>NW_025334041.1:42975000-52975000 GCF_019186645.2 Phyllostomus hastatus
TGGAGGCACAGACTAATCTCTTTCTCCGAGAGACTTAGAGACCAATGGTGAGATGGCCAGAAACCCTGCCAGAGTGTGGAGTTCTAGAACTATACATAATAAAAGCTAAGTAGCTTTTATTATGTATAGATGGTCAGAGAAGAATTCCTGAGAAACTAATGTCTAAACTTTAACCTGAAAGATGGATAAAAATTTTCTAGATGAAGAAATGTCCATATAGAATGTTCTAGGCAGAGAAACTCTCTCATATAATCTCGAAGGCTAGGTGCATGGTATTGCCATTCACTCCCATAAGGAATACGAGAAATATAGGTCATATTCTGGGCATGTTTCAATGCTTAGTCTTGTATAATTTAACTTTGGACATCAAGATAGCAATATTTAGTTGGAAGCTGGATGGGAGATCTGCAACGTAGGAGAGATGTCTGCGTTGACATTCATGGGTTTGAGGCGTTGTCAAAGACAAAGATGGGAACTGAAAAGGTACGTAAGGATGAGATCTCCCAAAGACAGCATGCAGACTGGGAGAAAAATGGGGGCAAGAGGAAGAGGAACCAGCAGGGATGGAGAGAACAGGAATGTTTCAAGGGCAAGAGAGAACGGTGTTGCTAAAGCTAAGGTAGAGAGAGTTTCCATGCCAACCACTTTGGGCTAGATAGAGGTCACATTCTTGGGAGACATCAGGGATTGATTTGACACTTAAGAAGTCAATGGGATCACTAAGAGGGCTAGCAGAATGCCAGCATAATGGTAGGATGAAAGACTGAGCAATATGAAATTAGAGGCAGTGAGTAAAGGTAATTTTTTCAAAGGTTGGTTGTGGGGGAGACTGAGAGGAGAAGTCAGCAGTTATATAGAGCCATGAGGGTTATTTTCAGAAAGGTGGAGGAAGTATGCCCTTTAGCTTAGAAACAGTCAATGAAGATGGAGCAGTTGAAACTGTAGTGGAAATAGAGGATATAATGAATGGAATGAAATTTTAAAGGATATTGGTTAAGTGCAGTGCAAATTTCATAATGTGTCCATGTAGACTAATTTGTTAAATGCTTACAATAATACTTTTACATAGGTCTTTTTCTTCTTCCTGTATAGATAGGAAAAATGAGATTCAGAAAATTTCAGTAATTTGCTCAAAGTCAAAGCAGAGATTTGAAATCTTGTCTGTCTGTTTCTAAATTTCATGTTATTTCCCACTAAACACTGCTGACAAGTTAACTGCTCCTCAAGCCTCTGCTCTCCAGCAATGGTTACATTCACTTGCAAATTAGACAACATTGAAGTCAGGAAGACAAACTGTCCTGGCTTATTTTAAGTTACAGCATCTCACTATTTGCTCCAAAACTAAGGAAATAACTAGATATCAGCAGTTTAAAAAAAATTGTCCATATAGATTCAATCATTCCAGAGACTCAACTCAAAGTGTGGTGGACAAGCCAACATTCACCTGGGAGCTTGTCAGGAATGCATATTCATAGGCCCACCCCAGACTTACAGAATTAGAACCTCTGAGGGTAGGACTTAGGGAACTAGGTTTTCACAATCCGTCCAGGTCACTCTGATATGCACTCAAGTTTGAGAAGCACGCATAGCCTGATCGTACTCAACTTATAGCAGAAGAGCATTTGTCTGAAAACACTTTTTTAAAAAGCAATTATGTACTTAATAAAGATTTCACAGTGAAGTTCAAACAGAGCTCAGATGTGTAGGATCATCAATACTATCAGAATGTTACACATGGAAAGTTATCCTAGATGAATTTTTATTAGTTCCTATGTGGTAAATATTAGGGAACCAATTGTAAATGGATATATATATTTAAAATGTCACAAACATATAAAATTTTTAAAGTTTAAATAATGTGAATGAAACAAATAGAATCACAAGTTAAAGTCACTAATAATTGCTTTTAAGAATACAACAGTTTTTCCTGAAGTTGAAAGACAGTAGCCTGTATAAAAAAGAAAAGTGTCTCCCTGCTCAGAGTTAACGGCACCTTCATATTATGGCATTAACTGGTTACAGAGCTGCGGTTCCTGAGAGCAGACCAGACTTTCCGGTGTATTTTTTGTCTATTCCACTTACTTTGTCAGTGAGCAGATGATAGGTTTGGGGATTTAAGTTGACTGTGAACTGTACTATAGTGTGACATTCTTAGTTATTTAACCATGTGGGAAAAAAATGAGTATCTGAAAAGCATTGTTATTTTAAATTACTATTAGCACGATTTTAAAAGAAACACAATCTAACTAAAGTTGAATACACAAAAATAGCTGGGTCACTGTGGAGTATACTGGTCAGCGGCATCCATCGCAGCTGCAGATGCTCGTCATAACATGAGAAAAACATACACACAGACAACCGAGTCCTGTGAGGAAATAGGGATGAAACGGGCACTCTCTCTAGTGGAGAGTGCCCTATTCTCCCGCCCGAGCAGGCTTTTATTGGGTTCATTTACACAGGAATTCAGGTAAAGCTCATTACTCATTGCCAGGAAGTAAGGATCAAACAATAGATAACAAAGAACTCTGAGGGCCTATTCTGAGTCAGGGTCAGATAGCTAAAGAGCTGTAAAACTTTGAGGAACAAACTTACTTCTTCCTTGGACCCTTATCAGTTAATTGAGAGCATTCTAAACAAAGCAGGTTTCACAGGATTTTACATATTCTTTCTTAGGCCTAATCACCCAGGAAACCCACCCCTTCCAGCACAGGGCTGCACCACCCTCCGTCATTGTTTCAGGCTTAGGTGGAGCAAAGGAAGTAAGGCAGCCAAGAGATTAGGAAATTTTCTCACAGACAATGAGGACTCAGGCTATGTCAAAGCCAAGGGGCGAGGATCCATCACCCCCTTTTACTGTAGCCTTCAAAGTCCTTCCTTGGGGGCCTCCCATGTGATCATGCCTGTCTTAGATTGTTCCCCCCTTGGGGAATCTTACCCGTGATTGGCTAACTGACCAAGCATTGGGGGCCAGGCAAGGTGAAGTAAAAGGAGCAGAAGTGGCACTCCTGCCAGGGAGATAAGCGTTTGTCTCCTTGCTAGCTTAAGGTCCAAGGCTGTTCCCTCAGCCTTAGCCTTGGCGGGGGTTATAGCTTCTGATACCAGGCAGGGCGGTTCCCAGCAGGTCACTGAGATATTTTCTTTTTCTTTTTTTTTTAATTGTCGTTCAAGTACAATTGTCTCCATTTTCACCCCACGCTACCCCCTCCCCACACATCCCTACCTCCCACCCTTGAACCCACCTCCTTTGGCTTTGTCCATGTGTCCTTCATACATGTTCCTTGATGGCCCTCCTCATGATCCCCTATTATCCCTCTCCCTTCTTGTCTCTGATTACTGTCAGATTGTTCTTTATTTCAATGTCTCTGGTTATATTTTGCTTGCTCGTTTATTTTTTTATTAGGTTCCACTTATAGGTAAGATCATATGGTATGTCTATTTCCATATGATGGAAATGAGAGAGAACAATGAAGACATTGTCATTTAAGCTTAGGAATTAGGAGTTTTAAAAATACCAAAGTTATCACTTTGATTCATTTATTAGAAATCTCTTAATTCATTCAGGTACTTGGAAATAATTGTCAAAAAATAAGTGTGATGGCTCCAAGAAAAAGAGGTTATCACTACAATATGGAAAGTAATATATGGAAATTCCTTTCTGGTTGTATAAATTATTTCTTTAATTTTAATTTTTATTTTTATTAAGCCAAACTTCTCTACTCTATGCTTCTCTATCAGTAAGTATTGATAATAATTCAATGTAGAAATTAAAATGAAATATAGAAATTAAAACTCAAATTTTAAGAAACTAATTTTAATATAATTTCACTCTAGAAATAAAAAATAATATTGAAATTAATATTTGGAAATTATAATAGTGAATTAAAGGTTTTGAAAACCAAATTCGGATTTCTACTTTCTCACTAAATTGTTGCTTAGGTTTAAACAAATTTCTTAAATTCCATATACCTCAGTTTTTTCTTCCATAAATTAGATCAGAGTGGAAGTGAGCGAATGGATCATACTTTTCATTGCATCATACTGGATACTTATCCTGCTTCTACAATGTTAGAAACATTATATCAATTCTGGTGCTATAGGAATTAGTTACCAACACCTCTATTAAAATCACTGGCTCTGCAGTTATGGTGGCTACAGAAAGAAAATTCTGTTTCAATACCCATTGCTTATCTCTTGCCATACTGTGGTGATTTCTTATTAGAAAACATTGAAACCAAAATAAAGATAAAATGAAGAACTCTGGGCACTGCTGTATTAAGGAAGGAATTATATTATACAGCTGGGTAAAGAATAACCAATCTGACCAATAACCAACACCTAAGAAAAAGCAATTATAGTTTCCTCTGTCTGGTTCACACAAGTAAACATTTGTCTTCTGGTCATAGGAAATTACTTCTGCAAATAAAATAGAATTATAAATATTTCTTATAATACCTTTAAGCAGATACAAACATTTATATTACAACTAGTTTGAAAAGCGTGAAACATTTGACAAGCATTACCTTCAAAGTATGTGACTACCTTGACAGCCTCCTAATCTGGCATTGAACAGAATCACGTAAGCATGAGAGAGAAAAAAATCTTGGTGCACCTTTATTAGAGAATGTTTCCAACGTCCATATCCAGGGATTTCCATAATGCCAGAGCACTGATCTTGTGGTTACAAAGCAATCTGAGGCGAAAATGTTCTGAATCAGTTCAATGTATGTATATGATATTTCCCTCCTCTTGTATAAAGTGTTCTTTGTTTTGACACGGAAGCATTGATTTCTGGAGGTAGTTCACATGAATTTTACTCCAACACACTCAGCCACAAGAATGCCAAATTACTTTACTTTTTCCAGATTAGAATAAATTGGACTAGGTCTTCTTTTTGCCTGGAAGGTGAGAAATTACATTTCAGCCGTTTTGATAGAGGTCTTCCCCTCTATCAAGGATTGCACAAGGATTCAGGTGTCATATGGCATGTTTATTGACAGTTTCCTTTGAGCATGAGGAATATGTTAGTGCCCAACTTTCAAGACACTCGCCCTTCACTTCTGGCTCACACCTTTCCCACTATTCTACTACCCATTGCCCCTTTTAGGAAAAGTCTGCTAGGGAAATGGTCCTTGCCACACACAAGATTTACCAATGGACCTACCATACGAGCAGAAAGGGCTTTCCCCAAGCCTGATCCTCTCTCCTTGCTATCCCTCCTGACACTTTCACCTTTCCATCATTAGAATTCATGCTAACCTCTCCTACCTGGGTGTGAGGAATGATGTGCTAAACCCTGTCAAGTTTTTTTTTTTCATTCTCTTTGCTATACATTTATGGGCTGGGGATATCCTAAGCAACCTCACCTGCTTTTCATGGGTAAGAGATTCATCTCTTCAGGGAAACATTCCTGGTTTTTCTGACTATAGGAGGATGCTATTCTCCTTTTGAGTCAAGGCCTATGATACAATATTTTCAGGATAAAATTTATTGCTACCTCCTGTTCTAACAGGATTAAACCAACCCATCTTCACATGCCATATGCCACATCGGTTTGCTCATTAACCACTCCTCATAGAATTGTATAATTATTTTTTATTCATAAATTTAAAATGCCATGGAGAAACTACAGTAAGATAGCCCTTCACACTCACACACACTAATATGGCTATAGGAAAAAATCAGAGAACATCACCTTTGGTGAAAATTTGGAGAAGTTAGAATCCTCATACAAAGCTGGAGATAAGGTAAAGTGGTACAGCCATTTTGGGTAACAACCTGATGCTTTCTTAAAAAGCCAAATATAGAGTTACTTATGAAAGGGGACATTCCTACAGCTACATTTTGGGGTATAGATTTTAATCTAGTTATTAAGAAACAGAAGACTCAGAAAGAACATTTAACCCTCTCCCTTTCATGCCAAAGACATTTGATTGGAAAATCCTGCTTCAGGAATGAAATGGGATGGATGTTCACTTTAGCCTAATCTGAATTGAGTACAGTGGATTAAGGGCTGCAGGCAGGGGTCTGGCAGCTAGATCACCCTGAGTCCCATACAGGCTAGAGTTTGCCTGTTATGAATGTTCCCCTCTTTCTTAATTACCTGTAAATCACCCATTCTCACCTTTGTAATGTAAGATTCCATTTCTCCTTTCCTTTGTCTAAAATGGCATATATACCCAATTTTGATTCACTCTTTTTGGGATTTTCATGCTTTATTTGAATTCGTGTGCACACATATTAAAATGTGATATTCTATTAATATATTTCTGTTCATTTAATTATTAGGCCAACTAGGACAAATTAGAGGATAGGAGGAAAAGTAATATTTTTGTTTTCTTTTCTCCTTTAATTTAAATTTTATTTTCCAAATTCAGTTTATATTTTATATTATTTTGTATTAGTTTCAGGTGTAGCGCATAGTGGTTAGACAATCATTAGGAAAAGTATTTTGTTAGCCCCTACACTAATACAATCCAGTAATTCTACTTCTAGGTAAATACCTAAGAGAAATAAAAATATACATCCACATAATAACTTGTATATGAACATTCAAAATAGCCTAACAGTGGAAACAACCCAGATGTCCATCACCTAGAGATAAATACAAGGTGGTAAATGTATACAATGGAATATTATTTGGAAATAAATAAGAATGAGGAACCAATACATGCTTAACATTGATTAACCTTGACAACATTTTGTTAGGTGAAGGATGCCAGACACAAAAGGCCATGCATTGTATGATTCAATTTATATTAAATTCTAGAGCTGGCAGACCTGTAGAAACAGGAAGTAGATTGGTGGATACCTAGGGTTAAGGCACCAGGGCAATTGGATAGAGAAGGCTAAGTGGGTGGGGTGGGATTCCTTTTGGGAGTAATGAAATGTTCTGGAATTATGTAGTGCTAATGGTTATCAAACTGGTAATACATTTTAAAATCAACTGTACACTGTACAAGGACATATTTTATGGTGTGTTAACTATAGCTGAGCTTTTAAAAAGTACAGAAAGGTGGAGGGAAAGAGTTGTACCTACATTGTTCAGGGAGTTGTAAACTTAATAGCTGTATTTGAATTTTTTAAAATAAGAGATATTTGTTACCCAGCAGGTAAAAGAATTTTGGCTATGAAGAGTAGAGAAAGAAAAAAAAAACTTTGACATTTACATTCTAAGCATTATTTACTATATAATCAGAGATACCAGAATTATGTCTGATAGCTAAAACTGATCATTTTCCTATCAAAAACTTCTATTTCTGAGTCCTGACAGAAGTAGATGGCACACTCAATTTCAGAGATTAGAGCTCAACAAGATCTACCCTGACTAATATTCCTAAACAACAAGGAATATTACAAAACCCTGGGATGCCTCTGTGTTCTTTCCACCCAGGTACCACCTCTAGACCTGGAAGAGCAAGGGACTATATCAGCGGGATCCAGACACAGAGGACTGTGTGAAGGAGAAGCAGTCAGGAATTCAGACCTTGGGTCACAGACACATCCAAGTCCATTTTGACATCATAAGGCAGAACTGAAAAGATTAAGTACTTTCTACATACTCCAACTTTACTCTTCTAGCTCTCTCTTATCTCATGAGGACAACCTGTATTTCCCTTCAATCATACCCAATAAAAGCCAAAGCTTGTAAAAGTCACTTGGACAGATCTGGCTTTCAGGATAACAGAGCAGAGTGAAGAATGGTAGAGGGTGGGTCTGCAGGGGCAAATTAAGAAAGATAGTTAACTCAATGACTTGATTCCCCATTGTCTTTACAATTACCATGAACCAAATTATATTTATGCATTTTATCACATCTAATAAACGAAGGATTGGATATGTGTGTGTGTATCTGTGTGTATTTCCAACACTACTTTACAAATTGTATAGCATATATGTCAAGTATTCAATGAATGTTAGTTGAATACAAAATGGAAAAAATATATTCAATATCTTTTCTTTCTTAGTAGTCAGAGATGATAAATATGATTTGTATGTTAACTACTTATGTACAGAATTCCTGTCCCTAAAGGATATGCAAGAGAAAACGATTGGCTTTATTCACTTCTGAGATTACTTAGAGCAACTCTAGCTAGGATTTATCATATTTCTAATCCAGATTTATTTTCTTTTACAAAATAGTAAGAGGCAGAAAGAAAGAGAGCCTTCTGAAAAACATTTTTAAAGGTCACTTACCACTCAGTCATGTTGAGACAGTGGCTCACTCTTTCTGCAGGTAATGACAGCCTAAAAATGTCACCAATTCAAATGCAACCAAATGGGCCTTACTTTTAAAGTTCAGTTGTGAAAACAACCATCAGAATGGATAAGTTTTACAGAAAAATTTTAATGATTTTTTAAATTGTGTGACTCTCTTGACCACATTTTGGCAATTTAAATAACTTATCCTGCTATATGATGAAGGTCACTATATATAACTTTTCAGAAGAAAGGGTACACGTTTTTAAAATGTTAATTGAGATAATGAGGGTTGAGGAAAAGTATAAAGTTTAGGAATTAAATAGAACAAATCAGTAACTGATTGCACTGTTTTGGTAAAACCAGGTCTAAGTGCATTTAATAATCAGAGTGACAGACGTATAGAAACTTAACCCACTCTTGGCAACAGGGATTTTGAAAAGTAAAACACATTAACCACTGAATGGAGCCTAGTGGGGCATGAAGCCTAATGATGAAATTGTGGTTGGGCTCATAATTTATGGGCTTTATACTGCACTTGTTTCTGTTATTGATGTGATGTTTTCCAGGCTATGCCCCCTGCTTTGGATTTGAAAAATAAATCAGTAAAGCTTAATGAAAAATGGAGGTTTCTACTTCAAACCAAATGTTTAATCATAAATTATAATGCCATTAAAAAGAAGAAATGTGTCACTTTCTCCTATATTAGCCCCCTTTCTTAAAAGGCTGCCATACTCTTCCCTAAAACCAATGAAAACTGGGTGATGCCTGTCTCCCCATAGCAAGAACCTTACTGCCTTGGCAATACTCACGTGTCAAAGACAGAGTGTGGCTATTATTTCCATGGGGTTATCAGGCAGAAGACTTCTGAATGAAACCACAGGCTAGTTTGTCATATGTATTCTTTCTGCTTAGGATTCTAGGGTACCCTGAACAATTTATTTTCTTCCTGGACTTCCATGCCTGGGTAGAAGCTATGTCTTTACTTCCTTCCTGTTAGCTCTCAACCACATCTGAAGTACATGAGTACATTCAGGTCTCAAGCTACCCCTTACTCCCATTATTATTTACACTGTAATGTGTTTACTTGAGTATTTTATGCAGACAGCCTACATTGCAATGATAATTATGAAAACCATAAGTAATTATAATTAAATTACTTCTAGTTTAAAAGGCTAGCATGAACATTTTTAAATTTAAAACAAAGGTATTTAATACATGCAGAATTGAGTGGAAATATAGATTATAATACTAAATACGTAACAGTTAAGAAAAAAAGACTGAATAAAGATATGCTGCATATCTTACTATAGATGACAACTGAAATTTGCTGAGGCAGAGCAAAATGGTAAAGCCATTTGTTGTATAAGATGGTTCTTCAAGATAATAAAGTTGCTATCATTAAGAGACATTTTCAGAAAATATATAGTGAATTTAATAAATATTTTTCTCTCAACACTAACAAAAGATCAACAAAGTTAGTGCTGACATAAAAATTAAATGTCCAAAAAATTTAAATGATGTGTAACAGGTTGTGAGCTTATAACTTTGGAGTTCTTTAAAATGGTTTGAGTTCTTATACATATTGAAAATCATTTAAATGGGAAATTTTTAAAAGTATTATTTCATGTGGAAATTTTGTTAGAAATTATTATGAAAGATTGAAAGTACTATTTTACATAAAATGAAAGATCTTCAAATGTCACCAAAAGTTTTCCATAGAATATGTTTTCTAACAGCATTAAATATCAATTGATTCAAATTCTGAAAAATCACAGTACTTTTCTTTAGCTTTAGAAGAATCATATAATATAAGAGATACTGTCCAATTAATTCCTTGGGTCTTTTTTCCTTAAAAGATCTCCAAATTTATAAACAAATTCAATTCAATATTTCTGAATTATTAAAAATTAAATAAGAGTTTTAGCCACATGTAAAAAATTTAATTTTAATCATCATGGTCCAGATATTTTATGCAAAAAGTCTGAATTTATAAAAAAATTAAAACAAAAGACTGATTTTTTCTTATGACTTTATTTCACTGTACAATGACAGAAATATTTTTGCTGAGTTTTCTGAAGCAGACTATATGAAAAATCTCATCAATACACTTGTTAGTTGCCTGTTTGATTCCCAGTCAGGGAACATGCCTGAGTTGCAGTCTAGGTACCCAGTAGGGGGTATGTGAGGAACAACCAAAGGAGCGATGTATATCTACTGATGTATCTCTTGCACATTGATGTTTCTTTCCCTTTTTTCTTTTTCCCTTCTCCTCTCTCTAAAAGTAAAATAAATAAAATCTTTTTTAAAAAATCATATATATATATGCCTTTTATATATGCTGTAATTCATCGCCAGTTCATGGAACTGTTGAAAGAACTAGAAAATATGAACTTAATGATGTTGTGTTCTTTACTAGTGATCATTGATGGAATCATGGAAAGTATTCACAATGATTTACTGTATCATTAATTCCAACTCAAAATTTTCATGAAGTAAAAGGAATGCTTGCCAGATATTCAATAAGCAAGACCAAAAATGGCAATTTCTATTGCATTGCCTCATCAACATTATATATCAGATAAACTAAATTTGAAGCTCTGAAAGAAAAACTCATTTGTGATTTATATAGAGTTACAATACTTTAGGTTGTAATTGAAACTTTTTACAATACAAATAAATAAAATGATTTTGCACATTTTTATATGAATCAATATGCTGGTTTAACTGCTACCAGCAGCATTTTGTCAATGTTATAAGCATACAAATTTAATGAAATTTGAAGAATGCTGTATTGAATTGGTACAGTTTCAAACATATGCAGTTGTTCTTTGTATTTACTGTTACTCAGATTACATGGGAATTGGAAAATTTACTTCACTCAGACATATTTTTTTGAAACTGATATGCTTTTGTTTCAAAGAGTCAAATATCCTTCTAAAAAAAGGTGAACCAGGTCCTGGCTGGTGTGATTCAGTGGACTGAGCTCCAGCCTGCAAACCAAAAAGTCGCTGGTTCAATTCCCAATCAGGGCACATGCCTGGGTTGCAGGCCAGGTCCCCAGTAGGTGTGCAAGAGGCAACAACACATTGATGTTTTTCTCCCTCTTTTTCTCCCTCCCTTCCCTGCTGAGTATAAATCAATCAATCAATCAATCAATCAATCAATAAATAAATAAAAAGATGAGCCAGCTTTATATGCAGTTACTGGAAATTACATTAGTATGTTTGGAATAAGTTGAGTATATAAAACTATGTATTTTTTTATTTTAAAACAATTTTTATAGGAAACTTGTGAAGATTGTACAGAGAGTTCCAAAATACTCTATACCCAGTTTCCCCTGTTATTTACATCATATATTAGTGTGACACATTTGTCACAATTAATGAACCAACAATGATACATTACTATTAATTAAAATTTATAATTTATTCAGATTGACTTGTTGTTTTACATAATGACATGTTCCTTTTCTAGATTCCCATGCAGGATCCCACATTACATTAGTTATTATGTCTCTTCATGGCTGTGAAAGTTTTTCAGAGTCTCCTTGTTGTTGTTTTTTTAATTGTTATTCTATTACAGTTGTCCCAATTTTTCCCACTTTGCTCTCTGCTGCCCAGCCATAGACTCTCCTCATTTTTAATGTCCTTGACATTTTTGAAACATACTGGTCAGGTATTTTATAGAATGTTCATCTCAACATATTTACCTTATTTTTTTTTCATTATTTGAGTAGAATTATGTGTTTCAGAGCTAAAATTACAAAGTAAAAGGCCATTTTCCTTACATCCTATCTAGGGTGCATGACATTGCTGTTGATATTGATTTTGATCTAAGGTAGTCTTTGTCAAGTTTCTCTACTGAAAAATTACTTTTCTTCTCTTTCCTACTGAACTCTTTGGAGAGAAGTCACTAAGCAGAATCCACACTTAAGGTATCGGGAGTTTTGCTCCACCTCATTGAGAGTGAAATATCTATATAATTTATTTGAAATTATTTTGTATAGAGAGTTGTCTATTCTTCCCCATTTATTTACAAAATCATTTATTTACATTAGTATGGACACATGCACATTTATTTTATACATTGGGTTATAATTCAATACCATTTTATTTATGATGTTGCTCACATTATGTGGTGTGTGTTTGTTTAGAACTTCCTTCTTTTCTGACAATATGACATGTTTCAGGCTCAGCTTGTATACTGTCTGTCCTAATGTTAGAAACATACATTTTTCCGAGGGGCCCTGGTTCTTTTTATTGGAGAATGGTATTAGAAACCAATATCTGTGCCCTAGGATTTGTTTTATTGCCACTGGGGTGTTATTGTTTCTAGGCATTTTTAGCTGACAGACCTGTGTATATACACATATCTATACATATTTTATATGTAACCATCTATTTCTATATAAAGCTAAATGTGAATTCATAATGATGTCTCCAACTCTAATCCATTTCCACATAGATCATTCCCACCTCCCATCTCCCCCCTCCCACCTCCCATCCCCGCTTGCTTATCTATAGCTTCATGCTGCAATGGTGAGAAATTTGGATCTCACCATTCATCATCCATTTATATAATTATTTAATTTCACTATATAGCAGAACAGTTAACTTGTACCCATGTGGGAAATAATCTTATCAACTAAAACAAAGTACCGACATTCAATTTATTTTGCCTTTAGTCCTACAGACTCCATTTTCAAAGCTACTTAGGTCAGCACCATTTCTCCTCATCCCCATCAATGTGGTTGTTTTCTACATTTATCATGCAGTTAGATTTTTTTGTTCCATTCTGCATTCTACCCTGGGATTCCCCTAACCACATAAATGATTTTTTTAAATTTGCATATGTTAAGGTTCATTCTTCACTCTATAGACTCTGACAAATGCATAGTGTCCTATATCCAACATTGCAGCATTATACAGAATAATTTCATCATGATACAATTTGTGATTCACCATTGAGCATTGCCCCCACCTCCAATAAATCCTGGTAACCACTGATCATTCTGCCATCTACAGTTTTGCTTTCTCCAGAATGTCAAAATATTGGAATCCTACAATATGTAGCTTTTCCAGATTGACTTTTTTCATTTATTAATATACATTTACAATTCATTCATGTTTTTTGTGGGATGAAAGCTTATTTCTTTTAATCCCTGAGTAATATTTTATTGTATAATATACCCTAGTTTCAATATCCATTCACTTATTGAAAGGCATCTTGTTTGCTTCCAGTTTGAGGATAGTGTGAATAAAGCTTCTATAAACATTCACACAGAGTTATTTTGGTGTGTAGACATGAGTTCTCAAATCATTGGAAACTCACCTGTATTTTTCAGCTGGATAGATAACCAAGGTAACTAATAGCTAATACCAATGCTTTATAGATAGTAAGCTTTCAGTAAATATTGGCTAATAATGCATTACTTTCAGAAAAGGTAAATGGGGATCTAGTTACTTAGAAGAGAAGAATCTTCAGGTTAGTACATAAAATTGAATCTTAGCTGTGGAATGAAAAAATACAATAAGTTTATATTAAATCTCCTAAATAATTTTTATCTTTTCTTTGATTATGTTTTTTATATGTAATTTAACTTGTTTATATTATATATTTCTTTAGTCCTTTAAGACAAATGTGTACACTCAAAAGACATCTTACTTTTATCTGTAATTAAATGTTTATCAGTAAGCAAATGTCTATTCTGTGACAATGCATGGTTGAATTTAGTTCTTTTACCTAATATAATCATGAGAAAATGAAAAGATTAATCTGAAAAACTTCCACCAGAATTTAGTCACTTATTCTTTACCTATTAAATCAGCATTTACAATGCATCAATTCATTTAAGCCCCTCTACCTCTCTCTCTCTCTCTCAAGTTGATAAATTTAAAATACAAAAGAAGATGACAATACAAATAACGTACTAGTAACTGAGTACTTGTTAAGCAGCACCAGTGAATATTTGAATCAATCAATACTGGAATCAACTGCTAATTTGCCACTGGAATTATTTTTTCAAATTTTCTTAATACATGCTGAAAGTTTTAGCTTTCATTTTAGATGCAACAATTTTTTTTAGAGTTTATTTATTTTTAGAGAGAGGAAAATGGAGGGAGAAAGAGAGGGAGAGAAATAACAATGTAAGAGAAGAACATAGATTGGTTGCCCCTCATATGAACCCCAACCAGGGGCCTGCAACTCAGGCATGTGCCCTGACCAGATATTGAACCCACAACTTTCACTTCATAGGAAGCTGCCCAATCCTGAGGCACACCGGTCAGGGCAAAGGCAACAAATTTTCTTTCTTTTGATATCTAACAGTTCCTACTTGCCTGTATTCCCTCCTTTTATGCCACCATACCATTTCATCACCTAAAAAGTTTTATTTAATTTGCTACTAAGATTGGTTTGTTATGTTTCAAACCGATGTCTCAAGACTAGCAACCCAGTGCTTTTTACCCAAGTTAAATCATCTTTCACATGGAACACCAGTTTCATCCTACAATTACAAGGCAGTAATCTAAAGTACAAAGAACTTGCTTATTTAAAATAAGGCTATTTATGTTGACAGAAACCTTTTTTAATTGCTTTAAAATTTGTCTTAAACTGAAAATACTGATTAGTGAGTCACCCATTGTGAGCTGACTTCTCCCCCAAGTCCCAGAAAGAGGAATCCTGGTTGCCATGATGTGCATGCTTTTCGGGGATCTGTAAGAGTGAGTTATGTAAATGATAAAAATATTTTATTAATATATTAAATGGAGTAAAGCTCACATTTTATAATGTTAAAAATAACCTCATTTGGAAAATAGTTCAGGTAATATCTTCTAATCTAGATACGTTCAGAGTAAACTCATAACATACTTGACTGATGAAGTTAAAAAAAACATAGCATTTTTACTTCTCAACATAAGATCTCTGATTTTGATTGCTTTTGTTCTTGTTCACTGAACACTTCAGGCATATTTCATTGTTAAAACATAGGCAGTGGGAAGGGAAAAACGTTTTAGTAGTGTATGCCTATCCTTATATTGTCATTGTATTTTTCTAGTGGAAAAAAGTTAATTATACATATTGAGCATAAGTTCTGTGAAACTTTGAAAAACGTCTTTTAAAACTGTTAACAAAACTGTTGAAGATAGAGAAGAAAACAAAGAAAAAGAAAACAACACCCACACAAGCAAATTCCAGTTTTAGAAAAGCAACAACAATTTGAAAATAAACAATTCAATAGTAAAATTGTTGTACTCTATACAGTAAGTACTTGAAGGAACCAAAGATGAGTTAAATTATTGTTATTTCTATAGTGTAACCAAATATCTCCATTAAAAATGACAAAATTAAAGGACACCAGTAGAAACTACTACTATCCTATTGCTATAGTCTTGTGGGTATCTTTGAATAGCATTATAAAAATGATTAAAATGTGTGCTTTCTGGATCTTTTTATTTCAAGGAGACCATTTCTTTACTATCATTAATGTAACCATTATCCTGGTTGCAACTTGAAAAAATTAGTATATTTTTAGCACAAAACCATGAAAACTAATCATTTTAGATCTTTGTTTTACAGCCTGGTTAGGATCAAATAGTAAACCAACTCTTCAATATATGGTCAGTTATTTTAAAAAATATTTATCTATGAAGCCTGCTTACAAAGTGTAAAAAAATAATTGTCAGTAGATATGGTCAACTTAAAATATATATTGTGATTATTAAACCAGGTGATTTTTTCTTTATCCATTTAAACTACTCAGTAGCCCAAATTTCAATAAAGGCAATGGCATGGCCTACAGAATTTTTGTTTTCCCCCTGTATAGAAAAAAAATCTAATCTAAAATTTGTCATTGTCCAATTAACAAAATAAAATGTTTAAGTATTTTAAAATGACAGTGGAATTGAATAAATTTTTCAGTTCTCAAATTGGCAGAATAATTGTTTGACATTAATCCTACAGAGAAAAAATAAGGTTATTTCTATTAATACACTTATCTAAGTAGTTATATACATTTAATTTTGAACACACACTATTTTCATATGAAAGTTTCAAATTGTTTGAAAAATATTAAAATTTGGCAGGTATTTTGCTAAAATAGTAAAAACAATACATTTGCTTCTGTAACTTGTAATTTCATTGTACATTTAACACGTTATTTATTCTACATTTAAAATAACACCACATTTTTTATTTTCTTACTATGCTTTATATTTCTTTCATTTTTTGCATGTTTATTTTGTTGTTGTTAAAATGTTTCTCCCAATAGAAGGTACAGTCCATGATGAAAATGATTTTTTCTTTTAATGCTCTATCTTCTTAATTAGTGCCCGGCACATAGCAGGCATGTGTGAATATTTGTTGTACGATTAAGTGAATACTACTTATAAGTATATTTGATAGTACTCTCCCCATTTTATGTGAAAAAAGAGGTTGACAGTGGCTGCCTGTCTTGACCAAGACCTCACAGCTAAGAGATATATCACACACACATACACACAATCCTTTATTATTCCTAACATAGTGTTCATTCTATATTTGCTTTTAGCATTGTACCTCCTTTTTACCTGTGGTTAGTATTGTATTCACGTTTGAGTTAAACAATTGAAAAATGGCTATTTATCTATTATAAAGATTTAGGTAACATCTCAGTAAAATATTTAACAAATTCTATCTATTTCTTGTTATAAAAATAATCTTGAACTATTATAACAGGCCATTATACTGTTCTTACATGTATAGAATCCACAGAAAACTTGTGTAACTTCCCATTTTCCAGAAACTGGACCATATTCACCAGTTTTTATAATATTACATACTCAATCTTATATTTCATTATTATTTAATATGAGTTTATTATTATAGTTACTTATTCAGGGGAATAACCATTTAATAATTATTGTCTTACCTTGGAATCATGCTTATTTTTACTGTCTTTGCTATTTCATTAATTCTTTAATATTTACAGTCACAGTATAATTAAGTATGGATCCAATGTCATCTTGATTTGGCTTTGCTTGCAATTGCCCGTGAATTATATAATTCCCTCATCCCAGCATTGGCATTTCCTCACATATGTAGGCCTCCTGTTATGGGCTACATTGTGCCCTGTTAACCCCTATTACCTCAGAATGTGACTGCATTCAGAGATTGGATCATGAAAAAGGTCATTGAGTTATGATGATGCCATTAGAGTGGGCCAAAATCCAGTCTGACCAGTTTACTTGTAAGGAGAGGAAATTTGGATGCAAAGGGAGACAACAGGGATGCTGTGCACAGAGGGATGACAATGTAAGGACAAAGCAGCAGTGAGAAAGCAGTCATCTGCAAGCCAAGGAGAGAGGCACAAAACAGGTTCTTCCCTCATAGCCCTCTAAAGAAACCAAACATACCTACACCTTGACCTTGAACTTAAGCCTCCAGAACTGTCAGAAAATAAATTTCTATTGTAAAAACCACCTAGTAGGTGGTATTTTGTGTACACCCAAATAAACTAATTTGCTTCTTATCTGACTAATCATTTCTTTCAAGTTTACAGAAGCCTTGTATTTACGTGTTACTTCATGATCCCTCTCCAGTTGTTTATCTTGTGATATTATAAAGCATTATAAAGTATTTTATTATAAAGTATTTTATTTAAATACTTTAAATTTACTAAATACTTTTAGTAAATTTATTAATACTTTATTAATAGTAAATAGTAAATTTATTAATACTTTATTAATAAAGTATTAAATGAAATACTTTATTTAAATAAAGTATTTATTTATTTATTTTATTATAAAGTATTTTACTATAAATCCTAAAAGTACATAACCTGTGTCATCTATTCCTACACCTCTATATTAGCAATTTTCACTATTTGAAAACCTAATAAAATGTTGTGTATGCAGTAGGAACTCATTTAGATAATTAAAGATCTTTCACACATTGGTTAACGGAGACAGGTGCTAGATGGTAGGGGAACATCTTAAGGTCTTCATGTTAAGTACTAGATGACTTAGGTATGAAAATGAAGTAAATTGTGCCTGTGATTTAAGCCAATTTACATACACACACACATTTACAAATCCTTAAGAATTATTTTTAGCCTGTTTCATTGTCAGAAATGATATATCTGACAAAAATGCATGAGGTAGTTTAAAAACAAGTACATACAGAAATAGGGGTATGGAATGTATTATAGATAAATCTAGAAAAAATGTTAAGATAGGATCCATAACCCTAAGAAACCACCAAGTATTAGAGATAGGTTATATATTTGACTCACTACTTCTTAACCATGAAGGCAATGAAAAAGACAAATTCAATTGCAGGGGTCAGAATCTCCAAAAGAGAAAAATCAAAAGATGTTTTTTTGATCTCTGATCTCTGAGAAAATTTCCCTCTGAGTGCAACACTATGGAAGCAATACTATGTGATGTAAGAGACTATTTTCTTTATTGCTACAATAAATACAACCAACAGTTTATAAAACATAGAATCAATTCTGAAAATGTCCAAGGCAATATGATCTAGATATGCAGGACTCTGGCATCCTGGCTTGAGCTCAAGATGAATTTTCCCCCCAAACTTCCACTATGAATATTTCAGATGTATAGGAAAACTAAGAGAATAGTACTGTATAGTGATTAACAACATTAATTTGAACAACTGACCATTTTACTGTAGTTGCCTTATCTGTCTCTATATCTATAGTTCTTGAACCATTTGAAACTAAGTTAAAGATAAAAGCCCTGAGGGTAAGCTGCCTAAGTACATAACTTCATATGTAGTGAAAATGTAGTTTCTCAGTCTGAGGTTTTTAGGAACAGATCTTCCAAAAAGGTGCATTTGGGAGTAATAACCACAAAGGGGTAAGATTTAAAGTAAGGTAAGCAAAGAGTTCAAACTCATACTCTCTAGTAAGGAACATGGATGAAGCCATCCTATCTTGCTTAATAAACACAAATCCATGTTCTGTGACACTCAACTAAGTTCACAGTATGAAGACACACATCACACTCATGCCAGAAAGAGTACTTTCTCTTCTATTTTTCTTCAAGAATAATTTGTCTAATAAGAAGAAAATATAATATAATATAATATAATTAATATAATTAATATAATATAACCAAAATAAATGAGGTCAGATCACATTATTAAATTTCTTATACCCTTTAACTCTTCCATTCACAAAAAAATAGCATAAATAAAATTTATTTTAGCTGTGTCTAAGCGTTTCTTCTAAGTGGCCTGTTCAGCAGTTTATACCCAGAAAGAAGAGCAGTTAAAGTCAGTAGCCCTTTCTGAACCTTCAAATGTAAATGGACTATAAGGGGCCAAGATTGAGATAGTCTTACACATAAGAAGTCTTTCCTCAGTGGAATACAATTAGTGAAATTTAGTCCCTTAAAAATGAATAAAATTTCAAGCAGAAGCCTCTGTTCTTTGCTCTGTGTAAGGTACAAACTTTTAATTAGCTTACAAAGACAGAGCTTTCACAAGCAACTGGCCACAGATGTGTTCCTGATTCCAATGGCAATGTTAATGATAATACAGACAACTAATACCAATGGAGATGTCTGTAAATACCAGGGTGGCACATGATCCAGCACAATGCTGTGTATTATAGCTCAATGAAAACTCATTTGGAAACAAACCCTTAATTCTAGTATTAATCTCTCAGTTCTACATTTCTACTTGGTGAAGTCATTCTGCAGACCTAGTTTATTTGCTGTATCATCAGACATACCCTAAGAGAAAAATAGGATTCAAAATTCCTTTTACATGAAATGATTACTTTTCAGTACTCCCATCTGGCTTTACATCTGCTCCATCAAATTACTTCCACAGGACATATATGTAGATGAACAACTCCTTGAAGTATGACAATATGGACCGTCCAGATCATACTAATCATCAAGCTCCATTCCAAGCTATTTAAACATAGACATTTCGAAAACTGTGGAGACTGCCTTTTGAAGTCTTCTATATATTAGCAAACAACTAACCACATTAAGCTTAATAATTATAGAAAATTAAGTGGATTGGATAGAGTATCTGTAAATTTTAGTGAGTGTGTGTGTACCCAGTATTATTTTTATGATTTTTGAAGTAACTCATGTAAAGATTACTTAGTTGCACTTTAAACCTAGTTCCAGAGGTAGACAACTTGGGCAATATTATTTTCAGTCTACTGTTTAAAAAATGTAAGTGAAGCTCAGAAAGCTTATCTTAAATTACCCAGTTAGCAAGTGGTAAAATATGAGTATAGATTCTGTATTCTAAATTGAGCGGTATCTCAATGAGAAAATATAATGCTATTGGATTTTTTAAGTGCTTACAAACTAAACACAGAATGTTATATTCAAGAAATACATAGTTAATATATATCCATGAATCCTAGATATGACATAGATAAGACACATAGATATAGACACTAGTTCCTAACATATTTAATCATTACTAATTCTGGGACCTCATCTAGTCTTCACATTATTTGAGCTTTACCTACTCTATCATTTCCCCCCCAGGTTGGGCATGTGAACATAAACATTTTTAACTTTTATCAAAGGTGATATTTGTTATACATACAGTGTAATGGTATTTCTGATGCCAAAGTCAAGATGAGAGAATAGGCTATAGGATTTTGTAGAGAACATAAGTCATGTTGCTTTGTAGTATGTTTTTTTTTAAAACACTAGCATTTTATTTTACTTTTTTAAAGATTTTATTTATTTACTTTTAGAGAAAGGGGAAGGGAAGGAGAAAGAGAGGGATAGAAACATCAATGTGTGGTTGCCTCTCACATACCCTCTACTGGGGACCTGGCCTGCAACCCAGGCATGTACCCTGACTGGGAATTGAACTGGCGACCCTGTGATTCACAGGCCCACACTCAATCCTCTGAGCTAGGCCAGCCAGGGGTGCAGTATGGTTTATTATGATAACCCTCCTCTTCTCTCTGAATGGCCTTCTATTTTGCTTTCTAGTCTATGGTTTTTTCATTTATTTTTAAACTTTGTTTTCAAATTAACATGTAAAATGGATTTTCAGTGTACACTTTGAATTGTGTCACATGTGTAGATTCATATAACCATTACCATCACCAGGATACAGAACATGCCCCAAAACTCCCATGTGGTCACTTTTTGGTCATACACACCTGCCATCCTTAATCCCTGACAACCACTGATCTATTTGCTATCACTATAGTTTCACATTTTTGAGAATGTCATATAAATTGAATCATCCAGTATGTAACATGTAGAAACTGGCTTCTTTTCACTCAACATCATGCCTTTGAAATATATCCAAATTTTTGTGTGTATCAGTCATTTGTTCTTTTTTAGTGCTGAGTAGTATTCCATTTTACAGATGTACCACCAATTTTTTAAATCCTCTCCTGAGGATATATTCATTAATTTTAGAGAAAGAAAGGGAGAGAGAGATTGTGAGAGAGAAACATCAATCAGTTGCCTCTCATACTTTCCCCAAACAGGGATCAAAACCACAACCCAGGTATGCAGGCATGTGCCCTGACCAGGGATGGAACCTGCAGCCTTGCATGGGACAACACTCAAACCAACTGAGCAACCCGGCCAGGGTCAGGTTTATAGGTTTTTTTTTTTAATTCGTTTATCCATTTAAAGACATTTAGATTGCTTACAATTTTAAGTTTGTACTTTTCTAGGGTAAACACTTAAGTGATACAGTGATTTGTTTGACTTTACAAAAAAAACTAGAAAACTTTTTTCAAGAATAGTTTTACTATTTTAGATACAAACCAATGTATGAGTATTCCAATAGTTTCACATCCTCACCAGCATTTAGTATCATCAAGAATTTTATAAAACAGTTCTAATAGGTATATGAGGTATGCCCAGGAGATATCCAACCATGTAATATGAAAAAATAGATATTTATTGAAAAAGACACAAGAAACATTGTACATAGGCCAATAACAACTTAGTTCCCTTCAAAGTAGGCACCTTGGGACCTCACACAGTTCTCCCAGTCACCATCAACTGCCCTGTCATATTTTCCTGAATCTGTTCAATGACCTGAAATCTCTTTCCTTTCAAAGGTTACTTTAGTTTTGGGAAAAGCCAGAAACCTCAGGGTGCCAAATCTGGGCTGTAGAGCAGCTGAGTCACCTGGGTGATTTGATGTTTCACCAAAAATTTCTGTATGAGATGTGATGCACAAGTGGGCACATTGTTTTGAGGAAGCTGCCAATCACCAGTTGCCTATAGTCACAGCCTTCTAAATCATCCCAATTGTTTCCATGGAAGAATGTTCAAGCTTCAAGCAAAATTTGATGTAGATTCATTGCTCTACTCACTCAATCATTTTGAATGTGATGGCCACACAGTACACATGCTCACTCAATAGGGTCTACTGCCCCACTCACTGAAGTCATTGTTCATGCATGTGCATCCCAGTCTACTCTCTGTGGCTATCAGGTCACATCAATATCATGCAAACTGTTCTAGTTATATTAACAGTAGCTGAACTTTTTCCGGACAGACTTCATATAGTAGAATCATATCATGGTTTTCACTTAAATTTCTCTAATGGTTAATAATATTAAACATATGTTTACAGGTTTATTTGCCTTCTACATATCCTCTTTTGTAGTGTCTGTCTTTTTCTGATTTTTAATTGGTTTATTTATTTTCTTTTGAAATTTGAGATTTTTAAAAAAATTACTTTAGATACTGGTTCTTTGCCAGGTGTAAAATTTGAAAACAATTTATCCCAGTCTATAGCTTCTCCTTTTATTATCTTTATAACTTTTTCAGAGTGTTTTTAATTTTGAAAAAGTCTAATTTTCATTTTTTCTTATAGATTGTGGTTTTGGTGTCACATCTAAAAACTCCTTTCCTAACAGAAGACCATGTACATTTTCTCCTATATTTTCTTTGGAAAGTTTTATAGTTTTGCATTGATATATGTGATCCATTTAGAGTGAAGTTTGTGTATGATGTGGAGTTTAAGTTGTGGCTCATTTCTCTGAATATCAGTATCTAATTGTTTCAAAATCATTAGTTGAAAAGGTTATCACCACTCCATTTAATTACCTATGAATTTTTGCCAAAAATCAATTGACTGTATTTGTGTGACTCTATTTTAAAAATATTTATCTGATTGCATTGATCTATATGTCTATTTTTCACATATACCAATGTCTTCACTATTTTACTTTTATTATAAGTTTTCAAATTATGTAGTATGTTGTTTCTAAATTTATTTTTCCTTTACAAAAATTTTCATTTATATTAGTTCCTTTACCTTTCCATATACACCTTAGAATCAGCTTCTCTATATCTATAAAGACCCCTACATGGATTTTAATTGGAATATCATTAAATCTATAAAGAAATTTGGGGATAGCTGGTATTCACTATGTTGTATCTTTCAATCCCTGAACACAGTATGTCTCTACACTTGCTTAAGTGTTATTTGATTTCTTTCATTAACATTTATTTGTGTTCAGGTTACAGATCCTATAAAAGTTTTGTTAGATTTGTGCCTACATGTTTTATTTTTTAAAGCTTTTGTAATTTTTAAAAATTTGATTTCTGGACTTCCGGCCAAGATGCAGGCATAGGTGGACGCGCCATACCTCCACGCACAACCAAGATTGGAACAACAACAATTTAGAAAAGAATAACATCCAGAACTGACAGAAAATTGATCTGAATGGAAGATGGACAACCAAGAAGTTGAAATAGTCCCGTTCATCCAGATCAGTAGGAGGGGCAGAGACAAGCAGCCAGGCGTGGGTCGCGGACCGGAGAGCAGAGAGAGCTGGGACCGGGCGTATAAGGCTTCTGAGGGCATGTAAGGCATCCGGGGTGCACAAGACCC
Source organism: Phyllostomus hastatus (assembly GCF_019186645.2). NCBI lineage: Eukaryota > Metazoa > Chordata > Mammalia > Chiroptera > Phyllostomidae > Phyllostomus > Phyllostomus hastatus. Next base: position 42,999,055 of record NW_025334041.1, read on the forward strand.
CAGCAGGTGGACCCTGAGTGTGCAGGCGGCAGCTGGCAGACCCAGTGAGGTGGTGATTGTAAAGCAAGGCAGTGTGCACAACCAAGGATCCCAGCACTGGGAAATAGACCCTCTGGACACTGATTGAGGACACCTGTGGGAGTTGAGGCACATAGAGAGACACCCAGCCTCACAGAAGAGGTCCTTGGAAGGTCCCACGGAGTTGACAAGCCCACCCACACAGGAATTGGCACCAGAGGGGCCCAGTTTGCTCGTAAAAAGCAACAGAAGGGACTGAGGTCCCACCAAGAACAGAGCAAGTGCCATTGTTCCTTCTTGACCCCACCCCCACATACAAGTCACAACCAGTGACTGGGGTTCCCCGCCCTGGTAAACACCTAAAGCTCCACCCTTTACTGTAACAAGCATGACCAGACCCCCCAAAAAAGAGAGAGAGAGAGAAAGAGATGGCGCAAACAGAAGAACATATCAAAGCCCCAGAACCTATCCTTTTAAGCAACTGAGAGATAGCCAACCTATCAGATGCACAGTTCAAAACACTGGTGATCAGGAAGCTCACAGACTTGGTTGATTTAGGTTGCAAATTAGATGAACAAATGCAGGCTATGATAAGATAAATGAAAGAAAATACACAGGGAACCAATAGTGATGGGAAGGAAACTGGGACTCAAAATAATAGAATGCACCAGAAGGAAGAAAAAAACAACCAAACAGGAAGGAATGGAGAAATAAAAATTCAAAAAAAAAATGAAGAGAAGCTTAGGAACCTCCAGGACATCTTTAAACATTCCAATAGGGGTACCAGAAGGAGAACAGGAAGAGCAACAAGTGGAAAAGTTATTTGAACAAATAATAAAGGAGAACTTCCCCATTCTGGCAAAGGAAATAGACTTCCAGGAAGTCCAGGAAGCTCAGAGAGTCCCAAAGAAGTTGGGCCCAAGAAGGAACACACCGAGGCACATCATAATTACATTAGCCAAGGTACAAATGAAGGAGAGAATCCTAGAAGCAGCAAGAGATAAGGGGTCAGTAAGCTACAAAGGAGTTCCCATCAGACTGTCAGCTGGTTTCTCAAAAGAGACCTTACAGGCAAGAAGGGGCTGGAAAGAAGTATTCCAAGTCATGAAAGGCAAGGACCTACATCCCAGGTTGCTCTATCCAGCAAAGCTTTCATTTAGAATGGAAGAGCAGATAAAGTGCTTCTCAGATAAGGTCAAGTTAAAGGATTTCATCATCACCAAGCCCTTATTTTATGAACTGTTAAAGGGACTTATCTAAGAAAAGAAAGTAAAGAAAAAACATGTATAGTAAAAGGACAGCAAACTCACAGTTATTAACAACCACATCTAAAACAAAACCAAAAGAAACTCAGCAAACAACTAGAACAGGAACAGAACCACAGAAATGGAGATCACGTGCAAGGTTAGCAACAGGGGAGTGGGAGGAGGAGAGAAGGGGAAAAGGTACAGAGAATAAGTAGCATAGATTGTAGGTAGAAAATAGACGGGGAAGGTAAGAACAGTATGAGAAATGTAGAAGCTAAAGAACTTATAAGTATGACACATGGACATGAACTAAAGGGGGAGAATGTGAGTGGGAGAGCATGTACAGGGTAGAGGGGAGTGAAGGGGGGAATGGGACAACTGTAATAGCATAATCAATAAAATATATTTCTTAAAAAATTGATTTCTAATTGTTTATTACTAGTGTATAGAGTTATGATTTTGTATGTTAACCTCTGTGTTAATTTCCTGTGCTATACAGTAAATTACAAGCTCAGTGGCTTAAAAGTATATACATTTATTATTTCACAGTTTCTGTGGGTTATGAGTCTGGAAATGACTTAGCTGAGTTCTCTGCAAGGATCTACTGGGGATGGATTTGTTTCTAAAACCTTGCAGATTTTTGGCAAAATTCATTTTCTTGTGGTTGTAAGACCTATGGCAGCTTGCTTCTTCAAAGGCATTAAAGGACATGGAGTCACTAGAGACAGTCTTCTAGCAAGAAAGTCTCATGTAACATAACCATAGGAGGGACATCACATCACTTTTAAAATATTATATTGGTTAGATGCAAGTTACAGGTAAGACCCACATTCCAGGGAGGAGATTACACAAAGGCATGAACATTAAACAATGGGTGTCATAGGGGTGCCTTTCAATAGCACACTTGCATCATCTAACCTTACCGAACTTTTTTGTTGCTGTCAGCTCTTTCTTTGTAAATCTCTTAATATTTTTATGAAGACATTATATTTTCTAAAAATAGAGAAAATTTTAATTTTCTTTCTTAATTTGTATGCTTTTTATTTAATTTTCTTATCTTATAGCATCAACCCATATTCTAATATAATTGGTAAGAGCAAACATCTTTGCTTTGCATAAGATTATTAGGAAGGAAACATTCAGCCTCTCACCATTAAATATGATGTTAGCTGTAGGTATTGTGTAGATGCCTTTTGTAGATGTTAGCTGTAGGTTTATGAGTTGAGGGAGTCACTTACTATTCTAGTTTGCTTAAAGTTTTAATCATTAATTGATAGCAAGTTTTATGTAATGCTTTGTAATGCATCAATTATATCATATACTAGCCTGTTAACATGGCAGTTATATAGATAGATTATCAAATATTGAATCAGCGTTGATTTTCCAGGATAAACCTCACTTGGTTGTGGTGTTATTATTCTTTTTTATATATTACTTAATCTATTTGATATTATATTGAAGATTTTTGCATCTGTGTTAATGAGAAATATTGGACTGGCTTTTTTGAACATGTCTGATTTTGTTGTCATATTAATACAGGCCTCATAAAATGAGATGGAAAGTATGCCTTCCTCTTCTATTTTCTGTAATAGATTGAGTACATTGGTTTTATTCCTTCTTTAAATGTTTGTGAGACTTTGCCGATGCAACCATCTGGGACTGCTAGTATTTGCTATTCAGAGTTTTCAAAAGCTGTGCCTAGCATTCTTGCTAGGTTTTCTAGGAGCATTCAGTGCAAGAGACAAGGTAGATATGCCTATGTCTCTAACCAGAACCAGAACTTTTATCCTGTTTTTATGATGATTTCCTATGTGTTTTAATTCATGACTGTGGAAGGCTGTAACTGCACAGAAATTCCACTTCTTTAACTTGAACTTTTCTCCTTTCTGTCTACCCACACTCCTCTTAAAACATTAAGCTCCTGGGACATCACATTCCAGCCAGTATAAAACTCTCTTAAGACCAAAGCCTCAGATCTGTTGACTACAGAAACAGAGTTTTGGTTAAGCTAAATATAACATGTTATAAAATTGTAAAATTAAAATGTTATAAAATTTAAATATAAAAAGTACTTTTTCTCATTTTAATAATAGAAACATATTTACTTTTTCCTAATTTAGTCCTTGATGTTATATGCAATATCCATCATATAATGCAGTCAATACATTGATAATTTAAAATCATATAAGGTTTACTCAACCTCAATAAAACTCAAAGACTTAAGCAGATTACTAGTTCTTGAAAGTTTGGAACTGACACTTGTTATTTTTTAAATAATCAGGCTCTAAATGCTCTAGAATTGAGAGTTTTAGCCCACTAACTGATATTCAGGACAATCCTAAAAAATAAAGTGTAGAAAGATTTTAATTTAAGCCACATCTGTATAAAACACAAAGCAAAGGATATTTATATAAAGTATACTAAAGTTTGGTTATTTATAATTGAATGTTATAATTTGAAATGTTTTGGAAAGATCATTAATTAATTTTTCTTAAAACCTCTTGTCAATTATTATTATCAGCTTATCTTTAATTTATTAAGAAATTATTTATTTTCACTAGCTATACATATATATTTTAATATGTAAAGGGTATATTTTTATTTTACCATGTAAATAATTTTGCAAATATGACAGTACATTCAGAAATATGTTTTGGAAAAGTAGATGATTAATCTTTCTTAAAACTTCTTAATTGTTTATTAAGATATATGTAATATATTTAATTTATTAAGAAATTATTATTTATTAATTATTCTTAAAACTTTTTTCTTTTTTGGTTGTATTTTTTCCATCACCATTTATCTGCCTATACCCTCCTGCCCCCCGCATTCACCACACTGCTGTCCATGCCCATGAGTCCTTTCTCCTCTTTGCTCAGACCTTCTACCCCCTGAACCCTCCTAGAATTATCAATTATTATTACCAGCATCTGTTCAATTTATTAAGATATCGTTATCTTTTTGCTGACAATATTTTCATATGACATTACTATGAGTTTAAAGAATGGAAACAAAAAGACAATTTCTTACATTTTGATAGAGAAAGAAATGGGTTTGCTTTTAACAAGAAAAAGCCAACACTAAAATTTCTTTGGTGGTCATGTTGTCATTATCCAGAATGATAAAGAGAATAATGAACTACAAGTACAATTTTCCCATTCTAGTATCATTTTAATGTTTTCACAACTCACATTTTAGAGTTAAATATTTCTTTAAAAAAACAGAGTTCCTTTATTACCATTAATATTATCAGTGCTCCAAGGCATTAAATGAGATTCTAATAACATAAGAGGACTTATTTTATACCTAGTGGAACAACTCCTCTGGTAGAATCAGGCCTGATAATAGCTGAGCAAGTGTTTATAAATTTCAACCTTTTTCAAGTGAGTTGTTGTAACTGTAATCTTTAACCTAATATATAGATTTGGGTTATAGATATTTTGGAGAAATTATATGTTTAATCTCAAGGGTAGAATATGAGCAATAATTTAATCTCTCTTTATGGATATTTTTAATTGACCTCTCTGAGAAATACTGCCAATACTTTAAAAGAATTAGAGACCTCTAAACATCAACACTCAACACTTGGAATAGTGATGTGAGAAGAAATTTTCTATAATAATACCAATTCCATTATTAGCCTTTCCAAAAAACAAAAACAAAAAAGTAAATAAAAGAAATTTCTATATATCTTTTCTTTTCTATATATATTTCAGCATTCCCCATATATCTTGGAAAACTGTAAGCAAACCCACCTAATTTTAGTAATGTACCTAATCTATTTCAGGTCAATAAAATTCTAAATCTCACAAGAAATATTGAATATTTAAAAGAGTTTAGAAATAACGATTTATGATTTGCTTTACCAATGGTTTTCATAGTTCAGTTACTGAAATCTTAGTCAATTTTTTTTACTTTTTAAACTGAAAACCACATTTCCGATACTGTGACACAGAATTTGTCTGATTAAGTCAAATATCCCGGAGTGAAACTCACCTGATTGTTCTGGAAATTGCTGTTGTTTTATTCTCATTATGTTTTCTTTTTTAAAAAAAATATCAATGTATTTTGAGTCTTTGGGGGTTCAATAAATAACATTCTTTTCTTTGCCCACAATCTAAAGGACCTGAGTAATAAAAAAAAAAACAGTACAGCAGAAGGGAAAACAAAAGGTCGCTGTTATTACTGATAAAGCCAGTAAGAAGTAAAGAATGTTGCTCACATCCTAGTTGAGAGGCTTCCTAATACTCAGCACCAGAATTAAATAGACTCACTTTCAAAAGAGCCAGTTACTGGTGGGTGGTTGGTTCCCTTCCAAGAGACAAGAAAAAAGGACTTGGTTGCATCTATACAGCTTCCCTTCCCAGATCCACAACTCAGTTGTCACTTTTCTCCAGAGGGAGGAGTGAGAAGCTAATGGATGTCCATTCACAGAAAAGTACACTTCAGTCCTAGAGATAAAGCATTCCACCCAACACTATATTTTTGAGGTTAATCTGTTACAATGTTGAAATAAATCATCTACTAAATACTAAGATGGGCCTATCCACTGCTCCTCCAGTCATAGAGTGTACAGTTTGCATGAAATATGCCTATCCTTAAGAGCATAGAACTTTAACTGGAGTCTATGAAATAACCAAATCCAGTATTAAATTTTGAGTCTGAGTCTGAAATATCTTCTGTTCCACCCCACACCACCCACACACCAACATATTTTTATATTTTCACCATAGATATTGTTATAGTTAATCTGTTTAAGGTATTCGGCATTGGGAAATACTACTCCTGAGAGCATGAAATACTGAGCCCGTTTAATTAAGTGTAGTCATTGACAGTGTGTGGTCATGACAGAAATAAAGTTTGTGGGTTGAGAAGATGACAATATGTTGCTGATTAAAAGTGTGGTTGACATAGTCACACCACGGCTCCTACCATCTCTCTAGGTGGTGAGTTGCCTCTGCTGGCATGGAAGTGGGGACCCTCACACCTCCACCACTAGCCACAAAGACTCCGTGGTCCACCTGCCTGAATGAATTAATCCTCCTTAACTGACCACATAAACCTTTACTTTCCATCAAGTTGGATTTCCTCAGTGTATCCCTTATGTTATGCTTTTTTACTATTTCCCTGAATTTCCATATTTTGTACCCTTTTTCTGTCTTATCTCCCTCATATTATTTTAAATTATTTTATGCCATAAAGATCAGCTCAAGTGGGTCCTTCTCTAGAAAACATCCATCACTGCTCGAGCTCAGTGCCCATCGAACTATCCATTTTCAGAAGTCTTGGAGTTCTTATATTGTAATGGGTGCAGCCAGAGCCCCCAAAGGGGGATTTGCTACAAGGTCCAGAACTTGGGGTGCTGAGGAACATAGAATATCCCCAGCCCCACAAGTCCGGCTGGGGAATGGGACACATGGAGCAGGGCCATTGAGAGTTGTTTTTCATATCAATAACAACAGGATAGCTTCAAGTCTATATACAAAAGGTGCGTAGCAACAAGTGTAGCTAGGAACATGGAAGTGACTCTGAACCATTATGTAACTGGGAGGCAGCTACCCCTGGTTACAGAGCCTGTGTGAAAGCTTGGACATGGTTTGCTCTAGGCCACAGGGCCATGCCTGCCCAGACTAATTAGGGCAGCAAAGAAAGACTGAAAACTGTGGGAGTGCTGGTAGGTGTAGCCAGTTGTGGAAGGAGTTGGAAATACGGTTATGAAGGAGGTTCCAGGCTGGGATTTAAACTAAAGGCAGCCGCCAGGTGAGACAGAGACTTTACGGGGAGCACAATTTGAGACAATTCGGGTCTACATTCAACTGGGAATTGACTGCTCTAGGGTGTGAGTACTAGAAGGCAGGCGTCACTGCAAACCATTTTAGAGGCTGACTAATAGATGTCTTTTGATTTTTTTAAAAAATGAGTTTGCTAAACTTCAAGTAACTGTTAATTCTGACTTTTTAACTTAAATTTCTCTCATCATTTTATCCATTTTCTTTCTCTTTTGCACTCACTTTTCTCCTTTTCCCCACCCTGTGTTATAAAAATTAGAAGTAGAAAGCAAAAAGGGAAGATTATGGCCTTAGAATCCTTTAGGACCAATCATAATTTCCAATTTTCCAATTTACTGTTATTGAAAAGACAAAATTAGGGCATTTGTACTTCATGGCAAGATTGAATGAGACCTATCATGTGATAACTGTTTAATAAATGTTAATCCTGTATTCTTCAGTTCAAATCTCTGTCATTTCTTGAATCATTCCAAAAAATGCAAGGCAAGCCATGACTGCTGTAGCTCAGTGGATTAAATTTAGCCCTGCAAACCAAAGGGTTGCCAGCTCAATTCCCACTCAGGGTGCGTGCCCAGGTTCCCAGGCCAGGTCCCCAGTTGGGGGCATTGGAGAGGCAATTGACTAGTGTTTCTATTGCATGGTGCTGTTTGTCTCCCTCTCTTTCTGCTTCTTTCCCTCTCTCTGAAAATAAAGAAATAAAATCTAAAAAAAAAATAGAAAAATGAAAGGTGAAAGTAATTAGTAAATGTATTTAATAAAACTTACTTATTTTCAGTTTTTATTGACCATCCCCAGTTTCCTAACTAAATATTTAGTGAATATTTAGGTGATATCTTTTTTTATTTTAAAAAATGTGACATTCCAGAGTATTCATGGCATCTCAAAATACAGTGAGATATAATCCTCAATATTTTGTTTTCATAATGTGAATGAGACAATATCAGTACTTGTTTTCTTCATTCTTCATAATGTTAATGCATTTTTATAATATTACGAAATGATAGTTCACCTGAGTTTATACTGTTATACCAAAAGAAAAGAAAAATTTATGTCTTTTTTCCAATTAGAGAACATTTCCAGTCAATGCTACCACAGACTCAACTGTACTGAAAACATCACAAAACACAGTCTTTATCTATTTATATTTGTTTATCTAAATAATGGATTTAATATTTTGTCTTTTGAGAATCAATCAGTTATTATTAGAAAAGGTTCAGAATACTTCATAAGTATGATCTAGTAGTTCTTGAACTTAGCGTATACATGAGCATAATTTGTACAATTTCAGTCTAATCTGTAATGTGAAATTGATAACAGGACATGACATAACTGAAGCTTGATACAAGAATGGCTTTCTGCATTATGCTGAGTGAAATAAGACAGGCAGTGAAAGACAAATACCATATGATCTCACCTTTAACAGGAACCTAATCAACAAAACAAACAAACAAGCAAAATATAACCAAAGACACTGAAACAGAGAACAGGCTAACAGTGACCAGAGGGGAGAGAGGAGGGAATTTCAGGGGAAACGGGAAAGGGTTTGCATGAACAAGTATAAAGGACACATGGACAATAACAAGGTGGGGTGGAAATGGGAGGGAGGTGAGGAGGGCTGGTGGGGTGGGCTAGGATGGGGGTAAAAGGCAGAAAACTATACTTGAACAACAATAAAAAAAAAGCATGGCTTTTTTATTCCATGTCCCAGCTGTCACAATTTTAATGTTAAATGTTTTGTCATATTTTGTTAACTAGACTTTTTTTCTCAGTGACAAACTTAAAGAATAATCTAGAGTTTTACAAATATCTCAAATGTTATGTAAATTTTTGGTCACTCATAAAGTAGTAATTCTCTTTTTCACTTGGGTTGAATTTGCTTTTAAGTATCTGAGTCAAATACATAAATATAAGCCATAAGTATTATTCAACACAAGCTTCAGCATTTTCTTTTTCTGCTCTCCTGATGTTTCATTAGTGACATTTTTAAATCAAATTTAGATAATCCTTGGTTCAGTCTCCAAACAGAATATAGGTTCAGTGAGCAGGGATCTGAATGACAAAAGAACTGCCCACTTAGAGGGTGCTTTAAAATACTTTGCTCATTGAAAAAAAAATGCAAGCCAACAGATTTTTCTGACCTTACTGTTCTGATTTTTCAGTTTGAATTTAACTGTGCATGGAAAACTTTGAAAAGCTATATAATCCATCAATATTGTATTTACTAGAGCCTGAGTTTCACACAACATCAAAGTATTTTTGTGGCTTTGATATTTTCTCTCCCTTAATTATGACAGCCCTAGATATATTGCATTTAATTTTCTTTTCCTGGCTTTCTCTTATTAGCAGTTAACACTTTATGTAGAACATATCTAGAATTCCTGATATCAGTTATTTAACCTTTTTTGATTGATCAATTTGATAATGTTTAATTTAGGGCAAGAATAGAACATATTTTCAAATTGCACATGTAAATTGAAGATTATATTTTTGGTGTAGCCACATGTATATGTGATAAGCATATATATGTATAAAACTAGCAGTTTATGATCATCAAGCCTTTAGTATTAAAAATGAAAATCAAAGTAACTAAAAATTTGGCTTACCAAAAAATAAGATGAATCAAAAACATTCAAAGCCACCAAGGATCACAGCACTTACAAGTCTTTTTAAGGTGTAAACAGGAACATCTCAGTACCCCACTAACTAACCTTCTATTTGCATTTAGAACACAATGCAAAACAAATCCTTAAGCACTGCGTGAAAGACCATAAATGACATGGCTTTTGTCCCAAGAGATTATGGTCACAAATGGGACACAAGCATTAAACACTCTTTAGTACTAATAAATTGTGTTTGGTTAGACCAAAGAGAATGAAAACCAATTTTGGGAGAAGTTAACTTGAGGAACTTAAATTCTGTTGGTGGGTAAAGGAAAAATCTCTCTGACAAGTGCTATTTATTGTAAGTTAAGATTTGAGACTATGTCCAAACTGAGTGCTGGCCTGTAAACCAAAGAGTTGCCAGTATGATGCCCAGTCAGGGCACATGCCTGGGTTTTGGACCAGGTCCCAGGTTGGGAGTGTGAGAGGCAACCAATTGCTGATTCTCTCACACATCATATTTCTCTCCTTCTCTTTCTCCCCCACTTCCCCTCTTTCTACAAAATAAGCAAATAAAAATCTTTAAAACAAAAAGATCTAAGGTCTAAAAGAAGAGTCTGGAGAGGAGCATTCCACAGGAGGGAAGAGTTGTGTAAGAACCTAAGAAAGGAAAAACCTTGATACACTGTAGAAAAAGAAAGGTTTTGATTATGAATTATCCCAAACAAATGCCATGATGTAGTAAAATGTGTTTGGTTTTGTTAGCCAGATATTATTCTTTTTAAAAGAATTTTTAGAGATTTATTTATTTATTTTTAGAGAAAGGGGAAGGGAGGAAGAAAAATGGAAAGAAACATCAATGTGTGGTTGCCTCTCACATGCCCCCTACTGGGGACCTGACCTTCAATCCAGGCATGTGCCCTGACTGGGAATCGAACCAGCGAGCCCTTGGTTTGCACGCCTGCACTCAATCCACTAAGTCACACCAGCCACGGCAGTCAGAGATTATTCTTTATGTGACTCAGTACGGACTTTGCACATTTTGTAGTTTTTGATGTATATTAGATGACCGGTAAACATTTAATGGGTAAGTATATAAACATATTTACCAAAACTAAAAGGGAAGGAGGGTGATAATAGTATCTGCTTCATATGATGGTGAATCATAAATGAGATCACCAATAAAATGTGCTAATCTGAGAGCCTGGCACATAGAAAATGCTTGATAAATACTAGCTTTAAAAAATGAAGTTCCACACTATAGAATATACAGATGATGTACTAGAGAACTGTACACTTAAAACCCATATAATTTTATTAACCAATTTCACCCCAAAACTTTATTTATTTATTTATTTACTGTGATTTTTAAGAAGATTTTATTTATTTATTTTTAGACAAAAGGGAAGGGAGGGAGAAAGAGAGGGAGCAAAACAACAATGTGTGGTTGCCTCTCACACTCCCCATACTGGGGACCTGGTGGGTAACCCAGGCATATGCCCTAGACTGAGAATCAAACCAGTGACCCTTTGATTCTCATCTTGAACTAATCTAAATAAGTATTTACCTGAGTTGCTTAGAGGCAAACTAATCTCACAAATATTAAGTAAAATAATCTGTATATACTACCAAAAACTACTATTAATTACTTGATTTGAATGTTATCAAGGTACTTCCCTTCCTATTCCCTATATGGTTGGCAGGGGTTTACTCCTTTCCTTTCACTCACGATGCATGAACACACACACTCCTGTGGGTGTTTGATTGGCCATGCAGCATCTGCAAAGTTTTGGGGATAGGTAATGACCTCAAAGCTTGTACCTTCCTTCTGAGTATCAAAATGTGTGCATTTTCAGTAACAAAAGTCCAATTACAATCCTCATTTTATATGTTGTTCTGAAGTTCCCTCAACTCATTAATCTGGATTCTTCTCTGCATCACCAAGCCTAGGAGTCCTTATATGTGGACATGAAGTTCTTCCCTTTTGCTTATTGAATTAGGGGTTCTCTATATTAACTCAGATGTATTTTCTTTTCTTCTTTTTTATAAATTCCTTTTTTTCATTTATTTATTTTTAGAGAAGGAAGGGAGGGAGAAAGAGAGAGAGAGAAACATCAATGTGCAGTTGCTGGGAGCCATGGCCTGCAAACCGGGCATGTGCCCTAACTGGGAATCGAACCTGTAATGCTTTGGTTCGCAGCTGCGCTCAATCCACTGAGCTATGCCAGCCAGGGCCAGATGTATTTTCTTGAGTCTAAATAAAATTTTAAAGATTTCTGTTGCTGAAAGAAAATCTGTTTTAGAATTATTATCCTCAGTGCTTTAATCTTTTCACAAATGATATGCAAAGGATTCAGAAAGATATACTTATTTTTCTTAGTCAACATTGCTTAAGTGTTATCTAACTATGATCAAACATTGTCAGTTAGTTAAAACATTCAAAAATAAATCATTGAACTCTATACATAAAATATATTCCATGATTCATTTTTAAATTTTTTTAAAGATTTTATTTATTTATTTATTCATTTATTCATTCATCCATTCATTCATTTATTTATTTTTAGAGAGAGGGGAAGGGAGGGAGAAAGAGAAGGAAAGAAACATTGATGAGATGCCTCTTGCAACCCCCATATCCCCTACTGGGGACCTGGCCCACAACCCAGGCATGTGCCCTGACTGGGAATCAAGCTGAAGACCTTAGTTTCACAGGCCAGCACTCAATCCACTGAGCCACACTAGGCAGGGCATATTTTCCATGGTTTCTATGAAATTACATTCTTAAAGGTCTTTGTATATTTTTATTTCCTTTAATATGGTTGTTAAGTTCAGTGCTTACAACTAGACCATGTCATTCATGGGAAGGGAAGTTCAATTTCATCTCTTACTTAAGAATGTAAAACCCGAATCAAGAATCTCACAAATGCCTGCCATTGATCACAAAACCTGAGCAAGAAATTATGAATGGCTGAGGGTGAATTCATTACTCTTATTTTTAAAAATGACTTAAAGTACTACTGAGTAAAGCACAATAAAATCATTTTCATGTGTTAGTGCAGGAAAACATTCTTACTTGTAGCATAGGAGCCCCAAACCAAGGAGCTGCTTAAGTGTTCATGATATTCTGAAAAACAACAACACATCCAGTGGAGTAGCTGATGGGGACATACATTTATTACTCACATGACAGAGTAGTATACCCATGGCAGTGGGTTGGTGTGAGAAGGACCACACCTCCTTTAGTCTGAGCTTGTTATGAGAGGTCCCAGACAGAGGAGGCAGGTATCCTACACATGACTCTAAACTACATCATCTTAGGGTGCACATGTAGAAAGAAAAGGTCAAGAAGCAGTCACAGGACCAGAAGCCTCCCCGAAAAGGAGATAAAGAGTAGGTTACAATCCAGTCCCAAAACAATACACATTCCCCCTGGCCAGCCCTCATCACAGGTGGTGGGAGAGCCAGGTATTGACACCACATTATAATATTATCACTTTTACAGATAGCTATGAAAAGAAAAGAAAATGTTAAAAATAAAAGTATAATAAATAAAACAATCCTTCCTTTTTTGTCCTCAGACAGTGATGTTAAACTATTTCTGACCCGTGAGAAAGTGCTGGTGATCAATACTATTCATGCTCTCCTTTTCTCCTTGGGCACAGAGAAGTCAGTTCTGGATGATGGATTATGAGCTAAAATGATGACCATTTTCAGGCCTGTCCCATTAAACCTTCACCTGAATAAAGAGGATAACAAGGACCTACCGGAGAGGGGACCTCTAGGATGGAAAGCCTGGATCCCTGAATGACAACACAGATCACAATCCTTCCTCCCCACCCCCCATGCCAACCTACACTGAACTTACATTGAACTGTGAGTGACAGACAAACTTTTGTTGCATAATGTCACTGATATCTTGGGGTTGTTTATTATAAACGTTAGTCTACCCAGACAAACCTAATACTCAATTTTCTATAGAAAATAATATTACTGAATTTAATCAGAATCTATGGGTATTAGAGCTTCTAGATCCGTGGATTCTGGATGTCTTAAAAAGTGGTGGGAGCTTCAAAATATTTACTATAAAAAGTTTAATAGTACCATGGAGCTGATAGATAAGTTTAATGAAATTATATAAAAAGTGTTGACATTTGTATTTCTTTGTAATGGAAGATCTGTTTTTAGGTGTTTTAAATAGTAAAATAAACTTTTTGCCCAGAAGGAATGCTGTTCCCAATCACTGTGTTGATGTTTTGTATTACATATTCTTCACAGACTGCTATACTCGGGAATGTTTTATGGGAAAAAGCTGATCCCATAGAAAGCTAGTAATTGGTAGAAAATTCTCAAACCTGAAGTAGTTGGGTAAGAAAGTCAGAAAACAACACCACCACATATCAGCAATCAGTAACCTGAAGCATACACGAGCAAAGCATTTCCTAGAGCTCAAGACTCTACTATTTTGAGGCTAAATTTTAAGGAAGAGCAAAAGCAAAGATCACTGCCCTGATATAAGAAGCAAACATTCTTCCTCAGATTAAACCTCATAGAAAAACAGTAATGATGCCCACACAGATGAGAATCTAAACTGGAACAAATCCCTCTCCTAAGCCACATGGGTTAAGGTTTTTCCAACACTTCCTCAGGAAAGAGAAAACAGATAACAGAATCCATATGTATTACTGTGTGGTACACAATGATGTATAAAATATTCTCATTATTAAGTGAAGCTTCAGACCTTTTCAGTAAACCATTTTGATGTTCACATTAAGTTCTGAATTCAGGGCTCTCTCCTGCTTCCGGTATTACAGTTCACATTTGGTGCCCAAAAAGGCCAAGCCAGGCAACACTTACAGAATTCCGTGTTTCCAGTGCTTCTTTCTGACAGAGCATTGCAGAGTCGTCATTGGACAGCCCCTTGCACAGCTCTTATCAGCAAACATATCTAAACCCAATCATCATCCACTGTCTATGTTCTCAGAACTGTATGACATGAGGCACATGTCTAGCAAAACATGAGCAAAATATGAAAGGGACACCTGCAAAGACAGATAGGGATCTGTCCTGACCAGTTAAAAAAATAGATTTTAAAAGTTACTGTTATTATTAAACCCCAGCAATTTCATAGCCACCTTCAAGAGACCTAATGTGGGCACTGTGGCAGTCATTCACAAAAATGGAAATTGCAGTTGCAATAGCATCACTTATGTCTTTTTTTTTTTGGCCTTTTTGCAAGCTATGAACTATAAAGGAACAGGATGTTTGACAAAGGCCTTTAGAATTCATCTGCTAGTCCAGAGTATAAATTTCCAACTCAGTGGTTCTGCTGAAACTGCATGTTAGATTTTCCTGGTTGGAGTAAGAATGAGTAATGTGAGCTCAGCGTGGACACTGCACAGCCTTCTGTCTGCCCATTTTACTGGGTACAGTTCATAAAGAGAATTATCCTTTAACAATTTTGGTCCCTAAATATCAAAGAAAGGCATGGGGTTTTTCCCCACTGGGGTATGAACAGAAGACTGCGGTCTGTCAGTCATATTCACTTGGAAGCCTGAATTCTCCAAAGACCAATCTCAAAGAGAAGAATAAAGAAAAGAAACAAAATGAAAAAAATAACAAGGATCAGCAAGATCAT
The DNA here is from genome assembly GCF_019186645.2 of Phyllostomus hastatus. Taxonomy (NCBI): domain Eukaryota; kingdom Metazoa; phylum Chordata; class Mammalia; order Chiroptera; family Phyllostomidae; genus Phyllostomus; species Phyllostomus hastatus. Next base: position 43,014,344 of record NW_025334041.1, read on the forward strand.
GCAGCCCATCAGGCACATTCCAGCCCATAACATCCCAGAGAGAGGCCCCAAGTGCATCAACAGATAACCAGTTTATTTATAAAGATAGGAAAATTCAATAAACCAACAAATTTTGTTTTCTTTTTGGCTTAATTTTGTTGTTGGTATCAACATAAGAACACCTTGTATCACTGAAATTTTTTCTATTTGAGACAGTTCATTGACTAATAGTCATTTACGATGTTGGGTTGATACAAAATTGGATAGTTGAAACTTCTTTAGAGTAATTTCCCCCATAAGATAAATTAATGATCACAGATTTATTGGCAACCCAGAATGGAGGCTATTATAAACACTGCATTTAAGGAATTATCAAAGGTGAAAACTGGAATTTGTTCCCTGGTCATTTGATCTACATTGTGTTGTAACAAATTGTTAGACATTTCAGTTAATTTTTATCTCCTCAACACTTATCTAAAAAAAGTGAACAAAAGAAAATAAAACAGTCTGTTTGTATTTTGTGCCATTGTATGAATCTGGTCATTTTACAAGATAACATATGTTTTTTATAGGTTTCTTTGGAATGTTTATTTACAACTGAAAATCATGACACATTTTTTGTCATGCATCCTGGCCCTTAACTTCAATCAGGATATTCCATGAACTGCTCTTGGGAGCCTCTCCTTTTGGACAAAGCTCTCTAACAGAACTAACTTTGCCTGACTACCCTGTCTTCTCCATCATGCTATACAGTCCCTTGGGTTCGACCATTGTCTTGTTGAAACTCTACAATTGATTTTGATAAAACATTCCTGATGTATAGCAAGAATGTAGTATAATATATGTGAATATTGATAACAGTTTCCTTTATATTGATAATAAATACTCATTAGTTTATACTCATAAGTGACTAGCATATCTGGTTTTCTATTTCTGTTATTATAAATGAAATATTACTAAAATAATATTTCAATGATACTTTTAAAATCTGTTCAAATAAATAACAAAACAGACTAAATCACGGAAATAAAAAGCTCCATTCTCTTTATTTTTCCCCTCCCTGAGATGAGAGCACCACAATTCCCAAAGCTGACTTTAGTTCACTATTGATTCACCCTATGGAATTTAGGGTTTCTGAACCTTGTTTAAAAATACACTAAAGAAACAAATAGACATTAAGGTGGTCATTGTCCAAGACAGGTTGCTTTTTGTTACTGCATGTTACACATAAACCTCAACTTTTACTCTGATTATATGAATAACTAAGATAAGGTAATCCCTTATTTCCAAGAGTTTCAGTGTTTCTATATTGGAGTTTCATTCTTGAAAAAAGTATTTTTTTCCATAAAACACAAAAATTGATTATTAACAGTAATAAATACAAATATATGAGGCTCATAATTTCTTAAGTATATAAAACCAAATTACTTTAAAAAACAAGATCTAAATATTCCTTTAGGAGAATTTGTTTTGCCTAAATTGAACTAGTAAAGGCTTCTTAAGGTCAACAAAGTTTAGACTGAAGAAACTATCTTCTTACCGGGTACCTCTCTGGTACAAACAGAACCTTACTCCATTTTAACATGGACATTTGAACTACTTCTAAAATTTGTATTATCTGTCTCAAAAATTTTCATGGAGCCCTGGCTGGTGTGACTCAGTGGATTGAGTGCAGACCTGTGTACCAAAAGGCCACCAGTTCAATTCCCAGTCAGTGCACAAGCCTGGGTTACACAAGAGGTAACCACTCATTGATGATTCTCACCCTCTCTTTCTCCCAACCTTCCCCTCTCTAAAAATAAATAAATAAAATCTTAAAAATTTTTTTCATTGACAATTTTATGACCAAAATAGTCTTTGACTAATAAATTACAGGGTGTGGGATGGGGGTGTTAGGCAAAGGGTGGTTTCCATGATAATTCATCTTCCTTAAGTGTTCCTTGCTCTACCATTTCTATCAGAGCTACATTGCTGAACTCCTGAGAATAAATGGGACTCTGAGAAAGCACCTACCAGCAAGCTCAGCTGAATCATCACCCCAGGATTAGCCAGGTAGTGAGTATTGCCAGTGTAATTATCAGAGTGTATGAGTCCCTACTGGTCCTGGTCTTAGATAGTTCTAATTTCAAGTTTTGATCCCTATCAAGGGGACTCACTCAGTATAAGAAATACTATAAAATATATGTCACAAGTTATAAACTGGAAGCCACCCACCTTTTAGAATATTTTATTATCAAATATTTTATATTTGTTAGTTACAAGTAGCATCTACTTATATTATAGGACACAGCTCTTGTAATAAATTTACCTTTCAACATGCCCAAATTTAGAACTGCAGAGAAAAGATAAAGTAGATCTAGTCTAAACTCCTGCACCAGGCAGGAGTCCCCAGAAAGTGTTCATTGATCCTATTAATGGATATGAGCAATATTTCCTGAAGCAAGAAATATTATTTTATATACCATTACCAATGGAACCACTACATTACTTCTGTATGGGGGATTTGGTGGGTTCATTCTACTAGCTCAAAATTAATTGTAATTTTGGCTTTTGAGAAATGTTTTTGTGATATTCAAGTATGAAATTAAGAATATAGCTATGGTTTTCTTATTTTACCAACAAATACTGAATGTTTATCAAATGAGTTTTCTAAATCCATTGAGATGATCATATTTTTCTCCTTTTCCCCATTATTATGGTAAAACTGTATCAATAGATTTCCAAATACCAAATCATGTATCAGTGAGAAAGGCCTAACTTATCCTGCACTAACAAAAGTCCTCCTATCTCCATGGTTAAAATAGGATCTATCACACTTGACACTATTGACATTTTGGGTTGACTAATTATTTGTTGTGGAGGGCTGTCCCATGCATTGTAAGAATTTTATCATCATCACTGAACTCTATCACTAGATGCCACTAGACCCACACCTCATATAAGTTGTGGCAACCAAAAATATTTTCAGATATTGCCAAATGTTCTTTGGGAATGGAAGATGGTAACTGCCCCAAGTTGATAACCATTGTTTTAAAACAGTGACAGTTTTTCTGCAGCGAGGCAGCAGACTGTGCAGGCAGGCTGGCTGAAGGTGAAATTGAGACTCAGAGCTGACCATGGACTATGGCAGGGGTTGCCACAGTGGGAGAAACTCCCAGTCTCACACAAGAGTTCCTTGGAAAGTGGGCTAGAGACAAGCAGCCCAGCTGCATTTTTCCTTCTCTGGCCCCTCCCCCACAGGCAGTGTCACAGCACAGCAAGGAGGGTTGCCCTGCCCAGGTGATACCTAAGGCTCCACCCCCTCACAATTTATTAACTGCACCAAGACAAACAAATATGGCCCAAATGAAAGAACACAGCAAAATGTAAGAACGAGAGCTAAGCGATGAGGAGATAGCCAACCTATCTGATGGAGAATTTAAAGCCCTGGTAATCAAAATGCTGACAGAACTGATTGAGCTTGGTTGAAAAATGAAGAAAAATGGAAGATACCCAAAATTAAATAAAGAAAAATATTCAGGGAACCAACAGTGACAAGAAGGAAACCAAGACTCAAAGCAATGATTTGGAAAAAAAGGGAAAAATAAACATCCAACTAGAACAGAATGAAGAGACAAGAGTTCAAAAAAGTGAAGAGAGACTTATGAACCTCTGGGACAACCTGAAATGTTCCAAATTATAGGGGTGCCAGAAGGAGAAGAACAATAGCAAGAAACTGAAAACTTATTTGAACAAATAATTAAGGAAAACTTCTCCAATCTGGAGGAGGAAATAGACTTCCAGGAAGTCCAGGAAGGCCAGAGAGTTCCAAAGATGTTAGACCCAAAGAGGAACACACCAAGGCACATCATCATTAAGTTACCCAAGATTAAAGACAAAGAGACAACCTTAAAAGCATCAAGAGAAAAGGAGACAGTTAGCTACAAAGGAGTTCCCATAAGAATGTCAGCTGATTTCTCAAAAGAAACCTTACAGGCAAGAAGGGGCTAGAAAGAAGTATTTGAAGTCTTGAAAGGAAAAGACCTACATCCAAGATTACTCTATCCACCAAAGCTTTCATTCATAATGGAAGGGTAGATAAAGTGCTTCCCAGATAAGGTCAAGTTAAAGGAGTTCATTGTCACCAAGGCATTATTATATGAAATGTTAAAAGAACTTAACTAAGAAAAGAAAGATAAAAAATATGAACAATAAAAGGAAAACAAACTCACAACTATCAACAAATGAACCTAAAAGAAAAGAAAAATAACAAAAATTAAGCAAATAACTAGAACAGGAACAAAATCAGAGAAATGGACATCACATGGAGGGTTTTTAGTGGGGAGGGGAAGGAAAAGAATGGGGAAAAAGGTACAGGGAAGAAGAGGCATAATTAGTAGACATAAAATAGATGAGGAGAGATAAAAGATGGTATAGGAAACAGAGAACTCAAAGAACTTATATGTACCACTCATGGACATGAATTAAGGCGGGGTAATACTGGAGGGTTGGGAGTGCAGGGTGAAGGGGGGATAAAAGGAGAGGGAATTGGGAAAACTGTAATAGCATAGTCAATAAAAAAATACTTAAAAATTTTATACAAATAAAACAATGACTTTTTTCCCCTCATTCATAGTACCTGCCATCGAAGGCTCTCCTTTATGTCCCAGTCTCTGGGGTGCAGGCCGATAGAGTTGCTATCATCTGGATTTTTGAAGGACACAGTGGCAGAGGAAAAAAGGAGAGGATGTGCAAATTGCACACAAGCTCTTAAAACTTCTGCCTGGAAGTGACACGTGTCACTCTCAATCTTATATTTGGCCCAAGCCAATCACATGGGTATGTCTAATTTCAACTGGAAAATGTACTATATGCCTAAAAAACAGGGAGCTGGTTATATTGGTGATCTGACATATTAACATTATAACACTATTTTAGAAACTTCTCACCCTGGCTGGTAAAGCTGAGTGGACTGAGTGCAGGCCTATGAACCAAAGGGTCACTGGTTTAATTTCCAGTCAGGGCACATGCCTGGGTTGTGGGCCAGGTCCCCAGTAGGTGGTGTGAGAGGTAACCACATATTGATGTTTCTCTCTTGCTTTCTTCTTGAAAAAAAAGAACAGAAAGAAAGAAGCTGTTTGGAAGTGCAAATTCTAACTCAAGCATATTTTCTCAGAAAGAGTGTAAACAGTACACTGCAAGTCTAATTTTTTTTTATTTAGTCTGTTTTGTTGTTTGCACCTACACACCTACAAGGTACTTGTATTGGGCTGATATATTTTTTACTGCTCTTTCATTGTATGTAAATTACTTTTTTATTTTCAGTTAACCATTTATACATATGAAACCCATAGTAGAATATTAGTATTTGTGGGTTTGGTTATTTAAACAATGTGTGTGAAAAGTGTAAGAAACAAGCCAACTATCAAAAAATTTTAGAAGGAAATATATATCTGTACTAATGGAATGACTTCATTCTTAATTATGTAGAATTCAAATTGCCCTGATAAGGATGTAGAATATGCTGTTCCCAACACTCTGTTAACACAAACCTCTTTCCACACTCGTTTCTAGTCCAGGTTTCTTTGCCTCTTCTGTTCTCCTTTGAAGTTCTATAGTGGTGCCACTGTGGGAAAGCTCATCTACTATTAAAAAATGCAACTGTAGAAAATTATATGCCATATTATTTACATAAAGTTAAAATATTTATAAATTGTAATTGCATCTTCACTGTATTTTAAGTAAGGAAACTGGAAATATGTCTACACAAACATTTCCTATATGATCATGATGGAAAGCACTAATGTTTAGTTCTCAATGATTCCCTATGTAATCCCCAAGGGTGTAACACAGTCACAATATGGTAAATAAGTAACTCACTGAAAGTTACACAGCCAATGAGAGATAAAATCTGTGTTCAAACTTAGCCCAAATTTGTTAAACTTTCCCATATTTTTCTCTAATTCTTAACAGGTATTACAAAAAATCTAAGCTTATTCTTAATGACATATTTTGATTTAGATAGTTTGGGATAAGCATTTTTTAAAGTGTACTGAAGAAAAAAATACATATTCACTTTGTGCATTAATAGTAATATATGTCCACAATATACTTACCTGGCAGGGGAGATACCAAGATCATGAAGGTGGTTTTTCCAGGATAAGGCTCACTCATTGCACTCCAAGGGTGCTGACCCCTGTGATTTCCCCAAATGCTGGACACTAAACTGCATAATTTGTGGAAATAAGGGTCTGCATTCATGCTCTCCCCTGGAAAAGAAAAAAAATAAATGTCCACATTGGAAATTTAGATATCACAGAATTATACAATGTAGGAAGAATTCAGCACAAATCTGTCCAAAAAGAGCAAATCACTATGAACATTTGGTGTACAACATGTAATGTATTTTCTAAAAAAATAAACTGGAGATAATTTCTCATATTTTAAAAAATAATTGTGCCCTGGTTAGTGTGTCTCAGTGGATTGAGCACCAGCTTGCAAAATGAAAGGTTGCTGGTTTGATTCCCAGTCAGGGCACATGCCTGTGTTCTGGGCCAGGTTCCCAGTGGGGCAGTGTGAGAGGCAACCAATTGATGTATCTTTCATGCACATCACATTGATGTTTCTCTCCTTCTCTAAAAGTAAATAAATAAAATCTTAAAAAAAATAATAGCAACTATATAATTTTTCATTTTAGGAATGTGTCACAGTAATTTAATACCCCCCTCCTTTTTTTTGTACATCAAGCTTGCTTCTAAAGGTTAGCTATTAAAAATGTTGTAGTGATATCTTGATATATAATTATTCCTATCTCTGTTTTTTAAAGATAAACCTTCAAAAGAGAAAATGTATAACAGAAAAATTTACTAAATTGTACCATAGTAATAGTGCCTGTTTCTCAGCAATTTCTCAATATAAGGAAAAATAATTTATACCTCCCCAAACAGAAAATATTACCTTATTTTAATTAATATTACCTTGTTTTGATTTGCATCTCTTTGATTATTGGTAAATTTAACCTCTTTCTCTTTCTTTCTTTCTTTCTTTCTTTCTTCTTTTTTGCCTATTTGTATTTCCTTTTATATGAACTATTTAACCTGTCCTTTGTCTATTTTTCTGCTATGATGGACCACTCCCAGGGACTTCTATCATAGAATTCTATTCAGACATGTTATTTTCTCTCAGCATACCAGTTTTGCCTTTTGATCTTCTCATCTCCTGGTATTATAGATTTCTAATGTATATTAGAAATGTATAATGTATATTAGAGTCAGACATCTTGGGTTTGAATCCAAGCTCAAATACTGAGTTAGATATGGGACCTTGGGTTAGTCACTTTATTCCCCAAGGCTTATTTTTTTGTATAACATTCATAATAACTTCACTTTATGATATTAGTATACATGGAACCTGATGTAGTAAGTACTTGTTTGACAATATTGTTTATATTGGTGTTAGTCTTATTATTATTAAACCTGATGACACTGAGCTCTAGGAGAAAAGTGGTCTGTTAACTAATCTTCATCAAGAATCTGTCTTCTTTCACTTTTATGAATCCCATGTGCTTTATTACTCTGCTTTTCATAGATAGTGTCTAACTTCAAAGGAGAGAGTGTAATTAAATAAATACTGGAGCCAGTATTTTTATTTTTTATTTTTATTATTTTTTAATTTATTGATTTTGAGAGAGAGAGAGACATTGATTCTGTTGTTCCACATATTTATGCATTTGTTGGTTGCTTCTTGTATGTGCCCTGACCAGAGATTGAACCCATGGTGTATCAGGATGATGCTCTAAATAACTGAACTATCCAGCCAGGGCCTAGAACAGGGCCTCATATCAGGTCTTAGATAATCAAGTAGGGCAACCACTCTGTGTTTGTGTGTATTTTTGACTCGTGTGTGTGCGTGTGTGTGCATGTGTATATATATTTATATATATGAAATATTTTGCTCTTGACATATGGAGAAATATCAATATGACAGATTCAGGGACCTCAAAACAAATGCAAAAACAAAAATAAATAAAATCAAAGATGCCCAAAACTAAGATTTCCAGAAGTGAGAAAATACACCTGTTGTATTTTACTGGTTAAGTAATATTTTATCATGCAAAACATATATTATCCTAAATTATCTATCTATAGACCTATTTATTGATTGGTTAATTTATTGATTGGTCCCTTTTCTCAATATTTCTGTCTACATAGAGTTGAAGACATGAATACATATTTTCCATGTTTGCAATTATTAAACAAATTGGGTGTTCATTTCTGCCTCCGATATGGGACCTACTTGTAACAATTTTTATTTAAGAGAAATAAATCCCAACTATGAATACAACATCCATTTTGAAAATATGTATTTGTACTATACCACAGATAGATTTTGTGTGCTAACCAAAAGGACTAGCGAGAGTCACTGTTTAGCTCCAGTAGAGTACGCCAAATGTTTGAAAGGCAGTGAAGTCATGATGACAGTAGATATCACTCATCTTCCATGGATTTTAAATCTTTGCTGAGAAAGCATGTACTAGTAAGAGGAAATTATTGGCTATTTAGATAATTGAAGTCAAATTTAATGGATTCTGCTATTAACCAAAATTGAATGATTTCCTAAGTTGCTTCCCAAAGATGAACAAAGAATAAATCAAATACATGTTTGTGAGACTTACGTGACTCAAATTAATGTTACTCATAACACTTTTATCCTAGTTGTCTTTTTTTTTAATTTGACTTAAGTCTTAGGGATAGAATGGTAGACAAATAGATTTTTAGAGTTTATAATATAATGAGAGTATTTTTTAGAAAGTGAAAGCACACAAATGAACCAAATATATAAAAACCAACTGTTATCAGTGCTAGGAAGAAAACCAACCAAGGGCTGAGACTGAGGATCTACAAGGAGCCTACCCCAGATAGGATGCCAGAAGGAGCTCAGGGAAAGCCAGTGAGACCTGGTCAATGACCCAGGAGGAGGAAGGAGCCTCACCTGGGGCCACAAAAGCAAACTACACCTTACATGGCCTTTGGAAAGAAAGGAAGTGGATTTTATGTCAACTGAAATGGAAAGTTCTTGAAGGGCTTTAATCAAGGGAGTGACATCATACAAGAATATTTCCCAGAACACCATAACTATATTCAAACAGTAAGAGGAAAGGAGACCTAAATGGAATTATTAGTGGGAAGCCTTCCCAAAGGGAAAAGGGAATCCCTTAATAGAAAAGTGTGAAGAGTAGCACTTTCTTAACTTCTCAACTATAATAAAGCAGAACTGGATCATACATCTATTAGTCATATACATTAAACTGAATTATACTCAGTGTTTTTTTTATTGCTTGTTTGATTTTATGGGCAAAGATAGGTGTCCATAATGGAAATGAAGAGGTTGCAGAGAAAGGGCAGTCAAAAGCAAAATGAAGGAAATTTGTGAGATGCTATAATGCTGGAGAGCCCTAAAGTTAAAACAAGAATATAAAGAATGAAATGAAATGAAATGAAATGAAATGAAATGAAATGATGAATGAAGTAACCTGAAAGCTACAGAAGGGATGAAAGTGCACTTTGAACAAGTCTCATATCCAAAAAGGAAAAGCTAAGAGTCTGAATAGGTAAGGTTATAAGAATACACTGGTGATAAATAAGCCACAGAGGAGAAATTCCTCTTTGGTACAAAAAAAATGATTAAGCTACACAAACATTTATATTATTATTTTGCCTTTAAGTGGGCATGGTAAAGGGAATATGCAGGGTTTTGTTCTAGTAAAGCATGGTGATTTGATTCCATGAGATATAAACACACTTGTTTTCATAGAGAAGCATTGTAAAGGTGACCACTACAGTGAACATGCTTATTCAGGGTCCCTCATTTCCACCTGTGCTTTGGCATCACATGCAGGAGACCACTTCTTTATTCCTGAATAAAGAAAAGATAAAACAAAAACAGAGAATGAAGAAAATGGTACCTTACTTGGTTATAACTATTTTTTAAGGAACTAGAAAATGAGATGAGTGACACTCTGTGATTTGTTTACAGTTTATTTTTAATGCTTAAATTTTTTTCTATAGAAAGTTTCAAACATATGGAAAGTAAACAGAAGAGTTTAACAAATTCTATACCTCACCCAGCACCATCAATTGCCAACATCCTGCCATTCTTTTATCATCTAGACCTCCACCCACTTTTCACACCATCTTGAAAACTGTTGCTTTTTGTAATTTCAGAATTTAAAATGTGGTTTTATGGTTATACAACATTAATTCTTAATAAGGGATTTTTATATAGGGAATTTTATCTGACTGTTAGCTTACTATGGCTAATATTAACTTAATGATTTGATAGCAATTGAGGAAAAATAGAAAAATCCTTTTTTGGTCTTGCTTGTATTATACTCTGATGAAACCTGAAAATTAAATGGTTTGCATCTTTTTTTAAAGATTTTATTTTTATTTATTTTTAGAGAGGGAAGGGAGGAAGGAGAGAGAGAGAGAAACATCAATGTGTGGTTGCTGGGGGCCATGGCCTGCAACCCAGGCGTGTGCCCTGACTGGGAATCAAACCTACGACACTTTGGTTCACAGCCCATGCTCAATCCACTGAGCTACACCAGCCAGGGCTATGGTTTGTATCTTTAAAAAGAGTCTTGGACTAGAAAGGCTTGAGGACCAGGCTTCTAACCCTGTGCTCTTCTGCCAACTTTTATTGTGACCTTAGCTGCTCATTTGTAACTTGAGAAGACTAAATGTGATACTCCCCAAAGTAGATCCTTATTCCCAAGTGGCTTATATCTCTCTTTACAAAAAAAGTGGCCTCTGCTGTCCTAATCACTTACGCAGTGCCTGACCTACTCTTCAGGGCAAGGCACAGTTCACAATTTCCATTTTGTTGTTAGATCCAATTCAACTCAATTCAACTAATACATACTGAAGGCTGATTATTTGCCAGGCACTGTCCTAGGCACTGACGATATAGAAGTAAACAAAACTCACCCAAATCCCTGTCTTATTACGTAAGGTACCACACATTCTAGTGAGGTATCACACATTCCAGTGAGGTATCACGCAATAAAAATGATAAATATTTCAAATATGTAATTGTAAGCAGTATGTTAGGTGATAAGTCTAAAGAAAAATTACAAAGCAAGAAAGAGGAATTTGAGTGTGTGTGGTGGATGGGTAATGAGAGATAAAAGTTAGGTGAAATAGTCAGAATTGGCTTCAGTTTCGGAGTGAAATTTTTTGGAACCAAGGTTTGAAAAAGAATAGGGAAGCTGGCGAAGAGCAGCTAGGAGAAGAGCATTTGGGGCAGAGGGAACAGTAATCACAAAGGTCTCAGGGTGAAAGGCTGCCTGCTGTTTCAGAAGGACCATGCGGAGGCCAGTGTGGCCAGAACCTAGGGGACAAAGGGGAGTGAGGTGCTGGGAATTGCCAGCAAATTGTGAAGGACTCAAAAACCATGTAATGATACTGGTTTTTACTCTGAGATGGGAAGTCTTTGGGGTTAAAAGAATTGATAGGATCTGATTTATTAACAAGGTCAATACTCTGGCTAAGAAAAGAGCAGAAAGGAGGATACCAATTAGGTTTACTGCCATAATCTAGGTTAGACGTTAAGGGAAGCTTGTTGGTAGTGGGAGTAGTGTAAAAGAGTTAGATTCTGGATCTGTTTCGAAGGTATGGCTGACAGGTTTGCTGTGGAAGTGAAAGAGAAGGAGGAAAGGATTAGACCACAGTACTTTTCCCAAGTACATGGAATTGTAGAGCTGTTTTTAACAAAGAGAGAGGAGCCTTTTGGCAGGAGTTGGGGAGGCTTGGGTGTGTAATAGTATTTATCTACCACCTCTAATATTCATGCAATTCATAAATGTCCAGTAGACCTCTCTCTCTCTCTGTCTCTCTCTCTACTGGCCTCACTCTGTCTCTGCTTCACCAGTTCTCTGTGTCTCTCTGTCTCACATGCTCAATATATACTTGCCTAGAATATGAAATAATAAGGAAATGTCCTGGCATCATTTGCACAGAGTGAAAAAAAATCTCTCATCCTCCTTGTCCTTCAGTGCTGCACCACATTGTGGGACCCTTCAGGTTTTCTCTGCAACTGCATAAAATTTCAAAATTGGAATAGATCATAAAGGACATGTTGTCCAACTTTTTCCTTTATAGACAGGGTCACTTAGATCAAATAGGTTAGATGACTCACCTACAAGACAGGAAAGAGGAAAAATAAATAGCTTAGCTTTCTCAAATGTGAGGAGTAAAGACATGGCCACAAGAGGAGCAATTATGTGAGTAAATGACATAGTTTTAAATCCCAAAAAAGAAAACAAATAACAGAGTACAAAAAATTAAAAAGCTATATATGTGCCCAGAGAAAACAAGTGAGTATGTCAAAGGCAGTCTTTTTGACATGATGACAATTCATTGTGCAAAGCTGTTGTTAACAGTTTCTAATTCAATAGTTTTCTTTTAAAATAATACTGTTCTTTAATTTATTCTCACTAATACCTCTTAGGACTTTTCTAAATTTGTGGACATTAAACTAGAACACTTACACAACTTTGTACTATTAGTCTGAGCAACCAGTAAAAATGGTTTCTAAAATAAAAATATTCCATCTCTATTTTGTTTGCAAATTCATATTTGCATACCTTATTTATATACTTTTTAAAAAGATTTTATTTCCTTATTTTTAGAGAGGTGAAGGGAGGGAGAAAAAGAGGGAGAGAGACATCAATGTGTGGTTTCCTCCCACATGCCCTGCCAATAGGGATCTGGCCTGCAACCCCGGCATGTGTCCTGACCGGGAATCGAAACAGTGACCCTTTGGTTCGCAGCCTGGTGCTCAGTCCACTAAGCCACACCAGCCAGGGCTTATTTGTATACTTTTAAATAAACTAACTTAGAGCAGAGCAAAATTAAAAACTTTCTTGTTATATAGATTTTTATATCATTTTAAAATATTTTAATTGGTGTCATTCTGTTTTGATTTTTCAAAGTTAGAGAGCTTTAAAATGATGTAACAAATCTCTAGGGTGTTAGCTTCATTATTTCTTTAGTTAGATTGAATTTTGTGTACATTTTACATTAATAAACATATAGCTATCAATGTAAATAAAGGCTCATAGATACATTTTCCCCATAGATTTACATGTAAATATGAAGAAAAGGCACCATGCATGCCTAGCTAGAAACTTTAGCATGTTGTAAATAACAGTTCTTAGCTATTGCATTATTAAATGCTAAGAAAAAATACAGGGAAAAAAACTCAACCTAATTTACACTTAATCTTAACCTTTCTGAGTTTCTGGATTTTTTTTTAATCTGAAAAATACAGATTTATTATACTTGCCTTAGCTACCTGATTGGATGGTCATAATGATCACATGAAATAACGACTTTGAAAGTTCCCTGATTCATTATGACAATGCAAGTAGTAGCATGAGCTTTCTGAAAACGTGGTCAACTTAACTTTTCCCTGATGGGAAAAGACTCTATCTTAGAATCTATCAAAGAAGGAAAGGAGTGTTTCCATGTTCTTTAAATAAAATCTGTGTCTTTATGCTTGACATTTTAAAGAAGTAGGCCACATGTTGTGTGCTAGAAAAGAAATGTGATGAGTTTTTCTGAAGTTCCTAAAATTAAATGTGATTTCATTACAGTAGCTATTTTGCTATTTGTTAATGAGCACAGGTATTCGTTGATACAGGACTACTCTCCAAAGCCCTGGGCCTGGGACTCAGCACTGGTAGACACAGGTGCCTGAAGAAGAGAGTTCCTTAACCTGAGAGCCAGAAATTGGCACCTTGTGGTTTCACCCATTGTAATTCAATTATATTATATTGAATTCCAGTGGAGAAAATCCATAGGGGACAAAGCTCCAAAACTCTTATACAGTGAAACTTCCTTCCAAAAACACTGAAAACCAATTTAAAAAACTTACTGTTTCCAAAATAATGCTGTAAATGAATAGGCTATCAAGGGATAGCTATAATTACGTTCTTTCACATCATGTGAACATACACACTATATGAGTGACATGTTTAACCTTCTCTAAGTCAAATCAACAACCTCCAAAAATAAATCCAACATGGCTTTATGTCAAAAATCATTCCAAAAAACATTTTTTTCCTGCTGTTGGTCATTTCAGGACACACTTTAGATTTTATTTTAGCATCAAATTTTTGTTTTGATGTTAAAAGGTACTGTAATCTTTATTCAAGTATGTGACTAAGTCTCTATAGTCATTTTAACTGACCACCTGGGTGATTTTTATCTTAAACAGCAGTATTAAAGTGACCACTTAACCCATGCATATTAGGGAGTATCTACTGAGATGTAGTTCTTACTTTCAAAGTGTTTGTAGCCTAGTTGAAAAATGAGAATAAAAATGTAAAAAATGTACTACAGTAAGAGTCACATTAGAGTATCGTCAAAATTCAAGAACTGACAGGAGAGAATGAACCTCATTTGTGCAATTAGAATCTCCAAGGAAGTGACCTAAGAAAATGTATTTTTAAAGCTATCAAGAAGATTTTGAGAGATACTCATACTACTACTTCCAATAAAATAGCAACTAATAGCAACTGCTTCTAATGAAATAGCAACTACTGTTTTATTTTCTCTTCTTCCATTTCTCCTCAGAGTAACCTTCTCAGAACTCTCAAAGTTTGCAAATAATTTGTTAAGTACCCAGGTTATCAGACTTTTCCCAGGCCTCATCTGCTTGAACCACAGACAACTGGACACACATCATCTTTGTCTTTTTTTTTCCTCTCAGTCTTTCTCAGTGTTATCTAATGGCTCTGAACACTTTCCTCATACTTCAAATATTAATGTTCTCTTTTTCTTTTCTTACTCCTGGTCCCTTCCTGGATTCAGTTATGCCCTGGATGGTTCCTAAATCTACATTCCGAGATCTGGCCCCTTTAACATCTAACAACTGGATTTGTCTCAGGATCCCCAAACTCGAAATTGTTCCAAATCAAACTCATTTCTTCCCCACCCCTTTATCAATGGACCAACCCCTCCCTTACTGACTGTACAATGTAAGGTGGTGGGGTAGCCAATATGAAATCGAGACAGGGAAGAATGGAAAGTGAATCCAAGCTGGGAGCAAGTCACCCTCCAGTTGTCCTTGTACATGACCAGGTATCAGCTTGTTTATTAAGACCTATTTGTTCTACATAAGGAATGTATGATGACTTCTCTTTTTTTACTCTAGCTGCCCTGCTTGAATCCATTACCTGATTGTTATTACTCTCCTGAGTTGGAGGAATCTCATCTTTAACTCAATCTTGTGCTATTTTTAACTTAATAATATTTGAAGTCTATTTTCTAAGTTAACAATCTAAAATTTAGACACCTCAAATTTTGAAAAATCAATTATGCTTCTATTTTAATTTTCTTTCCATTATTTTCATCATTTATGAGGTTGTCTACAGTTAAGGCAATGTAGACTTTTGAAGAATTATTTAGGAAGAAACTCTAAGGGGTTACTCTAAATTAACTTTTTTAGTAAAAAAATAACAGTTAGTGAATGATAATTTACATTGTGTTGTTAGAGATTTCAAAGCAAAAATTCTTCACAGTCCAATGTCCAGTTTCTTTCAGCCATCCGTTCTGGTACCTACTATGCTAATAGTGAGGATATTTTTCCTGATGTTAGCATCTCTGCTGTAGTATAGTCCCAAAGCATAACTTCCCCTATTATAAAAACATTATTTTTAATAATATTTTGTTGGTTATTCTATTACAGTTGTTACAATCTTTGCCCCTCTGCCCCACTCCACCCTGCATCCCCCACTCCCTCAGGTAATCCCCACACCATTGTTCATGTCCATGGGTCATGCGTATAAGTTCTCTGGCTACTCCATTTCCTATACTGTACTTTACATCCCCATGGCTATTCTGTAACTACCTGTTTGTACTTCTTAATCCCCTCACTTCTTCACTCATTCCCCCATCCCCCCTCCCATCTGGCACCCATCAAAACACTCTACATATCCAGAATTCTGTTTCTGCTCTTCTTGTTTGCTTAGTTTGGAAAACGTTATTATTTATTTTAACTTTCTAATGCTTTTTTTTTTTTACTATGTAGGCTGTCCTCAGATGTAAGCATATTATGCTGCAGATAACAATGAAAATTTTAGGGTTTTTTGCTCCCCTCTATCATAATTTTTAAAGGGGCAGTGTTCCTCAATTCAGTCTCATTTTCTTTTAAATAGTGATGAGGCTTTAAGTATCCTTTTTTCTGTTCCCTTTATTTAGTAGGTGGGCAGAAATTTCTGCCCATTTATATGGGCAATAATTCAAGCATTTGTGCAAATTTTCTTACATAGAATATTCTTCACATTTAACCCTGTGCTGTTCTTACTTCTGCATCTTACAATCAAAGGAAATGAGTAAGATAAAGTAAATTGTCTCAGCAATCAGAAATCATTGCTCAAACAACCTATCTGAATATCATTTATGAGGCAGTCAACACAAATGCCTACTCCTCTGCTTGCTCATGGTGCCATATGAATTATGCATGTAATTTCCTTACAGCTTGTCAGTCACATCGCTTTTATTCCAGAGGAATTTGAGCCGTTATGGCACCTTAAGACAAGAAATGAGGAATGCAAGACCGTGAGATAGTTTTGTTTTGCCTTTCTGTTCAGGGTTCCCTGGTGGCCTTTTGCTGAGACAGTCTGGACAAATACTGCAGTGGTCACCTGCTGGTTTGCTAGAGAAACCCTGCCTTGGGGTTCCTTGAAAATTTCACACATCCCTGAAGAAATCTTAAAAAGTATTCATTTGAATGTGACATAATAACCACCCAGTATATGGAAAAAAGTAAAAAGTTCAGGATTAGGAGCTTGAGGTTTGCTTTCTTTTATTTGCTGGAATTACTGACAATTATATTTTGAAATTTTAAGAGGTATACTAGTAAACTGTATATTGATAATTGGCCAAAAGGGGAAACTGATTAGGGCATGATTAAAACACATGGCACTCATAGTTATTTGAAGAGCATTGAGACTAATATATTGCCTTGTTATTGTTTTTTTTTAAAGAAAATGAAAGCGGCATATGAACTCAGGTTTGCGCACGCACAGAGTTATGTGCTGGAGATAGCTGCCCTGGCCGGAAAGGGCTACCTGTGTGCATCTCTTCCCAACTCCAGTTCCGTGACTTTGATATTTTGAAATTGTTGATAATGGCATATTTATTCTATAAAATTGGCAAATGCAACAAGTCAATTTGTTTTTTTATAGAGTTGGTTGTTAAATAATAAGCAGCACCTCACTGCCATAACAGGGCATACTTCCCAAATTTCCATGACAATTGCAGCTTCATATTTATCTAAAATATTATTTCAGAGTCATTCAAATAATGTTTGATTTGTATATAGGTTTATTCTCAATTTCTGTCCCAGAGGGTGGCAGCATGGTGCAATAAAAAGTACCTGGGCCTTTGTATTGAAAGTTGCTTTTAATTCATGTCAGTCCTTTTGCCTCTTTGATCTAGGCAAAGTCACTTAAACTCACTGAGCTAAAAATTCTTCCTCTCTAACGTGGGGAAAGTAATATTACCATGGGGGTTAAATAGGATGATGTAGGTAGAGCATGTAGCAGTGCCTGGCAAAGAATCAGGTTAAGTCTATGGGAGCCCACAATGGGAACATAACCTTAATGGAATTCAATATGGACAAGTCCTCCAGAAATTTTTTACTCCTTTGGTTTTCCATGAAATCAAAATCTATGAGCTGGATGAGATCTTCAGAAAAGTTCAGTATTTTCATTTTGTAGAGATAGTCACTGACATTAAATGAAATTTTGAAGGTCAGGTGTCCTGAATCCTTAATAGTGTTCAGCTGAACTCTCTCTACTCCCCTATGATAAAGTACCGTCACCCAGCCTCTAGGTTGATTAGATAATTATTTTTTCTCTCTCTTCTGTCCTCTCTTAGTTTACCTGTCCTTTCTCTGTCTTTTTCAATACAATTTAATTTGGTTTTGGTTTTATTAAGTTGCTCTGGTGCTTCAGGGAAAGTAGATTATTTGACCAAAATTCCGGTCCTGTGTAAAAGCACATCTTACTTGCATAGTGAAACTTCTTATGCTGAAAGACACTAATGTAAATACCAGGTGACCTAAAGCAATGTGGGCACATTTTGTAACCTGTAAAGAATGGCCCATCAAAAGAAAAGAAGCTATTTAATATATTTAATAGGCGAATGACTACTTAGGAGGAACAAGAATAAAACTTTTATTTTCTGAGTGCCTATTATGTACCAGATTCTGTGTTAGCAATTTTATGATCGCATTTGCTTTTAGATGTATTTTCTATTTTACAGATAAGGAAATTAAGGCTTAGGAAACTTAAGCTATCTTGTCCAAAGATACGCAATTGATTTTTGGTGGAGTTATGATTCAAAATCAAGGTGCCTATCCACTGTTTTGCCAATGCTAGGTTAGTCAAATCAAAATACATATCTCCCACCCTATTCATTTTCTTTTGTCAACATAAGAAATGTTCAAACCTTTAAAAATGTTTATGAGTTTATTTGAGCCAAACTGATGACAATTGCCATGAAGCAAGCGGAAATGCTCCACAAAATGGCAGTGTACACTTTATTTTATACATTATAATAAAAAAAAAGAAGACATAAGTAGTTTACATGAAACCCATTGGTGATAGATTAGGGAGGCAGGAGAAAGCAAAGTGGGGGAACTTCTGGGATTGGGTTAAAAGTAAAAATGATAAACACATACTTCTTTTACATAGATGAGTGCAGGGTAGTTAATAGTCAACAATTAACTCAATAACAACGAGGGGATTTGTGGTCTCCACTTTGCAGCTCTGGTGTGCTATCAGTGCTTTGAGATTTCTGGAAAAAATAATTACTTTGCCATTCTGAAGGAATGTTATTGTAGATGCAAAAAAGACAATAATAGGCAGGCTTAATTAAGGTAAAGATTGACTTTTGTCAGGAAAGATTTTAACTTATGACAAAACTACCTGCCATAAAATGCTTTTAGTAACAAATTTTAATTTCATACCAATCCTTTGTGGTTACTTTAGATGTCTCTGTTAATAAGGCCACCACACACAGGCCTCTCCTGAGCTCATCAGATTTAGCATGTGGCCCCTTTACATCCACTCCTTCATGATTTGAAATTGGGCATTGGAAGAAATAAACTCTGTTGAGTTCAGTTTATTTAAACAAATGTAAATTGGCCATTGTTTAAATTTTCTAGAAATTTTTGTTTCTATGTCCAAGGAATATTTTCATTTTAAGAGATTGTACAAGCCATCAGAGTCATTAAGACAGTGAGTATCCCTATTTGAGGTAACACATATGAATTTACAGTGTATTCTACTGAATCTTGGTTGTGATATGAGATGAGAATCAAAATCAGGAAGTACTCTGAAGGGAATGGAGAAAGGCCACTGAGTGCTTTGAAGACCAGGAAAAGGAAAGTATGACAGCAATTTGCACTCCACGATTTTGTCTTAGCCGCAATTAACTTTCGGCTCAGCTGAAGTTAATTGTGTCTTGAAAAGCAGGAGACCCTGTATATGCCCTATTTATGTCCATTTTATGGGGTTCATGAGGTGAAATAGATGAAGAGTTATGGAAAAGCATGAACTGGTGGAGAAAATAAAAGATCACAATTCAGCCTGGTTCTCAGAAGTCAGAAGTGGAATGACTCATTCTGAGATCAGAAATGCAGATCCATATAGGACAGCTGTCAACACAGGATCTTGTTTATGCCCACTCAGTACAGAAAGCACTTCTACTTCTGCTTTGGTCTCTTCAGTTGTATGAAGCAGATTCTTATGAGAATTCTTAATGCATAATGGGTTACCTACAGAGGATTTAGAAATTATCCAGGGATGACCTTACATGTGCAGAGTCTGATCCTGAGACTTACTTGTCCCTGAAAAGACTATGGAAGGGGAAATAAGTTATTTTTAATTTATTACTGAAAGGCATTTAAGTGTAAGCTTTTGTTTTGATTAAGGCCTATTAGAACATAGCAGTATGTTTTCCATCAATGTAATAGCATCAGAATACAGAATGTCATGAGCTGAAAACCAGTAAAAGAAAATATAATAATAATAATAACAAAAATAATAGTAAAAGAAGCTACTATTTATTATGTGCTTATTTAGAGCAGTGTCTAGTACAGGACAAATATTGGTGATGATGTTGAGGAGGAGGAGCATGATGATTATGATTGGTGATGGTGACTACAGTGGTGATAATCATGATGATAATGATGCCATGATAATGGTGGTATTGGTGATGAGAGTGGTAATAAAGGTGGTGGTACTGATGCTATGCCAGGCACTGTGCTTAGCTTTCTATAGGTGTTATTTCATTTAACACCTGAGAACTCTATGCAACAGATATCATCACTGTTTTACAGATCAATAACTTGTCTACTGCCACACAGCTGGGAAGTGGTGAAATCAGGGTTGCTAAACTCGTATCTTTGACACCATGCTGTATTCAAAAGCCATCCTTAAAACATCTGTTGAGACTGGTTAGTCAAGACTAAAGAAAAACCCAAAGCAGAAATTTTCTTTCTGCCTTTATTCTCTTAGAATGGGAAAATCAAACTAACTATTGCCTATGATAATTATGCATGCATGCCCATACAAGTAACCATCTTTAAGAAGAACAGGATACTTTTAACGGTTACTGAAAATGTCTTCATTTGACATAAACAGTCAAAAAGATACGAGTTGTGTCTTTTAATGAAAATTGTCATGCAGCCTATGAGCCAGAGATCCAGGCTCTGCAAACATTAACTATAGTTCCCAACCCAAAAGTGATTTATGTGCACACTCCATGTACAACCGAATAATATACTGATCACTTAATTCACACGTACATAAACCATCAAAAGTAGGATTTTTTCATATTAGAAGCAACAATTTATACAATTGAAAAAAGAACAGAATTTTCTCAAGGTTTTGATTGTCTGTAGTTTGTAAATGTAATAACTATAATTCTCAGTGAGAATATTTCCCACTATCAGATAAGATCTATTTATTGGTTTTGATTTCACATAAGAACAATATTTTATCTATATTTAATATGCACTTAATTGACAACTACATTGCATACTTTAAAGAAATTTTAAGTACATTTATTTATTTATTTATTTTTAGAGAGGGAAGGGAGGGAGATAGAGAGAGAGAGAGAAACATCAATGTGCAGTTGCTGGGGGTCATGGCCTGCAACCCAGGCATGTACCCTGACTGGGAATTAAACCTGCGACACTTTGGTTCGCAGCCCGCACTCAATCCACCGAGCTACGCCAGCCAGGGCTGAAATTTTAAGTACATTTATCTCAGAATTGAAGGAACTGGTCCATAGAAACACTAGAAATATTTATTTAGGAAAAAAGATAGCAATTTATACATAAAGCAGGTATAAATGATTTTAAGAAGAATAAATAATTAGCTTAGTGCCAAAATGCAAGTTCTGGCTTTCTAAAAATTGTGTACTTTGTACTTTCTGCCTGCTAGTCAGCTATCACAAATGGCTCAAGAGACCATACATTACAGACCTAATAACAAAATAATATATGGAGTTCATGACTAGTTGAATAGTAGTTGGTACAGCTTCCTAATTTGATCAAATCAACTGTACCTCTGTGAACTAGAGTGAAAGCTACCTAAACTACATTTAATGGTACACAGAGTTAGTGGCACTTTTCCACTGCTAAATGTCCCTGGATGAGATGGAAATTCATGGGGATACACAAAATATTTGCTTCTCACTTGTTAGCAACAACAATAATAATATTAAATAAAATTCAACATTTAGTGACAGTCTAAATGTTCTAGGCATTATAGGAAATACTTAACTTGGATTATCAAGATAAAACTATAAGATGGTCAGAAACTGAGGCACAGAGCAGTTAAATGCCTTGCCCTTTGTTGCACAGCTTGGATGTGGCAGAGAAAGGCTTTAAACCCAAAACCAGAGCCAAACTTTTGAAAATGAGCCTTTAACCTGTATGCAAGAATAGAAAGGAAAACAGTAACAAAATTATATACTGAGATATTCAACCACTAAATATTGTGTTTCAGATCATTAGGAAATAAGATATGATATATAAATCATGTAGCACAGACTGACTTGGGTTCTAATCCAGAAACTGCCATTTATTAGTTTTCTGACCTTTGGTGAATGATTTAATGCCTCAAGACTTCAGTTTTCTCAATGGCTAAGTGGTAGTGATAGTACCTCATAGAGTCATTGTGAGGATTTAAAAAGCACACTCCTATGAGAGTTATATATTAGTATTATTATTCCTGAGGCTGCTATTGTGATACCAATATATCTTCAGGTAAACTATACTACTGAAGGGGTAATTTCTGTGCTTGATGTTAGCAGGGAGTCTTTGAAGGATGGATAGATGGGAGATGGAGAAAGGAAGGGGGAGGGTATTTCAGGAAGCAGTTACAAGGCATAGATGAGAGAATGACCCTGCTGTGAATGAGAAATAGTAAGTTTAGCCAGACAGGACAAAAGTTTTCATGTAAGACAAAAAGAAATGAGATAACCTAGACTACTATAAATAATTTTATATTTCAAGGAACAATATAGCACACTCATGATATTTGATTCTGGTAAGTGTTTTCCTTTATGTAACAATCTCTTAGTATAAAAAGCAGAAGTCTTTTATTTGGCTTAATAGTGATTCTGAGTATATCAACCCTCTGTGTAACTACCTCATATGTCTAATCCCTTGGGACACATTTAAAAAAATGGAGATTCCTAGCCTTCTTCTCTAGATTTGGAGTGGGACCCAGGAATCTGTGTACTATCACTTGCGGGTCATTCTTCTTGATAGGAAAGTATGAGAAAGATTGCTGTAATTTACCTTTTTCATTGCTACCAAAATAATCTTTTTAAAACAAGTAATTTACTAGCCAAAGAAACTTAAATAACTTACTGCTACCTCTCAGTCAAAATACAAATACTTGGGCAGGGTATTCAAGATCATTCACAGCCTGTTCTGATCTGTTTTTCAAACCACTCTCCCCCAAGCACCCTGTAGACCAGTTGTACCAAACTGAATACAGGTCTCTCTTTGTTCATGCTTTTTGTGTCTCATAGCCTGAAAGCTCCTTGCCTTTGCTTTCTCACCTAGAAAACCCATTCTTAAAGTTCAATTCATATGTCACCAATTCTATTGTAACCATCCTGCATCCCACTAAGGAGAAATTTCCCCACTTTTCTGAACTTCCATAACATTGTGCATCAACATGTATTGTATGTCAGTGGTACATATTTTCAATTTCTGAAAGGGTCCAGACTCTGTTTTATTTAGCTTGTACCCCTCGATGCTTAGAATAGTGCTTAGCATAAAGGAAGCATTCAGTAAACAGTGGTTGAATAAATGAATGCACAAGTAAAGGTTTATCCTACTTTCTGTGAGTACTTGAGTTTGTCCTTGAGTAATGGGAGACATTAATTGCTATAATATTTTTGCTAATTTATTTTTTCCTTTTTTCAACTTATTTTTTTAAAGATTTTATTTGTTTATTTTTTTTAGAGAGGGAAGGGAGAGAGATAGAGAGAGAGAGAGAGAGAGAGAGAGAGAGAGAGAGAGAGAGAGAGAGAGAGAGAGAGAGACATCAATGTGCGGTTGCTGGGGGTTTTGGCCTGCAACCCAGGAATGTACCCTGGCTGGGAATCGAACCTGGGACACTTTGGTTCCCAGCCCGCGCTCAATCCACTGAGCTACGCCAGCCAGGTCCTTTTTTCAACTTTAAGAAGCCTTTTTAAATCAAGATGCTTTGATTTTAATAATAAAATAAATGTAGTGTAGGTTCCATGTTCACACCTCTTTATTAGGATAACATGGAGCTTCAAAGTTGCGATAAAGGAGAGTTTGAGTTCAAGTCCAAGTGTTATCCAACACAAAATAGGAAGGAGTCTATCCCACTCCTTCTCATTGCCAACATTTTGCACTTTCAAAGAAACTGATACCGCAGCCAAAAGAAGAAAGAGGGAAGTAGAGAAAAGAAAAATTGGGTAAGTGCAAAATGAAGGCGCCCGATGTTAGAAGGAAAATAAAAAAATGAATAAGGAGCTAGTTTGCTTATAAGTGAAGTGAAATCCTTTATGCTTTTATACCACAAAATTTTAGGTCTTCTTAAATTTGCCAGTGCAACTTACTTTTCTAAGGGAAGATTGTTTTTTCATTGTCCAGTGTTTTGTTGCCAATTTTTATAGCACACATTGAAGTTAAATGTGTAGCCAGTTAGCATATAATTTATTCAAAAAGCTTAAATAGGATCTTTTCCATGCAAGGTAAAGCTTTTAAAATACAAAACAAGCAAGAACAGTGAATAGCTGTTACTCATTTTGTATCTACCTCTGAGTGGTGTTTATGGCAGGGACTGGGTGTGTTTCAGCTGGAGTGTCAGTCCCAGAAGCACATGCAGTGCTCTCCTGGTGTCACTTTTGAGATAATGAGAGGCTGTTTGTGTACGAGTTCGAAATGTTATCTTTCCAGGAAGGCCATTCTGTGTCAGCTCTCCGCCATTCCCCTCTTTTGCTGAAGCACCAGCCTCACCATGCTCTTAAAGTTAAGAATCTGTGCATGGAACTCCAAAGGCTAAGAGATTCTTCTTCTGATATTTGTTCTCACCAAACTTATTGATCCTCCTTTTGATTACTTATCATTTAGCTTTATAAAGTACTTTTTATCTTGAATCCTCAAAATACTTTATGGACATTATCTCATTTTTCTTTACAGTGTTCTAAAAAGCAGAATGCACATTACTCCTACTTAATGGTGGAGATAGAGAAGCTGCTTTCCACCAGGCAGCAGAAATTTTGGAGCAAGGAAGGAAGTGGTAACAGATTTGCTCTTTAGAATGTAGGTATATAGATTATAAATTTATCTTCAACACCGTACAAGGTTAGCACAAGTTTTTCAGCTGTGTCTGTATCTGGTGTCCTGACTGGTATATCTACCTGGCCGTGCTTCTCTGCCAGGCTTGCTTAATTGGTGGGGAGAGAGATGGTACATTTATTACATTTATGTTCTATTATAAGACAGAGACACTGAAGCAGAGAAGGGAAAAGTTATTTGCCTAAGAGCCCAAAATTATTTATTATTGAATGTAGTTCCACAATAGTTTTAGAATACTACTGATTTCTGCCCATGCTATGTGCTCTGGTTTTCTGTCAGTTATTTTTTCTTTCATATTATATTTTCTAAAAAAAAATTATAATGGTCCTTAACATTGAGATAAGTTGAACTAGATGCCAAAGAAAAGGCCAGTTTGAAAAGTGTATAAATAGTAAGATGACTGACTTTTTGACCCTCAAAAGAAAAAGAAACAAGTCATGCTTACAAGTTTAAAAGAATCATTCAGTTGGATAATTCTGAAAGAATGCAGACTTGTTATGAACACTGAAAAGTTTAATTACATTTCATTAAACTATACTAGCATCTCTTAATTGCTGAAAGGGGACTAAGAAAGCAAAAGCAAAAATGCCTAATCTCTAGAAGCTAGGTTTTCCTTGATGCTTTGTAATGTAAATGTGCTTGTGTGTATATTAAAATTCACACACTCCATCCATCTCACTGGCTTTTAACAGAGGGGTCACCTGATTTCACCTAGAGCCGCCCCCCTCGCATTAGCTGAGGAAATCCTAAAGTGAGAGTCGGGTGCCTATAGAACACAGGTTCTGAAGCTTGGAGATGTAAATGACCCCCGACTGAACGGGAATCGAGTGATGTTGCTGGTGGGGGGTTGGTGAAAGAAAATGAGGGAGTGAGTGTAAGCGACAGAGCAGAGAGGGAGGGAAGGAGGAAGGGAGAGAGAAAGAGAGAGAGAGAGAGGCAAAGAGACTGAGAGAGAGAGAGAGAGAGAGAGAGAGGAAAGTGCTGCATGCTTCATCTTTGAGAGGAGGGGAAAACAAAAGACCTCAGCGGCAGTTTTTTGTTGCTGTGTCTGGCTCAAAGAGGAAAATTCTAGACATCCATGCCGAAAAAATCAAAGCTCAGCTGAGACTACTTCTATCAAGAGAATTATATGATCTGGAAATGGGTTGGACCAGTACAGGTGGTTTGAGAAGACACTGACAGAGGACCATGGAAAGGTGGGAGAGGACGAGCGGCTTCTCTGCTTCCTTTGAACAGAGCTCTAGGTTAGTAAGCTGAAACTGACCGGGGTCTGGCTTAAATCTCTGTGTGTGTATATGTGTGTTTTCTATTCATTACTTCCAAACCCTTCTGCTTCCCAACCTCTGGATAGGCAGTGCCATATTCTACCAGATGTGAACCTAAACTTGATTTGACTCTCACTTCAAATGCCTCCCGACTGCTTGCGGACCTTTTGTTTAATGCAGCCAGTGGAGAGCCATCATGATGTCTCCTTTTGAGTCAGAATGTGTGTTTCAGCCCTAGATTGTCAGGTGGCTGTTTGGAGAATAGTTAGCATTTTGCTCCAGAAGGCAGCAAATGCATGATTAGGTTATTATGAAATGTAAACAGCAAATATCTGCTGACTTGGCATTTCTTTGTAATGTCAGAATAATTCAGAGATGCTGGACTGCATTTGCCTTATCTTAATTTCCCACAGAATTGAGTTCAAATATAATAAGTTTGAAATGGCACCCTCCCAACAAAGGCACACACCAGGTATTCTTCCGGCAGAGTATGTTTTACCTCCCATTGGAGACAAAGCTTTAAAAAATTAATTTTCTTGGGACCTGGCTTGGAGAGAAAGGAATATAACGTGTCATACTTAACATAGGCATACAAGGCTGTTTGTTTAGTAAGTAGGTACAGATGTGTGTAAAACAAACACATAATTTCTCTTGTTCCTTGCTGTGCAGATAGAGTGTCTTTTGTTCCAGCATGTGTATTTTCCCTTGTTTTTACAAAGAAAGCGTTGCCTGTGCTTTCTGTGGTAGCAGACTTGTATGCCAATTTACCATTGTGCCCTGGTCCAGAATCGGCTCTAGTCTGAAGTAAACTGCCCAGAGGTATTAGTCAAGAAGCTGGAGGAGGGTGGGAAGTCGGGAGAGGTGGCTTTTCTTTTTCTTTTTCTTTTGTTGGCTATTAGCTCAGAAGTGTCTAATTCACATTGTAAAAGGAAATGAGGGAAGGCATTAGTTTAGAATAGGATGCAGCTCTTTGCCATGCAATTGCCAAAGACGATGTCAAGGAGATACTCAGAGCAGAGGGAATCATATTTGTAATGGACTCTTTAAGAAAATGTTCTGTGGGAGTGACTGGCTGAGTCCCATTTGACCAAATTAAGATGTGCTCTGGCAGTGCACTAGCAGCTGTGAGCTGACATTTTCTTGTGAACCTAGTGAAAAATGGCTCCATATCTCTCCTCCTGTCCTGAGGAGATGGTGTCTCCGAGTTGTGGAGCCCTTCCCCAATGTGATTTGCTCTGAGGGCTGTTTTCAGATAGGGGCGGACTAGCTCATGGTTCCTTTTAATTTGCCTGCCTTAAATTTTGGATTGAATGGGGAGTGGGTGGTGATGGTTTTACTTCAAGTACAAACTACCCAGCAAGGCTAGCAGGAGATATTTTTCCGGCAATCACAGGTTTCCATTTTTAAAAGGGTAGATTGCATTTCTTTGGACACAATATAAAGCACTTTTTGTTGTTGTTGAATGGGCTAGTAAACAATTCCTCTAAAAAAAGACGCATGCATGTGTGTGTGACACTTATTTGGACTCTCCTCATGGGAAATGACAGGTAAAACGAAAGGATACTCAACTGTCATTCATCTCTGGAAAGATAAAGCTGCCTTTCTCTTTCTTACCATTCTCCCCTCAACCCCATTTTTGAATTGTGTGTTCCACTGTGCAAGAAGAAAGATCATGTTCCAGAGTTAGAATGCGGGGAGGGAATGTACTACTGTCCTGTCTCCACATGTGCTTATTCAGGAATTCCTGTGCTGAGCAGGGAGTGGAGGTGCTACAGCAGCCACACTGCTCCTTTATTTAGGCTTTGGTTTATGAAAGCTCCAGCCAGCAGAGGCAGGATGTGCTTGAGCAGAGACCTATGGGTTTGAGGGACTGGTTAAGGACATGTGTTGTTTGAGGGTGGGGGTGGGAAATCATTGTTTGTTCTTTTACAGCATTCTAAGGTGATTGTCTAAGTATAGACTTGGTTCAGGAGGAGGGGGTTAGACTCTTCATATTTTAGGCAAGAAGTGCAGCAGAGTCCACTAGAGAGAACACAGGGACGCAAAAACAGTGCAATAGTGCAGACAGAATAACTATTTAAATTGTGTGATAGTTTTTCAAAACGTCAAGGTTTTTTGGAAATTGCATGGAGTCATCTCTATATCATGACAAGTAAGACTTCTAGAACAATAACTTGAAGAGCATTGTGAAAACAGCTTCCTGAGTGCTTTAAATATTAGACCACTTACCCCAGTAAAGGGTATCCCTCTAAGGGTTTACATCTTGGACACTTATACACAGGATAGGAGTTAGCAGCACAGCTTTCTTGGAGTCTGTTTGAAATAATACTGCTAAAGCCAAGAGCCTACAGAGGCAGTAGGATTGGTTTCTTTAGTAGAAAAACAGAAATGGAACTTTAACACTACATGTAGATGTGACTACTGCTTTTATACATGCAGGCAATTTGACCATAGTACATAGTGTGCTTTGGAGAAATTGATGCAATTATGTTTAAACAATAAAGAAAACAATAGATAGTATAATGAAAGCATGGATCTCAACACTCATGGGAAGATTACTAAGGTCACTCTTAAATGTTGCTAATAACTACAGGTGAGGGGGAGGTTCTACCCAGAGGGATTTCAGGTGTCTGGAATGAGAGGGCCACGCTTGTAAAACTAAGGGCATAACCCACCAGCTGTTTTGGAAGCTGAATAATGCTGATATTTAAATCAGATATTATTTATATCCAAAGGATCATGAACCTTAGGAACTTCCCACCGATGAAATTTGGTTTTAAAAGGAGCAAAATAATCATTATATAGAAGCAGTTCACAAAGCAGGAGCTATCAGAGAGAACTGAGAAAATCTCACACTAATATGAAATTTTTACAGACAGGTGTATGTGATGCCCTTGTGACCCTCAGGAGACCAATGAATTCTTAATATGAATTAAAAATGAAAAATCCACATGTTGAAATAAATAAATTTCAACATGCCTATATTCTTAAGCTTCAAGTCTGGAAAATGAATAATTTTCTAAGGATAAAACTAGTTATTCATAAGGTACTTATGCATAGAAAAGAAAAGCTGTGATAAAACAAGTTTCAGTAAGATATTTTATCCTAACTGAATTATTCTTGAAAGATTTTTGAACACAAAGTTTTTAACTTTCTAGAATATTGTAAGGAGTAATGGCCTGCTTTCTATCATCCATTTTATCTATTACTTTTAGAACTCTACTACCATAAATTACATTTTCAATTTTTAAAAGCCTTACTAGGTGGCAACATGGCATTAAATAAATAGAAGCATGATAAAAGCCTTTGAATTTAAAATACTTTAATTTTATGTTCAACTCCAAGTACATTTCTCCTCTAAGTCTGTCTTATCTTTAGCTTTTGCTCCAAGTCACAACACAGTGTGTGGCAACCTCATTTTTAAGACCTCAGTTGCTTACTCTGAAGAGAGAAAGTCTTTAATATAGTCTTAAAAAATAAAGAGCTTTGCTATTCAACTAAAGTAGATAGTACATTAATAAAGGTTAGCCCTGGCTGGCGTAGCTCAGTGGATTGAGCATGGGCTGGGAACCAAAGTGTCCCAGGTTCAATTCCTAGCCAGGGTACTTGCCTGGGTGGCAGGCCATAACCCCCAGCAACGGCACATTGATGTTTCTCTCTCTCTCTCTATCTCCCACCCATCCCTCTCTAAAAATAAATAAATAAAATCTTTAAAAAAAATAAAGTTTAGAACATTGTTATGATGTTAATTACTTGTCCAATGATTCCCAGATATCAGAGATTAGAGCAGATATTATATATTTCAAGCATAGCAAGGCTTATAAAATATACTAAGTATATATTATGGGGTTAGTTCTTTCCCTGGTTCTCATTGCAAGGATGGTTTTCTGTCAATTAAGCATATTTTCTAAAAGCAGTACATTATTCTGTTTCCTCCCATAGTTCCTTTATCCATTTTCCCAAGTCACACAAAGAATACATTTAATCCAATGAAAGTGATAATGATTTTAAAATCTCTTAATCACTCCCTAAAAGAACACAGAATAGCATTTTTTTTCTTTGAATTAATGAAGCAAAGCAAACTTTGGAATCTTAAAGGAAACCAGCGATGATGTGTCCTATGAAATAGGTGGTTCATTGCCAGGCAGTCGGCCAGTGGAGGAGCAGCAGGCTTGATTGAAGGTCTAAATCACATATAAAGTTCTATATTAATAGGACCCCAGCTGAGATTCCAGAGCCCACTGCTCAACTTGCTTACCTTTATTTTCTCCTTGGAGCTAAGTCTCAGAGAATAATACATTTAATAAAAAGAGATCATCTTTGCTATAAGACCATCTCTGAGACCAGTCCTGCAAACAGTTCAGGTGCCTTTAATATCCTCTCAGCCTGAAGTTTCTGTGACTTTTTATGCCCAGCAACAGATTCCATATGACTTTGAAAGTCACTCAAAAAGTTTGGTGGGACTCAGAGGTCTTGCCCACAAAGGCACAAACCCAGCAGGGTAGGAAAGGGAGAAGAGCTGAGAGCCTTCTCTGGCCCACAGCAGAGAATTGAGCTCTCTGGGTTATTTTATTCAAAGGACCACAAGAGCCCAAATGCCAGGCTAAGGAATTGCTGACCAAGTGTTGAAGGATTCTCAATCGTTTGATTCATACAATTTTTTAGGAAAAGTCTTTCTTGTGGTTCTTAAAAAGCTTCATGTTTTCTTCCGTCTCACAGCCTTATCACATGCTTTTTCTACTCCTCTGACTGCTTTGCTTGTTCCTACACTAGATTAGCTTTCTCTACCAAATGTGCTCAGGGATCATTATGCTTTTTTTATTATTATACTAACCAGTTTTTTAATTGTTAGTTTTATAGTGGTATCATTATTTGGTTAATGCCTCTGCCAGGAGTCAAGACCTTTTAAAGTTAGAGTCTAAATTTATTTGGTTCACAATAGAATCTCTCAGCCCTCAGATCATATCAATCCATGTATTAGGTGTGCACTGAATATTTGTGAAATGACTGAATAAATGAATCAATGAATACTAAAGCACCAGTGCTAGTGAAAAGACAGAGTGTATCTGACTTTAGTTCAATCAAGCACAATTCTCTTCATTGGGTACCTAAGAGTTAAATTGTACCAGAGTATTCCCAGGATCTCCCTGTTGACAGGATTTCCCATCTGAGAAAGAACACTTGAGTGCCTCCTGTTGAGATATTTAAAAAATAACTCTGCTACTCACATCAAACTGTTCATAGAGCCAGTCTTAGGGAAAACTGTAGTTTGTCTTTCCCTTTCTCTTACATCCCCTAAAGCATTTCTTTCTCTAAATCTACCCTCTCCTGTTCTTACCTCCCTTAGTTCTTTGCATCCAGGACTTTCTAGGTCTCATCTGACAGTGTCTATTCCTTGCTAACTAAGCTGCTAATTAGCTTCTGAGCTCTGAAGGCTTTCCTAGCATGTATGCCCTTCTAGCAGTGTTTCCACTTTAAACAAAGCTGTCACAAAGTGATTAGCACACTGCTTATGAATATGAGGGATTGTAAAACAAAGTATAGTATGAAGCTTGCCTCTAGGGAGCTTACTTTTCAGTTGTAAAAAAAACAATTACAAGACTTACAAGAAACAATTGGCAATTTCTCTAGAAGTCTGTAATCAAGAACTGTATTTGATTGTGCAGATTTTAATAAAACTAGAACATAAAGGAAAGGATTGGTAGAAGTGGGACTTAAAAAGGATCACAACTGATAAGAAATATGTCCAAATTATCAGAGAAGGAAAAGGAAAATTTAACATTTTAGAAAAAATACACAAAAAATGTTCAAAGGGATTTTGCACAAAGTGTACTCTTATAAATCTTTATATAGGATACTGCTCATGTTTATTTTTTAAGTATAAAAGGCCAAGTTCTTTTATTCGAGAATTATCAAACTTTTATTTTCACTCAAGCCATAACCTTAAGATCCTGAGAGTTAGGACTTAAACACAAGAATTTACTCCCCATTATGCTTTGAAGTACTCTGTCTATCTCAGCATTCAAAACTAATCTCAAAGAAGTTTTCAGTCAGAGGTACTTTTAAAGATTCTTTTAGCAATATTGATCACTTTAATTGAGGTTTATTGAAAGTGCTCTGTATAGCTCTCTTGTGGGTCATGTTCTATAAATACATCATCATCTTATTGATATATAGTAGAGTTTTCATTTCATTGCAGTCAGCCTAACACCTTGTGGAAAGCTTACATTTACACCAGAGCATGAGGAAGAGGAAACATCCTTTTCCTCCAGTCTTCCATGGAATTTAAATCATAGAAATGAGTAAGATTTAAGTATGTCCTTAGTAGTATAAGTCTGTTTCATCCCTGTGTCCAGTTTGAAGGTTACCTGTGGAAAATCCTGAGAAGAATGAGCATAGCTAAGAAGACAGAATATATCAAGGTGCATACATATATAAAGAGAGAAATCAGATTAAGTGATTTTATAAATAGGTCAAGTAACCTATAACTAGCCTTCTTATGAAGTTATTGATGTAAATGGTTTCTATTTTAGTAGTTGGCTTTTATAGTCTAAGAGTTGTTAAATCCTATGACAAATTACTAGGTTTACTTTTTGTATTTTCTTTGTACAGATGGAGATATTGGTCTCTTCAGAGTAATTTAGAGTGTCTATCTTTTTAATAAGTGGGGTACTTCTAATGACCCCTTGCCAGCTAACACTGTAACAGTGCTTTCTAAGTACGACTGCATATACAGTACTTTAGGTGCCCTCACTGCTCTAAAAGGAATAAAACAAGAATATAAATAATTCCTTTAGTTATAAAGAGCCCCTTCCACACACCCATATGCATTACTCTTTCAATTTGTGCTAGGTTAAAAGGGACACTTCAAAAAATGAAATCTTTTACTCCTTTTTTATATCAAAAGAGAAAACATAAAAAGAGGTTGGGATTGGTTAGTAGTACACGTGATTCTGTTCTGTGTGGATCCCCAGGTAATAACTCATTCCCATTGTGCAGTGAGTCTTTGTGTTGCTGCATATGGTAACTTTTATTTCCTAATATACAGTTGCTACTCAGGGAATTGTAAGTCTTTCTTTTATTTTTGGTATGTTAGAGTTTAAGGAAAGCCATAGCTAATTCAATTTATCTAAGTCGGGGAAAAAGAAATTGGTATTAACTATTATCATATCTATTAATAGTTCATGTCTCCCAAACCTGAAAGACATTTAACTATGACTGGTGACTGGCAGGCCTTTGATGAAGTTATCAATTGTTCATTTCCCTTGCTTCTTTCTCTCCAGCCTGCAGAATTCTCTATATCTGGGTTTGCCTGAATTAAGGTCTACCACAGAAGACTGGGTTCTTCTCATACTTATCTCAACAACCATTAGAATTAAATGTACAAATCATACTATGTTATTTCATGCCTATGAGTATCTGAGTGGTTTTTTTTTCCTTATTGTTTGGAATGTTCTCTTCCAAGCAGTGCTAGTTACAGACACAGGTATTCTGTGAAATGTTCCCGGATCACTATTCCCTGATCTTGGGAAAAGCTGGTTGCTCTTCATAACTATATGTGCACACTCACAATCATGCACATATGCTTTCTATTTACAGTTCTTTTTATCCCACTAGAATATACTCTCCTAAACAGAGTTGTTTTTTTATTATATCCTATTTCCATTGCCTAATAGAGGACATAACATCTTTAATATATATTTTGGTTATGACTTAAAGAAGCTTATCCTCTTCCTGTCCACATTGTGGAAAGAGGAGTGTAGTGTGTATTAAGAAATTAAAGGATTCAAAGTTTCCATTTGTTTTAATCATTTGTCTATACAGTCTTTATTTATTAAAGCTAAAAATCAATATTAATCATACTAAAAATCACTACATATTTTCTCTCAGAAACTATCGAGTTTAATAGTCAAATGTGAGCAATGAGAGATAGAATTAAAGGAAATTGGGTAAGTGATTTTATACATAAAGTATTAACTCTGGATAGGGCCCATGAATCATGTAATATTTTTGTCCAAAATGATGTGGAGACCTCTCCATCAATGCTCCCTCATATCCATCAACTGTAGCAATAAAGAGATGCTTACCTTTGCACAGTGTTTCACTGCTCTCATTGTGGTTCATAAACCAATTGTGTCAGCATCACCTGAGAGCTTATTAGAAGACAGAATCTTGGGCCCCACACCACCCTACAGATTTAGAATCTGAATATTTTAAAAAGTCCCTAAATGGTTTAATCCTACATTAATGTTAGAGATGCACTATTGTAGAGAAAATTTTTATGAAGTTTTAGTCAATTGGAGACTATAACTTGGCTAGTAACTCAAGGACAAATTGTAATGTGGAATGTGATTTCTTTTCTTAAGCAATGGAATAGAAACAATTCCCCTGCCTAACTCTACATGTCCTGGGAAAGAGAAGGAAATAAACTTTACTAGAAGCTAATATCTTTCTTCTCTTTGTCTTAAACCAACTTCTATTACATACATTGGAGAGCAATGAAGTGTGTAGCAGGAGAGACTAGGACTGAGTCTGACCTCTCGCACATATTAGCCATATAAAGATGGACAGATTCCTTAGGTTTTTATTAACCTCATTTTCTTCTTCAATAAAATGGAGATTATATTTCTTGGCAAGGTTGTTTTGACATTAGAGATGAAGATGATAATTATCTCCTATAGCAAGTTTGGCACATACTAGACACTCAATAATTAAACAGAAGCTGTGGCTAACATTGCCTTACCTCAGTTTCCTTGTGGATTCTTAGTGAAAAGCAGAGGTAGAACCTCTTCAAATGCCATCCTGTAGGTGTCTGCCTCAAGTGCCTCTTGGAAGTGGACACTAAGCATATTGGTTTTACTTCCTGCTATCTGATTTCAAGAGGACAAGCTTTGAACACCATATGCTTCTCTCTCACACATGCTTACATACTGAATAAAGTAACCCTGGAGATACAACACAAAAGAAGAAACTCAGATGCTTGATATCATATTTCTTCTTCCAATAAAGGAAATGTAGGCCATTTTCCAACAAGATTGTCAAGGAAGGTTAATGTCAGAATTTTCTAGGGAAAGTAGGCATCTCATTAGCTAAGATACAGAAGGAATTTAGCATGGTAGCAAAAGAATTAGAATCCAATTGCAGGCTTCTGATTTTAAGAACTGCCTTTACATGATGATTCTTTTTTAATTTGGGTAGATATTTTATTAATGGAACCTCCACCCATTATTATACTCTACAATGTTGTCTTAAAAACATTATATGTATAATGAAAAAATGCAACTTATAAAAAAAACAGATGTTCAGGGAAAGGTACAGGGAAGAAGCAGCATAATTAGTAGGCATAAAATAGACAGGGAGAGATAAAAATGGTATAGGAAACAGAAGACTCAAAGAACTTATATGTACAACCCATGGACATGAACTAAGGTGGGGGGAATACTGGAGAGTTGGGGGTGCAGGGTGGAGGGGGGATAAAGGGGAAAAATGGGGAAAATGTAATAGCATGATCAATAAAAAATACTTAAAAAACAGATGTACATAGAGGGATTGTTTAGAGAAATCTCTTTTTGTGTCTTAAAGACCTAACTTGAAAAAATTAAAATATTTATCTTGGAAAATAGGGGAGGTATTTAATAAAAAAATTACACATAAATTTAAACATTAAGATACTCAACCATTGTCAATTTGCATATTATTTTGTCAATGCAATATGAAAAGAAATAACAGGTATTTGTTAAATTAACAATTTTGGTCAATTTTTATGTTAATATTGTTCTTTCTTACAATTAATGGTTTATTATAATTTGATAATTAAATTATCACATGAAGTAAATATTGACACATTAAATTTGCCATTCTACCATTTACAACTGCAGAGGAAAATAAGAGTTCCTTGCCAACTTTTAAAAGTTCTTCATTTGGTTACACAGACTTTAAAAGTCAAATACAAAGAATGTACCAATAATGCCCTGAAAAAAATGTATCTACTTATGACTTCACTAATTTTAGGTGATTTTCTTGATTTCAAATGAATTTCATACAGTCATTTTAGTGCTATAAATCTTAACCTAGAAGTGAATTTGTAACTTAAAAAACAGATGTTTATCTTTATTTTCCTATATACATAATTTTAAATATGCCAAATTTTCAAATCTGAAATTCTAATAAATTATTAAAATACATATAGTTTATAACTTTTGTCATTTCTGACTCTTGTAGACTTACAGTTAATTAATGTTGAGAACTATATTGTGTTATTTTCTTGAAGCTAATCTTTTTAAAGATTTTATTCTGAAAATGAATTGTACTTTCATTCTATGGGTTGGGTTGATGAGTATCTTAAGCAAAGTTTCAATATCTACTACATGACAGACTTTGGTTAAATGCTTAAGACAGAGATATCTGTGCTTATGAGAAGCTCATAATTTAATGTGGAGACAGACATGTAAACAAGTGATCCAAATGTGACAGGTCAACTACCATAGTCATATAAACATAGAGGAAGGAATAAATCACTCTAGTTGGCATAACATAAAACCTCGCAGAAGTGTGGAGAATCTTACTAACATCTTGAACAATGACAATTATTCTTTCAGCTGTAGAAAGAAAAAATACTACTTTAAGCAAAAGAAACTGTATTGGCTGAGATGCATAAAAAGCCTTATTTGCTCAGAAATGGTGGTACAATTAGCACAGATGTGGGGCAACACAGAGAATGAAGAGTATGTCAACCTTTTGTAACAGACAGGCTTCTTATGGCCACTTCCATAGTCATGAAGCTATTTATTCTTTTTTGCACAGATGTCCATGAAATGATGTGTGTATTAGTTTATAATATTTAAAGAACTTTGGTATATACAGTTGTTCTTAAATATATCTGAGAACATGCAAACATTTTAGTATGGATTATAAGCAAAGACAAGACTAGAAAAATAGAATAATTTTAAGTATGCTAGATCTTGTGCATATGAGACTTTTTCAGTGAAAAGCATGAATTGTATTTGTAGCATTTCCCATTTATTCATACCACAAACGTTTATCAAATGCTTACTGTATGCCAAACACTGTTCCAGGAGCTTGTGATACAGCAATAAACAAAACAAAAAATATTGAACTTGGGGAACGGACTTATGACTACAGTGTGTCAGGATGATACTCTATCCAGCTGTGCTACCTGGCCAAGGCAAAAAGTTATGGAGACCAACAATACTAAAGATAACTCTATAAAGTACATAATATGTTAGATAGTAATAACTACTAAGAGTAAAAATTGTAAGTAAGGAAGGGGAACATTAAATGTCCCAAGTCAGGGCAAGTGGGGAGAGAGAACTTTGGAAGGGAGATCAGGGAAGGCAAAACTAAAAAAATGACTTTGAGTCAAGTCTCGAAGGAATGAGAGAGCTATCCATGGAGGCAGAAAAATATAGCAGCCCTTGTTTGCAAAATACTAAGTTTGAGGTACTTATCAATAATCAGAGGATCAGTCAGGTAGGCAATTACATATATAGTTCTGGAATTCAGGAGTGAGGTCCATGGGAAAGTGCACATGCAGGGGTCAACTGCTCATATGTGGTGTTTAAAACCACATGTCCAATGGGATCACCTAAGGACACTGTGTATGGAAAGGAAAAAAACATTCTCCTGACTAAGCACTGGGGTACATTTGTATTAGTTAAGGAGATTGGAGGAATCTGCAAAAGAGACTGAGAAGTCACAGTCAGAAAGAAGGAAACCAAAGCAGAATGGAATCCTCCAAGCCAAGTGAAGAAGTATTTCCAAGAGAGAATGATCAGCCGTGTCAGATGCTGCTGCTATATTACATGAGATGAAGATTCACTAATGTCCATTGGCTTCAGTGACATAGACGATTCAAGAGGAGAGAAATGAAGACAGAGTACAGCTAATTATTCTATTTCTTTGTTTGTTTTGGTTTTACTGTAAAAAGAAAGTGAGAAATAGGACAGCAGTTGGAGAAAAAAGAGAGCCATGAAGTGGATTTTTATCTTCCATGAAGTGGAAGATAAAAAATTTAACATATTTGTATTAAAGATAATGATACATGAAAGAGGAAGAAATTGACAGTTATGTAGAGGGAGAGGAGAAGTTTAACTTATAATGGAACCTCGGTTCTCGAACTTAGTTTGTTCTGGAAGGCTATTTGAGAAACGATTTATTCAAAAACTAAATCAAACCTAAAAGACACATGACTAATCATACAGCATCAACTTGAAAGTCTTGTCAGGTTAAGAATTAAGTTTTGTTCAGCAACCTAGACATTTTTTTTTCCATGAACAACTTGGTCAGGAATCAAACTGTTCCATATGGGAGACATTGGAGAACTGAGGTTTGACTGTATTTAAATAAGCATGATGTAGGGGGCAAGGATGGGAGCCAGAGCATGAGTGGGAGGGGTGGCTTTTTCTAGAAGCATGGAGTATCCATGTTAGTAGGAACAGGGTAGCACATGTAAGAAAAAGATATTTAGATGGGGGAGATCTGGTGGTAGGAAATTGTGATTGTTTTCTTTTGATTACAGCAACTTCTCACCAAGAAGGGGGCAAGATTATGATGGAG
Source organism: Phyllostomus hastatus (assembly GCF_019186645.2). NCBI lineage: Eukaryota > Metazoa > Chordata > Mammalia > Chiroptera > Phyllostomidae > Phyllostomus > Phyllostomus hastatus. The sequence continues at coordinate 43,053,073 of NW_025334041.1, forward strand.
GAAGTATCAGATATTGAGGAGAAAATGAGAAGTCTGCAAAGTCAGGGTGAGTGGGAAGGGAGTGGTCTAGAGAAATATAGAATAACTGATGGGTAGTGTTAAGGGCCTACTTGAGATTTACAGTCATTTTTCTCTAGCCACATTGAGCAGCATGAGTAAGACGTGGAAAAGACGGAGTTGGGTTTAATTAGGGTTCGTGTATGAATGAGAGGAGCAAAGCAGTTAAAGTGAATGCATTAAAGTGACTATAATGGTAAATAAGAGAATTTAAGCTGGCTAGGAAACACGGTGCTAGGAGTAGAGTGAGGGACTATGAAATCTGGGTAGGATCATCAGATTGAAGATTTTAGCCAGATAAAACAGTGGTGAGTTGCTATTGTAGAGGAGAAGAATCCCATAGTTGTCTTTTCACAAGTATCTGATGTCAGGTTCTTCCACAATACTCTCAGGTGGCATGATGTTCCATTAAAATGGTCTCATTTTAAATATTACTCTCATTTTGTGCAATGTGGCTGCCAAATTCATGTATTACTGCCCATTCCCACTAATTGGTCTGTTCTCTGAACAACTAGAAAAACGAAAATGCTGAAGTTTCAGTTGCTCCTCTGTTCCCAATTGCCTCAGGAAAGAGAAAAAAACCCTAAAAAAATTATAGCCGTTAATGGCAGTTGTTTACAGTGTACACTGTAAACTTATATACTTATGTGTATACTTATGAATCCATATAATTGATATTACCAGACAAATGCTCTAGTTTACTTTTGCATTGATAGAAACGCTTCAGTCTTAACAATAATTGTAGTGGAAAATAATTTATGGATCCCAGACTTGGATTTCTACTTGGCTGGCTATAGCTCTGATCTCCTGCTTGACTCTTGCCAGTCTTTTTCTTTGGGGTAGTTAGGCTTCCTTCTCACACCCTCAGTGCAAGTGGCCCCCAGCTGCTGCGCCATATTTTTCCTTTAGAACCTTGGGGCACTCTCAGTTGGATTACATTTGCTTCTGAGACTCTCAAGATTGTGACTGGGACTAATATGGTGTTTTGGGTAATAAACATAATGAAAAACAAGTACAATATTATGGAAAAATGTATTCCATAATTTTTTATGATAGTGACCCATCTTTGTCCAAGCAAACCAATTAGATTTTGAGCTAAAACATTAATCCAGGTTGTTTAGTCAGATATATTGATTTGTCATCCATGTAGAATTGTGATAGCAGAAGGGAACAAGCCAAAATCCTGGGATGTACACAGTGCAAGATTTAGTTATAAGTACAAAGCAGCACACTTTGTGCAATTCTTAGATTTTGCTAAGGTCAAAATTGAGCTGAAGAAAAAACACATTTGGATAACCAAGAAAGGTAGTTAGTTACCTTTCAATATTTTACTTCAAACTGCAGTCTTTGCAACATGGTACTTATATTCATGGCAGAACCAGGTATTAACAAGTTCCACCAAACCTATCATCAATTGGTGCCTGAAATTATTTTGTTGAATCAGAACATGAATTCTTTTACACTGTTTGTGAATCAGACCTTCAGAGGTGTTTGTCTGTTATGTAGATGTACAAGCCTTTTGTAGATGTACAAAAGGCTTGTACATCTAGTAGAGGCTTGTAGATGTACATACCTTCATGAAGGTATGCAATAGGTGCCAAATTGTGATTTTTGTTATCACATGTTCTGGGTGCTTTCTTATCTTTTAGTGAAATGTATATTAAAATCCTGTAGCCTACAGACTCTTTGAAGCATGCTTAAAAGGAAAACTAAACAAACATTTGTATACAATTCAACTTTCCCATTATAAACATAGCAAACATTAAACTATCCCTTTATATAAAGGGATATTTGAAGTAGTGTAGTCCATGTTTCTACAAAGACAAATGAGACTAAATGATTTTTGGAAGCTGTCATATCTCGGTTACCAACAAGGCCAGAACTATAATTCAGAACTCCTAATTTCTTGTTTAGTGTGCTCTACCCACACACTTATAGAAAGTTATTCTTTTTTTCCTATTGTTACTGATTTTGTGAGAGAGAGAAAGAGAGAGAAAGAGAGAGAGAGAGAGAGAGATTGGTGTGTTGCTCCACTTATTTATGCATTCATTGGTTGCCTTCTGTATGTGCCCTGACTGGGGAATGAACTATGGTGTATAGGTATGATGCTGTATCCAGCTGAGCTACCTGGCCAAGGCAAAAAGTAACTCTTGAGCTCAGAATCATTTATTATCCCCCCACTATGATAAATTCTTATCCTTTTATAAAAGTGCATTATTAAACCTCCAGTCTTCAAATGCTCTGCCAACCTAAGTAATAAGGCATTGAACATACTGTAAATGATATTACCTTGGCCTGCAAAGGTTGAATTTCAGCACATGTAAAAGCAAATTCTGAGCTTTATAATACATCTTTCATAATAGAGACCATCAATCAAGGTGCATAAAGGCATGTTAGAGCAATGAGACTCATTAAAGCAAAAAACTTGGTAACTCTAATAGAATAGATGTCCTCACTTAAAGTAAGCTGATCTGAAATGTCAGGATACTTGCTTTCATTCTTAGGCTTGTTTAAATTTGTTGGGTTTTTTTTTAAGATTTTGTTTATTTATTTTTAGAGAGGGAAAGGGAGGGAGAAAGAGAGGGAAAGAACTATCAATGTGTGGTTACCTCTCCCATGCCCCCTACTGGGGATCTGGCCCACAACCCAGTCATGTGCCCTGACTAGGAATCAAACCAGTGACTCTTTGCTTTTGCAGGCTAGCACTCAATCCACTGAGCCACACAACCAGAGCTAAATTTGTTTGTGTTTTTTTTTAAGATGCATATAGTGAAGGAAGCTGACATGGGCTGCAGTTAGTTTGAAAGCTGTTTTAATCTATTTTAGTGAATCACTTAGAATTTATATTTAAACATGAAATCTAATTTTCCAATTAATTTCACAAAGGAATGCTTTTTATATTGATTGTCCAAGTGGTCTCACTATTTGTGTCAAGAATATTTAACTTGCTAATGCTAACAAACAGTGTCCTTAAAACTAGTACTTGCTGCTAAACTTGACATTGTCTTGAGCATGTAGGTATCCAGAGGAGTTCAACAGGCATTACTCAACATCATTTTAACTTCATATAAAAATGATCAGCAAGGCCATGTACTTCACAATGGACACTTGAAGTATAATTTGTTTCCTTTGAGTTTATTATCAACAACTATTTTATTGTTAACTTTCATTTTCCTTTTATTTTTATATTCATCTGTACTCACCATTTTGTGTGCTTTTCATCTTTTCTCTAAATATCCAGGTTTCCATCAGGTATCAGTTTTCTTTGGCTGAGGAACTTTCTTTAACATTTCTTATAGTATGGATCTGCACACTGCAAGTAATGGTTTCACTTAGTTTTTGTTTATCTGAAAATGTATTTCACTTCCAGCCTTCAAGGATATTTTTATTAGATATAACATTCTCATTGGATAGTCCTTTCCTTTCAGCATCCCTTCATTCTTAGCCTCCCTTGTTTCTAAGAAGTTAGCCATCATTTGTAACCACATTCTCTTATGGATTAATGTATCACTTTCTCTGGCTGCTTTCAAATTGTATCTTTTATTTTAGGGTTTCAGCTGAGTATGATTTGAATTTTAAAAAATTCTTCCTGATGTTTTTTAAACTGCCTAAATCTGTACATTTATGTTCCTTACCAAATTCAGGGAAATTTTAGCCATTATTTTAATATTCAAAATATTTTCTCTCATTCTTATTTCTCCTTCTATATCCAACAATACATATGTTATAACTTTAATGTTGTACCACAAATCACGTAAGTTCTGTTTATTTCTTTTAATGTTTTTATTCTTATGACTTCAAATTGGATCATTTCTATCAATCTACTTCAAGTTTACTGATACAAGTCTGTTTTCTCTAGAAATCTGCTATAAGACACAGTCGGTGAATTTTTTTGAAGATACTGAATTTTTAAAAAAAATTAGTTTTCATTCCTCCACTGAAATTTCCTATCTGTTCACTGATTATTAATATTTGTACTTTATGCCCTTAGACATAATTATAATGTCCACTTTAAAACAATTATCAGCTAATTCCATCATATGGACCATCTTATGTTTAGGCTCATTAATTTCTTTTATTCTTGAATGTGGGTGACATTTTCTTCTTGCTTAATATTTCTAATTGTATATCGGACTTTGCTCTCTTCTATATTCTTTTGAAAGTATTTATTTTTGTTTTAGTAGGTTGATAATCCTGCTGAAATTTCAAATTGTATTACATGTTTAAAACCAGACATGTTCACTCTCTATCTTGTGCTGAAATTTGTTTAGTTTTTTTTAGCTTTAATGAGGCTGCATGGATCATCCAGATATGGGTAGTTCACACATCAGCCAGACATCTGAGCAGAATTTGAAGCTTTCTTCTGTGACTGTCCCCTTACCAGACAAGAAAGAAGAAAGGAGACCTTGACAGCTAGGAGCTAACCTGAAACTAACAGGCTGACTTTGTGTGACTAGGAGTTGGCCACACACTCACAACTATGGTATTTTATTGTTGAAGATAGAAACAACAATGATAACAAAACCTCAGAATACAAATATCGGATAGGGCTATTCTGTGACCATGATAAATCAAGACAAAATAAGACCACTCTATGTCATATCCAAAAACAAGAACATTGCCCAGTCTATTAAAATGAGTAAATTCCCCTCTGTAGCTAATGTAAGTGGCTGCTGCTTTATTAGCAGCCTTACCTCCACTTCTCTCTAACACCATCACATCTACAGCAAACCCAGCTCTCTTGAACAGTTGCCAAAAAATATAACACAAACCCAAGCTCTAGCACATGTGAGATGATACTGCATGGCTCCCTATGGTGTATGTTCTCACTTCTGAGTCATAAACCCAACTTTGTTCACCATGTACTCTCTTTGTTCTTAGGTTGAAGGGTAATGGCACAGAATTTCCTCTTTAATTTCCCCAGAACCTGTAGTACCCCCTAAATTGACCTCTGATTTTTCAAGCCATAAAACAAGAGAACTATCCAACTTCAAGCCATTCTACACTGCCATGTGTGTTCTTCTCTGAGGCAAAAGGCAGTATGAATCCTGGGAAACTCACTTAGTACCATTCTTTTTTTCTAGTTTCTGCCTATTTGTGGCTTCTTCCCAGTGCCTTCAGAAAGTCTTTTACTGTAATTTTTATGGAATTTATCATTGTTATCTCCAAGAGGTTGTTCTGATATGAATCCCCTCACCTTTATCAAAGAATTGTTTGGGTATTGTTAGAAAATATTACTTTGTGTCTTATAATCTATTTGTACATTGGACAATCTTGTAATAATATCACAACTTAGTAAGTGCCCATTATATTTCACTGTAGTAAGTAGGTGTAGAGTTGTAGTTACTAAATGAGTAAAGCAATCTAAATTTGGAAGGAAACTTGAAAGGGCCAAATAGATCATTTAGTGTGAAACTTGCTGGCCTTTCACAATCCTTTTTTGGGGTAGGAATCAAAAGACTTATTTGAACAGTACAATTCCAAGAGTTTGTCCATTTCCAGGTCTAATTTTAGAAATAATATAAAATTATCATGAACCTAGATCATTATAAAATATATATTGTTCTGACTCACAAAATATGTTGCTAGAAAATATCATTGAAAAAACATGTAACTATTGCTTTTGGGAAAATAATTTGTCACTGAAACAAAATGACATCTTGAATTTGAACTTGATGCGAGCATTAATTTCCTCAAACTTTTTACAAAGCTTTGTACTTAACTGTTACATATCAGGGAATGAGTCACTGTTTTATTTCTTATGGAAATAAAGGACTCTAGAAGCACATCCTTTTTCTCTATCATTTAAAGTCCAATGTATTTCTCTTGTCGGATATATTTGTCTGATTCCTGTCTGGAAAGACAAAGCTTTATTATTTACTTTTAGAATCTCTCCTAGTATAATTTATGGGTAATATATGTCATTCGTTATATAGATTAAGACATGAGATTTAGAAATACTTTTGTGTTTCTTTGGCCATTATATTGATGTGTTTTAAAATTAAATGATTTTTATTATATCTGCCTTATGTCAGCATAGACATTTTTATAACATTTTTTGGAAGTGTGAATTTTGCCTTCAGTAAGGATCAGTGATTAACCCCATGCCTGCCTTCCAGCTCTCTGTCCCCCAACCCCAGTACTCTCAAGGTCCCCTTGGCCCACTCTTTCTTTTTCCAGAGGACATATTACCTTCTCCCATACTGTATATTTATATGGTGTTTACTTCTATTTATTGTTTATGCTATGCTTATTATATATTTTTTCTGACTTTTCCTACTACAATGTAGGGTCCACAAGGGTAGGGATATTTGTCTGTTTTGTTCACTAAAGTCATCTTGTAAGTCTACAGTAGTATTTGATATATAAAAGTTCATAGATGAACTAATAGATATGTGTGTGTATATATATTAAATGTATGAATAAAAAGAAATAGTTTATATAAGCCAAATATTTCTGAACTATTGATATAATCCTTGAACATGCTAATTTGGAGGATGTAGGAGGTCTCCCTGCCTCCTTCCTGTCCTTTCCACTAAAACTATCTACCGGAATCATCTACATAAAGCACAGTCCAGATCTTTTTTCATCTTTCTTTAAAAATTGTTGACATCTTCTCTGTGTCTTTAAAATAAAATCCACACTCTTTAACTTGGCATTTGAGGCCCTCTGCAATCTATCCGTATTCTGCCAGCAACTTCACTAATCAACACTCCGTTGTGTTTCAGCTTTTTCGTATATGATCTTTGGGCACTCGTTCTCACTGCTTCATTTAAATGTCTTCTTTGTGCTACGCCTATCCTGATTACCTCATTTTAAATGGGACTACAGTCCCCATCCTCCTTACTCAGCTTTATCTTTCTCCATTGCATTTATCACCTACCAATATACCATGTAATTTACCTACTTGCTATATTTAGTTTCTGTTCTCTCACTTGAACATAAGCTCCAGGAGAACAAAGGTTTGTGCTTGTTAAGTTCTCTGCAATATCATCAGTGTTTAGAATAGTGCCCTACTATCTTTTTCCCTCCACTTAGATCTATTTTCCCTGAATTCAGGTATCTAAATCCTACCTATTTGCCAAGGCCTTGCTTAAATGCCAACTCTTCTGAAAAACTTTTCTGCTCTCCTGAACTCAGACTAAGAAAATCTCTCTGGAATAGAAATAAGATTTGTTATATAATACACAATAGAATTAAAAATATATAATTAAATGCATAAAGAGCGTGGATTGCTATCAAATAATGTATGTAGATTTACTATCATTTGAGTGCTTTACTTTTCCATAATGTGTCTTGGCATTAATTACTTATATTCAATAGAATTAGGTGAAATACTAATGCAGTGCTACAAAAATTCATAAGACTATACACAAATTTGAAGAAATTCTTACTTCTCTTTCTTTATTTTGGAGTTCCTGACAAAAGCCTCTATTACTGGATTATATCTGATTTCAAAGCTTTCTTTTTTCAGTCATTTGCCTTACATCTGTTGTCAATGAGCTAAAAAAAAAGAAACAAAAGAGACTCTTCACCTCAAGTATGAAAATTCTGTAATTCAAGAGTTCAATATTTTCCCTGACTGGTATGCCTCAGTGGTTGAGTGCCGGCCTGCGAAGCAAAGGGTTGCCAGTTCAATTCCCAGTCTAGGGCACATGCCGGGGTTGTGGGCCAGGTCACCAGTGGAGAGAATGTGAGAGGCAATCACACTTTGATGTTTCTCTCCCTCTCTTCCTCCCTGCTTCTGCTCTCTGAAAAATAAATACAATCTTTAAAAAAATTCAATATTTGTCATTATGGCTTTAAGAAGGGATGATTTTTAATATTTGTTTTTAAGAAAATCTTTCCTCCTTTTTTTCCCTCTCCTCTTTCTCCTCCTCATCCTCCTCTGCATTTCCTCCTCCTGTTTCTTCCCCTTCATACCATTTCTTTCTTTTCTCTTCCCACTCCTCCTCCCCATCTAAATATTCAAGGAAGAGTATTTTCAAACTAATTAAAACTGGGATTCACTCACTGGAAAACTAATAGCTGGTATAGTGTATTTCTTGATGCATAACCAGCTAATGTTAAAAGAACTTATAACTCTGATGGAATTATGCTCAATGTCATAAATGTGTTTCAGAGAAATGATTGAATTGAACACACATAGCATCATGAAACTCTAAAGTGGGCCAATTGAATAGCCATATGGTGAGTTGTGGTGATATGTACTTTTCAAACTTTTCATTAAAAACTTAAAATCTTGGCTTAGAACAAGAGTTTACTCCCTTTCCACCTGTTCCCATGTTGCTGAAAACCTTTGGCAGAAAACCAGGCCCTGTGCTAAATTCCAGTGACACATCCTCATTCTCACTTCCTTCAGTTCTGTGCCCAGGCTAGCTCAGCCGCCACAGATGCAACTGAGCATAGAGCAGACTAAACCTACTAGTGAGATCAGGGCTGGTATGATGTGGAGAGACTCCAGGTGGAGCAGTTCCCAAGACTGCAGACTCCTTGATTCCCAAGTTTACTGCGGGCCAGTATGAGAATACTTCACAAGCAGAAAACTAGATATCCCCGAACTATCCTTTATTTGAGAACGGTTTTTCCTCTGGCTTAGTCCTCTACCCATGCTATTGCCAACCCCTTGTTAATGAACTCATTTTCTAAGGGTTTTTATCACCTCTTTTGATTCTTATAATGATTGGCATAAAGCAATTTTCTTTTTTTTTCTTTTTTTAATATATTTTATTGATTATGCTATTACAGTTGTCCCATTTTCCCCCCTTCATTCCCCTCCACCCTGTACACCCTCTCCCACCCATATCCCCCACTTTAGTTCATGTCCATGTGTCATACTTATGAGTTCTTTAGCTTCTACATTTCCCATACTATTCTTACCCTCCCCCTATCTATTTTCAACCTACATTCCATGCTACTTATTCTCTGTACCTTTTCCCCCTCTCTCCTCCTCCCATTCCCCTGTTGCTAACCCTCCATGTGATCTCCATTTCTGTGGTTTTGTTCCTGTTCTAGTTGTTTGCTTAGTTTCTTTTGGTTTTGCTTTAGGTGTGGTTGTTAATAATTGTGAGTTTGCTGTCCTTTTACTATACCTGTTTTTTCTTTATCTTCTTTTCTTAGATAAGTCCCTTTAACATTTCATAAAATAAAGGCTTGGTGGTGATGGACTCCTTTAACTTGACCTTATCTGAGAAGCACTTTATCTGCCCTTCCATTCTAAATGAGAGCTTTGCTGGATAGAGCAATCTGGGATGTAGGTCCTTGTCTTTCATGACTTGGAATATTTCTTTCCAGCCCCTTCTTGCCTGTAAGGTCTCTTTTTGAGAAATCAGCTGACAGTCTGATGGGAACTCCTTTGTAGGTTACTGTCCCCTTATCTCTTGCTGCTTCTAGGATTCTCTCCTTCATTTGTACCTTGGCTAATGTAATTATGATGTGCCTTGGTGTGTTTCTTCTTGGGTCCAACTTCTTTGGGGCTCTCTGTGCTGCCTGGATTTCTTTGGAGTCTATTCTCTTTGCCAGATTGGGGAAGTTCTCCTTTATTATTTGTTCAAATAACTTTTCCACTTGTTGCTCTTCCTCTTCTCCTTCTGGTACCCCTATAATTCGGATGTTGGAATGTTTAAAGATGTCCTGGAGGCTCCTAAGCTTCTCCTCATTTTTTTGAATTATTATTTCTTCATGTTTTCCTGCTTGGTTGTTTTTTGCTTCCTTCTGGTCCACTCTATTGTTTTGAGACCCAGTTTCCTTCCCAACACTATTGGCTCTCCATGCACCTTCCTTCATCTCTTTTATGGTAACCTGCATTTTTTCATCTAATATGTGCCCAAAATCAACCAATTCTGTGAGCTTCCTGATAACCAGTGTTTTGAACTGTGCATCTGATAGATTGGCTATTTCGTGGTTGCTCAAAAGGATGAGTCCTGGGGGACTGATCTGTTCTTCTGTTGGTAACATGTCTCTCTATCTCTCCTTTTTTTTTCCCCCTTGCCTGGTTGCTCTTGTTATGGTGAGGGGCGGAGCCTTAGGTGTTTACCTGGGCTGTGCACCTCAGTCCCTAGATTGTGACGTTGTATGTGGGGACGGTGTGGAGGTGGGAGGGAACAATGGCAGTAGTTCCATTCTCCTGGGATCACAGTCCCTTCTCTGGGATCCTGGGTTGTGCGCTCTGCCCTGGTCCACAATTGCTGCTTCACTGGGTCCGCCAGCTGCTGCTTGAATATTCAGGGTCCACCGCTGTGATCTTGTGTGCCCCAGATAGCCGAGTTCGCACCACCGCACCACCGCCGACCCACACCCGCCAGGCTCCGCCCCTCCTACGAGTCTGGATAAACGGGTCTACTTCAACTTCTTGGCTTTCTGACTTCCATTCAGATAAATTCTCTATCAGTTCTGGGTGTTATTCTGCCTCTAAATTGTTGTTGTTCTAATCTTGGTTGTGCGTGGAGGTACGGTGCGTCCACCTATGCCTCCATCTTGCCGGAAGTCCATAAAGTAATTTTCAATAAATATTTATTGGGTGTATGAATAAACATGAATAAAGGATTTAAATGACTAATTTCTTATATGACTCCTTTTACTGCTCTAGATCCAAACTAATATTTGGTAGTAAAATGATAACATTTTCCAGTTTAGCTTAGGCCATAGGGAATCACTGTTCAAAATCTCCTTATTTAATCCTCTTAAAGAGAAATCAAAAGTACCAGGTCAGGATTAAAGAGGTAGTTGTTTTGCATTGTTTCCATCTTGCCAGTGGTATAAGCCATAAGAATTCTTTTGAAAATTAGGAAAACTGCCCAGTTTAAGCACAGTGAGCATTATCAACCTGATGCTGGCATCCTGGCTGTGAGGCTTAAGTGCTCTTTGTGCATTTCCTCTAATCTATCATTTAGATTCCATTTTTGACATTTGGAAGGTCTTATAAATTGATTAGTGGTCTTTAAACCATAAGGATCAACAGTGGCAAAATTAAACACAATGACACGTGATTTTTGTCTTTTATTGTAATGAGGAAAAATTAGATTATTCCATGCCAAATTATAATTTATTCAATTGTGCCTTCTTTAATGCTTAGTAAAAGTGGAGAGAATTTGGGGTTGGTGGGAGGTGGGGAAGAGGCAGAGAATTAATGTGCCTTATATAAAATCAGAAAACCACCAGACTAAATCAAAATGAAATACCTAAATATAACATTAAAACATGTCCTTCAGAACAACTTGTATTAAAAACAAATTGAGGTGCTAGTGGCATAGAAGAAAATTCAAATGCAAACGCGGAAAAGAGCTATAAAGTGTAGGTTGGTTGGCTGCAGTTCTGCCCATGAAGCACTAGCTGGCATTAGTGTGAAATTTAAATTCACTTCTGTGCTGGTGATTGCCTCTTTGGAGCTCATTAAACATTCTTTGGCACCAAATTTTAGACTCAGTAAAGCCATGGAGCATGATTCAGGCAGAAATTAACCTCAGGGTCTGTAAGCTCCTGTGACTGAGCATATAAGAATTTGATATTTTGTCCTGGAAGGGGACTCAGAAAGGGTGGAACTTTAGGGATGAAGCTTAGAGTATGAATCTCGCAGTTAGATATGAAGCCAATAACACTATGGGGCATTTACTATATTAGTATTACTCTCTCTGGTGTCATATGCTAATCTTCTGAGCTTCATCATTTCAGTTTCTGCTTGAGAGCTGGTTCTTCAAAAACTTTAACTGACAATGACAGTCTACAAAATTGCTCTTTGAGAACAATTAAACAAAGTCAGAAGGCATGTAATATTTTTAGCAGTGGGTAAAAAGGATCATTTAACGATGACAGAGTGAAGCTCACAGTTTTTAAAATTGTTTCAACAGTTCTGATTGATGTGACAGGGTTGAGATGATGGTAGGCTTCCACAGGCTAGCTCAGCCTGATGGTAGGTGGAGGAAATACTGCTGATAGATTGGATATGAACTTAAGAGTTACAAGGAATTACTTTTGACAAAGTTTTTTTTTCCTGTTCAACAGGTAATTGCAGAAGAGATATATTGAAAATCATGTTAAATGACAGCAGTATGCACTAATAAAGGAGAATAGGGAGAATAAAGGAATATTTTTTAAAAGGTAGATGAGTAAAATACCAAGATGAGTAAAATACCAAGTAAAATACCAGTAATAACTTTCTGGGTATTACAGTAATGTTGGTAGTCACTTCTTAAAATGAGGAAGTTAGGAATTTGGTCATTAATAATAAAATAAATATAGACAGAAAGAGATAGTACCAATTAAATGGACAGCTTGTTCTAATTATCAATTAGGCTTGATTATGATTAACTACCAATTCTGAGTCTGATACATTAACTCTTAAACATACAAGCCTTAGAAACAGAATATTGAATGAGACACAAGTTATCAAATCCTCTGGAAAGAAAGTGTCTTTATATCAAGATCAACTATATGTTAATTATTAGGAAGCACACATCTTGACTACTATGATGCATCGAAAATGTGTCACACAGATTTCAGAAACCTGTGGCACAGAAGAGGGAGAGTGGGAAATTGGGAACAGAAGGCTTATCTTATATGCAAGGGCCAGAGAGTGAGCCCCTATCCTCTCACCTTCCATCACGAGATCTTTTCACTAGTGCTACGTGGAACACATAGGCTTTGCAATTAAACAGGTAAAGGTTCAAATGGGAGTTTTGGAGCAATCTTTACTCTCATTTTACTATATGTAAAATGGGGTTGAAATAAAAAAAGGCTGCTCTTATGAAGCATGTGTGAGAAGAAAAGAAGCGTAGTTAAAATGCTGGGGTCAGAGAGTCTGTGTTTTAATCTTGGCTCAATTGCTTACAAGTTGGTTGACTTTGTGCTTTGTTTCCTCCTGGGTAACATGTGGATAATATAAGTGTCTTGCTTCTGAGTTGTAGCGATGATTAAATATGTTAATGTATGTTAAGCACCAGAATGATCCTGGTACATGGTAAGCTAGATAGCTCTAATTATCAGTATAAAAGTGCCTGGGAAAACACTTAACACATTGTGAAGTTCGCAATAAAAGTGGACTTATATTATTATAGGCATTTTAACTATTAGTTCCTATCCGGAAGGACAGCTTATATCACTAAATTGTTTTAGAGCCAGTTCACTGCTAAGTTTTAAAAAGTATAGGAAAGAACATTCTCTCATTACAAATACCAAAATTTACTTAGAATAGGAAGTTTTTTTCACTAAGCACAGATTACACAATGGAAGGTATTTTTCCCATAGAATTAGACTTATGTAAAATTATTAGCAGCCATAATTTCATATAAATCACAATGAACAAAAATAGAAAATTAATGGGAATTGTCTCTATGATAGGTGGGACCAGTACATAATGAAGGAATTAATGTTATCTTATAATATTTAAACATCTTAATTCATATTCTGCAAGATGAATCAGCCAGATTAACAAGACAATTTTCAAATGGCACTAAATATGGGATGCCTGTGAAATGCCAATAAAAACAGGAATTAGCCTGTGAGATATGAATAAAAAGAGTGGATACAATATAATTCAAATGAGGTTTAAATTTAAAATGTTAAACAAGGATGCAACTGCTATTCTAAGGAGAAAATTTGGTAGTGACTAACATTTTCCTTTTAAAAAATTGGTATGGGAGAAAATTTGATTCATTTCTAAAGAAATATCCTAACAAAAAAGTATATGAGTAGATTTTATGACCAGTTAAAAACACATTTTGATTATTGTTTTAGTCATGTTAAAATATACACATAAAATTATGGTGATTTTAAAAGAAAAAAAGAACATTAAGCTCATTTCTTCATTCCTGTATATAATGAAATAATTTTTGAATAGGCAAAAAATAAACATGTACACGCATAAAAAATAGGTAAGAAATATTGTGTAATCAGAGGAGGATGGAGATTTCATAGCTTCAGGGGCATTTCATATAGAAAATAAATTTACTGAGCAGTGAGAAAATACTTCCCAGAAATGATTCATTGGGATGGAACTGTTTAGTGTGGACATTAAAATGGAAAACAAACTCCCTTCTCATTGTCTTTTAGAGTCGCATAAGTCTTTTGAAAGCTGAAATCAAATTGTTCATCTATGTTTAAAGAGTTTTTTGGTGCATGCCACACCCAAATATATTTCCAGATAATATTCATTCATTTGTCCATTTGTTCATTAATCACATATGTATTAGTGGTTACACTGTGATAGGTATTGTGTTAGGATTTAAAGACAGAAAGATAAATAATACACAGAACTGTCTTGAAGGAAGTTATAGTCTAGTAGGGGAGACAGGCATGCAAAATTAAACCAAGAATTATATCTTATAACTGGAGTACTAGAAGTGCAGGATGCACTGCAGGCACAGAAGAGAAAATGGTTAACACTTTCTGGGAGTACCAGGGGAGCCATCAGAAGGAAATGATATTTGCCCTGAGCCTTAAATAATGAGAACAAGTTCTTTTTCAGATACTCTGCATTTATTTTGTAGAATTCATCATATTATTTAGCCAAACCATTTAGCATTTCTGTAGTGTTTTACAGATTACAAATCACCTTCAGATGCTTTATTACTCATAAAATACACTTTTAAAAAACAGTAGGGCCCCTTTCAGCATGTTGGTCACAGCTTATCAACTTTATCTTTCTTTACAAATACTATAAATACTGGACCTATAGCTTAGAAATATATCTCTACAGTGTTCTAATAAAGGGAATGTTCTAAGTAGTCTTACTACAAAAACCATCTTCCAAAAACACAGTGATTTTAAATAACATCAGTCATTTTACTATATCTCATAATTTCTGTGGGTCAAGACTTTGAGAGGGGCTTGTCTGGGGAGTTCAGAGTTGGGGTGGCTTATGCAGTTGCAAGCCCTCACTGACTGTAGCTAGAATCGCATGGGGCAGCTTGGGCATCTCTCTTTGTGCATGTGGTCTCAGGGCTGCCCCACGTGGTTTCATTGCATGGACTACCATGGGCATCCTCACAGCATGGAAGCTTCAGGACACTCAGGTTACTTACATGCTGGCCCATGGTCTCTTGCCCACAAGGTAGAAGCTGAATGGCTTTTTCCAGCCTTACTTTGAAAGTCATCTAGCATCACTTGAGTCACAATTTATTAGTTACAAACAAGCTACAAACTTAACAGGAAGAGAATTAGATTTTACCTCTTGATGGATGAGAGGTAAGATTCTATAAAGAAGAACATCTGAGATGGGAGATAGTGTTGTGGCCATCTTTGGAAAATACGGTCTTTAACTACATTCTCATGCAAGCTTTTTTTGAAAAATTATTGATTTGAGAAAGAGGGAGAAAAACATCAATTTGTTGTTCCACCTACTCATGCCCCCAACTGGTTGACTCTTATATGTTCCCTGGCCAGAAATCAAACCACCACCGTGGTGTATCAGGAGGATGCTCTAACCAACTGAACTATTCAGCCACAACTTGTTCAAGCTTCCAATAAGCAAATTATTCTTATCAGAATTTTATTGGAATCTTATCAGAAAATTATTCAGGCTGAAGAAAATTACTGAATATTTCCTAATGTTTGTTTAATTGATTTTTAAATTTCAGAACCTGACACTTTCTCAAGACACTAAGATCAGAACACGATAGGACAGATAAGAGGAATTTAATCGGCAATGAGGATTTTCTGACACAGTAGGTCATTGAACCTTGGAAAAGGTTACATGGGAAACTGAAAAATCAGTTTCTCCATAGGTTTTAAAAATCAATGGTAGAGGGATTCATGAGTCTCTCTTGTGTCAGCGTGGTCCCAGCTGGAGGAGAGAGATGGATTGGGTAACCTTTTTAGACCTCTTTCAGTAACATAACTCCTCTGTATTGACTAACAAATAAGGCATAGAGAAATCATCTGGATAGCCTTGGAAAGGTATCTTGGTTAATGCAAAGGCTTTTTTATTTCATTTATTTATTAATCATTCATTCATTCATTTATTTTGTGTTTAAAGAACATTCCAACTTCTGCATATATATTTTCTCACCAAGGCATTTACTGCAGACTTTTTCCAGGTCCTAATTATTATGGTTTGATCAGTAATTAGTAAAAAATACTTTGTGAGAAGGTAAAATTTGTGGTTCCTTGTCTGTCATGGCTATCAAGATAAGTAACAAATTATAGGCAATATTTTTTGTGTTTAGAAGTATGTTGGTGTCAATATGAATATATCACATACAGAGCTTGTGTGATGCCAAGTATTATGTTTTACCTGAATTATTTGAATTAATTCTAAATAACTCTAGTGTACAGTTAGTACTTCTATTTTATATAATGACAAAAGTGAGGTACACAGAAGTAACTTTTCTAAGGTTAAGAAACAAAGCTAACTTTTGAAACTATTTCTACTAACTAGAGCCTTACTAATTAACAAGGTTCTATTCTGTTTATTATTGAATGGCTATGGAATGAGTACTCACTATCTTCTTTTCTACATTTAGACTGTATTTGCAAATAAACTCACAGTCTGTACTTAACAAATCAGAGTCCCTCAATGTCATTAAGTTGTAACCCACTTGCTCTCTTATCTGGTCTGCAAGGCTTTTTATAATCTGCCTCATTTTATTATGAGTGTTTTTATAACTTCTACTAGTTTTTCCTGTTCCTCCAAAAGACACTTTTTCTCTAGCCAAAAGAAGCAGTTTCCATGTGTTTGTGAATAACTGTTTCTTCTAAGTGAAATTGTCACCCAATGCCCAGTAAATTCTTTCTATTATTTCAATTCATTCAAAACTACCTCTTCCATAAGCCTTCTCAGAATATCAAACAAGAAGAAATTTCACCTAAATGTAATAATTCTTACTTTCTCTATGACTTAAGACAAATTTGTCATGTTATAATTAGTATTTATATGTATAATGTCCCCCTCAATCAGCTTATACATTCTTAGGTGGAAATGTCCACATTCACTGCCTTTTTGTATCTTCAAACCCTGGCCCAATATATCACAAATTGTATTTTTTATGTTAGTTAAGTAATCCAATTTCCCATAAATGATATCCATCTGAAGTTCCTGTCCAGATGGTGGTGCCCAACCTCACATCAGAACACCCAGCCCAGGATTTTGGTGCCAAGAAGAGAAGTCCCCATAACTTCTGGATCTAAAAATCAGCAGGGTTCCCCTTTCTCCATATCTTCACCAGCACTTGTTGTTTGATTTATTGATGATAGTCATTCTGACAGGTGTTAAGTGATATCTCATTGTGGTTTTATTTTGCATGTCTGTTGATTAGTGACATTGAGTATCTTTTAATATGTTTATTGGCTATCTGTATGTCCTCTTTGGAGAAGTATCTTCAATTCTTTTGCCCATTTTTATTGGATTGTTTGTGGTTTTGGTGTTGAGTTTTTTTAAGTTTATTATAAATTTTGGATACTAACCCCTTTTCAGATGTATTGACAAAAATGGTCCCCCATTCAGTAGGTTGGACCCTTTTACACTTTTGGTGGAAGTATAGACTGATGCAGTCACTGTGGAAAGCAGTATGAAGATATTTCAAAAAAATTAAAAATGGTTCTCTCTTATGACCCAGCAATTCCACTTCTTGGAATTATCTGAAAAAATCCGAAACACTAATTTGAAAGAATGAAATCACCCCTATGTTCATTGCAGTGTTATTTACAATTACCAAGATTTAGAACTGTCCATCAGTAGATGTGTGGATAAAATAACTATGGGACATTTATGCAATGGAATACCACTTGGCCATAAAAAAAAAGAAAAGAAAATTTTACCCTTTGTGACAGCATGGATGGATCTGGAGAACATTATGCTAAGTGAAATAAGCCAGTCAGAGAAAGACAAACCATATGATTTAACTCATATGTGGAATCTAATGAACAAACTGAACTAACAAGCAAAATAGAGACAGACTCATAGATAGAAAGAAGGCTGATAGCATTGGAGGGTTTAGGGGGATAAATGGTAACGGAAAAATACAATAAAAATGAATTTTAAAAATCAGCAAAGATTGTGGCTAAATAAATCAGAGGGGTCCTGGAGTCCCAGGCAGTTCCTCTTAAAGGACCTACACACAGACTTACTAGGACTCACTCCCTCTGAGCTCCAGCAGAGGGGCAGCAGATTGAAAGGCACCAGGGACATAAGGGGAGGGACTGAATTGTCTGGCTTCAGAGTGAGGGCTGGAGGGGTAGCTTTCCCCATAAAGAAGTGCTGGCAGCGGCTATTGTTCCTTTGCTGAGCCCTCCCCTCACAGAGCTGGCAGGCAGGAAGGTACCATATCTTGAGTCTCCATCAACCTGGTTAACCCTGTTAGCCCTGCACTGAAGATTCCCTGAGACCTTCTTCCACTCATCTTGTGGCTGGCTCACCCAAGCCATTTCCAGTGGGCTTTCCATGGAAATGATCTTTCTTGTCTCATGCTTCAGACTTTCCTAAAATATCTCAAACAGGAAGTATCTGATCTTTGCATACCTTGAATTTCTTGATAAGTGACCCCTGGCCCAGCCCTAGCAGCAGCTCACTTTGTTTGCAACTTGGCCTCTCCTGGGCACCTCTAAAACTCAGCACAAGTGGCAGCCAGCTGAATATTGCTCTATAGTTCATGCTGGGTGGCCATGGGCAGGGAACTGGCAGTAACTAACCTTACACTGCCTTTGAGGCACCCCCAGAGCCAGTACACCCAGTAGATGGCTGCACACCATGCCAGATTACTTCCCTATCCTCTCCACAAGCTACACAATTAAGGAGTGGACTCAGCAGGCACCAAAGGATCACTTAAGCAAGTCCTGCTCCTTAGGGTCAGCCCCTGCACAGCAGCTCCTCCTCTGTAATCAAAACCAGCCCTCAAAGCCCATTGTCCTGAGGGTCCTTCTATTCCAGTGACATGCCAACACCAATCAAGCTCAGCTACAACAGGACAATACACACAGCCCATGTAGGGGGTACACTGAGCTGTGCTATTGGGCCCTTCAGGACACCTACTACATAAGGCCACTTGACTAAGCTTGGGAGACATAGCAGCCCTGCCTAATACATAGAAGCAAGCACAGGGAAGCAGCCACAATGAGACAGAGAAACAGTTACCAAATAAAAGAATAGGGGAAAAAAAACTGAATGAAATGTAAGCAAGCCAACTATCAGAGTTCAAAACAATAGTTATAAAGATACTCAGGGAATTGAGTGAAAACTTCAACAGCATAAAAAAGGGCATGAAAACTATAAGAAATAACCAGTCAGAAATGAAGTATACACTAACTGAAATGAATACATTTCAAGAAGTTAACAACAGATAGAGAATCTAATCAGCAATTTGGAATATAAGGAAGCAAAAAGCACCCAGTCAGAACAGCAAAAAAAAAAAAAAAAAAAATCCAGAAAATAAAGACAGTATAAAAAGCCTCTGGGACAACTCAAGTGTACCAACATTTGTATCATGGGAATGCTGGAAGGAGAAGAGAGCAAAAATTGAGAACCTATTTGAGAGAAATAATGATGGAAAACTTCCCTAACCTGATGAAAGAAATAGACATACAAATCCAGGAAGTGTAGAGGCCCAAACAAAATGAACCCAAAGAACTCACACCAAAACTCTTCACAATGAAAATGCTAAAGGCTAAAGACAAAGAGAGAATCTTAAAAGTGGCAAAAAAAAAAACATTTAGTTATTTACAAGCGAGTTCCCACTAGACCGTTAGCTGATTTCTCAACAGAAACTGTGTAGGCCAGAAGGGATTGTTGTGAAATACTAAAAGTGATGAAAAGGAGGAACCTACAACCAAGATTACCCAACCCAGCAAAGCTAATTCTATTTAGAATAAGAGTTCTAAGAAACTTTTTATACAGGAAAATGCTAAAGGAATCTGTCAGTGCCAAATCAATATGACAAGAAATGTTAAAGGGTCTTCTGTAAGAGACAGACATAAAAAAAGGACAAAATTTTACTATTCTTGACAGCAGGAGTGGACCTAAATAGTATTACACTAAGTAAAAGAAGGCAATCAGAGAAAGAAATGTCATAGAATTTCACTTATAGGTAGAATCTAAAGAACAGAATAAATGAGCAAGCAAAATAGAGACAGATGAATTGATACAGAGAACAGAATGATGGTTGCCAGAGGGAGGTGGGTTTGGAGGACTGGGTGAAAAAGTTAAGGGATTGAGAAGTACAGATGGGTAGTTACAAAATAATCATAGTGTAAAGTACAGCATAGGGAATACAGTCAATAATATTGTAATAACTGTGTATAGTGCCCGGTGGGTACTGTAAATATCAGGGGGAATATTTTGTAAAGTATATGATTGTTTGACCATTATGTGGTACAATTGAAATTCATACAGAATGATATTGAATGTAATAAATAAATAAATATCTGTCTGAATTGAGTAGGATTATTGTCTTAATTCCTATTTCTAAGATCTGATGATCTTCAGAACAGATATTTATTCTCCTGAGGTTTCAAATATTATACATATAAATATATGATACCATTATTACAAATTTTGGGAAGTACTTTCTCTGCTTGCTTTCACTATTACCTCTATTTCATCGTACTTTTAAGTAACTTTAGAATGCTCATTTGATCAGATAAAGAACATAATTGCATATACTTTAATAACTGAGCAAAAAGAATCTAGATTGATTTACTTAATGGATGGGTGTCAATGATGCCAAAATTCTAAGCCAAATCTGTGAGTATAATTCTTTAGAAGCCAGTTGGTTTTACTCTTTTCTAAGGCCACAGATTACATACCTTAAACTGTTCAGTGATTCCACATATGTGTGCAATTATTTATATGAGGCAACTGGAGAGTACCGATTTATAACTACCATCATTGTTGTATAATATAATGGAAGATAATACTATGGTTAAAGGTTTTGAATATTAGTTCTAGAATTTTAAAAACTGCTTTAGAGTATATATATATATATATATATATATATATATATATATATATATATACTTTCACTGTTACTATTTAGAAAACAAGATTAAAATATTATTCA
Organism: Phyllostomus hastatus; assembly: GCF_019186645.2. Lineage (NCBI taxonomy): Eukaryota > Metazoa > Chordata > Mammalia > Chiroptera > Phyllostomidae > Phyllostomus > Phyllostomus hastatus. Next base: position 43,074,114 of record NW_025334041.1, read on the forward strand.
TTTAGCCCTGACTGGTGTAACTCAGTAGGTTGGACATCATTCTGCAAAGCAAAAGGTCGCCTGTTTGATTCCTGGTCAGAGCACATGCCCAGGTTGAAAGTTTAGTCCTGGGTTAGGGTGCATATGAGAGGCTACCAATCAATGTATCTCTCTTTCACTGATGTTTCTATCCCTTTCTGCTTCCCTTCTCTCTCCAATAAATGAATAAATAAAATCTTTAAAAATTTTTAAAAACATTGTTCATTTATTGATACCCTAATTTATTCTAAAAAGGTTTTATAAATTTTATGAAGACATCAAGATATATATTGTAACAAGGTAACAAATTATTATGAAATGGAAAAGATGAAGTGAGGCAATCATAAGGAAAAAGTTATACAGTATACCACAGAATAAAGCTAATAACCTAGATAGATATTGTGTGTTACATACACTTAGCAAGAGCAGGCTGAAAATTTGACTGTAATTACCAACATGAAGATGGAAATCTGTTCAAGTTATGGTTAGTTTCACTGATTTGTAGTGCCTAGTAAATAAAACCAAAGTAGTTACTGAGGAGGTGTGCATCTACTTATAAAACTAAGAAATTTCTTTCATGGATCTCTCAAAATAGAAAACTATTTAAGCCCTAGGAATAATTCTTATGTAATAGTTATAAATGAACACAAGCTACTTTAAACTAAGAAACTTTAGCCTTGGCTCATGTGGCTCAGTGAAATAAGCACCAGCCTGTGAACCAAAAGGCTGCCAATTTGATTTCCAGTCAGGGCACATGCCTGATTTATGGGACCAGTTCCCTAGTTGGGGCCACAGGAGGGGAAATTGATCCATGTTTCTTTCACACATTGATGTTCTCTCCTTCTCTTTCTCCCTTTCTTCCCCTCTCTCTAAAAATAAATAAATAAAATCTTTAAAAAAATAAGTAAACTAAGAAAGTTTAAAGAGTAGAGTTCATATGGTATATGATAGATGAAGTAATTTTTCTTTTGTGTAATACTATGTAAGTGTGTCCTACATAAGCAATCTGTGATGTCTGTGTTGATCTGATTTCACAGCTCTAGCTTTTCCTGGGAATCCAGAAAAATGTCTTATTTCAGTGGTAACACCACATTCCATCATGACGTACACATGATTCTATCATTGCCCCACGATGGAATTGAAAACATTCTCCAGTTTGCCCCGTCTTTGTTTCTAGCTTCCTGTCACCCTGCTGCCTGCCTACCCCCAACCCCACCACTATTCATCCCCACGTTTAAATTCAGTTTTTCAGCCTATGGAGAGATTTCTTTCATCAGAGATTTAGGGACTGGAGAGCTTGTCCTCCCTCAACTGAAGCACAGAAACTATACTTCTTTCCATTATATGGATTATGATTTCATGTATAATTTCCTTGAGGAAAAAAACATTCACTTGCTTTACAAATTAATGCTTGAGAAACAAAAATAATATTCTCTGAGTTCCCTTTGAGGTCTGGATGTTGATTAATTAGATAAACTAAGCAGCATATCATACAATGTCCAAATTCGTTTTTCTGGATTGTCCTGGATTCTTTACATTTTTGCTATCTAAATTTCTTCTTGTTTTTATCTGTAAGTAGTCCTTTGCTCATGCTGTAGACCTTCTAATGAGGTACTTATTTTCATTTTTGTATTTTTTTAGTTTCTCATTTCTTATTTATTCACTTCTGCTGTTGCATTACATTATTTCTCCCTCCTTTCTTATTGTTCTTCTTTATTTGTTTTTCAAAAAAAATGACATGATCTTTCATCTAAGGGCCATTGATTTTTAAGCCAAGTGAAACATTCTTCAGTATCACATTTCACTCACTTATTTCATTCTCAATATTTAAGTTACTGGTCAAATAGATATTAAAGTTCTATTGTATGTTCTGATGAAGTTAAAGACAACTTTCTACTTGAACCATCCATTTTCCATCATAAGCAGACTTTTTAGATATCACTGGGTATGAAACTTGAGAACTTTCTTTTTAAAATTCATCACACCATCTTTCATTGTACCAATATCATAAAATAAACTATTTGGGTTTTTCTTTTTTTTCTTTTATTTTAATTGTTCAAGTACAGTTTTCTTCCTTTAACTATTTCAAATTTGATATTAGCTGGCAATTTTATTGAACCAGAAAGATTAATGATCTGTTAACAAATTAAACAGCTTTTCTTGATAATAGGATAATAGGCTTAAATACTATAATGTGATTTATTTAACAAGTCAAATATTTTCCCTAAAAAGATATAGATTGCTCTGCTTAGAAGTTATCTAAAAAATTAAAACTAACTGCATATGTCTTCCAGAAAAAAAACAAAAACAAAAATAAAATATTGCACCAAATATTCAAAAAGCAAATTTTAAGGATGTGGCAATTCTTAATTGAACAAATTATTAAAGCATGATTCACTTTTGCTTTAATACTATGTTCTCAGTATTTTGAAAATCCCATGTGCTCTCCCAAGTAGTACATTTCAGGTAAATAAGGCAAATTTCTTCAGGTCTCTGTGGCTTAAATAATACTAATAAATGTCATTTAAATTATTTTAGATATGAGTCATGCATATGTTACATGGCTTATAAAGATCTAAAATATATTTAAAGTAACATTAAATAGTTCTGGTACTAAAATTTTTTCTTGTGGTATATTTACAGAGTAAAGTCTTTGTTTTTTTAGAAATGTACAGCTCTGTGGTGTATCCATAATGAAATGCACTACAGCCAAGTGGGAAAAGCATGGGCTTTGGGTCAGAGTAAGCAGGGCTTTAATACATTTTCCAATACCACCACATAGCAGTTCTCAGAGGCTTTAGTCTCAGGACTCATTTACACTATTGAAATAATTAAGTATCCCAAAGAGGCTTTTTTAAATGTGACTTATATCTATCAGTATTTATTATGCTTGAAATTAAAACTAAATCATTTTAGAAATATTTATTAATTCATTGAAATAACATTACTTTCTGACATAAATACATTTTTTCATGATAAATAACTGCAGTTTCCAAAACAAAAACATGGTGAAAAGGATGCATTGTTTTACATTTTTACAAATATTACTTAATAGAAGATACCTGGATTCTTTTATCTGGAATGAGTCTGTTGCAATACAGTGTTGAAGTATGATGTGTGAAGCAAATCTTTCCTGACATCAATGTGTAATTGAAAAAGGAAGGAGTATTTTAATACCTTTTTAGATAATTGTCAATATTCTTTAATGATGCTACACCTACACTTACTAAGCAGTAGTGTCTTAAATGTTTGTTGCAATGCAGAATTAGAAACCACATCAATGAACTTTTTGTACTTTAATTTTATTGCTATAACTAGCACTTTTAATAAATATTTTATACATGCCTGAGTTTGTAACATCATGCACTACTAGTTTCACTGAATTATTCAAATCTTTCAAATGCTGATTCTTTTCATTGTAAAAGTAACATCGTTAATTTTATCACTGATCTCATCAGAAAAGACTCTATGTACTGGAAAGCTATCAAATTGACAGTAGTTAATAGAAGCTTCTCAAAATTCTAATTTTAGCTCAAAACTCAAATTTTGTCATTGGCAACAATCACTGTCAATTGTTTTCTTTGCAGTGACAGGCTTATTTTGTTATGTTTGAGAAAATATCTGCCAAATACCCAAGTGTCAGTAATCATGGTTTATCTGTCAGTCATTCCTTCAAGTAAAAATAGTAATCTGCTAAAAAGTGGCTAGTTCAGCTTGCAACTCAAGCAGTTGCACAGATGATTTTCTTTGTGGCAACTGTTATACTTTTATATGAGACAGAGGGAGTAATGTGCATTTCCCATTATGTCACACAGAATTTTAACAAGACACTTATTCAAGAATTGTGATGTAATAAAATATTGACTTTAATCAAAGTCAAGCTTAAATGACATTTTTTTCCCCTTGAGTGCCTGGTGGTGAAGAACACAATGACTATTAGTACAGTTTGATACCACTTTCTTGATTTGTCATAAGGTAGAAGCACTTATACCCACCATTGCTTTTGTACCAGAACACAAATGTCAATACAGAAAAAAAGGAAATAATGTATTAATACTTTTATGAAAATTATTTTGACCTCATAGTCTCCCTGAAAGGTTCTTGGGGAGCCCCAGGGGTCTGTGGAACATATGTTGAGAACTGTTGTAGCAGGGGTTATAACCTCACTGAGATAATTTCCTCACTAGTAAAAATGAGAATAATGTATATCCTCATTTTGCAGATTGTGGATTTTGTGGATTTAAAATCGTGGATTTTTTTCACATTTAAATCTGGTGATGTGATGTTTTCAAACATGTGTGTTCCTGTTTCCCCCCCTTCCAATATTAATCTCTGTTAAGGTATAGCCCTTTTAAAGTAATGTTAGTTATTCTTACTTTTGGAAAAAGTATCTAACCAATTGCAAAATATATCTCCAAATTTCTTTGACAGAAAAAAATTGTTCTTAGATACTCATTGGAAAACTAACTGATATATTTTCTCACTTTCAAAGAACATCAAGGAGTGTATTCAGAGTATTAATTTAACATTATACTTTTTAGGTATTAGTACATTTGATATACCTTGGGTATATGGGATGTCCTATCAATGTATAATCTCATCTCTTTTTTTACCTTTCTATATTTAAAAAGAATTTATCATCTCTCCACTTCTTCACACACATTTGGTCCACTTTTTCCTGCAATTTTTTGGCAATATACACTAGAAACAAATTTGCTGATAGTAAGACAAGTGAAGTCTTACTTTAAAATACTTGTGGTATTTTAAAAAAGACTACTACCCTCATTTGTTTCAGATGATTAAAATCATAATGAAATTGTAGTTAATTTATATATACCTGGATTTGCTTAGAAGTTCATATAAAGGCAATCAATCATCAGTGACCACACATTTTACAAAAGTTTGCACTGTGAGAGTGTGAGTCAGCCAAAACTGCAGTCCTCTCTTTGGATAATTCTGAAGCATTTTTGTAATGATGGAACTAAGGAAACCAATGCATTCTAATAATTTGTGTAATGATTGAATGGTTTTACATAGTGTATTGGGAAAAGTAAGACATAGAATGTTTTAAAAAGAATACTTGGACCAAGAAAGTAAAAAAGCAGGTTATTTAGAATTTGTTGAATATTTTGCATAAAAATTAAAATAATAGTACATTTTAAGTTTTTTCTTATTATCATGGTTCAGTTCGTTTTGTTGCTATTGTTTACTTAAAAGAACATAAAACTTCAGAGGGCTCTGCCGACATTCACTTTTATTAAATTCCTTCATCAGGATTGCTCCTATGCAGTGCTTTCAAATAATGTAGAGACCTGACTTTCCCTAACAACAAAATATAAGTTTTTTGATCTACATTACAATGTAAGTTTTACCATATTTATAGTATCAGCAACAAAAAATCATAGACCTGTTGGAAAATTTACACACTGAAGAAAGGATAAGAAATTCTTTGCCAATCATTTTGAAATAAGCAATGCAAGTCTAGTGTGTTTTATTTATTATAGATTTGTGTAGCTTCTACAAAAGGCCATTTAAACTCATCACCTACTTACAAAGATAAGGAATCTAAAAACATATGTTCAGTTACATATCAATTAGATTTTGCTGTGTAACAATCATGAAACCTCTGTGGCATAGAACAAAGAACATTTATTTCTCACAGATGTGAAGGGTTCAGTTGAACTAGGCTGGGCTTACTTCATTGGTTCTGCTGGTATCTGCAGGGAGCACTCACGTAATTGCAGATTGATCATGGGCTCTATTCTGCACCGGGTTTGGTTGACACATCTTAGCTGAGACAGCTCTGTCCTCTCTCCGTGCTTCTCATTTTTTGCATAGAACCTACAGTCTCTTCTGGGCATACCCTTTTCATGATGATGGCCAAAATACAAGAAGGAAAGCAGAAACACACACAAAACCCTTTGTGACTATGTCTGTAAACATCACCTTCTGATTCATTCTATTGTCCAAAGCAAGTTATATAGGATGGTCAAATGTGCTTCACCCTTACAGGAAGAACTCAATTCTCTTAATGAATAGAGAGAGGATGAATATTGAGGACATACATGCAATTAATATGCCGCATTATTTTGCCTTGTCCCTACAAATAATGACTAGCTGAGGTAGGTCAAGAACATAGACCTCTTCAGATAACTTAGGCTTTAGTGTTCTTTCTAATTTGGTCCAATCACAGGCTTTTCTGGTGTTATTTGAATGTCTCAATCTACTTTTTAGTTATAACTATTTTAAGCACAAAAGAAAATAGGTTTAGATGGTGGTACCAACTTCCAGTTGCCTCTGTGCAGCTGCAGTGATCATATGCTGCTTCATTTCTTGCTGTGTTGAGATCTTAGTCTGTTAAACATATTTCATTGTCTTTTTCTTATTGCTTCTGATTACTTTGTCCAAATTCTTATTCATAAGCAATAGATGGTATCATCTATTGTTATTTTTAGGTGATCTGAGGAAAATAGGCCCAATCCACTTATGTCGTTATGTTTGCAATTTATTATGCATTTTACATTTACTGAGACAGTATTGAATTTAGAATGCAAATACTATTGTTTGTTGCTATTTTGTTGCTTATCAGTCAATTACCATTTTAGGATACATGACTCTGGCAGTTGAAACATTACATTAAATAAAAATATATCATTTCCTCATGTTTAAAGGATGCTCCTCAATACTTGCACTTTAGTAGAATGAAGGGATAACTTTTCTTATTTACTGGTAAGAAGCTGATCTTATATTCTGCAGCTCAAAGCATGACAGATGATCACTGTCTTGACAGTGGTTTGACATTATAATGTAAATATTTTGTCTTCTGGTCTTCTAACAACAAAATATCACAATATTACAAAGGGCAAAATCCTTTCTGTAATGCAAAAATCATATATATTATTTTCTAATGCTAACACTCTGTGTTTTTTCCTTGAAAAAATTATTGATTTTAGTGGGTTTATTTAACAGGAAAGTGACACAAAACGCAGAAAGACAATTACTAGAGTGATACTATCACTGTATTTTCACTATTAATGTGTGTTTAAAAGGCTCAAATAAGGCAGCTGTGGTGGTGTGTGTGCGTGTGTGTGTGCTGTGGGCTTGTGTTCTGTAATTGACCAAGGCTACTGAAGGTTTTGGTACATAGGTTACTGGATTTCCTCATCAGCCTCATATATACTCTGTATCTCTTCTTCCATCCCAATTCATTCTTTTATTTTCAGAATTCATAAAAACACTCTAATATTATTATACTATTTCTTTGCAGCGTGACTTAGGCTCATTCTCCTCCCAGTTACTGGCAAAGATAAATCCAGTCACTGGAATGGTGCAGACTCACACCTGCTCTGCAAAGCTCATCCAGTATCAGTCCACAACAGAAACCCTGGGTTCTCACAGTCTGATTTATTGCAGTTGGATTTCTAAGTCTTTCATAAACCATGTTGTTATTTATCACCTAAAAAACTATTTGTAGAAAATTAAAGAATAAAGATAAACCATAAATCCCAAAATTTTAAAAAAGTTAGATATCCATAATTCTGTCATTCAGCTATAGCCATTATTATTAATTTATATTATTTCTCTTGTGATATTTTCATTTCTTCCATTTTCAATGTATTTCTGTTAAATTTTTATTATAAAAAATTTTAAACATCTTGAAAAGGTGGAAGAATTTTACAGTGAACATCTATATTACCTAGATTTTAACAAACATTTTACTTTATTTGCTTCATCACATATTTAATACCCATCCGTCCTGTATCCACCCATCAATCAATTTATTCTTAATGCATAAACTAAATTGCAGACTTTGACACATAATTGCAGAGCAGTTGTGGGTCAGTTAGGAGTTTTAGGTGAAGTGAGGAGACACATTAGAGAGGGGGCCCATCTAAATGACATCATAGGCTTTCCTAGGTAGTACCAGTGTTTCCCAAAATGCAGTTCCCTGTTACCATGTTGGGCTACACATCCTAATTTGTGGTTTAGAAATCAGTCTCTATAGGACATATCTGGGGCTCAGCGTTTTCTAAAGGGAGGCTATTTTTTCTGAGTCAGTCTGGATTCTCGAGAAATAAACAGAAGCCCCTTTTTGCACTGATCCCCCTACCCTTAGGTGATGACAACCCAAGTGACAGCAAGAATAAGGTGATTGCAGTGCTCTTTCTGCAAAACATAGAACACTGTCAAGATTTTTTTGCCTGTTTGTTTTACAGCTTGCCTTTTAATTTATTTTTTTAATTCAGCAATACAGAATATCTATTGTTTCTTCACCTTTTCACTCCAAACAAGTGCTCTGGACTTTGGGGACACAGATTAGCTTCTAGAGAGCCATGAAACCCCTGAAGTTTTATGACAAGTTTTGTGTCCAAATATATGCATAGGCAAGATGTGTGGTTTTTACCATATCCTAAATGGTATATAATCCAAAAGACTGGGAGAACAACTTATATCCATAACCACATGAAAGGCACAATTCACAGTGATTCAGAGGATAAAATAAAATAGCACCAGCATTTAGAGGTACACTATGGTCTCCTTGACATTTTTCTGGGAGCAAAAATTGGAGACTGGCAATAGTAAGGAATTATAATGAGATCTGTGCATCTGATTATTTCTGAGGTACAGTCTTTAATATAAAAGCTAGAAAATGTATTACCTCCAGAGTCTCTGTGAGTGCCAATCGGATAGAAAGTACTTTCACCGACAATATTATTTTAGTAGGATCCCCTTATTCTTTCAACCAGCTAGTATATGTTAGAGACTTGGAGATTATAATGTTGTTCAGTCACCACTCAATTTTGAGATGTCATTTTATTCTTTCCTTCAAATGTCTGGTAATGGATGTAAACCTACATTTGTTTTCACAGTTTGCTTTCCTATCAAAATTATTCTCAGGCTGCATTCCAGAGCAGAGAAACTAAATAGAGACAAGATTTGATGATCAACAAAGTAGACACAGATGGTGTAGGATATAGCAGTTTTCAAAAGCAATTTATACAATTCTAATTTTTTTACTGTTTCTAATGTCATGTTTACCTGAACTAATTCTTCTTATTATTATTCATTCTCTCTAAATACATTCTTATGTTATTTGTAAGTGCTCAAAAAATAGGCCACATAAAAAGACTACAAAAGCACTTCTGATTCACTAAAAGGAGCTAATTTGTTGTGAATTGGGAAGTTGAGTCTAAAGAGACAAATGGATTGTAAAACATTGTAAAGAGCTTTTTAAGAAAGAATTTTTCTTACAGAGAAAAATTGGCTGCCTTATGAAAATGTAAGGAGTTGTTTATTAAACAGAATGCTATGTTGCTGAGGAAGTTGAGGTAAAAGTAAAGATTTCGAGGTTGTATTCTGTGGGGATTTATAAAGCGTTGGCTACTTAAAAGCTTCAGTAGACTACATCTTTCCACTACTTAGACAGGGAGGAAACCAAACAGAAAATTAATAAACTTAAGATTTTGTTATCTTGTTTACAGGTCCTTTACTTATTAGTTCTGCATCTCAATACTATTTCATGCATATTTATATTTGTCTATGTTTCAGTACAGAAACCACTACATAAAAACTATAAGGCACTACATAATTATGCTTTTTTTAATGTATACATTTAGAGGGTGGTGTGGGGAGGCAGAAGAGGATGTAGGGGGCATAAATGGTAATAGAAGAAGTGGGGTTGTGAACACACAATATAATATTCAGATGATGTATTACAGAGTTGTATACCTGAAACCTATATAATTTTATTAACCAATGTTGCCCCAATAAATTCAATTAAAAAGTCTAAAAAATGACTACTGTGGAATACATGTAATGACACTTCTGTCACTATTTGATATTGAACCTAGCATGCCCTTGTGGTATACCTCTTGACTATCTCAACAATTTCTAAAAGTCAAATATCAAAAGTTTTCTTTTTCAATTATGTAGCACTAAAAATAGAAGCAGTTATAAACATATCATTAAAGGATAATCAATACAGATGTCCTGTAAAGCCTTTTGATTAATTATGATTCCAGAGTTTGTGTTTTCTTGTTTGTTTTTGTGGGGTTTTTTTGTATTAGTAACTTGGAAGAAAGGTGTTTAGGTTCCATTCAATATTACATATTTGTGGAATTAGTTCCTGTTGAACATTTTGATTAGGAAAGTATTGACTTACTTTGGGTCATTGGAGGAAATCAAAACAGAGAAATCTATCATGTTTTATATTACACAAAATGGTACTTAGGGGAATAAATATCCTAGATCTATATTTTTTAAAGAAATTATTTTGAGTACACAGAATACTTTTTCAAATAGGAAGTTATGAATATTTCTAAGCAAATTATATTATTTTGAATAATAAACATTTTAAACTCTAAACTCTTATGCTTATTTTACTTTTTAATTTTTATTGAACTTATTGGGGTGACACTGGTTAATAAAATTATATAGGTTTCAGGTGTATCATATACATTAGCTGTATATTGTATTGTTTGTTTACCACCTAATGTCAAGTCTCCTTCCATCACCATTTATCCTCCATTTACCCTCTTCTATCTCCTCCCACCCAACATTCTCTCTCATAATTACCATACATACAACTTGTCTGCACCTACACGATTTTTTTCTTAATCTCTTTACTTTCCTTCACTAAGTCTCCAAATCCCTCCCTCTAATGGCTCTCAGTCTATTTTCTATATCTATGAATATATTTCTCTTTTACTTTGTGCATTAGATTTCACATGTAAGTGAGATCATATGGTATTTGACTTTCTCTAACTGGCTTATTTCACTTACTATAATGTTCTCCGGGTCTGCCCATGCTTTCACAAAAGTAGAAGTTCGTTCTTTTTTACTGCTGTGTAGTTTTCCATTGTGTAAAAATACCACAGATTTTTGATTCACTCATCTACTGATGGGTGTGTGGGCTGCTTCCAAATCTTAGCAATTGTAAATAACACTGTATTGAACATAGGGTGTGTATATTCTTTTGAGTTTCTTTGGATATATTCCCAGAGGTGAAATCACTGGGTCATAATGCAGTTTCATTTTTAATTTTTTGAGCATACTCCATACTGTTTTCCACAGTGGCTACATTAATTTGCCTTCCCATCAACAGTGCAAGAAAGTTCTCTTTTCCCCACATCTTGACCAACACTTGTTGTTTATTGATGATAGTAGCCATTATGACAGGTGTGAGGTGATATCTCATTGTGGTTTTAATTGCATCTCTCTGATGATTATTCAGATTGAGCATCTTTTCATATGTCTATTGGCCTTCTACATGTCCTGTTTGGAAAAGTGTCTGTTCATGCTCTTTACACATTTTTTAATTGGATTGTTTTGTGTATGTGTATGTGTATGTGTGTGTGTGTGTGTGTGTGTGTGTATTGAGTTGTACAAGTTCTTTATAAATTTTGGATATTAACCACTTATCTGATGTATCATTGGTGAATATGTTCTCTCATTCAGTGGATTGTCTTTTCATTTTGTTGATGGTTTCCCTTGTTCTGCAAAAGTTTTTAACCATGTTTTGCCACATATAATGTACACCCACACTTTTCTGTGCTTTATACATGGGACTATTTTAACCATTATTACACTCATGGTATATAATCATTATGCCCATATTTAATGAGCATCCTTATTTCTCTCTCAAAAATTTGGGCAAAAAAGTGCACACTATACATGGGAAAATACTGTAGTTTGATGTAGTCTCAAATGTTTATTTTCTCTTTTGTTTCTCTTGTCTGAGTAGACACATCAGGAAAAATAGTGCTACAAGAAATATCTGAGATTTTACTGCCTATGTTTTCCTCTAGAATTTGTATGGTCTCAATTCTTACATTTAAGTTTTTGTCCATTTTTAATTTATTCTTGTGTATGGTGGCATCTAATATTTTTTTGCATGTATCTGTCACCCCAGTGTTACCCCATTTATTGAATAGGCTATTTTTAACCCAATGTATGTTCTTGCCTCCTTTGTCAAATATTAGTTGACCATAAAGCCATGGGTCATTTCTGGACTCTCTAGTTTGTTCCATTGACCTGTGTTTCTGTTTTTATGCCAGTATGAGGCATAAAAACAATTTTATGCATTTTTGATTGCTATAGACTTGAAGTGTAGTTTGTTATCAAGTAGCATGATTCCTCCAACTTTGTTCTTCTTAAGATTGCTGAGGCTATTTGGGGTCTTTGTAGTTCTATATAAATTTTTAGAATATTTGTTATAGTTATTTGAAATATGGCATTGGTATCTTGATAGGAATTGTTTGAATCTATAGATTGCTTTGGGTATTAAGGACATTTAATGATGTTAATTCTTCCTATCCATGAACAGAGTATATGCTTGCACTTATTTGTATCTGAGTATGGGTCTTTTAAATCCTTAGTTACATTTTTCCTACATATTTTTATGCAGTTGTAAATGGGACTGTTTTCTTAGTTTCCTTTTCTGATAGTTCATTATAAGTATATAAAATATAGCTGATTTCTGGATATTTATTTTATATCCTGCTATTTAACTGAATGTATTTATCAATTCTAATAGATTTTTGGTGGAATATTTAGGGTTCTCTGTATATAGTATCATGTCATCTGCAAATAATGACAGTTTTATTTCTTCCTTTCCAATTTGGATGTCTTTTATTTCTTCTTCTTGTGTTATTGCTGTGATTAGGTCTTGTAGAACTATGTTGAATGAGAGTATGAAAGCACACATCTCTGTTGTAAGTGAAACATACAACTCAAACTTTTAATTTTCCCCAGATAGGTAATTTTGTTGTAGATCTGAATTTTTAGCTTGATAAGAACAATGCATTCTTATATAAAATATCTACATAGAAATCCAATGATAGTCAGAAGATGACCAGGTCAACATTTGTTCAGAGTAAGAGGACCCCTGTAACTCAAATATTTACTGACATCAGATAAAGATAGTTTGCAGCCTCAATCTAGAATTCTCTTCGGACAGAAATCTCTGCTAGACACAAGATCTGTGAGAGCTGGGTGTTATTGTAGATCTTGTTTACTGCTGTATCTCAGAAATTGTTATGGCACCTAGAATATAACAGGCATTCAAAAATATTAGAGAATGAATTAATGAAACTGTAATATTCTGTCTGTTGGCCAAGATGCCTTCTGTCTTAATCCTTAAGTAAGCTATACCAGCATGTGTTCTTTTTTTAAAAGATTTTATTTGTTTATTTTCAGCAAGAGGGGAAGAGAGGGAGAAAGAGAGGGAGAGAAACATTAATGTGCAAGAGAAACATCAGTTGGCTGCCTGTTGCACACCCCCAACTGGGGACCTTGCCGGCAACACAGGCATGTGCCCTGACCGGGAACCAGCGACCTTTTGGTTTGAAGGCCAATGCTTAATCCACTGAGCTACGCCAGCCAGGGCCAGCATGTGTTCTTGAAATTCTTTTAATACTAATCAAAATCCATCCTGATGATCTTTTGTTTTATCATATAGATGAATATCTTGTTTGGTTTTGCTCCTAAGAATCAATCTAACCTTTTGAAGAAATATGCTTAACCCCAAATCTGTTATATTACCTGACAGTTTTGTAATTTGTCTTGACCTTACAAATTCTTGGAACTAAATCTCTTTTTTTTTTCTTAACTTGTAGCCCAGAGGTTTGAACACTGGCATTAGACTAGTCTGACTTTTAATTCAGACTTCCCACTTGTGAATTATATGATCCTGAACAAACTACTTCACCTCTTTGAGCTTCATTTTACTCATCTATAAAATACAGCCCGGCTGGCGTAGCTCAGTGGATTGAGTGCAGGCTGCGAACCAAAGTATTGTAGGTTCAATTCCCAATCAGGGTACATGCCTGGGTTGCAGGCCATGACCCCCAGCAACCGCACACTGATGTTTCTCTCTCTCCCTGTATCTTCCTCCCTTCCCTCTCTAAAGATAAATAAATAAAATCTTTAAAAAAAGTGGAAAGTTTAAAAAAAATAAAATACACGCAACGTACTTATGATACATATAAAATAGTACAACATGTATAGAGTTACAGAAGATCTAACACATGGTAAAGTCTTAATAAACCACATCTATATCATTATAGATATTGCCTAATATTATTACAAATAACTAATAGTGATATAGCTACAAAACTCTGCATCTGTAATATTCTCTTATTCTGTACTTCTTTTCACTAAGCAGAAGCCTATGAAGTAGTTGTACCCAGAGAAAGTGCTAGGACCAATGCCATAAAAAGTACAGGGAATTTTTTTTCATATCTAAAAGAGGATCAGAGATATATGGACAACCAATATTGGTGTTTTTAACGCAAACTGCAGTGGCACCAGGCAAACAGACTCTGATAGATCTATCTCAGCTCTGTGAATAGACTTTTAGTTCCACAGGGAGGAACCACTGTGTCTTATTTTTACTACTAGTTTTACTTCTAGCTGGGTGGATAGTAAAAAAAAAAATACTATTAAATAAAATTATGAATATCTAATGGTAAGTTTAAAACATGAAGTTGTTTATATAATATTCTGTAATTTTAAATTATTTTCACCTATCTGAGATTTACTTTGTATTTAACATTTAGATTGTTTAATTTCTCAATAGCTGGTGCCGTAACCTTATAGAAAATTAACGTCCTCCATGCAGTTTCAAGTGATCTGTACGTACACAAGTTTAAGAGTAGATTGAGCACAGAAGCCAAGTAAAATCCCATCTAACTGTAACTTTACTCAACAGTTACCTTCTTAGTCTTTTTTTGACTACCCTGTCTAAAAACAGCACTATCTCATCACTGTCACAACCCCTGCCGACATCCATACCACTTTGTCTGTTTTTCTCCAACCTGGTATTATATTTTACGTGTTTTGACTCTCAGTCACTAGAAGACTAGCTTTTTGTGGGCAGGGACTTTGTTGTGTTCTCAGCTGCATTGCCAGAGCATAGAGTAGTGGCTGGTCCATGTTATGCTCTCAATAAATATATATGGAAAAACAAATGAATGGACTCAAACATAACAAATGCATAAAATCTGTTGAAGATAGACAAACCCACTGAGTATCACTGTTTGACAGCAAGCATGATTTGGTCTGCTTTCAAGGTTCTACTCTGTAGCATTTGGTCAAGTATCAGCATTTATGTTTAAAGTCAAAAGCAAAACCTCACAGTATCATTTATATTATGACTTCCATATTTTCTGTGTATACTTTAATCACATCTTAACATAAGAATCCAGTTTACTTCATTTTACAGACTGATTTGTACAGTTCCATTTAGGAAAATTCTTCTTTAATAAAGAACTAGATAATTGCCCCAAAAGATCTTATAACCACAGCAAACTGTAATGAATGGGACCAGATTATGTTCTGTGGTATCTCTATGGGCACTTAGAGTGTAGTAAAATCTGCTCTCAAGTATTATTATTTTGTATATGCTGAGGATCAAGTGTTGTATCTAGAGGTAATTGTCACAGCATAAGAAACAGCCCCAGCCCCATCACAGAACTCATGACACATGGTACCCACCGCTCTCTCAAACACCTGTATAAACACAGAATTAAGCAACTTATATCTTCATAAACTACAAAATGCATTCCATCTTCCTTTATTTCCTCCTATTGCTTTCTCTTGCCTTCCCACTGGCTTGTTAAACTGTTATTTCTGCCAGATTAGTCAAAACATTAGTTTATTTGAGCCAATTAAGTCAGTGTCAGGCTGAAGAGAAAAAGGTACCCATACATGGGTACAGTAGCACATGCTGATATAAAAAGTACTGATAATGTCTTGTGGATTATGCTAAAAAGAACAATTCACTTGTTTAAGATAAAAGAATTATCTTAAAGTTAACATGTACACTTCCAAAAAAATCACTTAAGGTTAAAATAAAAACAGGAATTTTTGAAAGATGCCTAAAAAGGTTATTATCAATTATTATTACTATATATTATGTAGAGCTTTACATTTTTATTCATCCATAATTTATACTAATATTATACAACTGTAAGTTAGTTAAAAATTCTTATTTAAGGGGAACTAGCCTATTATATTGAATCATTTTAAGACTGTATTCTAGATTGCTTTACTAATTGAGAGAAATATTTTTCTTTATATTACTTAATGTAGAAACCATTTTATACTTTTATATATGACTTTAGTGATGCCAATTACCAATAGTCATTTTGTGCCCACCTTACCCTTCTCTTGTTTTTCCTAGTTTTAAGTTAGGTAAGAGGATACTGAATTGTTACTAATTTGGATTATTTGTTATTGTGCCTCTTATTTTCATTTGAATTATTGCTTTGCCAAATATAGGTGTTGTAGGAAAGATTTAGAAATCTAACCACTTAATATTTTTCAGTCAAATTGGGAGATAAAGGTACATTAATGTAGCATTTATAAACACTAAACACTAAAAAAATACCTGAAATCACAATAGAAAATGTGAAATAGTGCTTTAAACTACCAATAGTCCCTTTTGTTATTTCTCTGAAAAACTAAATAGGTTGCTGTGGAATCATTCCTGAGGTCCAAGGTACATTGTGAAATCAGAATTTGCCCAATTCATGAGTTATATCCTGCTAAGATGACCTATTTGAAAAGTAAAGTGACTGATTTGTCCACTGAGGAAGCAGTTAACTTTTATTAGCAGCAAATTATCATAATTATTCCAAGAATCAACCAACATGAACCAAAAATTAAGTTAGATAATAAGAAAATACATTTTTTTCTATCTCACACAAAGGCGAAGATTATAAGACATATCCCTATTCAAATGATCTCCTACCTATAATATTAACTTAAATTAAACATTATTGTTTTTGAATACCTACATTAAAAGTCTGGGATATAAACATGTAAAGACAATGATGGAATCCTATGTAAGGGGGGCTCAGAGTCAACCAGGCTCTCCAGTAAGGACATCAACTAATCCAAGAGCTATATCATGAGCCTCCCTAAGAAGACAGTGTCTTCTTGTTTAACCTTTCGTCTCCAACATTCAGCATAGTGCCTGGCATATAGTGACCAATAGAAAGTTGTGGAATGAATAAGTGCCACAACAGATGCTTTTTTAAAGATAGCATTGGGAAGTCAAGAAAGGGAGCAATATATAATCCTAATTTATTCAAAAGTTAAGGTTAAAATTGTCCTGAAGTTATTTTTAGTGCTCATTAACCTATACCCAAGCATGAGCCATTTTTGGGTCTATTAATTCATCTTTGGATTCACATTGAGATTAATGTAGTAACGAGGCCTAAGAGCTGCAAGAATTTACAGTCTGAAAAACTGGTAAATTGTTAACTAGGTATGCCATACATATTTTTCAGGAAATTTAGTCAGCCTTTCTTTATAGAAGACATTTTATCTGTAAAGCAAAAAAATATGTTTTCATGTAAAATACATAATTAAGAAAATATTTTATTATCCTCTTTTGTCCCAATAAAGGTGTCCTACTGGCCAATTTTTATTCATAAATTCTCTGATTTTTTTCTTTACTATTTCAAGAAACCTAGTTGAATTTGAAAAGCAAGAAATCACTTGGCACCTAGATCACTTCTCCCATTTGGTCCAAGGTTCCATAGAGTCGCTCTCTCACTGATCCTTGTGGAATCCTCCTGAAGCAAGATGGTGTAAGTGGCAAGTGATAGGATGGCATTTTACACAGGTATATAAATTGAAAGTCAAAAGTTAAATGACCTGCCGAGGACCCACTGGGAGTGTGTTGGTGTATCTTAGGGGAAATGTCAGGGTGCTGGAGTTGCTTTACAGATGTTATGTGCTAGGAAAGCATTTCTGAGCAGTCACTTGGTGCCTGAAAGAGGCTTACCTGACCAGGCCAGCTTTCCACTCACTGCCCCCAATAGGAGCAACAGAATCAAGAACCAGAAATGGGGATTTAAGAATTAAATGAGGGCTGCCATACTTCCAAATTTTCAGATTCTCGAGTTCTGTAAACTCCTCCAACAATTTCCTGCCCTTTCTCATTTCTAATATTACCGGGCACTGCATTTGAAATATTCTACTCCTGCCTGTCTTGCCATCTACAGTGATGATTCTGTTACAGGTGATTGTTATCCTAATGTTCTTTTTCTGACCCTCATCAAATACCCACCCTTCAGTGAGATCCCATTGCTGTTTTCAGTCTTCATTCTGTGCAGAATAGGAATATGGCAATGATGCCTCTTCTTTGAACCTACAACCAGTAGCCAAGAAGATAAGTGAAGCTCCTGGACAATGTAATGATTCTACACCCTCTTGCCTAGCATGCTACTCTGCTATGCTCTGATCTAGTAGCCATTTTGTTGTTTGATATATTGATACTTTCCCCTCAGTGTCCTTCTGATTATTTCATTACTCAGCTGTTTTCCATCTCTGTCTCCTCTTTCTCTAAGCAAAGCATAGACACTCCTCAATTGTCCTTCTTTACCTTGTTCTACTTTGCTTCCCTTAGTCACCTAATCTTCTCCCATGGCTTTAACTCTCTTCCCTCCATCTATCCCCTCACACTTTAAAAAAATATTTAATTTCATTTAAATAAAAGTTGTATATATTTAAGGTATATGACATATTGATTCCATACATGTATATACAAGTTCTGTCCAGACGGTATCCAGCCACATAATATGAAAAATAGAGACATTTACTGATGATACAAGAAACAAGAAAATTGTACATAGGACAACGATGCCTCAGTCCCCTTCAAAGTAGGCACATTGGGACCTCACACACTTCTCTCAATCACCATCAGCTGCCCCATTGTATTTTCTTGAAATCTCATCGATTGTCTGGCATCTCTTCCCCTTCAAAGGTGATTTTAGTTTTGGGAAAAGCCAGAAGTCACAAGGTGCCAAATCTGAGTTGTAGTGGGGCTGAGTCACAGGGTGATTTGATGTTTTACCAAAAAGCTCTGTAGGAGATGTAATGCATGAGTGGACACATTGTCATGATGTAGCTGCCAATCACCAGTTGCCCATAGCTGTGGCCTTCTGAATCATCTACATAGTTTCTGCAGAAGGATGTTCAAACTTAATGCGAAATTTGAGGCAGATTTGTTGTTCTATTCACTCAGTCGTTTTGAATACCATGGCCACACAGTACACATGCTCATACAACAGGCATCTACATCCCCCACTGACTAATACAATGAGTCGTCATTGTTCACACATGCCCATTCCAGTTCACTCTCCCTGGCTGCCAGGTTACATCAATGTCATGTAAACGGTTCATTATATTAAATAATGGATGGACTATTTCTGGACAGACCTTGTATATATTGTGAAGTGATTACTACAATTTGAATTAAGCTTTTTCCTGCTCAGAAATCTTTAGGAACTTTCTACTACTAATTAGAAAGAATCAGTACTCCTTAATTTGACACTTTTGATCCCTCAACTTAAAGCCATCTCTCACTCTCACATGCTTAGTGGTAGCTAGTTTAGGCCACTATTCCCTAACTCCCTCTGCGTCTTCTAGTTCTTGTGCATTTACTCATTCTCTTTCTCCTTCTTAATTGTTCTTCACCCCATTTCTACATACCCAAATTTTATCCATTGTTTTTAGAAATACTCTTCATGCTATTGGCCCTGCTTCTCCCCATTTGAAGCAGTCCCTTATCAACATTTGTGTAGTCAGAAGCCTACCTGTGTCAGAACCACTTTCGATTCTCATCAAGTGTGCAAATACTCATTCTTCAGCCAGCCTTACTATATCTAATCTGCTAAAGATGAAGACAAGATATCTGCATTTTTAACAAACTTCCCACATGAATCTCATGCATGTTGAATTTTTAAACTACAACTCTTACTTTCTGAATTCACAGGTTAAAAACTTAATGTTTCTTTTCTTTAGGTACCATATTTTTCTGACTATAAGACACACTCCCCCCCAATTTGGGAGGAATAACAGTTGTTAATGCTGTTATTGAGTTCTGTTTACATTTGTATTTGGTGAAATATTATGTTTTTTATGTTATTAAATATTTTACCACATTTTTGCTTCAAAATTTTTCCCCTATTTTTCTACTCTAAAACCTAGGTGCATCTTATGGTCTGAAAAACACAGTATACTTAACTGTTCTTTTTCATCATCATTATTTGTCATATGAGCCTTCTCTCAGTAGGTATATAACTTTAACATCAAAAGAAATGCTTCTGCATCACAGAAATTCCTTCAATTTATTAAGTCTTCAATATGGGAATGCATTTCATTAGCTAGCACCCAAGGAGGATTAGAATTTGTGTCTAACTCATAAACATATATATTGACTGATAGAAGTAACAACTTGATATTTTCAAAACAAGAGAAAAATGTGAGGTAGGTTGAAATAATATTAGCAAATTATTTAAAAGATTAATTATGCATTTCTGAGTATAACTAGTTTGATCACTGCAGTGCTTAATGGAAACCTGCTAGTCGGGAAGCTTGAACTGTATTTAAAATTTTCCCCTTGCTACTTCATTTGAGTGCTCTTTGGTAATTCTTCCCATGTTTTTGAGTTTTTCCTTCCTTTCTTTTAATATAAGGTGGCTTAGCAAGATAAGCCAACTATAAGTAAATTATGATTATGTTATTCTATGACCAAGCTATATAGATTAAGCAGGTCTACAACTTCTGATTTCAGACTATCCCTGGCTAGTCCTTTTAAACAAAAATACTTGCTTTTAACTTCCCCTAGAGATTCTCAAATAACAGAGTTCAAAACTCTTAGACAAATTGTCTAAGAAAAAGATGCATTTAAGTGTTTTTATATTACGTATGTTAACTAAAATCATTTAACAGAGTCTGTTTTAAGTATGTGTTAAATTTAGTCCATGTTGTATTGTTTATATTATTAACTAATAAACTAAATCAACATTGAGACTAATATTTTGCCATTGTGATCGTGTTTTGTGCCTACAAATTAAATGAGAATTCTGGACTTTTATGATGCTGGGATCTAGGATATATATATTCCTATGGCTATAGTCTTAGTTTAATAACTCCACTGAGAATGAAAATGGCCTTTGACACAAGTTCTCTATGGTGTACTACCTGAACAAGGAAAGGCCACTTTGAATATACTCTCAATGATTGTTTATAAAATTGTTCCTGTCTGTAAATATTAGGTCCATCTTATTTTAAAATACATTTCCATTTGGAAATATGACAAACAGTGGGTTAAAAGTGTTAGGCTATCTCTCCTGATATTGTCATGACTAGACATAGGAGTATTATTATTTAAGTCTACATGCATTTTTTTCTCATTTTGAATAAAAATAAAAATTATGTGCATCTGTCCAAATGTCTGTTTATGAGTTACACTTGGAGATTCTAATATACATAGGATGCTGGCTTAGAAAATTTGTTTAAGACAAGTCTAATACTTCAGTCTTGATAAAATTCATGCCTTAGTAAGAGCTATCATGTTAGTGACTTCCTTGGAGCAACTTCTTTTTAAATTCTTTGCAGATTTCTCATAACTTGAGAGGTTGGATAAATGTGGTATGAATGAGAGACTGAATGGATTTCACTTCAAGATCTCAAAATGTTCATTTCAAATCCTACATCTAGCTGGGACTTACCCCTGTGATACAGGTTATATTCCTCTTTCTTTTTTCTAAAAATTTAAATACTAGCTAACTCAAATATGTGACAAGTACACTCTTAACAAGGTAACAAAAGGTATAAGTATACTAGTAATCTTTTTAAAAAGTGATATAAAATATCATTAGGATTATTTTATATTAATTTTTATGGTAACTTACTGTGTGACAGCCAGCTAGATCTTGAGGAATATTTTTTCTCTCAATCATGGGCACACAATTTTGTTCCTCAGTGCTTAGGTGACCTAGAAGAGATGACAAAAAATCTCATTTTATTATCAGAGAGGACTCAGTGTGGGGACAATCTGGAGCAGTGTGGACAGAGTAAAAATGTATATAGAATATGTAGATTTTATATTCTCTTTTTTGTGTTAATGTGATTTTGGTTTAAGCAATAATATAATTAATTAATAACAGGTAATGTCAAACATTAGCTTTTTAAACATTAGGTCCAACTCCTTATTCCAAACAAGTTTTGTTAAATTCTAACAGAAAAATAATCAGGCACTGCATTTCCACTTCAGGTTTCCAGGCAGCACACATCCTTTATGTACTGTTGTGCATTAAATCACAGTTTTCTCAGAAGGAGCAGTTTAATGATCTAATCATCACATTTGCTATTTTTCTATCCTTTGTAGAATCACAGGTTAGATCCAAGGGTTTCTATTTGATCTTCCTTTCCTTTCAGAAATAAAAGTTGATTGTTTGGTTTTCTGATGAGGGAACAGATGATTTTTTCAGCTTTTTCTTTAGAAATTAAGCTCCTTGGACTTTGAATAAAATGGCCTGCGGTTTCCCCAGGGCACTGGTGGTTCAGAAACATCTTTTTTCCCAGGACAGTGCACATTCGTGAGCTGCTTTGTATCTAGTGTCCTGTTAAGCAAACTGGGTCATTTTCCATGGTCTTCATTAATTAAAAGGAAGAGATTATTCTGATATGTCATGAATAATAGTCTATGAATTATAAGTTATATTTCTAAATAACTTATGCAAATAGTGGTTAAATAGACTGAGTCCAGCACTGGACTTCCCAGTTTTAAGTCCCAGATTCAGCATTTGCTCACTATATCCAGGAGCAAGTTATTTATCCTTTCTGTACCTCACACATAAGATGAAGATAATAATAGTCCCAATGTCATAGGTTTTTTGTGAGGATTAAATAAGCTAATACACATAAAGTGTCTGTGAAGGGTGCACACAAAGTGCCCAGTCAGTGTCAGCTATTACCATCGATGATTTAATAGGAAAAATAAAGTCATTAGCTGTCACTACTGTGTTTCTCCAAATGTGTCCTATCACTATATCACTAAGGAAGGCATAATATATTTGTGACATTATGTTCAGTTAATTAGATATATTTTGACATACTTACATAAGAACTTACCTCTATTTTAAGCAATATATGTACTATGATGACATACGATTCTTAAAAGTGTGGAAAGGAAGCCACTTGATGTATTTTGTAAGGATTGTAAGTTATTGGTTATGAACACATAACTGAATAGATTTAACTAAATGTTTGTAAAAATTGAAATTATAACTGACAAGTTATATAATGTAAACGTATAGAGGATTTATTAAGTTGGAATTTCTTATCACTTTTGCTTAACTTTTTTACTTATTTTGAGACAATCATCAAAAATACCTCCTATCTAGAAAAGATAATGCAGATTAAATTCTGTTCATAAAAGATGTTTCTGGAGAATGAATCCCCTATAATGGAACTACTGATAGTACAGTGGACAGTCTCCATATGGCAAACACCTGCTTTGGTGGGAGGAGCTCAGTGCATAGTAAGAGCTAGTATTAGCTGTAACCATTCTAAACCCTTACATGACCTTTGTTTTTATATGTAAAAAAAAAAAAAAGAATGTTGCACCTTGGTTAATTTCTTCATGCAAGATCTTATGTGAACCTCAATACACTGTAGTAATTCTATTTAAATGATTTTAACTTAATGCCTTATGTCACTTATTCCTTCTTCTCCATAATAGATAACTGATGACAATTTAGCTTTCATAACTCTTTGGAGAGCATGGTAATACAGTGCTGGCCAATGACTGATTATGTTACTTAAAGACCAGTTATCATGTTTTTATTTTCTTTATTTTTAATCCAAACTTAATAAAAGCAATTGAGCTTGAGGTTATTATGCTAGAAAACTACTTTGATATCATTTTATTTAGGCATATTGTAATTGCAGAGTTTCAAGTGCTTAATATATTAGGGTGTAGAACTCATTGAACCAGTAGGTCAGACTCATGAATTTATATAAAATCTTACCTGTGGTTTAACATTTTCTTACTAACTGGTTTATGTAGTAGGTTCAGGGAAATTGGCTCTCCAGAACATTGGAAAACTGCAGTTAGGGATATTTTTCAGGCAAATCTAGACATTTATTCTGCTGTCTTCACAGGAACAAGGATATGGTATGTCTGATGCTGAGTCTACTTCCTTGTGCATGAGCATATCCTTCATTAAATTGTTAGTCTACATTTTGTTTCAAATGGCAACATAAACTCAGAGTATGAATGGACAGTGGCATAGTGAGGGCTGAGTTTTCCACGTTTTCCAGACTTGGTAAAATCCTACCATCCTTGGACAGTGTCACTGATAGCTCAATGCCCTTCTGGGTGCTACTGAAACCAAAGTGCTAAGATCCGCGGCATGTGCTCCCTCTTATGTGGCTAATTACATTGGAATTGTTACAGAACAGACCAGGGCAGGGGGCAGGGTGAACTATATGCTCTGGGGATCCCCTACCCTGTACTAGGTTTGCCTTGCCTGCTGCCAGGGAAAAACGTCTCTCAATGCCAGAGATTGGTGAAAAGGAAAGGGATTATTTATTTAAAGAGTTATACAAACTTAAGAGTAATAACTTAATGTCTTCATTGAAATCCCAAAGTCCTTCAGAATACTCACAAACGCACAGTCCTTCCTTCCCCCTCTGCCCATTCCAGGGTACTGTTTCTCAGAAAAAGAAATAGAAGTCCATGGTTCTTCTCTGCCCAAGTTGCATGGTCCCAAAAAGCCCCGCATGACTGCCGCACCTGGGTTTAAATCCCAGTGCTAATCTTCCTCTGCTGTACCATTTCTGACTCTTCCCACAATTGGCCACAGCTGCCAGCATTCCCATCTTCTTCCAGCTTTACTGGGCTGCCATAGTAAGTCCAAGCAGGCATGGCCCTGTGGCATGGAGCCAATCATCTCCAAGCTCTTAAGCAGGCTCTGTAACCAGGGGGAATTGCCTCCTAGTTACATCATGGGTTGAAGTCACTTCCATCCCCCTGGCTCAAAGCCTGGCCACAGCTGTTTAACATAAAATTTATATTTAGAGGAGAAGGGAAGGAGAGAGGGAGAGAAATATCAATGTATGGTTGCCTCTCATGCGCCCCCTGCTGGGAACTGGCTGCAACCTAGGCATGTGACCTGACTGGAAATCAAACCATGAGCCTTTGGTTCACAGGCCCACAATCAATCCACTGAGCTACACCAGCCAGGGCAGGCTATAGATATGTTAAGTGACCATTCTAGAGGTTATCTGCAAAACTGTTTCTATTCAAAACAACTCTCAATGGCCCTGCTCCATTTGTCCCATCCCCCAGCTGAGACTTGTGGGGGTGAGGACATCATATATATATTTTTTTTAATATTTCCTGGACACTGAGTTCTGGACCCCATTATAGATACCTATTTGCCCCCTCCTTTGGCTGCACCCTGTTACAGAATCATAATCTCACCTTACATTGCACATATAAAGTGGATGTCCATAGTCCACCTGAAACAATGTTTAAAAAGTTTTTGTTTTAGGAACAGGTTTGATCCCCATCCCCAATCAGAGATCTGGTTCCCATTGATTTTATAGCATCAACAAGCATAGATCAACTAGTGCTCTGATTAAAGGTTAAAGTAATGAGGATAAAAGATCAAGGCATTCTGCCCTTGTAAAATGAAATAAGGAAATTTTGAAAAAAAATATGTTCCTATCTAGAATGATTAGAATCAACTTTTATAGAGGATTCATTATTACAGAACCATTTTGGACTTGCCAATTGTGGAATAACTAGCCAATAATAGAAAATTTGGAGTTAGAGTTGACACCCTGACTGTTGTGGCTCAGTTGGTAGGGCATTATCCTGCAAAATGAAAAGTTGCTGGTTTGATTCCCGGTCATGGCACATGCCTAGGTTGCAGGCTAGTTGAGGCACTTGTGAGAGGCCACTCGTAGATGCTTCTCTCACATATCAATGTTTCTCTCCCTCTCTTTATCTCTCCCTTCCTCTCTCTCTATAAATAAATAAAAAAAATATTTTTAAAAATCAATACATAAAAATATTACTATTATTATTACCAGGCAGGGGACTGGCCCTGAGTGGGTCTGCCCAGGGCCAGCTGCAAAGTATGGGTTCTTGACTTCATGTAGGAAAGATTCCACAACATGTTTCCAGATGACTATGAAGATACATTTATTAAAGCTGGGGACAGTAAAACAAGGAAGGGCTTAGCATAGAAGAAGCAACAGGAGAGCCTAGGCAGGGATACCTTAGCTCACTGAAAAGTCAGAGAAAAGGAGTCCTTGGGGACAGGTTCAGGGGATTAGCCTGGGATGAGCTGCCAGCTGCACATTGCCTTAGACTTTAGGAGACACATGCCAGTGAAGAAAGAAGTAGGGGGAGAAGAAGGGAATGGCTGGGGCTGCTCCCCAGAGGGAGAGCTCAAGCTAAGTCCTTTGTGTTGAGGATTTTCTTTCTCTCTTGCAGACAGAAATCCAGGGGAGGTCTCAAGGAAGGGTTTCACCAGAATATTCATCACTTCTCCACGTCTGCCCTATCAGGGTCATGGTCTCCACTGACTGGTCAGTGACAGGGTGAGGGGTCTTTAGTCATTGCAGTTGGTTCTGGCATCACCCACCTAGTTTTGCTGCTTTCTTGGCGTGGAGCTGAAATACAACTGATGCCTAGATGTTATCTCTGGGGAGGAAAAGCCAGGGGAGAAGAGGTTACCCTGGAGGCAAGGCCTTTGTTTTCCTACTCTTGCCCCCTGCCAGGCACTCCCCTTGTGACCATCTGCACCTGGCTATAAATTGCTTGACCATTGTGTTCAGCTTTGTGTCTCAGTTTCCCCATTCTACTTGCCAAAGAATTTTCCTAGTTTCTTAATGTCCTGTTTCACTACCAGTACCCTTGGGTTATGCTAATGGCTCCACTTCTCATAAGCTTTCTGTTTAGAAAAGTTATTTACTTTTTTTGTGCCCAGAAAAGTTATTTAGCCTTAATTTTCTGACTCATACAATCAATAAGAGTAAAAATATCTCAAGGGATTATATTGAGGGTTAAATTAAATAATAGCAGTAAAATGGGGCTTGACCTACAGCATGTACTAAATAAGAATTAGCCATTAATATTTGTGTTTGAAATAGATACTACTATTTCCATTTTATAAGAAAGAAGGAGAATATTGGGAATCAGATAGCTTCACCCCTAAAGTGGAAAGTGTCAGCAAGTACATCATTTTGAAAAGATTATAAAAACTTGTAACAGGAATTTACCGCAATGAGTATCCAAATCTGGTCCACTAATCTTATATTACTCAAATGTACATAGTCCATTGATACACATGGCATTTTTCTCCCAGATCTTGAACATCAATTGTGTGTTTTTCTTATTTCTAATTTTAAAATTTGTAATATTTTACCATTTCAGAGTGTGTGTGTGTGTGTGTGTGTGTGTGTGTGTGTGGTAGTATGAGCCTGAAGTCTTCTTGCCCATTAAGCTCTAAACAAGATCAGCATCAACTCTTCTTCCATGCTGGATACTCCTCTCAAGATTTCTCTAAACTCTCAGTGGTTCTTGCATCCTCATGGTCAACTTTGTCTCAACAACTACAACTTTTTTTGTTTTCTGCTTTGTGTCTCTGCTATGATACACACTCAAATGGGGAAATCAGTCTCTTTCTTAAGCGTATAACACATGCATAGTTCCAGAAAAGTAAAGATGCTCAGCAATGTGAATATAGCATCCTTTCCTAAATACTGGGGCAGATGCAGAAATAGCAACAACTTAAGACAGAATATTAGATGTCCCCAGTGTAGACTTTTTTATCTGTCTTAAAGGCCACTGTGCCTTGTTCCTTTTCTTCTTTATTCCCTACCATGCACTAAATCCTCATTAATTTCTAATTAAGGAACAATTTTGCTGTCTTCTACTGCTTTCTCTCCTACTCACACATGTTCTCAGACTCGTATATTCCACTACATGAACCTTATCAAGATATTTTCCAAATAATAGACAAATTTCTCTTTAAAAGGAACCCTGTAATCAGAGGATTACACATTAAAAGGAACAGTGTAATCACTGTAATGTAGAATATGTTAGTACACATTCTACACACTAAAATTATAAGCCATCTTTGGAATAATAATGTATGGAATTACATAAATAAAATTAAGAAAACAAAAGAAAGTAAAACTCACATTTGAAAAGTACTTTGGTAGCAAAAGGACTCCAAATCAGGACTCAGAAATTCTTTTGAAAACATGTGTAACTCCTGGTGTATTTATTACCCCACATGCTGCTCGCAGAAGGGTGCCACAGTTAGAAACACAGGAACAATTTCTTCCTGAAGCGAGCAGTCTTAAATATACAAAGTCCTGGTCTCAGATTAGTTGATTTATTAGGTAAAAGGCATTTCATTCTTATATAGAAGTGTTGATTTTCTATGTTCCAATTGGAATAAATTTTTTAAAAACATAGTCAATTTTATTTTCCAAAAACCACAAAATAGGGTCTTTGGTTGTACATTGAATAAAATTTTTATGTCAAGATGTTCAGTTCCTGAGAGCTCTGTGGCAAATTTTAAAATCCCAAATGTTTGGCTCCAATACGCATGTCTTCTCTGCAGGGCTTACGTTTTGAGTTTATTCTCCAAATTTCGGCTATACTTAATGGCTACACATAGTCCTCGAAAAATGTAGGTTATTTCAGGTTTTTTAATTATCTTATCATCTAAGACAATATGTACCCACTGTTTAAGGATTGGCTGTTAATATGAAGTAATTGTTACTACTACTATTTTACTTTCATCTTGTTTTTTTCTGCATCATCACTCACTTATGCTTTTTTGTTAAATAATTATTATATTGGTGTCACTAAACTAATCATTCTGCCCTCTGTTTCCTCAGAGCTTTAACTGGAAGTTAAAATATTTTTGCTTTTGGTGACAGAAAGTCTTTAATTTTGAGTAGGTTAAATATATAATCATAATACCAAGAAAGTTTTGAGAATCTACTACCCCATTCCAGGTAAATTGTACTAAAATACACCAGACAGCTAAGAAGCAATTTTTTTTCCTGACAAATTTCTAGGACAATGATTCTAAAACCTGTTTAGGGGTTCATTCCATATTCATTATGTTTTGTGATTTATGTCACTGAGTATATTTGCTATTATTTTATCCTTGTTGGAGGAAAAATGGATTTTCTTAACCCCCTCCACATTCCCCCAGTGCATGAAGACTAGGCTAATTTGCTTCTCCACCCTGTTTCTCCAAGCAAATCAATCCCCTTTTGGTTAAACTCTCTAGTGAATATCAACCTTAGCGCCATTGCTAGATACAGGACTCTTTCCTAAACAAATGATACAGAGAAAAACTGTATCAGAGATAAACTATTATCAGAGAATATTAACAAAACCTAAATTCAAAACTATAGAGTTTTAGTTTGAGAGACAGTGTGATTTTCTAGAAATATAAAAGTTGACATTCAAAACAATGTAATCAAAGCTTTTGCCTTTCCCTCCTGGGTTCCAGACATACTGTGAGGCTGTTTTAAATCACGGTGACCTCCATGCCTCAGTGTCTGGAAAATTCGAAGTTGAGTGTTTAGCCCCTGAAAGCCTTTGTATTTCCCTTCTAGCATGATGGAAATAAATTTTATATGTGCTTCATATTTTAGATGTTTATCTCATTTTATCTGGTTTGGGCTATTTGCTGACAGAGCATGGTTCTTGAATAACTGATAACACACAACAAACGTGCCCTGCTCCTTGGTGCACAGGAAATGAGGATGCTCACAGTGTCTGCCTCCATGAGTTAGCTCAATAAATTTGAATTGCTCATTAGAGTTCCAATGCCTCATTGTTGCCTATATGTGAACAGCTTAAGTGAATAGGAATCAGATGGAGGGTGGGGGAGGACACACAGATTTCACATAATTCCTGTTGCCAGAGAAACCATTTTCTTGCTGTCTGGGCATGCACCGAGCAACTTAGATCAACTGGAGGCTCAGCACAGCCCTTGCTGTGACTTCAGTAAAGACAGCAAACAGAAGGGAGAAACTGCTTATAAAGAACAGCAGAATGGAGTATTAAAATGGTCTTGTAATTAGATGGTTTTATAGACTTAGCTTTGAAACACCTTGTCCCTAAGATCGCTGATCCATCTGATTATACATGTGTTTCTATGCTTCATGTTGATATATTTCTTTGTCTGCCTCTGTCTAGAAGACCACATTTCATATGTGTTTATATATCATTATACATATGCATATTTATGCAAGAATGCTCTTTATCTTTGTCCCTCTTTTTCTTCCTTCCTTCCTCCTACACACCCCCCACATCACATCACACAGCTGTGCTGTGTTGAACACCGGGGATCTTCTCTCAGGGGGAAGAAACAGGAAAGAATATGGCAATAACAGTTTGCATGCCAAAACCGAAAGAAATGACAGAAATTGAGGAAGCACAAAAGAGTATAAACTGTGAATTCCAGATGTGTTTATATTATACTTGGATCTTTTTGATGAAAAATGATTTTTCATCATGAATGTTAAAAAATCAGTGAAGAGTATTGGAATAAAATGTTCTAAACACTCAATTCCCCATACCTTTTCCTCCACATTTTTAGTATATAAAGTGTATACTGATTTTATTTCTGGTTCTATATAAGAAAAACAAGTATTAGTGCTAGTAAAATAAATTTATTTATCTCTGAGATTGGATAAAAAGTATAATGGATAGACACACACGTTTTTTACATTGGTGAGTACAGGATAGTTAACAATGAACAATTAACACCATAACAATAATAATGAGAGATTATGTAGTCTGTACTCTGGTACAGTGATTGTAAGGGGTCTGGAAGAAGGAAATCATCCTGAAATTCTGAATAGACAGGCTCAGTTAAGGTAAAGATTGACTTTTGTCAGGAAAGATACTGGCCTAGAATATGAATCCATAGCATGACTCGCTTTTAGTTAGAAAGTTTTAATTTCTGATCATTCTATGTGGTTATTTTAGGTCTCTGAGTTTGTAAGGCCCACCATACAAACTTCTCCTGGGTTTGTCAGATTTGATGTAGAGCCCCTTTTTTATCCACAAAATGTTTATTGAAGAAAGAACCAATGAATGAAACAGAACTTTAGCCCAAAGGAATAACTATTATACACAAGATAACATTATAAACTGGAGCATGTTTGGAGATGAAATTCAAGATTTCGAATTGCCTTATCACAGAAACTATAGAACATATTTCACATTTTTAGATATTCTAAGAATAAAGTATGGCAATATTGAAAAAAGAAAATAATATGAAATAAGAAAATCATGCTTTAAAATTACAGAAGAAATTTGTGAACACATATCAGGAAAATAATTTTATTTTATTTTCAATTCTTTCTGATTCTAGTCTAATATTTTTTTTCATTTGCACACTCCATTCTTTCATTCCTGCAATGCTAAAATCTCTCTGCCTGAATAATTACCACATGCTAAATTCCCTTGCCCTGGGGATATGGACTAATTTGCATTCTATTTAATGACCCACCTTCTTTAGGCAGATGCAGGTAAAGAATCACTGATAGATTTTAAAGCATGCATACCAAAATTGTTTAGATTTCATTTTGTTTTGTCTTTTATTTATTCTTGCTTTCTATTTGCTTTAGAGATAGAAGAATTTAAATTATCTTTTGAGTTTTTTTTTACACCTTTCTTTCTGCTTTTCTTTCAGTTCTTTAAATCTCTCTTCTTGTCTTTTGTTTATCAATTACACAGATCACAGCAGAAACTATTAAAGACCCCTGTGTAATAATGCCCATTACTTCTGAATGTAGATCTTGTCATTCAGTATGATTTCTGGATTTGGCTTTGCTGGCTAAAATATATATATTTTCTTTTACCCTTTTATATATTTTGATGAAAACTATCATTGTTATTAAGGTTTCAATTCAAATTTCAATGAACTGAAGGATTATGAGTTTTGTCACTGACTTCCCTCTGCAGTTTGCATAGCTGATTAGAAAAGGAAAAGTATTGTAGCCTTGGCTTGCACTGGTAATCAATGCCTTCTCATGTTAGATCTTCTCATTAGATATAATCTTGTGTTACATTATAAATGCAATTGACAGAGGTGTCTATTATAAGCTATTAATGAATATAATCTTTATAAATAGTTCTCATCATGTACAAGACAAATCTAAATTTGTTTGGAAATAGGTCTTGCAGACACCCTGCTGTGGCATCCTCAGAGTGCCAGACTAGAGTTCAGTGGAGGAGTCACACTCTTTGAGCAAGTTTAGCCTAAAATGATGTGCATCACATCCAACCTTGATGATATACAACTCAGGTATTTAGCCATACTCTCTATCATCTAAGATAAAGCATGCTTAGCCACCTTGGTTCACATTGTCCCATTTCTGCTTCTTCTAACTCTAATTTGACTTGCAATCCAGTGGAGAAAGGTCTTAAAACCTAAACATGCAATTCCTTATTCTCTCTAAAGACTGGTGTGTATAAGATAGATAGAAAGCTTAGGACTCTTCAAGTCTTCAGGTCCCATATTTCCTTTCGAATGCAAGTTCAAAAATACATTTCAAAGTCAAATATAAATGATGTTTGGATTATCCACCATTTTGGATTATACACACCACTGCTCCCATTACTACAGGTAATTAAGAACTTTCTGATATGAAAAAGTATTCCCTTAAATGCCGAACCTCTCTTCTATCAAACTTTCACAAGAACTTTAATAAGCAGAACTGACTGATTATAATTCCACCTCCTTTCCATACTCAGTCTCTGGAGGAGATATTCAAAAGCAATAACATCCTACAAAGCACTTAGGAAGGGAGAAAGAGGAGAAGTTAGAGAACTGAATAATGAAGATTCCATATCAGTTCTTGATAATGAAAAGTTTTCAACTGAATATTGCCAAAGGTCATATCAGAAAATATAGCCTTAGAGAAAAAAATGAATAAAGTAAAAATAGCCTGGCAATATATAGACATGGCAAAATTATAAGCAGAAGCACACTATAATGGTGATACCATTCACCCATTCTACTCCAGCCCTTGCTTTCACAAATGAAGAAACTAGGACATCGTAAAACACTCTTCCCAGGCAATAGCAACCCCTCCTCTCATGGCACCTATATCTTGTTCATATTTCTAATGACCTGGGAATAGACCTATTGCTCTATTTCTAATATTACTGTTATTTGAAATCTTCTGTAAATATCAGTTAGTCTCTGATGCCTCTTCTAGCCTAATGCCAGGTAGGGGCTCACACTGATTACCCTCAGCGCTGGCACAGACCTGGCACACAATAGGAAATGAAAGCTTCCTGGGTTTGAGTCTAATTGAATTGCATGCATAACCTCCAGCATATATATTTTCTGTGAACTTAATACCTAAATGTGATCATGAATCTTGGTCCTTTATATACCACAAAATTTTATACTTATTGATATTATCATCATATATTAGATAACATAGATAGAACTTATAAAGATATACCTGGAATTTCTTTTTTGGGTAGACTGGGTATTTTGAGCTTTAATGATGGTGTATGACAAGGTAGAGCTCCCTAAGCTACTCCCCTCTTCAGAGGGTCTGGGATGGAAACTAGAGGTCAGAAGATTCTCATTGTATTGGGGGATTGATTTGGGGCAAGGACTCCCCAGCAGACAAGGGCCTTTCTTCACATCACAGGGGCTGGTGGTCCAGGGTTCTCTTATTCCTTGGAAGCCATGTAGACCATGAAGTTCCTGTTGCTTTAGCCAAATTCACTGTCATACCAGGAAATGAGCTTGACAAAGTAGTCACTGAGGACAATGCCAGCCCCATCACTGAAGATGGAGGAGTAGTTGTCACTATTAAAGTCACAGGACACAACCTGGTCCTCAGTATAGCCCA
The DNA here is from genome assembly GCF_019186645.2 of Phyllostomus hastatus. NCBI lineage: Eukaryota > Metazoa > Chordata > Mammalia > Chiroptera > Phyllostomidae > Phyllostomus > Phyllostomus hastatus. The sequence goes on from NW_025334041.1 coordinate 43,107,864, forward strand.
GGATGCCCTTGAGGAGGCCTTCTGATGGCTGCTTCACTATGTTCTTGATGTCATCATATTTGGAAGCTTTCTCCAAGTGGCAGGTCAGATCCATAGCTGACACATTGCAGGTGGGGACAGGGAATGCCATGCCATTGAACTCATCATTCAGCTCAGGGATGTCCTCGCCCACAGCCTTGGCAGCACCAGTAGAATCAGGGATGATGTTCTCAGCAGCCCCTCGGCCATCACACCACAGTTTTCCAGAGGGGTGATCCACCGTCTTCTGGGTGGCAGTGATGACATGGACTGTGGTCATCAGTCCCTTCATGAATCCAAAGTTGTCATGGATGATGTTGGCTAGGATAGCCTAAGCAGTTGGTGGTGCAGGAGGCATTGCTGACAATGTTCATGGATTTGTCATACTTATCATGGTTCACACCCATTACAAACATGGGGATATCTGCAGAAGGGACAGAGCAGATGATTCTCGTGGCTCCACCATTCAAGTGATCCCCAGCCTTCCCCATGGTAGTGAAGACACCAGTGGACTCCACAGTGTATTCAGCACCAGCATCACCCCATTTGATGTTGGAAGGATCTCACTCCTGAAAGGTGGAAATGGACTCTCCATTGATGAAAAGCTTCCTGCTCTCTGCTTGACTGTTCCTTTGAAACTTTCCATAAGTAGAATCATATGAAATATGGAGACCATGTAGTCGAGGACAATGAAGGGATTATTGATGGTGACAATATACACTTTGCCAGGTTAAAAAGCAGCCTGATGACCAGGTGCCCAACATGGCCAAATCCATTCATTCCCACTTTCACTGTCATGTCTCAGGGTTGAAGCTGGCACTGTGCAGGAAGACATGGCTATCTGTCGAATTGGAGGAGCAGAGAGCCTTAACTAGAATTTCAATGGCTGAATTAATTATATCCTCAGAGCTTACCTATAAAACATTTATTGATTTAGTTTTAAAGACGTGGTGCAAGTATTTTCTAGATGATAACAGCATGATCTTTTGATTTAGTTTGCAGGCATAGACCCAGATTCTTTCAGTAATAGTCATCAATCTTGCATAGCATGGATGGCACTATTTGAAATTACAAGTAAGAGCAATTACCTATGGATTGACAAATCATATGACTCTGAAGTTTTTCTTTCTCTTGACTTTCAAAAGTGGCACCTGTTTTTGAGTCAAGTGACACTAATTCTTCTGGTAATATTCTGTAACTTATGAATATTTTTCTCTGCTGAGTAAGCTTTTATCCTGTCCCCAACTCCCATCTTCCTTTGATCACTATGGTTCATCAATATGATGCGATAACCCCTCTTGCAATGTTCCTTTGAAGAGTTTGGTTGGCATTAGCTAACCACTAACAGATAAAATTCTAGACTCACCCAGAGATTAAATTTGTGTCCTCATCATTACATCATAGTTCATTTCTCTGAGAATGGGCCAAGAGGTGCAGTCTTTGATGTAGCTAATATAGCTTGATTTGGTATTCATTACCTACTCCCCTCCCCCAAACCACAGGATGCTGTGCACATGTTGTTCTAGGACCCAGGGTACTTGCACTCAAAGAGGGTTATGACGGGCAGACATAAGATTTAAAGTCAGCCAGAATCCTGATTTTGATAGTTATCTAGCAATGTGAATTTGGACTACTTACTGACTTCTCTGAGTTTCAGTTTCCACTTTCATAAAATGTGTGTGATCTTATCTCCTGTGAAGATTAAATACAATGTACTTATGGTGTAGTAATGTGCTTATTAGCATAAATAACCATTCTATTAGCAATGGTACCTCAGCATAAGGTCACTCTCATGAAAGACTCTTCTTTAGGACTAAATTCACTCTCCTGGATATGTTAATAACTTAGAAAGTTCTGTCTGAATGCTTGATGACTTCTTGGTTTCTAGTCCAAGAAAGAGTCATGTAAATACTGTGTTTGTCTGGCTGGATTTAGGGTTTATGTAAAAGAAACTTGTGGTGTGGGGTCAATACTGGGAAGTAATGAGTAAGCACAACTTTTGTCTGTAATCCAAGTTACCAAGGATGGGTGCAAAAAGTCAATGCCAAAAGATCATGTGTAAATGCCAGGAGCCAAACACAGAAGTCATTGAAAACAGCATCTAAAGGTGAGCAATCAGGAAATAGCTCAGGTATGAACACAAATTCTGCTGGATAACCATCTTTTTCCAGGTCTATTTTTAACTCAGCACCCAAGAACATAGAAGTCATTGAGGACTGAAATAGTAAATGGAATTTTTACTGGGTGTTGTACCTTGTTTTGGTGTCAGAATAGTTTGAAAATAAATGTGAGTGGAAGTGGTAGCCATAGACATGGGAAAGGTATGAGGAATACTCTAATGGAGAAGCAGCCAACCTAGACCCAGAGATGTCTGAGATGGCATCCTGTGGAAGAGGACATTTCAGGTAAGTGTTGAAGGACATGTAGGAACTTAGAAAACAAAGAGATAAAGGGCATCAACTAATGGTTAAGATCTGAGATTTAGTCTGAAAACAGTTGGGAACTTTTGAGAAGTATTAAGCAGGGTAGCAAGATGATGAGATTTATGTTGTCTAAAGATCAACATCTTGGTGGTGTAAAGAGTGAACTGGATGAAGGCGACTTAATAGTCTTTTGCAAAAGTACAGTGATATGTGATGTGGATTTAACTGGTTTGTTAACAGCAGGGACAGAAAGCAAGAGACAGGTGGGAGAGATATTTATAATAGGAAAGGGTTTGACTCAGTAATTTCATAAAAAGTAGAACATGGAACCAAAAGAATGTATTATAAAGTATTTTACAAGAGTGAGTATTAGAAGAGACTCAAAAATATGTGAATGCTGTGTAGACACCAACTCCTGGCTCTGGTAATTATTATTTATGAGACTTAAGGTCTATTCATTCAAGAAATGGAGTTCATAATACCTGTCTTAAATGCCTGATGAAGGCAAGCTAACATATATAAATATGGTTTTCCACATACCTGGCATTCAATAAATAGTCAGATATTGTCAGTACTATTAAAAGTTCTCTTAAATTATGGAGGGCTCATTCAAAGACACTTCATTAAATTTCTTTTTCTAAACATACTCTCTCATTATGTCCCAAGGGGGTTATATGTCATCTAGGATGAAATGAATTAACATGTTCAAAGCACATAAAAAATGCTTGGTCTACAATAGGCACTATGTGCTCATTAACTTAAATAGTTAAGTAAATAAATATCTAGCCAGTTATTGTGTACTGCCAGTTACTCCACCATGCCGAGAAAGTAGAAAAAGGTCTGATTCTCCTTGAAAGATAGTGGCTCCAAAATTAGAGACAATTTTATTGATAACCTAAACTCATTGTCAAGTTCACTTAAACCTTAAAGTGGGTGTGGTGATAAGACCACTTTCTGTCTGAGTTTTAGAAATGATTTTCAGTTTATTCAAAGAAAACCATGGGTGTGGATACATTTGAAGGAATACAATTTTAGTTGACAGTGCAAACTGAAGGTAGCATTTGTTACGACTGTTGAATGAAAACTGAATTATCAATTTTCAGTCCTGTCAGTCTTCATCGACAGAAAGTGTGTATAGAATCCATTTAATTCTTTCAAATTTTGCTTCAATCCAAGATATATCATATATTACTTTGCCTTGATAAATTCTCAAAGAAGCATTATATATAGGTGGATATTGATTAACAAAAAGTCTATCTGTTGATTGTTAAGAAATAATGGACCCACCTTTACTTAAATTTCACTTCTAAACAGTTGTTCTTTCCATTTTGCTACATGAGAAGTATCTCCAAGTATCTTGGAGCCTGCATTAAGCTCCAAGGTGAAAGCCACAGTGTTTATGGGAGTAAAAGCAAGGTAGAGATTGCTTTTACCACATAGTAATGAAACCTGGATATGTAAAAACAAGATTATCTCATTAAAGCAATAATAAACACATGAAAATATTAAGGACCAGATGGAAATTCAAATAAGAGACTCTGTAATGGGACATAAGAATGCAAATTACCCAGGGAAGAGTTTTTGCACATTTAAATGTAGTTGCTTGTGTCATAAAAAGACATACATAAAATACAATCTGTTAAACTATATGTATTTGAATCATAAGGACTTCTAAGTAGAGAAACCACAATGTTTATCTCAGAATTACTGCCTCCAGGTATTACTGTTGCATTTAGAATGAGTATTAAGTAAAAAGTTTTGAGTACTATTGGGTATGACTTAGAATATTTTAGAGTCAGAGGTTATAATTAAACTAAAATCATGTTCAGGCAAATACAATTACTATAATTTCAAATTTACCTTTCTAGTTCATTTTGAGGATTGGTTCTACTTTTCCTTCCTTTACTCCGACATTGTCCTGTTTTTTTGTTTATGTTTTTTTGTTTGTTTTTGCTAGTTTAATTTTGATATTAAATTTAAATTTAATATCAAATTTTAGATGACTAGTCATCACCAGTCATCTAAACACTTGCCTTCCTATTCCCCTGAATTTCCTTGTCTGGGTGGCTCTTTAAAGTGGGAATAAACCCAGCTGTGTTCAGATATAAGTGAGGGTTTCAGTAACTCCTAGTTTCTTTGGTCATTTCAAAAGATATATTCCAGAGCTACAAGTGAGAATTCCATGTGAAGGAGGCTAAAATATACTTCTGCACAGGTGCAGTCATTTCCATTGTATTCCAGGGTTCACTGTGTCCAAGGTACCACCACATCAGGGCCTGGTCAAGTCTGATTCATCGCCCTGTTGACCCTTAGCCTGCTTGCTCAAGTGTTCCTCATTACATTTTATTTTTAAATCATTTTTTATTTTTAATTAGAATTGACATACAATATATTAGTTTCAGTAGGACTGTATACCCCAGTGATTAGGCATTATATAACTTAATAGGCAATCATCCTGATAAATCTCATCATACCCATCAACACCATACATAGTTATTAGAATACTATTGACTATAATCTCTATATTGTACTCTATATCCCAGTAACTACTCCATAACTACCAACCTATATTTCCTAATTCCTTCACCTTTTTCACCCATCTCCCCAGCCTCCATCCAATCTCGCAACCATCAATGTGTACTCTGTGCCTGAGTTCATTTCTGTTCTGCTTGTTCCTTTATTTTGCTTTTTAGATTCCATTATGGATAGATATGTATTTAGTGCCATTTTACTCATATTTTTATCTTTGTTTTTTCTTCTAAAAGAAGACCCTTTAACATTTCATGTCATACTGGTTTGTTGATGATGAACTCCTTTGGCTTTTTCTTGTCTGGGAAGCTCCTTATATGTCCTTTGATTCTAAGCAGTAGTTTTGCTGGGTAAAGTAATTTTGGTTGTAGGTTCTTGCTTTTCATCACTTTGACTACTTCTTGCCAATCCTTTTTGTATTGAAATGTTTTTGTTGAGAAATCTGACAGTCTTATGGGAGCCCCCTTGTAGGTAACTAACGGGCTCTTCTCTTGATTCTTTTAAGATTCTCTTCTTGTCTTTAAACTTTGACATTTTTATTATGATGTATCTTGGTGTGGGTTTCTCTGGGTTCCTTTTGTTTGGGACTCTCCTTGCTTCTTGGATGTGCATATCTATTTCCTTTACCAGGTTAGGGAAGTTTTCTGTCATTTTTAAAAGTAGGCTTTCAATTTCTTGCTCTCTCTCTTCTCCTCCTGGCACCCCATGATAAGAATGTTGGTAAGCTTGAAGTTGTCCCAGAGGATCCTTAGCTTATCTTTATATTTTGGATTCTTTTTTCTTTTTGTTCTTTTCATTGGATGATTTTTGCTTCCTTCTATTCAAAATCACTGATTTGATTCATAGCTTCATCTGCTCAACTCTTGATTCCCTATAAATTATTCTTCATTTCTGTTAGTAAATTCTTCATTTCTGACTGGTTCTTGTTTATAGTTTCCATGTCCTTTTTTGTGCTACTTAATTTCTAAGTTCATCTGTGCTTCCCCTAAGTTCATTGAGCATCTTTATAACCACTGTTTTGAACTCTGTATCTGGTAGTTTGCTTGCCTCCACTTTCCTGAGTTCTTTTTCTTTTATCTGAATATTTCTCTTGTTCTTTCATTTGGAATCTGTTTCTCTGTCTCATTTTAGCTGCTTCCCTGTGTTTGTTTCTGTGTATGAGCTTCTATGTCTCTCAGGCTTGGGAGAATGGCCTAAAATAGTAGGTTTCCTGTAGGGTCTAGTGGCACAGCATCCCTGTTCACCTCATCTAGGCACTCCAGGTGCACCCCACCTCCAACCTTTGTGGGCTGTGTACACACTTCTGTTGTATTTGAGCCTTGATTATTGTTACAACATTGATGGGATTTGTGAGATTTTACCCTCAGGTTTATCAGCTGTGAGGCCATGGCCTCAGTGGAGGATCAGCTGGGCATGGGCTCACCCTATGAAGCAGGACTTAGTTCAGCAGGGTTCTGGTGCCCACTGAATCCTCTTGAGAATGTCACTTGTGGATGTGGTTGGATGGTGCTTTGACTTGGCCTGAAGCTGTCCATGAAGTGTGCTGGTTCTAGGGCCTCCTGGAAGGTGAAAGCCAATGTTAACTGCTGTCTGTGTTCTGCCCTCGGCTTCCCATGTGAGCTACAGAGCAATCTGCAAATGGCTGCTACTTGTACTGGGCCTGGAGGTGCCCAGGAGAGGCCAAGAAATGAACCAAGGCTAGCTGCCACTAATGCTGGCCTTGGGACACTTAGCAAGAGGTACAGGGCACACTGAAACCAGATGGAGCTTGTTTGAGAGATTTTAGAAAAGCCTGAAACATAAGCCATCGTATGTATGGCCATTTGTATGGAAAAGCCACTGGAAACAGCTTGGGTTGGCCCACAAGTGGATGGGGTAAGATCTCAGGGAATCACCAGGGCAGGGCAAACAATGTTAGCCAGGTTAATGGAGACTCAGATATGGTGCCTGCCAGCTTTGTGCAGGGAGGGCTCAGAAAAGGAACAAAACCTCTGCCTGCCCTTCTGTCTGAGAGAAAGCCTCCCTTCTAATCTTGCCCTGATGCCAAACAATTCAATTTCTCCTCATATGTGCCTCATGCCTTCCTTGTGCCTTTCGACCTGCTGTCCCTGTACTGAAGCTCAAAGGGAGTGAGTCCAAGTAAGTTTTCATGCAGATTCTTTATGAGGAACTGCCTGGGATTCCAGTAGCCTTCTGTCTCACGCAGCCGCAATCTCCAGAAGTTATGAAGACCTCTCTTCTTGACAATGGCACTGGCACCATGGGCTAGGGACCCTGATGTGCAGTTAGGACCCCTTGGTCCTCAGGGGGAACCTCAGCAGTCAAGCTATCCCTCCCGATTTTATCTGCCATATGTATGTGTGGCACCCGTTGTTCCATGTCTCCGTCCCTCCTACCAGTCTCCATGTGGCTTTTTCTTTCTAACCTTAGTTGTAGGACTTCCATTTAGCTAGATTTCAGGTGGTTCTGAATGATCATTGCTCCTAGTTTAGTTGTAATTATGATGTGGCTGTGGGAGGATGCAAGTACCTCATTTACCTGTGCTACCATCTGGACCGGAAACCTCCTCCATCTGTGCTTTGTTGCAGTTGTTTTCCCTCTTAAAATGCCCTTCCCTAGACCTTCAAAAAAAAAGGCAAAACAGAACAAAAATTAAGGCTATACATTGTTTCAGGACTGATGCCATTTCTACTACCTTCTCCAACCTGTCTCCTATTACCCACATTTGTCTCTTACATTGATCTCTTACTTCATTGACATTTGTCTCTTATATTGACTGACTGACATTGTTGCCAAATTGTTCTGTGCCCCCTAATCTTTGCCTTCCTAAAATAGGACTTAATTGGTATAGATTTAAATATATTTGTGGAAGATAAAGATAGATAACTTTTAATCTCTTAAAAAATTTTTGAGGCATAATTGACAGAAATTAGTTTCAGGTGTACAAATAATGGTTTGATATTTGTACATATTGCAAAATGATTATTACAATAAGTCTAGTTGACACCTGATGCCATACATAGTTACAAATTTTTTTCCTTATGATGAAATTTTAAGATTTACTTTCTTAGCAACTTTCAAATGTCCAATACAGTATTATTATTACAACTCATGACTTTTTTATTTTATAATTGAAAATTTGTACCTTTGACCACCTTCACATATTTTTCCTATCTTATACTTTCCACCTCTGATAAGCAACAATCTGTTATCTGTATATATGAGCTTGGTTTTTTTTTTGCTATTTTTGATTCCACATATAAATGATATCATACAGTATTTGTCTTTCTGCCTGACTTACTCAATTAGCATAATGCTCCCAAGATCTGTTTATGTTATTGCAAAAGACAGTATAATTTTTAATCTTTTTAAATAACTTTAACTTACTGGGTTTAAAGCTTAAACTGGAAACTTTGAAGCCATTTGTTAACACCAAATAGTGACTCAATGGTAAGTTTCAACTAGAACACAGCCATTTGTGCTTGTTGCCCTTTTGAGAAATTACTGGATGTCGTTTGCTACACTTGGCAGTAGCCACCAAACAGAACAGAAGTAAGAGACTGTAATTCATTAAAAAACAGAAGTGAACCACTTAAGGCATTATTATAAGCATTTACTTGAGAAAATCGTGTTTTCAGGCACTCTCCACCACCTGGAAATGTTTAGATAAAGGAAGGTTAATTCAGTCAGCTTTGTTTTCATAGGGGAAAAAGTTATTTCAATTTTCTCCCTTATTCTCCTGGAAAACATTAGCTCATATGACTAGACAGTACTCACCCAAACACCAGGTTTACAAACAAAATGAAAATCAACTATTTCACGGTCCACTGGAGAGGAGCTTGTTATCATCATTTGAAAATTCCTTACCAATGACTCATGAGAAGAAAACCAGTGGTTGTCTGACTTTGGCATCATCTGTGAGTTGGTAGCTATAAACCAGTAACACTGGTAAACCAGTGTTTCCTCTCCTCCAAAAAGAAAAAGAAAGCTTTTTGCAGTGTTTGCAATTCCTCTGATGTAAATATGCCCACTTTGTCTGATTCCAAGCGACCACTGGTTTTACTATCCAGTTCATACAATTCCAGAATATTTAACAATTGGCTCACAAGCCACTCAGACCCACTTCAGCTTGCTACTGGACCTGCAATTAATGAACACATTTGAAAAATTTTCTGACAGCTTTAGCAAAAAGCAGGAGTCAGTGTCTTATTCTGCTCTCTATCCTTTCTCTCTATTACATTAAATTAAATAATCTTGACCTAAAAGGAAAATGACTTTGAAAATATGGCAAGTAAGAAACCAGCTTTCATTGTGTACAACTCTCATCATTGGTCTCATCAAATCCTGTGTTAATCCAGCTCTCTTCATCTTTCCACTGAGAAGAAGATTTATGTTGTTTTCATCTTTGTAGCCCAATGCCTGGCTCACATAGTATCCTAAAAATGTTAATTGAGTGGATTATTTTGTAACCTTTTTGTCACATTCTCAAAAAACCTACATCTAGATAATTCTCTGAAATAAGTTGTTATTTAAAATGTGGACAAAACATTTTAAAATACCACTTTTTAAATGAATGCTGTAGTTTCCAATTTTTGAGTTTTTGTTCCAAGATTTCCTAGTAAGATGAATTTGGACAACTTGCCTAACTGAAGTCTCATTATTTAATCTATAAAACTGGAAGTCAGTAAATCTGGTTTCTAGTCTCAGTCCTAGCAATTGGGGTCAGTCTGATGATAAATTTCATACCTTTAACAATGACACACTTTTTTGACATATGTATGCTCATGAAATCATAACACAGCTTCATCTAACAGTAAAGTACATATATAAATCAAATATAATGTACTAATTTTTCTTCTTTTGTTCCAAGCTATTCATTAAAAAAATTGAAATAAATATATATGAGGTCTGTCTGGAAAAGGTCAACCATTGTTAATATAATGAGAATGGTTTTTGCAACATGGATGTAACCTAGCAGCCAAGGAGAGTGGACTGGAATGCACATGTGTGAACAATGACAACTTCACTGTACTAGTCAGTGAGTGTGGTTGAAGCCGTTGAGTGAGCATGTGTACTGTGTGGCCATCACATTCAAAATGATTGAGCAAGTAGAGCAACAAATCTGCATCAAAATCTGTGTTAAGCTTGAACATCCCTCCATGGAAACTATCCAGATGAATCAGAAGGCTGCAGCTATGGGCAACTGGTAATGGGCAGCTTCATCACGACAATGCGCCTGCTCTTGTATCACTTTTCATTCAGAGTTTTTTGCTTAAACATCAAATTACCCAGGTGACTCAGCCCCTCTACAGCCGACATTTAGCACTCTGTGACTTCTGAAACTGAAATCACCTTTGAAAGAGAAGAGATTTCAAACCACTGATGAGATTCAGCAAAATACCACAGGGCAGCAGCTGATGGTGACTGGGAGAAGTGTGTGAGATCCCAAGGTGCCTACTTTGAAGGGAACTGAGGTATCATTTTCCTATGTACAGTGTTTCTTGTATCTTGTCATCTTCTTCAATAAATGTGTCCATTTTTCATATTACATGACTGGATGCTTTCTGGATAGACTATTTTATATATATAATACATATACACATACATATATACACACACAACATATGTATATATGTGTGTATATGTGTATAGTCTCTAGTGTCTTGAAAACCAGATACTCCATTTTATTTGAGTGAAAACCAAATAAACACATGGCAAATAAAATAGGTTTCAGGGAACAACACATAAGAGTTATAAATTATCCCCAAATGGCATAATAAATGCACGATTTATGCATTTGTTTTACTGTATTCCTCACATTTGAGATACTTGATTTGTACCTAAGAGAAATGACCCTCGGAGCACTGTTCATGGATAACCCACTGTTGCATCTAGAACAGTCATCATCTTCGCAGTCAGAGTTATGGAGATAAAAACTGCATCTGCACTCATTGAACACAAAACAATTGAGCCTCGTTAGCTAGCAGAGGAGAAATCAGAGCTTCACACATCCAGTTTCAAATTGTCTGCAGCAAAACCTGTGCCACTCATATCTTTCTTTAACCCACTTACTTGTGTCACCGTCTGTCTCTACAACCAGAAACAAGTTGGAATTGTAATTCAGCCCTGGCTTGATGAACTAAAGAGCAAAATATTCAAAATTGTCACAATGTCTCCTTATACATGAATTTAAGAAATAGAAGCTTTTGCAAGAATAAATTTAACAGTATACATATTTATTGAAAGGTAGTGCTTTCCTAGGCAGTAACTGAAGGTTTTCTATGGCTGTAGGACTTTTTAAAACTTTATTTCCTGTACTGACTTATATCTCTTTTACCTGGTTTTCTACCTACCTTTGTCTATGCCAAGAATTTTTCTTAATCCTCTCACTCTTTTTCCTCATCCTTCCTTAGTTTATCTTTTAGATTCTGAATTTCTCAGACTTTGATCCTAACACATTACTCATCAAGGTTTTTCTATAAACCCTTTTTATGTGATTCTCTAGCCCCAGGATTCCAGCAGTCACTTACAGACTGGTGACTCAAATCTGCCTCCAGCCCCAGACTTATTTTTCAAATGTCACGGTTGTTCACAGTCAGCTCAAACATTCTGTGTCCAAATGAACTCACTATTTCCTCAAACCTCTCTGAAACACTTCTATAATCTACCATGTCACCTAAGAAATTTGTAATAGGTATTTCCCACCTCCAATTCTGTTCACCTAATGTCAACAGGATGTACAATCCTATCCTGTCTGTAAAAAAACAGAAAATTGGATTTTTATGAACAGCTTTAATGATCATAGCAGATAATAACATTTCCATTGTTTTTATTCCAGCCAGTTAATATGTCCAGGATTGTTCTAATTGTTTCACACGTATTAAATCACATAATTTTTATAACAAACAAATTGCTATTAATATCTCTCTCATAGGTAAGAAATCTGAGATATTATTCAATTTAGTGGTAATGAATATAAGAAAAGTAACTGTTAACTAACTAAAATCTGAAATATTAGGAATCCTTACTCTTGCTATAAAGTTTTACTAGTGTGTTAATAAATTATTGCTTTTGTGAGGTATTATTATTCAAGTCATAAGAAACAGCATAAATTATTTTTAAAGGAAAATTAAACTTGAATTTTTACCCTGTTCTCCTGCTTGCATTTTCTTCAATACACATAGGTGGTTCTTAGAATATCATTTCAAGTGAATAATTTATTTCCCCTTAGAATAACCATGGGGACTGTCAGTAGCTTTGGAATTACAAATAACAGATGTAGTTCTAACAACCAACAGAGCACTCCAGAGTTGGCTGCACCACACCATTTGTGTTCCGATGGCTCTCCAACATTTATACTCCTCAAAAAGAATTCCCTCCTGCCATTAACTCTGCCTGAAATTATAAACATTCAGCACTAGAATCCTCTGAAGTTGAAAGTAGATAATGTGCATCATGTTCTCTTGATGGCATTTGTTGCTCATGTAAACTTCAGGGAAATTTCAAAAAGCTAATGTCTTATTGGGTATAATAAATGATAAATTTAGTGTTTTAAGGAAAAGCTAATACATGATTATGAGAAAGGTTTAATTGGAGATGTTTGGAGCAATAAAGAAAGCATAGCTATTTTTTTCTTTTTTAGGAAATTAAATTTATTGGGTGACATTAGTTAATAGTATCCTGTAGGTTTAAAGTGTATATTTTTATGATATATGATCTGTACATTGCATTGTGTGCCTACCACCCAGTGTCAGGTCATCTTCCATCACCATGTATTTGACCCCCTTTAACTCCCATAACCCCCACCCTCTTTCCTCTGGTAACTGCCCCACTGTCATCTGTGTCTATGAGTTTCAGTTTTGCATTCCACATATAAGTGAAATCATGTGGTTCTTAGCTTTTACTGACTCACTTGTTTTGCTTTAAATAATATCCTCAAGGTCCATCCATGTTGTTGCAAATACCAGTACTTCACCTTTTCTAATGGCTGAGTAGTATTTCATTGTACATGTGTACCACATCTTTTTTATCCAATCCCCTATCGAAGGACACTTCAGTTGTTTCCATATCTTGGCCACCATGAATAATGCTGCAATGAACATAGTGGTGAACATATCTGTGTGAGTAAATGTTTTTTTTATTTTTTGGTATAAACCAAGAAGAGGAATTGCTGGGTCATATGATAACTCTATTCTTAATTTTCTGAGGAACTGCCATAATGTTTTACATAGTGGATGTACCAGTCTGCATTCCCACCTGCAGTGAATGAGAGTTTCCTTTTCCTCCACAACCTCTCCAACACTCGCTATTGCTTGTCTTGTTGATGACGGCCATTCTAACAAGTGTGAGGTAGTATGTCATTGTAGTTTTTTTATTGTAGTTTTGATTTACATTTTCCTAATAACTAGTGAAGTTGAGCATCTTTTCATACATGTATTGGTCATTTGTATGTCTTCTTTGGAGAGATGTCTGTTCAGATCCTCTGCCAATTTTTTAATCAGATTGTGTTTGATATTGAGTTGTATGGGTTCTTTATATATTTTGCATATTAATCTCTTGTCAGAGCTGTTGTCTGCAAATATCATCTCCCATTCAGTGGGTTGCCTTTTTGTTTTGTTGTTGGTTTCTTTTGCTGTGCAGAAGCTTTTTAGTTGATATAGCCCCATTCTTTTTTTTTTTTTGCCTTTACTTCCCTTGCTTTTGGGATCAAACTCAAATATTTCTCTATAACTAAGATTCATAAGTTTAGTACCTATGTTTTCTTCTAAGTGATTTATTACTTCAGATCTTATATTTAGGACTTTGATCCATTTTGAATTAATTTTTGTACATGGGCAAACTGCAATCTAAGCTTATCTTTTGGCATGTGGCTTTCTGATTTTCCCAGCACTGTTTACTCAATCGACTTCCTTTTCTCTATTATATGCTTTTGGTCCTTTTGTCAAAAATTATTTCCCCATATACTTGTGCTTTTGTTCTGGGCTCTCAATTCTGTTCCAATGGTTTCTGTTCCATTGGTTTGTGTGTCCGGTTTTCTACGAATTCCATGCTGTTTTGATTATTGTAGCTCTGATAGTGTGATAACCTCCACTTTGTTCTCTTTTTGTCAGAATTGCTTTGGCTATTCAGGTTCTTTTGTGGTTCCATATAAATCTGATAAATTTTTTGTTGTATTTATCTAAAAGAACAAGTGGAACTTTGATGGGGATTGCATTAGATCTGTATATCGCTTCAGGTATATAGACATTTTAACTATGTTGATTCTTCTAATCCATGAATATGGAATATCATTCTCTTGTCCTGTGTCTTTTCCAATCTCTTTTAAAATTGCAGTGTAGTTTTCAGAATATAGGTCCTTCACATCCTTTGTTCAGTTTATTCCAAGGTATTTTATTCTTTTGGTTATAATTGCAAAAAGAATTTTTTTCATTTCTTTTTGTGAAGTTTCACTGTTAGTATATAGGAAAAATTTGTACATTAATTTTCTACCTGTAACTTTACAGTATTTGTTTATTATTTCTAATAGTTTTTGGTGGGCTATTTAGGGTCTTCTATGTATAGAATCATGTCATCTGCAGAAAGTGACAGTTTTATTTCTTCCTTCCAAATTTGGATGCCTTTCATTTCTTGTTCTTATCTGATTGTCTGGTTAGGACTTCTAGAACTATGTTAAACAAGAATGGTGAGAATGGGAATCCTTGTCTTTTTTTCTGACTTTAAAGAAAAAGCTTTCAGTTTTTCACCATTGAGTATGATATTGGCTAAGGGTTTGTCACATATGGCTTTTATTATGTTGAGGTCCTTTCTTTTCTACATCCATTTTATTAAGGGTTTTAATCATAAATGGATGTTGTATCTTATCAAGTACTTTTTTGTATCTACTGATAAGATCATATGATTTTGTATCATTTGGTTTCTTAATGTGCTGTATTATATGGATCAATGTGCATATATTGAACCGTCTTTGTGCCCCTGGAATGATCCCCACTTGATCACGATATATTATTATTTTTAATATATTTTATTGAGCCCTAGCTGGTGTAGCTCAGTGGATTGAGCGCGGGCTGTGAACCAAAGTGTCACAGATTCGATTCCCAGTCGGGGCACATGCCCAGGTTGCAGGCCACAGCCCCCAGCAACCGCATATTGATATTTCTCTCTCTTTCTCCCTCCCCTCCCTCTCTAAAAAATAAATAAATAAAATCTTTAATATATATATATATAATTGATTATGCTATTACAGTTGTCCCATTTTCCCCCCTCTCCTCTACCCTGTACACCCTCTCCTACCCATATCCCCCCTTTAGTCATGTCCATGTGTCATACTTATAAGTTCTTTAGCTTCTACATTTCCCATACTATTCTTACCCTCCCTCTATCTATTTTCAACCTATAGTCTATGCTACTTATTCTCTGTACCTTTTCCCCCTCTCTCCTACTCCCACCCCTCTATTGCTAACCCTCCATGTGACTTCCATTTCTGTGGTTCTGTTCCTGTTCTAGTTGTTTCCTTAGTTTCTTTCGGTTTTGCTTTAGGTGTGATTGTTAATAATTGTGAGTTTGCTGTCCTTTTACTATACATGTTTTTTCTTTATCTTCTTTTCTTAGATAAGTCCCTTGAACATTTCATAAAATAAGGACTTGGTGATAATGAATTCCTTTAACTTGACCTTATCTGAGAAACACTTTATCTGCCCTTCCATTCTAAATGAAAGGTTTGCTGGATAGAGTAATCTGGGATATAGGTCCTTGTCTTTCATGACTTGGAATACTTCTTTCCAGCCCCTTCTTGCCTGTAAGGTCTCTTTTGAGAAATCAGCTGACAGTCTGATGGGAACTCCTTTGTAGTTTACTGTCCCCTTATCTCTTGCTACTTCTAGGATTCTCTCCTTCATTTGTACCTTGGCTAATGTAATTATGATGTGCCTTGGTGTGTTTCTTCTTGGGTCCAACTTCTTTAGGGCTCTCTGAGCTTCCTGGATTTCCTGGAAGTCTATTTCCTTTGCCAGAGTGGGTAAGTTCTCCTTTATTATTTGTTCCAATATGTGTTCAATCTGTTGCTTTTCCTCTTCCCCTTCAGGTACCCCTATAATTCGCATGTTGGAATGTTTAAAGATGTCCTGGAGGTTCCTAAGCTTCTCCTCGTTTTTTTGAATTCTTATTTCTCCATTCTTTCCTGTTTGTTTTTTTTTTCTTCCTTCTGGTCCACTCTATTGTTTTGAATCCCAGTTTCCTCCCCATCCCTATTGGTTCTCCATGCATCTTCCTTCGTCTCTTTTATGGTAACCTGCATTTTTTCATACAATTTGCACCCAAAATCAACCAATTCTGTGAGCTTCCTGATCACCAGTGTTTTGAACTGTGCATCTGATAGATTGGCAATCTCTTGGTTGCGCAAAAGGATGAGCACTGGAGCATTGATCTGTTTTCCTGTTTGAGACATGTCGCTCCTGTTATGATGAGGGGTGGAGCCTTAGGTGTTCACTGGGGCTGGTCACCCCAGTGGCTAGATTGTGACATTGTATGTGGGGGTGGGGGCAGGAGGGAACAATGGCGGTAGCTCCGTTCTCCTGGGGTCTCAGTCCCTTCCCTGGGATCCTGGGTTGCTTGCTCTGCCCTGGTTCACAATCGCAGCCTCACTGGGTCTGCCAGTTGCCGCTGGTGTACTCAGGATCCACCCGCTGTGATCTTGCATGCCCCCCAGATGGCTTACACGCTCCCGGTTGCCTTGTGCACCCTGTTCTCCCTGTTCCCCAAATCTCCACCCCTCCTACCAATCTGGATGAGTGGGTCTACTTCAACTTCTTGTCTGTCCGACTTCCATTCAGATAAATTCTCTATCAGTTCTGGGTGTTATTCTACCGCTAAATTGTTGTTGTTCTAATCTTGGTTGTACGTGGAGATACAGTGTGTCCACCTATGCCTCCATCTTGCTGGAAGTCCTCGATATATTATTTTTTTAATGTATTGTTTTATTTGATTTGCTAGTACTTTGTTTAGGATTTTTACATCTGTACTCATCAGAGATATTAGTCTGTAGATTTCTGGGGTTTCTTTGTTTCTTTAAAAGGAATGTGTGATATATTTATTTTTATTTATTTTTAAATCCTAATCCAAGGATATGCCTATTGATTTTAGAGAAAGGTGAATGGGGTAAGAGAGTTAGGGAGGGAAATATCAATTAGTTGCCTCTTACATGTGCCCCAACCTGGACTGAATCTGCAACATAGGCATGTGCCCTGACTGGGAGTCAAATCTGTGACCTTTTGGTTTTCAGGATGATGCTTCAACCCACTGAACCACACTGGCCAGGATTATAGTTTTCAATTTTTGTGTTATCTTTGCCAGGATTTATTATCAAGGTTACGTTTGCCTCATAAAATGTGTTAGGAAGTATTGCCTCTTCTTTAATTTTTTTTGGAAGACTTTGAGAAGGATATGTATCAAATCTTCTTTGACTGTTTACTTGAATTCACTAGTGAAGCCATCTGGTCCTGAACTTTTATTTTCTGTGGGGGTTCTTGATGGTTGTTTCAATTTCCTCATGAAGAAGCCTTTCCAGTTCTTCATGATTCAGTCTAGGAAGGTTATATATTTCTAGGAACTTTTCCATTTCCTCTAGGTTATTGAATTTGTCAGTGTATACAGTCTTTCATAGTATTCTAGTATGATCCTTTGTAGGTATAAGTGATAAAATTGTATATGTTTTAAGGAAATACTAATACATGATTGTGAGAAAGCCTTTAAATTGGAGATGTTCAAAACAATAAAGATTAGCTATATTTAAGTTGATGTTTTATTAACCTATATGAGCCCCAGACCAATTCAGAAATGGTAAGGTATATGAAGGAAGGAAGGAAGGAAGGAAGGAAGGAAGGAAGGAAGGAAGGAAGGGCTCTTTTTTATAACATGGTTGTCTTTTTATTATTTGAAAAATCCTAATTCAGTCTTCTACCCAAAATAATATATATTATTGATCCTCATTAACTGACCTTGGTCAAAGAAATTATAGGCTTCACTATCACTTTATCTGTGACTTCAGACAATGTGTCCACAGCCTATTTAAGACTGCAAACATGAATTAAACATCCTTTGACTTTCAAAGAGCAAAGAAAATCATCATCAAAATACATAAAGATCTGTGGTCATATAGTTATTCCAACTTACATTTTTATTACAAATATGAAGCACATATCTGTTCTATATTTTTAAGAACAATATTATTTTTTAAATTCCTCTGATTTTTTTCCAAAAAGGACAACCCATATCAAATACACACAGTGCAGTAATTAGCCTCCTGACATCAAAATGGCAGAGTACTAATCAAACCAACTAGATATTATGCAATGGGCATACATACCAATTCAGGTCCCATAAATAGATACCATTAAGTGAAAATAAAGTCAGCCTCTAATTCTTTTTTTTAATTATTATTTATTTTTAGAGACGGGGAAGGGAAGGAGAAAGAGAAGGAGAGAAACATCAATGTGTGGTTGCCTCTCACATGCTCCATGCTGGAGACCTGGCCCACAGCCCAGGCATGTTCCCTGACTGCTAATTAAACCAGTGAAACTTTGGTTCGCAGTCTGATGCCCAACTCACTAGGCCACACCAGCCAGGGCTAGTTACAAACTCTAATTTATAATTAGTATTCAATCTTTTTCATCATCAACTCTTTATCATTGAAAAACTGATGAAATGAAAACTTTTGTATTTCTATCAGTTTATGTTTCAATGTTGTAGAAACAAAATGTATTGTATAGTTTATGGAGGATTATTTTTGAAGGTTTATATATTTTTTTATTTCTTTAACTCAAAATCATACCCATTGGACAAAGCAGATCTGAGAGAAAATGAAATCTATGCAAAAATATCATAGAATATACAGAAAAAAGCCAGGAAAAGAGAAACAAACTTTAAATTAGAGATATGACTTTAGGGTGATCGCAATTTCTTTTATAATTACCTACTATATGTTTTCAGTTTGTTCCATTATCTCATATATATTCTAATGATTAGATATCTTTGTTTGATCAATCAGGACATGACCAATATATCATATTATTAGGTACACTGATTTAGTCATATTATTAGAGCAGAATTAACTAGAAGAAACAAATGTTTTACATTCTACTTTAGGTTAGGACCCTGTTAAATGGGCTTTTATTAAAACCTTAATAAAAGAGGATTAGCAGAGTAAGCCCCTCTCAAACGTCAGTGATTTTTCTAAGATTTTCATGGACTTGAAAATATAAAGCTTAATTCTAGGCAGGAAGGAGATAAACAAAAAGTCTCTAAAATCATTGTATTTGATTCATATCTGAATTGATTAATACATATAATTTGTGAACTACCTACTATACTGACCAAGTTTTATGACTTTCTGCAGATATCAGAGTTACGTTTCATAACCATTCAGCTGGGCAAATAGAGACTAAAATGACACAATTTATCAACAAGAGAATCTTTATCTCTTTACATTAAGTGGCAAATGTGATAGAAATGTAATAAAAACACAGCACAGTCAAATGTAATCTGACTTGAAACTGTTCTGTCAACTGCATTAGATGGCAAAACAAATAGGTTCTTTCCTTAGTTCACTGAATCATAAATATTTTTTATTGCTTGGCTTTTATTCTCAGCTAGAAGAGGCAATTTATGGCACAGTATATAAATGAAATAATTTTAGGTCCAAATGATTTGCTTCATAAATTTTTTCATGGTACATTACTTTTTTATCTTGTAGTCTTCTTTTCTTAAATTTTCTCATTCTCCACAACCCTCCTCTTTGGCAACCATCAACTTTTCCCTCTATATATCTATGAGTCTATTTATGTTTTGTTTTGTTATTTCTTTATTTTGTCTTGTTAGATTCAAAATGCAAGTGAAATCATACAATACTTGTCTACTTTTGTCTGACTTATTTCACTTAGCATAGTACCCTCTGTGTTCATTCACATTGCCCCAAATGGCAAGATTTCCTTCCTTTTTATAGTTGAATGATATTCCATTGTGTGTGTATATGTGTATCACATCTTTATCTACTCATTACCAATGGATACCTAGGTTGCTTCCATATCTTAGTATTTTTGTTTTCCTCAGATAAATACCTAGAAGTGGAATTGCTGGTTCATATGGCAGTTTTATTTTGAATTTTTGGGAGACCTTCATACCATTTTTAATAGTGGCTGCACCAATTTTCATTCTTATCAACAGTGCACAAAGCTTCCCTTTCTCCACATCCTTGCCAACATTTGTAATTTGCTGATATTTTGATGATAGCCATTCTGACAGCTGTGAGGTAATATTTTGCATAATAATTTCTACTTAACTTTCTTGTTGAAATTAATTTTTATAACTTCTCTTCTCAAATCTATGCCTTGTATTTTTTCATGAGGCCTAATTTTCTGAAATTTATTTTAATTTTAACAGTTATGTGTGGCTATTTTAATATGTTTAATTAATTTTTTGGAACTCTAGTTATTAATGGCCTCATTTTGAAGGATTTTTTTAACATTCAGGCAGTAGATAAGAAATTTTACAAACAGATGCCCATTTAAGATACTAACTCCCTGTTCTATAAAAAACTCTGATAAATATTGGCTGAATGAAGTAACAGAATACAAAGTAAAACTCCAAATACAAGAGTGAACTCAATGTACATATATCAAAGGAAGATTTTATTCTGTCATCGGGTTTCTGACAAACTTATTTGACTTCACTGATGTAGTTTGTTAGAAACATAAAGTAATTTCCTATAACTTCATTGTAATTGGAAAGCATTGCAAATATTTATAAATGCTAAGGTTCTGTGAAGATAAACTTAAAGGCACTTGATAATCATAGATTTAACTGGGTAGGGCAGGCTAACTGTGAGTCTTACTAGTTCCTCTCCTAACTTCTTAAAGAAATAAACTTATACATATAAATGAGATGAAATCCTTAACCAGTCTTATCCTTGACCATGTGTGGACAGGTATGGATTTTTCTACAGCTAGAGAAAAATAATTATATATCACAGTTCAAAAATTTCACTTATTGGAACTCCTTTGTAGGTAACTCTCTCCTTTTCTCTTGCTGCATTTAAAATTATTTCCTTATCTTTAATCTTGGGTAATTTAATTATGATGTGTCTTGGTGTGTTTCTCCTTGTGTCCAACTTCTTTGGGACTCTCTCAGCATCCAGGACTTGGATGTCTATTTCCTTTAGTAGATTTGAGAAGTTTTAATTCATTATTTTTTCAAATAATTTTTCAATTTCTTGCTCTTCCTCTTCTTCTTGCACCCCTATGACTCAGATGTTGGAACATTTAAAGTTGTCCCACAGGTTCCTAAGCCTCTCCTCATTGTTTTGATTCCTTATTTCTTCATTGTGTTCTGGTTGAATGCTTATTTTTTCCTTCCATTCCAAATCTTTGATTTGAGTCCCAATTTCCTTCCCTTAACTGTTGATTCCCTGTATATTTTTATTTCACTTTGTATAGCCTTCACATCTTCCTTTATTTTGCAGTGTACTCAGTCATCTCTGTGAGCATCTTGATTACCAGCGTTTTGAACTCTGTATTAGATAGGTTGTCTATTGCCTTGTTCCTTAGTTCTTTTTCTAGAGTTTTGATCTGTTCTTTCACTGGGGCCACATTTCTTCTTCTGAGTATACCTGTTAGGTTGTAGGGGGCGGAGCCTTAGGTATTCACTAGGGTAGGGCAGCCCATGTCACTGTGTTGTGGTGCTGCCTGTGGTGTAGAGGTGAGAGAGGGAACAGTGCTGCTTGCTCAGCTCTTGCCCCACTTTCAGTTACTTCCCCTGCTTCCCACAAGCAGAATGTGCTCTTTTGGGTACTGATTCTAGGGTGGAGGTGGGCTTGTGTGTGTTCTAGTATTCTGTGGACCCATCCAACAGACTCTTCTGTGGGGCTAGGAGTTTCTCCTGCCCTAGAAGCCCCCACAAGTTTTCATAGCCAGAGGTTTTGAGGCTTTAGTTTCCTACGTTGGAACCCTGGGTTGCATGGTCTGTCTCACTTCCCAGTTGTTCCACCAGTTTATACCCATGAGAATATGGGACCAAATGGTCTGTCAGCCACTACCTTATCCACCAAGTCCACCAGCCACCACCTTGCCATGTGTCCTCTCCTCCCCAGCTTCCCCTCTCTGCCCCTCCTACCAGTCTGGATGAATGTTTCTTGTTTAACTTCTTGGTTGTCAGACTTCCATACAGTTCAGTATTCTGGCTGTTTTGGTTGTTTTTCATTTTTAAACTGGTTGCTACCTTGTTTTTGGTTGTACAAAGAAGCAAAGCATATCTACCTCTGCCTCCATCTTGGCCCTAAGACTAGCAGCTGATTTCTCAAAAGAAACCTTACAGGGCAGAAGGGTCTGAAAGAACTATTCAAAATCATGAAAGGCAAGGACCTACAACCTAGATTACTCTATCCAGCAAAGCTATCATTTAGAATGGGAGGGCAGATAAAGTGCTTCCCAGACATGGTCAAGTTAAAGGAGTTCATCATCACCACATCCTTGTTATATGAAATGTTAAGGGACTTACCTAAGAAAAAGAAGAAGATCAAAACTATGAATAGTAAAATGACAACAAACTCACAGCTATCAACAACTGAACCTAAAGAAACAAAAACAAACTCAGCAAACAACTAAAATGGGAACAGAATTGCAGAAATGGAGATCACATGGAGGGTTATCAGCAGGGAGGGGTGGGAGAAGAATGAAGGAAAAGGTACAGGGAATAAGTAGCATAATTGTAGGCACAAAATAGACAGGGGGAAGTTAAGAATAGTATAGGAAATGGAGAAGCCAAAAACTTATATGTATGACCCATGGACATGAACTAAAGTGGAAATGCTGGTGGGAGGGGGACTGCAGGTCAGAGGGGGAAAAAGGGGGAGGAAAAAATGGGACAACTATAAGAGCATAGTCAGGAAAATATACTTAAAAGAACTTCATTTATCATTTAAGGATAATAGGACAGAAGAAGGGCAATGCAGAAATAGAAGAAAGGAGAGAAATATTACCTTAAGGATCTTCCATTATAGGAAGTAGCAGAATATTTTAGAAAATGTCCATTTTATTTTTTCAGTGAGGTTTAAAAAGGCATTTTTTTCTCTATGAGGTGAGGATTTGGATTTATTTATATGCATGGCAGTCTTTTTTGGTATTATTATTAGGTTTTAGACATCTAAGTATAATACATGTATAATGCCATTTAATTTTTATAGCAACCCTTTGGAAATATTAGTGGTATTCCCATTTTAAAGATGAGAAACCTGACGCTGTCAGAAATTTAATAATGTATCCAAGAAAAAAATATTGTAAGTAGCATATTTAGTCAAAGTTCTAACATTCAAGTCTCAAAAGTCTAAAGCACTTATAAGCTATTTCATACTTCTTTCTATGAGCATGAGAAAGCAAACTGCAGAGAAATGTGAAGTGAACGTGGACTAAGCCTCAATAAACACGGACTCCAGTACAAATAAATTACAGGCTTATATCACCATGGATATAATAAGGGACAGACTTATCACCTTAACAATGTAGAGGACAAATCCAAAGCTCTCCTTGAATAAAAGAAAAAATTGTTAAAAGTGATTAAACATTAAATGTGAAAAATGCTGAACAGGTTAAAATGTCCAGGGAGAACATAGAACTGAAAGAAAGAGAATAGAGATCCAATTGACAAATAAAAGTTTAGCTTTGGGACGAGGCATTAAAACACACCATCTTCATAGTACACATCTCAGTTGTGTAAAGTGTTCGAAAACCATGGAATGATGAACGAAAACAGGGAAGGCTGACTGTGGTGCTGCCTCTGGAACTGGACTTTTCTTCCCTGTATAACAGCTAATGCTGATCTTGGTTCCATCACTATCTCAACTAGATGAAAACATATCTAAAAGAAGAATAAAGTAGTGTGAACTTCGTGTGGTCAACACATCATGAATGGAAGGTTGTTGTGCTTTTAAAGTGGGTATGAAAAGTATTAACTCCAAAAAATCATATTGATCAGTCTATTAAAAACTGAAGATCTTTTATTTATTTTCACCAGTGTTCAAGCAGTGCTTGGACCAAGAAACTTTTTACTTTTGGCTGAAATGTATATAATGATCAAGGCTTGGGAAAAGCGATGCAAGATTCACATGATTTAATCTGGGCTAACTAACATTTGTTCTTTGCCTAAGGATGAAGGAAAAAAGTAACTGTGGCATGTTCTAACTGATTAACCCAAATATATAACTCTATCTCTATAAAGCAATAGTAATTTAGGATTAATGTACTCTTTATTTATAGCTCAGCCAAGGATATTAAACTTTGCCACAGTTGGAAGGTTAGGCTACATTTAATCACTTCCAAAGTAGGTAAGATGAGCAACATTAATTCTGTTGAGCTTAAATTTTCTTTTAAGAAGTCATCTTGCTTAGAGAATTAACTTTCAAAAAGTGAGCAATTACGTGATACCAAAAATAAAAGCAATATCATGCAGTATACACTGGGTACTTTAAAAACTAGGGCAGGAGGATGCTGGAAATCTTGCTCCTGGCCATGACCTGATGGGACAGCAGGAGGGCAGCAGACACAAGCCAACAGGCCTTTAAATGTTCCTCCTTCTTAGTTTTAAAAATTGTTCACTGAAATCATTCTGTGATAAAAGGCTGCATATAATTAGCCTGGGAGAGGGGAGTTTTTTTCTTTCATTAAATTCTTTTTTCCTACATGATTTTTTTTGTCCCAAGTTAGTATCTTCACTGTTTAGAAACTAGACTCTGTCTAGGTCCAGTAACACTTACATAGAAGGAGTACCACTTGTGAAATGCCTAGAAAGCCTGAAATATGAGTAGCACTGAAAGAATTGAGGATATTTAGCCTGGAAAAAAGACTCGGGGTACATGATGGCTGCCTCTGGGTGCTGAAAATGCTTCCCTGTGCTCTGTTGGACATCGGATACAGAGCAAGGAAGGAGATTTTAGTTTAATACAGTTGTGTCCTAGAAGCGTTGTGTATGTGACTGGTTATGCCTGCTCATTAGGAGAAAAAGGCCTGGGAAGAGCAGGCTATATGTGTCTATGAACAATTTAGGACTCTATTTAAGGGAACTAGGCTTCCTACTGATAATTGTAAAAAATAGTAAGTATCTACCATGGATCAAAAGTACCTACTATGTTCCAGGCACTGTATTAGATGATTCATAAAGAAACAATTACATATACTAACAGGTAGAAATCACCTTCTTTTTACATATAAAGACTTTGACATTTACTAGCCTTATCTCCAAATTATACAGTAAATCATCAGGAAATTAAAATTATTTATTTTATATAACCAATTGATTTTCATAATATGTTGCCTCCATTTTAGGATAGAAGTTCTTTATTAAAATGTACACTTAAGAGATGAAGCTCTTTCAAGTAAACTGGGCACTCCTAGTTAAGCTCAAGGACTGGGAGAACCCAAATCCTGCCTGTGTATGAGACTGCACGTGTATACTGCTGACTCAATTTTTCTGATCCATCATTTGAGAAAGGTTTTATACTGTGTTTTTTCATTCAAGAGAAAGGAAATCCTTAACTCGAACTCTAGGACTCTTTTAATGAGAAATAGAAGGACTCTGGAGAGCTTTTAGTAAAGGATTCTACCAGAGTTAGCATAAAAAGTTTAAGACATTAGGATGATTTACCTTTCCACAATTGTGTGTGTGTGTGTGTGTGTGTGTGTGTGTGTGTGTGTGAGAGAGAGAGAGAGAGAGAGAGAGAGAGAGAGAGAGAGAGAGAGAGAGATTGAGAGATTTGGCTTAAAGGAACTCCATAAATTTTGCTGACAAAATCTAAAAATGGTTTTTGGGAGAACAGGGAGAAAAACAGTCTCATGCTAGGTTTTCCAGTTTGTGATTTTAGTTGTTTCTCGGGACAAAGCTGCAAATTCGCTCTGTGAGAGCTCAGAAAACTAAGACTCCAGGCTCTTGTTAGTGGTCACATGGCCACTGTGTTGGAGAACAAGAATCTGACCTTCAGTCTGTCTGGATGAAAATCCCTTTCCACTGTGCTCAATCCTTTCTTTGTAACAAACATTTGTCTTTGGAAATAAAACAACCTTTTCCTAGCCAGTAGAATTATGTTGTCAGGACATTTTTCTAAAGATATACACAGTAGAAAAGGTACCAAGCAGCCAATTTTACCACAGAGCCAGCAGTGGTTGGGGCAGAGCCCAACCCCCTGAAAACATGGATTGGTGTGTAGTAATGAGTGTAATTAGGTAAAGAGTGTGACTGGAGAAAGCATCACCTGAGGGAGGAATGAGATCAGCACATTCTGTGGCAGGGTGAGCACTACTATAACCTCCTGGTCAGCTGATTGTTTGGGGAAAAAACCAAAAGCAGAATGGGCAGATCTCATCTACCCAAAGGGGAGTAATATTTTTGCCACTTTTCCTTTCAAAGCCTTTGAAAGTTTGTATTTGGGGAGGGGAACATGTAGTGGAGAGTGGGAAATAGTTCTAGACTGGGAGGAAAATTTCTCCTTTATGATTCTAAAGGAGAAAAACAAATTTTCTAGTTGCTTTCCTCCAATTCAAGAGCTTACTGATTCTGGGTGACCGATAACGCAGAGACATGCTGATAGAGCATGATTCTGTCATAAGAATGCTTTACACAAGCATAATGCAAAGTTCCCAGGTATATTTTTCTTCAAAGGGACTAGTGAAATAATATACTTAAAATTATCTAAATGCCACTGATATTTAACAGTAAGCATTAATTGAACACCGACTTTGTTCACAGCACTGTATCATATGCTTTACACAAAGCATTTGGAGACAGGTATTATTCTCCATCCTTTTCAGATGAGGAAACTGAAATTCATAGACGTTAAGGACCTTGCCCAAATTACACAGCCAGCAAGTGGCAAGAAAACAAGATAAACACCCAGCCCTTTGGTTCTCCACAGTGACCACTTTTTCTCCTGTAGCATGCTGCCTTCCTGGTGTGCTTGGTTTTCCATCCGTTCGAATGATTCCTCTACATCGTGCTCACCATGTATTGACCCCTCACAAGTATCAGTGTTAGAATGTTTCCACATTGAGATTGTTAATGTAAAAATTGCCAAGCTCCTTTTTTTAAATTTAACAAATGAAACTGTTGATAGGGAGACTTTCAATTTATAAGCAAAATCTTCATTAATCTCATCCACTTCAGTATGCCTAGTTAGCATAATCATTGAGTAGCAGTTAATTATTTACACAATACAGCACCCACTCCATACATGTGCTATTTAATTCAGTGGTTAAGATATTCATTTCTTTGTTCCAGATTTATTTGATCACAAAGGATAAATCGGTGATACACTATGTGATACTTGAATACATTGTTTCTGATAGCTTTTGAAAACTAGTTTTGTAGTACTAGAAATATTATATGTAAATATAAAAAATTAATGACCTGCTTATTGTCTAATCGTAACCCAGGTATTTCCCCGTGCAGCTCTTAACACTTAATCGAATCATAATGCCTTAAGAAAATGAGATGAGAGCATGTTTATTGAATGAACAGAATGTTCCTTTCCAGACCACTAGCCCATGTTTTACTGGCATCCATTTAAATTGACACTGTGTTGCTATTAAGTATCTCAGTGGCCCCCTAAGGATGTTACCCAAAGCTCCGCATACTTCCAGCTAGAGGTAAACCATAGGAAACAGGGCTGAATAATTCTCTCCCTTCTGCAGTGTAAATGTCATCCACATTCTTCTCTTTTGGATCCACCGCTTACAGGTGCATACCTGTTTATCTATCACTGACATTTTCTTTTACAAACATGATTAAATATCAATATTTTTTCTTCAAATATCATTTTCAGCATGATATCTATCTATTTGAGATGAGCTTACTGGTCGTTTCTAATATAAATATGTAGGTGTAACTCTTAAAATCATTTACCAATGACCACTGATTTTTTAAAAATTTTCATGTCCATTTTTCATTTGGTTTTTCACTTACAGTCTATTTTTTTGTAAAGCTAATCTTTTCTTATTCTTAAAATATGACTTTTTTAAACCTACTTTTTATGCACCCTAGTATACCAACCTGTTCTCCTGAGCTATTAGATTTAATTCTTTTCAATATCTGGAGCAAGGCTCCCCTATTTCAAAAAACCTGCCTTAATTCATCTAAGCTAAGAATCACTTTGTTATTCCTATTTCTTCAAGAATGTGTGTATTCAACCTTATTTATTCATTGATTCATCCACAAATATTTGTAGGTTATTCACTATGTGCCAAGCCCTGAAATAACCCCCAGAATACAAGCAAGATTGAGATATGCATGGTTCTTGCATGCAGGGCTTGCAACTAGCAAGGAATGTTAAGAAGCCAAGAGAAATGATAATAAAGTAAAGTAAGCAGCAGTCAGAGAGGGCTTATGGAAGCTTGTAAGAGTGGTACCTAACCAAAATAAGTATTTTAGATAAGACTTCTTGGATAAGGTGGAGTCTATATAAAGTCCTGAAAAGGTAATAAAGGTTAGCAAGGTGGAAATGAGTTCTGTGCAGAGAACAGCATATGCAGATTCACAAAGGAAAGGATTTAAGAACTATTTAAAATGAATGGAAGGAAGAATATGAGTTCATGATTTACCAAGACTATGATAAAGGAAAGAGAGGGTCATTATAAAGAGCCTTTCAAGTTATTAATTTGTAAATGTTTAGTGCAGCTTTGTATGCATTATCATCTTACAGTTATGTGAATCCACAGGATTTAAGATTCAGGAGGAATTCAGAGACCATGGACTATTCTATTTTAATTGCTTGAATGGTGAATGGTTCATTTAAAGTGGTTCAAAAAAATATTTTAACTGACCTACGCTTAATGAACCATTAACATTTTTATCCTGTCCTCCACTTTCCTAAGAGGATAATAGGAATATTTTTGTAGCCAGTAAACTAATGGGACTCTCATAAGACAGAGTTTAAATTTAAGGCACTGATAGGAACAATGCATAAATACTTTCTAAATTCAGTTTCTTGTGTGTGTTCTCTCTTACACATGAAGATTAAATGTGTGTGTGTGTGTGTGTGTGTGTGTGTACCAATATATATATATTGGGCCCACTGTGGTAATAGAAGGAATTTCTACCACGAAGACATATATTAGATTGTTTAAAGAAAGACAAAAATATATCTGATCATTAGCATATCCCCAAGCTAAGGTCTGTCATCCTCCAAGTGTTATAAACATTCTTGCTTCTTAGTACCATGGTGGGGGTGGGAGAGGGGCCAGTGGTCAGAAAGGAATGGGAATTTACTGAAAACATCAGTCTTCCCTGTTATAAAACATTCTTGATATTATGGAAAACTCACATGCTGACCCTGTGATTTATATGAAAGTGTCATGCCTCTCTCAAGTTCACCAAATTATAAACCATGTGGTTAGGTTAGCACATTTTCTAAATGTGACTGGGAATAAATTGCATGTTTTAATGTATGTTAAAATTGTAGAGAAAATTGTCAACAATGAAAAGATAGAATAAAAATATAAGATACAGTCATTCAAGTTAATTCAAGTTCTTTAAATATTTGGAGATTTTTTGAAGAAAATTTAAAAACTCTAAAACCAAATAAAAGGTCATGAAATAGAACAATGTCTTATTTAATAACTCTTGCAAAAAGTTATCTCATATCCTATTATGCATCTGTATGTCACATGCATGTCACTTAAATTTTTAGAAATATAAACTTGTAGTTAAGACTGTATAACTGCTTTAGCCAAGGGAAATACAGTAAGGCTTATGCATAATGTTCATAGCAGCCATAGTCATAAGAAACAAACTGAATACATAAATGAACACATAAATTGTATATCTTATAATAAAATGTTATTTGGCAATAAAACAGAATGAATTACTAATATGACTCAACAGCATATATAAATATTAAAACATTATGATCATTAAAAAAAACAAACCAGACCCCAAAAGGGATACACATTGTATATCTCATTATGACATCTCGGAACAAACTAATCTAATCTATAGTGACAGAAAACAGATTAGTAGTTGCCTGAGGGTTGTATGGAAGAGATGGGTGATGGGGAGCTTTGTGTGAAAAGAGACCTGGAGTGTTTGGAGTGATGGAGATGTTCTGAATCTTGATTAGAATGGTGGTTACACAGATGCATACATTTGAAAAACCTCATCAAACTTGGAGCATTTTATTGCATTTAAATTGCACCTTGATTTAAAATTTTAAAAAATGCAGTATTAATGTTTTTCTGATAACATAAGCTTATATTATTTGGAATAATAATAATGAAAAATAGCCTATCAGAGGAAAATTAAAGTAACATTCAATTTTGATAATATTGCAATATTTGGGGATTACTAGATTATACTGTGGCTATCATTTGATAACAAGTGTGGTCAAACTCTGCAATAGAATGGAAAAGTTAAAAGACTTACTGAAATGTAACATATAAACACTCTGAAAATTTCTCACATTTTAATGCTCTATTTCAATTTCAATCCCTAATTTTAAGAGGAGGGTTGTCATTGTTCTCTATTGTGAAAGACCAAAATCAGAGAATACTGGCTTAATTCCAAAACATTTCTATATAAAAAACTCTGACTGAGAGTGCCAAAGCGATTTTGATCTCTTTACTTCCTTTAAAGATAAGACTGAAAAATAGTTCTAACTTTCCTAGACTGTGCTCATAAGCTTCTATTGGCAAACCCTAAGCATATTACAAAACTAGGAAGTCATCACAATAAACTATTGATGTTGTTTTATTTATTTATGTTTTTTCTGTCTTTGAGACATGTTTGTCAGTTGTACTTACAGTTCTAAAAATTGTAAAGCAGAACTCTTATATATCTCAAGCTAGCATTTATTTGTGTTCAACCTCCTCCTTAGAAATAGACATGTTGGGGATATTAAATGTTGCTTCACCTCTCACTTCAAAGGAGCCTGTGCTTATTCTTCATGTTCTGTTCCACTTCTCGCTGATAAAAGTATTCATGCTTCTAGTTGTACGCTCTTACACCTCCATGAACCACAAGGATTAAGTGAATTTAAATGATTCTTTCAGTAGAGATAAAAGGTCAAGAATTTTGGGACCCATCTTCTAACACATATTTCCTTTTAAAAGCCTTGCAATGGATTTCAGAAATATTATCTAGGACCTTTTTTCCTTCCATAAAAAAAGAAAGAAATTGTTAAATCTGCCATAGCTAAACAGGCTAAAATATAATATTAAATAAGAACTTGATCATATTTTTGATAGAAAGAAACTTATTACTCTTTTTCATAATGAAACCAGACAGATACTGTCAGCCAAAAGCTAAGTGAGATCAGTTATGTATTTTTAAGCGACACCTTGACCTTCTGGCCAAAGGCTAAAAAATAAGTGATATCTCATTATATCATGATATTGGATAATTTCTATAGTTGCCTCAAAGCTTTTATAAAATGAGGTTGGGTATAAGTCAATTTATAAAAAGCTGACTAAATATTAGGTTTTTTAAAGCTACTTGACCTTTATTTTTTTTTAATTTTTATTGTATTTTTTTACCATTTAGCCCTCTTAATACTTCTAAGCCTCCTGCCCCACAATCACCTCACTGCTGCCCATAGCCATGAGTCCTTTTTCCTTTCCACTCAATCCTCCACCCCCTAACCTCCACACCAGAGTTGTCATCCTGCTCTCTATCTGTGTGTCTGTCTCAATTTTGCTTGTTTAGTTTTTTAATTAGATTTCATATATGAGTGAAATTATATGGTATTTGTCTTTCTCTGACTGGCTTCTTTCACTTATCATAATGTTCTCCATGTCCATCAGTACTGTAGCAAAGGGTAACATTTTTCTTCTTTTTTTAGAGCCAAGTAGTATTCCATTATGTAAATGTCCCATAGTTGTTTTATCCACTCATCTATTGATGGGCACTTGGGCTGCTTCCATATCTTGGGGTTTATAAATAATGCTGCAGTTTACATTAAGTATGCTTCTGTTTTTTCAAATCAGTGTTTTGTATTTCTTCTGATGTATTCCCAGAAGTGGAATCACTGGAGTAAGAAGCAGAGTAGTATGGAGATACCTCAAAAAATTAAAAATAAAGCTACATGCTCTTTAATGTGCTAAATGTGATGAACATGTTGTTTTTATTTGTGAGTCCTACACCTACTTTTTTTTGAGATTTTATTTATTTATTTTTAGAGAGGGAAGGGAGGGAGGGAGGGGGGAGAGAGAGAGAGAGAGAGAGAGGGAGAGAAACGTCAATGTGCAGTTGCTGGGGGTCATGGCCTGCAACCTAGGCATGTACCCTGGCTGGGAATCAAACCTGCGACACTTTGGTTCGCAGCCCGCACTCTATCCACTGAGCTACGCCAGCCAGGGTTACTTTACCACATGAATATACGTCCATTTTGCACTTTAGGTGTTCAGTTTTTCCATTCATACTCATCCGGAGCACATGAATATAATAGTAACCTTTTAAATTAAATTAATTATTAATGTGTTCAATGTATATTTATTGGACTGAACACCTTTGTGCTATGCATTGAATAGGTCCTGGGAAATGATATAGATATGGGTCCAGTCCCTGAGCAACTGTGTCTATCCCTTGTGGGTTCCATTTTTAACATGTTTAAAAATTATGCCTAGCATTTCTAAGTTTCAGGAATTAACATTTTTTATGAGAAAGTTAAAAATCCTCTAACAGAATTTCACACATGTATTTTAAACCATATATTTAGCTCCTTGTTGAGAGGGGGATTGTGACCAAAATAGGTGGCATAACAGGAATAAAGCAGAAGTGAGTCAAATGATAACATTCAGCTCCTGAGAGTATTATCAGACTAACAGTAGAAGCTTGGTTAGAAGGGGCCTCAGAAGTCTTCTCTACTTAAGAGTGAGACACAAACCTGCCTCTTCCCAGGGATTCACCAGGGCACCTGTTAAATATCAGGTCCCCAGGTTCACGTGCAAAGATTCTGAGTCAGCAGTTGCAGGGAGGTGGGCAGGGGGGAATTGAATATTTAGTTTTAACTAAGCAGCTGGGCAATATAGTTGGACTAAGTACCATCATTTAAAAACCACTGATTTAACCCAATCATTCTCTCTCCCTGTATCTCTAAGTTTCCTTTGGCTCCCTCTTAACTATCAGTTAGGGTAATATCATTAAAACATATGCTCTGGCTGATGTGGCTCAGCTGATTGGAGCACCGTCCTATAACTGAAGTGTTGCAGGTTCAATTCCTGGTCAGGGCACATGCTTAGGGTGCATGTCTGCTCCCTGATACAAGAGGCAACCAATTGATATTTCTCTCTCACATTGACATTTCTCTCTCACACACACATCGACATTTCTCTCTCTCTCTCTCTCTCCCTTTCTCTCTAAAAAAGAAAAGAAAAAAGAAAAAAATGTCTTCAGGTGAGAATAAAAAAATAATAAAAAAGCCTTGTTGAGCACATGCTATGTGATAGGTCCTATATATCACAGCTTTCATTATGAAAGAAAATGCATGCTTCTGTTTGACTGGTTAAACAGATAAACAGGGAATGAGTTTAAAAATTGTGTTCTCCTACTTCTCTGGCTCCTGCTAAAATGCTCTCTGGAGGACTTCACTCATGTGGGGCTGTTAAAGAAAAAGGACAATGACAAATTGAAGAGTGTGCAGAGAAACAAAGTGATAAAATGTTTAGAAAACAAGGTTTGTCATAAAAGGTGAACCTAACTAGATATGTTCAGTCTGAAGGAAAAGAAAGAAACCTAAGGGACACATGAAAGTGATTCACAATACCCAGTGAGATCTACACTAGGACAGAAATCAATTATTCTCATTAACAAAAGGACAGGTCTTGGGTGACAGCTTTAAACTCTGCCAGGAATACATGATGTGAGACTCAGCATTAGAAAAGGCTTTAAAAATTTTTTAACCTGCTGTATAAGAAGAGCAGGTAAGAGGAGATATTAGAAACTGATGTCAGGGGACACCATTGTAAAAACTTCTTTGACAGAGACATTGAAGATTGAGATGGGCTATCTATCCAGCAGATATGATGCTTTATATGTGAAATCAATCCTGCTGTATGCAGTCTTATAAATGCAGTATGAGGAAGCCTGTGAATATAAATTATGGCTGTTATCAGTACAGACTCTCAGTATGGTGAAAATATGATATTGTTAATGGCTTTTGTTCACACTGTCTAATTATCTGCCTGCATTTACATGCATAATTTGCTATCATTCTGAAATTTCTTTGTCCAGCCAAGGTAGAATTTCTCAATAATCCTACATGTGTATAGAACATGGACACCAGAAATCGTTATGCAGAGCATGTAAGAGCTACATCTTAAAGTTTCAACAAAATCTAAAACAAAAATCATCCTTTTTTTCCTGCAAGAAACTGGGAAGCTGATTCTTGTTTATACATATTTATTTTAATTCCATTCCATTTCCTGACTAACCATTCACCTCATTTTCATAATTCAGAAGTACATGTGAACCAGAAACTTCAGAGCATCTTGCATTTTACCTTTCCCAGGGTAATCTGAATTTTACCTCGTCACTAATAAGCACATTATATTCATAAGTGTTTCTTTTAGAGGCTTAGAGAATTTAAGTAAAAGTATGAAAATCCAGAGTTCTAAAAGAGACCTTATTTAGGATATGTGATTGGCTCTCTGTAGAGACCAAAGCACCCACTTCCCATTTAGTCCCCAAAGGAAATTTGTTGTAGCTCAAAGCAGTCACCATTTTACATTTGGGGTTTATCCATTGCAGGTGAGTGTTAACTTGAGAAATCATGGGCTGTAATCCCTAACTTCCCACAGCAAGCCTGAAGGTCACTATTTATTCTCTTGTTTGGTACTTTCCTAGAAGGGTTGCGATAATTAATACGCTTTAGAAACTACAAGGTCCAGTTCATGGGATAAAATGTGTTTGGAGAATATTTGTTGATAATGATGGGAACACATGTTTCTTTGTATTTGGGGGGATTGTTTGCTTTTTTGTTTGTTTTGTTGTTGTTGTTGTGTTGTTTTTTGCCAATGTTCAGTATTCCGAGGATGATGTAATGGATTCTTATAATACAAGCACTGCATTGATATTAGCCAGCCCAGAAAGAGCGTCTGGCATGAAGGATGTGAAAAACAAACTCTTACATGATTAGGGTATTCAGAGGTCTGAACTCTACCCCTTGATTATGTCATTGGGAGGAATCTATGATTCTTATTTAGTATTTAAAATTATTACTAAGTTTAACCCTTAAATATTTTCCAAAAACAAAAGATAAGTAATAACTGGTATGTTATTGGTTGTTGTATTAGTTTTAAAGTTTGAATGTACTATTTTCCACAAAAGGGAATGAAATACTAGTATTCAGTAATAGCCTTAGCATGGACAGTTTACAAAGCCATAGGCCTAGGTTAAAAAATGAGTAATCTCATGATTAGAGATGAGATATGGATTTTTAATAGACAAAGAGTTGAGAATAATCTTAGTGCCTGGAATGTAGGATGAGGAAAACATAAGGATAATGAGGAAAAACTGTGTTACTTGTAGAACAGTCCAAGCTTGCTGATTTTAGCACATACAATCAATGCTAAGTTCATTAAAACAGCATTAGGAAACAAAGGTGACTGGACAGTGATCTAAAGTCATATCTCTTTTCTAACTCTAGTTCCTAAAAGTCTTTACAAAATTTCTCAAAGCTCATTACTGGTCCCTTAATAAATAATCCTGTGACTTTTCCTCTGCTACCTTTGACTTGTTCATACACTACTCTTGGCAGCTTTCTTCAAAGATGCTCTTCCCTTGCTGTGGGAGGCACTGAGAATCCTGATTCTTATGCAAGCTCTCTCTTCTATGAGTTCTTTCCACCCTATTACCTTCTTGTAGCATTTTTATAATAGCTTTCAGATAGGTCCTCCTGGTTGGTATAGCCTTCACTATGGACCAGACCAGAAAGAGTGTCTGCTGTACTCACAAAGCTTCAGTGGCCCACCCATAAATGTTTGGAAATCAGATATTAAGTCTTCCACAAACAACGTTATTTTTTTTTCATTTTAGAGAAAGGAAGGGGGGAGAGAGAGAGGCAGAGAGAGACACGGATTTGTTCCTCTGCTTATTTATGCATTCATTGGTTCATTCTTGTATATGCCATGTGTGGGGATTGAACCCCCAACCTTGGCATATTAGGATGATAGTCAAACCAACTTAACTACTGGGCCAGGGCCCTCCACAACCAACTTTAACACCATTGAGTTTTCCATGAATTCTTGCCTACCTAAATTTATTGGTACTTTCTGTACATATTTCCTTCCACGTATTCATTCCTAAATGTATTATAAGTTAATTCTTATGAATTTAGCCAATATTCTTCCACTAATTTACTTATTTTTATTTCTAAATTTGCTTATTATTTTTAACCACAAAGGATTTAAGGTTGAAAAGAGGACTAACTATACAATAAAAACAGTTTTAAATTAAAAAATCTGGGTTAGTTTTATCTTCCTCATTTTGTTTTAATATCATGTAGAAAAGTAAAAGGCCCTTTAAGAGTTCACTAATGAAATAAACTCAAAAACCTAACTTTTTTCAAATAAAGAAAAGTTAAACATTTATGTCCACAAATTTTAAACACTGAGCAGTTTCATGTATATCTTGACTCTAAAATTTTATTTTCTCCTAGGACACAGAAGTATAGACTCTTGCTAGCATTTATAGTATGTACAATTTCTAGCTACATTTCAGGATTAATATATTAATTTTGTAATAGGAATCAAATGTTATCTCTTCAGTCAGGAAGAAATTGTGATTACATGAATTTTTTTAATCATTGACTAGGTTATTACATTTTGGTCATTGCCCTACAAATGATAGCTTTAAACATCTTTACTACTTCAGTAAGATGTTAGTGTGATTAGGCAGTTATGAGGGTTGTGATTCTGAAGTTTCTCAGTTAATACCTAAAGTTTTTACAAGAAATACATTTATGAAAATTCCTGCTCTTCTTTCTGTGTGACCCCTCTGTCTTTGCTCTTTTTGTGGGGCACTGACCCTGGTTACCTGCTCTCCTCACTCTGTCAAGTTTGAGTGGCCTTATACATGTTTGTTACACCCCCTGTCACCTGTATGCTCTTATCTTCTGCCCAGCTTTCCTTCTTGTGTTTGGGACCCATATATGTAAGTGCATGACAACATATACAACAGACTGTCATTCTGAAAATAAAAAGGGTTTTGGAGTTAGGAAGATGTTTGTTTCGTCCTATCAATTCTCATCTGAGTGCTTTTGAACAGGTCCGTGGACCACTCTGATCATTGTCTCCATTATTAAAATGAGGATATCACTTCTTACCTAAATGTGTTTTTTGTTACATATTAAGTAATGTAACACTTAAGAAATGGCCAACAGAAAATCTAATAGATAATAGACAATTAGTAGCTGAGAATGATTGTTATTATTAACTTTATCCTTTATGGCTTGTAACAGACCTAGAATATAGAGAGAAAGAAGTAGGAACTTAACAAAGAAAACTATTGACTTTTCTTTTTGTGCATCTACAAACTGTTTGATTCTAGCCCAATTGATTGGTATAAATCTTAGTATAAATTAGGGTTTACTGACCTGTAGGTCTCAGACAGAAGCAGTTTCACCCCAGTATGGGACACCTGGGAATGTGGAGATGGAAAATGCATTTCTGGTTGCCACAGTGACCAGGGAGTGTGTGCTACTAGCGTTTAATGAGGACGAGGACAGTCGGGGGGGGGGGGGCAGGCATGATGCACAGTGTAATGAGCAGGATAATGTCACCAACTGAAAGTTTTTATGTCCAGAACACCAGTATCAGCCTCAATGAGATGATCCCATGAAGTCCCACTTCCTCAGTCATGGCTTGTCAGTGTGAGGGCCCAGAGAATTAAGAGTGACTCTTAGGACCACCCTCTAAGCAAAGGCTTGCATCAAGATCTATTGAGCTTGTGCCTATCCCAGCCCTCTCAGGCATTCTCTAAACCCGAGACTTATTAACCAAGTGTCTGAAGGAGTATGTGGAAGGACGTGATAAGCTTGCTCTTCTAAGGAGCACACAGAGGAAATGAATTCCTACTAGGTTAAGAGGGATTTAGGTCAACTCCTCAAAGAATGACTTGATTATGAATGTGGTCAAAACTCAGGCACGGGTTACAAATGAAAGCGTTTAAATCTCCTTTGGAGGGTATTAAGATCAGGATTGGCCCTCATAGTGGAAATGTTGTGAACATAATCCTGCTTAGAAGCAGGAAGTAGATAAGAAGGTGGCCCCATCTAGTGCTAATATATGAACACCAAGGGGCTAGTGAGCATTGTCTCTTTATCACTCTCGCTTCCCACTTTACAAACCCTAGACCTAAGAGAGCCCACTTTGCTCTTGAGGATAAGCACACTTATTATGTACTTCCCCTAAAGAACCCTAACTTCAATTAGTGAGAAAGAATGTAATGATAACTCATTATACTCCATTTCAGCACATGCTGTTATGTACCCAAATAATATCACAGATTATGCATACATAGAAGATTATGTACGTAAACATTAATCCATGGTAATGGTTCCTAGGCTATTATTGTCAGTTGAAGGGCCCTAGGGAACTGTAATTACCTCATTTTTCAGGTGGTATGGCACAGTCATCCAGAGAGGGCTGCAATAACTTGAGGTTTGAAAAAGCAACAAATGCACACAGACTACTTATTTTTTGCTTTATGTTTCTGTGCAAAATACAAAGATAGATGAAAGAATATCTCAAAATGTCTTATTTTTATTTGGTTTGTTTAATGTCTAGTCACAAGTTCAACTGATTTTTTCACCACTTGCTTAAAACTACAGTGACCATTCTGACATTGTTGAGTTGTCCCCTTGGGTGATTACTTCTGGAGTCAGCAACATGTAGACAGAACTAACACATCTGAACCCTGATTCAGAGTCCAACTTTCTCACAGTTTTATTAACATGAAAGCACCTTATCTCTGAGCACAGTTCCCCATCATCCATATTGCTGCCTAGGTTTTAATGGTTTACATTGCTTCAAATTGCTGCATGTGCTTCTTCCTACTTGCCTTTTATAAATGATTTTCTGTTTGGAAATCATTTGCTCTTTACTTTATCATAATGACTTTGTGATTATGAGCATTCTGTGTATTTGAGAGGATCTCTCTTTAATACAAACTCTGTAAAAAGTGTGTGTGTCTGTTAGGTTAGTGGTTTGCTCATTTAAGATTGCAATTTTTTTATATGTAGAAGTTACTTAATATTCAAATAAAACCTTTTGAATGTCTGAAGCACTGATTCATTCTTCTAACAAATATTTACTAAAAATGTGGTATATTCCAGGCACTGGGCTAAATGCTGAAAATAGACAGATGAGGAAGATTTGTTTCCTAAATCCTAAGAGATCAGTCTAGTGGGGCAGTTAGGCATGTAAACAAATATAGTACAGTGTAATATGTGCTATGATATCAATCTGCAAAAAGTGCTATAAGAATACAGAAGTAGGGACCCCAATTCTCCTATGGAGAGGAGGTGGAAAAAAGAAAAGAGGCAAGAGGGAAGGACACACAATGGAGGTAACATCTGAACTGAAATTTGGAGAGTGAAATTTCATAGGTGAGGGTAGTACAGTCAGTGTAGATACATTTAACTCCTCATAGTCTAACCATGTTTTTGTTTGGAAGTTAAACAAGAATAAGCAGATGAATGGTGTTTTTGAATGTAAATTACTTTAGCTTGAAAGTTTAGTACAATAGTCATTTCATTGGATTGGAGAAATAACTTTCTTGTAATATTTATTTTGGTAAAATGGAGAGAGGTCTTTTTAAAAGTGGAATAAAGTTCCCCCTTTGTATTTTTTGCAATGTTCTCTATAATTTAGAATGACAGATTCCAAAAGCATAACAAGGAGATAACTCAAGTATTCGAGCCATTTAATTATTATTTCTATATTCATTCTGGTAATATGGTTAAAATCCATGCAATGAGTCCATGTAAATGCTATAATTTGGGGAAGTATCCTGATTGGCTAGGACTTTATTGATGAGGACTTTGGCATCTTATCACTCAAGAATCGATAGGAAAAAAATCTAAGCATTCACTGTATGTAATCAGTGTCTAGGTACTGAAAAAGATATGGGTTAGATTAAGTTATATATTAATATCTAATGTTCTATTTACAAAAGAAATTAAAATGTTAAGTGAGTACAACCCTAGCTAACCTAACCTAATCATGCTAATCATCTAACCATACTAACTTAAACTCTCTTCAGGGAGTTTATAAATTGTTTGGCCATTATTAGGTACAAACATGAAGGAATTACTAAAAGGACAAAGCAATAAGGAATAGATCCCACATGAATCGGGTGACCATATAATTTATTATCCAAACCATAGCATTCTGGAGAAGGGGGTGTGTATTAATAATCACACAAGGACAACAAGAATAACCCAAGGCTAGCTTACTCAAACTCCATCATCCTAGAAAAGAATATAGTCCTCCTATAAATGAATGACACAAAGAATAAAAACTCTTAAGAAAAAGATAAGATCACTGAGTGTAGACTTGGCAAAAGGTTGATTGGGTAAAGGATAAGGAAGGCTTTTTGTTCATGAATAGTAACATGAGCAAAAAAAAAAAAGTCAGTACTGCCCTCCCAGGTTACATTGCATCAGTTCTAGTTTTCTAATCCTTGAACTTGAATATGACTTTCCCTTTTGCTACTTTCTTGGAAGTTTCCCATGCTTCCTGGCTACCCATGGCCAGGACACAGACTTTGGTTTTGTCTTTGATGTCTGTGCTCTGATGTCATACCAGCTCGGCGTTCTAATATACCCCCAGGTCCCATGACTCTGGACCAGGCAGAATACTAGTCCCTCTACTTGACTGTGAGGGATAATCTGACAGTGTTAACTTTAGTCAACTCAATTAACAGCTGTGGTGCCATATTTCTCAGTTGTAAAATAAGAGAATTGGAGGAGATGATGTTATACATGACAGTGCTCTCATCTCTAATAAAAAATCCCCATTAAATCAATAATAACTCCTATGGAAAGATTTACTATCTCAAACAAAGCCATGTGAGGTTACAAATAGTAACCATCACACATACTGTCATTTATATAATGTGTTAGACTGTAATTGGTTGATAAATACTTATTTTATTGATGAGACAAATATAACTGGTTATATAAACTATGGCATTTGGAGAAGGAAAGGGCTTAAAACTACAGTGACCATTCTGACATTGTTGAGTTGTCCCCTTGGGTGATTACTTCTGGAGTCAGCAACATGTAGACAGAACTAACACACCTGGACCCTGGGTTAGGGGGTCCATATTACATATGGTGGATGCTTGAATTTTTTTTATTCCTGAATGACAGGATGCCAAACTCCACATTACTACATACCTAACTCATTTAAATGACTTTTCTTAAAAACCACACTTAATAAATAATGCTTACATTTTTAAAAATCTTTAATTTGAAAGTTAGAAAGGACTTCCAGTCAAGATGATGGCATAGGTAAACACAGCTAATCTCCTTGAACAACCACATCAAAATTACATCTAAAACATAGAACAACCATCACTCATAACTGTCAGAAATTGAGTTGAATGGAAGTCTGACAACTATAGAATTAAAGAAACCAGATCCATCCACACTGGTAGGAAGGGTGATGTGGAACTGGCTTATCCCACATCCACATGTGGTGGATAAAAATTTTGCAGGGATATCTCAAGAGCAAGGAGTCCTAGCTCCACACCAGCACCCCCAGCCCGGGATTCCAGTGCCAGGAAGGTAAGTCCCACAACTTCTGGCTGCAAAATCCAGCATGGATTGAGTGAGTAGAGCAAACTTTTAAAGTCCCAAGCAGT
Organism: Phyllostomus hastatus; assembly: GCF_019186645.2. Lineage (NCBI taxonomy): Eukaryota > Metazoa > Chordata > Mammalia > Chiroptera > Phyllostomidae > Phyllostomus > Phyllostomus hastatus. Next base: position 43,149,719 of record NW_025334041.1, read on the forward strand.
TCCTCTTAAAGAACCCATACACAGACTTACTCAGATTCTCTGCACCACTGGGGCAGCAGCTTGAAAGGTGCCAGTGGCCTATGGGGAGTAATTAAAGTGTCTGACATTAAGAAGAAAGTGAGGGACAGTTTTCTCTCAGACAGAAAGGTGGGCAGAGGACATTGTCCCTTCCTGAGCCCTCCCACCACACAGCCACATTGCTGATGAGCTAGTTTCATGTCTGAGACTCCACTGACCTGATTAACACTGTTTGCCCCACCATGGAGATCACCTGAGATGTTGTCCCACCCATTTTACAGGCCCACCTATCTGTTAACTGAGATTTTTCCATATGAATGGCTGGTTTTGGCTTATGCTTCACAACTTCCTAAATCCTATTAAACAAGCTACATTCAGCCTCAGTGAGCTCCCAGTAAGCCGCCAGGGTCTGTACCACTTGCTAATTGGCTCCAGGCCTGTATCACTTGCTAATTGGCTCCAGGCCTGCTACACTAGCTGCAGCCAGCCTAGATTCACAATTTAGCTTCAGCTGGAAATCTCCAAACCCAGCAAAAGTAGCAGACATCTCAGACTGCTTTATAGTTCATTCAGGGCGGCCCCAGGCGAACACAGGTGAGGGCTGACCTTGGCCTGCAGCACTCAGGAAACCTCAGAGCCTATACACCTAGTAGACAACTACAGACCACATCTGTATGTACAACTGTAATACCATAATGCATAAAAATAATTTTTTAAATAAAGAAAAGTTAGAAAGCATGTAAAAGCCACTTTAATATCTGCCACATAAAATTTATTTGTAAATATAACTCATATTATTATAAAATGGACAAATATATAGATAGCCATCCATATACACTTGTGTATATTATACACATACAGAGCTTTTATATAAAGTATGACATAATGTATGAAGAGAAACAGTAGAGCCAGGGCAATACAACTGATAAATCAGAGCACACATGGGCAACAAAGAGACAGGACTTTGACATTTATTACTCCACCACAAGTATGTTTTACATAGGGCTATAATCAAAAGGGGCTTTAAAAAATGGGGAAGGTCTAGAAGGAGACTATTTCTACATAGAGCTCACCCTATATTTTCCTGTCAATCTGCTGCTTTTAAAGAAAGGATGAAAATGAAAGAAGGGAAAAAATAATGGGAATCTGTAGAAAAAGTTGGGAAAATTTCTCTAAACTGAGTTTTGTTTCCATAAACCTGGGAAATTATATTAAACATCTAAAATAAAAACCTATCACTCCATTTGGTCTCCTACTTTGAGTACTACAGAGAGCATAACACTTTCAAAGCAAGAGAATGTTTTATTTTTTCACTCAGAAAATGCCTCTGTGTTGACAGGAAAGCAGCTATTAATTACATATTCATTGTTAGAATAGTTGTCATTATTCTAAACAGACTAACAAAAATTAAAATGCACTGATTCTGGTGTTCATATACTATCCATGTTCATCACAGAACCACATTCTCTAAGGATACTTACCAGGCATGACTAGGAAGAATGTAATATGTCTGCCTTATGAAAAAACAAACACACCTGGTTTTTAAAAAGCACCAGTAAAGTGTGGACTATGTTAAACTAAATTGTGACATTGAATTGGGATGAAGTAATCTGTCATTTCCCTTCAAACCTTGCTTCTTTAGCATTTAGCAACAGTGACCACACAAATACACTCTACAAAATAAAGGATGCCCTTGGAGCAGCAATTTTCAGCCTTTTCCATCTCATGGCACACATAAGCTAATTACTAAAATTCTATGGCACACCAGACAAAAAGTATAGGTATAATTTTGACTCACTCACATGGGATAGTTGTTGTATTGGCCGTTGTCAATTTTTTTTTTATTTGACAATCTAAGGAGAAAGAGGTCAGTGCCCCTGCCTGAATAGCCAGGTTTGCATGTTTTAAAAATTCTTGCAGCACACTGGTTGAGTATTACTGTCTTATAGAATAATTAATTTTGGAAGTTGGCTTTTATAATAAAATAGTACTTCAAAATGAAAAGAGTAATTTTTGGAGTGTAGAGAATGACAAGCACCTCAAATATGAGGTGGCTTCTTAAATTTGAAAAGTCCTGAATCACCAAGAAAGTAGTGTCAGAATTAAACAATCTTATTTGTTCAAGTCTTAAGCATTGGTTTTGTTTTGTTTTGTTTTCTTATATTCCTTTTATACTACCCTGCCTTGGCAGAAGCAGCATATTATGAGTTCATTTAGCTTTATGTTTGTTTAAATGTGTTTCTGTAACAGCATTATATCTTCTGAGACCATAGAATCATTTGGAGGAGAAATTACCTCATTCTTTATAATGGGATTTTGTGAGAATATTACTTTTCCTTTCTAATCTTTTATTCTATTGTATATACTTATTACTGAATATATGACATCGATAGTGACATTGCCCTTGCTCCCCATAGGGTCACTTTTCGCCTAGAATCAGTGAGAACAATATCCTTAAAACTTCTACCAGGTGTTCCAATATACCCTGTATCCTCCATTCATGAGGAGCAAATGTGGTCTATAAAATTATCTATAGTTTGAAGAGGGAACTAGGTCAATGAGAATATAATACTAGTTGACTTATAGATGAATCCTACACTCATGTCCTGAGGTACACCATTGCCATGTTCTGCACCTCTCATTAAACTTCATTTCCGTTTGGAAAACAAGAATGATTGTGGCTATAAACCTGGGGTTGTTTACAACCTATTGAGATCATGATTTACTGCTTGTCCTGCATGCCTATTGCCTTACAATTTATCAAGGGATTTCATGTGTATTACCTCACCTGTGGTGAGGCTATGTAGGAACTCTTAGGTGAGATTCAGATTTCAGATCTATTATCTATTTATCTATCTACCTATCTAATCTGTAACACCAGGGCAAAGGCTACTTTGAGTTTTCTTTGATGCATTTAGATTCTGCATCTTCATGAAAATCTAACCCAACAGCATCTGTAAAATCTAACCCAACAGCATTCCTTCTCCCACTCTCTCCTTTTTTCGTTCTCTCTTCTGCCTGCTTACATTAACTTGTACTTGCTGTCTCTCGGCCATTCACTTCCTTACTTTCTCATTCTTTTTTTTAACTCTGCAGAATCACACATCCTCAAGAAAATCCCCATAGCTCTAACTTTTGCTCAGGCATAAAAATGTCACTGGCTATTTCCATAATCTGGACATGGAATCAATTTCCTTGATAAATTTGGTTCAGGCAGCTAGTTAAAAAATAATAATAATGGGTGTGTTTTTGCCTCTTCTTTAGGTAATCCCCAACAATACTGAATTTAACTACTGGGTCAGATGTGCTGACTGACAGCCACCTCAAGTTTTAGGGCTCTTTGACCCAGACCTGGATATGACTGAAAATAAGTTACTGTGAAAGATTAAGATAATGATGTGTCAGTTTAATCTATTTGGAGAAACTTTGGAGTAAACTTTATCCTAATTGTTTTCTTCCTTATTCAAAATTTAAACATGATTACTTTTTTTCTGGGAAGCTGTTCATATGTCAAGAGCTTGCCAAATCATTTACTGTTCTCTCCAAATCTTCCCATGTACACATTCAGTTCTAATACAGTTCTAAATAGTTATGTCATTTCAGTCCCTTCAGCTTTAAACTTAAAATAATTACATCAGATAAACTCTATTAAGTATCTGTGATCCTTTAAAACTTTTCCCCTTGGACTTTAGAATCAAGTGGTTGCATATAGCCTCTTTTCTAATTTTGTTGACTTTCAGTTTCTACTTCTATATTTGATAGTTTAGTTAGTCATTAAATATGTTTGTGCTTTCAGGATATTGAAGATAAAATTCTACATGCAATGTGACCCAAAGATAAATATTCACTGGTGAGGCAGTGTGGCAGAAGGAATTCTGGCTATTTCAGGCAGAGAGAGATGTAATTTCCATCTTAGCTAATTTTTTAACTTACCTAAACATGTTATCTCACCTCTAAAATGGGTGGAGTGTTCACAGAATTGTTACCATAATCTAGCTATGTTACATGGGTAAGAGCACTTTCTAAAGGCGCATCCATAGGAAGAAAGTGCTATTGCAAGTTTTTATATGTGTGAAAGGCAAAACCCCACCCCCCCAAAAAAAAATCATTGTGACTTAGTATAATAGAAAGGAGGAATCCATTTTACTAACTTAAACTTAATTTCACTTTTTTAGAAAAATGAATTTTGTTTGTTTTCATTTGAAGTACTCACTTATTCCCAGTTCACCAAGTCACTGGGCAAGCTTTGCTCCTGGGCCATGTGCCTCCGTAGTTAAGAGCATGAGCCTGGGGCCAGGTTGCAAGGTACAAATCATTCTTTTATTGCTTCTTCCCTCTGTGATCTCAGACAATATACTGGACTATGTGCTATAGTTCATTTGTGCACTGGAAAATATCACAACCTCCCTTTTAAGCTTGTTGTAAAGATAAAGGAGTTAACTTTAAAGCATAAAACATAACAGCACAGTACTTTATGCCTGGCATGAAATAAGCACTATGTATGTTTTCTATTACTATAAGCATTACATTGTATAAAAACATTGAAAAATACACTTCAGCCTTCTCCTTGTTGTGATTATTTCTAACTTCTCTTCATCATCCCAGAGTTATAAATTGTAAAGTTTAAACAAGAGATATTGTATTTATATTGATTAGTAACTGATGAAGTAGACAAAGTTTTAAAGTATAGAATACATGCATTTACCATATTTTTTAGCTATCAAATGTGGAAGCTTTAGTTTTGTAGCACTAATTTGGGAGAACCTGAGTCCTTAAATTTAGAACCTCATAGATAATAGACTTGGCATAAATATCTGTTTTTGCTATTGATTATTTGAAATTTCTTCCACCTTGAGAAAGTTCTGTTCTCTTCTGATCAAGTAGATTTAGTATCTGTCTACTTGATACCGAAATGGTCTATTACTAAACGCTCTGCTGCACTACTATGAATGATAAAAATGCTTTGCTGTTAGGATGGATTTTTCATTTGTTTCCAGTTGAAGTGGTGCTATACAAAAACTGTTCTTGTTATATTAATGGTGGCTGAACTTTTTCCAGACAGAGTTTACATATATTAGTGGAAGGCAATAGTGGTAGTATTACAGATCTTTATCAAGCACCTCTTAATCATTACTATAAGTTTCTTGAAGGCAGATAAATTGCATTTCACATATTCTAAATATTGTGATTAGATAGTAATACACAATACAAGGGGAAATGCACATGTTCAGAAAAGGTAAAAAGAAGTTTGTTGGATTTTATTAAAGAGGAATGGTGATACTCATTTTGGTAGAGAAATATCCAAAAATTAAGGTGGAATTTTTATTGATCATAAAGAATTGCTAGTGTGTTGATTGCTGGTAAAGTATTTGAGGTAAAAGCAACGTAGAAGCAAGAAAGCACAAGGTTTTTTGGATCACATTAAGCTACCTAGTTACCAGTGTAACTATAAAGGGAAAAAGTTACAGATAAAAATATACAGGTAGAAGGATCCATATTGAAGATTAGAAAACAACACCAATAACTTGCCTTGCTATCTTATGTCTAACTCCATGAATATCATTAAAATTCTTTATAGTTTCTGAAATAAATTCTTCGGCCCTTTTCTTTAAGTTAGTAAACACTGGAAAAAAAACTTCATCTCAGACTGTTTGTGATACTAATGTCCACAGGTTTGTGATGACTTTCACAGATAGACCAGTTATGTGGATCTTCCCAACCCAAAACAGCCTAGCTCTTGCTTGGTGACCTCGTGTTGTGGTTATTTCTTTTCTTCAAATACCTGCTCTGTCTTTTACACAGGAAGCCTAATTCTTCTGAAGTGCAGGTTCCCTTGAAAACATTGAAGGTAAAAATACTTTGAAAAATACTTTTGACATCAAGCACATATGTGTTGGCAGAAAAAGCTGGCAGGAGGAGAACAGGTATTGGGAGTTATTACTTATAAGCAGAGGCTACAAATGAGGAATATTAATCTGACAGTGATATAAGATTGAAATGTAATTAGGGCATCACAATGCTGTAAGTGTGTGAGTGGTGAGGGTCTGACCTGGAGTGCAGAGTGGGAAGGAAAGGGGCAAAAAGATGAGAGACATGGAATCCATAAGACATGACAAGGTACTGGGTGTGAAGGAGGAAAGAAGCAAAGCTCATGGCTCATATCTGGATGACCAGAGAAATGGTCAGGCCATTAAAAATAAGAAATTAAGAAAAATTGCTAATTCCTGTGGGCAATGCTGTTTGGGACCTGATGAGTTTCGTGCCAAGAGAATTTGTGCCAACCTATCTCACAGGCAGTAAAAAAAATGTGGGGCTTGGAAAATAACTGTATCATCCACATTACAGATGAAATAACTTTATCCTTGATGTAGTTTAAAGATATCTGCAGTTGGTAATACTGAGAGCCACAGGAGTAGATAAGATGGATGAAAAAACAGATATAACAAGAAAAGAGTTAAAGGATGGGATTGATTTAACTGAGTATAACCTTGGGCAAATCACTTACCTGTGTCTTCCTTTCCACACATGTGAAAAAATGTAATGGTGGTAAACTTTCTTCACAAATATAAGTGAAATAATGTATGTGAAAATAATTGGTAAAGTATAAAGTGCTTCAATATACTGTTGTTACTGTTGCTATTGAGAAGGAGAAGGAAAAGAAGACCCAGTAAGTAAGACCAGAAGTGAAGAGAGAGAAGAAACAATTGGACACTGTCATGGACACCATAGAAAAGAGTCTCACGAAATGAGTGTCGGCACCATTGGGTGTTACATTTGCAAGTCATTGGTCTCCTCTGAGAGTGCTACTTCAGTAAACACTAAACTTAATTATCCAGATCTCAGGTTGAAAAACATTAGCAGGCTTTGGAAAATGGAAATAGTAGATATTTTCAAAAATAGATATCTATATATATTTTTTTATTATGAGAGAGAGAATTACAGTGTGAGGAGGGTATAAAAATTAACTTATTTTAAGGAAAGTTGTCATAGAAAAATATCCTAGATAACCAGACTATTCAAGTTCATTCAACATTTGGACATTGGATACACTCATTTTTCTTAGGTAGGTTAAAAAAAATGCTTCCAGTAATGTCATATCATTTGTGCACATTATCTCATTACTTCTTATACTCTTTTCTTTCATTTATGTTTTTTTTTCTATTTGAGACAGTTGCTACTTTTGAATCCTTAATTCTCTATGAACATCATTTATATTTCATTGAACTTTCAACATTCCATGTCTTCTTATATTAGTTACTTTCCTTTTAAAATCTTCGATAAATGAAATTGATATTTTCATGAGAAGAACTGTAAAATAATCAGTACAAATGAGTTCAGGAGTAATCCCCATTTTTCTTAAAAATCATATTGTTTTAAAACATGCCAATATTGGCAAATTAAAGAGGCATACTTGACACACAAAAAAAGAATTAAAGTGGTTGTTGAATATGCCATACAGTTAACATATTTTTCAATTACATTTTGAGATAATTTAGATTCGAATGCAGTTTTAAGACATAATACATACAGCTTCCATTTACCTTACATTCAGCTGCACACAGAGAACGCCATGTGAGAGAGCAGTACAGCATCACAGCCAGGACGTCAGCATTTGCAGATTCACATACAGACATTTCCTTTTTCCCTTCCTCCATCCACTTCTTTGCCCTTGGTAACCAGTGATCTCTTCTCTGTTTCTATATATTTGTTATTTCAAAAATGTTATATGAATGAAAACAGAGAATGTAACCTCTGGGGATGGACTTTTTCACTTAGGAGAATTCTCTCATTCTGTTTGTTGAATGTTTTAGTAGCTTGTTCTTTTTACTGCTGGTTAGTATTTCATGGAATAGATGTGCCATCATTTGTTTAGTGATTCACTGTTGAAGGATAGACATCTGGATCACCTCTAGTTTGGGACTGTTACGAGTTAAGCTGCTACTAAACATTCATGCGGAGGCTTTTGAGTGAATACAACTTTTCCTTCCTCTGGGATAAATGCCCAGCATGGCAATTGTTGGGTTTCATGGTAGTCGTATATCCAGTATTTTTTAAAACTGACTAATTATTTTCAAGAGGGATTGTACCATTTTACATTGTACTGCCAATCTATGAGTGAGTGATCTTATTTTTTTAAAGATTTTATTTATTTATTTTTAGAGAGGAAAGGGAGGGAAATAGAGAGAGAGAGAGAGAGAAACATCAATGTGTGGTTCCTGGGGGTTGTGGCCTGCAACCCAGGCATGTACCCTCACTGGGAATCGAACCTGCGACACTTTGGTTCCCAGCCCACACTTAATCCACTGAGCTACGCCAGCCAGGGTGAGTGATCTTATTTTTAAAAATCCTTACCACAATTTTGTGTTGTCTCTGTGTTTTACTGTAGCCACTATGATGAGTGATGAGTGATATCTCATTGTGGCATTCATTTGCATTTGTGTCATTGTTAATGATTTTGAACATCTTTTAATATGTTAACTTGCCATTGGTATATCTTTGGAAAAATGTCTGTCAGTGGTCCACTTTATATTGAATTATTTTATTTTTTTAGTATTTAATTTAATTGAGGTTTAATACTACTTTTCTTTTGAGTTCTTATTTTTCTAGAAGCTAGTTCTTTGTCATATATGTGGTTTGCAAATATTTTCTCAGGCTGTACTTTGTCTTTTCACACTCCTACAGGTCTTTCACAGAACAAATGGTTCTAATTTTATGAAGTTTAGTTTATCACTTTTCCTTTCTATTGTACCAAGAACTCTTTGGCTAACCCTAGATGTCAAATGTTTTCTCCTAATAGGTTTATAGTTTCACTTTACATTTAAGCCTATAGTCCACTATGAGTTAATTTTTATAAAATGTATGAGGTTTAGGTTCATTTTCATTTATTTATTGCCTATATACAGAGACAATATTTATTGCCTATATACATAGCAATATACATACAGTATACATAGGCAATAAATATGTCTTACTGCTCAAACATCATTTGTTGAAAAAGCTATCTTTTTTCCATTTAATTGCATCTGCACCTATATCAGAAATCAGCTGGGCATATTTGTGCTCCCTTTATTTCATTTAAATTATAATATATACTGGAGTCTGTATGTGGAAGGAGGGGCATACTTATTGTTCATTGTCTTGGAAGGGAGCAGAATAATAAATAGAAATGATATTAAAACCAAAATATATATCCTCATTGTAGTTGTGACTCAAAATATATACATGTATGCAGATGTATATACAAATACAAATACATACACAAGATTACAAAGCAAAGCAGAGTTTCCCAAAATGTGCTAACTAGAGCTAGTGCCATGGGGTAGTAACATCTGCTGTGTAGGGAGAAAAGGAGGTACTGAAATACACTTGGGAAGTGTTAGTGTAAATATATTTAAACACGAATTTTGGCTATAAATTTTTCAAAGCTTTGAGTTGGTAAATTTATATTATGGCTTTTCAGAAAATACAACAGTCCCTAAAACTATTTAATAAGTAATCGCATAAACCATCTTATTGGGCTAGGTGAATTTAAGACATCAGATTATGAGGTGCTGATATCTATTTATTTAGCAATGTTATAGAGTGTTTAATATGTGCCAGGTATTTTTTAGGCAATTTAAAAATATCACATTTAATCTTCATAACACTATGAGGATGTTGCTGTGTTGTTGTGATAGTATTACAGGTCAAGAAATCGAGTCACAGAAAGCTCACCATGTCTCACCATGTATAATGCACACTTTTTCACCCAGATTTTTGAGGGAAAAACAAGGATGTGCATTATACATGGGTGACTCTAATTCTGTATGTATATAAATGTTTTAGTTCTTTTATTTGTGCTTATGCATTAAAAGTATAACTCTGGAAAGCAATAATGATATCTGTATGAAAAATAATATCCTGGAATATAATCATTGGTTTTGTTTCTAAATACAAATAATAAAAAATTATTAATTTTTTATTAATAATTAAAAATTAAAAAATTAAAACAAAAGATTTCTTCTAAAAGTTTAGGCCAAAAACGTGGGAGCACATTATAATCAGCAAAACACAGTAAGTAACTTTTCAAGGTCACCCAGATAATAAGTAACAAAGCCAGGATTTGTTCTCAGGCAATCTGACTCAAGAAGTCATGCTCTTCCATGCAAAATAACTACTATTAATTTTAATGCTAGAGATTTAAGATTGTAAACTCTCTGGTTGACCAATTAGTTCTTTCTGGTTTGGTCATGGTTGCTAAAAAACTATTAGTTTGCTTTCTCAGCCGAACAGTTTCTTGTAATTTTCAGGATATCATTGTGAAGAACAATACTCATTATCTAGTACTTCCTCATTTATTTTATATCTATTTATTGAACATGTCCTCTGTTACCTGCTGAGGCTACAAAAAGAAAGCTTTGACCTCAGGGCTAGTGGGATGGACTAGAGATGGGGAAAGATTCAGAATCTGAGCTAGATTGGACATTTTATATTCCTGGCAACACTCCATTGAATAGATTTTTTTGTCTATTTACCACAATAGTCAAACATGATGTAAAAAAAAATGGTTGAGAATTTCAGTGAATCAGTGATTACCATAGCATGCATTAGCTAAGAGTGGAGATGAATTCATGATAGTATTTATAGAATTTAAAGGAGTTGATGAATTTGGGTAGATGTATGTGTGTATATATATACTATATATTTGTATATATGTAAATACTATATATACATATATTTAAAGGGCAGAGTATATCAGGTAGTGGATATTAAAGAAATGGTAATTAAAAGAAATGAAGTAATATGAGAAAAAAATGTTTGGTTGTTGCAATCAGTCCAAGTTAACAGGTCAGTTGAGACCAGTGATTTATTGGGGAAATTCAAATGTGGAAGGTCTGGAATGCTGACCTGCAGAAATGTCTGTCTGTTTGCCTGTTTTTCTCACTGGTTGAGGGCAGGAATCTCCTCATTACCTTGTAACAATGACATGCTTATAAAATGAATAATTGTTTTTGAGAAGGAAAGGTTCATAAAGACAACTCAAAGTTGTACTAATATTTGTAGTCATGTGAGATGAAATACAACTTTAAATTCTGATTACTCTCTATATAAAGAAGTGTTTACATATGCCAACTGTATAGATCATATAGTTCTGATATTTCAGAAAGCCCTTACTTCTGAATGAATGAATGAATGAATGAACAAATGAAGGCAAAACCTTCACTCACTATAGTTAATGTCTGGTCTAGTTGCACAAATGTTTGGTTTGGTTTTCCCCTCTTTTGGGTTCTGAGCTCTTTGTTGTCTTCTCCTCTGTTACATTTCCCACCAGGGCAGTTGTTACTAGAAAGCTGGAATATGTTCCATTTATAACTTACCACTTTTTAAAGGACCCTCATACTCAAGATATATACAATACTTGACCTTAGAAGTTCACAAAACAATGATAACATTACCTTGATTTAGGGTATTTCAGGATATCTCACTACCTCGGGTCATCATTTTATCTTAATGAAATACAGTAAGTGTACATATATGGAGTGAACATAATATATTCCATTTTTTAGTATAGAACCTCAACTCCTTGATAGCTCTAATTATTAAAAGAATCATATTAATGGGAATTACTCTTCTTGGTTGTGTTCCTGATAATAACCCTCATATTTGTGAGTTCTTCTCTTTGTAAAAGAAGACTACAAAAGCAATATGTATTTTAGTTAAGCATTCTGTGTCTGAGATTCCAGTTATATATGCCCATAAGAATGCTTGCATACAAGTTTTTTATCTGGTTAGCAAAAGTAGTCTCATTTTTTGTCATTGTTATTCTGTTTTATCGATGTAAATACTAAAAGATAAAAGAACCCAGACTTTTGGTTGACTTTAAAATCAATGGCTCTGAAGTATATTATAAATAATGTATTAAATATAAAGTCAGCTTTGTCTATACTGTAAAATAATAGTGCACATGCAGAGTATATTCAACAGAAAGAGAGTTAAAAACAAAGTACATGTAATGTCTACAATGGGCAACCTGAAACAGGGCAGTGGTGACGTCCAGTGAATCAGAACAACGTGGGTACTGAAAGAATTAACTTAGCAAGAAAAAAACCTTATTTGCTTTCTGTTACCTAAGTGAGCCATGTGCAAAGGCAGAAACTTTATATGCATATATATGTATCTGTATCTATGTTTATTTTTATGTTTTGTGTTGTTGCTTGCATTATTTGAATATAACTCAAGTGCTCAGCAAGAGTCTGGAGGGTCTGCATTATCAGTCTAAACAAGGGTGAAAAGACTTCTACTGGATCAAAACTCCTTCAGAGCCTCATGGAGGTGTTGTTTTCAGGATGCGATGATTGGTTTGAAATAACATGATGTGAGAAATTCTACTGAGAATCTTAAAAGATGACAGAGTGCTTTTCAAGCTCCGTGAAATATGATGAAGGTGACTTGTCAAGGATTGCTAAAAGCCTATGCACAAGAACTCCCTGAATCACCTCTGAGAATGCATCTGTTTCTTGATGGTTTTTGAGTAGCTGCTCGGCAGTGTGAGGGTACACTATCTGGGTACAAAGAAACAAAGTGACTCTTCTGTGTGTCTGTGTTTGTCAGCTAGACATCATCATGTCACTTCAAATAGAATCATATTTAGAGCTGAGCAGGATTTAATTTTATTTCAATATACCTATTTTGGTTATATCTTTTCACTATGTTTGAAATGATTAATAGCCAGCAGCAGCTGTTAGTGAAGGGAGGACAAAGACTACTGCTGAATATCATTATTGACTTGGAATGATGAAGTTATATTTTCATTGTAACCCCCCATAAATTCTTGAGCTAAACAACTTCTTCTGTGCCTGTGTACTCCCCATAGCTACTTTATTAAAGGCTCTTTCTCCTTTTACTATTCACTCAAGAGATATTCCCAGGTCCAACCTCCTGACCTCGGAAGTCTATTTTGCCTGGTTTTAGTTCTTTTGATTCCATTTTGTTTTCTTTGCCCAATCCCATAGAAATGACACATAGGACATTTGCTTCTGCAGATAATTCCAAACTGAGATTTTTGGTTCTTACTTGTAGCTCCAGATGACTGTGTACCCCTTCTCTGAATAATAGTTCAGCCAGAGGAACTTAGGTCATTTCTATTACTCAGTGATTATATGAAGCCCATAAACATGGAGGCGCATCTTGTTTTTATCATGTGCACCCCGAGTCACTTCTCTCATGCTGATATCTAGGATCTCTCCTGCAATAATATTAGTGGTTACAATTGTTGGTCAAACTTCAGGACCCTAAAGCAATAAGGATGAAGATGTGGCATAAACAGGAAGGAAGGAAACTTAACCCTTACTGTATTACTGGCCTACCTACCATAGCCAGGCTGAAGCCTTCCATCTCTGTGTGTGGTCCATGGATTAGGAGCATCACCATCACCTGAGAGCTTGTTAAAAACATACAACCTTAGGCCAAGCTCAGACTTACTGATCAGAATCTTCATCTTAATGACATCCTGTGGAGATTGCTATGCACATCAGAATGAGAAAAGTTTGGCATAAAAGATTTAAAATATTTTCTCATTTAATCCTCACAATACTTTTACATGGCTGGCATTGTTATTTCCATTCTACAAATAAGGACTATTACAACTAGTGGAAATAATTTACTCCAATCCAGAGGCTAACCCCTTCCCTGTATACCTACCCTCTCCATCTTTATCCCAATAACAAAAGTGGTAACCATGCCAAAATACAGGGCTATATTAAGCTAGGGATAATTTGACATCGGGAGATCTTTGAATAGCTGTGACAAATTTTTTTTTGTCAATTACTCTCATAACTAGGTGTAGTAATGAAGAAAATAGTTTCACTATTTTAGTTACACCTCTATTTCAAAACAAATCGTATTAATTTATTTAATTTGCAATTTAAAAAATTCACTTAGATTTCTGAACTTTTAGCTGCTATCTTCACAAGCCAAATTTAGCCTCAGACATTGAAATTTTGCTATAACAGTAGATGTTCTAAAAAGGTGCCACTGAATCCAAAAGCAATTCCAAAAGTAGAGTGGTAAAAGAAAATTTTTACTTTAGTAGTATGTTGCAATTAGTGCATCGACTCCTGCGATGTACACACTGATTTTTATGTTGGAGTCTTGAGTATTATTTTTAAAATCTTATAAGAGTACAATTTTTTAAAAGTGCCTTATTACATTTTGATTATAACTCATAGATTCCCAAGAGAAAGGACCAGGCGTGAAACAGTAGAGATTAATGTTTCTTTCAACAAGTCATTGTGGGAAATAAAACAAGTGTCACTACCTAAGAGACACAAAGTTTAACAAGGCACTCAAGATCAACAAAGGGCAACCAGGCAGAGTGTTGAAGCTAACGGAAATTAATAAGGGCAACCAGCCAGTCAGAATGTTACAGCTAAAGGAAATTAATCATCACATTGGGGCTGACCTGACAGCCTATTATGCAGAACGATGAAACGTGTAAGAGAATGAGCTTGTGGAACTCTTGCAGTCATAAACTGGTCTCCAAGCTTGAAAAAAAACAACTGTATAAACTTGCAATGTATCAAGTTTCTATAGCAAAATATCTTAGACATCAACAGACTTAAAACTACAATATATATTGCAAACAGAAGAGGCAAGCATCAGAAGCAAACAGAAGAGAAATCAGGATTCCTGGAAGCAAAATAAATTTTACTATGTTCTTAAATTTTCAGAGAAGACAGGAATCAATTGGAAGTCAATTAAAGAGTTTCATTTTTTATGTTAAAGCAAATTACTGATTCTATCCAGAGATCAGTGGTTTACAACCTCAGTTGATGGACATTGAAATCACCTGGGAAGCAGCTGGGCGCTAACCCCTAAATTCTGATTAATTTATCTGAGGCAGTGCCATGGACTGTCCAGTCTCCCCAGGTGATTCTAATGTGAGGACAGAATTAAGAGTTCCTGTCCTATTATGATGCCAAAATGAGTGGAAGATTAGTGAAGACAAACTGTTGAAAGAAACTTAAGGATTGAACATATTTCAGGTAATAGCTATTGTATCTTTGGAAGTAAGGCTAACAGGACATAGAATATAAGCATCATATGTAGAGGCCTCTTCCTTTCCTGCTACTCTGATGTACTGAACATTTTCAATTAGTAAATGAAGGTAATGGGCAAGAAATTGTTTATGTTTAGATTGTTCTCTATTTTAAAAATGCTGCAGTGACCATTCTTGTATATGCATAGAGGTCCTTGAGAGATTTTTCATATGATAAATTCCTAGAGTTAGATTTATTTGATCAAAATGTGTATACATTTTAAATGTTAATATTTATTTATTGTCAATCACTCATCAGAGAGGTTATAGTAATTTATATACCAGTAGCATCTATTTCAACTTGTGCTTAATTATAGGGATAGGAGTGAATATACAACAGAGATAGAGAATAACCAAGAGTATATGACTAAGAAAAAGAGAGGTTTGAAGAGAGAGCAATAGTTTTGAAATGATGTAGGAAGAGAGGAAGTGAGGCGATGATGTGTGATCCTGGGCAGTGCTAACGGTCGGTTTGAGCCTGTCATAAATTGTTACATTTTCTTTCAAGTAGCAGTTGGTGGTTCCCTGTGGGCAAAGAAAATTACTTAGGTTCAACTATCTTTTTTCAACATTATCATTGGGACCTTGTATTATATTTTTCTACAGCTTTATAAAGGAAAACTATTGCTATAGTAATGATTATATTGTCATATTAAATAGAAAAACATGTGTACTGAAGATGTAAAATATTTACTGAAGCATTTTTGTAATAGTTAAAATATGTAAACAACAAAATGTTATTGATGCTCATTTAGTAGACACACAGATTGTGATAAATTTATATGGTAGAATATTATGCACACACATATTTATAAAATTGCTGTATTCCTACATAATAATTTTGTCTTGTACTAATGTTAAATTATTCATCATAAGGATTTGACAGGATAACATAATAATAAATGTTATTTTAATGGTGCTTAGTATTTCATTTTATTTATGTACCATCATTTACTTTAGGGCTCCAGAAGTAGAGAAAGATCATAACAATTGCTAGAGTATAACCCAAGATTTAATAAATTTTAATATTTTCCTATCTTTACTCAGGTCTTTTTATTTTTAATAAAACATTGCAGATACAGTTGAGTCTCCCTCACATACTCTTCTTCAAATTCCCTTCTTGACCTGTTTTCCTCTCTCATCCTTCAGCGATACCACTGTCCTGGATTTAGTATTTATAATTACAAAATTTTTCAAGTTGTGCATGTTTAAAATCTATGCAAATGGTATTTCAACATATATATATGTTTGCAACATAATTTGCTGAGTTTTAAATCAGGAGTAGATTTTGTATTTTGTTGAATATTTATTTTATATGTTTCTGATTAAATGGTTATATATATTTATACATATTTATATATATATAGTTTCTTATTCTGGTAAAAATATATTGATTGGTTTTCAACTATTAAAGCAACTTTGCATGGCTGGTATAAACTTCCCTTAGTTTTTATATGTTGTCTTTTTTACATATTGATACATTTATTTCCTAAAATATTGTAAGTTTTTATATGTATGCTGATGAGAGATATTAGTCTATAATTTTCTTTTCTTGTAAATATGGCTTGTTTTCATATTAGGGTAATACTGGCTTGCCAAAGTGCATTGAGTATTATTGCCTCTTCCTCAGGTTTATGAAGGACTTTGTGTAGAATTGGTATTATTCCTTTCTGAAATGTTTGGTATAATTCATCAGCAAAGCTATCTGGCCCTGGAGTCTTCTCGGAGGAATAGTTTTTAACTACGAACTCATACATACACACAGGTATATATTTTTACTATTCAGGCTATGCATTAATGAGATATTCCTAAATGTGCTTTGGTTGTGTCCAGAAATTTGTTCTTTTCAACTGGTTTGTCAAATTTATTGGCATAAATTTATCAATATGATCGCATTAATAAGATTTTAATATCTGTTAAATCCATAGTGATTTTACTTCTTTGATTCCTAATGTTGATAATTCGTGTCTTTTCTTGTTTCTTGAGATCAGTCTGGCTAGATTTATCAATTTCATTGATCTTCTCAAAGAACCAGCTGTTGGTTTTGTTGTTTCTTTATTGCTTACTCTTTACTTTATTGACTTCTCCAATATTTATTATTTCCTTTATTCTTATTATTTTGGGTTAAATTTGTTGGAGGAGGTCATGGAGGGGATATGACCACCTGTTGACCTGCAAGCCCTATTAAGGGAACCCTCCCCTTTACTTCTGCTCCCCTGTTCTTGTAATGTGTGTTCTTCCCTGGGTTTACACAGCAGGAGCCAAGGATGCTGTCTTGAGCTAGCACGGTATTGTTGAGACGATTTTCATGGTATATATAACCCAACTCATTTAAGGCTTCTCCATAAACTTCTAAGATTGTTGTGGGTAGGTGTGGTGATCTCATCTTGCTACCACCCAGGACAAGATTCATATGTAAATTTACTTGTTTATTAAACCTGACACCTACCAATCTGAAAGGATCTGTCTCTTTCTCCCAACTTTCGCTTCCCTTCATGCAGGGGTTCAGTTTGCAAACAGACATTTGCTCTCCTTTTTCTAGCTCCAGACTTGATAACTTCCTTTTTTTCTAATACAGATATTTTGGATTATAACTTTCTAAGTCCTGATTTATTACCATCTCATACATTTTGGTATGCTGTGATTTCTTTCTTGACCTATAGGCTATTTGGCAGTGTGTTATTCGTTTTCCACATTTTGGAGGCTTTTCCAGATTTCTTTCTTTTATCAGTTACTAAATTAATTTTCATGATCAGAAAACATAATTATTTTATTTAAGCCATATTAAAGTGTTGAAACTTGCATGATGATCCAGATATGGTGTACCTTGGTAAATTGTCTGTATGCATTTAAAAATGCATATTTTTCTGCTGTAGGGTGGAGTATTCTATAAATGTCAGGTTAAGTTAATGGTGTTGTTCAGTTCTACATATTTACTGATTTTCTGTCTACTTGTTTTATCAATTATAGAAAGAAGGTTGTTGCAATCTCTGAGTACAATTTAGAATTGTCAATTTTTCTTTGAAATTCTGTTTTTAGCATAATGTATTTTGAATCTCTGTTATAGGTACATAAACATTTAAGATTTTTATGTCCTCTTGGTGAATTGACTCCTCTAGTATTATGAAATGACCCTCTATCTCTATTAATATTCTTTGCTCTGAAATCTACTTTTCCTGATGCTGTTATAGCATGACAGCTTTCATTTAATCATAGTGCGACATATCTTTTCCTATCTTGTCACTTTCATTTTTCTTTGTTGTATTCAAAATGTGTTTCTTAAAGGCAGCATGTAGTTAAGACTTGTTTTTTTATTCTAATCTGATGATCCTTGCCTTTTGTGTGTCTGTGTGTTTCAAGGCTGCTTTAGGCTTTATATTATACATCTTAAACTTACCACATAGCCATGAAGTGATATAGCACTTTACACATGCTATGAGAAGTTTGCCATTGTACACTTCCATTCCCTCCCTCCAGCCTTTGTGCTGTTGTAGTCATACATTTTAATTCACTGTATGTTATATACCTCATAATATATTGTTATTGTTTTTGCTTTAAACCATCTTTTATCTTTCAAAGATAGTTTAAAATAGTTTAAAATATTTTTGTTTACTATGTTCAGTACATTTTGAAATAATTATTATACAGCTGGCTACAGTTGTTTTTAGCTTAAGAAATTGAAGCCTCCTTGGTGATGGAGTAATTTTTAAAAAATGCATTCTTTGTAGCAGCCAGTGTAGTCACCAAATAAATATTTGTTGAAATTTCTATAAGTCACATTTCTATAATATAATATATAAAAGGGAAATCTGCTCTGAATAATTAAAATTTCATGCAACTCTTAATATTTCACGATTTTTCAATTTTGAGGAAATTTTTTCTGCTCAGAGCTCTGTTATATTTCTTTTCAAATGTTGGCAACTTACCAATTTTACAAGCTTGGGCTTTTCATTCCAAAAATATATCTCTTTTGTATTTCCCAGCTACTTTCTCGATAGTCCTGAATTGGCTTCCTGGATATCTGAGCACCAGGTTAGATAATGGCTTAGTTCTCCCTAGTTCGCCATAGGATGCTTGAGTTCTGAACATTTGATCGGAATATGTTCTGAATTGTGGCTTCCCACCTGCCACGTACCAACCATTCCCACCCACTCCTCCCCACCCATCTCTCACAACAGAAACAGTTCATGGGTGAGACTGGATTACCCTATTAGAAGCCTGGCCTCTGCAGCCAGACTGATTGAGTTTGAATCCTGACTCCTGCCACTTACCAATCCTGTGAGTTGGGCAAATTACTCAAGCTGTAAAATGAATAGAATGCTACTCATTCAATGGAATTATTAGGAGAAGTAAAAGAGCTAATGCGTGAGTAAAAGAGTAAAGTGCATAGTACAGTGTGTCATATAGGGTTATAGCTCAATAAATATTAGTACTTACTAATATTATTATTTATATAAAAAAACTTCTCATATAATACTTGGCTATATTCATCAATCACATCTTGTTCATTTTGGCTAGTATATAAACATTCATCCTCAAACATTTCATATGTATTTGAACAAATGATAGTTTTGTTTAAAAAAGTTTCAGCCCTGACCAGTATGGCTCAGTTGGTTAGGCATTGCCTCGCAGAATGACAGGTCACTGGGTTCAATTCTGGTCAGGGCATACACCTGAGTTGTGGGTTCAGTCCCTGGTTGGGGCACATGCAAGACGCAACTGATCAATGTTTCTCTCTCATGTTGATGTTTCTCTCCCTTTCTTTCTCCCCTTTTACTCTCTTTAAAAATAAATTTTTTAAAGTCTTTAAAAAATAGAAGTTTCATAAAAATATAGAAGGTTCCAAAAATGTATTCCTGAATATATTAAAAATTAGCAGATTGTTTCAGCAAGACAAAGCCCTCTGGCTAAGTTATTTTTAACATTTCACTGTAGTGCAGTGCAGAACCACATAGCTTGAATTGCCAAACCTAAGAAATTTTATTCTTATTTCATATATGAAGCTAGTTTTACTAAGACATAGTCCTCAAATTAAATCTTATATTCATGCATATATTTTATATACATTATCTAGTAATTACTACTCTTTGTAATACATAATAACAAATTTCTTATCAAATATAAAATGATTGTAACTTTCACTTACTCTTACAAATGATATGTAGCTTGATTTCTATGGTAGACATGTAGCATACATATGGGGTAGTATAGATATAAAATGATAAAATTTACACGGGAACTTCACATTTTGAGGCTCAATACTTCATTCCTATATTAAATCTCTACCGAATTCCATAAGCTGCAGAAGCAGTTTTGATGCAATTATACCCCCAAATGGCAACAAGGTCAGCAAGACATCAATATTTAGCACACAAAGAGACAACACCCTCAGTACAACACCCTGGTCATGGACAGGTATGAACCATTCACTGTTTTACATATAGGAACAACCGTGTTTCTACTCTTGGTGCAGCATGAAAAAAATAAGTCTCCTTGCAAATATGTGTTCAAGTTACTTCAGAGATCCCTTAAGAATGGTCTTTCTTGCTTCTTGAGAGCCTAATATCTATGCTCCTTTCTCACAGATTTTGTCCCCTTTTGTTTCTGCATATTAGAAAGTTAGCTGGTTAGTTGTGTCTTAAGTTTTCAAAGGGAAAATGGGAATGTATATGAAATGTTACATGTAATACTGGCCACAGCAGCAGAAATGGTCATGTTTTCCTCTGTCCTGAGGGGGTGCAGTCCGACACCAACATTTCAGTTGCTTCATGTTGGTTTACAAGCACAAACCTAGAAGCAAGAGCACCAAGACATCAAGGATCAAAAAACTAAATGCAGGGTGAGTTTTTGTTTAAAAACTACCACTTTCAGTTCAAACTCAGCCCACAGTCCTATAAAGTTTTAGTGGACAACAGCCATGCTTATTTGTTTACATATCATCTTTGGCTGCTTGCACCTACAATGACAGAGTTTAGCAGTCACCGCAGAGAGGATATGACTGGCAAAACCTCAATAATTACTGTCTGATCCTTTATGAAACAGTTTGCCAATCCCTAGCTCAAAGGAACAGTTGAAATTTCAATATTTGGGGAGAGAAAATGCTACTTCCTTCCAGGTTATTATACATACATTGTTGATTTTGAATGTCATTAATGCCCTGTGGTCTAGTTGGCCTTCCCAGTTTTACCAAATGTCAAACTCTTTAGCTCTTCTTTGGAAGGGAGTACATAATGCTTTGGGTTTGAAAGCCAGAGGACTATCATTACGCTATCAGGTATTAGCCCTCCAGCCAGTCACACTACTTCGGGAAGGTTTCTGAGTCAACTGCTGGACTGGCGTGTTCTCATCTCTCTTTTGTACATTGTCTCAATTAATCCTGGAAGGTAACCTTGTTCTCTTATTCTCTATAAAAGAAATAAAAATTTACCTAAATATGCTAATATTTTCTCCAAGGATTCTAATATTTATTTTGATAATTTACTATTAACTCAATATCTAGTGCTGGAAGTGCCTGAATTAGCCTTCTTGTGAAATTCTCTTAAAATTTTTTGTACTTGTAATTCATAAAACTCATAATCTCTCATGATAACTGCAGTTCTCAGAAACACTGATCTGAGAGTCTAGAGTCAAATGTGTTTCATACTGTATGGTTTTATTATGATATTTGTATCTAAAAATATCCAACAGAGGTCACAGATGCACATTTGACAGCTCAGAATGCTCATCGCTCTCCCCTATATTACTTTTAATTTGCTACCTGATCAAGAAGGGAACACAATGGCCTGAGAAGAAGACCACAGGGTCCTCGTGGTTACGATAATTGCATAGAAACTGAGTCATGTCCCTTCACACCTAAAAGGTCACATAGAGCTAGGCTCTGTGAATGCTGGTTTCATGTCTGATGTTTAAGTCTTAAAAAGGCAGAAATAGTATTCTCTATACCTAACACCCCTTTTTAAACTTTCAGAGGCATAAACTTGTCTACTGGATGAAAAAATCTGGGTATTTGTATTTTCTTTTCTTCTCAGAAAGCTGATTATTCTGTTTATTCAAGTCAATTCTTTTCTTTTGGCTTGAATTTCTTGAGGATGAGCCCAGGCATGCAACTCAGCATTTAATGGATGGTCCATTATCACACTCGTCTGAGTGGAGGGAATTGCTCCAAAATACAAATGACTGCTCACTGATAGAAATTTGGGATTAAGGGCCTATTAGATGTAGCTGAATATATTTCTGCTATAATATTGCCTAATTCTATAATATGGAAGTTGAACTGTGAAGTTCTGTCCTGTTTTCCATCAATGAGAAATAGGATAATAAACCTTCAATTAATACAATAGCAAGTACTGTGAATCTAAGATATAACAGATGCACAAAGGATTGTTTAACTCAAGATTTTAAATTAGAACTGAAGCATATCACTCAAGGACCTGGTGGGGATTCATTAATAATTTTTCCTATTTTCCACTTCTTTTTTTCCTCTATGATAATTTGACATGTGTATATTTGAGAACATCAATAAGTCCAAATTGTCACTCAGTAGATGACTTGTGTCATATAATATGACAAGCATTTGAGTATTTTAAACTCTTTGAATAGTTAACTATCTTGTTACCTTCATCTGGATTTTCTGGAATTCTAAATAGTGCCTGTATTCTAAGATCTACCTTAAGCATTTCAGAATAAAGAATGCCAGAAAGACATATGATAATACTAAAAGTTAATGTAATTGCAAGACTCTAATAGAGATAAAATAAGTTATGATCCACTAAATCTTCTGTACAATGAAGGTCAAAGAGTAGAGTGTTTCTGCGTTGCTTAGAGTGCTGGTTTTATCTATGCAGCTTAGTTCTGGCCCAGATTAATTTTATATGAGGAGAACATTAAAGCTTCAAACTAAATATATGTTGTTTCTATAAAAAGTCACTAATCTTTCTTTTAACTCAGTATGTATTCTTGAAACATTCTCTGTTAATAAATTAGGGAATCAAAAGCCTTTTTTATTAATCCTATAGAATGCTGGATATAGAATATATCTAAATTAAATATGAATAATTAAAATAAAAAATTTAAAGCTGAATTAATTGCAAACAAAAGGTTCATTCATCTTCCATTCTCCTAAAAAATAAGGAAATTAATAGTCATTTGAAAAACCTTGAGATTATGGTTTGCTACCCCATTTTATCAGCAAAAGTGCAGTGTTCCTTTATCTTGGAGTTAGGTTTATTATATATTGTGACAATGGATCAAAAAGCCAACAATTTAGCTATCTAGGGACCTGATTTTACTTGGGTGAGTCATTTTATATAGTCATATTTCTGCATCCATGAGTAATGGATTATTCTAGACTGTGACTTTTGATGAGGAAAGTAATTTGTGTAGCTAAAGTTTCCTCAGCAGTCTGATAGCTAAAAGAGATGGACTTTGGCATGAAAGAATGGATAAGATTTAAGTCACTAATTCTTGTCACCAAAGTAGTGATGATTCAGATACTCTGCAATTAGGAAATCAGTCACTTTGCCTTAGGTTTTCCTGATTTGTGGGTGCTGGGTATCAGCTGTCAGCAGTGTCATGGTACTGACAATAATTATGATTATTTAGTGTAAGCCTTAAAATGGACAGTGAAAATCTATGTGTCAGCTTTAAAATGATCACCCAAACGTTGCCTGTCTTTCTTACTTAGTATCATGGCTTTTGAATTTGAGTGACAAAAGGCAGTAGGATAAACTGACTCATAAGTGACATTTCTCACCTCTGTCCTTAATTTTCTCTAGTGTTTGCAACAGGGACATAATTGTGCAAGTAAAATCATGCAACTGATAAAAAGCTATGTTTCTCCAAATAATTTGTTCTCCAACAGAGAGTGTCATGGGCATGAATTCCACAATGCATGCTGCCCATTGGCTGGTTTAGTCCAATTAGAATAGTTGTAGACAAACTGTAATTAAACATTTAGTGAATCAGATACCTTGACATAGGAAAATAATGAGATTATATATATATAAAACATCTAATTATATATGTTATATATGATATATGCTGTATAGCATATATACTACATATCGTATATAATGTATATGTTGTATACAATATCTAATATAATAGCATCTAATTATATGTATATACACACACACACACACAATTACAGTTGTCCCAATTTTCCCCCTTTGCCTTCCTCTGCCTGGTACCCCCATTCCCTCCAGCCATCCCCCCATTAGTTAATGTCCATGGGTCATGAATATAAGTTAATTGGCTTCCTATACATTTCCTATACTATTCTTTAACATCCCACTGTCTATTTTGTGACTACCAGTTACGCTTATTTCCTGTACCTTCCCCCTTATCATCTCCCATCCCCCTTCCCAGGTGATAACCCTCCAAGTGATCTCCATATCTATGATTCTGTCCCTGTTCTGCTTCTTTGCTTAGTTTGTATTTTAGATTCACATGATAGTTGTAAATGTACTGCCATTTTAATGTTCGTAGTTTTGATCTTCTTTTCTTAAATAAGTACCTTTAACATTTTATATAATAATGACTTGGTGATGATAAGCTCCTTTAACTTTACCTTGTCTGAGAAGCTCTTATCTGTCCTTCAATTCTAAGTGATCATTTTGTTGGCTAGAGTAATCTAGGTTGTAGGCCCTTGCTTTTCATCACTTTGAATACTCTTTGCCAGTCCCTTTTTGCCTGCAAAGTTTCCCTTGAGAAATCAGCTGACAGTCTTATGGAAACTCCTTTGTAGATAACTCTCTGCTTTTCTCTTGCTGCTTTTAAAATTCTCTCTTTATCTTTGGCATTTTGGCATTTTAATTATAATGTATCTTTATGTGGTCTTCTTTGGGTCCAACCTACTGGGGATCCTCTGTACTTCCTGGACTTGTATGTCTATTTTCTTCATCAGACTGAGGAAGCTTTCTTTCATTATTTTTTCAAATAAGTTTTCAACTTCTTGTTTTTCCTCTTCTCCTTCTGGCACCTCTATGATTCAGAGGTTGGTATGTTTGGAGATGTCTCAGAGGCTCCTTATACTATTCTTGTTTTTTTGAATTATTTTTTTCTTCTTGCTGTTCTGATTGAATGCTTATTTCTTCCTTTATGTTCTAAATCACTGATTTGAATCCTGGCTTCCTCCCCTCTTTCGTTGGTTCGCTAGATTTTTCTTTATTTCACTTAATGTAACCTTCCTTTCTGCCTGGGTCTTTTTTTATTCTGCTTCCATATTCAGTGAGTTCTTTGAGCATCCTGATAACCAGTGTTTTGGACTCCACATCTAATAGGTTAGTTATATCTGTTTTGTTTAATTCTTTTTTGGAGTTTTGTTCTGTTCTTTCAATTGGGCCATATTTCTTTGTCTTCTCAATTTAGCAGCCTCCCTGTGTTTTTTTCTGCTTTGACTCCCAGTCTTAGTAGCATGGCCTATTGTAGAAGAGTGGTCCTGTAAATTGTGTGGGATGGAGCCTTAAGTGATGCCCAGGGCAAGGCAACCCATTTTACTGCTTAGAGGCCCTGTGTGGAGGGAAGGCTTGAAGAGGGACAATGCCACTGCCTGGTTTCTGGAGGTTTACCTGGGAGGAAGCTATCTCCCAATACTCACCCTGTTTCCAGTCACTTCACTTTCTCCCTGTATGGTACTTGTGCCCTTCCAGCTATTGCCTTGATGCTGAATCCAAGAAGAGGTGGGTCTGCATAAATCTTAAATCTATGTAGGCCCTTTAAAAAGAGTCTCCTGATAATCTGGCAGTTTCTTCCACCACCCCAGCCCCCACTGGTTTTCACAGCTAAAAGTTATGGGGATTTATTTTTCTGGCTCTGGAATCCTAGGCTGCTGGGTGGTCTTTTTTGTGGCTAGGATCTTTTACTCCCAAGCTATCTCTCCCGATTTTCATCCACCACAAGTGAATCTGGGACTGCCTGTTCTGCCGTGTCTCTGTGCCACTCCTGCAGCTCTGTACCTCTCCATGCCTCTGCACTTCTCTCCATTTTCTCTGTCTCTCTTAATCTCTTGATGAATGTGGCTTCTTTATAACCTTGGTTGTCAGACTTCCATACAGCTCAATTTTCTGATGGTTCTGGGTGATATTTGTTTTGTAATCTTGTTGTAATTTTTTCTGTAGTTGTGTGAGGAGGCAAAACATGTTTACCTAAGCTTCCATCTTGACTGGAATATATATATACATTTTTTGCTTGTTGGAGATTCACAATTTTTTCATTTGTATCTTCTGTTTTTTAGCATTCAACATATTTTTTTTCAATGCATGTGATCTTCTCCATTAGACAATGGTTTGTCTTGCCATATTATTATTTATCACTCATGGCATGCTGTATTCAAGCTTCCTATGTCTTTCACAATTTAAGTCATATTGTTGCACACATAGAACCAAGACTGTTTGAATTACTTCAAATAATAAGTAAAATTATTTTGAAGCAACCATAAATGGAAATCTTTCCATTATTATCCAAATTAATTAACTGCTAAGAAAACAATGACCAGGCAATGTGTGGTAGGCAATGTAAGAGAGTGCTGCCATGGTACAGTTGACCTCTCATGACTCTGCTTACTTATATACCAACAAACGGAGAATGGCTTCTTTCCTCTGCACCCAGTATATCATTAGGGCCAATGCTATGACCACAAACTATAAGCTTTATGAGTCATTTTTGTTAAGTTAGTGGTGAACTTCACAGTGCTTTAATTCAGGTTCCCTGAGACCTGAATGGGGTTAAAATAGTGGCTATCAGATTATTGTCTCTGGACCAGCAGCATCAACATCACTTGGGAACTTGTAAGAAATACAAATTCCCAGGACCCACCCAATAATATACTGAATTAGAATCTCTGGGTGACACCCAACAAACAAGTCATCTGTGTGATTTTGATGCATCTCACCCTTTAAGAACCACTCCTTTTGGTATGATGCTGCCTTAACCAAACTGTTAAGATTTAAAACAGTAATTGGTGCCATATAGGGCATTAGTTTAACCTTTGTATCCAGAAATATTCAAGAAGAACTCTTTTTCCTTCAGAAACTTCTCTCTGTCTGAAAGACATAAAACATTAATCATATGTCAGTGATTTTCAACTTTCTTCATCCCATGGCATACATAAACTACTGTAAATACTAAAATTTTGCGGCACACCAAAAAATAGATTTTTTGTCAATCTGATGAAAAATAGTTATAATTTTTTTCATTCACACTAGTTGGCTGTTATAATTTTTTTAATTTGACAATCTAGGGGAAAATAGGTCAGTGTCCTTAACTAAATAGTCAGGTATTGAATGTTTTAAAAATTCTTGCAACGTACAAGTTGAAAATCACTGGTATGTGTCACTGAATCTTTAAACTATAATTGAGAGAATACTCTTTTAAGGGATTAGAAAGTTTTATTTTATATTTTATTTATTTATATTTAGAGAAAGGGGAAGGGAGGGAGAAAGAGTGGGAGGGAAACACTGATGCACCTTTCACACGTGCCCCCACCCCCCTACTAGCAACCAAACCTGCAACCAGGCATGTGCCTCAACAGGGAATGAACCAGTGACATTTTGCTTTGTGGAATGATGCACAACCAAACAAGCCACACTAGTCAGGGCAAGATAAAAGAGTTTTTAAATAATTACTGATGTATAGGGCAATACACTGTTAAGAAAATAAGTCAAAGTTACTATCCTACTGGAATTTGTGAAATGTATTTGTCAAATTTTCAGTGTTTTATAAAACATACATGATGTTTTATTGAGGCAATAAATAATTAGTTTACTCTATAGGTGATTAATTGAATCACACTTGATGTTTTCTTTCTGACCTTAGCCCAATCCACTCCATCAGCTGATACAAAATCTGTAAAGCTGAAATTGCTTTATAATCTTTCTATCACATAGGATTCAATAGTCAAAACTATATTATTTGCTTTGTTTGCTTTAGCTCTGTTTATGAAATCATATTTATGGATTGTGTATGATTGAAAGTAAGTAATAAAACCCAAGGCCATGGCTGATTGTGTAAATATTGATTTGAGGCATTGACCAAGGAGTCTCCCAACTCTTTTTATTGGAAGCACACACAAAAATCTGGCAATGATCATACTTGCTAATGAGTAAGTGACAAACTAAAGAAGTGTCTTCAGGAATCTAAGAGTAAGTTAATTAAAAGTCGAATCCAGGGGAAGTCACTGTAGCTGTTAAGATTTATTTTGTCCAGCTTGCAGTTGAGAAGTGACAGGAATAAAGAGAGAATAAATTCAGAAACATGCATAAAAAAGTATGCAGTTTCTCAGATTCTTAAACAATGACCCATCTGCTTAGAACACATTGACTATTAATGAGCAATTCCCAGTCCATTAATTTAGCAAATGCATATTGGGTGCCTGCAAAGCAGTGGACACTTTAGAACTTCCAGCACATCAACACAGATAATAACAGATGACTGCACTGGCCATCACCAAGGTAGTAATGCTTTCTTGTAAGCCAGTGACTGTCTTTTTAAAGATTTTGCTAAAATTAGGAAATATTAGAAGGCTGAGGGGACATGTGCTTTAGAATTCCATTTACCATAAACATCGTACTATTTTTTTTCCTAAGGCAAAAGAAGCAATGTTCCTTCATTTAAAAAGTAGAGTAAAACATTTCATTGGCATCTTCAGTTGTCATGGTAACAAAATGACAAGTGGCCTTCATGCTCACTTACTATGTATCAATAATAAGCTAACAATTTGGGAGAAAATTCATTCTCTTTAGACATGTTTTGAGCAAAAGTACTGTATGCTTTCATTAACTCATAAAGGAGGTGCTATTTATGCATTACTTGAGCTAGAAATTTAATAAGTTGGTTTTGTTAAGAAATGAAGCAATAGGAGATAAAGCAAAAACTAAATTTAGTAGCATTTCCTCTATTTCCATTCTATTTAGTTTTCCCTTGGAAGAGTGGTTCAGAAGACATAAAGAATGAAATATGTAACCATAATTTGGATAATAAAATTGACTGGACTTTTCTAAACAGGAAAGTCCCAACCAAATCTAGAAGAGCAATAAAAGAAGGTGGGATTCAACTTTAGCAATATAATCATCTATATTACCTCTCTATTCTCCCTAACTTCCACCCTATTCCTAGAGCTGGTGATTACTTGTCATTACTGTTGAGCCTTACTTTAACTTCTCTATCTACCATCTTTTTAATTGGGAAAGTAACTATAATTATTTCAACTTAAAACTAAGGTTAAGTATCTTCTTCAGGAAATTCATTTGAACTGTTTCTCCAATCTAGATGTTAATTACTATTGTACGACACTTCATTACATTTTGGATTTTTGGCCCTACTTTTAGAATCATATTTCTTTTCAAAGAGGTACTCATAGGTCAACAATTGCTTTCTCCTTCTTTAGCCAATTGCTTTTTCTTTCTGGTGACAATTGATTTAATACCAACTAATATTTCTTCTTTCTGGACACATAGATATAAAATCATGCTTTCTGACTTTTGTTGTTGAAAGTCTTTTGCCTATGGATAAAATTAAATGACCCACTAATGAGGTCTTGTGAGCACTTTCATACTTTTCAAATGATTCAGCAAATGGTAAAAATTTCTTGCAACCTAGCCCATAGCATGTCCTGGACTTAAGTATCTGTCTAACAAAAGAAAAAGGATGCTTGTAAGTATGAACCACTGAGCCCCACATTTTATTATGTAATTAAAGAAGATAAATTTATATCTCAACTTATATTTCTTTACATTCAGACAATAAATGGGGCAATCTGTGTCTTTGTTCATACGAATTTTTTCTTTTTAAGAAGTATTAGCATAAATAAAATAAATTCACTTAAAACTTTGATAAGAATAGATTTAAAAAATAAGATACCATCAACAATGCTTGTTAGAACTGTGTTTAGTCTTAGTAATCCTATTAATATTATTAAAGAAGAATGAAGCAATACAGAATGAAGCCATAGTGTTCATGCTTTTACTTTTTATAATACCATTTCATATATATTACTTACCTCATTGCATGATAAGAAAACTGGTGATCAATTGAATTCATGGATGCATTACCTAAAATGATAAAATGAGAGAATGTAGATGTTCTGAGTTTCAGAACATCTAAAAACCTTTCTGCCATACCCCCTTCCTTTAAAAATGAGAATGTGTGTGTGTGTGTGTGTGTGTGTGTGTGTGTGTATACACCAGTTATCAGAACCAACCATTTGCTATCATATTTATGAATCCTATAAAAATTACCCTAAAGATTCAAAAATGTCTGTATTGGGCACCAATATATAAGCCAATTGACATTAGCTAGAACAATCAGTATGTAAAATAAGTGTTCTTTCTCTCTAGGAATTTAGTGATTCTTTCCAAAATGTAACCAGGCACTTTGTCAATCACACTTTGCCTCCCAGAGGACACTAGCCAAGCTGTCATTCCCCCTCCCCCCGGGAAGCCTGCAGCCTACAAGGGTTGTAGATCTCTGCTCCCCTTCAGGGCCTTTGCAGCCTCTCCTTTCTTCAAACTTTTGCCCTATTTTGGCTAAGATAATAGTTAATAATTTAAGTAACTGACCCACTAAATAGTCCACATGTTCTGATTATCTTATTTATGACCCTTTAATAGGATTTAGCTCTTTGCAGCATTTTATTACTCACCTTTTATTAATTATGGGTTTTTTTATGCTCTGCCCTTGTTAGAATATAAGTTCTATTAGAGAATGGATCCTATTTTGTATTATTCAAAGATATATCTCAAATATCTTGAATGCTTGGCACATAATTGAGCAAGTGCTCAATTAATATTTGTGGCAAAAATTCATGGGGAAAAAAAACTATTCTGATGTCATCTCTGTTCTTCCAAACAACAATACTTAACATATAATCCTTTTTTGCGTACTTAATATGTTTCAGACATTGTCTTTACTAACTTACATGGATTATCTCATTTTTTCTTTAAACCAACCCTTTAGAAATGCTATTAGTATTATTTCCATTTTACAGATAATAAAACTAGAGTTTATAGAGGTAAAAGGACCTTGCTCTAGGTAATTCTGATAGCAAATAGAAAGCTCCAAGACAAAACTGTTTGATCCCATGCCTCATACTCTTACCTACTATAGCCTACATTTTAAAGGTGGTTTATGTTTTCCTAAACCAAAGAGTAATTTTAATGGTGGAAAATGTAGGCTAGAAGAAAAGGAGAGTACCACATGGCAGACCAGAAAGAGAGAGATTTCCTAAGCAGAATATTCTTAAATTACATCCACACATGTTCCGTCAAGACAAGTGCATCTAAAGAGACTCTACAACCCAACATACTATGAAAGTTGCCTTTTACTGTCAGTAATAGAAAATGAGATTTTTAAAACTCCTTTTATCTCTCAGTATTTTCTTCTCATGTTTTCGACTTAGTCTCTTGACTAGAGGTTGGGTAGATAAGCCCTTTGGAGAGGGAATGTGATCATCCTCAGGCTTTACCAGGGCTAATCAGGGAGTGCATAATAAACCAAGAGAGTGAGGCAGGCACACCAGTGACAGAGCCATTGCCTGATCCTGAGGGAAGTTTCTGAGTGGAGATAGTGCAGAAAGGAAAGATGGCGGGGCATAGAATCTGAAAAATATTTGGAGATGAAATAAAAGAGTGAGGAAGACCACAAATGTGAATTGGGGAAAGTCTCAAAGCATGTACAACTGGAAGAATGCTGGTGATGATAACAGAGGGGCATGATGGAGAAAATGTATTTTCATTATGAGGTTTTTCTGAAATGCTGAGCCTGATTTGCCACCTGTGAGGGTGGAATGAAGAAATTTTCAGTCATGCAGTCTCAAAAATGTAACTATCATACAGCTTTTGACAGAAAGCTTGTGATGGATGTGTTCTGCCAAAATGAGGGAATAGACCACAAAAGGAGACGTAGTATCTGGGAAAGAGAGGATATGACACAGGGAAGAGGCTAAGTGAACACTCTGGGATGATGTCAGGTGACCCCAGGATGACCTCTGAGTGGTAGACCAACACAGTCCACACTGCAGCTGGTCAGAAGGCTCCAGGAGAGGTGTCCTCAATAGTATAATTCCGATGAGTTATTAAATGTACTGGTATATTTTGAGAGGATAGTAACCCATAGAGGAGACATTTAATTTATTAATTAATACTTGGAAATTGGAAATAAAAACGTTAAATCTAGAGTAAACAAAAAGCTATACAAGAAAGTTAGTACACTACAAGGATCATCTGGGAAGAGATTACCACAATATTATTACTGTAAACATTAAATAGTAATCTTAAGCTCATGTTTTTTCTATTGGGAAGATAGGAGGACAGAAAGAGAAAGTGATGTGCAAAAGTGTGGGCAAGAGAGGCTAAATCCTTGTTTTCTTTATCAAGAAATCAAGGAATAATGACTAAATTAAGAAAATGAAGGACATTGTAAGTAAATTAATTAAAGATGGGAAGGTAAAACAAATCAACTGTAAGAGTTGAAAGTGTTTGCCTTCGGGTAAAGGGAAAGGTGTTTTTGTGCGGCTGAGGAGATGACAGTCAGCTTTTTAAAAAAATGACTAAGTTTATAGAACTGTAGAATCTTTAAAATATCTGTATATGTAACTCTGATTTAAAAATCAAAATTAAACTTGAAAGAAGGCAAAGGAGAAGGGATTTGTCTTAGCAATATGTATGTACAAAGGTCTGTCTGGAAAAAGTCCAACCATTGTTAATTTAACAAGAACAGTTTGCATGATATTGATGTAAATTGGCAGATAAGGAGAATACACTGGAATGCGCATGCATGAACAATGATGACTGCATGTACTAGTCAGTGGAGGTGGTAGACGCTGTTGAGTTACCATGAGTACTATGTGGCCATCTCATTGAAAATGACTGAGAAAGTAGAGCAATGTATCTGCATCACATTTTGTGTTAAGATTGAACATTCCTCCAGGGAAACTATTCAGGTGATTCAGAAGGCTGCAGCTATAGGCAAACCGGTTATTGTCAGCTTCATCACAACACACCTGCCCATGCATCATGTCTCGTGCACAGTTTTTTTTCTTTCTTTTTTTTTTTTTGCAAAACATCAAATCACCCAGATGACTCAGCCCCACTGCAGCCCATATTTGTCACCCTACGACTTCTGCCTTTCCCCAAAATTAAAATCACCTTTGAAAGGGAAGAAATTTCAGACTGTTGATAGAAAATACGACAGGGCAGCTGATGGCAACTGGGAGAACTGTGTGAGGTCCTAAGGTGCCTCTTTTGAAGAGGACTGAGGCATCATTGTCTTGTGTACAATGTTTCTTGTATAAATTACTAGCTATAAATTTCTTGTTGTCTTCTTCAATAACTGTCTCTATTTTTCATAGTACATGGCTAGATACCTTGTAGACATACCTTGTATGTCTCTAATTAAGAATGAAGTAATGCACATAATGGAAGTAAAAATCAGGAAACTTTAGGAAATAGATTTCAGATTATCTTTTACTTTAGCCAAAAGAGAATGAACTACTATCTTCTGCTGAATATCAGTGCAGTCAAGTATTAAAATGGTTGGGATTGTGACACAGAGGCTGGAAGACATATATAAAAACAGCGGTCCCCAACCTTTTTGGCACCAGGGGTGGGTTTCATGGAAGACAATTTTTCCAGGGATGGAAGTTGGTGGGGTGGATGGTTTCAGGGTGATTCAAACACATTACATTCAAGCTCACCTCCAGCTGTGCAACTAGGTTCCTAACAGGCCAGGACCAGTACTGATCTGTGGACCGGAAGTTGGGGATCCCTGTATAGAAGGATTGCTAAGTGTCAGTAGAACAAACTAACATTAAATAATCTAAATTTGTTGAGCGCTTTGTCAATGAAAGTTTATGGTTTACTGTAAGAACTGCAATCTATGAGTGAAATAGCTAATAGCGAATTTTGGAGGTTTATTAAAAGCAAAGAAATAGTGAAGATGAACTAAGAGAAGAAAAGAGATTCTAAGTTGTTCCCAGTCCCTTACTCGTTAAAGAGACAAATGAAGCTAAATTTGGGAAATATCAGGGAAATGAGGAGAGATGAAAGGACTGGAGGATATAATTAATAAGAGGTACAGAAGGAGAAAAGAGAATGGAAAGTCAATGTTAAAGCTAGGAATTGCAGCATTTGAGATTGTAGTCTAGAAGTTCTTCAGGCAACAATGAAATAGGCCAGACCCCAGTCTAAATAGGTAGCCAACATCAAGTAGGTCAACTGTCACAGATGAAACTGATGCACCCACTGGGAGTCTGTACCTCTGATGCAAGAATTCAGTCGTGTTGGCCTAAGGTACAAGGTGGAGATGGAAAACCACCCAGGGAACCAAAGTGCTGATGATCCTCCTAAAGAGTGCAATCACAAATGCATTCACTAGAACTGGCATGGGGGAGTAACTCCAGTCAAGGCAGCAGCTTGGGAAAGTGCCCTCAGGCATGTGTTCCTGGGCTCACATTGTGTTAGGAATGCAGTACCACACTGCAGGAAGGTAATTAATTAAAGCGTGTAGCTTCTGATATATGCAGATAAATCAGGAAGGAAAATTGAAACTTTGTAGTGTGATTTTTCTTAATGATTAGAGTGTGCTCCAAATAAACAGAAAAACAAATTGATTGCCAAAAACCATGATAATGTACATTTAATTCACAAGGGTTAAGCACATAAAAGTCCATATTAAAAGTTAAGATTCTCATAGAAACATTAATTTGACAACATTATACATACTCAGTGTGGGAGGTTTATATTTAATAGCATAAAAACAGTAGGAAACATTGCAAATGTGACTCAAACAAAATAAAATGACAAATTCAGGGGAAAATCATTAAACATAATTATGGAAAAAAATAAACTAGTGCCTTCAAATCTTAAAAAAAATATTTTCAGTGGAAATTATTCATTTTTACCAAGAATCAATTTTCTGTAGCTCATTGTTATTCTGATATTAGTTTATGCCTCTCATTTGCAGTAAAGATTTGATCTTAATAGACCAAAAGGAGAACTTACTGGCTATTGTCAGAGCTTAGTTGATACAGATTCCAGAGAGTGAAAATAAAAATTAAGGGTTTGAAATACTTTTGTTTAGTATATAGAGAATATGAAGGAGGTCTTAAATATATAAAAGTATGAGAACATATTATCACTTTGCCTGTATATCTACCTTCTGCATAACGTTCTTAAGAATAGTGTAAATTCCAATATGACCATTCAAAAGGTCTTATGTAGAGGCATAGCAAAAAAAAGAAGCTCAGAGATTGTTTAAGGAAATGTACCAGGAAATAAACACGTAGCCTTTATTTGTCTGTATTTTAGTTCTCACCTCATGAACTGGACAGCAGCTCTGAAAGCCTGTGTTCTCAGCAGACATGTGATGGACCATGAGCTGATGTCCTGTCACACAGGCCACATATGCTCCACTTACTTTGTAGGTGATACAGGAAGCAGGAGTGGTGGGCCATGCTGCCACCTCCCAGCTTGGTCAGAATTAAAGGCAATAGGGAAGGAAATTCTATTATGAGCATTATACTAACTTAATGATAATTATTACTCAATTCCAACTATTATTTATTTAATTTTAAATAATAATGATTTTGTGATCCTTTAAATCAAATATAAGTTATTTGGTACAAAATTAACAAGTGAAAACCAACAATTTCACCCCCAAAGGATCAGATCATGAGAATACACACATAAATTGACATTTTGCTAACATTTTTATTTTCCATTGTATTTTATGCCATAGCAAAGCAATCTACAGAACAATAGAGGTCCATTCACAGAAATGAAATATGTAAATTCCTGAGCTAGCAAGCTCCTAGCCCAGTATTCAAACCCCCTCTTCAAAGCAGCCACAATGGTCTGCATTTTTCACTAAAAGATCTATGCAGCCACATTCCAAGGCAATGACTCCTATAGTGTGGAGAAGAAAAATGCTCTTTGTATATTTACTTTAATCTTTACCCCTGCTTTTTTCCACTTCCAAACAAACAGAAGGACAAATGCAAACTGCTAACTAGCAGGATGTACAAACAACTGTTACTGAATATTCAAAAGTATTATGGTATTTCTAAAGTTCAACAATACGCCATGTAGAGTCTTTCTTTCATTTTTAATTTTCCTTATTCAGGCACCACAAGACCACATAAGGAGGGTGAGGTCCCCGGAGTGGACTATATCTTCATCACAGTTGAAGACTTTATGGAATTGGAGAAAAGTGGTGCTCTCCTGGAAAGTGGGACTTATGAAGGTAAGCACAGCTCTACTGATGTGTCTGTTCCTTGCTACATCACATTTTTCCATCTTAAATTAATTAAGACATTAGGTTACCAAGGTGCTACTGCTTTTGGTTTGAAAGCTTTAATGAGGTCATTTTAGAAACATGTTTCCTAAAGAAAGGTTACAATACATTTGAAGTAATACCACTCTTATGATGCCAATAGAAAAGTGTATGTACATACCCAGTGAAGTATCTTGTAAAATCCTCCCAAAGCTAAGCTGTTGATCTTGGAGATAAATTATCTTCATCTCTAGGTGGCCACTAGAAAAGCATGGGGCTTCAGTTCAAGTCCCATCATTATATCTCCAGCTTCTTCACTTCCTTGGTCTTCATTTGCGTCCCGTGAAAAATGATGGGATAGGAAAATAGGATCTGTGGATGAATGCCAAAGCTCTTACCAGGGTGTCCAACCTGCGGCCTGAAATGGCTGTGGATGCAGCCCAATACAAAAACATAAATTTACTTAAAACATTATAAAATTTGTGTGTGTGATTACATGTCACAATGTATTTAATGTGTGGCCCCAGACAGCTCCTCTTCCAGTGTGGCCCAGAGACACCAAAAGGTTGGACATCCCTGTGAGCAGAATTTCAAGTCTTGGGTAGAATAGTCTCTGTATGAATAATTAAATTTTAAAATAATAAAACAAAAGTATAAAATAATACTTTTATTCCATCTTCATAATTTTATATGTATAAATTATATTCATTTGTATTATTAAATCCAAAGATAAATATAGTTTACTGAACCACAATTAATAGTGAGTGATATTATAAACAAAACTCATGGCATGTACATTGCTGCTTACCCATAAAACACCTTGAGGTTTACCGTCAGCAAATAAGTTGGGTTTTTAACATTCGGCTTTCCACTACCTCCTTCATTTATCTGTAGATGTTCAATAGACTATAGTTATTTAAGAACTCAATATTTTTTAGTTGGTAGAGGTATTGAAATCTTTTACTTCACACTCCTTCGGCAGTTTAGGCTGAGACATATACCTAAATTATGGCTGAGACATTTAGTTGTTTATCTCCAAATTTTCAAGATATAGGCAAAAATACCCAGGAAAAGAAAGTGGTTTTACACATGGGTCTTCTTTCCTCTTCAGATTGTCAGAAATGAATAATAGTGGAGACTGATTAAAAATATTAAAATAAAGAGCTATATGAATCATATAAGCTGCCTTAAATTATATATGAAAAATAATTATATGAAAGCAGTCAATAAGTAAACAATAAGTTTTGTAGTATGTTTGCCTATGGGCTTTGTGACATTATTTGGTGGCATTCATTAGTGTGAATGTTTGTAATAATAATATATTTAATTACCTTATTTAAATATAACATTTATGTAGCAAAGAACCAATGTCTTAACAAATAGAAATATTCCAAGAATAGGATGATTAACAATATGACCTTTTCTCTAACTTTAAGAATAAAGATTATATTAACTGTATAGAAGGTAAAAAAAAATTAAACTAAATGTTCATGTTAAATTTCCAGTATTCTCATGATAAACTAGATGCCATGAAATTTAATATCAGTGTATTTTCAAGAGCAATCTGGCTTAAATTTTAGGTTCCTGTTGAAGTTTTAGGAAAATATCCTGAAACCATACAAACATGACCAAGTTTCATGAGCCAGACTGGGTTGTCACAAATCTCCTTCAGACTTCTTTTCAGTATTGACAAATTAAGTTTGATCAGTTTGGTGCCAATTTATTAATCACCCTCAGCATGCACAGAGCTGACCATAGAATAATAATGCTGATTTACATATATGACTTTGGGAGTATGTTTAGATAGATAAAAAGCTCTTTTCTTAGGCCACATAACTATTTGGAAGGACACCCAGGGCATATTCTCAAATCTCAGGATCTTCACTTTTTCCTACAATTACAGCTGAGAAACCAGTAGAATTGACATTCTAATAAAAAAAATCACTGCTACTCCTTCAGGACAGATACTCAGCTCCAGGTTCAGGGCTAACACTTCATGTTATTATTCATCAAGGAAACCTAGGGGATGCCCTTTCTGCTTTGGTGCTTTCATACTGTGAAGAGCAACAATCATGTACTGCTCAACTCAACAATTACCTAAGAACTGTTATATTTGTCACACCTTCAGGATGTCAATCTCTCGTAAGAGTTCTTTAATAAAATCCCAGTAATTACATGTTCTTCCTTCTATAGTGTTAGGACCATTGTTTCCTTCTTTCCTCCTGCTAGAACATTCTGATACCTTTCCCCTACTGTTTAGAACCCTCAGCAAGCCAAAAAAAATTCATCTCTAATATCTATGAATCCACTAAAGTAATTAAGAAGATATTGAGTTACTCTAAGCATTAAAGTTACACACATGTCAACAGTGTGGGGCCCTTTAGATTGATTCCATCCCACAAACCAAAACAGCAAAACCACTAAGGCAACTGGAGGTAGAAAGATATCCCCCTGCTTCTTCCTGCTTATAATGCTTCCAAGCTTGGATCATTTCTTTTTAGAGACTGGGCGCCCACTCATTTTTCATTAGCAAAGATCAAGGAAGACCTGCATAAAAGGTCTGGTCAAGCTGCTCATAACTGAGAAGGAAGACCATTCTTAGCATGTGTTTGTGCTCCCCCTGCCCTACCACTCAGTTTTAGAATGGGAAACACTTATCTGAAAAGTAGCTATGAAGAATATATTATTTTAAGCATTTCTTGTATGTACATGTTTTTGTCTCATTGTCAATACTTCTAATTTAATCCTGGTGAATAGATGTAGCTAAAATGGAATCTGTCCTTTGATTAGAAATCAGGTAGCCTGAATTGCAGTTTTCCCTCTTAGGAACTGGCTCAAAGTCCTTTGCTCCAACAGAACAATTAATTCTGTTTCTTTCCAGAGGCTGCAAGGAACACCTTCATGTGCTTGAGTTATCATCTACTGTAAGGCCAAATGGCTCTGGGCAGAACTTTAGCAGATCCTGAAAGCTTTTTTCCTGGTCTCCAACCCAAGCCAGGCTGAAAACCTCATTTCAGTTTGCTTTAAAACAGGGACTGAATGGCCTTGAATGTAAATAACCCAGAGGTTCTGGCTCTGAAGGACCACAAGGTGTTGGTAAAGAGACTCTTTTCTGTAACTTAGATGATCTCTTTTTTACCTTTTCATATTCACTCAAGTTTAAGTTAATAGAACAAGGCTTGCCCAGTGGCAAGCCTGTCATAACCTCAGGTAACATGAACATTACAAACCTCCATGTCAGGACTGAAGGTGTAGTCTTCCTGTGAAACACAGACACAGAGTTCTTTGGATGAATACAGATTATTCCTTTGGTATAAGGTTACTTGTAGGTATAAGGGAGACACCAAGAGGTAGCATTAAATAAGTAGGTCTAGTTATCTGGTTCTCTAAGTACCTGGAAAGACGTAGTGTCTTTGGGAACTGCCCAAAGTGCCTAATTACCTAGGGCTGTAAATCAGTGAGTCTTCCCTGATCTGTTTCTTCCATTTATCTGGGACACTAATTCATGGCTTCTCTAACCACTCACACCAGTTGTCTATCTCAATCTGTGTTCTGTATGTTGTTATTAACTAATCCTATGTCCCCTGAGTTGTGCCTGGGCTCTCATTTCATTTAATTCATATATTAAAATCAGTTGTTTCTGAGCAGTACTACTTTTGGAACATCTGCTACCCTATTTTACTGTTGTGCTTTTAAATTGAAAACAAACAAATTTTTCTATGTATTGAAGAGGTTACTGACCCTAAATTTAAACCTTTTCTTTAAATGGATATAAACTCAGTTGTAACATTCCCCCAATTTTTAAAAGAACCAAATTAAGACCAGCAAGCTATTTGGCATCTGACAGAAATAGTGAAAACATGGCACTCACCTTCCCCTTAATTGCTATGGTTTCTCTTAATCATGGACCCTAGTACATATATCATCAAGCCTATTGCAAACAGCATACCTAGTGTCTTAAACAATTTTATCACAAGGACTCTGAAATTCAGGTTTTCTCACATCTGTTCATAAGAGTGCTGTTCTTCCTGTTGTAGCACATACATTTTTATAAAAATTTAAGTATTAAGTGCAAATAACTTTCTAGGAAAAGAAGCCAAATACTCCTATGATGACAGAGGAGATACAACAAATTTTACATAAATTCATTTTATTTTAATAACTAAATTTAACATCAGATTTTTTAAACATGACCTTGACACATTTATTATTAAAATTTTGAATCTATTCCCAATCAAGATAATGTTGAATGATAGAGATATTCAATACATAAAAAAATAGTTATTGGCACTATAAACAGTCTTGAGATAAACCATTCTTCTATCAGTCCAAGTTTCTACCCACTGAAATGTAAATGTTTCCTAAAGGGCAGATCAGTGCTTACATTGATGTAAGATTGATGCCATTGCAGGAAGCCAAAATGAAATAAAATTTTCTTTTTTCCTTTTCTCTTATGCCCAGTCACAAGAGAACATTTTACTATGTAAGTAATAATTTCCATAATAACAGTAGATTATTGGAGTTTGCAGTTAAAAAGGGCCCAGCTCTTATTTCATATCCAGGTTGAAACATTTTTTTTCTTTTGATACTTTCTTCTTTTTCTTTTTTTTTTTTTGGCAATATTGCTGTTGTGGATGATATTAATCATGTACTTGGATGTTCATTTTTAAAAACACTAAACAGTGTTTGAGATCTTACAATGCCTTTTTTTCTTTAAGTGATTCAATCTGTGTTCAGAACCACTAGCAGAGAGTATATGTTGTTGTGTTTGGGTTTTTGTTTTTTTTTTGCATGCTGTTTGGTTTTTGTGAAAGGCACTAAGACTGGAAGTGTTATTGTATATTAAAATGTGACAAAATTCTCTCTTGGCTTAGGACTTTTGTAACCCTAGCCACTTTCAAGATATGTAGTGCAAATACCTATTTCTAAGTAACTTTTTTCTCATGAAAAAGACAAGAAGGAATGAATCAACCCATTAACTAACTTAATATTATCATATAAATTGTAACTTAAAGACTAAAGTCAAAGAAAATGAAATGGCTTTTTTACTATTGCCTAAAGTACAACATTAACCAATTTACTATCATTTGCATATGTTTTTGTTCAATTGTAGCTGAAAAGAATAGAAATAATTTTTTGAGGTATATCATTAAAATAAAATCAATATTCATGGGCATAGGACTCACTTCTTTGACTTTCTCACAACCCATAATAAAATTAGGTAAAGCCTAGGGTTTCAAAATTGTGATATCCAGGGTTTAATTAATTTCCCTCAAGCTCATGTCTTGAATTACAATGATTTTCTAACTCCTGTGCACATTCTTATAAATATTTATCTGAAACAAATTAAGACTTCACCTGAAAAAAATTATGTCCCTTATTTAGTTCTAAGAAAAATGAGAAAAATGGATGATTTCAAAATTCTTACTTTTAT
This sequence comes from Phyllostomus hastatus, assembly GCF_019186645.2. Classification (NCBI taxonomy): domain Eukaryota; kingdom Metazoa; phylum Chordata; class Mammalia; order Chiroptera; family Phyllostomidae; genus Phyllostomus; species Phyllostomus hastatus. Next base: position 43,191,511 of record NW_025334041.1, read on the forward strand.
TTCTCTCCACTGTTTCAATAAGCAGAACCTATTTTTCTTTACTGGTTAGGTGAATATTTTCAAGTCCTCTGAGTTGTTTTTCTGAGTGGACAAAAAGTAAATAATAATATTGATAATAAATATTTCATAATTTTGTGTGTATTATACAGTTTGGAATATATATTGAGATATATTCATGAGATCTCACAATTCCATGACTTTCAAATAGAGTAAAATTACTCATTACATAGGTGACACACAAGAGAATCTTGATCAAATTTATTACAACTGTCTTCTGTTGAGAGGCCATATTTCTCTGAAATAACATCAGCGTAGTGATGATCAATGGCCCATGCCATTAGGCTTAGATTAGACATACAGATCTTCCTAAAAGAGAACTTTTATTTACCCCAGTTATTCTCAGTGGTGCCCTTCCTGTAAAAGTTTTTTCAGAGACTTGTTTCACACCTCCGTGATTGGAAAAATATAACCTAATATCCTATTCTACAAAAGTCATTTTGTATTTGAATTTCAAGTCTAAAAAATAAAACTTTCTAAACTATTTTTTCTCATCTCTTTTGTACTCCTGATAGGAGAGACAGAGGAATCTAGAATCTGATTGACCATGGACCTGTTATTTTCCTCAGAGAGAATACAAATCCAAAATAGAAAAATTAGGCAGTGCCTAATTATTATTGTTAAGTAAGTTCTTTATTTCAGGACATAGATATCCATCTCCAGTAAAGTTGCAAGAGGTATAGCTTGTTTTATGAATTATTTTTATCAACTGCAACTTTCATTCAGACCGTGCACAATAACAATATCTGAAACTTTGAGACCTCCATTGATCATGGTGCAAAGTAGACAGAGAAACTGAGTGCTTTTACCAAAAATTGTGAAGTAATACTTCTTAAAATACCCTGCTGCTGTGTGTTTAAAAGAAACATGTTCATAAGATTTTCACCACAGAACTATTCCTTGGAAATTCTGGCAATTATGGAAAATCATTCACAACACTACATTAAAATTAATACGCTAAAGCAGTCAGTCAGTCCCTCCCGATAGAATAAATAGATCTGTTCTAGGCTATATATGTAGGTAACAATCAGATAAAATTAAGACCAAGTGGTCAGTTTATCTTGCCTGCATGGGACTATTTTCATGAAACTTAGTTGTTAAAGATTCTACAAATGAAGATTTTTAGGGACAAGTAAAAACACAAATTGATAGTATTTGTTGTAACAAAATGGACAGTGTGACTTATACTGTCTTCAGCCCATTTGTATTAGCTATGGGGGCCTCCATTCCAATCTTCCTGGAACAGAATAGGCACATCTCTGCCCACCTAGGGTCTTGAATTTGTTATTTGTTATTTCATGTTCCTGGACTACTTGTCTTCCAACCACTTTGATTATCTCAGTTTGAGATATTTACCTTTGAGTCTTCAGGAAACTCTTACTTGACACCCTTATCTAGGGTTGTACCTGCTGACATTTTCCATCCCCTTCCTCTGATTTATTTTTCTTTACTGTACTTACTATAACTGAAAATATATTCTATGTCCCTTTGTTTATCCAGTTATTGTCTCTATCCACCCACTCAAATATAAACTTCAAGAGGTCAGATAATATGTTTGGATCACTGCTAATTCTTGAGTTGAGAATTGTCAACTAGAAAGCACTCAATTAATATGAGTTGACTGAAGGAATGAATGTGGAGGGTCAATTCTCAAAGCCTTAATCTCCACATAGAAGTTCAGCCTCCCTAGGACTCTGGGGTACATCCACTTCCTAATTCAAAATGTTGTAGGTCAACGGTTTAAAGTTGCAACATCAATTTGACCCCAGAGTCCTTTCCTAGATAAAACATATCATACTTGTAATAATTTTGTTCTTGCTTATTTCTCTTTTTCCCTTTGCTTTTTAAAATTTTTTTTCAAATGTTAATTTTCTTTTAATTAACCTTATGAGTCCTAGTTCTGAGTTCCCATACTTGTTTCCCTCTCAGTACCACACAAACTATAACACTTTCTCCAGAAAATAGTGCTTATCTTTATGGCCATTTTTCAGAATGTGGTTTTTACTATAGTAATTCACGGCTTGTCAGCTTACTCAAACTCAAAATCTAGTAGGTTTGGTCTACAAAACCATATATTCCACTAACCTCCCTCTCACCCAACTTTTATTGATTGTACCACCTAAATGCTTTTTGGACTAATAATAATTACCTTTTCCTATAACCACAAAGACTGTTGATTTTTCTACCTCTAGTACAGAAAGTCAGTGGAGAGCTGGAAAACAAGTAATGAGGCCAAACCTAGCAGAGAGATAGAAGGGACTGACATATATTACAAAATACAGAATACAGGAAGTTATTTTAAAACAAAGGAGCTAGTGTGTCTGTCCTCTCACTAAAGGAATATCAAGGCATTGTAATTAATGTGGACATGTGGTACTTGGAATTTGTTGAGTATTTCACTAACATTTTCTGTCTGATTTTCAATAAATTATAAGGAAACATGAGTTTGTTTATTATTCTTGTATTCTTAGGAGAATTAATGAAAATTAAATGGAAGTATAATTTTACTTAAGTATTAATTATACACCGCTAATAAAATTCCGTACTCCTCAGTCACCTTTTTCTCTCTTTTTTTCAAATTTCTTTAAATTTTCTTATAATATGTGAAAATTTGATTCCTTTCATTCAGAAGATAATGGCTAAAATGATAAATCTGAAAACTTGCATTTTAAATTTGAATTCTAAAGGCAACCTAAATACTTAATACAACATAAATAGTCAATAAGCAAAAAGTTTTAAATAGCTCTGACTGGTATGGCTCAGTTTGTTTGGTGTCATCCCATGAAGTGTAAGGCTGCCATTTTGACTCCTGGTCAGGGCTATTTATATTCCCTTTTTTCTTACCTTTCAAGTGTTTTTTGCTACCAAGAGCTTACTGACATTGTTTTCTTTCTTTATTCTCATTTTGTTTATCCTTTGCTTTCTCCTGAAAATTGCAACTCCCATGTGGATTCTCTACTCTAATCATATTTTTCATCCTAATAATCTTCACCACTTCAGATATGCTACATTTTATACTTCAGTTAGTCTTATGTCTTGGTTCTATTTCTTACATTTAAAAACATTATTTACCTGTATGTTCCCTGAGCAGAAATTTAACTAAAATGACTTCTGTGTCCTGTGCAACAAGCAAAACTGTCATAGAAATGGGCATGTCCGTAGAGTTTGGTTCAAACAAAAGCTGTGTCGTTTGACAAGGTACATGCTCAAAACCTGTAACTGACCCTGATTTGCGACACTTTCCATGTTATTCTATAAGCCCAATAATATATTGGAATCTACCCTCTTGACAAATGCGCCTACACATTTAACATTTGTCTGAATGGAATTAATTATTTCAATTGATATTTTATCTCATTTTCTTTTCAGAATTTACTAAATTATACCATATCCTGTAATTTAGAAAATATAATATTTTACTATTTGTTATTCTTTTAATCCTAAAATTTTTATTCTTTTATCTACACAGGCCTTCCTGGTAATAATTAGGAAGCTTTTGGGGGGAATAAAAGTTTGTTTCTGAGTATATCAAGATTCTGAGCTAACAAAAAGAAAAGTACTTTATTTTTATTTCTATTTTTCTTATTTTATTATTAATTCAAAATTTTACTTTATTTCTAAACTATCCACTGTTGATATTCAGTCTCATCTCAGCTAATCACATCCCCTGTATTTTTGTTGCTTATTATTTTCTTTTCTTGGATATCCTTACAATTATCATTTGATTTAATTCCATTATTTACAGTTTGAGGCCACCCTTGCTTTATGGTCCACTCCAGAACTCTTTATTACAGATTTGGACTTAGAAATATGGTTGAATAAAATTGTTTATACTCTTTCAACATGGGTTTCCAGTTACTCAAAAGGTGGTTTTGCTTTTTATGTTTTAAATTTGCATAATTTTGCTATTAATGTACAAAGTGCATCTGCATGGTATCTACTTCTCTGAAACTTTAATGAGAATAGAAATCATATAGGAGAATAGAGACACATTCCCAAGAGTGATTAAAAGTATATCACAACTGTCTCAGAATAACAAAATATTTTATCAAGATCTTATTTAAAGTAACAAAATACATTAAATGTGAGCGTGAAAATATTGAGGCAGCAGGTTGAGAAACTAGAGTTTAGGTTACAAAGGGAGGCCGCTGAGAGGAGGAGCAGTCAGGTTGCTGGAGAGCAGGACTGTGACAGGCCTTGCTAAGGCAGGGTGAATTTAAATCTTAAGACAGTCATTTACAACTGATTTGTGCTAGCCATGTACTTTCAAGAGCAAGAATTGTTGGCAGAGAGAGAAATTAAGTAGAACTACAGTACTACAATATTTCAAGCTAGGAAATTGTCTGATGGAGTTGTTTGCATCCCAGGCTGCAGCTGTATGTCCTAAAAAGTTCTGATCTCTTTGATGTCAACTAAACTGTACCACCATGTCCTTCACATTTTCTGACCAACAACACTGGCACAGAAAGTATCCTTACTTGAGGAAAGAAATAAGTTCTAAAAACATATTAAAACATATTGGGTAGCTAGAAAGGGTTACAGTATCCCAAGGAAGCAAGGCATTGTTTGGGAACCACTGTGACTTAGAGGAAGCCAAAATTATTTGTCCAAGTATTCAGTTGAGGCATAGGAATTATAAGTCCAAATGCTACTCTTGGCTTTGGAAATTTACTGAAAGAGCTCTAGGAGAATGCAAGTGTTGTATTTAAATGGCTGATGAGTTGCATGTGACAGAAATGAGACTTGGTCTGAGTGACCTTAAGAAGTGAAACTAGGAGACTTCAAGCCAAGATGGAGGCATAGGTGGACACACTGTGCCTCCTTGCACAACCAAAATTAAGGACAACAAAAATTTAGAAACAAAAAACAACCAGAACAGACAGAAAATTGAACTGTATGGAAGTCCCAACAACCATTCATCCAGACCAGTAAGAGGGGTGGAGTCAGCAGCTGGCGGAGAAGGGTTGCGGCAGTAAAAAGTGGTGGCTGGCAAACCCCAGTGGCAGACCCTGGGCACGGGCACTGGGAGGCAATGAGCAGACCCAGTGAGGCATGCAAGGCAGCTGGCTCTCCACAGTCACACATTCGAGCACAGACAAACCAGGTAAAAACAGGCAGCAAGGCAGACTGGACAACCCAGGGCCCCAGTGATGGGAAATAAAGCCTAAAAGCACTGATTGAAAACTCTTGTGGAGGTTGAGGTGCTGGGAGAGCTTCCCAGCCTCACAGGAGAGTTAGTTGGAGAGACCCACATACTCCTAGAGCACACACAAGCCCACCCACCCAGGAACCATTACCAGAAAGGCCCAGTTTGCTTGTGGGAAGCAATAGAGAGGACTGAAATCCAACAGAGAGCATAGCAAGTGCCATTGTTCCTTCTCTGACCCTGCCCCCACATACAGCATCAGAACCCAGCAACTGGGTTGCCCTGCCCAGGTGAACACCTAAGGCTCCACCCCTCACTATGTAACAGGCACAACCAGACCACAAAAAAAGAAAAAAAGGCTGAAACAGAAGAACAAATGAAAGTCCCAGAACCAATACTTAATACTTTTAAGCAACCAAGATATAGCCAACCTATCAGATGCACAGTTCAAAGCACTGGTGATCAGGAGGCTCACAGAATTGGTTGATTTGGGTTGCAAATTAGATGAAAAAATGAAGGCTACACTAAGTGAAATGAAGAAAAATGCACAGGGAACCAATAGTGATGGAAAGAAAACTGTGTCTCAAATCAATGGAGTGGACCAGAAGGAAGAAAAAAACATACAATCAGAAAGGAATGAAGAAATAAGAGTTCAGAAAAATGGGGAGAGGCTTAGGAACCTCCAGGACATCTTTAAATGTTCCAACATCTGAATTATAGGGGTACCAGAAGGACAAGAGGAAGAGCAACAAGTGGAAAACTTATTTGAACAAATAATAAAGGAGAACTTCCCCAATCTGGCAAAGGAAATAGATTTTCAGGAAGTCCAGGAAGCTCAGAAAGTCCCAAAGAAGTTGGACCCAAGGAGGAACACACCAAGGCACATCATAATTACATTACCCAAGATTAAAATGAAGGAGAGAATTCTAGAAGCAGCAAGAGATAAGGGGACAGTCACCTACAAAGGAGTTCCCACAAGACTGTCAGCTGATTTCTCAAAAGAGACCTTACAGGCAAGAAGGGACTAGAAAGAAGTATTCCAAGTCATGAAAGGCAAGGACCTACATCTCAGATTGCTCTACATCCCAGTAAAGCTTTCACTTAGAATGGAAGAGTAGATAAAGTGCTTCTCAGATAAGATCAAGTTGAAGGAGTTCATCATCACCAAGCCCTTATTCTATGAATGTTAAAGGGACTTATCTAAGAAAAAGAAGATAAAAAATATGAACAGTAAAAAGACAGCAAACTCACAATTATTAACAACCACACCTAAAACCAAAATAAAAACAAACTAAGCAAACAACTAGAACAGGAACAGAACCACAGAAATGGAGATCACATGGAGGGATAGCAATAGGGGAGTGGGAGTAGGAGAGAGGAGGAAAAGCGACAGAGAATAAGTAGCATAGACAGTAGGGAGAAAATAGGGGGAGGGCAAGAATAGTATGGGAAATGTAGAAGCTAAAGAACTTATGACACATGGACATGAACTAAGGGGGGGGGAATGTGGATGGGAGGGGGTGCGCAGGGTGGAAGGGAGTGAAGGGGGAAAATGGGACAACTGTAATAGCATAATCAATAAAATATATTTTTAAAAAGCGCAACTGGGACAAAAATTAGACAAAGAATCAAAAATTGTGGCTTGCTCTACAGATTGCTTTCTAATAGTCAGGTCTAATAAAAAAATAAACTGATTGCATTGGTAAACAGCAATGCAATCAGTTTATTTTTTTCTCCCTCCCCCTCTCTGTAAAATAAACTCCCTCCCTCCACCCTCTGTAAAATAAAACATAAAATATTTTTTAAAAAATGGAGAAAGAAATAATTTTTTAAAAAAAGTTTATTGCATTTAATGGGGTGACATTGGTCAGTAAAATTAGATAGATTTCAGGTGTACAATTCTGTAATACATCATCTGTATATTGTGGTATGTATTACCCACCCAAAGTCAAGTTTCCTTCCATCACCATTTATCCCCCTTTACTTTTTTCTATCTCCCCCAACCCCCATTTTCCTCTGACAATCACCATACTCTTGTATGCCCCCATGAAATTTTTGGGTTTTTCCACTTTAATTCCTTCACTTTTTTCACCCAGCCTCCCAATCCCTCTCCCTTCTGACAGCTGTCAGTTTTCTGTATCAATGAGTCTGTTTCTATTTTGTTTATGTGTGGAATCTAGTGAACAAAAAAAACAAAGGGAGCAAAAATTTAAAATTAGAAATGGTGAAATCTTTTTTGATGTAAGAAATAGCCCACATATATGAAAAACAGAAGCAAAGAAAGCAAAATTTGGGGAAATATAGGAGGAGTATGTTAAGCAGAATACAAGAGCATGTAAACTTTAAGACAAGGGGAAATTTTATAGAACAGTCATTTTAACTCTATTTTAAAACTTTATTGATGCCATAAAATGTAAACAGTATAAATCTGGATAGTTTGTCAAAAGTAGGCTATCACATGCAAAAATAAATTGAATTGGAATGTAAAAGAGAAATCAGAGGTAAACCAAAGTAACATTTTAGAAGATGTTTGTACAAATCACATTTTAGAAAACATTTCAAAACTAGCACATGATGAAAAACATTTAAGAGAAAATAGTGTTGAACATATATATGTATGTATGTGCATACATACACGTACACACACACACACATTGCCCTCTCTCTCTCTCCAATCCCATTCCTGGTTCTCCTCTCCTCTTATTCTCTTTGACCACTCTTTCTCACTCTTGCTCACACTCACTGCTCACAAAGTTGCTTGGCCTTCATTCTTTTTCTTTGTAGTCTACAGGTACACCAATCAACTGGCATACCCTTAAATCTGTATCCCCAACTCAGACCTAGTTCATGAGTTTAAACCTATATATAGCTTCCATATGTGTGTTGAAAGGACATAAACTAAAATTCTCCTAAGTTGACCCCACCATCTCCTCAAAACTTCTGTCCCTCCTATAGTCTCAATATCAGTAAATATCATAACTACTAACATGATTGCCCAAGTCATAAACCTAGGAGTTATCCTTGACTCCCCACAATATCCAAGCAATCATCCAGTCCTTCCCAGGATGTGCCCTGCTTGGTCTATTCCCAATGACCCTGCCACTGTTCATACTTTTACCATCTCTAAGAACACCAAAAGTCTCCTTCTTGGCTTTTCTCTCTTGGTGCTAGAATCCAATACCCAAATTTAATCATGGTACTTCTCTGCTAAAAATAGCTTGCAGCAACTTCTGCAATAAATTCTTCTTATGCCATAAAATGTTATGGCCTTTCTCATTCCTCACAGCCTCATTACTCTCCACTCACTAATTTCTCCCCAGGAAAAACAGATTCCCTGAAGTTGCCCTGAAATATTGCATTCATCTACACCAACATGCCTTTGTGCTTGGATTTTCCTCTGCTCTCCTCCAGGGTCTGCTGGTGAAATTCAGTTTATCTCCCAACAGACTTCAGTATACTTTGTACTCATGCACCCTTATAATCATCATAGTAATTATAGAATTATAATCTTTGCTCCATAGAATGGTTAGATTAAAGAATATTTCACTGTGTAATTTTACATGTTAACCAGTATTAGGTCCAAGTAATCTTTCTTTTTAAAGGATCATGTTCCAGTGTTCACTATCCTAGTGAATAACTCTTCATCCACCCCTATGCCTAACTAGAATGCTGAGTCATTCTTGACATCTTTCTCCCTCACCTCCACATCCATTCTTTCACCAAGACCAACCAACATTTACTTCTGAACATCATTTGAATCTTTCCATTTCTCCTCATTTTCACCATGGCCATCAAGCTAGTCTAAGATGCATTATTTCTTCCTGGATTGCTGCAATATGTCTTCTAAATAGCTTACTTACATATACTTTGGATTCTCTCCACTCCCATTTTCACATTACATTCAGAGTTATTTTTTCAAAATGCACAGCCAGACCCACTCTCTCCCACTGGCACTCCCCATCATCCAGCCCCATACACACACATATAAAAATTTGTGGATCCACAGCACAGCTTTTACCTTGAGAATAAGAAATTGTAGGCAATCTGGTTTTTCCTTATTGGGAGTATAGGTACATGAACTGTGATGGGAACACATGGTATGCAACAGCTAGAAGCAACAAATTAAATGTACTGTTAATAGTAGCATGAATGGATCTTAAGATCATGTTTCCAAATATAAAAAATAAACTCATAGATATACAGAACAACCTGATGGTTGCCAGAGGGGAGGGAGGTAGGGGCTGGGCAGAAAAGGAGAAGGGGATCAAGAAGTGCAAACTCCCACTTGTAAAATAAGCCATGATGATGTAATGCACAGCATAGGGCATAGAGTCAAAAATTGTAATAAATAAATACAGTGACAGATGGTTACTAGACCTATTGTGGTGATTATTTTGTAAGGTATATAAATGCAGAATCACTTTGCTATATACTTGAAACTAACATAAGACTGTATTATCAACTCTACTTAAAATTTTTTAAAAAGCAGAATAAATGAAATAAATTAAAAAAGAAACTACATAGATCTACAGCACATTGCCACGTACATGAATTTAAATGTATTTATACAAAACAATCAATATCAGGAGGAATATATTCAAGCCCAAATGTGTTTTTCTTGTACTACCTGCTCTATATCCTGCTTCATTTTTCTTCTTAGCACTTAACATCTAATCAACTTATTTCTTAAAAGACTTTATTTATTTATTTTTTAAAGGAGAGAAAATGAAGGAGGAAGAGAGGGAGAGAAATACTGATATGTGATTGGTTGCCCCTTGCATGCCCCCTACTGGGGACCTGGACCACAACCTAGGCATGTGCCTTGACCATTTGGAATCAAACCAAGACCTTTCTTTTTGCAGAATGACACCCAACCCACTGAGCCACATTTGTCAGGGCTTTAATCAAGTTATGTTTTACTTATTGTGTTATTATATCTCTGTCTTCCTCAGTGTAAATGTAAATTCCATAAGAGATTTCAATCTATTTTGTTCACAGCTATTTTCCAAATTCCTGAAGTACTATGTGGCACAAATTAGAAGGTGCTCAATAAATATTAGTCTAATGAATGAGTTTTTATTAGGTACATTAGAATATTTGTCTAAGATATATGTATGGGATAATGGGATTTAGTATGAGGATTTAAAGCAATCCATAGACTAATCAATCAAAAAATCAACAATACGTGGGGAGACCAAAATTCTTGACATAATCTTAAAAATCATTCAGGTTCTATTTTATATCTCTGGAGCATCATCTCTCCCAGTGCCCTCCCTACCCATCAACGTATTTCAACCACATACTCCCAGTTCTTTGAAATGCACCATATTCTTTGACACCTCAGGACCATGATGCTTATTGTTCTCTTTGTCTAAACATGTTTCCTACCCATACTTCCCTCTCCCCAATACTTTGCCTAGTTAAATCCTATTCATTATTTAGGCACCAGTTCATGGAATACCTCTTCAAGAAACCTATTCTGACTCCTTTAGTCTATAACGCTGCAACAGAATCCTGTAATCCTATTCCTTCTGGATATCTATATATGTACATATTGAATGCAGTTGTGCATTCTATTTTAGTAGCAATCTACCTCAACAGTCTACAAGTTCAACAAGCCACTCTTTATCTTTTTTATCATTATTGTACTTCTGGTGCCTAAATGCTACTTAGTACAGAGTCATTATTCAACAAACATTAACCATTTGAGTGAGTCTTTTTACATACATTACTTTGCAGCCTTTTAAGAATTCTGAATTTGCCGAGTAAAGAAAGCTTCACCCTTCAAACTTTTTAGTCCATTTCCAGGTTAGCTTTCTTTCAAAATGGTCTTCATACACATCTCATCGTCTCATCAGAAATGACATCTAGGTCTTCATCCTAGCTAACATTTCCTTGTAATGGACATCTAACAGAGTCAGAAAGCAACAAGTTCATTTTTTTTTAAGTTGAGAAGAACCTATAATAGAGCATCTCATCATTATTTGCTTCTTTAAGAAAACAATTAAGTTAATTATATCAAGAATATTAATATTTCTTTTGCTTTTGAGCCAGATCCTATGCCTTGTTCAGCTTAAAATAAAAATTTAGTACTTTTCATTATCAGTTTTCTTGGCATCCTTCACTGTTTCTGTCACTGTAATTGGAAAAAATACAGGAAATTTTTGATGACTGAAAGAATGAGTCCTTACACCTAGCAACCAGTGCCTGGCATAGCTCATTATGAAGGGATCTGGCTTTTCAAAGTCAGGAAGCTATAACTTTGATCAGATTGCTCTTAAAAATCACCATTAATTTTCCTCATTATTGTAATTCTTGATTAATCAATTAATTGAAACTCCTTTCCTAAGGCTGAAAGCAAAGAATAAATGAAATCTGATGAAAAACTGTGTAATGATGTTTGCTTTTTAAAATGATGTTTTTAACCTATATATCACTTTATTTTTTCTAATAATGTATTTAATAGAAAGGGTATATCTAAATGATCAAAATAAGCATAAAGACATTCTGCAAAGAGATTATTTTCCCCATTTTTCATAATCATAATGCATGGCTCTTTGCTAATGTGGCCAGTCTTACCTATGTCACTGTGCCTGCACTTCTAATCCCTTTCTTTTTTTTTTTATTCTTGTGAAGTGTTCTTAGATTCAAATTTTTAAAGATACCCATAAATAAAAGAACACCATGTTTCCATTCAGTTTTCAGTGTGAAAACCAAATCGAATGTTCACAAAGACTTGGCTCTAAAGCATCTTAGACAAGAAATCTTCTAAAAGGAGAGAAAAGGTACTTGATGTTCTGGACATTACAATACATGCAGAGGTGGGAGTAAAAGAAGAAAAAGGGTTGTATTCTTCTGGGGTGTGGGTTAGAGAAGCTGAAGAGTGGTAGAGTTATCTTTCAAATCCTTACCGTCATTTAGACAGTGGAACTGTCTATGGAGTTTGAATTGGGAGGTAGATTCTATTGATGGTTTCTCTTGTTCTAATCCAAGGAGATTTGACTAAGTAAGACCCTGGCTTGACTGCCTCAGAATGACAAGGAGAAGGCATGTTTTCTGCCCCTTATATTGTATGTGCATGGGAAGAAGCCCAAATGATACACAGTCTAAATATTTTCTGCTTGTGTTAATTATTTTTTGTTTCTTTAATATAAGTCTTTCCAAGTGTGCTACTATGTCTTATAAGTCATATTGCAGAGTGTAAAGATTTGGACTTCTTTGCTTTAGGATAGGAAATTTGGGGAAAGTAATTTCAGGGGGGATGGGCAAGGGATATCATTGCCCAAAACATTCAGCCATTAAAAATTTAAGAAGTTGAAAGTACTTTAGTCTCCAGTAGGGATGCAGAGTTTGAATATCTCTCAAAGGTGCTCCTAAATACTAAAACAAAACAAGATTTTCATAGTATCTTAAAGTAAACAACCATAGTTTCCTGAGATGAGGTAGACAGGACTTCTAAGATCTTTTATGTAAAACATATAACATGCTGGCTCTCAGCAAGAATTTCAGAAAGAACTCCAATAATATTCTTATGAAAAAATATTGGGAATGACTGCCACATAACCACTTTTCAAATATTGGGACCATTCAGAGGAATATTGAGTTTATTGAAACACACATGTGTTTTACACTAAAATATAAGAGGGATAAACAGACCCAAAATTAAACTTGCATATTTCTGTAAAGTATTGCCAGATAAGTACATTTTCCTTTATTTTTATTCTGACAAAGCAATATATGAACATATGTAAACAGTCAAGTAGCATGAAGGGGCCAATGTTTAATAACTAGAGGGTTACACTACATCTGTCACTAGCCCACACTCTCCTTCAAGACAATCACTTTCAACTGCTTTGGTAATTCATTCTGCTATGTGACTACATGTTTAAAACAATATTCTTGTACTGCTATTTGTTGGTCTATCAATTTTAGATATTACATTCTAATTCCTAATCTAGTGTATGAATTTTTTAACTTTCTTTTCCACATACACACTCACATACATCCTTCTTCCCCTCATGGGTAATCACAATTTTTCATTAAATTCACCCATCATTTATTTTATTATGCCTATGTAAATATTATTCACTCCTGAGACAAGTGGTGTACTATGATTTTATGTTTCATTTTTCTAATGAATTAATAATTGCTTCACTTTAACATTTGCTTAATTTTCTAATTATGCATTGCTAAATTTCCCAATACACTAATAATTTTTTAAATGCTGTGGATACTATTTTCAACACATATGCAATACACAGGATAATTTATAAGTTCGTTTTTCCCCTTGCTGCTTCATCTGTTTATCAATCTTTTCTACAGCATCATGTGTTTATTTAATGAGTAAATGTCATCTTAAAATAGAACTGTCTTTATCTCTCTCTGTTTCTACTTTTCTGGTAGTTTTGTTGTCCGAACATTGGAGGTTTCTGCAGAGGTCAAAAGATTTTTGGCTGTGCATATTCCAGCAGGAAGCAGTGAGATTCATTTAGAGAGCTTACCTCTCCATGTTATGGAAGAAGGCTATTGACTGGTGGCTTCTTCATTCAGGGGTACTGACCAGCAGCCTGGGCCTCTTCAGGAGAAGATGGAGGGGCATCTCCAAGTTCCATTATTGGTAGGTCTTTTCCTAGGACCATTCATTTCTCCAGAGAAGAGTATTCTGTTCTGCTAGATTAGGGTGGGGAGGGCAGTGCCTGGATTCGGGGAGAAGACTGAGGTAAAGTAGCCAACAAGCCCAGAGTTCAGTGAGCAAACTGACCTCAAACTGTCCTGTTCTCTGCTTTTCACTTTAGCCCAGGTTCTTTCAGGAATTCCATAGTATGAATTAACTGATCCTGTCTGATAATTCTATGTAAACTCTAGATTTCTGCATCTTATTTTTGCTAAGGTTAGTTACCTCTCCTCCACCTAAATTTGTTCTTTAAAATTGTGCTGTCATCCTTGATCTGCTTTTCTCTCCTTTCCTATTCTTTTAATTGTTTCTTTAATCCTCATTATCATTTTAGTGGGGCTTTGGAGATAGTGGAGGGGATACTGTTGTGTTTAACTCTTCATGTAGTTATCTAGGTAAATTTAAAAGGTAATAACTTTTTTGAAGGAGTTACCCAGGTATTAACAAAAAGTATTTCATTGATCTTTAAGAAGAAAGACCAAGGGCAAACATTTTAAAACATCAACTCCTTGGGCCCTGGCTGGCATAGCTCAGTGGACTGAGCACAGGCTGCGAACCAAAGTGTCACAGGTTCGATTCCCAGTCAGGGTACATGCAGGCCATGACCCCCAGCAACCGCACATTGATGTTTCTCTCTCTCTCTTTCTCCCTCCCTTCCCCCTCTAAAAATAAATAAACAAAATCTTTTTTAAAAATCGCACTCTATTATATTTTTAAAAAACATCAACTCCTTGGTATTGAGGAGTTGGGATGGAATGTTGGCCATGTAAACATTTTGCTTAAAGGATTTTGATTCATTTCTCTAGTTCTGTGGATAATTCTGAGTTCTGTGTAGGAAGAGGCACAAGTCCAAATATTGTATGAAAGGGTTTCTCTGGGAAGGAAATGAAGGGCTCAGAGAGAAAATGCCCTAGGTCTTCCTCCAGAGAGAAAAAGCAAAAAGGAGAGTAAAGTCTCAACCTTTTAGTAGGTGTGGATAACCTGTCTGTGCCACTCGACAGTTTAACTAACCCTGGGTAAGGACTCAAGATACCAAATTGGGGGGAGGGGGGGTTTGAGACTTGGATACTGGAATTACTTAAAGTCAGACAAAACATATTGCAATACTCATTCCAATTCTAGAGATCTCACA
Source organism: Phyllostomus hastatus (assembly GCF_019186645.2). Lineage (NCBI taxonomy): Eukaryota > Metazoa > Chordata > Mammalia > Chiroptera > Phyllostomidae > Phyllostomus > Phyllostomus hastatus. Next base: position 43,206,520 of record NW_025334041.1, read on the forward strand.
ACACTTTACAGGTGCTATTCTTCACTAAAAGAGTTGACTGACAGAAATAGTTACACTGTTTTTGTAAAAATTAAAATGTTAAAGTCAGTATTTCTTGCTTTATAAAAAACTTAAGTTAGTTCAGATGTGTCTATTTTATTCATTCTGGCCATTCTTAACTCCTTAATATGAATAGTTGTCACAGAGATTAAGGAGAGGATTGAAATAGTTATTGCTTCAATAGATTAGGGGCATTCTGGTTTACATAACATACACATACTAGATGTTGAATGGCTTATTTTTCCTTTTTTAGATTAAATTTATTTGAGTAATATTGGTTAATAAGATCACATAGGTTTGAAACATAGATTTCTATGACATGTGAATTGTATATTACATTATGTGCCTACCACTGAAAGTCAACCCATCTTCCATCACCATATGTTCATCCCCCTTTACCCCCACCAACCCCACACCCCCCTCCAGTAGTCATCATACTGTTATCTGTGTCTATGAGTTTCAGTTTGTATCTCACATACAAGTGAAATCATATGGTTCTTAGTTTCTACTGATGGACTTGTTTCACTTGGCACAATATTCTCAAGGTCCATCCATGTTGTCACAAATGGTAGTATTTCATCTTTTTCTTATGGCTGAGTATCATTTCATAGTATTTATGTACCACATCATCTTTCTCCAGTCCTCTATTGAAGGGCAGTTTGGTTGTCTCCATGTCTTACCTACCGTGAATAGTACTGCAGTGAACATAGAGATGCATGTATCTTTGCCAATAAATGTTTTTGAGTTTTGGGGGTAGAAATCTAGAAGAAGGATTCCTGAGTCATATGGTAACTCTAGTCTTTTTCTTTTTTTTTTAAGAATAGCCACACTGTTTCCCATAGTAATTGTACCAGTTTACATTCCCACCAGCTGTGAATAATGTTCCTTTTCCTTCACAACCTCTCCAAACTTGTTATTAACTGTCTTGTTCATAATTGCCATTCTAACAAGTGTGAGGTGGTATCTAATCATGGTTTTGATTTGCATTTCCTTAATAGCTAGTGAAATTGTACATTTTTTCATATATCTGTTAGCCATTTGTATATCTTCTTGGGAGAAGTGTTCAGGTCCTCTAACCATTTTGGGGCGGGGGGGTCCACACTCACATATGTTTTTTCATTGCTTGAGAGAGAGAGAAAAAGAGAGAGAGGAAGAGGGAGAGAGGAAGGGAAGAAGAGAAATATTGATTCAAGAGAAAAGCATTGATTGGTTGTTTCCTGTCCATGCCTGGACCAGGGATTGTATGGGACCGGACTAGGACGAAATCTGCAATACATACATCATAAAGGGTAACATTTTCTTTTTTTTAATGACCAAGTTGTATTCCATTGTGTTAACATTCCATGGCTGTTTTATCCACTCACCTACTGATGGATGCTTGGGCTGCTTCCATATCTTCGTGATTATAAATAATGCTGCAATAAACATAGGGGTACTTATGTTCTTTGAAATGCGTGTTTTGGGCTTCTGTGGATATATTCCCAGAAGTGGGATACCTCAGTCAAAATGGAGATCCAATTTTAATCTTTTTGAAATATCTGCATACAGCTTTCCACAGTGGCTGTACCAGTCTACATTCCCACCAATGGTGCAAAGGGGTTCCCCTTATTCCACATTCTCACCAACACTTGTTTGTTGATTTATTGATAGCCATTCTGCAAGTTGTGAGATGATATCTCATTGTGATTTTAAATTGTATTTCTCTGAAGATTAGTGACATTGAGTATCTTTTCATATGTATATTGGCCATCTGTATGTCCTCTTTGGAGAAGTGTCTGTTGAGGTCCTTTGTCAATTTTTTATACGTTTTATTTGCTTTTTTGGTGTTGAGTTTTGTAAGTTCTTCATAAATTTTGGATATTTACTTCTTATCAGATATATCAGTGAATATATTATCCCATTCTGTGGGTTGTCTTTCTGTTTTATTGATGATTTCTTTGCTGAGCAAAACATTTTACTTTGACATAGCCCCATCTACTTATTTTTTTCTTTTGTTTCCCTTGCGGGGGGAGATATATCCAATAAAAAATTGCTACAAACAATGTCTGATATTTTGCTGTACATATTTTCTTCAATAATTTTTATGATTGGGGGTCTAACATTTAAATCTTTGATCCATTTTGAATTTATTTTTGTGTGTAGTGTAAGAAGGTGGTCTAGTTTCATTTTCCTGCATATAATCATCCAGTTTTCCCATCACCATTTATTGAATAAACTATCTTTAGCCCATTGTATGTGCTTGCTTCCTGTCAAATATTAATTGACTATAAAGGTATGGATATATTTCTGAGCTCTCTATTCTGTTCCATTGGTCTATGTTTCTGTTTTTATGCCAGTACCATGATGTTTTGATTACTATGGCCATATAGTAGAGCTTGATATTAGGTACCATGATCCCTCTAAATTTGTTCTTTTTCAGGATTGTTGTTGCTACACAGGGCCTTTTGTGGTTCCATACACATTTTTGAAATAGTTGGTCTAATTCTGTGAAATATATCATTGGAATCTAGATAGGAATTGTGTTGAATCTATAGATTGCTTGGGTTAGTATGGACATTTTAATTATATTAATTCTTGCTATCAATGAACATGGTATGTGCTTCCACTTGTTTTTGTATTCTTCTCTTTCTTTTTTCAGTGTCTTATAATTTTCCAAGTACAGATCTTTTACTTGCTCAGTTAGGTTTATTCCTAATATATTATTCTTTTTGTAGCAATTATGAATAGGACTGTTTTCTTAATTTCCCTTTCTGTTAGTTCATTATTGGCATATAAAAATGCAACTGATACCTGGATATTAGTTTTGTATTCTGCTACTTTGCTGAATTCATTCATCACTTCCAGTAGTTTCTCAATGGAATTGTTGGAATACTCTATGTACCATATCATGTCATCTGCAAATAATGACAGTTTTGCCTCTTCCTTTCCAATTTAGATGCCTTTTATTTCTTCTTCTTGTCTGATTGTTGTGGCTAGGACTTCCAGTACTATGTTGAATAAGGGAGATGAAAATGGATATCCCTGTCTTTTCCTGATCTTAAGGAAAACACTTGAAGTTTTTGCCCATTGAGTGTGATGCTGGCAGTGTCTTTGTCCTATACAGCCTATATTATGTTTAGGTATGTTCCCTCTAATCCCACTTTGCTGAGAATTTTTATCAAAAATGGTGCTGGATTTTATCAAATGCTTTTTCTGCATCTATTGATATGACCACGTGGTGTTTATCCCCTTGAATATTTCACACCACCTCCTTCTGGCTGAATTGTTTTTGCTGAAAATACATATGACAGTCTACTTGGTGCTCTCTTTTTTTTTATGTGGTGAATCACATTCAATGATTTGCAAATATTGTACCAACCTTGCATTCCTGGAGAAAATCCCACTTGGTCATGGTGTATGATTTTTTTTGATGCATTGCCATATTTGGTTTGTTGATATTTTGTTGAATATTTTAGTCCCTATGTTTATCAAGGATATTGACCTATAAGTTCCTTTCTTTGTAGTGTTTTTGTTTTGTTTTGGAATTAGAGTAATGCTGGCCTAGTAAAAAGAGTTTGAGAGCTTCCCCTCCTCTTGAATTTTATGGAATAGTTTGAGAAGGAGAGGTGTTAGTTCTTCCTGAAAATGTTTGGTAAAATTTACCTATGAAGTCATCCAGCCCAGGACTTTCATTTGTTGGGAGGTTTTTGATTACTGCTTCAAATTTGCTAGGTATAGTCTGTCTATTCAGATTCTCTGATTCTTCCTGATTTTGTTCTGGAAGATTTTGTTTCTCTATGAATTCATCTGTTTCATCCAGGTTGCCAAGTTTGTTGCCATATAGTTGTTCATAGTATTTTCATAGCAACCCTTTTTATTTCTTTGGTGTCAGTTGTTTACTCTGCTCATTCATTTCTAATTTTATTTATTTGGGTCTGTTATCTTTTTTTCTTGATGAGTCTGGTTAAAGGTTTGTCAGTCTTGCTTATCTTTTCAAAGAATCAGCTCTTGGATTCATTGATGATACCTTGTATTCTTTCTTTAGACTCTATTTTGTTTATGTTCATTTTGATATTTATTTCCTTCCTTCTACTCACTGTAGGTTTTGTTGTTGTTTTTCAAGTTCCTTTAAGTGTGAAGTTCCATTGTTTATTTGAGCTTTCTCTTGTTTTTTGAGATAGGCCTGTATAGCTATGGATTTCTCTCTTAAGATTGCTTTCCCAGCGTTCCACAAATTTTGGATTGTTGTATCCCCATTTTCATTCATTTCAAGGTAAGTTTTGATTTCTACCTTGATCTTGTTGTTAATGCATTCATTGTTTAATAACATGATATTTAGCTTTCATGTCTTTGCATGTTTTTCAGTGTTCTTGTGATTGATTTCTAGTTTCATAGCATTGTATTCAGAGAAAATGCTTGATAAGATTTCTGTCTTCTTAAATTTATAGAGACTTGTTTTATATCCTAATATGTGGTATATCCCAGAAAACATTCCATGTGCACTTGAAAAGTGCGCATATTCTCATGCTTTGGTGTGAAATGCTCTAAAGATAACAATTGAATCAGTTTGATCTAGTGTGTCATTTAAGGCCCTTATCTCCTTATTGATTTTCTTCCTGGAATATCTATCCACTAAAGTCAATGGGGTGTTAAAAATCTCTGACTATATCTGTATTTCTGTGGATTTCTTCTTCTATGCCCATCAAGATTTGCTCCAAATGTTTAGGTGTTCCTGTGTTGGGTGGGTCAATGTTTACTAGGGTTATATCCTCTTGTAGGATTGTTCCCTTTAAAATTATGTAGTGTCTTTCTTTTTCTCTTACTATAGCCTTGGTTTTAAAGTCTATTTTGTCAGATATAAGTACTGCAACTCCAGCTTTTTTTTTTTACTTTCCATTTGCATGAAATATCTTTCTCCATCCCTTTTAGTCTCTCTGTATCTTTTGATCTGAGATGGGTCTCTTGGAGGCAGCATATAAATGGGTCTTGTTTTCTTATCCATTCAGCTACTCTATGTTTTTTGACTGGAGGATTTAAGTTATTTACATTTAAAGTGATTATTGATAGATTCATATTTAGTGCCATTTTATTGTTAGACTATTTTCCTCAGTTTTTTTTCTTTTTCTTTCTTTTCTTTTTCTTCTTAAAGTAAGTCCTTTAACATTTCTTGCAGTACTGGTTTGTTTTTAACAAACTCCTTTAGTTTTTCTTGTCTTGGAAGCTCCTTATTTCTCCTTCAATTTTAAATAATAATCTTACTGGGTAAAGTAGCCTTGGTTGTAGGTCTTTGTTTTTCATCCCCTTGAATATTTCACACCACCTTCTTCTGGCTGAATTGTTTCTGCTGAAAATACATATGACAGTCTACTTGGTGCTCTCTTTTATGTAACTACCTGCTTTTCTCTTGTGGCTTTTAGGATTTCCTCCTTGTCTTTAAACCTTGTCATTTTTAATGTAGGCCTCTTTGGTTCCTACTTGTTTGGGGCTTTCTATGATTCCTGGACTTGTGTGTGTTGTTCCTTCACTATATTAAGGATTTTTTTTTCAGTCATTATTTCTTCAAATAGCTTCTCAATCCCTTGCTCAGTCTCTTCTCCTTCTGATAATTCCATGATGCAGCTTTTGTTATGCTTCATGTTGTCCAAAATGTTTCTTAAGCTTTCCTCATTTTTTTTAATTCTTTTTTCTTTCTGTTATTCTGCCTGGATGTTCTTTGCTATTTTGTCTTCCAAATCACTGATTTCTCTGCTTCATTTAATGTACTGTTTATCCCTTCCAATGTGTTATTTATTTCAGATACTACATTCTTTAGTTCCAACTGGTGCTTTTTTATGGTTTCCATGTCTTTTTTTTTTCATGCTGTTGAGTATCTGTGCAATCATTACTCCAAACTCTCTATCTGATATATTGATTGGCTCCATTTCATCTAGTTCTTACTTCTGGAGAATTCTCTTGTTCTTTCATTTGGAGTCTGTTTCTTTGTCTTCCTATTTTGGCAGCTTCTTTTTATTTTCTGCTTTAGATGTTAAACTAATGAATGATATAGCCTTAAGCTATAATCAGCCACCAGCCTTATGCCCCAGAGGGTTGGCATAGAGTAATTCCTGCAGGACTGTTGCTTTCCCTTAGCCTGATGCCATTTACAGAGGAGTCCCTTGCCCAAGAAAGATGGCTTCTGTAGTATGGGGATGACTCAGCACAGGGACCCTGGTAGCTGTTTTTTCAGTTCTCTCTCCAGAGCCACCAACCCTAGACCCTTCTCAAGTATCTCTAGTTCATTCTACATCCCCCCCCCCTGTCAAAGCCCAGGGTAAGTAGCTGCAAACAAAATTTTGTGTGTTGGCCTCTTAAGAGGCTGTCTGCATTTGCAGGTTTCTCTCCCTGGCAGATGTAAACCCTGCTGCTTTTCACACCTGGGTGTCATCTGGCTTTCTTTCTGATTCTGATGCTATAATTTAGGAAGCCCAGCTTGGGTTTTAGACCCAACACTTCTCGGGGGGGAAAACCCTTGACTGCTGAAATGTCCCTCTGAAACTTAAGCTGCCACCTGTGGGAGCCCAGACAGCCCTCTCGCACCTCCTTTGCACTCCCCACAGTCTCCTTGTGAAGAAGTAGTTTCTTCTGTCTGTCCTTGGTTATAAGGGTCTCTTCTGCTACTGTTCAGTTGGTTATTTAGGATGATTTCTCTACAATTTAGTTGTAATTCCATATTAGTCCTAGGAAGAGGTTAGTGTAGCCTCCACTTGCTCCTCTGACATCTTGAATCTGATCTTCTTTATTAATTTTCTGTTTGGATGATCTATCTAGAGCTATCAATATGTTCCCTACTATGTATTTTGTCAGTTTTTTTCCTTTACTACTGTTAATAGTTGTTTTATATAATTTGGTGCTCCCTGACTGTGTGCATATATATTGAGAAGTGTTATGTCTTCTTGATGTAGTGTCCCCTTTGTCATTACAGAATGCCCATCTTTGTCTCCCATTATGCCTGCATTTCTATGGATTTTATTTGCTCATAGAATCATTTTCCACCCTTTCACTTTGAGTATGTCTTCATCTTTGCATTGTAAATGTGTCTCCAGAGGCAGCATATGGTTGGATTTTTGTTTTGATCCAATCTGGTGCTCTGTACTTTTTTGTTGGTGAATTCAGGCCATTTACATTTAAGGTGATTATTTATGAATGAGAATTTCCTATAGCCATTTTATCTTTTGTTTTATGATAGCTGTGTGCCTCCATTGGTTCCTTTCTTTTGTGTGTTTGTCTTTTGGTTTGGTGATATTCCATACTTCTTTACTCCATTTCTTTTTTTTTAAAGCTATATGTCTCAGTGTGTGTGTGTGTGTGTGTGTGTGTGTGTGTGTGTGTGTAGTAACATTTGGGTTTATGAGAAAGACAGTTTCATGTATCTAGTAGTTGTTTTTTTATGCATCTGATTTCTATCCTACTTTGCAAATTCAGGCCTTTATTCCCTCCCCTTTTTATGTTTCTGTTGTCACAAATTCTTACCTTTTTTGCTATAAGTATAAGATCACAATAGGTGATCTTACTCAGAGTTTTATACCCTTTTGTTCCTTGTTCCATATTATACTCTTGAATATTTCCTACAATGGAGGTCTTCTGATGATAAATTCCCTCAGCTTCTGTATATCTGGAAAAGTCTTTATTTTTTATATCTAAAGCATAACTTTGCTACATATTTATTTTGGCTGATAATTTCTTTCTTTCAGTGGTTTGAATATTTGGTTCCATTTTCTTCTCACTCATAGTGTTTCTGCTAAGAAGTGCAATGATAACTTAATGGGCTTTCCTTTATAGATTATTTTCCTCTTACTCCCTGGCAGCTGTAAGAATTCTATCTTTGTCATTAGTTTTTGACAGTTTTAATACATTGCATTTTGGGAAAGGCCTTTTTGGATTTAAGTACTTAGGTGTTCCGTTAGCTTCTTGGATTCAGGTATCTAGCTCTTCTCATAAGTTTGGGAAGTTCTCATCATCTATTGCTCTTTGTTCCCTTCTGTTTTTCTTCTTCTGGGATTCTTATTATTCTTATATTGCTTTTCCTGAAGGAGTCAGATTGTTCTTATAGAGTTCTTTTATTTTGTTCATGCTTAAGTCTCTCTCTTCTTTTCTCTGTATCATTTCTAGATTTCTATTTTCAGCATCCCTAATTCTTTTCTTCATCTGTTTGGTTCTATTTCCTATGCACACTAGTTCATTGCTGATTTCCTTAATTGAGTTCTTTTGATCCACACTTTCTGTTTGGTTCTTTATTAAAGATTCAGTCTCTTTGGTAAAGTTTGTTTGTTGATTTACTTTCTGAGCTCATTAAATTGCCTATCTGTTTTCTTCTGTCTCAAGTTCTTCTCAGAGCTGAAATCTTGAATTCCTTGTAATTTAAATTATATATTTCCATGTTATGAAATTCTTTTTTTCTGGAGATTTTCATTTTATTTCTGAGCTGTCTTGTTACATTGTATATTCATTGTATTTGATGAACTCCTTCTCTGTCTAGGCATCTATGTATGAGTGGCATTTGTCTCATAGATTGATATGAAGTCTTTTTATTATTTTCCAGCAGGTAGTGCTGCATTGCAAGCTTTTTAACTCTTTTCCACTTCTCCAGCTTTTCAGATCTCCACAGGGTGGTGGAAAATGGGCTGTGTTCCCTGGGAAGGTAGGTTGGGTGTCTCCCCTGTGATCCAGTCACCCTTATCCCAGTGTACCAACCCACAGGGAAATGCGGTGGGTGATGTGACTCTAAATCTATAAAATCCAAATGCTTTCCTTTGCAGTATAGCTGTCATGCATAGGGGTGGGTTGAATTGAGGAAGCTGGGATGCTTATTTTGTTGCTTTGTGCTGCTGGCAATGGTGACCAGTAAGCCTTTGCAACATCTCACTGTGCCTCCACCTGAACCTGGGATTAGTCACAGCATGAGCCTGTCACTCAGGTAAAAAGTGATTCTGTAGTACCAGTTCTCAGATTTGCATATAATGTACTCTGCAACCCAACATGAAGAGTGCAGGGAGGTGATCTCTGGGATGTTATGGGAAAGTAGTCAAGCTCCATGGCTTTGTTTCTCTGTCTGGAATGACAATTGCCAGAAAACCAAGACTGTACCTCTGTTTCACCCTTGCCATGGTCACTTGACTCAGCTGCAGCTTATATTGCTCACTTCTGCGAGAATGCTCACTAAATTTTTTTTCTCCTCCTTAGGTGAAGGGCATCCCAGCCACAACTTAATTCCTTCCCTCTCTGGGCAGAGCACTGCTGTGAGCTCCTGGCTACAGGACTGCATCTGTGGCTTGTCTCAGCTTTTCCCCAGTTCCCTTTATCTCCCTGGTGTGCTCCCATTTGCCCACCTTTAGATGTTTCAATGCACCTTTATCTCATACATGTTTGTGTATTGAACAGGAAATTTTTGTTGAATTACAGATGTTCAAATTATTGAAACTTCTAGGGGAGAAACCAAGGGGATCACTCATGCCACGATTCCTCTGATGTCACTTTCGAGAACTTGATTGGCTTTGTATGCAGATATTAAAAGAATTTTGATGAATGTAAAAATATGTACTCAGAGTATACATAAGTAGAAATGGATAATGAAAAGGTAAAAAATAAGATTTTATATAAATCACAAGAAGAATAGTCATATACAAACCTTTATTTCCAAAATTTGGTTTTTACTTGAATATATTTCAGTGGTGTTCAGTTACAAGTTCATATCCTAGAAGTTCATGCAACACTTATATTTCAGTATTTTAACTATTGCATATTATGTTTGTATTGATTTAATTATACCAAATCCATATTTTCAGCCCAGATCTCTCCTAAGCTCCTGACCATTGCCTTCCTTAAATCTCTACTTGAAAGCCCCATAAAAATTCAACTCAATATGTTTAAAACTAGCTCACTGCTTCCTCCCAAACTTTGCCTATGATACTTCCCCTCTCTGTGAATGATATCTAGTTTCCCAAGCTAAAAATGTCTTTATATACTTTGATTTTATTTCTCCTTTACTACAAATAAGCAAACACTATATCCTGGCACAGTTGTATTTCCTAAGTTATTCCTCCAAGATGTACTTTTCCAATCTCATTTTCCAATATCTTACCTAATTTATGTGATGAGATTCTTTATCTAAATCAAAAGAAACATCTGCCAACTAGTTTCTCTGTTTCCATACTTGCTGCTTTGTAATTTTTTCTCTACACTGTAACCAGAATGATATTTCTCTGGTACTTATCTAATCATTCACTGCCTTGTTTAAACAATCCTTCAAGGCTCTTCCTTGCCCTCCAGATGAAGTTCAAACTCCTAGATAAAGTTTATTTCACCCACCTATCCTGTGCAGTATCCTGTCATCTCCTCTACTCCTTCTTCAGATACCAAGTTTTAATCTACCCTATTCCCTCCAAGAAGCCAGGCTCTCTCATAATTCAGTGTTCTTTCTGCTTAGATTCTTCTCACACAATCATCGCTTTATCACCTTTCTTTACCAAACTAACTTCTACTTTTTGGGACTCCACTTAAAGGCCACCTTACCCAGCACCTTTCCCAATTTCCTAATATACTTTCAGAGCTCCCTATCCTAAACTTTCTCATTGCATTCACCATACCTATTGCAGCTCTTAATTAATTTTCATGGCATCTAAACTATACAATCTTTGAAAGCATATAGTTTGTTTTATTTTGCCACAATATACCTAGAGTTTACCTAATACATGAAAGATTTTCAGTAGATATGTTTTAAGTTAATGCATGAACAAATTTAGTTATTTAGTGTTAAATAATTCTTCTTTGAAGACAATCCCAGGAAGACAGTTAAGTCCAAAATAATTTAATGTCTAGAAGTGAGTTTTAGAACATACTGTTTTTTGTATTCTATATCTGTTAATATGGTGAAAAATGAATAAAAAGAAAGATGTTATATATCTATTTTTGTTTGGTTATTAAATAGACATGAAAATTTTACCAAGTAGATGATTCTATATGAGCAAGAAAAATGATGTCAGATATTACAAAGATTTTAGGAATATTGAATTAAAGATTCTAGAAGCAACATTATAAGATATAGTCATGCAAAACCAAATAGCTTGTTCTCAAACCCTTACTTTAATAAATGTTAATTTAACCATTAAGAAACCATGTTATCCAAGATCAATTGCATTTACAGTTAAATACAGATAGGAACTATAAGGACAGTTTATGTATCTCAAGATTCTACAAATATTTCAGCCATTTAATGATGTATGAGTGATCTTTTATTTCTCTATATCTTGTATCATGCCTGGGTTCTTTGAAATTCTATGACTTAGGAAAAGTACAGATGTTTTTTCAGTTTTCTGCATGTGGAGTTGAATTGGTTAGCCTCACTTGCTTTTGATTGTATATGAAATTACTCAGAACTTAGTGGCCTTGTGATCCAAATCTAAAACTAATTGTGATATCTCCAAGGGTGTCACTTTAGCTATTTTATGTATAACATTATTACAAAAACCTATCAGTTTATTGATAATCTTGGTATGTATCATAATATTAAATAAAAATAGCAAAATGTGTGATTCTCAAGCTAGAGTATGCCCAGGAATTGCTCAATGCTACAGAATAAATTTGTTGGGTTTTATATAACTAATTATCATCATATCTCCTCTCCTACCAGTATAGTTTTCAGTTTGTATCTTTGGACAGCTTCTTCTCTACCATCAACTCAGGAACAATTCTTACTTAACAAATTTTCTCTCAGACTTCTATTGCTTCTTAAAAAAGGCATTTCCCTTATGTGGTACCTTTTCAACCTTTTTTTAACTTCTACACACAAGAAAGTTATATTCACATGGCTACACTCATGGACACACCAATTTCTGGCTGCAGCTTAGCTTAAAATGGGCTCTGTACAGTTCCCTGGGGGCTAGTTTATACTCCACTGTAACTCCCTGTTACATGATACAATCATCCAAGAAGCTGTTGTGACACCTCAGCTGAACACTGTTACAATATTGGACACTGGGTTGAGGTCAGAATTTTGTGATAACATTTGGATGGCAAGCAGAGCTTTGAAATTCAGTAGTTGGTAAGTAAGAAGAAAGAATGTAGTTTATTATTCTTCTTCAATATACTGTCACAGTAACTTGCTAAAGGCATGTTTAGATATCATTTGCAATATGGCTTTTAAATTGAAAGCATTTTGGAGTCAAAACTAATAAAACCAAGAGGCTTCCTACCAAGGTGGACCTGAGAAATACAGACTGTTCAAGGAATGAGCATGGGATTCAGAGTTAGAAAACTTGAATTGTCATCCCAGTGTTATCCATTATTAACTCTAAAAATGTCTTTTGTTCTGTTCCCATAGTACTTAGCCCATATCCTTGAAACGGCCTTCACCACAATTGTATTGTATCTGTTTTTCCCTCCAGCTTGAAAGCTCTTGGGGCCAGAGGACTAATGATGGTCTTCTTGTGTCCCCAGAATCTACTGCTGAATTGACCACTAATGCCTAAATGAAAGGAACTATAGTTTATTCCCTGGAATCAATTCCTTTTCTCTAATACCTTAACTCACTGGTGAGACATCTTCCCAGTTCTCTCCTTCTTTCCCCCTTCTCTCATTCCTTCCTTCCTTCTTTCCTTCCTTCCTCCCCCCCTCCTTCCTTCCTTCCTTCCTTCCTTCCAATACTTAATTGCTTTTTTAGCAATTTTTCTGTTCTGGGAACTTAGGTTGCATCAGTGAATTAAACAAAGTCCCTGTCCTTTTGGAACTTATTTTCTAATATGGAAAAGTCTTGGTTTTGATCCTGATTCACACACATTCTTTTTTATCTCTACCTGTAATGCACTAAAGGAGAGCTGAATTACAAATATACTCTGGAGTTATAATTCCTCTGGATTTGAAGAGTCCTAAGTACAAAGAACTCTCTGACAAGTCACTCTACGTGAGAATATTTTGGTGTCTCTAGCCCCATGTGCTCCTGTCTGAGAGCCTACCAACATAGTCAGGACACATAGTCAAGGTATCTGTGCTTCCTAAGACTCTACTTTTCCCTAATTCATCATCAAGCTTTGAGTAACTCATCACAGATCCTTCTATTTGCATTTAAATTCTCCAATGAATGTTATTGCTTTACAATGAATAAAAATAAAAGTAATTCTCATTAAACTGATTGCAATGCTAAAATATATTTCTGAGGGCATAGTTTTCTCAGAAAACAGCATAGGAATAAAATGAATTCTAATATTCTAGGTCAAACTCACATTTGATATAATCTCTCTGAAACTTGCTCTTAGCAGTTTAGGTAGCAGAGTGTAACCCATGAAGTTCTTTGCTTTTTAAAAGCAGTAATTAGACTTGTTAAATAAGAGAGTAAACAAATCTTAGCATAGAAGGTTTAAAAAGAAAGGTAATTTAAAAAACAGTACAATTTCTTGAAGTTAAATTTATACTGAAATCAAATACCACTTTAAATTTAGGTACAATTAAATATTTGCTTTTCCAGAGGTTATATATAGTTTCACATTAAGATAATTTGTTTTCATTCTGACTCCAAGCAGCATGGCATTAAATTGGTAGAGAAAAATTATAGGAAATGTTGTCTAAAGTTTCTATCCAAATTACCCAGCACAGAATAGTAGAGGGTAGAAATTATATTGTAGAATTTGAAGATATTATCTTAAAAACAGCAAGCTTATATCTGAGCTTCATGATTTATTAGACACACTAATAGAAAAGTCAAGAACTTTGATAAATGCCAGAGGAACATGCATGTAAAGTGGGACAAAAGTGAGAATGTTAACTAAGTGCATATGATCCTATCAGTATACTTTAAGCCAGAACTACCAAACATCTGTGAACATGTTTAAAATGTAGATTTTTAGTGTCCACCCACCCAAATCCCCTCAATTGGAATATTCTCTGGAGACTGAAATGGAGATTTATATATTTAACAACAGCAGGTGCCCTCAACTATTATTTTATACTGAAGCTATAATGAATGACAGTTAAGAACAGAAGTTCTCAGGCCTTGGACAATGTTTAAACAACTGGAGGTGTGGAAGTTTGGGATAAAAATTTGAGTTTTGAAAATTGCCTTTTGCTTACTCCATTTCAAATAGTGTCTTCTGCTTCAGAGTTCCGAGTTCATAGAGACACCAAACCCAAAATAGTGTCTTCTGCATTCATCACCCCATTTGGAAGAAAAACAAGAGCTGGTCATCTTCAAAAGGAAGCTCACGGAAGAGTTGTAAAATGCAGTTTTGATTCATCCTTTTCATTGCCATGTTATTCTGGTTCTAAAACAAACAACCCAAAGACTTTCCTGGGGCACCTCACATGCACGTTATCCTGCCTTCAGTCTGTCCACCCCTTGTCTGCTACCGCCACCAGACTGACAGTCAGAGATGCAACTCCAAACTAGATACTTCTGTGTTTAAAGCTGTCACTAGCTTCAAATTGTTTTTAAAACAATGAAAATCAGAAATTTTAAGCACGACACACAAAGCCCTTAGATTGCGCATACAGCCTCTGTGAAAGTAACTTCAGTTCCCCTCAGCGTGCCTGCTTTCTCAGGTCTCCAAAGCATGAAGCAGCATTCACTCTCCTGACAATTCATGTGAATATTCATGTGCTCATTGCTTAGGCAGGTAGAGTGCTATGATTGGATGTCCTTGCCTCTTTAGATTTAAAGTTTTTTTTTCCTAACTGATATATTCTCTAGTCACTATTTGTATTTGTTGTATTTTTTTTTCTTTCAAATGCACTATCATGTCATTTTTCAGTCAGTTCCTTATATTTCCAAATGCGACCACTGTAGGACCTGTCCTCTCACTTCAGTCACACGGTTGCTGACTCTCTAGACCTGTTGCACAGTTATCTTCATAACTTGTGTGGAGGATATATTTTTTCTGGGTTCTGTGTTGTTTTCTTTTGTGGGGTGGGAAGGTTCTCTTTGGTCTTACTGAAGTTCATCTTGAAGTAAATCTTGAAATAAATTCTTAATAAAAGAATTTGCAAAGTAAAATTCCTGAGTCCTAATATGAACTGCTATTGTCACACTTGATAGTTTTACTAGCTACAGAATTCTAAATATTTTTTCCAATTTTGAATCACTATTGCAGTTTTATCAGTCATACTTGCTCATCCTATTGTGATACTTATTCTTTTTTAGGTTGTTTGTTTTAATTTTTATTTTCTGTCTTCATGTTTTTAGCATTTCTTCTTTGCTTTTGGTCAGAGGTCAGTGAACTATGGCCTATGTACCAAACTCTGCTCACATCCTGTGTTGTACATCAAGTTTTTTGGAACACAGCCATTTACTTACATATTATTTATGGTTGTTTTGTTCTACAAAAGGAGAATAGAGTAGTTGGGATAGGAAATATGCTCTACAAAAACTAAAGTATTTACTCTCTGGTCCTTAACTGAAAAAGCTTGTTGACTCCTGGTCCTGGCATTCTAAACTTTCATAACATATCTACATATTATTTTTTTAATGTATTTGTTCTGTACTTGCAGTGGATCCTTTCCATTTGAAAATATGTTTTTCAGCTCTGGAAAATACCCTTGTTATGTTTCTTTGCACATTTCTTCCCTCGTGTTTGCTATCTATCTGAAACTCCTATTAGTCAGATATGGTCTTCCTGAATTGATCCTTCGAATCTCTCTATTTCCTCATAATTTCTCTCTTTGTCCCTTTGCTCTCTGATATGAGGAATTTCCTTGCTCTTATCATTCAACTCTTCAATTATTTTAAAATTTTATTCATCATATTATTTTTTTAATTTTCAAGAGTCTTTTCTTATTCTCTGATTTTTATTGTCTTCAACATCTTTCTCATTATATTTTCCTGACTGATTTTTATGTTCTTACCATTGTTCTTTACATTTTATGTTTTAGACTTCTCTGAAAAGAAGGCTCATTTTTCATAGCCTATTAATATTTAAGAATGAAGTGGCTCTGATCTCTGTCTACACATTTATAGCTTTATTTTAGAGAGAGTGGGTAGGCTGCCAGCCTTAATATTTCAGGTCCCAGAAGCTTTGTTTAAGAATGATTTACCCATGCTCCAATTTCTATATCGCCTTCCTAATTCTCATGAGAGAGGTCTGTTTGTTTCTTTGGCTAAAAACTAAATGGTTGTTAGGGTTTTACCTTTAGCTTCATACATCATCCTGATCTCATTTACCCAGTGTCTTCCCAGTCCCAAGCCTCTCTGGGTTCTGTCCAGCAGAGATGCCACTCTCCAGCTTGCACGCAGTCCTTTCTCAATGTGTTCTACTTTGTGGCTATTGGTGACTATATTATCCATCACTCTATCCATTCTACTTTCCAAAATTTTAAAGAGATCTCTTGCTCATTTTTGTTTTTATTATTGTAGATTAAAGCCTCTTTAAGTTTTTTGCAAGCCTTTCAACAAGGGAGGCATTTTAAGAGGGAGACGAGATAAAACACAAGCTCAAGAAACCTTCTTAAAATAGGGTAGCTGGGTCTCTCTTGCTGACATTATGTAAACGGCCCTGAAGGCATTTTCTATATAGTGCTCTCATGGAATTTCTTTCTTTCTTTTTAATGTTATACTCATTTATAACATTAAATAGGCATTAAGTAGGCATTTTATTTCTTCAGAAGACTATAATCTATTTGGAAATTAGTTAAATCTAGGCACATAGAATATCTCTTTAATAATATTCATTGAAGGCATAAATTCTTGAATATAGAGAAGCAAGGGGGGTTCTTTTAATAAAAAGCTACAACCTATTATTTGGCTAGAGCATTGCAATCTAAGCACCATTTATCTTCATCTTTTCCCCTAGAGATACAAATTATCCCTCAATCCTAGCAATATTCCTACCTTTGGAATAGTTCTGGGGAAAGAAAAGTGAATTGTATTGCCCTTAAAAGTTATCTCAAGAATTGTCTTTATTTTATATGCTTAACTTACAATGCAATAAGTCACTACAACTTTTGCCTTTTAGCTTAATAACCAAGAAGACCAATACAAAAAGCATTTCCGAGAAGAAATGGATAAAAGGCAAGTGGTTTTATGGTTTTCCTATGGTATCTAGAGTAAAGACTCACATCACTGGCAAAGAGTGATGCACTGGTTTCATTTATAAGGAAAATCACTCATGACAAGTAGTAGAAACTTCAATTTTTAGGGGAAAGCTAAGTATGAAAAACTTTCCTACTGCCTTGTGATCACCAAGGGAGCAAGCTATGGAATTCATAATGACTAAAGGTTCTGGAGTTGTGACAGACTCCCTTGATGAGACCCAGGACCATCTCCAGAAGTAGCTTGTTCTCCTGAAATCCTCTAGGCCAGAGGACACTAAGAAGACAATTCTCCGGAGAAGAAAAGAAGACAATATTGGCATTCAGGGGCATTTGGCAACTCAGTGGCTTGTGCTTGGATGGCTAAAACTTCAAATTACTATGCTAACCTCAGCAAGTAATTCATAATTCACATAGGTAATAAATCTATAGACCTAATAGCCTTCCTGCAAATGACTTTCTCTTTTGCCTTGCCCTAAAAAAGAAAAGTATAATTTTACCTTTGTCTTCTCTCTTCAAATTGTTCATCATTGCTTTAGTATGCACAAGTGAATTTGTGTTTTATTACCAATCTCAATTTCCACTATTTTCTGAACTGCAGTTTCATAGCAGTTTGTCAATATTATCTTTCTAAAAGAAATCAAGCAAACTGCCAGGATGTATTTTTAATGGTCTCCTGGTGATAATTAAAATGTCATTTATGAAATAATAGCTGCTTGTATTACCAGACTTCAAGTAACTACTCAGTTTTACTTAGACTGCATTGCTCTTTCCATATTGAAGACCTATAATTAAAGCAATTGAAGAATGCTATATTTCTTTAAGTGTAATAAAACTGCAGAAAATCTAGCATATACCTTCTCAGGACGACCTCATTTGTGAAGCTGTGGAATTTAGATCATGCTCTCCATTCTTCCCTGACAAATCTCCCACTATAGAGAAGGGTGAGGAATTAGATTCAATAAATTATTTTAATGTTGCCACCAGGAAAATCTGCTCATTCTTATAATAGAGAAATGGTGGTATAGGGTAGTAGTATTTTGAGAGTAAAAGTAGCATAGTAGCTAAGTACACAGACTCTGCATTCATGTTGCCTGTGTCCAAATCCCAAATCCATCACTTGTCAACCAGGTACGTTCTCATCAAGTTGCTTAATTACCCTATTCTCAATTTGTTCTTCTGTAAAATAGGGATAATAGTCCCTCCCTCATCAGGGCTTTTGAAAGTCAATTGATGTAAAATGCCTGGCACATACTAAGTAAGCACTGTGCAGTTGTGAAACATCACCATCATCAACAACAACATCATCATTATCAAGATCAGAAAAATACTTGCTTGGTGAATTTTTGAGGGTCCACTTCAAAATACTCTGGGTCAGACCTTGTAAAATTACCAAGAAACAACTCTGAGGTAGGTCACAAGAAATAACAATTCTTTTCGAGTTAAGCATAGGAATCTTACTGTAAGAAATCACTGGTGTGGCCTGCTGGGATGAGCCCAGTCCTGGTAGTCAGGAGGCCTGGGATTTCCAGCGTGCTCAGCCTACTGATGTTAGGCAAGTCATTTGTCCTCTGTCAGCCTCATTTTCTTTACTTGTAAAATTAGGTGTTGTACTAGATGAATTCAAAGGTACTTTTCAGCTCCAATGTCTTGTCTTTATAATCAGTTCTTTGTAAATGAAATCACATTTTGAGTGCACTGGGGAAAATTGCCACTTAAAAGAGAACACTGTGATGACTGGAAAGTGCTTTGCTATGGCAAATGCTCCCTGTTAATGCTGGCTTATAAATGTGGCTGTTCAAAACTCAAATTTATTTACAGCCAGCACACCTATGTTGCTGTCCCACAAATGCCTGAAATGGGAAATAAGATGCTCTAATAGGAGCTGCACCAAGCTTGCAGTCTTGCCTTGGCAAGATATGAGTACACCTGGATGATACAAGTTGTTGGCGACTAACTTAGCACCCTTCTTCACTCCTGGAGTGTTGCCTGGATTCTAACTTCCATTTGTGCATGTTACTGCCTCTCCCTCCTACTGAGTCATCTCCCCCTCCTACACGTGCATGCGCGCACACACACACACACACACACAAAGGCTTGTAATAACTATGCATATTTTATATCACCCAAGGGATTTTGAAGTTATTAATTAAATTAAATTCACTCCTTGGGGGGAAAACCTATACAATACACAGAAATTCATGCTTTGAAAGTAAACATTTAATTTTTCTGTGCCAAAGAAAATGAAATGGGAAGAAATATAATAATTGAGATTAAAATGTTCCTCTGGAAAATTGTCACATAACAAAGATGATAATTAAAGTGTAGGAAGGGGATAAAAGAGAACTAACTGAATAAGCACCTATTTTGGGAGGCTCCTAGCATTAGACATTTCTCATGAATGTTTTATTTTATTTCTAGGAGATAAGCATTATATTCCCTAGTTTAGTTTTAAAAAAACATTCCACAAAGATTTCTTGTTCAGAGTCCCACACGGCTGGTAAATACTGGAGCACTAGAATGTGACATCACCAGAGCAAGCTTCCTTCTGTTTCCTGGATGTCTTCAAGACACCTATCTTATAATCTGCTTTGTTCATCTGCAACCAATATAATTAAAACTCATTTTAATATGTAAATTTATATTTTATGGACTAATAAGATTATAAATTCTAGACCTTTAACCTCAAAGGAGGAATTATCATATTTGCTGGGAAATTTACTTTGAATTTACCATATGCTTATAATTTGGGGTTTGGGGATGATACTTTTGTACTACTGCCAAATATTTGCTGCCTACAGTTGAAATCCAGACAAAAAGTGAAGAATGATACATGACACCAGTAAATAAAATCCAGTCAGATGACAAGAGCTTAATCTACTGATAGAATCATCCAATTCAAAGAAAATTCAGTTGGATTTTAAAAATGTGCTCAATTTTATTTGCAAATGCACTCAAGAAAACCCCTCCATTTTAGATGCTTTTTATTTATTTGTTTATTTGTTTTTAAAGTTTTATTTATTTATTTTTAGAGAGCAGGAAAGGGAGGGAGAAAGAGAGGCAGAGAAACAACAATATGTAGCTGCCCCTTACCTGTCCCCTACTGGGGACCTGGCCCACAACCCAGGCATGTGCCCTGACTGAGAATCGAACCAATCCTTTGGCCCACAGGCCTGTGCTCAATCCACTAAGCCACACCAGCCAGGGCTCAGATGCTTTTTAAAAAACAATATCGAAATGGATTTAACTGGAAATTATAGACAGTGGTAGGTAGTAAGAACTGGACATTTTTAAACGAATTGTATTTAGATCGCAAGGATAAATATAATAAGCAATTTATAAATAAAACACCAACGTAAGTGCTAAATGATTCTTTTTTGAGCCCCTGCCAATGGCTCTCTTTCAGCCCTGGTAAAAGTCTTAACCAGAACACCCATTATTAAACAAAAAGAAAAAAAAAGTTATTTTTAAAAAAGAAAAGAGCCCTGGCTGGTGTAGCTCAGTGGATTGAGCGCAGGCTGTGAACCAAAGTGTCACAGGTTCGATTCCCAGTCAGGGTACACGCCTGGGTTGCAGGCCACCCTGGCAGCAACCACATATTGATGTTTCTCTCTCTCTTTCTTTCTCCCTCCCTTCCCTCTCTGAAAATAAATAAATAAAATCTTTTAAAAAAAGGTTGGATAAGATCCATGTTTCTTTAAAAAAAAAGAAAAGAGATAAAAGTGTTGGAAGGGATGTGGGGAACTTGAAGCCTGATGCAATGATGATAGGCATGCAAAATAGTGTAGACACCATGGAATAATGAAACTTCCTCAAAAATGATGAAGAGCATTACTACATGATCCAGAAATTCCACCTCTTCATGTATACCCAAAAGAACTGAGAAGGCCTGAATAGGTATTTGTACACCCATATTTAAAACAGCATTAATTACAACAGCCAAAATGTGGAAACAACTCATCCCTCCACAGATTAACGTATCAAAAATTAGGTATGTGCATAAAATCAAATATTATTCAGCCTCAAAAAGGAAGGGTAGTCTGACACATGCTACATGGATGAACCTTGAAGACATTATGCTAAGTGAACTAAGCCAATCACAAAAGAAAAATACTGTATGATTCTACTTTCATAAGGCATACAGAAGAATCAAATTTATAGACAGGAAGCAGAATGGTGATTTTCAGGGGCTGGGAGGCAGGGAAAATGAAGAGTTATTGTTTAATAGGCACAGAGTTTCCATTCAGAAAGATGGAAAAATTCTGGAGAGAGATGGCGATGATGGTTGCACAACAATGTGTGAATATACTTAACGCTGTTGAAGTATATACTTTAAAATGGATAAAATGGTAAATTTTACATTGTATGTGTGCATATGTATATACATATATCTATACGCATATATCTGTAAATACACACATACACAGTATATACATATATGTGTGTACATAGATATATGCATATATGTGTGTATATATACATATGTTTGTGTGTATGTATATTTGTCACAATTTTTTAAAAGTGAAAGTTGGGCAGGAGAAAAGAGCATAAGGGATTATCAACATTAGTTCAGTCAACCTTGTTGCCTAAATCAGAATTTACCCATATGAAAACTTTCAGCCTTGTTTTCTTCACATATAAAATTAATGAACTGGGCTTCTGGCCAAGATGGAGGCATATGTAGATATGCTTCACTTCTTTACACAACCAAAAGAAGGACAACCACCAATTAAAAAAAAAAAAAACCCAACCAGAACTGCCAGAAAATTGAACTGTATAGAAATCCGACAACCACAGAGTTAAAATAGAAACATTCATCCAGACTGGTAGGAGAGGCAGGGACAGGAAGCTGGGGCTACTAGGATATGTGACAAGGTAGTGGCTGGCTGACTGGGATATTCCACATTTGCATATGAATAAGCCTGGAGAAACAACTGGGGAGCAGACAGACCACACAACCCAGGATTCCAGCATGGGAAACTAAAGCTTCAAAGCCTCTGGCTGTAAAAACTTGTTGGGGTTATGGTGATGGGGGAAACTCCTAGCCTTACAGGAAAGTCCATAGGAGGGCCCCACAAGATCCTAGAATATACACAAGCCCACCCACCCAAGCATCAGTAACTGAAAGGGCACAATCTACTTGTGGGAAGTGAGGGAAGTGACTGAAAGCAGGATGAGAGCAAAGCAAGTGGCATTGCTCCCTCTCTGATCCCTCCCCCACATACACTGCCACAACACAGAGAAGTAGGTTTCCCAACCCTGGTGAATGCCTATGACTCCACCCCTTACAACATAACAGGTGTGCCCAAACAAAGAAACATGGCCTAAATGCAAGAACAGATCAAAACACTAGAAAAACATGGACAAAGCCAAAGAGGGGTAAGATCAGGAGTGGGAGATAGGGATGGCTGGAGCTGGGACTGGGAGTGGGGGTGTTGGAGACAACTGTACTTGAACAACAATAAAAAAAGAAAGAAAAAAATGCTCCAGAAGAAGAACTAAGCGATGAGGAGATAGCCAACCTATCAGATGCAGAGTTCAAAATACCGGTAATCAGGATGCTCACAGAAATGGTTGAGTGTGGTTGCAAAATAGAGGAAGAAGTGAAGGCTATGCCAAGTGAAATAAAGAAAAATATACAGGGAACCAGCAGTGAATGGAAGGAAACCAGGACTGAAATCAATGATTTGAAACAAAAGGAGAAGTAAACATTCAACCAGAACAGAATGAAGAAAAAGAATTCAAAAAATAAAAAAAGAAGAAGAAGAAAAAGAGAGGCTTAAGAATCTCTGGGACAACTTTAAAGGTTGCAACATATGAATTAGAGGGGCACCAGAAGGAGAAAAAGAAGAGCAAGAAATTGAACTCTTATTGGAAAAAATAATGAAGGAGACCTTCCCCAATCTAGAAAAGGAACTAGATATGCAAGTACAGGAAGCTTAGAAAGTCCCAAAGAAATTGAACCCAAGGAGGAACACACTAAGACACATTGTAATTAAATTATCCAAGGTTAAAGATAAGGAGAGAATCTTAAAAGCAGCAAGAGAAAATGAGGCAGTTAACTACAAAGGAGTTCCCATAAAAGTCTCAGCTGATTTCTCAAAAGAAATCTTGCAGGCAAGAAGGGGCTGGAAAGAAGTATTTGAAGTCATGAAAGGTAGGGACCTACATCCAGCATTACTCTTTCCAGCAAAACTATCATTTAGAATGGAAGGGCAGATAAAGTGCTTCCCAAATAATGTAAAATTAAAGGAATTCATCATCACCCAGCCCTTATTATATGAAATGTTAAAGGGACTTATCTAAGAAAAAGATAAAAACTATGAATAATAAAGTGACAACAAACTCATAACTATCAACTACTGAACCTAAATAACAAAAACAAACTCAGCAAACAACTAGAACAGAATCATAGAAATGGAGATCACATAGAGGGTTATATGTGGGTAAGGGGGTGGGAATGGGAGATAAAGGTGCAGGGAATAAGAAGCATAATAGGTAGGCACAAAATTGACAGTGGCAAGTTTAGGATAGTATACCAAAAGGAGAAGCCAGAGGACTTGTATTTAGATCCATAGACATGAACTAAGGGAGGGGAATGCTGGAAGGAGGGTGAGTGCAAGGCAGAGAGGGATAAAAAGAAAAAAGTGGGTCAACTGTAATAGCATAATCAATAAAATATACTTAAAAAATAAAATCTAATGTTAATGAACTGGGTTGTATGCCTGAAACTAATGTAATATTGCATGTCAGCTATAATTAAAAAATAAATTTTTAAAAATAAAATGCTAATGATGGTGCCAGTTTTGCACTTGTTTGAAATAATCAAATAAATCACTGGATAGTCATAGGGAAAAGAATTCTTAGCTGGAACTCATTTTGTGAGTCCGTAGTCTTTTCCACTTTTCTAGTTGTCATAGCTTAGCTGGCTGAATTCCTTCCCGTTACAGAAATGAAATGCCAATTGCATAAAATTCTTCAATTGCCCAAAGTTGGAGAAAATTAACATTGCTGAGTACTTACTATGTGCAGGTGTTGGGATGATGTTCTACATAAGCCATCTCTTGAATGCAAAACTGGTTATACTATTCCCATTTTGCTGAAAGTAACAAGCCAAGAAAGACTAAGTAACTTGACCAAGTTTGTTCTTTTTGCTGCATTCAGAAACAGTTTGATGGTGGAACCCATATATGAATCCAGGCCATTCCCTTAAAATGGAAAAAAAAAAAAACAGGATAAAGGGGGACAAAGATTACCATTAATTGAATGATTATGGTATGTTAATCTCAAATCCAGATTTCCTGTATTCACCATACCCTGGATCCAAATAATGTTCATGAGAAAGAGCCTATTTTATGTAGTTTATCTGATCACACAAGATGGTTAAAGTAAACTCAATCCGTCTTCTCCATGCATTCCCATTCCCCTCTGAAAGTATTTCTGGTGGCATAAGGTAGTACCACATCCATGCTCACAAACCAGTGCAGTCAGTCACATGGTATCGACTACACAAAATGTTGCTGCGACTGCCCCTGGGTACCTCTTGTCATCACTTTCAGTGGTTTTGCTATTTGTGTGCCAGCTGCCATATACCACCAGCCAGTAACCACTCTTCACAGGTGCTGCCATACCAGCTTCACACTGCCACTGGTTGTGAACACCCCTTCTCCATTCACCAGGTTCCATAGTCTCCCATGTACTTGTGCTGCTGCCACTTCTACTTTTAGTCACATTCTCAGCCAAGGGCCCCCTGGCAGAGTACCACCTTATATTATCAGGCACTGCTGTTCTTTTTGTGTACAGTCACCACTGCACTGAAGCTGTTAGATATCCAGTGCCTGTTGGAGGAGAAAAACCCTCTCTTTCTGAATAACCCTTTTAGATGAATACCAACGTGTGCCTGCCCGTGTCCTAAAGTCTAACAGGGTTTCAGTGAAAGAGCCTTCTCAGGTTATATTCACCCTCCTCTGACTCCCTTAGAATATAGGGGCTAGCCTGTGAAAGATTTGAGTGGCAGACTTGAAGCTATCTGCAAAACCATTCCACCTTACTGACTTTGAGAGCATTATTAGCTCAAATTAGATCTTTCCTCAGAAAGTCTCTTTCTTTAGACTTCTTTTTTCTTCATGCCAACAGTGTCCTGGGTAGCCTACCTCACCATGTCAGCCAACTATTTGATATAGGTTTAAATTTTAGTAGCAGACACAGCTTAGACCCAGCCTAGGCAACCCACTACCCATTTTCAGTCTCAGTTAAAATCTCACAAAGCCCAGTTAGGTCCATATTATTATTTTCATTTTATAGATAAGGAAATTGAATGGCTAACTAAGTTGCCATTAAACTGCTAAGCTATTAACATTAAACATCAAAACAGCTAGTTCGTGGCAGAATCAAAATTTGAGTCAAGGTCTGTCTCATATCCACAGCCAGACACTTTACAACCACCCCGCCTCTCCTCCCATGCTCTGGGCCGTACTCATAAAGTCCCAGCTACCTACCTCAATCACACAGCTCAGCAGCAATATTTCTTAGGTGATGGCTCTCACTACCTCTAAATTACTGCTGCATTAGGTCTACATTGCATCTTCATCACATGTATACGTCTGTTGTACTCTACCCCATGGTGATGCTGTGCAAAGGGCTTTACAGAAATTCAGAATTTTATGTGGGAAAATAGTGTTTCCTTTTATGAGTGCTGACAGCAGACTACTCCTACATTTATTAGTCTCACACCTCATTCTTAAAGTTGACTCCTGCTCTAATTGAAAAACCTCCATTTTTCAATTAAAGTCCCCTAGGGCTGAACTTATTCCAAAGCTGTTCAACTGAGCTGTGACTCTCATGTTTAACTTTTTCATTGTGGAGAAATGTGTGTGTGTGTATTGTGTGAAAAAAAAATATATATATACACGCATACATACATATTTGTTTTGTTTTTTCCAATCTGACATAGGTTATGTAAACTTCCTATCAGAAAACCATGCTTAGGGACCTCTCCTACTTAGAAGCACTTATGTAATTTATTCTCTAAGGTCATTTGGACTCATGACAGAAGTTTCAATTGTCTTCATTTGGCTCCCCTTGAATTCTCCATCATGAGGACTCAATTAGCATAGACAAGAGAAATGAGACTGACCTTTAGGTTATCATCTAATTCTTTTCTGCCAATATATGATTGTGCTGTTCAGTATGATCTAGAATATTACTGATTCTAATTATAAATTTCTCAAGTGATAGTACTTTACCCCAAGGGGATTAAGTTTGTACTGTCAGGTATTTTGGCTATTCCTTAAAATATTTAGCTTGAATCTAACACTGTCTTGTATTACATTGGTTCCTGGTTGATACTGTTTTCTAGGAGATGTATTTTTAGTTCATTGATGTATTATATTTTTGGTAAAATTTTTGTTTTTATTATTTTTAAAAATGCTTACATTTCTTACAATAACTTTTGGGGATAAGAAAGGCTTCTCTTTACTCTGAGAAGGCTGAGTTCTATTTCATGCATCTTTTGGTATAAAGTTTTTTAGCAAGTTATCTCAAGGTGGGTCATAAAAGTAACTCTTCTTCTTCTCTATAGTAGAATATAGTGGTATCTGATATTAACTTAGAGTTTTCACTTATGATAAAGGAACCATGAATTTCCAATCTGGATAAAGGTAAGCAGCCACTAACTTAGGGGCAACTTGTTGCACACACTTTATTTGACAAAGAAGGAAACTGAGGCTCCTAGATTCTGAGCTACTCAAGCCCTCCTGAAGTAATGGTAGAGTCGTGTTCAGAAACATAGATCTTTCTAAAGTATTACATGAGGTGGGTTTTCTCTTCCAAAATCAAACTATAACACTGGCCCCATGTTCTATGAAGAGTTTATATTAGGATTATAGTTAACATAATGCTAGCTGCTGTAATAAATATGTCCTAGAATCTCAGTGCCTTAACACAATAAAAATTTATTTTTTGCTCAAGCAACAATACACTGAAGGTGTTCCTGGCTTGAGAGCTCTCTTTCCAGTGTTCACTTAGGGATCAGACTTCTTCCTTCTCTCATCTCTACCATCTGCTGCTAGTGGCTCCTAATCTGGAGTTGTCTCCTTTTAATTTGTAAGGGGAAAAAAAGTCAAGGATTGTCTAGAGAGTCATTAAGAATCAGTCCTGAAAATGGCATACATTACTTTCATCCACATCGCATTAGAAAATAGGCTTTTGTTTTCCCTCTACACCCAAGTTGTAGTAGTCTCCCTTCATATTGCAGAACCATTTACAGATCCAGAATTGGAGACTTTTTGTTCAGTGAGGAAGAGAGGTGTATCCAGATCAAATGTTTGTCTGTCATGAATGCTACTGTCCTCCTTCACTTTCCACCTGGTTGCTCTTAGAATCTTTCTGTATCATGTATCTGAAGACTGTTTGAAGGGTATGTAATATACTACATTTCCATTGTCAAGCCATTTTTAACATTACTTTGATGAACTGAGCAAGAAAGCTCCACTTTTGCTACCTAATCATGTAAATATTAAGAAGAAAATTCATCAGTACATAATTTAGTTTGTAATTTTTCTCTTGAAAATCTGTTAAGGAAAAAGTCACTCTTCTAAAGAGTGCAGTTTATCCTTCCTACTGCTAACTTACAGCCAAAGTTCTAACCAGTACTGGCTATACATCTTTACACCTTTCTGGTGGTATTGCATCACTGGGAAGCATGAATCTTGAATGGATAAAAAAGGATACTAATGGTGATGATTGTATGTATGTGTATAATGGCCCTGACAGCATCAGGAAGCAACCCCCTTAGATAGAGGAAAATGTTGCTTTTCTTCCTGTAGTTGGAGAAAGTCAGGCAGCCCTGAGGTCATGGTTGTAATCAAGCTGCTTATTCATCTCCTCCCACACTCAAGCCTAGGCCTACAGCTAGCTCTGCCGCAGGGTCTCTGTGTAGATATTTCTTCTACCAGATATGAGCAGATATTGAGTTTTTAGCAGGTATAACCTCATCTCTTTCTGTGTTTTCTTGATCATTTCAATAAAAAGTAAAAGTTGAAGTTACATATTTGTTACCACTCACCATCATAGTTTAAAAAGATGATAATTGAGGATTAAGTTTTTTATATGGAAATAAATTGGGCATCCTGTTGACGCGTGCTGTGAACTGTGATCCTCTGCACTCATATTATCATTACCTAGGTCAGAATGGGAAAGGAAGTGTAATATTCATTTGTCTAATAAATAGGCCAGACTGAACTCTTATGTTTTTGATTAAAAATAATTTTAAATCACAAATGAACAATATTGCTTAAGTTTATCCTTATCAAATGTTTAATAGAAATCGATAAAACCTGCCCTCTATGGTCTTGTTGATCTGAACACATTATGTGTAAGCCTCAGAATACACTTAAGATTTATGCGTGGTATTTCAAGGGTTATTTGCAGAACTAGTTAAAGTTTTTCTGACTGTACATGGCAGATAAAGATGATCATGAGGCTGTTGGACTATTTCCAATTTTGTAGCTATAAAATATGCTAAAATTTGATGTTCTGAACCTTGCCCATATCTCAGTTGGGATGAAGTATCTTCATTCTTATTATCATGCCATAAAGTCTGTCTAGAATACATATTATTTACCAATAGAAAATGATTGTCAAATAACATTTGTAGATTGTTTTATGATTAATATGTGGCCGAACATGCAAATCATTACCTTGTTTTGACTAACTTATGCAAGCACTATAATAGAAACAAGCAGTAATCATTGTTACTCTTACTTTCATTTAATCTATAATATTTCCATCCTAAATAGTTACATGATACTATTGCTCTGGCTAGCAAGTGATATTTTAAGGTGGTATTCAATTTTCTGATCTCATCATTTTAAAGTTTTTGAAAAGCATCTCAAAAGATACACGTGCATAACCACACACAAAAACATACATATACATTCACTGTATTAATTATAAGTAATGTTTATCCTAATTGTATTTTATAAATTACTTTTTTAGAATATTTGTGGTAATTCTATTAATTCATTTAATAATTTGAAAACTTAATTATACAAATGTACAATATTGGGTATTAGAAAATAATAGATAAGTAGTTGGTCCCTGCATTCAAGTATCCTTTTCAAAAATTTGTATATATTGATTTTTAGAGTGAGGGAGAGAGAGAGAGACATCAATTTGTTATTCCACTTATTTATGCATTAATTGGTTAATTCTTGAATGTGCCCTGATCAGGGATCAAACCAGCAACCTTGGCGTACTGGGACAGTGCTCTACCCCACAGAGATACCCAGCTAGGGCTATATTCAAGTGTATTAAAATCTAGTTGGAAACAGGCATTTAAAATAATAATCCAAACATCCATCCATCTTGTCACTCATTCATATATCTGATGATTATTAAGCACCTCCTTCTGTCAATCACAGTGTAAGCTACTGGGAATATAGTTGTGAGAGATCAGCATTGCTGCAGTATTCATGGATCTTGAGGTTTATCAGGGAGGTTGGATGTATTCATGATTGGACCTATGGAAAGTATGAGTTTGTCTGAGACCACTGCAGAGGATGTCCCCAGAAGTAGGATTTGCAGTGAAGACAAAAGTTATTTGGAATTGCCTCTAGAAAACCAAATAAGCAAATACTTAGCCAGGGAGATGAGGCTATTGGATCTGGATTGAAAGTTTCCTTTGGATCCATGGGGGCTTTTTTTTTGTTGTTCTTGCCTGTGGATAGCCCAGAGAAATAAATTCCCTGCTCCCCCAGTGAGAGTCAGGAACAGTGCTTAATAACGTAATTAATTCAAATAGAGGCACAATAGATGTTAACACCCTCACATCCACAGTTCCACAAGCAGAGTAAGACAGTACATTAAACTTAGGATCTGCAAAGGAGTCCCCTTTCTTTTTAAAATTTATATTTATTTACTCATCTTTTATTTATTTTTATTTTTATTATATTTTTCCATTACTATTTATCTCCCTTATGCCCTCTCCCATCTCCACCCACCCCCACCCTGAAATCACCACACTGTTGTCTATGTCCATGAGTCTTTTTTTCTTTCTCAATCTCTCCACACCCTAACCCACCCTCCTCAATACACACACACCAAAGCTGTCAGCTTTCTCTCTGTCTATGCGTCTGTCTCTATTTTGCTTCTTAGTGAAGTTTGTTCATTAGGTTCCACATATGAGTCAAATCATATGGTATTTGTCTTTCTCTGACTGGCTTATTTCAGTAAGCACCATGTTCTCAAGATCTATTCAATCTGTCACAAAGGGTAAACTTTTCTTTTTTTTATTTTTTTAAAATATATTTTATTGATTATGCTATTACAGTTGTCCCATTTTCTCCCTTTTATTTCCCTCTACTCTGTACACCCCCTCCCACCCACACTCCTCCCCTTTAGTTCATGTCCATGGATTGTACATATAAGTTCTTTGGCTTCTACATTTCCTATCCTATTCTTAACCTCCCCCTGTCTATTTCTACCTACCATTTATGCTACTTATTCTCTGTACCTTTTCTCCATTTCTTCCCCTCCCACTCTCTCATTAATAGCACTCCACGTGATCTCCATTTTTGTGATTCTGTTCCTGTTCTAGTTGTTTGCTTAGTTTGTTTTTGGTCTTGTTTTTAGGTTCGGTTGTTAATAGCTGTAAATTTGTTGTCATTTTACTGTTAATATTTTTATCTTCTTTTTCTTAGATAAATCCCTTTAACATTTCATATAATAAGGGCTTGGTGATGATGAACTCCTTTAACATGACCTTATCTGGGAAGAACTTTATCTGCCCTTCCATTCTAAATGATAGCTTTGCTGGACAGATTAATTTTGGATATAGGTCCTTGCCTTTCATGACTTCAAATACTTCTTTTTATCCCCTTCTTGCCTGTAAGGTCTCTTTTGAGAAATCAGCTGAGTCTTATGGGAACTCCTTTGTAGGTAGTTGTCTCCTTTTCTCTTGCTGCTTTTAAGATTCTCTCCTTATCTTTAATCTTGGATAATGTAATTATGATGTGCCTTGGTGTGTTCCTCCTTGGTTCCAACTTCTTAGGGACTCTCTGAGTTTCCTGGACTTCCTGAAAATCTATTTCTTTTGCCAGATTGGGAAAGTTTTCCTTCATTATTTGTTCAAGTAAGTTTTCAATGTCTTGGTCTTTCTCTTCTCCTTCTGGCACCCCTATGATTCATATGTTGGAATGTTTAAAGTTGTCCTGGAGGTTCCTAAGCCTCTCCTCATTTTGTTCAATTCTTGTTTCTTCATTCTGTTCTGGTCAAATGTTTCTTTCATTCTTCTGCTCCAAACCGTTGATGTGAGTCCTGGTTTCCTTCCCTTCACTGTTGGTTCCTTTTAGATTTTTCTTTATTTCACATAATGCAACCTTCACTGCTGCCTGGGTCTTTTTTATGCTGTTGAAGTACCCAGTCAGTTCCTGAAGCAACTTGATAACCAGTGTTTTGAACTGTGCATCAGATAGGTTGGCTATGTCTTGTCACTTAGTTGTATTTTTTCTGGAACTTTGAACTGTTCTTTCATCTGGGCCATTTTTTTTATCTCAGTGTGCCTGTTACATTTTAAGGGGCAGAGCCTTAGGTAATCACTGAGTTGTGGCTCTGTATGTGGGGGAGGGGCCCAAGAAGGAACAATGCCACTTGCTCTACTCTCTGCCAATTTTCTCTCACTTCCCTGGCTACCCACAATCAAGTTGGGCCTTTCTGGTGGTGATTCCCAGTTGGTGGGTTTGTGTATATTCTAGGACCCTGTGGGTCTCTCCAACAAACTCTCCTGTGAGGCTGGGAGTTTCTCCCACTTTCACAAACCCCATAAGTATTTTAAGTCAGAGATTTTGAGGCTTTATTTCCCCATACTGGAACCCTGGATTGTGCGGTCTATCTTGCTCCCTAGTTGTTCCTCCCAGTTTATCTGCACATAAATGTGGGACCACCCAGTCTACCAGCTGCCACCTTGCGCCCCCCAGTCCTCTAGTCCTTGCTGCAAATCCTCTCTGCCTGGCTGCCAGTCTCTGCCCCTCCTACTGGTCTGGATGAATATTTTTCGTTTAACTCCTTGGTTGTCAGACTTCCGTATAGTTCGATTTTCTTTCAGTTCTGGTTGTTTTCTGTTTTTAAATTTGTTGTTGTCCTTCTTTTGGTTGTGTGAGGAGGCACAGTATATCCACCTTGGCCTCCATCTTGGCCAGAAGTCAAATTTTCTTCTTTCTTAGAGCCCAGTAGTATTCCATTGTGTAAATGTACCATAGTTGTTTTTTCCACTCATCTACTAGTGTACACATGGGCTGCTTTCAAATCTTGGTGATTGTAAATAACACTGCAATGATCATAGAAGTGCTTAAATTCTTTCAAATTAGTGTTTCAAGTTTCTTTGGATAATTCCAAGAAGTGGAATTGCTGGGTCATAGGACAGTTCCATTTATAATTGTTGAGGTATCTCTATACTGCTTTCCACCGTGGCTGCACCAACCCATAGTCCCACAAGCACTGCAAAAGTGTCCTTCTTTCTCCACATCATTGCCAGCACTTGGATGTTGATTTCTGGATAATAGCCATTCTGATTGGTGTATGGTGATATTTCATTGTGTTTTTAATTTGCATTTCTCTGATGATTAGTGACATTGAACATCTTTTCCTGTGTATTGGCCATCTGTAGATCAATGGAACAGAAGAGAGAACCCAGAAATAAACCCACACCTTCATAGTCAATATTTGACAGAGGAAGAAAGCACATGCAATGGGCTAAAGACAGCTTATTTAATAAATGGTGTTGGGAAAATTGAACAGGTACATGCAGAGAACTGAACCTTGACTGCTTTCTTACACCACACACAAAAATAAATTCAAAATGAATTAAAGATTTAAATGTTAGACCTGAAACCATAAACATAGTAGAAGAAAACATAGGCAGTAAAACTCAGATATTTCTCGTAGCAATATTTTCTGTGATATATCTCCTCAAGCAAGGAAAACAAAAGTAAATGAAACACATGAGACTTCATCAAACCCAAAAGCTTTTGCACAGCAAAGGAAACCGTCAACAAAATACAATGACAACCCTCTGAATGGGAAAACATATTTGCAAATAAATCTGATAAGGGGTTAATAATCAAAATTTATAAAAAACTTAAAAAACTCAACACCCATCCCCCCAAAAGCAATCTCATTAAATGGAAAGGTACCTGAATAGACACACCTCCAAAAAAAGAGTCCTTTTCCTTTCTCCTTCCCCTCTGTGTCTCTTCTTTCTATTTCTCTGTATATAAATCCTCTTTTTACTCTTTCTCTTCCATTCTCCCTGTCCCTTTTTTCATTTACTCTTTTTTTGCTTTTCTATTTTTGAAAATGTGTTCTTTTTTCTCTTTCTACATTGATTTTCTCCATCCACTAAACATTTAATATATTAATGTGTGTACCTTGATTTCCATTTGCTGTATGTTATATGTATATATGTACTTTTATTGACATAATATTTTTATCTTCAGAGTTCTCTCAAGAAAAACAGCTTTTTGTTTCTCAAAACATATCTTATGTCCTCAAGTTCCACTTTCTTGAAATATATAGTCTGAGCTATTCATTCCTGTCTTAAGTATGGACAGAATAAATGATTAGTAATCCTTAATCATGTTTTATGACTATCCTAAAAAAATTAACCCACCATCTGCTAAATATTCCTTACCTAAATATAAGCCAAAAGAATATACAATATAGAGAATACAATTGAATGTCTTTTTCTTTTGAATTTTGTGCATAACTGCTCTCTATCATACTAATGAACCCCCAAAATAATAATAATAATCTCTCTTCTAAATAACTTAAATTTAAAAGTTTTCTGTAAGATCTATTTTCTTCTTTTAATTAAATCTAACTCTTCCAATTAAGGAAATATGACATCACCAGGACAGATAATTTGTAAATATAATCAAGAAAATCGAAACACCCATAAAAATTGTTCTTTCTGTTCAAAATTTAATTCAATCTTTATGATATTACCTATTTCTTATGCATAGCAATAACATATTACTAACTTACTAATCTTTTATTTAATGAAGGACCTATACATTATTTATTATTGTTTTCATATGTCAATGAGAAAAATGACTGTACATTTCCAGTTTTCTCATAGTTTAGAATCCTTCTTCTGACATCAGTTCTTCCAAATTTTGTTTTCCACATATTTAGTAATAGCACCTTTTTACCCCTGATGAGCGTGACTCACTTGGTTGAGTGTCATCCCACAAAGTAAAAGGTCACTAGTTTGATTCCCAGTTAGGGCACTTGCCTGGATTGTGAGCCTGTTCCCTAGCTCAGGGCATGCGAGGGGCAACTGATTGGTGTTTCTCTCTCACACCATTCTTTCTTTCTTTTTCTTTCTTTCTTTCTTTCTTTCTTTCTTTCTTTCTTTCTTTCTTCCTTTCTTCCTTTCTTCCTTTCTTCCTTTCTTCCTTTCTTCCTTCCTTTCTTTCTTTCTTTCTTTCTTTTTGTACTCCTGGATATAGATCTTATTAAGTTCTCACAAGAACAGTTGGGTAGGATGATGACAAAATTAGGTAACTGCCAGTTAAGGAGGAAATGTTTACATGAACTTAAAAACCCAATGAGAACTAAACATTTTTGAATCTAAGATATTTTGTTGGCATGGGTGCCCTTTGATAAGTCTGTTTAGGGTTTATTTTCTTCATCAACAGAATGAAGTGGTTTATCGGTACATGCATGCAAGAATCATTACAACAGCCCTACCACCCACTAGGAACTGAAGAGTACCATTCCAGTTCTAACCATCTTCCATTTTATTCTCTTTCTGCTGTCCTGTTAAATGTTAGCAACTAATGTGAATTTCCAAAATCACTCTTGGGTCAAAGCAGATTCTCTTATCAGCCAGACTGCCAGTTTGCAACCTGCTCTGAAAACACTGTGACATGGATCCCTGGACCTCCACATCACCCCCACCACGTGCAACCACTGTCATTTTTACCCTGACCATGAATACATCTGAGGGCTCTGAGACTGTTAAGGGGGAAGAAGAACAAAAGGAGGTGGGAACTTATTTGGCTAAATTGCATTAACTCAGCTTTCTACTCTTTGAAGGGGGAAAAGCATTAAACAAATAAAAGTCCATTTTACTCTGAGAAATACTTTTTTGAGTAAGTTTTTGTCAGCGATAACAGTTCAATTTGGTTTTAAGAATTGACCTCCCTAGTCTGTTGTAATTGATTATAGCATATCTTTCTAAAACCATGAGTTGTGGATATTTTCATCTTCCATGGATGCAGCAAACATTTTTTTAAAGATTTTTTATTTATTTATTTTTAGAGAGGGAAGGGAGGGAAAAAGAGAGAGAGAGAGAGAAACATCAATGTGCAGTTGCTGGGGGTTGTGGTCTGCAACCCAGGCATGTGCCCTGATTGGGAATTGAATTTGCGATGCTTTGGTTCTCAGCCCGTGCTCAATCCACTGAGCTACGCCAGCCAGGGCTGGATGCAGCAAACTTTAACACGTAAAAACTCATAGCTTTATAGATGAATGGATTTGGAACTTTTTCCTCCAAGGTCAAAATGCTTAATTTTCTCAGAATTAAACATAGGTCCCAAGTTTATAATTGTATAGTCAGTTCACTGGCCAATGCTTATGTCAGTCAAGAGAAACTCTGATACATTTTTGTGGAAAAATAAAAGGAGAAGCAGGGGATAACTGGCAGTCATAAGCAAGATATAATACATTTTATTTTTTAAAATATATTTTATTGATTACGCTATTAAGTTGTCCCAATTGTCCCCTTTGCACCCCTCCACCCAGTACCCCCATTCCCTCCACCAGTACTGTCCCTCCTTAGTTCATGTCCATGGGTTATGCATTTAAGTTCTTTGGCTACTCTATTTCCTATGCTATTCTTAACATTTCCCTGTCTATTTTGTACCTACCAGTTTGTACTTCTTTTTTTTTATTTTATTTTAATCATTGTTCAAGTACAGTTTTCTCCCTTTTACTCCCATTCCAGCCCACCCACCCATCCCTCCCTACTTCCCTCCCATTACCACCCACCCCTAGTTTTTGTCCATGTGTCCTTTAAATTTGTTCCTGTAAACCCTACCCATTCCCCCATGAAATTCCCTCTTCTCTCCTTCCCCTCTGGTCACTGTCAGTCTGTCCCCCATTTCAATGTCTTTGGTTATATTTTGCCTGTTTCTTTGTTTTGTTGTTTAGGCTCCTGTTAAAGGTGATATCATGTGGTATTTGTCTTTCACTGCCTGGCTTGTTTCGCTTAGCGTAATGCTTTCCAGCTCCATCCATGCTGTTGCAAAGGGTAGGAGCTCCTTCTTTCTTTCTGCTGCATAGAATTCCA
Source organism: Phyllostomus hastatus (assembly GCF_019186645.2). Lineage (NCBI taxonomy): Eukaryota > Metazoa > Chordata > Mammalia > Chiroptera > Phyllostomidae > Phyllostomus > Phyllostomus hastatus. The sequence continues at coordinate 43,242,935 of NW_025334041.1, forward strand.
TTGTGTAAATGTACCATAGTTTTTTGATCCATTCATTTACTGATGGGCATCTAGGTTGCGTCCATCACCTAGGTATTGTAAATTGTGCTGCTATGAACATCGGGGTGCAAAGGCTCTTTTGGATTGGTGTTTTAGTATTCTTAGGATAGAGTCCCAGCAGTGGAATCGCAGGGTCAAAAGGCAGATCCATTTTTAGTTTTCTGAGGAAGTTCCATACTGCTTTCCATAGTGGTTGTACCAGTCTGCAGTCCCACCAACAGTGCACTAGGGTCCCCTTTTCTCCACAACCTCTCCAACACTTGTTATTTGTTGATTTGTTTATGATGGCCATTCTGACTGGTGTGAAGTGGTATCTCATTGTGGTTTTAATTTGCATCTCTCTGATAGCTAGCGATATTGAACACTGTTTCATGTGTCTTTGGATTTTCTGTATGTCCTCCTTGGAGAAGTGTCTGTTCAAGTCCTTTGCCCATTTTTTAATTGGGTTACTTGTCTTCTTAGAGTGGAGTCATGTGAGTTCTTTATATATTTTGGAGATTAAGCCCTTGTCTGAGGTATCATTGGCAAATATGTTTTCCCATACAGTTGGTTCTCTTTTTATTTTGATACTGTTTTCTTTAGCTGTGCAAAAGCTTTTAATTTTGATGAGGTCCCATTTGTTTATTCTTTCCTTTATGTCCCTTGCTCTAGGAGACATGTCAGTAAAAAAGTTTCTGCGTGAAATATCTGGGGTTTTCCTGCCTACATTCTCTTCTAGGACTTTAATGGTGTCACGTTTTATATTTAAGTTTTTTATCCACCTTGAATTTATTTTTCTATAAGGTGTAAGTTGGTGCTCGAGTTTCATTTTTTTGCATGTGGCTGTCCAGTTCTCCCAACACCATTTGTTGAAGAGGCTATTTTTATTCCATTTTATGTTGCTGCTTCCTTTGTAAAATATTAATCGACTGTAGAGACTTGGGTTTATTTCTGGGCTCTCTGTTCTGTTCCATTGGTCCATGTGCCTGTTTTTATGCCAGTAGCAGGCTGTTTTCATTACAGTGGCCTTCTAGTATAGTTTAGTGTCTGGTATTGTGATCCCTCCTACTTTACTCTTCTTTCTCAAAATTGCAGCAGCTATTCGGGGTCGTTTATGATTCCATGTAAATTTTTGAAGTATTTGTTCTATGTCTGTGAAATAAGCCATTGGTACTTTAATAGGTATTGCATTACATGTGTAAATTGCTTTTGGTAGTATGGACATTTTGATGATATTAATTCTTCCAATCCATGAACATGGTATATGTTTCCAATTATTTGTGTCTTCCTTGATTTCTCTCCTCAGTGTTATGTAGTTTTCTGAATACAGGTCTTTTACCTCTTTGGTTAGATTTATTCCTAGATATTTTATTTTTCTTTTTGCTATTTCAAATGGGATTTTTTTCTTGATTTCTGCTTCTGCTGTTTCATTGTTGGTGTACAGAAATGCCTTTGATTTCTAGATATTGACTTTGTATCCCACTGTTTTGCCAAATTCATTTATTAGGTCAAGCAGTTTTTCGGTGGAGTCTATAGGATTTTCTATGTACACTATCATGTCATCTGCAAACAGTGACAGTTTTGTTTTCTCCTTTCCAATTTGGATTCCTTTTATTTCTTTTTCTTGTCTGATCACTGTGGCTAAAACTTCCAGTACTATATTGAATAGAAGTGGTGAAAGTGGACATCCTTGTCTTGTTCCTGATCTTATTGGAAAAGATTTTCATTTTTGCCCATTGAGCATGATGTTGGCTGTAGGTCTCTCATATATGGCCTTTATTATGTTGAGGAATGCGCCCTCTATTCCCACTTTGCTGAGTGTTTTTATCAAAAATGGGTGCTGTACCTTATCAAATGCTTTTTCTGCATCTATTGATATGATCATGTGGTTTTTGTCTTTGCTTTTGTTTATGTGATGTATTGCATTTACTGATTTGCGAATATTGTACCATCCTTGCATCCCTGGAATGAATCCCACTTGGTCATGGTGTATGATCTTTTTAATGTACTGTTGGATGTGGTTTGCCAGTATTTTGTTGAGGATTTTAGCGTCCATGTTCATCAGTGATATTGGCCTGAAGTTTTCCTTCTTTGTTGTGTCTTTATCTGATTTTGGAATTAGGATGATGTTGGCCTCATAAAAAGAGTTTGGGAGACTTCCATCTTTTTGGATTTTTTGAAATAGTCTGTGAAGGATAGGGATTAGCTCTTCCTTAAATGCTTTGTAGAATTCTCCTGTGAAACCATCTGGTCCAGGGCTTTTGTGTGTTGGGAGTTTTTGATTACTGCTTCAATTTCTTTTGCTGTTATTGGTTTGTTCAGGCTTTCTGCTTCTTTTCCATTGAGTTTTGGAAGATTATATTTTTCTAGAAAGTTGTCCATTTCATCTAGGTTTTCAAATTTCTTGGCATACAGTTCTTCGTAGTAATTTCTTACAGTCCTTTGTATTCCTGTGGTATCTGTTGTAATCTCTCCTCTTTCATTTCTGATTGTGTTTATTTGGGTGTTCTCTCTTTTTTTCTTGATGAGTCTGCTTAAAGGCTTGTCGATTTTGTTTATCTTTTCAAAGAACCAGCTCTTGGATTCATTGATCTTTAGAATTGTGCTTTTAGTCTCTATGTCATTTAATTCTGCTCTGATCTTGGTTATTTCCTTCCTTCTGCTTGCTCTGGGCTGCCTTTGTTATTGTTCCTCAAGTTTTTGTAGACGTAGGGTTAGGTTGTTTGTTTGGAATGTTTCTAACCTTTTTTAGGTGGGCCTGTATCACTATGAACTTCCCTCTCAGGACTGCCTTGGCTGTGTCCCATAAGTTTTGGGTTGTTGTGAGTTCATTTTCATTTGTTTCCAGAAACCTTTTGATTCCTTCCTAATATCATTCTTGACCCATTCATTGTTTAATAGCATGCTATTTAATCTCCATGATTTTGAGTGTTTTTGGTTTTTTTTCCTTGGGGTTGGTTTCTAGCTTCAGTCCCTTGTGGTCTGAGAAAATGTTTGGTATGATTTCAATTTTCTTGAAATTGTTGAGGCTTGTTTTGTGTCCTATCATGTGGTCTATCTTTGAGAATGTTCCGTGTACATTTGAAAAGAATGTATATTTAGCTTCTTTTGGATGGAGGGCTCTGTATATATCAGTAAAGTCCATTTCATCAAGGGTATTGTTCAATGCCACAATATCTTTGTTGATATTTTGTTTGGAAGATCTGTCCATTTTTGATAGTGGGGTGTTAAAATCCCCCACAATAATTGTGTTGCTGTCCATATCTTTCTTGAAGTCCTCTAAGATTTTCTTTATGTATTTCGGTGCTCCTATGTTAGGTGCATATATATTTACAATATTTATGTCTTCTTGGTGGATCCTTCCCTTGAGTATTATGAAATGACCTTCTGGTCTCCCTTTATGGCCCTTTTTTGGAAGTCTATTTTGTCAGATATGAGTATTGCTACCCTGTTTTTTTTTTCCTGTCCATTTGCTTGGAAAATTTGTTTCCAGCCCTTCACTTTCAGCCTGTGCAGATCTTTTATCCTGAGGTGGGTCTCTTGTAGGCAGCATATGTGTGGGTCATGTTTTCTTATCCAATCAGCTATTCTATGTCTTTTGATTGGAGCATTTAATCCATTTACATTTAAGGTTATTATTGATAGGTACTTATTCATTGCCTTTTATGTACGTGTGTTCATCTCTCACTCTCTCTTTTCCTTTCTTTCCTTAAAGCAGTCCCTTTAGCATCTTTTGCAGAGCTGGTTTAGTGGAAGTGTATTCTTTTAGACTTCTTTTGTCTGAGAAGCTTCTTATTTGGCCTTCTATCTTGATTGAGAGCCTTGCTGGGTAAAGCAGTCGTTGTTGCAGGCCTCTGGTTCTCATTACTTGGAATATTTCTTGCCATTCTCTTCTGGCTTGGAGTATTTCCATTGAGAAGTCAGCTGTTAGCCTTATTGGGGCTCCCTTGTATGTTACTTCCTGTTTCTCCCTTGCTGCCTTTAAGATTCTCTCTTTGTCTTGAAATTTTGCCATTTTAATTATGATGTGTCTTTAATTATGATGGGTTCCTCTTGACTGGGACTCTCTGTTTCCTGGATTTGTGTGACTTTTTCTCTCATCAAATTAGGGAAGTTTTCCTTCATTACTTTTTCAACTAGGTTTTCAATCCCTTGTTCTGCTTCTTCTCCTTCTGGTATCCCTATTATACGGATATTATTATGTTTCATATTGTCTTGCATTTCTCTTAATCCCTCTTCATTCTTTCTGAGCCTCTTTTCCTTTTCTTGCTGTTTCTGGGTGTTTTCTTCTACTTTGTCCTCTAGCTCGCTGATCTGATCTTCTGCTTCATTGATCCTGCTTTCCATTCCTTCTACTGTGTTCTTCAGTTCAGAAATTGTATTCTTCACTTCCTCTTGGCCCTGGTTGAGAGTTTCTATTTCCTTTTTCATGCTGATGTAGTTTTCAGTGAGTTCATTGTAGCTTCCCTGTAGTTTCTGGTAGCTCATTGTGAGCTCATTGAGCTTCCTGACAATCGTTGCTTTGAACTCAGTATCTGATAGTTGAATTGCCTCTATTTCATTTAGCATTCTTTCTGAGGCTTCCTCCTTTCCTTTCATTTGGGGATTGTTTCTTTGTCTTCCCATTGTTTGTGAGACTCTTCTTGTTAGTCTCAGCTTCTTATATTGATCAGTTCTGGCTCCCTGGGTTTATGTTGTGAACTTCTTTAGTAGAATAGCAGTGAGTTTCAGTGGTGCAGTTTCCTTCATCTCCCAAGCTCACTTGTCTTGGGCTGTCATTTAAGCTGGCTTTGTGTTTGCCTTTGAGTTTTGATTGTTGTTGAGTATTTCTTTGGTGGTTCCTTCCCACCAGCTGGTTAAATGAGGGTCACTCTGTCCACCACCTCCTGTATTTTGTTGTGCTGGTGAGGGCAGGTTGTGTTGAAGCTGGTTCTTCCATGTGTATAAGGTTTAAAGAATTCTTGTTCAGTTGTTTGTATTCGGTACTGTCTCTACTGTTTAGTTGTGTTTCCAGAGAGGTCCTGGATTGAGGTTTGTGTGGTTACTACTCCCTCCTTCACCTTCTTCTGTTGTTATCTGTTAGTGGTTCCTTTGTTGTTGGGTTTTATTTTCCAGTGGGTATCCTGGTGTTCACCACCTCCACCTATTCTTTTTTGTCATCAGTTGGAGGGGGAAGGAAAAATGGTTTAAGACAGCAACAGAGAATTCTATGCTTTTTACAGTAGTAGCAAGTAGGGAAGAGATAGGAGATCCTTTGACTATGTATAGTGTTAACCGTGATCTTCCACCCAGCTAGCTGATTTTTAGAAAGGATGGAAAGAAGATAAGACTCTTGTTGGGGAAGAAAGGATTGTGAGTTGGATGTATAAAGCAGGGAGATTGTGGGAGGTCAGATTCTGAGGTAAGGTGAGAGTAAAGCATAGCAAATAGGTGTAGTGTGTGAGAGAATAGAGTTAACCACTACAGTAATAGAGTTCAGGAAACTTTGAAATGGGCTAAGATCTGGGGGGGGGGGGCGGTGTTGTGAAGTAATTACAATTGCATGGAACAGCAGTTATTTACAATAATATTATGGCAACAATCATATGACAGAATCTATGAGATCTAGGTAACAAGAATAGGAAGTACAGAACCTCAGGTAGTGTGCTAATGGGACACAGGTGAGTTAAAGGACAGTAGATTAGCAATACAGTATGGAAGGAGGTATCAGGGGAAAGCTGTCAGGTCATACAATATATCCAGTCTAGCAAAGCATACTATACAAAAAGAAGAGGGATATAAAAATACTATTAAAAAAAGATGTAGGAATACTGGAAAAATAATAATAATACAAATATGCAATAACTTGCAGGTTCTCTGTAATAGCAGAGTGAAATTTATCTCACTGTCCCAGCTGTTGTGGTGCCCCTTCTTTGGGTTCCACTTTGGTCTTTTCAGAGATCCAGGATTTTGTCTCACTTGTAGGTATTTAGAAAAAAATTTAAAAAGTAAAAATAGAAAAGACAGGTGAAGGAAGGAAGAAGAGATAAAATTGGAGGACAGGAATGAGGAAGGAATAAAACAAGAAATCAGGTAAGAGAGGAAAAAGAAATCAAAAGAGAATAAAAACAATAAAAATTTAAAAATTAAAAAATTGTTAAAAAAATAGAATCAAATTAAAAAGTCTCTTGATTTCAAAGTGGCCAAACCGGTTTTTCTGCTCTTGCTGGCTGAGGCAGGCTGAAGATTGATTGGTATGGCTTTTCTTCCTTGGCCAGTGGAGCTCACACTGGCTCCTCAGCCTTGCACCCTGGGTGTGAGAATCAGGTCTTTCCCCAGGGTTACTGCTGTGGACTGGGGTGCTGGGATGCTCTCCCTGCACCCACGCCCATGCGCCTGTGCATCCGTGGCACACCTACCGCTGGGTAGTAGGGAGGCTGGAGCCACTGATCACTTTAGGAGAATTCCCTAAACAGTGTCTGTGTCTATTCATTCCTTCCTCTTGAGAAATTCCTCTTGCTCAAGCCTGCCACTCCCCACAGTGGCCTGGCTTCTCCCACCGCCAAACGCTCCTCCAGCCAGACGGGTGACCGTGGGGGTCCGGGTCCGCTGCGTGACTCAGCCCCTCCGGTGTTCACAGCCTCTAAAGGTGCTCACAGCTTCCGTGTGTTTGCCAGCACCCGGATTCCTCCCAGTGTCACTCAGACCTTGTTTGGCTGGGGAGGGAGCAGTTGTCCTGGCTCTCTCCCAGAGACTCTGTGGCAAACCCAGCCGCGGGCCCTGGGTGTGGGGCTGCAGCCCCCGGACCACACGCTGGTCCCCAGGACCCTACCTTGTTGCAGCACTCTTCTTAGGGTCCAGTCTTTCGGTTCTGCCACAATCCTTGGTCCCCTACTTTCAAAAATGCTAAAGTATGTTGGTTGCTTGCTTCTCTACTCCATACATTGGCCAGGATTTTCTCCCCTGAGCAGAGGGAAGCCGAATCTGCTCCTTCCTACTCCGGCGCCAGCTTAGCCCCCCACCAGTTTGTACTTCTTAATCCCTGCATATTTCCCCTCATTCTCCCCCTGCCCCTCCCAACTGAACACTCCAAATGACCTCCATATCTATGATTGTTTCCTGTTATGTTTGTTTGCTTAGTTTGTTGTTTTTTTAGATTCAGTTGCTCATAGTTGTGAAATTATTACCATTTTAAAGTTTGTAGTTTTGATCTTCTTTTTCTTACATAATTCCTTTTAACATTTCATATAATAATGGCTTAGTAATGATGAACTCCTTTAGTTTTACCTTGTCTTGGAAGCACTTTATCTGCCCTTCCATTCAAAATGATAGCTTGCTGGATAAAGTAATCTAGGTTGCAGGTTTTTAGTTTTTATCACTTTGAATACTTCTTGCTAGTCCCTTCTAGCCTGCAAAGTTTCTTTTGAGAAATCAGCTGACAGTCTTATAGGTACTCCTTTATAGGTAACTCTCTCCTTTCCTCTTGCTGTTTTTAAGATTCTCTGTTTATCTTTAACCTTTGGTATTTTAATTATGACGTATCTTGGAGTGGTCTTCTTTGTGTTCATCTTGTTTGTGACTCTCTGTTCTTCCTGGACTTATATGTCTAGTTCCTTCACCAAATTAAGGACATTTTCTTTCATTATTTTTTCAAATAAGTTTTCAATTTCTTGCTCTTCCTCTTGTCCTTCTGGCATCTGTATGATTCAGATGTTAGTAAGTTTGAAGATGTCTCAGTGGCTCCTTGGACTATCCTTATTTTTTTTATTCTTTTTTCTTCCTGCTGTTCTGATTGAATGCTTTTTTCTTCCTTATGTTCCAAATCATTGATTGGATTCTCAGCTTTATCCCTTTATCAGCTTTATCACTGTTAGTTCCCTGTAGATTTTTCTTTTTTTTCCAAGATTTTATTTATTTATTTTTTAGAGAGGGTAGGGAGGGAGGTAGGGGGAGAGAGAGAGAGAGAGAGAGAGAAACATTAATGTGCGGTTGCTGGGGGTCATGGCCTGCAACCCAGGCATGTACCCTGACTGGGAATCAAACCTACGACACTTTGGTTTGCAGCCTGCGCTCAATCCACTGAGCTACACCAGCCAGGGCTTTAGATTTTTCTTTATTCCATTTAATGTAACCTTCATTTCTACCTGGGTCTTTTTTATACTGTTGAAGTATACAATGAGTTCCTTGGACATCTGGATAACCAGTGTTTGAACTCAGCAGCTGATAGGTTCCATATCTCCATTTTGTTTAGTTCTTTTTTGGGAGTTCTTTTCTGTTCTTTCATTTGGGCTATATTGTCTCCTCATTTTGGCAGCTCCCACACATTTGCTTCTGTGTAGGTAGAGCTGTTTCAAGTCTCTGTCTTAGTAGCATGGCCTATTATAGAAAAGTGCACCTGTAAGTTGTATGGGGCAGAGCCTTAGGTAATCACCAGAGCAAAGCAACCCATTTCACTGCTTTTTGGGCCTGTGTGGGGGAGGGCTCAGAGAAGGGACACTGCTGCTGCCAGCCTCTGGATTTTTGCCTGGGAGGAAGCTGTCTCCCAGCACTCACCCTATTGCCAGTCACTTTAATTTGTCCTTGTGTGTCTCTGGTGCCCTTTCAGATGTTTCCCTGGTGCTAAATCCCAGAGCGGGTGAGTCTGTGTAAGTCCTAAGTCTATGGCAGGCCCTTTTAGAGGAGTCTACCACTAATATGGCAGTTTCTTCCAACATCTCAACCCCTACTGATTTTTTACAACCACAAGTTACAGAGACTTAATCTTTCTGGCACTTGAACCCTGTGCTGTGTAGTGTGGTCTGGGACTGAGGTCCCTTGCTCCCAAGGTATCCCTTACAATTTTTATCCACCACACATGGGTGTGGTACTTCCCATTCTGTATCAAAACACCTCTCTGTACTACTTTGTGTCTCTGCACCCCTGTCATCCTCCTACTCATCTGGATGAATGCAGCTTCTTTAAATCCTTGGTTGTGGGACTTCTGTACAGCTCAATTTCCTGATAATTGCAGGTGATATTTGATTTGTAGTCTAGTTGTAATATTTGCTGTAGTTGTGCAACAAAGCATGTTTACCTACACCTCCATCTTAACCAGAAGTCACATCATTTTTTCCTTGTCTCTCTTTCTCCCTCCCTTCCCTCTCTCTAAAAATAAATAAGTAAAAACTTAAATAACACCTATTTAAGTTTTATCTGCATGTTTCTTTCATTTATCCAACATATTACAATAAAACAATTCAAATAAGTTACATAATAGATATTCTTCAGGCTCTATTATGTGAAAGGAAAAATTTTAAACACCAAAATGATAGATTCAGATGTAAAACCTTATATAACAGTAAATTCCTCAAGGGAAGGAGGGGATTGTACATGTCACAACAGTATCACAAATGAGAAATCCAGAATGATAGAGACCAGTTTGTGTTAAAATCCAGTTTTGGAACCTTGACAAAGTTCTAAACAAAAACATAAATGCATTATAGCATTATTATTCAGGGGGGGCGGGGGTGTTCCTATAAAGGGCCCTTACTGAATTTAAAGGATTGTCTTTATCCTATTGTTATGATATCTTTTACATAAACTTTTTATTTTAGAATAGATTTAGATTTACAGAAAAGTTACATAAATAATACAGGAAGTTTCTGTATTCAGCATCTAATTTTCTGTTTTGCTGCGACATGAGTGTGTCACCTTAAAGGAGACCAGCCTAGAGTGGATCTGCCTCAGGCTGGCCTGTAATGTATGGGTTCTTGACTTTGTGCAGGAAAGATTTCACACATATGCCCAGGTGATTTTGAGAGTGCATTTATTAAAGCTGGGGACAGTGAAACAAGGAAGGGCCTGGGATAGAGGAAGCAACAGGAAAGAGACTAAGTGGGGTTGCCCTTAGCTCACTGTGAAATCAAATTCACACTGAAAGCAGTGAGCCAAGCCAGGGCTGCTGTTAGCTCACTGAAAAGTCAGAGAAAAGGGGCATTGGGGACAGCATCAGGGGTTACCCTGGGATGAGCTGCTGCTGCCCATTGCTTCCCTGGTTGCAAGTCTCACTGGGTTTCTTAGAGTTTAGAAGATGCAAGCCTGTGGAGGAAAATAATGGGGAAGAGAAAGGCATACTTTTTAAAGCCTGGGAGTTTAGGGGAAGGCTTAGGAAGAATCACAATAGAACATGTATTGGGTTTTCCAAGAATGCCTTTTCAAGGTTGTGGTCTGTACCAATTGATTAATGCCAGGCAGGAGGTCATTTGCTTTGTAGGTGGGTCTTGGCATCATCCACCTGATTTTGCTACTTTTCTGGGCCTGGAGATGAAATACGACTAAGGCCTAGATGTTATTTCTCGTGATGGAAAGATGGAGGGGATCTAAACCACATGACCAACAATATGCCAGGGGAGGAAAGACCTCACTGTGGGCAAGGTCCGACACCAGTTTTGCCCATTGCCAGGCAGCCAGGGCTTTCCTCCCTGGTAACCTTCTTTATCAGGCTGTAAATGCTCAGCCAGTTTGTTCAGCTATCTGTTTCAGTTTCCCATGTCACTTGCCAGGGAATTTTTCTAGTTTCTTACTATCCTGCCTCAAGTGCTGTACATTTTATAACTAAAATGTCCATTGAGTCATTGCTGTTAAATAAAGTCCATACTTTACTAAGATTTCCTTAGTTTTTACCTAATGCCCATTTTCTGTTCCAGGACCCTACCCTGTTTACCGCATTACCTTTAGTTGTTTCTCCTAGGACTGTGATAGATTTTGCTTGTTTTTGCTGACTTTCAGAAGTGACTTTTGATGATGTTTTGATGTTTTGAGAAGTACTGGTCAGGTATTTTATAGAATGTCTCTCAACAAAAATTTGTCTGATGCTTTTTCATGAGTAGACTGGGTTATGGGATTTGGGGAGGAAAACCATTCATGATGAAGTACCATTTCATCACATCATTTGAAGGTGTGTACTATCAATGTGACTTGTGACTTGCCACTGTTAATGTTATGCTTGATCACAAGATTGAGTGGTGGTTTCTATTTTCTGGGAGGGGTGTTCTCCACTGTAAAGTTATTCCCCCCACTTCACCTTTCCGTAATGCAGTGTTTGGGAAAAAGTCAGCATATGCACTTAAGGGATAGGGAGTAATGTGGGACCTTTTATAGGGAAGGTGCCTTCTACATAATTTACAAAAAATCCCTCAGTACAGAAGATTTGTCTGTTCTCCCCCATTTATTTATTTATTCAAACATTTATATCAGAATGCACTCATATATATTTATTTTATACTTTGGGCTATAATTGAATACGTGGTTATTATTTCATTCTCATACCATCCCAGTTAATAGCTCTTTTTAAATAGAACTATAGTGATAGCTGACTATTGTTTTACGGGTTTTTGTTTGTTTGTTTGTTTGTTTGTTTGTTTGTTTAATGTCCTTACTGAGTCCCAAATTTTGGTAACCCTGTGTTGTTACTTTAATTGGGAAGGAGAAGACTAAGGGGGATGCATTTTTAAAATTAAATTTAATTTTAGGTGTGTTTTATCTTTGCTAATTTCCCAAGCATCAGTAAGATGACAGTATAAGTGGAAAAATATGTAAACCCATTTCAAAAAGGAAAAGGGGAGAAGAGTGGTGAGGTGAGGTGAGGTCAACACATTTTCTGAATCAGGAAAATGAAAGGAAGAGAGTATCTGACTGACCAGAGTAATAGAAATATAATAAAATGCTAAAGGCTGCAGTGAGGAACACCAGTTTGGAACTGTCACCTTCCCATAGAATCCTGAAGAGTCATTTAAACTGGAGGCTTTATGAAGGTGGGGTGAAACTGGGAGCTCAAACAGAACTAATGGTTAAAAGTCTGAAAATAGATCAGTTGACCCCCAAGCCTCCCATCTCCACCACAAATAGCTAATCACCTACCATTACATTTTCTCAGTCTAGCCAAACACCAGTTGGTTATTCTCTGGAGAAACTGCAGTTGAGAAACTGGAGCCTGGGAAGAAGCATAGCCATGGGTAGGGGGTTAATGCCAGGCTGAAAATATGAGGTTTCAGGAAAGGTCTACAGAGCAGCTTCTAGCCAGACTTAAAACTCCAATGCAAGAAATTGGTCGGTTTTTCTGTGGAGAAAGCAAGTAGCTCCAGATTTTGGGTACTCCGCCCTCCTCTACTAGCTCACTGCCCAAACAATGTACATTGGAAACCACCAGTAGACACCACCCATCCACCCACACAGATTGTACAATCAGCTTTTTACCTAATCCAATTTTAAATTTAAAAGCACAGCAAGGACCGCTACATATTCAATATGTGATGAAACCTCAAACCTGAAAGACAGAAACCAAAAATTCAAATAAATTGAAAACAAATTATAGGTTTTGGAAAAATTTTAAAAACATAATAATTAATGTCACTAAATGGATGCAATAGCTTAGAATATGAAAGATCATGGATTAAGCATTTTATACTTAAAATTTAAAAAATTTATGATTATGAGATAAAAGTTCAGACCATTTACTAGAAAGTAGAAACTGACTGGGTAATCTAGGAAGCCAAAATCTGACTCAGAAGAAGCAAGAGAGAAATCAGGGAGGAAGAAATAACCAAAGAAGAAATTAAAAACTTAAGTTTAATTGCCTCAAGATTCACTGCCCATCAGAAGGAATAAAACACACACACACATACACATATCAAAGTGTATCATCATGAAATTTCAGGACAGCAAGGAAAGGAAAAGAATCCAAAGTTCCATAATGGCAAACATTGGCCATAAACAAAGAATCAGAATAAAAGTGGCATCACACTGCTGAACAATATTAGGAATAAGACAATGGAGCAAGGCCTTTTAAAGTCTGAAAGAATCAATTTGCTACCTAGAATCATACCAAACAAAACTATTAATATAGTGTAAGGGAAGAAGAAATTTTCAGATATTCAAGAATGTAAACCTATGCCTCCCATACACCATTTCTTAAGAAACTACATGAAGATTTACCCTTCAAAACAAAATTTTAAACCAAAGAAAGGTAGAACCAAAAGTTCTAGGAAACAGAGGGGTTTATTTTAGTAAAGGAATAAGTCCAGGAAATGCCCTTGTAATGGTAAAGGGAAACCCTAAGATCTCAGCTGTGTAGCAGATCAAGAGAACTAACACTTCAGATCAGGAGAGAGTGGAGGGCTCTAGAAAGTCCATCTCCAAGAGAAAAAGGGAACTGCTGAATTCCCTGTTGAGTTTGAGTATGTGGGAAATAATTGATAGGTATTGTTAAAGAATGTGGGAAGAATGAATAATTAGTAATGTTCAAAATATCAATAACAAAACAAATAAAGGAACAATAAAATGTGAATAAGAGAAGAAATACGTAATTCAACAACTTTCCTTAGCTGTGAGCAATGGTTATATGCTCATACATATAAACAAAGAATATTGATTTAATAAGAAATTTAAAAGAATATTGAGGAATTGTGTAAGAAATGAAGATTCTTCTGCTATAATATGATGTCAATAAGTAATACCTGAAATGGGTAAATCAAGGATGACATAAGAAATGGAAATAAATATCAAACAAAATAGCAAAAGCTCAGAGTAGATAATGGTTGCCTCCAGACAAAGGAATTAGGGTATCACCTTTGTAAGCCTTGTAAGACACTTTGTCTAAATTATGTGAGTATTACTTTCAGAAAAAAAACTTTAATTTTAAGTGATATATAGGGATAAATCATTGTTAGGATTTCACTGAAGTGTCTATTGTTTCAGCTGCCTATTGCTGTGAATATAACCAATCTAAAACCCAGTGGCTTAAAAGAGCATTAATTATTTTTATTATTTTTCATGGCTTTACAGATTGCCTGGACTCAGTTGATAGTTCTGTTCAATATTGTTTGGCTGAAGGGATTCGTGTGGTCTCATCCAGTAGGGAAGATTGACGAGAGAGCCTCAGTTTTCCTCCGTGTATTCATTTTCTGAACATTGAGACATGCTTTCTTTCAGTACAGCATGAGACTTTGGCCTTCACTTGGCATGATGGTTATGTTCTAAGAGGGAGCATTCTAAGAAGACATGCCCCAGCTATCAGGCATTCATCAAGTCTCTGCTTACAGCATGCCTGCCAGTGTCTTATTGGCCAATGTAAGCTGCATGGCCAAACCAGAGTCAGTGTGGGAAAGTTCTAGACAAGGACATAGATACTGGGAGGCATGGTTAAACCACTTTGGAAATGTTAAACCACTTCTCATCTTTGGTATATGTACATATTCTTTACAGTTAGCGTAATTGAAAGGACATCAATTCCTTGATTCCCTCCATAGCCAATTATATAGCATTAGAGGAGTCATAAGTTCTGAGGAACTCAGCAAGAGACAACATGAAAGCCGCCAAAAATCTCACTAAGGACTCACTGGCAGCAAAACAGTTTTATTTTTCCCTATTGATCATCTGCTCTTGTGTCTTGTTTAGTGTTAGAAGTATGTTATAACATTCTGTCTTTTTAATTTGCAATCTATATATACTTCTAAAAATTTTGACGATTGGACTAATAGTGATAATTAATACGTATCAGATATTTATTACATGTCAAGACTTCACCAGATAAGAACCTGAATATTAAAATTTTCTGGAAACATCACAGGTATTCAAAATAAAAATGTTATGGAAAATATGTATTCTATCATTACAAAAATTCTCTAGGCTTGCTTTGTGTTTCAGATGTTTGTCTGAAGAGAGGAGCTAGCTCACTAGACAAAGCTTATTAGAAAATTCAATATCAAAAATTATAATCATTGCTTTCCCACATGTATTTTTCTTCCACTTTTTCTTTTTGTTCTTTATTTACTTCTTCTTTCATCTGTTTTGTTATTCTTTCCATGTTCAAATAAAACACCTTAGAAAAATTTGATTTTCCATAGAATCTTTTGAATGTCAGTTATCACATTAGTTGCCCTTGTCAACTGCAGTTGTAACTATACACCAAACATGACTATTAAAAATGACTGAAAGCACTTTGCAAATATAAGATGTACTCTAAACACTGTTTCCCAGTAGTGTACAGCTCATTTAAATGGTATTTGATCTGGCATAAAGTGCTATTTTAAGCATTTTGAGCCATCATAAATTTGGATACCTTCCTTGCTTCCTGGGTTTCAAATTCCCCAAATGTTCTTCATTGAAATCCAATATTCGTTCCAAACTATATTACACTAAATTTAAGTTAACTGAGGATAGCAGCCAGAAAAGCCTCATTCCCTCAGTAGTTCTCGTGTTTATAATAAGAATCCAATCCAGGAGATCATGCTTGATTAGATTATATCTCTCTCAATTGTGATGCCACTTCTGCAAAAAATTAGGAGGTTTCTTTATCTATAATTTATACATTAGAGAGTGAAGGTGATAACTCCAATGCACACCATGATAACAATTTTCTTTAAACTAATCAACATGACCGAGAGCATTTTACCTTAAGGAGATAACACATTACAAGACTAACCTATAAATAGGTAATGATAAAAACCTGAGCGCCCTGGCTGGCGTAGCTCAGTGGATTGAGTGCAGGCTGAGAACCAAAGTGTTGCAGGTTCGATTCCCAGTCAGGGTACATGCCTGGGTTGCAGGCCATGACCCCCAGCAACAGCACATTGATGTTTCTCTCTCTCTCTTTCTCTCTCCCTCCCTTCCCTCTCTAAAAATAAATAAACAAAATCTTTAAAAAAAACCTGAGCAATTTTACTTATTCAAGCTAAAAAATGTATAACCTTAACCTAGTTTTGCTTCTGCCCCATAATTATTAGGAAAAAAAGTTCAATATTGAATTGTTGCAACTAGACCTATAAAGTCAAGTACTAAGAACCATCACAGACATTGAATTTGTGAGTGGATGTAGGGTACAGAACAATTGAAAAAGTAACTGAAAGGTTGATTAAATAAAAATAAAGAATCACAAACATACATAAGTAATATAGAACAAATCATTTCATTGCATTTTTAAGTTGCTGGTGCTTAAGTCATAGCAGTCTTTACAGATTTGGGGTATTTCTGGTAATCACTGAACAAATGCTGTTGGCCGGTATTTCTCATGGTGTAGTCTGTAAAACTGTAGCCCAACAAGATAGTCTAAGAGAGGAAAGGTTTTTCTATCACCTGTAAAATTCCTATTCCAGTACTGTTAGACTCTGGTTCATTCCCATAACTGTCAGTGCACATAAGGTATTAGTAGATCTAAGAACTCTTGCTTTAAAATCTTCTGTTTCATTTGGTTAACTGACTCCCTATTTTAAATGGTTATGAAACATTTTTTCTTTTCTTTTTCCTTTACTTTTATTATCTACAGATTTAATGTTTTCTGGCTATACTTTAGGAACACTGCTCTATATAGATGATTTTAAATTCCAAAGCTATAAAAAGTTATTAATGTTCAAAAATATTAACAAGCTCTATTGACTTAGAGTAACAAAGTCCAGATTTTAGTGAACTGAGTGAGAATTAATTACAAGGAAAGCAAATTGTACAAACCCTTTGAGAAATTGTTTGGCAGTACCTCCTAAAGCTGAACATATGCCTACACCATGACCCAGCTATTTCGTTCTGTCCTGTTGGAATATGTACTTGTATGTTCAAAGAACAGTAACTAATATAGCAACTCTTAATAGTCTCAAAGTGGAAATAAGCCAAATATCATTGACAAAAGAATGAAAAAAAAAAAAGAACTGTCAGATGTCCATGCAATAGAATATATAAGATGTAACAATGAGAACAAGGGAAATATTGCTACCCACAAACACATAAAAGAATCTCAAAAACAAATTGCTGAGCCAAAAAAGCCAGACAAAAAATGATATATACTGTATAATTTCACTTAGATAAAGTTTATTTATTAAAAAGGACAAACCAATCCATGATGGTAGGAATCTGAGTAGTGTTTGCCATGGGCAGGATGTAGTGACTAGCAACTTGGAAATATCAAAGAGAGACTCCTGGAATGTTAACAATATTCTAGGTCTTCATTTGGGTGTTTGCTTTGTGAAAACTCATCAAATTGTACACTTAATGATTGTGTGATTTTCTGTAAGTACACAAAACAGTTTAAAATGAATTAATAGTTATACATAAACTTTTATTTCTTTTTTATATTGCTGTTGGAATGATTAATGTTTTAACTTTTTTTTTCTTTTTTGGTCAGTAAATTGTTTTTTTAAATGCAAGTGATATTGGACATGACTTAAAAGATAACTCTACCCAAAAAAGTCTAACTCTCTGTGCATCTAGACATTTCACATGCATTTTAGAGCTAACAATGGCTTGCCATTAGTGTTTCTTCAGCTATGAGTGGATGCAAGTGTATGAACAAAGTTCAAGTAAAACATGCAAACACATGATAGTATTATTCTTTCATTTGCTCATTTAGTTAACAGTGTTCTAGGCACTATAAATATGTGTGAACAGAACAGAATAAATCCCAGATTTCAATGGTTTGCATTTTAGAGATATGACACATAAATGAAACAGCGTATAAATTAATGAATGGATAAATAAAAACAATAAAACTTCAGGTAGTGGTAAGGGCTATTAAGAAAACAGAGCAAAGCAAGGGTATAGTGACTGTGTGTGTGTATGTTAGGGGTCACCTATTATGGTTGAGGTGCATGGTCAGGGAAGACCTCTGATAAGGGGAGATCTGAGTAGAGTCCTGAATAACATGAGGGAGTAACTAGACAGATTTCCGGAGGAATGGAAGCAGGGACATTAATGAATTGTTTGATAACTTGGCTCAGGAGGGTGATGTGGAATAGAGGAGAAGTCATTTTCAGCACTTATTTCAAAAGTATAATAACAAGATTGGTAATATATTGGATATGAGATATATGAGAAAAAAATTGAAAAATGACTTACAGTATTTTGGCCTGATAAACTCATAATTAGAGTTGTTACTTACTGAGAGGGAGAAGCTGCAGGATGTAGAGGGTAGAGAGGTGGAATGTAAAGTCAAGTGCTCAGTTCAGGTATGCAAAGCTCACATTCATGTTCGGATATGGAGCTGGTGATTGGAACATGTGAATTTGGAGTTCAGAGGAGAGGTTGGAGCCAGGGATATACATTTGAAAATGTGTTAGATTCTAGATGGCATTTAATACAGGAAATAAGTGTAGATAAAGAATTGTCTTGATGGACAATTCCAAGGGTAGTCTGAGGACTCATACTTGGAGACCTTAAACATGTAGAGGTTGGGGAGATTAGAAGGAGCCAGGAAAAGAGAATAAAAAGCAGTAGTGAGTGAAGCAGGAAGAGAGCCAGAGGTATGTGAGTTTGTAGGCGCTAAGTGAAGAAAATGTTTCAGGAAGAGACTTCCTGATTGTCTAAAATGCCACTAAAAGTTCAAGTGAGATGAAGACTTGGGAAGGACCATTGGATCTGTAATGTAGATAGATGTCTTAGTAACCAGAATAAGAGGAATTTTGTTGTAATGGGGTGGACAAAAACCTGACTGGAGTACATGATCTGAGGAGAATTGGAGAAAGCTGAGTATGAAGTACCCTGAAGGGGTTTTATTCCAACAGAGACTGAGTGGTTGTTAAGAAGCATGTGGGGTAAAAGTAGGATTTTAAAAAATGATTTCAGATACTCTAGCACTTGTATATATGGTTAAAATGATCTAATAAAGAGTAAAGAGAGGGAAACAGGTGATCCAGGAGACATGGAGGAATGGTGTTCCTGAGTAGGTTGGAGGGAGAAGAAAGCTGTGTGTCAGGAACATCTACAAAAATTTCATGCTTATAAATGTAGGTACAACATTTAAAGAACTTAATTCTAATTAAAGGATTAATATTCCATAATTTCTTTTCCTTTAAATGTAAATGTCTCATTGGATGTATAAGTTCACATTTAATCCAGAAATTTCTGTGAAAGAGAAAAAAACTTACTGAGAGCACTCATTTATCGTGCATTGTGGTTGGCTGTAGGTGCACTGATGAGCTGTTTGTTGTTATTGAAACTTCCAAGGCAGTTAGAAAACATAACCACATCTATTTTTGTGCAGCATTCCCTTATCACCTAGAATAAACAATTCCATTGGCATTCTAATATTCAGGAGCCTGCTTCATATTTCTCACTTCTGAAATGGTCAATAAAAGTGAAAATATAAGAAAAATGGAGAGAATAAAAGCCTGAAATTCAAGGTTGCTTATCAATGATTAATTTACTTTTTCAAAGGAGTTAATTATTTAGCAGTGATAGAATAAAGAAGGTATCATAGAGAAGCTTTTTTATTTTTGTAGAATACATGTTTTCACATATTTTATATTGATGTTATTTCAATAATATAAACTATGAATAGCAGTAAGTCACATTCTTAAGGTCATCTTGTGAAAAGGAGAAATGATCTCTGAATTTTTAAGATCATTTTGCTTGATTGCATAATTTTTCTATGCCTTGATACTACAAATAATAGTTTTATATATTATCAATGAGAAAACTACTATTCTAAAATAGCTGTCACTTAAATTATAGAAAATGATTATACAAATGTATAAAAGTGTATTATCTGATGGAACTTCTCAATAGTGTTAGGACATTTAAAATGTCCATAGTATTGTATATCACATGGATTCTTCTATGCATAGCTTGTTATTGCAGGAGTCTCCTGTCTCCTGCCCTCTGGGTATATTCTTAGGACAAATCATTTGAACTTTTGCTGTCTACCTCTTTTTTCTATGGCTGTTGATAATAGCCCTATCCTTTCAGTCATCTTGGCTGGAAAACTTTGTTAGCCCTCTCTCACCAATGAAATTTAGCTATTTATTACGTTAGGATCAATCTTGTTGGTGTACTTTTCACACATTTATTCCCTGCACCATTCCTATTCACCATTTTCACCTCCATGCCTTTTCTCAAACATTCCAAAAACAGAATTTTCAGAATTTCAATGTCAGGATATGTACTCTACCTGATATTCCAGCTTTTGCTCCCTCCGTTCCCTATTCACCATGTATGCCCAAGAAAACTGGTCTTCGCCCCTTTCCACTACTTCAGCATGGCTCTCCACTCTTCTGTGAGCCACATGCTGGAAAGAAGAGACGTTTTCCTACTTATGTTTTCTAGAGAGCCATTTCCACATTTATGGCTTTCTAACCTTCCCCAATTCTTGAAGGACAATTCCAAGGGTAAGCTCGTTTTCATCTCAAGGCCCTTCCTGGAGTTGCCATCTTTGCACAGTGTTTGCAAGGCCAAAGCTCAAGCTCCCTTTTCATTTTATGGATGACAGGTGAGGCTCAGAGAGCTTTAGTGATTTGTCTGTATCACAGAGCCAATACTCAGCAGCCTGGAATGCCAGCCTGGGACCCCAGCAGGGGTTGCCAACAGTGGGGGGACATGGGGGGGACTCCTGGGACACCTGGGGCACCATGGCTGTGCTGCCTGAGGCACACAGCTGCCTTCTGAATGCTCTCTGACTGAAGGAAGAAGTAAATGAATTTGTCATTTTAAATCTTTCTTAATTTAAAATTGAGAAGCACAGTACTGAGTGGTTGTTCTATGTCACGAAGAGTCTTTCAGGACTAGAACAAAGTAGATTATTAGTGATATGCACTGAAAAAAGAGAAAATAAGGAGTTGTATTGCCCATGACAGGACAGTAGAATGAAAAGTAAGTGTTTTAAACTTTTACATACATTTTTTAATGATCAATGTAGAAAAGATCTGGAAATAACCTAGAAGTACAGTCTTTAAGTGCTTAGTATGGAGCAGACATTTTTGGATATTTTATATATATGTATTAATTTTTTTTGGCATTATGCTAACTCTGCAGGCTAAGTACTGCCGCACCCAATTTAGGGTTGAAGGAAAGGGGGCCAAGGCAGGAAGTAACTTGCCTTGGATTGAGCACTGGTGTTCTGACCAGAATTCAGAGATAAAGGATGGCTGTGTGTTTCACTGATTTAACTAGATGTTAAGATTGTGCAGATGGAGGGTAACAGTTTGGAGGTCACTTTTTAATCACACCTTTATATATGTGGAGATAGCTAAGGCTTTTGATGACAATAAGGACCATAGGTCCTAATAATAATTTGCATTAAAAATCCCATATAAAGAGAAGAATAACTTAAAAGGAACTTTGGAAATTATCCAAATTCCTTTGCTAATTTGAAACTGTATCAGCATTAAAAGTGATGAATTACTGCATGATTGCGTAGAATTAAGATTCCTGTCCTCACCACAAAAACTCCCAAGTATTTAATTGTAATGAAATTTGACTCAAAACAGAAGTTTTTCCTTTTATTAATGAAATGTAAGATGTTGACTCAGGGTTGATCTAAATCTATAGATTAAATATGATTAATTCATATAATATTGAAACATTGACCAGAATAAAAGCAGAACTAGTCTCTGTACTCCTGCTCTTTCCTTGGGAGAGCATCTAATCAGATCATACATAGGTGTTATGCAGCCCAACCAGGCCTGCTATGGCACAGCATATTTGGTGCTGATCTTCTAGAGTTGATGGATCTACCTTATCTGCAAAATTCAAAAACTCAGTTTCCTTTTTACCATACAACTTGTTCATGTTCTGCTAATACGTATTACCAATTAAGAAAAAACTACCTACTTAAACATTATTTTGATCCCATCACACTTAATTTAGACCCCAAATTCTATGAGTTAAATCAAATTTAAGAGGGTCTAACAGACCTAAACTTATTTGCAGTCTCAAACACTGTCTATCCACAGAAATACTGTGGATTCCTTTGGATACATTGTTGCTTAATATTTTAACTATAATCTTTGGCATTGCAACAACTTTACACACTTTCTTCCCAATGACTGTCCCTGTGGAGGTCAATCCCCACATTGGGTATTTTGATTTGATAAGTGTGATCTGAAAAAGAATGTGAGTGTTTTGACTTTGAAGGGACCCGTACTACTTCTACCAGAGAACTTATCATGATTCTTAGAGTTGCTTCTAAGAAAAGCCATCAGCCTGGGGATCTAAAACATGCCTTGGATGACTGAGGTCATATGGCACCAAGTTAATTTTTATTTGGGGCCTCAGCTGTGGCTCATTTCTTGACTTTCTTGAATGGTTCTAGTTTATCATTATTTCATGCTCTTAGTTTCCCAAAACTCATAATCCTAGAATCGATGTGCTTTGCACCATAAACCTAATGGCCAAATGCTTGAGGAGACTCCACTAATTGTCACAGTGGTCAGACTCAGGAAGGTGCACGATGCCGCATGTGGCCTTTGAGCCCTGAACAGAGAATTTATGGTCCCTGGGCAGCAATCCTTCCAATAGTGTGAAACAAATTTCCCCTAAACTAGCCTGGCATGCTTAGCAAGCATCTTACACTTTTCCCCTGTCAAGTCATGAAACCTGTTTAGTATAGTCTCCGTCATCTAGGCAATGTGTCTCAGCAGGATGTTAAGACTTAAAGACAGAGCTTAAAACATGCTATTAAATTACAATACCTTTACATATTTGTAAATTTTAATTTCCTTTCTCACATTCTTATTAACACTACTACCATATTGTCAGCAGGTGAATGTTCTGGCAAGAAATTTCAATCAAATGAACATTCATTTAAAACAAATCTCATTGTAATAACTATGTATGGAGCTAGGTGGGAACTTGACACATTGGAGGGACCACTTACCACTATACTGTACACCTGAAACTGATACAGAATAATATTGAATGCAGACTGTAATAGGAAAAAAAATCTCACCAAAGAAGAGAGACAGAAGGGGAGGGATATACTTTCAGACATAATTATAATGATTCCAAATTTCACTTTAGAACTGCTAAAATGAGAAACTGTAAAGCAGGAATTTGGTAGCAGAAGCCTAGAAGAGAGAAAAATTCCAAGAATCCCTTCTGGAGGACATGGTGAGAAACAGGAAAGTCCTGGGAGATCTCTGCACAGTAACAACAAAAGATCTCTCTGCAGAATCTCTCTCTGTCTAGCATATGTACCATTATTACTCAGCATCATCTTAATAGTGATTCAAAAACTCATTGCTTATGGTTATCTGATTCAGTTGACAGTGAAATTGTCCTGAAAGAATGTATTTCAGCCTACTTAACTAGATACAGGAGTATGAATTTACCTGCTTCCCTGACAAAGAAAAGAGAAACATGATTCTAAAGTTCAGGTCACTTAAAACCACTCCATCAATAGTGTATAAATAGTAGATGTCCTTTTGCATTCATTCTGCATGTCTCCATTGCAGTATGTTCCCATCAGATGTTTATTATTCTTTCCTATTGTTTGGATTCCTTAAACTGCTAAAACATCAATGAGTAGCAAAGAAAATTCTTCAGGCTTTTGTGTGGTTATTGTTGCTAAGGAAACCATTTCCTTTTTACTGCAGTGTATGGGACGTCTGTGCAACTCTGACTCTGCTACAGAAAGACAGATAACATCAGGAATACAAAGTGAAGAAGGAAGGAACATAAATGAACAGAATAGGGAAGTAATACAAATAGAACTCCTTACTCCTATTAAATAACACCCTGAGTGTGATCCTTTTTAATACTAGAAAAAAAGCAAGATGTGTATGTGTAATTCTCAGTAGCTTGGGCTATCTTTATGTCTATCACAGCCACTTCTGGTCTGGGTCTCTTGTTTTCCCTCAGTGTAACCCCTGGTGACACTTACCCTACGAGATCTCTTACCAATCTTTTGTAAACCTCACCCCAGCCATTATACTTCACAGAGAGGGAGCAGATGTGTACTGAGACTGGTGGCAATGTTACAGTGTTAGAGGCAGCGTGCCTCTAGTCCCTGTAGTCTTCTGTCATCACTCCCAAGTCCTACTCTACTACCCTCATCCTTCTCATCTCCTATCCTCTCGACTACCTTTATGCCCTTACTTTTCTAAGTTTCTTTACTCCCCCTTTAGACTATCCCCTGCAACCTTTCCCTGTCCTCCCTGAAATACTTGTTCACTAGTTAATAATTAATGCAATTATCTCTTTTTCTTCATGCCTTGATTGAAATCTGGCCACGCCCTGAGGATCCCGCTGCCTCTGCAGTTATTTGAAGAGGGGGCTGCCCATTCTGTCAAACCCAAAACCCATAGAGAGCAGGCAAAAGAGCTGGTCTTCTGCAATCTCCTCCACCTCTTCCAGGCATTAATTACCCTTCCATCCTAGTCTAAAATCTCTGCTCATCTCTATACTCCTTCTTCTCACTGATTCTTACCTCTGATAGTTAATTGCTTCTTGAGGACACACTATTCATTAAAGACATTGGAGCCAGAATTGCAGTCTTCCTTCATGCAAACCTAAGAGATTTCAATATTCATCTAAGTGACCCAATAAATAGCTTATTCTCACAGTTACTAAAGTTTTAAACTCTGCTGACTATTCATTTTCAGCTATCAACTCACCTGCCCCAAGTCTTGAGTTTGTTGCAACTGCAAAAGTCTAAACATGAGTCCATTTCTCCCATGACATCAACCCTACCACATCCTGTCTCACCTCTCAGAGATCTCCAGCTCTTGATGTCAATATCTTCCTAGCATTTCTGCTTCTCTCTTTTTTCTTCTACCAATCCTGATGCCTGGTGTTTCTTTACCTATTCCAAAGACTTTATACATATCACTGCTGATTCTTGAGTTCTTTGTTACCCTTCTGTGAACTCCTGTTTCAACTGCACCCCCCTGTATTTTGGCAGCACCTCCCCAAGACCCCCAACCTTGAGTTCTGCTACAGTTTGCATCCTCTACCTTTCCTTGGAACAGATAATTTTTGAGAAAGTCATAACTTGCTGCAATTTAACACTTTTATAATCCAAGATTTTCATCCTGAGCCTTCTCCTAGGCAACAATTCCTGACCCTCTCATCAGTAATCCAGCCTTATAAGAAGCACAATGATTATGTAATGGTTCAGAGCAAAGATTTAGGAAGCAAATGCTATCAAATGGAAGAACAGGAATTCAAATGCAGGTCTGTCTATGCATGAAGCCCAGGAAGATTTTTTATTTGTATATTACTGTTGATATTGACATGAGAATAAAGCTTTTGTTTCTAGAACAACTTCCTTTTGAAAGGACAAAAGAATTTTGTGTATATTTTTCACACTATACCAATTTTATTTTAAAATATCTAGATTAACACAAATCACAAATTGTTTTGTAACATAACCATTTAAATGTTCCAGTGATTATATTTTGCCACATTAAATTTGACATTTTTCCATGTCATTTTATTCATTCTCTCTGGGAAACCCTATTCAGTTTCATGACTTCAATTATCACTTCTAGGATGCTCCCCAAAGCCAATCTATAACTCTCACCTCTCTTTTGAACTTCAGTCCTAACCACCCAATGTCATTTGGACATCTGTGCATGGACAGTCTGCTGTCACTTCAAAATCAACATGTTGCAAACTAATTTGTCTTCCTATTCTCCCTCCAAATCAGTTTGCTGGCTTCCATATTTCTATAATACATACTTCATCCAAAGTTCAATTATTGATGTTAATATTCATTTCCCTTTGTTCCTCTCCAAAGGATATATTTTCTTTTCTTGACCTCAATTCTTTCACAATCAGAACTCCCTTGTTTATTCTTGCTTTGTGTGGGGAATGGCACATAATCATTTCCTCACTCTTTTTATCCTTCAAGATGCAAACCCTTGGTGAATATTTCCTTTTGTCTATAAGTCTTAATGTAGATATCTTCACTTATCCCTTATTTACAGGTCTATTTCAGCCCTACTTTTCCTTATCACTCCCTTTATTAATGAAATTGTTCAGGGATGATAGATGGCTATTTTATTAAAACACATCAATTTTATTAAAATAATACTTCTCAAACTTGGATGGGACTGTATTGTTAAAGTCCCATACAGGTACAGAAATTGAGCCACAAAGATATAAATAAGTATAAAAATTCAGTGAGTCAATTCCACTTTTATCTTTTTGAGGTAACTCATACCTCCATACTGCTTTCCACAGCGGCTGCATGAATCTGCATTCCCACCAGTGGTATGAAAGGGTTCCCCTTTCTCCACATCCTTGCCAGCACTTGCTGTTTGCTGATTTATTGATGATAGCCATTCTGACAGGTGTGAGGTGACATCTCATTGTGGTTTTAATTTGCCTTTCTCTGATGATCAGTGACATTGAGCATCTTTTCATATGTCTATTGGCCATCTGGATGTCTTCATTGGAGAAGTGCCTATTCAGGTCCTTTACCCTTTTTTAAATGGAGTGTTTAGTTTTTTGGTGTTGAGTTGTATAAGTTCTTTATAAATTTTGGATATTAACCCCTTATCACATGGATTGGCAAATATGTTCTCCCATTTAGTGGATTGTTGTTTTTTTTAATTTTGTTGATGGCCGCCTTATAACCTAGTGATTCCATTTCTGGGAATTTATCCAAAGAAAAATGAAACACTAATTCAAAAGAATATAAGCACCCCTGTGTTCACTGCAGCATTATTTACAATAGCCAAGATTTGGAAGCCATCCAAGTGTTCATCAATAGAGTGAATAAAACAACTATGGGACATTTACACAATGCAATACTACTCAGTTATTAAAAAAAGGAAGAAGAAGAAGAAAATGTTACCCTTTGTGACACCATGGATGGACCAAGAAAACATTATGCTAACTGAAAAAAACTAGTCATAAAATGACAAATGCCATATGATTTCACTCATGTAAAATCTAATGAACAAACTGGACTAGCAGGCAAAATGGAGACAGATTCATAGAAAGAGCACAGACTGACAGCATGGGGGTAGAGGTTAGGGTATCAAGGAATCGAGAGAAAAAGCAAAAGGACTCATGGATGGATACCAGTGTGGTGATATAGGGGGGTAGGTGGAGGTGGAAGAGTATATAGGGAGATATTAGGTAATGAGAAAAAATACAATGTAAAAATCTGGTAAAAAACCCCTGACTCAGTGAGAGGCGAATGCAGCACTTCAAGCTGGTGCTCTGATATTCCTGTACCTTTGATGCTTTAAGCAGGCCAGATTTAAGCTAAGTTTAACATTATTAAACATCAGCATGGGAAATTATTTAATATCCAAACAAATAGTGCATGCATTTTGACAATTCAAGATGTTCCTAAGTATCAAGATTTAAAAATCATTAACTGCCTGAATTAAGCCTCATAGCAATACAGAAAACACCATTACTTCTTTTAAAAAATTAACGTTTTCTGAACTACACAACTACTACTAGTCTCCTTCTGTTTCCCTTTTACTTCCTGAAGTGTGTAGAATTTTTTAAAACAGTGGTCTCACAATAGTCACATAATAAGCTGTCTAATACGAAAGTTAACCAATGGGTAGAGAGAAGAAACTCCTACATATGTTTATAAATTATACAGCTGGAGAAAAAAAAACAGTATCTCTCTCCTGAACCCAACCATTTTTTCTTTTGTTTCAGATTTTTGTTTTATTCATATTACAAGCTCCTAAAAGCAAAGTTGTAATTACACAAATGTCTCCTTTGATAACTTTGGGACACTTACAGAAGCTTTCTCACTATTACCAAAGAAAATGTACATTTTGTTAAGCTGTAAAAATGAAATTGGGTTCCTTAAGTCTAAAACTAGTATCATGAATATGTAAGTGACTACATAACAGCATCCTGAACATGACTTTGATTATTAAATGAATGACACTTTGAAGTCATTCTGGTATGTTGACAACAAGACTTTGCAGAGAAGAAAGATCTGCCAGAAGATTTTAAATCAGCTACATTGGGAGATCTTTACTGGGAGAAAATACTAGAAAGCTTTGTATTTTCACTCTCAAATGGGCTGACTTTGGGCAGTTATTCAGACCAAGTCATAGCTAGGACTATTACAGTTACTGTCACACTTGTGAGAATGTCATTTATCATATGACCTCATGTGATAATAAGGGCTTGAAAAGAAAGGGGAAGAACTGAAGGAAGAAGTGTTGTAAATTATCACAGAGCTACACTTTGGCCTCCTAGAATAGGGCTTTAGGATGATTTCAGTGTTTTTAACAATAACCATTTTACTGGTGTCACATTTTAAAAAAAAATAAATTTAAATGTAAGTCTTAATGGTCATTTTGCATTTTTGGCAATTGTAAATTCTTTAGGGAAGGTATTATCATCATAAATGATGGTAAACAAATACTTGAGTAACCTGAAACCATAAAACTCTTGGACAAAAGCATAGGGAAAAGCTTCTTTATGTTCATCTCAGTAATGATTTTTGGGGTATGGCACCAAAATCACCAGCAATGACAGTATTAGAACTAAATAAGCCCAACTACATTAACTGATAAGCTTCTGCACAGTAAAAGAAGTGATCAACAAAACAAAAAGGCAACCTACTGAATGGGAGTAAATTTTCGAAGATCCTGTTTCTGATAAAGGCTAAATATTCAAATATATAAGAAACTTACACAAGTCAATAGCAAAAACCAAAAATGATCTGATTTAAAGACTCAAATAGACATGTTTCCAAAGAAAATATACAAATGGCTAACAGTTACCGGAAAATGTATTCAACATCACTAATTATCAGGTAAATGCAAAGCAAAATCACAATGAGATATCACTTCACACCTGTTCAAATGGCTGTTATCACAAAGAAAAGAGAGAAGTGCTGACAAGGATGTTGAGAAAGGAGTTCTTGTGCACTGTTAGTAAAAACTGGTACAGTTACTCTGGAAAACAGTACGATCCAAGACATGTATACAATGCAAGTGTCCGTCAAGGTGTGAATGAATGGAGAAAATGTTGCATATATACACAGTGGAATACTATTCAGCCATGAGAAAAAGGGTAATTCTGCCATTTACAACAACATGGATATATCTTGAAGGCCCTATGCTAAGTGAAACAAGTCAGACAGGAGGAAAGATAGTGTATGATCTCACTTGTATGTGGAAACAGAACAAAGAGTAGGTTGGTGGTTGCTAGAGGGAGGGGATTCAGGGGAATGGGTGAAGGTACTCAAAGGATACAAACCTTATTATCACTTTTTTACATAGAGGGCTGTAGTCAAGAAAATTGTCTTTCATATTTATATGACTATAACTGACTTCTTAAAAAGTATGTCCAAGTAGAAATTACCTTCTGCTTTTATTCAGTGGAGAGAACCCAGCCCCTGTGTGTGGTTTCACAGGAGAGAGTGAGAGCTTGCTGGCAAGTGGGGAAGTTCTGGGGACCTCTACATATTCTTCTTCATTGCACAGTCACTTGGCTATAGAGCCAGAGACATGAAGAAAAGGGCATAATTCTACATGGGATAGGGGATGGTCTATCCAAGAAATTTCTTCCCTCTAAAATTGCTCTAGAAGAGAGATGTCCATTTGCTAGTATTTCATTCCACCATGTTATGAGCAGAAAACTATGCCAGGTATAGAAAGGGAATGCACGGATGTGTTGGGTAGCTTATTTGGAGAACCTGCAATTTTGTTATTCTGGCAAGAGATGAGAGTATACATGGAAATATAACTACCTGTAATTGCAAAAAAAAATGGTGGATGTGCAATTTGGCAATTCATTACAGAGGGCAAACCAGAACTTACTTTGTATGTAACTGATCATATCAAAATCATCAAGATTCCATTTCCTCAGCTGTAAAATGAAAGGCTTGGACCACTAGACAGTCTTCCAAGTTCATATTCCTGAAGTGCAGAGCTTCCAACTCAGTAAGGATGGCATTTCAGGCAGAAAGGAGAAGGGAATGTGATTCTGTCTGGGGAAAGACTTGAGATAGGCATGGAAGTAGAAATTTGTGAAGTTATTCAGAGCATATGAGCAAAGCAGTCTATCCTTAGTTTTCTGTATGCACCTTCACCTGCTGACTTGTTCTCCAAATAGCTTAATTACAAATCAAAGGCATTGGCTCTTCTTATTCTCCTCCCTTTCATACATGTTTTTATTTGTCTGCTTCTCTGGGCAATTACAAGCCTTCAATCCAAACATTGTAGGGTTGTTATCACAACTTTAGGATATGATAAGAAACAGTAACCCTAAGTAAATGAAGGAATCCAGAGCCGAAGCAATGAAATCAGTTCATATTGTTGCCAGCTTTGTACAAGATCCAACCTGGTACATCTTCAGAGACTGTTGGGGTCGCATTTGTCAGCAAACTGTACATGACCCTGGGCAAGGAATCAAAAGACCTATATTTATGTCTCATCTGGGTTTGCTCCTAACCACAAATTTCTCTTCAATAAATCACTCAGTTCACTGAGATTCAGTTTCTCTACATTTTGTGTGACAATAGTATTCTCCCTGCCTCTTGCAGCCATTTTTATAAGGCATAATACAGGCTATTTAATATACATGAGAACTTCTTGAAAAAATATCAAGTGCTAAGCAAATGTAAGCCACTATTATGATTGAAGAGCTTTCCAGATATACTCACATGTATTAAAGGCTATAGTAGTCACAAGGTGAAAAAACATAGTAATAGCTAAACTGATTTTATTGCAGCACTCATCCTGAAACATTTTGTATTATTATGTGTTATTATATTGAGGCTTCTGCCTACCTACCATGGTTAACAGTAAGAGTAGAGGTAGGAGTTGAAAAAAATGTAAAATAATGTGATAGAAATATGCAAGTAGAAATAAGTGTTTAGATAAATACATTTGAGACTGAGTATCATAAAATTCTAGATCTTAGAGTAGTCATTGACTTAAAATCCATCTAGGAAAAATGTTTATTGAACATTTGTTTATCTCAAATGTGGTCATAGTAAGCATTTTAGTTTCTTTAATATCCTGTAAATAATAATATACTGTGCTTTTATCAGCAGGTAGTAATGTGTACAGGTAATATAAACACATTTACCAAATGTACACAGTAAGCCTTCAGAAATAATATGATCAGCATCAGTATAGTTGTGTTTTTAATTATCTTTGACCATTTTAATTTCATAATTATATTATCATTTTTTTCATTGCACCTTCATGTATACAAACTTTTTCAGGTAGCTTAGTTAATTTTATATATGCATGTATACACATATGCATTAATATATCAAACATACACATATATTCATATAAAAATATATTCATATTCATACACACATATATGCACACACACAGGTATTTGGGTGAAACTTCCAATATTTGATCATTTACCACAAAAGTGGAAATTTCATGGTTTTATTTAATAGATAAGAGTACTTTATTTTAGATCTATATTATATAATTTAGTAGTTTAGATTAACCTGTTATACCATACTGTGTAAAGACCTACAGAGAAATATTTGGATAGAAATTTTTTACTTTGGCTTGTACATTTAAAGAGAGGACAAATACTTAATAACTAATAAATCTCAATTAAACATAATATCTGAGGATTTTTTACTATAGCTGAAACTTCATACCCTTTCTAAAGGGTATGAAAAATATATGAAAAATAGCTATATAGCAAGTTTAAGATAATCACTTAATTAAAACTATTAATTTTGTCAAACATTGTTTTACAATTGTTTCTATTTGTACAATAGTAGAAACTCTGAGTTCTTTTTCAAATTGTTATCTAAAGAAAACTTCTTTTGCGGTATGCCAACCAGAATGAGGGACTTCATGGGGCTGTGGGCTTATCTATAGTTCACAAATTTGGGACTGAAGGTCAATTAGGTCAAAAGTATGACCAAGATCAAGATGATGCTGAGGCTTCGTGGAGCACTTTCACAGGAAATGACAAAGCCTTCGTAGTCTGTTCATCATCTCTTCATAGAAGCTGGCTTTGGTCTGTGTAATCATGTCAGTCTGCCTCCAAACTTTTTCCTTCCAACCAAATGGAAGCACCTAAGAGACTATCCTTGGGCGAGTGACTCAGTACTAATCTATGTCCACTTCCAGGAGAGCATCTCAGAACACATTTGCTACCAATGATAGCAATGCTTTTATTATTGTTTTTTGTTTGATTGGGTTTTTTTCATTATTGTTTTTTAACAGAAAGAGAAAACATTTTCAGGAAAGGAAATGGGAAGAAAATGTAACCAACAGATTTTGCAGTGGAGTTACAACCTGATAGAAACACCACTTCAGGGCTGAGATCACACTCATGTTGAGGCATGGAACCAGACCTCTCCTTCTTGTGGGAATGTCCTCCACTGCTTTCATTATTCCTGGGATATGAATGATGCACATAGTAGGAAGAAAGGTCTCATAGTAGATGAAATAAAAACTTTCTATTTATTCTAGATCCAAATCCCATCTCTGCCACTTGGTAACTGTGTGATATGGGGCAACATAATTAACTTCTCAGAGTTTGGTTTACTTGTCTGTATAAATATCTTTGACATGGAGCTACGGCAGATATTAATGAAAGAAAAGCATGCAGAACGGTGTCAAGAACATTGTAGAGGCTTAATACTCAGTAGCTATAGTGATAATCTTCTAATTTTCGATTGTTTCATCTGATTTGTTAGAGTTGGGACAGAATTTTAAAGATAGAAGGTTTTATTTTGTGTGTATAAGTACAAGTTTTCCTTCCACCAGTAACACATTAATGACAGAGACCTCCAAATAAGTTATTTATTTAAGGACAATTACCTTATCTTACTGATTATTCTATTGAAATCAGTTCTGTACCAGAACTGATGCAAGGCAACTCACTTGCATTTCCAAGGTGACCTCAAATAATTTACATAATTTGCCATAAACATATTTCTTTCATTGGTGATAAAAATTTGGGTAGTATAGATAGCAATATGGAAAATGTTTAAATGATTGTGCTGTGGTTATTAAAATAAAACTACAAAATGATTAGACAGTCAAAGCATATGATAATTGCAAGGCTGCCTGTGATCAAGCAATTCCACTTCTGGTAATATATCCAAAGAAATGCAAAAAACTGATTTGAAAGAATATATGTACCCCCATATTCATTGCAGTGTTATTCACAATCACCAAGATTTAGAAGCAGCCCAAGTGCCCATCAGTAGATGAGTGGATCAAAAAGTTGTATAAAAAAAAGAGGAAACCTTACTTTTCTTGACAGTATTGATGGACCTAAAGAGTACTATGCTAAATTATATAAGCCAGTCAGAGAAAGACAAATATCAAATGATTTCATTTATATGTGGAATCTAATGAACAAACTGAATAAACAAACAAAGTTGAAACAGACTTGTAGATACATAGAACAAACTGATAGCTGTTAGAGAAGAGGGGTTTGAGGGTTGGGTGCTAGTTGAAAAAAGTGAAGGGGCTAAGCAAAAAATAACCAAAACTCATATACACAGAGAACAGTATGGTGATTAACAGACAAAAGGGGGTGGGAAGAAGTAGAAGGAAATAAAAGGGGGATGGATGGTGGCTTGACTTTGCATGGTGAACATACAATACAATATATTGATGACATATTATAGAACTGTACACCTGAAACCTATATAATTTTATTATCTTGCTCTGCTACTTTACTCAGTTTTAGACCTTGGGCCCTGTCTCTCTGTCTTTGAACTTTCCTCTGGCCCTTTGGATTTGTTGCTTGTATTTATAATGCCCAGTATTTGAATATTGCTTCTGCCAATTGATTTTGGCTTCATGTTCTGCTTTGTCTCAGGGCACTTTGGCTAGATTGATCTTGATGTGCCCCCTCCACCTTCTGTAATCTTTCAAACACAAGTAATCTGTGTCTGCCTCATTTGTAGCTGGGATAAATCATAGGCTTACAGTTTTAAAATTAAGCAATTACAATATGGCAGCCACAGACACCCATCTTGTCAATCAGACCACCATATAGTACCTTTGTAGTATCTCATTTTAACCTTTACAGCTTATAATAGATTGCTTTCACTGTCACGCTGGCCTACTTTTTTATGTAATGTATTTTTTAGTTAAAAGAAAAATGTCTATCTAAAAATCTATGTTTTTTTATTTATTTAGGTTTCTTTTTCTCAAACTCAAATTCACAAATCAAATTGCTCAAGGCAAACTGGCCTTTTATTTCATTCACAATGTGAACTGGTAAATGTCCAAAAGCCATTTCTACTTGGCTTCAGAATGTATTTTAAACTTTCAAATAATGCGCTTCAAACACAATAGTTAGATGGGAAGTTGCTCTTCTAGTGTCACATGAAAGCCTGGAAGTTTCTTTCTCATGACGGTTTCCTCAGATCTGCCCCCTTTGGAGGTTAATTGTAGGAGTACTACTTATAGATGTGGCTCTCGGTTTATCCATGCTATATCCATGAAATATAATTCAGATGCAAAGTAGGTATAAAG
The DNA here is from genome assembly GCF_019186645.2 of Phyllostomus hastatus. Lineage (NCBI taxonomy): Eukaryota > Metazoa > Chordata > Mammalia > Chiroptera > Phyllostomidae > Phyllostomus > Phyllostomus hastatus. The sequence goes on from NW_025334041.1 coordinate 43,277,086, forward strand.
AGGAACATTTTAACTAGGGAAGCAAGTGATACAACTCCATAAGATAATGCAAAAAAGCAAGGCATCTGGCTGTACCACATATATCATGGGAGAGACTCAGAAGTTTACATGGTCTATAAACTTATGTAATGTGACTACTTTGAAAAAAAGGTAAATGTGATATGCATTAGTCCAGAAAAATTTAAACAGTATGTTTTCAAATAACTACCTTGGCCTTTTAAACAACCTATGAAAATAATTACAAATGTAACATCTTAATGAACATTGTAAAATAGATAAAAAAATATATTCATTTGGCTAAGTGAATGATAAAAATTATATATTACACAAGGGAACATGTTGTGGATAGACTGAGAAAGTAAATTTGGACTCAGATGAACTTCATTTATAATGTCAAGACTGATGAGTTTCCCATATTTTGATAGGTATCTGAGCTTCATCAACTCACTCATTAAATACATTTTCAATATATTTGGAAATAAATAAATAATTTAATTTATTGTCCCCCTATTTCAATCTGAAATAAATTAGGATAGCTTACAAAGATATATACAATATAAAATATCAATGAAAAAATAATACAAAGAGACTTCCTAAAGACATACTTGGAAGTCTGTGTAATTATAATATGTGATCTATAAATTCATAGAATTAAACCATTAATTTGTCTCTGTGGGAACTAGACATGAGGAGAGGATGATTAGTTACATGATCCACAATGCCCGTGAGTAAGAGCAAACTAGTTACTCAGGAAACACTCAACCCTAACAGTTTTATCTCATGCATTGGTATTAAGGGGACATAGTATAATATAATGGGCAACATCAATGCCAAGGATCATAAAGCTGTTGCTGACAATTTTCCCCAAAGTAGTCCAGTAGAATCATATGAAAGTGTAGCTGGGTAAAGGCTCTTATGTGGGGATCAATATCATGATCCAGGTATTAACAGTTTTCTGGTCTTACTTACTCCAGGAATAGATTTTAGGGTATCTAGAAGAATATATGGACTGTGTATCTTTCTGGTAAATTTTCAAAAGTATTATCTTTCTTGGTTGAACTTGGAAATGCATTGAATAGCCCTAAGTCCAAGATTATCCTTTCTGATGTGTATCTGATGTACTGGTGCCCTATCACCAATCAAGTAGAGCATTAAATCCTTTATCACCTGAGTGGAATATAGGATTGATTTTCTTACGAAAACTGTTTTGCTCAGAATACACGTGCCTGAGCAAAAGTTACCAAAGTTCTATTTTGAGGGAAGTCAAGAGTGAATCTGTAGATAAGACAAAATCAAGATTTCTGTCAGGAAATGAATCATTTCAGTTCTTGGTAGGCCCTTATTAAAGGATTTAATGTCCAAATTGGCATCACTGTGTATAGGTTAGTTATACTTGTGTTTTATAGGCCACAAGAAATTTCTAGTAAGGTTTACCTTGGTAAAGTTCCAGGTAGCCTTTTTGTTTTACATGTTACCTCAATAACAAGATATCAGCACCTTATAGCTGAGATCACCAGGAACACACCATAGTTGAAAGCGGGGGCAAGGGGGTTGGGTGTTATTGATTCATTGAAATTAGGGAGAGTGCAGACCATAGAAAGATTTAAGATTTGGCCTTGCATTAGATGATAATGAGGAGGGCTCAAAGAACTGGGACTTTTTTCTGGATTGATGTTGTAAGGGAGCAGGGATATTTTCTGATTGGGTATCTAAATAATTCCTATCTAAAGGATAGAAGGATGAAGCAAGGCTAATGCTGTATTTGGGAGATATACAACAGAGAGTGGTCTGGCTATTTTTCTTGATGCATTGCAGTCACAGAGTGGTCTTGTGTGAAGTTGGTGTTCTATAAAATTGTTGATGTTTCACAGGAGAACACCAAGGCCCAATTGTGAGTGCCAGGCAAGCTCCTAATAATAATACCTAATGGATAGTTCCATGATAGCTCTCATTTGTCAGCTTTTTTCTTTCTCCAAGTCCAGGAATTTTGCTTACCATTTGATAGTCTTTGTTAAACCAGGCCTCTAAAAGGGAAAGCCCACTTTTGTAAGACACAAATGCTAATAAAAGTTTTTTAAAGTTATTAGCATTTTATAAAAAATGAGAGGAGGAAACTTTTTCTTTACTTAGTTGAAGTTTAAAAGATCCATGGATAGTAAAGGGGTACATAAATTTTGTAAACCATCCTATTTTTCTCACCAATATCATGTTACAAATTGGACCAAAAGTGAATTCTTTCTACCTAACCTAGAATAGTCACATAAGATTTATTTAATCATTAGATAATTCCCAAATCAAAGAATAAATCAATAGTGCCACTGTTTTCAGTACTGGGAAAATAGTATCTCCAGCACCATCTTCAGTTCCGTTCAACACTACATTTTGACATAAATAAAGACAAGACAGCAATCTTGAAAATCTAAAGCTTAATCATGTGGAATTTAGCCTTTAGACTTGTTCTGCTCCAAAAGCCAAAATCAGTACCATTAGTTTTATGTAACAGGGAACAAAGATTTCTGTTCAGCAGAAGGAAGAAGTGTCTCATAATTAAGGGCTATCCAGAAACGGAATGAGTTGCTTAATTACATAGTGAACTTTTCAACATTGGAAGTGTTAAAAACAACCTGAATGAACACTGGGAAAGCAGATGTAACTAGAATATCTGGAATGAGAATTTGGACTAGTTGTCAGTCAAGACCCATTATAAATCTGAAAGCAAAATTAATAAGCTTGAGAAAAGAATTAGGAAGTCAATTGGTTACCATGGTCTATAGCAAGTTAAAGACATTGTATAAGTCGGAGTTCTCCAGAGAACCCAATTCTGGAGGTGAGAAAACAGAAAGCCTAAAAAGCTGAGGCAGTCTGGGTTCAACAGTTCCTAAAATCAGCTGTCGAAAGGTATTTTCTACTAGCATAAAATTAAATGAACATGATCCCTGGGCAGAAACACCCCTACATCCTTTTTAGTACTTTTGGTGCAGGCAATAATAATAGCATTTATCAGTTACTTAATGTGACCATTGCACAATGTTGAGTGCTATGCAAAGGCACACATCTCATTTAATATCTTCACTACAACCCTATGTGGAAGGTACTATTGTTATCCCTGTTTTACAGATGTTATAACAGGCTTAGGGTTACATAACTGCCATGTGGCAGAGCCCAGATTTAAACCCATGTTTGTCTGAATCTGTGGGTCACATTCTTCATTCTAGGTTACACTGCTTCTAGGTAGGACAGTAATGAGGCTCTACTGCAAATGGTAGGATAAAATGATCCTCTTTTCTATTATGGGAAAGAGAATGAGGGGCAACAGATGTTGGCAATATCTTAATCAGCACAATGAAATGTTTAATTTTCCAAGCCAAAAGAAAAGAGCAGATTAAACCATAATTGAGAATTTTTAGCACTATTAGAAAAGGTAATTATATCTGCAAGCTGACTTATATATTTTAAGATTTTTCTTTAGTTTGAAACATAATGTTTTTATGTTATCTGGTGAACTGTGCATGAGTGGATCTTATATGTTCAATTATCTTAAAATTTTGTATGCAACACAGTGATCTCAAAGCAATATTGTACTTGAGGTAATATTTGTAGTTGTAGTTGAGGTAATATTTGTAGAAGTAGCAGTTGTAGTAAAATAGAAGCAGTAATAGTAGCAATAGAAAAGTAGTAGCAGAAGCAGTAATGGAAATTAGTGACAAATGTCCATGGAGTACTTATTTTATGCCAAAAAAAATGGTTCATGTTCATTTCATTAAATGCTCAGAATAGTTTTATAATGTTGGTCTTACCATTTTTTTAAATACATGCTGATTTGAGAGACTCATAAAAACCTTAAATACCCAAACATACAAACATTTTATTTGGATAATTTGAATAGGGCAATAAAATGTATATTGGAGAAAATGCTTAATAAATTATTAATTTTTTTAGAATAGAAACTTTAGATCCTAGAGAACCGTTTAACTTCAGACTAAAGGATTAATTGGTACCATAAATTTAATGTATTTTAGCCTTTCTGTTGGGAAATAGCTATAAACATTCATAGAAACAAAATAACCCAAATGTTCAATATATCCCAGATAACATATCCCAGTCTTATGTTGAACAAATTTAATGAAATATACTGAACAGCAATATGTTCTATACAAAGCCATTTGAAAAAATGGTCTAAGTATTTAATTTTGTGGCAGTCATAAGTTTAGCAGAGTGGACAAAATACTCTTATCATGTTCTTGACCATCAATGTTATTAAGTGGTGGTTTAGCAATTTACTGCTGGTTAATGATCCAAGGCATCACAATAGCTCTTCGGGTCTCAGATAAACACAACCTGTTTCAAAAAGTGTTGCATGAGAATGAGATTGTATAGCATGAAAGATGATGAAGATACAATCTCAAGTTTCATGAGTTGATAGATAAAACCTAAATTGGACTCAGAAAGAATGCCAAGTTTATCTCTGCCCTCTGGGAGCTTCAAGTCTGATGGTGATGCTAAGACAATAAATAGGGAGGTGATTTTTTAAAAGGCAACATAAGTCATACTTTGAAATCAAATTCTTTAAGCCACAATGTTTTCAAAAGCCAAGAAACTTGCTTTCGAAACATCCAAGAGAACTCTAGATTATGAAATTAACCTACATAAACACTATTCAGGTATTCTTGTCATCAGTTTATGGTTAGTGAGTGCACTTTGTGTTCAGTGAGCAGCTGTACACATAGCAGCCCTCAAACTTCATTGTGCATCTTGTTAAAGTGTAGATTCTGACTCAATATGTCTAGAGTGGGCTTGAGAGCTTCTAGTTCTTATCAACTCCCAGGTGATGCTGTAGTTGTGGGTTTGTAGATCACACTTTGAGTAACAAGAGTCTAAATTATTTTAATAAATATTCTCCTTAGCATGTCATTAAAATCTGAGACATCTTATTTAAACACAAACATGGATATTTAGAGAGACTGTAGTTAGAGATAAATGTATCCCCACCTTAAAAATGACAGACTTTCAGTTAACAATCTTGCCAGTTGTCTAAAGACTTTTGGCTTCTTCCATATTAAAAAGACCATTTGTAATGTCTAGAAGGTAGTGAGATATTTCCTTTCAGTCAATATCTTGATTCCTGTCTAAAATCATCTAACTTAGGGCATGAGGTAATCATGAGTTCTTGACACAGATACCTGTCTTTTAGAAATTACACTGAAACCACCAATTCATTTCATGGCTGTTGCTGAATAGCTATCTAGAGATAATAACTTTCAGCCACTACCAGTTTAGGCTGAATTGGAGCCCATGACCTTGGGGTGAAAAGTTTCACATTAATTTCCAGTCCCTGCAGCCATCGAAGTTTCCTGTTGAAAGAGTTGTAATTCATGAATTTCATCAGGCTGCCTCCGGCCCAAAGCACAAAGACTGTTTCTTGAAACTCATAGTAGTCACACTTTAGGCCACTGGTTGCTCATAGCATGAGTGTAGGAGAATGGTGTAAGAATTTTTTCTTTCCCTAAGCAATGTCATTGATTAGTATAAAACTTACATGGGCAATGTACTTTAGTTAATGAAATTGATTCCTAGTATTTCTAAATAAAAGTGTGAACTGAAGCCCATTGTCCATATTCTTCATCAATGCTCTTTCTTTTTTAAATGAAACTGTCAAATGTAAAATTTGGTTTTTCTTTCTCAGCAAAAGACAGTTATTGGGAAAGATTAATAGAAACATGTGAACAACTGTAGGGGAAATATTTTAAATATTCTCATCTTGTTATCACTAAACCAATGATGTGGGTTAATGAGGAAGAAATGGTAGGCCTGGCCTGTGGTATTGTTTTCACTTAGTGTTCATTCCTATGAGGCAATCATCTAAATTAATAAGGATTTGCCCTTTTATATAGAGGAGAGAACCTGATCCAAATTGCCTCATAAAAAGGAAATTGCTGAATGAAGTCATTACTTTAATTAGTGTTTATGCCCCAATGTTAACAGCATACCTTCTTAAAATATGACATTCAATACATTCCAACCCACCACACTGAATAGTGGTGGTAGCCTTAGTGCTAGTTTTAATTGTCCTTTCAATATCAATTTAGACAGATCTACTAATAGGCTCATGTTATTGGGTAAATGCCTTTGGTAATAGAAAAAAATATCATTTCTGAGCTGGATTAAATAGCTCTTCACTGTGATGAACAGTAAACTATCAAAGCTCATTCATTCATGAGGCCTACCTACCCACTCAGAGTTCCTTTTCTTGTCCACATTCATATAAACAATATCATTCTGTATGATGAAAAATACTGAATGAAGCTTTCTATTTTCTTCCTAGAAAATTTTGTTTTGTATTGAGATCGAATCCCATTCCATTAACCTCCAAAAGGATGCTCTGGTTCTCTAGTTTTCAATGTTTTGTTAAATTCTGCAGTTATAGAATTCTCTTTTGGGGCTTGGGAAATCATTTTTATTGAGGTTTCTGTTATTAGTATTATAATTTTAATAATATCTGACATGCATTTGTGACACATACACCTATACACAATCTCTTCATCCAATTTCCAATCCATCTATTTCCCTTTTCCTTTGTTCCCCTCCAAATCTATTTTCACTTAGCAGCAAGAATGAGTAACTGTTTAAACTCTTAAATAAAATCATATTTGCCCTCCATAAAACCTTCCCAAATCCTATGATTTGGCTGACAAGGCTCTGTCTTCCATCCCAGTTGATTCCTGTACCTCCTTGCCGTGCTCATTCTGATTCAATCACATTGATGTTTGTCAGTTCCTACATACAGCAAGCTCTTCCTGTCCCAGTGACTTTGTTCTTGCTGTTCTTTGGCCTATAACCCTCTTCTATGCACACAGTAGGCACATTTTCATCTTTTTGGTCTCTGTTGAAACAGTACCTCCTCAGACAGATCTTTCTCACCCACCCTACCTAAAGTAGGTTTCTCTATTACTCCATCTTACAGCATTTGGATGTGTCCTTTATCTTCTTTATTTAATTACTTTTGATATCTTTTCTCTTCTGAACTCTTAAGTTTTTCATATAGAAGCACTTCATCTGTGTTGATTCTTTGCTGGGCACCTATTAAATCCTCAATTAATGAGTCAACATCTATCCCTGGGAAATTGTACATTGCTAACTGATCATTACACAGATAAGGCAGTGGCAATCTCCATGTGTGGGCAAAGTCCACTCCAACACTTATTTTTGTACAACCCACAAAGTACAAATGGCTTTTATATTCAAAACATTATAAAATCAAAAGAAGAAGAATATTTTGCATATATGAAAATTATATGAAATTCAAATTTTATATCCAGGCTACAATGGCAGAACTGAGTATTTATGACAGAGACTATATTCCCCTAGAAGTCTAAAATATTTTCTCTCTGGCTCTTTACAGAGTTTGCTGACCCTGAACATGGGCTGGTTTGCATATTAGAATTTTAATACCTACGTGATTCTGAAACTTTTTATGAAAACTATTTGGAAGAAGGAATCAAAGGAGATCCTAATAAAATAGGCTACTTGAATCCTACTTTTACTGGCCCAACTTTTTTTTGGAAGTGCAATTTGTTTATTTTATTGAATTTATTGGGGGTGACATTGGTTAATAAAATTATATTACAGGATTACAATACCATGATACCTCATCTGTATATTGTACTATGTGATTACTACCCCAAGTCAAGTCTCCCTCCATCACCACTTATCCCCCCTTTACCCTCTCCTATTTCCCCCACCCAGCTTTCCCTCTGGTAATCACCATACTGTTGTCTGTCTATAGGGTTCTGGTTTTCTTTGTTGGGGGGGGTGTTAATTCCTTCACCTTTTTCACCCAGCCCTCCTACTGCTTCCCCTCTGACAGTTGTCATTCTGTTCTCTGTATCTATAAGTCTATTAACCTCATTTGATTACTTTACCTCACATTGAGGCAATCCTCAAAAGCAATGGTTCCCAGTTAGTAATGTGCATCAAAGTGACCTAGAGTGACCCAAGCCCAGAGATTCCAATTAGGAGATGGGGAGTAGTACCTGAGAATTTGCATTTCTACCAAGATCCCAAGTCAAAAATCATTGACCAAGGTTGCACCCTTCTTTTCAGAATGTGTTATCTGTCAATGTAAATTCATTTATTCAGTATCAAGTGTGTGCCAATGTTATTCTAGATGCTGGAAAACAAAACTAAATGATAAATGGTTCCTTCTGAGAAGCCAAAATTTAATACTATGCAGGCAGAGAATAAATATAATAAAACATGAGGGCTACAACAAGAGGTACAAACAAACTCTGATAAGGACACCCATTAGTGCCTGCCTATCTGTGAAGACTTTTTAAAGGCAAACTGAGACTTACAGAATTTTATAATGTTTTATGAAAAAGTGCATACTGCAGCTTGGTCATGCCAGCCCATAGCATCTCATTAAGAAATTCTGAATATCAGGAGAAAATTTAGAATTTTGGTTCAATAATTCTTCTTTCTAAGACAAAGGAAAAATCATCATGGGAGGATTTATGGTTCTTCGAGCAAGTTGCTAATAATAGCTCCTATTTTCCTCAGGTAAACCAACTGAGTCCCTTGTTCCCCTGGCCATCACTTCCCACTAGCCCAAACTCCCATGATTGCACTCCTGTTCTAGACTCTTCACCAGCCAATTTCCCTCTTGCTGTTTCCAGCTCATTCTATATGCTGCAGCCTGCCAATCTACTTTAAAAACAAATCTGAATGCCTTTTAAATGTTAATATATTTTTCATTCAAGTGTAGTCAACTTTTAAAACCTGTAATGGATTCCCTTTAGTTTTTCAAAATTAACCAAAATCTTTAACAGAACCTTTTAGACTCCATATGATCTCTAACCTCAGGGCTTCCCCGCTCTGTCAGCACCAGCCACTTTGTTGTCCATTTAGTTCTTCCAAGAATCTAGCCTTCCTCCAGAGTCAGGGCTTTTGCAAGTATATTCCATCAGCCTAAAATGCTTTTCCTCCCTACATCCCTTGACTTTTATTTGATTCATCTCAGCTTTCTAACCTAAATTTAGACATCAATGCCATGGAGAAGTGGTTTTTTCACTGACTCCACCCCCATTCCCACTATCAGAAACAAGCAATGACTAGTCCCCATAGGTAATCACTGTGGAAACAAAGACCACACTGCTATAGTACCAAGGGGGGAGACAGTCAATTCTCACAGAATACCAGCCATCTGTTCTACCTTTAGTTAGTTTTATATCATCAAAAATCAAACTTCAAACTTTAAACCATATGGCCCTTGAGTTACAGAAATGTTTGAAACATTTTACAACATAAATCATACCTCGAGTTAAACAGACAAAAGGGAAACTTATCTGGTTAACTAATTACCAGAAATTTTGCAATTAGGTATTATTATAAGCAAATTGATTTGTATTTTGGAAAAACACATTAAATTCCATATAGTTCAGCCATTTGACCTTCAGAGAAGTCATTGGAACAATTTGCAGGAACAATGGGAAAATTTTATTTCTTATTATTAGAAAAGCCACATGCATTTCCTAAAAACCTCTATTGATCCAGAAACATTTTGGCCCAAAGGGAAAGAGGGGCTTGGGTGTTCAATCAAAGCTCCATTTTTCCCCCTTAACAAACCTAACTTGCACTCTTCTCAGAGTTCTTAGAACAATACTACTTGACCTTTATATCACTTATCAGCTTACAATTTCATATTTGTGTAATTATTTGATTAACATTTGTCTCCCCAGTGGAAGGTAAGTGTCAAAGATAATTACATGTACCCTGGCTGGTGTGGCTCAGTGGATTGAGTGCCAGCCTGTGAACCAAAGGGTCTCTAGTTCAATTCCCAGCCAGGACACATGCCTGGGTTGAGGGCCAGGTCCCCAGTAGGGAGTGCTTAAGAGGCAACCACACACTGATGTTTCTCTCCCTCTCTTTTTCCCTCCCTTCCCCTCTCTGTAAAATAAATAAATAAAGTCTTTTAAAAAATGATAATTACTTGTTTTGTTCACTATTGTGCCTTTAGATTATCCATGTCTGATACATAGTAGGCTCTCAATAAATATTTACTGAATGAATGAAAGAATAACTGATGCATAATAACCTCTCACCTTGTCCACTGCTCAGCTATCATTGGTTTGCTCAACTGATGAAAGTCTCAACCCCCCTGGTAACCCTTGTACCCTCTTCCTGACTGAGCCTCTTGTCATCAAGTGTCTATTACTGTCCTGTACTTTTGAACTGACTCTTAACCCTCACCTTCACCCACTCTTATTAGTTGTGGATATTATAGCTTGCTACCTATAATTGACAAATTACTGAGAATAATAACCAGCCATATTTAAGTCCCCAATGGCCAGATGTGACAAGTGTCTGCCATATTCCACAGTGTATCTTAGTACTTTATCAGCTATTCAGTTGTGATAAATGGCCATATATGCATGACTTTGGGCCAGAATGCCACTTTAGGAATCACATTGAAACTCTACAGCCTCATGGAAGGGTACATCACAGTGCTCTTCCTCACCTCATTTTACTCCTCATCTTCTTCCTTTCCAGCTTTCTCTTTGACTCTTTCTCCCTCCCTTCTACCTCCTTAATTCTTCTTATTTTCTTTCCATTTATTTTCTGATTCTGTTTTGACCCATACATTTCTCCCTCTCTTTTTATCTTTCTTCATTAATATAATAATTTTTCTACAATAAACTTACTTCTGGTACTTTCATAATTTACTACAGAATGAGAAGTATAGTGTGAAAGGCAAAATTATAATGTAAAAATTTGGGAAGTAAGGGTATTGTACCTCAATAAAACATACAGCTTTATGGTTGGTCTCCTGAGTTTTAGATATAAAGCATCAGTGGTTCTGACAGGTTTTGGGGTGTTTTTTTTGTCATGAGGTTTATTTTAATAGGTTGAGAGTGTATTGATTCAGAGAAAAAAATCTGCACTATCCAACAGTTATACCGACAACAGTTTATAATTAGATACCCTTGGCATAATTAGATACCAAGAACTTATTTTCTTCAGCCTTTTGGGTTGTTTATTTTCTTCCAGGATTATGAATTAGGTCTACTTACATCTAAATTGCTATTGACTTTAACCATACTCTATCACTTAGGATTTGAGTTTGTGTCTCACAGATCCAAGATGATCACAATGAAAATGTTGACTCTTTAAAACAGATCTAAAATTTTAAAGTGTTACATGTACTAAAATAAAAAGTTGAAGTACTTCATATATGGTCTTCCACAAAGTAATCATAGTTCACATCATCTGAGGGATATACTTAGGGACTATCTAATTCACCAACAGGAATGGATGTAAATGAGAGGCTTATAACAGAAATAGAAATACTGTGTAACCACAACTTTCCTGGGAAGGAATGTTTATATATATAAACATATATATATATATATATATATATATATATAGAGAGAGAGAGAGAGAGAGAGAGAGAGAGAGAGAGAGAGAATGACTTCTCCATATTTGTGATGAGAAAGTAAATGAGTTCAGGCTTTCAAGTGATTGAAATTGTTGGCTACAGTTTAATATTCATTCAAGACTTTCTAATACAATGACAAGCAAATATAACCTGTTGCCATTACATTGTTTAAAAATTTTATTGAATAATTTTGAGAACTCTGACTCAATTCTGTCAATTCACAAGTGAGGAAACTAAGGTTCAGAGGAGTCTAATGTCTAATCCAAGGCCTTATAAGAAGCTAGTGGTGGAACCTCAATCAGAACCTAGCCCTTCTGACTGTGTGCAGAGCCTGTTCAAGTAGGACATGCTTGGAGAAATCTAGCAGACGAATTTTCTAAGTAGAAGTAAAATTCTTTCATATTGTTTTTCTGACTTTTATTAACAACTGAGGATTAGAAATTAGATACTTGACAAATTTCTTTAGTCATTAACCAACAATCAAATTAAGATTAATCAAAATTTCTCTGGGTATTGTACTTGGAAAACATTGACAAGAGAATCTTAAATGTTTCCTAATTTATTAGTAATTTTATAGTGTCATAGTTAATAGCACCACTAAGCAATAAGGTTATATGATAAACCATAAATATTGTGTGAGAAAATAATATTTTCCTTGAAAGTTTCAGTTTCCGAAGAAGTATATTTATTCAAGATGACTATCACAGGAATCCACTGAGCTTTGTATAAATGCCCATTTTAAAACTGATGAAAATTTTACTCCACTTTCTTATTTACTGAGCCATGAAGGGACTGTCTTTTAAGCACTTAACCCACTAGACAATTAAAAACTTAATTACATTAAGTTTTAATTACTTAATAACACAAATGCAAATTATTTCCACTTATAAAAGTAGATGTAAATTTTTTTACGACCTGGGATTGAAACAAATTATTTTAGTCTCAGTTTTGTTTTCCAAAAATTTTTGCATTAACATTTTGTATGGGTTCCCCAAGGGTCATCATATGTACCACACCAGGTACCCTGACTACTGATTGTGATTTGAGAGGAAAACATCTTCATTGTGATTTGAGAGCACCAAAAGTTCCTCTGAAAAATATGTCCCCCAATAAATGGACCAATTACAGCCCAAATTTTATGATTAGCCTTTTGGATTCAACTTTTAAATACTGGGTTAAAATGCAAACACTATATGGGACACATTAAGACAATTTTAGTCATTGGCATCTTAGTTTAGTTTATGAGAATGGTGAGCCAGTCACTTAGCAAGACCCAAAAGTAATTAGCAATGGGACACATATACTGTGTAAAAGAAAAAGAAAATTGAAATTGTTATTAGCATAAAGTATGAAAGTAGGAGCTTAATAAGAGAAGTATGAGGCACTGGGTACTAAGTACTATGAACACTCACAATCAGAGTGTGTTCTCAGAGAGATAATAAGAAGGAAAACAAAAATACAAATACTTTTTCTATTTTTACACTAATACAATGAGCCAACAATTCCCCTCCCTACTGAACATAAGGATGGGTCACTCACACAAGTTTATATTCACATTATGTAATTGAAACATTTCTTTTTTTCACCTTATAACCTATAACTTGATAATAAAGTCAAAAGTAGATTTTTCAAGTAAAGATGAAATAAAATGATCAGGAAGCAGGATGAACAAGAGTTGACAAGGAATGTACATCTGTTGGGTTATTAATAATACTTTACACGTACTCAGTGCAGCAAAGCAATTAAACAAGCGAAATGTCATTAACACAATGTCACATTAAATTCTTATCATGTTTCGTTGTTTAGTCAGTCATTAAAGTTTTCTCAGTCATTTAAGCACAGACTTTCACTTTATGGTCTATGAGAAAAACTTGTCACTCAGGTGATAATATGGTGACCTAAAATGTTTTCTGATAAAAGGTATTATCTAAGACTGTGCTGTTCAGTGTAGTAGCCCCTAGTCACAAATGGCTATTTAACACTTGAAATGAGCCTTGACCAAATTAAGATGTGCTTAAGTGTAAACTGTATGTTGGGTTTTAAAGACTTAGTAAGAAAAAAGTGAAAATATTACATTCATATCTTTTTGCATTGATCATGTATTGAAATAATATTTTGGTTATATTGGATAAAGTAAAATATTATTACAGTAACTTGTACCTTTTTAATTTTCTATATTTTATTTATTTATTCTTTAGAGAGAGAGAGAGAGAGGAAAGGAGGGAGAAATAAAGGGAGACAGATTCATCAATGTGTGAGAGAAACACTGATTGGTTACCTCTTGCACACCCCCAACTGGGAGCCTGGCCTGCAACCCAGGCATGTGCCCTGACTGGGAACCAAGTGGCACTGAGTCCAGTGAGCCACACCAGTGCTTTTTTGCTTTTTCAGTGTAACTAACTAGAAAATTTTTAAATTATATATGTGGTTTCTATTTGTGGCTCACATTACATTTTTACTAGAAAGTGCAGTTTTATAGGATTTAATATTATTTAAATATGATATGTTTATGAACTGAGCTTGTAAACTTTTTATGTTAATATTATTGTAATGGTCAAATGCTTACTTTGAAAGCAGGTATATATTTGTCATTGAAAATCATACATACTAGCCCTGGCTGGCATAGCTTGTTTCTCTCTCTCTCTCTCTCTCTCTCTCTCTCTCATCTCTATCTCTATCTCCCACCCTTCTCTCTCTAAAAATAAATAAATAAAATCTTTAAAGAAAAAAGAAACTCATACATACTTTTTTCTGTTCTGTTGAGGACTTGGTTGCATAATTTCTTTTTTTATATATATATATTTTTTAAAGATTTTATTTATGCCCCTGGCTGGCGTAGCTCAGTGGATTGAGCACGGACTGCGAACCAAAGCATCGCAGGTTCTATTCCCAGTCAGGGCACATGCCTGGGTTGCAGGCCACGACCCCCAGCAACCACACATTGATGTCTCTCTCTCTCTTTCTCCCTCCCTTCCCTCTCTAAAAATAAATAAATAAAATCTTTTTTTATCAATGTTTATTGTGTGCCATAGAAATGTTGTGGGTTTTATTTATTTATTTATATTTTTTAATCAATGTTTATTGTGTGCCATAGAAATGTTGTGGTTTTATTTATTTATAGAGAGGGAAGGGAGGGAGATAGAGAGAGAGAGAGAGAGACATCAATGTGCGGTTGCTGGGAGTCGTGGCCCTCAACCCAGGCGCGTGCCCTGACTGGGAATCGAACCTGCGACGCTTTGGTTCGCAGCCCACACTCAATCCACTGAGCTACACCAGCCAGGACCATAATTTCTTTACATATGTTATTTGGCACAGGTGGGAAATATTCTAAACTTTTCTGAATAATTCCTGAAGGAAAAACTCACTAAAAGGAAGGATATCTAACTTTTTTTAAATAAGCGAACCATCTGTCTTAGCCAGTGTGTGGACAGTTACATTTCGCAAAGATTTGTCCTCTGCCTGTCCGCATTTGCTAGCATGAATAAATAAAACTTCAGTGAGAATGCCCAAAGGAACCTTTTGAAAACTTACCAACAGTTTAAGAGAATTTTAGTCAGATTAAACCATCTACATAATTTCTGAAGAATAGTAATGGACAATGGAAGATAATAAATTTTAGAATGTAAATCATTGGGATCATACTGTGAAACATCATTCATTTAATTTAAAGTAAATTTGACATTCTTAGGTGAGGTTTGTTGCAGAATAAATCAATTCCAGATGTGAAAAGAAACAGAAACTTTCACATTGTTTACATAATTGTGCACACTATGAAAGGCACATTCAACAATGAACTTTCACAAAATTTGCTGTTTAGTACAAGTATCCATCACAAAAGGTCATTTTGGTTGTTTTTCCTATTCCTGGGACATATAAGGTAAACGCTTTTTACCACAAGAGAAAAAGACATTATCTTTGTGAGGTCAGAGAGTTTTTTAACCTTGGTTTCCAGCTACCAACTACCTATGACATGATGAGAAAATGATACCTTTTGTGGGGAGACCAAATTTAAGTATAATATCAGAGCTGCTTAGAAAAACAACTGTCAGTCAGCTGACCAAAAGCATTCTAAAATGAGACTCTGAGTCTTATTTTCATGTAAGGAGTATAATTTTAGAAAAGTAAAATATGTCTAGGTTACATTTACCAACTTTGTTTTGTATTTATAGAATTTCTAACTTACTAATTCTTACCATATGACTGATTCTTACCATGGCTGAAAAGAGTTATGATGATTTTGGTACTCATTTTAACTCATTACTGTCCTTTGTGTAATATCTTTAACATGTCTTAATGTTTGAATTTATAAACCTCTCATGAATACCTGTTTCTATTATAAAAATCTAAATCTCTGAAGTATATAAAATTATTACTTACTTATGATCTTGCAAGTTTCTAACAATTAATTATGAGTGGATCTAGAACTCTGAATTTCTTCTCTCTGTTTAATGTCAGAGTTAATTTTCAGGAGTCATTAAGGAGGCCCAGTATAAATCTACATGTTCCATTTATCAAACTGTAAAAAAACAAAAATAAAAGATGAGATTTTCAACCCCTTAAATTTTGCCACACATTGTTTCTAACACAAAGACATTTTCTTAAGCTCTCTAGGGTCCAGCGATGGGCTGTGCTGTCTGCAAGCCCAGATCCATTTGCAATCATCTCTCTTCTGCTAAAATTGCTTCTTTTTGGATAAGAATAAAAGCACTGAGAATGCTTAGGAGAAATGTGGGTCAAGACCTTAATCTGTGAGTTACATTGAAGACAAGAATATTACCTTTCTAAAACCCATCTCTTCTTTCATAATATTTGGAAAGATCTATGGTTATTTGATGTAAAACTTACATGTTATTATTATACCCCCTAAAGGACTAAAAAACAGTCAGCATCTGAGTCTACTATTAAAAAAGCAAAATGAGCTAAATAATAAATCACATGGGTCCATCAAAAAAACTAACCATGTTTAAAGGGAAAGAAATTGTTGGGAGTAACTTGACTACTAGAATTTTTATATATCCTCAGGTATAAATTAATTTTTAGTGTTTTTCCTCTTCTTTTCATAATATCACAACTTTAGGTGTAACAAGTATGTTGCATCTTAGAAAATGCTATTTTGGTATCTATTACCCTTTAGTTAACAGGAGAGGTACAAAAAAGGAGAACAATTTATAATAATTCAATGAAATAATTTTCTATTCCTTTGTTCCCCTTGGCTTTACCATTAAAAACAATGCAGTGGAAAATAAACTGAGAAGGGTCAGAAGAAAGACAAAAATATTAATTTTAAAACTTGAGCTAAGCCTTTTTGAAAAACTTACATGGTCTAACAAGCACAGAGAAAGCAGAGGAGTGATTCCATGATAGTCTGCAAGTGTAATTCATGAGAAGTTACTTAGAAAGCTATTGTCCTATTTTTATCTCTTTTGGATGACATAGGAATGAGTCTCCATAAAAGTGGATAATGGCTTAGAATGTCCAAGGATTTTCCCAGGCAGGTTCAGTTTATAGCAATGAAAGCTGTTCCAGTTCCTCTGCTTTGGCAAGACATCAGTGTAACAGTGTCCAGTGTAAATGACTGTTTACTAAATTTTTTCTTTTTACAAAATCAGTTATTGATGTTTTATAGACTATTCTTTTTATTCAAATTCTTAGCAAGTTTTTCTACATTTATAATATCAGAAGTGGGTTTTGCTTTGTAATAATTATATATTTAGATATTTTTAAATCTGTTCTTGTAAATACTAAAAAAACTGAAGAATAAATCAAGTACTTCAAACAATTGTTTCTTTATGTTACAGGCATTGATTAAAAATGAGATTGTGTAGATTTATAGATCATTCTAATTATAATAAAAATAAATGAACCATTTTAGAAATCATTTCTATTTTTCCATCATATTCAACAACAAAGTTAGTGAATTTTATATAAAACCACTCATGAGTAGATCATTCTTTTCAAATAGAAATTTATTCAGTGAAAAGTAGGGTAGAAAATCTATATCCCTACTCCATAGTTCAAACACACACTAAAATGTGTCCCTGCCTCATGATTTGGTAATAATTGTTACCTTCCCTCTGAAATTGATACATGTGTACTCATTGGTTGTGAGTTTGAAGTTCTTTGGCATCAGGAAGCTCTGGGCAGGTTGCAAGTTCCCTCATACTTTCCTTTTGAGAGGCAATGTTAGTTAGTATTTTGAAAAGAGGTGAGGTTCTTAAGTCAAACAGATATAGGTTTTTTACTTGCTTCCTGTATAATATTGGGAAATATTATAGTTTAATTTTGTAAAGCTTCCATTTTTATTTAACTGCAGAGGCAGAATGACTTCATGATGTGTCATGATGAATAAATGCCAAAATTGGCTAACATATATTGAGCACCTATCCCTTTATTATCTTTAATCTTTATAACAGCACTGTGGAGTAAGAGTTATTCTAATCCTCATTCGATTCAAAAGTACTTTAGTTAAAATGCCCATTACTGCATCCAGCTCAGTAAATTGAGGTGGTGATGATGGTACTAATAGTAGTATTGAGATGCTTTTGTGACTTTAGTCACCTTATAGCCCCACATTCCCACTTTAATTCAATCAATGTAAGGATATAAAAGGAAGCCAGATTAGGGAGTACAGGATTCAAAATCAGCTTTCTCTCATAATGATCTGTGCTGTTGAACATCACACCATATTATTATGGTATTTTGAGATTTATACTCACTAAATGCTGGCATTATGCATAGAGGCACTTCACTGTTAATGGGAAAGTATTTCCAAATTATATTTAAAAATAGTTTTGGTGTTTATGTACTTAATTTTATGGGTGAAAAAAAGCACACCACCTTAGTATATGGATCTGTATAGAATTACGTCAGGGAACCATTACAGGATTTAACTACCTGACTACCTGGCTGATTCTTCAAGTTGGTGTAGATATTTGTAGCTTTTTTGTTCTGTGCATTGTGTTTGTGATAAAACACTATTCTCTGTGAACTATATTTCTCAAGTGTAGTAACTATATGGGTTATTTCTGTGCCTCTTTAAATCATCATTATTATTGCTCATAAAGATAATCATAACTAATGATTCATAGTTTTATATCTAAATTTAATCTGAAGTATTAATTTTAGAAATAGCATTTTGATATGTAACTTATAATCACATGACATGCCAATAGGTATAATTATCACCTATTGCCCAATTTAGCAATATAAATTCAACAAGGTCTATGACTTAATATTTATGTTTAGCCTGAGCTGTGCATTTATTTCTTTTAGTGAAAGGTTCTCTTTCTACTTCAGGGCAATTTAAACCATAAAAGACAAACTGAAAAAAACAAAACAAAATTATATTATTCATTGGGATATATGGGGTTATGTACTAGTTTAAATTGTGTTTATTAGATAAGAAGTAAGTAATGAGATTCTGTAGAAAGCATAGCAAGCATAGCAGTAACTGATATGGCTCTAGCCCTTGTGGATGCTGAAATACCCCAACAGACTTCTAGGGAGCAGCTAGCAGTTTTCGTTTGCTCAGTATTTGTTCATTGCATTTAAAGGTATGATTCATTGTAAATACTCTAAGTCAAATTAGAAAGTAACCTTTAGCAAAATGTGTATCATTCACTTTGCAGACTTCTGCATAAAAGTTCTACATGCATAAGAATCACTTTACGTGGTAACACTATGTTTCCCTTGCATTACTCATCCTGTGACTATGAAAATGAGCGACTACATTAGCAGCACAGCTACCTTTCAAAAGAGTAGCTGATTTCGTGCCAGCGCACTGTTTACACTGCCACTAAACCCCTGCAGTTTTACAGTTTAGGAAGCTCTTCCTCATACATTCATCTTCACAACAACCTAGTGAAGTGGACAAGTATAACGGATGTTGGTCATTTCTGCCCTAGAAGAGTCCTGAGATAAAACGGATGAGGGTAGGACTTCACCTCTGTCTTCCTGAATCAAAGGAAACCAGCCACCATCTTACCCTAACTTGACAGCTTAAGAGCTCTCACATGACAAAAGCGTGGCCAATGAGAAGACCCTGCCTGAGACTTTTCCTGGAAATGAGTGAAACAGAGTCCCTGAGAAGAGCTTGGAAATCCTTCCCACCAAGGCTGTGCCTTTGGCAGTGGGACCAGCTGGGCTTTCAGCATCCAGGGCCGGCAGAGGCAAACTGGGTGTCCCACCTGGACTGCTTTGTTTCTGCCCATTTTCCCCAAGGTTTTTCAGCCTCTTCTCCAACGAGCCATCTCTTGTCTTTTCAGTATGTCCCTATTACTTTAACTTAAGTAGAGTAGGTTTTGGTTGTTTGCAACCCAAACACAGGTGATTATAATGTTTTGCTATTCCCAATTTATAAAGAAATTGTACTTTATTTAGGTTGTCATTTACTTGAATGACTAGTAGCTGTATAGAAAAACCAGGTCTGGAACTCACAACTTCTAGCTCTGTACTGTTTTTGTTAGAGCACAGTTTTCCCAGGTGCCCTCGGTGGCCTGTGCGGATGTGCTGGCTTCCTCCCCCACTCCTCTTTGATTGCGGTGCTTAATCCTAGTTCCTGTTAGCGCTGATCTGCTTGATGTCAAATGTGCCTCTGCTCCACACCCAATGTTTGATCTTCTGGAAGACAGTATTGTATTCTATCCATCATTTCACTTTCTCTCAAAGATAATGGAGGTGTACAGTTTGTACTAAATAAATATTTTAATGAATAAGAATATGAGTGCAAAAGGTATTCAATTAATTGACTGAAAACACCACTATGAGTTTGAAGTTGATAAAAGTATAACATTGATTTCAAAAAGAAAAAAATGTACTATGTTCTTTTTTGAAAATATATTTTATTGATTATGCTATTACAGTTGTCCCATAACCCCCTCTTTGTTCCCCTCCTCCCTGCACACCCACTCCCACCTGCATTCCTACCCCCTTTAGTTCATGTCCATGGGTTGTACATATAAGTTCTTTGAATTTGACATTTTCTATACTATTCTTAACCTCCCCCTGTCTATTTTGTACCTACCATTTATGCTTCTTATTCCCAGTACCTTTTCTCCCTTTCTCCCCCTCCCATTCCCCTCTGATAACCCTCCATATGATCTCCATTTCTGAGATTCTGTTTCTGTTCTAGTTGTTTGCTTAGTTTGTTTTTGTTTTTGTTTTTATGTTCAGTTGTTGATAGTTGTGAGTTTATTTTACTGTTCATAGTTTTGATCTTCTTCCTTTCCTTAGACAAGCCCCTTTAACATTCCATATAATAAGGGCTTGGTGATGATGAACTCCTTTCACTTGACCTTATCTGGAAAGCACTTTATCTGCCCTTCCATTCTAAATGATAGCTTTGCTGGATAGAGTAATATTGGATGTAGGTCCTTGCCTTTCATGATTTTGAATACTTCTTTCCAGCCCCCTCTTGCCTGCAAAGTATCTTTTGAGAAATCAGCTGAGAGTCATATGGGAACTCCTTTGTAGGTAACTATCTCCTCTTCTCTTGCTGCTTTTAAGATTCTCTCATCTTTAATCTTGGATAATGTAATTATGATGTGCCTTGGTGTGTGCTTCCTTGGGTCCAACTTCTTAGGGACTCTCTGAGCTTCCTAGACTTCCTGAAAGTCTATTTCCTTTGCCAGATTGGGGAAGTTGTCCTTCATTATGTCTTCAAATAAGTATTCAATTTCTTGCTTTTCCTTTCTCCTTCTGGCACCCCTATGATTTGTGTGTTTGAACATTTAAAGTTGTGCTGGAGGTTCCTAATCCTCTCTCCTCATTTTTTTGAATTCTTGTTTCTTCATTCTGTACTGGTTGAATATTTCTTCCTTTTGATCCAAACCATTGATTTGAATCCTAGTTTCTTTCCCTTCGCTGTTGGTTCCCTGTATATTTTCCTTTATTTCACCTTTCATAGCCTTCACTTATTCCTCTATTTTGTGACCATACTTAACCAATTCTGTGAGCATACTGATTACCAGTGTTTTGAACTCTGCATCTGATAGGTTGACTATATTTTCGTCGCTTAGTTGTATTTTCTCCAGGGCTTTGACATCTGTTCTTTCATTTGGGCCATTTTTTTGTCTTGGTGTCATGTTAAGTAATAAGGGGCAGAGTCTTAGGTATTCGCCAGGGTGGGGCAACCCACATCTCTGTGTTGTGGTGTTGTTATGTGAAGAAGGGGTCTCAGAGGGAACAATGCTGCTTGCTCAGCAGACTCTCAGTCACTTCCTCTACTACCCACAAGCAAATCAGGCCTTTCTGGTGCTGATTCCCAGGTGTGTGGGTTTGTGTATGTTCTAGGACCCTGTGGGTCTGTCCAACGAACTCTCCTGTGAGTCTGGGAGTTTCTCCCGCCAACTCAACCCTCACAGGTTTTTACAGCCAAAGATTTTGAGGCTTTTATTCCCCCTCCACTGGAACCCTGGGTTGCATGATCTGTTTCACACCCCAGTGGTTCCTCCTGGTTTATTTGCATGCAAATGTGGAACTGCCGGCTGTGCTAGCCACCACCTCACCCAGTTTGCCAGCTGCCACCTTGCGAGTCCTCTCCACCTGGCTGTCCATCTCCATGCCTCTTACCGTTCTGGATGAATATTTCTTCTTTAACTCCTTGGTTGTCAGAATTCCATACAGTTCAACTTTCTGGCAGTTCTGATTGTTTTTTGTTTTTAAATTTGTTATTATCCTTCTTTAGTCGTATGAAGAGGTACAATGTATCTACCTATGCCTCCATCTTGGCCAAAAACCCCCACTATGTTCTTTACAAATCAAAATCATAGGTTATTTTAAATAAAGTACTAGCTTGTTGAATACATAAAAATGTTCACTTAGTAAGTATTTGTTGTATGCCTTCTATGTGCCAGGCTCTTATTACAGATAGAAATACGAATCTCCTTCAATATATCTCTTAAATTAATGGGAGAAACAAATGATTTCATGGCTCGGGTCTTGGAGCTGTAAGAAAGGAGATGTGGTAATCTGAAGAATGATGCGTTCAGCAGGCCCATTGTCAGCAGACACAGGAACCAGCACACTGGTGTGGAGTTAACAGCTCTGAGCAGGATGCCATGCACATCAAGGACAATAGCCAGAGCCCTTGGAAAACTGAAGAAAAGCACAATGTGCCTTGACTTTCTAGAATGTTGTAATATTTGCTAAAAAACAATAAATAAAAGATGTATGTACCCTTATTCAGACTTTATTATTTTTTAAACATTATAATCAAGGCCTGTTATCAAAAAAATTTAAATAATTTTGAAATTGCCCTGTTCCATACCAGAGAAATACATAGGACTACATTTCGGTTTGGCACAAAGGTGAGAATGAAGGAAGATCTATGTCTTTAAGCACTAATGCTCAATATAACAGAAACAACAAATGAAAATTAAGATTAAAAAATATAGATGTGTGTGTCTAGTATAACATATATATGTATAAAATTGGATACAAATTTGTCACTTTTTACAAGTGATAGTAGGAAAAATTTTAACACCATAGTGTTTTTTATCATTTGCAGATAATTACTACGGCACCCCGAAGCCTCCAGCCGAACCAGCACCATTATTATTAAATGTAACAGATCAGATACTTCCAGGAGCTACCGCAAGTGCTGAAGGAAAACGGAGGAGGAATAAATCAGTGAGCAACATGGAGAAAGCAAGTATAGAGCCTCCTGAGGAGGAAGAGGAAGAAAGGCCTGTGGTCAATGGGAATGGAGTAGTAACACCAGGTTAGTCGTTTGCATCTATTGTAGGTTCACAAGCTCTTATAGATGTAACTAAATATATGTTGTATCAGTATGTTCATGTACATATACATATACACATATATTTACAATTATCTTGAGAGGGAGATTATATCAGCCGGAAAGGACATGATTCTTTTATCCAATTTATTAATTTTAATTTTGATGTATCAAGCAGTTCATCAGCTTCCTCAATTTTTTGTTTCACTTATACAACATTAAAAGCAATACATTGAATGATTTAAACCTCTTAGAAGGCATTACAAGTTATCAGTATGACTGTCAAGTTTTGAGGTCTTTGTTAATTATATTAGATAAAAATCTATCCTTAGAAATTATACTTAGCCCTGGCCAGAGTGACTCAGTTGGTTGGGTGTTGTCCCATAAACTGAAATGCCTTGGGTTCGATTCCCAGTCAGGGCACATGCTTCTGTTTTGGTTTGGTCCCTGTTGGGGTGCCTATGAAAGGCAACCAATGAATGTTTCTCTCTCACATTGATGTTTCTGTCCCTCTCTTTTTCTCCCCTTCTCCTCTCTCAAAAATCAATAAGTATGTCCTTGGGTGAGGAAAAAAAGAAAGACATCTTACTATACTCACAGATCTGTAAATGGGGGCTGTGTCATGAGATTTTGTTAACAACTTCAGTGAATACAGTCCTCAGAATGACTATAGCTATATAATGCCCATGTATTTATCTGCCCACCCTTAGCATCCTGTCCAGCAGTGTAGAAAATGCATTTTTATACATTGACATTTTGAATGTAGCTGCCCTTGAACAGGGAAAAGACTTGTTATCTCTTTAATTTAAGATCATTCATATCGCCCTGGCTGGCGTAGCTCAGTGGATTGAGCACGGGCTGCGAACCAAAGCATCACAGGTTCGATTCCCAGTCAGGGCACATGCTTGGGTTGCAGGCCACAGCCCCCAGCAACCACACATTGATGTTTCTCTCTCTCTCTCTTTCTCCCTCCCTTCCCTCTCTAAAAATAAATAAATAAAATCTTTAGGAAAAAAAAGATCACTTATATCACATGTATAAAGCAGTCCCACACCAGAAAATTGGTCCATCATCCCTTATTTAAGATCTTTTGACAACTCCCATCTTTGAAATACCTTTGTCTTTCTTTATGCTTACTCAGTATAAACATCAGGATTTTCTTTGTCCTCCTCTCATATACATTCACCCAACTCTTCACCTTTTGAGACTTAACATATATTTTTCCAAGACAGGGTCTTTGTCCTGCCGCTGTTTTCTCCTTTACACAGTCACCAAATACAGTTCACATCAAACAACCTTGAGAAAACTGTTGCTTAAGTTTAATTAACACTACCCTACAGCAACTAAGATCCTATTACAGCAATTAATATCATACATCAGTTCAAGAACATAAATAGTGTAATCAATAAAGGACATTTAAAGAGTGAAAAAAACCTTACTGAGGTAACTTTATTCCATTACAAAAATTTTTATAGTAATGGTAATAATATAAAAATTAATTTTGTATGGATGCTATGTGCTAGGAACTCCCTAACCTCATTATATGTATTAGTTCATTTAATTCTCCCAACAGTCCTATTAGCTAGGTACTATTTTACAGATTAGGACATGGAAGTACACTGTCATTAAATAATTTGATCAGTAACTGTAATTCATTTATAAGAAATCTGAATCCAGAACCCATGTTCTTAGCGGCTATGCTATCCTGAGGCTTGTACTGCCAAACAGAAGCACAAATATATTTGTTAGCAATAGTAAACACACGACCACTATTTTAAAAGTAGCATTATAAATTTCTACCTACTAAATCATGTATAAGTGATGTCCCTCTGAAGATATAACAATTCCTAAGTTTTACAATATCTATATGTGTATAAGCATCAAACCTACAAATCTTTAACTCATTATCCTTTACCCAAAAGAACTATTTTCTTTATGTAAATAAAGATTTTACAAGAGTCCTCAATTTCCCTCTATTACTTCTTTTATTCATCATTTCTCCTTTGAACTGTAGTTTATAGCTAGAACTACATATTAATATTTCTTTTTTTTCTTGGACCACATCTATGTAATGTCAGTGACTACTTTTAAATATGTAATTTCTCCAGGTTCTACTAACATTTTTAATGAAAAGTCACATAAAGTGTGTGAATAGTCATTTTATGCTAAGTTTCTCCTTTTTACTCAAAATTACACCAGACATATGGATTTAGCCCAAATCACCTAGAAAAGACATATAATTATCTTTCAGTGTTTCAAATCATAAATGTTTCACTGTGATATATATTATTTCTTTTTTTTTTAAAAGATTTTATTTTATTATTTATTTTTAGGGAGGGAAGGGAGGGAAGGAGAGAGAGAGAGAGGAGAGAGAGAGAGAGACATCAATGTGCGGTTGCTGGAGGTTATGGCCTGCAACCCAGGAATGTACCCTGGCTGGGAATCGAACCTGGGACACTTTGGTTCCCAGCCCACGCTCAATCCAGATATATATTATTTCTAATCCCATAATGATTGTACTTAATGAATGTAAAATGCTGAAATTTACCCTAAGGTGCTTAACTAAGGTAATAGCTCATTTAGTAACAGAGTTCAGATCTGGACACCTGAATCCCTGAACCTGTTCTGGGCTGTTAACCATGGTGAGGACAGAGTGACTCCTGGCTTCTGTAAGGTAAATCATGATGGTGCAGCTCAGTGTATTTTATCTACATTGCATGCCATTATATTCATCCTTCATTTGGTTCATGGCAGTGGTGTTACATCAAATGCTTTCAAGGCTGATATATCTACATCATCTTAGAGAATCTGTCTTTAAACTGGTAGTTAAAATTCATATGCCCAGAAAACCTTCCCTTGATATTAACCTCACCTATATTTAGACATCTTTGTCTTGTTGGAGTTGACATCCAGCCCCATGGCTTGAAATAGATTTACCTGCAGCCTTCACTTGTCCTTATCTTCCAGGGCCATATTTCTAACTCCTGCTCACTGAACTGCCCCACCTCAGTGTTTCTTCAACTTGAATGCAATATTCCACTTAAACTTTTCTATAAAACAAACATGCAAACCAACTCACAAAGTCGTTTGCCTAATTTTTCTAATTCTTCTTTTTACCCAGATAGCTGAGAGTTTTGATTCTTCTTCCCCTGAGTCTTGATGTGTGTAATATTATTGAGTACAAAGGATCACTAGTCCTTTAGCTTTCTTCTCTTCCTTCCAAATATCACTGCTCCATCTTAGATTACCACCTCATTTGTGCATTCTCCTAACCGACCCTACATCCCTCCAGGCTCCATCTCTATCATATCACCTGTTATTCCTTGATCAATTCAAGATTTTTCAACCTGTGCTTGGTCATGTATCTTTCTCAAAACTTAAATGAGCTTCTATTTCTGCAGCTTCAAACTTTTTGGGTAGCCATTCATATCCTCCCACGTTTGACTGCAATATCTCTGTTAGCTTTTCCCCCATTACTCCCCCACTTTCTTCTTGCCTTTATGGTCTACACTCATAAAATACCTTCATCTGTCTGATAAGGCCTTTCTCACCTATTTGAACCTCATATTCTTTTATTAAAATTGAATAAAATTTTTGATGTTCCTTAGAAATTATTTGTTGACTCTGATAATGAAATGTTGAAATTGTCCATCTCTGAATTATTAAAATACAATTTACACTTTTCTTCATTTGGGAGGTGTTGGTTACTTGTAGGTAACTTTTCATAATGTGCCTATCTGGCATCCTTATACATATTATAAAAATTGTTAGGACAAGGATCTTTTCTACTTTTTGTTTACCTATCTCAGTGATCAGTATATATCTTTAAATATTTCAAGTTCTTAGAAATCTTAATTTTTCACTCAACCATCCTTCTAGAGAATGTCAAAGTTTTACTATGATAACATGATTAGATGTCATTCACAGTTCATTTTACACTTTTTCATGTCTTCAACATGCAGTGTTTCTAAGTTCAAAACATATGAGATTCCTGGTTTTACATATCTTCAAAAGTTATTTGAAAACTAAGGAAAATTATGCAGAAATATATTTTTAAAAATATATTCTTAGAGATGAGAATTATTTAATCTCTCTAACTATGGAAATACCAAAACTAGATGGGTGGTTAATAGATAAGTAGAACTTCTTTTTAAAGATCAAACTTTTCTGGAAACAAGCAAATCCTGTAAACCAAAGTAACTGGGTTAAGCTTTCTTGGATTTCTTTTATTTCATGAATTATCTGCTAAACTTTTCCGGAAAGTAATTCACTATTATATTTTAGCTTCCCCTCACCAGCTATTAGTAAGCCTAGTACAAAGCAGTAGAAGTGCACATATATTTTAAAGCAGCTAAATCTCTCTGTTAATACACACACACAATGCCAGGAGGAATGGGGCCCGTGAGAGCTACCTTCAGCAACAAAGGGAATACAGTATGTGTACACAGAGCTGCCTTCTCCAGGCCCCCAAGCCTGCAATTAGTGCAAATGAACTGCATCTCCCAGAGAGCAAACAGAGTGTCCCTTATGTGATCACCAAGTGTCCTCAGCCATGATCTCAGTTCACCATTAGGGACCTGCCTCCAGGTCCTGTGCTGCTTGGCACGCTGACTGTGCATGCACCATCAGTCCTGTTTCTGTGAATGAGGTCCTGTCACTGTCAAAAGAATTATGTCCTCCATAGTGAATCTCGCTGTTTTCCTGCGAATAATAGCCCACTCTGAAACCACCCCAACGCTTGTCCCCTGCTCATTTTTGTGTGGGTTCACAGAGACTGTGATGTGTATATCTACTCAGATTTATATATTTTTTGAGGAGGCTTAGTTTTATGATCTTATTCCCAAACACCATACTGGGTTTTATCTTTCCACTGAAGAGGCAAATTTCTGGGCTATTGTAAATTAGATATTCCATTTTTAAATGAGGGCATTCTATCATTTTATAAAAGAATTATTTGAAAGTTAAAACTGTCCTAATTGTAAAATGTTCTTCTTATCTAGGTGTGATTATAAAGTTACAAGGTAATCATGTTAGAGTTTATGGTTATGAACTATTGTAGTAAATATAACTACACTCTTGGGGGGAAAAGAAATCATTACTAGTTTCAAAGATGTCATTTTAAATCAAGGCAGACTCACTTTGCAATTGAACGAAAAGCTATGCATTATTTGACCTTCGTCCTATCCTCAAAACTGATTCAGAATTTTGTGATTGTGCACTCAGCCGTGTCTGAGGATTCATATGATATGTGAGAGAGGGACTTGATACATGAACAAGGAATGCAGAACAAGCAAGAACCACCAGGGTAATAGTCAGGGATTGTTTGTTTGTTTGTTTTTCCATTACCATTTATCCAACTTACACCTTATTCAACCCCACTCACCCACCTTGCCCCCTCAATCACCAGAGTGTTTTTCATGTCCATGAGTCCCTTTTCATTTTTTCTCTATCCCTCTACCCACTAACCTTCCCCTTAAGCTGTCAGCCTGTTCTCTAAGTTTGTCTCTTTCTTGCTTTTTAGTTCAGTTTGTTCATTAGATTTCACATATGAGTGAAATCATATGGTATTTATCTTTCTCTGAATGGTTTATTTCACTTAGTACAATGTTCTCCAGGTCCATCTATGCTGTTGCAAAGAGTAAACTCTCCTTTATTACAGCTGATTGTATTCCATAGTGTAAATGTACCATAGTTGTTTTATCCACCATCTACTGATGGACATTTGAGCTGCTTCCAAATCTTGGCAATTTTAAACCTAACTGCAATAGGGGTACTTATATTCTTTTAAATTAGTGTTTCCATTTTTTTCAAATAAATTCCCAGTAGTGGAATTGCTGGGAAGTTCTAGAGGGATATTTCAGCAGCAAGGGGTTCCCCCTGAGAAAGGTGGAGTCTAAACCCCATGCTAGGCTCCCCAACCTAGAGCAACAGAACCAGAGAAGGAATCCAAATAACATGTAGAAATGAAAAGCAGTAGGATTTCTGTCCACCAGGAAGAAATGGCTAAAAATACAGAAAGCCTCTTAGAGGGCCACTGCACAAAATTTCATTTTCAGCCACTTAACCCTGGGCCCCCGCAGAGGGAGAACAGCACAGACTAGAGCCACATGAGGAGAGTCTGGAATTGGTGGCTCTGGAGAAAGAGCTGAAGGGTTAGCCACCAGGATCCCTATCCTGAGTCATTGCCCGTACTGTAGAAGCCATCCTTCTCAGGCAGAGCACTCCCTCCTACATGGCATCAGCCTGGGGTGAAACAATAGCGCCCCCTGCAGGAATCTCTCTGAACCCCCACCTATGGAGCTTAAACCAGGCTGCTTAGGAGTATAGCTGGAGGTGCATTCATTGAATAAGCCTAACGGAAAGCTTTCAAGCAAAGGTGAATCTCTGGGAGCTTTGAAACTTTAGCTGACCCTCCTCAGGCCAATGCTGACAAAAGCCAGGTATATTGCACAGCTTTCTCCTTTCTGCATGCACACAGGCCTAGCAGAGAGAGCCACAAGTTATGGGTCTCTGACAGCTCCAGTCGGGTTGTCCAGGGCCAGTAACAGCCACTTCTAAAATAGGCTTGCACCAGAGTTTTTGAAGATATACCTAATACATAGAAACAAACACAAAAAAGAAGTAAAAAATGGAAAGACAAAGAAACAGGCCCCAAATGAAAAATCAAGAGAATTCTTCAAAAGAAGATCTAAATGAATTGGAGGCAAGCATTTATCAGATATAGAGTTTAAGCTAATAATTATAAGGATACACAATAGCATGAAAAAAGGACCAGTCAGAGATAAAAAATGTAATATCTGAAATATGTAACACACTGGAAGGAATAAATAGTAGTTTAGATGAAGCAGATCATCAAATCAGCAATTTGGAAGGCAAGGTAGAAAAAAACACCCAAGCAGAGTAGCAAAAAAATTTTTTTAAAAATTTTTAATTGAGGAGAGTTTAAGAAACTTTTGAGACAACATGAAGTGTAACAACATCCACATCATGAGGATATTAGAAAAAGAGGGTGAGGGATCAAGAACCTATTTGAAGAAATAGTGACCAAAAACTTTGCTAACCTGGTGAAGGAAAAAGACACAGTTTTGGAAGAGCAGAGAGCCCCAGACAAAATGGACCCAAAGGGGCCCACACTGAGACACATCATAATTATAATGGCAAAGCTTGAAGATGAGGAGAGCATATTAAAGATTGCAAGAGAAGAGCAGTTAGTCAACTACAAGGGAGCTTGCATTAAACTGTCATCTGATTTCTCAACAGAAACATTAAAGGCCAGACGGGACTAGCATGAAATATTACAAGGTGATGAAAGGCAAGGACTTACCAATGCTACTTTACCCAGCAAAGTTCTCATTTACAATTGAAGGAGAAATAGGGAACTTCCCAGATGAGAAAAAGCTAAAGGAGTTTGTGACCACCAAACCAATATTGCAAATGTTAAAGGGCTTGCTTTAAGAAGAAAAAAAAACAGAAGGAAATGGTTAAAAAACAAAATGGCAATAAATATGTATTTGTCAGTTATCACTTTAAATGTAAATGGCTTACAAGCAACAATCAAAAGACACAGGATAGCTGAATGGATAAGAAACAAGACCCATATATATGCTGCCTCCTCAGAATGAAAGACACACAAAGACTAAAAGCAAAGGATACAAAAGTTTATTTCATGCAAATGGAAAGGAAAAAAAGCATTCAGGTTTGAGCAGCACTTGCAGAAAACGTGTGGACTAGTTGAGTCTAAACGTATTTCTAATTATAGTCATCCAATCTCTTTAGTTCTGATTTTCACCCTGTGTTCTATGTTCTTATCTCATATTTCTCTTCATAAAAGTGATTGTAATTTTGGTGTGAAATCTCAGATTGCTCTAGTTATTTCTAGCGGGCCTTTATCTCAAGTGAAGGGGTAAGTTCACTTGATATATCAAGTCTATCTGCTTACTCATTCCTTTCATGTAGCTTTGTCATTGGGAACAGCACCCTTATCTTTTTCTTCCTAATTGACTTCTTGCTCACATCAAAAAATACCTAGACTCCAATTTGGCCCCAAAGAATAACATTTGAGTTATCAAGGTCAAGATTTTTAAATGACTTCTTCCTTTTCTCTTTAATCCCTTTGATGTTTCTTAAAAAGTGATTTATGTTTGATATAGTACTAGTCTTTTCATTTCAGAATTTTGAAAGCAAGACTTACAAAATACCATCTATACATACCCTATATTTCATTTGATGTCTTGCTTTGCTCTTAGAGTATGTTCAGTACTGATTCAGTTTCTTTCTCCCAAGAGTTAGTTGAGGATTTGGGAAACCTGTTTCAAAATGATAAATATCTTCAGAATTCATTACATTACAAAAAACATGCAGCATATAGTTTCAAAGCTGTGAGGATTTATTTTATTGCCCTATCCCAGCCTATTATTATTGAAATGTTTTAAAAGGTAAATGTTACCAAAAGAAGAAAATATACTAATCAAGGCAGCTCTTCTTCCCTGTTAATGGGAAATAAATCTATCTACTAATTTTTCTAGTGATTTTTTCCTATTTAGTTATTTATATCCTGTTTTTTTTTTTATCTTTCAGTCATGGATCTTGAATTTTCTATTTTCATAATTTTCCATATTGTCCTTTTAGTGTTTCAAAACTTTTATAACTAATATTTTAAATAAAGATAAAAAATAATTTTGAGGTACTAAATATTGTTTTTTAGTAATTCACATTTTCCTAACTACCTCTGTCAATAGATAAGATCCAGGTTGGTTACAAATATCACAGATAAAAAGTAATGTCTTTACAGGATTGAGAATTAAATTCTGCTTCCTTAATTGATGTGTCATCTCACAATTTATTACCCTAACTTTCCCTAATTATGATATTTTATTCTGGACTTGTGTTTCTTTCATAGCCTCAAATAATAAAAGGAAGTATTTGTTAACATCTCAGAAATATATATATATATTTTCCATTGCCATTGTGTTTAAATTGTTTAAAAAGGGTTACATTGAGCTAACCCTTTTTAATCTCTATAACATATAAAAGTTTGTAATGCATTTTAAATTTTTTTTTAATTTTTATTTTTTATTTATTTTTCAGAGCAGAAGGGAGGAAGAGAGGGGGAGAAACACCAATGTGTGGCTGCCTCTTGCATGCCCCTAACTGGGGACCTGGCCCACAACCCAGGCATATACCCTGACTGGAAATCAAACCAGCAACCTTTTGGTTCGCAGGCTGGTACTCAATCCACTCAACTACACCAGCTAGGACTATAATGCATTTTTTTAGAACTTAGAAACACTTTAAGAAAGCTAAGGAGTCAGAAAACACCAACTAAAAGTGATCAATGTATATAGAAAAATCTCTGAATGAACTGAAAAAAAAATCATCTTTGCTAATGCATTGCTGAAGCACTGGGAGTAGGAACAGTAGGGAAACTTACTTTGCAATTATTTCCTCTGTACTTTTGAATTTGGTCCATTTGCATGTTTTACTACATCAAAAAAGTAATTATTTTTAAATGATGAGCAAAAATTTACTAATAATTCAATGTCCAAACATTTTAGCACTCATGTTATAATTTCTCTTCTCATTTTAGAAGGTTTAGGAAAAGTAAGGAAAATTGATAACTTTGAGCAATAAGCTACAACCTTGGCTACTTTCTTTTTTAAAAAAAAAATTTATTTATTTATTTTTAGAGAGCGAAGGGAGGGAGAAAGAGAGAGAGAGAAACATCAATGTGCAGTTGCTGGAGGCCGTACCCTGCAACCCAGGCATGTGCCCTGACTGGGAATCGAACCTGCGATGCTTTGGTTCGCAGACTGTGCTCTATCCACTGAGCTATGCCAGCCAGGGCCAACCTTAGCTACTTTCAATTAACTGGGTACAGAGAATGCATGTGGCCACAACATGACTGTTTTTTTCTGAAGACAGAATTTCCTCCACTTTTCATTACAGGACATAATCAATAGTATGGCCACAATCAAAAATCAATTACAACAATATTTTTCTCTTGTTCAAGAATTAACCCTGAGGTGTTCATTTAACAGGAGCCTGTGGTTCAAATTATAAGAATTTCTGTTTCCAGCAGTGAAGCAAACAACACGCTCTGAGAGCCCGACCGCACCTCCACCCCCACAATACAAATAAGACCTTGGGTCAGTCAACTAACATACTTTTTAATAATAGTGCTAAATTTGCAAGGAAGCAGGGAGGCAGGAAGCATCTTCAAGAGCCACCACTTCCACTGCCAGGTAGTGAAAGTGTTGAGCAATCTGTTGTAAGCAGACTTGAAAATGAAGCTTGCCCCAGGGATATAAAATTGGGAAGATTCATCTCAGATTCTGCTTTAAATCAGCACCTTCAAAGGTGCCAAGATTATAGGTGATACCAAGTTTATAGCTCAGTAGCAGCTCCTGGAGCCCAGCAAAATCAAATGCATAATTCCATAGGAAATAATGCAGAACTTGGAAAAAAGTGTGGCTTCTGAGGATTATTTTTCCTCCTTTACATCACTTAATTTCACAGCATGTCTCATTTAAGGAAGAATAACTCAATTTATGCAAATACCTAATAAAGAGAAAATGTTAGCTTTGTGTGTTTTTTAAGCAATTGCATTTTTTTGGAAAATACCTAATATCTTAAAAATCATATAAAGTTGACCACTTTCGTGTCTGTAGGAAGAAATCATTTATGTTGCTTGACTGATTTAACTATGCAGTTTTTTAGTGTTCTAAGTAGTAGAGCTCACTGATAATAATATATAACATTTACTAAACTCGTATGATGTTTCAGTAGTTTACTGTTCTGAGCAATTTATATACACATCATGTCAAATTCCTGTAGGTAGGTAATGTTATTATTCCCCATCATACAGTAAAAAGTAAATTGCGGAATGCACAAAGCAATTAAATGGCTTGCCCACTATCACACTGTGAAGGACAGATTTAAACCCAGGTAGTCTGACCCTAGCCTCAGCAATTATGTTCTGTTTCTTGTGGAGCATGTTTCCTGCTATCTGAGAATTGCTAAACAAAAAGAAAAAGAATTTCTTTTAATTTCAAGTTATTTATATTCTTTTTTTATCAACTACAAATATATTCCTCAATCTTTTTCCCCTTAAATGTTCTCTAGCCATGTTTATTTACAAAGAAATAATATAAAGACCGGAGAAAAGTCTATTTGATTTATTAAAATTTGTTATATAGTCATTAGAAATAGAAATCACAGAGTTCTCTCACAAGCTACAACAAGCTTTAGAAATTTAAAAGTTATGATGGCTGAAAGGAATAAAATCAATAATTTCCTATCTAGCTTAAAAACATTATTCTCCCTCATTTTGAAGGATGGCAATTACAGAAAGCTGAATATCAACTATATGCCTTGACCACATCAAATGAAAACATGGATAAGGTATAAAATAGGCATTCTTTTTTTTTTTTGAAATGGTTTTATCTTGGTGTCTGATATTCTTTAATGAAACCAGGTAGGGACATTCAAAACCATGGCATTCTGATTTATCCTTAGATTTCCATTCAAAAGACAATAAATGTATAAGCAAATGAAATGGCTACAATATATATTGTTGTACTATGGAAACCTTAGACTGGACCACAGCTATAGAATTTATGTGAACTGGACTGAATGCAAAAATGCATATATTTAATGCTCTTCTAGTTAAATGGCTTTCAGTCCTTGTGTTCTTTCAGGATCTTTGAGCTCTTTTGATTTTCTTATGGTAAGAAGAAAATCATTTGCTGCATCCAATAAAACCAGTAGGTTAGGAAATATGAAAAAATTCTATTTTTAATTCATCACAACAGTAAAAGTATACATAAATATGTTTATGGGTCATTGTTTATAAGACTGTACATTATTAATGTCTATTTGTCTCAGTGTTTCTGTAAAATTTCTAGTAAATTCAAGAGTCCTGGCGAAAGGGAAAATTTTTTCACCATTGCCACTCTTTAAAAAGAGGTTCCCTTTCTTTTGAAGTATATATTGTTTCAATTGTAAGTGAAGAAAAAATCACTCTGGTTTGCAAGCCACCTAAAGAACCTAGAATGCAAAATGCCCTGCCCAGAAAACACCGGTGTTTAATAATCTGTTCCCTTCAGCACCAAGCATCTTAGGGAAAATTACATCTATATATACAGAAAAAAATATGTTTTGATTTAACAATAAAACTATGTTAAAAAATTTCTCTTGGAAGTCAAAAAGATAATTCTACATGATCGATTCTTAACTCAGAAATTGAGCAAAAAGGAGAAAGTTTCATGGACATGGACAATAGTGTGGTGATTGCTCAGGGGAGGGAGGTATAAGGGGAGTAAATGGTAATGGAAAAAAATACAATAAAGATTAAAAAAAGAGAGAGAGAGAGAGAGAGAGAGAGAGAGAGAAGATGCTCCAGTCAACTGAGCCACCCAGCCAGGGTTTTATTTAGCTTCTTAAAGGTTTATATACATGTCAAAGAGATAAAGAATTTGCAATGATGAGCTTTCTAATATAAATGCTCTAAGAAAAGGGAAAAAAGAAATAGCTTTATACTACTATAAAAGATGCATGGGTTATTTGGCTCCTTCTGCTTAGTCAGAATTTAAGTAGTCTAGGGTTTCTCAAACCACAGATCTGACAGGTATGAGACTTGCAGAAGGGCACATAGCACCTATTTCTAAGCAGAGCTTCATGGGAGGAGGGAGTGCTGTCAAGAGTGGCTACACATGCACCTCTGGTGGGCATGCAAGATCTGTCCTTCTCCTGCCTTGATTACCAACAATCTGTTCTGGTGGTACATCCAGACAATGGAATATTATTCAGGGCTAAAATTTAGAAATGAGTTATAAAGCCATTGAAAGACATCAAGTGAACTTAAATGCATATCACTAAGTGAAAGAAGCCCATCTGAAAAGGCTCTATATTACATGACATTCTAGAAAAGGCAAAAATGTGGAGACAGTGAAAACATCAGTGGTTGCCAGAAGTTAGAGGGGAAAGAGGGATGAATAGGCAGAGCCCAGAGGATGTTTAGGGCAGTGGACTACTCTATGTGGTATTATCTTAGATACTTGTCATTATACATTTATCCAAACCCATAAAAATGAACATTACCAAGAGTGAAGCAAAAGTAAACTATGAACTTCAGGTGACAATAAATTGTCAATGTGGGTTCACGGTTGTAACAATGTTCCATTCTGGTTGGGGGATGTTAGTAATGGGGGAGGCTATCCATGTGTGGAGTCAGGTAACATGGCTCTTTCTGGAATAGACTCTGCCCCCATATGGAAAGCCTGCCTTGCTGCAGAGTTGCCTGTGAGTACATTGGTTTGAGTTATACCACAAGCCCTTGATTCTCACCATAAACTACATTCTAGATTAGCCACTATAAATAGTAAATGTAGGAATGTTATAGTTCTCGATTTGCCTTATTTATTTTTTCTCCTATTTTGTTAAGACAGAAAAGGCAGGAGCCACTTATCATTTCCCTTTCAAAACAATGCACAATAACCTGATAAAAAGTTCTTTTCTCCCCCTCATTAGCTTTTGTCCAGTGTCTTGCACACTATAGATATTAAATTAATGTTTGATAATGTAATGACTGATCAACTAAATTAGAATAAAGGAATGAATGAACAAATGAGTTAGATAAACAGGGATAACTTGGCTGAATATATCTGTCATGTAAATAAATATAATTAGACATCTCCAAAGGCTCAATTTTCTTCCCCAAGACATACCTTACATTTCTCTTGAAAATGTAATAGTACTATATAGTTAGAGAAAAAAAGTTTATTTGTTCATAACTAAGCTTCTCGAATGAATAGTCTGTCAGTATATTCTATATATTCTTTTCACTTATTCTCTTTTTTTAAATCTTCACTTGAGGACATTTTTCACTGCTTTTAGAAAAAGAAGGGAGAAGGAGAAAGAGAGAGAGAAACATTGATGTAAGAGAGAAAAACATCATTTGGATGCCTTCTTATATACACCCCAACTGGGGATCAAACCCAAAACCTGGCTATATGCCCTGACTGGGAATTGAACCCATATCTTTTGGTCTACTGGACAATGCTCCAACCTACTAAACAATGCTGGCCAGGACCTTTTCATTCATTCTTTAATCCATTCCAATGTGGCTTCCCCACCCACCACTCCATTGTAACTCCTCTATAAGTGGTAGGAAATGTTACCAGTGACCTCCATGTCATTAATTTCAAAAGATTTTATATTTTTATCTTGTTGAACTGTTTAGAAGCTGTTCTTTACCCACAGTGAAGTGTTTCCCCCTGGTTGCCTTCTGTTTGTCTTTAATGGCAGGAGGACCAACTGATTTTCCTGTTACTTCCCTGGCTGCTCTTCCCTGGTCCTTCTCTCAATGACTACCAAAGGTTAGAGCTCCTCAGGCAGTGTTCTATGGATTCTCATTTCCACATGCTGCACTGTCTCTCTAAGCAATCTCATTCCCTCCTACATCTTACATTATAATACAAGCTAGCCATATGCTGCTGCCTTTCAAGTTGATTCTCTCCAGCCAAGAACTCTTTGACATGACATCTCCATTGTGAACCTGGCATGGACTTCTCTCTCAGTGTGCCCAGAGCTGTACCCAGTCTCCCCCACTCTCCACAGGGTACATTTCCTGTCTCAGTCAATAGTTTTGCCACTAACTGTGTTTACCACAACTCTTCATTTTTTCCTTATCTGTCCATTATTTTTGGAAATCATAACAAATCTACACTCTATACATTTTGCAGTCCACTTCTTTCTATGCCCATGACACTATCATCTCTTGTCTGGAGCATAAAAATAACTCCCCACTGGTTTTTAAATATCTACTCTTGTCACTCTGAAATGTCCAGAATACTCATAGTTAAGATCTTTGTGAAGAAAGAAAATCTAATTGTGTCATTCCCTTAATTAAGACACATCAGTACCTTCTCATTGCTCTCAGGATACAGTCCCAGATTCTCAGTATGCCTTCCAAGAGCTTGCCTAGTCCACTCCTTTATTCTTCCCTCTTACCTTCTTCTGGAAGAAGTCTCTTGACTCCTTTTACTAGTTTCACATTTCATAGCACATTTAAAAAAGGCTTTTCTTAACTCTTTAAATGAGGTCAGGTGAATGCACATGCATAAAATCTCATCTTTCCCTTTGCTAGCACTGATCACACTTTAAAAACTACGCATCTTGACATATTTTGAGTTCCATGAGTGCAGGGACTGTGCCTCTCTTGTTCAATCTTCTGTCCTCAGTGCCCAACACCAATTGAGTGCTTAACAAACATTGATTAAGTGAACATTCAATAAATGAATATGCTCAGAGCATGACCTTGCATTTTAACTTTCAAATGCAATATGACACTTCAAAATACCTGAGAATGGTGTGTTTCATATATTTAATTACATGCTCTAATAAGGTATAGCTAAGATAATCTAAAGAAAGTAATTGTATCTTCTCTTGCTGCTTTTTTCTACACAATTTGCAAAAGTCAAACCTGTATGAGGAATCAGCTAGGAGACTACATTACTAAGGCCATACTCTTTTCATAAATCCTTCATTTTAAGGGGAGAACAATGAAAGATTATATTACAAACTGGCTTTCCCACCCTCCACTCCTAAATAACTACCCCATAACTGGTAGCTAATACCACCAGTGAACTCCATGCTATTAATTTTAAAAGATTTCATGTCCTTGTTTTGCTTGACTGTTTACAAGCTTTGTCCACAGTAAAGTGTTTCCACCTCACTGTTATAAAAGTGTTCTTGAGCTTTCTATTTCATAAAGATAGCTTTAATATTGCTCTGAGATTGATACATATGCAGAAAATTGATCCAAGTAATTTATTGAAACAGAGAGAATATTATACTTTAATTTAATCATTTTAAATTAGCTTTACTAATTTTTAAAATTATAAAAATAATAGCTAATGAATACAAAGATATGCAAAGAGAACTTTTCCTGCCCCCATTCAAATTTACTTAGTAATCAAAGTTGACAATTTGTTGTATATTTCTCCATCTAGTTTTCATGCTCATTTAGTTAAATGCAAAATTATATGAATATATCTAGTTTGATGTTTGCTTATTTCTAAAAAATAGGCTTAATGATATATATTACCCTACAACTTGGATCACTCCCTGAATAGTAATAATTTTTCAGGTCAATAGATACAGATCTAATTCACTATTTTTACAGATCTAATTTATTGTTTTTACACTATGTAGTTTTTCATGGTAATGATAACCAGAGTTTAATCACATTCTCATTGATACACATTCAAATCATTTTCAGTCCTTTGCTACTACAAACAATGCTGTAATAAATATTGTTATATAGGTATCCTTATGCAACACCATCTTTATTTCTAGAAGATATATTCTCAAAGTGGGATCATGGAATCAAAGTATATATATTTGCATATGTATATCTTTTAATGTTAATGACTATTGATTATGTTCCCAAATGATTGTAGAATTTTCTATTTCCAAGATGGCTGCCTTATCTTCACACTGACATTATATGTCAGTAGTGTTCTCCGTCCATTTTCGGGATTAGGCTGTCCCCACCACACTTCTGCTGTGAGGAAGCCATAGTGACCCTCACTGCAGGCCAGTTGGTTCCCTACTCTTAGCCACTTTCCCAGTTTCTCACTGGAGTGTACTTGGACTTCTGGATGACATCCATACCACAAAGAAGTCTTGGGAGTAGTATTTGCCAAATGTTTTCACTCCATCATTTTTCTCCTCTGACACCCCAGTGGACATTTGAAGTCACTCTGCAGAAAATATTCCTCCCAAAGTTCTAAACTTAAGGTGTTCACAAGCCCCCTCTGCTTTTGTCTCCCCTGACCTTTTCTGTGGTTTCCCTCTTCTTCTCTCCACCACACCACAGCCCAGACTACCATCTAGAGGTGTTGGTGCTGAATCCCTGGATGAAACAGGTAGTTTCTTAAATCTAAACATTTCTTCTTTGACTTTCTCTCTCCCAGCTACCATCCTACCTTGCAGGAACTTTCTCTACATTATAGCTTTCTTCTTATTTACCCCAAGAATGTTTTTGCCCTAGATGGTACCTGCTGTACTCTTCTCTGTCAAATAAGACGCATGGTCTGTCTTTAATGACAGAAAAGCTAAATAGGAAAGAAATAAACCTGGGTGGCTCAGAGAGAAAATATCCTCTTTATATGATGACATCTATACTTTGACCAGAATATTTGTCCATCCCATG
The DNA here is from genome assembly GCF_019186645.2 of Phyllostomus hastatus. Lineage (NCBI taxonomy): Eukaryota > Metazoa > Chordata > Mammalia > Chiroptera > Phyllostomidae > Phyllostomus > Phyllostomus hastatus. Next base: position 43,317,466 of record NW_025334041.1, read on the forward strand.
AATAAATAGCTTATAATTATCTTCTTTACCCACTCTCTGGTGTGCTTCCTATTGAGCTCTTTATAAAGTCTTTTTATCTCTACATTTCCTCCACCCTGCAGACCCTGAACTTTCCCAAAATATGGTTTAAAACCCATACTGATGATAGGTTTTTCACATATTTTTCTTCTCTTTCAAAAATCTATCTTTATCACATATTACAAATTTCCAAAAATGTTGTCATCCTCCATTTATACTTAACTCTAGTTATAGGATCTATTTCTTCTTAATTTTTATTTTTTCCAGTTCCCTCACCATTTTGAGATCTATACTCTGATTCGTCATCATGATATAGTTAGAATAATTTCTCAAATGTTGTCCTAGTATAGAATATGTGAGTAGTATGTATATCAGAATTTTTGCATATTTAAAAGCAACTTTCTTACCCTGACTGGATACCAGGTAGCTCAGTTGGTTGGAGCAGCATCCCAATATGCCAAAGCTGTAGGTTTAATCCCCAGTCAGGACACATACAAGAAGCAACCAATGAATGAATGCATAAGTGGAACAACAAACCTCCCCCACCTTCCTCTCTCTCTCTCTCTGTCTCTCTCTCTCATTCTTCTTTCCTCTCTTTAAAGTCAATAAATAAAATAAAATAAAAGTGACTTTCATTTTCTTGGATAGATGAATAATATTTTGACAGAGTTAAGTTATTGGTTTGCTGAATTTTTTCTAGTGTTACTACAGATGTTACCTTACTATCCTTGAGCTTAGTGTGTCACAGGTGAAAGGACTGAAGCTCTTGTGTTCCTTTTTTCTTTGTAAGTAATCATTTTTTTCAGTGTAGAAGCTGCTACAGCTTCTGTTTTTTAACAGTAGAGTTTGGACATTTCACCAATGTATGTTTAGTGGGCTATGTACTTCAGTAATCTGTCCTCAGATTCAGTGAACCATTCAATCTGTAGACTGAAGCATTCCTTCATTTTAGCTACATTTTCTTCCATTTTTATTGTTATTATTTCTTCTGCATATGTTCATTCTGGAGTTTGTACTATTTACATGTTGGGACCCTTGGATCTGTCCTCCAACCCTGCTATTATTTCTCTTAAGTAATGTGTATCTTTTAGTTTTAGCTCTCTTATATTAGTTTTCTATTGCTGCTGTAATAAATTACCATAAAGTTAATGACTTAGAACAATGCAAATTTATCATCCTATAGTTCTGTAGGTTAGAAGTCTGACCTGGGCCTTATTGGGCTAAAATCAAAGAGTGGGTAAGACTGCATTCCTTTCTGGAGGCTCTTGTGGAGAATCTGTTCTTGTCTTGCCAGCTTCTGAGGGTGCCCACATTTCTTGACTTGCAATTGGCCCCCTTCTTCTATTTCCAAAACCTGCAACAGTGCATCTATTTTGTCATACTTTACTAGTCACATCTCCCCTTAAATGCTCTCTCCTGCTTTCCTCTTACAATTAAAAAAAAATCCTTGTGATTAAATTGAATTTACCTGAACAGTTACACTCCCAATCTCAAACTAAAACCTGAATTTAATCAGATCTGCGAATCCTCCTTTGCCATGTAAGGTAACATTCGCATGGTCCAGGGAGTAGGACATGGACATTCTTAAAGGGTCATTACTTTGCCTACCACATCTGGGTTGTGAAATGATGGTCCTCTGATTTAGTAATCAACAACAAATAGATGAATGATAGAGGAATAATGCATGAAAGGGGAACTCAAATAAGCCGTGATAATTTTCAGAGCTCTTTGCAATTATGCTTTTCTTGTTAGCCTTCACAGAGCTTATTCCTTGATGCAGTACATTCCACACATTTAGAAGTTGCTTTAGCTTGACTCACAAACAACATGTCATTGTTCTCTTGTAGAATCCAGTGAACCTGAAGACAAGAGTGCAGGTGCCTCAGGGGAGACACCCTCCCAGCCTTATCCTGCACCAGTGTACAGTCAGTCTGAGGAGCTGAAGGAGCAGATGGATGATGCAAAACCAACAAAACCTGAAGAGAATGAGGAATCAGACCCATTGCCTGATAACTGGGAAATGGCCTATACAGAGAAGGGTGAAGTGTACTTCATTGAGTAAGTTCACACATGTCTTTGAACATTGTCATAAAGACCATAGCAGTATGTAAATGATGTAGCAACTGGAAATGTGGTAAAAATAAAATAATGACTCGTATTGCTTCTGGCATCAATTTCTTTTGTTGTTAGAGAATAATGGGATAGTTCCTTAATACAGTTAAGGATCCTAAATTATCCCCTATAAATCATAGAATATATTAAAGAACTTCATTGTAAAATTTGTTGCAATTATAGGGATATGCTTACTCTATTCTTGCAAGACATCCATATAGTCCATATGAGACAATCCCACATTTTAAGTCAGATTGCTGTAACTTCTACCATCATGTTCAGTAATAAAATAGGATGATGAAGCTATTTAGGGCAAAATACTTTCTAGTCACAAAAGTAAATGTTGTAAAGCATTTGATTCTGATATCAAGTATCAATAAAATATTTATTTTGGTCCCTGGCTGGTGTGGCTCAGTGGATTGAGTGCCAGCCTGCAAACCAAAGGGTCATTGGTTTGATTCCCAGTCAGGGCTCATGCCTGGGTTTTAGGCCAGGTCCCCAGTAAGAGGCATGTGAGAAGCAACCATACATTGATGTTTAAAAATATACATATATTTATTTTTGTATATTTCATTATACTTATTTTTTAAATTCCATTGTATTTCTTGCTTACCATTTTTATGACTTCCCAAGAAAAATAAAATGCTAATCCTGAACTCCTTGGTGATACTTAATCAATCTAATATTTTCTTTCCTTTGAGATTTATATTTCCAATTTAAAATTTTCAATATATTTTATTAATACTGTCTCACTTTTATCTCCTAGAAGTAGAACCACTTTTTTAAAATGAACTACAAAGTTGAAGATCATAGCACAAAATTAAATTGTTGGTGTGGGTAAAATAATCACAATGTTCATTAGAAAGAATAAAAACAAATATTATAAATAAACAACTTTTAATAAAAATATGTAAATTCTGATTATTCAAAAAATATATTAAAACTCGATTCCTTTTCCCCACCTGTAATGATTTGTGACTTAGCTCTCCATAGGCAGAACTCTGTTGTGAAATTGAAATGTTACCACATGCCAATATTTTAATTCTCATATGAAGGTGGAAACTTTGATACATGTGGCCAAGGGAATGCATAATCAGGTAATTATTTAGCACTCTGCTTGACTCCCATATGGATGAGATCTGCAGTGGTTTATAGAAAATGAATTACTATCATTCACCTTTTGGCAAAACTTACAACTTTTAAAAAATTAAGAATCCATTAAGTCTTTGCTATAAGAAATAACCCAAAGACATCTTTTATCAATTAATTGGAAAAGAGAAAGTCATGTCAAATTTTTTATGTGCACAAAAGCATTTATATCTGAAAACATAATTTTGTTATTGATGAGCACAGCATGGAACCATCATAGATCAGATGTCGAAATATAAGCCTTAGATGTGAGGTCACACATTTATGTTCAGAACAACTGCTGTTTAGAACAAGGAGACTGAGGATAACATTTTTAATATAATACAAGGGCAGTAAGGCTATGTGGAAATAATAAAAGAAAACCAACATAAGTTGATGAAAGAACTGTTTTCTTACAATGTTTCTAGTAATGCAGTTATAAACCCTCCTCTCTTTAGAACTATAAATAAACTTTTTTTTAAATATTTTCAGGTTTGGGGAGTATAGACAAAGGGATTTTAGAAGACAGAATTTGTGCTAATGGTATATAGTAAATAATGATACTTTATCAGGACTTGGGAGAATCTACCAACCTTATTCTGTTAAGATGCTTAATCAGTCATCTAGTGTCAGAATTCAAAGACTCAAAAATTTTAGTTTCTGCTCTCAAATTTGTTGTCAAATTAGGGAACAGAAACAAATAGTTATAAAGCATTAGTGAACAATCTCTGAGTTTTGTGATACTATTCAGGGAAGGATATGTTTAGCATAGACTTAAGTAGTAAAAGGAGGCATCAGAGATAAGGTGCAATAACATTAACTGGAAAACTCAGTAATATGTAGATAGAGCATTTCACATATAAAAACTGTTATTACAAACACCCAGTCCTTGTATATATTAGAAATAATGAGAAGTTCCCTGACTTTACCAGGGAAGTAGGTATTAGTTGGTGAATCCTGAAAAATAATTGCTTAGTTTTAATTTTGCTAAATCAGTGGTGTTTTTGAAAGACAGAGGGTTTTATTTGTTCATTTATCTTCTTTGTGTTACTGCGGGGAAGGATAAATGTATAGTATTAGGAGCAGAAATAGGTTAAGCTGGAAAATTAAGACAAAAGAAAGAGAAATTTTGTTTGTGTTGAGAGAGTGATGCTGAGGAAGACTCCTTCACAGGAGAATGCAGAAGCCCGGCACCAAGACTGAAGGGAGTGTGGTGGAAAGATGATCCATGCAGGGGCAGGAGCAAATGGCCTGCTTCAAGAGGTTATTACACAGAATGGAGGCATCCGCCACCTCACCCTTCATCCTGGACCTGTCTGAGTTCCATCTTTGTTTCCTCCCAAAAGTTTTTTTGAATCTCAAGGCTCAGTGTGATGAGCTCAAGTATATCAGAGCAGGAGGGATCAGCGTCTTAATCACCTGGTCCTTCGTTTCCTTTCTTTCTGCCTGTGTTTCACTCTGCTTTCCTTTGACCCCAGCTTTTGTTGATTTTCTCCTAACTGCTTTCACTCTTTGCTCTAGAATGCCCCTTCCCTTCCTAACTACATTTGACAAAATCAATATTTCAAACCACTGTCCTTGATTTGTGAGTACCTTTGCTATTGATATCACAATGAATTTTATGTGAATAAGCTCTATACTATGAAAGCTCCTGGGTACAATCTGCTAGAGCAAGATGGGGAGCATAGTGAAGCAATAAGGACTTTCTTTGGGACTAAGCCATGATGTGTCCCAGAATTTTTAGTCAAGAAATTTTAAAACAAAATATTATTTATAATATAAAAGTTTGCAGTCCTGAGGCAAAGTCATGGTAAAGAAAAAAATATAAGGAAAGGTAGTGTAAGTTAAGAGGAAGGTCAAACAGACAGAAGGAAAGATAGAAGAGAAGGAAAATTAGATTTGTGAGGTAAAGAGAGCTGATCTGAGTGAAAACTTCCCTCTGGTACAAATATTGTGAGAGTCTTGGAGTGACGGGAGTCTCTCCTTGCACATAACGCTCCCTCATTACACTTCACTGAAATGAAGATCATAATAAAACAGAAAATGAAACAAAAAGAGAAGGATCCTGTGGTTCTATGTATAAAATTTCTGTGAATATAATTTATTTCCGAATAGAACAGGGGAGCTCTACCTATGCCAAAATGTTAAACATTTATTTTAAAAGTACTTATTGGGTATTGCATTAAAGTAATAATTAAGGTAACATTGTTTTGTCTTTTATGCAATGTTTAAAACTAATTATTGCTCAGTACTGCAAAATAGCTCATATTTGTGAGTACTGTACAAGTTCTGCATTCACAAAAGAAGGATTTTTTCCATTGTTCTCAATACTGAACACATGAGCCAACTACATTCCTCATGCTCTTCAGAGCTGCCTCCTCTGGTGAATGATATAAATACTTTTATCCTTTACAATGATATTTAAAAGGAAAAAAAGTGCATACTTCAGAAAGTATTTTTAAATAACAGAATTTTAACTTGTGAGTGAACGCACTCTTCAAACCATGCTTTAAAGCATAGTTATGTTTTATATTTAGCAATTTTCAAGACTTTGAAATGCATATTATTTAAAACCAGTAGTTTTCTTAACTTATCATCCTCATTAATATTATCTTCTAATATAGATAGTATATATTAATTATAAAATTCAATTGTAATAATGGACACCACATACAGAGTGTCTACTATTTTACACTGTTTTCAGGTTGCTGTAACAATAACAGCTAATATAGTAAGCATTTACATTGTGCTCACTTAATTCTCACTTCAAGAAACAGGCTTGCAGCAGTAACTTGTTCCTACTCATATAACCAAAAATTGACAAAGCTAGCATGCTTTGATTCCATTTATTTAACAGATATTTATAGGGCACATGCTATGTGCTAAGAACCACTTTAAACCTTGGAAACACAGTAGTCAACATCTCTGACAAGATTCATACCTTTCCTGGGACATAGTTTCCTCCAGGGTCCTTGCTCTTAAACATTTTGCTGTGGTGCCTACTTTACATGTTATGTTATAATCATTTTATAAGCATTTGATGGAACTCTCATTGTATAGATGAGATTCTGAGGCACCTTTGGACAAATTAACATTCCCAAATTTTCATAGTTCTCCCACCCTGAAAAGTCATTGCTATTATCCCATATTACCCCCAATATATAAACAAACAATAGCTGAAATAAAAGTAAACTTTTATATTATAGTTTGTATCTCTTTATAAGTTTCTTGACCAAAAATTCAATACCCAAGAGGCTAAATGTTTCATAAAGCAGAGCTGCCATAGAGTGAATCTGGATTGACAGGCTTTGGGAATCCCATTAAATTACTTCTTTGTTTTTGAGTCAGTTTAGTTAGAGACATAAAAAAGACCGCTGTTACTTTGGCAAAAAACAATGACAACAAGAATCTGTTTGTTTACTACCATCTTCCTGAATGGCAGTGAATGCTATTCCATCTTAAATAGTAGATTTTTAAAAGTAGACTTTTTAAAATGAAAATTACATCAATGAAAAATGTCATGGCAGTACATGATTTTGAAAATCTTTACCAGGGCTAAATTTGCTTTAAATTCTAAACAAGATACACAATTAGTCTGTTTCTCTTTGTATTGCTATTTTTGTGTCTCCTTAAGTTTGAAATGAATACCAATTACCATTTTAAACAAATTTTAAAATTTCATTTATAAAATAGAAAAGAAAATATTTGGGAACTTTATTTTAAAGAAAAGTATAATCAGGTTTTTTTTGGTAAGAAGCAACACCAGCTTAATGGTTTCTCATTCTAAGTTTATCATATCCTTATCAATCATAAAATCTGATCTACACTTGCCTTCTGTAACAAACACAGTAGATATATTGAATATTTTTTCCTATATTTTTTCTTGTGACTGCACAAGATTTTGGTGCAATCCCTAGATGGAAATAGTGTTTTAGTCAAAACAGTATGCAACACACACCTACAATATCCAGAACAATATTTATAACAAAACTTCCTTTAAAAAAGTTTTCTGAACATATGAAAGATAGTATGAAGACAAATTCAAATATTTACATGGTCAACAAAATTTAGGAATATTATTTCGGAAACATATAACCACTATAGAGGTCATTGACAATAACCTCTTATGTGGATTACTAACGTATAAAGAGAAAAAAATAGTAAAACTATGAAAGCATGGAGTCTTGAGTAAAAAAGCATCCACTGTTTATCATTAATTAAATATATCTAATCATTGCCTTTAATCTTCTTTTTGAAGTGATGATATAGTGGGGAGAGAAACTCTTCTGAAAAGGTGGTGTACCACCCTGAGGAATCTTTGTCTAAGGTCTGAGATGTAATCAATTTATAAATCTTTAAAAATCAGTGTTTATTTTTAAAATGTATAAAATATAGTGAATAATCTGTGTTATTGTTGTCCCTAAATCTATATGACTACTACTGTTAGCATAGGTAGCTAGATATTAATAAAGAAAGGAAGCATGGGGAATCAAATATCAATCATAATAAATTGGGAAGCTGAATCAGTTATTAAGATAACATTTCATTAAGTTTACTAAGAAGTTATAGCATTTACGGACCAATTCACACACTCCAGGGTACTGCTGCCAAGGAGATTTAATCCTCTAAGCAGACAGGAAAGCCCCCTTTCCAGGGGTTCTGCCAGTCTACTACTGGATTATCAATGGGAGGAAGAAGGGAAAATCATTTGCTGGGCACATGCACAGTAGAAACCAGGTGAGGTAACAGAATTTGACATGCACAGGAGTCAAAATGGTGACCATAGAGGATGATCAGTGTAGCCTGTGGAAAGAATGGATGGGCTAGAAGGCAATCCCAGCTCAAGCCTATGAAACTTGGGAAGTTGATTGGTTACTGTGAACAAATGCCTGATCATTCCTAAACCTGAGATAATATAATCTCAGAGAACAAAGCCCTTCTTTCTCATGTCTACGTACTCACCCCATTCATTCACATGTTCTCTCCATGGCAGCTATGTGGGTCTAATTGCCACCTGGGAACCACAGCAGACTGTGTGGGTTCCAATGGAGTAAGCTTTGATACAAAACAAAAACTCTGAACACTGGCCTTTGTTTTGGCCTTGATAAAAAGATTGGAATTTTTTCTAGACAAGACACTAGAAACCCAGGGACAGGCTTCTATTTCCACCTAAATAAATCTTGCCACTCCACAACCTCCTGTGTGTGGGCCCATGGAATTCTTTCCTCATGATCCCATAAAAGACCATGGTCTCCATCAGCAGCACTACAGTTGTAACTTTAACATTGATACACATCTTGAATTGCTCAATAGATTCTAAAATATTTACCTGGGTCTTGTTTACCTTGTTCAAAAGATTATGTTTCTTAGAGTCAAATAACACTGACTTCAATCTCTTATTATTCTTCTGATGTAGTATTTCTCAGCATGAAATTATCTAGTTTATCTATCACTTAAATATTGAGATTTAGAATTGGTTTTCTAGTAGGACTTTTAAAATTTGATATTTGTCATTGTGTTTAGTCTATTACTCTTTTTAGAGTAAATGGAGCAAAGGAAAGGAGTATATTTGATAGTACAAGTTTCTTATTATACAAATAAAATTGCAGTTGATGAAATATCATTCAATATTTGTGTAGTAGTAAAAACATTGTTTTGGTCTGAGTAGCAATATAAAGATAGGAAAGAAGAGAGTTAAAAGAAACATACAGAAAAGAAGGAAAGGAGACATGCCTCAAAATTAGGTTTTGATTGGGTCAACCTTAAGGATCCACCTAAGTAACTGATAAGTGATAAGCAGTATGTACTGACTGGAAAAACATAGAGCAAATGAGTGGAAAATGAACTGGAGTATAGAATGTGGCAGGGCTATACGAAAATTTTCATTTTAACCATAATAAGTTCTTGGACCATTTGATAGATTTTTATTAACCTAATTCTTTAGTATAGTTTCTAAGACCTAATATTTATATATAAATTATATAAATCAGGATTTTCCAGACTTTATTCTGAAAAAAATATTCATATGTGAATGAAGAAAATTTTATTTGAGTGCGATTTGAATGGAGAAGTTAAATTTATAAGAAAAATGTTTCCACTGATATTGTTAGCATAGATAGTTAGCTAATTACTAATAAGGAAGGGTTTAGCTAGTTATTAATAAGGAAGGAAGCAACGGGAAACAAGTATTAATCTTAATGAATTGGGAATCTGAATCAGATATTAGGACAGCAATCCATTAAGTTTACTAGGAAACTGTAGCATTTATAGATTCGTTCACACACTCCAGGGGACTACTGCTGAGGGGGTTTAATCTTTGGAGAGGACAGGAAATCTTCTAAGGGCTGCTGCTAGCCCAGTACTGGATTATTGGAGAACAGAGGAGGAGAAAAATTCCTCTGCTGGGCACATGTGCAGTAGAAACCAGATGACATAACAGAGCTTTTTGACATGCACAGTAGAAGTCAAGATGGCACAGGAAAGGTGTTTTTACTTTGGACATGTGCAGTAAGAGCCAAAATGGCAACATAAAGGGACAGAGCCTCTCCTGGGAAAAAGTGAAAAGGTAATCAGATTGGATAGAGAGCATAGAATGCCAGAAAGTCAGGTGGATGTCCCAACTCAAGCGCAGGAAGATCAGGAAATTGGGTTGAATGATTTGAATGGCACCTTGATCATTACCAGGTACCAAGAAAATACACAGAGGATTAACAGAAGCTTCAGGGCAGTTGCTGCTAGATCCTCCCCACCATCAGTCTCCAAGGGTGTATTATTTCTCTAATACACACAAAATCTTGCCACCACATTTATACTTCTCAACACCTCAAAGGAAATTGTTTTCACCAGTAACAATATTATCTGTGGCTCCTCAGTTACAATATTCTGTCTTCCAATTCTATGCATGTGCAATTTTAATACAATACCTACTAAGTAGAGGGCATTTAACACAAAGGAATTTCATTTAGTGATTCTTATCTTCAAATAGGATATAACATCTCTGTTTCTAAACCATTGGCAAAAGAACTAGGAAAGAGATCTTTGATTACCCTTCAAAGTTGTGAAATAAATCACCTCAGTATAAAAAGCAAAGTGTTAAATTTAGTCCTCTGGTTTTAGGTCATAAAAACTTTGGACTTGGGAATGACATACATCTGGATTTAATGTCAATGTGGGGGCTAAAAAATATTAATAGTTTTCTTCCCACTTTCTGAGTTCTTCTGGCTGGACTAATAATCAAATCAACAGAGGCAGATTGAAGTGGAATTCACACAGGTGTACAAGTTCCAAAGACCATGAGAGAACATTGGGTATTTGGACAAAGGTGAAAGGAGGCACCAAGGTTTTAGATTTCAGAAGTGAAGATGGGTGACTTACATGTAGTTGAGGAAGAGGGGAATATGTGTGACAGACAAATTCTTTTAGGTAACTCAGAAAGAAAGGGAAGGAACACAAGGTATCTTGCTAACAGGCACCTGCCTGAAACCCTCGGTTTTCATACTTAATTCAAATTAAGTGAAGGAGACATCCCAAGTTCTCTTTCCTGAAACAGGTTTCTCTGTCTGAATCTGTTGGGCAGGAAAGGGGGGAAATTCAAAGGTTCCTTCTGAGTCTTGTCTCTTGATAAACAGTTGAACATCATTGTCTCAAAAGGGCAGCTTCAGGGTGGCAGAATTTTGGTTCCTTTCCCCAGCTCTTTCACATTCACACACTTCCTGTGTGATCTTGGGCACATTGCCTAGCTTCTCTCAACCTTGGTTTCTCTATTTGTAAAATGGAGTTAAAAACATGTAGCCACAATCACAATAAGGTAATGTGCGTGCAAGTTCTAGTGCAGCCGCTGACAAAGTAGACAATCAGGACATTCATGAGACAGTGAGAATAACTTTGCAATGGTGTACCATAATGTCAGTAGCTTTTCCTGTTGAAGTGAAGCATTTTCTATGTGACTAGAATGTTTCCACAGAAGATGTTATCATTTAACCTGCTTCTTTTGAAAAGGTTAAACTTACAAAATATACACAAATTTCTGATTCATTGTAAGTCAGCCTATCACATGTCTGCAGGGACATTCTGATATGAATTTAAATTAGAATTTCTAAGTTGAACAAAATTTCACTTCTTATTTGTTCCAGTCCTTTGGACAGACTCCGAATAGACTTTAACATTAGAAAAGAGTCCAGATAAACCATTTTAAAGGTTTTCATCAGGATTTTTTAATATGACATTGATTAAACTAGATTAGCTGCCACCTTTACTGGATCTCTCACTTTTCGTGAGCATCACATTAACTTGATCCATAGAAATACATAGCAGTATGTTAATATGATTCAAAATTTCTAGAAAATATTTGTTCCATTCCCCAGCCAGAAGAGGAAAGGTTTCTTTGCAAATGTAGCAGATATATATGTGTCTATTAAACTAGTATTGAAATGTAAGTTTTTATAACATTAGCATCTGCCTGTCATTTGTGCCCCCCACAACTTTGGTAGATATGGCAAAAGAAAGAGAGAGAGAGAGGAGTGAAGGGAGGAAAGAAAGAAGGAAGAGAAAGAGAAGAAAGAGAGAGAGAGGTGTCCTGCTTTTGACTCTATTCAAGCGATGAAAGTGAAAGAAAAATCACATCCTCAAATGTGAAAAAATGTAGTCTGAAAATTGTGAAAAACCCCTCAACCGTCTCGTTTTTGTACACAGCTTTATGCCCAATGTTTAGTCCTATTTTCAAATGGAATTGTTGGCATTAAAAATATATAATGTAAAGGAAGTGAGAAAGCCACTTGGTCTGTTGTCTCCCAAAATGCATTAAAAATATCCCCTTTGTAAGACACACTGAAGAAGCTATAAATTTGCAAGACTGGTGAGAGTCACTGTTGAAAAATACTGCACTGTATCTTTATGTGATGTTTAAGACAATTACTGGAGGTAACTATTACCCATATTTCTTTCAGAATTGTTTCCAAGAAACAGCTAAAAATGCTGTTAACTCTAAGGGACTCAGTCTGTCAAAATGTATAAAAGTGACACATCATTAATGCTAGTTCAACCCTAAAAAAACTATCCTGTAATGAACTCTATATAAACTGAGGAAAGATAGGAAATCCACAGTTCTCTTCTACATTAGCCAGTATGTGAGACCCATGGTGTTAAGATATAGAAATGGTAATTTGACTTCCTGCAGTGGCTTCATAATAGCGCCTTGATATTTATCCATAGATGTGTTTGCTTTTCTGAACATGTCTTAGAGACCTAGAGATGACATTTCTCCAACATGGAGGAAGGATTTGGAAGAAGATATGACTATAAAGAAGAGGAATTTTTTTTCCTGCCCACCCCTCAACATTTGTTTTAACACACAAAAATATAGACATTAACACACACACACACACACACACACACACACACAAACACACTTTGAAATGAAGCATGTCTATAAAGAGCATTTTCAAAGGGACTTTTTTTCCCAGAATGGGAGCATCAAACACTGAACCCAGTACAACTTTCCTCATACTTGGCATGGTCATAACCCCCATTCAGGTCAGAGGAAAAGACTGGAAGATATTGACATGACTACAAAAGAAGACCAGTATGAGGTCAAAGTGTCCACAATACTTTACTTCCTTCTGAAACTTGATAATGAAGCACCATCGGACTTTCCAAAGGTCAAACTGGGGGGAAAAATAAAAGTTGGTGTAATCTCTTAATAATTTATAATTTGACCAAATTCACAATCTTTATCTGATCAAATTATTTGAATCCAGATCAGAGGCACAAATCCTTGAGGAGTTCCTAAGTAAAGAAAGACGGACAGTTTTCTCTTTATCACACATGAAAGTCAGAAGTAAAAGGGAGTTTTCTTGAGGAGCAAAGACTTCATGACCCAAGGTCCTTAATGCCTCAGTTCCCAAATTAAAGATGGCTCTACACACAGAGATAGGATGATCATCTAGAAAAAAAAAAGGTCATTTAAAGAGTGCTTTACCACCTGGGAATTTCTTCCTCACTGCCCATCTTGTCTTTATCTTCCCTCCTTCCTGACTTGAAATTCCCTTCTTTAGGAAGGCACTTTGTCTCTAGAAGTTTGCTATTAAACATGCTGCCTGGGATACTTTTCTCACCTCTGCTTTCATGGCAGATTGGCTCATCAGATTATCTAGCTAACACTTGTGGTTCCAATAAGATGAAACAGTAAAATTTCATTGAAAAAAAAGAGAAAATACATATGAAATTGATATAATTATCATTTTGACTTTCTTAAAATTTTGTACAGATATCCCTATTGTCTAGCTTTAATTTATGTTTCCAACCTATTTTTTTCTACTCTTCCTTTCCATGTTCTATTCTTTGGCCTTCTGATTCTTCCTTGGATAAACCTGACACTTCCACACCTGTAACTTTGCTCATTCTCTTTCTAAGGCACTCAAAAATGTCACATCCTTGATAATTTGTCCATTGGTCAATGAGACCACTTGAGACAGCTATACACAGTAAAGATTTTTAACTTCAACGAGCAGTTATGAGCCACTGAATAGTACTAAAATTGCAATGTCCATAAGAATCACCTTGCCAATAATGGAGATTTTGTGGATCCACCCCCAATGATTCTGCTTTAGTAGTTTTGTAACAACCCAGCACATGCGATGTTAGTAAGTCTACCAGGTGATTCTGAAACAGTCTGAGTCTAGTACCTCTTTGAAAAAAATAAAAAACTGCACTAAGAACATCTCCCTTTGATTTTTAAATTTCTAGTAAAAGACATTCTAGAAAACATTTTTCAAAATAAAATGTTAAAATTAGTATTAAATCTCAGAAATTCCATTTCAGGAATATTAGATTACAGACAGGCTTACCCCTATTGCCCTAGCTAGATTGAAAGTATTTAGATGGAAGATAGCTAAATGTGAGTTAATGGAATTGCTATTATTAATCACTTTTTGAGAAAATGTAGGAATCCCAAGGACATAATATAATTTGCATCACTTCTGTGCTGCCTCTGCCAGCTCTGTAGTAAAGAGTAACAACACAACTCTTTATGGAAAGGGCAGGTTTACTATGAAAATAATTCTTTTGCAAAACTCAGGAAACAGTATCAGAGCCTGCAAACTGTGCTCTTCCAACTGGAGAATCCTGTATTTGTAATAAATTCCTTTTGCTCTGGATGAGTTCTGCATTTTCAATGAGGTTAACTTGGCAACATTCTAGTTGATTTTAATAAAAATAGCTGCTTTGAGGACAGGGAGCTGAGGTTGCCAAATTTACAGCTGCCTTGCACAATTACTCTTACACCTCCTTCAGGGCTACTTAGAACCAGTAAGCAAATTAAGTGTATCGATTGCAATTTTGTTGGACTAACCCCCCTTTTTTTCTTAGGGAATAAACTTGATTCCTTTCAGTATGTGTCTGTTCAGAGTGATCTCTTTTCTTTTCAGCCATAACACAAAGACAACATCATGGCTGGATCCACGACTTGCGAAAAAGGCTAAACCTCCAGAAGAGTGCAAAGAAAATGGTAGGTTATTAAGTTTTTATGGTGTTTCATCATTGCACTTCGAGAATGTTTGTGTTTCTTAAAAGAAGGTCTTGCCTAAAGAAGCAATAATCTAGTTGAAGCAGTTTTAAAGATGTGGTATTAAATGCTCAGAGAGGAGAGAGAATTAGCACGGCATTCAGCACTGCCATGTGGTTTTCCTCTTTCTCTCTGAGGAGGCTGTGTGGGATCTCACGTCGCTGTCATCTCTGTCGGTTCTGTTCGACTCCTGGCCTGGACTTTCCACCAACTGCTAAGGGCTTTTTGTTTGCAATGTGTCTGTCTGAGCGCTCTAATCTTTTCACTGGAGTTAATTATGATATGTAGAGAAATAGTGGTGTGAAACTATGAATAATATTTGATTTTTATAGTATTCTGGTAGTTATTAAAGAATTGGTGATATGAAGATCTATATATACAGCTACTTTCCTTTAATTAGACATTTAAATAAAGTCATTAATTTCATGAATGTACTGGGTTATCCTTAGTATTTTCCAGTTTCCATTAATTTGCTTAAAAATCAACTGTTTTCATGTATGTGAAGATTTTTTTAAACCATTTTGAGGATTAGATGAATATAAACCTTGCATTCAAATTAGGAAATTATACAGATGAAGTCTGTTATTGAAGATACTTCTAATTTTTTAAATATAGAATTTAATGGTAAAACAGTACTTGTAAGTTATCTAAAATTATAAATATAGTAGCCTCCAAATGATTTATTATTTGACTATATTCATAGCCTTTATCTGATCAAATTATTAGAGCCTTATTCAGAGGTATCTATCATTGAAGAATTCTCAAAAGTTAAAAAAGTGATGAGGGGTATTTAAACTTTGTAAAAAGTCTTTTAAAAATCAAGTTTTTAAAAGTTTTTAATTCCAAAGTCTTTTTGTTTTACAAGCAATTCTGGCTTTCCCAAATAGTATCTAGAAAATATTATTTATTCCTGTGTTATCGGAGATCTGCTCACAAACTAGTTATATTAATGAATTAAATATTTTTAAATGGGAGTATACAATTTATATGTACATATTTGAATGCATATATATCCAGTTTTTAAATGCTATCTACATATATTTCTATTCATAGCTATATCTCTTTGCCTTCCCTATAATAATACAACTGCACATGCTTGAATTCCATAAAATTATTATGTGGCCTGAACTTTGGAGCACAATTAGGTTATGTCTTTGACAATATTGAGATATATTGCAAATTGTGATAGGTTATAAATGAATGACCTGGTCTATTGTGTCTGGGAGTTACAATTTACTTGTGCCACAGATGTAAAACCTTAGTATATACTAATTAAAGTAAATTTAATGATTTTGCAGTTCTGTGACATTTTGAACTTCTCAACTGTCTTGTTCCTTTGAGTTGTTCTTTTCACTATAAAAGCCTATTAAAGTCAAATTTTAAAATCCTGGGAGAGATATAGGCATAATTACAATATTTCAGTGTTATCAGGTTTCCCTACATCTGCACTTGTCTATCTTCTCAGGATGGTAGACACCTAAGTATGATGCCAGGGTCTGTGAATCTCTTGTCATTGAGAAACGAGTCCTAGAATACAGTCTTATAGCTCAGGGTAATTTATAACTTATAAATTACTATTTCTACAAAATAAATAATTCATAGATTTTATTCCATTTACTATTGTAATGTTTTACAAAGGAAACTAACATCAAGTTATTTAGAATGCTACTATTCTAAACATATGTTTTATGTTTCCTTGCCAACAAAAGTTCTTTTAGGAAATACTGTTAGTCTGTTTTACTTTTTTTTAGTAACATAGATTAAAATTGCTTGTTTAAAGTTTTGGCTGTTAATGGATTAATGTTGATCCTGCTGGTTAAGTCCAGCTTCTTTATAAATATCACAGTTCAGCTCAGATCAAACAAAGTTACTGGAATAATTTTCTGAATGTTGAAATGTATGTAAAATGTCTATTAAAATTTTATAGAGGCTCAAGATGATAATATCTTCTTCAGCAAAGATTTATCCTTCTTCTACTAGGGAGATGCAGCAAAATCACTAAATATACCTTAATCCAATTTGGAGCTGAGCCACCATGAGGTTGGGCTGAGTTTTGGTAAGACCCAATCTATCTCTGGTTTGCTCCTGTTCTCAGGGTGTTTGCCCATCTACCCAGGTTTTTAACTAAAAGTTAAAAGTATTGCAGGTTGGCAAATTATTTTGTGGAAGAGTCAGGTAGGAAACATATCAAGCTTTTCAGGCCATCCATTCTCTTTATTTCTCTTTTTTTTCTCAACCATTTAAAAGTATATAAACTGTTATTAGCTGGTGGACTATACAAAAAATGATGGCAGGCTGGATTTGATCCACAGGACCACCTCTGGCCTACTGTGTTCATGTGGTTGCTGCCCTATGGCAGGTCTTGAACACCAGTTATTTTTAAGTGTTTTTATTCTCTGTAGTGCAAGATTGCCAAAAAAAAATCTGTGGTGTTTTTCAGGGATTTTAGCTTAGCATTTTACCTCCAGATCTGTATCTTCAGAATTTGACAAATGTCATCGTGTGATAACTGGCCAAGTGTTTGAGATCTCTCAAGTCTGTATGTTATCACTTCAGTGCCTCAAGACTCCTAGACTCAGTAGTGGCTACTCTAACCCCCAGCAGGGACCTTCTTCTCAGGCCAACTTGGATTATTCCCAGAGCCCCAATCAACAAAATCTACTGCAAAATCTTCTCTCAACTCTTCAGGGTTCTTTCCTCTTCAGAATCTTGAAGGTCTGTACCTGTTATTTCAGCAGTTCTCTGATTCCCTTTAACTGTTCACTTTTTATATTTCATGTAGATTTTATATGTGTTCTCTTAGGTTATAACCTGTTCACTCCATCCCACTTGGAAGCAGAAATTTTAGTGCAATAATTTTTAAATTACACGTTTAAGGCATTATTGAGTTGCATACTATGAATTCTTCATTAGTATTATAATTTATATTTTGTAAATTAATTTTGCCCTGGCCTGTGTGGTTCAGTGGTTGGAGCATCCTCCAGTAACTGAAGACTTGTGGGTTTGATTCCCCATCAGGGCCCATACCTGGGTTGTGGGTCCATCCTCATCCCCTGGTGCAGGCGCATGTGACCCCCTGTCCAGACATTTACTCTCCCCGGTCATGACATTTATAGAGACAACCAATCAATGTTTCTCTCTCTCCCTTCCTCTCTCCTTCCTTCTCTTTCTTTAAAAAAAGCAGATGAAAATGTCCTCACATGAAGATAAAAAAATTAATCCCTCAAGATTAAATTTCTAAGTACTAAACAATACTCTATGTTGTATATGCGTGCCTATTATTGTGAAGGTACAGATACGTGTGTGTGTATGTAGATATGGGCCTGTAAATGTATGCTTCTTCAGCTATGTTTACACAGGTGCATACAGTTGATTCTTGGTCAACTGTAACAGGAAGACAAGTGAAAGATAGATGGAAGGATGTATCAACTAATTTAAATTATTCTTGGACTAGAGAAAAAAAAACTAACAAATGTTTCATTGGTACCAAGGGGAAAAGGGGAACATGGGATGGCTCAGTACAAATACACATTAAACAACCACATGTTCTATTGACACTAAAGCACTTATTTAGCTTTTTTATGTGAAAGATAATACTGTTACTACACATGAAAACATACTTCCTTCTCTCACAGTATGGTTGAAAGTACTGAAATCATCGTGTTCTATGCATTTGTCAGAGCGCTGTGCATTTAGAGGATTTTAGCACCAGTCTACATGGCAGAAAAACATCTCCACCCACTACTGGATTCTAATATTATATTTGGGGGAATGCTGTTTAGCAAGTCAATACAGTCTTTTAAAAAATGCCACAGAAATAGCAGCTAACTATTAAATAATTTTGAGGCAATAATTTTGGTTGAACTGCATATAAAGTACCATCATATTTGTCCAGCTGTCAGAATCAGTACCACGGGGTTTGTCTGAGACATTTCCAATCACAAACACCCCTGTGGTGGTACATCCTACAGAAGTCACTGAGTCCTGGTTAATAACAAAGTGAATTCAAGCCTGTTAGGATTAATATTTTCTTAAAGTTTAAATGTAATTAAAATCAGTAGGACCACAGTATTATATTCAGAAGAGGAAATTGTGAAGGATTTTTAGTTGGGGAAAACTTTATTCCAAACCCAAATCTGTGGGCTCTTGGGCAAGGTAATTAATCTCTGGGAGCCAGGTTCCTTTACCCGTAAAATGGGAATAATATTTATTTCGTGTTATACCACAGGCTCTAAGTAACTGTTCCTTTCCTTGCTTTTGTTATACTCTGAACCAACAAATTAACCTCATAGAAGACCAATAGGCAGGAATTCAGAATAGTGGGCCTACTCTGATAGTTGGCCTACAGCCTTGAATTGCTGTGGGGTATCCTGGACAGATGGAAAAGAATAAGCCAATGTGAGCTAAAAGTATCCAGCTAGCTACTTCCAGCTTATTATTAATAAATTGGATATTTTTCCCCCTTCACTCTATTAAACTGGATCTAAATTTTCACAAAGTTAATAATTAAAGTTGTACAAAGTAATTGGCTTCATTTCTGTATTCTATGTGAATTGTGAGCTTTTCATGTTTACTACAGAAAAGAGTATGTAATCTTAACCCATTTACCTAGATGAAAATTGTATTCAATTGACCTTAACTAAACCTTTGAACCATTACTTAATCTATTTTTAAAAGTAACCATGTCCAAAATGAACATAAACAAAGATAGCATAAGCTATGTTTATAATATTTATTAATGGATTTTTTAAAGAGAAGAAAATTGCCTTTATAAATATTTAAAAATGCTAGTGAATTTTAAATTGTTTCCTAAGTGAGTTTTATAGAACTGACACACATTTCTTGTTTTTTATTTTTATTAACTTTATTGGAGTAACAATGGCTAAAATAATTATGTATCATTCAAGTGTACAATTCTATAACACATCATCTGTATATTGTAGTAGGTGATAACCACCCCAACTCCAGTCTTCTTCCATCACCACGTATCACCATCTTCTCCCTCCCCACACACTTTCCCTCTGGTGAGCACCATACTGTTGTCTGTGTCTGTGAGTTCAGGGGTTCTTTTTGTACTTAATCCTTCACCTTTTTCACCCATCCCCTCCCCCATCCTTCCCCTCTGATAGCTGTCAGTTTGCTCCCTGTATCTATGAATCTTTTTCTACTTTGTTTATATTGTTCGTTAAATTCCACATATAAGTGAGATCTTTTGGTACCTGTCTTTCTCTGTCTTATTTCACTTAGCATAATACTCTCCAGGTCCATCCATGATGTCACAAATGGTATGATTTCCTTTTCTCTTTTTTTTAATCAGCCAAGAAGGGCACTTGGGCTGCTTCCAAAACTTGGCTGTTGTAAACAATCCTGCAATAAAATGAACATAAGGGTGAATGCATGTATCCTTTCAAATCTATGTTTTGGATTTCTTCAAATTTATGCTAGAAATAGAATCTCTGGGTCATACAACAGTTCCATTTTTTAAATTTTTTTGAGGAAACTTCATACTGCTTTCCACAGTGACTATACCAGTCTGTACTCCCGCCACCAGTGCAAAAGGATTTCCTTTTCTCCACATCCTTGCCAACACTTGTTTGTTAATTTATCGATGATAGCCATACTGACTGGTGTGATGTGATATCTCATTGTGGTTTTAATTTGCAGTTTTCTGATTATTAGTAATGTTGAGCATCTTTTCATATGTCTCTTGGCCGTCTGTATGTCCTCTTTGGAGAAGTATCTATTCAAGTTCTCTGTCAACTTTTTAATTGTATTTTTGGGGGGTAGTATTGAGTTGTCTAAATTCTTTATAAATTTTGGATATTAACACCTTATCAGATGTATTATATCATTGGTGAATATGTTCTCTGATTCAGTGGGTTGCCTTTTCATTTTGTTGATGGTTTCCCTTGCTGCACAAACAACGTTTTAGTTTGATGTGGTCTTACTTATTTTTATTTTGTTTCTATTGCCCAAGAACATATGTCAGAAAATGTATCATTATGAGAAATGTCTGAGGTTTTACTATCTATGTTTACTTCTAGGATTTTTATGGTTTCATATCTTACAGTTAAGACTTTGATCCATTCTGAGTTTATTCTTGTGTGTGGTACAAGAAGGTGGTTGGATTTCATATTTTCGCATGTACCTGTCCAATTTTCCAAACACCATTTATTGAAGAGACTGTCTTTACTCCATTGTTTGCTCTTGACTCCTTTGTCAAATATTAATTGAAGATAAAGGTGTGGTTTCTTGCTGGGCTCTCTGTCCTATTCCATTGACCTATATGTCTGTTTTTATGCCATTACCAGGCTGTGTTTATTACTCTGGCTTTGTAATATAGTTTGATATAGGTAGTGTGATTCCTCTAACATTGTTCTTCTTTCTCAAGATCATTGTTGCTATTTGGGGCCTTTTGTGGTTCCATATAAATTTATGGAATATTTTTTGTAGTTCTGTGCAAGGTATCTTGTTAGGAATTTAGTTGAATCTATAGATTGCTTTTGGTAATATGGACATTTTAATGATGTTAATTCTTTCCATCAGTGAACATGGTATATGCTTCCACTTATTCCTATTTTCAATTTCTTTCTTCAGTGACACACACATTTGAAAATGCACACTTTTATTTTCATAGTTCAGATTCCATTTTTGCAGCATAATTTATTTAACCTTAAATAGGAACTTTGGCCCATTGCCTCATTAAATTTATATCGATAATTGTATTGATAATCTATTCTCTCCAGGTTAAATATGAACAAATTCATTTTACTTTTGAATATTTGTTCTACTAATATAATAAACTTACTAAGATTATGTTTGGAAAGAACCTTAAAATTTTTCCTCCAGGCAGAATTCATAAAAAAACACTAAAAATATTAACTATTGAAGTACTAAAACTTCAAAATTAAAAACATTAATTTATTTGCTAATATTGATCTCCTATGTTTAAATATCATGAAAAAATTTGAGTGTCATTTTGTTTTATACTGATATTTGGGGTGTTTTTTTGTAAAAATAAGGAAATGTTACATATTTTAATAGAAGCAGTTCTTATATCACTCACTAATAATCATCAATCATGATTTTTATAACAGTAAGTTTTCATGTATTTCATCTAATAATATAGCATTCTTCCAGTATTTTTGGCTCAATGGTACTAATACCAACATTTTAAGAATATAAATCTTTTGTGAAGAAAATAATAAAATTAATCCAAAATATATGGGATGGATATTCCACTGCTGTGTACTGATAACAAATTCTGAATTGTTTGTGGCTGGCACCTGTTTCAGTTGGCCCCATTCTGTTTTAATTATTTGGTGTCTAAACCATAAGAGGTATAAATATTTTGAATATCTTTCCTGCACTCATTATTTGTATAGTTTCCCATTCTACCTGTTAATATTTACTGTACTATGAAGTAGTGCTTATGTAAGGTTTATAAAATTCTGTCCTTTAGTTCTTGATTGTTCATGTTACATTTATGTTTAGGTATGAGTTTGTCTTGTTCTTACTCCTTAATACATCCAAGTTTAAAAATAATGTTGACATCATTGACTCCATTCTGCATAGTAACAAAGTGATTTCAAAATTTTTCAAATATGACTTTTTATTTTTTATTTTGAAAGAATTATAAATTCACAGGAAATAAATAAATATATAGGAAGGTCCCAAACAGCTCACAAAGGCTTCCCCAATGTTAACTTCTTCCTTAAATAAAATACAATATCAAAATCAAGAAATTGACATTGGTATAATTCAAAGACTTTATTCATAGTTTTAGAAGTACTTTGTGTGTGTGCATGTGTGTGTGTGTGTAGTTCCATGAAATTATATCACATATCTAATTCCATGGAACTATGACCACAGTCAAGATTTAGAACTGTTCTGTCACCAGAAGGCTTGCTCATGCTATCGCTTTACTGCCATATACTACATCTCCTCCCCCTACACAGCCCCTAACCCTTAACAACCACTAATCTGTGCTCCATTTCAATTAGAGTGTTATTTCAAAAAATGTTACACAAATGCAATTATACAGGGTGGGGCAAAAGTAGTTTTACAGTTGTTTATATGGAAAACAATACAATAATAAATAATACAAAAATAAACTTTGTGTTTTGTGTACTTACAACTGTACACCTATGTTTGCCCTACCCTGTTCAGTGTCTAAACTTTTGGGATTGAATTTTGACTCAATTTAATTTTAGTGCACATATCAGTGGTTTGCTACTTTTTGTATACCATTGTCTATTTAAATATTTACCCTATGAAAGACATCTTGGTGGTTTCCCCTTTTTAGCTACTATGAATAAAACTGCTACAGACATTCATACAGGTTTCATGATGAACATAGATTTTATTTGTTAATGACAAGTGCCCAATAGCACAATGCTAGGTTAAATAGAAAGTGCATTTTTAGTTTTTGAACAAACTGCCACACTGTTTTCCAAGCTGGCTGTACCCTTTTACATTTCCACCAGCAGTGACTGAATGATGCAGTTACTCTGCATCCTTGATAGCATTTAGTGTTATGGCTATTTTTATTTTAGCCATTGTGATACATATACTATGAAAATATTGTGTTTTTAATTTGTATTTCCCTAATCATTAATGGTATTGAACATCTTTTCATGTGATTATTGCCATTTGTATATCCTGCTCAGTAGCATATCTGCTCATGTCTTTTGCTCAGTTTTTAATTAGACTGTGTTTTTAATTCAGTTTTGAGAATTCTTTACATAATCTAGATATAAGTTCCTTTATCAGATATGTTGTTTTCAAACATTATCTCTCAGCCTGTAATTAGTTTTTTCATTCTCTTAACAAGGTCTTTTGCAAAGAAAATATTATAATTTTGATTGAGTACAATTTATGATGTTTTTCTTTTATGAGTCATGCTTTTTATATCAAGTCTAAGAAATCTTCATCTAGTCCTAGATGCCTAAATTTTCTCATTTAAAAAACTGTGTAGTTTTATATTTCACATTTAAGTTTGCAATTTATTGATATTTTGAATTAATTTTTATATGAAGTGTAAGATTTAGGTTGAAGTTCATTTTTCCCCCTATATGGCTATCTAATTGCTCCATCACCATTTGTTGAAAAGGCCTTGCTTCCTCCATTAAATTGTGTGTATACCTTTGTCATAAATCGATGGGTTCCATTGATCTATGTGTTTATCTGTGTGCTAGTACTACTCTGTCTTGATTACGGTAGCTATATAGTAAGAACTAATATTGGGTAGGCTGATACTTCATAGTTTATCCTTTTAAGATGGTGATGAAAGATAGGTGTTTCAATTAATCAGGAAGAGATAATAATTCTAAAGTTGTGTGCTGTGCTCTTAATAGAATCTCATTATATAAAGAGAAAAAATGACATATCTTAAAAAAGAATTTAAAAATTTCACTATCGGAGTATAATGATTTAGTGTACCTCTCTTACTATCCAATATCTTAAAAAGAAAAATACATCAGATTTAAATAACAGAAGCAGTATTCTTGATTGAAAAGTCATGTGTAGATACTGCATTTAACAAATAGAGAATATTTCTCTCAAGCACACGTAATACTTTACAAACATTTAATACATAGTATTCAAAGAGAAAGTCTCAGCAAAGTTCAGAAATGACATCCCCATATTACAGAAAAACTTAATTAAATGTCCATGAAAAGAAAACTAAAATACTCTCCATACTTGGAAATTCCAAAACATTTCTTTTTTCCATAATTTTATTAAGATATAACTGACAAATAAAATTGTGTCAGGTTTAAATATGCAATGGGATGATTTTATACACACATATATTGTAAAATGATTAACACAATAAGGTTAGTTAATACATGCATCAGCTCTAATAATTACCTTTTTATTTGTATATTGAAAACATTTAAGATTTACTCTTAGCAACTTTCAAGTATATAATACAGTACCATGAACTATAGTCATCATGCCGTACATTAGTTCTCCAAAAAGTATTCATCTCATAACTGGAAGTGTTTACCTTTTGACCAATATCTCCTCATTTCCCCCATTCTTAACCCTTACTAACCACTATTCTACTTTGTTTTGATGAGTTCAACTTGTTTAGATTCCATGTATTTATGAGATCATATTTCAGTGTATTATTATACTTAGTATAATGCCCTCAAGATCCATGTATGTTGTTGCAAATGCCAGCATTTCCTTCTTTTTTTATGGCTGAATAATATACCACCATATAGATACATCACATATTCTTTATCCATTCATCCCTCATTGGACACTTAGGTTGTTTCCATGTCTTGACTATTGTGAATCAAGCCACAATGAACACAGGAGTACAGAGCTCTCTTTAAGGTAATGATTTAATTTCTTCCGATATATAAGACTCAGAAGTGGGAGTGTTGAATCATATGGTAATTCTATTTTTAGTTTTTTTGAGGTATCTTCCTACTGTTTTCCATAAGTGGTTGTACCAACTTGCATTCCTATAGACACTGCACAAGTGTTTACTTTTTCCACATCCTCACCAATACCGGATATCTCTTGTCTTTTTGGTAATTGCTCCTCTAAAAGTGTGAGGTGATATTTCCTTGTGTTCTCATTTGCATTTCCCTGATGATTACTGATGTTGAACACCTTTTCATGTTTATTCAAGTACTTGGCCCTTTTTTAATTGGATTATTTGTTTTATTTTTCTTCTTGCTATTGAGTTTATGAGTTCCTTATATATTTTGGGTATTAACCCCTTTTCAGATATGAGGCTAAAACCATAAATCCATAATAAATGGTTTGCAGATGTTTTCTGCCATTTTATAGGCTGTGTTTTCATCTTGTTGATTGTGTGTGTGTGCTGTGCAGAAACTTTATAATTTGGTAAGTCCCACTTGTTTATGTTTGCTTTTGATGTGGTGTTATATCCAGAAAATAGCTGCGAAAATCAAGGTCAAGGAGCTTCCTCCATGTTTTCTTTTAGGAGGTTTGTGGCTTCAAGTCTTACATGTACATCTTTAATCTATTTCAAGTTAACTTTTTAGAATGGTGAAAGATAGGAGTCCAACTAAATTTTTCTGAATGTGAATATCAGTTTTCCCTATACCATTTATTGAAGAAACTATTTTTCCCCTATTACATGTTCTTGGCTCCCTTATCAAATATTAGTTGACCATACATCCATGAATTTATTTTGGGATCTTTATTGTATTCCTTTTGTCTGTGTCTTTTTTTTAATGCCAGAACCATATGGTTTTGATTATTTTAGTTTCATAATATGTAGTAGTTTGAAATCAGGAAATGTGATGCTTCCATCTTTGCTGTTGTTGCTGTTTCCTCTGGATTGCTTTGGCTCTTTTGGGTCTTTTGTAGTTCCATATGAATTTTAGGATTTTCCTTTTCTATTCTGTGAAAAATGTCATTGGAATTATGGGAGAGATTGCACTGGATGTACAAATGGCTTTAGGTAGCATGGACATTTTAACAATATTCATTCACTCAGTCTCTAAGCATGGGCTGTCCATCCACATGTATGTGTCATGTTCACTGTCATTCATCTGTAGCTCATAATCTTCAGTGCACAGATCTTTCACCTGCTTAGTTTCATTTTTTATTGTTTTAATGCTACTATAAGTCAGACTGTTCTTTTTTAAAGATAATTTATTATGAGTGTATAGAAATGCAGCTAATTTTATATATGGTATCTTTCTATTTTACAACTTTATTAAATTTGTTGATTAGTTCTAATAGTTTTTTATGGTGTCCTTCAGATTTTCTACATATAATATATCATCTACATATAGAAACAAGTTTACTTCTTTCCTTTTGATTTGGATACCTTTTACTTCTTTTACTTGCGTAATTGCTCTGGCTCGGACTTGTAGTACTATGTTGAGCAAAATGGTGAGAGTGGTTACCCTGATCTTGTTCCTGATCTTAAAGAAAAAACTCTCATCCTTCTCCATTGAGTAGGTCTGCTGTGGGCTTGTCAAATATGGTTTTTATTATGTTAGGTACAGCCCTTCTCTACCCAAATTTTTTAGACTTTTTATTATGAAAGGATGTTAATTTTCTCAGATACTTTTTGTGAATTATTGAGATGATCATATAATTTTTATCTTTCATCCTATTAGTGTGATGTATAACATTTATTGATTGTATATGTTGAGCCATCCTTATGTCCCAGTGAGAAATCCCACTTCATCACGATATATTATCCTTTTAATATGCTGCTGAATTCAGTTTGCTAGTATTTTGTTCAGAATTTTTCAATCTATCTTTATCAGGTATGGCCTGTAATCTTTTGTTGTAATTTTCTTATCTGACTTTGATATCAGGGGAGTGCTGTTCTCATAAAATAACTTCAGGAGTGTTCCCTACTCTTCAATTTTTAGAAGAGTATGAGCAGGATTGACATTAATTCTTCTTTACATGTTTCCTGGAACCTATCCAGGAAACCATCTGATTCTGGGCTTTTCTCTGTTGAGAGGGTTTTCTTTTACTAATTCAATCTCTTTACTCATTATTCATCTTTTTATGTCTATTTCTTTCTGATTCAGTCTTGGTAGGTTGTATGTTTCTAGGAATTGTCTCATTTCTTCTAGGTTATTCAGTTTACTTTGTATAGTTGTTCATAGTATTTATGAGCCTTTGTATTTCTGGGTTATCAGTTATACTACCTTCTATTTCAATGTTTATTTCTGAGTATTCTCTTTTCTTTAGTTAGTCTAGCTAAATTTTGTCAATTTTACCTCTCTTTAACATAAAACTTCTTAGTTATCTGGATTTTTCTGCAGGGCGGGTTTCTCTCTCTTTCATTTATTTCTGATCTGATCTTTGTTATTTCTGTCCTTCTGACTTTGGGCTTACTTTGTGGGCTTACTTTGTTGTTCTTTTTTCAGTTCCTTAATATAAAAAGTTAGGTTCTTTATTTGAGTTTTTTTTCTTAATGTAGGCATCTATTGCCACAAATTTCCTCTTGATGCTTCTTTTGCTGTATCCTGTAAGTTTTGGTATATTGTATTTTCATTTTCAATTGTTTCCAGATATTTTTCATTTACATTTTGATTTTTTCTTTGATCTATTTGCCTTTCAGGATTGTGTTAATTTCCACATATTTGTCAGTTTTCCCCATTTCCCTCCTATTATTTATTAATTTCTAGTTTTATTTATTGTGGTCAAAAAAGATACTTGGTATTATTTCAGTATGTTTACATTATCTAAGGTTTATTTTTATCCAGGAGAATGGTCCATGTTCACTTGAGAAGAATATGTATTCTGCTGCAATGGAATGAATGTTGTATATGTGTCTAAGTTCATTTGTTCTAAGTATAGCTCAAGTCCAATGTTTTCTTATTGATATTCTCTCTGGATGACCTATCCATTGATGAAAGTGGAATACTGAAATCCCCAACTATTATTGCATCATTGTCTCTTTATTCTTTAAGACCTGTAAGTACTTGTTTAATATATCTGTGTTCTTTGCTGTTGGGTGCATGCATATTTACAATTTTTACATTCATTTGATTAATGCACCCCTTGGTCATTATGTAATGACCTTCTTTGTCTCTCATTAAAGTTTGTGACTTAAAGTATAATTTGCCTAAGTGTGGCTGCCTCTTCTCCTTTTTGGACTTTTAAAATGGACATTTAAAATTAAATCTTTTGCCCAGGCTGGTGGGGCTCAGTGGGTTGAGTGCTGGCCTGCGAACTGAAAAGTTCACTAGTTCAATTCCTGATCAGGGCACATGCCTGGGTTGTGGGCCAGGTCCTCAGTTTGGCATGTGTGAGAGGCAACTGATTGATGTATCTCTCACACATTGATGTTTCTCTCCCTTTCTTTCTCCCTCCCCACCCTTCTTTCTAAAAATAATTTTTAAATAAATTAAATTAAATTAAACTAAATTAAATCTTTTATTTTTTGTAGGCAGTGTCCCTGTTTTGTTTTGGCATATAGATTCCAGCCTATTTTATTGTCTGTGTTTCCAAATACAATACAGTTTTCGGAGCCCTTCCAGTGCTATTTTGGTCTTCTTACTTGGGAGTTTCTGATAAATCCCTGCTGGTGCCATCTGCAAAGTATGAAAGGCTCTTTCCTGAGTTGTCCATCACTAGTAGGAATGTGGGACCCTGTATCTGTGGAATAGAAAGTTTCCCCTTGTCTGTATTTTCTGCCTACCTGGTACTGGCAGATGTAGAGTAGGGGATGGATCACTGGCTTGGGATCCACTGATGCTACCACTGCAGCTATAGCAGGTCACCACTCCTGATGGAGGATTTATTGACTTTCCTGGGTTTTACAGATGACACCACTATAGGTGAAAAGGATCCCACCACTATGGCTGGTTATAGATGGTGAGATAAGGCTGTCCCCATGTCCTTTTCCACCTACAGTGGCTTCCTTTTCCCTAGTCCTATGGCCAGAAAGAATAGGCTTTCTCATTTGTTTGCATGCTTTTTTGTTTATATATGTCTGTTGGTGTTCCAAGCAGAAAGCGTCCCAGAAACTTAAGATATATAAGAAATAAAGAAAAACCTGGGAACTCATAGTGATGTCATTCTTCAAATCACGAGGTCCCTAGCCAATCTACTTTCTTTTTTCTACCTTTCCAGTATTTTTAATGTCTGTTGAATTATTTCCAGGGTATTTAAAGGGGAGAAGCAGGGAAAAGTAAGTCTACACCACCATGCCTAAGACCACATGTCTAAATATGACTTCTTATACTAAATTATTACAATACTTTAAAGCTAAAGAGTATTTTTCCCTACACTTTTTCTCTTAAATCTACCAACACACTGTGGGTTAGGTTGAAATTTTTCACTTCTTTCCTTGCCTTTATTTGTTGAATAAAGGTAATTTTCTTCTAGAAAAAAAATTTTTTTTCACTCCCACTTTTCAGGTAACGATGCTGTAGTTCAAACTTTTAAAGACCTTTCTTAACAAATGTAAATAGAAAGTAAGGCTTGAATCCAGGCCACATGAATTCAAGGTGGATCTGAATGTTAAGACATTGTACAATATGACAAGATGCTTTAGCTAAAGACATTAAGCCTTAAAAATGTTTTTAAAGTAGTGAAAAATATTTTTATTTTAAAATTTTGTATTTAAAATAAATTTAAAAAACCTTAAAATATAAATCCCACATGATTTATGTTTTTAAGTTAGCAGCATAAATTTAGCTCTAAAAGATATTTTAAAATGTGTATTAATTTATAGTCTGTGTTCCTCACTTTAAAAAACCAAACAAGCTTCTATTAAAAAAATTCTAAAAATGAATTCTAAAAGAATTCCTAAAAAATGTTCACTACAGTTCACATAATGTTGGAACAGTTCCTTTGAGAGCTAAATGTGGGTCTCTGTCAATCATACTGTGAGGCTCCGCATTATGTATCTATCAGAGGTTAGATCTGTTCACTAATGTAGACAGCAAAATAGAAAAGTAAAGCACTCATCTGAATATTACAGACAAGTTATTTCAGAAGTGGGAGAAATAGATCCAGCTCATCAACCCTAAGCCAAGTAATTAAACATAAACTATTGCCTTGTACTTAAAAAAAGAAAACAGGCTTAATTTCTGTTGCTGAGCTGAAATGATCTGATTTCCCATCTTGGTACCTATAATTTTAAGGTTTCCTAAATGATATGCACCACAAAGCAGTGCTTACCAAAGCTGATGATTATTTAAAAAGCAAACTTTTTGTAATATAATCTAATGTATAATTGCGACCTAACTGCCAAGCATCTCAAAGTGTCTCATATATATACACACATACCTATAGTTAAGGGCCTACCCACATTACTATTGAAAATCAATGTCTTCAAGTAATTATATTTCCAAGAGCTCAGGATTTTATGTGCTTTTTTGTAAAAATACATTGAGCTTAAAAATTTGCCCTCAGACAAAAAGGAGCATCCATTATTCATTGTTTTCATAACCAAAATTATGTGAAGAACCCAAAGAGATTTAGAATCACCACTTTGAATCAGCAAACAAAAATCAGTGTGAAATCTTATTGACTGTTATTTGTCCTTGAACTTCTTATTAGTAATAATAAATCATGAATATTATACTATTATCAGTTTTTTAAATATTTATTTATTTATTTTTAGAGAGAGGGGAAGGGATAGAGAAAGAGAGGGAGCAAAACATCAATGTGTGGTTGCCTCTCTCAGGCCCCCTAACCAGGGACCTGGCCTTCAACCCAGGCATGTGCCCCAACTAGGAATCGAACCAGCAACACTTTGGCTCACAGGTTCATACTCAGTCTACTGAGCTACACCATCTGGGGTCTGTTATCAGTTTTTGATTCATAGAACTAAATCTTGACATTTTGTATTGGTTTCTCAGTATTTGTTTTCATTTTAAAAAAAGGCCTTAGCTCTTCATTTCCACGCTGTATTTTCACAGCTTACTTTAGTTTACATCCTTTCTCTATATCTTTATATTTGTTTGCTGAACCCAAGTCTTTCCTTTCAGGCTGTTCTATTTGCTCTTCCAGTGCTAAGCTACAAAAAAAATGGCCTTTTACTTCTTATTCTAGTGTTCAATTCTTACACATAAGTCACTTCACTTCTTTTAAGATAGACTATCTACGTGCAAACAAAGCAAGTTGACTCACTCATCCATATGACAAATATTTATTGGATAGCCATTCTGTTAGTAGAATTGAGCTATGACCCTTGAAAAATGCAAATAAATGCAACACCCAAACCCATTTTTCAAAGAGCTGTGTAGTTGAAAGGACAATATACTAACCTCTCCAATATAATAAGGAAAGTTTAATAATAATGTGAGGAACATCCATCACACAACAGGAAAATAAAAGACAACTGATTCTGAACAGGAATGTTCAGGGATGGCTAGATGAAAGAGATGGAATTTGAGCAGGATTTTTCAAAATATATTGTATTGATTATGCTATTACAGTTGTCCCATTTTTTCTCCCCTTTATTCCCCTCTTCTCAGTACCCACCTCCCACCAGCATTTCCCTATTTTAGTTCATGTCCAAGGTCATACATATTAAGTTCTTTAGCTTCCCCATTTCCCATACTATTCTTAACTTCCTCCTGTCTATGTTGTACCTACCAATTATGCTTCTTATTCCCTGTACCTTCCCCCCATTCTATCTCTCCACCTCCCCACTGAAAACCCTCTATGTGATTTCCATTTCTGTGAATCTCTTCCTGTTCTAGTTGTTTACTTAGTTCATTTTTGTTTTTGTTTTATTTTTTTAAGTTTAGTTGTTGATAGTTGTGAGTTTGTTGTCATTTTACCATTCATATTTTTTATCTTCTTCTTTTTCTTAGATAAGTAGCTTTAACATTTCATAGAATAAGGGCTTGGTGATGATGAGTTCTCCTTTAATTTGACCTTATCTGGAAAACACTTTATTTGCCCTTCCATTCCAAATGATAGCTTTGCTGGATAGAGTAATCTTGGATGTAGGTTCTTGCCTTTCATGACCTGTAAGGTTTCTTTTGAGAAGTCAGCTGATAGTCTTATGGGAACTCATTTGTAGGGAACTGTCTCCTTTTCTCTTGCTGCTTTTAAGATTCTCTCCTTTTCTTTAATCTTTGTTAATATAATTATGATGTGCCTTGGTGTGTTCTTCCTTGGGTCCAACTTCTTTGGGACTCTCTGAATTTCCTGGACTTCTTGGAAGTCTATTTCCATCACCAGATTAAGAAAGTTCTCCTTCATTATTTGTTCAAATAAGTTTCCAATTCCTTGCTCTTCCTCTTCTCCTGCTGGTGCCCCTATGATTCAGATGCTGGAACATTTAAAGTTGTCCTGGAGGTTCCTAAGCCTCTCCTCATTTTTTTCTGAAATGTTCTTCCTTCATTCTGTTCTGCCTGAATGTTTATTTCTTCCTTTTGTTCCAGATCATTGATTCGAGTTCTGCCTTCCTTCCCTTCACTGTTGGTTCCCTGTGCATTTTCATTATTTCACTTTTCATAGACATTTCCTCTACTTTGCAACCATACTCAACCATATCCTTGAGCATTCTGATTACCAGTGTTCTGAACACTGCATCTGATAGGGTGACTATCTCTTCATTGCTTAGTTGTATTTTTTCTAGAGCTTTATCTGTTCTTCATTTGGGCCATATTTTTTTTTGTCTCAGTGCACCTGTGACATTGTAAGGGGTGGAACCTTAGGTATTCGCCAGGGTTGACAACTTGGGTTAAGCAGGGCAATGCAAGTTGCTTCATTGTGGTTCTATGTGTGGAGGATGGGTCCAAAAGGGAACAATGTCACTTGCTCAGCTCTCTTCCAGCATTAAGTCACTTCCTCTGCTACCTACAAACAAATTGGGCCCTTCTGGTGCTGATTCCCAGGTGGGTGGGTTTGTGTACATTCTAGGATCCTGTGAGTCTATCCAACAAACTCGCCTGTGAGGCTGGGAGGTCCTCCCACCATCTCAACACCCACAGATTTTTTCAGTCAAATGTTTTGGGACTTTATTTCCCTGTGCTGGAACCCTTGCTTGTGTGGTCTGTCTCACACCCCAGTTGTTCCTCCTGGTTATATGCACACAAATGTTGGACCACATGCTCTGCCAGCTGCCGCCTTGTCCACCCCAGTCCTGCTGCCGCTGCCTTGCCACAGGTCCTCTCCACCTGGCTGCCAGTCTTCACCCCTCCTACCAGTCTGGATAAATGTTTCTTCTTTAACTCCATGGTTATCAAACTTCCTTACAGTTCAATTTTCTGTCAGTTCTGGTTGTTTTCTATTTTCAAATTTGTTGTTGTCCTTCTTTTGGTTGTGTGAGGAGGCAAAGTGTATCTACCTACACCTCCATTTTTGTCAGATGGAATTTCAGTGGAGTTTTAAAGATGATTGGATTTTCAGTCAGTCTTAATGTTCAACTTCTGCTGAATTGCTCATTTGGCGACTTTCTCTTTTCTCTCTACTCCTTCTCCCTGGTTGTTGCTTCCTTTTCCATGGCTTGACCTATCACCTATATGCTGATGATTCTCAATTTTTTCTTTCAACTTTGATCGTATGTTTTTGGTTATAAGCCCAATACTATATCCATTCCTCATTACTCCATGAAGTTTTGTTTTATCATGTTTTTACTGCTTATGTAATTTTGATAGCTCCATTCTCCACCCCTACCGTAACCAGGTCTATATTTTGTATATTTTCTTTCCTCTCAAGTCTTTCTTAAAAAATTTATTAAACCTATTTTTTCATTACTAAACTGTTACTCATACATGTGTTCTTTTAATCTTTTGTCAGTGGTTTCTTCTGTGAAATCCTAATGCAAGAAAATATTTCTTAAACTTTATAAAATTTATTTTTTTAATGTCTCTTTCCAAGTGGATATGCCCCTTCACCAGTCACAGTAATAGACCATTCAGCTACTCTCTCAGTCCTTGCTTTTCATAATCAACATAAATCCAGAATTTGTGTTATTATATTCAAGATTCCACATGATTTCTGTTTCACTACATTTGGTTTCTTTTTCTAGGGGACACTCCCAGCTGTTGTCTAGGGAACACTGCCAGCTGTTGAAATATAGAGATATTTCACTCTGATTGCTGATGTGTTATGAAAAAAAAATTCAGAGATAAACATTCTTGGATCTTCCTTTAGAGTAAAGTTTAAAAGCTTCAAGCACCAACATGGTATATTGAAAAAGCATAGATTGATCTCCAAATGCTGGGGCAACTCCTTTCAAAATTAGGACCCAAGAAAGGGAAAGAGGAGCATACAACTTGACATAACATAGTCATCTTGGACATCATAGTACTTTTCAGTCCCCTAAAACTGCAACAAAAAACATCAGCTTCCAGTAGTTTAGACAAGAATATAAGGGGATTCACCCTTGAATTGAGTTCTGTATGTTTGTGTAAACACTTTTTCTGAGTTTAATAAATCTGTATTTTAAAAAAACTGTTCCATTTGCTTCTCCCCTCAAATGGAGAAATTACCATTAATTTCTATAGATGGAAGATTATATGTCTTCATTAGTATCTGTATGGGTTAATGTTCCCCTAGTTTTATTTGTCCACTTGACATTCAGGTTCCACTGACAACATGAATTGCTCTGTACAAGAATTTGGCCTCTTGGAAATGGTAGCTTAGTTTAGCCTTATTTAAAATTTCAATGTCTCACTTCAAATTTTGAATCTGTGATCCCTCTTGCTTTGTCTAATAATAGTGCCTGTCAGTTTTCAATCACTGTTCATATTTAATTTAATTGGAATCCTAGTGCCTGGAGCTATATCATATTAGCTCTTTTTCCAACATAGTTTTAAAATTGCCTTTCCCTACAGTCTGAAGCTGCCTTGTGAATTTTCTTGAGAGCATAACCGAATGATTATTCCTTTTCCTAAGCTGAAGTACTATCATACAAATTTTTAAAAAATCATCATCAGAAAACTTATAATTCACAACTCACGAGATGCCTGAAACCATAAAAGCAATGATGCCTTTACAAAATTTGTTGGGAGAAAGTCCAACTTGAAGGTAAATAAATAAATATATGTAGTAGTATATTTTTTCTCAAATAGAATAGCATTTCTATTGGTTTATTCTCACAGTAATACCAGTATCTGAAAATACCTTTGTAAACTGGAAGATACAAAAGCACATAAGTGGTGTTTTACGTCACAGTGAGGTAGCACATGTAAACCACTATGCACTAGAGTCTGTGCCTGGTGATGAGAGGGACTCAGATGGTAATGAGAAACAAAGCACTGAGTTTGAGAAGGATGTAGCTATTTCATGGCTATTTCACCTTTTATATGTATCTGATCGAAGGGCTCATGTAATACCTGTCCTCACTCCTTTCCTTCCACTTTCAGCCTCTTTCATTTAATGGCACCTGTTTTAGAGTTTTCTAATAGTGAGTGTATTGGGAATGAGGTATATAAAAGAAGTATTGGGTTTAGATCTCTAAAAGGAAACCATTATATCCATGTATTATGGCATAAAAGATTAACATAGGAAGTGTGTGTATATGTGTTTGTGCCTGTGTGTACTGTCTATCAATGGTCACAGTGAAGTAGTATGACATGAGTGATGCATCTGAGTTAACTGCAGAACACTTTTTTTTAAAAAAAGGGTTTTGTGCTAAGTTTTTAAAAAATGAAAAGACTTTTAAAAATGAAGAGATTTGTCAGGAAAGAGAAGAAAAACAAAATAAACATGTTATACGCATAGTTTGACTTGAAGAGGATTTTGGGTAGAAGAAAACAAGTAGGTTTTCCTAACTAACACTGAGACTAAAGCAGGTATAGTCATAAAAAAGTATAAAAGTAAGTGAGCATATTGATATGAAAGGCAGAAAAGTTATAAAATTGTAGGCAATCAGGAGCAAGTGTTTGTATATCATAAAAAGTCAACAGATAAGTTTCATTATCCTATGCATGAAGGTCTTAAGCCATAGAAAATGTGGTGCTGACTCCAACCAGGAAGCTTACGGGTTACTTGAGGAATGGGCAAAGGGGACCAGATGGTAACAATTCAAAGATACCTACATGAGTTCTTATTCATGTTCTGTGATTTCATACTTTATCTACTTTTGTGGGCATTAGTTATTTACAAAACATTTATTTTCTTAAATATTTTATAAATATAAAATTTTGCCTTAGCAAGCATTCAATGAAATAGGAAAAATAATGTTCAGATTAAGAGACCAAGACCTAGAAAGGTACAATGATTTGCCCAAATGAGTAGCCCTGCAGTTAGCATCCTTTCCTTATAATTTCTTAGTTAGTGACCTTTTCTCATACTATTCTACCATTTTGCCTGGAACAGAGTTCAGGGATAAATATCCATCAAGGTGTCCCTGGGATTTATAATGTTCACTACTTCCTCTCCTAGAAGATGCTAAGCATCACTGCCATTGTAGCTATCATAAGCAGAAACTGAGAACAAGAACAACATATGTTTAGGATGATGCTATTTAGCATTATTGTACAACTTGGGAATTCATGCTTAGAAAAACATTTGAGTAATCTCCCAACATTCCGTTGGGTTTATAACAGCCCATGAGGTGGGACATTATTACGGTTACCATTTGCTAGCATCATTCAGCACACATGGTACCTGCCATTCTTAGAAATACAGTATTCCTTAAAGAATGGTAAAAGCTGACTTAAACTTCTTAAATGCTTGCCTTGCTTTAAGGGAAATTTTCAGTCATTCAAAAAAAAAGGTTTCCTTTCTATTAAAAAAGGCGTTTGTTGACATTCCACAAGGCAAATGAATCTAGTAAATATTTCCAACTGCTCTGTGGTTCCATAGCCCTTATTGTCCACATGGTCCTTGTCTTGAAAGTTGTTGTTTTTTATACAAAAGATACTTTAATGTTGTGTGTGGTGTATGTACATAAATTCATAGACAAGTCCAGCAAAGAAATAACTTAATTTTTAAAACAGAATGTGAGGTAGCAGTTTTGAGATATTAATATAGATTGGGGAACTAAGTTTTTCTATGAAAACAAATTCATTATAGCAGCAAAAATGTGATGCAGTATTTCAAAAGATAAAGAGATGACCATCTTCAAGCCTAGTTATAGTAATAATTTAACACTGTCCAGACAGCTCAGACCACCAAGAGGACACCTAGGATAGTCAGTAAGAATGTGGAATATCTCTG
The DNA here is from genome assembly GCF_019186645.2 of Phyllostomus hastatus. Classification (NCBI taxonomy): domain Eukaryota; kingdom Metazoa; phylum Chordata; class Mammalia; order Chiroptera; family Phyllostomidae; genus Phyllostomus; species Phyllostomus hastatus. Next base: position 43,354,877 of record NW_025334041.1, read on the forward strand.
GAGCCACACTACTTGAGTTCAGACCCTGATTCTGCCATTTACTGGCTGTGTGAACTTGGACAATTTTCCAAATCTCCGGGTACCTTGGTTTTCTCATCTGTAAATAGAATTAAAAATTAATCTTCTTCACAGGTTACTGTGAAGATTGAATGCATTATATGTCAGTTCCTGACATATAATGAATACTATATAAGTAATTCTTCCTCTTATTATTATTATTATTAAGCAAAATATATCATTTTATTTCTAACAATCTTTCCTCAGACTCCAGTTTGGAGAAAATACTGTGGAATTTCTTGGCAATATATATTTAATCATAAATAAAACCCACAGAGTTGATTTTAATACATTCCTATCATCTACTTCATAGTTTCTCTCATTACTATTTTAATATTAATAACTACCAAGTATTAAGTAATTAGTGTGTGCTGTCATCTCACTTAACCTGCATAACAGCCCAGTGCACACACAACATCATTATCTACCCACATTTTGCAGAGAAAGAAACTTGCAATTGGTAGATTCTTCTAGTAGACTTAGAAATGAAGACTTAGAAAATAAAATATAGGCAAATGTAGTTCCATGTATGTCAGTCTTTTCAAGTCCCACTTCATTTTAATTATTTTGATTATAGCATGAAATTGCATAACATACTTCCTTTTACAAAAGAGCAACAGATGGTGTCATCCTAAATGTGGCCTTCTTAATGAAATAGAGTTGATAAACATAATTCACTTTTTTAAAGAATAAATTATTTCTGATGCAGTATAATAAGTACTCTGATTAACTTTTGACACGAGATGGTTAAAAAGCAATATACATTTTTCATTCTTAGGTGAGTCTAAGATATGTGTTGCCTTACAAAACAATTTGGGTCAGCCACTGAAATGTACTGCAGCCACAAAACAGAAAGAATCTTAATTCTCACAAAAGATTTAATAAATGTTAGAAACTTTACAAAGAAACACTGGGGTGTTTAATTTTTCTGATAATTATTTCATTTTTCCTTAATATTGCACTTTTCATATTTTAAGGCTTTCCTTGAAGACATGTTAACATGTGTCTTTTGCTGACTTGATATATCATGAGCTTAACAGTACAGCTAACTTTATTGTTGAGTCTTTTTTCCCAAGGAAGTGACAGCTGTGTGTTTCATTTATCACCAACCCTACCTAACAGACTCATTGTGTTCTGCCAATAGATTGGGATTTTCTTTCTATAAAAGTTTGTTCCTGTAAACATAAACAGATTATTACTTTTCTGTTTTTCTGTGTTCTATGAAAGCAGCAAATTTAGTGGCTAACCCAAATTGTTTCAGAAGTCTATGTATAGTTTATGAATTCCTAAAAAGCAGAAAACGTATATAGTTTTTTGATCACCACAACCCTAAACTTATCTAGAGCATCAAAAGCAGACTGTGGAAAAAAAAGGGCAAATTATGTTGATCAACTTTACTCCATTAAAAAAGAAGGACAGGGTCCTTTAAATATCTTTGTATAACTAGTCATAAATAATCTCTACCACCAAAAAAAGGAGAAACAATGCTTTAATGCATTTTAATATATTGCAACCAATTTATCATAATTAATTCTGCCACAATTTCAAATTTAATTTACAATGCTGATTAAATCTTGTTTCTATTGTTTAATGAATGTTCTATATGTAAATGACAAGTTCTACAGTGGTAGAGTAAAAAGGTAGAAAATGTAGAATTATTTTTTTTAAAGAAAGAGTAATAATCTCTTTTTAAGTTCATTTCTCTTTGGGTCAATAATGATTTCTTCATCTGTGCCATGCTAGGCAGAGTTAGAAGCTTGGGCTAGAGAGATGAAAAAGGTGGTCCTCAAGATGGTTTTACATCCCAAAGAATGAGACAAACAAATGTTGCGAGCTTTTCAGTGCAAAACAGTAGAGGCTGATTTCACAGAGGGCTTAGGGACCACAGAAGGAAGACTGAATGCCTCCAGGGCATTTTGTAGTTTCTGCCTGACTTTTATTGATTACTCTTAGATTTAAGGCACAATGCTAGGAGGCACTGGGTAGAAGAAACTATGGGGACAAAAATCACAAAGACGGTGGTCCCAGAAAGGATGAGAGGATGGGAATCAGGACTATTAAGAATGAGCTGAGATCCAGTTATCCTCAGGATTCCAAATGGGAACATTGGCAATTCCATCCCAGAGGCAAAGTCAATATAAGCAATTTTCCTGCATAGGAGCCAAGTTAATAAGCTCCAGACTGGTATCACTAGTGAAAATAGAACATCTCAAAAAAAGGTAATTGGGAAAAACAAAATCAACTATTTCTTAAAAGAAACTCCTTAAATTAGGGAAGTGAGAGTTTTTGCACGTGGCACATGGCACATTTTTCTTTACCTACCTAATTCTAAAGGAAAGAGAAATGCAATCCCATTGGTATGGGTTTAGGGGCACTTTTCAGTTAATCAAGTATGTGCATTTACATAGCACAAGTTCCTCACTCCGTCACTAAAGAAGAATGAGGTAACATGGAAGTTACTTCCCCTTATATCATTCTCGAGACACCTAAAATTTAGGCATGTATTTGAACAGAATACATAATCAAAATGTTTACCATTTGTCCCAAGTCTCTAAAGGTTCAAGTTCTAGGCTATTTCACAAATATTGGTCAGTTACTTTTGTCCATACAAGTCTTAATTTATTTTAAATAGAAATTAATGGGTGATGTGCCTGGTTTTCATAGGGTGTATATATTTGTGTAATACAATAAATGGATATGTATCATGAATTGTATCAAAACTTGGCCCCTAAGAATCTACAGTTTCCCCCCAAAATTGAGTGTCATGTTTTTAACACTTCATTTTTATTTAACTTTGACTTATTCAAAACAGGAAGTTTGTTTGGGCAAGGAGTACTGAATTATTACTATCCTAAATCTGACCACGGTACCTGAAATTTTGAAATTTTTCTCTCATAGCTTTGGACCAATATCCTGCCCACTTGTGTGTGATTTTGCTGTTATTAGTGTCTGACTTGGCTTCACTGTGTCACCTCTGCCTGACTCCTACCTCAATCAGATTTATTAGCTGCAAGCAGCAGTGTTCTCTTTATCAAGCCTGTCACAGAGAGCAATAGCCACAATCTTAAGAGTCATCCTTCACTTTAACTTTTCAATTGTGGTCTGGCAATCAGCAGCTACATATTTCTCTGCATATATTTTTTTCTATGAAAAAGCAAAGCTAATAATGTTAAATAACTCAACTTAGAGAAAGGTATTAAGAAACCTATTTGAAAAGAATTATTTTAATTTTAATGTTAGTGTGATATAGTTGAAATGATTTTTTAGTGGTTTGAAACAGATGCTGTATATGACATAATTTTATAAAATGCAAATCCCTGTATAAAGCAAGAATGACAACAGAACAGCCAAAAGACTTTGTATACATGTGTATGCTTTATACTTTGATATGCAGGTTTAATAATATGAATACCTGCCATTTGTCACAGTCTCTATCACTCCCTAGTTGGTCATAGTCTCTACATGCAACCGGTGTCACATGTTTATATTACCTGCCTAGACCAGTAGCTATTAGATTTTGTATCATCAGAGAAAGGGAAGAAATGGAGAGATGTAGTATTTGTCTACTATGAGTTAGAGTCTGTAGTAGGAGCTATCTACATATCATCTTATTTAAATATCATAAACCTCTGTGAGGCAGGAACTGTAATTACCATTTCACAGATAAGAAAATGAGTCTCACTCTTACCAATGTGGTTGGGATGGCTGAGTATCACTGCGCACAGCAAAAGGTCACCACATTCAATTCCCAATCAAGACGGACACACAGCTGGGTTGCAGGTTCAGTCACTGGTTGGGATGCGTACCAGAGACCACTGACCAATGTTTCTCGCTTCATTGTTTCTCTCCCTTTCTTTCTCCCTCCTTTCCCCTCTCTAAAAAATAAATAAATAAAATCTTTAAAGAAAAAGAAAGAAAGAAAATGAGTTTCTCAGAGTTTAATAGAACTGACCCTAAACCCCCTCAAGTAAAAGCTCTGGGAGTCAAACCAACATTTGTTTTGTTTTGTTTTGTATTTTTAGCTTGACTGTTTGAATAGGTGATACAGTACATGGCCTAAAACGGGTAAGCAGTGAAAAGGTTTCACCACTTCTCTTCCTTGGCTACCCGGTTCCCTTCCCCAGAAAAAAAACAAACTTATTGGTGCCATGTATTATTCTACAGGCATGTTTTATTCTTAAACAAAAATAAAAACAAAAAAAAGAAAAATATCCCATGTCAATTTATATAGAGCTTTCTCAGTCCTGTTTTTTTATCTTGTTTTTAAAATATAGTGTTTTCACTGTGTACATATATTAAATCATCACACAGTATACCCTAAGTATACAATTTTTATTTTTTAGTTATATCTCAATAAAGCTAGAAAAATACTGTTTTATATGCAAATAAATAAATAAAACTGTGGGTTTTTTAAAGTGTTTATTCTAATATTGCAGCATTATTTGTTTGCTTATTTAAACTTTGTCCAACTTTTGTTATTAAAAGTTTTACTACAGCTCTGGCTGGGTGGCTAAATTGGTTGGAGCATCATACCATACACTACAAGGCTGTGGGTTTGATCCTTGTTCAGGGCACATCTCTAGGCTGCAGGTTCAATCCCCAGTTGGGGTGCTATGGGAGGCAACTGACCAAGGTTTCTCTCTCACATTGATGTTTCAGTCTCCTCTCTCTCTCCTTCTTCATTCCTCTCTCTCTAAAATCAATGAACTTGTCCTTGGGTGAAGATAATTTTTAAAAAATTATATAATGAGTAATCTATGTCATTTTACATATGTATGAACACTCAATTTTATTTTTTTCTATACACCAACACAGATGTCCCAATTTTATTTAAGAAATCCATGCTTTTCCTTCTAACATGAAATGCTGCATTACAGATTAAACTGAGTTTTGCATTTTCAAATTTAACTCTTTCTGACTCTGTGTTTTATATAGTATATGTCCCTGCCAGTAATAATACCCTATAAATATATTGTTAGAGCATTTTAGATATCTATTAATTTCAGTTCTAACTTACATTTCTCAGGTCCCACCAGTTTAACTCCTGGTGCTACAGATAATATTTTGTTTTAATTAAAGTCTCTTTTGTGTTGCAAGATGTCTGAAGCATATCAATTAGCCAATTAGTTCTGATCAGTGAAGTATAAGTATCTCTTTGGCTCTGTTTCTACCAGGGCACAGCCATGCTCACAAAGGACCATTTCTTAGGATTAGAGACTGAGGCTTCACTGTGTGTCCTAAGGGGCTAATTCCTTATAGATTATGTGAGGACTAAGTGAGTTAATGATGCAATATTCAAGAGATGCCAACTAGCATGGAGAAAGTACTCCAGACGGAACAGAGAAGCAGCACAGTGGTGAGCTGTGCAGACCCTGGAGCCAGGAGCCCAGTTTGTACCTTGCTGCTGTTGCCCATTAGCTGCGTAACCTTTGGAAGATTTCTTAATTTCTTTCTGTCTCCATTTTCTCATCTGTGAAATGGGAATAACAACAGAGCCTACCTCCAGGGATGCCACTGGATTATTGTGTGCCTTTATGTGAATTTGAAAAAAGACAGATGCCTATTAATTTTGCTGAAAAGGTTCTTTGTGTGGAAAAACAGGAGCCCCTTCACTCCCAGGGAAGGGAAAGGGCAAGGGCAAGATGCACTGAACAGGGGCAAGATTTCCATGCTATCCTCACATTCTACGTATGCCCTTGTGAAATACAACAGTGCAACCCAATCCACGATCACATCTCCACTGTAGCAATATTGTGCTCATTAAATGAGTTAACTCCTGTAAAACACTTAAAACCAAGTTCAGCCCTTGTAAATACTAGCTGTTCTCCAACCTGGTCCTTCTCACAGTTTATTTCCCAGCCTGGTTTCACCACTGACTACCAATTGCAGCGCTATTGTATTTTAAAGCCCAAAAAGGCAGATAGAGAGCTTTTTCTAATACCTCTTTATTTTTTATAGCCACTACTCATTCTAATTATTTGTAATACTACTTATATCTGATGTAATCCAAATAACTTAATTAAATCATATAGGTGTGAGTGCTTTTTTTCTCCTTTGCGGCAAATTAGAATTGACCCAATCATTCAATTTAAAACATGCTGAATTCCCAGTTGGTATTCACAACTGGGTCTGAGCAAGGCGTGCAGAGTGGAATGGGACACAGAATCAGACCTCTTCCTAGAGAAATAAAAACAGTGCTTACAATTCAGGGTGATGCATGTTAGGCTCAGGTGGAGAGGGGGCACAAAGTACGGGCAGATTAGAAAGTGGGTCAGGAAAGACCTCTGTAAGATGTGATGCTGAAGTTGTTCAAAAGGTAAGGAAAAAAATCAGAAAAAGGTAAAGTCAGGCAGGTCAAAGGCATAGAGGCGTTATCCAATTCCATTTCACTTGGTCTGAGGCTTTCAGTAGTAAAGAGGAGGTTAAGAGAAAATGTTGAAGCCAGATTGGTATGGGTCATAGAACAGGTCAGAATACTTAGAAGTTGATCCTGTAAGAGAGAGCCATTTAAATACTTTGTGCTCAAAGTTCACCTATCTAAAACTGTATTTATAATTTTATGGCTGATTAATGCAGACTCTGTGGGAATAGGGAAATAATGGCAGTAGACCACACCAGAGATGAAGAACTTGAAGTGAGAGAGACTCTGAAGGAGGAGGTGGTGTGGTGGGTGTGGTTTGAAGATGCCACTGCATGATCGTGGGGCTGGCTGTCATTTATGCTGTGAAAATTAAGCAGAGAAATCATAACCAAGGGATGACATAGTCTGTTTTTCATTTTATGCCTTGCATTTAAGGCTCTTTTCATATGATGTTATTTGATTGCTCTTTCAAAAAACAAACTATATTTCTCAGGACCTGGTGGTCTGGAAGTAACCTCAGATTTTCTAGATTGGAGCAAATTTACTTGGAAGATTTTTTTTTCTATGAGAGTCTACATCTTTTCATAATTATCTCCTTATTCATGCCATATGGGACACCCATTTATGTTTGAAGCAGCAACATCACCAGAAAATACCCTCAGAATTTCTCATAATGAAATGCATCTGTTAACAGCTTGATAAACCACATTGTGCAAGGTGAACTGCATGTGCTGTAGTTCGGAGCATGGCACAAATCCCCCATCTATACATTTGTCTATGTGTGCCTATGGCCATCATGTGATACAAGTGTCTACACACTAAGACTCATAAGCTAGGAAACCTGCCCTGGTTTATGATGACTTTCAATGACCTACCTGCAGACACCTGCTCATGTCAGTACAAATTGGGTTAGTTTACTAATGCCATATGTGTGTGCATTTGAAGCCTAGATTTGCTGAACTTCATTGGATCAACAGTGAGGACACTGAAAATATATTTATTTGATGAATTTCTTATATTTTCCCCAGGTTAACTATAATCATTTTGGATATGTTATATCAGGTGATTTTCCCAATTAGTATTCTATAATAATAACATGGAGAAAACTGACAATAAAAGCCAAGTTATAATATACACTGTGAAAGTATTATAGAATTATAAAACTATTCCTGAGGGTTAATAGTAATGGGATTAAAACTCCTAGAATAAAAGATACATATGTGCCTCTAGCTCATCAACAAGTATTTCTGAAAATTGTAAAGGATACTATGGTCATTTGAAAAGTTCAAGTACCATCCAAAAATACTGACTATTCTGATTGAGCAAGCTATTTCTTTGATGTGAAGAACTTGTGAAGAACTCAAATTCTTATCATTTTATTTTGTGAAAAATATATTTGATCCAGGATAGAAGTATATGCTCTGCCATCTGTGTGGGCCATTAACATATGCAGAATAATTTTTTTTAGAATCTGGTCTGCAGACTAATGTAGGCTATTATATTCATTTTCTCTGTTCTTAACTAAATTTTAAGAATATAAATTAAATTCTTGAATTTTCTTGATTTTGAGCTTTGGAGAATTCCACCTCTCAGGATGTGAGGCCAGAACAAGAAGCTCAGGAAGGAGACTTAGTGATGGCTGAAGGCGTAGGAAGAATACAGACAGGGGTGTTGACACAAAAGCCACAGCTAGAGGGCTTCCAGAAGTCAGAATTTAGGAACATTGATAAATGATCAGTGAAGCAGGCAAGATGTAAATGTAAAATTTCCCACTGAATTTTGCAACTAAGAAGTTAGTAAATGTGATAGGAGTGGATTCTCAAGGTGCCAGTGGTTGATTAGAAGCTAAACTGAAGTGAATTGAAACGGGAGTAGGAGGATTATCAAAACATATCAGTAGGTCAAGGCAAACCAAAACGTTTCTGACATACCCTTGTTAAAAGTGCTCCAAGGCGATGATGATGATGGCCACAACAAAGACAATAATGATGATGATGAATTTTAGCATTTCTTGAATGCTTCCAGTAAACCAGCTTACTGCAGTAAGCACTTTATTTATTAAACTCCACAATTCCCATTTGACATTAATTCCCATTTGACATTAAATGAGACGCTAAGTAGATTAACTCACTTTGCTTCATCTGTTTTTGCCCTTCCTACCCTCACACTTGCCTACCTTCGTTTCTTGCTTTATTTCCTTCTTTCTTCTTTTTTTCTTTCTTTATTTCCTTCTTATTCTCTAGCAAACATTTATTTAACTATTTCTAGAATCTAGGTATTTTGTTATATGCAGGAAATACAATAGTGACTAAAAAAATACTTATTCTGCATAGAGTAGACATGAAAAATAATGGCAGTCTTTATTCTTTTTTGCTTCCTGAGCAAAAACCTTTTCTTGTTCACTTTCAATTTCTCTAACTCATCACTTTCTCTATGTCAGACTACCTCCATCTACCAAAGGCAGTTTCCCCAAATGCTGTTCTTATGTCTTTGCTACCTCCTTTACACGACAGGGCCTTGCAGAGTAGCATCTACTCCCACTAGTTTAATTTTCTGTGAAAGCCATACAATTAGCAAACATTTATACTTCTCACAGAAAGTCACTCTGTTCTTACAAGGCCTCAGGTGTCTCTGATTAGAACAAATCCAGAAGAAGGTGGTGAAGACAAAGCTTTTTGCAACTATCTTTCTCTGAAATGGTTTTTCTAACATACCAGCTCAGGAACTTTAAAAACTTCTAAGATATTACTATCTTTAATTTGTAAAATCTTTTCTTAACTCTTCTTATGTTCTTGTATATATTTCTCCCATAATCCTTTCTTTCTGTCACAATCAGCCCTCAGCAGACACTACGTACGATGTTGTAAATGCCTTGTTGCCCTCCCTCCTGCTTTCAGGGGACAGCCTTCCCAGACATCCTCACCTGGGCTGCCAGCAACCCTTCTCCACATCTCTCTTTGGACACAGCCCCACTCTCTCAAAGCAGACCTCAAGTACAAGGATACATTGCACCAGGTCCCAGCCCTTTTCTTCCAAAGTGGGCCCCAGATAACTTTTTAAAATAAGCAGCCATTTAACCATAGCGATAGCCCTCTTAATATTCTACACTTTATTGACTCTATCTCTGATTTTAAATACACCTATATCTCAATTTTAGTAAAGTCATAGAAACCTTTAGTCAAGAGTCACTTTTTGTGTGCTGAATAATGGCAGAATGTGCTCATGTTATGTTTGAAATCCTGCCTTCAGCACACCAAAGACAGCATTTTCAGGAGCCATGCTGCCTCAAGGCAAGAAAAATTTTGCTCCCTCATGCCTGCATGCTACGACTTTGAATGTAGTCCCCATGCTACAGCTTTATAATTTTATGCAAATATTCAAGGAAGATTTGGACTCTGCATGTTTTGGAAACTATTCATCATTCATTTAATAAATAATTTGGTAAGGATTTTTAATTATATTTTGGAAAAATATTTCTGCTAAAATTATGGCCATCCATATGTTCCTAATAAATCAGTTATTGAAATCAAAGGCATTTTCTTCAGATTTAATAGCATATATAGTAATTTTAATATGTTTATTATAATTCTCCTAGATCTGGCAAAAAATTTCCAATTAAAATGCCTTGAGGTTTTTTTCTTATCATTATTGCTGGTGCTGTATTTTAAAGTCCTGTTTCCAGGGTTCCCTTAGATAAGAGAACTTGAGGTTTATCTCAAAATAATGATATATTTTCTATTGTCTTTATTTTTATGCCTTAATTCTGTTATTTGATTTCAATATTTTATCCATCTTTTGCCACTTTCACTCTTGGTTTTCATAACTCAATATTTTTTCAGGCTGGCTTTTATCTAATAAGCACAGTCTTCTTTTTCAATTTAGAACAAAAAAATGAGCAGAGGAATACAGGAAATATTAGTGAGTGAGAAAAAATGAATTATGAATCCATATAAATCATGTAGACCAGGCATTATAATATAGGGTTTGTTCAAGTACGTCTTTTCAAAAGTGATTTTTTAAAAAAAGTATACCATGGAAACTCACTGCACCATGAAGTCACAAATTTCACTTAAACCCAATGTATTCACACAAACAAAAATCTTTTAAGCAAAAATAATTTGACTATTGGGAAGCTTATGCCAAAAGGACTTTTTCTTCAAAGATTTGAATCATAAGTGCTTGGTAATCAGATTCAAACCACACCTGACAGTATAATCAATTAATTGTACATTACAATCATTTACTTTTTGTTTTATATTATTTTGCTTCATTGAGATTATGAAAAGCTCTAAATCCAAAATTAGAAAAAATCTTTGTTTTAGGCTGTACCAGCAACATAAACTTATTGTACTCTAAACTGGTTAATTTATAAAGGAATGTTACATAAACACAAAGTATGAAAATGCAGAAAAACTAAATAAATGTGATTCTTCCAAATAAAACCAATAGGTGACCCAATACAAAAAGTGTCTCAAATCTAATTCTTATTTTTTTTAAATTTTTTAAAGATTTTTATTTCATTATTTTTAGAGAGAGAGGAAGGGATGGAGAAAGGGAGAGAAACATCAATGTGTGGTTGCCTCTTGCACGCCCCCAAGTAGGGACTTGGCCTGTAATCCAGGCATGTGCCCTGACTGGGAATCAAACCTGCAACCTTTTGGTTCACAGGTGCTCAATCCACTGAGTCACAGCATCCAGGGCAGATTTTATTTTTCGCGGCCAAGTAATACTCCATTGTGTATATGTACTACAGAGACAGACTTATAGATGCAGAGAACAAAATTATAGTTGCCAAAAAGGAGGTAGATTTGGGGGCTGGGAAAGAAGGTGAAGGAATTAAGAAGTACACATCGACAGTTACAAAATAGTGACAGGGTTATAAAGTACAACACAGGGAATATAGTCAATAATTCTGTAACAATTGTGTGGTGCCAGGGGGGTACCAGACATATTGGGGAATCACTCTGTAAATGATGTAAATGTCTAACCTCTATGTTGTACACCTGAAACTAATAGAATATTGTCAACTATAATTGCAAAAATAATAAGAAGAATGAAAGAAAAAAGAAAAAATGTGGGTAGCTGTGAAGTGCACGTGCATGTGTGCAGCACACAGTATTCTCTATGAACCATGTGTTGGTAATTTATTTTTTTAAGATTTTATTTACTTATTTTTAGAGAGGGGAAGGGAGGGAGAAAGAGAGAAAAACATCAATGTGTGGTTGCCTCTCATGTGGTCCCCACTGGGGACCCGGCCTGTGTGTGCCCTGACTGGGAATTGAACCTGAGATGCTTTGGTTTGCAGCCCGCACTCAATCCACTGAGCTATGCCAGCCAGGGCCATGTGTTGGTAATTTAAATGATAGTATTTGGTGCACCAGTATATCATAAACAACAAAAATACCCCTTTAGAATTTTCAAAATAACTAACCATCAGTTTAAAATAACAGACTCTGGATGTAATGAATATGAGTTTAAGTATAGAATTCTTCTAATTGTTAAAACTGAGAAAGAAGTTGTGAAGCTGAAGGGCAGTTTCACAATAAAATATGAGCTACTTCATTTCACAGACTGGTAAAGTCAGACTCTTTCTGTAATATGGCAGTAAACCTTTGTGCTAGCCAACCAACACTCAGACAAGTCTGGGAGTTTCTGAATAATTTATTTGAATGAGTAAGTATATATAATCACATGGTGCCAGGTCAAAATACTAAGTATAGTAAATGCCAGCTATGTTTAGAGGTTGAGTATCAAATTTCATGTTGTCTCTCTGAAAACATTAGAGAATTTAAGGCAAAATCAGATGACCTGAGGAGCAACCGAGTGGACATCCATTTGTGAAAAGTCATTGTTGGCAAAATCTGCAGCGGTCATTATTTCTGCATTTACCAAGATAACTGTGGCTCTTCTAAATGCCTGTCTTGTTTAAATATACTTATATGTTTACCTTGTCAGCTTAAAAATGCAAAACATTCTCCTTTTCAAGATCTAAAAGCCATGCCAAGATCCCATAGGGAATTTGAAAGCGCTGATTGGCCCTAAAGTCTTTGCTTATTCTTTGAAGTGTTAGCTTTAAAGTATGTGTACACAGCATGGCTGAAAAGCATTTGAGTAAGAGAAAATAAATACATGAAAATAAACTATTCAATTAAGTTTTATGGAATTCATTGCACACTTAATTAAAGTAGTCTTTATCTCTACTGCTCACAGGGCTCACTTAACAGGAAAATTGAGGAATATTAAAATAGTGGAATATGTCTCATATCAATATATTTTCTAAAATGGATAAGTGTGGAATAATTGAAAATAACTTTGCTCTTTAGAGGTTTTTAATATTTGGCCTCTGCATTTATAATTAATCTAAAGACTTCATTTTTAAAACTCTCATAGATGTGACTAAAAAGGAAAATGAGCCATAACAGTGCTGATACTACCTTTTGCTCAGAACTATCTGCTCACCAATGTTTATGCACAGCATAACTAGTTATCTATCACAAGAAGGCAAAGATTCTGTATGTAATTGTTTTTCTCCACTCTGTGGGTTATTATGTGACTCCTAATGAAATGTTTTATATTCATCAAGTTCAAAAGTTACCTTGCCATATCTCTAAAATCTTAATGGTCAATTTAGTATATATTTTTAAAATATGGCAAATTGGTGAAAGTAGAAAGCAGTTTCTATTTCTACTTATAAAATATAAGAACACTCTTAATTATCATTTTACTATATAAAAATGCAAAAGTACTTTGCATGTTTTATCATCAAACTGAATATCTATTATCAATCAGTAGCTTTTAAGTTAAAAACAAATTTATAACCTCAATTACTCTTATATTTTAACTTTTAGATTCTTTTTCCTTCTAAACACAAACCAGAAAAAATGAACAATCCACTGACCAGCAGTTTCTTTTCCACTTTTTTTTTTTTAAGAAGTAATTTTTTTTTTTTTAGATTTTATTTTTTTATTTACTTTTAGGGGGGAGAGAGAGAGAGAGAGAGAGAGAGAGAGAGAGAGAGAAAGAGAGAGAGGGAGAGAAACATCAATGTGCGGTTGCTGGGGGTTATGGCTTGCAACCCAGGAATGTACCCTGGCTGGGAATCGAACCTGGGACACTTTGGTTCCCAGCCCGCGCTCAATCCACTGAGCTACGCCAGCCAGGTCTTTTCCACTTTTGAAAAAAAACAAAAAACAAACAAAAAAAGCACAACACTGACAAATAGGTTTCTGTTCAAGAGAGATATAAATATAAATACAAATATATATGCATATATATCTGAACAGAAGATTTACCTTTTACCTTTATTATTATTCAATTGTTATTTGTCTAAGATGGAAGGTTGGAAGGGAGATATTTTATCTTCTTTTTATATACAAATAAAAATGTATGCATATAAACTCATTCTTCAGAATAGAAGGGCATTTATAAAGCAGTGCTTCCCATTCATTTGCCAAAAATAGCAATTAGCAGTTTTACTTTGTGATTGCTCTTCATGCCTGTTGTGTTGAAAATAGTAGTATATCACGGTTTCCATAAAAACACAAGGCATTTGATTCCATTTTATTCTTTTTTATTGCCTGCACAGTTTTGCCTTTTCTAGAATGTCATATAGTTGGAGTCATACAGTATGCAGTCTCCTCAGATTGGTGACTTTCAGATGGGCTGTACTTTGTTGATCAGGGCACATGTGGAAAATGGTGGACAGGTCAGTTGGGGCACATGGTACATTGACAGCTCACCCATGTTCATTCGGAATGTTGAGTTTGTGCTTATGTCAGTAAAAAAGTGGAAAAAGAGAACAGGACAAAAAGAATTGCATATACAAACTATCAAAATGCTTGAACTAATGCCATATCAAAGGGATTACATCTGTGTGAGTTTTCAAATTGCTAAAGAAAGTCTCCCTATTCTCAAATATAAAATGGGGTTAATTTTACTAATCTTCAGAGATTTCTTGATAGATTATATGGGATAATGTCTACAAAGTGCTTAACATATTGTCTGATGCATGACAAGTGTTTGTCATTGCACCAGACACCCAATGGGGATCTGGAGGTCAGGAGGGAGGTCTTGGCTACAAAGCACATAAGTGATGTTTGAAGTTAAGCGACATTTGCGTGAGTTGACTAGCTTACCAGGGATGCATTTAGAGCAAAAGAGAAATGGCACAAGACTTTGTCTGAAAAGACCAGGAAAAAATGGGACTACATTCCAAGGACAGTATTTCAAGATAAAAATGGACAGATACAGAGCTTTTGTGGTTCTTGGCTTCAAATAGCTGGGGAAACAGTGATTTCTTTATGCAGATTTGCTTCAACTGCTTTCTTTCCTTTTATCCCCAAAGAAAGAGCTTCCCCACCCCTTAAAGAGTCAGCCATTAGTGAGATTATATGGTGTTAATGAAGTCTTTCAGTTTCTCCATCTGTGTATTTGCATTGCACCTGTCACCACAGTACCTGGGTATTTATCTGCTGTACTTGCAGGGAAAGGTTCACATGTGCTCATTATGCAAAGGAGCTCTGGCAGATTTAGGTCTGCATGTGGCCATCAGGAGAACTGTGCCATTGTAAGATTACACAGTCAAAATTAAAAGTAAAACCTCAGATAGTACAAAGAACAGAAGGAACAGCTTAAGGTCAACATGATGACATGTACATATTACAAATAAAAATAATTTCAAAAGTTATTTTTAATTATGATGTTAAAAACAAATACAATTTTTTAAGACAATCGCAGTTCAGTATGGATTGAAATGACCTTATTTTCTAAAATTTAAAAATCTGATAGTAAACAGTAACAACATTCTACATTTGGGTGTTGACAATGAATTTGTATATTTTTGGTTTAATCTTAAGTAATTTTAGTATTTATTTTAAAGTAATTTTCAAATTACTAGATATTTCTATACTGTTTCTCTGCTACCTGGTACCCTGGTATATGTGTTAAGTTTTTCTCCATATTTCTTAAAATGATAGTTGTTTTACATGTTCTGCATAGAAAATTTCCTATAAAAGATTAGATCTTTCTTATCAAAATTAGTCAACAACATTTGATTTGGTCATTCTCCCAGAAAAAATACATTTTTATATTTTGAATCTTTATTGGTTTTGTACCTCCTACTATTTATTTTGGGGACCTTTCAAAACAACTAGCACATAAGTAGTATACTGTTTTAATCCCAGAATAAACTAAAATGTCATAAGCATAATTTTAATACTATTAATACTCTGTCTTCGTTCTGTGCTCTAAAGAGTTTTCAAAGCTCCTTAATGTATGTTACTCTTAGCCACCCAAATCATGGGTATTATTATCAAACTCCAGGAGACAGTACTGCTTTGTGGTTGGAGATATGGGCTTTGGAACCAGATCGAAATGCATTCACACCATGATTCTGCAACTTGTGAGCTTGAACAAATTATTTAACCTTCTAAACCTCAGTTTCTTCATTCTGAATAAAACCTCGTAGAGTAGCTGTAAGGAGTGAATGAGATCGCACACAGTCCACACTCATCGCAGTATTTGGCACAGAGAGGCACTAAACTATTTTAGTTATCATTACCTTCATCATTAACACCACCGTGTTACGAAGGTACTGTTATATCAATCACCTTGATTATTCAACCAGATCTGGAATCTTGGAAATAAAGCAAAAACTCTTAAGTCAAGATCTTCTGATAAATGTGACTTTGTAATTTATGTGAAACATTTTTAAACACCTTGTATTTCCCAAGCATATACCCCAAGGGAACATTCGTTAGTCTTATAATGATGCTCCTCAGCAAAAGGCCAAATAATGTGGGGAAATTCTACAGCACCTCACCTTCTCAATTATTCACAGTGTGCATTAGTGTATAGAAAACCTTGATACAAAATATAAACTTTACCGTAAGCATGGCTAAATGTGCCAAAAGTGCTCCTTCTATGCCAGACTATTCTGAGCTCTTTACAAAGAAATTCATTTAATTCTCACAAGCTTAGAAGGCAGGTGCTGTTGTTATCTCTGTTGCACACAGGTGGGGTGTAACATGCCCAAGCCCCTCAGCTACTTAAGGGTCAAAATCAGGGTCAGAATGCAGTCAGGCTCCAGCGTGTGCTCTCCTGACCTCTGCCTCTGTCACCCTCACAGGACACTTTATGATCAACTAGGTCCTTACTCAGTTCCTACCATCAGAATCTCTCAAGTCCTTTGGGGACTGACAGATTAATGCCATCAATAAATGTTTTTAAAGTAGATTATAAAACAATTCTAGTTTTATTTTTCCTCTGCATTCTAAACATTGAGGAATGCCTCATTCTAATGCAATATTTAAAAAGTAAGTTCTTAGGGTAGTAGGATCATCAAAGAATTTCTGAAGTCACATGCATTCAGATATGCAGAACAGAAATCCTACAAAAATAGTGCTTATTTTACACAAAATCAATATTTAACCCTAGAGCTTGTCCAGTTTACCTGTGGTAACTAAACTAATAGAGAGAAGTCCACCAAAATGATGATTTTATTGAAACTCCTAAGGGGTTTCACTGTAACCAATGCAGGAATGCTTCTAGAAATGACATTGTTGTCAACATTTCACCACTGCTGCTCACCACTGAAATAATAACTTCTTGTCTTTATCTTACTTGTCATACTCCATCATTATGTGAAAATTGTATTACTATTACATTTACCATGATACAGTGACCACAGCATGAAGCTCCAGGCCACTAATCATTGCCTGAACCTGTCACTGTGCCAAACCAGGTGCTGAATGAATGAATAAATGAATGAGTGAACAAACAAACGAACTAATGTCCACCAATGGTAGAAAGCACGGTAGATGAAAAGCTAGAGTGACCTTAGTGTAGGTCTTAGCTGCATCACTAATCATTTTGTCACCTGTTATAAATTACTTCCCTTTTGACTCTGAGACTCTATTTGCCATCTGTGCCAACAAAAGTGACAAAAAGTGCAAAAAGAAAACATTAAGTGAGAAAATGAAAAATGTTCTTGTCACCGTCAAGTTAATAAAGACCTGTTTTTAATCACAGACACAATCTCCCTAAGAATGTTTCTTTTTAAACTCAGAGAAGCTTCAGCATTCTGTCTGAAAAGAACTCTCATCATAATGAAGCATGTGCTTTCTGCATGCTGTATGCAACTTAGTCATCTCATTAATGAAAGCAAAATTATAGAACATTTATTTGAGTTCATTAAATTATCCCTAAATGGGGCAATTTTGAGATGTGAGTAACTTTCCATCTTTTATATTTCTAACTAGATATGTCTTTTCTCCTTTATTTTGCCCCAAGGGTATGTGAAGTTTATAAATAATTTAAAAGAATATTTCCTAAAATGTCTTGCAGCTTAATGAATTCCAAAGACTGAATACCAAAAAGAGTTTAGTGTTATTAAATCATATGAATGACATGCATCTGTATTTTATATTGTCCATGAAAATGTAGTCCTTATACTGGTAAAATTTGATAACATAAGAGGAGGGAAAGATAATACATTGTGAAAATAGTATTAAAAAAAACATTGGAAGGTTGAAGTTAAGGGAAATTCTCTCATTTCTTCAAAAGAAAAATTTCCACTGATTTCTATAAAGAATACATTCCTAAATGAATCAAATATGTTGACAATTATCCAAGAAAGTTATAAAGATTCATTTGTGTGGCAAGTGCCATAGACATACCCCCTAACTCAGTGTAATCCTAAGTGTGGAGAATGTGCTATGAAAGACAATTTTAATTGTGAAACAGATGCAGCTCCAGATTAAATAAAATCACAAGTGAGAAAGTTATTTTTAATCTCTTCTGATTACTTAGTTACACTAAACTTCAAGTCTGAAAATCTCAGTTTGGTGATAACATTTCTGTATCACCATTTAAGCACATATTAATGGCTGTTTTTAGCATATCAACCCCTTCATTCTAAAGCAATATTAGAAATGTATAATCTAATTTACCCATATTCACACTGTTTGTATTACCCATATTTTTTGAATTGGTACCTTGTTTTTGAAAGCTAGATTAGACTATCTTACAACCTACTTTGTATTTTGTTTAATAATTTTTTATTGTTTGATTGATGTTAGAGTGAGAGGAAGGGAGAAAGGGAGAAATATCAGTTTGTTGTTCCACTTATTTATGTATTCATTGGTTGATTCTTATATGTGCCCTCACTGGGGATTGAACCCATAACCTTGGGGTATTGGGATGATGCTCTAACTAACTGAGCTATATGTCCAGGGCTCTCACAACTTATTTGAGAGTGGGCCTACACGATGGTAGTGTTAGCCATGGAGTTGGGAATGACATACTAAGACTCAGTACATTCATATTCAGAGGGGCTCCTTTTCCAAATGCCTATTCATAAATCAGGCTCCCTGCCTACATTCTTTTTAATAATATGTATCAGCATTATTATACCAAATATTGTCCTATATTTGAATATATAGATAGTGTCTCTCTTGGTAGTGCCAGAATCTTTCCAGAACTATTCTGATGACAAATTTGTTGTGACTGATGAGCGTCTTCCACATCAGAATCAAAATGACTGATTCTTCTGAGAGACTGTTAACTGTGCTTTCTATAATGGGCTATGGTTGATTGGTTTGACCTGAAGTTAAGTGTAAGTGTCACAACTTAGATGGGTTTTATAACTTTTCTGCTGCTAAGTATATAGTCACAG
Organism: Phyllostomus hastatus; assembly: GCF_019186645.2. NCBI lineage: Eukaryota > Metazoa > Chordata > Mammalia > Chiroptera > Phyllostomidae > Phyllostomus > Phyllostomus hastatus. Next base: position 43,373,968 of record NW_025334041.1, read on the forward strand.
CCTGGTTGTTTCATGCTTATGAACATAACTGGGATGCCAAAAATAAGATGAAATTGCTGAAGCTTCATTTCAAGAGCTGAGAGAACTATTAACAACTTAGCTTTTCTAGTTTATGTGCTTATACATTTCGGTAGCAACAATCAATTTCAGACTATAGATAATGTTCATAAGTTCAGAGCCTTTTTAAAACATTTCTCTAAATAGGGCTGTTTCTCTGCTTGCCTGCTTTGAGTACCAGAACTTGACTTCAAAGGACTTATAGGACCTATCCGGCACAGGTCTCTACCAGTAACACAGTCTGTCAGGGTCTCTTTAATTGGTACTATATGAAGACCACTAAAAGATTACCTGGATATATCCATTTTGCTTTGAGGTAACTCATAATTATTTGCATCAAAGACTCACTGTTATTTATGTACAGGTCCCTTTGCCCAAGGAACTGGTGAAATTCTTAGCTCAGATTCCTCTGTTCATTTCAGGTTTATTATTTTTGTATGTTCATCAAGTATCTTTTGATTATATCTTTGGAGTTCCACATTGTATTTATCCCAGTTGAAATTGGCTGCTTTTCTTGCAGAAAACTTTAAAATCTACAAAAATTAAATCTCGGGAGCATCTGTTGAAATGTGCCAGAGTAAAAATATTTTTAACCCACTCTCCTCCTCTTGTATCCCGCTAAAAATCACCATAAATAATTATATACAAAAAGGAAAAGTATCATCATCATCAGAAGTCAAATTTATCACATTTTTTTAATTTCAAAAATCCAGAAAACATTTTCCAAAAAATCTTTAAAACTACATATTATATTTTTAAAAAGAAATTAAAGATTGAGACAAAATAAACATGAAATAGAAACCAGAAGGACTGGAAAAGGAAAAAGTGTTAAGGATAGAAAAGCCACATTAAAGCAACAGAAAATAGTAAAACATGGTTTTTAAAAATCAAGAAAGAGAAGATAGATTTGAAAGAAATGTATGAGTAGAGTATTAAAAAGAGCATACAGAAGAATATGTGTGAAAGACAGACAAGGTAAACCTCACATTTGCATAATTGATGTTTTTAAAGAGGAAAATATATCAATAAATAAAATAGAAGAAAGCTTTCCTGAAATTATTAGGCTTGAATTTATAAGTAAAAACACTGGGTCTCAGAAAATCTGATGTTAAATAATCAACATCAAGGTGAATCCTGGTAAATTACTGTAATTTTCTAAAATATACACTCATATTTGTACCTAAAGTTTTAAAAATGCAGTACATGTACAAGTACTGAATGCCAAGTATACCTTATACATTTAGGTAACAACAATCAATTTCAGACTATAGATAATGTTTATTAAGTTCTGAGGCAAAGTAAGTTTGAACCAAGAATTTAATTATTTTGCAAGTATGTATGAAGAATTATGTCAACCAGTAGACATTCTCAAGCAAGTATATAGCACTGGGTTCCTTTTTTAAAAATCTTACTGGATTTCACAATTAAGCTAATTGAAAAATAAATCAATATACAGAATTCAAGATGAAAAATCCTTGATTATGATCATTGATTAATTTCAACTTTGGGGGAATTAATTGAAAAAAAAGCATGAAAACACAGTAATGCCTGATAATTTAATAAAACTTTAAATAAAAAAAATTGAGCAGAGGATGGCCAGTGGTCAGAAGCTGTATGCTTTCAAGGCATTGAAGGAGGTTTGGTATGGATAGAGCAGTAGATACACACAACCAGCAGGGAAGCTAGAGACTTAACCAAAGATTTTATCACTCTGGGCTTTTAAACCACATTAAAAAATTTAGACAGTTTTCTAAGAGCAGTGGGAAGCCATTGTAGCTTCACACTGGGCTTCCAGGTTTTCTGAGAAAACAAGGCAAGGTCTTCTGCAAATAGTGATGAGGGATTGATAGGGTCAGAAGGAAGAGAAAGAAGGAGGTTTAGAATACTTGCGTGAAGAATAAGAGAAAACTTATTATAGAAAAAGAAAAGGCTAGAGCTTGTGGTTGGTTTCCTGCCCAGATCCTTTCCTGTGCTGATGCTGCTGTGGAGATTGGCTGCTGATGGCATGGCTGTCCCCTTCTGGGGGTTGAGACCTGCTTCATCTGGGTGTTGAAATCTTCTCTCCCCTAAGCCCTACCTTCGACCCTTAGATGAGGGAAACTGGCTGGCATCGGAGTTCAAAAGGCCTGCCAAGAGCTTCCATGGAATAGGCAAAAGCTACTTCCCAGCTAAGACCACAACTTTGCTTAGTTTCTCTCCTCCCACCCCGACCTCTCATGCTTTTCTTTTTCCCATTTTCCTAAGTGCAGTCCCTCAATAAATCCTTACGGAAAAATTTCTGTCATGGGTACTTTGAGAAAACCCAAATTAAGACAGATTTCACAGCAGTTTTGAGAGCTAAGTTGAAGTTAAATACTGCAAATATCCAGTGGTTTTGATCTGTTCATCTGTGCTCTTTTCACCAGTGCTGATCAATAGGGGGCAGATCTGAAGATTAGATATTTAAATTAATTCATGGTTGTGAATTTTGCCACCTGGTGGGATAGAGTGACTATGGACTAAAATAATGGCAAAGAAATCTAGATTAGATAGTGAAGAAGTGCAGACCCATGAAAATGAGGACTAGAAGGAAAATAAAGGAGAGAAAAGATTGGAGTTATTAATAATTTTTTTAAACTATATATACGCACACACATACATACACAGTATTATATATAATATACTTTATATACACTAATGTGTGTATGTGTGGTGTGTGTGTGTAAACTGAGGGAGAGCAAGAAGAAAGAAGAGTAAAAAGACTGAAGTTAAAATTTTAAGAGATAGGCACTTCATTTAAAGTAAGCACATAAGTATGATATTATGGAACAATTTTTATTCTCATTTTGCCAGGCTTTACTTGAAGCAGTACTACCTCCCCAATACAAGGAGGTAATCAATTTTTTTGATGAAGCTAAATCCTTAGGCCAATGAAGCATTCATCCTTAATGATAACTATAATTAAGTAAGAAGTGTCACTTTCTCTTTCTGTGCCCAGCCAGAGCAACAGGAAAAGATTTCTGGGTATGAGTTTGGATTTCTTTCTCCTCTGGAGCAGAGATTCTTAAAAGGTGGCCTAGGGTCCATAAGTGAATCGTGAGGGTCTTATTAATAGACCAAGAAGGGATTCAAAATTGGAAGTCCTTTTTTTGTGGCTTTTCTGATTGGCTCGCTTACTATTTCATAAGCTTTAGTTTTCATTTATGATCTATAGCTCTCTACAGATAGACAACTGAATGAGCTGGTAATGATTACTAAATTCATAAACTAACACTTGCACATTACCCCAGTTTATTTTCTTCTTTTTTTAATTCTTGTTTGTTCTACTACAATTGTCTCAGTTTTTCCCCTTTGTCTTCCTCTGCCCAACCTACCCTCTGCTCCCACAGTCAATCCATGTCCATGGGTCATTCATACATATTCTTTGCTAATCACTTCTCCTTCTTTCCACCATGCCCCACTCCCCTCTTTCCTTTGGCAGCTGTCAGTCTGTTCAATGTTTCTATGTCTTTGGTTCTGTTTTGCTCAGTAGTTTATTTTGTTCATTAGATTCCTCTTATAAGTGAGATTAAATGGTATTTGTCTTTCACTGACTGGCTTATTTCAGTTAGCATAATAGTCTCCAGTTCCATCCAAGCTGTTGTAAAGGGTAGGAATTCCCTCTTTCTTTCTGCTACATAGTATTCCATTGTGTAAATGTACCACAGTTTTTTAATTCATTCATCTACTGGTGGGCACTTAGGTTGTTTCCAAATCTTAGCTACTATAAATAGCACTACTACAAACATATGGGTACATAAGTTCTTTTGAATTTGTATGTTAGGGTTCTTAAGGTACATTCCCAGCAATGGAAACTCTCAGTCAAAAGGCAGCTCCATTTTTAATTTTTTGAGGAAATTCCATACTGTTTTCCACAGTGGCTATGCCATTCTGCATTCCCACCAACAGTACACTAGGGTTTCCCTTTCTCCACATCTTCTCCAACACTTATTTGTTGATTTGTTTACGATGGCCATTTTGACTGGTGTGAAGTGGTATCTCCTTGTGGTTTTAATTTGTATCTCTCTGATGGCTAGTGATGCTGAGCATCCTTTCATATGTCAGCGGGCCATCTGTAAGTCCACCTTGGAGAAGCATCTATTCAGGTACTTTGCTCATTTTTTAATTGGATTGTTTGTCTTCCTGGTGTTAATTTGAATGAGCTCTTTATATCCTTCGGAGATTAAACCTTTGTCCAATGTATCATTGGCAAATACGTTCTCCCACATAGCCTGTTCCCTTTTCAATTTGATGTTTTCTTTAGCTGTGCAGAAGCTTTTTAATTTGATGTAGCTCCATTTGTTTATTTTTTCCTTTATTTTCCTTGCTGTAGGAGATATATAGGCAAAAATATTGCTACATGGGATATCTGAAATTTTACTGCCTATGTTTTCTGCTAGAACTTTTATTGGACCATGACTTATATTTAAGTCTGTTATCCATTTTGAGTTTATTCTGGTGTATGGTGTAAGTTGACAGTCTAGTTTCTTCTCTTTTTTTTTCATGTACCAGTCCAGTTCTCCCAACACTGTTTATTGAAGAAGCTATTTTCACTAAATTGTGTGCTCATACCCCCTTTGTCCAATATTAAATGACCATAGAGACATGGGTTTATTTCTGGGCTGTTCATTCTGTTCCATTGACCTATGTGTCTGTTCATATGCCAGTGCCAGACTGTTTTGATTCCAATGGCTTTGTAGTATAGTTTGATATCAGGTAATGTGATTCCTCCTACTTAGTTCTTCCATCTCAAGATTTCCGAGGCTTTCAGGGTCTATTGTGGTTCCACAGACATTTTTGAAATATTGTTCTAGATCTTTGAAATATGCCATTGGTATTTTAATAGGAATTGCAGCGAATCTATAGCTTGCTTTAGGCACATTACCCCAATTTCATGATAATTTAGATTCAGGGATGTGACTGCAGCTCAGCTGTGGGATACAGAGCTGAAATTTGAAGGTCTTTAGGAAAATAGCTGGAATAGGAGATAGGCGACTTTTTTTCACCTCACCTAAATGGTCTTAGTCAAAAATATCTGAGTGACTTCACTCTGTGGAAGTAAATAGCATCTCCATTTAATAGCAGAATATGAAAATTTAAAAAAAACTCCTCAGAAAAATCATCTGTTACCACCACTACCCCTTCTACATGCATCAGCTCCTATGGAAAGAAAGAGGATCAAAGGGCCATGTTATCCTCTTGTTTAACTGAAGAGCAAGATTCTAATTTTGAGACACCTTTGGTGTCTCCATTCTGAAGCCAATTCAAATTAGCTCAGCGTTTGAATGCATAGTCCTGGTATACAGATTAATCAAAAACATGAATAGGAAGGAAACTAGTGGGCGTTTTAAAAATCCCTATGAGGTTATTATAACAGATGAATGTAGATCAAAAGATAATTGGTTATTTTCATCCAGAAAAGAGAAAAATGTATGAAAATGGCTTTAATAATAAAGGATTAGTCATATATTACAACAGAAGAATAATAAAAGAATAACATTGTTATGAATTCATTAGATTTAATTTATTCAGAAAATATGTTTGACAGACTTACTGTATTCCAGGCCCTGTTATGGAGACTGTGAATACAACAGTGAACTAAAGTGATTAGGCTTGCTCTTGTGGTGGTTATAGGTGAAAAGAAAGAAGACCAGGTATGCCTAACCTGGAAGAGGACACTGAACTTCAAATACTGATTGCTACTACTGTTTCAGGTCCCACCCACCCAGCACTACCCCAACCAATTGTGTTAAACGTAAATTATATCACTACCTTTGACCTTCACCTAGCTGTGTAAGTCCCCAGGGATTTCAAAACATTAAAAAATACTCTTCCCAACATATTTACCAAGCTCAAGAAATTAATGTATAAAGTATATTTCTATTTACATAACTCTGCTTAGTAGTGTTGCAAAGGTGAATAAAGGAAATTTGTCACAAAGAGGGAGACACAGGGCCATGCACTCACTGTGTGGTAACTGGAAATAGGATGCAAACCATGTTTTGTTCTTCAGTGTCAGGTTAACTGACAGTCAGCCCATATGGTATCTATTTGGTTTGCTTAAAATGTCCTTTTAAATAAAAGAAGAAAAAGATTGTATTTTACCTAACTTGCTTTTCCCTGAAAGAGTAAACTACCCTTTCTAATCTGTTGTAGGCGGCAACGAAAGGTTTACATCAATAACTTCTGTGTTTAATAGGTATATTAAAAAAAACAATGAATACCAAATCAAACAGTTTTACTGCTAAATTATGTTAAATAGCCCCCATTTGGATTTCTCTTTCAAAATAAATCTAAGTAAATATTGATAGGCAGCAGAAAGCATATCAAAAATTTGTTGTCAGAGCTTGTTATTTGGGGATTAAAATCGTCATCTGAGAGAGCAAATAAATATTACAAGTTATACTGAATGGTATTTGCTAAACTTCCTAAATTATTGGCAAATCCACTGGGTAAATGCAGCAGCAAACCACAATCTGTTTCCCATGCAAATTTAAAACCCACTTACAAAGCATAATAGGGTGTAGATGGGATTTCAGATATATAATTACAGGAGAATTATTGATTTACCATTTTCATTTCCAAACAAGGTCATTCTAAGAATCATCTTGTACATTTATCCAAAATGAAACAAAAGAAGAGCATATCAGGTTTTTTATTAATTTCTTCCATGCGTACAGTTTTAGAAGTCAATTTAACCAATTTGTACCAAGAAGACAAATGGTGTGAGCTATGTAGAACCTATCCTCAAATGAAGTGCAGTCGATAGGAAGTATATAAAATACGTGTGCAAAGCTCTATACAGAAAAGAGTGAAGGTACCTATTAGCAGTATGAAAACTGTTGGGAGAGAGAATGTATTTAGATGGGAAAGTAAAACTGGCATTCTGCATTCTTCAATTGAACTGAGTCTTGAATTGGTTAGGAATTTAAGAAGAAGCAAAAAAGCAAAGACTTCGGAAGAAAAGTGTGTAACTAAGGATCACAGTCACATTTGCTTTCCAAGTAAGGAAGATTTTTTCTTTTTGCTGAGGATCTTAATAAGCAAAAATATGAAGAGGAGGCCCTAAAACTACCCTGGGGATAGGTTAGAGAGAGCTCAATTACTTTGCTTAAGGAAACAAGACATCAGAGGTTTGCTACTAAGAGGATGAGGGGAGAGGAAGGAAAGGGAAAGAATAAAAGAAGAGGCAAAAGCTGAAACTGAGGGACTTTCTGCAACAGGACTATCTAACAGGAAATGTTAATTGTTTCATTCCTACATTGTAGGTCTTAACATCTCCCCACGCTCCCATATTTCATTTCTTCCAACTAATATCTGGGGGGAACAGGGTTTGTTTGTTTGTTTGTTTTTTGTCTGTGGTATTTCTGTTTTGGTTTGGTTTGTTTTTGCTTTTGGAATCCCTCTGCCTCCACCACAGCCCTCTACTAAAGAAGAGGGCTGAAGAAATTCCATGATTGGTTAACTAATATAAAAGTGAGGCTGACCACATTAGCAGGAAAGTAAACACAGATGTAAACTCATCACAGGCCCTTCTTTAGTTACAAATGAAGCAACATTCAAGCTTCAGCTCCCAAAATTATCAGGGCACATCCAGGGAATGAAAAATTCAAAAACATTGTTTTTTGATTCAGTGCTAATGTTCAACTGCTTCCTAAATGGCAGGCTCTGAAATCACTTTTGACATAAATCAGGTAACCAGGAATGTAGAGTTTCTGCTTCCAGCTATTTTTCAGGTTCACCAGGAACAGAGGGTTCAAGGTGCTTTTCTTACAAACCATAAATTTCTTAGTGCATTTTCAGTTAATTCATCTTCACAGGAAGATGTTTTCATCACTGAGTCATGAACAGGAAGAAATTAATTTTAAAAGCAGCAAAAGAGGGGAGCTTCAACAGTCCGCTAATGATGCCATTTTCCCACTTCCTGCTCTTGATATATTTTGTTCCTGTGAATGATGGGGTGAACTCCAGCTCTAGAAATTCATGTTTTGTGGAGAAAATCCATTTCTATGCCTTGCAAAGCAGAACTACAGGTGCAGCAGGCAAGTAGACAGTACCAGCTGCTGCTTGGCTGTGCTACTTAAAAGAGAAATTAAAGACTGAGCCCAGGTTTGGAGGCAGTACAGAATCACAGAGGGGATAGCAGCAAAATTCTCATGACTATGGCCCAATCTGAGCACCTCCACCATGGAGCAGAATGCTCAGGAAGGGAACGCAGCATGGGAAGGGGAAATGTCAACGCTAGTTTCTGCCCATGCTCTGGTGAAGTTATTCGGTGGTAATGTCCAGGAAGGCATTGTTAACTTAATCAGGTTCAAACCACATATCAAAGTGTTCAGTAGCTCATTTGGGATATTATGGAAAGTGTGTAAAAGTATAAACAAGTCACCAAAAGAAAAGTGAATTCATATCATAAATTCTTTTAAAAGGTCATAGTCCCAAGGAGGCAAGTGGATTCATGTTTTGTTTTGTTTTTTAATTTATAACATGAATTCACTTTTTTGTGACTAATTTATGCTTTTAAAAAAGACATTTGAACAGAGTATATCAGGATAAAGAAGAATATGATATAAATATCAGAAAAACATGACTTCTTTTGACTTATAACATGAATTTACTTTTTGAATGATAAGCATGTTTTTAGAGAAGAACCCTTATGCAGAGTATATCAGAATAAAAAGAAATATATGAGGTCTGTCCAGTAAATATCCAGCCATTCACTATGAAAAATAGAGATATTTATTGAAGAAGATACAAAAAACATTGAACATATGATAATGACACTTCAGTCCCTTTTAAAGTGGGTACCTTGGGACCTCACACGGCTGCAGTCATCATCAGCTGCCCTATCATACTTCCCTTAATTTCACTGATGGTCTGAAATCTCTTCCCTTTCAAAGGTGATTTTAGTTTTGAGGAAAACCAGAAGTCACAGGGCACCAAATCTGGGCTGTAGTGGGGCTGAGTCACCTGGGAGATTTGATTTGTTACACGAGACGTGATGCATGAGCAGGCACATTGTCATGATGAAGCTGCCAATCACTAGTCGCCCATACCTGCAACCTTCTGAGTCATCTGAATAATTTCCATGGAGGAATGTTCAAGCTTAATGCAAAATTCCATGCAGATTCATTGCTTAATTCACTCAGTCATTTTGAATGTGACAGCCACTCAGTATGTAAGCAATCAAAGCAGGGCCTGTGCATGTGGCACCTTGGTGCCTGACCCAACAATTAGGTTTGTGGGAAATAGGGTTTTACTTACAAGATTCCAACCTTCAGGGCTTTAGGAGCATACCAGCTGGGAGCCCTGTTCCCCATGAGATCCAGCACTTCCCTTGCTCCCCACCACGCTATAAGCCAAAAACACCAGAAGTTCCCCATATTCTTATCTGTTCTTATACTAGCTGTGCAAACACTTCTCCAGTCCCTCTAGAAGGTACAGTCATGATTTTCAAGGACGCCATCTTCTCACAGAAGCTCTCCCCTTCAGAATCTGGGGTATGTTGTCCTCTGCCTCCATGTAATAGTCCAGGAAAACACATGCCATGTTGTACTGGATCATGGTGAAGTTCAGGAAGGCACAAGTCCCAAGAAAGTGGCCTCTCTGTATGTCCCAAGTCCCAAGAACCCGGATAGAGTCCAGGTCTGCAAGACAGCAGGTCACAGTCTTGCAAGGCAGGGTACCTGGTGGCTTTGGAGTAAGAGCGGGCACAATCAGAGCAGCAGCATGCCGTTCTTTCCCTCTTGACTGCTGCTTCCTTACTACAGCAGGCCACATGGTGGAATCCTGACTACAAACTGCATTACTGTGTGCTGCTTTCTCACTCAGACTTCATGAATGAATACTTCCCGTATCACAGCTCCTTCCTCATGGCTACTTCTTTTTTTACTAGCCCAGGCCCCATGGCCAACTCCTTAGAGGAGTAGATGTAGCTCCTTCCTCATGACTACCTCCCTTTCAAACCACATGATTGCATTTTTCTCTCGCCCATATCCAACTAGCCCTTCTCTCCTAGCCTGGGCCGCGTGGCCGAATCCCTCAGAGAAGCAGAAGTAGTTTGTCTCTCACTACAGGCAGCATGGTTCCACGTTGCTTCATCAATACCCCATGGTTGACCAGACCTTGACTATCTGCCAGCTCTTATTTTAAATCCTGACCTACAGCTTCCTATGTGACCTCATACTCAGCTCCTTCCACAATGAGCTACATCTGCAAGTTTCCCCATATCATTTACACTCTTTTGGCTGCCATCTTTAGTCAGGGCAAAAATCACTCACTGATGCAGGGGCCTCCACCTTCCCTGGCTATGTAATGAGTCAGGATATACTCTGAAAGTCACCTAGCACAGCAATTATCCTGCTTTTTGTTATGCAAAGTGTCTTAAACACCATATCCTCTTTCTCCCCCTTTTCCCACCCCCAAATATGGGCTCTGGGGGACATCTCTTTATATTTTGGGGACCCTTGCCTTGCACCTCATTTCAAGTACAACTCATTCAGTGGCATCTGTGGCCCCCAATAATTACTACACTGAAGTCGTCATTGTCCTCACATGAGCATGCCAGTCCATTCTCCTTGGCTGCCAGGTTGCACTGATGGTGTGCGAATTATTCTCATTATAGTCCAACAATGCTTGGACTTTTTCCGGACAGACCTCCTCATATACAAATATCAGTCTCAGAAGTGTTATGTAGGTATGTGTTTTCTTTATTCTCATCAGTTGACACCTTACCTCTGTCTCGTAGTGTATGTTTAGTTCCACCAAGGGTCAAGGGAATGACACTACATATGACATAAACAGTGACCAATAATAAAACTATTGGTTTTATTATTGCTTCTGAGTCATTTTTGACATCTTATTACTTCATTTGACATTCTGAAACCTTTCATGATTTATGATAAAGGATTTTCATTAGATACTGTCAGTGATGGTAGAAGCCGAAATTGCCTTACCATTTCTAAAACTTAAATATGGAGAACTTTTTCTACCTAGATAGCAAATTATAAGCCTTCATAGCTGTCTTTTTTTTACAACTTTGTAGTAAATGCTATGGACTGTGATATGTCACTTGAGAATGCAAAACAAATGCTAAGAAAACACTCAGTAGGCATCATGTCATATCATTATCTCCTTAAAACATATTAGTAGTGCTATAGTCATCACTTGTAACACAGTTTACTCCAATGCAACCCACTTCCGTGTCGCTACCTTTATGCTTGTACTGTCATTTCATTTACCCATTACTTTCATCTGCTGTCAAGATAAGGGTGCAGAGGCTGGGTGAAAAGGTAAATGAAATACCAGGACACATTTTCTGCATATGAGTGGAAGGCAAACTTTATTTTTTTTTAAGATTTTATTTATTTATTTTTAGAGAGGGAAGGGGGGGAGATAGAGAGAGAGAGAGAGAGAGAAACATCAATGTGCGGTTGCTGGGGGTTATGGCCTGCAACCCAGGCATGTACCCTGGCTGGGAATCGAACCTGGGACACTTTGGTTCCCAGCCCGCGCTCAATCCACTGAGCTACGCCAGCCAGGTGGCAAACTTCATTTTTAAACTGGGTCTTTTCAGCCTTTGCCCTGCTTTGTACATCACTTTCTGTTTAGAACCTGCTGTGCCCTGGGAGAAGAAACTCTTGCAATGTACAAGTTCTTTTCGCTTGACTTCATCCCCTAGTTTGAAAATGTTCTTATGAATCAGTCTGAAGAAAATAGAAAGGGTAAGACCTTGCCTGTTGAAAGGATTGTGTTGTGTTGTATTAGCAGGGGCCCCTGCTAACCTGTAATCTGCCCCACCTCTGAGTGAGGATTGCAGAAACAGACAACTAAGAAGCAGCTGAAAGGCAGCCATGATGCTTCTTGGGTGACTCCCTACACCATGAGCATCTGAATATTCTCACTAGCACAGAGAAATAACACTCCTGTTGCCCTCAGGAGCAGGTTTCATGTTTTCAAGTATGATAGGGAATTTTTCTGTATTCTCCAGGCTCCTGCTCAGTCAGACATCTTTCCTGAGAAATCCTGTTGTTTCACTCTGATTCTACTGTGCCTTTGGTATAGATGAACCCTGGAGAAAGCTGCTGGGATCTTTGCATACGTGTGCTGCACCAATATCACAGCAGGTGACTGAATGCCGTTTCTGCCCCCAGCTATGAAACAGTCTAAACATGTATAGGTCCCATGCATGCCTCAAATATTTGGGTGTGGGCTTTGGAGGGCATCTGGATGGATTCTGAGGACTGTCCAGCTCAGGGCTGTGCCTGGGAGTTATGAGGTGTGATTACCAGGGGAACATAGTAGGGTTAACACAGAAGAGTTGCATGTAGACAGGGGTTCTGTGAGCAGAGAAGTATGATAGAGCAGATCCACAGAGCAACCTGTGTGACACACGGGCACCACTAGGAAAAAAAGTTGTAAAAGCTAAGTGGGGGAGACAGAGAACGTTTTTGATTTTTGTTGTTTGTTTGTGGTTTTTGTTTTCTCTTAGCCATAAACATGGCTTGGTTTGAGTTCCCATGTAGGGAGCCTCAAACTTCTCAAATGTCATTAACCTCTCAGCCCACCAGCTTCGTGATGACTCCAGGTAGAGCTGAGAACTGAAGAGGAAGTCTGTTGCACGGACTTTCTCCTCATTAAAATTTCTTCTTTTCAGGGTTCTCTGTGATTTGGCAGCCTCAGCCAGAAAGGATCCAAGTGACTTTTACCTCATTGGCTTTCACTTCATTGCTTTTGGCTTTCATGAGAATTGTTTACTTGGGTTACTATTGTCTCAGGGGCAGGAACTTACAAAAGGGCCTCATTTCTAAAACAGAGTCTTCCTCTCCAAACCTGAGCAGGCTTATTAAACAAATACAGCCCCTTGACCAATCTGACTTTTATATAAACATAAACATGATCGTAGGCCATGTTCTTTACCTATACACTTTTTAAAAATAAGAACTCTCTTGGATTAAAAACACTGATGAGCTTGCCCCAAGACCTTTTTCTGAACAAACTCAGGAGACTTTATTATGTGAAGAACCTTGTTCAAAATGGCATTTTTTTCCTGCTTCCTGTTTCACCTGGTCTTATGCTTTGAAAATGTGCAAAACTCTCAAGGAAAGTATATTTACATCTTTCTGTAGGACTTAACTTGGATGCAGTTTCAGACAAAGTAGACACTACAGTAATAGCAGAGAGATCCAAGATAAAAGTCTCCTTGTCAGTGGAAAGTTATTTATTTTGCCTTTAGCAGGGAGTTCTTTGTCTCCTGGGCTCCAGATTTTCAGTCTGCTAATTGAAGAAAATGCACCTAAAGTATCGGAGGATGAGAGTGCTGGGTGCTTTATGGCTGAAACAGAACCATTTCCTGGGGTTCTCTGGGACCTCATGTACAACTTGAGGACAAGGTGGTGTGTGCAGCTTTACTGCCTGCAGACTCCTGGATTCCTGTAGCTTCTGCTTGCAGTTCTCAGCTTGTGGGCCCATTTATGTGTGTTTTGTTTTCTTGGCTTAGAGAGTTCTAAAAATACAGAATGTACCAGGACAGGCTCAGCTGGTGGTGACTAAAAGAAAGTCTTGGGGAAACTGGCAGAGGTCCACTGGGGAGAGACAGGGACAGCTGAAACTTTTTCAGTCTTCTGTAAAGGAAGGCAGTTTACTTCTGAGTGTTTGATAGGGAGGTTAACAACTTGAATTTCAGACCCATAATTCTTCCATTAATATTTCAAGGTGTGGTGGAATGACCATTCATAAAATATATCTGTTAAATAAAGAACATAATGATACTAGCTGGCATTTATTGAGCATTTATTATAAGCCAGATACTGGGTTAAACCCTATAAACACATCTCATTTTAATTCTCACGAGAGTTCCTAGATGCTAAATGCTCTAATTACACCATTTATAGATAGGACACAATCATAGAAAAGTTGAATGAATTACCCAAAATAACACAGGTAGCAAAGTAGCAGAACTGGGATAAACACCCAAAACAGACTCCAGAATTCAAGCTCTAACACTTCTGAGGCATTTAATGATTTAATTTCTGTCCTAGGCAGGTCCTGGTTGTGGGATGGGAGGCAGAGGACCACGAGGGAATTAGTGAGGATCATAATGGACAGACAGCAACTTGTGGGTAGAAGATAGAGGGTTTTCAGCCAGTTAACCTTACACTTTCATTTTGCTTTAAAGATTGTGTGTCTTGTCTATCCTTATTTTTTATTTCTTCCTGCTCATGCAAGAGGTGATATATCTTTCCTTCTATTTGTCTCCCCAATTTTTCTACATCACCAGATTTTAAGCTTCTCTCCTTTTATACCTCACTGTATTTCTTAATGCTGTTCTAGAATAACCCATTCATTGACTTACTCTGAAACCCACTCTCTTATTATTTGTGGAGGAAAGGGGATAATATAGGAGATGAAGTAGGCTAAAGTCATTACTGTTCATCCTGTTAAATAACAAAAAATCAACCAAGTAAATTTTAAGGTGAACAATAAACAATTATGAATGAGGCAGCAAATAGAAAAGAGCTCCAAAGGGTTTTACAGAGTGGAAGACTTTTAAATACAAAATGGGACAAAAAAAAAAGAAATTATTAGCAAAAAATACATTGTTTCAGGCAAGTTGCCCTCCCAAGGAAAACAGAAGGAACCTCTCAGGCAGATTACTCACTAGTATTGACCAGGTAATTCTATGTTGACTGGCTAAAGATTACATTTCTGGGAAGCTGAAATTTCAGTTAGGTCAAGTATTAAATCTTGCTTGGCTGGTAATGAGGCATGGCACAAGTGATTTCATTTTAGGCCTACTATCACTTTTTAAATACACTCTTCCCTCTTCTTTAATTCCCTTTTCATAAGAAGGTGAAGAAACATTTTCTTCTCCAATAAAAAAGAAGGAGGAATGGAAGTGTCTCGTCTTCTTTCCAGAAACAGCTACCCAAGTCAGTAAACCTTCCACCCTCTGTTTCCATACATTCTTGTAGTAAGTTATTGCAGTCTTTCGTAGTATCTTCTCTGAAAGCCGGAAGCATATTTTGACTCCCCAAGATCCTTGATTGTTATTGTGTAGCCATTAGATTTGAGTATACGGTTGTAGTTTTCCAGAATAAGACCTTTCTGCTTAATCCTCCAGGTTGTCATCAATATACAGTTGTTGCAGTTTGCTTAATTGCCAAAGTCATGCCATGGTTCTGACATGGCGGCGGAGGAGAACATCTACCTTTCTAGGTTCTTGGCTGAGACCCCTTGGAATAAAAGACAGATTAATAGGAAAAACACACACAGAAGTGTAGCACAATGCATAACTTCTATAGAAATGGGAGAGACCCAGAAAAACTAAGCCACTTCCCAAGTGGCCCAAGCTACCACCTTCAATACCATGTCCAGCTAAAAACAAAAGATGTTAGGGAGTGAGGAAGCCCCTTATGGGAAGCTATAAGGAAAAGCACAGTAAAGAAAGATAAGGTTGTTATGCAGAGTTAAGTCCCTTACCTTCTCTACTTGATAAGAGTTTCTAAAGATACAATCATTTTCCTCTTCCTGGCACAAAAAGGGACACACCCTTACAAATGGAGATTTCCATTATAAATGTAAATGTGTCTTACAAAAGGGTAAATTTTACAAGGTTTTCAGAGCTTTTCTGTGTCTGCTGTTTCTTAAATTAATCAGCATAAAATAATCCTTTACCAAAGAGGCATATTTTGGGATGGCAAATCCTGCTCCCCTTGACATATCCACTATTTTTTTTCTATCAATGCACAAAATATCTACCAGAGCTAAATATTTAGGCTTTGGTCTTGGCATAGTCTAATCTTTGTACCTTAAAACAAAAAGGAATATTTGAATACTATATTTGAATTTTTTGACTTTTGGGAAGAATATTTATATCAATCTATTTTTTCCTCCTACAGTATAATAATAATTTGATCATAATATTTTCCTAGATGAGACTGTGACCCTCATGCTTCAGTCATTTGTTCAGTTACTGGCTAAGTGAACTGTATTGAATCTGGCCCTTAGAAACCAATAACATAAAAAATCCTCACATTCTACAGTTAGGAAAATGTGTGCATTGAGTGTAAATCAGTTGTATTCTGGCTGTAAAAACTGGTGTAAAGAGAATCAGAATTTTATTTTATTTTTTTAAAGATTTTATTCATTTATTTCCAGAGAGCGGGGAAGGAAGGAAGAAAGAGAGGGAGAGAAACATCAGTGTGTGGTTGCCTCTCACATGCCCCCAACT
Organism: Phyllostomus hastatus; assembly: GCF_019186645.2. NCBI lineage: Eukaryota > Metazoa > Chordata > Mammalia > Chiroptera > Phyllostomidae > Phyllostomus > Phyllostomus hastatus. The sequence continues at coordinate 43,390,274 of NW_025334041.1, forward strand.
GGGGACTTGGCCTGCAACCCAGGCATGTGCCCTGAATGGGAATCGAACCCATGACCCTTTGATTTGCAGGCCAGCACTCAATCCACTAAGCCACACCAGCCAGGGCAGAATTTTTTTAAAAAGAGAAATTTTATCTATCTTGTAAAAAGTGTTCTGTGCTTTTGTATACCTTGCACTATTCACTCTCAACCCAGGTGCTGCTGCAGCTGAGAAAACCCATCATTGCTGACCTCATCCACAAAGGTATTGAAAATAAGAGAGAAAACATTTCACTGCAAAACCACAAGATGCCCCCACAAAGAGAGACCATTTTATGATATCCTAATTGGGACAAACTTTGCTAGATTAAACATAAATGGAGAAAGTTCAGAGGAGGACAATATTTTGAATAATTGAATAGGAAGGTTGTTTAACAATAAGATTGGTCTGGAGGGGGTTTTTTTGTTTTTTTTATTTTTTAATTATTGTTCAAATACAGTTTTCCCCTTTTTACTCCCAATCCAGTCCCCCCTCCTACCCTCCCCACTTCCCTCCCATTACCACCCTCCCCTTAGTTTATGACCATGTGTCCTTTAAGTTTGTTTCTGTGAACCCTTCCCACTGTCCCCTTAAATTCCCTCTTCTCTCCCCTCCGGTCACCATCAGCCTGTCCTCTATTTCAGTGTCTTTGGTTATATTTTGCTTATTTCTTTGTTTTGTTATTTAGGTTCCTGTTAAAGGTGAGATCATGTGGTATTTCTCTTTCACTGCCTGGCTTGTTTCGCTTAGCATAATGTTTTCCAGCTCCATCCACGCTGTTGCAAAGGGTAGGAGCTCCTTCTTTCTTTCTGCTGCATAGAATTCCATTGTGTAAATGTACCATAGTTATTTGATCCATTCATTTACTGATGGGCATCTTGGTTGCTTCCAGCATGTAGCTATTGTAAATTGTGCTGCTATGAACATTGGGATGCATAGGTTCTTTTGAACTGGTGTTTTAGTATTCTTAGGATAGAGTCCCAGCAGTGGAATTGCAGGGTCAAAAGGCAGATCCATTTTTAGTTTTCTGAGGAAGTTCCATACTGCTTTCCATAGTGGTTGTACCAGTCTGCCAGCAGTGCACTAGGGTCCCCTTTTCTCCACAACCTCTCCAACACTTGTTGTTTGTTGCTTTGTTTATGATGGCCATTCTGTCTGGTGTGAAGTGGTATCTCATTGTGGTTTTAATTTGCATCTCTCTGATAGCTAGCGATATTGAGCATCGTTTCATGTGTCTTTGGATTTTCTGTATGTCCTCCTTGGAGAAGTGTCTGTTCAAGTCCTTTGCCCACTTTTTTAATTGGATTCCTTGTCTTCTTAGAGTACAGTCGTGTAAGTTCTCTATATATTTTGGAGATTAAACCCTTGTCTGAGGTGTCATTGGCAAATATGTTTTCCCATACAGTTGGTTCTCTTTTAATTTTGATACTGTTTTCTTTAGCTGTGCAGAAGCTTTTAATTTTGATGAGGTCCCATTTGTTTATTCTTTCCTTTATGTCCCTTGCTCTAGGGGACAAGTCAGTAAAAAAGTTTCTGTGTGAAATATCTGAGATTTTCCTACCTACGTTCTCCTCTGGGACTTTAATGGTATCATGTTTTATATTTAAGTCTTTTATCCACCTTGAATTTATTTTTGTATGTGGTGTAAGTTGGTGCTCAAGTTTCATTTTTTTGCACATGGCTGTCCAGTTCTCCCAACACCATTTGTTGAAGAGGCTATTTTTACTCCATTTTATGTTGCTGCCTCCTTTGTCAAATATTAATTGACCGTAGAGACTTGGGCTTATTTCTGGGCTCTCTGTTCTGTTCCATTGGTCTACGTGCCTGTTTTTATGCCAGTACCAGCCTGTTTTGATTACAGCCTTGTAATATAGTTTAGTGTCGGGTATTGTGATCCCTCCTACTCTACTCTTCTTTCTCAAAATTGCAGCAGCTATTCGGGGTCGTTTATAATTCCATATAAATTTTTGAAGTGTTTGTTCTACGTCTGTGAAATATGCCATTGGTACTTTAACAGGAATTGCATTGAATGTGTAAATTGCTCTGGGTAGTATGGACATTTTGATGATATTAATTCTTCCAATCCATGAACACGGTATATGTTTCCATTTGTTTGTGTCTTCCTTGATTTCTTTCTTCAGTGTTGTGTAGTTTTCTGAATACAGGTCTTTTACCTCTTTGGTTAGGTTTATTCCTAGATATTTTATTTTTCTTTTTGCTATTTCAAATGGGATTTTTTCCTTGATCTCTGCTTCTGCTGTTTCATTATTGGTGTATAGAAATGCCTTGATTTCTGGATATTGACTTTGTATCCCGCTGTTTTGCCAAATTCATTTATTAGGTCAAGCAGGTTTTTGGTAGAGTCTATAGGATTTTCCATGTATACTATCATGTCATCTGCAAACAGTGACAGTTTTGTTTCCTCCTTTCCGATTTGAATGCCTTTTATTTCTTTTTCTTGTCTGATTGCTATGGCTAAAACTTCCAGTACTATATTGAATAGAAGTGGTGAAATGGACAGCCTTGTCTTGTTCCTGATCTTAATGGAAAAGGTTTTAATTTTTGTCCATTGAGAATGATGTTGGCTGAAGGTCTCTCATATATGGCCTTTATTATGTTGAGGAATGCTCCCTCTATTCCCAGTTTGCCGAGTGTTTTTATCATGAATGGGTGCTGTGCCTTGTCAAATGCTTTTTCTGCACCAATTGATATGATCATGTGGTTTTTGTCTTTGCTTTTGTTTATGTGATGTATTACATTTACTGACTTGCAAATATTGAACCATCCTTGCATCCCTGGAATGAATCCCACTTGGTCATGGTGTATAATCTTTTTAATGTATTGTTGGATGCGGTTTGCCAGTATTTTGTTGAGGATTTTAGCGTCCATGTTCATCAGTGATATTGGCCTGAAGTTTTCCTTCTTTGTTGTGTCTTTATCTGATTTTGGAATTAGGATGATGTTGGCCTTATAAAAAGAGTTTGGGAGACTCCCATCTTTTTGGATTTTTTGGAATAGTCTGTGAAGGAAAGGGGTTCACTCTTCCTTAAATGCTTTGTAGAATTCTCCTGTGAAACCATCTGGTCCCGGGCTTTTGTGTGTTGGGAGTTTTTTGATTACTGCTTCAATTTCTTTTGTTGTTATTGGTCTGTTCAGACTTTCTGCTTCTTTTTCATTGAGTTTTGGAAGATTATATTTTTTCTAGAAAGTTGTCCATTTCATCTAGGTTTTCAAATTTCTTGGCATACAGCTCTTTGTAGTAATTTCTTACAATCCTTTGTATTTCTGTGGTATCTGTTGTAATCTCTCCTCTTTCATTTCTGATATGTTTATTTGGGTGTTCTCTCTTTTTTTCTTGATGAGTCTGCTTAAAGGCTTGTCGATTTTGTTTATCTTTTCAAAGAACCAGCTCTTGGATTCATTGATCCTTAGAATTGTGCTTTTAGTCTCTATGTCATTTAATTCTGCTCTGATCTTGGTTATTTTCTTCCTTCTGCTTGCTCTGGGCTGCCTTTGTTGTTGTTCCTCGAGTTCTTGTAGACGTAGGGTTAGGTTGTTTGTTTGGAATGTTTCTAACCTTTTTAGGTGGGCCTGTATCACTATGAACTTCCCTCTCAGGACTGCCTTAGCTGTGTCCCATAAGTTTTGGATTGTTGTGAGTTCATTTTCATTTGTTTCCAGAAACCTTTTGATTTCTTCCCTAATATCATTCTTGACCCATTCATTGTTTAATAGCATGCTATTTAATCTCCATGATTTTGAGTGTTTTTGTTTTTTTTCCTTGGGATTGGTTTCTAGCTTCAGTCCCTTGTGGTCTGAGAAAATGCTTGGTATGATTTCAATTTTCTTGAAATTCTTGAGGCTTGTTTTGTGTCCTATCATGTGGTCTATCTTGAGAATGTTCCGTGTACATTTGAAAAGAATATATATTTAGCTTGTTTTGGATGGAGGGCTCTGTATATATCAGTAAAGTCCATTTCATCAAGGGTATTTGTTCAATGCCACAGTATCTTTGTTGATATTTTGTTTAGAAGATCTGTCCATTTTTGATAGTGGGGTGTTAAAATCTCCCACTATAATTGTGTTGCTGTCCATATCTTTCTTGAAGTCCTCTAAGATTTTCTTTATGTATTTCGGTACTCCTATGTTGGGTGCATATATATTTACAATATTTATGTCTTCTTGATGGATTCTTCCCTTGAGTATTATGAAGTTACCTTCTGGGTCTCTCTTTATGGACCTTTTTTGGAAGTCTATTTTGTCTGATATGAGTATTGCTACCCCAGCTTTTTTTTTCCTGTCCATTTGCTTGGAAGATTTGTTTCCAGCCCTTCACTTTCAGCCTGTGTAGGTCTTTTTATCCTGAGGTGGGTCTCTTGTAGACAGCAGATATGTGGGTCATTTTTTCTTATCCAGTCAGCTATTCTATGTGTTTTGATTGGAGCATTTAATCCATTTACGTTTAAGGTTATTATTGATAGGTACTTATTCATTGTCTTTTATGTACATGTGTTCCTCTCTTTCTCTCTCTCTCTCTCTCTCTTTCTTTTCTCCTCCTTAAAGCAGTCCTTTTAGAATCTCTTGCAGAGCTGGTTTGGTCGAGGTGTATTCTTTTAGACTTCTTTTGTCTGGGAAGCTTCTTATTTGGCCTTCTATCTTGATCAAGAGCCTTGCTGGATATAGTAGCCTTGGTTGCAGACCTCTGGTTCTCATTACCTGGAGTATTTCTTGCCATTCTCTTCTGGCTTGAAGTGTTTCCATTGAGAAGTCAGCTGTTAGTCTTATTGGGGCTCCCTTGTATGTTACTTCCTTCTTCTCCCTTGCTGCCTTTAAGATTCTCTCTTTGTCTTGAAATTTTGTCATTTTAATTATGATGTGCCTTGGGGTGGGTCTCTTTGGGTTCCTCTTGATTGGGACTCTCTGTGTTTCCTGGATTTGTGTGACTTTTTCTCTCATCAAATTAGGGAAATTCTCCTTCATTACTTGTTCAACTATGTTTTCGATCCCTTGCTCTTCTTCTTCTCCTTCTGGTATCCCTATTATACGGATATTATTACGTTTCATATTGTCTTGCATTTCTATTAATCCCTCCTCATTCTTTCTGAGCCTCTTTTCCTTTTCTTGCTCTTTCTGGATGTTGTTTTCTACTTTGTCCTCCAGCTCGCTAATCCAATCTTCTGCTTCATCAATCCTGCTTTTCATTCCTTCTACTGTGTTCTTCAGTTCAGAAATTGTATTCTTCATTTCCTCTTGACCTTTGTTGAGAGTTTCTATTTCCTTTTTCATGTTTATATAGTTTGCAGTGAGATTGATGTAGTTTCCCTCTAATTTCTGAAAGCTCATTGTGAGTTCATTGAACTTCCTGGTAATCATTGTTTTGAACTCACTATCTGATAGTTGAGTTGCCTCTATTTCATTTAGCATTTTTTCCTGAGGCTTCCTCGTTTCCCTTCAGTTGGGGGGTTGTTTTTTTTGTTTTCTCATTGTTCATGGGTTTCTTCTTTGTTCTTCTTGTTTGTTAATTTTGAACTGTTCTGATTCCCTGTAATTATGGTGTGAACTTCCGTGGTAGAATATTTGTGTGTTTCAGTGGTGCAATCTCCTTCGTGTATCCTGGTGTTCACAGCTTCCCCCTACTCTTTTCTGGGATCAGTTGAAGGAGTAAGGCAAAATGGTTTAAAACAGCAAGACAGTATACTATAATATTTACTTTAGCAGCCAGTAGAGAAGAGATGGATTATCCTTTGGCTCCTTATAGTGTTAACCGTGATCCTCCACCCCACTATCCATGTTTTAGAAAGGATGGAAAGAAGGTAAGACTCTTATTGGGGATGAGAGGATTGTTAGTTGGATCTAGAAAGCTGTGAGGCTGTGGGAGGTCAGCTTCTAAGGTAGGGTGGACTAAAGATTAGTATACAGGAGTAGTGAGTTCAAGAATAGAGACAACCCCACAATAGTATAGTTCAGAAAATTGCAAAGTGGGCTGAGATCAGGTAGGGGCATTGAGAAGCATTTACAATTGTATAGACTAGGTCTTACTAGCAGTAATAGTAAAGTGACAGTCTTGTGGCAGAATCTATGAGGTCTAGATAACAAGAATAAAGAGTATAGAACCTTGAGAAGTGTGTTAATGGAACACAGATGAAGGATAGTAACTTATCAACACCTTGTGACTGAGATACCAGGGGGAACCTATCAAATGACAGTATAGCCAGCCAAGCAAAGAAGATTATACAGAAAGAAAAAGAATACCAAAATATTATTAAAATAAAAAATGTCGGAAAAGTGAGAGAAAGATAATACAAATTTACAGTAACTTGCAAGATTAAAAAAAAGGAAAGAAAAGCAGAAGATGTAGTGCAGGAGAGATAAATTTGGAGTGGAAAGAATAATATTAGGTTGAAAGAAAGAGAAACATAAGGGATTGCGAGATAAAAATAATAAGAATTGAAAAAAAAGTCACATAAAACACAAGATAAAATCAATCAACCAACAACAGCCAGAGAAACCAAACAAAACCAAGAACCAAACAAACAAACAAAAAAAAACCTCTTGTTGGTTTCTAACTGGCCAGACCAGTTTTTCTGCTCTTGCTGGCTTCAGCTGGCTGAGGGGCCTTTGAAATGCTTCTCTCTCTCACAACCAGATCTCAGCAAGTCTGTCAGGTACCCTGGGCGCCTCCGCACACACTGGCGAGCGAGAGTCAGTCTTCCCGACGACGGTGCGAGAGCCCAGCCATTTCCAGCTCCGTGTTCCCGCCGTACCGCACTCCGACTGGATGTTGGCACCTTTCCCGGCTCCCTCAGTCGGGCTGGCTGGAAATCTCTGAGCCACCACTGCAGTTACGCACCCAGCACCACGTCCCTCCCGGTATTGCAAGGCGAGATTCCGGGATCGCAGCGCACGATTCCGGCCTCCCTATGGGGCGCGAGCCTAGCGCGGCCGGCTTGTGCTCTCCACCGATCTGCGCTTCCGCTGGGCTAGAGATGCCCCTGGTCCTGTCGGCTAGAGGCTATCACTTCTCCTCGGTCTCTGGGTGGTTGTTCATATTCCCTGGGCGATTTTTTCTCAGTCCAACTGGCCAATCTGTTCCTTCTAGCAACCCGTTCTCCCCTGAAGTTTCTCACCCCCGTATTTGGGGGAGGGAGGAGCAGCGGCTTCCCTCTCCCAGGAGCCCTGGGGCAGAGCCGGAGCACTGGCGGGCCTGGGGTCTGCACACCCCCAGACCCCGCGCTGATCCCTGGGCCCCTTTTGTCCTGTATCAGACTATTTACCGTCTGGTTTTCCAGTGAGTGCAATAATTTCTGATGTCCTGCTTTCAAAAGTGTTTCAGCAACCCAGCCCACTTGCTCTGTCTCTCCACCGATCCGCGAGTTTCCCCCCTCTTCATAGAAGCCAAGAAAAATGCTGCCTAGAGTAAAGCCGCCATCTTCCCTAATCTGTGGAGTTTTAAAGGTTGAGAGAAATTAATTGAAACTTATAAAACCAAGAAGGATATAGATAAGGTAAAGAATGGGTGAATCATCAAATCCTGAGATACAACAATTAGAGGTTTTTCTTTAATGCTTCAATGGGAAATTTTAACAAATGAAGGGTAGTAAACAAATATTGTAACAATTCATTTCTTTTAAAGAATTTTTATTTATTGATTTTAGAGAGTGAGAAAAGAGACAGGAAGAGAGAAACATCAGTTTGTTGTTCCAGTTATTTATGGATTCATTGGTTGATTCTTGTGTGTGCCCTGACTGGGGATCAAACCCGCAATCTTGGAGTACTGCAACAATGCTTTCTAACCAACTGTGACACCCAACCAGGGCTCACTTCATTTCTCCAGAAACTTTCTGATGCTTTGTTGATTAAAAGCCTCTGTAATTTCTTTGAATGTCCTGAAATACAGTACAGGTTTCTTTACTGTTGATTTGTATAATAATTATGCTTTATAGACTATTTTGAAGAGAAAATATTAATATTTTGTATCTGATTAATAGATTTAGTAATCATTCACCTTTGGTGAAATTACTCAGCATTCCTCAAAGGATTACATTTAGTGTGCGAATAAACCCAATCTACCAAATTTGCCCTATTTACAGTATAGTTTGTCTGTCTCCTATTGTTATTTATTGTATTATGCTACATAGTTTAAAATTCTATGTAATAGATTGAACATTTACCCTATATTATAAAATAAAAAAAGAATAATCTATTTAAGTGCATATGTAAAGTACACATTTCCATTATGGAATGAGTTAGCAATGAGTTAGGTATGAACACTCTGTGACAAATATTTAAGATAATGCTAACATCTCATTTTAGTGAGAAATCAATTATGTAATAAAATAATGTGGTTAGTGTTTATGCTTGTAATTCCCATGTTCACCATTTACTGGAGTTGCTTGTGAACAATACAGAGGTCCAAGGATATACAAAGTCAAAGTAAGAATTACCATCACATTTCTCAAATTTCATCTCTCTTGCAAAAGCATCAAATATCAAGTCAATTGTCCTGGGTTTTACCAACTAGAAATAAAAAATGGGGAGAGTTTGTTTACTTCTGTTATTTAAACATGGTTAAAATTAGGGTCTGGAAAATGTTTTAATTATATAGTCTTGCAATTATTTCAATCTAAATACCAGAAGACCCTAATTTCAAATTTATCATGTTCCAATTTTTGTGAGGTCAAGAATATGTTTCTGGCAAAAGGAAAACCTCGTTTTACCTGACATTTTTTGCAAGATCTATTCTGGATATTTTTTCTACTAATGAACAGAGTTTCCAGCTTCATTCAGCCTAACTTACTAAGTGTCAAATAAGGATAATGTTTTAATATTAATTTAAAATAATTGACAATTTAATATTTAAACTTACTATTTTACATGAAGTGTGAATAAGTTCCTTTTTTAATATCCATTTTATTTCACCTATGTTTTTCTTTAAATTAGGAATCTAAATTCTAAAGATTTGGCCCAATTCAGATTTTATGACACATACATTGTCTATAGTATGTAGAAAATGTAGTTTACTTAGATATCTTAGCATTTTATTAATTTTATTTTTTAAGATTTTATTTATTGCCCTGGCTGGTGTGGCTCAGTGGATTGAGCGTTGGCCTGTGAACCACAGGGTTGCTGGTTCCATTCTCAGTCAGGGCACATGCCTGGGCTGCAGTCCCCCAATAGGGGACACATGAGAGGCAACCACATGTTGATGTTTCTCTCCCTCTCGTCCTCCCTTCCCCTCTGTCTAAAAATAAATAAAACCTTAATAAAAATTTTTTAAATAAAGATTTTATTTATTATTTTTAGAGAGAGGGGAAGAGGGGGGGAGAGGGAGAAAAAGAATGACAGAAACATCTATGTGAGAGAGAAACATCGATTGGTTGCCTCATGCAGGTACTCCAACCAGGGACTGAACCTGCCACCCAGGCATGTGCCCTAATTGGGAATCAAACCAGCAACCTTTCAGTTTGCAGGATAACAACCAACCAACTGCACCACACTGGTCAGAGTGACAACTTAACATTTTATCTACAGGAGGACAAATACTGATTTGTAAAATTGTTGATAGTTCCCTTGCAGATTTTACCTTTTTACCTAAGTCTGTTTTCCCCCTTAGCCGTTTGCTACACACCTTCAAAAGAAATATAGCTCCAGTCTGTTTAAGAATCTACGAGGAGCTGCACTCAAATTATCAGATTTTAAATATTAAAGTGTATCTTAATACACGTACTCAACATTTTAAGTAATAAAATGTCAAGCTATGTACTGATGGTATGAAGATCAGAGAATCTGTATTTGCGGTAGACTCTGAGATCAACTTTTTTTCTTGCTTTGGCCAGTTACATAAATAACTTGGAAAAAAACTTCTGATTAAACACCTATATGTAAAAACTGTTAATATGATTTGCAAAGCCAATCAAATACCTGATAAACAAAGCTGCAGTCATTTAGCCTTTGAGAAGGAACAGTCAGCTTCCCTATTATAATCAGATTCAATTTTAAAGGTGAGTTACCAACCACTGATTTCCTTGCTGTAATTAGCAGTTATTAGCATTGAGAGAAAGTCAAAATAGGCAAACTGTGATCTGCCTTCACACCTTAGTCAGCTTTTGAAAGTCCTAATATTTGCTAGTATCTCAAATAATTACCAAACCACTCACACCCTTATTCCCCTAAATCAAATTAGTAATCATGCAAGCTAATCAACAGTTCATTGAATCAACAGGAGTATAAGGAAAGTATTCATAAACTAAATTGGTATTTTCCTTTGCTAAAACACACACACACACACACACACAGAAAACAACAACAACAACAACAAAACCTCCAAGGGGAAAATTCAGCTCATAGAGAAGTTGTGAATCTATATACCTGACCCTGTGAAAGACAGTCAGAAATAATATCAAATGCTCAAGAAAACTCAGGCAAAACTGTGAGACCAGCAGGAGTTTTCTCTCTGGGATTTCGGCCTTTCCCTTAGTAATCTAATCCTTCCTGTTGGACCAGAGAGACCTTAGTTAATTAGTGATCCTTGTTAAAAAGCCATCAGCTTTGAAATGTAGGTTATGAACACGTTACCATTTACTGTGCTGCACGTGTTTGTGTTTCAATAGAGAGCTCTTAGGCCTAAAATATTTCAAGACCTGAAGGACTGATGGTTTGCTGGGGAGCATCTCAGAAGTTAGGCCAACTGCAACACCTTGGAGGGAGCACCCTGCCAGCTCTTAGGCTCTCTCTTCAAAGTGCTTCAGAAAGTTGGGAAGTTTCAACAAAATGAAACTTTTTTTTTCATTTGTAGCCTTATTCATAGATTTTCCCAATGTAAACACTTAAGGGATATTCAAGGATTCTATTACTTTCCACATAATATGAGATAAGATAAGGAATTTCTGAGTCTCTCAAGAAAAAGAAATAACTTAAAATCTAAAAACTAAATATGTTAAGAAATGCAAGGGTATTTTTCTCAAATTTTTATGTTTCCTGGAATACTGTTTACCTCTTAAATTAGTACTGCACTTAAACACTGTATTTAGCCCATTACAAAATGAAATCCACCCTCTGTAGAATGGTAGCTGTAGAATCTATACGCACAGATATATACATATTTTTAATTTCTATATATTTCTTTTCTCATCAATCCTAGCCCCCTCAAAAAAAAAAAGCTTTGCTAAGAAACCTTGAACATTATAGTATTTTTCTTAAATCATGCCCCAAAGACCAGAATTATCTGGGAACTTGTTAAAAATTCAGAATCTCAGGCCTCTTCATTCTAAGGATATTGAATCAGAATCTGCCTTCTAACAAGATCACCAGATGATTTGTGTGTATGTGCAAGTTTGGGAAATTGCTACAGCATGCTTTTAGAAAGGCTGTAACAGGGTGGCTAGGACGATGCTGAATGTGAAATGGCTGATTCAAATCCCAGATCCTTTACTTACTAGCCATGTCTCCTTGGACAAATTAATTCTCAGTGCTTCAATGTCTTAATCTATCAAAACGGGAATACTTATAGTACCCACACCTTTGTATTCTTGGGAGAATAAAATGAATAAGTGTGTATGAAATGTAAAAGTTTGGGCACACAACAAGTACTATATAAGTTTTAGTCATTTCATATTAAATATGATTATTATTTTTTATTGTTGCTATTAAATATGAGAATTATTGTCACTATTATTAACAAGGGGAAGCCTTTTCTGTCATTTTGTTAAAATGTCTTTAATAAACAGCATTTAAATTGCTAAGAAAATTAGTTTGAGAACAAGAGTGAAAATTTATTCTTTTCTTAATTGTGTGATGTTAATGAGGCCAAGGCTGTGGGCTAATCCCTTTGTCAACCTACTAGCTTCTCATAGAAAAATAACAACAAAACAAAGAAGGAACTCCTTCCTGGCCGATGTGGCTTAGTTTGTTGGAGCCTCATCCCATAACTGAAAGTTTGCGGGTTCTATTCCTTATCCGAGTGCGTGTGATCTCTGGTCGGGGCATGGGCAGAAGGCATCAATGTTTCTCTCTCCCTTCATTTCTCTCTAAAAACAATGAAAAAAATATCTTCATGTAAGGATTAAAAATAAAAATTTATTTTAAAAACTTTTTTTAAATTTTTATTTAATTGTTTGAGTACAATTTTCTGTCTTTTACTCCCATCCCAGCCAACCCCCCCAGCCCTCCCCACCTCCCTCCCATTTCCACACCCCCCTAGTTTTTCTCCATGTGTCCTTTATACTTATTCCTGTAAACCCTTCCCCTTTTCCCCTGAAATTCCCTGAAAATTTTTTTAAATGAAGAAAGAAATCCATTTTGGTCAGTGGAGTTTCCAGTAGAGAAATTACCTCTCCCCACTTACTGCAGAAACCCTGTTAGGATGGTCAGTGACAAGGGTCATGAAAGAATTTCCAATGGAGAAAAATACAGAGTAGTTTAATTCACTTTCCAAGGAGGAAAAGGAGCTAGAAACAGAGAAATGCACAAGCCCTGAGTGGTTGTGGCTTTGAGCTTTTATTGGGTTGTTAAGGGCAAGGGGGTTATAGATGGGTAATCCAGCATTTTTAGAGCAGGATGTTTCAGTTGGTCTTGCACAGGCTGCAGCTTGTTTCGATGTTGTCTTTGGGTGCGGAGTCTGGGCAGCACATCCTGTTTTATAAGTTCTCAGAACCTCTGCACCTTCAGGGCGCTTCCAATAATTTTCTAGTCCTGAGGATAGAGGCTCATAAAACTCATGAAATGAGTCAGCCATGCTTTATGGGGTCAAGCAAGCTCTGGCAAAGTGGGCTTGAAAAGGGATTTTGACCCTTTTAAAAAAGGGGCTTTTGTCCATTTATTCTCTTTTGTCCTTTTAAACCCCTACCTTTAGGCCCTCCCAGTCTGCCTCTTAGCCCCAGGGAACCATCTCACCAATGTGTTCCGTTGTCTAATGTGCATATAAGAAAGTCTTTAGAAAGAAAGAAAAATCTGTCAGACACAGCACCACAAAAGAACCAGATGAGGAGAAAGTGGGAGTGGTGGGATGTTCTGATTATGATTAGGTCAGTTATAAAAATGTATTGTGGTCATTAATCAGTTTTGCACCACCTGTGTTTTTAATAGTTTTTATTTTTAATTACATTTTATTGATTATGCTATTACAGTTGTTCCAATTTTTCCCCTTTGCTCCCCTCCATCCACCTCCCCCATTCCCTCTGGCAATGCCCACACCTTTGTTCATGTCCGTTGGTCATGCCTATAAGTTGTTTGGCTACTCTGCTTCCTATACTGCACTTACTTTACCTCTCCCTGGCTATTCTGTAAGGGCCTGCCTATTTGTACTTCTTAATCCCCTCACCTCTTCACCCATTCCCTGACACCCTCCTTCCAACTGGCAACTATCAAAACATTCTCTGTATCCATAATTGTGTCTCTATTCTTGTTTGCTTAGTTTGTTTTTTAGATTTAATTGTTGACAGGTATATATTTATTGTCATTTTATTGCTCATAGTTTTGATCTTCTTTTTCTTAAACAAGTCCCTTTAACATTTCATATAATAATGGTTTAGTGATAATGAACTCCTTCATTTTCTTCTTGTCTGGGAAGCTTTTTATCTGCCCTTTGATTCTAAATGATAGATTTGCTTGGTAGAGCAATCTTGGCTGTAGGTCTCTGCTTTTCATGACTGAATATATCTTGCCAGTCCCTTCTGGTCTGCAGAGTTTCTTTTGAGAAATCAGTTGACAGTCTTATGGGAATTCCTTTGTAGGTAATTATCTGGTTTTTTTCTTGCTGCTTTTAAGATTCTCTCTTTATCTTTAACCTTTGGCATTTTAATTATGAAGTATCTTTGAGTGGGCTTCTTTGCATCCAACTTGCTTGGGACTCTCTGTGCTTCCTAAACTTGCAAGTCTATTTTCTTCACCAAATTAGAGAAGTTTTCTTTCAGTATTTTTTCAGATTTCCAATTTCTTTCTCTTGTCCTTCTGACACCCCCATGATACAAATGTTGGAATGTTTGAAGTTGTCCCAGAGGCTGCTTATATTATCCTCATTTTTGGGGGATTCTTTTTTCTTCTTATTGTTCTGATTGGTTGATTTCTGCTTCTTTATGTTCCAAATCATTGATTTGATTGTCTGTTTATTCACTCTCCTGTTGTTTCACTGTAAATTGTTCTTTCTTTCAATTAGTGTATCCTTCATTTCTGACTAGATCCTTTTTATGCTGTTGAGGTTGTTGCTAAGTTCCTTGGCATCCTTATATCCAGTGTTTTGAACTCTGCATCTGATAGATTGTTTATCTCCATTTTGTTTAGCTCTTTTTCTGGACTTTTGATCTGTTCTTTCATTTAGGCCATGTTTCTTTGTCTCTTCCTTTTGGTAGCCTTTTTGTATTTGCTTCTGTATATTGGTAGAGGTGCTATGATTCCCTGTCCTGGTAGTGTGGCCTTATGTAGTTAGAGCAACACAACTTTCTAGCACTGTACGCAACCTCTAGTACCACCATTCAACTCTCATTCCTATGAGCAGGTGACCTCTACTGGGCCTTCCTGAATATGAGCAGACGATCCTCAGGAAAGGACCTAATTAGTACATACATAGATTTGTGGCTCGTCCCACCATCCACATATAAATTCTGTGACTTCAAGAAAACATTTTTTTGTGACTTCATTTCACATTTTTTAAATTGGACTGCAATTTTTCTAAAATTATATCCTGATTCAAAACAAAAGAGAACAAAAATATGTTTTCAACTTATTTTAATAAATAATAGCAATAGATGAAAAAGTAATTTTTAAATCTTTCTTAAACCTATTTAAATTACCAGCCCTTAAAATTGATGGAAAGAAAACCTAACTCAGAAATGGTTAGTGATTCTTTGAGAAAAAAAGGAAGTAGAACAAGATGAGTGAAGAGTGAAAACTGAAAAAGTACAATTAGAAACAGGAGTCTGTTTGATGTGCATGATCACATTTTTTAAATAAGAAGAAATTCAAAGAAAGGAACTATGATTAATAATCACCTTTCAAGAATATAGAATTTAGTGTAAAACTGTCATAGTTCTCCATCTCATTTCTTCTCCTCAAAGCTGTATGATTTTAGTTGTTTATTTCTCTTCACATTAGTTCTCATATATGCAACAAAAGAAAATGTATGTGAGCTACATGAGTGCATTTTTTCATGCTTTTATATATTACATTCATCATTTAGAAATAGGAAGTAGAAAATTATCCTAAGCAGTGAGAAAATAATGAGGTCAGCTGATAAATGAAACACAATTCATGTCATCAAAAGCCCTTGCACACAACAAGGTTAATATACTTTGTTTTGTGGATTTATGTATATTTTCTAGAAACATCAATTTTTTATTGTGGTAGTAACACTTAACTTGAGATCAACCCTCATAATTTTTTAAGTGTATCATACAGTATTAATGATAGGTTTTAAGTTTTATAATATCATCTGCTTTACAAAGTCATTGTGATAAATGAGAATACACATATACAGCAACTGCACAATAGTAGGGACTCTGTGAGCTAATTCCTACCCCACATGATGCCCAAGGGCCTGTGCTATGCAGCTGATGCTCTGATTTGTTTAAGGCTTTGTCCCTGACGAGATTGTGTTCTGTTAGTGTTCAAAGCTACAGTGACTACTGAAACCTGCTGGAAAGCCAAGATATAAGTACACTCTTGAAGTACACATTGAAATTGACCTAACATATTTCTTTTTATTCAAATATCCTTTTGAAATTTCTCAATTTTTTTTCTTTTTGGCTTGGTATTTCCCTTCTGACTAGAACCTAGGAGAATACATTAATTTAAAATATCTACTCACCCTGGCTAGTGTGGCTCAGTGGATTGAGCACCAGCCTGTGAACCAGAGTGTTGCCAGTTCAATTCCCAGTCAGGGTACATGCCTGAATTTCAGGCCAAGTCACTGGTTGGGGGCAAGTGAGAGGCAAACAATGGGTGTTTCTCTTGTACCTCAATGTTGCTGTCCTTCTCTTTCTCTCTCTCTCTTCCCCTCTCTTTAAAAATACATAAATAAAATCTTTTTTTAAAAGTTTAAATACCTACTCTAAATTTCCATACAAGTCCACTTACGGAAATAAGACTGTTCCTTAACAACCCATATAGCACAAGTAGCAAACACAAGGCCCACAGGCTGCATCCGGCCCTCCACCTTGTTTTATCCAGCCCAGCACCTTGTTTATACCCAATGGCAATGCCAAGGTCTCAATTAACTGTTAAGGAGTAGTTACATGTATATAATTCTAAAATTACACCCAGCCCTTTGAAGGCAACCACGAGGCTGATGTGGCCCCAGGTGAAAATGAGTTTGACACCCTTGCTAGGATACATGAAGAAAAGTGCTCCTTATGAGCCTTGTTAGTGCTTTCTATCATTGTTAGTTCTTTTAAAGATTTTATTTATTTATTTTTAAAGAGACAGGAAGAGAGGGAGAAAGAGAGGGAGAGAAACATCAGTGTGTAGTTGCCTCTCATGTGCCCCCAACTGGGGACCCAGCCTGCAACCCAGGCATGTGCCCTGACTGGGAATCAAACCAGTGACCCTTTGCTTTGCAGTCTGGCATTCAATCCACTGAGCCACACCCACTAGGGCTCATTATTAGTTTTTAATGTGTCAGGAAGATTTCCCCAACCCTGCACTAACCAAAGTATGTTTTGTAAATAGCCATTATAAGTGGACCTTTTCAAAGATCTTTTTTACTTTTTTTAAAAAAAAGTAATTCATGCCTCTCTCTGTTGCCAAAACAATAACCAATTAAAGCCTCAGAAAACCAAAGGAGGCCATACTGGTATGATTTCCTGTTACCAAAGCTATGCAGGTTTTACCCCAGTAAGCTAGAAACACAAAGATATTCAGTGGAATTGACTCTTTTTATCATTTCATTTTTTTTATACCTGAGAAGCCAGTCTCGCTGATCTTTACCTTGTTTCCAATGTTTTCTCAAGAGCCCTTCTTATAGATGGGAATCACATCTGCAATTGCCCTGTCTTCTGGCAAGGTGAATGCAATAATGGTTTACACATTTGGCCAACAGTTCCACAATTTCACCCTTGAGTTCCTTCAAAACTCTTGGGTGAATGCCATCTGGTCCTAGTGATTTATTTATGCCAAATTTGTCAACTAGACTTGGAACTCCTTATGTACTCCTCACTTTTTGATCTGTTACCCCTGACCTATAGAATTCCAACTGCCTCCTTTTTATTGTTCTCTTTTCTGTTCTTTTTTGTTGCTCAAAATATCATTTTTAAAATAAGGTTCCCTGTTTCATGAACTTTGCTCAATACTCTGTAAAGTAGGATTTAATTTTTGTTACTCTTTACATGGCCAAAATAAGTAAGTATTTTGTTTGTGTCATCAAGTTATATGGCAAGAGTATGAATAGCACTGCTAGGTAAAATTTTGATAAAAGTGATAATTGGAACTAAGCCATCAGATTCAAAGTATGGAAGGAAATAAATGCCTCCCAATCTATCTTTATGTTATGGTAACTAACCATTCCCAAAGAAGAGTAAAGGCCAATGAAACAAGACTTTCTATTAACATGACTTTTGGCAGACAAGGCAAAAATTTTTATTTCAACCTTTGCATATTGAATTAAACAATGCAGATAATGCAGCTTGCTATCCCCCAGTGTGGCTTCAGGTTTCATTTTGAATGGAAAGAGCTCCTCAGTATATTCTTAAACTTTATCTGGCTTTTATTTCTCAAGAGAACAATTATTTTTTCTAATGGTCCTCCCATTTTTTAAAATTTACATATTTTTATTTGAAGCACTCCCCAGATTTTTCAGTTCATGGAATAATTCTTTACTTCTTATTCCTCACTTTCTGCCAAGAACAGTTAGTGTGTACTGTTTGGTAATTGCCACTGTTGAGCTCTCTGAAGAGCCTTTATTCAGTGTTAGATTCAGTGATTCTGGTTACTGTTGTTCTGGTAGCAAGAAAAAGGCAAGTGATGAGAAGGCTTTCAACAAACAGTCCTTTATTGGGGCCAAAACTACCCTAGACTAACCCCACCCTACATTGCTATGGCATACAACTGTAGAAACTCAAAAAGATTTGAATAATAACAGGAACTTCATAATAACAAAACAACTAGTTTACCCCAGTGTCCTCTGGCATCAGCATCCTGTGACAAATTAGGTTAACTCGTCATTAATGCTTGCTTATTATGAGACTGTCTGATCAGTAGGACCCAATGTTCTCTCTAAAACCTTCCCACAAATGTTTCTGGGATGGTATATACAATGCAGTCTGTCAGTGTGTAAGTCCCTAAGCGAGTTCTTCCCACTTTTTCCTGTGCTCCTTGAGTGTCTCTTCATCAATGTCCTCTGCTCATAAAGTTCCATTGGGCATCCTCAGCACAGCCTTTTCTGATAGTGTGTATCACACTGCTAACTTCTTTCACTGTTTTTAAAGCTGCCAGTCTCCTGAAAGTTAACATGTACTTGGATTCTCTGTAAAGGTTGAGAAAATGGTTCAATCTCCCAGACCTTCCTTCTTAAAAAGGCAGGATCCCAATTGCTCAATCCCAGACTCAATCCCTGCTAATGACATCTTTCCCTCTTTCAGATTTCTTCTTAACCTTACTCTGCTTAGTGACTTTTGGGTATCAAAAATTTAGGTGGGTGTAAATGCCAAGATGTTACCTCCATTATTCTTATTAACCTGGTGTCTCCTTACATGCACACACAAACACACTTTCACACATATAAGTAACCAATGAACATAGACCAAAAGATTCCCAGAAGGGTTACCCAACATTTTTTAGAACAGCCTAACTTTAAATATGGGTTCAGCAAAGACAACTCTCCTTCCTCACCAGCATTTCTCCAAGGCTCCCTTTGGAAGAAACAATATTCCTCTTTCTAGTTAATAAAAAGTCTGTCCTTGTTAGAACTCCCATTAATACTATGATGTGGACTCCAGCTCGTGGGGTCCACCACATTGTGGATGAGATACGAGAAATTCACACAGACTACCAAGACCTGTGGAGGAAAAGGGACAGCACAGCTTCTCTCTCAAGAGGAGAAAAACCTTGGATCCTCACCTTGACAAGCCTTTATTGCTTTTTTGGACACATTACATGATGGTCCTCATTTACTATGCAGAGGTTCACTTTAGGTGGTTACCTTTTACAGAAAACAAAGGAGAGGGTGCTGCTAATCACATCACAGAAGAAGGATATTTGCAAATGCAAAGGGAAAAGTGGTTGAACCATGCTTGGAAGGTTTAGCATGGATTTTAGGAACTTACTTTAAAGGTATGCAGTAAATGTTTGCTGCCTCAATTCAGGGTGAGGGAGTTTTAGCTAAAACAAGTCTCATAGTAGTCTCGGTACAATGCAGGCCTGATTCCCCATGGGAGAACCTATCTGTGGGCATGGGTCTTATCTGGGCCCATGCCATGCAAATGGTCTCCTATAATGCTAAAAATAACTTGGCATCCCTTTAGAGGATAGGCCCAATTAGAGGGTAGGCCCAAGATACTAGCACTTTGATTTTCAAAATGCAAATACATACCTGGAAGTATTTCATGTGCACTAATTCACCTTCTAGAAATTTCAAGCTGATCAATATTTACTGAGCTTATGCATAGCCTAATTACTATCTGTAAAGAACTTTATAATTTTTAGGCAATGTGCCATTTGAGGTTGGGTATGAAGATGGTGTTCTTTTCAGATCACCTGCTTATTGCAGCTTTCGAACCTTACCACTGTTCATCAGTAAAGTTAAAGATGATGGCATTACATTAACTGGCTCATTCTCCCTATTACTACTACTTTTTTTCCTCATTTACCATGTGCCAGGATTTATGCCAAGCACAGTCCACACTAGCATCTCATTAAATCCACAGAGCATTTTAAATAGATTATATTTGCATTTTCTAGGTGACAATATGAAAACTCACTATATCATCCAATTTAACAATCACCAACTTTCCTAAAGAGAGATATTTGTTTATAAAGCACCATCTAGTCCTATGCTGTTCAATATGATACTTGCTAGCAATGTGTGGCTATTTATATTTAAATTAATTAAAATAAGAGCTCATCTTCTTAATTGCACTGGCCATATTTTTCGCATGCTCAATGATCACGTGTTGGAGGCTACCATATTGAACTATAGAGATTACAGAACATTTCCATCATCATAGAAAGTTCTATTGAACTGCAAGGTGGCTGTCCATCATCATTGCTGTAGTTGTTCTCATTTCAGTTGAAAGCATCAGTGTGCTGAGCTTTTCTGCCACAGTCACCTTCTAGTGCCCTTCTAGTGCCTGTCATCTCACTGACTGATCCCAACAATTGTTAACATGACTTTATCTATTTGTGAGTATATCTGCCTTTGATAGTTATTGCTTAGCAAAAAAATACAGAATTTTAGCCATTCTTCCATTTGCTTTACCTAGTGTTCAATTTATGCTCTGCTGTTCAGTTGCCCATTCTTTCTGAATTTTCAATAAATTTTAGGGTGAATCATAGTATAATCATTTGGAAGATATTTTAAACAGCAGTTAAGCTCACCATGTGTTGTACCAACCATGCCCTCAAAGGTCCTCCAACACACAAATGACAACTGCTGCCTGGATGACAGGAATTAAAACTTGTCATATATGGTGAAACATATCCCAATTTCAGAGTTTTTTAAGTGTGAAAAGAAAAATCTTGTTAGAATTGAGAAAACATAAACGTTCTGAATCTAAACTCTACCTGAAGTCTGTATCACTATAGACAATTTATCACAGACTAGGATTAAAAAAAACATGAAAATAAATAACATATTGTAGAATGATGAGTATTCAGTGACTAAATGAAAGGCTGGGGATGTAGCACCAAAGAAAGAGTAATTGACAGGCTTTAAAAAAAAAGATTTCATTTATTTTTCTTTTAGAGAGAGGGGAAGGGAGGAAAAGAGAAACGGAGAAAAGCATCTATGTGAAAGAAAAATACCAATCAGTTGCCTTTCGTACATGCACTGACCAGGGACAGAAACCAAAACCCAGGCATGGACCCTGACTGGGAATGGATCCTGCAAACCTTTGCTTTGGGGGAGGACGCATAACCAACTGAGCCACACCAGTCAGGGCTAGTAAACTTCGGAAGATGGAGATAAAGACATCTGGGAAACATTATCAGAGAAGTCTACGAACGTGCTTTTCTTCCCTGATCCTTCAACAATGTGTAAATGTGTCAGTGCAGAGTAAATGAATTATTTTGTTAGGATATTTGTTTATTTTTATGGGTTGTCAGGAGCAAGAAAATCATTTCAGGAGTCTTTTCCTAGTTAGCTTCAAGATTAAAAAACATTTCAGTATATTACTCTCAGATAATTAAATAATTGCTGGCAAAATCTTTACTCCACCCACTCCCAAACCAACTATATTTAATTACTTACCTAAAATAATAAAGAATGTATTTATACTTCCTGATTTCATCACTTCTTTTTATTAGGAATTTATCTTCTTTTGATAATAAAATGAGGGTGTACTGGTAGGTTTTCAGTGATCACCATTCAGTGGTTTATATCTATTACTTCATTCAATTCTCACAAGTTTAAAATTATTTTGGGAGACAAAAAAAATGTACTTACAATATGCCACTCTAAACCATGCCTAATGTAACTTAAGAAACCCACATTGAATAAAGCACTCTTTTTGACAACACAAACCCTAGAATAAAATGATTTGATGTAAATAATTTATAGTGTCTGAAGCATTTAATTAAAAGTGTGGATATTTAGCCTTGGTCAGTGTGGCTGGCCAGTTGATTGGGTGCCATCCTTGCAAACTGAAACATCATGGATTCAATTCCTAGTCAAAGCACATGCTTAGGTTGCAGGTTTGGTCCCCAGTCTGGGTGCAGGCAGGAGGCAACCAGTTGATGTTATTTATTTTTTAAGTATATTTCATTGATTATGCTATTACAGTTGTCCCGATTTTTCTTCCTTTGCCCTCCTCTTTTGGACCCCCTTCCCTCCAGCAATCCCCCCCTCCTTAGTTCATGTCCATGAGTCATGAATATGAGTTCTTTGACTTCTCTATTTCCCATACTATTCTTAACATCCCATTTATTTTGTACCTACCGATTATGCTTCTTATTCCCTGTACATTCTCCCCACTCTTCTTCCTTCTCCCTTCCAGCTAATAACCCTCTAAATGATCTCCATTTCTGTGATTCTGTCCCTGTTCTAGTTGTTTGCTTAGTTTGAGCATTGGAGTGGAACCGCCTATTCCACCAGCTACTGCCGCCAACTCACCATTGCTGTACTGCATCCTCTCCACCCCTTCTCCCCATCTCTGCCCCTCTTACCCATCTAGACAAATACAGTTTCTTTAAATCCTTAGTTGTTGGACTTCCATGCAGTTTAATATTCTGGCTGTTCTGGGTGTTAGTGGTGATCCTTCTTGTGGTTATGCAAAGAGGGGAAGTGTGTCTACATATGCCCCCATCTTGATTGGGTGTCACCAACTGATGTTTCTCTCCCTTTTCATACCCTTCCCCTCCCTCTAGAATCAATTAAAAAATAATAAAGTAAATAAAAGTGTCAATATTTATTGTGTGTTTCAACTTGGGCTCAGCCCTGGTTTACCACATTAGCTCCTCCCCTACCCATGCTGAAGCCATCATCTGTGGAAATGTTTTGCATTTTCCTTTAGAATTTCAGCAGCTACTCCTCATTGTTTCAACATATTCACTTCACATCAGGCCAAGTTATACATTGTCAACAACTCCCTTGATGTTACTGCCTCAGACATTTGTTTGCTCTCCCCCTCTGGCTCATTCCTGCATCCCCAGCTGACATCCATGCTCACTCGTACCCAAGATGCAGATTTCTGTTTTGTCTATTCTTCTCCCAGGGCTGGGGTGCATCCCCATCCACCTACCCTCCTGCTCCCAATAGCCCTGCCTCCCAGAAATCCCTGCTCATCTTGGAACCTCAATACTTCATCAACATTCAAACTGTTGGACCAAATCCCAACCACAAAGGATTAAACATTAAAGTATTAAAGCTAACAACACAAACTTCACTTCATTATTGTGAAAGTTATTGTGGCTCATGTTCAAGGCCTTAGAGAACATGTGGCTAAATGTTTTCAGACCTTCAAAACCACTACCACCACCACTGACAGATCTACTTCCTCTTATTTGTGGGGCTGAGGATGTCTTCTTACAGTTCATGGTGCTGCTTTGGGGCTTCTGGAGACATTTGCCAGAAGTGCTTCTTTCTTGCCATTTTATACCTTAGAGTCAGAAAATGGGAAGAAAGGAAAGATATTTCATGTTAAACTACATAATATTTTTCTTCCATACAACTAGCCTTACTACTTTGAACTTGGGACATTATATTTTAGCATTTAATGCATATGTCTACTTCCTACAAAAAAAAATTGTTCTTAAAATCTATATGCTTAACATATTCTATATTCAGAGCTAGCATAATAATATCTTTATTTCACTTATGAATATTTTATAAACCTTTTAAAATAACAGTCTACCTGTTTTTGAAGGCTGTACCTGATTTTGATGCCCTTCCTCTGACCTCAGTGTTCCACCAGCAGTTCACATAAATGGAATCAAGGTCATTGAGAATTTATACAGTTCAGCAGGTCTTGAGATTTCTTGCTTACTACAAAATAAATGAACAGCATAAAGGTATAACTTAATATTATTCATTAGCTAAAAAGTAGATGTGTGTGGCATAAGCTTTAAACAAAACCTTAAAATAATTTCTAGATGTATGTGAACAAAGGCCTTAAATAATTTTTTAAAGATTGTACATAATTTCATGTTATCATATAGTTTCATCCTTGCCTCACTTAGGTTAAATCAGGTCATGTATTTTTCAGATAATAGAATCCATGAAATCTCATTATTTAAATGTCTGAAATAATTATCAGTTGGAATTTCTGAAGAGATATCTTACCAACTCCTAGTATTAACCTATTTTGTGTATTTTGTACTTGAGTACTATTAAAAGCATACTTAAACAACATTACTTTTAAACAATTGTCAAACCTATTTAACCTTTTGTTCTGAAATCATATGTAGGTCACTTTCTGGCGAAATTAGGGGCTTCAGGGCTAGGGCTACCCACATTTCATAAATAGAAAGTAAAATATAATTCTATGTTTTCTGAGCTAAAGGAAAAAATAGATGTGTATGTGTTATGCACACACATACATATATATATCATGAGTGGACAAATGTGTATGTTTTCAATTAAAAAACCTTTCATTTCTATTGCTCTTTCATATAGTCTTTTAAAATTTGAAGGTAATGAATTTCCCTTAGAAATAAAAGTAATACATATTTTATATTAAATTTGGAAAATAAAAAGGTGCAGAGAATAAAATTAAATTTGACTGCAATGTTACCATTTGGAGAAAGCTCTTAAATTTTAGGGTATTTCCTAAATACTCTAAATACACACAGTTTTCTCTATGTGTATACTTTTTTGGTGTTTTTCCTATATAATATTAGACAATTATTCTGGATATGTTGTTTGAAATTCTGCTTTACTTACATAATAATGTATACTTGTATACCTTACTTTTTCACTCATGCCACTAAATATTTTGCATCATGTGTGTCATATTTTATCATATTCAGTTCAATTATTCCCTTATTTATGGGCATCTGTGTGGTTTCCCACTTGTTATATAATGTTTCACTCTTGGACACCAATCTACCCATATACCAGTTGCTTTCTATGAGTAAAATACTGAGATCTGAGATAGCAGTGGAGTAGGTAGAAGGTACACTCGCCACCTTTCAGGACCAAACTGGAACTACAACTAAATTATAGGACAATCAACATAAACAACCAACTGAAGACTAGCTGAATAGAAGTTTCATAACCAAGGATTAAAGTAGAAGTCATACCAAGACAGTAGGAAGAACAGAGGCACATAAAATGGCAGGCCCCACTCCCAAGAGCTGCACCTGAGATTCCAGAGGGATATCTGAACTGTGAGGGCTCTCCCTGAGAAGTTTGGGGTCTCAATCCTAAGCCAGTCTCCCCAGCCCAGAGCACCAGAGCCCAAAAGAGGCACTCACATAACATCTTGCTGTGAAAATCAGTGAGAATTGTGTCCTGCAGAAACAGGCAGGGTCTGCTAGAGATATAGGTGTCCTCTTAAATTGCCAACATACAGTCTTATTTGTATCTACATCCCCTGTGTTCCTGTGGAGAGAGGGCATAGCAGACTAGGGTTGCATAAGGAAAGACTAAGGTTTGTGGCTCTGGAGAGAGAGCTGAAGAGACTGCCTCCAAGATGCCTGAGCTGGGTTTTTCTCTGACACTGCAGACTCTATTTTTGGGGGGTAGAGCACTGCCCTGCACGTGGCATAAGCCTAGGGGAATGCAATATCTCACCCTCTGTCCTCCCTGCCATCCCAACCCTGAAGAGTTTGTGCCTTGCTAAGGAGTCAGTTCCTAGTCTAGGGTGTAGAGGTCTGGGCAGACACAGGGGATGTGAATGGCTGTCATGTGGCCTTGGGATGGGGTTGATTCCCCCCACTGTCCTGTGAACATGACAGATGCTTTCCCCTCATGGGAGATATACTATCCTCATTCTCTGGGCTCCTGGTATTTCCACCTTCCTGACTCCTGATGGCTCTACCCTGCCAAGAGCTGAGTTGAGTCCCAGACAGACTGGATACGTGACTCTGGGGCAAGAACCACAAACCCCACCCTCCCCCAAGCCTGACCAGCACCTCCCCTTCATGGGATATACAGTAGGCCCACCCCCAACTCCTGGCAGCCCCAACCTATTAAGAATAGGCACTGGGAAAAATCTGAGAAAGATCGAGTTATGGCTATAGGACAGGAGGCATTTTTCCCTCTCACAACTGAGCAGTACAAATCCCTCCCTTCAAATGGCCAAATCTGGGCCTGTTTTGGCCTCACCCTGATGACTCTCTGGGATGACCTCCCACCACAAACGTCTGCTGGCACCCAGTGGGTAGAACCTAGACTTATTATACCCTGGGACATTTGCTGAGCAGCCTCAGATGCAGCACTGGCACCCATATTGGACCTGTACTGATCTGGTGAATACCACTTGACCCTACCTGGTGACTCACTGAGAACCTATCTCATGCAGCTCAAGTACTGCTAGATGTTCTTTCAGTGACTGAACCTAACAGGCAGTAAGCCAGTAGAAGCTGGCAAAAAGAGAACTTGAAGTGCCTGAGATTTTTGCTGATCTACCCCTAGCCCCTGTGCTAGTAAAAGCCAGCCTTGGTGTGCACCATTGTCCTTTCTGCATACACCCAGGCCCAGTAGAGGTAGTCACAAACTGTGGATCACTTTGTAGCTCCAAACAGGTTGCAAGGGCCAGTCACAGGCAGCATCTGACATTTGTCTGCAACAAAGTCCCTCCCAATAGGCCCAGAACCAAGACACCCAGAGGCCAGCTTCAGGCAACATCAGAGCAGAACCCACTTAGCTTCAAGGGTGGCATTACAAAAGGAGATCCTGGCAGACACCAGATACTGCTGAGGTGAATTTTGTTTCATGTGATCAGTAGCTGCACAGCAGCTCATACACTATGGTCTGGGCTGATCCTTACTGTCAGCCAGCCTGAGAGTTGAGCCCATGCATAAATGAGCCAATAGCAATCAAGACTAAATTAAAATAAAAAGGCCCAAATAATGTACAAAAGGGACATTCCTAGAGCACACAACTCAGGTGATCAAAGAGATTATGCAACTGGGTCACACAGGACACCTATTACATAAGGCCACTCTATCAAGAGTGGGAATCATAGCAGATCTACCTAATATATAGAAACACACACAAAAAAGGCAGCCAAAATGGAGACAAAGAAACATGCTCCAAATAAAAGAACAGGAGAAATCACAAAAAAGAGCTAAATGAGATGAACACAAGCATTTTACATAATATAGAGTTAAAAAAATTATAAGGATGCTCAAGGAACTTAGTGAGAACTACAGGGATCTCACATGTGAAACAGCACATTGAAACCATAACAAAAGAACCAGTCAGAAATGAAGAATACAATATGAAATATAAAGAATACACTGGAAGGAATAAGTAGTTGTTTGGATGAAACAGAGGACTGAATCAGCGATTTGGAAGACAAGGTAGGAAAAAAAACCACACCCAATCAGAGAGAAGAAAGAGAAGGGGTAGGAGGAGGGGAAGGAGAAAAAGAAGAAAGAGGAGGAGGGGTGGGGACAAGAATTATTTAAAAAATGAGGATAGCTTATGGGATGTTTGGGACAAGAAAATGAAGCGTAATAATGTCTACATCATAAGGGTACCAAAAGGAGAAAAGAGAGATCAAGAACATATTTGAAGTTATAATGGTTGAAAAATTTTCTAACCTGGTGAAGAAAAACACAAATCTAAGAAGTTCAGAGAGTCCCCAAAAAATGAACCCAAAAAAGGAGCTGAATGGACAAGAAAACAAGACCAATTATATGCTGTCTACAAGAGACCCACCTCAGATCAAAAGATACACTCAGATTAAAAATACAGGATGGAAAAAGATATTTCATGCAAATAGGGAAAAAAAGCTGGGCTAGCAATACTTACATCTGACAACAGAGACTTTTTTTTAAAGTTATAGGCAAAGAAGGACACTACATAATGATAAAGGGAACAATCCAACAAGTGGATATAACACTTGTAAACATTTATGCACCCAACATAGAAGTACCTGAATATAGAAAGCAAATCTTAATGGACATAAAGGAGGATCTCAACAATAATATAGTCATAGCATGGGATTTTTACACCCTATTGACATCAATAGATAGATCTTCCAGACAGAAAATCAACAAAGAAACATTAGATCAGATGGATTTAATTGGTACCTTCAGCACATATCATCCCAAAGTAGCAGAATATACATACATTTCAAGTACACATGAAACATTTTCTAGGATAGACCATATGTTTGGACCCAAAACAAGTCTCAGTAAATCTGAGAAGATTGAAATCATATCAAGCATCTCCTCTGACCACAATGCTATGAAAGTAAAAATCAATCACGAGAAAAAAACTGAAAAACACAAAGACATGGAGGCTAAATAAACATGTTGTTATTAAACAAAGACTGGGTTATATCAAGGAAGAAATCAAAAGATACCTTGAAATAAATGAAAATGAGAACAAAACAACCCTAAATCTATGGGACACAGCAAAAGCAACCCTAAGAGGAAAATTCAATATTACAGATCTATCTCAAGGAAAGAGAAAAATCGCAAATAAACAATCTAACTTTACACTTAAAGGAACTTGAAACAAAAGAACAAAAAAGCCCAACATGAGTAGAAAAAAGAAAATAATAAAGATCAGAGCAAATATATATATAATAGATTCTTAACAATCTATGCAATAAAACAATGAAATAAAGCTGGTTCTTTGAAAATATAAAAAAGATTGACAAGCCTTAAACAGCTTCGTCAAGAAAAAAGGAGAGTCCTGACTGGTGTAGTGCAGTGGATTGAGTGCGGGCCGTGAACCAAATGGTTGCTGGTTTGATTCCCACTCAGGGCACATGCCTAGGCTGTGGGCCAGGTCCCCAGTTGGGGGTGCACATGAGAGGCAACTACACATTGATGTTTCTCTCCCTCTCTTTCTCCCTCCTTTCCCTTCTCTCTAAAAATGAATAAATAAAACTTAAAAAGAAGAGAGGACCAAATAAATATAATCAGAAATGAAAGAGAAGAATTGGCATCTGATGCCACAGAAATACAAAGAATTATAAGAAAATACTCTGAAAAATTAAATGCTAACAATTTGGACAATATAAAAGAAATGGATAAATTTCCAGAAACACACAATCTTCCTAGACTGAATCAAGAATAAACAAAATGTATGAACAGGTCAAAAATCAGTAATCAAAAAACTCCCAACAAACAAAAGTCCTGAACTGGATAGCTTCACAGGTAAAATTTACCAAACATTCGAAAAATACCTAAAACCTAATCTTATCAAAGTTTTCCAAAAAATTAGGAGGAAAGAAGATTCCTAGGCTCATTTTATGAAGTCAACATTATTTTAATTATAAAGCTAGATAAAGACACTACAAAAAACCCTGGCTGGCATAGCTCAGTGGATTGAGCTCGGGCTGTGAAACAAAGCATCACAGGTTCAATTTCCAGTCAGGACACATGCCTGGGTTGCAGGCCACAGCCCCTAGCAACCGCACATTGATCTCTCTCTCTCTCTCTCTCTCTCTCTCTCTCTCTCTCTCTCTCTCTCTCTCTCTCTCTCTCTCTCTCTCTCTCTCTCTCTCCATCTCTTCCCTCTCTAAAAAATAAATAAAATAAAATCTTTAAAAAATCTGAATCTAAATCTAAAAAAAAACACTACAAAAAAAAGAAAGAAAGAAAGTTATAGGCCAATATCCCTGATGAACATAGACACTAAAATCCTCAACAAAATATTAGCAAACTGGATTCAGCCAAACACTAAACAATAATAAACTATGATCATCTGGAATTTTTTCTAGGCATGCAAGTTGATACCATATTGCAAATCAATAAAAGTGGTACCCCCCATAAAAAAATGAAAGATAAAAATCACATAATCATATCAATAGAAGCAGAAAAAGCATTCTATATAATCCAGCACACTGTATGATGAAAGCTGTCAGCAGAGTGGGAACAGAGGAAACATACTTAAACTAACAAAGGCCACGTCTGATAGACCCACAGCCAACATCCTACTCAACAGGCAAAACTATAAGTTTCCTTTAAGATCAGGAACAAAACAAGGATTTCCTCTTTCGCCACTTTTATTTAACATAGTATGGGAAGTCCTAGCCATAGCAATCAGACAGGAAGAAAAAATAAAAGGCATCCAAATCAGAAAGAAATAGGTGTAACTATCATTATTTGCAGATGACATTATACTGTATACAGAGAGCCATAAAGATTCCACCAAAAAAACTACTAGAACTGATCAATGAATTCAGTAAAATAGGATACAAAATAAATATCCAGAAAGCATTTGCAATATTACAAACCAATAATAAACTATCAGAAAGGAAAATTAAATGCATTTAAAAGAAAGAAAAAGAAAATACCTAGGAATAAATTTTATGAAAAATATAAGACATGTAATAAGAAAATTATAAAACACTGAAAAAAGAAATTTAACAAGATACAAATAAGTTAAAGCATATGCTATGTTCATAGATAGGTAGAATTGACATCATTAAAATTTCCATACTTCCCAAAGCATATTATGGATTCAACCCAATTCCTATCAAGATACCAAGATCATATTTCATAGAATTAAAACAAATATCCAAAAATGTACATGGAATAACAAAAGACCCCAAGTAACCACTGCAATCTTTAGAAAGAACAAAGTTGAAAGTATCATACTACCTGATATCAAACTATAATATAAGGCCATAGTAATCAAAACCACATGGTAATGACATAAAAACAAGCACATTGCTCAATGAAACAGAATAGAGAGCCCAGATTAAGTCCATATATCTTTGATTAATATCTAACAGAAGAGATAAGAACATAAAACAGGTAAAAGATTATCTATTAGGAAAATTAGACAGATATGTGCATAAAAATGAAACTAGACCACCATCTTACACCATACACAAGAATAAACTTAAAATGGATTAAAGACTTACATGTTAGACTCAACATATTAAAATCTTAAATTAATAAATAGGCAGTTATACCTTGGACACTTCTCATAGCAATATTTTTTTTGGTTTATCTCCTCAGGCAAGGGAAACACAACAAAATAAGTAACAAATAAGACTCCATCAAACTAGAAAGTTTTCGCACAGCAAAGAGATTATCAATAAAATGAAAAGAAAACCCTGTAATGGGAAAACATATTTGCCAATCATATATCTGATAAAGGGTTAATAGCCAAAATTTATGAAGAGCTTATAAAACTCAACACCAAAAAAACAATCTAACAAAAAATGGGCAAAGTACCTGAGTAGACACTTCCTTTTAAAAAATAAATTTTATTTACTTATCTTTAGAGAGAGGGAAAGGGAAAGAGAAATAGTGAAAGAAACATCCATGTGAGAGAGAAACGTTGATTGTTTGCCTCTCATACACACTCCCACCGAGACCAATTCTGCAACACAGGAAAGTGCCCTGACTGGGAACTGAACCAGCAACCTTTTGCTTTGAGGGACGATACCCAATTGAGCAACACAAGTCAGGGCTGAATAGACACATCTTTAAAGTACATATACAGACAGCCAATAGACATATGAAAAGATGTTCAGCACCACTAATCATCAGAAATACAAATTAAAACCACAATGAGATATCACCTCACAACTGTCAAAATGACTATTGTCAATAAATCAACAAACAGCAAGTTCTGGTGAGGATGCTGAAGAAAAAGAACCCTCATGCTCTGTTGGTTGGAATGCAGATTAGTACAGCCACTGTGGAAAGCTCTATGAAGTTACTTGAGAAAATTAAAAACTTATGACCCAGTGATTCCACTTCTGTGAATATATCCAAAGAAACCTGAAACTGATTCGAGAGAATATATGCACATCTATGTTCATTGCAGCATCATTTATAATAGCCAAGATTTGGAAATACCCCAAGTGCCCATCAGTAGATGAATGGCTAAAAAAGCTGTGGTACATTTACACAATGGAACACTACTCAACTGTAAAATCTTACTCTTTGTGACAGCACGGATTTACCTGGAGAATATTATGCTAAGTGAAATAAGCCAGTGAGAGAAAGACAAGTACCATATGATTTCACTTATATGTGGAATATAATCAACAAAATGATCTAACAAACAAAATAGAAAGAGACTCATAAACTCGGAGAAAAAACTGACAACTGTCAAAGAGGAGAGAGGTTGATGAGGGGCTGGTTGAAAAAGATGAAGGGATTAAGCCCCCCCAAAAATACTCATAGACACAATAGCATGGTGATTACCAGATGGGAAATGGGGTTGGAGTAGGTAGAAGAGGGTATAAGAGGGATAAATGGTGATGGAAGGAGGCTTGATGGGATGGTGAACACACAACACAATATACAGATGATATGTTGTAGAATTGTTACACCCAAAACCTATATAATTTTATTAATCAATGTCATCCCAATACATTCAGTACATTTGAAAAAGTATAATGCTGAGGGAAGTGGTGCATCAATTTGCACCTCTGAGAAATGCATCACTATGTGGCTGGAATATGTTTCCATTACCTTTAAAAAGTGGTGTATACATTCATTATTTATCAGGGCCAGACAATCTTTGGTTCTGTTTAAGCATACCTCAGATCCTGCATAACATTTTTAAAAGTCCTCAACCTTCAGCAATCTTGCTTTCTCCCCCTACCATGAAACTTTTACAAGGTTGTAACTGGCCTTCTGGAATTGCAACATCCAAATTCTTTTTTTCCTTGCCCTGTGGGTAACATGTAACAATATTGATCCTGTGACCAACACTTTACATGTTAGCTTCCACATCCTCTCTTGGTATTGCTCGTACCTCTGAACAGTCTCATCTTCTTCTATGGTTCCACTTCCCTTGTCTTCTCTTTGAAAGCTTTCCCCCAAGGTTTCCCAGCCATCCGCATTGCCTCAGCTACCCCTTTAAAAGTGATTCCCAAGTTTATGTGTCCAGAGAAAAATTACTCCTGAACTTCAAAATTATAATTCTAACTGCCTGTTTGATACTTCCACTACAAGCACCTCAGTGTCAATATATACAGAACTGAACTGCATGTATTTAATTCAAGGATTTATTACAATATAGAAAGTAGTTTCAAATTTCTAAAGCCTTAAGACTGAGACATATTATAATTTTTTAAATATAATATTACAATTTGTAGCTTGTATAATCATTCATGTCTATTATGAAAATGTCTGATCTTGCCTGGGACAGTAGTAGCTCTTTTCTTATACTCAATTATATAAAGCCAAAAAGTGGGGGTATGTTCATAATTATATATAAAAAGCTTTGTACATATACCTTAACAATTATTTCCTTTATAGGGTTTTCAAATGACCAAAATACATTTAAACTTATTCATGTTCTAATTTATATTTCATCTAAAGCCCCACAGGACACTACTAATTAAGACTGAAGTTATTTGTTGTTCCACAAAAATCTAGCATAGAAATATCACCCTCCTAACTGATAAGTTGACAATTTTAGTGACAAAATATATATTTACAAATATGCTTACATTTTGTTTGTTTCTTGAGCTGTGATATTCAGTTAATTCAAGTTCACCTACCAGCCATCGTTATTAGCTTCCCACCAAGTTTTAGCTATAACTGCATATTGTCTTATCGTTGGTCCACAAAACCCCTTTAAGTATCCAGGAAAGTTGATTCTTGTATTTCATTATGCCAAGTTTTTTAACACTGTAAAATTCAAAAATTAATAAGAAACATACTCAGTGGCCCAGGTTTACCAGGTTGTGTCTTTTTAAAGTGAACTAAATTTACACAATACGAGATGTTATTTTAGTACATGATGTAACATGAAACACTGCATTGTCAAGTTGTGTGTTATGCCAGTGAAGTTCCATAAAACATCACTCAAACCTTATGTGATAGGCTTTGGAAAGGAATTGTTACATAGTGCTTTTCTTCATTCTTTAAAAAAAAATCCCTTCTCATTGTCAATAAATGGCCAAAATCTCTGGTGAAAATTTTTGTAAAGCAACATGCTGTTTTGTAACAATAATGTGTACTTTTTGGAGAACATTTTATTCTGGATGATTTATGTTTGCTCAATGTTATGCATCTGTCTAATGAATGGTACTATCAACACCCAATATGCTAACCATAATATCTTTTATACTTTTAATTTCCCTCCCCCAGCAACTCCTAAAGCTCAAATACCCTTGTATACTCACTCAGTTTTCTTATCCCTGCACTTTTTTTTGTAGTTTTCTTTTTTTATTTTAATCATTGTTCAAATACAGTTTTCTCCTTTTTACTCCCAATCCCTGCACTTTTGATCAAATGCTGCCTAGTCATCATTCTGTATGTTTTCTCCTCCATGAATCTGATATAATTCATTAATTTTAATTTTCCTCATGTAAAAATTCCTTTTCAAGCCTCTTCTTTTTCTGAGCTTTGCATCCAGTCTGCTTTACAGAAGGGCAGTTGATCCATCTATCTATGTATCTATTTATCCTCCCATCTATCTGTCATACACTTAGTCTAGATTCATTTATTTATTCATTCAACAAATACATATTGAGCATCAACTCTGTACCAGGCAAGTGGCAGAAATCAAGTGGAACAGTGTCCATAATTATTTAATAAGACTAATTTTTTAAGCAAATATATTTAGAATGTACACTTGGAGCAAGGAGGGAAGGGGAAAAGACAATGCTAAATGCTGTCAAGGGAACAAAGATGACAAGACACAATCCTGCCTCCCAGGATCTTTTCATCTGAGAGAAGAGAATGTAATGTTGATAAATGTAAGCAGAGCTAGAGAGACCCAAAGGCATTCATTCTGATGACTTTGCATTGTAGATTAACATTTTTATTTTCTTTTTTTTTAAGATTTTATTTATTTATTTTTAGAGTGGGAAGGGAGGGAGATAGAGAGAGAGAGAAACATCAACGTGTGGTTGCTGGGGGTGATAGCCTGCAACCCAGGCATGTACCCTGGCTGGGAATCGAACCTGTGACAATTTGGTTCCCAGCCCGCGCTCAATCCACTGAGCTACCCCAGTCAGGGATCATTTTTATTTTCATATCATAATTTTACTACTGGTTCTAACAGTAGATTATTTCACAGGTCCAGTTTTAATCTCACTTATTCTACAGTGTTCCCAAGTATTTTTCTCCTATTTCCACTTCCATTACAGTTATATTACATCACATAAATTTTTGGTTTTAAGTTGTGGAAGCAGCAAGATGTGAGAACATAAATGAAAGCACCACTGAGTCTCCTTGCTGTATGTTTATTTACTTGTTTGTTTGTTTGCCTTGCTGTGACCCTGGACTCAGTCCATCTCCTTTACATGTTCTTCCATTAACTGGTGATTCTCCTTCCAGGATCTCAGCACAATGGGGATAACAAGTCCATGAAACTTAAAATAAAATTTAGTTCTTTCAATAGTAACAGGCCACAGGCTGGGATAAGAACATGATGGGGAGCACATATATGCAAAAAATTCTTCTAAAACCAGGTAGGTAAATCTGTATCTCATCCGTATACATACTACTCCTTTTGTAATAGCTTTCTGCTATACATTTTCTTGTATAGCCGATATTAAAAATAAAGCTTGTAAACATGTAAGTTAACAAACTGATCCCTAAAAAAATTTCTTGCATACCAAAAAGTTGAGAACCACTAATCTGCAATAAAGTTCTTTGTTCAAAAGTAAATGGATTAGGCTTGATGGTTTTATTTTCTTCACTTATTCTACCTCTCAGTTCTTCAAAGTAACTGAGCTAATTGGTTTTTTATTTTTAATGCTCCTGAAATATAGTAGGAAAGAACAGGCTTTGAATCTGATGGTCTTAGATTTATGTTATTGTCATCAGTTTAGTCAAGGCCTTATCTTACTCATCTATAAAACAAAAGTACTTTTTTTCCCTCATTCTTTTAGGTATCTATTTATTTCAGGTATCTGAAATCTACTGAACAGTCTATGTACTAGAAATCATGCTGTTATAAGGTTGTGACAGCAAGAAGAAAAATAATAATAAACCAGGATCCCAGCCTTAAAGGCATCTGTAACTAGTTGCCATTATAGACAGAAAAATTATAATACATCATGATAAGTATTATTATCATGAGGTGCTATGAAAATGTATTGGAAAGGTAAACACCTGTGAAAATTAAATAAAATAATGCATATGGACTGCTAAGCAGTGCCTTTGTAGCTATTCCATACTATTGCCTTTATTATCACTGTTGATATTTTACCTTCATCCTCTACCCTTTCCAATTACAAGGTGAATTTATATATTCTCTATAGTATAATCATCAAATAGAAATACAACATGGGCTACACATATAATTTTAAATTTTCTAAAAGCCACATTAGAAAAAGTAAAAAGAAACATGAAATCAATTTTAAAAATGTATTTAACTCAATATATCCAAACTATTGTCATCTCAACATGTAATCAACATAAAGATTATTTTTAAAGTTTTACATCATATATTTTACTGTCTTCAAAACTCCATGTGTGTCTTTTACACTTACAGTACAGCAGCACATCTCAGTTTGAATCAGCCACTCTTCAAATGCCCATAACCATAATGTTTACCAAATTAGATGGCAGGGGTCTATACTTTCTAATTGGCTGGGTTTAAGCTTTTTGACAGGCAATGAGTGCATTGTGGGTAGCAGGTCTTCAATTACTAAACCAGCATCATTTCCACCCTTTTCACTCTCTCCTTCATTTGGACTGTAGGTATCAAAGACAAATTAGAAGCTGTGAATCTTGCCCACCCCCCACTTCAGTCCCCGACTCTCCCTATAATGAGGGAGAGAAACCAAAGAGTAGATACTTGACAATACATTGTAATTGCTAAATTTAAAAAAAAGAAAAAGAAGATAAAATGTCTATAAAAATAGCCTGTAAGAAGAGAGGAGGAAGTCACCTGTTACCTGGAGACATCTGCATTGGTCTGTAGCAAGTACTTAAAGCAGAAAGGTCAATCCATGTCAGGCTGCCCTGCTTCAATAAAGAACGTGCTTTTTTAGCTCATTTCTGGCAACAAAGTGCAAAGTTCCCAGGGGACCTCTCTGCCAACACTCATGCTCTGTAGCACACAGGAGAAAAACCAGCTGTCAAGCGGCTGTGCTTAGACTAAAAAAAAAAACACAAATCCCCCTCAATAAAAGGCACCACTGAAGCTTCTTTTATTTTCTATGTAGTCCTATTAGCTGCAATGTTCTTATCCTGTGTTTTTGTCAATATGCAAATCTTTTTTTTTAATTTTACTCATTGTTCAAATACAGTTTTCTCCTTTTTACTCCCAATCCAGTCCCCCCTCCTACCCTCCCCACTTCCCTCCCATTACCACCCTCCCCTTAGTTTATGACCATGTGTCCTTTAAGTTTGTTCCTGTGAACCCTTCCCACTGTCCCCTTAAATTCCCTCTTCTCTCCCCTCCAGTCACCGTCAGCTTGTCCTCCATTTCAGTGTCTTTGGTTATATTTTGCTTATTTCTTTGTTTTGTTATTTAGGTTCCTGTTAAAGGTGAGATCATATGGTATTTGTCTTTCACTGCCTGGCTTGTTTTGCTAAGCATAATGTTTTCCAGTTCCATCCATGCTGTTGCAAAGGGTAGGAGCTCCTTCTTTCTTTCTGCTGCGTAGAATTCCATTGTGTAAATGTACCATAGTTATTTGATCCATTCATTTACTGATGGGCATCTTGGTTGCTTCCAGCATGTAGCTATTGTAAATTGTGCTGCTATGAACATTGGGATGCATAGGTTCTTTTGAATTGGTGTTTTAGTATTCTTAGGATAGAGTCCCAGCAGTGGAATTGCAGGGTCAAAAGGCAGATCCATTTTTAGTTTTCTGAGGAAGTTCCATACTGCTTTCCATAGTGGTTGTACCAGTCTACAGTCCCACCAGCAATGCACTAGGGTCCCCTTTTCTCCACAACCTCTCCAACACTTGTTGTTTGTTGCTCTGTTTATGATGGCCATTCTGTCTGGTGTGAAGTGGTATCTCATTGTTGTTTTAATTTGCATCTGACTTGTCCCCTAGAGCAAGGGACATAAAGGAAAGAATAAACAAATGGGACCTCATCAAAATTAAAAGCTTCTGCACAGCTAAAGAAAACAGTATCAAAATGAAAAGAGAACCAACTGTATGGGAAAACATATTTGCCAATGATACCTCAGACAAGGGTTTAATCTCCAAAATATATAAAGAACTTACAAGACTGCACTCTAAGAAGACAAGGAATCCAATTAAAAAGTGGGCAAAGGACTTGAACAGACACCTCTCCAAGGAAGACATACAGAAAATCCAAAGACACATGAAACAATGTTCAATATCGCTAGCTATCAGAGAGATGCAAATTAAAATATGCAAATCTTTCTTCAAAGGATGATTAAAGACAATAGCTCAATCTCTTGCCAACCCAAAACATGTTCAGTTTGGGAACTTGACTAACTCTCTACTAAACTATTCTGGAAAGCTTTTGAAGATCCACGTCATCCCCAGTGAGTCTATTGGCCTCATAATGTGACCCGAAGACATGAGGGACATTTTGTGAAATCCATAAAAGTAAACATTAAATACATTTTACTCATTTACTAATATAACTTGGGTTTGGGGATGTAAAAATACCTTTCAACAAAAGCTGACTATTCAAAAATGTACACCAACCCACTACTTTCATTCTAGAACAACATGCTCTGACAAATGCCTGTTTCACTGAACCTAGTGAGTAGAGCATCAGTGAACAAAACCCAAGTCCCGTGTAGCCTGAAGGGCTCTGAAAGACTGCATGACTTCTCCAGATCCTTCCTTATCTCCAGAGCACAGAATTCATACCTGAGTTTGTAGGAGACTTATTTCCAAATAAAGTCACACTGTTGTTTTACTGAAATTATTGCATCTTAAAGCATATGTATATGAGTAATGTTAAGAAAACATTGCTGGATCTGAATATTTAGGAAGTTGTTACTGCTTTTTCTGAAGAGGATTTTATGGGAATTTCCTGTTCTATATATCTATGACATTACAGCATGATAAAGAAACATTAAGAAAATCCCTGTAGTAGGTATAATTTTACATAAAGGCCAACAAATATTACAACATACTTATACATGTGGGAAGCTATGTAGTATTATGTGTAAGTGGACATTGAATATCTCTTCTACTTTTAAAAATCTTTAGAGCTCCCAGATTTATCCTTACCATAGCTGTACAAATTTCACAGCAACACTCAGGGCTGTCATGTGAGGAACTGGCTATCCTGAGAGAAAAGAATGAATTTATCATAGTACTTATTATGAAGTCTAGTTTTATATAATGTAGAAATGAAATAAATGCTAATTGTTATACTATAAACCTATAACAATATGTAGGAATGATTAATATCAGTCTATCTTTCATCCTCACAGAAAACTCATAAATTACTGTCTCAGCCAGCAGTGTCAGTTTAAAATCATATTTTCTTTCCAAAAGAAGTTGTTTTACTATACTATACTTTATAAGTCCAAAGGGAAAAATGGAGAATTAATTTTATGTCCACGTTTTAATAAAAAGATGTGTCTTCTGTGTGTGTGTTTAAAATTTTACAAGTATTTGAACTCAGACTGACATATAAACTGTGGATCAAGGTAGGAAATACCTTGGAGTTTGAATTTAAATCCTATTTTCTTTTTAGGGAAAGTTTTTACCATCTGTGCTAGAACGGAGCTAGAGGTGAGAACATACCAGAGGCTGGGTCATGAATTCTTGATCACACATTAGAATTAAAATGCTATTTGGAAAATCTAAACTTCTTTCCTTATTTATATATATGTAGTATGTAACTTGCTGTCTTTAATATGTGTCGCTGTCTATCACTGGGCTTAGATAGTCATTTTCAGCAAAGATAATTTAGGCTTGTAGAATTATTTTTCAAACTTTTACATATAACAAGCAAATAATTAGACAAGCGCTTTTTATCTATGACCCTCTGACTGAAGGTAATTCTAAATTCTGATGTGTTATGAAACTATTCACAAATTCCCAATTTCTCTGTGTATTACAGTATATTTCTTATCAAAAAGATATAAATATTTTCTAGGCACATTGGACAGGTATTAACTTAAGATAGAATTATTGTCTTTTGTAGACAATTATTTACTTACTGTCTTTAATGAAAAAAAAATCCATTTGCCAGGCTTATTTACAACTATTAGGAATATTTTAAATGTGTGAAAATATGAGTTTATGAAGTTATATCAACCGGGGGGTGGGGGCTCTGCCCAGAAGGCCCCCCAGCTGCCACAGATGAGAATAAGTCATAAGTCTACCAAGACATGATCTGCTTGGGGAGGAAAGGCGGCAGGAGCCTTTTCCTCAATTGGATTTTATTGAGTTTATTTGCATAGGAATACAGGGCAAATACATAAAGCTGATCAGTCATTGTCAGATAGTAATGATCAAACAATAGATAACATTCATAGAACTCTGAGGGCTTATTTTGAGTCAGGGCCAGATAGCTAGAGGGCCATAAAACTTTGGGGAACAAACTCATTTCATTCTTGGACCTTTATTTAAATTGAGGTTATTAGCAAAATAGGTTTCATAGGATTTTATGCATTCTTTCTTAAGCTTGATTGCCCCACGGAACGTGCCCTTTCCAGAACAGGGCCGTACCACCTCCAGCATTGTTTCAGGCTTTAGGCATTGTTTCAGGCCTAAGTCAGGCAGGGAAAGTAAGGCAGCCAAGAGATGAGGAGACTTTTTGCAGACAGAATGAGGACTCAAGCTATGTCAAAGCTGAGGGATGAGAGCCCATCATCCCCTTTTTCTATAACCCTCCAATCCTTCCCTGGAGCCCCTTCATGGCCATGCCTGTCTTAGGTCATCTCTCCTTTGAGGAATCTTACCTGTCTCTGGCTAACTGATCAAGCATTAGGGGCCAGTCAGGGCAAAGTAAAGGGGGCAGAGGTGTCACCCCTGTCAGGGAGATAAGTTTTGCCTCCTTAGTGGCTTAGGATCCCTAGGTCTCTCACTCAGCCTTAGTCATGGGGAGTTACAGCTTCTGAAACCAGGCAGGGCGGTTCCCAACATCAAACAGCATATTAAGATGATTAGTATTTTTAAACAATACAAATATTTTTGTTTAAAAAGGCTAAAATAGGCCCTTGCTTGGTATCTCAGTTTGTTGGAGCATCGTCCTAATGTGCCAAGGCTGCAGATTCGATCTTCAGTCAGGGCACGTGCAAGGATCAACCAGTGAATGCCCAGATGAATGGAACGGCAAATTTGGGAGTGTCTCTCTTGCCTCCCTTCCCCTCTCTCTCTAAAATCAATCAATAAAAAAGGCTAAAATAGATTTGTGTTAAGATAAACTAACAGGTAATGTTGAAATTTTTTCTATAATTGTCAGGCTTCTCTAATATTATATAACTGTTTTTGCCACATTTAGTACACAATTTGAAAAAGGCAGGTAAAATTACATAGTTTTGAAAGAGAATTACTTTTTATATCTTGAAATATTCTTGGGTGAGATCTGAAAAGAAAGCCAATACAAAACAAAATAGGGCTTGCTTGATTTTATAGACAAATTGATCAAAAGAGAGGATACTATTGTCTAAGTCTTAGGCTTGAGAATTATACATTCAGCTTTTTGTATTTTGAGACATGTACTTAACTGACTGATTTTATTCCTACCGAAATAAATATTAGAGCTAGAAAAAAATTTCTTTTAGAATAAAATTATTTTAGCTTTTGCATCTGGAAGTATCTAATAGAAGTTTTGGTACTGAAAAGAATACAGGAGTACTTAAATGAAAGATTGTGTAAATTAAATGTTGAATCTGTAGGGAAGAAAAAAATGCCTTTTCCTCTGCCCATTTTAGGTTTACTGATTGGGGCTCAGCAAATTACAAGGATAAAAGACAGATTAACATGAGAAAAACAAACAAATGTATTAACAGGTGCATCTTGCATACACATGGGAGTACTTAGTGATGGGTAACTCAAGTCGGTGGTTAAAAATTTAAGTTTATATAGCATTTTAGTAAGCAACAATAATTTTGTAGAGAAGTGACAAGATAAAGGAAAAGGACTCTGAGCTTCCAGGGGTAGCAAATTGTGAGAAGGCAGATATTTCAGGGAAACTAATGGTAAATTAGAGCTGGTTTTATCATGATTTGTTCATTCCTCTCATCTCTGGACTGATAAGGGTGTTGAGTTGTCTTTATTGATTAACTGTTATTCTTCACAGTTGGGACTGAGGGGATGAGCACACATACAACAAGTGGGTCTCACTTTTAGGTTAGTAGGGGGAAGGCAAAGAACAGAGAACTTTTCTTGTTTCTTCTCAATTGTCTTCAGCTCAAATAATCCTCATGCCTAAGTGGCATGTTTTGGAGTGTCCTGTTCTGCTACCCTTAAATCTATATTTCACTTCTGAAAATTGATGCAAAACTGTGGTCTGAAATTATTTAAAATCTTAGGAAATAATGCTATTTCTGGACAGCATGTCCTCAGTGGCCAAAGAACTCAATTCTTTAAAAATTCCCAAGTGGAGATAAACATCATTTACATGTTAATTGAATTTTTCAAAAAATGATATCATAGAATGAGTCAAGGTAAAGAATAATAAAGTCAAATTTGATAATTAATGTATTAATCTATACTAAGGTATTTTATAAACTTGCTTTTAATATTATTTATTGTATATTTATATATAAATTATGATATATACATGCATATTATCACATATATTGTATATATTATAACTACATAGGTATATATATAAATATATGAATAGTAAGTCTATATGTTTACCCATTATTAATGCAGGTAGTTACAAATACACATTTGTAATCACTAAATAATTTACTACTTAATTTGACAAAGAGTTAAAATTAATTGATTAACATAATTTAATCTACTTTTAAACTTACTTATCTGGCAGTAGTATTACACATTAAAATCAAGGAAGAAATCAATCACTACTGAAATCCACTGAAATGCTAACCTTCAGCCAAATGCATACTGTCATTGCAAACTTTGTTACACCATAGGGATTAAGACTGTACTTCATATAGCCCAACGTCAGTTGAAAATTCCAAACATAAAATGGCAGAAAGAATAGGCTACTCCCATGTATACACACACAAATAACTATCAAGCACTGTGCTAGACTTCTCAGCAAATGCACAATAGTGGTAGAGACAAGTATATGAATAAAAAACTTTGATATAATAAAATCTTCTTAAAAAATCATGCCATAAAAGCTGAAGCAATAGTTCTGTCAAATATAGGAGTACTGGAAATCAAGATAAGGAGAGAAAGAAGAGAACATTTGTGGCCTACAGGATGTACAGAAGTCAACAAGACTAGGCAGGAAGAACAGTGCAGACGTACTCTTTAAAACACGTTATCTAGAAAGGAGGACAGGAGAGAATGAAGGGAAGGAATGTGTTACAACTACTTATCTATACTCATCAGTTATACTTATCTTAGCCCTGCACTTTTGGTATTATTCTCATTTTTATAGATGAGGAAATATTCATAACATTTAAATGCTAAATTCTATAAAATTAAAAATAAACTACTGTAACATCTGTTCCTTTCATTGATTTATTCCACAATAAATTTCATCTATTAAAAGAAGTAGAAGTGTAAGTGCCTGAACAATATCTTCCTTTAGTTAAGAGTGAAGCAAGAAACCTGAAAAAAAATAAAAGGTTATCAAAACTTCTGAATATACATTACAACTAAAAGAAAGCATAGAAAAACTTACATAGTAAAACTGTCTAGTAAGTTAAAGAACACTAAGGGAAATAAGCAAAGGACATAACAATTCAACAGCAGAAACAGAGTTTAGATATCTAATAATCACATCAAAAC
The DNA here is from genome assembly GCF_019186645.2 of Phyllostomus hastatus. Classification (NCBI taxonomy): domain Eukaryota; kingdom Metazoa; phylum Chordata; class Mammalia; order Chiroptera; family Phyllostomidae; genus Phyllostomus; species Phyllostomus hastatus. The sequence continues at coordinate 43,433,818 of NW_025334041.1, forward strand.
ATTTAAGGGAGCTATTATCAAAGAAATGTAAATTAGTTAATGAGATATTTCATTTTAATTTGCAAGAAGTGGGAAAATTTTAGTCCTCGATACCTATAGCAAGGTCAAGTTTACAGGTACATATTGATGATTCCAAATCAATCTGTCCTTTCATGTTATTTCCCCATACCCTAGATACATCCTAAAAATATTGTTTTTTATTATTGCTTTTTAATCTGCAGGAAATTTTGTTTCTATTCCTTGGAGAGACTAAGAGCACCCTAGGGTTTCACAATACTAAGTCTCCTTAGAGTTAGAATAAGTTATTTTTTAAATGAATGGAAATTTGAAACCACTCTAGATGGAAGCTGACTGGGGAATTGCCATGTAAGAATTTATAGTTATAAGAGAAATATACAGAAAAAAGAAGCCTGCTTTTCTTAGCCATATTTTCTTAGTCGTATTTACATTTGACTATGACAGTAAGAAAAATAAGGCCCTCAGAAAGAAATGACTCACATCGTGTTAAGCAACAGGACATCAAGGAGAATTTGCGCAACTGAAGGAAATAACATACATCCCTAAACCTGAGGAATGCCCACAAGACTATTCAAGCATAAATTGTCAATAATTTATTCTGGTGCCATAAAAATATTTCTCTCAGTTATGTGTGGATGATGATGTCATGTATCATTTCAAACCTAAAAATAGCATGATGGACCAGGTCTCTTCAATAGACTAAATGTATCTTAAACTAAAGCAACTCATCCTAAAATATTGCCAACAGAATTTTAGTATAGTCTGAGTGATTTAATTAATTCATGTCCATCCCTAATCATCTCTAGAGTATCCTTTTCTTTTATGAAGAAATTGTGTGAATAAAAGCACAAGATATGTTAGAGTAGTCAGTGACACAGGCTATAAAAGAATTCACAGAGAAGAAAATGCAGGGAGCAAAGTTTTTATTTTGCTTTTCCAAGAGAGGAAAAGGTCTAGGTGTGGAGATAAGCACCAGCCATGAGGGGTGGGGGCTTTCAGTGTTTATTGGATTATAAAAGGGTGAGAGGATTGCTGCTTTATGGCCTCTGGGTTTTCGAGGGCTCTGCTACACAGAACCTTTCAGCTGGTTTTGCAGAGGCTGCAGTTTGCTCCAATGTTATCTTTTGCCTGTGGCTGTGGGTGGGGAGTGTGCAGTTAGTAAAATTCTGTTCTTGCTTTTCAGTGATTTCAGTACTGAGGACAGAAGCTCAGAAGACTAGAATAGCAGTAATGTTTAACACAGTCCTGGGCATGCTCAGCAAATGGTGCCACATAGCAAATGACACTGGCTTTATGCTTTGAAGATATGATTTTAGATTTGCTTTTTTAAAACAATTCCACTTCATTCATTTTGACAGCCCCAATAACAACTAATTTAAAAAATCAGACCTTAACACTAAATAACTAATTTTAGTTTAATAAGACTGAAAACATAATCAATTTTATGAGAGATGATTTGGTCTGAATTTAGTTAAAATGACTGAAGCAAGTAGCTAATGGAATATTTATCTTTGTTGGAAGAGAAAGCTAGGTGGGGAAGCTTTCAGCTGCTGCTGAGAAGATTTAACTAGGAAGCCTCCAGTCACAATGGACCATTATGTTTCTAATTGCCCTTATTAACAGAAGAAAGAGGAGCAAAATTTTTTCTCTGGGGAATCTTAAATATCCTGCTGTTTTCAAATAAGCTAAATGATATTGGTCAATACATTTTAGATTTACCAGTTAGGTTTTATCATCAGAAGAACAATGATGTCAGAAAATTGAGCAAACCAAAGGCTGTCAGGCATTTCTTTATGAACAAAATGTGTATGTTACACTTTTTTCCTACTTAAAAACTGGCAAACCCAATGGTTCCTAGGTGGGGTTTTTTTTTTAAGATTTTTGTATGTATTGTTTGGGGTAGTTTTTCCCCCTTAAATGTTAATAATCAAAATTTTTTCGTGTGGTTCTGTTTTTATCCATTATAAATACTATGGCTAGCTTTTGTGTGTGTGTGTGTGTGTGTGTGTTTTGTAAACTAGTAGCTCTGTTGGTACAAGCAGTGCTTCTTTCCAGAATATCGATACTTTGCATTCTGAACTTGAAATCTTGCTATGATCAAAAACATTCTGCTTTTCAGGAAGCTTTATCCAGTTGGCAGAAGAATTTAACAAATTTTCCAAACTTGAGCATTATTTTGTGGTATTAGGTTAAGAAGTTCTTACTGTTTCACTGTGTATGTGTATGTTTTCAGGGTGAAGAATGGGAGAGTATTTTTCATTGAATTACTTCTTGGTATTAACCAATTATTTGCATTTTCATATTCTACAATCTGATTATTTTTGTTCTAATTGCATCTATCATTCACTACCTCTGCCATGAATACCCATTTCATTTATGGTTAAATCCTCAAATTTTTTTAAAAAAGTCTTTTACTGATTTAAAAGTGACTGAAAAGTACTGCCTGATATGAAGAGTAAATGATTTAAGACAATGAGAAAACAGATCAGTCCATTACTAAAGAAAAATTACACCAGAGTTAATAGTTAAACAGACAAGAAGGCTTTACTCAAGACTATTTTGCAATAGGAGAAAGAAACTGAACATAGCTCTCCTGAAAAAAAAAAGCAGGGGTTTTTAAATTCTGAGGTAAACTAATGGAAAATATTGGAGGACTGTGGGGATTGGGGAAGAGGGAAGTTTGATCAAAGTAATTAGGCTATTTCTGTTTGCTAATTGACACTTATCAAAGTTAGGTTCCTACCATGCCACAGAGACTGGGAAATACAGGTGGTATTTTTCTTGATGATTGCATTTTAGAAAAGAATTCCCAGGACCTTAAGAAAGACATTCGAGAGTTGTGGAAGATTTATATCTCAAAGAGACAGAGAAAGCATTTAGAGTTGCAAGTTTCTAAAGTAAATGTTCTGCGGAAAAGGAGATCAGGGTCCCATACGAAGAAACCTTTCTAAGATGCAGTCAAGCTGAGGGGAATGTTAAGGCCATCTAAATCACCATGATATTACAGAAGTTCCAGATTAACAAAAGATAATAAACTAATAATTAACGAGAGACTTTTTAGACAGTGCATGTTATGAGGCAGTTAATACAGAATGATGTTGAAACCAGAAAACTCAGAAGTTGTGCTGCCTGTCACCACCGTAACCAATAGAGACAAGGATTGAATCTTTATGGGCACTTTATTCAGATGCTGGTGATCTGAGAAGATAGTGGCTTATGTACCTTCAAAAACCATCTTAACATTTCATCTCAGGCCAAACTTTTTAAAAGGAGAAGAAAGGGTAGGTAAGAGGTTTTGAAAAAAGGTTAATCAGATGAGTTGCAGTCCAGCAGCAATTTTCCTATTACTCCTTTAACTGTTGATCAACAATTCTCACAAATGTCCCTCCCTGGAACACAATGGTTCAGATACCAGCTCCATCATTTGCAGACCCCCTGGGGCACTAAGATTGAATTACTTGTTGACCTCCTACAGTCACATAGGTCATGTATTCCAGTTCCTGGAACAATAGCTTTCCACATGCTTGAATCACTTAAGCTATAACTAAGCTATCAACTATAACTAAAGCTAAAACATTTAACATTTGAGTTCCCCTATCAAAGTCAGGTTCAGATGTGCAACTTTAATATGCATCCTCAAGATCCAGACATGAAATCAGCAGTCATGTATCATCAAGTCATGTCAAGTGTTCTCATAATACCTGAGTCAGTTGAGTCAACACTGCTATTTTGGTTTCTGACTCTCTGATCATGGTTTATTTGATTCATTTTGACATTTCTCTGAAAAATCTTCTACCTGATCTTAGCATATAGATAGCCAATTTATAGTCTTGGGTCTTTCTCACATAGCACACACACACACACAATTCAGCTTCATGGAGAATTTATATCTCCCATTTTTTCTTTTTTGATATGTAATTATACCATTACATTCTGTAGACAATGTTTAATTTTTACTTTGTCATGCTACCCAATATTGTTATCAGAGGTAAGTATAATAACTCCATTCCCCTATAAATTAGAAATTAAAAAGGACAGAAAATCATACAGGGTGAGGCAAAAGTAAGTTTACAGTGGTTTGTGTAGAAAATAATGCAATAATTAATAAATTATAATACAAGAATAAACTGTTTCATGTACTCACAACTGTAAATGTACATTTGCCCCACACTGTATTATCTACTTATTTTTTAAGGCTTCTTAATATTTGGAAATTTATGTGGAAATGGATGGAAACTCCTTCCTGGTAGGAGATAGAAGTATGACCATTGTTAGTCTTTTTCATAGAAGTGAATTCATGTGATAGGTGAAACTGGAGTCCTATTGATTTTTGTATCTCAACCTTGGATATTAGTAAATGTTCAAAAGAAATTATAGTGTTGTTCCAGTACCTGAGCCCCATCCAAGGTTTCTGTGAGCTCCCAGGAGACGATATGCCTCAGGCCTGCCTCAGCTCTAAGTTCCTGTCCACTGACTCATGATCTCACTCGCATTTCACGTCCCGTGGCTCTTCTCTCCAAGCCGACCCAGCCACAAGGCTTATCCCTTGATCATCTTAGAAACTTCTCATGAAAGGAATTTCCAAGCAAAATGTTAACAGAACTCATTAACATTTTGGGCAGTGTGTGCACATGTGTGTGCACATGCACATGCATGCACAGAAATTTAAAATGTAATATTAGACATTTTTATTTTTATGATTACTTTAATGACCTTGACATCAGTTTGTTATCATTGGCTCAATCCTCCTTTGACTCTTCTCCCTCCCTTAAGTTTATCTTAATTCTTCATGCTAAGCTTCATGCTTATTTTTATGGCCTTCTTTTTAAAAAATAAAACTTCAAAGACATTACCTTGTTTTTTACAATCAAACAAAATTATCAAGGTATTTCCTCTAATATAAACATTCCCATGGAAAACTGTTATCAGCTCTTAAAATAACCGTTTCCATCTCTCTCCACTAGTTTATATCCTAGAGTTACCATGATCTAGGATGTCACACTCAACATGTTCCAAGCTCACATCAATTAATTGCACCTAAAAGTTGAATTGCTCAGTAGGAGGCTAAGGGATAATATCTGTCATCTATTTAGGGTTTCTTTATGCTCAATACTGAGCTAATCAAGAGACATAATTAATAGAACTCTCCCTTTAGGGCCAAGAACCAAGATTTAAGCCAATGTTCTTTTCTTTCCTGGATTCTATATGCCACAGTCCTATAAGCATCACATCATTCTTTTACTTCAACATAGTTTTATAACATTTTATATTTCTCACATTTATTCATTCATTCATTCATTCAATAAGAGACCATTTACTTACAATCAACATAACAGAGCTCAAATGGAGCTTAGATTAAGTAAATCAGGAAAAAAAAGTAAAATTTCATATGGTACAAAATGCAAATAAATGTAGTGTATTAGATAGCATGGAAGGAGAGTGGTAGCTATTTTATATGTGATAGTCAAGATTTCTAGAAGCACAGGATAGCTGAGGAAACTTGAATGATAAGGAGCAAGCTACAAAAGTTTCTAAGGAAAAATATGCCAGGTAAAGGAAAGTGCAGAGGTAAAAATCCTAAAGTAGGAGTTGACTTGAAACATTCAGGGCATAGAAAGGGGGGAAATACATACCAAGCAGAATGGCTAGAATATAGGAAACAGAGAAGAGAATAGTGGGACATGAGGTCAGAGATACTGGTAGCAATGAAATGGTAGATCCTGGTGTAGAGTTAGGATTTTTTTAAATCATACTGGAGGGTATTTTTTAAATGGGTACAATTTTATCTAACTTGTTCTTTTCTTAAATCACTTTACTGTGTGCAGATTATATTTTGTATTGGTTACTGTAAAACTTACCTTAAAGAGTCATCTTAAAACTATTGATGTATTTTCTCCAAATTGTCCCTAGACCAATTTATCAAATTCATGCTTTTTGAATATATGCGATGTTCCTGGCACTGAGCTAGATCTGGAAATTCAACAGTGACAAGGACATGATTTCCACACCCAAAAGCATACAACCTCATAGAAAAAGATTTTGTCCTGTTTTCTTTTTTGGTTTTTTAAGATTTTATTTATTTATTTTTAGAGAAGGAAGGGCGGGAGAAAGAGAGAGAGAGAGAGAAACATCAATGTGCGGTTGCTGGGGGCCATGGCCTGCAACCCAGGTATGTGGCCTGACTAGGAATTGAACCTGAGACACTTTGGTTCACAGCCTGCGCTCAATCCACTGAGCTACGCCAGCCAGGGCTTGTTCTGTTTTCTGTAAACAGTTAATATTCTCCACACTCTTTGCATTCTTATTAGAATCAATATGACCTTCCATGACCTTTTTTCTGGATCTTGGATTTTTATTCCTAAACTATATTCTTCCATCCACTTTATACAAAATAAATATTTAAGAATGTATTTGTACTTTATTATATTCTTGGAATTCCTTTCAAATTCATGATAGGCCTTCCAAGTTCTTTTTAATAGAAAAATTGAATTCATAGCAAGGAATAGAGAAAATAATAGCAACTATGTAAATCTTCTTCTCTTAGAGTGGTATTCCATGTTAATTCAATATTTGAAATATATTAATTAAACTAGGAAAATATTTGTAGTGCCAGATCACATAACAGAGTTTCTGTTGTAGGTCATTTCTATCTCCTCCCGATTTTGAACTGCAAAAATGAAGAGAGTACAAATTGCCCTACAAAGTGGTGGTCAAATGTTTGATTACTTGTAAATATTTCTTGACCTTAAGGAGCTGAGTGATGAAGATGAAAGAATTAATTCTCTGAGTAGAACAGTAAGGAAAAAGCCAAAAAAAAAAAAGCTGGGGAAAATATCAATTCTCTGTTGAGGTTGAATCTCAGTAAGCATAAAGCTGGGGCTTTCTCTGTACTTTTAATCAATTTTTCTTGCTTCCCATCTTCCCTTCTCTTTTCATTGGACTTTAAAATTATAAGGATTTTTCTTAGTCTATCTCACAACCTCCTATGTCCTCTATTTTATTTGTACTTCTATTGTTTCTTTTCTGTTCTATTTTTCCCACAATGCAAGAGATACATGCATTAAACAGGAGTCACTAAAGGATCCAGTGTGTTACAAAGCTATTTTGAAGTTGAAGGAAAAGGCAAGGCAGCTTTCTGAACATTCTTTTCCCTTGGGGCAAAAATGTTGCTCAAAAAATTGTTCTGCTCCTCCAAAAGAACTGACATTTTGACCACTAAACATTTTGGAAACAATTGTATATATTGTGTCATACAAATCCAGCTTCTTCGTAGACCAAGTGCTGGTTAACGGAAATACCTTAGATGTTCTCTCACCTTTGTAAAGAGAACTATGTATTGATGGTAAAGTGTGATTATGAAGAACCTTCAGATTTCATAGGGAATATGTGCTCTTTTCCTTCCTGCAAAAGTATATATATATATATATTAAGGACTTATTTTAGGCAAAACCTAAGTCCCCACAGCCCTTGCTGTCTATGGTAGAGAAAGATGAGAAAATCAACTATAATACTACAAATGATAAGGATTGTGACATTTGAACCAGGAGTTATAGAAGTACAGCTGTGGTTACCTTGCTAAGAATGATGGTCAGCAGACCCTTTTAAGAAGGGTTTCACTTAGCTGAGTCATAAGGATAAATAGAATTTAACCAGGAAAGAAAGTGAGAAGCAGGTTTCCAGCAGCAGAAATAGCATATTCAAAGGGCAAGAGTCAAGGATGGTGGTAAAGTCTGAACAGGAGCAAAAGTTTGAGCACGAAACGTGTTTGTGGGAAAAGAGGTGCACTTGGTAAGATGTGATCCTGGCAGATCTAACTGTGTGCCATTCTAAGGGGTTTACTTTACTTAAAAGCAAAGGCGAAAGCACCACAGGATTTCTAGTAGGGGAAATGAATAAATGAATTTGCATTTGTTGAATATTCACTTTGGTAATTGTAAACGGGGAATTGGAAGGGAGAAGGTACAGGCAAAGAAAATAATTAGGGAACAATTGCAAAACTCCAGTTAAGAAGTGATGAGATTTTGGCCACAGACATAGGAATAGAGGAGAGAGAAATTATTTGAGATATGATTAAGGGGTGGAATAGAGGGCTTCATGAATAAATAGAAAAAGGAGGAAGAAATTCATGGTGGCTGTTAGATTTCCAGTTTTGGCATATGGCATCTCCAGTGCTAATCATTGATACAGAGCAAATGGAAAACCTGTTGGGGAAACGACTAGTATTCAGTCTCAGCCCTGTTGATATAGAGGTGCTGGTTATAAGGCTAAGAAGTCAATGAAAATGGGAACAGAATAGCCAGTGCCTGCAGAGCAACACGTCCAAGTTACACTGCGACTACTACAATATGATACACGTGTCACCCACGACTCTCCATCTGTGAGAAAAACACACTGCAATGGTAGGAAATACAAAGAGAATGCAAAGGACTATTATCAGAAATGGAAGGGAGAGGCCCAGCCAGTGTGGCTCGGTTGATTGGGCATTTATCCTGCGAATTGAAATGTCACCTGTTAGATTCCAGCCCTGGAAACATGCTTGGGTTGCAGGTTTGGCGTGGCCCCCTGGGGCTGCACTGAAGGCAACCATTTGATGTTTCTTTCTCAGGTCGATGTTTCTCACCCTTTCTTTCTCCCTCCCTTCTTTTCTCTCTAAAATCAAGTATAAAATATTTTTTAAAAAGAAAATAAATGGGTGGAAGAAGAGGCTCAGAGTCTGATTGACAAAACAACTGCAGCCTTTTAGCAAAGAAAGTTACCTCCTACTTCATTCTCTGCTCCTCCTCCTGCAGGGTTGATGATCCCACCTCCCCCCAACCTTCTGGTCCTCCTGGCCCTGGTATGATGTCAGTACCCCATGAGGGGTCCTCCCATGAGGCCAGTGATAGATCCTCCTCCTCCTGGGATGATGCCAGTGGGACCTGCTCCAGAATGAGGCCACCTATGGGAGGTCACATGCCAATGGTGCCTGGGCCCCCAGTGATGGTGCCCACTGGGCCAGGAATGACCCAGCCAGACAGATTAGGAGAGAGGGGGAGCCTGTTTTCATCAGTCGTCCATTACTTGTAGCACCACAATCTCCTGGTGAGGTAGGACAGCTCTGGGTGTTTCTAACAGCATGACAAGGAAGATTCACTCCCTCTTCCTATCAAACGGAGAAAGGTTTGGAGGGGAGCAGTGGGACAAAAAAGAAAAGCAATTCTCATTTGTATTGTGATATATGAAAATAAAACTGTCAATTCTTTTAGTTAACAAAAAAGTCAATGAAAAAACAACAATAAACATGGTTCTCACATAGTCAAAAATTATAGTGACTCACGAAAGGTTGCTTTTTTCCTCCATAGAAATATATTTTTATTTAAAAAATCATTTGTTTACTACCACTTCCTCAGTTTAGTATATTTTCTGAAGAAATGTCACACTTACAGACATTATATTCACATGTTCCACAAATACTTTATTATTAATCCATCAGGGTATATACTTGCAAATATTTTGTTTCTCTATTTTATTCTTTATGCAATGTCATGTACATATTACTACAGAGAAGCAAAGCAAGAATGGAATAGCAATATCTTGCTATTTACCAAATCTGTCAATTTGTCCTTGTCAATGTTTCTCACATTTGTCCTTTATTCACTCTGCCCAGCATCATTGTCCCAAAATAGGATCCTAGTCACTTCTTAACCTGGGATACCTTCTCAGAGCTAACTATTTCTGCTTCCTTGCCTCCCTAACTCCAGATTCAAAATCCTAGTGTGTGTGCCTGATTGCCCAAACCTGCATTGAAAGCAGATCCATGCCCTCGCTTCCAAGTTTCCAGAGAAGGAAAATATCTTGGCTTTTCAACTTCTGTAGTTGGATATAGCACCTACCTCCCACTACTGCTGGTGTTGTGGAGAATTCTCCAAATACTGGAAAGAGGGTCCAAATCAGTGCAGCCACAGAAATACAGGAATCCCCCTGAATAACCAACTTATCTCCTGGTTCTAATTATTCATTTTTCTATTTTATTTTAAGCACTATTCTGGGCATATGCTTTGTTCTCATGATGCTGATATCAAGAATGCAAGTACCTGATTAAGGCTTTCCCAGAATATACCTATTATGTTGTTCCTCTTCTCTGACACTATAATAGTGTCCAGTAACTTAAGACTCTTCAATACCGATTCAAAAACATTCTATCAACTGATCTATATTATATATAGCCTTTTCTCTTATTAGTTTCTAACATAAATTCTCTTCTCCAACCAGGATGATTATCTTTCAATTTGCATATATTTTTATGCTCAATCTCTGCAAAACTACTGATCCATCCACCTATTTCTCCCTAGCCTGTGCCTGAACTCACTTTATTTTTTTCTCCAAGTAGCAGTCCACTTCTCTTCTTTGCTTCCTTTATGATTATAATTGAGAATCATTGAAAGCCATTAGACTATTGCAAATTAAAGGCATACATTGTGAAATCACACAATATATCTGTATACTAAGTCATACCTGTACCTTCATTTATAAACACTCTTTATGGATCTATTTCTATTTTTAAATGTCAATGTTTTTACCTCTCCAAGTACATGGTAAATTATTCGAGGATCTTATCTGCTAGTGTATGTCCCCTGCCTTATGTAGCATGTTAAATAGAGTCTACTCTATGTGTCTGTGGAATAGCTGAGCAGATGTCTCGCTAGTTTCAATTCTCACTACACACTTTCAAAGAATTTGAGATCCTGGAGCCCATTCCTCTAAAACTGACTTTGTTTCACTCTCTCCCACAGTCTCTGACTCAACATAAATCCTATTCATCATTCCGCAAATGTACAAACATCATATTACAATGGGAACTAGGTAAGGATAACTGGGCACAAATTCACTGTCACTATTAGAAATTACCTGAAGCAAATGTCCAGGTGATGCCAATAGTGTCATTTTCATAGTGGAAAGATGGCACTATTTACAAATTCAAAGAGTTGCCCTAGCTAGTGTGATTCAGTTGGATGGAGCATCATCCAATAAACCAAAAAGTTGCAGGTTTGATTCCTGGTCAGGGCACATACCTAGGTTGACAGTTCAGTGTCCAGTCCAGGCATATAGGAGAGGCAACTGAACTATGTTTCTCTCTCACATAAATGTTTCTCTCCTTCCCTTCCCCTTTCTCTAAAATCAGTAAGCATGTCTTCAGGTGATGAGAAAAAAATAATAATACAAAAATAAAATTTGAAAGAGTCAATTTTTGTACTATATAATATAATCTTGTTATGCTTTGCAAAGTTAAAACGGAAAAGAGATGGGTTTTATTTAAGAATCTGATTATTTTTTCATTATCACAGAATGACATTAATTGGCTACTAAATTTGAAAAATGCCCTTGTGAATGCAAACAATGTTGTCCTTTGTAAATTAAGTAAAAAATAGGTACCTATTTTTTACACAAAGTTCCTTTCTGATACTGTCAAAACAGTTCTTTTTTCAGAGAGTGAGTTTTAGCAGATGGCATTATAACTCAAATAAAATGAAATAGGCTTCCAAGTGCATCCATATCATCTCCTGTGAATGCCAGAAAAAAATTTAAAATTTCTAATGTATCTGAGTGTCCTCATAAATATAACCCATTATTGAATAAATACTAAAGATTAGATTATGACTCTAATGTTAGCTGCTATATCTTTCCAAAGCAAATATTAACTATATCTATTGCATAACAAGAATTGCAATACAAAAGAATTTGAAGATTCTTGGACTCCTAAAGAGCAATGTGAAAATTATTTCAAAGTTCTGGGGGCATTCTTCATAAGGATGGAAGCACAGTTGGCCAGGTGTTTTCTACATGTGGCTCTTCACATTCTCCTTTTTCTTTCTTTTTTATTGTTGTTCAGTTACAGTTGTCCCCATTCCCCCTCCTATTTCCCCTGACTTATCCACCCCCCACCTTCCACATTCAATCCTCCACCCCTTTGCCTTTGTCCATGGGTCCTTCATACATGTTCCTAGACTTGTCCTTTCCCCTTCTTTCCCCCATTACTCCCCTCCCCTCTCCCTTCTGGTCACTGTCAGATTGCTCTTTATTTCCATGTCTCTTGTTCTATTTTGCTCGTTTGTTTGTTTTTGTTGATTAGGTTCCACTTATAGGTGAGATCATATGTTTGTCTTTCACTGCCTAACTTATTTCACTTAGCATAATGCCCTCTAGTTCATCTACCTAGTTGCGAAGGGTAGGAGTCCCTTCTTTCTTTCTGCTGTGTAGTATTCCACTATGTAAATGTACCACAGTTTTTTGATCCACTCGTTTACTGATAGGCACTTGTCCTGTTTCCAGGACTTGGCTATTGTAAATAATGCTGCTATAAACATTGGGGTACATAGGTTCTTTTGAATTGGTGTTTTAGGATTCTTAGGGTATAATGCCAGCAATGGAATTGCTGGGTCAAAAGGCAATTCCATTTTTAGTTTTTTGAGGAAATTCCATACTGTTTTCCACAGTGGCTGTACCAGTCTGCATTCCCTCCAACCATGTACTAAGGTTCCCTTTTCTCCACAACCTTGCCAGAACTTGTTTGTTGATTTGTTTATGATGGCCATTCTGACCGGTGTGAGTGGTATCTCATTGCATCTCTCTGATGGCTAGTAATACTGAGTATCTTTTCATATGTCTCTGGACCCACTGTATGTCCTCCTTGGAGAAGTGTCTGTTTAGGTCCTTTGCCCATCTTTAAATTGGATCATTTGTCTATTTAGTGTGGAGTCATGACAGTTCTTTATATATTTTGGAAATCAAACTCTTATCTGAGGTATCATTAGCAAATATATTTTCCCATATGGTTGATTTTCTTTTCATTTGCTGATGTATTCTTTAGTTGTGCAGAAGCTTTTTAATTTGATAAAGTCCCATTTGTTTGTTCTTTTTTAAAAATATATTTTATTGATTATGCTATTACAGTTGTCCCATTTCCCCCCTTCACTCCCCTCCACCCTGCACACCCTCTCCCACCCACATTCCCCCCCTTTAGTTCATGTCCATGTGTCATAAGTTCTTTAGCTTCTACATTTCCCATACTATTCTTACCCTCCCCCTGTCTATTTTCTATCTACCATCTATGCTACTTAGTCTCCATATCTTTTCCCCCTCTCCCCTCCTCCCCCTCCCCTGTTGCTAACCCTCCATGTGATCTCCATTTTGGTGGTTCTGTTCCTGTTCTAGTTGTTTGCTTAGTTTCTTTTGGTTTTGTTTTAGGCGTGGTTGTTAATCACTGTGAGTTTGCTGTCATTTTTCTATCCATGTTTTTTAATCTTCTTTTTCTTAGATAAGTCCCTTTAACATTTCATAAAATAAGGGCCTGGTGATGATGAACTCCTTTAACTTGACCTTATCTGAGAAGCACTTTATCTGCCCTTCCATTCTAAATGAAAGCTTTGCTGGATAGAGCAATCTGGGATGGAGGTCCTTGCCTGTCATGACTTGGAATACTTCTTTCCAGCCCCTTCTTGCCTGCAAGGTCTCTTTTGAGAAATCAGCTGACAGTCTGATGGGAACTCCTTTGTAGGTGACTGTCTCCTTATCTCTTGCTGCTTCTAGGATTCCCTTCTTCATTTTTACCTTTGCTAATGTAATTATGATGTGCCTTGGTGTGTTCTTTCTTGGGTCCAACTTCTTTGGTACTCTGAGCTTCCTGGACTTCCTGGAAGTCCATTTCCTTTGCCAGAATGGGGAAGTTCTCCTTTATTATTTGTTCAAATAACTTTTCCACTTGTTGTGTTTCCTCTTCTCCTTCCGGTACCTCTATAATTCAGATGTTGGAATGTTTAAAGATGTCCCAGAGGTCTCTAAGCCTCTCCTCATTTTTTTGAATTCTTGTTTCTTCATTCTTTCTGTGTGGTGGTTTCTTTGTTCCTTCTGGTCCACTCCATTGATGTGAGAGCCAGTTTTCTTCCACTCACTATTGTTTCCCTGTGTATTTTTCTTCATTTCACTTATTGTAGCCTTCATTTTTTCATCTAATTTGCAACCAAAATCAACTAATTCTTTGAGCTTCCTGATCACCAGTGTTTTGAACTGTGCATCTGATAGGTTGGCTATCTCTCGGTCGCTTAAAAGGATAGGTTTTGGTGCTTTCATTTGGTCTTCTGTTTGAGCCATATCTTTTTGGGGGGGGGGGCTCTGGTCATGCCAGTTACACATGAGGGGTAGAGTCTTACAGGTTCACCAGGGCTGGGCACCCTAGTCGCTGGGTTGTGATGTTGTATGTGGGGTGGGGTCAAGAGGAAACTATGGCACTTGCTCCATTCTCCGTTGGACCTCAGTCCCTTCTGCTGCTTGCCCTGAGCAAACTGGGCCCCTCTGGTACCAATTCCCATGTGGGTGGACTTGTGCACACCGTAGGACTTTCCAAGGACCTCTCCTGTAAGGCTGGGTGTCTCCCTGTGCACCTCAACTCCCACAGGTGTTTTCAATCAGTGTCCTGAGGCTCTGTTTCCCAGCGCTGGGATCCTGGTTTGCGCGCAGTGCCTTGCTTCACAATCGCCACCTCACTGGGTTGCCACCCCTAGGCTGGGGTCTGCCAGCTGCCGCTTGCACACTCAGGGTCCACCTGCTGCGGTCTTGCTCACCCTGGATGCCTTATGCACCCCATACCAATGCTCTCTGCTCTCCCAGCCATGACTGGAGCCTAGCTGCCCGACTCTGCTCCTCCTACCAGTCTGGATGAATGGGTCTGTTTTAACTTCTTGGATGTCTGACTTCCATTCAGATCAATTTTCTGTCAGTTCTGGTTGTTATTCTGTTTCTAAATTGTTGTTGTCCCTATCTTGGTTGTGCGAGGAGGCACAGTGTGTCCACCTATGCCTCCATCTTGGCTGGAAGTCCCTATTTGTTTATTCTTTCCTTTAAATCCCTTACTCTGGGGACATGTTGGTGAAAATATTGCTGTGTGGAATATCTGAAATTTTCCTGCCTATGTTCTCCTCTAGGACTTATATGGTGTCACAACTTATATTCAAGTCTTTTTCCATCTTGAGTTTATTTTTGTGTATGGTGTTAAGTTGGTGGTTGAGTTTCATCTTTTTGCATGTACCTGTCCAAATTTCTCAACACCATTTATTAACAGGCTATTTTTACTCCATTTTGTGCTTCTATCCCCTTTGTCAAATATTAATTGACCATAGAGACATGACTTTATTTTGGGGCTCTCTGTTATTTTCCATTCAACTATGTGTCTGTTCTTATGCCAAAACCAGACTTTTTGATTACAGTGGCCGTGTGATATAGTTTGATATCAGGTATTGTGATTCTTCCTAATTTGTTCTCTTTCAAAAATGCTGAGGCTATTTGGGGTCATTTGTGATTCCATTTAAATTTTTGAAATGTATGTTCTATATCTGTGAAATATGTTATTGGTATTTTAAATAAATTTATCACTGATATTGGCCTATAGTTTTCTTTCTTTGTTGTGTCTTTATCTGGTTTTGGGATTAGGATGATGCTGTCCTCAAAAAAGAGTTTGGGAGTCTTCCCTCTTCTTGGATTTTTTTGGAATAATTTGAGAAGATTAAGGGTTAGCTCTTCCTTAAATATTTTGTAAAATTCTCCCATGAAACCATCTGGTCCAGGCCTTTTGTGTGCCGGGAGGTTTTTGATTACTGTTTGAATTTCACTAGCTGTTATCAGTCTCTTCAGGCTTTCTGCTTCTTCTTGATCTTTTGGAGGATTTTAGTTTTCTAGAAATTTGTCCATTTCACCCAGGTTTTCAAATTTCTTGCCATATAGTTATTTATAGTACTTTCTTGCAACTTCTGTGGTATCAGTTGTAATTTCTCCTATTTCATTACTGGTTATTTGGGTCCTCTCTCTCTTTTCCTTGATAAATCTGGGTAAAAGCTTATCAATTTTGTTTATATTTTAAAGAACCAGCTCCTGGATTTATTGATCCTTTGAATTGTTATTTTAGTCTCTATGTCATTTAATTCTGCTCTGATCTTGATTGTGTCCTTCCTTTTACTCACTCTGGGCTTTGTTTGTTGTTCCTCAGTTCCTGTAGATGTATGGTTAGATTGTTTATTTGAAATGTTTCATCTTTTTTAAGTAGGCCTGTATCGCTATGAACTTCCCTCTCAGGACTGTCTTTGCTGTGTCCCATAGGTTTTGGACTGTTGTGAATTTATTTTCATCTGTTTCTGGAAACTTTTTTATATCTTTCTTGATCTCATTCTTGGCCCATTCATTGTTTAATAGCATGCTATTCAGTCTCCATGAATTTGAAAGTTTTTGAATGTTTTCCTTGAGATGGGTTGTTAGTTCAAGCCCTTGTGGGCCAAGAAAATGCTTGATATGATTTCAGTTTTCTTGATTTTGGTTAAGCTTGTTTTGTGTCCTATCATGTAGGCTATTTTTGAAAATATTTCATGTGCACTTGAAAAAAATGTGTATTTTTGCTTCTTTGAGATAAAAAGCTCTCTATATATCAGTTAAGTCCATTTGATCTAGTGCATTGTTCAGTGCCACAATGTCCTTGTTGATTCTTTGTTTGGAAGATCTATTCATTATTGGCAGTATGGTGTTAAAATTTCCTACTATAAGTGTATTGCTGTCTATCTCTTTCTTGAAGTCCCACAACATTTTCCTTATATATTTGAGTGCTTCTAAGTTAGATGCATTTATGTTCATAATGTTTATGTCTTCCTGATTAATTCTTCCCTGGAGTATTATGAAGTGTCTTTCTGTATTTTTCTTTATGGCTTTTGTTTTCAAGTCTGTTTTGTCTGATATCAGTATTACTACCACAGCTTTTTTTCCCTGTCCATTTGCTTAGAGTATTTTTTCCAAATGCTTGCTTTCAGTCTGTGTAGTTATCTTATTCTGAGGTGGGTCTCTTGTAGGCAGCATATGTGTAGGTCATGTTTTCTTATACATTCAGCTACCCTATGTCTTTTGATTGGAGCATTTAATCCATTTACATTTAAGTTTATTATTGATAGGTACTTATTCATTGCCATTTTTCCACTTTATACCTGTGTTTCTACCTCTCTCACTCTTTTTCTTCATCTTCTTAATTCAGTCTCTTTAGCATATCTTACAATGCTGGTTTGGTGGAGGTGTATTCTTTCAGCCTTCTTTTGTGTGGGAAACTCCTTATTTCACCTTCCATTTTAATTGAGATCCTTGCTGGTTAGAGTAGTCTTGAGTGCAGATCTATGCTTTTCATTACTTGGAATACTTCTTGCCTTTCCCTTCTAGCTTGTAGTGTTTCTGTTGAGAAGGTATCTGTTAGCCTCATTGGAGCCCCTTTTTATGTTACTTCCTGTTTCTCCCTTGCTGCCTTTAAGCTTTTCCCTTTGTCTTGGAATTTTGCCATTTTACTTAGGATGTGTCTTAAAGTGGGCCTCTTTGGGTTCCTCTTGATTGGGACCCTCTGTGCTTCCTGGACTTGTATGACTTTTTCGCTCATCATTTTAGGGAAGTTCTCCATCATTACTTTTTAAAACAGGTCTTCTATGGCTTGCTTTTCTTCTCCTTCTGGTATCCCTATTATATGGATGTTATTATGTTTTATGTCATCCTGCAGTTCCCTTAACCCCTCTTAATTCTTTCTCACTCTTTTTTTTCTTTTCTTGTTCTTTCTGGCAATTTTTTTCTACCTTGTCATCCTGTTTGCAGATTCTGTCCTCTGTTTCATCTAGCCTGCTTTTGATTCCTTCTGCTGTGTTCTTCGATTCAGAAATTGTGTTCTTCATTTCCTCCTGGCTCTTGTTGACAGTTTCTATGTCCTTTTCATGCTGATGTAGTTTGCAGCAAGTTCCTTATAGCTTCCCTGTAGTTTTTTGTAATCTCACTGAGTTCATTGATCTTCCTTATAACCTTTGTTTTGAACTCAATATTTGATAGTTTACTTGCCTCCGTTTCACTTAGCACTCTTTCTGGGGTTTCCTCCTTTCCTTTCCATTAGGGGTTGTTTCTTTGTCTTCCCATTTTTGTGGAAACTCTTCTTGTTTGTTTCTGCTTCTTAAATTGATATTTTTTGATTCCCTGTCTTTGTTGTGTCAACAAACTTCTATGGTAGGAGACCTGTATAATTCATAGGTGCAATCTCCTTGATCTCCTGAACTTGATACTTTTGGGATACTCTTTATGCTGTTTATGTTGGCTATCTGGATATAACTGGGTTTTGATTGTTGTTGTATCATTTTTTGGTGGGTTCTTCCCTCCAGCTGGTTGACTGAGGGTCACTTCACCCACCACATCTCTTATGCTGTTGTACAGGTGTTACCAGAACAAAACCATAAAACCCAGGAAACAAACTCACACCCACAAAACTAACACTCACCTGCAGTCCCTGTATTAACAGCAAATAAACCAATATTAATAAGGGTGGAAAGAGATTAAGACTATTATAAGAGAGGAGAGTGAATATGAGATGATCTACTGAAAGAACAATGATTTCAAGAAGCTAGAGGGAGGAACACTTAAAAGAGTAGAGAATTGGAGCAATGGAAAAGTAAAATTTACATCATAAAGAAAAAAGGGAATGAAGATGGCAGAATGGAGTAAGAGAAGGGGAGCATATCATATTAGGTTTAACAAGAACCAAATTGAAGAGAAAGATCCACCACAGTGCTATCAACAACACATGAACTAAAATTAACAGGTAGGATGAGAATAACGGGGTGGAGGGGGGGAACTTAAGAGATGCCTAGAAGAAAGGAAAGTGATTTTGAGATGATAGAGTTAGAGGGAATACTAAGAGTGAGGGAGGAAAACTAGGCTAAAACAGGGCAAAATTAAAATTTGAGATGGAAAAAAGAGTTGGAGCAGGGAATGGTAAAAATCAACATTTGAAATACAAAATTAGTGAAGATCTACAGATAAAATTGAAAAAAAATGCAACAACTACCTTACCCAATGACTGCTAAAGGTGGAGAGAGAATGCAGGTATTTTAAGAACAGGAAAAAAAGAATATGAGATAACCATCAACAAAAAAATTGGTTTTGTGAGGCTGGATGGGGGAAAAATAATAAGAGTTTGGAATGGAAACAATTGTAGCAAGAGAGACAACACAATTTAACACAAAAATAATGAGAGAAAAGAAGACAATAAAATGGGGTAAAAGAAAAGAGGAGCAAAATATATGAATTGAAATAAACTATAGTATAAACTCTAGTGAGTTAATATACACAAACTTAAAGGACAAGAAATCAATGTTAAAAAGCTATGCAGGAAAGAAAATATTGCAAATCATGGAGAAGAACATGGTGGATTTCGTCTCAGTAGCATCTAGTATTTACCACTGTTTTTTCTTTCTGGATCTGCCTCTGGTGATGTCAGATGTTGACCCCATCTGACCTTAGGCAGCCTGTTGGAGACTACCAAAATCCTACTGTCTATGGTTGTCTCCTGCAGTTGTGAATCTAGTCACTTTGCACTCAGCAATTAGGCTTAAGCACCACAGGGTGGGGCAGAGTCCCTCCTAGGGTGGCGGCTATTGTTTCCCATCAGATTGCTACAGCTTGGTGGGAAGTAGTCTGCCTGCGCAGGATGGCTGCTGTAGTATGGGAGGTGACTCAGCACCAGCACCAGGATCCCAGCATCTATGCTTTCAGTTCTCTCCCCAAAGCCTCCATCCCCAGTCTCTCCTCAAGTGTCTCTAGTCCACCCTGGCCTCTCCTTTGCCAGAGCACAGAATAAGTGGCTGCAAATGAAAATGTATGTGTTGGCTCATTCAAGGGCTCCTTGCCTCTCCAGCTATCCTTCTCCAGCAGAGACCAACCCTCCTGCTTTTCGCAGTTGGTTGTTATCTGTGTACTCTTTGGGCTCTAGTGCTCTATGCTGGGGATCCCAGCTCAGAGTTTAGACCCCACACTTCTCAGGGGGTTCAAAGTGGCCACTTAATTATCCCTCTGTTGCAGCTGCCTGGGGGTGCCCAGCCAGCCCTCACACATCTCCACTGTACTCCCTACCAGTCAGGTTGTGCTGAATCTGTTTTTTCTGTCTGTCTGTGATTATAAGGCTTCTCTCTCGCTATTGTTCAGTTGTTTGTTCCAGGTGATTTCTCCACAATTTAGCTATAATTCCAGATTAGTCCTGGCAAGAGGTTAGTGTAATTTCCACTCACTACTCTGCCACCTTGGATCCTTTATCACACTTTGTTACCAATATATTTAGAACATTGGGAATCCTAAGAAAGGACAGTCCAGAAAGGAATCTTTTATTTAAATGGATTCCACCATCATCATCTCCCAACCTCTTTAAAAATAATTCAAGTTGTGACATTGGGCAAATTAACAGCAGTTAAATAATATCCTTCTTCATAGAGGTGTTATGAGGATCAAGTGAGATGATTTATGTAAGGCATTTAGCACAGTGTCTAATAGATAGTATCAATAAATTGTAGCTAACTTTAGTACTTTTATGGTGCCAATTAACTGAAGTGAGGTAGGAAGGGGTATGATTTTTATAACTTTAGCTATGAAAAATTGAAAAGATTACATCCTGGGTATGTTGGGGTAAGAACATAAATAGCATTTATTAAAGTTGAATGCCAAATTTTTTCACTATAAACTCCCATCAATAAGAAGAGTTGCCAGGTAAATATTGTGCCTTATTTTACAAGTCAAGGGAAACTTCTCTATAATGCATTTACTGTCCACTCCAATCCTCACCATAAATAGCAATTCCTTTATTTGCATACCTTTGCATATTTCTACCATGATATGTCCCAACTTAGTGAATTTCTTTTGTTTACACGTGTATTACTATGCAGTAAACATCTTTACACAAAAAAATTACATTTCTATCTCTTAACACTCAATAAATCTTGAATAAATGAATGATGAATTTCATATTGTTCAAAGATGTGATAATCTTTGAATGAAATAAAGAACATTGATCCATATCTCTCTCTGCTATGGCAAATATAAAGCCCAACAGGAGAAATGAAAATGACACGATCACATCTGAAAATCTCTTCCTGTGATTTCTACGATTCTCATAAATATTTCATTGATTTGTATGTATTTTGCTGAAATCATGATACTGGACACCTTTGTTTAGAATAAACTTGACATCTAATGGGAGCTTAAAATATACTGCTCTTAGAAAAAGAGTTTAAGAGAAATATGGGATGTCTCAAAATGGCACTTTCTAGTTTTTAAAAATAAAATAATTAATTTGAAAGTATACAATATAGTGCTGTTTGAAAAAATTAAACTCAAATTAAAAAACTGTAAAGTCTTGCAAAATAGTACCGTATCCATGTTATTGTAAAATATAATAAAGTATATTATTATAAGTCTGGATGCTGAAAGCATACAATATCCATAATGGGAAAATAAAAGGTACTAAAACTCTATGATACCAAAAATAATGTAACTAAAACATTAATAACTTTTTTCTTTACTAAAACATCTTTAATCTATATGTGCTTCTCTAACACTTGTGTTAAGTAGGGCATTGACAAGGTTGGAAATTAGCTTTATGGAACATAGTCAATATCAACTTTTTCTTTTTCCTTATTTCTTTCCATCTCAACCCATCACACCTGGAAATATTTGAAGTACAGAGAATACCTAACTAAAAACTGTTCACCTTTTGTTTAAAAAAAAAACACAAAATAACAACTAATGTATTAATGGCATAGGAAACCAGAATTACTTGTGTTACCCAAATCTTTATCTGGGGTTCATCTTAAACGAAGGTATAAGACTTTTTTTTAAATCTCTCCCAGTACTACAGTAGGCACATGATCTCATTCATTCCTTTAATGAATGAGCACCTAATATCAGGGTTTGGGGACACAAAAATGAGTAAGACATTTCCCTGCCCTTAAGACACTTACCAAGAGGGAGACAAAACAGATGGCTATAGTATACTCTTCAGAACTTGACAGAAGTCTTTTTTCTCAGTCGTATACCACACTCTTTCTCATCTCTTCTTTGACGTTTGTCTTTGCTGACTATAGAGTCCTTTTCTAGCTGTCTTGCGACATCTGGTCCTACTGAGTTTTCCAACTTTCACCTTTTACTGTGAAACTTCCCTAAATCCTAGCAGTTTTAAAACAACCTAATTTGTATTTCTACTTGGTTGCTGAGTATAATAAGCTATTTTTAACACCACAATAAAGTAGCCTTTTTAGGTTCTTCTTTGCCCTTTATTTATTTTCCAAATGAAAAAAAAATTCTCTTTCTAGCACAATAATTCTGAAATATTTTGTCTTTAACTTTTAGGGTATTTTTTAGTGACAATAATTGATTGACCTTTGAGCATAGATTTTTTAATCACATAAAATTTTACTAAGAGATGTCACCAGATCAAAGAGAATATTCTAATGAAAATATCATTATTATCTTAATTATAGTTTTTACTTAAGGCCTATATTTGTAGTACAGGTGAGATTTTGATTTGTGACCCAATGAAATAATTTTAAATATGCTTGTTACTTTATTTTTTCTAAAAAAGTTGTACCATAATATTTTTGTAAAGTCATTTATGTATATATTAAATAGAAAAGTATAATGAGACATAATTATATTTATTTTTTAAATTTTTTAAATTTTTTAATTACAGTGTATGTACAATATTGTATTAGTTGCAGGATACAACCCAATGATTAGACATTTATATAACTTTCTAAGTGAACACTCCTATAAAACTGGTACCCATCTGACACCATACATAGTTATTATAATATTATTGACTATATTCCCTATGCTATACTTTACATTCCTATGACTACTCTATAACTACCAGTTAGTACTTTTTAATCCCTTCCCCTTTTTCACCCATCCTCCTAACCCCATCCCATCTGGCAATTGTCAAAATGTTCCTATTTCTGAGTCTATCCATATTCCGCTTGTTCATTTTTGTTTTTTAGATTCCACAAATAAATGAAATATCATATGGCATTTGTCTTTGTCTGACTTATTTCACTCAGCACAACACCCTCTAGGTCATCCATATTGTTGCAGATGACATGATTTCATTCTTTTCTTATGACTGAGTCATATTGCATTGTATACACCTATATATACCACTTCTTTATCCATTCACCAATTCATGGACACTTAGGTTGCTTCCATATCTTGACTATTGTAAATAGTTCTCTAATAAACATATGGATGTATATATCTTTTCTTATTTTAGATTTATTTATTTATTTACTTATTTATTTAGACAGAAAAGGAGGGAGTAAGAGAAGAAGAGGAAAAAGAATGTGTGAGAAAACACATTCTTGTGTTTTGCCTCTTGCATGCCTCCCCAACCAGGTACCTGACCTGCAACCCAGGCACATGGCCCAACCAAGAATTGAACCAGCAACCTCTCAGTTTGAGGAACTGATTCCCAACCCACTGAGCTACACTTGTCACAGCAGATGTATACTCATATAGCTTTTTAATTAGTGTTTTGGGTTTCTTTGGATATGTATCCAGAAGAGGAATTGCTGGATCCTTCTTTATTTATTGTTATAGCCTTTGTTTTAAAGTCTATTTTCTCTGGCATAAGTATCACTACCCAAGATTTTTTTGTTTTGTTTTGTTTCCATTTTTATGAAATATCTTTTTCTGTACCTCCACGTTCAGTCTACGTGTGTCTTTCAATCTGAAGTGGGTCTTTTGTAGACAGTATATGTAAAGATGTTGTTTTGTTATTTATTTGACCACCCTGCGATTTTTGATTTGAGCATTTAATCCATCCACATTAAAGTAATTGTTGATTTATTGATGATAAACATTTTGTCAAGTGTGAGAGCTATCTCACTGTGGTTTCAATTTACATTGCTCTGAGGACTAATGATTTTAAGTACTTTTTTATATGTCTATGGGCCATCTGTACATCCTCCTTGGAGAAGTATCTACTCAGGTCCTTTGCCCATTTTTTTGTAACAACAGGTGCTGACAAGAATGTGGAGAAAAGGTAACCCCAATGTACTGTTGGTGGGAATGCAGGCTGGTTCAGCCACCATGAAAAACAGTATGGAATTGCCTCAAAAAGTAAAAAATGCAGCTGCCTTTTGACCCAGGCATCCCACTTCTGGGAATATATTTGAAGGAACCCAAAACAACTAAATCCCAAGAACATAAGCACCCCTAAGTCATTGCAGCATTATTTACAATTCAAGTCCATGGAGCCATGGTCTGGGAGCCTTGTGTAGGTCTGGGACCCCTCACTCCTCAGGGAAGATTTCCACAGCCGAGATATCTCTCCTTATTTTTAACCACAATATATGGGTGTGGGACCAACCAGTTTCCCTTCTCTGCCCCTCCTCTGTCTCATTGACTTATCAGGGTCAATGTGGTTCTTCTGTATATCCTTAGTTATAGGACTCCTATTCATCCAGATTAAAGGTGGTTCTTAATATGGTTGTTTCTTACTTTTGTAATTTTGATGTGCTCTTGGGAGGATGTCAATACTGCATTTACACACTCCACCATCTTGACCAGTGCTTACTTTTTTTTCAGGTAGTTTTTGTTTGTTTGTTTGTTTGTTTATGAGCAGTATCTTCTTATACTAGTCAAGATGTCTTCTTTATAAATCAGACTGCTTCTCCCAGTTCTGAAGCTAGACTGATAAATATCAGTCTTTTTATTCTGAAGCCTTCAAGTCAAGTTTGCACAGGAAAGAAAGAACAAAAATGATTCTCTTAATAATTCTTCAATCCTCATTTTCCACACCAGCTTTATAAGCTCTTTTCCATATTTCAAATAATTTGAGTGAAACTTCTTCTTTTCTTTAAGATTTTATTTATTTATTTTTAGGGAGGGAAGGGGGAGAGAGAGAGAGAGAGAGAGAGAAACATCAATGTGCGGTTGCTGGGGGTTATGGCCTGCAACCCAGGAATGTACCCTGGCTGGGAATCAAACCTGGGACACTTTGGAAACTTCTTCTTGCACTAATTGTGAAGCAAAAGTACTACTGACTTTTACCTGCCACACACAGTAAATATGGACAAGTTCCTTCACTACTTATTACCCCATCAAGTTCTATTGCTTCCATTACAATTACTACTAATGATGATAATAAAGATGATGATGATGATGATGATGACGGCAATGACAGAGCAACAACCACTATAGTGGTCATAATAGTAGTATCTCACAATTATTGAGTGCCAAGCATGTCAGGCACTCAGAAGTTCTATCCCTTACACCATCGTGCAAGATGAAGAAACTGAGGCTTATCCAAGAATTCAAATCAACTATGTCTGACTCCACAACCTGTATATTTTTGTCCAATATATTCACATAAATACTTAAATGTATTTTAATTTAATACTAGTATAGCAAGGTTAGTATTTGTAACTTGCAACTCATGTAAGAAAAAAATTATTTTAATTTTATATAACTAACCACATGTGCTTTGGAGTCTTTGTTACTATTGATGGAAGGTGAGAAAACAACTTACTCATTAAAAGGTTTTTTTCTTAACCTTTTAGTTTAAAACAGCCATATAGGGTCAAGAGGGTAGTGGGGTAATAATAGACTGTCAATACTAAACCTCAAATTCCCAATCATATTTTCCTCATTGAGTCTCTCCTCTTCTGTTCCATCCAAGATGGTGCCAAGTAGTAGATGAGCAAGCATACTTATGGTGATGAGGGTGGGTCTATGGTCAGCCAGCAATTCTCTGCTTTTACTGGTCTCTCCTGTGATATGGCTGACACCTTCTAAAGCTGTGGTCCCTGTCTTTCTCTAGAGCTGTAAGAACACCATACCATGAGACTGCTCTCCCAGAAACCATATTGATTCTTGATTTTCCCTCTTTATATTGCCACTTTAATAGAACTAAAGTAGGCAACTGCTTAAACAGAGGGAGATTCACACACAGAGAAGTGTAAAGGGAAAAAGTATATTAATATGTTTTAAAAATTGGCCTTGGCTGATATAGCTCAGTGGATGGAGTGCAGGCCTGTGAACCAAAGGGTTACAAGTTCAATTCCCAGTCATGGCACATGCCTGGGTTGCAGGTCAGGTCCCCAGTTTGTGGCACAGGCACACAAGAGGCAACCACACATTGATATTTGTCTCCCTCTCTTTCTCTTTCCCTTCCCCTCTCTCTAAAAATAAATAAATAAAATTTTTTAATAAAATAAAATAAATAAAAGCTTTTGTCATTGCATATACTTGCACTCTGGACTATATACCCTGAGTTTATCAGAATTGATTCTGAAAATGTAAACTTAGAATACTCTGAAATTGCATTTGGAATGTAATCAAAGACCTTCACCCCACTTATCATATCAATAATA
Organism: Phyllostomus hastatus; assembly: GCF_019186645.2. Classification (NCBI taxonomy): domain Eukaryota; kingdom Metazoa; phylum Chordata; class Mammalia; order Chiroptera; family Phyllostomidae; genus Phyllostomus; species Phyllostomus hastatus. The sequence continues at coordinate 43,460,058 of NW_025334041.1, forward strand.
TTTTATCCTGTGATGTGTGTATACAAATATGTTTTGTGTTTTTTGCCTTTTAGACCATGTGGCCTTCTAGAACTTGTGTGCTTTGTCTGCACAATTCCACTGCTATTGAATAATATGAGTTTTTACATGTAGATTCTTGCAAAGTTGCTGAGTTCTACATCTTATCATACTGTCACTGCTTATATGATTTACACTCAGTCTAGTTGTTACCACTGGGCCTTGAATCTATCCAGAAAGGCTGACATGTAAGACAGCCTACAGGGCAGCCAAAATTTGTGGGATTGACTAACTCTTTAGATGCCAAGTATCCCAGGCCAAGACAAACTCCGGCAGCTTTATATGGGTAATATTTTTCACTGGGTGAAGTGCTGTTCAAGAATGTTTGTGGACATCCCTATCTTATTCCTGATCTTAATGGAAACATATCTAGTTTTTGCAAAGTCTGCTTTCACCACTCATTAAGCACAGTACTGAAATCATAACCAGAGTGGTCAGAAAAGAAAAAGAAATAAAAGGCATTCAAATTGCAGAGAAGGAAGTAACACTCATTTTTTCACAAACAGCATCATATTGTACATAGAAAGCCCTAAAATACCAATTGTATATTTCACAGATCTAGAACAAATATTTCAAAAATTTATATGAAACCAAAAAAGTCACAGAATAGTCTTAGCTATCTTGAGAAAGAAGAACAAAATTGGAGGAACATAATACCTGATATCAAACTATACTAAAAGTCCTGGAATTAACACATTCTGGTACTGGCATGAGAACAGACACATAGTTCAATGGAATAGAATAGAGAGCCCAGAAATTAATTGGTGCCTTTACAGTAAGTTAATATTTTACAAAAGAGGCAAGAATATACTTCAGAGTAAAGACAGTCTCTTCAATAAATGGTGTTAGGAGAACTGGACAGGCTGATGCCAAAAAAAAATGAAACTAGATCACCAACATACAGCATGTTCAAGAATAAACTCAAAATGGATGAAAGGTTTAAATATAAGTTGTGATAACATAAAAATCCCGCAAGAAGACATAGGCAGTAAAATATCAGATATCTTGTGTAGCAATATTTTTGCTGATATATCTCCAATGCAAGGGAAACAAAGGTAAAATAAACAAATGGGACTACATCTAATTAAAAAGCTTCTGCACAGCTAAAGAAGCCATCATCAAAATGAAAAGGGAACCAACTGTATGGGAAAACATATTTGCCAGTGATAACACTGGACAAAGGTTTAATCTCCAAAATACATGAAGAACTTATACAACTCAACACCAGGAATACAAACAATCCAATTAAAATATAGGCAAAGTACCTGAATAGATAATTCTCCAAGGAGGACATACAGATGGCCCCTAGACATATGAAAAAATGCTCAATATCACTAATCATCAGAGAGATGCAAATTAAAACCACAATATCACCTCACACCTGTCAAAACATCTATCATCAATAAATCAGCAAAGAACAAGTGTTGGCAAGGATGTAGACAAAATGGAACCCTATACACTGTTAGTAGGAATGCAGGCTGGTGCAGCCACCATGGGAAATAGTATGGAATTTCTTCAAAAAATTAAAAATGGAACTCTCTTTTGTCACAACAATTCCACTTCTGGGAATATATCCTTAGAATGCTGAAACAACAATTCAAAAGAATATATGCACTCTTATGTTAATTTCAGCATTATTTACAATAACCAAGATTTGGAAACAGCCCAAGTGCCCATCAGTAGATGGATGGATAAAAAAACTGTTGTACATCTACACAATGGAATACTACACAGAAATTAAAAAAGAAGAAATTCTTACCTTTGGGGACAGCATGGATGGAACTGGAGACTATTATGCTAAGTGAAATAAGCAAGTCAGTGAAAGGCAAATACCTTATGATCTCACTTATAAATAGAATCTGATGAATAAAATAAACTAACCAGCAAAATAGAATCAGAAGCATAGAAACATGAAACAGACTAACAGCTTTAAGAGGAGATGTTTGAAAGAAGGCGAAGGGATCAGCCAAAGAACATATATGCATGACCTATGGACATGGACAATGAATGGGGACAGGCTGTGGGAGTGTGGGGTGGGCCAGGTGGACAGGAGCAGCAGGGGGGAAATTGGGGCAACCTTGAGAAAGAATGTTTGCAATGTTTTAGGCATTGGGTTACCTTTCACATACAGCAGGTATTGTGTTTTCTTCTCCAGACCTACTGTGGGTGTTAGAAAATCCCACCCTCACCTCTTTTTTTTCATGTTTGTTTGTTTCCTTCCATATGTTCAGGCCAAATCTCTAAGTTTTTTAATTATTGTATTATATCTTGCTACTATATTTTATAATTTTATCTAAAAGGATTTTGTATTTTTTAGAAAGAGATTTTATTTCCTTATTCCTGATATCTAATCCCATCCTTCAGTCTGAGAACACTGCAGAGATGGGGCAAAACTGAACAGGAAAATATTCATATGAGGCAGGACCCCCAAAACCCCATAGAAATCTTCTGGAGGGCAGGTCACTTGTAGAACAGGCTATCCCTGCTAGGTAAGTGTCTAGGAACCCACCTATTTCAATGTACCAGATGGCGTTTTTGTGAGAGGCTGCATGGGACTTCAGTAAAAATTTTACAGGCTCTTTCTGTGTTTGACCATTTCATGATGGGTGATATATGAACACACCTGCCCATGCCATGCTGTATGGCAATTTTTGACACAAAACAGCATGAACTCCATACCCTACGTTCTCTATTTACCCAATCTTGCCCTGAGTGACTTTTTTTTTGTTTCCCTGAATAAAGAAAGTCCCCAAAGGAAAACATCTTGCCAATGTGGAAGAGGTGAAATGAAACACAGCAGAAGCACTAAAAGGCATCAAAATTGATGAGTTCAAAACTGTTTTGAGCAGTGGAAAAACATCTCAATAGGTGTATTGCATTAAGTGGAGAGTACTTTGAAGGTGATTGAGATTTAAACATGTGAGAATAAATGCACAATTTTTAATAAATTCCAGAGGCTTTTAGCCCCCTCCCTTATATAAATCACAGTGGACAAATCATTGTAAAAAATATTCTGCTCTTTTTTGTGTTTATGGGTTAATAAACTTAGGATTTGAACTAAAATTGTACCATTTTCTTCTTTGAGCAAAACATACTTGAAGAGGATGCTCATATAAGGCAGATGTCCGTACATGTGTATTAATAGACACCTTTGTTGCTTTTTTATACTGGCTGAGATTATGATGATGCAAGATTAATTATAACCTAACTGAATGTTTATTTGTAACATTTATACCATTCAGAGTCCTCAGATTTAGAGATGCTTATGCTCTCTCAGCACCATTCACTGTATTATATTGCCAAAATGTGGAAGATTATGATTCCAATATCTCTACTAAGTGATCGAGCTAAAATAATCTAGACAGGAAATTATTGTGGGGAAGAACATTTGGACGATCCCACACACATCTGGCTATATAAACATGATTTAGTGTCTGTATTTGGTCATTTCTGTCATTAAAGTGTAATAGGCAGCAGTAGTGCCTTAGATTAATACTAAATAGGGAATCAGAAACCTCACTGTTACAGTTATACTCTGAATAGTCGCTCTTCTCCTTTCATACCATGAGAAAAGAATATCCTAGCCTTCCTTTCAACTCTGATTACCTTTGACACTCTGCAATCTCTCTGGGATAGGTTCTGCAGAAAATTATGTATCTTCTCTACCTAAAACAAGTCTAAAACAGAGCAATGTCAGTTTGGTCAGCTTCCCTATTCTGTTAATATTTTAAAACATTTCACAACAGAGATGGAAATTATGGAAGCTATTCTTTCTCCTTTTCTCTCCCCAAATGATGTTGACAATTAGTATTTTATTGATTTTTCTTTTTTGGTGTGTCTTTTTAGAAAATGCATCCAAATTACTTCTTTGTTCTGACAGAAAAACACAGAGCTCTGTAGACCAGATAAAGTACAGAATCCATGACAACCCATGTCACCCCAATTTGACAAATGTCCAGCTTATCTACAAAGCATGCAAGTCTCTCAGGATCCACGTTTTTAGTAGCAAAAACAAAAATTGATGTTAGCACTAATGGCACGTAGAACTGTCACGATGCATCTGTACCCAGTGCTGTGGGAGAGGCTGCGGACAGCACTATCACAGAGAGCTGGCTCATCTTTCTGCACACTTTCATTCACAGCCTTAGATTTGTGCTCAGTCTGATCTGTTTCACTGGTCTAAGTGGCATTTTAATTAAACAATGCTCTGAGGCTGCATATTAATTAGAAAATAAAATTAGGGCATATTCCTAAGTAGAATTCAGCTTGCCTATTATAACAAAGATAAATTTTAAATTTCAGTTTTCCAAGTCCTTCCTGTATTGATGTTCAATATTTAGTTGTCCAGAGATTTTAAACAGTACTGTTTTCTTGTATATATTCAGTTAATTACATTTTAAATGACTGCTCTTTTAGAAAAATGATGTCCATTGTGTGAATTCACTCCAAAATATACCCAATTGACAAATGTGTTGCTGATTTACTGCATTAGGATTATTTAAATCAATCGAAATTAATTATACCCATGAAAAGCAAAAGCCTACAATTCTGAGCTCTTCAAAAATTACCTGAGGGTTTAGGTAGAGTAAAATATATGTACATTTCTCTTTGCAGCATACATCATAAATTATAATGAGTTAAATTAGTGAAATTATTTGTTTAAAGATTGGCCCTGCCTGAAACCACCAGCTCCATAGAGGTTGAGACATATCCCTGTGCCCTCACTGCCTCTCTCAAAGTAGATGAGCAATAAATATTTCTGGAATGAAATAAAAGTCTCATAAAATAGGCCACATTATGAGAAAAGCACTATGTTATGCCATCAGTGAAGAACTGCAAATTTCACGCAGACTAATCTATCCAGATCTCATCAAGAACACTTTGAATCACAAAACTACAGAATATCCTGTTAAAAGCCAATCACTTCGGGGACATAAAAAGAAAACAGCAATCACAACAACCACCAAAACTATGGCAAAATGTGGCCATTTTCCTCAGCTGTTTTTCTTAAATGTTTAAAATCTTCATTGATAAGGGAAAGTTGAGAATTAAAGCGGAATGTTGATTTTTTTTCTTTCTCATAACCTATCCAGGTCTTCATCTAGACTCCCTGGAAAATGTTAGCTAGACAATTTTTAAAGCTTCTAGTTTTATCAATATTCATTTGAGTCAATAATTAAAATACAGGTACAGTTTTAATTTGAAAGATCTTTTATGAGCTATTTAGCTGTCAGTACTTGAACCCATTTAACTTCCCCAGTCGGAGCTGTATAATCTGTTTAGCAGCCAATAGAATAAACTGGCATCCTTGTAGGGGAAAATAAAACAATTTAAGGAGGAAGAACGCTTTCAGTCTCCATCCTCATATTCTGGACCTGACCTTTTGCCCAAGCTTTCCCTTCTACAAGCCTCTAGGCGAAGATTTCATCTACTACTTTATCTCTCTCTAATTGAGACCTTGTATTCTAAAGCCAAAGTGCATTCCTGGCCCCACAGGCAGCAAAACTCTGGTAGATAGGCCTTCCTTGAAGAAATACCTGTTTTCAGTTCCCAGGATTTTGTCAGGTCCTGCTGCAGTGCCTTTACGCCTTACACTCTCTTGACCAGTACAAATGCCCAAGGTCTACTAGTTGTGTTGTGATTACCTGGAATGGCAGATTTCCAGAATGAATGGAATTCTCTTCTGCAGCCACCATAACACCCAAAGTTTCTTTTCACAGAAGCCTCAGAAATGAACTCTAAGGTTGCTGTCAGCTTAAGAACAAGTGTCAGTTAGAGAGACTTTTACCAATCCTGTTCTCTCTGGAGACCTGGACCTTCCCTTATAAATTGTTAAATTATATATAGTCTGCCCTTAGGTCTAAATCACTAAAATTAATGTTTGCCCTGCCCCCTGACTATGAAAACTTTGTGTTTATGAGGATCTTAAACTCCACAGACGTGCAGGGTCTCCCGCGGCAGAAGGCGTAATAACTGGTATAAAATAACCTCGAGCTCCAGAAACCGGGATCCTGATGCCCAGCCAAGAAAGCATAACAAATTCTGCAGCATTATATAGTTTCTACCCTTTTCTAATTTAATAATATTTTTTCAATCCTTTCACCTCCTAGGTCTTTGTACAGTGAAATCCTAATCCTGGAATCTTCAGTCTCTCTAATGCTCATTGGTTGTTTTTTTTTTTCTGAGTAGTTAGAATTTTGTATAGTTAGGCTCATTTGCTTTTGTTTGTATTCAATTTTAGGATTATTTCCCCCATGTTTTTTATTTAATTTTGTTTCTTTGAACAAAAGAATATTGACATAGTTTAAGAAAACATATTTTCAAAGAAGTCTCCTTCCCTTTTCTATCTCTTCCACTTGACTGTTTTGTGCCTACCTCTTGTAGTTAAGCAATTCTTTTAATTTCTGGCCCTCCTTGTGTATCTTTTTAAAAAAATAACCATATGAGTGTTTTACTTTAGCAGTACATCCCACAAACCACTGTATACCTGATCACAGAGATTTTTTTCTTAAACCTTGTTGCTATTTGGTACTATACTGTGTGCACATAACATGTCCATTTAACCAGTCGTCCCTGGTTCAGTATTTAGGTTGCTTCCATGGTTTTCTGTTAAAATAATACTACAGTGAATGACCTCATGCCCTGGCTTTTTTGTATTGTTGAAAATGAAACTTTACAGAAATTCTCAGAGCATAGATTATTGGGTCAAAAGATAAAGTATGTCTGGTTGTGTTACTGCCATATTCCCTCAGTGAACTGTATTATGTTATCCACCCACCAGCCTTATCTGACAGGGTCAGTTTCCCCACAACCTTGTCAAGCTTTTGAACTTTCACCAATCTGATAGGTGAGGCAAGATATCTCAATGTAGTTTTAATTTGTCTTTCTTCTGTGTTAGAGGAAGTAAGGCATTTTTTCATGCTCAGATGACATTTGTGTATATTTTGTGTGAACTTTCTATTCCTGTCTCGCATATTTTTCTATCAAGGTTTTAGTCATTATTTTTTGTTTCTCCTTTGCTTTTTAAGTTATTTTTTATGTAGGAGAGTAACACTTTATTATTGATATGATACAAATATGTTCTCTTAGTTTGTCATTTATCTTTTAACAATGATTATGGTGTTTTGAACTCTACAAGGATCCTTTTTTGCTTTTATGTAGCCAAATATGTCAAGTTTGAGTCATGATACAAAAGCCTTTCTCACACCCAGTTTACAAAGAAATTTATCATTAGGACTCATATCATTTCATTTGTTTCTTATCCATTTGAAGTATGGTAAATTGACTAAAAATCTGTCTACTTAACGTTTTTACCTCCACTGAGACCAATTTTCATGAATTATATTTTCTTAAGAAATTATGCATTTCATTTAGATTTTCAATTTTGCAGGCATAGGTGTATACAAAGCATTCTATTATTTTAATGATTTCTACCATTTTATCATTTCTAACTTTGTTATATGTAACATCTCTTTTAATCTTAAATTATTATTTGCTGGTTTTTACCAAGAAATAGCATTTTGATATAATATTATATTTCCATTTTCTACCACATGAATTTTTGCTTTTATCATTTGTATTTCTTGTGTGTATGTGTATAGAGGGATTGCTTTACTCTTTCTTTTCCACCTTTTTGAAGTGGAAATTCACACTCATTGTTGCTGTTCTTCCACACATATATATGCTATAAAATTTCTTCTGGTCACTGTTTTACTTGTGTCTTACAGATTCTGTTACTGAGTGTTTTTGTTCATTACTTTTAGAAATTCTGCAATTTCAGTTTACATTTCTTCTTTGACATAATAGTTTAGAGTTTTTAATTTCTAGATTAAATTTCCTTTGATAATGACTTTGTTATTAATGTCTAGATGTTATTGCATTATGGTCAGATATTATTGTTTGTATTATTTCTGCTTTGTGGAATTTATTGAGACCATTTACAATCTAATATATAAATAATTTTGGAGAATGTCCCATGTACTTCCAAAGAATATACATTCTTTATTACTGGAGTACGAAACTAAAGAGATGGAGGTGGGAGGAAGAACCAAAGATTTGCCTCATTATTTATGCTACATTTAGTTCTTCCATATTCATAACTTTGTCAGTTTGAACTATCCTAGACTGAGTACAGTCTTAAATATGTTATTAGTGTATCTCTATTTCTCCTTGCAACTCCTGTATTTTCTGTTTTATAAAGATGGTTTGTATTATTTGATATACAGATATTGATGTTATATTTTGTGACTTTTATTGTTATAAAGTAAAATTTTTTGCCTGGTTAGTGCTTTTGAACTGAATTCTGCAGTCTGATAGCAGGACTGTAATCCTTGTTTTCTTTTTGTTTCTTTTATTTTCTATTTGTCAGATACAGCTTTGCTCAGCCCTTTATTTTTAGCCTTTCTGAATCACTTTGCTGAAACATGTCTCTTCTTTACAGCATGGAGTTAGATTTTTCTTCATGAGCTAATTAGAAAATGTTAAGCATTCATTTCTATGTTTTGTTTTAGCTCTGTCATATTATCGTATGTTATATTTATTAATCATATCATATTGTATTGCCTGTTTCTTTGTCTAAGCAGTCTGTTTTCCTTGGGGCTATTTGTTTGTTTTGGGGATTTAGAGCAGTTTGTATTTGTGTTCTAATGTTTGACTTTACACTGACACCTTTTATAAGGCCCTGATTCAGGTATTAGCTTTAAATGATATTCAGGGACACCCACTTATATATTACCTAAGCAGCAATTAATGAGATCATTGGTCATTCTCTTGTTTTTCTTCCCTTTTTTAATTGCATTATTTCAACAGTGTTTAAACATATATTTTCATTATTATTCCAACTTTTGTTTCCACCTATGTTCTACATTTAGAGCTAAAATTAAATGTGTTGAATGGTACTCTTAGTTCTTCACTCATCTCTTGAATAAGGTTGGTTTAATTATACAGTTACCTCAGGAAGTGTCTTTGGATACTGTATTCCCCACATTCTTGCATAATGTAAACTCTGGGGGGGTGTGAGTGTGTGTGTGTGTCTTGGTACTTGAAAGACAGATTGGTTGGAAATAAAATGCTTGGCTCACTTTTTCTTTGAGATTCTTTAAAAGGCTGCTTCACCCCTATCTAGTTGTGTATGTTGTTCCTGAGGTGTGAAACTGTTGCCAGAGGAAATAGGGTCTTCTAAGTGTCACTGGAAAGGAATTTTGGAGACATGTGCAAAGAAGGATTTGAGCTGTAGTAACAAAATCAAAGGAAGAATGGAAGAGGCGAGGTCACAGCAAAGGGAATAAGCCTAAACTGGTCTGCCTAGACTCAGGAAAGGAAGTCATAGTAACAAAAAGAGTCCTTAAAGCCCACTGCTCCCCTGATTGCAAGTCTTGTGGGCACCTTAGAGTTTAGGAGGAAAGAAGGAAAAAGTACTGCTTGAAAGAAAGAAAAGTCAGCAGGCCACAGATGTCTTTGGAAAGTCTGCCGCACTCCACGAGGCTTTTCCCCAGGTGGTTCATCTTCCACTTTGTGAGAAAGAAGTCCAGCCTCCAGGCCACAGGCCCGCACCTGTGCCCACTAGTCCCAGAAGGATCAGGACCCAGAGAAGCAGTGCCATCACCGACAGCCCCGTTGTCCAGCTCAGTCTCTGCTCCTAGCTGGCAATAAAATTCTTAGCTATGTGACCTTGGGCAAATTACTTAACTTCTCTGTGCCTCATTTCCCCATATGCACATCTATAGCCAAGGCTAAATGGCACTGGGCCACACAGATCTCCCTGCCTGTCCCCAGCCCCCCCCCCAAGATGGGCCTTTGCTACGCTTTAATATTTCCTTGGGTTTAGGAAAGAGACAGGCTTTCTTTCAAACTACCCAATTTCTTTCTCGGCTTTTCCCAAGGCTGTGTTATTGCCTCTTCCTATCCAATTCCTTTCCTGGATTTTCTGGGGTTTTTTTCCTTTATCCCAGGAGTGTCAAACTCATTTTCACCAGGGGCCACACCAGCCTCATAGTTACCTTCAAAGGGCTGAATGTAATTTTAGGACTGTATAAATGTTACTACTCCTTAACTAGGGGCAAGGAGCTCGGTGCTGCCGCCAGGTGGAAACAAAGTACTGGCTGGAATAAACAAAGTAGAGGGTTAGATTCGGCTCATGGGCATTGTGTTTGCCAACTGTGCCTTATCCTATTCAGTCTTTTTACTGTATTTTCCAAGAGTAGTCTCTTCCCTCTTTATGGTTGCCATTTGGCTCCTACAGCACATGTCTCATAGTTCTGCTTCCTCATTTGGCTTCTACTGCATGTGCACTTCGTAAAAGAACTCTCCTGTGCCCTTTTCTCCCTCCCTGTGGTTAATTGAATTGGGTGGACTCCTCCTCTGGGTTTGTAACAGACTGTAAAGCTGCCTCTTCCTGCTCAAATAGGCTGGTTTTGTTTTCTCCCTTTGTTTGCCCCTTTTATTAATTACTAACTGCCTGCAATAACAAATGAAATGGGGGGGGGTCCATTATAAGGAACTTATCTTTGAGCCAATTTTTTCCTCTTTTAAGTCTGTATTTTTGAATTGACTGCTTTGAGATAATGTTCCAAGTAATTGGAAAGCCCTTTCAGTATATGGATGTAGTTACTTTATTTCTGGAAAAAAGTTTTTGGATTATCGTTTTAAACATTAGTTCTATTATTTTCTTCTTCAGGTATTCCAATTATACATATACTGGATTATCCTTACCTATCTTCTATTTTAATGGCTTTTTTACAGTTCTTTTTACATTTCATTTCATTCTTTTGGCCATTGCCATCTTTTTCCTAAATGGTCCTAATTTTATTTCCAATTGAATCTATCATCTCTTGAGTACCTTGTAATTTAGTTTTAATTTCAAAGATTCTTTTTATTATCAATTCTCCTTAATTATCTTTCCGTTCTTTGTCCATTTCTGTTCAGAACTTTTAAATTTCTGATATAAAATTTTGTTACATATTCATAAATACTTGTTTCAAAATATCTTGAGAATTCATTATTTTCTCAATTTTGTTTTTGTTTTTTTGTGTTTGTTGTGAGAGAGTATGACAAATTTCATTAGTTGTATTATTTTGATTCTTATTCCTGATTCCTTATAGTAACATTGTATGAATATTGTCTGCTGTTTTCTATTAATTTAGAAAAATATTTTCCCTAGACCATCAATAACAGTTTCATATAAGCAAAAATGAAGGATTTTGGTGGATTACTACATTCTTAGTTCATGAGCACCCTCTTCTGTTTTTTTTGTGAATTACTGATTCTTTAATGGATGGCATCCTTTTTCTCAGAGAGTACTTGGTATGTCTTACAATCTTAAGACTCTCTTGTTTCTGCAGATGCTGAATTTCTTCCTCGTGCTTTTTTTCTGGTCATAACCAAATTTCCAAGGGCCATTATTTCCATTAACATCATCTCCTTCTTGTTATGAAGCAGTGCCTTTCTAAGGCTCCACCTCTGATTCTGCTGATTCCCCACTAGTTGTATTCTGATCAATTGGGTCTCAGCATTTTCTCCCACTTAGAATGGAAATTTTTCTTTCTGAGGATGATTTTGTCTGTTTTTCCAACCCAGGCTTTTGTCCCTCTCCTCCCTTTTCAGCATACTCACCACCATTTCTGAGCCTGAATAAGCCCCTGAGGTGGCCCTGCTAGATTGGGGCATTTATGTCTCCATTTACATATAACTTTTTAACTTCATAGTATTTTCTTTCTCCTAATTATGTTGTAGGCATGGGTTATTGGTGGGTTTTTATGGTTTTTCAGGGTAACTAACGAGGTTAAAACTTTATAATATTGAGACTTAATATCTTTCAATAAGTTATTTTAAGTGGATGTTGATAATAAATAGGTCAGTGGATGGATTAACATAAACTCATAAAAGTTAAGAGAAACTAGAGATATATATTTTGAAATCCTAAGCATGTAGTTTCTTCCTAAATCTTTCTTTATATCCAGAGCTCTAGAAATTTTTTTAATAACCTACCACATTCATCACTTTTTGATCTTTTAATGCAGCTTAAAAACATAGACCAAATACAACTCTCTAAGTCTTTACCAGAAAATATCCTCTTCTGTGCCATGCCTTCCTATTACTACTTCTTCTCCTTTCTTTTATCATCATTCAGGAACATGCCTATTGCTTTTAGACAGAGGGGAAGGGAGGAAAAGAGGGACAGAAACATTGATCGATTGCCTCCTGTACAAGCCTGACTAGGGATTGAATCTGCATCCTATGCATGTGCCCTGACCAGGAATCAAACCTGCAACCTTTTGGTTTATGGGACATGCTCCAACCAGCTGAGCCACCCCAGCCACTTCTTTTCACCATCTCAAATAGATTACTCTGTCATGTTTAAGTTAGCATCTCAACAGCTCACATCTATATTTGACAGCTTTTTTTACCAGGTAGGAAAGGGCCCCTGAATGCCCAAAACATTATTGAGTACACATTTGTTTGTGTGCCAATATCTGCCAAGATAACTTGTACATTTTCTACTCAACTTTGGTAAGATACATTAAAGAATACATTTATTTGGAATTTTTTGTGCAATTATAATTTTTTGAAAAGAATTTATTCTTTTTAAAAATATGTTTTATTGATTATGCTATTACAGTTGTCCCAATTTTCCCCTTTACTCCCCTCTTCCCAGTACTCCCCTTCTCTCCAGCAATCCTCTCCTTTAGTTCATGTCCATGGATTATGCATATAAATTCTTTGCCTTCTCCATTTCCTATACTATTCCTGACATTCCTCTGTTTATTTTGTACCTACCAATTATGCTTCTTAATCCCTGTACCTTTTCTCCCATTCTTCCCTTCCCCTTCCTAGCTCATAACCCTCAACATGGTCTCCATATCTATGATTCTGCTCCTGTTCTGGTTGTTTGCTTAGTTTGCTTCTTTCTTTCTTTTTTTTTTAGATTTACTTGTTGATAGTTGTGAATTTGTTGCCATTTTAATGTTCATAGTTTTGATCTTCTTTTTGTTAAATAAGTCCTTTTAACATTCCATGTAATAATGGCTTGGTAATGATGAACTCCTTTAGCTTGACTTAGTCTGGGAAGTACCTTCCATTCTAAATGATAGCTTTGCTGGATAGAGTAATCTAAGTTGTGGGTCCTTGCTTTTCATCCCTTCTTGCCAGTCCCCTTTAGCCTGCAAAGTTACTTTTGAGAGGGATAGGCTTGTGGGAGCTCTTTTGTAAGTGATATTATGCTTTTTTCTTGCTACTTTTAAGATTCTTTCTGTGTCTTTAGCCTTTGGCATTTTTATGATGATGTGTCTTAATATGGTCCTTTTTGGGTCCAACTTATTTGGAGCTCTCTGTGCTTCCTGGATTTCTATGTCTATTTCCTTCACTAAATTTAAGGAAGTTTTTTTCATTATTTTTCAAATAAGTTTTCAATTTCTTGCTCTTTTTCTTCTCCTTCTGGCACCCCCATGATTCGGATGTTGGCACATTTAAATTTGTCCCAGAGGTTCCTAAGCCAATCCTCATTTTCTTAGTTGTTTTTTCTTCTTGCTGTTGTGGTTGAATGATTTTTCCTTCCTTGTATTCCAAATCATTGATTTGATTCTTGACTTCATCCTCTCCACTGTTGGCTACCTGTAGATTTTTATTTCACTTAGTGTAAACTTCATTTCTTCCCTTATGTTTTTGCCATACTCAGTGAGTTCTTTGAGCATCCTGATCTCCAGTGTTTTGAACTCTGTATCCAATAGGTTGGTTATCTCTGTTTTGTTTAGTTGTTTTGGGGGGTTCTGTTCTGTTCTTTCATTTGGGCCATAAGTCTTTGTTTCCTCATTTCAACAGCCTCCCTGTGTTTTTTTTTCTGTGTATTAGAGCAGCTTTGACTCCCTATCTTATAAAAGGTACATGTAAATTGTGTGGGGCAGAGTCGTAAGTAATCACCAGGGCAGGGCAACCTTTGTGGCTCTGTATGCAGGGAGGGCTCGGAGAGGGGACAATGTCACTGCCTGACTTCTGGGGGTTTGCCCAGCACTTGCCCCATTTCCAGTCAGTTCACCCACTTCCCATATGTGACTGGCACCCATCCAGCTGTTGCCCTGTTGGTGAATCCCAGTGTGGGTGGGTTTGCACATGTTCTAAGTCCATGTGTTCCCTCTAAACAGACTTTCCTGAAAAATCTAGCAGTTTCTTCTGGCCCAACCCCCACTGGATTTTACAGCCAGAAGTTATGGGAATCTATCTTCCTGGTACTAGAACTCTGGGCTGTGCCTAGGATGGGATCACTTGCTCCCAAGGTATCCCTCACAATTTTTATCCACTACACCTGAGTATGTGAATGCCCATTCTGCTACCGCCACCACTGCTGCCACCACCTCTCTGTGCCACACTGAGTCACCGTACCTCTCCACCCATCTCTATGACTCCACCCTTCTTACCCGTCTTGATGAATGCGGCTTCTTTAAATCTTTAGTTGTCAGACACCCATACAGCTTGATGTTCTGACAGTTCTGGTTGTTATTTGTGTTGAGATATAGTTGTAATGTGGTTATGCAAGGAGGTGAAGCATGTCTACCCGCACTTCTATCTTGACCAGAAGTCTGCAACTGTATTTTTTTAATTGAGAAAAAGTCCATGAAATCATGGTCAATAATTTAAAAATGCACTCTAATACTGTGGTGATGAAATACTCAGGCTGAATCCACATAGTAACATGAATTAAATGTCAGCACTGTAAAATACAGCTCAGCTAGTTCTTTCCACTGTCAAAATAGTAAAGCTCCTATCTGCTCATGAATGAAGACCTCACAGCCTGTATTTTCATGAAATCAAGTGGGTAAGTGCTGTTCCATGTAGGCCGTCTCTGAAGATGGTAGACCATAATTAAACCTTTTCTATTTCAACTGTAGGTTGCATAGTTTGTTTGGTTTGATTGTTTATTTTCCTACTGAATGAAATAATATTCTCTGGTAAAGAGGAGCAAATTTGAATCTCGATACACAGAAAAAAGTCTGGAAGGATACACTCTCAACTTTATGTATGGAAATAAGACTGTGATTAGCTCATAAATATTGTATGGATTTTGTTAAAAACAGGAATGTATGCAGAATTTACTTTCATAATTATGACTGCATTTTGAATAAAGGAAAAGAGAGACAAAGATATAATAAAGTTTATCAATAAGAAAAACATGACTTCTTGCATTTTTTACTCTTCCACAGTATCCTTTTCTTCCTTCTTTTTCTTTCATTCTACAAATGTGTTTCTTGTAAAAACTCACACTCCTTAGGACTACTTGGGAATAAAAGTTATATAACATTTCCAGAAAAATTTAGTTCTATTTTTGATTTGTATAATATATATAGTGAAAGTCTAATAAAGATTGAAGAAAAATATTTTAAGTGAGTATTAACTATGACCATATTGTGTACTATACAGTATATTATTCAACCTAAGGAAACATTGTATGTTTCTTATGTTCTTTTGTAATGCCATTACCTCTAAAAAAAAAAAAAGAGCCTTAATTAAAAATTAAAGGTGGTCCAAATAAAATAATACAAAGTTAAAGGAGATGGTCACCCCTTCTGGTCCTTTTTCCTCTCCAATATCTTATTACTTTCTATGCTTCCTAAATTAGTCTGCTTTCCTAGCCTTAAAGAGAATTGTAAGCTGCCCACCAGGATAGGCTTGCACACAACTTTTTATGAATTGACATAATTCATTCCATAGCCTGTACAAGACACTGCCTCCCAGAAAAGGAACTAACCCTCATCCCAGATTTGGAATTCATTATTATTTCAAAGATTTTATTTATTTTTAGAGAGAGGGAAAGGGAGGGAGAAAGACAGGGATAGAAACACTGATGTGCAAGAGCAACATCAATCAGTTGCCTTTCACATGCCCCTACTGGGGACCTGGCCCACCAACCAGGCATATGTCCTGACTGGGAATCAAACCAGCAACCTTCCGGTTCACAGGATGACACCCAACCCACTGAGCTACACTAGTCAGGGTGGAAATCATATTATTGAATCTGTATTTTCTAGGATTCAGGATGCACTAACTCTTAAACATGAATGTGGCATTTATCTAGGTTTTCTAGCAGAAATATAGACAACAGAAAAAAAAGATGACATAAAATTAAAAGTCACTTTCTTAGAAAAGTCTATAGGATAAATCAACATAAGATAAAAGAATATAAATGCAAAAATTCTGCATTCACATTTTGTTTAAAAATTTAACACTATCCAAATGAATTCAGTGTTTTATGTTTCTGATTGAATATTAATAAAGTGTGAGTAGAAATCATCTAATTAATAATGAGAGTTGGTAAAATAGCTTTTTCGGCATTTTTATTTTGAAATTATTTTAGGTTTCAAGAAAATTGCAAAAATAGTACAAAGTATTTTTATATACCTTTAGCTTAGCTTCCCTTAATGTTAACATTTTTATAAATACAATTATTGAAACCAGGAAATTAACATTTGTAGAAGGTCTATATGAATAGTCTATATTATAGATTATTAACTAATGTAAAAAACTTATTTGAATTTTGCCAGTTGTATCACTAACGTTCCTTTTCTGACCCAGCACCTAATCCAGAATCCTACAGTGTATTTAGTCTTCCTGTTTACCTAGTTTCCTCCACTTTGTGACATTACTGCAGTCTTTCTATTTTATGACTTTGACCCTATTGAAGAGTACTGACAAGTTATGTTATAGACTGTCACAGGTGTGGCCCTATATTTACCAAAGGGCACAACCCCCATCCATACAGAATTATTTTGTGGGTATGTTTTTAACCTAAGGGCAGCCATCACATTGATCTGCCAGGTCAACAACTTGGATCTATTTTGAAGAAAATGAACTGGATTAATGAATTATTGGGAGGATTTGAGATACAGAATTGGGAAACTAAGAGATCAAAGGAGTAATGGCAGTGCTTGAGATAAAAAGTAACAGTCAAGTTTGGGCCAACGATTGCAGGACATACACAAGATGAGCAACAAGAGCAGCTAGTCAATAAAGAGAAAGAAACACAGACACAAAGATAAAGGATGTAGTTTAAAAGACAAAAAAGTAAGACAGACAGAAGGAGTCCTTCTGAGATATCCTAAGTAAGTGTATCCTACATTCTTTACAGCTTTCCTGTACTTGGGTCCCATTTTCATAAGACATACTGTCCTTGTACTCTATAAACTTCCCAGTTGCAGCCTGAAAACTGTTATTTGTGAGTTACCATGAAGGAATCTTTATTTCCTGTGATGACAGTGGAGCTAACAAACAAACAAATAAAATTTGGAAAGAAAAAGTAAATACAAAACATAGCATAGTAGCTGTCGCAGAGTCCAGGCAGTATAGGATACCTACTTAATCTTTTGATTCTTTCACAGTTTTACAAAGTTTATATGACTGATACAAATTAATCTAGACATTTATACAGACTTCTGCAGAAGGGATCACTGCAGGAATACCTACTCATTGAATTTGCTCCATGGTTCCATGGCCTGGGGAAAAAAAAAACTCAATTAAAAACAGTTCTTAGCCCTGGCTGGCGTGGGCTCAGTGGACTGAGTGCCGGTCTGTGAACCTGAAGGTCACCCAGTTCGATTTCCAGTTGAGACACATGCCTGGGTCCCCAGTTGGGGGGTGTGCAGGAGGCAACCAAATGATGTATCTCTTGGACATTCGTGTTCCTCTCCCTTTCCTTCTCCCTCACTTCCCCTGTCTCTAAAATATAAATAAAATATTTTTAAAACATTTCTTAATGCAGCATTAACCTTGCTAATCTCATGTTTATTTTTCCCTTTGCACATAATGTATGTCATTCTTTCATCGGTGTGACCTTAATCATCTGTAAATTTGTCCTGTATTGTTAAATAAAATATTCTAAGTAACCCAGGACCCAAAAGCTCCAAGATACATGCTTGTCTGATTAAGCAAATAGTATAACACTGGAAATTATTTTTTCATTTGTTGATTTTATTTTTAAAAGAAGCAATTGGTTTTTAAAAATCAATTCAAGACCAAATAGTTAAGGTTTTACAGTGAAAGATGATTCTTAATTATTCACCATCTAAATGCACCTGTAATCTTAAATCTTAAATGTACATATAAGCTTATAACCTTAAAGATTTTATTTTTGACTTGTCTTTTTATGAGTGAAGAAAAACTTGTGTTTTGATATTGTCATTCTAGCCTAGACCTTTCTTTGTTGCTCAAGAAGAGTGTCATCAAAGGGAATACCCATACCCCTTGCACATGCAGATAAACACACGTATGTATACACATGAATGTACATAAATATAAATGCACAGACATATGTAATGAATACACACACACCTTTTAAAATATTGGCTGTAGATTTTTATACTCATTCTGCCACACTTACAAATGAAGATATATATATGTATGTGTTACTGGTTTCTTGTAACATTCATCTATCAATCTCTCATAAACATTTAAAATGAAATAAATAGCAGCTTTTTGTAACAAAAAGTTAGAGCTATAGCGTATTATTTTGTCTCAAAGTGTGAGTTAAGGACCACTAATAGTTTATTTTAAAGTACAAGTGCTTATGACATAATTTTCAGCACAAATTATTGGTTTATTTTGGAAATATGAAGCAAGCAGGCAAATGAACATAATATATTAATATCATATGAAAAAAGATTTCCCCTAAATTCTGATGAATACTGCATGATGACAAGGAGAAAGAGTTATAAATAAATGTTTGTGGACCTTTGGTGCTGTAAATCTGCAAAGATGAAGAATCAATGAAATCTGTACTTATAGGGTACATTGTTTAGAATTAGTAATTTACTCAAAAAAGAACCAAAGATAAGGAATATGTGAAGGAATGGTTTATATTATAAAAGATAATTTTGAAAATTGGACCATGAAATGCTTCCATATAACAACACCACTAAGAAGTAAAACTAGTATCCATAACATTAACAATATTAAGCTCTTATTCCATGTTATTGAGTATGATTATTTTGTGTGGTATTCCTGAAATTATATTAAATCTATTTAAATATGAATCTATATATTCAGTCATATTAATAATACATATCCATAATATTGGTTGCTGTGCTCTGTATATTCTTTTACTTTAGTAAAAGCCACTCTGCTGCTTGTAAAAGGCACGTTTGTCAAATGGAATCTTCATTTTAATAGCCAGATTTTCCAGTAGTTTGAAGGATTTGGTGTAAACCACGGGTATAGTTACTCTACTTTATCTTAAATGTTATTTATCCCATGTTAAATAGTGCCTAACTTGATAGCTATCCAACTAAATTGGTTTTTAGTTATCAAACTAAATTGGTTAAGATCGCTGGAACCAGAGTACGAGGATTTCAAATGCCAAGTTTAATTGTTAGGATTAAATAAATTAGTACATGGAAATTCATCAGTGTCTGGACCATAGTAAATACCCAGTAAAAGTGTGCTCTGGTTATCATTGTGAAAGAAAAATTTCTTAAGGTACTTGACAATTTGGTGTTATAATTTTATTAAGATAGAACAACTCAAAGGATGAGTAAGCAAAGTCATAGCCTAGACATTATATTTAAAAGAAAAAAAGAAACACTAGAAAATTTCCTTCAGTATTTAAGCTAAGCTCTAAAGATAGAAGCCATAAAGAAAAACAATGATAAATTTACCAAATAAAATTTACAATCTCTTGTGTTACAAAAATGTTCAACAAAATTATAATCTAAACAAACTTAACATAAATGCAACATATGTGATAAAGAATTAATATCCTTAATTAGTAAAGATCTTATGAATTAATAAAAATGCACAAAAGAAAAACTAATTGTCCAAGGGTGGACAAATGAAAATGTTCAAACTAGACATCCAAGAAAGGTAAATTAAAACAGCTATGAGCTGCCATTTTAAAATCAATTTCATTGATTTTCAAATAATGATACATAATACTTTATCTGCATATCCAAAATTCAAAAGCTCTAAAAACTGCCTTTTGTAACTCATTTGCCAGTGAAATGTAATTCACCTGGACACACTGGCAGCAAACCCGTGCTGATATGAAGTAGTTCTTATTTGTGTCTCTCGGTGTGAATCATATAACTTTGGCTGCATAAATACTCGTATTTGATTACAAAGTACTTTCCCCAGCCCTACTTGGAGTGCTATAGATCAGAAAGCATTTGTATCATGTTAACTTTCTTAAATTAGAAAAATGCTGAATTCCAAAACCTGTCCATCTCTAAAAGTTTTGGATAGGGAATTGTGGACCTGTGTTTAATGTGATGGTACAAAGGAACAAAGTCACTCCGTAAGATTATAAACTGGTTCTCTTCTGTGAGTGTGCAAGTAGTAATCTGGCTGTATATCAAAAGCCATAAAAGGGTACATGCACTTTAATCCAGAATCCCACTCTAGAAATTTGTCATTACTACATTGCCTAGGAAAATGATGGAAGTTTAGGTTTAGTAAATCCAACACAGATGATAGATAATAAGTTAAAACTGGAAAGTCCCAGTGGGTTAATAATAGAAGATTGCTGGGATTACAAAAACCCCGGCCATACTGTGCCCCTTTAGGTGATATTGCTCAGTAACACTTATTTATGTTGAAAGATGCCCTTGATGTTTTGTTAAGTAGATGTAGGCTATAACAATAATATGTGCCATAAGCTCTAATTTCTTAAAAATATTATTTGTGTATGCAGATGTATATATATGTAAGCATATATACTATATTTTGCCATGTATAATGCTCACTTTTTTGTCTAAAATTTTGAGGGAAAAACAAGAATGTGTCTTATACATGGGTATAATAATGAGTATGTATAATGTACACAAAACCTGGGTGTGTATTATACACAGCAAAATATGGTATACGTATACACATATACATATAGAGAAAGAATATTCACCAAAATATTAACAGTGGTTACCTCTGGATGGAGGAATTGCAAGTGATTCTAATTTTTTATAACTGTACTTTGTCTAAGTAAACATGTGTTATTACTATAAAATAACACTTTTAAATTATATTTAAATATATTATTTAGAATATGGCAGTATTTACTTAGATTTCAAATTCTATACACATAAAATTAATATCCATCAAGAAAAATACAATGTTCTTTATATTAAGGAATTAGTAATTATAAGGGCAGTGTGTCATGAAGCAAAGCCTGGTTTTCAAACAGTATATTTTTGCATATAGTAGCATTCATAGCATTGTTGACATTTTAAATGTGTGCGTATTAAAACTACCCATAGAGAATTGGAAATATGAACCATATTGTCAAGGAAAATGCATTCAGAATTTTAGACTTTATAAAAAATATGCCCGAAAGAACATTAGCAGTATTCAAAACTGACCCATGTGGAGAGAACAGCAAACTAACCATCTTGAATAGTGGACTATCAACTGAGAATTTATAATGTCTATTGTTACATTCTTCAGGAAAAAATTGCTATCCTAGGAAATATATTTTGAAAATATGATCTTTATCCTGAAACAATCCCTTTAACTGTACACATAAATAAGAAAGCTGTGTGCACTTTCAGGAAAGCAGTTTGCCTTCAGTATTGCCTTGAGTGGCGACAACATGATGACGCAGGGTCCCGCTGGCTGGCATGGGATAAACAGCCAAGCCCCACAGTGTGTCTGCACAGAAGAGAGCTCCGGGTTCTAACTGCAGATTCTCAAGCTGGTGCTTCTGATAGTTCCTACAATATGTGTTTGAAATTTGGTGCTGACACTGAATGCTTTGCTCCACTTTGGTAGACTATTTCTGCGATCCACGAACAATTAAATTATATTGATTTTTATTAGAAATTGTGATGTCTTTTACTTATTTACTGAAAGAAATAACTTTTTATTTTTCAGAGCTTCCATATGGCTGGGAAAAAATCGATGATCCCATATATGGCACTTATTATGTTGAGTAAGTCTCTAAGTGTGATATTAACTTCTTATTAATATGTTGTGAAATTGTGTTAGTATTTCACTTACTGAGCATGTGTGGCTAACCCTCCCTTTATTTCCCTTTCATCTTACTTGGAAGTATCCACGAAGACTCTAGCAATACTAGCCAGCTGTCTCTTGCCTCTTCCAACTTGCTAATTTGTCATTCCTTTTCTTTGACTCAAGATTCAAAAACACCATTTGGAAAAGTGTGTTTCACATTGTCCTCTAAATGAGTGATAATGAAAGATATTAAAGTAAATGCACTTCATTTTCCCATCAAAATTTTGGGAGCTGGCTCTGGGGTGTAAAGAGACATGTTCTAATAAACCAAATTTCAAAGTCAGTTAAATTAAGCAGCCATACTTTCCAGTCAAATGATGAAATAAATTTTAGACATATTTTCACTTTTCAGATCCCATTTCAAATCAATAGTATTCTCCCTGTAGATTGGATTTCTATTTTATTGGAAGTTGCATTGCCTTAATGCATCTTAGCATAATATAAGTTATCTCCTCTATGGACCCCTTTATTCCAAATAAAGCCCCTATTAAGGATTAAATTATATACATATTTTTCTTAGTCAAATTAAGCAATATTCATAATTTTCAAAAGTTAAATATGTGATTTATTTTTCCAGAATCCCCTTTTTTCATTGAAAATGTTTCTATTATATATTGTGTAATGTGATTTATGTTGTTTGGTGAATAATAAAGCCTACATTTTCCTTATGGGAAGTGTTAATGTATTTCCCAAGAAGTGCAGAGATTGGAAAACAAAAGACATTCATATTATTTATCAAGATCAAACTCTGTTTTCTCCAATCATATTCTGTTTTACAGTAATAATCAGAAGATGGTCAAGGGTTACAAGATTGATGGATTTGTTGCTAAATTGTTTTTGTAACCATATTTAAACAGTTCCTGGGCTTTTACTAAGCGTCAAGCCCGTCTTTGTGCTGGGGAGGTACAGATGAGAAAGAGCCGGCTGCTCCCTGCCCTTGAGCATCTTCCTCATCACCACTTGTCTTGGATACTTTGACCCACCATTTTCGTTTGGAAAAGCCCCTTCTTTGGTACCATAGTCAGCCATTTCCAGGCAACATGAATTTATCTCATTTGTCACGTGCAATCTTCTAACATAGTCTCTAATGTTCCAATGTCATGTGGATGCTCAATAAATGCAAAAAGTAAGATAAATACATGGAGGTATCTCTAACTGCAACAATGAAGGGAAATCATTTCTAGAGAATTATAGGGCCCCCAAGTTCCACTACATTGCTAACCAATTGAAAATACAAATATTTTAATAGTAATATACCTGCAGTTCTTGGATAAAATTAGCAGCATTGAATGTTTCCAATAAAAGCTAGCTTCTTAAATCGCTGAATCAGACTGTATTATGCCAGAGCTTTTTACATATAAAATCCAAGGCAATAGCATATAATGAAAGAAAACTGAGATAGCTACCATGCCAGCTCTCACCTTACACACTTCCTTGCTGAATTCATAGAGTAAGAATCTTTTCCTTAGTTCAGATATTGGAAAACTCCATAAAAAGCCAGATTAATATTTAGGGTGGGGCAGAAGGCACATGGCTTCTCTCACAATTACTTGATTCAGCCATTGTAGCTTGAAAGCAACCATAAATGTCACTGAAATGAATGGGCACAGCTATGTTTCAATAAAAATTTATTTGCAAAAACAGCCAGCTGGCTGAATTTGACCTGCAGAACATAGTTTACTGACCCCTCCCTTATTCTACTTCTTCAGATTGTTCTTCCATGTCCTCAACTCCTTTTGAGCTGACATCCAATGTGGGAAACAGTATTTAACTCAAACCTTTCTTCTCTGCTCTAATTATCTATCACAGAAGTGAAACAGCCACATATCAGAAAGCAATGCTTCCTACTTTGTTGATCATTGAGGTGTGTGTTCTTCAAGATATGATGCTGGCTTATAGTTAATTATTGACCTGGTTATTGACTCTACAAGAAAATTGCCCTCATTATAGCTATACTAGGATGGTTATACTAGGATAATTATTATCCTTTTATTTGTTTTTGCTTAAGTTATATTTCCCTTTACATTTCTCCACATCATTTTTTATATATTACCATCATAATTAGAAAGTTATTTATAAGTTAATTAGTCATGCCCTATATTCAATAAGATTAACATTTAATCATTTTATTTTTTAAAAAATTTTTAAAGGTTTTATTTTTTTATTTTTAGACAGAGGGGAAGGCAAGGAGAAAGAGAGGGAGAGAAACATCAATGTGTGGTTGCCTTTTGCACTCCCCTAACTGGGGACCTGGCCCACAACCCAGGCATGTGCCCTGACTGAGAATTGAACCAGCGGCACTTCAGTTCTCAGGCCAACACTCAGTCCACTGAGCCACACCAGCCAGGGCAATATTTAATAATTTTAGATTCCAAATAATAGTAAGCTCACAATACAGAGAAGTCAAATAATTTAATGTCCTTCAAGTTGCTTCCAGTCCTATTGTTTGTCATGGCTTTTCCCAATTACACGATTCCATAAGGCACACCAATCTCAGCATCGGTGTTATCAGGCCAAGCAGGAAACTGAGATAGATTATTCTAACTTAAAGATAATTTTAAGTAAAATTGCATTCAAATATTTCTTGGAAACATCTTTTGGAAAAAAAATCATTAGCATAATTAAAATACTTCAATTTATTTTATATAATATAATACTTGAAATGAGGGATGTTTTCTATCACAAAAAAAGACAACTTATTCATTTGAATTGGTATATGTTTGTTTACATGGTTCATTTTAATTGTTCAAAAAATGTGAATCTCATCTCCATGACACTATTATTTTCACAAGGTATATATTGATTCTGAATAATACTTTTGTTTGTGAAATCTGTATGAATAGACATGTGAACATTGTACTTATTTATCTCTTTCAGTCTATAGAGTATTTCTGTTGGAAAAAAATTACCTAATTTCTTTATAGTTAATTTATACAGAAAAAAAAATAGTAACTGTCTAGTTGAAGTTGCTATTTCCACTTTTTAGTAGATATCACAAATATAAAATATAATATGCCTAATTTAAGACAATGTATAATTGAAGTGATAACATTAAGGTCAATATCTTAAAGAACCATTCATTTTAATTTGTAATCTTAATATTTAGCTAATGTAATAAAACAAGGTGGCCTTTATGATAAAGCTGTAATCAAGAAAATGTTGATTCACTAATTCTATTGATGTTGATAGGCAGTAGGTTTTCCCCAGAGTTATCATTTTTGATGTTTAATTATACATCCATTTATGCAATTGGAGATACAAAATATGAAAAACATTTCACCTCCCCACCCAGTGACAAAAAGCCTGTACAAGGACATTAGAAGTTCAGCTTAGCACTCAGTCAGTCACTTCAAACAGACCAGCAGCAGGGAGCAGGAGCTGCAGAGTGAGCTCTTTGTCATCTGCAGGGCATGTCAGACTAAAACCAGCCTGTGCCTCTGCCACAGCTCCACAAACACTCGTTTTCCTGTCAGCCCCAGACAAGCAGATAGGAATTTCAGCAATCAAAAGCAGGGAAGTGTTTATACAACTTGAAACTGAAAAACCTAGATTGAATAGCTTTTGACTATTACTGACTTTACCTTTTAAAGTTATGGGTTTAAAATATTGAAAAGTCAGAAAAATTATCATCATCATCATGTCATCAGAATAGCTAACATTAACTGAATATTAGTATGTTCCGTGAACTGGGCTAATGCTCAGCTGTCTTTACCACATTTATAACGTTTTCTATGGTGATAGTGAGGTAAATGGTCCTAAGTTTATATTGAAGAAATGGGCTGAAGACATTAAAGAACTTACCCAGTATCACACAGTATAGATAGGAATGGTCATAATTTGCACCTAGGCAATCTGACTGTACAGCCCAGGTTCCAAACTCTGTGCAGAATGCTTCCCATAAATTTAGTGTTCATAATTCATAATGATCCATATAAGCCTCAGACTCATTACTGGAGAAGAAGGAGGGGTGGCTAGAGAAAGTCTCCTCTCTGGCTCTTTCCTCTGTACGGTGTCCCAGCACGTGTCTGACACTGGGCAGTAGGTGCTGCACACAGCCTGTGAGACTGGCTTCTGACACAAACATTCTGAGGCCCCAGCTCCACTGCCCACTACGTCAGAGGGCTCCGGACAGCAGGGCTGCAGGGAGCAAGACATGCAAGATTAAAAGAGTAAGAGTCCCTACCATGTGGACCTTAACACAGGAAAGTCAACATTGGTCTGGCTCAGAAGAGGCAGCCATCCAGCTCTGAATGCTGGAGAACAATGGGCCCTACTCAACCATTTCATTTACATCTTCCATTATTTCATTTACAGACAGAGCAGACGGACCAAGTTTCCATTCTGTGTAGCAGCAGAGAGCAGTTAGCCCAATTTTTCCTGACAGACACCAATTCCCTGATAATACGGAACTTAACAATGTCTTAAAATGTCCTGAGTTGCTAACTAGTTATGTAACTGTCACTGCTGCTAAAGAAATAGGAAATTTTTTAATGAAAAAAGTGTAAAATGTAGAATTGAACAGCTGTGACTTTTGTACAAATGTGGTTTTTTCCCTCCTCTTTTGTGAAATTATGTCTGCTGGGTACATTTTGGTTTCAATGGCAGCTACACAATTTGCTTAACTAGCTAGTCCAGAAGACACAATTTCCTGGAGCAGCTTTCATGCAAAGCTGCCTCTTCTGGCACAGCCAGAGGAGCAAACCATGTAACTACAGTTAAAATGACAGTGGAGATTGGCAGATGTGATTTTCATGTAAAAGTTTTACAGGGTTTTCATGTGATGTCACACATCTGCTACTATAAAACATTATTGGTATGCAGTTTCAGAAAGTGAAAAACACTGCAAAATATCTTCAATGTGATATTAAATGTAAAAGGAAAACCACGTTCATTTCGTGGTTAACAGTGAATATCCATCATGATGCGGCAAGCTGGAAAGTGGTTAGCTCAATATATCTTAAGAATGTTTCTCTTCGTCATGCCTTTGAGAGATTTTCTAAATTTTCCAAGAAAAAAAACTTCCTAATTTTATAATTTTAAGTCAGCATAACTGTAAGTATCCATAATAGAAAAAAACAGAAATGGATAGCCTTGTAAAAATCTTGCTTGTTCTTAGAGAATTTTTTTCCTGTAATGAAAGTTAATTTTTTTTAATTTTTAAAATTTTCAGTTTTTTCTTCAATCTTCAAAAACTCGCAAACTTTTTTCGATGCTATTTGACAACTATTTAACAAAGACATTTTCCTCAAAATATCTTCTCAAAAATTTTCATAATAGAAGATGCTTAACAGAAGTGGCATTGTTGGTGAAGTTGCTCAGTGTCTTTCTATGCTAAAGTGAGCTCTAAATTCTGTAAACAGTGTTTGATCATTGTCAGTTATCATCACTCAGCATCGGCAGTACAGGCTGCAGTTTCTGTCTGCCAGCCCCTCGGCTTCCCAGCTGTGAGATCTTGAGTTACTGAGAAGGAGCAGGAAGATGAGAGAGAAGGGATACTAGACACCAAGCAGTATTCAAAGTGCCTTTTGTGCGCAGCTCATTTAATGCTCACATAAAAACCTATGAAGTTTGCATTATTATTATCATTTTATAGACAAGGAAACTGAGGTACAGATATTTTTACAAGTACTAAATGAGGGAGATAGAATTAGGACCTAGACAGTCTTATTCCATAGGCAGTGTTTACTACTTAGCTCAGGTGTGTAGTTTGTGCTTTAAATGTCAGTTATTTTTATCTTGTTTGTCCCAATAACATGGATAAGACCTTTTCTTATGGTGTTACTGCTTTTCCAGCTCTTTCGTGATTACAGTAAACCCCCCAAAGGGAACAATTCTAAGAAGAGATATTTGATTTATAAGAAACATTTACTTAACCTCATGTTCAGAGCATGCCATGTTAAATTAAGAATAGTGTTTCTTTAAATTAGTGATAATTCCATGAGCCCAATGCAAATGATAAAACAAGGGCTGCTGAGTGAATTGTTTCCATGGCAACCATAGTGGGGAGGTTTCAGGGTAATTCCTAAGGAAGATATTTTTGTCAAAATTGTCCATAGTACAAGTCATCTAATGTACCTGCAGATTTGTGGTGATACTAGTAGGTACAGTGATGTTTCATGCACTATTTTAACTTGTAACCTGCTTTCACGTCCATAGTCCCGATTGACAATCACTAACAGCAAGGAAGGTCGAAGCTGTCTGATGCCAGATACAGCTGGACAAGATCTTTTGATAGAGTAGCTATGTTTTTATATTAATATAAAATGTTTATACTGTGAAAAGCATTTTCTCATATTTATTGAAAAAGCACAACTCAGTTAACTTCACAGTCAAACAAAAGGAACATACCAAAATCAATATGGGGTACTCTATCTCTAACTGAACTACAATTAGCTCTTTTTTGCTGAATCACTAAACATACATTTTACTTACCTGGTACTTAGTTGACCCAGGCCAATTTCACTTTGTGGCATCATTCGTTGAAAACAAGCAATCAGGTTTCATAAGTGAGGGACCTCTGAGCTCCACACAGATGCTCTTTATACTACATTCACATTCTGACAGTCTGTAATTGTAAGAAGTCTTCTGATTCCAAGTAAAGAATGTGTCAGGGACCCAGAAGTTTAAATTGGTTTAATTTCAGGTGGACTTTTATAAATAAAAATGAAGTATTCACCTTGATATTAGAGTTACATATAAATGTTTTTAAAAAACTACTTTTTACAATTTTACTTAATCATTTTCTTTGTCTTGAAATCACTAACAAAAGGTGGAAATTGTCTCTAAGCATCAACTTTTTTTTGTCTCCAGCATCAACTTTTTTGTCTACGGTCTTCAGCATCAACTTTTTTGAGAATAAATTTGTGTGAAAAGATGAATGTAACATAAACACTGACATTTTCGGTTTGTTTGTCTTTAAGCATATTTTATGAACCTACAAATTAAATCAGACTCTTTTTTAGGCACTTGGGAGAGGTTACACACAGGCAAGCCACACACCGTATAGCACAGTGTGGGGGAACTTAGTGGTAGAGACAGCAATGGGAAGGGCGCAGTGCCTAAGTCCCTCATCGACAGAAGAGAAAGCAGTGCTGGTCTGAATTGGAAGCACCATGCTGTGTGTCCCAAAGTAGGGCCATGCTCCATCCTTCTTCTTTACAGGGCCATGCAAACTTGAAACGGCCTTGTGAAGGCAGGGAGGTCATCTGCACTCAGGGAACTGTTGCTTAAGGTGATTGCAGACAACCTTCTGAGCTGGATGTGACCTGCGTGGGGAGCATCGTTCCCACACTGTGAGGACCTAGATAGAGCCCTGTGGGAAGTGCTGCCCCTCCTGCTGGAGGAGGGGCCCCCCATCCCATGCAGCCCATTGCTAGGCAAACAAGAGAAAACTGTCACCATCTCTCACTGGACAATTCTGTTTGCCTCTTGCCAAGACTATGATATATCAAGCAGATTATTGTTATTATTCCATAATTTATGAGACAGTTTGTATATCTTATTCATTCTCCTTCTGAATTAAACATGCCATGTTTCTTGTGGGTGAACTATACAGATCGTCTCATGTTACCAATCAGTATCATCACTTGCTTTGGAGTGATAGTGTAGACTGAGACTAAGTTCTAAAATTAGCACCTAAAATAGAAATTGCTTAAAGTCAAAGTTATCCTAACAATCCCTTAGATCACAGGCAGCAAACGCAGGGCCCACTGGCAGAATCCAGCCTTCCACCTTGTTTTATCCCACTCAGCGGCACTGCCGAGCTCTTGCTTAACTGTTAAGGAGTAATTACATTTATACAGTCCTAAAATTACATTTGGCCCTTTGAAGGCAACCGCTGATGTGGCCCCCGGTGAAAATGAGTTTGATACCCCTGCCTTAGATCGTTGGAACTAGCACACTGAAAAAACACAGCCATTTATTTTCTCTTGTTGAAAAAAAAATTATTTCTGGAATTCAAGTACTCGCCAAGAATTTAGGGGTTTTTTATCATTAATAGATACATAATTGGAATCACATTCTGCTCAGAGACATGCTGATCCTGTCAGAGGAAGATGGGAACTTAAACTGAAGAGGCAGTAGATTGGTGTCATTCTCTGGGCAGCCTATGATTAAATAAAACAGAGGGAGGTCTCCTGTACTAGGTAAGATGTAATTCCCTCTCCTCCACATGAGAACTACAGTTTCATCTCTTTTTTAGTATGCAGGTAATGTTTTTCAGAATTCCTTTCATGTCATAGTACATGATGTTAATTTGTAGTTTGTCAAAGTTTGCATCCGTTATTTTGAATTTACAGGTTAGTACAAAATTACACTTAACCTCTCTGGCTTTCTCAAGGAACATCCACTGAACTTGTGTCAAGAAGAATGTACTTGGCCATTTTCTTCTACTAAGCCTTGTTACTTTCTCATTATGATACTGATCAAAGAATACTTAAAATTTAAAAGCATTTTCTTTTAATTTCTACTTGTTATTTGGCTAAACAATAACAGATGGGGTGAGCAAAAGTAGCTTTATAGTTGTGAGTATGTAAAACAGAGTTTATTCTTGTATTCTTATTAATTATTTTATTATTGTATTATTATTGTATTGTCTTAACTACAAATCTACTTTTGCCCACCTCTGTACATTGCCACTCTTTTATTTTGTTTTAATGATCTCAACAATATCATCGTACACATGTTATGGGGATAAGGCTCCCAAAAAGGGTGGATCATTATAATGGAATGTCCTTACAGAGATATGGAAAAACATAAAAATGTATTTAATATGTACAGACATGAGACTCATGTTAACATCATCAGTGAAAGGGCAGAAAAATAAAGGCAAGCTCATAAACAAAAGGCCAGTATAAGAACTACTGTATTTTTCACCATTATCACAGATGAATATATTTGAAAGGATATAGTTTACCCACTTTTTCTATTGCATAATACAGAGTGACATGGTTAAACATTATTTATTACTAGTATTTAACAGATGACTTTATTTTAAATGGATGAAGTTGTATTACGATAGACTCAGCTAGCTGTATAATAAAAATGGATGAATCACAAAAACTTTTATTATCAAATTTCACATTTAATTTCAATCTAAATAAGTAAGATGAACTTTAAAAGTCAAGAAAAAAAATATCTTGCTCTGTGGCTGAGAAGGTTGATCTACTACAGACAAAACCAGCAAATTTAGTTTTGTACTAGTTTAGTCTAGAAGAAACTCACCATTAGAAGTTTGCTTTCTAAAAGCTTATTGAGCACCACTTGTTGGTGCTCATGTCATCATGTAAAGATCTCAGTTTCAATGTCCATTAAGCACAACATGCATATGTGGAGGATGACTGAGCCCCCACACTCTGCTCTTACATCACTTTCTGCAGTTTTAATTAGGCATCAAAAAGCACAATAATATGGATAGATAGAATGATGCATTCAATCTAATAGATGAATGATAGGAATAATTGTCTTTTATTTCCTGTAATAGTACTTAGTAATTTAGTTTGCAGCGTCGACTTAATATGTAAATGTTTAGTAACTATTAGTCAACCCAAAAAAGTAATAGCTACCATCTATTAAGCACTTGGTATGTAGTAGGCATTTTACATAACTCATTTCATCATCACCACAATGCTTTACATTAGATACTATTATACCTGTTTTATAGCCAGAGAAACTTAAACTTAGAGAAGTTGGGCCATCAAGCTGGCTTGTAGGAGGAAGCAAGAGAGTTGCAGCCAGGATAGGGGTTAAGAGACTTCGTGCTGTCCATAAGTAAATTACAGTTGACTCCCAGACTCTAAATATAAAAAATAATGTTAAAATCAGCTTGAATTTATACAATGCTTTAGTTTGAACACTTTCACATATTATATCTGCATACTCTTCCAAACAGCCCTCTGAGGTGAGTAAGATATTTATAGATGAAGCACTTGCTTCAGAGATATTGGGAGAATTTCACAAAGGCAGTGTGTAGTAGACTCTTCAAATGCAGTCGAAACCCTAGTGCTGGTTTGGTTTAAAAACGGAAGGGTCATGGTAAGTAGCTTTCATTTTGGTGACACCCAAGCGGTACTTGGGAGGTTGAGGATGCCAGAGAGAGCAGGTGGCTCCCCTCACCTCTGTTATTCCCCATGATCCAATCTGCCACTTACAGGTGACTTTTCTTTGAGTGTCAGGGGGAAAGTTTCCACCAGCACTTGAAGTTCTTCTGTGTTACCATATAGGGAATTTCTTGCTAAGTAAGCTCTATGTTTTCACTTCTTATTGTATCACCAGCCCTCAGCAGGACCTAGTACATCTTTTTCAAAGTTTGAGACAAGACATGCATAGTTGTATGCTTGACTATCTCCATTCTTACTCACATAGAACTGGAAACATGTTCATAAGTATTAGTGCAGAATCATCTTATCATTATCATAATTACCAAAGGCATGGCCCAGGTTTAACTTCCAGAGTTGGCAATGGCAGAATACAAGAAAATTAGAGTTAGGACTAGCCCTTAGGGAAGCTGAAAGGCAACCCTTGGAGGAGACCCTTCTGGCTTGAAAACCATGTTACCGTAAGCCAGGTCTCCTGGCTAGTCATTCATATTCTCATTACCATTTTATCTCTCAATTTACTCAAAATGCAAAACATACCCACACACATGTTTTCTTGTGAAACATTGTCAGTTTCTTTTTCTATATACATAATCATTGGGTTCTTTTTAAAAATTCTTTAATAGTCAACACAATGTGCTATATTTTCACATTTTTTGTCTTCAGAAAATCAACAGGTAATTTACAATGATGTGAAAGTTTCCAGTTTTCCAATGAACACTGATAAAAAAGAAAATGAGAATCACCTGTCCCAAGTACAGTGTATGACAAATTACCAAACATATCTCATGCCTGCATGCATATAAGTAAAATCGCTTGAATAGTAAGTGTATATTTGTGTCAGACCACATCAAAGTTGCTGGATTTGGCACTACAACGAGTGGCATTTGATTCATGCACCTGCCCCTTATTGCGAGATCTACAGAAAATCGTTTATCCTCTCTGAGGAGCAGACCAATTAAAAGCATGAAACCTGTTTAGCTGAGGAACATAGTACTTTCTTGATGAATATTGGTTTCTATCCCTACCATTCACAATTCTCCTTTTATTCTCTCTTTTATTTACAAGGGCAACATTCATTCTTCAAATGAATGTTTACTTCTTTCTACAAATTATAAATCCATTAAATAGAACTTAAGTCTGGACAAAAAACATGTAGCTTGCCAAATGGTGCATTCTTCTGAAATACACAACACTGCACCTTACATCTTCTTCATGTAGAGATTTAGAATGAAAAAATATAAAGTCAGCCAATGGGAGGGCCTAAATTAACCAATCTTACATGTATGTTATGGAAAGGAACAAAAAAGTTATGTGAAAACATGCACCCTCCCCCAATTACAGTTAAATGAAACTATCGTCTAGACCAGCAACTTTCAACTTTTTTTCATGACACACATGAACTAATTACTGAAATTCTGCAGCACACCAAAAAACATTGTTTTTTGCCAATCTGACAAATAAATAGGTACAATTTTGATTCACTCACACTGGACAGCTATTGTTGTGCTGGATGTTGTCATTTTTTATTTGACAATCTAAGGGAAAAGAGGTCAGTGCCCCTAACTAAATAGTCAGGTGTTGAATATTTTAAAAATTCTTACAGCACACCAGTTGAGAATCGCTGACCTAGTCAGTAACTTTGCTTTTTCAGCAATAGCATAATTTTAGACATAGTGGGTTAATTATATAAAGTTCTTCAATAATACTTCTTCCTCAAAAAGCAATCTATTAAAAACAACAATGAAGTGCCCTGGCCAGGTGGCTCCATTGGTTGGAGCATTGTCTCATACACCAAAAATGTTACAGGTTTGATTCCCAGTCTGGGCATATACCTAGGTTGTGTGTTCAATACCCACAGGGCACATAGGAGAGGCAACTGATCAATGTTTCTCACATCTCTCTCTCTCTCTCTCTCAAATCAATAAAAACATATCCTCAGGTAAGGGGTGAATGAATGAATACAACAATGAAGTAACTTATTACCACCTATCTTTGCTCTTGGTTCTGCTGAACCTTTGTACTCCATCCCCACTACTTCTTTTTTTCCATGACTTTCTTGCCTGGGTCTTTATCTTTTTAAAATGAGAGCCTCCTGCTCACACTCAGGCCCCCTGGCTATGTATTAGTTGTAAGGTATTGAAAGGTTGTGTGTGGATTCTACGTATCCAGACAATAGAAGCTTTTCTCTTTATGACTCATCTAAAGTTTTTTTTTAATTTTGGTTTTCTAATGTCTCCTACATTGCTTTTTAGCATATAAAAGGAATAGCTAAGTATTTGATTTCCTCATGGTCTAATCAGTAATAAAGACACAGTAGTCAAGAATAATACTTTAAAAAATATTCTTCTCACTCTGATTATTGGACTTGGAAACCTGGGGAGTTTGGGTATTATACAGAATTGTAATTATTTTCATGTCCCTTTGACTCAGAATCTGCGACAGGCTCATCCATCTCCCTTCATTAGCACTCTTCCCCTGACTCCCTCCTTCCTGGATAATCCCTGATATCGGTGAGCTTGTACTCATGATTCCCCCCTGTCTGAGTGTCCTTGGTAATTCTTTGATTATCTTTGGAGTCAGGCCCCAAAGTATTCCCACCTCCATGACTGTGTAGTTCTGTCCTTACATATGAGTGATGCGTATGCACAAGTATATAATATTTCATCATATTTTTGGAGTTCCATGAACTTAGGCTCACATTTTAACCACTCAAAATAATTTATTAAGAAACAGCAATCCAGTTAACACAGAATGTAGTACAGGTCAGACTATTCTCACCCCTCCCAGCACACTGTAATGTCTAGTTCCCTGGAAAATGTGATACCTTAATAGTCCTAAAGCACCTCTTATTCAGCCTCATAGTCCCGAGTAAAAGTAACAGTACATTATACAGAGCTGGTAACTGATGCTGAAATGACTGAGAGTTCTAGGGAGCACCATAACTTTCCTTCACGCTTGATATGGTGAAACTCATCCTTATAATCAGGAACAGGGCATATCCTCCCGGATGCAGACTTTCAAAACTATGGTTGTCCTTTAGACTAAACTCTTAATGGAAGTAGGGAGACTTTGAAACATGATAAGACCTCACACCATGATTTAGAAGTATCCTCCCAGTCTTGTAGGTTTCCTCCTCCCCATCCCCCTGCCGCCTCCTCCTCCCACCACACCGCCCACAGGCAGTCACATGTGTGTGTGTATTCACAAGCCCTGTACTCTGGCTAAGCAGAACCCAATGTTCCTGAGCACCTTAGTGTCCACTACTGTCTTCCTGAAATAGCTCTACTCTACCTGCCAACATATATCCATCCTTCTAGAATCTGCTCAAGTGTCAATTCATCTGTGAGGCTTTCCCCAAATCATCAGACTGAGTTGTCTTTTCTTTCTTTGAGTATCCACTTTGTGCAGATAAATTTAGGAACTTTTTGCCCTGTGTTATATTTTTCTGACCACTTGTAGAGTGACCAGTTCATTCTAGTTTCCCCAGGACTGTCCAGGTTTTAAAAGTGAAAGTTCTACACCCTAGGAAACCCTTTGGTCCCAGGCTAACTGATGTCGTTGGTCACCCACCCTAAGACCCAACTTGTGCCTCCCCGTTCCAGTATGGGCCCATTTGGTGAAGAGGTTGCATTATATTCAGCTTTGTGTTCCCAGTGCCTAGCACACTGATGAACTAATAAATTTGTATTTGAGACTTAAAAGACTTAAACCACTTAGTCGAGGTTGGCAAATACCAGTGGAAGAACATTATTAGCCTTGTCTCTCAGTACAGAAAGATCTTGAAATAGTGGAGTCTTTTAGTTTCCTTCTAGACAAGCTCTATCCTACTTCTAAGTTGATAACTCACTATTTTTGCTCAATCTAGCAGAAGCAAAAGGTTAGCAATATCTTTGATAACAACAGCCTCTTCCTGTACCCAGCAATAAAATTTAGGAGAGACATTTTATGAGAAAAAGAAGGGATGGATAGAAACAAACATTTTTAAGAGCATGCTCTGAAATTTTTTTAGATGGGTCTATGTATGTTACAGGTCCTGGGGCATTCATGAAATGATTAACAGTGCACACTGCCATTTCTGCTGGGAGAAAAAATATCAGGTTTTCTATGTAATTAGTAAATAGTAATGGCTAAGTGATGAATCCTCCTTATATGTAAGATACACATAAAATATATACTAAAGGTTAATAATGTCTTAACTAAATAACTTAGGACTATCACTAGGGGAGGGATAGGGAGAGAGCTCATTTATCTGAAAATATAACCACACTTAGAGTTCAGTTTCATGGGGAGTGGAGGACAGACTTCTTAGCTGTGAGAGTCTCAGCTCCATGTGGATGCCCTTCTCAGCCAGCTGTGGGTCCACCTCCTGCCTCAACACTGTATCCCCAGAGCAGACACCCTCCTGTTCAAGAAGAGTGGAGAAAATAGCACATGAATGATTCAACCTTCCCACCCACATTTCCCTGAGGTATAGTTGGGAACAATGAATGGACATTTATAGAAAGAAAAATTATCGCTTAACTGGTAGAATTGGGAAGGCATCTTTCAAGAGGCAGGATTCAATTATTCTGTTTTTAAATGTTCCAAGTAAAATAGATTCAATCTTCCATGTATGCAAAATTTGCATTTTAAAATAAAGTACATTTAAAATGTTAGTCATTAGTGCTTTTT
Source organism: Phyllostomus hastatus (assembly GCF_019186645.2). Taxonomy (NCBI): domain Eukaryota; kingdom Metazoa; phylum Chordata; class Mammalia; order Chiroptera; family Phyllostomidae; genus Phyllostomus; species Phyllostomus hastatus. The sequence goes on from NW_025334041.1 coordinate 43,496,861, forward strand.
AAAATTAGCTTTTCAAAGCACTGTGAGGTATACATTGTATTTTGTAAACTTTATTTTATGATTCTTTTTGTTCCTGTTTTGTCTCCCTCATTAGACTGCATGTCTGGCTCATCTTTGCCCTTCCCTGAGTTCCCCCACACTGTGCCCACCCAAGAGTACTTGAGAAACAACCGTCTGATGAATTCTGACAACATCTCTTGTATACGTCACTCAGGCACTGGTCATAAGTGATTTACTCATTTTAATTCATATAATACGTACAACTTTATGAGACAGATGTCACTTTTATCCCAAATTTGCTATGAAAAAATTCTGAAATACAGAGAAAGTAAATGATGTGTCCAAGGTCACACACCTGTGATATAGTGGAGGTTGGATGTAGGCACCACCAATGTGACTGCAGTAACCAAGCTCTTAATTCCTGCCCCGCCTTCTGTGAAGAGGTTTGGCCCCAGAAAAGCCCCATAGGGTTATTAGCCTCTCTAAGTTTCTGAAGAATGAGTAGTTTTTATTCCACTTATCCAAACTTGATAGTAGAGAGCACGTTATGGAAAGTTTTTAAGCCTTATATTAAAACAAATAAAATATAGACAGGGAAGGTGTGATGTATGTGTTTGGCTGCTGGTGTAGCTATAGTCCTTAGGTTCAGATATGAGGAGGTAATATGCAGACTTTCCTGACCACCCAGCAGTGTGGGCATCAGAAGTGGGGCCAAAGAAAACCTAGGGTATTCCTAGCAACCAGGAAATTCACACTGCCAAAAGTCCATTCAGGAATTATTCTGGAGAGAGAGAGAGAAGAAAAAGAGAGGGAAAGAGAGAAGAGGAAGGAAGGAAGGAAGGAAGGAAGGAAGGAAGGAAGGAAGGAAGGAAGGAAGGCGAAGTAAAATAGATTTAGGGGAGCTCCCAAAAGAACAAGTTGGCATAGAAAAGATGACCTACTGAGCTGCAACCCCAAACCCCAAGCCAATCTCCAACAACCAGCGCTGAGCGGCAGCCTCCTTGCTGCTGCCATATTTGTCCCTAACATAATGCTTCTTCATATAAGTGAATTTCTACTCTTATGCAAGATAGCAGCTTCTAGTTATCAGCTCCTCACATCCAAATCTTTCATCACCAAAGTGGAATAACTTTTTCACGTATCACTAGAACATCTTGAAAGATTCTGTTTTGAAGGATTAAGGGATCTTTACCCTAATTCAAATTGGTTAAATCACATAAGCTGGTCCTAAGCTTCACACAAAGTTCTGACTGTCACAGCATATATTTCATGACAGAGTTACACCAGAAAACAGTGTGATCTATCACCTTTTATTCATACCTGCTTCCATCTGTGCATTTATTCAACATGTATGTATTGAGCACTGGTTACCTCATGCCTTGAAGAAATTAGTAGAATCTCTTTGACCACCTTAGAAATATCTTACTTGTGGTACAATCTGCCCTTGAATGTTGCTCTCTTCTCTCTCTCATGCTGACCCAGAGATCTATTTCTAAACTGTCAACTAAAGTCAAGAAGGTGGCCAGTGGGCATAAAGGTATCATTCTTGACTATGCGCTAAAAGTGCCTTTCTTCAAAATCCCAGGAACAGTCTAGAATACGGAGGGAACACTGGAGTGTGAGGGTCAGATGATGGCATTCATAACCCTCAGCCAACCTGTCCTGTGTGTACTGATGGGCCCAGGATGTATGTCTGTCCTCCTGTGTCTCCCATTCCCCCCTCCCACAGTGAGGGTGGTAGCAGTCAAACAGGACATGGACCTGGGATTGCCTTTGGCACCTTAGTCAATCAGCTACGAATATTTCCTTCACTCTGTGCATTTCTGAAACTTCTGATGGCACAAGCCCTCTTTTCTGAAGCAAAATAGTGTTTTCTAGTATTCCCTAAGGCTGCATACAGAAAAAGAGACTTCCACATCAATCTTATTAGGATAGAAACTCCTTAGTCGACTACCTTTTCACACTTTCTCAACTTCTAACTCAGGGGATTCCAACCCTAGCTGCACATTAGAGTTACCTGAGAAGCTTTTTTAAAAATGCCAGTGCCTGTACTCCATTTGCAGGTAGATTATGGCTCAGCTGACTTAGGGTGGGCCTGAGTCTTCTCTGATTTTGTTTTTGTGGGTTTTTTTAAGCTTCTCAGTTTCATCCTGAACTACAAAGTACTCCCACATACAGCATGTTCAAGGATGGAATCTCATCCTTGAATATTCTGATCCCTTTGCCATTATAACATGGATGTATCAGTAGTTTTTCCTTTTAGCAAAGGGAAAACAGTGTTGTAGAATATACCCACATGTCTCTTACCCCCTTAGCCCTTAATACCTAAAGATTCTTTTAATAAAATGTGATAATAAACTAGGTGTGATGAAACAGTTATGCCCTGGCTGGATTGCTCAGTTGGTTGAAATATTGTCGCTTGTACCAAAAGATTGCAGGTTCGATTCCCAGTCAGGGCACATACTGGAGGCAACTGATGGATGTTTCTCTCTCAAACAGATGTTTCTCTCTCTCCCTTCCCCTTCTCCTCCCTTCCCTAAAATCAATAAGTATATTTCTGGGTGAGGATTAAAAATAATAGTAGTAAATAATAACAAAAATTTTTTAATTAAAAAAAAGTTAAGAACTCTTGGTAGCTTCCCAGCTTCCCATTCTTTGTGGAAGCTGTATGAAATAGCCCATGATTATCTCACAGAGCCTAAACAAGGGGGAGGATGTTGACATTTGTCACTCACATCCTTTGACACATTGAAAACTCTCCAAATCCTTGCTAAAGAGACCGAAACTATTCATTTTGGAAGCACAAAGAAGACAAGACTTTCCTATTCAGCTACAATTACACGTCTTTGTGGTAGGTTGTTTAAAGCTTTGGAGCATTTTAAGTTTTTAAATGAATGACTTCATTTGTGACAATGTAAATGTTCTACAGCAATTAGCTCAGGTTACTAAAGCCACAACCACTATTTGTGGGGTAACAAAGCATGCCAGACTAGTTCATAGATATTTTCATTCTCTGTTAAGTTTAAAAGGTCATTTTGATGGTGAATGGAATATTTTCAGCATTGTGTCCATAAAGCAGGTGGCTACATGTTGACTTTTCTAAGGAAATAATCATGTGCAGGTAGCAAGTTGGTGGAACCCCACAGTATATGTAAATGTACCCCAGAAAGTGTTTGTAATGTGTTTCCTAAGGATAAATTTATGCATATGGTGAAGAATGATCTAGCAAAAAGAAATAGAACAGATAGGAAATGGGGAGCTGATACTTTGGTACACTCCAAAGTTGTTTCTTGGTTTCTCCAAATTACTACCATATATTTATAAACAAAAGTCTTAAACACACACACAGTCATCATTTAGTTATTTAACAAAATCTATTGCTTTTCACTCTGTCTGAGGCTTAATTCACAAAGTTGGAACCTGTACACGGCTGTATACATTCTAAAGAAGCAAATAAAAATGTGGCAAAGTTACTATTGCTGTTTGAATTCCTTGTTGTGAAATTATCATTTAGGATGTTGTATACCGTATCAGAGAAACCTCATTGTCAAAGACCTGGAAAGAATGATCACAGACTCAGTAACAGGAATACTATGCGCTTCTGAACAACTGTCTTGGGTTTATCTTAAATACTCTGAAGAATATAAATGGTTCTCTCTCTCTCTCATTGAATTAGCAGCTAGAAAGTTCAAAGCTAATTTGCAACGTAACTCCAGTAAACAAGTAGAACTCTGTATTATCAATTTTGTCTATTGATCTTCCACTCAGATTCAACTGACTTCACCCTGATTTTATTTACTTTTCATTGTTGCTGTTCTTTTAAAGTGATTCAAACCCTCTTAATGATGAGGCAGGATATAAAAAAGGTAAATAAGCTGAGAGCCAGGGGGAAGACCGTAAAGCAGGCTGGGAGTGTTGTTGGCAGAGGCTAGGAAAGGAACTATGGGCCAGGTGGGGAAAGCATTGTGATGGTAATTATAATAACAGCTGCAGCAGTGATTAACAACAGTAATAAAGAATCAGTAATACCTTGAGGAATAAAGAATGACTACACTTTACAATTGTGGGGTCCTCCTATGTATGTGTGCTTGCAAACATTATGTCTCTTCACAGCAACCCCAGGAAGTACAATAGTTATCAATGTCCCCAGTTTATGGATGGAGATACTGATGCTTAGAGATTTTAGTAATTTTCCCAAGATGCCACCTCAAACCCAAGCCGTCTTGCTTCAAGCACTGCACCACTGATAGCCTGAAACTCCCTTGACAAGATACGAGGCTTGATAGGGTGCTGCCGATGAAAGTAGCTCCAAGTATGCCCAAAGTATAGGGTGCCTGTGGTGAGGCAGCTAGAGGTGAAGCTACAGAGCTAAGTAAGGGCGAAGTCGGGAATAATATTTCTTTAGGTAATAGAAAGATATTTAAGATGTTAGTAAGGGAAAGTGGAGACCAGGGAAGAGAGGCTTTAAACTCTGACCCTTCTGAAATAGAGTGGCATTTTCTGAGTTTATGCAGCAAAGAAGCTTTGAAAGCTCATATGCCATAGTTCAGCACACACCTCAGATCATGATGGCTCTTCAGTGAGCAAAAGCATTACAGTATCATTTACTTCCAATGGAAAATTAGTTTACATGAGCAGGATTTACATTGACCCCTGTACCTGTGAGTCCCAATATCAAAGAGCATTGTCAGGAAGCCCTATCCTAAACAGCACCATAGTCTCTACCAGAGGATACATTAGAGAAAGGCCCTACTGCCATTCAAGTTCCCCCGCCCCCTACCAAAGCCTTTGGTACAGACTCACAGTGATTACAGTGATGGTGATGACATGGTGGTGATGGCTGTGGCCATGATGATAACTGCTGCTGCTAGTTATTGAGTATTTCTCTGCTTGAAACCCTGCACCAATATTCATTATTTCATTGAATCCTCACAACCTCCCCAGGAGGAAGGGAATATTATGCTCATATTAGAAATGAAGACACTAAGGTTCAGGTTTAATAACTTGCCCAAGGTCACACAACTAATCAAGTGGTAGAGCTGGATATTGAATCCAGGACTAATTGACTCTAGAGCCTGTGGCGCAGGAAGCCAGCCCCTCCCCTGTCCCCCATGAGGAAGTAATTAGATACTGCAATTGTCCTATCTTGTTTCTGACAACTGCTTTTCTCTCTCACCAGGAATTATATGATGTATATTAATGTAAAATTGATTGTTGAGATTTTGCTTCTTTAACCTCCCTTGCTTTCTGATATGTAGTTCTAGAAGACACAAAATAAGAGGATGTGTGTGACTCTAATGCATGTCTAATGTGTGCTGTATGCACATTAAATATGTGCACACTTGCCATTGTGAAAACATACATTAAAAAGAGGAGGGATGTAGGTGGAAGATGCATTGTAGAGATAGACATGATCAAATCCCAGCCCTTTCACTTACCGGGCATGTGATTCACAGCAAGTCATTCAGCCTCCAGTGTGTAAGTCCCACCGCCTTGAAATGGAACAATTGGAATTTCAAGACTTTTGCCATTAGGCTTAACTCTAAGGAAAGTTACATGTGGTAGCTGGCATAGAGTTAAATACTCAGAATTGTTCATTCCTCTTCTAACCCCTCTCTCTTCTTCATGCTTTCAGTCCATAATTCTATTTCTGCAAAGGGCCAAAATCAATGTATATGCCAGACTTTTTGTGGTGCATTCATATCCTAGAGAACAGCCTACATGGCACTGCTGCTAGGTGAGATCATTGGTTTCTACCCCTTCTGTGAACAGGGAACTCTAAATTTCATAGAAGAATTCATTATACTCTCAAAATACCAGAGGGTGTGCTTATACTATAAGCCCCTAGTTTAGCTGATTCACATTTGCTTCCAGCCACTTTGTGTCTAATATCTATGAGTTTATCATCTCACTATATAGAAAGTAAATTCTCTACTTGTGGTTGATCTCAGCATTGATCATCCTACAGGTATTCTGCAATATCCACAGCATCCCTGGGAGTCTTCCTCCTATATCCCAGCCCTCCACTCCAGACCTGTCTGACTCTAAACAGTGTGGACTTGAGTTGCTTTAAGTGTAAAGTAATCAGTGAATTTACCTCACACTAGGGGCTTTGCAAAGCTTAGATGATACTCTTCTATTCAACACCATTTGGTATAAATTTTATTTGTTGACCATTTATTCTAATGCACCACATTCATCTCAGACTAACACAGTAGGACCAGAAAACAAATGCACATTCTAGTTCTTCTGACTGAATTGTACATAATTTAAATATAACGACATATGACAGAGCCACTGAGAACTCTGCTCTTGTCACAAAATGTGTGTTGTACACGGGCCAGCCCCAGCAGAGGCCTGACTTCCTGCCTGGTGGGGCACTTGACTATAATCACATTAGGCATCTCTTAATCACCTGCTCTCTGTAGAGCTATACATATGTTCTCTTAAATGACTTTGCCCCACTGTTATCCTAATTTGAACTTTTGTTTTTCAGCCACATAAATAGAAGAACTCAGTTTGAAAACCCTGTTCTGGAAGCAAAAAGGAAGCTACAGCAGCATAACATGCCCCACACGGAACTTGGAGCCAAGCCGCTGCAGGCCCCAGGTTTCCGAGGTTGGTACCCATCACCAAGCGGTGTTTCAGAGGGGAAAATTGTCCATCCAATGGCTGGCTCTTCCAACATACATGCCTTTAGCTCGGACTGTTTGAAATAATTGATCTGCTTTCCCCAAGCCCCTCTATTAGCTGTGGCTGGGTGTTTGCTATTTCTAAACGAATGCATTTAGCAACCACTGATTAAGGTAAAGCCTCAGGCACTACGTTACAGAAATTTACAGCACGTAGCCAGGTGGAGATTAATGGGTTTTGACAATGGTACTTTATAAACTGCAGAGATATATGAGTTTGTCTTCAAAGACCAAGCACCAGAATGAGGCTTGTTCTCCTTTGTGACACTAGACAGCTCCTCGTCAACATTACCTAGGCCCAAATCCTTCTGCCCCCTCGCTGTCCCGTGGAGGTCGCACAGCGTGAGTGACTTGTCCTATTATCCACGCAACCACGCCTGGAGGCCCTGGCCCATCGGTATGTCCGAGGCTGCTTGCTGCACCTGACTACACCTTGGAGCCACGCAATGGGATGAGATGCTGCACAAACTTTACATGTCCTCGTGGGCTCTTACTCATCATGAAAGCAAGGAGGCTTTTGTAGCTGGGAGGCCTAGATTTGCCTGCTGATGACCTTCACCCCTTGCACTACAGCACAATCACAGTGAATGTAAAGGTCTAGTGTTGAAATTCTCTGCAATTATAAATCTTACTTTCATAAAGGAAACCTAGGTGACAAGATTATGTATGTTTTTTATTTTTATTTTAAAGAAGCTTTCTCTATTTTTAACAAAGATATATATGATATGTAAATAGACAGTTAATTTGAATATAATAGCTCATTATTTTATAGTTTGTCTATTACATATCACCAAAAAGGTAACAACAGAAAGAGTGTCATACAAAATACTTAACTAAGTTACAATGTACAGGTTCAAATATCAAATCATATCAACCAAACTGAACAATTAAAAATATATATATTTGACTATGATAGCATTTAAAATACATGAATTCTGCTTCCCAGTACAACTATTATTTTTAAAGCATTTAAAAATGCTTAAAATCATAGCTGCAAAAGCATCTTATATAATTAATAAATTAATGGTCAAACCTATATGAGTGGATTCAAGTTCTGTTTAGATTAATTAGGTATATGATTTGGATGTGTCAATGTATTGTTACAAAATGTGCTACCTTTACATTCATAATTATAGCTAGAAATATTGGCTTGCCTTTGCTCACATTTTAGAGTATACTAAAACACTGTCAGTTCAATAGAAATTGATTTATCTGGTTATCTGTATAGTATCTCACAATACAAACAAAAGTTAACTCAGTCCCAGATCCAGATGCTCTTTCTAAACAATTCAGACATGTGAACTGGTGGCGACATTCCATTGCCTCTATTATCTTTAAAACAAAATAGCCCCTTTTGGTTTCCTAGTCCTACCCCGTCAAGGTTTTGTGAAGGACTAGCCGCTCACACATACCTCCCACCTGGACACCTTTAGAACAAGGGGAACAGACACAGATGCTTCTGGATGATTTTGGCTCCTCTTTATCTGAAGGCACCAATGGCATGTTGATTTAGCCCTTTTTAAGCACAAGAAGAGCTACTTTAATGAATAGAAACCATTGACTTGACAAAAAAAAAAGTCTCTCCAAACCAAGCTGCTTTCCTACCTTTCCCTGGGTGCTTGGGACTGCTCTGTGTTTGTAGAAAGTACTAAAAGCTTTGCTCCTGTGGTCACCCCCTGCTTGCATTTACTATAGGACACCCCCACATTTACCCCAGGATGGCTGCTCAGTGGCTGGCTTTCCCCTGTGTGAGAACTTGCCTTAAATGAGCTTTTTCTTTTTTAACTTATATTGACCAATGTAGAAAAACCACTCTTCACCCGGGATGCATCCCAGTTGAAGGGAACATTCCTCAGCACCACCCTAAAAAAGAGCAACATGGGTTTTGGATTTACCATCATTGGTGGAGATGAGCCTGATGAGTTCCTGCAGGTGAAAAGCGTGATTCCAGATGGGCCAGCGGCACAGGATGGAAAAATGGAAACAGGTAAGTTTCTAAGTGCTGTTTCAGAAAATGATTTTGCAACATCTTTTTTTCTATGGCAAATAGGAGGAGCTTCTGTCTGTGTTTTTAATTTGAAGGTCAAAGGCCACTTCACTTGAGGAAAACCGCAAATTGTTTTTTCTAAATTAAAGAGTATCAAATTGAAGTATTTTGGAAACAGCTTGAAATGCCATTTTTGTTGCATTTTTCAGACTACCCTTCTATTTGATGGATTCAATGGACCCTTGAGATTGACACTTTTCTAATTTAATCCTAAAGTTTCTTCTTAGAGATGCGATTAACATTTTATACTTTCTAATTTATTCATCCATTGATATGTTTAATCTGTATTAATTTTGTAATATTCTCATGCTGAATTGCCCAGGTTTGATATTTAGATATTCATGCTTCTTTCATTAAAAAAGTTTTAAAATGGTATTCATCTTTATATGCCCATATACTTTAATATATAGGTTTTCTCTCCAGTCCTTATGAATTAATTTTCATATGTGGTTACTTAGATGTTTATCAAATTGTAAACAAAATTAATTTAGTATAGAAATGCCCAGGCAAATTGTTAAGGCTAAAAAATATAAAATAAAAAAGTGCACAGAGCTTAAGAAAAAAGTAATGAACTAAGTCTGATTTTGTAGTCTAATTTTAAATTCTTCTACTTGCCCATGACCTTGGATTAGTCCCATAATTTGTAAGTGCTTGTGTGGAAAAGAGAAGAAGTCAAATTTGATCATGTGTATTTAAAATACTGATTCAGGAATTGTGTAGTGTTGTTTTTGAAATGTCTTGGAAAAAGTATTATAAACTGTAGTAACTATGCTCTAAAGAAATATATCAGCATTTCACATTGTTCATAACATTGGTTTAATTTATTATATCAGCTTATGAAAGTCAGTGGTTCTAGTGGTTACATGAATTAGAGAATTGCTTTTGAGGAAAAGTTCGTCATTTGTATGGTCTACAGATTCATGAATTCTTATTCCATGGATTTTAAAGTGCTTGGTACATGAAGAAAAAACATAAAATGGAGATATTTATCTGGGTTTTTAATTTAAAAAATGACCAGTGCTTCTTTGTCAATTACTAAACGGTTTCTGTAGAAATGACCTCTTTTCAAGGTTACCTAATGAGCATATTTGTCACTCCTAGTCACTAATGAGTAATAATACATTTAATAGATGTTAGAGCTCCTTAAGAGTTGAATGAAGTTTCAAAACTAATTCATTGCATTTTTCAAACATTGCTGTTGTGAAAAATTGTGTAATAATTTTCTGCAAGAGTACACTAGAGAGGGTCCCACTCTACTGTCCATCTGGTGATATTTTACTAGGAATTCACACTTTCATGTTGCAAAAAAATAACAGAGAAACATCCAAAGACTCATCTAAAAATCATCATAATGCCTACAGTTAGAATGAGAGGAAATTTCAGAAATAATATTATCTTAGCAGAGGGGAAAATATCTCCAAAACTTTTGAACTTCAGTGAAATATTTAACATACCTATTTATTTTCATAATAAAGGATCTAGTGATTTTTTTTCTCTAATCCACTGACTATTCCCTGTGATAAAACTGAAAAAGACCTCTTTTGGTATAAAATTAAAAGACAAAATAAAATGAAAATACTTGCACAGCTAAGATTTTTCCCTTCCTACTCATTTTCCTAGTGTTCCATACCCAAGTGGTCTAATCTAGGCTTATTCAACAACAAAGTTTTATGTAGAGTTTATGACATTTTTCTTTAAGATAATCACACAACAGATTCTAATAGAGAAAGAAGAATCTAGGATTAAGTTGCATTTACTGTCTCCTATTTTTCCCTGTTTATTAATGCAACAAGCGCTTGCTGAGCTCTTCCCCTTCCCAGCCATTACAGTACACCAGGACTACAAACTCGGGTATGGCAGGGTCTTGGCGCTGCAGGATTTTATGTCTAGGAGGGACCTTGGATATATAAACATGTAGTTATAACATGTGAATAGGATAACTCTACAATAACCATGAAGTTGGCACAGAGTCAGAAGAGTGGGTGAGGGGAACGAGCAACAGAAATTTTTAATAAAAAGAGCATGTTCCTAACTATACAATTTTATTAGGCTTTTATAAGGATAAGAATTTCTCTCATCAGAAAAGAATGTAATAAAACATTAAAATCTGCTTATTAAATATTTGAAAATGTTTATTTTGAATTTTGATATCATTTAAAATAAAATGTGAATACATTTCTCTGGCATTCCACACATTATAGTAAAAGGAATGGCTTTTCAGTTTAGTTCAGCTACTATTTAGTGAATATCCCTCTGTGTCAGGCATTCTGCTAATTATCAAGAATGCAAAAATGAAGAGACAAATGTTTCTATCCTCAAGAAGCTCACAGTACAGAAATTATGAGTGACATGTTAATGGATATTTATGTCAATGCAATAATAAAAATATGTAGAGTCCAGAAGAGTACAGAGGAGAGGGTGATCAACTCCACTGGGAAGTGCTTAGGGAAGGACTCATGGAGTAGATGGTGCCTGGCAGACTTCTGGGTGTTGAACAAGCAGTTGCTGGATGGACAAGTGAGGAGAGTTGTGGGAAGAGGGAACTGCATACAAAAAGACACAGTAGGAGGAATACCTAAAAAAAGATATGTATTACATCATAGTGTACATTAACATTGTATCTTCAGTGAATGTTCATGGGAAGTATCTAGTAAGATGATCCCAGTAACCTGTAAACATGAACTATTTAGACAAACATCCAAGAACAGTATATAGTCAAATTAAAAACACAGATATCATAAATGCACACATACCTATGTATAAGATTTTTCTTGTATAACTTTTTAACCGTATAAGCATAGAGATTTATTTGCTGATAGATGTTTTCTTTACTTATTGTTCCTGCAGTGCCAGGCAGATAGCAGGTGCTCATTGAGTACTGGATGGGTAGATGGATAGATGGATAGATGGATGGATGATGCTCTTAGAAATTAAGAAGTGAAATTTTAATTGGCTGAACCCCAGTGTTACAATAGAGCCAAGTCAAGGTAATTGGACCAAGAGCTTTCCATTGAAGGCCCCCCCCCAAAAAAAGCCCGCTTTCCAGTTTCTGGATGAAATTAAAAAGACAATATATGTTAGGGACAAAATTTCCTTTTTAAATAGTTTCATCTGTAAATGAACCTCAAAATTCACAAAATCAATAGACACTACAGATATAAACACTAAGTCATTGGTATTTAAAATGTAAGGAATCTCATTTGACATTGAAATAAACATGAAGATATTTGAACCAACTTTCTAGCTCTAGATTATCTCTAATTGAGACAAAGAGGTGTCAATAGTTTGTGTGGGCACTAAGAAAAATCCAGTCTACTAAGAAGTTGACCTAGGATCCTGCAGAATAGAAATAAGGGTGGGGTGGGAATTCTTCCTTTCTCAGTCAGCACTGAGTTCTGGGAAGGGGCAGAGAACAGAGAAAATGAGGACACTGCACACCTGGCTGCTTTTTGACAATTACTTTTGCTGATCCCTGGTGGTCGGATGGTGTTCCAGAAGACACTTTCCTAGAAGAAGTTAACCACAGTGCCCAGAAAGTCCTCTGCACATCCCAGCAATCATTTGTAGGCTCAGGGATCCTGATAACATTCTCTATACTATTTTACAAATCAAGATTGATGTAAATACAATTTACACAGAAACTGCAGAGTATGAAAGAATTGATCTAACCTGTTTCTGTTAAAAAACTTCCCTCCTTATGTGATGTTTCATGTTTTCCCCAGGCTAACTTTTGAGTGAAGGCTTTTGATTTTCAACAAATATAAGAGGGAGAAAAGCTGACGTACCCATAAGGTTTCCCTATAGAATTATGAGGTCACTCACAACCTATTAGTTGCTATGTGCCTTCCTCTAATATTTCTTCATTTTATTAGTAAAAATGGCAGGAAGCTATCAGGGAGACCAACATCCTTTAGCTCCTGGCATTTCTCCATTTGGCAGATCAATATTACTGCTCTTTTACTAGTTGCTACCTCTTTATTTGTGTTTCTAAAAGCAGAGGCATGAGAATAAATTTGTCAGAATCCCTGGGGGAGATTTTTAAGGATGCATATTCTGTGCCCCTAGATCTACTGATTCCAAATTGCCGGAACTAGTTTTCAGGTAAGGGCATTTAAAAATTGTTGAGTCAATATGTGCACATGGGAAAAAATCATCAAAATATTTATAATACATGTGATATTTTGTGCCCTGCTCCTCCCTATCCTCCAGGTCCATATCTCAGAGGCATAGGTAGTTTTGTACTTTTTCAGATGTTTCTTCTGGTAACTATTTTCACACCTCTAATTAATGTGTTTATACTGCTGTCTTGATTTAACAGTTTCAGACATACCATGTTTATAGTACTTCCTTTTAGAAAGAAATGTGGCTTCTGTTCTCTTACCCCCATCCACCCTCCCACATTGTCCCAATAAAGATTCACAACTAATTTGGGTAATTTTGTGCAGTCTTCGCATTGCTGTGGATTTGTATGTTCATTCACTGACCCCAGTGCTGTACCATTAACACATTTTCCCCTTAAACACATTGTGGAGTTTTACTTTTTCTCTCTTTTTCACAATGTCTTTTTAAAAAAATAATACTCTTTTTCTCAAATGCCATCATTTTCGGTCCTCTAGAGGGTCTCTTTTTTTCTGGGAGTCTTTTGTCCTCCTACTTCTATCCAGGCCTGTCATACAGCTGACACATGGAATTTCCAATGATGGCTCTCCCAAACAGAGTCCACCGTTATTCATATCATGTCTTCTTTCAAACCGAAGCACAGTCCTCACCTGTCTGGTGACCCTCAATGATCCACATTTAGAAGTGAAACATTGAAAAGTTCCTTGGGAGTTCTACATTTGTGGCAGAGTATGAAGACTAGGCAGATTTTACCAGGGACTATCAGGGGGAACAAAATATGAACGTCTGTCAAAAGGGGCCATTTTTGGGGGGAGACACCCTCACACTCTAACTCAGGATAGGTGCTGGGAGCTCTGCACACAGGTATAGCAGGGCCAGTCTCTATGTACTTGTACCAACTGTTTCCTAATCCCAAGCCTTTCTGGAATTCTGCAGAGAAACTCTGAGTCTCTCATTTCCCTCCCCTTCAAGAACACACTAGAACAGGAATCACAAAACTCTTTTGTGAAGGGTCAAATAGTAGATACTCTAGTCTTTGTGTACCAGGTGGTCTGTCAAAACTATTTAATTCTGTTGCCATTGTAGCAGCCATAGACAATACATGAATAAATGGGTATGTCTTTGTTCCGATAAAACTATGTTTATAAGGAGACAGCTGCCGGTTTGCTCCATGAGCCATATAGTCTGCCAACCCCTGCTCTAGAATCCACCTTCTGATGCCAGGATATATAGTCATCATTATTGACATTCCATATTCTGAAATTCTCTGAGCTGTCTTGTCTTATCTCAGCCTCTCTCTATTAGACAATAGCTTCTCACAGGTTCTTTTCATTGCTGTGGGTTTATTCATTTTAAAGTCTTTGTTAAAATGAATAGCCATGTGTGTTTAGTCTGTCATCTTGAACTAGAAGTCTTAGAATCTGCACTATTAGGCCCACTGAACTTAGAACCACAGCATTCAGTAGTAGCAAGAAGACATTTTCCCCACCTACTGTATAGCCTAGCAAACATTCTCCATACTCTCCTGACCCTCCCTTGGTCAACTCTTCACTCAGAATTGCTTTGATGAAGTATTTATGAATAGTCCTGGGGAATGACCTTTGGGGCCACCCCCAAAGAGAGCAAACCAATTAATCCTTATGCTCATCTTTTATTAGCTTGGGTCATGGAACTATGAGCAATTTCTCATTCTTTGAGGATTTTAACACTGTTTTGGCCTATTCTGTTCTGTAATTGCATTATCAGAAATCATAGTTACTTTTTTGCTCTCTAGGGAACAGCAAAGATTAACCTGAGGCCATAAATTCTGTGTGGGCAAATGACCACTGTATCCCAAGTATGACAGCCATTGCCCCTCTTAAGGCTGAGCTGTAAGTACTGATTCTCTAGTTACTGGACACCCAATGGTCTTCCACCTCTCCCACCTCCTCTGTAATCATTATTAGCTTCTTAGAAGTTTAATAAAATTCCAATTTTTAATTAAACATCTCCTGAGGAAGAGCTACATATATGCATGAGAAGACCTGAGAAGTAATTTGAAAATGTTTCTTGTCTTACTTCAAACCACCTCATAATTAACTTATATCCAGAGTGGGCTTCCCTTGAATTTTGAGCACACACGGTGCTGGCCCCTCCCCGTGACTGCCAGTTCTTCATCACCACCACCACAGCCAAGTGTTCGCATTTGCATGGTACACATCATTTAGATGGATCTGTCAAATGCCAGAAGCAAATGAACTAATCAGAGAGATGTAATATTTCTATTATTTGAAGTATCTGTTTAGTTCTCGATTGTTGCATAGCAAGCCACACCAAAGCTCAGTGATTTAAAAGAACAATCAAATGTGTGCTCATGACTCTACATTCTTGCTTGGGACCAGCTGGTGGTTCTCATCTACCAGACGCACTTGGGGCTCTCGTGCAGCTGCAGTCACCTAGCCACCCCCCGTGGCTCTGATGTACAAGGTGGCTTCACTCACACTCACGCCTTGGCTAGGACGGAGGGGACTCCTGAGGGCTGACAAGACCTCTCTCTCTCCATGTGGTCTCAACAACAGGGTGGCTAAACTGCTTTACGTAGTGGCTTGGTGCTCCAAGAGAGCAAAAGAGGAAGGTGTCACACATCTTAAGGCCTAGCCTGGAACCAGTACAATATCATTTCCACCCCTTCTGTTGATCAAAGCAAGTCACAAGTGAGTCCAGATTCAACAGGAGGGAAACTAGGTCTCACATTTTGATGGGAGAAGTAGCAAAAAATTTCAAGTAATTTTTCATCTACCACAGTATCCTTCCTATGCCTTCTTTATTTCTGAATTCCTTGAGTTCAAACTTCTCTGAGAAAATTATCCTTTGTTTTCATGGCACTCTACCTTCTCACAATCTTCTGGTACAGAAGTGTTGATATCTTATTGCCTTCTGGTTCTCGTATCATGCTGTGAATAAATAATAGTGGATTATAATACCACATTCAGAGATGATGAGCAGTAATATCACCAGCTCTCTAGCTCTGTCTTTCTAATAAAAATAAAGGAGCTGGTTGAAGCAGTTCAGTTTGTAAGACCTTGCAAAATATTCAGACTCAGATCCATGTTAGATAATTTGGTAAATAATCCCTGATATTAACATTATTTTTGCTTATTTCTTGGATGCTACAAGAAAACATCTTGTGCTCCCATAAAAGCCAGAAAATAGAATTGAATTTCTAGCCAGCTGCCCAGTACTAGTATCACCAGTAGAGAAGAAATAAACTGTGCCTGTTTAGCTTATCAGTATATTTACTCCGGATTTTTTTCTAAGCACAGCTATATTTCAAAACCTTGTTTCATTTTGTTCAAATACTTATTATCTCCTCTGCTAGGAATGCATCCTTCAGATCAATAACAGGCATCTCACAGCAAGAGCAGGCACCCCACTAAATACTTCCTACCCACTATCCTCCTTTCATGGTGACAGGGAATGCAGGTGCCATGGTTGACAAAACACTTGCTTTCAGCTACAAAACAAACTCCTTGAAAGGATTAAAAATATTTGCTGTGCCAGTTCTTAAAGTCATGTTATGCTTCATCAATAACTCATTTAGTTTTTTAAAAGAGGCCTTTGTAACCCAAGTAAGTGTTATTGCAGTACCTTTTTTTGCATATTTCTCTTTTTGTGTAAATGCCTTGTACAGAGCTCTTTATGCCTTCTTCATTTAAAAGCACAGTCTAGCTGACTGCTCACAAGAAAAGGGATGACTCTTATACAAGTCCAATCCTACTTCTCTTCTCTGCCCCAGAATTAAGAACTCTATTCCCATTGTAGCACAGATATAACAAAGTTTGTTGTTTTAATTTTTTTTCTAGTTTTGTTATTGATATCCATTGGGAGATGTCACACAGTAGTTGGGTTATAATGTCCATGACCATCGTACCTATTGATGTCACAGAGGTCGGTGCACTTATATGTACTCCTATCACTATTGCTTTTAAGTTATTCTGCACAAAAGCTTTGTACTAATTTGTAGTACAGGTTCACTGGCGCTCCTAAGAGCTAAAAGAGAAAGTGGGTGGGGCCTCCACTCAGCCTAAGAGCCAAACTCACCAGGGATGTCATTAGGTACCCTTACTAGGTTTGAAATTGACAGTTTAAAAATCTGAAAACTTGTTATTTAAGTTTAATGGAAATGGATTGGAAATTATGAGGTTAAAGTTATGTTTTTATACCTACTCTGTGGAGGAGGTAGTTGGTTGTCAGTGTATTAGAGAAAGGTAATCAGATTAAGTTAGACATACTTGAAATAAAGGTATTATCTAAATACATTTAAGAAGTTTTTATCATTTTAACTTTTTAGGTCTGGGGCCAGGATCACCAATTCTCTTGCTTATAAATGAAGCAAAGATTGTAGATAATAACAAAGATTCACCAGAGTCTGGTGTCTGGTTTGGCAGGTGTGTTCTTGCAGAGGATGTCAGATTCGTTCAGTTCCTACTACTCTCTTTTCATTAACTAACAAAACTGAGTCTTTGGTTATCAGGTGACAATCTGCTTTTTTTAAATGCTGCTTATTTTTATTTTCTACCAGCTGAATTATAACCTCTATTTTTCATACCCCTTTCACCCCACACCTGACTACAAGCTCTCTGAGGTCAGGGCCTGGGTGTGACACTTGATCATTAGCAGATATACGGCGAATAGTCAACTCGCTGATTGAACAGTTAACTGAATCTTTAAGTGCAGCACTGATTTGCTTACATGGACTACTATGGAGGTAAAAGATTTGTTGTAATAATCTTAGGTTCTTCTATGATTATTTATGTTCTCTTCCAAGATTTATTTAAAGTTTTTCTTTGTCTAGTTTAACCAAACATTTCATCAGATGAGTTATTACATATAAAATACTTAGAATAGGACATGACACATGGAATCCCTCAAAGTTGGTAGCCGTTATTAATATTTATAAGATTATATTTCAATTATTTGAAGGAAGCTTTAGAATTCTGGGAGTGATAGAAACGTGAAAAGATGTATGAACAGCTGAGCATGTTCATCCTTTGAGCCCTGGAATGAAATGATTCAGCATTGAACACTGCATGACAAAACAACTCCTGTTTCTTTAAAGAGTTTTATATTTAAGGGCGATAATAAGAAATTTTTCTGAATTGTAGTGCCACGTTGACCACTCTTATTCTGTTGCTGGTAGACTGGTAGCTGAAATAGGACATTGATGTCCTTTGTGTGCATGTACCACTCAAAATTGGGTTGGGTGCTGTTTAGGTGTGCCATAGGATCCTAATTCCTGTTTGCTAGACACATTTGAGAGAAATCAGTAACCTAATCTTCATTTGTTTAATGATAGTTTCTCAGTTTTTGACACTATAACTCGTAAAATAAAAGCTTGTCAATCCTGAATCATAACAAATAGAAAAGTCTAAGGAGGGTAAGATAGTCGGAAAATGTATGAGTCAAGGTAAGTGTTTTTGTTAAGAGACTTAATACTCCCTGACATACTCCCTGAATTAAATATCTGTATGGGACATTGGTGAATAGTCCTACAGATTGTCAGGTGGCCTTGTAAGTGCTCAATGAATAGTTTAATTGTAGGTATACACACACATATATCATCACCTATAGATATGTGAAGCGTAAGTCAGAACAAGAGGCAAGAACTTGCCTTTGTTTCATCAGCCAAGTCTTAGATCTTAGTTTGTAGTTATAAACTCACTAGCATTCTAAATGAGAAGATTTCTCTGACATCAATAGGAGATAAGTGGCCATGCAGACCTTTGTTTGTAAGTGTAATGCTGCTGGTTTTTGCAAGCTGCCAGTGAAGTTAGAGATGGAGTGCGCTGGAGTCTGCAAATGACAAAACTGCTGCAGATGCAGAAACACTATTCCTGTATGCAGTGTAATTAATGTGCCTCTCACACACTCCAGCTGAGGATTCACATGAAGAGACAAGAGCACACATGGTACATTTTGCGTCATCATCTAATTTGCTACTCCGTTTGAAAATCCAACAGTATTAGGCAAACCGTGCATTTCTTAATGGTGAGAACTATTGTCAGAAAGGAAAAAATTTCATCAAGCACATGAGATATTGACAAAAGAAGTGGGAATTTTGTTTTGTGAAACCAAGATTAATAACCTAGACTTCTCTTTCTCCATATCACCCACATAGTATTCCTTCTCTGTTTTAAAATATTGGGTCCTGAAATTGTCACTCCTCTTGCTGCTTTGTTGTTTTTCTTTCCTACTTGCTCACACAACTAGAAAAAAAGAACACTGGATTTATTTTCTCCCATTTTCTCAGGAAAGCATGAAAATTTTTGCTTGAAAAAAAAACTTAAATTGCCACATTTCTAAATTTAAGAGGAAGCACTCACGTACTTTAATCATGGTGATAGACAAACTATGTAGCAGAAGTGGCATTTTTTCAGAGTGGTTTCTAATGTACTTACATAAGATTATAATTTAGATCAGAACATAAAAGCTTTGAGGTGTTAGAGTAGTGAGGTGAGAGTGTATGCATGCACATGTGTGTGTCCAGGGCTAGATGCAGCAAGGGCTGGAGTTACAAGAATCCATCCTCTGTGCGATGGACATTTCTGGAAAACAAGGTGCCAGGATTTTCTGGTTATTGACATTCACCCCCAGGCTAGATCAGTGGTGACAGGTGTAATCTCAGAATTCACAAAGTAGAACTTCAAGTACAAACTAAAAGATGTGGAATTGTTTTCAGTGTTTTTCATCAAGGCTCAGTCCTTGAGAATTTATTTTTAACAAAACGCAAAGGTCACTTTTCCTTTGGAAAAAAATAACCACCTGCCATTTCTAGAAAAAAGGTGACATTTTTCTATGAAAAGGAGACACTTTGCCCAGAGGCTAGTGGAGGCAATTTCTGGAATTGCCTGACAATGAGTTTACAGAGGACCAGAGCAGAATGTTGAGCCTCTGGCAGAAATGACATTTTCCTCCCTATTCAGAGTTCCAAATTTTAAAAAATACAAAACTGCTTTTTCTGTGGTAATTTTCCCATTCTCTTATTGACATGTGCAGTGACATTACTGATTAAAGTTCTGAACACACACCTTGCTGAGACAAGGTGAGGTTATTCAAAGATGACAGGCTGGGTACTGAGCCCTGAGACAGAGTCCCGAGCGTTCTATTGGGTTTCTATCACAGCCTAGTCTTGTTCTCTTTCACAATCCACCTATCACCTCATTGCACAGCACCAGCAGTCCCATCCATTAATAATTATTCAAAATAGACATATCCATTTACTCACTCATCTATTCAACAAATTTTATAATGGGATGTTGAGTGGTCCTTTTCATAGAATGGCTCTAGGATCCATAAACCTCCCTCAGAACTACTGCAGAACTATCATCTCCTCAGCTCTCAGCCTAGTCTATGTAAACAGAAGCTGGAGGGATGAAAAGAGGATCTTCATGGTAGAGGGGAAAAGAGAATCTTTTTCTTATGTGAGATACAGTGTTTGCATTGAGAAGTAATCCAGTCATCCCTCTGAGAAAGGGAAGGGTGTTTCTCAATCCAAATGAGGGAAAAGGATCCAAGGGAATAACTCTTTGAAACTGGTGTTGCCCAAAAGTTGGGGACATGGTGGTTTGGTTTCCCAGTTGGACATCTGCTTAGTCAGTAAACTTACTTCGTTTGCCAATCAGAATTAGGAAAGAAGTGGAATGGGAAAGAGATGGCAAGAGAGAGAGAGAGAAGACATGGCAATAAAGCCATAACAAGCCACTACTGGGCCTGGCAAAGCTATGTGAGTGTATGGTTGAAATGATCATGGGAGATAGAGCTTGACTTGAGCCAGGTGTCTTCCATATACCACTCAAGAGAGTTGACTGCTGGGCAAGTATAACCCAGCATCTACAGGATGATCAGTGCTCCAGTGTGGCCACAGCTGACAGACATGAAGGAGGTCAAGCTTAAGCCAAATATTGCACTGCCCCTAAGATGTGTGCACAGATCTATCTGAGAGAACCAGCCACTGGCCACCTGCCACTGCAGTGGTCAGTATCATTCACTAGACCAGCAGCCACAACCAACACAAATAAGAATTAAATGAAAAAGCCAGTTAAATAAAAAAGGCTTCCTCTCTTCACATAATGCACTAGAAGAACTAGACCTTGAGGAGGAAAGAGTCAGTGACTCAGAGGCAGACCATGCCTTCCTCACCTCAAAGCTGTCAGGGTCCCTATTAAGTTCTGCAGAGAGTAGGAGGAAAAGAGATTTAAATCAAGTTTGAAGCTGAGGCTTTAACAGGTAGACATGTTATAGCGAAAAGTGACTTAAGAGCTAAGAATTTTCCCAAGCTATCATTAAGGAGTAGGAGAAGGAGATGAGAATAGTAACTGTGTAGAAAAAAGCTACTTCATATTTTATCCCCTACCCACTCTATGGGACTACTCAGTAAACGGGTTGTGTGTACATGGAGCACCCATTGTTTATCAGCCATCCTTTCAGTCCTGGGGACCCATGGATGAATAATACAGGCATGAGAACAATTTCAAATGGTACCTGGAGATAAATACTGAAAAGGATGTGTGCAGATGTCTGAGAGGACAGAGACATGCATCTGTCACAAGGGGAGGGGATGTGAGGATAGGCCAAGGAAGATTTCACAGAGGAAGTGTGAGTCGGAGACCTGAAGGAAAATTATGAATTTATGAAGCATTTTAGGTATGGGAATATGGTATGCAAAAGTGCAGATATCCATTCACTCAGCAGGCACATGTGGGAGCTTTTCCTAGGAGCCAGGAGCTATTCCAGTTAGGATCTTGGCTTAGAAGATGAAAACATGGTTCTTGCAAGGATCTAAATCTGAAGGACATGGAAAACCACAAGCTGTTTGTTATGCCTGAAACCTAGGAGGCAACAGAGAAAGAAGACAGAAACAAGTTAAGGCGAAAGGCTGTCAGGAGCTCAGTGGAAGAGGACTATAAAACAGGCTCAGGAGGCATGGAGGGGTTGGTTATAAGCAGGGGAGCAACATGATCAAATGTGCATTTTAGAAAAATAACTCTGGAGTCAGTACAAAATACACATTGTAAAGAAACAGACAGGAATCAAAAGAGAAGTTAAGAAATGTGTAAGATCTCTTTCATTTTCTTTGCAATCCCACTTTCTCTGGTGCCCTTTATGGACTCCACCAATGAGCCCCCCCCCCCCCCCGCCCTAGAGCTTGAACTTGGTGAGTGAGAAGAAGCAGCCGGAGATCAAAGGGCGGGGAGAAAGTGAGATGCTAGTAGTCAGTGCCTTGGTCACTTTGCTCCCAGGTTGCAGTGTGGTAGGCATCCATCATTGGAAGCCTCAGCTGTAACAGCTATGGAAAGAGAAAGAGGACATGAAATGGCAACATCTGAACAATGAGACCAATACTCTTCAGGTGTGAGTGGATGAGATCAGTGAAGAGTCAAGTATGTTTGCTTGTTCACACTTAAGTAACTAGAAGGACTATGATGTCTTTAATACAGAAGGAGAAGCAAGTTTGGAGTGTTTTAACCTAATCAGAATGTTTAAATAATTTTTAAGTTATAAGAAAGGAGGCTTTAGGTTAATATGTAAATAAGGCTTACATAAAGTTTATGCTTATAAGATTCAACATCTATAAATAACCTCCCATCAGAGACAAGTTCTCAATTTCATAATTTATGTTTTCTTTGTTGAGTGTTTTATTTTATGATTTGCTTTTTGACTCCTTTTCAGGAGGAAGTAGTAGCAATAGAATTCATTTTATATTGCTAACAAAATATCTAGTATTAACTCAGTGGGATAGGAAAGGGAAAGCATTATATGCTGAAGCCTACAGCATAGGGAATGCAAAGTGCTGCAGACATCAAATTGCTGCCTAAAGGAAGAAGGAGCAGACAAATTTTCCATCAAATTCTTCTAGGTTATCCCAGATGGGAGAACAACCACAAATGGGTGAAAATCATATAGAGACAGATTTTGATTCATTATTTTAGGAACAGTTTGATGGAAGAACTACCCCACAATGGAGTGAGTTGTCTAACTACTAATACTGCACATTCATTGAGAGCTCAGTGGCATTGTGGCAAAGTTTTAATGTACAGCATCTGATTCCGTCTCTATGCTAACCTTGAGATAGATATAATTTTTATTTTACAAATTAGGAAACTTAAGTTCAGAAAAGTTGAGAAACTAACCCAAGTTCATACCACCAGCACATGTCAGGGCTGAGATTCAAACTCCTTTTGACCATGATGCTACTACCTTCCAGAAGACTAGTCAGCTCACCAGAATTGGAGGTTTAATCAGAGTCTGAATTATCACTTCTCAGGTATTTCTGCTGTTCTTGTTAGAAGCTGAACCATTTCAGTCTTAAAGTCACCATCTCTAAGTTGTGATATTATATATGCTTCTTCTTTTCTACCTTCCTTCTCTTCCACCCTACCACCTCTGGCCCCAGACTTCTAATGAGCATTATGTGTGAGTGTGTCTGTGTGTATGTATGTTGAATTTATTGTTAAAAAATTCATATTTTTATTAATGACAGAAGGCATCAAGGGAAAGTTCTAGATGGAAGAAAAATCTGTTCCCTTTTCACTAACTTATATACCCCTGTCTGCTTAACTTATATACTCCTGTCTGATTTGTTAAAAAAAAATTGTTATTCACAGAGTGCATAATATTTCATAATAGCATATTTTTTTCTATGCCATATACCCCAGTTTTTTTCTCTCAACCATCATTGACTTTTGGAGAATGGTGGAGGGCTAGCAAATATTCCTAGAAGCCCCTCCTTATCAGTAAATAGTATTTTTTTGTTATTCAGAATTACCAAATTAAAGGTGTTTCAGAAATTTCCCTGGAAAAGACCTATGATGTAATTTTTAAGTATGTCATTTACATAACCAAGTTATCTAAACATAGAAATTAGAATCCTGAGATTTCTCATGATTACTGAGGTTCAAGTGAAACTATGTTCTGTAAAAAGAAATCTATGAACACAAAAAAAATAGACCAAATGGTTAGACAAGATGTAATAAAGTAGGATTCCAAGGCAGGTCTCTGAGGGTCCTAATTCCATACTACCTCCCCTGGATAAGTACTTTGGGACCCTCGTCTAGTTTCAAGTGTGGGACAGATGAAGGAATGTAGTGTTGCCTCAGAAGTGATACGAAGAGGGATGATGTTTTCTCAAAACAACATAGGATGTAGAAACATCTTTGCAATTTTATGCCAATTCAGAAATATTCTATCTCTTTTACTTAAAGAAAATGTCTGAATGTCCTTTGCTTACATAATTCAGATGCTGAAATGAGGAATGAGATCCTCAGGGAAAAATGATTTACAGGAAGAGGTAGGTTAGAGTTTAATACTGAGAATTTGTATCATACTCTGTTTATGTCTAAGACCCAAGTACGTATTTCATATCCTTGTCCAGTAGACCTTTAGGGTTATAGTACTGTACAGGATAAATAAGACAGAGGCTATACAAATATTTCAAGAACTACAAAACATGCATCAAATGTAAGCTAGTTTTATGGTGATTTTATATTCTTAAACATCTTAATATGCCACTTTCTCCATTATAACTTATTGTACTATGCTTATGTGCATTCTTATCTTTTCCTTTGTTTCAGGGAGTTGTCAGTCTGTCTAATTAGATTATAGGCTCATTAGATGGAAACCAATAGCTAATTCTATGTTTAGTACAGAAACAGTATACTGTTGGTATTTAATCATGCATAGTCTCCAGTTCCGGCTCAGCAGGGTATAAGAGTACATGTTCTGAAAGCTCACTAGAGTGAAAAGTCTCCTGCAGAGGGTAAGAAGAAGGCAAGAAGGACAGATGAATATTTATTTAACACTCAAAGAGTTCTTTTTTTTACAAGGGTATAATAGCTATGCCACCAACCTATAGAATGGAAAATCAGCCTGAATAGATGTAAAAGAAAAAAAATCAATATGCAGTAGTTGTTTTATGCAGCAGTGTTCAATTCCAAAAGAGCTGACAGTTTTTAGAAAGAAAAAAAAGCAAGCAAACAAGATGTGTTATGCCATTTAGGGAAAAGTAAAGCAAATCATTCATATGTGGAACTTGTATAGAGTGTCTCAAAACTGCCTCAGGGAAGCTAACTCGGTCTTCTTTGGAGACTCATGGGTGAAGAAAGAGAAGGGAAAGTGTTAACTTAGCTAGTTTATAAATAAAGAAAATAACACCTGACAGAATTCTAGGATTTAGTTTATCAGTTCTGGGGCCAGAACCCCTGATTGCTCATCTGCTGTCTTATATACACTGTTAAATCTCTAGGGACTTTGCAGTATCTATTCACTCTGTTGTTAGAATTTAAGTTCTGCTCAAATCCTTAATAAAAACAGTTTCACATTTTCTTCTTCTTAGTTGAATCCCTCTTAGCCTGCAGCCAAGTTTACCATGACTTCTTCTGGGTCTTTATTTAGCTTAATTGACAGTCCCTGCTAAACCAAAGACAGAGAAAACAAAGTTATCCATTTCCTATTGAAAGGTGGATTCTGTAAGAGCTTATTGATAGGTTAATAGTAGAAAATTCTTTTAGAAACTCTGTTTTATGATATATTCACAAAAGCTTACAGAGTCCTTTTTCTTACCAGCTAAGTAATGCATCCTTTCTGAAAATATTATTAACACCACTTGTAGTCATGAAGAAATCATCTTAAGGATCTCAGAATGTTTATATACATTCTGGAGCTTCTATAATCCCTTTAATGTAAAAGGGAAGAAATGGCAGAAACTTTTTGTGTCTACATCAACACTGACATGCAATGTAAATGATGAATTCCTATTTTTAAGCTTCCATTTTCATTACTGGGCTAAAATTTGATGAAAGAGAAGGGAATACATTCATTTTATTTATTGCTTGCAATGAACCTTAAAAAATGTAAGGGAGTAGGGACACCTTTATATCCTAAAGCACTTCTTTGCAGAGTAACAGCCATAAAGGACAAAGGAACATTTTGTAAGAGATTCATTAGTAATATGAACAAGAAGTATAATTTGCATTTGTTGTCAATTTCTGAATATCTATTTTTAAATATAGTGAAATATTCTAGAGAAATTGTGTTTACTATATTAATTGAATTATTTATGTATATTTATTAATGCAACTGTAAAACTTTCATAATAAATATTGACTTTGAAAACCAAAAAAAACAGGAAAGTGTTATAGATAATCCTTTGTCAGCCATTACACAGATGGACAGCTAATTCCCAGTAGACACTCTGGGATATATCTGTGAAAGTGACTAAAACCAAAGACTTCTGAGGTAACAAAATATCTTCTCTGATTGCTTTTGGAAATAGTAAATGTTCCATCATGGAAAAGTTGAAAAGAAGAATGTGTTTTGGAGTGAGCTGAAGAAAGTATAGAAAATCATTGAAACAACACAGGATCAATACTGAGAAAGAGATATGAGAGAAAGATCATAACTTCTTCCAGTAAATAAAAAACATGTATGTTTACCTGGAAACTAATTCTAAAGTTAAAAACTTACTAAAATAAAATGAATAAAGACAGGAATGAAGTAAAAGCAGAAGAGAAAAATGTTCTAATTTCTTAGTAGCTTAAAAATACATTTAATCCTTATTTGAAAAGTTCACAATTCTGAATATAATAGTCTGAGCTAAGTGACTAAGAATGATAATCTGCTTTAAAACACGCATCTGGCATAATGTCCAGTCTTCTCTAGGCCTATAATTACTGATGTGTGCATATGAGCAAGGAAGTGTGTGATTCGGTTGGACTCAATGGGCTAATAATAACACCCCTGATCAATATTTGAAACCCTCCAAGGAAGTAAACAGTATGAATAGCATGACTCAATTCTATAGATAACAGTGCTTATAAGAATCAAAAGGAATAATAGGGTACATGAACTCTATCATCTACTCTTATTTCTGGGAAAATGGCAAAATATTGAACCCTGCCAAGTATATGCCAGTTAATGTGATGCATTTTGGACATGAGTTAACCCTCTACCCACAGATGTCCAGAGCCCAGATGATGTCTCTCTCTTAACAAGAGGTCTTATTACTTAATGATTTCCCTTATTTGTATGAAATCAAAATGCAAAACACTTCATTCCCAGTGGGGGCAATTGCCACAAAGTGGTAACCAGCATAGTTAACTTGGAAACTGGGGAACGTAACTACTTACTTTCTTGCCTCAGTATCATCTGCCCAAAATTACAATGGTAGGTTAGCTGGTATCTTAGGTCCCTTCCAACTCTAAAATCATATAAATGGCTAATTGTAACCACAGAAGTACACTAAAAGCAGTAAGAACTGTGGCCTTTAAATAGCATGCCCTAATCGGCAAACTGAATAAAGGTCTCCCATGATAAAGGGGTATGCCCAACAATTAACTCTGGGAATCAATGTCCTATCCCCTAAAAACAGCCACAAGCTGAGTACAATCTAACAGAATAAAAATATAAGCACCAACAAAGGCACAGTCAGCTAATTTTATAAATTCTAATGAATATATACACAGTAAACCACATAGACAAAAAAAAAACAATGACATAAAAACGCTTAATTATCCTGGAGCATGACTTGGACACATTACACAATCACTATAATTGATTGAGCAAAGAACGATGGTTCAAGTTACCAAGCAAAAGGCAACAGACTGTAGAGCACTCAACTCAGGGCCAAGAGGCCATGTGCCCCTTGTTAACACTGAGAAACTGGTATGAATAAAGGCAGTCCTAAACCACCAAAGTCATAAATCCACCAAAGTTATAAATCATTGTTCCCCAGAGCTACCTGTGGGTAATTTGTATTATAACTGAAGTCCACCTTCATATTCTGTCTTCTTTTTCTATGCCTGCTGCCTTGTTGGTAGCATTATAATTCCTCAGCAAATTCTCTGTCCTATAAAGTTCTGCTCTTTTTCTGTGCCCATCCTGCATCCTCTCTTTCCCTTCATCACCACACACATGTATATGATAAATCAGAGCTGCAACTTCCACTGTATTTCTTATGTTGACAGGTGAGTCCTACACCAATGCCAAGACATAAATTATTTTTATAGAAATGAAAATGCCACATTAGTTTGCTTTCTTAATCCCATAATATAACTTATTTTCCTTTAACATCTTCTAGAGAGTTGTAAGACATCATTTTTATATACATAGAAGTCATGAAAAAGTAATAAAGAGGCATTAGTAAATACTTAATCTGTTATGTGTTTTATTAGTATGTCACAAAATACATTATATAACAAAATACCCATAGCAATAATATTCATTCTGAGAAAACTGTATATGGCTCCTAAGTAACCTTTTAAAGTCTTCTGATTGGGCTAATGCCATTTCAGGCACTTTGGATTTATTACAGTATTATTTGAAATTTAGTTACATATAACATCAATCCATCATTGCATTATCATACACCAAGCCTTCAGTTGCACAATAAATAGTGCAGAAATATTAAGTTTATTTAATTTTTCTAATGCAAATGGAGAATGGAAGATCTTTCAAAGTTAATAGCCTCTAGCACAGGCTATCTTAGGCTGACTCACGTCTCCAGCATTCCCATCCCAGTCCTGCAACTTTCTTCCTGTTCTGCATGTTAGGTCATAAGAACAATATTTTTAAAGTAATTTTTAAAAATAATTGTACTGAGGGAATTTAAATAAATCAACATAATAGCAAAGAAACATTATTTTTTGGTCACTGAAAAAAAGTGTTGCTTAACATGTGTGGATACAGCCTTAAACTCAGAAAAGTAAACAGATAAATGCCATACTGCCCATTGTCTATGATAATGCACAAGCTTGGATACTTTGTCTTCCATTGATTTCTTCTTGACTTTTTTTATACCAATAACAGAATGCTTATTTCTAGATCTCAAAAAGTTACTTTTGTATTTTTTCCTTCATTCTTTGTAACTGTTTTGAACACATATTTAATCAAGTTTTAACACTTTGTTTCATTAATAGTTGTTACCATTTTTATTAAACTTGAAAGATGCATGTTTGACATTTTGAATGGATAACTACAGAGATAGAAGTTAAACTTTTATATTAAGCTTTGTTTCCATTTATTTGTCTTATAATCAGCTTTTCACTTGCCAAAATGTACCCAATGTTTTTTGTCCTTCATGACAGAATACATTTTTTGTTACTTTTGGAAATAGCTAGAATTTACAGTTTATCTGTACTCATTGCAGGATTAAATGTTTCTGTTATGTAAGAAGTTTAGCTTTCATGTTCATTCTTAAAATGCCTAAATTTTATTCTTGACCTTAGTATTTCCAAATGGTTATGTTTTTTTAATTTAAGAAAGAAAATAACATTGGAAATAAAACTTTTTACTTGTGTGGGGTTTTCTCCCACAACTTCCATTTCAAGGAAATTTGCTCTGCTTGCCAATATATAAATGCCTATTTCATCTAATACTGTGTTTTAACTAGGAGAAAAAGAATGCCTAAATGTTTATTCAGCATATGAGCATTTACAAAGGTGTTCCACCTCCATTGGTACGGTTATGATTAAGAAAAGATGCTGAGTGTGTCCTCTTTGCTTCCTTGGACTACACTGACATATATTCATGCATCAGGTGAAGTTTTACTTTTAAAAGTTTCACTTGCCTCTATTGTCTTTTTATGCTATCATCCTATCACAGTCTTGCATAGGCAAATGTCATGAAAAAGTATTCTGTACCTGCTCCTTCCCTCTCCTCATGTTCATCCCCTTAATCCTCTACAGTTGGGCTTCTGAAACCACCACTCCACCCAAACTCCTGCTCATAAGTGCTGCCGAATCCCAAAGCTTTGACTTATTGCTCCTAACCTGTCAGAAGTACTTAACATTGTAGGTCAACCCTCCTCCTTGAAGTGCTGCCCTGCCTCTTCTTTGACATTGCTCAGCTTCCCACCTCCAGTTGCTTTTGAATCTGGTTTCCATCTTTTTCATCTTCCCACTGCCCATGGGACTACCTCTCATTCATTCTTCTGTTTTTCATTCTCTATTTTATTTCCTGGAAGAGCTCATCCATTTTCATCCCAGTTTATCTACTTACTAGTTGTGTAATGTAAGGCCTGTCTGTACCTCAGGTTTCTCATCAGCAAATTGGAGATACTGCTTCATGTGAAAGTCAAATGAATTAGCACTTAGCACTTAAAACAATCTCTATCACATAGTAAGCCATTTGTTATTAGCCACAATTATTATGTATTAAATTCCATCACACTTAAAGCTATATCTTCATCTTTCATTTGTTTCTACATGTCAATGCTTTTAAGATAGGATCAACAGATTATTCTATCAATATCCTCTCAAACATAAACGTGTCCAAAACAGAAGGCTGTTTTTTGGGCCATATTCCCCTCTCAAAATGCTCTCTTATCTTTTCAAGTGCCCCCTTTTTTTCACTCTCTATTCAAATGCCCTCTTTCTATCACTTATGTTACCATTTTCTAGGTAATCAACATTACCTAGTAACTTAATGGTTTTCTTTCATTGTTCACATTTAATCTTGTTAGTAAACTTGTTAAATTTTCCTTTGTAATTTATTCTGAATTCATTGAATTTTGTTACTTTTCAATGCTCCACCTTGGTCCATATCCTTGTCATCTTACACATGGACTAGGTACATGCATCTTTACTCCCAACATCTTTAATCCAACTCAGTAAGATCTTGTAAACACTGTCAATACTTCATATTCTGGCCAATGTTCTGGCCAAAAGGTAGAATCAAAAAAATGCAGTTATAGCAACAATTATTAAATAATTGGGACTGGCAAATCTGATGTTTTGAAAATACACATTGAAAACTTAAGTTCATAAACATGAACATTTACTTTAATTAATTAAAACCTGAAAAGCATACTTTTTAAAATTTTTATGTAAGATTAAGAAAATAAGCACAAAGGATCATAAAAGTGTCCTAGTGAAACAGACATTATCATACAAAAGTGTCAATGTTATTACTTCTACTACTACTGTAATAGTTATAATAATAACTTATACTTTACCAAGTGATTTGACATAAAATATTATTGCTTTTCACAATAATTTAATGAAAAATGTATTAACCTACTTTACATAATTAAAAACTGAGGCTCACAAGTTTAAGTAGCTTACCAGAGATCTGAGTGATCATGCAGCCAAAAGGCAATGGAGGTCGAGTTCTATCACACTAAAGACCTACATAATCATTTTAAAAACTTACATTTTAAAAACTTGATAGTAGCATCTAATAAATGTTGATTGAATAAGTGAAATACCAGATAGGCTGGAATAATTCTAAAACTGATTACTCAAATATACTAAAATAAGAACACATGAAAAAAGAAAACTTAGGGCAATTCCCTAAATGATGGATGTCTAACTCCATTGAATGTTGACTTTCAAAGGGAGAGACCCTGGACCTATAAGCACAGACCTAAGGAAATTGCCACCCACAAGGTCTACTGTCTCTCCTGAACTTCAATATGACTGTAGTAATGGAACATCTAAGGAGGAAAGGTGTGAACGGGAGAAAAATAGTGAGCATAGGGAGTGAGGTGAAGAGAAACAAACTACTGTGCATCCATCCCTATTCAGAAAGACAGCATGTCCAAGCCATGAATGGATCTGGCCTCACCCCGACCCACACGCTTTCTCCTTAATGATTATCTGCATCCTCTTGTTCATTTTTAAAATATATTTTATTGATTATGCTATCACAGCTGTCCCAGTTTTCCTATTTATTCCCCTCTGCCCTGCATCCCCTCTCCCACCAGCATTCCCTCACCTTAGTTCATGTCCAAGGGTCATACATATAAGATCTTTGGCTTCTCCATTTCCCATACTTTTCTTAACATCCCCCTGTCTATTTTGTACCTACTATTTATGCTTCTTATTCCCTGTACCCTCTCCCCCATTCTCCCCCACCTCACCCTCCCCACTGATAGCCCTCCATATAATCTCCATTTCTGTGATTCTGTTCCTGTTCTAATTGTTTGCTTAGTTTGTTTTTGTTTTGTTTGGGGGGGGTCATTTGTTGGTAGTTGTGAGTTTGTTGTCATTTCACTGTTCATAGTTTTCATCATCTTCTTTTTCTTGGATAAGTCACTTTAACATTTCATATAATAAGAGCTTGGTGATGATGAACTTCTTTAACTTGACCTTACCTGGGAAGCACTTCATCTGCCCTTCCATTCAAAATGAGAGCTTTGCTGGATAGAGTAATCTGAGATGTAGGTCCTTGCCTTTCATGATTTTGAATATTTCTTCCCAGCCTCTTCTTGCCTGCAAGGTTTCTTTTGAGAAATCATCTGAGAGTCTTATGGGAATTCCTTTGTAGGTAACTGTCTCCTTTCCTCTTGCTTCTTTTAAGATTCTCTCCTTCTCTTTAATCTTGGGTAATGAAATTATGATGTGCCTTGGTGTGTGCTTCCTTGGGTCCAGTTTCTTTGGTACTCTGAGCTCCCTGGTCTTCCTGAAAGTCTATTTCCTTTGGCAGATTGGGGAAGTTTTGCTTCATTATGTTTTGAAGTCAGTTTTCATTTCTTGCTCTTCCTCTTCTCTTTCTGACACCTCTATGAATCAGATGTTGGAAGATTTAAAGTTGTCCCTGAGGTTCCTAAGCCTCTCCTCATTTTTTCTGAATTCTTGTTTCTTCATTCTGTTCTGGTTGAATGTTTATTCTTCCTTCTGCTCCAAATCATTCATTTGAGTCCTGATTTCCTTCCCTTCACTGTTGGTTCCCTGTCTACTTTTCTTTATTTCACTTTTCATTGCTTTCACTTATTCCTCTATTTTGTGACCATACTCAACCATTTCTGTGAGCATCCTGATTACCAGTGTTTTGAACTCTGCAGATGATAGGTTGGCTATCTCTTCATTGCTTAGTTCTATTTTTGGAGCTTTGATCTGTTCTTTCATTTGGGCCATATTT
Organism: Phyllostomus hastatus; assembly: GCF_019186645.2. Taxonomy (NCBI): domain Eukaryota; kingdom Metazoa; phylum Chordata; class Mammalia; order Chiroptera; family Phyllostomidae; genus Phyllostomus; species Phyllostomus hastatus. The sequence continues at coordinate 43,529,612 of NW_025334041.1, forward strand.
TTTTGTCTCTGTGTGCCTGTTACATAGTAATGGGTAGAGCCTTAGGTATTCACCAAGGCAGGTCAACCCATGTGGTTGGGTTGTGGTGCTGTATGTGGGGGAAGGATCTGAGAGGGAACAATGCCGCTTGCTCAGCTCTCACCCCACTTTTAGTCACTTCCTCCACTACCCATAAGCAAATTGGGCCCCTCTGGTGCTGATTCCCAGATGTGGGTTTGTATACATTCTAGGACCCTGTGGATCTCTCCACCAGGCTCTCCTGTGAGGCTGGGAGTTTCTCCTGCCACTGCAAACCCTACAGATTTTTACAGTCAGAGGTTTTGAGTCTTTGTTTCCCCATGCTGGAACCTGGGTTGCACAGTCTGTCTTACCCCCCAGTTGTTCCTCCCAGTTTATCTGCTTACAAATGTGGGACTGCCCACTCCACCAGCCACCTGGCCCACCAGCTGCCACCTTGCCCCATGGGTCCTCTTCACCCCAGTTGCCCATCTCCACCCCTCCTACCAGTCTGGATGAATGTTTCTTCTTTAACTCCTTGGTTGTCAGACTTCCATACAGTTCAATTTTCTGGCAGTTCTGGCTATATTTTGTTTTTAAATTTGTTGTTTTCCTTATTTTGGTTGTGCAAGGAGGCACAGTGTATCTACCTATGCCTCCATCTTGGCCAGATGCATCCTCTTGTTCTAAGCCCCTACTTTGTTCTAAGCAGCCTTTTCATTTGTTCTTCCAGACACCTTGGTATGCAGAAAGAGAGTACCCCCCAACTGAAAATGAAATGGGCCACTTTGAATGGATAAGCTAGCAATCTTGTCTTACACTGATCTTTCTTACTAGTGACTGAGTATCACTAAGAGTCTGACCATATCAGGGTGTCCTCAGAATGTCCCAACGGGCTGAGAATCAGCCACCTAGATCACAGAGACCTAACTCAGATAGTGCTTTCCCAAAGAGGTTTTAGAAACAATAATCAAGCTCCCCTGTGTCACATCTCCACTAGAATACCATTGTCGATAAATTTTACCATTAACAGTGAAAAAAATGCTGCATGTTAGAAAGTTATTACATGAAACAACTAGTAATTTAAAGTGAAGTTTGGTTCTGTGTGCTCCAGTAACCTGATTTTTAGTGGCCTAAGTCAAATTTGTCTTTCTCTTTCCAAAATATCTCTTATTCAAAATCTACCTCTTATTACTTTATTTAGCTGTCTCAATTACATTAGTCAAAGGATGAGCAACCATGTCATTTTTCTAACTATCTTCATAATTAACAGCTTATATAACAGTAATATAAGTAAAAATATGTAAAATACTTTTACAAACATTATTAAAGTTAGCCTATATTTTACAAATGTTCTCCTTTGAATATAAAATTATCTAAAAGTATAGAATTGACAAAGATGACTTTGACTTTTAACCTATGACTTTTAAGTGTAAATTATCTCTTTTCTTTAGATGGGATTAATATTCAGATAACTCAGCTGACATTGCCTAATTAATACAGAAATTACAGAGATGAAATAAAACTTAATTTTCCTGGATATACTCTATGCTCTGGAAAGTATGCTAATCATAGTTTAAAACATTTGAACCTGAATTGGACATATGTATCTCTCTATTCACTTGACTCTTTTAAATAAGATTTAAAATTCTTTAGTGAAATTATTCAGAAACTTTTCAGTTGCAAATTACTTGACACTGACTATTAATTAATCTGCTAGTCTTACATAAATTATTACCAGAACCATACGAATGACTTTTAGGAAGTAAAATTATTGATTCAGGACAGAACTGGCATTAATGGCCAACATGGCATGACCATGTGAATACGCTGCAGGTGCACAGCCCACTTTGCCAGACCTTTGCCATTTAGAGTATCATGGAGCATTTCAGCCAAAGAGTAGCCATTTGGTGTTTAAATTAGTCATAAAATCATAATCTTGGAGATTATATCCTGGGAATCTTCTTTATCATAGCATTTTACTAATAAGCTTCATTAACATTTGGCTGTATGTCTTTTATTTAAATGACTCTACAATTTCAAAGGCAAGAACACTCTAGATAGAAATTCTTTTTTTGCCCATAGTTGAAATGTGGACAAGAAACCAATGTCAACCAGTGAAGCAGTAGCCAAGTGAAAAATAGATTTAAATCTGAGAAACAACAATCTTATTAAAGTGCTATTATTTTTAAATGCCACCACCCTCTTGGAAAAGTACATAATGCAAACTATATTCTGCCATGTGACATACTTTGTTTGAGTTCATTATTCACATTACTGATGATTAGAGGGATGAAAGGGGATGGGTGAGGAAATAAAAGAAAATGTAACTGGGCCTGCTTGCTCTTAGAAAGACACACTAATTAGCCTTTCATTTAACTAAGGAAAAGCTTTTCAAGTCTTAGTAATAATTAAGTGAAACTGCATTAGCACATCCACTTCAGCTCTTTCAACAAATATGCATGGTCTTCTCTTTGTTACCACACCTGTCCATTCCCAATGGGTATTTCTGCACTTTCTGATTTGTTTTGTCCAAAATGCATTTTTTTTTCTGCCTGAATTGTTAGTTCTCTGAAAAGTCAGGTCTTTTAAGGTGTGGGTGGTTAGCAAAAGTTGGGCCATATTGTTTCTGGGACAAACAAGTATTGGTTCTTCATATTACATTTATTTGTCATAATTGGAAATGTATTACAGATTTAAAACAGTGTTTTAACTGAAATGTCACAATATTTTTAGTTTTGAAATGTCTACATTATCAATCTGGAATACTAAATAAGAGAAAATGGACTGAATGACAAAGAAAAGGAACAGGTTTCTCTCCCATGTATATCATACCATGGAGAATGCAAAAAGGATGCCCTTCAGAAAGATTACTTTTGCCCTGATGTCCCCTTGCAAAGGAGGTTGGAGCTCATGTTTATGACTCTATTCAGAAAAGGGGTTTCAGTTTTTTAGCTGACAAATGCCTAAGGATCTTGAGTTACTTAGTTAACTACCACTGGACATAGCAGCAGTTTTGATTGCAAAAGGCATCATGAAGCAACTCACTTCCTTCAACAGATACTCATTTATCTCACTGTTTACTGAACACCTGACACATATGATCAAGCACCAAGCTACATGGTGCTCTATCCTGGAGTGTCAAAGAGCCAAGCTCACTGTCTCTGGAGCTTTAGGTTCAGCAGCAGTAACAGCAGACAGAGTCATCAGAGGGGGAAGAAATTACTTTAGCTTAAGGCCAACAAGGCAAGCTTTCATTAAAGCAGTATCATTGGAGTTGTGTCTTAAAGATAGGCTTTTGAAAGGCAGAGATGCATTCCTGATGGAGGAAGTACAATAGGCATGAAAGGCTGAAAAGTATGGAGCATGTAAAAGGATTATGAATAGTCAGGTTTGTCTATAGTGCATGACACTTCATTCAATAAATATTTACTAAGTCCCTACCATGAACAAGGTTCAGTCCTGGACTTGGAATAATGCAGTTTAAAGCAGTGTTGGCTCCTGAACTGATGGAGCCAACATTCTGAGGACAAGAGTAAACAATAAAAAAAATAGACCTGTAATAGAATGACAAATAGTGAGCAGGGCTGACTGCATTCCAGTCACGCTGTTCTCCTTGCTGATTTTCTCCTGGAACTCACAAAGTGCTCTTGCTTCAGGGTTTTGCATTTGCTGTTGCTTCTGCCTGGAACACTCCTTTTCAAGTCTCACTTCCCTCACTTCCTTTAGACCTCTGTCCAAATAGCTCCCTATCAGTGAAGACTTCCTTATTAAGTAACAACTACCACTCTCTCCCAACACACCCTATCACCCTCTCCTGCTTTGATTCTCACCATAAAACCTATTTTTATTTAGCAAGATATTCAATTTATTTGTTTATTGTCTCTCTCCCCAGTGGAAAGAAAAAGAATTTTGCCTGTTTTGTTTACTATTATCTCAGTGCCTAAAACAGCATCGAGCACATTCAATAAATATTTTTAATGTAAAGAAATACAATAAAAGTAAAGTAGGGTTAAGGTAGTTAGTGAATGATTTGTTGTTGTTTTATGCAAAGTCTAGGAGGACGTCTCTAAGAGGTAACATTTGAATAAAACCTGAAGAAAGGGGAGAGCAAGCCACACAACCATAGAAAAAAAGAGCTTTCCAAGCAGAAAGAACAGTAGGGTCAAAGGCTGGAGCATCCTTGGCTGGAGTGAAAGGAGCTAAGAAGAGACTGATAGGCTATGTCAGGAAGATAGTGTGAGCCCTGCAGAGGATCTGGATTTTGTTCTGGGTGAAAAGGGGAAGTTACAGACAGGATGTTTGTTTGTTTGGTTGGTTGGTTGGTTGGTTGGTTGGGTTGGTTGGTTGATTGATTGCTTATTAGCAGAGCACTAACAGAACTTGACTTCTAAATCACCTGGTTGCAGTGTGAAGAATAGACTGTAGCAAAGCAGAAGCTATTAGACAGGTAGGACAGCAATAGTCGAAGTGTTTACACTGGTGTGAGACAGTGGGAATATAAGATTTGGGATAGTTTTTGAAGGTAGAGTTAATAGGAGTTTCTAATGGAATTTATAGATGTGGTAAAGAGGAGATGTAAAGGAAGAATTTTAGGATTTAGATCAGAGTGTCTGTATAAATGGAGTTGCTATGACATAGATGAGGAAGACTATAAAAGTGGCAAATTGGATAAAGGGAGTAGGAGTAGGAATTAAGAGTTAGCTTTGGAGGTGATAAATTTGGCATGCCTTTTAGAGAGCCACCCAGAGATATTGAATAGGCAGTGGGATTTTTAACATGAATCTCAAGAAAAAGGTCAGAGCTAGAAATATAAATTTAGAATTTATCAGTGTTTACATGGTATTCAAAACCATGGAGTAGATCAGATCACCAAGGAAACTAGTGTTAATTAATATAAACCCCACTAATATTTGCATGGTGTTTTACTATGTACCAAGCACATTCACATCTACTATAAAACTGTAGAAGGTAAGATTGAAACTCTAAGTTGGACTTGAAAGAGAAAAATGATTGAAAGACCAAGAGTAATATGAGGGAAAATGCACAGTGCTTTACAAATGATTGGATTTAGAGGACAAGGTTGTTATAAAACAATTTGATTCTTTCATTTGTGGGAGTGGAGAAGGGACATAGAGTTGATAATAACTATTATCTTGAACATGGTGAGTCTCTGGTGCTTTAAGGATAACCAGATGATGGAGGAGGAAGAGGGGGCATTTTTGCAAGGCCAGGCCCTATTTATCCTTAAACACTCCATTCACACATCCCTTCTGCCAGGAAGACTTCTCTTCCCAGCCTCCTTGTTCTGAGTTAGTCCTCTTCCTATCTCGTCACAGCTTCTATCCCACACTTAGGACTGCCTGTTTCCTTGTCTGTGGCTCACTGAGGTTCTTCAAGAGAGGGATTTTTGCCTTGCATGTCTCTGTCCTCCTTTAACAGATGAGAAAAGTGAGGCTTAGAGAGATTAAGGAACTGGCCCAAGGTGTTTAGCCTTTTATGCTTTCAACTGCTATAGATTGTGACCTCTCCCTCCACAGCACTGTAGAGAAGTAGTCCTTACACAGACATACCTATCTGTGCTCTCCCAGGTGAGCCCTTCCCTGGGCTCTTTGTGGCTCCTCAACAACAACCCCTGTGTTGGGCCATTTCAGGATATAGGTATTCATTCTGCAAATATCATGCGTCCATTTGCAGATATCATCCATTTCTGATGTCTAAGTAGGCATTTCCAAAACCACTAGAAGTTACTCAATTTTGGAGGATGAGACAGAGAAAAAGTACTGAACTAATTCCTGCACTGATAAATAATATTCCACTTATAGCAATTTATTTACTCAAAAATATGTATCTGTATGTATCAAACTCTACTGTAAGCATAAAGCATACCACAGTAAATGAAATCTCCACTTTGTGGAATATTTTAGTGGGGGAGAGAGATTATATAAGTAAATGAGTCCATCCTTAATAAAATATCAGTTACAGATGCTGTGAAAAAAAATAAAGTGGAATGAGGGAATATAGTACCAAGGAAGCCTTTCTGAGGGTGGGACACTCGAACAGAGACCTCAGTGATATGAGGCAAGGCAAAGGAACAAAAGCGTCAAAGGCCCTCAATTTGTATACTCTGTCTGGTCTGACAGAGGAACAATAGCAAGACAGCCAGTGTAGCGAGGAGACTCGAACAAGGGCTATGAGGTTGGAAAGATAGCTGAGGGTGGTCATGAAAGACCTTGTGAGTCACGGTAAAGCTTCAAGATTTTTTCTAAATGTGATAAATAACCACTTAGCAAAACCACCCTCTGTGAATAAAGTGATAAGATGTGCATTTTTTAAGACATTTCTCAGGCTTCTGTGTTGAGACCATACTGTTGAGGGGAAAGAGAAGCAAGCAATTAACAGTCAGGACTCTATTAGAGTAGTCAGGAAAGGGATTGCAAAAGCTGGGACTAGGGTAGTTAGCAATGGTGATGGTGAGAAGTGGATAGGTTAAGTATATATTTTGGAGGGAGCCATGAACTGGCTGATGGATTTTTGGACACTGGGAGTAGGAAAGGGGGAGAAATCAAAGATGATGCTAAAGTTTTGTCCTGACTGGTAGTTCCAATTACTGAGACAGAGAAGACTCAGGGAGAAGCAGTTTTGTACACATTAAGTCTGAGGTGATTTATGGGACATTCTGAAATTATCGATGAGCCTAAAGTTTATAGGGGAGGTTATTCCTGGAAATACAGATTGGGTGAGAGTCACTGACATGTAAATGATGTTGAAATCCATAAGATTGGATGATATGGAGTAAGTATCATGGAGAAGAGAAAAAGTCCCAGGAAAGAGATAGAGAAAGGGAGATTAGAAGGAGCAATCAGTGAGAGAAAAAACCAGGTGCATGCGGTATCCTAGAAAGCAAATGAAGAAAGCGCTTGAGGGAGATAACAACCATGTGAGATGATGTGAAAGTTGAATGAGACCTCACACTCTCAATGGGTATGTGAGATTCTCTTAACTTGGACAGAGGGTTACCTGCCTCAGTCCAGGTTAAAATGCATAATCAGATACCAAATTTACAGTTTTTTCCCTTCTTTGGCCTAACAAATAAATACAGGTACAGGTGGGGTGTATTCACATAGGCTAGTGAATTTTATGGTTATAGCAAAAGTAGTTAAGAACATACAGAGCAAAGGTGGAAGCAGCAGAAAAATAGAAAATAAAGCCTGATTTATCAACATGATCTTCCTGATATTCTCACTTTCTCTAAAGCAATAGCATGGATGCCATCCCTGAACCAGTTGTTGCATTATCAAATAGCCTAGTCAACTATACTGACAGAAATATGAAAATACAGTCTAAAAAACAAAAGTCATAGAGAAGAAAGGGTATAAGTAAAAAGATAAAGTAACATGAGGGTTATTATTTTGTCTTCAACATATAAAAGATATTTGCTTGCCTTATTTAAAAGATGTTGTAGCCTTGACCAGTGAGGCTCAGTTCATTGGGCATCATCTCTCAAAGTAAGAGTTAGCAGGTATGATTCCTGGTCAGGGTGCATGCCTGGATTGTGGGTTCGGTCCCCAGTCAGGATGTGTGTGGGAGGTGGCTATAGATGTTTCTCTCTATTGATTTTCCTCTCCCTTCCTGTCTCTCTATAAATATATATAAATATATATAATTATATATAACATTTAATATATAACTATATATCATTATATATTTGTTTCTTCATATAAAAATATATTATTATTTATATACAAATATAAATGTGTATTTATTTACACTTTATATATTTACATTTCTAATATATTTATATATAATATATACTAAAATATATATTCTGTGAGTTAGAATAGTTGGAAATGTATATATTTATATAATATACTTATATAATATTTATATATTTATTTATATTTATAATATATATTTATATATTGTGTATATTAAAATATATATATTCTGTGAGTTAGAATAGTTGGAAATGTATGTATCTCATGCAGAAATATTCCAGAACCTTGTTTACTATAGAGCAGTATTTGCAACAAAATATCCATCCAGTTAGTTTCAATAATTAAAGTACTTCCCCAAAACACTTCATTAAATCCAATTCAATCTTTTAAGTTTGACCACCATATAACCAAAGAGTATACGTGCCTTATATCCCTCATAGTACTTAGTACAGTTTTGAGTACATAGCAGAGACTTGACAAACACATATTTGTTAGCTGGTTGGCTGACCAATGGCACTGAAGCAAGATGTCAATGCATTACTAAGAAGTTAAAAAGAGAAAGCCTATATTTGTTATTTTCAAATTTGTTCTAACATCTTTTGCTTTAGGCAGAAAATATTTCCAAATGTGAAGTTTATTTATCCGACAAACATTCTGAGTCTCTTATAGTGTTAGACTCTGATGCTAAAATAAGTCAGAAGCATAGATCAGAATTAAGGCCTTCGAAGTTCCTAGGCCATGGTGTGGGAATCACGCTAAATAATGGAACTTATTAATGGATGGCAACACCTAACACAGTTTCTGTTTTTCCCTTGATGACTATTTTGATGCCCCCTTTTCTTGAAATAATTTTTCTCCCCAAATTTTATGTCCTACATGCTATGCTTACTCCATTGATTAATTCAGAATCTTCTAGTAAAATTGAAGTACAGTGTGATAAGAATGACACATAATTAAAATATTTACAAAGTACTAATGAAACATAGATAAAACAGCAAATAGTGCCTAAAGAATTAAAACAAGAAACCAGGGAAAGTAATAGCATTGAGAAAACAGATGTGTTATTTTATTATAAAATAAAACTTAGTATATAATTACTTTAAGTTTGAATTAACATTATTATTCTGTTTATACTGATGTTTAATGGGAAGATAAAGAAATAGATTAAATACGGAACAGAGAATGATTTTATTAAACATTATTTTTCCTGTAGCCTATTATTACATTATCATGTTAAATTTATGTATTGAATCTGCCCATCTTGTGGTGAATTCCCACTGAAATTATTCATCCCACAAAATGAGCAACACATTGCTGGATTTACAGTCCTGGCAGTGCTTCCTGTTCAGTTTATTTAAGTGGTTTTATGCATTTGGGACAACAGACCCACATTAAAAATTCAGTCACTTGGATTTATCTTGCACATTTATTTCAGGGAAAGAGAGATGATGGTATTTATAGTAGTTTCCCTCTTTCTCTTATCTAAATGATAATTTGGGTACCTTTGTCTTTGTTAATTCTGGAGTACATCCTAATAGGAAGATGTATTAGACACTCATCTCAAATTCCCAAATCATGAAAATAAAGTAGATAACTGATGCTATTTTGATGCTGAATCTATCGAAGTTGTCAATTAGTGCTCACATTCACTCTCCTTAATAGATCAGCTTCTTGTATAACAAAACTTTTAACACACATGGAACATTCTCTAAAAAATAGAACTTTTAATTGATTGCTATAAAACCAAAATTACTATTCTAGCCTAACATATGATTTCAGAAAGAAACTATTGACATATTCCTATAGTCTACAATCCTGCCTTATATCCTTAGAAAATATATTAATGAAAGATCATTCAGGTGACTTTAAGAACTACTTAATTAATGAGTAGTCATGTACTAGTTCCCTGCATGACTTAGGAATACAGATTTTTGAAGCTAAAACTTCTCATTGCTGTTTCAGCCACACCCTCTCATGCTGCTTGTCTAATATGGTAGGCTTGGCTTCAAGTCTTAGAGATTATCTGTTCTACCCCCTTATTATTTCCCAGTCTACTTGATTTGCTCTTCCTCCACTAGACCCAGTAACTCCTGCCATGTACTAGGCACTCCTCCTTACAAACACCTGCCACTTAGCCTGCCTCTCTCCACAACTTCTCTGCTTCTTCAATTGTCATTCTGGCTAATAACATGTTTATCCACCCCATTTCCCAAGCTAGAACCTAAACACTGGGTTCCCAAAACTTTTCCTCTTAACTCCATATCCAGTAACTTCGACAATCCTCTTCAGAAATCCTCCTCCCCCTTTTTCCATCCTGCCGTTGGCAAGGTTCAGGACCCCATTGTTTCTTCCCTCATCCTTTGCTGAAGTGGAACAGGGATTTGTAAAATATCTGATGCCCCTAGTAGATATTGAGGTTCTTGTGGGCAAGAATATTTCAATGAAATGTAGATATTTGTAATCTCCTTTAAATTCTTCTAAGAATAAGACAAAGTATGGGGACAGGGAGAAAGAAAGGGAGGAAGAGGAAAAGAAATCATATTCCTTTGAGTATAGAGAGTGGCTTTTAAATATATATATTTTTACCTTGGCCTGCAATGAAAGAATACATTTTACACTAGGAACTCAGTACACATACACACACACACACACACACACACACACCCCTGATGTGAAAAGTTTCACAGGATAGTACTTAGCTTACTAATGCAATGCACTATATTCTAATATTTTAACACTAATATTGACCACTAAATTGATTTCTAGAGCAGTGGTACATTGGAATTAACTTAGGGAATTTTTAAAATATATAATCATGCCTGAGTTCCACCCCCAGAGCGTCTGAGTTAATTGGCATGAGATGTGGCCCAATGCAGACATTTTTCAAGGCCGTCCAGCTATCCCTAGTGTGCGAGCGCGGGCACGACCTGCGGGTCTGGAGCTTCACTTCTCGAAATGCGACCTGTAGCACAGGGGCACTGGCATCGCCTCAGAGTTTGTCAGAAATGCAGAATTGTGGGCCTCACCCCAGATGTCCTGATCAGAAACTGCATTTTATCTTGTAAATCTTATAAAAATTATTTTTTTATTTTTTCTAAGATTTTATTTATTTATTTTCAGAGAGGGAAGGGAGGGAGAAAGAGAGAGAGAGAGAAACATCAATGTGTGGTTGCTGGGGGTCATGGCCTGCAACCCAGGCATGTGCCTTGACTGGGAATCGAACCCGCGATGCTTTGGTTCACAGCCCGCACTCAATCCACCAGCCAGGGCAAAAAATTAACTTTTTAAAAAATTGTATATACTTGTGGTGTACAACATGATATTTTATCTATATAGTAAAATGATGATTATAGTTAGGCTAATTAATAATTAACATTTCCTCTCATCACATAGTTACATCTTTCCTGTGGTTGCTTATAATTTTCAGTAATTTATAAAGGGGCTTGAAATTCAATGTTAAAATTTGACTGAAGTGTGGAGACTCTGGAAATGGAGCATATTTTGACAATAAAAACAACATACATTTGATTTGACAGGGTGGCATAAAGGAAAAAAGCTCACTTAGGGTTTGATATATTTTTGACTAATAGTAATAACATAACTTAAAATTTAAAAGGACATTTTTATCTTTTTAAAATGCTCAATTTTCCCAGTTTATTTTTAAATTGATACAGTTTACATAGAATGAATGGATATAATTTGAATCTATAATTTAATTAGCCTTGAGAAATACATACAACCATATCAGACTGTGTAAGTCAATATATTAAATATTTTCCTTTTCCTATAAAGTGTTCTTGTGCCCCCTCTAGTCAGACTACATTTCACATAGGCAATCCCTGCTCTGATTTTTACTGCCGTAGGTTAGACTTGCCCGGCCTGGAACTTCATAGCAAAGGAATCTAAATATATATTTTTAAATAGATGTTGTTTTATGTATCAGGACTTCATTATTTAATATTACTGAATAATATTCCATTATATGACTATGCCAAAATTTGTATATTATGAATAAAACTGCTAGAAACATTCTTGTTTATATAAAATAAAAAAATAAATGGTGTTTTGTCAAGATAACCAGGTGAATTGCAAGCACACCAAAGTTTAAGAAGCGCTGCTGAGCTCAGAGCACTGGAGAAGGGTCAATGTGCTGGCTGGCAGTGCAGGCCATGGTGACTGTGGGCAAGACACCCACCTCTTACAGTCTCCAGTTTCCCCACTTCCCTAGCAAGGGCATACCTGTGCTGTTTTCAGTAATGGTGGCAGTGTTCTCTCTGTACGGTTCTTGTGGCAGTCAAATCAGATCATTCATATTAAAGGTTTTGCACAACTCCTGGTACAGAGCTTGACATATGCCAAGGATCTAATTATTTTATCGTTAGCACCAGAAAAATTACTGGAAAATAGTAGATAGACATTCAAAAAATTAAGGGTTCTCAGAAAAAAATGAGCTGTACTTTTCTTAGTCCAAACACTGATGGGTTGAGCAGAGGAGTGGGCACATGGATAAAGGTGTATTTGTCAAAAGTTCCCAGGAAGGAAGCAGCCTAGAATAAAAAGCAACTGAAGAATAAAACTGCACAGTTCTTTATTTTAAAATAGAATTGGCTATTTTTTTTTCAGTTTTAAAATGTCAAAAGAGAACTAGAAATTGGCTCCTAAAAAGTACATTTAGTCAGCATGAGAATCTAGGCTGAACATCAGACTTAAAACTATAGCAACCAGGTGAATTATATCCTAAATTAAGTGACCCTCGGGGCATCTTGGCTGCAGCTAGGAAAGGAAGAGAGAAGCCAGGCAGGAACCGATGAACCCAAATTGTTAGGCATGAGCCAGCAGAAAGGAGCCTGACCTGTTGTCCCTTGTGCAGATCCCTCTGAGTTGGAAGAAAGTCAGGTGTGTGTGTGTGTGTGTGTGTGTGTGTGTGTGTGTGTGTGTGTGTGTTTCCTTCCTTTGAGTCTAAGGTTGTAGATTAAGTGAGCACAGACGATGCAGAGAAAATTCTTGCTCTGTCTGCTCCAATGGCAGAGCTATTTTTAACTGAGAAATGGATAGTATCTAACTCAGACACCTTACACAGGACACCTGAATGAGTCTTCAGACCCAATTGTAGTTCTAAACTCCAGCTGAAAAATGGTGAGTTTGCAGGTTTCAGAGTGACTTCTGGGAACTTGAGCTGAAAGCAGAATGATCTCTGGTTGAGGACAAAGTCTACTATACTTTGTGCCCAGGATGGTGCTCTGGAAGATCTGGAAGTGCTCCGTGTTGCTGATGTGACTTGGGGCAGTTATCATCTTTGAAGACAAGGAAATAGCTCCTTCAGTTAAACCCAAGCCCATTGCCCTCTGTTCAATCAGCAAATACCCACTTTACTAAGACAAATTTCAGGGGGTAATGAGAGAGGTGGTCGATAATGGAGGATACTAAATTTGTATCTATTTACTTTAGAGTGACAGCCAGGAAAGGATAGGGGTGAGCCATCAAACATCAGCTTTCTCAGCTTGTAATATCTTGTCTGTAAGAGACCTGAAAAACGTGGAGATCTGTTTTCAGACCTCCTGATAGTGATCATTCCACCTCAGCTCAAATATGGTGAGAAAGTGAAGGAGGAAAAGAAATTGATATGCATTTAGTGCTTACTCTGTGCCAATGTGCATAATCTTGTTTAATTCTCATAAGAGTCCTGTGAGATATAGGGATTATCTCCATTTAAATAGATTACAAAGTTTCTTAGGAGACACGAAAGGTCCAAAAACACTCAGCAGTAAGTGTGAGACCAGGTATGTAGGACTCCAAAGCCCTTTCATTAAAGCTTTGCTGTGCAGATGAATAGTCCTGGACCACAACCGTGGCATCTCTGGGGCTTGTTAGAAATGCAGAATCTTGAGTCTCACCTCAGACCAAATGGATCAGGAATTGCTGTTTAACAAGACCTCCAAGTGATCTGTATGAACTTTAAAGGCGAGAAGCACTGCTCTAATGCTCTGAAGCTCCTGTCTCCCCCATGTTCCACTGGGTGAAATTGTTCCTCCCGTTAAGGCGAGTCATAACTGCTAAACGTTCTTCCTTAAATAGAATCAAAATCTCCTTCCCTGTGACCTTTACCTGATGTCCTTCAGGGAATCATTAGGTGTCATTTTCTCTATTCCTTTTCATTTTTTTAAAAATCTAAACTCAACTCTTTATACTGATTAAATGTTATCTGCTAGCTTCAGCCTGCATTTTCAATCTAAGATTCCTTCTAAACCTGAATCATTTCTCCTAGATTCATAATTTACATATTTAATGGGCCTGCTTTCTTGTTATTCATTCAAGTACAACCTATTTTTTTTAATTTTAGAAGCCAAAAATTATCTTAAGATATTTTCTAGGCTATATTTTTTCAACTTAACATCAAGGATTTTTGGGGTTAACTATTTTGCTAAATTCACAATGCTCTATGTCTATGGGACTATCCTAATAACCTTTGGTGAACCTTTTTTCCTAATGATCTATTCTTTTTTTTTTTTAAGAGAAAGGGGAATGGAGGAAGAGAGGGAGAGAAACGTCAATGTGTAGTTGCCTTTCGTGTGCCCTCTACTGGGGATCTGGCCTGCAACCCAGGCATATGGCCTGACAGGGAATCAAACTGGCAACACTTTGGTTCAGCACTCAGTCCATTGAGCCACACCAACCAGGTTTCTAATACTCTATTCTTAAAAAGTAACGAGTCTTACTTACCTGTTTGTGGTTTCTAGAAGTATCTTCTCCCTTTCAAAAATAGGCTACTTTACTGGTTTTACATGTTCTAGGTTTTCTCCCATTCACTCTCATTTCTTAAAAAATTCTCATGGGAGCTTTTTTCATGTTTTTTTTCTTTAATTTTTTAATTTTTATAATCATAAAACATTTTATTATTTTATTCTCTGTGTGAGAATTTATGAATAAGAAATAATAAGTAGAATTGAAAAGAAGTGGCTACAAAACTAGACCTATACAGAGGTTGGGCAAAAATAGGTTTTTTGCACACAGTTGTGAGTATGCAAAACACAGTTTATTTTTTTTCTTTGTTGTTCTAGTTGTCTCCATTTTCCCACCGCCACTCCAACCCAGCCATTCCCACCTCCTACCCCAGCCATCCCCACCTCCCACTCTCAATCCTACCCCCCTTTGGTTTTGTCCTTGTGTCCTTTATACTTGTTCCTTGACAACCCTTCCCCCTTGCCCCCCATTATTCCCTTCCACCTCCCCTCTGGTTACTGTCAGTTTGTTCTTAATTTCATTGTCTCTGGTTATATTTTGCTTACTTGTTTGTTTTATTGATTAGGTTCCACTTATAAGTGAGAATATATGTGAGCTTTTTAAAAAGAATAAACTTGGAATACTTAGAATTAGAAGATATGGGTCAGGTACCATTTAATTGCTTTGAGCAACAATCACTTTATCTAAATATACATAATAATCTTCCTGATAAGAGATGGCACATGGAAATTCCATAAAGTATATGCAGTACTACTGATGGTACTAAAACAACTTCAGGATATAGCAAGTATGAAGGAGACAGACTCATCTAGTGCTGATGCTCTTTAATTTCTCCTGTCCTGGTGCTGATACTGCTTGGTGTCCCTATGCCGTATTCTTTTGAAAGGCCAATGAAGCAGTGCTCTTTATCTTGCCATGACCTTCCCTTAGGACAAAGGTTGGCAAACTACAACACATAAGCAAATCTGGCCTTCTGCCTTTTTTTTTAAATAAAGTTTTATTGGAGCAGCTGAACTCATTCATTTACATTAAGTCATAGACTAGTTTTGTGCTACAGTGGCAGAGTTGAGTAGTTGCTACAGAGACCATATAGCCCATAAAGCAGAAAATACTTGCTCTCTGTTTTCTCCTGGAAAAAAGTTCGCTGACCCTTGCCTTACACTACAGCTTCTTCTTTTTTTTTTTTTAGAAGGAAAGGACCTCAGTGAAACTAGGTCAGTTTGTGTATGTATTTTTTTAAGATTTTATTTATTTATTTTTTTTAGAGAGGGAAAAGAGGCAGGGGAGAGAGAGAGAGAGAGAGACATCAATGTGTGGTTGCTGGGGGTCATGGCCTGCAATCCAGGCATGTACCCTGACTGGGAATTGAACTTGTGACACTTTGGTTCGCAGCCCGCACTCAATCCACTGAGCTATGCCAGCCAGGGCTTTACACTAGCTTTAGAAAAGCTTGCAGACTTTGTAGATATGTAATTTTATGTATACAATTCCTAAACCATGTCTTTGCTTGATTAGGTAGTATATTCATTTTATATAAATTCCTTTAAAAGAATTTTGTGACCCAAATAAAATCTTATTCTGAAATACAATAGTGC
This sequence comes from Phyllostomus hastatus, assembly GCF_019186645.2. NCBI lineage: Eukaryota > Metazoa > Chordata > Mammalia > Chiroptera > Phyllostomidae > Phyllostomus > Phyllostomus hastatus. Next base: position 43,545,663 of record NW_025334041.1, read on the forward strand.
AAATTGATTTAATAAAGCTGGCTCAGTTAGGAGGATATTTAGCTAGAAATCCTATTGATTTCAAATCTTGTTGATTAAAAAAAAAGGAAAACCCATAATGCTTGATTTTCAGCCTTAATAAGCTCCAAATATTAAACAAAAATTCACCTTTTATGACGATTTGACTGATATACATGTCAAACTGAGCATCAGATCCCATTGTCCCTCAAAGTAGATGTCAATGGAAATCATGGAGAAAGTTACGCTAAATCCCAGCTTTAATGTGAGATTGGAGCTAGATTTCCCTTAAAAATAATTTTCCTAACCCAATATCTTGTCTTAATATTTGAATATCCAAAAATTTAGGTACAGAGAAAAAGTTCTTCAGAAATAGAGTCTCGAGAGTCAAAGTTTGGAACCACTTTGTTTTCAAGACTTTTTCTTTTTTATTTTTTTCCTTTTTATTGAATTTTTTAGGATGACACTGGACAAAATTATACAGGTTGCAGATGCACAATTCCACAACACATCATCTGTACACTCTATTGTGTGTTCACCACCCCAAATCACCATTTATCAACCACAAACCCTCCTCCACTCCGCCCCCTACCCTGCCCCAGCAATCACCACACTGTTGTCCGTGTCCATGAATTTTCATCTCTTTTTTTTTCTTTCTTTTTTTTGCTCAATCCCTTTACCCCTTGACAGCTGTTAGCCTGCTCTCTGGGCCTTTTTCAGTAAAGAATTTCAGGACAAAGTACATGTTATTCTGTATGGCAGTCTGTTAATTGTTTTCAAGAAAATAATAACAAGCCGTCCTTGAAAAGAATGGCTGGCAATAGAATTAACTCTAGAGACTTCAAGATAGGAATTGCCAGGAAACAAGGTCAGTCTGATAATATTCAAACACATACTTTATTAACCTGAATAAACAAAATATACATAGAAAGTTTGCAGTGCCTGGTAGCTGAGTTGCCTGACCGCTGTTTTTAAATGTTTTGTTAACATTTCATGTCTATAATAAATGACTTTAAATTTTGTGCTTTTCTGAAAGGGTATCTTAAATTTCATAAAAGCAAACCTTCCAAATTCATGGGAGAGAGTGGCTATGAAATTATTTTATAGAATCATGATATAGCTTGAATGTTACTCAGATAACAGATCAAGTCATGGATCAGCATCTTCTATAAACTACATGTCTGTCCTTAAGTGGCTATTGCTGTAGTTGATAGCATCTATAATTGGCCTAAAAGCAATAAACTTGCTTCAGCAAAGTAACTCAAAAGTCCTCAAAGTGATTTTTTAAAATCCAGGGACTATTAGTCTGTTTAATTTATGTTAGTAGAGCATAAATAGGAGGAATTGGTGAAAAAGATAATCTTTTCTGCATGCTAAAATTCAGAAATAATTACTTTTCATTTTTTTACCTTTATAAAGGTAACCAGATGCTTAATCCAAAATTAAATAATTGTCTCAATGCCACAATGTGATAATAAGTAACATTTAACAGATATGTAAATTAAGATTGTATCTAAGACAGAGAAAACAAGAGAAAAATTTAAATATAAATACATGCACATTGTATATAGGATATGGCATGATTTGTCATAATTTACCTGCAGACTTAGACAAATCAGTTTCTCCATTTGGAATGGCTTAAACCATCCCCTAGGCAAATGTTTTTAGACGATGTCTAATCTGAATTAACCAGATATAAACTGTATCTCTATGTGCTTAACTGAGGGGTCCAATGCCACAATTTGAGTCAATAGGAGATATAATCCCAAGACTGAATAATTGTGATTAGTCCAAGAATGTGAGCTGATGCAAGGTTTATGTTGTGTTAAGTCAGTAAAAGAGTGGCAGTCCGCTAATAAAATCCAGTAGTGGGAAACCACCTCCCCATCATGTATTCCCTGATGGACAGTGGACCATCACCTCAATCTATATTTTCCTTCAATACGCTTAATGAATGCGTTTAAGCAGATAACACTGTAGTACCAGAAATAGATCAGAATTAGTCTTTCTAGTAACTTTTGAGTTTTGGTCTGTCAGTCAATGTTCTTCAGAGAAACAGAATCAGTAGGAATTGGTTAATGACAACTGTGGGATCTGACAAGTTCAAAATCCATGGGGTAGTGGCAGGTGAGAAATGCCTGGGCAGGAGCTGATGCTTGTCTTGAGGCAGAAGGTCTTCCTCCTCGGGGAAACCTTAGTTTTGCTCTTAAGGCCTTTCAACTAATTGGATGAGGTTCACTGAGATTATCAAGGACAATTCCCTTTATTTAAAGTAAATGGGTTATTTAAAAAATCTTCTGCATCTGTGTTTGAGTAGTAACCTCCTGTTTAATTTGTATTTCTTAAGAGAGTTTGTAAAAGCCATATAGATCCACACCTACAAAATTCAAGGTGAGGAGTTTGGGTGATTATTGAAATATTTAAAGGATAAGCTTTTGCTTATCTGAATTAGCAGGAGAGACAACCTCAATTCACTAGGCATAGTTTCTCTCCTATTCCCAAGCCTGGCCCTAAGGAACAGCAGAGCATGAATTCACCATCTAATTAATGGTACCCTGTATGATGGGAATGGAACTCTGAAAAATCTTTAAATGTTAGATTTTTTTTGCTATAATTTCCTGACACTGCCCAACTCCACAAGGTAATCATTTTTCACTCTATTTTGCTAAATTAATGATTTGAGTTTTCCTATAAATCAAGGTGAAGGTAAAATTTTATTATTGTTCCTACTATACTTTTCCCCCCTCTATAGTCAGAAAAAAAGATGTCCTTTCTTCATTCTGAAACTAACATTCTAGCTAAACTTTCAAATTCACATTTTCTTTAGCCAATATTTTAAGTTTCTTTCCTACTTTCTGATCTTTAGCCAATATTTTAAGTTTTTTTCCTACTTCCTCCTTCTCTCTCCTGTCTGTCTGCCCCTTTTAGTGACTTTTCTATTTATTTCCTGCCCTTTTTGCCTGCCAGAATTCTTACACATAGTGGGTAGACAACCACCACATCCAAGTCCACTTTCTCACTATTCATTCCCTCTCCAGTTTCCTGAAATTAAACTTAGAAATGTCCCTGAGGTCCACCCCCTGGTGAAATCAATGGCCACTCTGCAATCTATTGCTGTACTCTTGCCACACTGGAAACAAGTAAGGAGACCCTCTTCAAATGCCTTTCTTCTCTGGCACCTTGCAGTTGTGGCTCTCCCCCACCATCTCACTTTCCTCTCTCCTCCATTGGCTCTCCTCCCTGGGAGTACCCCTCTGGAGTTAACACCATTTCCCAAAATTCACTGCACCTTGCTTTGGACAGCTCATCTTTCAACAGCTCATATGCATACTTTCTTGAATTGTTTCATGGCTACTAATTTCTGCATTCAACAAACGTTCTTGAACCCTTACTCTGTGTCACTGCCATACTGGATGTCCACTAAATACGTGAGAAATAAGAATAGCTGTTTTGTACTTCACTTCAAAGAGAAGTAGAAAACTTCCCTTCTGGTTTTTGTTTTATTATATTTGATGCTTCTTAAAAAATCCTCACCCAAGGATATGATTTTATTTATTTTAGAGAGAGAGGAAGAGAGAAACATCAATGTGAGAGAAAATCCATTGGTGGCCTCCTGTATGAACCCAGGCAGGGACAGAACCCACAACCTTTCTGTGCACAAGGCAATGCTCCAACCAACTGAGCCACCTGGCCAGGGCTTGTTTGGTACTTTTGTGAGCATTGGCTATTTTTAATATTTCACTGAAATCCTATAAAGCAGTCATGCATGTATCTCCTAGGCCCTTCCCAGAGAACATGGTAATGACCCCATAAATATTTATTGAATGGATACTAAAACATCAAATTGTTGTATTATGACTAAAAAATATGTCAACCTAATGTCAGTTACACTGGTTGATTCATGCTGATTAAAAATTCTGATTAGTGCCCTGGCTGGGGTACCTCAGGGGATTGAGTGCGGGCTGTGAACCACAGTGTTGCAGGTTCGATTTCCAGTCAGGGTACGTGCCTGGATTGCAGGCCATGACCCCCAGCAACCGCACATTGATGTCTCTCTCTCTCTCTTTCTCCCTCCCTTCCCTCTCTGAAAATAAATAAATAAAATCTAAAAAAAAATTCTGATTAGTAGTTAAATTAGTGAAAATATAATAACTAATTAACTACTACTTAATAAAAAAGTTAAGATTGAAAAATCATTTTTTAAAGATTTTATTTATTTATTTATTTTTAGAGAGGGAAGGGAGGGAGAAAGAGAGAGAGAGAGAGAAACATCAATGTGTGGTTGCTGGGGGTCATGGCCTGCAACCCAGGCATGTACCCTGACTGGGAATCGAACCTGCAACACTTTGGTTTGCAGCCTGTACTCAAACCACTGAGCTACACCAGCCAGAGCTAAAAAATCATTTTAAACACAAAGTCTATAAAGAAATAACAAGAGATTTCTGGGAGTAAAAGCTTAAGACCTAGGTCTCTATGCCCATGACTCTAAAATGTGAATCTCAAGCCCATCACCTCTGAAAGTTCGCTGCCCTTGCCGCTGCCCTTCACCAGTCACAGATCACAACTTCTCTCTGACCGTGAATTTTCACGCACATCCATGACATGACCATTCTCACAGATGACAAGATCCACACTTTAAGTATTTCTTTCATTTGTAAGATACTGGAAATAATAATATTGTATATTTTATACATTTAGGATGTACAAGGTACATCATAACTACATTTGTCTTCCATGCATGTTGATTTAATCAACCTCAGTTAGTAATTTAAGTTATTGTTAAAAATAGTAAGTGCTAGTGCATCCTTCCTGACTAGAAAAAATTAATAAAGACATTGAGAAAATTTTGACTAAATGAAGAAAAACACTTAATTAAATGAAAGAGACTACTAAAGTTTATTTTTGGTATTCTCTTTGCCTTTGCAAAAAAAAATAGCTTTTTAGTTCTAATCTTTCTCCACAAAGCCGGTAGATGATTACATGTTTAGTAGGTCAATAAATTTAAGAACCTGCGATCAAACCCATAGGAAAAAATGAAACTAAGACAAAAAAAGACATTTCATAGCAGAAAGTGTCTGATATTGTTTCTCTTTTCTATCATTTTAAGTCTGAATTTTAGTTAATATTTTCCAATATCCTGACTCAAATCTTTTTTCTTTAATTTTAATTGTTGTTCAAGTACAGTTTTCTTCCTTTTACTCCCATCCCAGCCCACCCCCCAGCCCTCCCCACCTCTGACTGAAATCTTTTATGTTGAAGAAATTATTGAAAGATTGACCAGCAAACTTTTGACATAGTAATAAATATTTATGATCTGCTGCATGTATTGTTATATTGTTCATTGGCTAGATTCTTAGATCTCTTGCATCCAAAGGCCAGTAATTAGGGATGTGCAGTATGACTTTATGCTTTCCCTGTGTCCGTTTCATGAGTAGAATTCAAAGTGGAAATGGGTAACAATCGCATGCCTTCAACAGTCATTGGTCACTGTCTGCATAGAAAAGTTAGCATGTCTGTGTAGCTAAAACTGGAAATACAGTGTATCAAAAAAAAATAATCCAGTATATCTGTTTTATATGTTCTAGACCCAAGGAACCTGATACCTTTACAATTAGCTAATAAGTTAATTGCCCCTTCCACATGAAACAAATCTTGAAATTTTATAAGTACTCTTATATATAGAACCAAACATCCACATAGTTAGAACACAAGCCTGAATATAACCCCAAACACGGTAGCAATGAGGCAGCTCTCCCACTTTGCATCTATGGTATTTGGCTTCTCTAAGCCACAATCACTTCTGTAAAATGGGGACAGTATATTCTCCATTAGGTTATTTCAAAGATTAAATAAGATTAAGTCTCTAGAGTGCTTAGCAGAGTTCTTGGCACAAAGTTTATCATTCTTATTACATAAATAGTACCTATGGTTATTATTAGCCAATTTACTCATTGCTCTGTGAACTCTAACAACATATTTTTTGGTAGAAAGGATTATTGGGTGGTTTTTGCATTATCTAGACCATATCCGTCCACCCTCCTCCCCCCCACACACAAAAAACAAGAGACTATAAAACCTTCCATTTTCAATTGATTCATTTGGAACTATACGATTTTTGCATTTTACTATGATTTGCAGGAACTTGAAATCAAAGTTCTAATACTGAAATTATAAAATTATTGCTAAATTTAAGTTTAAGAAGCAAGAAATTTTCATTGTTTTCAACTCTCATTAACTATATTTTGCTAAAATATAGTGTGTTGTAACCCTTAAGTGAGAAAATTAACATATGTGAGTATATATGTAAATAGGTCCACATGTATACTCACATAGGTACATGTTCAATAGTGGTGGTAAAAAGGGTCAACTTCAAATCTTTGATGATAATTCTTTGCTAACTTATTCCAATCAGCTTCAGTAACGTTTAATAATTGTAACCTCGAGAACAGCAGGGAATTAGATTCTTTTTCTCTGTGCCATTTGTCTGTTGTATCTGAGGATAGAATAATCCCCCATTGTCTACAGGGAAATTGCCGCATATTTTCCTGAAGCTCCTAGACTAGTGGCATTATTCATCCCCAAAAGAATCTGTGTACAGTGTCTAGCAGAGAGAGGGGAGTGGTGAGGTATTCTCTCTCTGAAGGATGTTCTGGATCTCTGATATTGTAAGATACCATACCGATTTCTCTTTCTCTCCCCCTAAGTCAAAGAAATAATAACTACCTTTCTCTGGATTCCAAATTTTTAGTACAGCCAAAGAAAATTTTTTCTTCTCCTTTGCCTTGTGTTTGAAGGATGTTTCATTGGCAGTCTTTGGTGTATATGGCCCAATGGGAAGATTGACTTCTCGATACTTGCATAAAATATTGCTCCTTCAGAAACTGAAATTGGAAATAAAAGCATCCAAGTTTGAACGATCAAAGTCTGTCAGGAAAGATTCATATCTGCCAAGTCTGTTTCCCTCTTAACAAGTTAGAAGGGGTCGCTCGTCAAACCTTGGACCAGTGTGTGTGCAAAATATAAATATACAGTCACATTTTTAGCACGGCACATTTGTTCCTTCTGCCAGTTATTTTATGAAGCTCAGCAATTTAATGCTGCTCCAGTTCAGAAATCCATATGGGAGAAATATTCTGGCATCTTGTTTCAGCAAGCAGCCGGGGCTCAGTAGTTTTTCACATGAAGGGAGGGAGAGAGGGGATCAACATGATCTAATATGTTACACTGCTAGTTAAGGATGGTTGACTGACTTGCAGTGGAAGCACTAGCCAGACCCCTCTCCAGAAATACCACATAGGGATTTAGAAATCTAGAGGCAAGAGTTTCCCTGGCCAAGCAGCTCCGCCAATACAGACACCCTTGCCTCCCGTCCAGAGACATGGGACCAGCACTCAGCTCACAGTGGAGCAAGTAGTATATCTATTTTTTCCCAAAAGCAATTCAAGGAAACAACTTTACAGAATCTTATCTGGAGTTTTGAAATAGAGTTTTTTGCCCATTTTGTATACCAATTTTACAGTATCAAAAACTAAATCCTACTTTCCTCTGACTAAAAATTACTACTTCCACCTGTCTTAAGAGTGTATGTAGGTGGTCAGGTCAGGTAGCAAACACTCAGAGTTAGAAACAAACACTCTCTCCCATTGGACAGGAGGCATCAGTCTGAAATGAAGTGAATGCACCAATACCCCACCTTGTTATTCAGTTTTCTTGCTCACTCAGAATGGCTGGAAATTGACCGTTGTGAGTAGAGCAGAATAAGCTGAAAGAAAGCATGTTTGTGGACAGTTCCTGTTCCACCCCTGCCAGCTCTCTGCCAGCATTTCAGGAGTTGGAGTAAGATCAGAGATGATGGTAGGTCATGCCACGTTGGCCCCTAGGAGCCATTTATGAGTTTTTTTATCACGCTTGCTCAGGAATACAGTTCATGCTGTGTGGAAATAAGCATACATGTAGCTTAATTAATATCCATGTAAACTGATGACTTTCCTGCAAGGTCCCTCTGCATCTCAAGTTTTCATGGGGGGCTGTGTGTGGCTGAGAATATTTCTGTGATGCATCTGCCTTCATGTGTGCTCCTAACACAGGAGAGGACAAGAAGACTCTAAAATATTTTTATCTTGCTCTTGTAAGTTTCATGTCCTGCCAAAGGTTTTAAGATGTTTAAAGTCTTTTTATTTTCTTCTAGTGCAATCACAAGTTCCGTTCAGATACAAGGACTATTTTCATTTTATAGGGTCCCTATGAAAACTTCTTAGTCATTTTTTGGCGTTTAAAATTATTACATTGTTGGACAAGTTCACTGACCATTTTATCCCATTGAATTCCTTGAATTCCTAAAGTGAGCCAGCTATTTAGAAACCTCTGCTCTGGAGCTTTGCAAGGCAGTCCTTTGTGCTTTGCTTTTGTAGCTTTACATAGTTTCCATTTGAAGCATTGTTTTCTCTTTGCCAGATCAGCAAACAATCAGTGCCTTTAGAGTCTCTCAGAATGTATTTTCTTTCTTCTTTCCAACAAGTGAAATGCAAGTATTTAAATGTATCCTACCACTCAATGCCAAACACAAAAGAAATGTAAATAGATCGTCAGGCTAATTCACATCTGCCAGGGAGTAATTGTTGGGTGCTTGCTGATCTAGCATAATTTTTTAAAACCAGGCTTTTAATTAGGCATCTGCACGGGGTCACAAAGATGAAATTTTAAAATGTGATTAAGAAGTCTTTCATTCTTTTGAGAACTATGTGGCTATGCTAAGGTCTTGGTATCCTTCCGCCTATAGAGTATTGGAGTAACTAGCTGCATTTGCAGAAAAATCAGAGAACCTTGGTGTGAGGTCCCAGAGTCTTGTCACTCACCTGTCTAACTGCACAGCTGAAATTCTCCAAAGCCTTGCATGAGCGCAGTCGGGGAGCATTCCACAATCCCACCAGATGTAGGAACTCTTAAAGCTGCACCTTAGAAATTATCTTTTCTGACTTTTCCATTTCACAAGAAAGGAATTTAGACCAAGTTAAATCGCTTATGCAAGATCACACAACGACTGAAATAATTTATACTAGAGCTTATGTTTCACGATAGTGACAGATTTGTGGGTCACAGGGCCCATCATCTTTCTGCCTGGGCATTCTCCAAACCCTCTTCCAAACGGCACATTTTGCAGGAGGGCAGAAAGTGGACTGAGCTACTGCGATGGATTTCCTGGTTCGCAAATGCTTGCCTCACTGCTTCCTTTCACTAATTTAGCTAGTTAAGAAAATGTTGCAGTTCAGCTCTCAATATCCATATTCAGGATTTAGAGACATTTCACCCAGCCTCTGACTCATATGATTTGAGGGATGCAAAACAGTCCCCAAGTCAATATAAGTCCTGGGGTGTTTGACGTTTTTAACATTCATGTTGAAGTCTTGGGTTCAGTTCTTGAATCTCACCTAATCATCGTGACTCTTGAGAAGTTATTTAACTTCTCCTTGGCACACTTTCCACACGTATAAAGTGCAGATAACACTTTATTATGCTTATCACATATGGATTTTGTAAGGATTAGTGGTACAGAGTTTGTAAATGCCAGATAAACATTCAGTATATTAAAATGGTGGTCACTGTGGTCAGAGAAATTCCCCGGTGCTATTAAGGTGGTTGAGTGGGTTGGAGTATTAGGCTATCAGGACGAGTAACACACCCAACAATAGGAGGTGGTCAGAAAGATGGTCAAAAATGTAAAGCTGGCCTCAGAGGGTGACTTTAGTGGGGACATTCGTTTGTTAGTGGGGACAAAGGAAGAGAAGAAGCAGGAAACTGGAAAGAACAAAGCATGTATAGGGGCACAGCCCAGGGCTTAGACCCACCGACGCAGAGCAATTTGGGAAGATACAGGAGCTGCTGGAAGTGTAGACTGAGAGCCTTGTGTGCTGTGCGAGAGAATTTTGCCTCAATTCTCTCTCTGTGAGCAGGTGCTGCAGAACGTTAAGCAGGGAGAATATAAACGAGTGTGGTATGGAAGATGAATTGACTGGAAGTCAGGTGTAAGTCAAGTGCCCTGCTCTTCACAGCCACTGGCACTGATGCCCTTGACACGCCCCCAGGTCCTCAGCCAGTCCTGACCAGGAAGGGGGGGGCGGGGGGGGGGGTATTGGGAATTCATGTACTCCTAGAGGTCAAAATGAGGTGAGACTAGGGAATTCTCTAGTCCCATTGGATCATTGATTTATGCCATATGCTAGGCTTCCTTCCCCTCCTTCCCTCATCTTTTCTGCTAAGACATCAGGAAGACAAGCTAAGAGACTGTTGCAGAGGGCATACAATAGACGGTAAGGCCTTGTCCTTGGATGGTGGAAGTAGGGAAAGAAAGACAGGAACCAAGGGAAGAGACGTCCAAGAGGTAGAATCCAAAACTCTTTGCCTTAGAATGTCACGGTGAAGAAAATACCTTAGATCATCTGGTTCAGCCTCTGTTTTTATAACATGGTATCTGACTCACAGTAGCAGTTGAGCATAATAGATCTTGAATGAATGAATTAATGAATAAATGAGGGGTACGACCCACAGGTGTGTTGACAGCACTAATTATTGGCATACTTTGCACAAACACATAAAACTCCTGACACCTAAATCAGTGCTCTCTCCATTATGCCACAGTTTGCCTCATCATGTAGAGGGGGAAAGGTTAAAACATTATCTCAACCTTATTTTAGTACTACAGCTCATTTTCATTCAGAATGTCATTTATAATGTAGCACATAAGAATTAATAAACTAAAATTCTTCTGATGAAGGCATTTTGTCCTGTCTCTGACACCTTTCATAACCTAAATATTTGACTTTGCATTCCTGCATAATTTGGTGCATGTCTGAAATAATGCTATCTGCAAGACAGATACTTAAGGTCAGTAGAACCACAGTAAGGTACAGAACCTCTAAGGTGGAATCTGTTTCAATTGATGGCTCTTTTCCTTTAAAGTGCAGTTTAAATTTTTTATTTATGATTTGCTTTTTCACTTATTATGCATTCATTGGTTGCTTCTTGTATGTGCTCAGACTAAAGATGAAACCCACCACCTTGACATGTTAAGACGATGTCCTAACCAGCTGAGCTACCCAGCCAGGGCCAAGGGCTAGTACTTTTTATAACTTTCATTCTAAAGAGAATGTCTTGGAATTTTAGAAAATGCTTTAATTTATTCCAAATAATAATGCTTCTGCTTTTAGAAGCAGAAGCTTCTGTTCAAAAGAACAGAAATCAAGGAAATAGTGTTGATTTTTTAGCAAAAGAAATTATATTTAGGAATGAGGAAGGACAATGAGAGACACAGAACACTGTAATAGATTCATTAGGGAACCTGAGAAAATAAGACAAGGGCCACTTGCTCCCCTTGGGCCCTCATCTCTGGATCTTTCTTGTGACATGAAATGGCTGAGAATAGGCTGAGACCCACACGTCTGGATGTTCTAAGTTCCCTCCGCTGCCCCATCGCTGCTGCCACACAGTGTGGACGTGCTCTTGTCTTTCGGACTCCTCCATCCTGACCACACTGCATTTCCATTCCAGAAGGATGCAGGATCCTTTCATGAGGCACTAGTCTTTCTTGTTGGGAAACAGTGCATGTGGTTTTACAGATGAACATAACTGCCCTGTCAAATTTCTGCCAAATCTGCCAAATCCTTTTATAAAGCTCAGCTGTTTCTTTGCAAACATTTGTAATTGCAACTGTTTATTCTTTCTCATTCTTAGGACACATTTACTTTCCAATCATTGTCAGTCATTTGTTAAAAATTTCAAGCATGTATTTCTATATGTAGCATTACTATAGTGCTGTGCCACTTACAGAACATTTCACAGACATCTCTTTCTTGTAAGGTAGGTAGCACAGATATTGTTATCTCCTTGCAGATGAGGAAACTGATGTTGCATGACCTGCTCAGAGAGCAACCCAAGGAGACCCAGCTTCAGTTCTGTTTGTCTATCTGACATGCCACAATCCTGCACTTTGGAAAAGAAATTTTATCAGGAGCAGTTATTTTCAATTTAATTGAAGTGATGCATAGCACCCCCAAAAGTAAATGTCAAATTTTATTATGTTTGTGGATGTTGTAGAAATGAGTGAAAATTAATATTCAATATTATAATAAAATAGTCTACTATAATAAAATTGTATATACTAGTGTTTAAAACACAAGCTAATACAAGCTTCAGATAATAAAGGTAAATCAAATCTAATTATGTGGAATGGAAATTTTAAAATAGTCATTTTTCAATGTAGAGTACATGTAATTGGTAAGATGGACACTGTCAGTGAGAATTTTGTTTCTCTTAGCAAAAATCTATATGACTTGGCACAAATAGAAATTAGAAACACTAAAGGCAGTAAATTTAGCTATGAAATCTATTCCAGTTTTCCTCTGACTAAATCTCTCTATCCTTTATTCAATAAGAATTTATCCTAAATACCTAGAGTTCTCAGCATAGAAATGCTACTTCGTGTATTTTGCGGAGAAAACTTGGAACAGGTAGAAAACTTGCACGAAGGAATAAGTGTGAAAGAAACCTGTAGTCACAAACATGAGATACGAGTAGTCAGAAGAGGAATAACAGATGTCTTTGAAGATGTAAAGAAAGAAACAATCTAGTCAGGAAGAAGTTACAAATAGTAAAGGAATGCACTTGATGGTGGAGGAATAGCATTACTCAATTAAAAGGCAAGTAGCAAGTTGTAAATTGTGAATAGTGAAGATACCATCTTTACTAGAATGGTCACTTACTAGATGGTCAAGACAAAAATAAATTGGAAAGACTTTTGGCAAAGAGTGTTAAACAGCAGGTCTAAAGATGGAGTAGTTTGGACTTAACAGAGGAGACTATAGGATGAGAATGAAGTGTGAAGACAATCATCCTTGTCTGGTTCAAGGTGGTGGTTAAGCAAGGCAGACAGCAAGCAGTGAGAGAGAGGGCTGAAAGGAAGACTGCAGACCACAGTGACTCAAAGATGTGGAAGCAGAGAAAAGAAGTATAAAAATAAACCCCTTTTTAGCAATGTTTTAAGAGGGCCTTATTTCATCCAAAATGATGAAATATCCAAGAGCTATCCAATATTAAATTCTCATTTTCATGGGTAAGAAAGAAACCTGTTATCTTAGAACATTTTCCCATAGAGTCCAGCAGATTTAAACCTCCTGCTCCACCAGCTTCACTCTCCTTCGCTTGCTCCTTTCCATATTTGGGAGTCAGGACATTGTGAGACCAGCCCTGTGGGGATGCCACGCTCATCAGTCACACCATTTTAACCAACGGGCAGGAGGTCAGCAGCCCCAGAACCAGCTGGCTTCAGTGTGGCCCAAAGGAAATGGCCATACAGGCAACAGGGTAACCTTGCAGGCAACATGGCAATGAAAAGGTCTGCTTGGCTTTCAAAAGAAATGCATCATCTTATTTTAATGGAGGACCTTTCTTTGGTAAAATTACAAGTTTTCACAAGCATCATCTCATTCTCACAGTAACCCTGTGAAAGAGAAAATAGCAGAGAGATTTTTAATTCCCATTTTGTAAAAGAATAAATTGAGAGATAAAAAGATCAAATGAGTCTTTTCCAATTCTCCCTCCTAAGTAGGCCAGCAGGGTTGGGGCTAGCGCCAATTTTCCTAATGAGGTTTCTTTTTGTGCTCTTAAGCCCAGTCTGTCCCAGGACTTGGCATGGTACCATCAGATGACATACACCAGGTGGCTCATATTCTTATTTCACAACATGTAAATGACATTCATACAGCACAGTCTATAAATACCCTCCCCAGTCAGCTCTATCTGAACAAGCAAATGTTTGCTTACATCTCTGCTTACAACAGTTTTGGCAAGATGCGTGTCTAGGCAGATATAGACATAGATGTAGATGTAGATACAGATACAGATATAGATACAGATTCAGATATAGATAAAGATAGATATGTAGATGTAGATAGACATATAATTTATCCTCGCTGGAGGACATTTTTTTCATTGCCTTTACAAAGAGAGGGAAGAAGAGAGGGAGGGGAGAGAGAGAGAGACCAATGTAAGAGAGGAGCATTGATTGGCTGTCTCCTGCATGTGCCCTGACCAGGAACTAAACCTGCACCCTTATTATAGGACAATGCTCCATCCAACTGAACCACACCAGCCTGGGCGCATCGTATATTTTTTTAAAGTGAGCAGTTGAATACTATCAAGTTGTTAGATAGTTTTAACTGTGATAACTGATCCCTCATCTTTTACATTCCCAAATCTGCATAGCTCCACAAGATACTGTCGTAGGGTCCTTTACCATTAGCTTGCTTGATGACTTGAAAAATTGCTCCAAGTGGAAAATATCCATAAATTATAAAAGGCAGTCTTACTAATAACCACAAGTAGTTCTCATTCTGTTTCTAAATAGCAAAATTACATTAAAACTAAAAAAAATAATAACATTAATCTCTATAATTCAAATAACTACTCTTTAGACCTGGCAGGGTTGCTTGAGAGCTTTGAGCATTACCTATAATTCCTTTTCCCCTATGAATTTCTGGCATAGCAGAGAAAAAGAATAAAAAGCATGCTTGGGGATTGGGGCATTTGTTAACAGTGATTAAGGTCAGGGAGAACCGTAAAGGAACATAGCATTTGTTACCCTCCTGCCTTTGGCTTGCCCACTGAGAAACTGATACTCATCCTTGACTATGGCTGTGGTGGGAATATCTTGATGGGACTGTCCTGATTTTGTAGAAGGATATAATCAAGGACAGATAATAATTACTGAAATAGCAATCACCCTTTGCATAACAGTTTGTACATTACAAACCTTTCACCTGCATGATCTCTTTTGTTATTTACCTTAGATCAGTGAGGTGCTATTATTATTGTTCCTCATTACTTCTGAAGCATCTGAGTCATGGAGGATTTCAGTTAGTTTTGAAAGTTGCACAGTTAGTAAGTGACAAAGCTGGAAATCAAACCAAAGTTGTTTGACTCCCGAACCCATGTAATGTCTGCCACGCCGTGCAGCCACCCACACCTACAGAAAATGCCAGATCAAGAATGGAGATGGGAAGGAAGATAGTTACCATGTTAAAAAACAAAACTATTCAAATAGGAAAAATGGGGAAATGAGATGTACTGCAAACAAAACCCAAATGACCAATAAACTCATGAAAAACTGCTCACCCTCACTAGCAATCTGGAAGATGAAAATTAAAACCATGATCACACCCAATAGATTAGCCAAAGTTAAAACTCTGAGAATGACAAGTACTGTGTCAGAGAGAAAGCAATGAAAATTCTGATGTTACCAATGGGAGTGCAAATTGATTTGACCTATTTTGTCAGCCATTGGCTATTATCTAACAAAGGTGAAGATGCACGTGGCTTATGCCCAGCAGTTCTTTGCCAGAGTTCATACCTCAGAAAAACTCTCCATATGTGCCCACGGGCCATGGAAAGAATTATGTTTAACCAAAAATTCACAAGAACCCTAGTGTCTATGAACAGAAGCATGGATAAATATTAATAAATAGTGACATAGCCATCCAATAGATACTACATTGCAATGAAAATTAATGAACTAAGGTATAGATATCAACATAGATAAATATCACAAATATGTTTTTAGGGAAATTATAGAAGATTAATATATATATATCATTTACAAAAGGTTTAAAATATGCAAAAATATATGTTAAGGATATTATTATTCCCCAAACATTGCTTAGGGGTATTATTTATGGGTCCCTAGTTGTGTTATAAAAATATAAAGTACATGCAAATAACAAACCTCAAATACAGGACAATGGTTACCTTGGGAAAGAGCAGGAAGGGAATGCAAGTGGGAGGGGACTGCCACTCAGAGCTCTTCAACCGGTCTGAGCAGTGTTCTAATCATTAAGCTAGATGGTAGGGAGATCATACACAGGTATTTATTATTCTTTCAACTTTTTACTGTGTAGAATAAATAACTTTAAAAATAGAAGAAGCAGCACAAGAAGGAAAATAAGTTGTCTGGATCAGTCACTTCTCTGGGATGACCAGAACCAGTTGAAAATGATTCCAAAGATTCCCCACCTTCCCCAGTCTGCCGAGGACTCAGGGTAGAGGGTGTCCATCCCAGTTTAGTCCTGAGTCCTCGTCCAGTGTTCCAGCCATTACACCCGCACCCTTCCTGATAGGGGTAATTGAAGGCTGAAGTTGCACATGATCAATGCCATAGTCTATAACATTTTCTACAGCCAGACCTAACCTGGATCCCTGAAAATGTTTAACTTTTCTGTTGCCTTATCTTTAGGGTTTTTAAGCAATTCTCCAGCATTTGGAAAGAGTGTTAAATTAACCAAGACTATATTGTTGAGGACATTTTACTCAGTAGTGTCTTATTCATAGATATATATTTTTTCATAGATATATTTTAAGTGCATTTAGTAGAGAAATAATAACAGACACCTAAGAAAAGCCAGAAAAGTAGTTCAATTGAACTCTGATAGTTCAATTCTGTTTTTTTTATTTTTGGAGTTTGCAATTTTGGTGGACAAGGATGTCTAGAATAAAATCCCTAGCCATTTACACTACCCATTTCAGAATGATCCCGATAAATTGATGTCTGTGGAGTTACTTATTTGACAATCTGTGAAAACATGTCTTCATTTCACACATACTCCTGAGCATAGTAAGGCACAATCTCAATTTGCAAGTTCAATTCTCAAACATTATAGCTTTTGAGGATAGAAATATTAATCCATGATAGAGTAGTTCTCCAAAAATAAAATTGTTATTCAGACATCATTGAATTTTTAAAACAAACATATTTTCCTGCATTCTAAGGAAGAAATACTACTTCTCTGAATATATTTTGTACTGAATAATTTGCATCCAGGGCATTTTAATATCATAAAGTTTACTATTAACCAGTGGGCTTCTGTAGCTGATAATTCATTGAGGAGAGAAGACAAATGCCTTTTTTGAAAAGATCTAGAGAAATTTCAACTTGTGTAAGATGAGAGGATGAGTCTATGGCAGTTCTGGGTTTGAAAGTGAGTCCCAAATCTCCTCCATCCTATTTTAGCAATAATAACATTAATAATATTCCACATTTTTTGACCACTCACTATGTGTCAGGCACTGTACCAAGGACTTCTTCTGCATTATCTCATTTCATCCTCACAATCACTTTACAGAAGAGGGACTCATGGCTTAAAGCAGGTAAGCCATTTGCCCAATATGATATATCTGCTAAGTAGTAGAGCCAGGATATTATCCCAGATCCCTAATCCTAATAACTCTGCTCTTGACCTTTATATGTGGATACTTGGAACCTTTGCAATTATACCTTGTGATAGACAAAATATATCTCTGATATTATATATATTATGTCATTATAATGTCATTATATATGATATTATTACATATATTTCATTTTATATATATATAAATAAATGGGCAAAATATTTTCCTCTTTTATGAAAAAAGAAAAAAGTCAATTAACTCAGACAAGTGATACCAAAAATAAAACTATGTACTCGGGCTCTGAACTTTTTATCCAAAACTTTTGACCACTACATCTCAATGGTTTGAAAATTTTATCAACTGAAATGCACTGAAGATGGAAATAAAGATGAAAAAGAAACACAGAATGAGGGCTTCTTCGAGGTACAAATTCTTCTAAACTTTTATTTCTGACCATTCATTTCTGAATATGAAGTTGTTCCTGGAGTTCAAAGATAACCATATAGCATTTTTTCAGTATTTGCTCAGTATATTTGTTGGCAGACCTGTTGTAACCTTGAATCACCTACAGTAAATTTAAATATTATTCTAATTGATTTCTTCACTGCTTCCTGAGAAACAGAGCACCACTTCACTGGTATCATAAATAATTCCTTTTCTCTATGTCAATGTTAATTGAACTTACCTCACATTGTCAATCTCTTTCTTTTTTCCCCACAGGTGATGTCATTGTCTATATTAATGAAGTTTGTGTCCTTGGACATACTCATGCAGATGTGGTCAAACTTTTCCAGTCTGTTCCTATTGGCCAGAGCGTCAGCCTGGTATTGTGCCGAGGCTACCCTTTGCCCTTTGATCCTGAAGATCCTGCTAACAGCATGGTGCCACCCCTTGCAATAATGGAGAGACCACCTCCAGTTATGGTCAATGGAAGACATAACTATGAAACATATTTGGAATACATTTCTCGGACCTCACAGTCAGCTCCAGATATAACAGATCGGCCACCCCATTCTTTGCACTCAATGCCAGCAGACAGCCAGCTAGATGGCACGTATCCACCACCTGTCCACGACGACAATGTGTCTATGGCTTCGTCTGGGGCCACCCAAGCTGAACTTATGACCTTAACCATTGTGAAAGGTGCCCAGGGCTTTGGCTTCACTATTGCCGACAGTCCTACAGGACAGCGGGTGAAACAAATACTTGACATTCAAGGATGCCCTGGCCTATGTGAAGGCGACCTCATCGTGGAGGTCAACCAGCAGAATGTGCAGAACCTGAGCCATACAGAAGTGGTGGATATACTGAAGGACTGTCCCATTGGAAGCGAGACTTCCTTGATTATCCATCGAGGAGGTAAGACAAAGCTGGCTCAGCAAGTAAATGTGTAGGTAAAATAGTAGGACTTTTACAATAACATTGCAAAAATGGAAGTTTCTCTGGGGTTGAATGAAGTCATACTTTAAAAAATAAAGGTAAAACAGTAAGAGAAAAACATGAGCCCAGGAAGCTATGGTTTTTTTAAATTTTGAGAATTTATCTCTCCCTATTTTATATGAAACTCAACAAAAATAGTGCTTTCAGTCTTACAAACTTATATTGTTATGAAGTTGGAGGCTAAACATTGAATACCCACGTATGAGTGGGTTATAGTTCAAAAGTATGTTAATGTGTCAGTTGTAGAAACCTCAAACTGGTTTCTCATTGACTTGATTTTTACAAACCTGATATTTCCAGCAAAATCAGTGCCCTGGTTTGTGCTTAGGATTCCAGCCTAGCACATGAAAACTGGTTCAAGCCCTTATAAGCCCAGTGTAGTCTTGATAATCCCCATAAACATCACTGGAAGCTGTGCCATGGTAGAAAAATCTCCCAGAGTTGTGAACAGGGTTGCTCACGACCCTTCTGCCGCTACTACGGGACTGCTCTAGCAATAATTATTACATGTAGTGCCTTCCAGGGCCTGATAAGAAAGTTATGGAACAGGGTTCGGGCTAAAGTTCTGGGCTGTCATCCTGGGCTGACATGTGGAGATGGAGCAGTGAGGAGAGTGATAGGAGCTCTGAACTCTGGATGTTTTTCTCCGTGAGGAAGGAATGGTACTAAACATGTCTCTACCATGTGCTCTTGATTACCCATGAAACAAGGGAGAGAAAGGAGGGAAGGGCCATAGAGAGATAGAGAGGATACTTGAGAGCAGTGTAAACGAAAGTGCTAGCTAAGACCTGGCTTTCCACTTAACCAGATGTCTCACCTGTTATATTGAAATGCTACTTGACCTGATGATCATGTTTTTCGTGTCAGATGGCCCACAATAGGTGCTCATTAAATTTCTGTTGAGTCTAAATTAGCACTGAAGCTGCAGCAGGGATAGGTCAGAAGGAGCAGCACTACGAGGAACTCACATGTGAAGAACACACGTGTGACAAACATATGTGATTGCCTATTCAAAGCACTAAAAACAGCATGAAAGCTCTGTCAGTTTGAAATGTAAATGAAGTAGTGCAAGCTGAAACAAGCGCCCTTTATGATTTTTTGGCCTTCTCTGCAGGTGTTTCCCCTTCAAGAAAGCACTTACATTGTTGCCTCCTTGTGTGAAAAGGGACACACTATACTGTTTGTGGGCAACACCATACAAAGTATTATGTTCCTGTAGTAAAAAAGGAAAATAATGTAATAGTAAAAACAATCCTAAATCTTAAATTTTACCTTTCTAAGGCATTGTTACAAAATAACTCTTGAAACTTGATAATATTGACAGTGTATTTTGATTTCTCTCATTGCTTAAGTTTAAAACTAACATTCTTAATTAAATAAGCCATATCTTCATAATGTGCAATTGAAAATCAAATCATTGTAACAGGTTCTTGAAATTAAAATTTATAACTGAAAATCACTCTACAGTAATTACAGTAATTTCTATGTGATTCATAGAAATATGTTTGGACATGTGTATAATGACTTTTCTAAAGGCATAAAGAGCAGAAGTATTTTGAAATTGTTTTTTATATGTATTTATTATATATTACATATTATTATGTAATATGGATTTATATTTTTGCCATTGGTACCTTTTCTGAAAACATTTATTGTGTGCCTGCTGTCATCTAGACAAGACTTCCCTATTTTTCTCTCCACTCCCCACCATTTAATCTTCAAATATTCATTTTTGTTTGCATGTTGTTTGTGTTGGGGATGAGGAATTGTTTTTTACTTTGTGGCTAGTGTAGAATTGCAGAATGTAGTATACTGTGGTGCTTAAAGTACTTTTAATCAAAAAATCTCTTGTTGCCCCACATTCCCACAATCTGAACTCATCTCTCTTAAATTAATAGGAACTAACACCATGATCATGTGATGAAATTCACTTTGATTCTATTAGTAGAGCTAATCATAAATGCTTATGGCCTCATTCAGGTAAGTATAAATCTTCAAGAGCAGGTTCATTGGCCTGGGTCCTGGCAACATGATCATGGTTGTTTGTTTGTTTGTTTTTAATCATTTACTAAGATGTTTTTATTTAAAAAGTAATAATGTACATGATTTAATACATTATTTTTAATACAGTATTTTTGAGCAAATAGTGTCAGAAGGTATATATTGGAAGTAATTCTCTCCCATACCAGACTTTCAGTTCTTTCTCAGAGGGTAATGGGTTTTCTATATACATACAGAAATTTTGCACTCCTAACTAGTATATACTTGAATATATGCAGTATATTAAATATATATGAGGTAATTTTATACATAAATGTGTCTTGCTCTGAAATCTTGGTTATTAGGATGTATATTTATTTTTTAACACACCATTGTGATACAATTTATATATCATAAAATTCACCAATTGTAAGTGCATACAACAGCAAGTTTTGCTAAAATGATATAGCTGTATAACAATCACCATAATCCTCAGAATATACATCATATAAACTCCCCTAGTCCAAGATCATCACTAATATGCTTTCTGAATAATTTTGCTTTTGTACAAATTTTCTTACAGATGGAATCATACAGTATTTAGTCTTTTACTTAGCATGACACTGTTGAGATTTGCCCATGTTGGTGCACTTATTGCTAGTTTATTTCTTTTTGTTTCTGAGTAGCATTCTATTGTATGGATATACCACTTTTTAAAATGCGTTAACCAGGTCATGGACCTCAGTTGTTTTTGGTTTTTGGTATCTACAAATGATGTTGCTATGTATGTTGGATAGTAATTTGTGCACATGCATTTTCATTTTTTCTGGGTAGATACCTAGAAGTAGTACTCTAGGTTACATTAAAAGTGTATTTTAAATTGTTAAGAAATTTCCAGAATGTTTTCCAAAATGACTATAACTTTTTAACCTATCCACTAGCAATGTATGAGATTTCCAATTTCTACCCATTGTTGTCCACACTTGGTATCAACAACCTTTGAAAATATTTGTTTTAGTGGGTACTTTCAGTGGTTTTAATTTATATTTCTCTAATCTTTTTATGGGTTTATTAGCATTCATATGTCTTCTTTGGTGACATGCCTACTCAATATTTGCCCATTTGTATATTTATTGGGGTGTTTTATGAAATTATAAAGTTCTTAATATATTCTGAGCACAATTCTTTTAAAAGATTTATGATTTGCAAATATTTTCTGTTGGTCTGTAGCTTGTCTTTTCATTTTCTTTTCTTTTTTTATTTCTTATTTTTCAATTACAGTTGACATACAATATTATATTAGTTTCAGGTGTATACCCTAGTGATTAGATATTATATAGCTTACTACATGATCATCCTGATAAAACTCATACCCATCTGACATGATACATAGTTATTACAGTATTATAGACTCTATTCCCTATGCTGTGTTTTTTATCCCCATGACTCTTCTGTAATTACCAATTTGTACTTCTTAATCACTTCACCTTTATCACCCATCCTCCAGCCTTCTCCCATCTGGCAACCATAAAAATGTTCTCTGAGTCCGTATCTATGAGTCTGTTTCCGTCTGCTTTTTCATTTATTTTGTTTTTAGAGTCAATTGTTGATGGATATGTATTTATTGTCATTGTATTGTTCATATTTTTATCTTTTTTTTTCATGTCTTCTTCTTCTTAAAGGAGACCCTTGAAGTTTTCATGTAGTACTGGTTTGGTGATGATGAACTCCTTTAACTTTTTTTAATAGCTTCTCAAGGTAATTTCCATTTTTTTAAAGGATTTTATTTATTTATTTTTAGAGAGGTAAGGAAGGGAAACAGAGAGAGAGAGAGAGAGAAACATCAATGTGCAGTTGCTGGGGGTCATGGCCTGCAACCCAGGCATGTACCCTGACTGGGAATTGAACCTGCAACACTTTGGTTCGCAGCCCGTGCTCAATCCACTGAGCTACGCCAGCCAGAGCTGAACTCCTTTAACTTTTTCTTGTCTGGAAGTTCTTCATCTGTCCTTTAATATTAAATGAAAACTTTATTGGGTAGAATGATCTTGGTTGTAATCCTTGCTTTTCATCACTTTGAATATTCCTTGCCAATCCCTTCTGGCCTGCAGTTTCTATTGAGAAGCAGCAGACTGTCCTATGGGAGCTCCCTTGTAGGTAACTAACTGCTTTTCTGTTGCTGCTTTTAAGATTCTCTTTTTGTGTTTAATATTTGGCATTTTAACATTGTACCAGCATTATGTTGTGTCCTTGTGTGGGCCTCTTTAGGTTCATCTTGTTTGGGACTCTCTGCACTTCCTGGACTTACAGTCCAGGTCTACGTCCTTCACCAGGTTAGGGAAGTTTTTTCTCATTATTTTTTCAAATAGGTTTTCAATTTCTTGCTCTCTCTTCTTCTTCTTTGGGCATACCTATGAATGCCAATGTCAGTATGCTTGATGTTGTCTCAGAGGCTCCTTACACTATCCTCATTTTTTAAAATTCTTTTTACTTTGAGCTGTTCTGATTGGGTGTTTTTTGCTTACTTATATTCCAAGTCACTGATTAGATTCTCAGCCTCATCCCTTCTACTGTTGAGTCCCTGTAAATTGTTCTTTATTTCAGTTAGTGTATCATTCATTTATGACTGTTCTTTCTTTTATGGTTTCCATGTCCTATTTTATGCTTTTGAAGTTCTCGCTGATTTTATCTATTCCTTCCTTAAATTCATTGAGTATCCTTATAATCAATGTTTTGAATCTTGCATCTAGTTGATTGCTTGTCTCCATTTTGTTTCGTTTTTTTTCTGGAGTTTTGTTCTGTTCTTTCATTTGGGACATGTTTCTTTGTCTCCTCATTTTAGCAGTCTCCCTGTGTTTGTCTCTGTGTATTAGGCAGAGCTGTTATGTTTTTCAGGCTTGGTAGAGTGGCCTAATGTAGTAGATGGCACAGCCTCCTCATTCACCTGAGCTAGGCACTCCAGGTTCACTCTACACCCACCACCACATGGACTGTGTATACCCTCCTATTGTGGTTGAACCTTGATTGCTGTTGGCACATCAATGGGCAGTATTTACCCCCAGGCCAACCAGCTGCAAGGACTGGCTGGGACAACCATGGAGGATCCTCTGTGCTGGGGCATACCCCACAGAGCAGGACTTACTTCAGTGGAGCTCTGGTACCACTGTATCCACCCCTTAACTGTATCACTTGTGGAGGTTGTTGGGCAGTGCTTTGACATGGTCTGAAGCTGTCCACTGCTGGCTCTGAAGCCTCCTGGGGAGGGCAGACCAAGATCAACCACCACCTGTGTTCTCCCTTAGGCCTCCTGGCCCAAACTACAAAGCAATCTACAGATGGCTGCTACTTGTTCTGGGCTTGGAGGTGCCCAGGAGAAGTCAAGCTGTAAACCAAGGCAGACTGCTGCTAGTGCTAGGCCTGGGGCCACTTAGCAAGAGATGGGGTATGCCAAAGCCATCTGCTGCTGGTTTGAGAGATTTTAGTGAAGTCTGAAGCTGAGCCAACACAGGCTATTTGTACAGAAGATCAACTAGAAACAGCTTCGATGAGCCAGATAGTTGGTGACTCAGGGAATCACCAGGGCACAGTGAACAATGATAACCAGGTTGATGGAAACTCAGCTCTGGTGCCCACCTGCTGACTCTCTTGGTGGGAGTGGCAGTGCTCAGAAAAGAAATGGCCCATGCCAGCATTCCTTGTCTGGGAGAAAGTTGCCCTGCACCTCTTTGTCCTGAGGTTGGACAATTGAGTTCCTCCCCATGTATCCCTGGTGCTGGAGCTCAGAGTGAGTTTGAGTAAGTCAGTGCATGAGCCCTTTAAGAGGAACACCTGGGACTCCAGAAGCCCCCCATCACACTCAGCCACCATCCCTGCTGGTTTTTAAAGCCAGAAGTTAAAAGGACTTCTTTTCCTGGCACTGGAACCCTAGGCTAGGGTCCTGGTGTGGGGCTGGGACCCCTCACTCCTCAGGGGGTCCTCTGCAGCCAAGTTATCGCTCCTGATTTTTATCCACCACATAGGGGTGTAGCACCGGCTTGTTCCCCATCTCTGCCCCTCCTATTTTTTTCAATGTGGCTGCTTCTTTATATCTTTAGTTGTAGGACTTCTATTCAGCTAGACTTCAGGTGGTTCTGAATGATGTTTGTTCTGTAATTTACCTGTAATTTTCATGTGGTTGTGGGACAATGCAAATACCACATTTACTTATGCAGCCATCTTGATCAGAATCCTAGATTCTCTTTTCATTATCTTAATGGTACCTTGTGAAGCAAAAAAGTTGTAAATTTTAATGAAGTCTAATTTATCTTGTTTCTATGTAGATGGATGGAATCTGTTTCCTTATATTTAATTTTTAAATCTGTTTGGGGAGAGTTTTTTTTTAGTTTTTGCCTTTTTTTTTCAGGATAATGTGAACAATGTATTGGAAAGCAGTTCCTAAAATGTGTTGGAAAGTAGTCCCTCTCCCTCTGTTTTCTGAAAGGGTTTATGTAGAATTAATATCATTTTTTCTTAAAAGTTTGATAGAATTCACCAGTGAAGCCATCTGGTCTGGGTTTTTATTTGTAGAAAGATTTTTAGTCACTGATAAAATTTCTTTCCTTTACTTACGTCTATTCCAATTTTATATCTTCTTGAGCTTGTTTTGGTGTTTTATGTATTTTTAGAAATTTTTCAATTTATCTGAGTTGTGAAATTTGTTAGCATAATTTTTTAGCAAATTTTTTAAATCCTCTTTTAAGAACCAACTCTTTGATTCATTGATTTTCAGTTTTCTATTTCAATGTTTTCCCCATTGATCTTTATAATTTTCTCTCTTCCACTTACTTTATGCTTGATTTACTTTTCTGTTCACCTGAGGCAGAAGCTTGTATTGATTCTAAGTCTTTCTCTTTAAAAGCATTTAAAGCTATAAATTTTACTATAATCACTTCTTTAGCTGAATTCAGTAAATTTTGATGTGCTGTGTTTTCTTTTTTATTCAGTGCAAGATATTTACTTATTTCCCTTGTGACTCCTTCTCTGACCTATAGGTTACTTAAAAATGTGTTATTTGAAGAACATTTGGGGCTTCCCAAATTTTTCTGTTGATTTCTAATAATTTTTCTGTGTAGAAAAACATGTTTTGTATTATTTCAGTTCTTTTAGAAGTATTGAGACTAGTATTATGGCCTAGTGCCTTGCTTTTTTTTTCACTTAATTTATTTTGGAGCATTTTATATGTATTAGTTCAGAATACATGTGTCCTTATTGTTTTTAATAACATTTAATCAGATACCCACTAATGGATATTTTGGTTGTTTTCATTCCTTTCTGTTATAAAGAATGATGTATCTTTATACTTTTATCTGTCTCTGCATTAGAGAGTAAGTGTATAGCATAAATTCATTCTTTTCTTCAACAAATATTTCTTGAGTGCTTACTATGTACTAGGAATATTTGGACACTAGAGATAAAGCAATAAACAGAGCCACCCACATTCTTTTTTTTCACTGAGTTGATATTCCATTAAAGAGAGACAGCAAATAAATGCCAAAAAAAAATGTCCTTTATTACATATCTCCTATTCCCCTGGAATTTATTCTGGAATATTAACTTTATAACCAGTTGCATTACTGAGTTATCTTGTTTCTCGGTTTGTTTGGTTTTTTTTCAGTTCATTTTATGGGATTTGGAGGCACACAATCATACCACCTACAAATAACAATCACTTTGCCTTCTCCCTTACTATTTGCATAGCTCTGATTAGTCTTATCTGATGTATTTAACCATTGTTTTATGAACACTGTTGATTAATAGTGGGGAATATGGAAATTTCTATCTTATTTTTGGTTTATACAGTTAAACATAATACTGGCTTTTTATTTGACACAAATATTTATTATGTTAAGGAAATATTTCTCAATTCCTATTTCATTAAGGATCTTTGTTAAAAATGAATATTGAATTTTATCAAAAGCAAAAAAGATATCTATGGAGATGAACATAATTTTCTACTTTGGCTTACCATTTTGATGAATTGAATTAAGTGATTTATTATTGAACTATCCATTCCTGAAATAAACTATATTATGCTTATAAAGTTCTCCCATATTCTATTTTTATATGTAATTTTCCATCCGCATTAATATTTGAGATTGGTCTGAAGTTTTTTTTAGGTTCTGTTTTGTTTATTTACTATTAGATATTACTATTGAAGTTATAGTAGATGTAATAAAAGCAGTCAGTAGTTATACTTCTCTCTCTGCTTTAAAATAATTGAAGTTATCTATTCCTTAAAGGTATAATATAATATAATTTTTATATTATGTAGTTCTAGTAGGTTGGGTTGGTTTTGGGTTTGGTTTGGTGGGAGGGAGATACCCTTTTACAACTCTTCTCATTTTTCCCATAGTAATTAATCTTCTTAGAGTTTCTGTCTTGCCTGAGCTCAATTTTTATAATTTATATATATTATCTTACAAAATTTTCTTTTATTCATTATTCCAAATGTATTTAAATATAATTAAATCAAATATCCTATAATTTTTTCTTTTGTTTTCCACTTTACCTTAGAGCATTTCTATTACTCTCACATCTTGTTGGTGCTATTTTCTTGATTAGGTTGGCTGTCTTTCTATTTTAATGGCTCAAGAAACACACAAATTTATTTATAAATAGTTTGTTGGCCAGTGCTTAACCTAGTATGGAATAAGAAATTATGACACTTCCTGTCCAAGGAGGCTGTTTTTTGATGTCTGGAAAAAAGCAACTTCAGTGTGGTTACCATAATCAACCCTTGTCAAGTATCATACTCTTATTGATATTAAAGTGCAACAAAGTCCCCTATTTAATTTGTGAACCTTACATAAATTACAGCTGATCAGTATTTTAAATTTTTCTTTTATGTTTCTAGAAAACATGATCCTAAAAGCTTTCACTAGATCAGAATATTCCTTTCTCATGCTGACAATATAATAATTAACTGATATCAATAATGAACATCTCTTTTACATTCAAACAAAATTCAAAGTATTTGAGAGGCAGTATAAGCTACATCACAGCTGTGTTTGAGGGCAAAGCATAAAAATTAGGGATACAGAGAATTTGTGTCTATGTAGAAAACTCTGCTGTACATTTTCCAAAGGCATATTATCTAACAGAAACATAGTTTCACAAGCTTTAAACTGCATAGAGTAAATACTAAGGAAATCTATAAGAAGTATCGACTTTTTTCATAATGACTACATTTTTTCTGCAGATTTGTTTAGAAATAGTTTGAAATTTACATAAAAATTATGAATATAGCACACAGAGCACCGTATACCATTTGCCCACATTGCTATTAGCATTTTGCTCCATTTGCATAATAGCAAATGTGTGCGTGTTTCTGAACTATTTAAGACTAAGTTGCATACACCATGCCACTTTATCCCAAATATTTTATTGTTTATTTAATGTCGCTACTTGTTTGGAGAAATATGCAAGCAGCCAGTTATAAGTTATAAACTCTACTTTTTAAAAACTTTGAATTTTAAAACTATAATGACCACCACAACAGAAGCCTTAAGAAATCATCAAAAGAGATTTTTATAAAAAAAGAGACAGAGACAAAGAGAGATTGAGTCAACACTCACCAGGATCTGATACAGGAATATTTTTGAGGGGATGAAAAGCACTAGTTGTAATAAATGAGCGCTATCCAGAGAGGTTAGGTGAAAGTCAAAATGGATAACCCACGATCAGTATTATGTAATCTAACTTTATACATCACTTCCTTCCACATTTCACCAGCCGGAACTCTGTTCTAGGTCTTACTTATCATAAGTGCATAGGAGATGGGGTATTCCTGTGTACCCAGGAATAGGGAATGGTTTGGGGTCACACATGTAGTAGATACTCTACCCTTGATATGTCTTATATGACTACTGATTGTGTCAAAGCATAAAATGAAATCTTTTCTATAAGATGACCTTGTAATGTGATTTATTTTAGACTTTTGAGGTACACTTAAGTTACTGGTGATTATACATTTTAAAATTCACAGATCTCCTCACATTTCACTGTTCAATACAACTTTCATGGATAAAGAAAGTTAGATTTATTTAAGTAATTGGTCCAAGTTCAATGAATGTATGTCTTGGCAAAGCCTAGGTAATTTATGGTTCCCCAGATATAAGAAATATGAACAAATATTAATGACAAGGTACTCCATCCTAAGCATGGAAAATGCCATTGATCTCATGGGATATACACCAAAACAGGGAATGGATGCACAAAAACCCTGAAGGTGAGAGACAGAGAATGATGGGACTACATATAGAGTTGTTTTCTCACCACTTAAAAGTAGCAGAAACAGAACTCAAGACTAGGTCTTCTTACTGTACTGTCAGTGAGTTTTACATTATATCAGAAAGCTTTCATGGTGTCTACTTAGACATGCAGGATTTATTTATCAATTTTCATTCACTTAATATGTATTTGTTGAGAATCTGTGCTCAGTGCTGCTCTAGGTACTAGAAATATGACAGTAGTCAAAACACAATCCTGTGCACACACGCACTGTTAGCCTTCATCTCCTAGTTGTAAATTAGATAATGAACAAAGAAATACATCTTAGAGTCAAGAATAAAGGAAACTGAGAAACAGGGTTACAAAAAAAGGAGAGTGATGGGCATGGAAGATTGTTGTCTTATAAAAAGTGTAGTCAGGAAAGATATCTGTGCAGAGAGCTAAAGAAAGTAAGGGAGCAAGCTGTGTGGAAATCCAAAGAAAAGTATTTCAGGCAGAGGGGAGGCCCCGAGGCCTGATGTGGTCAAGTAACAACGAGGAGCTCCTGTCACTGAGACTGAGTGGGAAAGAGAAGGAATGGAAATGAGTCAGAGATTGCTGGGGCTGTAGGGAGGCAGGTAATGTGGAGTCTTATGTAGCCATGGACCACAGGAAGGACTTTAGATTTTATTTTTGAGTGAAATGGGAAGCCTTTGAAGTTTTTAAACATAGGAATGATGTGATATGACATTTAAAAAGATTCACTGTGGTTGCTGTGTGGAGAATAATCTCTTAGCAGGCAAAGCTGGAAATAGGCAGACAAGTGAGTGGGCCTTCACAGCAAACCAAGTGAGATATGAAGAGAGACTGGGGAAGGATGGCAGAAGTGGAGGTAGTAGGAAATGGATTCTGAATATATTTCACAGGAAGAGCTGCAACATTTGCTGGTGTATGGGATGTAGGGTATAAGAGAAAGAGAGAAATCTAAGACCACAAAGTTTTTGACCTAAGCAGCTAGAACAGAGTTTCCATTTACTGTTATGATGAGTATGATGAATGCAGACAGTCATGGGGACTTTGTTTTGGAATCAAGAGTCCAGTTTGGAACATGCAAAGCTTGAGCTACCTTTTAGCAATCCAAATGAACATGGCTGGCACGTGAACGGTATTGAAAGCTAGAGACTGAGTGAGTACATTTAGAGAGTGAATGCAAATAAAAGAAGAGAAACATTCTGAGGACTGAGTACAGGGAGCTTCCAATTTTAGAGGTCAGGAAGACTAACCAGCAAAAGGCTAAGAAAGCAGGACTTGTGAGGAAGCAGAATAAACAAGAGAGCAGGATGACTGGTATCTTCATGCAGGGAAATAAATGTTTGAAGATGGAAGGTGTGAATAATTGTGTTTTGTGCTCAGTAACATGACTGAGAGTTTAACATTGAATTTGGCAACAGGATCACATATTTTGAGTTAATGTAATCATTTAAGTCAGTTGAAAATAAGTCAATTTTTTTATTTGATTTACTAATTAGGGGGAAGTCAACATCAGTGTTTTGGTCACTTGAAATCGAAGCATTTATGTGTTAATTAGTAGAGTGCATTTATTTGCAGGTACTATGATTTTGAGGAAGAGCACCAGCCTTCGCCTTACATAATTACCCTAGAGATAAGTGACTTTTTCAGCTCTTTATCATAAAGTTCAAGTGCCATCAAAATTAAAATTTTAAAACTTAAGGGTCTCTTTAATCCAAAGAAAAGCCCACTCCACCCCATCTGCCCACACTTCAGTTAGTGAGGTTACTATGTCAATTATTTTATTTGAAAATATATCTGTTGGCCATTTCCAAACATAAATGGAAGAATGGACAGAAGCAGTGCTGTTATAGATGGTAAATCCAATATACATACAACAAGATGTAACTGTTAATTGTCAATTTGATATTAACCTTTTATTTACCTCACTTACTGTTTGAGGACACCTTAAGTGCAAAGAAGGGACCAGTTAAGATTCACATTCCCATAGTCACCAGTATAAATAATTGCTCTAGTGGAGATATACAGAAACACCAATTCAGAGAAGCTACTGGTTTTTTAAATTCTAGCTAATTTCCCTCAAAAGCAAAAACTGTATTTTATTTATCATTTTCTCCTCAGAGCTTATCATGCATGTTTGTTACATTATGTTACTGTGTTATGTATGACATTAGGAAAAGGAGGGAATCACAAAGAAAAAACATGTGAGACAAATAATGCAGCAGAGTGTGCAAAAATAGGCAAAATGATGTTTCTACTGATTTTCTTCTGTCTGGGCTTTTGAAGCAACCTTAGCCTCCCTCCTTTCTGTTTGGTCTTATACCAAATATGTGCCTAAGTTGCTTCTTCCTTTTTATTCATTCCACAAATGTGCCAAGTGCATTCTAAATATGGGGACATTGGTAAGCAAATTATGTCATTGTTCTTACAGAGCTTACTTTAAATCTAATGGGTAATAACAGATTAATCCTGTAAATCTACTAACTGTGCTTATCATATGGCTGAAAAACGGGCCATACAACGTCTTCACTTGGAAAAAATATACGAGCTTAGACAACAAAGGTCATTTAACAAGAATCAGCATACCAGGCAGGTCTCTGGTATATCGGTGCTACTAATTCACACAGCTACTTTTAGTGTGTCACTGAAGTTCCTGGCCACCAGCTCTTCATTTGTAAATTGAAAATAATCTGTAATATTCATATCATCTCAAAAACGCTGTAGTTCTTAATATTTCTGAATCATAGGCTTATTTGTTTTTTAAGATTTTATTTATTTATTTTTAGAGAGAAGGGAAAGGACGGAGAAAGAGAGGAAAAGAAACATCGATGTACAAGAGAAACATTGATCAGTTGCCTCTCACACACCCCCAGCTAGGGACCTGGCCTGGAACCTAGGCATGTGCCCTGACTGGGAATTGAACTAGAGACCTTTCAGTTCACAGGCTGACTCTCAACCCACTGAGCCACACCAGCCAGGTCTGGGCTTACTTAGTTATAATTGTGCATTCATTCACTGGGGAACCTGGGAGAAAGGAGTTACAAAGAATAGTTTGTTTTTCATGTGTTATCTCTAAATATATGTCTTGCCCCCTTCTAATCCACAGTGGTAATTTTCTTGAGCTCACAACCCAAAAGTTTACTAACCTGAAACAAAACTTGGCAGTAGCAGAATTTGAGATACCAAGAATGTCAGAGGAAAGAAAGGAAGAAGCAATGAGGTTCTAGCCAACAGTTCTGAAGCTATAGGAAGATGAACAAATGTATTACATAAAATGTATTCAATCAGTTCATTCAAATTATTTTTATGTGCTGAGAGAGAATCTTAGTGTCTTTTCATGGACTTTTTTAAAAGTTATAAACTCAAATCTAAAAATGACCAATGCATAATATATTTACTAAATAAGGTTTCAATTCCCCTGGTTCTATAAATCTTAAAACTTAATTAGCCAAAAATTAAGTCACATTCCTCACTATCTGCCACTAAAGTGTAATAAATTATATTTAGGAAATTATGCTGGTCATATCCAAAATGTGCTTGCCTCTAAAGTGCTAGGTGCTGAAGCAGGAGAACAGAAAGTTAAGTGGATTGAGTGCAACATAAGTCATGTGCAGGAGAATTCCAAATAGTACACCCAGAAAATCCTGCCATGAAAACTTGAATCACAGCACCTACATGCCTGCCCTTACTTGTTGAATAAATGAATGAAATCACCCACAGCATTACCTTGCACTAAAACACTATAAATTCATGTTCATTTTTTCATATTGCAGAATATGAAACCATACACTTTTAATGAATATAAATTCTACTGAAAGTGCAATGAAAATAATTACAGTTATTATACTATATTAAAACAAGTTATGTTAATTGCACTAAAATTTAAAGAAAATGTATTGTTTTGCCTCTTCTCCTAATGAATGTTATTTCACAATGTGTGGTACATTTATGGAGAATTTTGCAGTGCATTAGATAAATCAGTTTAACATTTCTGGGAGAGTCAGTTTTAATGAGCATAATAATGCATTTCTGTTCAGAAACAGTTTTATGTTACAAAGCATCTTCTACTGGTAGATTGGAAAAAGTTGCACCAAAACGACACTTTCACTTAAATCTGGAATAAAATTTAGTGAGGGAAGCATAGATGAATCCATTTTAGTTATGTTGTTGTTATAAATTTAGAATGAATGTTACATTTTAGCTACTTATTTTTTTCATGCATTAAAAAAACTATACAAACTACATATGCCAGCAGTAATGTGAGTTTGGGAGTCTGCTAAATCCCACATACAATACCTTGCCATTTACCTTATAAATCCCATTCCTACATAAAGAAAATAAAATTAAAATCATTAAATACATGATAATGACCATTAAAACACATTCATTAGACCCACATTTAGGTGAAGCTAATCCAATATCCATTATCCCTCATACTTAGGGATAAGTTCCTCTTCCTCATGCCTCACAAATAAGCTTGTATCTAGACTCATCCTTTCCTCTTTCCCTCTAGATTCAAAGAAAAACTTGTAGGTGCTCTATTCAAAGACATCAACTTCACCTTGCTCTGGAAGGAAGCCACTTCTGTCCACTCAGGGAATGGCTTTGTCAATATCATCATCCTCATGGGAACTATTATAACTTTTTTTCTTTACGAATCTTACCTTTAACCTACAAGCCTACTGGAATTTATCCTGTACTTTAAAGAATCTTTTGTTGATTCTGCATTACCCTTCTAGCCAACTTTCTTTCTCTTTCTCTTTTCTCTTTTCTCTTTCTCTTTTCTTTCATTGTCAGACAACTTTCTTGATATATCCATATATGTGCCTACTTATACTCCACTTGAATCCATATATCATTTAAGACTGCTACATTTGAGGAATAGGATTTACTTAACATCTGTGCTTTCTTACCTGCCTTGCGTCTCTCAGCCCAGTGCTATCTGGCTTCTGTTCCCATCACACTATTGGAAATGCTCTCTGATGGTAACAGTAACTTTCTATTTGTCAAGTGAATGCTTCTCATTTCCTCCAGAATCTTCTCCCCTTTGGCTTCCAGGATGCCAGTCTCATCTAGAGGTCTTCCAGGTCTCTGTTTCTTCTCACATTCCTTTAACGAATTCTATTCCTGTGTCCATTCCTCAAAAACTGTGATTTCCCATAATGTAACTTTATTGTCACATGGCTCTAAACCTCACCACCAGTACCCACATAATCTTGTCAACTTTTATGGTCTTATTTCCCTTCTTAAGACTCTCTGTGCTTCCCCATGGCCTCCAGAGAACCAACACCAACTCTTTATCTTACATACAAATCCTGCATCATCCGGTCCATACCAGCCTCTCTAAACTCATATCACATTCTTCATTCCACAAATATTCATTAAGCATCTGCCATGTTTCAGACACCATTTGAGATTATATGATACAGCAGTAAACAAAACAGACTTAAAACCCCTGACTTCCTGAAAATTGTATTGTCCTAGCAACACACAACTGTTCCTTTGGGCCTCATTGCCATAGCAAATTATTTCTTCCTGTGTAAACAATTCCTTTTCTTCCATATTTTCTGGCAAACTCTTTTTTGCCTGAGGATTCAGGTCAGATGTTACTTCTCCTAGCACCCCACATTTTCCCAGGTAGCCCCACAAATACTCTTGTCATTTCTTCAGGTCAAGATTCTCTGTGAAGTCATAGCTTTGGAGCTGCCACTTCCCTCTCCAGAATTTATCAAAGGAGCCTCAAAAAGACACACTGGATATTTCAGGTTGAACGATTTCTGACCCTTTAATGCACGTTAAATGGACCAAGTGGTCAGCTGATCTCTGATTGTTAAGAGTCTCTGCAACTATTTCCTTGTATAGTCAAAAGGACTATTTATTGCTGCAAACAACATTGCTCACATATATTGTTAAACACAAATAAGTTTAGTATACTATCTTTATGTATTATAACTATGCTATTATAACTATAATACAGTTCTGAAAATGAATACAAATCCAGCAACACAGCCACACTTTACTTTTAACTTCTATTTGTCTATAAGCTAAGGATCACCCTTTTAACAGAAGATACAAGCAAGATTGCATTACTTCTACATCTATATGCTTTAGTGTTTAGTCAGTAGTGTTTAGTTCCTCTTGTCAGAAAAGCTTATTAAATTTATGAGTTGGCTTGCCAATTTTGTTTGAAGCTGCATACTTTCAACAGTATAGCTTAACATATACGATTTCTTTTTTCCCTTTTTCTCTTCTATGTGCATTTTCTCTTGTGGAACACCTTCCTACAATGATTCTTGACTGAAGTCTGTCTTATCCTCCCCTACTCCAAAAGGTATTAGTAACTGCACAGGGCCATTTTCAGGATATATTATAATTTTTAAAAACCTCAGGATCAGAGTTTGAAATAAAAATTTAAAATTTTATTCATAAGAACTGCATTGCAGACTCAAAGGAGGTGAGTGCTTACTACTCAATAGCTGGACTTCCACCACACTCTGGTTCTCAACACAAGCCAAACTGCAGGCTTTCCTCAGCCTCAGGACTTTTGAAAAATTGCTCTGTGTTCAACAAA
The DNA here is from genome assembly GCF_019186645.2 of Phyllostomus hastatus. NCBI lineage: Eukaryota > Metazoa > Chordata > Mammalia > Chiroptera > Phyllostomidae > Phyllostomus > Phyllostomus hastatus. Next base: position 43,581,142 of record NW_025334041.1, read on the forward strand.
GGGGAAAAGGTCAGGGAAAGGAGACCTTGTTGTTTCTTCAGGGGATGGGAAAGAGGGAGGACTTTGTAGTCCTACATTCACAAACTTGAGGAAGGCTATTTGAAGACAGAGGCAGTGATACACGGTGGAACAAGTCATATTTGCCTAGTAAACCTTTAAGGATACATAAAATTATTATAGTGCTTCTCTGATGGAATGGAGCATTAGCAATGTGTTCTTGTTATTCCAACCTCAAGACTTGAATTTCTGTTTATTATTAAGACTGCTTTTCAGTGTCGCAGGTTCGATTCCCAGTCAAGGTGCATGCCTGGGTTGCAGGCCATGACCCCCAGCAACCGCACATTGATGTTTCTCTCTCTCTCTTTCTCCCTCCCTTCCTGCTCTAAAAATAAATAAATAAATAAAATATTTTTTTAAATTACTGCTATAAAAAAGACTGCTTTTCTTCATCAGCTGTCATAACAACTGGATTCTTAACTGGCACAAAGTGCCCAGGGGCCAGGTATGTCAAAACATCCTGCTTTGAGAGACAGGTGGAAAGAACACCCAAAAAAGTTCCATCCAAAAATTCTGAGTATTTGCATCTTCATTGAAAAATATTCTGACTCTGGTTGGTAACCAGGGATCTTCTATGCACTTCTTGCCCTGGTTTCTTTCTTTCTGCTGCTGACAACGCTTGCTGCCTTCTCAGGTACCTTACAGCAGCACCTTGCTGCTGGAGGTGTGGTGGGTGGCCTGTGAGACCAGGTAATTTGCATTTTAACAACATCTCCCAGGTAATTCATATTCAGATTAAAATTTGCATAGTCAAACATGCAGTTTGGTCTGTGGAATGGTTGATCCTGGCCTGGTGACAGAATCTCCTAATTTAATAGGAGAGATTTCCACCAAATTCATAAACACCTCCCCTAAGGTGCCTCAAAAAAATCCTCACTTAAAATTGCTCTAAATGCCAGGAGTTGATGAAAATTAGTTGATGACCCTTTTGAGGCCTGTGTCTTAACCCATGGTGGGAAAACTGCCCGGGGGGTGGGGGGGGGAGGGGGCCAGAAGGAAACAGTGGGCAAGTCACCTTCTGAGACAGCCAAGCACCTGCAAGGAAGGTCACGCTTCAGGGTAGCCTCTGGAAGTCTATGAAAGTTACAGTGAAAAAGGAGAGCTTTTTTTTGATGTTTTTGCTTGAGAGCTTAGAATTTAAATGCATTCCTACAGAAATTTGGAAAATCATTTATTAAAAACAATAATCAGAGTGATAGACCTTCTGTAAAAGTTGTTCATAAAATGCATATTTGCTTAAAAAGCACTAGCAAAGAAACTTTAAAAATGTATATCTACCTCTTATAAAAGGCCTAAACATTATTTTAAACAGGGAAATAAAGCCTTGTTCCCAAAAGAAATGATCAAAAATTGTGCTTATCACTCCTGCCCTTTAAAAATATTTTACTCTGCTATAAAAATGGCTGAATACACTCCAGAAAGTTAGACTTAAATTGTCATTGTTGTATCATAAAAGTAGCATTGTACTCTAATTCCAAAATGTCTGAAAGCACTTTAATTCAATTCCGAACAGCTCTCTCAAGTGTGAGAACTTACCTGCTCTCCCTCATCAGGCATGAGATGAGTGCAGTGTTTGGTCTAATCAGTCCCAGTGTTACTCCCCTGAGCCATACTTGAAGATGTACTTTAGCTTGAAAAATTAATAAGGAGTAAAAAAAAAACCAATGTGTTAATTCTAATATATGCAGTTTGCTAGCAGCTTTTAGGTGCATTAAAACAGCCAGTTTCAACTAATGGTTTTTCTGTGTCTCTGCGATTCCTATTCACTAGGTATTGGATTCCTTGGCCCAGAATGGTTTAGGTGTCCATGAATCTGTGTCTGGAGTCTTAACTTCAGCTGACGTCCTTGTCCACTAGGACCATAATCTAAGCTCCCTCTCTAATGGAGTCTGCAGTGCCCCCTGTTGATGTCCCCTCTTTGAGTGGGAGGCTGATTAAGATAGGTTTATTCCTAAGGAGCCTGCTCTGTCATTGTCCCTCCCTATTGGGAAGCAGACTCACTGCTTCCCGACAAACATTACCTTAACATTGCTTCCCTCCTTGGCGAGGGTGATCAGAGCTGGCCATGCAGGCTCAGTTTCTCAGCAGGACAGCAGGGGTGACCTCGCATGGTGCCACACCAGAGCGCTGGCCACTTTGCTGTGAGGCCAGCCCTTTTGTCCAGAGTCTACACACAGCCCAGTGTCTAGTTTCTTCTCCAGATGGACTGAAAGGAAACCTGCAAAAGCCTGGTTTGCTTTCAATGAAATGGTGTTGGAAGGTAACCCTGAGCTCACAAAGGGATTCTGACTTGACCTGTGTGATCTTGGCCGTTTTCCTTAAGATGTCCAAAACTCGGTTTCCTCACCTGTAAAGTGTAGCTGTTTCTATGGGTGTTGTGTGTGTGAGAGAGGATTAAACAAGAAAACCCACACAATGTATGTATCACAGTATCTGATACAAAGAAGTGCTTAATAAATTTTGGCTAGTGTTGCAAGTTAGATGTGAGCTCCATTTCTTCTCCTGGCATACTCCTTTCCTTTGGGGCCTGGGAACAATTTGCAGAATGTAGATGATGATGGTGTGTGGATCAGAAACTACCAAACCTATTCTGCTCATGTGGGGCATATTCCAGCCTCAATTGATTCACATTGGTTCAAGTGCTCCTATGGGCACAGCATTCCAGATGGTCCTTCTAGAAAATTTTATAATCCAGTGATTAGGTTAATGAGTATACACAGACTCTAGACAAATACATTATATCTTCTCTTCAGAACTATTTGTTCATAATGAAATAAATCATTTCTCCTGAATTTGCCATGGATAACAAAGACTTCAGCTAGGGGCTTTCATCTGAGGCAGAAACATAAAGATTGTTCCTTTTTACATTTTAGTCTAGTACACAGTATATTTAATAAGGAATGTGAGGTTTTTTTTCCCTTTCCCATGAATATCTTTCTATTTTTACTGAGTTTAAGTTAAAGAAAGATTTGCCACATCTATTGATACTTGGAACAACATGTATTTTAAATGCAAACACTCAGAAGTCCCAGGTTTTAAATCTTCTGTTTCTAAAAGGATTCTAAAATGCTGATTAAAATCATGGAGTCCCTGTTGTTGATGTCCCCCCCCGCTTCAGTTCCTGAGGAGCTGGCTGTCGTTGTCTCTGCCTGTCATAACCTTTCAAAAAGCTAAAACACCATGGCCATTCTAGAGGTGGCAATGCACAGCTGTCTGATAGTAGTATCCTTAATGTGCTAAGAAATTCTGCTTCACTGGATCTAGAATTTATGTTTTCTATAAACACCTCACTCCAGCTGATTCTGATGCAGGTGGTGCAGGGTCCACAATTTTAGGAACAATGATCCAGGTCAGAAGCCAGCAAACTGTGACCCATCGGCCAAACTTGGTCTCTCAGCTGCTTTTGTATGCCCCTTGAGCTAAGAATAGCTTTGATTTTTTCAAATTTATTAAGATATAATTGACATATAACATTGTGTAAGTTTAAGGCATACACTGTGACATGTAACACTGTTTAATTTAAGTATAGACTGAGATTTTATACATGTATATATCAAAATGCAATTACCACAATAGGCTAGTTATCATTTGTGTTTTAAAATGTCAAAAGAAGAATACTATTTTGATATGTAAAAATTACATGAGATTCAAATTTCAATGTCCATAAAGTTTTATTGGAACACAGGCATGTTCATTCATTGATGTACTGTCTGGGCTGCTTTCCTGCTATAGCAGCAGAGTTGAGTGGCTGCAACAAGGACCACACAGTCTACAAAGCCTAAAATATTTGCCGTCTCCACCTTCACCAGCAAGGGGGCCAGCATCTGACCTAGGTATTCACAATGACTGATGATGCTTCTTCTTAAGTGCTTTTAAAAGCACCTGAGGGAGAAGTTGTCACGGTGCTTCTTTGGCACACCGTCCCTAGTGACAGGAGAAGGGAGGTGCCAAATGGGAGATGAAGGGAGGATTAGCCAAGTTTCCACACAACGTGAAGGAAAAGATGCTGTCTACCTGTGAAGAGCACATCATTTCACTTAGGAGATGAAGTTAACGCACACAGATGAGGCAAGGAACACTAGGAGAGAGGGTATACTTCCTTAAAGTATAAATCCTGTGACACAGGTAGGAGTGAGAGGATTTTAGGAAGAGACCTACCTGAAGGTACACTCAAGCTGGATGAGGATTTAAGGTTAAAAGGGTGGGGAAAAGGGAAAAGGACTCCCTACTTTGAAAAGCTGTGTCAGTCATGAGAAGGTCCAGAGACAATCAGAAACATTCTTTGGAGAGCAGCCCAACTCCAGTGAAAGTTCATGCTGAGAAGTAATCAAAGCTGATTTTAGGTCAGTGAGATAGGGACAGACCCTGTGCAGGGCCTTCCATGCCCAGCAGGAGGGGCTAGACTTGCTCTGATGGGAAATGAAGAACAAATGTAGATGCTTCATAGGGAATTATATGATGAACATGTGTTAGGAAAGTAACTCTGGCAACAATGTGGAATTAGATTCAGAAAAAGGGGGGAAAGTAGCTCAGAAGTCTATTTTTATTTTTAAATGAATATTCAAAGACTTATACTTTTACAGCCCTTTTTACACCAACTGTATAAGAAAAGAATAGGAACACCAAAATTGTGCAGAGAGGTGGAAGCCTTAAATAGACGCCTGCCCTAAACTTTTCTTAAAGATCTTTGAAGTCTCTCTTTTTAATAAAGCTGTCCCACAGAATATCTATAATCAAACTAAAGTCCACCTTTAAAACCCATGCATTTAAGTATTTGCTTCCTTCTCTTTACAGAAGACTCAGTTTTGTGGTCTCATAGCCTTGTATAAATATTCAGTGAAATTCCTCTTCTGATAAAATTATCATCTTGATACTTTTAGCCAAGAGTGTTTTTCCTTAAGAAACCATTTGTATGTTCATAAACCTCACCCAGGAACACACACAGCCACATGCACACACAACACACCCACTTTTTAAAAATTTGTTCTATCTTGTAGAAAAAAGGTAGTTGTCTCTAAAGTTTATCATGGCAGCTGTTCAAAGGCAGACTGTGATATTACACAGTGCTTTAAGAGGGAAAGTATAATTTCAGTGCTGGGAAGCATTCATCTAGTCAGAGGCGATTACCCAAATTGGACTTTGACCAAAAAATCTGAGTTAACTGGAAAAGGTCTCATTTGCTTCCAGTGACATCAGATCCCTCATAAGCATGAATGTGAAGTCCCAACTCCAAGTTGGTATAAGGCTCAGGCATAAAGTTTAAATAAAGACAGCAATGCCTTGTTTTTTGTCTACAACAAATTAATTTGCCTATCACACCAAAGTCTCTGTAAATTCCTGCCTCCCCCTTCTCTTTTTTTATACATGTGTACACTTCTGGGGATCAGGCAGGAACTTGGCACTTGACAACACTAGGGACACCATTCACAGTGAATCCATGTTCTAAACCTGTGGGTGCTACTCAGAGGGTAGCCCACGGACAGTATCACCAAAACCTTGTCGCCAATGTTCAAAAAAAGATAAGAAATTGAGAACAATCACTCAAAATTTTATAGCAAATGAAATGAAGTGATTTTACTTCTGTTGAATCAAATAATTTTTTAAATGGGGACTGTATTTTTATTTTAATTTTCTAATTTTTTCAAATGTCTTGTCCCTTGATGTATTAAAGATTTTTTTCTTTAAGAGAACTGGGTTTTGCCAGAGATAATGGAAGAAGCTCTGTCTTGTCTTAAACTGCCCACCATGTAAGTGGGCCACGGCAGCTGCAGGCGCAAAGAGCTACAGAAACCAAGACCTGCTCTGGACACCCAAAGGACTAACAAAAGAACTTTAATTTACCTGGCAATATTTTAATCACATGGAGGGAAGCAGATTTTAGTGAAATGAAGCTCTCACCCAGAATGCTTTATAGATCTGGACGTATAGGAAGAAATTGGCCTCTCTCTGGCCAGCCCTCATTAAATATGGATTTGATTTTTGAATCAGTCTTATCCCAACCAATATTCAGGCTTTTGGAATTATGCCCTAATACAGTAATGGACTGACAGGCCAGCCAGCTTGTGTGGGTAAATGAAAACTTGAAATCTCAGAAAATATTAAGAAAGTAAATATTCTAACTGAAAGGCTACCATGGCCTGATAACTGTTCCCTGGGTGAGTAGTCAGTGTTGGGTATTAGAGGAGTAGTGAAATATCTCAAAAAGGGACTCCATGGAAGCAGTGCTCAGAAGTGCAAGCTGGCAGGTAATTTGCTTTCAGGTTCTCAGCTGGCCTGGCAGTCAGTACCTTGGAAGTGGGCAGAGAAAAGGAGGAGGTGAGAAGTCAGCCCTACAGGGCCTGTCACCCAGCCGGAGTTGCCAGGATGGCGTCCAGAGAACCTGTGGGCTACAACTGACAGTTCTGGGGACTCAAACCTGAGAGACAGGCAGAGAGGTGGTAAATTTCCACAAACTCTCGCTCACTATGGTGCTTTTCCTCTTTGGAATTGACACTCTTGAAATAAGGCAAAGTGGGAAAACTACATATATTAGTTACTGATACACTTTCTCCCCAAAAACATGTTTGATGAAAAGAAGCCAAAAAGAATTTATAACTCACTTTGTAAAATGCAAATGATTATGAAGAATTATGAGTGGAAAGCTTTCTTTCTAGCCCACACAACATAATGACTCATTTCAGAAGCCACCTATAGGTAAAACCTGTTCTTTTAACTATTCTAAGGAAAGAGAAATAATTTCTTTTGCTCCTGCATAAACTACGGTTTGCTGCTCCTGCACCCCAACCCTCAGATGACACAGATCATTCTAAAATCATAAAAATACCAACTGAACAAACTTTTCTTTTTGCAATGAAATCTATGTACTCTGCAGCAACTGAGAATGAGAAAGTGTTAGTGTAAAACTCATCTTCGACTCAGGCAGTCTGGGGCTTTCCATGATTTTCATCCAAAGGATATTAAGTGTACCCGAGAGCAATTGCTTCTGCAAGTCAATTGTACTGAGTCTTTGTAAGTTTAAAATATGTGAGAGCAATTTTGTTTTAAAATAGTGTCATAAGTGCTTGGAAAAAGCAGTGATTCTGATGAGGAGAGACCTAATAGTGATGGTGACTATTACAGTGATATTTTATACTCATCTGGTCCCTTTTCAGTTATGGATTCAAAAATGCACAAGTTCAGTGCTAAGTTCTCGCTGGCTTTTATGCCATAAATTTCTCTATTCTCATCATAATGCAAAAAAAAAAAAAAGAAGAGGGGGCAATATAAAATACTGGCCATAGTTATATAAAAGAGAGATTTGTGGCATTAACAAACACTAAATGGTTCTGGTGAAGCAAATTATCTCATTGGGTCCTTATCAATATTTCAATGGTGATCTTTGATTATTTAGCATATTTATTAATATTTAATACTGTTTTTAAATTATTGGCTAATATGTGTTTAAACTATTTAATGGCATATTCTTTAGGTTGTTCATTAACATTTCTCTAATGCTTCAGAACTTTGGAAAGCTATCCTTTTCTCCAAATTGGGTTGTGGAACCACCAGTCATGACTTCCTTTTTTATAAGTACTTTTAGAAAACAATTTTTATTTCCAGAAATCACAAAGCTGACTCTTAAAATACATATCACTGAATATATCTCCAGATGAATAGCTCAAGTACGTGAGAGCTTTTTTTGGGGGGGGGGGGTTGTTTGTTTGTTTTATTAATGCAGAAGGCTCTTGAAAGTGGAGAGCCTTTTACCAAAAATGAAAGAACAAGTGGCCTGGGGAAGAGAGTGAGAAACCATATGTGTTTTCCTACTCTTCTTTAAGGGAGAGTGAGGTAATGGAAAAAAAATATGTAGGCTTAACACTCAGAAGCCCTAAAAGATGAAAGCCCCCAGGTGTGGCACCCGCACACCCAGAGACTGCTGTGGACTGGGCGGAGAGGGAGAGGTCCATCTGTGTTACCTCCTCAACTGTCCAGGCAATAATGAGGTCATTGATGACCCCAGAAATACAGACATCTCTCCTGTTCCAGGTGTCTCCCCATGATCATGTTTCATGGGGTAGACATTTTTCCTTTTGACTATTTCTTCAGGTAGGCTTTCTGAGTTGAGTTGGATTGGATTTTTGCTTTTTATCATAAGCACTTTTCAATCAATGTTAATTATTCAGATTCCTTTATGGTTTGAGGAATATTATGCTTTGGGTATCGATTTATACCTAATCCAAGAAAATTCTCTTTTCTTCCTTTTCATATGTTGGCTCATTAAGTGCCCAACAACAAAAGAAGCCTCGTGTATTATAAAGTATGAACTGGCAAGAGTGGGACTCCACATCAAGCTACTATTAGTTTTCTTACCACGATCAAACAGAGATGTGACATTTGTGGTGTCACATTGGCTGTTTTTGACCATATTGTGTGTGTAGACAATAAAACAAACTGATGAAGAGCACTGGGTTGAGAACTAGATTTAAAATCCTAGCTCTGCCAATCAGTAAACTATGGAATTTGGAGTGGCTTTTTTTTTCATCTCTCTAAATCTTTTACTTCACTTGCTGTGAAGATTAAATGGTACATTGTGTAGCACAAAGTGCAAACTCAGGAAATGAGACTTGTTTGCAGTTCTCTGCTTTTTCTTATTGTGTGTTATTTCTCTCTGTAGAGCTAGTGAAGCTGGCAAGCTAGGAAACTTACTGATAGATTGCATATATGAGTTGAAACAGCTGCTAAGAGAAAAAGAAATCAACAACAATCAGTCGCTATTCCATAAAACACATGGTGTGTTTGATTTAAACCACCCAGGACTTGGGCTTATTTCAGACAAATTTACTTGTGTGCAAGGACACAGGATCTGCATGCCAACACGTGAACACCCAGCAGGAACCTCTCATCTGAATAGCCTGAATAGCCAGGGCTTTTTGAAAGAGCTATGCTTTGCATTTTTTATTTTTTAATCAAATTCATATTAACTATCATTTAAATCATTTGTAATCATATTTTATCTCCCATATTTTGGCCACACTCAGCTTCCCACAGCATCATGCTAAATAACTATCTTTTTACTCTAAACAGTGAATTTATTCCAGTTCTCTAATTAAACACTGGTGAGATCTCACAGTCTAAATAATTTTGAGATAATAAAATCTTTGGTGAATTTGGGAGAGTGAGAAACAGGTGTCTGGGTAATAATGATGCATAAAGGGGAAAGTTGAATAATGGGCAGAGTAGGTCTAAGGGTAAGTCAAGAAGGCAGCAGTTAGCCTGATAAGAAAGCTGTGGAAGAGGCCAGAAGCATAGACTAGTGAGGAGAAACAAGAGATGGCTGGCCTGTCTTTGAAATTTTTATCTGATGGGGCCATAGTTGATATAGTCAAGGTCAAGAAGAAAAGAAGGCTTGTGACACAATTCAGAAGATGCTCAAGATCAGAGAGGCAACATGGCAACATGTCACAGTGACCCAAGAAAGAGATCTTTGTGTTTAACACATGTGGTGGTATGAGAGAGGTGGGAGGACCAAATGCACACTCTGGGTTATAGCCTTGGTAGCTGCACCTGACTATTGAGATAATGAGCAAAACACCTATATATGACCCAGAGCAGTGCCTTGCACACAATTGAAGCCCAAGAAAAGTTACTTCACTAATATGGGCAATAAATGCACCAAAAAAAGGATCTTATTGCCCTAGCTTGTATGGCTTAGTTGGTTGGAGCATCATCCCATAACCAAAAGGTTTTGGGTTCAATTTCCAGTCAGGGCACATACCTAGGTGTGGGTTTGATCCCAAGTTGGGGTGCATATGATCCCCAATCCAGGTGCATACAGGAGAAACAATTGATGTTTCTCTCTCCCTTCCATTCTCTCAAAAGCAATGAGAAAATGTCCTTGGATGAGAAAGAATTCTGCCATTAATTAGCTGTGTGACCTCATAATACATCTGTAAAATGAAAGGGTTAGATTAAATGTTTGCTTCAGTTCATTCTAGTTCTAAAACTCTGCAATTCTCTTCTTTTATAGTCTCATAATCAAGTTACTTAAGCTAATGCATGTCTCATGCTGAAATATAATCTAGCTTCCCCTTGTTCTGATCACCTCTTTATGGGAAATGCAATACATTAGCCATACTAACAATAAAAATATTTTTTTAAAAACAGACAAATATAGAATCATTTGTCATAATAAATACCCCTGTTATTTATTATTTAGTAAGCATTCATTACATGCTTGAAGGTATCCATCAAACACCTGTCACTTTGGTGCACACTGGGAATGCAAAGACAAAATATGACCCCTACCCTCAAGAGACTTCCATTCTAGTCAGCACAGACCAGAGTGTGGTACCCGGGACACAGTTCTCTGATCTTATCAATCCTCCCATGTAGACTTGAAGGAGACCTAAAAATCCTTTCTTTTTCTCTGCTGAATCATAGCTTTATTACTGTCTTTCTTGTTTATGTCCTTGCCATCAATATAAAAGTGTTTGCCTGCTTCTCAGATATACTGGGTGGCACTGGGATAAGATTTTACTGGGTATTCTGAAATGCTTTTACCATAAACCAATGTTATAATCTTTATTTATTAAAAAAAGAACCTTGATGTATTCTAGATACTGTGACAGGGGTGCAGCCAGGACATTATGGGGGACACAGAGACAAAGACTTGTCAGTTCTATGTGGAAGAGAAAGAGTAGTGAGCCCATATCATTGAAGAAGTTGTCCTTGAATTAAGATTTTAAAAGAAGTAATTTGTTCTCAGGCAGACAGGATGAGAAGTGAATTCTGATAGAAATGGGCATGACAGGGCAAAGATTGCCCTGGGTATTCTGAGAACTGTGAGTGGAGTGGACAGAGACAAAGACAGGGTTGTGCAGTGGGACTTCATGGAAATGAGTCCGGAGATGCAGGCAACCAGATGGTCCAGCAGCTTTTATGCCCAGGAGTTTGGACTTCATTCTGAAGCAAGTGGATGGATACCAATGTAGAAGAGAAGTGTTGTGTTCAAATTTATGCCTTAAGAAAATTTCTCTAGCATCAGTAGACAGAGTGATTAGACAGGGCAAGAACAGAGGAAAGGAGAGAATAGTTAGAAGCCACTTACAGTAAAGTAGTCAATAGTTCTGAGGTTCTGAAGTTATGAATCCAATAGGAGAGTAGACATCAATACAAGACACATCAAAACAATAGAACCTACAGTACTGATGGAATGTGGAAAGGGTGAAGGGGACAAATTTAGGATGAACTCCAAATTTTCAGTTTAGAGGACTGAATGGTTCATAGTGCCATTTATAGATTCAATGGACTATTGAAGGTGAAGTAGGTGTGAAGGGAAAGACACTGCATTTATTATTGGACATGAGCCCTGTGGAACAATCAGTGTAGATGCAGATGGACACTTGGGCTAGGCCTCAGGGAAAGAATGGGCTGATTTAGAAGCCCTGGGGATAAATAAGCTCACCTCAGGGGAATATATTATTGAGAGGAGAAAAGGGGTGAGGACAGAGGAAGCAGGTGTAGCAGATTCGGGAAAATCAAGTATTACCTTTGTCTTAGCAAGTAAGCTATCCAGCTAGATAATGCTGGGTCTGCAATGGTCATTTGATAACTCTTTGTTTCACAATGAATAAGTAGATGGACAAGTGAGTGAGTGATAGAGTGAGAAAAGGCACGTGGGGTTGAGGTGTACAAACAGTAGAGGTCAGAATTAGAAAGACAACACTACAAATTCTCATGCAGACAGAAAGTAGAGCCATGAGAATGAACGAGACCCCAGGGGAACAAGCGTAAAGTGAGAAAATAAGGACTTAGGAGTGAACCCTGATCTCATTAAAGAGGTAGCCGTGGCAGGTTCTCCACGCTCCTCTGTTAAACATTAGTCATCATTAGTCAGAGCAGCCTGTCAGCAGGAGCAGCGGCTGGAGTTACAATCTGACCTTCATCCGTAAGGAGGGAAGATAATGTTCCAGTTCCCCTTCATGTGGGAGGTGGCTGAGGACAGAGGAGACAAGAAATGTCAACTGTGATGAAGCACAGATTCAGTAGGAGCCGAGTGCCAGCTGTGGAGAGGCGCCCATTGGGCTGTAATCCACTGGCTCTTACCATAAATCATGGTTCTTGACTGGTTAATTCCATTAGGGAAATATCTCTACATGGTCTATCCAGTCCCCACGAAAGCTGTGTGTAGAGTCCAAGGTGAGCTGAGCCCCACAGCACTAATGAGGCTTCAGAATGCAAACCAGAACCACAGAGTTCCTTGGTGACACAAACATGCTTTGTCATGTGCCTGAGATGGCAGGTGGCTCATTCTTTTGCAAACCCTATTTATCTTTAGTCGGTGAGGTTGCTAGAAACCTGAAAGCCTTCATGTTTTTTTGTAGGCTTCTTTTTTTATAACTGACTTAAGATAATAGGTAATTACTCAAAACTAAGTTGACAACTTAATGGAATCAATTTGACTGAAAAATATTTACTGTGGGGTCACTAAGAGTTAATTGTCAACAATAAAGCTAGTTCTGCCAGTGCAAATGTGGCCCCTGCCTTCACTAATTTTCTTAAGATTAAAACCAAAACAAAACATGTTTTGTTTTGCTTTGATTTTTAGCTTAGAGGTCAACTAGTGTGAGGGGAGTTTAAGAGCTAATTTACCAGCCTCACTGAAAGATTTACATCATTTCTAATGCTCATGCACAACTGGTGGTTAAGTAATAAGCTCCATGATGATTAGGTGAGACATACTCTGTGTCTACATCTGTAAAATGAGGAATTGGATGGCAGTGAGGCCTCTCTGACTGCAACATGCTATCAGCTTACAGGTGTATCAGGGCCCAAGCGTGGCATTTTGCTGATAGCCCAGGAGACTTCCCTTTATTCTACCATCTATAAAATAGGATGATACAGTGACATTGGGGAAGCTTTAGCATCATGGAGGACTTTGTTCTCTGCCCAGAACATCTGGGCCCTTCAATCCCAGATGTGTGTCTGTCCTGCCTTTCCAGTTATCCAGTTGTGCTTGTGTAGGACCTCACAGGGTCCTCTAAATAAGAGTTAACTTTCTTCCTGAGCAGGACGTCATCTCGGAATGATGCCCCTTCTGCTGGTGTCTCTAGGGAGCAAATAAATACATAGTAGGCCATGATGCACCTAGTAACCCATCCTCCACATAGAAAGAAAAATGTCAGGGTTTCAGCCCCCCCCAGGCCAGGTGGTCACTAATGCTGGCTATTTCTGTTCCACTGAATGTAAAAACAACCAGCAAATCCAAACAGATACTGCAAGTCTGTAACGCTGATCTGAAAAATCTTAAAACAAGATCATAGCAATTAACTAGCCTGCTAATTGCATAATAACCTGTCACCCGGCTATGACACACTGTCTATGGGAAATAAACTCTAGACTTGGAGTTCACTTGGAACTCTAGACTAGTCAAAGAGGATGTGGGCAGATGTCTAGTTCTGCCACCTCCATCTTGTACGCCTATGCACAGGACACCGTCAGAACCTCAGTTTCTTCTGTAAAATCTGTGGAATCATTCCTTCCCTGCCTTCTCAGAGACTTCATAAAGAGTATATGACAATATACCCCAAACTGCCATTTAAATGATAAACTGCTAAATAAATGTAAGATTTTCCCCAGAGTTAAATTAAAATTCTTAGTATGGGTAAACAGGCATTTTGACATTTTTTTTTATTCAACAAATAGTTAGTGAGCACTTGCTCTATGCTGAGTACTCGTCCTAGGAGTTGGAGAATCGATAATGAGTAAAAGTACAGATACAACCCCTGTTATCAGGGAACTTTTAGACTCAGGGGAGGGAAAAGGTCATCAAAAGAAGTCATTTCTTTACCAGAGTGACCTCAGCCATACAAATAGGAGCAGTGTGAGCCATACAAATAGGAGAAGTGTGAGGAGAGGTTCGTGGGGCAACGAAAGCATCTCCTCATGGGATTTGGTTTTGAGAGGTCTGAGATGCCTTCCCTGAAGTGACCCTGGAACCAAGATTGAAACACTAAACAGGAGTTAACCAGGTGATGAGGGCAAGGAAGCAGGGTCTAAGACCTCAAGGTGTGAGGAAGCCTGGAACATGGAACAACTGAAATAAGGTCCCTGATCCTGGAATAGGTAAAGCAAAGCGGGCATGAGTCCAGAGCAAGGTGAGGCCGGAAAGGTGGTGGGGGCGGGGGGCCAGATGAAGGATCTATAAAGGGTTTTTGTGAGCATCGGAAAGCCAATTACAGCTTTTTAAGTATAGGAGCAACGTGATCAGATTTTTGCCTGGAAGAGAGAACTGTGACTGCAACGTGAAGCACACATGGAAGCAGATGTAGGTCAATTGGTTGTAGGGGTTCAGGCAGGACCTGATGGCAGTTTGAACTCAGATGCATCACCGGAGATAAGAATTGAGGAATATTTAGGAAGCATTAACCACAGGACTTGAAGTCATTTTGAGTTGCACGTTATTGAGGTATATTTAATATTGTGCTTCAGTTCAAATATGTCCCAGGGTAAATGATAATATTTTTCTCATTATGACATTGTGACAGATAAATTACACCTTTTTCCCTACTTGATTTAATGATTTTATTTTTTTTTTCCTTCAAGGCTTTTTTTTTTCAGCTTTACTGAGGCATAACTGACAAAATTATGCACTGTGGTGACTTAATATACATATACATTGTGAAAGGAGTCTTTCCATCTAGTTAATTAACACATCTGTAGTCATTAACACTATATTGTGTGACTGTAGTTTTCTAAAAGAATAAAACTTAAATATTCTCACTCTCCTTCCCCTCCCCAGACAAACGGAATTATTCTTTTTTTTTTCAAACTGACTTTTTCTTGTCTCAACTTTGATGCTGGGATCAGTCAGTGACACTATTGTGTGTTGTTTGCCTTTACTTTTTTTTAATATTTTCCAGTTAATGCTATGACTATTTCATTTTTTACATGTCAGTAAGAAAAAAACTAGCATGTTTCCTTGAAACACAGCAGAATGGCAAAGCTAACGCCTATTATAACTTCTGGGCCTGTGAAGTTTATCCCAGGCTTATTCATAACATTAATAATTGGAAAATCTCCCATTAACTAAAGGTACTCCATTTGCTGTTCATTTTAGAGGGTCAAATTTGTACAATATAATTCACTAAAGATGTCATACTCTGCTATCATATGACTAAAAAATAGTCTCCACTTTAAGGTAGGGTGGCACATACCTGAGTTACATGCCACCCTTCTATACTCCCATTTCCATGTCTAGTAGGCTCACTAACAAAGACACGATTGTCTACTGAGCTTTTGAAGATTGTCCTCAACACATACTCCAAACCATTGACCAGAGCTCACATGAGAGTTGAAACTCATTTGTCATCCCTTTTTTAAAATCCTGGTTTTTTTGTTACAGTTGTCCCAGTCTTTCCCCCTTTGCCCTCCTCTATCTTGCCCCCGACCTGCTCCCACAATCCATAACTGCACCATTGTACATGTCCATGTCATTCATACATGTTTTTTGACTAATCTCTTCCTTTTCTTTCCACCATTCCACCCCTCCCCCCTTTCCTCTCACAGCTGTCAGTCTGTTTCCTATTACCATGTCTCTGGTTCTGTTTTGCTCATTAGTTTATTTTATTAGTTAGATTCCTCTTATAAGTGTGATCATGTGGTATTTGTCTTTCACCTACTGGCTTATTTCACTAGCATAATAGTCTCCAGTTCCATCTATGCTGCTGCAAAAGATAGGAATTCCTTCTTTCCTTCTGCTGCATAGTATTCCATTGTGTAATGTACCAGTTTTTTTGATCCATTCATCTGCTGATGGGCACCTAGGCTGCTTCCAACACTTGGCTATTGTAACTAGCACTGCTATGAACATAGGGGAGCATAAGTTCTTTTGAGTTGGTGTGTCAGGATTCTTAGAGTATACTCCTAGCACTGGGATTACTGGGTCAAAAGGCAGTTCTATTCTGAATATTTTGAGGAAATCCCATACTGTTTTCCACAGTGGCTGCACCATCTGCATTCCCACCCAACAGCGCAATAAGGTTCCCTTTTCTCCACATCCTCATTGTTTGTTGATTTATTAATGATAGCATTTCTGACAGTTGTGAGGTGATATCTCATTGTGGTTTTAATTTGCATCTCTTTGATGGCTAGTGATGTTGAGCATCCTTTCATTTGTCTATGGGCCATCTGTATGCCCTCTTTGGAGAAGTGTCTCTTCAGGTGCTTTGCCCATTTTTAATTGAATTGTTTGTCTTCCTGGTGTTGAGTCATGTGTATTCTTTATATATTTTGGAGAGTAAACCCTTGTCTGATGTTATCATTGGTAAATATTTTCTCCCAGTCAGTTCCCTTTTCATTTTTATGATGGTTTCTTTACCTGTGCAGAATCTTTTAAATTTGATATAGTCCCATTTGTTTACTTTTTTCCTTTATTTCCTTTGCCCTAGAAGATATATCGGGGGGGGGGGGGGAATATTGCTACATAGGATATCTAAAATTTTATTGCCTATGTTTTCCTCTAGGACTTTTATGGTATCACAAGTTATATTTAACTTTTTTATCCATCTTGAGTTTATTCTGGTGTATGATATAAGTTAGTGGTCTAGTTTCTTTTTTTTTTTTTTTTTTGTCTGTACCAGTCCAATTCTCCCAACACCATTTATTGAAGAGGCTATTTTCACAAAATTGTATGTTTGTGCCCCCTTTGTCACATATTAATTGACCTTAGAGACATGGGTTTATTTCTGGGTTCTCTGTTCTGTTCCATTTATCTATGTGTCTGTTTTTATTCCAGTATCAAATGGTTTTGATTACAGTGGCCTTGTAGTATGGTTTGATATGAGGTTTTGTGATCCCTCCAACTTTGTTATTCTTCCTCAAGTTTGCCATGGCTACTTGGAGTCCTTTTTGGTTCCGTATAAATTTTTGATGTATTTGTTCTAGATCTGTAAACTATGCCCTTTGTATTTTAATAGGAATTATATTGAGTCTATAGGTTGCTTTGGGTAGTATGGACATTTTAATAATGTTAATTCTTCCAGTCCATGAACAGGGTATATGCTTCCATTTATTTGTATCTTCATCAACTTCTTTCTTCAGTGTTCTATAGTTTTCCAAGTACAGGTCTTTTATCTACTTGGTTAAACTTATTCCTGGGTTATTTATTTATTTATTTATTTATTGCTATTGTAAGTGGAATTTTTTTCTCAGTTTCTCTTTCTGATTGTTCATTGTTGGTGTACAAAAATGCCATTTATTTCTGAATATTGACTTTGTATCCTGCTACTTTATCAAATTCACTTATTAGGTCAAGTAGTTTTTGGTTGGCACCTATAGGGTTTTCTATGTACACTATCAAGTTGTCTGTAAATAATGACAGTTTTATTTCCTTCTTTCCAAGTTGGGTGCCTTTTATTTCTTCTCCTTCTGATCACTATGGCTAAGATCTCCAGTATTATGTTGAATAAGAGTGGTGAAAACCGACACCCTTGTCAGTTTTCTGATCTTAAGGAATCAGAAATTCAGATTGCTGATGCTTTAGTGTTTGCCCATTGAATACGATGTTGATAGTAGGTTTTTCCCGTTATTATGTTGAGTTATACTCCCTCTATTCCTACATTGCTAAGTGTTTTTATCATAAATGGGTGCTGGATTTTAGCAAATGCTTTTCCTGCATCTATTGATGTTATCATGTGATTTTTATCTTTCATTTTCTTTATGTGATGTATAACATTTATTGATTTGCAAATATTGTACCACCCTTGCATCCCTGGAATAAATCCCACTTGATCATGGTGTATGATCTTTTTAGTGTATTGTTGGATTTGGTTTGCTAGTATTTTACTGAGAATTTTAGCTGCTATATTCATCAAAGATATTGGCCTCTAATTTTCTTTCTTTGTTGTGTCTTCACCTGGTTTTTGAATTAGGATAATATTGGCCTAATAATAAGTGTTTGGGAGTCTACCCTTGTCTTGAATTTTTTTTTTTTTGGACCAGTTTGAGGAGAGGTGTTAGTTCTTCTTTGAACATTCAGTAAAATTTGCCTGTGAAGCCATCTTGACTGGGGTTTTTGTATATAAGGAGTTTTTTAATTACTGCTTCAATTTTGCTAATTGTTACTGGTCTATTGAAGTTTTCTGGTTCTTCTTGATTTAGTTTTGGAGGATTGTATGTTTCTAGAAATTTATCCACTTTACCCAGGTTCTCCAATTTCTTGGCATATAGTTAACATAGTAGTTTCTTACAATTCTTTATATTCAGTTGTTAATTCTCCTCTTTCATTTCTGATTTATTTATTTGGGTTCTCTCTCTTATTTTTTTCTTGATGACAATCTGGTTAACAGTTTGTCAATTTTGTTTATCTTTCCAAAGAACTAGCTCCTGGTTTCATTGATCCTTTGAATTGTTTTTTTTTTTTCAGTGTCTATGTCATTTAATTCAGCTCTGATCATGATGACTTCCTTTATTCTGCTTCCTTTGGGCTTCTTGTTGTTGCTGTTATTCCTCTATTTCTTTCAGATGTAAGGTTAGATTGTTCATTTGAGATTTTTCTACTTCTTTAGGTATGCCTGAATTGCTATGAACATCCATCCAGTACTGCCTTCACTGTTCTCATAGGTTTTGGGTTGTTGTGTGTTCATTTTCTTTGTTTACAAATACTTTTTCCCCTTGATCTCATCATTAACCCACTCCTTATTTAATAACATGTTATTCAGCCTCCATGTACTTGAATGTTTTTGAGGGTTTTTTCTTGAGATTGGTCTCTAGTTTCCAGCCATTGTGATCTGAGAAGATGCTTGATATCATTTCAATTTTCTTGAATTTGTTAAGGCTTGTTTGTGTCATACTATGCAGTCTATCTTTGAGAATGATAACTGTGCATTTGAGAATAATGTTTATTTTGCTTCTTTGGTGTGAAATGTTTTATAAATATTAAGTCCATTTGATCTAGAGTCTCATTCAATTCTACAATATTTTTATTGATTTTTTGTTTAGAAGATCTATCCATTGTAGACAGTGGGATGTTAAAATCCCCTACAATGACTGTATTGCTGTCTGTCTCTTTCTTAAAATCTTCCAATACTTGCTTTATATTCAGGTCTACCTGTATTGGGTGCATATGTTTATCAGGGTTATATCCTCTTGTTGGACTACTCCCTAAGTGACCTTGTCTCTTATTAAGGCCTTTGTTTTGAAGTCTATACTGTCTGATATAAGTATTGCTACCACTTTTTTTCATGTCCATTTGCATAGAATATGTTTTCCATCCCTTCACTTTCAGCTTATGCATATCTTTTGTTCTGAGCTGGGTCTCATGTAGACAGCATATATGCAGGTACTGTTTTCTTATCCATTCAGCTCCCCTATTTCTTTTGATTGGAGCATTTAACCCATTTACATTTAAGGCTGTTATTGATAGGTACTCATTTACTGACACTTTTTCTCTATGTATATGTGTTCCTATCTCGTTCTCTCTGTGTTTATTCTTCTTCTTAAAGCAGTCCCTGCATCTCTTGCAGTGCTGGCTGATGGAGATGTATTCTTTTGTCTAGGAAGCTCTTTATTTCACCTTCCATTTTTAAAGAGAGCCTTGTTGGATAGAGTAGTCTTGGTGACAGGTTCTTGCTTTTCATTACTTGAAATATTTCATGCCAATCCCTTTTGCTTGTAGTGTTTCTGTTGAAAAATCAGCTGATAGCCTTATTGGAACTCCTTCATATATTACTAGCTGTTTCTCTCTTACTGCCTTTAAGATTCTGTCTTTGTCTTTGAATTTTGCAATTTTGATTGTAATGTGTCTTGGAGTGGGTTTCTTTGTGTTCAGAGGTATTCCCTGTGCTTCCTGGACTTGCATGACATTTTCCCTCACCAAGTTAGAGAAGTTTTCTGTCATTAGTTTTTCAAACAGGTTTTCTATCCCTTGCTCTTTTTCTTTTCTTTCTGGTATCCCTACAATGTCAATATTGTCACATTTCATGTTGTTCCAAAGCTCCCTTAAGCAATCCTCATTCTTTTTGAGTCTTTTTTCATTTTGTTCTTCTGACTGGGTATTTTTTTCTACCAGTCATTCAGCTCACTGATTTGATACTCTGCTTTGTCTAGCCTGATTTTAATTCCTTCTAGTGTGTTCTTCATTTCAGATATTTCTTCATTTCCATCTGGTTCTTATTCAAGATTTCTATGTCTTTTTTCTTGTTGATGTAAGTTCCACTAAGTTCCTTGTAGTTCTCACTAAGTTCCTTGAGCATCCTTATAACCATTACTTTGAACTCTATGTCTGATAAATTGCTTGCCCCAATTTCACTTAGTACTTTTCTGGAGATTTCTCCTTGTCTTTTATTTGAGGTCTGTTTCTTTGACTCTCCATCTAGTCGTCTCTTTGTGTTTGTTTCTATGCATTAGTTTAATTTGCCTTGACTCTCTGTCTTGTGGAGTGGCTTTGTGTGTTAGGAGTACTGTGGGCCCCAGTGGTACAACCCCTTAATCTTCTTATCTGTATGCTCCAGGAATATTCTCTGTGTGGGTTATGTGGACTTTCCTGTTGCATTTGGGTCCTGATTATTATTGGCCCTTTCTTTGGTTGGAACTCCCCTCCATCTGGCTGGCTTAGAGCCTCAACTTCAACCACATGTTGTATGCTGTTGTATAAGGTGATGGCAGAACAAAGCAAAACAACACAAAAATAACACCAAAACAAGCATCCCCCCCGATCATGACAGCAATATTGACAACAAAAGAGCACAGAATATTAAAAACAGAAAGAGAAATAGAATAATAGAGAAAGAGGAAAAGGAAGAAGAATATAAGAGGGCCAAAAAATAAAAATAAAAGTGATTATGAGAGGAGAAAAGGGAAGAGAACTACTATACATAATGAATTGAAGGAGGAAACTGGGGAAAAGGAACACAGAAAAATTAATAAAAATAATAAAATGAGAGAAGGGAAAAGTAGGGTAGTCAAAGGTAAGATTAGAATAGGAGCTATGAAAAAAATTAGAGTATGAAAACAAAAGAAAATAAATAAGAAGTCTATGAAAAATAAAAATAGCTGAGATAATGAGAAAAGAGCCAAGTGGATTTGTCTCAGCACAGTTTAGATCTTGCCTCCTGGTTTCTCCCTTTGGACACCGTTCTGCTGTCTGGGTCTGGTGTAAGCCAATGACAGGTGCTCTCCACATCTGGCCCTCAGCCACCTTTTCAAAGCTACTGGCAATCCACAGTTTGTGGCTGATTCCTCCAGGCTTGGCTGCTCCCAGGTTGGACCAAGTTGCTCTGCAAAGCTGGCTTTTATCAGCATTGGGTCCAGAGGTGTGTCAGCCAATGTCCCAGGTCACCACAGGATGCACCTCTGCCTGTCTCTGCCTGCTGGCCTGCTGTCAATCTTAGACTAGTTGTAGACCTGACTATTTCTGAGAGGGCTTCTGGTGGAAACAGGAGCCATGATACCTAGATCTCCCATGACAGGTGCTTTTTAGACTTCGAGGATGGTGGGAGGGTTTGTTTCCCCTCCCTGGAGCCACTAGTTTGAGTCTGTCCAGGATTATTATTTCCCTGTACTAGGCAGGCAGGTACACAAGTAGGCTTCCAAAGTTCAGATTTTGGGTCTTCTGAATGCCAGGAGGGTGTCTCTGTGGCTCTCCCATGAGGGTGAAGTACCAGTCTGTTTCCCAGGATAGTGTATGGATTGACTGCACCTACCACCAGTCTCTGATGACCTCTGAGTCTGTTTATGTTGCTTTCTCCTCAGCAAGGGTTAAGATCTGGGATGGGAGAAAATAAAATAAAAACAAAAAAACAAAAACGGAACACTAAGACAGAGTAATCTGAAAAAATAAGCAAAAAAAAAAAAGTTGCTGAATGGAGCAAACAGGATTTCAGAGGTTGTGAGGGGGTTTTCAGAGGGTGGGGGGAGTGGTATCCCACAGGATAACGTCATTAATTTTCCCCTGGGAGGGGCTAGCTCTTCTCAAGAAAGATGGCTGCTGTGTAGCCCAGGTATATCCTGGCCCTGAAAACCCCACAGCTGCTCCTCCAAACTCCCCTATGCCTCCCACTCCAGGCTCTCTTCACGTGACTCCTGTTAGCACCACCCTCCCTTCGCTGGGGCCCAAGGTGAGTAACCACAAACACACAACCTGCTTGCCCCTTAAAAGGGGGGAAAAAAATTATGGGTTTATCTCCAGCAGTTTTTGTCTCTCCCTAGACCAGAGAGCCCCCATGCTACAGGCTCCTTGATCTCTCCATCTGGGATGTTCTAGGAATGCCTTTTGTGTGGGTTATATGGACTCTCCTGTTTTATTTGGGACCTAACTTTTCATTGGCCCATTCATTGGTGGGAACGTTCCCCCATCTGGCTGATTAAGGAGCTCAACCCCTACCAGCCTGCCTCTGCCTTGAAAGGACTTCCAGGTGCGGGTTGGCTCCCCAGTCAGAGCATGTACAGGAGGCGGCTTATAGACTTTTCTCCCTCACACCAACACCTCTCCTCCTCCCTCCCAAATCAATAGAATATATCCTTGTGTGCATCATCTTCTTTTAAGTCTCATATTATCCTGATGGAATAGTGGAGGGCAGGGAGGAGTCCAGCAGCAAAACTAGAACATAGAACAGTGGCGGGGCTCTTGAGTCACACCCTCCAGGGAGTCTCAGCCTCGGACTCCCACTGGTGCTCCCACCACAGACTCTACCGCTAGTGCCACCACAGTTGCCTCTCTCCACTCGGGCACTGCCAGGTCCTCAGCCGATCCGCAGCCTCCTCAGCCAATCCGCAGCCTCCTCAGCCACTGCCCCATTCGTGCTTCCAGCAGCACCCGATTCAGGGAGGATACAGCTCACGCCACTTCAAGTACCACAGTCCCTCAGACCCTGGCTTCCGGAGGCAGAGGGGTACAGAGCCCTGCCTGGAGGGCAAGGAGATCACAGAAATGCAGCAGCTCTGGCAGCTTCTTCCCAAGGAGGATACTGCAAATTCAAGAAAGTGCCACACGCTCCAAATCTGCACAGCCAGAAACACCAGGCTGGGTGGCGGCTGCGGTGGCTGGGGCAGCAGCTCCACCAGGAGAGCCTGGGCTGCCCGCCCCCAAGTGCTCTCAAGGCAGACAGGCACTTGCACATTCCTGCACACACCCACCTGCACACTCATCCGTGCATATGCCCACTCATACACACTCTCACTCACACTTAGCTGGATTTTCAAGTTGATTGCTCTGTGGTTTAGCAGCAAGATCAGTCCAGGGCTGGGAGCAAGTGGATGGAGTTTCCAGCTACTCTGCAGACATCTTGGAATCCTCGTCATCCAATTTTAACACTATGTAAATCCTTTGTCACTGCCCACCCCCCACCCCCGTGCCCCAACAACCCCCGACTACTTTAAATGCATATTGATTTAGGTTTTCCTCCCACCACAAATATGGTTCTCCTGTTTTTGTTAACAAGATCTGCCACTTTGAATCCTCTGAGCCACCCCTACCTAAGATCACAGGCAGCTGTGGACATTCCCAGCAAACTGAGGAGTCCCGCCTCAAACATCTGGTCTCTTATTCTCTGCCTGAGAACTTCCTCTGGTTCTACAGGTGCTTCCTCAGCCTTAAGCAGGGACAACCCAGAAATGTGGGGGCGTTAACACTCTGGGAGAGCAACACTCAGTGGGAACAATCCTTATCCTTCAGAAGAAAGGGCAGTCAGAGGACAAATGCCCCTGCCTCGCCATTCACAGGAAGGCTCTGATGTCTTACCCCATGGTTTTTCAGAAGATCCAAGGGGGACTGAGTCCAGGGTGCTCATAGCAATTACTTGCCTTTTAGAGTATTTTGCTTCCCAGATTCACTCTCCTCATTCTTCATTTGTGCTTCCTAGGGTCACCCAAGTCCTCATCTCAGGGTCTACTTATGGGAGAATCCAAAACTAAAAAGACATCTTTCAGTATGTAAAGCATTGATTTACAAACCTCTGTCAGTGAAGTTCCTTCTGAAGACCCACTGACTGAGATGTGAGCTCTGACTCTTCATTTCAAAACGGACCCAACAAAACTATTTTTCCTTCCTCTCTAGGAAGCCCCATAGGTGAACCTGGGAATAAGAAAAGGGGAAAAGGGAGTAGGAAACAAATTCAATTACACCAAGTTTCCTACCACAAAGCAAACCAATTTATTTTTATCTCTATCTTGTGATTTTGATTATTGAAAAATACATTTGAAAGGCAACCCTATAAAGATATTTGCACTTTCTCTCCCCTAAGTGATGCTAACCAAGGATGCCAGAATCTTAAATAAAGATTTATTACTTCAAGCCTTAGCTGGCTAAGTTGGTCAATACAGGAAATAAATAAGTATCAGTGCTACCTATATTTCAAACCTTAGTTCATAAATAATGTATATATAATATGTATAACATATAGACAAATAGAGATAAAATTATTCTTTACATTACCATATTGTGCTACTAAGAAGTTTTTATTTAAAATGACATCAGGCAAAGAATCTCCTATGTGCTTTCTGGCAACATCCCAGTAAAGAGCCAAGAAGACATAGAAAGGAAAATGTCAAGAATTCACAGATTCTAGCAACAATGAGACTGCTTAGGTGGTTTTTATAGGGCAGTGAGAGCTGTGTTTAACCTTCTCCCTACTGAAGAAGCAGTTCTTATTCACAACTACTTTGCTTCAACCAACTCTGAATTCTCAAATGCCAGACCACAGCGTAGCAGAAAGTAGAGAGGAGAGGGTGGTGACAAATTGTCTCCTGGGGCACATGGCACAATTCCATGTAGCACTGTGGATGGGGGCAAAGCTATAAGAAAGAAGGCTTCAGGTAGTACATAGAAGCCTTCATAAATTTCAAACAAACAAAATTAGGAAGTTGTGTTAAGTGAAGTTTCCCTCACTGTCCAGCAAGGCTTTATGCCACCATTGCCAGTGGAAGTCTGGCTACAAGCTGTGCACATGTGTTCACTGCCATGTGAAATCCAAAATGGGTCTTATTTCACAGAGTCACTTAAATGGGTGGTTGTGGAGGCCGAGTGTCTGAATCTGGATAAATCTTCCATTTTTAAATGAATGGGGGAAAAATTAAAGGCCAGCATAGAGCATATAACAGAATAGTTAAGCATGTAAGAAAGGAATAATTACAATTAGCCTTGAAGATTAGGAGGAAGAGCATGACTGTGAAACACTTAAAAAACAGAAATGGGCAGAGCAACCTGAAAAGCAAACACCAAGCAAAGTGATGTTTGATGAAGTAAAAAGGCCGTAACAAATAAATCTGAGGGGGTTGGAATTACCTCAGAAATTTAAAATGTTCATTAGAATCAGTAAAAGGTAAAACTAATAGTGCAGGAAATTGATGATGTCGAGGTCAACTTGAGGAGTTCTGCAGTTACAGAGCAGCAGGTTCCAGCTTTATTCCACATCAGCAGCAGTGGCGTGCACCACACTCTGCTCCCAGTAACACTGCTGTTTACATAGCATCCCAAATATGAGGATGAGCTGGAGGGTGAGGGCACTGTCAGAGTTACGAGAGGAAGGGGAAAGAAATGATGTGTGAAACCAAGAGCTCTAGTCAAAACCCTTAGACAGACAGGGAGAGGCATAGCCCACATTTGATAAACACTGATAGTTGAAGAAATTAAAGACAAAAACTGAAAAATTGAGTCAATATCAAATCTACACATAATAGAATAACCTTTGAGCAGTACCTCTCATGTGCACAAGTGAATCTCCTGGAAATCTTGTTAAATTGCTGATCTGATTCAATAGGTCTGGGCTCTGGGATTCGGGATTTCTATCGAGCCCCCAGGTAAAGCTGATGCTGCAGGTAGGTGCTCAGACTGCATCTGAAGTAGAAAGACTTCAGAAAAAACCTAAAGCAAATGTTCCCACTATATTCCAGGAAGAATTAGTTAAAAGAAATTCACACCAAGCATGTTCTAGCAATTTGTAAAGCATTTAAAAGGTTAAAGAAGATTTTATACAATTATTCAGGGAAGAAAATGAAAGGTTACTTACAAATGAACAAAAATTGAGTGGATCCAGCCTTGTCCTTTACATCATTACTAGATGCCAGAGGACAATGGAAAATTCCCATGGAGTTTGAAAGAAATTCTGATCTAAGAATTCATTAATGAAACTAGAATTCATATGCAAGTTCTTGGAAAAGATACCATGTATTTAGGTTTTCTATCATTGTCATAATGAATTACTACAAACTTATTGTAAAACAACACCGATTTATTATCACACACTGCTATAGCTCAGAAACCCAGTCTGGGTCTCACTGGGCTGGATCATCGTGTCAGCAGAGCAACGTTCTTTTCCAGAGTTTCTAGGGGAGAATCCGTTTGCCTTTTCCAGTTTCTGGATGCCTCCCATGTTTCCATGGCTTTTGACCCTTTTCCTCTAACTTCAAAGCCAGGAATGGCAAAGTGATTCCTTTTTACATTGTCCTCTCTCTCTATCTGTGGCCAGAAAAGCCTCTCCATTTTTAAAGATGTATGTAATTGTGCTTCTCCATCTAGATAATCCAAGTCATTCTCTCAATCTCATGATCTCACAGTCCTTAATTTTAATTAGTCCACAAGATCCCTTTTGTCATATAAAGTAACACATGTGCAGGTTCCAAGAACTAGGATGTAGACATCTTTAGGAGGCCACTATTCTACTTATGAAATCAAACATAGATTGATCCTGAAAATTTTGAGGACACATACTAATAGAGAACCAAAATTCAAAGTCCCAAAATGAGGAAATTGTAGCATAAAAGAAACTGTGGTGATCAGTAAAACCACTTTACTTGGTTAAGTCTAAGTAACAAAAAAAAAGCAAAGTTAAAAACAATTCATAAAAGAATAATTATGATATAATCACTATAAACTGAGAGTACAGTTTATGCTGCAGCACAAGGACTACTGAGTGAGGTTAGTGAGCTACTTCACTCCTCTAACCAGGAGCAGAAGGAAAACTTTAATGGGGTTAAAAAAATGACTTGCTTCAAACAAGCCATATTCCATATAGCAAAATGTAGCTTAAAAAGAACTTAACAGGAACCTTAAAGGAGCAAAAAAACTAACACAAATAAGCAAAAAATTATGTATCTGTTGTGACAATAAACTGTTGAACATCTTCTCTGAAAAGTAGACCTTTATTTTGTAGAAAAAAAATTCAACGCATCAAAAGCATTAAATGGAAAGGTGCGCCATTTTATATTGACAAATTATAAAATGCATTATTCTTTAGCTCTCACAAAATAATTCCTATTATTTTAAAGTATATTTTATTGATTATGCTGTTACAGTTTTCCCAATTTTTTCTCCCTTTTATCCTCCTTCTCCCTGCACCCACCCCACCACCACCCTCTAGCATCCCTGCACTTTAGCTCATGTCCATGGGTCATACATATAAATTCTTTGGCTTCTCCACTTTCTATACTGTTCTTAACCTGCTCTTGTCTATTTTGTACTTACCATGTATGCTTTTTATTCCCTACACCTTTTCCTTCATTCTGTCTCTCCCCACTGATAACCATCCATATCATGTCCATTTCTGTGATTCTGTTCCTGTTCTAGTTGTTTGCTTAGCTTTTGTTTTTGTTTTTTAGATTCAGTTGTTGACAGTTGAGAATTTCTTGTTATTTTACTGTTCATAGCTTTTGATCATCTTCTTTTTCTTAGATAAGTCCCTTTAACATTTCATATAATAAGGGCTTGGTGATGAACTCATTTAATTTGACCTTATCTGAGAAGTACTTTAGTTGCCCATCTATTCTAAATAAAAGCTTGCTGGATAGAGTCATCTTGGATGTAGGTCCTTGCCTTTCATGACTTGTAATACTTCTTTCCAGCCCCTTCTTGCCTGCAAGATTTCTTTTGAGAAATCAGCCGATAGCCATAGGGGAACTCCTTTGTAGGTAACTCCTTTTCTCTTGTCTG
Organism: Phyllostomus hastatus; assembly: GCF_019186645.2. NCBI lineage: Eukaryota > Metazoa > Chordata > Mammalia > Chiroptera > Phyllostomidae > Phyllostomus > Phyllostomus hastatus. Next base: position 43,609,100 of record NW_025334041.1, read on the forward strand.
CTTTTTTGCTTTTCTCTTTTCTGCTTTTAAGATTCTCTCCTCATCTTTAATCTTGGGTAATGTAATTATGATGTGCTTTGGTGTATTCCTCCTTGGGTCCAATTTCTTTGGGACTCTCTGAGCTTCCTGGAAGTCTATTTCCTTTGCCAGATTGGGGAAGTTCTCCTTAATTGTTTTTTTCAAATAAGTTTTCCTGCCTGCTTTCCCTCTTCTTCTAGCACCCTTGTGATTTGAATGTTGGAGCACTTAAAGTTGTCCCAGAGGTTCCTAATCCTCTTCTCATTTTTTTGAACTCTTATTTCTTCATTCTGTTCCAGTGGAACATTTATTTCTTCCTTTTATTCCAGTTGATGTGTCCTGGTTTCCTTCTCTTCACTGTTGGCTCCCTGTACATTTTCCTTTATTTCACATTGTATATCCTTCATTTCTTCCTTATATTTGCAACCAAGCTCAATCATTTCTGTGAGCATCCTGATTACCAGTGCTTTGAACTCTGCATCTGATAGGTTGGTTTTCTCCTCATTGCTAATTTTTATTCTGGAGTTTTTATCTGTTCTTTCATTTGGGCTATGTATTTTTTTTGTCTCAGTGGGGCACCTGTTATGTTGTAAGGGGCAGAGCCTTAGATATTTGCCAAGGCGGGGCAACCCACATTGCTGTGTTGTGGTGCTGTATGTCAGGAAGGGATCAAAGAGGGAACAGTGTCACTTGCTCAGCTCTCACCCCTCTTTCCATCACTTCCCCCACTCCCCACAATCGAATTGGGCCCTTCTGGTGCTGATTCCCATGTGGATGAGTTTGTCTACATTCTAGGATCCTGTGGGCCCCACCAATGGACTCTCTGTGAGACTGGGAGTTTCTCCTGCCTTCAGAACCCCCACAGAATTTTACAGCCAGAGGTTTTGAGTCTTGAGTTTCCCGATCACCAACCAACCTGAGCCAACCACAGCCTCACCCACCCTGTCCACTGCCTTGCCATGCGTCCTCTTGCCCAACTGCCCATCTCTGCTCCTCCTACAGGTCTGGATGAATATTTCTTTAACTCCTTGGTTGTTGGGGTTCCATGGAGTTTGATTTTCTGGTGGTTCTTGTTGTTATTTTTTTTAAAATTGGTTGTTATCCTTCTGTTGGTTCTGTGAAGAAGGGAAGCATTTCTACCTATGCCTCCATCTTGGCCAAAACCAAATAATTCCTATTATTATCTTTACTTAGTTGCAGATAAGGAATCTGTGCCTTAAAGACAATAGTGTACTTGCTCACAGTCACCCAGATGTGAGCCACAAAGCAAACCCAGGGTCTCACTCATAGCCCACAAGTTAATCCCAGTAGTCTAAGCCCTCCTGTGTATATGTGAGACCCCATAAGTAGAGAGAGGTGGAGCTGAGACCAGATTTCAAATCATTTTTATTCCATGTACTATGTGCATAAACTCTTTGCTATACTGTCTCAGAAGTGGTTTTTATGTTTACATCTTTGCCTCAATCCCCTGAACCAAATGTTTCCACACAGGTTATTTTTACTTTCTTCTCCAGCTTCCCTGCATAACCAAAACCCTACAACTTCTCCTCCCCCATTGACTTTCCCACCTTCAGCTACGCTAAGTTCTGCTACCCAGTCCCAGCCCTGGCTCTTAGGCAAGACCCCTGGGCTTCCCCAGTGTGGATGTGCTCCAGCCTCTTGATAAGGGCTTGGGTGTTCTTCTCTCTCAAATAAGATTAATTTCCTGTTTTATGCCTTAGATGTCATCCTCTCTTATCTTCTCATGAAATACTTTCAGCAAATATCCCTTTTTCTCCTGAATCTTCAGACACAGTCTCTGTTCAGGAACCTCCTCATCTGAATGTAATCATGCCTATAACCAAAGAAAGTTTCCCTCCATAGGGGTTATGTACCCCATAGCCACTATGACACTGTCTCTTCAACCTCATAGCCATTTCTTGGTTCTACTTCCTCAGTTTCCATTCACTCAAAACCACTGAAACCTGGTTCTGCCTCTGTTGTAGCAGTTAAACCACTCCCACCAAAGCCACTGGTGACCCTCCTGTTGGACTAACTACTGAAAGCCTTGTGTTAGGAATATTTTCCTTTACTACTTCTGGAAACTTTCTCTTTGCTTAGCTCTCTGTTACTCCTCAGACACTTTATTAATTCTTCTGTATACCATAAAAAATTTCTCTTTTCATGCTGTACAACTTGGTTACATTATTTTAAGTTTAACCTGACTTGTTACATCTCTAACCTGTTACTTCTACTGACTACCAGACAATAGCACCAACTACTACACGCAAACTTAAAAATGTAGTTCAAACTACATTTGGATCCAAACTCCCAAAAACCACCTTAAACTCACTTTTCCCATAATCCTACTTGCTGGGCTCCACTCTAAGAAGCCTCCTTCCTGTATTTCTTACCTCAGCTAATGACACCATCATCCATCCAAGTTCTAAGACAAAAGTCATAATAGCTTTTATCTCCTCCATTATACTACTCCCAGCAAATCACCATGCCTCACTAGTTCTCCTAGGTATCTTGTGAGGTATCTCCTATTCTCATCACCCTTCACTACTATTTTTAATTCATTCAAATGTGTTTATGTAAGTATCTACTGTGTCAGCATTGTTCTAAGTACTGGGAGGACATTGTGAACAAATAGGAATGATCACTCCTGAAATGGAATTTATACATAAGTTGGGGACTGGACATAAACTAATAATTTCACAAATATAATAATGTGAATATTATTTCATAAATATAATTACAAATAGTGGTGGGTATCATATAATAGAAAATGCAGGATGCAATGAAAAATTACAATAGAGAACTTTGATTTAATATAAGGTCAGGGACATCTCGCCTGAGGAGTGATATTGCAGCTGACACAAACAAAAGGGGTCAGAGATAGCTGTGAGAAAAGTGACAAAGGCAAGGCAAATGAAATCAGCTCATGCAAACGGCCTGTGGTAGAGAGTATGGCTTAGTCAGGGAGCTTGAGTGAGTAAAGATGAGTAACCCATAATGTGTCAGGGGAGTAAGTAATTGGGAGGGACCACTGTTTGGGAGGGAAAAATTTATGTAGAGACTTTTGTGTTTTACCCTAAATGCGATGGGAATCTATTGAAGGATTTTTAAATGTGGTTTGATTCTGTGACACCAGCAAATTTACCATTGCTTCTGTTCAGGCAAGCAATGATGGTGGGTGTGGATCACAGTGGCAGCTGTGTAGATGCAGAGAAATGGGTTTGAAATAGATTTTGGAGGTAGAATAGACAGAATTTGATGATAAGGAAGTTAGAGAGAGGGGGATATTAAAAATGGCTCTCATATTCCTATCTTAGAAACTTGGAGGATCAAATGAAAGCTACCAAAGTAGGGAACAGAAGAGAAGATTTGGGAGAAAAGATCAAAGGTTCCACTTTTGCTGTGTTGAATTCGTGGTGCTTGTAAGACACTCACAACTCAATACAAGTTTATTTAATGTTGATGTAAAATACCAAAGCAGACATCTAACCTGCCTTAAATTACTTAGAGATGTTTCTAGATTTTTTTCTAAAAAAAAAACTTCATCATTAATCATTATACATTCATCATTTTAAAAAATATATTACTTTCAGAATCCAAATTTTCTATTTGCAAGTGATGGCAGTGATAATAGCACCAAGTGTTAGACCAGTGGAGTCAAACCAGAGCTTGATTCAGCAATGTCAGTACTTCAATTCTGGCTAGAAAAGAATTCAGAGCCAAGATTCAAATTCTACGAGAAAGTTTATTTAGAAAGCCACAATGGTAGAAGAAGTGAGCTGTAGAAGAAATGGGCCTAAGAAACAAGTTACAGAGACAAAACAGGGCCCTTAGAGCTCAGGAGAGAGAAGGTAAGGGGTTGAGATAACTGCTTGGGTGGGGGTCAGGATAAGGGGACAGGAAAGACAACAATGTTCTCCCAAGATGGAGAGCATGATGGATCCTCCATTGTAAGGGTTTTTAAAGCAGGAGATATTAAGGAAGGTCCCAGGGGAGGGTATAAATAGAATATTCATCAGCTTTTCAGGTGCATCCTTTCAGTGTTGTGGTCTCCACTGATTGGTGCGTGCCAGAGCACAAAGACATTAGTCATTGCAGGTGTTCTTGAAGCAGCTATGGGTTTTGCTGTTTTACTGAGCCTAGAGCTGAAACACAACTGAGGTCTAGATATTATCCCTAGAGGCTAACACCTAAGGGAATGCTGGTTCATGGGTCTGCATGGAAGTCATATGAGGCCACTCTTCTGCCCCTTGTTCATTCTCCATGGGGTTCTACCGTATGACTAGAACCAGGCCAGGAGGAAAGGTAAGGAAAGGATCTAAACCACATGACCAGTGATAAGTTAGGGGAGAATGGGTCACCCTAGGGGTGAGGGCCTTGTTTTTCTATTTTTATTCATTGCCAAACACTCAGGGCTTTCTGTCCTGGTGACCTTCTGTACCTGGCCTGTCGTCCTGGCTCTGCTCCTATCTGTCTAACTGCCTACCACACAAGCACTGATATCCTTCCCTGTTTTCTATGCCAACTGTGTACAGGGTGCCATCATCATACAGAGCAGATTCTTTCTCCATTGCTCTTGGTCTTGTTCAGAACATAAAGATAAAGCCCTTTGTAGTTGTTAATATTTTCTGCAAACCTCACCTCGCTCTGAGTTTTAGCCTCTCTCACACAATTCTTCTTCCAGTCCATTCCTTTATTCCTGATCAAGCTGTCCCCCAGGTCTGCTTTATTTAGAACATATCCTTTATGCAGTCGGGTTTATCAAAAGACAACATATGCAGGCTTATCCTTTCTAGATACTCATTGGGATTACTTGAGGTGGTCAGATTATTCTCTCCATAGGAAACAAAGCTGGGGGTGGGGGGGAATGGCCATGTGAAAACACTTTATAGTGTTTGTTTAAAAAAAAAACTTTTAAAGATGCAGAAAGAATCATTGTTAAAGCATTGCAGAGAAATCTATTTTTAAACAGATTCTCCAGGCCACAGGTGGCAGCCAAACTGACATTTTCTTTGCAAACTGACTGTTTAGCTTGGCTGGAGCATGGTGCTGTGAGGCTCGTGCACCGCCAGGAGTGCATTGTACGTCCCGTGCTTGCTAATGGAAGGTCATTTCTTGGCCCAGGTCAGTTTCATTAAGAAGAATTGCCCTTTTAGTGACTTCAAATAGCTTAAATAAATTACCTAAAGGAACTACAGGGTTTAGCCCGTTTAATGAATTTTAATAAGAAATACATGAATCAGTCAAAAACCAGGAAAAAAGTGAATAACATTGAACTAGTTTTAATGGAAATTAGCTCATTACCCTGCTGGCTTACATTCACCAAAGGATGAATTTTTTATGGAAAATTTGCCAGACTGGGGGAAAATTGGAGGATCTTTAAATTAAACATTAACCGTATTAGTGGTATTCTTCTCCCTCAAATTAGCCCTAACTGCAGATACTAAAAACACTGAGGCTTTTTACCCCTTTGGGAAACTTTAAAAAAAAAAGGTTCCCTCTAAAGGAAGGGTTTCTCACAGTCCCTGAAATACTTTCAGAAATGTAGTTGGAAACATGGGTTTTCCTTTTTGCTTCCAATGTTGTATAAAACAGAATAACCTGAGAGTTGGAAAGCTCTGTATGGGTGTGCAGGCGAGTCTCCTGTCTTCCAGCAAGATTTCACAGGGTCTGTGAAAAAATTTCTTTCTTTTATTGTCTCTCACACTTATACAATATGCATGCACTTTCATTCTCCCTTTCTTCTTTAATCTCTTTTTTATTGCTCTTTTTTAATCATAGTAAAATATACATAACATAAAATTTGCCATATTAACCATATTTAAGTATGTAGTTCAGTAGTGTTAAGTACATTCACATTATTTGTCTTCTTTTTTAAGTAAAACAGCACATGGCTTTGAATAACCGAGGGCATGGACATTTTCAGTGAAAGAAGTCTTTATTTCAACGCGATTCCTATTCCTTTTCCATTACTTAAGGAAAATGAGAAATAGAAAGTGTTTCCCCTGCATCTCTATCATTTTTAGTAATTGTAGAATCCCCTGTAAAATATTTGAAACTGTAATGATAATCTTCAAAACCAGAGTTGTATGTTGTAGCAAATACTTCAGTTGACAGAGAAACCATTTCACATTCTGCAAATGGAAGTTCAACCTAGCAAATGGAGTACAGAGGCATATCAGAAGATTTAGTTCTGTTTGGGGAAATTCTTAGAACCCTCAAAAAATTGCCTTGGTGTTATTCCAAATTGATCACGGTGGGACTCTGCAATTAAATTGCTCTTCATTGAGTTTTGGTCACTTATTCAAATTGGGGTGGTTTTAAGAAGTTCATCATCTTGTTGCCCTGTGAAATAAATAATGGTAATAAAAATTCCTACCAAATAACTCACAAATACATGCTGGAAAGGGGCTCTGCCTTCAGAGATACTGTAAATATACTGACATCCTTTCATGTAGGGTATCATGTGTCAGAAAAAGTAGGTTCTGAAAAGAGTCACTCTGTGGAGTATTCCTCTTGGGATAAGGCAATGTTACTGAACTGTCATCACACAATTTGAAAACAGGCCTTTGTGAAGTGGGACTTTAGTCAAAGCTACTGGTGAACAGCCAACCAACACAATCCAGTGACTGTATAGCAAAGAGATGTTCTCAGGTTTCTCTGAAGCAAGATTCTTGACAATCAAATATGGTGGGGGTGGTGGGGTGTAAGAAAAAGAAATATTAAATATTTTCTGGGAATTTTACTGAATCAAATGAATATTACCTGCAGTTGATGTTACTATTGCATTTTTTATTTCCATGTGGATGCCCAAGACATGTTAAATGTTACTAATAGGGTGTTCTAATTTAGCAAATAAAAAATACAGAATTCACCCTGGCTGGTGTGGCTCAGCTGGTGGAGCATCCTCCTGTAACCAAAAGGTTGGAAGTTCGATTCCTGGTCAAGGCACATACCTAGGATGTGAGTTTGATCCCTGATCCAGGCACAGCATGTTTGACCCCATCCAGATGTTCACAATCCCCAGTCTGGGCTCCACTCTCCCATCCAGGTGCATGCAGGAAGCAACAACTTGATGTTTCTCTCTTGAATCAGTGTTTCTCATTTTCTCTCCCTTCTTCTCTCACTAAGAGCTATGGAAAAAATGTCCTTGAGTGAGGATAAAAAAAGAAAATTTAAATACAGAATTCCTAGTTAAATTAATTTTAGTATAAGTATCTCCTATGCAATGTCTTGTATAATATATAAGACAACTAACAAATTATTTGTTATTTATTTGAACTTCAAATTTAACTAGGGCCTAATATAATTTATCTTGTAACCATATTCTTATAGTTTACTAAAAATTATACTTCAATGACATGTAGAACTTAATATAAATTTCAACATGAAGTCATTGTTGTCTTCTTCCATTTTCAAGTACCAGAATTTCTGGTCTATTTGCATCATGCCTCTCTTTCTCCACCAATCTCACGATGCTTTTAGGTACAGAATTAAAAATATATTTTAGTTTTATTTCTTGTTCTAAAGAAGACAGATTTTAGAGATCTAATTCAGTTTTGTGTCTTTTGTTTAATGCATCTAAACTTTCTTATCAGCCGCACCTAAATATTTCCACTTTATTTTTTCCTTTGATGTTCTTACTCATGTTTCAGTAGCTAATCACTGTATCTTAAGGTCTTCAACGTTTTTGAGGTCCTAAGAATCAGGATTATTTAATATATTTGCATTTGTATACACCCCAGTAAATGATCAGTACAGAAAACATAGGTCATTATAAAGAAATTTTAATCTCATAAAGGAATTATACATTTACTATAGAAATAGGGGAAATAAAGACCAGAAATAAACTAAAACATAAAGGAACTGTTGTTATTATTTTATTTTAAAAAGTTCTTTTATTTTGAACTTGGTTTTATAAAGAAGACTTTCAGCTCTGAAAGGCTTGAGGAGAAGCCATCTCTGTCCCCATTCCATCCCCTCTGAAGGCAGGCGGTGAGGAGCAAGGAGTGATTGTCTCAGCCAACAAGCCGACCTCGCTTCTGTGATCTATCTGCAGCCAGAATGATCTCAGAAAAAGAGACACTGCAGAAATAGGATTTAAAATTTTTATTTTTTGGGGGGTAATGTTAATTGGACTATAGGAAGTTTCTAGAGGAGCCATCCCTACAAAAATTATTGCACATTTATAATATAATAGTTTAACCCACACTATTACGATATTTCTCTAGCTCTTACAATGAAGTTGAGTAGAAAATTGGAGTTTAATCATGTAGAAAACTCAACCTTCTGGCTTAAACAGGCCAAATTGAGTATATCCAAAATCGATATTTTCTATTCATCTTAATTTAAATGTTTATAACATGATTGATAATTTGCCAAAGAAGCACAAAGGATCACGTAAGTTATAAGAAATCTATTCTGATGCTATTTCTTACTACCTAAAATTACTTGCTCTATAGCAAGCAGCTTCTTTTTGACAGTGACTCAGTAACAAGCCTCTGCAGCAGAAAACAGAATTTAGGAACGTTCCAGAAACTGCTGCACTGGGACCAGGAGTGGTGTCTAGAGGGGTGCGGATGGTCTGAGGTTCACCTGAGGGAAGCAGCCTTAAGAGGATGGAACCAAAGTGCCTGTGATGAAAGGGGGTCAAATTAAACACCCCTTTCTCTATTCTGATCTTGACCAGTGTCCCTCTCAGCCCATTTTAGTTCTGGCACCATAACTGCTGAGAGGTCAGATGATTACACATGCTCTGCAGACAAAATAATCATCCTTTAAGATAATGTCCCATGTGGCGATGAGAGCTCCATAATAGAGGAGCCATTTTCAATACATCTGTATCAAAGTCTAAGAAACTCCCAGCCCCTAACAAATGTAAAATAGCAAATACTCAAAGTCTTTTTGGGCACTCAAGGAAGGTTATAATACAAAGAAAGCAGAGGAAATAATTGAATGTTTTGGCATTGCAAGAATATGTAAATGACATTGTTTCTCAAAGGAACTTTTGCTGCAAATTCTATAAAACAGCAAATACATTTTATCCTTCACAGAAAATAATGGTTAATTGGCCCATAAGTCACAATTTTTTTTTACTTTAAAATTAGTGGTCAAACTGTTTGCATTGTTATTTTATAGAACAAATCAAAGGTGATTATATGTTTATTTATGTGTAATTTTTACTCTGAGATATTTCCAAAAAGGATGTGATTAAGTTCTTATAATTACATTAATGAAAACACACTTTGAACAGAATTTTTTTTCATTAGTTGGAAAGAGAGATAAGAACATACAGAGTATATAAGAAAAAGTAATTCTACAAATCTCCTTAGGTAAGGTGGCTATTATACTTGAACTTTAAAGTTAACTCTGGGTTCCAAGGAAAGCTGAGAAACGATGGATTATAGACTTTTACTCTTTTCATAAAATGAAGCATCAGTTCTTCACAGTGGTGCATTGAGATGCACTCAGTATTTACACATTTCCTGCACTGGATTATGTAAGCATCTAGATAATCGTGTGTTCAGGTTTCTGGAAATATTTCCTATAAATAGGTTATAGTTTTCAAATATTCCCATTTTGTACAATTCCCAGTTTTAAAGGTGATAACATACTATATGTATATAACATAGTTACAATATTTCATTTTTAATTGGACATTTTACCAGATACCACCTAACATTACAATGAGTGAAATTGTTGAGAGAGGGACTACATTATATGAAAAGAATTTTGTTTTGTACCCCAGATTATTATGTTTTGGCTTGCCAGAACCAATATGTGGCAGCCCCCTCCACCACCACCCCCATTATTTTAAAGCTTGTTTTTACTAACCATTTTTTCAAATTGATACAATATGATAAAATAATAATAAAGGAAAAAAGAAAAGGGAATTAATCTTTTACTTTTAATTATCATTTTAAATGCATCATTTTATTTTATTTTTATTGAGTTTATTGGGGTGACATTAATTAATAAAATTACATAGGTTTCAGGAGTGTAATTCTATAGTACATTCTCTGTATACTGTATCATGTGTTCACCACCCCAAGTCAAGTTCTACCTCCCCCCACCCCCTTTCCCTCTGGTGATCACCATACTGTTGTCCGTGAGGTCTGTTTGTTTGTTTTGTTTTGCTTATACTTTTAATTATTTTAATGGTCATTTGGACCACAGAGTCAGTCCAATCATCATATCATATGTGATACTAGAAAGGGCTCAGTAAGTTGAAAAAAATGGCTTTGATGATACATGACTCATTCATTTGCAAAAAGATTTGAGCTGTTTCTTCATGCAAAACAGTGTGCTAACACTAAGGTGTAAGAGAGGAGAGAGAAAAGAGAAGGGAGAAGAGACAGAGAGATAAAATAGATATAAAATAAAATAGGTGTAATAAAATAGATATCTGCTCTAGAGAAGATCTCAGTGGGAGAGCAGTTCCATAAAAGTTAGAATCTGATTCACAATGCAGGTATAGACATTATTTTGAAACGAAGGACTAATGAAGGCTTGTTTGCTGATTTCTAAGTACATAAGACAGAATTACTTATTTTTAATTATTTTTGTTTTTCAATTACAGTTGACATTCATTATTTTATTTTAGTTCCTGGTGCACAGTATAGTAGTTAGACATTTATATAATTTACAAAATCATCCCCCCAATGAGTCTAGTGCCCTAGCACCAAATAATAAGAAAGGTATTTACCTTTAAAAATCTAAAATTCTATCTCTCTTCTCCTCTCTTTCTCTGTGCGTCCCTATCCTCTCACTCCTCTCTCCCTTCTCTGTTCCCTCTCCTCCTTCCTCTCTCCTTCTCCAGCGAAGGCTGTGCCACAGAGGCCCCTAGGAATGACTCAGTGTTAGACTCAGAAAAGGGCCTGTTGCCACACAGTTACTCACTCATTCTTTGCCTCAGAATCCTCAGCTGCAATTTTTTTTAAAAATGTTCTTTGAATCATTAATTATTTGGCTCCTTAAAGGAAGCTATCTAGCCAGACCTAATTTTTTGTGGTTTTTATTGTTTGCTGTTAACTAATTTAAAGTGACTTGCAATTATTTTAATATCATGCCACCCATAAGTGGTAGTAGGGTATATTTTCAAAGTTCAAATATTGTTTTCTTTATTACAGGTTTCTTTTCTCCATGGAAAACTCCAAAGCCTGTAAGTTGGAATTATTATGCTTCTTTCTTTATTTCTAGTTATTATTGCAATTCCATTCATGAGAGTCAGTGAAGTGGGCAACCTCAAAATCTCTTCCACCTCTGAGATTCTGTGATGTCAAAACAACAAACGCTCTGTGTCCTTTTTGTCTTGTATTTGTCCCACAAACATAAATAACTCATCTTACTTTCCTATAAAAGCGTGGCTTCCTGTTTGGTAATAAGTATACTGACAAAATGAACACTAACACTATTCACTACAGAGTGCTGAAAATCCTTTAGAATCCTTTTTTATTTCCCCTGTCAGAAATACTTTAGTCTTTATAACATGAATTTTTAGAAACAATGAAAACTGCAGGCCCAGGGGTCTTAACCTTCAAGTTACATCTGATCCAAAATAAATTTAGCTCTGTATATTGTGTGTACATATAGTTACATTGTAATACATACAGAGCTAAATATATATGTGTGTGAAAATATGTGTGTACAAGGGGGGACCCAAAAAACCCAGAATTTACGTATTTAAAAAATTGTGTATTTATTCTTACATGTTTAAACTTCACTCACCTTCAAAGTACTCTCCATTTGATGCAGTACACCTATTGAAATGTTTTTCCCACTGCTCAAAAAGGTTTTGGACTCACCAATTTTGATGCTTTGGGGAGCTTCTGTCTTTTGTTTGTTTGTTTCACCTCTTACACATCAGCAAAACATTTCTCTTTCATCTGGGGAAGCAAAAAAAGTCACTCAGGGCAAGATTGGATGACTAGGAAGGGTGGGACATGGGGGACTCAATGCTGTTTTTGGTCAAAAATGGGTCAACACTCAACGCTGTGCAGACAAGTGTCTTTGTAAATCACCCACCATGAAAGGGGTAAGTGCTTGTTGAAAGAATCTTCAAAAAAAATTCACTGAAGTTGAATGCAGCCTCTCACAACACCAGCTGGTACACTGATACAGGTGGGTTCCTAGAATACTCACCTATCGGAAGAAGCTGCCTCTTTCTCTCTTAGAGAGAGAGAAGTCCCCCCCCCACCCCACCCACCTGTCCTCCACCACCAAACCTGACAATCACTCAAAATGATGCTCCTGAATCTTCAGATACTGGTGATCTCTGCCATTATCTAACCTTTCAGGGCCTAGTTATTTTATGAATCATCCTGCAATTTTGATGTCAATGTAGGAGGCTGATGGACTTCAATAATTTTTTTGTGAGGCTTGGTTAACCCAGTTGGCTTGGCAATTGTAAATGATCTTTGTTTGCCATTAGATTGAAACTAGTGATTGTCGAAGTCCCAAGAGGTGGGATTGGTTTTCCAGGGTCCTATTTTATGGTGTATTAGAATACACTACCCAGACTGGAATATGTAAAGCCCATGACGAGAAGGTGTGTAGCAAAGTGGTTCCACCTACTTCTTTTCTTTCCTCTGACCATAGTCAGCTCTGAAGAAAGTATCCCTAGAGTGGCCAGTGAGCAGGGAATTCTTGAGTTAATTTTGTGTTTCTCTTATTTCTTTTACTGAGGGAATATTTAACTGATTTTCTCATTTTAGAAATAGAAATAATAGAATTTTACATACTTTTCTAGTGCAATAACTGGCTTAATTAAATATCATGTGTTGAACATGGTTTAAAGGGGTGTAAACAAAGTATTATTGAACCTCGTACTATGCCTGATCCCAGGCTTCTCTCAAAGGGAGATGAGGAAACTAGAAGTTGGAGTGAGGAGCTGATGGTGTCAGGGCTGAGTTCTCACCAAGCTGTCCTCATTTTGGGTTTGGCTCATTTGGTCCACAGAGAATATCCGGTGGGAAAACCAGACCTCTTTGAGCCTAGTAAACCACTTAGTGATGATGTGATTTTGAAAAGATGTATTTAAAAATGTTTGAGATGAAATTTGTTTTATCTTGACCAAAATCTAAATAATTCCTTCCTTTCATTACCAAAGTTAAATCTGTACTCTGTGGTTATACACACCTTCATCTAATTTAACAAAGAACCTTGCAACCTCATCATGGTGCTACAATTATGCAATTTAGTGATTTCCTTATATGTACCACATTTAAACAAATTACTCCATTTGGCATAATCACTGCATTTGCTGTCATTAAAGTAATTACATCCATAGTCAATAATTCCAAAAAAAGGTTTTATAGAACTCAGCTTACATTTAATCCTGAACCCATACACCCACGCAAAAGTTAAAGCTTGGCCAGGTCCGAGGCTGAGTGAAGATAGAATACTGATGTGGATCAGTAGGGTGGAAGAAGGTCAGGAAGTAACACAGAACCAGGAGGAGAAGAGATCTTGTCCTCCATGTAGCTGTCAAAAATTCTGTAGACCAAGGAATGTATAAAAAGGGGCAGTATGGTATGTGATTTAGGGTGCAGGCTCTGAAGGCATCCTGCCTGGGTTCAAATTTTCCTTCTAGCCCTGTGACCTTCAACAAGCTGCTTAAGCTCACAGTATCTGAAGCTCTAACTCTGAAAATGGGGACAATAATAATACTTCACTCATACTGTTGTTGTAAAGAGCTTATGAGTTAATCCATGTAAAGTGCTTACATGTTGAGCTCTAAAACATAAACTACTAAAAAATAAAATAAAATATAAACTACTGTCATTCTAGAAAGCAGAACCTTTATGCATAAATTCAGTAAATTAATCACTTTATGAAAGACTGTGGTTTGCTAAACTATTCATTTAAGCAAATATATAAATATATACCCACAGCCTATGTATTTATACACTTTCTCCTCTGAGGATTCATGGCATCCTTAGTGAAGATAAGGAAATGTTATCCTGAGCAAGATCTCTTCTCCTCCTTGTTCTGTGTTGCTTCCTGACCTTGCATCCTACTGATCCACATCTTAAGCCAATCCACGTCAAAATAGTCACTTCCCATTTAGCAAATAATACCCTAATTATAGTGAGTTCTCATTCCCTCCACCTGGAAGGAGTTCAAGTTCATTCTTCATATATAGTATCAAGCCAAATGGCTTGATCTCCCAGCCCTGCCCTAAAATAGTGAGCAGGTATGTTTAGACTGCCCCAGCTTCTATAGAAAGAAAGGAATTTCTAAAGAGAGTATTTCATGAGTTTTGGGGAAGGGCCTGCCTTATTCACAAGTCCTCTACTCCCAGTATACCCCCTAGAATCAGAAGGTAAGCTTTAAAAAATTAATCACCCTAATTGGGTTTTTCCATTTTACTGTTTGATGCTCCCGTGGTAAACTGTATGTCTACTCTGTCCACTGATATTTAGACGACTGCCCTCCCATATAGTCAGGCATCCATTTATTTGTTCATTCACCAAGACCAGCAGAGATAAAAAGTTTCTCCCAGATATAGAAAGCAACTTTACTTTTCTTTCTCTAGTGAGATGTTTGTAAATGTGAGCCTGGGTGTAGATACCACTGGGACTGGACATGGCACAATCAGAAGCCTTGCTGAGAGGAAGCTTGGCTGGTCACACAACTCTTGACAGGTCATAGTCAGGATGTCAAGTGAGGCCCATAACCTGGGCACCAGAACAGGATCAGAATGTAGGGGATTCATTGAAGGTTGACAGGAACACATGAGCACAGAGAGTCCCAGTTAGAAAACAGAAGTCCAGAGACCAGGTTGCTAAGAAAGAAGGGAGAAATCAACAGGGGCCACCCTTCACAAGGTGCTGTCAGATCGGCACACAACCCCAGGGACCAGGGGCTGACCTCTGACCTTAAGGCAGTGTCTGGGTCTGTAATCTTTCCTGTGGGAGCTGAGAAATAACTCAGTTTGGGGGTTGTGTTATAGGATTGGGAATCTGCAGTTTCAGTAATTTCATGGACACGGTGACTTTCTGCTCTACAGTCTTCTGAGAAACCCTGGCAGAGTGACTGGGGGGTTGATGAAGGTCACAGTAAGATGTTGTGAAATTGCTTTACTGAGCATGAACTAGACTCTTTACTAGTCCCCCCCACCCCATCTCTGGGCTAACACAATTGCAGAATTCATCAACCTGCCACAGAAACTTCCCCAAACAGTGCCCAAAGCATCATTTGTTCTGTAGTTTTAAGAATGTTTTTAGAAATGCTTATATTTCACCTGAAGCATGTTTGCTCCAATGACTGCACGTGAACAGTACATACCTGACAGGACCTGGGCAGGTTCTCAATAACCCTGACTGAGAGATGGGAGAAAAACTGGAGACTGGCTGCATCTCTATGGTGACAAGTGGGATACTGCAGCTACTCAGACCATGTTTCTAGTTTACTCACTTTTTACAATTTAATATCTTATGTTTGGAAACAGGAGGGGGAAAGTCATGGCCAGAATGCCTCCATGCTATACCTAAGGTCAAAGTGAAAAAAAGAATTTGGCTTTAGCCACAAACATGGGACTTCCCATCATAGCAAAGACACCCAGAACGGATGACCAAAGGAACCTAGAATGGCTTCCTAGATGAAATTTGCTGTCAAATGAACTATGAAGTATATAATAAAAAATTTTTACTAAATGGGGGGAAAGGGCAGAAAATTAGCTAAAACTCTAAAGAAATTTACCAATTATTCCTCTCAGTGTATCCTTATGTAAAAAAGTATTCTGTCATATGTGGTTCTGACCCAGGGTCTGCCATGGACAGCCACCAGACCTCTTTGCACTTCTGGAGATTATGTTTAATATTAGGGAATTGAATTCAACTGAGAGTTTTCCATCCTTGTTAGCTACAGAAACTTTGCTCAAATGAAATCTTTGTCGGTGGCACATATAGAAAAAAAATTTAAATGAAGCCACTTGTCTTAGTCCCTTCAGACTGTTACAACAAACTACCATACACTAAGTGGCTTACATACAACAGAAATTCATTTCTCACAGTCTGGAGACTGAGAAGTCCAAGATCAAGGCACCCACAGATTCAAGGTCTGGTGAGAACCCACTTAATAGATGGCTGTGTTTTCTCTGTAATCTTACCTGACAGGAGGGACTAAAGAGGTCTCTGGGGTTTCCTTTGTGAGGACACTAATCCCATTCATGAGGATCCAAACATTTAGATCATAGCACCAATCTTATGGGAAGGAGTGTCTGTAACCTGTTTCTTTTCTAATTTGCTGGCTCACCTGACCCCTGCCATACATAGTCTGAGGTAGGGAAGCAGGTCTCAGGGACCTTCATGTCACATAATGAGTGCCCTGTACAGCACATGGTATCTCACATCCCCTCCAACCTTAAAACCCTTAATCACTGAGAGGTAAGAGTTGGTATCAAAGCCCTGGCCTAAATATAGCCCGTGTGAAAACAAAGCAGGACTATACAATAGGGGAGAGTAAGTTATAATTCTGTAAAGCTCAAAATAGTGTGTATCAAAACTGGTTTTAGGAAAAAGACAAGTGACTTTTTTATGATTTCATTCATTCACTAAACATTTTCTGAGTACTTACTACATGTTGGTAATACAACAATGAGAAAATCTGTATCCCTTGCAGCCTCTGTCCCCAACATGATCTATTTGAGGAGACTTGTAATTATAGCTGGGTGTGATGAGTGGTGAGAGGGGAGGAGAGGGTGCTGTGGGAGCACCCAGGGGCACATGTAACCAGATTAGGAATGGTCAGCAAACATCTTCAAGAAGCGGAGATGCAGCATCTGAATCTAATAGCCAGGTAAAATGAGGGAGGGACTTGAAAGAGCAGAAAATGGCTAAACTTTGCAGGTAGAAGAAGTTAAGCAAGTATGCAAAGGCTCATGGCAGGAGATCACCCTGTACATCCTAGGGAATGAGAGGAGAGGCCATCGGCAGATATGAAAAAGGCAGCAGAGTCTGGGTCAGGGAGCCACTCATGTCCTGCCAGGGGGGACTGGCCTTTCTCCTGAGGACCATGCTGACCCAATGCAGAATTTTAGGCAAGAGAAATTTTTACACAAACCAGGCTTGTTCAAAGCAGAAAAGTAGAAGGTAAGTTTGAAAGAGGAATCAGTTGATCAATGAATAAAGGTGAATTTGGTGGTGCCAATAGATGATCTCAATGAACCTGGCTTTTTCCCTGATAAAAGGATGTTAGCACCTGCTTTATCTACCTCACGAGGCTAGGGTGAGGATCAGAGAAGATAATGTCTGTGAAAGGACCTGGTAAACTGGCAAGTGTCCCATAGACCTTTCATAACTTATGGTGGTAGCAACAGCAGCAGCAGTATTTTGGAAAAGAAGCCACCAAATCAGCAGTAAATGAGGCTTCATAGAAGACTTTGAACAATTCACAAATCCTAGATGGTTGTGTTATTATTAATAAATTGAAAAGAAAGTGATTGAATGTTTGTGTATAGGAAATTGCTGGGATATGCATAGGTGTCGAACGAACATGTGCAAACTACTTTATCTTCTGTTTTGGTAAAAATAATGTCATATATTAGGACCATGTTTAAAAAGGAATGATTCCATATATCTTTAAGCACTTATACATAAATTATCATGAGATACATGTTACCTGTATTTTATAGGAAAAAAGAAAATGCAGACTCAGAGAGATTGCCAGTAAGAGATTTGCTGAAAGTTAACCAGCTTAGGGTGACAAGGTTATATAAGTTTGCATTCAAAATTCAGGCACCACCTGTATTTATAACAATCTAAGGTACTTTATTATATAGACATAGAGTCCTTTCTCTCAAGGCACTTACACCAGAGATTTAAAATGTTTCATAGGAGAAAAGTCCACAGGGCAAGGAAGTCTAACTTAAAGGTGAGGACTGTGGTATGTGACAAAGGAAACAGCAAAAAAGAATTTGTCAGTCATTGTCTCAATTCTTTTCCACTTTCCAGATCATGGACCGATGGGAGAATCAAGGCAGCCCTCAGACAAGTTTATCTGCTCCGGCCGTCCCGCAGAACCTGCCTTTCCCACCTGCTCTTCACAGGAGTTCCTTCCCTGACTCAACAGAGGCCTTTGACCCGAGGAAGCCTGACCCATATGAGCTCTACGAGAAATCTAGAGCCATTTATGAAAGTAGGCGTAAGTGAAAGCCACATAAAGCAAGAGTACATTAATAATAGCTGAAGCCCTGCCAGGAGTTACACTGAGGCAGAAATGATCTGGTGTGATTTTTACGTTCTGAGATTCAAAAACTGTCTCAAAAGTAAAGGCAGCTCATCTAAACATTTCTTTAAAAAACTTTTAAAAAGGCTGCTGACTCTAAAAAAAACCTTATAGCCTTTGGTTAAAATTTATTTCCTACTTATTTCCCCCATAGCCCCTGAGGAAAATCAGGAATGTATTTGGAATGGGGGAGAAGGCAAAAAAAAAAAAAAGGTTGCTAGTTTTCTTTATCACCAAATAACAAGAAATGCTTGGGATTTCCATGTTTAATCTGATTTTGAGTCTGAAGTTCAGATTCTTGCCTGAGCCTTGAATGCAGGCACTGAAGAACTCAGGGCTGTGAGTCAATGTTAGCCAGGCCATTCCATCTCCCAGTCAGGAAAGTAATGGTTCCAAAAGCAGCCCAGAGCCAGGTGCCAATCATTTGTACCAGAAGCTTCTCATTTAATGCAATGGGGCCCATCTGAAAGTTCAGTCATAAAATAAAATGTCGTATGTGCACTTGTCACCCTATTTGAAGGTCCTCTAAAATTATTTCATTGCACTTTATAAATATTAGAAAACAAAAGTTTTTAATATTGCATATACATTCATTGTGCCTCTGTCCATCATCTAACAGGTTATCTCTGCCAAATGCTAGAGGACAGGAATCTAAATGGTATGAATGTATAATGTGTGAGGAGGAATACACAGTATAATATGAACCTGAGTAAATGGATCGAGAAACCTAGCCTATTGGGAGGGTTTGGTCCCTGGTGCTCCTGTTTACAGTCTGCTGATTTCCTTTGATTCCATGTTCCACCAGGGCCTTCTTTCCAACTTTATCACTGAAGCGTGAATGGCAAGTTTTACATTGTGTGTGATCTCAGAGGGTCTCAAATCTACTTATTCTTTGATGAATTATGCACCCAGCTGGAAAGGGGGAAACTAGATAGAATACCTTTTCCCCAGCCTCTTCAACTGTTTGTAAGAGTAATTCTAGTTGAGAAAATACAACAACAGGCCATGGAGAAATTACTCTCATCAAAATGAGCCCCACTCTCACCTTTTTTTTTATAATAATCAACTATGGATTTCATTTTTCCTTTTTTGTATAAATAACTGCAATGTCTTTAAAGGATTGTATAGCTACAATGACTGTGCTGTGATAGAGTAAGACTAAAGCAGTCATTTTTAGATATACATATAATATAGGGTATGAACTTGGGTATTAATGCTCATTAAACTGAAAAAAATTGAAAAGATTTCAGCACAGTTCTTAATACCTTTTATGCTTCAATAACCAAGTATTCATTGAATACTTTGCTCTTAGCACTGTGGGGAGATATCAAAAATGAGTAATATGCCCTGGTCTCACAAATTTAACAGGGGAAATAAGAAAAGTAAGTGGAAAGAAATGGAGATCAAGACACAACAGAAATTCTAACATGAAAGGTGGAAACACATTGCAGGATTAAAATATCATCCTCACGTCCTTGGCTTGTTTAGTTTTTTATTACATTTAGGGAGCCTCGGAGATGCTTCCCCCTGCTTTTGTCCCTTCATTAGTCATTTGCTCCCATCCTTCCGCAGCTTCCTAACCAACACAAGGCTTTATTATTCAGGACAAAGGCAACACTGCTATTTATTCCATTTTCTTTTTATGGGTCCCTGATACTGTTGTTCCCTCAAGTTTCCAAGCAGGAATTGTGCATGACCTTCTTTTCAACCCAGAAAGAATTCTGATCTCTTTATCTAGCCACTGCAATGCCGTTTCTGTTCATTGCCTTTCCGCTCCTCACGTGTAACAAACCAAGCAAACCAATCCGCCTTAACCCGCCCTAACTTTCATTTCCAGTCTTCCTCCGGGAGCACTTTATCCCTTTTGGCTCTGCAGCCACCCTGAACAACAAACATCTCTGATTCCCCACCACGTCCCCTCCGCCCCCATCAATGCCCCTCACATGTCACCGCTGCTGCCATTGCAATCACGGCCCCCCATCCTGTTTTCATCAGCTCTCTCTGTTTGTAAGGTCATAGCAATGTTTTCAGGGTCACAATTCTTAGGAAGCCAAAAGAGGGCGAGCTCATTTTCTTTCCCATCCTGTTCCATCATGTTATTTCATAACACTAAGTGGAGTGTGAATGAAATGCAGAAATCATGTCAAGGTAAGAAGCTTTACCTTGAAGATTAAGGAAACCAGAAAAGCATGGTGCCACTTTCTCCAGTCTCCGGGTAGCTGATCTGTTCACTCTGCCTGTGTCTTAAAGAACAAACCAGCCCTTCGGCCTCTATACATTTCCAGTTTCCAACTATTAAAAGCTTCATTCTCTCACTTAAATTTGTAGAATACCTTCCCCAATTTTTTTAATGAATAGGGGGAAAGCTCAGTCTACTTCTTACCATCCTCAAATAGGTTTTAAAAAAATTTAGGAAATATATGCATCTGAATGAAAGGCCCATATTCAAATTTTGATTGTTAACCACTCCTTATTCCTTTGAATCACATGCATAATATTTAGATTTGGATCTATTTATTCTTGTGTCCCTGAACCTTTTTTCTGAGAAAGAAATCAGTTGGGACTGGGGAGAGAATGGGAGGAAATCCTGACCAATGCTCTCTAAACCAAGTTCTTTGACATTTTCCCTGGTTTATAGCAATCTCATGGTATCCTCCTTTATAGCCAAATCTAAAGAGATTTTTAGTATTCACATTCAAAACTGAGTTGCAGTAACCAAATAAAAGGATGTACCTCCACCCACAAGCGTCTGCTGTACAGAGCTACAGAATGTTTGTTATATCACAGTTGTCAAGAAGTGTTTGGATTCAAGTCACCAGTCCCCTACAAATGATGGAAATTTATCAAATGATGTAAATCCTGCTGTGCTTCATTTGGCTCATAATTAGATTATGCTGACATCTAATGTGCAGGCACAGGACATCTTAATAAAGGTGTATTCTCAGGGAAAAAATGTAGTGATTTTAAACAAACAAAGACAACCATAAGATACTAGTATTGCATGAAACAGAGCATGATAGGTCCATGCTTATGGAGGAAAGTAGAAACATCTCCTGTCTTCATAGATCTTCTTGTGATGAGGTGGAACTGAAGGAAGAGAAGGAAAGCCATCCCACTCAGTAGGAGAGGCCATGCCTCTGACTTTAGGGTACCAGGCAGAGTGCCCAGAGGCAGCACCTCCAGGCTCCACGTCAATCAAGGAGGACGTATGAGACACTCAGTATGTGTCTAGAGCCCTGCCAGGCACTCCACAAGAGAAAAACCATGAGAAAGAACCCTTGCCCAGATGAAGCTCACAGTGGAATTGGGGAGACAAAAAAATAAGAAAACAATTTCTGAACAAGACTGCATTATACAATGCAGCAAATAAGATCAGTGTTTTAACATGAGAAATTGTGCAGTAGTTTCAAGACAATTAGACCAATAATTCCTTGTTCCGTGTGCAAAAATTGTATTTAATCCAGAGACTGTCTCATGTTAAATATGTTTTAATGATCAAAAATCGAATTAGTCCTTATTGGAGAACTTTGTGCAAAAAGAATTATTTTCCTACCAAGTTAATTCCATATATGCCTAAAGTGCACATACATAAAAGGAGAACCGTGCCCTCAAAAAGTCCCAAAAGAAGCTTTGACTAAAGAAGTTTTAGGGATTTTTATATTAATTATTTAAACACTGACCCTCTGTCATTACCTGCAGTTCCCAGAAAAAGCAAAAATCTTACCTCCTTCTCTACTCAAGGCTTTTACAAAAATGTCATTTTTCTTTGGATTTGCCTTTGTTGGTAATTGATTTCTTGCTGTCCCCATTATTTGCATTTTTAAAAATTGAAAGCAAAGGAAAATACGTCCCTCTGAATTATGTGAAAAACCATGCTGATTTTTACTTGTACCACCTCCGTCCTTTCCCCATGCATTACATGGAAAAAGGACTTTAATTTTCTCGGCAATCACACGAGAAAAGACTTAAATTTTCTTGGTTTGCATGCTAACATTCCGAATGTTGGAATATGTACACCATTTCTAACTTTGAAAAAACAGCCTGTTTCTACAGGCCCTCACTGCTTTTCCCCTGGGACCTCCTCCTGCCATTCTGTCTCTCCATGTGCTTGCATCATCACTTCAACCCTGTCTTTCAGATATGACAAACATTTTATAATGCCCACTCACCCAGGGGACTACCTGTACATGCCAGTTTGCGTAAAACAGCCCTGCCCTGTGTCGTCCTGGTGTAACAATTAATAGCTCACCATTTACTCTCCAGGCTGTCCTCATTTGAATGATAAATTAAATGGCTTCCCTTTACTACGTCATGTATTAAAGCAATAAACATCATTACCCTCCAAGAAAAGCATATGTCTAAATGTACAGACCATGACTAAAATGCCCAATACCTGCTCAGATAACTAGTTTCTTTCAAGTTACTTTATTTGATGGACTGAATTTTGCCCATACATGTTTTTTTTCCTAGTTTGAAGTAAAAGACTTATGCAGTGGCTTGTCTACTAGCCAAACTCTCAGTCAACTCCCTCTAAACCCAGAAAATTGTATATATGTAGAAATTTAGAGCATGGCAAACTAAGTAGAAAAAATAGGGATCAAAGCTTCATGCATTCAAATACTAGATCATGACATCTCATTCTCATTACAGAGAATAAGGCAGATTCAATGTCATAATAATCACAGGACCAAAAGGGAGTTAATTTTGCCTGTCTTTCTGACACTAGGAAAGATCATGCTCACATAACTGCAGAGAGATGGCTATCATGGCCCCTCTCTTTATTGTCAAGCAAGGCAATACAAAGTGCTTCCCATGGAAAATCAGTACGGCTCACTGTGGAACCTTACAAAATAAAGTTCAATCATGCCAATGAAGTCGATTATGGAACAAGGGCCTTGTCCTATTGCTTCAGTTTTCCTTCAGCCAGACTATTCTAACAGTTTGTCTTATGCTCAGCTCATGGGGCCGTTTCCTGGGCATACTCCTCACTGTCACTTTAGAAGCTGGAGCAAACAAGCAGATGGAAACAGAAAGAGGCAAAAAACAATCCCTATTTCCTGAAACTTTCCCCTCACATTTCTGTACCATGGCATGAACCCAAGCTGAATTATGATTGAAGTTGCCCAAACATTTTTTTTTCACAATGAACCTTAGTTATTATATATAAACAATTTATGGGGTATGACATGCCCATACTGCTTTGTAGTAAGACATCTTTCTGATGTCAGATCATAAAAATGTCACGGATATGTATGGTGTAATGTGCCTTATAGTATAACCTCTTTGAAATAGAAATTTCTGGCATTTCTTCAAAAGGACCTCATGGAATCAGTTTTTCTTTCTATAAATTAGGAAGCATTACCCCATAATAGGCAGTGAGTATGACACTAAAGGTAGCAATCTAAAGTAACCACAGGCCGTTAAAGAACATAATGGAGCAGCAAACTGTTTTTTAGTGTTATACTTGACATGACATTATAATTTGTAGCCGATCAAAAGTGGACAATTTTGTTTTTCACATCTATGGTTTTTATTCTGCTCTTTTGTTGTTCACTGTGGAATTGTTTCATTGTTCAGTATTGTAATGCACATATAATTCATGGCTAATCGCAAATGGGTGGTTGTGTTTCTAACCTATCAGTTTTTCTGCTGCTCTTTCCTTGCTATTCCTGAGCAAGTGTTATAGTTTACAGTGTCTCCCATAGTAACAACAGAACCACTTAAAAAAATGGGCAGTATGAAAATACTATCCACCCAGCTCAGTATTGGAAACACTAAATGGAAACGGAGGTGGGAGCCACAAGACACGAGGTGGAGGCACGAGATGCAGAGTGCTCACAGCCAGACCTCTGAATCCTGTGCCAGCACTTCTGCTAGAGCCTACCTGTCTCCAGTCTCCTTTGCCTAGGTGATTGTCAGACTGGACATATCAGTAGATTTAAGAAAGATTTTGATAAATTCATAGATGCCATAGTTGCAGGCAGCTATTAAGTGACCATGGAAGGCCATCCGAACTTCCTAGAGAACATCACCGCCTCTGAACCCCACCAGATGAAGCCCTGGCCTGGTTTGCTCAGACACTGCCAGTGTCCAACAGCCTTAAAGCACCACTCACAAATGTCCTCTGGAGCGCTGCTGAAATGTTAAAAATAAGATGCTGTGTAAATGCTAAGCCACTTTTACCAGTGACTTTAGCATGAGAATCATAAAGAACAAGAAAAAAATTAATTACATTATCATTTAAAATGATCTCAACTATACTATGAAGGTTAATTTCCTGTACCTTTTTTCCATGGGAAAATCATTATTGCTACCTTTAATATAATTTATATCATGGTTTGATCTGTGAAAAAAATTTGCCTTTCACTGGGAGTTTCTAATATATCACATTATGTGTCACTTTGCAGTTATAATATATTGATAAAGAAGATCAGTAAATCTTGTTAAGCTGTCTTTGCCATTTTTAATATGTAGATTTTAATTTGGAAGTCTAATTTCAAAAATAATATTTTCAGGTAGCTTTGTAAATAGTGATGTTAATATTTATATTTCTAACAGATTCAAAGTCACCATGATATGGGTTAAGTAATAAATAGACAGTGAAATAAAATTTAGGTTGGGGACACGTTTTTTACATGTATTTTAAAAATTAGATCTAATCCAATAGCTTATAAATTTATTTCACTTAGTAATTTAAAATTTAATGCTCCTAGAATCAGACAGAGGAAAATGGGGGGAGGGGTAATGTGAAAAGTAAACTCTCAAATCAGTCCTTGATTGAAAGTTATTTAGTATGTCAAAGCATTTTCTTGGTGGCACAAGTTGACAATGTAACCCAAAGTAGTTTCATGAATAAATATGAGACCATCAGGGCTGCAGTAAACCAAGTGTAATTGCTAGATGACAAGTAGGTCCTAGTGAGATTATGATCATATAAAATGTCAGTTTTCCAACTAATGGGCGTCCCTAGTGGTAGCAGTCTCCCATCCCTCCTGATACAGCTGTCTCATTTTAATGAAAGTATATTTCTCAATTCGTAATCCTAAATAGTCACACTAAACATGAGATTTTTTTAAATAAAAAAAATAACAGTTCTGCTAGAAAACTAATTTGCCTTCACCATGAAAACACAGATTGCCTGGCAGCGATGCCCATCCTGACTGAGTGTGATGAGCGAGACTAGCTGTGCGGGGTGCAGCAGGGAGCTCGGGTTGAACACAGAATGCCCACAATCCTGTGCCTCATCATCACCCTTGAGAGGCTTCTGTTTTCATTCTCATTGTGGAATACTGCAGAACTCTATTTGAAACAAACAAAACTCAATTAGAAAGTCATCAGAATTTGGTCTTACTTTAATTTTTTAAATTTCATGATAAAATATTAGTGCTTCATATATACATTTCATAATGCCTCCTAATATTTTGTACTCATGTTCACAAATTTTTATGTTAATATATAGCATAGATTATATCATAATTCTCATGGAAGTTCTCTATTGCTAAAATAAACCAATTTAACTCAACTATTGACATATAACTTCGGCTATCCAAAGTAAGTATCAAAATATTTGAACTGGTATACATAAATTAACATGCTTGTTTACTGAATTTTTCATTCTTCATTATATGATGTCATAGTATCATAACATGATTTTTTAAAAACCTGTACTTATTGTGTGTATTTTGCTCTGGATTGACTTTACTTTCAAATAAGCATGCTTACCATGAAAATCAAAGGTTAGTATTTCGAAATGGTGATCTTTTCTCCATTCCAATCTAAAGGAATTCAGATTTTACTATTTTATGTACATGTGAAAAAAATATATTTATAGACATGTTCCTATATGTAAAACAGTAAATCTGTCCACTAACTTCCATAGATTTTAGAGCAAAATAGTCATTAAACATCAGCATAAATTGGGGGTGAGTTATAATAGCAACAAAAAGAAAGTAAAGATGAATGTTTAAATGCCATAAATGAATCTCAATATTAATTCCCCATCTTCCCATCCAGAACAAGTGCCCCCAAGGACCAGCTTTCGAATGGACTCCTCTGGCAAGTACTCTTCAGTTCTCACAGTCCTGTGAATGCTGTCTTCCATTTTGTGTAGCAAGTCATTCCTCTGATCAGTGTCAGTTTATTAGTATATAGTTTTTATTCACCCACACAAGCATGTACTTAAGATAGAAAGCAAATCTCATTAAGGTGGGCTTGAATGGCTGCCAAGGAAAAAAAACAAAAGACAAAAGAAAACAGTCATATTTCTTTCTTTCTTTTATAAAACACTCTAGTAAAAGACTCGAGTAAAAACCAGGTGACAGAGAAAGCCACCAGACTGACTAGATGCACGCCACCCAGTACCAGTAGCTTTTAGCCACATGTGGCTATTGGGCGCTTGAAGTGTGTCTACTCTGTATGTGGATATGCCATGAGATGTGTGCAAAGTCCACACTAGACTTCAAAGACAATACAAAAAACCCCAGAAATGTATAATATCTCATTATTTTATATTAATACTTAAATAATATTTTGAGTATATTAGGTTTAAAATATATTATTAAAATTGATTGTACCTGTTTTGTTTTGCTTTTTAAAATGTAGCTACTAGAAATTTTTTAATTACTTATGTAGGTTACATTTTCTTTATATTGGATATCACTGGACTAGACACATACACATAAGAAGCTAGAGTATTTAAGACATTTGCAATTTAGACATTTCCAAAGAACATATTAGAAATTTTGCTATATAGAATGAAATTATTTTCAGATCAATTAAATATCTATATCAATTTTTTTCAACCATGCCAATTACAAAATGCAACATTTCAATAGTTTTTCAGTTAGAGTTGAACATTATAATTTCAAGTTTACAGCTGCTAGTAATAATTTACTTAAAAGAAAAAAATTTGACCCAAGCATTCTGAAAATACCAGTTTTGGTTTAGGCTAAAATACTTAACATTATTATGGAAATGAAAGAGGAAAAGGAACATTCAGATTTTTTTATTCCTGGGAAGTACTTTGAACAGCTGATGAGAGCACTGGACTCAAAGCCAGAACAGTGAAACAATTGCAGAAAAAAGCATTTTATAATAATAGTGCTATTTCGGGTCTGTAGGCTCACAGCACACATCTCTAGAGTGTTTCCATGATGACAGCTCATTATCCAACCCAGCATGCTCTAACTCCCCCCTGGAGAATTTATGTGCTCAAGATCATTTCATTCTGTAAGTTTCCATGTCATTTTTTGGATATGTAGAAAATATCAAAGATATATGCTTAGCGTTTTGTCCTCACATAATATCTAAAGTATTTGTTTATCTTGGTCTGAACATTTTTAAAGCATGATCATTCTTACATATTGACTATAAAATCATGATAATTTGTAAGAATATCTTATGCCTAGAGGGAAAATAGACCTAGTAATTACAGATGCAAAATAAAAGTAGGACTTAATTTGAGATTCTAAATCTCAGTTTACTAGCCACAACCAGCACACTCTTTTAAAAAATCTCAGCTTCTGAAAGCACTTTCTCTAAAAACAAAAGAAGAAAGAACCACTTAATTGTTTAGGTCATCTTGATGTATGTGCAAAATACTATTTTTACATTTCAAAAGATATACATTACTTAAAAGATTTGAGTATATTACACTACTGTGCAACCCAGATTTTCAGGAAGAGTGCTGATCCAAATATTTTGTTAAATGTCCGCACAAGTTATCAAAATATTCTGGAAAATCATGAGTACATCCAAAAGTAAACAAATCTCTCCTACTACTTCCTACATTTATAAAATGTCCTTTATCAAATTCTGTATCATGATTTTTGACTCAGATATATTTATCATAATTATAAGGTATTCTGTTAACTTTAGCTGCATAAGATGATTAGGTATAGAGGCAAAGTTGGTAGTAAGAACTCCCAAATAATGTAATTATAAACCTAAGTGATAACTCCATGGTATAATAATGCTATGGTTTATGGGATCTGCTGAATTGATATCATAAAACAATTAAATTCAAGAAACATTTATTTGGCAACTTCTCTAGACTATGCACAGTGGAATACTATAGATGCCATCACTAAAGGAGGATGTTAGTGAAAAACAATGAATTCATAGCCAGAACCTTTGAATGGACAACCTCACCTGAAGACAAGAGAGCCAGGGCATGGAGTATCACAGAAACCAAGAGTAGAAATCATTTCCAGAGGGAGATCTTTCTTTGTTTAGAAATTAAAGATACTAGAGGTCCTAAGGGTACAGCAACAGAAATCAATCAGAATGATGAAAGAGAAAGTGACCATTCATTTTGGTCATTAGGATATCATCAACGACCTTAAAGAGAGCAGTTCAGTAGTGCCAAAAGAGCAGAAACCAGACTGGCAGGAATAAGTCACAGGTAAGCATGAAGATAACAGAGTGAAAGCCCCATTAGGGGCTGCCCTTCCAAGAGAGAAATGGACAGATAAGAAAGGGAGTATTAAGAATGGGGAAATCTGAATTTATTTGAAAGATAAGGGAAAAAACCACGCAGAGCTGGAGATGGCTCCTAGTACAGCTAAAACATATCTTACCACATTCACATTGTCAAAGGTATAAAAATAAAAAGTAAAGAGAAGGGATTCTTTTAAGACAAAAATGTGTTAGCTACTTATCTGGTAATGTTGGATTTGAGCAATAGAAACTATTTAATTCCTGTTTAACTCCTGCATTTAGAGTGTATTGGAAATCCAGAAGCCAGAGGCATATGTAATAACCACCTGTAATTTCTGATTCCATCCTCATAGTCTTTCCTAGACCTCTTTACAAAAAAAAGCCAAAAAGTAATGCTCTTTCCAACAGAAAAAATTGAATGAATTCATTCTCTGTGCCAAACTGATAAGCTCGTGGTACTTATGCTTTAATTAAAACATGAAAGGGGATTCAAGTACCAAAATTTAATTGACATGTTTACAGCAGCAGCCCATGTGCCAAATTAATCCATAAAAATGCTGTTCTTTGCATTTTGAAGCTTGAATCATTCATAAAATTAATCAGTTGTGTTCAGTCACCCATCATTTTCCCTAAAACTGTGCACAAAGCCATGTCTTTCAAAATTTGGACTAAGGATACATATAACATGTGAAGCCTTCCTGGAGTCTTAGTGGGAAATAAGAGTCAGCTTTGGAATTCTGCTTTTCTTTATTATGAAGAAAGTTGCCCTGATACTTGGCTGTGGCCACCATTTGCTACTTTAAAAATTTGTTAGCTTTTTCGATATTAGTGGGAGTCCAGGATAAATCAGAACTTGTAAATTCCATTCCTGTAGCTTGCCATGGGGGTCATGTCAAGTCCCATCTGGGATGAGAATCTAAACCGGTTTTACTTCATAATGCCTGAGGACCCTCGGATACAACTGCTAAGGCAGAAACAACACTGGCCATGGCTGGCGGTTGAACATCAACATCCAAAGAGTGTCTCTCTGCAGTCCATTTCTTCACAACCACCACCTCACCCTGAGTTGCACCAAGCAATACTTGAGAGTATTCCTGACAGTTCTGAAAAAAGGACTGAGGAAAAGGAGGCTAAAAAAAGGCATGAAAAGAGAATAAACAAGAAAATAGAATAGAGAGAAAAAAAGGATGTTGGAGGAGGCATGGTTGAGTGACAGTCAAAGTGACTCAGGTCCCACTAGAGGTCCACCAGACCCCTTCATGCATGACCTTCCGGAAACACGGTGGTGATTGTTAAATTCTGTCACAGTGGAGTGAGGACTTGGCCCGTGGGTTTCTTTACTTTAAGTTCTTACATTAACAAAGACATAAAGCATGATAGGATCATTTTAAACATGCCATCAGGCCAGAAGAGCAGCTAAAGGAAAGTATCATAAACATCATAATCTTTCAAGAGACCTAACAAAGCAGGAAGGAAAAGAGTCATGTCTCCCAGCTTTGTGCATATAATTGTAGTTATTTCCTAAAGCCAGACTCAAATTGGGATGGGGAGGATAAACTAAATTATCTTTCTAAAAGCTCTAATTTTCCCTAGAAAAAAAGAAAAATACCACTGCCTTAGGGTACAATGTATCATTTAAACATTTCTTCCAGTTGACTATTTCAAGTTCCCATGCTCTGCAGTCTCTGAGTCTATGTTCAAAATTAACAAAGAAATAAAAAATAAACCATATCTGCTGGCACTTTTCTGATGGGCCTCTCTTTGCTGCTCTCTACTTGCTCATGTACCATGAAGCTAGCCCTCTTCTGCTTGGACAGTTAGAGGGTGAAGTTGATATGGTTGGCACATACCACCCTATTTTTGAAATCAGAGTGGTCAGAGCAACAGTCAAAAGGTCCTAATATCACTAAAATGCACACAAAAAATAGGAGAAGGAGGATGAATGCCCCACTCACATTTGATCTTCAAAATCAAATAAAATTAACCACCTAGAATCTATATTTCTCTACTAATAAAGGGGGGAGTTCTGAGTCATTCATTTAGGAAAAGCTTTCCAGTTCCCTCAGGAATCACAGCATTCTCTAACACAAGATAACTTCCCTGTAGTTTGGCATATCAATCCATTCCTGAGATTGTCAATTTCAACATTAGCTTGGGGGAAAGTTTTACTTCATAAATAAATGGATTACACAAGAGTTTACTTCTCTTACCTTCTTACAGTTCCTTATGCAATGTATAATCAATGATGCAAACATGAGGATATTTATAAGAGTAGATGGAATGTGCTGGTTAAACATGTGTTAGCGCTATTATTTTAAGTGCCAAAAATATGTCATGCTCTCCTTGTATTTTTTATGCATCCATAGTCTAGAGAGCTTAAAGTAATCTGGAGAGGAGATTGCTGTGAGCAGTCACATCACAACCAACTTTCAGAGGTTTGAACAGTGATTTTGACATAATCTGTCACCTTGCCATCTCCCCTGGCCTTTCTTCCTCCCTCGGAAGGAATGTAGGCACCTGCTGTGATTGTGCAGGGCTGCTCCCTGCCTCCAGAGTCCTAAACCTTAGCACACACCACAGCATGTGATTTCATATGTGATATTATAGATCCCAGAATAAACTGAGTTCAAAAGCCAGTTGGGAATTACAGAGTGTAGAGCAAAGTTATTTTTATCTTTAACCACCCAACTCTAATTATTTAATAGGAATTAAATTCTTCTAAGTTCTCTCATCTTTAAAATATGAATGATTATATAATTCATAAGGGATGACTAATAGATGTAGAAATCCAATTGGTTAGTCTTCTGTAAGTTTTATTTTAGTCATTGAATCTGTCTCTCAACTATGACTACTAGTGGTCCAGACATAGCTTCTTGTCCCTTAAGAATCCTCTGAAATCTCATCCCAATTTCCAAAGCCATCTGTTTAAGCAAAGAGAAATTAACTTAATATTTGTTTCTGTTAGTTCTAATACCTCCTTTATACCATTAAAGCCCAGAGATCACTAAATACTTCTTAAGCAAAGGATGACATTAATAAGTATCCCCTAAAGTTGCTAGTCATCCATTGACATCCTAACAGTGGCATCCTATTCATTCAGGAAAAGCTTTCCAGTTCCCCTAGGAATCACAGCATTCTCTAACACAAGACAACTCCCTTGCTATTTAGTCATCATGGAGACGTTTCCCCTGAGGAAGGGTCAAAGGCCCAGGGGCAGTGGGGGAGAATAAATTATATTTTCTTTAAATAATCAAAAGATTTCTTAAGTTTCAGTTTATTTATTCCAGAGTTGAAAAAAATGACATTCAGAAGAGTTTCCCAGTTTGTTTTTAAGTATATTTCTGTTCTTTCAGCTAACTGCAGAAAAGTATCCTCCTAGTTTACTTTAAATACACTAGTGGAGTCAACAGTGAATCTACTAACGGCTTCCACATTGTAAAGCCACTTATAATGGCTTGGGGGTAAGAATTCACTTAGACCCTAAATTATAAAAAACCTAAAGGAATTAGAAAAGAAAAACTTTATTCCAACTTCAGTACAGAAAACTTTAAATCTATATTTTCTAATGTTTATAATTTTAAAAGAAACATCTTTTTTAGGCATAAGTTTATATCCTCTTCTCCCTGCTCCCCTCCACAAAACTGGATGCATCAATCATAAACAAAAATTAGTGAACCACTAGGTAGTACTTTACAAGGTAGTTCCAACATATTTCCACATGTTCTCTCATATTTCTAAAAAAAATCATTCTAGTCAGAGTAAATATCTTCAAAGTGACAGCCAGTCTTCTTAAGGATAATCTAAATGCTCTCGAGAAAATAAAGAATTACAGAGATGTCAATTTTTTTTCACCCAGAAAAATTGTGAGCTCTTCCTGCCTTGGCTGGTCACTGTTAATTCAGACTACCTAATTTTGGAATACCTACTTTTTGGTGCCATAATACTTTTCAATCTCCATGCTCTCCATTAATTCTTAACAGCACTCTCATTAATCACATTCATAATATTAACATATCATTTGTGTGTTCAGTCCCTCAGTGGGTGCGGAGGCGGCAGGATTCATTACTTAATGGGATCTCCTTTATTCCAGGTCCAGATTATAAGGAGCTGGATGTTCACCTTCGCAGGATGGAGTCTGGATTTGGCTTCAGAATCCTCGGGGGAGATGAGCCCGGACAGCCTGTAAGTTTAATCTTTGTAGCCACATTTGGGCTATATTGTGTGTGTCTGCATCAGAGGAAATGCCATTGTGTATGACATCAAAAAGGAAATTTTTTAGGACTCACATAAAGAAGTTAGAGGCTTTTTTGATATTTAAGTTCTCAAAATATGTCAGTGTTGACATGCTTATGTACCATCAGAAATCAATGCACATTGTATTAAGAAAGGGACATTACTTTCTTAGTATAGATTGGATTTTTCTGGATTATTTCAATTATTTAATTGTATTGGACCAACCATGGTCTCTATGGGCAGCAACTCACAGGTAAACAAACATGCCGAATAACAGAAGATACATGTGAAGGGGTGACTTGGAACAGCAGACTTATGTGTGTTTTCAGTCAAAACCACTGGGGAGAGAAAACACAGTGGTAAACAGGAGCAAATTGAAGCTCAGTGCTGCAGAATTTCAACTTGAGAAGATGTTCATAAAGTCAACTTCAATTGGCACAATATTGGGAATTTGAAGAGGCTCTGGGGAAATCATTCCTCCCTATGACTCATCTTCCTTTTTTATTAAAATATTTGAGTAACATCAGTTAATAACATTATATAAGTTTCAAGTGTGCAATTCCACAATCTAATAATAATATAATAATATAATACAATATAATTTAATACACCATCTGTATATTGCATTGTGTGTTCACCACCCAAAGTCTGGTCTCACTCTGTTCCTACCACTCTGGTAACCACCATACTGTCCTATAACTCCTCTTGGTCTATATATATAGAGCCCAAAATGGTATCCAATCCCTTCACATTCATAAACAGTCAACCTAGGGAGAAAACTGTACTTGAACAATGATTAAAATAAAATAAAAAATCTTAAAAAAAAAAAAACAGTCAACCTCTTGGCCTCTACAGGGTACTTTTCTGCCTTAGCTTCCTTCAGGATTGTTCTCTAACATGTTCACAGTCTCCCTGTTTAGTTCGATCAGTGGTGATTTAAATTCCTTTTATGCAGAGACTTAGTCTTTTCCTTTTCATTACCCTTTGGTATCCCATAAATCAGGGGTGTCAAACTCATTTTCACCGGGGATCACATCAGCTTTGCGGTTGCCTTCAAAGGGCCGAATGTACTTTTAGGACTGTATAAATGTAATACTCCTTAACTAGGGGCAAGGAGCTCGGTGCTGCCGCTAGGTAGAAACAAGGTGCTGGGCTGGATAAAACAAGGTGGAAGGACAGATTCCGCCCCCGGGCCTTGTGTTTGCCAACTGTGCCATAAATGAAAAGTGTGACATTATCCCAGTCAGGGCACATGCCTGGGTTGCAGGCCATGGCCCCCAGTAACCGCACATTGGTGTTTCTCTCTCTCTCTTGCTCTCTCCCTTCCCTCTCTAGAAATAAATAAATAAAATTTTAAAAAATGTATGAAAAAAAAGTGTGACATTACCCAGAGTTAGCCAAAGTCCAGGTTAAGATCTCCATTCTCTAAACTGCCAAGTCTGCCCAACATGCCCGACATGAGCTGCAGTGAGTTTGCAAAACTGCAGTATGAGGAAAGAAATCTCTGTAATACTGCCTTCCCTTCAGATAACAGCTGCAAATTTGGGGGTCCCCACAGCCTCCCTCAGGTTTAATAATCCCCTAGAACAACTCATAGAAGTCAGGAAAGTGCTATACTTAGGATTACAGTTTTATTATTGTGGATGGGAATAAATTAGCACCATGCAAAAAAAAAGGCACGTAGAACAAAGTGTGGAGGGTTCTAAATGGAAAGCTTCCATCTTCCTCCGAGATTTGCTACCGTCCCCAGCATCCATCCACTCAGAATTGCCAACAAGGGTTGCTCATCCAAGTTTTTGTGTCCAGAGTTTGGGGTTTTATTATGTGGGCGTGGTTGATGGAATCATCACCCAGGTGGTTGAACTCAACCTCCTGACCCCTCTTCTTCCAGAAGGTCAGGCTGATTATCTCAGAGCTCAAAGACCCAACATGCTCATTACAGGGCTGGTTATTCTGGCATGGTCAGCTCCCACACTAAGACTGTTGGTGTGGCTGGCCCCACCCTGTGTTGTCTTCTTAGCATAAACTATCAGGTGCCCACCCTGAGTGTCCTCATTAGCATAAACTTTCAGGTACAGCCCCAGGGGTTCACCACGGAAAACAAAGATACTCCTGTTCCAGGGTATTGCAGTAGCTTTCAGGAAAGGCCAGGCCTCTATTATAAAGCCATATGCTAAAAATGGAGATACCAAGTGATATTAAATGAAGGAAACAAAGTGAAACTATGTCCAAATTAAAATAGCCTTTTATGTGATTTTTATAGCATGTTGTGGGATATCGGATGATAGCCGAGACTTTTTAGAGCATTTAAGATTAAATCCTTACAGAATCCATTGTACTTAAACTAACTTAATGCCTCACACCGAACAACTTCAGGGGTCACTACCAGGAAGATGAGATCCCTTTTTGTTCCAGAACACACTGACTGACACACTTTTTTTTTCCCTTACCAGGCTGTGAGCTCTTTGCAGGCAGGACTGTGTTATGATGGTGTTTGTGCCTCCTGTGCTTAGCATAAAGCCTGGCATAATAAATAATTGTGAAATGGGATTTAAGAGAGTCCTCTTAGCCAAACCAAAACTGTCACCTGAGCTTCTCAGAACAAAAATGATCTGGAGTATATGTATTTCAAGGCCTCTAACCCTATGGTTCTTGTAGAATTAAAGTGGCCAAATCCTAGAAGCAGGCATATGTCCTGGTAGCCCTACAGCATACTTTGTGTAGCTCTGCCAGTGCTTTAAAGTTACGGTGCACCAACTAATTTCACATACTTAAAAATTCAAATTTCCACCTCCTTTTGAAAAATACATCTGGCATCATCAAGCCTGACTTTCCCTGGGACAATTGGCTGGAGCTAAGCAGTAGTCCCTTGTAGAATGAGCGCAGCCAGTGTTCACAGCTCCCTAATACCTGTTATTTTGTTTATTATATTTAAACTACCTTCCCAGATTAGACTGAAAGAAATTGGAAAGGTGAATATTTTGCACCAAAGGAATCTTTGACCAGGGCCAGATCATGTTTTTAATAAGCCCTACCACTGAAAATATTAGCAGGTTCCTTCTCTTATATATAAATACAAATGAAAGGTTAAACTATAAAATAAATGTAAGGGAAAAACAACAGTTTCTATTCCATCCATGATGCTTACTTCAACACAGTTTTTGAAATATACAGTTCTTACTTTGGTAGACCTCCCCCTAAGCTCCTGGTCTGCCGTGGGGGTAAACTAGTACCACATTTGGGAAATACTATAGTCTCTGGTCTCCCCTACCCCTGGAGGCAGAGGGATTGCATGACAGTCACAGGGAATGCATAGTCTTAGCTAGCTCAAGAAGAGAGAGTTCTAGCTGAATTTGGCCAGACACAGATGCAATAGAATTATTACCCAATTGGAGCACATATTGCTCAAAATGAAGCTCAGGTGTGTGAACACAGCCATGGTTACCACCCAGCCTAGGACACCTTCTGCCTGGTTAGTGCACAGGTTCCCAGGTTCCCAACCTGCTGAACATCAGCTTTGTACTCCCAAATCCTTTCTCCCTCTAGTGGGCAGGCATCCAGTTAAGCCTTTTCAGATTACATGGATTGCTGGTTATCCTCATCGTATTTATTTAGATTTATTTTGGTTTATTCTTTCATTCGAATGATTTAAGGCACATTCAGGCTGCAGTTCAGCTGTAAAGCAGAAGCCTAAATCAACCTCAAGCAAGCAAAGCCAGAAAATAAGGTCTTGAAGACCAGAATATTGCACCTCAGAAAGACCGTGTCAGGAAAAGCAAGCCTACTATAAAGATCTCCCATAAGCCCTTCCTTCTTGCCTTCCTCCATTGTAAGTCCAGAGATAATATACAAACAAAGAGTGTGCTAGCCTCATTTAATTGCTGGCATGCTACAAAGGGAGAGGTGCGGAAGGTGACTTGGTCCCCAACCACAGGAGGTCTCATAAATTACATCAAATGGGTTTCTGCCTCCATATATATGAAATGGCATTGACATCTCAGGGTGCACATTAAACACGACAACACAGCTTACAGCAAATAATGAACAGCGGGACTCCAGCTCCGACAAAGCATATGGGCATTTTTTCCTGCAAGAGGAAATACTTTTCACAGTTAAATAACAATAGAAATAGAAAGAAATGAAAAATTGTCAGAAAGGAACAAAAATGAGATTTCCAGCTGTGAGCTGAAAAGAGATGGGAAGGCATCAAGATGGAAAGATTTGGGAAACTAGTATGGAGAAAGGCCTGTGTGGAGAAGAACTGTTGAAGAAAGAGAAAGGTGGTGATAGACATACTCCCTGGACAGGAGTCGGGTGTGAACTTCTGGTGCAGTTCTAGGAGGCAAGAGCCTGAAAACTGCCTGCCATGCTGTCAAATTGTCCTGGGCTGTAATTATTGCAGATCAGATCTGCTGGGGTTGGACTAACATTAGGTAGTGCAGGGAAGAATTAAAAGGCCTGCAAAGGTGGTTTTCATTTTGTTTGTTACCAGTTTGTTTGGGGGGGGCTGGGTTTGGAGTTAGTTTTTCTCCCTGGCTTAATGGGGTATTAGCCACTTGAATGTAAACTGCTGTTATGTCACATCAAATACTCTGTTTTGTTCTGTGCCCTCACAGTGTATGAGATAAAGAGGAGGTGTGGAGTTGTTATTAATTCTCTTGCTTTTTTAGAGAAGGCAATTGGAAAGATAAGGCCATGGGTGAGTTTTTCTTTCAGTGTATGTATGTAGGGGGGTGTCTTTCTTGATCTGTTTTTCCACAAATCTCTTCCTTCAGAGCCAGCGCAATAGAGGCACAATAAAGAACTCCTCCAAGAACAGTGAGAAAACTAATGAGTGGGCCTAAAGGTCTGCAGAAGCTGAAGAATCCAGTGAGGCCAGAAGGAGCAAGGCCAGTGGTGGCTGAGGAGGCTCCCTAGCCAGTGTACCCAGGGGTCACCAAGCCCAGAACAGAAGTGTAGCCTGATGAGTCAGGGAGCCCAGACCATGCACTCAGGGGTGTCCCTCAGCAGACTTGGGACGTGACCAGGGTGATGGGGCAGGGAGTTAGGGCGAGGCACCAGAGGGAGAGTCCTTTCAGGGACTTAGAACATGACCAGTGAGACCACAGATCCTATGGCCATTGGACCAGTGAGAATACTTAGAACTTTGCTACTCAAAGTGTGATAGATTACAGATCAGAAGCATCCACATCTCCTGGGAACATGTTAAACATGCAGAATCTCAGGTTCCACCCCAGGCCTGCAGAATCAGACTCTCAGGGGTAGGTCCAAAACTCTGTTTTACCAAATTCGCCAGGTGATTCGCATGCACCCTGAAGTTTGAGAACTACTAACTTAAGGGATCAGATATCCTGAGGCATGTTTTTAAGAGCTTAAATGACCACAGTATATACACTGGGAAGCCAATATGAGTTACAATGCAAGAAGCAATTATGGATTATCTAATCCCTGCAGTTACAGTGGCAGACAGGAAATAAACTAAGAATGTGCCAAGTGTACAAAGCAAAATAAAGAAAAAAATGTGTTGTTGTTGTTTTTTCCTGAGTAGAGAGTCACACAGAGCTGGCTCTGGGTCAGCCCTGAAATATCATGCATGAATGTGCAACAGGGCCAAAAGCTAAGAACAAAGAGCATGAGGGCAGAACTGACTGTGTGTGTACTGGAGGGAAGCCCCCCAAAAGTCTAAACTCAGGATCAATTCTAAAGATCTGACATGTAGCCTATTCAAATTCATAAGGGCTTTAATAGGAGAAACACATACATGGGCATAGCAGCTGCTTGCTCCCAGTGGTGGCCAGCTGGGAATAAATCCACCCCTCCCAGGACAGGAACTCCCAGGACTTTTTCATAGGGGTTCATCGTAAAACCATATGCTAGGTAGTCACGTAGATTATCAGAGAGAATAATGCCTTTCTATGTTAACAGACAACATCAGGCAGTTATCCATACTATATATTCATTGCCTTCCTTCCTGGGGGACTTGGGCTCAAGTTTATCTTTGGGCTCATTCCTGCTCTCTGGGTAGTCAGCCAAGCCTGAGGCTACAGAGAGTTAAACACTCAAAGAAGGTTAAACAGAGTCCAACATTTCCATCCACCCTTACTGCTGGGGCCATACTGCCTCTCTTACTTCCCCTACAGCATGGCCAGCATCTTCCCAGCAAAGACGGCAGTTTCTGATGGAGGGGCAAATGTAACTAATACATATATAACTAATGGACAGCCTGCCCTGATACCTACTCCAGTTCACCCCGCTCATTTCAACTCATTTGTTTAATAGCTATGGCAACCTTCTTTTTTATTCCTCACCCAAAAACATTTTTTTCATTTCTTTTAGACAGAGAGGAAGGGAGAGAGAGAGAGACATCAATGGGAGAGAGAAACATTGATTGGCTGCCTTCCCATACACGCCCTGACCAGGAATAGAACCCATGACCTTTCAGTCCACCAGTGTGGACTGAAGTGTTGGTATGGAATCATACTCCAACCAATTGAGCCATACTGGCCAGGGCTATGGCAACTCTTTTTGAAGATAGGGGATGGATTATGTAATGTAATTATATAAATAAATATGTATATATAATTATATAATACTATATAATAAATCATATTGAAGTATTATATCAAATATATACACTTAGATATTCAATTGAAGTATTAATTGAATATAATTTGTTTAGAAATAAATACACAATATTTGATAAAACAAACTAAAGTTTGAATATTAAAGCTTCAAGTTCTGTAAAAATATGGTGAACTTCAGTCTTTAAATGTCAGCCTCTCGCCGAGGCCTATTCTGACCGACTCAGCCCCAGACTGACTCCCACCCACCACCCTGCCTTGCTCTGTTTTTCTCATAGTACATGCCTGCTAGATCCAACATAATCTACACATTTACTGGATTTATTGTTGCCTTATCACTAAGATGCAAGTTCTGTAGGGCAGGAATTTTTGTTTATTGTTCACTGCTGGATTCCTGGCACCTAGAGGTGTCCCTGAGCTCAATAAGTATTTGCTGGATAAATGAATCTATTAGTGAGGAGAGTACCTTAGACTATAGTAATACAGCAGAAAAGCAGGTGCTTTACTGGGATTTTCCTTTTAAAGAATGATATTAAACTAATAGCACACAAAATAACTTCAAGGGTATCTGTATATCTCTGCTGTTTTCCTTTAGCTAGAGAGGAGCAGAAACTTTCCAACATGAAGTTTTATTTTTACACCTTTTGTTGAGGGCCAGATTACAGCTATGGCTCTCTCAGTTAGAACATTTTTTTTTTGGTTCACCTTGATCAGTTAGAATCAGAACTATGGCATAAAGTTGAAAACTAACCATCCAAGAAGTTCACAAGCCATATTTTTTTCTATAACCATCTATAAACTCTCTCACAACAGAAAACCTAAAGTTTGAAGGCTTTTCTTTAGGTAACCCAGTTAAATGCAGCTTTTCATGGAGCAGTAGAGAAACATAGATGTTCATTTTAACTAGCTTTTGCACAAAGCATTTAGCAAATCTTTGAAATGCTCCTTAGTGGGCTGAGATTTTTAAAGAATTGATTGGAACACCTTCAGAAAGAAACTCGTAAATTCAAATTGGCATGACAATAAGGGAAAATGCAGACTGTCAGAGGCATGCCTGACGGCTGGACTACACCAGGTGGGCAGAGAGGACTGCAGGGAAAGAGCCACACTGGACGGCCAGTTGAGGGCAGGACATGAAGTCTTTCCTGTGAGAGAAATAATGAATTACTCACCAGATCACTAATGCTCAACATAGAAGTAAATCTACTCCCCACCTGCCCTCCAGGAATATGGGAAAAGCAGTTGTAGTGATGGGGAATTTTCACTCCTCTGGGCAAAAACAGCTATTCAGTGGACCAAGGGAAAAAAGAAAACTCCAGACTATCATTTTGCGTTACCTAAGAAGTCCGGGCATTCAGATCTGGTTGCCATGTTGACAGGCCACACCGATCAGTGTGACCGTGTACAAAGGCCTGAGCACATGCCAGCCTGCAGGTCACAATGCGGCAGCCTGCACACTGGCTGGAATCCACAGCTATGGGATTTGAAAGAAATTGTTGCACCTGAAAGAAATCAACCTATGAGCAAGGGATCATTTTATAAAGATTTAAAAAAAAACATGGAGCATAGGCTCTGTAATATTATCAGGCTAATGGTAACTCCTGCCTTCAGATGCTGTGTGGCTAAGCCACTTGGCAAAAAAAAATAGTGTCTATTGTTCATGAGTTAGAATAATTGTTTATAGATTAAACAGCAAAACTAAAATACTAAGTACTATTATCTTTCCTCTGGGAAAGAAAAAAGCATTATAGATGGACACTAAGTTGAGTGCTTCTAATGGGAAGTGGGAAACCTTATTTCATGCCTTTTATCTCAGTCCCTGCTTCAGGGAATTGAAATAAAATGCACATTTCTGAGCTGGTCACCTCCTCATTCCTGCCGTGGTAGATACCTCAGAGCAGAAGCCTTTCAGGGCACAGGCAGAAACAGGATGCCCGTTGCACATAGGACAGTGCTTGAAGGAAGTATGATATGAAAGGAATGAAGCATTCTGGAACAGACTTGACTGAGATTTTTTAAGTCAACTAACCAGGAAAAGCCAACTGAGTTTTGCTTTGTTTTGTTTACCTGCAGCTTTTCAAAGTACAGCAAAAAAACAAAACAAAGACCACACTTTGAACCTTTATCGGAGTTTAATAATGTTTGGCAGTGAGTTTCCCCTGATATTTTTTTAGCATTCACTGTGTGCCGTGAGCAAAGTTAAATGCTACACATGCATTGTTTTATTCAATTCTCCCAAAAAGTCCATTGTGCAGGTGAAGAAATTGAGGCTCACAGGGTTGAGAGGCCTTGCCCAAGGCCACACAAATACAAATGGGAGCCAGGAGTCAATCCCCAGTTTGCTTCAATTCAGAGCCCCTGCATGGTGGCTGATAGCATCAGATTATTTGGGGTTAGAGTTTGCTTAAGGGTGGTAAATTATGAACCAGGTAGTGAATATCTCCCAAACTTCATGGCCAATAGCAGCAGTGAGTCGAAACTGATATTTCTCTAGAAGGAGGGAGCAAGCTGGAAGAGTTAGAAGGGCACTCCTTCAGCCTCCCACATTTCATTTTTCAAGTACGTGCTCAGGTTTGGGGCAAGGGGTAAAATGCGGGAATAAACTCTTCCACCAAGTTTTTATATACTTATACGTATATAAAAAGTTTGAAATCTAAATATCCTTTTCTTCTCACTGCTTCTCTAGATTTTGATTGGAGCCGTCATTGCCATGGGCTCAGCTGACAGGGATGGCCGCCTACACCCAGGCGACGAGCTCGTCTATGTCGACGGGATCCCAGTGGCTGGCAAGACGCACCGCTATGTCATCGACCTCATGCACCACGCAGCCCGGAACGGGCAGGTCAACCTCACTGTGAGAAGAAAGGTGCTATGTGCAGGTATGGAACCTCGGGCAGTGGCAAGAGTTGGAGATTAGGTTGTGAGAAGCTTTTATGAGACATGCCAAAGACACTTGAACAAAATTTTAAATCAATTTCTATATTATATGATGGAAAAAACCAGCCTTGATATTCCAACTATAAGTGATTTTGAAAGCGTGGATTTTCACCCCATTAGTACAACTCCAGCAGTCTTCCAGGCCTGCATTTTCAATGTAGTTGTTAAAATTTTCTAGCAAAGCCTGGGGCTAATTTAAGATGTGTGCTCTTTGCTGCTTAGTAGATACTAGTTATAAGAACATTATAGTAGAAAAATATGGCTTTTGTAAATGTTCCTCCTTGTGTTTACAAATCAAGAACCACAGCGTTTTGATACTATAATAAAGCAACAAGGATGGAAAATTGGCTTCCATTGTAGAGCCTAATAAAAGGTAACAATAAAACTATTATCTCAACTTACAGAAATACAGCTGTACATCATTTTGAGGAAACACTATTCATGTAACTCTAAATTTATGAAACAGATAAATAAAGAGTAATTATTCCCATTACAACCATTTTCCCAGCTTCCTGAAAGAATCCACCGAAGACACACTTGTAAGAGTCAGCCCTCAGAGTCCTAATATGATTCAGTTTCACTCTTCACCATCTCTACTCCCCAAAAAGGATTTATATTTTAAGGAATCTGTCTGTTACAAGCATCACATAGTTTTTTGTAATCCAAGCATTCAAGCACATTGGGAATATGGTCCCACACCAATTGCACTTGGCTCTGGGAATCACAGGAGCAGCAGCACCAGCAATGTTCACTTGTCGCCTTCTGCCTCTGCTGCCTGCTGGCCTTTCTGCTCAGCCCCTTGACTAATCCTCGTACAGAATAATGAATGCTAGGATTGGGGGCAGGGGGCTTAGGAGCTCCACCTCCCTTGTATTACAGGTGAGAAAACTGAAACCCAGAGGTGTAGTTGCTTGGCCAGTAGTCCACAGAGTCAGCGATGATGTGGAGACTCATCTCCCTGGCCAGGGCTTATTTTATTATATACCACTCTCAGTCCCCTCCTGCCTCTACTTCCATCCCCACCCGCACTGAACACAAAGACATTAGACCAATCTTTGGCAAATGTCACTGCCAACCATAAGGAGAAAGAGTCTTTCATATGCGTTATTGTTATATTTGAATTTTAAAAGGGGAGGCACTGGCTGGATAATCACAGGTTATGAATGACTCGATAGGATAAAATTTATTAGTCAAACAAAAAGTCCTTTTTTATTTGAGCCTTCTAGAAACTAGACTTTGAGCAAGGGCAATCATTGAAAAGGGCAAGTCAGAAGGATTGCCAGCCCTCGCCAGTAGAAACTGCCATATATCTTGTATCATAGAGAGGTTTTGCTAAGAAATGTCATTCATCTTTAGAAACTCCTGCCATACCACTTGACCCAAAGAAGTAAAACACCTTGAATTATTCTTATTCTTGGGCAAGATGCCAGAAGACAGTTTTTCTTGGTTAACATTTAACTGTCTCTCACTACAAAGTGGTTTTCGATAAAAAGTTTGCTGTGCTATATGTTCTATAACCCAAAGATAAATTAAAAAGTTACCTGATTTATGAGGAAATAACTGCAAAGTGCAAAACCAATGCGCCAACACAATTTCATGCCCCCCTTGCTACCAGCTGATAATTGCAAATTAAATTTTGTTCTAACCAACCCAGGTTATTTATTGGAGTTTATGCCAAATGCTGCAAAAAAAAATGTATTCTTGCACTCTCTGGATCATGTGACCTCCATAAAGACGCTCTTTGCTGCAGTTCTTACCACTTTCACTAATTTGGGCTTTGAAGTGCATTTCAAGTGCATTTAATTTTTTAAAATGTTCTACTGCAGACTGCTCATTCTCACCAGGAGAGTTTCCAAGTTAATTCAGCCCACTCTTCCTTGAAAGCTTCATCAGTGTTGAAAATGATTAAGTTCAGCAAAGGATAGGAAAGTAAATGCCTAGAAATAGTAAAAAA
The DNA here is from genome assembly GCF_019186645.2 of Phyllostomus hastatus. NCBI lineage: Eukaryota > Metazoa > Chordata > Mammalia > Chiroptera > Phyllostomidae > Phyllostomus > Phyllostomus hastatus. The sequence goes on from NW_025334041.1 coordinate 43,653,488, forward strand.
AGATTTTTAAAAAGCAAAACTCATAGGAAGACAGCCTTTCCTCATAGCTGCCATTTCTCTACAGTGAGAAGGGACAACACCAAATGTGCATGTTAGTGGAGATGCCTTTTCAAGGGTTGTTGTTATCATCATCATTATGCTTTCCTAACTAAAGGTAGTGGGAGGTGCAGGCCTGGCTCATGATGAGATGATTGCTAGCTGATCAGAAGTGAGCAATTAGCTGTGAAGAGACAGAAGATGAGTGAAAGGAGGGACAGTGTTGCCACCTTTGTGCCAAAGGAGTAATATTATAGAGAAGGAGCTGGGAAGAAGGGGGTCATAGAGATCACACCCATCAGCCACCTGCTTACTGTGGCTTGAGTAGAATGTCCCACCACCACCTCAGAAGACATTGGGCACTGGCTTCCTAGCTGGTGCTCAAAACAAAAACACATCCAATATGAGAGGTACAGACTGATGAGTTACATTGGGAAAAGTTTAAACAACACAAAAACCTGCTCCAAATATTTAAATATAAAAAAGTATATAATTAAAGTTAAAATACAGAAATGGCATACAAATATAAAGGCAGTATTTTTAATTAGGCAATGACAAACTAGATCCTTAAAAATGAGATATTGTGGAGAAAAAGAAGGAAATACACAGCAGTGCACTGAATTTTATTTGACAGATAATTTTATTACTGATCTTGCACTTTAAATGAGTTTTAAGAGATGTTCATGCCACCAGATACAATATTTAGTTGTTTTTTTCCCCAAGGATAGTAGAAGAGTGCTTTTAATTGTTACACTGAAAGTATAAATATTTATATGTTTAGTAGCTAAACTTGAGATGTTCACCCTTATGACACAATATTTTGCATATACACTATTCATAGAGAAGTGTGTCTCTAAGGAATTTCCCAGAGTGCAAATCTAGAAGCGATGTGAAAGAAAATTTTATAACTTAATCAAAATATATTAGAGTCTGACTTCTGGTCAAGATAGAGACATAGGTCGACACAGATTGCCTCCTCATGCAGCCACTACAAAACAACTCTCACCCAGAATCGTCAGAAAATAAGATGTATGGAAGTCCAACAACCAAGGAATTAAAGAAGTCACATTCATCCAGATGGGCAGGAGGAGCAGAGATGAGGGGTTGCAGAATGGGTGGTCCCACACTCATGTGAGGTGGATAAAAATCAGGAGGGATACCTCAGGAGTGAGGGACCCTAGCCCCACACCAGACTACCCAACCCAGGGTTCCAATGCCAGGAAGATAAGTCCCCATAACTTCTGTATATAAAAATCAGTGGGGATGGGGACAGCAGACAAAACCATGGGATTTTTAAGCATCTGCTTTTAAAGGACCTATGATAGACTTAGGACTTATGCAGACTCACTCTGTCTGGGTTCCCGCACCAGGGTAGCAACTGGAAGGGTACCAGTGGCATATGGGAAAATACTGAAGTGTCTGGCATCAGGGCAAGTGCTGGGAGTCAGCTTCCTCCCAGACAAAACTCCAGAGGCCAGGCAGAGGCCATTGTCCCTTTTCTGAGCCCTCCACCACACAGAGCCACAGAGCAGTGAAACCATACCAGAGACTCCATCAATCTGGTTCACTCAGGTTGCCCCACCCTGATGATTACCTAAGGCTCCACCCCATCTAACTCATGGGTGCCCTTTTCTACAATAGGCCACACTACTAAGACAGGGACTCAAAGCAACTCTACCTGATACATAGAAACAAACACAAGAGGCTGCCAAAATAAGGAGACAAAAAAATATGGCCCAAGTGAAAGAACAGAACAAAACTCCAAAAAAAAAAGAACTAAACAAAACAGAGATAAGCAATCTACCAGATACAGAGTTCAAAACGCTGGTTATTAGGATGCCCAAGGATCTCACTGGGTACACCAGCAGCATAAAAAAGACCCAGGCAGAAATGAAGTTTACACTAAGTGAAATAAAGAAAAATTTACAGGGAATCAACAGTGAAATGGATGAAGCCAAGAATCAAATCAATGAATTAGAACATAAAGAAGAAAAAAAATATTCAATCAGAATAATAAGAAGAAAAAAGAATCCAAAAAATGAGAGTAAGTTATGGAATCTCTGGGACAATTTTAAACATACCAACATTCACATCATAGGGATGCCAGAAGGAGAAGAGAAAGAACGAGATATTGAAAACTTATTTGAAAAAATAATGAAAGAAAACTTCCCTAATTTGGTGAAGAAAATAGACATACAAGTCCAGGTAGCACATGGAGTCCCAAATAAGATGGATGCAAAGAGGACCACACCAAGACACATCATAATTAAAATGCAAAAGTTAAAGAGAGAATCTTAAAAGGAGCAAAAGAAAAGCAGATAGTTACCTACAAAGGAGTTCCCATAAGACTGTCAGCTGATTTCTCAAAAGAAGCTTTACAGACAAGGGAATGGCAAGAAGTATTTAAAGTCATAAAAGGCAAGAACCTACATCCAAGATTACTCTATCTGGCAAAGCTATCACTTAGAATGGAAGGGTAGATAAAGTGCTTCCCAAAGAAGATAAAACTAAAGGAGTTCATCTTCACCCTGGCCTTATTATATGAAATGTTAAAGGGACTTATCTAAGAAAAAGAAGATCAAAACTATGAACATTAAAATGGCAATAAATTCAAACAATCAACAATTGAATCTAAAAAACAAACTAAGCAGAACAGCAACAGAATCGTACATATGGAAATCATTTGGAGGGTTATCAGTTGGGAGGGAGAATAGAGTGAATAAGGGCAAAATGCAAGGATTAAGAAGTACAAATATGTAGTTACAGAATAGGCAGGGGGTTGTTAGGAACAGTACAGGAAATGGAGTAACTAAACTTGTATGCATGACCCATAGACATGAACTGAAGGGGTGACTGCTGGAGGGAATAAGGGGTATCAGGTGGAGGGGGACAAAGGGAGAAAAACTGAGACAACTGTAATAGCATGATCAATAAAATATATTTTAAAAATACAAGCAGACAAGATAAAAGAAAAAAGATATATTACAGTCCATCTTAACACCACCATCTTTTCTCTAACACCTAAGGGAACATCTAATTCTTATCCTAATGCTGAAAAGGGGAAAGTTTTCTTGGCAACTGGGTGAAAAGTTTAGATGGTGTTTCAGAAGCCAGTGAATTTCCTGGTCCTGGTCACTACACCTTCTGTCAATTCAAAATGTATTCCCCTATGCTTTGCGTATGAGCATGTCACCCATTTAAATAAGTTGTCTGTCTTGGTGAACCAGGCGTGTGCAGACTCAAATGCTCTCAGGCAGGTCAGCCCCTAGTGCAGGGCCACAGTCTGTGGGCTGCCCCTGCTCCATCAGGCACCCTGAGGGTCCACGTACATGTTGACCCCCACCCACACATCCAGACTCTGTCCACACACAAACCTCATCAGCCATGCTTCAGCACAAGATACGAGCATCTGCAGTGCTATCATCTTCCTGGGAACAGTCCTGAGAAGAGGCCCAGACACGCCTTGGAAGCAGGCAAGGTCTGTTTGATGACAGAGTCCTGGAGTCCTGGCGCCCAGTGTGTGATCCAGAAGGGAAATGAGGGCTCCAGTTAAATAAGTCCCTTTGGCCCCGCATTCCCCCCATTCTATGGGTAAATTAGCAAATTGGGAATTTGCAAGAGACATCAGGGAGCGGTTGGGACACTGCATAGTCCATCAAGGGAGCAGCCATTGCCCAGCTCTAGCTATTCACTACCAAGTATTTCAAGAGAAACCAGAAAGCCGTATTTCTATAAAGTCTGCATATCTGAAAACACTGACAACTAATTTTAATAACAAATAGACCAACACTCTGCAGGAATAAGTGAGTCTGCTGATTGTTCTAGTCAAAGCATCTCACCTGGAGGACATAGCGACTCTTGCCTTCCCAAACAGAGACCCTCTCCGCCAGCCAGTGACGACACCCAGTGTAACTGGTGGGGACAAAACCGAAGCTTAACCTAGGGGTTAATTATCTGACTTGAGCATCTACTAAATGACTGAATTCTGTACACTCATTTGCATGTAAGACAAAAGGATAAGGCAGGAATGCTGGAAGTTAGTGAATTTGTTTAAATGCACATGGAATTTAGCCACTTTGTGACACTTCACTGTATTATTCGAAGACAATGATGTGCAGGTCCTACACCGAGAAGGGTTGTTGGAGAAAAGAGAGTCTCATTTGGACACAGAGCCAGCTGAGCAGAAAAAATGATGTGGAGTCAATCCCTCCAAGTCAATCATTGGAAGTCCTTTTAACTCCTTGGTTTTTAATGTGTTCCTATTGTTAAAGATAAAGAACTTTGTTCTAGAGATTGAAAGAGAAATCCAAAAGCAGTAGAAAAGTGTCCTGTTAATGTATTTAACTTATTTCATATTGACTTCATCTGTGATTTTATTCCTCTTTCTAGAACTTGTGGCATAGCCACTCCTGGCCATTTATTGCAAAGCCATAAATTTTCTTTGTAGCCGCTTTACTGACAGCCCCCACTCTCAACCCCCTAAACTCTGACAGCCAGAAAATGAGATCTCTCTTGTCACTGCCTATGACATTTAGTTACTGATTTGTTCCAATAACTCGGGGAGATTTTCAATTTAATGTTGCAGCATAATAATTGTTTGTTTTCTTCTTCCTATCTCTGATCACTTTATTTCCAACTCGCAGAAGGACTGATAAAGGACATGTGCTTTGCCAAGACAATCACAGCATGTCTTTGCGTGACGTTTTTAGCAAAGAGGCTACATTTTACGAGCAGTTTTAATTCTGGTAGAAAAGAGGAAAAGGCTTTGACACTGTCATTTGTCTTTTTATGACCTAGGTACATTTCCTACAGATAAAAAGAACCTGTTTTCCTTTATTAAAACCTAATTAATTAAATCTTAATCAAAAAATCAAATTTATCAATGGTCTTATTCAGTACTTATAAACAAAAAATAAATACATTTTTGTAAGGCCATTTTTAATCTGGTCATGTAAATAAATGCCCCTCCCCTTTCTTCAGCTGTTAGTGTAACAGAACCTTTCTTGTAGTCTGTTCTTTCTCTTTCTCCCTGAACTGCAGCTTGTCAAGTTAAGAGCCTCACTGGAACTTTTGCTAATTATTTTAACTTGCTATACGAGACACTGTCCAGATTTCTAAACAGAAGAACATATCTAGAGACCCTCCTCCCCCAAAATTACTAATTGTGATTCTTTTCTATCTTATTATTTCTCTGTTCCATATCATCTTTTGAGTACACTAATTAAGTTGTAAGATGGAGATGAAATCATCTTATTTCTAATTACAGTATTCTGAGCGCCCACTTCAGCTCTTTTAATCAAGATACCATAACCTAGGTATTAAATTAAAATGACAACATTCTTTCTGGGTGACAGATCAACTTTCATTTTAAAAACTGGCTCCTCTTGGCTGCCAGCCTTCCATCCTTTCTGTCTGTGAGTAGGCTCACTTCCTCATGGAAGTAGTGATGTGGTTTGTCTCTTTGAAAATAGAGTGTATTTCTTAATAATGCAGAGATGAGCAAGGCCTCCAACACCTCCCTTAATGATTCCAAATTCATCGTTCCTCGTCCTGATAACACTGTTAGATCTTAGAGTGAGCAAACTGCTTTAAGAAGGATGTTTCCTGCCTACACAAAAGTAAATGAGCATGTCTAGGCTAACAGAATTAAATAAAACCATGGCTCTTTAGTAAAATTATGACAGGTCACTTTACATGGACATCCGCTGGGCTGTCAGCCCCACTGCCAAGATTCTACGGCAGCATTTCTGAAAGTGTGGCCTTGAAATCTCACCCAGATTCCTGTGTCCAATTTTCCCTAAATCTACTAAAAAACAATGTTCCATGTGTGCACTCTGAAGATGCATATTTTTTACAAACTCTTTCAGTAATTCTTTTGCACAGGGCCATTTAAGATTCTGTCCACTTATTTCATGACCTTCTTTGATCATTTATTTTTATGCAACTAAGAAGCTCAATATCTATAATGAGAGATTGTCCTGGGGCACTGCCGTGTTACTTAGCAAGAGGAAGATACAAATAGGTAGCAGCACATAGGAAGCTGATGAGGGGTTTTACCTGTGTTTGCCATGAAAGGTGGGAAAGGACCCAAGACCTTTAGAGCTGGGTTTGAGGCTCTGCACGCCTGGGGAGAACAGACACCAGTCTTGTAACAGTGCCAGTGTCTAGACCAGTGCCTAGTACACAGCGGGCACCCATCAAGACCTTGTTAAATAACCCAGTGCCTATATACGATGTTGCTCCAGGGGAGCCCTGCCCAGAGAACGGGAGGAGTCCAGGCTCCGTATCAACCCACCACAGCTCTCCACGCAGTGACTACGCGACCTACACCAACAGCAACCACGCTGCCCCCAGTGGCAATGCCTCTCCCCCTGAGGGCTTCACTTCCCAGAGCCTGCAGACCAGCGACGTGGTCATTCACCGAAAGGAGAACGAAGGCTTTGGCTTCGTCATCATCAGCTCCCTGAACAGGCCTGAGTCGGGATCCACTATAAGTAAGTGACAGCTTCGCCTGCCCTTGAATAAGAGGTCTTGTTTTATTTCGTGCTGGTGGTAGGGACACTGACAAGCAAACTGGAGGACCGGTGTAGGCATATCATGGAGCCTGAAAGTCACAGGCTGTGTGCACAAAGAATGCATCCTTAACACTCGATTAGCCAAATGTTGCCGACCTTTGGTTCAGGAGGAATGAGAGACCACAACCCAACACTCCCACAGAAACTCCTAATTTATTTTAAACTGGAAGGAAAATAAAGCAGAGTGAGGTGGCAGTGTTTGTGCGAGGGGAGGGGTGCTCCTATGCGATAGAATGAAACCGTATCTACAGAGGATCTGGGGAAAGCAGTCTAAGCAGCATCCTTGAGGTGGGAAGGAGCTCAGCATTGAAGAAATACACAAAAGCCTGCTGCTGCTGTGGCAGAGTGAACAGGGAGAGCGGTGTGAGACCAGAGAACTGGGCAGGAGCCAGGTCGCACAGGGCTTCATTTGCCCATGGGAAGAAGTCTGGATTATGCTCTAAATCCATTGGAACCACTGGAGGGTTTTAATCAGTGGACAGAAATCTAACTTGCATTTTTAAAAGATGAACCCTACTGCTTGTGGAAAATGAAATCATAGGAAGGGAGCAAGAGTGGAAGTACAAAACAGTTAGGAGCCATTAAAACAGCCCTGTGGGGCCAGAGATGGGGGAGCCTTCCCCTCCAGTAGTAGCAGTGCGTAGGGCAGAAGAAGAGGACTTTACCTCCTGGGCCTCCTCCAACTCTCAGGTTCCCTGCCTCTGCACTGCAGGGGACAGTCAGAGGTCAAATTTTTCTTCCAGTGAGTCACCTCTGTCGATACACAGGCTTCTTCGAAGGCTTTCCTTCCAGCAGTGCTGTCCCAGAAGTCACTCAGCAGCCAACAAGCAGACAGAAGGGGCAACAGGCACACTCATTCATTTCTCACGTTGAAGTCGTTTAGCCTAAAATGCTGTGGACAGAAACACCAGAATAGAGAGCATTAAGAGAAAAAATAATTGAGTCATGTTGTGATTCTAAAATTCTTGTAAACTGTGGCTGTTTCCAGCCTATGGTTGGGGGAGAGAGGTGTGTTTGTCAAACAATAAGCAAGAAATCAAATTATTAGAAGGAATGAGAACTTTTTGTGATTAACATAATGTTATCAAAACACCACCAGAACTAAATGGAGAGAAGTGCCCTGATTAGTTTTAGCTTTGACAAATTCAAGAGTGAAAACTATAGAAATGTTACACCTCAGTGAAAACGTACTGAAACTAAATTACATCCATCTGAAAGTACAGTTTCATTTCTCTTTTTCTTCATGATAAGCTGAAGCAATAAATTCAACATTTAAGTGTAGAGCAAAAGCAGAAATCTGTCAGTAGGATGGATTCACCAAGATTAAAAGGGCACAAGACCAAAGATTTTTGTAAATTATATAAACAGTCTTCCAATAATTTACACTGGGAGAAAATGTTCACCAGGAGTTTTTGCAACCATCCTAGTCATTCAGATTGTTTACTGGGGAAGGGTACCTAAAGAGGAGGAATAAAAATAAAAAGTATACTGCCACAATGAAAGTGTTAAACATATAATGTTTATGGTCTCAGCTTGATTCGAAGTGCAACAGCATTATTGCTAACTGTGTAGGGAGTGTGTGTGCACACATGCACTTACTACATACAGAAACCACAAATGTGTTTTCTGTTGCACATGAAATTCATGCAGAGGTAGAGTTGGAAAGCAACAGGTGAAAATGCTTACAATTAACACATGAATGTTTTCTTCTGACCAAGGGATAATAAACCTCAAAAGAGTAATTCTAACCATTTTCAAACTGGCATTATTTTATATCACCCTGAGGAGTGGAAATGTATTCTGGAGTTCATAATGCCTCCTGGCTTCTTTTTTCAGATATTTATTTCTTTTCAATTTAAAGAGTTTGAAACGCAGGTTGCCCCATTTTCTGTGGGAAGAGCAGCTGCTAAACTGCTTGCGTGCAGCGTTTATAGTTCATAATGTGCAACATTCGCCTAAAAGGTCCCTGGACCTGAGGCTGTTTCATACTTCTGCAATAGTTTTCATCTTGTAATTTTGAAGAGAAGTGCTTAGTGCCTCATGAATGGCAAAGAGCCTTCCTTGTACCACATGTCCATCGCCACACTATCCAGGGCTCGTGACACTGGGAGAGCATGACACTGTCAGGTTCTCAACAGTCACAAACATTCCTGGGGTTTGTGTCATTTTTTTCTTCGTTTCTTTCTGGAGCCCAAGGATCTTGAACACATCCGTGGTTTTTCTCACAGCTACCGAGGCCTTTCCATTGGCAGACAGAGTGCTGTTATACCTTCGGTGGGCAAACCATTGACTTCAGGCCAGGGAGTGGTCAGTTAACAGCTCAGGTGCTACAGTCGGACTGCCTGGATTTGAAACCTGGCTCATCATTCACCAGCTGTGTGACCTTGAGGAAGATACATGACTTCTTTGGGCCTTGGTTTCCTCAGTTGTAAAGAAAAGATCATTTTAATATCTGTGTCATGGGGTTGCTGTGCAAGTTAAATGACTTAGTACGTGAAAGTGCTTAGAACAGCACTGGCTTAGAGGAAGCACCAAATATGTCATTGTGGCCATCCTGACCACTGTCCCTGCCAGGGATTATCTCCCCAGCCCGTCAGCTTACTCTTCTTGGGTAGCGCAGTGTTCACACTGACTGTCAGCTCAGTCAGAGCCCCGGGCAGCGAAATATGAGCAGCAGATGAGCATGTTGAGAGCCACCGCCCCCCCTCCCCACACACTGGCTTCCTGGGAGCACAGTGTCCCCCACCTCCCCAACGCCCTGCAGCCCAGGTCAGTGCTGGGGACACAGCAGTGGCAGCCAGGTCGGTCCAGCCAACTGTGCCCTTCCTGAGGCCTCAGGCGGGAAGTCTCCTCAGAATTTACTAGATAATCAATTAGGAAAGTCAAGGGAAACGTCAAAATTCAGGATCAAAGCTGTGCTATTAGAATGTCCCTGCAAACATGGCACCTCTATTGAATATATCAGAGAAGAGAGGAGACATGAAGAACTCAAATGTAAACTTCCCCACCCTGCACACTCACACTTTCTTCAGCCCAGAGACCAGCCTTGCCAGTGATGCCAGAGGTTTAATCAATTGAGAACTTGGAAGGCAAGACTTCTGGTTTACTATTGCCTGACATTTAGTAAGGCTCTTTACCAAAGCCTCACATTTTTTTCAAAATATTATTTTCCCACAAAACAAATAAGAAATTTTCTTTATATCAATAATATAGTTAAACAGCATACTGCCTTCCAAAGCCAGTGACTCAGGAGGCCAAGTATTGTCTGGGAGCAAACAGATCTCAGATTTCTATCTGAGGTGCAGGACTATCCTTCTTGATTTAAAGTGAGAATAGGAAAGCTTCCTGAGCATTTTTATCCAAAATTAAGTATTTTTTTCCACACCTTAAATTGAACCTACAGGAAAACAAATTGGTTTGCAGAATGGAGCCTAGGATAGAGTAAACTGTAACAGGAAATTGCATTTTAAATTCTTAAAAAGATTCAAATGAAGATTTACATACAAAGATGTTCATTGCCGTATTATTGGTAGGCAGAATATTGGAAACAATCTGAGAAGCTTCTCAGAACCTAGAAACTTTGGTATATTTGGGAAGTTGTTGTCGCTCTCATTGGGGTCTGTAGACACAGGATACTAGACTCAGCCCTCTGACTTAAGTGAATGAATGCTTGCTCTATAAAAATGTCCCTGTGGCCATGTGCAGTGGGGGTGACAGGTTGATCTTTGAGCCTTCTCAGCTCAAGGCTGAGTCCAGATGTCCAGGTTTTATTGCACAGGCGTAACCTAGACCTTACAGGTGCTTCCTGCTCTCCCTTCCCCCCAAAACCTGCTCTCCCACCAGAGTTCCCAAGAAAAGCTTTGGTACAAATGATGAAATCAAAATGACCCTTAGTCACCTGCTTTTCTATAATTTGTCAGAAAGGATACGCTGAAAGTTTTGAGGTAGACGTATGTGGGCAGCTTAGACACCAGTGATGGAGGCTGGCAGCCAATTGAGGGAACCTGTAAACTTGGATGCAGGCCCCTAACAAGCTGTGAGGTAGAACATATTCAGGACAGCAGCCACAGCAACAACCTAAGCAGTCACCAGTTGGAGAACGACCACTTCAGCCCTTCCTTCCTACATTCCTGTTGTCCCAATGGCACTGACTCAGTTTTCTGTGTCTTTATTGCAAACGCATCACTGGCAGCATGCTGCTGGCTTCTGAACAATTCTTCAGCTCTGTGCTCATGCTGGGAATCTTTGTTTCCACATGTGTGTTTCTTTGGCAAAGGTTGGAGTCCAGGCTTGGTCATTGCTGGTTTTCAGTAAGGCCCACTGCAATCCGGTGTTCTAGAAAAGAGTTCATCATCTTTGGTAAAATGCCCTGATGACTTTCTCAAAATCTTTGATGATGTCTATAGGCTCTAGAGGTTAAAAGTTATTCTAGAGATTTAAAAGTATATCTAGCAAGTCTTTTATGGCATTTTAAGAAAGGATGAAATAGCCCTGGCTGAGTGGCTTAGTTGGTTGGAGCATAATTCCATACACCAAAAGTTTGTGGGTTTGATCCCCAGTCAGGGCTCATATGAGAGGCAACAAATTCATGATTCTTTCTGTCTCTCTCCCTTTCTTTCTCTCTACAATCAATTCCATAAACATTCTCTGGTGAAGATTTTTTAAAAATGTTGAAATAAAACTGAACCAGAAGAGAAGCAGATTGAGATTTTTCCCACCAAAACTCAAAGCCAAGGTTTCTATAGTTTCCTTGCCCTATTACAAGGAAATTTAAACTAAATAAAAGTGCACTGAACAATGGGCCCAAGCCTCACTCCCACTTACCCACTGACTATGGTGTCCCTGAGCAAGTCACTTGGCCTTCCTGTGCCCCTTCCCCATCTAAAATATAAGGGGAAATGGCCTGAACAGGCTCTTCCAACTCTAAATTACCATACACCATGAATCAGCATGGAAAATAAACTATTAGTTCAGTTTTGTCTGTGTATTAAAAGCTTTGGGTAAGTTTGAGACCTGGGTCATAGTTTCTCATTGGCTTAAACTTGTATTACCTTCAATTTTGATTTTATTTTGAAGGTAGCTCCTAACACTTTTAGCTCTTTTATTCATTTTAAACTCTGTCAAGAAGTGATATGAAACAAGCACTTAACTGCACTAAACCAGCTCCACTTTTAAGGCAATTTAAGGCAGTGTTTTCTTCCTTTTGTCACTTCCTGGCAAACCTATAAACCATAGCATTTTTATAACACAAAGAAATAAGACAAATGATGCTACTGGAGGCAAAAAGGCAACCTCCCCAGTGGATTCCACCCCCAAGCCTCACCTGACCCTCTTCAGGGTGCAATTGCTGCCTTGACACACTTGTAACCTCAGGGGACACTTCTATTAATGGCCCATAGTTATAGAATTTTTCCCTAAAGTGAACCCTCTGAATATCAGCAACCATTAAGTACTTCATTTTACGTTTTATCATTTTGGGTTATGGCAGTGGATTTTCCTCAAGCCTTCCTATTGAGGTTTATTCATTGATCACCTTAAAAACACAGGTAATTGGTGCAATTGGTGCTGATGCTGGGAACCTGACCTTTTCTAGCTCACTGTAAACTCTGACCTATCAGTGTTCCTTCCCCAAAAGTCATTGCTGGAAAGTTACTTAAGTCATGTCCATGCAGCTGAATATGAGAATTGCGAAGTGAATCTCATTGATTTCTGTATTTCTCAGTAGTTTTCAAAAGCAAGTTTCCTTTCAGAGTTCTTAACCAGCTTTGTAACATATATCCCCTTATTCCTTAAGTGAATCTCCGCTTTGGTTTCCTTCAAGGACACAGCGCTCTGAGCTTAATGCTAATAGTAGCAGCTCATTCAAGAGGCATGATGCTATCACCACATGGTTACTGTGAGTGATTTTATAACAGAAGAAATAGGGGAGGTGGGCAGGAAATTCTATATAAAATGCCAGCTTTCCCCCAAATATTTGGCTTCTAAATATAACTCACAAAACCATAAAGTAAGTAAATGTTTTCATAATCTTTTGGAACATCAACACATACAAAGAGATAAGACTGTGTTCATAGTCTGCACTGACAAACATGTGTTTTAAATCAAATCAATCTTTTCACATTCATGAGTGTGGCTCACTTTCTGCGTCAGGAGGTAGTAGGGGCTAGGGTAGGAGTGGAGTGTAGTTGTTAATGGGGCAAAATGCATCAAGGAAGGCAGACCTTTCTATGTACAATTCAATCTTCTGATAACAAGTCTTTGATCATAAGACCCCTGATAAAAATATCTACAGGGTAAAGTTCAAACAGGTCTCTCTTTTATACTCATGACCCTAGCTAATCTAGACACGACCACTATTTACCATCAGCTCCTTCCAGCTCTATCAACCAAAGCTGGGTTTGTTACGTATCCCTGAAGACAACTTTCACTCTACTGATCCAGTATGCACATTTTGCCTTCTGCTACTTGGAATGTCTCCTCTTATCTAATAATAATTTTATCAAGCTTTCTCCCAGGCACTGTGCTAAGAATCTTACCTTGTATTTAATTTTTGCAGCAACCCTGTGAGACTACTGCCCAGATGATAAACAGCTCTCACAAGCAGCTCAAAAATCTCAGTCTCTTTGACCGCTCACCATCTCCTTCAAGTATTTTCATTAACTCTTATATGAAACTCTTGTCTGCAAACCCATTAATTGTTGACTGCTCCCTGGCTTCCCATCTGTCATTATGTCTGTCATTACAATCTATTATTGTCATTTTACTTTTTATGTCTTTATATTTTGTGTCCCCTAATAAATTATAAAATCCTTAAGGGCAAGAACAGTGACATTTCTTTGAGTCCCTCACAGTTCCTGGTAACATATTTTTGAAGGATTTGTTGCATGATTTATGTTGGTGGGATGGAATTCGATCCTCATACAGTGATCCTGCACTGTCCTCATGAAAGTGGAAGTGTAAACGTGCTCTGCTCTAACTTTCCCTGCTCCTAAGCCCAGCTGTTTCATCCCTCAAAGGAAGCAAGATGTACCTCTGAGAATGGGTAACGCAGCCGAGGATCACTTAGGGCCGCAGTTTCAACATTTTCCTCCCATGACCCACATAAACTTATTACTAAAATTCTGTGGCACACCAAAATATATATTATGGTTTTTTTGCTGATATTTGTATATAAGGATTTCTGGTACCAAGAATTAACCAATGAGCTGTAACCTCATTATATGATGTCACCATTAAGATGCAACTCTATTATATGACCTATATATTTATGGTTTAAGACAAGGCACTCACACCCGGCCGGCTGTTGTGTTGGCTATTATCATTTTTTTTATTTGACAATCTAAGGGAAAAGAGGTCAGTGACCCTGACTAAATAGTCAGGTATTACACGTTTTAAACTTCTTGTGGCACACCGGTGTGCCATGGCCCACTGGTTGAAAGTCGCTGACGTAGGGGGAGGAATTGTGTGCAAGCTGGTCCTTGCTCAGCATGTGAAATTGCACTACAATAAAGTGGAGCTAGAACAGTATCCCAGAATATAGACTTTTCATCAGTTCTCAGCCTGAGTAAATGCTTCAATAGCCAGTTCAGAGCCTACTGAAGTCTTAGATGAGAGCACCCTCTAAGAAATCGGTATTAGGGTGGCCATCTCTGTGCCTCTGGGAAGCCCCAGAAGTCAGAAGCATCTGGGTTGCAAAGGCCTGGTCCTCAGCCTGCTCTCTGATTCCCTTCATCCTGGCACAGACTGTTCCTGGACTCACCATCCATCTGTGTGAGCACCACCTCAGTGATAATTACGTCGTCCTAAACAGGAGAGTTTGGATGGCATCCCAAGCTCCTTAAAAAAAAAACAATTACTTCAAATTCATTTCACAACCCTCATTAACAAAGCGATGCATTTCAGTTCCAAGTGAACAACTTCTGAATCACATTACTTCCTTACAGGATCATACCCAACTAAATCCAGGGTGAATAGGATCTATTGATTAAATTTCATTTTTTTTTCTATCCTGAGCATGACCAGTTTTGTTCCCAAATTTATACCTGGATGCCTAGGTCCTACCCCTAAGTGGACAAAGAAGAAAAGATGGTGCATCAAACTCTGAGTATTCTGATATCTGAACTTTGAAGCCTCTATTAAAATGGAAAAGCACATGGAAACATTTTATTCTCTTAGCATTAACAGATTTAAAGATCATTAAATTGTAAAAATAAGTCCACAGAGAAGCACCATCATTCTTATTTATTCTCACGAAGAGGAGCAATATAACCTATCGAAGAAATCTGTGATTGCTCACAGTGCATTTTTTTAAAAGTCTAGACTATTTTTTATTGTTTGAATAGAGCTCATAAATCATGACTTTTTCTCACTAGGGAATCATTTTTCAGGAGGATTTTCATTATGGTGCTCAAAGACTCTCCAGGCAGCAGCAGGTGAATGTGTAGATGTCTTCTTACCTTCAGCTATTCAGCTGTCTTACTTAAAAGCTCGTAAGTGGGTGATCAGTGGCTATTCCCTCCAGGCTTGTGTCCTGCAGCTTCTTGTTATTCTCTGGACGGCACAGGGGGGTGCAGCTGCAAAGACAGCCAGACTCTACAAGCAGGATCACCCTTTACCAGTGGAAAATGCCCACCGCTCTCCCCGGGGGGTTCAAATAAACTCCAAGCCTGCAGGTCACTCTTGCAGAAGACACATTATCTTTATAATCTCTTCAGGGCCTCAAGTTGGATTTAATTCTCTGTAATTTTATTTTTCTTCTTGTTTCCCAACAACCAACCACATGAGAAAAGCTGTTCCCATATGTATAACCACTTTAAAAGCATGTTGTTAAGTGAACACAGTCATGTTATTTGTCCCCATTTTTCAGCTGTATTGAAAGAATGCTATTAAGGAACATTTTTCCCACTTGGAGTTGGGTAAGTTGAATTTCTTTTTGAGCCTCAGCTTTCACCAAGGACTCAGGGAGGAATTCTACCCAATCCTACCAAATCCTGGTAAAAGCTCTTTTTATCTGTTCATTTGACTGCCAATAATTTTGAAGTTTAAGGTGGATTGTTTCCCCAACCAAACTATTGCTAGTATGTGGTGGGAATCATTTCTACAGGTTAATCAGTCAGCCTTTCCTAGTGATGCTCACTAGGCATTCCTAAAATATATACAGTGTCAAAAAAATGTTAATTAACTAGTGGGGCCTGTTATTGGCATTTTCTTTTTCCAGTTGGATTTCTTCCAGGTTTTGTTTTTGTAAGCGAGGCAAAGGTTTGCTTCACAAATGTACCCAGATGTTGGGCAACTGATGAACCCATCTGCTTTCAAGAGTAAAGTGCACAAAACCTTCTATTCAGAAACTGTTCATCATAAAAATGTATATTTATGGATTCATTGTGAAAGAGGATCTTTCAGTAAGCAAGAAAGAGCACACAGTTCAAAAGGGTTTGCCCCTCGGCTATCCAGCACAGGGCAGTTGAGATAATGTGAGGTAGAACATTCTAACATAGAAATCTTCATTCAAATGTTTGGGGTTTTTTACTAGATAAACAGCAAGATGAAAAATTGCTCACATTCCAATAGGCATTTGATGAAATTCAAACATAATGAAACCTGGTGGCCAAGTTGTTTCAGTTCATTCAGACTTCTATGACAGTATGCTACTCAGTGGCTTTTTTTAAAAAATCAGAAACTTCTTTTTCATTGTTCTGGAGTCTGGGAAGTCCAAGATCAAGGTACTGGGAGTTCTGATATCTGGTGAGAGCCAGCTTCCTGGTTCATAGTTCTCACTGCCTCTCACAGGGGTCTTCTTTAATAAGGACACTAATCCCATTCATGAGGACTCCACCTGCATGACCTAATCACTTCCCAAGGCTGCACCTCCTAACACCATCACCTTAGGGATTAGGTTTCAACTTATAAATTTGGGGAGAAGACAAGCATTCATTCTATAGCACCAAGTTAGCTCCTGATCTTGATGCTCCCTGGTGCTAAGTGGCGAAGAAGCCTGACAGGTGTGGCTCTCAGCTCCAATCAGTTAGCGTGATCACAAACTTTAAGTACCTAAGTTCACACTGTAGCTGAATTTCTGCACAACTGCATTTTCACTCTTGAGAAACTAAGGCAAGCTGTTACCCAAATATGCTTCCCAAATATAAAACCTAAATACAACAGGCCCTCGCCACTGCTGCTGCTAATGCCTTCGTTGGGGTTCTAGAGCTCTCTACAATGATAGCAGTGTTCTTCTCTACATTATACAATACCGTAGCCACTAGCCACACATGGCTATGGGTCACTTGAAATAAGGCTAGTGTGGCTGAAGAATTAAATTTTAAATTGTCTTTTGTTTCACTTCATTTAAAAACCATGTGTGGTTAGTAATAACCATTTTCCACTGCATAACCCTGGAGCATTGCAGTTGCCTTGAAGTGCCTACCCTACCCCCAGCCTTCTTCCCACCCTCTTATCCTTCAGTCCACCCTTCATCTGCCACCAGGGTACTCTAAAACAACCAATGATATCCCTTAACTTTCCTGATTCACGAATGACTTCTCATCTGGCACAGCCAAAGGCCTCTCATGTTCTGTTCCTTGCCACCTTCACCCCAGGTCTGTTTGTGCTCATTGCACTCCCACACCCACAACACAGAGTCACAGACTCTGCTAATCCACAGCTCCGCACCTTTGCAAGTCAGGTCACTTGCAACTGTGATGCCTTCCCCATCCTTACCTCCCCCTCCCCCACCCTGCAAAGTCTGGTCCACCTTTTTAAATGCAGGCTAGGCAGCATATCATCTCTGAAGCTTTCCCAGACTTCTTCCATGCTCCTCTCCCACCTCCTCTCTTCTACTCACTCAGCGTCAGTTCTTTTTGACTTGCCTCTATGTATTTTCATCCAAACCCTCTTCTTCATCACCTTCTGCCTTTTCGCTTTTTCTCCCATTTTGAAGGCTTAATTATGTATAGTAAATATTACCATTTTTGGTCTACAGCCTGGCAGTGTTGACAAATGTGTTTAATTATGTAACAATGAAGTCAGCCCTTCCAGGCACCCCCCAGCCCTGGCAACCACGGGCTCTGCTTTCTGTTTAACAGTTTTGCCTTGTCCTATAGAAATGGAATTCCACAGTGTGTAGCCCTTTGAGTCTACCTTCTTCCACTTAGCATAATGCATTTAGATTGATCCATGTCATTTCATGTGTCAGTATTCGGTCTCTTCTTAATTGCTGAATACTATTCAACTGTGTGTTTGCACCTTAGTGCATTTATCCATTCCCTAATTGAAGAATATTCAGGTTGCTTCCTCCTTTTGACAATTATGAATAAAGTTTCTATAAACCTTTTCAAATAGGTTTTTGTGTGAGAATAGGTTCCTATTTCACTTGAATAAAGACCTGGAAGTGGGGTTGCTGATTCATAGGGTACCAATTTCTATGGTACCATTCTGCATCCCCATGGATGAGGGTTCCAGATGCTCCACATCCTTAGAGAATTTGTTATTTTGAGGCATTGCTGTTGTTGTTTGAGTTTAGCATTCTAAGAGGCATCTAGTGGTATCTCACTTTGGTTTTAATTTGCATTTCTTCCCTGAAGACTAATATGTTAAGGATCTTTTCCTGTGCTTTTTTGTTATCCTTGTATTTTCTTTGGTGAAGAGCTTTTACACTTTTGGTCTCTTCCCTCTAGAGTGCAATTGGTATTTCACTTTGAACAACAAAATACATATTGAGGCTCTTCAACTCCCCTCTTCTCTTTTTCATCTTAGAGTAATAAATATCATCTTATGATGATGACCTCAGGTGAAATTATTATGGAGACATATGTCTGCTCAGTAAAAATGGAAACATATGCCTACTTTGCTTTCAAGTACGAAGGATGAGAGAAAATACATATGAGCAGAAATTCCAAATAAAGTTAAAACATGCAATGTTTGGATAAAATAGATAAGGGTATAAAAACTGTATGCAGTGATGGTCTCACTTTTCAAGTAGGGAAACTCTGACGTGATCTATTTGGCCATTCAGAGGTCACAATGCAAGCTGTTTTCAGAGTTAATATATGATCACGATCTTATAGCTCCTGAACACTGTGCTTGGGGCCTTTTCATATTTAGTTTTATCCAGTCATGCAAAATGTGCATTATTTCAAGTTACAACATGATACACCCTGTTAGTGGAACTCTGGCTTCTATGAGAAAATGAAGAACCAATAAATATTCATGTAGTCTCCTGGATAATATACTGAAAAGGACAGCTGGCTCGGAAGGGATCATTTGCCTAGGTTAGTATCTGTTTTCACTTAGATTAAGAAAATATTGCAAGAAGTTATTATCTACCAGAGAGATTAGGGGGATACAATGGAAAGCTGATATTGCACCTGATGGCTTTTGACATTTACCTATTATAACAGGGAAACTGTGTGAAGTTAGCCCGGTGACTTTTTACAAAACACAATTTCAGAAGCTATAAAAGGGAAAAGAAGATGGCAGAGATAGAATACACTGCATCTGTAAAAATGAGAAACATGACTTGTCAGCAACACCTGTTTATAACTATCAGCCATTTCTACAGGGCCTACTGAGAAATTACCAAGCGCCAAGTCTCAGAAATCAGTTGAGAGATATAGAGGAAAGAAAGAAATGTGGTTTTATTGAGCATTTTATCCCAATACCTGGCATTGATGCAATATAGTTTTATAACATTTTTCTCAACTCTTGAAATCAGTTGACTATTATATGTGTATGTGTCAAGGCTACAGGAGATAAGACTTTAAAAGTTTGCATATATAAATTATTGATCATTTTTCCCCCAACAGATTCCGAATCCTAACTGGTACACCAAAATATTAATTTCAACAACTGATTTAAATTTACAAAAGATATTTTCAACTTCTATTTAATGGTGGTAAAATGAAAACATCCTTATCTCCTCCCGTTCTTTCACAACAATAAAGTGGTGGTTAATAAAGAAAAGAATAGGCATAGGTAGGGAAGATATTTTAAAGACAAAAAAGTGGCAGCTCATTTTGCAGGACAGATAGCTATTGACTTGAGTTGACAAATTGAGAAATAGCCATAAGAGAATATAATTTAGAAATGTGAAAAAGAAATAGCTGAAAGATTTAAAATGTTTGACTTTGGTCACAGAACTAGAGAGGATGGGGAGAATTAGAAAGCTAAGGTTTTTCATTATAAGCATTTTGATTGCCTTTTATTTTTTAACTTGTGCATATATTATTTCAATTCAATTGTTTTATTTAGAAGAAATTTCCAGTCACTAGAAGATAGTACTATTATTCTATCTGCTTTGCCCCTTTTATACCATGACTGGAATTTTGAAATTTTTATAATACAGCTTTCTTATTTTGTAGGATAATCCAGTAATAATTTGATAAGGCTTCGGTACTAAATTATTAATAAATTATTAATCAAAGAAACCTCTTGTTCAGCAACTGAATTTGTCATTATCAGAGTGAGCCACTGGCCCTCTAGTAGGTAAATTTGCAGGTTTGGGTTGGAAGTGCAGCACCTCACCTCAGCTCCATGATGGTTTTGTTGCTGCTGCTATTTGAGCCCTTCTCCAAACCTCACCTTGCATCTCTGTGTCCAGGCGTCTATCATGTGTCAGAAGTTTATCACAGCAAAAGCTTGATTGTCTTCCAGACCTCACTCAGAAATGCTGAGATTCACTTTTGAGGTTTTGTTTTTTGTTTTTCTTTTGGCTTTTGGTTTTAAATTTTTGATGCAAATTTCTAAGAATATGATATTTGGTTTCTTCTTAAAAATTTTAAATGTGATATTTTATTTTTATTTTTTTAGAAATAATACATCAATGTTGTATATGTGTTACATATAATATGCCTGTGTCGTACACATTAGCATATACATACATGTAAAAAGAAGTAAAACAACTTGTTTTTCTGCTCTGAAGAGAAGATACACTTTGTTATATTTTAAGATCAATAACTAATTTTTTCATTATTACTGAATCAGCTTGCTATTTGGTTATTTGTAAAGAAAACCTGCTAAAAGCTATACAATTTCAGTCACTAAAATTATTCAAGTTGAACAACACATAATTTCGCCTTCTACTCCATGACTGGAGAATCCTGATTTTACTGAGTGATGGAAATGGGTATCCTTTTCAGAGTCTTCGGGGGAAGTACAAAACAATGCTGAATAAGGTTGACATTTTAGATAATGGGACCAGATTTTCCATAGCAACTTTCAGACCAAAACAAATTAAAAAAAGAAGAAAAAACAGAATTTCCCAGCTACCTGAAAATTAGCAAGGTAAAAGAAGACTTCTTGGGATGCAGTAAAATGAGAAGTATCTCTGCAGAAGATAAAGCCTTACATATCCAGAAACTGAGTGTCTAGGAACTGTTGCTCCATTCTCACACTCTAACTCTCCACACCCACATGCGTACCCTTCTGGCCAACTACAGATTGGAAGATCGCTACTCTTCTGAAGTTTCTTGGGTTCCTGCCCCTCTAATGTCTAGACATTTTGTCACATTATGAGGGAATTATCATGTCAAAAGAATACACAAACTCCTTGAAATGTGGTGGTATATTTTAAAGTCTATTTAAAGAGAAATAAGAATATTTCATTGTGGATGACTCAATGATGAGTGATTTATTACATAAGAATAATTTTTACAACAGAATGAACGAATAAAGGCATTTTTTAGGCCTCCTGTCATTATGTGAATAATCAAGGATCTTTAAGAATATACTTAACAACTTCCTTTCATCTGGAACCACCAAAATGTCTAACACAAAGGGAAAAAGGACTTGCTATATGTTCTCTAGGTCCTTTAGAAAACTTGGAGTGGTTCCCTTGGCCACATACATGTGAATCTACAAGAAAAGTGAAACTGTCAGCTGCACGAGAATGGGCACTGTTCAAAAAGGAATGGCCACAGCTGTTCCCACGGCAAAGCGGAACAAGTCTACAGTGGGCATCGTTGGAAATAAACAAGTTAAAGACAAGATTCTTGCCCAGAGAATCAGCGAACCTATTGAGCATCTTGAGCACTTGTGGAGCTGAGACTACTTCCTAATGTGTGTAACAGGAAATTGCCAGAAAAAGGAGGAGGAGCCTAAGAGAAAGTGCCTGGGTTCATTTGAAGCCCGAGCCTGTTGCAGCCGGAGGAGCACGCTGTGTGAGAACCAATGGACAGGAGTCTGAGCTGCCGGAGCCCATTCCCTGTGACTTCATGGCATAACAAGTGTAAAAAATGAAAAATAAAAGACTTCTGCATTGTTGAAAAAAGAGAATATACATAGCAGAAAATATCTGGACTACCTCTCCTAGTGATGTGTATAGAAATAAGAAATGCAGACACAAGAGAAAGGAGTCGTTTTGCTCTGTCCCTACCACCTTTTATAGTCATTTTTCATGGTAGCTTTACCATCTTCTCATTTATATCTTTTACTGCGGACACTGAAAACAATGGAGTGATGCAAGGAGCAAATGTATTAAGGGTCGATCTGCATAAACTCAACTGCATAATTTTCAGGGCCTGGTGCAAAATGAAAATGTGAGGTCCTTGTTCAAAAATTATTAAGAATGTCAGTGTCACAGTTTCGATTCCCAGTCAGGGCACATGCCTGGGTTGCAGGCCACGGCCCCCAGCAACCGCACATTGATGTTTCTCTCTCTCTCTCTCTCTCTTTCTCCCTCCTTTCCCTCTCTAAAAGTAAATAAAATCTTTAAAAAAATTATTAAGAATGTCAAGATGGTGGCAGCAGACCATTAAACCAAACACAAGGCCCTTTTGAGAGTGGGGACCTGTATGACCACTCAGGCCACACACTACAGAAACCAGCCCTGTGTCTATAAGCCACCAAATTTGTCCAAGTAACAAGACCATTTTAGCCTAGCCTCAAGTTCCAGGGTAGTAGAACAGAAAGTGACAGCTAATTACAAGTCCTAATGCAATGAGATTTCTTTCTATTACTAGTTCACTCTCAGCAAAATAAACACATACAAGTAAAATATGGCTGAGGAGTGTTTCCTTCTCTCCAGTCATGTAGTTAATGCTTTCTACAAGGTGCCTTCTGCCCTTAGAGACATGAGTTCAGCTGGGCTCCCAAATTGCAAATAATGGGTCTCTCTTCCCATTCCTCCCTCTGACCATCTGCCTGTTACCAAATGCAAGGTAACTAAACTGTTCAACTACAAAAGAATGACTCGTGGGTGCTGGGGGAAGGGGCATTTTTGGAATATGTAGTCCTTAAAACACCAGCTGTTCAGTTTTGGTTCTTGCAAATCATTTGGCTATAAATTTCAGGGAGGACGTTTCATTTTTGGAAAACTAAATTTCACAGACTTCTAGAGGAAAACCATCATGCTGTCTGCTTTTTCTTAATTTACCACAATTGTTTAAAAAAAAACAAACACAGGTTTTTTTCCCACATCTTTGCCTCCAGATGACCACGAAAACCTCTTTCAGAAGACACTATGTCATAATCCAGGAAGGGACACTAGCTAAATGGGGTTGTCCCCATAGAACACACTTATGCAGGACTTCTCAGAAGGAGAGATGGAAAATGACCCAGATTAAAAATTGGCTCAGGTTTCTGAAGGCAGGAAAACAAGATTCTTCACCAGGTATCAAAGAGATAGGGACACTTTCTGACAATTATTCTTCTATTTCTATATGTTCAGTGTCTACCTAGAGGGGCTGGGAAGGCATCCTATCAGAAATCTGATAGGGAAACAGTCCTCGTGAGAGTAGGAGGGACCCTGCCTACAAAGCATCCTCTGCTCGCATCTCCCTCCATGGACCTGACCGAACCCTCCTTACCTCCAGGAGTTTTCACTAAGTGAGCTGTCACTCGGCCTAGAAACACTATGCCTCCTCCTCCCCATGCAAAATGACCTTTCTTCTTCTTACCACTCCCTGAGTCCACAACTAGACTCAGTAATTCACCTCTCCTCTTGCACATTAGCTTTATCATGGATTTCCATTTTTGTTTTGAGTATTTTTATTTGATTATCCCTCATCTCCACAACTAGACTGTGAGTTTCTTGAGGGCTAATACCATGTGTTGTTTCACTGGAGTCTTCCCCACTGGGTCGAGCACTGCACCTGGTACTCAGAAGATGATTTATAGAAATGTGTTGTCAGTGGTGTAACTGATCTTCCTGCCCCAACCCATCATTGTAAAATAAGACAGTAAATCATTTTCATAGATTATTTTAAGAAAATCAAATGGACTCATGCAATTAAAAAATTATTTTCATATCAGGTCACAGAATCAAAACCCAAACCAACTTTCATGACTTTTTAAACAAACAACATGTTGTTTAACTGTCACAAATTAGGGGAATTGTGAGCCAATGAGAGTTTATGCTATTGATTGCCTTTGAAGTATTTATTTCTGTCACACTTATTTTAGAAACTTCTCATTTGACGTGATTGATGCAGAATCCATTTCCCTGTCTAGGCTTTCCTCCATAAACACCTCCACTGAGTAAGATCTATTAACAAGGAGATAATTAAGTGTAAACATGAGTCACAGGCTTTTCCTTCTCTGAAATGAAATACATATAAATTGGCAAAGAAACATGAAGAACAAGT
The DNA here is from genome assembly GCF_019186645.2 of Phyllostomus hastatus. Taxonomy (NCBI): domain Eukaryota; kingdom Metazoa; phylum Chordata; class Mammalia; order Chiroptera; family Phyllostomidae; genus Phyllostomus; species Phyllostomus hastatus. Next base: position 43,677,675 of record NW_025334041.1, read on the forward strand.
GGCAGGGATCAACTACTCCTTTCCTCAGGTGCAGCTAAGAATTTCAGGAATAATCCAACGCAAAAGCAAAAAAATCCTTGGGCAACATCCATCTTGTTTATGGGGACTGACCCAAGGTAGAACTCCATGAGAACTCTTTGGTTGACCAATGGCTAAGGAGTCTGAATAGACCATACTAAGCTCCCAGAATAGAACCCAATAGCAAAAAGGGAGAACCTTTGCTTCCTGTTATGGTGTGGCTGGGGACCCAAAGAATCCAGGCCTTTAGAATGAAGCTAGAGAGCATCCAGTCAACTGAGTGTCTCTGATAGTCCCACCAAAACAAGTGTGATATATTGAGCAGTGCTGAAAGAGTCAACTCATCTGCAGGAAAATATAAAACATACTGCAGTATAAATGTGCAGTGGTGTTTTACCCAGAAAGAAATGAAAAATTAAAAAGATGGGTTTCCTTTTCCATAATTAATATGATTTGCAATTAAAGGGAAATTTCTAACTAGTGATACATTGTCTCCTTCCAAAATGTCAGTATGTCTAAAGCCATAGACATATTGCAACTCTTCCCAACTATCTGTGTATCCTAACCACACTGTGTCAAGAAGCCTGATCCAACAGCTTGATTTATGTTCCTGCTTGACAGATGATGTCTGGAAGGCATGCTGTCTAAATGCACTGTGCTCAGGCAGTTACCTTAGTCATCAATTCTCAGAGAATTAATGAGTACCATTCATCCCAATAATAGAAACCAAGGTCAGGGCCTCTTTCATGCTCTGTAATTCCATTAGTGATGCACAGAAAGCACTTAGGTCATGAGCAATCTAGACCTTATGACTGAGCAAATGGAACTGCAGCTTGTTTTCAGAGAGAATCCTCTCTTTGTGCATACCCCTGGTCAATGAGTCGTTCTACATCAACGTTTGGCGTACTTACAGGTGTAAGGCAATGCTGTTAAAAGAAAACTGAGGCTGACTTTAGCTGCCAAGCATTTCAAGTACTGTTTTTATTAAAGTAAATGCCAATAGGAAACAATTCTTTTAGAGTTATATGGGATGCTTCCAATTATAGACATACATTTTTAAACTGTGTACTCACTCAGACTTGATGTAAGCACTCACTCATTCTATATGGCTACCAGAGAATTTATTTCCATTTTTATTCATTTACTTGAATTTTTATTCTACCTACCCTAGTCAATCAAAGTGGCCTTGAAACTAAGAGTTGCCATCGTTAAGCAAGTAAGTCTGTTTACAATGAACTTTTATCTGGAAATCTCAAGGAGCATGCTTTTCTCAGCTAAGTCTCACAAACAGTTTCCTCACTCTTCAGAACTCAAATTGTTTTCAACCTGCTACATATCAAAAAATAAATAAGAAGAGAATAACTTCAAGGTTTGAAGCCAGACGCATAGGTTTGAATCCTGGCTTTGTTACCTATTTGTTTTCTTAGCAATAAAATAAGCATGATTATTACACTTTTATAGCTACTTCACACTGTTGCTCTAAGGATTTAAAATAAGCACCTAACACAATGCCTGGAAATTAACAAATGATAACATTGTTTTTGTTGTTGGTCACCTAAAATTGTGTGATTGTGTGTGTGTGACATCTTTGTTTTGCAACATTTGGGGATTTATTTGCAGTAGATATGCTTATATCTCAGGGATCTACAGTAGTGGAGGAGAGCAGAGGCATGGCTAACTCAAAACAGCAAATCATTCAAACACTATTTGTGTGTGCTTTAAGCAGTATTTTAAAATTTCATTTCAAATGTGTTTCTACTGCCCAAAGAAATGACTTCAAATAAAGGAATGGCACAGTAACATGAACTCCTGACCGAAAAGGATCTGAGGCACTGTCCAATTTTCCCGCCCCTCCCTCTCCTCTCCCTACCCCTCCCCTCTGCTCCCCTCTTCACCTATTCACCCTGCCTATCAAAAGACACCTGCCGAGAAGACCCCACTTTAAGCCAAGTGCTGCCTCCTACTGTCCCCTGGATCAGGGCCACTGGTGAAGTATTTATGATTATTGTAGAGGCAGGATGCAGTCACCAAATAAAAGCACCAGATGCTCATGAAGCAAGTGCTGGAGTGGAGGGAGGAGATGGTAAAGTGAAGACAGGCAGTGGGGTGCCCGGGTGAAGAGCAGAGGTGATGCAACCTGGCACACTGGGATTCTAAGCCCATTGGCTGCATGACCTTGGACACATTGTCACCACTCTATACCTCAGTTTTATTTCCACTGTAAACATGCAATGACAATGCCATCAGGTATGTGACATGCCTGATAAGGGTTAACAGGCCTATGACTGTAAGGCTCAGTATGCAGAGTGAAGAGATCTGTATTATGCTGATTTCCCTTTGAATAATAAACTTTTATGTACAAGTTAGTGACCTGCAGAGACCTGCTACTTATTTATTTATTTATTTATTTATTTATTTATTTATTTATTTATTTACAAAACCAGAGGAAAACAAACAGGATTCTTGACCTCATCTAGTGTCTGTATAATCCCTAAAACACATCTGTTTATAAACACATCTGTTTATAAACCCATTTCTCTGTTTTCCTGGTTGGTACTTTGGGCCTTTGCCTGAGGTAAGCAAGTGTTGCTTTAGTTTTCAGCCGTGCTGCAGGTTTATCACAGGAAGGAGGAATTCAGCCTGGTCCTGCACACAAGCATGGACACACCAGCTTTGATATCAGAAACACAAAAAAGATACTAGTCATAAAAAGAGTGAAAGAAACTTAATATTTACAAGTAAATTCTTACGTGTCAGGCAGTGTTCCAGTCACTTTACATATGGTAATTTATTTCATTCTCGGAACCATCCCATGAGGTCAATAATATTATTATTTCCATCTTAGTGTTGAAAAACAGAAACTTGGGGAAGTCAGGTAACTGCTCAAAGGTCACAGCATATATATCAACATGTGCATTGCGGCCATGCACACCGGCCCAGTTATTGACTGTTCCAGGACACCGTTGCATGTGGAAGGGGGTGATGACACCAGAAATGAAACTTCCCTCTAATTATGGTTGAAGACAAACAACTTGCGATTTTGTAAGAATTAGTAAATGAATGAGTTCTTACTACATTTCTCCTTGAGAACTGTGTAGTCCTAAGATGCTAAGACAATCATAAATATGTTTTAAGTAAGGTGTTCCTAACTAAAGCATTGGTGCCTATGAGATAAAAATGTGTTCGAGCTTCTGGCATGATGGCTTTCACTCCAGAAACACGGGTCCAGCCAATAGTTTCATATGCTTTCTACAACCTTTCACAACAAAGATCTGATCAAGGTGCTGGTTCATTAACTCACTGATCGTCCTTCTGTACTGTGCTTGTTAGCCGACCTTCTGCCTTTCACTGTCAATACACAAGACTGAGAATTCAAAGACCAGGTATCCCTGGAGCATGATGAACAGTGTAGTGTCCCTTTGCCTCTTTATGCAGATTAAATTAATACCTCACTCCGACAGGTAGAGCAACAACACAGTTGTCAACAGAGGTAGCCTGGTTGGGGCTCTCCGTATTGAAAGAAGATAGGAACGGGAACAGGTTTTTTTTTAGATCTTACGCTCCATGAAGGAGGTTATAGGCAGGCTGTGTACTAGTTGTCTGGCCCCAGCTAACTACCCTGGTCGTCACTCAAACATTCCCACTGAACAAAAGTCATCCTACTAGAAAAATCTTTATCCTCATGTATCTAGCTCTCCTCACACTTACAAATAAATAATACAAAACAAAAGACATGTTCATTGTTTTCAAGAGATATGTACTATATTCCATCAATTCTAACACACATTTTCATATTTTATTATTTTAAAAATTAAAGAGCATTTTGGAGTCAATGGGGTGTCACTGCTTAACTGGCAGAGTTGGCTTTTTTTCTTTCTTGTATATAAAATAAAGGTGTGTCATGTCTTCGGTGGTATCTTAGGTCTGATGAAATACATTATGTATCAAATATTAGCAAGATCTCAGCACCACTTAATAAATTAAACAGAAAGGAGAGTTAAGATTTGAAAACTGCATCAGCATTTAAACTAAAGATTAGTAGATGAGTGGAGAGTTGGTCATAATTTCTTCACCAGTCAAATATAGCCCATATTAATAATATATATATTTCCTGTTTTCTCCTCTCTGTAAAATAGAAAAGGGTAAAAATTAAATTCCTGGCATTTATTGTATCTTTCTGAAATTGTGTATCATTATCTCTGGAGTATGAGCTCTGTAGACACAGTATTTTCTGCCTATGATTCTCAAAATTTTGTATGTATTGGAATCTCCTCAGGAGCCTCTTAACAATTCATGATCTTCACCTCCTGCCTAAACATTCCAATTCACAAAGTCCAGAGTGAGGCTCAAAAAGCTGTATGTTTAATCCTAAAGTGGATCCAATATACTCCAAAGTTTGAGAACCCCTGGTCCATGTGTTTGGAATTAGCCCGTCACTGCAAAGCACTTGGTCTTGGTAGTGTGCACAGACCACATTTGATAGATGTGATTGTGATTTCAAAAGGTAAATTAGCTGACAAAAAAAGGAATTCTGGCATGACATTGTTTCCTGTGGGACTGGGACTCAAAACTAGAGCATGTATTAGAAATGCCCCTGATAATTGGTTTCTGTTGGGGATCTTTTTAGCTGTGCCCCATAAAATCGGACGCATCATTGATGGGAGTCCTGCAGATCGCTGTGCAAAACTGAAGGTAGGAGACCGGATCTTAGCAGTCAACGGCCAGTCGATCATCAACATGCCTCACGCAGACATCGTGAAGCTCATCAAGGACGCGGGCCTCAGTGTCACCCTTCGCATCATTCCTCAGGAGGGTGAGTGCCTGGGCCAGGCCACGGAGTCCACCGGGCTGCTGCCAGTGTGGTGTCAGAGGGTCTGAGGGTGGTAGTTATTTCCACTATAGCAAAAATTCACTTTCTGCTGTAATTCATATCCTGTTTAGTCAGTACAGGTTTCATTCAGAGATCAAGTTATGTGACATTATAGATAAACAGTATGAAGCCCAAGACACTGGGTTATTCAATCATCCCCTGTGGTCCTAGGAGTAATGTTTTCATGGTTTCATTGAGCCAGAACCTATTCGACAGAGGTGACAGAGTTACAAATCTGAAGAAGAAAAAAACAACATGTATTCATGTAAACAGTTAAGCTCTAGAGGATTCTTCAAAGTCAGGTTGATTTTGAAAAGCTTGAAGTTTTGTGGTATAAAGAGAGCTCATTTAGAAAATGTGCCACCTGCTAAGAATTTTAAATTCTCACTTAGCCTCTTGAATTTCTCTGTACAAGGACACCCCCCTGAGGCTTGAAGAGCAGTGAGCACCACAATGCCTTAAGGGGCCACAAAGTTCACCATAAACTCACTATTTCTAGACACAATAGGTTCGTTACTAGTTTGCAGCTGCTGACTCATTACTGATATTCAAGGATTCAGTCACTGGAGCTTGCCGGTCAGTGGACCAGAGTCCCACACAGAGAGGGACTCATAGTGATGGGCTTACTCACTGAGGTGCCCTCTCTTCTACTCAGTCTCATGATTCCTTCTTGGGACTCTGACAAGAAGGCACCGAACAGCCTCCTAGCTTTAAACATGAAACAGTTGTTCTCAACTGAGGTGATTTTTGTCCCCCAGGGGACTCTTAGCAATGTCAGGAGACATTTTTGATTGTCATGATTAGGGTGGATAGAGGGCAGGGATGCTGTAAATACCATACAGGGCAATCCTCACGGCAAATACCCAGGGCAGTCCTCACGGCAAAGAATCATCTGGTGCAAAATGTCCACAGTGCCAAGGTTGGGAAGCTCTGATACAAGTGGACAAGGAATTTAAAATTGGGGGCTGTGAGAAAAGAAAGGGAAAGAGTGGTTTATAAGGAAATGAGAATAGGTCACCTCCCTTTTATCACCCAACTAAAAAAAAGAGAGAAGAACAGAACATGACAGCATGCGGGGTTTTTTTGTTTTGTTTTGTTTTACCTACCTGCAGACACCATTATGTATAAAATATTCAGTGGGAATTAACTCTAAGCAAGTTTTCTCACTAAAAATCTGACTTCTCCATTTCCCCAGTCTGAAATATGTCTGTCCTGCTCTTATTCTAACATAGAAAAATAATTTCAGTTGTAAATTTGATGTTATTACAAGAAATTTCAAGAAGCAGTTTTAACAAATAACAACTTAATTTCCCCTCCTTTGTCCAATGGTTGGTTGTTTTGTTTTGTTTTTCTGGAGAACCATGGAATACAGGGGTTTATTAAGCAATAAGACTAACTGGGAACTGGAAAGAAGATTGTAGAAAGCATTTACTTTTATTATGGTTAGTTCCTTACCCAGATTTTGGAATGCTGGTGAGACTTCACATTACAACCAAAAAGTGGTGACTAAATGTTTTCTTTCTTACTAGAAAAATAGACTGTTTTAGAACTTAATCCTTTTAATTTTTTTCATTGCTTTAACAGGTTTTTTATTGTAATCTTTTCTTCTGACAGAATGACAGGAGACTGTTCACAACCTTGTTCAGCAAGTCTTATAATTAAGGAAAGCATACTAATTCTGGGAGTGGTATTGGAACTTGATCAGTTTAAGCTGCTGTCTTAAAGTCTAACAGAAACTGGAATAACCAAAGCCTTGAGTCATCTGAGGAGGCAAAGAGTATCCACCTCTGGTCACCTCTTGCCCTTTATCAATAACAACCTGACCGCCTTTGCTGCTTTGTTTCCCATTTCAGAGATGAACAGCCCAGCCTCGGCGCCCAGCTCAGAGAAGCAGAGCCCCATGGCCCAGCAGAGTCCTCTGGCCCAGCCCAGCCCAGCCACCCCCAACAGCCCCATCACCCAACCAGCTCCTCCTCAGCCACTCCAGCTGCAAGGACATGAAAACAGGTAAAGTTTCCTCTGGTTTTTCTGTTTCTGAAGCAAGGGAGGTGGAGAGAGGAAGAGTGGAGAATGAGACGGGACACAGGCAAGAGAGAGATTTTACTGAAGTAGAAATTGCCATGTGGTTCTTTCTGTAATTTTGAGATTGTCTGTGTGTTATAATGTGGTTTTCTTAGCAAATGCAAGTGTCTGTCCTTCACAATACATGAACTTCTCCTGAGGAAATGATGAGCGATTGCAGATGAGTAAGGGTTAACTAGATGAAGGAAACATTAAAGAGGTTCCAAGCAGAGTGAAGAGTGTGTACAAAGGCCCTTTGGCAAGAGAGAGCCCGTGAGTTTGAAGAAGAGAAATAAAGGCCAACAAAGGGGGGGCAGAGGGGAGGAAGGGCAGTTTGAGATGAAGCCAGTGGGGGTGGTAGCAGCCTGCCCTACAGAGTCTTGTGGGCATGTTGAAGATTTTAATTTTAAGTACAGTGAGAAGTCATTAGGGGGCTTTCAGCTGAGGACTGACATCATTGGATTTGCTTGTCAAGCCCTCTCCGTCTGTTCCCACTCTGAACAGACTGAAGGTTGGTTAGAGTGAACTCAGGTTAAGCCCCCAGATGTGGCCACCAATGTCCATAACTGTGGTGGCTCAGAGAAGTAGCAGTTCTGTGAAGAAGTGGAAATGTTGAAAGACTCGTAAGCATAATAAATGTTAGCATTTTTACCGCATTTTACCTTATTATCTTCCTACCCATGATCTAATTAGTTTCTTCCATTTCACAATATTAACTAACATTAATAAGATACTTTGAAATTCTAGGGGGGAAAAGGATGCCATATAAAACCCACATTATCTTTTCTTTAAAAAAATGAATTTATTGGGGTGACATTGGTTAATAAAATTATATAGGTTTCAGGTATATTGTATTGTGTGTTCACCACCCCAACTCAAGTCTCTTTCCATCACCATTCATATACTCATTACCCTCTTCTGCCTCCCCCTAAACCCCTGTCCATCTGGTAACCACCATACTGTTGTCTGTATCTATGAGTTTGTGTGTGTGTTTGCTTAACCCCTTCACTTCTTTCACCCAGCCCTGCCCCCTATTATCTTCTCATTGTGATTTGTGTATAACAGTGAGTCTGGGTTAGGTTAAGCCATTAAAGAAAGAGATGAAGATTGTATTTCCATTGTTTTCCCCTTTCAAAGGAGGGAAACTGAACAGCCTACGGGAACATCTCTGAAAACAAAACCCTCACAGATCTTTTCCATGATTCTAAAGTTTTCTGAGCATCTGCTTCCCATCTTTTGCCTCCCGTATTGGTGAAGATGAAGTGAGGCCCAGTTTTTGAGTCCCAGAACTCTCTAGATTCATCACTCACACTGTTGCAAAGCAAATATTTTCCCCTGGCCACAGGTGTTATTTCCAAAAAGCTCTGTTCTATTCTGATTTGCTTTCATAGAAAAGTAAATGTCTGTTGTCCTCAGCTACTTATGGTGATAATATATTCCACAGAAGTAAAAAGACTAAGCCCCATAGGCAGAGACACAAGGGAAGAATCTGACAGTCCAGAAGAGGAGTAAGTCCTGGGCACCACAGTGAAAAGCCCAGATGTGTTTGCTTTCACCGGGTGCTGTGTGGACAGATTGCACTGGCTCTTCCCCAGAATTCATTTTAGACTCTAGAGGAAGGATCTGAGCCACATTTAGATTCTTCCTGGCTTACTCTCTCCAGAGTCAGACTGCCCTAGAAAGGGGCTCTTGCTTCCAGCCTTGGGGTGGGTGATCTCATCCAGGTGTGTTATCGCTCAATGGGAAGAGTAACAGCTGGACAAGGCCACACTATTGTGTTCCCGTCTGCTACAAGCTCACCAGGGAAGCTCAGGCCCTATCACAGAAGCAACAGTTTGCAGGTATATTTTTGCCTGACCACAGAATAAAATATTTTCTTACTCTAGGATTAATGGATTGACCTGATCTGAATGTTTATAAATCACCAACAAATTTACCCAGATTTCTTAGCTGTTTTTCCTTTAATAATATTAAAAGCCTGAAAAAATGCCCACACCAGTTCTAGGACCCTACCCCGGAACTCAGGTTTCCTGTCTTAACTCTGTGTGTAAGTGAGTGGCTAATTTGCATATGAATGCAGAAATTTCAATAATCTTACAGATACCAGAACCATTTTCCTAGCTGCATTTAAAGATGATTGTAGTATGGGCAAAACGCTGCCTTTTTCTAGGCTGGAGATATCTCAAAGACAGTTTGTATGCCAAGCACAAAGTACAAATTTTCTAGTAGTTCACTTGTGCAGGAAATGCCCACCTACAAGTCAGATTGAGTCAGTTCCCATATTAAAGTGACAATCTGCTTGCTATTTTTTATTTCATGAGTTAGAGTGAACAAGTATGTCGTCCTGTCTTATCTACTCTTGGATTGGTTTCCTACTGACACCTTGTATACCTCTATCCATTTCTCTGTCTCTTCACATCCTTTTTGTTTTTGCTCAGGAAACACAAAATAATTTTTAGATGAACATAAGCAAAACACTATTTAAGAAGAAGATTTGTTGAAAACAACAAAGGGGCCATTGTGAAATACATTACAAGAGTTGAACTTCCCCAGCAAGGGAATTGACATTTGGCATTTTAAATTGCAGGGCCAGTGGAAGAGCACTGGAAATTGACTTCTTTCACAGACTTTGAACCTGAGATGCTTAAAGCAGGAAAAAATTCTTGAAAGGCCCACATGGAGCCATATCTCACCATAAGATCCCCTATCACATAGGCAGTGATTATTGGTTCTAAAACTTGTTCATACCATAAAATTCTGCTAGACTTTACCACTAGCAATCTGGTTTTATCATTTCTTGTCTCTTTAGTGATAAAATTAATAGCTACATGGAATTAATGACATTTTTTCATAAGCAAAGAAATGTTGAAGATGCCATATTTTTTAAAAAATCCTAAATTTTTCTTAAAATTAAGTGTTTTTTTATAAATTCAAAGCAATATAACTTTTGCTCTAGCCACCGTATCATTCACTTACAAGTTAGCAACACTGATATAGAATTTAGTATAGCATTTTCCTTAATTAGGGAATTCTTCAATGTGGTACAACATAAAATCCTGGCACAGGGCCCTGCTGAGAGAGAAGTGTGAGTACTAGAATGTGGGCTAGGGTGACAGCTCTGGCCAGTTTTAACTGTTACTATTTCTAAGAATTTGTGTAATCTTTGGGGAGACTCTTATACTTCACCCTCTTTTGCTACACCTTGCCACACATCTGGTTGGAAATGGAGCACATAATGTATATTTCATGACAATGCTACATAGATAATGAAAATAAAGCGGCTGTGCTCTGACTTAAAACAATGTCACATCCAAACCAGCAAGCAAACTGTTGCTTAGAAAGGTAATGACACCCACCAGTAAATGTCACCCAGGTCTTTTTTGTGTGTGTCATTCACGCATGTGCAAAGATAAGCATCTTATTCAAAGTGTGTTGTAAATAGTTCTATTCTCAGCATGCACACTCTCAGAAGGTGAGTGGACAACTTGCTGAGGTACAAAGCAAAGCCTAAATTACGCAGCTCACAGTCACTCCTGCAGGTTAAGTAACAAATGAGACCTGTTCAATGGGTTGATTAAAATAACTACATTACTTCCAAAGAAACCCCAAACACTAATTTGAAAGAAGATAAGCACCCCTATGTTTATTACAACATTATTTACAATCACCAAGATTTAGAAGCAGCCAAGTGCCCATTGGTAGATGAATGGATAAAAAAGCTGTGGTATATTTACACAGTGGAATACTTCTTGACCATAAAGAGAAGGGAATCTTACCCTTTGCAACAGCAGGGATGGACCTGGAGAACATTATGCTAAATGAAATAAGCCAGTCAGAGAAAGACAAGTACCATATGATTTCACTCATATTTGGAATCTAATGAACAAAATAAACTAACAAAATGGAATCAGAGGCATGGGCTCATGGAACAGACTAACAGCTATCAGAAGGAGAGGGGTTGCAGGTCTGAGTGAAAGGTGAAGGGATTAAGCAAAAAAAGGAAAAAACCTCATTGACACAGAAAACAGTATGGTGATTAGCAGAGGGAAAGGGGGTGGAGGGAGAGAGAAGAGGGTAAAGCGGGGAATAAATGGTGGTGGAAGGAGACTTGACTTGGGGCAATGAACACACAATACAACCTATAGATGATGTATTATAGAACTGTACACCTGAAACCTATATAATTTTATTAACCAATGTCACCCCAATAAATTCAATAAAAAAGAAAAAAGAGAAAAATAATATAAATAAATAAATACATTACTAACCCCCTTCCAGGAACCTCAAATAAGTATAGCTATTGTTGTATACTTTCAGTATGCCCTCACCAAATTAGATTACACTAATTGCAATTGTTCATGTGGATACTTTTTAAAAAATATTCAGTATAGTCAGCATCAATGAGACCATAAGCTTGTTAAATAAACAAACAAAAAAAACCACCTAGTTTTAAAGGGCAAAATTCATCTGGTTTTGAACCTGTTTTCCTGACATGTTTGACTTTTTCTTTGGTGCTAAATATGGGGACTGAAAAAATACAGGAATTATCTTCTGAAGGGCAGGCTCCTTGAAGTACAGGCTTCCCCTACTAGGTGAGTGTTCTAGGAACCCATCTGTATCAGTGTACCAGCTGGCATTGCTGTGAGAGGCTGCATTTGGCTTCAGTGATTTTTTTTTAAGACTTTCAGTGCATTTGCCCATTTCATGATGATTGATTTATGAACACACCTGCCCACACCACGCTGAGTGTTCAGCAGTTTTTGACCAAAAACGACATGACCCCCATGTCCCACCCTCCCTATTCACCCGATCTCACCTGGAGCGAGACCTTCTCCCCCTCAATAAAAAAAGTCCTCCAAGGGAACATTTTGCTGATGTGGAAGAGGTAAAACAAAAAAATGGAATTTCAGGGGAATTTCAGGGGGAAAGGGGAAGGGTTTACAGGAACGAGTATAAAGGACACATGGATAAAAACTAGGGGTGGGTGGAAATGGGAGGGAGAAGGGGAGGGCTGGGGGGTGGGTTGGGATAGAAGTAAAAGATAGAAAAGTGTACTGCAACAACAATTAAAATAAATTTTTTTTAATTTTTTTTAAAAAAGAAAAAGAAAATATTTCCCAAGAAAAGACAAGATAAATGTTCAGGAGGAAAAAAAATATGTCCCTGGAGATAAACTTTTATTTTTCCTATTGTGTTTTAATCAATATTACAAATCTTAATATGTATAATAAGAATAAAATATCAAGTTGCAAAAAAATGGCAAAAGCACATTGATAAAAAAGGCATCAGAGTCAATAAGATCAAAAACTGTCTTGAGCAGTGGAAAAAATGTCTCAATGGGCCCTTTTTGTACTGCATCAAATGGAGAGCTCTTTGAAGGTGACTGAATTTTAAACATGTAAGAATAAATACATAATTCTTTATAAATAAATTCCAGGTTTTTTAGGTCTGCCTTACAACTTCTAAGTTCCTCAAACCCTCCACATTAATTTTAGATATAATTATCATTATACAGAATGTATTTTTCAACCTACCTATATCCCTAAGTAGCTTATTATTGACTATTGCTGTGGCAATGGGCAATGAACTACAGAACTAGATGCTCCTCTAAACTATGGTGACAGTTTTTCAGTTAACCTTATTCATGTACCCAGAATGGTAGGTATAGGCTATTTAAGTCCCCTTTTGGAACTGAGAATCTCCTCAGTTTAAAGCAGTTTGGATTCACAACTAGTTCTGGTTTCTGTATTAGTTTTGGTAGTAACTAGTATCTAGAAACAAGAAAGAGACAAATGTTAAAGATAAACATTTTTGCCTCTTCTTCCCTTTTATGACCATGATCGTCCCTGTTACTTATCTGAGAGCTGTAGTCTAATATTCAAACTCTACATAATATGTTTGTATTCTTAGCATTGACCCAGTGACTTTCTACTTGACTTACAGTTTATGATTATATGTTACTATAGCTCTGTAAAATATTCCAAAAGACCAAACCCAACTGGTTAAAATAGCCTTTAATTATGTATTTGTAGAGTACCCAGAAATCATGTCAATTGTTTTCATGAAATAGTGGTTTGCTGAGGTGTATGTGCATGTGTGTGTGCATGTGCATGTGTGTTTGCGTGAGGGGGCACTGTGGGGAGAGGGGAGACAGAGACAGAGCAAGAGAGAGAGGTGCTTTACTGATGTTAAAACAGACTGATGTTTTGGGATGTCGAGTTAAGTCTTTAACTCCCTAGATTTGCTGAGGTTGAACAGTTTTTTAATAGCCAAAGTCAAAAAGGGTTATCTGTAAGTCCTTTCCATAAAGTTCTGGTTGAACCATCATTTCCACCTTGATATCTTAAGGAGCCAAATGAAAAGTATACAGTATGGTATTTGTTAAAGATTAAAAAGTAATACTTATTATTTATTTAATCTTCTCATAATCCCAAATATGTAAAAGAACCACCAAGAGAAGTGGCCTATACATTCCCAGAGGACATTCAATCATTCTACCTCCTTAAAATACAGAGATACCAAAGTAAATCCCATTTCCATTTATTTAGTTACAGGTCAGAAGTAAAAGCAAGACAAGATGTGAAACCAGACATCCGACAGCCGCCATTCACGGACTACAGGCAGCCCCCACTGGACTACAGGCAGCCCCCAGGAGGGGACTATCAGCAACCCCCACCCTTGGACTACAGGCAGCCTCCACTGCTGGACTACAGGCAGCACTCCCCCGACACCAGGCAGTACCCTCTGTCAGACTACAGGCAGCCCCAGGTACCACAGACAATGAGATCATCATGGGCCCAGGACCACGACTTCCTGAAGCACAAAATAATGAAATAGGATGGGAGGCAGAGGAAAGAACACCCTTCTGAGATAGACAGCCCAAGTTCTATTCCTAGTTATGATATCACCTGGGTAACACCCACATCCTCAAAATGCTCTGAATAAATAAATCTATTTCAGAATAAAGCAGGACAATCAATCAATCAGTGGGTGAGTGGTAATAGGATGAACTAATTCTTGTTAACATTAATTAGCCAACTCCCAGTATAGTGCCTTGTCAAAGTAAAAAAAAATGTTTTTTTCTGGAACCTTAGAGGGTGCTACTAATGCAGAAATTTTTACAAATGTCAACAATGAAGGTATTTTAGATCCATTAGTATTTGCATTGCCCCCTACCTCCCATTTGATGCTAAAGGGCCAAGCCCCTATGCATGAAAATAAGGCCAGGCCTGGCTTCATCAGCCAGCCTATAACAAGCACCGAGTCCCTGCAGACACAACAGTAGTTCTTATAATGGTTTGTTCATGTTAGATGGGTCTTATGGAGACTTCCATAAACCTTCTGAGCTTTAGTTTCCTAAAGGGAGGGTCTTCTTACAGGCTATGGTGAGGACTCAGCATTTATTAAAAGTGCTTAGACCAGAGCTTTGTATCTAATAAATACTCAATATCTGGCAACTAGAGACCAAGATACAATTAAATACAATTTCAATAGCCAATTAATTGTGTTTCATTTAGGATTAAAAATCACCTTTATCTCCCCAAATTTCGAGAACAGTGAAGGTCAGGAAATCTTAGACATGCTGCATTTTATGTGAAAGACAAATTGATGGTGAACACTACAACTTGATACTCAGTAGTTTTGTGTACAGGGAGTCACTACATTCTTTTTTCTAATCAGCAAACCTCTAATTTACACACGTGCACATGCATGTGTGCACATACACAGGCCTGGTACATTTATTTAGACTGCTTCACAGAGATGAATAAGAAAACTCAAAGGAAAGAGAATTATCACACAGGCCTGTACTTAGTAATCACATGTTAACCAGGTACACTGATAAACACCAAAGTAAACAAGCTACACCATAGTTCTTCCAATGATCAAGTAAATTGTGTTCTGACCTGCTCAAACCTTTGGAACTTTGTCTTGCCTTTTGCTACACTGAAGTCAGATTACGTCTCACAATACCATGTCATTTGGAACACATTATATGGGAGAGAAGAAGAACAGAGGGACCAACCGACTACAGAAGATTCTTTGCTATTAAACAATTGTTTATTTCATTTTCTCCCCAACCCCAAAGGATTTTGATTATTTCACTGTGGACATGGAGAAAGGAGCCAAAGGGTTTGGATTCAGCATTCGTGGAGGAAGGGAATACAAAATGGATTTGTACGTGTTGCGATTGGCAGAAGATGGACCGGCCATAAGGAATGGAAGGATGAGGGTAAGAACAGTCGTTCTTATAGAATTGCCTCCTTTTGAGAGAAACCCATAGTGGCATTAGCGGGCTGCTGAAGCACGCTATTACACACACGGACGACAGAGGTTTTGCCTTCTTTCATTTTGTGACCCAGTTTTTTAAGGGTTTGGCCAAAAGTTAGTTAAGAATTAGGTCATCCATTTTCCTGCTTATAGTCTTCTAATTGACAAATCTCAATATCGTGTTTTACATATGTGCATAGTTTTCCTAAAAAGTAAACTAAAGAAAATGAAAAAAATAATCTAAGAAACATACCTCCCTCTTATTTTCCATGGTTTGATGATTCAGTTTCCATTTGAAATTGAATCTTCTGAAGTTTATTTTTGGCCTTATGCTTTTCCCCTGTGTTTATTAATCAAATGGTTCTGTGTTTCTTTGGAAATAGTTGGGGTGTGCCTGTTCTTTGTCACACCCCAGGTATTTGGGCTTTGATACTGGGCAGAGAGCAGCAGTGGGAGAAAAGTAGATAAAGCTTCTTGGGTACATGTTGTCTACAAAAACGGTAGCAGTGAGAAATTTTCCAATTACAGTGTAAGTTGAGAATAGCTTTTTAAATGTAACAGTTACTTTGAGGAATCTGATTGACAGGTAACTGAACTGATTATCATCTAAAGGTACAAAACAGAACTTGATAATAATACAGAACATTAGTTAGTCTCTCTACCTTTCTCTCTATAAAATGATGATTAGTAAATACATAATAAAGGCTAATTATGATTATTAGTAAAATCTAGAATTCACTCTTGTCCTCCCTTCTTGCTCATGTAGTTAATACAGAAAAGCTGTGATTGTCGGTCTCTTATGCCGAGCCTCCCAACCAATTACTCCTGCATAATTGAATAAATTTGCTATTCCTTCCACCAAGCCCACCACTTCTGTGATTCTCATTCTCACAGAGCAAAAGTAGAAAGTATGTAAATCGTGTCTATTTTTCTCTCTCCCTTCACAATGCTTTGACAGCTGGGAAGTATCTAAGGCTGACTTGAGGGCTATCCCCCCACATCCAACACCAGCATCCTCTACATGTGGTTTAGAATAGGCCTCCAAATGGTTTCTTGGTTCCCAGCTTCACTGTAAACAGAATGGTACTTTCTTAACATGCTGCACAGTCAACTCACAGGAGGGTAAATGAACCAACCTTTGCAGCTTTGCAGTGCAGGTGAAAGGAATGAAGCAGGAAGGCCAGAAGTGAACCAGAGCATGTAAGAGAGGACGGACCCACCCCCAGCTCCAGGGGGTTCAGATATGGTTTGTGTGGATGCCAAATAATGGCCACATGTGTTGTATAACTTTATTTATTTTTTAGAGAGAGAGGAAGAGAGGGAAGAAGGGAGGAAGAGAAATATTGCTACAGCTGAGCCACACAGGGGCCAGGACAGTGGCCGCATGCTTAAATGAGTGGGCGAAGTCGCTGGCTGCTCAGTATGCCCAACACTGCCAAGGCCCAGAAGCCTACATATAGAAGTGCTCTACATAAAGATGTGTATATACTCTTGTAGAATACAAGCCAGAGCAATGGTTCTCATTGCGCTCCCTGGGATTGGCGTCACTGGTAATGTGATTCAACTGCAAATTCTCAGGCCCCACCGTATACCTACGAAATCAGAAACTCTGCGAGTGGGGCCCATGGGCTGTGTGGACCTGGTACCAGCTAAAGTCTGAGAAGTGCTGAACTGGAGCGTGGCTGACACTACACAGTATGACATGGGTAGGATGTATGTGGCTCAGGATTTGTTAATCCCCCCCAGATCTTGCCTGAGGAGGTTTCCTTCCTGTTCCATTGGTTTACCCAAAGTCCTCAAATCCATATAAACACAGATTTAGAATTTCTAGGAATATACTCAATTTTATGAAAAATGCTTTTTTTCTGGCAGATGATAAAAATGGGTCCTCTACCTGGATTTCAGAAAATAGTATTTTCACTTTCTGTCGAAGATAAAAATAAGCGATATTTCATCATTTTTCCATGCCATTTTTATGAAGCAACCTATTCTTTCTGTGTACAAGCTATCTAAAAAGAATTATTATGCCCAGTTGTAGATAGTATAGGTTAGTTTACAATATGCATATATTTCTAACATTTAATTACCAACAAAAAAGAGCATAGAAGTCACAGAAATACCATGGGTCAGCTTTTCCAAGTTGACTTTGTCTCCGATCATTAAAATAAAGCTGAGAACTTAGCAGAGATGGATGAAAGAATTCTTGTTCTGCTGTTTATGGATTACATTTGCTATTCAAATGTTTGCAGTTTTTCTCACTCATGAAAGTGTTACAGCACCAGTGGGGAATTTGTTTGGGGTGACAAACTCTATGTCAGGGAAACAGGCTCCTTCATTATGTAAGTTTAATGTCTTTCATACTATCTGCTGTGAGAATTACATAAATATTTTGCATCAGTATAAAGATCAATAATTTTTCTTGATAATAGCACACAATTAATTCACGTCTTGTTTTCATATTTATTATAAAATTCCATCATTTAAATTTAAAGCTAACCATGTCTACTTTCATTACTACCTATCAATAATTGGCAATAACTTAATTCACTTAACTTAATAACTTAAGCAAGGGCCAGTATCAATCAATATTTGTGTGACAATACTTTGATTATTTTAAGCTACTACATAAACTGGATAACATATAGGTAGGTTACTGATTTGGAAATTCACTTGCTTAATAACTTAAGCAAGGGCCAGTATCAATCAATATTTGTGTGTCAATACTTTGATTATTTTAAGCTACTACATAAACTGGATAACATATAGGTAGGTTACTGATTTGGAAATTTCACACTGCAATTAATTAGGGGCCCATTCTTCATCTTTATAAAGTTCCCACCTGATACTATTAGTGCTCAGATAAATATAGATCTTAAATATATGTGCACATGATGCTTATAAGGCAGCTGTTCACTCCATGGTTACTATGGCTTGGTTTGTGAAGTTCCAAGGCTCCTGAGAAAAGCAGGTGAACTAGGCATTCAAAATAAGTTCAAGAAGAGATGCTAATGCCAGGTTCTTCCCAGCCTCTAAAACACTCAGGCACAGTTCTCCTTGTCAACAAGATTTCTTCACCTTCAGACTTAATGCATTATTTCTTCTATGCCCAAACTAAACACACACACACACACTTCATGATCAAATAAATTTGGAAAATACTGTGCATATATATTTTTTCCCATTTTCATAATCAGAAACAGAAGGAAAAAGCCAGGTAATAATCTGGTAATAGCAGCATATCTTAGATAAACCCACTACAGCAAAACTGCTCAAGTCAGAATGACTGCACAAGAACTGGGTGATTCCAAAAAAGACTTTCGTGTAATAATCAGTGAGTCACTGTGCCCTTGCTTTGGGATGTAAATAATACTACTTTGGAAAACTTAGTTAATGCACCAGATGTTAGTCTCTGAACCTAAGACTCTTTCTGGGTCTTTTATGTTTGTGTTGGTTGTAGAACAGTGGTGGTGTGTGCCTGCTTAGCAGTGTAAGATTTTGCTAAGAATACGAAGAAAACCAGCACATTTGTGGTGGGGTTGGAGGAGGGGCAGAGGAGGTGACTAGACACTAAAAACATCCTTCTTACGCTGGGAATTCTAAGGAACAGTGTCACGGATATGTACTTTTAAAGAATGTCCTTAGGCATCCAGGTGACACCCCAGGCATCCAAGAGAAATGCCAATGGTATTCCCACCACAGGGGTTCTTTCATGAATCTCGGGATAGACAACCAGATATATCCCAAGAGTTAGTTCCGGGTGAATGACCTGACTAGTCTTCTGGGGCCCCTGCAGCAATGAAAAGTATCTTAACAGAGATCTTTGGCAAATTAGACAAAGATTTTTTTTCCTCTTCAGAAAGCATTGTATGTTTAGTTAATTTTTTGTCAAATAAATATTTTCTTTCTACTCGATGGAATAAATGTCAGATTAGGCAAGTTCCTGATAAGGTACAATTGGTTTCCTCAAGATATGAGATTGTACCAACAGCACACCAGGATCAGAAAGTAGTAAGGGAATTTACAAACCAAAGCCTACATGCAGAAGAGAGGATAAGAAACTTTTTCAGAAGATTAATCAGATGCTCATTTAAAAGAGAGACATACTAGGCCTGACTGGTGTGGCTCAGAGGGTTGGTTGTCCCACACCCACAAGGTGGCTAGTTTGATTCCCAGTCAGGGCACATGCCTGGGTTGTGGGCCAGGTCCCCAGTTGGGAGTGTGTGAGAGGTAGTTGATCAATGTTGCTCTCATATGTTGATGTCTGTCTCATACATCAGTGTTTCTCTCACTCTCTTGCTCCCTCCCTTCCACTCACTCTAAAAATAAATAAATAAAACCTTTTTAAATAAGTAAATAAATAAAAAGTTCTATATATCAGAACCTCTGTATCAGAAACATATAAGAGTATCTAAATAAATGGACTTAAAGGTTTACTAAAAATATGACTATTCGGGGCCCTTTTAAACCCTCAGCACCACTCAAAATCTTCCCAATAAGCAAACATGGTGCATTTGCTTTATTAAACTTAAAATCATCCATCTACTCTGTTGAACCTCATTTCCTATAAAATAGAATGATATCTACCTTATAGAACTGATGAGAGGGTTTGAGAAATATATCAGAAGGTAGAATTTAATTTTTATTTAATAATATAAATGAGTGAGGTATTAGTTTGAGGGAAGAGAGAGGGACTTAGATTTCAAGATATATTATGGAATAGAATTTGAATAGAACAGTGCAGTGAAAATAAACACCAAGAAAAACCATGTGGGTCATAATTACATGAAATAGTCACTTTTTCAAAAAAGGCAGAGAATAACATGTTTTTACTTTAATTATGAGATCATTTTTCAACATCAGTTAATGTTCTGTTAAAAGTTGAACAGACAAAACAAAACACAATCTGTATGCAGAAAATGAGGAGCATGGGACATAGAAACATGATCACCATGCTGATTGCTTTCCTTCAGTCACTCGGGCATGCTCATGCTGTAAAAGACAAACACAAAGAACATTCAGATTTTATGGAAAAGTATAAGAAATTATTAGAAAATATAAATGGATCTGTTTTTTAAAAGGCTGTTTTTTAATTTGTAAAATAGTCTAATAAAGTTGAGAGCAATAAAATTTTCATAACGAATAAATCTCTGGTACAAAGCTCTTAGGGACACAATCTAATTAAAAACTGAAGATAAATAGAAAACACAGGAAAGAATAATGAACATACAAAATAATTTACCGTTGAAGCTCAGTGAAGCAGGGAATCTGAGAAATCAAGAGACATTGGTGGGAAGGGGTAGTAGATCTAAGTGCTTAAGTAAAAATCTCAGAATCAGAGTTAAGAGAATCTCAAAGGAGACTGAGTATTTTCTTGAAAAGGTAAAATAGTTTCTTGATCTATAAAAGTAAAATGCTGTAATCCCCCTTATCTGCAGTTTTGCTTTCCAGAGTTTCAGTCACTCATAGTCAGCATGGTCTGAAAATATTAAATGGAAAATTCCAGAAATAAACACTCATAAGTTTAAATTGCAGGCCATTCTAAATAGTGTGATGAAATATCTCGATGTCCCACTTTGTCCTGCCTGGGATGTGATTCATCCCTTTGTGCAGCATATCCACGCTGTCGGCTCTCCTGCCCAGCAGTGCCTTAATAGCTGTCTCAGTTACCAAGTCAACACAGGAGGTATCATAGTGCTTTAAGTAACCTTATTTTACTTAATAATGGCCCCAAAGTGCAAGAGTCAGTGATGCTGGCAACTCAAATATGCCAAAGAGAAGCTGTAAAATACTTCCTTTAAGTGAAAAAATATACATAGGGAAAAACATAATATATACAGGGTTTGGTACTACCAAGATTTCAGAAATCCACTGAGGGTCTTGGAAAGTATCCTCCTGGGAAAAGAGGAGACCATTGTATGTTCCTCATTACCATAAAATATATTTTTATTATTTAAAAAGAACATTTTTAACTGCATCACCTTAACAGCTATGTAACAGTTATATATGCCTAGTTAGCATCACATAAATTTATTCATAAAATAGTTTACCTTCTTCCTGAAGCTCATTATGATGCAAAAGTATGCCTGCAGTGGGCCTTAGAATAACCTAAAACATTTAGTTAGGCTGAACAATGTGCAGAAAACATTGTTTACTTGTCTTTTTTTAATGAAAAACAAAATTCCCTGATAGCAGCTTCTTTTGAATCTGTCACCCCTCCTTCTATGATGACATGACTAGCCTGTGATTCCAAAATGAAAGTGTTTTATTTTACATATTGTTTTAATCGAGCATAAAACTATTTAGAAGAGTATCTCTAACATATGTAATAGGTATAAACACTAACAATGGTTCAAGCACCCATGAACCCATAGCCTGGCTTAAAAAACATTACCAGTCTCTCATGATTTCACTGTCCTCCTTCTCTCCAGCCCCAGAGGGAACCATCACCCTAAGTAAACACTTGCCATTCCTTCTAGTTTTACCACATATGTGTGTATCTCTCAACTATCTTTCTGTGTCGGCTTGAAAAAACATTCTCTCAAATTCTTAAAGATGTCCTATATCTTCTTCTAAAAGTTTTATAGTGTTTTCTTTTCATAACTACATCTTTAATCACCTGGAATTAATTTCTCTGTATAGTATAAGGCAAACTCCAATTTCAGTTTTTCCATATGGATAACCACCTATCACAGCATCATGTCCCCATATCCGTAATGAGAGCTCTATATAAATAAAAATTCTATAACTGCAATGGCCTGTTTACAGATTGCTTACAGTGGTCTGCTGGTCTGGTTGCCTATTCCTGCATCAGTGCTATACCATCTACCCTTTAATAAATCTGCAGTTTTGAGGAAAAACTGCCCATCCCTTCAACCCCATACACACATCTTCCTTCTTCAGGAGTGTGCAAATGTTCTTGGACTTTTGCTCTTCTGTATAAATTTTTAGAATTTGCTCTTCCTATTAGGATTTTTAGAATCTGTGAATTGATATGGGAAGCTTACATCTTTATAATATTAAAATTTCTATCTATGAACATGATATAATCAATTTATTTAGGTTCTCCATAAACTGCTCAAAGTTTTATAGTTTTTTCCATAACATACCTGCAAATATTTGGCTAGATTAAGTGTAGGCACTTGGTATATTTTATTTTTGCTCCTGTATATAATATTTTAATGTAACATTGAAATAAACTCTTCATTATCAGTAAATAGAAAAAAATGATTTTTGTATATTGATCTGTTGTATCATGGAAAATTATTAAACTCACTTATTATTTCAAATAATTTATCTGTAGCTACTACTGAATTTTCTGCATACAAAATCACATTTTCTGCAACTGAGAGTTCTGTCTTCCTTTGTATTCTTTTGTTTATTTTTTAATTGTACTGCATGTACTCAGCTTCCAGTATGAAGCTGAATAGAAGTAGTCAAAGCAAGCACTCTTATTTCTAATCTTAAAGGGAATGTTTTTAACATTTCACCATCAAACATGTTTAATGAGTTTATATAGCCTTTAACAGATAAAGAATGTTCCTTTCCATTATTAGTTTGCTAGAAAGTGTACATGAATAAATGTTGAATTGTGTGTACAATTTCTGCAACCGTGGAAAGTATATGATCATTTTTCTTTAATATACTAATTAATATGACATATTAATGACTTTTTATGTTAAATCAATCTTGATTTTTCCAGATAAGCCCTGATAATTTTTTTAAAATATATTTTATTGATTATGCTATTAGTTGTCCCATTCCCCCCCCTTATTCACGTCCACTCTGCATGCCCCCGTCCCCCCATTATTTCATGTCCATGGGTTGTACATATTAGTTCTTTGGCTTCTCCATTTCCTATACTATTCTTAACCTCTCCCTGTCTATTTTGTACCTACCATTTATGCTTCTTACTCTCTGTACCTTTTCCCCATTCTCCCTCTTTCCCCTCCCCACTGATAACCCTCCATGTGATGTCCATTTCTGAGATTCTGTTCCTTTCTAGTTATTTGCTTAATTTGTTTTGTTTTTTTAGGTTTGGCTATTGATGTGTTTGTTGTCATTTTACTGTTCATAGTTTTTGATCTTCTTCTTTTCCTTAAATAAGTTCCTTTAACATTTTGTATAATAAGAGCTCGATGATGATGAACTCCTTTACCTTAACCTTATCTGGGAAGCACTTTATCTGCCCTTCCATTCTAAATGATAGCTTTGCTGGATAGAGTAATCTGAGATGTAGGTGCTTGCTTTTCATGAGTTTGAATACTTCTTTCCAGCCCCTTCTTGTCTGCAAGGTTTCTTTTGAGAAATCACCTGATAGTCTTATGGAAACTGTCTCCTTTCTCTTGCAGCTTTTAAGATTCTCTCCTTATCTTTCATCTTGGGTAATATAATTATGATGTACCTTAGTGTGTGCTTCCTTGGGTCCAACTTCTTTGGGACCCTCTGAGCTTCTTGGACTTCCTAGAAGTCTATTTCCTTTGTCAAATTAGGAAAGTTCTCCTTCATTATGTTTTCAAATAAGTTTTCAATTTCTTGCTCTTCCCCTTCTCTTTCTGGCACCCCTATGATTTGGATGTCGGAATGTTTAGTTTTTCTGAAGGTTCCTAAGCCTCTCCTTGTTTTTTTGAATTCTTATTTCTTCCTTCTGTTTTGTGGAACGTTTATTTCATCCTTCTGGTCCAAACTGTTGATTTGAGTCCCAGTTTCCTTCCAGTCACTGTTAGTTCCCTGTGCATTTTCCTTTAATTCATTTTTCATAGCCCTCACTCTTTCCTCTATTTTGCAACCATATTCAATTCTGTGAGCATCCTGATTACCAGTGTTTTGAACTGTGCATCTGATAGGTTGGCTATCTCTTTGTAACTTAGTTGTATTTTTTCAGGAGCTTTGATCTGTTCTTTCATTTGGGCCTTTTTTGTTGTTGTTTTGTCTCAACGCACCTGTTACATATTACTACATAATACGGAGCTTTAGGGGCGGAGCTTTAGGGGCGGAGCTTTAGGTATTCGCCAGGGCGGAGCAAACTACTTCACTGTGTTGTGGCTCTGTATGTGGGGGAGGGGTCCAAAAGGGAACAATAACACTTGCTGGGCTCTCTCCTCCAGCTTTCAGTAACTTCCTCCACTACCCACAAGCAAATTGGGCCCTTCTGGTGCTGATTCCCAGGTGGGTGGGTTTGTGTACATTCTAGGATCCTGTGAGTCTCTCCAGTGAACTCTCCTGTGAGGCTGGGAGTTTCTCCTGCTGCTGCAAGTCCCACAGGTTTTTTCAATGAGAGGTTTTGAGGCTTTATTTCCCTGCTCTGGAACCCTGGGTTGCGCAGTCTGCTTCGCCCCCTAGTTGTTCCTCCCAGTTTATCTGCACACATTTGTGAGATTGCCCAATCCACATACCGTGAGTCCCCTCTGCTCCAGCTGCCCATCTTAGCCCCTCCTTCAAGTCTGGATGAATGTTTCTTCTTTAATTCTTTGGTTGTCAGACTTCCATACAGTTCAATTTTCTGGAAGTTCTGGTTGTTTTTTGTTTTTAAATTTGTTGTTGTCCTTCTTTTGGTTGTTCAAGGAGGCACAGTGTATCTACCTACGCCTCCACCTTGGCTGGAAGTCCTAGCCCTGCTTATTTATGATGTATTTCTTTATGCACTAGTCAATTCAGTTTTCTCATATTTCTAGGATATTTGTATCTATATTCTTGAGTAAAATTAGCCTACACTTTTCCTGTAGTGTCCTTGAATGATTCACGCTACGCTAGGCAGAAAAACACTCATTACAAAGAGAGAAAAATCATCCTTCTTGTTGTTGTCATTACTGCTGCTGTCTGGGGAAGGTTATATAAGTCAGAATTGTTCTTGAATGTCTGGTAGAACACACCTGTGAATCCATCCAAGCCTAGAATGTTTTCTTCGTGTGAAAATTTTAAGCCACTAATTACTTTTCTGTAATAATTAGTGTATTCTTCAAATTTTCTATTTCTTCTTGAGTCAATTCTGATAAATTTCTTTTTTCTAATAATTTATCTATTTCCCTTCAGTTTTTCAAAGTTGTTATATTATCTTCTTACATTTTTAATGTTTGAAACACTTGTATTTATATCCACTTTTCATTTAACTGTTGTTTATGTGTGTATTCTTTCTTTTTTCTTTATTAGTCATGCTAGAGATCTATTCTGAATTCTTTCCAAGAACCAGCCTACATTTTTGTTGTCTTACCTATTGATTTCTGTTTTTTATATTTAATATTTCTCACCCTTCATGTTCTTTGGGTTTGCTCTCTTATTTTTCTTGCTCCTTGGATTGGGTGCTTAGAGCAGTAGTTCACAGGTTTTCTTCATTTCTAGTAATGTGTAAATTTAGGGCTATAGTTTTGATATGTAGTGTGTTCATTACTTTAAGTTCTGAATACATTCACCTTTCCACTATGAATTTTTTCTTTGACTCATGGGTTATTTAGAAGATAGTTTTATTTTACATTTTGTAATGTATGGAGGTTTTCGGGTTAGTTGTATACTCTTGATTTCTAGTGTAATTCCATTGTCATTACTCTTTCACATTTGTTGGGTCTTGCTTTTTATGGCCTCACATGTGTTTAATTTTTTCAATATGACCCATGTGTGCTTGCAAAGAATATGCATTCTATAATTGTTGAGTACAATGTTCTATAGATGTGGTTATTGGTTAAAGTTTGATTATTGTATTATTCAAATGTTCCATATTTTCACTAAGTTTTATCTATTTGATCTACTACATATTGAGTTAGACCTAGGTGCTTTAAAACTTCTTTTGCTAATGATTTTGTTAAGTTTTTTTATCTATCTATTTTTACTTCACATGTTTTAAAGTGATATTATTTGGTACTCAGATATTTGTTATATTTTCCAGGTGAATTGCATCTTTCATTGGGCTGGCCAAAAAGTCTGTTACATTTTTTTTCCAGAAGATGTACCTAATAGTGCTTAGTTGTCTTTAACTTCATTTGAAACAATTTTGTTAGATTGTTTTGTGACAACTGTAATATCAGTGTGCATTTTTAAAAACCTATCAAAATTGGTGAATTTTTGTGCAGCCATTTTAATACTGTAGAAGAAAATATACAACATTTTTGGTGTGTTATGCTTTATTATTTCAAGAAAGGTAAAAACTCAACTGAAATGCAAAAAAAAAAAAGGATTCGTGCAGTGTACAGGGAAGGTGCTGGGACTGATCTACCATGTCAAAAGTGGTTTGCAAAATTTCTTGGTACTTTTGACATTTTGGCCAATAATTATTTGCTGTGGTGTTGTCTTATATACGGGAAGATGTTTAGCAGCACCCCTGTCCTCTACCCACTAGAAGCCAATAGCAGGGGATAGCTGACCTACTCAAAATATCCCAATCAACAGAGTTAATAATGAAAATGAAAATGAAAATGTGTTTTTTATTTTATGGAAAAAAATGTAATGGACTTTTTGGCCAACCCAATACATTATGCAGTAACCTACCACATCTGTGTCAATACTTTCTACTTCCAAGACAAAATAATGTTGTAAATAGTACACTGGTTTTCTTTGGTATATCTCTCTTATCTTTTGCTTTCAACACTTCTGTAGCCTTATTTCTGTGTTTCTCTGGTCTATGCAGCTGGATATTGTATTTTTAACAATATATCTTAATTAGATCATTTTAGTCAATTCACAATAATTTTGATTACTAATATTTTTACTTAATTCTATTATTTTATTCTGTCTATTGTCTATTATTCTGGCTATTTTTATCTCTTTTTATTCTTGTTCACTTTTTTTGTATAGTCTTTGGGGTTCCAGTTCATGCAGGTATCTCCTATTAGACTCCTTCTCTCTAGCCCCAAAGCTGTCTTTTCTATCCTTGATGCCCAGTTATCAAGCGGAAAACAAAGTTTCCCAAGAATCAGCAGCTACTTTCTGGGTAAAAGGTCCCTTTGGCACTTGTTTTTCTTCCAGGAGTCCTGCATTCACTTTGCTTTTGGTGTCAGAAGATTCTTTACTTTCTTGCCTATTTAGCAATGGTAAGGTCACTCAGGATATCTAATCCACCATATTATTAGAAACAGAAGTCTAAGTCACATTTATCTTCAATGACCAAATCAAGGTTGCTAAAACTGTTTCCACTCTTAGAACCTACAACTAGTCTCCTTCTCAGTGTCTCCCAGTGGAAGCCCCAGACAGTGCCTTCCATGTGCCCACTGCAGTCATCCTGTGGTACAACTCCTCTCCTTCCTCTGCAATCCAGTCCTAGTTGTGTAGGGCAGGGGACCCACAAAGTCACTGATGAGTCCTTGCCACTGCTACAGCCCTGCCTGAGAACTTCACAGCCAAGAGGCTGTCTCTGGTTGACCCCAAGGCTTCCAGCCCTTGTGATGTGCACACTACTGGGTTGTGGGCGAGAGAAACAGGCCTCCTCCTCACCCTCTGCCACTTGTTGCCACCTCAACACTGTAGCGGCTTTGTTGGGCCCACAGTCTCATAAAGATGAGGATGGTCACAAACTCATATGCCTGCAGGGGACAAACAGGGAACAGAAATGCATGAAGAATGGAGAGCTCTGGCTCCTGAGGAACAGCCACTACCAACCTAGGCCAACTGTTGATCAGCAGGAATGCTGGCTTCCTCCTTCTGAGATTTTGAAATTATAAAAAAAGCAAAATTTTGTATTTTTAAGAATTAACCAATCTTGAAAAAATTTTTTAATTAAAAAAAAATCTATGCTGTCCAAACAAAACAAGTCTACAGGCAATGTGAGGTTCACAGCTGCCCTATTTTTGTCATCTGTTGCAAACAAATAGCAAAGTGAGGGGAAGGTGGAAAGGCTGTGAGCAGGGAGGGGTCAAGTAGTTCCTACCCCAGCAGGGTCTGGGACCAATACAGCCAATCAAAAATGTTCTCATATGCCCTGGTATACTTTCAGAAGACACTAATGCAGAAATGTTCCAAATGCCCTAGAAATGTGCTTGCTGAGAAAAATCCATCTTGTGCCTCATCTTTGTATTTAAAATTTTAAAAATGGTTTTCATTTCTAGCAAACTTATTTTGGTGCTCAAATTACTTCATGTTTGTTATTTCCTGCCAGATCTACAGAGGGGTCTGCTCTGGGAGGGGATACATGTAGTAGTGTGCAGATTCCTGGTGACTGCTCAGTAGAACCCCGCCCTGTCTTCCACAGGACTAAGTTTGCTTGTCTGGGCCATAAATGTGTGGACCTGCCTAGCTGCTTGAATTTGGGAAAGAGCCTTCATCATATCTTGCTCATATCCTGACTTTGAACTTGAATGGCATAATGTCTGTCTTGAATTAATTTGTCCTTGGGTATGGAGAAACAAAGCAGTGAGGCTCTCTCCCTTAGCAACAAGCAACTCTCACACACAAAATTTCTCAGCAAGAATAGATGGATAAAAAAGCAGTAAAATATACCTATCAATGGATCTAACTCAGTTTGAAGCCTCTGATCATTGACACACATTGAAGAACTACATTCATTTCATTCATTGTCATTTGGCTAAGATACTTTCATTGTCTCTTCAACTCACTCAGTTTCTTCCTTACCCTGAAGACTAGCTTAAAAGGAGGTTCTTACCTTATCTTAGTGACTTCCTAGCCCATTCCCTACCTCAGTCCCTTTCCTTTTCCCACAGTTTACTCCTCTACTGTAAGGAAATATGGGACAGTAAAAACAGTAGAAGCCTGACAGACCTGATATACAAATACTGGCTCAGCAACTCACTGGCTATCCAGCTCTGACTTTGGACAAGCTACCCCATCACAGGCTTATAGCTATCTGCTCTATAGTTCTATAAGCTAATACCAGGCCTACTCTGGGCAGGTTTAGGTGTGTACATTGGATGGGGAGGGGGGAGTATCCTTCTGACCAGTTGAATCAACCTTAGCAACCCATAGAATGATAGCATGTCATCATATTCTCTAAGTTATTTGACAGTTAATTTTACTCATCTGTAAAATGGGAATTATATTTTTAAGAAAGGACAAAGTTCCTAGTTCAATATTCCTGACTTCCCTTCTCTATTCTTCCCCATCCCCTTCTCCCCAAGACCTATACTTCTGTTAAAACACACAATACTCTGAGTTCAAATATATACAATGCGTGTTTTAAGTGTGTATGTTAAGAGGCTATGAAATCTTTCAAATACTAATCAGCTTGTATTTGCCTCTCTGTCTTCCCCCATCCACTCATCCAGTCCATTAGATAAGATGGTTCTTTCTCAAAATACAAATCTGGTCTACTGCCCATTGCTTAAAACCCTGCAGTGGCACCCATTTCTTTCAGCGGAAAGATGAAACCCATCACAAGACTGTTGTTGCCCTGTGTGTTCTGGCCTGACTCCCTCTCCGACTCAACTCACCATAGGCTGTTCTTGCTTTCCATCACTCGACCACCCCGCATCTCGGTCTCTGATAATTCACCATACTTCCTCCTGCTCACAGGGCTTTTGCACAAGTTGCTCCTTCCTCCTGAAATGCTCTTCCCTCTCCTCTTCACCTGGGTGACTCCCCTTGTCCTCTTTGTCCAGCTCCAGCATCTCCTCCCCAGAGAAGTCTTCTCCATGCTTAAATCACATCCACATGTCATTAGTTCACATCCTCTGTACATTTTTGTACGTGTGGTTATGTTATGAGGTCTGTCTCTCCAGGACTTAAACTCTGTAAGAGCAGGAAACATGTTGCGCTGTGCTCCCCATTGCACTCCAGTGCCCAACACTGAGCCTGGCACATAGTGAGCACTCAGTAAACATTTACTGCTGAATGAATATGTGAAGAGAAGCCATTGCAGAGCAGAACACTGCAGGTGTGTTTCCCAGCTCTGCAGGTTAACTAGCCATGCTCACTAAGTTCATGGCCACAAAGGCACCTGATGAACCAGAACAAGGGATTTCGTAAATAACTGAGAATATGAATATATGAGGCAAATTCAGTCTAACTTCGCCCTAGTGCCTCACTGAAAATGCACTGTCCTCTTTTAGGTGTGTTTAACTATTCCAGATTTTGTAGTATCAGTGAAGGAGTGTATGTAGAATCTTATATGCCTTTCTTTTTCTTAATATCTTTAATCTTAAACTATGTGACATTTTGAGTCTTGTTTTCCTCATGCATAAACTCCCTATCACCAAATGTAAATGACAAGGTAAGAATGGAAATAAGGAAATAAAGTATGATAAGGTCAAGCAGAAAATAATGAAGGACTTTCAAAGCACAAGGTATGCAAAACATGACAGAATAAAGGGTTATAAGACAGGTATGCTGGAGCCTTTTGGAAAAAGTATACAGGAAGGCATTTGCAATTAATCAAATGACAGGAAAACCAGAGTTTGGTAGAATAGTCAAACTCTGCAGAACTAAACACAGTCAGGTCAATGCAGATAAACAAGCTAAGAGGCTCCAAAGCATGAGAGAAGAAAGATAACAAGTACCTAAGAGAGGATTAAAGTCGTTCGCTGGAGAAATAAAGCAGTTGTCTGGGCTTGCATACATCATCCCAGGGGCCCTGCATTGCAAGGATCATCCACCCAGTTTCTTCCCCTCTGGATGCTGACACTCAGCACAGAAGGCTCATCTCCACATAAAGTATGCACCTTTGCGTGTCATCACAGCCTGTGTTGCTCAGCTGCCAGGTCATGTCTCAGCCATCCCTCTGAATCACCCTTCAGATTGCCTGCAAATGTGAAGTTTTCCTTTATGGTTTGATTCTGCTCCATGCATTTTATCAAGGAAAAGAAAAACCTCTCAAAAAGATCAAATCCATTACCTTTTTCTTTTCAGAGTGTGACCTGAACACTGTTAAATGAGTTACAGGAGCTCCTTTCGGGAATGAGGGAGGGCGTTGTCTTGATTAGAGAAGGGAGCTATAGGGAGCAGAGCCAGCTACTAGCGCTGGACTCCTTTGTCAGTTATTCAGGTTCATTATGCCATGCAGGCAGGGCTGCACTTCTCTCCCCTCTTTCTTCTGTTGGTTGCCCAACTTTGAACCACTTCAAAAGCAGCTTCTCATAAGGAATAGTTAAAGGTTTGTTATGGAGTGAAAGCGTTAGTGCTAGGATTGCATCTTGGTTGTGAAAGAGTAGAAATTGAACAAATTAAAAGTGAGGAGAATTTTTGCATTTTAATTATTCATGCTTTTTTTTTGGACTATGGAAAGGAATGGAAAAGTTTACAAACCACTGTTGTGACGTGAAAAACACATTTTGCTAGCCTCTTCAATAAAGGGAAGACTTGTAAATAGAGTTTTCTCTTTCATACTAAGTCATCATTTCCTGGTCTTTATGTGAGAATAAATCAAATTCCTTATCTATGAAATTTATGAAATGTCTTTCCACTATCTATGAAAAGCCATCCTATGTCTCCCCCAGACCTAAGGCTGTTCTGGTGAGGGTCACTCATTTGGCCCAGTCTACCACTCCACTTCTCTGTTTCAGTCAGAAAAACAGGCCATGAAATACATCTTGATCCTGATTCACATCGAGTTTAGTTTGCACAGCAGAGCAATTCAGAAGGTATCAAGAGCCACATTCTGTATTCTTCAGATGTGATTCCAGGCATTCACATTCTTCTCTGAAGCATCCCCGTGCCTTGCCTCTTTGGCAGTACACCATCCTCAGACTGGGACCCCTGCTTTCCCTGCTGTGCCTCTGAGCATCTGCATGTTGACAAAGAAATGGCCCCTGATCCTGCCTGTGGAACAGGGCTGCTGCATCCTCCAGGAAGAAAAAATCATCACTGTTTCTCACTCCTGGGTGGTTCAACTTGACAAGATACTTGTTTTTCAATAGGTACTTCTTCTCTACACTGGAAGCCTTCACCTCTTCTTGATTCTGTACAAAACAGCACATAGGCCAAGGCAGTCTTTTCTCATTATTCAGTCTTCTTTGGGAAGTGTGCACTGACATCTTTCCTGAATGCCTGACCTGAGTTTCCAGCCACTTGTTGGATGTGCGAGGCACTTGTTTTTCCTTTCAATCCAGCCACTAGTTCTTGACATTATGCCATCTCAGTGTCTGACATCTGTGTAGTTATCTGCCAGAAGGATGACTATACCACTGGTCACACTGTCAGCAACATTAGTCTCCTGAAGGAAAAACAGGAGACTTTGCAACCTCTTAGCATTACTCTGCTTGTGTATCAGACCTTGAGAGAAGAGTAACTGAGCCAAGAAAGGAAAATTAAGGTCAAATGTTAACAAGCAAAGAGAAGGGTTAAAAATATTGAATATTGTGTCATTTTCAAATATTGCCCTCCTAGCTCCAGAAGGAAACTGATATCAATGGGAATTGGGACAAAGCTGTTGAGTTAATGCTCAAAAGTAGCTACTGAACTCTGAAGTGTGCTCCGTCCTGAGTGGGGTCTGGCTGAAGGAAGCCACAACAGATTGCTTTGCTTCCACCTGTGTCTTTCTGGAAAGGGACACGTACAGTAAGGAAACTGAAGTCAGATCCCAGAGTATGCATTCTCTCCTTTCACCCCATGACCCACTGCCATAACACTGACACTCAACTTCATCATCCTGCTATCCAGGAGTCCCCAGCCTCTGAGCCTGTTATGAGCCGGGCCTCACTGCGGGAGGTGAGCTTGAATGTAATGTTCTTGAAACATCCCTAAAACACTGCCCCACCCCACCTCCTGCTCACCCCCAGTCTGTAGAGAAACTGTCTTCCAGAAACAGGTCCCTGGTGCCAAAAAGGTCAGGGACTGCTGCTGTTATCCTATTCCAGCAGCCAGATGGGTCCCAACCGTCTCTAATTTCCCCCATTCATGCTTCACACTACCACCAAAATCATATGCCTAAATCACAGATATAATCAAATCTTGTCTCCTCAAAAGTTTTCAACAGCACACTTTTGTTTGCAGGATAAGATCTTAAATGGGTTAAGTTTTTTTTCTTGTTTTGCTTTTGTATTGTTTTTCTTAAATTAAGCATGCACACACACACCTTCTACAGTCTGGCCCAATGCAACTTTCCATCCCTATAAGCTAGTCCATTCCCCCAATTTCTACTTCCAGTCCCACAATGGAAACACTGATGCTTCCACTGGCACATGCTGCCATCACACTTTCATTCTTCCTCATCCTTTTCCTTCCCAAGTAGAATTTCCTCTCTATTTCTATCCTTAGAACCTTACTCATCTTTCAGGACCAGTCTGATCACCCCATGAAGCCTTCACTGGTTCCTACCTCTTCCTTCCCCTTCAACCCACATTCAGAAGTGCTTCCTCATCAGCACTCCCAATAGCACACTTTTAAATATATTTTTATGATGACATACAGTGAAGTAGAAAAGAGATTATAGAATACATATGTGCAGTTTAAACAACAATAATAAAATAAGTACCCACATATCACTGCCCAGCTTGAGAAATAGAACAAGGCCAATACATATGAAGCCTCTGTGTCTTGCCTCCTTCCCAACCCATCTGCCAGAGGTGATGCCTCTTCTGAATTCTGTGTTCATCATTCCTTTGTTACTCTTGATAGTTTACCACAGATGGATATACTGTATTTTGCCATGTATAATGCACACTTTTTTGCCCAAATTTTTTAAGGAAAAATAAGGATGCGCATTATACATGGGTAGTACTAGTTCTGTATCTATATAAATGTTTTAATTCTTTTATTTATGTTCATGCATTTAAAAGTGTAACTCTAGAAAGTAATAACAATATCCGTATGCAAAATAATGCCCTGGAATATGATCATTGGTTTTGTTTCTAAACATAAATAAATAAATAATTGACTTAGAAAAGTAAAAGGTTTTTTTTCCTGAAAGTTTGGCCCAAAAATGTGGGTGCACATTATCCATGGCAAAATACAGTACCCTTCAACAATAGAGTTTTAGTTTCACATCTTTTGAACTTTTATAGTCATAGAATTATATATTTTGATTTTGATTTTTTCAGCTCAAAATTTGTGAAGGTCACCATGTTAATGTATATTACTGTAGTTATTTTCTCTACTGCATAGTTTCCTATGGCACAAATATGAATTTGTCCATTTTCCGGTTGGTAGGCATTAGGGTGGTTTCCAGTTTCCTGGTACTAGGATATCACTGTCATCGGCAGTCCTGTAAAGTTCTCCTGGTACACATGTGGAAGATTTTCTCAGGAAAAATTCCTAAGAGTAGATTTGCTGGGTCCTGGGGTCTGAACAACATCAAATTAACTAAATAATGCCAGAAGATTTTCCAAAGTGCTTGTAACAATATATATACTCCTACATGAAGTATATGAGCCCTTGCTGTTTATATCCTTGTCAACATTTAATATAAAGTTGATATTAAATTTCTGTTAGTATAGCAGATGTGAAATGTTATATCATTATGGTTTTAATTTTTTTCTTGATTACTAATGAATATCTTTTTATATGTTTGAGTTATTTATTTTCATTTTCTGTGATACTTATATCTCTTGCCCACATTTCTGTTGTTATTATTGTCTATTCCTTATTGATTTTTATACATGATGGATGTTATATTTTTGTTGGTTATATGAATTGCAAATATATTTTCCAGTTTGTGGCATCCCTTTTTCCTTTATGATCTTTCTATGACATCAAATTCTTAATTTTTTATAATTAAGTATATCAATATTCTCCTTTATTTGCATTCTTGTGTTTTAAGAAATCCTTTTCTATCTTATTGTCACTTTTTTCTACAAGTTTTAAAGTTGGACTTTTCATTTAAATCCACAATTCATCAGGAATTGGTTTTGTATATGGCATAAGGTAGAGATTTATCCTAAAAAAATGTTTAGCCACAGCATGTAGTTCATTATAGTTTATAGTAAATTTTAATGTTAGATTATAAGCATCTTGCTATGTACTAGTGTATCATAATTACTCTATATCCTCCACTATCTTAGAACAACTCTGTACAACTAGTGGGTATTCAGAGGACCAGAATACCATGGCCATTGGGCACCTCCTAATGTCCCTGTCCTGGCACTGTGCTCCTGGCAACACTAGGAAGATAGCACTGTAGCATGGAGCACAGCAGCTTCTTTCTCCATCTTGCTAGACACCTCCTGTGCCCCATTCCATCCTCTGCAGATGTTCTCATAAGCAGCTTCCCTGCTCCATTCCCCATCAGCACAGCCAGGGAACATTGGAAATGGCCAGTCAGTTTGTTTGTTTTGGCCCATGACAGCCTAATAGTACACCTCTCAGGAGTATTGCAGGAAGCCAGGGATAGGCCCCAGCATTGTGGAGCCAATGACATCCTGCATTCAGGTCATCCAGTATGGCCCAGATGTCACAGATCACAAGAAGTATCTGTTATATTTTTGGATGCCAATTTCCGTAACCACAGATTGACAGTAAAATGAAAATTCCAAAGGATTCACTTAGCTTTTCTACCACCAGAGTTAGTTAAGATGGCACTAACTAAATACAAGTATAAATTTCTTTTCTGAATCATGGAAGCATGGAGGGGAAATATTTCAATTCACAGCCTAGATATATTCATGTGTACTTTTCTGTGCTTTCAATTCTGAGCAATTGAGTATGTATTTATTTAGTATTTACCAAAATAAACATTTCTAGAATATGCAGAGAGAGACTGTGAAGCACTGTGGTTGGCAGGGTAGCAGAAGGAAAAGAGCCTGGCTTTGGGCAGTTCCCAGCTTAGTCACTTACTGGCTGGGTATTGTCAGTGTCCTCATCACAAAATGAAGTCAAAACATACGTACCTGCAGAGTTTTTGTAACAGTGAAATGAGGTGATTAAAACAAGTACAGAACACTGCATGGTGTGTTCTAGGTCATTAGTAAGTTATTTAAAAATGATGATGATGATGAAAAAGTGAGGGAGGAGGAAGAATGACTATTGATTATGATGAAATAACCCAGCCCAGATTCTTTGGAAGTATATACTTTATGATATTTTCATAGATCTCAGAAACAAAGCTGAATGCAATAAAAGCTATAATTATTATAACCATATTTTCAAAACAAAAATTGAAACATGATCTGATAAGTAAATGAGTCCAAGTGTATATGATGATCTATTAGAAACTGGGATTGTCCCAGAATATCTGAGACATGCAATCCCTATAAATGATCAGTTATAATAGAAACACTGATCATTTGCCCCAGGGAAGATCAGTTTTGTCTTGTAGAGAGTCCTCAGAGCAGATAATATTTGACTGGGGTCTTCAGGTGCCTTCAACTGGTAGATGTGAGGACAGAGAGGAGGAAGGCAGAGGGAGTATCATAAGACAGGACAGAAACATGTAAGACATGGTCCCGTCCTGCAAGGAATCAGCTGGGATAGGAATGGAAGCCAGGGAATAAGATGTGGGTAAAGAGAGCAGGAACCTGAGGACCACCTCATACTCACACCCCTGTTTCAGTCAAAGCAGTTCTGCTCTATGGCTTATTCATTGCTTAATAAGAGGTCAAAAAAATATTATTGGGTTATCCCAATATTGCTTATCCCCTGCCTTGTTTTCTGTAACTAATTCATGCAGTCCTTTAGGTGACGCTATAATGAAATTTGCTTTGGTTATTTGTCTTTCAAAATTGTCTGGGTCCTACCTGGGGCAGAGTTCAGCACTGTTGAGGGATGTCACTTGGGTCTGGGACCAAACTGATTTAAGTAAGAGAGGTGGCGCAAGGAGGATGTGGCGCAAGCACAACCCAGCCCCAAATGCAGGGCAGTCTGTGGTTCAGGCCCTTCAGAGATGCAGAGAGAGTAATCTGGAAGAGTAACTGTCAGATACCCTGAGGGGAGCGCCGATGGCAACCACGCAAGTGCAACATGGCAGCCTCCCTGCCTGGACCCTGAAGGGATATATATACACTTTTGAGTAGGCAGGCTCCTTTGGGATAGATGCGATTCATGCTTGAGCTCTTTGCATTTCAGAAGGTAAATTAGAGAGGCCTCCAGAGGGGAAAAAACAACTCAGATGTGTCACATGGGAAACTACACAGAATGTTGTCATCCATTGTAAGAAGAGTATAAGAATCAGTGAATCACAGAATTGTTTATCTGTTGGTTGTTTGTATTCCCACTCATTTGTGCAGCCTTTTAAAATTGGTTACATTATTAATCTGGCCACATCACAGTGTCTTGGAATGAAATGAATACATGTACATTTTCCATTTAGCTCCCAGGTATCCAAATGGCAATAAGCCTTACATTTCAAAAGGGTAAACTAGAAAATAGAAATACACTGGCAAGGTCTGAGAGAACATGGCAACAGTTAGAACAGTGGGACAATGAAGCATGTCATAGCTATCTATGACACACTTGTTAGGGAAGCTCATACTTCAGTTTCGTATGGATCATAATAATAGATGACACCAGAGTTCTTCTATTAGAGAGGAAAAGACCCTGCCTTTTTGGTAATAGATCATTGCTTTCAAACCTTGTGGAGAATATCTAAATTTGAAAAGGCACAGAATGGTTTTTAAAAAGCTCCCTAGGTAATTTTGTTGCATACCCCTGGGTAAAGCCCACTTTTGAATAGGGCTGAATAGGTAACTGGGTATTAAATCAACCACATTACAAAGTATGTGTGGCCAAGAAAAAATAGTGAATCCTTTATAAATCAGCTGGTTCCTAAATATTTCACGATGAAAATGATAGGATGATTAAAATAATTCTGCTTTTATTGATATGATTTATTTAAATCTTTAGAGAAAACACTTTTAATTTTCCTAATACCTCTTAAACAGCTATGGATTAACTTCTAATAAAACCTTTGTCTACAAATTACAATTAAAATACTACATTTGAGTTAATAATTGGTACTTACTACAATTTATGACACTTCACAAGTGAAGTGGAGAGAATAAATGTGGATGTTGTTCTTAAACCTAAAATTCTAATAATCAGTATATGTAACCTAAAGAGTTTTGAAATGATTCGTATTTGAAAATAAATTTGTATTTGAAAATGAGGGTAACAGTGAGACTCTAAAAACCTCCAGTTTCACA
Organism: Phyllostomus hastatus; assembly: GCF_019186645.2. Lineage (NCBI taxonomy): Eukaryota > Metazoa > Chordata > Mammalia > Chiroptera > Phyllostomidae > Phyllostomus > Phyllostomus hastatus. Next base: position 43,715,835 of record NW_025334041.1, read on the forward strand.
CAGGAATTTAAGATGTCTGTAGAAGGCAAGAGTAACAGAAACGATGAGAGTGCTGCTGCCTGTGTGGGCATGTTGGCCAACGCATGCGCACTGCGGGAACCCTGGCAAAAGGCCGACAGGCATGCAAACTGAATGTGCAGCTGAGGCAGCATTAACTGCAATACAATTCAGAGGGTGAAGGACAGGCTGTCGATAACGGGTGCTGGATCAAGTGCTTACCCATACAGATAAAAATAAACTATCTCATACACAAAAATCAGGTAGATTAAAGACTGTGAAAAGCAAACTATTACAACTTTCAGAGGAAAATACAGGAAAATGTGGTTTTTTTCATTTGGGTTATAAAGGATTTGTTTAAATAAGTCATAAAAAGCACAAACCACCATAAAAATATTACTCATAAATCTGATTCCATTAAAACTTTGTCTCTAGTATAGAACACCATGAACCAAGCTTTGAAAAGAAAAGCCTCACATTAAGAAAATATATTTGTAATACATAGAACAGAAAAAGACATGCTACCCAGAATATATAAGTAATAAAGAACTGTTATGAATTAAGCCCTGGCTGGCGTGGCTCAGTGGACTGAGCATGGGCCTGTGAACCAAAGGGTTGCCGGTTTGATTCCTAATCAGGGCACATGCCTGGGTTGTGGGCCAGGTTCCAAGCAGTGGGGTGCATGAGAGGCAGCCACACATTGATTTTAGACTGAGCATGGGCCTGTGAACCAAAGAACTGTTATGAATTAATAAAATGACAACCTAATGGAGAAAAATGAGCAAATATATAATGAAGATATTTATGAAAGAAGAAACTTAAGTGGTTAATAACATCTGAAAATATCCTCAACATTAGTAAAAAAACAGTTAAAGATATAAGATAACATTTTACATTCATAGGATTGGCAAAACTTTTAAAGTTTGGAAATCCCAAACATCAGCACAGATGTGGGCAACAGAGAATTCTCGTTCACCACGGGTGGTAAAGGAAATTGGTGCTGCCATTTCGGAGGCCAATTTCACAACATCAAACAAATGTAAAGATGGACATCTTTAAATCAGCATTCCACTGCTATCTGTATACCCTGTTTTTGCTCAAAGCCACCTGGAGACATTTTCAATAATGTTATTGCAGCATGGTTGTTAATTGCAAATAGTGGGGGCAGGAGTCCCAAATGTGCAGCAATAGAACAGAAAAATAAACTAAAGAATATATAATGGAGTATTACATAGTAGTTAAAATGAAAGGACCCTTTTAGCTACATGAATTTTAACAATTTAAGTTTGAGTAAAAAACCAAGTTACAGAATCACATATGCAATGCTAGTCATGTAAAGTATAAATACCTGCAATACTATATATTATTTACTGATATATACATGTGAGGTAAAAGTATATAAAAACAGGAAGAAGAGGAGAAAGCATCAACTACAGAATAGTAGTTACCTTTGTAGGGAAGGAAATGAATTCAGAAAGCATGCAGCAGTCTCCAACTCTGCCCACAGGATTTTCTTTTTCATGCAGAAGAGTTCGAAGCAAATGTCACACTAAATTAACTTAATTAGAATCTGGTTGTCGAGTGCAAGGATGGATGTTTTATTACTCTCAACTCTTATTTTAAATATAATTTTTTGTTCATTGTTTTTATCTTCTTTTTCTTAAATAAGTCCCTATAACACTTCATGTAATAATGGTTTGGTGATGATGAACTCCTTTAGTTTTTTCTTGTCTGGGAAGCTCTTTATCTGACCTTTGATTCTAAATGAAAGCTTTGCTGGATAGAGCAATCTTGGCTGTCAGTCCCTGCTTTTCATGACTTTGAATATTTCTTGTCAATCCCTTCCATCCTGCAAAGTTTTTTTTTAATTTAATTGTTTTTCAAGTACAGTTGTCTCCATTTTACCCCCACCATTCCCCACCCCCAGCCATCCCCACTCCCCACCCTTGATCCTGCCCCCCTTTGGCTTTAATTTTAACAGGAACAAGTGAAATTTTTCTTCATAGATTTATCCATCTGAAAAGGGTTCCCAAAAAGTCAAGTGTAGAGCATATCCTGTGCACAGATTTGTTAGTGCACAAGTCATCCAAGACAGGGAGTTGTCCTTCCTACATTTAACCCTCTAGACCAGGCAGGGGTCAGCAAACTTTCTTTAAAGGCTGAGGGTAGTAAATATTTTTGATGCTGTGAGTCATACAGTCTCTGTCTCAACTATTCAACTATAATACAAATGCAGCCATAGACAACACATAAGTGAGTAAATATGGCTGTGTTCCATGAAATGTTATATTTTTTAAAAAATGCAATGAACTAGATTTGGCCTGTGGGTGATAGTTTACCAACCCCTACTCTAAACACAGAGAAACCAAAATTCCAAATGTCACTTTCGGTCCAAAATACAACCCCAATCATTAGTGTTTTATATATTAAAGTTTAAAGTGAGTTTGAAAGTCTCCTATTGAATTAAATTTAATATAACTTTTTTAAATGCTTGTCATGTGGCAGGCACTGTGTTAAATTTATATACATCTGTCATAAGATCATCTGAACACCTATTGAAATAAACGTCATCATTGTCCCCACTGTGGGATGAGAAAACAGAGACTAACAGAGGTTAAATGACTTACATAACATCTCTGAGTTAACAAGTGATATTAGTCATACAACACAAACCCAGGGCTCCTGAGGCCACCAAGCCCATGCTGGTAATCCCCTCTACAGTATCCTTTATGCCTTTAGAGCATAAATTATTTAATATAAACTAATATAATTAAAAATCAAAACATAGACTAGAACTGGCATAATATAGTCTAATGATAAACATACATTATGCATACTTTAGTCAGCAATCCATTTTTTTAGAAAATCTTGGCTAATAAGGACTTAAAGAAGAAATAAAAATGAAGTCACTTTTCAATTATCTAGAATGAGGATGAGTAAGTAAAATTCATAGATAATCAACAAACTTCATCCTTCTTTTTATTCTGTTACTTCTTCTGTGTGGTGTGATGACATGATACAAACCTGTATCCAATTATCTAGGAAATGGTTACTCAGGCCACAGCTGAGGATAGAAGACTAAGTTCCCTATATTCCATTTAGAGAATCACCAATAATAAGGCCAGCCACTTTCTTGGGGAACCTGCTGGGAACTACTGTCTCACAGAACAGATTTGTCCTTCCCTACACTCTCCCAATGCAGAGTAGGAGCAAGAATTTCCCACTGGGAGAAAACAGAGTTTGTGAATCATTAACCATCCCTTCTCCCTACCCCACCCCTCATGAGGGAGAGAGTATTAGACTTGTCCTGTTTTCCTCCTTCAGGATTGGGGATGCTTGAACCATCCCTGCCTTGTACCCCATGGGAGATTAATGATTGTTTCTTTTCTAAAAGAGGCAGAGTTGTTGAATCAGAGTAGACCTCAGTGAGCTGGGGAAGGAAGAAGAAAACAAAGGAAAGATAGAAAGCTAAGGGAGGGAGGTCTGGGGCAGTCTGCACCCCATTTCCCATAGGTTGAGTAGACACTAGAGAAGGTGATTTGGACTTAAGTCATCTTGCTGGTGGGATATTTTTTGGCCAAAAGGACCCCTAATGAAAGTGGCTATAAGCTTTCCATACATAGTGGAGGAAAGGGTTGCTAAATGGAAGAGGAAGAGACCAACTTCACCCGTGTTGAACAACACAAAGGGGAAACACTACATCAGGTCTTCTGAAGAAGTAGAAGTAACCCAAAAAATCCTTAGGAAAGAAACAGCATTTGTATATCTACCAAATTTAAATGTCCCAAAGCCAGAAATCTTATCTTCCTTGATCCCACCAGCTCTGGATTAAAATCTGCACCCCCAATTCCCACCCCCACCCCACCATACACACATACACACACACACACACACACACACACACACGATCTGCCACATGGAGAATAACAGCACCAAAAAGAGGACAGACTTGCAGCCAGTAACCCTTGATCTCTCAAGAGACAGTTGCCCCTCTTACATCACCTGCCATCAGAGCTCCTCCAGCAGGCTGGAGAGATAAGGAAGAAGAATGAAGGGCTGGGGAGAGAGGAGAACAAGACCCTTTTCTCACTTAAGTAGCTCAAGCCTTCAGCCTAGTCTGCAGTGAGAAGGGGGAGCTTTTAACTGAAGGTAGGGTTGCAATGCTAGCTGCACTATACTTTTTTAAGAACTAGAAATGTTAAAAATGGACTTGGACTGTTATACAGCAAGAAAGGGGTTGGGAAGGTCAACAGAGCACGGCTGTGGCAGTTACTGGAAAAACAAATCAATCCCACATTTATACTTCAGTGACAGACACACTTTAAACAAACAAGCAAGTTACATTATTAATGTGATATTCTTGGAAAATAAAGCTGATCGGAGAAAAAGAATCCCTCATAAGGACAAACCTGCAGAACTGGTTTTCTAGGAATGGTGATGAATTACAGCATTTCCATTCACTGTTTCTATGCAGTCCTTTCGGGAACAAGTGGCCCATATTTGTCAAATGACTAGGCAACATCATACCAAAAATGATGGAAGACTATAAGAGACAGCATAGGAGGGGTCAGCCTGCAAAAGGAGCACTCTAAAGGCAGATTTGAGGGACCATACTGACAGATATTCAAAGACTACTGGGAAGTATGAGACAGAATGGAAGAGATGATGAGGACCATAGCTCAAAGCAGGAATCAAGAATGGAAAACCAGAAAATTTACTCAAGAAAGAGAAAGAAGGGAAGAAACAAAGCTTCATAAAGTGGATCCAAGTCTTTCCTGAATGCCCACCCACACAACGAGTTAACACCTGTCCAGCCCAAATGAAGGGGTACAGTCAGTAGTTAGGGCAGCTCAAGCTAACTAAGTAGCAGAGGTTACCCTGATATCTTGGTGCCAATGGCAATCACTGTGCATCATTCATCAGTTAATCCAATCCCAATGCAAATAAATAAATTAGAATTTCCCTTACCAAAATTAATGTGTCTTTTCTTTGTTTTCTCTAGGACATAGAAAGTACATTTGCCTGATTGTGTTGTTTGAGAATTAAATGAGACAGTGCTTCTAACATGCCTAGAAAGTATCTGGCATGAAATTATGTTGAATAAGTGCTTAAGTGCTAATTACTGTGAAGGATCAATTTTTTCATCTGGATGAAAAAATGGCTCACAACTACTATAGCTGTTGGGTAATTAATTGAGAGTTTAGTATAGAGATATAAATCTAAATGCATGTGTGTAAATTGTATAAATTGAGTCCAATTAGGATGTATCATAGAATCATATCACTTAGCTGCCTTTCTCAAAATAATTCATTATGAAATTTATTAAACAGGAATAGCAAGTGGTACTCTGGGCTCTGAACATGGAGAGTGTCTTGGTTATTGTATCATATTCTCAGCTACACCTGACTCTCGGGACCTCACATCAGATGGCATTTCTTTTCTGCACCCAATATTCCATGCACTTTGTCAGATTCAGGAGTCATTTTTCAAGAATTCGGCAAAGGAGTAGAGGAAGCAAGATGACTATGATCATGTCATGAGTGGGAAAGTTTTCTTTTGAAAATGGTTTATTTTCCATGGGATGTATGTGGAATTCTGGGAGCAGCATAGTTACGTTAATCAGACAGTTATTAACCCAAACTGCAAAGTGCATAGAGTTCAAAAAGTGCATTAGGAAGCTACAACAAACCAGAGGCTTTTTATTCTAGTGATTTAAAAAAGCTTTACATTTTTATTTCCAATTAACCTATCAATAGTCATGTCACTTAAATACTCCTAAGGAATATTATCTTCTCATTATTGCCAGAAAACATGCTGCCCAATTTCATAGCTCAGCTGTTCTCATGCATGGATGGATGATCTGAATTAACTTGAACAGAAACAAGATTTTTAGACACTGGGCTACATTCCTAGTTGTAAAATTTCAGTAATTAATATGTGACTTCAAATAGCAAAGGAAAGTGAATAATGTTTATTTTGTGCAACAAAATGATAGGGATACAATGCTACTCTAACTTTCTGTTTACTCAGTGTTAGCATATCAATAGAAAAATTATTGTAGTCTACACATTCATTCTCAGTACAACTGAATATTGTGCCAATGAGTAAAAATCCTCTGGAGAGCTGTCTTAAAATTAAGCTATTACACAGAGACTGTTTTCATTACAAACAAAGATAGTTGATCCCAGACGTGAGTTTTTCTGCCTCGTATATATACTCGTCATGCAGATTAAAATTGGGCACAAGGACGTCTACTATTCTGCAACTTCCACACTGTAAAAATAACATTTATTTGAGACGGAAGTGGTTGAGGTGATCAGGGAAGTTCAGACCTGTAAAGTACTAACTAGACTTGTTCACAGTCACAGATGTTCTCATTCCACCTCTTCTCAGGCCTTCTTCCTCACCTTATTCATGCTGGAGTGAACCTGGACTTTAAAGCTCCTTGTGACACATGAGTGTATGTATTTTTAAACCATACTGCAAAGGTTAATAATAAATTACAAATATTATTTTCTTGATGATATAGAAGGAAACCTTAACTCTGAATGAAGTAAAAACCTATTCATGTGCCTGTCTCCCCTCCTCACCAGTGCTGGGTTTGGGAATTAGAGCCTGTGTCTCATCTGTTATCTTGTTACCTCACTTTGAAGCTGTATGGCCTTTCACAAATCCCTCTTCCTCCCTGAAGCTCAGAGTCCTCACCTTAAAGTGAGGATAACAGAAACCAGAGATTAAAGAGTTAGGAGGATGGGCCCCTTGCCCTGAGTTCTCCTGTGGGTGTTTTAGTGGGTGTGCTGTCAGCAACATCTTCTTTTATTTGCTTTACCTCCAAATGAAACAGTCAACCAGTCACTTTCTCCCTTGTTCTCTCTCCCCTTCTTCCTCCAGTCAGAACTGTGCTAGAGGCCACAAAGGATATTGTAAAAGTAAAAAATATAAAACTTGATCTCTGCCCTAAAGCTGTAGTACAGTAGGTATAACATAAGCCCCATATGAATCTATTTCCCAGTGCTTCTCACAGGACTCAAAATGTAAAAATTAATATGTCTGCTTTTAGCCAGTTATGCCAGAAAAAAGCATGTTTACTCCAAAAAGAAAAGAGATGCCTCCACCTTGTGGCTGGGTCCTCTTCAGCTGATTCCAGTAAAGTGTTGTTCTGCCTAAGCTTGCTTCTCACTGAAAGTAGAAGATTGTGTTGTTTTACTTTTATATACTTTTTACCTTCTTCATATTGCAACAGTTGTTAGGGACTTTAGTTAAGGCCCTGTTCTCACGAATTCAAGGTTAGCCTTGACCAAAATGAAGTAGATAGTATTTGTTCACTTACTTAAGAAATGTTTATGAGGCTCTCCCCCTGTGCTAGGCACCTTCGCCAATGGTGGAAGAACAACAGTGAGCAAGGCACAGACCGCCCACAGCATCCTGACCTCAAAGCCCTTCTCTCAAACCCCCACACCCCCCCAAAACCCCCCAAAGACAATCGCTCTTCCATTAATCATTTTTACTTTGCACAATAATAAATTCTGTCCACACTACAAACAACTTTTTATTATCTACTATTTTTAAGGCAATATGTTTGTTAGCTACTGCTAGAGGGTACCATCCCTCTTTCCAGTTTATAACTTTGTAGGTGCAGAAGAGGTGGTGGGGAGAATAAACACAGAGAACTGGAACAAGTGTCAGGGCTGCAATAAGTGTTATAAGACAGGCATAGTGACCCTGAGATACAGGGGGACAAGTTTTTCCCTGAAGTGACCAATGATTCTTCATGGAGGATTTGAGTGGAGCTTTCAAGAATGGACATGATTATAAGATGAGCTTGGAAAAGTCAGGGAGAATGGCAAGAATCACTAGCATGAGCCAGGGCACAAGCAAAACTACAAAGTGGGAGAACCCAGTGAAGAATGGAGGAATGAGAAGCAGGTGACACTAAACCCGCAGAGCTAAGCTGCAAGGTTGGGAGCAAGATCTGGACAATATTCACACTGTGTCGATGAGTTTGGATTCTGTTCAAGAAGCACGAAGGAGGAGAGAGACCAAGGGAGAGGTGAGCTTTAAAAGATGATTGAGACAACCACATAGACTGAAAGAAGAGGAAGAAGAGAGGACTGGTGAATGGCAAATGGAGGCAAGAGAAGTGGGATATGACAGGCAGCTGCTGGAGACAGAGTGGGAGTAGAATTGAGGGAGTGTGGGAGCTGACTAGATACAAAAGCAACTCTGAAATCTTTAGGAGTCTAATAAAAAATTAGACTTAGTAACTCTGGTGCTACTTGTCTTTCTCTAATGATATCTTAAGAGGCTATATGTATAAAGATGAAATATGGAAACAAAGTTTTCTAAAAACAGCTTCTTCAGTATGGGCAAGGTTATCATCTCCTGATTTTTTGGTCTTGTTCTTAAATTGTTTCTTAAAGTTTTTGTCTTAGTCTATTCAGGCTGCTATAACAAAATATCACAGACTGGGTAGCTCATCAACAACAGAAAATTTTTTCTCATGGTTCTGAAGACTAGAAGTCCAAGACCAAGGCACTGGCACATCAGGTGTCTGATGAAGATCCACTTCTGGGTTCAGACACTGTGTCTTCTTGCTGAGTCTCACACGGTGGGAGAAGGGAGCTCTCTGGGCTCTCTGACAAGTACACTAATCCTACTCACAGGCCTCTGCCCTCATGACCTAAGCACCTTCCAAAGGCCCCACTTCCTAGTGCCATGACTTTTGGAGGTTATGACCTCAACCAATGTAAATTTTAGAGCAACATAGCAACCTTCATTTGTTGTATTTATTCATTATTTTTAAATCAATCCCCACCCCACACATATCCCACCCCAGTGTTGGTGCCTCTTTTGTCCCACCTTGTCCCCTAGATCCATTCTCTGCCCTATTCTGCATCCTGGGGACATATCTGCATGACCCAAGTCCCCTGCCTTCTAGTTCCCTGTTGGATCTGGCAATGGGAAGCACTGGCCAGAGACTGGAGGGCAGGAAGAGAGAAAGCATATTATTCATCTTCTATTCCTACTGTAACAAATTGCCACATACTTGGTAGCTTAAAGCAACACAAACTTATTATCTTACAGTTCTGGAGGTCAGAATTCTGAATCACTTTCTCTGGGTTAAAATCAGGTTGTCCTATCAGCAAGGCTGGTTCCTGCTGGAGGCTCTACAGGAGAATCTACTTCCTTGCATTTTCTAGCTCCTGGAGCCAGTTGCTTTCCTTGGCAGGTAGCCCCTTTCTCCCTCCTCCACGCCAGCAGCAGAGCATCTTCTCTCATTTCTGACCTCTGCTTCTGCCCTTATATCTCTCTAACTCCGACTTTTGTGATTTCATTGCATCTACTCAGATAATGCAGGATAATCTTCTCATCCCAAGATTCCTTAACTTAATCACATCTTTAGTATCTCTTCTGCCATATAAGGTAACATATTCCACCATTCCAGGAACTAGACCTGGGTGTCTTTTGTGAGGACATTATTCTGTCTGCTGTAGAGAAGTTGGGGTATTTCTTACCCTCTGTGGTAGAGGCCTGGCTCCTACCTCCACAACTGCATCTCCACTCAGGCAGCCCCTGTTCCATGGTTCCAGCTCTCACTAGACCCCTGTGACTTTCTTTCCTCCCCAGGGTCTTCCAGGCCCTTCCAGGGTCTACCATTACAAGTGGTAACAGCACATGCCAGGCATATCCTTCTGTGTTCAGCTGCCCTCTCTGGTTGTCTTAAGCCTGCCCATGCCTCTGAAACAGTCCCAAGTATCAAATATCTTCTAAACCTCAGCTGACTGGTACCCCAGCCACCTGTTTGGCATCCCTTTTCATGCTCTAATTCACACTGTTAACATGTCAGTTCCAGAACAGTCACACACACAAAGTAAATGTAAATGTGACACGCAAGTAGGTCGGCTTCAGCAGAAGAAGGAATTGTTATGCTGTGCCAGTATTGTACAAAGCCTCACGCTTGCATCTGGAAAGTAAGTGCATCTGATTAGATAAGCACACAGAACAATAATCCCTGTTTCCCCTCAATTACATCCAGGGAAGGGAAATAGTCTACACAGAATCCACAATAGGAAGTTCTCTCTTTGATTTCCTTTTGTTTATTTTTCAATCAACATGAGAAACAGACTTCATGACCTAACATAAATGATTTCTGAGCAAATGGATAAGCCACGAGCAGAGCAGCCAATGATAGCTTTCTATCCTTGCTCAGGTAGATAATTTTAAGATAGTTCCCCAGTCTCCTCTTGCCTAAGCAGTCAAACTGGCATACGGAAATGGAATCGTAGTGTTTTCCCTTCTATGAAATATTTTGCTTCAACCAGCTCATCTTTAAAATCTGTCTATGCATCTATGTCTGTAGCCAAACTTGTAGTCATCCGTCTGTCTCAGTTTAGGACACTGGTGGCAAACACAAGGCCTGTGGGCCAAATCCGGCCCTCTACCTTGTTTTATCCAGCCCAGCACCTTGTTTCTGCCCAGCAGCAGCACTGAGCTCTCACTTAACTATTAAGGAACAGTTACATGTATACAGTCCTAAAATTATATTCAGCCCTTTGAAGGCAACCACGAGGCTGATGTGGCCCACCGGCGAAAATGAGTTTAACAGCCCTGGTTTAGGGTTTGGATTAACTGCCCAGCATTCAGTAGGATTCTTTTTCTAAAAGTACTTATCTAAAATCATAAAGTAAAAAACAGCATTAACATTCTACTGAATTCCTAAAAGGCATTATTATCAAACCAACAAATGATTTTTTTGATTAATCTCAGTGATATTTTTAGAAAAAGCATTTGCTTTATTTCCTATTAAATATCCTCAGTAGATCAGCTCATACATTAGTATCTCAGTATCTCTCCTACATTCATGATGAAAAGCTTACCAATGTTGCATTTTTCTCTCTTCTATCATTATGATGATGATGATAACTACAATTAATAATAAAAGATTATACTTGTATAGTTTAGAATATACAAGGTACTTACCTACACTTTATATTATTTGATCACAGTTAAACCTGGTTGACATATATCATGAAACAAAACATAAAACTTTTTACAGACCTTGATTAAATTTGGTTTAAATATACGGAACATAGACTTCTTGCCAAGATGGAGGCATAGGTAGATACACTGTGCCTCCTCGCACAACCAAAAGGACAACAACAAATTTAAAAACAAATAAACAAAAAAACCAGAACTGCCAGAAAATCGAACTGTATGGAAGTCCAACAACCAAGAAGTTAAAGAAGAAACGTTCATCCAGACAGATAGCAGGTACAGAGACAGGCAGCCAGGACAGAAAGACTCACAACAAGGTGGTAGTTTGTGGGACCAGATGAGGTGGTGGCTAGCACAGTGGGCAGCCTCACATTTGCATGCAGATAAACTAAAAGGAACAACTGGGGAGCAAGACAGACCACGCAAACCAGGATTCAAGCATGGGGAAACAAAGACTCAAAACTCTGACTGAAAAAACCTGTGGGGGTTGCAGCAGTGGGAGAAACTCTCAGCCTCAGGAGAGTTCATTGCAGAGACACACAGGGTCCTAGAATGTACACAAACCCACCCATCCAGGAATCAGCACCAGAAGGGCCCAATTTGCTTGTGGGTAGCAGAAGACGTGACTGAAAGCCTGCCAAGAGCCCAATGAGTGTCATTGTTCCCTTCTGAACGCCTTGCCCACATATAGCACCACTATGCAGTGAAGTAGGTTGCCCTACCCTGGCGAATACCTAAGGCTGGGCCCCTTACTACATAACAGGTGTGCCAAGACAGAAAAATTGCCCAAATGTAAGAACAGATCAAAGCTCCAGAAAAAATATAACTAAGCAATGAGGAGATAGCCAACCTATCAGATTCAGAGTTCAAAAAACTAATAATCAGGATGCTCACAGAAATGGTTGAGTATAGTTGCAAAATAGAGAAAAGTGAAGGCTATGCAAAGTGAATTAAAGGAAAATGTACAGGGAATCAATGGTGATGGGAGGGAAACCAAGACTCAAATCAACAGTTTAGAGAACAATAAAATAAACATTCAACCAGAATAAAATGAAAAAACAGGAATTAAAAAAAAATGAGGAGAGACTTAGGAACCTCCAGGAAAACTAAATATTCTGACATCCAAATCATAGGGGTGCCAGAGGAAGGAGAGGAAGAGCAAGAAATTGAAAACTTATTTGAAAACATAATGAAGGAGAACTTCCTTAATCTGGCAAAGGAAATAGACTTCCAGGAAGTCCAGGAAGCTAAGAGAGGAGTCCCAAAGAAGTTGGACCCAAGGAAGCACACACCAAGGTACATCATAATTACATCACCTGAGATGAAAGATAAGGAGAGAATCATAAAAGTGGCAAGAGAAAGGAGAGTTACCTACAGAGAAGTCCCCATAAGTATCAGCTGATTTCTCAAAAGAAACCTTGCAGACAAGAAGGGGCTGGAAAGAAATATTCCAAGTCATGAAAGGGAAGAACCTACATCCAAGAATACTCCAGACAGCAAAGCTATCATTTAGAATGGAAGGGCAGATAAAGTGCTTCCCAGATAAGGTCAAGTGAAAGGAGTTTATTATAGGAAATGATAAAGGGACTTATCTAAGGAAAAGAAGAAGATCAAAAACTATGAACAGTAAAATGAACTCACAAGTATCAACAACTGCACCTAAAAAAACAAAAATAAACTAAGCAAACAACTAGAACAGGAACAGAATCACAGAAGTAGAGATCATATGGAGGGTTATGAGTAGGGAGGGTGAGAGAAGAGAATGGAAGTCAAGTTACAGGGAATAAGAAGCATAAATGTTAGGTACAAAATAGACAGGGGGAGGTTAAGAACAGTATAGGAAATGTTGAAGCCAAAAAACTTATATGTACAACCCATGGACATGAACTAAGGTGGGGGTGGATTGTTGGGGGGGGGAGGGCAGTACAGGGCAAAGGGAATAAAGGGGGGGAAATGGGACAACTGCAGTAGTATAATCAATAAAATATATTTAAAAATAAAAAATAAACATATGGAGCGTAGAGTAAAAAAAAAGCTTCTGAAAAATTTCATCCATTCATTAAACAAATATGTATGGGTATTCAGTCATGGGGCTGAGTCTCTGCTCTTGGAGAGCATACAGGGTAGTGACAGACAAAGGTCAATACTGTTAAAGAAATGCTGAGAAAAGACACCCAACCCAGACTGGAGGAATCACGGAAGGCTTCCCAGGTCATACCTGGGTTTTGTCCTAAGGGATGAGTAAGATTCATCTGTTTGAAGGGAGGAGTGCAGTTTCCCAACAAAAGGGAACTGTACGTATAAAGACACAGAGAAAGAAATGCTTTAAAAAGGTAGGAAGAAATTACCCAAAGATCAGGGAAGGGAAGGCTTGAAGAATGCAACATCCACACCAATTAAAAGCCCTAGAAGAGTAAGGAGATTTAGAAAGAAGCAACTTAATAAAATTCTCTGTATGAGACAAGTGTTGGTTAGTATTTGACAAGGAAAAAATAAAGGTTTGGTGAGAAAGACACCAAATTGTAATTTAGAGTTGACTTCTATAACTGATGCGGACCCCAGCTTGTGGGGTCCACCACATTATGGATAAGACACGATAAATTCACATGAATTCACATGAAAAACTGAGTCCTGTGGAGGAAAAGGGCGAGCATGGCTTTTTTCTCAAGAGGAGAAAAGCTGCGGCCCTTGCTGTGACCAGCCTTTATTGGGTTTCTCGGCACATTACATGATGGTCCTCATTTTCTATGCACAGGTTCACTTTAGGTGGTTACCTTTTACAGAAAACAAAGGAGCCAAGTCTACTAATCACATCACAGAAAAAGGATATTTGAAAATGCAAAGGGAAAAGTCGTTGAACCAGTTACACTCCATACTGGGGAGTTTTAGCATGAATTTTAGGATGTTACAGTAAGCACTTGCTGTCTCCATTCAGGGTGAGGGAATTTTAGCAAAATTGCAAGCCTGATTCCCCATGGGAGAACCTATCCATGGTCATGGGTCCTGTGCATCAGACCTTGCTTTCCACTGGGAGCTGGGCTCACACCACGCAGAATGGCCTCCTACACATAACTAAGCAAAGAATCATCTTTAAATTTCACATATATTTCCATGTTTTGATTTAGAGAGTTTTAAAAGTAAGAATGAAAAGTGGGGGTTCCTGAACAGAGCCCTGCCCCTGAATCTCCACCGTAGCTGACCTCCTGATTTGAATGACCAGCCAAGGCACCACCTCCACCACGGGGTAGTTGCTGAAGTCAAAGACTGACAATTTTTTGCACTGTGACTGAATCTTTTCTAAAGGGTTAATTCACAAACAATAAAAACATGAAATAGGGTACACCACCCCCATCAAGTAATAGCAGCCTCTAACGTCTTATACCCCCAAATCCCCTCGCCTTCTTGACGCTTCTCAGCAGGTATGTGCTTGGGCATGACCTTGACTATGAGCTCTTCTATAAATCCATGAGGACTGTTTTGCACTTCTGGTTTGATGAGATTTCTTGAGAGATGTTGGGAAGAGATGTTGGGAGAGATGTTTTCGTTTTAAGTGATCACTATCTAGAATATAGTATAAAGAGTCTCAGTTTTCAACATATAAATTGAGATAAATAAAATTCAGAGAATTGTGTTGTTCTCAAAATGTGTTTCAGTTAACAACTGGGTTAGTTTTCTCTCTGGAAAAACCTGATGACCTGTTGGGCGCCAGCGCCTTGCTGAAGCAACTGTGCACCATCGTGTAGAACAGCCGCAGGGTCCTATAACGAGCCGTGGGGTCCCATCTAATCAATCACTAATCTCACAGAAGAAGTGGGAAGTTAACCAAAACACTCAGTGTAACCCCTGGAAAATATTTTTACTGTAATAATTACTAAATAATATCTTACAAAGGTTCATTGTGAACACAGGTATTATATACTAAAGGTACCACCATCAAACTAGAAAACCAGCCTTTGTCCCTCGAAGCCCAGTGTCCTGTTGTCAGGGTGCCCAGTGACGGTGCCTGCCCAGGCAGTGGTGAAGACTCTAATTCTGACTCGTTTTTTACTGGCACTTTGTAATTTCATTCAGACTCAACCTCCATCGTTGTTTCTCTCAACCCTTCAGCGTGTGTTTCCCACAGCTTTACCTGTCTCTAACAATTTTTGTAGGTCACCATTACTGAAACCTCATTTGGTCTCCTGTGAGCACTACTGAAATTGTTACAGTTTGGCTGGAAGTGTTTAAGGCAGTGTTTCAAGAAAGGTTAAGGTATGCTTAGGTACACTTAAGCTGAACTTACTGTGCAGTGAGAACAAAGACTGCTGTTGTTGCTGAAAAGCAAACCTAACATTCATTTACTCAACAGTAATGAACCAAGAGCTGGCTTGTCAGGAATTGTGACAGGTATAGATGACACAAAGACAATAGGTATGTTCTGTTGAGGTCTAAAGTCAGCAGGAGAAACCAGACTGTAAGTGAAAAATTCTAATGGAGCTAACCTGTGACCTCAGATCATTAGCCACAAAAATGGCCCACAGCCAGGCCTTTCATAAAATAAAGAATGGAGATATCTATTGTTTATTGCATAAAACCCTAAGGAGTTCAATTTCTCACACTTAATTATAATCTAGGATCATTTCAGTGGCATAACAATGTGAAGCAGGTCCTTAGGGGTGCAGCGGTAGTCTGAGGGCAATTAACTGGCTGAACCTGGGGAAGCGCATTTGCAGAGACGTCCAAGCAAGCCCTGAGCATGACTGGGGCTGAAGTAAATCCAGGATTTATCTAGTTCTTATAAAGAGTTCATTGAGCCAAACTGAATACTTTCTCTATGACTTAGCTACAAAAATGCATACAGTACAGAGTTTACATTTTTTTCCTTACAACTTGAACGATTAACCACTTAAGAAATGTTGAAACTTTTACCTTTACTTCCCTTGGCCTTCCAATAAGAAGAAAAATGTCTTACCTGCAGAACCCCAAGCAAGTTCAAGGACTGGATAATAGTTTTGTGAAAGAAAGCTCTGCCATGATGTGGAACTGTGGAACTTGTTTGGCTGTGCCAGGAGGTCTTACCTCATTCATCTTGCCCCTGAGACATTGCTGTAAGGTTATTAGTTGCCCCAAAGGGCCACAGGTGAAAGTGTTTCTTCCATTTAAAAAAAATGCCTGGGATTTATCTTAACTCCTTTGGTTAGCTTCCTATATTTGACATCTTCTTGACCCACACAACGCAACACATCTGTCCTTCAACTACGTCTATGTGATTTGAGTCTGTCTCTTTCTCCCCCTCCCCCCTCCTCCCTTCCCCCTCTCCCTTCTTTCCCCCTCCTCCTCCTTCTATTTCTCCTCCTATTCCCCCTTCTTCTCCTCCTTCTATTCCTCCTTCTCCTCCTCCTTGTCTTCTCCCCATGTCCCCCCTCTCTCTCTCAATTCTAACTAGAACTTGATGTTCTAAAATTCTTTGAGAACAAGTGGAAGAGATCTTTCAAGTTTCATTTTAGTAATGTAGCTCAGTTGAATATAGCTCCATGATAGAGAGAAGATGGGATAAAAAAAAAAAACTACATCTGAGTCACAACTCATCTTTTTCACAATCCATGAAAAGAAAATTTCCACTGGTTTTACCAAATTCCCCCAGTTGACTCACATGTGATGTAGGAAAGCGACACCCTTCCTTCACCTGGCCGCCCCATGGCAGCTGCAGTGAAGTCAGATGAGGTAGGAAGGTAATGGGAAAACCTCTTCTCTCACAGACAGATCCTCCTCCTTATACATCAGGATACCAGGAGGATGCAAGGGAAAGGAATCCCATCCCAAACTTATTTTGGGAGTTTCATTTACAATGACTATGCAAAACATTGATATTGGAATGAAAATGAAAATCAAGCCTTTTTACAATACACACCATTTTTACAAGGAGAGACAGGAGTCTTAAGGCTGGACCTGTGCTGAGTTTGTTACTATTGACACTGGGTCCAAATGAGTTGGCCCATTTTTTCAGTTGCCCAGAACACCTTGTGAAGTTCAGACTCTTTAACTGTAGCAGCATTTCCATCTCATTATTTAACCATCACTACCCCCACCCCAAAAAACTTACTTTTCTGAGTTTAATGAGATCTTGAACTATTCCCAAACTCTCCTTGTTCCTAATGAGGCAGAAAATCAGCAGACTACCTGCCCTGGCACTTTGTAATGGGGAGGGAGCTTGGGAATGATTAAAAGTTTTAGACAAGCAGCTAAGGACCCTCAATTCAACCAGCATCAGAGTTGTTCTCTTCTTCCTCTGAAGGGACCCTTCATGGAAAGCTGAAAGTATGGCCATCTGCCAAACCAAGAGGTCAGCTCAGGCTCCTTGGAACTCTAAAAATAACATCCCTAACTCCTTCCAGCACCCCACCCCTGGAACTCCCACACAGGTGACATCAGCCCAGCCCCTGTGCGTCTTTTGGACCCCACTGCTTCTCAGCCTCCCACATGGTCTTCCAACCCACCACTCTCTCTGCCATGCTAATATTTTCTCCCTTAATTCTCATGAGCTCTTAGCAGGGAAAAGAGAAAGTAAACATGCAAGACAATTAAAACATCAAATTTCCTAAGTCTTGCCATTCTAAAGTATGTGACCAGAACAAATGATGTGACTCTTTCTATCATATCAAAAGATTCCTCTCGCCCTCCACATGGTTCGTTTAGAAAACTCAGCCTTGAGATGAAAGTGTCCTCAGGTGTGGTAGTTGTCAGGGTTTGATTTTTTTGGTTGAAATTGCTTGTAACCCCTTGTCCCATGGTTCTTGAGATGAGCCTTTTGAAAATGTTTCATTCACTGGCAAATATGTATGGTGCAAGATACAAAGTTAAATGCAACCCAGTCCTTACCTCATTTGCCCCATTATCTCCTTTCCCACAGGCTCCCAGTTTCTCATTTGAATAGACAATGTGATAACCTCACAACTTCAGCTCCCTTCTTCAGTCTCCCAGTTTCTCTCCAATTCACTCTTCCTATTGATGTCTCAGGGAGATTTTTTTTAAGATTTTATTTATTTATTTTTAGAGAGGGAAGGGAGGGAGGCAGAGGGAGAGAGAGAGAAACATCAATGTGTGGTTGCTGGGGGTCATGGTCTGCAACCCAGGCATGTACCCTGACTGGGAATCAAACCTGCGACACTTTGGTTCACAGCCCACGCTCAATCCACTGAGCTACGCCAGCCAGGGCTTCAGGGAGATTTTTTTAAATATATTGTATTGATTATGCTATTACAGTTGTCCCATTTTCCCCCTTCACTCCCCTCCACACCCTCTCCCACCCATATTTCCCCCTTTAGTTCATGTCCATTGTCATATTTATCAATTCTTTAGCTTCTCCATTTCCCATACTATTCTTGCCCTCACCCTGTCTATTTTCTACCTACCATCTATGCTACTTATTCTCTGTACTTTTTCCCCCCCCTCCTCCTCCCACTCCCCTGTTGCTAACCCTCCATGTGATCTCCATTTCTGTGGTTCTGTTCCTGTTCTAGTTGTTTGCTGAGTTTGTTTTTGTTTTTGTTTTAGGTGTGTTTGTTCATAATTGTGAGTTTGCTGTCATTTTACTTTACTTGTTTTTTATCTTTTTTTTCTTAGATAAGTCCCTTTAACATTTCATAAAATAAGGGACTGGTGATGAACTCCTTTAACATGACCTTATCTGAGAAGCACTTTATCTGCCCTTCCATTCTAAATGAAAGCTTTGCTGGATAGAGCAATCTGGGATGGAGGTCCTTGCCTTTCATTACTGGGAATACTTCTTTCCAGCCCCTTCTTGCCTGCAAGGTCTCTTTTGAGAAATCAGCTGACAGTCTGATGGGAACTCCTTTGTAGGTTACTGTCTCCTTATCTCTTGCTGCTTCTAGGATTCTCTCCTTCATTTTTATCTTGGCTAATGTAATTATGATGTGCCTTGGTGTGTTCCTTCTTGGGTCCAACTTCTTTGGGACTCTATGAGCTTTCTGGACTTCCTGGAAGTCTATTTCCTTCACCAGATTGGGGAAGTTCTCCTTTATCATTTGTTCAAATAAGTTTTTCACTCATTGCTCTTCCTCTTCCCCTTCTGTTACCCCTATAATTTGGATGTTGGGACGTTTAAAGATGTCCTGGAGGTTCCTGAGCCTCTCCTCATTTTTTTTGAATTCTCATTGCTTCATTCTTTTCTGTTTGGCTGTTTCTTTCTTCCTTCTGGTCCACTCCATTGATTTTAGTCCCAGTTTTCTCCCCATCACTATTGGTTCCCTGTACATTTTCCTTTATTTCACTTAGCATAGCCTTCATTTTTTCATCTAATTTGCCACCAAATTCAACTAATTCTGTGAGCATCCTGATCATCAGTGCTTTGAACTGTGCATCTGATAGGTTGGCTATCTCTTCATCGTTTAGTTGTATTTATTCTGGAACTTTCATCTGTTCTTTCATTTGGGCCATTTTTTTTATCTTGATGCACCTGTTATGTAGTGAGGGGTGGAACCTTAGGTGTTCACCAGGGTAGGGCAACTCAGTCGCTGAGTTGTGATGCTGTATGGGGAGCAGGGGTCCAAGAGGGAACAATGGCACTTGCTCCACTCTCTGCCGATTTCAGCCCCTTCTGCTGCTTCCCCCAAGCAAACTAGGCCCTTCTGGTGCTGATTCCCATGTGGGTGGGTTTGTGTACATTCTAGGACCCTGTGGGTCACTCCAACGAACTCTCCTGTGAGGCTGGGAGTCTCTTCTGACACCTCAGCCCCCAAAGGTGTTCTCAGCTGGTGGTTTGAGGCTTTATTTCCCCATGCAGGGACCCTGGGTTACACAGTCTCACTCCCCAGTTTCGCCCGGTTTATCTGCACATGAATGTGGGACCACCTGGTCCACCAGCTGCCTTGTGCGCCACTTCCCTCCACAATCCACCACCTCGCTGGGTCCTCCCGCTGCCACCCCAAGTGCCCGGGATCCACCAGCCACCACTTTTTTTACCATGACACCTCTCCACCCAGCTGCCGGACTCCACCCCTCCTATTGGTCTGGATGAATGTGTCTATTTTAACTCCTTGGTTATCGGACTTCCATAGAGTTCAATTTTCTGTCAGTACTAGCTATTTTTTTCTTTCTAAATTTTTGTTGTCCTTATTTTGGTTGTGCGAGGAGGAACAGTGTGTCTACCTATGCCTCCATCTTTGCCGAAAGTCCAAGATTTCTTTTTTTAATATATTTTATTGATCATGCTTTTACAGTTGTCCCATTTTTCCCCTTTGCCCCTTTCTGCCTGGTACCTCCATTCCCTCCAGCAATCCCTTAGTTCATATCCATTGGTCATGCATATAAATGCTTTATATGCTTTCTTTAGCTTCTCCACTTACAATACTATTCTTGACATCCCCTGTCTATTTTGTACCTACCAATTAAGTATCTCAATCCCTTCATTTTTTTCCCACATTCTCCCCCTTCCCTCTCCCAACTGATAACCTTCCAAATGATCTCCATATTTATGATTCTATTCCTGTTCCAATTGTTTGCTTAATTTGTCTTTTAGATTTGGTTATTATAGTTGTGAATTTGTTGGCATTTTAATGTTCATAGTTTTGATCTTTTTCTTAAATAAGTTCCTTTAACATTTCATGTAATAATGACTTGATGAAGATGAAGTTCTTCAGTTTTACCTTGTCTGGGAAGCACTTTATCTGCCTTTCCATTCTACATGATAGCTTTGCTGGATAGAGTAATCTAGGTTGTAGGTCCTTGCTTTTCATCACTTTGAATGCTTCTTGCCAGTCCCTTTTTACCTGCAAAGTTTCTTTTGAGAGAAATCAGCTAACAGTCTTGTGGGAACTCTCCTGTAGGTAACTATCTACTTTTCTCTTGCTTCTTTCAAGATTCTCTCTTTATCTTTAACTTTGGCATTTTAATTATATGTCTTGGTATGGTCCTGTTTGTGTCCAACTTGTTTGGGACTCTCTGTGCTTCCTGGACTTATATGTCTATTTCCTTTGCCAAATTAAATAACTTTTATTATTTTTTCAAGCAAATTTTTGATTTCTTGCTTTTCCTCTTCTTCTGACATCCCTATGATTTCAATGTTGGTACATTTGGAGATGTCTCAGAGGCTTCTTATATATCCTTGTTTTTCTGAATTCCTTTCTTTTCTTGCTGTTCTGGTTGTATGCTTATTTCTTCCTATGTTCCAAATTGTTGATTTAAATCCCAGCTTCATCCTCTCCACTGTTGGTTCCCTGTAAGTTTTTCTTTATTTCACTTAGTGTGACCTTCACTTTTTTCTGGGGCTTTTTTATTTTGTTGCTCTACTCAATGAGTTCTTTGAGCATCCTGATCACCAGTGTTTTGGGCTCTGCATCTGATAGCTTGTAATCTCTATTTTGTTTAGTTCTTTTTCTGTGGTTTTCTTCTGTTCTTTCATTTGGAACATATTTCTTTGTCTCCTCAATTTGCAACCTCTCTATGTTTGTTTCTGTGTATTAGGTAGACCTGCTTTGACTCCCTGTCTTAGTAGCATAGCTTATCATAGAAAAAAGACACCTGTAAATTATGTGGGGCAAAGCCTTAGGTATTCACCAAGTGGGGCAACCTGCTTCAACATGTTGTGGCCCTGTGTGGGGGGAAGGGTTTGGAGAAGGGACAATGCCATTGCCTGGCTTCTGGAGGTTTGTCCAGCACTTGCCCTGTGCAACTGGCACCCTTCCAGCTCTTGCCCTGGTGCTGAATCCCAGAGGGTGTGGGTCTGCATATGTTTTAAGCCCATGGAGGCCCTTTAAGTAGAGTCTCCTGAAAATCCAGCAGTTTCTTCTACTGCCCCAACCCCCACTAGTTTTTATAGCCAGAAGTTATAAGGATTTATCTTCCTGGGACTGGAATCCTGGGCTGTGCAGTCTGGCCTAGGGCTGGGATTGGTCACTCCCAAGGTGTCTCTCCTGATTTTTATCCACCACATGTGAGTGTGGAACCACCCATTCCTCCACCACCAACTCTCTACACTGCATCTCCACATCTCCACCCCTCCTACCCACCTGGATGAATGTGGCTTCTTTAAATACTTGGTTGCAAGCGTCCATACAGCTCGATTTTCTGATGGTTCTGAGTGTTATTTGTTTTGAGATCTAGTTCTAATTCTTTCTGTGGTTGTGTGAAGAGGTGAAGCATGTTTACCTACTCCTCCATCTTGACCAGAAGTCCTCTCAGGAGATTTCTAAATAGCACTTTGCTTCCCTGGTCAGGTTACTCACCGTTTGAATTTTTTAGTGCCTTGTTGTTGCCTTTAGAATAAAGCCCAAACTCCTGAGTAGCAGAATAAACTAACAGTTCTTTGCTGAATATACCATGTTCTTGAATCCCAGGATCTTTGCATGGGCTGCTCTCCCTACCTAGAATACTGTTCCTTCTCTTTCACCAGCAAACTCCTACTGATACTTCAAAACTCTGTTGAGATGTCACCATTTCCAGGAAGCTCTCCCTGACTACCAACCCCACCCATTCTGAGTTTGCTTTCCTCCTTTCTGTTCCATTAGCACTTTGCTAATACCTCTGTCATAGCACAGATATATTGAATTATAATAATCTTACCCACTTTTTCTCCAACTAGACTGAGGATTTGTATATAGATAAGAACTATACCCTTTATCACTATCTTTATCTTATCTCTCCAGTAGACTGACTAGTATATAATTAGTACTCAGAGATTTTTTGCTGAGTGAAAAAGCTTAAAGTCTAGGATGCAGGACAGAGAATTATAACTCTGTATGAGGTATGAGAAATAGCAGTGTGGGGTGTCATGATGATGATTGGACACTTCTGCTTTAGAAGAAGACAAGGCCTAGGAAGGTATCCCACAGAAGGTGATGCTTGGTCTGGCCTTGCACCAGACCAAGCAAAGAGAGGACAAGGCAAAGAGAATGATGGCATGCGGAAGGCCCTAAAGGCCTCAGTTGGCATGATGCCTTTAGAAGAGGCTGGTGACAGAGGCTTTAGACTGGTGACAATGAGAAGATATTGGTGGTAGGGTAATAGGAGATTATTTTAATAAATCTGTTAAAGGCCTGAACTGAGCTAGTTAGCAACAGAATAAAATTTGAGAACAGAGACAGATGCAGAGAAGTCAAGGCAATAAGGAACCCAGCATGGCCCCCAGGTTTCTGGCTTGCTTGACTGGCAGTAGTACAAACCAGCCTCAGGAATTAAGAAGAAAAACTGCTTTTGGAGAAAGATGGGAAACCCAGTCTGCTGGTGTTGAGTTGGAGGTGCCTGTTGGATGCCAAGTGAAGATGTTTAGTAATCAATTGAATATGTGAGTCAAGTTCAGAGGAGAGTCTAGCTAAGGATGAAAATTCACTGTTATAACTTCACTGGAACTTTTGTTTTACTTCTATAATTTGATTCAGTGCCATGAGGTTTCAGTCACGGGTGGGGACTGATGGGAGAAAGATAATTGGTCCCATATGCCTCTGGCTGGGATATGTGGCCACTAGCAAGCTACTTGACTTTAGACTTTGCCTGTTGCCTTACAGGAAAGAAGACCAGAAAAAAAATCTTGCAAACATTGGCCCTAAACCAAATTAATTTAATCCTGTCTTTTGTGATTCTTCTGTGGAATGTGAAAGTCTTGCCATTGAGGCCAAACTCTTTCATTGCCCCCAAATCACACTTCCAAAAACCACTGAGCACTACACAAAGGGTGAAGTCTTCTCTTCCTTGTATCAGAATCCTTACCCCTGGAGAATCATCTTCAGGTAAAGATGTTACTTCCTTGCTGCAACAAACATGTGCTTGTTCTTCCCCGCCACCCCCCCCACACACACACACTCTTTGGGTAGAGTGGTCTTATTTCAGTGCCCTCTTGCCATTGTGATGGCAATGTTTTGTTTCTCTTCTTGCCCAGCCTACAGGACCCACCTTGATAATGCTCTCCTATAGAGACTTTATTTGCAATCTGTTTGCATTGTGGAGTTTAGACTGAGAACTGCTTTGTGGGAGTCACATGATGGGCTCTTGGTTAAACCTATTTTATTCTGAATATCTACTCACAAAGTCTTAGTGGGAACTGCTTATGGAACCCAGACATTTCTGACAAATCAAGAGAGATTGGTATTTCACCAAACAGCCCTGGAAACCAGGTATGAGCATGGCAAAGATTTAGCAAGGGCACTAGTCATGTGTAGAGAATGGAGAATCTTGTTTCTACTTTAAAGGACTGTCATAGGAAACTCATCATCAAACTTGAATATCAACAAACCACTATTTACAAAGAAGGCAATATCACAGTAGCACCTAGGGAAATTTAAATGATGCATAATAAGAATTTGCAAAAAAGCCCAAAACCTATTAATTCCATCAAACCTGATGAATTAGATGCTGCACTGAGCCCAAAGCTGGCACTGTGTTTAATGACAAGGCCTTAAAATATTTACTTCTTGTTTCAAAGCACAGGTACCGGGTTATTTTGAAGAGTGATATCAAACCTATTCCCTATTTTTCTTAAATGCTAAATAGTTTACCCATAGTCTCTGCCATACAGGTTAAGTATAAGTGGCATATCACAACAACCTCTGTGGACTGATATGCTAATTTCTATAAAGGTAAATTAAGTTTGGTGGTCAGATCCAGGATGTGCTTCTTATAAGAAGCCAGAGACTAGCTTCTTATAAGAAACAGCAGGCTGCAACCAAATCATTTAAATGTTCTCAGGAAACTGGTAATCTACAATCCTTATCTAATCTGTTGAAAATGCAACTTGAGTAGAACCATCTGTGGGTGACTTAATGTTTCTTTAATTAACAGGTAGGAGATCAAATCATTGAAATCAATGGGGAGAGCACGAGGGACATGACCCACGCCAGAGCAATAGAACTCATCAAGTCTGGAGGAAGAAGAGTGAGGCTGCTGCTGAAGCGCGGGACGGGGCAGGTCCCAGAGTATGGTGCGTTTCACGTTTTGATTCACCCTTTCTCTGCTTCTTCCATGTACTGTAAATGCCAATGCTTATTTATATGACTACATCAGTTCTCCAATGCTACCTAAATATATATTTAGCTATCAATAGATATCTAGACAAGTATGTGTGCTTGAGCACAAGATACATGTATGTGTGCTCCTTCTTTTGCTCCTTAGTTATGTAATGTTTAAAATAGCAAATATAGGATCTTTCAGGGCATCCCTGAGTGTGCTGGGAGGTCCAGCCATCACTATGATATTAGAACTGCTGTAATTTGACCAGTAGTCTTCTGTTCATTTGAGTCCACAGTAATTTATCAATTATTTTCTAAAATTGCTTGTGCATCACATTGTACCCATAGGACATGTAATTGGGGACAGGGGACAGGCAAGAACAAATCTTCAGGGTGTGAAGATGAAAATGTAAGCTTCAGTTCATGCTGTGATTACATTTCCTTGGCATTTAGGGATGTTCAAAAAATTCACACTGATGTTGTGTATCTACATGTTTTTCGAGAAGGCTTTAAAGTGTATTTTAATTCATAGATTTCCTTCAAAAGTCTTTAATGATGTTATTTCCCAGAAGCCCATGTAAGGCACCATGGACAGCATTACTAAGGAACTGCTGGGTGGTGGTTACATGACCTGAACTATACTTTAATTCATCTTGAGAGTGACAGACAGACAGGCAGACAGGTATCAGGGAAGAGCAGTACAGAAAATGCCCATCCAGATCACAGAAATGGGATCCAACTGCTGACCTGAGTAAGTAGCTCGAAGTGTTGACCTAGGTAAATTGACTCCCACTTTCATTCCTCCATCCATCCCTCTCCCTCAAAAAAATATTCTAAATAGTACTTTCCCCTCTCAGATTATCTTTTTAGCCTGTTAGCTAATAATTGACTCACCTACTTAGCAGGACAGTATAGTCCTGAGTTGAGTTGAAGTATCGAATTCAAAAACCCTTAAATGCTTTGTTTCCAGGTCCTTAAACATACTCTAGAGCCTATTAAAAGGGCTGGTGAGTCCTCACTTTAAGAGTCAGAAAGGATTCAGAAGTTTCTGTAGGGCTGGCTCTGTGCCCAAGGAAATATTTCATCCCAAGTTCACACTGTTAATGTTTGGAGTTAATAAAATATGTTTAGATATTAATATCAGCAATCAGCACAGGTCTGATCCTGTTCAATGACACTAGCATTAATCCTTTAATGAAAGAATCTGAACACTTGGAGTAGAATGACTTTTTACACCCTAAAGTGTGATGTAATTCAGTAATATCCAACTGACTTGTGAGATTCTATCACTTCCAAAAAATACCTCATTTTAAAGGTATGTTTCACTCCACGGCAAGACGTGACTATTACCGATACCAAGGGATTTTTATAGAGTCAGTATTGTTCTTATTATTCCAACTGGTTAGTCTTTAAAAAGTTAATCTGAACAACACGGCTATCCTGAGCTTTCTTCTCTTTTGTAGAAGCACGATTTGGTCCATCCTTTGAGGGCCTACCATGCCAGCTGCTTGTCTGTAATGATCAGTTAGGACAGTACTACTGAGCAAGCTGTGGCATAAACTGAAATACACAAGCATGAAGCTGCCTCAAGGCATCTTCTGAACAAGTCAAAAATTCAAGATCATATCAACATTATCCCATTACCTCTTAATATTAACCAAAAATATCTAATTAAGGTTAAATTAACCAACACAGAGAGTTTGTTAAATATCTAGTCACACTTTTGAAGGACGAAAACTCTAGCAGTATTGCAGAATTTCACCTAAATATATTTGAAAATGTAATATTAAATCACACTTGCTGGTAATGTGAGAGCTCGTCAGCTACTTTCGATGTTAGACTGACGTTGACTTTGACTGTAAAATAACTTTAGCAATATGTCACAAAAGACCAAATTTAATAGAGTAGAGCAATTTCCTTTAAGGAAGTGAAAGAATAATCATAAACTAAGTAAACACCAGCTCTTCAGGAAACTCTTAAGCTGAAAGATGCATGGTTATGCATGAGAAGCCAAGGAGGTTACAGATCAGATCAGCATGTGAGGGAGGAGCTTCAGGGGCCCCCAAGACCAGTCCATACTCAGGTTTGCTGCAAGGACTCCTGGGACTCAGGGTATAGTTGCACTCAGAACAAGATTTATTAGTGATTTAGTCAGGATGCACAATGCGATCATAAGGGGCAGAAAACACAAGCAGAGGCTGGAGGAATGCATGTGCAGCCTTCCTTATTCTCTCTCTCCCTTTCTTTCTCCCCCTCTCCCTCTCTTTCTCCTTCCCCTCTCCCCCTCTCCCATGAGGGGTCACCAGAGGGCACACTTCTTCCAGCGACAAAAAAGCAACAACATATGTGTGATGTTGCTGCCCAGGGAAGTTCATCAGAGACTCTGTGCCCAAGGTTCGTTGTACTGGGGACTGATCATGCAGGTGCTCTCTACCTGGCATGTACCAAAATCCCAGTTTCCCCTAAGGAAAGCAGCATAAATCACATTGTTTGTACAAACAGCTGAGGCAGAGGGACATGCACTTATCAATTAGGGAAATATTTCTATTGCCATAGAGGATGGTTTACCAGTTACAGGCCCAGATGCCAGCAACAACCAGGACAGCAGACCCAAGCCTACTGTGTGAATTCTTCCCTGCACCAGGAGCAAGCCAAGGAGGTGGCCCCGTTAATGGGCCACACAAGAGACCCAACGTAAAAGGAGTGCCCACAGCTAAAGAACATCATATTTCTTCCAGCATCAGCTAAATGGACCATATCATGAAACAGAATTATTGTCCAAGATAAACTAGAGTGTATTTTAATAAAATTGGCAATTGGCAAGGGAGGGGACAAAATAAAATAACAGCAACAAGAACAAAAAAATATATGCTCAAGTTTACCAGAAGGTGTAACCAAGAATATAATTCACTTTGTCCAAATGCACCCTAATCACCGGAAAACTGATTTGATTTTTCTGTCAACTGTGAGTTTAATCCTGTGTTTGTTTTCTTTGTTTGACTTCTAAAATCCCAAACTTGACATAAAATCCATCCTTAAAAGATTGGTAAAGGAGGTTATCAGAATCCACAGGAGACATAACTTATTGGGGAACTGTTGAGACTCAACACAGCCTGGAGAGCAAACTTTGAAGGCAAGGAGACTGAAAAACGACAGTCTACAGAAGGGTTTTCAGTGGTGTCCACCATCTTCCACCCCCACCCCCGAAATACTGACAGAATTCAGAACAGCTCTGAAGCAAGACCCTTATCTGGACTTCAGTCCCTGCCAATGAAAAGCCATTTCAGTCAAGAGAAATACAGAACTCTCACACTGCATCCCTAAGGCAATCTGTGACAGAGAGATAAGTGCAGGGACAATTGCAAGAAAAAAAAATGCCATGGGTAACCTGTCAGATTGTTGACTAAACAAAATCAGTGTGAATCCAAGTGAGCCAAGGAGAGAAATAAGTACGCTGCAAATATGCCATCCATAATTACTGCAAGACTAATCGTCGGGTGACACCTCAGCCAACTCAGAGGCATGAATCAACGAATGCAGCGGTGAGAGTGGGGGCTGCACACTGAGGCTGCTGAGCAGGCAAGGGGAGTCGGAAAATGATAAGGGCTTTGAAAGAGAAGTTGCCTTTATAGTTAAGTCCTTGAAAGAGAAGCTCAGGAGAAAGACACTTCAACTGTACTCTAGTCCTCAGGATAAGAATTTGTTGATTATAAACTCAACAGAGAGCATGAGTTCCCCCTCCCCTGACCCGCATCGCAACCACTGGCAGGAATAAGGAACCTTCACTCCACCACACTGAGAGAAAAATCAAAAGATGCCACATCAAAAGGAGTGCTCTCCTTACCACTGGGGGTTGCTATTTGAATTACATCTAAAAAGGTTAAGAAAAAAGCAAGCATGCCCATGGTCCTAAAGCTGCAAAGGAATAAGTTACACAAATTAGCTCCCTGCCTTGAAATATAGGTGGCCTTCATTGGCATTCAGGGACTACAACGTGAACATTTGCTTGGGGCATACACGCAGCCACAGAGCCAGGTCAGGGAAAACCAAGGGGCCGCTGGGTGAAAAAAAGTCTTTACACAAGCAGTGCAGACTCATGCACACCTTCCCCTCATAGTATTTGCTGTGCAAATCTGATCAAAATAAAGCAAAATAGAAATATGCTTTCCAGTCTTGATTGATAGTCTGGCCTGTTTATTCTCTTAAAAAGCAACAGGGCAGATCTTTATGGCCAGAATGATGAAGAGTCCATATATAAATGGGGGTCTCTGGTAGTTTTAAGAGGCCAGGCAGAGTTATAAGGATGAAGCAGAATTCTCACAAAATCCACAGTCCAGCAACAACTAACACCAAATGCATATGTGAAGGGAAGGAAATAACCGTGTGTGAGTTAGACTCTGCCTCTTCCAAAGTTAATTGTGTCTATAATAGGCTTTGACTTCATTACAGGTTTTTGGTAAATGAAATTATTTATTTTTATTAGTATAATAAAACAGCATTAAGTAAGTAAAGATCTGAATGAGCCAGTAACTACAGCTAAAGAACTGAATGGGCCAAAAGGTTTAAAGATTTTCCTTTAGCCCTGGCTGGTGTGGTTCAGTGGATTGAGTGCCGACCTGCAAAACTAAAAGTCACTGGTTCGATTCCCAGTCAGGGCACATCCCAGGTTTCGAGCCAGGTCCCCAGCTGGGGATATGTGAGAGGCAACGGATCTCTGTATCTCTCACACATTGATGTTTCTCTCCCTCTCTTTCTCCTTCCCTTCCCCTCTCTCTAAAAAGTAAATAAATTAAGTCTTAGAAAAAAGATCTACCTATAATCAACAGAAAAAAAAAGATTTATGATGATCGTATCAGAGCACCAGATTAAGCAGTACTGGTCTCTACTTACATGGAAATATGTATTGTGTATTTGTTTATTCTTCTTTAAGAATATACATTGCCGAGTAAAATTATAAGCATTATAATCTTGTTTACAATTAGTTTGTTCAACAAGTCCTTTCTTCCCTCTGATTGTACAGATAAACTTCAGACAGTATACCCCTACCAAACATGCCATATGAGAAAAAGCCTGTAATTAATATCATTAACTGGCATCATTACTATTTCCACAACTAAACCAGGATTTCCCGAGCACCCACAATGTGTAAAGCACTCTGCAGACACCACCAGGAGGATAGTTCTGGCTCGCGGTGAGCTGACAATTGAAGAATGAGGTTTCATGTAACAACTGGTTCTAACAAATCAGTGACTGATTAAAAGGTCCCAAAGGATCTGTTCTAATGAAAGACATTTAAATGAGGTTTATTAATTAATTATGAAATTTAATAAGTACTTCTAGAGTGTTAAGAATCCTTGAAAAGTACTTGACTTCATTGGTTTGTAAAAGCATTTCCTTTGTTAAACATTTCCACTTTTTCTGAAGAAAGAACTTGCTGAGTACAGGTAACTTTCTGCTTAGAACTTGTCTGAATTATTCTAAATTACAAGTTAGTGAGCCCAAACTTTATCTAGCAAACTTGCTCACCATCGTTGCTCTTCCCCTCCTGGGGCTACTGCCTGAGGGGGCCGGAAGCACTGTGACCTGGGTCCCCAAGGCTTTCAGGGAGGGGCTACTGTGCCCCAGGGCACAAGGCGAGGGCAGGATCTCCGCCACCTCAGCCTCTTCCTCAGAGACCGTGTTTGTGGGAGCTTTAAGTGGCTCCATAGCCTCTGCACTAATTCGCCTGCATTTTAATGGGGCAAAAGGCAGCTTGAATAATAAATTCTGAAATTTAATTTCAGCTTCTGACATTGATGGTTGAGTGTATCTTCCTTTTCCCTGGGAGGCCCCACAAATCACCCCAGCACACCACTACTGAGTCAGAGCCAGGGAAGGGACAGGCTGTCAGGCAGAGCCCCAGTCTTGCTGGCTAAAAGGCTTGGACCGCGCTCTGCCGCGTTGGTAGGCGGCCCCGGGAGAGTCCGTAACCAGGGAACATCCAGCAGGCTCCTGTTTCACAGGGGCAATTGGGGCTTCCTTAACAAACACACCACTCTGAAATTCCTTTCTCCACACTCAACCAAAACCTCATTTAGGATTTTAAGTGTTTGTAGGATGAAGATGAAATTCCATTCCTTCACATGGTTTATTTGGAAACTGAGCTATAAAGATATTCCATTTTTTGGATAATCTTACATGATTTCCAACACACATTTCTCTTTAAGGATATATTAAGTGACTTCCTTCCCCAAGTCCTCGCTTGTTAGGTATTTTAGACTCTGATAAGATATGTTAGTCCACATAACCACCAAGAAATCTACCAAGAAGACCCCATTTGACTCTTGATCCAACCTCCAACCTCCTTCAGATCCCAAACACTTAAGTGGTTGGAGGAGATGCATAAGGAAGAGATATCTTTCCCAAACCCCTCAGAAAAGCACTCCCACATGCATCTTGGAAAACCTAAATATTCTAGTCCTTCAGTAACTCACCCTGGAGAGCCACATTTTAGGCTCTGATAAGAACATTCCCTTTCTTCCCCCAACACGAAGCTAAGCTGTCCCACAAGAGGGCCGCTTCCACAAAAGTCAGGGGACAGGGCAGATTTCTCAGAGGAACACTGCTGACTACCATAAGAACACTGGAACAAAGAAGTCACGAATTCAAGAAATATTTCTTACATAGTAGGAGGAGTGGAGAGTGGAGGTCAAGGGTCAAGTTTAAGAGACAAGAAAGCATGCATCATGGTTTAGAAACACACATTCACACACAACTGAGCTGATTCGGCCAAGGACTCTGTATTTTTAAAGTACTGTTCCAGGGAAATCTGTGCCTGGGGGCATGTAGGATTTATCTCTTCTAGCTCGGTTGTGAAGGCCAGGCCCACAGAGGAGTTTACTTCTCACTGCCCACTTTAGGTCTCCTCAGCCTCCCACCATTTGAGAGCATCTAACCCCTCACACTGCTCCTCCTTTGCCCATCCAGTCTGAATAGCTCTCCAAATATGCACCCATTAAAACTTTTGTTTTTTAAGAAGACTAGATTTTTTTCCCATTGTCCTCCCATTTTCCATCTCAGGTGTTTTTGACAATCTCCCACCCCACTGATTGAGGAGAGTCTGACCCTGTGGTTTATAGCATGAGAATGTCCATTCAAGATGAGCTTCTGAGCCCCCAGCCTCTATGAAGCTGGTGCTGAATGCCAAAACCATTCCCCACCGTCTGATTTTCTCTTGTCTCAAAGTAGAGATGATACAGAAAAGGTTTTAATCCTTAGGAAGGACTTTGCCAACAAAACCCTGCTGTACAGTTGTTGGAAGTGGCATCTAGTATCTTAAGCCAAATCTTAGGTAGGCCCAGCCAACTGCCGTAACCAGCAAACATCAAGTCTCCAAGCTTCCTTCAGATGCCTATGCCTACTGCCCTATCCTTGCATCCCTTAGCCAAACAACTCACCAACTTTTTTAAAAATCCTCTACTGAAGATATTTGTTTTTACTGGTTTTAAAGAGAGAGAGAGAAAGGGAGAGCGTGAGAAAAACACTGATATGAAAGAGAAGCATCGATCACCCCAACCAGGGATCAAACCTGCAAAATTTTGGTGTGCAAGATGACACTCCAGCCGACCAAGCCACCCAGCTAGGGCACCAGCTTTAATTTTCAAACTAAAGTACTCTACACCGCTCATTTCTGATGGAAGAAACATGGAATCCATAAGGCCACCTTTCTGTTATTCCAGAACTCTGCCTGCAGTCTTGCTCACAGATAAGATTATCCTGATAACCTGTTCTGATAAAGATCGCCCAATGCTTCTTGTTAACTGAACTCCCCAGTCAGGACCAAAAGTAAAATTACACAGTGCCTTACTCCAGGCTTGAATTATGTGCTCTAATTGTAGCAAAATCCGTAAACTTTGAGAGCCACACATTCTTCCATGTGCTGTTTGGATTCAAATATTTTTTAATAGAACAGGAAACAGGCACATAGCCTGAACTAAAAAGCTGTTAAGTATAATGTGGCTCAACATTTGCTTACAAAATAACCTTTTATACTTCTGTAGAAAGGTCTCTGGTCTTTTCAGCATGCGGGTTCCAATAGATAGTGACCAGGGCCTCTTCAGGACCCTGGGTTTTAGGGCTGGACATACACACTCACAAAGTGTGCATTAAATGTGCCTCACACAGCATGCAACTCCCCATTTTCCACATTTCACAGTAATTTCTACCCCAGCCTGCAATTTATGTCCACCATGTTCTGAGCCTTTTTATTTGACTTTGTGGCCTTGAAGTTTCTTAGCACATGTATCTTCCAACCCCAGTGAAGGCCACATTTAAAACCAAATGAGAACCTTTCTGTGTGACATTAAAACAGCTTGATCATTTCTGCACAAAATTGCCTGCATCTTTGCAAGGCTAAATGGTAAATTCAATTAATAAATCCTGAAATGTAAGTTCTACTTCTGATATTCATTGTAAAGTATTTGTTTCCTTGCCACAGAGGGGTTCTTCTTTCCATTTAAGCGCAATGTGTTAGTTCTCACCTTCAGGCCCCTTCCCCCAGACACACACGGTGCTATGAAAATGCCCCCCACCCCGTGGCACAATCAGAAACCTGTGTGAATACTATTCCATTCTACACACTGAACCATGCATACATGTGTGGAGCAAGTCAGGCATTTAGATAGAACTGTCATCAGTATGTATGTCTAAAAGTGGATCAGGCCTGCAAAGGTCTGAGCTGCATGGGTTAAGTTCTCCTGAATCACACAGACTGCACACCTCCTTCAGCTCACATCCTGCAGAGCTGAGAGCACACAGCAGTGGGCATTGAGGGAGCAGTAGTTGCATCTCCTAGAGGCCTGTCTCTTGGGGTTACTGACTTAGGTATTCTGGAATCTCGGGTACCCATCATCATGTGGGTGAGGAATGCTTGCCCATGAGCTCAGACGGACACACAGGCACAGCCACTAAGAGGCAGGTTTCAGAGCACAGCCCTTGGGCAGGTGAGTAGAGCAGAGCACACCAGGCAAGACATAGCTGCATTTTTTTTTCAGCTTTATTTTTTCCAGAAAACAATTACAGCCAGCAAGTCAACTGTGAACT
This sequence comes from Phyllostomus hastatus, assembly GCF_019186645.2. Lineage (NCBI taxonomy): Eukaryota > Metazoa > Chordata > Mammalia > Chiroptera > Phyllostomidae > Phyllostomus > Phyllostomus hastatus. The sequence goes on from NW_025334041.1 coordinate 43,749,845, forward strand.
TTGAATATAAATAAGCAAATTGTCAGAGGTGAGGGGAACCATAAGAATCTGTGAGATTATTAGAGAAAATATAATATAAACATGAACACACCATGTCTTCAACTTGAGAATTTCTCAAAATTTGGAAGTGATTACTGTGACTGAATCTCAAATGACAGCTGATATCACTGAAACACCTCATCATTATGAAAAAAATCTGATAGTATCATTTCAATATTTTTTAACATTTCTGCCTCCTTAAAAGCATCTCGGGATGCCCTCAATATTTTGAGAAAACTCTACTTTTGGAATACACAGGTAGCTCAGTCTCTCACTAATTTCACTTGTTGCATGCTTGATATGATTAGCTTTACTTAAAGTCTTTATTCTTACTTCCTAGATCATTTTTATTCAGCTACTCTAAACATACTAAGCAATCTTGATTCTAACAGTAATAATATATCTTTGTCACTGGTTCTGTTAATTCTAATGATTGGTCCTAGGCTGTTCCTCCCCTTCCTTTAGGAATGGTACCTTCCAGTCTCTCCATGTGCATGAAAAGTGACAAGCATGGGTCCCCATATTTCTACTTATTGGGCCACCCTAAAGACACGGTTTGTAAAATCTGCATGAATATTATCTTTCTCTAATGAGCTTTGGTTTTTGTATATGTTTTCAACGGTTGTATAATGCTCTCTTTCATAGTAGCTTGTCTAATTACTGCTAGAGCTTTTGAAAATATTTATAGCTGAGATCGTGTAAGGGTAGGATCGGGGGTTCACGAATGGCCCCAGCCAGAGGGAAGGCTGGAGATAGCAGACGTAACACTAGCTGAGTTCTGCCCCACACACTTTTTCAAAAGAGTCCTCCACCAGCCTCACTGCAAATGACTACACTTATTTCCCCTCAGCCCAAGTTTAGACAGCAATAACTCAGGCCACCGTTTTGACACCAGAGGAAAGAGAGCCACAGTCACCAGACATTCTGGCCCTAGAACTCTGAACTCCACCTGGCATCCCAGTATTTGTTCCCCAACCTGTTTTGTGGCAGTTAGCCATTCAGGACTGCACCTCCTCACTGTTCCTTCCCTGTGCTCAGTGTTGCCTTAGGTTTAAGGAGGGAAAAAAAAACAATGTGACTTCTTTGAAAGTAGTCATCATTTTGTATCTGAACAGTATTCACCACTATTTCAAAATTACTTTCTCAAGTGTTGCTACATTGTAGCCTAAAATTTGGTAAAAAAAAATTCTTAAGGAAAAAATTATCCTATATATAACTAAAGCAGAAAATAGATGATAGCCTTGCAAATACGGTTCAAGCAACTGTTCATCCCTAAAACACATCCTTAGGGAGGCCGCTGTTCCCACATCAAACCCTGCAGTGGCCATGTGACTATTGGCACAGTGTAGCAGGACTGGGATTTTAACATGTCAGCTTGACTTTTGCCAGAAACTGATACTCTTGCCCAATCCCCATGGTTGGCTGTGGAAGCCTGGATCAGACTGACACATTTTTCAGTTCTGGTTTAATTCTCTCCCATTCATACTGTCACAACCTTAGATGAACATCTCTCCACCACGTCTTTTAGTTAGCTCTGCATGTTTCTGAAAGGTATTTTCTGATTATAAATGACTCTGCTTGCTGCCATCCAGGATTGGCTTAAGTTTAACATAAAAGACAACATTATTCACTAAGTAAATTATCTAATTGGTCTGCTGAATATTTCCTCATCAAATAGTTTTATGTTCAGATAAATATCTCTACATACACACATGCACCATTGTAATCATTGATTGAAGATGTCTACAGAAACAGATACTTTGTTTTTTAAGATTTTATTTATTTGCAGGGAGAGGGGAAGGGAAAGAAAGAGGGAGAGAAACATCGATCTGTTGCCTCTCACTCACGCTCCAGCCTGGGACCATGCCTGCAACCCAGGCATGTGCCCTGACCAGGAATCAAACCGGCAACATTTTGCTTTGCCAGATGATCCCCAACCAACTGAGCCACACCAGTCAGGGCAACAAAACAGAAGCTTTAAATGTGGCATATGTCTAAAATGTCTGTCTCTCAAGAAGAAGTTATTGATCAGGGAAAACCTAAATTAGGGAATAAAGGAGAAAGCTGCAATGTACTGGAAAAGGAATAAAGCCATGGATGAGTATTGGGGAAATCTAGTCCAGAGATCATGGTTTAAGGGGTTATAGAATTCTGTTTCTGACCAAAGAAAGGCAAATGCTTGCCACATAATTTACCTCAACTTCCATGGAGGTGAGGGGACCTGGATCAATCAGTTCACTGGAGTCACTGGCTTGAAGGACGGGGGCAGCGTTCTTTGTGGTCTCACTTCAGTTCCACAAACACCTACCAGGCGTGCCTCACTTGGAGCTAGGGATAAAGGTGAATGAGAGAATCTCTGCTCATGTGTGCACACAAACAAGTAGGGGGGACAGAAAATCAGGCAATGGAACAAGTACGAATAGTATTGGCAAAGGAGTGATATGAGCCCCAAGAACCCAGCACACTAAATCTTCTTAGAGGAGTTGTCTTAGACACTACTCCACCCAAGGGTGACAAGGGCAGGAGGTAAGGCAGCTGTCACACAGGCTAAAAGGGAGAAGAGGAGGGATGCAATGCGAGAGTGCTGAAGCGGGGCTCTGTGGAAAAGGGCCTTCTATGCCGAGCAAAGGAAGTCAAATTTTATATCATTAGATGCCATCAAAAACTGTTTAAGTGGGAGGGTAAATCTCATTGGAGATATACCTCAATAGTATTTAAGACGGATTTTACAGGAAACTGGAGACAGTTAACACATTATGGTAAAAGTGGAGGAAACTGATGTGAGGACTGGCATTAGGGCAGTGGTGGCGGAAATAGCATGTGGGAAATGGATTTGGGAATGTTGCAGACATTTCATTGATGGAAGTAACAAAACCTGGTGACTAATGACTATGAAGGAAAGAATCAGAGGAGGCTTGTGACCCAGGGCTGGGTGGAAGATGATGCCACACAGGTGAGGGAGCAAGTTTAGGAGGAAAGATAATGAGGTCAGTTGGAACTTGAGTTTCAGATGCCTCATGGACCCATAAGTGAAGCAGTGCACACACAGAGCCCTGGATAAGGTGATCAAGGGCTGGAGCCAGAGCATTCTGGGAGCCCTGCAGAGCACAGCTAGATCCACGAGTGGGATGAGGTCTCCCGGAGAGAACCCACTATGTACAGAGAGAGGAAAGTCATGGGACATGATGACATGTGGGTGACAACTAAGAGAAATTGGTGAAGATCAGAAGAGGGCAATTCTAGAGGCAGAAGAGAACCAGGAGAGAATGATGTGGAAGTCAGAGAGAGGGCTTCAGAGGCTATGGGAGAATGCCCCATTTTCTAGAGAAAAAGTGGTTGCTTTGCCCTAAAATGGGCTCCGGAGAGGATTAGGACAGGAGGGCTGAGAGCAGAGGGGCAGAGACAAAACCACAGTGCGCCTGGTTTTGCAGACTGCCTGGCCCGTAGCACTCAATAATGGCAGCTATTATTGGGGAGGGCAGGAAGTGGCCTCCTCCTGCTACTCCCCACAGACCTCGCCGCATGGCTCCCCACATTGTGGGCCCCACTGGGAATCCACCCAGTGAGACCTCCCACACCTGCAGCTCCTACACAGATACAGCCATGAGTTCAGGTGTGGTTTTCCTATTGCTTTTTCAGAAGACAGGAATGGACAGGGTGCAAAGATGAATGATGACATTTCTACCCAAAAGGAACTCTATATGTAGGGAATGTTTAAGGAAAACAAGGTGCTCATTGTTCATTAAAAAAAAAATACTCTGACCACACTTCTTAAATCATTCACAAATGTGATACATTGCTTGCTGGGTGGATAGAAAAAGTATTCAGAAAATGGATGTGCTCTGCTTAATTTCCCTTTTTTCCTGACATATTCACCCTTTAAAATCTGGATTCTATCATCAGCATTCCAGTGAAAACGTCCCCTCAGTGATCACCAGTCTCACCACAGTAACAGAATCCAACGACTAACCTTGTCCTCCAACCCCCTGGGACTCCCCGTGACAGCTAACACTATTCGTCAGTGTATTCGCTGGGTTTCCTGCTGCCTTTCTGAACACTCTCCCAAAGTCGACTCCAGCTGTCTTCTCTTGCAACAGCCCTCCCCGCCTTTCCCTCAGGATGTTGTCTGCTCTCACGGTTTCACCTGTCACACTTTGCAGATGACTCTTATGTCAGCTTTGCCATCTCCGACTATATTGCACAGCTCCATGCCAAGACTTCCAACTCCCTGCTAGACATTTCTACCCAGATACCTCACATTCACATATATTCAAAGTTGGATTCATGATCATTCCTCCTAAAATTCCCCTCCTCTTTAATCACCTACTTATTAAGGGACCATCGACCCTCTTCATTGCCCAGATCAAAACCATCTTGACTGCCTTTCTCATTGATATATACTCATATAAAACCAGTTCCCAAGCTTCAGGGATTTTATTCCTTTTATTTCTCACAATGGCCCTCTCCTCCATTTCTATTAAACTACAGTATAGGCCAGTTCCACAGGATTAAAGACCCTTCTACCTGTTCTCCCTACAGCTATGGCCAGTCTTCCCTGCTCTTGATGCCAGAGCAATCGATTACCCTGAAGGACTGCCATACTCAAAGACCTTTTACACACATGAATAACACCAACATAGTTTAAATGAGTCCCCAAATCCATCTCTGATATGGACCCATCCAAACCAGTCTTATCTCCTATCTCCTGTAATATGATATCACATATATGCTCCAGCCACCTGGAATGCTTGCCATTGTCCTATCTCCTCAACTTCATGTTGGACACATGCTGATCCATTGGCTTGGAAAACCCTTTTCCCAAACAGGTCCTTCAAAAACCAGATCAAAGGCTGCCTCCTCCGTGAATCCTTCCCCAAACCCACCAATCAGGAGTGATCACTCAGTTCCCTGAAGTCCAACCAGCCTTTATACATCTCCCACCTCACTACCCCCATGCCCTCACTCTCTGCTTTGCAACATAGTTATCAACGTCCACATGCTTCCTTCCCTTTTTGGAATTTAAATACAGGTTATTACCCTAGGTTCTCAATATAGTACTTTGCAGAGAGAGTAAGTGAGTGAGTGAGTGAATGAATGAATGAGTGAATAGAAGTCTTGCAGTATCCCAGGGTCATCATTCTGATGGCAAACTTCTACTGACCCTCTCAACCTAACCTAGAAGTAGGCCTTTGGAGTTTATTTTTAAAATAAATTTCTGCCTATCTGTATTTTTTTAAATTATAATGTATCTCTTCCTGTCAAGAGTTGAGTAGGAGAAAACTGGCTAATTGAACATTCCAAGTTATTGTTTCTGGTTAATCAAAGTTTTACTGCTTCTATAAAGTGTTTTCACTCAAATTGCAGTTATGACCTATGTTGCCAGCACAAATTGTAGTTTAACATCCCAGACCTGCCCCTTCACTATGGAAAAGCCGTGTATAACAGTGTCCTGGAGACCAGTCCACCCACAACTGTGAAACAAGAGCTAACAGTAGGACTGTCCCAGTTGGAGTGTCAGCCTGCCCTCCTGTTGTGGAAGAGGGACCACCATTATAAACTCCCCAAGCTTCCTTCTAGCCTCCTAGGTTTATACCAAGTTCTATCAAATTTATATATTATATGATTACATGTCAGCCACTGTTTGATTCTGTGGGGTCTACAGAAAAAGAAATGTGCATCTGTCCTTCCCCTCAAGAAGCTCTCCATCCCATTAAACAGCTGAAAATACTCACTTTGAATAAATACAAGACAGTAGAAGCATGAAAAACAAAGAAGTTTGAGGCAAGAGGGGGAAATAACGACCAGAAGAGTCAGACTAGGCTCCTTGGAGGAAGCCAGTCCTGAGATAACCCCTTGAGAGACCAGCCATTTAGGATAAGCAGAGAGGAGGGCAGAGGGCACTACAGTTCAAAGTGCAAATAGGATATTGTGGGAGGTAATTTTGATGTTAAGAAGTGAATGACATGACTAGAGCATAGGGTTCCTACCAAAAAGCAGAGGCAGGAGAAGCATAAGAAATTTGAATGCTTGGAAGAGGCAGGTATCTAGAAACCAAAAGCAATGAGGAGACACAGAAGAGTCCTGAGGATCATACTGGCCAAGAAGTGTTTTAGGGGTGGTGGAAAACATCATTCAATCCTGACTGCCATTAGAATCACCTAGAGAACTTGTGTTCAAAAAATATACAAAGAGGCTCCTCTCCAGATCAATTAATTAAATGTGATCAGAAGGGTGGAGTGGGGTGGGGGTGAGGGATGGTGCTGGCTTAGGTAAACTGCTTTTATTTATTTATTTTCTACCATTCTCTAGGTCAACGTAATGAGCAGCCAGAGTTGGGAATCCCTGGTAGATCAGATATGGAGGTAGGTAGATCAGGTAAAGAGGCCACTACACTAACCTAGGATATGCAGAGACGGAGGACTGAGGTGTTGAAACAACAGAAGTGAAATACAGGAGAGTTACAACACCAGAGTCTTGAAAGAAGAATCAATAAGTCTTAGCGATTTAAGAACTAGTCACTAAGGGAATAAGAATTAGGGAAGACTCAGAAATTATCCCCAGGTAACATCCTGAGTATTTAGGAAGATGACAGAGCCATTGTCAGGAAAAAAAAAATAGGAAAATTCAGAAATGAGGCTGTTAACTATCTGGCTGACTTTTCAAGAGTTACTTAATTTCTCAGGTTTTGGTTTTCTCATCTGTAAAATGATAGGGTTCAGTTTTATGATGTCTTAATTCCTTTCAAGTACAGTCATACCTTGGTATTTGTCGGCTTTGAAACTTTGTCAAACCCTGTACTCACTGCATTTTGATGAGAAAGAAAATGTTTCACCACTCTGCACTTGATTTGGACTTGTTGCACTTGCCAAAACTTGTACAAGTCACGACACTGCCCCACAAGAGAAAATGCTTCATCGTTCGGTACTTGTCACAAGTTCAGAACAAATTAACGATGCGTACTGAGGCACCACTGTACTGGAATTGAAAGCGATGTAAGTGAATTAGTGTGCAGCTAAAAAGGCATTAGGAATTTTAAGATGTGTGGACATTCAAATAGCGGTTCCCAACAAGCGACTGCATCAGAGTCATGCGTCCTCAGCAGATAAAGCCAAAAGAGCACAGAAACCTGGGGGCAAAAGGAACCCAGAAAAGGAGACGAAGAACACAGAACTTTGCTCATTGCCTACTCCAGGCTCTGCATCACCTCCCTCTCCCCTGTGACCGGCCACTGTCCCTCATAATTCCAACTTTAATGTGTGGGCACAATCATTCTTTCTGTGACTGCTTAGAGTTGCTCTCATGTACTGGGATTTTCTGGAGAAACATTGTAGTTAACATAGTGCCTTCAAATAAATGAATTGGGTCATTTTGTAATTTATGAAAATTAACTAACAGAGAAAGCAAGTAGCTTTTTAAATTTAAAATCTCTCTTTTTTTCACATAAAATGCCAGAGGGAGAAAAATTATCTTTTCCAAATGAAATGCATCTGCTCAGTTAGCCTTTTTCCATTATATCCATCAATAGCTTATCACCCCTGGGCATATAGCAATCAATAGCTTGTTTTCAAAGTGAAATATTCAGGTTAAAAAAAATTTTACTGCTTACTCAGCAGGTAAGTGAAAAGTTGACTGCCTTTTGTTGTCAAACACAGTGTGACTGTGTCCCAGTCCTCCTACACCAAAAGCTCTGGGACCTAAAAGCTCTCTAGAAACCTCCAGTTGTTGTGGCCGGGCCACAGAGATATACACATGGCCACCAAGCAATGGTAAGACATTCAACATCACTTACACATTATCAGGGAAATGTGAATCCAAACCATAATAAGGTATTACCTCACACCTGTTAGATGGCCACTATCTAAAAAAAAAAAAAAAAGGAAAATCAGTGTTGGCAAAAATGATAGAGAAATTCAAACCCTGCACTGTTGGTAGGAATATGAAATAATGCAGCCACTGTCAAAAACAGTGCAGAGATTACTCAAAAAAATTAAAAATGGGACTACCTTATGATTCAGCAGTCTCACTTCTGGGTATACATCCAAAAGAACTGAAAACAGACTTTGAAAGAGATATTTGCACATCAATGCTTATTGCTGCATTTATACACAGTAGCCAAGAAGTGAAAGCAACCTAAATGCCCACTGCATGATAAATAGATAAAGAAAATATGGAATATACATACAATGGAGTATTACTCAGACATTTAAAAGAAAGAAATCCTGTCTCATGCTACAACATACATAAACTTTGAGGACACTATGCTAAGTGAAATGAGCCAGACACAAGGAGACAAATGCTGCAGGATTCCAGCTGTATGAGGTATCTAAAGTAATTGAGTCTTAGAAAGTAGAATGCTGGTTAGCAGGGGTTGGGAGCAACAGGAAAAGAAGAGCTGTTCCAGGATACAGGGTTTCAGTTTGGCGAGATGAAAAGTCCTCAAGATCTATTGCACAACTATAGTTCCAATACCGTCAGTGCTGTACTGTACATTTTCAATGGTTAACATGGTAAATTTTATGCATTTTATACAAAAAAAAAAGGCAATGCCACACTGGTGCTCTTATGAGAACCAGCAGCTCTCTAAGAAAGGCTTCAGAATTAAAAGCACAGAGGGCTTCTCACCTCCTGAGCTGTATTTTGTCAGTCACACTGATGTTTGGCAGACCTCAGGCCGATAGATAAGAGGTGATGAGTTTGGGAAAGGAGCATTCTGCCAGGGAGAGGCAGATCATTATGATAAGATTGTCATTAGCTTAGGTCCTCTCTTATCCCCAGGGTTTTGATTCCTTGCTGCTGCAGTTCAGGTTCTTGCCTTTGTTGGAGGAAGACTTGGCAGTTGAGTTCCACCAGGGCCAGCAAGGAGCTAAGGCAGCATCTGCAGAAAAGGACATTCCCGAGTCTGGTGCTGTTTCCCTGATTTATTTACTGATGTTCCTTTGTATCCTACCTCTTTCAAAAAGGCTTCTTTGAGGCAGTAGCTCAGGTTCAGTGGGGAGGAGAAATGTCAATTGTTCTGCCAGTGGAGCTAAGTAGGAGCTTGCAGAACAAATTCTAACTGAACACAATCCTGATTCCCAGTGGCAAGAAGGGCACTGACAAGGCAAAACTGTTCCCTTCATCTTCCTCGGGAGAAGGTGGCAGCACTCACCATGGTGTCCGGTAATGTAAAAGGAAATGCATCCCCAGTTTACCCAGTAGTGAAAAATGCATTGGCAGGCTATTTAGTACTGCAAAATATGCGTGAAGATCATAGCATTCTTTGTGCCTTTCTTTGATATTTCTTATGAACAATTTTGTTGGGTTATTATGTTGTATGTTTCACAGTTCTTGAGCCATTGGATCATTTAGCGAGCCCAGAGCCCCGTGCTAGCCACCTGAGAGAACTGTTCGCCTTCTGGGGACAGAAGCTATGCCTGCTAGCTCAGCTGTGCCATGCTTTGCACCCGGTGGTGCCTTGCACTGCGATACGTGCATGGGTGGGTGGATGGGTGGATGACTATCAAGAACATAGCAGAGTTAGGACCTGCCCTCCAGAAGATTATGGTCTATTAGGAAAAAAGAAGAAAATAAGCACTCCAATGACTGAAGAAACTTAAAAACATTTGCCACAGAAGAATGTAGTTTATACACACACTCACAGGAAGAGGAATGCCAGCAGAGTAAGTTCAGTGCAGCGGAAGATGGTTTAAATAAACAGTTCCAACCCTTCCAGTCTTCAGCATTCCAGTGTGAAAATTAAGTTCTTTTAACTAACTGCAGCATCTTTTACCTATGTTTATCCTAACCTGTTCCACTTAAATACATCAATGTTTATGTATACATTACTGTGCAAAGTGGCTGCATTCTAAGAAAGACCCACCACAGTTAGCTGGTAGACTGGCTTCCTCCACTTAAGAGAAAATGCAAAATAAACTCAGTTCATAAAAGAAAGTGGTATTGGATCCAGCCAAGTCCAGGGTAGATCTCATAGGAGTACAAGTGAGCTTGAGAAATCAAAAAGCTAGAACAAAGACGTTAATATCTCACAGCAGGCTGGAAGCTCAGTTTGGATAACAGAATAGAACAGAACAAAATCTAGTCAATTATTTTCACTTACTCACTCCCTGACAAGGAGTAAGTAACTTTCAGCTGATTTGTTTTTCTTGAACTTTTCATCATCCTTCTCTTCTATGTGGTCTTTCCTCAACCCACCCACCCCATAAAATGGGTGCTTCTGCTATGAAACAAAGGGAAAAGGACACACTGGGGAGGGGATTCCGTGAGAGGGGTGAAGATAGTCACGGGCTTCTGCTCGTACCAGGGACCCTACAGGAGAAAGTACGGGAAACTGTTGATTGCACATATTTTCCCAAGTTTCTGGTTAATAAATTTCTCCTGAAATAGCACATTTAGAGGCCTTAGCTTCACTTTTTTAGAAATCTCTAATTAGATACATATTACTATGATAGGAATATGGCTTGTCAGTCCTCCCGGCTTCTCACCCCTCTTAGGGGACAATCTGACATGGAAAGAGGAAGGAGGGACATAGAAGGGACCCCACACCCCACACCCCGCAAATGACCTGCTCAGTCAGAGGATGCCGCAATCCTGGGGCGCCTCCTACAACCCTGGGGCACCTCCTGCACTGAGGGTCTCTTCACTAACTGCTCTGAGGGTTGCTGTTTGAAACATCAAAGTTCTAAGAGGAACTCCTAGGACAGAAATGAAGAAAAGGTGTATCTAAATCTCAATTTTGAAAATGTTCCAACTGTGATTGTGTGGTCGTATTAGTTCTCAAATGATGCCCTAATGGGTGCTCTTTCACTAGATAACTTCTACTGATTTGAACAAAATTAATGCATATCAGTTATAGAATATCTCAAAAACAGGCATAAAAGAGAGAAGAGAACTCTTCCTCTCTTTTAAAATGTAACCATTTTGTTCTGAAACCTGCTTTTTTCATTTGACAAATGTTTAGACTAACATCCTTCTTAAATATCTTTCTATGCATTTTTTATGACTATTTAGCACTTGGCTCTATAGAATGATCATTTAACCAATCTCCCACTTGGACTTCTCTTGTTTTTCTAATTTTTCCACTATTATGAAAAACACTACAAAAATTATTCTTATAACTATATCTTCCCATGTATCTTTGATTATTTCCTCAGGATAACTTTGAAAAGTGAAACCACTGGGTCAGATTATTTGCATCCCCATGGGAGGATGGGCAAAATCAGGGGAGTCTTGCAGGCCCAGCTCTGGGAGCTACCCAGAGGTGATGAAATAAAGTTTTTATTAAAGTATCTTTTCCAATAGCTAAGCACTTATGAGCTCTAGCAGAGGCTGGGCGATCTAATAAAAAGTGCCTGGAGCTGAGAGCAAGTGCCAGGCTGGGGAGGCACTGGCCTCCCCGGCTTTGGGTTCCCTCACCTCATTGTAAGCAGTGAAATGGCTGAACTACAGGCTCTCTGACCACCCCTCGGGCATGAGTACAAAATGACTCCCTTCAAAATTGGAAAAGAGAGTGCAGACTAACAATTTTATCAAATTCCTGTGTATGTACAGTTTTGTTTCACTTTTATTTATCATCCCATTTTGTTTAGTTTGTTTTAAACAGCCCTAATAATATTTCCCGAAGAAGCAGAGGCTGTGTGCAATCTCTTTGCTAGCTAAACAGCGGGAGGCCTTCTCCGGTAACTCTGAAGTGGCCTGCGTCTGTGTGTAGCATTTCTTTGGGGGAGATCCAATAGTCAAGAGGAAGCCCAAACCCATGACGCCACTGACATTACTATGGCATTCATTCAAAGTGTTCTGGGCAATAAGAGCTTTTCATGCACTCTGAGCTGAATGCCGGTTGCCAATGGCAGAACTGGCCGAGAGCAACCAAACAGTGACCTACCCACAGAACCAAAGCAGACTGATGTTCAGCGTGGTGAATGACCGTCACCAGGAGGCCATTGGTTTCTGGCTTTAGAAGTATCGCTTGGCATTGGGAATTTTAAGGCCCATCTTTGTTGACTTGATTATGGAATGCTTTAATTTAAGGAACCTGCTGAGTCTGTTAGTTTGTCTTTCTTTAGCTAAGACAGAAGAGATGATTTATTGTCCACATTATATTCAGCCACAACTAAGAACAGAACTAGTCCAGAATGTCTCAGGTCCAGGGCAAAGGACCAAAAGGAACGGTTTTAAGAGCAGGGTCGGTCTCCCCAAAAATGGTCTCAGCGATCAGATGGCATGTGTGTTCTAGATCCACCGAGAAGTTCCAGACAGCAGGCATGAAGTCCAACAATTTATGCCAGTGTCCCTGGCCCCTGGTTTCCTTTATTTCTGCTCCTGTGTCTTCCATGGGTGCACAAGCTAGCAGTTTACTTGAACCCATGTTTTGGACTGCACATTTGCTCCTTCCTCCATTTGGTGTTCGTGGCATGGAGGTTTCTAAGAAGATGACATTAAGCCTGAGAAATGAGTTGGTAATATTTGAGGTAACCAGTGGAACCCATGTTAATTAGTTATAACTCTTCTTGGTAACAATGCCTTAACCTGTAAATATGCGCTATTTTATCAAGTTCTTATGACATGATGTTGTTCATCAGAGTTCAGCAGGCAGAACTATGAGAATCCCTTAAATTAGATAAAGACAGACCCATAGGAGAACCGTCTCCACATTGTAGCTCAGAATTCTAAGACACAAAAAGAATTTCTGACCCCACTAACCTACAAACCTAATGTCGAAGCAAACATTTCAATTTCCTTGCCTTCTCTCCACTCATTCAAAAATATTCCCAGCTGAACAGCAGTAGCTATAGAAAATCCTCCAGCTTCATTCAGTTGCTTTCCAAAGCAGACATCCTTTGGCATGTTCAGAAGAGCTGTCTTGTCTTGTGTGAGTACCCTGACTGAGCTGAGAATATTCAATCTTCATTCTAAGTAACAATCCTATTGTGTTTAGCAAGACTGACTTAATTTGAAAAACCTATGATGTGGATAAAAAAGACTAAAGAATCAGAATACTGGTCAATAACTTGGTCTAAAACCATTAGGCAACTTAAATATCAGATCTCTAAGGTTCAAACATGTTTATACCTAAGAGTAAGAACTATTCAAGGACGAAATTGAGTATGAAAATGTGTTATACAAACACAGCTGTAGCCTAGTAAATATGTAATAGCTAGCAAAAGAGAGTTGAAGAAACTTCATAAGATGGGGAAAAAATGGAAATTTTGGACAACTTCTACCTGGTGATAGAATTTTCTCTGTTGTGAAAGATTTATCGACCTTCTACACAGGTATCATACAGCCTTCATTATCAGTCCCAATGTATAAAATGGTATTTGAAAAGAGAAATAATTGCATATTTCATAGGCCCAAAGACCATAAGATCTTAGAGTAAGCATCTCACTGCCAAAGCACAAATGTGTGGAAAATTATAGGTATAAATTCTGAAGTGATCAATGTTCACTGAGACCCGAGTACTTGGCGTTCTCATTTTCCCCTTCCAAACTAAATATATAAATAAAAAAACAGTGAGACACTCCCGCAATGTTTTAAAAGAAGCATTGCATTGATGGCTTTGCTCTGCCAGGTATGTCATTAGAGGGTGTCATCTGGCACACTGTATTCTTGGAACTGATGGGTTTTATTTATCAAGTTCAAATAGATACCTCCACCCCCATCCACAACTGGGGGTGGAATGGAGGCATTGAAGGCTGTTAGGTACTTTACTACAAGCCACTAAAACATCACAGAATTGCATTCTGCCTGCAACCATTTGTTATGGGCCAGAGCAGATTACATGAGTAAGTACCAAGCCCTCAGCCATGATTTATGGTGAAAGAACAGCTCAGAGGAAAATTCAGTCAAGTGAGAATGACTGAGAAGTGCAACAGACATCAACCAAGGTGTGAGCACTGAGTGAAACTTCTAGAAAGAAAAACTTCAGCCACGGACCTCAGCCATACAGGCCAAAGTTGAATTTAAGCTTCTCTCAATTCGTCATCTGTGCACTCATTTGCAGTTTGAAACAATCATATCAAAGGAGAAGCACTTACTGACCAACAGGCAATGTGGTAATTGCAACACTCCATCTCATCTTTTATTTCACAGTGTCTCCTTCTCACCGCGTCTTGTCCTTTAAACAAAGGCAGTAGATCACAAGTTTGCGGGGAGAGGAAAGAATAAATTAAAAATTAATTTCGAAGCCACTTTCTAAAATTTCCCAGCTCTCTTTATATTCACTGGCAATTCCTCAGAATGCCTAAAAACTAAGAACAAATATCTACAAAACTCCTTTTGTTTGAGACCCATCCATGGGTGAGTGGGAGACCCAAGACAAACCACTCCTCTGACCCAAAAGCAGCATGGCAAGACAAGTCAGATAACATAACTATGGGAGTAGTAGAGAAATGCTATACAAAGAAAAAACTGGAAAGAAATCTAAACTTTTAATAGAATGTTTTCTTTCTGAGTAATGAGCATTACCACACAGATAATACATTTTTATATATTACCCAAATTGTCTCTAATATATTATTTTAGTAATCAGAAAACAATGTTTTTAATGAATGTGTGAAAAAAAGATGAAAGAGTGTCCCCAACTGGCACATTTCATATTTTTTTCTTATATTCTTGTTTTCTTTTAAGATTTTATTTATTTTTAGAGAGGGGAAGGAAGGAAGAAAGAGAGGGAGCAAAACATCAATGTGTGGTTGCCTCTCAAGCACCGCCTGCTGGGGACCTGGCCCACAACCCAGGCATGTGCCCCAACTGGGAACCAAACCAGTGACCCTTTGGTTTGCAGGCCGGCACTCAATCCACTGAGCCACACCAGCCAGGGCTACATATTTCATCTTGATAATCATATGCAGATATATGTGTATGTATATGTGAGAATATGAACATATACACAAGAACTTTCAGGCAACTTATGGGGCAGTCACTGTTTTCTCCACTCAGGCTTTCTTCTTGAAATGTAATCCCTTAAAGTATAAAAAGCAAAGCAATTACCCCAATTTACACAACCTACACTTAGGAGACATGCCAGTGAGGACATTATAATATCCACTTGGTTACCCATTTAGTTTCAGAGCCTTCATTCCAAAATGTCACCTGGGCAAGTCTTTCTCTGAATCGATTCATTCCTTGAGCCACCGAAGTTTTTGGTGCAAGGCACATCCCTTGGCACTGCGAGGAACAGAAAGATGAATAAACCACAGTTTTATCTACTAGGCAAGGCCCATACACATCTATCAATGAGCAAATATCAGCCAACATGTGCCCAAAAGAAATGGGCAAAGTGCAACTTTCACTGTGAGCTTATCAAAGAAGAATTCAAGAATGTGGTGGCATTTGAGCTCAGCCTTAAACAGCAGGCTGGCTTTTAGGAGGCAGAAAGGCAGTGGGGCAATCGAGTCATCTGCAAAATCAGTGACAGGGAGGGCTTGAGAGTTAAGACAAGTAAAGCAATTTGACTAGAATGTAAAGTGCATGCCATAAAAACAATGGGAGGGAGGGAGGGCCTAAAATTTAGGCCCATAGAGACAAGACAGTGGAGACAATCAGAGCAGTGGGATGGCAAGAGAGGCTGCAGGTGGAGGCAGCTATGACAGCAGGACAGCTATTGCAATGAGCAGAAAGAGGGGCCTCAACTGGGGAGACAGTGGAAAGGAAGGTACAGCCACAGGAACTGCCAGTTACCTTACTAGGGGGAGCAAAGGAGGCTTGGCTCCTGAGTGGGTGACTGGCAGAGGAAAGAAGTGAGGGAATCAAGATGGCAGCAGGTGTAGGGCAAATGACAAGTTCATCATTAGAGAATCCAAGAAGGCTCAGTGGCCTTCTGAAAGGACACATGCTGCCGTGCAGAATCCAGGCTGGTGCAATTACAGGCTCACCAGGAGATAACCCATTCATTTTCTTCTCCTCAGACAGTTCCGGGCCAGAGCTTCTGCAGACAGCCGAGCTAGACAGATATCTAGGGAAGGATACTGCCATTTTAATTCTACCCCATGGTAATAGCCCTCACAGGAGAATTGTTATTTGTGGATAATCTAAATCATCCTGCCACAATCTCTCCTCCTCTCCTATTAAGATGATACACACAGAGCACCTACTGTGCCCACTCATTCTGTGGTTTGTATAAGAAATGCCCATTCCCTGACAAGTCAATATCACAAATTTCACTTCATGCCAATGGAGTGTGGTCTGTATATTATATAAAGATTGATTAGCAGTTACCTAGTTACTTGGCCAGTGATGCAAAATGTCTTCAAGCTACTTTTTACTGCCACTTAATATATTTAATATTTAATGTCATAAACCAACATGCAGTATATGACTTTAAAATTATTCAGTCCACATATATTTTCATTTGGGAAGAACATTTTATTAGCATATTTATGATACCATCTCAAGACTTAATATGGCTTAATTCTATTAATAAGAACTAATTTTAAAATTATCTTTTTTAATTACAGCTTTTCATTTACTTTTTTCTAGCTTGGCAGATAAGGGTAGCTGTAGGTGCCATGTCATTGGTCCATACCCAACTGTTCTTTTTAGAGCTAGCATGTGTTATTTGCTAGCAGAAGTTGATTAAAAGCAACATCCCAGAGGTCCCTCTGTGGCCCTGTGACTTGGCTGTAGCTCAGTTTGCCTGATATTTAGCCTCTGATGAAGCTGTTAGCTTATTCTAGTCCATGGTCATAATCTTTGGCCCATGGAAGCTATGTCGAAGGCAATTCAAACTGAGTTATTAACAGCCTGACCTATAATGACCCAGGTCATCTGCGCAGCATCCTTATTGGAGCTGATACTTGGAGACATTCCTATTTCTGGCCCTTTTAGGCCCCAGAGAGTATGTGATGCCTCCCTTGTATTAAGTTCCTACCTCCTCAGTTTCTCAACTGTGCTCCTCACTCAGGTTTTATGGATACAAGGCTGCCAGGTCCAGGACACCAGACACCATCTGGCTCTTGACCTTGGCATTTACAAAGAGGATGCAAAACTGCTGAGTATCCAGTAGAGCAAGTATCGGAATGGTTTTATATTGCAACATAGTACAGGATGGCTGCAGGCAGGGAAGAGCTAAGGAAGAGGGGATGAAGAAGAGATGTCACATTCCCCAGTTAGATTTTAAATTCCATGAGATGAGGCTGCAAATCACCCTGAATATGCCTAAAGGGGTGTGCTGTTTGTCTGAAAGCAAAGCACAAAGGGAAAGACAGACTCATGTCCATTATCAACAAATGAGAACTCCCAGACCTTGATGGCTAATGAGAGTGTTGCCATGGTCACCAAACATTTTTAATACAGGAAAAGCCGGAATATACCAATTACAGAAAAACTGTTCAGACAGTCCCAGACTTATAATAGTTTGACTTTGATTTTCCAACTTTACGAAGGTGCAAAAGAAATATGTATTCAGTAAAAACTGTACTTTGAATGTTGAATTTTGATCTTTTCTTGGGCTGGTGAAACTCAGTACTCTCTGATGAGGGAGGCAGCACAGCCAGCCTTCACTCCACATCAGCCACGTGATCACTGGAGCGAATAAGCGAGACTCTAGAGTATGCTGGGTGGTCGGCTCTTTTTGGATGTGGTCTTGTGTGTTGTCACTTCCCATCATGTCTAACAAATGCCCATCTGTGTTTCCTGCTTCTGGTGAAAAGAGAGGAAGGCAATCACTCTTAAGGTGAAACTCAAGAGTGCAGAATGTATTGAATTGCATTTTTGACTTCCGATATTTTTGACTTTGGATATAAGGTTTATATAGATATAACCCCATGGTAAGTCAAATAGCATCTGTATTTGAATGTAGTCCTGGTTCCAGCCATGGATGCTTTTGAGAAAAAATAAATAGAAAAAGAAAAGAAAAGGAAGGGAGAGCAAATAAGAAAAAAATTTTAAATGCAGTAGGCAAGGATGAACTAGCTATGTGGCTTCTAAGAGAGCAACTGAGTTTTCCCCTCACACTGTCTCCTGTACTAAGGTTAGCAGACAATGGCAAACAGACTGAGAAATAAGAATGACACTACTACTGCTTTTTTCTCTTAAAGAAGAAAAATTGGACTAGTCTGTCTCTTAAGGGAAGTTGATCAGAGAAATGGGAAAGCAGGAGGGTCAGTGATCTTGAAAAGTTATATCATTTTTAACTCATCTATGCTTATTAATTTTAAAACTAAAGCACTTTCAGTCACACCTATGTTCTCTACTAAGATAACTGCACATAGTTGTAAATAAAATGGGCTCTGATTAAGTGAATCTTTGATTTCAGATAAAAGCAATGAGGGCTTATCCCATGTATATACATAACCATAACACTGTTGACTGGAACTGCTATGAAAATACCATCACTATTCAGGAACTCTGTCTTAAAAATGCATTTATAAGTGATTTCTCTATATTTTCATATCACTCGGTATATAACTCTATTAAAGTACTTAACAAATTGTATCATATTTATTTTTTAAGGTGGCCTGCTCCCTTCATTAAAATGTGAGCCCCATAAGGTCAGAGAGAGCAGTTTTTCATTTATTTCATATTCCCAATGGCTAGCACATTGCTCTGCTTTGGGAAAAGAAATAAACTACTCAATGTTTGATTCAATGAATGGATGGATGAAGAAGCTAAAGAAAGTGAGATGCCCTGCCCCCCCACCCCCGCCAACCAAACATCATTATATAGCTGTTGCTGTCCTAGATACCCATGTCTCTGCCACTTAGATAGGAGACTTCCCAAATGAAATATCTTGAGTCCTAAGTTGCCATTCACACTTGACCTTTGTTCCCACTTTAGTAAATGATGACTCTGCTGTCCTTTGAATGGTCACATTGACTTTGCCATTGACTCTCTGACTCCATCTCCCAGTGGGAACCTCTATTTGACAATCACTCCCTCTCCCCAGCAAAAAAAAAAAAAAGTTACATTAGCTTCACAAGGGCACTAACTCTGTCTTGTTGACCACTGTATCCAGAGTGCCTATCATCCTATCATCCAATAGTGACCCCAAGACATTTGCCAAATGAGGAAACAAATTACAGATTTCTCAGTCCACTGCCATACCAACCAGTCTTCTATACTGCTATGAAAAAAAATGAGAGAGGAATAAAAAAACTAAATTAAACTCTGCACTGACAGTGAGAGGTTCACTAGTGGTCAACAAAACGTGACTCTGGAATCTGAGGGTGTATTAATACCATTGTGCGTGGCTCTTACAGCCCTGTCGTTCTGTCCCTGGAATGGCTGTGAAAGAACCAGCCTATTGTCTTTGTGGCTCTGTTGGAAGAAAAAGTCTCTTCTACAGCTCTCTCTCTCTCTCTCTCTCTCTCTCTCTCTCTCTCTCTCTCTCTCTCTCTCTCTCTCCATTTTAAAACAGTAATGTGTCCACTTAGAAATAATTCATAACTATCTTACAAAGAAAAAGAACGCCCTGGGAACTCTGGATCCTGAAAGGGGTACATTAATAGTGTTGTAAATTTTGGTGGGAGAAATCACATTATTTTAATGAATGTTATTCATAAAATAATGGAATAAAGATGTCCTCCTTATAATAGAAGTACAAGTTATGACACAAATTACTCCTTTTTTCCCATTTCCCTTTAATCAAGCTACCCTGGGAAAATGAAAGAGTAAAGAGAATGAGCTTAAACTTGAAAGAGATAAGATGTATACCTGAATAACTGACCTGATCCATTCATTGTCATCATTCTTTTTGCATTTGCTTTAAGTTAGAGTTTGGCAAAAATCAAACTTAGTACAAGTAATAGTTATACATAAGGTACATCAGCTCTCAGTTTTTAAGTTTTTGAGACTGAAACTTAAGCTTTATAATTATTTCCTCTCAGTAAATTGTTGGATTCCTGTATCCTACCAAAAGGCATTGCTAAAATTAAAGCACAAGACTGATTGGACTTCACTCTTCCCTAAACAAACAATAATATAAAAAGCTGACCATGAGGACATTAGCCACCCATCTGTTAAAATGCCTTTAACTTGCTTCACTCGGTTGAGCTTAAAGCTACAGCAGAGGACGGTGCCGAGAGGCCTCCTGTAGGACTCTTTGAACCCATACCCCTAATCCAGCTTTGTCATTTATTTTGAGTAGATGTAAATGGAGATTTTGAGCAACCCTTTTCGCCTGCAGAGGTCAAAAGAACAGCTGGACTTCTAAAAATTAAAACTTAAGTTTCTAGTGTAACTTTCTCTTGACCTGCAAGGCTGACATAAAGGTCCAGATTAGAACTCCCCACAGAGTCCCCACCTCACACTGCACCTGCCACACGCAGAAACAGTGGGGCCCCTCCAGCTCCCCGGCGGGATAGCCAAAGTCTCTATAGGAATTTCAGTTGCTAAAATGTAGCCTCCCACCCTCCCTCTGGCAAAAAAAAACTCCTACTGCTTTAAAGAGTTCCTGTCAGGTGATATAGGTAAGAAAAATAATACCCCATTCTATACTTGTATAGTGTCTTTAATTACTCCATACAAGGCAACTTTGTGAAGATGGCAAGGAAAGTAGTTAACATTTAACAGTTGTAAAAACTGGGGCCCAGAGAGGTTAAAATGATTTGCCAAAGGTCACACAGCTAGCCAGCAAAGTGAACCCATCTTTTGACTTCAAAGGATAGTATTCTTTCCACTGTGCTGCACCCTGCTGGCCTGTTCAAAGGTTTTATTCGGCTCGTTTAAGGAGATGCTGGCATATTTGTGCATGTTGTATATATTGAGGAAGTCCTGGGTCTTGGGGGTCTGGCAATTGCGTCAGTCAGCTGCATTTGGCATTTCCAGATGTCCCCCAGCTCTGATAGTCTGGTCTGAGTGAAGCTGACCCATTCATTCAGTGTAATTCCAGGAGATTCATTCCAGTCAGGATTTCAGAGAGACTGGAGATGATGGAGTCTTCTTTGGTCAACCAATGAAAACAGCAGCATTTACTTCATTTTGCTTTTACTCTATATTGACTATGTGCCAGGCACTCTCTAATGCGTGTCTTGCATTACCGAGCTCATTCACACCTCAGAGCAACTCTATGAGAAGGTACCACAATTACTCTCATTTTACTAATAAGAAAACCAAGGCTTAGACAATGATGGGTAGCCTTGACCAGGGAGGATGATCAGAGACAGGAACCAGGGCAACTTGACTCAACAGCTCAGACTTTTAAAACCTGCATTACACAGCAGGAAGTTCATGTCCTCTTGATCCGCCAATAGCCCTCCAGAAAGTCCCCACGTTCAACAGACTCTAAGCCATTATAGAGAATACTCTCTTACAAAGCAGGAGCCAGCCCCCTTGGCTCAGAGCCTCTAACCATCGCCAAAACAGGAAAGAGCTGCCATTTTAGCGCTATAAAACTACCGTGCCGCTTCCCTTTGGACAATTAATCAAAGCATGTAAATGCAGCCAGGGAATACATTCCTCAACCACGGGAATCCAAACAAAGTCCCCATAACCCAGACTCTTTGGGGTCAAGAACAAAACTCTTCAAAGACCTTAATAGAGGAAGAAAAGATAAAGAAAGGGGAAATAAAACTACTGATCTGAGATCAGAAGTAACTATTTAAGACCCATGTCTCCTGTACTCACAGAAGCTTTGAGCAACCAATTTCATGGGTATCCTTCAGCCTTTGAAAACAGCCCCTGGTGGAGGGAGCAGCTCCCCCCTCAGGCCTTCCTTTCTGACCAGCCCGCAGTGCTGCGGCCCTGCATGAGAAGGCCTCGTACTGCCATCTGTAGCATCCAGCAAACTCGAGAACAAATATCAGAGACTTTCAGGGTATCAAAGATGTTACTTTATTGGCCAAGTTTAACCTGCGCAGGGGCGAACTCTTAAAGTGTCCAGCGACACAGTGCCCACAAGGAGCTGCAAATGAGAGCCGCGCTGAGCGCTTACAACTACGTTCTTATATAGGGGCGGGCAAGCAAGCGTTATACAGAAGCAGACGTGGCAGTTAGTAATTTGCTTACAAAGACCGCGCATGGGAATTTCAAACCAAGCATTCTTTCATAAGGCAGGAAGGCAGGATGTTTGTTCATTAACCTAGTAATCTCCTGGCTCTAGCTAGCTAGTTTTCTATTTTCTCATTAAAAACTACAAAGCACTGCTTATCTAGCCTACCCAGGGGAGAGCGTCTGCTAGACACAGGATGTTTGCTTTAACTGTACTTTGTCTCTTTTATCATTTCTTTTTAGCTACAATGTGGTTCTTGTCTATTAAGGTTAAATTTAGTTCTTAATTTCCTTGTTCCCAACACCATCCATGCCTCCATGCCAACCTCCTCACCCAGAGAGCAGTCTCACTTCTAAGAGTAGGGGTCTGGGGTGTTTTTTGTTTTGCTTTTGGTAGGAAGTCTTATTTAAAGAAGGCCCAATAACTGAACTATTCTGAGGGACAGCAAGGCATGGAGCCCAGTAGTTTCTGACGTCAACCCACCCACTGGCGTTCGGAGTGCTGAGTTTCCAGGTTGATAGGATCCTTAATGAGCAGCTTTACAGCATGTTGGCTAGAGGTTGCAAAGCTCCTGGCCTTAAGAATTTCCTATTATGTTTCTCATTCAGGCAAATCTGAATCTCTACTTTGAAAGTGTCCTTCCTGTGTTTTGTGTTTCGTTATCTAAATGCTCCTAGACCAGGAAGCCTTAAGAGGAGGCATGTCAGTGTCTAAGGCAGAAGAATCCTTCCAGCATCGGGCCACAGTCTCAGGTAATGAACGGGCTTTAAGTGAACGCTGGTGGTGCATTTTTCTCTCCACCGGAGCTCATGTAAAAGTGCCAGGCTTCAGATGAGAAGCAGACATGGTCTCTGATGCTAAAACACAAGGAGCCTGAATTATGTTTCTGTCTCCCCTCCACCCAACACACCTGAGCACTCAGCAAAGTGGACAACAAAGGGATCTAGTGACGATGGGAAGGCAATAAGCTTCCTCCCCAGGCCACTCGACTTCCACTTTAGGCACTGAGGTAGCAACAGGCATATTTTGAGGCTCCCTGGAATTATCCAGTCCCTTTGGACTGAAAGTCCTTTCAAAGGATTAACACTGCCCCAGTCAGCTTCTTGACAGTTAAGTCTTCTGTTTCCATTCAGATCAGCACTCATCCCTGAGTCCAACCCAGCAGAGATGATGTCACCATAGACAAATCGGAAGAGCATGTGGACTTCTCAGATGGAAAGTATAATGTGATTCCTGTTTCCAAGTAACATTCCAGTCATAGCTGTTTTTAAGGCAGTGAGTCTTCCCCCTACCTGAGGGTGAGAATTGCCAAATGACATGTTGGACCCAAGCCGGAGTTAGAGGTGATTGGTCTGGGGTGCATCTCCCCAAAGGATTTGCCCATGCATCCAGGCCTGAGACACAGCTCCATTTCTACTTGTGTAACCAAATGAGAGAGGTGGGGGGAATTGATTCAGCTGCCTGCCACCACAAAAGCCAAACTCATGAGGCAGATGCTGGTGAAAAAGAAAAAATGAAAAAAAATTTTGGTCAGGTGCTGTGCTATCTGGGAGAATGGCAATTCTTGTCTCAAAGCCCATCTCCTCAGCAAGACCAGGACAGAAGCCAGTGCCCAGAGTTCCTGCTCCAATTTAAAGTGCTGTCCTTCAGGGCCGCCAGTGGCTGCTAAGTGGTCATAGTCCCCATCCAGGTAGCTTAGCTTGCTCCCAGCTGTTGTTCATTTCAGGTTCCCTCCTGGGCCTATGTGTGGAGGCTGCAGGGCCATGGGCCATGCAGTTGCTAGGACCACAAGGTTGCACTCCCAAGAGAGCGTGCAAGCACACCAGCCTGTGCATCACTAGGTGAGCAAGAAAACAAGAGGCTCCCTTCTTGAGGCCATTAGCCACATGGCCCATGGCAAGGACAGGTGAGTCTACTGTGCAAGCAAGTGAGAGAGAGTGAACAAAAGAGGGCCTCTTTGTTCCCCTAGGGCATGGGTGTCAAACTCATTTTCACCAGGGGCCACATCAGCCTCATGGTTACCTTCAAAGGGCCGAATGTAACTTCAACTCCTTAACAGTTAAGGAGTAGTTACATTTATGCAGCCCTAAAATTATTTCAGCCCTTTGAAGGCAACCTCGAGGCTGATGTGTCCCCCCCAGTGAAAATGAGTTTGACACCCCTGCCCTAGGGCTATATTGGCTTGGTGTGGGATGGACCATGTGCTTTCTCAAAATGACCAACCAACTTCCCAAGCTTTCCCATGCTTTGGGTGGGTCCGCTTCCCAAAGAATCCCTTCTCTTCCCAGGCTACACTGACAGGCCTCTTTGGTCAGGCACCTCCCCCTGTGCTATTTTGACTTCCAAGGCACATGTGCCTGCCTTCACCCAGAGCCACCCCCAATCTGGTGACAGAAGTGGCGGGGAGGGCTTTTTTCTCTATTCGATTGTCTTACTAGCTTTCGCACTTGGACCATATCCATCTATAACTTCCAGCTTTGCGCACCCAGTGTAAAAACCTCCCCCTGCCACCATCTTGCCCAATGCGGGAGACTCCCCCACAGTCCAGACTGTCTACCGGTAACACTTGGATTGTAGGCTGAGGAGAATCCCCTCATTTCCAATCTAGGGACCACCATCTGAACTTGTGTGGGTCTTACCGACCCAGGGAAGTTGAGGAAGGGATGAAAGGGAATGCCCTCCTTTCTGTGATAGGATGAGCCAGGCAAGGTCTAGGAATGTGCAGTGAAGAGACCGCGGTGCAGTCAGCAAGCCACCAGGGGGCGGTCTTCCCTCAGATCCCTGCAGGCAGTTTCCACACCTCCTGCCCTGTGGTCTTGGAAGGGGGAGGGGGGGACCAAAATTATGCTCTAACCTCTCCTTGCTTGCAAGATGACCCAGAGGAAGTCGCTTATCCTCCAGCAGGTTCCTTTGGGAAATACAAAAATTGCTCCCACGGACAAGCACCTGAGGGCTGCCCCATGCACACCAACTTGGGTATACACTGGCAAAAGGAGCCCATTTGCACGGATTATTATTACGACTACTGACTTCCCTGCTAAAGTCTAATATCTGTGTTAAAACGGTTGCACAGGTGCTGGGAGCTGCCCTCTGAATGACTCTACCCACATTAATGTGAGAGTTAATCTCCCAAATAGCAGAAGAGTATTAGCCAGTCCCTGTGAGGTTTACTTCTCAAAACCGCAGGTTTAGAAGGCAAATCTCAGGTGGCAGCTCTGTGGTCAGGCCCCCTCCACCCAGCTTAAGGACGGAGAATTAGGCGCGTCTTAATTACGCAGGTCAATGGACTTCAAGGCTGAGCCAGAATGAAGGAAGTCTATTGCCCTGGATGAACCCCCCATATTTTTCAAGCAATTTCTCCAGTTCATTTGTTTTAAGCACCTTTGAATTCCTCTGGCATAATCACCCTACACTTTGTCAACACAAAGTGATTGTTTAAACGACTCAATCAGATCATGCCATGGGCGACTATTTCCATTTATTATGATTTATTGCCTGTTTAGCACCAATGTTCCAGACACATTCAACAGAACAGGAAGCTTCAAAAATGATTTTTCTTTCTGCTCTGGAGGCCGACAGAATACTAAAACAACCTGCTTAGAGTACAGGGAAGATTATCCTCGCTGATGAGGATCCGTCACTGAGGCCATTTGGGGAAGGAGGTTTGATTTTCTAGATGAAAAAGAACCAGGCTTTCTTATTGCCATTGATCCTCCTATTGACCTAGAGCACGGGTTAAATTGATTAGAGAGAGAGAGAGAGGGAATTCTCGTTTTTTCACCAGGCCAGGAAGAGATTTGTCGTGGACAAACCCAAGTCACATAATCCCACCGAACGCAGGACACCGGCGTCAGTCATAGTCCCCAGCACCGGCCGACGCCGGCACCTTTAGGCGCTGAATAAATGCTTACTTAATCGATTAATGCAAGTGTGAGAGACCAGACCACTTATTTTACCCACCACTAATCACCTCTGCAACTTAGGGAACGAAGGTTTTTTTGCAACTGAGCTTTTTCGGAAAGAGCCATAGTCATTTTAGTCCTTTTCTCAGGGTGTTGCCAGGAAAAGGAGCAAGGTGCAGAGCTGAGAGTCCCGCGACTGTGTTGGCTGAGTAAACAGGACCCTCCTTGTTCTTTATAACAGTTAACTTTTCTTTAAGTTCTACAATATGTGAATATTAACGATTGAATTACTTGTAAAAATTAAAAAGCGCTATGCACTAACATCATTCAGACACTCTCTCTCTCTTCAGTCATACCTGAGAAAAGAGATAGTGACTGTCCTGTCCTGGATGAAATTCTGATGGGTCTGCGGTGTTAACTTTGCCAGGGTCCCTTCCCCATGCCGGCCTTGGGCTCCCTGCCCGTCTGCAGCCCCTCACCTAGGCCGCTGCACGAGCACTCAGCAGGGTCTGCTAACACATGAGGGTTTTCCTACCTGTGCACAGACCTGTAAAAATCAAGGTCCTGATAAACCATCATCCACAGTGATAGCCAAATCATTTCAGATCTTTCTTCTCAGTTCAATTTTATTTCTGAAGAAGTAACTCCAATGAAACGCCTTATCATTTGCTCAAATGAAATGAAACCTGCTTGAAATCGGTCATTATGTGTAAGTCCTAATGCTACAGAAATGGACACCCATCCGTTTGTTTCTAGGAAGGTTTGAGATTTTGTTTGAAGAAATAATTCGCAGGCAGCCTTTATGCCAATCCAGCCAGAAGCGTCTTTACTAAAGCAAGGCAAACTCACTGCCTCCATCTCCCCCTATCGCCTGCCCCAGACCACCTCTGCCTTCAGCTGGTCTCCGTCAGGTTGTCAAGCCCTGGCTCCTGCCATTCCCCTGCCTCCCACCCTACTGCTTCCCCAGCACACACACCTTGGGAACTGCAACATGAACTAAGATGAGGGCTCAGATTTTCCAAACAGTATCATCATTTCTTCTGTATTATCAAAGCAGGGGGCATGCAGGAGGCTGTCACCACCCCACGGGTGAAAAGTCAAGCTTTTTGGCATCGTCAGCTGCCTGATGGGGAAAAGGGATGCAGTAACCAGGACTGTGTGACTGGAGCTAAGGACGCCGCAGCCCCAGGGCCCTAGGTTCACAAAGAGGCCTGGGATCGAAACTGGACCAGCACAGCCAGGCTGCTGTCTGCCCAAAGCTTGTGTTGGCAACAGCCCCTGCTTGCCGGAATGGCAGCACTTTGATCTGGATGCCTTGTGGGCTCTGGTCCCTTCTCAGGAAGATTGTCCAGGGGGCAGACCCACCAGGATCTATAGCTATTCATCCTTCCCTAGGACGGTCACTCCGTTCACAGCATCTTCTGCAGGATGTATGTGAAAGGACTGCTAAACCCATGACTCTCCTTTTTGCTCCTCATGGGAACTTTAAGTAAAAGTTATATAAAGGCTTAAATGGGTGGAAAGGGCCCTGGCCTGATGGTTCAGTTGGTTGGAGCGTCATCCTGTACACCAAAAGGTTGCAGGTCCAATCCCTTGTCAGGGCACATACCTAGCTGTGGGTATCTATCTCCTGACTTTGTTGTGAAATCTGAATGATGGAATGAATGCACAACATTTAGCATAAATAGTAAGTGTCAGCAAATGTTAGCTGTTTTTACTTTTATAATTCTTATTTACAAATGCTTACTATGAGCAAAAAACTTAGATTTTTTTTAACTATAATAAGAGTTCAGGTAATTTCAATTTTCTTAACAGATGTCTTAAGTAGATATTATATCTCTTAGGCTCAGAGAAGTCAAGTAATTTGCCCAAAGCCACACATCTGTTCAATAGTAAAGCTAAGATTTAAGTCTACACTGCCACAACTCTAGATATCAGTTGTGTTTCCCGTGTCTGGTATTTTTGAATGCGGGGATTACAGTCAGGCTGAAAACCTCCAGCAGCTCTCCAACACCTGCAGGATGGACTCCACAGTTCTCTGCATGGCCTGTAAACAAGGAAACTCAGCCCCGCTTCCTCTCCTGTCCCTGCACCTCACATCCTGCTTCAGCTGCAGCAATCTGTTTGGTGTCCCCTCGAACACCATGACATCCCCTCGAATACTGTGCACGTAGGATAGAGCTTGAACGAGTGAATGAGTACGTGAATGTATGAATGCAAGGATGTGTGTGGGGGGTCCATTCTGTAGAATGGTGAAAAAGCTTAGTTTGGTTGTATAAAAGTCAGAGATGTGGGGTTTCTTCTCTTTTCAAGGTAGGCAAGAGCTGGATATGATTCAAAGCAGCAGAGAAGCAACCACTTGAAAGAAAGGCTAATTATTGAAGAACTATGGGATGATAATGCTGCTAATGATAAAATTATAATCAGTCTCATTTTAACTTAAGGACTGTGTTCTTAGGGAGTCCTCTCCTAACACCTAAAAGAGGTTAACTCCACATTAAATTATTCTGTAGCACCTTTACCATTTTTTTCACTGTTCTTTTGATGGTACATCACATTCAAAAGCACTCGTTATATATTTACTACACCTAACAACCTCCACAAGGGCAAGGGCATCGTCTTATTCATGCTGGATTCCCAGCAGTTAGCACAGTGTCTGGCACAGAGTAGATGTTTAATAAATATTAATTAACCACAAGATTAATAGCATTTCTCTGCCCTAAGAGTGATCATGCTTCTGCTTGCTGATACCAATAAAATAAAAAGAAATTTCATTTCTTGACAAAAGAATCTAAAACATGACACTCTGACAGGAACAACACACATTTAATAAGTTTTAGTTCAAGCATAATTTTTGTCAGGATCAGTGAATTGACCCGCCTAGTGGATAAGGAGGAGGGACACCCTTATTGCCTTCCTGCTTACAAATACCCACATTGTCTTTAGGGTGAAGTGGTCACTGCTTAGTTTGCACCCAGGCTTCTCCCCAACCTGCATTCCCAGCCTTCTCTCCCACCACCCTCCCAGGCAACCCTCACCATCCCACAACACCCCACTGCTCACTTACCGATCCCCCTTTCTGGAAAACTCTCCCCTGCTCTCTGCATCTAGTGACCTACTGTCCTTCCTTCAAATGCAAATAAAACCTCCCCTGCGTCCCCAGTGTGGGACAATCTGCTCTCTTTCTCTGCCCACCCCACAGCACTCTGTACTGGCCTCTAAAAGTCTGTAAATTTGAAGTCCTGTACTAGTAAGTTCCTTGAAGGCACTAATTGTTTCTTGTTCATCTTTGCATCTCCAATGTCTAGCACAAGTCTGCATAAAGGTCAGTACTTTTTCTAATGCATAAATATAAAAGAAAACCTCGGGTCCTCACACCCCATATTCATCCATCAGACAATCTAGTCAGTCTTAGAAATGTGCCCTGAGTCCAGCCTCTTCTCACCACATCCATTACCACCTCCCTAGTCCAAGCCACCATGATGTCTTGCCTGGGCCACCACCACAGTCTCCTGACTGGTTTTCTTTATTCCAGCTGCAATCCATCTTGTGCATAGAGGCCATCAGCCTTGTAAAATTTCAACCCTGCCTTGGCCAGATGGCTCAGTTGGTTGGAGCATCATCCCACACACCAAAAGGTTGCAAATTCAATCCCTGGTCAGGGCACATACCTAGGTTGTGGGTTTGGCCCCCACCTGGGGCATGTATGGAGGCAACTGATCTGTGTTTCTCTTTCACATCAATGTTTCTCTCTTTCCCCATTCCTCTCTCTAAAAATCAATGAGCATGTCCTTCAGTGAGAATTTTTTTATCATTAAAATATCATCCCTCTGCTGGACATCATCCAGCTGCCTTCATCACATGTAGAATAAAATTCAAACTTCTTCCTGGAGCCCTATTTGCTCTCATACTTCCCCTCATCTACCTGTTAATCCTGCTTACCATTTCTCCAACATGCCGAGACTCCTTTGTTCTTATTCCATTTTTCTCTCCACATGAGCAAAAATGGACCCACTCCTTGGCATTCAAGTCCCTGCTCAATGTCACCTCATCAGAGAGGCCTTCCCTGACCACCTTATTTAAAACAGCCCACATTTCTCTTTATCTCCTTGCCTTACCCTGTTTTTCTGCGTCACACTGATCCATATCAGACTTGGTGTTATTACCTATTTGTTTATTAATTTTCTGTCTCTTCTATAATAGTAAGTTCCATGAAGACAGGAATGTTACTTTCTCCACAGGTGTGTTTCAGTGAATAGACCTTTATAACATAAGCAGTTGGTGCTCAATAAATATTTGTTGAGTAGTTAAAAAAATAAAAGTTTCTTTAAGCATTTGCCAAAGATGGCCGACGCACCATGGCCAACAAGGATCAGAGGTGGTGATCACATACTAGGAGGGCATGAACATTTCTGGCAGCTTCTGTAGAAACAGGCTAAAATATCCGGCCTTTCTCCAAAAGCATATGAACACCAACCAGTTCCATAACCCTAACCACTTCAGGCTGCAGCCCCATCTTTTGGTGGACAGTGGAGGCATGCTGTCCACCCAACCAAGGGAGGCCAGGCCACCCTCTGACAAGAAAAAGCAGACAGTGGTCACTGCTGCCCTCAAGGTTGTGCATCCAGAGCTTCTGTGAAAGTTTGTCTACCTGGAGCACCTGGTTCACAAGGTTAGCTAAAAGTACCAGGAGGTGGTAGCCACCCTGGAGGGGGAGAGGAAGGAGAAGAACAAGATTCACTACTGGAAGAAAGAACAGTTCATGAGACTACATAAACAGGACAAAAATAGCATAGAGAACAGTGACCAATATACAGAGAGTCTCAAGGCCCAGGACTTCTGGTCTGAATGCAATGAAGACTGTTTATTCCTCATTCTTGACCTGGCCGGCCCTCCCGCCATTTCCACCCTGGGATGTGAGGGCCCCACAGGCAGCTATCCAGGTGCCTGGGGTTTAGAAGACTGGGGACACAGATAGGGCCTTGGTCACTGCCCTTGTTTAAAAGTTACTTTAAATCTCTCTACAGCTGTGCAGGCAAAACTTGTCCATGTCTTACTTGTTTGTGGAAAGGTTCAGAAAATTAATAGTAGGAACAACGAGTTACTTCCGTTTCAGTATTTGCAAAAATGAGCTAGAAAACTGTAATGGGAGAGGACCTGCTTCCCACATGGTCATATCCTATGCTCTGCAGCTGTTAGAATGTGGGGAAATGCTGTGGGCAGTCTGGGCTGGCGTGGTGCACCTAGGCAGAGAGACAGGCCACCAGGAGTACAGGCACTGCCTTTGCCACTCCCCTGTGTTTTGTTACCAGAAGTAAATTATATTGAGGGGGGTGGGAGAGAATGCATAGAGCATCTGGCTCCTGGGTCCCAATATAAAGAGGGAAATGAATATGAGTTTGGTGTTTTGAAAAATAAAATTGGATACAGAAAAAAATATTGGCCAAGGATACCCTGGATGAAATATGATAACAAAATTGGATGGCTCCAGGCACAGGAGCTCTGCTTCCACTAATTTACTCATTTTTACACAGCCAGACTGTTAAAAAGGGATCTTGTTCCCTGGGGACATGTTGATGGGAATATAGTTGGACGTCACTGTGGGGCCTCAGTCTAGAAGGGAATTCATCTTACTTCTGCATCTTGCCCGTGGATGGCTTCCAGAGGCTAATGAGAGGATCATGAAGATCCTGTTTGGGAACCACAGAGGCACAGATTAGCTGGACTCCAAGAGCCTCCTGAGTAGTTCAATTCCACCTCTTCCCTCATTTGCAAACAGGCTATTATCAGTTTCATCGTTTCTTCCATGAAATAGGTACTTTATGATTGATTATCTCTGCTCTCTGCTACTCAAGACAGGGCTGTATTTCTGTGATGAAGAGTACTATTCTAGAAAATCTTTGAGATTAAAGATGTCATCTAAATATTAAAGTAAAACTTCTGTAATTCAGATTCTGCTGACTTTGTGAACTCAGAATTCATTACCATTTGCATTGGACTGAGACTTACCTTAGTCCAGCAGTGAGGAGATAGGGAGGTTACTAAGCAAATTGGTAGTGAAAACCTTATTTGCAAAAGGTATAACCAGTTTAAAAAGACTTCTTCACATCAGGCTTAAAAACAGTTTATCAGCACTATTCATTTTTTCACATTATAAAAAATTAAGGTACAATTTACATAGTAAAATTCACCCTTTTTAGTGTACAATTCTACCAGTTTTGCAAAACACAGTTATATAATCACTCCCATAGTCAAGAAACAGAACAGCCCCGTAATCCCCCAAATTCTCTCACTCTCCCTGGTGGTCAAGCCTCTTCCTGCCCCAGTTCCTGGAAACCACTCATCAGTTTTCTGTCCCATTACTGTTGACTATTCGAAAATGTCCTATAGAGGGAATCATACAGTATGTAACCTTTTGACTGTGACCTCTTTCACTTAGCACAGTGCACCTGTGGTTCGCTCACGTTGGTGGGCGTACAGGAGCTTGTTTGAGTTCGCAGCAGAGCACTACTCCATTGTACCATGGCATGCTTTTCCACTCGCCAGCTGAACATTTGAGTTGAAGTCACCATAAAAATTCACATCCAGGTTTCTGTGTGAACATAAGTTTTGATTTCACTTGTGTAGATATCTCAGAGCGGACTGCTGAGTTGTCTGCTAACTAAATGTTTAACTTTTTATGAAACTTCCCAAACTGTTTTTCCAAAGTAGTTGTTCCACTTTCCATTCCCAACAAAAATGCTTGAGAATTCCAGTTGCTCCACATCCTTGCCAGGTTTTCTTCAGCATTTTTATTTTTGTTTTCTTTTTTAAATTTTGCCCATATTCATAGACGTGTAGTAGTGGTATCTCATAGTTTTAATTTGCATTTTGCTATTAATAAAGTTGAGCATCTTTCTATGTGTTTATTTGTCACTTATATGTCATCTTTGGGGAAGTGATGATCCAAATTTTTGACCCATTTAAAAAATTAAGTTCAAACTATTTAATGGCTGGTGTGTATATAAATGTTCACATGTATTATTTCATTGATTATCGCAACTCGGGTAGGGAAGCAGGACAGATATTTTTCCCAATTCCCATTTCTCAATATCCCTGAGAAATTGAGGATGGAAATGGTTAAATGACTTGCCCAAGTTCACCCCAGGTGGCAATACAGGAGAGAGAAGCCAGGCTTGCCACTGGCACCTTCCTCCACCAGTTGCTGACCTATGCTTCCCGAAGACAAACAGGGCCCAATCTACGCAGCAAGCCTGTGAACTGTCCGCACAAGCTGCAGATGACTGGGCCAGCCAAGGCAAAGTTAGGGAAAGGTGAAGCCTGTCCTTCTGCCTGTCCTACACTCCTTTCCAGTCGCCTCCTGCAGCGAGACTTCGCTGTGCTCTGTCTCCCTCCTCTGGAGTCCAACTCCCAACTAGGTAGGAGTGCTGAGAAAAAAGTCTTAAACAAATCTTCCCTGACTTTCTCCTCTTCTCAACCCCTGAGTGTGTATGTTTGTATTTAAATGAGGGCTTTTAGAAATGCCACTTCTTCATGCTGTGGCTTTGGAACTGTTCTCTTCAGGGCTGCTGAGGAATGGGCCGAGGAGCCCCTGCAGGTGGAAGTGAGGCTTTGGATCCACCCCACCTAACCAAAGCAGCTTTGTTTTCATCTGTTTTACATTTTGGGCTTCCATTTAAGATTTTATTTGAAAAGAAGAATGTGTTGCTTTCCAAAAAATGCCTGAAATAAATAAACCAGCATATGTCTCATATATCCTGTAATGCAGATATCTTACTAATTGAAACTGAACCCTTGAAATTCCCACATCCCCAGATCAATCTGGATCACAAAGATTTTACCTCATTGAAAAATAGAGCTGACTTTTCCAAATCTGTTCTCCATGCCCCTCCTCTTCCCGGTCATACTAAGTGTCAACTCCCTTTGGCCTCTGGGGGGTACAGGAAGGGCTTGGCTGCTGTCATCAGCCCTTGAACATTTTCATGTTCACTCCAGTGCACTGCTTAAATGGTACCTTTTTCTCTGTGTGTCCTGATGTAGAAAAGGTTAGAAAGCACAGAATAGAATTGTTGTTGGGGCTTGGGCTCTGAAGTCACAGAGTCAATGGTTCTTACTCTCACACACTAGCAGAGTTGTCCTGGCAAATTGCTTAATGCATCTAAGCCTCAGTTTCCTCATCTGTGAAATGAGGGCAGTAGCACCATAGTTCTTAGAATGGCTCTGAGAATGAAAAGATAATGTATACGACACACATGGCAAGGTTCCTGGCACATATGAGTCACTCAGCCAGTGGTTGCTCCGTAAACAACCCACCGAGCCCTGAGATTGGCCCTCTCAGCCGCGGAGGTAGTCAGACTTTGCCACCACTCACTGCTGCACCTGGATTATGCTTCCACTGTGAGTGTAAGTGTGAAGCATCACTAAGCAAATATGAGCACAATTTTTGAAGTTATTAATGTTTATAACACCTAGTTTACATCTCTCTGGCAATAAAAGTGAAAAAACACATGCTTAAAGGCCATTAACAATACCTCTAAACTGGAAACAATTCTTCAGAAAGAACAGGAGCAAAGTACAGAACAAAAATAATTTGTTCTGAAATTTTTTAATGCACATTTTTTTATTTGTATTGTATTACAAAAAGCAATCACCTTAGTAATGGCTGATCAGATCCAGATAAGCCATTATGGTTTGAACACCTTAAAAAGATTTTTTTTGAACACCAACGACTTCACATTACTATCCTTTGATCTACTCTAATTATTTTTTTCTCTCACAATATCCTAAATTAGAAGAGAATATATTTCAGTGCAGCTACATCAGTATTCTCTAACCCAGCCAACTGTAGGTTGAAACAGAAAAGGTTTTGTCAAAAGAAGTAACACTTACAAAATCCATGAACCTCTTTGCAGAATAGTTTTGAGTAAAAGTATTTATGTCTCAAACTGACTCAGTGTTTCCAATATCAAGTATGAGTATTTTCAATTCAGTCCAGGTTCAAGTGTGACACTGTGAGGTATATTTTTAAAGTTCATAGTATTATACCTGTTCTTAAGAAATCTAATTTCATTATTCTCTGACTCTAGCTCATACTTCCAGCATTTTCACAAATCAACACCCTAACTATGGCAACTGTCCTTCTGTGTCTACAGTTCAAACACAAGCTGCATTTCAGAGTCGCCATTTGGAGTAATGATAGATTTGTCTCTTACCATCACTTTAGCTTTTGTCATCCTGCCCCAAAGAAATGAGTCTCCTTTCTCGATCAAAATAGTGGATAGTAAAGGAGTCTAATAACAGTGCTTCAGCTGAGCTCATAGAACATCAC
This sequence comes from Phyllostomus hastatus, assembly GCF_019186645.2. Taxonomy (NCBI): domain Eukaryota; kingdom Metazoa; phylum Chordata; class Mammalia; order Chiroptera; family Phyllostomidae; genus Phyllostomus; species Phyllostomus hastatus. Next base: position 43,785,039 of record NW_025334041.1, read on the forward strand.
CCACTCAGAAAGTCATTCAACAACCCTGCTGTATTACCTACCAGCTATGCAGCCTTAAACAAGCCACTTAACCTCTTTGTGCCTTAGTTTCCTCACCTATAAAATGTGCAAGTTTTCATGTAATACATTTCAAAGTCTTAGAAGAGTGTCTGGTACCTAGTAATCATTTCGACCAATGTCAGCTATTGTCATTATTGTAACCAATGGTGGTATTAACACCTTCCTTAAACACCCTAATCCAAAGGCAGCCATTATGCTCTGTGTGCCAGTACTACAGTGAGAGAAAGAGAGCAGAGTGGGAGTGCTTATTCAGGGCATGGGGGGTCAATCAGCCCAAAGCTGGAAGCCCTAAGGCTATTTATTAGGTGAGGTGTGAGGCAGGAGGTGGTCCCTTTCCCCAGAGATAATCCCTGGCTCCCTTCTGAGCGCGCTCCCTTAACCTCATCATTGGATAAAACTAATTCTTCCTTGATTTGAGTTATATTTTCCTTTTCTGCACAAATTTTTGCTCGATATACGAGCCACCTGGGAGAACCAAGAATGCAGTCTGCAACTAAGTAGTTTATTCCTAGTTGGGCACTGTCACTTGGGCTATATTCCATAAGATAAACTAGATGTTGAAACATAGTAGATGAGGTGTTTTGTTTTGTTTTATTTTGTTTTGTTTATTTCAAGCATATGAAGTGAAAGAGTGCATTTTATTTTTCAATACTCTGGGTATTGAATTCCTATAAGATAATTTAAGAAATAATACAGCTTTTAACTCAAAGATAATGGTGTGTGTGTGTGTAATTTGTATGTGTGTGTGTATACACGGACTAATAATATATACTTATGTATTAATCAATCTGTGTTATAGGAAACATCCAAACTGACTAGAACTGACAGCAGCAAGGGGAAGAACTCGATCCTAACTTAGAAGGCCTTGCTTCTCCCCCAGGAAAGTGTGAAATATTTAGGGTCTCTCTTACGTGTGGTTCATCTGAACCTTCATGGGCAAGTTGATTGACTCCCAGGGATGGAGCTCCTTTAGGCAAAGTCATTATATCACTGTGGCTGTGAGGTAAACAAGGGAAAGAACAACTGCTAAATGTCAGGGGAACTTGACTACATGTTCTTGTATCCAGAGCTTCTCTTTGTCTCTCTCCATCCCAGAGAACACTGATGAAAGCCAAGAACTCTTCCCAATGTACAAGGGGGACCCCCAAAAAACAAAATTATCTTCTGGAGGGCAGATCCCTTTCAGTACAGGCTTCCCCGCTAGGTGAGTGTTCTAGGACTCCATCTGTATCAGTGTACTTCCTGGCGTTGTTGTGAGAGGCTACGTTCAGCTTCAGTGATCTTTTTTTGAAGACTCAACACATTTACCCACTTCATGATGGGTGATTTGGAAGCATGCCTGCCCACACCACACTGAGTGTTCAGCAGCTTTTGACCAAAAACAGCATGACTCCCATGCCCCACCCTCCCTATTCACCCAATCTCACCCTGAGAAACTTTTTTCTTGTTTCCCTGAATGAAAAAAGTCCTCAAAGGGAAATATTTTGCCAATGTGGAAGGGGTGAAACAAAAAACAGCTGAAATACCAAAAGGCATCAAAATCGACAAGTTCAAAGACTGTTTTGAGCAATGGAAAAATGTCCCAATAGGTGTATTGCATCAAATGGAGAGTACTTTCAAGGTGACTGAAGCATAAAAATGTGAGAATAAATACACAATTTTTTATAAATAAATTCCAGGGAGGACTTCTCACCAAGATGGAGGTGTAGGTAAATATACTTTGCTTCCTTGCACAACCAAAAGAAGGACAACAACAAATTTCAAAACAAAAAACAACCAGATCTGCCAAAAAATCAAACTGTATGGAAGTCCAACAACCAAGGAGTTAAAGAAGAAACATTCATCCAGACTGGTAGGAGGGGCAGAGATAAGCAGCCAGAGTGGAGAGGACGCACAGTGAGGCAGCAGCTGGTGGACCAGGTGGCCCCACCTTTGCATGCAGATAAAACAGGAGGAGAAACTAGGGAGCGAGACAGACTTCGCAACCCAGGGTTCCAACATGTGAAAAGTAAATTTCAAAATCTCTGGCTGTAAAAACCTGTGGGGTTGCAGTGGTCAGAGAAACTCCCAGCCTCACAGTAGAGTTCACTGGAGAGACCCACAGCATCCTGGAATGTACACAAACCCACCCACCTGGGAGTCAGCACCAGAAGGGCCCAATTTGCTTGTGTGTACCTGAGGAAGTGACTAAAAGCCAGTGGAGAGCTGAGCAAGTGGTATTGTTACCTCTCTGACCCATATCCCACATACAGAGCCACAATGCAGCACTGTGGGTTGCCTCGCCCTGGTGGATACCTAAGGCCCTGCCCCTTACTACATGTGCTAAGACAAAGATGTGCTAAGACAAAGAAATATGGTCCAAATGAAAGAACAGATCGATCCAAGAGCGATGAAGAAATAGCCAACCTACCAGATGCACAGTTCAAAACACTGGTAATCAGGATGCTCACAGAAATGGTTGAGTGTGGTCACAAAATAGAGGAAAAAGTGAAGGCTATGCAGAGCGAAATAAAGGAAAATATACAGGGAACCAACAGTGAAGGAAAGGAAATTGAGACTCAAATCAATGATTTGGAGTAGAAGGAAGAAGTAAACATTCAGCCAGAACAGAATGAAGAAACAAAATTCAAAAATATGAGGAGAGGCTTAGAAACCTCCAGGACAACTTTAAATGTTCCAGCATCCTAATCATAGGGGTACCAGAGGGAAGAGAAGAAAAGCAAGAAATCGAAAACTGTTTTGAAAACATAATGAAGGAGGGGACTTCCAGCAAGATGGAGGAATAGGTGGACGCACTGTACCTCCTCACACAACCAAGATTAGAACAACAACAATTTACAGCTAGAATAACACCCAGAACTGATAGAGGATTTATCTGAATGAAAGTCGGACAGCCAAGAAGTTGAAGTAGACCTGTACACCCAGACTGGTAGGAGAGGACGAGCTAGGTGGGCGCAGGTCTGCAGTGCACGGAAGTCAGGAAAAACTTGACGCGAAATTGGCTCGAAATCCATCCGGAGCGCGCAAGAATGCAGTGGTGGTTCCTGAGTATGCAAGCTGCGGCTGGCGGACCCAGTGAGGCGGTGATTGTGGACCAGGGCAGAGCTCGCACCCCAGGATCCCAGAGAAGGGACTGAGATCCCAGGAGAACGGAACTACCGCCAATGATCTTCCCCCGCCCCCACATATAATGTCACAATCTAGCGACTGGGGTGCCCAGCCCCGGTGAACAGCTAAGGCTCCATCCCCCACTGTAACAAGAGTGACCAGACTGGAAAAAAAAAAAGGAGAGACAGGGAGAGACATGTTTCCAACAGAACAGATCAGTCCCCCAGGACTCATCCTTTTGAGCAACCAAGAAATAGCCAATCTATCAGATGCACAGTTCAAAACACTGGTGATCAAAAAGCTCACGGAATTGGTTGATTTTGGGCGCAAATTAGATGAAGAGATGCAGGTTACCATAAAAGAGATGAAAGAAGATACACGGAGGAGAGCCAATAGTGAAGAGAAGGAAACTGGGTCTCAAAACAATACAGTGGACCAGAAGGAAGATAGAATCAACCAAGCAGGAAAGCATGATGAAATAAGAATTCAAAAAAATGATGAGAGGCTTAGGAACCTCCAGGACATCTTTAAACATTCCAACATCCAAATTATAGGGGTATCAGAAGGGGAAGGGGAAAAGCAACAGATTGAGCACATATTTGAACAAATAATAAAGGAGAACTTCCCCAATCTGGCAAAGGAAATAGTCTTTCAAGAAATCCAGAAAGCTCACAGAGCCCCAAAGAAGTTGGACCCAAGAAGAAACACACCAAGGCACATCATAAGTACATTAGCCAAGGTAAAAATGAAGGAGAGAATCCTAGAAGAAGCAAGAGATAAGGGGACAATAACCTACAAAGGAGTTCCCATCAGACTGTCAGCTGATTTCTCAAAAGAGACCTTACAGGCAAGAAGGAGCTGGAAAGAAATATTCCAAGTCATGAAAAACAAGGACCTACATCCCAGATTGCTCTATCCAGCAAAGCTTTTATTTAGAATGGAAGGGCAGATAAAGTGCTTCTCAGATAAGGTCAAGTTAAAGGAGTTTATGATCACCAAGCCCTTATTTTATGAAATGCTAAAGGGACTTATCTAAGAAAAGAAGATAAAGAAAAAACATGTATAGTAAAGGACAGCAAACTCACAATTATTAACAACCACACCTAAAGCAAAACCAAAAGAAACTAAGCAAACAACTAGAACAGGAACAGAACCACAGAAATGGAGGTCACATGGAGGATTAGCAACAGGGGGGTGGGAGAAGGAGAGAGGGGGAAAAGGTACAGAGAATAAGCAGCATAGAATGTAGGTTGAAAATAGATAGGGGGAGGGCAAGAATAGTACGGAAAATGTAGAAGCTAAAGAACTCATAAGTGACACATGGACATGAACTAAAGGGGGGAATGTGGGTGGGAGAGGGGGTACAGGGTGGAGGGGAGTGAAGGGGGGAAATGGGACAACTGTAATAGCATAATCAATAAAATATATTAAAAAAAAGAAAACATAATGAAGGAGAACTTCCCTAATTTGGCAAAGGAAATAGACTTCCAGGAAGTCCAGAAAACTCAGAGAGTCCCAAAGAAGTTGGACCCAAGGAAGCACACACCAAGGCACATCATAATTACATTACTCAAGATTTAAAGATGAAGAGAGAATCTTAAAAGCAGCAAGAGAAAAGGAGACAGTTGCCTACAAAGGAGTTCCCATAAGACTATCAGCTGATTTTTCAAAAGAAACTTTGCAGACAAAAAAGGGGCTGAAAAGAAGTATTCCACGTCATGAAAGGCAAGGACCAACATCCAAGAATACTCTCGCCAGCAAAGCTATCATTTAGAATGGAAGGGCAGATAAAGTGCTTCCCAGATAAAGTCAAGTTAAAGGAGTTCATCATCACCAAGCCATTATTATATGAAATGTTAAAGGGACTTACCTAAGAAAAAGAAGAAAATCAAAACTATGAACAGTAAAATGACAGCAAACTCACAACTATCAACAACTGAACCTAAAAACAAAAACAAAAATGAAGTAAGCAAACAACTAGAACAGGAACAGAATCACAGAAATGGAGATCACATGGAGGGTTATCAGTGGGGAGGGGTGAGGAGAGAATGAAGAAAAAGGTACTGGGAATAAGAAGCATAGATGGTAGGTACAAAATAGAGAGAGGGAAGTTAAGAATAGCATGGGAAATGGAGAAGTCAAAGAACTTTTATGTACAACCCATGGACATGAACTAAAGGGAGCGAATGCTGGTAAGAGTGGGAGTAGAGGGAGGAGAGAAATAAAGGAGAGAAAAAATGGTACAACTGTAGTAGCATAATCAATAAAATATACTTTTAAAAAAATAAATAAATGAATAAATTCCAGGTTTTCTGGGGTCCCACCTTGTAGTTTCTGTTGCAATAATCCTTTCTGCATTCTTCCCTACAAACTTATTTCCTCTCTTACTTCAAATGCACATTATCATTTCATCACCATCCTCTCTAAAAACTGATAAAGATCACAAACACAGACCTCATTGTGGTCAATTATTCTTTAAATGAAGGTCTTTTGCCTTGAATTATTCCCTCAAGTAGGCATTTGGTTTCCAGTCTTTTTGTGGAATTTCTTTTTGTGGAATGGAATTTTTTCTTCATCAAATACTCATTGCACGCTTACTCTTGTGTCAGACAGTATGCTAGGTATGAAGTCCACTGTCATAAACAAGACCAATGTGGTCACTGCCCTCTGTAATCGAGGCTAAAAGCTGATATTAATCAAATAAGGAGGCAAATACATAGTTACAAAGTGTAAGCACTACTAGGAAACAAAAACGAGATGCTCTTGAGGAGACCAGAGCATTTGCTGTGGATTGGGGTTCCCTGAGGTGATATTTAGGAGTCCTAAAGGACAAAAAGGCATGTGCTATGTGAATAGCTAGGAGAGAGCGTTCTGGACAGAGGAGTCAGCAGTGATGTGCCATAACAGAGAATGAGCTTGGTGCATTTGAGGATGTGAACCAAGGCCAGTGTGTGTGGAGAATGGGGGGTGAAGGGAGATGAAGCTGGGAGGCTGGCAGGCTTTTGTGGATCTTGTTACTAATTTTGGATTTTAATCTAAGTGGTAAGAACTTACCAAAACTTTCAAGCAAGGGGATGGTATGATCTAATTTATATCCTAAAGAGGTGTTGTGGATGCTGTATGGAGAATCATGGAGGTAGGCAAGAGTAGAAGTAAAGGGAAGAGTGGGTTATTGCAGTTGCCCATGTGAGAAACAATAGCTTGGCAGGCCCACCTCTTGGATGTGGTAACTAGGTAAGTTGTCCTGGGCTCCGAGCTCCGGGGGTGGCGGGGGGGGGGGTGGTTCCCCATATACTACACCCAACTTCTCTTGTCTGAACAACACCAAACTTCATTTTTACAATTTCTGTCTTTAAGAATATGCCAAGCGTTTATGAAAGATGTCTATCCACACTGTGGCCTTCTCTTAAGAGTGATGATCTTGGACAGCCCACACTGGTTTCAGTCTTCCAGGGATTGTCCTGTATCTTGAAGTACGGTGGCGAAAGTGAAGGTGAACAGCAGTTGACAGAGTCCACGTATATCTGACGATAAGACTAATGCAGCTTGCAGGTGAACTGCATTTGTGAGGTGAGGGAGAAAAAAGAATCAAGGATGACTCCAGGTGATGGTTGTGCCATTCACCAGGATACATAAATAGGGAAAGAGTACAAAATATGCTTGGGAAGGAAAGATTTCCATTTTGGACTTCTTAAAGTGAAGGTGCTAATCTACTTGTGTGGAGAGGTCAAGGAGACGGATGGACAAAGCAGCACAGAGCATAGCAGAAACATTCAGGACTACTGTTCTATAAAAATTACGTGAATGCATGAGAACACCTAGGCGAGACTATGAGGAAAGAAAATGACCTAAGACCAAGCCCTGAGGAATACCAACATTAGAGGCCTACAAAGTAACTTGTAAAGGAGCTGCCAGAGTGTTGGGACAGAGAGCCAGAGAGTGGAGTGTACAGCAGCCAAGAGTCCAGCTTGTTTCTGGGTGTGGTCAGCTGGGGGACAGGGTGAAATAAATACAGAACCATGGCCTCTGGCTTTGACAACAGAAGGATCATTGGTGACCTTGACAAGAGCAGTTTCACTCAGGTGCCAGTATGGGTGGAGGAAGATGGTTTGGAATAAAAGGCTTTTTCCTTTCTAATTTCACCCATTGGGCTGAGACATTGTTTGGACAAAGGAGCTGCAGAAATCCTGGCAGGCCCACGTGGCTCTTGTCATCTTTCCAAGATGCCTGTTATTTTTTTATTCTAGCTAGAATATCTCAAACAGGATGTCTGGAGTTCGTACTCCTGGCCAGGTACGTCATAAACGAGCGTGATCACGCTCATTAGTCGGAGGTCAGGTTCAAGAAAAAAATAAAAAGAGGTGGAGGGAGAAGAAGGGAGAGAAGGGGGAAGAAGGAAAGAAAAATAATATCTGAAGATATGAAAACTAAATGGGATTAATTCTTTTAGTTATTGTACATCAAGATTTCATGAAAACTGGAGTTTGAAATGTTTGAGAAAGCCTCTTGCTGACCAGCTCAGTTTGTCACCTTGATGCAGAACTCGGCAGGGCAGGGCCAGGCAGGGGCCGCTGCTTCCTGTCCTTGGTGCTTTACTGAGCGTTGCAGGCTCAGCCTGGTGCAGATGTTGCATGTCTAGTATTGAACTGAAGGACTCCTGTACCCCAAAATGAAAACTATTAAACCACATACGTAAACATCCATCTTTTAAATCATTTTACTTTGTGATGGTAGTTCATTTTAACTTATGACTAATATTCTTAATCAGTAGTGGCTTAGAATATTTTAGCTTTTAGCTTCTCCCATTAAGCATTTAATAATCTATAAACAAACACTTGAGAAGAGTTTTGATAAGAGGGATTCTTTTTATATTTTTGTATTTTGAATAAATTCACCTTCTACTTGACCATTGTAAGCAAGTTGTTCAGAAACAAATGCCAAGTTTTCAGTTCATTGCTGGGATCTCAATTCTTTTGGTCAGCAGCAGCCGCTGGCTTGGTGCATCCACTTCACATATTTTAATCCTATTTGCAAGGCTACATCTTAGGAAAATTTTCTCAGTAAGTTACAAGAGTAAAGAAACCCAACATTTTACTCCTGGCTTACCCATTTTGCAATTTTGGTCAAATTACATAAACTCTCTCTGCTTCAGTTCCTCCTTCAGGAAATGGTGTGAATAATCTCAACCTCAGAAGTAATGTGAGGCCAGCTAATTGACCCTACTGTATGTGATGTAATGGGGTGGGGGGAGCTATTAAAATAAAAAACATCATTACAATGTTCCAAGTTAGAGGTTACCATTGCACAACTACCCTCTAGTTAGGCCTTTTGAATACCACTTTTAACTCTTTCAGGCCATATCTTCCTATATTAGTGGCATTGCCACGAGGTATCATTTGTTAGAGTTTTAAAGTCTAACCCTGAAGCAACTTTCAAAGAAAACATTTGCATCTGAAGATTTCAGAATATTCCAAGGTGACCAAGAGTACCTGAGGTAGAATAAAACCACTCCAGGGAATCACAGCATATGGGAATGACTGACTTACTGCACTTATTCAGAACCTGCTTGGCAAGTATGCTAGTTAACGTGGTCCAGTCTGTACACCGGCAGCCAGTGGGGCACAGGAGGAAAATCTGACTCAACTATGTGTAAAAACTTGTTATAATCCTTCCACTGCCAGGTGCTTTGCCCTTTGAAAGTCCACATCTCACCTCAATGGGGCAGACATTTTACCCTCACCTTATAAAGGGAGAAGTTGAGGCTCACATAGATGGAGTAGTTTGGTCCAAAATCACATCAATGGTAAATGCCAGAGGCAGGATTGGATTCTAGCTCTTCTGATGCTTTTCTAAGATTTTTTACCCACTACACAGTGAGTAAACATAATACTTGATATCAGTCTATAGAAAGAAGGAAGAGAACATTGTGCCCTAAATACTCCATTCAAATTTAACATCAAAGGAAAAAATTTCTACAACTGATTTGATATTCTACAGGTGGCCAGAATTATTGGAACTATCCTGCCCTCTTCCTCTCTTCCTCTTTGTAATTCAGCATAAGAATCAGATAAGAAGACACCAGATAAGAATCCTCAATTTGTAAACAAAGTAGACCCTTGATATCCATGGATTGAGTGTGCATAAGGGGCCCAGACAGACTCTAACACATGACATTACAGTGGCAGGAATTTGAGTGACATGCACTGAGGCTGGTGTATGGGGCTGAATCTCTTGGCTAGTGAGGGTGCCTGGCCTGCCTCAGCAACCGGACACCAATGTGGCTTCTTTGTGCCCCATTCATGACCATATACCAATTCTATGGAGAAAATTACACTCCAGAAGGACATTCCAAAATTTGAGGATTTCCAAAGGTCTTGGGATATATTCCTTACAAATATTAAGGGTTCACTGTATTTGATATCCCTGCTTTAATTTTGCTTTAGTGGCCATAAACTTGAGTCTAACATTAGTGCTCATAGTAGTGACTAACTCATCTGTTCTCCCTCTACTTGGCTTCTGACCAGTGTTTGCATTGTTTAAAGTCATTTCTCATTTTTATCATTCTATTTTGTATGTGTTTTGTTGTTGCAAATTATGTCAAATTCTTTCTTAAAGATCTTAAATCCCAAATAAATGTGGAAACTAGGCTTCCTAGAAAGAATCATTTTTCTTGAGTGCTGGAACTTTTATAATGTTAGAACTACTGAAAAGAATTAAAGATAATGATTTCCAAAAAACAGCAATGAAAGTTTTTACGTAAATATATACAGATTCTGAGACTATCTGATGGCAGCTAAGAATTATGCTTTGAGTGACACCTAATGGTTGAAAAAGTCACTCTGCTAACTTTTTCCGGAGAACTCAGACCAGTGTTTCTCAAAGCTGGGTTCTTGGACCATTTACAGGATCATCTGGATGCTGTTAAAAATGCAGAGAAATTCCTGGGACCTACCCTACTGGGACTCTGTTCGTGGCCATCCAGGAATGTGTATTTTTCACAATTTCCCCAGGTTATTCAGATATACGCAGAGGGCCATCAGACCTGATGACACGAATAAGTTAGAAGTGGCCGAGGCGTAGGGATGGATTAGGCCCGGGCTCAGCAGTGACCTCCCTGATCTATCAGTGAGGACAAGGGACTGGTGTAAAGGCGGGGTCAGAACAGGAGCCCCAGGGATGCGGCTGGCTGCCCTCTTGGCAGCGAGGGTGGGGGTAGTGGTGGCTTGGTACCTCGAGAGCAGTTGCCCCTGGCTACCTGCTCCTGTCCCTAACGTAGAGCGAGGTCGGGGGAGCGTGGAAAGCCCGCGCCGCGGCTCGGCTCCTAACACCTGTGCTTCCTGTCCCGCAGACGAACCCAACTCCTGGAGTGGTCCCGCTGCCGCCTCCGCAGGTCTGCAGGAAGTAGGCGTCTCCCCCGAAGACGTCTTCCCGCCATTCTCTCCATCACATTCAGCCCCACTCTCCGACCCTTCCCACCAGATAAGCCCAGACCCGACTTGGGATATCAAAAGGGAACACGACGTTAGGAAACCAAAGGAGCTATCAGCCAGCGGCCAGAAGAAGCAGCGCCTCGGGGAGCAGAGGGAGCGCTCGGCGAGTCCGCAGAGGGCCGCGCGGCCGAGGCTCGAGGAGGCGCCCGGCAGCCTGGGGCGGCCCGAGGCCGGCAGGCCCTCCTCGGAGGCCAGGGCACCCGGGCCCGCGGCGGCGGCGGACGCGGCGCGGGCGGGCGGGAAGGAAGGGCCCCGCCCCGCGACTGTCCTGGAGCTCGGCCGCCGCGAAGGCTCTGGCGCTGCGCCGGCGTTCGCGGGTCTGGGCGGTGGTTCGCGGGAGGCCGAGAGCCCGGCGGGCGCGCGCTCAGGATCCCGGCCGGCTGCGCGGCCTCCGGGGGGCGCCCCCGCGCGCAGGGCAGCCCTGGCGCCGGGGCCCTGGAAGGTACCAGGCTCCGACAAGCTGTCCGGCGTCCTCAAACCCGGCGCCTCGGCCGCCGGCAGATGAGCTTCGCGGCCCCAGCCAGCCGCCCCGCCTCGACGCCTGCAGGCCGTTCTTCTTCGGTTGTGTCTCGCGGTGTTTTAATTTATTTTCACTGTCACACGCATAGATACACTAGGCACCGAGGCCTGGGAGCACCAACGTGAGGCCCCAGGCATCCACCGAGCATGGGCTGTCCAGCCTCCACGCGCAGACCGAAACTGACCCCAAAGCCCCCAGCTCCACTGTGGGGGCTTTGGCAGCTATGAAAGAACCAAAATAACGTGAAGAACGTCATGGAGAGACAGTGCAGTGTAGCTTTAGTTTAAAAAAGAAAGAAAAAAATTCCCCCCACTGCATGAAGGATCTGGATATCATCCAAACTTTATATCAAGCTGGACAAGTTAAGAGCAATCACGAACTGGAATATCGCCTTAAAAAATCAAACTGCACGGAGCAAGCTGAAACTGAGACAAGATTATATCTTTTAATTGATCTAAAGAGTTGTAAATAAATTGTTCTTGACATAACTAGACAGGGGTTAAAAGGTTTCTTTGAAACATTCAGAACTGTTCGCCCACGACATGTTTCCATGGCTCACCCGTGGCATCCATCACTGGTATTAGCAGCAACGTTCTCTGCGTAGTGCAGGATAAGTTAGAAATCTAGTGAATTCATTGGTGTGATGCCATTTTTACTTCCATTTCTGTGATCAAATCATATTTCTGTACGTTTTCAGTGGTAGAGAAAAAAGGTTTTAAAAATTGTATCCTAGGGAACAGTTTGCCGTAAGTCAGAATTTCGCAGTTTAGCTCATAGATCTTAATTGGTTTTCATCTAAAATATGAATTTCACAGAACCACAATCTGTTTAACCAAGATTGGCAAGGCTGCAGTTCCTTTATGAAAAGGCTTTCCTATTGTTTCGGGCTAGCAGACATAGTAGCTTCTTTGACCGCAATGTTATATTTTACTTATTTGTCTTTTCTTAAAGCCCTATTTTCATGACTTCATTTTCACTTTCATAGAGCAGAAAGCAAAGTATTTCTCCTATATTTTTCAGATGATAATGAATCCCTAATACTAAATCATTATGACCAATTCATTTTCATTAAAGAACTTAAATCTTTCTAGCATTTTTTTCTGCTTATCTTTCTTTCCTTATTCTTTCTCCTTTTCTTTCCATTTGGTTTGCTTTTTTTTTCCCTGCTGGTCTTTGCCAAGTTTTATTTCTTTAGCAACCTCTAGATGTTTCTGTTTATCTTCATTGATCTATGGTTGATCCCCTAGTAAAAATCTAAGGCTTGCTTTTTTCCCCTGCTGCTTTAATATTTCTTTGGGAAAAAATGGTATCCATTTGTCAACCAAAGAACCTCCAAACCTATAGAAAACTTTTATAAAAATTTATTTAAGCCAGATTTTTTAGAAAATGCCCAGAAGCCAAGTCGCAATGGATTGAGAAAAGGCTCTGGAGAGTATTTGTTTTCCGGTTTATTTTACTCATTTAGAGTCAAAGGAGAAACGGGAATTTATGATCAGACCATCCTGGGTGGTCACTTTTTGTTACAACCCATTTCAGGTCTGCCACGTAACCCCTTGGGCTTGTCAGGTTTATTATATTTTCCCTTTTTTGTTCACACAATGTTACTTATTTGTAGCTACACATATTAAAAGGCTAAATGTCTCTGAGGGCAGTTTTTCTTGAATATGGTCTGAATGAATGAGGCTTTATCCCACTGGTAAACTGCCCCTTACAGGAAGGAGTTCAAGTGCAAATGAGCCTCACCTCCCTTCACTTGAAGTCAAATAAGGACAGCAGGGAGGGCTGGTCTAGCTCACAAGGTCTCGCCTAACAGCTGCCCTGTGTTGACCCTTTCCCTCTTTGTAATTGTTGTATCCTGAGCACTAGCCGCTTAATTTTTATCAAGCAATAGGAGTAGTGTAGTCGTTTGACAAGAGGAAAAGATGGTTGAAAGCCTCAAGTGAAGAGTCTTGCAGCTTGTAAAAGCAATTTCCAAAAATGGAGCCCATTCATCATAAACAAAAGCACAAACACATGTAGCAGTTTACAATACATTTGGTTTAATCTCAATCAGTCTTTCTCCCCTGGACTAGAAATCCAGTATAGTTTGCCATTAATTTATTGAATCTGGTTTTGGACAATGCTTTTGTAGTGTAGCTGCACGTCCCGGTACTGTATCCTCTGACATTTATTTTCCATGTGTTACAAAAGGATAAAAATATTGAGATTACGCTTGCATAAACTCTAATTTGCACAGTTCACAGCTACTACTTGTGCAGTAATTGCTTTATGCGGCTGTAATCCATAACCTGTGAAGACAGCACATCATCTAAATCCCATTCCAAATAATATTTCTGTGTAGTGTTAGCTGTGAATTTACCCTGTACAGCTGTATCTCTATAAATATAATTCCATGTATTAATAGTCACAGAAAGACTGTAAGTGAGCAACTATTTTTATGAAACGCACCACTATGGATAAATTAACTTTTACAGAAATCTTGTTTACTGTATGATATTCTAAAACACTGTCAAATAAAATATATATCCAAAAATCTTTTCTTTTTCCAACTATATAGGGTGTGTGTTGATTTGAGTAAATAATTACTGGGATTTAAGTTTTTTAACTATAGTTTTCATAGATTTTTTTAAGTACATGTAAGTTGAATGCCCCAAACAGGACTTCTTTGAAACTTTAATCCAAATGCAGCAGAATTATAAGGGGTGGGGAGGAACTGTTTGTAAGGTTTTCTTAGACCCCGCCAAGGAAATAAACAGCCAATTAGCTATGGAAACAGGCAGATGAGCTTTATTTTGGAAGTTTGTACTCCCTGGCGACGTTTTCCCCGCCCAGAGAATGGGCTAAGAAAAGACCTCGCGGGAGAAGGAAAAGGCTGGGAGTTTTACACAGCTTGACTTCGCGCGGGAGCCAAGGACTGGTTCTTGGTGAACAAAGAAGCAACTTAGCATTGGTGGCTCCTGGTCTGATGTAAGTCACCTCTTCTGGGTCAGAGTTCAGTTGCCATATTACTTGTAGTCCAAACGGTGGCCATATTTGTAGTCCAAAATGCTAATTGTAACTAGATTCCCACTTGTCCTACCCTGCCCATCCTGACACTGTTGAATTTTTTGCCCAGGTAAACTGAGAGTTTTCTCATAGATAATCTAGTTGGTATTTTCCTGTCAGCTCACTGTATCGCTTACGGATTGGGAGTATGTTTCTGTGGTTTGCTGCATTAAGTGATACTGAAACTTATTCCCAAAAGGACTTAAAATTGATCAACAATACATTTCATCACATTTTTTCCTTTTAATTCTGAATTTTTTTCAAGCAAAAAATCCCAAGGAGTTTACTCAGCAGCCTAAACTAAATTTAGAGAACAGCAGTGTAGAGGTCCACAGTGAATGGCCGGATCTCCCTTTTGCCAAGTATTACAATGTGTGCTGTGCATCAAGGAGAAGAGTGTGCTCCTGGTGACAGGAGGGTCCCAACCTCACCGTCCAGGGGACTCCAATCCAAAGAAACAGCCTCAGGCCTAGTCCGTCAAGACTGATGGCAACAGGAGGCCTAAGAGTCCCAAACCAAGATGTTTAATCCAATATAATTTCTTAAAAGTTAAATGTACTATGTATCACTTTTAGAAAAGGGAAGATGCTGATATGAAGTGTGAAATGAAACACAAAAGATAATTGTAGTAAAAATATTCTTTATGAACTCGTCAGAGAATGAACAAGTGCAAGCTGAAAAAAAAAGATTTATAAAACAATGTAGTTAATAAAATGGGGTATAAATATTAATAATGCACAGCTAATTACTAGTTTATGAAGGAAGAAAGTCATTAAGATATCAAAGAGATTAGAAGTCAGGGGCCAAAGTGATGAAGACAGGGTCAGAGCAGGACTGGGGCAAAGGCGATTAGGCCCCTGGCCTGAGCCAGGGCCTCACCGTGAATCAAATGTCTCCGAGGTCATGCAGGCAGATCTGAAACGGTGAAGAGAGCCAGGTGGGGACAGGGCCAAGGGACCCTCCTCAAAAGCTGTCATTCATCTTGTCAAGTCCAAGTCCACTGTGAAATGGTCTTTCAGTTTCTCAAGGGAAGGAGGGAAGAGGGAAGAAGGAAGGAAGGAAGGGAGGGAGGGAGGGAGGGGAGGGGAGGGGAGGGAAAAGGAAGGAGAGAAACTGGTTCTTTCTTTGAAATTTTATGGTTTTTAAAGTATGATGAAAAGTTTAATTCACATTTTTAAGGAACACTGAACAGGAAGACAAAACACTACCACAATAAACTATGTGCAGACCAAGTCTGACCCACAGCCCACCAATTTGTAGCCTCTATCTTGGAACAAAAGCCAGGCTTTGAGTAGAGAATTCCTCACTTTCAGCAGAGAATTGGAGAGTCTAATTCACCTTCCAAGCAGTGGATTATACAGACCCTGGAGATCACAAAGGCGTGGCTCTGGAGGTTCACACGTGCCTGGAATAGTTTAAAATGTGCATCCTAAGTGTGAGTCCTCAGCCAGAAGCCTGATGGCTGTTCCTGCAGAAGTGAATTTGCCATGAAACTGAAGAAACTGAAGCTTGCATGAGCCCTGAAGCTTATTTGAAATTTTATATTGTCTTTCTTAATGAGTTTCCCCCAAAATGTAAGCTTGGGGCCCCCCAAAGGTGAATCTGCCCCTGCCTTATTGATACTACTGCTTTTCAGGCGAAATTCACAGCCAAATCAAACGACATAATTGCTGAAGAATTCAGAATTAACAGAGATATCTCTTTTCAAACAACCATAGTGCCAGACAGGATGCCTGTAAAATCACAAGAGTGCTTTCCAAGTCTTAAAATAGTAAGGGTCCTGTGTCTAATGATAACGTCTGCAGTATGTCTAGTTCACTTAGGACACTAATTGAATGTGTCGAGATTATGATTATGACCGTCAGTGGTAATAACAGCTGTAGTTGTGAACATGTGGGTATAAACAAACAATGGAGCAACATCCTAGAATTAAACCCACCCCTTGCTGGGTGTTGGGGGCAAACCCCCTGGGCAGCGCAGTGATGGAGGACTCCACAAAAGCCTGAGTCTGTCCCACCACCATGAGGAGGGCACCCGGCAACCACAAATGAGCTGTATCCATTCCAAAGGGCACTAAGAGTTTGATGAAATCTTTTCTTCTGAAGAAATTGCCTCTCAAAGAATGATTTCACCTGGAAGAAGCTGGCAATCTTTGGAGCAACAAAGTAGCTATGGCTTTTCTTGTGAAGTGGAGGGCAAATTTTCTGAAACACTAACAAGGTTTGTCTATGTGCAAGGATGTGAGCCCCCTCTGTGGTTTTGTGCCAGCTCAGCTGCCTTCACACCAGGGATCATCCATTCCTGGGGTACACGGAGACTTTCTGGGGGGACACAGACAGAGACAGCTTAAATGAGATCTGCATCTAGAACTGTAACTTCCATTTGTACGCATTTCAAACCTGTGGATGGTGCATTCCCCCTTTCCACCTGCCCTGTACCAGTACCCTTTACATTACAGAAGAGAAACACACCTATCACTTGCCCGCATCATACTCTGGTACATCACCTCCAGGTGGAAACATCTCTAGTGCAGTAAACAATTGGAGAACGCAGCCCTCCTGAGGGAGAGTCAAGAGAGCAAAGTAGAGAGCATCAGGAAGAGCCAAAAAAGAGGTATCTTTGTGGGCAATGCTTGCTTTCACACAGGCACCCGGGAGGCCTCCTCTCTCTCTAAGAATTAGCACCCACGTTTATCTGAATTTTAAAATAAACTCAGACTCCTTCTGATTGAATGTGTCATTTCTCAATTTGTCTGGCTTGACCACAAGAACTGGTTTTGCCACTTAGATTATATAGCAGGTATTTTTTATAAATTAAATGAGTTAAGCCTATAATTACAAAGTTTAATATATATATAAAGCACACATATAAGAGAAAACATATCCTTTGAAATATTTAATTCTGTAACAAAATTTGTAGATGTTATCAATAGAAATTAAATCGAATTTAGATTTTTATAAAATTATTTTAGGGGCTGCACGAGCTAAAAGAAGCACTCATGAAGACAAACCTACTTAATTTCATTTAATAAAAGTTTAAAAACAGTGTTGAGTGTCTGCTTTATAGAAGATCACAGGTGAACAGGACACAGTCCCTGTTCTCAAGTTGCCTATGACCTAGTTAGGAGACTGAGACAATTAGCACAGGAGAGAATGCTGTAAAGTGTAACACAGGAGTCTGGGCACTATAGGAGTAGGAAATAGTTGGGAGCAGTTAGTAGTCATCCTGGATAAATGGCATTTTCATTGGGATTTGAAGGTTGGGAGGATTTTAAGAGGCAGGGGAGGTATAAGGGACAGAATGTCAGGAGTAAAGTCAGAGTCAGGAAATGTGGAGAGTGTCAGAGAAATAGTAAATTGTTTATTTTGACCAAGACTGCATTGGAAGGGGCTGAATTAAACAAAAGGTATGCTCACGCAGGTTATACATGCCACTAGTGAGCAGTGGAGAGTCATTGAAGGATTCTGAGCAGAGAAAAGATAGAATCAGCACTTGGCTATGGAAGGAAGTCCCAGTAGTCCCGTCCAGGGTGAAGTGGAGGTGGCGTGGCAGGTGCTAACACCAGTCCAGGTGAGAGGCAAGGACACCTGAGCTCCTGGGACGGAGGGGAAAGATGCATCGAGGAGGTCAAATGAGCTGACATCAGACTTACAGGAGGCAAAGAGTCAGGGACAATCACAGGCTTCAAGTCTGAGTGAAAAGGAGAAAATGGGAGGCAAACCAGCTCTATCTAGAAGGGACATCACTAAGTGTTTTGACATGTAAAGTGTGAGGGGCTCTCAGGTCTCTCAAATGGAAATATTCATCCAGCCAGTAATCACAGGCTGAAGATGGAAATGCTCAGATGGAAATGCTCCAAAGAGAATGAAGTTCAGGTGAGACACGGAGTCTAGGATAAAGGCTTGGAGTCTACTCCCTTGAGCCCTGCTGGGCCTCACCGCAGAGATTCTGACGTCAGTGGTTGAGTTGGGACCATTTGGGAGGAGGCATGTCCTGAGTATTATAAATACATCCACAGAAGTATCAGCATACAAAGAGTGCCTTGTTGCAGAAAACAAAGATTCTGGAAAAATTTAACTTCTTTGTACAGTCCAGGTGCCACCATGAAAGGCACGAACCAATTTATTTGCCCGTCCTTAACAAGATGTAAAAGTGACCTACGAGCGGTCGAAATACAACAGACACGGAGAAACTCACCGACAGAATGCTTCAAACACAGATGTCCATGTACTCCGCGCTTTCCACATTTTAAAGGTTAGGAGAAGTCATAAGATTCAGTGACATACCTTCCAATTATTTCCATATTATCTCATCATCCTGGGGACACCCGGATTCTTGCTTCTTGATCTGTATTTCTAACTCTGAAAGGACCTAAGCTGTGCCTCAAAGCAAGTTGATGTGAATAAATGAGTAGCTGTGAGAATAAAGACGAGGAAGAAAACAATTATATACATACACACACATGAAAACAAAATTGCACATGAACACACAGATACAGACATATACCCAGACCTCCAATTTTAAATTCTTTATTGTGACAGAATAACTTACATACTCAGAAAGTGCATACAAACATGGATAGCTTAGTCAACTTTAAAGCAGGTACATATATAGTTATCATCCAGGCTCAAAAACAGTGAGCAACTCTGAAGTCTGGCACAGGCTTCAGAAGGTAACTCTTTGATACATATACACTTTCATTATCATTGTTATTTTGTTAATTGAGGGATATAGGAACATTTTCAGGAGTGCTCTGGATTCTCATTCAACAAATATTGGGTGTTACAGCCTTTTGCCAGGCATGGTGCTTGCACTGAGACCATCACAGTGAACTAGACATAGCTGCCCACCCCACTGAGAGCTTACAGTCTCTTAAGCATCAGGAAGCCAACTCCACAACCAGTTACATAATTGCAGTTGTGGTAAGGGCTACACAGGAGAAGCAGGGAAGCCAGAGGTGGGTCCAGCAGGGGCCTGATGGGCAGGGAGGCACAGCTGGGAAAGCTCCTCCTAAGCAATTGGCTGCTGGGCGGAGAACTAGCTGATCGTGAGCAGGTGTCACATGGGGGAGTCTGGGAATCCAGGAACAAGGTGACCAACTCACCTCCCATTCGGCAAGGACTGGCCTGCTTTTAGAACTTCAAGTCCGTGTCCCAGCAAACCCCTCAGTCCATGAGGATGGTTTGGCCACCCAAGAGGGGAGGACACGTGGACCAGGCTTGCAAATCTAAGGCCTGAATGGATGCTGGTCGCCTGGAGCAGGGCAGAGGATAATGAGATCTTGCCAGCAAGAGGCCAGAGATCCACGGGCTCCTGATATCAGGGGCCTAAGGCCTCCATGGAAAAGGCAACTGGAGGCCACTGACAGGTTTTCCCTAGGCAGAACAACCTGGTGAGGTGTGAATCTTCTGTACATAACACGGTGGCCTGGAGGGGGCACCATTGTGCTTCCTACTCCCTGCCTCTGTCCAGGGACATTCAGTCTTCTCTCCCTCTCCATCCTCTGCTGGAGGTGGTAGCCAAGGCTGCTGACACTGAGCTCAGCCTTCTCCAACTTCTGTCTCAGGCAGACTCCAGCCTTTCTGGGAGGGCTCAGGATGCCTTGCTGGTGAGTTTTCAACAAGGCAAAGCACTTTCCTGGGCAGATGCCTGATCAGAACACAGACTCACCGCTCTTACGTATAGGTTCTCTGCTTTTTTCCCCATCATCACCACACAGGTTGCAGATTCATCTCCTGTTTCTACAAGTACCCTCAGACTGCACATAATAGACACTCTATACTTGCTGAAGGTTGGAAAATTTTTTAACCAGCCTCATCTCTAAATCCAATATAGTTTCCCTTAAATAAGAATGGGTTTCAATACGGTAAGTGATTAGTCATGGTGGAAAATTTGCCATTTTTCTCAGGACTGCTGCAATTTCTACAACGTTTTGACAGAGGGGCTTGATGTTGTTATTTGGGCACCACTTGGGACGAAAGCTGGCTTCTGCAACTCATCCAGGTGCTTTATCCAAAACAAGCCCAGTAACTACTTCTCCTGACTTTCCCCTGCTCATGCTCAGGCCTAGACTCTTCCCAAAGCCAGCAGTGGAGCTCGAGAGGAACTTAGCTCTGGCTCATACTTAGGAAAGGGAAGGCCAGGATCAGGGCAACGGTGACAGAGCAGGCCTTCTGGTTCTTGCCTTCCTTGCTCATAACCCAGGAGAGACCTTCCACTAATGTCCTTCACTGAATTCTAACCCACTGGGTCCAGCTGGTCAGAGTTCCTTAGATTAATTTGGCCTCCTCATCATAAAAATTTGCTGGAAGCAAACAAAAGGCCCCTGTGGGTTTTGAGCTCGGATTAGTCCAGACTCCCTCTGCCTTCCTGCTCTAATTGCAGTTCTTTCCAACAACACACACACCACATATCCCACTTGACTTCCTGACCAGGCTCCTGTCACTTGTGTCTTGCAGCCGTTGAGTGATCGTTCTTTTGGCTGGGCTGTTCCAGGCAACCTCCACCCTGCAGCCTGTACCAGGGCCCTGATACCTGCCCACAGGCCACTCTTGTTAAGAGACTGTGAGCTCCCTGCATTGACCTCTCATGATCAAAGACCCTCGTGGTCTGCTCTCTGCTGACCTTCCCACCGGATGAGGGAGATCATTCATAACCAATCCCCAAACATATCTATAGATGTTTGACACATTTATAGGATGAAAGAATGAATGGTTAAATAAATGAATGGCAGAAAGGGGAAAGTTTACAGATTAGAAGAGGTGTAGCAAACTCTCTGAGGGCCACCCTGGCCAGGGGACCTGCACAGTCAGGATGGCCATGTAGCATAGAATCAGCATAAGACGAGAAACAGGCATCAAGGTCATTCATCTTTGGCAATCTGGCTCCAAAGAGCCCTCACAGAATAGGAAAGCCTGGGGCTCTCAACTTCGTGTCCCGAAGGCTGGACCACCTTTATAAAGGAAGCTGCATGGTCACTGTCGTTAATAATATGGGATTATATACTTGAAATTTGCTGGCAGTAGATCTTAAGTGTCCTCACCATGCACACCTCCTCAGAGACCAGGCAGACAAAGGGGAGACAACGTTTTGATGGCAAACCCCAGGCTCCACACCACCTGTGTGTGGAGAGGAAAAACAAGCAGGACTCTGGTGTGGAAAACCGGTCATGGTGAGAATTCCAAAGTCGAATATGTAGGCTCTGAGCAAGCGCAGAAGCCACAGTGAAAGGACAGCAAAGAGGAGAAAATGTGATCAAGGTCAGGAGCAATAACATATGGTGAGGAAATTAGCATAGGCTGTGTTTTCAACACTTTTACCTATGTTGTCCAGTTTTACCCTCACAAATATTCTCCCCACTCCTCCAAAATATTGCTTTTGTTAAGTTCACACTATCTCATTCCAAGACTTACTGTAAAGCTACACAGAGTGTCTCAACCTTGACACAATTAATGTTTTGGGCTGGATACCTCTTTGTGGTGGGAGGCTGTCCTGCACATCGTAGGACACCACCTACCGATTACAACAACCATAATTGTCCCCAGACTTTGGTAAATACTCCGTGAGGTGGGGGGAGGAGACAAAATTGCCTCCAAGTGGAAACCACAGAGCTACAATAATCAAGACTGTGAGTACTGGCAAATAACAACCACCTAGGTCAATGGAACAGAACAGAGAGCCCAGAAACACATCCATACGCATATGGTCAATTAATTTTCAACAAAGGCTTAATGGCAATTCAAAGGAGAAAGAATAATCTTTTCAACAAAGGGATAATCACAAGCAAAAAAATAAAGTACCTTGATGTTTATTCGTGTTGTACAGGCATACATTGGAGATATTGGGATTTCAGTTCCAGACCACTGCCATAAAATGAATGTTGCATAAGCACATCATGCGAGTTTTTTTGGTTTCCCGATGTATATAAAAGTTATGTTTATATTATACTGTATTAAGAGTGCAATAGCATATGTCTAAAAGTACAGCATACATACCTTAATTAAAAATGCTTTATTGCTAAAAGATATTATCCATCATATAAGCCTTTGGCAAGTCAAAATCTTTTGCTGATAGAGGGTCTTACCTTCAATGTGTAAAAAATGCAACATCTGCAAAGCACAACAACCAAAGCACAATAAAGCAAGGTATGCCCATAAACACCAGTTAGAGCCCGTCGATTGCTCGTGCTGCCTGGCAAACAGACAGGAATTTTCCAGTCCATTTCTAGGGATCAGCGCACTCCCACCCCAGTCTGTGGATGACTGTTTCATGTCTTCTCCTCACCCCTCAGAGCACTAACACCTCCTCAGCAGCCCTCACTCTCAGCAGATGACTTTGCTTCCTGGTTCTCTGAGAAAGTAGAAATTCCCACCCCCATGTTTTTCAAGGTTTTTCCTCACATGAAAAAATACATTCCCCATTATGTCTCA
This sequence comes from Phyllostomus hastatus, assembly GCF_019186645.2. Taxonomy (NCBI): domain Eukaryota; kingdom Metazoa; phylum Chordata; class Mammalia; order Chiroptera; family Phyllostomidae; genus Phyllostomus; species Phyllostomus hastatus. Next base: position 43,807,691 of record NW_025334041.1, read on the forward strand.
GTACACACACATACACCCACATACATAATTTAAACAAAGGTTTCACAAAGTAGTACTTACCCTGATAACAGACTGTGATGGTTTCCCATTCTGTTGTATTCCATTTTCTAAAACATGGATAAGACCACTGATAGGTCCTACAGAAACCCCCAGGCAGTTCTCCATGAAGGCCAATCCTCTTTCTTGTCCAGCATCTCCCAGGTTCAGATTGCTATTGGTATGACCTTGTCCTTCCAGGTGAGTATGGAGAGGGCATCTTCTGTGCTGCCTGGAACACAGAACCATCTGCCTTAGCACATAGGAGAGTCGGGGTGGGGGGCGCAGGGCATGTCTGGCATTTTCTTGTGAAACTGAAGTGCCTGGAGTTGAGTGTGCCTGAGTGGAGAGCCCGCACCCTCGGCTTGCAGCTGAGCCATCGTCATGCACTGGGGCCGATGCTCACCACTGATCAGTGTGAGTGCCCATACATTTCAAAGACTCTACAATATCCAACCAACTGCTACAACTCATCTTTAATTATGGTCATATCTCAAATGTCTAAATGGCCTCTGAGTTACTGGCATTTGGTGCTTGAATTTCTGATTGTAAAGTGGTTTCAAAAATCATTAAAATGTTAGCCACCTTGGTTCCAAATGGCATAATTCGTGAAGCTAATGAAAAATTATGGCAAAGCACTTTTTATAGAGAGCTAACTAATCAGTGAGCCTAGAAAAGCCGATGTTGATGAAGTGCCATTAAGTTATGGCATGAATTGCCACCTGCGGGTAAATCTGGGTCTAATCTGCCATTTTGCAAGTAGTTTTATATTTACTTGAACGTGAAATGAATCCCAAGGAAGGTAGATGATAAAGATGCTGCCCCTTCAAAATTGACTTGATTTTAAATGCATTTGTCCCTTTTTTTAAGTATGTGGTTCAAGAGAAATATGTTTTTTTTAAAGGAAAAAACAGAAAAACCCTTCTTACATGTTAGCTCAGAAATGTAACAGAAGAGGGAACATAACCTGATACTTACTGCCTCGTTGCCCTGCCCCCACCACTCTGCCTGAGCGTTGAGGCACCAGGGGAAGGAAGGTGCTGGAAAACAAAGATCTCAGGGAGAAATCAGGAGGAACTGAAGGTTCTAGCACATTTCTTTTTCTCTCTCCTCTCCCTTTTGGCCCCTATCACCCTCACCTTCCCTGTGTGCTGTGCCCTTTTTATTGTGATTTCTTGCCTCATCTCTCTTCCCTTTTGTTGCCCTTAAGACACTCCTGCCTTGTGTCCCCCTCCTATAGAATAATAGATAAAGTTCGTGGATTTCTCTGTTTACACAACACTTTTTGTCACCACAAGGAAGCAACAGGCAAATCTACAATGTAGGAAATTCTGCAGGACAAATGACCCAGTTTTTTGCAACCACATGAATAGCATGGGGGTTAGGGGAATAAAGGTGTGTTGGGGAGAAGGGAGAAGGAGCTGTTATAAAATAGGAGACAGAGGGCACATTAATCAGATTTAATCTTGTCTTGAATAAAATGGATCTCCAACTGCCCATCACCCAGCTTCAACATTTATCAATATTTTTACTCTTCTGGCTTCAATTATTTACTATAACATGTTTGTTTGTTCCTTTTGCAAAGAATTTTAAAACAGATCCCAGAGTTTGTATTATTTCATCTCTAAATACTTCAATATGTATCTTTTGACAAAAAGTTTTCTCCCTTCAGAGGGGGTCTCAAATGGGACATCTCTGTGACTCTAACGGAGGGTTTGCTCTGAAGACATTATTGACATTTATAAAAACATGTTGCTTCTCTACACAAACCCTTAGGATAAAAGTCCTTCTGCTCATGGGTTAAGAAAAACATAATTTCACACCAAAACACTGAAAATTCATACAAGATATGCTAGGAAGCTGAGAGACAAACCTGTGGCCAACCATAGCACAACCATAGCACACTATAATACCAAGTTTTATACCAACATCATTTCCAACGCTAGCATGTCCCTTTCCTTACTGTTCCTATTTCTTTCTCATCTACTTCCAATCCACGTTACCACGTTACTGCATTTGTGTATCCTTGTATGCAGAGATGTGCTAGTGAATGCTTCACAACTGGTTCTCTGGAAAAAAATGCATATAGATACATATATACATATATACATTTATTATAAATTGTGTTGCTATAAATGTATAAGGCACAATAAGCAAATATTAATAAAATACACAATGTTCATTATTATAAATTTCATGCAACTAGTTTTTTCTCATAGAATGCTTTTGTTGGCTTTTGCCCAACTCTTTGTCCACAGCTGACCTGTGGCTGCAATCAACAATCACCAATAGTTCAGATGGGAATGCTGGTTGTTATTTTTATTTACTTTAACAAGGAAGACAAAAGTGAAACAACAAAGACCTACGTCATATGTCAGAACTTCACTCGTTCCTCAATGATGTGAGCACATTCTCTGCTAAATTGGTTGTTTTAAAATATTGGAAGGGTATTTCCTCAGTTCTTTAAAAATGTAACTGCTATAGATAGACAAGACACATTTTAAGTTTACTCTGCACTGTCACAATTCTAGCCATCATTTTATGAGGTCTTGACAACTGATAAAGCCATAAATGCAGCCTTGATTTGTGGCATTTGCACATTTGCAGAGTGTACATTTCAAGATCTACACCAGGCCAATTTCAAGACACTAAGAGGAGGCTGCTGAACATGGACTCAGGGAGGTGCATGGCAGGAGCCATTCTGTAGCACGTCCACCTAACAGAATCAACGGGAATAAATGGACTCAATGGCCTAAGTCATAGCGAGACATGATTAGGAAGTGACACATAAGAATATTTACTACCTTTGCTTCTTATATAATGTATTTAATTGTAAGTTAATATAATTTAATTCTTAATAATGGCTGTATTTAACAAATGACTTGTAGGATTCCTGAAAGTTTAACAATAAATTTTTTAATGAGGCTGTTCAAGATAACTCCAGCATACCACTGGAGCCACCTAAAATAATTCTGGAATTAGTCAGGGTATGAAAGCTGAATAGATCAACACATTTGTGGAGATTCCTCTTCTGCTAGGATTATGGATTGCTATTATGAAAATCCCTCCCTGAGAACAGTAGGTCCTGGATTACTTATGACAAATATGCTTTTTAAAGTGCAGCTGAATTATTTACAATAGCTAAGATAAGTAGATAACCTAAGTACCCATCAATGGATGAATGGATAATAAAATCTGAGATACACACACACACAGAAATATTACTCAGCCATATAAAAGAAGGAACTCTTGACATTTGTGACCATGTGGATAGGCCTCGAAGGCGTGATGCTAAGTGAAATAAGTCAAACAGATAAAGATAAATATTGCATAATCCCATTTATATGAGGATTCTGACAATAAACAAACTCATAGAAACAGGGATCAGAATGGTGGTTGCCAGAGGCAGGGGGCTATCTTTCAAGAAGACAGATGAAATAACCAAAACAAGAGCTTTTTGTACCAATAGAACCTGCACTAAGGAAGGACACACTTCAGAAGGAAAGACCAATCTGAGTAAGTAAGGACTGTGAATAAAGAAACGGGTGAACATGGAAGAAAATATAAACACTAACTGTACAAAATAATAATTTCTAATTTTAAAAATTAGAAAAAGCATGAAAACATTCAACAATAGCTTTGAACACAGGTGTAAAACACAAAGCCCATGGGCTGAATCCAGCCCTCCACCTTGTTTCATCTGGGTCAGCACTTTGTTTCTACCCGGCGGCAGAGCTGAGCTCCTTGCCCCTAGTTAAGGAGTAGTTACATTTATACAGTCCTAAAATTACATTCAGCCCTTTGAAGGCAACCACAAGGCTGATGTGGCCCCCAGTGAAAATGAGTTTGACCCCTCTGGCTTAGAAGTAAGGAGGGGAGCTCCGAGTTAAAGAGTCAAATGTCATTAATTCCATATAAGAAAGGAATTAAGATATGATTAAATTTTTACTTTGATAATTTAAGTATACATGTTAAAGTTTCAAAGACAAACACTAAAAAGTAGAAATAGAGGGTATAACCCTCCAACCAGTGAAGAGGGAGAAATGGAATAAGAAAAGCAAGCAAAGAAAGGAAATCCACTCATAAGAAGGTAAGAAAGATGAGAAAAAGAAGGTGTGTATTTAAATGGTGAAATTGAGGACAGTCACCAGGAGGACGGGTCTGATTGGGGTATCTGAAAGAGAAATATTCCTTCCCACCCTCTGCCCCCTTAAACAAGACTGTCTCCAAGCTCTGTAGCCACCGGGCTGGTGGATGGGCAGGTGGGAGCAAAGGGTGGGAGTCAGAGTGCCCAAGTTCTTCACACCCCCTCCTCAGAGACAGGAAGGCTCTGCGCTTTGTGTTCCAAATCCACAGACTTCCAGGATCTCCTGAGCAACTGTGGCTTAGTCCGATTCCCTTTCTCCCAGCAGGCCCCCTGAGTCTTTGCTGAGTTACAGCCAGTGTCCCGCAGCACAATAGCAAGGAAGTGGTTAGGCCTCGACCGAACTGAATGACCCTAGTGCCAATCCCTTACCACCCTCTGTCTAAACTCAGGACACAGGTGTCACCGTCTGCACTGATTTTCCTCATCTGCGCAAACAAGGAGGTTGAACCAAACAATTGGCCAGGTCCTTTAATAGCTCTAATATCCCTTGATTATGCTCTTCATTAAACATGCACCAGACATATTCAGTTGTAAGTTTTATTTCCTGATAATAGTAAACTCTGTACTTTATGCATAGCCCTGATAACTCACTTATATGACATGTTCATTTGTTTACAAGACATGATAGGAATATCCCAACAGTCTTGAATTCAGTTACTGCCTTTCTTTATATCACTTTTCTAGGACCTCAAATGAGCTCTTTCAAAAATAAAAAACAAACAAAAAAAGTGAAAAACCCTCAGTGATTCTGCTTTACTTTGAAATATCTCCTTTTGCCTTTTCTCATGTGTTCAGGTGCATCAGATCTGTTGAGTTGGCTCAAATATCAAGCCCTCCTCTCCAGGGACTTAATGACCCTTTTATCTGTCTGGATTTAGAAGCCAGTCCTACCGACAGTGCACTATGAAGAGTTCCATTTTAAGAGTTCCAAAAATGACCTTTAAGTAGCTATAATTAAATGGTCATTGTCCACCATGATTCTATTTGATTTAAGTGATGCTTTTGATGTGATAAATCACAGAAAATTGCTTCACTGACTGCCCTCATTAAACTTTCAAGGCTCTGTACACCAGTTTGTGATGTGTTTATCCTGGCCATACCTTTCTCTCCGATAGGTTTAGTGCCCATCATTCTCGTGCAGAGGGGACCCAAAGCCTAAAGCTCCCAGTCATTCTCCTTACTTAGTATCTCCCAGGCTCAAATTTATCAACCTGCTTCACTAGGACAACAATCAAGAAATGGAGCAGCCTCCTCCTTGACTGACTATTCACATCCTCCCACCCCCACCCTCACGGCTCCGGCTCCCCACCACCACCACCAGCCCTCCTCCTGGTATGTGGGCACTGTGTTCAGGTGGATGGCCCAGATGCCACAACATTCAGAGCCCAAGCCCAGGATGCCAACCTCTTGCCCCCGCCATCCTGGACTTCTTCTCTAAAGCTGTGAGAATGTTCTCACTCTTTTAAGGTTTTAGAGTTTTCCTTGGAATTCTCACCTCAGTCTGACCACTGGCCTTCTGTGTAATCTCAGCGAAACCGCCCATGTGCTGTGCTCTCAGGACCATCATGATCACCCTGGCCACTTGGCGTCACTGTGCCAAGCCCATTCTATTCTTGTAATGCTGCTGAGAGGTTTGATATTCTGCTTGTTGGCACCAGTGAGTTTTAATGAGGGATTTACAGTCTACATACATTCTCACTGGTTGGTGCCTACGCCATACTGGTTGTGAACTCTATTAAATATGGCCTGGAGGTAGATGTCACTCACATTTATAAATGCAGAGACTGAGGCTCTGAGTTACATGACAACAGGGGAGGGACACAGGGTGTCCACTTTGCTGGTGCAGACCATGGCAGAGGTGGGGACCTGGAGCTAGGGCACTGCCGCAGCTTCCTGTTCAAGACAGCATTTGGCAGCCCTGTTTTACGGGGATGGCCAAAAAGTCTATTTAGTTTTATTCATAAAATAAAAGACACATTTTTCATGTTCACCAATAACTTTATTACTTTGGAGAATTTGAGTATGTTGGCTATCTCCAGTATGGTATAACATTGATTATTCTCAATTGATGTCTCTATTTCAATGCTGTCAACTTCGACTAGTCTTCCCGACCATGGAGCATCATCCAGTGAGAAATCTCCAGCACAAACTTCACAAACCACTTTTGACACGTTCAGTCAGCCACAGCACCTTCTCCATACACTGCACAGATCTTTTTTGTGTGTTTCAGTTGCATTTTTACCTTTCTTAAAGTAATAAAGCATAATATGCCAAAAATGTTGTATATTGTCTTCCATCTTCAGTGTTAAAATGGCTACACAAAAATTCACCAATTTTGATAAGTACTTTTTAAATGCATGCTGATATGACAGCTGTCACAATACAATCTAACAAAATAGTTTCAAATCAAGTTAAAGACAATTAAGTGTTACCAGACACTTAACCATCTCACAGAAAAACAAACAAACAAACAAACAACAACGTACTTTTTGGCCAACCCAATATAACGTGGTCCAGAGGACTGTTCTTGGAAGCTTGACCTAGAGTTTATTTCTTCAAACCCTCCAAATTCTGTAAAATACTTGGCTTAATAAATGCCTGTGTGCATAGAGTAGTGCTGATAGATTCTGTTACCTGCAACTAAGAATCTTGCTAGCATACCTAGTCACAGCCACACTTCAGGTATCAGAACTAAACTACAACCTGGCAGGAGAGGGCTAGCAATGAAGATGGTGGAAAGTACTACTAGTTGCAGGATAAGGGGAAATTGGAGATAAGAATAAAGGGCACTGTGGGCTTCCTTCCACTGACATCCTGATAATAAAATAAAATAAAATAAAATAAAATAAAATAAAATAAAATAAAATAAAATAACAGGTCATAAAGTATTTTCAGGTTATGAGGGGAAAAAGAAAGCCATATTTAAAGTAATATTAATATTCTCTATTACATTGCATGTATTACTATGTCAGGATTAATTACCTGACATCCTTACTGTAGTCACTGAAAAATGTCATACATATGCTCCCTTGAGAGGAGTACATTGTCTACTCAGCTTGGTACCCAGAACTTTGTTTTTTCCTCTTTAGGATCCCCCAATGTCTAGAACTATAGTGGGTGTGTGGTGAGAATTTAATGAATATTTGTGGATGAATGAATGAATGAATGAATCCACCACAATGCCACACACAGAGCAATTATGATCAGTGATATTACAGAAATGAATGATACATATGGTTGTTCCCTCTAAATACTTATAGAGCCTCTTGGGAGAAACATCTTTATCTTTGGAAAAAGATTAGAAAGAGAATCAGCAATAATGAAGGGCTGAATAAGGCCCAGATGTGAGTGGGAAGTTGATGTAATAAGATCAGTAGAGAATAGGCAGCAAGAAGATCATCAGATTAGGGAGGGGTGTTTTTAAAATGTGGTCTTCAGATATCTTGCAGCAAAATTAACTTGGAAGATATTTAATGTGTAGATTCCAATGACCCACCCAAGACAAACTTAATCACATTCCCTGTTTAACAGCACCCCCTGCAAACCTGTCTCTGTGGTCCTTACCTATACTAGTTTGAGAACATGTATATTATTTGCTGAAGATAGTGCCTCAGAAATAGAGCTAACCATGAAGGATGAGAGGAGAGCCAAAACAATCCTTCAAAGCCTAGATGCTGATTTTGTCTCTCTGACAGAGACCTCAGGGACTTAAGGGAGAACTGACAACAGAGGTAGCAGGAGGTATGCCCAGTTAGGTGGTTTTTGCCTTCAAATGTCATAAAGCCTATCCACACCACCTTGTTCACGTAGCAACACATAGTCTTCCAAAACTAGAAGTCCAAAGGAGGGTCAAGTTTTAGGACTGGCCGCTGCCATTCTCTTTTAGAGTACAACTGCTGGTCCGGGTCCCAGTTGCTAAGCCAAAAGTCTTAGGAACCCTCATGGCATCAGATGTTAATTGGTATTCATTTTTAAATTTGAATATTGCCCACTACATCTTCACAAGTGGGTTTCCTTTTTCATTCCAAAGTTAAGGACATAATTTTTAGTTTGATTACATATTCTTTATTCTGTATTTTTAGAATGTCAACGTGAATCCCAAACATAACTACTATGACTCCAGCTCTCTTCTCAAAACTTAATTTGGTTGATTAGTTTGGCCTCTCTACTTGAAGAAACCTTACTGGAGAAGATGCATCAGAAAAAAATGAGTGTGGCGTTAAATCCTGAAATGATCCTGATAACCCCACATGAGACATCTGCTAATTCCAAGATGAAGTCACTTCCTAAGGCAGGAACAAAGAGTGAGGACCACCTATGAATTCAGTTGTTCTACAGTGCACATACATGATTATTATAATACCATGTCTCAACTCTTCCAGCGTAACCTTGTTAATGGATATATAAATCTGTTATTTTATAATTTAACAAATATATACCAAATAAAATGAAAAGCAAGCAAAAGGAAAGAAATAATAAGAATTACAGTAGAAATTAATGGAATAAAGAAAACAAACACCGTAGAGAACATCAATAAAACTAAAAGTTGGTTCTTTGAAAAGATCAACATAATTCAGACTTTTAGTTACCACAGGTGGCAAACACAAGAACCGTGGGCCGAATCCATCCCCCATCTTGTTTAATCCAGCCCTCCACCTTGTTTTACCCAGCCTGGCACCTTGTTTCTACCTGGCAGCAGTGCTGAGCTCCTTGCCCCTAGTTAAGGAGTAGGGGCAAGGAGCTCATTTATTACATTTATACAGTCCTAAAATTCCATTCAGCCCTTTGAGGGCAACCTCAAGGCTGATGTGGCCCCTGGTAAAAATGAGTTTGACACACCTGAGTTAGAGTAATGGAGGGAAAATGAGATAAAACTCTAATTACTAAAATGAGAAATAGAGGAGAAATATTTCAACCTACTTCACAGAAATAAAAAAGACTGTAAAGGGATAGTGTAAACAACTGTGTGCAAACAAATTAGATAACTTGGATGAATGAATGATTTCTAGAAAGACAAAAACTACTGAAACTGACAAAAGAAGAAATAGAACATCTCAACAGATCACTAATAAATAAAGGTACTGAATTAGTCATTGAAAAACTACCTACAGAGAAAAGTCCTGAGATATAATCACCTTCTGGTCAATGTGATATCCACATCCTCCCACAACCACATCAAAATTACAACTAAACTACAGAACAATCATCATTCAGAACCACCTGAAATCTAAATGAATGGAAGTCCTACAACTAAGGGTATAAAGAAGAAGCCACATCAACATTGATAGGAAAGACAGAGATGCAGAAATGGGCTGGTCCCATGCACACTTGTGGTGGATATTAATCAGGAGGAATCTCTCAGCTGCAGAGGTCCCCCCTGAGGAGTGAGGGTGCCAGCTCCACACAAGGTCCCCTTGCCCAGGATTCCATAGCTAGGAAGAGAAGTCCTCATAATATCTGGCTGTAAAAACTAGTGGGGATTGTGTCTGAACAAGATGAAGGGCTTCTAGGGTCCCAGGCAGTTGCTCTTAAAGGGCCCACTCACAAATTTACAGTCACTCCTTCTGAGCTCCAGTGCTGAGGCAGCATCTCAAAAGGCACCAGGGACATGTGGAGAGGTGCTGAAGTGCCTGGTATCAGAGTGAGAGCTGGAGGGACAGCTTTCTCTCAGACAGAAGTGCTAGCAGAGGCCACTGTTTCTTTTCTGAGCCCTTTCCCCATGAAGCTGGCAAGAGGGTGCTATATAAGAGTTTCCATCAACCTGGCTATCAATTTTGGACCTTTCCTGGTGATTCCCTGAGAACCTGTCTCAGTAACTTTTGAGCCCACCCAAAGGGGTAGTTTCCAATGGCTTTTCCATACGAATGGCTTGTCTTGGCTATTGCTTCAGACTTTCCTAAAATCTCTCAAACAAGCAGCATTTGGCCTCAATGTGCCCCATACCTCTTACTAAGTGCCCCAGGTGAGGTATTAGAGGCAGCCAGGCTTGGTTCGCAGGTGGGCCTCTCCTGGGTACCTCCAAGCCAAGCATAAGTAGTAGCCACCTGCAGATTGCTTTGTAGCTCATGCCAGGTGGCCCCAGGTAGAACACAGGTGGTAGCTGACCTTGGTTTGCACATCCTGGAAGGTCCCAGTGCCAGTGCACCCAATGAATAGCTTCACAACATGTTGAAGCACCATGCGCCCAGCTCCACAAGCAACACTCAAGGGGCAGACTCAGTGGAAACCAGAGCCCCACTGAAGTAAGTACTGCTTTGTTGGGTGGGCCCCTACACAGCTGATCCTCCACAGTGGTTGCACCTAGCCCTTATAGTTGATTGGCCTGTGAGTAAATCCCTCCCATTAATGAGCTAACAGCAATCAGGTCTCAACTATGACAGGAGGGTGTACACAGCCCACATAGGAGGGGTGCATCTGGAGTGACCAGCTTGGGTGAATGGGGTGGCTGTGCCACTGGAAACCTACTACAACACAGGGAGGCTGTCAAAATGCAGAGACAAAAAACATGTCCCAAATGAAAAAAATAACAAAACTCCAGAAAAATAACTAAACAAAATGGAGACAAGAAATCTACTGGATGCAGAGTTCAAAACACTGGTTATAGCACTGACTGGTTTGGCCCAGTTGGTTGGGCATCATTCCATAAAACAAAAAAAAGATCACTGATTTGATTCCTGGTCAGGGCATATGCTTGGGTTGCAGATAGGGTTCCCGGTCAGGGTGCATACAAGAGGCAACCAGTCAATATTTCTCTTTCACATTGATGTTTCTCACCCTTTCTTTTTCCCTCCCTTCCACTCTCTCTAAAAATAAACAAAATCTTTTAAAAACACTGGTTATAAGAATGCTCAATGAACTTAGGAGAAGAATAGATGAACTTAGAGAACCTCAACAGCATAAAAAAGGACATGGAAACCATTAAAAAAACAGTCAGAAATGAAGGATACACTAACTGAAATAAAGAATAATTTACAAACAAGAGTAGAGTAGATGAAGATGAAAATCAAACAACAATTTGGAATATGAAGAAGCAAAACACAACTAATTAGAATAGAAAAAAAAATCCAAAAAAATGAAGATAGTGTAAGGAGCTTCTGGGACAATTTAAAGTATACCAACATTCACTTCATTAGGGTGCTAGAAGGAGAAGAGAGTAAGCAAGAAATTGAAAACCTATTAAAAAAACACCTGAAAGCTTTCCTAACCTGGTGAAGGAAATAGACATAAAAGTCCAGGAAGCACAGACAGTTTCAAAGAAGATGAACCCGAAAAGGCCTGCACCAAGATACATCATAATTAAAATGCAAATGCTTGTCAGGGCACATGTCTGGGTTGTGGGCCAGGTCCCCATCGAGGGGCTCACGAAAGGCAACCACACATTGATGTTTCTCTCCCTCTCTTTCTCCCTTCCCCACTCTCTAAAAATAAATAAATAAAATATTTTAAAAATAAAATAACTTAAAAAATGCAAATGGTTAAAGACAAAGGAGCATTTAAAGCAGCAAGAGAAAAGCAGTTAGTTATCTGTAAGGGAGCTCCCGTAAGAATGGTGGCTGATTTCTCAACAAGAACTTTTCAGGCCAGAAGGGATTAGCAAGAAATATTCAAAGTGATGAAAAGCAAGGACCTACCACCAAGATTACTCTGCCCAACAAAGCTATCATTTAGAATCAAAGGACAGACAAAGAGCTTCCCAGAAAAGAAAAAGCTGAAGAAGTTCATCCCCATAAACCAGTATCATGTAAAATGTTAAAGAGTGTTCCTGAGGATGAGGGGGAAGAAAAGGAAAACAAGAACAAGAAAGAGGAGAAAGGGGAAGGGGAGGAGGAGAAGAAAATAAAACAACAAAATGGCAATAAATATATATCTATCAAAAATTCAATCTAAAAAACAAAATAAATGAACAAGGAAAACAGAAACAAACTGATAGATGCAAAAAATGTTGACAGTTGCTGAATGGGAGTAGAGTTGGGGGGATGGGTAAAACAGGTGAAGGGATTAAGAAGCAGGAATTGGTAGTAACATAATAGTCATGGAGGTACAAAGTACAGCATAGGGAATACAGTCGGTAATGTTGTAATAACTATGCATGGTGTCATATGGGTATGAGATTTATCATGATGATTCTTTAGTATGTTATATAGTGTCTAATCACTGGGATGTACACTTGAAACTAATATAATAATGTATGTTGACTATAACCAAAAATTTCTATATTTTTAAAAATATTTTATTTCTAGAAAGAGGGGAAGGGAGGGAGACAGAGAGGGAGAGAAACATTGAAGTGTGAGAGAAACATCAATCAGTTGCCCCTCTTATGACCCTAACTGGGGACCTGGCCCTCAACCCAGGTATGTGCCCTGATTGGGAATTGAACTGGCGACCTTTTGGTTTGCAGTCTGGTGCTCAGTCCACTGAACCACACCAGCCAGGGCTTTAAATAATTTTTTCCTGAAGAGAGAATTCCTGACCCAGATGGCTATACCAGTGACTTCTACAAATACATATTTTTAAAGATTTTATTTATTTATCTTTAGAGAGAGGGGAAAGGAGGGAGAAATACAGGTAGAGAAACATCAATCTGTTGTCTCTCAGATACACCCAGACCAGGGAAGAACCCACAACCTAGGCATGTGCCCTGACCAGGAATCGAACTGACGACCTTTCACTTTGTAGGATGACGCTTTACCAACTGTGCCACACTGGTCAACACTGACTTCTAAAAATTTAAAGACAAGTCACTACCAATGCTTCCACAAACTCTTCCAAAAACTAGAAGAGGAACAGTTCTCATCTTATTCAATGAGGCCTCTATCACCCTGATACCATACCAAAACAAAACAAAAAACTACAGACTAATTTTTTATTGTATGTATAGATGCAAAGCTCTTCAACAAAATACTAGCAAATATAGGCCAGCAAGATATTAAAAAAAATACACATCATGACTAAGTAAGATTTATCCCAAAAATGCGAAACTATTCTGGCATCTAAAAATGTCAATTAATGTAATACACCATATCAATAGAAGACAGGGGGAGGGGAAAACATGTGATCATCTCAATGAACACAGAAAAATAATTTAATAGGAATGGAAGGAAAGAAATGTTGTCAAACTAACAAAGGGTATCTATTTTTTTAAAAAGCCACAAGTAGCATTATATTAATGGTGAAAAACTGAATGTTTTCCCCCTAAGACCAACTATAAAATAAAGACACCTGCCTTTTGATGCCAACAGTGTGCTGGAGGTTGTATTCAGGGAAAAAAAGCATGCAGATTGAAAAAGAAGAAATGAAACTCTATTTGCAAATGACATGGTCTTGTATAGAGGAAATCCTAGGAAATCTTCTAAGAAACTATTAGAACTGATAACAAGGTTGGCCAAGTTATAAGATACAAGATCAATATACAAAAAGCAACTGCATATCTCTACAGTAGTAATAAACAAATAAAAATGAAATTAAGAAAAGTTTCACTTACAATTCAAAAAGAATAAAATATTTTGGTTAGAATTTTTTAAAGTTCAAAACTTTGAAAACTACAAAACATTGTTGAGACAAACTAAGACCTAAATAAATGGAAAGAAATATAATATTGTTAGGATGGTAACATTTCCCAAATTGATCTACAGATTCAACATAAATTTTTTTAAATTTTATTTTAATCATTGTTCAAGTACAGTTTTCTTCCACTTACTCCCATTCCAGCCCACCCACCCAACCCCCTCCTCTTCCCCCCATTACCCCCCACCCCTAGTTTTTGTCCATGTGACCTCCAAATTTGTTCCTGTAAACCCTACCCATTCTCCCCTGAAATTCCCTCTTCTCTCCACTCTGGTCACTGTCAGCCTGTCCCCTATTTCACTGTCTTTGGTTATATTTTGCTTGTTTCTTTGTTTTGTTGTTTAGGTTCCTGGTAAAGGTGATATCATGTGGTATTTGTCTTTCACTGCCTGGCTTGTTTGGAGCTGGAAAGCATTACGCTAAGCGAAACAAGCCAGGCAGTGAAAGATTCAACATAATTCTTATCAAAATTCCAGCTGGCTTCTTTTTGAGAAGCTGATCCTGAAAGTTACATGAAAATTCGAGGGTCTCAGAATAGCCAACACATTCTTGAAAAATAGAAACAAAGTTGGAACACTCACACTTCTCAATTTCAAAAATTACTGCAAAGTTACGATGATTAAGACAGTGTAGTATTGGAATAATGTTAGATACATAGATAAATGGAATAGAAGTGAGAGTCCAGAAATACACTCTTCTATTTATGATCAACTGATTTTTGGCAAGGGTGCCAGAACAATTCCTTAGGGAAAAAATAGTCTTTTTAGCAAATGGTACTGAGAAAAGGTACATCTTCATACAAAAAATTAAGTTGGATGCTCTATTTCACACTATATTTAAAAATAAACTCAAAATGAACCAACACCTAAATGTAAGAACTAAAATTAAAATCCTTAGAAGAGAACGTATACATAAATATTAATGACCTTGGATGAGACAGTGGTTTCTTAGGTATAATACCAAAGCACAAGCAACAAAGAAAAAGAAAGATAAATTGAACACCACTGGATTATTAATGGGCAGTACCTTGGTGACTTTGATGAGAGCAGTATTTGGGGGAATGGAAAGGAGAAAGATTACAAGTGTTGTACATGGAGGTGGCAATGGGCATAGAGAGAATGCGAGAGATACAGCAGGGGCTGAGTCAGCACAGCTTGGCAAGAGATAAGCTCTTATGGTACAAGAAAGAATGAAAAATCAAATATGACATATATAGCTAATTACAAAAATGCTTTGTATTTGGAATTGGTTTACCAGGGGGGGAAAATTGGTTCAGTAATAAATGTGCACACACACACAGAAATAAGAAAGTACACACAAAAAATTTCAAGGACTTCTTCCACTTCCAGTTCCACTTCCACTATCCTTCATAATATGCAATAGGAATAAGGTAGCTTTTCATCTTCTCTCATCTTCCCTCACTTGCAACCCTGCCTAGATCCTTCCATGGCTGAGAATTCACAGGTAGGCCACAACTCCAGAGATAAAGCCATTTCTACTGACTTGGTTTGGGAAAGTTTAACCCTCAGGCACAAAATAAGGAGGGTACTATGTCATTTTCCTGAGGTAGGTAGGATTGTGTATGAATTAAAAGCAAATCCAGAGTTCCTAGCCAGGCTCTGTCCCTTACCTGTGAGTGGCCAAGAGCATATACATTAATGTTTTTAATGTTTTGTTTTAATTTTTTTCAATGACAGTTGAACTTTAATATTACATTACTTTCAAGTGTACAACATAGTGGTTAGACATTTATACAAGTCACTAATTGATCTCCCAATAGATCTAGTGCCCACATGGCACCATACATAATTATTACAGTATTACTGACTACATTCACTATGCTGAACTTTGCATCTCCACGACTATTTTGTAAATGCCACTTTGTACTTAATCCCTTCACCTTTTTCACCCAGCCACCAATCCACTTCCCATTAGACAGCACTACATTTGTTTTCTGTATCTATGAGGCTGCTTTTCGTTTGTTTATTTATTTCTTTAAAAAATTATTTATTGATTTTGGAGAAAGGAACAGAGAGAGAGAGACATCAACCTGTGGCTTCACCCACCCATGCACCCACAGGTTGATTCCCATATGTGGTATGAGCTGCTGTGCCAAGGCTGACCCCGTGGAGCAGGATTTGACCCAGTGGGCACTGGTGCCTGCTAAGACTACCTCTTGGGTGTGCCACTTTGTGGAGCTAATCAGGTGGTGTTCTGCTATGTTCTGAAATAGCTCCACTGCTGGTCAATGTCAGATGCTGCCTGTGACCGGCCCAGGGCTACCTGTTTGGAGATTTAAATGATCTGTGGTTGGTAGCTGCCTGTGCTGATCCCAATGAGTTTGGAAGAGGCTACGCTGCAAACCAAGGCCAGCTGCCACCAATGCCAGGACTGGGGCTGCTCAGCATAACACACAGGGCACCCAAAAGGCTGCCACTGGTGCTGGCTGCCCCAGCCACAGAAAATACCTCTGCCGCTGCTCCAGTTGGGTGGGGCAGGTCTCAGGGAGTCATCAGGGTGTTGTGAGTCATGTTCACCAGGTTAATGGATATTCAGATTTGGCTATGTGGGGGCAGGGGCGGGGCGCTCAACATAGGGATAGGGAAGACAGTGACCACCTTCTGGCTGTGTGGGAGGAGGGCTCTATAAAGGGAAATGGTGGTTGTCCCTCCACCTTTGCCCTGAAACCATACAACTCAGTTTCTCCCTGTATGAATTTGGTACTCCTCAAGCCACTGTCTTTTCACCAGAGCCCAGGATGAGAGCTTGTGAGTGAGTTAGTGAGCTTTACATGAACTCTTTAAGAGCATACCTGCAGCCTTTCTTCTCACCTGGATGGACAGAATCCCCACTGATTTTCACAGCCAGATGTTGTGGGGTTTCCTCTCTCTGGCACTGGTGCTCTGGGCTGAGGAGACTGGTGTGGGGCTGGGGTGTCTCGCTCCTCATGGGGGACCTCTACAGCTGAGAGATCCCTGTGGATTCTCAGCCACTATATGTGGGTGTGTGACCTGCTTATTTAGTGTCTCCGCCACTCCAACCAATCTCAACATGGCTTCTTTTTGTCCTCAGTTAAATGACTTCTGCTCAACTAGTCTTCAAATGGTTCTGCAGGTTGATTGTCCTATAATTTAGTTGTAATTTTGATGTGGTTGTGGGAGGAAGTAAGTACATTTACCTTCTCTACCAGCTTGACTAGTGCCTATATGTAATCTTGTTAACTGCAATTTCCTTTGGTGAAATGGGCTAATTTTATAGGGGTCTTTTGATGATAAATGAGCTAATGCCTGTAGATTGGGTAGCATGGTGCACACAATAAATTTGGCTGGTATCACTATTGTGTTATCTGCATGCGATTATGAGTTTAGCAGCTTTCAAAGGGCAGCCAAAACCTCTGAATGTTAGAGTACCTGTACCCAGCAACAAAGTGTCAGAAGTTAGAGTTTTAACAATATCCCATGCCTGCCTTACCTGATCTACAGAAGACTGATCTAGCCCTTCAGATGCCACTCCCAGGCTGCTCTGCCCCTGACATCCATGTAACTTTAGTCATCCAGTGTAACAGGAGACTTGATGATCAAAGTCGTGAATAAGGCTGGGGAGCTATAATTATAAAAGAATTATAGCCTCTAAGATGACTTGAGACTTTGTGCTATTTTTTTAAATTGCTCAATCTCTAAAAATTCAAAAATTAAAAGAAACAAAAATGTGATTAAAAAAGATATTTATTCTTAGAGAGAGGGGAAGGGCAGAAGAAAGAGAGGGAGAGAAACATCAATTGGTTGCCTCTCATGTGTGCCCCCTACTGGAGACATGGCCTACAACCCAAGCATGTGCCCTGACCAGGAATCAAACCCATGACCTTTTACTTCGAGGGATGATGCCCAATAAACTGAGCCACACAGGTCAGGGCTGATTGTTAATATTAGCAGGAGAGCTCAGAGAACTATAGCCTGCAGGCCTATAAACTGCATGGCAAATGAGGCCGGGGCTCTGCATCAAAATGAGAAATGCAAGGTAGACTAAATTACAGCAAGAAAGCACCACAGGGAAGAGCAAGTTCAGCCTTTCCTTGGGAATTTTCTGGCTCCTCAGAATCCTAAATGCAGAAATTTCCAGGTTTCATCAGTAGTAGGGAAATTGGAAGGGGGAGAATCCAACAGCAAGCCCTCCAGTTGTTCATTAGCCAGGCCCATCAACTACAAAACAGAAGAGCAATTCCTATAGGAAAGTTCAAGGACAGATAAGAAACTAGGGCTTCTCTGCTCCAAACTCTCCCATAACAAACTCTGTTCTCCATTCAGTGGTCTCCACTGGGTGGCTCCAAACTCCTCATCTCATCTTACTCTGAGGGAGCCACCTGCTGAAGGAACATTGCTGGAATCTCCCAGACACTTATCATCCCACTCTCCCCAAGTGTCGCTGCTCTGCCGGTTTCCACCTGCCAAACTCCTACTTATCCTTGAAAACCGAGTTCAAATCACTACTCTTATGAACTCACCCCTGATCACCCCCAACAGGAAGCAGAGGCTCTCCTTTGAAATTCAAAGGGATTCACTGGTTAAACATCTTTTGTACTCGTCAGGTGAACAACACACAGGACAAGGAGCTCCACTCTTACATACTGAGGAGACTGCGAATCTCTGGAGAGCAAGAGAGCTCTGCTATTGTGTTGCCCTCCCTCTCAGCACCAAGCACAGAGAAGGGGCTTCATAATGAATAAATGAGTGAGTGAATGAACAAATGAATGAATGAGTGAACAAAAGAAAGGAATATCAGAACATTGTGTCCCATCTTCTCAGCTTGAGAGACTGTCAGCCTCTTGAAATGAGGTCACTCTTCTCTTAATGACAATGTAAAGCCACGTGCACCCCAGACAACATGCTGATGAACCGGAGAGAAGATCATCAAAAATGTGAAGCACTTTGTCCTCTACACTAACTACAATTAACTTTGTTACTTCTATTTTCCCTTCCTTCTTAACGATGAAATAAATCCCTATTCCAGCAAATGGAAAATCTCTATTCTTAAAGTGCACTTGGATTTTACTGATTTACTTTGCTTATATATAATTCAAAGGGTGATTGTATTTCAGTACTTTATTTGTGCCTTCTAGTCATTATTCCTTCTGGAAATGGCCCTTCACATACATTAGGTCTAAAGCTCTACCACAGGTTTTGGGGGTTTGTGTGTGTTTTAACTACATTCTCTTAAGCCTATGAAGTGGAAGAATCCGTTTGAGTTATTGCTTCGTGGTGGTACTCAGTTTCCAGGACAATATAAACCCTAATGAGGAGTGAGGGAGAGCAGAGGGATGAAATGTTGAAATACCAGAATGTAGGCTTATGGTTTCTCGGAAAAGATCTTGTTTGAGCCAAAAAGCCTCTAATTGCAGAGAAAATGGCCTTATTCAGAGTTTAATAAGCATTTCTCTTAAATGCCTGGAACTAGGTACCCCAATGGCTGAATAAGCATGATATTTTAAGAAGAAAGAAATCTCCTTACCCCAGTGCTGTGATGTTGGGAATGCTCTATGCTGTGGGGAAACTACAAGGAGAATCTCAGTGGCTTAAGAGACAAGCATTCAGACCCCAAGAAGGGCAGGCCCAGAAGACAGCAGCCCATCTACCCCAGCTTCCCAGGCTTCCCCTATCAAGCAGGGACTAATTACTGTACTGTCAGCTTCCTGCACCTCTGTGGCAACAGAGATAACCCACAAGGAATTTAGATGAAACTTGATTGTAAATACAGTATTTAATTGCATGGCCAGGACATCAATTGCCAGGATATCGGGAAGGTTCTATGGACCTAGGGGGAAGGGATCAGAGAAAAGAGGCAGGTGGTCAGACTTACGGGGTGTGGACTATCTACCAGGTAGCCTGACTCTTCATGGGGAGCCTTCCTGACCAGGTGTCCTCCCAGGCTACTTTACCCAGCAGCACCCCTAGGCCACCTCTGTGCTTAAGCCTTTATCTCAGACTTTCCAGAGTTCAGTACAGATCTGCCCTTGACAGAGATCAGGGAGTCAGACTCAATGGCAAAGAATATGAAGTTGTGGGGACCAAGGGAAGCTTTAATGAAAATCTGTGGGAAGGGGAGAAATAGGCTCTGGCCCTCACCAGTGTGGCTCGGTTGGTTGGAGTGTCATCCTGTACACCAAAATGTTGAGGGTTAGATTCTCAGCCAGGGCACATACTCAGGATGAGGGTTCGATCCCTGGTCTGGGCAGAAATTGGGAGGCAACCAACTGATGTTTTCTTTCTCACATCCATGGTTCTTATTCTCTCCCTTGCTCTTTCTCTAAAGTCAATAACCATATTTAAAAAAGAAAAAGAAAAAGGAGAGGAAGAAATAGGCTTTGAGAGGGGCAGGAACAAAGAGAGACTACACAGTGAGAGGACAGGCAGACTGTTTCCAGAACCGTCTGGCCAGAATGTTGCCACAAGATGCCAGATGGTATGTGGCTCCAGGCTGCCCTCTGCTGTGAGTCCACCTTAGAAACTCTCCCAGCGTGTTCCTGTCTGTGCCGCTGCTTGGCTAAGCGGTGGCACGTGCCCACCTTCTGGCTGCCCCTGCACTCTGCCTAATCTGGGGCTGTCCCCAGGAAAAAGAGTGTTTGTATACCAGGCAGCCAAAACCACAGTCACAGGAACTACTTTGCAAGGTCCAGGAATTTAACACCTGAGGTCTCGTGCTAATCTGAAGCCAGAAGTCCTTGGCAAAATGGCAGTACCCAGTCCTAACCTCCTTCCAGTGGAGGCTGGCCCGAGGCCTTGGCTTTGTCTTGGGTCATTCAGCAATGACCTCTAGCTAGACCACAGCACCACAGGCTGAAGGGGGTTTGGAGATCTTGCAGGCTAACAGCCTACATGAAGGAACCAAGGCTTCCAGAGATCAAGCCCCCGCCTCCCATCATCTGACTCCTGAAGGCAGAACCTACATTCCTTGCATCTCAGTGGGAGCATGCACCCTGTGGCTTTAACTTGCATGATCATTGGCTATGAATTAGTCTGAACTTGAATACATTAAAACATAATGGCTTTACTATCCTCAAAATAGAAACCCAATTTCTCTCCTGACATTATCTATCTACCATTCTCCTTGCTGAAGTTCTTTTCATCTTTCTGCTAAATCTCTTGCTGAAATGATTCTGCCTGTTATACCCCTGATGACTATGCCATAACTGCGTGGTGTGAATTCATTAATATTAGCCTAATGGAACCTCTTCTGTGACTAATCTGGGGTGAGGGGTGGGAGACAGAGGTGGGAGTGGGAGAGGGAGACCTGGTATTGGTTCAAGGATTTGTTAGGAACAAGTTCTCAAAAAGGTAGGAATAAGACAAAATGACATTGCCATTCACAAACCCTTTGAACACTGTAAGACCCAGTGGGCCCCCCTGGTGGTGGCTGTCATGATCTGCTTAATGACTGAGCCCTTGCTTTATTCAATTAATTCAAGAAACAAACTAGCTTCATTTCATTAGTACTTAAAATGCTACTAAGATTAGGGCATTCAGTGGTGAATGGTTGTATTTATGTTGTATAAAGTGAAATGTCTATTTTAACTGTGATTAATGCTCTCAAACTAGTCAACTAATGTCTTTATTAATGGGAAGGAGAAGACACAAAGGATGTTAAAATGAGTTCATCAAGTGATGAAGGATATACCATCTTTGATTTCAAGACTCACTTTTTCACATTTAACATCTTTCAAACAATGGCAATGACTTTTCTTTCTTAGTAACATACAGAATAATGATATATTTTACAGTAGATGGCATCCTAGATTCAATAAAATACTGTCTGGCAAGCTACTCATATGTATAATTTTGGGGAAAACAGAATGTAACCATTTCCTTCTACTAACATTTGCATGTGGAAAATAAGATGATCCATACATAATATGTCCATGATGTAATGAAAATTCAAAGGGTGTTTTCCTTTGCTCCATTCCACTGTGGCCACTTTACACTCAGTTTCTGGTAAGACCATATGCTTGAAGGGTTCAATCACCTCTACCATGTTTTTTAACTCTATTAGAGAAACAAACCCATTTGGTGACCACAAGTGTTGAAGATGGTCTTATTAACCAGAGAAAAATAGAATATAAAAGTTAACCTAGTTATAGTAGTATACACAAAAAACTGAGGCCCTAACTTCCACTATAGGACTAGTAGTCTCAATAGGGTTTTGTTTTGTTTTTTAAGAAAACAAAACAAAAATCTTTTCTAACCAGAACCACCATCTTCCAGTAATTTGCCAAAGGGTCTAACACAATGGGAAAGAGGACAGGCACCTGCTATATGTTCTCTAGGCCTTTTAGAAAACTTGGAGTGGTTCCCTTGGCCACATACATGTGAATCTACAAGAAAAGTGAAACTGTCAGCTGCAAGAGAATGGGCACTGTTCAAAAAGGAATGGCCACAGCTGTTCCCACGGCAAAGCGGAACAAGTCTACAGTGGGCATCGTTGGAAATGAACAAGTTAAAGACAAAATTCTTGCCCAGAGAATCAGCGAACCTATTGAGCATCTTGAGCACTTGTGGAGCTGAGACTACTTCCTAATGTGTGTAACAGGAAATTGCCAGAAAAAGGAGGAGGAGCCTAAGAGAAAGTGCCTGGGTTCATCTGAAGCCGGAGCCTGTTGCAGCCGGAGGAGCACACTGTGTGAGAACGAATGGACAGGAGTCTGAGGTGCTGGAGTTCATTCCCTGTGAGTTCACGGCATGACAAGTGTAAGAAAAATAAAGTATCTCTGTACTAATTTAAAAAAGAAAAAAAGAAAACCACCATTGTGATGCATTTTCATTTCAATACTAGGGATGATGACCTGCCCTGTTATTAGCACTTGCTATGAGTAAACATAAGTAAGCCTCTCAGGCTGACAAAAGTTATCCCTAGAGTTCAAAAGATGGATGTTAAGTGATGTTTCTCAGCTTGTGTGTTGTAGCTGAATCCTGATACAGACAACTGACAGCTGGTTCAGACACGAGCAACAAACAGTTACAGGTTTCACTAACATGTTCAATGGAAAACTTAATATGGTTTTGAGTGAGTATGATAGAAATGCCAACATTTCTCTTTTTTTTACATTTTATTTATTTATTTTTAGATAGAGGGTAAGGGGGAGAGAGGGAAAGAAACATTGATTAGTTACCTCTTTTATGTATCCAAACAAGGACCGAACCCACAACCCAGGCATATGCCCTGACCAGGAATCAAACCTGCGACCTTTTGGTTTGCGGGAATATGCCCAACCAACCAAGCCACACCAGCCAGGTGAAATGCCAACATTTCGCTCCCATTTTATTTTTGGTAACCTTTCTAAATAAACTACCCTCTTATATACATGAGGAGGTTAGGTCTCAGAGAGGGGAAATGCTTCCCCCAATTCTCCCCACTGTTGAGTGAAAATCAGGCCTCACACCAGGCCTACCTCCAAGGCCCACTCACTTTAACCTGCTGCTACCGTGAGTGGTCATGGCCCTCTGTAGGCTTTGCACTGTGACTTTGTTCTTGAACAAGGGGACTGCAGGTCACAAAGAACAGTTTCCACAGGTTGGGTTGGAGAAGATTTAAGCCCTACCACACTGCACCATTCTCAGGAGCACTCTCCATGGACAGGTCTCTGTGCTGGGCAGACCCTATCCAAACCTGACACCACAGCTTACGAGCCCCAGGGAGAGATGAGCAGGCTGTTCTGCAGCAGGTAAGTGCTTGAGGAGAGAGCTTGGGAGTGAAAGGTCTGCTTTCAGGGCAGTGTTCCCCTTTATAGGGACATGCTCCCATCTGTTACCCCATGGCTCACTCCCAGACATTGAGAGAAATTCTCTTCTTTTTCACACAGTATGAAAGCTTGGGAACTGGAGACCTGAACTTCAGGTGCCCTCTGGGTTTGTCCTAAAAGGTCTTACAGTGCTTCTGAAGACACTCCTATAGTCCAATGACACAGCAAAGGGGCTGGAGGTGAGTACACATGCCAGACCCATTGGGATGCTTTCTGCAGAATCAAGACAGAATCAGAGTGCCCAGAACAGGGTTCAAGCCAAGGAGTTTTCTGGATGTCACTCGGTTTCATTCAGTAGGGATATATAACTCAAATATAATTTGGTGTATACCGAGAACTTTTATAATTCAGCATGATGACCTCTAGCTACACCACAGGAAACTCTGACAGCACAATAATTACACCAAACTTCATTCGTTTTTAATCCTTACCCAAAGACATACCCATTGATTTTTTTTTTTAAGAGAGAGAGAGGAAGGGAAGTGGAGAGAGAGAAACATCCATTGGTTGCTTCTCATACATGCCCCAGTCAGGGATATAACCCGCACCCTTCCAGTGTATGGGATGACACTCCAACCAAGCCTTATCCAACTTGACTTTTTAAAACTATTTTTACAGGGACTTCCAGTTAAGATGGCAGTGTAAGCAGACATGGCTCATTTCATTGCACAACCACATCAAAACTACAACTAAATACACAACAAACATCAACTCAGAATTGTCAGAAATCAAGCTGAATAGTCTGACAACTATGGAATTAAAGAAACCACATCCACCCAGTCTGGTAGGAGGGGCACAGACGTGGAACAGGCTAGTCCCTCACCCACATGTGGTGGATAAAAATTTGGGAGGGATATCTTGGGAGCAAGGAGTCCCAGCCCCACACTAGGCCCCAGCCCAGGATTCCAGTGGCAGGAAGATAAGTTCCCATAACTCTGGCTGCAAAAATCTGGGGAGATTGAGTCAGTGGAAGAAACTGCTGGAGCTGCAAGCAGTTCCTCTTAGAGAACACACACTCAAACACACCTACTTAGATTCACTTCCTCTGAGCTCCAGCACCAGGGTAGCAGCTTGAAAACTACCAGTGGCATGGAGGGAGAGTCTGAGGTGTCTGGCATCACAGCAAGCAGAGGCCTTTGACCCTTTCCCAAACCCTCCCCCCCCAGAGCTGGAAAGCTGGTGCCATATCTGAGACTCCATCAACCTGGCTAACACTGTTTGACCCACCTTGGGGATCCCCAGAGACAATGCCCTCTGCAAACTCCTTTTCCATGTGAATGGCTTATCTTGGCTCATGCTTCACAACTTCCTAAATCCTCTCAAACAAGAAACAGCTGGCCTCAATTAGCCCCACACCCAGCACTAGCAACAGCCAGCCTACATTCACAGCTTGGCTTGGTCTGGGAATCTCCAAACCCAGCACAGGTAGCAGCCATCTCAGATTGCTTTATAGCTCAGGAAGAGTGGCCCCAGGTAAAACACAGATGGGGGCTGACATTGGCCTTCACCACCCAGGAAACCCCAGGGCCAGTGCACCCAGTGGACAACTATAGACTGCGTCAGAGCACCAACACCCTGCCCCTGTGATCCTTCACAGAGGGTGGAGATTGGTGGTAAGTGATCACAGCCAATACTTGCAGCTGACTGGCCTGAGTAAAGCCCTCCCATTGATCTGCCAACAGCAACCAAGGCTCAGCTACAAGAGGAGGTTGTGCTCAGCCCACATAAAGAGAGTACCTCGAGTACCCAGCTTGGGTGATAAGGGAAACTGTACCACTGGATCCTACAGGACATCTACTACATTAGACCACACTACCAAGACACAATGTCAAAGAAGTTCTACCACTACATAGAAACAAAGACATGGAGGCTGACTAAATGAGGAGACAAGAGAAACATGGCCCAAATGAATGAACAGATCAAAACTCCAGAAAAAGAGCTAAATGAAATGGTGATAAGCAATCTGTCAGATGCAGAGTTGAAAACACTGGTTATAAGGATGCTCAAGGAAATCAGTGAGGACCTCAACAACATAAAAATGATCCAGTCAGAAATAAAGGATGTGTTAATTGAAATAAAGAACAATTTACAGGGAAATAATGGTAGAGTGGGTGAAGCCAAGAATCAAATCAATGATTTGTAACATGAGAAAGCAAAACACAACTAATCAGAAAAATGAGAAGAAAAAAGAATCCAAAAAATATATGGATAGTGTAAGCACCCTCTGGGACAACTTGAAGAGGTCCAATGTTCACATCATAAGAGTGCCAGAAGGAGAAGGGAAAGAGCAAGAACTTGGAAATCTATGTGAAAAAATAATGAAAGAAAAACTTCTTAATTTGGTATAGGAAATAGACATACAATTCCAGGAAGCACAGAGAGTCCCAAACAAGATGGAAGGGAAAAGGCTCACTGTGAGACACATCATAATTAACATGACAAAGGTTAAAGATAAAGAGAGAATATTAAAAGCAGCAAGAGAAGTTAGTTACCTACAGGAAAGTTCCCATAAGACTGTCAGCTGATTTCTCCAAATAAACTTTATAGGCTAGAAGGGATTGGTAAGAAATATTCAAAGTCATGCAAAGCAGGGACCTACAGCCAAGATTACCCTACTCAGCAAAGCTATCATTTAGAATCAAAGGGCAGATAAAGAGCTTCCCAGACAAGAAAAAACTAGAAGAGTTCATCATCACCAAACCATTATTATACAAAATGTTAAGGGGACTTATTTAAGAAAAAGAATATCAAAACTATGAACAAAATGGCAAAAAAAAATCATATCTATCAACAATGAATTCAAAAAGAAAAAATAAGCAAGAACAGAGACAGAATCATGGATACAGAGTTCATTTTGATGGTTATTAGATGGGAGAAGGGTGTGGGGAAGAATAGGTTAAGAAGTGAGGGAATTAAGAAGTACAAGTAGGTAGTTACAGAATAGCCATTGGGATGTAAAGTATAGTACTAGAAATGAAGTAGCCAAAGAACTTATATGTGTGACCCATGGACATGAGCAATGGTGAGGGAATTGCCTGAGGGAGTGAGGAGGGGTACTGGGTGGAGGAGGGCAAAGGGGAAAAATCAGGACAACTGTAATAACATAACCAATAAAGTATAATTAAAAAAAGAAAACTATTTTTGTTATAAAAGTGGTATATGCTACTCCCAGAAAATTTGAACTGTAGAGGAAAGTGAAGAAAATTAACATCACAAAAATTTTCATCTCCAGAGACAACTTCTGCTAACCTTTGGAGTATTTTTCTTCAGCACCCTACCCATGTACAAGCACTCAACAGCTGAATGCCAGATTCCTGCTCTTACTGAACCATGTGCTTCAGCTGGATCTGTGGAAGGTCAATGTCCTTATATTTAATACCAAATGCAAATTTTTAGCTAAAATATAACAACCTGGCATGTTGCCTTTTCATTTTGATAGTACCAATCTAAATATAACATGTACATGATAAACTGCATTCTGAAACTATGACTAAAATGACACTTTAAATCCTATCTTTCCAAGTAAACAAGTTCAGACTCTCCATTTTTTGTTCAGTCCTACTGGACAGATGGGAAAAACACAGGAATGAGCTTCATCGTGGTTTAGTGGAGAGAGACTTTTATTAGAGGCTGCTGTTACAGGGAACGCATGGTATGTCTTATACCAAGCATTTGTGGTGCAGTGAATAAACCCTTCATCTACATGTTCACTCTATTTTGCACTTCCAAGGAGGCTGGAGGTGATTACTCAACTAAATATTAAATCCAATGAAGACTCTACATCAAGAAATCATCTGTTTTGCTTTCTTTAATGATTTATAGTCTTTTAAAAAAGATTTGTATTTCATTTTAGAGAGAGGGGAAGGGAGGGAGAAAAAGAGGGAGAGAAACATCAATGTGTGGTTACCTCTCACACATGCCCCCTACTGGAGACCTGGCCCAAAACCCAGGCATGTGTCCTGACTGGGAATGGAACTGGCAACCTTTCAGTTTGTAGGCTGGTGCTCAATCCACTGAGCCACACCAGCCAGGGCAGTTTTTAGTCTTTTTGTATCAACTTTGACTCTACATCTGTTATATATCAGAATTACAGAAAAGATTCAGGTAGAAAAGAATTAGACTTGAAAGGAAACATGAATGTGTTGGCAGGAATTGGAATCACTCACTGGGAACACTCTGAGTGCCGCTGACTCTATTCTTGACATAACAAAAGTTGGTAAAAGACCTAAGAACAAAGATGAAATCTAAACCATGCCGATAAAATACGTGAAAAGAAATAGGAAAAGATGAAATTGTTTCTAGTAAGAGAATTGGGGGACTAAGAAGAAAACGTTGAACTCCCAACAATGCTGCAATAGCCACAGGGCTATATTTCTTTTTAAAACCACACACATCATAGACATAGTTTGCTTCACTTCATAGCAATTTAAGGGTGCAACCTGCCCAGCACCCCTCTCTTGACCAAGCTTCCTGTCTCCTTCTGCATTGCTCTGATGAGACTGCCAATACCAATTTGTCTTCCACTTCCTGCCAAAGGACTGACCCCATCTGTCCAATCTTGGTTCTTGATGTCCCTGCGTAAAGCCAGTGGTTCAAAGGATGGGCAGGTAACCCAGGTAAAGCCGATGGAAAAATCCTCAAGGGATTGGGCCTGTGGATACAGGAAGAGGGCACCATTGTTTCTATCTCTAGGCTCACGAGCTCAAAGATCCAGATCCTTAAAAGCTTATGTTATTGAACGTAGGCCCAGCTGCCTGCCGCTACAAAAGCCAATACTTGAGAGGCAGGTGCTGATGTAAAGGAAAGTGGTTTATTTTCAGGTGCCTGCCACCTGGAACATGGGCAACTCATATCTCAAAGCCCACCTCCTTGGGAAGATGGGGGACTCATATCTCAAAGCCCATCTCCACCTCTCAGTGAAGGCAGAGGTTTTTATAAGGAGGCAGAGGGGAACAGGACAAAGAGATCAAGGGTGGGTGTTTAAAAGTTCTTTACATGAAGATGAGCACAGTCCATTCTGATAAGGCAAGTTATTGTCTGGTGTGCAGCATCCTGTTTTAGACACCTGGGCTTCACATCATCCTGGATGTATGTCATCCTGGCTCCACAGTTGAAGGTCAGCAAATCTTCCAGAGCTGGGATGCCTGAAGGTTGGAGTCTGATTCTTTTGAAGTTGGTTCCTAGGATTCTTATACAAACATGCTGTTCATCTATAAGCTACATATTAGTCAGAGTCAGCACTCACAGAAACAATGTCAAAAGAATGGTGGAGTGGATTACAGTTTCCCACCGTTATAATTTTCTACCGTTACAAATCCTCACTGTCAATTTCTCTTCCATTTCTATGCAAGTTGGATGGCTTAGCCAAACCATTTCAGAAAACTAGAAAAATTCAGGATCCAGTATAGTTCATAGCTGAAAAATAAAATTTTACAATTAAGTGAACTAGAGTCTAACTTTTACAATTCTGTTATAGATTCTATTGAAACACAGTTTTTCCCCTAAAATCACCCTCATTTTCATTAAACAGTGATTCTGTGATTGAATGGAGAACAAAGCAAACAGAAATAAGCAGAAGGGAATGCACGGAAAATGGGAAGCAATCGAAGGAGGAAAGAGAAAATAGAGTGAAGCCATGAGACACTGTTTGGATGCCTGGTTTACATTTTATGTCTACCTAACCTTTTAGTAAAATGCTCAAAGAGGATAGAAAAAGTAAGTTGTAAATAGGTCAAACTGAACAACACACAAAGAACCAAGTACAGAGGCAGAGGTTCTATCACTACTTGGCAAGTGGCACTCAGAGTCCAGTACCTAGGAGTGGTGCGTGAGGGAAGAAGGAAGTGGAGATCAGTCACTGACCCCATTTCCCAGGCCTGGAATTCACCTATTGAGAGTGAGGGCAGCCTGCAGAAAATAAGAATTTGCTACCAAGGGCTCCATTTTAGATCAATGAGTGGGAGACCAATGGGAAAAGAAGCTTCTGTCCCCAGAGTTTTAAATAAGGGCATCCTAAAGAGATGTGGTCTGATTAACTCCATGTCCAGATGTAACAATGCCTGGATTAAGATACTGATTTTGAGGAATCAGGAACACATGAAACTTCAGAGGGTCTTGCCCGAACACCAAGGCTGTGTTTGAAAGTGTGATTGCTCTATCACACCAACCCAAAACCAGTGAAAGCTCACTTGGGAACAGTGAAAAAGCCTAATGTGCTGCAGAGATGAGCCATGGTAAGAGGCAGTGTCTGTACTGAGTTACCTGTCCCTTGAAAAATAGGATTCCTCAAATTAGAAAAATTGACTAAAACAGACTTCTGTTAGAATAATATGGTAGAATATCTACATTTCTCCACAAGAAAACTTTTCAACTTCCTTTTAGAAATGAGATGCTTATAAATTATTTACATTAGAAACTTACAACTGCAGTCTATGAGAATAAAAGAATGCTTAATTCTACTGCTTATTAACAGTAGAGAAAGAAAATGTGAAGAAAAAAGTCTCAGAATGGTAAAGTTGAATGGGACTAGATAAAGTAATTCTAATCCCATCTCCTCTTTATTCAGACAGAGAGTAATAAACTATTATAGGTAACCTAGGAAATCAGTCTAAAAGCAATGGTACAAACCTAGGTTCCTGATACTCACAGCAGGACCTTTCTTCTATACCACATCTCACTGTGTAGTCAATTGAGATTAAAAATACAACATTGTGGATGAGAAAATATGATTTTCGGATCACCCATCAAGTGACAAAAGCACACATAGATCATAATGTTTTGGAGGACCCAATGCATCAAGTAAGCCAGTCCTTGTTTCCAAGAATGTGAACTTCACAACCGCCTAAAGCATCTCTAGGGATGGGGCACCCACAACTTCTATTAACATCCTGAGCTGAGAAGGTACTTGATACTTTTTTTTGTGTGTGACTAGTCCAAATTTCACAATGTAATTCAAGTACCTGTAGCTTTAAATCATGGGGTTGATGGAGAACAGCTGATCAGGACCTTTGCCGTAAGCTGTCACATGCTTAAAAACAAAGGTAAGCATTCTGTTTCTTTTTTCATTTCCATATTGATTAATCCAAGTGATTTCTCCCAAAGCCTTATTTTTCATATTTTTCACAATTTAGGTGTCTTCTCTTTAGATGGCTTCAGTTTCTTCAGTTTATTTTCCAGTTGGATAATTTCTTTACTGATATCGCTCTAAATCCTTGCCTATTATCCAAAAGAAATGCTAATAGTTAATAGCTATTGTGAGACAACTTTGTGCCAGGCACTGAACAAAGCATTTTTCTTAAGCGGCAAGATAATTTGGGGTAATTGCTATAAGAAGAGACTCAAAAGAATGAGCGATGTTGTCCCTCCACTATTCCAAGAAGGTAGTCACATAATCCTATTTTGAGCTTGATTTCCTCTCCTCCTTGGTATTACTGCCTTTGGAGCTTCTGGCCCAAAGTTATGACATCCTGGAAGAAATCTCTTCAGACAAGTTTTGGCTTGGGAGTCTGGTAGATTCAGAGCAGCTAGTGGAAACAATGAAGGTGGGAGGAGCTGGGAGAGGGGCTCATCCCCCAGACAGAATGCAGATGTGTACACTGGAACATGGCTGTGTGGTGTGTGTGGAAGATGGACACTAAGATCTGAAGTCTCAGAGCAGAGGTGAGGAACTTGAGGCTGAGACTGGGATCAGCAAGGGAGGACCTCTGTTGGAGCATCATCCATGCCCAACAGACACAAGCATGGGCCAGGCAGAAGTACCATATTGGAGGACTTGCCACCACCAAAGAAAAGGGAACAGTCTGCTTCCATACTTTCCAGATACTAGCAGAATCCCCTAGGTTTTTACATCAATCTAAGGGAGGAGTGGCTCCTCCAAACATAACAGATTGATTTCTTGACAGTCTTTTGAGTAGGTGCTCAACACTAGATTTAGATTGAGGATCAATAAATCGATGTTTTGTTGCCTAGGAAGCTTGGGTAGCAAGTGCATGCCCATTACACAAACCTCTAATTCACACACAGGCTCCAGTATTAGCAGCGCTCCACTTCATTTCACAGGTGAGTATTGGGAGGTTAAGTACTTTGCCCAAGCTCACACACATGCTGCAAAGAATCTCAGCTCCCCCTGATTCCAGAACATATGATTCTTATCACAGTGCAGATGACTTGGGTTATTCTGTAGTTTTTATGTTTTAAAATTTTTAATGTTTTATTGATTATGCTATTACAGTTGTCCCAATTTTGCCTCCTTTGCCCTCTCTCCATTCAGTACCCCTTATTCCCTCCAGCTATCACCCCACCTTAGTTCATGTCCATGGGTCTTGTGTATAAGTTCTTTGGCTACTCCATTTCCTGTACTGTTCTTAACATTCCCCTGTCTATTCTGTACCTACCAATTTGCACTTCTTAATACCTGCACTTTTCCCCCATTCTCTTCCTTCCCCTACCAAGTGATAACCCTCCAAATGATCTACATATCTATGATTGTTTCTATTGTGCTTGTTTTTTTTTTGGTTTTTTAGATTCAATTGTTGATAGTTTGAATTTACTGCCATTTTAATGTTCATAGTTTTGATCTTTTTCTTAAATAATAAATCTTTAAGATTTTATATAATAATGGCTTGGTGATGACTTTACCTTGTCTGGGAAACACTTTATCTGCTCTTCCATTCTAAATGATGGCTTTACTGGATGGAGTAATCTAGGTTGTAGGTCCTTGTCTTTCATAACTTTGAATACTTCTTGCCAGATCCTTCTTGTCTGCAAAGTTTCTTTTGAGAAATCAGCTGATAGTCTTATGGGAACGCCTTTGTAGGTAACTGTCTCCTTTTCTCTTGCTGCTTTTGGATTCTCTCATCTTTAATCTTGAGTAATGTAAGTATGATGTATCTTGGAGTGGGCCTCTTTGGGTCCATCTTGTTTGGAACTCTCTGTACTTCCTGTACTTGTATGTCTATTTCCTTCACCTAAGTAGGGAAGTTTTATTTCATTTTTTTTTCAAATAAGTTTTAAATTTCTTGCTCTTTCTCTTAGCCTTCTAGCACCCCTATATAATTTGAATGTTGGTACATTGAAGTTGTCCCTGAGGCTCCTGAGCCTATCTTTAATGTTTTTTTTTAGATTTTTTTTCTTCTTGTTCTGATTGAATGTTATTTTCTTCGTTACGTACCAAAATCATTGATTTGATTCTTGCCTTCATCCACTCCACTGTTGATCTTTATTTCACTTAGTGTAACTTTCATTTTGCCTGTCTTTTTTTATGCTGTTGAAATATCCAATGAGTTCCTTGAGCCTCCTAATAACCGGTGTTTTGAACTCTGCATCTGATAGATTGCTTATCTCCTTTTTGTTTACTTCTCCTAGAGTTTTGTTTTGTTCTTTTGTTTGCCATATTTCTTTGTCTCCTCATTTTGGCAGCCTCCCTGTGTTTGTTTCTATGTATTAGGTAGAGCTGCTCTGACTCCCTGTATTAGTAGCATGGCTCATTGTACAAAAGTGCACTGGTAAGGTGGATGGGGTGGAGCTTTAGGTAATTGCCAGGGTGGGGCAACCAAGTGAACCAGGTTGATAGAGTTTCTAATATGGTGTCTCCATTCTGTAGCTCTCTGTGGGAGAGGGCTCAAGAAGGTGTCGATGATGCTGCCTGGTCTCTGAATGTTTTCTGAGAGGAAGCTGTCCACTGGCACTCGCCCTAATGCCAGACACTTCTGTTTCTTCCCATATTCCACTGGGGCCCTTCCAGCTGCTGCCCCAGTGCTGGAGCCCAGAGGGAGTGAGTCTGCATAAGTCCTAAGTCGGTTGCAAGCCCTTTAAAAGCAGACACCTGAGAATCCCCCAGTCTCTTCTGCTGCCCTCCCCCGACTGGTTTTTACAGCCACAAATTGTAAGGACTTATCTTCCTGGCACTGGAACCCTGGGCTGTGCGGTCTTGTGTAGGACTGTGACCCTTCACTCCTGAGGTATCCCTCCTGATTTTTATCTGCCACACATGGGTGTAAGATGGTCCATTCTGCATCTCTGTGTCTCTGCCCCTCCTGTCTGGATAACTGTGACTTCTTTAATTCCTTGGTTATTGAGCTTCCTTCCATATACCTCGATTTTCTCATGATTCTGGGTGATAGTTGTTTTGTAGTTTAGTTGTAATTTTTGCTGTGGTTGTGTGTGCTTGTATGTCTCCATCTTGACTGGAAGCCCTAAAGTAAGATGTGCCTCTGCTCAGGAGTCCAGGGAAGAGCGGGAGCTGCCCCGGCGCTCCAGTGGAGGACTTCTGTGGATGGGAGGGGAAGCATGTGTCACAGAAATTGGGGCATGCACAAAACAGTGGTGCAAACAAGATGGCAGCTATGCCCTTGGCCCCTACTCTGTAATTTTTAAAAGAATGATTTCACTTTGCAAATAATTATAATTTAACTCCACCACCCACATGTGAAGAAACTAAGGTAAATTTAATCATATATTGGATACAAATTAGTGCTACGTCAGGCTTTTTTTTTAATTACACAAAATTCTAGCATAGTCTTTAACATGCACTACAATTTTAAGTTATAAAAATTAATTCCTTTGGGAGAAAATGCAGACAACTGTAACTGAACAACAATAAAGTCATTTTTTAAAAAAATAATTCTGCTCTGGTCATTGTGGTTCAATTGGTTGGAGTGACATCTTGTGCAACAAAGGGTCACTGCTTTCACTCCTGGTTGAGGCACATACTGGCAACCCATCAGTGTTTCTTTCTCTCTCTCCCTTCCACCATCTCTAATAGTAATGAAAATGTCATCTCTTAGGGTTAAAATTTTTTTTTTTAATTCTCAGACTGCAGCTGTTCATTAAGTATCCTAATGAAGAATGTGACATTACGGTTTAGTAACCAAACAGCTACAACATGCCATCACTAGGCAATCCTAATCTTTGAGGATAAAATTTAAATTCCTTGGTTTCACAGTCATTTCCTGGCATTATCTCCCATTCCTTGCCCATACACATAATTTTCTCCAGACATAGTAAACTGCTTGCATTGACACTTATACTGGCAACTCCATTATAGCTTGTACCCTCCACAAATTGTTAATTTGTTTGGATGACTCTATGCCCTCCTAGCCTCCAAGTTCAATGAAGGACTATATTTTAATTTCTATATCCCTCGCACCTAGTTTTGTGCCTAGCATGTAATATTCAAAAACTATAGAATGGATAAAAGAAACACTGAATAAAATTGGAATTTTAATTGGAGTACTTGGTCTGTTTCTCATACTTCCTAGGCTAATCTCTCACTCTAATGTCTTCCCCTAAATAGCAGAATTCATGTTATGAGAATCTTTCAGTAGCACTCACCTGACCCAGCAATTCTGGCTGAGGGCAAGAAGGGTAAAGATAAAGAGCAGGATAGCTTCTTGCTCACAGTCTGCATTTCCCGTCAAAACAAGTAAATGTATTTGTAAACACTGGATATATATTCAAAGGGATGCAATTGGCTATAGGTTTTGGCAACGTCTATTTTGCCTTAATGCACATCTCTTAGCAGTACCAAGGTTAGTAAAACCAGAAATTCCCACGTACAAATAATTGATGAAAACTTGGAAGAGATTTGATTAAAACAATCCCAAACCCCTGAAAACCTCCTAAGATTATTAAATAACTACAGAAAAGTCAATGATTAAACTTAAAAGAGCTGAATTTAGCTTTAAAAGACAAAAAAGAAAAGCCACTAATTTAAATTTCAGATCATTGTTGAATATACAGAATTGAGAATTATAAAAAAGGACAAGCAACACCCTTAAGCACTGAGATTGGTAACTATTGTGTAGACACAGTAGCCAAATACGTTGAAAGGGTAGATAGTGTAAATAGCCAAGTACTACACTTTAATAGGTATGAGTAGATATAGGAGAGTCAATTGTGTGTGTGTGGGGGGTGGGGAGGGCTTAAGATTCAACAGTCAGAAAAATGTGTGATGCCCCTTTAGGTTGAAAGTCATCCTTTGGTTACTTCAGTTTATCATAAGGCATCTGGCTTCACTATTCAGGACACAAGATGTCCTGAATTATATATTCCTGAATTATATGTGACAGTCTGAGACCAGTTCTAATGAATCAACAGCACACCTGCCAAGCTATCATCAGTACCTCTGCCACTTTGGGGCAGTTTCTCTTGGTTTCCTCTCCCTTCTCCACTAATACTACCTCTTCTCTACTACTTTTTGCTTACTTCAATGACTACTTTTGGGTCTCTGCTTTCCTAGTAACTCTCCCTTCTTAACACTGTGTCCTGATCAAACTTGCATCAATAGTTTAGATGGGGGCTCAGGTCACCGCCTAGGAGAGTGAGTGCCTTCCACTGGGCAAAGTTCTTATGCCAGTGGGTCTCACAGGTTAATCACAGGCCCATAAACAACTGACTGCTTTAGGACCAGGTACCAATCACTGACCAACCCAGCTGTGGCTGAGAGAGTGGTAATAGTCCAACAATTGAACACAAATAGACAACTTCTTGTCTTGTTCAGATGAGGGTGAAGAGTGTAGCCAGTCTTTACTGCACCATCTAGTATAGAATGGTTCCATCCAATTTATAAACCTTAACTAGTGCTCTCATACTCTAGATTCAAGCATTTCTCATTGAAATCTAAATGAGAAATGCTCATTGGTAATGTAAAATCAGGAAAGGAAAAGCTTAAAAGTGATGGCGGGGGTCAAGTTAAGGAGGTAGCATACGGAAGGGCAGGAACAGAATCCTGAGCACTGATAGGGAGCTGGTCTGAGAAAATCTCCCACAGAGCTGGAGAAGGAAAGATGATAGAATTCACGTGTGATGATTATCTTTTCAGAAACATTAGAGAAGAAAAATGCTGACAGTTGTAGAATGAGAGGGATTAGGAGCTTCAGGATGATAAGGTTAGTAGAGCCATTGTAGGGAGCATATAAATGGACAAGAGATTTAATTTTAAAATGCCAAATTTGGACCAGAAGTTCCAGGAATATCTTCGTAAGGATGATTGGTGGAAAGTCAAAGTCAGATGCTTTCCATCAACTCAACGCAGACAACTTAAAGCTGAGGGTTCAGACCAGGCAGAAGGTCAAGACTCTAGGATGTTATTAGTGAGACCAAGATTTAGTAATAGATATGATGGAATATGGACCTGAGATTTTAGTGAAACTATTCATAACTGGATATAAAATATAGGCTTAGAAAAACTTCTCTTCCACATTTTTGCATACTTGTTTATGAAGGAATTAAATGTCCACTCCTTGTAAAAAGGTCATGCATGATAATACATATAAAGGATGATTCTTAATTCTCTCTCATATTTGGCAGGCATATATCTTAGGTAATAGGAATGGTTTTGCTTGGAAATTTTTGTGACTTGTTCTAGGTGATTACTTACTTGGAGGGGGAAATCACCAAAATTTTTGCACAACTAATATATACCATTTCCTATAGTAGGTGCTTTATATATTATCTAATTAATCCTCCTTATAGCCCTGTAAAATAGGTATTATTCTCAGTAATTTATACCTGAGAAAACCAAAGCTCATAGAGATTAAGTAATTTACCCAAGATTGTAAAACAAGTTTGACTCAAAAGCATATGTTCTTACCACAGGCTACAGTACAGAATTGAATCAGGGAGATGTCAAGTAAATTCTTACTTTTTCTATTACCAAGGCTTATTATTTATATACAGTCATCCCTCGCTATATCACGGTTCACTTATTGCGGCTTCACTGTATCATGGTTTTGTGTTTTTTTTAATTAATTCTGTATCACAGAGTTTTCGCTGTATCACAGTTTTTGCTGTATTGCAGGATTTTGCAAAATATAGGTATTTATATAATATTTATGATTTTAGCTATTTTTGCCTTAAAATTTAAAATATAAAAAGTATAAAAATGTTAATTCAAACATATTAAGAATATTAAATCAAAATAAAATATGTATTTCATTAGCAGATGAATACCATACTGTACACAATGGAAATACAGTACGCCACTACAGCTTGTGCAAGTTTGCCAACGTGACATTGTACACAGCACAGTGTTGGCTGATGGAATGGAAGGCGACCAACCACAGCACTGTGTTCTGTATCCTGGGTGCCAATTTGTTCAGTGACTGTAGCATCGGTCTGTTTGCTCTCCTGCACTGTGCCCATACATTCAGCATCTCTCCTTGTCCACTTCACATCGACGTCTGATTGCTGTGTGTAGTGTTGTTCTGTGTTGTGTTTTTGTTAAATTCTCATATTAGTTTGAATTTATTTCAAGCCCCACAATGCCAGCCAAACATTCTGCACCTTCTGAGGCTTCTGGCAGTGAGCCCAAGCGCCAGAGTAATATGCTTACCATCAAAGAAAAGGTGGGAACTTCTTGACATGTTAAAGGAAGGCAAAAGCTACTCAGCTGCGGGATCAATGAATCTACTGTTTGCTACATAAAGAAAGATGAGAAGAATATTAGGTCTACAGCAACAATGACTTTTAACAAGACTGCGAAGAGGGTGGTCACTCCCCACAATAAGGCCATTGTGAGGATGGAGTCCTTATTGGCCCCGTGGATAAATGACTGCAGGAAGGATATCTTGTTGGATACCAACACCATCTGGACGAAGGCCAAGAAACTTTATGATAGTTTTGTGGAAAGCACTGACGTTCATGGTGACGAAGATGAAGATGAGTACAACAGTGCAGAATCAAGACCGTTGAGTGCTTCTCCCACCAGACCAACCCCATTCAGTGCCAGCAAGGACCGGTTTTGACAAATTTCAGAGACACTTTGACTCAAAAGCGTCTCTCTGCATGGAGAAGCTGCCTCTGCAGATAAAAAGCAGCACCAGCAAGTCCCCATAACTGTGTTCATCACTCCAACGAAGAGATCGGTTACGCCTACACCTTTAGCAGAAATAGAAGTTACGTCCCAGGGTGAAGATACTGCACCATCTGATGAAGCATCTGATGAAGTGGTGCCTTGAGAAAAGCTGTAATGCTCTTCTTGGCTGTGCAGTACACTCATCATCATCACCTTCATCACCATCAGTACTGCGCAGCTACATAATTCATGATCTTCATCATTCAAGTTGTAGCATACTTCACTGGTGAGTACCCATATAGAATTTTACATGTTGTGAAAATTACGTAGGTTTAAGAGTGTAGAAAGTGTTTTAAGAGCATATGAAGTGTTTATAAGAGTATGGGAAAGGTTAATAAGAGGGTGGGAAAGGTTTATAGGAGTGTGGGAAGGGTTTATAAAGACTTAAAATATATATAAATAATTTTAACACCGCTACTTTGTGGATTTTCACCTATCTCGGGGATCACCAGAACGTAACTCCCGAGATAGGTGAGGGATCACTGTATAAGCTCATTAACATAAGGGCAGAGAATTTATCAATATCTTTGTTCCCTCCAGAATTTGCCTATGATTAAGTATTTTAATCGGTCAAGAGGCACGGATGTATTATTACAGAATATATCTTCAACAGGAATAAAGTTGAGTGTAGGTTCCATCACTAACTAGTTGTGCAATCTTAGGCAAGCTTCTTAACCTTGTGAATCTAACCTTAGACTTTTTATGTAGTGAAATGAGGACTTTGGACTAGGTGGTGTCTAGGTCCTATTTGACTTCATCCATCCATCCCCTTATTCATTCAGTAAATAGTTCGAGATTTTTCTATGTATAGGCACTGTATTTAATGTTCTGGAAATACAGTGGTAAATACAATGAAAATCTCATTAAATTTACATTCTAGAACTCCTGTTTTTGAGATAGTAACTCTCAATGTGGTGAGAAGTGACAGGTAGGGCAAACTTTCCAAATTGCTTGGGGAATACTTTTTTTAAAGTATACCTATACTATCATTTGAAATGCAGTCTGCTCCACAGGAAGTAAGCATTGTGGGAAGTCAGTGCTATTGATAAACATTTGTGGTATCCTTCATATAGGCTTGGCAGAAAAAAGGCTGACAAGTAGTGTTCTAAGTGACATAGCAAATTAAAGAGTGCCAGTCATATTGCCCTATTTTGAAGTCTGAAGGAAGACATTAAAACAGCCAATTCTAAGCTTGAAGTTTGAAAATGCACTTGAATTATCAGTCCCTGATTAAAGCACTAAAATACTTTGAACCAATCAGAATGCTTACCTGTCTTATTGTTAGCCATGACGTAGGTTGAACTGATGTGAAAATTCTTTTGACTGAAAACACCACTATCCGCCCTGAAGAGTGTGGCTCAGTTGGTCGGTTGTCATTTGGAAAGCGAGAGGCTGCTAGTGTGGGTTGCAAGTTCAGTTCCAGGTTGGGGTGTGTACAAAAGGCAACCGATCCATGTTTCTCACCCTCTCTTCCTCCCTCCCCTTCCCTCTCTCTAAAAATAAATAAATAAAATTAAAAAACAAAACACCACTATCCTTCCGACAATGAGTTTTAATATGCCAGTATTCTGTATTTAAATACAAACAAACACGCAAACATTAATGATGTCCTAACATCATTAATAAAGGCCTGTCTATGTATTATTTATGCTTTCATTTTCTGAGGATCATAACAAAATCTGAAATGTTGGGAAGTTTTAAAAAATGTATTTCCACTCCCCTCAACTCTAAAAGCTATCACTAAAGTTTAGGCTATAGTCAAACAAAATTACCATAGAAATGTGTATGACTTGAAAACTTAAAAAAACACCTCTAGTTTAACTGTCAGTCATAGCATGTTTTATTTTAAACCTGCTGTTCAAACTTTAAAATACAATACATGTGGCAAAGAAGTAGTTAACACACATCTGCCACAAATTCTATCTTTGAACTGCCTTTTCTATATTATGTGATATGTTACAATTTCTTTGAATTTCTTACATTCATGGTATTCTTAAAGGCAGCCAATGTCAATTTTTCTGCTTTGAAAACAGTTCCATTAATGTTCTGGAATTGCTTAAAATGACTTTTTCCCTTTATATTTTATTGTTGCCCACATTAGTGAAATAATTCAACATATTATTAATAAGTTGTTGAGAGGTATATGGTACTCAATGTCAACTCTCAACTCCAAGTTAAAATAAACTTCAATCCAAAACAAGCATTTTCCTAAATCAGTATATTTAGCTACTTTTCTCAAAAATAATTCCATTCTGAAATAAGTTTTTTGTGAGATACAGTAGTTTCTTTCCTCTTTTATTCTAACAGAACTCATGCTGTACTTTTTTTCTCAAAATATATTTGACATATTCTGTGCAAATGTTAAGTTCTGAATAGCTTTGTACCTTATTTTGAAAAAGCTTATAAAATATAATTCCTAAAAACAACCTCAACATTAGACAATAGAGGAAGAAGAAACATATCAGACAAAGCCTAATTTTTCACATGAGAAAATAAGTATGTTCTTAAAGCTCCAGTAATACATTCCTTGAAAAAACTCAGAATGCACTTTGGTCATTATTAAACATATTAGAACATAGGCAAATAAAACAAAATGCTTTTGCTGTTTTCTATAGGAAGAAAATATACTAGAGAGGTTGAAGTGAGGCTGATGAAAAGGAATGGTAAGAACAAAGAGACATCATGACATGGCTCTGTTCTCTACACATTCCCGATCTTAAGATTATGATTTGGGGATTAAAACTGCACCAATCAAATACATAATTTTATAATTATTTTAAATTCCCTAAAATATTTTAAAAATGCGAGGATATTCAATATGATACACCTTGCACCAAGAAAATTCTAGACTGTTTCAAATAAATTTTTTGTTTTAGAAACTAGATGCTCAGTTAAAAAAGAATTGAAATACATTTCATGGTTCAATTATTTTCTAAAATATTCTTGATTGTACAAATATAACAACTTAAAATCAAGGCCCAATAAGATACCATCATATCTGCCCTACTTACCTAACGTGCCAACACAGTAAATTCTCATTTGGACACTCGGAAAATTATCTGGGGGTTGCAATGGGGGTTGGAGTGCTGGGTTAACGTTCCAGGTTAAAAACGTCTAAAATAGCCCTTATATAATTGGGTGGTGATGGGGGGAGGGGATATACCAGATTAAGTTTAGAGGACACAATTTGCGAGGTGAAGCTGCCTCTTCTGAAAATTTGGGTATACAGTACTTTTAAAACTATCAATAAGAGGAGTATTTTATTGGTTCTGAAGTTATTCATTTGAGTGTGGTATGAAGAGCATACACTACAGCGTACCATGGGGAGAAAATTATTTTACTTGAGTAAACATAATGTACTTTAGTAATATCAATAGGCACTTCACTTGTGAGATGAGTATATAGACCTCACTCAAAAGGATACCATATCATGCCCTAGTACACTATAACATACCCCATATAAAGAAACGCATTAAAAGTAACAATTTTAAAAAGTGCACATTTTGAGCATGCACAGTTAGAGCTGTGCAAACAGCCCAGTGTTTCAAATAAATACAGTTATCACTAGTAAATTTTTATCAAAATATCTTACAGTATGGTAACCATTTACAATTATTGCTCTATTAAGAGTTTTATCATCAAAGAGCACTTTGTTGACCTGTTATGTAATACCACATATATTAATACTGAAGGGTGCTTAACTGCAGCTTAATCAGTTTAGACCCTGGCATTGTTCCAAAATAGTTCAAGAGAAACACTGACTGGATCTTGATTTACTGAAGAAAATGCTTTATGGGTTTAGCTGAGTCTAATGCAATATTCCAAAGTTGAAGAAATTTTCCTCAAGTAAGGCAAGTTTACGGCATCGATGGAGAAACAGTGCTTAGCAATGGCTTCTATTCTCACGATTTGTTGTTTTGTCAATTATTTACGAACAATTACCAGGATCTCAAGTATCTGGATATCAGTTTTATCACCCTTTTCATCAACAACTGAGTATACATCAATGCTAAAAATAAAATATAAAGACTAAAGTAAATGTAAAAAACAGTGAACAAGTAAAATAAATATAAGAATTGCACAAGACAGTGTGATGTAAACACTTCAATTTCCCAGCTGAGACTCCTGAAGCAGAGAGTCAGTGACTACGTTCAGGCGGCTTAGTTGGTACTCTTATTCCGGAAAAGAGGTTACATCTTCTTTTTCTCTGAATTGTCATGATTTAATCTTCCACAGCTAGTAAAAAAATAATACAAGTAGTGATCATTAGACCCAGGTTTAATATCACAACTTATTAAATTATATCACATAATATTATTTTTATCTAAATTTCATTCACAAACAAGTCTATGTTCTATTTTTTAAAACTCTTTTAATCTTTTATTATCAAGAAGAACTCACTTTAAACAAGTAAAGTGAAAATCAGATTTCTCTTGCTTTCTTTTACAGGGAAGTGGCAATACAGATATACAACTAGTTTAATGTGAATAGTTTATACCTTGTTCACTAACAGCTGAACATATATTGGAGGATATATGCATTGCTATACAGATAAATAATGTAACTTTTGGCCAAAAAGAGAAAAAGAAAAAAGAAATAGGGTTCTT
The DNA here is from genome assembly GCF_019186645.2 of Phyllostomus hastatus. Classification (NCBI taxonomy): domain Eukaryota; kingdom Metazoa; phylum Chordata; class Mammalia; order Chiroptera; family Phyllostomidae; genus Phyllostomus; species Phyllostomus hastatus. Next base: position 43,850,686 of record NW_025334041.1, read on the forward strand.
TTCTTTTTTTATCAACTAAATTGGACTCAAATTATATGAGTAAAAAGAAATACTTCCCCTTATTTTATAGAGTCCTATTTGTAATGAATACTATTCCAAATCAGAAGTTTCAACAGTATTAAAACCAAGAATGTTTATCATTATTTGAAATTAAGTGTGAAATTATTTTCACTAATTGTATACAATATTATCAAAATGATTTGGTTATTGTACATGTGAGATGGTAAAAGAGTGCTGGGGTAAAATAAATGTCACAGAAATGTAACAGGCCACTAAGTAAGAAAAAAGACCTGTAAGTTCTTACCTTTAAATTAAATCCAAGCAAGTCACTGATAACACCAGAAACGGCTGACAGGATGACAACCTGGGTGATGTTATAAAGCAGTGGATTCATTGTGAGCCCATATAACCTGAAGGGACTGTCCAACTCCTAGAAGAAGGAAAAAATCATGAGCCCAGATTCATTAAGAATTATCAGTTAAACTAATTCAAGGCAATATACAATGAGAATTTTTAAAAAAAACTTTCAAGAAACTGTTATAAACTTTGGATAGTTTTAGAAAGGATAAACTTGGTTAAACCTGAAATAAGTAAATATACTTTAAGAGGTTTTTGTTTTTTGTTTTGTTTTGTTTTGTTTAGGAGAAGGTGACGTCCTTTAAAAGAATTCTGTAACCAATGGATGGTTGCCAGATGGGAAGGGTGTTAGGAGGATTGGTGAAAAAGGTGAAGGGATTAAGAAGTACAAATTGGCAATCACAAATAGTCATGGGGATATAAAGTACAATATAGGGAATATAGTAATATTATAATAATTATGTATGGTGTCAAGTGGGTACTGGACTTATCAGGGGATATATAAATGCTCAGCCACTATGCATACACCTGAAACTAATATAATATTGAATGTCCACTGTAATTAAGAAAAAACAAAACTCTATAATCTAAATATGTAACTCCAACTTCTATCTCAAATGAATGACAAGAAAGTATTGGTCTTGTAGCTACAAGGTTTGAGAACTTTTTTAGTATAAAATAGGAACTTAATCTCTTTTTGCAGAAGAATCAGAAATTTAACTAGCCAATTTTCTAACAATATTAACACACACGTAAAAACTCCTCTTTGAGACAATTACTTTTCCAATACATGAATTAACTGACTGATTCAAACATTTAAAGTTCTTCTTTTAAAAATTCTCACATGAATTTTAGGGGGTGTGGGAAGAGAGAGAGAGAAAAAAACAACAACACTGATGTGAGGGAGAAACATCGATTGGCTGCTGCCTGTATGCATCCCCACCAGGGATCAAACTGTCAACCCAGGTATGTGCCCTGACCGGGAATCGAACCATAACCTTTTTGGTGTGTGGGATGACGCTTAAACCAACTAAGCCAACCAGTCAGGGCTACAGTTCTATTTTAGGCCAGGCCCTGTACTAGGCTCTGGGAAGTTAAGATTCAGTTTCTGTTCTGAAGGACCTTGCAGTCTAATAGACCTGCAAATAAATCATTAAACTATCAGAGTCCCACAAAAGAGGTATGTATAAAAGGCAGTGTGCCATAGAGGAAGGTGCTCCTAAAACTTAGTGAGTAGGGAGAGTAGGTGTTCTATCAAGACATCTGAGAACATGTTACCTTTGAATTGCTAGAGGTTGCTTAGCATTTTTAGAGTCAAGTACAAAGGAAGAATTACTTCAAACTTAAAAAACTAGCTACTTATGTAAGTAAGGATCATCCTTTAGGCAGATTGTATTTACAGAATGGCACTAAAGGAATTTAATTAGGGGAGTAGCATATTACATGTGCACATGAGAAAGATCACCAGGTCAGCAGGTCAGCAATGTGGAGGATGGATGAGAGCAGTGAAACCAGAAGCAGGAAGGCCTTAAGAGTTCAGTAGATCTAAAGCTTAACTGAGAGACATGAGGGTCTGACTTAGGGTGGTACTGATAGGGGAGAGGGGATGAATTGGAAGATTTAAAAAAAAAAAAAAGATTTTATTTATTTATTTTTAGAGAGGGGAAGGAAGAGATAAAGAGAGGGAGAGAAACATCAGTGTGGTTGCCTCTCACCCGTCCCCTACTGGGGACCTGGCAGGCAACCCAGGCATGTGCCCTGGCTGGGAATCCAACCGGCAACTCTTTGATTTGCAGGCCAGCACTCAATCTACTGAGCCACACCAGCCAAGGCGAACTGGAAGATATGTGAGAGGCTGAAACAATGTGCCTGAGAATTTCTTGGCTGTGAACAATGACAGAGAAGGAGCAATTTATATTAAGTCCTAGGTTTCTGACTGAAAGACTGTGTATGATCAAAAAGAGTCATGAGGTTGTGCTTTGTATTTTAGTTATTTTTATATTTCTGCTGAGATAGAAACCACTTTTATTTTATTTTTTAAAAGATTTTATTTATTTATTTTTAGAGAGAGAGGAAGGGAGGGAGGGAGAAAGAGAGGGAGAGAAACATCAATGTGTGGTTGTCTCTCACACACCCCCTACTGAGCACCTGGCCTGGCAACCCAGACTTGTGCCCTGACTGGGAATCCAACCAGCAACTCTTTGATTTGCAGGCCTGCGCTCAATCCATTGAGCCACACCAGCCAGGTCTTAGAAACTGCTTTTAAATCTCATCTTTATAGCTTCTTCCTGTCTAGCCTAGTGCCTACACTCTGAAAATATTCAATATACATGTATCAAACAAATCCGCCGTCCTCTTCTGAACCCTTTCAATGCCTAATATACTGTCAGGTGCAGTCTATACCAAATTAATACTTTTCAAAGAATTAAACATAACACTGAATTAACCATAACACTGACACAACTAATTTCATACTATTTTCTGAACACTTATAAACAACTCTACGAATTATATTCATTTGTTATAGAAATTGAGAATTTAAAAAAAAATTCCCTTTAAGAATTACCAACACTATAAAACATTTTATTAAATTACCTCCAAAGAATTATTATGAGATCAGATATACTGGGATTATATTCTCTTTAATTATTACCAAAAATGGTTTGAAAATATAAGTGTTTATTGGTGATACATATTATAATGATTATGTGTTACTACTTTTTAAGCTAATGTAGCCCAAGCAAGAAGACTACTCTGAGAAAAAAATTTCCAAATTAACACCAAATCTTATTTTTTGAAATCTGTTTTAGGTTTTAGGGGGCAAAAACTTCTAAGATGCCAATGCTACAATATTCTAAACATTGTTAAAAGTCTTAAAATTTCATAATAAAAATAATTTGGACTCTTTTGTTTAAGTTTTACAATGTGAAGTAAAATGTAAATTATGCAAATATGCTAAATATAATTTGTAAATAACGTGGATAATCATAAAAACCAAACACAAGGCAGGATCTACAAACTAAAGAGAGATATAATGTCAGAACGCATATTCTACATTATATCTATTTTTTTACCTTTAGCAGTTTAGTAGCCAGTTTCAAAACATTATTCACTAGTGTCAGTTCCTCTTTTTTGTTAGGTTTCTTCTCCATTTTCAAGTATAGGTTTATCTTTTATAAAAATAAAAGTAAATTAAAAATATTTAAAATTAAAATATTTATTTTTAAAGGAAATGGAAAGATATTCACTGAAATGTTAATGGTAGTTCTCTGGTTTTGATATTAATATTGATATTCTTCATACTTAACTGTATATTCCAAATTTCCTACATTAAATTTATTTTATAAGAAAATATTTAAAATTCTAAAATATAATTAAAAGATGCAACAAGCAATGAAAACTGGACGTCATTACTTAAAAGGTGATACACTTTAAAACCCAGAGCCAAACCAACCTAAAAAATAAATAATACCTAACATAAATCAATTGGTTTGTTTGCTACTTTCCCCTTTCATTTTAACCAAGCTCATTTGACAAGGTTACCCATTTTTTAAAATCAAACTATCCCTGACAAAAATACTCAACAAGTCACTGGCAATACATTTCTTTGAATAACTTCTATAAAATGATTAAGAAAACATTAAATAAATTCATACAAAATAAAGTTAGCCATCAATATTATTATGGTTTATCCTTTCTATTGAATAAAAACTCATACTTATTCAAACATGGCACTTCTATACTGAAAAGCAAACATATCCCACAAATGGTTTAAAATCCATCATTTCTATAAATAGTACCTCTTGTTAAGTGAAAATGGGACATAAAAACAGTAAGTTAGATTTAAATTCTGCATCAAGGCAGAAACATTGAAGAAAGGCTTGAGCCCTATCAAATTTCAAGTTTTACTTTATAACAAATGGTCTTAACCTCGTACCATAGGTTCCTCAATAACTTGAAGTAAATGTAAACATTTTAGTTTCCAGTGACCAGAGGGGAGAGATGAGGGAATTTCAGGGGAGAATGAGAAGGGTTTATAGGAACAAATTTAGAGGACACATGGACAAAAACTAGGGGGAGGGTGGTAATGGGAGGGGGGGGGAGGGCTGGGTGGGTGGGCTGGATTGGGAGTGTAAGGGAGAAAACTACTTGAACAATGATTAAAATAAAAAATAAAAAATAAAAAGAAAACATTTTAGTTTCATATGTACACTATAGACATTAACTTATAATAAACATGCATTCTCACCTGTTCAGTAAGTAATATTGAGGTATTGCTATATTTCTTACTTGTTTCTGATCCAAGGGTAACAAATCTTAGGAGGAAAAGTGTTAAGGAGATGCACCAGATTACCAGTTCCCAATTGTAATGACAATCAAAGAAGATCTCATGCACATGAAGCAACTAAAAGTGTTTGAAAAAGGCAACATGAAGCAATGTTATTTGAACAATTCCTTTTTAAGAGAAAATAACATTTTACTTCATAGAAATTGATCACGAATGTAGTGTTACATTTTAAAAACATTTCATATATACTATGAAATACTTCAAACACAAAAAAGTATAGGGCGTAATGTAATCAAAACCCATGGGGCCTCTACCCATTTGTGTCAAATCTTAATATTTTGCAGTATTTTTCAGATTATTGAAAAATAAAAGATAAAAGGTTCAGTTGAAGTTCTTTTAAACTTTTCCTTAATCATTATTCTCCTCCTTCTCTATCCCTTCTATAAGGGTAATTAATTTTGTTTATCTTTTCTTTGCAGTTTATAATTTAGCTACATGTATATCTTTAAACTATCTTATTTTATATATATTTTAGAATTTGTAAGTGTTATCAGGTCCACCTCATTCTTCAATTTGCCCTTTATTCCACTGAACTTTGGTTTCAAGAATTATCCATGTTGATACATAAAGCTCAAACTCATTCATTCTAACTCCTATAAAGTATTACAGTGAAAGAATCAAGTACAGTGTATTGGCTTCCTCTATCCATTAACATTCATTTTGTTGCTAACTTTCCTTATTATAAAAGTGCTGCAATAAACATTCTGTCATGCTCTCTTTGTGCACACATGTAAGACTGACTCTAGAAGTTAATATCTAAAAATTGCTGGGTCCTTAGATATTCAACTTTATTAGATATTATGAATTTGTCTCTAAAACAGTTGTTTGTACCAATTTGTACACTCAGCAGTGTTTTCAGTTTCCTTTGCCCCTCATTTTTGCCTATACTTGGTATTATTAAATCAATCTGATGCGTGTACATTGTTTTCTTACTTTTTTGACTTTATTTTTCCTGATTCTTAGGGAAAATGTGTATGATTCATGTGTACTGATCATTTGGGTTTCCTCTTCTGTAAGTTAAGTTTTTCTATTCCATATCTACTTTTCCTCTTTTGCCTGCTTTTCTTATCGATTTTAGAAGTTATTTATATATTCTGAATAACAATGCCATTTAAGTCACATATTTTGCCAATATCTTTCCTCAGACTACATTTTGTCATTACGGTATTTTTTTGTAGTATGTAAAATTTTAAGGGTGGGGGTAGGGTAGAATATATGAAAGTGTATGAGTCAGGCAAAATTCTAAAAATTTATTAACTGACCCTTTATAGAACTAGTTTGCTGATCTCTGGCTTAAAGAACAAAATTGCTTTTTTTTTAATGTTGATATAACCATTTTTGTTAATCTTCATCTTCTAAAAAAGTATATTTTTAATAATTTGTGAAGTCACTTGGATTTTCTATATATATAATCATATAGTCTATGATTTTGTTTTTTCCTTTTTCATATTTATACCCATTTATTTCTTTTTCCTGTCTTCACTGGTTAGTAGCCTCTATCAAAATGCTGATTAGAAGTGGTAGAGAGGTTGTGTCTTATTTCTGATTTTAAAATGAACACCTCTAAGGTAATGAGTATTGTATGTACAATGCTTGCTCCAATTTTTGAAAGATACAATTTATCATATTAAGGACAGTACTTTCTAGTCACTGCATTATAAATCTCCACTGAAATTTACCAATTTGTTTTCTGCATCAATTGAAATGATAAGATGTCTTCCTTTAACCAACTAAAGGAATTCAAATTAGATTAATAGATTTTCTTTCCTTTTTTAAAAGATTTTACTTATTTATTTTTAGAGAGAGGGGAAGGGAAGGAGAGAGCAAGAGAAACATCATTGTGTGGTTGCCTCTTGCATGCCCCATACTGGGGACCTGGTCCACAACCCAGGCATGTGCCTTGACTAGGAATCAAACTGGAGACCCTTTGGTTCACAAGACTGTGTGAACTGCACTTAATCCACTGAGCCACACCAGCCAGGGCAATTAATGGATTTTCTAAAGTTGAAAATCTTTGCATTCCAGGAATAAACTATCTTGGTCATGGTGTATTTATTGTTATTAAACTGCTGGCTTCATCATCTTAGTATTTTGCATCTAAGTTAATAAGGGAAATTTACTCATGGTTTTCCATTTTCATATTATCTCTCTAGTGTTGATATCAAGGTTATATTAGATGCAAGAAATGAACTGGGGAAATATGCAGTTGTTCTCTCATTATTTTGTGTAAGATTAGGATTACCTGTAAAAGCGCGCGAGTCTAGAGGGTATTTGTTGTTGGTAGATTTTTAAACTACTGAAACAATATTGCTTTATGGTTATAGATCTCAGTTTTTCAATTACTTTTTTGAGTCTATTTCAATAAATTATGTAGTTCTACAAAACTGCTGATCTCAGCTTTTAACTTTAATGAGATAAAGTAACTTCTACCAATATTCTTTTGAAAAAATCCTCATCTATGCTAGTATTTTCAGTTTAATGCTCTACTTTTTTCTTTTAAAATGTTATTTATGTTTTAAAATTTCTAAATGTATGAGGTTTTTTTGTTGCTGTTACTATTTTCTAATGGTATTACAGCTAAATCAAGTGGTCTGTGTATCAGTTGAGAATTAACCTATGGCCTAGAACATAGGAAAGTTTTTATAACTGTCCTTATGTCTGAAAAGAATATGTATTCTCCAATTTTAGAATAAAAGTGACTATCTTGTTTAGATACATATCTTCATTATATTTTTTTTGTCTGCTTAATCTATCAATTACTAAAAAAAGTGTTGATACCTCCCAATGTGGTATTCTATCAATTTCTCACTACAGTGCTACTAATTTTGGCTATAACAGATATATTTGAAGTTATAGGATCACATGCATACAAACTGATCTTCTTGATGAATTATTCTTTTAATTTTTGCCAGGCTTCTTTGATTACAGTCTATTTTACTTGATATTAATGAAAGTTTACCAGCTTTCTCTTGGGTAGTGTTTGTCTTTTTCTACACTTTTACATTCAAGACCTTTCAATATTATGATGTTTCATGTTGCTATCAATAAATAGATTTTATGTTTATAGGAGACAAAAAATCAGATACACTTCAGGAACATGGAAATTAAACCCTGAAGAAAAGATTGAGATGTAATTAGAAATTGGGAGTACAAAATTCAGTCTTTTCCTTTTGGTTGCTTTTAAGATTTTTCTCTTTGCTTTTTGGTGTTCTACAGTTTCCATATGATGTGTCTAAGTGTGGTGAAAATTAATGTCTTTCATCAATTCAGAAAAACTCATAGCCATTATTGCTCCAAATATTGTTCTCCCTCTTCTTTCCATAGAATTCCTGTTAGATGAATGATGGATCTCCTGTCTCAATCCCCTTTTCGTATTTCCATCTCTTTATCATTGTCTTATATTCTGGGTAATTTTTTCGCTTCTTGAAGTTCACTATCTTTATCTGTTTTCAATCTACTTTGTTCTGTTTGTTGTATTTTTAATGTCAATGCTATATTTTTTATTTCTCAGAAGTACTGTTTGGTTCCTCTTTGAAATCTATCTTTTTAATAGTGTTATCTATGTGTTTATTCCTTTTAAACAAGCTTATCTTAGAGTTTCTATCTGATCAGTCTATTATCTGAAGTAGATGGAGATTTATTCCTGTTGTTTATTGATCTGTTAATGTACTCATGTACTGCTTCTTCATGTGTTCTAAAACCTGAAGAGGCTTTATTTGTGAAATATCTTGTGAGTCTTAGATTGAAGTCACATACCCCAGAACAATCTTGGTTTTGCTTCCAAGCAAACTACTTTTTATATTAACAGGGGTTACAGGACAAGACCTATAATGTACATTTGAACCTGAACCTGCAGTAAGTGCAGATCTATAGTTCTTAGGACTTTCCCCTACCTCCTCACCAGAGTTCAGGCAGAGTCAGAGACAAGCTTCCTTATCTCCTTCCTGTGCTGGTGGCCAGATTGCTTTTCTTATTCTACCTTTTCACAGAAATGACAGGCTTTTGAGGTTCTGGTTTTATGTGTAAGCATGTGTAAGAACATGTGCAGGTTGAGGTCTTATCTTCTGTCCTCACGTGGGCATAAAAATCTCAAGTCTCTAGGATACTAAAATTGACAATGTACCTCCCTTCTTTATTCTATGGCATTAACACATATAGTTAATTGCACTGTTTTTCAGTTTTATCTTCACTTTGGTCCCTTACTGTCTTATAAACTCAGATATGTATATAATATGTTTATTAAAAAGCTGGGTTTTATTTTTCTAGCATTATATAATGTTTTAAAACAAGAATTTTCAGGTGATCTAGTATGCCATATTACTTGTAGCAAAAGTTTAAATTTCATAGTACAAAATATATCCTGAGATACATTTGTGTTTCCTGACTAATCTTGGTCAACAAGAATTCTTTTACAGACATGACACAGTCAAGTCACAATGACAACTCAGATATAAAATAATTAATGTTAAACGTGAATAGAGCAGAGATTCATGGAAAATAGTCCGAAACAATTTCATAACTATAGTCACTCATAAGTTTGTTTTGGGAAATAAAGATAATCAGGTGAACTGTAGACAAAAACTGATATTCATGCCTAATCAATAGACATCTAAGAATATTAGATGTATTACGCTAGCCACTAGTGTGATACAGAAATGAGTAAGATGTGTTCATTTATTCTACTAAAAAAAAAAAACTGCAAAAAGCCAATTTTAAAATTGTGTAACTAGTCTTCCTTATATTATTACTTTATTATTAGAAAACCTTCTGAAGCTGGATCTTTATAGTTCTGATTATTTAATTTCTACACAAAACAAGTTAACTCACCTGAGCACAACAGATAAATACAACTGAGATAGTCAACAGGAAAGCAGAAGAAACTATTACATCAACTGATCGCTGAGGACCTCGACGCTGGGGGATAAAAGGGAAAACACTTTTAAATGTATTTACTAATTAGCAGCTAATTCCATGATTTCAATTAAGGTGCTGATCCATCACTAAAGGTTGATCATTACTTACAATGTTGAAAATATAATTCATTTGTCAGATGAACAAATTATAAAGGGTTATTATTTCCTGAGGATTTGCAACACAGTGAAAATAGCGAATATATAGCCTGGAATTCTTAGCATAATTTCCTAAATTCTTAACATATTTCATTTTTGCAAACACTAATTATTCACTCAACAAATGTTCCTTAAGCACCTACTCAGAATGAGGTACTGTGCTAGATGGTGGAAATACAGCAGAAGATAAAACAGACACAGTCCGTACCTTCACAGGAACCAGTAGGAAGTCAGAAATCAATCTCATAAGCACAGATATATGTGATAAGTTGTGGTGAGTGCTATGAAGGAAAAGTATAGGTTGTTTTGAGAAAACTGGTAGGGAGTCACTCCTTAGAGAGATCTTCCCAGGCCAACCCTCCTAACTCCCAAATACAAGATTGTGTGGGCCTAGGAAGATCTTCCTAAGAAAGTGGTATTTATACCAAACTATGTGCAGGGGTAAGATGGCACATGGTAATATTCTTGGCAGAAGGAAGAGCATGTGCAAGAGAACAGAACAAGAAAAACTGTACTGCATTCAAAGAACTGAAGAAGTCTGTGTGTCTGGAATGTACGGTGAAGTGTTTCAAAATTAGACAAGAAAAGACAGGCAAGACCTAGTAGGTCTTGAAGGGCATTACAAGCCCTATTAGATTGTGATCTTTATCCTAAGAGCAATGGAGAACCTTCAAAAAGTTTTAAAATTATATGGTCAAATTTACATTCTAAAAAGATCTCTGGTGGCAGACTGAAGAAAATATTGGAAGGAGGAAATATGAATGCTGGAAGGCCAGCTAAGAGGCAACTGCAGTAGCCTAAATTGGTTCCAGTTAGGGTGGTGGAAATAGAGATAAATACAAATACTGTAAATGAATTCAAGTCATATTATGAAAACAGAAAGGGTGGAAACTGGTGATAAACTGGATGTTGGAAATGCAAAAGAGGGAAGTAAATTCCAAGGCTAATTCCAGGTCTGGGGTTTAATGTCACTGAAGTGTAAGGGTAAGGAATTTTATCTCATGGGCGGTGGGTGGCATGTGGTTAACATTAAATAAATGTTTTCTGAACAAATTAATCAACGTACAAAAGAATGCAATACTATGTAGAGTTGATAAAGAAGGGAAATTGGGGATGGCTTCTTGCTAAGTCATGCAATGAAGACTTATTCATCCCTCTGTATAACAGAAATGTCACAGTGAGAAAAAATAATCTATGTCAATTTGTAGCATTTCCCAGTGGAGACTAAGTTAGTTGAATTTAACAAGTTAAACAAGCAGAACAATGAATATATTAAATAGAAGGGCAGACAAAGAGTACAAACATTTTTCATTTCTTTCAATGTTACTTCAAAATGAAAAGCATTAAAGATCTAGGTATGTTGGAAGATATTTGGTCAACAACTTATATAATGAAATTCATTGCTACTTTATGCAACAAAGAAATAATCTTCAGAGGTATTTTCCCAAAATTAATTAAGAAGTTTCCCATTTCCCACCTGAGGTCTTTTTTTTTTTTTTTTAAATATCTTACCTCCATGATTAGGCAAGTTATTTTAAAAGATTAAAGAAAAAGAACAGAATTAAAAGAATGGTTTAGAATGGCAAGCTAATATTTTTAAATAGTAATAGGTCATTTCATTGAAGGGACTCTGATTTCAGATTATTTTTTTTAGATTCTTTTTTAAGCAGTGGGCTCCCTCTGCTGGCTTGTGATAACCATCCCAGGTAGAAAAGATTTAGAGAACAAAGATAAACTTAGGACAATCATCTTGAATCATCTACTTCAAATTCATTTATACCTTTTAGACTTCAGGTGCTTTACTACAAAGAACCAGTTAAACATTTACTTTGGATTTCTGCATATGGAGCACAAAAAATACTAAGTATGGCCCCACAGCATTATGTGAGTATGTATGTGAGTACACATCTAGATATACCTTCATACTGACATAGAAAGGGGAACTCTGAGAGGGAGCCGGCACATTAAGAGTACTTTTATCACTATTATTCTACCTTAAGATAGGACCGAAGAGATAGCCACATTTTTATATTTTGTACTTTCTTCAACCGGAAATGAGGAACCTCAGATTTTCGAGCCCTCCTTGCTGATGTTAAATGTCCAAAGAGTTTTGCAAAAAGTAAGCGCTAAAAAAGATAAAGGTAAGGATTAATTTTGAAGAAGATTACCAAAGAAAAACAAAAGTCAACAAAATGTAGATTGTTATGATTTTATTTGGTTAAGTACTACAAAAACAAAACAAGAAATGAATTAGCAGATCAAAATAATTTAATGAAATACTAAGATATTTCAGGAATACTTTGAATATTGGGAAAAGGATAAAATATTCTCTATTCAGAAGTCTATAATATACCCACCTGTTTATAAGTTCTTTCTGCTACACAGAGCAAAAAAAAGAAAATCCACACAAGAGACACACGAACCACAAAACTTATAATAACCATAGAAAAAACTATGACATCTTCATTAGAACCGAATGCAATCAGATAAAGTTCTGAAGCAGAATGTGCTGTGAGTTGTTCCAAGTCTGTAGCTTGGGAGAGTCGGAAAATAAATGGAGTTAAACCCAGGATGACAGAGACTGCATTTCCAAAAATCTGGTATCCTATTCCTGGTACATGGCTATTCACCTTTAGAGAGAGAAAGGAAAAAAAAAAACTTACACAAATTTCACCTACAGTAAAATGAATTCATTTTAAGCATGATTTTAGTTATAACAATATTAAATTGGTTTGTTAAAATACATTAGTTTTAATACAAGAGTAATAAAATTTAAATTTACTCAAAGTTTGAGAGCCTATTACATATAAAAAGTAAGTCATTATTTCTTCAGTTTTTTTAAAACAGTTCATTATCAGATCTCTAATTCATTGAGTAGACGCAAAAACAATTAACTATCTTGGTCTTACCTAGATGTTAAAAAAATTCTATGTATCTCATTATTTCAAAAGTTAGAAAAACAGGGTAAAGTAATTATAAAAAAGGAAACTAGAAGTTAAATCATTGAAAAATATAGGAATGGCAGAACTTGGAAAAAACCTTAAATATTATCTAGCTAACTTTTTATCATTTTATATATTATATAAGTGACTTGCTAAGTTCACCAATAGTTAAAGATGTAGAGCACCAACTAGAGATTCCTTGTTGATAGTTTTTCATTTGCTTACAGTGAGATATGAAAGTAGATCAATTTCTATACTCAGTTATTTTAATTCCAGTCCTACATAAAGTGTGTACAACAGTTCTAGCATAACAACACATATGAAATTTAGAAATGGAAGTTAAATTGTGACTGGTTGTCCAGAGGAATCAGGTAAAAATTTAAAAGTAGCAATGATCTGATAAAAAAAATTATAATAGAAACTGAAATTAAAATCCACAGTATTTGTACTCTACTCTCAACTACTCAAGATGTTTACCCTTAGCTGAATTTCTTCTATACATTTAACTAGGCAAGCAAGTATTAATATGAATTTTCTTCTTTGAATTTTTTTTATGCCTGGGCACTAATAAATAAATGAGCCAGGAAGGATGATAAAGAAAAATAAATCTTCATCAAAACTTCCAAATATCTAGCAACTCTTCAGTTTGATCCACTGAAAGCAAAAGAAAGAATAATATAAAAGAAGAAAATTTTAGATTGTATCTATTCTTGGTCACAAGAATGAAAATGATAAAATAATGAGAGTGGTTTGCTGACAACTCACTGTTTAAATCAATGACAAAGTCAACTACAAATAACTTTTTTTGAGGTTGGATAAATGAGGTGAGTAGGTTATAAGCATAACATTCTAGTACTTAATATATTAATATTAATAATCACTGTTTTATCCTTGAACTAAAAGAATAAAAATTAAAAAACTCACTCGGTTCATTATCATTCCACTGATTTCAAGTACAGACATATCTGCTTTCTTACAGTCATTGCCTTCCCAAACTATAGCGCTTATTTTTTCTAATCCCGGGTGGGAGCTGTGGAGCCAGGGCAAATGACTCTATAAAAAATAAACAGAAATTGGTGAATATGTGTATCTCATTTCATAAATAAAACATATGCATGTATATACTATACACATACACACAATTTTAACTATATTGTACTAAAAACAAATAGGTGAATGCATTTGTATTTTATACATAGCTATATATGTTTCTATACACACAGAATTCAATGACACTAAAATCTTTTCTTAAGATATTCCAGTAATAAAAATATGTAAAGAACTTTCTGTAACATTAGGCAACATGTTGTTCAAAAATATTCTAAAAATTTGTCAGCAAAAGCACTTAGTTGTGATCTGCCTACATAGCTACTAATGTTCAAAGACAAATGGATATCACACTGTTCATATTACTAATAGTTCAAGTTATGATCATTCAATACAAAAAAAATATGACCACTGAGATATGAACTTCTTTGAAAGAGTAAATAGTGATACAATATCATCCTGAAAGACACTCTTCCTCATACACTTACTCCTAACATTTGACTTACTTCTCTGATATTTCACTCTGTTTTTCTCCAAAGGATCAATTTAACTTTCTTTTCCTCAGAGCAAATACTGCAAACAGAAGCACACAGAACTAGAAAAACTCTGCCAAGTAATGTAAAGTGTTTCTCAAAGTTTCAAGGAATAAAAAAAAGGTAAAAAAGAAAAACTGAAAGCTTTAATACAAAGGATCAGATGTTTACATTAGTTTTTTATTTGCTTTAGATCTATAATTAAAGGAATAAAAGTTCAAAACAGGATAGCTGGGGATTAAAGACAGCAACACAATTAATGAAATGGTAATTGTTACATTATCAAATACTGACAGAAGTAACGCTAAAAGATTAGACCCAGAATGGGATGAATTTCTTTGCTGACCTTATAGTATTTCTACACTGATTTTATAACATACTTCATTAAAATGACTTCTAATAATGAACAGAATAATCTATTCTACTTTTATTTATTCTTTGGAGGATCAAAGATGATGAAAATAGGATTAAGATATGTTTCTGTAATTTTTTTAAAGATTGTATTTCTTTATTTTTTCAAAGAGGGGAAGAGAGGGAGAGAAACATCAATGTGTAGTTGCCTCTCATGCACCCCTTACTGGGGAGAGCTGGCCCCCAACCCAGGGATGTACCCTGACTGGAAATCGACTCTGCAACCCTTTGGTTTGCAGGCCAGCACTCAATCCACTGAGCCACAGCAGCCAGGGCTGTTCCTGTAAATTTAAGGAATATATTTTACTCTAGGGTGTGTAGAGTTGCACTGATTCATTACAATTAAAGGTATAAAATAATAATTCAACAATATGTAAGAAAGCAGATGAGGGAAATTATTATTCTGACCTCATTAATTTCATTTATGTAAAACTATATATACTATGTTTACTATAAACAGCATAAAAACTCATGAATAATTACAGGCAAACCACATGCCAGTAGTCACGCTATTGGCAAAGCTCTTTTGCATGTACCTCTTCGACTAGCAAAAGGTTTCTTCTAAAAATTTATCTTTCCCAAAGACAGAGCATCATACTTTTTTATTGATTTAAAAGAGAGAGAGGAAAAGAGAAAGACATCAATTTATTGTTCCACTTATTTACGCATTCATTGGTTGATTCTTGTATGTACCCCGAAAGGGGACTGAACCTGCAACCTTGGCATATTAGGACAATGATCTAACCAACTGAGCCACCCAGCCAGGGCTCCAAGGACATGGTATTTTAATATACATTAGCCTTAATGGTATGTATTTCACTACTGGAGAGACTTAAGAGCTATGAAATTCTGGTAGTTAACCAACCACAGATTTCAGCCACTGACACAGTCTCTCTCTCCCCACCCAAATCTTTCCTTCCCTCCCTCCGCTTCTTTTAACTCAGTCTGTAACAATGCATTAAAGGTTTTCCAGTTACATGAAGCAGGGAATATCAATTCCATAAGGGTCCATCAATAGACAGAAAGAGAATTCATGAAGTTCTTCACTCTCCTTACAACTGTACTCATTTTGCCTAGCTACCTTCCCAGTTACTCTAACTATATTTGTTCATCATTTTCCCATTTCTAGAAAGCCAAAAAAAAGGCATTAGATAAGAGAGCAACTAGAAACTGGTGATTTTAAAAGAGTTAATTAAAAAACCCATGCCTGTGTATTTGTCAAATGTACATATGTATGTGTGTGTGTTTGTCAAATGTATGTATTCTGAAAAAGTCTTGTTGAAACGTACTGCCTAAATGTATGGAGAGCAGCATTACATAAAATATTTTTTTTGAAGGCTCAGGAAAAGCATCAGAGCAAATAACACTGTTTTATAATTTTATCACATAGGTTCTTCTTTGTATGTTGTTCAAACTGAAATTTGGAACTCTTTTAATGATTGTTTTTCTCCTCATTCAAAATCTTAACTGCTTTAGCTCCTTGTTCAACCAAAATTGCCTGAAAACCATAACCCTTAAATGGTGGCAGGTTTTATTTCAAATAAACTCACCATGACAACTGCTTTATTGGAGTTTCCACCTGTGGGAGCTGTCTCCATTAAAATCTGGCTTTTCCCACCGAAAAATGAATTTCACTTAAATATGGCTTTATATTTTATTATATATTCAGCCATTACTAGAGGAGGAAATTTTCTCCTGTAGAAATGTTTCAGTTACTATTTAAAAAGAAAATAAAACAAACCTACAAATTTTCCCCTTTGGAAATGTTTCAATAACTAAAAAGAAAATGAAACAAATAAAACAAAACTACAAATTTTCCCCTGAAGAAATGTTTCAGTTACTATTTAAGAAGAAAATAAAACAAAACTACAAATTTGACTAAAGTACACCGATGCAAAAGCTCGGTGTTTCTTCATGAGGGACTTTTCGGTCTTTATGATAGATTAAAAAGGGCCCTCCAAACCTAGTAAGAAAAAAAACCCTGGTATAGCTTTTCATTAAAGAGGACGAATTTCCATTACATGGCTACTAGTAAAACTGAAAACTTGAGCTTATTTTTCAGAGGTCTGAGAATAACAAATGTGTGTAAAATCAAGTCTTTCATCCCAAAGTAAAATCAATGGAAAACTAGAATTTTATAATTAAATATGGAGAGTAGAACATTAAAATCTTTATCTTACCAAAAAATAAGCAGAATGATGTGAAAGATTGAGGGCACATTTGTTCTATATAGGATTCATTAAAAACAATTTTTAATCATTTAAGAAAGACCTAATGACCATGCTTTAAATTTTTTTTACTTCATTTCATTCATTCATTCAACTTATATTTATTAAACACCTACCATGTACCAGACACTGTATGATACAACAATGAGCAAAAGAACACATGGTCCTTGCTTCTGTGCAGCTTATGATATCTCTGGGAAAACAGTTCACAGGCATTTTCTTAAACCTCAATTCCAGGTGTTATCCTCAGTGACTTGGATGAATATGCAAAAAAAATAACTGTACATTCATCCTCATGGATCAACCCTATTCACACTGATTAATTGTTCATTGCCTTTTCACTTCTTAAATTCCAAGGAACTTTAGCTATTGCCATGGCCACAACCTGGACCTTGTTACCACACAGAATTTCTTTACTTCTAAAATGAGTCTTTAACTACACCTCTGATCTCACCAGCTCTCTCAAACCTTCAATTCTAAAACACTTGTTTCCTTGAACACACCTATCCTTCAACCTACCAATCTCTTCTTGGTTTCATTTCCTTCCCAATCTAACATGTCTAGACTCTTAGCATATCCATTATTTCAATGAATATATATCATCCCCTCTCCTGTCTCTTGAATAACAGCTATTTATTTAGTGAGCACCCATGCTGTGTGACTTTGGGTGCATTACTTAGTTCTGGGCCTCAATTTTCTCATCTATAAAATAAAAAAAATAAACCACATTATCACAGGTTGTGAGGATTACATGAGACAATGAATCTAGATTACGCTGCACTCTACCTGGCATATAGTAAATACTTATTAAATGTTTGCTGTTATGATTATAATGACTATATTCTAGAGAGTATCACACAACTGTGTGGAATGAGCAACTACAAATTCATGGTTTCAGATTCTTACTGGACCCTCAACAATGTGACACTGTGACTTTTTAAATTGGCACTGACTACACGGACACATAAACTCTCTCCCCACTATCTCCATTTCCCTCAAATGATAACTTCAAGCCTTCATCATCCGCAAGTCCCCTATCCTATCATCCACTTGTTAACAGACCCACTAAACTCCTGCACTCACAGAATAGAGATCAGGCAGTAACTCTCCCATCATCTTACTTGCTTCATGCACTCTTCCTTCTCCTCCTATTTCAACAGAAGATGTATTCCTCTTCCTGCTGAAGAGAAATTCAAGCTTCCTAATTATGCTTTCCCACCAGAATCCTAACATCATTCAATTTTTCCTCTTGTACCTCTTCAATTCTTCCCTACAGGTTTTCTCCTATGTACATATGTGCTCAAATATTTCTCATCTTTGGGAAGGGGTAGGGACTAAAACTCTGTTTCCTCATCTAACTAGTACTTCCTTTTTTCCAAACTTTCCCAACCGTACTTCTTAAACCTCATTCCTCATTCCTCAAACTCCCTGTAGCAAAGCTTCTTTCCCTGACACTTTCCTTTAACCAATGCCAAAACTAATGTATGTATTTTAAAATGAGATGTTTCAACCAGATAGTGTTACAACAGGTTTTTATCATATTTTAACTTTCCCTCTTTTTGCTCCAGATATTTTAATTAAAAAAATGTTACAGGGAAAATTGAAACTCACTTTGTACTTCATTCCCTTTTATTCTCCGGATTTACTGCCCTAAGTTTGTTTACTATTCCCTTGTATGTTTTTATACTCCTACTGTATATGGTTTTATCCATAATAATATATAGTCTTTCACACTTTAAAACTTTGTATAAATGGTATATTGTATGTATACTTCTGCAACTTGCTTTTTTCATTAACAATTCACAAAATTTATTCCTTTTAACATATAAAGCTTTCATTCCATTTCACTGCTATATTCTTTTATCATATAACCATGATGTATTAACTCTATTGTTGGCTACTATATTATTTTTTGTTTTCAATATCAGGCACATGAAAATTATTTTGATATGTCTCCTTGTGCCCATCTTCTACGGTTTCCTTAGAGATGAAAGAGTCCTAGAGGATGCAGGCCTTCAATCTTACTACATAATGATAAACTGCTCTCCAAAGTAGTTGTACAAATTCATAATTAACATCAGCACTGAATGAGTTCTTTCTTCGCATTCTTACCAATACTGAAATTTATCAGATTAAATAATTTTTGACAATCTGATCAATATGAAATTGTATCTTGTTCTAATTTACATTTCCCCGATTACTGAGAAGGCTGACCATTTTTACTTATTATATATTAGCCCTCTAGGGGAATAGCCTGTTTGCATCCTTTGTCCATTTTGCTGAGTCATTTGTCTTTTACTTGTTCATCTGTTGAAGTTCTTTGTGTGCTCTGTGTAGTAAGACTTTTGATAGTTAATGTGTTGGGAATATCTTCTATCACTATGGGTGGCTTGTTTTTTAAAACTATTTATGGCTTAATTTGTAGTTCAAAGTTTTACATTTTAAGATATTCAAATGTGTCAATCCCCTAATTTTTTGTTTGCTTGTGCTTTTTATATTGTTTAAAAATTCTTCTCATACCTGAAGAAACAAAGATTTTTCTCCTATACTTCCTTCTAAGTATTTTAAAGTTTTGCTTCATATTTAGAAGTTTTTTTTCCCTTTTAGGAACTATCTGGAATAAATTTTTATGTATGGATAATCGTTTGACCCACAACCATATACTGAACAGTATATCCTTTGTCCACTGATTTGTAATACCACTTATGCCATATGTTAGGGATCCATATAAGCATATATCTATTTCTGAGTTTTCTATTCTGACCCATCAGTTTATTTGTTTATATGCTGTCTTAGTCTCTTTTGGACTGCTATAACAAAATACCACAGACTGGATGGCTTAGAAACAACAGAAATCTATTTCTCACAGTTCTGGAGGCTACGAAGTATACACATCAAGGTGTCAACAGGTTCAGTGACTGGTGAGATCTGCCCTCTTTTTGCTATAATCTTACATGGTGAAAGGGACAGGTAGCTCTCTGGGGCCTCTTTAATAATGGCACTAATCCTATTTATGAAGGCTTCACCTTCAATGGCCTAATTTCTCCCCAAAGACCCCATCTCCAAATATGATCATATTAGGGATTAGGTTTCAACATATATATATTTTGGTGGGGACACAAACATTCAGTCTATTGCATACACCTACATCATACTATCTTTTTTTTTTTAATTCCCACCCAAGGGTATTTTTTCTTTGCTTTTTAGAGAAAAAGAAGGTAGAGAAGGGAGAGAAACTGATGGGAGAGAGAAGCATTGACCAGCAGCCTCCTGCACACACCTGAATTGGGGATTGTACACACCTAGGCCAGGAACAAACTGCAACCTAGGTATGTGCCCTGACTGGGAATCAAACCTGTAACCCTTAGGGTATGGGATGCCTCTCCAGCCAACTGCACCACACCAGCCAGGGCCTATACCATACTATCTTAATTACTACACCATTAAAGTAAATTTTTACATCCAGTATAGAAAGTCCTTGTTCTTCAAAAATGCTTCTGCTATTGACACATTTTATTCTTTAATGTGAACTTTTAAATCCAAGTCCAACTGAAAACAAATAAATAAGCATACTGGTAGAATTTTGATAGAAAAAGCAGTGATAATGCTCCTAAAATTTTATCATTAAATATGCAGGGTTTTAGAAAGTTCTTTGATAGCTACCTTTGTTCAGGTTAAGGAGGTTCCCTTCTCTCTCTGGATTTCTAAGAGTTTACTCGCTGATTTAATTGTTAGGATTTCAGGAGGACTTGAATATGAGAAAGAAGTAAGGAAGAGTGAGGATTTTAAATGACCACCAGGTTTCTAGACAAGTGAGTGGATGGATGAGATGTCATTCATCCTGAGTGTGAGTACTGTAAGAAAAACAGATTTATAGGGGAAGAAGGTGTGCTTGGTTAAATCTGAGGTAGTGCTGGGACATTCAAATGAAGATGTCCCATAGACTTGTGGTTGTCCGAGATGGTATACCTACTCCTGTGTGGCTACTGAGCACATGAAATGAGGCTAGTCCACATGAGATGTGCTCTAAGTGTTCACAATAGATTTTGAAGATTTAGTATAAAAATAAAAACTACTTCATTAATATTTTTCATATTAGTTACATGTTGAAGTGATATTTTGAGTATACTGGGTTAAAGAAAGGATATTAAAATTAATTTCCCCTTTTTAAACATCTTTAATGAGGCTACCAGAAAAATTTTAATTACATATGTGACTCATTATATTTCTATTAGGCAGCATTACTATAGGCACTTGGAGATACAAATCTGATATTCATGAAATATACCTTTGTGAATTATAATCTTACAGGTAAAGCTAAGGCCACAGATGTAGTTAAATCTGATCATGAAGTATGTTGAGTGAGAAAAAGACTATTGCACCTAAACACAATTGGATTTACAAAACTCCATTTATCAAGAGCTTTTCAGGAACATAAGTTTGCAAGATGAAAATACAACCATAAAATAAATACTGAAATTCTATGTTTCAGTGAAGTCAGATCACAGCTCACAGTTTTAAAAAAAAATTATAGGACTGTTATCTTAATTGGATGTAAGCTTTTTCTTTACTTCTATAAAATTCAAAAGTCTACATACATTCAAAGGAGATGGACAAATAGCCCCACATAATCCAACACTGTAAACCAACCTGGTGAAAAGGATCGTCTCTATATTCTTTTTTCACACATGGATTAATATGAGGATTTTCCATATCTGTCTCACTGGTACAAGATGATCGGCATTCTGCACAATGTAACAAGTCTTCCCATAATACATCTTCTGTTTCAGATTCTGGCCTTGTGCTCTCAGAATCCTGTCTGGAACTTGAACAGCGAGAGCTGCAACTAGTACCCGATTTAGGGGCATCCTGAAATTAAGATATTCTTTGACATTAATACAATTTATGTACCCTTTCCAACTCAAAGGATTCTATTGGAACCATATATTGCTACTTTTTGCTAAAACAACAAATACACTGTCAAGTGACAGTGAAATAGGTAGCAAAACATTAAAAATGCAAATTAGTTTTTAAGGAGTAACAAAATTTCCTCATATCAAAATTTCACATTTCAGCTCAAGTGTTATTTTGCATGCAAAGGCTGTGCCTTCTCTTAAACTTTATATGAAGTTAAGAATTCAGGTAGGCAAAGACTAGCCTAAATTGATATGGACTGCATAGTCACCCATTGTAATTGATGTGTTTAATGGAGTTTTCTTACTTAGTCTTTTCTAGCAACAATAGATTTCCTTATCTATTGTTTTTGTTTCTCAAACAGCAGGTTCTATAAACTGACATAAAATTAACATATAATCTATACCATGAAGATAAATGCCAGTTCATGTTTTTGAGATAGTCTATGATATAAAAGTGAAAAACTAAAAGACACAAGTTAAATAATTTCTAATCAATTTACTTTTTTCTAGGAGTTTTTTAATGTACACAATAAAGTAAAATTTTAATTTAAATGAATCCAAAGTAACTTGTACCAAATAAATAATAGCCATCCTTACAGCAAAGTGTGCTGAAATTTTAGATTTGTTTTTAGCTATCTTGTCACTAAGATTTGTCAGTTCCACCTTTAAAATGTTTTATAATTATCTCTGTCTCTTTTCCATGCTATCACCAGATATCACTCATACTTTGTTTGCTATGAGAGCCCTATCTAAAAGGACTTCCCTCTTTCCAAATAACCCTTCTTCAAGTACAGCTAGCTGTTCTTTCACTCCTCTGACCAAAACCCTTCTGTAGCTTCCTACTGCTGCTCTCCTAGACAAAAGTCAAATTCCTTCACCTAGCATGCTGGTCTTCAAATGGCTACTTTTGGACTTTGTTTTCCATTCTGTGTACAAGAGCCTTCTCCTCCAGTGACAGTGGGCTACTCCTTAACTCCTAAACACAGCTTGTTCTTTGCCACTCCAGCCTCTGACTACGTTCCTACCTCTCATTATGAATTCTACTCTCCTTTAAAGCATACTCAACAAACTGTCAAGAAATTACCATCTCTATCCCTTTCTTGTTTCTGAGCCTTAGTTTAGTCATCTACTGATACCAATGGGGAATAAACTACCTACCTTAAAGAGACAGTGAAAATTAAATGAGCACTATAGCTTTTAAGAAAAAGCTGTATGAAGCTGAGGCTCAACAAATATTATTTTAAAGTCCAAAATTTAGAATGAACATTTTGTCCTTGAAGTGAGTTGTTATTATTATATTCATTTGACAATAAATTCTGTCTTCTTACCCAACATCTACAATATTATCTGTCAATTAAATGTTCATGTATTTCATATTCTCAAACAAATTGTAACTCTCAAATATACTATAGGTATATCAAAAACAGAAACCATCCTTACAGTAGGTAGTATCTTTAATGAATGAGATATATTATTGATAATTAACATATAAATATTAGAATGGGGCACTATGTATATTTAATGTGAAAGAATATTTGTGGGAGAGTTGTGAGATAAATATAATTATTTTGAAAGAACTGAATGAGAAAATGAATAAAGAAATAAAAAGAAAAAAATTACAGAGAAAAAGGGTAAAAACTGGTGTTTGTTTTTTTTTTTACAAAAAACTCCTCCAAAAACATTTCCGATTCACTGTCAAGCAGACTGCTTGAAGCATAAGCAGTTTTCATCACAACAGTTTTCATAAAATAACAAGGCACAGAATATATTAAGCAATCGGTAATTGCTTATTTAACATTCTTCATAAAGTTAGCTTCTTATCTATTGCTAATTTCTGATGCAGCCTTGCTAATCAGATACATAAATAAAGAACAGACTGAACGCCCAATGACTGTTTAACTGACACTAATGGGTGATTTCAGGAATAAGAAAATACCTATAATTCCTTATAAAGGTATTTTGCCAAATACTGACTAATAAGTGGGGCCATTTATAAATATATAGTATAAAAATCATTGTCTATAATAGCTTACATTTCAAACAGTATTTTACCTGCAATATTTAGGCAATAAATGGCCACTTGGAATTTCATTACAAACTACTGAATAAAGACTAAAAAAAAAGGAAATTATAGCATTAAAGAAAACAGCTCAAATTAAGAGCACATTTAATTTAATTTGCTCTGCTTATTTTAAATCTTTAGATAGCTAAAACAGCATATAATCAAATTAAGAGAAGGATTATTTATTTGAAAGAAATAAGCATTTATAACATGAGTGCTTTGTGTCAGGCAATTATACATAATCTTATTTAATCCTAAAAATCTGATGTTCCTGTTCTCCTTCTCTCTCCATTATACTGGCAGAAACTGAGGCTCAGAGAAGTTAAATAATTTTTCCAAAGTCACTTAAATAGTTTGATTCCAAGCCCATAGTCTCTTCATTGTTTTCCATCAAATGCTACTTTTCTGAAAATCTTATCTACAATAGAGAATAAATATTACCACTTGTAGAGTTAAAAGCAGGACAGAATAGGAAATAAGACAAATGCTTCTAAGCTATCACAATTCCCAAGGATACCTTCTATATCCCAGCTAATCATGTAATTCCAGCATCTTCTCAACAGGTGACTGAAAGAAGCCAACCAGATATAAATTGGTAAATAGGAGAAAAAGACAAGAAACTGGGTTAGGGGTGGGAGGTAAAGGGGGCTGAGTAAAAGTCAACATATTGAATGGTAAGATCACCACCTCATCCTCAACCCCCTTGGTGCTGAACACATTGGTAGCCTAGTATAATATCTGGCATTCCCATGGACCAAAGACTAGGTGATTTTTCTTGAAAAATGAAATGGCCCTAAAAATGTAGATCTAGGGTGGTAATGGAAGGGAAGTGGGGAGGGATGGGTGGGTGGGCTGGAATGGGAGTAAAAGGGAGAAAACTGTACTTGAACATGATTAAAATATTTTAAAAAATTAAAAAATGTAGATTTAAAAATAGTGAGGCTTATTTATAGATCTCATGTACAAAGTGCTTCCACAAATCATTTATTTGTGCCTCACCCTCAAATTGCTGTACTCTCAGCAATTTGAAGAGAGTATAGTAATATATACATAAAGATACAAAACAACATTATAGATTTTTTGTCTCAATTTCACTTAAAGGAGGTTTTGTTTTGTTTTACGTAAAATACTCTTTGAAGTTGGTTTGATTTGAGTCAAAATATTTTGGAACTGAATGCAGCTTTTTAAATTTCTAAAGTTCCTTACCTTACAGATGAGGAACTTGAAGACTAGATTTTATTTTTATGTAATCTTTTTTATCATTAAAAAAAGATGTAAAGCAACCAATGCCTACTAGCTAATTATCAGCCTTACTTAAGCATGAAATCTAGAAGACTTTAAGCAACATACCTATTTAAAAGTTAATTAGTAGATAATGCTCTGTCCTTCAAGAATCTCAACAGTTCAAACCACAGCTGCAAGCCCAGAACAGCAAAGATTATGGAGTGAGAAAAGTATCTGTAAAGCCAAATAATTTATTCAATGGGAAAGTAGAGATCTTCTATATGAGATCCTAAATCCCTTCCAGAACCAAATGACTTTTCTGTCTGCACAGTAAGATTTTGAACTTCACAAGCATGGTTATCCAGTTTTGGGACAGAGAACAGTAGTATACCAGATGATGTGGGTGAAAAGACAAAGGGCAGACATACTGGCATTAGTGTCTGTGTGATGACAGATATTGAGAGAAGAAAAATATCTGGTCACCAGAAAAATTAACTAGACATAAAAACACAGAGAAGAATATATAAAGAACAATTTAACTCTTCACTTCTTAAAACCCAAATTATTCAACACTCCAGATCAGCATCTTTGATTTTTGCAAAAGTTTAACCCTAAATTATTAACAAAAAAAGTCAATACAGTCCAAAAAAAGAAGTAACAGAAAAAATAATTAATTTGTTTGGAAGCCAAATAATGAAATGTTCTGTCTTTAGAATAAAAACTAAAAATACAATTGAATAAAATTCTTTTTCCATTTAAATAGTTTCAAGAGGTATGATAACAGCAAGAGATGTGATAAGTTAGAAAAGGGTTTAGAAAAAATAAATATTAATAAAAACTAGAATCAAAGAAGAAAAAATACTGAATTTAATAGTATGGGTAACTTAATAACTGGTGATAAGAAAATAAAGAAAGTCACTCAGAATAATAACTTTGCTATAATCAAGTAGTTATACAGCCTTTCAAGTTATGGGAAAGACTCTCCAGGATGGGCTTCTTTAAAAGTAGATAAGAAACTGAATGTATGAGTCTTCAGAGGTAATATACAAAATAAGTATAAATGTGTGGCTATTTATTATGTGTGCAACACGTAAATCTAAAACTGCTATTCTATAAATCCAGATCATATAACAATAAGATATTGATACTCATGGGAAATGTTATTTTAATAACTGTATTCAATTATTGAAAGAAGCTGTAAATTAGTAAATATAGAATAATACAGAATATATATATATATATGTACATATGTAAGGCCAAAGTATATACCTCATTAGGGTAATGTTTCTTATAATGGTGTGACTTCCTATTCCGAAGAATGCTCTCAGAAGTCCTGTCCACATGATGGCGTAATGGGTATCCTGTTTCAGGACCTTCCTCGCTGGAGACTTCATCAGAGACATTTGTCCTTGTCCTCTGGGTATCCTAAAATGGAAGGTACAAAAAGAGGGTTATTGGTAATTTCTGACTTACCCTGTAGTTTTAAAAGTGCAAAATTTAAAATTATACATATATACGAGTGGGGGAAGCCCCCAAAACCGAAATTATCTTCTGGAGGGTGGGTCTGTTGTAGCACAGGCTTCCCCCACTAGGTGAATGGTCAAACCCATCTGTATCAGTGCACCAGTTGGCATTGTTGTGAGAGGGTACGTTCAGCTTCACTGAACTCAGTGAACTTTTTTTGAAGAGTCTTTCAACACGTTTGCCCATTTCATAATGGGCAATTTATGAGCACATCTGCCCACACCACATTGAGTGTTCAGCAGTTTTTGATCCTGTGTCCTACCTTCCCTATTCACCCAATCGGACTTTAGAGTCTTTTTTTGTTTCCCTAGGTAAAGAGTCCTCATGGGAAATGTTTTGCTAATGTGGAAGAGGTGAAACAAAAAAGAGGCATAAACACTAAATTAAGGCATCAAAATCAACGAGTTCAAAAATGGTTTTGATCAGTGGAAAAATGTCTGGATAGGTGTATTGCATCATATGGAGAGTACTCTGGATATCACTGAAGTTTAAACATGTAAGAGTAAATATACAATTTTTTATCAATAAATTCCATTTTGAAGGGTCCCTCCTCATATACACAGACAGCTTAAAACACCTTCAAAAACTTCCAAGAGATTAAATGTACTACCTGACTTTCAGAAAAAATATCTTAATCAGTGACTGTACTGATATTTTAATTTTAAGAGTAATTCCACAGCCATTTGTCAAATATTGTTGTATAATGTTTTTGTTCATAACAAGACTTGAAATAGCTTACAAAATTAAAAATATATAAAACATGATAAAAGCAGAAGAAACCATTTAAAAAAGCTGAGAGACCTGAGATGAATTATACTATTTTCACAAACTGATAATGTGATCAATTATAAGACCATCACTAATTAAATAATGACTTATGAAGCAGGAGGAGGTGAATGGTAGTTGAATGTGTGCACATATTAGATATTATGTACATATAAATTTGAAAGAGATATCCATCAGAAATTCTGAAATTGAGAGACTCCAGAATATAAGTGTAACTGACACTTTCATATAGCTTTAGTAGTTAATACATACCTGAAAGTATATTTGAAAGCTGAATGATTGAAAATATATTTGTTGAGGGATGACAGTGATGTAAGCCTCAAACTATCAGAAGGCTAAATGCTTCAACAATCTAAAATCAAGTAAGGGACTATATTTCATTGCAGTCCCATGCTATCTATTGTATAGCTACTGCTACTAAAAATACATGTACTGTCAAGGAGCAACACATACTCCATTCAAAATCAGAGAGTCTTCTTTATTTATTTTCTTCAATACAAATGTTCATGCCCATATTCCTACATGTAACAGTTAACATCTTTTAATTTGACCATATTTTTTTACTATAACAGCTTTTAAATAAGTTATTTAACGACAAAAATCCAGTGAAACAAAGAGATAGAGATACTATATTAGTCTTTGTTATAATAACCCAAGATGTATTTTTTATTTTGGAAAAGTAAACAAACAAACAAACAAACAAGTGTGCTAATACCAGAGGTAATAAACGTAGGAAAAACAAGGTAATATTTTCTTACAGAAAACATGAATGGAAAATCAGGTTCCTAGTTCCATTTCTAGAATAATTTAGGTGTTCCATTTAAAACAAATTCTTATACTCAAGAAAATAGGGCAAGAAAAGGTAAGGTTTAATAAACATCAACTATGATATTATAAAGTATTTAACATTTTAGAAAAAATTGAGTCATTAAGCAATTCAAGAAGGTACTAAGTTATATTGGCAAAAAGTTTATTCATGTTTATTTGATTTTCCACTTCATCAGTGTGATTTGTAATGACTCACATAATAAATTCTAGAGAAAATATATAGTTCAAGGGAAACCATTCTGTCTTAAGTAATTTCCCATTAACTAATGTAAAACCACACATGCAAACTATTTTAAAAAATCACACTTACTTTGTTGGGGATGTTCCTTGGTGTTCCTTTGTTCCAGGTTGTCTCTTCTGGTTGAATAGTTTCACACTGAGGTTCATGGCTTTGTACTCCATCTTCACTGCTTTTAACAGTCTTTTTACCATCAAGGGATACATAACCATTGTCAGTTTCAGTTGATTTATCAATTGAATTCTTTGTTTTCTTTGATCTAAAAAATATTTAGAAGCATGTTATATGGATTTTACTTATTTTGGATGGGTCACTGATAGAAATTATGATCTAGTGATAATAAAATCTGATGGTTACTTCTATGAATTTTAATGGCCACCTCACTTTTACAATAAATAATTTAGAAATATAGTATCCATCACAGAAAATAAACACATAAATCAGTGTCCTACTTTAGCTTATTTTATAGGTTCTGAGATCAAACAAATAAATAACAATTCTAAGAGACATGTTTTAACTTACCAAATAATTCTTAATCAAAATTATCTCGTGTTTGAGCAAAATCTAGGATCAAAAGTTTGCCCATTTTATTATGGTTAATAGTATATATTTTTAAAAAAACCTCACTAATTATTAGATTAAGTTGCATTTAGTGGTTTAACTTAGTATTAATAATCTTGTTTACCCAAATGCTTTACCATTGGTATACACACATATATATCTCTGATAAATTTATTTTAATATACAATGGGCCTTTGTTACATAAAAATACATGGAAAAAGGAAAAACTTTATACAAGATTCTAAATAATTGAAGAAGTATAAATAAAGAACACAAAGCAAAGAAGTAACCTCTTTCACCCACTGAAATACTCTGAAAAAATATTAGTAATTATGTTAGTATGTAAATACCTAAAAGGCTATAATTGAGGTTCTTCATTTACAGGAATTAAATTTTTCTCAATACCTAAGACACAATATAGACAATAATAAATAAGACTTTTTTTTATTAACAGGCAAATACTTGAGCAGTCCCTTCAGAGACTCCAGTGGGTGAAAGAATGGCTATCCAAAAGAAATGGTTATTAGTATTGTACAAATCAAATGTAAGTTCCACACAAAATTAAAACGTGCTCAATATAGTTGAAATCTATCACAGAACATTATTAAAAGCAATTATATTTAGTTATACTTATATAAATCCCCTTGAATTTTCTCCAGAGTATCATGTGGGTCAAAAACCAAAAATTTTTAAAAATGCATCAAAAGGTTATTCTTAACACTACAGTTACTCAGTTTTATTGGAAATTTTTAGAACTATGTAAGACCTTAGAAATCCCCTATTTGGAAATAAAGAATCAGCCATATAAAAAGATCTAAATGATTTATTTAAGGTCACACAGCCAGATACAGGCAAAAATGGCACTGGATTACAGACCTTCTGACTATGAGGTTAATTTAATTCTGCATATTACCTCCACCTGCCTTCTCTTTTGGAAAAATGCCCGTTAGGATTTCTTGTTAACACACTCATTAAAGCCTAGAAAGTTTCTGTCTTACACCAATAGGCCCTTCTCCTTCCTGATGTTCTGTTGCAAGGTTACTAAAAGGAACAGACAGACTATACTTGTCATATATTCTACAGAGCTCTGACACTTTCTAGTCATTTAGAACACAAACTCCACAGAGTTGCCAAGACTTGGAAGCCCAATCTTCTGATTCTTTTCTTTGTACATGACTCTAAGAAAAATTAAGAGATCAATGGAATGAGACACCAAAGATCATTTAAGAGTGACAGAGGGAGGGAGGAAAATGGATTATACAGGAGAGGAGAAAGGGTAAAACCAAAAAATAAAAGGTGCAATGATAATTTGTAACCTCCTCTGCCTGGGAAAAAAAGTGATTGAAACAGTTATCAATTGCTCCCTTTATCTTTCCCTTGAGCATGGAGATGTGGGAAAAAACCAAGATGAAATTACTTGATATCTTGAAAATGTAAGAACTCAGAGAAGTTTTTTGAAGAAGTATTTATGAAAGTTCATGGATATACTGGAAGGTTAATAGAATCATTAATCAGATAGGATATGCAAA
This sequence comes from Phyllostomus hastatus, assembly GCF_019186645.2. Classification (NCBI taxonomy): domain Eukaryota; kingdom Metazoa; phylum Chordata; class Mammalia; order Chiroptera; family Phyllostomidae; genus Phyllostomus; species Phyllostomus hastatus. The sequence continues at coordinate 43,881,289 of NW_025334041.1, forward strand.
AGGAAAAATTTATTTGGGAAGAAAGATGGAAATGTTAGACCTGAAGTACCTGGGAACATTCTAAGATCAGCAGGCGGTTGAAAACATAGGTCTGGAGGCCAGTAGTCAAAGTAGAAAAAGTGGCTGAAAGCTTGCAGATTGAACCAGAACCTGAGAGGGCAAAAGTTAAGAGCCCAGTGAAAAGGGCTTTGAATTAGCAATAACTGCTGCTTTAAGGATGATTACTTCCTTACTATGAAAGGGTCAAGACTATATTAAGCCAGGGGAAAGAGTACTAGTAGCATCTATTCCATGTGACTGACACCTCCCAGCTATCTCCCATTTTATTCCTTCCTTATCTCTGCCTCCTTCTCTGGGTTGCTTCTCTCCCATCTTCCCTAAGTATGAGTAACACTATCAGAAGACATGAACAGAAGTTACTAAGCTATAGAAACTATCTAGTGCTTCTCATGAACTAAATGCAGATAAGTTGCAAACCAAGCTGAAATGAAAAAGAAAATAATAAATGTAAGTGCCACTCTTAGAATTTACAAAGTAATCAAAATATAAATCATGCAGATTGTCAGTGACTGGAAATTATGGCAATTACACGAGTATCATTTGAGTGGGACCGCAGGGGCAGCCCATCTGAAGACAATTGTAGGGTGCCAGGTGCAGCCCAGCAGGACTGGGAGACGGGCTACACAACGAGGATTACTTGAATAAGTAAGTATATTGAGGACAATGAAATTGATTTTTCAGTGATAGAGAACAAAAATATAAATGAAAAGTGAAGGAAAGATGAAATGTACTCTGTGGTACTGTATTTGAAATGGAGCTATCACTGAAAATTTATGTTTTATATTGGGTTGGCCAAAAAGTTCATTTAGTTTATTCCATAAAATAAAAGATGCATTTTTTCATTTTCACTAACAACTACTGATTTGGATATTTTGAGTTTGTCGGCTACCGCCCACTATTGGCTTCTAGTGGTAGAGGTCAGGAGTGCTCCTAAACATCTTTCAATACATAAGACAGCCCCACAGCAAAGAATTATTCGGCCAAAATGTCAAAAGTACCAAGAAACTTCACAAACACTTTTGACACATTTGATGAGTCACAACACTTTCTCCATATACTGCACAAATCCTTTTTTGTGTGTTTCAGTTGTGTTTCTATCTTTCTTGAAATAACAAAGCATAATATGCCAAAAATGTTGCAATTTTCTTCTATCTTCAATATTAAAATGGCTGCACAAAATTTTACCAATTTTGATAATTTTTTTAAATGCACACTGATATGACAGCTGTCATGATACAACCTCACAAAATTGTTTTGAATAAAGTTAAAGACAGCTAAGCACTACTAGAGCCAATGTAAGGAAAAAACTGAATGAACTTTTTGGCCAACCTAATAATATATTTAGATATAGAAATAAATATGAGTGTAAAGGGATAAATACACACTCACATTTTCTAGCCCTACCCACTGAAGAAGGCCCGTGGGTAGCAACACCCCAACAGTCATGAGCACATCTACTACTCAGATCTTGATTTCTATATACCACTCCCCTTGAAGAAATAGCTGAATCTAGGGGTGAGGCAATGGAAGTACAAGCTGAACATGAAATATTCTGTTGTGCCAGAAAATAAGGAAGTCCTCAAAGAATGATAAGGACATGTCAAAAAGGCAAAGAAACTGCTCAAAGGGACTCTGATGGCCAAATTTAAGACAATCTGATCATCAAATGATAGTAACAAATTAAATAAAATAGAAATCCATGAGTAAATAAAGAAGAGAAAGTTATTCCTTAAAGTAGAATGACAATAAATGTAGAAGGAATGATGGAGTTAGGAAAATCACTATTTGGTAACATTTACAATAATAATTCACACAAGACTAAATGAAAGTAGGTGAAGGGATTGGCCAAAGAATGCATGAGGTCTGTCCAGAAAAAGTCCAGCCATTGTTAATATAACAAGAATGGTTTGTGTGACACCCATGTAACCTGGCAGCCAAGGAGAGTGGACTGGAATGCACATGCCTGAAGAATGCTGAGTTCATTATACTAGTCAATGGGGCTGTTGAGTGAGCATGTGTATACTATGTGGCCATCGCATCCAAATGACTGGGTGAGCAGAGCAATGAATCTACATCAAATTTTGCATTAAGCTTGAACATTCCTCTGTGGAAACTATTCAGACAATTCAGAAGGGAGCAGTTATGGGGAACTGGTAACTGGCAGCTTCCTCATGACAATGCATCTGCTCCTGCATCACATCTTGTGCAGCAGTTTTAATCCTTGTACCAAAAATTTCTGGTGGGATTATATGCCATTTCATCTTATACAGTGGACTGCACTGTATGAAGATCAATTTATTTAATCTTTAACTTTCCCTTTAGTGTTAAAAACAGTAAATATGGAGATTAAATGGAACAGATATCTTTAAAGTAGGTCAGAAAGCATGTAAGTTAATATGTTGACCTGGTTTTATTTTGATTTCTGTGCTTAAAAGCACCAAGTCAACTTATATCACAGGTGGCTAACACAAGGCCCACAGGCTGAATCTGACCCTCCATCTTGTTTTATCTGGCCCTGCACCTTGTTTCTACCTGGTGGCAGCGCTGAACTCCTTGCCCCTAGTTAAGGAGTAATTATATTTATACAGTCCTAAAATTACATTCGGCCCTTTAAAGGCAACTATCAGGCTGATGTGGCCCCCGGTAAAAATGAGTTTGATACCCCTGAATGTTACTTTTTCTACTAAAAAAAAGAGCATAATTCCTATTCACTGTCTGTTTCTGAATAATATTGTGATGGCCAAATGAACCTTAAAAGATATGAAAGAAAATGTAGGATATATCTGAATTCTGAAATAGGCATTATACTGAAGAGATACAGTATGTTTGAACTATAAGACAAACCTTTTTACCACATTTTTTGCTTCAAAATTTTTTCCCCCTATTCTCCTCCTCTAAAACCTAGGTGTGTCTGGGGTCTAGACCATAAGATGCACCTAGGAAAGAGGAGGAAAACAGGCAAAAAAATTTTGAAGCTGAAAATGTGGTTAAAAAGTGCATCTTATAGTCCAAAAAAATATGGTACAATGTAAATGCATTCTACATTATATATCTCTAATATATATCTACATAAAACTATCCCATCCTACTGTGTGAAAGGAGAGCAATTTAAAAAAAGGAAGAAAAAGGAAAAAAGACTAAGAGAGATACAGACAGAATCCAATACAAGTTAAAAACGAAACCAAACCTGTATCTTCTCTGGAGGAAGCAACTTAATGCAATATTACAGCAAACTATTAAAATTTTGGAAAATTTCCCCCAAGATTACAATCAATGAAAATATGCTCAGGATATAATTGCTTAGTTATATACCTAATGCATGATGAACTTTCAAAGAGCACAATCACATATTGATAAAACAATGATACTAGTAGAGGAGTTAACAAAAGTGACCAAAATAGTTATTTGCAGTATCCCTTTTCTTGATTCATTAATTTAGCAGCTTTTATCAGTTATACTCAGTATTTTGATAATAGCTTTTTAACTTTTTTCAAATTTATTAAATATATGTACACTAGTAATATAACCCTTAAGTGTTTTAAATTAACTATTCAAAATAATTACATAAGATTGAGTTAGGTTTAATTTACTTTTCAAGTTTGCTATCATTACATTTTCTTACTTGGTATTTTAAATATTTATTGTGGTACAAGCTATACAGAAAGCCCAATATATAATGAACAGAATTTCATCCAATAATGTATTTTTAATTCTTTTAAATAAAAATGCCTATGTTTTAGATCAGATAATTTTAGATAATTGAGACAGGAATTAAATTTAAAAATCATACAACTTTCATGATATACCAGTAAAGCCAATTTGATCTATATTGCTGATAAAGATAAAATAACCAATTTAACTGAAGTAAAATAGGACTTAAGAAATCACAAAAGAAACCAAAATCAAGAAACGCAACTAAATATATTTTGATGGTATATATTCATTCTCATATAAATATATTTATACATATACTTTATTTTTCTATATAGTAGTATAATTTATCAAAATATAATCCATAATAGGGTTGTAATATGTAAAGTCATTAATATTCATTACCCAAGACTGAAGTGCCAGAAAAGGGATAGATAGTGCATCTCTATATCATATAAAGCCTTGAATAAATACAAACCCTGATAAAAAGAAAGCAGCATGCCAGAGATCTCTGAAGACTGCGCCAACAGTGTATGAGGTGCTTGTACCGTAGCTCTGGACTGTTCCTTCCTGTGAGTTATCTGTGGTACTAGAACCATCTCCTTCCCTATGTACTTCCAAATGGGCTGCTTTTCTTAATTTCCTTTAAGAGAAGAGATTAAGAATGGAAGGTAGCTTTAAAATTTAAAAAATCACCTTCATGGTAGTATGTTCAAAATTTTGGTAAACACATACATAGGAACTTTAATACATGATAAAGTTCATATTTACTGGATAAAGTTAACCCAAATATAAAGTACATATTCAAGACCAAGTTCTATAAATGTTAAAGTATTATCCCTTGCTTATACTGATAGCCAATGGATATTAGGTAGTAAGGACTATATTACTTCCCTATTTAAATGCCACTATCTGCAAATAAATAAAAATTTTAAATCAAAGAGAATTGTAATCTAACTGATCAGCAATGTTATTTATCTATTTATATTTTCAAAATGAAAAGGGCTTAAATATCAACATCCCCAAACTGCAAGTGCCACAATCTTTTAGTAACAATATTCCAAAGAGGAATTATTCCAGCCTTGGCTGGGTGGCTAATTTGGTTGGAGCATTGGCCCATACACCAAAAAAGTTGCTGGTTCAATTCCCAGTCAGGGAACATACCTAGATTATTGGTTCACTCCCCAGCCAGGATGCATACGGGAGGCAACCAATCAATGCTTCTCTCTCACATTAATGTTTCTCTCTCCTCCCTTCCTCTCTCTCTCTCTCAAATCAATAAACATACCCTCATGTGAGGATTTAAAAAATAAAGAGATAAAAATAAAAAAGAGGAATTGCTCTAAAAGACCTTTAAAACAGAACTCCATTGTACTGAGTGGCCAGTGAGACTTGCTATGTTTACTTAATCTAGGGGCAATGTTAAACAGCTTCAAATAGCATTTAATAAATAGAATTTAGCTAAATTATTTTGTCTCTTGTTTTTGCCAAATCATCATAGAAGTACAAAGGTTTTTAAATAGTGGATATTACTAACTCCAACTAAAATATTGGGTTGGCCAAAAAGCCCACTTAGTTTTTTCCTTAATATAAAAGACACATTTTTCATTTTCACCAATAACTTTATTGATTTGGATATTTTGAGTGTGTCATCACCGGTGTGGTGTAATGTTGGTTGTTCTCAATGTCTCAATATTCACTATCAACTTCAACCACTCTATCAGACTGTGGAGCATCATCGATTGAGAAATCTCCAGCATGAAACTTCACAAATCACTTCTGACACATTCGATCAGTCACAGAACCTTTCCATACATTGCACAAATCTCTTTTTTTGTGTTTCAGTTGCATTTTTATCCTTCTTGAGATAATAAAGCATAATATGCCAAAAATGTTGTGTATGTTCTTCCATCTTTAATGCTAAAATGGCTACACAAAAATTCACCAATTTTGGTAAGTTTTTTAAAAAATGCACGCTGATATGACAACTGTCACAATACAAACTAACAAAATTATTTCAAATGAAGTTAAAGACAAACTAAGTGCTACTAGAGCCATCTTACAGAAAAAACCAAACGAGCTTTTTGACCAGCTCAATATATTCCCTACATCACTATTAGGTGCCTAGAAATTAGCTTCAAGAAAGGAAATAAAAATAAAAACAGATATGTGGTTTCAAAATGACCTTGAAGCAAATATAGAAACAAAATCATATTTGGTATCTGATTCTGAAGGTCACTATTTTATTTGAAAGAGTAACTTTACAAGGTAACATTTTACTCAAGTCAAGAACAATTCTAGGTTCAAATTACAGAAATCTACAAAAAAGTTTATTCACTACCTTCTTCTTTTACCGCCTGTACTTAGAGGAGGCTTGGGTGTTCTTGTTGAAACAATCTGGCAGTGCACAGTTCCCAGGAGCAGCATCAGCCATATTGGCCCAATCACTTCTGTCAGAGGTATGTTATGTGGGCTAGAAGTGGAACAGAACAGTACTATTGCAGCAACTAAAAAAAGGGAAAGAAAATATGTTATAGATCTGATAGTCACTTTTTTTAAACTTTAAAAATTGTTTTAATATTGCTTCTTGACAGATTATTTTTCTAAATTTGAGTAAGTTTCAATGCTTTCCCAGATAAATTCTTTCAGACTGGCTAGCCATACTTGCTGTTCAGTAATAAACTCTTGGGTCAAGATAACAATGAACATAGTCTCTAAAGTACACACTTTAACACTACAATGAAAACTAGATGCATATGAATCTAAGGGCATTCCTGGTAGGATCCCAGACAGCCAACAGAACCACACTAATCTCAAATACACTTATTCCTTTGGCAAACAAACACGGAGGTCTATAATAAGTGTATAGTAAGGCCACAAAGAACTTTTCAGTAAAGGTCTATCTACCCAGAATTAATAGCACAAATTTATTTGGGCATATCTCTCAGGGAAATCACTAAACAGCCATTAATGCTAACCACTGACACATGAAGAAGTCTTGTTTTAGTCCGCTTAGCATTGCTCAACTTAGTAGACATAAACTCTCTTTATTTTGGGGGAATCTGCTTCCTTTATCTGTCAATTGAATGCTCTTATTTCTCCCATCTCAAGGATAAACCTGTATGTATTCTGGGGTTGCCACAGTTTTAACTCTGGGAATGGTAATTAATAAAAAGATGGACATGTGACCCAAGCAGGGCCAATCAGAATCTCTCACATGGAGAAACAGAGGTATTTGAAGGCCTTTCTCCTAAATCAAACACTAAGGACTACACATATAAGAAATTGCCAGGGGCACCTCAGCCATCACTCAAAAAAAAGCCTCCCTAAGGATGAGACCAGCATAAGAAAAACAGCATAAACAGTGAAGATATCACTTCAGCCTCTATTGCTTGAATCAAGGGCCTATGAGTACCTAATTTGGCTTGGGAGCCAAATTGAAGAATTTGAGTATTAGATTTCTTTTTTGAAAATAATGTTTCTAATCCTTACCTGAGGATATGTTTATTGATTGTGGGGGGGGGGGGAGGAGACTGCAAAGGGGGGTGGAGAGAAAGACAGAGAGAGAAGCATTGATTGGTTGTCTCCCATACAGTGTCCTGACTGAAAATTAAACCCAAAAACTTCATGGTCTATGGGATTATGCTCCAACCAACTGAGCCACCTGGCCAGGGCAAGTATTAGGAGATTTCTGTTCATTTTGTAAGGTGTGGTCACTGGAATGTGATTGTTTAATATTTTGAAGAGGTTCATACTGATGCATTCGAGGGTAAAATGCCATGATGTACATAATTTACTTTAACAAGAGATTAAGTAAATCTGCTAAAATGTTAATAATTATTAAATCAAAGAGAGGGGCATATGGGTGTTTAGGGTGACTATGTAACTTATCATTTAAATCAGGACTCTTGTGAAAGTGAGATAAGAGATGTTAATAAAAACATGAGGACAACACAAGTAAACTTGGACAGTTAGATACTTCCAGGCAAATTGGAACATATGACCACTCCGGTTATTACACAAGTCTATCTAGTTTCCTGGAGGTTTCTGAAAAACTTTTATGATAACAGTAAAGACAATAAAAAACTTTCTACAAAAGCTAGTTTTCATTTGGTTTCTGCCACCTGAAACTGAAGGAATCCTGGTCTACCATACCAAGATTTAAGCTTAAAACACCACTTTATCTTCTAAGATGTTTAAGAAGTATCATAAAACAAATTTTAGCCTTATGTTCTCCTGAGTAATAAGATTCTTTAAAAGGGAAAAAAAAAACCACTTAAATTTTTAAAAATGCTGAACATTTTTATGAATTACCCTGGAATTTAACTCAAGTTCTTTATAGTAGTTTTATAATAGAGCCTGGAATCTGGAAAAATAGAGAGTTTTTGCTTTTATTATGAACTGCAATGTGACCTTTATCCAGTTCCTTAACTTTCTTGAGCCCTGGTTTATTCCTGTGCACAAAAATAGTATATAGATACATAGGTTTCAAGTGGAGTAACACACACATAACCACTTTGAAAAGTTCCTTACATACAGTAAATGTGTACTTAACACTGATAAACACCATTAGCTATTATTAACTATCTTTCAAAAGGAAGGGGATGCAAATGCTATTTTTTGAAAAGAGGTTCAGAATTTTAGGTACAAAGAACATCTTAAAGAACTTCAGATTTGATGTACTTTTTTGCTGGTTATTTATCTTTCAGCCTTTTGACCACCATTTTCTTTAATGCTATGGCTGGGAAGATAAAAACTGCATTTTCTGACTCAACAGAAGGTTGTTACATTCTGTAAAATTCTGCCAATGGAAAGCATTAGAAAAGGGGAGAAGGAAGCTGCTTTATTCCTCTCTTTTTCCTTCTTCCTTCTGGCTGTGTCCCTCAAAGTGGCCATTTCCCCTCCATGGGCTCAGTTCTTGAGCAGGTAGTCCTGGTATCACCTCCTCCCTTTTGTTCTTGAGTAAAGGCTTAGAAAATATAAGAAGAAAACATTCACTTCTCTGTTATATTTTTGATCATTTAACGAAATCCTGTGAACCAGATAGTAGTAGTGTTGAAGATTTCTGCTAAACAGTACATCTAGAGATTTCTCCAAGAGGTCAACTAAGACAAAATGTTCTTTACTGGGCACAAGTAGTTCCAAGGCAGAGCTTTATATACTGGTCAAGCAGAACTCTACAATCATCAGGAATATAAAATTCCTGAAGTTCAATTTTTCAGTCTGTTAATTTTTAGGATTTAGTGGCTGGTGTTAGGTATTAGGAGCAAAAAGACAAGTAAAACATAGTCTATGTTTCCTACCCCTCTTCAGGTTAGAGGGAAAAAGGTGGACATAAAGAAAAATTAAAACACCTATAATGTATGGAATTGGGTACCCACCCTCATAATTCATATTTTGAAGCCCTAACCCCTCAGTGTGACTATATTTACAGACAGGACCCAAAGGATGTAATAAAAGGTTGAATAAAGTCATAAGGGTGGGGCCTTAATCCAATGACTGATATCCTTATCCTTATAAGAGGAAGAGATACCAGAGATCTCTCTCCATTCACACACAGAAGAAAGATTCTGTGAGGATGCAGTGAGAAGGCTGCCAAGTACAAGTCAGGAAGAGAGTTCTCACCAGACCCCAACACAGATGGCACCTAATCTTGGACTTTTAGCCTCCAGACTGTTAGAGAGTAAATTTCTGTTGTTTAAGTCCAAGCAAAATAATAGAATACTTATGATAAATGCCACAATATACAAAGGAAGACAAAAAAATAAAATTTATTTATAAAAAATTGTGCATTTATTCTTACATGTTTAAAAATCAATCCCCTTCACAGTATTCTATTTGATGTAACACACCTATCGACACTTTTTTCCACTGCCCAAAAACAGTTTTTGAACTTGTCAATTTTGATGCCTTTTATTCTTCTGCCGTTTTTGTTTTACCTCTTCTACATTAGCCCTTCTATGTTTCCCTTTGAGGACTTTTTTCACCCAGGGAGACAAACAAACAAAAAAAAGTCAGTCAGGACAAGACTGAGTAAATAGGGAAGGTGGTACATGGGGGTCATGATGTTTTGGGTCAAAAAGTGCTAAACACTCAGCGTGGTGTGGGCAGGTGCACTCATAAATCCCCTATCATGAAATGGGCAAACACATTGAAAAAGTCTTCAAAAAGAATTCACTGACGCTGAACACAGCCTCTCACTACACTGCCAGCTGGTACATTGATACAGATGTGTTCCTAGAACACTCACCTAGCAAGGGAAGCCTATTCTACAAGGGGCCCACCTTCCAGAAGATAATTCTAGTTTTTCTTTGGGCGGGGGGGGATGTTCCCTCCCACACAGGAGAAACAGGTAGCTACCTCCCAGGTAGCTAAACTGGGAGGTTATAAAAAGGATTCTGAAAGAAGGCAATAACTAATGCCTAATTTAACTTTGAGAGAACAAATAGGAGTTGACTAGGTAAATAAAAGGGAAGAGGGCTACCCAGGCAAAGATTTGCATGTCCAAAGGTATATAATGGGGGAGGGGGGAACCACAGAATGTTTGAGAAACAGCAGGAAAGAGTTAATTTAGTCTGGTTAAAGTTGGGGAGAAGCACAAGAGATTAACTAAAAAACTTGCCTTATATCTTGAAATCAATGATAACTAGGGAGCAACTTAGACCTTAAGCAGCTGGTTTGGATTTGTAATATAAAAGGTATATGGACGGAAGAAGGTAAGATCTCTTGGTAGTAATCTGGAAAGAAACGATATAAGCAAAAAGTAGGGATGGAGCTGAGAATATGAAGTTGAGATACTTAAAAGGTACGTAACTGAAGTAAAAAAAAAACTATATGGAGTTATATAGAACCAAATCTAACTGCACATGATTCTACCTTTTGGGAGGTAAGGGTTAGATAGAGAATGAAGGTATAACTCAGAGTACTCTACCCTACTTTTATATACAAGGAAATGGAGGCACAGGTGTTTCTAAAGGTACTAGCAGACTGCTGAAGGTTATTAGGGTCATAGCAGAACTTGGTCACTGGCTGTGTAACTTGAAGCAATTAAGTCACTTCTTTAAGTTTTACTGGGATGTTCAGCGTTCAACTTATGAACACACAATGTTCTTCAGTTCTGAACTGACAAATACCTTTTCAGGCCTATTCTAACCTGTGTTCCCTATTTAACTTAGGAAAGCCAGCCAGTAAATTTTAGACATAATATTTCATTAACTTTTAGTTATACTAGAAACTAGAAAGTACCAATTAAAAAAACATAATGCACAGTGGTTACAATCGATGGTACTGATTATTATTCTCATAAGAAACTTCACTTTCTGACTGCTTCAGAATAAAGTTTTGCTAAGCTACAAAGCACTAGGAGATAATTATACTTAGCTCTTTTAAATATTTTTCGGAGCAAAGGAAACATAAGAAAGTAACTCAATAAAATTAAGATAAAAATACATTTAGAAGAACTACCATATAATGTAATGGTATTACTCAGCAAGAAAAAAGGTCAAGTTTGTGAAAGCAGTTATAAACAGCATGAAAATCCTTGGAAATAATATTATACTTAATTGCAGGCATTCTAGGAATTTATCATAAGAAAATAATTCAAAATGTTAAAAATACTTCAGAAACTGTATGTTCACTTCCAGCATCAATTATAACAGCAAAAGACAGCAAAAAGCTTAAATGTCCAATATTGATGTAGGATAGGATATTTTCCAATAATTTAAAATTATATTCATAAAGACTCTGATGCTTGGTATGACACAAGGTAAAAAAATACAATTGCTTACAAAGAGTGATCTCAACTATATCAAAATGTTAAAAAGTAAACTGAAAGGCAAGATTATAGGTAGTTCTTTTCTTCAGTTTTTTCCTACATTTTTCCAAATTTTCTGCAGGGAACATGTGTCATTTCTTTAATCAGAAACACACATACACTCTCTCTAACAACAATCCCAAAATCTTCATAGTTCACTTCCTTTTATGCATATAAGATATACCCTGGCTTAAAGGAAACAACTTTACCTAAACAAAAATCTGTAGTTTTAAATTTATTTTCATTTACTTAAAAGAAATTCTCTTTTTCATAGAGTTAGTTAATAAAACATGTTTAAATAATCATTCAGGATTAAAATAATGTTTTTTAAATAGACATTAAAAAGAATTAAAGAGTGCCAACCAAATTAAAATCACTGTTTTGTTAAAGTGATGGAATATGAGTGGTTTCCTCTTCAAGACTCCAAACGCTTTAGTGGTGTATATTATGCACTGTATACTGCTATGACTGTGCACTACAATGCTGCTGTGATGGGAGGCAGTGTAAGAGAGGTGTTAAGCATATGGCTCTGAGTCAAACGGTTTAAACTAGAACCTGGGCTCTACTACACTTGGTGATTTGTAAGACTTTGGGCCATAAAGTTCTTCAGGGTCCCATGTCTATAAGCTAGGCATAATAGTACCTATATTTCACCAGGTTATTGTGAGAATTACATAATCTGTGAAAAGCACTCACAACAGTTCATGGTATGCAGAATTTCAGTACAGAATGAGAACAGTCTCAGATCACAATTGTTAAAAGAAAAAATCCTGGCTGAGGCAGGAAAAATGAACTTGTATAAAAAAAGGACTGGTGTGGTATGTATATAGGGGAAGAGATACATTTTGAAGAGATATTCTAATTTTTTAAAATCCTCTCAATTTGTATTTTTTTCTAGCCATGCACAGATTCAAATTTTCACAAAATTATACTGAAAAATAACTGCTTTGTTTTCTCAATCATTGTTAATGTGTGTCTTATTAAATGAAATATTATAATAAATATTTATCTTCATACCCAGTAGTACTACATATTTTCATAAAAGCCTTGGTAACCCTAAAAAAATAATAACCTGAAAGATAAAAGCAAAATGCATTTCTATCATTTAATTTTGTACCTTGAAGAAGATAAAGGACAAGAAGCCAGAAAAAGATGACTTTAGATGTTACTTGTAACCACCACCGGAAGAAAAAGGGAAAAAATACAACTCGAACAATTCCTTTTCTAGTCAGAGAAGTCCAAGGACTTTCAGGTTTTGCCTTAGCAAATGCAGAGCCTGAGAAGAGTAAAATAAAATGACTGAGTACATTTATTAGTCTTTTATTTCCTTAGAGAAAAAAATTTCAACATTTTAAGAAAAATAAAACATGTATAATTTTATTTTGTACTACGCTATGAATGAGAAATGTCCCACTTTGGGTAGCAAACACTTAAAAAAACATTCTTCATGCTGTCATATTAACTCAGGTACTTCACAAAAAATTTAACTGAAATAACAGCAGAATTTCTCCCACATATTTTATAAATATAAGACAACATTCAAATGCCAGTTCCAGTTAGGAATTTTAAATTATCACAATAACACATTAAACTAATATAATATTGTATGTCAATTATACTTTTAAAAATAAGTTTTAAAAAATGTTACTGCTTTCATTTTTATAACCAAGTCTTATAGTTTACTAAGCAAACACAAACTGCTTTCTTTTGTACTTTTTTCTTGGAATGATCTTCAGTGGGAGGAAAGACTAGTTAATGGTATTTAAATACTTCCGTTCTGTTTTTAAAACTATTCCTGTTTCATTTAGGCTTATTAATACTTTTATTTCTACAAACATATATCTAACCCATTTTGAATTCTGTTTCTTCAAGGTCAATTTCTAATTGCATTAAGCATTTATTTATCCAGGGCTCACCTCTTACAAGATCAACATCTATGAGGTCTGGTTTCACATGCGCTGTTTTCTTTGGTTTATTCCTTAAACCCTATAACATATTAAAAGTAGTATTGGTGAGAGTGTCAATCTTAAAAGTACTCATCACAAAAAACTGTTTTTTGTTAACTATGTATGGGGACAAATGTTAACTACACTTACTGTGGTGATCATTTCTCAATATATACAAATATCAAATCATTATGTTATATACCTGAAACTGTTATGTCTATTCCTTAATAAAAAAGTAGTATTAAAATTACACATATATGTCTATATATATATATATATATATATATATATATCCAGAAGAACAGAGAAGAATCATCTAAAGATTCAATTTAAAAAGTTAATATACTGGACAAAAATATAATACATTTTACATTTGTTGTAAATGGAACACAAGTGTAGTATTGTAATAAATTTTATTACTTTCCAAAAAATTTAAGGATGTGTATAATACGTGGTGCCTGCTTATTACTACCAGTAAAATTCTAAAACAAAGACTACCGCTACCAATTAATTTGTTATGTACAGCCTGAGATGGTCCAGGAAACTGCATTGGCCCCCAGATGTGCATAGGAGAGTGTTGAGGATGGCTGGGGTGACACTAACTCTGAAGGGCTCTCAAGGTGTGATGCTGGGCACACTGCTGTAGAAATCAGGGGACCACAGAGCTGAGGACAGTAATGCAGAGTTCTAAGCAGATGCCAGCATGTATGGGGTGGTATTGGCTGAGACCCGAAGAGAATGATGCATATCTCAGGCTTGCCACTATGTTCACATGCATAACCAGACCAAAACACCACCTAATCACAGCAGAAATCTCAATTCAAAGTAGTTTAAAAACCTGGAATTACTAAACATCAAGATTAAGTTTCTGCCATCAATATACAGAAAAGGGTAGATTATCAAAATTATTGAAAAAAACACTACAAAAAATAAATTACACTTTATGACTTAAGTCTAGGATGTTAAAAATTGGAAGAGTTTAAGCTAAACTCTTCAGGAACCAAGTACTAAGAGATGACACACAGTTTTTAGATGGTGTTTTATTATTCATTCAATATACCAAGTAACTGTTCAGTGCTTTGTTTAGTCCTAATCCAAATAATTAACAATGACCACCTAAAGTAAAAATTTGATTAGTGTTTGCATCTAATGCAAAGCAGAGAGCATTTGAGCTCAGAATGAACTGAGATGTTTAAACCAAAAATGTGCCCTGAAATCAAGATGCAATTAAACTTTGAACCCTTGCAAATAGTCTGTCCATAAGAAGTTACAACCAACCCAGAGATACAAAATTACAAAAACAAGAGAAAAGGGTCAGGGTTGAAGATATATCCATGATAATTTTATACACAGTTGGTCTTCATAGTCACAGATTCCACATTTGCAAATTCACCTACTCAATGAAATTTATTTGAATCCCAAAAGTGACACTTGCTGTGCTTTTGAAGTCCTTTGCAAACATGAGCACAGTGACTGTGGTAAAAAATGAGTCACCCAACATGCACATTCCCAGCTGAGGTCAAACAAGGCAATGCTCTGCCTTCTTGTTTCAGATCTCTGTATTGTAATTAAATGTCCTTTCACAGTCTACTCTGGTGCTATATACAGATTTTGCGTTTTTTTTGGTGCTTCTTGTTGGTAATTTTGTTGTTTAAAATGGCCCACTAGCAAACTGCTGAAGTGCTGTCTAGAGCTTTTAAGTGCAAAAAGGTTGTGGTGCCTCTAAGAAAATGTGTTATAGATAAGATCTGTTTAGGCATAGTTATGAGGTAGGACCCCAAAAACATGGAATTATTTTCTGGAGGGCAGGCAGACCCCTCGTAGTCCCTGCTAGGTTAGTGTTCTAGGAACTTATCTGTATCAGTGTACCAACTGGTGTTAATGTGAGAGGCTGCATTCAACTTCAGTGAATTTTTCTTTGAAGACTCTTTCAACGCTGTTTGTCCATTTCATGATGGGGGATTTATGAATGTACCTGCCCACATCATGCTGAGTGTTCAGCAGTTTTTGACCCAAAACATCATAACCCCATGCCCAACCCTTCTTATTCACCCAATCTCACCCTGAGTGACTTTCTTTTGTTTCCCTGGGTGAAAAATGTCCTCAAACAGAAATGTTTTGCTAAGTGGAAGAGGTGAAACAAAAGACTGCAGAAGTACTGAAAAGCATCAAAATCAATGAGTTCAAATTGTTTTTGAGCAGTAGGAAAAAGTCTCAATAGGTGTATTGTATCAAATGGAGAGTATTTTGATGGTGACTGAAATCTAAACATATAAGAATAAACACAATTTTTTATAAATAAATTCTGGGTTTTTTGGGTTTCCCCCTTATATATCATTTTTGACCATGAGTTCAATGTTAATAAAACCAATAATACATATTGAATAAGGGGTTTTTCAACTAAATACACTTAATCAATGTTATATACCGATGAGTTGAAGAAAGGGTTGTGACTAGAAGCTTGCAGGAACTTAATTGTATTTCCTCTAGGAGCAATGTTCAATATTTACTAAACAGTTGTTCACAGTGTCTTTATAGAAAATAACTACTGTGAATGAGAATCAATTGTACCTGTATTTCATTTCCCATTTTAATGTCATGATAGAGTGGTGAAAGACTATAAATCATTCCTGATAAACTGCAAATTGGGAAGGCAATTCTAATAATACATACGTTTAACAAAATTTCATTAAGAGAGCACTATTTAGATTTGTTAAGACACTTATGAGATTTTTACCTTTATTAGTGCCAACACATTTGAAAATAGTAACATTTTAATTTACTTGTTTTTCATACATTCTTTTAAAAACAGTTTGAAAATAACCTTATAGCCAATGTTTTACCACAAATGTAAAATTAAATTTACGGTTGTATACCAAAAATTTTTATCAAGATTGTTTTAAGAACTTAAAGTCCTTACAAGAGGAAAAACATATTATCTTATCTTATGCAATTATGTTGTTTTTCACCATGTTCATTCTACTTGAACTTTTTATATGTGTTACTTTTCTATTTTACATTTCATTAAAGCATTTATTTTGAGCTACATTGTAATGTTACAATGTAATCACCAGTTTTGATAAAATGTCCCCTTCAAGGTAGCCTATCAGAGTATTTCAAGGGTTTAAAAAAAGAAGAAAAATTATACTGATTAATTTTCTAATATTAATTATTTTGTTCACAAAAATAAAAGATTACCACCAAGATATGAGCATTCATAAAATCTGACTTTAATTAAGTATATATTTTAAGTTGGAAGATTAAATTGGTTTATAATAAACTAGACCCATATAAAATAGCACAGCTTTCAGTACTAAATATAATTATGGACCCTCAAGATTTTTATGTGGTGAAAATAGATTTTTGGTGGTGAGCATGCTATTGTGTATATAGATATCAAATTATGCTGCACACCTGAATCTTATGTAATGTTATTAACCAATATTGTTACCTCAATAAAAAGAACACATAGCAAAAGAGGTGAACAAATAAAAAGTGAAAACTAAGTTAGTTTTAAAAAAACTTTAAAAATTTACTAGCTTAACTAAGAAGTAGAAACAATCAAGTACTACTAATATAATTAATCTCCAAGAATTCAAATAATATATTCTTTATTGAATATACAGTTAAATTCCTATAGTACATTCCTGAAGTGCAATGACACAAATAATAAGAAGTTTTAAATGTAAAAATATTATAAACACACAGATAATGTTGAGCCAAAAAGCTTAAAAGGGCTGTTTATATTTAGAAAATACTTTGGTTCAATGACCCAGACTTCCATGCACAGACCTATTATAACACTTAGACTCCATTAAAGAATGTAACCATCAGTTTCACTTTCTGGAAATCCTATTCGGTTCCCCCATCCCATTTTTTCTCTGTAATGACTTTAGACAGCCTAGTTCTTTTTATTGAAGCCTTAAAACTGTATTAGGTGCTAACCCAAGAGGAAATTCTACACTTAATTTTAAATTTGGATCAAGGTGATCAGAAAATAAAAACTTTCAGTAATAACTTTTTAAATGCTTAAGAAAAAATAATTTGCAACTAACAAAGATTTAACACTTTAGCAATATAAACTCTTGGCTTTTAATTTAAAAAGATAAACATTTCTAAGAAATATAATTTCATGGCTTTCGTTGATTTCTTTAGTTGTTGCTCACTGCTTGATACATGAGCAAATTGATAACATAGAAACACAAATTCAATACATTCAAAACAGCATTCTCTATGCCACAGGTACAGTGTTTTTATTTTTTTAAATCTATGCCACAGGTAGTGTTTTTATTTTTTAAAATTAAATAGTTAATATTAATACACCAGTTATGCACTTGTCTTTCTTAGAATAAATGCAAATTATTTTATATTATAAAGAATATGCCTCCACTAGAATATTTAGTAAGAATGGTTTTTATTACTGTTTTAATTCTTCAGTTACTATTACAAAGTATTATCTTTAAAGGCATACATATTTCAGAAACAAGTTACAGGTCTTAGCTTTCCCTAAATTCATCCTGTCAGCATACCAAGAAACAACTAATATAATTCTTTCTTATCCTAACCTTTATTTAGGCTTTAAAATAGTTTTTTTCAAAATGAGAAAATTACTAGGACCAGGGTCCAGTACAGAGAGCACCTCTTCCTGAAAATGGGGCATGGCCAGAAAAGAGGCTGCCCTCTCACCTACTGTCATACAGGGCATGCTCTGGGGAACGTGGTGCTAGACAGACCATTGTAGATGACCTGCTCCTGCTGGGTTGGGGTTTCCTAGCTGGCACAGCGGCTCCCTCACTTCAATCTATTGAAAGTCAGCCCTTGACACAAGGGCTTGAAATAAATAAATAAAATAAAAATGAAGAAATTACATAACTAATGTAATTTGTGATGAGTGGCTTACAACTAAAAAATTATATCTATACACATATACATATATTTCAGATGTTTTTAAATTTCATAAAATATCCAAATGTGCCAACTGGTAACACCACTTCTCAAAACACTTAATATTCTCTGTTCAACAAGATAAAGATTGTCTAAAAGAATAAGAGATTTTAAGGCTTCTTACTAGATTTCTCTGCTGCTTTTTATTTGCTTGACTATTCCAACTCTAGACTATTTCAACTCACCAGACTACTGTCTCATGAATCTCCTACTTCTCTTTCCTCCTTCATTTACATCTCCTCTCCCTTACACACCCATTAAATATTGATGTTTCCCAATATCCCATTCTCAGTTTTCTTCTTTCATCATTAAATGTAAATCCACTCACTCCTATAGCTGCATCAACATAATGTGTAGAATATATAATATATAATACATACATACACACTTTAAATACCGAGGACTCCTAAGTTTGTTACCCACATACCTGGGTATTTCTAAAACAGAATTCTTTATCTGCCTCTCTTCTAGTATTTGCCATCACACTTAGTAAAGTTGTAAAAATATGAATTTAATCAGGTAATCTTTTCTCCTTAAAATCTCTGTTTCCTCATTGTTTTCCAAATTAGTTCTAGACTCTTGGGTAAGGCAGTCAAGCTCCTTCATGCTATGACTTACATTTTCATTTCTAATTTCCCTCCTCTATTCATCCTCTCAACACTCAAGCTCCTTGAGGAGTCATGTTCATTCTTTCCTTTATGTATATTTTCATATGGTTTTCATTCTGTCTGGAATGATTTATTCATTCTCCCTAATGTCTCTCAAACTTAGTTCATGAGTAACTTCCTTTGTGAAATCTTTTCTAACCTCTGCAAGGCTGCTTCCCCTAGAGCTCCCCCAAAGAGGCCTACACATCCTTCTTTTAACTGGATTAGTCTCATTTGTAATTATGTATCTCATCTACAAAATTAAAATCTATTTCACTATTTTGTTTTTATGATTTAATTCTGTATTTTATACATATTAGAGTTACTAAAACATTGTTAACTATATGAATTGCTCATGAAAATAGTTTAAAAATTAAAATTAAGAAATGACAAAGAATCTTGCTCTTTATTACAGATGACTAAGTTTCTAAACACAGATTTTTGGGGGACATATTTTTAAGGTAACTAGAGACATTGACTTTCAATTTAATGTAAACCTTTCTGTACAAAATAGAAACTGTCAAGCAACTTAAGTAACATTCTCTAGGCCCAGATTAAATTTAGCTCGTGCAGGACCACACTGATTAGTATTACCTATACAAATGAAAAATAGAAATCTTATTACCAAGGAAGAGTGATTGCTGAGAAACAATAAATTTAGTTAAAAAATAATTTTCATGCTAGCAAGGTAGCCTATGAGAACATCTTAGCCTAAGTGATTACATGTTCAAGAAGAAACTACCTACTACAAAAGCATTTTAATTAATGCTTTATTTTCCTAAATTCTTTTTTAAGATGACCAAATTTTCAGCAGTTCTATTTGCACCCAACTCATTCTGTTAGTAACACGAAAAAGCAGATCTCAATTAAGAGCGGCATTTGCACAGGATCACTCAGGCGGGCAAAGTCCTGAAACACTTACCAGTTTAATAAACTGTACAGAGCAATGACAGCATCAAAAGTGAGGAAATGCAAACTAGAAGTATAAGGTGACAAGTGAAAGTAGAAAAGAGCTGACAAAAAATAATCATTAAACATTAAATTTTAAAAGAACAGAAATAAGCTAAAAAGCAAAGAAAAGAAAATCAAAGGTAAAGACACGAACTATGCCATCATAAAAGTTTACCTTCTTTATTCAGAAGTTTGGATAAAATTATATTAATTTATACCTTAAAAGTATATGTGAAGATATTATATAAAATATGGTTAATAATCAATTTACAGAACTGTTTCAGAATATACACAATGAAATATACATATTACCTTGATTTCTCTTTGTTCAACAGATTTTTCCCATATTTGTTGATCATATGCTCCGATCTATGAAAATAAATAAAAAATATCTACATTAAATGATCACTGTGAGTGCCCATCCTAAAGGTATAACTGCTTTCATTACAAGCAACTCAGCATTCATTCAGCACAAATTAGTTTCAGCTCTGTCCCAGATTTCTGTGATCAATACTGTACTGCAGTGGCTCTCAAAGTAGGGTTTCAGGACCAGCAGTTTTAGCATCGCCTGAGAACTTGTTGGAAATGCAAACTCCCTTTCTAGAAACACAATCTTCTAAAATTGAATCAAGAAGAAACAGAAAATTTGAATAGACTGATACAACTAATGAAACTGAAGCAGTAATAAAAACACTCACAAGACAGAAATTTTGGACCAGATGGATTCATAGATAAATTTTACCAAACATTCAATGAAGAACTAACACCTATCCTTCTCAAAATTTTCAAAAAAATTCAAGAGGAGGGAAAACTTCCAATCTCATTTTACAAGGCCAGCATTACCATAATTCCAAAATCAGATAAATACACTATAAAGAAAAAAAATCGTAAGCCAATATCCCTGATGAAGACAGATGCAAAAACCCTCAACAAAATATCAACAAACGGGATCCAGCAATACATTAAAAAGATCATACAACATGATCATGTGGGATTCACTCCTGGGATACCAGATTATTATAATATCTGCAAATCAATTAAATGGATATACCAGATAAAATAAAGAATAAAAATCATGATCTTATCAATAGGTGCAGCAAAAGCATTTCAGAAAATCCAGACCCACTTATGACAAGAACTCTCAGCAAGTAGGAATAGAGAGAACATACCTCAATGTAATAAATGTCATATGTGACAGACCCACAGCCAACATCATACTCAATGGGGAAAAACTAAAAGCATTTCCCTTATGATCAGAAACAAGGTTGGGACATCTACTTTCACCATGCTTATTCAATATATTGTACTACTGAAAGTCTCAGCTTCAGCAATCAGACAGGAAAATAAAACAAAGACATATAAATTGGAAAAGAAGAAGTAAAACTGTCTTTATTTGCAGATGACATGATAATGTACATAGAGAACCCTAAAGATTCCAACAAAAACTACTAGAACTGATAAATTGATACAGTAATGTAGCAGGATATAAAATTAATATTCAGGAAATGGTTGCATTTTTATACACCATTATACACCAAAAATGAACTATCAGGAAGGGAAAGTAAGAAAACAACCCCATAGGAAATTGCATTAAAAAAAAAAAAAACTAGAAATAAATTTAACCAAGAAGTAAAAAGACCCGTACTAACAAAATCGTAAGACTTGAAGAAAGAATCCAAGAAGATACTAACAAATAGAAGTCTATACCATGTTCCTGGATAGGAAGAATTAACATCATTAAATGTCCATACTTCCTAAAGAAATCTATAGATTCAATACAATTCCTATCAATATACCAATGGCATATTTCACAGAACTGGAACAAGTAATTCAAAAATTTGTATGAAAACAACAAAAGACCCCAAATGGCAAAAGAAGTCTTGAAAAAGAAGAACAAAGTGGAAGGTATCATACTACTTGATATTAAATAATGTTCAAGGCCATGGTAATCAAAACAGCAAGGTACTGGCATAAAAACAGAGATCAATAGAACAGAGCAGAGAACCCACAAATAAACCCATGCCTATATGATCAATTAATTTAAGACAAAGGCAAAAACATACAATGAGGTAAAGACAGTCTATTCAATAAATGTTGTTGGGTAAACTGGACAGATACATGCAAAAATACAAAAGTAGACTACCTCCTTATACCACATTCAAGAATGAACTCAAAATGGGTTAAAGACTTAAATGTAAGCCCTGAAGCCATCAAACTCCAAGAAAAAAAATAGGAAGTAAATTCTTTGGCACTGTTCTTAGAAATATTTTGGGAGGGCAATATCTCCTTGGGGAAAGGCAACTAAAGCAAAAATACAAAATGGGACTACATCAGACTAAAAAGCTTTTGACAGCAAAGAAAACCATTAACAAAACAAAAAGGCAACCTACTGAATGGGGGAAGATATTTGCAAACGATAATCCAGTAAGGGGTTAGTATCCAAAATACTGTATTTTGCCATGTATAATGTGCTCCCATGCATAATGTGCACCCACAGTTTTTGTGCACATTATAGATGGGATTATTATGCCTATTATTATACCCATGGTATATAATCATTATACTTGTGTATAATGCATATCTTTATTTTTCCCTAAAAAATGTGGGCACAAACGTGTGCATTATACACAGAAAAATAAAGTATATGAAGAACTCATAAAGTTTAATATAAAAAAAACAAACAATCCAATTAAAAAGTGGGCAGGCGACCTGAATAGACATTTCTCTAAAGAAGACGTAAGGATGGCCAATAAACACAAAAAGTTGCTTAACATCACTAATAATCAGAGAAATGCAAATCAAAACCACAATGAGATACCATCTTACACCTGTCAGAATGGCTATCATAATAAATTAACAAACAACAAGAGTTAGCAAGGATGTGGAGAAAGGGGACTCCAGTGCACTGCTGGTGGGGACACACAGATTGGTGCAACCCCTATGGAAAAAAGTGTGAAGGTTCCTCAAAAAAATAAAAATGGAATTGCCTTATGATCCACTGATTCCACATCTGGGGATTTTTCCAAAGAAATCTGAAATTTGAATGAATATATGCACCCCTATGTTCACTCTGTCATTATTTCTAATAGCCAAGATTTGGAGGTAGCCCAAGTGCCCATTAGTAGATGAGAGGATAGAAAGGCTTTGGGAGGAGCGGTCTCGCCCCGGCACACCATGTCCACCTCCGAGGTCCTGGCTGCTGGGGTCGGACTATGGCCGCGGAAGAGGGACTCAGAAAGAGGACCCTCGGCTCTCGGGGCGCAGCAGCCAGGCGACTGTGAGTAGTCTTAAAAGTTTGTCGATTTTGACTTCCGGCCAAGATGGAGGCATAGGTGGATGCACTGTACCTCCATGCACAACCAAGATTGGAACAACAACAATTCAGAGGCAGAATAACATCCAGAACTGACAGAAAATTTATCTGAAAGGAAGTCAGACAGCCAAGAAGTTGAAATAGACCCGTTCATCCACACAGGTAGGAGGGGAGGAGACAAGCAGCCAGGCGCCGGTTGCAGCATGGAGAGCAGAGAGAGTTGAGCGCATGAGGCATCCCAGGGCGCATAAGGCATCTGGGGCGTGCAAGATCACAGCAGGTGGACCCGGAGTATGCAAGCTGCAGCTGGCAGACCCAGTGAGACGGCGATTGTGGAGCAGGGCAGAGCGCGAAACCCAGGATCCCGGAGAAGGGACTGAGGTCCCACGGAGAACAGAGCAACCGCCATTGTTCCCTCTTGACCCCACCCCCACACACAACGTCACAATCTAGCGACTGGGATGCCCAGCCCTGGTGAACACCTAAGGCTCCACCCCTCACCCTAACAGGAGCAACCAGACCAAAAAAAAAAAGAGAGAGAGAGAGAGAGAGAGAGAGAGAGAGAGGGCTCAAACAGAAGAACAAATCAAATCCCCAGAACTCATCCTTTTAAGCGACTGAGAGATAGCCAACCTATCAGATGCACAGTTCAAAACACTGGTGATCCGGAAGCTCACAGAATTGGTTGACTTTGGTCGCAAATCAGATGAACAAATGCAGGTTATGATAAAAGAAATGAAGGAAAATGCACAGGGAACCAATAGTAATGGGAAGGAAACTGGGACTCAAAACAACAGAGGGGACCAGAAGGAAGAAAGAAACAACCAAACAGGAAAGAATGGAGAAATAAGAATTCAAAAAAATGAGGAGAAGCTTAGGAACCTCCAGGACATCTTTAAACGTTCCAACATCCGAATTATAGGGGTACCAGAAGGGGAAGAGGAAGAGCAACAGACTGAAAATGTATTTGAACAAATAATAAAGGAAAACTTCCCCATTCTGGCAAAGGAAATAGAAATCCAGGAAGCTCAGAGAGTCCCAAAGAAGTTGGACCCAAGAAGAAACACACCAAGGCACATCATAATTACATTAGCCAAGGTAAAAATGAAGGAGAGAATCCTAGAAGCAGCAAGAGATAAGGGGACAGTCACCTACAAAGGAGTTCCCATCAGACTGTCAGCTGATTTCTCAAAAGAGACCTTACAGGCAAGAAGGGGCTGGAAAGAAGTATTCTAAGTCATGAAAGACAAGGACTTATATCCCAGATTGCTCTATCCAGCAAAGCTTTCATTTAGAATGGAAGGGCAGATAAAGTGTTTCTCAGATAAGGTCAAGTTAAAGGACTTCATCATCACCAAGCCCTTATTTTATGAAATGGTAAAGGGACTTGTCTAAGAAAAGAAGATAAAAAAACATGTATAGTGAAATGACAGCAAACTCACAATTATTAACAACCACACCTAAAGCAAAACCAAAAGAAACTAAGCAAACAACTAGAACAGGAACAGAACCACAGAAATGGAGATCACATGGAGGGTTAGCAGTAGGGGAGTGGGAGGGGGAGAGAGGGGGAAAAGGTACAGAGAACAAGTAGCATAGATTGTAGGTTGAAAATAGATAGGGGGAGGGTAAGAATAGTATGAGAAATGTAGAAGCTAAAGAACTGGCCATGTGTATGACACATGGACATGAACTAAAGGAGGAGAAAGTGGGTGGGAGAGGGTGTACAGGGTGGAGGGAAGTGAAGGGGGGAAATGGGACAACTGTAATAGCATAATCAATAAAATATATTAAAAGAATAAAAAAAGAAAGGTTTTGGTACATTTACACAATAGAATACTACTCAACCATAAAAAAGAATGGAACCATACCTTCTGCAACAGTATGGATAGACTTAGAGGGTATTATGCTACGTGAAATAAGTAAGAGAAAGACAAATACCATATGATTTCACTTATATGTGGAATCTAAAGAACAAAATAAACAAAATAGAAACAGACTCATAGACAATGAGTACAGACTGACAGCTGAAAGAGGGAAGGTGGCTTAGGAGACTGATCAAAGAGATGAAGGGATTGGGAAGTACAAATTGGTAGTTACAGAATAGTTTCAGTGATGTAAATTATAGCATAGGGGAATACAGTCAATAATATTATAATAACTATGTGTGGAACCAGGTGGGTAGATGAAAAATCAATGGGACACTCTGTAAAGTACATGATTTTTCTATTATGTTGCACATTTGAAACTAATATAGAATAATATTGAATGCAAATGGTAATTGAATTTTTTTTTAATGGGAAGTGGGAAAAAAAAAGCAAATTCTCTGGTCTCTCCTCAGAGTTACTGAATCAGAAATACAGTGAAGATCTCAACAAACTATGTTTTAAAAATCCCTCTAGATGATTCCAATACACTACTAAAGTTAGAAAACCACTGCTCTAAGGAATCCTTTATTTTAAATAAACTCAATTCTGGTACATTCAAGAAAAAACTCCCAAGTGGTAAGTCCTTTATGGAGTTTTGTTTTTTAAGAAAAAATACCAATGTGCTACAGAATTAAAAATTCATAAACATGTAGACCACAAATACTACTTGAATTAAGGTTTAAATTTAGCTTCTATGTCTATCACTTTTAGATGCAGGAAAGTTCTCTAAACTATATACATTCACCTGGACAGGATGAACAAACCATTCTTGTTGTTCTTTGCCAAGTTCTTTGCTATTAGCTCCTATTTTCAGTTTCCACTTAATTGCCTATATCCAACAGGACAGTACAATGAGTCAAGAGCCTACAGTTGTAAATAAAAACTTAAAATTACTTCAGATAATTATAATTAAAATACTAAAGACAAACAGAGACCAGAGATAGAGGATTATGAGGAAATTTAGTCAAGTTATTTCCTGACTCACATCATTCTAACCAAAAGTCCTTTTATTTTTAAAAATCTTGTTTCAAGGATTTAGAAACTGAGAATACAAGAATGACTTAAAGATATATGTGAAGGAGGTAACATAAACTTATATGATTCTATAAGAACTCTTCATTTCTATTATTCTCTCTTACATATTATTTATTCATACTGATTTCTCTGGTTCATTAAATCCTGTTCTCTTTCATTTCATCCCTGTGGCTCCTTTCTTATTTTTAAAATCACTTTATGATATAACCTGCAGATTAAAATCTTGTAATACATAGACCAACCCACACAGAATGAACAACTCGCTTATATGTAAGCAAAGTTAAGAAGGCATAGGTAAGCAATAACCAACTCATCAGACTAACTGGTAGAGATGACTTGCAGTAACTAGTTGATCCTTACCGTCTTTAATTCTGAATTCAAACAATCATCGTCCTTACAGCTAGAAAAGGTTAAGTATGAGAACAAAGATTCCACACAAGTAATTCTGTTCTAACTTGATAATTTTGAATAACTAGGCCTAATTCAATCAAAATTTATTTTTAAAATTTGTAACTATTTCAATGTACTACATACTTATTTGTAAAATAATAGCTAAGACTAACAAAGAATAAATAACAATATGTTTTAATGATTACTTTGGCAGTTTCATGTTCTTATGTAGAAAAGAATATACTAAAATCTCTTTTAAAAGAACCATACTTTTATTACAAGATGATTCAAAAACATGGATATGGGAATATATGTCCCACAATCCTAAAATAAGGGAAAATAAAATAATGTGGTCCTTCCAGAATGCACCAAGGTCCAGCAGAAGCAGCCACAAACTGTGGACTGACTGTAGCTCCAAACAGCTGGCCCAGGCAGCTGGCAGCATCTGACATTGGTCTGCACCAGAGTCCCTCCCAACAGGCCAAGAACCAACACAACCAGTGTAGCCAGCTTCAGACAACATCAGAGCAGGATCCAATAAGCTTCACAAGCAGCATGTCCAAAGGGAGATCTTGGCAACACCAAACCCTGTTGAGATGAATTACACTTCATATGGTCAGCAACTTCATAGCAGCTCGCATGCTGTGGTTGGGGTTGAGCCTCACAGTCAACCAGCCTGAGGGTCATCCCACGAACAAATAGGCCAATAGCAATCAAAACTCAATTATAACAGGAGGGCCCACATACCCAACACAGGTGATCAAGGAGACTGAACCTCACAGGATACCTACTACATAAGGCCACCCCACGAAAACTGGGAGTCATAGCAGTTCTAATACAGCGAAACAAAGAGGCAGCCAAAATGGGAAGAGAAAGAAAAAAAGGAGGTATCTCTAGAGAAAGACCTACATGAAATAGAGGCAAGCAATTCATCAGATATAGAGTTCAAAGTAATGATTATAAGGATGCTAAATATCATGAAAAAGGACATACAAACATAAAAAAGGACCAGTCAGAAAGGAAGAATATCTGAAATGAATAATACACTGGAAGGAACCAATCTTCCAGTGGTTGGAAAAGCAGAGAATCAAATCAGCAATTTGGAAGACAAGGTACAAAAAAAACCCTGGAACAGCAAAAAGAAAAAAGAATTAAAAACATGAGGATAGTTTCAGGGACCTTAGAGACAACATGAGGTGTAACAACATCTGTATCATAAGGGCACTAAAAGAAGAGAGAGAGCAAGGGATCAAGAACTTATTTGAAGAAATAATGACCAAAAATGTCTCTAACCTGGTGAAAGAGTAAGACACACAACTCCAGGGCAGAGAGTCCCAAATAAGATGAACCCAAAGTGGCCCACACCAAGACACATCATAATTAAAATGCCTAATTTAAGGACAGAGAGAGAATCTTTTTTTTTTAAGATTTTATTTATTTATTTTTAGAGAGGGAAGGGAGGGAGATAGAGAGGGGGGAGAGAGAGAGAGAGAGAGAGAGAGAGAGAGAGAGAGAGGAACATCAATGTGCAGTTGCTGGGGGTCATGGCCTGCAACCCAGGCATGTGCCCTGACTGGGAATGGAACCTGTGACACTGGTTCGCAGCCTGAGCTCAATCCACTGAGCTACACCAGCCAGGGCGAGAGAGAATCTTAAAAGCAGCAAGAGAAAGATAGTTACCTACAAACTAGCTCCCATATGACTGTCAGCTGATTTCTCAACAGAAACATTTTAGGTCAGAAGAGACTGTCATGAAACGTTCATCATGATGGAAAGCAAGGACCTACAACCAAGACAACCCAGACGTGGTTGGCAAGACTACCTGGTAAGCAAGACTACCTTACCCAGCAAGGCATTATTTAAAACAAATGGAGATGTAAAGAGCTTCTCAGACAAGAAATAGCTAAAGGAGTTCATTACCACCAAACCACTATTACAGAAAATGTTAAAGGGGAGGAAGATGAACAGGAGGAGGAGGGAAAACAGGGACACAGTTAAAAGAATAAAATGGCAATAAATATGTACCTATCAATAATCATTTTAAATGTAAATACTCCAATCAAAAGACATAGGGTAGCTGAAAGGATAAGAAAACCAGACCCATACACGAGTATATGCTGTTTCCAAAAGGTCCACTTCAGAATGAAAGATACATACAGACTAAAACTAAAGACATGGAAAAAGATGTTCCATGCAAATGGAAATTCAAAAAAAGCTGGGGTAGCAATATTTGCAGCTAACAAAATAGACTTTAAAACTAGGGTTATAGTAAGACACAAAGGGCACTATACATAATGATAAAGAGAGCAATCCAACAAGAGGATATAACCCTTATAAACATTTATGCACCCACCACAGGAGCACCAAAATATGTAAAGCAAATCTTGATGGACATCAAAGGAGAGAATGACAATAATATGGTTGTAGTAGGGGATTTTAACACACAACTGATATAAATGAATAGATATTTCAGACAGAAAAATAAAAAAGGAAACAATGGCCTTAAATGACACACTAGATCAGATGGATTTAATTGATATTTTCAGAGCATTTCACCCCAAAGGAGAAGATACATTCTTTACCAGTGCACATAAAATATTTTCTAGGAAAGGCCACTTGTTAAAACACAAAACAAGTCCAAATTTAGGAAGATTGAAATCATATCAAGCATCTTCTCTGACTACAGTGGTAAAAAACTAGAACTCAAGCACAAGGAAAAAAACTCAAAAACGAAATAACAAGTCACTAAACAATGAAGTGGTTAACAATGAGATCAAGAAAGAAACCAACCAAACAAACAAACCTGGAAACAAATGAAAATGTAACACAATCCAAAATCTATGGGACACAGTGAAAGCAATCATAAGAAGGAAATTCATAGCATTACAGGCCTATGACAAGAAACAGGAAAAATCTCAAATAAACAATCTAACTTTACACTTAAAGGAACTTGAGAACAACAAACAAAGTCCAAAATGTAGGAGGCAGGAAACAGTAACAGAGGCAGGAAACAGTAACAGAGCAGAAATATATATATATATACACACACACATTCTAAAAACAAATACATAACATAAATACATAACATAAAAATATATATAATTCTAAAAACAAATACAAAACATCAATGAAACCAAGACCTAGTTCTTTGAAAATATACACAAAATTCACAAATCTTTAACCAGACTCATTAAGGAAAAAAGAGAGAGGATCCAAATAAATAAGACCAGAAAGGAAAGAGAAGTAACTACTGATGCCCAAGAAATACAAAGCATTGTAAGAAAATATTACAAACAACTATATGGGAACAAATTAGACAATCTGGATGAAATGGATACATTTCTAGAAACAAACAATATTCCAAAACTGAATCAGGAAAAATCAGACATTCTAAACAGGCCAATTACAATGGATAAAATGGGAGCAGTAATTTAAAAAAAACTACCAACAAACAAAAGTTCTGGACTGAATGGCTTGACAAATGAATTTTTACCAAAGATTCAAAGAACATCTATATTTCTCAAACTTTTCAAAAAAATTCAAGAAGGCAGGCTTCCAATCTCATTTTATGAGGCCATCATTATTCTAATCCAAAAACTAGATACAGATACTACAAAGAAAGAAAATTATATGCTAATTCCCTGGTGAACTTAGACACTAAAATCCTCAACAAAATATTAGCAACCTGGATCCAGCAATATGTTAAAAAGATAAGACACCATGATGAAGTAGGATTCATTCCTGGGATGTCAGGTTGGCATAAGATCCACAAATAAATAAATGTGATACTCCACACTAAAAAAGAAGGATAAAAACCACCTGATTACATCAATAGATGCAGAAAAAACACTTGACAAAATCCAGCAGCCATTTATGATAAAAACTCTCAGCAAAGTGGGAAGAGAATAACATACTTCAATGTAATAAAGGCCATATATGACAAACCCATAACCAACATCATACTCAACAGGGAAAATCTAGAAGTGTTACTCTTAAGATCAGGAACAAAACAGGGATGTCTGCTTTCACCATTCTTATTTGACATAGTACTTAGTTAGCCACAGCACTCAGACAGGAAGAAATAAAAGGCATCCAAATTGGAAAGGAAGAAGTAAAACTGTCATTATTTGCAGATGACATGATCCAGTACATGGAGAACCCAAAAGACTCCAGCAAAAAACTACTAGAATTGATAAATGAATTTATTAAGTAGCAGAATACACAATAAATATCCAGAGACAAGTTGCATTTTTATATACCAATAATGAACTATCAGAAAGAGAAACTAAGAAAATAATACCATTTACAGTTGCTTAAAAAAAAAAAAAAAAGAAAATACTTATGAATAAATTTCACCAAGGAGTGAAAAGACCAGTACTCGGATAATTATAAGACACTGAAGAAAAAAAGAAAAAGATACAAAGTGGAAGTGTATAATGTGTTCATAAATAAGAAGAATTAATATCATGAAAATGTCCATACTACCCAAAGCTATCTATATAGATTCAATACAATTCCTATCAAGATACCAATGACCTATTTCACATAACTAAAATATCAAAATTCATATAAAACTAGAAAAGACCCCAAATAGCCACAGCAACCTTGACAAAAAACAAATTTGGAGGAATCAGGCCACCTGATGTCAAATTATACAAGGCCACAATAATCAAAACACCATGGTAGTGGCATATAAAAAGACATAGAAATCAATGGAACACAATAGAAAGCCCAGAAATAAACCCACACTTTTATAGTCAATTAATATTTAACAAAAGATGCAAAAACATACAATGGGGTAAAGACAGTCTATTCAATACATGGTGTTGAGAATATTGAACAGATATTTGCAAAAAAAAAAAAAAAAGAAACTAGACCACATTACATTACACATAATAATAAACTCAAAATGGATTAGACACTTAAGTGTTAGACTTCAAACCATAAACATCACAGAAGAAAACATAGGCAGTAAAATCTTGGACATTTCTGGTACCAAAATTTTTTCTATCTCCTGGAAAAGGAAAAATAAAAAATAAACAAATTGGACTATATCAAACTAAGAAGTTTTTGCACAGCAAAGAAAACCATCGACAAAATGAAAAGACAACCCACTGAATGGGAAAACATATTTGCCTCTGATATATATATTAGGGATTAATATCCAAAGTTTATAAAGAACTTGTACAACTCACCAAACCTCCCCCCCCCCCAAAAAAAGTTCAATTAAAAAATGGGCAAGGACCTGGACAGACACCTCTCTAAAGAGAAATGCAAATTAAAACCACAATGAGATATCACCTCACACCTTTCAGAATGGTTATCATCAATAACTCAACAAACAAGTGTTGGAGAGGATGTGGAGAAAAGGGAACCCTAGTGCACTGTTGGTGGGAATGCAGACTGGTATAGCCACTGTGGAAAGCAGTATGGAATTTCCTCAAAAAATTAAAAATGGAATTGTCTTATGACCCATTCCCCATTTTGGGGAATATATATATGAAGAAACCTGAATAACTAATTTGAAAGAATATATACACCCCTATGTTCACTGCAGCATTATTTACAATAGCCAAGATTTGGAAGCAGCCCAGGTGTTCACCAGTCAATGAGTGGATAAAAAAAACTGTGGTACATTTTTTTGAAATACTACTCATCCGTAAAATAGAAGAAAATCTTTCCCTTTGTGACTGCATGGATGGACCTGAAGAGAGCATTATGCTAAGTGAAATAAGGCAGTCAGAGGAATAAAAAGTAGCATATGATTTCACTCATACTTGGAATCAAATAAATAAAATTAAACAAAAAGTGAACAGAGACAGGTTCATAGATAGAGAGTGGGCTGACAGCTGTGGGGGGCAGGGCTAGGCTGGGGGAGGGGTGTGACTGAGCAAAAAAAAACAATGAGAAAAAAACTCATGAACATGATAAACAGCGTGGTGACTGCTGAGGGGGAGGTGGACTGGGGAAGGTACAGAAGGTTATAGATGGGATAAATGGTGATGGATGGAGAGTTGGATGGAGAGTTAACTGGGGCTGGTGAACAAACAATACAGTGTACAGATGATTTGTTAAAGAATTGTGCACTTGAACCTGTAGAATTTTGTCAACCAGGGTCACTCCAATAAATTTAATAAAAAGGGAAAACAGATAAATAGGGCTTGTTTTACTGGAGTCCACTGTTTTCAAAGACTTGATAGGTGAGAGGAAATAAAACTTTTACTGTAATTGAATACCTTGTGTAATCTTAATATATTTTTTAATCCTGTCCTGAGGACATTTTTTTTTCACTGATGTGAGAGAGAAGCATCGACTGGTTGCCTCCTGTATGCGCCCTAACTGGGGATTGTATGCACCCTGGCCTGGAATCAAACCTGCAACCTTTTTCAGTTACACAACGATCTTCCATTCACCTGAGCCACAACAACCAGGGCTTAATATTTTTTACCTGTTACTTTCAATTACAAGCAATTAAACGTTTGCACAAGTGGACATGAGTTCTCCTTTGTAGCAAACTTTCTTTTTGTTTTGAAATAACATAAGAATAAGCCCTTTAGTAAAATAAGCAAATAAACAAACCATTTGTGGAAGAAAACTGAGGGGGAAAAAAGTAAACTGTGAGGGAGCTTGTTAACAACCTAGATGCAGGTGCTTCAGGAGATGTTTAAGGTTCTGCTTAGTGATGTGTATGCCATTAAAAAATTACTCTTAAATCTGAATTCAGACTGAATTGTCTCTGAAAATTGTTTGATTCTTGGGAGGTGTGTGTATATTAGAGGCATCATGCAATCAAGGTAGTGGCAGGATACTGGAAGGGACAGGAAGGAACTCTAAACACACTTTCTAACTTAAAGCCTTACTTTATTCCACACTGAAATCTGGTAAGATAGTAGACAGTTCAAAACACCAGAGCCTAGGGTCAAGCTTTTCCCCTGAAGAATCACAACCTCTTCTGGTCAATCATCATGGAACAAGAAAAGAAGTGAAACTTAGATGGAAGATGAAAAGACCCATCTTCTCAAGACTAGAGGTCACGGGTCAAAAATGATTTCCAGAGCTGTGCTGACACACAAATACTTAGCAGACTTGACTAAGTCACCTAACCTTGACAGCTATTACTATTTTTGTATTTTCCATAAAATTAAGTCACATGGCCAAGTTCAATTCCAGTTCTCTCTGAACAATTAGTAAGAAAAACACTATTTTAAAGTAATTATTTTTATTTATTTTAATTGTATTTTTCTCATGGTTTTTAAAAATTATATTTTACTGATTATGCTATTACACTTGTCCTGCTTTCTCCTCCTTTGCTACCCTCCACCCAGCACCACTCACTCCCTCAGACAATCTTCACACCAACCACTGTTCATGTCCATGGGTCATATGGGTAGGGTCTTTGGCTACTGCATTTCCTATACTGTACTTTACATCCCCATGGCTATTCTGTAACTGCCTATTTGCACTTCTTAATACCCTCCCCTCTTCATCCATTTCCCCACACTTGCCTTCCATCTGGCAACCAAAAAATGCTCTGTATCCACGATTCTATCTCTGTTCTTGTTTGCTTAGTTTGTTTTCTAGATCCAATGTTGATAGATATGAATTTTTTGCCATTTTATTGTTTATAGTTTTGATATTCTTTTTCTTAAATAAGTCCCCTTGACATTTCATATAATAATGGTTTGGTGATGATGAACTCTTCTAGTTTTTTTCTTGTCTGGGAAGCTCTTTATCTGTCCTTTGATTCTAAATGATATACTTGCTGTGTGGAGCAATCTTGGCTGTAGGTCCCTGCTTTGCATGACTTTGAATATTACTTGCCAATCCTTTCTAGTCTGCAAAGTTTCTTTTCAGAAATCAGCTGACAGTCTTATAGGAACTCCCCTGAAGGTAACTAATTTCTTTTCTCTCACTGCTTTTAAGATTTTCTCTTTACCTTTAACCTTTGGCATTTTAATTACGATGTGTCTTGCAGTAGGTCTCTTTGCATCCATCTTGTGTGGGATTCTCTGTGCTTCCTGAACTTGCATGTCTATTTCCTTCATCAAAACAGGGAAGTTTTCTTTCATTTTTTCTTTCAAATAGAGTTCCAATTTCTTACTCTTTCTCTTCTCCTACTAGCACACCTCTCATGTGAACACTGGACCTCTTCAAGCTGTCCCAGATGGTGCTTACATTACCCTTTCTTTTTCTGGATTCTTTTTTCTTCTCATTGGTCCGATTGGTTGTATTTTGCTTCCTTATGTTCCAAATCATTGATTTGATTCTCAGCTTCATTCACTCTACTCTTGTTTCCTTGTAAATTGTTCTTTATTTCAATTAGTGTATACTTTGTTTCTAACTGAATCTTTTTTATGCTGCTGAGGTCATCACTAAGTTCCCTGAGCATCCTTATAACCAGTGTTTTGAACTCTGCATCAGACAGACTGCTTATCTCTATTTTGTTTAGCTCTTTTCCTGGAGTTTTGATCTGTTTTTTCATTTGAGCCATGTCTCTGTTTCCTCGTTTAGGCAGTCTCCCTGTGTTTGTTTCTTTGTAATAGGTAGAGGTGCTATGATTCCCTCTTTTGGTTTCATGGCCTGATGTAGTAGGTGTCCTATAGGGTCCAGTGGCACAGCCTCCCCTATCACCCAAGCTGGATATTTGAGGGTGCACCCTTCCTGTGGGCTGAGCACACCCTCCTCTTGTAGTTGAGTTTTGGTTGCTGTTGGCAGATCAATGGGAGGGATTTACTCAGGCAAGTCAGCTGCAGGGACTGGAGGTTACCACTTGCCACCAATCTCTACCCTCCATGGAGGATCAGCTGTGCAGGGGCAGGGTGGTGGTGCTCCAGAGTTGTCTGTAGTTGTCCACTGGGTGTGCTGGCCCTGGGATTTTCCAGGTGGTGCAGGCCAAAGTCAGTCCCCACCTGTGTTTTTTCTGGGGCCACCCTCCTGAGCTATCAAGCAATTTGAGGTGGCTGCTACTTGTGCTGGGCTTAGAGATTCTCAGGCAAAGCCAAGCTGTGAATCTGGGCTGGATGCTGCTAGTGCCATGCCTGGGGCTCACTGAGGGCAGCTCTTGCTTGTTTGAGAGAATTTAGGAAGTTGTGCAGCATGAGCCAAGACCAGCCATTCATATGGAAAAGCAGGTTGGGTCAGCCCATAAGTTAGCTGGGGCAGAGTCTCTGAGGATCTCCAAGGTGTGTCAACCAGTGTTAGCCAGGTTAATGGAGTCTCAGATATGGCCTTAGCTTGCTGGTTTTGTGCGGGGAAGGTTTAGAAAAGGGACAATAGCCTCTGCTGACCTTGATGCCAGACACTTCAGTTCCTCTCTTTATGCCACTGGTGCCTTTCAAGCTGCTAACCTGGTGCTGGAGCTCAGAGGGAATAAGTCTGAGTAGGTGAGTCCATATGTGGGTTCTTTAAGAGGAACATTTGGGGCTCCAGCAGTTTCTTCCACTGACTAAATCCCTACTGGGTTTGGGAGGCAGAAGTTGTGGGGACTTATCTTCCTGGCATCAAAACCCTGGTGGGGGGTGCCTGGTATGGGGCTGGGACTCCTCCAAAATTACTTTTAAATGCCATAGAACAGATTAAAGAAAGCTCAGAAGTAACATCTGTCTAACAGAATAGGAATTTTAATCAGAAAATATGTTCTTCAATTGATTAAAACATATTATGTACTATTTGGGCTGCTGTCTTATTTCAGCTACCTAACTGCTTTCCCCTGCCCCCAACAATGCCTCCAATGTTTGGGTGTTTAAAAAAGTGCCTAGCATTCTGTGAGAACAAAAGGATATATATGCAAATAATGCTTTATAGGTAGATAGAGTTAAGACTACCAAAGTAATTAATGTATGAATAGTTCAATGATTTTTCAAGCATATAGTTCATAAGTGATGATGTGTCTCAAAGAGGGAAAAACATTTTTTTTCCATTGTGTTGTAAGACTCTGAAATCCTGATTTATATTAATATGCAGCCAAAGTTTTATACATGTTAGTAAAGTAAAGTTCATTCTCTGGTGCCTGGTTATAATAAGCAAATTTATCAATGCTATGTTTATTACTCTCACAGTGTCCTGAATACCTTAAGTATCTGGTAAACACCTAAAGCCTCTGGTGCACTGCTATCTATAGTCCTTTTTCCTTTTTACCTGATCCCAGAAGACTACTTTGCACTCTACAGGTTCATCTTGTATCTTCAACATGTCTGTCAATTCTATACTGACCTCTTACAAGACTTCCCCAAATGATAGCAAGAACAATTCTAAATTTTCTTCCCCAGACTTTTAATTCCTAATTACTTTGAACCTTACCACACCTGGCAGAACATTTGCCCATTTAGTTCAACTACTAAGACAGAAGCCATAGGTGGAAATATCTTCATTTTCTGTCTTCTACATCTTGTATCTGTTTTCTCTTCTAATTTATTTACTTCTCTCCTACCTTTATAAATGAACTTTGAGCCATTGCAAAGTTTAAGGTTGATATAAATAAACAAACAAACAAATAAATAACAGAGGGAGCAGTGTCCTGGAAGTAGTAAAGAGAAAGGCAGAGAGAGAAAACTGAGATACTATAACTTAGTAATATCAAATGAATTAAGCCTGAACAAAATGAATACTCTAGATGCTTTCTGACCTACTGAAGACTGTTATAAAAGAAAAATGTACACAGTATAAATTTGAAATTATTGTAGCTAACATGCTACATTGAATATATGTAAATATATATAGCATTTAGAAGGGTACTTGAAAACCATTAATAGTGATTATCTCTGAGAAGTATAGAAGAGAATAGCACTTTTTCTTTCTGCTTCATAATCATTGATACTGTTATCACTCCTTACCCCCTACAATGGATACATACTGTTTTTATAAGGTAGGACTCTAACACAGGTTTGGTGACTCCAAAGTAATTTGAACTAGTTATCTAAGAAATTATTATGTTCTGAATAGTATTTTTACATCTATTCCCACCTACATTTCTATACATTGTGACAAACTAAATGGGGAAGGAGAAAAAGAGGAGAGGACAGAGAGAGGGAGATGAGGTGAAGTCAGGGATGGAGAGGGATGAGGAGGCGGCAGAATTATAGATGGAGAAAAAGACTGTCTAGGTATCTGTCAGTTACTTAGCTCTGGCTTCTAAGAAAAAATTTTTTGTTAATGAATATGGAAGGTATCAGGAGTATGAATGTTAAAATCTAGATAAATAGCCAGTGAAATGGGAAACAGGAATTCCAGAAAAGAAGTATCTTTGAAAAACAGTTTGAAAACTGCTAGTCTTAGATGATCTAATTACTCCTCAAGTGATCTAATTACCCCTTAAGTCATCACATTCAGAAGAGCACTGGCTCAGATATCAAGAGCCTAAAGAGAAGGGACCTTGCTTCAAAAAACATAGTTACCAATAGTTTAATTAGATTAAGTGTTTAGATAAAAGATTTAGAGTTCACAAATAAATATAAGCAGGGAAAATGGAGGCCCAGGTTTGCACACCTGTATTAAGTATCTAATTTTGTTAACTAATGAACAGACATACAATAATACTGTATGTTGAAGTATTTATTATTCCTAGAACTACCATGCTTGGTTTCAGTTTTTGGAATCTCATTTCAGAAATTCTGAAGAGCAAGCTATTAATTCCCACAAACATCAAATTTAATTCAAACAGTTAACAGAGCCAAATCCCTTCTTAGCCTGGCCTATTCAACAAACATCAGAGACCAATCAGGTGATAGAACAAATGCAGCTCATTTGTTAGCAAGAATATGTTAAAAACATGACAAGAATATCCTCAAGGCAAGAGTTTAAAGAATATCTGGAGACAATTTCTCCTTAAAAAAAAAAGGGAAAAGGTAAAAGATACCTGTTCTTGGTGATCCTTTCCCTCTCTAGACTGACAGTAAATATATTCTATACTATCTGTGACTATTTTTTTGTACATACACCAACAACTATGAGATCCTAACAGCAAAAGTCATGTTGCTTTTATAGCTATTACCAGTCCCATGTATTAATAGTGACTTAATAGCTGTATAACCAAAGATAATTAATTTTTTTTTAAATTTCACAAAGAGAGGAAGGGAAGAGAGAGAAACATCAATCATCTGACTCCCACATGCACCCCAACCAAGAATACAACCTGTGACACTTTGGTCTATAGGACAATGCTCCAACTAACTGAGCCACTTCAGGCAGGAGCAAAAATACTTAATTTTTATCTTTGAGTCTTTTTATAAAAGTAAACATTATCAATCAGAATATAGCCTTGGTTATATTCCAAGTGATGTATCTCATCCTTTGCTTTACCCACTGCCTTTGTCAATCAGTTCTTAATGCTTGCTGACAGGAGTAGAAAAGACCCTGGACTGTGCAATAGAACTGAAGTTTCATCCTGCCTCCGCCATGACTAATTTTATGGTGCTGGGCAAATTTCTTGGCCTCTGAGCCTCTGTAAAATGGGGACAACAAAACCTACTTCACAAACTGGAATGTAAAAATCTCAATCTTTCTAGGCCTCAATTAAATTGATAAATTTTAACTATATTTTAATTATTTTATGATAATTTTTATACTCACTAATGATGATTTGGAAGGCCATAGTCCATTTTTTTATGTACCAGCAGGGGAGAGTAAAGACTCAATGCTACTATCAAAAAGGAAGGAACCAATCAAGGTAGCTAGAAATGCCTGAGCAAAAGATACAAAGAAATAAAAACAAGGACGTGGAGATAAATGTCCTTTTCTTAATTTGTAACCAATGTAATATTTTTTAAGAAATGTTAACAGCTTATACAAGAAAACAGCGCTTTCAACTCACCAAATCTCATTTGCCCAGATACCTGAACTATACAGCTTTCATTGTCAAATGATCTATCTACAAGTATGATAAAAAAGAGAAATTGAGGGATTGAGCAATACAACAAACTTAAAAGTTACAGGGCAAAACAGTGGATTTGGGAATAAAATATTAATCACCAATAAAATAAAACATAAATATAATCCCCAAAATTATGTTGTCATGGAAGACACTCCAAAATTATACCCAGCACTACTGACCACACTGTCAAAACATAGTGATGAAACAACTGGGGCCACTTCAAATGATTAGGATTACTTATTAACCTTCAGATAAACAACCAAAATTAGTAGAAACTAATTCTTCTGACTTTTAAAAAACTTTTAATTCTAAAGTTCTCAATGCTTTGACCATCAAACAGGTTTTCACTGTTTTTTTTTGTTCATAACTATTGCATTGCAAACAAATTTTCTATCAAATGAATGCCTACTAATATTTGAGTACTTAAAACTGCCCCTCAAATGCCTTGTTTCTATCCTACTATCTTGCCTAACAACTCCCATTATGTCTCCATTTATATGCTAGCCTATTCCATTACTTTGTTTTCTCACAATGTCATAAATATTGTCCAATTTTCTGAATGCCCATCTCACTCAACCACCACCCCAACAGACACCCCTAAAGTAAGACACACAGGTGATTTTTTAATGATGAGGATCAAATAAGGAAGTTGAATCACTTAATCACAATATAAACTATACACGATGATGATGCCAGCAAAAAGAAGTGGTATGAGGACATAACTAGTAACTCTTTGGAATGAATAATAATTACACCAAATTATTTTACCAAATCTTTAACTGTTCTAAATCAGTTTTTACTTAAAACTCTACAAAACATGAGAAGCCAAAGACCAGAGGAATCTTTTAATCCAATCATTAAAATCTTTCCCTATTATTCCAGTGTTATTTGGGACAGGGGAGGGCATGAAATGGGTAAGTAATCGAAGTTAAGACATACTAATTGGGGAAAGAAGTCTAAATCATGAAATAAATATGAATAATTATAAGCAAAGGTTTCTTTGCAACATCTTTGCCCCAACTATCATTTATTTCTTCTGTTCTGAATTATAGCAAAATCATGTCATAACCAAAAGTATTACTACAGAAAAGTAAAGCTGCTTAAGTAGAAGGCAAATAAAACTTTTTTAAAAGATTAAAATTTTTTTCGTGGGGGCAGAATATAACTTTTTAAATAACAGATATTTCAATCAATTTTATAATACATGTTTAACTAACCTCTTACATTTGGGTCAAAACATCAAAATTTGAAAACATCCCATCTAAGTACAAATTAAAAACTTGCCCTGGCTGGTGTAGCTCAGTGGATTGAGCGTGGGCTGCGAACCAGGTATAGCTGGTTCGATTCCCAGTCAGGGCACATACCTAGGTTGCAGGCCATGGCCCCCAGCAACTGCACATTGATGTTTCTCCCTCCCTCTCTCTCTCTCTCTCTCTCTCTCTCTCTCTCTCTGTCTCTCTCTCTCTCTCTCTCTCTCTCTCTCTCTCCCTCCCCCCTTCCCTCTCTAAAAATAAAGAAAATCATTTAAAAAAAAATAAAAAATAAAAACCATGATGAGATATCACCTCACACCTGTCAGAATGGCTATCACCAATAAATCAATAAACAACAAGTGCTATAGAGGATGTGGAGAAAAGGGAACCCTCATGCACTGTTGGTGTTAATGCAGACTGGTACAACCACTGTGGAAAGCAGTATGGGATTCCTCTAAAATTTGAAAATGGAACTGCCTTATGACCCAGTGATTCTATTTCTAGGAATATATATAAGGAACCGAGATAACTAATTTCAAAGAATACATGCACCCTTATGTTCACTGCAGCATTATTTACATTAGCCAAGTTATGGAAGCAACCCAAGAATCAGTAAATGCATTCATTAAAAAATGGTGTGGTACATTTACACAATGGAATATTACTCAGCCAGAAAAAAAGAATGAATTCTTACCATTTGTAATATAATGGATAAACCTAGAGGGTATTATGCTCAGTAAAATAAGTCAGTCAGAGAAAAGCAAATGCTGTATGATTTCACTTATATGGGGAATCTAAAGAGCAAAATTAATGAACGAAATTGAAATGGACTCACAGATAGGTAGGAAAAACTGGTAACTGTCAGAGGGGAGGTGGGTTGGGAGGCTGGATAAAGGAGGTAAAGGGATTAGGAAGCATAAACAGGGCCTTGGCTGGGTGGGTCAGTTGATGGGAGCATTGTCCCATACATCAAGAGTTTGCAGGTATGACCCTGGGTTGGGGCACATAAGGGAGGCAATCAATTAATGTTTCTCTCTCATCTCTCTCTCTCCCCCCGCCCCCTCCTCTCTCTCTAAAATAAAACAAACAACAACAACATGTCCTTGGGTGAGGATTAAAAAAAAAGCAGCACATATTGGGGGTGGTGAAGACACAATACAATATACTAGATGATCTAGTATAGAACTGTACACATGAAACCTATATAATTTTATTAACAAACGTGACCCCAATAAATTCTTTATAAAACTGGGGGCGGGGGAGCACAAATTGGTAGTTACAGAATAGTCATGGAGATGTAAGTGAAGCATAGGGAATACAGTCAAAAGCTGGAAATATCCAAGGGAACACTTTCTGAAATATATGACTGCCAAACCACTATGCTCAGTATTTGAAATAAATACAAAATAAAAATTGAAAGAAAAAAAACCACATCTTATCTGAAGATACTAAAAGCCAGCTAATTAGCAAAGATTATACTCATTATAAGTAATAACAGCTAAATCCATTTAAATATCTTCCCACATATTCTGTCAGGTTATGCATCAAATAAAACCACACCCATTCCTGCACTAACCCTAAGAATAATGTATTACAGGCAACATACATATAATCAAATAATGAATCATCACCAAGTTTCCATTACCTAGGGAAAGCCAGTTAATGATACAGCATAACACTGACTCAAGCGTAGAAAAAAGCCTTGAAGAGTATCTTTAATTCAACAAAGAGAGATGGTTATGACAGAATCTGCCTCTAAGAAGATTCAAATCCAAAGAGAGTTAGTAATAATTCAAAGTAGAAACAAATAAGCACTATTAGTGAGAGATGGTCTAAAAAACCAGCATCTTACCAGATATGGGATATAATTACTACCTGGGACTGCACTAGTATCACTAACCATGACAGAATAATTGGAGCTACACAATAGCTAGAAATTATGGCTAGAGTTCTAGATTGTGGGGAAGGTACAAAATTTGAAACTCAGCAGCATAAACTAGGTATTTTAACATTAAGTGGACAATTTGACAATGCAGGGAAACAGAAAAGTTTAATGAAATCAAGAACAAAATATTAAGAAAAATAAATATACTAATGGGGTAAAGTATCAAAGTGAGGCAAGAAGACTTAGAAAAATTAGTCAGAGAGGTAGAAAGAAAATGAGGACAA
Source organism: Phyllostomus hastatus (assembly GCF_019186645.2). Classification (NCBI taxonomy): domain Eukaryota; kingdom Metazoa; phylum Chordata; class Mammalia; order Chiroptera; family Phyllostomidae; genus Phyllostomus; species Phyllostomus hastatus. Next base: position 43,924,257 of record NW_025334041.1, read on the forward strand.
TATATTATAGTAAAAGCTAAACAGGAAAGCATTTTAAGAAAGAAGGTAATCAGCCTAATAAGCAAATTTGGCAAGGTAGCAGGATACAAAGTCAATATATAGAAATTGGTGGCATTTTTGTACACCAAAAATGAACTATCAGAAAGAGAAACCAGAAAAATATCCCAATTACTATAGCAAAAAGAAAAATAAAGTACCCAGGAATAAATTTAACCAAGGTGGTAAAAGAACTGTACTCAGAAAAATACAGAACACTGAAGAAAGAAATTGAGGAAGATACAAACAAATGTAAGCATATACCCTGTTCATGGACTGGAAAAATTAACATCATTAAAATGTCCACGCTACCTAAAGCAATCTATAGATTCAAAGCAACACCTATTAAAATACTGATGGCAACTTCTGGTCAAGATGGTGGTATAGGTAAACTCAGCTCATCTCCTCACATAACCACGTCAAAATTACAACTGCACTATAGAACAACCATGACACAGAACCACGAGAAATCAAGTTGAATGGAAGTCTGACAACTGCGGAATTAAAGACACCACATCTGCCCTGGCTGGTGTGGCTCAGTGGCTTGAATGCCAGCCTGTGAAGCAAAGGGTTGCTGGTTTGATTACCAGTCAGTTCACATGCCTGGATTGCCAGATCCCCAGTAGGGGGGCATGCAAGAGGCAACCACACACTGATGTTTCTTTCCCTCTCTTCCTCCCTTCCCTTCTCTCTACAAATAAAATCTTAAAAAAAATAAAGATACCACATCCATTCAGGCTGGTAGTACGAGGGGAGATACAGAATGAGGTGGCCCACATGCAAATGAGGTGGGTAAAAGTTCAGGAGAGAGATCACGGGAGTGGGAGTCCCAGCCCCACACTAGACCCAAGCCCAGGGATCCAGTGACAGGAAGCTAAGTCCACATAATTTCAGGCTGCAAAAACCAGCAGGGATCAAGTTGGTGGGAGCAACTGTGAGGGTCCTAAGCAACTCATCTTAAAGAACCCACATACAGGATCACTCAGACTCACTCCATCCAAGCTCCAGCACCAGAGTAGCAGCTTGAAAGGCACCAATGATATATAGGGAGGAACTGAAGTGCCTGGCATCAAGGTGAGAGTTGGGAGACAACTTCCTCCCAGACACAAAGGTGAGCAGAGGCCACAGTCCCTTTTCTAAACCCTTCCCACAGAGACACAAAGAGCCAGTAGGTGGGAGCCATAACTGAGATCTCCCTGGCTAACACTGTTTGCCTGCCCTAGAGATCCCCAGAGACTCTGTCCCACCCAACTTACGGACCGACCCAACCTGTTTTTCCTTGTGAATGGCTCGTCTTGGTTCACGCTTCACAACTTCTTAAATCCTCACAAACAAGCAATAGTTGGCTTCAGTAGCCACCACCTCACAGACCTCTTGCTAAGTTGCCCCAGTCCAGGCACTAGAAGCAGCCAGCCCAGATTCACTTGGCTTTGCCTGGGAATCTCCAAGCCTAGCACAAGTACCAGCCACCTCAGATTGCTTTATAGCTAAGGAAGATGGCCCTGGACAAAACATGTCCTTGGCCTGTACCACCTGAGAAACTGCAGAGCCTGTAGGCCCAGTGAACAGCTACAGACCATGTCAAAGCACCACCACCCTGCCCCTGCACAACAGATCCTCCATGGAGGGTAGAGATTGGTGGTAAGTGGTCACAGCCAGTCACAGCACCTGAATGGCCTCCCAGTGACCTGCCAATTGCAATCAAAGCTCAACTACAAGAGGACTGTGTACTCAGCCCACATGAAGGGCTCACCTCAAGTACCCAGCTTGGGTGATAGGAGAGGCTATGCCACTGGACCCTACAGGACACCTACTACATTAGGCAACACTACCAAGATGATATCAAAGCAGTTCCACCTAATACATAGAAATAAACACAGGGAAGCTGCCAAAAAGAGGAGACAAACAAACATGCCCAAATGAAAAAACAGATCACAATTCCATAAAAAGAACTAAACAAACCAGAAACAAATAATCTATCAGACACAGAGTTCAAAACATTGCTTATATGGATGCTCAAAGAACTTAGCGATGACCTCAACAGCATAAAAAAGATCAAGTCAGAAACAAAGGATTCACAAACTGAAAGAACAATTTACAGGGAAACAACAATAGAGTGGATGAAGCAGAGAATCAAATCAATGACTTGGAATATAAGGAAGCAAAAACCAAGCAATTAGAACACAAGAAGGAAAGAGAATCCAAGAAAATGAGGATAGTATAAATGGCCTCTGAAACAACTTCAAGCATTCCAACATTCACATCATACAATTGCCATAAAGAGAAGAGAAGGAGCAAGAAATTGGAAAACTATTTGCAAAAAAAAAAAGAAAGAAAGACAATTTGGTGAAATAGACATGCAACAAATAAAATAATTTTCAAAGATTTTATTTATTTATTTTTAGAGAGAGGGAATAGAGACGGAGAAAAAGAGGGAGAGAAACATCAATGTGTGGTTGCCTCTCACATGTCCCCTACTGGGGACCTGGCCCACAACCCAGGCATGTGCCTGACTGGGAATCAAACTGGCAACTTTTTGGTTGCCAGGCCAGCACTCAATCCACTGAACCACACCCATCAGGGCAATAAATAAAATCCTTACAAATAAAAATAAATCAACAAAGCAACAAACCAAAAGTGCTGGTGAGGATGTGGAGAAAAGGGAACCATAGTGTACTGATGGTAGGAATGCAGACTGGTGCAGCCACTGTGGAAAACATTATGGAATTTCCTCAAAAACTAAAAAATGGAACTGCCTTTTGACCCAGCAATTCCACTGCTGGGAATATACCCTAAGAATCCTGACACACCATTTCAAAAGAACTTATGTACTCCTCTATTCACAGCAACACTATACATAATAGCTAAGTGCTGGAAACAGCCCAAGTGCCCATCAGTAGATGAATGGATTAGAAAAAATTTTGGTATATTTACACAATGAAATACTATGCAGCAGAAAAGAGCAATTCCTACTCTTTGTTTGCAACAGCACGGATGGAACTGGAGACTATAATGCTAAGCGAAATAAACCAGTTGGTAAAAGACAAATACCACGTGATCTCACTTATAAGAGGAGAAACTAAAGAATAAAATAAACTAATGAGCAAACTAGAACCAGAGACATGGAAACAAAGAACAGACTGACAGCAGCCAGAGTGGAGAGAGGAGGAGGAGAATGGTGGAAAGAAGCAGAAGGGACCAGAGAACATGTATGAATGGCCCATGGCCATAGATAGCAATGTGAAAATTGACTGTGGGAGTTGGAGTGGACTGGGCTTAGTGCAAAGGAGGAAAATTGGGAAAACTGTAATAGAATAACAATAAAAAAAAGAAAGAAGGTAATATTAGGAAAGAGAAAATATTGAAACATTTTCAGGTGGTCAGGTAGTTAAACAACTTTATGTCAAATAATCTTGATGTCATTTAAATAAGTAGGGAAAGCCATTAGCTGAGATATGGAAGCTGGAGAGTTTGGGTAATAATGAACAATAAAGAAGGTAAGAACCACCACCCAGGGAGACAGAATAAGATATTAACTAGACTTTTTGATTAGGGACACTAGGAAGAACAGATAATTCTGTGTTGGTATTAGAAGCAGTCAGCTGAGTTATGTTTGTATTTTTCCTTTTACCCCAAGGCTTAAAAGCCCAGGATAAGGAGTGGAAGAATTAAACACACACACACACACACACACACACACACCCTGTTGCCTGCCTCCAAACACCTACAATATGCCAGGCATGATGCTATCTATGCATATGACAAGGCCCCTCCGTAAGTCTTCAAACTGTATAACTGCCTTTCCCCTTTCCCTCTGCTTCTCCTGAACAACTTAGTGCTAAAGCCATTAAATGTGGCAGATCCATGGGGGTTAAAAGCAGGGTGTCAGAGTCTGACACATGGGGGCATCCCAGGTGTGGGGTATCAAATCAGGTGGGATGTAGAGGGGTTACCTTGTGAGGTAAGTAAGGGGAGTCAGAGCTTGAGCTGGGTGAGGAGGGTGACCACACGTGGAGCAACCCAGTACAGGGTGTTGAATCCCAAGTAGGATCAGGAGGACATCCACTTAGAGGATATCTCGATGTGGGGTGGCAGAACCCAAGAAAGGTAAAGAAGGTTTATAATAAAGAGCATCAATGGGATAAAGAAGCTATCTACACACAGGATGGGATGGTAACTGAGATTGGAGACTGGTTACATATGTGGGGACTGATGTCTCAAAAGCCTGAAAATGTTCCTCTATGTTTACTAGAAATCTGTATTTATAAAGCCATTGAAGAAATGAGAGATAAAAGGACTTCCTGCCAATATGGAAGCGTAGGTAGATAGATACACTTTACTTCCTCATACAACCAAAAGAAAGACAACAACAAATTTCAAAACAAAAACAACTAGAACTGCCAGAAAATCAAACTGTATGGAAGTCCGACAACCAAAGTATTAAAGAAGAAATATTCATCCAGAAGGGTAGGAGGGGCGGAGATGGGCAGCTGGGGTGGAGAGGACATGCAGCAAGGCAGGGCTGGAGGAGCAGGCAGGCTGGTGGTCCCACATCTGCAAGTGGATAAACCAGGAGGAACAGCTGGGGAGTGAGACAGGCTGCACAATCCAGGGTTCCAGTGCAGGAAAAGAAAGCCTCAAAACCTTTGGCCATAAAAATCTGTGTGGGTTGCTGCGGTGGCATAAACTCCCAGCCCCGCAGGATACTTTGTTTGAGACCCCCACATGGTCCTAGGACATATACAAACCATCCCCTTCATCCCCAGAAATAAGCACCAGAAGGGCCCAATTTGCCCCTGAGAAGGGTGAAAGTGACTAATCTGGCAGAGAGCGGAGCAAGTGCCATTGTTCCCTCTCAGATCCCTTCCTTACATACAGCGTCACAACACAGTGACATGGATTACCCTGCCCTGGGGAACACCTAAGGCTCCACTCCTCATTACATAACAGGTATGTCAAGACAAAACAAAAATGGCCCAAATGAAAGAACAGATCAAAGTTCCAGAAAAAATACAATTAAGCAGTGAAAAGATAGCCAACCTATTAGATGCACAGTTCAAAACACTGGTAATCAGGATGCTCACAGAACTGGCTGAATTTGGTCACAAATTAGATAAAAAAATGAAGGCCACACTAAGTGAAATAAAGGAAAATATACAGGGAACCAATTGTGATGGGAAGGAAACTGGGACTCAAATCAATGGAGGGGACCTGAAGGAACAAAGAAACATACAATCAGAAAAGAATGAAGAAACAAGAATTAAAAAAAATGAGAAGAGGCTTAGGAACCTCCAGGACATCTTTAAATGTTCCAACATCCAAATTATAGGGGTACCAGAAGTAGAAGAGGGAGCGCAACAAGTGGAAAAGTTATTTGAACAATTAATAAAGGAGAACTTCCCCATTCTGGCAAAGAAAATAGACTTCCAGGAAGTCCAGGAAGCTCAGAGAGTCCCAAAGAAGTTGAACCCAAGGAGGAACACACCTAGGAGCATCATAATTACATTAGCCAAGGTAAAAATGAAGGAGAGAATCCTAGAAGCAGCAAGACATAAGGAGACAGTTACCTACAAAGGAGTTCCCATCAGACTGTCAGCTGATTTCTCAAAAGAGACCTTGCAGGCAAGGGGCTGGAAAGAAGTATTTAAAGTCATGAAAGGCGAGGACCTCCATTCAAGATTTCTCTATCCAGCAAAGCTTTCATTTAGAATGGAAGGGCAGATAACGTGCTTTCAGATAAGGTCAAGTTAAAGGACTTCATCATCACCAAGCCCTTATTATATGAAATGTTAAAGGGACTTATCTTAGAAAAAGAAGATAAAAAACATGTACAGTAAAATGACAGCAAACTCACAATTATTAACAACCACACCTAAAACAAAAGCAAACTAAGCAAACAACTAGAACAGGGATAGAAACACAGAAATGGAGATCACATGGAAGGTTATCAATAGGGGAGTGGGAGGGGGAGAGAGGGGGAAAAGGTACAGAGAATAAGTAGCATAGGTGGTAGGCAGAAAATAGACAGGGGGAGGGTAAGAATAGTACAGGAAATGTAGAAGCCCAAGAACTTATATGTACAACCCACGGACATGAACTAAAGGGGGGAATGTGGGTTGGAAGGGGTGTGCAGGGTGGAGGGGAGGGAAGGGAGGAAATGGGACAACTGTAATAGCATAATCAAGAAATATATTAAAAATAACTTAAAAAATAAAAGACATTTTTCATTTTCACCAATAACTTTATTGATTTGGATATTTTGAGTATGTCAGCTATATCCCATGTGGTATAACGTTGACTGTTCTCAATTAATGCCTCAATATAATCACTATCAACTTCAACTGCTCTATCCAACTGTGGAGCATTGTCCAGCAAGAAATCTCCAGCACAAAACTTCATAAATCACATTTGACACATTCGATCAGTCACAGCATCTTCTCTATACAGTGCAAAAAAATTTGTGCTTCAACTGCATTTTTATCTTTCTAGAAATAATAAAGCATAATATGCCAAAAATGTTGTGTATTTTCTTCCATCTTCAATATTAAAGTAGCTACACAAAAATTCACCTTTTGGTAAATTTTTAAAAAATGCACACTAATATGACAGCTGTCACAATACAATCTAACAAAATTGTTTTGAATTAAGTTAGAGACAACTAAGCGATACTAGTCATCTTACAGAAAAAACAAATGAAGTTTTTGGACAATCCAATAAAATCATTAAATCACTTGGCATAAAAGGACTGAAGACCTGCTTTATTCTGAGGAGGACAACCAAGGATCATGACTTTGTATTTGACGGTGCACATGTCCCTCCCTCACACTGATCCAAACCTAGACAGCTGCTGACTCAAGTAAGCCAATAAGATTCTTTCTCCATTCTAAATGTCAGATAAACAGAAGAAACAGAGATGGCTAATAGATGGGAATAAAATTAACATGAACAACACAGTCCTAGAGAGAAGTTTCTAGAAATTCTGCTGCTGAAGGGCCCAACACAGCCCTCGTTTGCCTTTCTTTCCCAGGTCTTAGATGTCTGCTGTTGGCACAGTTTTCATGTAGTGAAAAGTAGAAGCAGAATACACTAGTCTTTTTTCCTAAGCCCAGCTTTAATGAGAACATTGCTGTTAATGCAACCCAGCACCACTTTGCATAATTTACAAAGTTTGCTTATTTTCTAACTTGCTGGTACATAGAAGTATGTTCTCAGATTTATTAATAAAGGCACTGCCCAGTTAACCTTTCACAAGAGGTCATCTTGGCAAAGATAACTTGTTTTATAGTTAATCTAAACTTCATCATGAACTGTGAAGACTCGGCTAGTGAGATAAAAAGATCATTAGTTTCTTTCATTAATCGTATGAAATAATTCAAATATGCCTTACTTTATCAATCATTCGGAGGATCAAAAAATTATCCAGTATAAGTACTAAAGTTCTATTTAACAAACCTATAATATTAATTTCCAGGTGTTAAAGCTTTTACAGCCAAACCCATAACATTTAACATTACTCAATAATTATATTGGTTTCTCAATAAATGTTATTTCAACAATTTCAGAGTGGAAATTATTTTTAAAATAGCCAAAATAAACCATTAAACTACTTAAAATAGTTTTCTAGCCCTGGCTGATGTGACTCAGTGGATTGAATGCTGGCCTGCAAACCAAAGGATTGCTGATTTGATTCCCAGTCAGGGTATATGCCTGGGTTGCGGGCCAGGTCCCCAGTATGGGTCATGTGAGAGGCAACCACACATTAATGTTTCTGTCCCTCTCTTTCTCCCTCTTTTCCCCTCTCACTACAAAATTAAATAAATAAAATCTTTTAAAAATATTTTAAAAATACTGTATCATGTAAATTACTTAAAAATACCTTTTTAAAGGAAATTTATTGCTTAAAATAAAGGATATTTATTGCTTAAAATCTTTAGTTTTTTTAACCAAGCTTCCAAACAATAGAAACACAGTGAAAGACCAAATACAAACTAATTTGTCTTCATTTTACCACTAAAAGTGTTACTCATAAAAAACTCTCCAAAAAACATGAACTTCCTCTTTCAACCTAGTCAAAAAGGTTTTCACTGAAAACAGAGGCCAAAATTCTCTTAACTAAACATGCATTTATAGAATTAACTTAAATAATAATGACCAAAACCAAGCCAGTAGTTTTTGGTATGTTCAACAAATAAAAGTGGATCTGAGCATTTCTCTAAACATCTTTCTATACTTAGAAGCAATTTTAAAAAATGAAATCTAGTCCTATGACATAGGACATTATCTTGTTTACAAAGAGAAATTAAATCAGAAACTATATGCACTCTAAAATCATTTGTTTTATTATTTGTTTTTTAAAAGCAGGGGAACTAAGTAGTAGTAAGGGCACAGAACTAAATTCCTGGATTTAAATTCCAGCCTCACCCCTTACTAACTCTATGACCTCATTCAAAATACTTTGACCTCTCTGGGGTTTCTCATTTATTGTAGTACAGAGAGATTTTGCAGGACATCCCTCATTTTTTAGGAATCTCTCTCCTCATCCTTCCACTCAGGAAACCCTGTAATAATAACATCTGCATCAGGAGTTTTATTTGAGAAATACATGTATAAAATGCATGGGTAACTGGAAAGTAAAAAAGTATTGGTATTGGGTAATATTCATTGAAAAAACAAACAACATTTACACTACCCAAGATGACAATAACAGGTTGTCTATCTCTAAAATAACCACCTAAACACTACAGTATGGATTTGACTGGGACCACAACATGGATGGAAGGCCTCACTTGGTACTGAAAGGTATTAGGATTGCTGGTTTCTCCTCTCTTGCCAATAGAGGCAGTTAATGTTGTGGATCAAGTAACAACAGAAAATAGTTAGCATTTATTCTATATTAAGTGTCAGACACACTTTTCACATATTAACTCATTTAATACGCACAACTCTATGAAGTAAAGATTACTGCTATTCCTATTTTATAGTTAAAATACTCAAATTGTACAAAGTTAAACATAAGTAGTAGAGTTCAGGAATACAAACCAGATGATCTGGCTCTACAGCTGAGCCCTTACCAACCACTAATTTCATTTATATCATCACACAAAGAAAACTACCCTGTGTTTTCTTGCCTTGGCTCTGCTCACTAAAAGGGAAGGTAGCATTTAACTTCTAATTATTACCAGATACTTCTGCCTCCACTGATACCCCACAGCTACCTTGCCAGGAGGGAAACTATTAGGCCCTGTTAAGAAAGCAAGTAATAATATACAAAAAACTCATCATGAAGTCCAACTTAGTCCTAAAAATATTAAAACCAGTTAATATTATTAGTAATCATAAGGTAACTATAGGATTAAATGTGCTAGTGAGCTAACAAGGTATGACAGACTCAATAAATGTCATTTCAATTAATTACCTAATATTTCCTTTTTCTTCAAATTGCAGCATAAGACAAGGAAGGAATGTCTATGCCTTATTAGCATTCTTCTAGTATTTATCATAGGATATACTCTGGTTTGTTATTCTAAAACATAATCCTGACTACACCATGTGTACATAATATGACTTAAGACTACAGCACCTTTCTTGTTTACATAATTCTACCATCTACTATAAATAGCATAAAAAGCTGTACTATATTTTTAGAGCAATTTAAATGCCAAGAGTATTAATGTATCTTGGTTATTTAAATATCTTTATATTTCAGAAAATACCTAACAGATTATTGATGTTCAAGTTTTTGAAATAAAAAATGAGACTATAGAACAGATCTGAATTATTCAAAATTGAACACATTGTTTGATATTCTTCTACTTATCTACATAGGGTAAAATTAAAATGGAAGATAGTTAAGATAAATTGCTCCTGGGTGCTTAGTTCAGATTCCCCAGAATTAGAATCTAAGGGACCTGGACCACTGCCATCACTGGTCAAGAAAAAGTTTATTATAATTACAAGAATCCAGGTGACTACAAAATTAAGACACGACTACAGGTATGTCTACAGAAGTAATACCTGTAATCTTCAAGATAAGATCAGGAAGAGCTGTGCAGAGAAGGAAATAAAATATTCAGAGTATTTAAATTCATAATGAACCATTTATCTACATAATAAGACTGCACTAAAGCATAAACCTTTGTCAAGTGCTTTGTAAAAAATCTGCAATCTTACACTGTACAGACCAGTATTAACTTCATGTACTAATGAGATAACTCAGGCTTTATGAGATGTCAGAAGATTTCTACATCTAGTATTTGGGGACAGAAACCCAAATTTTGATTTATAACTCTATGCCTTTCCACTGGACCACATCTGTTTATATAACTTGGTCAGCATTTTCCTAAATATGTTCCACAGATACTCAAGGAAAAAAAATTAAGTCAAATAAATTAAGAAATGATATCTTCTTTGTCCCTTAGGCAGCCCATAACACTGCACATTATTCACACTATGAAATCCTATAATCATAAAACTTGTTTACCTTTGTCTAACTTGGTATTTTCCCAAACTTATTTGACCAAAATATCTTTCTACCCTTCGAACACCTAGTAACATTGTGCAGAACACATTTTAAGAAATATTACTTATATAGATGTGGATGTGAACAAAAACCATCTCCATCTTTGCGTCCTTTCATGCTGTGACCTTTGACCAACCTCACTGTCCTTAGTAAGCACATCAAAGATTTCCACTTAATGATTATCTGTGTCCCTTAAAATATAACCATAAATACATTTGTTAGTAATGGCCATTAGTAATGGCCAGAATGACAACCAAGTATTGAACTGGTGCTAGTAGTAACTACTAGGAGGTATGGCAAGGCTACCCAGAGTTATGGTCCCTGGGGCTATTGTATTATTTGTCCCTTTGTCTTTTCAATCATTAGTACCTGAGTGATGTTATTATTAAAAACAGTACAGTAACAGGAATCTTGGAGAATAATTTATATAAAACTGCTGCTCCAGCCCTAATGTCCCGTAAGTAAATTGTAAATTACCCTATAGTAAACTCTATTATAGTCTGTGGAATTGCCTGCTTTGTCTTTCCATCTGAAGATACCTTCTTGTTATGGTGGCCATCACACTTTTGCCCTACCATTGGACAGTTACTATAGACTAATGTATTGTTTGGTACTTAATGTAATAATTATTCAGCATACAGAGACTATTTCACATTTTATAAACTTATAAATCATGTAAAAATAATAATAATAAATAAATCATGTAAAGTAAGTCACGTGAAGTAAGAGTATAGCTTGGTGCATGGCACATGATAGGAACTCAATATAATAATTAAGAGTTACGTAAACTAAAAGTGTAATGTGCTTATTGCCTGACAGAACTGCCTGTCAAAGCAGCAAATGAGTACCAACTATACAGTAAGGAACTGAACTAAATAATGGAGATACAAAGATAACGATTCCCACCATTATGGATTAACGGGGGGATTAATCAGGCTGTGGGGAAGTGCTAGTATAAACTAAATGTCAATGTAACAGAGATAGAAGAACAATTGAATTTATAAAAAGATCCTCTATAATGCTGTTAAATGGAGCAAAATAAATTTAGTTTATAACTATACCATGAACATCTCAAGTTTCTATGACAGTAAAAAAAAAATAATAATCAAGATCTCTCTGTAGCTTTTCCTGTCCCTATAGAGAAAGAATTGCATTCATCTTAAATTTGTTTCCTTGAGGAAACTAAGTCTCTTTGACAGGCTCTACTACTAGAGACACAGAAACCAACTTGAATAAGCTCCTACTGGCAAACTAGAACAACCTGAGCATCAATACCTGCAACAGTTTGAAACATATGACTTTAAAGCCAAGAGTTCACAAAGATAATTAAAAACCAACAACAGTGGTGACTTTGGTGAATGCTGGGTGACTACCACATTACTTTATAAACTTATACAAAGAGAAAGAATCTAGAGAAAAAAAGCATTATACTACTGTTTAAAAAAGGAGCACACACAACTTTTTCAAAAAAAAGTGTGGCATGGGAAAACTAATCCAGTCTCCGCTGTATTATGAAAGATGTCCTCCAGGGGAAGATCCTACCTTTGAATTTTAAGGACCAACTTGAGTCAGTTAAAAGGAAAAAAAAAAAGAGCAGAAGTGGACATCCCAAGCAGTAAGGTGAAAATCAGTATGGAGAGACTTCAAAAGGTTGTATTTGTTTGAAGGATGGAAATAGCGAGTAAATGTTGAGGGCTAGATAAAGCTAAAGAGCTAACTGAAATTAGATGAGAATAATTCTTAAAGGCCTTGAAGAAACTTGGGAGTTTATACCATATGTGAGAGAAAATTTTTGAAAAGTGTTATTAAATAGGTAAGTAACAAGGTCAAATTTTATTTAGGGTAAATCTGGTGGCTGTGAGGAGAAAATATTCAACTGGAACAAGAATGAAGAAACAATGAAGGAAGGGAGATCACAGCAATAGTTAGGAGATAACAGTAACAGAATGGTAACTGGAAGAACAAATTCAGATGAAACTTGATGTGATTTTCCATAGCACTTTAAAGATAATTCTATTGTAGCACTTCTCATAAAGTACAAGTTACTTGTTTGCATCATTGTCCTCAATGATGCAAAAACTCACCCCCAGAGTGAGTTTCAAGATTAAATATTCAGTACCTGACACATAGAAATGCTATTTAAATGTAGACAGGTGCAAATTCTACCAAAACATTAATTTTTTTGTACAGAGAAAGTTTTTTTTTAATCCTCACCTGAGGATATGTTTATTGATTTGAAAAAGACACAGAGAGAGAAACATCAATGTGAAAGAGAAATATCGATTGGATGCCTACCACATATGCCCGTCTGGGGATCAAACATGCAATCTTTTTGGTGTTTGAGACAATGCTCTAATCAACTGAGTTATTACCCAGCCAGAACAAGACAAAGTCTTGGTAATGTCTTTAATTCTAAAAGTCCCATTGTACTGGTAAAACTAAACACACCAAATTTTTCTTACATAAAGTTTATGTAATGAGCCCTCACCTAGCAATTGTCCCTAGATTTATACCAGTAAATAAAAATTAACAACAAAAAAGAGTTACAGTGGCCAAAAACAGTAATATAATATATATCATGCTATCTACCATTTTGAGATTGGAAAAGTAAGACCTCAACTTCTGATTTTCCAAAGCTCTATTTAAAATTTTATTGTTGTTCAATTACAGTTGTCTCCATTCCCCCACCTGCCATTACTGTCCCCTGCCAGGCTCACTGCTCACCTTCCACTTTCAATACCCCCCCTCATTGTCTTTGTTCTTTATACATGTTCCTTGACTTGATTTTTCCCCTTCTTTCTTCAATTAACCCACTCCTACCCTCCCTTCTGGTCACAGTCAGTTTTTTTTTAATGTATATTTTTGATTATGCTATTACAGTTGTCTCATTTTTCCTCCCCTTTATTCCCCTCCACCCTGTATCCCCCTTTCCACCATCATTGCCCCACCTTAGTTCATAGCCATGGGTCATACATATAAATTATTTGGCTTCTCCATTTCCCATACTATTCTTAAATTCCCCCTGTCTATTTTGTATTTATCATTTATGCTTCTTATTCCCTGTACCTTTCCCCCCATTCTCCCTCTTCCCCCTCCCTGCATATAACCCTCCATATGATCTCTATTTCTGTGAATTTGTTCCTGTTCTAGTTGTTTGTTCAGTTCCTTTTTCTTTTTTTTCTTTAGATGTAGTTGTTGATAGTTGTGAGTTTGTTGTCATTTTACTGTTCATATTTTTGATCTTCTTAGGTTAAGTCCCTTTAACATTTCATATAATAAGGGCTTGGTGATAATGAACTTCTTTAACTTGACCTTATCTGGGAAGCACTTTATCTGCCTTTCCATTCTAAATGATAGCTTTGCTGGATAGAGTAATCTTGGATGTAGGTCCTCGCCTTTCATGACTTTGAATTACTTCTTTCCAGCCCCTTCTTGCCTGCAAGGTTTCTTCTGAGAAATCAGTTGCTAGTCTTATGGAACTCCTTTGTAGGTAACTGTCTCCTTTTCTCCTGCGGCTTTTACGAGTCTCTCCTTATCTTCAATCTTGGGTAATGTAACCATGATATGCCTTGGTGTGTGTTTCCTTGGGTTCAACTTCTTTGGGACTCTCTGAGCTCCCTGGACTTCCTGGAAATGTATTTCCTTTGTCACATTAGGGAAGTTTCCTTCGTTATGTTTTCGAATAAGTTTTCAATTTCTTGCTCTTCCTCTCCTCCCTCTGGTACCCCTATGATTCAGATGTTGGAGAGTTTAAAGTTGTCCCAGAGGTTCCTAAGTCTCTCATTTTTTTTTGAATTCTTGTTTCTTCATTCTATTCCAGCTGAATGTTCATTTCTTCCTTCTGCTCCAAACCAGTGATTTCAGTCCCAGTCTCCTTTCCTCCATTGTTGGTTCCTGTACATTTTCCTTTATTTCACTTTACATAGCCTTCACTTTTTCCTATATTTTGCAAGCATAATCAACCATTTCTGTGAGCATCCTGATTACCAGTGTTTTGAACTGTGCTTCCCGTAGGTTAGCTATCTCTTCATCACTTAGTTGTATTTTTTTCTGGAGCGTTGATCTGTTCTTTCATTTGGGCCATATTTCTTTGTCTCATTGCACCTGTTAAGTTGTAAGGGGCAGAGCCTTAGGTATTCACCAGGGTAGGGCAACCCACGTTGCTGCACTGTGGCTCCAGATGTGGGGGAAGGGTCAGAGAAGGAACAATGCTGCTTGCTGGGCTCTCAGCGGGCTTTCCCCACTACCAACAAGCAAATTGGGCCCTTCTGGTGCTGATTTCCGGGGGTGGCAGGGGTGGTTCGTATATGTTTGAGGACCCTGTGGGTCTCTCAAACAAAGTATCCTGTGAAGCTGGGAGTTTGTCCTGCCACCTGAACACCTACATGGTTTTTCAGTCATAGGTTTTGAGACTTTATTCCCTTGCAATGGAATCCTGGATTGTGCAGTCTGTCTCACTCCCCAGCTGTTCCTCCTGGTTTATCCACACACAAATGTGGGACCACCTGGTCCACCAGCCACTGCCTTGCCTGGTTTTCCAGATGCCTGCCTGCCTGGGTCCTCCAGCCGCCGCTTTGTAGGCACATCCTCTCCACCCCAACTGCTCATCTCTGCCCCTCCTACCAGACTGGATGAGTATTTCTTCTTTAACTCCTTGGTTATTGGACTTCTGCATAATTCAATTTTCTGGCAGTTCTGGTTATTTTTTGTTTTTAAATTTGTTGTTGTTTCTTTTGGTTGTGCAAGGAGGCAAAGTGTATCTACCTATGCCTCCATCTTGGCCGGAAGTCCCAGTTTGTTCTTTCTTCCCATGTCTCTGGTTCTATTTTGCTCACTTGTTTGTTTTGTTGATAAGGTTCCACTTCTAGGTGCAACCATATGGTATGTCTCTTTCACCACCTGGCTTATTTCACCTAGCATAATACTCTCCAGTTCCATCCATCCATGCTGTCATGAGGGGTAAGAGTTTCTTCTTTCATTCTGCTGCATACTATTCCATTGTGTAAATGTACCACAGTTTTTTGATCCACTCATTTACTGATGGGCACTTAGGCTGTTTCCAGTACTTGGCTATTGTAAATAATGCTGCTACAAACATTGGGGTACATAGATATTTTTGAATTGGTGTTTCAGGATTCTTATGGTATAATCCCAGCAGTGGATGTGCTGGGTCAAAAGGCAGTTCTATTTTTAGTTTAGTTTTTTTTTTTTTTTTGAGGAAATTCCATAATGTCTTCCACAAAGGCTGCACCAGTCTGCATTACACCAACAGTGTACTAGGGTCCCCTTTTCTCCACAACCTCACCAGCACTTATTGTTTGTTGATTTGTTAATGATGGCCATTCTGATTGGTGTGAAGTAGTAACTCATTGTCATTTTAATTGTCTCGGGGCCCTATGTATGTCCTCTGTGGAGAAGTATCTCTTCAGGTACTTTGCCCATTTTTTAATTGGATTGTTTGTCTTCCTAGATTGGAGTCATGTGAGTTCTTTATATATTTTGGAGATCAAACCCTTGTCTGAGTTATCATTGGCAAATATATTTTCCTATATGATTGGTTCCCTTTTCATTTTGCTGGTGTTTTCTTTAGACATGCAGAACCTTTTTAATTTGCTGTAGTTCCATTTGTTTATTCTTTCCTTTATAACCCTTGCTGTAGGGCACATATCAGTGAAAATGTTGCTGCATGGAATATCTGAAATTTCCCTGCCTATATTCTGCTCTAGGACTTTTATAGTGTCATGATTTATATTTAACTCTTTTTTCCATCTTGAGTTTATTTTCGTGTATGGTGTAAGGTGGTGGTAGAGTTTCATTTTTTTGCATGTAGCTTTCCAGATCTCCCAAAACCATTTGTTGAAAAGGATATTTTTACTCCATTTTATGTTTCTGCCCCCTATGTTAAATATTAATTGACTAGATAGACATGGGTTTATTTCTGGACTCTCTATTCTTTTCCATTCATCTATGTGTCTGTTCTTATGTCAGTACCAGACTGTTTTGATTACAGTGGCCTTGTAATATAGTTTGATAATAAAATAATTAAATTTTAATAAGGCCACCTTACTTTCTCTTTATATACTGTGCTTTACCTGTTTACAGCTAGGCACCAACCTAATTTTCCACAAACCACTGAAACCAGAACTCTGTATAATTTGAATCTCATACAGGAAGTGGGGTGGAGGTAGGGATTGTCAAAAACAGGAAGGAAGCTAAGGGAAGAGTTCACTTCAAATAACCAGGTATAATATACCCTAATAAGGATATGAATTTGGGGCAAAACTTCATATGGCAAATTTTTAGGTTGTATATCTTCTCCAGTATTTTATTGTTGTGAATCAATCCTTGGTACTGCATTAACAGCTTTCATCTGAGTAAATTCTATGGGCCACTGGCACAGAGCAATTTAGTTTCTAACTTACCCTGTGGTATAGCATTTACAAATGGCATTTTTTGTGGAAGTAGAAACACACAGCAGGTTAACATTAGTGTTTTAGATATTCTCAGGCCTTTTCAAAGTTGGTACATTGGTCTAATTTTAGGCTACCAATGGCAACCTACAAACTTACTTCACCATCAAGTCTGTTACCACGGTTGAAGACAAACTGACTACAAGATGTTTGGGCTATAACTGGCAAACACTATATTCTTGACTAACATTTCTATTTGAAATCTATTGGTCAGAAAATGAAAAAGATTAGAGACAAGTTTTCCAGTAGTATGTCAAAATATTTTTCTTACCAATTCTGAAAAGCAGTAAGAAGCTTTTTCATTAAAGAATTTCAAGTCTATTCATATAATATTTTTTCTTGGATCTCCTCATACCTGTGTAAGGAACTACTTTCATTTTAGGCACTGTATTTAGCAACTGCTGTAGACAAACAAATGTTTACATTTAATGAAATAACAATTCTATTTCTCAAAGAAAAAAGTCATAAGCAAGTAAGTAGGAGAAATGTAGTATTTAAGAAAACTTATGTACTATGTAGAATTTCTAATTCTGACGTACCAAAGTTTTTGAAAAACAAAAATGAGGTCTTCCAGTCAAGTTGATGGCATAGGCAGACATAGCTAGCCTCTTCACATAACCACATCAAAATAACAACTAAAATATACAACAACCATCACTTAGAACTGTCAGAAAGCAAGTTGAATGAACAACTACAGAATTAAAGAAACCATATCCGCCCAGACTGATAGGAGAGGTACAGACATAGAACAGGCTAGTTTCTCACCAATGCATGGTAGATAAAAATTTGGGATGGATATCTCAAGACCAAGTAGGACCAACAATACATGAAGCACCACAGCCCAGAATTCCAGTGCCAGGGAAAAAAGTCCACAAACATTCTGGCTGCAAAAACCAGCAGGGATTGAGCCGGTGGAAGAAACTTCTGGAGTCCCAAGCAGTTTCTCTTAAAAAACCCTCACACAGACTCATCTACTCACACTCACTCCCTCTGAGCTCCAACACCAGGGGTAGTAGCTTGAAGGGCACCAGTGACATATAGGGAAAAACTGAAGTGTCTGGTATCAAGGCAGGAGGAGGCCATGGTCCCTTTCTTAAATCCTCTCCCCACAGACCTGGCAAGCTGGTGCCCTATCTGAGACTCCATCAACCTGGCTAACAACGTTGGACCCACTTTGAAGATTCCCCAGAGACTGTGTCCCACCCAACTTCCTGGACCACCCAAGCTCCTTTCCCTATGAAGAGCTAGTCCTGGCTCATGCTGCACAACTTCCTAAATTCTCTCAAACAAGCAAGAGCTGGCCTCAGTGAGCCCCAGGCATGGCACTAGCAGCATCCAGCCCAGATTCACAGCTTGGCTTTGCCTGGGAATCTCCAAGCCTAGCACAAGTAGCAGCCACCTCAAATTGCTTGATAGCTCAGGAAGGGTGGCCCCAGAAAAAACACAGGTGGGGACTGACCTTGGCCTGCACCACCTGGAAAATCCCAGGGCCAGCACACCCAGTGGACAGCTACAGACAACTCTGGAGCACCATCACCCTGCCCTTGCACAGCTGATCCTCCATGGAGGGTAGAGATTGGTGGCAAGTGGTAACCTCCAGTCCCTGAAGCTGACTTGCCTGAGTAAATCCCTCCCATTGATCTGCCAACAGCAACCAAAACTCAACTACAAGAGGAGGGTGTGCTCAGCCCACAGGAAGGGTGAACCCTCAAATATCCAGCTTGGATGATAGGGGAGGCTGTGCCACTACAGGATATCTACTACATCTGGGCACACTACCAAGACACAAGCTCAAAGCAGTTCTATGTGATACATAGAAACAAACAGTGAGGGTGCCAAAACAAGGAGACAAAGAAACATGGCCCAATGACAGAACAGATCAAAACTCCAGAAAAAAGCTAAACAAAAGGGAGATAAGTAATCTGTCTGATGCAGAGTTCAAAACACTGGTTACAAGGACGTTCAAGGAACTTAGTGAAGACCTCAACAGCATAAAAAAGATCCAGTAAGAAACAAAGAATAGGCTAATTGAAATAAAGAACAATGTACTAGGAAACAACAGTAAAGTGGATGAGGACGAGGATCAAATCAATAATTTGGAATCCGAGGAAGCAAAAAACAACCATACAGAACAATAAGAAAAAAAGAATAAAAAAAAAATGAGTATAGTATAAAAAGCCTCTGGGACAACTTCAAGAGGTCCAACATTTGCATCATAGGGATGCCAGAAGGAGAAGAGAAAGAAATTGGAAATCTGCTTGAAAATACAGAAAATAAACTTCCCTAATTTGGTGAAGGAAACAGACATCAAGTCCAGGAAGCACAGAACCCCAAACAAGATGGATTCAAAGAAGCCCACTGCAAGGCACATCATAATTAAAATGCCGAAGGTTAAAGATAAAGAATCTTAAAAGCAGCCAGAGAAGTTAGTTACCTACAGGGGAATTACCCTAAGACTCAGCTGACAACTCAAAATAAACTTTGCAGGCTAGAAGGAACTGGCAAGAAATATTCAAAGTCATGAAAAGCAGGAACCTACATCCAAGACTGCTCTACCCAGCAAAGACATCATTTAGAATTAAAGGGCAAATAAAGAGCTTCCAAGACAAGAAAAAAATAAAGGAGTTTATCATCACCAAACCATTATTATATGAAATGGTAAAGGGACTTATTTAAGAAAAAGATAAAAACTATGAATAGTAAAATGGCAAAAAATACATATCTATTAACAACTGAATCTAAAAACAAACTTAGCAAACAAGAAGAACAGAGACAGAATCATGGTTACAAAGAGCATTTTGATAGTTATGAGATGGGGGAGGGGTGTGGGAGAATGGATGAAGAGGTGTACTTTTAAGAAGTACAAATAGGTAGTTGCAGAATAGCAATGGGGACGTAAAGTACAGTACAGGAAATGCAGTAGCCAAAGAATTTATATGCATGACCCATGGACATGAACAAGATGTGGTGGGCACTGTCTGAGGGAGTAAGGGTGGCTTCGTAGAAGGGGTTAAAGGGGGGGAATCATATAACTGAAATAGCATAATAGCACAAAAATTCTGTGGCACACCACAAGAAAAAAAAAAGGAAAGCTTTGTATTACCCAATACTCAATTTGTAAAGAGGAAATAAATACTAAGCATCTGAGTATTTATGTATTCACAGTGTCTGAACATCGTAAAAAGATGTCTCAAAACCCTTAAAAACAGAAAAAGAACTTGCTGACATTGTTTTTGTGACCCCAGTACTTTCATACTCAGAAGTGCTGAGGATATATTTACTTGGTGTCTATAAACATTACTATGTAGCAGCCCAAAAAGATATCACTAAGAAATAGTGGAAGGTATGGTATTTTTTTCTATTTTCCATTTTCTTTACCCATGGGAATTGAATCTGCCATCTCAATTACATACAGGTAGGTGCTCATTCAATAAGTGAAATTCTGTAACTCAGGATATAGTTGACAGGATTTCTAGGCTAGGTAGAAGAAAAAAACAAAATACAAAAGAAAAAGACCTTTTTGAATTCCCTTGTCTCTCAGTGTCTTCTTCCCTGCAAAAATAAAGATACTAGGAAGGTAAATTTCTAAGGTTCCCTTTCCCTCTTTACATTTCTGATTCCTTGGTAAGAAGTTAGATTCCAGCACAGGAAACCTCAGTGATAGCCTCAGAAAAAGAAAGAGAAAGAAAGAAAAGAAAGAAAAGAAAGAGAAGAAAGAGAAGAGAAGAAAGAGAAGAAAGAAAAGAAAGAAAAGAAAGGAACAAAGGAACAAAGGTTTTTTGGGGTTTTTTTAAAAGTATTTACAGCTGGTTTTATTTTTTTAAATTAAATGTACTGGGGTAACACTGGTTAATAACATTATACAACTTGCATGTATATAATTCCATAACACATTATCTGTATAATACACCACATTGTGTGCTCACCACCCAAAATCTAGTCTACTTTTGCCACTGTATGTTAGGAAAATCTCAAGAAAATTTCTCTTTTGGGTAGAAATTCAAGTACTTCAACGAAATGATTTTGCTGACATCTTCTTTCAGGTATTCTCCAAATTACATGTAAAATTAAGTGGTATTAAACTTAAAAAACTGTATCTGTCCTGCTATTTATTTATTCTATCCATTTTTCAATGTATATTTGTCTTGTTCCTTTCTAAGACAGCTATCCTTACCATGAAAAAAAGTACTTCAAATGATATATGCTGAAAAGAACTATTTGTGCTAGAAAGTAAAACAAGTAAGGAAAAGAGCAATTAAATGCAAGTACAGAAGCTCAAAAATACCAAAGAAACTTGACTACTTCTAATGGTGTTTTTCTATTTTAACAGATATAGAAATGTTCAATTTAAAAGAACTGTTAACTAAAACCTTTAACTATCCAAATACATTATTAATTAGAACATTCCATATTTAGCAAAAGGGAAAAAGCAAAGGAACTATTGTTTAGCAGTATTTATCGAACACTTACTGTACACCAACACTATACTTGGTGTTTACACGTTACCTCATTTAATCATCAGAGCAATCTTAAAAGGATTCTCATTTCAATATTACAAAGAAACTAAGACTCAGAATAATTAAGAAACTCAGCTTAATAAAAATAAAACCAGCTAACCTGTCATTCAGTAAAGCCAAATATGTCCTCAAGCACATAATCAGTCTATAGTGTTATAGAGAATTAGCCCCAAATACAAAATGCTACAGCATTAAGAGATCATGGTTGTTCAACAGCCTATATCATTAACAGTAAAAAAAAAGATTCTCATAAATTAAATTCAATGAAGAGTTTAGTTTTAAAACTTCATATTTCTACTCAACTGTTATAATTTCATGTCTAAAATAATAGATTAATATTTATACCATTAAATATTTACTTTTACATATAATATTATTTGGACCTAAAAGAAACAATCAATATTTTAAGAGACAGTCAGTAATTTATCAAAAGTAGTTTTGATGATCCCCAAGACCAAAACATTGAGAAATATGTGGTTTTACCTACATGTACTTTTTTAAAAATGAAAGAATGTTGTTATGCATTATAATTAAGACATTAACCTCATAACAGGTTAAATAAAGAACCCAAATATTTATGTATTTAATAAGAACTAGAAGCAGAAAATTGTGCTTAGTATGGCACAAATTTATTCTTTAGCATTTCATACAGGAGGAGTTAAGTGATCAACAATCTTAACTTACAAGAACATGAAGAACATATTAAGGATCCTGGTCCTCTTTTACTCAGTTCAATATTGGTCTAGATACAGCTACACAGAAGAAAATAAAAAGCTACACATCTCCACATGGAATCCACTAAAACCAATCATACTCTTTAGTTATACTTCTACAATGGGTTGAATAGTGTCCCACAAAAATTCATGTCTGCCCAGAACCTTGGAATATTATCTTATTTGAAAATAGGATCTTTGCAGAAGTAGTTATGTTAAGGACCTCAAGATGAGATCATCCTAGATTTAGGGTGGACCCTAAATTCAATGATAGGTATCCTGATAATAAGAGAAGAGCACGCAGAAACAAAGTGAGGGTGGCAATGTGAAGATGGAGTCAGACATTGTGATGAGACATCTACAAGGCAGGAAATGCCAAAGACTGTAATCACCAGAAGCTTGCAGAGGCACATGGGACAGTTTCTCCCTCAGAGCCTTTCTACAGAGGGAACCAACACTACTGATACTTTGATTTTATACTTCTGGCCTTCTGAACTGTGAAAAAAATAAAATCCTGTTGTTTTAAGGTACTCAGTTTGTGGTCATTGTTACAGAAGTCCTAGAAAAC
The DNA here is from genome assembly GCF_019186645.2 of Phyllostomus hastatus. NCBI lineage: Eukaryota > Metazoa > Chordata > Mammalia > Chiroptera > Phyllostomidae > Phyllostomus > Phyllostomus hastatus. Next base: position 43,947,080 of record NW_025334041.1, read on the forward strand.
CTGTAAAACTTTCTTATAATATCTTGATATAATCACTGAGTTAATAGATTTCATTATTATAATAAGTTAAATAATGCAAATATATACGTAAACACTCTAAAAAATAAATGCTATTTAAAAGCATGGTAGTACTATATCATCATCACTGCCAGTGTATGTATAAATACTGATTATATCTTTTTTAAAAGGTATATACCTCCCCAAACATTCTGTCATTAGAAGTCATCTTAAAATATGAGTTCCCAACCCCCAGGCCACGCATCAGTCTGTGGCCTGTCAGGAACGAGGCCACACAGCAGGAGGTGAGCTGTGGGTGTGCAAGTGAACCTTCATCTGTATTTACGGCTACTCCCCATTGCTCGCATCACTGCCTGAGCTCTGATCAGCAGTGGCATTAGATTCTCACAGGAGTGTGAATCCTACTGCGATTGCACACATGAGGGATCTAGGTTGCACGTTCCTATATTATGAAAATATAATGCCTGATGATCTGAGGTGAAGCTGAGGCAGTGATGCTAGCCCTGGGGAGTGGCTACAGATACAGATTATCATTAGCAGAGAGGTCTGACTGCACAGAACCACAATTCAACTGCTTGCAGACTCACATCAAAACCCTGTCAGTGAGTGGCAAGTAACAAATAAGCTGCATCCAGTGGCAGGCTTTATAGTGGGAAGTGAGTTCATGTACTTCAATTGTATAGCTGCATCTGGTGAAAGGCTTTAGTCAGAATCTGATACTTATTTTAGTCTGCAATTGGCCCACCCATTATTTTATTTACCACTCCATTTTAGGCCTCTTTCCTGCACTACACACTTGCTGCAGTCAGTTTTGATAACCCTAGCCAAAATGAGTAAAAAACAAACATTGCCGGAGAACGTCTTAAAATATTTATTTATTTATTTATTTATTTATTTATTTGGTAAGGGAAAGAGAAAGAGAAGGAGAGAAACATCAATGTGTAGTTGCCTCTCACACGCCCCACACTGGGGACCAAGCCTAAAACCCAGGAATGTGCCCTAACTGGGAATTGAACCAGCATCCCCTTTGTTCACACACTGGCACTCAATCCACTGAGCCATACCAGCCAGGGCTGGAGAGCTTCTTTGAAAAGGGAGAAAGACCCAATTATGAGATAGCAGAAGACTCTAAGACTGCCAATAAAAACAAAGCTACCTTTAAAAGAAAACACCAAAAGTGCTATTTAAATTATGGGTTCATTGATTGCAACAGGTGATTCACATTCTCTAAAACCACTTTGTATAATATGTGGTGACCAGCTATCCCACAAAACCATGAAGTCTTCAAAACTGCTTCGCCACATGGAGACCAAGCACCCTGCACTAAAAGACAAGCCTTTGGAGTTTTTCAAAAGATAAAAAACATGAATAGAAGCAAGTATTTGATGAAGGCCACCACTCCATCAAATGTGTCTGCACTGAGAGCATCATTCTTAGGGGCTAACCACATTGCTAAAGCTAGGAAGCCCTTCACTATTGGTGAAGAGTTGATCCTGCCTGCTGCTAAGGACATTTGTTGTGAACTTTTAGGAGAGGTTGCAGTTCAAAAGGTGACACATATTCCCCTTTCAGCTAGCACCATAACTAGACAAATTGATGAAATAGCAAAGGATACTGAGGCAAAATTGTTAGAGAGGATTAATGAATCACCATGGTATACAATCCAGGTTGTTGAGTCTACTGATGATAGCAACAAGGTAAAGACACTTGTTTTTGTGCAATATATTTTTCAAGAGGATGTGTATTAGGACTTACAGGCACTTTTGTTGCAAACCAATGCCACAGCTGCAGAACTATTCCAGTCTTTGAATGATCACTTATCAGGAAAACTGAATTGGTATGTGGATGGACAGAGTGGCTGCCATGACTGGATGGCTTTCTGGTTTCATTGCATGGGTCAAAGAGATCGCTTCTGAATATGAGTCTAGGCACTGTGTCATCCATAGAGAAATGCTGGCTAGCTGAAAAATGTCATCTGAACTTAATGTTTTGCAGGATGTGATTAAAATTATCAACATTAAAATACACACCCTTAACTCACATCTATTTGCACAGCTCTGTGAGGAGATGGATGCAGAGCACACACTTCTCTTATACACAGAAGTGAGATGGCTTTCTATAGACAGATCATTGGCCAGAGTTTCTGAATTACAAGAGCCACTCCAGAGATTTCTTTTAGAAAAACAGTCATCACTGGCAGCACATTTCAGTGACACAGAATGGGTCACAAAATTTGCTTACCTGTGTGATATATTCAGTCTGCTCAATGAACTCAATCTGTAACCTCACGGGAGAACAACTGTGTTCAAGTCCGCAGATAAAGTGGCTGCATTCAAAGCCAAACTGGAATTATGAGGGCGACAAGTGAACATTGGGATTCTTGACACCTTTCAAACATTAGCAGAGATTCTGAAAGAGACTGAGCCAGGGCCTTCTTTCCCCAAGCTGATGCATGATGACCTATCTCAGCTTTCAGAAGAGTTTGAGCATTACTTCCAAACCACAAAAGACCCCTGAACTGGGAAGGAAAGATCTGCAACCTTTTTGTGAATAAGCCAGGTGAATCAACCTTATCTGTGCTAGAAGAGGATCCACTGCTTGAGACTACAAATGACGGAGGCCTTAAAAGTATGCTTGAGACAACTTCAAATCTCCTTATGTTCTAGATTAAAGTTATGGCGGAATATCCTGAGATTGCCACAGAAGCACTGAACAGCTTTCTTCCATTTCCAACATCCTATCTTTGTGAAGCAGAGTTTTCTGCAGGGACAGCAACTAAAATGAGATTATAGAGTAGACTGGATATTAGCAACACACTTCAGCTTTCACTGTCTCCCATCACCCCCAGATGGGACCATCTAGTTGCAGGAAAACAAACTCAGGGCTCCCACTGATTCTGCATTATGGTGAATTGTATAATTATTTCATTATATATTATGATGTAATAATAATAGAAATAAAGTTCACAATAAATGTAATGTGCCTGAATCATCCCGAAACCATCCTGCCCCCTGGTCTGTGGAAAAATTGTTATCCACAAAACAGTCCCTGGTGCCAAAAAAGTTGGGGACCGCTTTTAAAAAACAACTCTCAAATTAAACAAATGAATTTATAACAGGGTTTTTTTTGTGTCTTTTTAAAAACTTTGAAAGGAAGTGGTCTCCGTTTCCCATTCTCACTCACTGGGCACAAATAACCATGTTCTTCCTCTTCCCTTTGCAAAATTCTTTCTTTCTGTTCCTCTTCCATTCCCATGGCTCCTACTTATCTCTGGACTTAACTCTTTTGAAGGAGTAAAAAAAAGAAAATTCTACAAATTCCATTTCCATGTATAGGGCAAGTATTTCACAACTTATTGATACTTACCTTAATGTCTAGAGAGGTGACACATGAATCTAAGTTGTTGGAAAATTTAGTGTGTACATTAGAAATACTTTACATAAGGCTGAAGCACTTTGTAATCTCCTTAATTTCTTTGTTGCCATGTTGCTTTGTATTAATGTACTGACTTTAGTGTAAAATTAAATGTTAGTGACATATATATTAGATACTTAATATTTTGAACAGTAAGTGCGGTCACTGTCAAATAAGACTTTAATAAATCAAATGACAGTAAAATCTTAGTGGTTATAAATATTTCTATGATGTATAATTTTATCATATTGCTCATGGATTTATTTCAATTTGTTTTATAAAAATTTTTTTGTGTGTTTTTTAAAACAGCTTTAATACAGAAAGAAGAGTGTACTGAAAGCAGACCTAAGTTTGGGTTTTATCACTAATTCATGATCAAGGTATTAGGTCTACAGGCATGAGGCTTCTTAATCATAAACTAAAAAGTTCAACAGGAACTAGATAATTTCAAACTACCTTGGTAGTCTATTTCTTTCTTGTAAATAAAATTAAAACTTAAATTATTTATGCTAGAGATACCCAAAGTGGAGAGTATGAGGATGGAAAATTAAGAATTTCATGATCAAACTAGGGAGAAAAATCTTAAATGAAAAGGAACATATTTCAGCAGTGAAACTAACCAATCTATTTTGACTAGAACAGTCCTATTTTTGGCAAGTAAGTGACATTAAAAAGGAAGAGGTAGAGAACATGATCAGTGACTGACTAGAGCAAAGAAAGTTGAGGTTTATGAATTACACTTAATCATGACTTTGCTGTTAGACAGCAAGCATCAACTAAATTCCCACTGTTCTATAATGCTGGATACTAGAAGTCTGACATTCTAGGTTTTTCATTTATAACTAAGAATCTTTTCAGCCTCATGAAAATTTTCAGAATGTATGAAATAAACCCAAGAGCAATTCCCGATATAACTATGAGGATTATGAAATAATAATAATAGAAATAACTTCCATTTACTGAAGGCTTACCCTGTGTACACACATGTATCATCAATTACTCCTCAAATTACTCCTGTACCCAACCAGGGCAGGATGCTCTTTTTTGCAAGTAAAATCCAGTTCAAACTAGCTTCAACAAGAAAGGGGAATTTGCCCTGGCTGGTGTAGCTCAGTGGACTAAGCACAGGCCTGCGAACAAAAGCATTTCTAGTTTGATTCCCAGTTAGGGCACATGCCTGGGTTGCAGGCCATATCCCCAGTATGGGGTGTGCTAGAGGCAACCACACATTGATGCTTCACTCCCTCTCTTTCTCTCTCCCTTCCCCCTCTCTCTAAAATAAATAAATAAAATCTTTAAAAAAAAAAGGGGGAACTTACTGGCTGATGAGACTAAATAACTCAAAGGTCAAGTGAAGGTAATCTGAGGGTGCAGTGAATCAAGAGACTCAAGTACGACACTGGCTTGTGGTTGTCTCTTTTTACCCCATTCCTGACCCACTCTGGTGCTGTCTCATTCTTTCTTGTCCACAACTTTCTCCATAATGTGGTAACATGCTTATAGGCTTTTATCCTTTTAGGTTCTCAACGAAAGAAGCAAGAGTCTTTTCCATGAGCTCTAATAAAAAAAAGTTTGTAGAAGGACCATATGGGTCAAAAGATACACCTGGACAAATCACTGTGGCCAAGGAGATGAGGTACCATCTCTGGTCTTGCCTTAGCCTTACATTCATGTCTTTGACCAAATGGAAAAAGGAGTGTGTGCAGTACAGACAAGGTCATTAAAGACATTTTTAAGTCCTGAAAGCCATGCTAATTTCTCATCTACTATATATTCTAATTCATAAGATACAATACTAAGATTTTTTTAAAGAAATACTTCATAAATATTGAACACTTCATAAACTACTTTAAAATTTTTGAAAAATCATATATAAAGTTAATTCTCTTCTGCACAACCCTGTGAAGCACATAGGGGAATTATTATTATTCTCAGTTTATTAAAGAGCAAAAAGATAGGAGAGATTAAGTAACAGTTCAATAATACAAGCTAGAATGTCATAAACTCAAATACAAATGCTCTTTCAACCATAACAATGCTATAAAGCAAAATAGTTTAAAATTACATTAAAGATTTCATGTTTCATATGAGAATGTGGCTCAAGGAAAAAACTTATAGAGAAAATGTAATTAACCCATTTTTCAGAAGCTAAGGATCTCTATTTTGGTAGATTTTACTTTTCTATCTACTACTATCACCATCCAGAAGAGGACTGTATGTGAAACTATATCCCATCAGAATTTCTTGCGTATCACTTAGAATGTTTTCAGCTGCAAGGGAAAAAAATTCCAAGTGACTGAAAAAAAATCAGGGACTTATTATCTTAACAGTAAGAATATTTTACTTATACCAAAGTAAAATATTTCCAGTTAATTAATTAGGTGTCTCAAATGTCCTGAAAAAAAAAAATGAGGTTCTTTCCATCTTTGTACTCTGCCATCCTTGGGTTGTTGGCAAGCTCCCCTCATAGGAGCAAGTTTACAGTAAGAGCTTCAAGCAGCAGAGCCTCACTCATCAATGTCTAGAAACAGGGAATAGATCCTCTATTTCATTTCATTCATTTACCTTTGTTAAATTAGTTAATATACATAAAGCTCTTAGAAAATGCATATAATAAATGTTATATAACTTTTGCTGTTATTGTTGGGCCTCTTTTTAAGAGATGAAAGACTTACCGCAGATGCCTTCATGTTTCATTAGCCAGAGCTGGAATATATGAGCCCTGTCTAAGCCAGTCACTGGCAAGGAAAATAGAAGTCCATGACTGGCTTAGCCTAATCTGGATTCATCCCCTTTGAGAGGTTAGCAACATACTCCCTGGCCATAAGGCTCTGTGGGGGATAACAAATTCTGTCACAAGTAGTTCTTCCAACAGGGAAAAAGGTTGGGAATAATTTTGCATAAGAAACTCACTTTACTCCATTCCTCCCCTCTGTACATCCTTTCTTCTTACAGACCTAAATAATAAAAGTCTGGAGGTGCCTCGGGGCATTTTTCCCCAATTTGGAGAAAGTTTTCTGTGATAGGAGGAAATACACCTACTCTAGGAAAGCAGGGAAGGAAAAAGAGGCTGACTCCTCAAGATGGTGCTCTTGAATGTGCTCTGGTGATGGAGTTCCATTAATTCTGAGATAAGCTCCACCACTTCACATGGTTTAGTTCAAAAACCAATATATGTCCCTGTTTTGCTAAAGACAATCTGTCTTACTTACAAAAAGAAGAAAAATCTTAAAAGTAAATAACAACACAGTTTTCGGAGTTTGAAAGCTGAGATTTAATACTTCTTAACCATCTGTGCAAGTTATTACTCCTAAATGCCCTACTAATGTACTTAGTGTACACACAAGCACACATGCAGATATACAAAACTAAACTTTACTAAAAAGGGAGAGATTTTAAAATTTCTATTAATAACTGACAGCAGTTATCAGTCAAGTTCATGTTACTTAGGCTAGTTTCTCATTTATAGTACTAAATAAATCCCATGGTTGGCTCACACTTAGAAGCCATTAAACATACTTATTCAAGCTTTCTTGCTGGCTATTGACTCCATAAAGACAATGACCAAGATCTAAATCATATAGTTCCTCCTCAGTTCTATAAGCTAAATTCACTATTTTACTGTCTCCACACAGTGTTGCTAGTATTTTTATTCTCTTTAAAACTTTGGGATTATTTCTGTGCCACCCTTTTATAATAAATTCTTCTCCTGAAAACACAACCTCATTCTTTCATAATCTGACCTGCATATTTACAACAGAATCCTAGGGGTCATTTTCTTTTAAAGGAATACTTAGTTTGTCAATTATCTTTGAACCTATGACTTCAGGCCCCTCTTTAGGATGCCTTCCAAAAGATAAAAAATGCTCTCTTCTCAGGAACAAAAAACTAGAAAGATGACAACAGAGTACTGTGTTAATAAAAAAAATTCAACAGCCCAATATTAATCAAAACTATTATGATTTTCTCCTGTCACTATTCTTACAGCATTAAATTGTTTCTCTGAGCCCTGGCTGGTGTGGCTTAGCGGACAGAGCACTGGCCTTCGAACCAAAGGGTTGCTGGTTCAATTCCCAGTCAGGGCACATGCCTGGGTTGCAGGCCAGGTTCCCCGGTGCAGGGCATGTAAGAGGCAATCACACATTTTTGTTTCTCTCCCTCTCTTTCTCCCTTCCTTTTCCTCTGTCTATAAATAAAATCTTTTAAAAAAAATTGTTCCTCTGAATTAACGACTAAATATTTGTTTCAACAAGAACATTCAAACTACTCATGACTATGAATGACTGACTATAAGTACAAAATGGAATTTAAAATTAGATATTAAAGGACTTCAAAAAAATCTCAAAATAAGCCATGTAGAGAATAATTAAAAGGTATGTGATATTTAATTAGATCTACACATATTTTAATACTTTAAAACAATTTGGTTTTATTTCTTTCCTCCTGCAAATTTCATATCTGATATTAGAGCTCAAGTTTACAACAGTCCATAAGTTAAGTAATGGTATCTGGGCTAGCTAGTGCTCAGTACTCAAAACAAAAAGATGGAAATGTTACCACTTTCAAGTGGAAAAGATGACTTCAAAGTGAGTTACAACCAAGCAAACAAATATTCAAGAAAACCAATGTGAACATGTCTTGATTTTTATCCAGAGCAGTACCTCTTAGTATAAGCTGGATACTCCTGGAGGATACTAATAGAATCAAAGAATGCTATAATGTTAAAACTTTTAAAATCATCTAACCAGGACTTCTTCATTTGGGGTTCAAATCAGATGTGAAATTCATATATGTGTACATTTTTCTGGAAATAAGATCCTAGAAATTTTTCTAAAATTTCATCACCATTTCAAAAGGATGTATGAGTGAAAAGAGGTTGAGATTGGGTAAGGAGAGGGAGAGGAAGTCCTGGGGACATTATCTAGTTAATGTAGAGATATGATTAGTGAGATTCATAGAAATGAAATTATTTGCCAGTGGTCAAATAATCAGCAAGTATCAGTTTCGGTACTCAAGTCTTCTTTTTTTCCACTGAAACACAAACAGCTCTTAAAAGACTTTTTTTGGTAAATATACACTTAAAACAAAAACAAATCTGTATGATGTAAGAGCAATGAAGAGAAGTCTCAGGCTGACAATAAAAAGAACTATCAAGATGGCAAATTAGAGGCATGACTTCAGAACAATTCATTCAGAATAGAGGAGAGTTCTAAGAGGGCTATTCCCAAGAAAGAAAAAAAAAAAAGGAACTGATACAATACCTGAATGTAACTAATTGAAACAAAATGAAATTTACAGCTCCAACAGAGACTTTGGAGAATTAGAAAACCCAAGAAAAAGGGGGGGAAAGTTTCACAGACAGAAAACATTATCACAGTACATTATACTGAGGCAGTATGACACAGTTCTAAATGACACATATGCAAACATACACCCTGAATGCTATTTAATCAAAATTTGTAGTCACAGAGAGGGTGGGGTAGGGAGGGTGATTGAAGGGAGCTCATAAAAAAGCTAAATCTTTATCATACAGTCATAAATCGACAAATAACATCTACAATAAAATAATCAAGGCAAGGTAGGTATGTTTAAAAACATAAAGAAGGGCTGGAATGGGAGTAAAAGGGAGAAAACTGTACTTGAACAAAGATTAAAATTAAAAAAAAAGAAAAAAAAACATAAAGAAAATAGTATTAAAAAACCCAAACAGTGTTTTTAACTGGGCGCTATTGCATTTTGAGTAGGGTAATCCATTGTTACTTGGGGCTGTCTTAAAGTACGGGTCAGCACACTGACGCCTAATAAGACAAATGTAGCCTGTTGCCCGTTTTTGTAAACTCTTTTATTGGAAGGAACACAGCTATGCCCATTCATTTAATTCATTTACATATTGTCTACAGCTGTTTTTGTAGTATGACATCATTGAGAAGTTGCCACAGAGACTTATGGCCTTCAAAGCCTAAATTATCTGGCCCTTTACAGAAAAAGTTTGCCAACCTCTAGTTTACCGTATTGCATGACATTTAGTATCTGATTGCTACCCACAAATGTCAGTATTCCCCCAAAAGTAATTATGAAAACCAAAATTTCACACTCCACGTTTTCAACACACCCTCCCCAACTCCCTACTAGTGTCCAGAAGTAGAACTTTGGTTTGAGAACCACTAAGCTATAAAGAATTTAAAATGATTGTTCCTGGGGAGCAAAATTCAAGAGATTGGGTGAGGACAGGGAGAGAAACTAGTGGGGACTGCTCCCTCCCTGAGTAAGTCTTGAAACACTAATTAATCTTTCAAAGTAGCCACATATATTTTTTCAAGAAAATTAAATTTTAAAGCAAAAAATATATAAAGGAATCAAATCTGGTTCATGATTCTGGGGACTCTCTAATATAAAATGTATGATTACATTTTCTAGATTTAAATTGTGACATCTGTTGTATTTGCTCTGGAAAATATTTTGGTTGTACATCCAAAGCTGCTAGGTAAATAACTCTCAGATAAGAAGAGTGTCACTGTGATAACTGAATGTGTATGTCATATTTCAACCCTTGGATCCCAAGAAAAGTCAGTCAATCTAGCACATTCTACACATGATCTTCAGTGAAGTTTTCAATGTTCAACATAAAAAGCCAAAGAGATAAAATGTTTAATAAACATTACTAACTCTCATAAGGAAATATTAAGTTTTCAAAGATCTATATAGCAAATTTAAAAAATTTTGTTTTTATTTTATTTTATTTTTGAATTAATAGTATGAGCAACACTTCCATTTAGTACTTCCAATTTAGTATTTTATTTGAAAAATGTGATGCTATATATCTGTGATATGTTCTACCTAGAAAATAACATGTCTAAAGACAGACAATATCCTTAGGTTTGACTAATCTTTAAAGTGTTCTAATTACCACTTACTTCCAATTCAACTAAATTTTATTTTATTTTTATTTTTAATCCTCGCCAAGGATATATTTATTGATTTTAGAGAGAGAGGAATGGAGAGAGGGAGGGAGTTTCAGGGGGAGCGAAAGAGAGAGAGAGAAACATCAACGTGTGAAACAATGATTCTTTGTCTCCTGTACGCATTCCAACAGAGGATCACATCTGCAGCCTAGGTATATGTGCCCTGACCGATGGAACCCACAACCTTTTGGTGAACAGGATGATGCTCCAACCGAGCCACCCAGCCAGGGCCAATTTAACTAAATTTTAAAATTGTTTGATCTTCCCATGCATAGGAAAAGCTTTAAATATGTATTTGGTTAATAGGGACCTGAAGAATAAGAATCAAAAATGTTGTAAAATGTGAAAAAAACATAATTCATTACATACACCAAAAATCTAAGATACTACATTTAATAACATACATTTTAAAAAGTATAAACAACACTCTTCAGGAGTTAACAGTACACTGTATTTTTCTAAAAGGCATTTATTTTCTTCAATTTTATAAAGAAATATTACATTTGTAAAGCATATTTTGAAATGTATAGGATGACGCAGCTAGTTAAGTAGTTATGACAATAATGCTAAAACATCAAAATAAACATTTTAATACTACAGTTTGAAGAATACAATCTCCAAAGGCTAATTTTACTATAAAGATTCAGCTGTTGAATTGTAATTTATAAGAAACAGATTAAAACTATTCTATCTCTTAAAATAAAATAGCTATAAAATTATAACAGCTCTGCTAACCCAGCTTTCTTTTAAAAGAAATACAAGAAAAAAAATTCAATGCCTTTACAAAATGCTAATTACATTCATAATCTTAGAAATCTTAGAAACTTAGAAGTTTACATTATGACTAGAAATAATTAATCTAACAACTTTGAAAATGTGGATTTCAAAGTGGAGAAAAAATGTTTTTAGACCTGGTCTAATTTATTTAGAAGTAAAACTGACACAAAGAAAAATATTATTCCCCTTTCCATTCAAAAGATCCTAAAATCTATTTGTCATTATTTTAGGTAACTGACATAAATCCATAGTATTTCCATACAAACAGAAAGCATTTTTAGAATAAAAAACATTTAAGAGGTTAAAAGCTTTGATTATCAACTTACCTTTTTTTGATACCAGACTATAGCATCAGTGACTTTGGACGCCATTTATTCCACTGAAATCACACATTCGTCATTTTAAGCTGCGCAAGAGAGAAAAACATACTGACTTTACTTCCACCTTCCAAAAGGAAACTGAGCAACATGCATATCTAGCACTCTGGTTACTTGTAGAGCAAAGGGTGTATGACTACACTTATATTACACTCTTCCTCATTACTATTTTAGCAACAGGTTCTCTTAAGTAAACAAAATCAGTTGCCATAATAAAAGAAGGATCTTTCTATGTGAATATAACACTTGAATTTTCTTACAAAATAGCTTAATCTTTTTTTAATTAGCTTTTTAAATAAATTTCAGAATTTCCTATATTATACTGAAATTTTTCATTTGTAAATTCACATATAGGAATTCATTCAGTAATAGATGAATTTTGCTGCAGTTTCTGTCTAGGAACTGGTCTCAATTACTGTTGCTAAAGGACGGCTTGATAAAGATGCCAAAATTTATAATCACATTTCATTTTCCCTGATGCTCAGTAAACACAAAATTGAACTAAAATCAAATAACTAGAGAAATCTAATTAATTTATATTAAATACTAAGCCAATATTATAGCTCATTACATAGGAAAATTAACATGAAGGACTTCCCAGATATCATGGATTGCTAATATTTAGAAATTTACCACAGACCATTTCATAAACATCTTTTTGTGTTTGTCTAAACAGTTTTTAGAGAAGAAATAATTCCTAGAGAGAATTAATTCCAGACTGATTCCAGTAATACTTTTCTAGTTTTATCACCAGGCTGGATAGAGGGCATCGCTGGTGTATTAAGGATGAGCCTAAGGTTCAAACAATAGGTACTTTCCCCAGAACTCATTATAAACCAGGATCACTCAAGGCCACCAGCATCTCAGGGAAATCCTGGACGTAAAGCACCCTGCTGAGCTGATCCTAGCACATGCAGATCTGTAAATGGAGAGATTCTACCACTATACAATTTGACCAGACTCAACATAATACCAGATGTTTACGTATCATTCTTGGGTGCATATCAAGATTCAAATATAATAATTATGATTAGCAAGTTCAAATGTTGGAATGATCAACCTGTAAAATTAAAGGCAGAATTTACTTATTTAATGCCTGAATTTTTTATAGTGTTATATATCAGATTATTTTATTACCTTTCCTAAGATACTAATTCCATCTTCAATTGATCAAATTTAAGCAAACTGTCTTGAAATTCCTGAAAAAATGCCCTACCATTTCTTAGAGGAGAAGAACAGTCCACAGACCTGGGTTCAAATACTGTCTCCCTCTATCTAATATGTAATATTGAAGGAGTCACTTAAATCTATTGGACATCAGTTGCTTTCACTTGTACAATATGAATAACTGTACCCATCCATCTCTTGATAAGAAAACAATTCTGAAGCCCTGGCTGGCGTAGCTCAGTAGATTGAGGGTGGGCTGCGAACCAAAGTGTTGCAGGTTCGATTCCCAGTCAGGGTACATGCCTGGGTTGCAGGCCATGACCCCCAGAACCGCACATTGGTGTTTCTCTCTCTCTCTCCCTCCCTTCCCTCTCTAAAAATAAATAAATAAAATCTAATAAAAAAAAACAATTCTGAGATGTTCTAAGTTAAACTTAACTTAGTGATACAACATTCAGTTAATAGTTGTAGATCAGCTCTGACAAGAGACTGCTCACATTTCTGTATTTCTGTTGAAATTTAGAATTAATTTCCAGGTGGCTATTTCCAGGATTATCCAAAAGAGAAAAGCCAGGGACCCTAGAAACCCAGAAGTCTCCATTTCTTATTCACACAAGAACCTTCCAATCTGCTGTCCACAGTTAATTCACAAAAGTAGATACATCCTTCTCACAGATTCTGCTGCACCTACAACTAGCGCCATTTCAACTTCTCCTATCCTCTTTATCTATAATTAAAATGGTAAATCCTTTCAAACGATTTACATCTTTCTTCCCTCCTGCTTGATGTATAAAAACCCTTGCAAAACTCCAGGAATGACTGACAGGACATGTTGTCTTTCCTCCCTACCCACGCTGGTGGTGGTTTAGACTCCATGCCCAAAACCAATCTTCTTTGTTGTCTTTTTTTTTTTTTTTGCTACCAATTGCCTAATAAACCCTTTCTTTTAAAAATAATTTCACCTTGGAAGTTAAAAAAATTTTAAGATTTTATTTATTTACTTTTAGAGAGAGGGGAAGGGAAGCAGAGAGGGAGAGAAACATCAATGTGTGGTTACCTCTCACACATGCCCCCTACTGGGGACCTGACCCACAACCCAGGCATGTACTCCGACTGGAAATGGAGCCTCTAACCCTTTGGTTTGCAGGTCAGCGCTCAGTCTACTGAGCCACACCAGCCAGGGTGGAAGTTAAAATTTTTTTTAACACCCTTATGTTAATAACTTCAAAAATCAACTATAATAGTACACTAGGCATATAATATGTTCTAAATATTTCAATTATATTTATTTGAATTTATAAAAATAAAAATTCAGTCACTTTTGTTTTTTAAAAATAGAAAAACACCTTTCATTAGTAATGGTAAAGTTTGCCCTGCAAAACTCATTTAATAGTTTTTCCACTATGTCAACAACACTTCTGTGACACCAAGTGGCTCATACCTATTTTTAAATGTTTCTACAGCATGATGAGATAGATTTCTGAATCAGACATGACAAAATGCACTTGAAGACACGCAAACTTCACAAGTATAAAAAAAGTAATAAATCAACAAATGATTTTATGAATAAAGATTATTCCTAAAGCTTTTCCAATTTCTTTCATTCTGACAGTTCAGAAATACAGGTTTATAATCTCTATTATTCTAGTTCGTGTTATGTAACTTTTAATGCTAAATTATGACATTGAAGTTAATTTACACTAAAAAAGTAGCAAAGAAAGCTTATTGGGTACCATGAACAGAGATTCTCAATCTTTTTCAATCAACCATTCTGACAGATAGATGGGTATTAAGGTATGGAAATGACCCAATAATAAAACTACAGAGGTAACTGCAGATATAACATTTAAACCTTATTATAGACATTACTTTAATTATCTCTTTTTGCTGTTTTTAAATTTTGTACAAAAATAACCAAGAATATTTGAGGTATTTTTACATTTTATTTTATTTTTTACTGCATTCATTGTAGTGACATTGGTTAATATAATTATATAGTTTCAGGTATATGATTCTATAATACATCATTTATACATGGTATTGTGTGTCCATCACCATCTGTCCCCCCATACGCTCTTCTAGTTTTCCTCCACTCCCCCCTTACCTCTGATAATCACCACACTGGTATCTGTGCCTGTGAGTCTTTTTTGTTGTTGTTTTTGTTTTGCTTAATCCTTTCCCCTTTTTTACCCATTCCCACAACCCCATACTCTCTGACATCTGTCAGTGTGTTCTCTATGGGTCTGTTTCTATTTTGTTAGTTTGTTTATTAGGTTCTACATATGAGTGAAATCCATTACTACTTGTCTTTCTCTGACTGGCTTATTTCACTTACCATAATGCTCTCTAGATCCATCCATGCTGTTGCAAAGGGTAAGATTTCCTCATTTATTTTTTATGGCCGAGTAGTACTCCATTGTGTAAATATACCACATATTTTTCACCCCCTCATCTACTAATGGACACCTAGGTTGCTTCCAAATCTTGGCTATTCTAAATAATGGTGTATATATTCTTTCAAATTATTTGGGTTTCTTCAGATATATTTCCAGAAGTGGAATCGCTAGGTCATAAGGCAGTTCTATTTTTTAATTTTGTGAGGTAACTCCATACTGCTTTCCACAGTGGCTGCACCAACAGTGCATGACGGTTCCCTGCTCCACATCCTCGCCAACACTTGTTGTTTGTGGATTTATTGATGACAGCCATTCTGACAGGTATGAGGTGATATTTCACTGTAATTTTAATTTGGATTTCTCTGATTAGTGACAGTGAGCATCTTTCCACATGTCTAATGGCTAACTGTATGTCCTCCTTGGAGAAGTGCCTATTCAGGTCCTTTGCTCAATTTTTAATTGGATTGTTTGTAATCCAAACAATCCTGGTATTGAGTTGTATAACTTCTTTATAAATTTTGGGTATAAACCCTTTATCAGAGATATCGTTGGAAAATATATTCTCCCATCCCATGGACTGTCTTTTTATTTTGTTTATTGTTTGCTTTGCTGTGTAAAAACTTTTTAGTTTGATGTAGTCCCATTTGTTTATTTTTTCTTTTGTTTTCCTTGCCTAGGAGATATATAAGAAAAAAAAATTGCTGTGAGAAATGTCTGAGATTTTACTGCCTTTCTTCTGGGATTTTTATGGTTTGGAGCCTAATATTTAAGTCTTTAATCCGCTTTTGAATTTATTCCTGCATATGGTATAATAAGGTGTTCTAGTTTAATTTTTTGTACATATCTGTCCAGTTTTCCCAACACCATTTACTGAATAGACTACCTTTACCCCAATGTATGTTTTTGCCTTCTTTGTCAAATATTGACAATAAAGGTGTGGATTTATTTCTGGGCTCTCCATGTCTGTACTTATGCTGTTTTGATTACTATGGCTTTGTGGTATAGTTTGGTATCAGGTAGCGTAATTCCTCCAACTTTATTCTTCTTTCTCAAGGTTGCCGTGGCTATTTTGGGTCTTTTGTGGTTCCATATAAATTTATGGTTCTAGTTCTGTGAAACACACCATTGGTATTTTGATAGGAATGGCTTTGAATCTATAGATGGATTTGGGTAGTATGGACATTTTAATAATGTTAATTCTTCCTATTCATTAACATAGGATATACTTCCACTTATTTGCATCTTCTTCAGTTTCTTTCCTTTTTAAAAAAAGATTTTATTTATTTATTTTTAGAGAGAGGGGAAGGGAGGGAGAAAAAGACGGAGAAAAACATCAATTTGTGGTTGCCTCTCACGTGCCCCTGGCATGTGTCCTGACAGGGAATCAAATTGGCAAGCCTGGAGTTTGCAGGCTGGAGTTCAATCCACTGAGCCACATGAGCCAGGGCTCAATTTCTTTCTTCAGTGTCTTACAATTTTCTGAGTACAGGTCTTTTACATCCTTGGTTTAACTTACTCATAGGTATTTTATTCTTTTTGAAGCAATTGTGAATGGGTTGTTTCCTTAGTTTCCCTTTCTGACAGTTCATTGTTGGTGCATAAAGACACAACTGATTTCTGGATATTTATTTTGTATCTTGCTATTTACTGAATTCATTTATCACTTTCAGTAGTTTTTTACTTGAATCTTTAGGGTTCTCTATTATATACAGTATCATGTCACCTCTACATAATGAGTTTTACTTCCTCCTTCCAATTTGGATGCACTTAATTTTTTTCTTTTCATCTGACTGCTTGAGGCTAGGACTTCTAGTACTATGTTAAATAAGAGAGATGATAGAAAATATCCTTGTCTTGTTCCCAATCTTTTTTTTTCGTTTTTTTTTAATTTATTGATTATGCTATTACATTTGTCCCTTTTCCCCCCTTCCCTCCCCTCCACCCTGTACACCCTCTCCCACCCGCATTCCCCCCCCTTTAGTTCACTTCCATGTGCAATTCTTATGAGTTCTTTAGCTTCTACCTTTCCCGTACTATTCTTGCCCTCCCCCTATCTATTTTCAACCTACATTCTATGCTACTTATTCTCTATACCTTTCCCCCCCTCCCCTCCTCCCACCCCCCCCCCTGTTGCTAGCCCTCCATGTGCCCTCCATTTCTGTGGTTCTGTTCCTGTTCTAGTTGTTTACTTAGTTTCTTTTGGTTTTGCTTTAGGTGTAATTGTTAATAATTGTGAGTTTGCTGTCCTTTTACTATACATGTCTTTTTCTTTATCTTCTTTTCTTAGATAAGTCCCTTTAGCATTTCATAAAATAAGGGCTTGGTGATGATGAACTCCTTTAATTTGACCTTATCTGAAAAGCACTTTATCTTCCCTTCCATTCTAAATGACAGCTTTGCTGGATAGAGCAATCTGGGATGTAGGTCCTTGTCTTTCATGACTTGGAATATTTCTTTCCAGCCCCTTCTTGCCTGTAAGGTCTCTTTGGAAAAATCAGCTGACAGTCTGATGGGAACTCCTTTGTAGGTTACTGTCCCCTTATCTCTTGCTGCTTCTAGGATTCTCTCCTTCGTTTTTACCTTGGCTAATGTAATTATGATGTGCCTTGGTGTGTTTCTTCTTGGGTCCAACTTCTTTGGGGCTCTCTGAGCTTCTTGGATTTCTTGGAAGACTGTTTCCTTTGCCAGATTGGGGAAGTTCTCCTTTATTATTTGTTCAAATAACTTTTCCACTTGTTGTTCCTCCCCTTCTGGTACCCCCTATAATTCGAATGTTGGAACGTTTAAAGGTGTCCTGGATGTTCCCAAGGCTCTCCTCGATTTTTTTAATTCTTATTTCATCATGCTTTCCTGCTTGGTTGATTCTATCTTCCTTCTGGTCCACTGTATTGTTTTGAGACTCAGATTCCTTCCTTTCTCTATTGGCTCTCCTCCGCGTATCTTCCTGCATCTCTTTTATGGTAACCTGCATCCTTTCATCTAAATTGCGCCCAAAATCAACCAATTCCGTGAGCTTTCTAATCACCAGCGTTTTGAACTGTGCATCTGATTGGCTATTTCTTGGTCGCTCAAAAGGATGAGTCCTGGGGGACTGATCTGCTCTGTTGCACACATGTCTTATGTCTTTCCCTGTCTCTCTCCTTTCCGGTCTGGTCGCTCTTGTTAAGGTGGGGGGCGGAGCCTTAGGTGTTCACCGGGGCTGGGCACCCCAGTCGCTAGATTGTGACGTTATATGTGGGGGGCCGGGCGGGAGGGAATCAATGGCGGCAGTTCAATTCTCCTGGGCCCAGACCTTTCCCGGGCTCCTGGGCTGCGAGCTCTGCCCTGGTCCACAATCGCTGCCCCCACTGGGTCCGGCAGCCGCAGCTTGCGTACTCAGGGTCCACCGCTGCGTTCCTGCGCCCCGATGGTTGTCGCGCCGATTCCGCGCCAAATTTCCCCCGACCTCCGTGCGCTGCTGACCCGCGCCAGCCCCGCGCCCGCTCGGCTCGTTGTCTCCTACCAGTCTGGATGTACGGGTCTACTTCAACTTCTTGGCTGTCCGACTTCCATTCAGATGAATCCCGTCGGTTCTGGGTGTTATGCTGACTGTATTTTATTGTTGTTCTAATCTTGGTTGTGCGAGGAGGTACGGTGCGTCCACCTATTCCTCCATCTTGCCGGAAGTCTCGTCTTGTTCCCAATCTTATGGGAAATGCTTATAGTTTTTACTCATTGAATATGATGTTGCTGTGGGTTTGTCTTATATGACCTTTGTTACGTTGAGGTATGTTCCCTCTATTCCCACTCTGCTGAGAGTTTTTATCATAAATGGGTGCTGGATTTTATCAAATGCTTCTCTTGCATCTATTGATATGATCATGTAGTTTTACCCTTCATTTTATTTATGTGGTATGTCACATTTATTGACTTGCAGATATTGTATCAACCTTCCATCTGAATAAATCCCATTTGATCATGGTGTATGATCTTTTTAATGTATTGCTGGATCCGGTTTGCTAATATTTTGTTGAGGATTTTAGCATCTATGTTCATCAGGGATATTGTCCTATAAGTTTCTTTCTTTGTAGTGTCTTTATCTAGTTTTGGAATTAGGATAATGTTGCTTCATAAAATAAGCCTATGGGTAATTCTCTCTTTGACACTGCTTTAATCATCATACCTTGTCAAAACATCTGAAGTTATTCTTTACAGTGCAAGGTTCACACAAAATGCATTTATGATCTCAAAAATCAGGAGAGAAGGAAAAGATGACTACAAAGATATAGTATGTTAAGTCTGCCTTATAGAATTTCACTACAAATAGAGTAATATAGAGGGGTATTCTTTTTTTTTTAATATTTTTTATTTATTTGTGTTTAGAGAGAGGGGAAGGAGAGAGGGAAAGAAACATCAATGTGTGGTTGCCTCTAGCATGCCCCCTAATGTGGACCAAGCCTGCAGTCTAGGCATGTGCCCTGACTGGGAGTCAAACCAATGACCCTTTGGTTCACAGGCCTGAGCCCAATCCACTGAGCTAAATAAATACAGCCAGGGCTAAATAAATGGGTTTTTAAAAAATGTTTTAAAAAGAAATATCTTGTACAAAGAGTGTTATTTACTGGGTTTGACACAATCATTGATTATACTCACAGGAAAATGTTTTCTGAGATAATTAGAGAAACAAGCATTGTCCACGGACTTCAGTGGTGTCCAACATCCCATCTCCATTTTCCAAATTATGTTGTGTCTGGAATCTTTTCTCTCTTCTTCCTCGCCCAAAATACTGAGGATCACAAGGCTAACTCTAGAGCTTCAAGCTACATGTATTTATTTGATGACAACAAAATATTGAACTTCTAACTGTAGAGGTCTCAGTGATATTAGCATATGGTGTGTCTACTTGGTTTTCAAGAATTTATTTTTTATTATCAATGAGTGAGAGAGGGAGAGACAAGGGGAGAAAGAAACAGCAATTTTTTCCACTTATTTATGTATTCATTGGTTGATTTTTATACATGCCTTGATGGGGGATGGAACCTTGGCATATCTGGACAACACTCTAACCAATGAGATGATTTGATTTTTTTCTTAAGATTTTATTTATTTATTTTTACAGAGGGAAGGAAGGGAGAAAGAGAGAGAAAAACATCAATGTGCAGTTGCTGGGGGCCCTGGCCTGCAACCAAGGCATGTGCCCTGACTGGGAATCGTGATTTTTTTAAATATATTTTATTGATTATGCTATTACAGTTGTCCCATTTTCCCCCTTCACTCCCCTCCACCCTGTACACCCTCTCCCACCCACATCCCCCCCTTTAGTCATGTCCATGTGTCATACTTATAAGTTCTTTAGCTTCTACATTTCCCATACTATTCTTACCCTCCCCCTATCTGTTTTCAACCTACATTCTATGCTACTTATTCTCTGTACCTTTTCCCCCCCTCTCCTCCTCCTACTCCCCTGTTGCTAATCCTCCATGTGATCTCCATGTCTGTGGTTCTGTTCCTGTTCTAGTTGTTTGCTTAGTTTCTTTTGGTTTTGCTTTTAGGTGTGGTTGTTAGTAATTGTGAGTTTGCTGTCCTTTTACTATACATGTTTTTTTTATCTTCTTTTCTTAGATAAGTCCCTTTAACATTTCATAAAATAAGGGCTTGGTGATGATGAACTCCTTTAACTTGACCTAATCTGAGAAGCACTTTATCTGCCCTTCCATTCTAAATGAAAGCTTTGCTGGATAGAGCAATCTGGGATATAGGTCCTTGTCTTTCATGACTTGGAATACTTCTTTCCAGCCCCTTCTTGCCTGCAAGGTCTCTTTTGAGAAATCAGCTGACAGTCTGATGGGAACTCCTTTGTAGGTGACTGTCCCCTTATCTCTTGCTGCTTCTAGGATTCTCTCCTTCATTTTTACCTTGGCTAATGTAATTATGATGCTCCTAGGTGTGTTCCTTCTTGGGTCCAACTTCTTTGGGGCTCTCTGAGCTTCCTGGATTTCCTGGAAGTCTATTTCCTTTGCCAGAATGGGGAAGCTCTCCTTTATTATTTGTTCAAATACATTTTCAGTCTGTTGCTCTTCCTCTTCCCCTTCTGGTACCCCTATAATTCGGATGTTGGAACGTTTAAAGATGTCCTGGAGGTTCCTAAGCTTCTCCTCGTTTTTTTTTTTTAATTCTTATTTCTCTATTCTTTCCTGTTTGGTTGTTTTTTTGTTCCTTCTGGTCCCCTCTGTTGTTTTGAGTCCCAGTTTCCTTCCCATCACTATTGGTTCTCCATGCCCTTTTCTTCATCTCTTTTATGGTAACCTGCATTTTTTCATTTAATTTGTGCCCAAAATCAACCAATTCTGTGAGCTTCTAGATCACCAGTGTTTTGAACTGTACATCTGATAGATTGGCTATCTCTTGGTCACTCAAAAGGATGAGTCCTGGGGCATTGATCTGTTCTTCTGTTTGAGACATGTTTCTCTCTCTCTCTCTCTCTTTTTTTTTTTTTTGGTCTGGTCGCTCCTGTTATGGTGAGGGGCAGAGCCTTAGGTGTTCACTGGGGCTGGGCACTGAGTCCCTAGATTGTGATGTTGTATGTGGGGGTGAGGGCGGGGGCAGGAGGGAACAATGGCAGTAGCTCCATTCTCCTGGGACCTCGGGTTGCACACTCTGCCCTGGTCCACAAACACCGCCTCACTGGGTCTGCCAGTTGCCATTTGCTACTCAGGGTCCACCTGCTGTGATCTTGTGCGCCCCAGATGCCTTGCGCACTCCCGGTTGCCTTATGTGCCCAGTTCTCCCTGTACTCCGTGCTGCGATTCACGCCCGGCTGCTCCTCTCCGCCCCTCCTACCGGTCTGGATGAATGGGTCTACTTCAACTTCTTGGCTTTCCAACTTCCATTCAGATAAATTCTCTATCAGTTCTGGGTGTTATTCTGCTTCTAAATTGTTGTTGTTCTAATCTTGGTTGTGCGTGGAGGTACAGTGCGTCCACCTATACCTCCATCTTGCCAAAAGTCCGAATTTTTTTTTTTAAGAAAATTAAGATAATATGCTTGTAAGCATTTCTGGGATAAATTACAGACTACACACCATAGAGGGGTATTCTTTGCACAACTGTAGCAGAAGATATCATCAGGTTTGTATCCATTCCCTATGTCAGAAAAAAACTATCAAATAATACACATGTTGCAAAATACTTTTCTCATTATTCTAAAACAAGTTTATCTGTTCTGCCATGATTTACATTATGCTCGGAAAACAATTTATGTCCACTTCTGACAGTTTGCTGGTGCTGTATTCCCATTTCCTTTCTCCACCCATTCATCCTTCTAACTCAGATCAAATACAACTTCTTCTAAGATGAAGTTTCTTATAAGTGTTCATTTGGACTAAAAAATGTTGAAGCCTGATGTCTCTCTCAGCACTGACCTATAGTGATAAATCTTGCATTTAAAATAAAGTGTAAAGTATTACAGACATACATGTTATTCGATCATATGTAAAAACTCTTAAGCAAAGAAAGAGGCATCTTTCCTCCTTTGTGCCTCACTAAGTACCCAGTAAATTATAACATGCAGTAGAGGAACTAGAGCAGAGAAAAAAAAAAAGACTAAGCATCAGGAGAATTAGGTTCTAGATTCAAATTCTGACACCAAGAGCTATGTGCTTTTGAATAAGTTACTGAGTTCTCTCAGACTCAATTCTCACCAGTACCACCTAGCCAAACATTCCACAACTCAATAAAGGTTAAATAAATAACAATATGAATAATGTACAGAGTTCTTCTGAATTTCTTTAGTAATGTACCCAGAAACATTAGTATTAGTGAAATCGGGTTTATGTTTATGGAATGTAACATAAAAAAACCATTAGACAAAGTGGATAACATATTATTAAAAGGAGTTTCTGTAACTTTCCTCAGGCTCTGAACGAGTTGTTATCAAGAACCTTTATATCACTCCCTACTGCCCTTAGAATCATATCTAGAGTCTACCTTTCAGAATTGTATTTAGATCACCTAAAATTTCATCCTAACCTACTTACCCAACATTATTGCCCATCACCTTTCTCATATATCCTATGTTTCAACCATACCACATTTCCTACACTTTTCTACTTGTGCCAAAGTGAACATTTTCTCTTTCCAAAAGAAGAGGATTTCAAGTACCTCCTAAATTCTGCTATCTCTACAAGTTTCTTCAAAATTCCTCCAATTAAAGATTCCTCATCCTGTTCTGTGTTTCCATTACATATATATTCTGTTCTGTACAGACTTTTGTGTACTTGTCCATATGTGCCCTCACTCCTACCCCTAGTTTCTTAAAGAGCAATCCAATGTCTTCACTATCTCTGTATTCACAGTTTTGTGTATATACTGCTGACCCTTGAATAGTGTGGGAGTTAAGGGTGCCCACCTGTCTCCCATCAAAAATTTGTGTATAACTTTTGACTCCTCCCCCCAAATTAAGTAGTCCCTCTGTACATGCAGGGAGGAGGGATTGGTTCCAGGACCCCCATGGATACCAAAATCCACATATCCTCAAGTCCCTTACATAAACAATGGCAATCCTCAACTCCCTTACATAAAATTGCATGGAACAATGCACATTGTTGACCCTCCATATCTGCCAATTCTGAACTGCTGGTTGAAAATACTATCTTAGATCTGCAGTTGGTTGAATTTGCAAATGTGAAATGTGGGAACATAGAGAGTCAACTATATATTTATGGAAAAAAATCCGGGTATAAGTGGACTGACACTTTAAACCCACAGTGTTACGGGTCAACTGTATTAAACACAATGCTTACAAACCAAATAAAAACTTGCCAACCAAAGCACTATCAAAGAGGAATGAATTTAAGGACCAGAACTAAGAATTCTACCAGTCCAACTCCTACAATACCCCAACATGAGCATAAACATAGAAACCATACTCTTTCCTAGCACTAAAAAGTACAAACATATTGTGAAGTACATTAACATAGCTGATTTATTTAATGACACATGACTCAATCAACCAATGTATAGTGATTTGCAAACCTAAAAAGTACAATGAAGAGAGTTAAGGTCAAACCTGCCAAGTCTAGTCTAAATCCATTCTCAAATGCCAAAGTTAAATATAACTCAGTTGCCTCCTCCACAGCTAAAATTAGCAATTTTTAGACTTCAGAAACTGGAAACAAAGCTGTTCTGCCCTTAAAAAGGTAATAAATGCTAAGATTCAAATCAAATTTTTTCATACTGATAAGTAAATCAGAAAAAAAGTGAAAACTCTCATAGGGAGTAGTCTTTCCTTACTTACAGAAAATATGTTCCAAAACCCTCAGCGAGTGTCTGAAACCACAAACAGTACTAAACCTTATATATACTATATTTCTTCCTATACATAAATACCTATCATAAAGTTTAACTTATAAATCAGGCACAGTAAGAGATTAAAAAATAGTAACTAATAATCAAATAGAATGATTATAACAATGTACTGTAATAAAAGTTATGCACATGGCTTTGGGGCCATTATTAAGTAAAATAAGGGAATCCTGAACACAGGTGCACTGTGATACCAAGACAGTCGGCCTGGTAACTGAGAAGGTCACTAAGTGACTACCGGGCCAGGACTGTGGACACATTGGATGAAGGGATGATTTGTGTCCCCCTAAAGGCAGGACCATGCTACCCAGAATGATGAGCAATTTAAAACTTATGAGTTATTTATTTCTGAAATTTTCCATTTAATATTTGCAGACTGCAGTTGACCACAGGTAACTAAAAACCACGAGAAGCTAAATCGTGGATAAGAGAGAAGGGAGAGCTACTGTACTAGTTTTAGGTATAGTACTTTCTAATCATGTAACCTATCCATAATTACAATTTCTTGGAAAGTTTTTAATTCTTCATGTGGAATGAGGATATTATTTCATGGAAATGCTGTAAAGAATAAATACCACACATTATTTGTTTAAAGTTCTTCAGCCAAATTCGTAGAGACAGAAAGTAGTAGGGCAGATGCCTGGATCTGCAGGCAGGGAAAAAAGAAGAGTTGTTTAATGGGTATAAAATTTCATATTTGCACAATGGAAAAGTTGTGGAGGGCTCTTTTGCAACAATGTGAATATACTTAATACTACTGAAGTATATATTTGTAAATGGTTAAGATGATAAATTTTATACTATGTGTTTTTTACCACAATTTAAGAATTACCTGGCTATTACAGACTCCATATATTCAATAAAGAAGAAGAAAACATAAGCATGTTAAAGAGTGATAGGGAAGATATAAACAAGATTCAAATATAACTTGTAGAGATGAAAGATACAATGTTTATTAAAAAATACACTTGATGAAACTAAGAACAGATGAGAAACTGGTAGAAGAAAAGGTTAGTAATCTTGAGGACACAGCAATAACCTATATCCAAACTGAAACAAGGAGGGAAAAGAAGACTTAATAAATAGCATCAGTTGGCAGTGGAACAATATCCAGTGGCCTAATATATGCATAACTAAAATACCAGAATTAGAGGACAAAGTAAAAGAAGAGAGAACTCTTTGAAGAAATAATGGCCATTTTCTAAGTTTGATAAAAACAATAAATCCACAAACCCAAGAAGCTCAAATACTTCAAGCATAAGAAAACATAAAGCTACACCAAAGTATATCATAATAAAAGTGCTTAAAACCAGTGTTAAAGAGATCATCTTAAAAGTAGCCGGCTAAAAAGTCAATTTCGATATAAGGAAATAAGGATAACAGTAGATTGCATGTTGGAAAAATGCAAATGAGAACACAGTAAAGCAGTATCACTGTTCCTGAAAGATAAATAAATAAATAAATATATATATGTATGTATATAGATCTAAAGTTCTATACTCAGCAAAAATGTATTTTAAAAACAAACTCAAGATTTTTTTTCAGACATACAAAAGCTCAAAGAATTCATTAGCAGCAGTTTAGCACTAAAATAAATGCTAAAGGAAGAACTCCAGGCAGAAGGAAAATGATACATGGATCAAGAATTCCAAAGGAATGAAAAGCCCTGAAAATGATAAAAATGTGGTTAAATTTAAGAGCCTTCCTTCCAAAAAGTATTTTTAAATCCATTTAAAAAACAATTGAGTTTTTAAAACTAAAAAGCTATAAAACTGTGGGTTTTATACCATATGTAAAACTAAAATGTATGACAATTAGCACAGAGGTTGAGAGGAGGAAATAGAAGTGTACTGTAATAAGGTTCTCCTAGATATGTGAAGTAGACTGTGATCTAAGTTAAAGATATATATAGCCACTATAAACAATCTCCCAAAAAGAGCTAAATAAATAAGCCAATAAAGAAGTGTCATAAAAATACTCAAATAACACCAGAAAAGGAAAAGAACAGATGGGACAAATAAAAAACAAATAGCAACATAGTAGATTTAAACCCAACAATATCAATAATCACATTAAATGTAAATGGTCTAAATTAAAAGACAGTGATTAGGAAACTGAATTTAAAAAGTGAGACCCAACTACACTATGGACCAGAAATCCACTTTATAAACACACAAATAGGTAAAAAGTAAAAAGATGGAAAAAGATATACCATACTATTCAAAAGAAGGCAGGAGTGGCAACACTGACAAAGTAGATTTCAGAGTAAAGTATGTCACCAGAGATAGAGTCATTTCACAATGATAAAGGAATCTAATTCATGAAGAGATAACAACCCTAAATATTCATGTATCCAGTATTGGGACTTCAAAATATATGAAGCCAAACTTATAAAACTATAACAAAATTGCTAAGCTCTTATTCATAGTCAGAAATTTCAATACCCTTATCTCAAAAGTTGACAGAACAAGTAGACATAAAATCAGTAAGGATAGAGATGATGTGAACAGTTGTATCAATCAACTTGACCTGCCTGACATTTATAGAACACCCAACATTCTTTTCAAGTGCACATGAATCATTTATCAAGACAGACCATATTCTAGACTACAAAACAAGCGTTAATAAATTTAAAATAATTCAAATCATACAATGTATGTTCCTTGACTACAATGAAATTAAATCAGAAATCAGTATCTGAAAAATCCTCAAATATTTGGAAACTCATGTACATACTTCTAAATGACTAATGGGGTCAAAGAAGAAATCACAAAAAAATCAGTAAAGATTTCTGAGAGTACAAATTAAAACACGACACAAAATTTTGAGGATACAACCAAAGCACTATTTATAGGAAAATTTTATAGCACTAAATGTTTATATTAGAAGACAATAATTTAATAGACTTAGTTTCTATTTTAAGATTTTAGTCCAATCAAGAGCAAATAAAATGCAAAGTAAACAGCAGAAAGGAAAGAATAAAAACTAGAAATCAATGCAACAGAAAACATAAAATCAATAAAGAAAACCAAAAGTTGATTCTTTGAGAATATCAGGAAAACAGACAAACCTCTAGCCAGACTAACCAGAAAAACTGAGAAAATACACAAATTAATAGTCAGGAGTAAGAGACGAGAGATAATGTTATAGATCTTATAGATATTACAAGCATAATAAGGGAATACTATAAACAATATTATATCAATAAATGTAACTATTTAGATTAAACCAACAATTTCCTTGAAAAATTCAAACTATGGATGCTCACTCAAAAAGAAACAAATAACCCTGGCTGCTGTGGCTCAGTGGATTGAGTGCAGGCCTGCGAATGAAGGGGTTGCTGATTTGATCCCCGGTCGGGGCAAATGCCTGGGTTGTGGGCCAGGTCCCCCGTTGAGGACCTTATGGGAGGCAACCAATATCTCTCGCGCACTGATGTTTCTCTCCCTTTCTCCTTCACTTCACCTCTCTCCAAAATGAAAAAAATAAAATATTTTAAAAAAGAAAAGAAACGAATAGCCCTTTATGTATTAAAGAAACTGAATTTGTAGTTAAAATTTCTTTGTAGTTTTCTCTCTCTCACACACACACAAAAAAAACCTCCAGGCATAAGTATGCAAGTCAGTTAAAATTGATTTAAGTTTAAGATCCACTGAGGGATTGAGTACTTATTAACTATAATGTACAGACATTTACAGATATAAGTTTGATAAATTATGTTAGTATTTCAGCAAAATCATTCTGGAAGGAAGCTGTGTGAAGCACAGTATGAATCTAAATTAAAAGTGAGGAGACTAATGACAATAATCTAGGAAAGAAATGATGAGGGTCTGAAATAAGTCAGTGGTAAGCAGGATTTTTTAAAAATTGGTGTGGGTGTTGGGAAAGGCATAATTAAAAGACAACTAGTAGAGTGAATAGCTAGATGTGGTGCTTGATTAGACATGAAAGGTACGGGGAATAAAAGAATAAGGATGCTCTATGACTCTGGGATTAAACACTAGAAAGAACCATTCAGTAGGACAGGGAATAAAAAAGGAGAAACATTTGGGAACAAGAAGGTATATTTATTTTAAACATATGTCACATTTAGACATTCAGTGCCCAAAAGATACACAATAGGCAATGAGATATATGGAATTAACACTTAGGAAATTTGTGCAGTTAAAATAACCTATCTCCCAGGATTACTTGCAATTAAAGCCTTCTTTATAACTGTACAATTAATGGCTTTTGTCAGAAGAATTTTAGGTATAAGAAGGTAGTTAAAGAGATTTGAGAAAATAAGTCCCTTTCTCTATACTTAATTTCCAGTACAAGAAACCCAATTTCAGTGATCTTTTTATTGTCATTTACAATAGGAAAACCCTATTTATTTACTCTGGTTTAATGAGCCTGGCCTACTTCCTTCAGAAAAAAATTTGAGAATGTGAAGATCTCTTGCTACCTTTTCTTTTGTATGTGGCTGCAATGATTCAATTCTTTATTTATTGGGTTGGCCAAAAAGTCCATTACTTTTTCCATATGATGGCTGTAGTAGTGTTTACTTGTCTTTAACTTCATTCACAACAATTTTGTTAGACTGTATTTTTGATAGCTTTCATATCAGCATGCATTAAAAAAACTTATCAAAATTGAGTTTTTTGCAGCCATTTTAATATGGAAGATGGAAGAGGATATGCAACATTTTCAGCATATTATGATTTATTTCAAGAAAGGTAAAAACACAACTGAAATAAAAAAATATTTGTGCAGTGTATGGAGAAAGTTGTGACTGATCAAATGTGTCAAAAGTGGTACGTACGCTCTGGCTGGCGTAGCTCAGTGGATTGAGCGCGGGCTTGCGAACCAAAGTGTCGCAGGTTCGATTCCCAGCCAGGGTACACGCCTGGGTTGCAGGCCATAACCCCCAGCAACCGCACACTGATGTTTCTCTCTCTCTATCTCCCTCCCTTCCCTCCCTAAAAAAATAAAATAAATAAATAAATAATAAAATAAATTAAAAATCTTAAAAAAAAAGTGGTATGCAAAGTTTCTTGGTACTGATGACACTTTGGCCAAATAATTCTTTGCTGTGGGGCTGTCCTATGCAATCAAAGATGTTTAGGCAGCACCCCTGGCCTCTACCCACTTAAAACCTGTAGCAGGAGATAGCTGACATACTCAAAATGTCCAAATCAATAAAGTTATTGGTGAAAATGAAAAATGTGTCTCTTAGGGAAAAAACTAAGTGGACTTTTTAGCCAACCCAATAACTCTGCTTGTTATCTATTGCCTTTTTTTAAGGTTTAATTTGTTTGCCATTTTCTGGTTTTCCTTACTTTATTTGAGATTGTGTGTGTGTGTGTGTGTGTTTGTGTGTGTGTGTGTATTTCAACTTAGTCAAATAATTGCAGCAACCATTTTTGAGCAAGTCTTACAAGCCAGGCAATGTGTCAAGAGCTTTCCATACGTTAGCTCATATAGTCTTCAAAATCATGCAGTTTTTATCTTCGCTATATGATTAAATAAAACTGAACCGTGAAAAGTTTACATAATGAGACCAAAGTCACATAGCAGAGAGACTGCAGAATTAACAGTTGAACCCTAGGTCTATAGAACACCAAAACTTGTGTCAAATAACTTTCATAGGTTTTTTGCTATCTGTAATAGACCTTTTACTGAATGTTTTATTTAGTAAGGTGCTTTTATTCATGCAACAATCACAGTATCTACTACATGTCTTCAAAATTTCTGTATATACTTTTAACAGACCCTTTCCTCTACTGTTTCTGAAACTGGAAAGCTGCATACTGTGCACTTTTCCTCCTTTTACTTCCTCTCATTAAATGTCAAAATTAATCACGTTATGATTATTATCAGGTGGTGGTTCAGCCACAGTCATTTCCTGTCCCAGTTCCTGTTCACTATTCAGAATGAAGTCCAGCATATTTTATTTCCTAGTGCTCTCAAACTACCTGTTCTAGGAAGTAGTTGGTTTTTCTCATCTGAAAACTCACTTCTATATTTTGTGTCATTTTAGCAATTTGCATGAGGCTAACAAGCTGGACTTTTTAGAATGCAGCTTTCCTAAATGTTATTTAGTATTTTCAACTTAAGTTATGATTCTGATCATAAAGTGATCCACATTTATAAATATAACATATTTACGGCTCTGTGCTAACCTAAAGGGAAGATATTCAATATATGAATGGGACATTTTCTTAGATTTTCAAGGACAGTCCCAATTTAAAATATTCTGTCCTACTGTCATGTCTCAAGTTTGGATTTGAAAAGAAAGTGAACATATATGCAAAGGGTACTCTGCAATACTGACTCTATGGCTAGAGAGTAGGTCAAGGGGGTAGGGAAAGACAAGAATCATTTTAAGATTCTTCTTCTTTTTAAAATAATCCCAAAATACTTTCCACAAATTAAGTGCAAATTCCTCCAATGGTATTATTAGTCTCCTGTACCAGCTAGAATGAAATATCACAACAAAACAGTGAAATCATTGCGTAGGTGGATAGGTTTGAAAACGAAGTTTTAATTGACACTGGGAAAATAAAATATTAAAGGTAAATATTGAATAAAAATATAACACTGTACAAATGGTTGAGGTTTTCCTATAATTTTAGTATTTATGCATGGAATTTCCAACCAGCAAAATTGAGTAGTATTCTCTTTGCCCAGCCACATTTATATACAATTACCATTTAAATTAGGCCTTCACGAATAGTTTTTATACAAAGCCATAATTTTTTGCCATTCCTCAACCATCTATAATCCTGTTCCATTCTGTGTAAAATGCCCTCCTTCCCTACCGATGGAAGCTACCAGTCTCCAGTGATAAAGCTCCAGTGATAGCTCCCAGCTCAAACCCCACATCCCTTTTCTATTCTGTCTCTTAAAATTATTTGTTCTTTCTTCTTTATTCAAGACTTTCCAATGTGCCAGTACCTTACATATTTTGTTTAATACTTAATACTCCCCTTTGAAGTATTATTCTCTCCCCTTAATATAAGAAAACTGAAGCTGAAAAAGGTTTGGTATCAGGTTTAAGGACACAAAGCCAAACAGGAATTCAAATGCTAATTTGTCTCAACTTCAACTGAATTCTCTTTCCACGAAACCACAGACTCTACAGCATTCTCTTGTAGTATACATCATCATTTGTTCAAATCTCTCCTGCTAAACAAAGTTCCTCAGAGACAGGAAAGATGACTCCATCCTTATATCCACAGCAAACTCAACAGTACCAACTGTACAATGATCTCAAAGTATTACTGCATATGTACAATAACCCTTATTCAGTTTATGGTTTTGCAGCATTATTTTCCAATAATTAGTCTCCTTCTACTAAGTCTCTAAGAAGCCACTTTTAATGTGGTGGTAAAGTATAACCACCACGCAGGCTTGGTAATCAGATTGCTTGGATGTGACTCACACCTCCATCAACTCATCAGCTGAGAAATCTTGAACAAGTGAGTTAACCTTAGTTTTCATTAACTCATATAAAATAGGGAGGACAGTAATCACAGTACCTACAACATAGGATTATAAGGATAAATGAGATAATATATTGAATAAGCAATCCAACTATTCTTTGATCCTAATTTTTGCACATGTCACTGTGAATTTTCTTCGCCTCAGTCTACTGAAGACTTTTCTCATTACTTCTTTACAATTTTGCATGCAATGATCTAGCCAAAAAGGTTTATGGTTTAAAATTTGCTTAGGCCACCTACTTCATTTTTAGGTCTCTCCGTCCAGTGCCAGTTTGGACTCAAAAAAAGAGTTTACCCTTGGAAGCCTGACTATGTAGAAGTAAGTGCCTCCATTGTACGCTATACTTGATTTGCTTACCACACCTTCATGCCCTGCCAGCAAGCGGTGAAAATGAAAACACAGGGATTTTCTACCTTGCTAAAACCTAACTATTAATACTACCTGATGCATGCTGACAAGTAACCTGTGAGGGAGGCAGATTATTTCCCCAGAAATAAATTATCCTGGAACCACCTGGCATCTCGGCTTAGACATGGCTCATTCTCCCCAGACCTCTTATTCCTTTCCTCTAGAATCTGGAGGTTGAGCTACTACAACTAACAGGGAATACTCATTTCCTTCTCTTAAACTTAGCAACCCTTACTCCAAAAAGTTACCATCTCAAATTGTTAAGCTATTTTAAGGCTTCCTAGGCTAGAGTGCATAGTTTCTAAGTTCTCAGAATTCTCCCTAACTTTAAAACTGTTAAGAAAAAGTCCAGTTTGGGAAAAAACAAATTAAAAAAAAATACTTAATCCCTGACAACAAGAGCAAATACTAAGGCTATAGCCATAGTCTCAGGGGAAAATAAAAAAGAGAAATCTTAAATTGTCTAGTGGGCTAAAGCTAAGCAAAATCTATGAAAGTTCCACGAGTAACAAAAAAACTCAAAGTAAGCAGGATATATCATTAACAAAAGGAACAAGTGTAAAATACAAAATATTTAATACATTTACAATGAATTTCTTAATTATTTGGTATTTAGATACTTAGATTAATAAATTGTTCCAGATTCTGTACTTCCCTACTCAGTGTATGTTGATATAAAGCAGGTCCTTTTTTTTCTTGCCAGACTAAAAATGATCCCAGAAGTTATAGAGAAGGTGTTGAGTTGGAAAATCCCCGACTAGGAGGGACAATACCAGAACACTGTCAACATCAGAGAGTTAAAAATAAGAAAAGATTAAACACTTTGATGTACCGCCGTACCGTTTCCAGACGCGAAATATCACTTAAGGCCGGAGCGAAGGATTTCAGCACCCGTTTTGTTCAGGGCTGAAATCAGAAAACCAAACTGTTGCCTGTTCAGTGGGTGCAGGGCAGCGACCCTCCCCTCCAGCCCTTCCAGCACTCCCAGTCAACCCCTCCTCCCGAGCCCGCTCCCCGCCGGCCCGGCTCTGCCACCAATGCCGCTGCACGCCCTCCAGGACCCGACGCAACCCGAGCACAGCACAAGTGGAAGGAATCGAAGCAGAGGGGCCGCGGGAAAGGGAGAAAGGACGGAAGGCGGCGCTGGGCTTCGGCCCCTCACCACTGAGGATCGAAGACAGCGATGGCTCGGGAGGAGGGCAGCTGAGCCGGTGCAGCCCGCCAAATGATGGCACAGGACCGCGGTTGACCGCGGCGTGCAGGTGCCAGCGGCTGCTGGGAGTCACTGGCGGTAGAGGGCGATTCTTTGGCCCCGAAGCCCCCACCTCCGTCCCGCCTGTCGCTGTTCCATCCTCCAGATTCTGTCAGAACCCAAAGACCTATACACGGCCCTCCCAAACGCGAAGGTGATGCCTGCTCTCACCTTAGGAGCGGGCGCCGCGCCGCTAGGAGGCGGCTGGGGTGCGCGGGAGAAGCCGAGGCGAGCACAGCCACCACCGAGAGAGACCTAGAACTCACAACAAGGCTACCAGCGGCGCGTCGCCTCCACAGCCGTCGCCCCACCCCCTCTCCCGCAGTATTTTGCGCCGGAGCCTAAAGTCTCCGCGCGCTGCTGAGGAGGACCTCGGGTGGGGCGGAGCGCCCCGCAGGGGCGTATCCGAGCTCTGGCTAGTTTGATTGGCATCTATCTGTCCAATGGGACTACGGACATTCCAGGCTGTACTTTGACTGACTTTCCTTCTAGCCCGTAGCAATAGGGAGGCGGGGCAAGTGGCCTCTTTTATTGCCGCCCTTTTGACAAACGCGAACGTTAAGAAAGGTCGGTTGGTTTCCACTGGCGGCCAAAAGTCCAATTACCGCAGGGAAAGGAGCCTCTGAACGCAGATTGACGTCCTCTCTACCTATAGGGTAGGCCCAGGGGCGGTGAGAACCTTCCCCGGATGTGGGCGCGGCCCTGAGGTAGAAGTGAGAAATCCTCTACCTCGGTCGTTTGGGGAGGCGGAGCTGAGGTCGCTTTCTTAATTATCATGTGACGGGTTCTGGATTTAATGGGGGGAAAAGTGTGGAGTAGGCCAAGGATCCGAACTGGCGAATTCCCTGATCTTCGCGCCTCTCTCCACTCTCCGGCCACCGGCGCAGCCAGGTGAGTCTCGGGCTTGGATGGGCTGACATCCTTCACGGGCCTCTAGATGCCTGGGTGGGTTGTGCCGTCGCCGCTCCCCACCCCCTCACATCCCCAGCCTCAAACGCACCAGGCTTGTGTGCACTGTGGATCTTTTTCTAGTACCGCGTTCAACTGCAGATTGTATTTGGCCCACAGAGCAGTATTGGGGTGGGGAGGTGAGTCCAGATAGAGCTGACCTCCGCCCTTCGAAGACCAAGGAGGAGGCTACTTTAGAAACGTCTTTAAGTTCTAGGGACAATTAGGCGCGGAAATCAGCTAAGTTATAAGCAGAACGCAGTTCCTTTGAAGGATAGTTAACTGGTAAGTTGGCCAAGGATGTAGCAGCAGGGGCCTTTCGAAAGCGACTCTTTAGAGGAGTGCTGTGTTGTGGGCTCATTAAATAAAGCAGTTTTTGCTATGAAGCGAATTCACTTGGAAGAGTAATGGCAGTGGCGAGACAAGGATAACGGGGGTGGTATGGGAAACACCATGGGCTAATGAATCCACAGACCACTGACACCGAGATACTGGAGTTCAGAAGGGCAGGGCCCTTCATTTTTTTCATTTGGGGGCAACACAATTTTAACAGTGAATAAGAAAGCATACGAACTAATACTTAACTCTCTTCAAAGTACCAGAAATAACTCCCTCAAACAAATATTTAAGTTAAGCAAATTTTTGTTTTGGAGTATGTAAACCCCTCCTTTGAGAAACAATAGTCAGAAGCAAATATGACTGCCTAAATTAATGGATATGTTAACAAATAACATATTAATCCCAATTAATAAAATTGGGATTGCATGTAATCATTGTCGCCCAGAAACAGTATCAACAGAGTGCTCCCCGGTTGAATTTTAGTACAAGTGCATGAAGAACTTTGTTGCCTCCCACTTTATAGACCTTAACAGCCACAAGCTTGTCCTTTTCATCCTTCCCACCTCCAGTCCTAAAGTACCTGTGTTGAGGGCAGCTACCCTTCCTATGACTAGTTGCTACTCAGCCCTATATAAGAAGAAAAAAAAAATGAAGATTCATCCAGTGGCTGATGGAAAAGTTATGTATAAGCAAGTACATTATTGTAAACTTTTGAAAGTTTCACAAAATGCCAGAGATGTGGATTAAACAAACTTAACTTACAGAATAAAGTCCATTTATGGTCATTAATCAGTACACACCCTCCACCTTTTGTCCAGGCTAAGTACCACATCCCATTATGGCATCCTCTGGCCAGGAAAAGACACCTGCACAGTAAAGCAAAAGCATCTGCTTTTCATACTGCAATATGAAGCACCTGCCAGCTACATAAACAAGTTGAGGGCAAGCAGATAGGTATAATGGGAAGGGGAGTTAGGAGTTTGTCCTAAGGCACTATTGAAATATGAGTATATATCTCTTGCACCATGGTAACCACCCACTGTTTAAAGTAGTAAACATCTAGCAGAAAACATCAAATTTCTAAAATATAATTTTTAAACATGCTACTCAAGGGCATTTGATTCATCTAGCCCCCTCTTCACCTTTTCCTTGTTTATCTTTCTGTATTTTTACTCCTATCACCTGTGCTGTTACCATGACAACTATCTGATCTTTTCCTCTTTCCATCAGGTATCCAATGTCATCTTCCATCTACAGGTATCACTCCCCAGTGGTTATATCCCTGAGTTCATAATCATACTTAGATTTCTCCTTCACTGGAAATTTCTTCTTGACACTTTCATAGTCTCATTATATGTTTTAATCTTTCATCTTCTTCAAATGTTTTAAGAGGAAATAAAGTGTTGTCAGCTGGTATTACTTTTTATTGACTCAACCCACTGCTTGCAGTTTATCTTCTGACTTCCCATTCTACTTACCTTTTTTCCCAAATGGTCACAAGATTGATATAAAAAAACTGGAATATGTAAAGTATATACTGTAAACCTATATGTGAAGATTAAGTAAATGTTTATACCTAAGTATTACAGATTAATGCCCTTGCAATCAAAATTCTAAGTTTTTAAGAATTACTGAAAAATGAAAGGACAAAATAACAGAAAATATTCTGGAAAAGAAAACAGTAAGTAGGTACTAGGCCTTCCAAATATTAGAATATATCCTCTAGAACATATCCAGTAACAGTCATGTATTACTAGTTCAAAGCAGAAATAAACAGCGGTAATACAAAATAGAGATACAAAAAATTATTGAGTAATGTAGCATCTAATAATCACAAAATGTCAGTTTTTAAGTGGTCTTAATTACTGATAGTAAAAAAAATTATGATTTATACCACAAACCAAAACAAATTATAAAAGAATTAGACTAAAATAGGTATTTATAAAAATGAGCAAATTTAACTTAAAAATATAAGATCCATAAACTATATGAAAATATAGTATTATTAAGGTGTTGTGTTATTTAGCCTAATGAACTCTTTATCATCATAATTCTACTTAAAGTCTTTTTACTAACCATTCCCTTCCTACTAAAACTCTCCTCTGTTCACTTGATACCACCTCCTTTCTCACTGATTTGATTTTGGATTTTTTTTTAGTATTCCTTGAAATTGAGTGAAAATTTGTAGATGTGCAAATGTACAAAAAGAAGTTAAGAACATGCATGGGATGCAGGAATAAGGTCATCACTGCCTACACACTTGAGTGATAGTAATGAATAGCAACAGTATAACAGGGGGTATACTAAACATTTTATTGTCATGGGCTAAAAGGAACAATAGCTATAATGCTGTCCAAGATGGCTACCAATTCTACAGGTTTTGAAAGGAAGAATAGTAGAATGTTTTCAAAATTAGGAAATCTGTGAGTGAGAAAGAGCCAGCTTTGTTCACCAGGAATGGAAGTGATTGTTTTTTTTTTTCCCTGCTATCAAAACCATCTTGACCTTCTTTCCTTCTCTTAGGATATATTTCCCATTTTTCGACGCTGCAGCAGCCTATTTAAACTGTTTAAATGAGAATGTCCTTGGCTCAGAGAGTACTACTCACCTGGCTTTTCACATTACTCTTCTTGATCATGTTGGTGTTGAAACTGGATGAGAAGGCACCTTGGAACTGGTTCCTCATATTTATTCCAGTCTGGATATTTGATACTATTCTTCTGGTCATGCTGATTGTGAAAATGGCTGGGCGATGTAAGTCCGGCTTTGACCCTCGACATGGATCACACAATATTAAAAAAAAAACCTGGTACCTCATTGCGATGTTACTTAAATTAGCCTTCTGCCTTGCACTCTGTGCTAAACTGGAACAGTTTACTACCATGAATCTGTCCTATGTCTTCATTCCTTTGTGGACCTTACTAGCTGGGGCTTTAATAGAGCTTGGCTATAATGTCTTTTTTGTGAGAGACTGACTTCTAAGGACATCATCTTATTTTATTGCTGTTCAACAAGCTGTCATTAAAGCATTCTGAATCTTTGCAAGCTTGAAGAAAACTGAGAAAAATACCAAATGTATTTTATTATTGCTTCCATAAAATAGTCTTGGTGAATCATGGACTTCTAGTCAACCCAAAGCTTAATTATTCAATATTTGAGTTATTAATATCTTTATTATCCCTATTTAAATAAAGCTTGTTTTGGACCTTATATTTCCACTTGACTTTTAAATAATCTTTTGTAAGGATGGGTCAATATTTAAAGTAAATAAGAACCTTTTAACCTACATATTTGGGTAGAAGTTTAATGTGTCATGGCCCCATTACAACCAATTAAATGGTCATTTGTGCTTCTAAATAATTACGGATGAAGAAAAACTAGTTACTGAAATAATGAGGGAGTGCTACTTCATGTTTACATTCAGAAAGAATCAGTTTGACAGTTTTTTCTAAGCTAAGTTTTTTGTTACCACTGCCTTTTGTTTGGAAGTAAATTGGGGGGGGGAGCATATTAAAACAGTGCAGAATTTTGCTGGACAGGAGGATTTTGTAGTGCAGTTAAAACTGTATACATGTACATATTACCTAAATATAATCTCTCGCAAGGAAAGAAAAGGAAAGCTTACATGCAAGCAGCTAGTCCAGGAGTCAGCAAAATATTTCTGTAAAGGGCTTCGGAGTAAATATTTTACACTTTCTGTTGCAACTACCTAGGTCTTGTGGTGAGAAAGCAGCAATAGACCATGACTATGTTCCAATAAATCTTTATTTTGGACAATGAAATATAAATTTCATGTATCTACATATGACAAAACATTTTGATTTTTGTTTCAACCATTTAAAACTCATTGTTGCCTCACAGTCCATACCCCCAAAAAACAAATAAAACCATTTATGGCCAGTGGGCAGTAGTTTGCTGACCCCTGAGCTAGGTCTCCAAGGAAACTGGGTAAGAATCATATGTAAAAGGCACCAGCATAACTGCTTTCTTAATTTGGTATATTGCCACATTAAATAAACTTGAAACCACACAGTAAGTTAACTGATGTGTGCCTCTGATTCTGACACTAAGTCAGATGTGTTTTTTCCCTTACACCACCAAAGAATTAATTATGGCACTGTCTACCTGGAGATAGCATCACATTCACAGGTTAAGGGTTCAGTCCCAGAGACTAATTCCCACCTCAGGCTTCAAAGGCCAACCCAACTTCCAGGTTTTCTGTACTTCTGACAGTCTATAGATTGGAGATTCCCACGACCCCCTCCTCAACTTAGATTAACTTGCTATGGCAGCTCACAGAACTCAAGAGAAACATTTTACTTACTAGATTATCAGTTTATTATAAAAGGATATAACTCAGGAACAACCAGATGGAAGAGATGCATAGGGCAAGGTAATGAATGGGATAGGGGCACTGAGGTCAATGCTCTCTAGGAGACAACTCTTCCCCCATCTCCTGTTCACCAACTTGGAAGCTCTCTAAACCCTATCCTTTTGGGGTATTATGGAGGCTTTATTACAGTTACTAGTTAAATCACTGGTCATTCACAACTGAATTTGCAGCCTTTCTACTCTAGGGGGTGAAGGGAGTACTGAAAAGTTACAGCCCTTTAATCACAGGGTTGGTTCCCCTGGCAACCAGCCCCCATCCTTACTTAGGAGCTTTCCAAGTCACCTTATTTACATAAGCTCAAATGACAACTTTATCACACCACAAAAGAAATTCCAAGGGTGTTAAATTCCTGTACTAGGAATGGGGATGAAGACCAGGTACATTTAATAGTAATCAGTTTCACAGCCTCAGTGATTGGAATACATTTAAAATATTAAGTAATGAAATACATAAAGGATAGAGATTATGCTCACAGGTGGAAAAAGCAAAACTAACAATACATCAACAATTAGTATTGCAGAAAAATACCTTCCTTTGTTTGTTTTTAGTTATAGGATGCTTCCTTTATAATACAGAGATGTTTGCTAATGGTGTTTATAAAAAGAACTGCCTTAAGAAACGAACTTGAAAAATGAAAGGTTCTTAGTGAAGCCATTATTTTGCAGATCAGCATGGGCCAGAAATAATATAATCTTGCTTAGGCAAAAGATTTGTCAAAGTCTAAGTAAAAGCAACTTGTGAACAAATAACTTTTTAAAAGACTTGAAACTGTGAATAGTAGAAAATAGCAAATAAGTAAATAGGTATTTAGTACATACAGAGCTAAAGCTTTCTCTAATTTTAAGTTATTAACCTTACAAATCAGAGTCCTTTTAGTTTTACATTACCAAACAAAACACAAATTACCAAAGGAGTTTATTTTAATTCTGATTGGTCATGTTTGCACAGTCAACATCACTCTTCCTCAGGAATTATAGAATGTTAGAACCGGGGGGAGGGGGGGGACCCAACTCCTCATTATAATGATGGAGAAACTACAGCCCAGATCAGTGAAAGTAGCCCATGGTCACTGATAAATGGAGCCAGCTAACTCCAAATACTATTTCCATAAATAGGTTTCAAATGCTAGATAAAGATAACACTTGTAAAGGCTTTTATGAGAGGGATCTACCTAACACACTAAATGCTCTCATTTACTTGCCCTGTATTCAAGTCAGCTAAAGCACACTGGTAATCATACCACACAGCAAATTTACTACAACTATCATCTATACACTACAAATTTGTAATTCACTTATATGAGGAAAAATGTAGTCTGTGACAAGACATGATTTTGTATTTCCAGCCCTGGACAAATAGTAAAGGAAGAAGTTTGTTTTTGATGTCTACCTCTCCGCCATACTCTTGATGAAATTTTCTGCCCAGATGCCTATCCTCTGCCCAAAATTTGAGAGAACACATAGAAGAGACAGTGAGGAAGATGTGAAATTAGGGTGACCGAGTACACAGTTCTCTGTTCTTTTTACTGCGTTAATTCCAAGATCAGAAGCTAACATTTGTAGTGTTTAGGCTATGCCAAGCAATGTGCTAAGTAAGCATTTTCATGTTGTCATTTAATTTTCACCAATTAAGTATTACCCCACCCCCCACTTACATATGACTAATACAGATTAAGTAATTTCTCAACATTAAACAAATATATGTCCCCAACCCACTGCTACAAATTCCCTCAGCATATCCCAGTGAAGTAGTTTTACAGAAGGGTATCTGTGAAAATGTGCCACCTTTATATCCTTGTCTCACTCTGCAACCCAATACATACCACAGACTAAAACAACTACCGCATGTTCTTTCAATATTTTCAAGCTAAATTGAGAATACCTGTTAATCAAATAATCAGATTTTGCCTTGCCAAATAAGACTTAGGAATAAATTTCACTTAGGTTATGAAATATTAAGGTGCTTCTAACATATTTGCCATTTAATCATTTTAATTAAATTTTAATCCTTAGTTTGTAATAACTTTCAGTGTATCACTAGTTGAAGGGGGGGACCTGGATAAATTTTATAGGTTTCATTATCAGTACAATATTTATGGCCTCCACACTGAACCCACAACTTTCTGGTGTTTGGGACAATGCTCCAACCCACTGAGCCACCTGGCCAGGGCTGAAATTGGTTTCTTTATAGTTCCTGCTGATGTAATTTTCTCAACTTTTCCTCCTTGCAATTCTAGAATTACAATATGATACCATCCCCAATAAAATAACTTTTGTTCCTTCAAATATTTATTAAATAACAAGTGTACTATATATTAGGTGTTGAGAATATAAAGGGAAAAAGAAAATTTGTAAGTCTAGTTCATTGTTTAGAGCCCAACATGTACTTAACTAATACACAAAGAGATACAATAAGCAGCGGGAAGAATTGGTTTTATACCAGTCGTGGAGTGAGGGGACAGTTGGAGATGAAATCAGTAAATGATACACAGAGATGGTATTTCACTAGAATTTTGAAAAGAGAAGATTTCATTATGGTGTATCCCCAGGCAGAGATTTCCCCCAGCAAGGCAAAGAATTTTAAAAGTACAAAAAGGGAGTGGCAAGTACTCCCATCTGTTCAAGCTGAAAATTAGGTACATCAAATGGAAGAAGAGATTGTAGTAGATGAGGCTGAAAAGGAAGGGCCTTATCATGAAGGCTCTTCAGTGCTATGCTGAGCATTTGGCCTTTATTCTTCAGGAAAGCAGCCTTGTAACATTTCTAAGCAGAAGAGTAACAATCATTTTTATCTTAGGAAGGTTAATCTAGTGGTGGTAGAGAACTGATTGAGGTGACAGATGGTTATAGACTTAGTTTGATGATCAGCCTGTAATGTATATGTTAAATTAAATCTTTGTGTTGTATACCTGAAACTAGTGTATGTCAACTACAACTTTTAAAAGAATGGATTGGAATGGGGGGTTGGGACTGAAGACTGCAGGCAGCTAGAACATTTTAGGTGACTTTAAAAGTCCAGGTGAGATGA
This sequence comes from Phyllostomus hastatus, assembly GCF_019186645.2. Lineage (NCBI taxonomy): Eukaryota > Metazoa > Chordata > Mammalia > Chiroptera > Phyllostomidae > Phyllostomus > Phyllostomus hastatus. The sequence goes on from NW_025334041.1 coordinate 43,989,387, forward strand.
ACATCTATAACAGGAGTAGAAAAATTATAAACATTTCTGGGGTCAACTCAAGAAAATCTCATGATACACTGTACACAGAGGAAAAGAGAGAGAAATCAGATTACTATGAAAAGACTGTGTAGAGAAAACAGCTATGCCAGTAACCATGTTAGGAGAAAAGTTTCGGGGCAAGAGAGAAGAGTTTAGATTTGATTACAAGGATCATTAGAATTTAGAGAACCAAGGCTGACTTAAGTCATGGAATTATGAAGATTGTTCAGGGACCCAGTGTAGAGACCTAAAGGTAAGAACCATGGAGACTACTTTAACTAGTGGTGGAGAAGCAAAAGCAGCTACCCGAAGAAGTGGAAAAACAAAAAAGAACAAATAGCTCATATACAGTCTTAAGGAATAAATTAGTGATAACACCACAAGGGTTAAACAGAAGAATTGAGAAATGTACCCACTGGATTTGGCAAATGGTGACCTTTGAAACATTTCAGTTTAGTGATTAAATCTGAAGATTAAAATGAAACTGTAGTTTGACGAGGAGGTGAAGGCAGACAGATTTTTCAAAAACTTTGCCAATCAGGAGTAGAGATGAAACAGTAACATAAACAAAAGCCAAATTCAGGAGAAGGGTTTCTTTGAAAAGACAGACCTGAGATTTTTCCATATAAAAATCTGGCTAAGTTAAAAACAAAAAATTTCAAGGAAAGAAGAGACTTGAAGCCCTGGCTGGTGTAGCTCAGTGGATTGAGCGCAGGCTGCAAACCCAAGTGTCACCTGTTTGATTCCCAGTCGGGGCACATGCCTGGGTTGAGGGCTGGGTCCCCAGTACAGGGCATGCAACAGGCAGCCACACATTGATGTTTTTCTCTTTCTCCTTCCCTTCCTCTCTCTAAAAATAAATAAGTAAAATCTTTTAAAAAACCAAGGATCCACAAATTCTAATAAATTTCAAAATGTATACAATGTCTTATACTTTAATAGCACATTTCTTGGAAGGCAGGTAATAGTAATAAAGCATACAACTAGTATTTCTTTTTATTTCTACTAATATAAATTCTGTTTTCCCACATTTTATCCTCAGCTCATTCATATTCTCTGATTGGGTCCAAGTCCTAGAAGGGAAAATAAGATGAACTGCAAGATGCTTTGCTCTCCCTTCCCTGCTCTCCTAACAGATACAATATACAATGTCTCTGAACTTAAAACAGGAATAGATCCTGCTAGCCTCCTTGTACATGGCATTCTAAACAGTGATCATTTCCATCTGCAGTGTGCAGTGGGTTACAGGAAGAACTGAACAAGAAAAGCCAGGGCAGAGATAAAGGGATTTATACATCTCCTGAGTTGCCCTCTTAATTATGAGTTATACTGTGCCAAACATACCAAATGTAACTCATGAAATAGACAACATACTCTAAAACCACAAAAATTTTGTTGACACATCAAAGTACAGTGGAACCTCGGTACTCATCTTAATTCATTCTGGAACTCCGGATGAGTGCCGAAACCAATGAATACCTCACAAGTGACAAGCGATGAAGCATTTTCTCTTGCAGGGTACATGGTGACTCACACATGTTCTAGCAATTACAACAAATGCCAAGCAGTGCCCAGTACTGAAACAACTTTTTTCTTGTCAAAATGTGACAAATAGCCCCGGCTGGTGTGGCTCAGTGGATTGAACGCCAGCCTGCAAACCAAAGGGTCACCGGTTCGATTCCTAGTCAGGGCACATGCCTGGGTTGCTGGCGATCCCCAGTAGAGGGTGCATGAGAGGCAACCACACATTGATGTTTCTCCCCCTCTTTGTCTCACTCCCTTCCTCTCTGAAAATAAAATCTTTTTTAAAAAACTGTGACAAGTACACAGTTTGACAAGTTCTGAAGCCCATGGGTACTGAGGTACGACTAATTATATCAGATGGAAGAAAGATTAAGTAAAAGCTACTCTTAAAGACCTAAAATCCTTCCTGTCACTTTTACCAGCTTAAAAATATCTTCAAAACAATGGGACTTTTGTCCTCCCCTCCTGAGCTTTAAATAGTCATGTCTAGAAGGAAGGGAGGTTATTTACCATGACATCCCAGCACCCATACCTAATTAGTTTAACAAATTTGTTTAAAGTAATACCCTCAATATTTTCTGTTGGCATAAGTCAACTTTTGATAATCAGTTCAGAGGACATACAGACTTTCATATTGGAATCACTTCCAGAACCTTATGGCTTCTGTTGAAGGCAGAAAAACAAGAACTTTTAAAGATGAGATGAAAATGTCAAATGTAAAAAATTAATTACAAAACAAAGGGAAAAAGATTATGGTTACCAATTTTAGTATTTATTGAAAGGTGGAAGACATAGAAAATATTCCTCTCAAATTCCAAAACAAATCTTGCACCTTTGCTAAATGTAAAATGAATTTTAAGATACTTGCTTTACATGACAATGAACTTGTCCAAAAAAATAACTGAATGCCACTTATCAAAATAGTGCTAATCTACTATTTACAAAAATTATCTTACCTGCCATATCTGTTTAAGGAAAAAAAAACTGTTTTACACTCAGGAATACTAATGAAATACCTTGAAGGCTTAACCCAAGACATAAAATCTTTCCTACCTTCCAAGACCATCCCCCCAAAGTTATAGAATAGATTAAAAATAGATGTGGAAGCATTATTTCCAATAATCTTACACACATGCACACACAGACAGAATGTTGTGCTAGATTAACCTAATCTTTATTGAAGGTCAACTGCCTTAGTGACAAGGAAGGTAATGAATATGGCTTTTATAAAGTTTTCAACTATCATGAATGTTTAATTATTTTGCTACCTAACTAGCTAACCTGAGTATGGAATATGTATCACTTAGATAAAGGGCATGAACAAAAGCAATTAAACAAAAAGTACTATCATAGACACCAAAGAGGTACTTTATTTTTTTTAAAGGTCTGTGTATCAATTAATTATGTAAGAACTCTTTATTCTATATAGTATAAGATCATATAGAAACTGTATATTTTAAGTGCTTGATTGTTCTGGCCCAAGAAATTGGAAATAACAGCAAAAAAAAAAGTGTGTTCAGATGAGGAACTGGAATGTACTACCTAGGAAACCATCAATATAATGCAATATTGAAACAAATTATTTGTGTGTAAAAAGGTAATCAAAAAGTTTTCAGACTGCATCTGAAGAGGATTTTGAAATTATAACCCGTAAAATGAGGAACATTAAGCATTATCCAAGGTGACAAGGCTTTATCTTGAAATCTGAGCTCACTGATTTGTATTTCACATCCAGAAGGATGTAAACATTTTACAAAACAAATTTCCAAAAGATGGAGAAGTTTGACTCTAGGCTATACAGGAAACAATAAAACTATCTGCTATTGTTGTGTTAGATATATCTTTAAAAGTTTAAGGCTCATATATTTTGGGGGGATACTCTAAATATATTTTATTGCAGTATGATCTTATGTATCTATGTGTATGCTACTGGAAAATTAGAACTTAAGACAAATCTTGTTATACTACCCTACAATTAAAAGAAGAAAACCAGGAAAACTCCTATTTCTCAATATTGGTTTGTTACAAACTTTTGTCTCCTGAAATGGTAGGTGCAAATACATAAATTTAGCTTTAAAGAGATTAAAGTGAGGAGTAGGGTAAGACAGTAAGATATAAAAGTGTCTCTATTTATATTATGATTTATACCTTCCTTATTCCATAAAAATTCCTATGCAAATATATTGACTTCCTACAAACCACTGAGATTTCCAATAATATGTGCCTACCCTTTTTAAACTGGGGGACAGAAAGGACATCATTGCTACAGTTTATTTCTTCTGATGAAATGCCTCTAAGTGGCTTCTTCCTAACCAGAAAGATAAAGTGTTTTATGGGTCCACAAAAGAAGCTAGAGCAGAAACTACTGAAATAGAATAGCAAGTCTAGTCCAAATGGCAGCACAAAGAACCCCAGTTGAAAGTCATCAACCAAAGTATAAGCCCAGAAAAATAACAAAGAAATTAAAAAGATTTGTAATGAGCAGAATTCCTTATATCAAAGAATACATTAAAGACATTTGTTTGACTTATTCATTACAGTAGTGGAAGCAACTAAAATAGTGCTGAAAAAGTCCATCATTGAAGACATTTGTTTTTCTTTAGCTAAGCACTGGCAATCCTGTTTTCTACCCTAATTTTACTTTGTAGAGCTTCTTTTGAAAAAGAAGTACAGTTGATCCTTGAACAAGAGAACTGTGTGGGTCTGCTTACACACAGATTTTTTCAATTGACATGTGCAATTCAAACCCACATCGTTGAAGGATCAGCTGTACTCCTTATGTGCATTTACCTTGCTATGGTAGGCAGAGAGGGATCCTTAGAAAGAAAAGATAAACACATCTTATTTTGATAGCTACATTTCTGTATGAGTTACTGCCCTTATTTTAAGATTTTATATTTGTCGTATTTTCTTCCTGTTGTGCAAGAAAAATGTACAAGAAAATGTATAAGGATTTTAACTCCTCACAGTTAAATTTTCTGTAAATATTTTGTACTCAGCTACTATTAAGTATAACAAATGTGCCTATTAATAAGAAAATTTTCTCAACTTCATATCATTCCATACACTATAAAGAAAATTTATGTTAGGGGCTATGTATTCTGTCCACAGAACTTCATTAATTAGAAGGGTTAAATAACTAAGAGACCTTTTTTTGCCCAACTTTACAAAATTCTTTCTATTACCTAAACTGACTTTTTAATGTTGATTATAAATATTTTAAAATGTATGGCAGGGAGTAGGGCTAGGAAGTTTCACATATTCATCTTATTCAGCAATTCAAGGAGTTGTGTAAAATAAGATATACATATATATTCCCATACACACACACACATATATAAATATGCTTTCATAACTGAATCTTAGTTTTAAAAATGCTTGCACAATGTGGGGAATTTAAATATTCACTAGATTTGAATATATACATTTGCACTCCTTTACCACTCTAAATGGATACACCAGCAGACACATGAGATCAAATATATGATTTAACTGAATTTTCACTTTTCTTTTTGCATACCCGACAAAAAACTTATTTATTATGAACCTTTATTAAGTGGCTCACATTTCAGTATAAATCACACTAAAAAAATTTTTAAAGCTATTTACACTACAGTGCTGACACATTTAAAATGGAAAAAAAAAAAATTGGTATAAATAAGCTCCATGGAAAAGCCTTAAATTGTCCAAAAAGAATTCTGGGTCATATTACAAAATATATATATATACACACACATATATATATGCATATGTATATATGTATGTATATACATATATACATATACATATGTATGTATATATGTGTGTATATATATATATATATATATATGTTAATGTCAGCTCTATCCTAAAACCTACAACTCCAACTCAAATAACTTTTTAAAGACTCCATTTCTTTAAACCTGCAATGTTTACAGTGCATCTGGCCCTAAGTGCTTTGATACTTCACAGTTATGGACAGGCACTGAGGAATGTTACAAAGCTACATAAACTATATTTTGTAACAGACTTGGGAGCAAGTCCTTGGCTTGCTTTCATAATTCATGAATTTTATTACATTATTAAGTTTTTTTTAAAGGATTTTAAATGGTATGTACATATTTAGCATCATCTTTTCTATCTTGATTTGAATGTGCTGAACTATGTTGCCTTGTATCAACTAGACTTAAGAGACTTCCAGGGCACAATTCCTCCTTTAAATCTTTGCTGCTATTTTCAAATTTGGAGTCCACACCAATCTTAAATTCTGTAAATTGAACATGATCCAATTTTGCTTTAATATTCTTGCCATCCATATTATTCGGTGCTCTAGTCTTTTCAGAAACAAAAACATTCACAGATTCTTCATTGATTCTTACAGATGCAACAGGTTCATGTTTAATCTGCTGTATTTCATATTTAGAATGAAGTTTATCTGAAAAAATAGACTCCAAAGAGGTTTTGCTTACAGCACAAATCATATTGTCAGTGTGAGATCCAAGAATTGATGATGTGGAATCTGGTGATGTGCCTGTTTCATGAGTGGCTGTATTCTGAGCAGTGTCTTCCTCTGAGTGATATAACTTGAGCCGAACATGCCATGCTAAACTGCATACAGCTGAAACTGTCTTAAACTGATGAACAACATTCCTTGGGATAAAATAAATGTCATTATCATATAGCTGAATCCTGGCATAGCGAATGCCTTCCCTCCTCAATTGATTAAGTTTTGCATCATCGACCCACTGGACACACTAAAAAAAGAAAAAAGAAATACCAGTAAGTCATTTTCCCAATAAACATTAAACTGAATACAATAATGGTTTAAAATATACCTGGGATAGTGGAGGTTCATGTAAATCTAACTGCATTCGTTGAACTACTTCTAAGAAATCTTCAGCATGAAAACAAATAACATCTTTGGTTATTCGGGGTTGATTAAGCCTGAAAAAGAACATGAGATAAGAATCTGCCATTAATGTTTCATTCTGTTAAGTCCTTATTAAATTCAAAGTAAAAATGGTTTACATTCAAAACCAAAGTACTTAGAAATAAATTATAATCAGCAGACCACTTTACATATTTAAACAGAGGGATACTGCCACACATGAGTTTCAACCTAAAGATAAAAAACAACTCACTTCATTATGTTATAGCTATGTGTAACAATATTTTGAAAAATTAAAACAATCTGAATTGGTTAATTATACAAATAAAAAAACTATTTTGTCTTAAAGTTAAGGCCAATACTTCAACAAATTCAAGTGCCCAAGTTGAAAATACTACATAAAAATTAGAGTAAGTATGTGGGAAGCTAGTATTTTCTTTCAATGAAAACGTATATAACTGCAATGGTACCTAAACCCCTAAATAACCCTTAATAAATTAAGACATACTCATTTAAAAAGTACTAATGAAATAAAATATTACCAATTTATTTGCTTGTCTTTAAATATAACCCTAAAATATCCCCCATTTGATTAGGAGTATACAAATACATGTTTACAGAAAATGCTTAAAAAATAGATTTTAGATTTTCCAAGCAACTAAATAAAAAAAATACCAAGGTAAATCACAATCATTTTTTAAAAAACAGTGTTAAAGAGAAAGGATAAGGATGACCGCAGGCTTCCCTTTAGAGACAACACAAGTCAGAAGAGAACAGAGTATCTTTAACGTATTGCAAGAAAAAGTCAATTGAGAATTCTTTATCTACCAAAAATACCTTCAAAATGTGAAAAAAATATTTTCAGATAGAGGCTGAGAGAATCTGTCACCAGAAGACCAGCACAATGAAAAATGTAAAGGAATCTCATTAGACTGAAGGAAATTATATATAGATGAAAATATAAGTCTATTTAAATGAATACAGAGCACAAGGAATAGTAAATATGAAAGGTATTCTCATTTTTAAACTCTGTGGAAATACTTATAGCTAAAGTAGCATAGCATATTGGGAGTTTTATAGCTTATGTAAAGTACAAATGCACGACAACAATTAGCGCAAAGTTCAGAAACGGGGGTGGGAGAATAAATGGCAGTACGCTATTGAAAGGTTAACACATTCCATATAGAGTTATATACTTGAGAGTAGACTGATAACTTTAGAGCAATCACTAATAAGGAAATAGTAAAGGCATAATGGAATGCTTTAAAAAGACAGGAAAGAGGGCAAAAAAAGAAAAAGGGCAAAACACAAAAAGATGGAAAATTTAAATCCCCATTTACTGGTACATTAAATGTAAATGGTCTAAATATGCCAATTAAAAGACAAATTATCATTGAAAAGACTAAAAACAAGATATATAGTATCTACATTAAACAATATAGATAATCAAGCATATAGGTGAAAAGCCAAACAATGGGAAAATATGTAACATGCAAACATTAATCATAAGAAAGCTCAAATGGCTGTACTGACATCAAAGTAGAGCTCAGGACAAAGAATATTACCAAGGATAAAAAAGGTATTCTATAATGATAAAGGGGTCAATTCATGGAGAAGAAATAATCATTCTAAATATATAATCATCTATTAACAGAGCTTCAAAATATACGAACAACCTTGAAAACATTTTGCTAAACGAAAGCTAATCACCAAAGCCATGTTATGTCATTCCACTTATATGAAATATCTATAACAGACAAATACAGAGAGAAGAAATGAGATAAATGGTTGCCTAGAGCTGAAGGGGGTATAGGATTGGGGAGCAATCTCTAAAAAGTCCAATCCATAAACAAGGTGTATCTCTCCTTAAGCTGATAAAAATATTTTATGATAGTGGTGATAATTGCACAACTCTGAATATACTAAAAACTACTGAATTATATATACTTTAAAGGTAAACTGTATGTTATGTGACTTGTATGTCAAGCCATTACCAACGACAAATACATGGAGCAAAAAAACCCCAAACAAACAAAAGAGCTTCTGGTCAAGATGGCAGCATAGGTAGAGATGGCTCACCTCTTCTCACAACCACATCAAAATTACAACTAAACTATACAACTACCACCACTCAAAACCATCAGAAATAGGCAACTGCAGAAGTAAATGGAACTAATGGAAGCCTGACAACTATGGGATTAAAGAAACCACATCCACTGAGATTGATAGGAGGGGCGCAGCCAGAGAACAGGTTGGTCTCTCATCCGTGTGTGCTGGATAAAAATTTGGAAGGGGTACCTCAGGAGCAAGCAGGCTTAGCCCCACACCAGGCATGGCAGCCCAGGGTTCTAGTGCCAGGAAAATAAGTCCCCACAACTTCTGGCTACAAATGTTAGCAGGGATTGAGTTGGTATTAGAAACTTCTGAAGCCCAAAACAGTTCCTCTTAAAGAACCCATATATGGACTCACCTACTCAATTTCACATCCTCAGAGCTCCAGCACCAGGGTGGCAGCTTGAAGGGCACCTGGTAGCATACTGTGAGAGGCTGAAATGCCTGACATTGGGGTGACCAGAGGCCATTGTCTCTTTTCTGAGCCCTCCTCATAAAGAGCCATGGAACCAGCAGGCTAGTGCCATATTTGAGACTCATCAACCTGGCTAACACTGTTTGACCTACCTTGGAGACCCCCAGAGACTCAGCCCCACTCAACTTAAAGGCCTACCCAAGATGCTTTTCCATATGAATGGAAGATCTTGGCTCCTGTTTCACAACATCCTAAATCCTATCAAACAACCAAAACCTGCCCTTAGTGAGCTCCAGGCTGGGTACTCTCAGCAGCCAGCCCAGATTCACAGCTTGGCTCTATCTGGGAATCTCCAAGCCAAGCACAATTAGTAACCTTCTCAGAATACTTGACAGCTCAACCAGGGTGGCCCCAGGCAAAACAAAGGTGGGGGCTTACCTTGGCCCACAACACCCAGCAAACCCCAGGACCAGTGCACCCAGTACACAGATACAGACCACGAAGGAGAACTACAACTCTGCCCCTGCACAGCTGACCCTCCACAGAGGATGAAGGTTGGTAGTAAGTGATCACAGTCAATACTTTCAGTTGACTGGCCTGGATAAATCCCTTCCATTGATCTGCCAACAGCAATCAAGGCTCAACTCCAAGAGGAGCGTGTGCTCAGCCCACATGAAGAGAGCACCCTCAAATACCCAGCTTGGATGATAGGGAAGGCTGTACCACTGGACCCTACAGGACACCTACTACATTAGGCCATACTACCAAGACACAATGTCAAAGCAGCTCTACCACTACATAAAAACAAACACAGGGAGGCTAGGCTGCCAAAACAAGGAGACAAAGAAACATGGCCCAAATAAAAGAACAGATCAAAATTCTAGAAAATGAGTTAAACGAAATGGAGATAAACAATCTATCAGATGCAGAGTTCAAAACACTGGTTATAAGGATGATTGAGGAGCTTAATGAAGACCTCAGCAACATAAAAAAATTCAGTCAGAAAAGGAGGATTCATTAATTGAAATAAATAACAATTTACAGGGAAACAACCATATAGCTGACAATCGTTCAATGATTTAGAACAAAAGGAAGCAAAAAGAAAAAACCAATCAGAACAACAAGAAGAAAAAAGAATCCCAAAAAACCCTCCCAAAACCAAGGACAGTTAAGAAGCCTCTGTGGCAACTACAAGCGTTCCAACATTTGAATCATAGGGATGCCAAAAGAAGAGAAAGAGCAAGAAATTGGAAATCTATTTGAAAAAAATAATAAATGAAAACTTCCCTAATTTGGTGAAGGAAACAGACATGCAAGTCCAGGAAGCACAGAGTCCCAGTCAAGTTAGACCCAAAGAGGATCACACCAAGACACATCATAATTAAAATGCCATAGGTTAAAGATAAAAAGATAATCTTACAAGGAGCAAGAGAAAAGCAGAGAGTTACCTACAAAGGAGTTCCCGTAAGACTATCAGCTGATTTCTCAAAAGACACTTTGCAGGCCAGAAGATGCTGACAAGAAATAAAGTGATGAAAAGCAAAGACCTAAAACCAAGATTACTCCAGTGTCATTTAAAATGGAAGGGCAGATAAAGTGCTTCCCAGAGAAGGTAAAGCTAAAAGAACTCATCATCACCAAGCCATTATTACGTGAAATGTTTAAGGGACTTATTTAAGAAAAAGAAGATCAAAACTATGAACATTAAAATGACAACAAACTCCCAACTATCAACAGCTGAATCTAAAGAATAAAAACAAAAGCCAACTGAGGAAACAACCAGAACAGGAACAGAATCATAGGTATGGGGATCATTGGGAGGGTTATCAGCTGGGAGGAGGGAAGCGGGAGAGAGGGGGAAATGGTGCAGGAATCAAGAAGCATAACTGGTAGGAACAAAACAACCAGGCAGATGTTAAGAATAGTATAAGGAAGGGAGTAGCCAAAGAACTTACATGCACAACCCACGGACATGAACTAAGGGTGGGGAATGCTGGAGGAAAGGGGGTTACTGGGTGGAGAGGGGCAAAGGAAAAAAAACTGGGACTGTAACAGCATAATCAATAAAAGATACTGGTACTTAAAAAAAACTAGCTAAGTTGTAAAGAGAGACAATCAAATCCAATGTTACAGTTGGAGATTAGTAACTAGAGAAAAATCAGTAAGAATACATAAAATTTGTACCACACTATCAACAATATTGACTTAGTTGGCATTAATAGAGCACTATACCCCTAAGCATAATATATATTCTTTTACATGCACATAGATTATCCATCAAGATAGACCATGAAACAAACCACAGGAAATCAAAGAGAAATACAGAGTATGTTCCCTGGCCACAGGGAATTAAACTGGAAAGAAAAACACCCTGAAAACTCTGGAAATAAATTCTGAAATAATGAAAAGTATGCAAAAGTCTTCTCAATTATCCATGATTTTAAAAAAAGACACCAAACAGAAAATCAGAAAAATTCTGAGCTGTATAATGAAAACACAATTATCAACATTTGCAGGATATAGCTAAAGTAGTGCTTAGAAATTTAGTTTTACATATTTATATTGAAAAGAGCAAACTCAAATCAATAACCTCAGCTTCTAACTTAAGCTAGAAAGAGAAGAGCAAGTTCTTTCCTTAAAAGAAATAAAGAGCCCTGCCTGGTATGACTCTTTGGACTGAGTGCTAGCCTATGAACCAAAAGGTCGCCAGTTCAATTCCCAGTCAGGGCACATACCTGGGTTGCAGCCAGGTCCCCACTTGGGGGTGAGTGAGAGGCAACCTATTGATGTATCTCCCGCACATCGATATTTCCCTCCCTCTCTCCCTTGCTTCTCCTCTCTCTAAAAATAAATAAAATCTAAAAAAAAAGAAAGAAAGAAAAGAACAAATAATGAAACAAAAATAGGAGAAAAATCAATGAAATAAATGGCTGATTCACTGGAAAGATCAATAAAGTTAATGAATTTTGGCAACACATTAATATAAAGATCATTAACAATATTAGTATGTTGAATCCAGCACTAGCTAGTATATTATTATCAATATTATCAGACATATGTGTGTATATACATAATATACATCCCATATATAATTATGTTTAAAATTTGGTACATATCAGATAAACACATATACTTCTCTTGATTATTCCATACTCTCATATATGTATATAATGAATCACATACAGATAGGAGATGATAATACAGAATAACCAAGAGAGGTTTTTAATCCAAGGAACAGAAATGGAATTAATGGAATTACAGGGTCCTAGAGTAAGTATATGTTTAAATTTTGTAAGAAACTGCCAAACTTTTTTTATGGTTTCCATATGAAAGTTGTAATTAACTCATATCTTCACTAGTTTTTGTTATGGTCTTATCAAAAATTATTATTATTAGCAATTTTAGTGAGTATATGGGCCTATCTCATTGTGCTTTAATTTGCATTTCTCTTATGGTACAACTGAAGAACTTTTAATGTCAACATTTGTGGAATATAGCTAAAGCGGTGCTTAGAAATTTAGTTTGAAATACTTATATTAGAAATGAAGAGAGGCCTCAATAATCTAAACTTATAACAAGCTAGAAAGAGAAAAGCAAGTTCTTTCCTTAAATAAAAAGAGCATTTGTGTACCTTTTGTAAAATGCCTGTTCATATATTGCCCAATTTTAATTGGATTGTTTTCTTATTCTTGAATGTAAGAGTTCTTTATATATTTGGATATAAGTCATTTATACACACACCTCAAATATTCTCTCCCAGTCTGTAGCCTACCTTTTCATTTTAATGACGTCATTTTCTCTTATAGTTCATAAAATTTCTGACTAATACAAAATTTCCTGCAACATTTTCTTCTAACAAACTTTATCATTTTAATGTTACATTTCATTCTATAATCCATTTTAAGGCTTTTTTGTATGGTGTAAGATAAGGGTCAAGGTTCATTCTTTTTTATTTTTGTTTTTATGCATGGGTACCCTGTTGTTCCAGCACCATTTCTTGAAAAGACTCCTCTCCCCACTAAATCATCTTAGGCCCTTCACTAAAAATCAATGAACACTGGACTCTCTTCTGTTCCATTAATCTGAAAGTTTATACCAATACCACCCTCTGTTATTACTGTAGCTTCAAAGCAAGCTTTAAAATGACAGTGGTAGCATAAATCTTCTAACATTGTTCTTCCCCCACCCCTCAAGATTGTTTTGCCTATAGTAGGTTCTTTGTATTTCTATAAGAAAAGCTTGTGGATTTTGACTGAGTTGATCATTTGAGAAGGAACTGAGATAACAATATTGAGTCTTCCAATCCATAAACAAGGTCTGTCTGTATGTATGTTCTTAATTTTTCTCTTTAGTTTTTTATAGTTTCGAGCACCTATTTAATATTTTTAAAATTTATCTCTTTAATTATTCTATGGTTTTATGCTATTATAAGACCATGTAAGTGGCAATTTTCATGAATACTGCTAATATACAGAAATATAATTGACTTTCAATATTGTCTTCTCCTGAGACTTTCATAAGTTTGCTTATTAATTCTAGTACTTCTTTTATAGACTTTTAATTTTCTCTGTACACACTCATTTTGCCTTACTCTATCCAAGACTCTAATTCCATTTCTGAGTATTTACAGAAGTGAAATGAAATCTTATACGTATAAAAAGGCTTGTAAGTGAATGTCTGTAACAGCTTTATTCATAAAACTGGAAAGAATTCAAATGTCTACCATCAAGTGAATGAATAAATCAGTTGTGATATAGCCATTCAATGACATACCACTCAGCTATAAGAAGGAATGAACTACGAATATATGTAACACCGTAGATGAATCTCAAAAACATTATGCTTAGTGAAAGAAGTCAGGCAACATGTATGATTCTATTTACATAAGATCCTAGACTAGACGATACTAACTTATGAAGACCAAAAAGAAAAACAAATGAAAAGATGTCTGGAGCTGGGGTAACAATGGGGGAGATTAACTGCCAAAGGGTATGAAGGACACAAAACATTCTATTACCTTATCTGAAGTAGTGGTACTATGGCTGTATACATTTGTCAAAACATATCAAACTGTATAATATTTATAATGAGTATGTGTGTATGTGATTGCATATAAATTATACTTCAATGGTTGCTTTTTCAAAAAATGATTTCAAAGAAGCCACCTTGAATATATAAACCTACAGAGTGGGGCAAAAGTAACTTTTCAGTTGTGAGTATGTGAAACAGGTTATTCTTCTATTACTATTTATTAATTATTGTATTTTTCTACATGAACTGTAGACCTACTTTTGCCATACCCTGTATATGAATCTTTTTCATAATACCTAAAAAGCGATATAATTCAATCAATACTTCATAAGCCTTACCTAACTGAAGATTTCTATAAAGTCTAAATCAATTCTAGTCTTTATTTCAAATTAGTGTTAAGCCTGGCTCTAAGATAAAGTCAAGAATTTAATATTCTAATACCTAATGTCTTCTTGAGACAAAGAATAGAATTCAAAACACTAAGAAAGAAAGGAAGCACCAACTTCCTCAGTATAGCTTAATTTAACACCAAGGAATTAATTATTATAAAGGGATCATAAACCATGTTTGCATCAGAGCCATGAAGCCCTCTTACAGCACCAAATTATATTCTCGTTGTCTTTAGTATTAAGAGATGAAAGCAGCACTGGTCTAGGAAGCAAACTGTATTTTACAATAGTGGGAAAACTCATAACTAGCAGTATCTCATCCCAAAATCTGTCTCAAGTATATTCTTAAATTTGGCCACCTAACTTCTTAGTATATTAGTTTAGCAACAGTCCCTATCCTATGAAGTTACTAGCCACCAAAGTGGGGTTTTTTTAAATTAATAGATATTTATTGGGAACTGTGATGGTCCCATGAAGGACAGGACACAATCTCTAAACTCAAAACACATATAAAGTGGAGGAGTGAATATATACCAACAATAATTTAAAGAAGCTTAAAAGATTTTAACAAAGTGCTAAAGCCATGAAGCAGGGATATTTCTCTCTGGAAAAAAGTGTAAATATGTAGCTAACTTAGCTGAACACTCTAAATTAGATTTCACCCTAAGTAATTCTTGATGACCTCTTAAATACTTTATATCAAACATTCAAGAGAAATCTAATTAATTTGAAATAAGAGTTTATAATGATTTCCAGAGTTAAATTTAGTGTTTTAAACCAGATTATAGTTTAAATCAGAACACAGAAACTATAAACCAGAACACAGAAACTATATGAGCATAACAACAGATATTTAAAATTACCATTTAAGTTAAACAAAATTCAATTATAAATTATTACTGAATTATAAACTATTAATATTATTTTCCTGAGGATCTTTTAGGATTACTTCAGTACTAGCTACTCTGTATACCTGAAAGTGATAAAGTTTCATTTATGTTAAGAAAGGTCAGCTGACTTCCAGCCAAGATGGAGGCGTAAGCAGATACACTTTGCCTCCTCTTACAACCAAAAGGACAACAAATTTAAAATTTAAAAAAAAAAAAAAAAAAAAAAAGCAGAGAACTGCCAGAAACTCAAACTATATGGAAGACCAACAACCAAGGAGTTAAAGAAACATTCATCCAATCGGTAGGAGGGGCAGAGATGGACAACGAGGGTGGACAGGATACAGCAAGGAGGTGGCTGGAGGACCAGGATGGACCTACATTCGCATACAGATAAACCAGGAAGAATAACTGGGGAGCAAGGTAGACCACACAACTCAGGGTTCCAACATGGGGAAAAGAAAGCTTGAAAAACACCTGGCTGTAAAAATCTGTGGGTGTTGACGTGGCGGGAGAAACTCCCAGCCTCACAGGACAATTCACTGGAGAGACCAAACAGTATGAAGAACATATACAAACCCACCCAACTGGAAATCAACACCAGAATTTGCTTGTGGGTAGCAAGTGAAGTGACTGAAAGCCTGTGGAGAACCAAACAAGCAGTATTGTTCCCTTTCTGAACCCCTTCCCCACATACAGTACCACAATGTGGATTGCAGCAATGTGGATTGCCCTGAACTGGTAAATAACAAAGGCTCTACCCCTTACAATGTAACAGACTCATGGAGATAAGGAAATGTGGCCCAAGTGAAAGAACAGATCAAAACTCCAAAAATAGAACTAAGCAATGAAGAAGGGCTAACCTATCAGATGCAGAGTTCAAAACACTGGTAATCAGGATGCTCAAAGAAATGGTTGAGTAAGGCTGCAAAACAGAGGAAAAAGTGAAGGCCATGAAAAGTGAAATAAAGGAAAATGTACAGGGAACCATGAAGGGAAGGAAACTGGGACTCAAATGAATGGTTTGGAGCAAAAAGGAAGAAATAAACACTCAATCAGAACAGAATGAAGAAAGAATAATTCAAAAAATGAGGAGACACTTAGGAACCTCCAGGATACCTTTAAATGTTCCAACATCCAATCATAGCGATGCCAGAAGAAGAGGAAGAGCAAGAAATTGAAAACTTACGTGAAAAAACTAATGAAGAACTTCCCCAATCTGGCAAAGGAAATAGACTTCCAGGAAGTCCAGGAAGCTCACAGAATCCCAGAGAAGTTGGGCCCAAGGAAGCACACAACAAGGCACATCATAATTACATTACCCAAGATGAAAGATAAGGAGAGGATCTTAAAAGCTGCAAGAGAAAATGAGACAGCTGCCTGCAAAGGAGTTCCCATAAGGCTATCAACTGATCTCTCACAAGAAACCTTGCAGACAAGAAGGGGCTGGAAAGAAGTATTCAAAGTCATGAAAGGCGAGGACCTACATCCAAGATGACTCTATTCAGCAAAGCTATCATTTAGAATGGAAGGGCAGATAAAGTACTTCTCAGATAAGGTCAAGTTAAAGGAGCTCGCCATCACCAAGTCCTTATTATATGAAATGTTAAAAGGACTTACATAAGAAAAAGAAGATGATCAAAATACGAACAGTAAAATGAGAACTCACAACTATCAACAACCAAATCTAAAAAACAAAAACAAACTAGACAAACAACTAGAACAGGAACAGATTCATAGAAATAAAGATCACATGGAGGGTTATCAGCATGAAGGGGGAAGTTGGAGAATGGGGGAAAAGGTACAGGGAATAAGAAGCATAAATGGTAGATACAAAATAGACAGGGGGAGTTTAAGAATAGTATTGGAAATGTAGAAGCCAAAATAATTTATATGTATGACCCATGGCCATGAACTAAGGTGGGACAATAGTGGTGGAAAGGGGGATACAGGGCAGAGGGGAATAAAGGGGAGAAAAAAATGGGACAACTGTAATAGCATAAATGATAAAATATACATAAAAAAGAAAGGAGGTCAGTTTACACTGGCTTCCTGGTATACTATTAATTTATAAAATATTATACATTTTTATAATATTATAAATTAACAAAAAGTCAATTCTGTATTAGTAGCCCTTGAAAATAAAAGTTCCTCATGTATAAAATACAGATTACATATTTTTTAAAGATTTATTTATTTTCAGAGAGAGGGGAAGGGAAGGAGAAAGAGAGGGAGAGAAATATCAATGTGTGGTTGCTTCTTGCGAACCCCCTTCTAGGGACCTGGCCTGCAACACAGGCATGTGCCCTGACTAGGAATTGAACTAGCAACCCTTTGGTTCACTGCCCATGCTCAACTCACAGAGCTACACCAGCCAGAGTAGATTATATTTTTCATTATATCTTAGAAAACTATGCAACAATTGACATTTTATATTTTCAGAATTAAAAGTTTTCTTTTATAATTAGAAAATGTTCTTGCATATTTAATGTCTAATACAACTGCTTTAATAAGTAAAATAGCACATGCCAATTTAAGTTTCATATCTAAACACTCGGTTTGAAAACAGAAACCTAACTGAGAAAACTTATCTTAAAGTATCCATTTATTTATCAATAAATGGAAAAGTTCATAATTATGGGAGGATACCTTAAGTATATTTAAGAGAATTATCCATTTTTTAATGTATGAAATGATTCAAAGTGAAACTTGCAGATGAAGCCAGAAAAAAATAATATATAAGGTGAACAAATATTTAATACTATGGATACTAAATCTTAGCACAGAACAACAAGATAGAACAGTATAAAGAGAAACATGAGTCTGGAGTCAAATCTGAACTCAGTCTCAGCTCTGTCACTTATTAACATATAACTATCAAAATGTGTTATTTCACAGTACTGAGCCTCAGTTTCCTTGTGAGATAAATATGGGCCTACAAGTAGTTGAAAATCAAATGAATATTTGTAAACAGGTATATACTAAGTACCAAGTAAATCTTAGTTTTTCTTTTACCTTAGATAAGACAATTGTTTTTCATGTCTAGTCACTTAGAAAATGAAATTATTTCAGCCAAATCCAAAAGAAAAACTAGATTCTAGCAATGAAAATCTTCTTTAGTGCAGTCACACAGTTACAATATCCAAATACATGGGAAAATAATCCCCCGCCAGTAAACAGTATTACTGAGAAACTCCCCCAAAATTTAAAGCCAGGAAAACATTTCATTAAAATAGCAGTAATTAATATATACCACTCTCCACAGTGCACAGCCTTCAACACTCCAACAGCGGCTGTAGTCTGTCGTTCAAAACCTTGTCCTATATGATCTGCATGAGCTCTTGTCCTGTCTTCAAAGAGCATCTCACGGGGTTCACTAGTTCGAGGTAGGTATTGCAGGTTTTTTATTTCATTGGTAGTTCTGTTTTAAAAAAAATTAAACTTACATTTTATATATATTTTCTATAGAGAGAAAGGGAGGTAAAGGGAGAGTCAGGGGTTGGATAGGCTTATGTATTAAGGCTTAATTACCCTCAAACATTTGTATTGAGGTTTAACTGCCATCAAGCATTTAGTAATCACATAATTCAGAGAAGTGAAATTATAAATCATCTGTTCCTAAATCAAGTGTTCTTTTTAAAATGAACAAGAACAAACAAGAGCACATATATAATCTACTCTTTTTCATACACCCTTCATAAGTGGAAGTTTAAAGGCAATACATACTTGGATAAGAAAAATAAATTACATGTGGTGTAGTTCACCCAGGTCTCCCTGTAGCCAGAATCTTTACCTGAAGTTTGAGTCTAACCTATGGAAGCATGCCCCCATCAGGTCACATGGCTAATACAAGGCACAGATCTTGAACAAACAGGTAAGTTTTAAAAGTTCACTGATTTAATATTTATAGAGCACCTACTATGTCAGTTATGATCCAGGCCCTGGAGCTAGTGAACAAGACAGTAGTGAATTAAGATAAGTTCTCTACTCTTATGGAAGTTTATATTCTAACAAAAGAAAAACAAAACAAAATAGCAAGAAAACATCAAGCATAAGTGCTTCCACAAAACACACATGATTTTATTGGAGGCAAAAAGGAAAACCTTAGCTCCCTCTTCAGAGGACAGTCATCAACCCATTGGCCCTCCCCTCCACTGCTCACCACCTAGAAAACACACACACAGAAGCTGCGGACTACTTAGTCTCACTCACTGCAGAAACTCTCTCAAATTTTGCTGTAGAAGGGGAAAAGGTGAGAAGAATTTCTCAGATTGGGAATCATCTTATTTATCTTCCTATACAGTTTTTCTTTTCCAAAGGAAAATCCAGATTGCCCCATAATTTTCTCCTCTCATTCCAATCTCTCTCTTAGGGTCTCTTCCTTATTAGTTCTTTGATTTCTCACCTTTACTCTCTACTATTACTGCTCTTTGTGCAATCCTGCATTACAGTCTTATTACACACTCACATACACAGATGATGCTACAACATACTTTCTCGATTTTTGTGATTTATGGTCCACAGGTGTCAGAAAGCTAGATGGTGATGTTGCTTCCCATGGAAAGCTAACAAATAAGCTTTCAGGCCCACAAGTTTTGTCCTATTAACACCATATTCTAATGAATTCAGACTTTAGCATAGTGGCTAAGGCAGTGTCGTTAGTTTGGTCAGACTGTAATGGGATATGAAATTATTGGATATATGATGGATTTATAATCACTGCTGTGCAGGCAAATTCCTTAAGGAGCTGCTGAACTCCCTTAGATTACATGGAAAAGGGTGTACATATCTGTATCATCGTGGGCAGAGGCTTTCAGATTCTCAAAACAATTCATACATCCAAATTAAGAACCACTGAGAAACACCAATTTTACCATTTACTATCAACTTATATATTATAAAAGTTTCATTCAACCAATAAAAATTTATTAAGCAGTAAGCATTCCTTTTAGGTGCTAGAGACATATCAGTAACAAAACAAGATAGTCCCTGCCTCATGCACCCTACAGTTGCCCAATGACCATTTTTCCTTTTTAAATTAATAATCACTGTAACCAGTGAAACCATTTTTTGTTATCTAAGAAAAAAGTATCATTTCCCCCAGCATCACCCACTCCATTCCTACCAAATGTTAACCTAGTATACATTTTTCCATACTTTTTTCTATGCTCATATAAATATTGGGTTGGCCAACAAATTCATTCGGTCTTTTTCCATACGATGGCTCCAATAGCACTTAGTTGTTTTTAACTTCATTTGAAATTATTTTAAGATTGTATTGTGACAGCTGTCATAACAGTGTGCATTAAAAAAAAACCTTACCAAAATTGGTGAATTTTTGTATAGCTATTTTAATATTGAAGATGGAAGAACATAAGCAACATTTTTAGCATATTATGCTTTATTATTTCAAGAAAGGTAAAAACCCAACTGAAATGCAAAAAAAGGTTTGTGCAGTATATAGAGAAGATGCTGTCACTGATTGAATGTGTTAAAACTGGTTTGTGAAGTTTCATGCTGGAGATTTTTCACTAGTTGATGCTCCATGGTCAGGTAGACCAGTTGAAGTTGATAGTGATCAAATCAAGCCATTAACTGAGAACAATCAACATTACACCATGCAGAAGATAGCCAACATACTCAAAATATCCAAATCAATAAAGTTACTGGTGAAAATGAGAAATAGGTCTTGGCCTTGGCTTGTGTGGCTCGGTGGATTGAGTGCTGGCCTGCCAACCAAATCACTGGTTTGATTTCCAGTCAGGGAACATGCCTGGGTTGCAGGCCAGGCCCCCTCACAGGTACCACAGTAGGGGACACATGAGGGTCAACACACACATTGACATTTCTCTTCCTGTCTTCCTCCCTCCCTTCCCCTCTCTCTAAAAGTAAATAAATAAAATCTTTAGAAAAACAAAAAAAAGAAAAATGTGTCTCTTATTGTAATAGAACAAAACCATATGGACTTTTTGGCCAACCCAATATATATTTATACATATGTTTTTCATCTCTTCTAAAAATAGAATCATAGTGGGCATATTACTCTACATTTTACTCTTTTCAACTGTCAGAGATATCCTTCCAGATCAACGAACAGAAATAATTCATTTAAACTATTTCACCATATTCTTTAATAGGAATGTGTCAAAATGTAGTCAGCAATTCCTGTTAATGGGCATTCAGACCACTTTAAATCTTTTTCTCCCTACAAATAATGCTGCAATCAATATTCTTATTACATTTTCCTTTAGAGCTTTTATGTCTTGGGACAGTTTTCAAAAGTGGGTGTGCTGGATTAAAGAAGTTATATAGTATGTTAAACTTTATAAGCTACTGCTAAACTCCTTTCACAAAATAATTATAGCAGCTCATCAACATGTGTAAAGAACTTTGTTTTCCTTACCTACCGACCAGCCTGTAATATTACTGCCCTATTAATAATTTTTGTTAATGTAATGAATAAAAATAGTATCTCATAAATATTTTAATATACACTTGACTGCCTAAGACCTGTTTTTCTATTGGGTTGTTTATATTTTTCTTGTCAATTTAGGAATGCTCTTTGTATATTAACTTTAGTTTGCCACATGGTACAAATGTTTTAGTCAATCTATCATAGTTTTGAACTTTGTTGTTGATGTGTTTTCTCTCACTAATACTACTGCCATTATATTTTTTTATCTTGTTGAGGAAATGTCTCTCCTAGGCTTAAAAATTTTATTCTAGCCCAGGCTTGTGTGGCTCGGTGGATGAGCGTCAGTCTACAAACCAAAAAGGTCACTGGTTTTATTCCCAGTCAGGGTACATGCCTGGGTTGTAGGGCCAAGTCCCAGAGGCACCCAGTCCACATTTCACTCACACACTGATGTTTCTCTCCCTTTCTTTTTTCCTCCCTCCCCTCTCTCTAAAAATAAATAAAATCTTTAAAAGTAAAATAAATTTTATTCTATTATTTTTATTTTTTATCTTATATTTAAAACTTTTTCCTTATGAGGTATGACTGTTTTCTTTCAGATGGACTGCCAATTTTGTCATATTATTCATTAAATAAATCTTCCCTTTCCCAGTATACTTTGATCTATCTGTGTACTCTATCCTTTCATAAATGATCTTTTTAACACTAGGACCTCTCACTTATCTTCTCTTTCACAATTTTCTTGGCTATTTGCTGGCTTTACTTATTCTTCCTTATAAACTTTAAAATCATTTATCCAGTACTAGAAGTAGTATATGCTGAGTTTCAAAGGACTACCATTTTTATCCAATCTAAAATATACTAGGGTTTTTTACTTGTTTAGATCTTATGTTATATCTTCTGTTTTAATTTTCTTAATAAGGGTCCTAAATATTTCTTATTAATTTATTTCATAGTTTAAAATGTCTGTACTGTGAATGATATTTTTTCCATTCTTACAATTTGTCATTTGCCTAATTTCTCATGTCTTATTAACATCTGACCATGCGATCACCAAAGATAGATATGGTGAATGGGTTTTGGGTGGACATGAAAAAAAAGTATTTGATAAATTTTAAAAATTTTATCAGCATATGTAGCCATCTTTTAATTTATATTCCAATTATGCCCTAAACTTTCACCTCATTCTTCCTCCAATTTTCAAATAACACACACACACCCAACATACAAACACCCACTCCCAGCAATACAAATTTGTGTCCAACATACCTTTTCCTTTTGAAAGGTGACTTTGGCATATCAGCCACAGGGATCATTTGTTCTCCTGGGCGTACCCACATGATGGGACCATCATCACTGTCTTTTCGACTCTCTAATTTTAGACTAGATAGTGTCCCCCATGGCAGTGTACACTAAAGGCAAATAATTACATAGAAATCAATTACTGTCAAAACGTACCTTTAAATATACATTAAAGAATGCTGCCCCTTGACAAACTTTCATTATACTTTTACACTTATACCTTTGAAATACATACCTATATTGAATATATTCTTATATATTCACACATTTTCTATCAAAAAATTCTTTTTCAAACACATAAAGAGAATAATTATTTTTGGATGATTCCTTCCCCCAACCCTGTCACAGATATAATTCACTATATTTATCATTTGTTATTCTTCCTCCTACCAAATATGTAATGTTAGTAAGTTGTCAAAGTAAGCGAGTGTTCTCCAGGAGAATCTATAAAAATGAATAGTTAATTAGTTAAAAAATGGTTACCCAATAAATAGATACTTCTTTAATTAGTTATAATCAAAACCTAGTAAAACAAAAAGGAAAACCTAACCAAAGTCAAAATTTATTTGTCTTTAAAAATTTAGTAGCTGCTTGAAGAGTTTGCTAGTCTAAAAAGCAGAGATTAAAATCTTTGAAGAGAGAGAAAAATGACAAAGGATCCACAGAATGGTAAGAATAGTATTTTTTTAAATTTTATCCCATATCCCTTTTCAAAAATGGGAGAATTGTCAAATTAAATTCTCCAGAATAAATGCATTCATTCGCTTAAAATCTGAAACATAAATATTTAAATAATGTATTTTTAAAGTACCATTCAAAACAAATACAATAAAATTCAATGATGTCACTAGTTGGGAGAAATAGAAAAGGAACAAAAAGTTTAACAGAATAAAAAAGGAAATAAAAACAAAATGGAATGGGGTGAAAAAGAAAAGAAAAATATACTCTCTCACACATACACACACACAGATTACAAAACTGAGTAAAGAGAAGTGAAAAAAGAAGATATATTCACCAGATTAAGTGGCAAACAGTAATGATAAAGTGATCTTGTCACATTCTGACATTTGAATTACTAATTATATTTTAAATGTCTTATTTATGAAGAAAATGAAGTCCAAAAAGTTTAAATGGCTTGCCCAATCCAGCCAAGTATAGCCAAGAATGAAATACAGATGTACAATCTTCCAGGCCAGTTTTCCGCAATGCCACATGGCCATTCCCTTTTCCTAAGCACTTTAATTTAGTAGACCTCCTTTCTTTACTTCTTAAATCCTCTGGTACTCAGTATATAGCTAATAACAGATGAAACCTAATTTCCTAATGTGGCAACAACAGGGAAGTGTTATTTTCTTGTCCACCACTTAGCTTTTGCATTGTGATTAATACCTGAGAAGTCATAAACATACACTACACTAAAATTTAGTTTCTTCCTTTCCTTTCCTCAAATAAAATAAAAATTTCTACAATTCTGAAACCATCGGTATCACCTGTAGCATGAAAGTAACACCCACAATTCAGATTGCTTAATATTGCTTTCTCTTACCTTTAAAAATGGTGAATCTTCCAACATGTCAAGGAACTCAGGGAAGTAATCTCCCACTTCTTCATCAACTGCTCCCACCAAACTGATTTGTCGCATTGGGCCAGCTCTATAAGTACCGTGAGAATACGTTCTTTTTACCTGAAGGATATGGAATTAAAAGTCACAAGTAAGATAATGCTTACTCTCACTGTGTAACACTAAATTATACTGTCCAAAAGTATTAGAACATAATGTGAGGCAAGCCAAACAAAACAAAAAGCTTTTACAAACAGTAAAATAAAGTCATTTAAAACAAATCTGCACTAAATCAAGCTATTTTACCTTCCCTAGCTATACCTATGCATAGCTTATAAAAACAGTCCAGATAAACAGCATAATTCTAGACAACTGACCATAACTTCTTAAAATACATGAGTTCATTATCTGATCAGTGGTGCTACTGAAATTATATTCAAATGTTCATATATCTACATTTTTCTAATGGTTCATATCTTTTTATCAGACTTTTCAAAAGTACATACTATAAAAATGTTACATTTAACCACCACCAGTGATTGATATAACTAAAAGGCCACCGGGAATGATCTTCCCTTCTAAATCTTACTATATTAATTAGGATCCAGTTTACATTTGTAACTGACGAAACTACTAGAGATTAAGTAACCAGGAGGCCTAGGTCCCAAACCTGCCTTTGCTATCTACCAGCAGTGTGACCTTCAGAAATCACTTAAATTCCTTGAGTTTTAGTTTTATGAATTGGAACAATTTACCTTGGATTGCCTAGGAAAATGTCATAATTATATAGTCACCTGCACAGTGCTTGCAAATGGGTATTATTCAAATATCAACTAAAGTAAAACAGTTTATACCTCAAAAATCATTGGTACTTTTGAGTTTTCACAAGTACACTTAAATCCTGCAAAGAGACATATGCCTTTTCATATACTAACACTAGTAAACAAATCTTTTTTAAGTAAAACAACTTCCTTCCATAAACAAACATTAACCTAAACCCTAATTATTTGTTTTTCTGGATTAGCCTTTATGGACAGTACATTTAGGGAGATTAAGGTGTCTTAATTTCCTGGGTCTATCCTAGTTTTAAAAAATAAAACCCTACTATAACATTATTAAGCTACAGAGAAGGGATAAATACAATTAGTGATCAGGAAATCAGAACTAATTCTTAACAAGTTTAACATTCAGCTTCTTGGAGTAAAATTTCTGCGTTAAGTAAAAACATATATCATTCAGTAACCCAAAATGGGTAAAGCTTCTTGGGCAGTAATAGTAAAGACAAATAATATGTTTTATGGGGTACCTTTAAGTACTAATTGTCACTTAACCACATGTTGTTACTTTAGGTTAGAATGATCACTTTGTTGATTGAAGATTATTGACCTAGCCATGTCACTTCATTCAGATTACACCTTTACATAAATTTCCAAGTTTACAAATGTTCTTTAAAATTAAAATAGAACACATGTCTAAATTAAGTATACACTAAATATTAAAAACTTTAACAAAAAGTAGGACAAACTTGATTTCCCTCCCCCCTCCTATATCTTGGGGTTGCCTAGAAAGAGGCTATATCTTTTGATGATTTTTTTAAGTATGGCCCTATTATAAATTCATAAACATTTCAAAAGGATATTTGTGAGAAACTGAATTTCAAAAAGTAAAGTAACACACTCTACTTGGATTATAATCTTAAATACTGTGTTTGAATCTTTATAGTTCTTATTACCTCATAGCAAAATACATATGTATTATATGTAAAATTCATTTACACACATAATTTGCTATAATAAAAGTACAGATCCCTCTCCTCTTTCACCAAAATTTGCTAAAATGTAAAGTACATTCTATTTGCCCACTATTAAAACCAAGGTAAATTCCACTATAAAGTATAGCCCTTTTTAAAAACCATGTATAGGACGTGGCTGGTGTGGCTCAGTGGATTGAGCACCAGCCTGTGAACCAAAGGGTCGCCAGTTTGATTCCCAGTCAGGGCACATGCCTGGGGCCCACAAGAGGCAATCACACATTGTAAAAAACAAACAAACAAACAAACAAACAAACCACCACTATGTATTCTTAGTTATCATGTTTAAAACGAAATAGCAATTTTCTTCTAAAACATTTATTCTCTGAATATTCAAGATACTATTCTGATAATCTAATAGGAAATCTATGGCCATACTACCCTGAACGTGCTCAATCTCTCTGATCTCATATGGTAAGTAGTCTGATTGGTTAGTACTTGATAACCCAATAGGATGAATACAAATATATTTAAATTTAAAACTATATTTTAAAAATTAAATGAAAATCATCAAAATATTAGTTGTGAAACCAATTTGAATTTTAAAATACACTGTAATATAACTTTTAATTATATACCATTTAACACTTTCTAGTTTAATAACCCAGTAATTCAAACATATACTAAATCAATTGGAACCAATTACTTAATATTTTAAACACGGCAAATTGCATATAACAATGTATTCAAATTAAAAAAGTATGTACCTCTTAATGAAATACATATATAGCACTTAAGCTGTTAAAACAACAAATATAGAAGGGGGAAAGGGGGAAGAGGCAACCATAACTATAGCTCCCCTAGGACAACAGTATTATAACATCATAATGGCAAACCTAGACCGAAAATAAATTAATCTGCATATGCTCAGTAAAAAAGCTATCTTCATTAAAATCTTGGTACTTAAAATATATGCTTCCCTTACCTAGAAAAATTACGTATCTGGAAAACCTCACAACCTGATGACACTGGACATTAGATTAATTACTAGGCTTGTTTTTACTCACTTCCATAAACATTAACCTAACCATCAGTTTTCTGATGCAGTTAAAAAAGTAACCGGAAAATATAGAAACATGTCACTGTCTTAAAACATATCCTATATGCTTCCTATAAGAGAAATGTAAGCTATACAGTATTCTTCCCAATTTAGGTATAGCACTCTCAAAAGATGACATAATAAAAGATAAGAATAATATGTATATATTTGCAAAGCTTAATTTAAGTAAATTTATATTTAATTAGTGGCTTAAGAATGGATGTAAGATTTTTCATCTAAATCTCCCTCCTGTCCCTGTACCCCCACAAAAACCTACTACCATCATAACTGCATTTTAACTTTTCCCCTCATATTTTTTTCCTACAAATGTTATAAAAGGAAAGAAAAAAGCAGGAAATAGGATACTTCTTATACCCACTGCCAGTAAGTGTCATTAACAAAGTTTTACAAGTTTTAGTTAATGGGAAGTTATTTATTTAAATTACATTTAAACTAACATCCTATTCATCATTGCTAATATAAAGGAATCTTAAAAAAAAAGCACCTTATGATTCTGAGGGTGCTTGCTACAAAAAGAAAAAAGTAGACTTACTAACAGGAAATACATTGCCAAATACAAATCTCTAAAGCTTAATACTGCTTTCTCTTATTTTTCTTTCAAAAATTGCTGCAACAAGGGAAGAAGCAAATATGGTAATAAGTAATTTAAAAAACCATGAAGAATGACTCAGTTAAAACCATTTGCTGTTTCCTGAAATGTGTTCCCTGATGTCTCAATCCCTGAAGATAAGAATTCTATAGTCTAGTAAGTGTCGAAAACTCTTCCTGTTTAGGAAGTTCACCAGCATTACACAAACTATTTTGACTTCAAAACCTGTTTTTCTTACAGTTATTTTAGTATACCTAGCCATATCCAAGATATTAAAACTTACAAATACTTTAATAGTGATCTATAAGTCATTCAATATTCATAACTCCCTTTCTTCCCCTAGAAGATATAGTTGTTTCTAGCTAGTATTAGCATCAATCTAAAGAAAATACAAAAATAGCATAATTATTAGAGCCAAAAATTGAAAGACGTGAGGGCAGTAGAGGCTGCTGGTTCAATTCTTCTGGTTGGTTTTGTGAGGGAAAGTAGAGGAAGAAAATGAGAGAGGACTCTCTTACTTTATTTTTTTTTAAAGATTTTATGTATTGATTTATAGACAAGAGGGGAAGGGAAGGAGGAAAAGAAACATCAATGTGTGGTTACCTCAAACGAACCCCCAACTGGGGACCTGGCCTGCAACCCGGGCATGTGCCCTGACTGGGAATTGAACCGGCAACCCTTTAGTTAGGCCAGCACTCAATCCACTGATCCATACCAGCCAGGACAGGACTCTCTTACTTTAAAAAACAAGACCAGCTCACTATATTCTTACTGAGGCAATCCAGACATTGAACATAAATGAGCATGCCACACGGGGGAGCCATTCCCCAAAACACTTGGCATATCCTTTCAAATAAAAATAGGTAGTAACATTTAATCAACATTTTATTTCAAATATATCCATATAACTTCAACTACAATAACAGTGAAAGTGTTATTCATTTAAAAATTAGTACATAAAAGAAAAACAGTTTTCATCCTGTACCTGCCATAATATTTTGTATAGACCAGTTCACAAGCATTCCCTTGACTATTCCTTTGAATAGTCAAAATTAAAGTTTAGTACAAAGGCAGGCAATGGTTCAAAGATGGCATATCAAATCATCTTTACTGGCCTAGCACACTGAATAACCCCAGCATGAATTCAATAAATGTTACTTTTCTCTCTTCATTCTGCAGAGAGGCAAGGTTGACAGGTCACATCAGGCTTTAGAATTGTTTCACTACTAAAATATCAGCCATTTAATCATGAGTTAACACCTTGACTTAAGTTATTTGATACAAACAACTTAAGACCAGGATAAATATAAAACAAGATTCTGAGTTTGGGGGAATGGGAAATTAAAAAGGAATTGCCTCAGTTTTCATTTTCTCACAAGTCTTTACTAGAGCATTCAGGCTCTGTGCTGATTAAATAATGAGAGACAAGATAGAAATTTCATGTATTCCTTAACAGATAAAATCCCCATCTTACTTGCCTTTTTGTTTCCCTACCATCAAAGAAATAGAACAACAAATGTCTAAATGAGTATCTGAACAAAATAAAGGCAGAAAAAACTAGAATGGATGTGAAAGATTCCAAAATTCTTGGCCAAAAATTCTTCCCAAGTATGTATGCTTGTTTCTGAGCGATGTGACTGTGCCAATCCAATCACTGATAAGTGACTGTAGGATTGGCCATGTGACTTCCTTTGACCAATGACACATTAGCAAACACAATGCGAGCAGACGCTTGAGCACTGGTGCTTGAGCACCTGCAAATACTACCATGTGTAGGAGCCCATGCTAACCTGTTAGATGATGAGATAAATCTGATCATCAACCCATTTGACACTGCACCAACCAGTAGACACATAAGTGAGGTTTCCTAAGACAAACTGATCTGCCAACCACCAGATAAGTGAATGAAGCCATTAAGCCCCACCAGAGCTGGTGAAGACAAAAGGAATGTGAGAAATAACATTAAACCACTAAGCTTTGAGGGCTTTTGTTTACTGCAGCAAATGAACTGATACAGATAGGTTACAAACCTTCAGCAAAAATCATATATGTACATTTCTATTTCCAAATAGATTTTTATTACATAGTTGATTGATATTACACCACTCACCTCAGAGCCACAACATTAGAGAAATAACATGACCTATTAACACAATATGTAATTCCACAAGGTCTTCACAATTTTCAGGTAACCTACAAGGATATAGATAAAGATGGAAAACCAAAGAACAGGATGTCTTGATCCTTGGTCACTATCGTGTGTATATGTGTATATATAAATATACACACATACACAAAACCCCTCAAACTAACACCTTTCAAGGATAAAGGCTCACCAGGTACAAAATGAGTTTTGTTTTTTAAAACTTCATACAGAGTAATAGTAGAGAGATAAACACAATCGCTATAAAGATCATAGAAATTGCTGATAATTTGTCATCTTTTTGTCTCCACAGAATTTAGGGCAATTTATTTTGGTTACTCCGATTTTACTATTTTTTTTAAAGATTTTATTTATTTATTTTTAGCGGGGGAAGGGAGGGAGATAGAGAGAGAGAGAGAGAGAAACATCAATGTGCCGTTGCTGGGGGTCATGGCCTGCAACCCAGGCATGTACCCTGACTGGGAATCAAACCTGCGACACTTTGGTTCGCAGTCCGCACTCAATCCACTGAGCTACACCAGCCAGGGCTTACTATTTTTTTATTTAAGAAAAACAAAAAACAAAAAAACAAAAAACCCTAGTCTCTTCAGGTTGTAAATCCAGCATAAACTTGGTTTAGGTTCCACAAGACACTGGTAGTCAGTGCCATCAGGTTACACATTCTGGGGAATGTTACTTACATACATTACTGTGAATGGCTACAGTGTCAACTTACGCCATCACATAAGTACAGTGCCATGCTGGTAGTATTTATTCTTTGGGTCTGATCTAAACGTGAACATAAGATTAGGGGAACCTGTCTTAAAATTCACATGAATGGGTTTTTATTAACATTCCAAACTTCACTATTTGCATAAATTACAGTATTAGAATACAAGAAAAAACAAAATACATATTTTAACATTATTATATACATTATTTTATCCATTAAAAAGTGTTAATTAATTACATATATTCATTACCATTATCATGAATTTCTTTCATGATATTGCTAAACGTATTTCCAAACTAAGATTAAATAAAAAGAATAATGGACAGATTCATAATATTCTCTTATCTCTTCTCACATGCTTCTAGATCTTTTGGCTACTCCTTTTTGGATTGGTTTTGATTGGATCAAGTGTTTTTCAGAATATAAAATGCAGAAAAAGAATTAAGGATAGTTACTGGATTACAAAAGTCGACAATTTAAAACTTTTCTCTATAGGTCTACTTTCCTCTGCTCCATAAAAAACATTATCTCAAAACTACAGTGGGTTCTATCTATTGAACTTAGTTAATGAGAAGGTATCCTGATCAAACTATAAAGTTTTATTCCTGAGCAACCACTGGAACATGAATTTGACTTTATTATCCACAACTTGTCTTTGTTATGATTGATATTAAGTGAAACTACATTCCAATATGAATAGCTCCCTTCCTTCCCCTAGAATACTAATACACATTAGATCAATTAATATTATCACCACAACCAGTTCTTTTGAACACAAATTCGCATGGCAGTATGTAGGCTTATTTCACATCAAAAATATATATTGGACTGGACAAAAAGTTGGTTTGGTTTTTTTCCATGAGATGGCTCTAATAGTCCTTAGTAGTCTTTAACTTTATTCGAAACTGTTTTGTTAGACTGTATTGTGACAGTTGTCATAACAGTGTGCATTTAAAAAAAAATGATCAAAACTGGTGATTTTTTTTAAATATACAAGAGTTTTTTTTATTCACTTTTAGAGAGGGGAGGGAGGGAGGGAGGGAGGGAGGGAGGGAGAGAGAGAGAGAGAGAGAGAGAGAGAAACATCAATGTGCGGTTGCTGGGGGTTATGGCCTGCAACCCAAGCATGTACCCTGGCTGGGAATCGAACCTGCGACACTTTGGTTGGCAGCCCGCGCTCAATCCACTGAGCTACACCAGCCAGGGCAAAACTGGTGACTTTTTGAGCAGCTACTTTAATATTGAAGATGGAAGAAGATATACAACATTTTCAGTGTATTATTTAAAGAAAGGCAATGCAACTGAAATGCAGAAAAAGATTTCTGCAGTATATGGAAAAGGTAATGTAACTGAGCAAATGAGTCAAAAGTGGTTTGCAAAGTTTCTTGGTACTACTGACATTTAGGCCAAAGAATTCTTGGCTGCAGGGCTGCCTTATGCATTGGAAGATGTTTAGCAGCACCCCTGGCCTCTACCCATTAGAAGCCAATAGTGAAATATAGCCAACATACTCAAAATATCCAAATCAATAAAGTTATTCGTGAAAATGAAAAATGTGTCTTTTATTTTTCAGAAAAAAACTAAACAGACTTTTTGGCTAACCCAGTAGCTTCCCTATGTGATATTACTAACAAATGTGTACGGTAATGCCATAGGTAAGAGGGAGGGGGACACTGGAAGAGAAATGAGATACAAAATACATTTTCAATTTCTTAAGATGAGTGTTAACGTCACACTCTAATACATGCTCAGAGCTTCCAAGTTCTCAAAAAGAGTGATTAATAAAATGAAGTCCTCAAATACCTAGGAATAAATCTAACAAAAGATATAAAAGATTTGTAGGCTGAAAACCAAAAAATATTAAGAGGAAAAAAATACTATGGGAAATACCATGATCACAGACTGGAAGATTCAATATTGTGAGGACATCAGTTCTACCTAAATTTGTCTATAGATTCAATGTACCCCAATCAACATCCAAGCAGATTTTTCTGTGGAATCTAACATGTTAACCATAAAGTTTATATGGAAATACAATCAAGGTAATCCTGAATAACAGCAAATGATAAACTTATTCTACTAGATAGCAAGAGTATCACATAAATCTATACCAATTAAGACAAACAGAATAACAAAATTAAAGAGAGCCCAGAAACCCACACATATATGATCAATTGATTTATGGCTAAGAAGGCAATGCAATTTAATGGGAAATAGTATCTTTTTCACAAATGATTGTAGCCACTGAATATCTTATGAAAAATATGAACCTTGATCTTATACCATATGCAAAAATTCCAGAATAACTGTAGATTTAAACATGAAAGGTAAAACAATAACACCAGGAGAAAACTTAGGAAAATATATTAACTACTTTGGAGTAGGCAAAGATTTTTTAAATACAATTCAAAAAGCACTAATAATACATGGGGGGGACTTATAAATTAGATTACATTAAACTTAAGAACTTCCAGTCATCAAAAGAACTCTTAAGAGTAAAGAAATAAGCCAACAAGTAAAATGAAGTATTTGCAATATATATAACTGACACAATTCATATTCATAATATGTGAAGAACTCCAACAAATCAATTAGAAAAAAAAAAGCCCACTGGAAAATGGGCAAAAGAGTAAACCAGTACTTTTACAAAAGAGGATATCCAACTGAACTATCTTTATATAAAAATGCACTTGACTGACATAGTCCTCAGGGAAATGCAAATTAAATGTATAATGACAGGCTATTACATAGTCAACAGAGTGTCTTAAATGAAAGAGACACAGCCAGGTATAACCAAGGATGTGGAACACTGCTGGTAGGAATGTAGATTAGTACATAATGTTGGAAAACTGCAGTAGCTGGCACAGCTGAACATTTGCATACCTTTTGATCCTCAAATTCCAATCTTACATATATACCCAACAGAAAAAAATACATATGCTCACCAAAACACATGTACAAAAATATAATTAGCTGTTACAACTATAACAGCCCCAAACTGGAAAGAACTCAAATACATCCACAGTAAACAAGGATAACTAAACCATGGCATATTCATCCAGTAGAATACTGTACAGCAATGAGAAAACAAACTGTTGCTATACACAAGATGAATGAATCTCACAAACAATGCTGAAGAAGCCACACATGACAATGCACCTATTATTTGATTTATTACATAAAAGTTCAAAACAGACAAAATTTATCTCTAGTGTTCCAACTCAGGCAAGTGGTAACCTGGGTGTTTGTTTACATATTACAGGTAGTGGGGGTGGGCAGAACAGTGATAAAGAAGGGGTTGGCGAGGGATTTTGGCTACTAATAATATTCTACTTTTAAAAATCATGGAGATGTTCACTTTATAAAGATTAATCAAGCTATACATTTAGAATGTGTGCATTCTGTGAACATATTATAATTAGTAAAAAGGTTATTTTAAAATATCAGTTTTAAAAAGCTTTAAAATGTTTATTTTTTAAAAGTTTAAAATAAAAAATAGAACTACCACATGATCCTGCAATTCCACTTCTGGGATTTATCCAAAGAAAATGAAATCACTATCTTGAAAAGAGATATGCAACCACCATGTTCACTACAGCAGTATTTACAATAGCCAAGACATAGAAATAGGAACAACCCAAGTATCTACTAATGGATGAATGGATAAAGAAAACACGAAAACACACACACACACACACACACACACACACACAGAAGAATATTATTCAGCCATAAAAAAAACATAAAGAAATCCTGCCATGACAACATGGATGGATCTTGACAGCATGATGCAAAGTGAAGTAAGTCAGAGAAAAGACAAATGATTACATAATCTAACTTATATGTACAATCTTAAAAACAACACCTGAACTCACAGATACAGAGAACAACCGGTGGTTGTCAGAGGGATGAAAAGGGTAATGGTGGTCAAGAGTACAAACTTCTTGTTATTAGATAAGTAAGTGCGGGATGTATTTATGTTCCACATGTTGACTGCAGTTGACAATACTGTATTGTATATTTGAAAGTTGCTGAGAGAGCAGAGATTAAAACTTCTCATCACAAGAAAAAGAATCTGCAACTATGTGTGGTAATAAATATTAAATATAAATATATTATAAATTGTGGTAATCAGTTCACAATATATACATATATCAAATCAGTACGTTGCAACCTAAAACTAATGTTATGTGAATTATCTCAATTAAAAAAAATAAAGAAAAACTCATACCTATTATATAGTTATTTCCCTTTTTCCCCTCACCCCCGCCACCAATCTGCTTTCAGTTTCTAATTTACCTATTGTGGATATTTCACATAAATGGAATCATACAACATATGAACTTTTGTGACTGGCTTTTTCATTTAATGTTTTCAAGGTTCATCCATACTGTAGCATTAGCAGTATTTTATTATTTTTAGGGCTGGATTATATTTCACTGTGTGTACATAATGAAAGAATTTAATCAACTCTTATCTGTATAAGTATTTATGGTAATTTTTTATCTTCAGTACTTCCTGAACTCCCTACCATCAATCACACCCTTAAGAGTCTTCCATCAGAAGCTAGTCATCACCTATTCAACAAAATTTAAAGTTTTTGTAGCTTTAAATAAATCACTATAACTCTTTGTAAAACCTGTTAAGTCTACAGAGCATTTCTAACCACTAACCTGTCAACTGAGTACTACTACTACTACTACTACTATTATTATTATTATTATTATTATTTTGTAGGTGAGGAAACTAAGACATAAAGACCTTAAGTAGCTATTCAATGTCACAGCTGGTAAATGGCAGAACCAGGAGTAGACCCTTTCCCCTTTCCATCCACCCCACATCAGAGCTCATTCAACTACCCACACCAACCTGTCACAACTCCCTACTACAGTGACTTTAAAATAATTCTACAAATTAAATTTGCAAGAAAGGCTGTCACATTCAGGACAAGAAAAGCCTCAAGTTATAAACTGGTTTAGCTCTAAATATATGTCTATAAGAGTCCTGCAATTCACAAAGCATTTTCCCAAATAGAAAACTGTATAAATGGTTTTTAAAAATCATTTCCTGTAGGGATAACACAATTAGGTTAAGAGACAGAGCTTTTAGTGAAAAAGTCAAGAAACTGAAATACAACTAAACCAAAATAAGTATGTTCATTTTTGTCCTGCTGCTCTCTTCTGGATCTCATTCATTTTCATGAAGACAGTTTATAGGGATAAACTCAAGGCTACCTCCCAGTCTAGAGAAAACACTTCCACACTTAAGCTCTTAAAAAAACAACCAAACTAAGAATCCAGTGTGGAGGAAATATCAAATGAGCAGTTCAGGGCAGCTTTTCACTAGACATTCTTCCCCACTACATAGGAATGACCAGATCTGGAGGGTCTTGGGATAACATATGGACCTTGTACAGCCATCTTCCAACCATTAAGTCTAAAGCTAAAGAGGTAATAAAGGGAGTCCCTGCAGCTGACAGATCAAATAGATATGTGCCAGAGTCACAGCTGGTAACGGAGAAGATGCATCTGCCTAGAGTTTCTCTGTGCAGTATGTATTAGCCAAGCACGTTAAACAGGTGATGGCAACCAGGGTAGGCAGCTCTTTGAAGGGTTTGAGACACACAACCTAGCTAAATACTGGCATGATTAATGAGTATCACCATGTCGTTTCACTTAATAACAAAAGCATGGTTTTCATGCTGTATTTACTACATATTTAGATAAAAATTCTTATCTAGCCCTGGCTCGTGCAGCTCAGTGGATTGAGCGTGGGCTGGGAACCAAAGTGTCCCAGGTTCGATTCCCAGCCAGGGTACATGCCTGGGTTGCAGGCCATAACCCCCAGCAACCACACATTGATGTTTCTCTCTCTCTCTCTATCTTCCTCTCTTCCCTCTCTAAAAATAAATAAATAAAATCTTTAAAAAATTTCTTATGTAATAAAAAAATTAATAATTCCTAACCTTAAAAGAAAATATGAAAAACCAATGTAAGAATTATGACAGCCCTGGCCAGTGGGGTTCAGTTGGTTGGAGCTTTGTCCCATAGACTGAAAGGTTGAGGGTTTGACTCCCAATAAGGGCATATACTGAGATTATGGGTTCAATCCCCAGTTGGGGTACATAAGAGAAGGCAATCAATCAATGTTTCTCTCTCACATCAATGTTCCTCTCTCTCCCTCTCTGTAAAAGCAATGAAATAAAAGGGCAAGGATAAGGGTTAAAAAGTAAGGGTAAAAAATAATACAACATTTAAAAGATGACTGAAATAAACTTGCATAGTATGATAGTGAGAAAGTTTGTGATATATTGGAAACAAATGGGATTGGAAGTCAAGAGGCCTAGTATAAAACCTGCCAAATCTTAGCAGACATATAATAAATGACAAGCAAATGAATGATCTAGTACTGAAGGACTTTGGACAAGTTATTTCTTCTCTCACTGCATCTGCTTCCTATTGCTAAAATTAGATTGTAATGAAAACTGAGTGAGTTACTACATATAAAGTGCTTAGAGGAGTTCTTCACACAGTCAGTACTCAATAAATAGTACACACTATTACCAATTGCCAGTCGGGTTTTACCACCAAATTCAGGTATAATCTCAAACAAGTTACTAGTCATTTGGAAATTATATAAAATGACAGGGCTCTGAAAAATTTAAATTCTGATTCTCAAAAATTGTATTAGTGAATAATTCCCACACACATACATTAAAACTTTAAATACTACCACATTTTCAAGACTAGTATATTATAGAATGTGCATGAAACAAGAGTTCCAGCCAATATGGAGGGATATGTAGACATGTTTTGCCTCCCTGCATAACCAAGAAGGAAACAATCAACTTAAAAACAAAAAACAACCAGAACTTCCAGAAAATTACACTGTATGAAAGTCCAACAAACAAGGAGTTAAAAAGAAACATTCATCCAGACTGGTAGGAGGGGCAGATAGGGGCAGCTGAGGTGGAGAGGATGTGACACAAGGCGGCAGCTGGTGCACTGGGGAAGCAAGGCCACTGCCTTCCCCACTGGTAGACACACCGGCAGGCCCACATCTTTGCAGATAAACCGGGAGGAACAACTGGGGAGCAAACCAGATTGGGCAACCCAGGGTTTTAGCGCCAGCCAAATAAAACCTCAGAACCTCTGGCTGTAAAAACCTGTAGGGGTTGTGGCTGCAGGAGAAACTACCAATCTCTTGAGAGAAACTACCAATCTCTTGAAGGCCAGGCAAGAGCTGAGCAAGTGGCATTGTTCCCTTTCTCATCCCTCCCCAACATAGTGCACCACAACCCAGCAAAGTGGGTTGCCCCGCCCTGGAGGATACCTAAGGCTCCACCCCTTACTATATAACAGGTGCCCTGAGACAAAGAAATATAGCCAAATGAAAGATCGAAACTCCAGAAAAAGAACTAAGTGACAGGGAAATAGCCCACCTATCAGATGCAGAGTTCAAAACACTGGTAATCAGGATACTCACAGAAATGGTTGGGTATGACCACAAAATAGAGGAAAAAGTAAAGACTATGCAAAGTGAAATAAAGCAAAATATACAGGGAACCAACAGTGAAGGGAAGGAAACTGGGACTCAGATCAACAATTGGAAGAAAAGGAAGAAATAAACATTCAACCGAAACAGAATGAACAAAAAATAACAATTCAAAGAAGAGGAGAGGCTTAGGAACTTCTGGGACAACTTTAAATGCTCCAACATCCGAATTATATGGTTGACAGAAGGAGAAGAAGAAGAGCAAGAAACTGAAAACTTATTTGAAAAAATAATGAAGAACTTCCCCAACCTGGTAAAAAAAAAAATAGACATACAAGTCCAGGAAGCTTAGAAAGGCGCAAATAAGTTGGACCCAAAGAAGAACACACCAAGACACATCATAGTTAAATTGCCAAAGATTAAAGATAAGGAGAGAATCTTAAAAGCTGCAAGAGAAAAGGAGACAATTACCTACAAAGGAGTTTTTTGGCCTGACTTCTCAAAAGAAACCTTGCAGGCAAGAAGGGGCTGGAGAGAAGTATTCAAAGTCATGAAAGTCAAGGACCTACATCCAAGATGCCTCTATCCAGCAAAGCTATCATTCAGAATGGGGGGAGAGATAAAGTGCTTCCCAGGTAAGGTCAAGTTAAAGGATGTCATCACCACCAAGCCCTTATTGTATGAAATTAAGGGAATTATGTAAGAAAAAGAAGATCAAAAATATGAACAGTAAAATAACAACAAACTCACAACTATCAGCAACTGAACCTAAAAAGACAAAAACAAAAACAAACTAAGCAAACAACTAGAACAGCAAGAGAATCTCAGAAATGGAGATCACATGGAGGGAGATCAGAGGGGAAGGGGGAGAATGAGAGAAAAGGTACAGGGAGTAAGAAGCATAATTGGTAGGTATGAAATAGGAGGAGGTTAAGAACAGTTTAGGAAATGGAGACACCAGAGAACTTATATGTACAACCCATCGATGTGAACTATAGGGAGGGAATGCTGGTGGGAATGGGGGTAACCAGGTAGACAGGGATAAAGGGGGGGAAAAAGAATGGAACAACTGTAATAGCATAATCAATAAAATATACTTAAAAAAGAATATACATGAAACATACTGTAGGGTTGGGAGGTTTGGTATACATGTAAGTGACCAGACATCCAGACTATCACCTACAGTGGAGATTATAACTTAAAACACACACATGTGTGTGTCTACATACACACACACACACATTCAGAATAAGGAAAAGAGTCCTGGATGAAGATGAAGGAGATTTTGATCTATTCCTGGCATTGCTGCCAACCTTATAACCATAAGTTACTTCTATCTATGTTTGTTTGCTTATCTATAAGTTGAGAAAAGTGGGATACATGATTACTAAGATCTCTCTGAAACTACTTTTTTCCTCTTTCCAAACTAGAATGATGCAATTATTACTTAGAAAACCAGACATTTTGGCACAAATAAGTGTGAAAATTGGCAGATTTCATGGCCTAAGCAATGCCTGATCTGAGAGTGGGAGAAAACCTCACCAGTCTTTTAGATGGTCCTACATTCACTTTCAAAAGCCAGCAGGCTTAATCCTGTTTCTGCTTTCTAAAATAATGTATATTCACCTTAGAGAAGGATAGGCAATAAAAATTAGCTCGATATATGCACTGATATGGGAATTTTCTCACGCAATCACAAAATTAACTGATGATTCTTTTGTTCCACAATATTTTTAATAGCCAAAATTTATTCACCATCTACTATGTGATAGATCTAAGTGCTGAGCATTTTTAAGGCATTATCACATAAACCAAGAAGATAATTTCAGGTAATTTTCAGGTAAGAAAACTGCTGTAAACACTGAAAAATACATGACTGAATTCATTCACTTCATTTCCAAGGCAAATCCTTGCAAAAGAGCACAACAGAATCTTAATTATTTTGTTAATTAGCTTTAAGAAAAAACAGATATATAGAAACCAATTTAAATTCTGATAATCCACATCAAGAATGTAATTTATTCTTAATAATCCCAAGAGGTTTCTCACCATTATATTCTTAATTTTTTATTTCAAACTCATAGCAAAATGAGAAAGTCTAAAAATATAATTAAAAGTTTATTTAAAAAAAAAACACAAAAAATTCCTTACCTGAGCATGAAAATTGGACATAGTCGTTGTCTCTATATCCTTCTTTCCCAAAATCTCCATTTTCACTGGTGAATTGGGAAAATTAAATGAAAAGTAGTCTAAAAAGTCAGGTAAATAAGCAGCTGCCCCATGAACAATACCCATTACATAGAAAGCTGCAGAGTTTTCATTTTCACTGAATACTAGACCCACAAACTCTTCTGCAAACCTCTCCATCTCCACAGGAGACAGATGGGTTAGTTCATTACTGTAGGCATGGATAACTGACGCACCTCCATTAGGCTGATGCTCAATATGAATGAGCTGTCTGAACTCCAAAGTGTCCAACCTTTTGAGGTTATTCTGAACCCGTGGCTCCTTTAGTGAGACAAATGGAAACTCACTGTTCTCTGGAATTTTGGAATCATAGTTCTTGGTATCCAAATTCTTTCCACTGTAATCCTTTATGTTATCACTTAGGATGCCTTTAGGTTCTTGATCTTCAAAGTCAGATAGCAATCCTGAGCAGATGGTTTGAATAGATTTGCTATACATTTTTGGACGCTTCCGTTTTTCATTCTCTTTGTGTTTCTTTTTCTTTTTCTTCTTTACCTTTTTAATTTGTAAGTCTTCTACATTTGTTTTTGGTTTCTCCTTCCCACCTGTTGGGAAAACATTTTTTTTGAAACTCCGTATTTTAGTTATTTAAAAAACCATGCTTTAGGAACTGTTTTACAATAAACAAGCAAAGTTTACTTAAAATTAAGTTTATATTTAGGACTCATTTTACACAATATTGAAAATCACTATTTAGTCGGTCTTTCTGCTCCTCTCTACACATGCACAAATACACACCAAGGCTTAAGACAAAATTATACCTTTCTGACATGTAGCAGATGCTCAATCAGTGTTTACTGAAATAATGAAATGAGTGAATGTTTTAGAAAGCATAATCTTCAAATTTTAAATGTAGAAAATCAGAAGTGAAAAGTTGAACAAAAGTGAATACAATGCTTTCCAGGTGTCTCCCAATGATATATATGATGATATTTATGAGATAATATATAGCACATTTATTTTAAGTTCTTAAAAATTGCATAAAAAATGGTATCAAGATCTAAAAATCATAAAAGGAGAAAAATACTTGCTTAGTAATAAAAGCAACAAACAGAGTAAATCCTTAGCTTTTTACTGTATTTTCTCCTTAGAAAACTACTCTTGCATCTAAAATGGGCTGTTTTGGTACACTACAGTTTACGAAGTTCCCAGGGAATACCCCACGAGATACATAAAGGAAATAACAAAACTAGAATAATTTATCATGTCTTAAGCACAAATGATATCCATGTACTAATAAAATGATGAATTACCTGGCTGGCATAGCTCAGTGGATTGAGCGCGGGCTGGGAACCAAAGTGTCCCAGGTTCAATTCCCAGCCAGGGTACATTCCTGGGTTGCAGGCCATAACCCCCAGCAACCGAACACTGATGTTTCTCTCTCTCTCTGTCTATCTCCCTCCCTTCCCTCTCTAAAAATAAATAAATAAAATAAAAAAAGATTAAAAAAAAAAAGATGAATTAAAAGGTAAAAAAATACATGGGGTATTATAAGCTTATATATTAATGAGTTTCTGTAACCAAAGGCAAGAATAGTCTGAGTTCAAAAATTTAGAACTCCAAAAAATAAAAAAATTAATCCACAAAGACTTTAAAACTATAAAATCTAAATGTGTATCTATATATAAACACTTAGTATTACCATAGTATATTTATATGGTAATTTATTTCTATACAATAGGAAAAGTAGAAAAAAGTGAAAATTCTCACAAGAAATTAT
The DNA here is from genome assembly GCF_019186645.2 of Phyllostomus hastatus. Taxonomy (NCBI): domain Eukaryota; kingdom Metazoa; phylum Chordata; class Mammalia; order Chiroptera; family Phyllostomidae; genus Phyllostomus; species Phyllostomus hastatus. Next base: position 44,031,716 of record NW_025334041.1, read on the forward strand.
GTTTCCTAAGATATTATGGAAAAGCTGTTAAGCTGAAGAGGCATTCACTGTTTTTACCTGTTATTTCCCTTTTATATATAACCTTCCTGAATTTAATCGTCCCACCTACTTCTTTACCCAAATTTTTCCATCTTTACATATCTCTTTTATTCCTGTCTCAAGCAAGTAAGATATTCTGCCTGCTTTCCAAAACTAATTCCCTCCTACCATTCTGAAAACATTTGTTTAATAGTTCTTTCCTCTTTTTCTACCATCAAACTTCTTATAAACAACAGTCTATGTCCAGTGCCTTCTCTTTTTTACCTTACCATTCTCATTCCTTAAACTGTGGGTCTGCTTCCAGTCTATTCAAATTTTCTTTCCCAGAATCTTCAAATTATCAATGATATTCTCTTTGATCTTTCCAAGGTTGGACAGAATTATCCAACTCATCCTTGATTATTTTTGACTTCCTTAATTACTACCTTAATTTTTTATCTGTCTTTCATCCTGAATTCTAGAGCCATATTACTCTTTAAGTTTTATATACTGTTTTAATCATACTCATTCCTTGATTCAACTGCTTTCAAAGGTCTCAATGCCTACCAAATAAATAATATAACCTCTCCAGTCTGGAAGACAATGCCCTCAAGAAACTCATGCTCTGGTCAATCTTCACTACTTGCAATTTCTTATAAGATATAACTTAGTTTTTACCTTATCTTTCTACTACTGAAAAGGCCTTTCCTCTCTTAAAATACACTTGCCCTGCCCAATACTTATTACTGAACTTTCTCACTCATCCTATACAAAGTCTTGTCAGTAACTTCACTTTGTTTTCTTTTATCTCCCTAGTTGGGACTGAAATCACTTCACTCTTAAGTTACTCTATATTCCACATACATGAATATATGTCATATAGTTATATAAAGTTATTTTTTTCACTCACAGGATACCTATGTATCATATGTCCTTCAGGACACTGTACAGTATGAGTGAAACAAATAACTTTCATATAAATCCAGAGTGAATTGATATTCCCTGCCCCAATCAATGTGTCCCTCATGGCATCCAGAACATTGCTACTGATGAACATTTAGTGAATCTACAAATGAAAAGATTTCTCTTACCAACAGACTACCTGAGGTTTACAGGTTTTTCCCTTATGTCCTTTTCAAAGTTTTCCACCATATGAATACCATTTAATCCCAAGCCTGGAAACAAAAATTCTCTCAAGTTGATAGCAATTCTAAAAAGGGGAACTTTAATGTTAATAATAAACTATCACTTCAAAAAATTTATAGGTATTCAGTGAAGACCAAATTAATATCATCATAAAAGCAAAAATAAAAATCTCTCAACACTATTGATTACATAGATTTATAAAGTCATAAAGCCCGGACTGGGTGGCTCGGTTGCTCGGAGCATCTTCTTGTACACCAAAAGGTTGTGGGTTCGATTCCCGGTCAGGGCACATATATAGGTTGTTACTTATTAAAATCTGTGGGCCAGACACTGTAGTTGGCACTTCCCCCATACTTTATCTCATTTAATCTTGACAACCTGTAAGGCAGTAATTGCATTATTATTTACTTCCACTTTACAGTAAATGTATTTCCCACTGTCATCCCAGAGATCACCAATTAATTTCCAAGTGTACTTCATTTTCTTTTCCTCATCATCAGTAGGTTTCAGTTTAACTCAGTTCAAAATATCTCCTAAATTTTTCATCTGCTTTAAAGTCAAGGTTACTATTACATGTTACCAAAAAAGGTCAAATTTTAAAGCTATTTTAAATCTGTTTGCATATGTAACCTCTAGATTCACCTATTTCACAGTAATGGTATGTTAGGAATCTAACATTTAACCAACCGACAGGAATTTACATCACTATACATTTATATGGATAAGAAAATGACTATCTGACTGAACCAGTAAAAAATAACTGTATGACTAAACCACTAGGGTAAACATTTCAAGCATTAATCACTAGCCACTGTTACAGCATTGGTGTAGTTAGATTTGATTCCTGCCTCAAAGGCTTACAATCTAACTAGAAAACACAGATAAAACGTACAAGCAAAAGAAATAGAACAAAAGGACCATAAGCATTAACTAAGTAGCCATCAACTTAACCTCTGACATGTTTCATCGATGTTGACATAATTTTACAGAAAATAAAGTTCTGATGAGTAGAAAACAGCTTAAATAAAGTAGCACCAAAGAACATCTGGAAACATGACAAAGAATGAAATGAAAATATAGAATCCAATACTCCGTTTATCCAAAATAACATAAATTAACCAGTTATTTTGCTGTACATGTAGTGCTATGGTCTTTTCTCCTTTATGTAAATATAAAGGCTTATGAACCCATAATTTCAATATGAAATTAATCAAAGTCAAAATGTTTTGCTCTGTAAATTGTCAACTTGATAGGCAACCAATGAATTTGTTAGCTGCCTAGCAACCAAATGCCACTGATTCTTCTTCTTACCTTGCTGAGTGAATTTAAGACTGTCCTTACCTCTATTCTACCACAAATTCTCTCTGAAATAGTTCAAATTTATTGATAACATTTCTATTATTAATCATCCACCTCCAGGTATAAACAGCAACTAAAAACAATTATAACAATAAAGTAAAAAGAAACAAAGAAAATATTCTTAAGCATGTAAGAAACATATAGTAAAACAGTACACATTCTAATTTAGCTCAGAGTATAATGTCCCCTCCAAATCCCAGGCTATAATAACCATCAAATATTTATAAGATCACTCCCTTCACCACCCCTATCAACCTACAAAATAGCTTTAGTCTTTTATTTTAGATATTCTAAATATGAATGAAGACTAGTAATATAAACTCAAAATTAGATAACCCATTTTTAAATAATTTAAAAAACCTAACAGTTCAGTGGTGCTTAACCCTTTACTACTGTTTAATAACTCACTAAATAAATATACTAAAGACATGTTACTCTACAGATTCAAACTCCCCCACTATACTTAATTTTCATATTCTAACCATTGTTTATTCTCAGAAAATTCGGCACCAAATAACATTTATTTTAATAACTAAGCCAGTAAGTATACTGAACAATACAGTACAACTAAAATCACTGAATATAAACTTACTTTTCAGCAAAATCTTTACTTCTCCATTTTCTTTTTTGATCTCATTCATCGCTTTATGCTTCTTTTTTTCTCTCTCTTTTTCTTTATCTCTCTCTTTAATTTTGTCTTTGATTTTATCTAAAAGACAAAAAAGGAAATATTTTAAACTATTTTACAATTTTATTTTTTTCCAATGAATTATAGTATAATTTCTAAACCTTCCTTCATATATTGAATATGGAATACATAATACATATGTCATAAATGACCAAAATGAATCATTATACATTTCATTCTGTGGAATGTACATTCATACTTAAGGAATTACTTGTCACTTATTTCATGTCAACCATGTTAGACTAACTTCAAATCACTTAAAATAATGGTTAACTTGAATTGACACAGTAAATTACAGTGGGAAAAGTACTAGCTTTGATTTGGGCATATTTAAACTGGTAACGTAACAGGGGAAAAATTACTCAGTCTCAGTTTCCTCATCTGTAAAATGGTAACTGATACCTTTCTCATAGGTTACCATGAAGACTAAATGGAGATAGCTATAAAATGACTTCCCAGAGCCTATTACACACTGCCAGATGTTAGTTCCATTAACCTTGCACCTTTTAAATAAAAAGAGTATCATTACTCTGGCTATTTGGTGATATTATATTAAAATAAAGGGTATAAAAACTTAAGGAATTATTGTCTACCATCTAAAAATCAAACTTTTGAGTTTATAAAATTAATTGATGTCCTACTAATTCTTGTTTGTTCAAGTGCTTATGTACCCAGCAAAAATCAAGAGGTAGAAGAGAATTTTAAAATAGTGATATAGTTCTTGCCCCCAAAAAGGACACTACTGATTATTAAGCCATGATAGAAGCATACAGAAAACATAAAATATCCTTCAATGTAATAGAAATTATATAGTTCTATAAATATTACATAATTTCTTAAACTCTTCCTTACTTTCCTTTCTATCCTCATTCATGCCCTGATTACCTATGTAGATTACTGTTTAGACGGCACTATCCAATAGAAGTATAATGTTCACCACATATGTAAATTTAAAAATATACTAAAAGAAATGGTGAAATTAATTTTAATAATATATTTAACCAATATATCTGAAACATTTCAAAATGAAACCAATACTAAAAAAATGTTGTAATATTATATATTCTTTTCTCATAATAAGATTTCAAAATGCACTGCATACACCACAACTCAGTTAAAAGTATCAACAGTGACTACTTTTGGCCAAGGTGGAGGCGTATGTAGGTAGACACGCTGTGACTCCTCACACAACCAAAATAAGGACAACAATACAGAAACAAAATAACAACCAGTACGGACAGAAAACTGAACTGTATGGAAGGCGGACAACCAAAGAGTTAAAATAAACACATTCATCCAGACCGGTAGGAAGGGTGAAGTAGGAAGGGTGGAGTCAGGCGGCCGGGCAGAGAAGGGTCACAGCACAAACAGCGGTGGCACTGGGCATGCAAGGCATCCCAGGCACAGAAGACCACTGCAGGTGGACCCTGGGCATGTAGGCAGCAGCTGGCAGACCCTAGGCACAGGGTGGCAATGGGCAGACCCAGTGACGTGGTGGCTGTGAAGCGAGGCACTGAACGCAAGGCAGCTGGCTGACCAGGTGGTCCCACGTTCATGCGCAGATAAACCAGGTGAAACTGGGGAGTGAGACAGACTGCACAACCCAGTGTGAGTGAGACAGACTGCACAACCCAGGGTCCCAGAGCCAGGAAAGAGAGCCTCAAAACACCAATTGAAAATACCTGTGGGAGTTGAGGTGCAGGGAGAGACTCCAAGCCTCACAGGAGAGTTCCTTGGAAAGACCCACAGGGTCCTAGAACATGCACAAGCCCACACCCACAGGGGAATTAATACCAGAACGGCCCAGTTTGCTTGGTGGAAGTGGCGGAAGGGACTGAAATCTGACAGAGAGGAGAGCAAGCAACACTGTTCCCTCTCAGACCCTACCCCCACATACAGCATCACAACCAAGCAACTGGGTTGCCCTGCCCTGGTGAATACCTAAGGCTCCGCCCCTCACTACATAACAGGCCCAACAAGACAAAAAGGCCCAAATGAAAGAACAGATCAAAGCTCCAAAGCAAATACAACTAAGCGATCAAGAGATAGCCAACCTATCAGATGCACAGTTCAACGTACTGGTGATCAGGATGCTCAAAGAACTGGTTGAATTTAGTCGTAAATTAGATGAAAAAATGAAAGCTACGCTAAGTGAAATGAAGGAAAATGTACAGGGAACCAATAGTGATGGGAAGGAAACTGGGACTCAAATCAATGGAGTGGACCAGAAGGAAGAAGGAAACAACCAAACAGAAAAGAATAAAGACACAAGAATTCAAAAAAAATGAGGAGAGGCCTAGGAACCTCCAGGACATCTTTAAATGTTCGAACATCCGAATTATAGGGGTGCCAGAAGGGGAAGAGGAAGAACAACAAGTGGAAAACTCATTTGAACAAATAATAAAGGAGAACTTCCCCATCTGGCAAAGGAAACAGACTTCCAGGAAGCCCAGGAAGCTCATAGAGTCCCAAAGAAGTTGGACCCAAGGAAGAACACACCAAAGCACATCATAATTACATTAGCCAAGATAAAAGATAAAGAGAGAATCCTAGAAGCAGCAAAGGATAAGGAGACAGTTACCTACAGAGGAGTTTCCATCAGACTGTCAGCTGATTTCTCAAAAGAGACCTCGCGGGCAAGAAGAAGCTGGAAAGAAGTGTTCCAATTCATGAAAGGCAAGGACTTACATCCAAGATTGCTCTATCCAGCAAAGCTTTCATTTAGAATGGAAGGGCAGATAAAGCGCTTCTCAGATAAGGTCAAGTTAAAGGAGTTCATCATCACCAGGCCCTTATTTTATGAAATGTTAAAGGGACTTATCTAAGAAAATGAAGATAAAAAACATGTATAGTAAAACAACAGCAAACTCACAATCATTAACAACCACACCTAAAACAAAAACAAAAACAAACTAAGCAAACAACTAGAACAGGAACAGAACCACAGAAATGGAGATCACATGGAGGGTTAGCAACAGGGGAGTGGGAGGAGGAGAGAGGGGTAAAAGGTACAGAGAATAAGTAGCACAGATAGTAGGTAGAAAATAGACAGGGGGAGGGCAAGAACAGTATAGGAAATATAGAAGCTAAAGAACTTATGACACGTGGACATGAACCAAAGGCAGAGAAGAGGGTGGGTAGGAGAGGGTGTACAGGGTGGAGGGGAATGAAGGGAGGGAAATGGAACAACTGTAATAGCATAATCAATAAAATATATTTAAGAAGTATCAATAGCTGCATATTAAGTGTGCAATAGCCACATGATGCTAGTGGCTACCATAATCAATAACTCAGGTCTATACTACATAGAGACAGTTCTCAAAAAAAAAAATTAAATCCCTGTCATGTAATAAGCATCTTAAAAGTTATACTCATTACTGATAAAAATATACCGATTCAAATAAGATATTTTCACCCATCAAACTGACAGTGTGCTTTTTTTAAAAGTGATAATACTGAAAGCAGATGAGAAGACAAGGGATTCACCGACTTTATGATGCATCACTGAGTATAAGGAAAGGATTAGGGTACAGAGGTAAGCAAAATATATAAGGTCCTCATTTTTTATATATAACATAAATTACAGACTAAATTAAGCTGTTCTCGCATTTTTTATTACTTGGCTACTCTTACTTTTTGATATTTAAAGTCCTGTTATAGGGTGTCATCCACCCTTAAAATGTTACTCCAAATACTTCAGGCTTAGACACATACATGTTACGGTTTTCTAAATAATCACACACTCTTTAAAACAAACTATTTACATAACATTTAAAATAAAAACTGACTGAAGGGGTGGGAGTGGAGGTGGAAGAGAGTATGGAGGGATAAATGGTAGTAGAAAAAATACATAGATACATACATGGAATAATAATACAAATAAAATAAAAACCAAAGCAGTCATCTGAAATATCTCTGCAATTCATTTCCCAGTTATCTCTATTAATCTTATTATTCTAAAGTGTTATTTCAGTACTATTCATCTTTTAATATATATACAGGAAAAAGAATGTAAGTTCAATTTTCACAAAAATGAACAGCACCTCAAACCTCTTATCCTCCCTTCTAGTATTTTTGTAGCACCCCGAAGGTTAACCTTGATCCTGACTTCTAACCACATAGATTAAAACTACACAATTTTTCTGGCATACATAAAGAATATGATATACTATAAATCTACTATAATTGCAAAATACTTTGCAGAATAAAATTATATTACATTCTCAGGAAATAAACTATAATATGGTAAAACTGAAAGTTTTTATACACCGTATTTATAAATATACTTGTAGACTTTATTTTTTAGAGCAATTTTAGGTTCATAGAAAAACTGAACAAAAAGTACAGTTTTTCCCAGATGTACCTCCTGCCATTACACATACCATTTTTTAAATATTTATAATATATACTTTTAGAAAACACAGTGAATGATAACAATTCAAATTATTAAAAGCCATTATTTTTTAAGTGACAAAAGTTTTTAAGATGCTATAATAGGAACATGTTAGTTTCACAACACAGAAAAAAGGGTCTTAGAATATTCCTTCCAGTTCAAGTACAGTTGAATGGCTCAATTAAAGGTAAGTTGAAGGTCTGAGGTCATTATATCAAAGACATCTATAGAGGCGAGGCTCCTGTCAGGATGGTGGTATAGGTAAATGCAGTACTTGAAACCTCTCACAACCACATCAAAATTATAGTTAAATTACAGAACAACCATCATTCAGAAGACTGAAATCTAGCTGAAGAGAAGTCCTATGACTAAAGATACAAAGAAGCTATATGGAGACTGGCAGGAGGGGTGGAGAAGTAGAATAGGCTGGCCCCACACCCATACATGGCAGTTAAAAATAGGAAGGAACATCTCCGGGGAGGTGTTCCCCCTAGAGGACCCCCCAGAGGAGCAAGGGGTTCTGACCCAACATCAGAACCCTCGGCCCAGGGTCCTAGTTCCAGGAAGAGAAGTCCCCATAACTTCTGGCTGTAAAAACCAGAGGGGATTGTGGTTGAGTGAAACAGAGGCTCCTGGAGTCCCAAGTGTTCCTGTTAAACGGCCTAAATATGGACTTTCTCGGACTCACTCACTCTGAGCTCCAGTGTTGCCAGAACTCTAAAGGAACCAGAAAAACATGAGGACGAAATAAATTGTCTGACTTCAGGGCAAGGGCTAGAGGGGCAGCTTTCTCCCAGACAGAAGTACTGGCAGAGATGCTGTTCCTTTGCTGAGCCCTCCCCCAACAGAACTGGAAGACAGGTGCCATATCTGAATCTCCATCAACCTGGCTAAGACTGTTCTCCCTGCCCTGGTGATTCCCTGAGGCCTTGCCCCACCCAAATTGTCAGTCCACCTAAGCTATTTCCAGTGGCTTTTCCATACAAATGGCTTATCTTGGCACATGCTTTGGACTTGCCTAAAATCTCTCAAACAAGCAGCATCTGGCCTCAGTATACCCCATACCTCTTGCTAAGTGGCCCTGAGCACGGCCCCATTCCAGCCCCTTGGCAGCCAGCCTCGGTTCGAAGCTTGGCCTCTCCCAGGGCCCTCCAAGCCTAGCACAAGTAGCAGCCATCTGCAGATTAGCTCATGCCAAGGGGCCCTGACAGGGCATGGGAAGTGACTGACCTTGTGCCTTCAAGGAGGCCCCAGAACCAGTGCACCTGGTAGACAGCTTCAGACCATGCTGGATTACAAGCCTATTACCCACACGAGTGAAAAACTCAAGGGGTGGACTTGTAGCACCAAAGTGTCACTGAAGCAAGTCCTGCTCCATGGGGTCAAGCCCTATACAGCAGCTCTTCTGCTCTAGTAGGTCCTTACAGCTGATGGGCCTGTGTGTGAATCCCTCAGCAACGTGCCAACAACAATCAAGGCTCAACTACAATAGGATAGTGCACACAGCTCACACAAGGATGCATCTGAAGCACCCAGCTCAAGTGACTGAGAGGGCTGTACCAATGGGCCCTACATAAAGCCACTGTATTAAGTACAAGAGACATAGCAGCACTACCTAATACATAGAAACAAACAGTAGGAGCCTAAATGATGACAAAGAAACTGATCCCAAATAAAAGAATGGGAGAAATCTCCAGAAAAGGAACTAAATGAAATAGAAGCAAGCGAACTGCCAAATATAGAGTTCAAAACAATGGTTCCTTGAACAAAGGACGTTCAAGGAACTTAATGAGAATTCAACAGCATAAAAAAAGGACCTGGAAACCATGAGAAAGAACCAGTCAGAAATGAAGGATATACTAACTGCAATGAATAAATTACAGGAAATTAACAGTAGAGTAGGTGAAGAAGAAAATCAAATCAGCAATTTGGAATATAAGAAGGCAGGAAAAAACAAATTGTAACAGCAAAAATTTTTAAAAATCCATAAAAATGAGGATAATGTAAGGAGCCTCAAAGACAACTTCAAGGGTTATCAATATGTGCACCATAAGGGAGTGCTAGAAGGAGAAGAGAAAGAGCCAGAAACTGAAAACCTATTCGGGGAGAAAAAAATGACAGAGCCCTGGCTGGGTGGCACAGGTGGTTAGAGAATCATCCCATACAACGAAAGGTTGTGGGTTTGATTCCTGGTTAGGGCACATACCTAGGTTGCAGGTTCAATCCCTGGTCAGGATGTATACAGGAGGTAATCAATCAATGTTTCTCTCTCACACAGATGTTCACCCCCCTTTCTCTCTCTCTTTCCCTCTTTCTCTTTCTCCCTCCCCCTGCACTCTTTAAAATAAATAAATATATATATATATATTTATATATATATATATATATAAATATATATATATATATATCCATCCACAAGTGAGGATTAAAAATAATAATGACAGAAAACTTCTCTAACCTGGTGAAGGATATAAACACAATTCCAGGAAGTGTGGAGTCCCAAACAATATGAACACAAAGAGACCCACACCAAGACACACCAATTAAAAAGCTAAAGGTTAAAGACAAAGAAAGAATCTTAAAAGCAGCAAGAGAAAAACAGTTAGTTACCTACAAGAGAGTTCCCATAGGACTGTCAGCTGATTTCTCAATAAAAACTTTGCAGGCTAAATGGGCACAAAATATTCAAAGTGATAAAAAGCAAGGACCTACAACCAATATTATCTGCCCAGCAAAGCTATCATTTAGAATTGAAAAACAGATAAACACCTTCCCAGACAAGAAAATGTTAAAGGGTCTTCTTTAAGAAATAGGGAGAAAAGATTTTAAAAATGAGTAATAAAGTCATAATAAATATCAACAATTACTTTAAATGCAAATGGATCAAATACTTCAATCAAAAGACATCTGGTATTTGAATGGATAACAAGACTCTTACATATGTGGTTTACAAGAGACTCACTTCAGATCAAAAGACACCCACGCACTGAAAGAAGAAAGGGATTAAAACATATTTCATGAAAATGGAAACATAAAGATAGGGTAGCAATACTTAAAACAGACAAAACAGACTTTAAAACAAACGCTATAGCAAATAGACCAAAAAGGATCTAGTAACTTCACTTCTAGGTATTTATCCAAAAAAACAAAAACAGTAAATCAAAAAGACATATACATCCATATTTACTGCAGCATTATATGGAAGCAATGTGTCTATCAACAGATTAATGGAACAAGAAGCAGTGGTTCATACATACAATGAAAAATGATTCAGACATAAAAGAGAATGAAATCTGTAACAACGTGGATGGACCTAGAGGGCATTATGCTAAGTGAAATAAATCTCACAGAGAAAGGCAAATGCCAGGTGATTTCACTTAATATGTGGAATCTAAAAAACAAAATAAACAAACAAGCAGAACACAAACAGACTCACAGGTAGAGGAAATATTTTGACAGTTGCCAGATAGGGCGAGGGTTGGGAAGTTGGGAGAAAAAGGTGAAGGTATTTAGAAATACAAATTGGTAACTACAGAATAGTCATGGGGCTGTCAAGTACAGCATAGGGAATATAGTGAATAATATAATAAATATATACAGTGTCAGATGGTTACTACATTTATTAGGATGGTAATTTCTTAAGTTATATAAATGTCTAATCACAGGGCTGTACATCTGAGACTAATAGAATATTGTACAACTGAAATTTAAAATTCAAAAAATGTTTTAAAATATCTATAGAAATAAAAACAATGGCATAGCCAAGACAAGAACAGTGACTGACAACATAATTGCAATTATCTCCCACCACACACCCAAAATGTTTTAAGTAAATGAAGCAAACACATACCACCCATATACACCTAATACAAAACCACTTTTGTGGCACAATTGCTATCCCAAACTACATAACCTGTCTAGGTCTTTCAATCTACCTTTTACTCTTCCTGGAAATTTTTGTTTGTCAGAGCGTATATTTTTTCAAAATCTAACTTTAAATTCTTCAATTAAGTTTTCTGTAATCATGTTACAGGTAACAAAGATGTTATATTACACGTTACAGGTAAATACAGCCACAAGAAAATGAGAAGCCTTATTATAAGCTCGGAATATCAAGGTTCAAGTTCAAACTCTGTGAACTTGAAAACTAATAAACTTTCAAATCTGTAGTGTCAGCTGTAAAATCAAGTTTATGTAAAGACTAAATAGGAAATATATACAAAAGATTTTATAAAGATATAAGCCTTATGAATGTAGAATATTATCTACTGAATATATCCAGATAAACACAGATATCTACCAATAGTGAGCCATATAAACATTTTTGGCCATGAGAAATCAGACCACCACTATCTATAAAATCTCAAGTCAGCCACTAACCACACTGTTATGCATTCATACTTATAAAAGTCACTGCCAGATCTTTTCACGAGGAAAATGGCTCCTGGGCATCATGTTTACTGTAATATATTACTCTTTTTAAAAAAACTGTCCTTATTCATTTCTTTTCATGACCAAAAATTTATAGTTTTACCCTTTGTGGTCTATCTAAAGCCTCAGAAGAATTTCTAGGTCACTTTCCCATCACAATTCTCAGAATAAAAGTAAAAATTATTACACTATAAGGACAAGAAATTATCTGTTTTGAAAAAGTACAACTTGAAATAAGTATAATTTTATTTTAAAATAAAAAGAGGCACAGAGGGAAAACAAATGCAGATACACCCATAACACAGTTTGAACCTAAAGAGGCAAAAGAAATACAAGACAGGAGGAAAGGAGAAGGAATAAATGACTAAATCATTATCAACCCAGAACAAAACTATAAATTATACATGTGGTAAAACACTAATGCGCTAAAGACCTACATTGTGTGCAAAAGTAAAGATACAAAAAAAGAAAGCTTATGAAAATAGTTTAAAACAAAATATAAATGGGATTTTCAAATATGGTTAATTTATGATTTTACACCATATGCCATATGTGTACCAATGTAATGTGTATTTCATTCACCCAATACATTTCTGTTGTGCACTTATGTGCAAGAGATAAAAATAAATAATAGTGTTGCACTAAAAAAATCTTACAATTAACTAGATATAAGTTGATTCTTATTGTAAGAACCACTTTGGAAAACCAGTTCTGAAACAGCAAAATTTTTTCATCTGGTTATAATAAAATGCACTAGTCTCCACCAGTATAAAAGTCATCATAATAATATAGAGATAAAAATACATACACACACATACATGTAAAAATATCAAATGTGCCCTAGCTGGTGTAGCTCCGTGGGTTGCGCAAGAGCCTGGGAACCAAAGGATCACTGATTCGATTCCCAGTCAGGGCACATGCCTAGGTTGTGGGCCAGGTCCCCAGTGGGGGGTGTGCGAGAGGCAACCACACAATGATGTTTCTCTCCCTCTCTTTCTCCTTCTCTTCCCCTGTCTCTGAAAAATAAATAAATAAATCTTTTTAAAAAAGAGCTGAAGTTTAAAAAAGTGAGAAATACAATTTACTCTTTTTAGCCTGACAAAAATTTAAACTCATTATCATACTCATATTGATAACTTCAAAAAAAGGAAATTAACTACTCAAAACTAAAAAAACACTAGAGTATCACTTCATTTCTATTGTCTCAGCCATCATTTATCATTCTAGGTCAGAAAAGTGACAGCTATAATTTCTGACAGTTCTTTTAGGCCTATTCTCATTTGTTCTGTGCTAAGAAACTAGATCAGGTCCATTAGTATTAAACTGTATAATATAGTAAGTAGGTTGTATCTCTAGCTCTATTACAGCAAATTTCATACTGTAACTGGTTAGTTATAAACATCTTTCTCTTTATCATCATCCCTCTCCCCACCAGTATACCATCTTGCAGATAGAGAAGGCTCTCTCCCTCAATGAATGTGTATTAGATACATGAAATGGGTCTAGTGATAGCATACATTATGACTTTCTCCCCTATGAGATGCTCTCGGTTGATTTCTGTTCACCTTTTCTTCTTTTCCTCTGCCATGCCATAACAAAGAAGGGAATTCTTAGACCATAAAACCTTCCAGGAGTGGTTCCTAAAATTATTTCTCTTTTCTAACTGTACTGTTATTTTTGACAAAAAGCTCTAAGATTTAATAAAGCTACTCCTTCCCTGACTGGTGTGGCTTAGTGGATTGAGTACCAGCCTGTGAACCAAAGGGTTGACAGTTCAATTCCCAGTCAGGGCACATACCTGGGTTGCGAGCCAAGTCAGGCCCCCAGTAGGGGGCGAGTGAGAGGCAACCACACATTGATGTTTCTTTCCCTCTTTCTCCTTCCCTTCCCCTCTCTCTAAAAATAAAATAAAATATTTTTAAAATAAAAAATAAAATAAAGCTACTCCTCCAATAACATTAGAGATCCATGATTTTTCTGGATCTCAATAAAGGCAATCCCCCCACAAAAGATAATGGGCTAATTTCCTTTTTTATATAGAACTCTTTTTAAATAAAACACTCTTAAAACTTAATGCCTACAAAAAATAAGAAAAATAAGACAATAAAATTTAGTTTAAAAAATTAAAATATACAAAATAGAAAAAAATGCAAATTTCAAAGAATGTCAAGGTCAAATAAACATTTAAAAGGTTCAACCTTATCAGTATTCAAAGAAATACAAATTAAAATAATATGAAAATAATTTTTATTTCTCAAGTTGACTAATTTTCTTAAAAATAATAATCACTGTTAAAAAGGGTAAAAAGCAAAATAGACATTTCTACACAATGATAATGAGTATAAACTGACAGTTTTATTAGAGGGCAATTAAAAAATATGTTGAAAAGCATTAAGATTCATTATTCCTTTGATTCCACTGTTCCACTGCAAGAATTTCATTAAAAGGAAATAACCACATCTGCACAAATACACATGTACAAGGGTCCTCATCCCATATTATTTATAATAGTGAAAAACTGTAAATAACTTAAATGCTTCATATGGAGATTGGTTAAATAAATCTGAGTATATTCATAAATGGAAAATTATTAAGCCATTAAAAGTTGTTTGATTACAGTTAACATCATGGGAAAAACGTTCATGATATGTTAGAGGAAAACTGCAAGTTAATATATATAAATGTAAATCTATAAAAGGATCCCAAACCTGTCACATACATGTGTACATGCATACCTATATACACACAAACATACAGGGGTGGGCAAAAGTAGGTTTACAATTGTGAGTATGCAAAATGGTATATTCTTGTATTATTTTAAATTAATTATTGTATTATTTATTTGTATTACAATTGTAATACACATACATGCAGGGGTGGGGCAGAAGTAGATTTAAAAAGTTGTTGAGAACACAAAACAGTTTATTTTTTTTTTTTTAGATTTTTTAAAGATTTTTAAAAAGATTTTATTTAATTATTTTTAGAGAGGGAAGGGAGGGAGAAAGAGAGAGAGAGAAACATCAATGTGTGGTTGCTGTGGGCCGTGGCCTGCAACCCAGGCATGTGCCCTGACTAGGAATCGAACCTGCGATGCTCTTGGTCCCAGCCCATGCTCAATCCACTGAGCTACGCCAGCCAGGGCCAAAACAGTTTATTCTTGTATTATTATTTATTGTATTGTTTTCCGTAAGAACAACTGTAAATCTACTTTTGCCCCATCCTATATATATGTATACATACACAGAGGGATCTTAGAACAAGGGAAATTGTTTAAAAGGTTATATAAGAGTTAGACTTCTGAGTCCCTACCCTCAACCCAAACAGTCTAGTAATTCTTTCAATCTCATACCTTAAGGCACACATGGTATTTTCATTTTCTGGAGAAAATGAACAGACTTCCAGACTCAGGTTCCCCAGGCAAGGCAAAGGTTAGAGCTCAAAATAAACTGACTATACTTTCCTAATATGCTTAAACTGAATTATATCAGGAAATTAAAGAAAAAAAACTTTTGGAGATTAAACATACAATGGGCAAAGTCAAAAAACTTAATTAAAAGTTTGGAAGATAGTTGAGATAACTGTCCAAAATACAGAGCAACAAGATAAGTAGTGGAAAACAGCAGAAAATAAGATGACCTAAAGCATCTATCTGCAGGAGATCTAATATCAAATTAACTAAAACTTCAGAAAAAAGAACATAATTTTATAGGTAATAAAACTATATTTTAAAACACAATAAAAAATATTTTCTTAGAAAAGATCAGTTTCCGAAATGAAGATTCCGTCAAAGGATGAGTACAAAGCATGGAAGTCACCATCATAGCCCCCTTCCCACACACACACCAGGCACACCATCATGAAATTTCATTACACTGGGGATATAAAAAGATCTTAAAAACCTCCAGACTTGGGGATAGGGAGGTGGAAGAGAACACATATAAGAGATCAGATAACAGTGTGGAACTGGACTCTTCAACGTTAACAGTAGATGATAGAAAGCAATACAACAGGGCCTTCAAAACTCTGAATGAAAATAATTTTTAACCTAAAATTCTACAATCTGCCAAACTGTCAAGTATAAAGGAAGATATTTTCAGACAAGCAAGTTTAAAAATTTTTACCAAACATGGATCATTTCTTAGGAAGTTACTTGAGGGTGTGCTCATGTAAACTGAGCATAATGGAGGAAGACATGAGAACAAGGAATCGGGACTCAGCACAAGAAAGCACACTTTCATCAGTGTGAAAGCACACTTTTCATCAGTATGAAAGCTATGCAGCTGGCTCAAAAAAATAATCAACCAGCTCATATCCAAGTACAAGAACAGAGCACTGTGAAACAAGATTTCCAGGGATAAAGAGGAATTGCCAGATTAACTCTTATCACAGAACACAGAGAACAAGGCAGAAAAATGAAGCAATAGGTATACATATAAATGAAAAAGAGAGGCAATTGTTAACTATATGAAAACCAAGAAGGCCATACAGAAAAGGATCTCTGATCTGCATTGAACAGTAAGTCATAACAAGCACTGATTATTGCTTTAACTAAGGTTATTATTGAGAAAGGTTAAGGTTATGAAATTACTGAGAGAAATAGAAAAGAAGCCAGGTTGTTTTTAAAAGTGCTAAATTCTTATTTATATTAACAAGAATGCAGTATATGTCTAAAAATGATCAACCCCCACAAAAAGTAATATGAGCTGGAATTCAAGGATGAGAAGCAAAAGAGTTACTAAGGAGAAATAAAAGAGCTTGGGTGAAGGAATGGACAGAGTCAGGACCATTTCTAACTATAAACCTTTCAGCATTCTGATTTTTTAAAATTAAATTTTATTTTATAATTTACAAAGTCATGGTCTTCCTAAACCCATAATCCCAGTCTAAAGTCATGGTCTTCCTCCCTAAAACCCATAACCCCAGTCTAAACACACACACACACAAATCAGATAAATCCCAATTGAGGGACATTTTACAAATTACCAGACCAATACTCCTCAAACTGTCAAAGTCACCAAAAGCAGGCACAGTCTGAGAAACTGCCATAGCCAAGAGGAGCATAAATAGACATGATGACTACATGCAATGTGGTATCCTGGTGGGCATCCTTGAACCGAGAAAGGGCATTAGGTAAAAATTAAGGAAATCTGAAAGAAGCATGGTCTTTAAGTTAATGATAATGTATCAATATCAGTTCATTAATTATGACAAATGTACTGTACAAATGTAAAATTTTAATAAAAGGAGAGTGAGTATAGAGTTTTGGGGGAACTTTGAAACTTTTCTGTAAATCTAATATTATTTTAAAAGTAAAAACTTGCTAAAATTTATATTTATATAAATTTATAAGGGTAAAACATAATTAAAAGAAATACACAAGATTCACACAGGTGTGTACATATGCATATAAATTTAACACTATGTAATGTGTTAAATTTCCTATGCATAAATCTCTGTTAAGTAAAAAGAGCAAATTATAGAAAAATGCATATAGTATATTTAGGTTTTTAAATATAAGCCATATAGTCTTTTTTCTATGTGTATGAAGTCTGTCCAGAATATCATGAGAACGGTTTGTGTGACATCGATGTAACCTGGCAGCCAAGGAGAGTGGACTGGAATGCACATGTGTGAACAATGACAACTTCACTGTAGTAGTAAGAGGGGGCAGTAGACACTGTTGAAGGAGCCTGTGTACTGTGTAGCCATCACATTCAAAATTACTGAAAAAGTAGAGCAGATTGTAATGAGAATCTGCACCAAGTTTTGTGTTAAGCTTGAGCATTCGTCCTCAGAAACTATTTGGATGATTCAGAAGGCCACAGCTATGGGCAACTGGTGATTGGCAGCTTCATCACAGCAACACACCCACTCATGCATCACATCTCAGGGAGAGATTTTTGGTAAAACATCAAATCACCCAGGTGACTCAGCCCCCCACCTAGAGTCCAGGTTTGATGCCTTACAACCTCTGGCTTTTCCCAAAACTAAAATCACCTTTGAAAGGAAAGAGATTTCAGACCATTGATAAGATTCAGGAAAATACGATGGGGCCGTTGAGGGCAACTGGGAGAACTGTGTGAGGTACCACGGTGCCTACTTTGAAAGGGACTGAGTCATCATTGTCCTGTGTACAATGTTTCTTGTATCTTCTTCAATAAATGTCTCCATTTTTTCATATTATTTGCCTGGATATCTTCTGGACAGACCTTATACATTCTAAAAATCATGGTATTAAATTTAAAAAATTCTAAAAATAGTACTTTATATATTTTCTATTAAATTAACACTCTAAACTTAATATACAGGGGCTTCTACCTCTAGCCATGATGCAGTAATAAGGACCTTCTGGACAGACCTTGTAGTTCCACAATAAGACAAGGAATAATGTAGAAATGGGTTCCAGAAACTGGGGGGGGACCCTCCCTTCCTAATTAAGAGATGGCCAAGATCTGACAAACATGAGGCAGACAGGAACTCTTACCTTTGCAACAGCATAAGTGGACCTAGAGATTATCATGCTGAGAGAAATAAGCCACTCAGAGAAAGACAAATATCATATGATCTCACTTACATGCAGAATGTAATGAACAAAACAAACTGATGAACAAAATAAAACCAGAGGCAAGTATACATGGAATACATTGACAGATCTCAGAGGCAAGGGGGTGGGGGACGGGGGCCCCAGAAGAGATTAGCCAAAGAACATATATGTATATAAAGCATAGCCCAAGGACACAGACAACAATGTGGTAAAGGCCAGGATAGGGTGGGGGATACAGGGGCTGGATGGAGAAGGGCAAGGAGCTTATACTAACTGATCTCTGAAGACCCCTTTTCTTTTGCAATATTCATTGATTCTATATTTCTATTTTATTTTTATCATTTTTTTAAGATTTTATTTATTAGCTTTTAGAGAGAAAAGAGGGAGGAAGAGAGGGAGAAACATCAATGTGCAAAAGATACATCGATTGGTTGCCTCTTGCACTCCCCCAACTGGGGACCTGGCCTGCAACCCAGGCATGTGCCCTGACTGGAAATTGAACCACTGACCTTTCAGTTCGCAGGCTGGTGGTCAATCCACTGAGTCACACCAGCCAGCATTCTATGTTTCTATTTTATAATGGGAAAAACTTAGTACAATGATTCATACAGTAACAACTTCCCATATTTTATATAGTAATGCAAAAATGTTCTGCCTACAGATATTATGAGAAAATTCAAACTGTACAATACTTATCTCTCTTATGATTTGGGAATAAATGGGTTGCTTTCACTATCATACTCAAGCACCACTCCAACCCCAAAGGAACAGAATGTTGAAAATAGGACAGTTTAAGACAGCTAGGGATTAAGAAACCTTAAATGTACTCTAATACGGTGGAAATAGCTGAGGCTTTGTACTTAGACATGTTTACTTTGCCACTAACTGACCAACTGACACAAAATAAGTTACTTAACTGTTTTGACAGATAAGAATACTGAGGTGTTCTTATCAGGCAAAGATAATAGCACTATCTTTAATATTTTTATGAGGATTAAAGGAGATAAATGCATTATTTTCAACACTATGCCCAATACATAATAGGTATTTGACAAATGTATTATTAAATACAAAAAGAAGAATTTTATTAGGAAAGCATCTAGAACATGCATATTGATAAAATAGTATAGCAATAGTAGTCACAAAAACACAGAAAAAAGAGAAAATAAAAAATAAATACATATATACCTACATGAAAGCCAATCCATGGAAAAAATGGTTTGAGCTCCCTCTCCTGCCATTATTAAAAATTTTAGGTCAGGTTTTCCTCATTGAGCTACCAAGGAAAGATCTGCCTTCAAAACAGAAGTACAAATACTTCTGCTTTCAGTATATTGTAAAATCAAGACATGAAGTAGAGACATTATACAGAATTAAATCACTATAGTCACTGAGTCTTCTACTCTAGTTACCATGTCAAATATGACTCACATATAACTTGGGGCATTCTAGATCTCTAAATCAACATTATACAATTATACAGTTTAATTAAAATTCTAACATATAATGAAAACTGTAAATCATATTTTTCTTTCTGGTTAATGATAACAATATATGTGGGAACCACTGCTCTTGTTTTAACTCTCAATTATATTTTTCCATACAACCAGTTAAAGTTATAAATTTTAAAAACATATATTTAGCTAGTATCACTGTGTAACTCTCATATAGGTGCTTCATCTATTTTTAGTTCAATTTAGAATATGCTCTAAGTGAATTTTTATGATACAAATATATCTATTAATGTTGGGAACCATCCTGCCTGGTTTGAGGAGCTGTAACCTCACCAACAGGTGAGAAGGTCCCACAGCTAGGGCTAAGTAAAGAGACCTTGGGACCATAAGCCACTAAGGAGACAAAACTTATCCTCCCATCAGAGGCACAGCCTCTGCACCCCTTTACTTCACCCTGCTTGGCCTGGGCAGATAACTGGTTAGCCAATGACAGGTAAGATTCCCCAAGGAAGGAACAACCTAAGACAGGCACAGTCTTGAAGGGGCCATCAGGGAAGGACTTAGGGGACTATAGAGAAGGGACAAAAGACCCTTTACCCCTTGGCTTTGTCATAGCCTAAGTCCTCATTCTATCCATAAAAAGTCTCCTAATCCCTTGGCAGCCTTGCTTTCCCAACTTGACTCAAGCCTGAAAGAATGCCAGAGGTGGGTACAACCCTGTGCTGGAACAGGTAGTTCCCAGAGGCAATCAGACCTGAGAAAGAATGCATTAAATCCTGTGAAAGGATGCTTTGTTAAGAATGCCCTCAAGTCAATGTATACTAAATGTTTAGGGTCCAAGCACAAAATCAGTTTGTTTCCTCAGATTTTATGGCTGATTGGCATCACTATGTCTACCAGACCCTGACTCAAAAGGACCCTCCTGGTCCCAGAAATGTCATCTGTAAACTGTATCTCCTTTCTTTGATATGTCTTCCTATGCAAGCTAAACTCAATAAAAGCCCAAGGGAAAAGGTGCTCAGGGCTCTTCTTCTCTGAGAGATTAGCCAGCCTTTTCTCCCCAAGCAGATCATGTCTTATTCTCATCCCCAGCAGCTGGGAGATCTCTGCGGGATGGAGTTCTCCCACATATTAAGGCCTAAGGCCCTAATATGTATATAGGGAGGAACTAGTTCAGACTTCCAAAGCGAGGTTATAAATATACTTCCTTCCACCTAGGTCTCTTGGAATCCTAAGATGCCATGTAAGAAATCCAACTATCCTGATGAAGAGATCATATGGAAAGGCTTTGAAATGACATGAAAAAAGAGGGGCTTAGCTCAGCATCTGACAAGGCAACTGGTACATGAACAGAGTCATGTTAAACCTACCAGACAAGACCAGTCACCAACTGAACACCACTGAGCAACCCCACATGAAGCAAAATCACCTAGTCAATCCTCTTGGAATTCATGACCTACAAAATCATCAGATATAGCCCTGGCTGGTGTGGCTCAGTGCTTGAGCACCAACCTGCTTATCAAGGGGTCACCGATTCAATTCCCAGTCAGGGTACATGCCTGGGTTGCAGGCCAGGTCCCCAGTAGGGGATGTGCTAGAGGCAACCACACATTGATGTTCTCTTTCACATCAATGTGATGTGAAACAGGAAGATGTGAACATCTTCCTCTCTTTCTCCCTCCCTTCCTCACTATAAAAAATAAATAAAATCTTTTAAAAAAATCATCAGATATAAAATGGTAATTGTTTTAAGCCATCATGTTTAAGGTTAGTTTGTAACACAGCAATACATAATGCAGTCTTTACAAATTCTTCTTATAGTTAATGAAGGAGATTTTTTTAATAAGTTATATATTGGGTTGGCCAAAACATTCACTTAGTTTTTTTCTGTCAAATGAAAGACACTTTTCATTTTCACCAATAACTTTATTGATTTGGACACTTTAAGTATGTCGGTTATCTCCCATGTGGCATGACGATGACTGTTCTCATATAATGTCTTGATTCCATCACTATTAACTTACAGTTGACTGGTATACCCAACTATGGAGCATTGTCCAGCAAGACATCTCCAACATGAAATTTTGCAAACCACTTCTGACATGTTCCAGTAGTCACAGCACCTTCTCCATACATTACAAAAATCTTCTCTTGTGTTTCCGTTGCATTTTTACCTTTCTTGAAATAATAAAGCATGATATGCCAAAAATGTTGCTTATCTTCTTCTATATTCAGTATTAAAATGGCTACAAAAAATTCACCAATTTTTATAAGATCTTTTAAATGCACACTGATATGACAGCTGTCACAATACAAACTAACAAAATTGTTTCAAAAAGTTAAAGACAACTAGAGCCATCTTACCAAAAAAACAAAAACAAAACAAAAAAAACCCCACAAATGAACTTTTTGGCCAACCCAGTATGTACAAGACATTCACAAAAATGTTAAAATAGAATTTGTCTTATAAAACATAGATATTTTTAAATTTAAGAGTAAAGGGCTAGAATAAAAGTGCTGAGCAATATATATCAGAGCTATTATATAATAAAGAGAATCAAGTATCCGGGTATCTCAAACCGGGTATCTCAAAATTATGTCCTCCCTTAGCTTTTGTGACATTGCATAGTTCAGTTTTCTTATCTAGTTCCCATGAATGTTACACTTACATAATCTCTCTACCTAAAAATCCTTTATCTCTTTATTGAAATCCTACCACACTGTCACTCAAAGCTTTACTCAAACATCCCCTCCTCCCTCCTGCACTCTTCTCCCTTTCTTAATATCCGTCTGCCCCTACTCCCTCTAGTACCACCTGTACTTTCTGTCTGTCTTATAGTATTTAACTTCCTTCATTGAATGTTATAATTACTTTTACTAGTATCCTGCTGGCATGTTGAAAGCTACTTGAAAACAAGTACTGTACATTAATAATTTTGTCGTTTTTGCTCACATCTACCATAGCATCTAACTACTAGAAATGCTTACCAAGTTGAATAGTTATACTCTGCTAACAGAGAACTCAAATCAAAGACAAACATGCCTGAAGAACCACAAAGAAATCACATCCTGAATATTACAAAATGTCTTACTACAATTTAATCTGTTAATTAAAAATAACCTTTCACTGCTATAAAATTATAAGTATATGTAGAAAAAACAAAAGCTTTCTTATATGCCATAAATAATCCACAGAAGCTCCCCAAAATAAAACAAAATACCAGCCCCAGTCAGTATGGCTCAGTTGCTTGGGAGTCATTCCGCTAACCATAAGGTTCCCAGTTTGATTCCCAGTCAGGGCACATGCCTGGGTTGTGGGTTCTGTCCCAGGTCAGGATACCTTCAGAAGGCAATCAATCAATGTTTCTCTTTCACATCAAAGTTTCTCTCCCTCTCTTTCTCCTTCCCATCCCCTCTCTCTACACAATCAGAAATAAAATAAATTTTAAAAAACCTTTAAAAATATACCAGAAGAGACTTCTGGCAAGATGGAGGCATAGGTAGACACACCGTACCTCCACGCACAACCAAGATTAGAACAACAACAATTTAGAGGCAGAATAACACCCAGAATTGATAGAGAATTTATCTGAATGGAAGTCGGAAAGCCAAGAAGTTGAAATAGACCCATTCATCCAGACCGGTAGGAGGGGCGGAGAGGAGCAGCCGGGTGTGAGTCGCAGCGTGGAGAACAGGGAGAACTGGGTGCATAAGGCAACCGGGAGCGCGCAAGGCATCTGGGGCGCACAAGATCGCACCAGGTGGACCCTGAGTACGCAAGCGGCAGCTGGCAGACCCAGTGAGGCGGTGTTTGTGGACCAGGGCAGAGTGTGCAACCCAGGATCCCAGAGAAGGGACTGAGGTCCCAGGAGAATGGAGCTACCGCCATTGTTCCCTCCCGCTCCCGCCCCCACATACAACATCACAATCTAGCAACTGGGGTGCCCAGCCCTGGTGAACACCTAAGGCTCCACCCCTCACCATAACGGGCAACGAGACGCCCCCCCCCCCAAAAAAAGAGAGAGAGAGAGAGACATGTCTCAAACAGAAGAACAGATCAATGCCCCAGGACTCATCCTTTTGAGTGACCAAGAGATAGCCAATCTATCAGATGTACAGTTCAAAACACTGGTGATCCGGAAGCTCACAGAATTGGTTGATTTGGGGCACAAATTAGATGAAAAAATGCAGGTTACCATAAAAGAGATGAAGGAAAGGGCATGGAGAACCAATAGTGATGGGAAGGGAACTGGGACTCAAAACAATAGAGTGGACCAGAAGGAAGAAAAAACAACCAAACAGGAAAGAATAGAGAAATAAGAATTAAAAAAAACAAGCAGAAGCTTAGGAACCTCCAGGACATCTTTAAACATTCCAACATCCGAATTACAGGGGTGCCAGAAGGGGAAGAGGAAAAGCAACAGATTGAACACGTATTTGAACAAATAATAAAGGAGAACTTCCCCATTCTGGCAAAGGAAATAGACATCCAGGAAATCCAGGAAACTCAGAGAGCCCCAAAGAAGTTGGACCCAAGAAGGAACACACCAAGGCACATCATAATTAGCCAAGGTAAAAATGAAGGAGAGAATCCTAGAAGCAGCAAGAGATAAAGGGACAGTCACCTACAAAGGAGTTACCATCAGACTGTCAGCTGATTTCTCAAAAGAGACCTTACAGGCAAGAAGGGGCTGGAAAGAAGTATTCCAAGTCATGAAAGACAAGGACCTATATCCCAGATTGCTCTATCCAGCAAAGATTTCATTTAGAATGGAAGGGCAGATAAAGTGTTTCTCAGATAAGGTCAAGTTAAAGGAGTTCTTCATCACCAGGCCCTTATTTTATGAAATGGTAAAGGGACTTATCTAAGAAAGAAGATACAGAAAAAACATGTATAGTAAAAGGTCAGCAAACTCGCAATTATTAACAACCACACCTAAAGCAAAACCAAAAGAAACTAAGCAAACAACTAGAACAGGAACAGAACCACAGACATGGAGATCACATGGAGGGTTAGCAACAGGGGAGTAGGAGGAGGAGAGAGGGGTAAAAGGTACAGAGAATAAGTAGCATAGATTGTAGGTAGGAAATAGATAGGGGGAGGATAAGAATAGTATGGGAAATGTAGAAGCTAAAGAACTTATAAGTAGGACACATGGACATGACTAAAGGGGGGGTGTGGGTGGGAGAGGGTGTACAGGGTGGAGGGGAGTGAAGGGGAAATGGGACAACTGTAATAGCATAATCAATAAAATATATTAAAAAAATATATATATATACCAGAAGAAAACTCATAATCTATATTAACTATCAATAAATTTTATGTGGATATAAAAGAATAAAAATAGATAGATACATGTAGCTTAAGTATAAAGGTAATTCTACAATGTTTACAATCTTCCTATAATTTAATCAATGAATTTAATAAAAAACCCCTTCAGGATTGTGGAGGGTAGGGTAATTTCACAGAATAATTCTCAAGTCAATCAAAAAGAAAAAGAAGCAAGGGAAACTTGATCCAAACCTCACATATAAAACTTTCCAAAATGCACACAGACCTAAATGTAAAATCTAAAAACTATAAATATCTAAAAGAAAACATAAGAAAAACCTGTGTGTGGACTTGGGTTAGCCAAAGCTCTCTTAGGTAAAACACAAAAAACACAAACCATAAAAGAAATTATAAAGTAAACTTCATCAAAATTAATTTTTCTACTGTGAAAACATGTGAAGAACAATTTTGAGAGAACGAAAAGCAACAGAATGGAAGATCATATTTGCAAAATACATAATTCATAAAGAATTTGTACAAAGAATATATAAAAAAAAACTTTCACAATAATAAGAACATACCCAATAACAGACAATCTGAATCCACAGTTTGCCAAAGAAGAGATAGGTATGGAAAATAAACACATGAAAAGATGCTCAACATAATAACTAGTTATTAGAGAACTGAAAATCAAAACAGTGAAATACTATTACATATCTAACAGGATAGCTAACATTCAGTAAATTGACACTGTCAAGAGCTAGTCAGAATGGAAAATGGTACAGCCACTTTTAGAAAAGCATGGCAGATTACCATACAACCCAGCAATTCCAGTGCTAAATATTTACTCAAAAGAAATAAAACATACATGCCCCCCAAGATTTGTATGTGAATGCTTGTAGCAAGCTTATTTATAACATCAAAAACTAAAAACGATCCATAAGTCCATCACCTGGCAAATGGAAAAACAAATCGTGGCAGCTCCCTACAATGAATTAACTCTCAAAGATAAAAAGGAATGAATTGAATGATGTTGACAACATTGATGAAACTCAAAAGCAATATGCTAAGTGAAAGAAGTCAAACACAAAAATAGCTAGGTAGTGTATGATTCAACTTATACTGCCTAACATTCTGGAAAAGCCAAAACTATTGGAACAGAAAACATATCATCTTTGGGTAAGGGAGCACTGAGTGGCAAAAGGGAACTTCTTGAGGTAACAGAAAACAAAACTAAGATTAAAAACATAAAATATCCTCTTTGTATAATGCAACAATGAGTTTCATTTTTTGGAGGTTAAAAGAATAGCAACTTGTTAGGCAAACATAATTCAATTAGCATTATTCACATAGATTTCCTGTCTAGTTCTCATACCACTAGTATCTGACTCTTTTGCTTACTTGACAATCTGTCCATTTCTGTGAGCTGCTGATGAACTAACTTCTCATCCTATTATCACCTTCTGCTACTCTCATTTTTAAAAATACCAGCCAAATTTTTCCTGAATAACTATCAGACGTGTCTTCTGAGCAGGCAAAAAGGGCTGAAATGCAGTTCAATTCATTCACTTTCCAAATATAGTACCTACAGGTTAAGAGTCTGACCTGAAACAAGACAATCTTAACTCCTGATTTCACACAGCTTAACAGTCTATTGAAGAAAACTAAATAAGTGATTAAAATGAAATGAATAAAGTCAAGACAGAAGTGTACAGAGATATGGAAAGAAACATTAAGGGAACCTAAACTAATCCAAGAGTATCAAAGCCCTCCCTTTCAAGTTGAATCCTAAAAGATTAGTAGACATTAGAAGTGTGGAACTAGGAATAGAAGGAGAAGGGATAGAGAAAGTAATATCCAGAGAGAAGAGCACCGTAAAAGGGCCCAAACATAAATTAAACGCTAAAATAAGTAGTAGCAGAGACACAGACAATGGAAGGAGAGGTCAAGAGCAGAAGGACAAATGGAAGGTAAACTGCTAAATTGTTAGACCAGAGTAAAGGTTAAGAGACCTTGCCTAATCTTGTTTTTTTTTTTAACCTTCAACCATGGATATGTGTAATGATTTTAGAGAGAAAAAAGGGGGGAGGGGGGAGAGAGAGAGAGAGAAAGAGAGAGAGAGAGAGAGAGAGAAACATCAATGCAAGAAAGAAACATGGATCACTTGCCTCCCCATTTGTGCCCTGATCGGGGAGTGAGCCTGCAGCAGAGGGTACCCTGACCTGGAATTGAACCTTCAACTTCTGGTGTATGGACTGAAGCTCCAACCAACTAAGCTACTTGGCCAGGGTTAATCTTGGGTTTTTTAGAGATCTTTTAAAGTCTGTGAACAGACCTGACCCATTTGACTCAGTTGGCGCATCGCCTGTAAACCAGGTCACAGGATCAATTCCCTCATCAGGGCACATGCATAGGTAGCAGGTTCAGTCCCAGTCCAGGAGCATAGGAGAGGCAAAAGATTGCTGTTTTTCCTCTCATACGAATGTCTCTCTCCCTCTCTCTCCCCCTCCCTTCCCCACTCTCTAAAATGAATAAGCATGTCCTCAGGTGAAGGTAAAAAAGTTCTTAAAAAAATAAAAAAGCAGTGAACAACCAGTTACCTAAGAACTAAAAGAGGGTCAGAGATTTTTTGCTCCTCAAAAAAGCTACCACTGCTATCTGCCACTGTAAGGAGACTTTTAAAAGGGTCCCCTCCACACCCAAACGCAGACACTAATTGAAGAGATCTATACACAGAACATTTTCAAACCTTACCTGTTGACTCCCACTAATATGATTCACATCTGATAACAGAACTCTATATGAGGTATTTGCCTGCATCTTAAACTCATATCCATATTTTTTAATGATATGCTTATTCTCTCCATGTGAAACCGCAGAATTATATATAAATTCTCCTTTCTTGCTAAATATGTATTAGATAATCATAGTGGCCTATCATATACTCCCTCCCAAAGTCTTTTCCTTTCCATGTCCACGAGTACCACTCATTTTGTCACTAAAATCACATTATTTCACTACTATTGTAGTCTTCAATATTCCAGTCTCTAATTTTTTTTCTCAATCACCCTACAAAATGCTACTGAAATTACCAATTTGGACATATTATCACCCTACTAAAACAATTGTGCCTGGCTGTTTTTGACCAGAGAATGAAACCTAAAGTCCGTGTCCTGGCAAATAAAAGGCAGATTGTGGAAGATATTCAATTGCCATTTCATCCTACCTCCCAACTTCATACAAATCCCCAAACCAGCCATATGGTTCTGCTCGCAGGCTACTGAACATGCCATGCACACTCCTGTCTCTACAATATTGTTCACACCATCCCCCTGACTAACAAGTTACTATCCCTTCATCTCCATTTACCCAAGTCCTATTTTTCCATCAAAACCCAGCTCATTTATTTGGCAAACTATCTCACAATGAAAGATTCATTACTGGATGAAGACAAAATATATTAAAACAATTTGCACAGCTTAGAGCTGGAGCTCTGAAATCAAACTATCTAAAGATCTGAAACTCAGATTTACTATTTATTTAATATCCCTGGGCAAGTTACCTGACCCTTCTGAGCTTCCACACAGCACTTATAAAAGGCTAATATCTGACTAAACTTCTTAAAAGTTGTGAAAGTTAAATAAAATATATATGTAAATGCTGAACACAGTTCTATGAATGTTAAGTATTGTAATGGTTGTTTCTATAATCAAGAAGCTATAATATAGTTCAAGTTGTGCCTAAGTACTCACTTCACCAGCTTGTTGCCCACCTCAGACAAGGCTGACAGAATTTATTAATTCCAATATTTTCTTCATCCTCAAAGAAGAAAACTGAAAAATGGTGAATATTTATTCCCTTAAGATATAAAATACATCAGTGATTCACCAGAAAATGAACCCAGGACATTTGCTTTCCAGAATATTACTACACATGTCTAACCAGTCAAAGTGGCTCTAAATTAAGTAACACCTAAAGAAAGTATACCCATGCTATAAAAAGGCTAAAGAGACCCTGACCTGTATGGTTCAGTTAGTTGGTGGCGTGTCGTCCGGAAAAGCAAAAAGTCACCAGTTCATTTCCCAGTAGAGGGCACAGCCAGGGCTGCAGATTTAGTCCCCATCTGGGATGGGTACAAGAGGCAATCAATCGTCCTGGCTGATATGGCTCAGTGGTTGAGTGCTGGCCTAAGAATCAAAAAGTTGCTGGTTTAGCTCCAGGTCTAGGGCATGTGCAGGCTGGGTCCCCAGTCAGGGGCCTGCAAGAGGCAGCCACACATTGTTGTTTCTCTTCTTCCCCTCTGTCTAAAAATGAATAAATAAAATCTTAAAAAGGGGGGGCGGGCAACGAATGTTTTCCTTTCTTTGATGTTTCTCTACCTTTCTTTCTCCCTTCCTTCCCCTCTCTCTAAAAATGTAGTAAAGTGGTTTTTTTTTAAAGCTAAAGAGTAGCTACCCAATTTGTAATGTGAACAGCACAGATAAAATTAATTTATTAATAAAAAATTACTTTTTTCATTGAACCAATCATTAAGTACAAGGCAAAGATCATAAAACAAAGACTAAAAGGACGCTTACTCAGAAGGAATTGACATAATCTAGTTAAATGGGAATTTATATGGGTGAATAAGTTCATTTATATTAGTCAACACAGGACTTTATGAAATAGACACTATAATTTTGAACTATATATAGTATTTAACACACTATAATAATATACCCACTATATAAAAAGAAATTAGTAAGGATTTTTTATTTTTGGCCCATGTTACCAATACTGTAATAATTGCCAATTGTAATGGGACCACAATCAATCTTTAACTACAAGCATTCTGTATGTAGCTTGTCAAAATTCAAACTATTGTGAACTAAATTATCAAACTACAGTTAATTAAAAATTCAAGAAAAATGTTTACCATAAGATTCTTGCCCTGGCTGGTGTGGCTCAGTGGATTGAGTGCCAGCCTGAGAACGGAAGGGTAGCTGGTTCGATTCCTGGTCAGGGCACATGCCTGGGTTGCAGGCCAGGCTCCTAGTTGGGAGCTTGCAAGAGGCAACAAAATCTCTCTCACATGTTTCTCTCCCTCTCTTTCTCCCTCCTTTCCCCTCTTCCTAAAAATAAATAAATAAATCTTACCAAACACTTACCAAATAAATAAATACTTACCAAAAAGTGTTTACCATAAGATTATAGTCATACCAATGAATTTGAATTTATAGTATTTGCAGCTCTGAATTTTTGTGTATTAACAAATCAGTTTTAAATTATATTTTATTGATTATGCTGTTACAGTTGTCCCAATTTTTCCCCCTCTGCTCCCCTCCACCCAGCTCCCCCCAATCCCTCAGACAATACCCACACCTTATGTCCATGGGTCATGCATACAAATTCTTCGGCTACTCCATTTCCTATACAGTACTTTACATCTCCATGGCTATTCTGAAACTATACATTTTTACTTCTTAATCCCCTCACCTCTTCACCATTCCCCCAACACCCCTCCCATCAGGGAACCATGGAATTCTTTACATATTAGCTATGCAAATCTGAGCAAGTTACAAAAACTTCAGAATTTTAATCTAAAACTACTGAGATAATACCATGGCACATGGCAAGCACTCAATAAAGGCCCACCTAATCCCAGTATTTTATTTCCTATGCTGATGTGGCTGAATGTACACTGACTCCACAAGCATCTCCTTCACTTAGCTGTTATGGGTACTATGTATGCTTAGATTATTTACTTTCTTGATACTGAACAGATATTGGTATGTCGATGTTCATAGCAGCATTATTCATAATAGACAAAAGGTGAAAGAACCCAAGTATCCGCCAAGGATGAATGGTAAACAAAATGTGGTATATTCATACAAATATTATTCAACCTTAAAAAGGAAATTCTGACACATGCTGCAACAAGGATGAACCTTTGAAGACATTACACTAATTGAAGTAAGCCTGTCACAAAAGAAAAAAGTACTTAATGATTCCACTCATATGAGGTTCTTAGAGCAGTCAAATTCATAGAGACAGAAAGTAGAATGGTGGTTAGCAAGGGATGGCTGGTGGATGACGGGGGGAGTTATTCTTTAACGGATATGGAATTTCGGTTTGGGAAGAGAAAAAAGCTCTGGAAATGGACAGTGGTAATGGTTGCACAACAGTGTGAATATACTAAACGCCACTAAATTATACACTTAAAATGGCTAAAAGAGTTAATCTTATATGTATTTTATCATAAATGTAAACAATAACTTTTTAAACAGTTAACCTAAAAATATACAAGTACATCTATTCCAGAGGAGATATACCAAATTGTTAATGATAGTATGGCACTAGGGGAGAATTTCACTCTTTTAAGTATACATATGCATGCTGTTAAAATTTTTATAAGCACCATTATTTCTGTAATGGAAAAAATTTCAATCCTAGTTATTTTGGGGTGAAATGATACATGTTGGGAATGTGCTTTACAATACCAGAGCAAAACAGTTAGAATAAGTGGAGGCGGGGAAGTAAAACGTGAATTGTAAAATGTTGTTAAGTGTTGAAGAAGGATAACAGGTAGACCCAGAATTCATAACATGATTTTCGTTTCTTCTGTATTAATCAAAAATTTCATGATAACCCCAGCTGGTGTGGCTCAGTAGATTGAGTACTGGCCTGTGAACCGAAGGGTCACTGGTTCAATGCCCAGCCGGGGCACATGCCTGGGTTGCTGGTCAGGTACCCTGTGGGGGGACCACACATTGACATTTCTCTCCTTCTCATTCTCACTTCCTTCTCCAATCTCTAAAAATAAATAAAATAAAATCTTTAAAAAAAATTCATGATAAAAAGTTAATTACCTTCAACCTACAATTCAAAAAATTTGTGTATGTTTAGTATATCTTCAAACATGAAATGTTTGAGGCTATAAAAATATTAGTTGATAAGAATGCACTTTTTAAATCAATTTTCAATCACACAAAAAAAATTTATATAAGCTACAATATTTCATTTAATTATTTTCACAGTAAGGCTAAAATGTAAGATCTCCTCTTGAAAAGCCTACTCGAAAAGTAGGAAGAAAAAGAATCAGAAATCCCACCATTGATGTAAGTAGGAGACACTGTAACAATAACCTGAAATATAATGTATAAAGACAGAAAACTGATGGTGGAATTGTGACTTAGAACAGAAGATTAATGTTAAGTCCTACCAAAAGGGACAAAAGAGATAACAAAAAATTGTATTTACTTTGCAGTACTAGATCTAGGAAGGCTCAGAATAGGCAAGAGGGGAGTACCAACTCCCCAAACCCCCGCCACACACAGGCACACACAGACACACACTCCTAAGGGAATGAGAGATACAGTATCCAGCAAAACTGAATCAGAGTGGCTCCAGGTTTGAGGGCATCCCACACAGAAGGGAAATGCTGGTATGAAAACAGGGATACTAAGCCCTGGCTGGTGTGGCTCAGTGGTTTGAGTGCTGCCCTGCTAAACCAAAGGGTCGCCGGTTCAATTTCCAGTCAGGGCACATGCCTGGGTTCCAAGGCTAGGTCCCCAGTAGGGGGTGTAAGGGGCAACCACACATTGCTGTTTCTCTCTTTCTCCTTCCCTTTTCCTCTCTCTAAAAATAAATATAAAAATCTCTTAAAAAAAAAAAACAGGGAGACTAAGTGAAAATTTATAAACTGAATGGTGAGACTTGTAGCTTTCTTCCTCTACCCAGGACTACTAATTACCCTGCCATCTAAACTCATAACCTCTGCCAATCCCCTCCTCTCTTCACTATTACACTTACACACAAACAGAAAAATGAAGGACTTTTATCTGAAGAAACTGAGAATCTTCTTCTTATTCACCACCAGAGAAAAGAAGTAAAAGTAAAAACATGGGAGTTCATTAATCACTAGGCCATGTGCTCGTGCATGCCCAGTGAGCTTCCTATTGCCTTTGAAACTTTCTCTTGATTATGAAGGAACTGCTAAGGATCACACAGATATGAAGAAAGCCTCCAACAACAAGAGACCAAAACAAACAGAAAAGAAGTCGGAGGAACAACAACAACAACAAAAAACAGCAAAAACAGAAGAACATGTCAAAAAAACCATGATTAATACCCTTGAAGAGATCAAAAACGTACCCCACGAAAAAGGAACAAGATGCTATAATACAGTAACAAAGAACAAGAGCTCATCAAACATTTTTTAAGATACTTAAAATGTTAAAATCCAGTGAAAGGGTTCACATCTCCCAGAAAGTTAAACGAAAGACTATTTGAAGATCAAATTTTGAAACATTAACATTGCAAGCCAGGCAATAAGGGAAGACCTCCAAACTTTTGAGGGAATATGATTTCCAACATAGAAATCTCTCAACAGTCAACCAATCAAGTGTGAGAGTAAAAATAAAATCCCAAAACATATTTCCATTCAGTCTTTCATACTAATAGTAGAGAAAACCAAACAAAGGAATAAAGCAAAAGACACAGGATCCAAAAAAAAAAGGACTCAACTAAAACTAAAGAAATTCCCAGAATGTCAGCTAAGGGAAGTCCCAAAATGACAGCTTTGCAGCATGCCTAAAAGGAAACAATCTAGACCAAAGCAGGAAGAAAGAAAGGTACAGAAGGGATGGATGGCTACAGGAACAAATGGAACTAGTAATAATATCTGACAGATCTGACCATGTGGAAAATTATACTGAGATGCATTTTTTTAAACTGCTGGAGAGTACATAAAGGCTTTGCCAGACAAAACTAACCAAATGAAAAAATGAGGCATGAAAAACAAAAGATTACACAAGAACAAAACAACAAAAGAAAATGAATTCTTGGTAAACTATCCCAGTAGTGATAAATATTTGGTCATAATGATGAAAACTATGAATACAAACTTAACCTAAAATGATGGAATAACAATATTAGAAAGATGGGGAAAGTCTAGTTTGAAAACCTTTTGAACAGCTACCCCTTTAAAATCACTGAAATTTCTACCTCAAATTAATCAATTCTGAGAAGAGCCTCTGTTTTCATTAGAGTTAAATTCTGTAACTACACTTTCAAGTCAGAAATTCTGTAAAATGCTCTAGTTTTGTCTTGGGATATTTTACAGGGTCATTCTAAGAAAATAAAGTTAATAAGTGAAAAGCAAACACTAACGAAAATTAGAAGATATATATATGTTTTATTGGTTACTGGAATCAGTTAAGGTATTTTGTTACCTAATAATGTGTTTGTTCTGTCATTTGTTATAACATAACTCTAAATGTTGTATACCTTTAGTACCTGTTCCACTTTTACTGCCACATCTACTGATTCAGTAAGCAATTCCGTCTTACAGGAAAATAAACTATGAACTGTTCAGCAAATTACCTCTGTAAGAACCAAAGCCTGATTACTTACTAGTTTCAAAAATCTAAAGTGTTTTGCACATTATATTTTACAATAACTTTTAGTTGATAACTCAAGCTATCATGCCAGACAGCTGCATCACTGACAGAGGCTTTAGGTGTGTAACACATCAACCCGTACTAAGTTGGCCTACTCTGGTATGTTTTTATAATTCTCTTGTTCATCACTCCTAACTTTCAAATCTACTGTCAATCAATCCTTCCTCTATCTAAATTGACACACCTTTTAATTTGTTATGAGGTTAACAAAAATAAATTATCATTCTTCTGACTCAAATAAAACCGACTAAATGCCCTGCCAAGCCCTTTCATATACATTTTCATTTAACACAATTAGCAATCTTTACTAAAGACAAAAAGACCAAAAAAAAAAAAAAGTCCTACTACAAATAAAGGAGTTTAACTGCTTAATGAAGTTGAGAGGATAGACCTTTTTTATTTTTGTTTGTTTTTTGAAGGAAGGATTTATCCCTTGCTTAGGTGTCTTAATAGCTAACTTCTAGTTCTGATCCAGATTGTTCAATCAGTGAGCTATAGGATAATTGAGGGGGTGCACTGAACCATCCTATGAACTATCCAACTTAGAGTAACACTAAAAAGAAGTATATATACCTAAAACAAAATATCTGGTTATCCATCCACTAAGATTTTTACAAAAAGCCCAGAGAAATAAGAACTATATTACAAAGTAGGACTTTTATATGCGCAATCATCACTATACTGAATGTATTATATAATCATACTATTTTAATACCACTGTTGCTTATGAATCTTCCTTAATTAATTAAAACAGAACCTTAATTCGGTTATATGAGAGCTTTAGGATATAGGCACCTCCCAAATTAATATTTTCACCATTAAATTTACCCTCAAGACAGAAAAGCAAACCCCCTTTTAATTTTTAGTTTTTCTCAATAAAAATAGCAGCATTTTTGTAAAAAAAAAAAAGAAAGAAAGAAAATCTCACAAGTGTTAATATTCTAGTCATTAATCAAAGAAACCTAAATAGGTCACAGAAAAACATCTTCCCCACATGGTTTTTTAAAAAGATTTTATGTATTTATTTTTAAAGAAAGAGGGAAGGGAAGAAGAGAGGGCAAGTAACATCCATAGGTTGCCTCTCATGCCACTGAACCCACAACCCAGGCATGTGCCCTAACTGGAATAGAACCAGTGACCTTTCCCCTTTGGAGAAGAACACCCAACCAACAGAGCCACATGGGGCAGGACTTCCCCACATCTTAATGAAAAGCTAAAAGCTATCACTGCCTATATTTAGGCTTGGTAAGGTAAGCTGTAGCCTTCAAAAAGATTCTAAATGTAATTTAAAAGACTAGAAAAAATTCTCTTTTAAGAGCCATTTCACTTTAAGGTCCAGTTATGTGCTCCATATTTTAAGTCAGAATTGTTAAAGAATGCTTATTTATTTTCAGTCATTCCAATACACTGACAATGTTCTATCCATATTCACTTCCTCATTCAAAGAACTTAGAAAAGCAAACGCATTGTTTACATATAGTAACGCAAGACTTCCACGCACTTACAACTTTTAACTGTAACCATTAAGACAAAATATCTTTAAAATACTAACCACTTAGAATTCTAGACTAAAAGTGAGTACAAAAACCACTTTCCTAGAAGCAACACTCTCCAAAGCTTAGATGTTTACCTTGTGCCAGAGTACCTGATGGCTATGCTTAGATGTCAAAGCTTTATTACAGGCAAAACATCAAAAAATGACTAATTGTTGCTACATACTCGTTTACAGCATTTTTAAAAATTGTGAAAATAGCCATTCCAATTCAAACATATAGAGAATTTTTTATGACGTAAGGTACCATTCGATCAGCAACGCTAGAACTGTTTGACATTTCATTTTTCCTTTCAACACAAAAATACTTCGACAATACTGTGTATCAATATGCACTTTTAAGCTCCTAGTCATATAAATATCTAATTTTCAACCCGTCTCCATATTGTACCACTGTCAAGATCTTCGTGCATCAACAGCTAAATGGGAAGGACATCTATTTAAAAGAAATGCTTTCTGAAAAATCATATGGCTAGCTTACATTTTTAAACTGTCTAGCCGAGAAGAACAGATAATTTGCCTTTTTCTGATGCCTAGTCTGAGAAGAACAGGTAATTTGCCTTTTTCTGATGCTCAAATATTTTACAGCCACTTGCTCTGACCCTAAAACGTTAACGCTCCTGATTTTATCATTTGATGCAAGAAAAAAAAAAAGAATATGGCTGAAAATTCTTTCTGAAGGATGGTATTTCAAACAAGACCACTCAAAACACTGAAGCCCACGGAGCGGAAGAGAGAGTGGAGGGAGGGTACCTTATAAAACTGCACACTTCGGGCCCTACACGCTACCTCATTTCCCTAATAGGGATGAAAAACTCAGGCCTCCGGTAGCTTCCAGCTGACGCCAATACTCTCCACACCCCTTTTCTTGAGAGAATTCTCTAGCACTAGAGCCTTGTCAAAAATATGAAATTCCATGATCAAGACTAAACGGTCTAATAATCAATCTACCGTCTTTTACAAGACAAAACCCTTCACGATCCCATTTCCTCCCATCTCCCTCGGTAGCCAAACACTCCTAAACCGGTCTTCTAGACCGAATTCTACAAATCCTGCCGCGTATTAAGTGAGAGACAGAAACGATATACAAAATGAGAGTTTCGGCCATTCTCCTCGACTGCGACCGAAATTATAAGCTCCATTTCCTGTCCCCACGAGGGCTGCAAGACTGCAGAAAACCCGAAGCCTCCCGCCCCCTCCAGGCAGGCGCACGAGGCCCCCACGCTCCCCATGCTCCCCCTGCTCCAACCCCGCAGGTACGACAGGGTGGCGGGGGCCGAGGTGCCCTCTCCGCACCCCTCCCGAAACCGGGACCCACCTCTCGGCAGCAGCTTCATCTCCCCGTTTTCCTCACGGGCGGCCTCGCTCGCCCCGCCGAGGCCGTGCCTCCTCCTTTCCTTCTCTCGCTTCTCCTTGGGTCTGCGAGGCTTGGCGTTGGCCGAGGAGGCGGCGGCCGGCAAGAGAGGGTGAGGCTGAGCGTGCAACAGCGTAGGAGGGACCAGCAGTTTGCGCGGCACCGGCTGAGACGAGGAAACAGAGGCTGAGGATGGGACGGCCGTGCCAGCAGAGAAAGAGAAACTGCTCCGAGCAGAGGACGGGGAGGGGGCAGGAGACAGAGCGGCGAAGGTCCAGGACGTGGGGCTGCCATAGCTCTGAGGCGAAGGTGCAGCCGGAGGCTGCAGCTGCCTGCTGTTCCCGCCGCTGCTCCCTTCTCCGTTCAGTCTCCGTGGCGCTTTCTTCTCCTCAGTCCGGACTTTCTTGGCGGACAGAGGACCTGGTGGGTCCCGGGAGGCGGTCTGCAGCTTGCCAAACGGCTCTTTCTCTGGGACGGTGGCGGCGGCTGCTGCGCCGTGCGTTGGGTTCAGCGGCTCCGCCATTTTGCGCTCCTGTTGTATTTACTCTCCTCTGCTCCCGGGAGCAGGGCAGGGGCGGACCCAAAGCGAGGGGCGGGAGGAGGGGCGGAGCGTCGGGGCCACCGGCCGGGCCCTTCATTGGGTGAGCCATCCTGAGGGATCCCTATAGAAACCAGTCAAAGGCGCGAATCTTGAGCCGAAGGGGCGGGACCACCGAGTAGACCCGCTTAGGAGGTCGCTGCTCCACGGGCGTGATTAGTGAGTGGCCCAGGAGAGGTGCGAGGGGAGGGTCTTGCAATTATAGCCAGTGTGAACTCTGGAGGCCGGCGAGTGTCTCGGAAGAACCACCACTGCGGACCCCAAAGGTTGCCCGGGTCCTGGCCGCGCTCATTTCTGCTTCAGTGACTTCGTTGTATCACCTTCTCTTTTTTCCCGTGGGTCCTTTTGGTCCCTCCCTGCCTGTTCGAGCC
Organism: Phyllostomus hastatus; assembly: GCF_019186645.2. Taxonomy (NCBI): domain Eukaryota; kingdom Metazoa; phylum Chordata; class Mammalia; order Chiroptera; family Phyllostomidae; genus Phyllostomus; species Phyllostomus hastatus. Next base: position 44,070,336 of record NW_025334041.1, read on the forward strand.
CAGGAAGCTGCATTTCGCAGATACTCAGCTCGAGGGAGAAAATTTTTCCGGTAATTAAGCTGTTCCTTCTCGTTGGTAGCGGTCCATTGATGGGAGGGGTTTAAAGTCACTTGGTGTTTTGACAAGATTTGTTACTGTTGCTAAAAACGTCACTCCTAAATTTTGAGGGAGATAACTTCTTGCGAACCTAAACTTTGGGATTACTTCTGAGCTTGAAGGTAAGAGTCTCTGTGGATATGTAACTTTTGTCATGAGACCCTTAAAGATTTAAATTTTATTGTAATTATAAGTCAGACTCGCTAAGAAAAATCCGTTTGCGATATTTATAGATGTTTGAAAAGCAAAGTGTTTTTAAAGTGTATTTCAGCGTTTAGTTATCATCTTGAGTGTTCAGTATTTTGTAAGCCTGTACTTTGATTCCTAATTTAGAAGATAAGGAATTTGGGGAGATAGGTTACAGTAATACGGTGGCAACCAAAACGAGGAGTACGTTTTAAATTTAACTCTAAGGTCTCTCTCACATGAGATCGAAAGTCAAAGGAATAGATGGTAAAAATAAAAATAGCCAATACAGGAGATGACCATTCGGAGGGTATTTTGAGTCCTAATAGGGGACCTAAAGTGCCTGTAAACTTTCCGGAAAATAGTTTAAAAGTAACTATCCAATATTGCCAATACTTGTGACTTTATGAGGTTGGATTTTTATCCCCCTGCCTTTTTGTTTTTCCTTTTTAAAAACTATTTGTAGTCAAAATTCAATATTGGTTTATAGGGGTTTTTTTTGTTGGGTGCCTTCAAATTTTAAAATGAAAGTATTCACTTTAATACATAGCAGTGAAAGCAAGTGAAAACTTTGTAGCTGGAATTGACTGGCAGCAGATGTCTTCATGAAAAGTAGCATTTGTGAAAGAGTGGGCAGAGAGGATAGAGCTGGAAATCATCTGCTGCTAACTTTGTGACCTTAGCCAGGGTGCTTCATCTGTCAGAATCTATTTTATTTGTTGAGCGAATTTGATTGCATGATCACTAAGGTCCCTTGGCATGCATTTAAACTTTAAACTCCTGCCTGCCATATTCAAGAAGCTTTTCAAAATTACACTGAAACCATTACAATCAAAGTAGCTTTCTAATTGTTGACCCTCCAGATAGAGAAAACTGTCTTTTAGTTACATTAATGTAGTGCCTGGAAACTTGCACTACTTATTTCCTGATCTCCAACACAGAAGCCTAGAAAATCTGACTACATAAGGGCCCAGCTAACATGAACTTCATCTGTGTGAATTTGTTACTCCTTGCACTATACTGTTTTAAATTTGTAGAGCCTGGGCAAGAATAGCAATGGTGGCTCACATATTACGTGTCCAAATATGTAAGTTATAAATCAGGATGATAAGCTTTTTAAAAAATATATTCTACCTTACTACCTGTACAAATCTACTTAAATAATAAGCCAAAACACCAGGTTTAAATTTCAAATTCTCAGACTTTTAGAGATGTCATACTGACTCCATTCTCTTCCCATTCCTAGTTTCTTCACCTACTACACAAAAAGGGACCATGCATGCATGCAATCGACATGTCCAAGCTTATGTCCACACCTCTCACCCCTGCAAATAGTGATATGTAATCAGCAACTGAGTCTGCCCTTAGATCTAGCCAGTCTGAAAGAGGAGTGCAGGCTCCAGGCAGGCATGGGCCCTTGATAGGCACCTTGCCATTTGCAGCAGAAAGAGGGTCCTTACCCAGGTCTAAGGGAAGTACTATTATTGTAAAACATACTGTTATCTGTTTCCCATGTATTCAGCCATTCCCTTTCAACTAGATCATTCCTAACAACATTGAACTAGGAGAAAATTCTCACCGCTCTTACCAATTCCTACTGGCTTCATCTCTACTAGCACTAAAACCATCTACTACTCCATGTCCACTGTTGCTACTGTATTCCAAGTACCACCCTCTCTCACCTGAAAGACTACACTGTCCTTATTTCTTGTCTCATTATATTCTAGTTTTCTCAAATCTGTTTTTCATTCTACCCAGAACATTCTTTTCAAAACCAGACAGGTCATATCTAGCTATCTATTTTTAACATTTTACGTAGTCTTTTTAATTTTCAAGCCCAGATCAGTCACAGTACCTACTTGGACAGTCTCCGCCCCACCTCTGAAGTGGAAGTCCTTGGGTAATTCTTTAAAAAAAATATGTTATTTATTTATTTTTAGAGAGAGGGGAAGGGAGGGAGAAAGAAAGGTAGAGAAACATCAATGTGTGAGAGAAACATCAATCGGTTGCCCTCACCCACCCCCAAACAGGGACCTAGCCTGCAACCCAAGCATGTGTCCTGACCAGAATCAAACATATGACCTTTGCCATTCCCGGCTCAGTGAGCCACACTAGTCAGGGACTTCCAACTATCATTTTAACTGAATCCCAGTGTCCATGCTAGTGATTCATCCAATATTTTTGCCTCACTGTTTCTTCTTGACCTCATTTCTATTCTGTTTCATCCACAAATTCCAATGGATCCTTCTTAATCTTTTTCATCACTCTTCCATCTCTGAAGTCATAAATGACAGTGTCTGAATATTCGGCTTTCTGACTCCTTGACACCATGCCCTTGCCCTTTGACCTCAGCATAGCTCCCATACTCTAGGTCTTTATTTTTCATCTAATTATGGTTGCTTGATACAGGATACCCAGTTAAATTTGAATTTCAGATTAACAGTGGAAAAAATTTTAGTATGAGTATGACCCATACAATATTTGGGGCATACATTACTTTAAAAAATAAGTTATTCTTTCTTTATCTGAAATCCAAATTAACTGATGTTCCTTTTTTTTCCTGATAAATCTGGCAACCCTACACTAATTACTCTTTCTATATTTTTTCCCTGTCCAACATGGAACCTTTGGTACATGATTTGTACAAAACATTTACCAGCACCTCAGTTCCTCACACTCTGATCTCTTCATCTCTGTGCCACTAACCCCCGACCTCAGGTCATTACTTCTCCCTGCTCTTCTGCATTTAGGCTGATGACCATCTCTTCCATTTAACTGTTGGGGATTCTTAGAGATATGTCATTGCACGTTATCTCACTCTGCATACTTCTTTGTGATATTTTGCATCATAGTATCTTCTGATATAAATGCTAACAATTCCCATGTCTTTCTGTTCTGACTCTTCCAAATGCCAGATGGATGTCACCACCAGACAGAATTATTTTTCACATTCTCTTTAAGAAGTTGGTCTACATACTGCAGCTCATTATCCCAAAGTATAGCCATAGACACCTCAGACTTATAGCACCCATTTCCATCCTCCCATGTATCACTCTCTTTCATTGCTTATCCACCTTATCAATTCAAGCTACAAATCTGGGACTCTTTGACTTCTCTCTTTCTTTCACTCTCCACATTCAGCCAGCCATTATTTCTGGTTCGTTTCTCTTCTCCATTACCACTGATTCTTGCCTTTAGGCCTCAAGTCAGCTTGGATTATGTCAGTTATTTTCTTCCTTACTGGGTCTATCTGTCTCCAGTCTTTCTTCTTCTAAACTATTGTTCATGCTGCTACCAAAATTATATTTCTAAAATATAGACCTGGTAGGCCTGGCTGGGTGGCTCAGTTGGTTAGTTTGTCGACACCATACACCGAGGTTGTGGGTTTGATCATCAGTCAGGACACATAAAAGAAGAATCAACTAATGAATGCATAAATAAGTGAAACAAATGGATGTTTCTCTTTCTGTCTCCCTTCCTCCTTTTCTCTCTCCCCCCTTCTCTCTCTATACATACTAAATTAATAAACGAAATTTAATGTATTGAAAATAAATATATATAAATAAAATATAGACCTGGTTGTGCTTCCATCTCTTTTCAGATGGAATAAAAGTCACACTTTTTAGTGTAGACCAAAGCCTTTCTTTTGGTTTGTGTTTGTCTTTTGTTTTAGTATACATCTATAATTTCTTTATAAAACCGTTCGTTTGGCATTAGTTGGTTACAGGAATAGTAAGATACTGTGAGTGTGGCATAGCAGCTCTAATGTAGCAATTGCATTCCTTGCTTCCTTAACCAAAGTTTAAGTTACCTCATATCCATTATGTACAAGTTATCTGCAATCATTAATGCTGCAAATCCGGATGCATTCACCATTTAGGAAGGAGTTGATGCTAAAGGATTAGAGTAAATGTTGATAAGACTGCAAAAGTTCCTTTATGGGACTTTGTTTCTTCTCCCTCCCCTGAATTACTTTGCTTTAAAAGACTCAGATTACTTAGAGCTAGTCTGAATAGCAGCAGCACCAAAGAATATCACACTTAGTTCTTGTTAAAAAGCAATACCTGTGCAATCCATGTTTTATACCACAAGCAAAGGGAATGAATGATTGCTCTAGTGTTAAACTCCTACATTAGAGTCTCTTAAAGAAATAAAAGCATTCCATTAAGTTCTTCTAGATGGTATTATTGCTGCACATTTGTCTGTGGGACACTTTCTGTGCTGTGTCACTTCAAAGGGATCTTCCAATATATGCCCAATATTCCTTCCTTAAAGTGTCCTTTTGCTTAGCTACGATTTCACATAACTCCAGTGATCTATTAAGAATGTTCTCCTTGTTGTCACATTGGTTTTCTAGCATATCTTCATAAATGTCAATAAGAAAGGCAATTAGTAGGGGGAATTGAGACTTGGTTGCAAATCAAGTAATTGATTTAATAAATTGGGATATGTATTTGGAAAGACCACAGTCCTGCAACATGGCTTTCAATTAGTTCATGTACTGTCATTATATGATACTAGTTAGATTATTTCCAGACTGTACCAGACTTCTTTCTCAAATCATTGTACCCAGTGATGTTAAAAATTACAAAGTATCTTTGGTTCCAGACAGAATTATTCTTCATGTCCTGTTTAACAAATTGGTCTACATACTGTGTAGCTCATTATTCCAAAGTTTAAATTCCTGAATAACCCACTGTTGATGTTGCCAGGCATGATAATGTTTTGCATCCTAATTATAACCTCAAGCTCCTGAAATGGATCTTTTAGCCGTTCCACTAATACCTGTGATGCCAAACTTTGTAGTTTGGGGGCTGCTCTTCAATTATTGTACTGATGTGGTTCATTTCCTCATGTAGATCCTTTTGAAGTGACTTTAAGAGAACTCAGCAGAAGTGCCACACTGTATAATTGGCTGCATTTAACTCAGTAGCATCTCTGGTTAGTTTAAAAGCATCATCACTTCTTTCATCATGCTACAGAATGGCCCAGAAATAATCATAATCACCTCTAAATTTTTACTATAAGTGACTTGGGCCACTGGATTGGAATCATGTTCTGTGGCACTGGATCTATATCAGCTCATTCTGCTCTGGCACTGTACAGAACATACATGGGTGAGTCCAGGCTCAGGAACCTGTTGTCCACAAGGAATACTCCTGCTTTTCCAGCCTCAGCTGCCATACTTCTTGCTGCTAGGGCAGTGGTAGTTCAGGCTGTTCGGGCTTCCTCCCCTGTATAGTTTCCCTCACCTCCTCAGTACCCACCATTTTCAGCAGGACCTGACAAAAGCCATTCTTGATATAACTGCAGTACTCCTGTTTCTCCCACACACCTATAGGTTCCCTCTGTTTCACCTATTCTGAACTACATATAATTGCGATAAGAGTTTCACTCTATGACCCTCTATGCATTGTTTCCTCTGCCTGGCACCTCTAACAAAGTTATACTTACACTTCCAGATTTGGTTCAGGCCTCTCCTTAGCACCATGCTTCTTGTCCTGCCTACTCAGAGTTGACCATTCTTTGGCACCATCTCATTCTACCTCTGATCATTTAACATATTGGTCTCTGCCTCTAGCCTGTGAGTTCCTCAAGGGCAGGAATAATGCATTATTTATATTTGTATGCATAGTATTTGGGATGTGGTCAATGCTCAGTAAACATGTGTTGAAAAGAGGTATATAAAGTATAGAGTTGTGATCTTTATAGGATGAGGACCAGACATTACAAACTTAAATGCCAATGGTCTTGGTAGTTTAAAAAACAATGAGAGGGTACTTCCAGGCATAGGTAAACACAGCTCACCTTCTCACATAACCACATCAAAATTACAACTAACTTATAAAACAACCATCCCTCAGAACCCTCAGAAATCGAGTTGGATGAAAGCCTGACAACTATGGAATTAAAGAAACCAAATGCATCCAGACTGGTAGGAGGGGTAGAGACACAGAACAGACTGGCCCCACATCCACATGTGGTAGATAAAAAATTGGGAGGGATATCTTGGGAGCAAGGAGTCCGAGCCCCACACTAGGACCTCCAGCACAGGGTTCCATTGCCGAGAACATAAATACCCATAATGTCTGGCTGCAAAAACCATTGGGGATTGAGTCGGTAAAAGAAACTTCTGAAGTCTCAGCAGTTCCTCTTAAAGAACTCACATGGACTTACTCAGACTCCCTCCCTCTGAGCTCCAGCACCAGGGTAGTAAAGTTTGAAAGGTACCAGTGGTATTCAGTGAGAAACTGAAGTGTCTAGCATCAAGGTGAGAGCTGGAGGACAGCTTTCTCCCAGACAAGGGTGGGCATAGGCCATTGTCCCTCTTTTTAACCCCCCTCCGCCACAGAGCCACAGAGCTGGCAGGCTGGTGCCGTATCTGAGACTCCATCAACCTGGCTAAAACTGTTTGCCCTGCCCTGAAGATCCTGAGACTTTCCTACCCAACTTAACCCACCCAAAGTGCTTTCCCTTGGCTCATGCTGCACAACTCCTTAAATCCTCTCAAACAAGCAACAGCTGGCCTCAGTGAGTCCCCAGTCCCCATACCTCTTGCCAAGTAGCCCCAGGCCTGGCACTAGCAGCAACCAGCCTAGATTCAGAGTTTGGCATTGCCTGGTAGCACAAGTAGCAGCCATCTCAGGTTGCTTTATAGCTCAGGCAGGGTGGTCCTAGGCAAAACACAGGTGGGGGCTGACATTGTCATGCAACACCCAAGAAACCACAGAGCCTGCATACCCAGTGGACAGCTATTGACCACTTTGGAGCACGTCCAAACTGCCCCTGCATAGGTGATCCTCCACAGAGGGTGGTCAGTGGCCACAGCCACTCATTGGAGCTGATTGGCCTGGGTAAATCATTTCCATTGACCTGTCAACAACAATTAAGGATCAACTACAAGAGGAGGAAATACTCAGCCCACGTGAAGGGCGCATGTTGAGTACCCAGCTAGGTTGACAGAGGTGGCTGTGCCACTGGACCCTATAGGACTCCTACATGATTAGGCCATGATATCAAGACAGGGAGGTTTAGTAGCTCCACCTAATACATAGAAACAAACACAGGGAAGCTGCCAAAACAAGAGAAAAAGAAACATGACCCAAGTGAAAGAACAGATCAAAATTCCAGAAGAGAACTAAACAAAAGGGAGATAAGCAATCTGTCAGATGCGGAATTCAAAACATTGGTTATAAGGATGCTCAAGGAACTTAAAGAACCTTAACAGCATAAAAATGATCCAGTCAGAAATGAAGGATACACTAATTAAAATAAAGAACAATTTACAAGAAAACAACAGCAGAGTGGATGAAACTGAGGATCAAATCAATGATTTGGAACACGAGGAAGCAAAAAACAACCAATAAGAACAAGAAGAAGAAAAAAAGGGTAGTGTAAGAAGCCTCTGAGACCGCTACAAAGGTTCCAACATTTGCATCATAGGGGTGCTAGAAGGAGAAGAGAAAGAACAAGAAATTGGAAATCTATTTGAAAAAATAATAAAACTTCCCTAATTTGGTGTAGCAAATAGACATGCAAGTCCAGGAAGCACAGAGAGTCCCAAACAAGATAGATGCAAGGAGGGCCACTCCAAGACACATCATAATGCAAATGCAAAGGTTAAAGATAAAGAGATAATCTTAAAAGCAGCAAGAGAGAACTTCCGGCCAAGATGGAGGTGTAGGTAGACACACTGTGCCTCCTCGCACAACCAAAACTAAGGACAACAAAAATTTAGACACAAACAAGAAAAAGAAACCCAGAACTGAGAGAAACGAACTGTACATAAGTCTGATAACCATTCATCCAGGCCGGTAAGAGGGGTGGAGTCAGAGGCCGAAGAGAGAGGTCAAGGGGTCCTGGCAGGAAAAAGCGGTGGCTGGCAGATGTGGGCATGCAGGGCGCAGGTCAGCACTTGGAGGACCCCAGGCGCACAAGGGCAGCTGACGGACCAAGTGGCAGACCCCAGGCTTGGGAGGCAAGAGCAGACCCAGGGAGGTGCGCAAGGCAGCTGGCTGTCCTAAGTCACACATTTGCGTGCAGATAAACCAGTTGAAAATGGGCAGTGATACAGACCACACAACCCAGGACCCAGTGCTGGGAAATAAAGCCTAAAAGCACCGATTGAAAATACCTGTGGGGGTTGAGGTTCCAGGAGAATCTCCCAGCCACACAGGAGAGTTTTTTGGGGAGACCCACAGGGTTCTAGAATGTACACAAGCCCACCCGCCTGGGAGCCAGCACTAGAAGGGCCCAATCTGCTTGTGGGAAGCAGCATAGGGGACTGAAGTCCTAGAGAGAGTGGAGCAAGCACGGTTGTTCCTTTTCGGACCCCACCCCCACATACAGTGTCACAACCCAGCAACTGGGTTGCCCCGCCCTGGTGAACACCTAAGGCTCCGCCCCTCAGTATGTAACAGCCGCGACCACACCAAAAAAAAAAAAAAAGGCTCAAACAGAACAAATCAAAGCCCCACAGCCAATACTTTTAAGCCACCAAGAGACAGCCAACCTATCAGATACACAGTTCAACGCACTGGTGATCAGGATGCTCAGAAATGGTTGAGTAAGGTTGCAAAATAGAGGAAAAACTGAAGGTTATGCAAAGTAAAATAAAGGGAAGTATACAGGGAAACAATTGTGACAGGAAGGAAACTGGGACTCAAGTGAATGGCTTGGAGCAAAAGGAAGAAATAAACATACAATCAGAAAAGAATGAAGAAACAAGAATTCAAAAAAAATGAGAGGCTTAGGAAACTCCAGGACAACTTTAAATGTTCCAACATCTGAATTACAGGGGTACCAAAAGGAGAAGAGGAAGAGCAACAGATGGAAAAGTTATTTGAACAAATAATAAAGGAGAATTTCTCCAATCTGGCAAAGGAAATAGACTTCCAGGAAGCCGAGGAAGCTCAGAGAGTCCCAAAGAAGTTGGACCCAAGGAGGAACACACCAAGGCACATCATAATTACATTAGCCAAGATGAAAGATAAGCAGAGGATCTTAAAAGCTGCAAGAGAAAAGGAGACAGTTGCCTACAAAGGAGTTCCCGTAAGGCTACCAGCTGATTTCTCAAAGGAAACCTTGCAAACAAGAAGGGGCTGGAGAGAAGTATTCCAAGTCATCAAAGTCAAGTACCTACATCCAAGATTACTCTATCCAGCAAAGCTGTCATTTAGAATGGAAGAGCAGATAAGGTGCTTCCGAGATAAGGTCGTTAAAGGAGTTCATCATCACTAAGCCCTTATTTTATGAAATGTTAAAGGAACTTATCTAAGAAAAAGAAGAAGATCAAAACTATGAACAATAAAATGACGGCAAACTCACAACTGTCAACAACCAAACCTAAACAAAAAAAAAAATGAAAAGCCAACAGCTAGAACTGGAACAGATTCACTGAAATGGAGATCCCATGAAGGGTTTTCAGTGGGGAGAGGGAGATTGGAGAGTGGGGGAAAAGATACAGGGAATAAGAAGCATAAATGGTAGATACAAAATAGGGGAAGGTTAAGAATAGTATGGGAAATGGAGAAGCCAAAGAACTTCTGTATATGACACATGGACATGTGTGGCAGACTTCGGCCAGCAGAGTTCCACTTTGTTGTGGCTGAAAGAGAAAATAAATGCACAGACGACAGCAATCCTGTGGAGAAAAAACGGAATGACACAGCTACTCTCTCAAGGGGAGAATGTATGAATGCCTCGGCCACTCTCTCAAAAGGAGAGCGTGCCGACCCTTACCTAGACAGGCTTTTATTGTTTTTCTTGGGTCTTACATCAGAGAAAGATTTATTATCTATTACATAGAATATTGTCTACATTTTAGGTACAATCAAGGAAATGAAAATAACATACAGAGGGGAATGGCGGCGAGCTGATTAGCTCTGTCCTTGGGTGAATTCACATAGGCTTTGGAAATTACCTTGAAGATAGACGATACATGTTTGTTGTTTTAGACCAGGGTGATAGAGCTTTAGCAAGAGCAAGCCATAACAGTCTGTATGTATTTTCTAGGCCTGATTCCCACAGGAAAACTTGGTTTGAAGGTCTGACTCCTGCCCACCACTTTGCTTCTATAGGTTTTCCATACAGAGCTGAGTCACATTTGCCAGACAGAAACAAAGCGATCCCCTACAAACATGAACTAAGGGGTTTGGGATACTGGTGAGAGATGAGGTGCAAGGCAGAGGGGGAAAAGGGGGGAAACGGGACAACTGCAATAGTATAATCAATAAAATATATTTAAAAAATAAAAATGATAAACTCAGAGAATGTCTGGATTGAAAACCCAACCCTGTACCCAATTTGTGAATTTCCTTTCCCACATACTCCTCACTTTCTTGAACTGTTGAACTTCATCTCCAGAATAATTGTTGTCTCATCATAGTTTCAGCCATACAATCAGACTATCACTGTGGGTAGGGGGAAAATGTTTACTGAGTGCCTCATATAAGCTTCATATATGTGGACATTTCACTTTAGTCCATGTTTTGAAAAGTTTTCAAAGGCTTTTTTCAAAACTGAACTGGAATTCCATGTTCATTCTGACTCTTTCTAATTTATCCTATCTTGCAAAAAGTAGCAAAAGAATAAGCATCAGAATTTTATTTATTTGTTAAATGTATTTTATTGATTATGTTATTACACTTGTCCCATTTTCCCCCTTCACTCCGCTCCACCCTGCACCCCCCTCCCACCCACATTCCACCCTTTTAGTTCATGTCCATGTGTCATACTTACAAGTTTTTCAGCTTCTACATGTCCCATACTATCCTTGCCCACCCCGTCTATTTTCTACCTACCATCCATGCTACATATTCTCTGTACTTTCCCCCCTCTCTCTTCCTCCCACTCCCCTGTTGCTAACCCTCCATGTGATCTCCATTTCTATGGTTCCTATTCTAGTTGTTTGCTGAGTTTGTTTTTGTTTTAAGTGTGGTTGTTAATGATTGTGAGTTTGCTGTCATTTCACTGTACTTGTTTCTTATCTTCTTTTTTTAGATCTAAGTGCCTTTAACATTCCATAAAATAAGGGCTTGGTGATGATGAACTCCTTTAACTTGACCTTGTCTGAGAAGCACTTTATCTGCCCTTGCATTCTAAATGAAAGTTTTGCTGGATAGAGCAATCTTAGATGTAGGTCCTTGCCTTTCATGACTGGGAATACTTCTTTCCAGCCCCTTCTTGCCTATAAGGTCTCTTGAGAAATCAGCTGACAGTCTTATGGACACTCCTTTGTAGGTAACTGTTTCTTCTCTTGCTGCTTTAAGATTCTCTTCTTATCTTTCATCTTGGGTAATGTAATTATGATGTGCCTTGTTGTGTTCTTCCTTGGGTTCAACTTCTCTAGGACTCTTTGAGCTTCCTAGACTTCCTGGAAGTCTATTTCCTTTGCCAGAATGGGGAAGTTCTCCCTTATTATTTGTTCAAATAACTTTTCCACTTGTTGCTCTTCCTTTTCTCCTTCTGATACCCCTATAATTCAGATGTTGGAATGTTTAAAGATGAACCTGGAGGTTCCTAAGCCTCTCCTCATTTTTTTGAATTCTTGTTTCTTCATTCTTTTCTGATTGTATGTTTCTTTGTTCCTTCTGGTCCACTCCATTGATTTGAGTCCCAGTTTCCTTCCCATCACTATTGGTTCCCTGTACATTTTCCTTTATTTCACTTAGTATAGCCATCATTTTTTCATCTTATTTGAGACCAAATTCAATCAATTCTGTGAACCTCCTGGTCACCCATACTTTGAACTGTGTATCTGATAGGTTGGCAATCTCTTGGTCACTTACTTGTATTTTTTCTGGAACTTTGATCTGTTCTTTCATTTGGGCCATTTTTTTGTCTCCGCTCGCCTGTTACATAGTGAGGCGTGGAGCCTTAGGTGTTCACCAGGGTGGGGTAACCCAGTCCCTGGGTTGTGTTGCTGTATGTGGGGGAGGGGTCCAAGAGGGAACAATGGTGCTTGCTCCACTCTCTGCCACATTTCAGTCACTCCCCTGCCCCTTCCCACAAGCAGATTGAGCCCTTCTGGTGCTGATTCCTGTGTGAATGGGTTTGTGTACGTTCTAGGACCCTGTGGGTCTCTCCATGAACTCTCCTGTGAGGCTGGGAGTTTCTCCCGGCACATCAACCCCCACAAGTATTTTCAATTGGTGTTTTAAGGTTTTATTTCCCCACACTGGAGCCCTGGGTTGTGCAGTCTGTCTTGCTCCCCAGTTTCACCTGGTTTATCTGCAAGTGAATGTGGGACTACCTGGTCCACCAGCCACCTTGTGCTCACCCCTCCATAATCCACTGCCTCGCTGGGTCTGCAAGTCACCACTTTTGTTGGACTTCCATACAGTTCAATTTTCTGTCAGTACTGGTTGTTTTTTGTTTCTAAATTGTCATTGTCCTTATTTTCATTGTGTGAGGGCACAGCGTGTCTACCTATGCCTCCATCTTGGCTGGAAGTCCAAAGCATCAGAATTTTAAATCCAAACTTGATCTTTTTAGAAGTTTCAGTTAATTAAATTGTTATATTCAGAGAATATGCATTAAAAATGTTTCACTGTTTTTTAGTGCACTGGTAGACACAGTTCCTTTTATGTCATAGGAATGAATAGGCCAAGAGTATTTCTAAGGGAAGGATGAAAGTGGGAAAGAGTAAAGACAGGCTGACCTATATAAACGGTGGCTTGAACTTCTAGAGACACTACAATTCAGTTGCCCAAAGAAAGTCTGGGTAACCTGAATATCCTGAAGCAAATCCAGCAGATCCCAAGGGGGGATGACCCATGTTTAGAAGCAATAGTTTTGTCCACATACTGCACATGTCTTAGAGACAGGAAATTACAAAGCTATGACTATCACTAAGTTATTTCATTATTTTAGTTTCACAGATTCTACTTTGAAAAGTGTGGCTGTGTATTTTATGTGCAGTGCCACAAAGTAACATGTATCTGGCCTCAGATTCAAGTGCTGGCTCTATTTGATTCTATTAAAATGAATAACTACTTATGTATCATTAGATTGAAAAACATATATAATTAAAATAGCTAAAGAACCATCAAATAATCACTCTTGTAGTTAATTACCTTTTAAATCTAACCCAAGCTATGCCTAAATTTGTTTATATTGTAATTACAATTCTTAGGATTTGGGTTTCTAGTTTTTCCCCTGTTTAATCCCTATATTTGATTTCAATGAGTAGAATATAGTAAGTTTTAGACTAATGTCACTGGAAGTTTTACACTGTTAGTGAAAGAGAACAGAAAAAAGAAAAACAAATCAGGTACCTGGAAACCTTTAATACGGAGACATGAAGTCTGGAGTCAGGTCTGAGTGCTGAGCAAAGAAGATAACCTTTCTATTTGTAAAGTTCTTGTAAAGTTGCATCGAGTTTGCCTGGAAGTCTTAATCTTGCCATCAGACTTTACAAATACCACCAGCGTACCTTGCCCATCACTTTGATCTAAGTCGAAAGTGTGAGTAATGTGGACATTCTTCTCTTCAGCTTCTTCACAGTGAACTGTCAGTACCCAGGCATAAGAATTAGAGGTATACATGTTCTCTTAAATATTGTTTGATGATGCTGCCAAGGCAAGTGTGTCAGTGATTATCATAGTAAAACAAGCCTAAAATAATGCAGTAGGTGTATAGTTGTATAAACTACAGGTATATAGTCATAACATGGTGTGCTTATAAATAAGTAGATCAATTTGGGCATTAAATACCACTCATGATGCCTCAGTCAGAAACTTTCTATTGACAGACTGTTACCACTCTATGACTAATTGAAAGCAGTCATATTTACATCATCTTGTAATACATTGCCTGTCCTTTTTCTGATAATTTTTCATGTTTATAATGACATGTTCAGTAAATTTTTTAAAATTTCAGTAGGAAATTATATTATTTTCTACAGTTTCTTTATTCTTTTATATACTACCACTTATGTTAGAGGTGCTTCTCTTACTACATATTTATGCATCCCCTTGTTCCATTTATCCTCAAGTAATTATTAGTCTGCTATTTTCCACATACATTAAGTATCAGTCAGTAAATACTTGTTAAGCACATACATGGTGCTAAGCAGTAAGCTAAGTACTAAGAATATAGCACTAAACAAGGCAGACCTTGTCCGTGTCCTCATGGAGCAGCCCTTACTCCATTGTCACAATTTCTGTTTCCAAACAAGCTTTTCATCGGTGCTTTGTTATTCAAGATTGTCATCTCATTTTGCACTCATACATACAGCAAACAGTGCTGAGTATCTGTGGTGTACCCAGCATTATGTGATGATATAATTGAGAAGTAGACCTCAACAGATAAATTATAATACTGTGGTTGAAGTAAAGTACTGGTGTCATGAACTGTGAACAATTAAAATGCAAAAGGAAGATTAACAACTCTTAGTGAGAGAAATGAGGAAAAGCACCCCAAAGAAGATGACATTTGAGCTTAATTTTTAAAGTTTATTTGGCAGAGAAGATAGAAAAAGACTTTTGAAGAGGAGGGAAGAGCACTGGGAAAAAGATATGGAATAATGGTATGTTCAATGGGGTGTTCTTTGTGATAAGTTCACTGTAGTTCAAGTATAAGGGACATGAAGTGCTACAAAAGAAAAGGAATCTCTAAAATGGACTAGAGCCTGATTGTGAAAGGAGTTTGCTGATGACTGCCTTTGCATGCTGAAAAGTCAGTGAACACATTTGTTAACTTAAGGGCTTTAATGAGAAAAAATGAAAAATGTTCACGTAATCATATTTCAGTTCCTGCTAATTTCCCACTGACTTCACCAGGTACTGCTTCCTAACTTTATCTGAATATTTCTCCATGCTGTGTGGGATCCATTTGCCTTTTAACTATACATGTAATACTTAAACATCATTTCAGTTATCACAACTTTTCTACAAACCGAATGCTTTAGGAAAAACTTGAATTTCTGACGTTAGACTTACCTTTGTTTTAATTAAAAAACTGTCAGAATTTCAAATGTCTTATCCATTTTACACAACTCGTCTCTTTATTTAGCTCTCCTACTTATATTCCTATTTATGATTACACACATTTTTATTTGAAAGAGTAAAAATATATTTTAAAATTAAAACAGTAAAATAATGAAATACTTTGGTATTGATTACAAAACAACACTTAGGTAGCTTCTATCTGCTTTTTCTCTATTTAAAAAAAAACATTAATGTCTCTTTTGAAGAGATTTTACCACACATACAGATACAAAAGCAAGGAAAAATACTTTAAAATACTGTGAACCTAAAGGAAGCCAATGAAGCTGAAACCAATGGTTATTCTTATAGGAGTGATTGATTTCAATATGTATTCCAATTGTGAAAAGGAAAATCTGAAAGTAGAATGTTTGTGGTGGTACAGTAAGTTTTTCCTTAATTTTAAGAAGCATATTTTAAGAACTTACTGATGTTAAACTTTATTTTAGTTACTAGAAATATAAAAATGAATAAAACAGCCCCTCCTCTCAATAGACTTGTCTAGTGAAATATTAAGTTGAAGCACATGAAATTGCATCCATTTTTAGGTCAAAAATGGTCAAATGTCAGTTCAGCCTAACATGTTTATAAACAGAAATTTGCAATAATTAAGGTATAAATAATAAGGTGCTATCTCTGCTGAGAAACTACTTCATGCTGCCTAGAGCAGTCCATGAAGTCTTCCCAGAGATGACATTTGAGTTTCAGAAAATGATTGGGAGTGCATCTTGTGTTCACAGGAAGCAAAGAGAATAAGGGCATTCTAGAAATAGGAAACAGCATGTGCAGAGCTGTTGAAATGACAAAGAACCTAGAATGTGTGGGAAACTGCAAATACTTCACATTAGTTGCAATGCCAGATATCACTGGGGGTGACAGGAGACAAGGCAGGCCATGTAAGCAGAGTGCAGATCATGGAGTGGGATATATCAAGCCTAAGAGCTTGATTTTCCCTTGAGACTGGCGAAATGTATATAATCCATGGAGTGTGCAAGGCAGTCTGTTAGAGTCAGAAAGAAAATACTATTTCTATGTATATTTAATATTATTGGGTAGGTATTACAGTGTATGTAATTCTTATTGTGCTACTGGATGTAAATTATATATATAAAATGGTGTGTTATGGGTTGAATTGTGTCCCCCAAAAAAATTTATGTTGAAGTTCTAACCCCCTCGTATCTCAAAATGTGACCTTATTTGTAAATAAGGTCATTGCAGATGTAATTTGTCAAGGTGAAGTCATACCAGAATAGATTGGGACCCTAATCCAGTACGACTGATGTCCTTGTAAAGGTGAACACCATGTAAAGAGAAGGCAGAGATTGGGGCAATGCTTCTATAAGACAAGCAGCTTTAAAGTTGCCAGCAGACATGGCTGGTGCGGCTCAGTGGATTGAGTGCTGGCCCTCAAACTAAAAGGTCGCCAGTTCAATTCCTGGTCAGGGCACATTCCTGGGTTGAGGGCATGTGAGAGGCAACTGATTAATGTTTCTCTTGCATATCAGTGTTTCTCTCCTTCTCCTTTCCTTCCCCTCTCTCTAAAAATAAGTAAATAAAATCTTTTAAAAAAATTGCCAGCAAACCATCAAAGCTAGGAGAAAGGCATTAAACAGATCCTTCCCTCCCAGTCCTCACACAGAATCAATCCTGCTGACACCTTAATTTCAGAGTCATGGTGTCTAAAACTGTGAGACAATATTCTATTGCTTAAACCACACAGTTTGTGATACTTTATTATGGCAGCCCTAGAAAACTAATATATGGTGCATCATCAGAAAGTTGGGAGATCTTAATTAAATGCCAGGGAGCCATGGAAGAGTTGGATTATGTTTAAGAGTTCAAATTATTTGTCCTATCTTTATTTCATCTCTATATGCAGTAATTGACTCGAAGTGATTTCTTGACTTCTTAGTTCTTACTCTACTTCTTAAAGCCATTATAACGTGAAAACAATTTGCTCACATTGCACACACATTTGTGTGTAGAAGAAGGAATTAGGAAACTTTTGGCCTTAAGCTCAGAACAGACAGGGTAATGGTATGCAACAGTTTTAAGGGAAAACATTTACATTGAAGGGGGAAAAATATGATTTAACCCCATTAGGCAGAAGTGGAGCCAAAATTAGAAATAAGGTCCTACCAATAGGAATCACAGCTCTGAAGAGTTTTATAGTATCTCATTAGTGCATGAAGGACTGTAGGCAAAGCATGCATTATTCTAGCTACTTAATCTTCCAGTATTAAGGACAGCCAGTCCATTTTATACAAGTCATAAATTAGTTATGTGCCTGGAGTTCCAAACCAGAGAGATTGAATTTTCCAGACCGGGGGTAATACCCTAAACTGAGATGTACCTCTTTGGAGCCTGTTTGTAGGTCAGCAAAATCCAGAAGTCCACATTAACTAATGTATTTATACAAAATAAAATATTTTTCTGTATTATGTTTGTGGCATTTTAGATCTTTGTGGTTCCATGGAATATTTGATCATTTTTTGGCCTTATGTATGCAAGTTAACTACAGCATTTTCAAACACTACTAGTTTTTTTTAAAAAACCACATGTATTTGAAATAGTTCTGCCATCCTTAGACAAGTAATTTTCAGACTTTTTTAAAAGTAATAAAACCCTTTCATCAAATGAACTCTTAATGTGGAAGCTCAATGTGCAATCATTACTTAGGCAGTTTACTCCATTGTAGAGGACTATGCTTTGATATTTTAAAGCTTTGTTTCTTATAACTAGTTTGGAAGTTTTATATTTTGTGATTATATATTCTGTATTCACTCACTGTGTAATCTTTTAGTAGAATGAAGAGGAATTTACATGGATGGGAATAATATGCTATGGACCTATGATCTCATAGGGCCTATGCTTGGAGTTGCTTTCCAGTAGTGGGATTGCATCTGTCATCTCTCGTTTGGCCCCCTTTGTGGCCAGCATAGCAGTCTGTGACCTACAACTGTTACAGAACAAAGAGGGGGGGCCTGGGACAATATACTATTACCCGAAAGGAACCCCCCAGGTTCGTTATGTCCGCCGCCAGAGGCAAGATGCCTCTCAATGCCAGAGATTTGTGAAAAGGAAAGGAAATGTTTATTTAATGCTATACAGACTTAAAGTAGTGACCTAATGTCTTTATCAAAATCCCAAAATCCCTTAAAACACCCACAAACACATGCAGTCCTTCCTTCCCCCTTTGCCCAGGCTGGGGTACCATATCTCAGGAAAGGAAATAAAAGTCTGTGGCTCAGGCAGCCCTGGTTCTTCCCAGTAATCCGTCCTGGCTGGGAGACCTCCCTCAGTTCCCAGCACCCTCAGCTGTGTGGCCAGGATCTCTCCTAAAGCCGGGTGGTAGTTTCCCCTTCTAAAGCTGCGGGGGTCCCCACTCTGGCAAAGCTGCAAGGTTCTCTCTCCACTGCTCCAGCCACGTGGTCCTCTCTCTCCCCCAGGGCCATGAGAGTCCCCAATCAGCCAAAACCATGTGCTTCTCTCTCCTCAATGGTTGCAAGGAGCGGGGGTCGCCACTCTGCCAAAGCTGAGTGGTGGTTCTCTACGAAAGCTGCATGGTGATTCTCTCACAGGGCTGCGGGAGTCTCCACTCTGCTAAAGACGCGTGGTTCTCTCCAATGGCTGCCTCATCTGGATTTAAATCCCGGGGCCAATCTTCCTCTGCAGCCCCATTTCCAACTCCTCCTACACTTGGCCTCACATGCCAGAACTCATATCCTTCCAGCTTTACTGGGCTGCCATCCTGAGTCTGGGCAGGGGTGGCCCATGTCTTAGAGCCAGTCTTCCCCAAGCTCCCACGCAGGTGCTGTAACTCAGGGGACCTGCCCCCCAGTTATGTCTTGGTGGGGAAGTTACTTCCATTCCCCTGGCTCAGAGCATGGCCACAGCTATTTAACATATCTATGTAACCAGTCAAAGGTTATAGATATGTTAAATGACCATGTCAGAGGGTAGCTACAAGGCTGTTGCTATGCGAAACCTCTCTCAGTGGCCCTGCTCCATTTGTCCCTTCCCCCAACCCACACCTGGGGGGCGGGGGGGGGGGGTAGGGGTGAGGACATCCTAATATTTCCTGAACACCTTGAGTTCTGGACCCCATTCCAAATCCCTATTTGGGGTGCCCTCCTCTTGGCTGCACCCTGTTACACAACTACTTGTTCAAGAATATAATGTTCACTGCTCCTTAGAAACACATTTCTCTTTAAGGAATATCCTTTCCCTCTTTTCATCATTATTCTTTTAATCATTTTTGTCTCTCCTCTATTCATTTCACTACTCCGTTGCTATCTTTGGACTCTAACAGATTCAAAAATCTGTTTTTCTCCAGTTTAATACATGGTTATTTTTCCTTCACCAATGACTGATAATCCTATTGTATAAGCTGATAAATATTTGGAACTATATATAGTTTTAGAGGGGGAACCCCCAAAATGGAATTTATTTATAAAAAATTGTGTAGTTATTCCCACATGTTTAAACTTCAGTCACCTTTAAAGCACTCTCCATTTGATGCAATACACCTATTGAGACATTTTTTCCACTACTCAAAACCGTTTTTAAACTCATCAATTTTGATACCTTTTAGTGCTTCTGCCATTTTTTGTTTCACTTCTTCCACATCAGCAAACATTTCACTTTGAGGACTTTTTTTCATGCGGGGAAACAAAAAAAGTCACATGAGGCAAGATTCTGTGAATAGGGAGAGTAGGGCACAGGGGTCATGCGCTCATTTGGTCAAAAACTGCTGAACACTCAGCACAGTGTGGACAAGTGTGCTCATAAATCACCCACCATGAAATGGGCAAATGCGTTGAGAGTCTTCAAAAAAAATTCACTGAGCTCTGTCCAGCATAGCTCAGTGGGCTGAGTGTTATCCTGCAAAGCCAAAGGTCACCAGTTCGATTCCTGGTCAGGGCACTTGCCTCGGTTGCAGGCCTGATGTTCAGATGGGGTGTGTGTGAGGCAACCAGTCATCATCTCTCACCCCAGTGTTTCTCTCCCTCCCTTCCCCTCTCTCCAAGAATAAATTAAATCCTTAGGAAAAAAAGATAATTTAATTTACTTTGGAATGGCTGCCTGGGTTACTTTTAATCTTTTAATATGTTCCAAGAGAAAATGAAGCAGTGGCAAAAGTTGAATTTACTACATGCAGTAGACAAAGTGCCCTGTGTGAAGGCAAGTTTTTGTCTTCAGATTTGCCAGTCACTGCATCCATTTTAATGAGGCAACTCAGTCTGAGCCTGCATAACTGCCACAATTATTCTCCCAGATCTTAAAGGAATCCAGCTTTCAGGTGGGCAGGCCTCTGCTGGAATAATAATAAGCAAAATAATTAAAAGCCAGAAGACTGCCCTATTCCCTTCCCTATTCTTAAACCATTTACGTAACTGGTAAAATAGTATCAAGGTCCTTCCTTTGAGTTCTAAGATGCCCATCCTCTCAATACCTTGCTCTTGATATGACCTGGTGTTTCCCATTCCTGAGATACTCCTAGGTTCTACAGAAAGGAGTGGCTATACCCTTGGCTGCACTCACCCTCTCTGTGTATTCTAGACTGCACTGTCCCCTGTCCTCTTTCTTTAGTACCTATTCCAATGTCAATTTTGTAATCCAGAAGTGTAATCTCTCAGCCATGGACTGCTTTCTGCCATTCTCTTCATGTTGAGGTTTCACACCTTTAAAAAAATTATCATCATCATAATGGAGCTCCTTGGGAGAAAAGAGATAAGTGTCCACTGTCAGACAGCCAACTTGAACCAGAAACAGTAACACAACTTGTATAGTCAATTGTACAAGCATAGTAAAGAAATTTAGAAAACAGAAAAGTAAAAATCTGTAATTGCATCACACTAACATTAATTCATTTATCCATTGTTTGTACACTTATATATTCATTCAAGTCACCAGATATTTATGTCAATATCTGTCATGGTCTAATCACCATGCCTTCTAGCAAATTAAAGTCTAGTAAGGGAACTGTAGCCAGGTAGAAATAATCACTAATAATATTTTTGTGTATTTTTATTGAATTCTAATGTTATTAATTAGTCTTTTAATACATTTCAATTACACTGTCTATTCACTCTTATCCTTTATTTTATTTTTAACTTACAGCACAGTGGGAGTGACAAAAGAGGGACAAAGAAATTTTTCTAGTTTCTTGACCACCAGGAATATGATTATGTTATTTTTAACCTGAGTCTGGAGTATACCAATGTTCTATAATTCATAGAACATTGGCAAGCCGTGTCCCTTTTCTGCTTCATAGAGCCTGTCTGTAGCTATACTGCTTCTCCACCTACAACTGTGGCATTAGCTGTGGGTAGATAGGTACTCCTTACTGCCCACTAGTTTTCAGTAAGGTGATATAGCTGATAGAGCTCACTCTCACCAAAATAGAAGCCAGGGAAGAGTAGGCATCAGTCTGGGGAGAGGATCATCAGCTCTTGGACCGTGGCCCAGCTGTTTCAGTTCCTTATAGATCAGCCTACACAGCACATGACAGACGTTTCATGACCTAGGCCATAAGAATGACTGTCTGCATGTTTTCTCATCTCCTAATTCAACTCTTCTTCATTTCCCACAGTCTTCCTCTTTCACCCTTTCCCCTTCCAGAATCCTGCTTTTCAAAACAAACTGCTTGATATTTTTTTCCGTAATGCCACCTCTCCCCTCAGAAAAAATGAAGGCCTAGTTCATTTGATCCCTTCTTGTGTATTACAAATTATAGCCTCAGGCTTCCATTCAGGGTCTATAGTTTTAGCCCTTAACCTGGTTTCTGCTCTCTTTATAATCACAATCATATTTTAAGTATAACCAAATCATATTCCAGTATTTTTTACAATGCAGTGATTCTTAGTATATTTACAAAATTGTGCAACATCACCACAATTTAATTTTAGAACATTTTTATCATCCCAGAAAGAAACCATATACCCATTAGCAGTCATTCCCTAGTTTCCCTAGTCTTTTGCCAGCCCAGGTCTCAGCCTCTGCTTGGTACCAACCTCCTCCTTAGCTCCCCTTCTCCCTGCAGCCCCATTTTCTTCTTCCAACATAGTGTCCTCTGAGCTGACCTTGTTGCCTTACCAGGTTCTGAAGATATGCAAGAAGATAAAAAGACCACTTCACGTGACCTCAAGAAAAAAATGTTCTCCTAAAGTTGTAACTATTTCAAGAAGGCAGAAGAGAGGGAAAAGGGCCAACAAGTTTCAACCATTACCATAGACTGAGCTGAAGGCAGCCAGACCAAGCCCAGTGGACCCTATAGAAACACAGCATTTTAAAATAAGACCCCTGCTAACAGTACCTGCAGAGCAAGCTTCAGAGACTTGAAACAATCTGCTGCATCTAGTGTCTGGGCTGCTGGGAAATGGCCAATTGCATAGGGACCTACTCAAACACTAAAGTGTAATATGGACCACAAAAAGTGGTTATTAAAATAAAATCAACACGGTATAAGAAGCCCCTCCACAAAATAAAATAAAATTAAGCTCTCTGCACAAAAATTGTGTTACATTACTGTTTGAGATTGTCCCTAAAATTGAGAGATCGAAATGGCAGAAGCTCAGAATCTTTACTGCAAAACAAGTCCCAGGTCCTCCTATCCACCTGTGGAGAAAATGTATGTGCAACTTCCAAGGGTAGAAAGATGTCCTTTCTGCCAGATTCCCCAGCTATGGAAGACCAATTTAACAATTTGTTTTATTTTTATTACTTTTTAATTTTTAATTATATTTTATTGATTATGCTTTATTTTGATTATGATTATTACACTTGTTCCAATTTTGCCCCATTTGCTCCCCTTCACCCAGCACCCTCAACTCTAACTCCCTTGGGCAATCCCCACAACATTGTTCATGTCCATGGGTCATGCATATAAATTCTTTGGCTACTCCATTTCCTATATTGTACTTTACATCCCCATGGCTATTCTGTAACTACCTATTTGTACTTCTAGTTTCTTTTTAAGATTTTATTTATTTTTAGAAGGGAAGAGTGGGAGAAAGAGAGGAAGAGAAACATCAATGTGTGTTTGCCTCTTGCACGCCCCCTGTTGGGGACCTGGCCTGCAACCCAGGCATGTGCCCTGACTGGGAATCAAACTGGCAACCCTTTGGTTCGCAGCCTGTGCTCAATCCATTGAGCTATACCAGCCAGGGCCTGTTTGTACTTCTTAATTCCCTCACCTCTTCACCATTCCCCCAATACCCCTCCCATCAGGGAACCATAAAAATGCTGCCCATATCCGTGGTTCTGTCTCTGTTCTTATTTGCTTAGTTTTTTAGATTCAGTTGTTGATAGATGTGTATTCATTGCCATACTGTTGTTCATAGTTTTGATCTTCTTTTTCTTAAATAAGTCCCTTTAACATTTCATATAACAGTGGTTTGGTGATGATGAACTCCTTTAGTTTTTTCTTGTCTGGGAAGCTCTTTATCTAACCTTTGATTCTTAATGATGTCTTAGCTGAGTAGAGCAATCTTGGCAGTAGGTCCCTGCTTTTTATGAGTTTCAATATTTCTTGCCAATCTGTTCTAAAAGATATTTCTAAAATATCTTTTAGAAATCAACTGTCAGTCTTATGGGAACTCCCCTGTAGGAATCTAACTGCTTTTCTTTTGCTGCTTTTTAATATCTCTCTTTATCTTAACCTTTAGCATTTTATTTATGATGTGTCTTGATGTGGGCCTCTTTGCATTCATTTTCTTTGGGACTCTCTGTGCTTCCTGGACTTGCATGTCTATTTCCTTCACCAAATTGGGGAAGTTTTCTTTCATTTTTTTAAAATAGATTTTTTAATTTCTTGCTCTTTCTCTTCTCCTTCTGGCATCCTTATGATATGAATGTTGGAACACTGGTAGTTGACACAGAGGCCTCCTACCACCAGCTTACACTAGCCTTGTTTTTTTGGATTCTTTTTTCTTGTTCTGATCGCTTGTTTTTTGCTTTCTTATGTTCCAAATCATTGATTTGATTCTCGGTTTCATCACTCTGCTGCTGTTTCCCTGTAAATTGTTCTTTTTTCCAGATTTTTTTTATTGTTGTTCTATTACAGTTGTCCCAATTTTTTCCCATGGCTCTTTCCACCTCACTGCCCCCTGCTCCCACAGTCTATCTGCACCCTGTTGTCCATGTCCATGGATCCTTTACACATGCTCCTTGACCACCCGCTTCTTTCCTCCCCATCCTCCTCCCTCCTCCCCTCTGGTCACTGTCAGTCTGTTCCTTGTTTCCATGCCCCTGGTTCTATTTTGCTCATTTGTTTGTTTTGTTCATTAGGTTCCATATAGGTGAGATCATATGGTATTTGTTTCAATTAGTGTGTCCTTCGTTTCTGACTGAATCTTTTTTATGTTGTTAAGGTCCTCACTAAGTTCCTTGAGCATCCTTATAACCAATGTTTTAAATTCTGCATCTGATAGATTGCTTATCACCCTTTTGTTTTGTTCTTTTTTTGGAATTTTGATCTGTTCTTTCATTTGGGCCATATTTTTTTGTCTCCTTGTTTTGGCAGCTTCCCTGTGTTTGTTTCTATCTATTAAGTGGGGCTGCTAAAACTCCCTGCCTTGGTAACATGGCCTAATATAGTAGGTGTCTTGTAGGGTCCAGTGGCACAGCTCCCCTATCACTCAAGCCAGGTACTCAAGGTGTACCTTTCATGTGCTCTGAGTATACACTCCTCTTGTAGTTGATCCTTGATTGCTGTTGGCAGGTCAATGGGAGGGATTTACCCAGGCCAGTCAGCTGCAAGGACTGGCTGTGACCACTAAACACAACCACCAACCTCTGCCCTCCATAGAGGATCAGGTGTGTAGGAGCAGGGTGGTGGTGCTTTCATGTGGTCTATAGCTGTCCACTAGGTGCAATAGGCTCTGGGGTTTTCCAGGTAGTGCAAGCCAAGGTCAACCCCACCCAGGGTGTTTTGCCTGGGGTCACCCTGCTTGGGCTATAAAACAATATGAGATGGTTGCTACTTGCCCACTGCAAGTGGGCTTGTTGATTCCCAGGTGAAACCAAGCAGTAAATCTTGGCTAGCTGC
This sequence comes from Phyllostomus hastatus, assembly GCF_019186645.2. Lineage (NCBI taxonomy): Eukaryota > Metazoa > Chordata > Mammalia > Chiroptera > Phyllostomidae > Phyllostomus > Phyllostomus hastatus. Next base: position 44,095,656 of record NW_025334041.1, read on the forward strand.
TGCTATGCTGGGCCTGGGGCCACTTAACAAGAGGTATAGGGGCTGGGAGCTTACTGAGGCTGGCTGTTGCCTGTTTGAGAGGATAGAAAATTGTGAAGCATGAGCCAAGAGCAGCCATTCATATGGAAAACTCTCTGTTAACAGCTTGGGTGGGCCTGTAAATAAGTTGTGTGGGATGGAGTCTCTGGGGATCTCCAGGGTGGGGCAAACGGTGTTAGCCAGGTTGATGGAGTCTCAGATATGCCATCTGCCTGCTGGCTCTGTGTCTCTGTGGGGAGAGGGTTCTGAAAAGGCCTCTGCCCACCTTTCTGTTGGGAGAATGCTGTCCCCCAGCTCTTGCCTTAATGCCAGACACTTCATTTCCTCCCAGTATGCCACTGGTGCCATTTAAGCTGCTACGCTGGTGCTGGAGTTCAGGGGGAGTGAGTCTGCTTATGTGAGTCTGCGTATGGGTTCTTTAAGAGGAGTGCTCAGGACTCCAGAAGTTTCTTCCACCAAATCAATCCCAATTGGGTTTTGCAGCCAGAAGTGATGGGGATTTATATTCTTGGCACTGGAACCCTGGACTGGCAGGCCTTGTGGGGCTGGGACTTCTCACTTCCAAGGTATCCTTAAATTTTTAGTCATCACACATGGATGTGGGACCAGCCTGTTCCATGTTTCTGCCCCTCCTACCAGTCTGGATGGATGTAGTTTCTTTAATTCTGTAGTTGTCAGGCTTCCTGCTCAATTTCTTATGGTTCTGAGTGTTGTTGTTCTATAATTTAGTTGTAATCCTGATGTGGTTGTGCAAGGAGTTGACCCATGTTTACCTATGCTGTCATCTTGACTGCAGTCTAACAATTTCTTTACTAGGTACTCAGTGATTAATTTAAATATAAGTGCTATCAGCAGAATATGGCACTGTTTATATACACTCTAATAGGCTTAATGGCAGTGGAGAAGGGAAAGGTGGGAAAGAAAAAGAAGAAAAAGGAGCAAGTCAGGAGGCTCTGACTTTCTTAGTCATGATGCAGAACTGAGCTGCTCCAGTCATGTGTAAGTAATTCAGTTCAAAGTTGAACGCCCTTGAGCTTCAAAGGCTCCCTCATCCTCTGTTGACCTTGAGGTAAGTTATAATAAAAGACAGAGCATCCCCAAGCCCAGCCACCAGAGAATAATCATGTGGCCACATCAAAGCAGAGATACTTATCTCTCGTCTGTTTCTGCACAGCCTCCCAGTCTCACCCTCCCCATTAATTTTTTCTTCCCTTTAAAGCCTAGAATGGAATGCTCAAAGTCCCCAGTAGAGGCAGAAATAGTTGGAATTCGAATATTCACAGGTTAGAACAATGATCCTCAAAAAATTTGTGTCTCTCCAAGAGAATTTGAAGGACTATTCATCTTCTTATACAATTTGAAGTTAAAATCCCAACATTTTTATCATGAATTTAAATATTTACTGAGAATGTAATTTCTTACTGTAAATACTAATATTTAAAATAAAATGACAGTTGGATATATATTTTTGATCAGATAAATTCTGTTCCACTTTGCTATGGAATTAGACTGGAGAGGTACCACCAGACAGGATTATTTAGCCTGCATTTTTCTTGACAACACTTGAATATGCTCAAGTATTTGAACAAGCACATAGTTGAGACTCAATTCTTTGCCATGTCGTATAAATGAAATGCTTTTTCTGTATATTTTTAAAGGCTGCTATTATCTGATATTGGCTTGAACCATAAGGAAAAATGCCAACCTGATCTCTGTGCACTCTCGTTGCCTGCAGGACACATTAGCTGCAAAATGCACCCAGCAGTGGAGTGAATGGGACTGATTGTATGTGGTTGTTTAGTAGTGTTCACTTAGAAATCAGATGTCTAGTGTTGTGTAGCATTGTTTGTGAACATGAATATCCTGACCATTTTTTCCAAGTGCAAAATGTCAGCTAGCTAGATTTGTTGACATTTAAAATGTTCATGGCACAACAATGAAAACTGTTTCTCTGAAAAATAGGAAGAAGGGGAGGGAGGGAGGGAGGGAAGGAAGGAGGGAGGGAGGGAGGAAGGAAAAGGAAAGGAAAGAAGGAAAAACAGTGTCTCCTATATCTCCTTTTGGCTCTTTCCATATCTTTTTAGTAAATTTAAAACAAGTTCCTTTGTCTCTAGAAAGAGGATCCAACAGAAAACTGATAGCAGTAGTTGCCTCTGAGAAGAGGAGCTGAGTGACTGGGACAATATAAAAGAGAAAATGTTATTTCTTTTTTAAAAGAGTATTTATTTATTTATTTATTTATAGAGAGAGAAAGAGAGGGAGGGAAACATCAATATATGGTTGCCTCTCACGTACCCACTGCTGGGGATCGGGCTAGCGCTCAATCCACTGAGACGTGTGCCCTGACTGGAAATTGAACTTGGGACCCTTTGGTTCACAGGCCAGCACTGAATCCACTGAGCCATACCAGCCAGGGCAAGAAACTTTTATTGTATAACCTCTTGTATTTACTGAATTTTAAGCCATCTGAATGCATTGCATATTCAATATTAAAAAATAAGACAGTTAACTAGTTAATTATGTAATAACTTTTAAAAAGACCCCTTATCAGAATTGTAATATGTATTTATTTTGGTTTTTAATCATTAAAACATCTCTCGAGTTCTTAAAGGTTTATCCATTAAGCATACACAAAAATAGCATAATGGTGACAAGAAAATTACCAGCAGGAAAACATCAAAACAGTATAATGAAGCCAGATTAGAAGAATGGGGCCCAAACAAGAAAGTACACTCAGTGTATCCCAACCTTTTATTTTAAGAAATCTAAAGATTAATACAACGAACACCCAGATCGACACTCTTCACCTAGATTTCACCAGCTGAATATGTAACAAATATGGTACCATATTTGCTTTATCACTAATATGGTTTTCAGTAGGGCCCCAACAGACCCCAATGCTGTCGGGGACTTGTTTTAGCTTATTAACAGCTTCATCAGAATGTCCTACCAGACCTATAAAGCTCTGTAGCATATTCTGTAGCATATGTTACCATAGTATCCTCAAAGATAGTGTGGACCTGAGGATGCAGCCTGCTTTTACAATTTGGATTTCGGCCCTTTTAAGGTGAATGAAAATCAAGAGAATGCAGCATTTACTGAATTGATCATCAACATTTGTCAGATGTGTTGTAGGGAGGTGCTGTGGAACTGGCATAAGGGAAGGAAAGAATTCTGGCTCATTGAAGGAGTTATATCCATTTATAATAAACCAGTAATCCAGTCAGTAAACTGTTTGTCCAAGTTCTTTGAGCCATCCTAGTAAAGTAATTGAACTCAAGGGGTGGGTTTGTGGGGACCTCCAATGTATAGCCAGTTGGTCAGAAGTACAGGTAACCATCAGAATGGTGACTGGATCTGAAGTAGGGGAAAGTCTTGCAGGACTGAACCCTCAACTTCTGGGATCTGATGCTGTCTCCAGGTAGGTAGTGTCAGAATTAAGCTGAATTGTAGGACACCCAACTGTTGTCTGAGAATTGCTTGGTATAGGAAAACCCCCACACATTGTAATTGGTGTCAGAATCATCATAAACTAGCAAATGGATGCAAGATTCCGGTGCCAAACAGGAAATATGAACACCTAAATGAGATTTCTGTTAGAATATATACATCTAAGTTAAAAACAAATTATTATCAGGCTAATAGAAAAGCTTAAAAGGTAATGAAAGTGCTCAAACTTTGTGGTTTTATTTTTCTCCCTCTGCATTTAAGTGGTAGAGTGTAAGCTAGAGAATAAATATTTGTCTAGATGCTTTGCCCACAATGATTTCCAAAAGGAGACTATACTTCAGAGAGGGAATTATGTTCATTGGCCAAAGGGGAGAGAATATTTAATAGTTCAGGAGTGTTCTGGAGAGAATCATGTATCTCATGGTGAATGAGATACAGAGAAGCTGTATCCAGAGGCCAGAGAAGCTGCCCACCATGCTACCTCCCCCTTTGCATACACAGAAGAATGGCCCTAGTTCAGGAGACGAGAGACAGTACCAGAGCTCATTTCTGTTCTTACTAACCTGGGTCCCAAAGAATATACCATTTTTTTTCTTAAAAACATTCTTCATACTTGATCTGATGATTTTTTTAAATGCAGTCCATCAATACTTTTTCTATTTTCTAAATTATCTCTGTTTAAGTACAAAACTGAAGTTGTTTTAATAATAGCATGTACAAAATTCCAGATTATAGGTAGCTTCATTTGTTAATTTGTTAAGAAAATTTTAGTTTTCATAATATGTAGTTTCCACTTCCATTGCTCTGATTTTTTGTTTTATTTTGTGCTCTTAATCCCATGGTTTAACTTTCTGGTTTTTTTAAACCTCAGACTTGGGAGCCATCTCTTCATGTAGTTGTAGTTAATTGTTCATCTGCCTAAATGTTCTGCACTTGACTGAACATGCCCAGTTCTCTTAACAATTTCTCATAGGTCTAATTTTACAAACCTTTAATCTGTTGCTATTCTACTCTGAACATACTCCAAGTTTTTTCTCTTCATACAGTCTGACATGTAAAATTAAATAGTTTGTTCCAACTGAAGCCTGACCAGTGCCAAGCAAATAAAAAATAATTGCTTCTTTTTTCACACATGCCTTAATACAATCCTATAAAGTATTTGTTTCTTATTTCAACATAGAGACTCATCCAGCTTAGCATCAACCATAATTACTGGATTTTACTTGGCTTGGTTTCAGCTAATGGCTATTGTAGCTGGTATTTCCTTCCACATGTTTGTTGCAATTCGGTAGCATATTAAAAATTAAATGCTAAGTCCATAAAATGATTTCCTCCACGTATTTTTCCTTCAAAGATGGTTTCCTAAACAGTTGGTATAAATGTGAACTTAGTACTTGTGGTCTCCGGAAGTAAAACTTGAGTGATTTCTGAGCATTTTTGTCCCACGAACTGGAAAGGATTGAGGTGGTTAGATACCAAAAGACAGTGCCGAAAACTGTACACTAAGCAGACTGCCTTTGTTTCATCCTGTCCGAGTTCCATTGTAAGTGGTTTCAGCTAACTTAGGCAAAGGGGAGTTTATTAGAAAGACGTCAGAGGATTTTCAGGCTAGAGAACCATGTTCAGACACCTGCAAACACCAAGAATGCTCCCGAAAGCAGAATCTCATTGGGACTGTTTCCTAGTTAGTCAGAGTTCTAAACCCTGGACACAGAGCTTTAGCGCTGTGGAAATGGGGGATCTAACAGCAATAAGACACCATTGGCACCCTTCAGAACATCACACTCTAGGGTGAAAAGAAAAATGCACAAATAATTAAAATCAAATGTTGATCATGCTATAAGGAAAAATGTTCTGAAAGCTGACTTCCCAGTTGTCTCCTAGTTATAAACAGACATTCCCAATAATTTTCAGTATAAATATAGTTGCTGGTGAAGTGTATTTAGCCTGTCTTTAACCACCTCTCATTCAACTGCTCCACTCACATTTCATGATATTTCCAGTCTGGTAAATGACAAAAGAAAAGCACCAATACTTAAAGATACAACACATGGTTTTACAAACATGCTGGGCTTTATAAAGGCAGCCTTAGTGCTTATGTCTTAACCTTACTCTAGGAAATTCTTACTTTCAGAGAATAACTCTTCTACATCATTTTCTTGGGTGTCCTCTTATGCAGCACTTGCAACCTTGGCGAAATAACATACTGGTGTGTCATGTTTTGACATGAGGTGACCACAGGTAATTATTCAAAGTGGACAAGGAGTTATATTATTAAAAGGGAACTCAAGAACACAAAAAAATTCAAAATGGCAACAAAGATATGCTGTGGTTTATGTAGAATTCCCTGCATACCAGCTGTAATTTTATCCCTTTCTCTCTCAGGAAATCATACTGGAGTGCAAAACATGTACCTGCATATGTAATTCAAAAAGGGAGAATGAATACTCTGAGGTCATAGTAGTCTATGCCACATTACATGTTCTTCTTAAAATGTTGCTAAAATGTCCATAACAAAATTTACCATTTTAAGTATTTTTAAGTTTACAATTCAGTGACATCAAGTACATTCACACTTTTGTGCAGCCCTTGCTAACATCCACCACTCAAACTTTTTCATCATCCCAAACTGAAACTCAATATTTTTAAAGTGTTTTTACTGATTATGCTATTACAATTTTCCCAATTTTTCCCCCTTTATGCCCCCTCCACCCTGTCCCCCAACCCTCCACCATCCCCTCCCCTTAGTTCATGTCCTTGAGTTGTACTTATAAGTTATTTGAGTCCTCTGTTTCCTACACCATTTTTTATCTTTCCCCATCTATTTTATGCCTACTTATTGTGCTCCTTCTTCCGTGTACCTTCCCCCCCACCACATTCCTCCCTTCCCCCTCCCCACTGAACTCCCTCTGTGTGATGTCCATTTCTCTGATTCTATTTCTGTTCTGGTTGTTTGCTTAGTTTTTGTTTTCATTGTTTTTTTTTTCTTTTAGGTTCATTTGTTAATAGTTGTGAGTTTGTTGTCATTTTATTGTTCATATTTTTTATCTTCTTTTTCTTAGATAAGTCCGTTTAACATTTCATATAGTAAGGGCTGGGTGATGATGAACTCCTTTAACTTGACCTTATCTGGGAAGCACTTTATCTGCCCTTCTATTCTAAATGAAAGCTTTGCTGGATAGAGTCATTTTGGATGTAGGTCCTTTCCTTTCATGACTTGGAATACTTCTTTCCAGCCCCTTCTTGCTTGCAAGGCTTCTTTTGAGAAATCAGCTGATAGCCATAGGGGAACTCCTTTGTAGGTAACTGTCTCCTTTTCTCTTGCTGCTTTTAGTATTTTCTCTTTGTCTTTAATCTTGGGTAATTTAATGATGATGTGCCTTGGTGTGTTCCTCTTTGGGTCCAACTTCTTTGGGACTCTCTGGGCTTCCTGGACTTCCTGGAAGTCGATTTCCTTTACCAGATTGGGGAAGTTTTCCTTCATTATTTGTTCAAATAAGTCTTCAGTTTTTTGCTGTCATTCTTCTTCTGGCACTCCTATAATTTGGATGTTGGAACATTTCAGGTTGTCCCAGAGAATCCTCAGCCTCTCTTCATTTTTTTTGGATTCTTGTTTCTTCGTTTTGATCCAGTTGGATGTTTATTTCTTCCTTTTGTTCAAAATTGTTGCTTCAAATCCTGGTTTCCTTCTTGTCACTGTTGGTTCCCTGAATATTTTGCTTTATTTTATTTTGGGTATCTTTCATTCTCCAACCAAGCTTAGTCAGTTCTGTGAGCATTTTGATTACCAGAGCTTTAAATTCTCCATCAGATAGGTTGCCAATCTCCTCATCGCTTAGTTCTGAGGTTTTGCTGTGTTCTTTCGTTTGGGCTGTATTTCTTTGTCTTGGTGCAGCTCTTAAGTTATAAGGAGCGAGCCCTTAGATATTCACCAGGGCAGGGCAACTCTCCTTGCTGCGCTGCCTGTGGGGGAGGGGCCAGAGAGGGTACAGTGCAGCTTGCCTGCTGGTCTCTAGCACACTTTCCAACAGACTGTCAGACTAGAAGTATCTCCCACCGTGGCAATCCCAGCCATGGCACACAGTCAGCTCTGAGTCTCAGTTCCCTCCCCTAAGTCAGTCCCTCCCTTGCAGCTCCACCAAGCTGAGCAGTCAGCTCCACCCCTCAGCTGCCTCACTGTGGTTTTTCTGAGTCACTGACTCTGTGGGGTCTGCCTGACCAGTCTGGTTGTTCTGGTTGATTTTTTCTTCAGTTCTTTGGTTGTCATAGTTCCATGCAGTTTGAGTTTCTAGCACTTTCGGCTGTCTATTGATTTTACATTGGTTTTTATCCTCCTTTTTGTACTCGAGGAAGCAAAGGGTTTCTACCTACGCCTCCATCTTGGCCAGAACTCTGAAACTCAGTATTTTATCAGTTAATTCTATTAACATCCCTTGAGTGAATTTGAGATACTTTGGGAGGCTAAAAACAGGAGAATTCCTGTTCTCTACCTATCAATAGTTTTCCACCTGTTCAGTTTCATGTCCAGTACCTGCATAGGAAGAATGAATTTGTAGAAATATTATTTTATTTAATTTACTTATTGCATTTTAGAATCTTACGTTGGGAGAGAGTGTGTTCACTATCAAATTTCCAAAATAACTTTAGGGCCTGACATGGAGTTTTTTATTTGCATTTTTGCCATGGTAAGTACAATGGAAAAAAGAAACTATCCTTTATCACCACTATTCTCAAGAAGGGCATTAAAAAAAGATTTTATTTATTTAGAAAGAGAGAGAGATAAGGAAGGATAGAGGGAGAGAAACATTGATAAGTGACAGAAACATTAATCATTTGCCTCTTGCACGCCCCCGAATAGGGACCTGGTCAGCAACCTAGGCATGTGCCCTGACCAGGAATTGAGCCGAGGACTTTTTGGTTTGTGGGACAATGACCATCCCACTGAGTACTTTTTGTGTAAGATATACACAAAAAGTACATCTTAACACCAAAATAAATAGGAGAGCCATAAAGACAGATAAAAAGGAAATGTGCTGTTATAAAAATGCTGCTCACTGCATGTTTCTTGTTTTTCTGGATGTACCAGTGGCTGGTGGAAACTATGATATAGAGAAACAATGTTCTGAGAAAGAGTGAATGAATATTTGGTCTCAGTCAACCACTTTCCACCAATATTCAGTGTCTCTGATGACTCATTTGGAAAGGTGTGTTTTCTCTAGGTTACACTTAAAAAATGTTTTTCCTCACTCAATGAAATTTTTTCATTGTTGTTTTAAAGAGAGAGGAAGGGAGAGAGAGAAACATCAATTTGTTGCCTCCTGTACACTCTTGGACAGGGGATTAAACATCTTGATTTTCATCAAGTTTTCTGAGATTCTGATCTAAAGAATTGCTGTCTTCAATAGCATGAATCATTTGAGAGGAAGGGGGTGCCAGTTTCGTATTTTTTTCTTTTATGATTAAAGTAGATGTAAAAAGAGGAGTGGAGTTACGAAGGTAAAGATAAAAGATGTGTCAGTCTCCTTGCTAGATTTTGGATTGAGTCTCTCACTCTTGATGCCATTTATACTCCATGCAACTCCTTCCCCAGACCTTCCCCAGTACATGACACTATTGACTAATTTACTTCCTAATGCATTTTATGGCATTTGGAAGCCCTCCAGTGGCCAAATGCTATACCTGAAAAAAAAATCTATTACACTAAATTGTTTAGTTGCGAAGTTGTACCCATGTTTGCAATGTACTTTGAAATATCTAAGAAAATAAATGGAATAATGTATGAATAGAGGGATGTGTAGATGGTTACATATATGATAAAGCAAATATATGAATGTTAATTATAGAATTCAGGTGACAGGTGTATGAGTCACTATATCATTCTTTCAGTTTCTCTGTGAACATTTATATAATAAATATTGACTAAAAATCTCTGCTAGACTCTGAAGATTATACCTTGTAATTCAGATTATTGAATTACCATATTTTTCAGACCATAAGATGCACCTAGGTTTTAGAGTAGGAAAAAAAATTTTGAAGCAAAAAGTGTGGTAAAATGTTTAATAACATAAATAATATAATATTTCACCAATGTGAATGTAAACCGCAGCATTAATAACCATTATTCCTCCCAAATTCTGGGGGTGGGGTTTGTCTTATATTCTAAAAGTATGGTAAAATTTTATCTATGGCCATACCACCCTGAATGCTCCCAATCTCATCTGAATTATAATTTTGTTAAGACAACATTTAAACTATCTTTGAATAAAATTGTCTTCATTAGTGAACATGGATTAATTTTCTTAACATGGATTAATTTTATATTTTGTTTTTTAAAAGATTTTGTTTATTTATTTTTAGAGAGAGGGGAATGGAGAGATAATGAGAGGAAGAGAAACATCAATGTGTGGTCGCCTCTTGAGCACCCCCAACTGGAGACCTGGCCCGCAATCTAGGCATGTGCCCTGACTGTGAACCAAACTGGGGACCCTTTGGTACAAATCCACTGAACCACACCAGCTAGGGCTGGATTAATTTTTAAATACTTAAAAAGAACTTTTGTGTTTCTATTCAGAAAGTTTATACAACAGGAATGTGAAATAGCTAATTGATTTACTTGTTTTAAAAAATGTTTATCTTCCTAGAATATCTGTTTTACATACTCCTGACTTCTTACTAAATTAACTAGATTCACATTGTTTTTGAAATCAGAGAGGCCATTGTTTGGCAATTGCCGACAATACTTTTTCTTAGAGGAGATGCACTGATCAGTGTTGAATGAAGAGAACAAAACCCACCCTTAAGTAATTTAAGACAAAAGGGGTTCATTATATTGTATATTACAAATGATTGGCAGGGTTGAAGAAACTGCATATAAGCTGAGCTTCAGGAATGACTCAACAGGTTCATGCCATGGAGCTGGGCTGTCAAAGGACTGTTGCTCATGCCATAATCAGGAAGTCACTTGCCGAACAGGGAAGCCAACGCCACAGCCACATCACCTTCAGTATCAAACACCCATCAGAAAGGATGCCACATAACCTTCCTCCCTCCCCCACTCAATTTTGGATTCTTCACTATACTCACTGCTACACATAAATGCCTCTAGTTAGTAGAATTTGAATTACCTCCATAACCCTAGCTGCAAAGAAGTTCGAACAGTATGTTTTCAGGCCAGGAAGGTATGTTAGGAGGAGGGTGGCGTTAAATGAAAGGCTGTTGGGAACTCCTTAATGGACAGGTCAAGCTGAGAGTACCTGAACACACTGATCAGCTTTACGACTGAGACTACCAGACATTGTGATAATGAGTGTAATAAGAAGTAGATGGCAGCATATATGAATTCCTGCCCTAAACATCAAACCTGAATCAGAGAAAGCCTCCAGATCCAAACACCAAGTTTACAAGAAATAGAGGGACAGGGCACACATTAATACCACCACAGGGATGCAATTAGCAAAATCTAGAGCATGACAAACTACAGAACAAATGACACGGTTTCTTCAATAAATGGCAGAAACAAAAAAAAAAAGAGGAACCTAAAATTAGATTTAAGAGAGCTATCAAGTAAATGCAGTGTGTGAATCTTGTATAGGTCTTGATTCAAACAAACCAATAGTCAGAAATATTTTATGAGACTCTCAGGGAAATTTGAACATACATGTACTTGAATAATTGATTATATTAAGAAATTACTGTTGTCTTTTTTAGATAATAGTGTTGTGATTGTATCAGCAGTTGTCACTTTCATAATTCCTTTCTTTTTCAGATTGTTATATGTTGTTTCTTTCATAATTTATGGTTCTGGGTTTTAGACTGAAAGTTTATTGTGCTACCCATTTTACAATGTTAAATAATGTAATCCTTGTAACAATCATGTGTTAAAGGTAAATTATAGTGTTCATTAAGGGAAACACCTATTAGAGCTTTTCTGAAAGTGGATAAAAACAAATGTCTATTTTAAAGTGCTTAGTATGTCTAGGAAAGAACAAGAAGGCAGGCAGTCTTTCAGGGAAGGAAGACCATCAGGCATCTTAGCTAATTAATAGGTAAGAAAAATGTTCAGATAGCATATTCTTTCAAAAAAACAGATTTAGATTTATTTTAGATTCCATAAACTAAACATTAGAGTCAATATCCAAAGTGTTTTTAAAATGTTCCTTCATCCTTGAAACAGTGAAAGGACAGCTGTTGTCTCATTTCAAAGATGAGGGAGAACCTATAGCACACGCCTAGCCAGAATGATTAAAGTGTGACAAGCATATTGAGAGGTGTGGTGTTATCAGACACACCCAAAGGCAGGACACCTGGGCTCCCCAAACTAGTTGGCCAAAATCTTGAATTGGCAGTTCTATTAATGTGCTTAGGTCATGCATTCTGAAATGTTGTTCTTGGGGGTGAGAAATATCAGATATTACAGTGGTTTGTGCGGCTCTACGCCATAACCCTATCCAACAAAAATCCTATTCCTTATTTGTGTCACAAGGGAGAATTTAAATTCAATTTAAACTTTCCCCTTGTATAGGTGGGGGAGGGGATGGATGATGAAAAATAGTTTCAGAAACACTTGCTCAGCCAAAGGATGTTTTATTTAGAATATAGTGATGTTTCAATCATATTTTCTCATTCTTGAAAATGGATGTCATTACATTTACTTTTTAAATTAAATTAATTTTAAAGATTTTATTTATTTACTTTTAGAGAGAGGGGAAGGGAGGGAGAAAGAAAGGGAGAGTAACATCGATGTGTGAGAGATACATAGATTGATTGCCTATTGTACACCCCCAACTGGGAACCTGGCCCTCAACCCAAGCATGTGTTCTGACTGGGAATCGAACTAGCAACCTTTCGGTTTCCAGGATGGCACTCAATCCACTGAACCACACCAGCCAGGGCTAAATTAAATTAATTTTAAAAACAAATATTTTTCATTCTTAAGCACATAGAGGTCATCCCCCCCCCCAGATTTCAAATAGCTTACAAAATCAAAATGCTACCTTGTTTTTCTGAAAATGATCCATTTAATGCCACTGTTTTCAAGGAAAATTGTGGCATCTCTAAAACTGATAATAGTTTATTAAAGGGATGACTGGATAGCTCCTTTGGCGAACTGCAGCCCCAGTTGACTTGTCTATGAAAAATGAGGTTATTAACTGGTCATTGCTAGTCTCCACTAAACTTTGTGCTTCATAAACAATATTTGTTGTAGCTCCTCTTCTGAGGGTTTTTTAAAAATTGAGTTTTAAGAGAGAGGAAGGGAGAGAGAAACATCGATGTACACATCTCAACTGAGAATCGAACCCACATTTTGGTGTACGGGGACGATGCTCCAGTCAATTAAGCCACTGGCCACGGTTTTCATAAACAATCCTGAAACCTGTTTGCAAGTAACTGTTTAGAGTTATTGTCCTATACTTCTAGATTCCACTCCCACTACTCCTGCTTATATGGTATTGCTGTAGAATTTTCTAGCTTGAACTGAAGATGTGAGATTATTTACCCTGAAATTGAACTCCCCTGAGGCAATACCAGACATGGCATCTCTGCTTGTCTCTAAAGTTTATATAAAAGTAATTGAGTCTGAAAAACATCCCCTTTGCCCTGACTTAATGTCACCTCTGTTCACATAATGATTTGAATTGCAATTCATGTGCACCTAAGCACACGTTGTAAGCAGAAAATTGGGTTAGGCATTCAAGAAGGTTGCAAGCTAATGTGGAAGATACATTTTGTAAACAGGTAATTTAAAATGATGTGAAAAAACTGCTTAGGATACTAGAGCTAAGGAGACTCGATGGCAGTAGGAATTGGTTCTGCCAAAAGTCAAGGGACTAGTGTGTTGCAAAGTAGAAAGGCTTTATGAAGAAAGTACTACTGGCTTAAAGTCTTTGAAAGGTATGTGACTTCACTTTTACATTTGAAGTAAGTGGTAAGAGCTTTTCATGCAGGGGTGGGTGTTGAGTGGGACCAAATGAGCAAAACACAGAGGTTGAAAATTCCAAGGTGGCCCTAGCAGGGTAGCGGTTGTGGATTCAGTCTCCACTCAGGACAGATATAAGAAGCAACCAATGAATGCATAAGTAGAACAACAAATTTCTCTCTCTCAAAAATCAATCAATAAAAAAAATTTAATGAAAAATTCTGCCCTGACTGGCATGGCTCAGTGGGTTGAGCATCATCCTGCAAAGCGAAAGGTTGGTCAATTCCCACTCAGGGTACATACGTGGATTGCAGTCAGGTCCCTGGTTGGGGGTGTGCCAGAGGCAACCACACATTGATGTTTCTCTCCCTCTCTTTCTTCCTTCCTTACCCTCTCTCTATAAGTAAATTTAAAAAATTAAAAATTCCAAGGTGTATTTGGGGGTTATAGTTGAAGGTTAAGGTAGAGGGGCCAGTGGTAGCATATGAGCTACATCTTGGATCTCAAACATGTAAAGGCAACTCTGGTCTCATGGTTACTTCTCCGGGAAGAATTACTTCAATGGAGCTGTTATTTGAATGCATAATACCACCTAACCTACCCCCTCCCCACCCACCAACCTCCTTTATCAGCAGAGAGGGATCAAAATTTCCCTGCATTGAAATCTTGGACAAGTTACTTAACCTCTCTCTGTAGCCTGATTTTCTTATATATAAAATGGAGATTAAAGATAATGCCTACCTCATTAAGAGAGCCACTTACATGGACGTAGTATGAGTTTGTTACACAAATTTGTAGGGAATGGATATAGCTCTACCTATCAGAAATTCTCAATTGTTTTGAGGCATAGAAAAAAAGAGATTTTAGACCGGTTTAGATCTGTGCTAACTCCCAGCCATGGGCTTGAGACTTCTCACATTAAAAATTATGTATGTCATTATAGCCTTAAAGAAGGTGATTGCTAAAAGGAGTACTAGTATGCCTTTTTAATTTAGAGGTCAAATACTTTTCAGCCCTAGAGCTATTCATAGAGTGTTATTAAATGAGTGAGTACATTTCTAACTATTTTAAGGCTTGATTTAAGACTTTGGAAGTTCTTCGGCTTTTACTTACAGCCTTTTGACGTTTTCAGTGTTCATATGTTATAAAAAGGAAAAGAGAAAGGACACACAGGGCCATTTTACCCACTTCTGGACAGTGGAAAAATGGAAATAGATAGGCAAAAGGCAGAATCTACATTAAATATGTGTAGATTTAACTTATGACATTTTGTTCTCTGTTATTGTGATTGTTTCAGTATTGCCACATAGTAAACTACATAAAACATAATGGATTCAAAACAACACCCTTTTTTTACAGTTCTGGGAATTAGGAGGTCTCCGCTGGGTGCTTCTCCCCCACATGGTGTTGGCTGTTACTATCTCCATCTACTTTCTCCTCATTCTCTCACTGTTCAGTGGTTTAGTCTGAGCTTCTTTACATGCCAGCAGGGTCCCAAACAGAACCAGGCCAGAAACACATCTGCTGCACTTTACTGGTCAAAGCAAGGCACGAGGCCAGCTCACATACTAACGGGGGAAAACAGATCCCACCTCCATCGGAGGAAGCTGCAAAATATTGTGGCCATGATTGCCAATCTACTACAGTAGCTAAGTTAACTGTAAAATTCAAGTTGGCCAAATTGCAGGTTCTGACTGTTGCCCACACAATGCTTTTCCCATTTTGTCCCAGAAATTACCCTGCTTACTGCCAGATAGGAAGTAAACAGGGAGGGAAAGGATGCAGATGGCCTTCATGTTTTCAAGCTGTGTATTTTAAAGTTTATGAGTGGTATTTAACTTAAGTAGTCCCTAGTAGTTAACTAGCACACGATTCTTGCCTGCTAAAGCCTACATGCCTAGATTCTCTGAAATCTAGAGGCATATAGTAGGGTGGGTGGTTAAAAACAAGGATTTTGGAATAGGAGCAAGGTATGAATTCTGGCTTTGCTACTTTGTGTTACTTTAAATTACCTAAAGTCTATATTCCTCAGGTTCATCCATTACACAGTAATATATATACCAGGCAAGGTTTTTGTGAAGTTTAAGTAAGATATGTGTTCAGAGATCAGCAGTGCCTGGCACATGGTAAACATTCAGCAAGGTTAGTACTTTTTATTTAATAGGCCTGAGTCTGCATCTAGATACATCAATCCCTTAAGATTTGTTTTACTCATGCCTCTTGTAAAGTGAGGCACTTGACATTAGGGCTTTCATGAACATTCTCACCGAGTGAAGCCACCCAAAACAGTTTCTGGGCTATTAGCTTTTTGAATTTTCATGAGTACCTTTCTTGATTTTTAATTTTTTTTTAATCTATAAATTTTCCCTTGGTTTGCTTTACTACCTCTTCTGGTAGAATGGGGAAGAGTTCAGTGATGTTCCAGCCAGTGCAATCACAGAAACAAAAGCTATCATTATTTGGAATCCTTAAAGAATCCAACTTTCAAATATGTTTGCTCCTAAGTTCAAATGAACTCAAGTGAAAGTAAAGTCTAAATGTAAAATTTCTATGTATAAATTTCTATTTATTTCTTACAAGGAAATTGATATTAACAGAATAACATTAAAATGGACAACGTACTTTAGGTTGAAAATATGCTAAGACAACTTTGTTATTCTAAATGGAACTAGGTAATTCCCTGTAAGCTGCATTTCACCTTTATTAATGAAATGTGTCTACATAATTTTAAAAAATTTTTTAGATTTTTTATGTACCCTAGGTTTTTGTTTTGTTTTTTAGAAAGGGGAGAGGCAGGGAAAGAGAAGGGAAAAGAGGAAAAACTTCATTTTGTTGTTCCACTTATTTATGTATTCATTGGTTTATTCTTTTACGTGCCGTGACCAGGATCAAACCTGCAATGTTGGTATATCAGGTCAGCCCTCTAACCAACTGAGTTACCTGGCCAGGGCCTAAAAATGTTTTTGTGTACCTACTTTAAATACAATGAGAAATTGAAGAATTTATCTTAGATTTTGTATGTAATAAATGTTTTTAAATAATTTTTTATCCTTGCTGGAGGACATTTTTTCATTGCTTTTAGAGGAAAGAAACATCAATGCAAGAGAGCATTGACTGGTTGCCTCCCGTATGTGCCTGGACGAGGACGAACCTGCAACCTAGGTATGTGCTCTGACTGGGAATCTAACCCTTGACCTTTCAGTTACAGGATGATGCTCCAACCAAGCCACACCAGTCAGAGCTACTGAAAAAATTTTTTTGTTAATTTTCACTTATTGATTAGAGAGAGAGAAATAAGTGTCTGTTTGTTGTCCCCTTTAGTTGTGCATCCATTGGTGGCTTCTTGCATGTGCCTGACCAAGGATTGAACCTGCAACCTTGGCATCATCAGGGCAACACTCTAACCAAGTGAGCTACTGAATAATTTTTTAGAAAAACATAGTATTTGGGGTGGGGGTCAGCAAAATGGGTGAAGGGGATCAAAAAGTATAATCTTCCAGTTGTAAAGTAAGTCATGGGGATGGAAAGCATGGTGAATACAATTAATAATACTGGATTACATTATTTAAAAGTTGCTGAGAGTGGATCTCTAAAGTTTTCATTTCAAAACAAAATCATTAATATGGAAAATTTTACTTATTTAAAAAGGAAAAATTATTTTAAGTAGAAATAAAACTTTTTTAACATTTGGCTATTTGGGAATAAATCTAACTCGTAGATAAAGAATATGTTCTTCCTGGCTGGCATAGTTCAGTGGATTGAGTGCAGGCTGCGAACCAAAGCATCGCAGGTTCGATTCCCAGCAACCGCACATTGATGTTTCTCTTTCTCTGTCTCTCTCCCCCTCTCTCCCCACTTCACTCTCTAAAAATAAATAAAAAACATCTTTTAAAAAAAAGAATATGTTCTTGCTGAAATATTGGTGAGTTTTTAAGTCACAAATCTTACTGTATGAGATCAAAACTACATATGCCATGTTACCTCTAAAAACTAAAATGACTGGAATCTTTGGAATTCTCTTCCCCCACTAATTCAACAAAGCCCAGATTTGTTGGTTTAGAACACAGACACATCTCCTTGAGTTACCCAAGCAAAGCTACTTTTCAGTAGTTAAAACAATCTATATATATTGGTCATTTATATCTTACAAGATTTGTGCATCTTAAAGACAAAAAGCAGAGGCAACAGATTACAGCAAATCTGTTAAGAGTACAGTTTCTATTCTACTAAGTGTACTTTGCACTTTTCACATAATATGCAGGGCTGCTTATTGAATGGACATGTGCCAAAATCTAGGTTAAAGCTTTTGTAATTCTCTGCCAGAATGAAAATATGAGCTTCTGGCCTTTAAGAGCTGTGTAACAACCATCCAAAATTGGAAAATCGAGTATTTAAAAACTGAAATTTGCATCTCACCATTTAAAAAGCTATGAACAGAATCTCAATCTTTGGTATTTAAAATAACATTACTAAAAGCAGGTAATTAGGAGATATCTGTGTAAGAAAAAGCATCAAGAACTTTCCCAAAACTAGCACAATGATTTAATTCAACTTAATCCTGTATTTAGGATTACCCTAGAATGATTTCATGGACTGCAATCCAGAATACCAAATACGTATTTCAACAATATTAGAACACACTTTAAGGCTACATATATCATTAAGGTGTCATTCTCCAGTTGACTTTCTCTTGAAAGCTTCAGATTGCAAATTGTATTTTTATTGTTCCTCTTCACATTTAGCACAAAATGGTCTTTTTCTAGTTTAATTATGAAAAATTCTTAATATGTATGTATAGATATCTTCAGAACAGAGTGAAATATTCAGTTTGGAAATTTTGGATAGTCTTGACAAAATATCACAGTTAGTGGATGTTTTTGACTATTCTGTGCTAAGAGCTGGCTCCAGAAGCAGAGATGAGTATAACAACCTATTGTTAAGCTTTACGCCATGAGTGTATTTATGTGGGTACCTTAAATCATGTCAAGAGGCATTACACTTGAAAATGCAAACACTTAATAAAAGAGTGGTTAGGAATGTAAAATTAAAACCAACTACGGATTAGCTACCTTAACAAGTACTGTAGTCTTGGATTCAGCTGACATTTACTTTGTACTGTGTCAGGGCCATGTTTAAGAAAATACTTATAGTTTTACCTTGCACATTTGTTTTTTAAATAAACATACATATGCCAGTATTTTCACTAAATAGCATGACCACTTCAAATGGACAAGTATAGTAGAACAGAAAAGTTCAAGTGCATTGATAAATTTAAAGGGTACGGTATAGACACAGATTAGTTGACTGACTTGGGAAATGGGACAAGATCAAGGGTTTAACAGGAGAAATTACATTTGACTAAATCTTGATAGATGTGTCAGGCTCACCAGAAGGACAAAGACAGACAGTTCAAGATAGGGGGTATAGTATGAGTAAGGTCAGGGCCTGAAGAAACTTTTAAGTGGTTCATTATGGCTGGAACACAGGTGTACATGGAGAGGAAGCTGGAGGTCAGCAGCAGATAGATCTTTGGAATGGTGATCTTGTAGGATCTAACTTCAGTCCTCAACTTCTGGGCCTGGTGCTCCAATTTCAGTATGCATCAGAATCACCTACGGTGCTGATCTAAAACACATATTCCCCCGCCCCATTCTAATTCAGGTCCACACTAGTACCTGGAACCTGAAGTTTAAGGATGCTCCTTAATAATTCTAGTTCAGAACCTGGGCCACATTTTGAAGAAATATTACCATAGGCAACGAATAGCCATTAAACATTTTTCAGGGAGAAGTAACAATGAGAAGTGAAAGCAGGTAAGAACCTAGAGTGCAAAATGAACCAGATGATTGGCAATGGTAATGGGAGAAAGGTGATGCCCTTTACCAAGATAGCTGATAGTGCCCATGGTTAACCCATGCCATGTTTTTACAAACACAAACGTTAATTTTACAGTGTTACTGCAAAAACTCATTTAAATATCCCCCTGGGACTTTTGCCCATTCAGTTTCATTCCTGTCTGTATTAGTGCCATAATATTTATTTCCAGTCTGGACATTTCTTCTGAACTTCCAATCTGCTGAGGACCGATCATCACCTCCTGGATGCTGGCTGTACCAGGGATCCCCAATTCACCATATTCAATATTAAGATTTCCTTTCCAAGCCAGAATCCTAGGAACTAAGAGAGACCCTCCCTATCCCTCATATCCATCTACTTACCTAAATGGGACCTATTATAAATTCAATGTTAGAAGACAAAAAGACAAATTTATATGCAGTAGATCCTTGACATTTATTTTTTAATATTTCATTTATTTTTGGAGAGGGGGAAAGGGTGGGGGAAAGAAAGGGAGAAAAACATCAGTGGGTGGCCATCTCTCACATGCACCCAACTGGGGACCTAACCTGCAGCCCAGGCATGTGCCCTGACTTGGAATCAAACCAGTGACCCTTTGGTTCGCAGGCCGGCACTCAATTCACCAAGCCACATCAGCCAGGGCTAAATGCTTCACATTTAAGAATTTAACATTCAGTTTTAACAAGTGATCCTAGGGGTTTAGAACTTAGTCTGTTATTTCACTTAGGCAAAAATGTTAACCACATTCCCTGTGAAGCTGGTATATGTGAGGTGAGCAGGTCACTTAGCTGATAACTGAACCTAGCTCAGCACTGACATTAAAGATGGCTTTATTGCTCTATCAACATATGGAAAAAATGTCCAGAAATTGAAAAATACTAAAGTAGAAAGTACTATTTGTGGAAAATTGCTTCCAAAAAAAAGTTAACTGGTAGTATGATGGAAAAGTTAAGATTTAAAGGTCCTTGAAGCCTAACCTAAAAGGTAGAGCTTTTGTATAAAGTGGCAGGATGAATTTGGCAGCAGCTTATCTCATACACAAATGAGCTTATTACTACATGCTTTACATAGAAAAATAGAAATAATTAAGTGTTTTCTCCAGTGTTACAGGCAATATAAAAATCATTGGGAGAAAGCTAAAGCCGGAAATAAACACAATTTTAATACACCATCATAAAGATAAGCAATGGAATAAAGAGAAAAAACATCTAGACGACTCACAGATCGATGGATACCTAAAACTTAAGACAACCTATGTAACAAGTGGAGAAAACATTAAATGGTGATTGGTCAAAGGAAGAAAAATCTTTAGATAAAAACATAAAATTTTTTTAAGTTTCTAGAAAATTGTAGAATATCTCTGATTTTGGATGAACAAAGATTTCTAAAAGAGGACACCAAAGGGCATTAATTATATAAGATTGATAAATTGGACTAAATTTAGGAACTTGTTTATCAAAAACAAAACAGAGCACCATTAAGAATGTGAAAATGCAAGCCCTGGCTGGCGTAGCTCAGTGGATTGAGCGCGGGCTGGGAACCAAAGTGTCCCAGGTTCGATTCCCAGCCAGGGTACATGCCTGGGTTGCAGGCCATAACCCCCAGCAACCGCACATTGATGTTTCTCTCTCTCTCTCTCTATCTCCCTCCCTTCCCTCTCTAAAAATAAATAAATAAAAAATCTTAAAAAAAAAAAATGTGAAAATGCAAATCAATCAAATCCAAAAGGAATAAAATGTAGAATATATATAAATAACTCCAACTCCTCAGTAAGAAAAAAACTCTAAAGAAAAACAGGTACAACTGCCAGATTATATGTGCACACTCAGCTTTAATAGATACTGCCATACAGTATCTGCTTGAGACTTGGATAGTTCAGAAAAGAAAATACCCACATTGTCATAAGCACGTTAAAATGTGCTCAAGCTCAGCCATGAGGGAAATATATATTCAGATCTTAATGCCAGACCATTGTGTACCCATTTGGATGGCTAAAATGAAAATTTATTGCAATACCAAGTGTTAGTATATATAACAATCAGAACTACTTTCATCCAGAAAAATCCACTTCTTAGTATATACCCAAAAGATTGGGGGGGGCCCGCACACGCACGTGTGTGCTTGTGTATTTGAAGATCTTAAATAATTAGAGGGGAAGGAGAAAGGGAAACAAACATTAGTGTGTGGATGCCTCTCACATGCCACTCACTGGGGGCCAGGCCCACAACCCAGGCATGTGCCCTGATGGGGAATCCAACTGGTGACCCTTTGGTTCACAGGCCCGCACTCAATCCACTGAGCACCAGCCAGGGCAGATGGATGTATATTAAGTGCACCAAATTGTTCACTAAAAATGTTCACCTAAACATAATTTGTAATATTCCCAAATCAGAAACCCAAATGTCAATAGCTGATTGGACAAACTGTGACATATTCATATAATGCAAAGCTCTATTGCAATGAAAAATGAGCAACTGCTTTTCACAGAATAACTAACAAACCAATTCCAGAAGCCTAAGGGGGAATCTTCTTAGTGGCTCATCTGTTCTGTTGTCTGACCTAGGTAGTGATCATACAGAGGCATGTGTGTCTACATTATCATGATTTTTGCACCCTTCTGAATACATTATGCTTCAAGAGAAACCTGGTCCCAAGAAAAAAATTTTGACAAATGATTTTAGTACTGTATTACACAAATTATCAAGTGTGTGAAGGGACTAAATATTTTTCAGTTATATTTCAGTATAAATTTTATTAGGAAATGAATCTGCTATAAAGATGCCTATTTCTTGTGAATGTTAAGGGTCCACTGTATTCATATTTCCTTATGACCAAAATGTAGAAGAAAAACTGGAAATTCTAAGGGGATCAACATGAAGACCATGTGGTTTTAAAAATATTTTGGCATGAAGTTGTATTTTGTCTTCCACAATGATCTTCCTTCTATTCACATAAGTCTACCCCCCTCTATCTTTATTTAGTCTCAATTTCTCCCTCCCCCTTTTGTATGCAGAAGGCAAAGATAGATGTCCACTAACTTTAATCCATGATGTCACAATTCAAACTTGGTTCTTATAGATGGGACCTGTGCTCCAGTAGAGTGATGGAAAGAAACTAACATTTGTTTGACGTTTTACTAGTACCTTAGTAGGCAGTGATGCCTAGGGCTGACTCAAAGGCTAGCATCAAAATTAGTATTACAACTGCAAAGCTATGTATTTGCAGAAGGTGTTCTCTCTTCTTTAAGAGTCATGTCTGTAAGGTAAAACTAAGCCAGCAGGAAGGCAGAAAATAACTCTGATTTCCTAGGAATAAGGAATGAAAAACTAAAACAAGTAAGCACTGTAAAACTGTTTTTTGTTTTTTTTTTTAATGGCTGGTCAAATATCCTGAAACATACATATATTTTGATAGTCTTCTAATCCCAGTTGAGTTCAAATATTAAAGTAACACACACGAGCTAAGAGAATTCAATATTTTTGTTCCAAGGCACTTACTGAATCTCCATGACTAGATGAAAACAAGGACAATTAGAATAGACAGTTAGACAGTATATAATATAAAAATAATTTTTTGCTTACAATTTACAAAATGTATTATTATTACAATCTTTGATCTCTGATAACCTGCAATGCTGGCTGCATGAATCCAGCAATTTTAAAATTCAGAAACTATTTTCTAAAACTTCAGGGCAAATAATTTACAAATAAGGTACACAAAGATTAGACCATGCAGAAATTTCTTACATCTTCTGTTAATATTTTATGACTCCAACTTTATCAAATTATATACCTACTTGCCCTGTACATATACAAAATAATGCATACATGATAAAACATTAGCAAAAGAGTAGTCCTTAAACTCAATTTATCATAAAAGTATTACTATATTAACATGTTTACAAGCAGCGTGTAACAGGGTTAAGAGACATTAAGGCAGTAATACTTGTAGTTACAAAAGAAACCATATGTAATACTTTCTAAGTGTGTAGTATAAGGCAGGTAGATGCTCCCAGCCAAAATGGCTAAGGTAACAATCTATACTGCTGTTAGTCCCACATTTTTAAGATGGAATACTATTAATCTGGCTTTCAGTGGCACTTGAATTTTCCAGTATAATTTAAAGTGTTTTCTGGCTCCCTGAATCATGTCCATTCTGAAGGTGGATCTCTTGGTCCTTTAGGTTTTCCACAGCGACTACCAAAACCTATAATCAAAACACCACAATTACTGGTTAGTATACAGAAATATTTTTATACAGTTAAAACCATGCCAGACATCCTTATTTTCTGGAACAAATAAATTTCCACATGGGAATTTAGAATTCAAACTAAATAAATAAAACTATAAACACAAACCAATGTTCAATTGGGAAGTATCTCATTTAAAAAACTGAATGAATTACAGTGCAAAGTTTAATAAACTTTGTCTTAAGAATATCCTACAATAATGGCAAATGAACTTTGCTCAATCTTGCCAGCATTAACTTAATTCAGATTCTGAAATTACCAATATCTGTGCCTTTTGTTGGACTTTCTGGCATTTGATCTTTCTTCTTACTCGAAGTAGGTGGACATTCTGTACAAGTCTCTGTGTGAATACCTCCTGCTGGATGATATGAAATACAAAACAAAGCCACTGTTAGTTACCATTATTTGTAGCATCATATGTAGAATCCTGTAATTGTTTTAATATGGACATTAAGTTAAATGAACAAGTTTTCTCTCAGGGCATTATGATTTTAGAGGCCCATATAAATATAAATGCTAGGGTAGTGAGCATAGGATATCATAAGGTGTTCTTGAGGACATCTAGAAATCTGAAATGAATACTTCTGCAATGTGAAGATTCTCCTTATGTTCTTACTTTATTTAATAATCCTGGATCTTCTCTGACTGGTGTGACTCATTGGGTTGGGCATTGTCTCACAAAGTGAAGAAAGGTCTCTAGTTTGATGCTGATCAGGGCACATGCCTGGGTTGCAGACTAGGCCCCTGGTTGGGGGCATCCAAGAGGCAACTGATCTATGTTTCTCTCCCTCTTTCTCCCTCCGTTCCCCTCTTCTCCCCATCCCCGAAAATAAAAAAATCTTAAAAAAAAAAAAAAGTTAAGCCCTGGCTGGCTTAGCTCAGTGGATTGAGTGTGGGCTGCAAACCAAAGCATCGGAGGTTTGATACCCAGTCGGAGTACATGCCCGGGTTGCAGGCCATGACCCCCAGCAACTGCACATTGATGTTTCTCTCTCTCTATCTTCCTCCCTTCCCTCTCTAAAAATAAATAAATAAAATCTTTTAAAAAAATCTAACTTACCATATTTTTCACTTCCAGAGGTTATCAAGCCCTATAAAGAAGACAGTTAATAGCTTTATGAACAACTACAGAAAATTTTGTCTGTTATAATTATTATAAGTCCCAAGAAATCAAGACTTATCAAGATTCTCTGTCAAAGGAAAAGAAAACAATGGTGTTTTCAATTGTTTATAATTAGACTTAAAATTTTTAAATGGACAATATTTTATATTGGGAGTAAAAGGATAGGGAAATTCCTTTTCTTTTTCCTTCTGGATAAAAACTGAAAATGCAGGAGCTACTACACAAAAAAACATACATACTTCTACATTTTGCCAGTCTTTTACCATATTTATAAATCATAAACTAGAAACATAATTATCATAGGTTACTACTATTTTATTAGAAAGTATATCAAAGCTTTTAAGCAGTTGTAACATGTACCCCAATTTCAGGGATATTAAAATATGGGAGAAATACGAAAAAGTTAATATTGATGAAAAACAATTCTTTTCCATGGCTAAAATACTTAGCTACCAATATTTTTCCCTAAATGTGAAAGGAAACCTCATGTAACCAGAAAAAACCAAAGGGAGGTAATGTATCTAATACTATAACAGAAGGAAAAAAATCTAAGAAAGTACTATGACCCTGAAAAAGTAACTCCAGTTTTATTTATACCCCCAGGATAATTTACAAATTTCAAAAAGCAGCTTGTGAAAATAACACTCTGAAGTATAATGATGGTCATAAGTAGACCAGGCTACCCTTTAAAAAAATTCAGACCTCACATTTCACCTAAAATCTAGCGTGAGAAATACTGATAAAAAATATGTTTAATAGTCTTAAGCTAGAAGTTATTATAATAAATGAACCTATGAGAAATTAACCAAAGAGCAAAAATACTGAGCTGTTTCAATCCAAAGGACTCACTTCAGATTTTTTTTGTTCAGACTTTTCCTGACTTTGAAGTTCACTCCATTCAGGTGTACCTGAGAAAAAGGAAATCTCACAATTAAAATTAACATCTTTACTTCTTGAAATTTCTTATATTAGATAATATACAAAAACATTCTATAGATTTTTAGAAACTATCACTTTCATAAAAAATTTTCTTGCTTCAATCAACTTAAGAATATCCCTTTAAGTTTCCTTTCTTAAAATTTAATTTTAAAAATTCAGTCCTGGCTGGTGTAGCTCAGTGGATTGAGCACGGGCCTGAAAACCAAAAGGTTGCTGGTTCAATTCCCAGTCAGGGCACATTCCCGGGTTGTGGGCCAGATCCCCAGTAGGGGATGTGTGAAACACAACCACACATTGATGTTTCTCTCCCTCTCTCCTTCCCTTTCTCTCTCTATTAAAAAAAAACAACTCCTGGCTGGCATAGCTCAGTGGATTGAGCGTGGGCTGTGAACCAAAGTGTCGCAGGTTCGATTCCAGTCAGAGTACATGCCTGGGTTGCAGGCCATGGCCCCCAGCAACCACACACTGATGTTTCTCTCTGTCTCTCTGTCTCTCTCTGTCTCTCTCTGTCTCTCCTTCCCTTCCCTCTCTAAAAATAAATAAAATCTTAAAAAAAAAACAAAAAACAAAAAACTATGCTAAAAAAACAACTAAAAATAAATAAAAAATAAAAATTCAGTCATCAGTTTATTATAAGCTCACTATAATCTACAGCTTTGACAGACTTGTTTAATATTCTGACGTATATATGGCTTCATTGTTCTTAACAATTTTTTTTTAAATAGTGAAGCCATATATTTCCATAATATTTTTATGTATTTGTTTTTAGAGAGGGGGGCAGGGAGGGAGAAACAGGAGAGAAACAGCAAAACATCAATGAACTGATACACACACCTAACCTGAGAACTGGCCCCACAACCTAGGCACGGGCTCTAAGTGGGACTCATCCAACTGGCGACCTTTCAGTTTGCAGGAGGGCACTCAATCCACTGAGCCATACCAGCCAGGGCAACATTCTTAAAATCAGTTAAAATTAATAAAATACTGGTGAAATGTAATTCTGGTAAGAGTAATGATCATGTCCACAGAGCATGAGACACTGAGACATATATTAAAGCTGTTCCTGTACTCTTTCTCTAGAGGGGAAGAAGAGAAGTGTATTATTAGGGCTTTATATTATGATCACTATTCCCAGTTCTCATTGATACTCTTGTGGCCTTAAGTGTCCTTCAGTTAATACCAACTGAATGATGCCCAACTAACAACCCAACTTAAATGTTTACTTACCTGAAATGGCACAAAAGACTCCACATTGCAAATACATTTGTAATTGCATTTAATTGCATTATAGTATCTAACATAAATACAGTCATTTCAGTTATCTTAGCAAGTAAAAATAACATTTTTAAAAGTATTTTTCATACAAGGAATTAAAAACATTTGTCAGTATCAATTCAAACCTGTTTTTTAATTTAATTATACAGTTTAATACCAACTACATTAACATCAGCCATGTTTTTCAGAGTTTAAACTAGAGTATGAAGTATTTTTATAAAAGCAGAAGAAATACTCACTATGTTCACTTGCTAATACAAAAGACTCGGGAGTTCGTTCAGGGAGAGGAGGAGGTAAATCTTCACTAATGGCAACATCTATATTAAATACATAAAATTTAGACAAATTATGTACTTTGTTAAAAAATGTTGACTCATAAAAATGATCTTATTATCTAAGCAAGAGAGCTTTCTTGATATTCTCAATTCATTGCCATAAGTATCTGAAAGTTTTTTTTAAAGCAAACATTAAACAAGAAATCCTTACCATTTGACTTGTCAAGAATTACAAGGCCTATTCAGTAAATAAGAATGAAATCCATCACAGAGAGAAAATGACTCTCCCATAACTTTCCCAACAGCCCGCAAACATTATCACACTGCCCTCTGAGCCTGGAGGCAGTCTCCAGAAAAGCCAGCGCAGGTGACTTCTTTACTGGGTATGATGATGATGCTTTGAATCCACAAAGCAAAGCTTTGTCATTTGATCTAAGGCAGTATTTCCCAAACCGGAATCTACTGCCTAACTGGACTTGATGAGTTCTGCCACACTTCACACCATCTGTTCTCTTTAGTTTTTAAATGCCACTCATTTTAACTATGTAATTCAGTCATTTTTTAAATAGTGGCGATTAAAATAACAGATGTGAAGTAGTAATTTTTCTACTGTACATAAAAATAACTTTTTTGAATGTCCATTCATATATTAACTAAAATCTTTTAAACAGCAGTGCATGACTATGATAATACTGACTGAAGCCATATAAAAGCTTTTCAGTAAAAACAAAATTACCTCTTAGAGAATACAATGCATTAAGCCTCACCAGCCTTACTATGGCATAGGGTGAATTAGATCTTTTGAGGTTTCACTGGAAAGGTAGGGAAAGAAAACATGAGGATAAAATTCCATGTGTGGACTCTTATGTTAGGGAGGATGAGGTAAAGGAAGGGAAATGTGAGGTCCTGTATTATTTTGTCCTGGCCTTGACAATTCTTTTTTTAAAATCTTGCCATGATATTTTGCTATTTTACCACATTTGACAGGCTATTAAAAAGAGATTGAAAATTAAGTAAACCATTTTCAATTTTCAAGAAGAATGAGCCAGGTATGATTGTTACTGTCCGTTCACATTTATTTAGTTTAATATACAAGATAGTAAGAGTTTTGCGTCCTGCTGAGAGCAAAGTTCCAGTCCAATACTTAGTAAGAGTCTGAGCCATCATCATCCTTCCCCTTTTGTTACTAACAAATCAGTGACAAAGGGATGGCTGCTGGAAGAAAGGGATGCATAATCTTGGCATTGTGGTGCCATTTCATAATTAACTGAACAAATCAGGTAGGGCAATCTTACTTGTTTACGTTAAGTATCAAGTATCTTTCAAAAACTTTGTATCTCTTCTCTCTTAAAGCCTTTTTTATTTCCAAACTGTGGCCCTTGCTTTTAAACTACATATTTCTCCCTCAATCTCTGGATTGCCTTTCCTACGTTATAAACTTGTTTTAGAGGTTACTTAACCTCTAAACACCACATTTTTACACAGACTTTTGTGAATAATACATTGCATGGGGGCCTAGTGTAGCCAAGTTTGAGAATCTTTCAGTATACCAGAGTCAGTTTAAAAATTCATAGCCAGGAATTTCTGTCAGGCAGTAATTTATGCCAGTTGTTTTAGGTATCAAAACAGAATTATTCTGTTTAACTCCCTACAAAGTTCTAAAAGAAACAAAAATCTATTCTTGAGCCAATGGTTCATCTGAAGATAAATAATGATATTAAGAACAGAACTGCTTATAGTTAGTTATGCTGTTGCACAGAACACTTACACAGGAAAATCTTCATTTAACACCAGATTAATTTAGCATAATCAGGACAGGGTGAAAAGAAACAGAAATCACATTTATAGCTATCTTTGCTTTGATATACAAATAAAATAAAAAGCAGAAGTGAGCCAATATACAGTAGGGTGCTTTCAACTATCCCTGTATAGTATGTGGTATTTTAAAGGACTCTTTTCTGTTATCACCAAAAAACTGGGCATGTGGCAGTAAATTTAAAGAGCATATCACATCATGCATCCTTCCTTCCCTCAACCCATTCTATTTCTAATAATCATAAAAAAAAATTTTCCTAGGCCCAAGACATCATGGCTGAAAAGGGGGTGGGGTGCCCCAAATGTAAATTTATTGTCTACACATTTTCTTGAGTATAGCTTTAACTTGATCGTTATTTTTAAAACTCTAAAGTTGAGGGATAAAAAGATATTAACACTTTTAAATTATGGCAAACTGGTAAAAGTAGTATTTATTGTGGTATCCATTATCTTCTGAAGACCCTTCAAATAAAACACAGAAGACTCAAGAACATAGGAAATCCTATAAATTTCGGGAACTAACTTAAACTCTCATCTATTCATCAGATATATTCTTTTTTTTTAAAGATTTTATTTATTTTTAGAGAGGGAAGGGAGGGAGTATATACATATATACATACATATACATACATACATACACACACACACACACACACACACATATATATATATATATATATATATAAGAGAGAGAGAGAGAAACATCAATGTGCAGTTGCTGGGGGTTATGGCCTGCAACCCAGTGATGTACCCTGGCTGGGAATCGAACCTGCGACACTTTGGTTTGCAGCCCACGCTCAATCCACTGAGCTACCCCAGCCAGGGCTCAGATACATTCTTAAAATAAAAAATACAGTATGTCTGAGTTAGGAAAAATAAAGACACCACAGTATGAGTAGTACTTATTCAATCGGAAAAAGAAAATCGTCTTTCAAGTTCACAGCACTGAAAGCCACACTATAGAAGAAGAGAAAATTTTCAGTTACAACAATTGAAACATTTTGAAAACAGAAAACCCAGCAATGCAATGTGATCAAATTAAGGTAAGAAACAGAATACTTAAAATTTTTTAAATCTAAAATAATGAAATTTTGCTGTAGGTTCTAGAGTCAAGTATAGAATAAAACACAATGAATTAATACAGCTAAAGTGCTTAAAACAGTGACTGGCACATAGTAAAAATATTTAAGTGTTAGATACTATTATTACCTTTTTCAGCACCTGAATGTATTGTTCCTGCTATATCATGCCTAGCAATGGACATTGGCAATACTTTCCTTGTAGAAATGCTTTCAATACTACTGGCAGCAGAAACTGTGGCACTTGCTGTTGAAATACTAGTTTTATTCTTGGTCAAAGCATCATCACAGTTCCTTTCATCTGAGTCTGAGTCATCCGAGTGAAGAGGATTAGTAAAACTGAGGGGTGCTCTGAATAGAGGTGAATTGCTACGATGATCCACAAGATCCTGGGTTTCAACTTGTATTGTGGGGCTTGGTGTTAAACTCACAGTTTTCATTGTTTGACAGTGGTTATCTGAGGATTTTCCTTCAGATGAATCAGGCACAGGTAGGGTATTTTCGGGTCCATGAAATGACCACATTACATGTCCCTTCTCATCAAGAGGCAAGCGGTCTGGCCTTGGAGGTGTGTCTGAATTCTTCTGTGATTCTTCTGGTGGACTAACTGCAGCTTTATTTGACTGTGACCCACTACAATCCACACAGGAATTCTGGGAATTATCATCAACTTTTGGGTCCCTAGGTGAAGCTGATTTAATTTTAATTGCATGTCCCCTATTCAAGAGTGTGTTCCCATCAAAACTTTTTGGTCCCTCTTGGAGAGGGACCTTCTTAATTTCAAAACTTAAATTTCGCTCTAATTTTTTATCGGTCTGTTCAATAGTTGATTCATTTTTCCCTGGAAGTTCTGTTGATTTATTATAATTTCTGTTGAGGTCTGTCAAATGTTGTTCTGATGAAACCATGTGCAACACTGGCTTTGGATGGTATCTGTCATTGTCCTGCCACACAGTAGTAACTGTTGGAAAAGCCGAAGGGGGAGAAGGTGTCAAGATGGGTGGCACTGGGTGAGGTTCCGGTGGCTGCAGTATTTCTTCCTTAGCATCCCCTTCTACAAGGCAACTGAAAAACAAGATTAACAAAAGGCTATTTTGAGAATGTTCATCCTTTTAAAAACAAGTTGATAGGTAACAATTATGTAGTTAAGTTTATTATATAGAGTGGTTATATGTGGTTATGAACAAAAATTATAATTTGTCAAACCAAAAAACTTAATGTTTAACAAATTAATACTGTTTAAAAAGTCAAATCCAAGAATTTTAATGAAAAAACAGTAGCCCCTCACATAGGCATTTAGCTACCCAGACGTCAACTTTCAATGTTTTTAAATAGCTGTTTCTAAGATTTACCTTCATTATCTCAAAATATTTTAAAATCCATACTGTTCTATTTCATATATTCTCTATTGTCTTTCTACTGTGTCTTCTTCATCCTCCCAAGACTGTAATATTATAATTTTTGTTGTTCCATCTTATGACTTTAGTTGTTATTCATATCAGTGATACAGTTATTTTATTTCTCTTGTACATGTTCTTGTTTTGCCTAATAATTGCTTTGTGTTTCTGGATGGCTTGGTTCTCTATGTATCATCAGTAATTCAGCCCTTCTTACAATTTACCTGCAGATTTGTACACCCCCTCTAAACTAGTCAGGCACACCAGGTAACTTTATCAACACCACGGGCAACTCTCTTCAAACTTTGGCCCGCCCTCCTGTTCCAGTGTGGGATACTGGCTCCTTAGGGCACCACAGAGATGATTTCTCTTCTGTGTCATACTCCTCTTTCCCACACCCAGCCTTCCTTTTTCTAGGTATACTCCCTTGTTTTGGTGGGTTATACACCCTCTAGTTGCTTCTTAAGAACTATATAGTCCCCAATCAGTGTGGCTCAATTGGTTGGAGCCAGTACACCAAAAGGTTGGAGCATCATCTAGTACACAGAAAGGTTGGGGGGCTCCATTCCCAGTCAGTGAATATACGTAGGTTGCAGGTTCAATCCTTAGTTAGGCAGTGTATGGGAAGCAACCAATTGATGTTTCTCTCTCTCCTTCTTCCCCTCTCCCTAAAATCAGTAAACATTTTTTAAAGAACTATATATAAGGAGACAAATTTCTTAAGGCTTTGTATATTTATTATGTTTTCAATGTTAGACTTTTTTGAAAAGGTATAGAATTCCCCATTAGAAATTATTTTCCTTCAGAATTTTATAATTCTGATTCCTGTCCTTTTGAGTGTGAACTTTTTTTTTTTCTCTTGGTGCTTTCAGGCTTTTTTTTTTTAAGATTTTGTTTGTTTGTTTGTTTATTTTAGAGAGGGAAGGGAGGGACAAAGAGAGAGAGAAAGAAACATCAATGTGTGGTTGCTGGGGGTCGTGGCCTGCAACCCAGGCAAGTACCCTGACTGGGAATCAAACCTGCGACACTTTGGTTCACAGCCCGTGCTCAATCCACTGAGCTACGCCAGCCAGGGCTGCTTTCAGGCTTTTTTTATTCTTGATGTTCTATAACTTCATGTAACTGTCTAAAATCCACTGTACTATAATTTTTAATCTACTATATTGGGAACGTTCTATATCAAAATTAATGTTTTGTTACTAGAAAATTTTTATTCCTTTGCTAACTTTTTACTTCTGGTCCCCTTCCAGACTACTACTATTATTACTATTTAACAGACCTCTTGGTTTGATTCTTCCCTCTGCAATTTCTCTCTTTGTTTATATTCATGAGCAATATCCTTGATTATCTTCCAATTTTTGTTTTGATTTTTAAAATTTATGCTGTTACATTTTTAATTTCCAGTAGCTTATTTTTTACTATCCAATTCTTATTTCATGGCATCAGTATTTCCTAATGAATGAAAAAAAAAAAAAAACGGACATCTGTCCACTTCCCCCATATCGTTTGTCTACTGTGTATTGTCTCCATTTCCTTCCAGTTCCTTTTCCCCCTGCTTATTTGAGGTTGTCTTTCATGTTAGGGGCTTTGTCAAATGTCTGATCATTCCTGGTTTAGTTCACTTTGTAAACTGCATGATGGTCTAACCACTATGTTATGCCTCTGAGGCTAACACAGCACAGCATGGTGTTGAATATAAACTGTTATTGAACAAATGTACACATAAATCTCTTAAATTCTCTTAAATTGCACCTTGAAAAAAAGAATAAAATATTTAAAATGACTGAAAGATGTGTATGTGTGTTATGGGGGAGGGCTTGTGCTTTAGTGATCATCTTATTGCATGGGAACTGAACATAGTCCTTGCAGTATCATTGATGGGCACTACCATCAATAATGATGATAGCTTTCCTCTCCTGGGCTGGTTAGTTTTTTAGGAAGGGAATTCTGTCAATACCAGAAGTGGACACCAGTATTCCGGGAATGAAATAAAGGGTAAGAGCAAGGGGGCTGGAGGATCTCATCAGTCAGTAGGCAGATTCCTGGTCTGAGTTAAGACAATAACTACAACTCCCATTAGTTGGACCTAATGTCCCTGAATCCAGAGATTCCCTGTTCAGCCACTCCAGAGTATATCCTTCCTACTATGTGCCAAACAAGGTATGGGAGAAGCAGTCATCTGCCTGCTCAATTTTGATGGATGGAATATGGGGTTCTAAATCCTCTTCATGGAGACATTCAAGTACTCTTCTTGTTTTCAGTGTCATACAACAGCTTAAGTGGGACCCCCGATTTCTGAGCCTTTCTGGAAGGTTCTTTGAAGAGAATCATTTTGCTTCTTACTGGTTTTCCCACCTACAAGACAGCAAGTTTCAGCTTTCCTTGTTAGGTCCCTTTTTCATTGGTCACTGTGCTGTTCACTTTTCAATCTTTTGTCCACATCTCAATTTGATGCCATCTCTGCTCCAATTTTGTTTTTTTCTTTTGTTTATTTTTTATACATAAAGATATATATAAATTTTAGGAAGTTTAGAAAGGGACCAGAGGTTAAGTGTTCAAACTGCCTTATTTAATCAGTGATCTTAAAAATGCTTTTAGAAGCCATAGTCTATGCATGATGTTCATACATACATATTAAATATATTCTTGACTACTCACATTTTAAAAAACAGCTTTATTGAGGCAGAGCTGATATGCAAAACAAACTGCACATATTTAATGTATATAGTTCAATGAATTTGGACACATACACTCATGACACTATCACCACAATCAAGGTAAAACACATATCCATTACCTCCAAAAGTTTTCTTCTGTCCTTTCTGGCTACTCAAATTTGATAATTATACTGACAGATTTTTTCCCTTTATCCTTCCTCATTTTAAGTTTGGTTTAAACAAGTCTTAGTATACTTTTATACCACTTGTATACGCACAAAGATGATAAGTCCTTTCACATAAAACAATATGCTACATACTGATTTACCACTATGGTACCCAACATTCACATTTTCACTACATACTCTGATGTAAAAAAATTCCAGTGAAGAAATACAATATAATTTGCATCATTCTAATTTTAACTATTGTTCTAAATTGCATCTGTTCTGAGGAAGGCATGTTTCACTTTTCAGAAACAAAATATTAGGCACCAACTACACGCTAAGCATTATACCAGTACCAGAAAATGACAAAGCAGTGAACACAATAGTCTGGGTCCCTAAGGAGTACAGAGAAACATTGAAAAATAAGGCTAAAAGGACAGAGTGAAGCTATATTATAAAGGCCTGGAATTTTATGGTATGAAGTTTGGACTTTATAATAGAAAATTTACATTTAAATTGTTTGATCAAGTCTTAAAATGAGTAACTCTCTATTAACTTCTGTTTCAAATTTATGTTTTATAGAAACTCATAAAATTACTTTCCTTATAGTAATATAGGCTGGCTTCCACATGGGATGGAAAAATTATAGAGGTGAAAGAAATAACAACCAAAATTGCAGAACACTTCAAAACCCCCCCAAAACTGATCCATTCTTCCAGAGTAACCCCCCCCCCACCCCCGCCGCAAACACACAAAGTATTGGACTGGAAGACGATAGATTTGTGTTCTCAGGTAACTCAGCTAGCCTATGCAGGTCAGCTCCTTTGGGTCAGTTATATTAATACCCATTTAAGAAGGATGCTCTCCACTTGTGTTTAACCTTTATTTCTTGGTTTTACTATGTACTCTGACCACCACCAATAACTTTTAAAATTATACCTGAGACCAAAGGTATTTTCTAAAAATGGAAAGGAACAACACAAGCATTAAGAAAAGATTAAAGCAAAGAAAGCGTAAAAATTAAGACAATGACAATAAGCATGAATAACCATGCATTTTGCCAAACTCGACCCTTATTTACCTTAAAGAATGCCAGTATTTTTTAAAGATCTTAATGTTATTTATTTAATTATTTATTTATTTTTGGAGAGAGGGTAAAGGAGAGAGAGAGAGGGGGAGAGAAGCCTCAGTGTGTGGTTGTCCTTCACACGCCCCCCACTGAAGACCTGGACTGGAACCCAGGCATGTGCCCAGACTGGGAACTGAACCGGTGACCCTTTGCTTCACAGTCTGGTGCTCAATCCAGAGCCAAACCAGACAGGGCTAAAGAATGCCAATTTGGAATAAATAATTCAACTAGAACTTGAACATTTTTTTTATTACTTTTCTCTATTTTTTTTAAATTTTGTTTGACATTTTTTTACTGTTGATCAAATACAGTAGTCTCCATTTCCTTCCCGCACCCATCCCACTCCAGTGGAACTTAAAAATTTTTAAGTAGTCAAATAAATCAATCTTGTCCTTTGTGATTTCCTTTATCATTTTATTATAGCCCTTCTTCAAGTTTGTCAAACATTGTATTTTTTGTTTCAACCATTTGACTTTTTGTATTTACTAATAATTTATTTAACTATCTGAAGCTTACTTTGATATTTGTTGTGGTATAAGGATCTAAATATATTTTTTCCCAAATGGTTAATATTATAATATGGCAATAAACAATCCTGTTATTCCCCCTATTTAGTACATGTGAAATTAATTCTTAAAGGACTGATTCCTTAGGTAATTGAATGCTGTCAACTGTTATATTCTTATACCACTAACAAACTTTTAAAATAGCTGTACTGTTTCAGCCCTGGCTGGTGTAGCTCAGTGGATTGAGCGCGGGCTGGGAACCAAAGTGTCCCAGGTTCGATTCCCAGCCAGGGTACATGCCTGGGTTGCCGGCCATAACCCCCAGCAACCGCACATTGATGTTTCTCTCTCTTCCTCCCTCCCTTCCCTCTCTAAAAATAAATAAATAAATAAATCTTTAAAAAAAAAAAAAGCTGTACTGTTTCATAATTTTTAAAAGGGTTGGTTCTCACTCATCATTACTTTCAAAGTTTTTTTTAAATATATTTTATTGATTATGCTATTATAGTTGTCCCATTTTCCCCTTCAGTCCCCTCCACCCTGTACACCCTCTCCCCCTTTAGTTCATGTCCATGTGTCATGCTTCTAAGTTCTTCAGCTTCTACATTTCTCATACTATTCTTACCCTCCCCCTATTTCCTACCTACAATCTACGCTACTTATTCTCTGTACCTTTTCCCCCTCTCTCCTCCTCCTACTCCCCTGTTGCTAACCCTCTGTGTGATCTCCATTTCTATGGTTCTGTTCCTGTTCTAGTTGTTTGCTTAGTTTCTTTTGGTTTTGCTTTAGGTGTGGTTGTTAATAATTGTGAGTCTGCTGTCCTTTTACATGTTTTTTCTGTATCTTCTTTTCTTAGATAAGTCCCTTTACCATTTCATAAAATAAGGGCTTGGTGATGATGAACTCCTTTAACTTGACCTTATCTGAGAAACACTTTATCTGCCCTTCCATTCTAAATGAAATCTTTGCTGGATAGAGTAATCTGGGATATAGGTCCTTGTCTTTCATGACTTGGAATACTTCTTTCCAGCCCCTTCTTGCCTGTAAATCTCTTTTGAGAAATCAGCTGACAGTCTGATGGGTACTTCTTTGTAGGCGACTGTCCCCTTATCTCTTGCTGCTTCTAGGATTCTCTCCTTCATTTTTACCTTGGCTAATGTAATTATGATGTGCCTTGGTGTGTTTCTTCTTGGGTCCAACTTCTTTGGGGCTCTCTGAGCTTCCTGGAAGTCTATTTCCTTTGCCAGAATGGGGAAGTTTTCCTTTATTATTTGTTCAAATACATTTTCAATCTGTTGCTCTACCTCTTCCCCTTCTGGTACCCCTATAATTTGGATGTTGAAACGTTTAAAGATGTCCTGGAGGTTCCTAAGCTTCTCCTCGTTTTTTAAAATTCTTATTTCTCCATTCTTTCCTGTTTGGTGGTTTCTTTCTTCCTTCTGGTCCACTCTATTATTTTGAGTCCCAGTTTCCTTCCCATCACTATTGGTTCTCTGTGCATTTTCCTTCATTTCTTTTATGGTAACCTGCATTTTTTCATCTAATTTGTGCCCCAAATCAACCAAGTCTGTGAGCTTCCTGATTACCAGTGTTTTGAACTGTGCATCTGATAGGTTAGCTATCTCTTGGTCACTCAAAAGGATGAGTTCTGGGGCACTGATTTGTTCTTGTTTTAGCCTTTTTTTGGGGGGGCGGGGGGTCTGGTTGCTCCTGTTACGGTGAGGGGCGGGGCCTTAGGTGTTCACCAGGGCTGGGCACCCCAGTCGCTAAATTGTGACACTGTATGTGAGGGCGGGGTCAAGAGGGAACAATGGCAGTAGCTCCGTTCAGTCCCTTCCCTGGGATCCTTGGTTGTGTACTCAGCCCTGTTCCACAATTGCCGCCTCACTGGGTCCACCAGCTGCTGCCTGCGCACTCAGGGTCCACCCGTTGGGATCTTTCGAGCCCCAGATGCCTTACGCGCTCCCGGTTGCCTTATGCGCCAATTCATCGTGTTCTCTGCGCAGCGACCCGCGCCCGGCTGCTTGTCTTAGCCCCTCCTACCAGTCTGGATAAACGGGTCTATTTCAACTTCTTGGCTGTCCAACTTCCATTCAGACAAATTTTCTTTCAGTTCTGGGTGTTATTCTGCCTGTAAATTGTTGTTCCAATCTTGGTTGTGCGTGGAGGTACGGTGCATCCACCTATGCCTCCATCTTGCCGGAAGTCCAAAGTTTTCTTTGGTATTTTTGCCTCTTTATTTATCCAAATGGACTTTAACCTTATACTGTCAAGTTCAGAAAAGAGCTTCTTGGGATTCTGATGAGAATTGCATCAAATATGCAAAGGAACCGATAGCTTAAGCTAAGTAACTTTTAACTTTTCCAACCAAGAAGAGTTCATTTTTTTTTTCAATATGTAAATGAATACACTTCTACTTTCTACTTCAGGTTATCTCCAGGAATTTGATATTTTGAAAAGGATCATTCTTTTAACCCTTCCTTCTCCTATTTGGCTGAACTACAGAACCATTTTCTTCTACTTTTATTCAGCCATTTTGCTCCCCTCTTTCTTATAAATTAACCATTTCAAGGCAGTATATTTGGGTTTAAAAAAGTCAACAACATGGCCCTGGTTGATGTGACTCTGTTGGTTGGCATGTCATCCCATAAACTTAAAGGTTAAGGGTTCGATTCCCAGGCAGGGCACATACCTGACCTGCAGGTTTGGTCCCAGGTCAGGGCACATAGGAGAGGCACCAATCAATGTTTCTCTCCCTCACCCCTCCCTTCTCCTCAGTCTAAAATTAGTAAGCATGTCCTCAGGTGAGGATAAAAAAATGTCAACAACATGGAACAAACTGACAAATGTCAGAGGGCAGGGAGTAAAAGTGACTAGATAAAAGAAGTGAAGGGATCAGCTCAACAACAGATATGCATAGCCCATGGACACTGACAATAGTGAGATGATGGACAGAGGAATGGAGGTGGGTAAAGTGGGAACAATGGGGAACCTCATAATAGTGTCAACAATAAAACTTTTTTAAAAAATCACAACAGCTTATAAAGGATTAGCCACAGCTTTTGAGAAAACAACAACACACACACACACACCAATAAGCCAACAAAAGAAATGTAAAATTAAAAAAACTCAAAGACTCTTTTTTTAAACAATGAAGGAGAATATTAACTGTTTTATGTGATATGGATTGCTCCTATTTCCCAATTTTCTACTTGCTATTTTCCCAGGGTCCTTAGTTGCCAAAAATCCCATGACATCCCATGCTAGATGAGGGTTCCCAAAATCAGGTAGCTTTAAATGCTTCAATCTGAGCAGAACTCAATTCCTGGTTTTGACTCCACATATCCTGTCACTTTAGAATATCCAAGTTATTCTAAGAGTCATAGACGTCTGAAAATCCAGCTCATTCTCCCAGACAACCCTTATAGGAAGCTGATATTCATGTATTTCTGCCAGGCACAAAACTTGCTCCTTCGTGACCTCTTTAATGCCACTGTTTTCTGGTTTTCCTTTTTTCCTTTTCCCAGCTTTCTCTTAGTCTACTCTTTACAAATTATGGTGCTTACCATAATACTTTGATACTTTGTTATAACTAGAATCTGAAAAGTTTTATTTATGCCTTAGTTTCCTATATTTTTATTCTCAAATCTTTACCTCCAGCCTAGATATCAAAATGCCTGAAAGAGAATCAATCACATTCTTCTTCTCAATTGTATTTCCACTTAAAATTGTTTGAACTGAGAGGCATAAGAAAGCATCAAATATACTGTCACTGTCTCTGAAATACTGAACAGATTAAGAAAACTTTACTAAGGCACACACCCTTTTGTGTCTCTGTAGTTAAACTGGTTGACAGTTTATAGAAATAGCTAACAAGGTACACTTCTAGCATGCTGGTGTTAATGAAAAAAAAAATGTATTAGTTTGAAAATAGAGAAGTGAAACCTGCTGTTCAAAATCTGTAATATGATTTACGTGTTTATAAACCATAATTGTATGACTCATTAAATCTAGGACCTGACCTGCAATCCAGGCATGTGCCCTAGATTAGGAATTGAATCGGTGACCCTATGGTTTGCAGGTCTGCACTCAATCCACTGAGCCACACTAGCCAAGGTCTGTCTCATTTTTATTTTTCATTAATCTTAGATCTTGTGATTTTATTTTCAGTTAACAATTTACAATAGTTCCAAACCTCATCTCAACCTATTAGTCACAGGGAACATAATGAAATTCTGCCATTTACCTCTACTGCCTGAATTAAAAAAAAAAAAATCACCTACACATGTAATATAAAGTCACATACAAAAAAATTGAGCACATATCCAAATAAAATCCTATCATAAACTGAATGAACATTTTTCTGCTAATACACATGTGCTACTTTTATTATCCTTTTGCTTATTAAGGAGTAACAGGACCTGAACTTGTGAAATGATATATAAGAAAAGGCTTAAAATTCAGAACATTCTATTTCTATTTTTCCTTCAAAATTAGGAAAAGTTTACCATTATTTATTGTTGGAGATAGAAAACCATATAAATCGCAAATTTCAATGTACAGTGTGAAAACCTCCACACTGGCTCAATCACAAAAAACAAATTAAAAGATATTAGAATAGCAAAATACTTCTTAATTTAATTTATAGCCAGTATAGTTTCTTGTAGGACTCACATGTGGGATGAAGAAGTTAGAGAACAGTTTATATAGATTTTTAACTGGCTATCTTTCACAGGAGATTAAAATTCCAATTTTAGTAGATACTACAGTGGAAATCAAACAGGAAAGAACTACTGGGAAGTTCTATTAAGGCACAGTTAACATCGTGAGCATTTAAACGCTGAGACTTAAACCCATCTATGTAAGCATCCTGATCTTCCTCAGAGAAGCACCGCAAAGGCAATCCAGAGACTAAGTAATTACCATATCTTGCCTTATTGAGGATAGCTGTAGTCTTTTTCTCTTTTTAAAGAGGAATGGTCTTGTTAAGGTACAGTGAATCAATGCCAAGACTAAACCCTGTTCACCTCACCCAACATAAGTCAACTTCTATCAAGGTGAAAAGGGAAAAAATTGGTGAGTACTATATAAAAGAAGTCTTACTCTGAGGAAAGGTCAATCAATTTGGGCAGGTATATGCTTAAGACAAGATACCGTGTAAGTCATTTTCACAGTTTTATTACAGATCTCTGACGGTGCTTCTTTTTAAAAATAATTCAGTAACTTAATTGTAACTTCTCATATTTTATTTCATTTAATCCTTAGAATAATACTTAAACAGAAAAGCCACAAGGATCAAGTAAGTGACTTACTCATGACCTTAAAGTTACTAAGTGGCTAAAAAGGATTTGAAACTAAATTGTTCTGACTTTCTATACCTTTTCCATACCACATAGCAATCTAGCAGTCTAAGTTGATTTTAACTATTATAAATAAGCTTAGTAAAAACTATGTATGTAACCCTGGCTGGTATGGCTCAATGGACTGAGGGCTGGCCTGCAAACCAAAGGGTTGCTGGTTTGATTCCTAGTCAGGGCACACACCTGGGTTGCAGGTCCCCAGTAGGGAGCGTGCACAAGAGGCAACCACACATTGATGTTTCTTTTCCACTCTCCCTCCCTTCACCTCTCTCTAAAATAAATAAATAAATGAAAGCTTAAAAACTATGTATGGTACCAGGTGGGTACTAGAATTATTCAGGAGATCGAGGATCACTTCACAAATTATATAACTGGCTAACCACTATGCTATATATCTGAAACTAATATAAAAAAATAATACTGAATGTCAACTGTAATGGAAAAAACAAACACAAAACAAACAAAAAACCTAAAACAAAAACAAAACACAACAAAAAAGAGTATGAGAAAAATGTACAGAATAAACTAATTTTTTGTTAGAACTGTTATGAAACATCTTCGCATAACCTCTTTAATTTGCATGTAATTTTTGGCAAACATACTACCTGTATAATCATTAGGAGAAATTATAATCTTTAGAATATTTAAAATTTTAGTTGTCCGACATACCAAAACCATGAGTCAGTTCATGGTTATGATAACTATTCTTACTCAGTATACTAATTTTACCAAAGTGAAACACAATTTATGTAGTACATCAGTTCAAATTAGTTGCCACACTTATGCTATATCTTAAACAAAAGAATGATAAAAATTATAAAGAAAATTTAGATATATTCAGAATTTGTTATTTTAATTAACAGGAAGTAAATAGAAAGCATCCTTTCAAAGTGTGACGCACAATACCTGCGGGTCCTTGGTGGTTTTGGAGGAGGAGAATCTTGTTTGTCAGAATCTATGGAACTGACCATATTTTCAGTGTTAATTTCATTCTGCCAAGAAAGAAAAAATTCTTCATTAAAGTTAGGAGGAAAATCATTTTCTTTCCTCATTACTTCAGATAAATTGCTTCTGGGCTTTTGATTTTTTTCACATACCAATTTTTGTGTAGTAACAAAATAGGTGTTATTATTTTGTATAATGTAGCTTGAAGAACTATCAAAAACCAGTCCATCTCTAGTTACTAAAAAATCAATTGTGTACAACAGCATTTCAACATATTTCAAATGCAGATTTTCCCAGGTTTTGTAGTGTGTGCATGCATAAACACAAAGAAAAGAAAAATGAAATAGGTTTACCCAAAAAATAAAGATCCAAGAAGATAGTTTTTTTTAGGCATCGCTACACTAGAAACTTAATGTGTGGAGAGAGGAAAAAAAGCCAACAAAATAAGGGTTATATCCTTCACCTTCCCAACCTTTTTTGGACCCCTACTGCTACCTAGTGCTACCTAGTACTTTTATTAAAGAGGTCCAAGAACTCACTTGAATCATTCCTTGCCTATCCTCCATCACCATGGAGTGCCCTATTCTGTTAGTGTACATAGCCCCTATATCACTGTCTGAACAAATGAACTCCCAAAAGGCAGGGAGAATCCATGCAGGGATATCTTCAGTTCTCACTAGTCACAAGGACCAGGGATATCATCAATACGGATATTCCAGGAGGTGGAAGATGGTATAGGGTGGATAACTGGTGATGGAAATAAACAAAACAACAAAAATAAACAATAGCTATAATTTTTCAAGGAAAAAAATCTTTGTTAGTGTTTAGGATTGTGAATAGATGACCTATGAATCATTATATAAAACATTCCCTTGAATTAATTTCAGGCTCAGGAGTACCTCATTTTTATCCAGCTAGGCTATGTTCATTCTGAACCAGTAAGAAGACAAGAATGATTTTTCACCCTTGTCTATACTGCCCTTGGGGGGCAGAATTTTTGCATATGCTCATATACTGTGATTGATTAAGGAACTCTAAAACTATAGTTACTTTTTTTAAAATCAAAAGGCATTTCTACCATATCCATATCCTGGTAGCCTCTTTGTCTTTATAACTGTTTCTTGACAGTGTGCTTTTTAATAAATTCTCCCCACTAAAGAAAACAGAGACCTCAACTTCCCAGCAACTTTTAGGTTACCCTGTCTCCTAATAAATAATCATATGTATTAGAAGAGTTTTATGCATCTTACTGTGCATCTTACTCTGACCAGAACAAAATAGTTATATCATGCGACTAAATGTTCTCATTCTTAATTAAACCCACCTACCATAACAAAGGCATATGTTGCAGGGATATCTGCTAAAAGTAGGGTTAGCACATAATTTATCATTCAATTCTAGGCTCTTGAGAATGAAAGGGAGAGCACTTTTAATTACTATACCTAGACAGAAAGTATAAACAGGCATTGCCTCAGGGAGATCAGAACATTTGGTCACCACATTTTTAGATACTCAGATATCATGAGAATTTAGAGACTTTTTGCATCATAAAAATACATTTGACATATTAATGATTTGTTTATTATCCTGTTAATTACACAACCGCATTCCTGTAACACTCATTAATTTTTAATACCAAAATCTGTATAAATACTCATACTAAGTAGGTTAAATAAAGATTAAGACTGCATGGGAAACTGTTATTACTGATCTGTTTTTAACCTACAAAAACACAGCTGTTTTTTATAGTACAACATAAATAGCAGCCTCATCTCATGTCAAGCCAGGTTTTGCTGCAAAATGAGCATAATACTACACACACACACACACACACACACACACACACAACTTTAGGCTTTCAGAGCATTTTGGATTCTGAAACATTAGCCAAGGCATTGTGGCTCTACAAGTGAAATGCACTGAACAGTAAGCAATGGAGAGGATACAAAAATGTAAAGGAAATAGTACTTCAATAAGTATATAGTCTGATGTATCACCAAACAAAAACTAAAAGGTTAATAATAAAACCAAAAAGTGGTAAAATCAGTACTATAAAGCTACCAAATCAGAGAAGCGAGATTTTTATAGGTAAGAATATTAAGGTAGCATGTTGAATGGCACTGAGGGATAGGTAAGGCTTTGACAAAAATAACAAGAGGATGAAAGCAGGGAAAGGTGGGAAATGAACAACAAAAAGTAGAGCATTTACCAGCAAATGGGTGACAAAGGAAAGAAGGTGCCATGCAGGATTCCTCATTCTGGGTGAATAACAAAAGTGGTGGAGCCATAAACAGAAAGGACAAAAAAGGAAGAGGAATTTATGAGGGAGGTAATCTTTTTGAGCATGTTGAATTTTATCTGATGAAAGGAATTAATGCGGAAATGCGGATGGAGCTCTGGCCTACACAGCATGAACACAACATCCTAGTCGCTGGACTTCGGAACAGAAA
The DNA here is from genome assembly GCF_019186645.2 of Phyllostomus hastatus. Taxonomy (NCBI): domain Eukaryota; kingdom Metazoa; phylum Chordata; class Mammalia; order Chiroptera; family Phyllostomidae; genus Phyllostomus; species Phyllostomus hastatus. The sequence goes on from NW_025334041.1 coordinate 44,140,283, forward strand.
ACAATGTTCTTCTTGGACTCCTAGTTTTTACCTATTATAATATTTACTGTACTCTTATGCTTTCTGACCCTTAAACTGACTATAGATTTTGTCCCCACATTTGACCTAATGTAATCGAGGTCTGTCCAGATGGTATCCAGCCATGTACTATGAGATACACTTACTGAAGAAGATACAAGATGCAAAAAACAATGTGCACAGGACAGTGGCGCCTCAGGCCCCTTCAAAGCAGGCACCGTGGGACATCATATAATTCTCCCAATTGCCATCAGTTGTCTCCTCGTATTTTCCTGAATCTCATCAATGGTCTGAAATCTCTTCCCTTTCAAAGGTGATTTTAGTTTTGGGAAAAGCCAGAAGTTGCAAGGCATCAAACCTGGACCCTGTCATGGCTGAGTCACTTGGGTGATTTGATGTTTCACCAAAAAACTCTGCATGAGATGTGATGCATGAGCAGGAGCGTCGTGATGATGAAGCTGCCAATCACCAGTTGTCCATAGCTGTGGCCTTCTGAATCAACCAAATAGTTTCCGAGGATGAATGTTCAAGCTTAACACAAAATTTGATGCAGATCCACTGCTCTACTTGCTCAGTCACTTTGAATGTGATGGCCACACAGTACACATGCTCACTCAACAGCATCTACAGCCCCCTACTGACAGTACAGTGAAGTTGTCATTGCCCACACATGTGCATTCCAACCCACTCTCCTTGGCTGCCAAGTTACGCCAATATTGTGTAAACCATTCTCACTTTATTAAATATGGCTGGACTTTTTCTGGAAAGATCTCATATAGCTGTCTTTAGCCACTTTTATTACCAGTTGAAATAATCTCCAACTTTTGAAGTTGCAAAGAATTTTAGAAATTAGTCCATTGGAAATCAGGTTCTAGTGTATTCTCTTGCTTCAAGCAGAGCTTGCTGAAGTTATTTTTAAACTGCTGACTACTTTTACCCATTAGCAAAAGTTATTTTATGTATTACTATTTCCTATATAATATAGCTGTAGCAAAAACCATAAAAGCAAATATCAGAACCTAATTATCAAATATTTACAGATAATCATCAGCTGCACAATAAAATAAATATTAAAACAGGGTGCTTTAAAATTAAACATTATTTTTTCTATTTTTTAATTATTGTTCAGTTATAGTTGTCCCGTCTTTTCCCCTGTTGCTCTCCCCTGCCCCGCCCCCATAGTCAATCCCCATAAAGAACATTAGAGGAAAAAATATTTAGAATTTAGTATCACATCTAAAATGTATAACACAAACTACTATTGCTATTACACAATCATTCTAGAATTGATAATCCTGGTGTTGATAACTGGCAGTGATGTCTTTTCTATACAAGGTAAAAGAGCACTGGTGTATACCTCACAGGTAGTTTGCTTACTGAGATGTCTCTAAGTCACAAGTAATATAGTACTGGATGTCAGAATAAACTCTCTCTTTAGATCTCCTATTCAGGAAAGTCATTTTAATTATGAATACCATGCATTTATTATAAAGTTTTAAATTGCTGACTAGCATTTCAAACTAAAATTTCTACAAAAATATTTCTGGAACACAGAACTTGTATTTAAAAAAAATTAACTCTGTGTTCTCAAAGAAATCATAAACAGAGATTCATGACTTTTACAGCACAGGTTCAGAAAGGTAAGTAAACAATATTTCAAATCATTTTTTAAAAGATTTTATTTTATTTATTTTTAGAGAGGGAAGGGAGGGAGAAAGAGAGAGAGAGAAAGAGAGAGAAACATCAATGTGTGGTTGCGGGGGGCTGTGGTCTGCAACCCAGGCATGTGTCCTGACTGGGAATCGAACCTGCGATGCTTTGGTTCGCAGCCCGTGCTCAAGCCACTGAGCTACGCCAGCTAGGGCTTCTTTCAAATCATTTATGCAACCATATGGTTTTAAGATAACTCCCCCCATTATATTAGATTCCACATTTTTGGGGGGGTTCATAGTCTCCAATCATATATAAACATGCTATAAGTCACCTATACTTAAAAGTACCAGACAGCAAGATTTCTTAAGAGGAAATCATAGCACGAGCCATTATGGTAGACACACAACCTTAGGTAAAAAATATTCTCATTGGATATAGCTTCTTCAGAATGGATTCTATACAAAGTTGTTTTTTCCTTATGCAGAATAGAAAGACCCATCTTGTCCAAATGGAAAACTCAGCAATCACTGTGTCAGCTTAACAAAATGCAAGGAGAGAGTTTAACATTTTAAATTCAGTTAGCAGACCTTTAGTGTGTGTAGTCCTATGTACTCGTGATTTTTCTTGTATTCCTTAGCCATTTGTAAACCTCTGACTAACCCATTAGACAGAAACAATCTATAGTGGGAATACATTAAACTACAAAGCATCTGTACAACAAAGGGACGTATCAACAAAATGAAAACGCAACCTACCAAATGGGAGAAAACACTTTCATATCATATATCTGGTAAGGGATTAATATTCAGAATATATAAACTTATACAACTTAACAGCAAAAAATAAAAATAAATAAAATAAAAATCCAATTTAAAAATGGGCAGAGGATCTGAAGACATTTTCCTGAAGACATACTGATGGTCAATAGGCACATGGAAAGGTGCTCAACATCAGTATTCATGTGCAAAATGTAGATCTAAACCACAATGTGACTAGTTACAATAGAATGGTTAATTAATGAAAATAAGTAAATACACAGTGGTGGAAAGGATGTGGAGCAAAGGGAAACCTTATGTACTATTGGAGGGAATGCAGATTGCTGCAACCACTATGGAAAACAGTATGGAAGGTCCTCAAACAATTAAAAATAGATCTACCAAATGATCTGGCAATTCCACTTCTTTGTATTTACCCAAAGAGACACTAATTCGAAGAGATATATGCACTCTGATGTTCACTGCATCTTCATCTAGAATAGCCAATACACAGAAGTAACCTATGTATTTGTCACTGGATGATTAAATCAAGTATGTGTGCTCTATACACATTTTCATGGCTATATTCAGCCATGAAAAAAGAAATCTTGCCATTTGCAACAACATGGATGGCATTAATACTGAGTGAAATAAATCAAAGAAACACAAACACTATTAAGTTTTCACTTATATTTGGAACCTAAAAACAAAAAGGCAAAACCAAACTCAAAGATACAGAGAACAGATTAATGACAGCCAGAGGCAGGGATGGGAGACAGGGTCAAAAGGTGAAAACATGCAGTTATAAAAGTCAGTCATGGGATGCAATGTACACTTGGTAGCTATAGTTAACGTTACTATATTGTGTATCTGAAAGTTCTTACGAGAGTAAATCTTAAAAGTTCTCATCACCAAAGAAAAAAATTTGTAACTATGTGTGATAATGGATGTTTACTAGACTTATTTGGTGATCATTTCACAATATATAAAAATATCAAATCTCTATGTTATATACCTGAAACTAATATAGTGTCATATGCAGATTATATCTAAAAAAATTGAAAATAATTTTCTATACGATTAAAAATGTAATGGTTACAATATTTTTTTCACTTCTATATACTAAGAAAATAAGAGTTTAAAACATTTGTATTTCTGGCTCCGATCAATATTGACTCAGTTGGTTGGGCAAAGCAAAGCAAAAACAAAAGGTCACTGGTTCAATTCTCAGTCAAGGCATGTGCCTGGATTGCAGGTTTGGTCCCTGGTTTCTCTCTCACACTGGTGTTTCTCTTCTTATCTTTCTCCCTCCCTCCCCCTTGCCCTAAAACATAAATAAAATAATTTTTTAAAAAATCCTATATTCCTGAAGTACAAAAGCTTTACTTTAAAATTAATGTTGCATTTATGGGGTGGGGGGGAGTATATTTTTCTTTTTTTTTTAATTTTAATCATTGTTCAAGTATAGTTTTCTCCCTTTTACTCCCAATCCAGCCCACCCTCCCAACCCTCCCCACAAAAGGTATATTTTTCAATTAAAGTTTAAAGAAAAATGTATAGCCTCCTTTGTTTTTTGAAATATTAAATAAATCTCAATTTAAGTAAGATTATACACAGTAATATATTAGCATTCTATTCTATATTATAAAAATTTGGCTATATTCAGCACAGGTTGTAACAAGTTTTAATTAAAATAAAGGGAAAAAGTAACGGCAATGTTTGAGGCAGAGTTGCACAATCACACCTATGATAACAAAGGAAGTAAGAATGAGTTCACATAAACAAATCTTAAAAATGTGAAATTGTGCGAACCAAAGTGTCCCAGGTTCGATTCTCAGTCAGGGCACATGCCTGTGTTGCAGGCCACGGCCCCCAGCAACCGCACATTGATGTTTTTCTCTTTCTGCCTCCCTTCCCTCTCTAAAAATAAATAAATAAATAAATAAATAAATAAATAAATAAATAAATAAATAAATAATTTTAAAAATCTTAAAAAAAAAAAGTAAAATTGTTACTTGGCTAATAAAGGAAATACATAGTCCCTAAAACCCATGGATCAATCTTTGTCTTAACACACTGAAATCAGCATTTGAACAAATCTTTCCTTTGTAAAACCAACAAATTTCAAGCAAACAGTCTGGGAAATTGCCAAAACCATGTAAAGAAAAAGAAAAACAAGGATTACAAATTTTGCAACTTACTTCCTCATTCTACTTCAATTATTGGAGCTAAGCTGCTTTATAATGTGATAGTTGTCTTAGGTACAGTGATAAAGATATAAAGAAATTTTAATAAAATAGTCCGATATCTTAAAGGTCAAGGTTAGTATATGTAGAAAGGAAACAAGAATTAGTCAAAAAATACAAGCCGAAAGGAGAATATAACAATATATATTTTTATCAGTTCATAAGTTTAAATATCCAGTAAAAACTTTTTTCCCTAAAATTTAGCTTTAAATTATACTTGACACATATTATATTAGTTTCAGGTATACAACATAGTATTAGACATTTATATACCTTACAAAGTGATTACCATAATTCTAAAACTGCGTCACCACACATAGTTATTACAATATTATTGACTATATTCTCTATGCTGTACATTGTATCCCCATGACATAATCTAAAACTGGCAGTCTATACTTTGTAATCCCCTTCACCTTTTTATTCATTTCCCAACTCCCCTCTGCTATCTTGATCCTACCCTCTCTCCAAAAGATCCTTTAAAGCTAAAATAACATTAAATTAAACCATGGCAGAAGGGAACTTAATTGTGGCCCTGTACTTCTACCTAATTAAAAAGCATGTACAAAATAACTACAAAACTTTACATCGTCATGGCTAGAACAAAATAAAATTCATGTCAAATCAATTTACAGTTACTTATGTGGCGGTGGGAGGAAGAGGACAGAGAACTGTGAAGGAATGGGGGCTGGCTACCCAGCAGACCAGACAAGATCAGGGGACAACTGGCAGACCTAACAAACTCAGTAACTGAAGGTAACAACACGGGATGTTTTGATCAGAAAAATTCCTAATTGAAGAGGTTATAATGGGAAGTCAGGTCCTATGCCTATGTGATAGATTAATCTTTGTCTTGAGCAAGTCTTACATTGTTTCTGTGTGTCTAGGATTAACACACTTAAAATGTCACAATGATCTCTTCTCCAGACCTCCAGAGATTATAGGAGACCATTCTGCATGGCATGGGCCCAGCTCCCACTTGGAGATGCACAGGACCCACGCCCACAGATAGGTTCTCCCATGGGGAATCAGGCCTGCATTGTACCTAGGCTGCTATGAGACTTGCTTTTGCTAGAACTCCCTCACCTTGAATTGAGGCAGAAAATGTTTACTGCATATCTTTAAAATAACTTCCTAAAATCATGCTAAACCTTCCAAGGATGAGTGTAATTGGCTCAACCACTTTTCCCTTTGCATTCACAAATATCATTCTTCTGTGATGTGATTAGCGGCATCCTCTCCTTTGTTTTCTGTAAAAGGTAAACCACCTAAAGCGAACCTTGGCATAGTAAATGAGGACCATCATGTAATGTGCCCAGAAAAGCAATAAATGCCTATCAAGGCAAGGGTTGGGGCACCATCCCTTTTCCTCCACAGGACTTGGTAGTCCGTGTGAATTTGTTGTGTCTCATTCACAACGCTGAGGAACCCACCAGCTGGAGTCCACATCAGTTGGCGCCCAGGAACAGGGACCCAGGACTACGAGCCATTGTCGTGGACAATACACCAACTTGGTTGGAGTACACACGCATCAGCCCAGGTAAAGGCTGACGACATAGAGTGCTTTTCCGTTAGGTTGTAGGGTGTGTTGGATTTCAGAGGAAAAGGGTTTTCTTCCTAGGTCGCCCTCTCTTGCGACCGCTTTGCAACTGTACCTTTAGTACGCAGGAGCCTTGCTCTCTCTCTCAAGTATTTGCTGCAACCTCACAGGCATGGGTCAAGCAGTTAAAAGCCACAAGGCACGCTGTAAAACACCCACAAGCTCATCCCTGCAGCACAACCCCCAACTAGGTCTAGGCTTGGGAGAAAGAGCCAAGATTTCCCCTTTAATCAGCTTTAAAAACATCAACTAGTTACAGGACAATTTACAAGCATCTCCTCAAATTCTTTCTTTTAAGCCGCCTCTTGTGGTCCCTTCAATTTTGCCTTTTCCCTCCGTCTGCCTGCATAAGGATTTAAAGGTGCCAGTGGAGAAAAACCAAAATTGAGACTGGTTTTGTAATATCTGTGCTTGTGGCGGGAGGAATTTCAGAAAAAGATTCTTTTATTTGTTGAAGAGTTTCTTTGAAGGTTTCTACGAATCCTCAACCATGAGGAATGGGCTCTCTGGGGAACAGGAGCAATGTTTTAAGCTAGTTCGGTAGCTTTTTGGGGCTGCTGAATGTCTCCCTGATAAGGGATCTTTAGACTTAGTTATTTAGGGAAAAGTTGGGCAGAAGTTGAAATAACACCAGGTGGTATGAGATAAGACTAGGTTAGTGTCTCACTCCCTCCTTTACAGGATTTAATTTGAAAATACTGGTTTGCTTGAATTTTGTTTTTGTTTTGAAAGGAACAGCTCAGTCTCAAAGCGGCCTAGTTTCACTGCAGGCCTGATTCCCCACAGGAAAACCTATCCGTCCGTGGGCATGGGTCCTATGTATCTCCAAGTGGGAGCTGGGCCCACGCCACACAGAATGGTCTCCTGTAAGAGATAAACACCCTAGTAACTGGGGCAAGACAACCCCAACATTCTTTATTGTTATTTTTTAACTGCATACATCTGTAAACTACATTTATTAAATGTTAACTATTGTGTACCCACCAATATAAAAGAAGTATGTACCTCTCCCATTTTGCTTTTTATCCATTCCTGCAGATTATCCCATTTTACTTTCTCCTGCTTCCTTAAGATACCACCAGTGGCTTTCAAGTCACCTTCTTGTGACTGTACTGTATAAAATAAGTGGCAAAACTGCCAGTCTCTGGAGCATCAATTCACTAACGTTTTGCTTCCAAGCTTGGCTCTCACCCTTCAATGAAATAAACTCTTTAAGTCTTTCTTTAGGCTTAGAAACTTTCTTTTATGGAACAATGCAGTTAAATTTTTTTTTAAAGATTTTATTTATTTATTTAGAGAGAGGGGAAGGGAGAGGGAAAGAGATGGAGAGAAACATCAATGTGCGGTTGCCTCTCACATGGCCCCCAATCAGGACCTGGTCTGCAACCCAGGCACGTGCCCTGACTGGGAATCAAACTGGCAACCCTTTGGTTCACAGCCTGAGCTCAATCCACTGAGCTACACCAGCCAGGGCCAATGCAGCTAATTTCTAAAAAAGTAATTTATACTTGAAACAATAAAGAATTACATGATTTTTGACCTAAGAACTACTTTCCCAACTGTATTTTATTTAGGGTATGATTTAACTTGTACTGGAGTCACTAAATACCCATCCTAATAGCGAGTTTCAAACAAGAAGGAAAGGAATTAACAAAATCAAGGTTAAATAAAAATAAGAACTATCATAGATATTCTCATGTTAGATGAAACACAAGATTACAATTAAAATATTACATCTAGGTAAAAAGTAAAAGTTTTCAAGAACTGACAGGCCAAAAACACCTACCACTCCATCAGCAATTTTCTGGACTCCATGAATTTCATACAGTTGTAGCTGTTTTTCAAATAGTTGGGCAATAGCTCTGTGAACAAGCTCATACTGCTCCTATTAGAGATAACAAATGATAAAGGTGAAACATTTAAAAAAGCATTTATGAAAATTATAGTTTATAAGTGAAAGAAAAAACTATACCTTAGTTTGTACTGCAGAATGCCTCTGTGTTCTCATTTCTTGTATTAAATTAAATACATTAAATTCCTCTGGTATTTTCTAAAACAAACAATGTAATACATGAACTTTGAATAATTGTTCAGAAAAGCAGTAAAGCAGTCTTAGGACTATATAAACATAATAGAGTTTAAATTCATTCTACAGACTAATGTTTCCTGGGCTGGCTACCTAAGGACAGGCTGAGAGAGGTAAAAATAATCAGATACCTACACTACATCTCTGGAGACTGATTATCCTAGACAATTATTTTGTACATCTGTAATTAGAACTACTGCAATAGGCAACCCTGACGTGAACAAACTTGATATTCAGGCAACTTTCATAGCAGGGAAGATGGCATTCTGAAAAGAAGAAAAACTGGTAGAGGTTCACCGAAGCAGTATAAAAAATACAGAAAGGTAGAAACAGATTTCAGGTATATTTCTGAGGCAAAACTATTATACTTTGGGGATCAATATAAATACTTTGAAGTGATAAAGAAGATAGAAAAGTTAAGAAAATTCTCAGATTTTTTGCTAGGGAATCTTTATATCAAAAGATTTTTACATCAAGTCCAAACCTAAGGCCCAAGACCCTATTTATGTTAAGCCAAACTGAATCAAAAGGGGATTATGTTCAAAATATACAACTGCTGAAATGATGAGTTTATTTTGCTTGATGGCATTTATCTAATGCCTCTTTCCACCTCAATTTTAATCTTTGACTTTTATGTTAACATGTGATAAAATCCTACTTGAATTTTATACACTTAAAACTTTCCAATGAGTATTAGGAGATGGTTACCATTTTGAGGAATATAAAAATAAAATTTCATCTCTGGGCTTTTAAAGAAACTGTTTAAAATTTAAATATTCCCTTAAAAATGGCAGAAAGGTAGGGGGAAAAAGAACAGAGAAGGAAAAGAAACTATACATTTTGTTAATCCTTTTTTAACACAAGACATTGACTGATACATTCAGAGGAACCATAAAGCTATAAGGGATTAAAAGCTTCTCTGTAATGCACAGAAAATGATCATATTATAGAACCAACAAATGAACCAATTCCATACACAATAAGGAGAACTGTGTTTTTCAAATCCTCCAAAGTACCAAACAATCTTTTTAAAAACAGTAGTGGTGATAACAGCAGCAATAATAATAAAAACTAGCACTGAACTGAGCACTTGGTACATGCCACACATAATTCTAAATAACTTTACAATGGTTAACTTATTTCATTCTTATGAATTATTAGTATTATGATTCCCACTTTCAGATGAGTTGAAGCACAATGAGATTGAGTAATTTGACCAAGATCTCACAGCTACTAAATGACAGAACCAGAATATTAACCTGGGCAATTTGGCCGCAGAGTCAGCATACCTAACCACTGTACTATGTTTCCGGTTAGGCATAAAATATTTACAAAATTGACCTGGTACAAGTCAATGCAGAATAGGTATTAATTCACCTAGAACAAATGGTTGACAACACGTTTACCTTGCTGTCTAGTGCATTATCTCAAAGTAATGTGAATCATTTACACCTTTTCACTAACCTATATTATTTGATAGCAAATCTACTTCTAAAAAAGTAACATGTACAACAAAACATATGCTGAAATTTACAGAAATTGGTCATTATATTTGAAAATCCTAACAGATAAATTGGATGTACTGTTATATAAAAATTATTCTTACCCCAGCTTTTAGTAAATTCCATGTATAATCTATGGCACAAATGGCACCTGTTCTTCCACAGCCTGCACTATGAATACAAAGTTTTAAAAAATTTTTTGATTTTTATGATTAAACTACAAATATTAAAAACACAATATTTAGAAGCAAAAAATATCATTTAAGAAATCTGACAAAATCCTACTTATAGTACTTAAAGTACTATACATGCATGGTAAACATCCATAACATTAGTATTTGCATTTTGTTTTTATTAGAGTTAAAGAACTGCCAATGGTAAGCGACTCAGAATACCTAGGAGCCTTTACTATGGAAGTCTAATTCTACCTCAGAAAACCTTGTCTAGCTAACAAAATATCTGGCAGAGATAAATTTATTCAATGTTTAAAAACAGTTCTGGTGCTTTAGAATAGAAGAGAGAACAGTGCATTATTTCAATCTGCAAAAGGTACAGGAAAGATGAAGAATGCTGCAAGCCCTGAGATCGATTTGAACACCAGCAATGATTCACCAAAAGATCACGGTTGCACCTCACTTCCTGAAGAACTAATAGAACCTGGAGAATGTAAAATAAAATACCACAGGATTTTTATTTTAAAACATGACAAAAATACTTTAGAGTAACTTATTCTCAATTAGAGGGAGGCAATAAGCATCTCAAGATTGAGAGTCACTATGAGCAATTAAAAGTATTACTAACATCACTAGAATAATTTTTGGGCAGAAAAAAGTTGAGCATTATTTTTCTGTGTATTTAAAAAAATCAGAAGTACTCTGTTAAACATGTAACCTAGAAGGTCCTGATAAAGTACATTATAAGCAACTTAATATAATTTTTAAAAAGCTCTTAATGATCAATAATATTCATTTTAAACTGATACATATGTCAATTTCACACATTTCTAAAACATTTCTAGAAATCTATAGTCAAGAATTACTAGAGCTGAATAATATGTACTTAAAACTTCATGGTTTTAAAAATATAATATTAAAAAAACAGAGAACCACACAAATAAAACAAAACGGGAAAGTTCAGAAACAGATCTGAGTATATTTAAGTGTATATCACATAATGGTGGATTCTTCAATCAAAGGGTTTCCTTCTGTTCAACTAGAACACTCAAACAAAGGGCACAGGAAGTTAGCTAACAACAGAGGGCAAAAATCAAATTCTTAACCTCATACCTTAATCATAAAAAAATTACAAATGAATTAAAAACAAAATGTTCAACTATAAAGTGCTAAAAAATATAGGCAAACTTTAAGCACTACTGTGTCAGGGAAGGACTTTAAGCTTATCTCAATAGACAGAAATCATAAAGAGATTCACATCTCTAACTACAAAACAATTTAAAATTTAGACGTCACAAAAGAAGCAGAATAAAAACCATGACTAAAAGTTAACATCCCCAACATATAAAGAACATGTAATGTATAATTATTAAGAGATAAATGACTACTACTATAAAATAACTGGCAAAGAATACAAGCAAGCAATTCCCCCCCCCCCCCAATAAGCTTGACTATCAGAGGCATTAAAACAAACAAAAAGTCTTGGGGTGACTCTGGAGCAAACAGGTCCTCCCACAAACTGGTAGTGGTAGGACTAAATATCATTAACATCAACTTTATTTAAATTAAAAAATAACTCTGCATTAAAAACTTCACATCCTTTGACTTAGAAATCCTACTTTTAGATATCTATCCTTAGGAATTAATTACAGATGTGTTCAAAGATTTCACTGTAAGATTGGCCACTGAATATTTAAACTGTTGTTTATAATTTCAAATAACTTGTAAAGAAGTCAGAATTTGCTTTATCTTTTAATTTTACAATTAAATATGTTTTTTTCTTTTTAACTAATTACTTGATTAAAAGGTCAACTAACCACTGAAACAACTAAAGGGAAATACTTTTTAATTAACCAAGTTGTTAACTGATTGTTCCCAAGTCCATCAGCAAGTTATCTTTTCTGGCTAATAAATAAAAAAGTAGCCCTTTCACTTCACTAATGTAGGCATTACAACTAGATTAACTGAATAAACTATCTTCAGTGTTCCATCTCCACTAAAAAAAAATCTTTTAACTACTAAATATGCCAGTAAATCTCCAAGTCATTTAAAGAGGCAAATTAAGAGCAGTTTTATGAAGTAAATACTATGAATGTAAGTCTTTTTAAAAATCTGACGTGGCCCTGGCTGGGGTGGCTCAAATAGTTGGGAGCATCACCCTGAGAACCAAAGGGTCATGGGTTCAGTTGTCAGTCAGGAAACATGCCTGGATTTTGGGTTCAGTCCCCAGCTGGTAAGTGCAAGAGACAACCAATTGATGTTTCTCTCCCTCTTCTCCTCCCTTCTCCCGTCTCTAAAATCAATAAGCATGTCCTTAGGTGAGGATTAAAAACAAAAACCCTCTCTCCATGGCCTAGCTTTATAAACATTTATTTAAAAAACAATCTAATGTAATTTAAAGAAGAAGAGATGGAAAAATGCCTCAGGATTCAGGGCGCTTTTATGATTTGGAAACCCATGTAATTATCTAATGAAAATCCAAAACTTAGGTTTCAAATATGATATATCTATCACTCATAATATAACACCAGCCATATTCCAAACTATTTAAAAATCTGGAAAATACTTTTGTACCTGCAATGGATACAAATAGGCACATCTTCATGTTCCTGGTATTTCCTCATTAAGCTTATCATATCCAGAATAGAATCAAACGATGAGGGAACATCATGGTCTGGCCAGTTCACATAGTGGAACTGATAAAGCCTCCGAGATTCCTTCAAGAATAACAAAAACTCAGTAATTATGTAAATACATTTATAAATTTTAAAACATAAAGAAACACTGCATCTCACTTTGCTGCCATTTCTAAGAATAGTCATGTGGTATATTTAGTGTTACATTTAAACAACAACAACAAAAACGAATGATAGTCCACATTTCCTGACTATCACATGCCTAGTATTGATCTAAGGGATTCATGTGTAAAAATTTATTTAATCCCCATGTAATGCCACAAGGAAGGTACTATTAATATTATCTTCAATTTACAGGTAAGAAAACTGAGACAGAATGATTAAACAACTGACCTAACATTTCATAACAAGTGACAAATGTGGGATCAGGAAGCCCTACCTCCAGAGCATGCTCTTTAACCATTAAATTATATATACTATTTAATTGCTCTACAGCATTAAATGGATATACAACATATCATAAGCACTGTGTTATAATCTATTATAATTAGAAGACTAACATCACATTTAAACTGAAAAAGAAAATTAGAAATGAACCTATCTAACTCCAAGCCCATTTGTCTTATTTCAGGTCAGTATGGTGTGGGAAGTCCCATCCCCCAATACTTTCAGGGGATCTATGAGTTCTAGACTATTTTCATAATAATAATAAGGTGTTAATTTGACCTTTTCACTTTCATTCCCTCACATATGTACAGCAGGGTCTTCCAAACACTACATGACTTATATGGAATTAAAATAAACCACATCTATCCAGACCAGTAGAGGGGCGGAGATTCAGAACAGGCAGGTCCCATATCCACCAATGATGGATCAAATCTGGGAGGGACATCTCAGGAGCCCCAGCCCCACATCAGGACCCCCAACTCAGGGTTCCAGTGCCAAGAAAACTCCCTAAAACTTCTGGCTGCAAAAACCAACAGGGGCAGACTGAGTAGGTGAAAGTAAGTTCTGGAGTCCCAAGCAGTTCCTCTTAAAGAACCCCCAAAGGAACTTACTCAGACTCCCTTCCTCTGAGCTCTAGCACCAGGGTAGCAGCATGAAAGGCACCAGTGGCATGGGGCGGGGGGGCGCATGCGGAGAATTGTAATGTACGGCATCAAAGGGAGAGCTGGGGGACAGTTTTCTCCCTTTTTTGAACCCTCCCACTCAGAGCCACAGAGCCAGAAGGCAGATGCCATATCTTGAGACTTCATGAACCTGGCTAACACAGTTTGCCCCACCCTGGAGATCCCCTGAGACTCTGGCCCCCCAAATTTACAGCTGTTAACAGCAGCTGTTCCATATGAATGGCTGATCTTGGCTCAACTTCCTAAATCCTCCCAAACAAGCAACAGCAGGCAATAGTCAGCACTCTCCCTACCTCTTGATAAATGGCCCCGGGCCAGGCACTAGCAGCAGCCAGCCTAGATTCACAGCTTGGCTTCACCTGGGAATCTCCAAGCCCAGCACAAGCAGCAGCCACCTCAGACTACTTTATAGCCCAGGCAGGGTGGCCCTGGGCCTGTACCATGTGGAAAACCCCAAAGCCTATGCACACAGTGTAAAGCTACAAACCACGTTGGAGCACCACCACCCTGTACTGCACAGCTGATCCTCCAGAGGGTGGAGATCGATGGTCAGTGGTCACAGCCAGTCCTTGCAGCTGAGTGGCCTGAGTAAATCCCCCACTGACCAGCCAACATCAGTCAAGACTCAACTACAAAAGGAGGGTGTACTTAGCCCACACAAAGGGCACATCTCAAGTACCCAGCTTGAGTGATGGGAGGCTGTGCCACTAGACCCTACAGAACACCTACTACATTAGGCCATGCTACCAAGACAGGGAGACATAGCAGCCCTAATTAATACATAGAAACAAACATAAGGAGGCTACTTAAAGGAGGAGACAAAGAAACATGGCCCAAATGAAAGAACAGAACCAAACTGAAAAAACAAAACAACAAAAATCCCCTAAACAAAATGGAGATAAGCAATCTATCAGATGTAAAGTTCAAAACACTGGTTATAAGGATGATCAAGGAACTTAGTGAGGACCTCAACAGCACAAAATATATCCAGTCTGAAATTAAGGATTCACTAATTGAAATAAAGAACAATTTACCGAGAAACAACAGTAAAGTGGATTAAGCTGAGAATCAAATCAATGATCTGGAACATAAGGAAGCAAAAAACAACCAATCAGAACAAAAAAAGAAAAAAGAATCCAGAAAAACAAGGACAGTGTAAAAAGCTGCTGTGACAACTATAAGCATTCCAACATTTGAATCATAGGAATGCCAGAAGAAGAGAAAGAGGAAGAAACCAAAAATCTATTTGAAAAAATAATGAAAGAAAACTTCCCTAATTTGGTGAAGGAAATAGACATGCAAGTCCAGGAAGCAGAGAGAGTCCCAAACAAGATGGATGCAGAGGCCCACTCCAAGATACATAATAATTAAAATGCCAATGGTTAAAGAGATAATCTTAAAAGCAGCAAGAGAAAAGCAGAGAGTTACCTACAAAGGATCTCCCATGAAACTGCCAGCTGATTTCTCAACAGACACTTTTCAGGCTAAAAGGGATTGGCAAGAAGTATTCAAAGCAGTGAAAAGCAAGGACCTATGACCTAGATTACTCTATCCAGCAAAACTAACATTTAGAATCGAAGGGCAGATAAAGTGCTTCCCAGACAAGGCAAAGCTAAAGAAGTTCATCACCACCAAACCATCAGTATATAAAATGTTGAAGGGACTTATTTAAAAAAAAGATCAAAATGATGAACTTTAAAATGGCAATACATAAGTATCAAAAATTGATTCTAAAAAGCAAACTAAACAAAGAACAGAAATAGAATCATAGATATAGAGAACATTGGGATAGTGGTCAGTGGGGAGGGGAAAGGTGAAAATATTAAGAATACGAATTACCAGTTATAGAATAGGCAGGGGGATGTAAAATACAGTATAGAAAATGGAGTTGCCAAAGAACTTACATGCATGACCCACGGACATGAACAAAGGAGGGAGATTGCCTGAGGGAGTATGTGTGTGAGGGGGTGCTGGGTGGAAGGGGACGAAAGAGAAAAACTGGGACAACTGTAATAGCATAATCAATAAAAATAAGAAAATAAATTTTAAAAATAAAGAAAATGCCTTACTTTAAATTTCAAAAATAGTAAATATTAAAAGTTATAACCCACATAAATAAAAGCTCCTAGAATCTTCAATAATTTTTAAGAATGTTTTCAGTCCTATCAAAATGCTTTGAGATCAGCTATTCTAGGCATTTAACTGAAAGAGTTACCTGCTTTGAATCCAGATTAAAACTGTATTTAAATTCTATTTCTGTCATTTACTGAGTAACGTTAAGTAAGTTACTTAACTTCTTAAAGACTCTGTCTTTATATCTATGTGCAATGCAGATAACAGTATCTACACCACAATAGAGTTAGGAGTTGAAATGTCTCACACACTACTGAAATTTAGTAAGGTACCTATTGTTATTACTGTAAGTTAAGAAGTAGCAACCAAAGTATAATAAATGACTCAAATAAAGGGACATGATTATTAGTCAAGTCAGGGGGACAGTAAAAGTATTGGAACCATGTCTTCTTGTAAATAGTAAGGCAGGAGTTGCAAGTATGTTTACAAATGCACTGGAAGGGGAAGAATAATGGACTCCATGGACAAATTAGATTACAGATAACAAAAATAAGCTAAATTAAGATAATAAAAAATACAGAAATTGAGGAAGAGGTAGACAAGCATTCTCTAATGTCCATTAGAATTTTCTTTTATTTCTTCCTAGACAAATTATCATTTTATATAGCTCTGAAACACTGAAATCAAGTGTTTAAAGTAAAAACAATATATCTAAATGACTTAGCTCTGACAGTGGCCTATCCTCTTCTGAAATATTATAAACTGCAGAAGTGGATAATAATCATCTAAACAATGCTATAATCTGCTATTGCAATAAAGAAAATATATTTGCAGCAAAGAAACCAACCATTCCAAATACAGTAAATTTATTTTGGGGACTGCTATATTCTAAGTAAGTTAAAATTTATATTACTGTTATTTAAACTAAATTATCTAATTTGGTAAATACAAAGCTGAAGATACTAAATGCTCAAGATACTAAGGAAATATTACATTCTGATTTTCTTCATTATTGCACAGAACTAAAAAAAAATTAAGTCTCTTTTATGTGAGATAAAATATGATTTATGTCTTCTCTTTAAAAATTATCCTTAAAAATTACCTCTAAATAAAAAATACTTACATTCTGAAATTCAAGTAAGAGTGTCCTAATGAAGTAGTCTGTTCTTGCTTGTTCAGCTTCCTAAAGGGAAACACTTGTGAGTCAGTGACAACATTAAAACAAAAACAGTACACAGCAAAAGAAACAGTTAACTTCATATTTAAAGTCCACAATATTAAAATCAACATTTAAACTTCCCGGTGTACTTAGTAATTATAAAAACCGCCATCCTAAAATTCATGAATTTAAGTTTCATTTTTGTGTGTGTATATATATATTTTTGTTTGTTCTTATGTTTACTTTTTCTAGTCAATGCAAAGCGAACTTTATTGAGGTCCCAGGGCCATGGGGTTCAGACAGAAGGCCACTTTTTGGGCTGAGGAGGTGGTAGAGGGGTCTTATTTAACCTTCTTGGTGTGTCTACACTTCTTGTGGCAACTGACAGCACAGGGGTACAGGCAGGCATAACACTAGCAGCAGATCATCTTCTTGCAGTCATACTTCTGAGCAACCTGGCAAAGGGTGGGCTCAAATATGCCACCCTGCAGAGTCCACCAAGGGCAGGCTGGACTCTTTCTGAATGTTGTAGAATAGACATTGTGGCTATCCTCTAGCTGTTTGCCAGCATAAACAAGATGCTGCTGGTCACATGGGATGCCCTCCTTGTCTTGTATTTTAACTTTGACATTCTCACTGGTGTTACTGAGCTCAACCACAACGGTGATGGTCTTGCCAGTCAGGTTCTTCACAAAAATCTGCATTTCTGTGTCTGCTGGGGACACTGCTCTGCCACCTTATTGAGGGGAAAGAGGGTAGTGCTCTGTTCATAATTTTAAACAGAAGTGTCTGTTAACCAATTTACTTAGCTAAAAGTTTATCACCCAATAAAAGTAACCACCATCACCAGAATTATTTAATAGTAATAATGCAAACAAAATGTGACTTCTTAGTACCTATCACCATCTTCAATCATTTCATCTTTCCAATAGAGTTTGTTTTTCCTTACTAAACACTCAACTCTCAGTTAACTGGATGCCAAACAGAGAAGAGTATACATTCAGAAATTCCCAAATTGTTATTCTGATTAAGGATAAGATAACCACTTTAAAAGTCTTTTATTGTCATTTGTCAAAGTGTTAGAATAAAGACTCTAGGTCAGTTTGTCCCTAAGCAAACTATCCTTTACCTTAGCAGTTAAAACCAAAACAGTCTAGGACAGTGATTGTCAAGAGCAACATATTGTTTTATTAATAAAAACAATCCCATATTATCACTGCTTTAATTTTTAAAATCCTACTAATTCATTTTGAACTTTCCAAATAACATTAAAGTAAGAGTATGTTTTTTACTTCCATCCAAAATGAGTATGGATGAAAACACTGGCCTAAGACTTAATTTTCTCTGGCCTGTAAAGGATGAGTTTTACAATCTGTTTTTGGATTTGTAGGCCATAAAGTCTCTATCTACTCAAATTTTGCTGTTGAGAGAGGCAAACATGTAAATTAACAGGCCTGGTTGTACTCCAACAAAACTTTATTTACTAAACAAGCAGTGGATTAGATTGACTCATGGATACTGGGTCAACATCTGGTCTAAGTGATTTACATGCAGCAACACACAACTGAGCTTCTGCTAGCCAGTCTTTCCTGCTTCTACAAACACTTTACCCTCCTTATCCCCAAACCGAGAGCGCTCCTCATTCTGTCCTTCCTCAGTCTCAGACACTCTGATTGCCAAGTAATCAAGTCACTCACTTACTATGGTTATTTTCACCAACTTGCTATCATCTATTTCTAAATCTGATTTTTATTTACATCAGTTCTAACAAAATCTAAGTTGTTTGAATCAACAAAAAGATAAACAAATTACCTTTCATTTTGAAATCTTATAAAAAAAATTTTGCTTCTTCAGCAAGTATCAATCCTAATGCTGACAAATTAAACTGGCTGTTACTAATCAAATCAAACCTCACCAAGACGACTTCTTAATTATCTTTTAGTTCAACTGAACAACTACCCCCCAAAATCAATTCATCTTTTTTCAGATTATAAATGATTTCTTTCTCTTCTCTATTCATCATTATAAGTTGTTTTACTTTTCCTGATCCCCTTACTAATCAAAAATTAAGTTGTTTTGTTGTTCAGTGTTAAGCGTACATATTTTCACTTTGAATTTTACAATACTGAGTACAGTTATCTTATTACATTTAAATTTGCAAATGTTCAACACAACCACATTGCACAGAACTAGGTTTCCTGCATTCTTAGCATTACGGAACACTTTTTGGGTTGGTGAGGGGGAGGGTGTTCCCTCATAGAAGTAGACAATGCGGAATGTATTGGTTTTCTTAATTTCAAATAATACGAAATGCAGTATGATTTTTTAATGTTTATATTTAACTCACAAATAGTTCATTCTAACAATACTTTAGAGTACTGACTGCATATTAAACCCAGGCAGTTGCACTATTGAGTTATAGTTAACATTACAAAAACACAATGTATTTATAAAGGAGATTGTGTGATACAAGTTGAGTCCTTTTCTGTATCATCAACCCAGGAAGCACTAAACTTTGAGTATGCATCAGAGGAATTCAGAAGTTTTACGTACAAATAAGTCATAAAATGATGGACTTCCTGAACACACCAGTTGCCAGTAAAATGACACAAACTTTTTCATTTAACCATGTAAAACAAAGCCAAAAACAAGCAATTCTGAGATGGGCAATAGAAGATCGGATTAACTTTTGTGTCAACTTGGCTAGGCCAAAGAGTGGTCATATCAAATAATTGATATTTGGTGAAACATTATTCTTGGTGTTCCTGTGAAGGTATTTGGAGTAAGAATATTATGATCAGTGAGTGGACTTGGAGTACAGCAGACGGCCCTCTATAATATGAGTGAACCGTATCTACTTAGTCTAGGCCTAAATAGAACAAAAGGACCAGTTACCCCCAAGAGACAGAATTCTCCAGATGACTGCTTTCATCTGCAAAAATCAATTCTTCTTTACAACAAACTGTCTTTGAACTGGAACTGAACATTAGCACCTAGTCTCTAGCTTGCCCATCCACCCTGCAGATTTTGTACCTACCAGTCTCCATAACAATGTGAGCCCATTCCATATAATTAATCTGTTTCTCTCTATATATACACATCCTATTGATTCTGTTTCTCTGGAAAACCCTGACTAACATAGGTAAATTATTTTTCATGTTTGTTCAATCATAGGTCTTTTGAGTTGAGTAAACAAGAAAATATATTTCTTTCAGCTAATTAAGAAAGATGCCATCATGTGTAACCCAAGCAAACTGTAGTTTTTATTTTAAACCTCATTTATATTTTACCTTTTTTCTTTCATTAGTTTTTTCAAATTAATTTCTCAGATTTGTGTTGAGAATTTCAATTTAATTCATTTCAAGAGCTCATTAAATGGTTGTATATTTTAGGTTTCTTAACAAACTGTCTGCCATAAGGGATCAATCTTTATATGTAGGATGGCAATTCTTAGAGCTATCTTTGTAAAATATTTAATTAGAACATCCTGGAGAGTGTGACAGATATGAAAGATAAACATGATAAACTGTGGTCATCAAGGGTTTCAAATATATCACTCAAAGCACAGTTACTCCATTTACTCATATACTTATTAACGTATATACAAAGACTAACACAATTAACATAAGCAAGTGATTTATGTATTTATGAAAAGTCAACCTCAAAGTTTCTAATTTTTAAAGTGGTATAAAAACAAACATTATCAATATTTGTTTAGTATAATTAAGTATAGATTTACAATGGAAACACTGTGTGCTTAGCTTATATAAAAAAAGGATTCACACTGTATTGTAATTTAATTATTGGTTTAGCATGCCAATTTTCTGATTAAACAATGTACATAAAAACAGGTACTTACACAAGAAATTTTAAATGGTGCAAATGTTATAGGATCTTCTCCATATAAAGGCCAGTAGCGCTCACATTTTTTCTGTTGTCCAAAAAAGAAAGTTAGTAATCCATAGGATAGTTTTTCTTGACCTTTTATAAATATTTTGTGTCCCAGTGTTCAGCTTCTTGTTGCTTGCCAGAAAACAGAATAATTGCCATCAGTAGGCAAGGATCTGAGAGAGCTCAAAGTTATCCAATCGTTCTTAAAGATGAGCTATTCTATCTACCCCAAGATTGATCTTAAGAACATTATTAACAACGTCCTCTAGGAAAAAAAAACAACTGCTTTTGGTACAAGATCTATTTAGAATGAAGGATTTCCAGGCAAGATTCAAAGCCTACACAATTAAAATCCCTATAATATCTGGCTGAAATCTCATCAATTGTAAAATCTGTGGCTTAGTGGAAAGAGTATTCTGTTTGGTAGCAAAAGAATTTCACAAGTACTAATTTTCCTGTTTAACTGATCTTTAGTTCTTTTACCTGTAGAAATGGGAATGATAATTCTTATCTTATATAACTGTTGCGAGTACTAAATAACAGTATATTTCAATGTTATATTGATGATAAAAAATACTCATTAATACAAGCATAATGAATAATGTAAACTATCCACTTTTATTTGAAATCACAGAAAGTGTAACCAGTTTCTCCCCTTATCTTTCTGTTTTACACAGGTATAGAAATAGAACACTCAATTTTCATTGGCTTTCTAATATCAAAGCTCATCATATTAGAAGATTTGGTTAAGAAAAAACTAACTTAATAAAATATACAATGATTCTGATGCTAAGAAATGAAACCACTTTAAAACCCACTAAAATGAAAGCCTTTAAGTGATACTCTAGCTTAAAAGAAACCTTCAGACAGTGGGAAATGTATCAGTTCTAAGTTCTTATACTTTCAAATATAGTTTAAGTAGAATTATTATTACCTACAGACTAGAATTAACCCTAAACTAACAATACTGCTCAGAAGGCAACAAAGTAGAACTCTCTAGTGTGTTATTTTGGCCTAGAGCAGTATTGTTAATATTTTAGGATGCTTAAAACCACAAACCTCATTTCCCAGTAGAAGGTCATAGAAAATAATAAAACTAAGTTATTTTTAAGGATTTTTTTCTGGTCTTGTAACTGCTAAAGTTTTAACATCTTGAAAACAGACACAAACAAGTTATACAAGATAAGTAAGAATTGAAGCTGTGTGACTAATATACCACAGTAAATAAGTAAATATTATATTGGTATTTATAATCCAGGTATAAACTAATGATTATTAATACCAAAAACTGTGTGTTAAACATCAATACATGCATAATGTATAATCAAATAACATTCATGTTGGAGCTGAGTAAAGTGAAGCTTAGAGGGGACAGTTTTTTGGTCAAAAAAGCTAGGAAAGTATAGTTTGTTTGATTTAATTCCTTATGCTCTTTCCATCAGGCACATTCTAATCGAGATTTAAGTTAAGGTTATCAAAGCAAACTAGCAGGCCCAAATTCACTGACAATCTAACGAAACACTACCAATCACAAAATCTTTAGTTAAAAAAAATTTTGCATTCAATACAACTTATTTTCATCAAGTATTATTACTGACATATATGGGGAGCTTATTAATAGAATGAAGAGAAGTAAGTCCTAAACCTTAATAGTAACTTAAGAAACTGTTAGGAGAGTAAAATTTAAATTTCCTAAGAGAACTGATTAATAATGGCACTGAACTATATACTAACAGCACTTAAACAGGTAAGTTAATAATTTCTCAGTCTGTTTAAGTTCTAATTTTAGAAAATGTTTATTTTCTGTCCAGTATTACTGCATACTTCCACCACTGGTAAAAAAAAAAAATTGGTTTCGGAGGAATGACAAAAACTACCAGTTCAACTAAGCTGTGCAATGATTTATATATTATTACACCTCACATAACTGAAAGATGTACTATCTTGCTTTTACAACATATTCTTTACTACAAAAAATTTTATAAAAATTTTTACAATAAAACTAACTTTTACCTTAACTAATGAACCACATTAGCATAGGGAAACTTCAAACTACCACATAACTTGTTTCCTAAGTTTGATTTGTGTGTCACATTTACAGAAGACCACACATTAATTTTATTTAGTACCTATCCTATAAATATTACCACCCCAAACAATGAAGACACAGTAGTTGATGCCTGCAGGAGATCAAGTAGATTTAAAACTAAATTCATGTGTATAAGGCATAAAAATACCCTTACTAAAAATTTCAGATAAAGAAGTAATTCTTTGAAGATAGCATAAACAAACAAAAAATGCAGTGATATTCGCAGGCAGAGAAATCAAAATATTCAAGTTATAAATTTATAATCAAAATTATTTAACTTGTGTTTATGGCTCAATTTTATTTCTATTTTTGCCTTTTTCTTAAAAATTATTTATTTTTAGAGAAAAGGTAAGGGAGGGAGAAAAAGAGGGAGAGAAACATCCATGTGTAAGACATACATTGATCAGTTGCTTCTCTTATGCTTCCAACTGGAGAGATGTCACACAACCCAGGAATATGCCCTGACTGGAATCGAACTGGTGACCTTTTGGGTTTGCAGGCTGGCACTCAATACAGTGAACCATACCAGACAGGGCATTATTCCTATTTTTAAAATGCCTCTCTACTTCAATCCATAAATAGTATTTTACTTACAGAACCACTAAAATTTATCATTTTCAGTACATAATAAAATGTACTTATATTTTGTTCCTTTCATCCAGTAAAAGCAATAGCAGAACATACACACACACAAGAAGTATTGCTTTAATGGCAAGGGATCAGAATACAAGATCAGGAATATATATCCTTAGAAATAAAGTGACAAAATGAATACACCAAAATTATTTTCAAGTGTTAACAGGTATACATACCCTTCCCATCTCAAATTCTCGACAGGCCATTACAATGATCTAAAAAAGATATGGAGGTAGGATAAGAGGAAGAATTAAACATAATTTTCTCTTTTTAATGAAATATAGATTTCAAGAATTAATTTTTACCCAGAACAATTGGTTGCCTCCCATACACACCCTAACCAGGCAAAAAAAGGAGTTTTAATATGAAAAGTATGAAGACTATACTTTTAGGGATCATTTATATACTTTGTTAATATAAAAACTATGAGCTAAGGAAATTATCAAAATCACACCTTCCAAACAAGGGCTATATAGCAACAAATTAAATTTTATGAATCTTAGAGATTTACTCCTGACTTTAAATCACATTTAATAAAATGATCTAAAGGATGAACGCATTTAAAGGTCTTCATTCTCTTTTTTTTAATCCTCACACAAGGTTATGTTTTTATTGATTTTTTGGAGAGAGAAAGAGAAACATAGATCAGTTGCCTCCTCTATGCGCCCTGACTGTGGATGTAGCTATGTGTTGTGATCAAACCCACAACTTTTTGTTGTTGTTGTTGTTGTATAAGATGATGCTCCAACTGAGCTACCAGGCCAGGGCCATTTATCTGTCTTTAAACCTAAGGTTGTTTGTTACATTTGCTCCCCCACTCTAACATTTTTTAATGCAATGCAAAGTTTTTTTAGCTGCCATTTGTATTCTACAATTAATATTTCACTATACCTGATTTATCACATAGCTATCTCTCTATCCATCTATCAATCCCTCTTATTTGGTAGCTCTCTTATTAGTTACTGACAGAAGACAAGATTTAAAGTGTTATCACGCCCTCTTCTTAATTTAATGAAACATCCTAGAATCAGTTTGACTTTTCAGTAAACATAAGCAATAATTAAGATATCATTATGGCTAAGAAGTGTTTCCATATCTTATTTAGTAAAACATCCTATGCCATTACATGTAATACTTCTCAAAATAGATAATAAAAAGTAAATTACTTACTACAACATTGTACTCCCATATCATCCTCCAAAAATCTATTACTGTATTTGCTAAAGGTCCTTGTGTTGCCACGTATGCTTTTGGCCCATAAACACCCTAAAATGGTTAAAAGCAATTTTCATTATGATTACCAAAAATATTTCCTTACCTAAATTTTAAGGTTTCAAATTTTACTAATATTGCTGTTTTCACTTACAGCATTTCCAAATACAATTTTTCATTTGGAGTACATAAAAGCATGACAAAATTATAATCAATTCACTTCAGCTTTGAGTGAAATGTTACTACTTTTGTGTATTTATTAGACACAGTACACAGAATATTAACTGCCTTATGCATGTTTAAAAATTATTTACCTAAGAATTAAAAACAAAAGTCCCAAGACTACTCCTGTTAACAAAATAATGTATTAAAATATGTATGTATACATACCATATATAAACCACTAAAAATAATAGGACTATACTGTCATAGAGATTCAAAAACACAGAACAGCTTAAAAGTCTTTTATTTAATCAAATAGCAGTTTGAATTTGTCTCTCTATTGATAACCATGTAAGAACTTAACTGCTTTTGATCAAAGAGTATACCAAAACAGTTAACTATATATTGACTATATTTAATGTTGTGTTTTAGGTTGCCTTGAAATGGTGACAGCTGACAAAAGTCTTCAATATAAGTTTATATGCTATAATTTTAAATCAGTATTACACAGTAATTCCACCACTGGTAATTTTATCCTATGAGGTTTTTCAAAAGAATAATATTTACTGCAATATTACCATCAAGAAAAACTGGAAATAACCTACATGATTTAATACCAGGGAATGGCCATGTACCTAAACTCAAAGGGACAAAAGAAAAGATGATTTAGGAATAGGTAAAGTGTTTATAAGTCTTCAGTGTAAAAAAAAAAAAACAACTTTATTTCCAACATCACAAACTCTCTAAGTAAGGACACTGTAAGGGAAAGCACATGAAAATGTGTCCAGGACTGTGATTTTATTTTTATTTCTTTTGCTGATGGCATCATGTTTAGGCAATTCAAAATAATTTAATAAACTAGTATGTAGGAAGACATTAAGTGTGGCAGAGAAACACCATTTAAAGTTAACACATACCTTAATAAAATTTGCATTGATGTAGTCTGAATCTTGAGAAGGCGTCTTTAGAGTCAACTTAACTCGGCTGTGATCAACTACAAGATAAATAAAAGGATTTCACAAATTATGGCCTGTTGAAGACAGGTGTTTTCTAATGAACCATAAGATTAAGTAAATAGCAAAAAATATTTACTTAAAAAAAAAAAAAAACAATAAAAACTGACTCTAGGTATCAGAAGGATAATTTCCAACATCATACTGACAGGTCATTCTTGAAAAACAAAAATCTGATAATGTAAAGCTGTCATTTAAAGATGTAATCAGCATAATCTCAGCAGCTCTTTGAACATACAAATTCCTAGGCATCATCCTACCATCATCCCATATTTACTAGGTAAGTATCTGGGGTTTAATCTCTGCAGTTTTTAATAGGCATATCATGTAGTGAGCACTAACCACTGACAGACAAGCCCATCTGAAAAAATCTTACTAGAAAATCTTTCATTATTTCATGAAATTACAAAAAATAAGTAAATTATGACAAATAATGAATTAAGATGATATATAAAAAGTGCTTTAATACTGCACATGGTCAATACAATTTTATTATTAGGTAATGACTACTTGGGGTAAAAAATAATTTTTACAGTAAAGTCCCAAAATATAAATTCTTAAAGATTATATATTTTATTTTTAAAATAAAATGATTTTTAAAAATTAAATCTTAAAGATATGAAACTAATTTTTCCCTGTCCTTGAATTCTAAGAGTTCCCTCTTTCCAAAGACACTATGTTAAAGCTCTTTTTTCCTTCCAAAAGTAATTTTTATGCATATAGCTACATACTTTGAAAAACCACATCAATGCAATCATACTATACAAGTTGTTGCTGCTACAACAAACTAGGCATTAAAAATTTTTTTATGATGACAAATTTTAAGCATAGCCAAATATATATAATAATATAATGAATTGCCATATATCCATTACCAGTCTTCAATAATTATTAGCGTTTCTCCAGTCTTATTTCATTTACCTCTAATCATGCAACAGCTAGGGTGCTAGAGAAAGCAAATTAAAACACAAGAGCTCTGAGTCCCATACTGAGTAAGTTCGATTCAGTAACTTCAAGATGGGTCACAGAAAATGGCTTAAAAAAAATTTTATGACCTGAACAGACACTTCTCCAAGGAGGACTACAGAGGGCCCAGAGACACATGAAAAAATGCACAGAATCACTAGCCATCAGAGAGATGCAAATTAAAACCATAATGAGATACCACCTCACATTGCTAAGAATGGCCATTATAAACAAAGTAACAAACAAATAGTGTTGGAGAAGTTGTGGAGAAAAGGGAACCCTAGTACACTGTTGGTAGGAATACAAATTGGTGCAGACACTGTGGAAAACAGTATGGAATTTCCTCAGAAAACTATAAATGGGACTGCCTTTGACCTGACAAATCCACCGCTGGGATTATATCCTAGAACCCTGAAACACTGATTCAAAAGAACCTATGCACCCCAGTGTTCATAGCAGCACAATTTACAATAGCCAAGTGCTGGAAGCAGCCTAAGTGCCATCATTAAATGAGTGGGTCAAAAAACTGTAGTACATTTACATGATGGAATTCTACGCAGCAGAAAGAAAGAAGGAGCTCCTACCCTTTGCAACAGCATGGCTGGAACTGGAGAACATTATGCTAGGTAAAGTAAGCCAGGTGGTGAAAGACAAATACCATATGATCTCACCTTTAAGTGGAACCTAACCAACAAAACAAAAAAGCAAGCAAAATATAACCAGAGACATTGAAATTAAGAACAAACTGACAGTAACCAGAGGGGAGGTGGGAGTGGATAATACGAAGAAAAGAGGGAGGAGTTTTCAGAAACAACTATAAAGGAGACATGGACAAAACCAAGAGGGTTGGGATCAGGTGAGGGGGGCAGGGATGGCTGGGATGGGGGGAAAATGCAGACAACTGTACTTGAACAACAATAAAAAACAAAACAAAACAAAACCCTTCTAAGGCACATGCAAATTTTGTAGTCACTACTTTATATTTAAAATCAGTATATTAATGACAATTTAAAAAATTAATATGCTGCTTATATTGTACATCATTTTATGTAATTTAACATTCTTCATTGGTACTCCTTTTTAAGCATAATAATGAGTAGACAGAATATAAAGACTAACAAAGAAGTGAAAACAATCATTTCTTCCCATGGTTTTGCTGACTGCCTCTACAATTTCCCAAGAGCTCAATTCCAAATAGATAAAAATCAATGTCCGCTACCCAAGGGGCTCTTTAAAGCAGAATGTTTTTTCTTTCTTTCTGAACAAACATCAACAACGTATGACAACAAAAAGAAAATAGATAAGATTGTCACCAAGGAAAGAGAAACCACCTAGTGACTGAATCCAGGTGTAAGAAATAAAAAGATCTCCACAATTAACATTAGATAGGCAGAGTACCCCAGTCCATCACTCCTACAGACTAGCTGGCTCAGTTTTAGCCCTCAGAACACACAAAGCACGGGTATCCTTAACATAAGGAGCACCTAGAAATGTCTTAATTCTGGTACTGAGTTCAGTGTTCTAGTATAAAATAAATGAACTATTCAATATAGCTCTGGAAAAAACTAATTGATCTTTGAATAGTGATGAAACTACTTTTAATGGAGCAAAAGCAAGGATGCCTGCTCTTGCCACTTAAAGTCAACATTATACTAGAGGTTCTACCCAACGTAATAAGGCAAATTAGAGACTCATACTGAAAAGTAGCAAAACTCATTATTTGCAGATGTCATTATTCTGTATGTAAAAAACCCCAAAGGATCCACAGAAAAACACTAAACTAATAAATGAGTTCAGGAAGATCACTATGTTTTAAAAAATCAATACACAGATATAAATTTTATTTCTATATACAGTTGACCCTTAAACACTCACCCCCCTCCACACAGTCAAAAATTCATTGACAATTTATACCTCCCCCAAAATTTAAGTTATCCCTTCGTACTGTGGGAGATTGATATATTGACCATGGCCACCAGGGAATACCAAAATCTGCAGATGCTCAAGTCCCATGGCACAGAGCAGTGCATAGTTGGCCCTCTAAATCCATGGACTCCTAACTTCAAACAGAAAATAGTAGTTACTGAAAAAATTCACATATAAGTGGACCTGCACAATTCAAATCTGTGCTCTTCAAGGGTAATACTATACTAGCAAAAACGAATTTGAAAATAAAATTAAAATAATTCCATTTACAATTGCTTAAAGAATTTTGTAAAAAAGAAATATAGATTTCCAGTCAAGATGGAGGCATAAGTAAATATGCTTTGCTTCCTCGCACAACTACAGCAAAAATTACAACTAGACTACAAATGAAGTATCACTTACATTCATCAGAAAAATTGAGCTGTATGGAAGACCAACAACCAAGGATTTAAAGAAGCCACATTCATCCAGATGGGTAGGAGGGATAGAGACACAGGGAAGTGCAGCAGAGAGGTAGAAAGCCACAGAGGAGCAGAATGGGTGGTCCCACATTGGGAAAGATACCTAGGGAGCATGGGATCCCAGCCCCAGCCCTAACCACACAGCCCACACTTCCAACACCAGAAGATTTAGTCCCCAAAACTTCTGGTTGTAAAAACAAGTAGGGGTTGGGACAATGAAAGAAACTGCAGGATTCCCAGGAGCCTCCCCTTAAAGGGTCCACAAAGGATTTAGTACTAAGGCTGACTCACTCCCTCTGGGCTTCACACAAAGGCAGCTGCTGGAAGGGTACCAGTGGCACACGGGGAGAAATTGAAGTGTATGGCATCAAGGCATGTGCAAAGAGATGGCTTCTTCATGGACAAAACTCCAGAGACCAGCCACTGGCATTGTCTCCTTTCTGAGCACTCCCCCACAGAGCCACAGAGGTAACACCATTCCAGGGACTCCATCAACCTGGTTCACACAGGTTGCCCGACCCTGGTGATTACCTAAGGCTCCACCCCAACCAATTTACTGGTGTGCTTTCCTACAATAGGCCACGCCACTGAGACAGGTAGTCAAAGCACCTGTATCGGATACACAGAAAACACATGAGGAGATAACGAAATATGGCCCAAATAAAAGAACAGAACCAAACTCCAGAAAAAGAACTAAACAAATGGAAGTAAGTAATTTATCAGATGCAGAGTTCAAAACACTGGTTATTAGGATGCTCAAGGAACTCACTGGGTACTTAAACAATATAAAAAAGACCCAGGCAGAAATGAAGGTTACAGGAAGTGAAAATGTACAGGGAACCAACAGTGGAGTGGATGAAGCTGAGAATCAAATCAATGATTTGGAACATAAGGAAGAAAAAAACATTCAATCAGAACAGCAAAAAGAAAAAAATAAACAAAACAAAACAAAAAAAACCCCAAGGATAGGCTAAAGAGCCTCAGGGACAAGGTCAATGTACCAACTATCAAATAGCAGTGCTAGAAAGAGAAGAGAAAGAGCAAGAAATGCAAACTTATCTGAAAAAATAATGAAAGAAAACTTCCCTAATTTGGTGAAGGATTTATACATACAAGTCCAGAAAGCACAGAGTCCCAAACAAGGTGAACCCAAAATGAACCATACCAAGACACATCAAAGTTTAAAGAAAGAGAGAATCTTAAAAGCAGCAAGAGAAAAGCAGATGTTTACCTACAAAGGAGTGGCCATAAGACTGTCAGTTGATTTCTCAAAAGAAACTCTGAAAACTAGAAAGGATTGGCAAGTAGTATGCAAAGTGATGAAAAACAAGGACCTACAACTTAGATTATTCTCTATCCAACAAAGCTGTCATTTAGAGGTACTTGCTTCCTAGATAAGGTAAAACTAAAGGAGTTCATCATCACCAAGCATTATTATACAAAATGTTAAAGAAAATTACATAAGGAAAAGATCATCAAAACTATGAACATTAAAGCAGCAATATATTCACCACTATCAACAACTGAATTTAAAAAACAAACTAAGCAAACAAGCAGAGGAGGGACAGAATCATGTATATGGAGATCATTTGGAGATTATCAGCTGGGATGGGGAAGGGAAAGAATAGGGGAAAAGGTGCAAGGTTAGAAAGTACAAATTGGTAGGTAAAAATAGACAGGGAAATGTTAATAGTACAGGAAATGGAGAGGCCGAAGAACTTATATATATGACCCATGGGCATGAACTAAGGGGGCAGGGGGGTGATTACTGGAGGGAATGGGAGGTGGCAGAGGTGGCTCAAGGGAGAAAAATGAGGACAACTGTAATAGCATAATCAATAAACTATATTGTTAAAAAAGAAAAAAATAAGATGTATACTGAAAATCATAAAACATTGCTTAGAGAAATTAAAGAAAATCTAAAGAAATGAAGAGACATTCCATATTTGTGGATTGAAAGAGTCAATATGCTTTAAGATGATACTTCCCAAATTGATCTATAAATTCCTACTGGGATTTTTGCAGAAATTGACAAGCTGATCCTACAATGCATATTGAGATGCAAAGGATCCAAAAGAACCATTTAAAACGCACACACACACACACACACACACACACACACACAGATGGAGGATACATTTCTTCCTTAAAATTTAATACATAGCTCTACAGTAATCAAAATAGTATGATACTGGCTTAAGAACAGGTTAATGGAATTGAATTAAACATATGGCTCATATGCTTCCCAACAAAAGGTACCAAGGCGACTAATGCAGAGTCTTTTCAAAAAATGGTACTGAGTAACAATCTCACATGCACAAAGATTATTTTAGTCCCTAACCTCATACCATATTAAGGAATTTTTTTACAAATCATATATCAAAACAAACAAACAAACACCCCAAAACTCCTGTATCTAGGATATATAAACAACTTTTAAAACTCAATGGTATATAAAAAAAGAAACTCAAAAAAAGTACAAATGATTTCAAGACACTTCACCAAAGAAGATATACAAGTACCTAAAAAACTCAGAAATATGCTCAACATCCGTAATCATCAGAGAAAAGCAAATTAGAACCATAATCAGATACCTCTAAATTTACAATCAGAATAACTATAATCAAAAAGACATTAACAGGTACTTGAAGACATGTGGAGAAAATGGAACTATCATACATTATTACTAGGAAAGTAAAATAGTACACAGCTACTTTGAGCTGTGTACAGTTTATTAGTTTCTTTAAAAAGTTAAACATAAGCTTATGTAGACCCAGAAATTCCATTCCTGGGTATATCACCAAGAGAAATAAAACCATAACTCCACATAAAAATTTGTATGGAAATGTTTTTAACAGCACTGTTCATAATGTTCTTCAACTGGCAAATGGTTAAATAAAATGTGATATAACCATGCAATGGAGTATTACTGTAAAATAAAGAGAAATGAACTACTGATATATGTATGGTACATGGATGAATTAAGTGGAAAAGCCATATGCAAAAGACTACATATCTTATAATTACACTTATATGAAATTTCGAGAAGCGAAAACGCTATAGAGACAGCATAGCTGCCTGGGGCTGAAGATGCCAAATTGGCATAAATGATCTTTTGGGGGTGGTGAAAAAGTTTTAAAACTAAATTGTGTTGGTAATTGCACAACTCTATAAATTTAGTAAAAATCACTGAATTGTACACTTTTAATGAATATTTATTTTATGACATGTACATTATCCCAATAAAGCCATTTTAAAAATACTGTATCTGCAAGCATGCATGTTTCCTTTGCTAAACATGCAAAAGAAACTGACAGCTTAACATTATCCTTATGACAATAAGTAAACATACATCTCTAAGTACAATTACTTTTAATATAATTTTCTAAATTAAAGTGACTTAGAAATTTATTGCAAACTGACTTATCAAACCTTACATAATCTAAAGGAAAAAAGGCATTGCCATTTTGACTATCGCACAGTGATTAGCTCAGGCTCTAGGGTAAGGTTTCTCAACATTAGCACTACTGACATTTTGGCCTTGGATAACTCTCCTTTTTAAAAAAAAAAAGATTTTATTTATTTATTGTTAGAGAGAATGGAAGGGAGGGAGAAAGAGAGGGAGAGAAACATCAGTGTGAGAGATGTCAATTGGTTGCCTCTCACACGCCCCCAACTGGGAACCTGGACTGCAACCCAGGCATGTATGTACCCTGACCAGGAATGAAACTGGTGAGCTTTTGGTTCACAGGCCGGCACTCAGTCCACTGAGGTAAACCAGCCACGGCAGATAATTCTTTATTATGGAGAGACTGTGGCCTCCGTATTGTAGCAAGTAGAAGCATTCCCGTCTTCTACCCACAAGATGTCAGTAGCAGCCTGCCTACTGTCCATCCAGTTTTGACAACCAAAATGTAGATATTGCTAAATGACCCTTCAAGGGCAAAATCACCCTAGATGAAAACCAATGTTCTGGATACAAATTGCCTGGGTTTAAATTCTCATGCACTCTATTATCTGTATGACAAGCTATTTAACCTCCCTGTCTCAGCTTCTCATCTGCAAAGTGGCGTATTATAGTATCTACCTTATAGTTTTGTTATGATGATTATGGCAAATAATCCAATTTACTATAGATATTGGTCTATAGTAAATAGACCAATACAAAATCAAGGCTTTTATTTTTCAGAGGGTCAATTTAACAACACACCACTGACCTTCCTTCTCTATTTAAAATTGTAAAGCTTCCCCATTCTATTGTCAGCTTTCTCTATGCCCCTCATTCCTATTACATATTCTCAATATAGCACTAATCACCATTTGACAGACCACATATGGTATTTGTATTCATTACCTGACACCTTGAATAGAATATAAGCTTCATAAGGGCAGAAGGTTTTACCACTTTTTTCCTGCAGTATCCCCAGTGCATGGTATATGATCAAAATATTTTGTAAAATCAATGAATGAAACACAATTGATGAAAACAGAAACCTGGGGCTGTTTAAGATTCACTTCCCTAGATAATAGACAAAGGTGGAGAAACTGTCTTTTTCAAGATTTTATTTATTTTTAGAGAGAGGGGAAGGGAGGGAGAAAGAGAGGGAGAGAAACATTAATGTGTGGTTGCCTCTTGTGCGCCCACTACTGGGGGGGTGAACCTGCAACCCAGACATGTGCCCTTTGAACCAGTGACCCTTTGATCCACAGACCAGCACTCAATACACTGAGCCACACCAGCCAGGGAGAAAAACTGTCTCTGGAAGACCAGGCTATGTGTATTAAATCCAGAGCCCGTAAGAGTATTTCAAGATTATCTTGCTTAACAGACACTATCCAGAAGAAACCCATACCATTCTTCTCTATTCTGAAGTGGACTGCAAGGAAAGTGGAGTGTATTTTCCAAAAGCTTAATGAGTGCTTACTATGCTATTTAAGAGTATAATTACATTACAATTACTAGAATATAATGTTATCAGTGCAGGGTGAGGCAAAAGTAGGTTTATAGTTGTATGAGAAACATAGTTTATTCTTGTATTTTTATTAATTATTGTTTTATTTTCTACAAACAACTGTTAATCTACTTTTGTATCACCCTGCAAAATGCATACTCTCAGAGACAAATATTTTAGACTGCTGAGGACAGCAGACATACAGGCATGAATTATCTTATGGTTTATTTTTTCATGTATACTAATCAACAAAGGTTCTCATTGTGTACAGAGAACAAATAAATGTTTATATTTATTTTAGCATTTTGCAAAATTTATTCAGTTTTATCGATTTATCTGTCTATATTATTTTATTTATTTTTTAAAAGTTTTTATTTGTTTTTCAGAGAGAAGCAAGGGAAAAAGAGAGGGAAAGAAACATCAATGTGCAAGACATACACTGATCGGTTGCCTCTCTTGCACCCCCAACTGGGACCTGGCATGCAACCTAGGCATGTAGCCTGACCAGGAATCAAACCAGAGACCTTTTTGTTCACAGGCAGGCACTCAACCCACTGAACAACACCAGCCAGGGCTATATTAGTTTATATTAATAAAATAACTTTGAACAAAGAACCCAAAGGAGACTGTCTTACTTGGATTTTTCAGGGTTTAAAAGTAGTATCAGAGTAACTGTGATGCTTAAAGAGAAATTAAACAATAAAAAACAACAAAACTATTATAAAAAGGAAAAACAAGAAGCAAAACCAAATTAACTTACAGTGTACCTTGAAAGGGAGGTTAATTACTACCTCCTTAACAAGCAAACTCATTAGAAAGACTAAAGCTAGTGTAGGCTATAAACTGCTAATTAGCATTTCCATTTCAATGAAGGGCATTTCAAACTTACATGGCAATATGTCCTTATATCTGTTCTTTTTAACATTTTCTTCTTTTTCTCCAGTGGCTGTGGGATAAATCTTTTCTGTTCTATATTTGGTAGACAATCTTCTTAATCGCTTAAAATATTTTAAAAAAGAAGAGAAGAAAAATCAAGTTTAGAAAAGCAGTATTTTCAAAATTTTAATAATTCAAATAGCTCTTCACTGAATTTTGCTAACCCCAATTCCTCACAACTCAATTTTCTGTTCTTCTTTTTTTAAAAACTTTATTTATTTATTTTTAGACAGAGGGGAAGGGAGAGAGAAAGAGGGAGAGAAACATCAATGTGTGGTTGCCTCTCACATGCCCCGCACCAGGGAACCTGGCCCACAACCCAGGCATATGCCCCGACTGGGAATCAAGACTGGGAATCAACCGGAGACCTTTCTGTTCATAGGCCAGCACTCAATCCACTGAACCACACCAGCCAAGACTCAATTTCCTGTTTTTCTAAGATCACAGTATCTCCCTAATCCTTAAAAATTAACCCCAAGGATGATTTTTATTAAGTGCAAACATGAGATTAATATTCCAAATAGCAGTAAAGAGAACTAAAGTAATTTTATTTAAAGAAATCACATAAGCTAAGGCAGAATATTTAACTCAGTTCTTAAGTTACTCAAGTAATTTTTGTGTTTTAACAAGGAGTTCCAAAAACCAAGTTTTAAAACCATGCTCAAAAGATTAAGTACAATTTTCCTTATTCTGTCTTAAGCCCTGAGCACCACTGATATGTCAATCTCTTTCTAAAGCATAAGCTAATGATTACTTATACAACACTGCAAAACAAAATTCTTTCACATATTGAATTGGAAATGTCCAACACAGACCAATTCTGCTTATTCACTGCATTACAGAGAAGTGGTTTGTGAGTTAGTGACAAATTCTTACCACATATGGCAGTAGGGATGTTCTTTGGGCTGGAATATTTCTGCATGTCTGTAATACACTTCCTGCTTTCAGAAGCACTGAAAGTCAGCATTGTGAATTGTTTTAATTCACTATTCAACTACATTGCTGAAATTTAATTTCAAAGGAGCCCACTTTCTTCCAGGCTTAAAGACATACTTAAGACATTCTGGTTTAACTATTCAGTAAATTATTAAGAACAAATGAAATTAAAAAGAAGCCTAATAACATTTAACTTTTTCACCATCTTATTTTTTTTACCTGTGATGCTGACATTTAAGCAGAGAAGAATATATAATTTAAAAAAATAACATTGAACTTTAATTCAAGATTCTTAACTTCTTATTAAGATATACTTTAACATACAGCACTTGAAATAATCTTACAAATATATAGAATAGTGAGTGAGCCTTTTGGTTTTATTTGAAACTTTACCACCATAATCTCAGAGTTCTAAAAACAAGAATACACATTTTTTTCTTTGAGATGAAAAAATGACTAGAATCTTGTTCTGCACTGGCACAGTGCCAAAGTAAAATTCCCCACATTTACAATGCTACTTCCTGTGGTAAAGTTTTCAAAGTGTACTAGAGGGAAAAATTGTTTTAAAACTAAATGGACCACCCTGGTAAGGTAGCTCAGTTGGTTAAAGTGTGGCTCCTATACACCAAAGTTGCTGATTTGATCCCTAGTTAGGAAACATACAAGATCAACCAATGAATTCATAAATAAGTTTAAGAACAAATTGATGTTTTACTCTTTTTTTTCTCTCCCCCCAAATCAGAAAATAAAATAAAATAAAAGTAAGTAAAAGTAAAATAAAATATCTTTAAAGTAAATGGACTGTTAATGAGAACATGGGAAAACCAGAACTTCATTAAATGCTGACAGAAAAGAACATTTTTTACCCCTAAGGAAGGCAATTTGGTGATTACAAATAAATGTAACTCTTTAACCCAGGAATTATACTTTAATGATATGGAAATATCTCAAAAATGCTTATTAAATGTAAAAAGTAGGGAACACAACAGTGTATATACTACTATTAGTGTTAAAAAGAATAAGAATACATCTGTATTTGTAGATGTGTATAAAACATCTGAAGAGAAACTATTAACAAAGGATGCTGTCTGTGGGGAAGAGAAATGGGTAGCTGTAGGAAATGGATGGGAAAGAAACACTACTATGTGTCCTTTCACACCTTTTGGATCATATAAATGTACTATCTATTCAAAAAATTACATGTTAAAAAGATTTTCATTTTCAGATATTTATAGTATCTTAAATGATTATAAAATATTGTGTGCAAATCTCACTTTAAAAGGATATCAATATGAACAGTTGCAGGAACACTGGAAGAAAAGGAATGTAACTTAAATAACTGTCATAAAAAACCACATCTATAATTACAAAGGAAAAGGAAAGAATAATTTAATTATAAAATGTGAATGAACTTCTGTAATACCTGCTGCAATCAATCCAAGCATTCTTCTTTTACATGACAAATCATGTTGAAAAATGTGCAAAAAACTTTTCATGTAAAATGACTTTTCATTTCATATAATGAAACTTAAAAACACTTGTGTACAAGTAAGTATCCAATTTGAGTATAAACTGTTATATATCCAGTCTTCTTAAAGCCTCATACAGAATGGAATGCTACATTCAAATTTCTGATGAATGTTCTATTTAAAACAAGTCTATGTAAGTAATGTACTTAGAAATTTTCCTACCCATCAAAGATACTAATCTTTACAGTGTAAATAAAAGGTGGTTCATTAAATGTAAAAACTTTGTTACTTTAAAAATAACACATCAAAATAAGTCTACCCCACTGTATTAAAAAGATATTCTCAAGTAGGGACTTACTGCCTAATGACAAGAGTCAGCTTTATAGTTAGCTGCTCAAGTTAACTGGATATACCACTTTCTAGCTGTATGACACTGACCATATTTAACCTATGTCTCATTTTCTGTAATATAAGGATAATACCTATACTCCTATACTTAGCAAACAGCCTGGCACAAAAAAGGGCTCAATAAATGTTAGCTATTATTACTGAGTCAATTACTGAAACTCTTTTAATGTTATTTACTACTATAGATTTATTTATTTTCTCTAAAACCTGTCCTACTCAGAGATCAAAAGGAGTCACACATTCTGGGCCAAATTGTTTCCTGGGGAGTGTTAAGTATTATAAGACATACGTCAGTCATACTGCCAAATTTGAGCATGCTCCAGAACTCCTTGAGGGCTTGTTAAAACTTAGATTTCAGGGCCCCAATCTCAGAGTTTCTGATTCAGTAGGTTGGGGTACAGCCTGAGAATTTTTATTTTTTAAATAAGTGCCCAGGTGATACTGTTGTTTGCTGTCTGAAAAAACACACTTTCAGCACCACCAGTATAAGGTATATAGGTTCAAGAGGAAGGAGTACTGTGATCAGTTGCATGGAGGAAAGGAGATTGATTTTCAACAATGTTAAGGTTCCTCTGTATTTTATGAAAAGCTGGGCTGCATCAAACAATTTTGATAAAATGACTAGTGGTTTTTCTCAGAAGTGGAGGATAGATTAGGGATAAAAAAGGAAAAGGTAATTAACAAGTAACAAAAGAGACAGGGGAGAAGACTGTGGTTCAGCAGCAAGTGGGGGCAAAAATGAAATGACCAGCTATAAACAAAAAGATATTAAATAGAATAATCAAAGTTTGATAAACTGGGAGGTATGGTAAACAGAAAAACCATATTCTTTTCTAAATCTCTTAAAGTATCAGTATAAAACAACATTGTATGGACCTGGTAGCACCAACACCAGCAACGTGTAACTAACACAAACACCACAAAAAGGTGTTTTCAAACCTCCACTTTAAAATTTCCCCTCAATAATTATCTTTCTGTGTTTTTGTGTATGCTTTTTCTCTGCCTCTTAGTAGTCATTTGAAATGACTAACATACCCCCAAATCTTACCCATCTCTTTTTTAAGTCTCAGCTTCTTTGGAGTTTCTTATCCTACTAATGCAAAAATAGTTTTCTCCTCTGAGTTTATTTTAGACTTTACACGTACTCTTAAAACACTATATCCTTCCATATATTTATGATAAAAATATAAAGAGACTTTGTCTTTCTTCCCTTATTCAACTCTCAACTCTGTGATTACAATATTATTATCAGATTATTATTTATAATCCCTACAGATTATTATTTATAATACCCTGGACCCTGGAGCATATTACCAGTAAATGCTTACATGTTAAGTGAATTAATCTTAAGAGTAAGATTTTAATGCTAATCTAAACAAAAGAAGATTTAGTTCTTTTAATACATCAAAATTCATGTCTAAATAGTGGTTGAAGTAGAGGGTAGCACCAAAGTTCATTTAACTATATGAAATGGAAAGTATCTACACATTTAATTTCACTTTAACTTCATAATCACTATTTTCCATGGTCTGTAGTGAAGCTGTTACTAGGAAATAAGTCGAAAAACATGCCATAATATACTAAGGGACGTTACTCATGAGGTTAAATGCTATGCGACAGTATGTGTAAGGTTAGCACTGAACTAAACATTAATAAACTAATCCATTTATTAAGTTATACATAATTATTCAGTATAATCCTAAAGTGCCATGTTTTCAGACCATAAGACGCACCCAGGCTTTAGAGGAAAATAGAAAAAAATTTTGAGGGAAAAAATGTGTTAAAATACTTAATAACATGAATATCAATATTTCACCAATGTAAATGGTAAAGCTACATTCGGACTATAAAGCGTACCCCCTCCATTCCTCCCAAATTTGGGGGGGGGGGAGGTGCATCTCATAGTCCAAAAATACGGTATTTGAATCATTTATCGCCCTAACTGGGCAAAAATATAGCTAAATAGTATATTCACATACACTTATACTCACCACATCCTGTATCACATCAGTATAGTACAATACTATATTGATCTGGTAGCACTAATCAAAAAAAAAAAAAAATTAAGCAAACAAGAAACCCAACAAGCCCTTTAAGAAAGACTTTTCTTTCTCTGTCTGACTTATTTCACTTACCAAGAACATGTGGAACCTAAATGACAAAGTAAATAAAATGAAAACAGACTGACAGTTGTCAGAGGAAGTTGGCAGGCTGAGTGAAAAATATGAAGGGATTAAGAAATACAAATTAGTAGTTACAGAACAGTCACAGAGATGCAGATTACATAGGGAGTATAATCAATAACATCATGATAACTATGCATGGGACCAGGTGGGTACTTGAAAGCACCGGGAAGAACCACTCTATAAATTACTGGGTTGGCCAAAAAGTCCATATAGTTGTTTTCATAAAATAAAGGACACATTATTCATTTTTACCAATGACTTTCTTGATTTGGTTATTTTGAGTATGTTATCTCCCACGTGATGTAATACCAATTTTTCTCAATTAATGTCTCTATTTCATCACTATCACCTTCAACTAGTCTATCTGACTGTGGAGCATTGTCCAGCGAGAAATATCCAGCAGGAAACTTTGCAAACCACTTTTAACACATTCAGTCAGTCTCAGCACCTTATCCATCTACTGTACTAATCTTTTTATGTCAGTTCTATTTTTACCTTTCTTGAAATAATAAAGCATAATATGCCAAAAATGTTGCCTGTTTTCCTTCATCCTCAATATTAAAATGGCTACACAAAAATCCACTAATTTTGATAGGGTTTTTTTGAAATGCACATTGATACGATAGCTGTCCCGATACAGTCTAAACATAATTATTTCCAATGAAGTTAAAGAAAACTAAGCATTACATAAGACATCTTAAAGAAGAAGAAAAAAAAAATGAACTTTTTGGCCAACCCATTACATGATTTTCTAACCATTTTGCTGTATATCTGAAACTAATATAGAACAATATTGAATATAAACTGTAATTGAAAAATAAAAAATAAATGAAAAAGACATTTTGAATTAATTCTCTACCTTTAAGTCTTGGGAAAAAAAACCCCCACAAATTCCTTAAATAATTTCATTCATATTTCTGAGTTCCTGTTCTAAAGGACAAGTACAGTAATTTTAATTTTATTCCCACATCTAAAAATCTTCCAATGGGTCTATTACTCCAAGATAAACTACCAATTCCTTAGTTTAATTACAGCATATTTTTAATACTTTCTGTCCAATTTCCTACCTTCTTTTTTTAACACTCTCTTACTTAAGAGTTTGATGCTTTGGCCATATAGAATTACCACCACCACCACCACCACAAGAAACCTTTCAACGCTTTCTACATCAGAGTTTCACAATTTTTATTCCTGTTAATGCGTCAATAGTAGGTCTCTGGCTAAAGTGTTATTTCCTTTCTGAAGCTTTACTTGAACTGCTGCTGTCCCTTCTTAACCACCCCTCAG
Organism: Phyllostomus hastatus; assembly: GCF_019186645.2. Taxonomy (NCBI): domain Eukaryota; kingdom Metazoa; phylum Chordata; class Mammalia; order Chiroptera; family Phyllostomidae; genus Phyllostomus; species Phyllostomus hastatus. Next base: position 44,181,844 of record NW_025334041.1, read on the forward strand.
CCTCCAGCACTGAGTAAGTCAGTTAACAGACTGCTCCATTACCACTTGTGATAAGTATTTCAGTAACTGTCTACCTTACCCACTAGACTATAAAACTGAAGATAAACACTGGATAATCTTATTGGACTTTATAGATCAATATATAATATAATGCATATGTCATTAAAAATGGGGAAATTCAAAAATTACTTGAGCCTTTTCAGACAAGTCACAGAAATGTCTTTAATAATTGGAATTTTTCATGCAAACAAAAACTGAGTTTAATATTCCTGCTTTAAAGTTCCAATTATTTAATTTTTACTTTGTCTCTTAAAACACAAGTTTTATTCCTCTAAATTCCAAATCAATAAGCTGATGCTCAAAGGTCTCTGTGTCAAGATTTCAGTTCTCTAAAAGGGTGCTGAACAGTTTCATTGTTTATCCAAGGACCAAAGCTAATAAGAACGTGTTGTGTGATGCTTATTGAATCTCTCCAAATAGCTGTCTGATAGATTGTCCACTGGGTGTCTCATGGGTATCACAAATCTCCAAACAGTACCACCATTCAATAGTCACTCAGGTCTAAAGCTGGGAATCGTACTTGTTTCCTTCCTTTACCTTCCCTCACCCCAGATATCCAATCCATCAGCAAACTGTGTTAGCTCCATCTCTAACATACATCTAATTCTCTTCACAGTCACTGTACAGACTTAGAATTCAGAATACATTTAGACAAGAACAAGTATTAAATTTAATTTGTTGGCTAGATTTTAAGTTAGAGTAATTAAGAAAACAAATAGACACAAAAAATAGAACTAAAATGGAAATTAAGCTAACTCAAATTCTTTTTGGAACAAGATGGAATAGAAATAATTTAAATATTGGAGCTCAAGACTCCCCATGCTGTTACTAGTCCACACACTACTGCCCCAAATTCCTCAGTCAGAACACTTTAAAAACTGTATGAGTTTCCTAAGGCAATACTTTTAGTAAATATACACACAATACATAAATATATCTTAGAACTGTACCTTAAAGTGAAATAAAAACAGAATTATTTTAAGCTTAAGAGTTACACTCTAGCAAAACATAATCATAACTAACCCATAAAATAGTACTACTTTTGCTGAAAATTTTCTGAGGCAATTACTGAAGAACTCATCTGGAATTTTAAAAGGTAGGGAGGGGTCTGGCACATAGTTGGCACTCAATAATAACCACCAAATGAGTAAGTTCATCTGGTTTGATACCTAGAATATTTCATTGTCCTACATCACAAAGGCCATTCAATCTAATACTAGTTAGTAAGTTAACCCTACCATATTACCTGCATTAAGTATCAAACCAAGATAAATTTTGTTAAAAGCCCAAATACAAAGTAACAGTAGCAAGTAGTAAAATCAGAGTATAATTTCTACCAAAAGCATACTATCTCTAACTGGCTGTTCTTAAATATTTATAAACATATTTATATAAAAATATTCACACCTCTAATAATGTTACAAGCAATTAAAATGGGCTCTTCAATTATCCAACTGCAATGCCCACCTTAAATTGCAAAATATGCAACTCTTTCAAAATTCTTATCTTTGCTCACCCTTTACCTACTTCTGCATGACAAACTTGTTTGCCATTCTTTTTCAGAAATGCGTGGTTATAAAGCTGTCAAAATTGATGTTAAAAGGACATAATTTAAAGTAAATAGAGGCCAATATTATGGGTCTTTGGATACAAAATTACCTTTTTCTTTGTTCATGTTGATTCCAATGCTTCAGTTACTTTCCTAGTAGCCTCCAAGCAAACTCCGCTTTCTTCTAGCTCAATACAGAAATCACCTTGCTGAAACATTTCCTGAGACAAAGTACTGATACCAACAACCCCCATCTTCCACTTCCTCACAAATTGCTTCCTCATCTCTACCCACAGGTCCTCAAATATACCTCTAATCTAGGATATATCTCAATGCATTGGGCTGGCCAAAAGGTCTATTACTTTTTCCATACAATGGCTCTAGTAGTGCTTAGCAGTCCTTAATTTCATTTAAAACAATTTTTTAGATTGTATTGTGACAGCTATCATATAAGCATACTTAAAAAACTTATCAAAATTAGTAAATTTTTGTGCAGCAATTTTAATATTGAAAATGGAAGAAAAGCAACATTTTGGGTATATTATGCTTTATTATTTCAAGAAAGAGAAAAACACAACTGAAACACCAAAAAAAAAAAATTTGTGCAGTGTGTATGGAGGAGGTGTTGTGACTGATCGAACATGTCAAAAGTGGTTTGTAAAGCTTCTTGGTACTATTGACATTTTGGCCAAATTAATTCATTGCTATGGGGCTATCTTATACATTGGAAGACATCTGGCAGTATCCCTGGCCTCTACCCACTAGAAGCCAATAGCAGGAGATAGCTAACATACTCAAAATATCCAAATCAACAGTTAATGATGAAAATGAAAAAATGTGTCTTTTATTTTATGGAAAAACTAAGCAGACTTTTTAGCCAACTCAATTCAATAATTATTCATATATGTACATATACTGTCCCTGACAGGATGAGAATTGCCTGAAGATGCAGACACTATATTCTTTTTCTATTAATACCATCCAGTGCCAGCATAACCTAGGACAAATAGTAGAAAGTCAATAGGCTGTTTAAGTCTTCTCAGGTGTTCAGTTCAGAGAAAATGGAGGCAAATGAGAACTAGCCAGTATACTTAAACAATTTTATCTCTCCTCTTACACTTCATTACTACTCCACAGTGGGACTGCTTGGAGTCAGAGAAGCTGGCGTTCAATTCCATCAACCACTGGCAAAGGAGGTATCAAAAGAGCAATTAGAAAGCGCCTAGCAATAGACCTTTATTTAGAGATTTTGTTTCTAAATAAAACTTTGTACTACAGACTTTATATTTTAAAATAAATACAGATAAGCATAGAAACTAAAAGGAAAAAGGTATTATACAAATTTCATAACAAGCTATAATTGATTTTTTTCAACATCCTACACAACAAGCAATGCTTCCTTTTCTTAAAGGAAAGCATCCTGTTTTCTGTTTTTAATATTGAAGATGGAAAAAATTATTTCTGTATAGTGTTTTCTCAAGATCAAAATAAGTTGGGAGGTATAATCCAAGTTTATCCTCTCCCTACAGCCATGCTACATTATGGAAATAAAATAGAACCCCATTTGAATTAAGATAATAAGCAGCCTTGGCTGATGTAGCTCAGTGGATTGAGTGCCAACCTGTGTACCAAAGGGTCTCTGGTTCAATTCCCAGTCAGGGCACATGACTGGGTTGCAGGCCAGGTCCCCAGCAGGGGGGCACGCAAGAGGCAAGCACACACTGGTCATTTTGTCTTTCCCTTCACCTCTCTCTAAAAATAAATACATAAAATCTTTTAACAATTACAAAAATGCTGTCGTATTTTATTAATTTTAATGGAATGAAGATATTTAATAGCAAAAAGGAAAGTGTCCCCAGTTTTATTTTTATTTGGTTCTACTCACAAAGCCATCATCACCTTCTCTTTCATCCATTTCTTCTTCATCTTTACCTAATGCTCCTCTAACCACTTCACTGGTCCCACATTTTCCAGGTCAGTCCCAATATTTTGTCCCAGTGTCCCCATAGCAAGTTGCTCAGAAATCCCAAAACTTGGGTTTTAAAACTATGGCTCCTGACTCTGCCCCTCTTCATCTGGTTTTGTGTCTTGACTTAAGAAAATGAGATCACCGTAGTTCGCTTTTAGCCTTCAGTCTCCATTGCCAAACTCAGACTCTCAATGTATTCCAAAGTAATCCATCACTAATCTAATTCGATAATGTGTAATATAAACACAGTAAAACTGAGCATATGAGTTCCAGCTTTAACACAATAAGCTACAGTTATCAACTGTCCAACTAAAAAATAAAACAAACAAGACTCCCAAATTAATAGTACAGATGCAGTATTCATATTTACCTTTGCAAAAACAAATGCAGCACAAGTCACCTAGGCAGTTGAAAGGAACTCAATACATACATGTTTACCACTATATGGAAATAGATTACCTTTTGCTAGGCCAAACTGCCACATATCTGTGGTCAACAGACCAAGCTTTTAAAAAGAAACTTATACTTTCTGGTGAACAATTAACTCCAGAACACACTGAAAATTTCATTCTGAAAGCACTTTTATGAAGTTACCACTAATCTCCAAAAGGCATCTAAATCCCAAAAGCCTCAATTAGTATGTTTTTTCAAATTCATATGTTTTTTAAAATTCATATAGGGTTTTTTAAAAAAACACAGATGAGTATTTCCTTTCTTAGATTCTATGAAACAACTGTCTCTTAATTCTCCTCTTACCTGTTAATGAGTTGCTCTGGTTCCTCTTTTTCCTAGCCTCTAAAAGGCTGTATTCTCTGGAACTGCTCTCTCAGATTTTGTCTTTTAGCAAGTTTCTCTCCTCCCTATTGTGCCTTTAACCATTACATTTCTGAATCTCAAAATCTCTATTTCTAGTTCTGACTTTTCAGTTCCAGTTCCATATACAAACTGCTTACTGAACATATCAACAGCATAATGGTTTAGGTTATCAAACCTAAATAGATAAAAATAAATACACCTTATTTTTCAAATGCTTCTATGTCCCTTTTTATTTTCATGGTACCTCTGCCCTCCTTATCCATTCAGGCTTAAAAGTTCCTAGAATTTGGACTTTCCTCCCTTATCTGTCCACTTGCTTTTCCTCACATCCAGTCAGTTTCAAGTTCTGCTTGAGTCCACTTCAATTAAACATTCCCCAAACCTAGCCTTTACTTTCTAGTCCCAGTGACAAAAAAAGATAGCTGTCTTAGTATAGGATCAAGTAACAATTTTCTTTCCTTCAATAACATTGTTATTTTAATTATAAATAAAAAGGTTTAAGAAACATTGAAAGAGGAAAAGGGGGAAATCTGGTGGGCACAACAAAATGCCATAAATTAATCAATGATGTCAGAGTAGAAAAAGAGTTGCATTTATTCATCAAATGTTGAATGTTAAGTCTCCTACACAACACCTAGCACAGAGCATGCCTTTAAATATGTGAAAACTGAGGTGAGTATACAAGATTTATGAATAGAAGAGGAATTTTAAAAAAACTTACTTTCCAGTTACACTTGACACACATTATTGTATTAGTTTTAGGTGTACAACATAGTGATTAAATTTACTTATCTTAAACAGTGATCACCCTAGTAAGTCTAGCAACCATCGAAAACCATACATACATATTATTGACTATATTCCTTATGCACAGATAGGTGTGTAAGGGGAAAATTTTAATTAGCTGCCTCAGATTAGTTGAATTGTTCTTGAAACTAAAAGATACCAAAATACATTTGTATACTCAAATACCACCTAAATTTTTTGTTCTTAAAGAACATTTTAATCCTTTTTTGTATGTAACCAAGATTTGATGAAAATCAAATCAAATACCTGAGAATGATACTTAACACTGCTCATTATTACCGGCTCCAGTTCCTGTTTCAAAACTCAGAAAGCAATTTTTAACTGTATACTGCAAGTTTATTTGAATTGCATTAAACAAAACAAATTATGGGCCAAATTCTAGAATGGTAAATTGTCACTGATGTCCTCCCTAATCCTTGCATTATCAATCTAAACAGAGACCACATTTAATTCTTAATTGCTGTATTTCCAAAAGCTTGAAAGTTACCTAGCAAAATCAGACTAACTTTATAGGTTATGTGTTTGTCTTCCCATTCCAACTTCCCAAGTCTAGTAACATATAAGGCATTATTATTAAGTGGTATGTTGTACTGATTTTTTCTATCAGTGCATAGAAATGTTCTTTGTTTAATATAAGGCATTTATGTTTTTAAGATATAAAAACTTAAGGGCAATAAAGAATCTACTTTAACACAGTATTAACACTTTTCAAAAAAGAAAGACCAAACAGAGATAAAACCAAGTTAGTCGCCAAACTTTTGTTTGTAGAAATACGTTTTCTTACCAGAAAAAGAATTTGGCAAGACCTCAAAAGGTTAAATAGTTACCACATGACCTAGCATTTTCACTCCTAGAAACACATACCCAAGAGAACTGAAAACATATAGCCACACAAAAACATACACAAATGTTCAAAGCAGCATTATTGATAAGAGCCAAAAAGTAGAAACAATTTAAGTGTCCATCAACTGATGAATGAATAAACAAAATGTGATATATTCATACAATGGAATATTATTTGGGCAAAAATGAAGTACTAGTACACGCTCACCAGATGAATATTGAAAACATTATGTCAAGTGAAAGAAGTCAAACACAAAAAGCACATATGATATAGTTCCATTTATATGGAATACGCAGGATAGGTGAATCCATACCAACAGAAAGTGGTTTCCAGAGTATTGGAGAGAGGGGTACAATGAGGTGTGACCGGCAATGGGTATGGCATTTCTTTTGGAGAATGTTCAGAATTAGATAGTGATGATAGATGCCCAACTCTGTGACTATCCAAAAAACCAATGAAATGAATATTCTGAAGAGGTAAATACTATGGTTTGTGAATTAATCTCAATTAATGTGAATTTATCTCAACAAAGCTGTTATAAAAACTTCTTAATAAGATGTTGAGAGACATTGTTAATAGTATTCATTGGCAGCCTCAGAGCAGACTGATCAAGGCATATTCAGTCACCCCACCCTGTAATAAAGAATATCCACCCACCTCTATTACTCAGCCTCAGTTCCTTACAGTGGAGTCTCCCATTAGGATATTAATACCACAGAACTAAGCATAACAAAACTGAAGAATGTGACCTAAATAACATGAGGAAATTATAAATGAACAAGTAGGTCAATTAGAAACTTTGGCCAGTGAACTCAACACATAACTTTTGCAGAAAAGGACAGGTAAGCACGATGAATAGGAGATAAAAGTATGCAGTTTTTAACCTCAGTTGATGTACAAACCACAGATATAAAGCTAGACAATTAACTTGGAAGAATAGATATTTAAAAGAGGGAGGTAGGTAGAAAATGCAAGGGGGCAGTATTCAGAAATAAGCTGAATAAACCATCAGCTTAAAGTTTAAATTTTGCAATCTCTATAACTCTAACATGGGACCAGGAAGGAAACTTAAAAATAAAAGAATTAAACCCAAACCTGGGTAATAAAACAAGAATGTGTTCTTAAAGTTTTAGTATATTTCTCTGGAGAAATGAACTGGAGGTTATTTTTAATAACATTCAGATTCCTTGCAAAAATATATTTTATTCTAATACTGCTTTCAACTGGGTCCTGAAAGGCTGGACCACACTACTACAAAGACATGTTTACCCCAAGTTACCCAGAGCATGATTTTGTCTTCAAATATCCCTTTGTAATAATGATAAAGAGTGTTCCTCTTTCTTACATGTAAAATCAAACAAACAAAAAGCTCAAACTCAATCATAATAAAAACCAGCACTACCTATCTATATACTATCAAGGTTTCCATAATATTTTAAATCAAAATACAAACCTATGATAGAGGAAATACATAACTAAAAATAATGTGTAAGTATAATCTAGAATGGGTTTCTAAATTATTTTTTAAAAGATACTTTAGAATCTGCCAATCAAAATAAGTCAAGATTTTAAATAAAAGATGTGACACATTTTGACAACTTTCAAAACCATGGTCAAACTCATTAAAGAGAATTTAGTAATATTTTGTACAGAAAATACTTTACTGAGATACACTAAAGGTATGTCAATCTGAATAGCAATCTTGAAGGAAAACTTGTAATTGAAACTTCAGCTGATTATAAGAACTACTAATTAACATGGAATTATGAAGTCACATTAACTGTCCTAGAAGATGAGTGCATTTTACTTTGAAAAGTAATCACAAGTTTTAGTGTGATTGTTAAACTTTCATAAACTGGTGGCTCTCTTTGTGTTAAAGATGGATACGTAGAAACACTCTGATATAAAGAACTACAACAAAACAAAAAAAAAACAATTAAAAATGGACAAAGGACTTGGGTAGGTTTTTCTCTAGAGATATACAAATGGCCAACAATCATATGAAAAGATCATTAATCAGCAAGGAAATGAAACCAGAACAACAAACTATCACCTGGCCCTCATTACAATGGCTATTGTTTACAGAAAACACACACACACACACACACACACACACACACACACACACACACCCCCAGTAAGTATTGGTGAGGATGTGGAGAAACTGGTGGACTGTGCATGGAAATATACAATGGTGCAGCCACTATGGAAAAATAGTATATCAATTGCTGAAAAAATTAAAACCTGAATTACCATATAATCCAGCAATTCCATTTCTGTGCATATACTGAAAAAAACTATATGGTCTTGAACAGACAGATATGTATACACTCACATTCAAAGCAACATTATTCATAATAGGCAAGAGGCGAAAGCGACTTAAGTATCCATTGATGGATGGATGGCAAAACAAATGTGGTTTATACATACAATGTAATTACTCAGCATTAGAAAGGAGGGGAATTTTGACACATGCTACAACATGGATGAACCTTGAGAACATTATGCTAGTTGAAATAAGTCAACCACAAAAAGATAAATAGTGTATGATTCCACTTAAGTGAAGTATCTAGAGTAGCCAAAGTCATAGAGAAAAGTAGAATGGTGGTTTCTTGGAGCTGGGGATAGGAGGAGAATGGGACTTGTTTAATGGTTATAGAGTTTCAGTTTTACAAGACGATGAGATGAGTTCTAGAGATTGGCTGTACAACAACATGAATGTACATAATATTGGACTACACTTATAAATGATTTAAGATGGTAAGTTTTATGTTACATGCATTTAACCACAATTAAACATTTCTTTTTAAAAAGAAAAATAAAGCCAGTGTAGTTGTTTATATGGAAATTAAATGTCTTATCCAGTATAATAAGGGAAACCAGCTGCTTGTGGGTGCCATTAAAGTATCTCAGATTACCAGGCCACACAATACTCGTATAACATTAGATAGTCTCCTCTACTCATGAATTAACTGTTAAGATTTTTTTTTAAATCCACTTTTCCAGTTTGCTGACATATTGGGTCCAGACATTTACAATAAAAGGAAAAAGTAAGATTTAATTATCTCCTTCATGAGGGTGACTGATCTAACGTTTTCTCCTAACCTATCCCATGTCAGGTACTCTTTTAGGTGCTTACAAATATAGTGGTGACCAGGACAAAAATCCCTGTCTTCATGTAGCATACTAAAAAGTACATGCTAGTCATACAAGTATTTTTCATCCCTGCTTCTTATATCTATTATTCATTTACACATTTTATTCTATCACTACTACCACCCAAGATTATAATTCCCTGTCTGTCAAAAACAACCTTTTATAATTCTCTTTATTCCTCCATAGTACCTACTGTCTTTCACATATACACATTCATTAAAGCATGGCAAATCTTTTAGACATAACAGGCACTGATAACCACATCTAGAACATCACAATCAATGAATTGGTACCCTATATTCACATTTAATACTCAGTTCAAGTTGAGATAATATAGTTTATATAACTGTAGAGTATGAACTTAAAATGCTACTTGAAATGTGATCTTTGTGGTTTAGCAACATACTGACATATGAAACTGACAGTGTAATTTAAGGTAATTTATCTAAAGTAACATCTCCTTGTCCTAAATAACATAACTGAAGACACTCCATTTTTATTCATTTCTTTATTAACTGCAATGTCACCAAGGAAAGCTTTCAACTTTATCATCAGTGGAAAAAAATGTGTTAAATAAATGAGTCAGATAATGCACACATCAAAAAACAACAACAACGACAACAAACCCCCAAACCCCTAAATCCTTAGAGATGAGGTATATATATCTGTACCTATGTATACATACACAATTAAACATATCATTGATAAATTACATGTTTTAAAATTTATATAAGCAATACATGCAGATGCTAAAACATTCAAACCACACTGAAAAGGTGTGTCTTGAATTCACAAGACTACCTTCAGGTTTGATGATTCACATGGAAAGCCTCACAGGACTACACATATAGTCATATTCACAGCTATGATTATTACAGCTGAAGGATACAAAACAAAGGCAGCAAAGGGAAAGGTGTGTGAGGCCAGGTTCAGAAGAAACTAGGCACAAGCTTTCAAGAACCCTCTCTAATGAAGTTGCATTGGACCCACTTAATTTCTCCAGCAATGAGCTATGACAATACCTGCAGAATGGTGTCTAGAGGGAACATTAGAGTTTCAGTGTCCAGTTTTTTATTGGGGGTTCATCACATCAGCACTCTGCCTAGCACAAACCAAAATTCTAGACTCCCAGAAGGAAGTTTCTTCATAAACCATATTTGTATATAGTCAAGGCACAGTGAGTGACTCTTATCAAAGAATGACAGATACTCTCCCAAAAGTCCAAGTTCCCAAACACCAGCCAAAGACCAATCTTACACATGGGCCTTTCTAAGGATAGCAGTCTTAGGTTTGCTATTAACTCTTTTCTGCACCCAATTATCAAATGAAAAAAGTAACCCTCCCTCCATCCCCCTGTCCTTTAAAGTGGTCATCCATGTTAAGCCTCCTTATTAACAGATATTTTATACTGTTTCATAAAAATTGCTGCAACCAACATAATTGGACATGCTATTTATGCACATATGCAAATATTTTAAAGAAAACATATGTAGAAGTTGACATTCTGGGTCAAAAAATATGCACATTATTAATCCTGTAAGTGGCCAAAAGATTTCACCAATTTACCTTCTATCAACAGATCGAAAACATCAGTTTTTAAATACTGTTGCTAATGTGTGCTATTATTCATTTCTAAATTGCCATGATTAACAACTTCCTGAATTTTGCCAGATTTGGTGGAATCTGGTAGACTCCTACAAAAGTTAATAATGATGGAAACAAAAATTAATGTTGGCTATTTTGTACTGTATTTCTGATTGTTGGAGAGGTCGGTGACTTTTCTTCCTGTGTTCAGTAATTATGTGCATCTTACGTACTTCTGTTTATCAGTCATAGCATGTGCTCATTTTTTCTACTGGAGCATTCTTTTTCCTGATATATAGAGGATACCTAAGTATTTCAGACTAACCTATTACTCATCTTTGTATTGTTTTTTATTTTTATAAGATCACATTTGATCTTTATTAATCCAGACTGACTTTGCCCCCAGATGTTTCACCAGCCTACACACACACACACACTTACTTTCTCTCCCTGTAAACAACTATTTTATAAAAAATTTACCCAAATATAGTGGCTATATATATTTTTGAACTTGTTTATTTTAAAGTAAAATGAAGAAATCTTACGATTTGGCTGCCATTTTATATTACAAAAGGAAGTCTTAGGCGAAGTGGTATTCCCTCGAACCACTTTGTGAAGTGACAATTTTTAGGGACCAGCTAATTTCTAATAGGATGAAGCCATTAGCATGACAATACTGGACTGACAGCTTGACTTCTTTGAGCTATAGACACTTCCTTGTTTTCTTAATTGCTTAATGTATAATGCGGGCTACACTGGCAATACCTATGATAAACTATTTTAGAGTATGTCCCCTATAGTCAAATAACATTTATTATTTAAATTATTCTACTGCCTAGAACATTTCATAAATGAGATGTTCATCAAATCAACTTTTGCATGTGTAAAAATGACTTAGCATTTATTCTAAAACCAATTCTTTGTCTGTTGTCTTAATAAATTCACCAAAAGCCCAAATATATTAGTTATATCTATAAATGTTCTTTTTGACTGCTCTTGTTTAGCTAATGCTGCTACTAACTGCTGTTCCCTTCACTGCACCTATTCTTCTGGGATCATTTTGCAAGTCCATTCTCATGAAGCACTCCATGATTCTCCTAACAGTATGTGAATTTTCCCTTTTAAGAAGCCACATTGCACAACAATGTGAATGTATGTAATGCCACTGGACTATATACTTAAAAATGGTTAAAATGGTAAATTCTGTTATGTACATTGTAGCACAATAAAGAAATTGCAACAACCAAAAAAAAAAGAAAAAAAAAAAAGAATCCTCATGGAACTTTGTCACATGGTATTGTGATCAGTTTTGCATTTGTTATTTGCCTACATATTTTATTTCTCCATCTCTATTGAAAATTCCCAAGAAAGGAGTCATATAAGCCCCACTCTCGTTCAAATGGATTGAATTTCCCAAGAAATGAAGAGTAACTCATTCTGTTTGAAATGAAACAAACTGAGGATAATTCTACACATGACTCACTCTAACTTGGGTGTATAAGAAATATAGGTAACTATTTAACATGTTTTTACAATGTTAGCAGATAAAAAGGAGTCTACACAAATTACTTTTACATATTAAATTAGTGCTAAACTGTACTTTCAACAGAAAATTGGTGTCAAAAAACCACTTATTTCAAATGTTCTCTCCCCACCTACTGTCTGGACCCCAGACCCCCTTCCCCTGGTTGGGAATGATCATGCCCACAATGACTGCACTGAAAGATGCAGCAAAACGTTAACAGTTAATTCCATCAGTTTTATAGTCAGAAGAGTTCTGCCAACTTACTACCAATGTGACCTTGGGCAAATTCAGTTTCCTCATCTGTAAAAATAGGACTTAGATTAGTCTTTGAATCCAATGTAAAGGATCTAGTAACATTTCTTACAGAGTTTATTATATAAACAAGGCATACAGCATTACACATACACCATTATTTGTGTTGTCTGTTAAACATTTTATAAGCACATTGCAATGATTAACTTATTTAACAAGATTTACAAAGCACCTTTCATATGGTCACTGCCTATGCCTATGTTCCAAAAATATAAAGACAAGACAGATCCAGACTACTGGATCTTTGAATATCTGACTACTAAAGACCTTACAACCTAGTAATATAAACAGAAAATTATATATAGACAAGGTAAATATGTCATACCTTTACTCTGCCAAACCCAGTTTATTTCATCAGTAGTTTTCATGTAATTATTACCACTCTCACTCTCCCCAAACTGAACCTTAAAAGAGAGAAGTTCTGTATGGTATTACCATATTTTTTGGACCATAAGACACACCTAGGTTTTAGAAGAAAATAGGAAAAGAAAATTTTAAGCAAAAAAAAAAAAAAACCCCATGGTAAAATATTTAATAACATAAATAACATAATATTTCACCAATGTAAATGTAAACAGAACTCAACAGCAGCATTAACAACCATTATTCCTCCCAAATTGGGGGGGGGGGGGCGGTGTCTTATAGTCTGAAAATAAGGTAAACTACTAATGGAGGTCTACCTCTCTCAATGTCCCCATCAAGCTGAAGGGCAATTTTGATAACTGTTTTCTCACTCATAAAATGGACATAATATCTTGCTCAATAGGTTGCAATGGGAAGTATCAGAGTTCATTAAGCACAAACTGGAACCAAGTCAACACTTGTACTGTTTTTTAAATCTCTCTCTTGATTCCATGATCTCAGGGTTTTAAGGAAGCTCTGGTTGCAGTGGAAGACCACACTGCTTTAGAGTTAGAGGGCAAGGTAAACAGCAACAAAAGGGTGGCATAATGCAGAGGGCAGAAACGGGAGAAGAGATCCAGGGTTAAGAGAGGAGAGAATAATAAACCAAATTGATACTTTTTGACCTGTCCTCACTCCCTTCCTCAACTTCTTTCTCTTTTCCCTAAAATGAACATCACAGGTTTACCTTTCAGGGAAATACACACACACACACACACACACACACACACACACACACACGTGTATGTATGAGATAATATTTCATGCACAAGGGTAACTCTCCCACTGTTTTAAGAAATAAAATAAAATCTATTCTTATGTAATAACTAACTATAACTCTTTTAGTATCCTCGGCTTTCCAAAATATATATATAAAGCAAATTTGTGCTATTATTTTCTCAGTGCTCCTGACAAGGTTACTCATGACTGCCATCATCAAATCCATATTTAAATCCAAATTCTCTTTGAAATTCCTCAATCTACCTGGCCTCTATAATTCCATCCAGGTTTTGCTCCCAACTCTCTAGCACTAAGGGCTTACCATCACCAAGCAGACACCTAAGTGTCCCTAATGTTCTATATTCTTGTTATCCCCAGTATATTTTTATCTCAGAAATCTCAACATTCTTGAGTTCAATGACCACCTATACACAAAAAAATTAAAGATCTGTAAGATCAACATGACACTGACCTGAAATCTAAACTCAACTCAAACTCAATAATCTAAAATTGAACTTAGTAACCCAATCTTCAAACCCATCTTTCCTTCTGTATTCTTTATCTCATTACTATCACTTAGTGTCCATGTTAGCTTGGATAAGTTTTTCCGCACTCTCCAATATCACTGAGTTTTGTGAATGCTACTTCAGAACTGCCTTCCAAATTCATCCCTTTTCTACATATTCATTGTCATTGTCTTTAGTCCCTCCTGCTTGAATTATTGTAATAGCTTCTTCTAAATGGTCTCTGCTCCATCCACACGCCTGTACATTTTATTCTCCACACAACAGCCAAAGTGATCCTGTTAAAATGTAAACTATCATCATACCTAAGAGAAAAACAAACCCAAAAGGTTCTCATCTCATTCAGATAAGTAAAAGCCAACCAAGAACCAAGATGGTCTGCATAACTCCCAACCTCACCACAAATCTAGTACTTCCTCACCCATTTGCTCAAGCACACTGGATTCCCTGATATCCCTTCAACACACTCAACTGAGATCCTTGTGCACTCACTGCTCTTTGAGTCAGGAATGCCCTTCTTACAGGTAACTGTGTGACTCATTCCCTCACTATTTTAAGTCTTGGTTTAACGTGTTAAACATTGTATGTAATAATAATATCCCCTATACCTGATATATGGTAGACTGATCACATTAATAGCCCATTTTTCAACCTTCCCTGTATTAAAACGTTACTTTGCAGTTCTTCTGACTTAAAGGTAGAATCTATTTCCCCACCCTTTGTAGTTGAGGTGATGTTATATCCTACTTTGGCCAACAGAGTGTGACAGAAATGATAGTGTTACATATTTTTCCCTCACTTGCATCTCTGCTGCAGCCAGGAGAATGTGCCAGGGAACCTACTGGGGAATTAGAAACATGTGGAACAGGGACAAGCAACCCAGTCTTCCCAGCTACAGCCAAGCTAGATGCACTGCTAATCAGCTGATTCTCGGAAACACGAAACGAACTAAGTCACGATCAGCAAAGGTGCCTAGCTGACAACCAAAACATGTAATGATATTTATCATTGTAAGCCACTAAGGTTTTGTGGTTGTTATAAAACATTTTATTGTGGTAATAGATAACTGATACACTCCTTTTTCTCCTACCTGTTTTATTGTTCTCCACAGCACTTAATGTCTGACCTATTATATATTTACTTGTTTATAAGGTTATTCTGATTCTTGCCAACAGAAAGTTAAGCTCCGTGAGGAGTTGCAGTCTTCATGGTCTAGGATAATATCTGGCACACAGTAGGCATTTCAATAAATATTCAATAAATAAAAGTGAGCATGATGATTTAGTAAACCATTTGAATCTATTTATCTGTATTAGAGATCTTTTTAACCTACAGAAGCCATTAAACTCAGAATCATTCTTTTAAATCACTATTTCAGAAAGTGTTAAAATCAAAATTTTTATGAAATGTTACAATTTTACTAAACAAATATGCATATGTGCCATTAATAAAGATTTT
Source organism: Phyllostomus hastatus (assembly GCF_019186645.2). Lineage (NCBI taxonomy): Eukaryota > Metazoa > Chordata > Mammalia > Chiroptera > Phyllostomidae > Phyllostomus > Phyllostomus hastatus. The sequence goes on from NW_025334041.1 coordinate 44,197,570, forward strand.
TTCAATTTAGGAATATTATTTATACAGGCTTTGTCTTATCCTATTCTAATTTTGGTGTGTTTTATAATAAATTTTATCATGGTAGTACAAACATATACATAATTTATAAATTAATGAAACTATACCGAGAAGGTGTATGCTCAAGTTTTTACTGTGATCAAAAGTTTGGGGGATCACTGATTAGGAGCATAAAGTCAAAACTCAGAAGTTACTATCAATGATATCTTTAGATAATTAGATATACTATACACATTATTTATTTTTCTATCACCAGAGAGGTCCAAACAAGAAAAAGAGCAAGAAGTTGCCTTTTCCCCTCACATTGATTTCACTTCCTATTTAATACCCTCACTCTTCCTTCCTAGCATCTATTTAGAATAATACCTGACAGTACAATATGTCCTTTACTAATGTTATTATTCTCACACTGCAAAATATTCTTGTTTTATGGATGAGGAAACTAAGATTGAGAGTAGCCTAAATAACTTACTCAAAATTACAGAGATAGTAAGGAATTAAGTAATGTTGGGTCTATTTCAGATACAACTGTTGTGATCCACTCAACTGAGGTATACAATACCCATGATGCTAAACACTCAACTTGCTAAAATCAAATATATCATCACAAAGATATGCTACTTCTGTCTGGTCCTTTTTCCTGCCATTATGCCTTTATATCTTCTAAATAAGATTCTCTCCCACCAGCATCAAAGATTACTCTTCTTCCCCCTCTAGCTACAACATATCTTTAAGTAATGACAATTTATCTATTCAATCCATGTTCTATTTTAAATAAAATTTTCTAAATCTGTTTTTTTTTAAATGCAAGAGAAACATCGACCAGTTGATTCTTCCATGCCCCCAACTGGGGACCTGGCCCACAACCCAGGCATGTGCCTTAACTAGGAATGGAGGCAGCAACCTTCTTGTTTGCGGGATGATGCCCAACCCACTGAGCCAAACCAATCAGGGTTAAATCTTCTTAACAAGAAAAGTAATAAATAGGGAGATCCTTTTGGAACATATTAGATATGGCATAAATGACATAATTTATAAACAATACAAAAACTGGCACATAACAAAGCAACAGAAAATTAAATGTACTGGTTATATAACTAAAAGTATTCATTTTATACTCTAAATTAAGTTGCATTTTAAAATACTTTAAAAATAGCTCTGGCTGGTGTGGCTCAGTGGATTGAGCATCAGCCTACAAACCAAAAGGTCACTGGTTTGATCCCTGGTCAACGCACATGCCTGGGCTGCAGACCAGGTCTCAGGTTGGGGGCATGCGAGGAGCAACCAATCAATGTTTCTCACATCAATGTTTTTCTCCTTCTCTTCCCCACTCTCTAAAAATAAATAAATAAAATATTTTAAATAGTTTAAAAATGAAAGTGGTAGATGGATCTGCCATCATCACAAGAATTTACAGGATAAAAAAAATCAGTATTTTATTATTCTTCGAAACTCCTAAGTAGCATTAAAATAGCCCATGCCACTGTAGTCAGTTTTACAAGACTAATAGTATTCTTTATTATTTCTAAATAGTCAAGTATTCAATTATATTTCCCTTAGGACCTCAGAGCATCAAAAATAAAAAAGTAAAAAGTATGCTGTAACTGAGCCAACAGTAGAGGAAAAAGACTAAAAAGATAGGCAAAACACCATGTTTAATGATGTATCACATCAAGGGAAAAAGGGACTTAAAAAAAAAAAAGGTCAACAAGAGCTAGTAGCTGGTTAGAGCATCATCCACATATGTCAAAATTGCAGGTTTGATCCCCAGTAAGGGCACATACAAGAAGCAACCAATGAATGCATAAATAAGCTGAACAACAAATCAATGTTTCTCTCTCTCAAATCAATGAACATATCCTTGGGCAAAGATTAAAAAATAAAATGAAAAAATAAAAATAAAAGATCCTTCATACCAACCAAACCACACACTGTAAGACTAACAACTATGCCACACTAAGACATCAAAACACTTCTCACCAAATTCAGAACCGTAGAAGCCAATTTCATAGTTATCTCATACTTCCCCCTTAGCTTTCACTCCTTCCTATTATTTGGGTATATGGGCTTTGCATATTTTATATACTGCCACCTTGTTCCTCTCACCTAAAACCCACAGTTTGTATCATCTCTATGCCTGAAATGCCTTATGTCCTAGTCCACTTGACAAATTTTCTTCAAGAAGTCAGTTAGAATGGGGCCTCTTTGCTGGAATGGTTTATGATTTTTCAGTCAGTTTTATGCATTCTTGCCTCTATGGTTTCCATACTGAATACATTTCCATTAGAGTAACATGTTGACATTTTGAATTACTATTGAGTGCTTTCTACGTACTTCTATATTAGGAGCTTCAGATACACATTATCTTGATCTTTGTCCTTCCTGAGTATTATATCGCCAATTTCCCTATACAATCTGCCTGTATCATAGCAGGACCAGGACAGAGATTAATTCCTGTATGGATACAAAAGTTCATTGTATTTTTACTACTTTAGAGGTTCCAGGGTTTTTGGAACCCAGGCCCCTTGAGAACCTAAGAGCTATGACTATTTTCCACTCCAACCCACCTCACACCCCCATGGGTTTACACACAAAATATTATGTTTAAATTGAAAGGATTCATAGGCTCCCTGAAGCCCACCCACTGCCCCCAGGAAAACTTCTGGAGGAAAATATCCTATTTTCATTTATCAATTATAAACACAATGCCTAGGCCATAGTGGGCTGAATAAATTATCTTTTGTATGAATAGTAGATGGTGGGAACCAAGGAAAGATGACAAGGACACATTTTTGCATTCCTTTGAAGCCTACCAGGGAAACTACTCAAATATTAAGTAGGTTTTCAAGTAAAGATTACATTTAAAAAGTTGTTACAGGAAATGCAGATATTAGCATACATCCCAAAGCCTGAGATTAACAGAAACCATATTCCATATTCTCCAGGTAAAACTTTCAGGGAGTAACCACATATATCTGCCATAAGCTAGTTCACGGACACTACCATATTGCACAAATGGAAAAAAGATTTTTGTGTGATTTCAGAGGAAAGTACATTAATTGTCAAAGTACATTACAAAGTACATTAGTACATTAGTACAAAGTACATTAGTACAAAGTACATTAATTGTCAAATTGTCATTAAATAACATAGATATGTTATTTAAATACTACAGAAAATATAAACTGGGCTAAAATACTTATCCCTGAAAGTGAGAATTACATTTTTGCTTCTGAGTTCTTGGTATACGTGGGGAAGTCATTCTAAATTTTTAGTGCTCTGATCTTCAAAGAACCAGTCTATAAAGTAAGAGAAAACTTTTCCAAGAAAGGGAAGAAGTATGTTCAACAAGTACAACCACAGATAAGCAAGATTTAATTCATTCAGCAGGTATGCTCAAGGACAAGAAATAGCTTATTCCAAAAGGTAGGAGCAGATACATACTGCAGAGAATGGGAATTTAACACTGGAAAGGTAATGTGATACTACATTAAGGTGGCTCTGGAATGCCAGACTAAGAAGTAATAGACTTCATCCCACTGACATGGGATTCTAAACTAGGGCAAAACTTATAAAATTGGGAGTACAGAATACAGGGAAACTGGGAAAACCGATGGGCATATAATTGCAATTTGGAAAAAAGAAGAGCTGGGATCTAATTCTATCAGTTGGCTTAAGCACTTAAAATTTCAATTACTTTAATCGTCAAAGGGAGTCTTCAGGGTGTTTTAGAACACACGGGTTGTTTTTTTTTTTAAAAATAATAAAAATAAAACCATGTTTCCAATACAGTCCTATATAAATATTAAAGAAACATGTAACTAAGCAGCAACACTGGGATTCAAACCCACACCTCCTGATTTTTCAACCATTGCATTTCCTTTACCCCACTGATGCCAACACTGGAAAGCAGTGTTTTAGGAAAAGTATGGATTGGAGGAGGCAAGAAACTAGAAAGGAAAAAACAACAGCTATTGCTATAATCACTCCCCAAACTCTCAAGATGCTATTATTTTTGAAGAGACACCAGTAATATGATATTTGGATTTTATTAATGCAATCTAAAACTGAAAGTTAAAACTGGACATTTTATTAAAATATTCTAGGATAATATCCCCACAGTGTAATCCATGGGGTGGAGGATATACAAGTAGTCACTCTAAGCGGTTCCCTGAATCCTTTATGCACACCAACCAATGTAGAGAGAAAAATATAAATTGAACAATTTTTCATATTTATGTATAAGATACCATAATTAATGGAATCATATTTACAGATTATTGAATTCAGTCTAGTACTTTATACCTCATGTTTTCTTTTTCAGTAGATATTGAAAATACAACCACAGTTTTGAAAGTACACCTGTACACATATAAGGGGGAGAAGCAGTTCTCACACTGGCCTAAGAGACAAGCCCCTTGGACCATTTGAAGAATCTGCATGAAGAACACATCTCTCTTCCAGCAGTAGGCTCACTACAATTTCTGCTCATGCAATGACCATTAATGCCCATTAAATGCCAGGCACTATATTAAGCAATAGGGATACAAAGATAATTATGTCCCAGTCTCTAGTCTTGAAGGCTTTCAGTCTGGGAAAGTAAAAAAAAAGTAAATGTTTATAAATCTAACAAACTGAGTGCTACAGAAACACAGTAGTGTTTAACATACTAACAAAAAATTTAATCTACGAAAATGTTAATACTTTACTTTCCGTTTCAACCTTTCAAAAACCTTTTCTAAATTAAATGTCAAATACTGAAAAAAAAAAAAAAACACCTAACAATATTCTAAAAGTAAATACAGTAAAAAAATTACTTAAAATCAACATTTGAGGTAAATTTGTAGTGGCTGTTTCAGTGAGACATGCCTGGAAAGTTACATAAAAGTTGCCTTCCACTTGTATAGTTAGTTAAAATACAAGTATGTTTGGCTGGATTCCCATCAAAGAATGGATAAGGAAATCTTAACTAACCCAGTAGCACTGGGAAAGCACTAAGATTAGCTCTAATGCATACACTGGAAAATATATCCTATCACTCTGGCTTTGAAAGATACATGAAACATATAGGCACCATTTATATATATTTATTTTACTGAGAAATTTATTTTACTGAGATATTTTACTAACCTACATGCCAATGGCAACATACCACTTCTACACTCACTAGAATGACTACAATAAAAAAGACAGACAGTAACAAGTGCCAGTGAAGATGTAGAGAAACTGGTGGGATTTTCCTGGTGGGATTTTCCTGCTGGGATGCAAAATGAGCAGCAGCTTTGGATAACAGTCTGGCAGTTCCTCAAAATAAAAAATACAGAGTTACCATATTACCCAGTAATTCTACTTCTAGGCTTATACTCAAGATAACTGAAAACATATCCTAACATAAATGTTCACCATAGTATTACTCATGAAATACAAAATACATTTGATATATTACTGTAGAATTCAAAACAGTTTCAACAGTATAAACTCAAATGTTCATGAACAAATGGATAAACAAAATGTGGTATATCCATTACAATATCATTCAGTCATAAAAAGGAATGAAGTATTTTTGACCCAACAACATGGGTGAACCTTGAAAACATTATGTTAAGTAAAAGAAGTCAAGTCACAAAACATCACATTCTGTACGATTCCATTTATATGTCCAGAAGAAGCAATCAATGGAGACAGAATGTACATTAGTGGTTGCCTAGGGCTGGGGACAGGAGTAAGGGAGAAAGGGAATATTGACTGCTAATGCATATGGGGTTTCTTTTTCTGGGGATGTGGGGTGATAAAAATTGAACATGGTGATGGTTGTAAACTTTTGTGAATATACTAAAAACTATGAAATTGTATAGCCTAAATTTTTATGGCAGGTGAATTATATCTCAATAGAGCTGTTATTAATTTTTAAAATACCTACAAGCTACAATATGCATAAGATCTTACCAGGCTTTCAGTCTTTCCTTCCCTCCTGTTTTCTAACATTTCAAATCCAAATTTTAAATTAAAAAAAAAAAAAAAATCGGAGTTCTTAACTAACCGAAAGAGAAGTTCTTGTTATATATCTTTAAAAATTATATTTAAACTGACAGTACCCAGAGGGGAGGTGGGAGGGAATATTGGGGGGATTAAGGAGGAAAGGTTGTCAAGGAACATGTATAAAGAACACATGGACAAAGCCAAATGGGGTAGGTTGAGGGTGCAAGGTGGGGATAGGTGGGGTGGAAAGGAGTGGTGATGGGAAATGGAGACAAATTTACTTGAACAAGAAAAGTTGTATTTAAACAGCAATCATTTCAGGAAAAGGTATATATGAAACATATGAAGAATATTGTCTCTATCCTATCTTAAGAAAAAACAAAAAAAAAAAAGCAGAGGGTACCCTGACAGGGTAGTTTAATTGGTTGGAGTGTCTTTGGGAAGTGCCACTGCAGGTTCAATCCCCAGTTGGGACACAAAAAGGAATCAACAAATGAATGCACAGATGGGTAGAACAACAAATCAATCTCTCTCTCCCTCCCACTTAAAAAAAAAATCAACAGGAAAGAAAGGGGAGGAGGGGAGCATTCCTTCAAACCTGTGTCTTCCTCTAACTTCTGCCACCTACTTTCAGAATGCTAAAGTAAATGAAGGAATTTACACCCACATCACCTATTTTCTCCTCAACCCACTACAATCTGCTTTTTTCCAATACCCCAACCCCAGACTTTTTTTGTAGCCACCAAATCACTTCTACTTGGCAAACAGAACGGGTACTTTCTCAACCTCATCTTACTGGTCCTCCCAGAATTATCTGACTTGGGTAACTACTCCCTTTCCTGAAACTCTCCCAGGTTTTCTTTAGTCCTTGGGGTTCCCTTCCCTTCTTTTTAACCACGTCTTCTCAGGAACAATCACTGGTTTTTCCTTTCAGGGCTGCTCTCTAAATGCCGATGCTCTTTGCCCTGGCTGGTGTGGCTCAGTGGATTGAGCGCTAGCCTGCAAACCAAAGGGGTGCTGGTTTGATTCCCAGACAGGGCACATGCCTGGGTTGTGGTCTAGGTTCCCAGGCAGGGGTATGCTACTGGCAACCATGTATTGATATTATCTTCCTCTCTCCCTCCCTTCCCCTCTCCAAAAATAAATAAAATCTGAAATAAATAAATGCATTAAGTGCTGATGTTCTTCAACCTAAAGCTGGTCATTCTATATACTTATCTGAAGCTCATTCACTCCCATACTTTCAAGTACCTCTCTCACATGTTTATGTGATGACTCCCAAATCTTGAACTCCATCCTGTCAGCTTTCCTGAGTTCTACATATCTACTAGATGTCTCATAAGCACCTCAGTTTTAACATGTCTAAAAACAAACTCATTCTCTTCTACACTGAAATTTCCTCCTACCATCTGCAGCTTGATGTTCTCTACTTGTTACTCCTTTACTCCTCACCCTACCAAATATTACCTTCTAACTTGGGTGATAGTACACCAAGCTAAAAACCTTGGAGTCATACTACAATGTTCCTTTCTCCTTTACCACCCACCCTTAGTGAATCATTAAGACTTCTTTCTTAATCCTCATGAGATCATTTGTAAGTTCTCTATTCTACTAGTTGATTTTAGTTCAGACCCTGAGTTCACTTATTATAGTTCAACAACTTCCAAAATTCTCTTCTTTACCCCTAATTCATCCTTCATAGTGCCATCAGAATCAACTTCCTACAACACAAATCTGTTGAATGACTGCTTACCTTTCTCAGCTCTTCTAGCAGAACCTATCTGAATGATATAACCGAAGGCTCATGGTAAAGCAGGATGGGGAAGGAGAGAGAGTAGGGTGTTAGTGGCGGTTGGAGGTGGGGAATACTGCTGGAGAGCTGGCAGGTAGCATATCCATATTTTTAACATCTGCCCACTAAGAATCTAAGAATCTAAGAATTAGAGTGTACAACTGTTCAAAATTACTATTATTGACTTTTGGAATAAAATATAGCATAGATGCAAGAACAATCTGACTTCTACCTAATTTTCTCGGCATCACCTTTAACTTATACCACGCATTACCTCACTGGTTCTCAAAATATAGTTCAGGGGTGACCACTCCCAGATCATTTCAGAAAGCCCATGAAGTCAAAACTCTTTCCTAATAATACTAAGTCATGTTTCCTCATCTGTAAACAAGAGAATACACAGACTTCAGTATAGCAGTTTATCACTTTCCTTTTCTTAGGTGTATACGAGTTTTCCAGAGGGTACATGACAGATAATACTGTGTATACTGTGAAACTGCAACAGTATGAATGTAGCAAGTATGAGAATCCAGTTTTCTTCTATTAAGCTAGATGTTATATAATTTGCAAAAATATAAAAACAATGCTTCTTCAAACTAATTTTGTTTTTAATTAAAATATAGTATACAGGTTAATATGAAATGGATTTATCATCATTATTTTAAAGTAAATTATATTTTTTAAAGATTTTATTTATCTATTTCTAGAGAGGGAATGGAGGGAAAAAGAGAGAGAGAGGGAGAGAAACATCAATGTGCGGTTGCTGGGAGTCATGGCCTGCAACCCAGGCATATACCCTGACTGGGAATTGAACCTGCGACACTTTGGTTCGCAGCCCACACTCAATCCACTGAGCTACGCCAGCCATGGATTTTAAAGTAAATTATTTTTTAAAATATCTGTTTTAATTTCCAATATGGTAAATAAACAAAAGCTCTTTGGGGTCCTCAATAATTTTTAAGATTGTAAAAGACTGGAGACCAATAGGTGTAAGTACTGCTGCATTACTTACAGCAGATTATCTACCCCTCCCTAAACATGTTCAACTTTAAAACTTCCATCCTTTTGCATGGTGATGTGCTCTCCACTACTAGCCTAGTCCCACCCAGGTTTTCAGGGACCTCAGATGCATCCTGGAGAAACAAGATAAGAAAAAAGGTTCTGAAGTCATGCAAGACAATTAACTTCTCAGAGTGTGTTTCCTCATCTGTAAAATACAAGTTATATCTACTTCATAAATAATTGGAATGTTACATAAAACAGAATTTAAAACATCTGGCATAGTGTTTAGCATACAGTAGAAATGAAAAATGTCAATTTCCTTTCTACTTAAAATTATAAAGTAATCACATTCCATAGTAAAGTATGAACTAAATTATTTAATCATAACAAAGCAATCAATCAAACTGGTTCTGAGTAGTTCTGTAAGGATTACTATTTGTACAAAACATGCTTTTATAGACTAAATCCCTTGAAATGCATAAATGCTGTGACAGTTCTGTGGTTACCCCTGACTGATAAATTCAAATAAATTTAAAATCTTTTACTTCAAATGGGATCTTAGTATAGGATGATTTGCTATTATACCCCAGTTTAGCCTTAGAAAAATGTCCATAAATCTACTCTTCCCAATGTTTCACAAAATTAAGTAGTATAACTCACACTTCTGCTGCATCCTGTTTTTTAAATACTCCACTGAGTCCAACTCATTAAATTTTTGTTTTCACCTTTGTAAATGGAGAGAAAACTGGTTGTTAAGCTGAAATGGCCATATTTACTTATAGCTTAAGTGTCATCTTTTATGGTTTTTTTTTATATGCAAATGTCTAATGCACATTAGATAACATTTACCCTGATCAGAGTAAATCTGTTTTATATTAGACATGACAAAACTTTAAAAAACAAAAGAAAATGACTGAAAACAGAAGCCCAGAAACCTCTTCCCTTCTATCTCTAGTTATCTATAACTAAACATATATTGAACATATTAGCTATATGAGGATACACAGTCCTCATTCGCACAACAATTTGTTAGATGATGACCCTAAATATCAGTCCCATACTTCAGCCTTGTAAATGAGGTACACTTTTCTTCTTTTAGAGATGAGAGAACTCAGTCTTTCATTTTCTGTCAAGTGACCTGCCCAAGGTCAGACAGCAGGCCAATGGCAGAGATGGGAGGAAAACCCAAGTCAGTCAAACTTGAATGTACACAACCCTTCCTTACACGGCTGCCTGTCATGATCACTGCCTGCTGTCTTGGAAAGAATACTGAAAGTTGAAATAATTGTTATCAGTCCTGGATTTTCCACCAATAAGCTGTTTAACCTTCAACATGTAAGTAATCATCTCAGCTCGCCAATATACAACCATCTGGATACCTTAGTTTTTTCTCCTCTTTAAGGGGGGGCCACAACAGGCCATGGCCAAGAACAGACAACTCATTCAATAGTTAATGACAGATGGGAAATTTTCTACCCTCACTAGTCATCAAGAAATTCAAACTAAAACAAGACACCATTTTTCAAACATCAAATGATCGAAGATCAAGGTAATTATATAAACACTCATATATTACTGACAAGTTGTATAAACTGATAGAATGTCTTCAAGAAGTTAGTTATAAACATATACTAAATGTTCATGTCCTTTTACCTAGTACTTCCAGGCCTAGAAGATGTCTTATGCAATAATCCAAAATAAAGAAGTTTTATGCATAAATGTTCATTACAGAATTATGATATATAATAGCAGAAAATAAACAGCCTAAACATTCAACCACAAGGAAATGGTTAAGTTACAAAATAGTCTCCAGGTGAAATATTATGTAGCCGCTTAAAACTATTTTTACAAATGAAAAACACTTATCAAAATGTTAAGTTGGAAAAAAAAACCCAAAATATCAAATGGTGTATGTAGCATGGCTGCAGAGAAGCATTAAAACATTAACAGATTAATAACACTGCATGCCAACTAAAAATAATTATTTAAATAATCTTTAAAAAAGAACTGCACATATCTATACATACTTAATAGACTCAAGACTCATGTCCAAAATAAGATACAAATGGGTATATATAGTTCAAGGCTATTTGCATAAATAAAAATGTTATATAGATTAAAAAAATTTTAAAGACAGCCTTTGGGTGATGGGACTATAACAGTGATTTTCAACCTGTATGCCACATGAATTTTTAAAACATGCAATACCTGACTATTTAGTCAGAAGCACTGACCTCTTTTTCCTTAGATTGCCAAATAAAATTGACAACACAGCCATTGCCATACAGTGTGAATGAATCAAAATCATGCCTATTTTTTGTAAGATAAGCAAAAAGTATTTTTGGTGTGCCACAGAATTTTAGTAATTAGCTTATGTGTGCCATGAGATGAAAAAGATTGAAAATCACTGGACTACATAGGGAGTCTGGATAGAATGATGGAAAGAGAACAGTTTAGATGGCCATCCCACTTTCCTAAGGGTAGTGCATCATTATTATTCTGTAATTTCCAATTCTGAAATGAACATTACTTTACAATTGAATAGGGTTATATTACCTAGGTTATATCTAAGGCTTGGTTGTAAAATGCTAAAATTTAAAAATATATTTAATCCACATCAGAATTTAAGAATAAGAGAACAGTTAGCTGATCATCTGTTCACTTTTTATGGCAGGAGGTACATAGTTTCCCTCCAATTTTCCAGTCAAGGGGAAAAGCAGCACCAACTAGCAGCCTTAATTATAACTATTACTTACCAAGTCACAGAATTAAAAAAAGCAAGCACTATACAAGAATAACCTTAGTCATCAAATCTCAAATGTAGAATCACCTAGGTACTACGGAAGAAAAAGGAAATTCATTCAAGTCCTGGAGAAATGAAATCTTCAATAGGAATTCCTGACTCATCCCTAAAGCATGAACCCTAGGGCTTCCCTTGTACAGGAGTTCAGAAACTGGGCACCTGTCCTGATGGCCTGCATCACCAAACAATGCTCTTTCCTGACAGGATATGCCCGCGGATAACAAAATGAGTAGCATGCAAACAAGTGGCCAGAGACCACACCACCTATCCTTCCATAACCAAAATAAGACTACAAAAGACTAGTTTTACATGTTTTAAATCTCTATTTCTGCTAGAGTAGTAAAACAGGGACTCCACCCAATTATTGACATTATTCAAAGATACTAAAACAATGAAAATTCGCAGTATTAGGGAAAAACTTATTTTCTTTACCCTTCTTAGATCGAAAAGTAATTCTTCAAAAATTCACAGGCTAAATGTCAAGAGAAAATGCTTAAAATAAGGGATAGATTATTTAAATCTGTATTTTCCCATCTTCAAAAGATACTAACAAAACCTTACTCCTATCCTCTATTATTAGTCTCTAAAGGCGAAAGTCACAAAGCCCCACAATACTGTGGATCTATGTTATATGCTGTTCATTTTAACGTTAAAGCTTTACTAGACTTACGTCTCTTTAAAATTTGAAAAAGCATTTCTGTACTAAAAGTCACTTCATCTGAACCCTGTAAACCAACTGTACCTTAAGGCAAAAACTAAACAATGTTTGCTGCTCTACATTAATCTACATTAACTGTGTACAATTTTCACAATCCAGAAATTCAGGGTTTAATGATTATTCTTGGGGTGTACCTTGCCCAGGAGCAAAACTTCACCTACTTTACTTCCCATTCCCAAATCCCGCCAAGGCTAAGAAGCAACACTTCCCCTGATCCTACTTCCTTTTCTCCATTCCCCAGACCTCCAAGGTTTCCAACGCCCCAGTCTTGCGCAATATCCGCAGGAGCAGCCGCAGCAACCACCGCCTCCTAAGCCGGGAAACAACTCTAAAGGAATTGTCCAGCAGAAAAATAAGGTGGGGGAGCGGGGACAGGCAATGAAGGAAGTCGACTTCTGGTCCCACGCCTTCGGATCTGACCCCCTCATAGCGATGTTGGCTACAGAATTTCACGAACTAGACTTTTAACCTCCTTTCCAGCCCGCTTGCACAAGCGGAGGGAGGAAAGGGGGGGAGGGGAGGCTGAGAAGGTTATCTCTCAGTTCAGGGCTTCGGTCCGCACCGTCGTCTCCGCCCCACCAGGACTATTGTTCCCAAGCTCCCCACCCCCACCCCGGATAGGAAGTGATAGTCACATCCCCTCCGCCTTCAGCAATATCCCCTACGGAGTCTGAAGGTTTCCTTCAGGATAACCCTTCCCCCTCCACACACACACACACACACACCCTCAACCTAGAGTCACTTTGACCCCCAACACCTCAAACCCGCATCTCAGAAGACAAGAGAACTGTCGGAGGTGAAAGGGAATTAGCTAAAGCGTGAGAAACCTTAAAGACAATCCTTTTCCAGGCGTTTGAGATAACAACTGCGAACCCGAGAACAGCACAAGTCCTTCCCTGAACACTTTTGAGAACAGCTTGAGCAAAAGGACCCCACAAATTAATGCCAATCTCAACACCCCCGTTCCTCCGTCAGCCGCGATCCGCGCTCCTCCCGGGGCAGACACCCTGCCTCGATCCTCCTAGGAGGGGCAGGTAGGATGGGGAGGTGAGCAGAGACCTCACTCGCCTCCGGTGCCGGCACGGGAAACAATGGGTGGTCGCCGGCGGCGGTGCTGAGTGAAGGCTCGGCCCGGTGGCCGCTCCCTTTGCGCCCACAGCGCCCGCGGAGGTGGCCGCGAACGCGGGAGGAGGGGAAAGGAGGCCAAGAGAAGGCGGTCTCACCTCCCGCCGGCCTCCGAGACCACCCGGCCCTTGGGGATGGTGCGCGCCCTTCCGCCCCTCTCCTCACTACCGCACACAAAGCGCTGGCGGCCCGGTACGCGGGCGGCAGGCTCCGGTGCCGGCGAGACAAGGCGACAACCGGGGAAGGACTCACCATGAAGTCCCGGGCGAAGTTGTCCTCCCCATTGTGGTCTGGACTCTTCATGGCCTCGACCCTCTGTATGAATTTCCTCAGGATCTCCACTTGCTCCATCCTCCCGCGTCCCCCCGGCTGCGGTCGCTGGCCCCCCCGCCGCCGCCCGCCCGCCCGGCGCAGAGCCCGCTCCGTCTTCCCCAGCTCGTTCCCCCTGCCAGTCCCCTCCCTCCCGAGCCCCGCTAACCCCCGCCGCTCGTTCCTGTCCCCACCGCCCAAGGCGGCGGCACCGGCCCGGCTCCCAACCCTACAACTTCTAGGAGTAGCCGCCGCTTTCCCACAGTACGCGGCGAGCCGCGGCAGCTAGGGCCAATCCCAACCCCCAGCTTGCTCCATCCTCCTTCCCCGCCTTCCTCCTCCTTCCTCGGAGACGGAGAAGCTGCCACCGCCTCAAGAACACTGCTCTCCGCTTGCCCTGCCCCCCCTTCCCGGTTCCTCCTTTCCTCCCGCTCCCCCCTAGTAGCCGCAGCCACCTCTCCCCACCGGCGCGCCCCCGGCCGCCACCCAGACGCGCGGCCCCGTGCTGCGACTCCGCCCCAGGCGCTAAGCCACGCCAATCCGCCCCCGCCTGCACGGTCCGAGCCGCACCGACAAGCCCGCTCCGCCCTCCCCAGCCCCGCTAGGAATGGCTGGAAGGGGTATCTGCTGTCGGCTGGTCGCCGTGACTCCATTTCCGGGGCGGGTTCAGGCAGGGAAGCTCAAACGTCTGAGGAGAGCTGGGCGCAGGGAATTCGACTCTGAGCAGATCAAACCCTAGTTACTAGGAATAAGAATTTAATTGGAACTTGCGGTCTCACCGCGGACTAGATGGAAAAAGTGTAGTTCTAGAGTGTTTCTATGCTGCCACCGGCCATAGGCTGGGACAAAAGTCCGGGCGGGCCGGAGTCCAAAAGCGGGGGCGGAAGAGGGCGGTGGTAGGGAAAGGCATTCTGGGAGCTGTAGTAGTGTTAGCTCCAAGACCACAGACGGTCTGTCGTCTTGTTACTATTGGCTTGGTGAGAGGACAGCAGTTAGACTTTTGGAATGACTATGAAAAACGAACTGCCTCTTGAGTGAAAGAACTTTGACTTTTTGCAATTCCGTATAAACCCTGGCAAGTGGGCGCCTGAGATTAGAAGTGCACCGTAGTACTATTGATACCACGCTTATGGTGGAGATTGAGTGTTTGCTGATTGAAGGGAGTTAGTCCTCTTGCCTTTTCAATTAGCAGTACTTTGAAACCGAATAGACTTTTCTCCATAGAATGGACTTCATAAATCTTTATACATCTTTGTAAATCTAGTAGTCAGAGAATATCCTACTCTGATAAACCATTTACAAAGAAAGTGGTTTGCCCAAGGTATCCCAGTGTATTCTTAGCACGACCAAAGACAGAACTCAAGTCCTTTTGCTTTCACTGCAATACCGTATTGCCTTTCACTAAGGAACGTGAACTTGTGCTAATGTGACGTAGTGATGGATTTGATTCGTGGACTTTCAAACATTTTTTACAAATCAGATTGGTCAGAGAATTTGACTGAAGTTGGGAATATCAGTGGTAGGCCCCTTTTCCCAATGAATGTTTAGAAGTAGTTTGGGGCTGGACTCTGATGAGCATTGAATACCTGGCTAAGGATTCGAACCTAATATTATTGGCAGTGGGAGCCACAAAAGGTTTCTGAGTTTAAAAGTTAAATTAGAAAAATATTAATCTGTCACTTTTGGATAGCTTGTCAGTGTTTAAGGGGAGAGAATATAATGAGAGATATTGGAAGCCAGTACATGAAGCAGTAAAAGCTGAAATTAACGTCATAGCACTGCATACATAGGGAGGCGAGAGAGACTGAAAGAACTAACAGAACTAGGTAACTGACTTAGCAAGAAAGAAGGTAGAATTTAAAATGACTGAAATAAATAAGTAAAGAAAGAAGAAACAAGAAAGAAAGACTGATATTACCACATTGGCAGAGATCAGAAGTTTTAACAGAACACAAGACTCTGCTCTGAGTGCAGCCTGTAATGTGACTGGTTGATTCCCATTCAGGGCACATGCCTGGGTTGCCAGTTCAGTCTTTGGTTAGGTTGCAATGGAGAGGCAACCAATTGATGTTTCTCTCACATGATGTTTCTCTTCCTCTCTTTCTCCCTCCCTTCCCCTTACAAAAAAATAAAGAAATAAAATCTTAAAAGAAAAAAAAGACTGTGCATGGTTTCTCTTGTGCCAAGAGAAATGGGCACAACATTTTTGGAGGCAATTTGGCCATAAATGCATTAAAATGGAAAAGTCATACATGCTTTGACTGAAAATGTTATAGGTAATATCTATAGCTGTGTACAAACATGAATGTTTATTGCAGCCTTATTTGTAATGGCAAGAATGTAAACATGCCTGCCTATCAAAAGGGCATTGGTTAAAAAAATAAAATCACATGCATATAATTAATTTGTATAAAGCTGCTTTTTTTTAAAAAAAAAGGCATTTCTTTTTTTTAAGATTTTATTTATTTATTTTTAGGGAGGGATGGGGGGGAGAAAGAGAGAGAGAGAAAAACATCAATGTGCTGTTGCTGGGGGCCATGGCCTGCAACCCAGGCATGTGCCCTGGCTGGGAATTGATCCTGCGACACTTTGGTTCACAGCCCGTGCTCAGTCCACTGAGCTACGCCAGCCAGGGATGAAGCTGCTTTTCAAAAAATAAATTATATATGTTGCTGTGAAATGGGTCAAAAGCTGTGCCTATTAAATGAGGAAAGCTAGGCAGACATGTGTTTAGGGTGTTCCATTTCTATAAAATGAAATGAATAAAATACTTGAACATACGTAGAATTTTTTCTGAGGGATAGTTCAAAAACTTAGCTGTAGTCACCTCTAGGAGGGACTTGAGAATCTTTAGTAGAAAGGAGACAGCTTTTACCATTTGTGTGTTACTTTTCTAACAAAAATCAATTTAATTTGAAAAGTTTTTAGACTTTCAATCTGGGTGATAAGTACAGCAATATCTTTCATAGAAACATGAATAAAGGAAAAAGGAACAGATCTTGTTTGGGAGATTTTTTTTTAAATGGCACAGGCTAAGTTGCAGAATTTCCACCTACGTATGCCACAATTCTCAAGGAACTTGACCGTCCCACCCAGCCTCAGCTATAGCCAAGGATTTAGGCACTTTACCCAAGTTAACTGTAGACTGGCCAGCAACCTGTGGCCTGGTGTAGGAACGTGATCTGGTCCAATCAGTTCTCACTGTTAGGAATCTGAGCTAGGACACCTAGAGAAAGTCATTAAGCTGCAAGGGCAAAAGCTAAATGCCATGGGGTAGAGTTAGAGATTTGGCAGGTTGAAGCCTTGTGGGAGAGTAGAAAGTATAAAGAATCTGGTTAGTCAAGAAGGGAGTGTTAAGCAGGCATGCAGAAATATGTAGAGATGTCATGATATAACCCATAAGGCTATGGGAGAGACGGAGAATCCCTGGAACTACTTGACTTCCTCATAACTTTAAGGACAGGCTTTGTTGACATTTATTTCATAAATAAATTCTGCATTTACTGAAACAGAATACGGCAACAATAAAGAGCATGGACTCTAAAGTGAAAGAGACAGATTCAAAAACCAATTCCATTTCTTACTCAGGGAAAGTCATTTTACCTCTCTAAACCTCAGTTTCATTTCTAGGAAAGCCACCTTGTGTTGTCTTAGCACAACGTGTTTCACGATTAGTGTACTGCACGTGACACTCATAGAAAACACAAAATAAGAATTGATTAAACAGGCAAAGAATGAATGATTGCCAGACCTTTTACTTTTTTACCTTTCCTCTCTAGGCTCATTTCCTGTGCACTAGCCTCCTGCACTTGGTAAATACAGGAGGGATGAAAAGAAAGCCAACTACCATTTTCAAACATCTCTCTTATTAGTACTTTTGTGAACATTTGAGTGGAAGTTTAAAACTAATAATCAAAAAGAGGTTTCAGAATTATCTATCTGTTTCATATTCATAGTATCCCTTTCCCCTCTAGCTCAGATATAATTAATGTTTATATCTGTATAGATAACCTAATTTTAAGAGTATTTTTTACATCTATTCTCTCATAAAAGCTACCTTTTTACAGTTTTCATGGCATTACAACTTTTTGTGAGTTCTGTTTTTTTAACAACCTTAGGAAGTAGTTTGGCATCATTGTCCTCATTAATAGATTAAAAACTAAATAAAGCACAAGAGTAAACATGAGTAGCTCACTTGTAAAAACTAAATGTCAGACTCATGGCCAGAACCTACAGATCCTGAGTTTCCAGCTTGTTGCATAAACCACTGAGTCACACTGCTTTTATACCTGGTATAATTTAAGTGAAACTATAGATGAGGATTCAAATCTGAGATTCTCTCAGAGTAGCACTTCTAATATTAACTTGTCCTTTCACTCTATATACTCAGTGCTCTCTATACTCCCAAATTAAAAGACTCATAGCTGGGAAGTTATGGGAGAGTGAATGAGAAAGAAGGGAGAGAAATTCTTCTCTAGTTTATTCCTGGTATGCCTTACTCCCTCATTCCTAGACCTAGTCACAACAAAAAAGATGTTGACCATTTCTTAATTTGTAGTTTATTATTGAAATGTGTTATCCAATAGATAGTGACTGGGGGAATACAGAAGCATAACTTCTTATTCCAGGGCAAAATAACATTTTAAATTTTTTTAATTTAAATTTTTTATTTTAGAAATAGGGGAAGGGAGAGAGAGAAATATTGGTGTGTGAAAGAGAAACACTAGCTGCTTTCTGTACATGCCCTGATTAGGACTGGACCTGCAACCCAGACACATGCCCTGACCAGGAATCGAACTGGTGTCATTTTGGTTTGCAGGGTGATGCCCAACCAACTGAACTACATTGGCAGGGGCTCTTTAAAATATTTTTTAACTTTACACGTAGCATTTTTAGAAGAAAGGTGTATAAAAAGGGAGAAAAATTTGGAAAAGATTAAATTTCTTTAATACTATATGTATTTCTTTTTTTAAAATCAGAAGTTTATTTCTCTCTCAAGTAAACGAGGTCCAGAGCAGGCTATACATGGCAGATAGGGAGGCTGCACAACAACCTAAGACCCAGGTTCCTTCCATCCATCTGCTCCACAATCCTTGTATTTGAATTTCAACCTTAACAGCACCTTGTGGTCCAAGATGGATGCTGCTAAAGCTCCAGCCCTCACATCTGTATTCTTGGGGTTATATTTATAAAGCTAATATTTCAGAACTTTGTCACATAATACCCCTTGTTTATTCTCATAACTCTACCCTAAAATAGGTAGGCCAGGCATGAATATCTCCATCTTTATTTATGCATTAGAATCTTAGTGGGGATAATAATGCCTAAACTTAGAGAAATTAAAAGATTGACAAAGGTCATACAGATGGCAGAACTGGAACCAAAACCCAGGAGGCTCTCCACTCAATGAAAACTTCAGAGTGTCGCAAACAAAGGGTAAATGGCAAGGTATAATAATAAATACTAACTGCAAGAAAATGTGGTAATTAAATCACCCTCTTCTCTAAATTTTCTGTCTCATATTTCTTATGCTATTTCATTGAATATTCAAAGAAACAAATTAATATTTTATAAATAACTTTTAAGTCAAGTACTACCTGAGCATTTATTTAATCAGTGATTCTTCAACATGATTACATTTAGTTTCTGTATTCTGGAATGGATAACTAACAATGGCTGTGAAATATGATTACACCATATAATTCATCCAGTATATTAATTGAACTCAGGCTCAGCTATCTGCAAAAACCCCAGAACAAAATAAGCAAAAAATTCCTTTCATTGAGTGACTACTAAGATTTTAGATTAAAAATAAATTGTAGATAAAAACAAATAATATATGATCTCACTTATACAGAGAATTTTTTTTAGTAAAAACTCACAGAACTTGGACTTATCAGAGGCAGAGGGTGAAAAGAGGCAGAATTAGAGGAAGGTGGTCCAAAGGTACAAACTTCTAGCTATAAATAAGAACCAGGAATGTAATATAAAACATGATGACTACATTCAACATTGCTGTATGATTTATAAGAAAGTTGAAAGGGTAAATTTCCAAGAGTTCTCATCACAAAGAGAAAAAAATTTTCTTTTTTTTTTTTATTGTAGCTTTTTGGGATGATGGATGTTATCTGAACCTATAGGACACAGGTGGCAAACCAAAGGCCCTTGGGCCGAATGTGGCCCTCCACCTTGTTTTATTGGGATGGCACCTTGTTTCTACCTGGCGGCAGTGCTGAGCTCTCACTTAACTGTTAAGGAGTAGTTAATATTTATACAATCCTAAAATTACATTCAGCTCTTTGAAGGCAACCAAGAGGCTGATGTGGCCCCCCGGTGAACACCCCTAATATAAGGTTAGGCAAAAATAAGTTTACAGTTCTGAGTATATGAAACAGTTTATTCTTGTATTATTATATATTATTGTATTATTTTCCAAATGCAGAACTGTATACCTACTTTTGCCTAACTCTGTATTGTGGAAATAATTTCATAATATATATAAATCAAATCATCATGCTGTGCACCTTAAACTTTTATAGTGATATATGTCAATTATTTCTCTATAAAACTGGGGAAAAATATAAAATTGTGATTCCAGCTATACA
The DNA here is from genome assembly GCF_019186645.2 of Phyllostomus hastatus. Classification (NCBI taxonomy): domain Eukaryota; kingdom Metazoa; phylum Chordata; class Mammalia; order Chiroptera; family Phyllostomidae; genus Phyllostomus; species Phyllostomus hastatus. The sequence continues at coordinate 44,217,921 of NW_025334041.1, forward strand.
ATGTATCTAAAGTAGTCAAGTTCATAGAAACATAAAGTAGAATGGTGGTTACCAGTGGCTGGGAGTAAGGGAAAAAGGGCAGTTATTGTTTAATGGGTATAGATTTTCAGTTTTCCAATATAGAAGAGTTCTGGAGATCTGTTTCATAAAGATGTGAATATACTTAATATTGTTGAATTGCATACTTAAAAGTGGTTAAAAAGGTAAATTTTATGTGTATTTTTATCACAATATAAATAAAGTATATTGGTTGAGATGATAGATAGTGGTGATGGTTGTACCACAATGTAAATGGACTTAATGTCACTGAGCTGTATACTTAAAAATGGTTAAATTGGTAAAGTTTATGTTAGGTATATCTTACCACAGTTATAAAAATTATATATAAAATACCAATGTAATTTCAACTTTTTATCCCATTCACTATTCTGTTAAAAAAAAACTTACCATGTTTTTGCATAGGCCACTATAAAGCTAAGATTTCTTTGAGTTTCTCAGTTATTCACCCTAAGTTAAACACAAATAATCAGTGTTTTTAGGGAGATATTCAAGTCTAAACTAAAATCTATGGAGAGAAATTTTATTTCCAAGACTTATCACATTATGTAGAAATCTTGTGGTGCCCTTAGAATTCCACAAGGCATTTTACATTAAATATTATGTTCCATTCAGTGAAATCATTAGATAATCACCTTGCCTCATCATCAGTGACTATCACATTTCACGATGCCCATTTTGTAGTCATATTCAAGTTTGCCATGTAGTTGAAAATTTGTTTAAAGACATGTACTGTAAATAGCTAGTTACTCATTTTTCTTAAATTTCAGCTAATAAGCATTCAAGGTTTTAAAATTATTTTTAAATTTCCTTTTGACGTGCCCTCCCTGGTGTGGCTCAGTGGACTGAGTGCCCACCTGCAAACCAAAGGGTTGCTGATTCAATTCCCCGTCAGGGCACATGCTGGGGTTGCAGGCCAGATTCCCAGTAGGGGGTGCATGAGAGGCAACCACACACTGATGTTTCTCTCGCTCTCTTTCTCCTTCCCTTCTGTCTGCCTAAAAATAAATAAATATATTGTTTAAAAAATTTCCTTTTAATGTGCTCTATCAGTTATTCTTTAAAAGTAAACTTTAAAAGTACTTTATTTTAAATTGTAATGCATGTATTTCCTCCTTTTTCAAAGAAATAAGCTACTTAATTCATCAAGGCATTTGTTATCTACCCTTTCCTTATCAGTTTTTTAAGTAGTTCCATTATTTCAAAATTCTAATGAATTATTTGCTTATATCTTTCTTTCATAGTAACTTGTGTCCTGTATATTTTTCATTGCTTTTTCCTTGTTGAGTGTTTGATATTTAATGTTTCTTCAGTAAATTTCAATTTTCTCTTTCTCCAATTATCCCTGACTGATCTTTCTGTAGCATGTTACATAAAGACTTTTAACTATATTCATAATGTCATGAACCCAGTATCATGTGTCATACAGACAGTATTATACAGTAGTTTTATTTCTGATTAGCAATTTGTGAGACAGTATTAGTTATGCAATGCTTTTAACAATTAAGCTTTTTTCATTGTGGATTTAGGGGGCAGAGAGAGATTTATGACTTCCACTAAAGCCCTCAAAGCTGCCCAAGCAGCCCTTTGATTCATTCTTGCTGAACTCCCATCCATCCTCAAGCCCTGCACCCTGCTTCCTCATTCCTAGAGAAAATAGGAGTTACCAAGCATCAACTCAGTCGTTCCCCTCTCCAAATAAAATTTGGAAATCACAAATTTATCTCTGCATTTATTTGTTCTCTCTAATATTAGGATTCTTGATCCTTTCTAAGGTTAGCCCCTCCCCTATTGACCCTCTATCCTCTTTTCTCTCTTCCCTTTCTGTCTTGCTGTATCTCCTCTCATTTATCTGTCTGCAGTCCTTTCCTCTCCACTGACTCCTCTTATCCTTCAAAATGCTGAAGACTCCCACAAGCTACTGCACAGACCCATCTATTGCAACCCACAACAATTCAACTATGGGCACATTTCTTTTAAAAGGACCTACTACTTGCCAGATCTAATGACCTTTTAGTTTATAGCACAGGTGGCAAACACAAGGCCTGAGTGCCAAATCCCACCCTCCACCTTGTTTTATCCAGCCCAGCACCTTGTTTCTACCCTGCGGCAGCACTGAGCTCCTTGTTCCTAGTTAAGGAGTAGTTACATTTATACAGTCCTAAAATTACATTCGGCCCTTTGAAGGCAACCACCAGACTGATGTGGCCCTGGGTGAAAATGAGTTTGCCACCCCTGTTTTATAGTCTTCCCTACTTTTCTGTGGCCTTTGATCCTTTTCAATAACTACCCTTCCTTCTTGACTTCTCCCTTTTCTTAGTTCTAGTTTTAAATTAAGGTGAAACTGACAAAACAAAAAATTAATCATTTTAAAGTGAATAATTCAGTGGCATTTAGTACATTCAAAATGTTGTGCAACTACCATCTCTATCTAGTTCTAAAACATTTTCATGACCCCAAAAGGAAAGCCCATACTGATTAAGCAGTTGCTCCTTAGTCCTTCATCCTCCCAACCCCTGGAAACTACCAACCTGTGTTCTGTCTCTATGGATTTACCTGTTCTGGGTATTTCATATAAATGAAATCAAACAATACATGATCTCTTGTATCTGGCCTCTTTAATTTACTATAGTTTGATTTACTTCAAATCCTAATATTTTGCCACATTTGCCTGAGATTTTATTTAGGTCACAAAACATTACAGAGAGAATTGTGATGTCTTTGTCATCCTTCCCTCCCTCTTCAGAAATAACTGTTATCTTGGATATAGATTTTTTTATTGTTCATGTTCAGTAGTATGTCAAGTGGTGTCTCACCTTTTTAAAAATTTATGGTAAAAACATGTAACATAAAATTTTATCTTCTAAACCATTTTAAATGTAGAGTTTAGTAGTGTTAAGTATATTCACATCTTTGTGAAACATATCTCCAGAAGTTTTTCACCTTGAAAAAATGAAAATCTATACCAATTAAACAATAACTGCCCTTTCCCCCTTCTTCTCAGGACCTGGTAACCACCATTCTACTTTCTATTTCAATGCATTTGATTACTTTAGATAGCTAATAAAAGTGAAGTCATCATTATCTGTCTTTTGTGACTGGCTTATCTCACTTAGCATAATATCCTAAAGGTTCCTACATAATGTAGCATGTGACAGGATGTTCTTTTCTTTTTTATGGCTGAATAATAGTCCATTGTATGTATATACCACTTTTGTTTATCCATTCATTGATGAATAATTGGGCTGTTTCCACCTTTTGGCTATTGTGAATAGTGCGGCTATGAACTTGTGCGTACATGTATTTGGAGCAATTATTGCCAGCTCATATTCTATGTTTAACTTATTGAGGAACTACCAAACTGTTTCTCCACAGTGGCTGCAACATTTATATTTATATTCTCACCAGCATCATACAAGGGTTCAAATTCCTCCATACTCTTGCTATTTTCCTTACATTTTAAAAAAAATTTTTGGTTATCCTAGTGGATGTGAAGTAGTACCTCATTGTAGTTTTAATCTGTATTTTCCAAAAGACTAATGATGTTGAGCATCTTTACAAATACTTGTTGCCATTTATATATCTTTGGAGAAGTGTCTATTCAAGACCTTTGCCCATTTTTTAGGTGGGTTCTTTGTCTTTTTGTTGCTGAGTTTTAAGAGTTCTTTATGTATTCTGGATACCAGACCCCTGTCAGATACATGATTTGCCAATATTTTTTCCCATTCTGTAAGTTGTCTTTTTCTTAGGGTTAAAACTTTACTCTCTGCTATTTCTTCTCCTGTCTCTCTTTCAAGCAGGAAATTTACTCAATGGGATAATTTTGAGCATCCAGTGTGTTGTTAGGCACTGTCTAAGGTACTGGCAGTGAAAATAAAATATTATTTATTCTCTAACATCTTTTTGTTTTTTTGCTGTATTCTATTTTTTTAAAGATTTTATTTATTTATATTTAGAGAGGGAAGGGAGGAAGATAGAGAGAGAGAGAGAAACATCAATGTGCGGTTGCTGGGGGTCATGGCCTGCAACCCAGGCATGTACCCTGACTGGGAATAGAACCTGCGACAATTTGGTTCGCAGCCCGCGCTCAATCCACTGAGCTACGCCAGCCAGGGCTGTCTTCTATTTTTTTAAATGTCTTTTTTTTTAAGAGTAATTGCTCTTTTTTAAAGATTTGATTTATTTATTTTTTTAGAGAGGAAAGGGAGGGAGAAAGAGAGAGAAAGAAACATCAATGTGCAGTTGCTGGGGGTCATGGTCTGCAACCCAGGCATGTACCCTGACTGGGAATCGAACCTGCGACACTTCGGTTCGCAGCCTGCGCTCAATCCACTGAGCTATGCCAGCCAGGGCTTTATTTTTTTAAATGTCTTAATGTGATCATTTTGGGGGCTCATGTTGTCTTCTCTATTGAGGCTTCCTACCTCTTTTTGTCCTAGAAAAAATTTTATTTAACTTCCAGGGGCCAATCTGAACATCAGTCCTCTGGGAAGATTCTGTGGGTTCAGCAGACAGAATCAATCACTCCTTCTTGTCTACTATAACACTTTATACATTTAACACAATATTACAGCTCTTACATTGCTTTATAATTGTTTGTTTATATATCTAGGATGTGAGCTCCTTCATGTAGAGACATCCTCATATCTAAAAAATCTCTCCCAAGCTCCTAGTAAAATCCTGCACATAGCAGTTATTTGACAAATATTGAATGAATTACCATGCCCTGGATTTTTAAAAACTTGTTTTTATGGAAAATGTTAAATTTATAAAAGTAAAGAGAATAGTAAAGTGAATCACCATTCCTCACTAATCAGCTTTGACAATTATCAAAATAAGGCCAATCTTGTTTCATCTACATTTCTTTTTTTAAAAAAAGATTTTGTCTATTTTTAGAGAGGGGAAGGAAGGGAGAAAGAGAGGGAGAGTAACATCAGTGTGTGGTTGCTTCTTGATTACCCCCTACTGGGGACCTGTCCCGCAACCCAGGCATGTGCCCTGACTGGGAATTGAACCCATGATCCTTTTGCAGACTGGCACTCAGTCCACTGAGCCACACCAGCCAGGGCTTATCTACATTTCTTATACTCCTTCTTCTCACTGGATTATTTTGAAGCAAACCTCAGAAACATTTCATTTATAAGTACTTTTCTCACATTTTAAGGGAAAGATTTGAACATTAAATATAAAACTTTAGTGTTCTTGGGATTAACTAACCAGAACCCTCAATTAATTGTCTTCCAGTTTTACAAGTAAAAGACAAATCACAAGAAATAATCTGTGATCTTAGATCTTTAAAATTTTAATTTAGTGGGTACTAATTTAAAAACAAATACAGCATAATCTCCTAAATTTCTACACTTACAAAGGCTCTCAAATAACAAACTGAAGTTCCTTACACTGAGCATAAGTTATTGTAAGATCTAAATTATCAAAGAAATAGATAAGATAAAATATTTTACTTAGGCAAGAAATATACTTTTTGTGGTAAAGTTTTTTTAATAAACCGTTTTTGCTGAATTTTATTTCACCAGAAAATAATGCTTTATTATATTTAGATATAAAAGGACACGAGTAGAACCCCTAAGTGATTTTTAATTGCATTGACTAGTGAAGTCTTGTTATATGAGTATTATTAGCAATAATGAAAATGGCTACTCTTTACTTATAATCTAACTAACATATTTTGTGCTTTTTCTGTTTTTTACATGTTTTTTGGGGCAGTCTGTTTGAAAATTTAAAAGGTCTTTTCTGATACATCTAATGATTATCACTTTGCTACTCCCCTTGGCCAAGCCACTATCACCTCTCACCTGCCTTTTATTGTAGCCTTCCAAATGGTCTCTCTGCATCAGCCTTTGTCTACCTGTGCCCCAAAGGTCAGAACAACCCTTTTAAAACATATCAGATCCTATTACTTTCTGCTCAAAACCCTCTACTGGTTTCCCATCCCACAAATTCCTGCCAAAAGTAATTGTCTCTCATCCTGCATTATTTTTAATAAAAATTTTGAGATACAATTTATATGAAATAAAATGCACTATTGTACAGTTTGATGAGTCTTGACAGATGTATATACCCATGTAATCACTGCAACAATCAAGGTATAAAACCTTCTCATCACCACAAAAAGTCCCCTCATTTGCCTTCTGCATGACCTTTGAATGTTTTAGACATTCTTGAAGGTGAAAAATCTGTTTGTAGTGATCTGAGCCTAAAACCTAACTCTATTTATACATAAATACAAAATATTTTTTGCATGGTTTTAATGTACACTTGGTTTTCCAGAAATGCAGCTGTCACGTAATTTGAAGGTAGGTGGTACTCTGTTCAGAATTTTATGACATTTGCCATTTCAGAAAACCATGTCAAAGACTATATCAGCAACACCATTTGTGGCATTTGAGTTTCCAAAAGAATACTCTTCTGTTAATCTGCATTTGTTGTTGTCACATTTACAGTGATTCTACATAAAGGTGAAATATTTCATTATGTCTTTTACAGTGTTCATGTCTGAACATTTACTTATTGAAATAGATATTATTTTATTATAAATTATCTTCATATATATTATAGGTTCAGCATTACATTAGTTCTTTTGAAGTTAGGTTTGCAGATAGGTTGTATTTGTGAGTTTAATTTCAGGATAGCAAATGAAAAGTACAAAATATTTGTTATAAAAAAAGAGCTCTGCGCCTATTAGATTGGAGAAGCACTGCCCTACATATTCAGATCCAACCCCTCTTCTCCCCTAGGTTGCCTCTCTGATCCAATCTACTATTTACTCTTTATTCTCCTTGGGACTCCACTGGCTTCCCTTTTGTTCCATGAAAGCACCAGGCATATGCCCACCTCTGGACCTCTGTCTTCGTTGCTGTTTTCTTCTCACGTTGGAATGTTCTTCTACTAAGTATCTGAATGATTCATTCCCTCCCTTCCTCCAGCTCTTAGCCGAAATGCCACCTTGCTGAGGCTTTCCCTCACTACACTATTGAAAATTATACCTCTATCCTGCAGCACTCCTCATGTGTCTTCCCTGTTTCGCTTGTCTTATAGAACTTTGTACTCTCTGGACTGACTTTATATTTTACTCATTTGGGTTTTTGTTGTTGTTGTTATTGTCATCTATTACATGCCCTCTACCCCTTTCCACACTCCATCACACTAATATGTAAACTTCATGAGGACAGCTGTAAAATGTGCATTTGTACTGGTAAAAATTAAATAAAAATGTCCAGTTACCCAGCAAAGTGGCATTTGTTTTGATATGCTACAAAGACAAATAGAACCCTTGGGAAGTGATAGTGTGTGACTTCTGAGACTAGGCCAAAAAAAGACATTACCACCTCTGGCTTGCTCTTTTGGACGTCTCACTCTGGTGAAGCCAGCCACCATGTTGCTATGATACTCAAACAGCTCTATGAGGGGTCAGCATGGTGAGCAGCTGAGGCCTCCTTCCAAAACCCAGCACCAACTTGCCAGCCCTGAGAATGAGCCATCTTAGGATTCTCTAGCCCCAAGCTTTCCGATGACTACAGTCACGGCTGATATCTTGACCACAACCTCATGAGAGACCCTGAACCAGAATCACTCAGCTAAGCTGTTCCAGGATTCTTACCCACAGAAACTGTGTGAGATAATAAATGTTTGTTGTTTTAAATCACTATGTTTTGGAGTGGTAATATGTCATAGAACAATATATAACTAATACAGCATGGCTCATTCAGGTCTAAACGTTGTCTCTTGCTTACATGACACCCCAGCAAGATAGGAATGCTCCTACTATTTCATGAGATACTGGAGTATAGAAATTACTGGAGTACAGTTGTCTATGATCCTTTTCCCCCAACACACCATGTAAGTATTTCTTCACTAAGATTGTACTTTCCTAGTCTCTCTGCTCAGGAAGCAAAGCCTAAGTTCCCTCTTTTCCTAGAAGCATAGACCTATTCACAGACCTACCATCCTTTATCTACAACCTTCATCTTGTTTTTTGTTTCTGTCTTGTAAAAATCCTCCTCTACCTTTATGACCATAATATTTTATAATTCATTTTTTTCACCCTTTTCAGGACTTTTAGAAATAAAAGTTAGGAAACTTGCAAGCCTATCTTTGTTCTATCATGTTATAATCTCTTCCCTGAGACAGTGAACATTTGGCTATCTCCTTGAATTTTGAGTGGTGAATAAGGAAAGAGGAAATGGAGGAAAGAATCTAATGGAATCATTGGTAAATATCTAAAAGTACTACATACTACAATTATCAATGTGATGAGTATTTACACCAGACACCATACTGAATGTTTTAAATATTTTAACTCACTGAAACCTTACAATAACTTATGAAGTAAGTACTATTATGCTCATTTTACAAACAAGGAGGTCAGGTTGAGTGAGAGGTTAAGTAACTTGCCTCAGGTCAGAAAACTTGTAGGTGGCAAAGCTGGGACTCTACCAAGTATGTGTTCCACCAGGAAGCCCAGGCTTTTGACCATTATCATGGAGTTTCTTTCCATGTGTTGGAGAGGGGACAGGGTGGATCTAATGATGCTCTTCTTTGGCTCTACTTGTTCACATAACCAAGTATGCCACTCATAGTTGAGATTTATCTATTCATTAAAACATTTCTGATAGTAGTTTCTACTTGGCAACACTTTTCAGGCAAGTATACCTTCTCTGTGCACCTGAAAATCTAAAAATGGCAGTTCTAAAATACTGTCTAAATCAGACATAATTTAGTTAAGTAGGTCATCCATCCATCCAGCAAATGTTTTCTAAGTGCCTGTGCTGTACATACTGTATGTGATTCTGGAGATATATGTGTATTTGGATGTTACAGACATATAAACTAATAATTATAGCAATGAGATAAGCTATGTATCTAAATAGCATGTGAACTACATGTTCTGGAATGCAGAAGAGAAATACTAATCTTAGCTTAGGTATGACAGGGAAAAATTCCCAGAGGTAGCATTTCAGCCTTCAGGGACGAATAGGAATTCACCAGTAGGACATTCAGAGCAGAGGAAGTGACATGGGCGAAGGTGCTTGGCAACTTTGGAGAGGTTCACATAGTTAAGAATAATTGAAGAGCAGGATGGATGGTTATAGGGGCCAGATAACAAAGAGGTTTGTTATACAAGCCTAGCAAGTAAAAAGGACTAAAACTCTACCCCATGGGTGGAATCTTGCCCACAGATAGGCCTTGTTTGGAGTATCTTTAAAACTTGAATGCCTTTAAGCAGACATCCTGCATTTCTCTGTCTCCTCAGGCCACCTCTCCATATTATATTTAGGATTCCTATCTACCCCGGTAGACATTTGAGTTTACCTCTTTTGCCGCGGCAATGGGGAGCCACTAGAGAATATTTTAAAGCAAGATAGTATTTGTTCTTCTAGAAAAGAGCATTCTGGCTTAATATGGAGGATGAATGGTGAGGCAGCAAGCTGAAGTACAAGATTAAGAGACTTCGGATGAGGAGACTGAGGGAGGCAGAAGAGTCATGGTTCCCAGGTTTCTACTGGATGAATGTTGGTGCCATTCACCCAAAATAAAGAAAATGAGAGGTTTCACTCTGTATATTATAGAAAATAAAAATCCTTGGGAAGGATTGTGCAGCACTTGCTGGAGTCCATGTCACATCTTTCAGGAGTACATAGATGAAGTTCACCTGGAAGCTTTTCAAAAATGACATAAATGTACCAATAAATATTGTGATACATTTACTAGTCACAAATCAGGGTACTTTTAGGACATGTTGAAATGAATAAGAATATTCTCTTATACTGCTGGTGAGAATGAGACATAATGTTGAAAATGGGGACTGTTCAGGAAAATCTGGAGTACATGGTCACTAGATATGAAAATTAGTCACATCATCTAGGCTCCCTTTAATCAAAGGTCTCTTTGAATAAAAATACTATCTTTGGAATGTATGTATTTAGGAAGAAAGAAAGAAAGAAAGAAAGAAAGAAAGAAAGAAAGAAAGAAAGAAAGAAAGAAAGAAAGAAAGAAAGAAGGGAAGGAAGGAAGGAAGGAAGGAAGGAAGGAAGGAAGGAAGGAAGGAAGGAAGGAAAAGAAAAGAAAAGAAAGAAATAAAAAGAAAAAAACGAAAACTTACTCTCATCTTAAAATAATAATTTAAAACTGCTCCTTACCACACTTTTCAACAGAGTTATTAATGGGAAGCCCCAACAGCTGACTTGAGTTTTCTCTTTTTCCCAAGCTCACATTCACGGAAGGTATTAATGGGCAATATAATGTCTGAAAGACAAGAAGTATGAGAAACATGGGTAATCTTCCAACTGGATACTCAGGTAGTGAATAAACTTAAATCCACAAAAGTCTGTTTTGCAATCTAGAAAGTATCTAGCACACTCAAAATGCAAAGTAGATATAAAAAAGAAAACCACATTGTAGCAATGTCTGTTATTCTATACATATTATTGTATTATAATTTTTATAACTATAGGTTAAACCTGATTTTACAATAGAAATTATGTCACAAACTTTCTCAAAACTCTAAAAACACAATTAACCTAGCAAAAATATTGAGTGAAATACTACACAGAATGCAAGGATATATAAAACATGATTCCTTCAGAAAGTTTTATACTTAACAGACAAAATAATACACATTTATAAAAAAAGATAATTACATAAGCTACTGTCTGATGTGAAAGAAATAGTTTTAAAAATAAGCACAGTTGTACAAATACTATGACAAATATGCAAATGATAAGTAAGTAATATTCTTTTCAATCAAAGGGGCCAGAACAGTATTATAAACTGGACTATTTATGATGAATACATAAAAATACTCAAAAATGCCCTGGCCAGGTGGTTCAGTTGGTTGGAGTGTCATCCTGTGCACCAAAAGTTTCTGGGTTCAATTCCCAGTCAGGGCACATACCTAGGTTGCAGGTTTGATCCCTAGTCAGGGTGAATACTGGAAGCAACTGATTAATTTTTCTCTCTCACATCTCTCTCTTTGTCAAATTAATAAACATATTCTTGGGTGAGGATTTAAAAAATACTCAGAAATATTCTAAAATTGGTCAGTATAATAATATGTTCTTGATATTCAGAATAATGACAATGAAAGATAATCTTTTTTAAAATACCTAAATATATTACTAAATTCTACATTAAAAAGTAATCAATTCATAAACTAAAATATTGCTCACATGAAAGTTTTTTGCATTCTGATTGTTTTTTAAAGTATATTTTATTGATTATGTTATTACAGTTGTCCCATATTTTTTCTCCACTATCCCCCTCTGTCCTGCAACCCATCTCTCCCCTGCATTTCCCCTGTTAGTTCATGTCCATTGGTCATACATATAAGATCTTTGGTTTATCCATTTCCTATACTATTCTTAACCTGTCTGTTTTGTACCTACCATTTATGCTACTTATTCCCTGTACCTTTTCCCTCATTCTGCCCTTTCCCCCACCCCACTGACAACCCTCCATGTGATCTCTATTTCTGTGATTTTGTTCTTGTTCTAGTTGTGTGCCTAATTTGTTTTTGTTTTTCTTTTTTAGGTTCAGTTGTTGATAGTTGTGAGTTTGTAGTCATTTTACTTTTCATAGTTTTGATCTTGTTTTTCTTAGGTAAGTCCCGTTAACATTTCAAATAATAAGAGCATGGTGATGATGAACTGCTTTAGCTTTACCTTATGTGGGAAGCACTTTATCTGCCCTTCCTTTCTAAATCATAGCTTTGCTGGATAGAACAATCTTGGATGTAGGTCCTTGCCTTTCATGGCTTTGAATACTTCTTTCCAGCCCCTCCTTGCTTGCAAGATTTCTTTTGAGAAATCAGCTGATAGCATTAAGGGAACTCCTTTGTAGGTAAGTGTCTCCTTTTAAGATTCTTTCCTTTCTTTAATCTTGGCTAATGTAATTATGATGTGTCTTGTGTGTTTCTTTGGGTCCAACTTCTTTGGGACTCTCTGAGCTTCCTGGACTTTCTGTAAGTCTCTTTCCTTTGCCAGATTGGGGAAGTTTTCCTTCATTACTTTTTCAAATACGTTTTTAACTTCTTGCTCTTCCTCTTCTTCTGGCACCTCTATGATTTGGATGTTGGAACATTTAAAACTGTCCTAGAGGTTCCTAAGCCTCTTCTCATTTTTTTTGAATTCTTGTTTCTTCATTCTCTTCCCATTGGATGCTTATTTCTTCCTTCTGCTCCACGGTTGATTTGAGTCCCATTTTCCTTCCCTTCACTGTCAGTTCCCTGTAAGTTTTCCTTTATTTCACTTTGTGTAGCCTTCATTTCTTCCTTCATTTTGGGACTGAGCTTAATCAGTTCTGTTCATTCTGAGCATCCTGATTACCAGTGTTTTGAACTCTGAATCAGCCAGGCTGTCTATCTCCTCATCACATAGTTCTGTTTCTGGAGTTTTGATCCACTCTTTCATTTGGGCCATATTTCTTTGTCTTTGTGCACCTGTTATGTGGTAAGGGGTGGAGCCTTATGTATTCACCAGAGAGGGCAACTCTCTCTGCTTCGTTGTGGCGTTTTCTGTGGGTGAGGGGTCAGAGAGGGAACAATGTTGCTTGTTCCACTCTCGTCCCACTTTCTGTCACTTCCTTTGCTTCCTACAAATTGATTGTGCCCCTCAAGGTGCCTATTCGCAGGTTGGTGGGTTTGTGTACGTTTTAGGACCGTGTGGGTCTCTCCAGTGACCTGTCCTTTGAGGCTGGGAGTTTCTCCCACTGCCATAACCTCCACAGATTTTTTACAGCCTGGAGCTTTGAGTGTTTAGTTTTCTGTGCTGACACCTGGGTTTTGTGGTTCATCTCACTGCCCCATTGTTCCCCCAGGCTTGACTGCGCAGGAATGTGGGATTGCCTGAATGGTATACCAGCTGCTGCCTTGCCCACCCGGTCCTCCAGCCACAGCCTTGCTTCAAGTCCTCTCTGCCCAGATGCCAGTCTCTGCCCCTCCTACCATCTGGGTGAATGTTTCTTTAACTCCTTGGTTGTTGGACTTCCATGCAAATGTTTTTCTGTCAGTTCTGGTTGTTCTCTGTTTTTAAATTGGTTGTTATCCTTTTTTTGGTTGTGCAAGGAAGCGAAGTGTTTCTGCCTAGCCTCCATCTTGGTGGGACTGGTCTGCTTTTTCTTTTGGGCCACATTACTGTGTCTTGGAGCACCTGTTATGTTGTAAGGGGCAGAGCCTTAGGTATTCACCAGCGCAGGGCAACTCATGTCGCTGTGTCATGGCACTATATGTGGGGGAGGGCTCAGAGAGGGAACAATGCCACTTTCTTTGTTCTTTCCCTTCTTTCAGTCACTTTCCCTGCTACCCACAAGCAAGTTGGGTCCTTCTGATGCTGATTCCCTATGGGTGGGTTTGTGTACATTCTAGGACCCTGTGGGTCTCTCCAATACACTCTCCTGTGAGGCTGGGAGTTTCTCCCGCCACTGCACCCCCACAGGGTTTTCAGTCAGAGGTTTGAGGCTTTAGTTTCCCGCACAGTAACCCTGGCTTGCACTGTCTCTTTTGTTCCTCCGTTGTTCCTCCCAACTTATCCACACACAAATGTGGGACCACCAGTTGCCAACCACCACCTTGCCCACCCGTTCTGCCACCTTGCCACATGTCCTCTCCACCCCAGCTGCCTGTCTCTGCCTCTCCTACCAGTCTGAATGAATGTTTTTTCTTTAAGTCCTTGGTTGTCAGATTTCCATACAGTTCAATTTTTTGGCATTTCCAGTTGATTTTTGTTTTTAAATTGGTTGTTATCCTTCTTTTGGTTGTGTGAGGAAGCAAAGCATATCTACTTATGCCTACATCTTGGCCAGAAGTCACTTCAAAGTTTTTTACAAATTATAGAGAATATATATACAGAATCCAGCACAAAAAAACACCCCTTTTATTACAAAATCATAAGCATGTAATTCTGTAAACTAACAATATCACACTCAAGCACACCATATGAAATTTTAGATGAAAGTTTCAAATTAAAACTATAAATTATTACAACCATATTATTACTCTACCAACCACACTCAAGCAGGTGTTAACTTCTGCCAGAACTTGTATGTCTTTTAAATGTTATTTTTCAGTTACAATAGCCATTCAATATTATTTTATATTAGTGTCAGGTGTATAGCATAGTGGTTATACACTTATATTGCCTAATAACATGTTATTTAACCTCCATGAGTTTGTGTGTTTTCAGTTTTTTTCTTGTACTTTATTTCTAGTTTCATACGATTATGGTTGGAGAAGATGCTTGATATAATTTCAATTTTCACAAATTTTTTGAGATTTGTTTTGTGGCTTAACATGGTCTGTCCTGGAAAATGTTCTATGTGCACTTGAAAAGAATTTAGATTATGCTGCTTTGGGTGAAATACTTAAAAAATATATCAATTAAATCCACCAGGTCTAGTGTATCATTAAGGGCTGCTGTTTCCTTGCTGATTTTCTGTCTGGAAGATCTATTCATTGTTGTCAATGGGGTGTTAAAATCCCATACTGTGACTGTATTACTGTAAATCTCTCTTTTAATGTCCATGAATAGATTTCGGTGCTTCTATGTTGAGTGCATAAATGTTTAAAGGGTTATGTCCTCTTGTTGGATTGATCCCCTTTATCATTATAAAACAATTTTCAAATGGTATGCTTCAAGAATTTTTAAAACATGCAATAACTTAATAATAATCGGGGGCACTTTTCTCTTAGAATGTCAAATAAAAAAATCTCAACAGCCAACACAACAATAGCCATCTCATGTGAACAAATTAAAATTATACCTGTTTTTTGTAAGATTAGCAAAAAATATATATTTTTTGGTGTGCAAGATTTTAATAATGAGTATATATATGCCATGAGATAAAAGGTTGGAAATTACTGTTATAAAATATCCTTCCTTGTCTCTTATTGTAGCTTTAGTTTTAAAGTTATTTTGTCTGATATAAGTATTGCTACCCCAGTTTTTTTAACTTCCATTTGCATGAAATAGCTTTTCCCATTCCTTTGCTTTTAGCCTATGTGTCATTTTTGATCTGAAGTGGGTCTCTTGTAGATAATGTAGACATAGGTCTTATTTTCTTATACATTCAACTACCCTATGTCTTTTGATTGGAGCATTAAATTCATTCACATTTAAAGTGATTATTGATAGGTATATATTTATTGACACTTTATTATTCATATTTGTATTCCTCCCTCCCCTTCTTATTCCTGTCCCTTCTTCATCTTAAAGAAGTCCTTTTAACATTTTTTGTAAATTTGGTTTGGTGGTGATGAAGTCTTCTATTATAGTTTTTTGGGAAAGCTCTTTATTCTCCTACAATTTTATTTATATATTTCTAAGGGTATTATGTTTTTCATTGTAAAGGTTTTACTTATTTTTTAGAGAGTGGGAAAGGGAGAGAGAAAGAGAGGAAGAGAAATATTGATGTACAAGAGATATGTCAATCAATTACCTCTCACACATCCCCAACTGGGGACCTGGCCTGCAACTCAGGCATGTGCCCGGACTGGGAATCAAAGTGGTTACCTTTTGGTCCCCAGGTTGGCACTCAATCCAGTGAGTCACACCAGCCAGGGCTATTCTACAATTTTAAATGCTAGTCTTGCTGGTTAGAGTAGACTTGGTTGTAGATCCTTGTTTTTCATCACTGAATATTTTGCACCAATCCTTTCTAGCCTGAAAAGTTTCTCTTGAGGGGTCAGCTGAGAGTCTTATGGGAGCTCTCTTGTAGGTAACTGCCTTTCCCTTGCTGCTTTTAAATTTTTCTCTTTGTCTTTAACCTTTGCCATTTTAATTATGATGTGTCTTGGCATGGGCTCCTTTGGGTTTATCTAGTTTTGGATTCACTGAGCTTCTTGGACTTGTGTGTCTTTTTTCTTCACCAGGTCATGGATGTTTGTAGTCATTATTTCTTCAAATAGGATCTCAATCTTTTGATCTCTCCTCTCTTTCTGGTACTCTTATGATGCAAATGTTGTTATGCTTGATGTTGTTCCAGAGGTCACTTAAACGGTTCTCATTTTTTAAAATTTTTCTTCTCTGATTGCATGTTTTCTGCTACCTTGTTTTTCAAATCACTGATTTGATCCTTTGCTTCACCTAATCTGCTATTCATTCCTTTTAGTGTATCCTTCATTTCAGTTGTTATAATCATTTCTAACTAGTTGTTTTTTATGGTTTCTTGTCCTTTTTAATGTTTGCTATCTTTTTGTTAAAGTTCTTCTGAGTTCATTTATTCTTACCCTAAATTTCTTGAGCATTCTTATAATCATCATTTTGATGGTTATAACTCTAGTGAGTTATAATTCTGGTGAGTTGATGGTTATAACTCTGGTTATAACTCATGGTTATAACTCATGGTGATGGTTATAATGCTGTATCTGACAGATTGCTTGCTTCCATTTTATTTAGTTCTTTTTCTGGGGATTTCTCTTTTTATTTCATTTGGGGGCACGTTTCTTTGTCTCCCCATTCAGTTGGCCTCTCTGTGTTTGTCTCAGTGTATTAGGTAGATCTGCTATGTCTCCCAGTCTTGGTAGGGTGGCCTTATGTAGTAGGTGTCCTGAGGTGTGAAGTGGTAGTCTCCCTGATCACCTGAGCCAGGTGCTTCAAGAGTGTGCTTATGTGGGTTGTGTGTTAAGCCTTGATTGTAGTTGGCACATCTGTGGGTGGGGTTGACCCTCAGGCTGGCTGGCTTGAACAGTATGGATTGGTCATGAACACAGTATATGAGCTGCTATGCAGAGGCTGTCCCCATGAAGTGGAATTTGCTCCAGCAGGATCTGATGCTTGTTGAGACCTCCTTTCATATGTGCTGCTTGTGGAACTAATTGGGTGGTGCTCTGCTGTGCTCTGGTCTGAAGCCAACCTCAGGTGTGTTGGTTCTGGGGCCTCCTGGGAGAGATACTGGAGCAGGTCAATGGCAGATGCTGCCTGTGATCATCCCTGGGCTAAATGTTAGGAGCTATCAAGTGATCATGGTTGTTAGCTGCCTCTTCTGGCCTGGCTGTGCATGGGGGAAGCCAAACTGTGAACCAAGGTCAGCTGCCACTAGTATCAGGCCTGGAGCAGGTCAACAAAAGCCCCAAGACACCCTAAGACTTACTGCTTCCTGCCAGATTCCTGTTAGGCTCAGCTACCAAAAGAGCCTCAGGCAATACACGAGTTGTGTTAAGGTAGCTTCTTGAGGAGTCAACAGATAGGGGTGAGTGGTGTTTGCCAAGTTAATACAGTTTCAAACTCATCACCAGTGCTAAGTCTGAGGCCACTCAACAAAAGTCTCAGGGTACACTGAGGCAAGCCATAACACCCCTGAGGCCTTTGCAATGGGATGGGATCTCAGGGAGTTGTCCAGGTGGAGCTAGGCTAAAGCAAATTAAGATTTGTCCCAGTAGAGGGAGGGCTTAACACAGGGAAGTTGCCACCAGTTGGCCATGTGGGAAGATGGCCCTTGCCCTGAAGCCACACAACTCAGTTTCTCTCTGTGTGTCTGTGGCACCCCATGAACTTGACTGAAATTTCCCAAGAGGTTTTCAAGCCTGACAGATGGGCCCAAGCTCTCTACTGCTAACAGAGACCCTAGAGTGCACAAGCTGGCCAGGATAGGGGCGCAGGAGTGTTAGAGAAGCCCTAATATATCTCACCATGCTAATTCTGTGTCAGAGGAGTGCTTAATCCAGGAAAGATGGTGTGCATGGACCATGGGGTAGGAGAACTCAATGCAGGAGCATTAGAGGCTATTCCTTCAGCCCTTGCCCTGAAGTCCCACAGTTTAGTCTCTCCATGGGCAAGTCTGGCACCCTTCCAAGCCATTGTTCCTCCACCGGAGCCCAGGGAGAGTGCCTGTGAGCGAGAATGAGTTGGTGCATTGTCCCTTTAAGAGGACACCTGGTTCCCAGCAGCCTTTTGTCTCACTGGGGTGGACAAAATCTCTGCTGATATTCACAGCCAGATGTTATGTGGGCTCTTCTTCTTGGCACTGGTGCTCCAGGGTGGGAAATCTGGCATGAGGTTGAGACCTCGAGCTCTTCCAGGGCACCTCAGCAACTAAGACATCTTTCCGGAACCTCAACTGCCACACATAGGGGTAGGGCCAGCTCATTTCAAGTCTCCACCTCTCCTACCAGTTCTGACGTGGCTTCTTTTCTATATCTCCTTAGTTATAGGACTTCTATTCAGCTAGTCTTCAGATGGTTCTCCACGATGATTGTTTTATAGCTTAGTTGCAATTTTGATGTGGTCAAAGGGTGAGGTGAGTGCGGCTACTTTGTCATCTTTGGAGAATATATTTTAAAGATGTAAAATAAATAATTGTTTCTAACATTGCATCTTTTATATTAACTTGTACTTTTCTTTTACTCTAAAAGTATATATATATGTGCAAAAAATTAGAAAATAAAGCAAAAAAGAGTAGTTTTAATATTATAAAATCACTTGTAAATTAGGTTATTTGGACCAATCTTCCTGTTAAAAAGAACAAAAAATGCTAGAATATATATACACCTGTATGTATCTATAGTCTGATGCAGCTTTATTTGTTTATATATATATGTATGTATGTATATATATATATATGTGTGTATATATATGTATATATGCACACACACAAAATATGCCATATTTTTTGGACTATAACATGCACTTTTCCCCAAAATTTGGGAGGAAAAGGGGGGTGTGTCTTATAGTCCGAATGTAGCTTACCTGGCTCACTGTGAGGGGTGGGGTGGCCTATGTTATTTATGTTATTAAATATTTTATCACATTTTTTACTTCAAATTTTTTTTCCTGTCTTCCTCCTCTAAAACCAAGGTGCATCTTATGGTCCAGTGCCTCTTATAGTCCAAAAAATTCTGTATATGTATATGTATGATAAATATACCCAAGGTTGGCTTCAGAGTACAACAGAGCACTGCTGGGGCAAATTCTTCTTCATGGGGATGGCCTCTGCACAGTAGCTCATACACTATGATCATGGCCAATCCACATAGCCAGTCAGGATAAAAATACACACATATGTATTTTATCGAGCACAGAAGCCATTTGCTAAAAACTTCTGCTAATCCCAGACTTTTGGCCAAGATGGAGGCATAGGTAGACACACTGTGCCTCCTCACACAACCAAAATAAGGACAACAAAAATTTAGAAACAAAAAAACAACCAGTACTGACAGAAAATAGAACTGTATGGAAGGCAGACAACCAAGGAGTTAAAACAGACACATTCATCCAGACTGGTAGGAGGGGCAGAGTCAGGCGGCTGGGCAGAGAGGGGTTGCGGCAAAAAAAGCAGTGGCTGGTGGACCCCGGGTGCGGGGTGGCAATGGGTGAACCCAGTGAGGTGTTGGATTGTGGACAGGCGCAGCGTGCAATGAGGCTGGTAGACCAGGCAGTCCCACATTCAGGCACAGATAAACCAGGTGAAACTGGGGAGCTAGACAGACTGTACAACCCAGGGCTCCAGTGTGGGGAAATAAAGCCTCAAAACACCGATGGAGGATACCTGTGGGGGTTCAGGTGCCAGGAGAGACTCCCAGTCTCACAGGAGAGTGTGTTGGAGAGACCAGAGGGTCCTTGAGCGTACACAGACTCACCCACCCGGAAATCAGCACCAGGGGGCCCAGTTTGCTTGGAGGAAGCAGCTGAAGGGACTGAAATCCCACAGAGATCGGAGCAAGCACCATTGTTCCCTCTCGGACTTCTCCCACATACAACATTACAATGCAGTGATGTGGGTTGCACTGCCCTGGTGAGTACCTAAGTCTCCGCCCCTCACACGTAACAGGCACGTCAAAACAAATTAAAAAAATGGCCCAAATAAAAGAACAGATCAAAGCTCCAGAAAAAATACAACTAAACAATGAAGAGACAACCAGCCTATCAGATGCACAGTTCAAAGCACTGGTGATCAGGATGCTCACAGAATTGGTTGAATTTGGTCACAAATTAGATTAAAAAATGAAGGCTATGCTAAGTGAAATGAAGGGAAATGCACAGGGAACCAAGAGTGATGGGAAGGAAACTGGGACTCAAATCAATGGAGTGGACCAGAAGGAAGAAAGAAATAACCAAACAGAAAAGAAGGAAGACATAAGAATTCAAAAAAATGAGGAGAGGCCTAGGAACCTCCAGAACGTCTTTAAATGTTCCAACATCCAAATTATAGGGGTGCCAGAAGGAGAAGAGGAAGAGAAACAAGTGGAAAACTTATTTGAACAAATAATAAAGGAGAACTTCCCCAATCTGGCAAAGGAAATAGACCTCCAGGAAGCCCAGGAAGCTCATAGAGTCCCAAAGAAGTTGGACCCAAGGAAGAACACACCAAAGCACATCATAATTACATTACCTAAGATTAAAATGAAGGAGAGAAACTTAAAAGCAGCAAGAGATAAGGAGATAGTTACCTACAAAGGAGTTCCCATAAGACTGTCAGCTGATTTCTCAAAGAAGACCTTATAGGCAAGAAGGGGCTGGAAAGATGTATTCCAAGTCATGAAAGACAAGGACCTATATTCCAAGATTGCTCTATCCAGCAAAGCTATCATTTAGAATGGAAGGGCAGATAAAGTGCTTCTCAGATAAGGTCAAGTTAAAGGAGTTTATCATCACCAAACCCTTATTATATGAAATGTTAAAGGGATTTATCTAAGAAAAAGAAGATAAAAAACATGTATAGTAAAATGACAGCAAACTCACATTTATTAACAACCACACCTAAAACAAAAACAAACTCAGCAAACAACTAGAACAGGAACAGAACCACAGAAATGGAGATCACATGGAGGGTTAGCAACAGAGGAGTGGGAGGAAGAGAGAGGGGGAAAAGGTACAGAGAATTAGTAGCATAGATGGTAGGTAGAAAATAGACAAGGAAGGGGAAGAATAGCATGGGAAATGTAGAAGCTAAAGAACTTATGGTACATGGACATGAACTAAAGGGGGGAATGTAGGTGGGAGAGGGTGTGCAGGGTTGAGGGGAGCAAAGGGGGTAAAATGGGACAACTGTATAGCATAATCAATAAAATCTAGTTAAAAAAAAAACTTGTGTGGATCCCGAGCAAATTTCAGGTCTCATTTTGATAGCTTTTTGGGGCCAAGGACACAGAAATTTAGGTGCTTAATCCACAGAGCAAGGAGTTCAATAGGCAATGTGGACTCACAAATATAATGAAACTCCAAAGAAATACATCTTTGTGGTAAAGATCAGAACACCAGCTTGGGAGGCTCAAATACTATTTCAACTTATAATAATATAGGTTCATAATGCTGCAATGGACATAGTGGTGCATATATTTTTTGAGTTAGTGTTTTGGGTTTCTTCTAATTTATTCCCAGAAGTAGAGTTGCTGGGTCATAAGGCAGATGCATTTTTAATTTTTTGAGGTAACTCCATATTGCTTTCCACTGTGGCTGTACCAATCTGTGTTCCCACCAACAGTGCAGAAGGGTTCCCTTTTTTCCACATCCTCGCCAGCACTTGTTGTTTGTTGATTTATTGATGATAGCCACTGTGATAGGTATGAGGTGATATCTCATAATAGTTTTAATTTGCATTTCTCTGATAATTAGTGATATTGAGCATCTTTTCATATGTCTATTGGCCATCTGTATGTCCTCTTTGGAGAAGTGCCTATTCAGGTCTTTTGCACATTTTGTAATTGGATTGAAGTGGTTTTTTTTTTATGTTGAGTTGTATAAGTTCTTTTTTTTAATTCTCATACAAGTATATATTTATTGATTTAAGAGAGAGAGAGAGAGGTAAAACATCGATTGGTTGCCTCCCACACGTGCCCTGACTGGGGATCAAACTGTCAACCTTTTGGTGCATAAGGCAATGCTCCAACCAACTGAGCCACCCAGCAAGGGTGAGTTGTATAAGTTCTTTATAAATTTTAGGTATTAACCACTTATCAGGTGTGCCATTGGCGAATGTGGTCTTTCATTCAGTAGATTGTCTTTTCTTTTGTTGATGGTTTCCTTTGTTGTGCAAAAACTTTTAGTTTGATATAGCCTCATTTGTTCATTTTTTTCTTTTGTTTTCTTTGCCCAAGGAGATATGTCAGAAAACAATATTGCTATTAGAAATGTCTGAGATTTTACTGCTTATGTTTTCTTCTTGGATTTTTATAGTTTCAAGTCTAACATTAAGTCTTTAATCCATTTTTAGTTTATTCTTATGTATGGTGTAGGAAGGTGTTTGTTGCAGTGTTATTTACAAAAGTCAAGATTTGGAAACAACCCATATGTCCATCAGTAGATGTGGATAGAAAAGCTGTGGTACATTTACACAGTGGAATATTACTTGACCGTAAAGAAAAAAAGGAAACCTTACCCTTTGTGACAGCATGGATGGACCTGGAGAGCATTGTGCTAAGTGAAATAAGCCAGTGAGAGAAAGACAAATACCATATAATTTCAGTCATATGTGGAATCTCATGAACAAAAAAAAAATAACAAGATAGAAACAGATTCATAGATACAGAAAACAGTGAAGCTGTGAGATGGAGGAGGCTTGCAGTACTGGGATAAAAGGTATAAGGATTAAGTAAAAATAAGTAAAATTCATGGACATAGATGACAGTATGGTGATTACAAGAAGGAAAAGGGGTGGGGGAGGTAGAAGAGGTTATAGGGGGATAAATGGTGATGGAAGAAGGCTTGAGTTGGTGAACACATAATTCAATATACAGATGATGTATTATAGAATTGTACACTTAAAACCTATATAACTCTGTTAAATGGTGTGACCCCTTAAATTCAATTACAGAAAACAATACATGTTTATAATGTTCTTCCATTCCTATGAAGGTAATTATTTCTGGTACTTAAGTCAGTTCTCTATTCTGTCAATCTATCCAGCTTAAGGATGTGAAAACCTTAAACAAAGACACTAAAAAATAAAAAGCTAGCTGTTAGAGCCCTGTATCCGTTTAGGAATAAGTTAAGCTATGAATAAGGGACCCAAAATAACAGTGGCTTAAAGAAAGGTAGTCTTTTGTTTGTTTCTCTTATAAAAGTTTGGAGCTACTAGTAGTCCAGGGTTGTTGTAGCTTCCATTTTCAAGATTACCTTGTGTTCCCATGAGACTACTCCAGCCATCATTCCAGTCTGTCTGGAGGAGGAAAAGAAGAATCAGGGGCAAAGGATACATGCCAGCTGTCTTTTGAAGGTTTCTGTGCTACACTTTGCTTACCCATAAGAAAGAGCAACCTGACACCAATATCAGACAAGGTCAAAAAAACAAGACTACATAATTATGCCTGAACACAGATAAAAAATACAAATATTGACCAAACTGCAGTGACTAAACATCTACTCTGCCTAATGTCTACTACTTTGTTACCAATTTAGCTTTAGTCATGTTTCATTCTCCTGATATTTTAGATCCCCAATCATACAATTACCTGTTTCCTAATACAATTTAGAGTAAGACCCTGTGTCCTTCAACTCTCCCTACAATTGCCTAACACAAAGCAAATCCTACAGTAAAGCTTTTCTAACATTTTCTTGCTGTGATACCCATGGTTTCCCATGGTATGCATGCTCCCTCATAGCAACAAGCAATAAACCTAATTTGTTTAACCACCAACTTATTTCCATGACTTCTGGATGAAGGGCAGAGACACCCATTATTATCAGTAATTAGTAATGCTACACCTGAAACCATAAAAATCCTAGAAGAAAACATAGGCAACAAAATCTCAGACATTGCTTGCAGCAATTTTTTATTGGATATATCTCCCCAGGCAAGGGAAACAAGAGAAAATATAAACAAATGGGACTACATCAAATTAAAAAAGCTTTTGCATAGCAAAGGAAATCATCAGCAAAATAAAAAGACAACCCACAGAATGGGAGAACATATTTGCTGATACATCTAATAAGGGGTTAATATCCAAAATTTATAAAGTACTTACAAACCACATCTACACCAAAAAACAAATAACCCAGTTAAAAAATGGGTAAATGACCTGAATAGACACTTCTCCAAAGAAGACATACAGATGGCCAATAGATGTCTGACAAGATGCTCAATGTCACTAATCATCAGAGAAATGCAAATTAAAACCACAATGAGATACCATCTCACACAAGTCAGAATGTCTATCATCAATAAATCAACAAAGAAAAAAGTGCTGGTGAGGATGTGAAGAAAGGGTATCCCTTTTGCACTGTTGGTGAGAATGCAGATTGGTGTAGCCACTGTGGAAACAGTATGGAGATACCTCAAAAAATTAAAAATGGATCTGCCTTTTGACCAAGTGATCCCACTTCTGGGAATATATCCAAAGGAACCCAAAACACTAATTCAAAAGAACATAAGCACCCCTATGTTCATTTCAGTGTTATTTACAATCGCCAAGATATGGAAGCAGCCCAAGTGCCCATCAATTGATGAGTGGATAAAACAACCATGGGACATTTACACAATGGAATACTACTCGGCCATAAAAAAGAAGATAATTTTACTCTTTGTGACAGTATGGATGGACCTGGAGAACATTATGCTAAGTGAAATAAGGCAGTCAGAGAAAGACAATTACCATATGATTTTCCTCATATGTGGAATCTGATGAAAAAATTGAACTAATGAAGAAAATGGGGACAGACTCATAGACAGAGAAGAGGATGACAATTAGTGTGGGTAGGGATGTTAGGGGGTGGAGGGATTGAGAAAACTGGAAAAAGGACTCATGGACATGGACAACAGTGTGGTGATTGCTGGGGGAAGGGGTATAAGAGGACTAAATGGTAATGGAAAAAAATACAATGAAGATTAAATTAAAAAACAGTAAGTAGTTATAGGACCATACTCAGTTGGTGAGTGTTGCTGAGAAATGTAGTGTCTTTCTTGGACCACCATGTGGTCAGTGAAAATTGGGGTTTCTATAGTCATAGAGGGAGAGAGAATAGCTATATCAACCAGTTAACCATGTTTTCTACAACCTCTAAACTTAAGAAAGCCCAAAGGCTTTGTCCAAAATAAATATATAATAAGAAACAAGAAGATTATGTCAGAAAAATAAATAAATAAGGAATCCATATAAGTAAGTCACAAAGTTTGTAGGCTTGGTTTCTCTTCCAAAAAAATATTTGTAGGCATTGCAAATGCAGATGTGTGTGGACTATGACCACCTGGAGATGCCCTGCCCTAACTGAAGGGAGCAGCGGTCATTTCTCAACTCCAGCAGATATTGCCATGTGGAGACACTGTCACAGTGTTGCCAAACCTTCTGTATTGAAATCTCACAATTTTTCAATGTTGGCTTAGATTTTTCAAAGTACAGTGTGGGCCAAACAAAATATTTCTGAGGGGTAAATTGATCTTAGTTTGTAACTGCTTGTAGAGGAATGGATTGATTTTCTCCCCTTCACATAATCTCCCAGTAATGTGCTTCTCTCAGCACATATACATGTTCTAGTTGCTCTGGGTCACAGGTATGATTGACTTCCTCTTGCAAGAACAGAGTTGCTTAAATGACATGGGTTCCTGAATAGAATGTCAAAATGAAAGAGAAGATACTTTATTTCTTCTCAGTTTTCATGAAATGATCCAATGATCAACAGAATATTAATTTTATAGCTGGCCTTCTTCCATGATACACTTGGAAATGACCCAGAAGAGGCCTAGCTCATTTCAGTGAGGCCAAAAAATGATCCCATGGCAGCACCCAGTAGGCACTTTCTCCTCATTTTTGTTCTCAAATTTATATTTTTCACAACTGATAATAATGCTTGATGTTCTTTTACTTAGATATAGCTAATTCATAGTTCATAGATAGCTAATGGTGACTGGAGGAAGGTTTCATTCCTAGTTTTATTACACCCAAAGAGTATTACTGAAATATCTACATGTGGACACATGGGTTTTCCAGTTCTTATACAGTGACTTCCACAGCTAAACCCTTTTGATGCCCTTAGTCACTAAGACTAAGTTGGGGAGAATGCTCTAATACAGTGATCTTCATCAGGTTCTTGTCAAGAACAAGTATGCATAAAATTCACAGCTCCTGGACTGCCAAGGTTAATATTTCCAGATGACCTCAAATATCCAGCTTATCAAAGTCAAGGGGGACAAAAACTTCAGAGACCACACCCAGAAATATGTCAGACATTTCTTTTTGGACTATAAACCAGGGAATGATTGTGATTTTTTTCAGTCTTCACCTGAAGATATGTTTCTATTGATTTTAGAGAGAGAAGAAGGATGAAAGAGAAACATTGATCAGTTGGCTCCCATATGTGCTCTAGGCAGGGACTGAACCCACAACCTAGGTATGTGCCCTGACCAGGGATCCAACCCACAACCTTTTGGTGTGCAGGACTCCATTCCAACTGTGACTGAGGTTTTTTAAACTTAAGTATAATGCCATATGATTTACAGTGTTAATTAAAGAAAGGTGTGTTTGGAGTATATGACATTATATTACTAGTATACATATTTCTATTTGGAACTGTTTGACATGAGTTACCAACTATGTATACTGCCACTACAGTATGTCAATAGATTTTATCTAAATAAACTCACACCCCTAGTATTTGCCTCTGGTGATAGAGTATTGTTTATCAAGGTAAAATTTAAGCTTTAATGTTATGTACCCTGACATAATGTTGACTTTATTGTAATAATTGCTAAATTAAGAAAAAATTGTATTGTTTGACAATGTATATTATTTATCTGTATTTTTTTCTAAAAAGGTTTAAAGTCATTTAAAATTAAATATAGAGATATTTAAAAAAATACAAGAGAAAAAGAATAAAACCAGTTTTTGAACAAGGTAGTGGGAGTGGGAAGTGTAGGGATGGTAAATAATTAATCTGAAAACTCAAGGATGATGATACTAAAGCTGATTAGAAAACTTAACTCTGGACTTCTTAGAAAAAAAGGAGCTATAAGTTGCATAGTTCTTACTAAAGACTAAAATGGAATATACTAATTGACCAGAAGAAACACATATTGCCTACCACTGAACTCAAAGAACATTGTTCTTGTTATGAAGGACATTGAATAAAGTGTCATCAAATTGAAATTTTATGAAACATGCCAGAATACTCCTCATATGGTCATTTCAACATAAGCTTTTGGCAGAAATCTAAGAATGTAATAGGTTAATACATTTCTATGAAAGCTGAAGACATGTAGATTAATTTTGTAATTTTGGAGTAAAGGTAACATGAGTGAGGATAGACTCAATAATTACTATACTTCTTTGAGTGTCCACTCAGTAATCAATGAAACAAATATTGAAGACAATATGTTTTAAGGCTTACAGACTTTCTGAGATCTTTTGTTTTCATTAATTCAGCAGGTATTTACCGAATTCACAACATATATGGTTGTTCTGTTATGTGCCCTAGAATGTTCATAAATATCTCATCTTTAGATGAGTCTTAAGTATTTATATATGATGTGTATATCCCTTGGTTCTAACAAAAAATTATGCTTTCTACCAACTCTTTCTCTGATATGTATACATACTGAATTCTGTATTTAATTACCATTTTCATGAGATGTATAGATAGTTTAGATAGATGTATAGATTTTACAACTATAGTAATGTGAGGATCTGCATTTTAAAAGAAAAATACCTCACTGGCCAAGATGGAAGCATAGGTAGATAAACTTTGCTTCCTCATACAACCAAAAGAAGGACAACAACCAATTTAAAAACAAAAACAACCATAACTGCCAGAAAATCAAATTGTATGAAAGTCTGACAACCAAGGAGTTAAAGCAGAAACACTCATCCAGACTGGTAGGAGGGGTGGAGATGGGCAGCTGGGGTGGCTAGTGGACTGGGTGGTCCCACATTCCAGTGTAGATAAACCAGGAGGAACAACTAGGGAGTGAGACAGACTGTGCAACCCAGGGTTGTAGCACAGGAAACTAAAGCCTCAAAATCTCTGGCTGTAAAAACCTCTGGGGTTTGAGGTAATGGGAGAAACTCCCAGTCTCACAAGAGAGTTCATTGGGGAGACCCATGGGGTCCTAGAATATGCACATACCTACCCACCTGGGAATCAGCACAAGAGGGCCCAATTCACTGGTGGGTAGCAGGGGAAGTGAGTGAAAGTGGGGTAAGAGCCCAGAAAGTGGCATTGTTCCCTTTCTGACACCACTCCCACATACAGCACCACAACACAGCAAAGTGGGTTACACCACCTTGGAGAATACAATGTAACAGGTGTGCCAAGACAAAGAAATGTGACCCAAATGAAAGAACAGATCAAAACTCCAGAAAAAGGACTGAGTGACAAGAATATAGCCAATCTATCGGATGCAGAGTTCAAAACACTGGTAATCAGGATGCTCACAGACATGACTGAGTATGGTTGCAAAATAGAGGAAGAAGTGGAGGCTATGTAAAGTGAAGTAAAGGAAAATGTATAGGGAACCAACAGTAAAGGGAAGGAAACTAGGACTCAAATCAATGATTTGGAACAGAAGGAGGAAATAAACTTTCAACCAGAATAGAATGAAGAACCAAGAATTCAAAAAACAAAATGAGGAGAGACTTAGGAACCTCTGGGACATCTTTAATTAAATATTCCAACATCTGAATCATAGGGGTGCCAGAAGGAGAAGAGAAAGAGCAAGAAGTTAAAAACCTATTTGAAAAAGTAATGAAGGAGAACTTCTCTAATCTGGGGAAGGAAATAGACGTGCAAGTCCAGGAAGCTCAGAGAGTCCCAAAGAAGTTGGACCCAAGGAAACACACAACAAGGCCCATCATAATTACATTAGCCAAGATTAAAGATAAGGAGAGAATCTTAAAAGTAGCAAGAGAAAAGGAGACAGTTACCTACAAAGGAGTTCCCATCAGACTGTCAGCTGATTTCTCAAAAGAGACCTTACAGGCAAGAAGGGGCTGGAAAGAAGTATTCAAAGTCATGAAAGGCAAGGACCTACTTCCAAGATGACTCTATCCAGCAAAGCTATCATTTAGAATGGAAGAGCAGTAAAGTGCTTCCCAGTTAAGGTCAAGTTAAAGGAGTTCATCATCACCAAGCCCTTATTATATGAAATGTTAAAGGGACTTACCTAAGAAAAACAAGATCAAAACTATGAATAGTAAAATGACAACAAATCACAACTATAATAACTGAACCTAAAGAAGAAAAACAAAAACAAAAACAAACTAGGCACACAACTAGAACAGGAACAGAATCACAGAAATAGAGTTCACATGGAGGGTTATTAGCGGGGAAGGGGAGTAGGGAGAATGGGGGAAAAGGTACAGGGAATAAGTAGCATAAATGGTAGGTACAAAACAGACAGGTTAAGAATAGTATAGGAAATGGATAAGCCAAAGATCTTATATGTATGACCAATGGACATAACTAAGCTGAGGGAGTGGGGGATGTTGGATGGAGGTGGGTTACAGGACAGAGGGGGATAAAGGGGAGAAAAAAATGGGACAACTGTAATAGCGTAATCAATAAAATATACTTTAAAAATAAAAGAAAAAACTTTGAGAAAAATAATTATTGGTGTAGTTTGGGCAGAAGATTTTAAATTGTTAATAGACAATTAAAATAATAATGGGAAAGAGATGAAAAATATTCCAAAAGAGTTCCAGACCCTCATAAACATTTTTCTGGCTATTTTATGTAGACTTTTGTATTTCTGACAAAAGCAAGTGTTTCTGGTTAAGTTCATATACATTTATTTTGAGCCTTGACTTTGGGAACACAGACAGCTAATATGCATACCAGATGATTTAATACAATGGGTGATAAAAGATGAAAAAATCTTGTAATGCAAAGCCTGCGTCCAACTTTAAAGCCTAAACCTAATAATTTTCTCAGTTTCTGTCCTTTGTTTCCATGGGAAATTGTGTGTGACATTAGTTTGAAATGGGTGAGGAGCCTCTCCAAAGGCAACAGAAAGCATGGGTTTAACTCCACGAGGCATGGGTTAACCTCCTCCACCAGGCTCTCCTATAATGGCCGTTGTGAGGCATTATGCTAGGCAATTTTTACAGGTATTATACGCATATGTTCTTAAGTCCTGTCTATGGTATCTCACAATGAGAGAATGGACACTCTCTCATTGGGTTAAATAGCTTGCCCAATAAAGTGCAGCAAGTGAGGATTGTAATGATGGCAATAGCACAAAGAAGCTGGTTCCAAAGGTAACCTGCCTGAAGCCCCACACTAAGGAGGTGGCAGAGCCAGGCTCTGACTCCAGTGCACAAGCAGCACTCTCAGCCTGGAGAGACCACAGAAACATATCGTTTTAGAATTGAAAGAGACTACACAGAGCATCCAGGTAATTCAACACCCTCCAGCACACAAGTTTTACATGTGAGGAAACAAGGTGCAATGATATTAATGTCCTTTCAAATGAGGATAAGGTGTGAAATTGTTGGATTAATTTAATTCTTTGCCTAGTACATCACAGTCATTCACATTTTAAGAAGTAAACAAGAGAACACTGTGATAATAATTGTTAACTTTTGTGTGGAGTGAATCATCAGTGAACTAAATGAACAAAATCCGGGTAGTTGAACTTTCCTGTGCTCTTCACCTATACCTCTCCCCCTCTGCCTTGTTTTCCTGTCATATGCTTATAAATTTATTCAGAGAACAATGGGAATTTAGGGAAATCATAAGAGCATATTTTAGGTGTATGAAGTCCCCCAAATTAGCCTACCAGTTTCCATTTGGAAATACTTTATTACATAAAACAATTAGGAGAGGTGAACTATTTTAAAAAATCAGTAGTTCTGAAAATATGAATTGTAAGATGCTCCTTCAGGGGCATCCAAACCTCAGCCCATGGGCCGCATGCAACCCAGGATGGCTATGAATGCAGCCCAACACAAATCATAATTTACTTAAAACATGAGATTTTAAAATAAGATTTATTTATTTATTTTAGACAGGGGGAAGAGAGGGAGAAAGAGAGAGAGAAGTATCAGTGTGTGGTTGCCTCTCGTGTGCCCCACACTGGGGACCTGGCCTGCAACTCGGGCATGTGCCCTGACTGGGAATCGAACCAGTGACCTTTTGATTCACAGGCCCATACTCAATCCACTGAGCCACACCGCCGGGGCCGTGAGATTTTTTAAATTGTCATTAGTGTTTTTGTATTTAATGTGTGGCCCAAGACAACTCTTCTTCCAGTGTTGCCCAGTGATGCCAAAAGTTTGGAAACTCCTGCTGGATGATCTGCTTTTTAGATCTCCACCAGAATAAACTTTTTTTTGGTAATTTAACAAGTGTGTATTTATGCTTTGGACAGAAATAAATACTTTATTCATGATGTTACATTTTTAAAAAGTAACAATTCCTTTGCTTCTCATTCAAGCAAAGCTATCCTCGCTACGTATCTCCAGTTATGTCCAGTTAGGAATATGTGGTCCACAGATTCTTTCTGTTAGAGAACTTTTTTCCATGAGAGAACTACCTGTCTTTCAGTATGGAAATTCTACACAGTCCTTCCCTGAGTAGCTGGTTTCAGTGTTTACTCATCCTTATAATCAGGGAGTTCATCTTTGCATCTACCATGTATGATTCCTACCACATTTCTCTGGCTCTGCCTGCTGTACTGGCTGGGACAAGCTGAACAGAAATTCACTGACCTGGGAATCTTCCCACACTCTCAAGGAGCTAATGCTCACTGGAGTGGCTGTCACCACATGAGGTGCAGAACAAGTTGTACTGTGCTCACTACACCTGTTGAGTGACAATAATCCTCTGAAGCTCAACTCAAACTGGCCACCCCATTAAATCTCTGTACCCCAAATTATTCTATCCCTATCTCTCCCTTCTCTGTCAGAACTGGCTACTTATTAGATGTTGAGTGGAGCAAAAATGATTATCTGACAAGATATTTTTCATTTAGGCATAGAAAATTGAAAAGACAACAGGCAGTTACTTTTTAAAATAAACACCTGTTGACTAAGGAATAAAATACTACTGAAAGATATCAGAAGTTGGAGTTACTATTACTTATTTTCAGGACTATGTAAAGCTTAGAAATAATAACAACAAAGTACTTAGCAAGTTGTATCCATAAAGCAAATAGTATCTATTATTGTCAGATCCTGTACTCCAAATAGCCTTTGATTCATAAATAACATTTCCATGGCTCTTTCTGACAAGTTTTTGCTTTGATACTGTCCATATTAACAGCTCTGAAATATAGAGTAGGCTAATAACCTCAGTTTTTCAAAATTTCCTTAAAGTCATTGTATATCCTTTAAAACTTTTGGTGTTTTTCCCCCTGGAATCTCTAATTAATTTGAAATATATCTATAAAAATTTATTTTTTCAGTACTTCTATAAGACTCATACCTTTTAAAATGTGAACAGCTAGGTAACAGATGGTTACTAGACTTATTGTGGTGATCACCTCAAAAGGTATATAAATGTCTAGTCATCATGCTGTATACCTGAAACTAATATGATATTGTAACATGTGAACTATAATTTTAAAATAAATTTTAAAAAATGTAAACAGCCAAAATAGAAACATTAGTGTAACTAAGATCTAACCAATGCTGAGAACAAAGGAAGGATAAATTTATGGTTAGTAATCCTGTAATGTTCATATATAACAATATTAGACATATTTTCAAATGTGCTACTTCCCTGACTCATGTTTGGGATGGAATCACTCTAGTCCTCTATTCTTTTCTATTATTTCCTGATATATTAATATTTGTATAAAGCCCAGCTTATGTTGCCTTGTTCTTGAGCAGATTGTTTTTCTTCCCTAAAATAATTACACATATCCTACAAAGCATCTTCTGTTCTTACCCATTCATTCTTCTATTTTGTTGGAAATTTTAGTTTTAATGTACTTTTCCTAGATTGTAGACACCCCATGTTATTTGGAATCACTATTAATTATAATCATTTAACTTATTAATGGAAGTGCTAAATGGCATAGGTTTCAGTACTGATCCTTTAAGACGATCTTCACTGCCCAAGTCCTAATTAGCTGTGATAATGTAATGGAAAGAAGGAAACACAGAACAGGTGGAAAAGTATTTGGAAAGAGAAAGAGTCCAGAGTGAGAGATAGAACTCCAGAGTTCCAAATATCCAGAAAGAAAGATGTAGAGAAATAATAAGACAGAATGGGAGAATGCAGAAAAGAAAATAAAAAGTCCATGATAAAGAGGGAGACGTATGATAAATAAAGGCTCAAAAGTAAACAAAAGTTCAGTATATACATGAGGTCTTGAAGTTGGCACATCAGATGTCTGCTATTTACAGTGCCTGTTTTGAAATATACTCTTGAGATAATTAACATTTACCATTAGTGTTTAAAAGTTCTCTTTAAGCGCTTAAACTCTATTTAAGTTCTATTTAAGGACTTAATTAAGTTCGAGAGAGAACTTAAGCTCTGTTTAAGTTCTATTTTAAGGCCGGCCTGTGAACCAAAGAGTCACCGGTTCAATTCCCAGTCAGGCTGGCACATGCCTGGGTTTTGGGCCAGGTCCTGGGTAGGGACCCATGAGAGGCAACCACACATGGATGTTTCTCTCCCTCTCTTTCTTTCTCTCTTCCCCTCTGCCTAAAACTAAATAAATAAAATCTAAAAACAAGTTCTATTTAAAAGTTTATCTACTTTTTATATGGCACAGAATTTATAACATTTATATTTGGTTTTGACTAATATAGAAACTGAGAATTTTTATTTAAAAGAAGTACAGTATGATATGACAGAATAAGCAGGGGTTTTAGATCTAGGCAGATTTGAGTTCAAATCTTGCCTTTTTTACTTACTACCTGTTAACCCCATGAGAATCACTCAATTCTCCTGCCCTGGTTTCCTCAAGTGCAAAATGAAGCTGAAATTAAAATATTTCAGGCCTGTAATAAAGTTTAGAAATAATGTATATAAAGTGTTTTACAAGTAGCATGAATAAAATAAACCAAAGCTATTTTTATTAGGTTATGTAGCCCAGTTAGTCATTGATAAAATAAGTAATATTTCCTACCTGGACCCCTGGCATTTCATTCAATAGCAGAGCCTGTATATTTTCTTATTTTGTGTGTTTGGTATTTTGTCATTAAAATGTGACATTTTAATAGTCAGAAAACAACCCACATAAAATAACTCTAAAATTTTATCTTTTAATTTCCTTTTTGCATTCAGTAATTTATCTTGTTTTGTTAATGGGCACCACTTTAACCCAGTGATCAAGTTAACATCATCAATGAGAAAAACTCTCATGGTGGGCCCTCTGATGTGATGTGCTGAGAACACAACATCACCTATTAAGCATTCTTGCTAAAAATACATACTTTGATATCAAAATGAGGAAACTTCAAAAAAATCCAAATTGGAGGATATTCTGTGAAAACAAATGTGCTATATTCTTAAAAAAATGTTAATGTCATGAAAGATAGGGGAAGGCTGGGAAACTTTCCAAATTAAAAATGATTAGATATGACAAGTGCAATGAGTGATCCTGAATTAGATCTTGGATTAGGGGAAACTTTACCATAAAGATTATTATTGGGGAACTGGTGACATTTGGATATGGACAATATGGACAGTATATGAGATAATAATACATATTGTATTAATGTTAAAATTCTGTATGAGAATATCATAAATATAAATAGACAAATAATTAGATAGAGACAGAGATGGACATAGCAAAGACTAAAACAAATGTGACAAACTGTTAAAAATTGATAAATCTGGGTAGAGTATCCAGGAATTCTATGTACTATTTTTGCAATTCTTTTATAAGTTTGAAATAATTTAAAACTAAAACATTCAAAAAGAATTTGTATTGTTTTATAGAAAGCAACCAATCTTTTGATGCAACTAGTTGACTTTTTTAAAAGATTTTATTTATTTATTTTTAGAGAGGGAAGGGAGGGAGAGAGGGAGAGAGAGAGAGAGAAACATCAATGTGCAGTTGCTGGGGGTCATGGCCTGCAACTCAGGCATGTACCCTGACTGGGAATTGAACCTGAGACACTTTGGTTCGCAGCCCGCGCTCAATCCACTGAGCTACGCCAGCCAGGGCTACTAGTTGATTTTTTTAAGTAGAATTTATTTAGAAGTCTTATAAGCCCAAATCAGGCATGTCTTTTCTTAACAACCTATTAAAATTAATTTATCTCAATTGATGCCTTATTCTCACGAATGCGCTTAAAAGAAATAATGAGAGTAATGACTTCTCTCTCATCCTTTTAATGGATGGTTCCCCCAGGCAAATACAATAGAATGTTGTGGATAGATCTTTATGTAAATGTTTGCATT
This sequence comes from Phyllostomus hastatus, assembly GCF_019186645.2. Classification (NCBI taxonomy): domain Eukaryota; kingdom Metazoa; phylum Chordata; class Mammalia; order Chiroptera; family Phyllostomidae; genus Phyllostomus; species Phyllostomus hastatus. Next base: position 44,253,206 of record NW_025334041.1, read on the forward strand.
ATTAATGTGAACAGGACTATTCACTAGAAAGCAGCAATTGCCATGAACAGTTTTGAATTTCTATATGCAAAAAGTGGACCTGGCAAGTAAAAATTAACCTTCTTTGGTAAAAATAAATTTCAGTTTAGCCCATTAATCTTCAGAGAAAACTATTGATACATACATTTTGAAAAATAATTTAAAATATTTTAGATTTGTTTTCTCTGAGAATTTAAGAACATATTCCTTATATAGCTCTCTGAAATCTGAAAACAGGACTCTTACCTCTTGGTATTTAATATTTCAACAGACAAAAGGGGGTCATGAATGTATTACTTTTCCTTCTTTATTAGGAATGGGAAGTTCTTTATATGTAATAATCAAAATATGCCTTTTTCAAACAACAAAAGTGGTATTGTTATTTGGAATTGCATTATTTCTATATTCTCAACTTTGTGTGCATGCATTTATTTTAGGCTATAAATTTTGGATTCTTTTTTAAAAAATAAAACAATAAATTTCCTCTATAAAACTAGCAAAAGCTAGTTGCTAATTTATGTCATATATTCTCCAGCTGAGAACGGCTACAGGCTCCAAGAGGCCATGTGTGTCATGAGGTGGATGAAATCATTCCTCTGTTGTGGAGGCTGAGGTAATTTTGTAAGTCCCTGGGTGGTCTGGCTGGATTTCCGGGTTGAATTAGAGCAACCTTTTATGTCATGGGATGCCTTGCCCAGGTTGTGCAATGTAATCATTGAAACCAAGCAAACCTGTTGCTCAACTACTTCAATTCTGTTCTTTCTGTGTCCAAATTAGGTGATATCCATACAAACATGGTTCAATAGAATATTTGCCAGCTGATAAGAAGGATTGTAAAAGTTTCTATGGACTTACTAAATTAAAAAAAAACTAATTTGAAAATATGCTGTGAGCCAGATGGGGCTTGGAAGGCACTTTGAAAAACAAACTTTATTGTCTAGATAAAATTCAGGTTCAACCAAGAACAGGTGATATCAGATGCTATAGTTCTTTACAGGTGGCCCTCCTTCTTCCTTTCTACCCACCTGGGCTATCCACAAACTCCTTTACTTCTCATCCTAGGACTATGGCACAGGTGTGCTAGGTGTGGCCCTGTCACTGGCATAAAGCTTCTGCTTCTCACCAAGGCCCAAGACCAGGTCATCGGATAGGAATGACTGGATGGGTTGTTTTTGTTCTGGCAGAAGGTGGGAGAGAAAGCAAGAGGAGGTATGTATGTGAATTGTCTCAGCAAGAGAGCACATTAAATCCTTTTTTCAATTGTTCCATCATTCTTTAGTTTTTACACAATGGCCTTAAGAGTCAGCCATCTATTTCTTTATAGTAGATGATTCACTTTTTATGCTTTGTATTCTGCCTTCCAAATTTATTTTGATGAACATATGGATCAACTAACTTTGAATTCAGTTTTAACTGGTACTTAATTTGTTAACTCCTTATGTATTAATTCCTCAAAGGAAAATAAAACAAATATGGTCCTGAAAAACGAATTTGGAAATTTTATTTTATTTTTTTTAAAGATTTTATTTATTTATTTTTAGAGAGGGAAGGGAGGGAGGAGAGAGAGAGAGAGAGAGAGAGAGAGAGATAGAGAGAGAGAAACATCAATGTGTGGTTGCTGGGGGCCGTGGCCTGCAACCCAGGCATGTGCCCTGACTGGGAATTGAACCTGCGACACTTTGGTTCACAGCCTGAGCTCAATCCACTGAGCTACGCCAGCCAGGTCTGGAAATTTTATTTTTAAAAAGAAAGAAATACATTGCTAACATTTCTTTGGGCAGTTCTGTGCTGTAACTTTCCCCTGCAAACATTGAAGTTTCCAGAATTTCTTTACAAAAACTGCTCTTGCATAAGATTTCTCTTCTCTGTTTTATTCTATAATGTTTTGAGCCCACAATTACTTTGCTGCATTATGAGGACAGTTCAGAGTCTACCCATGTAAAGATGTATAGTTTATTCACTGTATTATTAATTGTATGTACTAAAAAATGATTACTGAAACCCTATCATGTGCCAGTCACTGTGTGCCAGTCTAATTGGGGAAATACACACATATCTGAATAATTATAAAGTAGTCACAGAAATGTTCAAAGAGATCTACAATGAAATAACTAATTGTGCCAAAGAGAGTCAAGGAATGTGGTAATATTTGATCAAGGTCTTAAAGAATGACTAGAGATTCGCCCAAGGGGTCTACCCTGTGGGAGTAGGCATTATAGGGAACGTTGTTTGCAAAAGCAGGGAGGCCTGAAATGCAAGATAAATCCTGAAAGTGGCCTGGAATCACTGGAATTTAGGGTACAAACACTAAGCATAAGTTCCTTTCACCAGTTGGCTGGTTCTCTCAGCTGCCTCTCACATTCTCATCTTAGTTTCACTCCTGCTTCAGCTCCCAGTACAACTGAGCTTTTTTTGTCCCCCAGCACCTCTGGTCATTGAGTAGGTAATTCTCAGCTACTTTATGAGCATCAGACTCTTCATGAAAAGGACACACCTTGTGCTTCATATTACTTTCTTTAACAAAACCAGTCATGCCCAATCTGATTACTCCCCCTATTTATTGGGGTTTATTTTCCCAATGACTTTTTGTCTGTTTTCATTCAAGTCAAGTCCATTTTGCAAGAGTGAAGCTTTATCATCATTTGGGATAATTAAGGACTATATGGAAAATTCTGAAAATAACCCTGAGAAGTATTCCAAAAATGTTTTGAGAAATGCTAGCATCACTTACAGACTTTAAAGATAATTCTTTGAAAAGAATTATCATTTGGATGTGCAAATTCTGGCATATTGTAAAATAGTCACATATTGTTAATTTTTATGTGTGGTAATGATATTGTACTTACTTTTAAAAGTAATTTTTGAGATACATACTGAAATAATAAGGTGAAATAGTGAAATATTTGCTTTAAAATAATCCAGTAGTGGGAGGAAAGGGCAGTGTAAGGAGTAGATGAAATAATATTAGTGGATAGGCAGATAAGCTTTATTGTACTAGTCTATTTTTGCATGTTTAAAACTTTTAATAATAAAAAGTCACTTTACATTATAGTCATACTTCATCTTGTCCTTGTAGGTGAGAAAGGAACAATCCTTTTCACAAATATAAAGGCACATAGAACACTTATCAGTTCATTAGCCCCTCCATAGGTTGAGAGAATCTGAGGGTTTTTTTTTAAGATTTTATTTATTTATTTTTAGAGAGGGGAAGGGAGGGAGAAAGAGAGGGAGAGAAACCTCAATGTGTGTCCCCTACTGGGGACCTGGCCCTCAACCCAGGCATGTGCCTTAGACTGAGAATCAAACCAGCAACCCTTTGGTTCGAAGGCCAGCGCTCAATCCACTGAGCCACACCAGGCAGTGTAGAATCTGAGTTTTTTATAAGGACTCCTAATACCTTTTGTTGTTAAGAATTTTATATTTATATGTAAACAAATAATCTTTTAATTAAGTAGGCAATTAAACATGCAAATCTAATAACAGCTACTAAAAAATTCTACCGCTTATCCCAAAGAGTGTACCACTTCTTGTTTTAGTTTGTCATTGTCTTTTATTTTATAAGACACTGTGCTATGCATAATGAATAATATTATCCAGTGTAATTATAGAGGTATTTTCCTCCTGTTATAATGCATCAAGTTATATTGATTTGTCTTCTCTATAGTGCCCTCTTCCATATACTTTAAAAATTTTAAAAAGAACACTAGGCATTTTGGACAATAAAGATCTTGTTAAAATCCAGTCTTTCTTTAATTCAAATTGCTTAACCTGTAGAGCAGCTTATAGGATGGGGTGTTTCCAGCCCCTCTTTAGCATGTAAAGTGTTTTGTTACAGGAATGGTGAGGTGACTCAATGGTGGCCCAAATCCTCCTCTTCCCTGGGTGAGCACATGGACTTCAGAGCACAGGGCAGGCTCACCAGGCTGAGCTCACATTTGGACCTCAGAGAGCTGTTGGAGATGAACAATTACCACAGGCAAGGCTGTGCTCTTCTTGTTTAATTTAATTACAAACTCATAACATGTGCATTTTGTAGTGGTTCTCCTTGTTCCAAATGTAGCTTAATCAACACATTTTAATTCAACTTTGAATTTTAATTCAATTTTCATTTTATAAATCACCTCTACAAATTTTAATTTCTACTTTTTCCAGTACACTTTTCCTTTAGATGAGTGTTTCCCAAAGTATAACCAAAGGACCGCTTCTGTCCAAATTGTCTGGCGTACAGCCCCCTATCACAGACATTCTGGATCAGAATCTCCGGAGGTGAGGTCTGGGAATGGGGTTCCAGTGCACATTAACAACTGGCACCTGAGCTTAGGAGGAACTTTTCATTTGGCTGTGGAGTTGCAGGACCAAGAATAGTAAATCACTACTCTTCTCCTGCCTATCCCCTTCTTTAGAAGTAGATTTCCTCAAGTTGAAAAATGCATGTTGATGAAATGACAGCTTCTCATGCAAAAGGAAACCCTACATTTTGGGTGACATTTTAGAAATGTTAAATGCAAAATACCCATTAGTTCTAGAAATGGTGACATTACAGGTACATTTGCCAGTTTTTCCAGTTGTCAAGTCATTTAAATAGTAAGCTTTTTTAACCATAAGACTCCAAGAACACATAGACAGTAAAATCTCTAATTTAATTTCTTGTAGCAATACTTTTTCTGATATACAATCCTCAGGCAAGGGAAATAAAAGGAAAACTAAACAAATGGGACTACATCAAACTAAAAAGTTTTTGTACAACAAAGGAAACCATTAACAAAAATGAAAAGGAAACCTACTAAGTAGGAGAAAATATTTGCCAATGATATATCCTATGAGGGATTAATATCCAAATGTATAAATACACAACTCAACACCAAAATAACAATTCTATGTAAACAATGGGCAGAGGACAAACAAATGGCTGACAGACATATGGAAACAAGCTCACTATCATTAATCATCAGACAAATGAAATTAAAACAGCAATGAAATATCACCTCACACCTGTCAGAATGGCTAGCATCAATAAATCAACAAACAACAAATGGTGGTGAGGATGGGGAATAAAGAGAACCCTTGTGCAAATTGGAGCAGCCACTATGGAAAACATATGGAAGTTCTTCAAAAAATTAAAAATGGAACTGCTTTTTGATCCAGCAATTCCACTGCTGGGTGTATATCTAAGGAAACCCAAAACACTAATACAAAAGCATATATGCACATCTATGTTCTTTGTAGCTTTATTTATGATAGCCAAAATATGGAAGCAACTCAAGTTCCCATCAGTAGATGAGCAGATAAAAAAGCAGTGGTACATATATACAATGGAATATTACTCAGCTAATAAAAAAATGGAATCTTACGATTTGCAGCAGCATCAATGGACCTAGAGGGCATTATGCTAAGTGAAATAAGTCAGTCAGAGACAGACAAATATCATGATTTCACTTATATGTGAAATGTAAAGAACAAAATAAACAAACAAACAAATTTGAAATAGACTCATGGATATAGAAAACAGACTGATAGTTGCCGGAGGAGAGGGAGGTTGGGGGGCTGGGTGAAAGAGGGAAAGGGATTAAGAAGTACAAATTGGTAGTTACAAAATAGTCACAGGGTTGTAAGTTACAGTATAGGGAATATAGTCAATAATATTACAATAACTATGTGTGGTGCCAGGTGGGTACTGGAAATATCAGGGAGAACTCAGTAAAATATATGATTATCTACTATGCTATTCACCTAATACAAAATAATATTGAATGTAAGCTGTCATTAAAAGATAAAATAAAATACAGTTTTAAATGTTAGTCATTCTTATTCTTTTGAAATTTAAAAAAATTTGTGAGTATTTTGTCCTGGTTGGTATGGTTCAGTGTATTGAATGCGAGCCTGTGAACTGAAAGGTTGCCGGTTTGATTCCCAGTCAGGGCACATGTGTGGGTTGAAGCCAGGTCCACAGTTGGGGGAGTGCAAGAGGCAACAAATCAATATATCTCTGGCACATTAATGTTTCTCTTCCTCTCTTTCCCCCTTCCCATCTCTCTAAAAATAAATAAATGAAATCTTTAAAACATTTTGTACTTTATGTCAATGAGGAGATGCTATTTAGGCAAGTTGTGGGGTTTTGGGGTAGCAGTCTTCAAACTAATATATATATATATATATATATATATATATATATATATATATATATATATATATATATGATGTGTAGAAGACATTACAAGAGCTATGAAGGTCATGGAAGAGTTTTAAGGAATCAAGATTTTAGATATTCAGTTTCTGTTTGCACTCCTTAAAACTATTCTGAAAAAATAATGTATGGAGAAAGGACAAAAGTGGAGGTTCCTGAGTTCCCACTCTCCCTTGAATGCACTGATAGTACAGCTACACATGAAGCAGTTCCCTCTGAAAGAGATCCAGAAACTAGCTGAGCAACTCCTACACATCAGGCAAAGAAAACACCCACATCAAAACAGGTAAGAAAGGCCGAGACATACTCTACCCATTACCTCACCCCCAGCCTGGCACCATACAGTAAGGAGGGAACCTTTTCCCTGAGAAGAGAAGGGTTTGGGCTGTATATTTAGTGCCTCCACTTTTAAGACTCCCACTCAACTGGCCCTGCAAGTACCTACCTCTGAAAGGCAGCAGGCCTTGCTTCCAAGAGACCCACAAGATCATAGCAAACAAAGATAATATTGTCAATAAATAACGGGAAAATTGGACAGCCACGTGCAAAAGAAGAAAACTGTATTCCTGTCTTACACCACACACAAAAACAACTCAATGTGGATTAAGGACTTGAATGTAAGATTTGAAAACTAAAACTCCTGGAAGAAAACATGGGGCTGGGGCAGGGCAATGAGCTCTCCGATATTGGTCTTAGCAGTGATTTTTTTAATTTGACACCAGAAACAAAGGTAACAAAAGAAAAAATTAACAAGGGGACTATGCCAAATGCTTAGCATAAAATGCTTCTGCAGAGCAAAAGAAACCACCAACAAAATGAAAAGGCAACCTGTGGAATAGGAGAAAATATTTGCTAATCACATATCCAGTAAAAGGTTATTATGCAAAATATGCAGGGAACTCATACAATTCAATAGCAAAAAGGGAAATAACCCAACTTAAAAATAGGCAAAGGATTTGAATAGACATTTTTTTCAAGGACATACCAATGGCCAACAGGTACATGAAAAGGTGCTCAACATCACTAATCAGCACAGAGATGTAAGTCAAAATCATAGTGAAATATTACCTCACACCTGTCAGAATGACTGTCCTCTAAAAAACAAGAGATCAGTATTTGTAAGGATGTGGAGAAAAAGGAACTCTTGCACACTACTGGTGGGAATATACACTGGTGCAGCCTTTTTATACAATGCTTCCTCAAAAAAATGAAGAATAGAATTACTGCATGATCCAGCAACCCCACTTCTGGGTATATATCTCAAGGAAACAAAATTACTATATTGAAGAGATATCTGCACTCCCATGTTCATTGCAGCATTATTCACACTAGCTAAAGTGTGGAAATAACCAAAGTATCCATCATCAGGTGCATGGATCAAGGAAATGTGATACCTACACAGACTGTATTTTTTGAACTATAAGATGCACCTAGGTTTTAGAGTAGGAAAAAATAGGAGACTCCTGCCTCCTATAACCCCACTCCACCGCTGCACCCCCCCACAGTGAGCCAGGTAAGCTACATTCAGACTATAAGATGCACTCCCATTTCCCCCCCAAATTTGGGGGGGAAGTGCATCTTATAGTCCGAAAAAATACAGTACATGTGCACACACACAAAATGGAATATTATTCAGCCTTTAAAAAGAAGGAAGTCTTGTCATTTGCAACAACATGGATGAACCTGCAGGGCATTATGCTAAGGGAAACAATCCAGACATAAAAAGGCAAATACTGCATGGTATCACTTATATGTGGAATCTAAGAAAAAGTCAAATTCATAGAAATAGAGTAGAAAAGTGGTTTCATTGACTGGAAGATGAGGCAAATAAGTAGAGGATGATAAAAGGATACAAACTCTCAGATGAATAAGGTCTGAGGATCTAATGTATGATATGGTGACTATCATTGATAATACTATCTTGTATAATTGAAATTTGCTAAGAAAGTAGAAGTTAAATGTTCTCACCACCCTTCCCCACTAAAAAAGTAAATATGTGAGGGGATGAATGTATTCATTAACTTGATGGGACAAATCTTTTTACAATGTATACTTATATCAAATTATCACATTATATACTTTAAATATTTTATAATTTTATTTGTCAATTATACATTAATGAAGCTGAAAAATAATAAAACACTGATCTGCTTGAGGATACAAAATTTTTACCTTTTCTTTCATGCACCTCTTTCCCATTATGTCATATTTTAAAGAAGAAAGACCCCCCCTCCCTTTACACCGATCTTTCTATACTTATTACCATGTAGTAGAAAAACCTCTGTAACCCACAGGGATAATTAGAAATGCAGCACAGGTATTTTGGTGCTGGTGTTGAGAAAGGAGTCACATTAATGAATGAGTAACAATTCCATTTGCAATTAGATGGTTTTCTATTTTGCTTTCAAAGATCTGCTATCAAGTTCTCAACTGATAGAGCATTAAAAGCAAATTTTGGTGCTAAGTGTCTCCATAATTTTTGGCATAATATTCTGACAGAATGCAAAGGGATTGAGCCAAAAGGAAAAAGGACTCATGAGTATGGACAGTAGTGGTGATTGCTGTTGGTGGGGGGCGGGGCACATCAGAGGGATAAATGGCAATGGAAACAACACAAAATTTAAAAAAGAAGAACTGAGGACATTGCTATAACAAAACTCCTATCCCCGCCTACTTATTTATGTGAACAAATTTTGCTCAACATTTACATTAATAAAAAAAAACACAAAAGGTATGGGAATAAAACTGAGGTTAATTTAGCCATAAATAATAAGTAATCATACTAAATTGATACTTGACCTAATTTTAGCAAAAATTACATACTTGACCTAATTTTAGCAAAACCAGTCAGCCCCCATCTAGCTCATTAAGAGATACATTAAAACAAAAATTTGATTTTTCTGTTTAATAATCACTTAATCAAAATTTATAATATATTCATGTTGCTCTTACCAATAGTATGTTAATAGTAATTGAAATAATAACCTAATACAGAATAATTTTTAAACACAGCTTTATGATCACCAAAAATTTAAAAATGAAATTTCAATGTATATGCTTTTTGTTGTCAGAATTAAGATAATATTACAAAGACTTTCAAGAATAAAAATATGCCATATTAGGATGAAATTCTTTGGCAAAAGCAGAATAGAAATATAAGTTCAAGGAGAAAAAAGGAAAGATGCAAAATCTCTGATTATTAAAAAAAGTATGTTTTTTAAACATAATTTTAAAAATAGATGACATATTTAGATTTTATGTGATATATTTTTTAAAGTGCTACAAGATTTTTTAAGGACAATATTTACAATACACTGAAAGTTACATCCTTTGTAACTATTTTAATTTGGGATGAAAAGTTTTAAATGTCAGCTTAATAATGTGCAAGAGGATACAAAGTTTTACAAATTCTTTTGAAAGTATTTGCAAGTAAAAAGTTTGAAGACTACTATTTTAGGGTACCGAATCAGAAACCAGTGTGTAGAAGAGACTAGAATGGGAAAGAATGGGGAAAAATTGGCAGGGCTCCTGTTAGGAGACAATTGATTTCTTCCAGATGTAAAAAATTTGAAATAAATTAAGTTCACAGTCATGGAAATAAAGAAAAACAGTCTGAAAGCAAAAGCTACTAAGAAATGAGAATTGTTAGTGTCTGTCCCTGCTTTATTTTCTATTAAATTTTAAATACTGACAAAACAATTTCCCACTCTCTGTTTGGCCCTTGCTTTTCTTCTTCCCCTTCCATTCTTTCCCTCCTTTCCTCCTTCCTTCCTTCCCCGGCTATTCATCACTCTGCTAAGTCCTGGGACTTCTGAAATAATTAACATTACTCAAGCCTCTGGCATCTGATGGCTTCCAGCCTAGTAGAGAAGCTTGCAGCTGAATTTGATGCCAGGAGAGATATCACATGTAGCCCTGTCCCCTCCCGCCTCACCACCTTGTAATATGCTGGAGGATAGGGAGCCGCAGCTTCCATTTCCCAGACTTCCTCAGGTTCCACATGTGGCCCAGTCTCTTTGCCAAAGCAGACATATGAATGTCATGTTTTGAAGACAGAAGTGAGATTTCTGCTGTTTCCACTAGCAAGCAGAGATGTAGAGGCTCTGGTTCTTCTATGGCAATGTAGCAGGGGCCCCAAGTTCTGATACCTGCTTCTGTGGGTGCCAGGGACCTCCATTTTGATGTCATGGATCTGGACTGGGGCTCTGTGTCTGGAGCCAACAGTTGGAGCTGTTATTTCCTTATTCCCCAGCTTTCTGATTATTCCCCAGTTTTCTGACCATGGCACAGGCAATAGCTACCTTGATTGGCACATCTAGCATTATTCCTGGAAGCTCAGCTTGGATCCTGTTTCCCCAGGTTTTCTAACAATTTTGTAAGCACCTAATTCATATAGGTGCTTAATTGTAATATAATTATTACATCCCTTTGATTTTAAATTAGTTAGAATGGCTTCTGTTATTGTCAACCAAACCTTGCCTGGCACAGATGAAGTCCACCATTCCTCCCAGTCTCCTCCCAGATTCTTGTGTTGTTCCGAGGTCACTTCTTTGTCAAATAGCTGTTTTCCTATGGGCCAATGATAACTGCCATAGTGTAACCCTGGATATAGCCTTTGGATATGACTTATTCTGGTTGATTCTCTCTTTGGCGAACTGTGGTCTCTCCTATCCAATTCCAGTGAAGGCTGTTCCTAAATATATCTAAATGATGGCTTCAGAGTGTTGAAACTTTGTATACTGTTTACTCTGTTTTTATGCCTCTATGTTCTTTCCACTTGCCTTGGACTCCATTACATCTTCTTGTGCCCTATGAACAAGGTGCCTTACTTACCTAGCTTCTCCTTCACAGTTTACATTTTCTGCAACTGGGTCATTTCCTTTAGAGTATTCTGTTTACTTGGCCTAAGAGTTCCCTGGAGAGCTATTTTAGAATGCAGACTCCCCACCTTAACCCTGATTCAGTAGGTCTTTGGTGTGGCTGCAAGCCACATTTTTTAACAAATACATTTGTTAAATACAAATGTAATACATTTGTTAAAGTCTGCATTTTTTAACAAATACAGCAGGAATTTTGACCCACTGGCCTTGTACTACACCTTGACAACTCTTTGATGTCAGTGATTGGGACAGAGAGTAGGTCCTTGCTCCTCTCCTTCCTTCTTCCCTGTACTCTGGAGGATGAGAAAAGAGAAAAGTGAAAGGTAGTCCCTAGGTTGAAGTTTGGGTGACTAGGATTATGATTGTAGCACTGGTTCAAACAGGGAACTTAATAAGGTAAATCAACTTGTGGAGGAAATAATGATTTCCACTTGAAATATGTTGCGTTTGACATCCAAAAGAAGATGATATATTGTTAGAAGCTTGTAATGGATTGATGACTTAACCGTGGAGGTTGATTAGTGGGATGGATTCTCTGTTGAGTGAACTTCAAGAAGCATTGCTGTAGCTAAATTATTTCTTTAATGTGGTATAACCATAATCATCCCGAAGATAACATACATCTATTGGTATCACTCCCAATAAGACATGGAGTCAAATATATTTTGTATAAGAAGAAAAGTGAGAAGATTCATGGTAGGATAATCAATATTATAGATTGCGTAGGAGATACCTAAGGCTCAGCTCTTTCCCTTAGATTTCTCCTTCCCCTCTCCCTCAATCCTTCCTTCCCTTTTCTCCAGGGTAAATAATTGTGGGAGAAAAATTGTGTAGGATAAATGTAACAGAAGAGAATAAAAACTAAAACTACAAATTTTATTTGTTGTACATGTTTCAGATGACCACAAACTAGGCAGGGTAGAGTAATGCTATACTGCAGCTGTCTTACAGGTCTTTGTGTAAAGGAGAACTCTAGACTCTTGTTTCAACCTATTGTAAAAGATCTGTTTCTTCTCCAAGATTTCAAGCCATTGTTTTAGAGAGGCTCTCAAGCTCTTTTTTTTCAAGTGAAAATCTTATGCAGAAATAATATTTCAGAAATATAACTGTACTTGATTTAGTTCAAATGTATATCATTTAGTTATTCTAAAGTTGTTACTTAAGTTCATGAGAATGATGTGACTACTTTTATGGAGATAAAAATTTAAAACTAGGGAATATGGACAATAGTTGTATGTGGGCAAATTTCTTTCCAAATTTATATTGATAAAATTCTGACTTATTCAAAAAAGTAGCTGCAAATGGAATAATTTTTAACATGTTTTGCAATCTTGGGATACTGTAAATAAACAGATATGGTACCAGAACACTAATTCTGAAATCAGTCCTATAATCATATCACTTTGCCAGTAGTTTAGTCACAAATATTTATTGAACTCTTAGTATGTTCTGGTTAAGGGGTGTCAAACTCATTTTCACCAGGGGCCACAGCAGCCTCACAGTTGCCTTCAAAGGGCCAAATGTAATGTTAGGACTGTATAAGCGTAACTACTCCTTAATGGTTAAGCGAGAGCTCGGCACTGTCTCCAGATAGAAACAAGGTGCCGGGCCCAATAAAATAAGGTGGAGGGCGGGATTTAGCCCATGGGCCTTATGTTTGCCACCTGTGTTCTAGATATTATGTTAGAGAAAACAGGCACCTGGAATTTAGCAGGGAAGATAAACACTACACAAATAATTGTAAGTAATTATAGGTGCATAAATTACAAGCTGAAAGAAATTCTAACTATGCTGGGAATGTATGACAGGAGAACTAACTTGTAGAAAAGTGTTCAAAGATGTTTTTCCTAAAGAAATGATGTTTAAATTGAGACATGAAAGGTGAATAGACAAAAAGAAGGGCAAAGAAAAGTATTTCAGGCAGATGAGCCACGATGTGCAGAGACCCAGTGTGAGAGCGGGCATGGTTTATCTGAGAAACTAAAGTCAGCATGCCTTTTACCCAAGCTGGAGAGACTGGTGAACTATGTTTTTAATGCCAGTGCCATATTACTCTTCAACCCTTCACCATTTGACCTAGAAACCAAGAGGTATCCCCTCAAGATGTGGAGAGGATGTCACAAAGAGAACTAATAACAAAAACTTCAAATTTGGGGCTGTTAAGTCTAAACCAAAAAAGTGACAGGCTAGGAATTAACAAAATCAGGGCTGGATGGTTGCTGAGTGAGAGTATATAGTACAGGGCCTACATAGGGGGCCTGAGAGAAGCACCTGGGCACAATCTTACAGGTAAAGATGATCTCCAGTTAGGTGGAAGGAGCAACCAGTTATTTCCCAGCAAGGCCAGAAAGTGACACTGAAGAGCTGGCTGACCAGGAGGTGCTGGTGAGGCTGGGTATACACTGAGGGCTGCAAATGTCTAGAGGAGGAGGGACAAGGGGTCAGTGTATATTGAGGTGGGGTTGGAGTCCATCAGTTAACATTTCTTATGTCATCCTGATAGATATACATTAGGTATTTGGGCCTTATTTAAAAGATAATAGAAAGCTATTGAAGGATTTTAAAGGGAAACCTGACTTGATGATATCCTTTTAGCTGGGCATAAAGAGTGATTTGAAAGAAGTGAGTCTGATCTAGAGGGTAAACTGCTAGAAAGATATTGCACTAGTCTAGGCAAAGGATAATGATAGTCTGTACATGGATGGTACCAGTGGAGATAAAACAAAATGGACAGTTTATAGATCTCTATCTTAGTGGGCTTGGATTGCCATAAAATATTATATAATAAGGGCTGGATGAATAAAAAGCAGAAGTTTATTTTCTTACAATAGTAGAAGCTGGAAGTCTCAGATCAAGGTTCAGTAGTGTGGGTTTCTGGTGAGAGCTCTCTTCTTGACTTGCAGATGGCCATGTCACATGGCAGAGATCTTTCTCTCCCTTTTCCACTTCTTTGTTTTAAGATTTTATTTATTTATTTTTAGATAGAAGGGGAAGGGAAGGAGAAAGAGAGGGAGAGAAACATCAATGTGTGATTGCCTCTTATGCATCTCCTTCAGAGGACCCAGCCTGTAACCCAGCATGTGCCCTCACTAGGAATTGAACTAGCAGCCCTATGGTTCGTAGGCCCAAGCTCAATCCACTGAGCCACACCAGCCAGGGCTCTCTTCCTCTTCTTAAAGGTCCCAGTCCTATGGGTTTAAAGCCCAACCTTATGATCTCCTTTAACTTTAATTGCCTCCTACAGCCCCTATCTCCAGATACAGTCACAATGAAGATTAGTGTTTCAACATACGAATTTTAGGGAACACAATTTAGTCTTTTGTAGCAGTATCTTTAAAAAAAAGATTTTATTTATTTATTTTTAGAGAGAGGGGAAGGGAGGAAGAAAGAGTAGGAGAGAAACATCAATGTGTGGTTGCCTCTACCTGGCCCACAACCTGACCTGACTGGGAATCCAACCAGCTACCCTTTGGTTCACAGGCCAGCACTTAGTCCACTCAGCCACACTAGCCAGGGCATAGTCTGTGGCAGTATCTTTTATCTTTAGGAAATAGTACTTGATTGGGTGTAAGGATGAGGTGGATCAGGGTAGGGGGTCAAGGATGACATGTTTCTGGCTTGAGTAGAAATGATGATGCCATTTATGGAGATTAGGATCATGGGAGGTAGAGAATATTTTGGGAGAAATATCTGAACCTAATGTTAAACATGTTTATTTTGAAGTATCTGTGAAATATCAAAAAGGAAATGCTAACTGGGTAGTTGATTGCATGGGTCTGGAATTCAGAAAAGATATCTTGGTTACAGATGAAGATTTAGGACTCATCTGCCTAGAGATGGCCATTAAGCTGTTGGAGAAGGTGAGAGTCCCTAGGGCAGTGGTTCTCAAACTTAAATGTGCATCAGAATCCCTTGGGTAGCGTGTTAAAATGGATTGCTTTGTTCCACCCCCAGAGTTTCTGATACCACTGCACTTTCAGAGGGTTATGAGTATTTTAAGGCTTTTAAAATATAGTGGTAAATTACAGAGAGCTCAGAGTAATTTATATTTTTTTCATTAGTATGGAAAGGCCATCTCACTGAACCCTTTATTGCATTGAATATTGTAATTTTTTAATATTAGAGGCAAAAAAGCAAAATCATTGCAGTTTTAGTTTGCATAATTTTGGTTATCAGTGTGATGGTGAACTTTTTTCACATTTTAAAATGCTGTTAGCATGTCTTTTAGGTTTGGGTTAAAAAACTTTTTGTTTTTACATATTTGTATTTTAACATATTTGTTCTTTGACCCCTTCAATGCACCATTGCATTTTGTGATCGACATATTTGGGAGCTAATTCATACTGATAAAATGTACCGTAATGTGCGTGAACAGTCACAATTAGGCAGGTGTTTAAAATTCAACTCTTTAATATGATGAAAATACTGTTGCTTCTTTTCCAAGATGAATAATATAAAAATGTAGCCTATATAGTGATAGAGACAATTTCCATGTATATGTAGGGTAAGCAAAACCAAGACATTGTCATTCTGATTGATCTTAGGTCATCCTATGGCCTTTTATAGGGGCAAGGGCCCAAAAATTCTTCCTCTTTTTCTAAACTGGACATTTCCTCTTGACCAGTTCTGTAAACTGGACATGACTTAATGTTCTATTGTTACACGATTGCATTGCATGGGAAAGCTAGCCCAAATGTTTAGCTAGAGAGCAGTGAAACAACTGATGGCAAAACCAGATCCTGCTGAACATCAGCCGTCTTGTCTCTGCAGCTCTTTCAGACAGCAATGTCAGATGACTTGTAATTATACTTCAGTGTATGCTTCAGACACTTTATGACTCTTCTCTGGCCTGCAGCTTCCTTGTTAATTTATCATAACGTCTGCCTTGGTTCCCCGTCATCACTTCTTTTGGCATCTGACAACTTCAATGCCATGGAACTGGGATTAGGTCTGGTTTGATGGCTGTGAAGCAAATCTTCCCACAGTCATCATCAAATTGCATTTCTTAAACACCCACCCTAGATTTAGTTAATCATAGAGGTACTTTCTGGGCTCTTTGAAGTGTAGGATAACCATCATATTTTGCAGAAAAAAATGCACAGAGACATAACCTGGCATCAGAGCAAGGCCAACTCTCTTCATATCCAAAGGACAATTGAATTTTACAATATATTTTTACTCTGAATGGAGATTTTGGGATCCTCCACCTCTTATTAAATTGGGGAAATAGTAGAGCACTGTGAAATGGACTTAAACTTTGAGATTAGACAGACCCGTCTTCTGGCTGTGTGACCTTGAGCAACTTTCTTCCTTTCTCAGAATTTGTTCCTTCATTTGTAAAATGAGGCAATGCATTTCTTACAGAGCTGTTGTGAGAATGCAGACACATACAAAACACATTGCAGGTGCTCAAATGGCAGTTCCCTTCCCTACTGACTATGAGTAGTCATCCTTGACCAGGATTCAGAAAGTCAATTCTCTAATGAATAGCCTGATTCTTGAATAATAATAGCTCAGCAGCAAGGGCTTGAGTAATTGTTTTATTGCTTTGAACTTCCTATAGCACAGGGCCCCACCCAGCCCATATGAAAATAAATAGCACTGAGTAGCTAAGTGTTTCTCAGTTGTGAGCACTTTCAACACAAATTTTTGAAAAAGAATTTAATGGCCAGGAGTCAAATAGCTACAATCGATATTACCTATAAAGATCAAGATCACGATAAATCCAAGGGCTCTTATATGTTGTATCCTTAGCCTGACTATCTCCCCATTTCTCTTTACAGTTCATGATGGATTATATGAGGAGATAAGGAACTAGAGACAGAGTATGTTCCTGTTTTGGGCTCCATTGAGGGCATTTGATGCAGTTTCCTATCAGGACTCCACTTTCTCTTTGCTATAGATGTTTCACAATTATGGTAACACTGTAATTAGGACTTCTGAAAATCACAAATTACATAGAGAGAAGCTGGCTTTGCTTTAGACCCCATGGAGGGTGAGATGGATAGAATATGTGATACATGTTGATCACCTGTCTGTCATCCATATCCACTTATTAAACCACAATCTCTAATCACTTAGCAAGACATAGTCAGCTTGGTCTCATTGCTGTGCTTACTCAGCACAGAAATGATCCTTCTAACTTTTTTCTTCTAAAAGAAAAAATCCTTCTAACTTTTAAAAAATTTTATTCTTTTGATTAATTCAGGTTATGTGTACACACAACCTCCAGCCTCTTCTAATTCACATTTAACAGATATAATTATTTGAGTGGATTTTCCTTTAAGAATATTGAATAGAGATATGAAAATCAGAATTTATATAAAATATAGTGTAATTTAGAGGTTGTTTGTTAACTTTACTAAAAAGAGTTCCTTCTGTAGTTCAAACTTCTCTGGTTCAAGTGATAAGTTGCTGATAAGATCATGGAAAAGCTAGGCAAGGATGCTTGAGAAGAGCTCTGGTCTAGATTCTCGGGCTGTTACCAACCATTTTTGTCCTGTTGGTTAGATCACGTAAATCTCTTGTCTTCGGTTCCTTAATATTAGAGATTTGAGCAAGATAATTTCCATGGTTTCTTCTGTAAATTCAAGTTATAAGAATTCATCTAGCACGTAAACCAAGGCCAAAATTTCCTTCTTGGACATTCTGAGTCACTTAAGGAATTGTTAGTGGAGTCAGGAATTTCCCAAACTCTATTCCCCATAATTTCTTAATTCTACCATTAAGTGCCACTGGTAATAGAGTTCTATTTTATAGTAGTAAAAATATTAGTAAAATATTTTAAATATTTTTCCTATTTTTTTGTCACCTTCTCAGCAAATGGTGGTTTTATGATTCGGAAAAAGTACTGATGAGATAGACAAGACCATTAGCATCTTTTTCCCTCAAGAGAGTGAGAAGATTTCAATATAAAATTTTAATGCTCAAAAATAAGAAATATAAAATATTTTAAATATTTTACTAATATTTAGAACTCTAAATTCAATTAAATTCAAGGGCATACAGAGAAAAACTGGTTCAAGTTAAAAGCATGCTAATATGTTTCATGTGATAATGAGTTTATTCAAAAAGCTTGTAAAATCTCTAACTAGTGCAGTATTATGTTTTATAGCTTATATCTATAAAGTCTGTTGAGCAGTGCCTTTTCTAGTTGATTAAAATTTTGCAAGTTGACATTAGTGGGTACACTTTCCTTCAAATTACACGTATCAAAGTACTTGGCTTGAGTCCTAAATTTAAATTCATACTGCCTTAAAATTCCCTTGCCTTCTTCTGATACATTTAAGAAGATTGGTGGAATTGACTACATTTTGGGACATTTAGGATAACTCTCATTATTTAAAACAATTTGAGAACCGAAACTCCACTAACCATAAGAATGACTTTAAAAGTGACTCACCCAATTTGGTGGTCAACCTATTTTTTTAAAGTTAGGTTTGAATGGAAAATTGAGAAAGTGAAGAACTATTAATAATGACAGAAGGTGGGTGTATAAACAGGTGTAGTAGCTTGTGGTGACAGAGATGTGAAATTGCTGCAATTCTGAAGAACCACATCCCTATTTTTTTGTCACCTTCTCAGCAAATGGTGGTTTTATGATTCGGAAAAAGATGTACTGATGAGATAGACAAGACCATTAGCATCTTTTTCCCTCAAGAGAGTGAGAAGATTTCAATATAAAATTTTAATGCTCAAAAATAAGAATGAGTATTATTTGTTTTAATTCAAATTTTATACTGATTAAACATCTTCACAAGCATTTATATTGATCATGACCAGGAAGTCCTTCATTTCTCACATCCAGGAAGTCTTACTGACTCTGTATCTTAAATATCTCCAGTTGTGTTCTCTTTTCTCTGTCTTTACTGTCACTGCCTAGGCTGACACCATTACCATTTCTTACCTGGTTGACTCTACCAGCTCCCAGCTGCTTGACCTGTTTCCAACATTGATGGACCTTTTAAAACACAAATCTCATCGTGGCCTCTTCAACATGTCTTTAAACACTTCTGTAAAGTTATTCGAAATTTTACTTATGTTTACTTATATGTAATTCTGTGAAAAAAGCAAGTTCCAAAACAGTCTACTTTCATAGAGAAAAACAACAGGGAAAGCAAGGATGAATCCCCCTAAATGTGGGCATCCAGGAAATACTTCGTTATTTTTCTATATGCCTGTCATTCTGTGAACTTAATTTTAATATAAGCCCCAGGAGAAAGGCTAGAATGAGAGGTGACAGAAACTTAATCTCAGTCAATTTGGACTTCTCTTTCCTTCTTGAAGTCTAGGGGTTGATAAAGTCCTTCAGTGTTAGAGGGGTGGAAAATAGGGGTGTTTGCTCCTTACTCTCATTATATAACCAGCTATATTTCAAGTATTTTTGTAATACACACATGGAAAAGTGACAGAGTAGAACTATAGGCCACACCTGTAAATTATAGGGCACAACTACAGGCCCATCTAAAAATTATCTAAAATCGGCTATTATAAACATCTGACATACTGAAAGCAAAAGTGATAACATATAGCAAACTGCTCGCTACCAGAACCAAGTGATCTATTTTATTATCTAAGCTCCATGCATTTGACATGCCCTGTGAGAACCTCAAACCAATCTCAAATAAGTTAAAAATGTTATACAAGGTTAACGCTTGTAATGAGTTCTATACAAATGAACATATTGTATAAGGCTATATGTATGTAACATTGGATTGAACAATAAAGTTAGAAGTAGATGATTTTTATTTATAGGAAATCATGATTGCCAAATTTCATGGTTTTAAACACAAAGGAAAATAATAATGACTTTGAAATACACAAAAATTTTAAAATCATTCAGAACTACATATATGTCAGGGTAGCCTTGATTGTAACAATAGAAACAATCAGAAAAATACATTTTGAGGTATTAACACTGATTATTTCAGTAACAAGATCACTGGTGATTTAATATGTTTTTCTTTTATTGTTTTCATTTACTAAATTCTATAATACATATTTACTGTTTTTAGAATAAAAATAATTAAATTGCATTTCTAAATTTTGCTTTTGAGGGTCTTGTTACCAAGACATCAGGGGTTGCACATATGCATGCATGTGCACCTGTAAGTGTGAAGGTAACATGAGTGTACTAGAGAGAAACTCAAGTGATGATGGAAATGTGGAGGGCAGGCAAGTAGTGTAGATGACAGAAGAAGGCAGATGAAGCAGAAAGGGCAAGCCTTGTCTCAAGGACACTGCCGTTACTTGTTGGCAGTTGACTGTTGCAGTATAAGACTACAGTTCTATATCAATTTTTCATGAGAAGCCAGATAACAGGATTTTTATGTAAAATTTTTAAATGTTGCAAATAAATTATTTTTAAATCATCAACACAGTATCTGTTAAACCAAAGATGTCTGCAGAACAGATGCGGATTCCAGCCAGCACATTTGGATTTCTGCTCAGACCCACTGGTTCGTACTTCGATAAGTTAGTTTACAGTGCTTCCCACATATTTGACACGGGGGCACACATAAAAATACATTATTTGTATAGCACACTGAAAGATGCTTCCTGTTACCTAGGGGTGTCTAAACTGTGGCCTCCTAATGCTAAGGTTTCAATCATCCTCCCCTGAATTATTGAGGAGCCAACTTGGGCATCCCTGTAACCCATTTTAATCCATTGGCAGTACCCACTATAGCATACCCCACCCACTCTGCATTAGAAAGCATGGAATAATGTTGGGAGGAAATGAGATGGACATAGCTTTTGCTGATGGTAGAATAGGGAACAAGGATGTGAAGAGAAATCCCAGAACAGGGAGAAGTATTTGGTGGGAAGAAGGGAGGGTGGCTGGCTGGGCTGGAATACCTCAGTGAAGAATCTAACTAAGTCCTGATTAGCTGGTTTAAGTTTCGTAAAGGCAAGGAATGTAAAGGTCTTTGTATCCCTGGGGTCCAGCACTGAGGCTGAGGTAGAAAGTGCCTAAAAAAAGAAGGAATGAATGAAATGCAATCCCAGGATGGTAATTCAGGAAGGAGAGGCCTTACCTCAAGGTTCTATCACTTTCTGAGGATGGAAGGTAAGAGTAGTCCATTATCTATCCCACCTAGAGATACCTACCACTCCTTCCTCCTCCTCACCCCCAACCTCTTTCCAGAAGAATTTTTCTTATCCTTCAACAAATACTCTCAGGTTTATAATTTCTTTCCTCTCCCTCCAACTCCCATTGGGTATGATGAGAGAAAGAAAAGTCTAGTTAGTTTAAATCCACTAAGGGTACACAAAGATTTCTCAGGGGCAAGAGGGCCTAAAGATATATTTACTGGATAGATCTAGCTGCTGGATCTTCAACTCCCTTCATTCTCCTTCAAACTGATCTGAAAATACCCTTGCTTTGTGCTCTTTTCTCACTTCTCCTAACATAATTCCCTCCCTTCCCTCCCCCTTCTACATCATGAAAGAAAGCTCCCTCCCTCTCAGATGTTGTAGCAGCACATTGCACTGGGGTGCCAGACAAGAAGATATTTCAAATTAATGGTATAATCCCCTCACCTCTTCACCCATTCCCCCACAACACCCTCCCAATAGGAAACCATCAAAACGTTCTCCATATCTATGATTCTGTTTCTGTTCTTCTTATTTGCTTATTTTGTTTTTTGGATTCATTTTTGATAGATATGTATTTATTGCCATTTTATTCATAGTTTTGATCTTCTATTTCTTAGATAAGTCCCTTTAACATTTCATATGATAATGGTTTGGTGATGATGAACTCCTTTAGTTTTACTCTTATCTGGGAATCTCTTTATCTGACCTTTGATTCTAAATGATAACTGTGCTGTGTAGAGCAGTCTTGGCTGTAGGTTCCTGCTTTTCATGATTTGGAATATTTTTTTCGAATCCCTTCTAGTCTGCAAAATTTCTTTTGAGAAATCAACTGACAGTCTTATGGGAATTCCCCGGTAGGTAACTGATTGCTTTTCTCTTGCTGTTTTTAAGATTCTCTCTTTATCTTTAACCTATGGCATTTTACAAATAGGTAGTTACAGAATAGTCATGGGGATGTAAAGTACAGTATAGGAAATGGAGTACTCAAAGAACTTGCACACATGACCCCTGGACATGAACAATGCTTGGAGATTGCCTGAGGGTGTGAGGGGTGCTGGGTGGAGGGGGACAAGGGGGAAAAATGGGGATAACTGTAACAGCATAATTAATAAAATATTATTAAAAATGAAAAAACATCATGTCCAATAGAAAAAATATAATGGTGTAGACAGTGAGGGGGAAATAATTATAATTCTTTTGAAACTCAGAAGGTTTTCAATTCCTTACTCTCAACAAAATTAAAGGAGGAACTAATTGAGTAGTCAGTTGGTGGCTCATTAAAATAATTTGTTAATGATACATTAGTATTTGATTTTAGTTGTATAACTCTAAGAGGTTCAAAAAATTGCAGGTTATTGCTGTAATAAAAATTTTTTTCAGCCCCATCTTCTCATTTATATGAATAAGTTTGTTCAGAGCTTACATTTAAAAAAGAATAAAATATATGTCTAATTCTGGCAATAAATAATATGAACCTATAAATACATTAACTAATTGAAAAGAGAACCCATTATCTCATTAAAGATGCATTTATAATAAAATTTTAATTATCTATTCCTAACATTTATTTAAATATATCAATTATGTTGTTTGATCATTTTTTCTATTTAATAACTGTGGTGGTAACTAAAATACAGAAGAAAAATAACAGAATTATAGAACCAGAGAATATTTCAATTTTTATTGCGAAAAATTATGATAAAGTAATCAAAGGTTTTCAAGCATCAAAGTGTGGCATATTAGGATAAAATCTTGGTGGGAAATGGAATTGAAATATGAGTTCAAGGAGAAAAAGAAGTGAAAGAAATTTTGGCCAATTAAAAAAGAATTGTTCATATATAATTTTAAATGGATGATGGTGGGAATCAAACCTCTATGGTATTTATATTCCTTGATTGTACTGGAGTGATATAATAGTTTAATTTTAAACATATCAATAACAATAACACCAGAAATCATATTTTTGTCACTATTTAAATATGATAAAAATGTTTAGATGCAAATTTAAAAATGTGTGAGGGAATATAAAGTGTTTACAAATTAGTTTAGGGAGCATTCAAGCAGAGTCTAAAGACCACTGGTTTCGGAGACAGGCTTAGGACCACATAAAATCCTATTTACTTTCTTCATTGCTAAGATAGACTCCATTTTAGAATTGTAATAATTGGTCTTATCTCTCACTTCTTCAGTAGAGCAGATACAAAAGAATGAAGCAAGAAATCTTAGTAAGTAGCTGTTTCCCTGTAATAAGGAGAAAACAGCTAGAGTAACTAGCTTTAAATGGCTTCTAAATGCAGATGATTCACAAACTTATACTTCTAGCTCAGATTTCTCCTCTGTGTTCTATTTACATTTGCAGCTACCTGTGACAGATCTGCATGGTATCTCTCATGGGCAGTGTGCCAGTATCATGTTCACTATTCCATTTCTGATACCGTGATTCCCTTCACCAAGCCCCAAAGTGGTTGATTTTCTCAACAAGTATTTCCTCCCTAGCATTTAGGTACAATGGACTCTTGCTCCTGCTGCCACCAATGATATACCATATTTTTCAGACCATAAGATGCACCTAGGTTTTAGAGGAAGAAAATAGGAAAAAGCAAATCTTGAAGCAAAAAATGTGGTAAAATATTTGGTAACATAAATAACATAATATTTCACCAATGTAAATGTAAACAGAACTCAAGAGTAACATTAACAACAATTATTCCTCCCAAATTTGTGTGGCAGAGGGTGGGAGAAGGGGGCGGGGAAGGTGTGTCTAAAGTCTGAAAAATATGGTACTCCTGGATTGCTTGGAGGCTGGAGCTGGAAAGAGAAATAAAATAACACCACTAGGTGTTTTCTTCTGTTTTTGTCTGAGCATTAGGGTCCTCTTTCTTGTTCCCTGGGCCATAACTCAAGCTTTCCTCTGGAGGGCATTCTGTCCAGGCCGTTTCCACTTCCAATTTCAGGCTATCCTGAGTCCAGGCCAGGAGATACCAGACAGAAAAGCAAATGGGAAACTCCCTGCTGCTTCAGCAAGACTTCAGATTCTCATCTGCCTGCTTTGGTTTCATTTTAGAGTAGTCATGCTTTGTGTCATTTCATGTCTGCATTCAGTGGGAAAGACAGGATAGAGTTGGCTTATCCGGGACTGGAAACTCTGTGTTCTGTACCTTAACTTCTTATTCTAGGACAAGCATTCCATTTTTAAAAAATAGTTAATGGGTGCATACTACACTCTTGATTGGACATTTAGGTTGTTTCCAATTTCTCCTTATTCAAACTATGATGGTTATGAGAATTCAGGAAAATCTCTCTCTTTCTGGGGTCTACGCCTTTCAAGCAAATTCCTGTTACAATGAAATTTTCTCCTTTTTGCCATCAGACTGTCTCTTAAATGAGCTGAATCTAGTAGGTGTTAAGTTATAAGCAAGATTGAGCAACTCTGTTACAGTGCAATGGTTTAAATTTAGGGGAAAATTTTGTCTTTGACCTGTAAGACTGTGACTAGCTTATAGCATTGTAATTGGAGGGTGCATAGGTGGTCCAGTCCATTCATGCCTGGACACTGTTCATGCCACTGTTGACAATATCCATGACTATATCTGGGTAGTCCCATAAATGTCAGAACACTCTGCCTCTCTGTCTCTTTGGGATAACTTGTAATAATAAGATGCACATCAGTATGATGTGTTACACTTGCTGAAAGCTAGTGTAGAGAGAAAGCACCACTTTCCTCTCCTGCAGGTATGAGGCAGACCCTGTGATCCTGGATATATAGGCATCCAGATGCTTCCAGTCCTCTCCACTGTCAGTGTGCTCTTGCATCTTCGCTGGAGTGGTGAGTAGTATAACCCTTACTCTCTCCTGGGTAAGAACCTCATCATTCTACCCTGCTGAGTCTGCAAAGGGCTGGAGGTGGCATAAAGCTTGCTTTTCGCTCTATTGTACATCATATCATGAGTTTGTATTCTTCATGTAAGGGCTCACTCACTTCATTTGAGCAAAAAGAACAAGATTTTACCTCCGGCTTGGGTAGTGGAAAATTATACTGATTTTCTTCTGCCTCTCTCAGGATTAGCCTCTCTCTATGGTTAGATTTCTCTCCAGAAAGATGTACCAATTTACATGTCCACTAAAAAGATATTAAATGCCTGTTTTACTACACCCTTACCAATAAGTCTCATTTTGAATATTCATTAGTATGACAGATGAAAGATGGCAGTTTTTTATTTTAAATGTTTATTTCTTTAATTGCCTGTGAAATGGAACATTTCTCCATGTTCACTGTTAGCTGAATTTCCTCTCTTGTGAATTTTCTGTTCTTGTTTATTACTCACTTACTTCCCCACAGTTCTTAAGTGTTACATATTTAAAGATTTAACATTTTATATTTGTTTGGAAAAACCAAAACAGAAATATACAGAAGTATAAGAAATGTGATTCTCTAGTTCCTTTTCCTAAAGTATATTTTATTGATTATGCTATTACAGTTGTCCTATTTTTTTCCTCCCTATGTCCCCCTCTGCCCTGTACCCCTGCCCCCACCAGCAGTCCATCCTGCTTCTTGCTTCAAGTCCATGGGTCATACATATAAGTTCTTTGGCTTTTCCATTTCCTATACTCTCCTTATCCTCCCCTTGTCTATTTTGTACCTACCAATTATGCTTCTTATTCCCTGTACCTTTTTCCCCATTCTACTCCCTCCTTCTCCCTGCTGATAACCCTCCATATGATCTCCATTTCTGAGACTCTGTTCCTGTTCTAGTTGTTTGCTTAGTTTGTTTTTGTTTTTCTTCTTCAGGTTCAGTTGTTGATAGTTGTGATTTGTTGTCATCTTACTGTTCATAGTTTTGATCTTCTTTTTCTTAGGTAAGTCACTTTAACAATTCATATAATAAGAGCTTGGTGATGATGAACTGCTTTAGCTTTACCTTATCTGAAAAGCACTTTACCTGCCCTTCCATTCTAAATGATAGCTTTGCTGGATAGAGTAATCTTGGATATAGGTCCTTGCCTTTTGTGACTTTGAATACTTCTTTCCAGCCCCTTCTTGCGTGCAAGGTGTCTTTTGAGAAATCAGCTGATAGCCTTACAGGAACTCTTTTGTATGTAACTATCTCCCTTTCTCCTGCTGCTTTTAAGATTCTCTCCTTATCTTTAATCTTAGGTAATGTAATTTTGATGTACCTTGGTGTATGCTTCTTTGGGTCTAATTTCTTTGGGATTCTCTGAGCTTCCTGGTCTTCCTGGAAGTCTATTTCCTTTGCCAGATTGGGGAAGTTCTCCTTCATTATTTTTTAACATAAGTTTTCAACTTCTTGCTCTTCCTCTTCTCCTTCTGGCACCTCTATGATTTGGATGTTGGAACATTTAAAGTTATCCTGGAGGTTCCTAAGCCTCTCTTCATTTTTTGAATTCTTGTTTCTTCATTCTGTTCTGGTTGAATGTTTATTTCTTTCTTCTGGCCTAAATCA
The DNA here is from genome assembly GCF_019186645.2 of Phyllostomus hastatus. Classification (NCBI taxonomy): domain Eukaryota; kingdom Metazoa; phylum Chordata; class Mammalia; order Chiroptera; family Phyllostomidae; genus Phyllostomus; species Phyllostomus hastatus. Next base: position 44,279,848 of record NW_025334041.1, read on the forward strand.
TTGTTTTGAGTCCCGGACTCCTTCCCTTCACTGTTGGTTTCCTGTATATTTCTGTACATTTTCCTTTATTTCACTTTGCATAGCCTTCACTTCTTCCTCTATTTTGCAACCATTTTTGTGACCATTGTGATTACCAGTGTTTTGAACTCTGCATCTGATAGGCTGGCTGTCTCTTCATTGCTTAGTTCTTTTTTTGGATATTTGATCTGTTCTTTCATTTAGGCCATATTTTTTTTGTCTTGACATGCCTGTTTCATAGTTAGGGGCAGAGTCTTAGGTGTTCACCAAGGTGGGGCAACCCATGTCACTTTCTTGTGGCACTGTATATGGGGGAGTGGTCCAAAAGGGAACATTGCCACTTGCTCAGCTCTCAACTGGTGTTCAGTCACTTCCTCTGTTACCCACAAGCTAATTGGGCCCTTCTGGTGCTGATTCCTGGGTGGGCAGGTTTGTGTACATTCTGTTTGTGTACCTGTGGATCTCTCCAATGAACTTTTCAGTGAGGCTGGGAGTTTCTTCTGCCACTGTAACACCCACAGGTTTCTACAGCCAGAAGTTTTGATGCTTTAGTTTCCTGTGCTGGAACCCTGGGTTGTGTGGTCTGTCTCACTCCCCAGTTGTTCCTCCAGGTTTATCTTTTGTAGCATTGTTTATTCTAGGTCTGTATTGGAGAATAGTGGTCAAGTTTCCATTAATAGCTGAAACCTAGAAAGACTCCAAAAGCTTAAATTAAGAAAATGACTTAAGTTTTGTTCTTCCAACTGACTTTCTGATCATACAGGTTCCAGTGCTTTCTTCCTGTCCTGCCTGCCCTCTGATGGAGGTACAAAACAGCAGGCCAGGAGATCAGACAAATGATAAAGGGGACTAGTGCCAAAAAGCTTAAGGTTTGCCTAAAAGGCAAGATAGCCCCTGAATAATTAAACAGCCAGTGTTTGGCTTAACACACCTCTCCATTCCTTGGTCTTTCTATCTTTAAATGGGTGGCAGTATTTACCATAATACTACTATTCTCAAGCTAGTACCTTTTCACAAGTACTGCTTTCCATCTCTTGGTCTTGTTGACCTGATAATTTCTGCATAGCAAAAAAAATTCCACCTAATTCTATATCTGGGGAAGAACACAGGTTGGTACAAAGAGTAGTGGACTGGGAAGTGAGGAGACTGTTCCCAGTCTGATACTTACTAATTAGTTGAGTGACCTTGGATATTTCCCTTAATCTCTCTGAGTCTGGGTTTCTTTATCTATAAATTAATAACAGTGATATTAATAGTTCTATTGTGAGGCTCAAATTAGATAATAGTAGTGAAAATGCTTTGTAAACAATAAACCTCTCTACATATCTAGGGCAGTGATTTTCAACCTTTTTCATCTCATGGGACACATAAACTAAATTATTAAAATTCTGTAGCATACCAAAAATATATCTTTTGCTGAGCTGGCAAAAAATGTATAATTAAAATTTTTTAATGTTATTTATTTATTTTGAGAGAGAGGGGGAAGGAGGGAGAAAGAGAGGGGGAGGAACAGCAATGTGTGGTTGCCTCTCCCATGACCCCTACTAAGAACCTGGACTGCAACCCAGGCATGTTCTCTGACTGGGAATTGAACCAGTGACCCTTTGGTTTGCAGGCTGCCACTCAATCCACTGAACCACACCAGTTAGGGATATAAGCATACTTTTGATTCATTCACACCAGATGGCTATTGTTGTATTGGCTGTTATAATTTTTTAATTTGACAATCTAAGGGAAAAGAGCTCGGTGCCTCTGACTAAATAGTCAGGCATTTCATGTTTTAAAAATTCTTATGTCATACCTGTTGAAAATAGCTGATCAAGTAAAATATTAATTCAGTGTTGATAACTCTTCTCTATGAATCAGTGTTTGGCTTGACAGTTGCCTTTGTATTTTAAAATAAGAAATAATTAGTTTATCCTTTTAATCTTTATCAAATAAATGGAGCCTTTGGTCTCAGATCCATAGAAAAAGTAAATTTCATGTCCTGATGTGACTCAGATCTCTATGTGTGCTGTCTAGATTTCACTTTCATTTTTGTTTTAATTATAGCATTGAAAGAGTAGAAGGTTTAAAATAGTATTTTTCAGAACTAGTCATTATTTAGTAACTCTCCATTTCAAAAATATTTCTCATGTCTTTAAAATAATTGATCAGTTTCTTTTATTTTTACCTTGGCCTAAATATAAATTTATTGACATGGTAATGATAATGACGTTTAGTTTTTTTAAAAAAAACATTTTCTTGAAGCTGTAATAACTTAGAACGTTTAATTATTTAAACATATTAAATATTTAAATTAAGTTTAAATATTTAAATTAAATTGCTTATACATTTTGTTCTGTGTGGCTGAAGATAAATGTGAAAATACGTAGAATTGTATACCAGAAGAGCTGTGAGTTCTGCATTCCTTTCCCTAGTATACACACAATCTCTATGCTTTCCTCCCATCTCATTTTAGCATGATATACTAGAAGAAAAACAAAAAAGATAGCTATCTGAAAAGAGATAAAACTGTCGAAGGTGTCTGGTCCAAGTCACCATTATTCTTGCCTAGGTATTGACAGTAGCCACCTATCTGGTTTTCCTACTACCATCTGTCTGTTCTTGAAAGAGCACCAGAATGATTCTGTTAAAACCCAAGACAGAAAATGTCACTTGTGTGCTCAGAAACTTTCAATGACCTTTACTCCTTAGTCCTCTTTTCCGGCTCACCCCCCCACCCCACTCCCTTGGTCTAGCCACATGGCCTTCTTGACTAAGTCCAATAAAGCCTTGCCCTGGGATGTACTTCCTTCTGGTATCAGCATGAGTGGCTTCCTCACCTCCCTCAGGTCTATTCATCATCCCAGTCTTCCCTGTCGCCTCTTTTAAAATGATAGCTCCAAAACCACCCCGTATATCTCTTCCTTCCATATTATCACCATCTAACATACAATGTGTTTACTTATCTCTTTTGTTTGTTATCTGTCACATTCTCCAGAATGTAAGCTTCAGAAGGGCAAAGGTTTGTCTATTTTGTTACCTGCTGTATCCTTAGCATCCAGAAGAGTGCCTGTCTGGCTCATTGTAAGTGCTCAGTAAATGTTTGCTAAATGAATTAATGAATGAAAGAATGATTAAAACAAGGGCATGTCATGGTCTTATTTGATTGGCAACAATGTAAAAATTGCAAAATTTTTATAACAACTTTTAAAAAGCCACAAAACTTTGGATATCTTCTTTTTTTAAAAAAAGATTTTATTAATTTATTTCTAGAGAGAAGGGAAGGGATGGAGAAAGAGAGGAAGAGAAACAGCAATGTGAAGGTGGTTGCTTCTCACATGCACCTAACTGGTATTACAGGCCTGCAATCCAGGCATGTTGCCCCAACTGGGAATCGAACCATCGACACATTCATTCTCAGGCCAGTACTCAATCAGCTGTGGCTAGAATATCTCTTGATTAATCTTCTTTACTTTTAGGGGATGGAGACTGATGTTCTGCATTTCTAATATGCTTCTGAGTCAAACTGATGTTGCTGGTCTGTTGACCACACTTTGAGCAACAAGGGCCTCTTCTAGGGTAACAATGGTCACCTGAGCCTAGTCTTCCACTCCCCATTCCATGGCCATCTCTAAGAAAACCTCAATTCTCTTTCAAAATAGAGACTTGATATTGCCCAGTCTTGCTTTAAAAGAGAATAGGTCTTTTCTATGTCGTAGAAGATTTGGAAAGTTATAGAGTCAGAAGATAAAAAATTCTAATCAGTCATAACGGTCAATTCACAATTAATCATTAATGCTTTGATGTATATTCTTTTAGTCCCTTTTTTCCTTGCATGTAAATATATATTCAGATTATGTCTATATTTTTAAACCATAAAGGAATCATGTATATATTTCTTTTGTTTCCCAATATATAACTTTGCTCTCTAAGTATGTTGAATCCTCTGTCTTATATAGTAGATTCTGCCTTGTCTAATATGATAAAAACTCACTGCTGCTTTTCTTAACCTCCCTTACATCTGGGAACTGGGAACTTGGTGCAGCCAAGCAGATGCATCCTCTCTAGACTTTGATTCAGGAGCTGGTGATTCAAAGCATCAGGAATGACGCAGAATCCATTCTGGCCAGGGGACATGTGATAGCAGCTGCATCCGGTTTCCAGTGGCAGCAGAGACAGCTGTTCTGTACCAGTGTGCAGTATCTAGCATCTAAGGACTTCTCAGTACAAGTCATGGGGTCAGTGCTTGGCAGCTGCAGTGGTGACTTCACAGGACCAGTTCTGCAGGATGTTTTGGGTATAGTTTTTGCTCAGTGTTTGTCTTCCCACCTTTACTTCTTAAATACTCTTAAAAGGTGTGACTTAATTTACTGACACAAATTCTAACACTAAGTAACTCAGTGCTTACTATCTAAGATATGTGTCAGGCAAATTTCAATGCATTTTATGTGTATTAACTCATTTAATTATTACAACTCTATGATGTGTACTGGTATTATCATCATTTTTTAAAAAGATTTTATGTATTTATTTTTAGACAGGGGGAAGGGAAAGAGAAAGAGAGAGAAACATCAATATGTGGTTGCCTCTCACGCACCTCCTACTGGGGACCAGGCCTGCAACCCAGGCATGTGCCCTGACTGGGAATCCAATCAGTGACTCTCTGGTTTGTAGGCTGGCACTCACTCCACTGAACCACACCAGCCAGTGTTGGTATTATCATCATTTTATAGATGTTGAAACTGAGTTACAGAGATGTTAGCCTACTTGATCAAGGTCACATGACTGTAAATGATAGCTGTGAAGCTCAAATCTAGTCAGTCTGATATAGCTCTTAAGAGCCCTTGCCCTGGCTGGTGTGGCTCAGTAGATTGAGTGCCAGCCTGCAAACCAGAGGGCTGCCAGTTTGATTCCCAGTCAAGGCACATGCCTGGGTTGTGGGCCAGGTCCCCAGTAGGGGGTGCATGAGAGGCAACCACACATTGCTGTTTCTCTCACTCTCTTTCTCCCTCCCTTCTCTTCTCTCTAAAAATAAATAAATAAAATCTATAATAAAAAAGAGCCCTGACTGACACAAAAGAGCCCTACTGTTTTACAACCTAATTTTTTCTTGCACCAAAATTTCATGAGCATATTCATCAAAATATTTAAAGTAGCTATATGGTATTTACTTATAAAGATAATTCATGAATTATTAAACCAACTGGATATTTTTGGACGTTAAGAATATCCTGGTGGCTAAACATTTTTAAAAGAAAATGTCCGGGACTTCTGACCAAGATGGAGGCATAGGTAGATACACTTTGCCTCCTCACACAGCCAAAAGAAGGACAACAAATTTAAAAACAATGAACAACCACAGCTGTCATAAAATTGATGTAAGGAAGTCCGACAACCAAAGAGTTAAAGAAGAAACATTCATCCAGACCAGTAGGAGGGACAAAGACTGGCAGCTGGGGTGGAGAGGGCATGTAATGAGGCAGCAGCTGGAAGACTGGGTGGGTGAGGCAGTGGCTGATAGACCAGGTGGTCCCACATTTCTGTGCAGATAAACCAGGAGGAACAACTGGGGAGACAGACAGACCAAGCAACCCAGGGTTTCAGTGTGGAGAAATAAAGCTCCCAAACCTCTGGCTCTAAAAACCTGTGGGAATTCTGGTGGTGAAGGAACTCCCAGCCTCACAGGAGAGTTCATTGGAGAGACCTACAGGTACACAAACAGAATGTACACAAACCCACCCACCCAGGAATCAGCACCAGAAGGGCCCAATTTGCTTGTGGGAAGTGGGGAAAGTGACTGAAAGCCTCCCATGGAGCCAGCAAAGTGGCATTGTTCCCTTTCAGAGCCCTCCCCCATATATAGCACTACAATGCAGCGATGTGGGTTGCCTCACCCTGGCAAATACCTAAGGCTCAGCCCCCTAGAACATAACAGGTATGCCAAAGACAAAGAAATACAGCCCAAATGAAAGAGCAGATCAAAGCCCCCAAAATAGAAGTAAGCAATGAAAAGATAACCAACCTGTCAGATGCAGAGTTCAGAACACTGGTAATCGGGATGCTCACAGATATGGCTGAGTATGGTCACAAAATAGAGGAAGAAGTGAAGGCTATGCAAATGAAATAAAGGAAAATGTACAGGGAACCAACAGTGATAGGAAGGAGACTGGGACTCAAATCAATGATTTGGAATGGAAGGAAGAAATAAACATTCAACCAGAACAGTATGAAGAAACAAGAATTTAAAAAAAATTAGGGGAGGCTTAGGAACCTCTGGGACAACTTTAAACCTTTCAACATGTGAATCATAGAGGTGCCAGAAGGAGAAAAGGAAGAGCAAAAAGCTGAAAACTTATTTGAAAAAATAATGGAAAACTTCCCTAATTTGGCAAAGGAAATAGACTTCCAGGAAGACCAGGAAGCTCAGAGAGTCCCAAAGAAGTTGGACCCAAGAAAGCACACAGCAAGGTTCACCATAATTACATTACCTAAGATTAAAGATAAGGAGAGACTTTTAAAAGCAGCAAGAGAAAAGGAGACATTTACCTACAAAGGAGTTCCCATAAGGCTATCAGCTGATTTCTCAAAGACATCTTGTAGGCAAGAAGGGGCTGGAAAGAAGTATTCAAAGTCACAAAAGGCAAGAACCTACATCCAAGATTACTTTATCCAGCAAAGCCATCATTTAGCATGGAAGGGCAGGTAAAGTGCTTCCCAGATAAGGTCAAGTTAAAGGAGTTCATCATCACCAAGCCCCTATTATATGAAAAGTTGAAGGGACTTACCTAAGAAAAAAGATCAAAACTATGAACAGTAAAATGACAACAAATCACAACTGAACCTGAAGAAGAAAAACAAAAACAAACTAAGCAAACAACTAGGACAGTAACAGAATCTTAGAAATGGAGATCACATTGAGGACCAACAGTGGGAAGGGGATTGGGGGAGAATGGGGAAAAAGGTATAAGGAATAAGAAGCATAAATGGTAGGTACAAAATAGGGGGAGGGTAAGGAGAGTATAGGAAATGGAGAAGCCAAAGAACTTATATGTATGACCCACGAACATGAACTGGGGAGGAATGCTGGTGGGAGTGGGTGCAGGGTGGGGGTGAATAAAGAGGAAAAAAAAAGGGGACAACTGTAATAGCATAATCAATAAAATATATAAAATAAAATAAAATAAAATAAAAATTCTTAACTGTTTCCTTGGAATTATTTTCTAGAAGAAGAATACTTGGTCAAAGGATCAGATGTCTTCCAGAAAGATTTTTCAGTTTAAGCACCCAGAAGTATATGACAGCAGCCTGTTTCCCTGAGTCCTTATTAACATTGAATATTATCATAAAATTTGTTTTGTTAAGCTGAAAACTATATGTAGTTTTTTTAAGCCTAAAATTCTTTAAACATTTAAAAATACATTTATTGGCCATTTGTCAAAAGGTTTTTTTTAATGAATTGACTTCTCTGTCACCTATGGGATAGGGCTGGAACTTAGGAGGCAATGCAAGGCTCCTCCTACTCACCCCACATACTTTTCCAACTAATTCACCTGCAAGTCCTAAACATTCACCCGACTCACCATGGGAATTATTTTGTATAAGATTAAACTATATGAATGTGCTGTTTTTGTAGGCCAAAAATGGTTGACTTATAGGCTATTTCATAGAGTTACCCACACCTCCCCCCAGATACCCAGACAACTCTGGTGTTTTCTTTCCTTCTCATTCATCAGGAAAGTCTGTGCTCTGGATTTTGCCCTTTGTAAGTGGGCTTCTCTAATCAAGGAACTGGTTCAATTTCCAGATCCAAAGATGTAGATCTGTTTGAGATTTTTTCAAGTATAGGGTGGGATGTTTTAATAAAAAAGACTGATAATAACAACTATTGGCAAGAAAGTGGAGAAATTGGAATCCTCATTCTGTTCCCGCAGTGCTGGTGGGAATGGAAAATGGTACAACCACTTTGGAAAATAGTCTAGTAGTTCTCCAAATAGGTAAATGTAGAATTACCATATAATTCAGTATTTCCACTCCTAAGTATATGCCCAAGAGCAGTAAAAACATGTTTACACAAGAACTTACATATGAATATTCATTGCAACATTATTCATAATAGCCAAAGTGTAGAAAAAACCTAAGTGCCTATTAGCTGATGAGTGGATAAATAAAATGTGTCATGTCCATAAAAAGGAATATTATTTAACAATTGAAAGGAGTTAAGTACTGATACATGTTATAAAATGGATGAGCCTTGAAAACATGCTAAATGAAAGAAACTGGTCACCAAAAACCCATATTATTCTTTGAGCCTATTTATATGAAATATCCAGATAGGCAAATCTATAGACACAGAAAGTAGATTTGTGGTTGCCAAGAGTAATGGCTAAAGGGACTATGGTTTCTTTTTGAGGTAATAAAAATGTTCTAAAGTTGATTGTGGTGATGAATGTACAAGTCTGAATATTCTAAGAGCCATTGAATTATATACTTTAAATGGGTGAATTGTATAGTATGTGAATTATATGTGAACAAAGCCGTGAAAAAGAAAAAAGCTGTGTGGATTTTTTTTTCCATTTAATTTTGTCTCCTAGTACTTCTCTGGCTAGCTAGACATTCCCATGCCTAATTTCAGACTTGCTTTGCCCTTTAATTCTGCTTGAAGTCTGGCCAATAGCTAATCTAGCAGTGTGGAAATTTAACTCACCCTACAACTCAGACATAAAGAGAAAATATAAGTTCTTTATTTAGTCTATAACAAGCCTGGCTTTCCTTCTGAAGTCCCAACTGATAGATCATGAGAAAAATGAGTGACATGTTTAGTCTGCAGTATCTGGGAGGCCACTACTGTGGAAGGAATGGCTAGGACTGATTTACCTGCAGCTAACATACGCTATTCTTGCTGCAAGTAGATCCACTCAAATGACCAATGAACAGGACAGTGTGTGCTCCATATGCATGATTCTGAATTCTTGTTTTGATTCTTGATTCTGTGCCTTGCTGTGACCTCTGTTATTTCTGTGATTCAAGAGTTGCTTTGAACTCCTGCATGTGTGTGCTCCATAACTCACAATGGCTCTCCTGACTTCTGACTCCTGGCTCTGTCTTGAACACTGGCTTCCAAGCAATGCTTATGTTTCTGGGTCTGCTGTATTCCTGTAGCTGATCACAAAGATGCATTGTTTCAGTCTCCTAGTCATGGCTTCTCATTCCATTTCTGTGATCAGTAGCTGGTTAGGATGAAAAAATGATTTTTTTGTGGTTTCCTGAAGCATTAAAGCTTAATAGAATGTTTCCCTTACTCCCTTCTTCTGAAACTTTAAAAGTACCCCAAAATGTTTTAAGTAAAATGTGACATGTTTGTATAATTTCACACTAATGATGTTATGCGTACTTATTTTACTTTTAAAGCTGTATTTTTGTTTGTTTGTTTCTTTGGAAAGAGGACTGCCTGACTGTTGGTGCTTTAAATGGAGGAAGAACAAAATAGTATTACATTAATTGGCCCAGGAGGAAGATAAACTGATGTACATTTGTTTTTCAAACCAAATTAGTGATGTGACCATTCATAAAGGAATTTGGAATGCCTCCTGGTTGTTTTGAGTGATTTTTATTCTGAAGAATTATTATTTTTACAAACAACCAAAAATATTTTAAAATTGGTATTCACTGAGGACTGAATATGACCTTAGCATTTATATGTTCTCTATATTCTGAGTGCCAATACCTGGGATGTTATCTTTATTACCTGTATTATTTTGGAAAAAAGCAAAAATATTAAGAATATTTAGTAGTTGCAGATGTTCTTGCCCTGGAGTGACCTGCACCCAACCACGGTCAACCACACCGAGCCCGATAGCTGCCATTGGTGAGTCCTTGGACTGCATCTCCTTTGAGCTGTTTGCAGACAAATTTCCAAAGACAGTAGAAAACTGTCTTGCTCTGAGCACTGGGGAGAAAGGATTTGGTTATAAAGGATTTGGTTAGAATTTATGTGCAAGGTGGTGACCTCACGCACTATAATGGCACAGGCGGCAAGTCCATCTATGGAGAGAAAATCGATGATGAGAATTTTATCCTAGAGCATACAGGTCCTGACATCTTGTCCATGGAAAATGCTGAACCCAACACAACGGTTCCCAGTTTTTCATCTGTACTGCCAAGACTGAGTGGTTGAATGGCAAGCATATGGTCTTCTGCCAGGTGAAAGAGGGCATGGTTACTATGGCAACTGTGGGGCACTTTGGGTCCAGGAATGGCAAGACCAGCAAGAAGATCAGCATTGCCGACTGTGGACAACTGTAATAAATTTGACTTGTGTTTTATTTCAATCATCAGTCCATTCCTTCTGTAGCTCAGAAGAGCACCCCTTCACCTCCATTTGCTTGGAATGTTCTATAATCTCTTATTGTTGCCACAGTTCATTGGGTTCCATATTTTCCTTACTCCTTCCAAGTCTAGCTAGATTGCAGAGTTAAGTATATGATTATGAAATAAAAATTAAACAAAACAAAGAATATTTAACATATGAATATATAGGGTTTATAAAGAGATTGAAGTATTTGACTACTAAAGGAAAAAGATTTGAGAATGTATTTTAGAGGATTTTATATTCAATAGAAGTTATCTTTGTGTTCATTATATACATACATATAAGTTAAAAATTTAGGGGGATATATATGTAAATATATAAAAATAAATACATATATAGATAAATAAATATTTATATTCTTAGGTATGTTGTTCTAAGTAAGATTCAGCTGCATATAATTTTCACATTGTCACCTTAGTCCATATCATGCTGATTAGTTCACTAGGAAGTAAAAGATTGATAATGACAAAAACAAGCATACTCTTTTGGATATTTATTTACTTATTCTTATATTAAAAATCTTAAAAGGTATTAAAAATGCCTGAGCAATTTGTAACAACCCTAAAGCAGCTGTAGAAGAAATGCTAATAAAATATGAGGTGAAATTACGTAGATCGCTAGACCCAAATAAATGCAATGATGATGGACAAAGAACAGTCAAGAAAGAAGACTGAAAATGAGAAGAGTGAAACATTAAAGGACTGATCCAATTCAAATGAAGTCTTGAGTGCATCATTAAGAATCAGCATGGAAAAGTATAACAGGAAAAATGTGATTGCACATTTTTAAGCACTGCACTGCAATGAATTTATGTGTTATTCTCACACCTCTCATATCTCTCATTCCATTTGTATTGGTTGGGATACAGATTAGACTGTTGTATCAAAGAGACCCAACACACAATGTCTTAAACAAGTAAAATCCAGTTTCTGTAAGATGACTTAATAGGCTCTGGGTCTAGAGCTTCTCTCTTTTGGCTTTGCCATTCTTGAAGATAGAGCCTTTATCATCCACACTGCTGAAGATGGCTCACCACCATACCAACTGTGTCACTGTTGCAGCCGGTGGGAAAAGTAAAAAGGGAAGCAGAAGGCCTCATGAAGCCTGACATAGTTATTAGAAAGGTAAACAAAAGAGAAAGAAACCTGACAATGTGTCCAATATGGTTTAAGAATAGTTAGACCAAGGAATTTAAACTGTTCCTCTGGTGATGCTGTATCTTTCTAGGGAAAATGGTCACTCTCTGAGATGCCCCCACCAATCCTGTTTCTCTCCTTAAGAAGATGCCCTGGTATGAATGAAAGAGAGATGTGGTTTATATGTCTTCATTGATGAGGGATGAGTTGGAGAGATTTGAGCAGGGGTCAATCATAGAGATGATTGCTTTCTAGGGCACTACATGAAAATCGAGGATGAGGAATTCCTTTGCCCTTGGGATTACTTTCATTTATTTAAGACCGTAGTTCTCATTGGACCAGCAGCATCAGCATCATCTGGGAACTTCTGGGAAATGCGAATTCTTGAGTTCTACCCAAACCTACTGCATCAGAAATTCCAGGGGTAAATCCCAGCAACTGTTTTGACAAGCATTCCAGGTGATTTTAGGCATGTTAAATTTGAGAACTGCAGATTTAATGCAATTCCCTGAAGTGAGAAATGAGAATATATGTTAGACTGACTCATCTTTTCTCTTGGTGGCGGTCTTCCTCCCCCCCACCTCCACCCAGACACACACATTTCCACAATCCCCTGGGATTACTAAAAGGAGTAAGCTTATCTTTTACTTTCCTTAATGTAATATCCTACTTCTATAAAGCATCAACTTTCATATCAACATCACATAACAAACAAGCAAATAGACGAACATGTAAACCCTATGTGAATGGGCCCTTTTGGGGCTGTGGAGAAGGGAGCGAAATTGGAACGTAGCCTGCATTGTGGCATGATTCTGTTGTGAATGCCAGAACTGAGTTTTACTCTTGCCTTTATGAGGCACTTAATTTCCAGCCCCTGCCCCTGAACTGGCCATGCTGTGGATTGTGTTCTCATAGCAGTAAGAGAAGAACACAGTAGTTTTCAAAGTATTATTGTGTTACCCAGTTATACATACTTGTTTTTGCCAGGAGTCTACACTTAACTTGATGGGAATGATGAAGAGGACTGGCTGCCTGCTCTGACATGCTCCACAGGAAGAAATAGTACCAGACAACAAAAACAGAAATAGTCAGTCATGGGGAATGTCTAATTGTAGCTCTGTTTCTATGTCAGCACCCTCAGCGAAGTGGATAGTTTCCCCTGATTATAAAATTGAGATAATGTTCTGATGCAACATTACATGAAAAGGCATTTATTTTTATTCCTTCCTCTGTCTTGGAAATGGAGTTTGTTTTCATTCTCAATGTAAGTTAGAATTTATACTGTCTGAGTAGAAAAGATTTTAGTTTTCATTCATTTAGCGATAGTATGTTTCCTTGGGAAAAAGTTGCCTAGTAAACAGAAAATGTGTAGGATGTTAAACTTTTATAATTATTTAAAAGAAATAACTCTAGTTTTGGCCTGTGTGGCTCAGTTGCTTGGAGCACTGTCCAGTAACCAAAGGCTTGCGGGTTCAATGCCTGGTCAGGGCACGTGGCTAGATTGTGGGTCTGATCCTTGGTCTAGGCATGTGCAAGAGGCAACTGATGTTTCTCTCTCACATTAATGTTTTTCTCACTCTCTTCCTCTCTCCCTTCCTCTCTCTCTAAAAAGCAATTAAAAATATCCTTGGGATAGGATAAAAAAAGAATTCTAAATATGCTACATTAATATTATTGTAAATTGGAAGTTGTCACTTTTGTGTATGGGCAGTTTATATAGAGAGAGACATGATTCTTGCCTGCACCTAATCAATTTTCCACATCTGATCTTTTGAATAATCATTTAAAAAAGGTAAATCACATCACTCCTCTCTGTTTGGACTTTGTATTTAGAGTAACCTTCAGTCTCCAAGGCTCTGCAGGCTCTGCCCTTATACTCTTCTGCAGTGTTGTCTCAAGGCTTTTCCCCTTGCTCATCCTGGCTTTCTTTCTATTACTTAATGGAATCAAATTGTTTTCTATTCCAGAGTTTTGGGACATGCCCTTTGCCAGCAATATCCTTTCTCTGATCCTTCACAAGGTTGATTTCCACTTATTCTTAATTTTTCAGTGAAAAGTCTCTTCCTCAGGAAAGCCTAGTGTATGCCCTAGATGGTGTGGCTCAGTAGATTGAGCGCCAGCCTACAAACCAAAGGGTCACTGGTTCATTTCCCACTCAGGACACATGCCTGGCTTGTGGGCCAGGCCTGCAGTAGGCATGTGCCCCCAGGAGGCATGTCAGAGACAACCACACATTGATGTTTCTCTCTCCCTTACCCTCTCTCTAAAAATAAATAAAATCTTAAAAAGAAAAGCCTAATGTGACTTTAGGAGTCTCTTTTACTAATCTTTTCCCTCCATATTGATTGTCACAGTTTATATTATGTATTAATTTGGTGCTTATTATTTATTGTCTAAATTAGATTACAATCCTGTAACATCAGAGATCACATCCATTTTGTTTACCTCCCTATAATCAGTGCCTAGCACAGTGCATGGCACATAGTAGGTATTCGGTAAATATTTGATGATTGGGTTACCAAGTATGTTTTAGATAGATGAACACTGGTTTGAAATATAATTTTAACATTATAATATACTGAATATGATTGTTCACAAGTAGGTTGAATTCCTAAATTTGCAAACTGGCTATTTGATACTCAGAATACATTTCTCCATAGAAAAACTGCCTTTTTGGTCCAGGCCTGTGCCTGCTGAAAATAAAAATTACAGGTCTGCAAGCTCACTTCCATCCATATAATGGCATCCTTAGACATGGATTTACAACTCAGGATTCCTAGTTCACAGCCTCCAGATAATTTTTTAAGATTTCTTGCGAAGTTAAGATAAAAATAATATATTAAAAAGATGATTTTTAGAGCCCTGGCTGGTGTAGCTCAGTGGATTGAGCTCGGGCTGGGAACCAAAGTGTCCCAGGTTCGATTCCCAGCCAGGGTACATTTCTGGGTTGCAGGCCATAACCCCCAGCAACTGCACATTGATGTTTCTCTCTCTCTCTCTCTCTCTCCCTCTCTTCCCTCCCTAAAAATAAATAAATAAAATCTTTATAAAAAAAGATGATTTTTCGTTTTCTTCTCTTCCAATGTCTCTTTTGTGATCTGAATGTTTGCATGCAGAGGAACATTGCTGTAAAGTTGTGCCCAGTGCAAGGGGGATGCCTTAAGTAGCTGGGAAAAGGACAGCTTCCAATAATAGTTTGGAATGAGATCTGTCAGCACACCGTGGTAGCTTCTGGTGCAGAGATGTATTTACGTGTATGTGGACCTAGGGTGGGAGAAAGGGAGATTCTGTTTGGAGAAGGGGAATGTCCCTGGAATCAGTCCCTTGTACACTGGAGTGTTCCCTGCTGTTTAGTCACAGTGGCAGCTGCACAGCCCTAATGACTGTTGGAATGCTAGCTCTCAGAGACTTCATCAGTGACAGCAAAGTGGCCACCCACAGATGCAGATGTATTTCTTAAAGTGTCCAATGTTAGTAGGGCATCTTAAAAATTATTACTCATACCTGGCTGGTGTAGCTCAGTGGATTGAGCTCGGGCTGGGAACCAAAGTGTCCCAGGTTCGATTCCCAGCCAGGGTACATTCCTGGGTTGCAGGCCATAACCACCAGCAACCACACATTGATGTTTCTCTCTCTCTCTCCCTCCCTTCCTAAAAATAAATAAATAAAATCTTTAAAAAAAAATTATTACTCATTGCAGCTCTCTCTTCTTGAGGTCTCAAATCATATTCAGTTTTGCTTTCAAGCTCCCAGATCTAGAGAAGCATATTAAGTGGCTATAAATTTCCCGTCCGGAACAGGAATTTCTGCTACAACACCCTGACAGATGTTCCTCCAGCCTTTGTTTGAACACTCACCTCCTTAAAAAATCAGTCTACTTCAAATTTGGACAGGTCTCATTGTTACGTATTTTACTTCCTTACACTGTAATGAAATCTGCCTCCCTGGACTTTCATTCCATTTGTCTTTGCTCTGCCCTCTGGAGCTATGCAGAATATGTCTAGTCCTTCAACATGATGGTTCTTCAGACATTTGAAGACAGCTGTCAGATCTTCACTCCTAAATTTTCTTTTTCTCAGGTAAAATAGCCTTAGATCTTTCAGCCATACCTTTTATAAATAGTGTAATATGTGGAAAATGTATGGGCAATAGCCCAAGGATATGTGAATTCTGTTAATTTGTTTATTCAATTATTTAATCTGCTTGCATTTATTCCCACTGTCAAGTAGAATAAATATGATAAATCCTGCAAAGGAAAACTATGAGGTTCGATGAGTGCATACACTAGGGAGGGATTTCATCAAGGCCGGAGAAGTCAGCTAAGGCTCTCTTATGCGGTCAGTGTTAAACTAAGCTGATGGATGGGTAGTAGTTAATAAGGTGAAGACGAGAGGAAGTACTTTCCAAGCAGAAGGAGCAACATGTAGACCCTGTTGTGGAAGGAGTATGTGATAGAGGCATCACTTATCTTATTGATCTTTAATTTCTGCATTAGGCAAAGATGCATTATAATAACTTTTCCCTTAGTAAAGGACCTGTTCTGAGAATCTATGAGATGGAGATGAATGTGCTTTAAAGTGCCAAAGTCCTGTGTTATTGTTGAAAACAGAATGATCTATTAACCCTGTCAGGCTTGTTCCCTCACTGTTCCCTCAACAGGCATTCCTGCTTCTGTCCTTTCACTCTGCTCTTCCCCTTCTGGACAGGTCTCATCTTTTCTCTCTGTCCATCCAGTTTTTGCAACCTTTATTGCCCATTTCCAGTCCTAATTCCTCTGGGAGGCTCCCCTGGGCGCTTCAGCTCAGATTCATTTCTGTAGTGTAATGGTTAAATGCAGGGCTTTATAGTTCTCATTTAAGTCCGGGTTTGATTACAGACTACCTGGTGGCATTAGGCAAACTGTTTAATTTCCCAGACATCCAATTTTCTTATTTGTGCAAAAGGGGTAATAACAGTAAGTACTTTATTGAAGTGGTTGTGAGGATGAAATGAGATAAATATATACATATATTTATCCAATATATATATGATAATACATATATATTTATTCATATATATATGAATCAGTGCTCTTCCTTCTTACTTTCTGGTCTTGTACCTCCTCTGTGCCCACACCAAGCTGCTCAATAATTCTAAGGCCAACTCTAAGGATAGAGGAGTACAAGGAAGCCATTTGTTTTGCTTCCAGGTATTTGAAGTCTCTGGTACCTTGGCTGTTGCTACGGCACGTCAGGCAGAAGTGCCTGCGCAGTGAGCCTGCATGCATACAGACCCTCTGAGCGGCTCACTAGCTGACCCAGTTACCTTATGACTCCCCAGGCTCGCTTAGCTCAGCATCACCATGCATGACCAACCCAGCTCAGTGAAACTGTAGAAGGCAACTTGCATTCATGTTTTAAATGGCAAGTAAAATCATTTTTCAGACTGTCATACCCAGAATCCAGAAGGCTTTTCTGGATTCATGATTCTTTTGCAGAATCCTATTTCATAAATATATCTTGATAATTTTTGTAACAGAAAAACAAATTATTTAATTCCTAAATAAACATGTTTTTAAAGTACTTACATTCAAATGAAGTTAACTAGGTGAAATTCTAGTATTATCTTTTAAAAGATTGCAACCTATATGTCAAGACTACAGGGAAAGTTGTAGGGGCAGGATATTGAATTTACATCTTGAAAAAGGGATGGAAATGTGCTAAATTGACTCAGTCCATTGACTTAGGATTCTTTATGTTTACAGGCTGCAGACAATTGTGGTTCAATATTGCAAGCAATTTTCTTCTTTGTAGAATTAAAAGAATCTGCAAACTAAAAGAATAGAAACTAAATCAATGTTGCATCTGCAATTTAGAATATAATCCCTTATGAGCACCCTTCTGCATGTATTTCATACTTCAGAAGCTTCTCATGCTCTGCTAGGTCAGGGATCATAAAAGATATATTAATGCATGTCTAGTTCTGCAATCCATAAAACTAATTTAAACTCTCCTTTATAGGCAAAACAAATGATTAGTATTTAGGTCTGAGATTAACAACTGAAAATAGGCCATTCTGTGACATCCTCAGGGACACAGCACAGTTTGGGGTTTAAGGCTCAAAGAAAATCTATTTTGAGACAAATATTTCATTATGGACAGGTGTGTTCCACTAATGATATCTTTATTTTCAGTTCCCAAAGCATCACTCTTCTTTCCCCCACCAACCTCAATTCTATCAACTGAATTTTTTTGCCCTTCCCTTTGTTTTTGAAATGGAGCCTCCAGTCACTTTTACCTTGATTACTGTTTTGACAGATTTTAAAACCAGTATCAATGTGTTTATTTTCCTGTTGCAATTTTGACTCTAAATATTCAAACAGTACATAAAGTCTTACTACAGCAGTTATTTCAGAAGCTGAAAATGTGTGTACAAAAATACCATAATTCTGAAGAATTCAAAATAGGACATTTGGATTTCTTATAAAACTCACAGTGAAAAGGTGCATTTTGTTCTATTCATTAGTTTTTTTCCTGTTCTCTTTAATTCACCTTTACTTCTTTTGTTTTTATTTGTAGTCTCTTTCACCTCCATACTGGTTTTTATTATGCAGATCGCTTGAATGATGGGTACTGACATCAGTGTCTACAGAGTTTTTTTTTCTTTTATTGATTCTAGAGAAGGGGAAGGGAGGGAGAAAGAGAGGGAGAGAAACATCAATGTGAGAAACGTGGATCAGTTGCCCCTTGCACCTGCCCAACAGGGGACCAAACCCACAACCCAGGCATATGCCCTGGCCAGGAATCAGATCTGCCACCATTAGGTTTGCAGGACAATGCCCAACCAACTGAGCCACACCAGCAAGGACAGGGTTCACAGTTTTAATACCTTTATTAAATCTAGTATCTTTCATAAAAATTCAGGTATACCTTAGGGAAGCAGAAACTTACTAAATATTAACTAACTTCATTTTGTGACCTATTCCCTCCTTCCCTGTTGCTCTACAATTTATTTTTATCAGTTGCTCTTGTCTTCTGATAGGCATCATGATAAGAAATACAATTGAAGGTCCACTTTTTTCTTTTCACAACCCAACATTTTATTTAATAAATTAGAAAGGTTGAAATATCTGTATAATGAGTATCCATATACCCACCCATACATATTCTACTATAAACATTTTACCATATTTGCTTTGTTACCCAACTATGCATTTATCCACTTCTTCATCCATCCATCTTCATTTTCTGATGGAGTAAGTTGCAGATATAAGTATACCTCATCTCTAAAGACTTCGGCACATGTATCATTCATTAACTAGAGTTCTAAACTGGTTTATAGTTCTTTTTTTCTTTCAAGTAATATCTACCTATAATAATCAGTACCAATCTTAAGCTTACCACTCACTGAGTTTTGACCAATATATACATTTGTGTAGCCTAAACCCCAATCAAGACAGAGAATATTACTATCACTCCAGAAAGTTTCCTCATTCCTCTTTCCAATTGATCCTCACCCACCCTCCTTCTTCCCTAGGCAACCAGTGTTTTTATTTTGTTACACCTCAGATTAGTTTTGCCTGTTCCACAACTTCATACAGATGGAATAATAAAGTATATGCATTTATTGGCAAGACTTCATTCAGCATAATGTTGAGATTTATCCATATTATTAGTGCACCAGTAGTT
Organism: Phyllostomus hastatus; assembly: GCF_019186645.2. Classification (NCBI taxonomy): domain Eukaryota; kingdom Metazoa; phylum Chordata; class Mammalia; order Chiroptera; family Phyllostomidae; genus Phyllostomus; species Phyllostomus hastatus. Next base: position 44,299,023 of record NW_025334041.1, read on the forward strand.
CTTTTCTACTGTTGAGTGGCATTCTGCTATATGACTATACCACAGTTGGTTTATCCATATTCCTGTTGATGAACACCCAAGTGCTTTCCAGATTCTTGGCTATGATGAATAAAGCTGTTATAAGCTTTCTTTGTATGTGTTTTTGTGAACACGTGTTTTCCTTTCTTTTGGGTATTTAGTAGTGGAATTGCTAAGTCATAAGGTAGGCATGTACTTGATATTATATGAAAGTACCAGGCCTATTTCTAAAATAATTGTGTGCCATTTAACATTTCTATCATTAATGTATCAATTTTCATTGCTCCATATTCTTGTCAACATTTAGAGTTGTCAGTTTTTTTTAAATTTTAGCTATTATACATAATAGTATCTTATTGTGATATTCATGGCACTTCCTGATGACTAATGATGTTCAGTACTTTTTATATGCTGTTCACCATTCATAGGCCTTCCTTTGTTTAAATCTTCTTCTACCTTTTTATTAAGTGGTTTATGTCTTCAAAATTGAGTTGTAGTTCTTTATATATTCTGGATACCAGTCTTTTGGCAGATGCAGGTTTGTGAAACCATTTCTTCTTTTTTAAATTTTATTTATTTATTTATTTATTTATTTATTTATTTATTTATTATTTTTAGAGAGAAGGGAAGGGAGGGAGAAAGAGAGGGAGAGAAACATAGATGTGCAAGAGATACATTGATTGGTTGTCTTTTGCATGCCTCCCACCTGGGGACCATCCCACATCCCAGGCCTGTGCCCTGACTGGGAATTGAACCAGCAACTTTTCAGTTCACAGACCGACACCCAATTCACTGAGCCATACCAGCCAGGGTCCATTCAACCATAAGATTTTACATATGGAAAAAACTTTGGGATCATCTTGTTCTATCCCCTCATTTTACAAAGGAAGAAAAACTCTCAATTAGATTAAATGATATGCCTAAAAAAATAGAACTCACAGTTCTGAGAGTAAAGACAAGACACAGATCTCCTGGTTGAATAGCCTTTTGGTTTCATGTTTTTTCCTGTTGTCAAGCCATGTGGATTTGTGCTTTAAGATGACATTTGAACTTATCCCTTCCTTTTTACTGAGTTTGCCAACGTGGTGTCTAGTTATATCAAAACTTGATGTCACTCGGACTAATCTTTTCCCCTGGGGCCCATCTTGCACTCTTGTGTCACTGATTTTTCTAATATAGACCTTTCATCAGACATCCAATTATTCCAGAAACTTCAGTGGTTTTCATTGAATTGGGTCCTAAATTTTCAAGGATTACAATACTCTAATCCCATCCTGCCTCTTCACCCTTATTTTTCTTACTCTCCCCATCCTGCACCTGCTCATCAGGATGGTCTCATTCACCCCTACCTGCATTCGAATTTCTGTTGTGGTTCCTGTGTTGGTTCCGTATTCTGGTATCCCACCCACGCCACTCCTCTCCATTTAGCCACTTTCATACAGCTCATAGTTCAAAATCCAACTCTAGTGCCACAGTTTCCATGGAACATTTTCTAATTTTCCTCACCCCTGAGCATACATGGCAACATTCTACTTAGCAACTGAAACTACCCTCTATAACAGATAAACCCTGAAATATCAGTGGTTTGACATCATAGAAGTATACTTGTTCATTGGTAATAGTATAAGTATTGGTGTACTGGCGATCACAGTGGTGGGATGCTGTGCTTTTTGTAGCCATTTAGGAACCCAGGGTTCTGGAGGCTCTGCCATCTCTAACACAAAGCACCCAGAGTGGCCCAAGCACTGGAAGTTGGAGAAGGAGATGAGAAAGCACCTTTGCTTCTTGACCACCTCAGTCCAGTAGGGACATGTCACAGCACTTTTGCTGCTAAGAACTAATCACAGGGCTCTAGTTCACCTTGTGTTGGGAAATGTACTCCGTGCCTGAGCATCTGCATCCCTGAAACTACCATATTCTCTGGAAAGGAAGCACAAATCTTAGAATAGAGGGTGGCTAGTTAGTTTTGTTACAATGTTATCCTGCACTGATTTCCAATTGCTTGGTCTTCTTGTATCCTCAGCTGGTTTATATTATAGCTAAAATACCACAAATATATACAGCAAAATGCAAGTCTAGCACTTAGTGTATGCTCAACAAATGTTTGTTAAATAACAGCATAATTTACATAGTCTTTTTAGAAGTTCTTAGTTCCTAAAACAAGAAAGAAACAAAAATTAACAAATCCCCAGTGGTTCTGTCTTGTCTTTTTTAAGAGCACATTTGCAATGTATTTTCATTTTATAAACACAAAGTGAAATTTAGCTAGATTATCTTCAATTTCAAAAACCATTTTCAACTGGTATATTCTGTTTCCCTTTCCCTTCTAAATCATTTCCATTATAGAAAAGTTGACATATACAAAACCAGAATATTATAATAATACATACCACCTGACTTCACTAATGACTGACTCATGGCCAGTCTCCTTTCATCTGTATGCCCCACTCCCCTCCCACACTAAGTTTTTGAAACTAAACATAAGAATCATATTATTTCATGTGTAAACATTTTCATTTGTATTGCTAATAGATAAGGCCAAAAAACCCCACAATACTATATCTCATTTAAGTAATAATAATAATCCCTTATTATCACTACATAATCATTAGTATTCCAAGTCTCCTATATTTTAAAAACAATTGGTTTATTCAAATCAAGATCCAAAGTCTAGACAATACATTTTATACATGCCTCTTGAATATTTTAAAATTTGTAATTTGCCTTCACCCTCCTTATCTTAGAATTTATTTGTTGAAGAATCCAAATCATCTGTTTTATAGTGATACTCACCTTCTTGATTTGGCTGATTCCATCTCTTGGTCTAACAGTTTAGTGTACCTCTGTCCCCAGCATTTCCTAAACTCTGGCGTTAGGTTTACAATCTTGATTAGATTCAGGCTTGCTATTTCATCATAAATGGGGTTATGTGCCTTCATCAGAGAACCCGTGTACTTGATTACCTCTCTTTTTGATGTCAACATTTCTCAGTGAGTTTAAAAGTTGTCACCCTGATCTGTCCATTATAACAACATTCTCCCTCAGCTTTTCACCTGTGGCTGTCACTGGTGATCATTACCTAGATCCATTATTTCATTATGCATATCTTGTGTCTTTTTATAATAATGTCTTCTAAAGTTTTGAAATATATCATTATTCATTTTCATCTTATTAAATACATTTAAGACATTAAAAAAATTTCCCAGTCATAATAAGGGTAATTAACATGTTTGACACTTAACACTTTACAAAATATTTTTGTAATGGAGTGGCCAGGCCAGATCACTGGGGAGTGAAAGGGGGAACCTCAATCTGGCAAGAGGAGCTGCCCCCTACCTGAAGAAGCCAGGTGGCCTGCCTTTCTGGAGAAGGGAGACTGCTTGAGGCAACTATGAACAAGCCAGCATGCATTGCCCCACAACCAAGCTAGAGCCTTCCCAGCAGAGAGAAGGCTCTGGGAGAAGGGTACTGCCTCAGGCAACTGTAAACAGTCAGCCAGTAAGAGAGTAGAGCAGTGAGCAGGAAGAAGGGCAGAGCTGAGCTCCCCTGAGAGACACCTGAGCCCGAGGGGTTGGGAAGTGTGAAGGCAGCCGGGATTGAAACCAGAGCCTAGGCTGAGCTATGGTAAACAATCCCTGCAGCTCTGACACAGGATGCATGGCACCTGAGTGAGCTATGGGGGCCAGATGCCCCCACCCCACTGAGACACAGTGCTGCTACTGCAGCTGGAGTCTTTGCCCATTTACGGATTGGCAGCCAGAAGAGGGGCATGGGCAAACATGGCCAATATGGCCCACAGTGGTTGAAAAGCTGGACACTTCCACAGCATATGGGATTTGGGGAGGAGGCTTTAAATCAGAATATGAGCAAAAGCCCATGCTCTCTTGCTTTTGTCCCACATGAGCAGGAGCACTAGGGGCTTAGACCAGCTCCCAGAGGCAAAGTCCCATGCTCGGGTGTGTGCTTTGAAGGGTGCCAGCCTTTGGGTTCTCCCTGAAGGCAGTATACAGAGGCATGAGCTGGGAAGTTTCTGTACACAGGGGTGCAGGCAGCTTGAGGCGCCAGGGCATCACGGATGGAGTTTTCCCTACAGGAGTATCTGATGTGATTCGGCTGAGTACTGAAGACAGAGAGAGAGAGACAGGGAGACAGGGTGGAGGAGGGAGAAAGGGAGAGGGGAGAGAGGGAGAGAGAGAGAGGGAGAGCTGTTGTGAGGAGATGATGACTCTGGCATTAGAGGGAGAGAGATCCTGGAGCTGGAGAGATGGGGACCCTTTTGAGTACCAACCTTGGGCTACAGATAAGCAATAATGGGAAACTTCTGGGCATGGACTTGAGTTTTAATTTTTCTGGGAACAAGCGAATTTCTGTGCTTTGCAGGGGGTTGGCTTGGAGCAGAAATGCTCCCAGCCCCCTCAAATTTGGAACCCTGTTAATAAAAACCTATTTCCTTTTCCACAAATCTTCATTTTATGCTGGTACAAGGCAGCAAGTGGCTAGACCCCAGCAGCTCAGTTACATTTTCACACACACTATTCATACACACTATTTTACAAATGTTATCTGATCTTCTCAAAACACTGAGGCAAGCTGGCTCTGTGAACTTGGGCAAAGTTCTTCATCTTAGAGATGAGGGAAATCATAACCATTTCTAGGATTGTTATAAAAATTAAACAAGTTAAATACGTGCAAAATATTTAGAACAGTGCTAACCATATTATGGTAAAAACAAATAAGCATTTTACTACTGCTATTATTGTAATTTTATTTTAGCATTTGTTTTTTTAATTTTTATGGAAAATAATAGAACAATTTAATTTCTATTTTTTACATAATTGTATAACCTCCAGTCATAATCTTGATTAGCATGCATGTGATATGAATTTAGCTTTTACTGTCACTTATTGCTAAATGTTATTTAAATACTCTATTTTATTTATTCATAGAAGATCAATTAAAGTCATTTTCTACCAAAAAAGGTAAAGGGGATGATATTTAACTTACATCTTTTAGGCTATATATATACACCATGTTTTCCTTTGTGAGAAGAAAACATCCATACACTTTTGCATATTTTATATAAGTTTTTGACATGTTTCAGAATAGACTTTAATAAAATTATGTAGTGCTAGAGCTTAAAGGATCTTGGGAAGCAGTCTTAGCACTTTATTTACAGGTGAATAAACTGAGGGCCTAGACAATTGTCCAATTTCACGTGACTAATCCACAAAAATGCCAATACTAATACTGAGATCTTAAATCAAAATCAGCCCAGGTTGCAACCTCTTTCCATTATAATGCATAAAGCTAAATGATTTTCAATGTTCCCCCATCAATTCTCACAATACTACTCTAAAGGCTATTTGGAGTTTTCTTAGTATTTAATTTTTTAAACATTAAATTTATTTGGGTTATGTTGGTTAATAAAATTATATAGGTTTCAAGTGTACAACTATGTAATACACAGAGTTAAAAGTGAGAAACGTGAGCTGCATGCTTGAAGACACACAAATGTCAGTGAAGGTGAGCAGAGTGAGTCCCAGGAACCTATCTCTGTTTAATGACACTTGAATGCCAACAGACAGCAACTGTGTGAAAGACTACGTGTAGATAATGGTATGTACAATAATGTGTGTACACATTAATGCCTATACACAAAGAAAAATAACACTTATTTTCCACTGACACAGTATGCCTAGTTGTACTTGTCTAGTCATACACAGTCATGTATGAAGGGTAGAATTACAAGGCAGACTTTATTTTTGGCTTTTTTAAAACTTTTAACTGTAAAGAATTTTAAATATACACAAAAGTAGACAGAAGGGTACAACAAACATTTATTTATCTATCACTCAGCCCCAATATCCATCAGCCTAAGGCCATGTCTATCCCATGCCTTTTCCCATTTATTTACCCTTTCATATTATTTTGAAGCAAACATTACAGACAACAGATCATTTAATGTAATGATATTTGAAGCATATTTCTTGAGAAGACAAAATACTTTTAAAATAACTACAAGATTAATTATTATGCCTACATTTCTGTAATATAATTAAATAGGCAATTATTCAATTTTCTCATTGTTTTATAAACATCAACTTTTTAGTTTCTTTTTTTATCAAGATTCAGTCCCCTGCATTGTGATTATTTCTCCTTAATCTGTTATTTCTCTCCTTGCTCTTTGCAATTTATTGTTGAAGAAAACAGACCTTCAACCTGTAGATTTCCCCACAGTCTAGGTTTTGATGTATATATTTCTGTGATACAGTTATAAGACAGCTTTAAACATTAAAGAAAATGTTCATTCATATTATTAGTCAGAAAAGTCAGAAGTGCATGACTATAACTTTGTGAATAACTGAATTCTACATGACACAGACCATGGTTTCCAGCTGGGAGTGGGAAAACATAAACCTGATAATTCATGATAATCATTTCCTCACTGGAACTTTTTCTCTTGTGACTAAGCACCAAGTCAAATTCAATTCTTCCATCCTCTTGTCTTCTCTTTGGGAGGACAGAAATAAAGTTCCTGGGCTAGGGTCATCCTTATGTATATGCTGCTCTTTGCTCAGTCCTCTCTTTTAACAGAGATTGAGTCTATTTCTTCATCCTGCATTTGTCCTGATTTCATAGGCTTGTTGTAAAGACTCTATGCTCAGTCAGTCCCCCAAAGAGACAAGAATGGGAGATTCAGAGGAGACGAGAGTTGAATGCAAATGCTAATGGGTGCTGAGAAGCTGCCCCTGGGACCCTGCCCTCTCTTGGGGCAAAACCAAAGGAGATAATTGTAATACCCAGATTTACCTAGATGAACCTCAAGTTTAGAATAGCACCCAGACAACAGGACACCTGGGCAGCAAGGACTGAGGAAGTCTTAGCAGATGGGCTGAGGGCAGCATTATAGAACCCTGCACATGCCAGGATGGTGTGGGAGAATTTGCTGAGAGGTTTTATGTTCCTGAGGAGTTTGAGGGTGGTGGCAAAATACCAAGAGGTGCAGGGAAACAGGGAGGACCAAATGTGTGAATCTTGAGATGTGAATATTGAGGCTGAAGCAATAGCGGGGACCATGTTCACCAACAATGGAGAGCATGGGCCATTCGTGATCAACTGTACCTCAGCTGATGTATGTATGTGACCCACCAAGGAACCACATGGACAACCACACCACAGAAGTCCCACATACCCAATGCTGGAGGGTAGTTAAGGCTTCCTGGTGAAGCTGGCTGAATGTTATGAGAACAGAGAACACAAGAAGGAGGAGGAATATTTTGAATCAAAATAAATATTTATTAGTTTTACACAGAAAGAGACTGGGTTATTTCAAGTGGCAAGACTGAGTTTATTTTCCTTCCATTAGCAGAAAGGGGACTCAAGAGAAAAGCTTCCATCAGAAAAGATAAAAACATATTCTAGCACATCTAATTTTAAAGCCACTACATTATTGATATTTATGTTTATTTTTAAATGTCTAGCTTCATTGTATTATAAGTTTCATGAACGTACAGACCACCCCTTTTTACATTCTCACCACCTAGTTTAGTGCTTTGAATCATTCTGAAGAAGAATTTATTGAATGAATATTACACCCACATATGAAAGCTCCTTACATAGTACTTGATACAGAGGAAGTACTTCATGGTCTTTTGCTTCATAGAGGAAGATGTATTGAATTTCTCTGAGTATTGTCTGCCTGTCTTGCTGCTGAAAGCCAATTCTGTCGTGGATGGCTTTGAAGGTAAATCTGCTTTGGTTATTTTTATAGAAGTTACTTAAGAAGCTGAAGACAATATTTGTCTTCTCTGTCCTTATTTTATATCCAAAGGGTATACTAGGTACAGCAGTAGTCATAGCTGCAGGTGGAAGATGCTAAATACTTAGTAGAGGTTACCCCACCACCAACATAGTCTTGGCCCCTTCCTTAAATCCAACACTTTCTCACCTTTTCCCTCCCAGTCTGGGATCCAATCCATTCTCATTCTCCTCTCCTATTCTGTGCCACCGCTCTGGTCTGCCCTTTCCCATTTACACCTCCAGCCTTCACCCCTTTGCAGGATGGAATCCTGGACAGACAGAGGCCATATATTAAGAATGGTTCTTGTTTTAGGGAGATTCATCTTCTGTGGAAAAACAAAAAAGAAATTTTATAAAATAGTCAAAATGTAATTTAGTATCTATATTGGTAAGCCATTTATTTGTATTACATGTCATTTATAAAAGTATTTGAGGTAAGTATATGTTAATAAACCATTTGTGGTAAATAAATTTACTAACCAGCAAAAAAAAATCTGTGTTCTCTAATTTTGACTTGGGAAATATGGACCCCATAGTACAGGCATACCTGGGAGATATTGCGGGTACAGTTCCAGATCACCACAATAAAGCAAATACTGAAATAAATCAAGTTGTAATCTTTTTGTTGATGGAGGGTCTTGGCTTCAATTGGTAAGAAAAAAAAGGGCAACAGCTGTGAAGGACAATAAAATGAAACCCAATAAGATAAGGTATTTCCCGAACTTGCCTGATAAGAATTACCCGTGCCACTTGTTAAATATACAGATTTCCTCAGCACTTCCCCTGTGGATATGCTGTGTGGGCCCGAAGTCTTTTTCTTTAGGTAATTTTTTCATTTGATAAGTTTAAGAACAATTGCCAATGTACACAGCAAGGACTGGGAGGATGAAGACACATGAGGAATAGGGACATGAGTTCCAGGTAGGGACAAAGAAATTTCTGAGTGAAAAGGAATTCGATCTATCATTCTTCTTTCTTTTCCCAGTATGAATATATCTATGTGAATGTTGATAATCAAAGAAGTTCATGATTATGGAAAACTGATAATATTTATATTGGCAAAAGATAAAGCTATTAAAGTAAAAAAATGAAACCTAAAAATGTAGGTCAAGCTGTGTCAAAAGTGCTGCAGTCATTTCAGCAGTCTTGACTGTTGTATATTATCGCCATGCAGTGCAGTGTGTGATTAACTGAACTGTAAGTTTTGCTGATTAGAACATTATTCCTTCCTCTAAATAGCTATTTACAGCTTCATATAATTAATCTTAATAGGTAATTGTGTATGTGGCATGTTACCCTCTCAATTTTAAAATATTAGACAGAACATTGCATAGATAAGGCCCTTTCTTTATTTTTATTTTTTGAGATTTAAGCTAAACACCTTATAGAATAACAGGTTACCCATTTTATAATCTCTGCCTCTTCTGAGAATGTGTTTGTTTCTGTCCCATCCCTCTTGAATAGGGGAATTCCATACTTCAAAACTTACTGCACTTAGTAAAGAACAGTGTTCACAGAAAAGGAAAACCCCAAACCTTTGTACTTTGAGGCCTCCACCCTCTGAGGGTTCAGTGGTCTTTCATTCCCTGCAGTCTCAGGATCAGTGGGATGGAGGCATCTGGGAACACAGGTGAGGGACAGGAATGACAAGAGCCCTGGGGAGCTGGGATGGTCTGATGCTGCTGGAAGAACTCAGACACTGGGGATGTAGAGGAGCCTCATGGAAGTCAGCAGCCTGGAGACTTCCAGGCCTTCTGGTGTGGCCCTGTCATAGTGTCCACTGCTTAAAAGTTGAGACTATGAAAACTGATAATTCCTAAACGATACAGTTTTTGTAGTATGAGTCTCTTCTTAACAAAACATGGCATGCTATGAAAGAGTCCGCAGTGCAGGTTTTGGGGTGGATGTATTCTCCTTTCCCCAGTCTAGGTTCTGCTTTTTTGTGTTAGCTGGAGACAACATATTTTGTAAGCCTGTTGTACTGAAAACTATTGTCATTAAAAAAATTCCCAGTTGACTAGTACTTCCCAAATGTTAGGTACTTTTAGAAGTTTGCAGCCTTGCAATTATGTCTATTAGTTTAATCCTCTCTCTGTTGCTTTTATGCAAATGACAGCATAGTGCCAACTGATCAGGAACTGATGGAACTCACCACTGAAGGACCTTGGTCATATTATTCACACAGAAAAATTGAATTTTGGTTTCCATAGACATGCACTTCTGCTGCCTATATTTACCAGTCTCATCATGTCCCCTCTTTAGATGTCTCTACAGAGTTTGAAACATCAGTAAAGGATAATAAGCAAGAACATAAAATAGATTAAAAATAGCCCATTCAATAAATGGTGTTCAGAAAATTGGACAGATACATGCAAAAGAAATGAATCTAGACCACATTTTTACACCATACACAAGAATAAGCTCAAAATGGATTAAAGACTTAAATATTAGACTTGAAATCAAGAAACTCTTGGAAGAAAACATAGACAGTAATATCTCAGATGTTTATCATAACAATATTTTTTTCTGATATATCATCTTGAGCAAGGGAAAGAAAAGAAAAAGTAAACAAATGGGACCATATCAAACTAAGAAGTTTTTGCACAGCAAAGAAAACCATCAACAAAATGAAAGCACAACCCACTGAATGGGAGAACACATTTGCCAATGATTCATTTGATAAGGGGTTAACATCTAAAATTTATAAAGAACTTATACAACTCAATACCAAAAAAAAACAATCCAATTAAAAAGTGGGCAAAGGACCTGAATGGACACTTCTCCAAAGAGGACACACAGATGGCCAATAGACATATTGTAAAGATGTTCAATGTCACTAATCATCAGAGAGATGAAACATAAAACCACAAGGAGATATCACCTCACGCCTGTCAGAATGGCTACCATCAATAAACCAACAAACAACATGTTGGCAAGGATATGAAGAAAAGGGAAACCTTGTGCATGGTTGGTGGGAATGCAGATTGGTGCAGCCAGTATGGAAAACAGGATAGAGTTACCACAAAAAATTAAAAATGGAACTACCTTATGACCCAGTGATGATACTTCTGGGAATATAACTAAAGAAACCCAAAACACTAATTTGAAAGAATATATGTTCATTGAAGCATTATTTACAATCACCAAGATATGGAAGCAGTCCAAATATCCATCAGTAGATGAGTGGATAAAAATGCCTTGATATATTTCCACAATAGAATACTACTTGGCTGTAAAAAAGAAGGAAATCTTACCTTTTAGGACAACATGGATAGACCTGGACAGTATTATGCTAAGTGAAATAAGCCAGTTAGAGAAAGACAAATACCATATGATTTTACTTATATGTAGAATTTGATGAATATAATAAACTAACAAACAAAATAGAAACAGACTCATAGATACAGAGAATAGATTGACAGCTGTCAGGGGGAAGGGGAGTTGAGGGCAAGGTGAAAAAGGGGAAAGGATTAAGCAAAGAGAAAAAAAAAGAAAGGAAAAAACCTCACAGACACAGACAACAGTATGGTGATTACCAGAGGGAAAGGGGGTGGGAGTAGGTAAGAGAGTGTAAAGCGGGGATAAATGGTGATGGAGAGAAACTTGACTTGGGTGGTGAACACAGAATACAATATACAGATCATGTATTATAGAATTGTACCCCTGAGACCTATATTATTTTATTAATCACTTTCACCACAATAAAGTCAATAAAAATGAAATAAAAATAAAAAATTTTCTATATTAAACACACCTTCTTTCCACAAAAATATTTTTTTCTTTGTAAAATGATGGTGACAAGTGATTATACTATCTCACTTTTAGAAAAGGGGAAAATGTTAAACTCTCTCAAATTACTGCCCTCAGAATAATATTTCTACATAGAATAAAAATAGCATAAAAACAAAGAAGGACAAGAGTGCCTTCAGAGTTTTCCACAATGCATTTTTATGAATCAAAGGAAAGTGACATTGATCATAGAGGCAGATTGTGTTAGAATTATTTGGGCTCTTAGCTGGGCTTCCTTCCTGGCTGATTCAGTCTGCTCCTTTGTGTATGCCCATCCATCTGTGGAAAGGGGATAATTACAACTGTTCCTCATTTACCTCAGAGGGATGTTACAGAGATTCATTTTAAATGTCTGTAAAGCTCTTTGAGCATGGAGAAGTGTAATTACAGGAAGATATATTGTCATTGCAGTGGTCCTTGCAAATCTTAAGTAATTCCAGCCATCAATACATCGGTGAATATGCATTATTCCACTTTATTAATAAAAATTAGCTCTTCATGCTTGGTGAGCTTTTTCCCAACATGCATGTGTCTAATAGAAGGGAATCTGGAGAATGAATAATCAGCCTCAAATGTAGGTTTTAAATCATCTATTCACCTGGCTGGCATAGCTCAGTGGATTGAGCGCAGGCTGCGAACCAAAGTGTCGCAGATTCGATTCCCAGTCAGGGTACATACCTGGGTTGCAGGCCACGGCCCCCAGCAACCGCACATTGATGTTTCTCTCTCTCGCTCTCTCTTTCTCCCTCCCTTCCCTCTCTAAAAAATAAATAAATAAAATCTTTAAAAAATAAAATAAATAAAATAAATAAATAAATCATCTATTCACTTTTAACTCACTTGTGTTCAGGCTTGAAGCTAAAGGAGGTGAGCTAAAGAAAAGACATGAAGTAAGCAGCAGTCCCAAGCTGCACTGTGGACTAATATTTTTTGGGCTTATGATCAAAAGTGATCACTTGAATTAGAAAAGATTTCTTCAGGTCAGAAATGCTTGTTTCTGGTTTTTTAAAAAATAGTTCCTGAGTAAATCTTGGCAAGTCACCTGAACCTTTTTTGATAAGTTTTCCTAAAGATCTGAAAGAAAATAAAGAGTCAGTTGACATGACCTCTATAACATCTACTGTCAGTTACACAGGAGGCAAGCCTATCACAGATACATCAGAAACATTAGTTTCTTCCAAAATATCATTTTCCCTGTTATTAAATTCTCATTGTCTTTCAAGGAGAAAAGTAAGAGTTGTTTTCTGAAAATTGTTAAAATTTTATTGAGTGCTAAAATTGTGTCAACAACATGGAAAGCTGAGGAAAAGTACAACAAATACATAGAAACCCAGAAATCCAGAATGAAATGATTCCTATTTTCTCCTGTTCCACAGCATGCATTTCTGATTTTTCATTATGAAAATAAACATGAGATGTTGGTCAAATGGCTGCTATGTGTTATAATAATGGTTCTCAAGTATGGTTCCCCAGACCAGCAACTTCAGCATCACCCGAAAACTTGTTAGAAATATAAATCAGAAACTCTGCAGGTGGAGCCCAGCAATCTGTGTTTTAACAAGCCCCCCATACATACTAAAGGATGCCTCTTACAACTGGAATTTCACAGGGTCACAGAGAGGTGAGGATGGGCCTGGACATTCTGTGGGCAGTGTGGTCAGTGGCTGAGCTCATCCTTCTCACTCATTAGGAGGTTTTCCTCTCCCTGAGCCAGCTCTGGACTGATATTTTGGGAGGAGGATTATTGTACTCTGGGATTCAGATCTCATCTTGGTTAAGTGCTCTAACAGGAGATATTTAGACTTGTGGTTAATACTGCATGTCATGAAGACAAAGCTTTTCTCTACTGCTTTTATAACATTCCTTTACAGAGCTGGATGAGGGGGCCCAAGATAGAAAAGGGACAAAAGGTCCTGAAATGCGTTGGATCCCTCCCATTACCATCTCTCATCTCTAACTACCCCCTTCCACCATTCTTTTTCCCTTTTCCTCTCGACCTCCCTGTGTCCAGCATACTCTGCAGTGAAGACTGGGAGAGGTGACAGAGTGAAAGTAACATAGGTACTAGAGGTGACTCAGAGAAAGGATACCCTGGGCCAGTCCCTGACCTCCCTAATAGCACCAGTCAGAATTCTAATTGCCTCTTAGCTAAAAGTAACTATCCTGTCTTCAGCCCCAGTCCCTTCTCCCTCCTTTCAGACAAAAAGCAATTCCTGGAAATAGAAGTTGCCTTTTACTTAAACAGATGTTATTATGATATATGTCCCAATTTTAGCTATCAGTGACCTGGGTTCCAAATAGACCTGGGTCCCCCACAGCTGGAGAGCGGCTAACAGTGTGGCCAACTTCCTCAGGTCCACAGAGCATTTCAGTCCTGCTCACACAGTCTTCGAAGTCAGATTTGGGGACTAATCATATGTGGAATCAGTATTCCCTGCAAGAAACATTCCCTTAGGAAGCTTTTGATCTTTGCAACATCAGAGTGACTGGAAGAGAGCGGACTTTAATTTTCACCTATGGTTTAAAATTAATATGTAAAATATATGAGAAAGGGAGGAATCTGATTGGATTTAGCCACCTGACACATCTGGGTCTTTGTTTATTCTAATCTTTTATGAGCTAATTATTCAGCTGCACACACTGAAAGAGACTTCTGACAAGGAAAGAAGAAAAAAGTGTTGGTTTATTTTGAGTCCATATAGTCAATAAGCAGGGAAGTTAGGATTTTTCTAACTCTGAAAGTAACCACAACTAAGGCATTTTAAAGCAAAAATTAGCAACAATGCTTGAACCTTAGAAGGTCTTAACTACCCCCAAAGATCTTTCAGTAGTCTGTGGGTAAATCTACATTTTGCTTTTCAGGGGGAATTGGAGAGTAGAACTGAACTGCTATTTTTTAAAAAACTCCCTAATATTCCTTAATCTTTAATTCGATTTTCCTGGGTTGCTTTGTAGAATGTGCCTTATCCTACCACACAGGGTATGTTTCCATGGATAGCAGATTTGCAATATGTCCCCCAAGCTACTCTCCACATATGGACTTGGTTACAGGGGTTGATGAGTACACAGCTTTGTTATTATTATTTTTAAAGATTTTATTTATTTATCTTCAGAGAGAGGAGAAGGGAGGGAGAAAAAGAAGGAGAGAAACATCAGTTGGTTGCCTTTTGCATGCCCCTAAAGGGGGAACCTGGCCTGCAACCCAGGCATGTGCCCTGACAGGGAATCAAACCGGAGACCTTTCTGTTTGCAGGCCGGTGCTCAATCCACTGAGCCACACCAGCCAGGTCATGGAGAGCTTTTTTAGATTATCTTATTGCTACTATAGTTAAGAATCATAGAACTTTTTTTTAACTAAAAAGGACATTGTGGGGTTATAGTGCAGCTTTTTTTTTTTTTATTTTACAAACAAAACCCCAAGTCCGGAAAGTTTGAATGGCTTGCCCAAGGTCATACAGCAACTTGATGCAAGGGTTGTGACAAGAATTTAGGCTTCTTAACTCCCAGTCAAGTACTGAGTACATCACCTTTTTTCTTTACCAGTTTTATTTCTTATTTTTCTTTTTTAAAATATATTTTAATGATTGTGCTATTATTTATTTATTTATTTATTTATTTATAGAGAGAAGGTAAGGGAGGGAGAAAGAGAGGGAGAGAAACATCAATGTGTGGTTGCTCTCACACATTCCCCTTTGGGGAACTGGCCTGCAACCCAGGCATGTGGCCTAACTGGGAATTGAACCTGCAAACTCTTTGGTTTGCAGCCTGAGCTCAATCCACTGAGCTACACCTGCCAAGGCCAATTTTTCCCCACTTTATTCCCTGCCTCCCTACACTCCCTCCCACCAAGCATTCCCCACACCTGCCTTTAGCTCATGTCCACGGGTCATACATAAAAGTTCTTTGGCTTCTCCATTTCCTATACTATTCTTAACCTCCTCCCATACCTACCAGTTATGCTTCTTATTCCCTGTACCTTTTCCCCTATTCTTCCCCCACCCCTGCTGATAACCCTCCATGTGATCTCCATTTCTGTGATTCTATTCTTGTTCTAGTTGTTTGCTTAGTTTGTTTTTGTTTTTGTTTTTTTAGATTCAGTTGTTTATAGTTGTGAGTTTGTTGTCATTTTACTGTTCATATTTTTTATCTTTTTCTTTTTCTTAGCCAAGTCCCTTTAACATTTCATATAATAAGGGCTTGGTGATGATGAACTGCTTTAGCTTTACCTTATTTGGGAAGCACTTTACTGCTCTTCCATTCTAAATGATAGCTTTGCTGGAGAGAGTCATCTTGGAAGTAGGTCCTTGCCTTTTATGACTTTGAATACTTCTTCCCAGCCCCTTCTTGCCTGCAAGGTGTCTTTTGAGAAATCAGATGATAGCCTTATGGGAACTCCTTTGTAGGTAACTGTCTCCTTTTCTCTTGATGCTTTTAAGATTCTCTCTTACCTTTAATCTTGGCTAAAGTAATTATGATGTGCCTTGGTGTATGCTTCTTTGGGTCCAACTTCTTTGGGACTCTCTGAGCTTCCTGGACTTGCATGTCTATTTCCTTCCCCAGATTAGGGAAGTTCTCCTTCATTACTTTTTCAAATAAGTTTTTAGCTTCTTGCTCTTTCTCTTCTCCTTCTGGCACCCCTATGATTCAGATGTTGGAATATTTAATTAAAGATGTCCCAGAGGTTCCTAAGTCTCTCCTCATTTTTTTGAATTTTTGTTTCTTCATACTGTTCTGGTTGAATGTTTATTTCTTCCTTCTGGTCCAAATAATTGATTTGAGTCTCAGTTTCCTTCCCTTTACTGCTGGTTCCCTGTACATTTTCCTTTATTTCACTTTGCATAGCCTTCACTTCTTCCTCTATTTTGTGACCCAACTCAGTTATTTCTGTGAGCATGCTGATTACCAGTGTTTCGAATTCTGCATCTGATAGGCTGGCTCTCTCTTCATTGCTTAGTTGTTTTCTTTTCCAGAGCTTTGATCTATTCTTTCATTTGGGCCATTTTTTTGTCTTGGTGTGCCTTTTACATAGTAGGCATTGGCCAGGACAACTTTAAATATTCCAGGGTGGGGCAAACCATGTCACTTCCTTGTGGTGCTATATATGGGAGAAGGGCCCAAGAGGGAACAATGCCACTTGCTGGGCTCTTGAGCAGCTTTCAGTCACTTCTCCTGCTTTCCACAAGCAAATAGGGCCTTTCCAGTGCTGATTCCCAGGTGGGCAGGCTTGTGTACATTCTAGGACCCTGTGAGTCTCTGAAACAAACTCTCCTGTGACGCTGGGAGTCCCACCGCCACACCCCCACAGGTTTTTTTAGTCAGAGGTTTTGAGGCTTTATTTCCCCATGCTGGAACCCTGGGCTATATGGTCTGTCTTGCTCACCAGTTGCTCCTCCCAGTTTATCCACAAGCAAATGAAAGACGGGACCAGCTCTGCCAGACCCAAGTCTGCCAGCTGTGGCCTCACCCACCCTGGTCCTCCAGCCACAGCCTTGTCTCGGGTCCTCTCCACCCTGGCTGCCCATCTCTGCTCCTCCTACTATCTGGGTGAATGTTTCTTCTTTAACTCCTTGATTGTCAGATTTCCATACAGTTCAATTTTCTGGCAGTTCTGGATGTTTTTTTGTTTTTAAATTTGTTATCCTTCTTTTGGTTGTGCGAGGAGGCACAGTGTATCTACCTATGCCTCCATCTTGGCTGGCCCTTTTCTTAAAAGAAAAAAAAAAACACTTGAAATTCTTTACTCTCTGGAGACTGAGCTGAGCGGGTGGCCAAACTGGTGTAGATATCGGACTTTTTCTCAAGCAACAAGGTTTCGATACTGTCAAAGAACATCCAGACAGGGAACTGTCCTATCTGCTCCCAGGGGTGGACACAGATTAGATGGACATTTGGAAACCTGAAGGCCTTGAAGGGAAAGGTGACACATTACAGGTGTCAGGCTGCCATTAATACTAAGCATTCTGATAGTATTTTGATGCTGCTCAGGAGAGAGCAAGAGCTCTCTTTCCTACTGGCTCTAATTTGTCTTCGTAGTCTCTCTGTCAGCAGATCCAAGACCACTCTTGACTAAAATTACATAGATACAGATCATCCCTTTAAAGGAAAATTCTGTGGTGGAAGTAGTTAGCTCAAAATTTGGAAGAGGTTTGAATTTTTGAGAATGAAGAAGCCTTCAATTAAATACTTCAAAAAATTAAGTGAAGATAAGGGAGAACATCAACGGAGTCATCAATAAATTTAAAAAAATCTCAATACTTCAAATTAAATTATTTCAGTGGGTTTTAAGAGGATTGATACATAGCTATTTTGCTGATTAACTGCTTAGATCCTTTGGTTTTTAAAAAAATTTTAGTTATAGTTGACATTCAATATATTAGTTATAAGTGTACAGTATTATAGTTAGACATTTACATAATTTACAAAGACATTCCCCCCATAAGTCTAGTACTAACCTGGCACCATACATTGTTATTACAATGTTATTGACTATACTCCCTCTAATATACTTTACATCTCCGTAACCATTTTGTGCTCTTAGATCCTTTTTGGAATGTGGTGGACTGGTTTCTATCTCTCTGAAGTAGTCTACATTATTAGAATGCACACAGAGAAAAGCTCAGAGGCTTGCTATTTTTTTTTTTGGCACAGTAAAATCTTTCTCAAGATTTTCTATGATATGGTTTTGTTTTTTGTTTTAATACCTCATGTCAAATCATGTTGCCTTTGTATATTGTGATTCATGGCAAGATAAAAAATAAACCACCACTGAAATTTAAAAAGAAGCTACTTAACGAAGAAGATCTCAAGTAGCTAATGAGTCAGTGCGTATTCACAAGACTTGGATCAATGCTTGCAGGGACTATTTTATGTGAGAACAAAGACACCAAAGAGATAGGGCCACTGGGAGGAAACTGGGTGGGTGGGGGCTGGGGAAGGCTACCATGGAACACAGGAATCAGGAAATTCCCAGCCCTAATTACCAAAGCCAAGTGGAAAAGAGAGCAGCTGAAAGAAATTCAGAATCAAAAACAGGTGGAAAAAGCAGGAACTGCAATGTTCTTAGCAAGGAGGGACATCTTTCATTTTACATCACCTACAACACATTTTAAATGTAAAATCTTGTCCAAGAAAAGAGGTTCCTCTGATTCAACAGCTGAAGGGCAGCCTGTTATTTCCCTCCCTCCTGCAACTGACACTTGCCGGAGGGACACCCAAATCCCCTGAATTGGAACATTACATCATACAGCAAAATATTCATTTTAATCCAATGTGTTTTCCCAGGAGCATTCAAAACAGCACAGTAACCTGGTGCTTTTGAGATGGTAATTTATTTGCATAGTTTTTGTTTATTCAAGACCCTAGATTGGCTGAAATGTCCCTCCAGGAATTGCCCCTCCAGAGGCAGTGACAATAGGTCTTCTGTGGAAGGGACTGCTGGGAGAGCCATGAGCTTCATTCAGTACAGGCAGCTTTCAGGGAAGTGAGAGCTGAGGGCCTGGCTGCCAACATTTTAATGAATTGCTTCAGATATTCTCTCTCATGGCTTCCACTGTGTTTAGAAATCTGAAAGAAAGAAAAGCATCTATGTACAGAACACATGACATTTGGACATTAAAAATTTGCCACACACACAAATATCTGTTATAGATTTCTTTTGAAATGTCTAAGTACTGTTTATGAAATTCTCAAAACATTCCATAAAGTCAATGTGTGCATTTTTAATGAAAATATTTATGTGATGGATATTATTTTTTGCCATCAATTTTCCTATGAAGTAAAGTCATGTGATAGCTCTGAAAAAAAAATGTATGAGTAATTTTTCCCCTTCTAAGGCCAGTTAATAGAAGATTCCTATTAAGGAAAAGATAGTCACTTAAGAGGTGAAAATATAATTTTCCATCATGTTTCTTTTTTTATTTCCAGCCAGTTTTGGAGATTTACTTCACAGAACACAAAGTTAATAAGTTTAGAAACTTTATGAGTTTGCAGTATAGGAGAAAATGCAATCTAATTTAAAGCCCTTGCATCTTCTGATAATTCAGTATTTTATTTATTTATTTAAACATTTTAAAAATATGTTTATTGGTTTTAGAGAGAGAGGAATGGTGAAAGAGAGAAACATTGTTTAGTTGCCTCCCATAGGCACCCCAACTAGGGATTGAACCCACAATCTATGTATGTGTCTGACCAGAAATTGAACCCCCAACCTTTTGGTGTACAGGATGACACTCCAACCAACTGAGCCACACCAGCCAAGCCTGATAATTCAGTGTTATAAATCAAACTCACCCATATCACTATGTAAAGTTCATTCTTAGCAGGATAGTAGATGATAGTTCTTTTTATGGGGAAAAAACTTTATGAGGTTTCTGAAACACCAATCATTCTGAAACAGTTATGTTTTTAGAAATATTTTTCATCTTGAAACAATCACGAACTTACAGAAAAGTTGGGAGTACTATGCAAATAACTTTTTTTTCTTAACCATTTGAGACTAATTGCTCATCTGCTGTCCCATTATCCCCCAATACTTCAGTATATATTTTCTGTAAACAAGAACATTCTCCTCTATAACCACAGGTCACCAGTCAAAATCAGGATATTAGCCTTGAGACATCACCATCAGCTAATCTTCAGACCCATTCAAGTTGATTCACTTGGCCCAATAATAGATTGTATAGCAAAATTATCCAGGTCACAATAACATGCAGCATCTATCTGTCATGTTTCTTCAGTCCCCTTCAGTCTGGAACAGTTTCCCAGTCACTCAGTGGCTTTTATGACCTCGATACTTTCAAAGATAACAATGCAGTGATTTTGTGCAAGATCCTTTAATTAATTTTGTCTGATGTTTCCTCATGCTTAGGTTAAGGTTATCATTTTTGGAAGTGATTTTATTCTATAATTTCTATTAGTCCCCTTACTGGTGACATTCACTTTGATCCCCTGATTTAGGTGGTATATAACAGGCTTAGTAAGTATTTTGTGGGGAGGCACTTGGAACCTATCTAGATATCCTATTCTGTATAAAACTTTCTCTCTATATATTTATATGGTTTTCTGTTTTATTCAACAGTTTGTTAAATTAATTAAACATAAAGGCCATTAGGCTTAGGTATCTCTAATGCCTGGGCAGCTTACTAAGCAAACCAAAATCTAAATGTGACTGTGTAACCCAGGGCCATGTGACACCTTCAATTTACGTGACTCAACCATTAGTGCTGAAGAAAACAGGTTTTTTTTTAAAAGGCTTCCAGCCTTGGGGGTGCCGAGAACACTCCTGCTCAGAGCGCTGACCCAGACCCAGTGACCCAGAACTTCCCATGTTCCACAAAAGGCTACAAGCCAAAACCATGCCTAGAAGTTCCCCATATTTTTATCTGTCCATTAGCTGGTCACACAAACAGATTTTCATCCTTTCTGGAATGCACACTTGTGTGTTCCAGAGTTGCCGTTCTTTTGCAGCACCTTTTTTTTCTAGGATTTGGGGTGCACTGTTTTCAGCTTCTGTGTAGCAGTTCTGGAAACCATGGGTCATGTTACATTGGATTACAGTATCTCAGAGGCTGACGCCCAGGGAGGCACACATCCCTTCATGGGATCCTGTCTTCAGGAGTGGGCTCCCACCCATGTGGGGTCTAAGTCCCTAGTGCACCCCTCATCTCCTGGCCCTGCAAGTTCAGTGAGCAGGGCCAGGAGCCCAGAATATCCAAATACCAAAAAACCAGAGGGAGAGAGAGCTTATACCAAGCTTTAAAGTCCCACACCAAAAGTCCTCATATCAAGAGACCTACTTTTCTGGACGTTCTTTACAGAAGCAGAAGTCTGCCACTCAGTATTTTTGGTCACAGTTCAGCTCCAAGCACCTCTTACATGTCTGTGCTTGGCCTGGTCTGGTGGGTCTTCCCAGCTCCGTCAGCTCTGTCACTCTCTTCTCCAGGCAGAGAGACCTTGTGGCTGACTCCTCTGGTCTCATGGCTATCTCCCTCTTGACCTTCAACTTGCCCTAATTTAAATGCTCAGCTTGAAACTTCCTGTATGACCTTCCTATGGTGCATTAGTGTCTGCCATTTTTGTCGGTTCCCCAGTGTCTTTGACCCTCTTTCAGCTGTCATCTTTGGTTAGAGCAAGAGTTCCTAGTGACTCACAGGTATCTGGGGTGGGCATCTACCTGCCTGACCCCCCCACCCCTGTGCCCAGCAATGTCATGAGTCACTGCACATTCGTACAGTCATGCACATAATTCTGCAACTTCCGAGATCTTTGAGGCAGGCTAGACATGGCTATTAACTTGCCTTTGTTATGCAATGTGTCATAAAATGCACCTTCCACACTTCCCTGTCCCCCAATCCTGCCCGTAGGCAGGGGTGTTCCCCTATTACCAAATACCTGAAGATTATGACATTAAAAACTAAGGACAACCAATCACAAATAGCCAATCAGGTTTTAAGCCAATCAATAGTTTTCTTACTTTGTTTTCATTTTTTCTCTATAAAAGTAGAGCACTTCTAATTGTTTCCTGTTTGGTGCTGCCTGATTTGAATAGATTTTGTTCAAATAAACTCTCTAAATTTTATTATGCTTAAATTTATATTTTAACAGTTTGTAGTCCTTTATTATCATTGTTTATTTTGATGTGCAAATTGTCCCAGATTTGGCCAGTTGGGAGCTCCTTCAAACTGGCTCCTATGTCCTTCTCACATATCCCCAGCGTGCAGATCCTGTTCTTGCTTTCTGGCACTATGACATGTTCCAGGCTCATCTTGTTTCCTTGTTCCAAGTGTGTTCATTGATATCAGGGATATTGCTGCTCCCAGACTTTCAGTGGACACCACTAGGGAATGCATATGTATATGCATATATACATACACACATTTACTTTACCATCTACATTGACATCTATTATCATCTATCTAGCTAATGAAAACTTTAAATTTACACCAATACCTCCAATTTTAATCCAGCACTATAGAGTTTTAGGTGTTTTTTTTTCTTTTCTTGTGACACCCTTTCCTGCCAGTGAGAAACATAGCTCAGGTTATTCTTAACATATTTACTTAACTGATCAATCCCTATGTAAGTAGCCAATCTCCCATCTCAGTTGCCACTCCCACCTGGTGCAGATGCCCTCTCCAACTCACTCGAAATCTGATACCCTATGCTGGACAACCATCCCCACTTACCTACCCACATGGATGCCCCAGTCACTCTGACTGGCCTCTCACACCTCACACTGGGTGACACTCCTCTCCCCCTTGAACACCCCTTTGCCCTGCTTGGGCTCTGAAATTCAAATTTTGGCCAACATTCTGCCTTCAATCTCATCTGTACAGATGTTTACTTTTCTTTGCCTGACCTGGTTAGGACGGAATTATTTAGAAACAGAGGGGAAAGACAGTGAAGGGGGGAAGGGAATAGGGGTGAAAAGGAGGAAGGAAAAGAAGAAAGGGGGAAGGACAAATTTATTTTTAAATAAATAGTAAGCAAATTAAGTTTCTCCTAAAATGATACAATTTAAATAAGAAAAGTGGAATCTAAAAAGCCATTTAAGAATGAGTGTTTTCTACATCAACAAAATGAAAAGGGAACCAACCCTGTGCGAAAACAAAATTGCCAATGATACTTCGGACAAGAGTTTGATCTGCAAAACATATATAAAACTCACACGACTTCACACCAGGAAGACAAGCAATCAAATTAAAAAGCAGGCAAAACACCTGAATAGACACTTCTCCAAGGAGGACACAAAGATGGCTCACAGACCCATGAAAAAATGCTCAACATCACTACCCTTCAGAGAGATGCAAATTAAAGCCACAATGAGATACCACTTCTCACCAGTCATAATAGCTATTATTAACAAATTAACAAACAACAAGTGCTGGTGAAGTTGTGGAGAAAAGGGATCACTAGTGCACTGTTGGTGGGATTGCAGACTGGCACAGCCTCTGTGGAAAACAGTATGGGATTTCCTCAGAAAACTAAAGATGTACCTGCCTTTTGATCTAGTGATTCCACTGCTGGGATTATACCATAAGAATGCTGAAACATTAATGCAAAAGAACCTATGCACCCCACTTTTCATAGCAGTGTTATTTATAACAACCAAGTTCTTGAAACATCCTAAGTGCCTGTCATAAATGAGTGGATCAAAAAACTATGGTACATTTACACAACAGAATACGACACGGCAGAAAGGAAGAATGGAGCTCCTACCCCTTGGGACAGCATGGATGGAACTGAAGAGCATTATGCTAAGTGAAATAAGCCAGGCGGTGAAAGACAAACACCATATGATCTCACCTGTAAGTGGAACCTAATCAACAAAACAAATGAGCAAAAAAGAACCAAAGACATGAAAATAAAGAACAAACTGACAGTGACCAGAGGGGAGAGGGGAGGGGATAATGGGAGAAAGAAGGAGAAAGGGCAAGTCAAAGATATGAATAGAGGACTCATGGGCACAGACAATGGTGGGATTGCCTGTGGGACGGGGGGGATGGGGCAGGGGAGAGCAATGGGGGAGAAAAGGTGGGACAAGTATAACTGAACAATAAAAAAAAAGAAGTGGAGTGTTTTCTGAGATAGAATATAACATTCAGTCCCGTGGTTATGACAAGTAATACCAAAATCCATGCATTACAGATGATAACCCATCTTTCACATGGTAATATGGTTTTGGATGATCTTTTCATACTTTTATATTCCATCATTGTTCCTATTTGAGATATAGTAATTCCACAGTTAATACTACCCATTCATTTGCTAAACTTTTTAAAATATATTTTATTGATTATGCTACTACAGTTGTCCCATGTCCCCCCTTCACTCTTTTCCACTCTGCATACACCCTCCTACCCACATTCCCCTTTAGTTCATATCCATGTGTCATACTTATAAGTTCTTTAGCTTCTACATTTCCCATACTATTCTGACCTCCCTCTGTCTATTTTCTATCTACCATCTATGCTACTTATTCTCTGTACCTTTTCCCTTTCTCTCCTCCTACTCCCCTGTTGCTAACCCTCCATGTGATCTCCATATCTATGGTTCTGTTCCTATTCTAGTTATTTGCTTAGTTTGTTTTTTTGTTTTAGCTGTGGTTGTTAATAATTGTGAGTTTGCTGTCATTTTACTGTACATGTTTTTTATCTTCTTTTTCTTAGATAAGTCCCTTTGACATTTCACATAATAAGGGCTTGGCGATGATGAGCTCCTTTAACGTGACCTTATCTGAGAAGCACTTCATCTGCCCTTCCATTCTAAATGAAAGCTTTGTTGGATAGAGCAATCTTGGATGGAGGTCCTTGCCTTTCATGACTGGAATACATCTTTCCAGCCCCTTCTTGCCTGCAAGGTGTCTTTTGAGAAATCAGCTGACAGTCTGATGGGAACTCCTTTCTAGGTGACTGTCTCCTTCTCTCTTGCTACCTTTTTTTTCTAAGATTTTATTTATTTATTTTTAGAGAGAGGGGAAGGGTGAGAGAAAGGGGGAAAGAAACATCAATGTGTGGTTGTGTTTCATGTGCCCTCAACTGGGAACCCGGCCTGCAACCCAGGCATGTGCCCTGGCTGAGAATTGAACCTGTGACCCTGTGGTTCACAGGTCAGTGCTCAATCCACTGAGCCACACCAGCCAGAGCTATCTCTTGCTGCTTTTAAGATTCTCTCCTTCATTTTAATCTCGGATAATGTAATTATGATGTGCCTTGGTGTGTTCCTCCTTGGGTCCAACTTCTTTGGGACTCTCTGAGCTTTCTGGACTTCCTTGAAGTCTATTTCCTTTGCCAGAATGGGAAAGCTCTCCTTTATTAATTTTTTCAAATAACTTTTCCACTTGTTGCTCTTCCTCTTCTCCTTCTGGTACCCCTATAATTCGGATGTTGGAATGTTTAAAGATGTCCTGGAGGTTCCTAAGCCTCTCCTCATTTTTTGAATTCTTGTTCCTTCATTCTTTCCTAGTTGGATGTTTCTCCTAGTTGGATGTTTCCTTCTGGCCCACTCCATTGATTTGAGTCCCAGTTTCCTTCCCATCACTATTGGTTCCCTGTACATTTCCCTTCATTTCACTTAGCGTAGCCTTCATTTTTTCATCTAATTTGTGACCAAATTCAACCAATTCTGTGAGCATCCTGATTACCAGTGTTTTGAACTGTGCATCTGATAGGTTGGCTATTGCTTAGCTGTATTTTTTTTCTGGAGGTTTGATCTGTTCTTTCGTTTGGGCCATTTTTTTTTTGGTCTTGATGCACCTGTTACATAGTGAGGGGTGGAGCCTTAGGTGTTCACCAGGGCAGGGCTACCCACATCACTGCATTGTGACACCGTATGTGGGGCAGGGGTCGGAGATAGAACAATGGCGCTTGCTCTGCTCTCTGCTGGATTTCAGCCACTTCTCCTGCTTCCCATAAGCAAATTGGGCCCTTCTGATGCTGATTCCTGGGTGCGTGGGTTTGTGTAGGTCCTGGGACCCTGTGGGTCTCTCCAACAAACTCTCCTGTGAAGCTGGGAATTTCTCCTGGTGCCTCAACCCCCACAGGTGTTTTCGATTGGTGTTTTGAGGCTTTATTTCCCCACTCTGGGGCCCTGGGTTGTGCGGTCTGTCTCGCTCCCCAGTTTCGCATGGTTTACCTGTGCACAAATGTGGGCCTGCCTCGCCCACCAGCCGCCTTGTGCGCTGCACCCCTCCACAATCTGCTGCCTGTCTGGGTCTGCCAGCCACTGCTTTTCGACAACCCCTCTCTGCCCAGCTGCCCGACTCCACCCCTCCTACTGGTCTGGATGAATGTGTTTACTTTTACTCCTTGGTTGTCGAACTTCCATACAGTTAATTTTTCTGTCAGTACTGGTTGTTTTTTGTTTTTAAATTGTTGTCCTTATTTTGGTTGTGCGAGGAGGCACAGTGTGTCTACCCATACCTCTGTCTTGGCTGGAAGTCCTTTTTTGCTCCTTTCTTGTTTTTTGAAGTAGACTCGTAATGTTATGAATTTCCCTCTTAGTACTGCTTTCACTGTGTCCCATAGATTTGGGATTATTGTGTTTGCATTTTATTTGTCTCAAGGTATCTTTTGATTTCTTCCTTGATCTCATTGTTAACCTATTCATTGTTTAGCTGCATATTATTTAGCTTCTATGTATCTGTGTATTTTTCAATGTTCTTTTTGTAGTTGATTTCTAGCTTCATACCATTGTGGTCAGAGAAGATGCTTGATATTATTTAAATCTTCTTATATATACTGAGACTTGTTTTGTATCCTAACATGTGATCTATCCAAGATAATACTCCATGTGCACTTGAAAAGAATGTATATTCTCCTGCTTCGGGTTGAAATGCTCTGAGAATATCATTTAAATCCATTTGATCTAATGTGTTATTTAAGACCATTGTTTCCTTGTTGATTTTTCTGTCTGGAACATCTGTGCATTAATGTGAATGGAGTATTAAATTTCTCTAAGATGTATTATTGTCAATCTCTTCCTTTATATCTATCAATATTTACTTTATATATTTAGGGGCTCCTCTCTTGGGTGCGTAAGTGTTTACGCAGTTTAAATGGTCTTGTCGGATTCATCCCTATATCATTATGTAATTTTTTCATTGTCCCATTATAGCCTTTGTTTTAAAGCCTATTTTGTTTGATATAAGTATTTCCAGCTCAGATTTTTTTTCATTTCCATTTGCATGAAATATCTTTTTTCATCCCTTTGTTTTCAGTCTGTGTGTGTCTTTGATCTTCAGTGGGTCTCTTGTGGACAGTATATATATATGGGGCTTGTTTTCTTATCCATTCAGTTATCCTATATCTTTTGACTGGAGAACCCATTTACATTTAAAGTGATTAAAACAACATTTTCATTAATAAACTTATGTGCATTGAAATTAAGTAGAAGTAAATCGACTAAACACCAAACTTTGAATTTTGGCAGCTAATCCTTTGAAAGAAAAGCTGAAAATTTTTTCATGAAAATTAATACAGGTTACAGTTTGAGGATCCTTTAGAATTTAATGGTATATTAGTAGAATTCCTCTGCACTTCCAGGAAATTATTATTTATTTAAATGTTGCTTACCATCAGGTGTCTTCCTATGTAGATGTTAAGAATGCTGCTTCCCTATCATAACCTATTTTCAGTAGAAACATTTAATATGTTTTAAAATAAATAAGTACCTAATGTGGTGGCCATTATGACTCCCCCAAATCCATTTGCCCCCAGTCAGGGGGTAACATTTCTTCTTGCCAGTGATTGATTTAGGAATGGGCATGTACATCTGTCAGGGTTAGGTTCACCAGAAGGTAATAAAAACCCAAATTAACATTGAATTAAGCACACAAGGTTTTATTTTCTCACATTTGTAAAGGTAGACAGTACATTGCTTATAAAGGCAGGTCTCTAGAGTCATCAGGGAACCAGTCTTCTTTCAGTTTTTTTATTCCATTAGCTCTTTTTTAAAATTTTTTAAAATATATTTTATTGATTATGCTATTACAGTTGTCCCATTTCCCCTTTCACTCCCCTCCACCCTGTACACCCTCTCCCACCCACATTCCCCCCTCTTTAGTTCATGTCTATGTGTCATACTTATAAGTTCTTTAGCTTCTACATTTCCCATACTATTCTTACCCTCCCCCTATCTATTCTCAACCTACAATCTATGCTACTTATTCTCTGTACCTTTTCCCCCTCTCTCCTCCTCCCACCCCCCCCCCATTGCTAACCCTCCATGTGATCTCCATTTCTGTGGTTCTGTTCCTGTTCTAGTTGTTTGCTTAGCTTCTTTTGGTTTTGCTTTAGGTGTGGTTGTTAATAATTGCGAGTTTGCTGTCCTTTTACTATATATGTTTTTTCTGTATCTTCTTTTCTTAGTTAAGTCCCTTTAACATTTCATAAAATAAGGGCTTGGTGATGATGAACTCCTTTAACTTGACCTTATCTGAGAAGCACTTCATCTGCCCTTCCATTCTAAATGAGAGCTTTGCTGGATAGAGCAATCTGGGATGTAGGTCCTTGCCTTTCATGACTTAGAATATTTCTTTCCAGCCCCTTCTTGCCTGTAAGGTCTCTTTTGAGAAATCAGCTGACAGTCTGATGGGAACTCCTTTGTAGGTTACTGTCCCCTTATCTCTTGCTGCTTCTAGGATTCTCTCCTTCATTTTTACCTTGGCTAATGTAATTATGATGTGCCTTGGTGTGTTTCTTCTTGGGTCCAACTTCTTTGGGGCTCTCTGAGCTTCCAGGATTTCTTGGAAGACTATTTCCTTTGCCAGAATGGGGAAGTTCTCCTTTATTATTTGTTCAAATACGTGCTCAATCTGTTGCTTTTCCTCTTCCCCTTCTGGTACCCCTATAATTCAGATGTTGGAATGTTTAAAGATGTCCTGGATGCTCCTAAGCTTCTCATTTTTTTTGAATTCTTATTTCTTCATGCTTTCCTGCTTGGTTGTTTCTTTCTTCCTTCTGGTCCACTCTATTGTTTTGATACCCAGTTTCCTTCCCTTCACTATTGGCTCTCTGTGCATCTTCCTTCGTCTCTTTTATGGTAACCTGCATTTTTTCATCTAATTTGCACCCAAAATCAACCAATTCTGTGAGCTTCCTGATCACCAGTGTTTTGAACTGTGCATCCGATAGATTGGCTATTTCTTGGTCACTTAAATGGATGAGTCCTGGAGGACTGATCTTTTCTCCTGTTGGACACATGGCTCTCTCCCTGTCTCTCCTTTTTTTTTTTCCCAGTCTGGTTGCTCTTGTTACGCTGAGGGGCAGAGCCTTAGGTGTTCACCGGGGCTGGGCACCCCAGTTGCTAGATTGTGACATTAGATGTGGGGGTGGGGACGGGGACAGGGACAGGGACAGGAGGGAACAATGGCGGTATTTCCATTCTCCTGGGATCTCAGTCCCTTCTCTGGTATCCTGGGTTGCGAGCTCTGCCCTGGTCCATAATCGCCGCCTCTCTGGGTCCACCAGCCGCTGCTTGTGTACTCAGGGTCCACCGCTGCAATCTTGCGCACCCCGGTTGGCTTACACGCCGAGTTCGCGCCAAGTTCTCCCCGACAACCTCCGGGTGCTGCTGACCCGTGCCCACCCGGCTCCTCCTCTCCGCTCCTTCTACCGGTCTGGATGAACGGGTCTACTTCAACTTCTTAGCTGTCCGACTTCCATTCAGATAAATTCTCTATCAGTTCTAGGTGTTATTCTGGCTCTAAATTGTTGTTGTTCTAACCTTGGTTGTGCGTGGAGGTACGGTGCGTCCACCTACACCTCCATCTTGGCCGGAAGTATTCCATTAGCTCTTTGAGTATATCCTTGTCCTCACGGTCCAAGATTACTGTGAAAGCTTCAACTATCATGTTTGCATTCCAGAAATCAGATCAAAAGAGAAAAATAGGATTATGCCTTCCTTTTAAGTATACTTCACAGAAGCTCTACATAATACATTTACTTACATTTCATTGACTAGAACTCAGTAGTGTGGTCCAATATAGATGCAAGAGAAGCAAAGAAATATAGGCTTTTAGTTGGCTAGCCATATGCCCAGATAAAAATCAATATAACACTATTACAGAAAGTGGGGAGAAAGGATATTCAGAAGCAACTAGAGGTCTCTTTCCTGGTATGAAACTCAATTCTTGACAACAGATTCCAATGAACCTCTCCTATGGAATTTGCAGGAAAGATTTATTTATTTCTAATACAGGAGACATGAGAAAGGAAGATCCTTTCTGCCTCTGTATGTTTCAAGACTTGGTTTTTATTCCTGGAACTTCACCAGTCTTGTTACCAGTATGAAGATGGAATCAACAGATGGAGCTGGGCAGAGACCAGAGAACTTCAGAGAAAGGGAGCCCAGCCTGCCATTCTTGCTGCCAGCCATACCTCAGGCCCTTTTGATAGAGATAACAAACTTCCCTATTGTTTAAACAATGAGTCACAATTTTATTTTACTTGCAGCCAACTGTCTTAGTTTTACAGGGCTATCACTTCAAAATTTTGGCAACTTCCACCAAAGAGCGATTGATTGTGTAATAGTCTTTTTTTTTTCATTAAATTTTTACATTCAATATTACCCTGTATTAGTTTCACTTGTATAGCAAAGTAGTTAAAAATCATGTCATTTGTTCTATATTTCTATAATGTTCTTATTAACATAAACTAAAATAATGTCAAGGGAGTAGGCTTGGGGGGAAAAGGCCCAGATAAGCAAAAAGTGTTAGTTCCTGAGCCCTGATAACTAAGAATCTCTGGGTTACAGCACACCTGAAACTCATTCTGTTAGCACACTTCTCAATTGCTTGAGCCAATGCATTTCTTTTATGATGTAAGCCAGTTTTAATTGGATTTTCAGTTACTTCTGCTAAAAGCACCCCTAGTCCAGGATCCTCAAACTGTAATGAGCATGCAAATCATCAGAGGATCTTGTTAAACTGAATAGATTTTGATTCTGCAGGCAGGGTCTACATTTTAACAAGTTCCTAAGTGATCCTTATGCTGCTAGTTCATGGATGATGCTTTGAATAGCAAAGTTCTGCTGCTTAATACAGGGATCTTTCTACCTGTGCACTGATACATTTCATCACAGAGAGGGCCACATGGAGATAGACTTGGATAGGCTAGCTTAGTGGAGATAGCCAGAGCTAAAGGTCTAGGTCCAGAGAGAAGTCTAAAATGGGGGTGAGTACTGATTCTGTAAGTGAGAATCAGACCCTGGGCCACAAGTTCTAAAAGCAGACCACAGAAAAATAGGAGTAGAAAGGAGGAGATTTTAGAAAAAAGGAAAAGGCTCTTAACCCAGAACTTCTAGAAAGCAGAGTCTGGGCAAAGATTAAAGTAATGACACTTTTAGGAAAAATGCAAACACAAGGCAAGAAAAGAGGTGAAGCAAGGCAGTGCATCAGAATCTGAATTTTAACAAGATCTTTGGATGATTCATGTGTACCATGAAGTTTGACAAGCACTGGTCTGGCTACCAGTGTTGTAAATAGTGTCGCTTTCTTTCTTTTCTTTGTGACTGAGTTACCAAGTTTCAAACCTGCGTTGATTTGGTGCAGAGCAGAGAGACTCCACTCCAAGATGCAAGAGGCAAGGGGAGTGGGAGTACAAGAGTCCTTCAAAATATACCTACTCTGTGTACATCACAACACAGTGATCTGAACTACTTAAATAGGTATCCTAAATCAAGATCTTCTATGTATGTTCAAACTTTTCAGTGTTTTACTTCACATGACTTCAGTAACAATATTAGAGATCTATACAGTAGGAGATGAAAAGATGTGGCCTTTCTAGGGAATTTTTAAAAATCTACAAGCTCTTCAGGGTAGATAATCCATATGTCCTTAAATCACCATTTCCAAGTTCTATTACAGTAGGATGTTTTTGCAGTTATTTCTTAATAGTTTTAAATTCTGTTCTAAAAATGAAAATGAAGCTTATTGACATCCTACACATTTTCTTCATCTAAGACAGGAATTTTATTTAGATATATTTAAAAATAGAAGATATAGTCCTATTCCTTACCAGTAACACATGAAAGTCCAAACACTGTCTCAACTGTTAACAATAGTTACATCTATGAACTGTAACTATATAAAGTTTTTTATTAAACCTTAGGTATATGTTAATATTTTTAATTTTAAAAACTAGTTTTAATTTTGTTTTAATTTGCCTTCACTCTGATATAAGTAGTAAAATTATTGTTCAAGCTTTAAGGGACCCTTGGCCTAACCTTTTGTGCTAATTTTTGTCATCTGTACTTGCAGAGATGTCTGAATACCAAGGGACATAATATATTATTATATGTTATATTTATATATATTATATATATTATATATATGAGCTGACACTCTGTTTAGCATTGATTGATGGAATAACTGTTTAAATCAACTTGTTATCATTCATGTTAGTAGGAGAGTATGTTCCCTGCAATTTATTGAAAAGATGACTGAAATAGACCTTTTAAGGAAATGTTCTAAAGAATAATAGACCTATGATTTGGAGGGAGATAAAGGATTGCCATTTAACAAGATGGTGTAGACAATAGTTTAAATCCATTCTAAAGGAATTATGCCTGAATGCTTCACCAAGTTCCTTTTACAATTTAGCTAATGGAGACTTCCGGCCAAGACAGAGGTATAGGTAGACACACTGTGCCTCCTCGCACAACCAAAATAAGGACAACAATTTAAAAACAAAAAACAACCAGTACTGACAGAAAAATTAACTGTATGGAAGTTCGACAACCAAGGAGTAAAAGTAAACACATTCATCCAGACCAGTAGGAGGGGTGGAGTCGGGCAGCTGGGCAGAGAGGGGTTGTCGAAAAGCAGTGGCTGGCAGACCCAGACAGGCAGCAGATTGTGGAGGGGTGCAGCGCACAAGGCGGCTGGTGGGCGAGGCAGGCCCACATTTGTGCACAGGTAAACCATGCGAAACTGGGGAGCGAGACAGACCGCACAACCCAGGGCCCCAGAGTGGGGAAATAAAGCCTCAAAACACCAATCGAAAACACCTGTGGGGGTTGAGGCACCAGGAGAAATTCCCAGCTTCACAGGAGAGTTTGTTGGAGAGACCCACAGGGTCCCAGGACCTACACAAACCCACGCACCCAGGAATCAGCATCAGAAGGGCCCAATTTGCTTATGGGAAGCAGGAGAAGTGGCTGAAATCCAGCAGAGAGCAGAGCAAGCGCCATTGTTCTATCTCCGACCCCTGCCCCACATACGGTGTCACAATGCAGTGATGTGGGTAGCCCTGCCCTGGTGAACACCTAAGGCTCCACCCCTCACTATGTAACAGGTGCATCAAGACCAAAAAAAAAATGGCCCAAACGAAAGAACAGATCAAACCTCCAGAAAAAAATACAGCTAAGCAATAGCCAACCTATCAGATGCACAGTTCAAAACACTGGTAATCAGGATGCTCACAGAATTGGTTGAATTTGGTCACAAATTAGATGAAAAAATGAAGGCTACGCTAAGTGAAATGAAGGGAAATGTACAGGGAACCAATAGTGATGGGAAGGAAACTGGGACTCAAATCAATGGAGTGGGCCAGAAGGAAACATCCAACTAGGAGAAACATCCAACTAGGAAAGAATGAAGGAACAAGAATTCAAAAAATGAGGAGAGGCTTAGGAACCTCCAGGACATCTTTAAACATTCCAACATCCGAATTATAGGGGTACCAGAAGGAGAAGAGGAAGAGCAACAAGTGGAAAAGTTATTTGAAAAATTAATAAAGGAGAGCTTTCCCATTCTGGCAAAGGAAATAGACTTCAAGGAAGTCCAGAAAGCTCAGAGAGTCCCAAAGAAGTTGGACCCAAGGAGGAACACACCAAGGCACATCATAATTACATTATCCGAGATTAAAATGAAGGAGAGAATCTTAAAAGCAGCAAGAGATAGCTCTGGCTGGTGTGGCTCAGTGGATTGAGCACTGACCTGTGAACCACAGGGTCACAGGTTCAATTCTCAGCCAGGGCACATGCCTGGGTTGCAGGCCGGGTTCCCAGTTGAGGGCACATGAAACACAACCACACATTGATGTTTCTTTTCCCCCTTTCTCTCACCCTTCCCCTCTCTCTAAAAATAAATAAATAAAATCTTAGAAAAAAAAGGTAGCAAGAGAGAAGGAGACAGTCACCTAGAAAGGAGTTCCCATCAGACTGTCAGCTGATTTCTCAAAAGACACCTTGCAGGCAAGAAGGGGCTGGAAAGATGTATTCCAGTCATGAAAGGCAAGGACCTCCATCCAAGATTGCTCTATCCAACAAAGCTTTCATTTAGAATGGAAGGGCAGATGAAGTGCTTCTCAGATAAGGTCACGTTAAAGGAGCTCATCATCGCCAAGCCCTTATTATGTGAAATGTCAAAGGGACTTATCTAAGAAAAAGAAGATAAAAAACATGTACAGTAAAATGACAGCAAACTCACAATTATTAACAACCACAGCTAAAACAAAAACAAAAACAAACTAAGCAAATAACTAGAACAGGAACAGAACCATAGATATGGAGATCACATGGAGGGTTAGCAACAGGGGAGTAGGAGGAGAGAAAGGGAAAAGGTACAGAGAATAAGTAGCATAGATGGTAGGTAGAAAATAGACAGAGGGAGGTCAGAATAGCATGGGAAATGTAGAAGCTAAAGAACTTATAAGTATGACACATGGATATGAACTAAAGGGGGAAATGTGGGTGGGAGAGGATGTGCAGGGTGGAGGGGAGTGAAGGAGGAAAATGGGACAACTGTAATTATATAATCAATAACGTATATTAAAAAAGAAAAAAGAAAAATTGCAAATAAATAATTTATCCTTACATATAAAGGTACTAGACAAAGAGCCACAAAGTCCAAATTAAGTAAATGAAAGGAAATAATAAAGATCAGAGCAGAAATAAATTAAATAGAGTTTATAAACAATACAAAACATCTATGAAACTAAGAGCTGGTTCTTTGAAAAGATAAACAAGATGGATAAGCCTTTAATAAAAGTCATCAAGAAAAAAAGAGAAAGGACCCAAATAAATAGTATCAGAAATAAAAGAAGAGAAGTAACAACTGACATGAGAGAATTACAAAGGATCCCAAGAAAATACTTCAAACAATTATGTGCCAAAATGTTGGACAACCTGGACGAAATGGATAGATTTCTAGAAACATATAATCTCAAAGACTGAATCAAGAAGAAAGAAAATCTGACCAGGCCAATCACAATCATTAAATCATTGCAGTAGTAAAGAAACTCCCAAGAAACAAAATTCCTGGACTGGATGGCTTCACAAGTGAATTTTACAACATGCAAAGAAGAATTAACACCTATCCTTAATCTATTTCAAAAAATTTAAGAGATTGGAAGACTCAAACTCATTTTAGAGGCCAGCATTATTCTGATTCCCAAACCAGATAAAGTTACTACAAAGAAAGAAAAGTATAGGCCAATATATTTGATAAACATAGATACAAACATTTTCAACAAAATATTAGCAAACTGAATTCAGCAATATGTTAAAAAATCACACACCATGATCAAACGGGATTTATTCCTGACATGCAAGTTTTGTCTGATATCCACAAATCAATTTATGTGATGTACCATATAAACAAAGTGAAGGATAAAAATCATATGATCATATCAATAGATGCAGAAAAGGCATTTGACAAAATCCAGCATCCACTTATGTTAGAAATTCTCAGCAAAGTGGGAATAGAGGAAACATACCTCAATATAATAAAAGCCATATATGGCAAGTCCATATATGGGTTTGGTAATATCATACTCAACAGGGAAAAACTAAAAGCATTTACCTTAAAACCAGGAACAAGACAGAGCTTTCCACTTTTACCACTCTTATTCAACATCGTACTGGAAGTCCTAGCCACAGTAATCAGACAAGAAGAAATAAAAGGCATTCAAATTGGAAAGGAAGGAGTAAAGTTGTCCTTAGTTGTGGATGACATGATACTATATAAAGAGAACCCTACAAAGTCCAGAAAAACACTACCAGACTGATGAGTGAATTCACTAAAGTAGCAGGATACAAAAATAAATGCTCAGAAACTCATTGCATTTTTATACACCAATAATGAACTATAACAAAGGGAAACTAAGAAAACAGTACCATTTATTGCCCTGACCAGGTGGCTCAGTTGAGTGGAATGTTGTCCCTTACACCAAAAGGTTGAGGGTTTGATTTCAGACAGGGTACATACCTAGGTTGTGAGTTCTATCCCTGGTTGGGGTATGTACAGGAGGCAACTGATGGATGTCTCTTTCTCTCTCCCTTTCTCTTTCTCTAAAATCAGTGAAAAAACCATATCCTTGAGTGAGATTAAAAAAAAGTCCCATTTATAATTCAATAAAAACACCTAGAATAAATTTAACCAGGAATGTAAAAGAGCTGTACTCAGAAAATTATGACATTGGAGAAATAAACTGAAGAAGATATGAATAAATGGAACAGTATATTGTATAGGAAGAATTGACATCATTAAAATATCCATATTACCTGAAGCAATTTACAGAGTCAATGCAATTCCCACCAAGATACCAATGTTGTATTTCACTGAAAAGGAACAAATAATCCAAAAATTTATATGGAACCACAAAAGACTCTGAATAGCAACAGCAATCTTGAGAAAGAACAAATTTGGAGGTATTATATTACCCAATATCAAAGTACATATAGTATAAAAGTATATATATACTTTGTACTTCGTACAAAGTATATATATACTTCGTACAAAGTATATATATACTTTGATATATACACTTTGATATATATCAAAGTATATATGCTTTGATATATACCAATATCAAAGTATACTTACAGGCTTTAGTAATCAAAACAGCATGGTACTGGCATGAAAACAGACATATAGATCAATGGAACAGAATAGAGAGCCCAGAAATAAACCCACACCTTTATGGTCAATTAGTATTTGACAAATGAGGCAAGAATACACAATGGGGTAAAGTTAGTTATTCAGTAAATGGTGTTGGGAAAATTGGACAGATTCATGAAAAAAAAACCAACAACAACTAGACCACCTTCCTACACCATACATAAGAATAAACTCAGAATGGATTAGACTTAAATGTCAAATAAAATCTTTAAAAAAAATGCCCTGGCTGGTGTGGCTCAGTGGACCTTTCCTCCAAACTGAAAGGTTGCTGGTTCAATTCCCAGTCAGGGCACAGGGTTGCAGGCCAGGTCCCCAGTTGGGGGCATGCAAGAGGTAACCTCACACATTGATGTTTCTCTCCCTTTCTTGTTCCCTTCCCCTCTCTAACAAAGTAAATAAATAATAAAATCTTAAAAAAAAGACTTAAATGTTAGACTTGAAAACATAAAAATCTTTAGAAGAAAACATAGGTTATAAAATCTCAGACATTTCTTATAGCAATATTTTTTCTGATATATCTCCTTGGAAAAGGGAAACAAAGTGAAAAATGAACAAATATAGCTATATCAAACTAAAATGTTTTTGCACAGCAAAGGAAACATCAACAAAATGAAACGACAACCTACTGAATATTCCCCAATAAGACTTCTGATGTGGGGTTAATATCCAAAATTTATAAAGAACTCATACTACTCAATCTTCAAAAAAAACCAAACAATCCAATTATAAAGGGGGCAAAGGATCTGAATAGACACTTCTCTAAAAAGGACATACAAATGGCTAGACATATGAAAAACTACTCAACATCACTAATCATCAGAGAAAAGCAAATTAAAACTACAATGAGGCATCACCTCATGCCTATCAGAATGGCTATCATTAATAAATTAACAAACAACAAGTGTTGGCAAGGATGTAAAGAATAGGGAGCACTCATACACTGTTGATAGGAATGCAGATTGGTGTAGCCACTGTGGAAAACAGTATGAAGTTTCCTCAAAAAATTAAAAATGAAACTGCCTTATGACCCAGTGATTCCACTTCTGGGTATACATATCTAATGAAACCCAAAATACTAATTCAAAAGAACATAAGTACCCCTATGTCATTGCAGCTTTATTTACAATACTGAAGATATGGAAGCAGCCCAAGAGCCCATCAATAGACTAGTAGATAAGAAAGCCGTGATACATATATAAGGTGGAAAATTACTTGGTCATAAAAAAGAATGTAATATTAGCATTTGCAACAACATAGATTAACCTAAAGGGTATTGTGTAAAGTGAAATAAGTCAGTCAGAGAAAGACAAATATATGATTTCACTTTTTTATGAAATCTAAAGAATAAAACAGACTCATAGATGCAGCAAAAAAACTAATGCTTGACAGAGGGGAGTGGAGGGAAGTTGGGGGTCTGGATGAAAAAGGATACAGGGTTAAGAAGCACAAATTGGTAGTTACCAATAGTCATAGAGATGAAAAGTAGAGCATAGGGAATACAGTCAATAATATTGTAATAACTATGTATGTTGTTAGGTGGGTATTAGACTTATTTCGGGTTTGCTTTGTAAAGTATATGATTGTCTAATCATTATGCTGTACACCTGAGACTAACACAAAATAATATGAATATAAACTGTAAGTGAAAAATATAATTTTAAAAAATATGTTTTTAACACATTTATTGTTCTACTGAATGTAAATTTGAAACCTAGTATCTTCAGTCTTTCCTTAGAAAACTTGCAGTTTTAGACTTTTGAATTAGATTTGTTAAATAGGCCATTTTTTTAACTTCTTCAAAATCAAGTTGTATAGCTTAACACCTCCAGGAGCTCTTCTTGGTTAGGAGTGTGGGGTAGAACTTTTCATTTTAACATCTCTGTTAAAGAAATTCTTTTCACTTATAAATAGTTCACTAAACCCACATTTCCTTCCTTCAACTCTAAATTTCAAGACAAAATTACAAAGAACCTAATGTGTAGTGAATAAACCAAGCTGTGTGATTTCTTACTATTGTCCCAGAATTCCACCTCAGTTATGGTGTGGTATTTGGATAACTAGATATGCTCACGCTGTAAGGTAATTTAAGAATCATCTAATTCAATTCACCAGACCTAATCAACACAAACACCCATAGCAGACTTGTGTTCTGT
The DNA here is from genome assembly GCF_019186645.2 of Phyllostomus hastatus. Lineage (NCBI taxonomy): Eukaryota > Metazoa > Chordata > Mammalia > Chiroptera > Phyllostomidae > Phyllostomus > Phyllostomus hastatus. The sequence continues at coordinate 44,338,182 of NW_025334041.1, forward strand.
TCCCAGCTTTGTGGTTAACTAGTTTTGCTACTTTAGGTCAGACACTCATTCACTTTTTTGAGTCTCAGTGTTCTCATTTATAAAATAAAGTTTTTGATTACAAAATATTTAAGTCTCCAATTATAGGCTATACTTTAATTTTAATAGCATAATGGTTTATTCTTAAAATCTCTAACAAGCAAAACTACTTTTACTCTATCCAAAAGCCAATTCCAGTGCTTAATGATTCCATGAGGCACGTTCTTTTCTCCCCCCCAACTTTATTGAGGTAAAATTGACAAATATAATTGTATGTATGTAAAGTGTACAATGTGACAGTTTGATATAAATTGTGAAGTGATTACCACAATCAAGTTCACACACCCATTAGCCCTGGCTGGTGGCTCAGGGGACTGAGTGCCAGCCTGCAAACCAAAGAGTCACAGGTTTGATTCCCAGTTCAGGGCACATGCCTGAGTTGCAGGCCAGGTCCCCAGTTGGGGGCTTGTGAGAGGCAACAGATTGAAGTATCTCTCACACATCGATGTTTCTCCTCTCTTTCTTCCTCCCTTGTCCTCTCTCTAAAAATAAAAAATAAAATCTTGAAAAAGTTAACATATCCATCAATGAAGCAGATTTTTAGATATAGAAGATATGACAGTCTCCAGTTCTGTCCTCTCTAGAGTTGAAGGATAATCTATCATTCTTCTGTTAACCCTTTGCAAATTTAAGTAGTAAGTCACCATGTACCAATCTTTTCCCATAGCAAATGATCTTCAAGTTGTCATTCAAATACTCCCTTCATGGTTTTGGCCATGTATTTCTGCTATTTTGGTTATTGTTTATTACCTTCTCTGTTCTTTTTTACTTAAATTTATTGTGAAGAGAATTTTATATAAATCTCTGCTTGATGAGGACTATAAAATTAATCTTTCTTGGCAAAAACAGAGGTTAACTGTTAAAATAAGAGAAATTTACTGAACTTTTAAAATAGGCAAGTGAAGATATTTCTGTATGGTAAAGGCAACAAGCTTCATGTACTATGAAACATTCTTGCAGCAGTGCCCCATGACTTCAGTGGCCTTCCTTTTATGCACCAGCAACATTAGCAGCCTTATTAGCATTTCTGTTAAACCTTCATGCACTTTACAGATGGGGAGGATTTTCCGATGAATATGGTGGTAAGTAATGGAATTCCACCTAAAATCATCCACTATGTCAATTGGAGAAACACATCTCTAGGACAAAATCAAGGGTTTCCTTTTACCTTTATTTAGAATAGTTTTCAAACCATAGCAAGCCTAAGAATCACCTGATGCTCTGGCTAACATGCACATTTTTGCGCCTAGCCCAAGTCTAGACTAGAGCCCAGGAGCCTGCATTATAAAACAGCTTCCCGGATGACTGCAATGCAAGTAGTTTTCAGGCCCTGGCTTCGAAAAACAGGTGACAAGCCATTTTTTCATCTATTACTGTATTTACTCACTCTTCAATAACTGTTGAGCACCTTCAAGGTACTCTGTTAGCCCCTGGTAGGAGGCAAAGGGGCAGAGAGGTGTGCTGAGACTCGAGGTTCAATTTTTATGTCTCAAGGCAGCATATGATTGTCAAATGAGGTGCACTAGCAATACCTCTCTAGGAGTCAGGGCTGGGAAGGTAGCTGTGGACTGCCCTTGTGGGAAGGCTTTGTGGGTCTGGTGATTTTTTTCAGAGGAAGAAGAGTAGAATCAGAGGGGGTCTGGAAGTTAGCTTAGCCTGGAGCTGGAGGTGAAAGGCTGAAAGGATCTAATAAAGTGTAGGCACTTAATTCCTGGGCAGTCAGCTGTTACTTGAGAACTGAGGACAGCTCTGTTTTAGGGCAAATAATAACCTGGTGTTGATGTTCAGGAGGGATTGGAGCTGGCAGTGCCAAAGGCAACTGCTAAACTTATGCTGCTAAGGGCAGGAATGAAAAGAAAGCTGGGATAGATATATTTATAGCCACGGGGAGGACGAGGTGCCCAAGGACGCAGGTGCCCTCAAAAGAATGAGAGGGCCTTTTAAAAGGCTAACCACAGCAGGATTCCTAAACAATTCTGCTTCACTGAAGCCAATGGTGGGAAACCCATAAACAGACAGTGACGGTCTGTGTTAACCTGATTAACCCTTTCCAGTGTCTCCATTATCTCTCTTAAAACAGAAGCATCCTCTTCACTCGCTGTCTTGCTACCTACCACCTAAATACTACTGATAAAACATTCCCACGTTGAAACTGGGTCTAGTAGGCTCCAAATAACGCCCATTTCTGCTCCCTCGATGAACTTGAACCTTCTCAGGAGATCCAGGTACTAACACCTCTAGCCAAGTGGGTTCTAAACTTTACTGCACAGTGGAATCACCTAGGGATTTTTAAAAAGAAATAAAGAAAAAAAAAAGAAAAATGCCTACCGACCACACATAATGGGGCAACGTAGTTTGGAAACCACATCTCCAGAGCCCTTAAAAAAAAAAAAAAAATCTTCCCGCCCTTTCTGTCCCCCGCGCGGAGGGTGCACGTTGAGGGTTCGGGGCCTGGGTGGGCCTGTTACCAGCGCCTCGGTTTCCCTCGGCCCAAGCCCAGGGTGCCTGCTCGCGGGTCCGGTGCTCGGCGCCGGGAAGAGGCGGTGCTCTGGGGTGTCTCCAGCTGGGACTCGGCAGAACCGAAAGCTGCCGGCGTGGAGAGGCGGGGAAAGGAAGGAGGGGGCGGGAGCAGGGGGTGAGGGGCGGGGTGGCGAACGCCCAGCGGGGAATGCCAGCGGCACGGGGCCCCGGAGCCGCCCGGTGGCCGCGTCCGGGGGGATGGCTCTCCATCTGGTCACCGACTTTGATCTCCGGAAGGACGCGCTCCCGTGGCTGCGGGCGCAGCGGGCGTCGTGGACGGGCGCTGGGGCCCCGGGCAGCTGCGCAGGTGCTGGCGGCGCGCGTCCGGGTGGCGGACCGCCGTGGGGGCCGGCAAGGCGGGGAGGCTGAGCCGTTCAACCTAGGGGCTCCCAGGCTGGGCCGAGGTGGTGGGCACAGACCAGACTCCGGTGGTAGGGGGTTGTTCGTTGGGGGGGGTGACCCGCAGCTTGTGGCCCCGGCCATCCTGTGAAGGTTAGAGCCGAAGGCATGCGCTTCCCTCTGTGGAGTCCGGGACGTGCCACCCTCACCCCCGGCCACTGGGTGGAGGTAGGTGGGGCAGCCCCTGGGCAAGGTCGCGGCTGGGCTACATTTCTTTTTTCAGCGAGTCCTCCAGCCGCTGGCTTGCTTGTTGGCCGCAGTAGTTCACCTTTAGTAGAAGGGCCGCGGGGTACTGGGCACCCTCAGCATCATCTCACCTGGGAGAGCGGGAGGGGCAGCTGCGGAGACTCCGCTCCCTCCGCCCCGGCCTGCGGCGCGGGGCAGGGGGTCGTTCCTCACGCTTCACTCGCGTATCACCTGCGGAGGGAAGAAGGTTCGTCGTCCACAGAGGGGCTCTGACAGGACTAGGAGCCCCTGGAAGTTCTTGGGTTACGAGAAAGAAAAGAATCGTGGCCACCAGGAAAATGATATAAATACTTAACAATTGCAGTTTGTCTCCACATACGTGAGACGTGTTTCTGCATCTGTGTGACCAGTGCCCGTGGTTTAGGAACGTGCCTCTGGGGTGTGAAGTGCGAGAGGGCTGCGAGCCCTGCACTGACAGCCAGCCTGCTGCGTTATAAGAAGCACCAAGCCCACCACCCGCAGCTCGCCGACTGTGAGGCCGGCCGAGGGTGGCCTGAGACAGACTGACAGATGCTTAGGTTTCCTGCCCAACTTCCTCAGGGGGAACTGGAATACATTACCGGCAGTTGAGGCTTTGTTCACAAAAAATCCTTTATTTGACTTTTGATCAGGGACTTTTGAACCTTCCCAGCGTGGATCAATCAAAACTTTAAAGAAGAGGAACTCTCTGTGATTTCCTGTGTTAATTTTTTTTTTTTTTTAAGAAGTGTGTTGCAAACAATGGTGCATCTTCAGGGCTTATATCCAGCTTCAAAGCAGTGATAACCCTCGGATCCCGCCTTGTGCACAGTAACTACCCCCCGCCCCCGCCCCCGCCCCGTGCTTGTCTTGGTTTTTTTCTCCTGCTTTTCCTTAAATACTGCAGACCACTGGAGAACATTTATTTTTGGAAGAGCTCTCAAATTTACAACTCCTTTTCCCTTAATTCTGGTGAAAGTTTTCTATCCCAGCCTCATTATCTTTACACTTTCCTGTGTTAGTTGTTAGTTCCAAATAACAAGTCTTGTTTTTGTAGCTCAAGGCTAGTGTTTGACTAGTGAGTTTGATTAATGACTAGTGTTATTATTAGAAAAACTTCTTATTTTGGGGGAAATTTAAAAAAGTTTCCTGAATATCTAAAGGGTTTTCGAAGGTGTCACTTTTAAAATACATTTGGCAGCTCCACCCCAAAGTGGTCTTTTCTCTGAACATCCACCTTATATAGCTAAACAGCAGTTGTCTGCAAATGAGAAGTTAGATGAAGTGTGAAATGCCACAGTCTTACGTTTCAGTAATGTGTGTGGTGATTGAAAAATCTGTGTGGGAGCCAATTAGATTTTGGCTTCCTTGTGTCTTTCACTTATCTGTAAAGAAATGTAAACGTGTGCATTGACATTCCACTGAACAGCAGGTACTCTTGGGTCCTCAGAAAGTAAGCTTACTAGAAATACTAGATTTTTAATCTACATATTAAAACTTTAAAGAAGGGGAACTCAGTTTTCCCAGGTGTTAAAAAAATTTTTTTAAAAGCAGTGTGCTGTAGTCAATATATATGTAGTATTTTACTCTTGCAGAGCACCTTAGCAAACATATTAATGTTATACTAAAAGAAATTGTTACTACTGATAATCACCAGTGGGTGGTAGCTCACAAAAAAAAAAAACAACCCACCAAAACTAAAGCAAAAACCCTCGCCTCAAGTTAATTCCTCTTCTGTTATAATTTGTAGCACTGGCAGGGGAATCTGGGGTTCTATTTTATTTCTAGTACAGACATATCTGGGTGAATTATTTTCCTTTCAAAGTCAGCTTTTCAAATGTAAATTGTAATGTCTACTGTCTGCACACTTGCTATCTAAATTTGCAGCCTTAATGTTTTTATATCAACAAATACAAGTGAAGATTTCATAGTGGTGCTAAGTAGTACTTGTGAAGTATGACATATTCCTGGGAAAATAGCAAAGGCTAACCATGAAAATTGAATCTTAACCAGAAGTCAAGGAATATATAATTTCATTTTGCTTGCTTGTGAATTTCAAATGAATGAAACCATACTATATGTATTCTTTTTGCTTTTTCTCCCTTGAGGTTATGAGATTTATCCATATTGACTGTTGTAGCTTTAGGTCATTAGTTCTCACTGCTATGTAGTATTCCATTATGTGAATATACAGCAATATGGTGGACAGGGAGTAAACTGCTTTGATCTTTTCATGGAAGGACTTGTCCCAGGTGCTGTGAGTGTGGTCAGCAGGTAGCCTTCAGCTGTTGGACCTTTCAGGGATTGTTTATATTCTAAAAGCTTTATAGCTTTGCTCTTCACATTTTGTTTTAATTGATATGGAAATTTATTTTTGTGTGTGATATGATGTAGAGATCCAATTATATTGTTTTTCCATATTAGTAGCTAATTGTTTTAATATTACTAACCAGAGAGCCTTGCCTCTTCCCATTGACAGCAAAGCCACTTCTGTCACACATCGAGTTTATTTTCTTTTTCTTTTTAGAGGCTTAAAACAACATTTATTATCCTCCAGTTTCTGTGGGTCAGGAATCTGAGCAAAAATTAGTTGGGTCTCTTTTTCTTGCTTCTCAATAATCATTTCCCTGTACGGTCTGTCAACACTGTCCTTCGTTTTCCCTTTTTCTTTCCCTGCTTTCCTATTCTTCTTCTCTCCTGTTTATTGCTTCTTAACTAATCATCCCATTCTTGCCTTTTCTCACTTTATTCACAATATGCATTTGAAATCACATAATGATATTTACTTCATAAGTTTAGCAGTTATAATATCTGATCATATTGAGTTTGAGGATTTATGTGAATTATTTACAGATTATAAATGTTACAGGTATAGTCATATTTTGTCACCTCTTGATCTGTGTATTAGGAACTAGTTTAAATTTTTGTATAAGGTTGTGAGGTCCCCCACCCCCTGTATAGTCACTGTGAAGGCAAGAAATACTTCTTTATTTGACTTTTGTCTCAGTGGTTGGGAACATAATTTATACATTTGGCAAACATCTTCCTGTAAAGTGAAATCACTTGTGCTTAGCAAATAATAGGTTGAAATGGACAAGAATATCTGGCAAACCAGCTTCAATTTTACATGAGCTATGATTTGCCAGTACCTCTAACATCTAGGCACTCCCCTTTTCTTTAGTAGATTTACATGTGCAAGTATCTCATCTATCAAAATGCTACGTTTTTTTTTTTTCTTCATGAGCACTGAGTACACTGGACTGTAGAGTTAAACCTCATTTCCTCATTTGAAATTGCTTAACTTCCTCCTCTGGACTTTCCAGTGATGAGTTGCTGGGAAAAGAGTCAGGATGAATAAGCAAAGAGGTTATTGAATAGTTCTTTTATTTTTTTATTCTTATTACTTTTTTTGCAATACTATATACTTTCCCCTTATATTCTCTCAAGGGGGGATCTAAAACATGAGCAACCAAGCAGGAGAGGAGGGGCTGATCGGTTAAGGGTGTGTGTGTGGTGAGACATTGGTCTCTGGATTTCCACCAATGCCCAATTTGTGTAATTCAAATGTCTTTGAGGGGAGAACCATGTACATAACTGCAGGATTAGTTAAACTGCAATTGTTACAACCTAGCAGACCCAAGAAGGCATTCTCTTTGTTGTTTCTTTTAACTGTCTACCATGGCTACATTATAAACTGGTCCTAGTTATGCTATCTAATGAATATTGTTTAATATATAAGGGTGGACAAAAGTAAGCCTACAGTTCATATGGAAAATAATATAATAATAAATAAAAACACAAGAATAAACTCTGTGTTTTGCATACTCACAACTGTAAACCTATATTTTGCCCACCCCTGTATATTATATGTAGTTTAGTTGTTCCCAACTCTGGCTGCACATTAGAGCCACTCGGGGAACTTAAAAACACATACAGTAGTGACTAGGCCCCTTACCAGCACAATAAAATCATAGTATTTGGGGTATGGGTTGGGGATCCACGTTCTTTTAAAAGCTCTCTTGATGATTCTAATGCACAGCCAGAGTTGAGAACTACTGGTTTAATGGGGTAAGCATATATCATTTGTTGTGATCTGTACTTATTGGAGAATTTTTTTCTTTTAATTTTTTAGTGATTTAAAAATAGATGTGCTTTTGCAAGGAAATTGGATTTTCGTAGCAAGATTTCTTGTAAAGGAGTTTCTTATCTTAGCTGAAACCTTTTAAGTGTACTTTTGAGAAGGTCTCTTCCACCATCCTTATAATTTTGAGAAAAAAAAAATACTTCTCAAAATATTGACACATTGCATTCCAGAAGTTTTGAGTCATATGCAAGGTGAAAAGAAACTCACCCTCTAAAATTCTCTTTAGATGTCTACTGAATCTACCTTAAAAGGATTTTTCACTAATTATCCATTTTCCCATTGTAAGCATGGTATAGGAAACAGTTGATTTTCTTTACCATTTTCTAGTTTTGAATTTAGTCTGTGCCACTTTTACCATGTGTGATAACTGGCCAAGTATCTTAACCTCATTTCAACTCAATTGTTTTATCATTACAATGAGCCCATAATAATTTACATGGTATGGGTGAGAGAGAAATGAGGACTTTGAAAATTTAGCAGCAAGCTGATTGAATCACATTATTCTCCTAAGAGACCAAGTGATTATCCTTATTTTTGTAATCAGTAGGAAATATATATGACAGCTCAATGTATATTGAAAAGTGTGTATACCATATATAAAAAAAATTTTCCCCCTGTTTCTTCCCTGCCCCCAGAAGATTCACACAGCTTTTTCCTGTCAGGAGTAGGGAAGAATCATCCTAAATTCTCTCTTTTTTCTTTTTCTTTTTGTTCTTGTTTTTTCTATTACAGTTGTCCTAATTTTTACCCCTTTGCCCTCCTCTGTCCAGCCCACCCCCACTCCCATAGTTGGTCACCACATGGTTGTCCATGTCCATGGGTTATTCATACATGTTCTTTGACTAACCCCTCCCTCTTCTTTACCCCATTCTCCTTATCCCCCCTTTCCTCCAACAGATGTCCGTCTGTTCCCTGTTTCCATGTTTCTGGTTCTGTTTTGCTCATTAGTTTATTTTGTTCATTAGATTCCTCTTATAAATGAGATCATATGGTATTTGTTTTTCCCCACCTGGCTTATTTCACTTAGCATAGTGGTCTCCAGTTCCATCCATGCTGTCACAAAGGGTAGGAATTCCTTCTTCTTTCTTTCTGCTGCATAATATTCCATTGTGTAATGTACTACAGTTTTTTAATCCATTCATATACTGATGGGCATCTGGACTGTTTCCAGCACTTGACTATTGTAAATAGCACCTCAGTGAACAGAGGGGTGCATGTTCTTTTGAATTGGTGTTTTGGGATTCTTAGGTTATATTTCAGCAGTGGAATTACTGGGTCAAAATGTAGTTCCATTTTTAATTTTTTGAGTAAATTCCATACTGTTTTCCACAGTGGCTACACTAGTCTGCATTCCCACCAACAGTACACTAGAGTTCCGTTTTCTTCACATCCTTGGCAGCACTTGTCATTTGTTGATTTATTAATGATAGCCATTCTGACAGGTGTGAGAGGATATCTCTTTGTGGTTTTAATTTTCTTCTCTCTGATGATTCGTGATGTTGAACATCTTTTCATATGTCTATGTGCCATCCGTATGTCCTCCTTGGAGAAGTGTCTATTCAGATCCTTTACCCATTTTTTAATTGGATTGCTTGTCTGCCTGGTGTTTAGTCTTATGAGTTCTTTATATAATTTGGAGATTAAAACATTGTCCAATGTATCATTGACAAATATGTTCTCCTTCACAGTTGGTTACCTTTTCATTTTGATAATGGTTTCTTTAGCTGTGCATAAGATTTTTAATTTGATGTAGTCCCATTTGTTTTTTTTCTTTATTTTCCTTGCCTCAGGTTATATATTGGCAGATATATCGCTATGTGGGATAGCTGAAATTTTACTGCCTATGCTTTCCACTAGGACTTTTATGGTATCACAGTTTCTATTTAAGTCTTTTATCCATTTTGAGTTTATCCTGGTGTATGGTATAAGTTGGTGGTCTTGTTTCATTTTTTTGCATGTGCCAGTCCAGGTCTCCCAATACCATTTGCTGAAGAGGTTATTTTTACTCCATTGTATGCTCATGCCCCCTTTGTCAAACATTAATTGACTATAGAGACATGGGTTTATATCTGGGCTCTTTATTCTATTCCATTGATCATTGTGTCTGTTGTTTTACCAATACCAGACTGTTTTGGTTATAGTGGCCTTGTAGTATAGTTTGATATCAGGTACTGTGTTCCCTCCAACTTTGTTCTTTCTCAAGACTGCTGTGGAAGTTCAGGGTCTTTTTTGTTTCCATATACATATTTGAAGTATTTGTTCTAGATCTGTGAAATATTCGTATTTTAATAGGAATTATAGTGAATCTATAGATTGCTTTGGGTAATATGGACATTTTAATGATGTTTATTCTTCCAATCCATGACCAGGGTATAAGCTTCCATTTATTTGTATCTTCCTCAATTTCTTTCTTCAGTGTTCTATAGTTTTCCAAGTATAGATCTTTTACCTCCTTGGCTAAATTTATTCCTAGGATTTTTTTTTGTTGTTGTTGCTATAGTACATGGAATTTATTTCTTAGTTTCTCTTTCTGATTGTTCATTGTTGGTGTACAAAAGAGCCATTGATTCCTGAGTATTGACTTTGTATCCCGCTACTTTGCCAAATTCACTTATTAGGTCAAGTAGTTTTTTGGTGGAGCTTATAGGGTTTTTTGTGTATACCATCATGTTAGCATATAATGAGAGTTTTACTTCCTCCTTTCCAATTTGGGTGCCTTCTATTTCTTCTTCTTGTCTGATTGCTATTGTTAGAACTTTCAGTACTGTTGGATAAAAGTGGTAAAAGTGGACACCCCTGTGTTATTCTTGATCTTAAGGGAAATGTTTTTAGTTTTTGCCTATTGAGTATGATGTCAGCAGTAGGCTTTTTGTATATAACCTTTATTATGTTCAGGAATGCTCCCTGCATTCCTACTTTGCTGACTGTTTTTTTTTTTAATCATAAATGGGTGCTGGATTTTATCAGATGCGTTTTCTGCATCTGTTGATATAGTCATGTGATTTTGTCTTTCATTTTGTTTATGTGATATATGACATTTATTGATTTGAGAATATTTTATCATCCTTGCATCCTTGGAATAAATCATACTTGATCATGGTGTGTGATGTTTTTAATATATTACTGGACCTGGCTTGCTACTATTTTGTTGAGGATTTTGGCATTTGTGTTCATCAGAGTTATTGACCTGTAATTTTCTTTCTTTGTTATGTCACTACCTGGTTTTGGAATTAGAATGCTGGTGTCATATAAAGAGTTTAGGAATCTTCCCTCTTCTTGAGTATTTCTGCAGTAGTTTAAGAAGGATAGCTGTTCTTCTTTGAATGTTTGGTAAAATTTGCCTGTGAAGCCATCTTGTCCAGGGCTTTTGTGTGTTGGTGGTTTTTTGATTACTGCTTCAATTTTACTAGTTGCTATTGGTCTATTCAGATTTTCTGCTTTTTCCTGATTTAGTTTTGGAAGCTTATATGTTTTTAAAACTGTATCCACTTTGCCCAGGTTGTCCAATTTCTTGTAGTTGTTTATAGTAATTTCTCACAATTCTCTGCATTTCTGTGGTATTAGTTGTTACTTCTCCTCTTTCATTTCTCATTTTACTTATTTGGGTTTTATTTTTTTCTTGACGAATCTGGTTAACAATTCTTCAAGTTTGTTTATCTTTTCAAAGAACCAGCTCCTTGATTCATTGATCCTTTGAATTGATTTTTAAGCTCTATGCCTTTTATAATTCTGCTCTGATCTTGATAATTTCCTTCCTTCTACTTGCTCTGGACTTTGTTTGTTGTTGTTCCTCTAGTTCTTTCAGATGTAGGGTTAGGCTGTTTACTTGATATTTTTCTCTTTTTTAGGTAGGCCTGTATTGCTATGAACTTCCTTCTCAGGACTGCCTTCGCTGTGTCCCATAGGTTTTGGGATGTTGTGTGCATTTTCAATTGTTTACAGATACTTTTTGTTTTCTTCCCTTGATCTCATTGTTAGTCCATTATTTAATAACATGTTATTCATCCTCCATGTTTGAATGCTTTAGAGTTCTTTTCTTGAGGTTGTTTTCTAGTTTTAAGCCATTGTGATCCAAGAAGATGCTTGATATGATTTCAATTTTCTTGAATTTTTTCAGGCTTGTTTTGTGTCCTACTATGTGGTCTATGTTTAAGAATAATCCATGTGGGCTTGAGAAGAATGTGTATTTTGTTCTTTGGGGGTGAAATGTTTTATAAGAATTAAGTCCATTTAATCTAGAGTGTCATTCAATTCTGTAATACTTTTGTTGATTTTTTTTGGAAGATCTATCCTTTTTTGACAGTGGGATATTAAAATACCCTACTATGACTGTATTGCTGTCTATCTCTTTCTCAAAGTCCTCCAATATTTTCTTTATATACTTAGGTGCACCTGTATTCAGTGCATATATATTTATAAGAGTTATATCATCTTGTTGGACTTCTCCCTTAGGTATTATGTAGTGACCTTCTTTGTCTCTTGTTATGGCCTTTTTTTGAAGCCTGATATAAGTATTACCACTCCAGCTTTTTGAAAATATTCTTTTGCATGAAATAGTTTTTTTCATCCCTTCACTTTCAGCCTGTGTAATCTTTTGTTCTGAGGTGGATCTCTTATAGACAGCATATATGTGAGTCACATTTTCTTATCCATTCAGCTACATTATGTCCTTTGATTGGAGCATTTAATCCGTTTACATTTAATGTTATTGCTCATATGTACTTATTCATTGCCATTTTCCCCCTTTGTACTGTGTTCCTCTCTCTCTCTGTTTCTTCTTCTTTTTTAAGTATTTTTATTGATTATGCTATTGCAGTTTTCCCAATTATCCCCCCTTGATACCCCCTCCACCCTGTCCCCCAACGCTCCAGCATTCCCCCAACCTTAGTTCATGTCTATGGATTGTACATACAAGTTCTTTGAGGTCCTCTCAATTTTTATACCATTTTTTATCTTTCCCCATCTATTTATGCCTACTAATTATGTTTCTTCATCCCTGTACCTTTTACCCACTATTCTTCCCTTCTCCTTTCCCATTGAAAACCCTCTGTGTGATGTCCATTTCTCTGATTCTGTTCCTGTTCTGGTTGTTTGCTTAGTTTTTGTTTTCATTGTTTTTCTTTTCTTTTAGGTTCATTTGTTAATAGTTGTGAGTTTGTTGTCATTTTATTGTTCATATTTTTTATCTTCTTTTTCCTTAGATAAGTCCCTTTAACATTTCAAATAATAAGGGCTGGGTGATGATGAACTCCTTTAACTTGACCTTATCTGAGAAGCACTTTATCTGCCCTTCCATTCTAAATGAAAGCTTTACTGTATAGAGTAATCTTGGATTTAGGTCCTTGCCTTTCATGACTTCAAATACTTCTTTCCAGCCCCTTCTTGCCTGTAAGGTTTCTTTTGAGAAATCAGCTGATAGCCTTATGGGAACTCTTTTGTAGGTAAGTGTCTCCTTTTCTCTTGCTGCTTTTAGGATTTTCTCTTTGTCTTTAATCTTGGGTAACTTAATGATGATGTGCCTTGGTGTGTTCCTTTTTGGGTCCAACTTCTTTGGGACCCTCTGAGCTTCCTGGACTTCCTGGAAGTCGATTTCCTTTGCCAAACTGGGGAAGTTTCGCTTCATTATTTGTTCAAATAAGTTTTCAATTTCTTGTTGTTGTTGTTTTTCTTCTGGCACCCCTATAGTTCAGATATTGGAACGTTTCAAGTTGTCCCAGAGAATCCTCAGCCTCTCTTCATTTTTTTGGATTCTTATTTCTGATCTTGTTGGATGTTTATTTTTTCCTTTTGTTCCAAATTGTAGCTTTGAATCTGGTTTCCTTCTTGTTACTGTTGGTTCCCTGAATATTTTGCTTTATTTCATTTTGGGTATGTTTCACTTGTTCTTTCATTTTTCCACCAAGCTCAATCAGTTCTGTGAGCATTTTGATTACCAGGGCTTTAAATTCTCCATTAGATGGGTTGGCAATCTCCTCATCGCTTAGTTCTGAGGTTTTGCTGTGTTCTTTCATTTGGGCCATATTTCTTTGTCTTGGTGTACCACATAAATTATAAGGGGCATGGCTTTAGGTATTCACCTGAGCAGGACAACCCTCTTTGCTGTGCTCCCTGTGGGGGAGGGGCCAGAGAGGGAACAATGCAGCTTGCCTGCTGGTCTCTAGTGCACTTTCCAACACTCTCATGTCAGACTGGAAGTATCTCCCACCGTAGCAACCCCAGCCTTAGCCCACAGTGAGCTCTGAGACTCAGTTTTCCCCTTAAGTCAGTCCCTTCCACACAGCTCTGCAGCACTCAGCAGTCAGCCCCACCCCTCAGCTGCCTTGCTGTGGTTTTTCTGAGTGGTCTGCATGGTCTGCCTGACCAGTCTGGTTGTTCTGGTTGATTTTTTCTTTAATTCCTTGGTTGTCGGAGTTCCATGCAATTTGATTTTCTGGTGCTTCTGGTTGTTTATTGATTTTAGATTGGTTGTTATCCTCCTTTTGGTTGTGCGAGGAAGTGAAGGATTTCTACCTATGCCTTCATCTTGGCCAGGCTGTTTCTTCTTCTTAAAGCAGACCCTTTAGCATCTCTTGCAGTGCTGGCTTGGTGGAGATGTACTCTTTTAGCCTTCTTTTGTTTGGGAGACTCTTTATTTCACCTTCCATTTTAAATGAGAGCCTTGCTGAATAGAGTGGTCTTGGTTGCAGATCCTTGCTTTTCATTACTTTGAATATTTTGTGAAAATCCCTTCTGGTTTGAAGTGTTTCTCTTGAGAAATCAGCTGCTAAACTTATCAGGGCTCCCTTGTATTTTAGTAGCTGTCTCTCCCTTGCTGCCTTTAAGATTCTCTCTTTGTCTTTGAATTTTGTCATTTTGATTGTAATGTGTCTTAGAGTGGGCCTCTTTGGGTTCATCTTGATTGAGACCCTCTATGCTTCCTGGACTTGTGTGACTTTTTCCCTCACCAAGTTAGGGAAGCTTTCTATCATTATTTTTTCATACAGGTTTTGTATCCATTGCTCCTTTTCTTTTCCTCTTTGAATCCCTACAATGCACATATTGTTACATTTCATGTTGTCCTAAAGCTGCCTTAAACTATCCTCATTCTTTTTTAGTCTTTCATTTTTTTTTTTTTGCTCTTACTGGGTATTTTTTTCTACCTTGTCTTCCAACTTGCTGACTCAATCCTCTGCCTCATCTAGCCTGCTCTTAATTCCTTCTAGTGTGTTCTTCATTTCTGATATTGCATTCTTAATTTCCAATTGGTTCTTTCAAGGTTTCTATGTCCTTTTTCATACTGATGTAGGTCCCACTAAGTTCCTTGAGCATCCTTATAACCATTAATTTGAACTCTATGTCTGATAAATTGCTTGCCTTGTTTTCACTTAGGTCTTTTTCCAGAGAGTCCTTCTTTTCTTTGGTTTGGGGGTTGTTTCTTTGACTCCCCATTTTAGTTGTCTCCCTTTATTTGTTTCTATATATTAGATTGAGTTGCTTTAACTCTGTCTTGTGGAGTAGCCTTGTGTGTTAGGAATCCTGTGGGCCCCAGTGGTGCAGACTCCTTGATCTCCTGATCTGAATGCTCTAGGATGTTCTCTGTGTAGGTTATGTGGACTCTCATATTGTATTTGGGTCCTGATTATTATTGACCTGTTTCTTGGTTGGAACTCCCCTATGTCTGGCTGGCTAAGAGGCTCAACCCCCACCACATGTTGTACAATGTTGTTTAGGTACTGGAAGAACAAAGCAAAATAACACAAAAACAGCACCATACAAGAAGCTCCCTGCTCCCCACTGCCCCCATCACCACAGCAATATCAATAAGGGAGCAAAAAATAATAAAATTAGTAAGGAAAATGGAATAGGAGAGAAAGGGGAAGAGGAAAAAGAATATGGGAAGAGCAAAAGAAGGAAAAGTGATTATGAGAGGAGAAAGGGGAAGAGAACTACTACTCATAATGAACTGAAAGAGGAAAATTGGGAAAAGGAACACAGAAAAGGTAACAAAAACAATGAAAGGAGAGAAGAAAGGAAAAGTGGCATAGTCAAAGCTAAGAGTAGAATAAAAGAAAAAATATATAAAAAATAAAAGGCTATGAAAAAGGAAAAATAACTAAGATAATGAAAAAAGAGCCAAATGGATTTGTCTCAGAACAGTTTAGATCTTGCCTCCTGGTTTCTCCCTTTGGACACCGCTCTGATATCTGAGTTTGGTGTAAGCCAATGTCGGGTGCTCTCCAGGCCTGGCTCTCAGCTGCCTTTTTGAAGTTACAGGTGATCCACAGTTTGTGGCCGATTCCTGTGGGCTTGGCTGCTCCCAGGGTGGGCCAAGCTGCTCTGCAAAGCTGGCTTTTTTCAGCATTGGGTACAGGGTTGTGTCAGCCAATGTCCCAAGTCACCACAGGATCCACCTCTACTTATCTCTGCCTGCTAGTCTGCTGTCAATCCTAGACTAGTCACAGACCCAACTATTTCTGAGAGAGCTTCTGACAGAAACATGAGGCTGTGATTCCTGGGTCTCCCATAGCCGGTGACTTTCAGACTTCAGGGAAGATGGTTGGTGTGTTCCTCCATCCCCCAAGCCACCAGTCTGAGTCTGTCTGGGATTATTTCCCTGTACTTGGCAGGGCAGGGCCCCTAGTAGGCTTCCAGTGCCCAGATTTTGGGTTTGCCAGATATCAGAGGTATTTATGTGGCTCTCTTGTGTTTGGGAAGCAATAGTTTGTTTCCCAGGATAGTGTATGGATTGGCTGTGTCCTTCCACCAGTCTCTGATGACCCCTGAGTCTGTTTATGTTGCTGTCTCCTCAGCAAGGGTTAAGGGAAAAAAAGAAAGGAAAAAGACAAACAAAGCAGAACACTAAGACAGGGCAAAACTGAAAAAAGAACAAAAAAATTGTTGAGTGGGGCAAACAGGTTTTCCTGATTCCTAAATTCTTAGTGAAACCTTCTCTTTGTCTCTCTAAATATTCTCCACCTCCAGCTCTAGTGCAGGGACCCAGCTCATCAATTATCCTTATTTTTTTATCTTGTTTTGTCCTTTTTAACCAGAAATTTAAAATGAAATTTGCTCTGAGTTATAGGATATTTTGCATATGTTTTATCTAAATATTGGAGCTTGTCATAACATAATATTTTAACATCTAAAACACTTTCATGTATGGGGAACATGAGTCAAGTTAGAGCAATTTAATTTTGAGGAAATTGGGGAAATAGACATTTCTCCTCAACTAATGATGATAATTAGTGATGTTGTATCTACCAATGTTCAAATCCTTTAATCTTAGAATTAGGAGGAATATCCTAAAGTTTTAGAAAAAACATTATGGTCAGTTAACTTTAAGGTTAAATGTATTGTGTTAAGAATTTTTATATCCCTCATCAAAATATGGCTTTCAAACAGAAAAGTACACAAATCATAAGCCAAACTCACCCATGTACCTAGATCTCAGAGCAGGAAAGAAAACATGAATAGAACCCTCAAGGTCCCCTTCATGCTCCTTTCAGGCTGTCACTTATCTAGCACCATAGATTCATCTTACCTGTTTTTGAAGCTAGTGTGTAAGTTAAATTATATAGTTTGTGACTTTTTTTGGGGGGGAGTGTGGAAGGATCTGGGCTTCTATTGCTCAATTATTTATGTTGTATGTTAAAGCAAATTCATTAATTCTTATTGTTGTATAGCCTTCTATTTGGATATCTACTGGATGGATATTTTGGGTTTCCAGTTTTGGCTATTATGAACCATAGTACTATAGACATTATATGTGTCATCTTCCAAAATATTCATATATTTCTTTTGGGATATATGTACAAGTACAGTTGCTGAGCCATGTATGTTCAATTTCAGTATATACTGCCAGTTTTCCAATTCACACTCCCATTAGCAATGTATGAAAGTTTCAATTGATTTAGATTTCCTGGCACCACATAATATTAAAGGATAAGTTAAGGGTTCATGTTGTAATCTTTAGAGTAACTAATAAAATATTAGGAAAATAATATATAACTGACAAGTTAATAGGTGAAAGGCTGAAATAATAGAACTTCAGTTAATCCAAAAGGCAAGGACAAAGTAAAACAGTTGAGTTAAATAGAAAATAAATAGTAATGGTTGCTATAAAACCAATATATCAATGACTATGTTAAATTTAAATGGACTACATACTTTAAAGGATACTACTGCATGTGAGACATCTTAAATATAAGGGTACAAGAAGGGTAATTATAAAAGGATATGAAAAATTATATTATGTAAGCACTAACCAAAAGAAAGTTGATATAGCTATACTGATATCAGGCAAAGTAGCCTTTAAAGCAAAAAGGAATTCCTACCTTTTGTGACAGCATGGATGAAACTGGAGACTATTATGGTAAGTTAAATAAGCCAGTCAGTGAAGGACAAATACCGTATGATCACTTAAAAAAGAATCTAATGAACAAAGCATCCTATTTTTCGGACTATAAGACGCACCCCCCTTTCTTCCCAAATTTTGAGGGGGGTGCATCTTATAGTCCGAATGTAGCTTACCTGGCTTGCTGTGGTGGGGGCAGGCGGTGGCCTATGTTATTTATGTTATTAAATATTTTACCACATTTTTTGCTTCAATATTTTTTTCCCTATTTTCCTCCTCTAAAACCTAGATGCGTTTTATGGTCTGGTGCTTCTTACAGTCCAAAAATTCGGTAAACTAACAAGCAAAATAGAACCACAGGCATAAAAACATGGAACAGACTGACAGCAGCCAGAGGGGAGGGGAGAGGTGGTGACTGAAAGAAGGTGAAGGGATTAGTCAAAGAACATATCTGAAGGACTCATGGACATGGACAACTGTGTGGAGACTGATTATGGAAGTGGGGGATGGGCTGGGTGGAGGGCACTGACGGGGGGGGAAAAGTGGGGTGACTATAATAGCATAAACAATAAAATATTTTAAAAAGAAAAAAAGAATTATTAAAGGATGTTTTATAATGAATAAAAGGGTTGAATAGTTCAGCTCCTGGTTAAAAACCTGTGTATGACTTTTTTGTCAAGCCCAACCATGTGCAATTACAAAAGCTTTACTTGACAGGCCTCATGGGAGAAAGCTGCCCTCCCCAAACCAGACTTGATGCATAGCCAGTGCCTGCAGTCTCTTGAAGGGCCTTGCAGTCAAGGCCCCCTGGATGACCATGATCTTACACAAAGCTTTGTTCCCAGCCCAGGAGTCTTCAGTCAGAGGCTTCATTATCAGTAGCTTGAAGTACTGAAACCACCTTAGCAGGAAAAAGAGGGGAAACTTGAAGATATTTTTTTCTTCCCTTTGACTCAGTACTTAGTACTCTTCCACTCTTAGCTCTTCTCCCTCTACCATCCCAGGGCCCTTGGGTCCACAACACAGCAGGAGCCTTTTGTTGGAGGCTCCCTGAGCAGTGAGAGATCCCTACCTCTCTGCTGACCTACATGACCCTCCACCCATTTCAAGGGGAAATGGACAGGGAAGTGGTGTTTTCTCTGGCTTAACCTTTTGCTTTACTACCACAGTAAGTGATAAAAGGCTTGACTACTACCTGTTTGTTTTTTTTTTAGCTTTTTGCTTTACTTTGATACAATGACAGCTCTGCTGAGTTCCTGACAGGTTAATCCACAAGCAAGCTATAATAATTCTAAATTTCTATGCCTCTAATAAATAATATACATAAAACAAGAACTAATAGATACTTAAAATCTGTTGAAGTATAACAAAAATGCAGAAAAATGTACAGATGAGGGTGTACAGCTCAGTGAGTAATGACAAAATGAGCCTATTAGTATATCCAACATATACAATAGTACTAGCCCCTCTGAAGGCTCCACCAAGATAGCTCCCAATCACTACTCCTTTCTTCTTCCCTGAAGGTCTCTACTGTTCTGCCCTGGCTGGTGTGGCTCAGTGGATTGAATGCTGGCCTGCAAGCCAAAGGGTTGCTGGTTCATTTCCCAGTCAGGGCACATGCCTGGGTTGTAGGCCAGGTCCCCAGTGGGGAGTGTGCAAGTGGCAACTACACATAGATGTTTCTCTCCCTCTCTTTCTCCCTTCCTTCCCTACTCTCTAAAATTATTTTTTTTTAAAATGGTCTCTATTGTTCTGACCTCTAATTCAATAGGTTAGCTTTGCCTGTTTGTAAACTCTGTATAATGGGATAATCAGTATGCTTTTGTACTTGGCTTTTCACTAATACTATATTTGTTAGATATGTTCTTAATCATCTCCTGCTAAGTATTAACTTGCTATTATTATCTTTTCAGGTGTTTTGGAAAATAATTATGAGAGCTTACGTGTATTAAATGTTGAAAGAAATGGAAATATAATCTATACCTATAAGGTATGTCTATATCTCTCTTTTTTAGTGTGGTAAAATGTACATACATAAAATTTACTACTTTAATCATTTATATTCTCTTGTTACAGAATTTTATGCTTTTATTGAGGGATAACAAATAACTCTTGTTGGCACTAAATCTTTACCATATGACTTTTTTATTTTGTGAGATTGAATAGTGTGATTTAAATTCAGTCTTCTGGTGGTGATTGCTAGGGGTGGGGGGTGTAAGGGGACTAAGTGGTAAGGGAAATATAATAAAGATTATATATTAAAAAGAAAATAAATTCAGTCTTTTATAAATAAAATAAAATTGCACATAATGTCTGACATACTACTCAGTTTTTTAAAATAAATGAATGGTTCTATTTTCTAGAGGGGAGATGACAAATAGAAGATTTAAATATAATTAATATGTTAACTTTTTATCTTTGAGGAAATATTAAATATAATTATTCTACCCCATCTGTTAAGACTTAGATATGCTCAGACTTTTGAGGCATTATTATTTATCAATGCTTTTTCATTGTTAAGTGTTCTAAGAAAAGAAAATTTAACTTTCTGATAACTTTATTACAGTAGAGGAACATGAAAGAATAATTGCAATGGTCAGTTGCTTTACACAGCTGTATCACTGTACATTTTTGTTGCTTAAAAAGTTATTATTTTAAGTTGTATCTATCAGTATGCCTCATTTAAGAAACTGTATTATTCAAAAAGTTTTACTTATAAGAATATCATGGTCTTGATCTAGCCACTCCCAATACCCATCATCTATATGTTCTTAAATAAATGGAAGTACAAAGAAATCTGCCCCTTTACCATGCTTAGTCCTACTAGACAGTGTCCCTTACACTCACTGAGTTGAAACGATTTGGTCCCTCTCTGACATGCACAGTGTGCTGCCTATGCAGTGCTTATTGCTAATGTTGATGGAATTATTGAAATTTGAGAACTTGTAAAATCCTAACTTTCTAAATAATGACATTTAATAAACCTCTAGTTAATTTTTTTAGGATGATAAGGGAAATGTCTCCTTTGGATTATATGATTGCCAAACCAGACAAAATGAGGTAAAAATCATCATTAATTATAGATTTACTTATTCATTACTTTACTGCTTTTAGAGTTTTCCTTATTTTTGCCTCCTTTTTCTACGTACAAATTCTCATTTCATTTTCTAAAAATTTAGTTTTTATTTCTTTGCTTTTCTTCTCTTCCCCCTTTTACACTCCCTTGGCACCATTATCTTTATCTTTTTTTTTTTTCTAAATGCAAAGACTTGAACCAAAACATCAGCTGAAGTCTTGTAGTTTTTGGAGATTTAAGCAAACTTGGCTCAAACCAATTACCCAATATTCTGTAGGAATGTACGGAGTCTAGTACCTTCCCCAAGATGTTGCACACAATTTGTGTATTCCCACAAGCTTAGGATCTCATAATGACCTCTAGCTCTGGATTCTGCTTTTGCTTAACTTTCACTTATCTTGCTTCTCAAAGATCCAGTTATAGAACCTAGGCTGCTTTTTAAAATTTTCCCCCAAACCACTCACATAAGATATTAGATGGTGTGACAGCTTTGTCTAATTCTTGGGGCAAATAGGAAGGAGTCATTTTGTGCCTATGCAAAAACAATTTACAAATATTAAGGGATTAAGAAGTCTAAAAGTGTACATTGGCACAAAAGCTTCCCCCAAATACATTGTTACATGAAAAAAGCAAGTTGCCAGGATAGTACATTCTATTTATACTTAAAAAAATTATAAGAAAACTATGCAACATATGTGCATAAATATATACATTAAAAACTCATTTTAAAACCTCTGGAAGGCCAAAGAGCAAATTACCAACAGGTTTCATTTTAGAAGGAATTTGGGATTGGGTGAGTGTAATGGAGAGCTTTGACTTTTTATTTGGTAGTGTTAACATGTTTTAAATACTGCAATTATGCTCATGTGTTATTTTATAATTAAAAACATAAAAACACTAAGCATTAAATGTATACATTTATGATTCTCCTTACTTACAAATTGGAACTGATCAATTAGAGCAAGAATCAAAGCAACCCAAAATTTCTCACATGAATTCAGAGCTTTCTTATTCTTAGTTCTTATTCAAAGTTCACTTTCTCTAATCGAGTGTTTTCTGACTCCCCAACATATTTCAATCAACTTCTGGCCATAGGATTCTAGTGTGTCCTTAGTGCTTTTTTTTTGTTTTGTTTTCAGGTACTAATTACCTTCTTACTACTACCTACTGTTCTCTTAGCCCATTCTCTCCTGACATCTAAGACTCTACCTTTCCTTATCCTCTGAGTACTATACTTTATAAATTTGCCTAATATAACTTATTGTCTCTAGTTCCTCAATCTGTATCTCACATCCTCCTTCTGCATAACCATTTTTATTTTCTTTAATATTTAAGGAAATGGAATCTTGCAACATTTCAAACAGCAGCAAGACAATTTTAAAAAGATTACTTTACCAATGTACTAATTAGGAGAGTCCTATAAGAGATGTACTTGTTATAGTCTTTTAGACATAGCTAGTGATATCATTTATATAATTTGATTAGAACTTTATTTGCCTCAATGATTATAATAGCTAACATTTGAGTGCTTATTATGTGTGGCAGACATTGTATTAAGTGCTTTATATGGACTATCTCATTTGATCCTTTTATAAGGATCAATCTCTTAAGATAGATATTATGATCTCTGTTTTGCTGATGTGAGGATAGAGAGGTTGAGTAACTTGTCTAAAGCCACACAGCTAGCAAGTGGCAGAGTAGGGATTAAAATCTGGGTCTAATTTGGCTCCAAGGTCTGTGCTCTTAATCGCTGTGCTCTGTTGCTTCATGGCTAAGTTTCAGTGCCAAACATGGCCTACAAACCAAACAACTTTTTTCTTAAGAAATAATCAGAAACTTCTCAGTATGAATAAATTGGCTCATTGACTGGTTCTTTGGTTAAATGTTTGTCACAATGATACTTGGTAGATAGCTAAATGGGAATTTGTATTCATAAAATTGTTATTAATATGAAACTTCAAATTAAAAATATTTTGTTTTAATAGCATCTCTATACATTTGAGAAAGATTTGCAAGTTGTCAGTTGCTCTGTCAACAGTGAGAGAACTTTGCTTGGTGAGTTAAACTTCTTTATTGCTACATGTCAAGAATTAAACTACATTTTTTTTTTGAGTTTCAAAGTATTGGATTTTTACAATATTTGATTTGTCTATTACAATAATTTTCTATTAAGAGATACTTTTAAGAGGTTAGATGTGAAATAAAGAACTTGTTGAGTCTACCCACAAAAAAAGATTGCTTTGTATTCTGCTTTGATCATCCACTGACAGATCCTTTGAGCCCTTACTCATTTCAGATAGAAATCAGTGACTTTAATAAGCCACTACATGGATCATTTGCTAATGATTTATTTTTTTTCCATAAGCTGCAAGTTTAGTTCAATCTACTAAAGAAGGAAGAAAGAATGAGCTTCAACCAGGTAATAAAATTATATTTTTAAGTGCATACTGATAGATGAAGATTTATTGAACTACTTAGTCAGATACAGACATCTTTACAAATAGCTTTATCTCAGTTCAAAAAGGTAAAGGTCATGTCAAGCAGGCAAAAGTTAAAAATTTTTTTCAAGTAAACAAGAATGTACAGAAAATATTATAACAGTGAATAGCAGAAGTATTCAAAAGGAAGTTAACACCCCTGCAGACTAAACAAACATTGATAACACACTAGAACTCCATGCTCAGGAGCTTGTTTAAAGGGTTAGGAAAAGTTTGGTTTTCCTTTAAGAATACCTTTTTTTTTCTTACATCTGGTTAACTGTTGACCGATATATAATGCATTATGATTAGTCTACCAGTTCTAGATATAAAATCAATTTTACTCATTTGCCAAGGCACACTTAATCGTTTGTTATCTGTGTGATACCCCACCCCCATCCTTTTAACATTCTATAAATTTTATCTGTTCAGAACTCAACAAATATACTGAGTGCCTGCAGTGGGTCAGGCACTATGCATTGTGCCGGGGATGCAATAGTACACAAAGAGGTGTGGCTGTTGCACTCAGGGTGAGTTTAGGGACCAGTGGTGGGTGAGAATGCCCTGTGAAGTATGTGCCCTATCTTCAAAGGAAGCCCAGTGGGACCAGCTTTGCAATTTATCAAGAGAAGTATGGACATTGATGTAAAAATTTTATTTTTAAATGTTGGCTCAAATATTTAAAAAAATTCTACTCTGGCAATGGTAACTGCCTGTGGCTGGATCTAGCCTTTGGGCTACCATTTTTCAACTGGTAGTCTGGTCAATCTCATTTCAATTCTCTTACTTTTCCAGTCCTGCAGTGCGTTCCAGCTGTTCTGTTTATTCGGCACTTATTTGACCTTTTGTTAGTATAGTTCCCACTCAGATGTTCTTTCCTGTGGCTGCATGCGATGGAAAAACCCTTTTACGTACTTTCCACATGACACTTATGTGGCAGTCCTGGGCTCCCACAGAGCCGGCTTAGAGAGTGTCAAGGGAATCAGCTGGGTCTGTGTAGGACCGTCTCAGGGACCTCAGCAGGAGAGTTTCTGAGAGACGGTGGTGAGCAGGATGTGTTCTCTGAAATCTCAGCATGTATGATCCTCACCCACGCTTCCCTCCTGCCCTGTTACACAGAGCCACAATAGTCCTTCTCCCTCTTCCATGCTGTGTCCTGCTCTCAGCATTCTCTGCGTTTTGTAGAATCAAATGCAATGCTCATTTCAGAGGTAATGGAACTGGACTAGCTTAAGTGAAATAGGGTCTAAGATATTGGTGTCCTGACCTTTAAAACAAGGCTATGGACAAAATCAAGATATGACCCTGATTTCCTGGGTTAATAAACCCCCTTTTCCAAGAAGAGACAGGCCCAGCTGCTTGTATTCCTCTCAACCACGAACCTAGATTAGGTCTCTGCACTTCCTAGTCCTTGAGCCTTATTGCTTTTAGCCTTAGAAATTGTTGTGTTGGGAAACCCAGAAGTAACTATAATCTTTATATGATGTTTACTGTCTATACCTGATTGTCATGAAGAACAGTGGCAATTATCTATATTATAAAATGTCCTTTAAGACCAACTTTACTGTAAGTTTTGTTTGATTATAACATTAAATCCTATTCAGGTATACTTAGTTTTGGAGATTTGATGCAACCTCTAGTGAGATTATCTGATTGTTTCTTTAAAAATATTAGAATGAACACTTTTAGTTATTCGATACCTCATACTTTATCTTCTTAGCTCACCTCTCATGTCAGCCTCTGCAGTGAGAACCACCTCTGCTCAAATGTCATTTGACAGTGCCTTACCTCAGCTGCTTTACCTGCTTCTTGCTTTTTGTCCAGAGCCCTTGGGAAAATCTGTTTACTGCCTGCATGTGTACCACCTGGATGTATGGTTGGAAAGGATTCCCAATAGGGTAGGCCATGGCCACCAGCAGGGGAGAAAAGGAGATGAAGGATAAACACTCCCTCTTCCTATCACTAAAGTGGATAATTCTGAGGCACATTCCATGCAGCTCAAGACCTAAGGGGGTCACTAACTTGATAATGTCCCTGATACTGGCATCCTCTTCTCCCTAGTTCAGTCCCCCCACTCTCTCAAGATAGCCCCTCATGGCTAAAGTGATTCTGTTTCCTGACATAACTTCTTGCTTTAGTTTGGGCTTTCCCATAAGTAAAGTCTGAGGCAAGTATTTGGGGGAGGATCCTTGCAAACATTATTAGAAGAGTATTTAAACAGAGATCTGAAAGAGGGAGGAAGCAAGTATGTGGCTATGGGGAAAGCACATTTCTCTCCAAGTGAACAGCCAGCACAAAGGCTCTGAGGCCAGAGTGTACTTGGTGGACTCACTGTTCCAGGATAGAGAGGAGTCAGTGAAACTGGAGTGGAATGAACTGGAGTGGACAGAATAGTAGGAACTGACGCCATAGAACAGGGGTGATGTGCAGAGAGATCGTAGAGATGCTTAGGTGGCTTTGGTCAGTTGAGATTTCAGAAGTGATGTGACCAGAGAGCACTATAGGATCTATTATAATACTTTGTCCCTTGAATAAATATTTTGAAAAGGCTTATTATCTGTCCTTGAATGACTTGATAAGCCATTTGATTATAATATGTAGTTGGCTTCAAGGTGTTATTTAACACTATTGTTTATAATAAATTTTTTTTCCTTTGGAAATATGGAAGGTGGGGTTCCTTGGTCCATTACTGTTCAACACAGTTTTTGTCAGCAGTGCTAATTATCTTGGCTGTGGCCATGCCGGAGTTCATGTGTTGTTTAGAACATGGCCTACTATAGCAAGCCAGACCCAGCTGCCCCCTTCACCCTTTCCTGTGGAATTCCTTCACCCCAAGGCACAGAGATCTCCACTGGGCAGCGGTTGGAGTGACCACATGTGTTGGCCCCACTGCCACTGAGATCTCCAGAGCCCCCAAGTACCATTATAAACAGTTAAATGCTGCAGCTACTCCGTGGAGCCATGGTTTGATTTCAGTGTTCCAGTAACCAGAGCTTCTTCAGAACCAGGTCCAAATAGACTTGTCTAACCTTGTCACCATTTCTCAACATGTACCATCACCTGCATCAGACCAGCTTCTTTTGCCCACTCTCTACCCTCCCCATGCCATGCCTATTCCTATGTTTTTTCTAAAATTTTGTTCAATTTACTTAAACTAAAATTTTTTTTTAAATCACCATTTCTTTCATCACTCTACTTGCCCCCTCTTGCAACCACTGATCTATCCTCTATAATTTCGAGGTGGTTTTCATACATAAATAAATATATGTATATATTTTTTATTCCATATATAATACAGATCATATGGTATTTGACTGATTTCACTTAGCATAATGCCCTCGAGTTCATTATGTTGTTGCTTCTGACTCTGCCGTTTCTGCTTCCTAGATGTCCATATCCTGCCTGGCCTTGTCTTGACCTTCAGTGCTGTGCTTTCAGGCTCCATTGAAACCTGGATTCTCTAAATTCTTAAGACAACTTTAAGTACTTCATGGAATCATGAGATTTTTATGGTTGAAAGTAATTGTACAAATAATCTGGTTCTGTAGTTTTTCATTTTTTTTTAAATAACAAGATACTGAGGCCTAGGCTTCATGACTTGCTGAAAAGTATATTTTAAGTTAGTGGCAGAGCTTACACTAGAACTGATGTCTTAACTCAGAGTACTTCCTGTTACACTATGAAAGCACTTGGTATTGTTGAGAGAAGTTTTCATTTGTATGATTACTCATATCATTATGCTAATTATATTATTTGTGTCTCAGCTGCTCTAAAGAAGGGAAATATTAGTGTAGGAAGATGGTTTCTGCCCTCAAATATTCTACTATTTTTCAAGGCAAGTTAATTTAGCTGATAGCTCATTATCTCACTTAGGTACAAATTCACTGCCAAAGATGCCAAATATAAGGTGATTCCGTATTTTCCAATGAGGAGATTCCTCTATCCACCCCCTGAAAAGTTTTTTTTTTTTTTTCAAATGAAATATATATGCTTTTAGGGCAAGAAATAACATAGTCAAGTGCCAGCTGTACTACTTAATATATTAAATGTAGTAAGGAAAGTTGCTTTTTTTCTCATTTTCACTATTTAAAAATAATTTTTAATTTTTCAATTACAGTTGATCTCATTCTCACATTTCACAGAATATTTCTATTCTACCATTATTTTCTATCACAAGTGTCTTTGACACCAATGTCTTTATTTATTCTTAGAGCCATATTTTGAGCCATCAAGCAAATTTTTAAAGGACCTCACCTTTATCCCACATTTTAGAAATACAGCTTTTTGAATTGGTATATGATCCTAGATTTTTATTCTAAGCTACAAGTACCCATCAACCAAACATTTGATTTTCACTTCTGTTGTATATTTGTTATCCCACACAATAATTCACTCACTGCCTTGATTTATAAATAATCTTTAAAATTAATTTTATAGAAATATCCAGTCCTTGCAATTAGAAGGACTGTCCCAGAGATTGTTTTACATTCTTTGCCTTTTTAAAAAAATTGAATGAAGCAGTGTTGCCAGGTTACTTTAAATAGTGAAAACTGGTTTTGATTTAATTCTAGGCTTCTGTGCCACCCCAAAATTGTACATTGTTATTCAAAATAAAGTCATTGAAAAGTACCCTGGAATATTAGAGTCTTTGTAAGTGCTCAAACATAAGGCAATTTCTTTTGAGGTTTAATCTTGGGGGAGGAGAACTTTTAGCCTAAATTTGGATATCTGTGGCAATCCCATTATAGCCTCTGTCCAAGGACTTCCTCCTAATTGCTATCTCTGATGACCTTTGCTTGAATGTGCTGCTGAGGAAGTCAGGGGGTCTGTATCAGTGAGCTCTGCCACTGCCTGCCCTTCCTGATAGGTGCTGTCAACTCCGACTTGTTCATGCATCAGAAATATCTTTATATTTTCATGTACAAACAGTATTTTTCATCATGCTGCAGAATGGTAGTGCCACTGAGGTGGGTTGTGTTATGTAGATTTAGAAGTTGGGAGGGCCTGCCAAACTGTGCTAAATAAAAATGGCTGAGGAATGGGAGGAAGTTGTCTCTGTATGCACATCAACTTCTCCTTTATGATGTTTTCAGTGTCTGTTTTGGTTTTAAGAAATGTCAAAGTAAATTTTAAGAAAATTAGTTTTCTTTGTGTAATACAATAGGCAACACATTTACATATTCCAAGTTCAGACCTCTGTGGAGAAGATAGCCTGTGATATTCTAGTCTTCGTTTCTCAAAGCCTCCATTACTTTGTAGGATCAAAGTGCTTAACTCTGTTGGTGGAAATCTGCCCCGTGAACAATGTGAAGGTTCTAAAAGCAGTGGATAGCTATGTTTGGGTACAGGTAAGTAAGCATGTCATTTAGGACATCTCATTAATCAAAAGGCGTGAACCTAGAGAAAATGGTGTTTACAACATACTTTCACACAAATTATCACATTTAATCCTCAAAGCATTCTGATAAATGGTATGGTAGGAATGATCAGCTCTTCCTTTGCAAACATGGAAATCTTTAAAACTCAAACCAGGTTCCTCTGTCTCTATTCTGTTATGGTTTGTCTGATAGTAAGGTAGTATTTTACATGATAAAATATTTAATATCAAAACATTTATGTAAGTTTGAAATAGTTTATTCCATGTATTCATACAGTTGACAGATTAAATATCTGTGATTAAATGATTTAGTCCCATAATTTATCAACTCCTTGAATTGATGCAGAAACACTATGTATAAAATGCAGGTAGACTAGATATAGTCGGTCCTCGTTACTAGCATATTCTGAGTTTATGAATTCTACTACTTGCTAAAATGTATTTGTAACCCCCAAATTATAATATCATGGTGCTTTCACAATCATTTGCAGACATGTTCAAAGTGGTGAAAAATGTGTTCCCCAATGCACACATTTCCAGTTGAGGTCGAACAAGGGGACACTGACTTCTTGATTCACTTCTCATATTGTAAACAAATGTTGTTTCTGTGTTCTGTGTATTGCCATGATTTTTTGAATTTTGGGGCTCTTTTGTTAGTGATTTTACTGTTTAAAATGTCCCCAAGCATATTGCTGAAGTGTTATCCAGTGTTCCTAGATGCAAGAAGGCTGTGATGTGCTTTACAGAGAAAATATGTGTTTTAGTTAGATAAGCTTCATTCAGGCATGAGATTATAGTGTTGTTGACTGTGAGTTCAAGGCTAATGAATCGACAGTATATAGTAAATAAGGTGTGTTTAAACAGAAGCACAGATTAAACAAAGTTAAATATTAATTTGTTGACAATAATGTTATGACTAGAGTCTCACAGGAAGCTACCCTTGTACTCCCCCTAGGAGCAATGGTCAGTATTCAGTGTACAGTGTTTATGGTGACTTTATAGAATATAGCTACCACAGATACTTGCTCATGCCTTGTTGCAGTATAATTTCCTTGTGAAACACAAAGTATTTGCCTCCTTTCCCCCCTCCCCCACCCCACTCACTCCCAGCCTTGAACCAATGTGTCTCCCTCTTGCAGTGTGTATTAGGAGAGGGGATAGTCTGTCATCTGGTTCTCCACTGTCAGCAGTCCTTCCAGCTTTGCATTTTCACCACCCACTCCTGGCTTCACTGTGAGATGCTGCTTGTTTCCAGACAGGGCCTGGAGTGGAGCTCCTGAGCTGCATTCCCCCTTCCCCGAGAAGCTGCTCTGTTTACACTGTGATCAGTACAGGGGTGACTGTGGGACAGAGCACACTTCCCTTCTCCGGCCTGTTTCTCTTGGCTTCCTTAGCATCTCCACCCAGGGCTGTCTAGGCAATGGTGATGTTATTGAAGGATTGGGACACATAAAGGGATTTTGAACTTGGGAAGGGAAAAGTTTTTTATAAGTATTTGATTGTGCAACATTATGAACATATCAAAAACTACTGAATTGCACATTTTAAAATAGATAGAATATTGAATTTTATCTCAAATTTTTTAAAAAAGTACATGATGCATGACAGCATCCACAGACAAAAGGAAAACGCTCCACACAAATAAAGTAAAACTTGTATTCACCTTGTGATTCCATCTCAGTTCCTAGCCCTGCTCCCTGTGCCTCATGCCTGTCTATACCCCTGGAAGGAGAAACTTCTTCAAACCTCTGTCCGTGGCAAATCCCCATCTTCCTGCCTCTCCCTATTCCCCCCCACCCTTTACAGAAACACCCTTCACTGTCCACTGAGTTTGGTCTTGTCCTTAGATCTATCGCCCTCCCTTTTCTTTTCAAAATATCCATGGTGGTCTCCAGCAGAGCATTTTCCTGAGTGTTTGTGTGCCATCTGGACCCCCTTCACAAAGGAACTTTAGCAGGACAGTAGTGAGTGGGATTGGATCCTAATCTGATACCCTTTGAGTGTTCCCTTTCAGCATGAGGTGCATCTTCTAGATAGTTCCAGTGGATAATCAGACACCCATCTATACCCCTATAGCACATATTTCCAATGACAAATATTAACAATCAGAGCTCCATATTTGTGAAGATAAATATTTCCCTAAAATATATATAGATCCCTATTTACAAGGCAAAGAAAAAACCCTCCAAAAAACAAAAACAAAAATCAAAACAAACCAAAAAACCCAACTTCGCTTGCTTTTGTAGAGCTGTGTCTGAAGCCTGTCTATTTATATTCTGACTTCTAGGCCCTATGGTCACTTCATAAAATGGCATTTTTAAGATCATGTTCTCACTGATTGCCACACAAAGACCAGGCAAAGGTTTAGAATTCCACAGCATGTTAGTCCAGGTCACAGTTCTAAGCGAGCATGCCCTGGCCACCTCTGTGGACCCAGGGCAGCTGTGTCATCTTCTGTAGGAGCATCTCCTTGTTTGAGGTGCTGAGCATTTGCTCTTTGTTGTCTATACAAAGAGCAAATGTGGTGTCTCTCATCTTTGCTTCTCCTCAATCCCAGTATATGAAATATCTTGCTTGATGTGCCCCATTTCACAAACAAGGAGATAATAAGTTCCATATTATTGTTGTAGCTGAATTCTGCACTTGGCTATCTATTTTATAATTTTGAGGTTATTGCTCTGAAGAATGATATGTAGTTAATGTTTTATTTTTCAGTTCTAAAAGGGAAACCTGACTACAAATAATTTTAAAAGTTGACGAGTTGTTTTTCTAATTTGTCATTATGAAAAGTTAGGACACCAGGTGATATATTTTGTCAAAATTTTCCTAGTCTGTAGAGAGGATGCCAACTATAACATAGGGACATAGAAGGTTGTATTCTTTTATTATGCTTTCAAGTCTGGAGGGAAAAAGCAAAATTCACTGGTGGAGCTTATCGACTAAGCTTTGATGTTACTAAATGAACCTGCTGAGTTCCTGGAGTCATCCATCCCATAACCGGTGTTCCCTAACATTGCAGTGGACAGCATCAGGCTGTGGGTTTCTGGCTGCCTGCCTGTCACATATGAGAGAGCACAGAGTGGGGGGAGTAGGGTGGGTCAAGCCTTTCCTTCCCAGGGGCAGGCATTCTATGCTTTGAGGCTTGTAAGTCCTCCACCACTTGCCACACTGTGACTCACTGTCCTTTCTTGGAAAGTCCCTGGCTAGGTTTTGCTTTGTCTCTTGGATGTGGGACTTTGGAGGTTGTAATGGAGAGTAGTTTACTTAGCTCTCAAATTAAATACTAGGGTTTAGTTACACAGCAAATATATTGATCGCTGTTATTTTGTGCATGTGAAATAGAACTTGCTGTACAAATGTTGTTACATTGTTTCTGATTAGCTTCAGAATCACATATTGTAAATAGGAAGCACCATCCCTAGAAATAGCTTACACTTTAACCTTATTGTTTAAATGAATTATATTGGACCTGAGATCAATTTCCCCCTGGAAAAATGAGTTCCTAAAAGTGTTCCATTTTTCTGCTTGCTTCCATCTGTAATGTGTGCCTGCATGTGACTTACCTAAATTGTTCTGTGATTCTCAGTTCCTTTTATGGTATGTAGTAAGATAGTTGACGCAGACACTGGTCCACAGTGTCTGCGGCATCATGGATGAGACATGAGACATTCACACAGACTACTAAGACCTGTGTGGAGGAAAAGGGACGGCCAAGCTACCTTCTCAAGGGGAGGGTGCCTTGGAGCGGTTTAGCCATTCTCTCAAAGGAGAGTGCCCCATCCTTCCCTTCACTGGGTTTTTCATTGCACAGGATTGGATTTTCATTTGCACAGGAATACAGGTAAAGTTCATTAATCATCGTCAGGTAATAAGGATCTAACAATAGATAGTATACAAATAACTCTGAGCGCCTATTCTGAGTTAGGGTCTATTAGCTAAAAGGCTACAAAACATTTTGGGAAACAAACTCATTTCCTGCTCGGACCTTTATCAATTAATTAAGAGCATTCTTAGCAAAGCAGGTTTCACAGGAGTTTACGTATTCTTTCTCAGGCCTGATCATCTGGGGAACCCGCCCTTTTCTAGCACAGGGCTGCACCACCCTCTGTCATTGTTTCAGGATTAAGTCAGGCAGAGGGAGCAAGACAGCCAAAAGATTAGAAGACTTCTCACAGGCAGAATGAGAACTCAGGCTTTGTCAAAGCCGAGGGGCAAGGGTCCATCACTCCCTTTCTCCATGGCCCCCCAAGTCCTTCCCTGGGGCCTGTACATGATCATGCTGTCTTAGGTTGTTCCCCCCTTGGGGAATTTTACCCATCATTGGCTAACTAATCGAGCATTGGGGGCCAGTTATGGATGAAGTAAAGGAGCAGAAGTGGTGCTCCAGCCAGGGAGATAAGCTTTGTCTCCTTAGAGGCTTATGGTCTGAAGGTTGTTCACTCAGCCTTAGCCATGGGGGAGGGGGGGTTACAGCTCCTGAAACTGGGCAGGATGGTTCTCAACATCAGTGATCAAATACAATTTTTCAAATAGTTGTATCAGCAAGGTAGTTGCTTATATTTTTTATTAATTTTCTTTTTGCAGTTCCTCTACCCACATGTTGACAGTCATCCTCTTCCAGAGAACCACCTGTTACTGATTTCAGAAGAGAAATGTAAGTACATCTTTAGACAGTATACAGGAACTTCATGAGTGGCATATCTCCTAATGAAGTATGGGATGTGACTGAATCTTCTAGAGGTCCACTCACCTGTGCTGAGGGTCTGCTGACCCTTGATGTCCATGTGAGACCTAGGACTACTGTGAAAGGGCTTTTCCTTTGGCCCCCACTTGTTATTCCATTCGGACTCTGCTCTGTTTCCTCATCCTGGGAATGATGGGCCTCTGCATATATGGATTTTCAATTTTGTCACATGGTGAGGTGTTTGTTGAACAGTTGTGCAGGTCATTTTTGCCTTCTATAGTCCCTCCTATTTTCAGATGTCTGTCATAGTGGATAAGCATGATATAAGGAGGAAGGTTAGCATTAGAAGCCAGAAGAATTTCATGGCAGAACTTGAAGGACACATACTAAGTTTGTCAAAGTCAGATGGAGGCAAATAAGATTGGGAAATCCTTTAGTAATGTTTTCAAGTGGGAGGTTAGAAGGAGAAAGGACAAAATTCAGTGGTGGATCTTATCTAATAAGCCACCTTTCATTTTATAAGATTAAACTGCTAATTTGTAATTTGGAAAGCCTGAGGGGTTAGGCTTGCATTTACTGTATTTGCCATGTATAATGCACACCCTCATTTTGGGCCCAAACTTTTAGGAAAAAGTTCTTCTATTTTACCTTTTTAATTCAATTTTTATTTATTTATATTTAGAAACAAAATCAATTATCATGTTCCAGGGTATTATTTTGCATATGGATATTGTTATTTCTTTCTAGAGTAACACTTTTAATGCATAAGCATAAATAAAAGAATTAAAAACATATATATAGATACAGAAGTAGTACTACCCACATATAATGCGCATCCTTATTTTCCCTCAAAAATTTGGGCAGAAAGTGCTTATTATACATGGCCAAATATGGTAGTTCCTATGCTCTTGCCCAACTGTCTCACATTTTTGCAACCAGAACTGGCAGAAGGTAAGTATGGTGAATGAATCTAAATTGCTTACTGAGAGAAAGGGATTATCTACAAATCAACCAGAAACATTTAGAGTTTTGTAATGTGAAACTGATTCCTCTAAGAATGCCCCTCTCAGATATCTTGTATGAGTTTTCTAGCTGATATTTTCACACACACAGGTGTTTGGTATTTGGAAACTGAAGCCAAACCCTGCCAAATGAACCCTTATTAGCTGTACGTACGACTGGGGATATAAGGGAGACAAGTGCCTATTGAGGGAACACAGGGGAGCAGAAAGGTTAAATGCATGTATTGTTGATATTGAGAGTAAAGGCTGGACCTGAAACAGACCGTAAAGGGAGGCTGAAGAAAGATGGGTTATGTTTTGAACCTTCATTGTGAAATTGGTCTCCGTGATAATATTTTTCAGCCAGTTGTCTAATTTCCATTTTTCAATAAAAAATTATTTACTGTGGTTAGATGAAAAGAGTACTAAATGTCTTTTTGTGAAAGTTAAATTATCTTTCTGTTGTTTCTTTGTTTAAAGATATTGAACAATTTCATATCCAAGTCATCCAAGAAGGTGGAAATAGAGTGGTAAATATTTGAAATTCCTTTTGCTTTGGAGTTTTTTTCCACAAAGAGTGACATTTCTAAACTGTTAAAGATAGGTTTATATTATAGAAACATAACATTTTCTTTATTTGATATCTTTCAAATTATAGTCTTGCTGTTGTAAAGTGTGAGCTAATACAAGATATGGAAAGGGGTTAAATGTTTCCTTTACCTCTGTCTCAGCCTCTAATCTTGGTCCCCTGAGATAATTAGTAATGATAGCCTTGTGTGACTCTTTCCACACATTTTACTTTGTACAGGTGCATGTATACAAGGATTCAGTTGTTTTTGCCAAAATAGAATCATAACACATATATTAATTTGCTGCTTTTGTTTTTGCATTTTACCTAATATATCAGGAGTATCCTATAGGTTACTAAATAAAGACATAACTTTTTTCCTCTAATTTTTGTACATAGATACATATACATACATATATAATAAATGGGATTATAACACATATGCTGGGGTTTTATGTAATTAGATTTTCTTTTTTTTTTTTGGCTTGTTTTCTACTTCTCCCTTCCCTTTTCACCTTTAACTTTTGTTCATAACCTAATGAAGCCTTTCTTACTTTTCTCTATACCTGTATTGTTGATCATCCTCACCCCTGACACTACCAGGGATTTGTTTATTGTTCACTCCTTCCTCATTCACCTTTGTGGAATTGCCCGCAAGTTAACTAGAATAGTGCCAATTTACTTTCTTTAGAAGTGCATAACAGTCCCCAGAATGAATGTACACAGTCTTCAACCCTTCTTCCATAGATGGACATTTGCTTGATTACCATTTTTTGATTTTATTTGTTTGCATCAGAAATTGTCACAAACATTTTTGTGTCTCTAGCTTTACATAGTTAGTATGGTTATCTATTGGGGTTAAATCCTCAGGGATGGATAATTGGGTTGATGCTTTAATAAAGTTTAACAGATTTTGCTAGATTGCTTTTCAAAATGAAGTTAACAATTTATAGTTTTACAATCAAAGTATAACAAAACCCTTTCTTCTATCCATACTGCTAATAGGTGTATTTGTCTTTTTTTAAAAATCCAATTCAATGGATATACATTGATATCATTAGTTTAGTCTGTATTTCCCTTAATAGTAGTGAGTTAGTGAATACATCTACTATGCCTGTTGACTATTTGCATTTGTTTTTTTAAAAGTTGCTTAGTTGTATCCATGTCTGTTTTTCTACTGGGTTGTTTTTTTCTTGACAATTTGTATGAGATGTTAATATCTTATTGGTATTTAAAATGATTTCCTTCAGTATTTAAGTATTCTGTATCAAATTAGCTTTTCTCTGAAGATTTTAATTTTAAAGTTATATGAAGAAAATTGAAATGGGAAAAGGCATTTATTATATGTATCTATTATTGATTGCCTCATAACAAGAGGCTGGTCTAGAAAGCGACGAGGGGTACGTGTGTGGCAGGAGCTCTAGGCAGTGGCTAAGTGGGTAAGAGGGCAAGGTCAGGGCCAATGCTCAGCAAAGGAGCAGGTCTGAGAGGAAGGAACAGGGCAGAATTCCAAAGCCAGTGATGAGAATCTCGGGGAGAGAGTTAAATAAGCAAGTAGGGGTCAGAAACTGGGAATGGGCATAGACAGAGGATTGGGAGAGGAACTTTGTTCTAAAAGGCTGAGATAGCAGCCTCTTGAGGCAGTGCATGGTTCCACATATTCCTCACAACATTCCTGCATGAGGGAGGTGGCATTGTACTTATCCCCATTTTTAGGGAAATTCACAATCAAGACTCACAGAGGTGATATAGCTGGTTCTAGATGGATACAAAACTGAGAGGTGAACCTGGGTTGCCACACTCCAGTGATGAAGTTCTTGTCAGTATATGTGTTTACCTGAAAGAATTCCCAAATCTATTCCAACCTAACACATTTCAGAAAAAGGGGAACAAGATGGGTTTTCCAAGGTTTAGAGACCGACAGGTCCTCTGGAGTCTTTTCTCTAGCATCACTTTTCTCCAACCTATGTGTGATGGATATTTGCAAGCCAGAAACAGAGGTGCACGGTTCTGCACGCTCTGTGCCCCCACGAGTTCTGGCTTAGCCTCAGTAGAGAAATTCCATTAGCTTTCAGAGGGCGTAGTCATGAAAATGGACCTTTCTGATATTCCTTTTTTGCTCATTTCTTCTACCTCAAACTGTCTACATTTTTTACTCATCTCTCCCAATATATAATAGATTATTTTTGCTATGTAAGCATTTTGAGGAAAGTGAATACTTAATTCCTTACATTAAACTTGTAATACCTTTAACAATTTACACACCTTATCTCATTTTTATTCTTTTGAATAAATATTCCTTGAGTACTCTTACATGCTAGAAACAAGACATTAAGAATATGAAGATGTTATAGCAGAGTACATACTCACTGGGGAGACTTAGAGTATTAATTAAAATGTAACTGAAATAGAAGCATGCCGAAGTGCCATAGGAATACAGGGGTGGGGAGCTTTGCCTTTGTTGTAGGCCTGAGTTTTGTTTTTGTTTTAATCCTTACCCAAAGCTATGTTTACTGATTTTATGGAGAGAGAGAGAGAGAGAGAGAGAGAGAGAGAGAGAGAGGGAGCGAGAGAGAGAGAGAGAAAACAAAACATCTATCTGTTGTTCCCATATGAATCCCAACTAGGGATAGAACCCACAATGTAGGTATGTGCCCTGATTGGGGATTGGACCTTCAGCCTCTTGGTGTATGGGGACAATGCTCCAGCTAACCTAGCCACCGGCCAGGGTGGGTCTGAATTTTTTCTTTGGTATCCCAGCCTCTGTGAAGGCTTCCTGTCTTCAGAGACCTGGGTGGGTTGTGTCCAGAATAGGAAGCTCTGAATCTTCTATTAACCAAGCTATTTATTTCTGGTAGGTGTGGCCTTGCCTTCAACATCACCAGCTTGTCTGTTAAACTAGTAATAAAATAAAATAGTGTATTATAAAGTGTTTGGGAAGAGCAAGTAATGAAATAATGCCTTAAACCTTTTCTGAAAAGACTTTCCATATGCACGTGTTTGTGGGGAGGCCTGCTAAAAATAAACTGGACATATTTACAAGTGTTATAAATATAAAATATGCAAAATAATAATAAATTTCATATCTTTTTTCTTTTGAAATAGTTATTTATTTCTAAAATATTTTTACCTCTTTAGGTGGTTAAAAATTCTGGCCATCTCCCAAAAGAGAGAGTAGCAGAAGATTTTGTTTGGGCTCAGTGGGATATGTCAGAGCAGAGATTATACTACATTGACATGAAGGTAAAAACTAGTCCACTAGCCCTTCTTCTTATAGGTACAACTGAATTTTGACATTATCATTATTGTAATGTATTAATTACTGCATTTTCATGGATGGTTATTAAAAATAAGGAAAATGTTTTCATTACTGTTGGCTTCTTGGCTGCTTCTCTCTCCCTCTTGTGGTTTTTGATTTCTTAACTAGTGTTTTTGTTGATTTTGGGGGGTGATATGTCATTTATTCTGCTGTCTTTTTTAGAAATCAAGGACTTTGTTAAAATGCATCCAGTTTTGTGGTGATGAGAACTTTAAACTAATGGTAAGTCCAGAAAATGACTGGGCTAGAGGAAAGTTCTTAACATTGCTGCCCCCTATTACAGAGGGTTGTTACCACAAACAGCTTTTTAGCATTTTTGGTGTTCTGTTGGTCAGTCGTGTGAGCAAGTAAAGTAGTTCCTGCCATCTCAAGGCTTTGACACTATAACAATTGCAATTAATAGAAACACAGGAACTTTCTGCTAGGTGAATGCCTCACATTAAATAAAGCATAAGAATAAGGATCAGTAGAAGTTAATAGGTATGGTCTATAGTAAATAGCTTTAAGTGGTTATGTCATTTGATGCCAAATGACTTGTGAGGGTGGAGGATTTGAGAATAAAGTCAGTGAGAGGGTACAGTCTCATTAGTAAAATTCTAGCATGACTCCTGAAAAAGTGATTTGGAATGCTGGCCTTGGGGTGAGGAGTCAAATATTTTTATTTGTAATGAACAATATGTTATTATTCTTCCTCACCAGGATGGATATTGGTGTCTAGATTGGTATCATACCATTATAAGAATTTAATTTATCCTCCTGTCCCCCACCCCCTTTATTTTTTGACTTATCCACTCTCCTGCTAAAGACATGCAATCCTTCCCTTCTTTCCTGGTCATCTTGTCTTGTAAAATCCTTCCAGTTGGTTTATTATACAATCCATTTATGATATTCAAACCTAAAACAAAGATTGCCAAGTACTAGCCCTTTGGGAAATAAATATACATCAAGCCTGTGATCATATATGAACTCCAGAATATTCCTGATGGACTTCTTGTACTGGGTATCTTCAGAATAGCCTCTGAAGATAATGGTGGTTAAATAGGCTCTTCATCATTAGGCAACTACATTTTTGTCAGGTTTGCGCTGGTTTTCATAACTGTTGTCACTTAATTAATGTTGTTTTTTGTTTATTTTTTCTGACTTTTTGACAGTTTGAGGCACCCTTGGACATATCATTAAGTGACTCAGGATTTAAGTAAGTTCATGGGAATAATGATTATATTTATACCTAATGTATGGTATGCAGATATAGTGAAAGGATAATTTGATATTTTGTGTGTGTGTGTGTGTATCTACTTTTATACTTCTGTTCTCTCTAAGGAGTAGAAACAGCTTTATCAAGCATGAACACAGGGTTTTTCCATGTAAAGCCAATCACATTAATTTTTGTAGTCATTTATTTCTATACTGTATCTCCATCTATTTTGATCTATGGATGTGCTCTTCTCCATGAGTCAATAAAGGATTCAGTGAGTCCGAGACAACAACATTTAGAATCAAACATCAAAACCCCTTTCTTGTTGCCATCAAAGAGAATGTCACAGGTCAATCCACTTGTAGCTCAATCTGTTGCTTTACTTCTTTTTCCTGTTTTCATTTTTATACAATAGGTAAGTTTTTTCTGAGACTATTTTAGTAAAAACATGAACTACTTTTGAAAAAACAGACAGACTACCAGTGCACAGAAAAAGGAAAGTCTTGAATTAGAGTAATGATAATCCTAAACTATTAAATGTTTTACTAGCTTTATTTAATCATATGTAAACATTCAGTTGTGCTTATTTTGAAACATATGCAGTTCTGTAAATCAGGAAAAATTTAAGTTGAAAGTAATTTTTTTCTCTGTTTCCCAGGCCACATCGTTTATGTACAATGTATTTTTTAAATTATTTTATGGAATTTTTTAAAACCAAAAATATATTGTCTATTTAAATTTCTCAGGGACATGCCTGTATTTCTGTAGGTATATTTTAGTGGTTACTATCCTCTATGAGGGAGCTTATTTTTAAATGTATTCAATTTTTAAAAATTGTTTATGTTCTTAGACTTGTCAACTTTGGATGTGGTTATCTTCAAGACCAAGAAAAATTACCCAAATACCTGAGTCTGTGCATTTTTACCAACCATACAGGTAAAACCAATGTTGTATTTATCAATTTGTTCAACAAAATATAGTCATTATTTAGTTATATGGATCTTGAAAATGAAATGTAATAGCCACAGTCTTACATAAGTGATCATATGGATTTATATTGCAGATTATCTTTTTCACAGATAAAAGATAATCTTTTTATGCATCTGCTATCTATATAAAAGAAGCCATAGTCAAGAGGGTTATTGTCCTAATAGGCATTTTTGCATTCTTGTTCTAACAGAGAGGACGGACTCATATTTAATCAGTGTACATTTTCCCTCTTGCTCCATCTTCTAACCAATGGCACAGTGATGGGGGTGCTTTTTGCATCAGGCTTACTGATGTGTTTGGGTTCTAAACCTCTGTATTCAGCTGCTTTAGGAGCCATGCTATGACCCACTGAGCTAACAATAAAAGCTTGATAAAAAGTTCTTAGTGTACAACCTCTGTCTCTTAACACCTCTGTATTATAGAGAAAATAAAGAGGGGAAAAAATCATACCTGAACATGAGAGGAGAGGAGTAAGATTATCTGAACAAATCTGGTGGGAAAAAAACTGCTCATTAGCCTCAACAATCATTTAAATTATCAACTCTAATAACTAAATCTAATAACCATTTTTAATATCCCAACTTGAGTGGACATTTATGATGTGAGTTAAGTAGTATCTGGACTAAAATTGTATTCCTTTTAAATCAAAGTATTCTTTAAGCCAACAAGCACTTTCTGTATGCTAGGTATTGGGAATATAATGGTTAGCAAAACTGAGCTAGTCTTTATTAATACTATTTGGTGTGGATTTTTGACATTGGAGAAGTTCACACATAGTTTTTAAGTAGAATCATGATAAATATTATGAATGAGGGTTATAGGAAGCCATGAGAGAATATAATGGGGTGTTAATGGAAGCTGTTCCAGTTCAGCCAGTCCATCTCTGTTTCTCCCTCTTTCCAGGACTTCCTGTCCTGTCCTATCCTTAGTCCTGAAATGTGCTCCCTTTCCCATCTCACTCCTTCATAATTCATCCCTTTTTTTCTGTTCATCTGCCCTCAGCCACATGAGTCCCTTGATAACCCAGTGCTGGGGAGTTTAGGAGAGGATGTGATATTACACGTAGCACTTGAAGGATGTATATGAACTAAGAACAGTGGGACTGAAGTTGAGAAAACACAGGGGAGAGTGTACAAGAGAAAGCCTAAGAGGTAGGCAGGGACCAGGTGGTGTAAGGCCTTGTAGACCATGGGAAGAGTGTAGGTTTCATCCTAAGAGTAATGAGAAGTCATTAAAGGCTTTTTTGTTCTTATTGTAATATTTTATTTTGAGAATGTTCAAGCATACAGAAGAATTCAAGGTTATAATGAATATCCATGCGCCTTTTCCTTAAACAGTTATATCATTTACAGTATTTGCTTCATCATTCTCCCCACATATGGGTTCCATTTTCTTCCTTTTGACTAACCCTTTTAAAAGTAAGTTGTAGACGTCATGACAAGTTACCACTAAATAATTCATCCTGTATATCCTTAGGTTAAGGATACTCTGTTATATAAACCTCAGTACCATTATCACTGAAAGAAGTTAATTAGTAAACTATTTTACATTCAGATTTTCACAATTATTTTAAAATATATGTGTATGTAGATATGTGTATGCATATAAATAAGTATTATGTATATATAAGTATGACATTTAAAGTCAGAATCCCATCAAGATTCGTGTATTATATTTAGTTATGTCTTTGTAGTCTCTTTCGGTGTAGACCAATTCCCACCTCCTGTCCTCTGCCCTTTTCTTTCTTTTCACAGAATTGACCTTTTGAAGAGTCCATGCCACTTGCCTTATGCAATGGCCCACATTCTGGATTTGTCTAAGTGTTTTCTGGTGGAATTATTTAACTTTTCCTTCTATTTTCTACATCTCCTATAAACTGGAATTTAGTCCTAAAGGGATTGTTAGATTTGGGTTAAACATTTTTGGTAGGATTACTTCATGGGTGACATTGTAAACTTCATTTGCACCTGATCAGGAGGCATATAATGTCAGGATGTCCTAATATTTGTGACTAAGTGGTAACCACTGTCTGTCTCCCTTATAAAGGTACACTTCAAACTTTGCATTAGTAATCTGTGAAGTGATAGTTTGGCATCATGTGAGTATCCTATTCCTTAATGACTTCTCACCTGTCAGTTTTAGGATTCACTGATACTTTTTCATGGAAGTGTTTTAAGTGTGCAGTGACATGGTTAGACATGTAGTTTTAGAAGATCACTGTGGCTGCTGTGTGAAGAATGAGTTGGAGGCAGCAAAAGAAAGAACAGGGAGATGAGACGTTAGGATGAGTTTGTAGTGGTGCATTTGAGATGAAGGTGCTTACACTGTAGGATGCACAGTAAAGATAGAGAGAACTGGGTGGGTTTGAGATGCATTTTGGAGGTGGAACTGAGAAGACTTGCTATAAATTAGATGGAGAGGAATGGTGTTCAGATTTCTGGCATAAGCAAATAGGTGAACAGTAGTACCATTTACTGACATATATCATCATTTTGGCTTTTATTCTATGATGATTTTATTCCTTTTCATTTTATTCCTATAGGAATGTCTCAAATATTAGCAGCCACAATTTATAAATAGGCTGTCCATGACATATCTTATTTAATAAAATGCTAGGTTTATCTGGCATGAGATGTGAAAGAGTCTCTTTTTCCTTTCTCAGCAGCATCTGGGAGAGTAGAAAATGAGCCTTGCTCTTCACAGCCAGCTTCAAAATAGAAAAAGTAAGCTTGTTTCAAGTGGGCTGCTTCCAGGTTTGAGCTGACACATGACAGAGAAGTAACCTTATTTTGTTTTTTGACTAATAAATTGTCAGTTCTTGTGTTTTCCAAATTACTTTTCAAAAGTGATTTTTTTTTACCTTTGTGGTTAAACAAAGAAACAAAAAACTTTCAGTGAAGTAGGAATGGAGAAGGGAGTGACTCGTCTACTCCCTATGTGGCTCCCTCTCTAACAGCTTCATTTTCCAGGAAACATGGTTCATGAAAGGAATGCCAGTGGGCTTAGGGCCTCATACAAACTCAACTTATTTTCACTGTTTACATCAATGGTGATTCTATAATAATATTTGATGTTTACTTGTCACATATTTGTCATTGGGAGCTTTACTTCTTACATCTTGGAAGATGTTTGTCCTGAATTTACTGCCATAAGAAATGAAATCTGAGAGCTTCCAAGGAACTGGAGATTAAAACCTGGATGATAGGGGGTGCCTGGGAGTTGATGGTGGGCCAAGGTGCTGCTGCTGTTGTCACGCCATGCGTGTGCTACGATTGGGAGTTCAGACAGATTTTTCTAATAAATCTTTTATGGTAGGAGGGAAATCAGAGACTCCCTGAAGCACTGAAGGAAAGGAAACATCTCATTCCTGTCTTGGCTGATAGTTACCCTTGATGCTGGACTGAAAGAGCACTCTTGTGTGTTCTAAGTCAGTGGCTATAATTCTTCGTCTTCTTTTTAAAAATATTTTATTTATTTATTTTTAGAGAGAGGGGAAGGGAAGGAGAGAGGGAGAGAAACATCAGTATGTGGTTGCCTCCCCTGCTCCCCTTGCCGGGGACCTGGCCTGCAACCCAGGCATGTGCCCTGGCTGGGAATTGAAACAGCAGGCCAAAACTCAGTCCACTGAGCCACACCAGCCAGGGCCAGTGGCTGTAATTCTTTTTTGTGCACCACCTACTAGGAGGTAGTGGGGGTAAAAAGTGTAAATTCTCCTTCCTGTTCATATAATTATGAGTTGCCCTTCACAAGTTCCCAGAATTAGGCCTGTGTTTTAGCATTTCATA
Source organism: Phyllostomus hastatus (assembly GCF_019186645.2). Taxonomy (NCBI): domain Eukaryota; kingdom Metazoa; phylum Chordata; class Mammalia; order Chiroptera; family Phyllostomidae; genus Phyllostomus; species Phyllostomus hastatus. Next base: position 44,382,332 of record NW_025334041.1, read on the forward strand.
GAGCCTTTTACAATGAGATAATTTCCCTTGGAAAACTTTGTCAATAATAGCTTTCATTGTCCAAATGGTTTCCTGAAGCCTAGCCAACTTTGAGATATTATCTTCATCATTGATGAATATTTATTAAACATCTCTGGATACCCCATTAAGAGCATGCTTTATTTTTCAAACTGTGACTTTCCTCAACTTGTAAATAGCAAAATTATTCTGGAATAGTAATAGCAGGTAACCTTTATCTCACTTAATTCTCACATAATAACCATTTGAAGTAGGTTGTATATTTTAGGAAGTTAGGCTTAGAGAATTTAATTAATTTGCCTCAGGCAATTTTAGAAAATACTGATGTCTAAGTCTCACCCCCAAAGAGTCTGATTCAGTTGATCTAGGGTGGAGCCTGGCCAACTGTGAGCCCAGGTAAGGTTAATACACTTTTAGAGTTGAGAACCACTGCTCCAGAACTGTGTTGTCCCATATGGTAGCCATTAGCCACATGTGGCTAAAATATAAGTTGATTAAAATGAAAAAGGAGTTCCTTAGTCACACTAGCCACTTTTAAAGTATGGCTGTTGGTTCCCATATTGGTAGCACAGATATAGAACATTTACATTATCAGAGAAAATTCAATGAATGGGGTGGCTTTGTGGTGCTTGTGCATGCCCCATTTCACTTTGCTGTATTTGTTTTCTTTTGGGTTTGGGATGGGGAGCTAAGCCACAACCTATTTGGAACTCTTTGCTTATGAGACTGAATATGGCTCTTAGAGTATGTAATTAGGTACGTTTATTCTATATCTTTAACTTTCTTCAAAAAGAGGAAAACAATAACTTTTATTGTCTAAAGGATGGTGTGTGGAGGATTTTTGCTAGAGTAGAGGTTGTGATCTTCCTTATATGCAGCAATAAACACTTCATGTTTATTCCTCAGGACAGGTTCCTAAATAAACTATTAGTGGATCAGCAGTGTGACTCTATTCAAAACTATTTTTCAGAGAGTTTGTACTAGTTCACTCTTTTACCACTATGATTTGAGAATGTTTTTTCTACTGTTCCCTTGACAGAATTGATTTTCATTTTTTAAATTTAATTAATTTGAAAGGAAAAATCTTGTGCCTTCTTTTAATTTTTATTTCTCTATTATTAGAGAGGCTGAAGTTTTACCTATGTTGACTAAACTTTTCTTTCTCCTTGTGATCATGGAACATAAAAGGACAGGATAAACCAGTTGTTTTTTGCTGGTGTTGTTTCCTGTGTGAAAATAGTCAAAGTGCCAGATGGGGCTTTTGTACCTCTTATAATTATTATTTTTGTTTATGCTTTACTATAGCATTACTTTTACTCATTGTGAGTCTGCTATAATTTTAAAGAAAAGTTATATAATTGTTTACTCAATAGCCATAACAGTAATTTTATATCTAACAGAATTGTTATTATTTTTATCTGATAAAATTATTTTCTGTTTAAGATATTATAATAAAATGTACTTCTAACAATGTATTCCTGTCTTAAATGTCCTTAAAATTAGTCACAGTTTGCCTTTTATTCTACATGAATAAAAAGACTGAAAACTTTCTGTAATGAGGAAACACATTTTTGATAAACCAGGGTCTATAGGTGTCAGGAATGACTGGAAGGCAAGCTGGATCAGAGGGCAGGGCAGTACATGTGTATTAGGAGAATCTCATGAAACTGCAAACCTCTCTAATCTCCCCTGATTTCATACACAGGAGTGTGTCTTTACTCATTTTCCTTCCCTTTGTGGCCCACCACAATATACTGCTTATAGTGTGTGCCAAGTAATATTTGAATTGAATTTCTCAACAACTTGTTAACAGACCACTTCTAGAATTTGGGAATAATCTATGAGGTAAATTAAAGCAAGGCATCTAAAGGAATACAGGTAAGGTTAAGTGGTTTAGGAATCTTTTTGTTTGTTTGTGATTCTATTAAATACCTTTTTACTTCTAGGAAGTTTGTGTGTGTGTTACAGCCCGAAGTTCGTCTCTTGGGAACAAATCACGTATTCAGTGTTTTACTTTCATAAAGGTACTTTTCATTTACTTTTTATGTTACCTTTACATAGTCACTTTTTCCAAATAGTAGCAAATTTCACAGATTTTAATATTATTAAGTACATTCTATACCTGTATATCTATATAATAAATGTTTTCTGAAGAAATTTGCTAGTGATGAATATTAAGTTAGCTAAATATTTTTATATATCATATACTTCTTATCCTGGCCTGTATCTTTTTCTAGACCTAAAGATCAATATTAATGAGCATTTTTGCCCAAAGTGTGTTTGTTTGCTTTCTTTTATTACTACTGATTGCCAAGTGTCAATAGATTTAACTTACAAAGATACCTAAGATTTTAGTTAAAATCTTTCATGATCTCAGACTTTATCAGTTCTTAGACCTAAGATATGTTTATTTCATTTTGCCTATCTGTGAACCCCAAAACTGGTATGTTAACAGTCAGCCTGGGGAGCAGGAGGAAAGTGTCAAAACTTTTTCAATTCCGTAGTTGGTCACAGTGTGTCCTTTAATAGTTTTAGTCTGAACCATGCTAAGGAGTATTGATGTTGCTTATTTAGTTCCTTAAACAGTGGTATTTATGTAATATATACTGTGAGTGAAGTTAAAATTTTTTAAAGATGGATTTTTTTTTCCAAATTGAAAAAATTTTATGTCAGGTCACACCAATTTATTATTCCATAAGTGAGCCTACTATTTCCTTCACAAGTTAGAAATCAAAGTAAAAAAACTTCAATAACTTAAACTCAATAATGAAGAAAATAAAAGTAACTTAGGAACTAGACATATATACATAATTTAATAGTGTAAGTGTGGTATGTCGTGGAAAATTTTCACACATTTTTCTAATGCTTAGTGATGAAAACCAGTAAATAAAACTTTTCTGAAGATGAATAGGAGTTACAGAAGTGGAGAGTGATGCCTAATACACTGAGTTGAGTAGGTAGTCGAACACCCTTTCTAACTCAAAGTGGTATTATGAAAATGACTCGGAGAAGTCCCCCAGGCTTTTAATGACTTCAAGAGTATGAGCCACCCAGTCTCCTCCCTCTCTTGGAACCTTCCTTTGGATTGTCCCCTTCCAGCACAACCTACCTGTTAAGGTCTAAGATTGTACCTAAGCCCAGAACATCTGGAATGTGACTGTGCTCAGGTTGTCCACCCTTAAGGCCAGCTTTTGGAGAATGATGAGGAACCATGAAATCTAGAAGTCAAAGATGCTTGCTCTTTCAGTGTCACAGGTGCTAAGTGTTGAGAGTACTACATAGAGTCACTGCTTTAAGTGGATGACCAGGTCTTTGTTTCTTAACATGCTTTGTCTGGCTTCGTGTTCTCTCCACAGGCTACAGCAAGACCTTCACTGCTGCTCTTGGGAGTGCTCACTCACCGGTGACAAAGGGCATTACTTTTCTTAACCTTGGTGAGTGAGAGAGGCATCTCTCTGATCCTTTCTTCCAGTACATGATATCCTCAGCCTTCTATATCTCATTTCCTTCTCTGTGCAACCCATTTTCACGTGCCTCTTTGGGTCTTGGATTGCAATGACAATCACTGACCTCTGTGAAGCCTGATAGGTGAAGGTTTTCTCTGGAAACAACCTCCCACCTGCCCCCACCAACTCCATCAGCCTTAATGGGGGTCTGGGGTGAGGAATGCATTTCTCTTTTTAGAGAACCTGTGCTGTGAACTTCCTTATGTTCTTAGTAGCAATCATAAAAGTCATTTCGTTAGTATAAAAATGATGAGAATGAATGAGATGTTTCCTAAAAGCCTATGAGAAATAACGCATGATGTTGGCCCTTGATTCTAGAGAGGACAAAGGCATTTGGGAAATTGCCCATTCCCTTTTGCTAATTGCTGAAAGCTTCCAAGTCTCACAACTGATTTATGGATCAGCTTGAATGAGTTGTTTTTCATTGAGTAAATATGGTAAAGGGAACTTGAGTTGCGTGAAGGGAATGTGTGAAGAAGAAAATAAAGAAGGGGTTTATTGTATCTTTCTACTGAAAGGGGCTTTCCCACGCTGATTGGGACGTGGGACACGAAGAGTTTACCACAGGCTGAATAACAGAACTGTTGCTTGCCTACATGTGGGACATGGCACAACATTTAAAAAGGAGAAGCAACTGTTGTGACAAAGGTTTGGGAAGGTGTGATGTGAGGTAACTGGGCAAAGTGAGAACCAAAATGATAAGAATGTTTATAAAAAGATTTTTATTTTGAAGAATACTATTGGTGAGGTAAGATGTCTTATGCTACGTGGGCCAGTATGTGACAGATTTTATCATGAGCTCTGATGGTGGAAAATGGCCTTAGGCAAGCCTAGTTCGACTGCTTCCTGTGGTAACAGATAGATGCAAGATTTCTTGGGACTTTATCCTTATCAGTACTAATCTCAAGAGTGCTGTGGGAAACTTTCCACTAAAAAAACAGTATTTTGTGAGGTCAAAGGTATCCTTCCTCGTTTTTTAAGCCTGGGGAATGATTTTTGAAGGGCAGGCGTGGTTTAATCTGTGGTCTTCAGAATGTGGAGAAGGCAGAAATGCTAGAGCTTCGTGAAAACAGGCTCTTACACACAGGTCGTCTTTCCTTCTTAGACACATTTTGTAGGCACAAAATTGTACCTAATTAAAATCATTCTAGAGGTAATTTTTATGCCAACAATAATCCTGTTTTGAGTGATATAATTTTTTGCTATTAATTTCCTGCAATTTCCCTAAATTGCCACTCTGTTAAAAGTGTCTTATATTAACTGAAGCATTTTTTTTAGATTTTATTTATTTATTTTTGGAGAGGGAAGGGAGGGAGATAGAGAGAGAGAGAGAAACATCAACTTGCGGTTGCTGGGGGTTATGGCCTGCAACCCAGGCATGTACCCTGGCTGGGAATCGAACCTGCGACACTTTGGTTCGCAAGCCCGCGCTCAATCCACTGAGCTACGCCAGCCAGGGCTTAACTGAAGCATTTTTAAAAACAGAGGGTTATTTTGGAAAATTTTAATGAACTCCCAAGCACCACTATATAAGAAAGATATGTTTGTAAATAAAAATCTTCCATTAAAAAAATGAATACCATATGCTATTTTATTTAAGTTATCTTTATTATTACAATAATTTTGCTTGGTGATGGTAATGAAACCAAGGCTAAGGAAGGCTGAGATGTGTGCCTGGCTTCTTTCAGTGTCTCTTATCAGGCTCACTATTTTAGTTCATTTCTCCTGTAACCAATGTCTACAAATTTAGGGCTTAAAACAACACAAATGTTCTCCTGTGGTTCTGAAGAAGTCTTGAGGAGCTAAAATCAACATGTGGCCAGAAATGGCTCTCCCTGGAGATGCCAGGGAAAAGAGTTCTTTGCTCCCACTGGCATTTCTTGGCTTGTGACCACATCACTTCAAGCTCTTTCATCATATACTTTTCTGTAGTCAAACCTCCTCGTATAAAAACATTTGTGATCAGATTGGGTCCACTGGATAATCAAGAATGCTGTTCCCATCTCAAGATCCTTAATCACACCTGCAAGGTCCCTTTTACTACTCAAGGTAACGTTTTCATAGGCTCTGGTGATGAGCACAGGAATATCTTTGGAGGCCATCATTCATCTTACCACAGATACTATTGACATTTTTGGTGAGACAATAATTCTTTGTGTGAGACCACACTGAGAGATTTAATATCCTTTGAGCCCACTCATCAAATGGCATTAGGAATCCCCCTCCACTCCAATGATTATGACAACCTAAAACACTTTCATGTATTTCCAAATGCCCCCTCTCCCAGGGACATAGTACCATCCTAATTAATTGGTTAACCTAGGTCATTTGATGCCCAAACCCTTACCTCTGTGCCCTACTATATTATTATTTGTGTTTTTCTACTCCAGGTTTGCTCTAATTATATTATTGTGACCATTTGTGCTAAGCAGTTTAACATCACTTGCTCCATGGTGACTGGTTAGAGTATTACATCCTCTTTACTTTGCACAGAATGCCTTCTATATAAATGACTAGCATATATTTCTTTGCTTCTTTGGAAAATAGGATTCCAGCTGGCTTACTTATAATCTAAATGTTTCATTTGTATGAAATTCACTATGATCATGTGAATTTCTGTTTTCCTAAGATCCTAGAAAAATTATTGGTACTTTCACCCTCTCATTCTCCAGAAATTTGTTTTTACACCTTGGTTCATTCTATGTACAAATTTTCTTGGTACAAAAATATCTAGTGCAGGGACCATGAAGGTGTGAATCCTAGGCAGCTGGATATGCAAGGAAACAAATTAGTACTTCATATCGTGTCAGAATGCCTGCAGAGGTTATTTTGATAAACATCAATTTAAAAGTTGTCTAAACAAAATGATGCTGATGATGACAGTAATGATGGTGACAGTAATAAGAATGACTCTGATGAGAAGGATGAGTGGATAAACACAAGAGACTAAATTATATAGAGCCTCCTCACCCTGGCAGAAACTGTGAAGGAAATTCCCATTGTAAACTATTCCCAGATTATCAGATTAGTGACTAATTCATGTGGCTTAATGTTTTCTATTCTAGTTTGCTTCCAGAGATCATTTAGATTCACATAAAGCCACAATTCACTTAGAAACAAAACTTACAGATTAAATTAAGATAACCAGGGCTAAATGTCTGGGTAAATTAACCACAGAAGAAGTAAATGAGATCTGGCTAGTAAGATGAATGCACCAACATCAGACAGCTTATTATCACATTGGTCAAAACTTTTGTGTTTAAAGACATTAAAGGAAAAATAGGGATAATCTGAAGTTCTGGGCTTTGTACCTGTACAGCTCTTACCACATACCAGTGATTGAAATCTTTTTCTTCTACAGAATATTACATAGCTGTTTACTTACCTGGTCATTTCTTTCATCTACTTAACATTCAACATCCAGACCTGATCTGCCACAGTCTGTTCTTGACAGGTATGGCTGTAGTTTTTCCCTCATCACATGGTCCATTTGGATTTGTTTTGACTTTAATGGTTATGTTTGGGTGAGAGGGGTTCCTTTTATTTGCCAAATATCTATCTGTTTATTTATTTATTCACAGGAAGCAATGACGTGATCAATATGCTACCTCATAGTCCTTTGCAGTCGCTGTCAGGGTCCCTGGTACTGGACTGGTGTTCTGGAAAGCTCTACAGAGTGTTCCTGAGCCAGTCCTGTTTATTACAGTTCCTGTGGCACCCCCGGCCGGACTGGGAGAAGATGGCCGTGTTGCACTGCCTGCTGTCCTGTGGCCGAGACCCACAGTTCGTGGAATCCAAGGTGCAAACACCGCTTATGTTTACAAATAGGCAAACAGGCAATATCAGATGTATTTATGTAGTGGTTGAACACAGACAGAAGTTATTTTTATTTGTTAAGGATTAATTGAGGTTTATGGTCTCCATCAGGAGTTGAATGTATTTTTCTCTTGTGCCTTTTTTAATAGATCCCAAGCAGAGCTCATACTGAGTGCCTTCTGTTCTTTTGACTACTTTCTTTTCAATATTATAAAAAATGTTTAGCTGCATCAGTAACATTCTAAGGAAGTGCTCAGTAAATAAATTCTCAAATATTTACTTTTTCACTTGTTCTGTATTTGGTGTGTATTGTCAAATGGACTAAAGTCTGGTGACATGTTTTATTAAAAATTACATTTAAATTTCACATACAGTTTACAAAGTGCTTTTACACCTTCTGTCATTTAATTTTACAGTTATCCTATGAAGTCAGAGACTTAATTGGTACCAACGTGTGGTTGGTTAATTGAATAAAAGATATCTTAAACATTTTATTTTAACCTAAAGCATATAAATGTACATTTATTCACTCATCTTCTGGTGTAAATTAAAGTCCTTTATTTAAATGTCAGCTAATTGAAGTTCAAAATCATTTATCTTACACTATACCACTAGTAATGTATTATCTCTTATTTCCTGTTAATTTCTTTCTTTTCTTCTCCTAAAGAGAGCAATAATTTCAAAGCAATCTGTGTACATAGGCATTTTTTTTCTCAATCTTTTATAGTTGTCTCATGTATACCTAACTTTTTAGGAAGTGTTTTAGAGTCTTTCTAAAGCCTCCAACATTTGTTGACCAAAAACATTCTTTTTGCACCCATATTCTGATTGTCTATGGTAATAGTTTATTAAATTACCTAATTGTGAAAATAAGTACAGTTAACATGAATAGGTTTGGAAAAAACAAATATTGGCAAGAGCAGAAACATGAGAGTCTGCTGTGGCTAGGAAAGCTGTATAGTACTTGTAAATTGTAAAGTAGGGACTGAGGGGCTTCATTTCACTAGGAGATGTGGATGGTTTTGAAGACTGATGAGAGAGAGCTGTTGACAGCACAGGGGTTATCCCTCCCTTGAGAGGATAGGACAGTGCTGCTCATAAGAGTTAAATAGTGTGACAATGTTCACCCTCATTACTGAGCGGGAATTCAGACCCAGATCTGCTGCCTCCACGCTTAGTGGTTTGTTTTCTCCTTTGTCCCACAGCTCTTCCCACTGGCCCTTTGCTAAAATATGGCCTCCTCTAGCAAAAACAAACATTGGTTTGAGGAAGATTTATTTGGATTCCACCCCTGGGCACTTATTAAAAAGGCCTATAAAAAAGGAGCTCATTTCTAAAACTGTTTTACCCATATGGTCTTGCTTTATGTATCTTGTAGGTAGTATAGAAGTGAGTGTATTCTTAGGCAATTCCAAAATAGATGTAGAATTTAGAAGATTTATATATATTTTATACTTCTTTGGTGGTGGGGGCAGGGTGCAGATTTAAATGTTAACAGAATTGTCTTCTTATTTTTTAAAGATTATTCAGTGGATTTCTGAGAACATCTCTGCCTGCTATTCATTTGACCCCATTCAGGAATTTATAATTGGTAGGTGTTGCTCATGTTGCATCCTTAACCCTTTTGCCTGAGGGAAAAACATAAATTGATAATGCCTCAACCTGTCAAAATGCTGGTTGGGAGCTTTCTCCCTCTACTGTAGTCAGCAGCTAATTAAATTTCATTCCCTTGTGGTTTTGTGAGAAGCTGTGGCTGCTCAGAGACTGATGAGATATAAGATATGATTTTGATTCTATAACCTCATCAGTGATTTTGTCCCCATAAACTGTAGCTTTTTAAGCTCAGTTTTGTGTTTGCTGATAAGATACGAAGTAGTATAATGCCATTTGGATAGCTATAAGTGCCAAATAATTTTTAAAAAATGTATTCTGATCATCAAAAGTAGAACCTGAACATTTTAATCAGTAGACAAAATTATAATGGTTAACATTTGGAGGATAAAAACTTTTGTTGTTTTCTCATTTTGGCAAATTAACAGTGTCCACTGCCTGATTATTAATAAACCAGGTCTATTTTTTTTTTTAATTTCCAAAAACCTGCTCAGCTTCTTCATATTGGAGCATATACCCAGAGACAAGTAACATGGATACACTTTTGCCATATTCCTCAGTGCTCACTTGGAATACAGTAAGTTATCATTTTTATGTGCCTTATGTAATTAAAATTGACTCACAGTTATGAGTCAGATGTAGGCCATCCCTGTTGCAGGGACCAAGGTTGTGATTTTATTTTGATTTTGACTGATAAGGAACTGAATTGGTGTTTCCTGCGAGAAAAATAATCCTTGCTGTTGTTTATAAAACAGGAGAATTGAGGAGATGGTATAGGATATTTGTCACTCTTCCTACTACTGAGCAGAGCTAAGCCTTTATCATCTTCAAATGGTATTTCAATTTTATTAGCATGTAGAGTAGGTTAAAATATTTCCTAGGGCTTCATAAATGAGGAATGCTGGACCACTGCTATTAATCTGACTGGTCTCTTTACTTAGTAGATTAGCACCTTCATGACCTCTTTTTTCAGCCTTACAAAGAAAATATATAACTCTAGAGCTTTACGATCAGTAACAGTCAGTAACCTTAAGCAGACTCACTCATTTAACCTTGTCTTCCTGTTGGTCCAGACTTCCTCCTTTTTAATTAGGAAGTGCTGAGCTAAAGCATTGTTCATTTTCTCTTGAACATGATGCAATAAACTGCACTTTGTTGGATCGGAAAGTGAAAAGCATGTACAGGCATCCCCTGAAAAAGGTTCTGCTTCCTCTCCTTTCAGATTCAGATGTCAGAACTACATGCTTAGTCTTGAGACAGAGGTTCATATCAAGAGGGCATTTAGAAAAATACATTCAACTCAGATAACACAGTCCTAGGAAAAGACATATCAGGATAAATTGTGACACTTCCTGTTTTATATTTAGACTATTTAAATACAGTCTTTAAAAAAGACATATCAGGTATGTTTGATTAATATGTTTTGATATGCACAATGGTAGTGTTTTCCTAAAGGCCCTTTGTTCTTTTGTTTTACTGTTAGAATCATTAAATTTTCATGCCTCACTGTAGGATTATAAGGGGAAAACCTGAGTGTGTTCCTTTTCAGGTCCTCACTGTTTTAAGAACCTTTGTGAACATACATGCAGACTTTGTGGTAATGTGGCAGGAAGTTTGCAGGTTAAACCACCCACTGTCAGGAAATGCACGTCTCAGCTTCCTCCGCTCACCACCCATCCTCGGCCTTGCTGTCCAGCCCTGTCAGCCTCAGCTGTGGGGGCAAGAACAGGACTTCTAGTTTCTAGGGTTGTGTTTCAAGATGGAGGATGCCAGACTGAGAGGCAAGCCTTCTCTTTTGCATTTCTCACGGCTCTGTGTGGCAGAGGAGCTACTGTGGACAAATAAAGTAACATTCATCCTACAAAAAGTACAATCCAAAAAACCCCAAAGTTATAACCGCCTGTGTACTAAGCTTATTTTAGGGTTTACCATGTAGCTTTAAAGTTCTTATGGTTGGAATAGGTTACCTTAAAAGTTTCTTCTAATCCCGAAATTATGTAAATCTATGCTTATCTTTAGCAATGATACAAATAATTTATTTTTCTTTTTTCTAATCTGCAAATGCCCTTAATGCCACACCCTTAGTAAACACTTGTCACAATAGAAAACATTAATTTCACACTTTTGTGTGGAGGCACACAATATAATTATAATCTGTAAAAATAATTTACAGATTATTTATGTAAATAATTGAATTGGATTTCAATTATTATACTAGATACTAGAAAATAAGATACTAGAAAATAATCATGTTCTTACACACTGATAATCCTGAGTTATACTGTGCAAACAATTAGCCTTGTTACACCTCTTCTAAGATGTTATTTATAACCTAAAACTATAGTGAAATTATAGTATTGTTTTTTGAAGTGTCTTACATTATGAAGCACACTGAAGATTCTTATCATAGGCTTTTTATTCTCACAGTGGAGAACTCCGTTGCTTGAATGTTCTAGAAGTTTATTTCTCTCTTGTTACACTCCCCCATTCACAGGAATGTTGTATATCGATAAAATACAGGATATTTAAGTCCTATCCACATATCAGGTTTTATTTCTATATAATAGCTTCCAGATTATTTTCTCAAATATTATTTACTTTGTTAGGAAATGAAAGATGACTTGACTAGTTGAAAGCTGATGTACATAATTCACTCAGAAATACACTTTGAAAATAACAGTGAATAAAGGGCAATTTTGATTTTACTTAAATATCTGTTTGAATGCTCACGAGTTAGCAAAATGTTACATTTGGGACTACCTGAGATGACACGCACCTCCTCCACGTTTGCCATGGTGATAGAGCTGCCTCAGCTTCATGGGGATCTCTTAGCTCTGAAATTATGGGTGAGGGTGCGGTGCAGAAACATTTTCTATTTAAGGTCATACAAGAATCCCATTAATCTTGGTTCCTTCTAGGGAGGAGGCACCAACTGTAATGCATTGAAATGAAAGAGAGGGAGCGGGAGGAAGGATTACAAAAAATGGAACGTGAACCCCACCCCATTATTACACTGATAGTGTGAATGGAAATGGAAATGTGTAAACATTATACTATTTGCTCTGTATTTCTGCATTAATCTTCTTTCCTTTAGAGACACTGCCAACTATTATAATCATAACTCTAAAGAATAGTTTTCTTCCTGAGGAAAGAGATAGGCTGTGTTCACTGTTATTTATAAACCCCAGGGTTTATTTAAAGTAGAGGTTAGCAAACTGGAAGCTGCCCTCAGCTTCTGTCTGTGCAGAAAACACTTCCTGAAGGCTTGAGCTTGTGGTGGCTGATATTGTGCGCCTGTTTTCCCTCTACTGTAGGAAATTCCTGGAATAACCCTTGTGACAGAAGAGATCACGTTGCCTCTAATGAAGGTAAGTCCCGTACAGTCAGGGACTTACAGGTGCAGACACGCCTGGCTTCCTTGCTGCCTCCACACTCAAGTGGCATTAAACCTCTGCTGCCTGAGCATTATGATGGTTCCAAAAGGGATTGTGAACTGTCAGGAGGATGGAGGTAAAGGTTAGGGCTAGTTTTCTAGAAAATTCTTCCTAAGTGTTTGAGTAGTCATTAAGAATATTCTTATGCCATTCTTAGGAATGCTCCTTGAAGGGGAAAGTTTTCTGAAGACAGAGAATTACAGGGCTCAACAGAAATTGAATAGAACTAGCACATTGTATTGCGCCTTAAGCCCGTCAGTTTTTGTAAATTATATTATAGGGCCTGAAGTTTGAGACTTCCTTTTTGCTGTCACCATCTCATAACACACAAACACACACATCAAGTAACCTGGCTGGGATTATTTAATTTCTTCTGGTTCTAAGAACAGCTTTTGTGTTCTCAAGAGTGACCTGCACTGACCGTCTGTGGTCTCAGCTGAGCTTCTGCACACCTCCTTCCTGCGCACTATGTGATAGCTGTTAGTGTCTTTCTGCAGTCTGGTGGTTTTGGAGGAATTTCTGAATACAATAGGGAGGGTGGGGTGGGGTGGGTGAGTGGAAGAGAATGCATATGTAGTTAAAAACTGGGTAGTATTTTAGCAGTTCCTTGAAGCTCCTTTGCTGTTTTTGGCATTGCCTCCTGTTAATTATAGATTGTTGTGTACTGGGAAATCTCAACTTTTGGCAGCAGGCCACTCAGTGTGCTGCTGCCTTTTCTTTATGTTTGATTCTGTTGGATCCATGAAGGGTTGGCCGGGCCTGAGCAGCTGGGGGAAAGCTGTGGGCATTTGAGGTCACAGTGACACCCTGGGGATGAGAGAGGGCTGACAGGGGCGGGCTTAGTGGTTCTGGTTTTGGTCTGAAGGAGGGTGCTTTAAGGAGAAACTTGCAAGGGAATGTTTCTAGGCCACTGTGAAGCTCTACAAAGGTAGGAAGATGAAAGGAAAAGAAATGTTTGATTCACAGTTTAAAAGGTTCTTATTAAGGGCTGTCCTCCTTTCATTTCATTGTTTCTGCTTCTTAAACTTATCCTACCAAACCCATAAATTGTTTCATGGGCAAACAACAAACTAATGAAAAGAAATGTAAAAAGAAACAAGTTTCACCCATCATTCAACAGGTCCTATTCATATCAACTATCTATTTCTCCCCATTACCCCTTGGTCTTTGTGATGGGTATGCATTTTTACCTGGTTTTAATGGCAATCTAGAGATATTTAATGAAGATTACAATTGTATTATAAACATTTTTATGTTGCCACATCAATGTCATAATTATGATTGTTAATGACTTCATGGATTCTACTGGGTTGCTGTGTCTAAATTACTTCATCATTCAGATGGCTTTTCATACAGACGGCTTTCCTTTGGGTTTACTCCCCTAATGTTAAATGGCCAAGAGTATTGTTAGGTGAAAGACTATGAAAATTTTTATAGCCTTTAATTATTTTTTCCTTAATCATCACCTGAGGACATGCTTCCATGACTTTTAGAGAGAGGAAGGCAGAGAGAGAGAGAGAGAGGGAGAGAGAGAGAGGTGGACAGAGAGAGAGAGGAGAGAGAAAGAGACATCAACTCGAGAGGGAAACATTGATCAGCTGCCTCCTGCATGCACCCCAACTGGGGATTGAACCCATCACCCTTTGGTACACAGGCTGTTGCTCCAACCAACTGAGCCATGTGGCCATGGCTAGGCTTTTTGTTGTTGTTGTTGTTGTTCAAGTACAGTTGTGTCCCCCACCACTACCACCCCCACCCCAGCCATCCCCACCTCCCATCCCCGATCCCACTATCTTTTGGTTTTGCCCATGTGTCCTTTATAGATGTTTGAAAACCCTTCCCCCTTCTCCCTCCATTACCCCCTCCCACCTCCCCTAGGCTTGTTCTTATTGAAAAATCCAGTCAAAAAAGTTGTGATAACTTACATTGTTACAAGGGATTTGTGACTGTATAATTTTATTATAATATCAACATTGTGTATTTTATTTTAAAAACTAAGTGTAAAGGGTGATGGGAAGGTTCTCTTAAAGTTTTTACCCACTGTTTTATTCCAGGAATGTGGTTTGGCTTTGCATAGGAACAAAGCTTATTTTTGTACTGTCTGGTTTTTAGTTAGTTTGTGTGTGTGTGTGTGTGTGTGTGTGTGTGTGTGTGTGTGTAAAATGATGTGTTTTTGTGTTGTTCATATATTTTGTATTTTTTTCTCCTTGGCTATTCATTCTGCCTTCATGCTTTTTCTCCTCTTCCTTGTCATCAGCATTTGGCCCTACAGACAGTGGTTTCCCATTAACCGTTCCTAAACAAGTGTGGGAGCTCTTTGGTGACTCCACATGTGTCCATAGGCTAGTAGAAGTGTTACCTAGGACAAGTTTGAACTGTAGATCTTGTCACAATGCACATGATCCATGGAGGAGTGCAGACATATACTGCTGGGACTGGCCTCGGGCTCAGAAGACACTGGTACTGGGTTTGGTTTGGCCAGCTCCTTCACCGCCACCCCAGTCACTCAGCCTGTGAGACTAATCAGTACTTTCTAGTTCATAGGACACCTGGCCCTGGTATCTCTTATTTGTTTCCCCATCTCTGCTTAAATAGTACACATCTCTATAAACTGCTGCCTTTGACCTACTTCTTCTACCCCAAGTCCCAGCTTAATTATATCGTGAGGGGCCTGGTTGCTGTGGCACATCCAACCTCTGCTCCTCCCTCCCAGCCCCAGTTATTAGACTGTTCTTGCCATGTTTACCTGACAGAAGATGGCTCTGAGCACCTATGACCTGAATCATAAGCTGCCTTTTGAATGCACGCCTGCTGTCAGACTTCCCATGAGGCCCTAGGGACCCTACACTGTTTCCTCTGAACTGCACTTGCTTCCATTCTCCATGGTATGAATGCCCTGATAAGGGGTCGGGAGAGGGATGGGAAGATAGAACTAGAAACATGCTTTCTTCCTGCTCTTTCTGCAAATAATTTTAGTTTCAAGTGGAGTACTTTATAAACAATATTCAGGGGTAGGCAAAAGTAAATAAACAGGTATAATATAAAAAATAATACAATAATTAATAAATGATAACACCACAACTGAGCAAACCAGGGCTTGGCTACGTGGCACCTTGACACATGACTCAACAATTAGTATTGAAGGAAATAGGTCTTTATTAACAGGACTCCAAACTCAGGGTGGGTGGGGGAGGCTGAGATTACCCCTGCTCTGAGCCCTCTTCTCCCATCGGAACCAGCACTTACCTTGCTCCCCAAAAGGCTACAAGCCAAAACCATGCCCTGAAGTTCCCCATGTCCTTATCTGTCCTTAAGCCAGTCATGCAAACAGGTCTCCAGCCACTCTGGTATGTGTACTTGTGGGTTTCAGAGTCGCCATCTTCTCGCAGTGGCTCTCTCCTTCAGGGTCTGGGGTACATTGTCCTCAGCCTCCATGCAGTGGTTCCGGGAAACATGTGCCATGTTACACTGGATCGTGGTGGAGTCCAGGGAGGCACAGTTCCCAAGAGAGTGGCTTCTCCGTATGTCCTTCAAAAAAGCAGAAGTCTGTAGTTCAGCATTCCTAGTCACAGTTCAGCTCTAAGAGTCTCCCACAAATCCGTGCTTGGTTAGGCAGGTCCCTGCACAACTCCATCAGCTCCGCCGCGGGCCTGTTCTTACTCCAAACTGCGTGGCTTCCTTCTTGTGGCAGACCCTGTCCTATACCTCTCAGACCATACGGCTGCCTCTTACATACGCACCAAGCCTCATGGCGGACCTGGCCCTTTCTACATTCTTCCAAACTGCATGGTTGCTTCTTGTGGCCGACTTTCCTTACACCCTTCCCTTCCATGGGGCTTCTTCTCCCTCCTTCTCTCTCAGCCTGCCCTTGTTTGCAATGCTCCACCTGGACCTTCCTATGTCATCTCATATTTGGCCCCTCCTATGATGTGCCATTTTTGCCAGTCCCTCCATATCTTCTACCTCCTTTTGGCTGCTACCTTTAGTCAGGACAAGACTTTCCTGTAACACAGGGGCACTGGCCTCCCCTGGCTGTGTCACACATCACTATATGCTCTAGTACACCTTTCGCCCTGGGTGGCAATCTGCTTCCTTCAGCCAAGCCACAACTATTAACTTGCCATTGTTATGCAAAGAATCTAAAAATGTCACATCATCCACTGTCATCTTCCCCTAATCATGGTTTATGGGGAATATGCTCTGCTGTTTTCCAGGGACACCCAGTCTACACCCTGTTATAATACAAGAATAAATTGTGTTTTGTGTACTCACAACTGTAAACCTACTTTTGCCAACAATATGCTAGGATGTATAAATCAGTTGAATTAGAAGATTGTCACTTAAAAGACAAAATTCTTCCTTACTTAATAAAAGGACTTCCAAACAATTTTTAAAAATGAAACAAGAAATATATTGAAATAGTCTCACCCTAGAAGAAATGTTGTCAAAAGTATGACTTCCTGCCTTGGTGG
The DNA here is from genome assembly GCF_019186645.2 of Phyllostomus hastatus. Taxonomy (NCBI): domain Eukaryota; kingdom Metazoa; phylum Chordata; class Mammalia; order Chiroptera; family Phyllostomidae; genus Phyllostomus; species Phyllostomus hastatus. The sequence goes on from NW_025334041.1 coordinate 44,399,189, forward strand.
CTGTGGCCTAGCTGGTAGGAACATTGCCCTGTGGCTGAAGGGTTGCAGATCCCATCCCTGGTCAGGGCACATAGGATCTGATGATCCTCAGTCCAGGTGCCTATGGGAGGCAACCAATCGATGTTTCTCTCACACATTGATGTTTCTGTTTCTCCCTTCCCCATTCTCTAAAAGAAATGAAAAAAATGTCCCAATACAAGGATTTTAAAAAAAAGGTGACTTCTGAGCTCTGGCCAGTTGGTTGGAGCATCATCCTGTACACCAAAAAGTTCCAGATTTGATCCCTGGTAGGGGTGCATATGGGAGGCAGCTGATTAATGTTTCTCTCTCTGACATTGATGTTTTTTCTCTTTCCCTGTGTAAAATCAGTGAACATATTCTTGGGTGAGTATATAAATAAATAAATAAATAAAAAGAGCAACTTCCTAAGAGTTATTTTATCCCCTCTTAAAACATAGTTTTCTCTAGGGAAATGGCAACTTTTGTAAAAGGTTCAAAATTAGCCTTGATTTTGTAATAAGAAGAGAAATTATTGAAACTATCCTACTGCAGGAAGCATGTATAGATTAAAAAAGAGAAATAATAACTAACTTGAATATACAGATAAAAGTTGAAAAAGCATGCCACAAATGGAGAAATGCAGTATTACCATATTTTTCGGTCCATAAGACGCACCCAGGTTTTAGAGGAGGAAAATAGAAAAAAAATTTGAAGCAAAAAATGTGGTAAAATATTTAATAACAAATAACATAATATTTCACCAATGTAAGGGTAATGCTACATTTGGACTATAAGATGCACCCCCATTTTCCTCCCAAATTTGAGGGAGGGAACATGCGTCTTATAGTCCAAAAAATACAGGTATATTTTTTAAGCCAGACATCTTTAGTTTTATTTCATAAAGTAAGGAAGCCTTTTATGTAATCATTTGTTTAGAGATTATTCGCTGCCTGACCCAGGGACCGGGAAGCCCAGAAAGATGAAGACCCCTCCCACCTGTGATCACTCGGAAGTGAGGGTGTTACTGCTAGTGTCCACCAGGCCTCTAAATGCCCTTGAGTGGCTGGGAAATGAGTAGTGACACCTGGGCTGTTCTCCATTTACAGACTTGTTAGTTTAATTATGGGTCTTCGACTAAAAAGTTTATAAAAACACTGTTTAACTGGGCAAAGCATGAGTATAATTAATTGCTTATGGAAACACAAAGACACTTTTTCCTTGACTGTCTCAATACAGATAACCACCATCACTCGAATAAAAGGTTTGCTACAGATCCAAAGTATCAGTGCAGACACATGTAACAGCTGACAACTTTTAAAAATTAGAATTGTTGCTTTGACAAAATGTAGCACTATCAGAAGTATCGATCAGTTATGTGGGAAATAATTGATTTTCCAAAGTTCAGTTTATACATATGTGATGTTGTGTTATAACTAGAAATATATCTTTGGTCTTCATCCATAGTTCCTGGCACAGAGGTTCCAACATCCTTATAATTTCCTAAGTGATAAGCACTACAGGGATATCTTTCATTATACTGTTTAGTGCTCCCAGTTTCTAAAATAGCTCACAACACAAAGGTGAGAAGAACATCTGTTACAGAAAAGAACCAAAGGAGGGGAGTATACGATATACTATTACCAAAAGGACCCCCCTTTATCTCCGGGGGTTCCCCCCTGTACTAGGTTCACTTTGCCTACCACCAGAGGAAAGATGTCTTTCAATGCCAGAGATTGGTGAAAAGGAAAGGAATTATTTATTTAAAAGTTATACAGGTTTAGAGTAATGACTTAATGTCTTCATTAAAATATGAAAGTCCTTTAGGATACCTACAGATGCACATAGTCCTTCCTTCTTCCTCTGCCCAGTCTGGGAAAGAAGTAGAAGTCCGTGATTCAGGCTCCTGGTACCATCAGCTGTGTCGCCGCTGCCACGATCTCCAGTTAATCCAAAGTCATGTGGCACCTTCTCTTGGCCCACCAGCAAGAGTCCTTTCACCCCTTTCCTTCCAAGCAAAGTCTCTTCTGCTGCCTAAGCCACGTGGCAAAAGGGAGTACCCCAAAGCCACATGGTCCTGACTCTCACCAAAGCCGTGTTGTTCTCCCCTCATATGGCTGCTGCACCTGGGTTTAAATCCCTGAGCCAGGCTTCCTCTGCAGCCCCACTTCTGACTCCTCCCACAATCGGTTACACCCACCATCATTCCTGTATTCTTCCAGCTTTTCTGGGCTGCCATCATAAGTCTGGGCAGGTGAGGCCCCGTGGCATGGAGCCAATCTTCTCCAAGATCTCATGCAGGCGCTGTAACCAGGGGGAGTTGCCTCCCAGTTACATCTTGGGTGGAAGTCACTTCCATCTGCCTGGCTCAAAGCATGGCCACAGCTATTTAACATATCTATGAAACTAGTTAAAAGTCATAGATATGTTAAATGACCATGCCAGAGGTTAGCTACAAAACTGTTGCTATACAAAACAGCTCTCAGTGACCCTGCTTCATGTGACCCATCCTCCAGCTCAGACCTGTGGGGGTAAGGACATTATATATATATATTTTTTTTAAATATTTCCTGGACACCTTGAGTTCTGGACTCCATTACCAATACCTATTTGGGGGCCCCCTCTTGGCTGCACCGTTACATGTCTTTTGTTATTTATACCAAGACCCTTTCAACCACATCTGAGTTTATGTTAATAAGGTGACTTTTGAAAAGCACCTAAGGATGGGGACCTGAGAAACAACCATGCAATTAGAGGGTTGGCATGTTCAGCCCCACCCTCACCCCCACTCTCCCAGTCCTGAGATGAAGGTGGCTAGAGATTGAGTTCAATGACCAATGGGTAATGAGGTAATGGACCATGCCTTTGTAAGGACGCCTAACTGAAGGGGTTTGGAGAGCTTCTGGGTTGGAGGAGCATGTGGAGGTACAGGAAGGGTGGTGCGTCTGGAGAAGGCCTGGACCTCAGTGCCCTTCCCACACACCTTGCCCTGTGCATCTCTTCCACCTGGCTCTTCCTGAGTTCTGTCTTTTTAGAACAAGTTAACTGTTTTCCTGAGTTCTATGAGTAACTGTAGCAAATTATCAAGCCCAAGGAAGAGGTTCTGAAATCTTCCAATTTATAGACCTGTGAGTTAGAAGCACAAGTGACTTGCAATTGGCATCTGAAGGGGGGGGGCAAATTTTATAGGACTGAGCCCTTAGCCTGTGGCATCTAACACTGTCTCTAGCTAGATAGTGTCAGAATTATGTTAAATGGTCGGACACCCAACTGATGTTGAGAATTGATGGATGTGGAGAAAAATCCCCTCACACATTTGGCGACCAAAAGTGAAGTATTCTGTGAGTAGACTGTTGTAGAGAAAAAATGAGTTTTTCCTATACAATGTATTTTCTGGCACAGTGAGTTATGGAAAGTACAATTAATATTATAAAACATAATTTTATGATGCTACCAAAATCCCCACTACTTATTAGAAATAGAACACCACGCTGATAAATTCACTCCTGTCATATCGGTAGAGATGGGGGTAATTGGTTTACTTCTTAGGTTACAAAATTGAGGATTAGACCCAGGATCAAGGATTCTTGTTTTTGTTTCTCTCCTACTAGTCACTGGGCTGTGCCACTCTTATTCATAGTTTTGGCTGGAGATATAATATTTAATTCTTAAAGTTGAGAGGATGGAAATACCTTAGCATTGACTTTCTCAGGATACATACTAATTCAGAGATGGAATAATTTAGAGTGATGTTTAATGATTACATGAAAAATTTCAGCCCATAAAAAATGATTAAGAAAACTACCCAGCTGGGCACAGAGCAGAGATTTTTTTTTTTTACTAGATTTTGGGAGGAATGAGGAAGTCCATTTATAAATAGAACTTGCACTTGCAACATGCAGTCCCCCAACAGGAGGCCTCAGTGAAACTGAGTCCAGGCTCATACTGCTCTCTGTCTGGCAGCCAGTAAGTTGAGTGACAAGGTGCTGGGGCAAGGAAAAGTGACTTTATTTGGAAAACCAGCAAGCTGAGAAGATGACAGACTAGCTTCCTAAAGAACCATCTTGAGAAAGTATAGAATTCAGGCTTCTTTTATATCAAAGGAAGGGGAAAATGGGAGGGGCAAGAAATGATTGAGGATGAAAGACATCTGGGCACCAGCAGGGGTCTGAGGAAGATTGTGAAACCTCTTTGTTCTTAGCCTGTTGACTCCAGCTCATGTGAGTCCCATCATGAGGTTCCTGCAAATCTTTGATAAATAATTATTATCTTTGTACGTACTTCCCTTATCTCCTCTGGTAAGGCAATGTTTTTGTAAAGTTTGAGGTGCAAGTAAAATTCCTCTAACAATTAGCATATCTATATGCAAGCCTAAGCAGAAGCTATTAGCCAGAAGGTCATGGGAACAAAGCAGGCTTGGGGTCAGACAGGGCAAGCATTTCACTCTGTTACATCTGGAGTTCCAGTCAATAGAGCATCTTGGCTTAGTGTGCTGCCTTGCCACCTTTACGGACTCATCGCAGTGTCTATTTAACTTTGTCTGTGTTGGAGGTAGTGGGTCATTGAGTTTTTCTGGGCTGCAAGTAAAAGCTGATACTGAGGTGGTATCCACTGAAGAGCTGAGCACACTGATGCTTTAGCTCTGCTAGTTGAGCCCTGGCATGGAGAGTTAAGGTTCTCTTCCAGTTGGCTTCCTCTCCTGTAAGAAGATGCTGGTTAATCAGAAGACCTGGGACCAAAGCCAGAGGCTGGTTTAGAAATGAAAGGCAGATGTTTCTTTCTGACAGTAATTTGCAGATGAGCCAGTACCATAGGGCTTTTTATTTTTTAATCAACTGGCAATTCAAATCATAAATGGGAAATAATCCCTTAATATAAGTCTTTCGTCTTTTGTTCAATTAATAGTTGTGATGGGCCCTGGTTGGTGTGGTTCTGTGGCTAAGTGCTGGCCTGCGAACCAAAGGGTCAGTGGTTTGAATCCCAGTCAGGGCACATGTCTGGGTTGTGAGCCAGCTCCCCAGTAGGGGGTGCATGAGAGGCAACCACACATTGATGTTTCTCTCCCACTCTTTCTCTCTCCCTTCCCTCTCTAAAAAATAAATATATAAAATATTTAAAATAGTTGTGATGGCCTACATTTGTTAATTACTTTATATCATAAAAAAAGATTATTTCTCAAGAAGAGACTTTTTTCAAAATCAAAGTTTAAAACTCCCCCTTGTGCAGGAAAATGCTTTTGGATATTTCCTGGAGTATCTACTGGCTTCTAACACCTAGTGTCCTAGAAGTAGCTAAATTCATGGGTATTTTTCTTATAAAGCTTTGTGTGTGTGTGTGTGTGTGTGTGTGTGTGTGTGTGTGTGTGTGTGTGTTTTAAAGCTTTATGAGTTCTGATTAAGTTGCTGGCAATGTGCTTCTTGGGCCATTGTGGTTTTCACTTTGCTCAGTTGTTTCTGATGAATACAGTGCTTAGTATTCAACTAGTTCCATATGCGCTAGTTGACTGGCGTGTTTTTCTCTGCTCCCAGGTTGGTTGTGAGGATGTGACTGCAGCTTCCACCGCCATCCCCCCCCCCCATACTATGTTACAGTAGCTAAAATTTTATCTTGGGCTTCTTTTATTCTCTGGATTAATGAGCATGCTGGTGTTAATGTGGCATTTGACATCTTTCACAGATTGGCTCTAATCTCCTCTTTTATGCTGTCTCCTATTAACACAGTCACAAGTCTTCCTCAGCCTTTAAGCCAGAGGTGTAGACTGAGGAAGATGTTTGAGGGCGGGAGGGAGACTAGGGTTACCTGGATGTGCTCCAGCAGTGTTCCAGCCCTGGCTGAGCAGTAGGATTCCCAGGGAGGCTCAGGTCACACCTGAAACCAGTTAAATCTCCAGAGGATGGGATCCAGGTGGTTGTTGAAGTTTGGAATCAACTCTAGAAGTAGATACTGTCTACACCACAGAGAATGAAGTGTTGTTGGTTGCTTTCTCCAATGCTCTGCCTCTGATCTAAACCCCAACCCACATTTGGGCCTCCAAATCTTCACTCACCTCCTCAGAGCCATACCTGGAACATCTTCTACTTATCCTTCACTTAACTCAAATCCATTTCATCCTCTGGGCCTCATCTATTAACCAGATTTCCAAATAGACTTTCCAGTTTACAATAGTGTCCATGAATTTTTATGACCCAAAAGTTGCATCACTAATCTAGTAGAGACCATAGAGTGACATGCGGTAGATTGTTTTTCTCTGTACTCTCTCAATAGGACAACATTCAGCCCATTGGCCTCCTTGAAAGATCAATATTTTTACTATGTTTATATTAAAATATTTTGGGGACTTTTGGCTAACAGTGTTTCTTATTTAAATGCAAGCTATTGTTTTTATTATTTAAAACTTAGGTTTTTTTCCCCTTCAAACCGCTTTTGAAAGATGCATGGATTCCTTCAAAAATTTGGTACAAACTATATACATTCCCAGAAAATGCTCATGAAAACACACACTCTATTTCATACACCACCAGTGGGTTTGTGTGCCTCTTTGAAGCTTATCCATGGACCTCTTTTACTTGTTTTTTGTCCTCTAAGAAAAGGAATTTTTTAAATGGAAGAGCAAGGAGAAGGAAAGTAATTTGGGAGAGATCTTTTCTTAGGAGCCACAGGGTGAGCATGTGAGTGAGATCTTCTGTCAGGAGGGTGGCACTTGTTCTGACAGGAAGAGGCCCTATGACAGATATAAGGACACCGGCATCCCTCCCCTCACATGCCTTGTCCTGAGCAAAGGCTGGCGACCACGTGGTGAACACCTGTGGCAGAGCAGGCAGAGCTAATTGCTGAACTGACCACTAGATGTCACCACAACACCAATAAGTTTTCGGGCTTTTGCCAGTAGTGTGCCTGAACCCAGAGGTAGAACAGCTAGAAAACTGTAGTGACGTCCCATCAGGGACCTAATATTGCCAAATGTCAGCAGGATTTGCTTTCATTATTATTATTTCTTTGATACAAGGAAGGCCAAAGGGTGAATCAAAATACATTCAGTATAAATAAGTGGAAAAGGAAAGGAAAGTTGAATGAGATAGGTCAAGTGGGAGTATGACGTGACTCCAGTGTTCAGTTTCCCCTAGAAATGACACTTTCTCAGAAATAGTTTTTCCTCTGGGTGAGAAGGAATGTTGGCTGGTCTGGGCTTTCAGGCACTTAAAACGGAAAGTTATTATTATGTAGCACACTTTACAGATACTTCAAAATCCATTTTGAACCAATTGTGACTACCCTTTTAATAAGAATTTGGATAATGTGCTCTTATTTAACATAAGGCCCCATTTCTTGATTGAAGCATACTTCATTTCTCCTTTTTTTTTGCAATATAGGCAAGTCTAGTACCACAGTAGGCATTAGCTCACTTTGTTTTATGGCCACACATGAACCCTTGGCCTCAGTCAAATCTTCGTAATTGCATATTTTTGGCAAGAACACATGCATTATAAATTTGTCTTCATTGATTTAAAAAACAATTTGTGCCTGTATATCCTTCAACTTTAAAACAGATATTACTGCATTTAATTAAAAAATGAGCAAATGGATACATTCTTGCTTCAGGGTACAATTACTATATCAATAAGTCAAAGACCTAGATAGGATGCCAACTATTTTGTTCTGGAGTATTTTGACAACTGAATGTGAAACTAGTTCACTTCCTTTGGAAGTAAATAAGTTTGGTGGGAAATAAGCCCATTCCACATGCTCCAAATCTTATGAATATTCTCTGACTGAACATGGCACTGTTGATACAACGTGTGTGTTTAATGTAGGCAGATCTGCTTAGCCTTAACCCAGGGGAGTAATACCTGTTTGGGTAAAAGGAGGTAGGAGAGGCAGTGGGGAAGGCAAGACTCTTTAAGTCTCTCTATTTTTAGAATCCCTATTGGGATTAGATACCATTCTTTTTTTTTTAAAGATTTTATTTTTATTTATTTTTAGAGAGGGAAGAGAGGGGGAGAGAGAGAGAGAGAGAGAGAGAGAGAGAGAGAGAGAGAGAGAGATATCAATGTGCAGTTGCTGGGGGCTGTGGCCTGCAACCCAGGCATGTACCCTGGCTGGGAATTGAACCTGCAACACTTTGGTTCACATCCCAAGCTCAATCCACTGAGCTACGCCAGCCAGGGCTAGAATACCATTCTTTGTGGAAAGCATTCACTTGGAAATGCTGCTCTGTAAGAGCTGAGGAAGTAAGGGGGCCCAGTTTGCAGCAAGGCTTGGGTGTCCTCCCTGGTAGTTTGACCAAAAGGGCTGACTACTCAAGTTTGCTGATGTTTTTGTCTCCTACAGGTGCATAGCTTTAAGAGCTACTGGGAAAAACTGAATGCCAATCTGGACTATGTTAAGTACTCCAAGACACACTTACATTATAACAACAACACGGTCAGGAGAGAGTGGCACAGCCTGATCTCGGAAGAGGTATGTGTGGGTTCAGGAGAACCAAGTAAGAAGCGAAAGCATAGCGGGTTAGATTCAGGTGTTGCCTGTAAGTCATAAGGCTTGCTTACATTTGCAGAACTCTTCCCAGTTTCCAGGCGCTTTTACTCTGTTGCTATGGATCTCTCAATAGGCAGACAGAGGTGCTTCTCTGATGCTTCTTTGGGTGATGGAACCGTTTTGTATTTTGATTGTGGTGGAACAAGAATCTATGCATGTGATTAAGTGACATAGAATTACACACATATTGTACCAGTGTCAGCTTCCTGATTGGGTAGTGTACATGTATAGTCATTTATATAAGATGGAAACATCGGGGAGATCTCAGGTGAAGAGTACCTGAGATCTCTCTGTAGTATTGTTGCATGTAGGTGTAGTATTTTTGCATGTCATGCATAACTGACTTGCAACTTCCTGTAAATCTAGAATAGTTTTAGAAAATATTTTTCTAAAACTTTTTAATAATCTAGGTATTTTACCTGTTTACCTGGAAAGTATATTTCTGGGGAGAGTGGAAGCCAGGGAGGGAGGTGGGCTTGGCTGGGGTGGGAGGGAGTGGTGGGGGGAAATGCAGACAACTGTAATTGAACAACAATAAAATAATTTAAAAATAAATAAATAAAACTTATGAGTAAGTAATAAAGAAAAGAGTATATATTTTTTTTCTGAAATTCTTAATTGTATTATGTTATGTCTTTGGTGTGAAAATGTCACCCACAAGACCTTCACCTTTCACACCTCTGACATGTTCTCACTCCTAGAAAACAGGAAAAAGAAGATCCAAGGTGTATGTGAGGAATATTCTTGATAATGCAGTAAGGTAAGTACAGTTCGGGATTATTGTACCTGTAAGATGGTTGTCATTTGCAGTTATTTTGCTGGCTACATTTCAAGGAAGTGGCTTACTTTCTTTGTGAGTGATGCTGTCAATCTAGTGAATGCAGCCACTTGGGCCCTCTTCTAGAGTTCGAGGCTGGGGTTTCTAGTGGGCAAAGTTTATCCGTTAAACCTGACAGGTTTGCATCCTATGGATGGATGATTTATAAGGAAATAGTAAAGAAAGCGCTTATTAATTGAGCACTTTTTGGGGAGTGTACAGATAATAGGCTGATTTTAAAAAGTGTTAGTGGGCCAGTGAGCTCGCTCTTATTTTGAAAGCAGATTTTCTGGGTAGTGAGTCATCTCAGAGTGCTGCAAGTGGGGGCCCTGTTCCACCCTATGGTCTATTTTCTCTTCCCATTATTTCCAATAACTGAGCTGCAATTGTTCTGAATTATTGTCATTTTTTGCACTGAAGGGCTTTGAGTTTTGTAATTGCCTGATGCAGCTTTTGCCAAGCTGATTAAAGTGTTTGGAGGTTTTCACCGGCCTGAGAACAGTTTCTGCAGTAGTATTATGGGTTTTTAAAGGATGATATCTTTGTATGGTATTGTGGCTTTCATTTAAAAAAAAATGTTTCCTGTGTGAATAACATTGGCTAATTTCTTTGCAGGGTGATTTCAAACCTAGAAGCAAGGAATTTGGGTAAGAAAAGACCTGTAAACAGCCTTTCAGATTTCAGTCAGTGTCTCGTTTGCAACACTGGTCATCTTTCCTCTGTGGGTTGGCAAGAAAATCACTTCCCACAGTGTGATGGAGGCAGCACCCTTTAAGATCTTCCTGTCAGAGTGGCCGCCCATCTCCTTCCAGGTCTGTCCTGGCACCAGGACCTTCAGGGACAGCTGCTGAATATGTTTTTGCTGGAGGGGTCCTTGAATGTTGGCCTTCTGGTTTTCATTATTTTTCCTCAGAGTTGATTTAATTAATGTGCCCTCTGGCTGTACCCACAGAACACACTTTGGAAATTCCCTTGGCTGAGGGCTGCTTTCTCTCCAGCAGTCTGACCACACAAGCGCTTTTGACTTATGTGCTCCTTGCATTTTGGTTGACATTTGTGCACCCTCTGGGCTAGGTACTAGGGATGCAAAGATGACGAGCCTCTAGGTAAGCACTGTGACTATGGGGGAAGAGCACGGGGTGGAGCCAGACAGAACTGGACTTAATTCCAGCTTGGCCACATACTCACTGTGTCCTCTTAGGCAAGCCCTTTACCCATTTTGTGTGGCCCTTCTTGGGGCAAGGGTGAGGAGAAAAGGAGGGTATGTGGGGTAATGTTTATGGCACCCAAAACAGTGCTTGGCACCTGTGGGATCCCCAGGGTGGCTGGTCGATCATTAGTGTGGAGGAAGAAAGGCTAACACATAATTTCTAAACCAGGTGACAGGTATTACTTAAGTGCAGGTGCAGGGGCCAGGGGGACTTGGCTGGATAGAACTGGGGGAGGCGAATGCTAAGCATATTCGGGTAAAGGCCCCTTTGTGGTTTTGTCAGTGGAACTCTTTTGTGGCTCATAAAAGTCAGTCTCTATTTAAAAAGGTGTTGTTTTTATATCTCTCTTCTGTTTTATGGGCCTGGATATTTAGCTATATGTTGGGTTACCTTAATGGAAATTATTGTATACACTGTGCTGCTGGTTGCACATCTGCAGCTATGCACATAACTGACATTTGTCAGGCAGCCCTAGCAGGCAGAGCTTGGGTTCACTGAACAGCCCTGAGGGAACCATCCTCTGCCCGTTACCAGGTCATCCATGTCTGAAGCCAGGGGTTCTGTCACCAGCACCAGGCAGCAGCTGTCGGCAGGAGTCCTGCCCAGTGCACGGGGGCGGGGGGGGGGGAGGGGGGGAGTGTGTGTGTGATTCAGGGGTTTGCAATGTGGGAAATATTGCTGGTCTGGTGTCCTACTTCTGTCATGCCCACTCCCTCACCCAACCCCATTAGAGCCCCTCCTGTTCCTGTCCTTCAGGCCTGCTTGCATCCTGTTACTAGTCATTCCTTCTTGACACACTTTTGGGAACTTGCCCTTCCTCTCACATGCTTTGCTTGTGCTAGTTTCCTAGGAAGAATGACGACACTGCCAGGGTCAGAACACTTGTGTGAAATTTGGGGCTACTGAGCTCAAGTCCTGAATTGTTTCATCTTAACCATGAAGGCTGTGTAGGATCCAGGTAGGATTTCTCCTGAGGTGTCAGGAGGCATCCATGCCTTCCCACTGGAGTTGTCAGCCCACGGGCTTGTGTAGATCGGTCCTCCTGACTGGCGCTGTGCATCAGGTGCTCTGGGACAGGAAGAGTGGATCATGAAGTACTGTTAGAGGAGTGTTAGGGACCTGCCCCTCCAGTCTTGCTAGTGAAGTGTAAGTCATGGTGAAGAAAGTGCCATTCAATTTGGCTTTACATATCACTTTTCCATCTTGATCTCATTATCTTGCAGTCTGATAACTTATGCCAATTAGTGTTATTGCCACAGTAATTGACTGGTCCCTTCAGCTTAGTAATTCCCAGAGACACTGAACTATGGGAGGTCAGAAAGAAGGGAATCAGATGATCCTTCCATCACCTCCCTTTCCCTGGGTTTACGTCCCCCTTAGAGTTAAGAGACAGTTCAATTACTCTGTTTCCAGTGGAGCAGAAGTTCTTAGGCAGTGGTGAGCTTTTGTGTTGAAGAGCAGTCAAAGCCACAGTTTGTTGGTGTTGGAGTGTGTTCCTTCTCCCTCCCTCCATCCTTCCCTCCCTTCTTTCTTCCTTTTCTCCTTCCTTCCCTGTCTCTACCTCTCTCCGTTGCCCAGAGCTCTCTGCGAGTCACCTGAGTGATAAGTTCAGCTTGAAGGACTAGGTCACACTTACCAAGTGAAAAATTTGTATTGTGTCAGGAAACTGTTATGTTTTACCAATGACTCAGAGAAGGGAAACCAGACTGATACCTTTTTCTTCTAGCCCATTTCCAGTAAACCACCCTGGTTGATAATTGCTCTGTTTAGTTTCAGAGCCAAGATTGACACCTCTCTTCCAGGAGGAGGACAGCCACCAGAGGCTGCTCGTGGGGCTGGTAAGTGGTCTGTGGTGGCAAACAATGGGCTCCAAGAAAAGAGGGAAGGGCTGGATTGAACGTCTTGTTCTGATCTTGTTTTTCATTCTTCTAACATGAAGTTATGTCCAGCACCTGTAGGCCCTGTATGTTCAGTTGCAAGGAACAATATGATTTCTGCCCTCTTGGATTATAGTTTAGTGGGGAAGACACACATTAATCAACTACCCCAATAAATATATACCTATAAAACATCATAAGGAAATTGAGGGTATTTAAAATTAGGAAAAAGCAATGTTTCTGTGGCATTTGTATTACAGGTTTAAAATATTACAGAATAAAACATTCTTTCTGAAGAAGTCCTACTAGGAAAGCCAAAGAAATATAAATAAAAATAAATTAATTAAAGAGCAGAATTGGTAAATAACTCCAAAAATCTTTAAAAGTCTGATTAGAGACATCACAAAAGTCTAATAAAATATTTTTAATATTGTGTAGGCTTAGGAATGGGATAATCTATTACTAGATATGGCAAGTTAAAAAGTATGAGAAAAGTATGCAAACACATATTTATACACTTAAAAGTTTCAGTTACACTAAGTATCCTTGGCAAATAGGATGGCCAAACTTGCGCCAAGAAGAAATAGATGATCTGAAAGCCCAATAATGATAAAATAATTTGAAAAAAGTCAAGATTATCTCCAAAATAGGCCCAAATTTATTTAATGGTATGTTCTTCAAAATGATTAAGGGCGAGGTCATTCTCATGGTATGTGAAATATTTTTGAAAGAGATGGGAAACTTCTTAATCACTTTAAAAAGCCTGCTTATAGCCATAAAAGTAAAATCTGGCAGTGAGAATTTTTTAATTAATAAGATACCACAAGCTTAATTAAAATACTTTCCAGTGGTCTTTTTGAAAATGCAATTGGGGTTCCTGCTAGGAATACTTAATATTAGGAAATATATTAATGTAATTCATCATATTACTTGGTCAAAGAGGAAAAAGTGATAATATCTATAGGTACTAAAAGTTAATAAAAGTAAAATTCTACTTTTAGAATACACTAACCTAATAGGGCAAAGAATAATCTAATACTGATAGCAAATATCCTTCTTAATGGAATGCTGGAGGCATTCCTATTAAAATCAGAAAGAAGTTAGGGATCCTTGCAGTTTTCACTAAAATTTGTTATGGTTCTGCAAGAAGAAACAAAAGTAAAAGAAGATGCTAAGACTGTCTGATGCTACAAACAAACAAAATAAGTAACTGGAAAAATGGAAAGTAAGTAGCAAGTTAGTTAGTTGGTGATTCTATATCTATTTTGTTTGTTTTTTATTCAGGATTAACCAGTTAGAAATAATAATGAAAAACAATATCCCATTTACAAGCCCTTAGTGTCTGGGTTAATAACATACAAGCAAAAAGCCAATACGTTCTCTGACAGTTGGCTAAATGGCTCCCCAGATATGGCAGAGAGGTGTGGGACTGTCATTGCAGATCCTCAATGTGTTGTCAATCCACACTGACAGCAACGGTATGGTGCTTGCACAAAAAGAGACAGTTAGTAGATTCTAGTTTAAATTAGGATATTTAGAATATGATACATGAAGTATGGAAAGAAATAATTTTTGATAAATTACCCAGTAAATGATTGTCTATTTATAAAAGAAAATTAAGTCAGATTCCTCCTATCCCAAATACCAGCACTTTAGTCTACAGCCATACTGCCCCGAACATGCCTGGTCGCGTCCCATACGCCACCACTCATACTGTACACCAGCAATGTTCAGCCTTTTTCATCTTATGGTGCATATAAACCAATTACTAAAATTCTACAGCACACCAAAAAAGATGCTATTATATTTTTTGCCAATCTGACAAATAAAAATAGGTATAATTTTGATTCATTTGCACTGGATGGCTATTTTTGTATTGACTGTTGTTATTTCTTAATTTGACAATCTAAGGGAAAAGAGGTTACTGTCCCTGACTAAATAGCCAGGTATTGCCCATTTCAGAAATTCTTGCAACACACCGGTTGAAAATTGCTGCCATAAACCAACAGAAATATCAGATAGATAAAGCAGTCTATTATAAAATCTGAACTGCACACAAGAATTTGAATAAAATAAGTGGGTAGTTAAATAGTACTGAAATAGAGAAGGCCTTTTATTCAACATAGTGTATTATTGAACATAGACATATAGGGAAAGATAGGTTGAAACCTTAAAACATAAACGGAAAAACAAAAGGCAAACTATAAATCTGGAAAAACATTTGATATGTATGATAAATAATTAACATTTGGTGTATAAGTAAACTTTATAAATCAGTAAAAGAACAGCACATCAGGAAATGAATAAATGAATAAAGGGTGTAACCAATGACTTTTCCAAAGTAAATTTAGGCCCAAAAGCTCAAGTTGGGGGAGGAGAAGAGAAAGAATGTTTACCACTACTATAACCAAATGACAAATAGAACACGTGTTTTTTCCTTATTTTTCATTGCCTATCAAATTGACAACAATTTACAAGTCATACTAGCAAGTTCAGGGCACAGGGGATTGGAGAGCCTCATCCAGCACAGCTGAGAATTAGTGCGAGCACAATGGAAGGCGTTTTGGTGCTGTCTCCACAGGCTCTAAGTGTGCAACCCAACAATTCCATTTCTAGGAGCTTAATCTGACAGAAATAATAATTAGGGATATGGCATAAACTTCTGTTTGAGAATTCTTTGGAGAATTCTCATCAGGGCTTGGAGCTCGACAGTCAGCAGCTCCCTGGGCTTTTGGTGAATCGGAAATAGTTCCTCTAGGCAGGGGTGTCCAGACTGCAGCCTGCAGCCTGCAGGCTGCACGACGCCCAGGGTGGCTGTGAATGCAGCCCAACACAAAATTGTAAATTTACTTGAAACATTATGAGGTTTACTTGTGATTATGTGTAACAATGTATTTAATGGATAACCCAAGACAACTCTTCTTCCAGTGTGGTGCAGAGACACTCAAAGTTTGGACACCCCTGGTCTAGGGGAAGACATTGGCACCTGAACTATGCTCATTAAAGAAAGATTGGGGGTCATGCATTTCTGCTGGTGGGATCTTTAGACCCAATGTTTTCACATTCATGAGAAATGTTAATAAATGGATCTAATTCAGACCAGTTGCAGGTGTGAGTGGGTGGGTTGTGACTTATCTAACTTATATCTTGTTTTCAGATGGTGTCTGAACTCAAAGACCATCTTTTGAGACACCTACAGGGTGTAGAAAAGAAGAGAATTGAACAGATGGTTCTGGACTACTGTTCAAAACTGGTTGGTTTGCTTTTCCTTTTTCAGCCCCAGTATGCAGTTCAATATGTTTTTCAAATTAGGTTTTAGGAAGTCTCCCATTCTCAAACCAGTATATTTGGTGCTATAGATTGAGGAAATGAGAAAAGAACCTCAAACAAAAAGAACTTGATTTTGAAAGTGCTTTATTACACTGCTTTCAAATAATGATTACATGCTCATGAAGCATAGAACAGTTATGGATTTAGCATGGTTGCCTAATGTTCGCATCTCACTGTGGCATCTTCCAGTTTCTTATTAAACAATAGGTAATGTGTGTACATGGAGGTTTATGCAGGCATGAGAAAACTTGAATTTCAATTCTTAATTAGCTCCAACAGCTCAATTAGGAATGATTCTAGCCAGTCATATGCACACTACCACATTCAAATCCTCTGATGAAATTGGCAGCTCACCTACGGGGTAGCCACTTACTGAAATTGTGTAATCCAAATTAATAATACCAATTCATACTAGTAAATAGAAGTGACATTGTTAAATTGAATTTTGAAGCTATCTTGGATCCTTCAGAAAGTATATGGAGTTGAAGCCTGACCCTGCTTGGGATCTAGAAATAATATGCTGGAAAAAAAATTAAAGTATTTAAATACACAGAAAGAGAAAGAACACTCTATTTTCCAGGTTTGGGTAAGATCAGTATGCAGATGAGCCAGTGTGCAAATACATACTTTTTGAACTCTGGAAGATTAGTTTATTGGATAGGACCCTCATTTAATTTCATGTTTAATTTTATTTATTTAAAGTTTTTTTAATAAACTTTTTATTGTTCAGGTAGTTTTCTGTCTCCCCCCCACCCCTCCTTCATGTTTAATTTCAGAGTGTTTGCCTTTATTACAGTCATTAGTGTCTGTTTTTATTTTATTTTTTTTTAAGATTTTATTTATTTATTTTTAGAGAGGGAAGAGAGGGAGAAAGAGAGAGAGAGAAACATCAATGTGCGGTTGCTAGGGGTCATGGCCTGCAACCCAGGCATGTACCCTGACTGGGAATTGAACCTGTGACACTTTGGTTTGCAGCCCGAGCTCAATCCACTGAGCTACGACAGCCAGGCTAGTGTCTGTTTTTAAATAATATCTTTGAATTTAATAGTTTTTAATATATTGGGAGAGTTTGGTATTGTCATATACTGATATTTATAATCAGAGCACTAAAACTTTCCTAAATAATTTTCTCTTGCAGTAGAACTGTATGGAGGAGCTCACTTTTATAAATGTGTTACTGATCTTCCCCATGTTGGTATTAACTTGCTTTCTTAGTCCTTTAACATACAACTATTTAACACATTTACCTATCACCTTTATTTCTGTTGACTTTAAATTTCACCTTCCAAATTACTAAGAGTTTTGGTTCAAGCATCATTCTTCCCCAAGGTTAATCACATAAAAGTTTTAATATAAGTTTGTGTTAACCACTCCTAGAACCAATAGGACCAGAAATGATATAGATGTAGTCTCAGAAAACTCAGCAGTTACTGATGGAAGCAAAATTGGCTCACCCCTGCCCAGCAGCAGTCATGCCTGCCAGGCCCCTCTCTGGAGGGTGATTGGACAGCCTTTCTAAAACAAATTCTCCTAAGTTGCTGTGGAACCTGATTATATTACTCACATGCTATTTCACCTGATTTCAGCCAAAGAGAAACTGAGAATCTGTATCATTGAGAATAAACAGCACCTGTGCCTGCAGGGGTCCCTCTCCTTTGCCCACATGCGCAGCACCTGGATTTGTGGTTGCAAGCTGCTCAGTGGAGACTGTCCCATTACTGATAAACTAGCACAGTGTTGAATTTGGGGACCTGAAGCCAGTTTTACTTCACAGCCCATGCTTAGGACTGTTGTGCTATTCAGTATCACCTTTTTTCTTACTGTCAGCTCTTGCCACATAATAGGCCTAAAGCAAACCCAGTTGCACTTGACCTTCACTGATGGACGAGGGCCTGTTAGCCAGGCTGGGGGAGCTCAGCTGGGGCACTGCCTGCACAGAGGGTGCTCTGTTAGAGTGTGGGGTGCATTTTCAGTTTTTCCATTTTGGGTTCCAGTGCTACAGAACTGACCTCAGAAAGGCTGGTTCTGTGTCTGGGAACAGCTTGAATGCCAGCCACCCTGAACATGCCCATCAGAGCCTGGAGGGGTAGCTGTGGGGCCTCTGAGGGACACGGGATGAACAGAGGTCAACAGGCTGTCTTTCCCCTCCAGCTGGATCTCATTTGCCGAATACTGGAAACCAGCTGGAGGAAACACAACCTTCATCCCTGGATCCTCCACTTGTACGCAAGTATTTTTTATTCTTTTGTTGCGATGCATCAAGAGCCAAAGCAACTGATTGCTGCCTGTTTCAGCAAAGCCATTTTGAAACTTACCAGTTGAAAGCAATTCTTGCCAGTGCTGACACCATCCATCTTAGTTCTGTACTCAGCACTTAAAGTTAAGCCCCTGCCACTTCACTCATCCCCTTTCTGGGCATATGGTTGGTGAGAAGGGAGGGGTGCATGAGTTCAGTACTGCTGATCAGGGCAACTGAAGTTCATATGACTCATTACTTATGTGCCAACTGACTAGTTAGATTCTAGGAAATGGGCTGATGGTCACCATCATAATTCTGAAGCTTTCTCCAGGGCAAAGCCTTTCATGATGAGCATGGATTCCATCTGTCTATGGCACTCAGAGCCATTGCTTACACAGTGGAGTTTCAGAGATGAGCACCTTGGCTGACGCACTGCCTTGGTATTTTCCCAGCAATAGGCGGGCTAGTGCTGCTGAATTTGCGGTCTTCCACATCATGACCAGGATTTTGGAAGCTACTAGAAGTTTGTTCTTACCTCTGCCTCCTGGTAAGTCTTGGCTCTTTTGTCCTTTGTTGTAATAAATGTGTTCTTTTTTTCTTCACATGGTCCCTGGACTTGGGCATGTTATGAGTTTAAGGATGAGAAATTATGTGCCTATTGTGTGCCTGGTGTCACTGTGAGAGTTGGGCCTGTGGTTGGTCTCTGATGGCCAGATCTCCCCCAGTTATTAAACTGGGTTGTAGTTTGTTACTCACTTTAGGAAGCCGCCTAGGTCTGTCCTTGAGTTAACTTTCTAGGATACTTTGTGGATACTTTAGGTAGCATACTCAGTGGAGCTGATTCAGGGAGAGCTTTCTCTGATGTCTGTGTGTCTAGTTTATCTGATCAAGAGAGTTAACACAGAAGGAAATGAGTCTGGCTGGGTGCCAAAATTGACTTGATTATTACATGCTTGGAAACTAAAAATTTCCCTTAGCATTTTGAAATAGGACCAAATCAGGCCTCAAAACAGCCTTGGCACATGTGTATGCAGTCATTAATTTAATTGGTCATTTGTTCATTCAATCAACAAACATTTGTTGAGCAATTATTACATGCCAGGTACTGCACTAGAAATTAGAGCAATTACAAAAATTAGCAAATGTCTAGTTGGGAAGATGTCATGTAAATCAACAACCATTATAAGAAACAAATAAGCTCCTGATTGCTATAAACTATGTGCCTTATGTTCATTGTATATCAGTTCTGATGTAAGCTTTACAATAGCTATTACTATGTAAAATATATCAGCCAGTTTTTAATATTTTTAGATAATTCTTTCTTATCCTTTTTTAATTACAGTAGAATACAATATTATATTAGTTTCAGGTATACAGCATAGTAATTAGACATTTGTATAACTTATAAAGTATTCGCCCCAGTAAACCCAGTACCCATCGGACACCACACATAGTTACTACAGTGTTACTGACTATATTCCCTATGCTGTACTTTATATTCCTGTGATTATTTTTTTGTAACTGGCATTTTGTACTTCTTGATTCCTTCACCTTTTTGACCTATCCTTTGCCTCCCCTTCCCATCTAACAACAATCAGTTTGTTCTCTGTATCTATGAGCTTATTTCTGTTTTGTTTGATTGATAATTTTGTTTTTTAGATTCCACATGTAAGTGGAATTATATGCTATTTGTCTTTATCTGACTTCTTTCCCTTAACATAATACTCTCTAGGTTTATCCATGTTGTTGCAAATGGCAACAATTCATTCTTTTTTATGGCTGAGTAATACTCCTTTGCATACATGGAACATATCTTTTTTATCCGTTTGTCAACTGATGGACACTTAGGTTACTTTCATATCCTAGCATCGGGGTACATATGTCTTTTCAAATTAGTGTTTAGGATTTCTTTGAATAAATACCCAGAAGTGGAATTGCTGGGTCATAAGGCAGTTCTACTTTTAATTTTTTTAGGTAATACTGTTTTCCATAGTGGCCACACAAATCTGCATTCCCATCAACAGTGCATGGGAGTTCCATTTTCCCTGCTTCCCCACCAACACTTGTTGTTTGTTGATTTATTTATTTATTTATTTATTTTTTTAAAGATTTTATTTATTTATTTTTAGAGAGGGAAGGGAGGGAGAGAGAGAGAGAGAGAGAGAGAGAAACATCAATGTGTGGTTGCTGGGGGTTATGGCCTGCAACCCAGGCATGTACCCTGGCTGGGAATCGAACCTGGGACACTTTGGTTCCCAGCCCGCGCTCCATCCACTGAGCTACGCCAGCCAGGGCTTGTTTGTTGATTTATTGATAATATATCAACTAGTTTTATTTATTTATTCACATACATCTATTCCTTCATCCAGCATGAATTCATTTCTTTATTTGTTCATTTTAAGCCAATATGTATTTAGTGCCTATTTTGTGCCAGGTACTGTTCCAAATACTGTACATAAATTAACACATTTAATTTTCATAACAATCTTGAGTAGTAGGAACTTAAATTGAACTACATTAAATTTCTGGTCAACTTTCATATGGTTTCACTGCACATTGTTCCCATTCAAAGATAGTAAAATTGAGGCACAGAAAATTTAAAAGTAATTTGCCAAAGTCACACAACTATGAAATAACAAGAGCCAGTATTCACATCCAGCAGTCTGGCTCCAAAATCTGTTCTGCCTTTTGCATTTTTTATTCCAATTGTATTAGTTGACGCTCAAACTTTGGGCTCCCAACCCCTTTAGCATTCCTGAACTCTTCTGCATGTGTGATATATCTGATATAGTTTGGAATCCTTCATGCTTTCTCTAGCCACACAACTTATCTTATAGGGTCTGTGTGTAGTGGAAGTACAAAATAGGTTTCTTTTAACTTTGTAGGAATCTGAAAGTGGCCATTTTTATGAGGAGAAAGAATGGCTTTAAATAATCCCAATGGAATATGAATTGTGAGGTGCCCTCCAGAAAGAGTGAAGGGATTTCATGAAAACTATGTATGGCTTTATGGCTGAAATTCTTTTCATGTTAATCATTATTCTTTTTTAAATGCATTTTTTAAAAGATTTTATTTTTAAGCCCTGGCTGGGGTAGCTCAGTGGATTGAGTGCGGGCTGCGAACCACAGTGTCGCAGGTTCGATTCCCAGCCAGGGTACATGCCTGGGTTGCAGGCCATGACCCCCCGCAACCACACATTGATGTTTCTCTCCCTCTCTTTCTCCTTCCCTTCTCCTCTCTCTAAAAATAAATAAATAAATATTTATTTTTTTAGAGAAGGAAGGGAGGGAGAAAGAGAGAGAGAGAAACATCAATGCTTCTTATGCACCCCCTACTGGGGACCTGGCCCGCAACCCAGGCATGTGCCCTGACTGGGAATTGAACGAGCAACCCTTTGGTTTGTAGGCCGGCACTTAATCCATTGAGCCACACGAGCCAGAGCAATCATTATCCGTAATGATTAACACAAAAAGACTTGGTAGAGGAATGAATTAACATTTTCATATTTGTTCACCATGGATGTTCAACCTCCTTTTGTAAATAAATGAAACTGACTTGCTGGGAACAATATTATTCTTGGGAAGTCATAAAAATTCCCTTTCTGCAGAACATTGCATTCTTTCACAGGAATGGATAAGAAGAGAGAACATAAGAAAATGTTATCTGTAGTGACTGAGAATTATTTTGAATAGACTTAATGGCTTGTGTCCATGGATCAAGCCAGGAAGAGCAGTTTCTATCCCTTGTTTTTGTAAATGTTTGTTTCTCATGTGATATGGAAATAGAGGTGAAGTAATGCTGGACTGGGTGCGTGCAAACATGTGCGTGTAAATACAAGGAGGTTTTTTATGTACATGGGTCAGTGTGCATGCTTTCCAGGCCTCCCACAGTAGCAAGAAACTGAGTTTCAAGTGTCAGAAATGTCTGACCTGGATTGCTTAAAGACAAAAGATAATGAGGACCATGAAAAGACAGTCATGGTTTAGAGCTGGAGCACTTGCAGTTTAAAAGAGACCTGTTTTCCCTTGCTGGCTAGAGTGGGCAAGGACCCCTGAAGGATGAGGACAAGAGTTGGCTGGGAAAGCTCTCTTTTGGAACTGCTGTCCACTTTTCGCTGATTTTTCTGTGCTTAGAGCTGACATGCAAAGAGGAGGCCAGGAACAGACTGTTGAATTTGGGACTGTGCCTTGGAGACAGAGGATGAAGGGTCATCAGGGATCTTTAGGACATGGACACAGGGTGGAGAGGAATTTTGAAAATCTATAGGATTTATGAACTTGTATTCAGAAAAAAATTTCATAAATGTTTTAATCTTGGGAAGAATGTTTAAATCCATTAAAAATCTTATGTTAATTAGGTAGTAAAATCACTATGTTTTTCTTCAAACATTTATTTATTTTTAGAGAGAGGGGAAGGGAGGGCGAGAAAGAGAGGAAGAGAAACATCAGTGTGGGAGAGAAACGTCTGAACCTGCAACCCAGGCACATGCCCTGACTGGGAATCGGACCAGAGAACCTGAACCTTCTCTTTGCAGTATGATGACCAACTGACTGAACAACAGTGGTCAGAGCTAAAATTACTGTTTTGGGTTGGATTCAGGGAAGCTAGTGGACACATCCATTGTTAGCCCATTAACATCTGCTTGTGGGCAGAGTCTGTATTTTATCTGACCCTTGATGTTTCCAGGGTGGGGAACTCAAGTCCCTCACTGTTTATGATCCATATGCTCAGAGAGAGAGGGAGGGAGAGAGAGAGGGAAAGGACAGGGGAGAGAGAGAGGGAGGGAGAGGGAGAGAACTCCATGATTTGTCTGAATTCAGGTTCCTGCTCTTTGGGTGTCATTTCTTTGTCATGTAAGCTCCCAGGACTAGAATGTGATTCTTTGTCATATCTTGCCCACTTCCAGTCAGTTTCCAAGCCTGTACATATGGCCATGTGTCTCCTGTCCCTCCCCTCCTCTCTCACTTCCGGTGCCCTCATTACCCCTCACCCAGGTTCAGGCTGTAGCCTCCCAACCTCTTCTAGCAATCAGTCCCTTCTTTGCCCGTTGCCATTTATTCCAAAAGTAAAGCCCAAATCCTCTTTCCATCCTGCTTAAAAACTTTCAGTGCTTGCCCCAAGTTTACTAAATAACAAATTCCTTGCTGTCATTTAGCATTCAACCCCTGTCACATGCACTCAGAGCTCCCTGCACTTTTCTTTCATAGAACTGGTCGCATTAAAAAATATACATGGATTTTTTGTGATTATTTGATTTTCTCTCTCCCCATCATGCTGGAAGGTAGATGGGAGCAGCTGTTGTACTTCTTTTGCTCATTGTTGTACACCCAGCCCCTTGCCTGGTGTATGGAAGGCATTTGTTAAATCAACCTTCCAACCTTACCTCCTGGTGTTCCTCTCATACTCCTGACTCCAGTTCAGCCATCTCACTTAATGTTTTCTGAGAATGCTCCATGCTTTCTTACCTTTGGGCCCCTGTTGTTATTCTCTTAACACAGCTACCAGTTATTGGGGCAGGATAGCAGAAGCTGAGGCTGGAGTTCCACAGCCTGTGCTCAAATTTCAGCTCAGCCATTTATGGGCAAGTTTCTTAGCTCCTGTGATCTCAGCTTCCCCATTTATAAACTGGCTCCCACTTTGTGGGGTTGTGTGAGGATCAAGTGAGCCAGCATGTAGGTTGAAGGATCAGAATGTTTGGTATTAGTCACTTGTTATACCATGGGCTAGCCCCTACCCTGCCCAGTGAACCAGCTGTAGTTCTCAGAGCAGCCCTGTGAGAAAGGTGCTGAGGGTTCCGTGTGAAGGATGAAGAAATGGACGCTCACAATGGCTGAGTTGCCTGCAGCTAGTAAGTGCCCTGGGGGGATCCCACCCTCTATCTGTTCATATAAACCTGGCTTTTTCTGTTGTCACCACTCTGTATGCCTCCCCCACACCACCCCGCCTCATTTCTACCCCCCAGAAATTGCATTTACCATCACAGTGCCCCTCACATGCCATCTTTTCCAAGAGGGCTCTTCTGATTCTCTCCTGGTCTGATATCTACTCCTCCCATGGGTGTTTTTATCACTTATTATTAATAGAGCACTCAGAGTGCTAGGTTTCCATGTGTTGGAGGAGCCTTCCTTCCCCATGATGCTCTGGTTTGGCAGAGATTTCCTTTCTATTGAATTCCTATGGATTTACTATCTGAGCATATTTTAATTCTTCTTGCATATAATTTAGTCCAAGTAGACACCACAAGCCTACCTAGAAATCAGGCATGTAAGCTGTCTCCTTCTGGTTCAGATTTTTGCCTCTTTAGCAAAATGGTCCCTATTCATTGGCCTTTTAGACTGAGCATGTGGAGTTGAAGGTCTTCTGTTACCTGTTCTCTTTTGCCATCTTACCACAGAATTGCCAACCTGTTAAACCATAAAGTCATTTTTCATCAAGCAGGACTTTCACTCATTTTCTCTTTCCGCCTGGGAAGAGACAACATGAAGGAAATGCAGACTTGAGGGAATTTCAATACCCAGCACAATGCTTAGTCTTCATACTGCTAAGAAGGAAATTTGGACCTTGATTTCAAGCAGCATTTAGTTGACTCTAGGCACCAAGTGCTGAGCTAAGTGTTTTATTAACACCATCGATTTATTCTGTCTGAAAGGCTGGAGGTGCTGGCTGACCGTGTTTACCCTCCCGCATCTCTCATCCTAGGTTTTCACACTCTGCACACGATCCTTGGCGTCCACTGTCTCCCTTTGCATAACCTGCTACATTACATCGATAACGGGTTATTGCTTCTCACAGAAACAGCTGTCACAAGGCTCATGAAAGGTAAGAGGCTCTGAGGCTCTGAGTTTGCCAGAGTACTAGTTCCAGTCTGAGCACCGCCACAGCTGTCACACGGGGCCCAGAAGCACTCAGGAGGGCCCCATGCTTAGTTTAATGGTTTGCATTAAATCTTGAAATCTTAATAGTTGAACAAAGGGCTCCTCTTAACATTTATTTTTTTTGTGTGTTGGATGCCATAAATTATGCAGCTAGTACTTCTGAGTAGTATATTTCCTGTAACCAACCATCCTATGGGCTAATTTAAAGTGTCTTTGCCCTCAGAAGACCCCTAATGGTTTCCTAATCCACGCATAGCTATTAGAGTCCTTTTCCGTACACAAGGGCATTTGAGGATAGGAGACTGTGAAGGCGTGTTTCTCAGGAAAATGTCATGAAATGGCTTGATTTCAGCTGATTAACTCTGCCATTGCAAAGTTAGACTTGAAATGCAAGAAAAATTAATGAGAAATGCTGTGATTATGTAAATTTGAACTTTAAATATGTTCTGGAGTATAATCACTCTCACTTAAATGATTTGGCTTTGGTATTTTATGATGAGTTTTGTTAATAGATAGTAAAGTTTCTCTCATTCCTCAAGGCACCCTCTGTTTCATATTAGTCAATAAACTGTTTTGTGACTAGTATCCTGTTAAAGAACCATGTTCCATGATAACAGAAACAGTTTATTTTAAAAATTCCTTTATTTAGAGAGGCACAAACTAAAAATTCTAAAGCGGTATTAGCTTGAGAATGCAAGGTTGGGCTATGTGTTACCAGGATGAAGCGCTGAAGCATTATTAGCTCATTCAGACACTAAATGGAGATGTCTATTTTGTTTGCCAATCTACTTTCTTGTAGATCTGGACAACACAGAGAAAAATGAAAAACTAAAATTCAGCATCATTGTGCGGCTTCCTCCGGTAATCCTTAATTATATTTCATTTTCTCCCTAAGCCTTGGCATGAACTTCCTTCAGTTTCTTCTTGCAAAAAGAGGACTTACTTGATTTGGGCTAAAGTCAGTTGAATTGTTTCACTTTCAGCTCTTTCCAAGAAATCCCATCCCTCCCCACCCTCTGCCTGCAGCTCCCACTAGGTCCACAAAGTGCTTGCTCCTCTGGCTGTGCTGCCTTGGCACCGCCCACCTAAAACGTTTGGCCATTTTCTTCTCTTAGGAAACCACACTAATATTTACATCTGTGAGTCTGAGGGGAGGGAGAGGGAAAACATGTGCTTTTGGCTTTTAAACTGATAAGACATTTAGGTACAGGTGAGGTCAGAAGGTTCTGGAACTACATTTCCTCCCACTGTCGTTTCCACCAGGGTTGGACAACATCCCAGGTCAAAGGAAGAATGAGAAACATGAGGGAGAGGGTTATATAGGCACTCCTTGTTTTGTGGGGAATATTAGCTCTCAGAGTTAAAAACACTATGAAATTATGACATTCCACAGCAAGGTCTTCAGAGCCTCTGACTGTGAACTTCCTGACCCCGAGCGTGGTGGCCAGCTCTGTGTGCTATTTACCTATATTGAACACTTGTGTGTCTGGCACGATCCTCCCACGAAGGGATGTCCGTTGCCTTTCTGGATCTAATCGGCTTCCTTTGTAACACCCTCTCCCCCTCGTGGGCTTATTGAAGCGAAGACAAGAATAGAAAACAAAGCATGTTTTCCATGGCTAGATTTCTCTGGGGATTGTCTCTGAACATTTAGTTTGCTCTCTACATTTGACTTTTTACTTTTGCCTCATGCTCTTAGGGAATTAAATTTTTCTGGGCAAGGCATTGGCAGAGAACATGCCTATAACCTTTAGTTTCCTATCAAAACATCACTTAGAGTTGGCATGCAGAACCCCCATTTTGAAGAGTAGCAGATGAACTCCGTTTCAGAAAAAAAATTTGGCAACATCAGTGTATAAACTACTTTCTCAGGGTTGCATCTAAGAGAGTACTTATTCGAAATTCAGAGGCATACCTCCTAGGAAATGGCCTTTTCCCATGGGTCATTAAGCATAAAGGGCCTTTTAGACTAACTAGCAAATTTGGAATAATATTTTAAAAATTGTGAATAGATATAAGGTACATTTACTTAATTCAGTGTGAGCTATATTCTCCTATGTTTTTCCATCCTTTTGTTTTTATTATTAACTTTATTTTTAAGGGTAGTTCAGGGTTTACAGCAAAATTGAGGTGAAGACACAGAGATTTCCCAAATACCCCCTACCCTACACATGTGTGGCCTCCCCCATTATCAACATTCCTCACCAGACTGGTCCATTTGCTAGAATTAATGAACCTACATCACAATCATCTGAAATCCATCCTTAGCATTAGGGTTCATTCACTCTTGGTGGTGGTTATTCAGTGAATTTGATCGTCTTTACAGTATTGTACTTCCACTACCCTAAAAATCCTCCTTGACCTATTTTTCAATTTGCATAATAGCTTATTGGTCAGAAGATCTGTCGACTTTGGGATCATCCTATGAGTTCTAACATTATTTCCCGGAACCATGTGAAGCAACTGCTTCAGAACTATAAGAAACAGGTGAGTCAGTGTGAAAGCACAGCTCCACTAAACTTTTTTCTTGGAACCTATTTGCCTATGTCAGCATTTCCCTATGAGCAGCAATTCTGTAGTTCTTACCACCTTTTCAGAAAATCTGTGTTTGTTTTGGATAATCACTTAATACCAGACGTGGTTTCCTTTTTAGCCTCAGAGTTCTGTGATTGACAAGTCGTCATTCAGTGTGGAATTTTTGCCTCTGAACTACTTCATTGAAACACTGACAGATATAGAATCCTCCAATCGAGGTAATTCGCTCTTCTGCTCTCAAGTGTTGTCCTGCTATTCCCTTGACATGTCAGTCAGTCCCTATTTACTTCTTTGTGCCCTTTTCTTTCCAAAATGCCCCTTACTTTTAAGTAGGTCCTTAGTGCAGCTGGTTTTAATTAGCAATATACAATTTACCGAGAGTAAATTACCAAAGGAACAATCAATCACCTCTGAAGTTTTAGAAGGGTTTAAGACACAGGTGGCAAACACAAGGCCCACGGGCCAAATCTGGCCTTCCACCTTGTTTTATCCGGCCCAGTGTCTTGATTTAACCCAGTGGCAGTGTCAAGCTCCTTGTCCCTAGTTAAGGAGCAGTTACATGTATGCAGTCCTAAAATTACATTCAGCCCTTTGAAGGCAACCTCGAGGTCAATGTGGCCCCCGGTGAAAATGAGTTGGACACCCCTGGTTTAAGATGTTATAAACCCATTGGTTGATACAAATGGCCTTTCTTGGTTCTGAGGTTTAATAAATTTTAACATATTCTCAGAACAATGTGTTTTACTAAAATTTAAAATAATTATGATTTCAAAGAGCTGTGTGCACAACATTATAAATGTTGCACGGCTTCATAGTAACTCTTTTTCTTGCTCTCTCTTTCTAGCTCTGTATGGTTTTGAAGGACATGACAACGTGGATGCAAAATTTGTGGAGGAAGCAGCTCTGAAACATACCACAATGCTTTTAGACTTATAGAAAAGATATAGTAATATTAAATTCCAATTTTTAATCTTGCTCAGTAGTTCTACTTCTACTGAGAATTCTCTAGCAAGATTTAAAACTGGTTACCAAAATCAGAATGCATTGTTGAGCCATCTGAATTTCAGTTTGGTACTTGTTGAGATAGAAGTAAACTGCAGTACCTCATCCCAGTTTTGAACAGCAGGTGAGCTGTCAAGTATGGAGAAGGGACGGGACAAACAGTCCAAGGAGGCAGGCAGCAGCATAAATAATGCTCTTCCTAGTGGCTTCCTAGGCCAAAAGCCAGTTCTATTGCATTCTGAAATAAAATATGCTTTAAAAATGTAGGGACTAGTGCTTAGAAAAACAAAAACTAGATGTGTCATTGAAAATAACGTGACAAGTGGAAAAATTAAATGTTGCATAAAAACTGTATTTGCAAAAAGAATAGTTTAAAAAATGAATTTGGACCAAGTCAAATCTGCTATTTCCAGAGTAGAATAATTTGTAACATATGGCAGTTTATTCATACAGTCTATTTAGAGTAGGAGGTGTAGCTTTGCACAGTGGCAATACTGTAGCCAATGAGATTTACCTGAGGCACGATTATTGCTGATAGAGTGGGATTTTTCTCTGTAATAGTTCCAATGGAATTGCACTTAATGTTTAAGTTTTTTTATATTTATAAAAGTTTGATTTAGAAATACCTTATTAAAATCACTGAAAATTTTGGCCTGATTCTTGCCCTTTCTACACAGCATTTTTATTCCAGCTAGGAATCACGAGTCTGTGAACATGTTCCCCCAAAGACCCCCACATGTCTCGCTAGTTCTCCCACTTTCCCCTTTCTTCTACAGTGACTTCATTCTGACCCATAACTCCAGTTGCTTCCTGTGGTCAGCCCATGACACTGTGCTTTTCTCTTATCACATTATTTTCTTCAGTGAATTTGTGAAACTTTTATTATTATAAATATCACTAGCTGGTACAATACTTCAGCTTCTTTTCTAAAGTGATGATTGTGTTCTAAAAATTGTCCTCTCCTGCAGAATTCCTATTTTTGGTCCAATACTTCATGGTCACTGAGGCTCAAAATCTTGGAGCCATTATGAACAAGGCAGTGCTGATTTTTTCTCTTGATGTAATTATTTTTCATTCCCTATGCTCTTCTTTTCACACCTGGCTGGTTTTGGTTACTTTCTAAGGTCTAATTCATCAGACTTAATCTTCTGTTCATAATCTTTCAATAACTTGCCACTCATTACAGGATAAAATTCAACCTCACATTCAAAATCACAGGATAAAATCCAAACTCACCCTAATCCTGGCCTCGTACAGGTCCCCAATATGAACTTTCTGTTCCCACGAGCTCAGTTCACTGAACCTTGAACACAGCTTTTGTCCCTTTACTTCTTAGGCTTGCTCAGGCTGTTTCCCCTACCTAGAATCCCCTCTCTACCTATTAGCATCTTATTATGCTTAAGGGCCAGTTAAAATTTCCACATTTCATTGAGTAGCACACATTGTTACATTTAGTACATCCCTTTGTGATTTTTAAAATTATGATTCCATTCTTAGGTTGTTAAGCTTCCTATGTATATATATTTTGAATCCCTAATGTTATTATTAATCCTACAACACAGGAACTGTGTTTTTGCATTTCTTTGTTGTTAACCACAATATATATAGTGTTACTTATAGGTACTCCTAAGGCATTGCTCTTCAATAACTTCACTTAAACAATCAGGTCAGAATCAAGACTCTGTAGATTGAGAATGGGATTTAATTTCCCTCCAATATGGCAGGATGGGGGCTTGGAACAAATTTTGTTTGATTTAGTAAAATAAGGGAATGTGGTATTATGCCCAGAGTTGTGAAATAAAATTCATAACTAATACCAGTATGAAATATAGATTGAGCATACTAATGAATGTAAAAATTATAGGTTTGAAATCTTGTGTATATGCATACATAAGAAAATATAAAAAGAGAATTAGGAATATACCTGGATGAAATGCAATAAAATTGGAGTAATAAAATAGTGGAATTGACCTAATTTTCAACTTTTAACATACCAATTAGAAATATTTTCATTGAAGTTTTGAAGAATCTTGTACCAAAACTTGAAATAATCACAAGTTTATTTGCATAGAATAGCTGAATAAATCTAGGTTTATAAGACAGATAAATTAGGCTCTGACTGGTGTGGCTCAATGGATTGGGTGCTAGCCTGCAAACTGAAAAGTGACCAGTTTGGTTTCTGGTTGGGGCACATGCCTGGGTGTGGGCCAGGTCCCCAGTGGGGGGTGCACAAGAGGCAGCCACACTTTGATGTTTCTCTCCCTCTAGTTCTCCCTCCCTTCCCCTCTCTCTAAAAATAAGTATATTTAAAAAAAGATAAATTAAGATGGAGATTGAAAATGGTGAAGGAGAAAGTGGAAGCTACACTAACTTCCTCCCAGGACCAATCTGGAATTACAACTAAATTGTAGAGAAATCATCCTGAATAACCAATTGAATACTTGCTGGAGGAAGTCTTATAACCAAGGACAGACAGAAGAAACCATTTCACCACAATGTGACTGGTAGGGAGTATGGAGATGTGAGAGGACTGGCCAGGTTCCCACAGGCAGCAGCTGAAGATATAGAGGGATATTTCAGCAGCTGAGGGCATTCCCCTGAGAAGGCTGGGGTCTAAACCCCAAGAAGGGCTCCCCAGCCTATAGCACCAGAGCCAGAAAACAACCCAGATAACATCCAGCTATGAAAAGCAGCAGGGTTTTTTTTTGTCTGTTAGAGACTCAGAGAGCCTCTTAAAGGGCCAGTGCACAAAATTTCATCTGCAGCCACTTACCCTGGGCTCTGGCAAAGGGAGGGCAGATTGGACTAGAGATGCTTGAGGAGAGACTGGGGATGGTGGCTCTTGGTAGAGAACTGAAGGAGCAGCCACCAGGATCCTTGTACTGAGTCATTCCCTATACTTGAGGAGCCATCTTCTCAGGCAGAGCACTCCCCTCCAGGTGGCATTAGCCTCAGGGGGAGAAATAGCCCTGCAGCAGGAATTACTCTGCCACACCCTGTCAAGCTTAAGATGCTGATCATAGACTGATTAGTTTAACAGCTGATGGTTTAAAGCTGATTAGTTTAATTACTAAGGCAGAAAATACAAAAAAGCAGTCAAAATGGGAAGACAAAGGAACAGACCCCAAATGAAAGAACAAGAGAATTCTCCTGAAGAAAAACAAGATGAAATGGAGACAAGCAGTTTATCAAATAGATGAGTAATGATTATAAGGATACTCAAAAGCATGAAAAAGGACTGAGAAACCATTAAAAAGGACTGGTCAGAAACAAAGAGTGCAATATCTGATATAAATAATACACTGGAAGAAATAAACAGGAGGTTAGGTAAAGCAGAGGATCGCATCAGTAATTTGGAAGACAAGGTAGAAAATAAACACCCAGGCAGAGCAGCAAAAAGAAAAAATAATAAAAATAAGATTCAGAAACATTTTGGGAAACACGGAGTATAACAACACCTGCACCATGGGAATACCAGAAGGAGAAGAGAGTGAGCAAGGGACTGAGAACTTATTAGAAGAAACAATGATGAAAACTTCCCCAATCTGGTGAAGGAAAAAGACACACAAATTCAGGGACCTCAGAGAATCTCAAACAAGTTGGACCCAAAGGGGCCTACACCAAGAAACATCATAATTAAAATGACAAGGCTTAAAGACAAGGAGAGAATCCTAAAAGCTGAAAGAGAAAAGCAGGTAGTTACATAAAGGTAGTACCAATTAGACTGGCATTTAATTGGGAAACATTTCAGGCCAGAAGGGAGTGGTGTGAAATATTCAAGGTGATGAAATGCAAGACTTACAAACAAGGCTACTTTATGCAGAAAGGCTATCATTTAAAACTGAAGGAGAAATAAGAAGCTTCTCAGACAAGAAAAAGCTAAAGGATTTTGTTAATACCAAACCAGCACTGCCACAAATGTTGAAGGGCTTGGTTGAAGAAAAGAAGAAGAAGGAGAAGGAGAAGAAGGGGGAGGGGGAGGAGAAGAAGAAAATAAAAAGGAAAATAGTCTAACAATAAAATGGCTCTACATACATATCTATCAATAATCACATAAAATGTAAATGGCTTAAATGCTCAAACCAAAAGACATAGGTTAGCAGAATGGACAAGAAAACAAGACCTATATATATGCTACCTCCAAGGGACCCATCTCAGATTGAAAGATACACACAGACTAGAAGTAAAGGGATGGAAAAAGATATTTCATGCAAATGGGAAAGAAGAAAAACCTGGTGCAGAGTACTTATATCTGACAAAATAGACTTTAAAACCAAAGGTATAGTAGAGATGAAGAAGGACACTACATAAGAATAAATGGAACAATCCAAGAAGAGAATATAACCCTAATAAACATTTATACATCCAACACAGGAGCACCTAAATATATGAAGCAAATCTTAATGGTCATAAGGGAGAAAGCAATAGAAATACAGTCATGGTTGGGATTTTTAACATCCCCCTGACTTCAATGGATAGATCTTGCAAGCAGGAAATCAACAAGGAGACAGAGGCCTTAAATGACACACTAGATCAAATTAATTTAATTGATATTTTCAGATTATTTTACCCCAAAGCAGCAGAATATACATACTTTTCAGGTGCATGTGAAATGTTTCCTAGGATAGACTACATGCTAGGACACAAAAGAGGTCTCAATAAGTTTAGAAATATTGAAATCCTATCAAACATCTTCTCTGACCACAAAGCTATGAAACTAGAAATCAATCATGAGAAGAACACTGAAAAACATGCAAAGATGTGGAAGCTAAATAACATGTTATTAAATAATGAATGGGTTAACAACAAGATCAAGGAAGAAGCCAAAAGATATCTTGAAACAAATGAAAATGAGGACACAACAACCCAAAGTCTGTGGGACATTGGGAACACAATATAAGAGGGAAATTCATAGCATTATAGGCCTATCTCAAAAAAAACAAGAAAAAGCTCAAATAAACAATCTTCACACTTAAAAGGAACTTGAAAAAGAACAACAAACAAAGCCCAAAGTAAGTAGAAGAAAGGAAATAATAAAGATTGGAACAGAAATAAGTGAAATAGTGTCTAAAAAAATACAAAAGATCAATGAATCCAAGAGCTGGTTCTTTGAAAAGATAAACAAGATCGACAAACCTTTAACTAGACTCATCAAGGAAAAAAGAGAAAAGACCCAAATAAATAAAATCAGAAATGAAAGAGGATAAATAACAACTGACACCAAAGAAACACAGATTGTAAGAAAATATTATGAACAAACCATATGCCAACAAACTGGACAACCTGAACAAAATGGACAAATACCTAGAAACACACAATCTTCCAAAACTAAATCAAGGAGAATCAGAGAATCTGAATAGACAGATTACAGCTAGTGAAATTGAAGCAGTAACCAAAAAACTCCCAACAAACAAAAGCCCTGGATCGGATGTCTTCACAGGTGAATTTTACCAAACATTCTGAGAACAACAGCTCTTCTTCTCAAACTATTTCATAAAATTCAAGAGAAAGAAGGTTTCCAAATCCAGTTAAAAGACTGGCATTATCCTAATTCCAAAACCAAATAAAGACACTACAAAGGAAGTAAATTATAGGCCAATATCTCCCATGAACATAGATGCTAAAATCCTTAACAAAGTATTAGCAAACTGAATATATCAATGCATCAAAAAGATCATACACCATGATCAAGTGGGATTTATTCCAGGAATATAAAGTTGGTACAACATTCACAAATCAATCAATATGATTCACTACACCATATAAACAAGATGAAGAATAAAAAGCACATGATCATATCAATAGATGCAGAAAAAGCATTTGATAAAATCCAGCACCCATTTATGATAAAAACTCTCAGCGAACTGGGAACAGAGGGAACATACCTGAACACAATAAAGGCCACATATGACAAACCCACTGTCAGCATCATACTCAAATGGGCAAAAACTACTAGTGTTCCTCTTATGATTGGGAACAAGACAGGGATGTCTACTTTCACCTCTTACTCAACACAGTACTGGAAGTTCTAGCTACAACAATCAGACCAGAAGAAGAAATAAAAGGCATCCAAATTGGAAAGGAAGTAATAAAACTGTCTTATTTGCAGATGATATGATACTATACATAGAGAACCCCAAAGATTCCACCAAGAAACCACTAGGACTGATAAATGAATTCAGTAAAGTAGACAGATACAAAATTAATATCCAGAAATCAGTTGCATTTTTATATGCCAATAACAAAGTAACAGAAAGGGAAATAAAAAAAATCTCATTAACAATTGCTTCAAAAAGAATAAAGTACCTAGTAATAAACCTAACCAAGGATGTAAAACACCTGTACTCAGAAAATGATACGACACCAAAGAAAGAAATTGAAAAAGATACAAATCAGTGGAAGCATATACTGTGTTCATGGACAGGAAGAATTAACATCATTAAAATGTCCACTCTATGCAAAGCAATCTGTAGGTTCAGTGCAATTCCTATCAAGATACCAGTGATATATTTCACAGAACTAAAACAAATATTCCAAAAATTTATATAGAACTACAAAAGGCCACACATAGCACAAGTGATACTGAGAAAGAACAAAGTTGGAGGAATCATGCTACCTGATATTAAAAGTACTCTAAGGCCATAGTAATCAAAACAGCATGGTACTGGCATAAAAACAGACACACAGATAAATGGAACAGGATAGAGAACCCAGAAATAAACCCACACCTTTATAGTCAATTAATATTTGACAGAGGAAGCAAGCACATACAATTGGCTAAAGATAGTTTATTCAATAAATGGTGTGGGGAAATTGGACAGATACATGCAGAAAAATGAAACTAGACAACCTTCTTACACCACACACAAGAATAAACTCAAAATGGATAAAAGATTTAAATGTTAGACCCTAAACCATAAAAATTGTAGAAGAAGACATAGGCAGCAGAATTTTGGATATTGCCTGTAGCAATATTTTATTGGATATATCTCCCCAGGCAAGGGAAATTAAAGAAAAAATAAACAAATGGGACTTCTGCAAACTAAAAATTTTTTGCATAGCAAAGCAAATCATCAACAAAATAAAAAGACAACCCACAGAATGGGAGAACATATTCTCCAATACATCTGCTAAGGGGCTAACATCCAAAATTTACAAAGTATTTAACAAAACTCAACACCAAAAAAACTCCAACAACAACCAACCCATAAAAATGGGTAAATGATCTGAATAGATACTTTTCAAAGACGACATACAGATGGCCAATATATGAATGAAAAGGTGCTCAATGTCACTAATCATCAGAGAAATGCAAATTAAAACCACAATGAGATTCACCTACACCTGTCAGAATGACTATCATCAGTAAATCAACAAACAAGTGCTGGTGAGGATGTGGAGAAAGGGGATCACTTTCGCATCATTGGTAGGAATGCAGGTTGGTACAGCCGCTGTGCAAAGCAGTAGAGAGTTACCTCAAAAAATTAAAAATGAATTTGCCTTTTGACCCAATGATCCCACTTCTGGGAATATATCCAAAGGAATCTAAAACAGTAATTTGAAAGAACATAAGCACCCCTATGTGCGTTGTGGCATTATTTACAATCACCAAGATATGAAAGCAGCCCAAGTGTCCATCAGTAGATGAGTAGATAAAACAACTGTGGGACATTTACACAATGGAATACTGCTCGGCCATAAAAAGAAAATTTTACCCTTTGCAAAAGTATGGATGGATGTGGAGAACATTATGCTAAGTGAAATAAGCCAGTCAGAGAAAGACAAGTACCATATGATTTCACTCATATGTGGAATCTAAATGAACAAACAACTAATGAGGAAAATGGGAACAGACTCATATATGGAGAGCAGGATGACAGCTAGAGTGGGTGGGGGGCGGTTAGCAGGTGGAGGGACTGAGCAAAAAAGAAAAAGGACTCATGGATGGACAGCAGTGTGGTGATGGCTGGGGAGAATGTGGTATACAGGGACTAAGAGGTAATGTAATAAAAAATACAATAAAGAATCAGTATAACATTATTTTGAAAATGACAGTTTTCTCCATGGCTTTTTTAGTTTATTTAGATTTAACAACATTAACTTCAAATGCAACTAATTATTTAACAAACTCCATTAAGCCCTTGTGATACTTGGCCGTTCTCTCTTTTTCTTTAAATTCAGTATATTGAACAGTATTTCCTTTATTTCTTTAATAAATAAGAACCACTCTGTTAATTTCTGTACTTCATTGAATATTGATTTATTTTTATCACATTTTTATAGCACCTGGCCTACTATATATTTCTGAAAGGTTTCAATATAGAGAGTGAAAAAGAAAGAAATGAGCAATGCAAATAGATGCTTTGACATAATTATACAACAATTCTCCATCTTACTCAACATCATGTAAACTTATAGTATTTGGTGAGCAGAAAAAGAAACTGCTGTTTTGTTGTTGGTTAATTGTGGATGGCGCATTTGTCTGTAATTTGAGCTATTGTGCAGACATGTTCCATCTGTGGATATGAGGAAGTCTGGCTTAAGTGTCTCCTTGAGAAGCCTGGATCAAGTTACACATTCAGATTTCGATTGGCTTTATAACAGGTTTCCTTATGTGCCTCATATTGGCCCCAGGTTCACTGGGCTTAAAAGGAGCCAAAGCACCATATGGTTTTGGCAAAGGAAGAGTAGCCTCTGCCTCTGGGATATAGGCATTTGGACGCAGCTCTGCAGTCGTGCGAACACCATTGGGCAGCTGGCGACGATCTGTTTCCAAGAGCTCCTGCAAAGAATAATTTTTCCTTTTCAGTTTTCTGAAAACTCTGGTGAAGTCATTTCTCCCCAGGGTCTGCCAGACACAGCTGTGCTTGAGCAGCCTTAGGCTGTGCTGGCTGATATTCCCCAACAGGACAAGAGAGTATGAGGGTGAAGTCACTACATGTGCACACACAAACATTGCATCTCATTGGAATGACCCATGTTGTTCAATCATTACTCTCTTTCTGGGATTTATGGCTTACCATAAACTGGTTGGTGGCTTCTAAATTTCACTGTGTTACAATCTCAGTATCTTTCTTCAAATACTAATTATTTCCATGGTTTTGTTTTTGACAGAAGTAGGACAATCTATTACCTTTGGTAAGTCATGGATTGGTGAACAAAATGTTAGTACAAATGTTAGATAAGGAGAGTAGAACCAGAGGAAAGAAGTGGTCCTCAGCATGCTTTGAGCCTCAAGGTCCTCAAGATTGTGCCTGTGCCTCTGGGAAACAGAGGAATCTCTCATAGCGTTAGAAAGAATTCTAAATAAGGGAGATGGGTAAATGATGGCCAGGATAGCATATGCATTTGGAGGCAGCTCTGTAGTCATGTAAACACCAGTCTGAAGAAAATATAGTCCCAGAAACTACAAATCAGACCTTGTTTTCAGATATCCCTAATATGTGTTTGAAATGCACATTTTTCTTGGGCTAAGGGGTAAACAGTCATCTTTTTGAGGATGTCTACTGGATAGTCTGAGAGTAAGTTATATGTCCCCAAGATGCAGTCCCTTTAGGAACAGATGACTAATTCCATTCTAAGAATATTAAAAAGTCATGGGTTTAGGTAGAGGAACTGGGCATCTAACTTACAGGTGGAATCAGTGATAGGCCTAGACTTAGGCCAGTGGCAGGGGAAAAAAGGGTGACATTGAGTCCTATGATGCACCTCAAGTGTACTTCTTCTGCTGGGGGCCTCACAACATGCTTTGGTGGCTACAGTTGATGGACATGGAAGGGTGAGGTGTGGTTTGAGCAGGGGTGCAAGGACAGAAATCAGAGACCTGTGGATAAAACCAAAGCCAGCCAGGTCACTGCCAAGATAGCGGGGGTACATGGTGTTCAGCCACACCAGCCCAGGTTGTAAGATTGTGGGGTGGAACTCGGTGCTTGCTAAATGTTCTCCAGAGAATATTGTAGTGCTTTGGACTATTGTACTTTGAATTGTCCACATAATATCTTTAAAAACTCCAAAACTTTTTTCTGACTGTTTGGACTAGGTATGATAGAGTGGGAAATTTTTCATATATTTTGGGAGAATTGAAATCCCTAAAAATATCCCTTCCTGGCCACTTTTACAAATGCAATATAGAAGCCTAAACATACCTCATGCTTTTCAGTGATGGCCAAGGCATACATTTCTTCATCTCGAAGTACCTTCATCCATTCTCTCTCAATCTCTTTATTGAGTGGCAGACCCTTTTCTATCCTGGAATTGCAAGAGAGGATGAAGTCTTCTTTCTCTTTGACTTCCTTTTGGAGTTCAATGGCCAGAGCTTGTTTCATGGATAGCTCAGCAACAAGAGCCATCATTTTTTCAGTAGCATCTTTGATCTTTTTCTGGTAGCTGTTCATCTAGAATTAAAGAGCCCAAGGCTTAGCCCGTGTATACACTCCATGAAGAATTGAAGAAAATGGCAGGCTGCTAGCTGTATACAATGTGGGGGACATTCTTGCCTGAATGAAGGAGAGTTTAAATGGGAATTTCTAGAAAAAAAGAATTGGAGGAGATCCCAGAGATTGAGCCCTACACCCTAGTTGTGTAAATAAGGACAAGGCAGGAAAGAAAGACATATGCTCATTGAGTTACCATATGTCCAGGTAGATAGCATTGAGGGGAATAGTTGAGCCTCTTTATTTCTAGGAGGTGATAAGGAGAGTGGAATAGAATGTTCTTGATGTCCAAGCTCTGGCCTAATTTTTCCATGTTATTCATATATCACTTATCCAGTGGAAAAAGTTTGGCAGGACAAAAACTATCTTTAATAGTTACATTTTACTTATATAAGGTAACTAGCAGATGTCCTGCATCTGAAATTATTTTTAACAGGAGCTATAATATCTCAACATGTTTGTATTATTGATCATAATTTCTGGGATCATAAGCAAGCATGAGCTGAACTGGGGAAAATGTGGCCAATAATTTGAATGGAATGTTTTGGTTGTGTGTGTGTTCACCATTTCACATCTGCAACTTATCATCAAAGAATGAAAAGATAGGACCAAGTAGAATAATTGATTTTAAAAGGCAAAAAAGAAGAAAAGTTATAACTGGTGTTTCTTCTAAGCTTTCTAGCCCATAGCACTGCCTTTTAGTGTGGCCATAACCATGGTGGAGAGCTCAGTGGTGACTTCCCCCACAAGCCAACACTGTCAGATGACTGCTTTATTTTAAACTTATGTCCTGTATCACTACTGACATTGTATTAGATATGTATGTATTTGACTATTTGGTTATAATCTGACATCCCACAAGAATGTACTCTTCATGAGGACAAGGATTATTTGTTTTATTCATCATATTCCTACTCTCCAGAATTGGAACACAGGAGGCACCAATCAAAATCATTTATTTATTTGTTTGTTTGTTTTATTATTAAATTTATTGGGGTGACATTGGTTCATAGGGTCATACAGATTTCAGGTATACATTTCTATGCTACATGATCTGTATATTGCACTGAACCAAACAAAGTTGAAATCGAACATTTGCTAAATGAACAAATGACTAAATTCTTAGTCTGTTTTAATCCTTCAGTCCTTTGAACCAGGGTAAATTGGGACATGAATAGGAACTCCCCAAAACTATGTCCAACCTTGAAATATTTCCTCCTCCTAATAGATAGAGAACACACTGGTCTATGTGCACATTTGTTTAGAGGAATGTTGCTGCCAGTGACTTACCTGCCTTTGAAAAGAAAATGACTGATTACTATGGATGCACTTTAGCTCCTTAGGGAATATAAATTTTTTAAACTCTTCTACACTGCAGTAATTTTTAGGAAACACACACTGAATGAAAGACTGATATTTAAAGCTTCAGGGGTAAGTCATTATCTAATTTCATTAGTTAATCAGTCTCTGCATATGTGAGTGTTGTATGTATGCATGTGTAGCTGGTCAACCTTCCTTCTCTACATATCAAAAAAAGGATGGTATTAAGTTTTTGCTGAGATTCTTCACTTTCTGTTCATGTGGGAATATTAGAAGATAAGCCATAAGTTGTCTAGGAAAGATGCATTCTTTTTGAGCACCCACAAAAAGCTAGGGTTCTTCTGCTTGACTGTGCAATGTTTACAACAACTGTAGCTGATATGACACCCATTTCACAGATCAGAAAAGTCAGTTTTAAGGTCATTTATGTATCTTTCTCAAGGTCACTTGCTAGCATTGGTAAATCACAGATTTGAGATCTGAACATCTTTCTACCTTTGAATTCTGGGTACTATGAAGATATTATAATTCAAATGAAAAAAAGTATCTAGATAAAGAACATGGAAGGTGGAGAAAGGAGAGGGAAGCTAAATCACTGGCTAGAACTCAGTTATACTGGAACCTTCCTGACCATGTATACGGTTGCAGCAGCCACTCTCAGCATTTCTCCAGCGTTAATGTTGACTTCAGGAGATTCTCTGCCCTCAGCTTTGACAAACCAGCCCTCAGCAAAAACTAACTTTCTCAAAAAAAAGGAAATTCATTTTGCAAAAGGAAGGAAGGCAACATTTAAAGAAACATCAGACATGCTAAGTTCAATTAAAGTTCACGAGCCTAAAAAGTCTTGACATTCTTATTTTATGAGGTAAAGTTTGAACTGTACAAGTGCCACTGCACTGGTCATCCTCTGGTGTAGTCATCAGAGCCAAGTGTAAAAGCCAGGTCAGAAAGGCACAGGAGGCTTGAGATACACAGCACTTTCCTCTATTTAGTGAGCCAGAACTGTATTTAGAACAGGACTGACTGTTTACTTATTCAATAAATGTTGTTCTAGAGTTTAGTACACACTGGGCACTGGGGAAACAAAGAAAAATGAGGAGTGGTCACTGACCTCTGGAGTCCACAGTCAGGTGTGGGCATTAGCATGATCTATTTTCCTACCTGTGTCCCGCACTCCACAGTGTGAACAATGTGCCCCTTTCTCTCTGTTTCTGCTGCCATGCCTAGCATGAGGAGAGCACATGGCATGTAAGTATTGCTGACTAACTAAGATCCCTGTGCTGTCACAGCAGGATGCTCCAGGATGGGCATGTAGGCCAGGTGATCCTCTGACCACGCTATGGTGAAGGCTCCTCTGCATTATTATTACCAACCTCTCACCTGCTGGCTGCTCCTTTCAAGGTACCTTCTAGCAGTCCCAGTCTGACCCTGTAGCTTTGAATCAGCAGTCTTGTTACAGTATTTTAAATTTATGAAATTAGGAAGCTCTGTGTTACTGGCTTCTCCTTACTAGTGGGTCCTGGTGGTGACTGCACCCAATTGTGTAATAGGCCCATGTTTATGTGACTGTTGTGGTCTTCAATGGTCTTTTTTCATTTCTGGGTTCTAGCCGAGTTTCCATGAAGTTCCCATGCAGACTGCTATTTAAGTAAAGTCTTCAATTCACAAGGAACTAAAACAGATTTAACTTGGCACAAGTAATACAAAGATAATAATTGTCATAATTGAGTAGGTGCCCAGTTAAGTGAAATTTGTATACTGTCATTTAAAAACCTAAGTTTTCCCACTCTAATGCCAATCAATCAAGGAACAAGATTGAAACTTACTTTGAACAATTCTCTAAGACTCATCTTTACATTTTTAATTCTACATCTTTATGTTTCTCTAGTCATAAAGCCTAATTTCTCCAGTGCTCCACTCAGTAAATAAAGCAGACTATGGAAAATGAACCATAATAAAGCATTAAGGGCAGAAGAGAGAAGGCAGGGTCTCAGACAGACCTTCTTGGCCAAGAGCAGTGTGTCCTCCTTGCTGGCCTGAGTTTTGCTGTGGAGCCTTTCTGAGAGCTGGGACACCTGTTCATAGATGAAATCCTTTTCCAGTAGCTGTTCCTCCTTCTTGGCCAGATGCAGTTCCAGCTACAGTCAAAAACAATTGCAACAGGAAGAGGGTAAAAGGTCATGCAAGTCAAAAAATTAGAGCACTATTTTCTCTCTTCAACAAGAAACACACTTTTGTAGTTGTCAAGATATCTTTAGAAAGTCTTTAGAGCTGGACTGTCATGACTGTCCCTGCCACAATCCCCTCAAAATAGTTCTAGAAATTCTTCCTCCTCAGGGTAGAAAATGGCTCCCTTACTTCCATTTAGCTTCCATTGCCCTTCCTCTGATGTGCTACTATCAGAAAGACAAATTAATACCTTCAAAATGCCAAAATTTCTCCTTTGGGCTATGATACAAAGGTGGGCATCTGGAAGCCACTTAATTTTCACTTTTTTGGGCAAGTATTTAATGCCCACCTTAGGTTTTGTTACTAGATTACAATGAAAGGACTATATTAGTGGCTAGAATAATGAGGGATAAATCTGTTCACATAACATGAAACACTAGTACAGGTATCTGTGACACTGAACAACAAGGGGAAAATAGATACTATTTTAAGAAAGAGTGGGCATCCAAGATGGTGGTGTAATAGGTGGAAGACTACACTCACCTCCTCCTAGGAATAAACTGGAATTACAACTAAATTATAGTACAATCAACCTGAATAACCAAGTAAAGACTAGCTGAAGAGAAGCCTTATAATGAAGGACTTATGGAAGATACTGCATTGAGATTGGTAGGAAGGGCAGAGATGTAAAAGTGCTGGCTCTGCTCCCAAAGGTTGTGGCTAACATTCTGGAGGAATATCTCAGCTGATGGGGTTCATCCTGAGAAGTGTGGGGTTTCAACTCCACAATGGACTTCCCAACTAAGAATGCCAGAGCCAGGAAGAGGTACCCACATAACATCTGGCTGTGAAAATCAGTGGGGATTCTGGTCATCAGGGAGAGATGGAGTCTCCTAGAAACCCAGATGCCCTCTTAAAGGGCCAGCACACAAAATCTTGTTCACAGCCACTTATCCTGGGCTCTAGTGGAAAAGGGCAGAGCAGATTAGAGTTGTGTAGGGAGAGACTGGAGTTTGTGACTTGGGAGAGAGCTGAAGGGACAGCCATGAGGATTTCTGAGCCAAGTCCCTCTCTCACACCACAGACACCATCTTTCTTGGGTGGAGCACTCCCCTCCATAAGGCATCAGCTTAGTGGAATGCAATAGCCACACTTCCTGGTCTACCTGCTGCCCCACCCTGCAGAACCCTGCTGAGGAGCTGGAGTCAGTTGCCTGGGATCTTAGAGTTC
Source organism: Phyllostomus hastatus (assembly GCF_019186645.2). Taxonomy (NCBI): domain Eukaryota; kingdom Metazoa; phylum Chordata; class Mammalia; order Chiroptera; family Phyllostomidae; genus Phyllostomus; species Phyllostomus hastatus. The sequence goes on from NW_025334041.1 coordinate 44,442,759, forward strand.
CTTGGGACTTTTGCTGACCTTTCTTCAGACCTGATGTTCATAAAAGCCAGCTTTCATATGCAACTTGGTCCTTCCTGAGCACATGCAGGTACAGCAGAGGGAGCCACAAAGTATGGCTTGCTTAGCAACACCAAACATGTTGCCCAGGGCCAGTCATGGGCAGCGTCTGACATTGGTCTGACCCAGAGTCCTTCCCAGGAGGCCCCAGAACCAACACATTGAAAGGCCAGATGCAGGTAACATCAAAGCAAGATCCATTTAGTTTCACAGTGGAATGTACAAAAGAAGATCTTGACAGGCACCAGACCCTGCTGAGGTGAATTCCACTTCATGTGGTCAGCACCAGCACAGCAGCTTATACACTGTGATTGAGGTTGATCCTCATAGTCACCCAGCCTGAGGGTTGACCCCACACATGAACGGACAAATAACATCACACTCAATTACAATAGGAGGACCCATATAACCCCAAAAAAGAACATTCCTAGAACAATCACTCAGGTGATCAAGGAGACAGTGCCACTGGGTCCCACAGAACGTTATGACATAAGGCCACACTATACGAGTAGGAGTCATAGCATATCTATCTAATAAATAGAAACGAACAAGAAGAGGCAGCCAAAATGGAGAGACAAAGAAACATGCCCTAATGAAAGAAGAGGAGACATCTCCAGGAAAAGATCTAAATGAAATAGAAGTAAGCAATTTGTTAGATATAGAGTTAAAAAAATGGTTATAAGGAAGCTCAAGGAACTTAGTCAGAACAAGGAACTTAGTAAGAACTACAAAAGAAACCATAAATAATAGCCAGTCAGATAAAAAAATACAATATCTGAGATGAAGAATATACAAGAAGAAATAAACAGTAGGTTTGATAAAGCAGAGGATCAAATAATCAATTAAGAAGACAAGATAGAAGAAATACCCAATCAGAACAGCAAAAAAATAATTTAAAAAATAATTTAAAAAAATGAGGATAGTTTAAGGGACCTTTAGGACAACATAAACATTACAACAGCCACATAAGGGTACCAGAAGGAGAGAAGCATGAGCAAAGGATCAAAATCTTATTTGAAGAAATAATGACTGATAACTTCCCTTACTTCATGAAGGGAAAAGGACACACAAGTCCAGGAAGCACAGAGTCCCAAACATGGTGAACCCAAAGAGGCTGACATCAAGGCACAGCACAACTAAAATGGCAAAAGGTAAAGAAAAAGAGAGAATCTTAAATCAGCAAGAGAAAAACAGCTTGTTACCTACAAAGGAGCTTCCATAAGACTGACAACTGATTTCTCAACAGAAACATTTTAAGCTAGAAGCAATTGGCATAAAATATTCAAAGTGATGAAAAAGCCAAGGACCTACAACCAAGATTACTTTACCCAATAAGGCCATCAGTTAAAACTGATGAAGAAATAAAGAGCTTCCCAGACAAGAAAAAGCTAAAGGAGTTCATTACCACCAGACCAGTAGTACAAGAAATGTTAAATAGCCTTCCTGAAGAAGAGGGAGAAGGAGAAGGAGGAGGAGGAAAGGAATCATCATCATCATCATCAGAAGAGGAAGAAGAAAAAGGGAGATATAGTTAAAAAATTAAATGGCAATAAATGTGCACCTATCAATAATTACTCTATATGGAAATGGCTTAAATGCTCCAATCAGAAGACATAGGGTAGCTGACAGGATAAGAAAATAAGACTCATATATATGCTATCTACAAGAGACCCACCTCAGAAAAAAAGATACACACAGACTAAAAGTAAAGGGATGGGGAAAGATATTTAATGCAAATGAAAATGTAAAAAAAATACGGGGTAGCAATACTTATATCCGACAAAATAGACTTAAAAACAAATGCTATAATAAGAGACAAAGAAGGGTACTTTATAATGATAAATGGAGCAATTCAACAAAAGGACATAAGACTTGTAAATATTTATGCATTCAATGTAGCAACACCTAAATATGTAAAGCAAATCTTGATGAACAAAAAGGGAGAGACAGGTAATAATACAGTCATAGTAGGAGATTGTAATAGCCCATTCTCATCAACAGACAGATTTTCCAGACAGAAAATCAACAAGAAAACAGCAGTCTTAAATAACACACTAAATCAGATGGATTTAGTTGATATCTTCAGGGCATTTCATCCCAAAGCAGCAGAATATACATTCTTTTCAAGTGCACATGGAATATTTTCTAGCATAGACCACATGTTAGGACACAAAACAAGTTTCAATAAATTAAAAAAGTTAGAAATCATATCAAGCATCTTCTCTGGCCATAATGGTATGAAACTAGACATAAATCACAGCAAAAAACTGAAAAATCTATGAGACACAAGAACAGTTCTAAGAAGGGAATTCATAGCATTACAAGCCTACCTCAAGAAACAAGAAAAATCTCATATAAACAATCTAAGTTTACATTTAAATGAACTTGAAAAAGAACAACAAACAAAGCCCAAAGCAAGTAGAAGAAAAGTAGTAATAAAGATTAGAGCAAAAATAAATAAAATAGAGTCTAAAAAAATAATACAAAAGATCAATGAAATCAAGAGCTTGTCCTCTGAAAAAATAAACAAGATTGACAAACCTTTAACCAGACTCATCAAGAAAAAAGACAGAGATCTCATATAAATAAAATCAGAAATGAAAGAGGAGAAATAACAACCAACACCAAAGAAACACAAAGAATTGTAATAAAATATTACAAAAAACTACATGCTAACAAATTGGACAATCTGAACAGAATGGATAAATTCCTAGAAACATAACAATGTTATGTTATGTTTCTTCCAAAACTGAATCAGGAGGAATCAGAAAATCTGAATAGACAGATTATAACTAGTGAAATTTAAGCAGTAACCAAACAATTTCCAACATTCAAAAGTCCTGGACTGGATGGCTTCCCAGGTGAATTTTATTGAACATTCAAAGAAGAACTAACATCTATTCCTCTCTTACTTTTCAAAAAAATTCAAGAGGAGTAAAGACTCCCAAGCTCATTTTATGAGACCAGCATTATCCTAATTCCAAAACCAGAAAAAGACACTACAAAGAAAGAAAATCATAGGCCAATGTTCCTGATGAACATAGATGCTAAAATCCTTAACAAAAATATTAGCAAACCTAATACAGCAATATGTTAAAAAGAACATACAAGGAAAGCAAAACAAAAAACAAACAACCAGAAAGAACATATACCATGATCAAGTGGAATTGATTCTGGGATGCAAGTTGTAACATACCACATAAACAAAATGATGGGTAAAAACACAATCTTTTTTTTTTAATATAACACATTTCTTTTTTTAACTTTTTAAAAAAAGATTTTATTTATTTATTTTTAGAGAGGGAAGGGAGGGAGATAGAGAGAGAGAGAAACATCAATGTGCAGTTGCTGGGGGTTATGGCCTGCAACCCAGGCAATGTCCCTGGCTGAGAATCGAACCTGCGATGCTTTGGTTTGCAGCCCGTGCTCAATCCACTGAGCTACACCAGCCAGGGCTTAAAAAACACAATCTTATCAATAGATGCAAGAAAGCATTTGATAAAATTGAGCACCCATTTATGATAAAAACTCTCAACAAACTGGGAATAGAGGGAAAATGTCTCAATGTAACAAAGTCCGTTTATGACATACCCACAGCCAATATCATACACAAAGGGCAAAAGCTACAAGAATTTCCCTTAAGATTAGGAACAAAACAAGGATGTCACTTTCACTACTCTTATTTAACATAGTACTGGAAGTTGTAGCCACAGCAATCAGATAAGAAGAAATAAAAGGCATCCAAATTGGAAAGGAAGAAGTAAAACTCGTTATTTGCAGAAGATAAGATACTGTATATAGAGAAACCTAAAGATTTGCAAAAAAAATATTAGAACTGATAAATGAATTTAATAAAGTAGCAGGACTCAAAAGAAATGTCCAGAAATCAGTTGCATTTTAATATACTAGTAACAGGCTATCTGAAAGACAAACTAAGAAAACAATTCTATTTACAACTACATCAAAAAAAGTACCTAGCAATAAATTTAACCAAGGATGTAAAGGATCTGTACTTGGAAAATCATTAAGATGCTGATGAAAAAAACTGAAGAAGATACAAACACATGGAAGCATAGACCATGTTCATGGATTGGAAGAATTAACATTATTAAAATGTCCTTACTATCCAAAGCAATGTAAAGATTCAACAAATTCCTATCAAGATACCAATGGCACATTTCACAAAACTAAAACAAATATTGCAAAAAATTACATGGAATTACAAAATGCCCTGAAGAGCCACAGCAATCTTGAGAAAGAACAAAGTTATAGGAATTGTATTACCTGATATCAAACTATATTATAAGACCACAGTAATCAAAACAGCATGGTACTGACATAAAAACAGACATATAAATCAATGGAACAGAATAGAGAGCCCCAAAACAAACTATGCCTTTATGGTCAATTAATATTTGACAAAGTAAGCAAGAACATACAATGGTGCAAATATAGTTTATTCAATAAATGGTGTTGGGAAAATCAGACTTGTACATGCTAATAATGATACCAGACACCTTTTTACACCATGCACAAGAATAAACTTAAAATTAATTAAAGATTTATATGTTAGCCTTGAAACCATAAAATTATAGATGAAAACATAGCCAGTAAAATCTCTGACATTTCTTGTAGCGATATTTTTTCCTCATATATCTCTTTGGGCAAGGGAAACAAAAGAAAAAATAAACAAAGTAGCCCACCTCAAACTATATAGTTTTTGCACAGCAAAGGAAACCATCAACAAAATGAAAACACAACTTACTGAATGGGAGAACATATTTGCCAATGATACATCTAATAAGTGGTTAATATGCAAAATCTAATGAACAATATAAACTAACAAACAAAATAGAAATAAGACTCATGGATAGAGAACTGACTGAGAGTGTCAGAGAGGAGAGGGTTTAGGGGGCTGGGTAAAAAAGGTAAAGGGATTAAGCAAAAAAAAAAAAGTCATAGACACAGATAGTAGTAAGGTTGTTCCCAGAGGCAAAGCAGTTTGCAGGGAGGTAGAAGAGAGTGGAGACAGAGATAAATGGTGACGATGGGGGACTTGATCTGATGTGGTGAATACACAATACAATATATAGATGATGTATTTTATAATTGTATACCTGAAACCTATATAATTTTATTAATCAATTTCACCCCATTAAATTTAATAAATAAAAAAATTAAAAAAGAAAGAATATTTACCCCATCTATTTTTTTGATCATTTCTTCTTTAGTCATATCTTTGCCTGGAATAAAGCGGGTTCTGTTCTTACCCTCAGGATTTATAAAGTGTTTCTCCAGTTCTTTTATTCTGTCTGTACACTGTGAAAACTATTAAACGAGAAAAAAACATTAACTTTAAATGCAACTCCCTTGTTCATAAATCTTAAAATTACAAAGCCCAGAGTCTTTAGCATCTTTCAGTAGGACTGACACAGGCAGAGGTGGAAGACAATTCTTAAAGCCCTATCGGCTGGGACTTGACGTTAGGTGATGTTTCTGCTCACTCACAGTACGGTGAGGATGATGTCTGCAACTAACCCTAAAAGAAGGCAGTTAACAGAAGTTCACAACAGGTTAACAGGCAGTCTGATTATATGTGACTGCCAATTATTAACAAACAAAAATCTCAAGAGGGCAAGAGTACTAAAAATAAGAGAGCTAGATCTTTCCAGCAAGCACCAAAAACAGAATTATGCCTGTGGTAGTAAAATTATTGAAGTTTGGAGCTGTGAGAAAGTTGAGATAGGGCTGAGATTTGGGAGGGTGTGCATTTTGGGAAAGGCAGAAAATGCTTCATGGGAGAAAAAGACATCTGTAGCTCAGCTACTCAAAGCACAGATTCCACCCTGCAGCAGTGCTCGCTGTCTTTTGAAACAAGTCCTGTAACTCATGGGTTCTTACAGGTTCCAGGAGTAGCCTGGCTTGATTTATGTGTAAGAACTTACACTACGTACAGACAAATAATGGAGGAAAAATGAAAAGCAAATGGTCTCAAGAAGTGTCTCTGAACACTTTCCCACCTGAATCTCAAGCACTGCTAAGTCAGCATCCAGGGACCTCTTGGCGGGCAGTAATTTCTGAGTCACATGAATCTGTCTTTGCTTCTCAGCAATCTTCAATTTAAGGAATCGAATCTTTTCATCCAGGACATGTATTTCGATTTCTGCATTTAGTTTCATCTTCTCTTGGATATTTATTTTTTCATAAAAAATGCACACTTCTTCTTCCCGCTCTATCAGCTGAACACCACTACAGTCAAATTGAGAGGCAGAGGTTGAGAGGATATTGAGGCCACAGCTTCATCTGCTATTGTGGTCCCTCTGAATGTGGGCGCAAAATACACATGAACATTGCATAATTCTAGAAGACAATAGATATTTACCAGTGGCTTTCTAGTTAAACTCCACACTTCGAATTTTGAGGCATAGGAGAGGGACGGTTTTTAGCATCTCAACTCTGAGCTGACCATGTGGTTGGCTGGCACAATATCTCTGCATGTCCCCAATGTTTCCTGGGGTGGGAGAGAATGTCATTCCCCATGCATGAACAAAGGTGATCCCATAGCGTGATTTTCCACAGATCCTTTTCTTGGACCACACTTGCCAATCAAGGGCTGGCCAGATGTACCCAGGCCAGGGAATGCATTTCTGCAGTGATTTTGTTCTAAGTTACTTGCCAAGACCATTAGGTTCTTTTAAAGTTGACTGTTTCCAACACAAATTTCCTAATAAACAGGCAAAATTCTATCATTTATAATAATGCCAGGGGAAAGACCCCTTCTTCTTGAGGAGAATATGGGGAAGAAACAAAGTAAGACATTTCTAATTCCAGCCCCACAGATCTGACCAGGGCCTGGCAGTGCACTGCCTAAATGCTTTGGTCTGTGCCAGGAGACAAATAAGAAGACTGCCCCACACCCCCCCAGAGAAAACACCTGCCAACCCTTTGAAAAATGGTATTCTTCACCTCCCTGGAGTTCTTCCCACACACTGTGCATATCCGTCATCCTAGAGTTCATCCCTAATTCTCTCTCTCTTCCTCAAAACTTGTGTTCACATAGTTGTATTTGGCTAATCTTAGCTCTGTATTTTGTTTCATTTGCCATTTATTGGTTCTCATGATCTCAGTTCTCTTGAAAATATAAACCAGGAGCAATGCTTTACTCTTTTTGTACCTTCAGGGTCCAGCACTTTACACAAAAGACAACTAAGGGTTGATGGAAAACAATCTGATACCACATATAATTGCTATGGGGCTCTGCAATGTTACATGCCAGATTTCTCAAAGCACAAGAAACTTGGAAAAACTGCTAAAGCAGCAATTGAGTAATGATATAATTGTAGCCTGGAAGAAACAATGCTACTCCTAAAGGTCTTACTTACTTGCTGAGAAAATGAACTGGGAGAATGGCTGAATAAATATCATAAAATGAAAAAAACTGTCACAAAAATAGGTACATAATCCAAAGATTTATGTCAATTTGACTGAAGTAATTTGATGTTATCAGAGCATCCTGACTGGTAATCTGGGAAGGACTTTGATCTTCAAGTAAGTAACTTCTCAAACTCTACTCTTGCCTGTCTCTCTTACAAGGGCAGTTTCTTATTTCCAGGCAAAACATACAGCTACCTTTCTCCACCAAACGAATAAAACCTGAATGTCAAATGTCCTTTACTAGTCCCTGTCAAGTCAAGATAGAAAAAGGGGAAACAGGCCCTGGCTGGTGTAGCTCAGTGGATTGAGCGTGAGCTGCGAACCAAAGTGTCGCAGGTTCAATTCCCAGCCAGGGTACATGCCTGGGTTGCAGACCATGACCCCCAGCAACCGCACATTGATGTTTCTCTCTCTCTCTCTCTATCTCCCTCCCTTCCCTCTCTAAAAATAAATAAATACATCTTTAAAAAAAAAAGAAAATGGGGAAACATTCCTAAACAAGATCTCTGGGTGCTTTGTCCTCACAGTAGGTTCCTGATTTTTACCTTTCATTTCGAGACTGAACAGCTTGTTCATATTTTTTGCGAAGCTGCACCATCTCCTCTTCAATCATTGTGATCATATGGACAAGTCTGTCAATGTTATTCAACTGGGCTTCCTTCTTCTCTTTCATTTCCTGAAGTTTTGCTACAATTTTGCAAACATCATTTTGCATGCTTTCTCTGATGGTAACATTGTTGGCATGTTTCAGCATAGAATTTTGTAGCTTTCTTTATGGGAAATGAATAAGATTATAGTTTTTCTTAGTTTCTTTAGAAACGATGAAGACTTCAAAACACAGAATCAAGTAGCTCTTACTTTAAGTACATCCCTTGAAATGACAATAGTAGTAGTAGTGATATTCATCATGTGATACTCTCAGGAATTCTTGTAATCTTCCCAGGTCTCAGATTCCCCCTCTGTCAGATTAGGACAGGTTTCTTTTGTGCCCCCAGACTCTCCTGCCCTGCTTTGTCAGAGCTAGAGTCTATAGTAGTTTATTTACTGCTCTGTTGTCCTCAGGAGACTGTGCTCTCTTAAGGGCAGAGATGGTTATATCTGATAATTGTCTCTGGACTTAGCTAGTACCTGTCTCAATTTAGCTTCACAATAAATGCTAAATGAATGCATGGCTTCTAGAAATGATATTTTGCTTTCATGTAGGATTAGAACCTGATTAAGAAATTAGATTTTCCTTTGCATACAGATTCCTTCCTTCCCTTTACCCCCATCCCTCCACTATATACACAGAAGGGCCCATTTTGTAATAACTTTTTAAAAGGAAACTGGGCAATAATGGCCACCAGAAAGATTTCAGATTAAATAGACTCAGTAGACTAGATATTGAAATATAAGTAGAAGAGTCAAATAGATCTTGGCACACAATCAGTGATAAATTAAAAAAAAACATTTGCCAGGCATTTCTGAGTATTTTTACATGGTTTAATAATAAAAAGTTCTGTAAAATAAGGACAATTTTTATGGGTAAGGAATGTGAGCCCAGAAAGGTATTTTGCCTGAGGTCACACGGCAGGAGAAGTAGCAGGGCTGGGAGTTGAATCTAGAAGCCACCTCTCTTAACCAAGGAACTACCTTTCACAAGCACATTAGATGCTTCAAATCTATAGCCAGGGAATTCTGGTTAATAAACATTTTGATTATCTTTTAACTTTAAATGCAAATTGTCAAATTGGTGCTTTTTTTCTAATTAAATAAATGAAAATTAGCATAGCAAACATAGTTATATATTATCATTTTTCATTTACTTAAATAGACAGCTCCCAAATAGTAGAAGCATAAGGAATCACATTCAGATGAGTAAGGGCTTTTCTAGCTTTGTAAAAGACTATTATTTTCTATTTTACAATCTCCACAGTATTTTTTAGTTCAATGAATCAGAATCAGAAGAGAACACTTTGAAAGTACAATAATGATAACACTTACCTTTCTTGAGTAACTGCACTATTCCTTAAAATTTCCAATTCATTTAATGACATTTTATGTCTTTCTTTTATTTCATTTACTTGCTGATGAGATTTGTGAAGTAAGTTAACAAATTTGTTTCTTTCATTTCGAACAGTGTCATACAGTTTAGCAAACTCTCTGAGTCTGTGAAAAATGCAAGTGTTTTTGAAATTTGTGAAATTAGGATCTGTTTTTCCCTCCACCTAACTAGATAAATTATCATGTAATTCTTTTACCTCCTATGAATTTCACGTTTTTTCTTCTTGTATATCCTGATTTCAAGATCTTTTGCTTTGATATCCTTCACGATGTTGTTATACTTTTGCTAAAATATAAAGACTATATGTGAAATAATTTTAAAAAGTTCACCACCACCAACATATGAATACTCACAGTCTCACCCCATCTCTTTCCTATCCATTAAGAAAAATCCTTTGTGCAGATCTGGGGAGACTGGGAAATTGCCTTACCAACTGAACTAAATCACATTAGCTAGGACAAAGGGTTAATTAAGGAAGTGGAAGAACGAGATAGGAGGAAAAGAAAAGAGCCTGGCAGGATGGGTTTGAGGAGAAGTTCTGGGAAATTTTGAGGGAGCCAAAAGGGGGGCTGGGTGAGTGAGGAGTTTGTGGAATGTAGATGAGGGAAGGGGCTTTGTAATAGGTTTTGGGAAACATTATGAACTGAATCCTCTGTGGTATTTTGTAAGAGACAAGGCATGATTTTGAAGCATTTTTACATACTTTTGTACATTGAGTGTGTTTTCCTACACAATACATCACTATACTGAGATCAGCCATACGAAGATGTTACAGATTACACATGAATATTGTGTCAGCACTTACAGTTTAAAAATCCTAAAAATATACCAAGTCTAAACACACTATGTTCTTCAAATGTCAAGATGCTAGGTCCTTCACCTAGTGTAAGACACACATTCAAAGATGAAGTATTTGCTGACAGAAACCAGAGAAAATGGTTTTTGTTGGCCTTCTGTTGAGGACTGTGAGAGCAAAACCCATTTGCCATGGGTGATTAAAAAGAAATTAGGCATTAGAGCCACGATTGACATGCAGCAATTCTATGTTGCTCTCAGTGAGAACAGGAGTCAGGAAGAAGCTAATATTATTTAAGTGACTCCAGGTGTGAAGAGTTAAACAGATGCAAAAATCGAGTATCATCATCTCCATCTTGGAGGTAATAGCAGCATTGGATTTTTCCTCCACCTTTTGTCTATTTTTAGGATGTAGATGACATGTGAAATAAAATGATAAGATTGACTGTTGTCTCATGACAATTACAGTTTATTACAGCTAATGTTTAACAGACCAATTCCCCACACTAAGAATACTTAAGAAAAACAGTATCTTTCCTTTCTCAATTTCCCTATTTCGAGAGAAAGAATTGTGTGTTTTTATGAGAATGAGTTCATTTAGTAATGAGTTTTGGTTTGGCACATAAATAATATATGTATCATTTTGAGATTAATTTAAAAATTGTCTAATTTGTAAAACAGGCCATTGTTCCTTATAACAAGGATCCCAGTGCTCTCTCCTTTCCTTGTTTTCTTCCTGCTCCTCCTCTTCTCTGCCACATGTTCTCTCAGGTTACCTTCTCTCTTCCTCCTCCCTTCCTCCCCCGCCACTGCCTTTCCTTCCTTTACTCTAGGAAACCCAGCTACCCCATGAATTCTACTGGGCCAACTATGCTAAACTTCTATTAGTTTCCCAAATCTCCTGAGGTAGAAAAAAGAAACAGTGAGGAGTTGGAAGAGTTTGCTGTGGGTTGTGTGGTGTAGGTATTTCCCTCAGTCTTCTTTGCAAAACCTTTATTTAACCTCATAATTCGCTAATGCTTTGATGTGAGTTCTTTCTGGGGGACAAGAAGAATTGCTAGTCTGTGTAAATACTTGCTCAGAATTAGAACAAAGGTTGTATTTAGAAACCACCAACATCTGGACCACATGGTAAATTCAGGTTTTCTAATTTAGCAATAAGTTATATCATATTCATTTTTAACAGGGAACCTCTGGATATAATCTTTAAGTGAAATAAATGGTTCTAATATTAGAGTTTTAGCTAGCAGGGCAGTAGGGCTAATTTTGCTATTGGTTTTATTTTTGTTTTGGTTTTGGGATGTTGCACTGGGTCTGCTCTTGTACTTTGTCCAGAGCCCAGGAAAGTTACCAGGGGAAGGAGGAACTAAGGGTATCATAACATTGGTTTAAATGAGGATGGCTTGCTGACGTTGGGAGGGACAGCAGTCTAATACTACCTGCTCTTGAGTTGTTCCTTGGCAAATCACAGTTGGATGTGAGATACCTGTGGCCTGGGCAGCTGTATGCCATGTCCACCACATTCTTAATGATTGTCATCTGTTCAAGTCTTCTGCTCACTGTGATTGATCTAGCTCTGTGTCTTTCTAGATTATTGACTACTGCTAATTAAACAATGGGACTAATTTTCAGGGCATCATTGAGTCTTACTTTGGGAAGCTGTATCATCAGCGGAATTTGAAGGAGACTTAACAATTGCAGCTTTCTAATGAACATTGTGTTAAAATGAGGTTACCCTGAGCTCTTGTAGTAATTTGTGAATGCTTACAAAAATGCATTACCTGAGCTTTCAGGAAGTCCTTGGATTTTTGCTCCTTCTCATCAATTTTGACTTGAGTCACACGAACAAGGTTGAGTACCATGTCTCGCACGTTTTCTTGCTCCTTTAAAAGCTTGCTTTGTTCCTCAAGTTGTTGCTCTATTAATTTACACTCAACTTCTGATAAAATTTTCTTTTGAAAAACACAATATATTATGATTTATTTCTTTGGAAGAACACAATACAGTCATTATCTTAGACTATGTTTTTTATTTCCCATGTAGAATTTCTTTTATTAAAACATAAAACTAAGTAATTCTACTTCCTTAGCTCCAGTTATTGTTTAATCTTATAAAAGAATGTGCAAATATGATAACATGTTTAACATGATAGAACTTTTTCTTATCAGATTGTATTTTCAAGTAAACTTAAGAAAGAGACATAAAAGCATGTTTTAAAATACTTTCACAGTGGCTTAAATAAACAAAATTTGAAAAATTTAAATTAGACATTGGCAAAATAAAACATTTATTGTTTATTTTTGATAATTTTATTTAAATACTTTTATATTTAAAACATCACATGAACTTGTATAATTTTTGATGGTTCAAACACAATCTTTTCCCCCCCCAAATTTAATGTGGGGTTAGAGTAGACTTTGAGATGAAGAGATAGGCCCATGTTAAGCAAGATCACACGCTCTTTGCTGATTCTCCTATTGAGGTTTTGTGGAGCACTGTTAAACACTCAACAGCATATCAACCGTTCTTAGATAGAAGCTTAAATGAGAGGTAATATTAACCTGTTGGGTTAAATTCCTCTTAGCAACTTCAACTTCCTTATGGAGCTCTCTCCTCCTCTCAGATAATGTAGAATCATCTTTAGGGATAGCTTCAATCTGGAAATCAAAATGTAAAACAGACATTTATACAAAAAAGAAATCTTCAGTCATGTAGTGAACCCCAACATGTTCCTTTTGAAAATGGGGGGCAAATTATGATTCACAATCTTACAGAAACAGCCTATTTTGCTGAATATTCTTTATAAAGTCATTGCAAACTAAAATATAAAGACCTGCCCCAAACCTATAATTCACTAGAGGCAAATATGCTATTTCTTATTCATTTAGAAATAAAATAAATCTTACTAAAATAGCTGCTAACATTTATAGAGCATGAACTATGTGTCAGGCAAAGCTCTAAGTGCTTATATGTATGGTCTTACTTGGTCTTCACAATAACTCCGTGAAGCAGGTAATATTATTATCTCCAATTGTACAGATGAGGAGAATGAGGGACAAAGACATTTAGGTAACTTGCCTCAATGGTGTAGGTGCAAATCCAGGAAGTTAGACTTAGAACCTGTGACCATAACACTGAATTTTACTGCTTCTCTAACTCATCACTCAGCACTTTGGAAACATGTATGTGTAAATGAATGTATTAAACTTATAAAGGTGAATTCATTTATTAAATTCTATAGATTAAAGAAAAACAGGGACTATTTATTAATAACAGTGAGAATAGTTGGCTACTCTTATGTTATAATTTGATGAGTAGCTGGAAAGTTCTTACATGAAAGAAAATCCTCTTAACCTTTTTTGTTGATACCAGAAATTCCACCATTACATTTCTATTGTATTGGCTTGTGCTTCTGTCCTCTGTTAAAGAACTCTGGGGAAAAGGCAACATCTCACTCCATCAGTCTTTGTTGCCTTATTGGGAATGAATTCGTCAGATTCTTCATGATGGAGAAGAGAGGAGGAGGCACATGGCAGCTGCTGAGGAAATACCACTCAAGGGTATAGGAAGAGTTATTGTGGGGGGCTGACAGCATTCTTTATTAAGGCGTGTTTAGAGTTGGACCCTTATACTGAAATCACATGACTCCAATCTGATGTAGTTTATCCTCTAACATGAAATCACACACTTCCAGGCACCAGGTTAGGATATTGACTAAAATTTGTCCCAAGAAGGGAACATCATACTGTTTAGTGATTTAAAGATCATCTAACAGGATCACTCTGAGGTTCATACTACTTTTTAAAACTAGCTAAAGGGTGTCTTTAGACTCCCCAACATCATGAACCTGTGCATCTTTGGTAGCACCTTTTTTATCCCAGACTTTCAAGGATGTCCTGTTTTCCAGGGCCCCTTCTGTCCTAGAGTGCTAGCTGTTGAGGAGTATACACTGGACTTAGGGGGATAAGGCATTGTCTTGTGAAGTCTGTATAACAATATACAGAATTTGTGTTTTTGATTTGCAGATAATTGCTATAGCAGTTCAGAAAAGGGAGAGCCCAATGTAGACTTGAATAATCAGGGAGGATTTCATGGAAGAGTTAAGAAATCAGCAAAGAAGAGTTTGATTTATCCTTCTGGAAAGTGGGGTTAATTCTTCCAGGACAGAACAAGTCCAGTAGGCATCCCGGTGCCTGTCTGATTCTCTGCCACACGTGCCCAGGAGTGGGCTGCTCCAAATGCTTTGCACCCAAAGGTAGGCATGTCTGTGCATGAACAATAACTGGAACCAGGGATGCTTCTAAAGCTTTTCTTCTTTAATTTTTTAAAATAATTTTCATTGTATTTTTACATTACCATTTAGTCCCTTTATGCCTTCCTCCCTGCATTCACCACACTGTTGTCCATGTTCATGAGTCCTTTTTCCTTTTCGCTCAATCCCTCCCCTCTATACCCTCCTCCTCCTTAGCTGCTAACATCATTTTTTTTTATTTTACCCCCACCACTCCCCTCCACTGAGAACACACTCACTAGCTACTCAGTCAACTAAAGACTCTTGACAAATTTTCCTGATTTCAGGTTTCAAACATTTAGTTATTTCCAATGTTATGAATTACAAATACTACTGCAATGTGTATTCATTTTTGAACTTGGGCTAGCTGCTTCTCTGGTACCTTTCTCAGTTCTCCATAAATATAACCCTCTTGTTTGAAGTAGGAATTAAATATTCTTGCTTTGTGGAAGAGGTAACAGGTGAGCCATCCACAGCAGAGCCTGCTGGTTGCCTAGACAATACCCACCCTCCACTTTGACCTTACTAACAGAACCTCAGTTTTATTCAGTGCTGCAGTGTATCTAGGAGTTCTCAGGTTCCTTTGCAGTTGAAGGCTGACTGTATGAGTCAGGATAAGCCAATAAAATGTAAGTGAAAGTCTGCTGGATAGAACTCCAGGGAAATTCAGCAACCATATGCTTTTTCTTTCTGCCTTTCCCCCACTTTAATATGATCTACCACCTAAAGGTGAGATGGCCATATGAGCTTAGAGAAAATATATACATGTTAAGGATGACAGATGAAGAAGCTAAGAGGATCCTGGACTTTTCATTATATGAAATTACCTGCTGTGTCTACCTCTGATTATCTAATATTTTTATTATGTAAATAAAATAACCCTCTATGGAGGTAAGCCACTATAATTGAGTTTCTATTACTTCTTGTAGCCAACTTGCAAACCTAATTGATTCTAGTTATATTCCAGCTAGTTATAGCACTGTATATAGCTGTGCTATAATACTGGAGTGACTTGAGATATTTACCTTTATATTTCAGTCCCAAATTGCATATACCAGCAGGTTTTATAAGCTTATTTATTTTAGTTCTTTGGTTTTTATAGAATAGAATTTCATACTTAGAAAACATTGTGTTTATTGCAACCAAGCAAATAATTTTAAAATATGTAAAATAAGAAATTAAACATCTCTGCATCCCACCTCGACTTCAAATGCTCCTTCTCGAGTCACTGTTAAGTTTTGTGTCTGTTCTTCAGACATTTTCAATGAATGAACAAATATCAGTAGTTTTCACAAAAGAAACTAGACATTATTCTGTTGCTGTAACAATAATGAGAACAGAATTGAGAACAGATGTTTCTCAATTACTTGATATTAGTGAACCGTGGTTTCTTTAAGACTTTGATAATTTTCTGAAATGTTTCAAATGTTCATGAGGTTTGTGGCTTGAATTTCTGGGGCACTTTCTACAATCAAAGGCCATAGGAGAATCAACAACTGGCTCTAGGGTAAAAAAATAACCCCTGAAAAATAGCCACAGTCTTTACCTTTCATCTCTTTCCTTTTTGGATTGTACACAAGTCAGAAATGTTTATTCAGGATGGGAGTAACTGACCTGACCCACTCCTGTTTTCAAGTAGTGCCAACCACTGAAGGTCAATGGCTGGGATAATTATAAGTCACAAGGTTGAAAGGGAAGTTAGTCTCTCACTGAGACTGTACTAGGGCAAAAACATAGGTATTTCTTAAAATCAATGATGGAAGAGGATTTCAATACATTTTCATGTCTGTTAGTTTTATGTTGTATGAGTGCTATTTTATGAACTAAATTACTAGAAGTTTCCTAATATAAGTAGCATTTATTTATTAAAATATGAAAAACTTGTGAGCATTTTACTGCAATCTCCTCTTTGGCCAGGGGCCATTCCTTATATATTGGTGTCCAGTTAGATCAACCTATGGTAAGCAAGCTTCATCACCAGAAACAGCATTCAATTACCTTTATAGTATCCCTTTCTTAAAAAGAAGCTGATATGTAAGGACCACAAGATATTTGGGGAAACTTTCTAAAAAGAAAGAGGCAAAAAACAACAACAACAACAAAAAACCCCCCAAAACTCACATAAATAAAACACTAAAAACAGGAAAATGTAATTTGTGAAAATAAGGTCTATATGGAGAAAAGAAAGAAACTATCATTAATATCCCTAGGGAAATAAAAGGAGATATGAAGTAAGATAAGGATACTATAAAAAAAGAAATATTCAAGCCCTGGCTGGTGTAGCTCAGTGGATTGAGTGCAGGCTGCGAACCAGAGTGTTGCAGGTTCGATTCCCAGTCAGGCCACATACCTGGGTTGCAGGCCACAGCCCCCAGCAACTGCACATTGATGTTTCTCTCTCTTTCTCTTTCTCCCTCCCTTCCCTCTATAAAAATAAATAAATAAAATCTAAAAAAAAAAGAAATATAAAATATGGCAACAGAATGAAAG
Source organism: Phyllostomus hastatus (assembly GCF_019186645.2). NCBI lineage: Eukaryota > Metazoa > Chordata > Mammalia > Chiroptera > Phyllostomidae > Phyllostomus > Phyllostomus hastatus. The sequence goes on from NW_025334041.1 coordinate 44,459,870, forward strand.
ATTACACAGGATTAGAAGGAAAAATTGAGGAAATCTCCCCTTGTAGCAAGTCCAAAAGACAAAGGAATGGAAAAAGTAAGAAAAAAGACAAGTAAATTAAAAGACTGTTTTAAAAGACCCAACATTTGGATAATAGGAGTCCCAGAAAGAAAGAGTGGATATAATTAAAGAAACTATTCAAGACAGGGTCTCACAACTGATTCACATACATTTTTGTATACAATAATCCCATTCAGTGTCCAGCACAATGGATAAAAATAGAAGACCCACAAGTAAGAACATCATTGTGAAATTTAAAAATTCTAGAGGAATGTAAAAATTCCTACAAGCTTCTAACATGAAAAATAAAACCAAACTGGCTTTAAACAAAAGATAAAACATTAGAATGACACCTAGTTTCTTAATAGTGACCCCAGAAGTGAAAAGATAATTGATCAATGTTTTCATAATGAGAGAAATGATTTCTAAGCAAAAATTCCATATCCAGCTAAATTACTAATTGTTGGGAACCACCCTGCCTGGTTTCAGAAACTGTAACCTCTCATGGCTAAGGCTGAGTGGAGAGACCTTGGGACCCCAAGCCTCTAAGGAGACAAAGCTTATCTCCCTGCCCCCTTTACTTCACCCTGCTTGGCCTTGAGTGGATGACTGGTTAGCCAATGATGGGTGGGTAAAATTCTTCAAAGGAGGGATGGCCTAAGACAGGCATGGTCACAAGGGGGCCCTCAGGGAAGGACTTGGGGGGCTATAGAAAAAGGGGGTGATGGACACTCACCCCTCAGCTTTGACGTAGCCTGAGTCCTTATTGTGTCTGCAAGAAGTCTCCTAATCTCTTGGCTGCCTTACTTCCCCTGCCTGACTTAGGCCTGAAACAATGTCTTAAGCCTAAAACAATGCTGGAAGTGGGTGCAGCCCTGTGCTGGAAAGGCTGGGTTCCTTGGGGGATCAGGCCTAAGAAAGAATGCATAAAATCCTGTGAAACCTACTTTGCTAATACCCTCAATTTAAATGATAAGTGTCCAAGCATGAAGTGAGTTTGTTCCCCAAAGTTTTATGGCCCTTTAATTTACCTGACCATGACTAAGAATAAGTCCTCAGAGTTCTTTGAATGTTATCTATTGTTTAATCATTTCTGTCTGACAATGACTGATGAGCTTTATGTATACACCCTGTATTCCCATGCAAATTAAACCCAATAAAAGCCCATTGAGGAACAGGTTCCTGGTTCTTCTCCTTCAAGAGATTTGCCACCTTTCCTCCCCAAGTGATCACATCTTGGTAGACTTATTCTCATCTGTGGAGACCAGGGGGGCCTTGTGGGCAGAGCCCCCCCATAACTAATTTTCTGTAAGTCTAGTGAGAAGTTAAAATCTGACATGCACTTTATGACACACAAGATCTTAAAAAATCACTTTCTGTTTACCTTTTCACAGGAAGTTATTAGAAGGCATGTTCCTCCCACCAGAAGAGAGTAAGTCAAGAGAGAGAAATAGAAGAGGTCCATGGAATAGGCGATCCAACAAAGAAGGGGTGTGAATGGAGTGGTAACTCCATGGAGTAAGTCTCCTAAGATACGAGAAATGAGATTAGTAACAGATCAGAAGGCTGAAAAAGAGAAAAGCACCCCTGATATCCAGGAGCTGACCTAGCACTCACAGTTAGGCCTTGGTGTTCTCCTCTTGAACCCAAAGAATTTCATGGAAAATAACCATCAGACAAGACTATTCTATGATCATAGACAAAAACAAGGCCACACTATATTTGTGTTTTATCCAGACAAAAACATGAACATCATCTAATCCACAAAATATCACAATTCCCATCTCACAGTCTTCCTTTCTAATTACAGCTTTAGCCTCAATCTAGTCTTTCTCTTTTTAGCTAAGATTTATTAAGATACTCAACCATAGAATTATTGTCACTTTCTGACAATGTCGAAATCCAAGACAAAGCCCTCTTTTCTTAAACCATCCCCCAAATCCTGTAAGTCCTTTCTAATACCCTCTACTGAGATGCCCTGCTATATCCCATGTTGTGTGTTCTCCCTTGCTGCAATGAATAATAAATTCAGTTCATTCTACTACAGATGTGTTCCTAGTGGTCTTTGGTTACAGGTCATTAACATGTCTCAGAAGTGGTTACTTCAAAGTGAAATGAATAGACTACCAAAAAGATTTTAACCTATTAAGAGGAAATTTTTACTGTTAGAGAAGAGTTTGGTTTTGAACTATGGATAAGTATACAGAAAACCACAAATAAAAAATAAACAGGTTATTTATAAATTTATTTCTTACAAAATTTTGTAAGGAAGGAGAAAATAATTGTCTAATATTATATGACTTAGGTGTGAATAGCCTTTACATATTCATAATAATGTAAACATCAAATTTTGAACTAGCCAAATGATGATATGAGTCCATTCAGTGTATGGAGGGATAAAATGCATGTGTTGAGCAGAATTATAGAGAAAGCTTAATCCTCATCTTTTATAGTTAGAAGTAAACAAGCAAAAAATCAAGAAGTAGCATATAAGCATATTACTTAGAGTATGAAGGTATACCATAAGAGTCAGCTAAAGGAATAGGACTTGATTAGGAATAGGAAATACACAGAGAATGTGCTATTATCTACTTTTCCATACTAGAGGAAGATATCACTAATCAACCATAGGGCTGATAAGCCAGTGCTAAGCCTCAGAGTCCTTTGCAACATGGTTACTACAAGGAGCTACGATCTATGAATAGAACTGGTACTTGAGATGAAAACTCAAGTACCTTGTACCTCAAGTACCTCAAGTTTGCCTTCCTTTGACCATATGATCTTTAGGATTATTCTCAGTTCTTTCATTCTATGATTATGTAATATAAGGAACGCTAACTTTCTTGAGTAGATGAGTGACACATGAAAGTGCCACTCAAGGAGGTTAATTAGGTAGCAATATGGAAGATTGATTGAATGTGGAAGGAAGAGAACCAGGGGAGAAGAACAGCTGGTGGGCAGCTACAGTCATTCAGACGATGCAGCATGGGTACTGGGAGATACTTTAGAGATTGATCGAAAGGCCCTGATAGTACAGTCATCTCCATAGGAATGAAATAGCCATATTTATAATCTTATCCTAACTATAAGTTTTTCTTTAGCTTTAGAAAAAGTTCGTATATAAAAAGAAAGGAAAGCATTTAGTTCTTGGTACCATCTTCTTGGTACTCCACAGTTTCACATTTGTAATCACATTTGTTCTTTGCAATATTCCCAGCTGAAAAGTTTGGAAATGCCTAACATCAGAAGGAGTTCAGTGGATCTAGGAATTAAACCTGACTCTTCCAAGACTCACTGCTGGTATTCTCTGGAATAGTATGTTGACACAATTGCCTTGAACATTGCAAATGGGTCAGGAAGAGAGAAAAATGCAGATCACTTCTAAATGAGAACAAAGAAAGATAAAACTGCTAGAAAACTACAAACAAAGGAAAATTGTGCTGTTGGGAAAGTCAGTCTTCTGTGTGCAGTCTTTCCACCCCCACTTGGCTCGTAAAAATGGGCTTTGGGCCTGGAGCACTTCCTTACCAAGAGATCAAATCCACACACCTGTGCCTCCCGTGGAACTATCTTGCTGTTTCAGGCAAAATGTCTTCCTTTGTTCTGCTTAAGCCTGTATGTGCATGGCCCTCAGGCTCACCCCAGCTTTCAGTATTCCAGATTCCAGAAGAGAAGGGTCAGGTTCCTTCCACTGCAGCCTGACATGAGAAAGCATAGGCCAATCACACTGAACTGGTTGTCAGGAGGGGCCTGCAGGTCATAGGGACCAAAGTCTACTACTGAAATTGATCTTGTTCTGTCTCTTCTCTATGTAAGTAAAGTGTTGTTCCATCTAGTGCTTGACTGTCTTGTTTTCCTTGGGGGCTCTGATACCAAGATACAATGGTAAAAGTCACTCCTTTCCTGGGATTGGTAAGTGGTACATGGTGTTTTACTTTCTTGGTATTGATAACCTGCACAGTACTCTACTAGCATGTACCACATGGAAGGTGACATATTTACTTTGTTAGAGGCTGTTTTATTATGTTTAGATAGAGAATAACATTAAAGACTGAGAATATTCCAACCCCTAAAACACAATGGTGAATATCAGAGCAAAACCCACAGAGTCACTGAGGGGACTATGTTGAAGTGTAGATATGGGGTTTCATTTCTCTTCCAAATGGAAGTCACAGAGGCATGATTAAATGCAGAGGTGTACTGCAATGTATAATATTATTACATGAGGGTATGATGTCTTTGATTAAGAAATCCTTGACATTCCAATTTGTCATGCTAACCCACATAGTCATTAAAAGCTGCTGGCCCTGGCTGGTGTGGCCTAGTGGATTGAGCATCGGCTTGTGAACAAAAAAGTCACTGGTTTGATTCCCAGTCAGGGCATATGCCTGGGTTGCGGGCCAGGTCCCCAGTTGGGGGTATGAGAGATGCAACCAATCAATGTATCACTTGCACATTGATGTTTCTCTCCCTCTCTTTCTCTCTTCCTTCCCCTCTATCTAAATAAATAAATAAAATCTTCAAAAAAGTCATACTGAACTCTAATAAGTTAAGGATGAAGGTGGTAATTTTTAGGGTAACCACCTAAAGATAGACAGAAAATGCAAAACTAATGCATAATCAAAAATGAGGAAAACAGAACAATATAAAGTATAATAGAATAATTCTTTTCTATATTAATCCAAAAGAAGGGAAGATAGGGAAAAAAATGATACGTAAAACAGATGGGACAAATGGAAAGCAATAGTAACATGGTGCACATAGCCCAGGAGTATCCATAATTACATTAAGTGTTTTTGGACTAAATACAAGAATTAAAAGGTAGAAATTTTCAGACCAGATATTTAAAAATATATCCTATGTATGCAAGATACACCTAAGTAAGGACACACAAATGACTAAAGTAAAAGGGAAAAGAAATACCATCCAAGTCTAACCCCCCAAAGCTGGTGTAACTGATAAGGCAACTTCTAAGGCAAAAGGCAGTTCTAGAGTTAAAGAGATTTCACAGTAAGAGAGGAATCAACCCTGACCAGGGTGGTTCAGTTGGTTGGGCATCGTCCCGCAAAGCAAAAGGTCACTGGTTTGATTCTCAGTCAGGGCACACGCTCGGGTTGCAGGTTTGATCCCCAGTTGCGGTGTGTTCAAGAGGCAACCAATCAATGTTTCTTTCTCACATTGATGTTTCTTTCCCTTTCTTTCTCCCTCCCTTCCTCTCTTTCTAAAATAAATAAATAATATAACATTTTAAAAAAAGAATCAATCAACCTGCTAGAACTGTGGTTATAATGTTAGAAGTATATGAGAAACAGAAATAACTATTCTATTTGTTTTTCAAAAGTGTAAAAACGACATCTCACCTCACTGAGATAGAAAAGTAGAGTCTATGAGTGCCATCAGCAAGGCCAAGACCTAGTCATTTGTAACAATCATAACACTAACCAATTATTTTCACACCTTCCTAAAGGTTGGTTTTTCAGCAGGGATGGGCTAGGTTATGCCATGGAAATAAACAACCCCCAGACATCATGGCTCAAAACCAAGACAGCTTATTTCTTGCTTTGGCAATGCCTGTAGCCAATCAAGACAATTTCCCAAGACTACTGTTAGCTCAGCATTCCTGGCTGCCTCCATTTTGCAACACTTCTACATCATCATGTACTTTCACAAGTGCCACAGAAAGTGGAAAATGAGCTGGAGGGTCTCACACTGGCAGTTAGATGCCCCAGGGTGGAAGTGACATGTGTCACCTCTGCCCATGGTCCATCAGCCATAATTAGTCATTTGATCCTGCTCAACTTCAAAGGGTGCAAGGAATTATAAGCTTCCCACGTGTGCAAAAGGAGAGGAGCCCTAGGTTTAGGTTAGGGTCAGAAGTGTCTACCACAGTTGGAAACCTCTGCTTACATTTCTGAGGTCATGAATCTCCATAAGTCAGGGAGCATGACAATACTCAAGAGAATGAATATGGCTTCTATATACCCCACTGCTTTGTTTCGGAGATTGACGATCTCTCTCTCATTTTGTTTTTTAACCAAAGGAAGCACTGGACAAGGTCCAACACAAGGATGAAGCCTTTCAGCAGTGCTTAGTCAATTAGCACAGGTAGTACCACCTGAGAGAGGAGAGAATCAGACGCAACAGAACCAAAACCACTCACTTGGGAGCACAGAGTAATATCTGTCTTGGTCATTCTCTAACTGGAGTGCTCTCTGATACTGCACAGAATTAGCCTGGTAACCTAAACACTGGATTTCTGTTGTTGGAGGTGCAGGCCAACTGACCAGTCACATTGACATGATTTGATATAGTCCCTGACTGTGATAGTCCACAGTGACACCATGCTGGACCTCTTTCAACTGGTAAAGATGGTGGTTTACTTGGTCTTACCCTGTAGTGGCTAGGTGGCCCACTGCTTCCCCCCAACTAGGCTGAAGACAGATCCAAATAAGATATTTCTGTAGTCTTAGGATAGCAAACAGAGATGGAAAAGCACTATAGGACTATAGACTGTGTTATAGGTTTGATGCATTTTAAAATGACCTTTTCTCTGTTCTTTCTCTTTTCCTCTTCTTTTTCTATTGATAATAAAAACAACTTCTTACAATATTTTTACTTCAAAAAGACAGCACTGAGTAGTGTGCAGCACCCACCTCTAATAGAAGCCTTTGATGCAGTGCTTGAGTTTGAGTTAGGGCATCCCAGGACACTTTCAAGAGTAGCTCCATCTTTTTCAAATTTCGAACATCTCGTTCTCTCTCTCTTTGCTTCCGAGAAAGTTCCTCGTGGTAGTTCTGTTTGTCGATGACACAGTTTCGTAAATTGAGATCCAAGATCCCTCTGTTCCAGGTAAGGATACAAAATGAAAGTGGTTAGTCATCAGCTGCCCTTCATGTCTTTAAAGACAGGATGCTCAGCATATATGCAGAAAACTATTCTTATATTAGAATCAAGTTGTGTATAATGCCCAAAGCAACTTTGCTTGCAAGTTGGTATCATTTAATGCCACAGTCTTATAAAAACCCCAAATGGTATTGGCAGATTGGCAGAGCCAGAGCTCACAATTTCCCTGAAATTTTACTTAAAAAAATTAGGAAGTAACACTCTCTCAGGAAACCATATCACTAAATTGCTCCCTTTTGGAAAAAAACATAATTACCTCAGAAATAACATTCATTTGTAGAAAAAAGTCCCTCAACCATAGTATTCTTCAGTGATATAATTTTCTGGAGGCATATTTCAGGAACTTACAAAATATAACAGATAGTGTCCTTAAGATTTGGTCACAGGAAATTGAGGAAAACAATGAATAAAGGGTGGAAAAAATACTTCTAAATGCTTTATTTAATATATGTTTTATTAATGGCAAAAATTGATTAAAAATTCTATAAAAATGTTTAGTGAAAAATTCTATAAAAGACAAATCTGTTTGAGATTATGTTTTGAATCCTCATATACAGGGTCTGGCAGAAGTAATGCCTGCTTGAGTGTGGCTGGTAGGGTAATAATATGGGTGTAATAATTTATAGTTTTAATTTTAACATTTCACCTAAACTGTCATATCGTATGCTTGAGTGATATTGTTATGTTACAGAAGTGCATGCTTATGATTTTGTCATAAAAAGGGGTATTATTTGTGCCAGACCCTGTATAAAGTGAAAAAAATTTAGATGACAGACAAACACATAACTAACTTTTCAGTTAGTGAAGTTGCTTCATTCTCTCTGGTTAATTCCAACAGCTTGAATAGTTGGTTATATTCTCGTTCTTTGACTTCAAGTAAGGCTCGTTTGCCTTCAACTTCTTTTATCACATCTTCCTTCTCTTCCATCATAGCATTAATTTTGGTTTCAACTTTCTTTAGGGAGTCATTTATTTCTTTGAGTTCACAATCCAAGACAACTTTTTTCTTTTCCATTTCTCTGTAAGGGATACATACATACATACATATATATGTATGTACCAACAGATACATACGTACACATGCACACACACACACATACATTTGCCTTATTTTGAGCCCATGTTGTCTTGACCTATTTTTACTTCCTCACCAGGCAACAGAAGAGCTTGTCATAAATTCAGTGATCTCAGAAGTTGAGTGAAGACCACTGAGAAGTGGGGCCAGAGGGTATCTCCACTGAGAGCCACTGAGGGCAGAGATTTGTCCAGCCCACCCTTTCTTCCCAGATCCTGGGGTTCTAGCCTCATTCTGACCTGAACTGATCTGAATTTATCAACTTTGGTGCTGGTGGGCTTGTCTTGCAGAAGCACTACTAATGCCTACATTTTGCATTCTTCTTTTGAGATCAGTTACCAGAGCAATCATATTATTTCTCCAGAATTTTTGTGTCTTCACTTATCTTTATCTTTTTTAGTTCCCCTAAACCCTGAGAATTTCTTCAGTGATTTCTGCCTCCAGATCTATCCTGAATGCTGCGTATATGGGTGTGTGGGGGACGGTGGAGCTTACACATGTGAGTAGGTGGAAAAGAGTTCCTATTATTTGGGCTTCAGGCTTCTGGCTGGTGGACATACTTCCAACCCATGAAATTCTACATAGTTCAAATAATTTATCCCTTGAACATCTCTGTTAAAGACAAATGGACTTCTCCATAAAGATATGATTTATAAATTGGAAAAGGAATATTGTCCCAAAATTAAGACATAAATGAGTGTTATAAATGAGAGTAATATGCTGCACTTCTTTATTTTTTAATGAATTTGATATATACAGAAACAAATGAAAATATTTATAAAATTATAACAGTAATCTGATGTGGTCAATGGTTAATATTCTTGTTTTAGTGTGTACACAAAACTTGGGGGAAGAGTATGCAGGGAAGGATTAAAAATAAAGAAGTATTAAATCATACACTTTTTTGCGTGTTGTTTTTTCTATCTCTTTTCCAATTTGCACAGGAAGGGATTGATGGTGAACCACTTCATCCTAGTAAAGAAATAGAACCGTGTTAAATTATGTAGTCTTGGGCCAGAAGCAGTTAAGATAACCAAGTTAAACAGGAGAGAAGAAGGAACTACTATATGTAGAACTCTATCTGTTCTGTTCTATGCAGAGTGCTTTACTTATTCTTATCCTCACAGTGACTTTACACTCTAGTTATGGTTGCTGCTATTTCAAAGAGGAGGTAACTTAGTCAAAGAAATACAGCTGGTGGTTGGCCCAGATTCCCTTTATGGAGGTATACCCGTCCATCAGAGGTTGCAGGACTCAGCCTCTCACAGTTCATGCTTGTTGTCTTCTCAACAGCTGAGCAGAGTTGACTTGTTGGGGCAGAGGGGGTGGAAGGAGGTGGGAAATGGGCTGTTAAATCACTAGCTGATGTGGTGATGTCATAGCCCATCCCCCCGCCTCCAGGTGAAACAACCTCTGTGGTGCAATTCATGGTCAAGAATTAACTCCCAGCCCTGGCTGGCATAGCTCAGTGGATTGAGCGCGTGCTGCAAACCAAAGCATTGCAGGTTCGATTCCCAGTCAGGGCACATGCCTGGGTTGCAGGCCACAGCCCCCAGCAACCGCACATTGATGTCCCTCTCTCTCTCTCTCTCTCCTTTTCTAAAAATAAATAAATAAAATCTTTAAAAAATTCTTAAAAAAAAAGAATTAACTTCCCATGGGATCGGGTTGATATTAAGTTTCTCCTGAAACCATATTTTGGCCCAGTTTCTCTCCCAGCTCAATCCTGCTTCCCTTACTCCCTTATCAGGGAGTAAGCTCCTTAAAGGCCTCCCTCCATGAATGCTTGTCTTAAGCTCTGCTTCTAGGGAACCCTGCCTAAGACTCATGCTCAGAGAACCTAAGTAATTTTCCCAAGGTCACACAGCTAGCAAGTGTCAAGGCCAAGATTAGAAGCTAATTTTGCCTAACACCACTTTCCACTATGCTCTGTAGGTTCATAGAAGTTTCAGTTTTAGCCTCAAGAATCTCGTGTACATGGCATGGTTACGGGAGGGACTGTTCCTGCCTGAGGATCACAGTGGACTTCGGAGCCTGGTGTAAAACATGCATGGAGGTTGAACATACTACTGCCATGTGTGCATTTCTCTCTGGGATCTTGCTCAGTCCTGAAGCAGATCCAAGTTTCATGGGGCTGAAACATGTACAATTTGGGGGGGGGGGGAGGTGGCTCTTTAAGAAAAAGAGTGGAAAATTACAAATGCTGAATTAGTTACAGGGCTTTGGAAGAGGTTCATGCAAGTGAGGGCCCTGTAGCTTTAACTTCACTGGGTTCCTAATAAATCTATCACTGTTCAGTTCCCAAGTTCCAGGTAGCAGCTGGGTACATCTTGGCCAAATGCTCCGAGACTCATAAGGAAAAAGAGGTCAAAGTGTATCATAATTGTCTTGTGAGCCAAAGAGTGTCAGATGTTATTTTAAAAATAACCCCAGGTTATTTAAATTTTTGAGAGTTATTACACATTTTTCAAAGTAAAAGGAATTTAAATGATCTCCTAAAACATGAATACAGGCCCCTCGTCATTTGCATGGTGAAAGGGAAGTAGAGTGGAATCAAACAGACAAGGATAAGGTGATGAAAGTATACATAAGAGGTTAGGAAATTTGGGTCCTGTTCACGGAAGAGATTGTGTTTGTAACACACATTTCTAACATTGAAATATGCTTGGTGGAGTCTAGAGAGGCCTTCCCTTGGGTTGGGCCTCTAAATTACAATGATACCTCTAAAGACTTTTGTGAATTCCTAGAGTCCTGGTTGAGTTTGATAGGCTCACTCACAATGCTGAACATTTCAGTTTGTGTGATGATGCTCCTCTTTGTCAAATCTATGCAGTCAAACTTGATACTCATGAATTTTTATGTCAGTGCAGGCACAATGTCTGACTATGAAGGAACTGTAAGTAGCATACCTTTAGGTTGACCTGATATTCCAACAATTCTTCTAGTTCCTTCTGCTCCTTTAGTAATTGCTTCTGCTTAGATGTGAAATCTTCCCGTAAATTTTTAATTTCTAATTTCTTCTGCATTATTTCTTTACGTAATTCTTCAGTGCTTTCTTTCAATATTCTCATCTTCTTCTCCATCTCCTTTAAAAGTTATGAAAATGATCAGGTTATTTAGAGTCTGAACAAACATTTGTCTACTTAAGTATCAACTTAAAAACAATTTTACTCACTGCTTTGATTATATTTGTTCTGAGCTTCATGAATGATTTCTTACCAGGTTAAATACAAAATATGATTTCTGACATTTTTCAGTAAAGGCATCAAAACTGTACTGCATATATTAAACATTTTACATTAGATTCATACTCTTTATTTTTTAAATATATTTTATTGATTATGCTATTACAGTTGTGCCATTTTCCTCCCTTCACTCGCCTCCACCTTGCATACCCCCTCCCACCCACATTCCCCCCCTTTAGTTCATGTCCATGTGTCATACATATAAGTTCTTTAGCTTCTACATTTCCCATACTATTCTTAGCCCTCTCCCTGTCTACTTTCTACCCACCATCTATGCTACTTATTCTCTGTACCTTTTCCCCCTCTCCCCCTCCCACACCCCTGTTGATAACCCACCATGTGATCTCCATTTCTGTGGTTCTGTTCCTGTTGTAGTTGTTTGCTGAGTTTTTGTTTTTGTTTTAGGTGTGGTTGTTAATAATTGTGAGTTTGCTGTCATTTTACTGTACATGTTTTTTATCTTCTTTTTCTTAGATAAATCCCTTTAACATTTCATATAATAAGGGCTGGGTGATGATGGACTCCTTTAACTTGACCTTATCTGAGAAGCACTTCATCTGCCCTTCCATTCTAAATGAAAGCTTTGCTGGATAGAACAATCTTGGATGTAGGTCCTTGCCTTTCATGACTTGGAATACATCTTTCCATCCCCTTCTTTCCTGCAAGGTTTCTTTTGAGAAATCAGCTGATAATCTCATGGGAGCTCCCTTGTAGGTAACTGCCTCCTTATCTCTTGCTGCCTCTAGGATTATCTCCTTCATTTTAATCTTGGCTAATGTAATTATGACATGTCTTGGTGTGTTCCTCCTTGGGTCCAACTTCTTTGGGATTCTCTGAGCTTCCTAGACTTCCTGGAAGTCTTTTTCCCTTGCCAGATTGGGGAAGTTTCCCTTCATTATTTGTTCAAATAAGTTTTGCACCTGTTGCTCTTCCTCCTCCCCTTCTGGTACCCCTATAATTCAGATGTTGGAACATTTAAAGATGTCCTGGAGGTTCCTAAGCCTCTCCTCATTTTTTGAATTCTCATTTATTCATTCTTTACTGATTGGATGTTTTTTCCTTCTGGTCCACACCATTGATTTGAGTCCCAGTTTCCTTCCCATCACTATTGGTTCCTTGTACATTTTCCTGTATTTGACTTAGCATAGCCTTCATTTTTTCATTTAATGTGTGACCAAATTCAACCAATTCTGTGAGCATCCTGATCACCTGTGCTTTGAACTGTGCACCTGATAGGTTGGCTACCTCTTCGTTGCTTAGTTGTATTTTTTCTGGAGCTTTGATTTGTTCTTTCATTTGGGCGATATTTTTTTTTTGTCTTGACATGCCTGTTTTGTAGTGAGGGGTGGAGCCTTGGGTGTTCACCTGGGCGGGGTAACCCATGTTGCTGGGTTGTGATGCTGTATGTGGGAAAGGGGTCTGAGAGGGAACAATGGTGCTTGCTTTGCTCTCTGCCAGATTTCAGTCACTTCCGCCCCCTTCCCACAAGCAAATTGAGCCCTTATGGCGCTGATTCCCATTGGGTGGGTTTGTGTACATTCTAAGACCCTTTGGGTCTCTCCAACAAACTCTCCTGTGAAGCTGAGAATTTCTCCTGATGGCACCTCAACCTCCACAGGTGTTTTCAATCAGTGTTTTGAGGCTTTAGTTCCCTGTGCTAGGACCCTGGATTTGTGGCTCGTCCTGCTCCCCAGTTTTGTCTGGTTTATCTGCATGCAAATATGGGACCCGCTGCTCCACCAGCCACTGCCTTGCTCATCCTGGTCTGCCAGCCACTGTTTTGCTGCGAGTCCTCTCTGCCCTGGCTGCCCTACTCCGCCCTTCCTACCATTCTGGATGAATGAGTCTTCTTTAACTCCTTGGTTGTCGAACTTCCATACAGTTAAATTTTCTGGCAGTTCTGGTTGTTTTTTGTTTCTAAATTTGTTGTTGTCCTTCTTTTGGTTGTACAAGGAGGCACAGTGTGTCTACCTACTCCTCCACCTTGGCCAGAAGTCCATACTCTTTAATTTTTACTAGTGTTCTTTTCTATCCTCTTATATTTTAAATGTTCCCTTTTATTTTAAGTTTTTTTTTTCATTTATTGATGAGAGAGAGAGAGAGAGATAAATTTGTTGTTCCACTTATTTATGCATTCATTGGTTGATTCTCATCTGTGCCCTGACTGGGTATTAAAACTCACAACTTTGGAGTATCAGGAACAATGCCACAACCAACTGAGTTGCCCGGCCAGGGCTATATGTTTCCTTCTTCTGAGTTACTTTTTATTTTATACCAAAAATTGTTAGTGAAAATTTCCAGGCTATTTTCTAATAGCTTAGAGATTTGACAAAATTAGATCCAAATACTCTTTGAATATCTGACTTCTGGTTAACCTGAGTCCCACATGAGTTTAGGGAGTTGGTATTTGGAATTTGGAAACCCTTGTACTCCTAATCTCCCACTTTCTTAATTGATATTACTTCTCTCATTTCATGTACATTCTCCCCAAATACCCTCCCCGCAAGACTCATAACACATCTTTGTTTTCCATGACCATTTGGGGAGTATTTGACTTTGGGAAGAGAAGCCTTTTTAGAAAGTCTGCTCCCTATTACTAAAATGAGTGGATAGATCCATGCAGCCTTCTTTGGGTTTTCTGCATACCTCCCTCCTCCACTGCTACTGGTAGAGGGTAAAACTGGTGATCCTGTAATCTGGAACTAAAATTCAGAATGTTTTCTTCTGCCCTGGCTGGTGTGGCTCAGTGGATTGAGCGCCAGCCTATGAACCAAAAGGTTACTAGTTCAATTCCCAGTTAGGGCACATTCCTGGGTTGTGGGCCAGGTCCTCAACTGGAGGCACCTGAGAGGCAACCACATATTGATGTTTCTCTCCCTCTCTTTCTTCTCTGAAAATAAATAAATAAAATCTTTTAAGAAATGCTTTTCCCCCCAAAAATCTGTGTTGTAAATGGTGTTTAGGTATCTTTATGTAATAGTATGTATTATATATGCTATATATTATAATTGTATACATATATAATATACATTCATATATGTATATAATATACAATAGTATTTTGCTCTATGTTAAATTTTGTGTCTTGGAGTTAAAATACCAACACCATGCTTTTGAAATATAACCATTAAGATAAAAGCAATGCAAAGTGTGATGATCTTTCTATTTATTCTGTATGATACATTGCAAAAATTAGACACAAATTCCTCTCATCCCTGTACATGTTTGTAATTCTTCTCATTAAGAGGTAGGGCCTATTTCTCTATCCTTTGATTTTAGACTTGGCCATGTGACTTGCTTTGACCAATAAAATATTCCAAAAATGACTTTAGCAGAGGCTTGAAAAGTGCTTGCATGTTGGGATTTGCCCTTTCTTGAGTCTGCCTCTTTCTTGAAGCTGGAAATCCTTCCACCACCATGTGACTAACTAGTGACACATGACATAAGATCAACTAGCCTGCCAAATGGCTGACGTACTAGTAAAGCCATCCTAGACCACTCAGCCCCAAATGGTCTAACTTAGACCAGCAGAATTCAGAACTGTGAAAAATAAGAAATGGTTGTTGTTTTAATAGGGTTTGGGGTGTTTTATTATGCAGGGATAAGTGATACATCTTCTTTATAAAAATTTCTTGTAATAAGCTGTTCAGGAAACTATGTAAAAGCTATAACAAAAATTAATGTTTAAAAATTCCAACCACAAAATTCTTCTCTTTTTTTTCTGGAAACAAAGCAAATATTGTCCAACTAAACCCAGCCTAAATTAGGTGCCAAATTAACTAAAGTCTGTAATAGGGACCACCTATGTTTACTCCAGAAGTTATAGAGATACTCCTTTTAGCATTGTCCATAGTTAAGACTTCTGTATCTTTCAAATGTTTCAGGGTATGGCTGTTGTGATAAGTTAGTGTTTATCAAAAGGTGTGTTTGAATCCAGCTATATTTAACAAACTCTAGACCATCTATATAAGACTTACTCCTGGCTTAGGGATCTTCTCGAATTCCTTTATTATGAGTTTTTTTTCTTCCATTAAGCTGCAAAAAAATTAAGAGAGAGATTTGACAAAGTGCAAAAGAGTTAGCTATATCTGCAGTAATAACTTTCTCTTCTCTTCTCCCCCTATACTTCCCATCTTGTTTTCCAGACCCAGTGTTCATTCTGTATATTGGCTTCGGTGACTCCCACAAGCCTGTTTAGGTGCTTCCTTCCAGTACTCCCACAGCACTGTGTACACACACCCATTAGAGCAGTTACCCATCACATAAAACCATTTGGGAACATGACCTCCACTTTAGACTGGTTCCTTCAAGACAGGCTCTGGGCCTTTTCTGCTTTATATTATTTGCAATGAACTAATGTCTTCCAGGCTTACTGCAACAGGTTCCACTGGTTCCTTCAAATAAGTGTATCCTGAATTCCAGCGCTTATCTAGTAAGCACTGAATTTTTCAGAGCTTTGAATTCTTACGCCTCTGCTTTTAGAGCTTGCAATTGATTTGACTTCCAAGCTATTGATCCTATGCCTTACCCATCCTGCCACCAGGGGGCGGTAGTGTGCTGCCATCTTCCCGTTGCAAAGGAAACCTTGGTGTCCTTGAGTTTCAAAATGGTGACAAGAAGCTCTCATACAAGTCAAGACTTAATCTTTT
Organism: Phyllostomus hastatus; assembly: GCF_019186645.2. Taxonomy (NCBI): domain Eukaryota; kingdom Metazoa; phylum Chordata; class Mammalia; order Chiroptera; family Phyllostomidae; genus Phyllostomus; species Phyllostomus hastatus. The sequence continues at coordinate 44,475,781 of NW_025334041.1, forward strand.
CTTTAAATAAATATGAAATAATTTTCCTTCAAACAAATATAAAATGGCTATATCTTTAGGGCAGTTTTAACGAATTATATTTCTATTGTTCATTTTTCTCTTTTTTTAAAATTTAGGAACAATGACTTTTTCCCTTTAAATGCTGTATGACTTTATAGAGAAATACAGTTGACCCTTGAACAAGAAGGGTTTGAACTGTGTGGGTCCACTAGTATGCAGATTTTCTCAATAAATACTGCAAATTATTTTTCTCTTCCTTATGATTTTGTTAATAACATTTTCTTTTCCCCAGCTTACTTCATTGTAAGAATTATATAGTTTCTATATAATATACATATATATGTGTAAAATGTACAGCATGTGTGTTCATTGACTGTTTATGTTATCTATTGGTAAGGTTTTTGGTCAATCATAGGTTATTAGTGGTTAAGTTCGGGGGGAGTCAAAAGTTATACACAGAGTTTTGACTGTGTGGCAGCCTGTGCCCCTAGTTTCCCCCCATACTGTTTGAGTCGACTGTGTACCACTCATAATTCCATCCCATCATACCAGTTAATCATTTTTATTTTTTTAACACCTTTAATATTACTTTCAGCTCTTTCTAACAAATCTAATAGATCTAATAAAGGCATAACATTTAGACCTTTCATATCTAAATATTAAAGATATTTAATATCTTCATACTATAGTATTTTAATTAATATATTCATATTATTGTCCTTTTAGTACCTTTTAATAAAATTATATTAAAACTGTATATATGATTGAATCCATTTTGCCCAAAATGTAATTAAAATATTTTCCCAATTGCACAACAGATTTCATAATTGATAACTAAATAGCTAGTTTCAAAGTTTTCTAATGGGTAGATATACCATACATAATTGAATAATCCTGGATATCACCTATCTTTTAATAAACCGATTATATGCCAGGTACATGTATCATTTCTAAACTTCATGCCCAGACTGGTGTGGCTCAGTTGTTTTGGCACTGTCCTGCAAAGCAAAAGGTCATGGGTTGGATTCCCAGTCAGGGTACATGCCTAGGTTGTGGGTTTGGTACCTGGTTGGGGCACGTGTGAGTGGCAACCGGTTGATGTTCCTCCCTCACACTGATGTTTCCCTCTCTTTCTCCCTCCCTTCCCCCATCTCTAAAAGTAAATAAATAAATAAATAAAATTTTAAAAAGCCTTGAGAATCTTGCTAAGTAAGTATTATTTTCACTGTACAAATGGAGAAACTGAGGAGTTAAGCACACAGTCCAAGCTGAACTGACATTCAAACCCATTGCTATGAGGCTCCAGAGGGCTTTTCAGTGTCAGGCTGCGCCTGGAACACATTATAATTATCTTAACATTCTATTATATTTTAGAATTTAGATTGCTTTCAATTTTTCACTTTTATAAATAATAAGCATCTTTATGCATAATGTCTTTTTCTCCTTTTGGATTCTCATTTTTGCATAACATTATGGGGATTAACACATTTTTTGTGTGTGCCTCTTGTTATATATTAACTCTTAACCTTTTAAACTGACATTAAAATTGAAATCTCTCTGATATTTTCAGCTTTCCTGACTAAGGGGTGCTTAATGTCAAAGCTCCTCAGAACTCATTTTTTCTTTGCAGAAAGAAAGCCCTAACTAAAACCTAACCTTGTGGGTGAACAGACAATGCAGGAGAACCTGTACGCTGCCATGTGCAAGAGGCATTATTCACCCTCCGGAGTAACACCAGCCTGATGGTGGAAGTTGCAAGAAGGTAAGTTTCTAAACCAATGCAAGCAATAACCATCTAAAAGTCAGGCTGTCCCAAGCAAGGATGGCTGCTGTGGGAGGCGATCCTGTCACTGGAGCTGTTGAAGGATAGACTGAGTGGCCACCAGAGCAGACTAAGGTGATTGTCACATGTAGTCAGTCTGAGAAACACTTTTGGGATCAACTGTTCTCAAAATCTGATGTGAATCAGGACTACATAGGAAATTTGTAAAAAATTCAAATACCACCAGCTTAGGTGGGAAGGTTTATTAATAAATCAGAATCATTAGGGTTAGATCTGCCTTTTAAACAAAGCATCTTAGGTATTTCTCTTTCATGAGGACTACACAAAACTTATTCTGTTCTTGGTTGTCACAGGGCAGGCAGGAGAAATTTTTTTTTAAGGTCAGAAAGTAAAGTCTGTTCCAGCTGAGTTTTTCCCTACTGCTAATCCTGATGACCTGTATCCCCCTCTGTCATATTCCAGCAATTCCTGTAATTCCAGATGCATTGCTAAAATAATTCCTGGTCCCTTCTTACTGGATCTGTTTTTGGTTCCAACTTTGCAGTCACTACTGGACTAAGAATGGAAAATAATTACTATATTCTGGGTGAGCACCAATAGGGATGCCAGGGACCAGCTTGGAGAGTAGTCACTAAGGCCAGGACCATGTCGGGACAGCCTGCACACATGCAGCATGAGTGTCTCCACTCTCTACATCTACTCCAAAGACACACAGCACTGACAGTGTTCTTATTTCACCAGCTGATTGACACTTGCCAGAATGCATCAGATTTAGCATGATAGACTCAATTTATTTGCTTTCTAAATCTTAGGAATTACTAGAAAACACAGGATTTTTTTTTTAAGTAAAGTGAAGGTAAGGAAAAGGTTGAAAAGAATATTGGAAAATCTTTTCAGGGAAATTTCCCAGAAATATAATGGCTTCTATTTTGTTTTAAAAATAAATTACAGGGGCTGCGAGGCTGAGGAGAAAATACTGCGAGGTAGCCATGGCTGTGGTTGGAGAGGATAAGCCAGCAGTGGAAGAGAAAATACTACAAACTGGCTGATGGGTGGTAAAGATGATGTCTTAATTTTTGTGACAAGTGTCTGTAGGATTTGTAATAGAAATGAGGGCTAAAGATTTGAGGAATATTTTTCTTTTGAAAATAGTCGAAGTTTTGGGAAGGAAGATGACAATCATTTTTGATAGCTCTGGATTTATCAAAAGGGCAACTTCAATATTCATGTAATTTTCTTCCTTGGTCTTACATGATGGTAACATTAATTCAGCTTTAGTCATTACAAAGCTTTTTTTTTTTTTTTGCTATTCTCAGTTAAGTTTTATAAACTGTTATGCAGGATGGCTGGCTGTGGTGAAACTGGTCACTCAGTAAATATGCTTCCCATGAACAGGAAAGCAAATGAGTCCTATTCTAATACTGCACCTTCTCTAACTGTCCTTGAGTGTGCTATTGGTCTGCAAACATGTTTACCTAGTCTGCCTTGTAAACATGCTTTTTGCTCTCTGTGTGTAAAGGGAGCTTCATGGCTTGGAAGGCAATGAGCCCTCTGTTGACAAGAAGTTCCTGAGGATTTCCTTGATAAGCCAACCTTATTGTCACCAGAAGAACACAAGGCAGCAAGTAGAGGAAATGGTGAATATGCATAATATTATGAAGGGAGAAATGGGTGGTGGCAGTGTCATGAACACACCAGTAGAGAGCTGGAAAATGCTTTTTGCAAAGGTAAGAAGAGCACTAGAATGTTAACTGTATGTTGCTGATCTTGAAAATATGGTTCAATATAGGTGAAATGAACATGGACATCACACAAAGATTAAACAGGATATAGTAGATATATCTAAGAAGGGAGTAGCTGGACTTAGGCTGGACTGTGAGGCTAATACTGTAAACCTAGCAAGAGAGAGCTCTGATGAAGGAGTGGACAGAATGTCAGCACAGAGCGGAGCCTCTGGCATTCCATTCAGCCTCTGCTATCTTCTGTAAGGCCCCTGACGTCAGTAGATGGTCAGTAAAGAAGCCCTGCAACATCATCTGCTGATGCAAACACCTCTTTGGAAGACTCTTTTGCTCATTTACAACTCAGTGGAGACAGCCTGGCTGAAAGGAGTCATGAGGAGAAGGAGAATATTGTGAATTACCATCTTCAGGCAGGGTACCAGCACTAGACACCTCCACTGAAGAAACTGAATCAGATGCCAGTAGTGACGTTGAGGGCACATCAGCACTTGTTGCACAGCACTCCTTGACCCAACAAAGACGTGTGGTTCCTAATGCAAACCAGACAGTATCTGATCAATCAGATCGATCAGGAACTGATGGCTCACTAGCAGGGGGTAGAACAGTGAGTACCACTGTCAGATCTAAAGGGCCTGATGGACAGGGCACTGTAGCTAAAGTTTAAATTAGAAAAGCATCTTCAGCTCCATGTTCAACATTAAAATGGTTATCTGTGAGTTTCTGCCCACATAACATTATATTCATCCCTAGTGGTATTTTTTGCGGGGAAGGAGGAGTGGAAAGGGGTTTAAGAAAGATAGATCTATATATAATGTCTAACGTGTCTTTGTTGAGAAATTTATTTAATATAAGGAACCTGAGTGTTAATAGTTGAGAGTTATTTAGTAATCACCAAGTTTTCTCAAGGTCTGTTTAGTTTACAGTTTTAAAAAATTTCTTCAACTCTTTTGGCCAGTGTATATGTATTATCTGCGCATTAATGGCCCCATCTGACTCTTACTTCTGCATGGATTGACATAAAACCGTTATTAAAAGTTGGCACCTATGAGATGCCTGTTATCAGTATTAATAGGAAGCTTAATGTGAGAATACATGGGAAGTAGGAATGTTATAATAGACAAAAATGATTTAAATTGAGTAAAGTTACTGAAATGGAAATGTAAGGAAAATACCTAATAACATAATGTTTCATAATCTTGTTTGTAACACATTTCATGGTGTTCCCACAGACTTTGCTGTCTAGCCCATGTAGTTTGAAGTTTCTGTTGATCTGTGATTTTCTTTTTGATTACAAAATTTATAATTTAATAAATACTAAAATTTACTAATAATAAATAAATTATAAGCAGTATTTATTTACTTCCTTATTTGTAATGAATTTATCTAACTTAAGTAGGTTATTATTATTTTGAAATGTGTATTTATGAAGCAGTCATAAATAAATATTAATCTCCAAACCAAAGCTACATATTATAACAGTTTAATTATTAACTGAGGATATAAGTATACCTACCATTTTATTAAAGAATTTATATTATGTGAAAACATGAGAAAGTCAACCAAATTATAGAGTAAAATCCTTTGTCTGTAGTATGTTTGAATAATATATTATTCTTAGTTTTTGCCAGTAATTCAAAAGTTCCTACAGATGTTGGGGTGGAGAAGTGCTAGTTATTTGGGCTTCTATTATTTAGAGCCTGAATACAATGAAGACTTGTGGTGCTGATGTAAAAATATATAATTTGTATATTTGGATGAATAGTCTCTCACTGGCTTAGTTTCTTTATTTTTATGTGGGGATGGAAATATCTACTTTTTTCCTGGGAAAAGTATTGAGTAAATTTGTTTCAGTACCATGTAATACTAAATATATGAAGCCAATGAAATATGCAGCCTATTATTTTTTCCTGATATTTCTTTTGGTATCACCATTATTTTTATGCAGATATGTTTGTTACTTCTTCAGCTGTTAATATTTGAGGATGGAAAGGAGACTGCTCAAGCTAAAGTATCATGCATTACAAGTCCAAAAAGAATACACACTAGACATTTTTGCAAATGTGCATTCTGAATGCTCTTGTCCACTGTTGGTCAGTATTCACAGTCCCCTCCATATCCCAAGTAACTCAATAAACAATTTGCCTGTCTATACCTAAAAGGCAAGAGTTCTGGTTTCTCCTCCACCCACCCTTGGCAGGAATACTTGGAAACTTTAAACAATTTAAATATCAACTGACTTATGTTCTTACCCTTTCATGGAAATGTCAAGCATTCATATTTTCAATACTAATGAACAAACAGCAATTGTTTTAATTTCATTATTTTCTCAACTGAAAGAGTGCTTACAGAGAACAGAAATAGCTAGGCTTTCTTTTTATAGATCTCACTGGTGAGTCTCAAACAATTTAGACTGAAAGACAAAAAAAGAACTCCTGTTTTTTCTTCCTGAATATGATTCTCCTGATTAAGCAAGCTTTCTTCATCCCCCCCGCCCCAGCAGAAAAAATAAGCCGCAAAGAGAAGATTCAAAACCCAGGACTTACAAAGTCCTCAGGAGGTCACTCAAGTCATCTGCTTGTCCATCAGTAGGACTGAATTACATTCCCTTGGTCAGAAATCTGCCTATTCTTTTTTCTTTTAAATTGCTGTTCAATTACAGTTGCCCCAATTCTTTCCCTGTTGCTCTCCCCTGCCGCCCAAGTCAGTCTCCACCCTGTCGTCTGTTACAGTGGGTCCTTTATACATGTTCCCTGATTAAACTCTTCCCTTTCTTTCCCTCATTTCCCCCCTGCTCCTCTGGTCACTGTCAGTTTGTTCCTTATTTCCATGTCTCTGGTTCTATTTTGCTCATTTGTTTTGTTCATTAGGTTCCACATCTAGGTAAGATCATATGGTATTTGTCTTTCACTGCCTGGCTTATATCACTTGGCTTAATACTCTGTAGTTCCATCCATGCTGTCATGAAGCATAGGAGTTCCTTCTTTCTTCCTGCTGCATAGTATTCCATTGTGTAAATGTACCATAGTCTTTTGATGCACTCATTTACTGATGGGCATCTGGGCTATTTCTAAGACTTGGCTACTGTAAATAATGGTGCTATGAACATTGGGGTGAATATGCTCTTTTGAATTGGTATTTCAGGATTCTTTGAGTATAATCCCAACAGTAGGATCACTGGATCAAAGGCAGTTCCATCTTTAGTTTTCTGAGGAAATTCCATACTGTTTTCCACAGTAGCTGCACCAGTCTGAATTGCCACCAACAGTGCACCAAGATTCCCTTTTCCCTACATCTTCACCAGCACCTGTTGTTTGTTGACTTGTCAATAATGGCCATTCTGACTGGTGTGAAATGATATCTCATTGTGGTTTTAATGTATCTCTGATGGCTAGCAATGTTGAGTATCCTTTCATATGTCTATGGGCTCTCTGTATGTCCTCCTTGCAGTGTCTGTTCAGGTCCTTTGCCCATTTTTTAATTGGATTGTTTGTTTTCCTGGTTTGAGTCAGATGAGTTCTTTATATATTTTGGAGATCAAACTCTTGTACAAGGTATCATTGGCAAATATGCTTTCCCGCATGGCTGGTTCTCTCTTCATTTTAACGCTGTTTTCTTTTGCCATGCAAAAGCTTTTTATTTTGATGAGATCCCATTTGTTTATTCTTTCCTTTATGCCCCTTGCTCTACGGGACAGGTCAGTGAAAATATTGCTGTGTGGAATATCTGAGATTTTCCTGCTTATGTTCTCCTCTAGGACTTCAATCATGTCACAACTTATATTTAAGTCTTATACATCTTGAATTTATTTTTGTGTATGGTGTAAGTTGGTGGTCTAGTTTCATTTGTTTTTTGCATGTAGCTGTCCAGATCTCCCAACACCATTTATTGAAGAGGCTATGTTCACTCCATTTTATGCTCCTGCTCCTTTTGTTGAATATTAATTGACCATAGAGACATGTGTTTATTTCTGGGCTCTCTGTTCTGTTCCATTGATCCTTACTGTTCTTAGGTCAGTACCAGACTGTTTTGATTACAGTGGCCTTGTAATATAATTTGATATCAGGTATTATGATCCCTTTTATTTTGTTCTTCTTTCTCAAAATTGCTGAGGCTATTTGGAGTCATTTATGGTTTCATATAAATTTTTGAAGTGTTTGTTCTATGTCTGTGAAATATATCATTGGTATTTTAATAGGGATTGTGTTGAATCTATACATTGCTTTGGGAAGTATGGAAATTTTAATGACATTAATTGTTCCGAACTATGAACACAGTGTTTGTTTCCATTTATTTGTGTCTTCCTTAACTTTTTTTCTTCAGTGTTGTGTAGTTTTCTGAGTACATGTCTTTTACCTCCATGGTTAAGTTTATTCCTAGGTACTTTACTTTTCTTGTTGCTACAGTAAATGGGATCCTTTTCCTAGTTTCTGTTTCTGATATTTTATAGTTGGTGTACAAAAATGTCCTTGACTTCTGAATGTTGACTTTGTATCCTGCTGATTTACTAAATTCACTTGTTAGGTCAAGTAGTTTTTTGGTGGAGTCTCTAGGTTTTCTATGTACACTATCATGTCATCTGTAAACAATGACAGTTTTGTTTCCTCCTTTTCAATCTGGATGCCTTTAATTTCTTTTTCTTGTGTGGTCACTCTGGCTAGAACTTGCAGTACTATGTTGAGTAGAAGTGGTGAAAGCAGATATCCTGATCTTGTTCCTGATCTTAGGGGGAAGGTTTTTAGTTTTTTCCTGTTGAGAATGATGTTGGCTGTAGGTTTATCATATATATGGCCTTTATTATGTTGAGGTATGCTCCCTCTATTCCTACTTTGCTGAGTGTTTTTATCATAAATGGGTGCTGTATTTCATCAAATGCTTTTTCTGCATCTATTGATATGATCATGTGATTTTTGACTTTAATTTTGTTTATGTGGTGTATTATGTTTATTGGTTTGTGAATATTGTGCTGTCTTTCCATCCCTACTCTTAAAGATCATCAGAGAAAGTTCTGCCACCTTAAATGGCAATGATTCTAGGAGAGATGGTTTGGCTTTCTCTCCAGCACCCAGGCATAGTAAACAGCACATCGCAGTACAAAACCTGGGTTACACTCATTTTGAAATTTATGTAAATAGTGTCAACTGCAGAAGAAACTCTCCCACTGACTTTCTCTTTACAGGAGGAATGTAAGTAAAAATTTTGGAAATAACATTCGTCATCTAGCAGTACTTTCTGCTTTAGTTCACTGAGTGACATATTGTAGATTTGAATAAGTAAGTGTGTCTTCCAAAAGGATGTAATTTTCTTCCTTAATCTTAAGGACTAGTTCAGTAATAGAAGAATAAAGTTGACTATGTGGTCTGAGTTCTAATATTAGAATAGAGTGAGCCAGGTATGACCCTAAGCTCACTAGGCTTGTTTGGAATGGACATGTAGGGCACTCACCATGCAGACCTGTGTAGTGGTACTACAAAAAGGATGAGGGACCACCCTGTCAGGGCCACACAGAGGGCCAGAGTGTGTACCAAATCTTTGTTCTGCAGAGTGTATTCTTTGGCTGCGACTCCCAATGCTCATGGCTTTCCTGACCCACAGAAAACACAGCAGCAAACTCTTTCCCTTTTTCTGAGTGTGTCTCCTTGTCATCTGAGCTTGTTTCTTCAAGTTGTGTAACCTTATTGTTCAGTGGCTGTTGTTCTAGAGAATCAAGGAAAGAAATAGGCCTGTAGTCATTTAAACATAGCTATGTCATACTCATTGTACCTAGAATGCCTAATATAGTCTAATTTTTAAAATTTTGTTTATATGGAAACTGCTTGGCTCTTGTATGTCTTTAGTGTGCTTGCGACAATCGTGTACTTACCTATTCAATCTGTACTGATTATGATACTCTCTTTCCTTTGCCGCATTATATTCATTTTGATACTTGAGAAGCTGTTCTCTCATTTTGGAGACCTCAGTGGAGAATGCTTCTGGAAAATTATCAGCTTGCTGCAGGTGAAACTGCTGCTGTTGTATTTGCTCAGTGAAACGTTTGGCATTCTGGAGCAGTTGGACCTCTGATTCCTGTGTGCTATGTTCCACAAGAACAGAGATTCACATAATGAGTATACACAGGGCCTGTTTCCTCCCTGAGAGGAGGTGGACAAAGTGGTTAGGGTTTCAGTCAGAACACAAATGGTAATTTAGCCACATGGACTTGAAATATAGTGTCAGCAGAAGAGAATTTAATGACTCCTATAATGTGGCTGCTATGGAAAACTCATTCAGTTTCAGTTCAACATTTCCAGTCTGTATCTGCCCTGCTACAGCCCCAGCACCACCAGTGAAAAGTCTACTTCCTAATGCCTTTCCCACCCACCAGGCAGTGGCAGTGGAAGAGAGTGGTGGGTGCTTGTAATGACAGAAGTGAGAACTAAAAGGTCAAGAGGAGTTAGGATGTGGAGAGCAGAAGAAGAATAATAGTTTTGCAACAGAACTGGGAAGTAGGAAGAAATAACACTATACCCTTGGTCCTGCATTGCTATCTGTCACTGGGGCTGAGAGAACTGAGCTGTGGGCCAGCAAGGAGGAAGCCAAGCCAGCAGCACCCTGCAAAGCTCTGCAGGGCTCTCCAAAGGGTGAGAAGTGTTGCAATATTCCTTGTATCTGCAAAGAGGTTCAGAGGGATGCCCAAAGAACTGTATGGAGTTTTCTCTCAGTTAAGCAGTGTGATGTGTGTTGGAAAAGACTACCCCAGACTTTCCATCTGAATCCTCTAAGTTCTTAGGTCTTGAGAACTATGTGTGCACACTGGCAGTCAGGACTAATTGTGGGAAATGGTTCTCCATTAGGGATGAAGGTGAGGATTTATTTTGGGGATGGGGAGGAGGAGGAGGTGGAGGAGGAGGGGCCAAAGCTGAGGACTTTGGAGTGTAGTTAGGAGCCTCAATGGAACTGAGTAAGTATGGGGTGGGGAGAAAGTAAAGGGTGCATACAGATGTAGCTCTGTTCTCCTAGTTGTTCACTCTTGCTCCCATACTCAATGTAGCCAAATGACTGAACAAGAAAAAAAGTAGGGATAACAGTTGGAGACTGGGGGAAAGAATGGCTGGGGAATGGCAGGATGGAGTTTCTATCCATTGCTGTCTCTCCTTGGCTTTTGATGGAGAAATCATGCAAGGCTATGAATTAGGAGGTGGGGAAAAGGAAGAAAGAAGCTTAGGAGTAGTGAGGAACAGAGACAGAACAGGATTTTTCCTTCTCTCTTCACACATCTTTCCCCTTCGTTCCCAATGGCTGATAGCAGGAGCTTAGGAAACCTTGTTGAATTATTCTGTGGAAGCCTCTTCTTCTGACATGCCACTGACTGGGACTGGGCTAAGGTGAGCAGACTGGGGTACGACAAAGAGGTGAGAAGTAAAGACCAAAATCTTGGCAGATGTAGGCTGGGGTTGTCATAGGACCTATACCTTTGAGTGATGAAGAGAGGTGGGGAGAAGTACCCTATAGGAGTGCCCTGTAGCAGATGATGTCAGTGTCCCACCAAAGTCCTCTTGGCCCACTCTCATATATATCAGCAGCACTTGTGTGTTTCTCTCTGAGAGCTTCTCTGGCCATAGGAGCTTGCTTGGCTTTTCAAGGGGCAAGCCAGATATGCCAGGAACTCATCTCCCTAGAAGCAATCCTTAATCAAAGAGGGAAAGATAAATACTGCAGTTTCCTCACCCATCAGTGGGAAAATTCTGACATGTGTTCTACACAGTCACACACAGTGTCCTCAGCGAGACTGAGCCCCAGTTGCCTATAGTGTTAACCCCAAGAGTAACACATCCTCAGCTGGATTACTCCCATTCCAGTCTCACTTCCCCACTCTCTCACGATAATTTCTGTATTACTTCTCAAACTACTTGAGCTCAAATCCTTGCCTCAGGGTCTGTTTGGAGGGGGAATACAAAACACAATAGGTCTCATCACAGGTGAGAAATATGAATATGATTGAAGATGTCTCCACATCAGTAAACAACATACCTTCTAACAGTGTCATGCAGCAAGGTGTACTTGGCTTTTAGTTCTGCCACTCTGGTGCCAGCAAGTTTTCCCATAGCATGTAACTAGCAAAGAGAGCACAAGATTACTATTAGCCATCACCTGCTTTATGCTTTAAGCAGAGATAACACAGATGTGTGGATTAGCTTATAAAATCTTTCAGCTAAACATGAGAGAGGAAACTGGATGTTTGGAGAAAGTATTTCTAGGTCTATAGTGCCTCCAGTAAGCTGTGTCCCTGGGCAAGTTGATTTCCTCTCCAAATGAAGACTGGTTTCTTTATCTCTAAATTGAGGGAATGACTGAATTAAATTCCTCCAATTCTAAAAACCATATTTCTAGGTTTAGCAAACAACCTGAATAGTATAGATTACTAGCATGGCTATTTGTATGTTGAGAGAGCCAATAATTATTGAGCATCTATTATGAGCAAATGTTCTACACCAGTTATTTTTTCTAAAAAATGTTTTGTGAAGTAGGTATTATATCCATTTTAAACTAAAGTTTAGAAAAGATAAATAAATTGGTCAAAGTTACAGAGTTAGTTAAAGGCAGAATCAGGAATGAAACCTAAGTGGTTCAGCTTCAAAAATTCATGTATACTCACTTGTATAATGAAGATTCTGCCTCTGTTGTCAAAGGAACTTGAAATTTATCTGGTACATAAAGCAATATTATTTATTCTTTTTTCATTTCTGATTAAAGAACTTTTGGTTCACTCTCTTAGTTAGGTGATAAGTAGTTAATAGACATCATAACACAACATCAAACACTAAAATATTACCATAATTTAGTGAGCATTTTGTAGTAGGCTTGCCTTCAACTGACATAGTATCAAAAAATCGAAGAAAAGGTTTGTGTTTTTCAATGCCATGTTGTTCTTACCTCCAAAATATTTCTTGCATCTATACACTTTCTTCTCCCTCCCTGATCCCACTAGTCTGAGTGGGTGGCCACAATCTGTTAGGTGGGCTGCTACGAAACCTCCACTGTCCTCCCCTCCCCATCATTGTTTTCAGTTAGGCCCCTGTCCATCTACTTTTCATGGAGATCTTTTAAAAAAATCAAACAAGGTCTGGATGATCAAAACTCTTCAAGTGGAATAGAATTCAAGATCTTTATAATGATTCTTAAGATCCTGCATGACTCTGCCACCCGTCCAACCTCTTTCTCCACACCCTCCTCAGGCTCACAGTTCTCCAACCATAGAGCTGCTTTTTACTTCCATAAATGCATGACTCTCTTTCCTATCCAAGGGCTTCTGCATTGGCCAGTCCTCACTTTACCCAGACTTCACTCCAACTCTTTCTTCATACCTCAGCTTAAATATCAATCCATAAGACCACCTTCTCTGACTTCTAAATTTTAGATGTTCACATACATCACCCGCCCCCCAAAGAACTCTTTTTTATATTAAAATATGCAGTGACAAATGTATGTGATTTTTAGAAAACATTACTCCCCAACTAATAAATAAACACCAAGAGGAAAAGGCTCAGGTTAACTTGCTCTTCACTCCATCAGCAGCAATGGAACTGCAAGGTGCAATGCACCTGCTTGACAAATGTTTGCCAAGGGAGCAAATGAATGAATGTGAATGATAACATGCAAAGGTCTGAGTCTATACAGTGGGGTTTCATGGTGTCTCTACCCAAATCAGAGTAGAAAACCATTGTTTACTGCACCATAAAGCCATTACTTCTTTGTGATAGTGTTTGGGATCTTTCACGAGCTCCCTACAAGCTGGTGCCAGGCACTGGCTCCAATCCCCACAATCTTGTTTTTAGTATATGGGTGAAATATGCTGAACAGGATTTTTAAAACCTTGGAGGTGGTTCCGTACTCAATATATGAAATATTTTTAAGTGCATTAGTATGTCACCTTAAATATAATTTATATGTAACTTTTAAAATGTTGAGCTCCTGTTGGAAGTTTGACCTAAAGTTATATTTTATAGGTATTTAATTAAACACATTTAGTTTGGTTCTGCAGTTTTCTTTCTGTATTTTTCAGCCAATATAAAATTTATTTCAGGTCTCAAATATTTTCATTGGTTCCTGAAATGGGGGTACATCATAAGCACTATGTCTTTAAAGTCTAATATGTTAAAACAAATAAAGCTTTGCATATGTGTACTCTTAAAGAAGAAAAGTTACTGGGAAAAGGTTATGAAAAGGCAAGTGTAGGAGTGTGTGTTTATGCATGTGTGTGTGTACTTTAAAGACCACGTGGGGCCAGCCTTGTAACTAGCTACAGGATATAAGCTATTGGGTAAAATAATTATGGAATTATGTGTTTAAAAATGCATACATATTAGGTTTGTTTTGAAGATGAAAAACCATTATCTCCTACCTGCTGCCCTACATGATGGAAACAGAAGTGAATGTGACATACGTCCTGCCCTAAGGTAGCTCACGGGCTGAGGAGATACACACAAAAGAAAAGACAGAACACTTAAACGACACTCAGTAGTTTTATTGTTAGTAAATAACTATATTGGGCATTTTATAATTTTCTTCAAATTTTAAGTTAAGTAAAAGTATGTATAAGTTATGTATGAGTATGAATACTTATACATAAGTAAAAGTACAAACTGCAGACCACTTCCAGGGGTAGAGCTTCTGGAATGGTGGTGTGAAGAGCTTAATAAATCCTCTTCCTCCAAAAAACATTGATTAAACTGGTCAAAATGATCTAAGACAACCATTTCTGGAAATTGACCTAAGGATGTGCAAGGAATTGGGCAGCATTTATTCATCAAATGCACTGAAACTCAATAGGAACAGTGGAAGACCGTGGCATTGAACCATGAGTTGTATCCATCACACTTAGCTCCATGTTGTGGAAAAACTGTTCTGGGCAGCTTTGGCAGTCAGTGAAGAACCCATGTGCCTTACCTTCCTATTGCTGAAGATCTATTCAGGTGAGTGGGTCAACCCCAGAAAACTGCTACACTCATCCTCTCCTGCCCCTAGCTCTGTGTTGTGAAAGAGCTTTACCAAATGGGTAGATGAAACTGTTCAATAGTGCCCATTCCCACACCCCAAGCTGCTGTTCTATAGGGAGACTCTGAGTGAGACAACCCAAGAAGATCAGAGTCCCCTATCTCCCCAACTCCTGTTGATCAAAGTGGGGCTGAGCAAGCTGTGAAGACTTGCAGCTCTGCCTAAGTATGCTCACTTTTTAGAACAGAGTATAAAAATCCATGCCCTGATGCACTGTCAGAAACCACAGATATCATAAAGGTTAGTTAGTAGGAAGAGGAGGCTAATAGCTTAGTGATACCATGAGGCAGACAAGCAGAAGTTTAATGGAGAAATTGGGGTCCAAGACAGCTGAAGAGGGCCCTGCTCTCACCATTGTTGCTACTGGTGGTCCAGAAGGTTATGGAACGCTCTAGGCAGTGACCAGGCAGGAGTGACCAAAGAGAGGGAGCTTCCAAAGTATCAGTCCCTGAGCTAAAGGCCAGGCAGATAGGTAGACTCCCTGAAAAGTGGTCCCAGGCTGCATACAGACTCAGCAGAAAAGGATGAAAACATTACTGGCTCAGGAGACTTAAGTACAATCTCTGACAAATCAGTGGCTGACACTAAGCTATGATGACACAAAGACAGTCTCCAGGAAGCTGACTTAAAAATAAAAAACAAGGAAGGAGTATCTAAGCAGAGATGTCAGAAGCTGAACACTATGGGAGAATACACTTCACAGAATTAGTCACTAAACGAATTAACATATGAACAACCATAGCAACACAAAATAGCAACAAAAAGCCTAGGGAGGACCCATAATTGCTACAACACAGCATTTAAAATGTCCTATTTTCAACAAAAATTATGAGACATGAAGAAATAGAGGGGAAAAGGCAGAAACTGCTTTGGGGGTACAGATGTTGTACCTAATAAAGAGTTCATGCAACTATAATAAATATGTACAAAGTATGAAAGGAAACCATATTTAAAGAATTAAAAGAGAGTATAATGACAACCCATCAAATAGAGACCATCAATAAAGTATCTAGGAGGATGAGAACTAAGATATCAAAATGATGTTCTTTGGATAGTAAGAATGCATAGCTTTTATATTTTTATTTTTGCTTATCTGTATTTTCTCATTTTCTATAACACATATTTAGTGCTTTTAATGATACAAGTCTATGGAATATGCTTGAAAAATACTGGGCTTGAAAAAAATAGGGATTTGCAGCAGAATTTCAAACAGGAGAGAACTGTGATCAGGTCCTACTGGCAGACACAGCCAGATCCTCACTAAGACTTAGTGAAAACTCAGCTACATGTTCCCTGAGTTGAATCTCCTCTCAAATGTCAGTGAAGCCTGTTGAGAGGTGGGCCAAGGATGCTTGTTAGCAAGTTTTCTGACCACAGGAAAAGCAGGAGGATGGAGAGGTTTCCTTTCCTGTTAGCTGTTTCCATCACTCCAGTCCTTTGGTGCCTAAGAAACTGGGAAGAAAGCTTGGCAGGGCAAACATCTGATAGGTCTTTATAGTTTCCACATAAATTGGAAAAGGTTAAGTCATGGGTATTGAGGAAGAACATTGATAAGCTATCTTTTATTTGACTTATTATTCTAAAAATAACCTCTCAAAAAAGAAGACTAAACTGTGAAGAATGGATTTTACCCTCCTTAAAAATAAAAATCATAATTTGGAAGTTAATATTTGTAAAACATTGATATTTCTGTGAAATTGTAAATTGTTTCTTTAAGAAGATCCACCTCTGGTTAGGAACTTCAGACACAATTCTGTAGGTGAAATGTTTCATGTGTGAGCATAACATGGAAAAAAGAATTGCATTTTTCACACAGCATGATACAATGAGTACCAAGTTTGTCATGTTTTAAAAATGCACAATGTAAGAAATAGAGCATAAAGAACAATCTTACATTGTCAAAGAATATACACAGTGAATACACAGTGAAAGGTTAGATATAATGTCATAAGTTCCTAAATGTGATTTCACAATAGATACTTGTGTTACTGAATTGCCTTGTTGCTAATTGAGACTGGAAGGAAACATTTACTCTAAAGCTAAAAGTTTAATAAGAGTTCATGATTCATAGATGACATGTAATAATATGGAAAACATTTCAAAAATTGAAGTTCTAGGACATTCCAAGGAAAGTAAAAGCTCAGTAAGAGCTTATACCAAGGGAACTTATCTGGAAGGGGGTCAGTCAGCATAAGGAGACAATTACTGTTTTCATGTCAGTGTCTTTAAAGTGGCCATGAATACTCTATTCTTGTTGCCCCCTTTGACATCAGCTACTGGTTTGGCTTCATTTTGAGAAATAGTTGCCATGTTTTGGGAGATGGCATAAACTTGAAACCCCTTCTATTCTCATCTCCCTCACCCTCACTCTTTCACTGCTGGAAATATACAACCTAGTTATTTGAAGCAGTTTCCAAATACAACTGATCTCTCAACAATAATTTGTCATTCCTTTTGTCTGACTTTTCCCAGTAGCAGTCATATGAAGCTTTCATTTCCTTCATACCTAACTCATTCACCAAACAAATATAGGCCACTTAAATTGAACCTCCACATCAACAGATCTATTTATCTACACTCATACCTACCCTTTACTTCTTTCTCCAAATCTCAAAAACGAAGTCTTTCTCTCCTTCTGGTTAGGACCAACTCATCCACCCGTGCTCTCAAATACATACTCTTCTACCTCTTTCTAGACATGAAATCATCAGTTATGCCTTCTCTCCTTTGTAACCTCTACTTCTGACTCTTTGCTGGCTCACCATATAGTAGTCAAGTATATTACAAGTGGATTTGTTTTGAATTCCAGCTCTGCTACTTTTAACTATGTAACTTGGAGTAATATTGACTCAACCTGTGCCTCAGTTTCTTCAGTTGTAAAAGAGACAAAAATAGCCCCATTTCATTGGATTGCGGTGAAGACCAAGTGACTCAGTATATGTAAGGTATCTAGTATAGTATCTAGTACACAGGTAAGGGCTTAATCAATGTCATTTATTACTATTATTATTATTATCCCCAACCTACAAATTTTCTCATTTAAAAAAAAAGGACAAAATCCACCTTGGATGCTATGCTCCCATCTAGTCATCCATTTCTTTATCTCCTTCACTTTCTTTTTTAAAAAAATACTGGTGCTTCCTCATCTCCTTCTACTTGCAACTTGTCTGAATATTTTGAATAAAAACATAATAACACACACAATATACAAACTGAACAAGAATCTTAACAACTTCACACTTTTCAATTAAGAATACACTTTAATTAACATTTAATACTTCACAACACAAACCTCCATTTCCTCCCTATAATTCTTCAAATACTGATGAAAGTTTAAGAATGAAAATAAACAGAAATAAATAATATAATGGGAATTTGAAACAAGAAATGTGGTTAACAAGGTTTCAAAGATAATTTTTGAATAATGTTTAGGAAGAATAATTTGATTGAATTTATAAAAATTTAAGAAATACAATCACCTGAATGAATTTGATGAACTGATAATTTCATTTAATCATACTTTTCTCACTTTAAAGAAAGAATTTTTAAGAGAATATATTTGAGTGGAAATCCTTATAATATTGCCCTTATAATCTTACAGCAATGTTAAGATCTTTTTTCCTGAAAGTTTCACATGAATTTAATAAAAAGAGCACACAAACAGAGATGCTTAAAAAGATTTCCTTGAAGAACAATAAACTTCTGATTTCCTGCACTCTAAATGCACTTTTCTACAGAACAAGAATTTCTGTTACATTTGTAATTTCATTTAACACATTTATTTATAAATAAATACTCCTTACACAGGCACAACACCCACAGGGATACAGGCTGCTGGAAATTTAGTGAAAACATCCCAAGAAACTCAAGGCTTCCAGCTTCCTTAGGTAACTTGAGTTTTCATCTTCCTAAATAATGCTTCCTGTGGAACCATGTTGGTCCTCACTGGTTTGAGTCCTAGTTTCCTTCCCATCACCCCATCACTATTGGTTCCATGTATATTTTTCTTTATTTCACTTAGTGTAGCCTTCATTTTTTCATATAATTTGCAATGATATTCAACCAATTCTGTGAGCATCCTGATCACCAATGCTTTGAACTGTGCTTCTGATAGGTTGGCGATCTCTTCATCGCTTAGTTGTAATTGTTCTGGATCTTTAATCTGTTCTTCCGTTTGGGCCTTTTTTTTTTTTGTCTTGAGGCGCCTGTTACCTAGTGAAGGGCAGAACCTTAGGTGTTCACCAGGGCAGGGCAACCCACATCGCTGGGTTGTGAGGCTGTATGTGGGGAGGGGTCCGAAAGGGAACAATGGTACTTGATCCTCTCTCTTTTGGATTTCAGTCCTGTCTGCTGCTTCCCCCAAGCAAACTAAGCCCTTGTGGTGCTGATTCCCAGGTGGGTGGGCTTGTGTACATTCTAGGACCCTGTGGGTCTCTCCAAAAAACTCTCCTGTGAGGCTGGGAGTTTCTCCTGCTTCCTCAACCCCCACAGGTGTTTTCAATTGGTGTTTTGAGGCTTTATTTCCACACACTGGGGCCCTAGGCTGCATGGTCTGTCTAGCTCCCCAGTTTCACCTGGTTTATCTGTGCACGAATGTGTGACCACCCTGCCAGCCAGCCGCCTTGCATGCCTCACTGAGTCTATCCGTTGCTACCCTGTGTGCCCGGAGTCTGCAAGTTACTGTTGTTTTTTGCTGCGACCCCTCTCCACCCAGCCACCTAACTCTGCCCTTCCTACCGGTCTAGATGAATGTGTCTCTTTTAACTCCTTGGTTGTCGGACTTCCATACAGTTCAGTTTTCTGTCAGTTCTGGTTGTTTTTTCATTTCTAAAGTTTTGTTGTCCTTCTTTTGGTTGTGTGAGGAGTCACAGTGTGTCTACCTACCCCTCCATCTTGGCTGGAAGTCCCATCTCCTTCACTTTCATTTCAGCTTTTCTCAAAAAGAGTACTCTCTGCTCTGTATCTCCACTCCCTTGCGTTCCAGTTACTCAACAGTCCATAGTGACCAGACTACCAGTACATCACCAAATTGGTAAACTGACAAATGACTTCCTCATATCTCTGGCTGATTTTGATATATTTTTCTTTATCATTGTTTTTCAGTTATTTGTTTATGATATATTGTGTGTGGTTTCCTTGGCTTTAAATTTGCTCTAAGCTTTGGATCTGTGGGTCTATAGGTTTTCTCTTTTTTTAAAAAATATTTTATTTATTTTATTTTTAGAGAGGGAAGGGAAAGAGATAGAGAGAGAGAGAGAGAAACATCAATGTGTGGTTGCTGGGGGTTATGGTCTGCAACCCAGGCATGTACCCTGGCTGAGAATTGAGCCTGTGATGCTTTGGTTCACAGCTCATGCTCAATCCACTGAGCTATGCCAGCCAGGGTGGGTTTATAGGTTTTCAACAAATTTGGAAACTTTGTGTTATTTCTTTAAATATTTTCCTGTCCCTCTCTCCTTTCCTTCTATAACTCTACTTACTCATATGTTTGGCCACACAGTGTCCACAGATCACTGATGATCTGTTCATTTTTATCCTTTAGTCCTTTTTCTTTGTTTGATTTTGGATAGTTTCTATTGTCATATCAGAAAGCCCACTAATCTCTTTTTCTTTAGTGTCTAATCTGTTGTTAATCCCATCCAATAATTTTTTCATCTCAGCTACTGTACTTTTCACCTTTGGAAGTTTGATCTGGGTCTTTTTTATAATTTCCACTTCTCTCATTAATCTCATGCTTTCCTTCACCTTTTCCCCAACATTCAAAATATGTATAATAGCTGTTCTAGTGTCTTTGTCTACTAATTCTATTTCTGTGTCTCCTCTATGAATTTATTTTTCTCCTCATTATATTGTCAAATGTTTCTGCTTCTTTGCATGCCTCATATTTTTTATTAGATGCCAGACATTGTGAATTTTGCACTGTTAAGAGAAAAAATTTTTTGGTGTTCCCTTAAATATTTTTGGGTTTTGTAAGTCAGTTAAGTTACTGATAATTTAACAAACTGTTGGAAACAATTTGGTTCTTTCAAGCTTGCTTTCAACTTATCTGCCCATACTCTGAAATATATACTATTCTTTTAAATATATAATCTTTTGTCTATGGCTAATTTGGCCTCATTACCAAGTCAATACCCTTCTCTTCAGGTTTGTAGGCCCATGCTTAATCCACTGAGCCACACCAGCCAGGGATGAATACCCTTCTATTCAGAGACCATGTATTAGTGGGTCTTTCTATTCTGGTTGATGGGAACATGAGCTATTCTTGGCCCTGTGTGAGCTCCAGGTATTATTCCACACCCTCCTTTCTGGGAGTTCTTTTCCCAGCTTCAGCAGTATCCTTGAAAGTGTGTACTGATCAGTACTCTTCTGCAGATGTCTGGAGCACTCTCTCTCTGAAACTCTCTCCTCTCCTGATCTATGTACTTTGCCACCTTGGAATCCCTGTACCGCATACTCTGTCTCCTCAAATTAGCAAGACCTGGCTCTGTGTTCCCCTCTCTGTCATACCACTGGAAATTCTCTAAATAGTAAGCTGGACAAGTATAGGCCTTCATTTATTTCCTTACTCCCAGGGATTACTATCCTTGACTTCAAGTCTTATCCCTTTTGAATTTATCCTTCAGGGTGTCAACAGAGTATTCTATCCAAAACACAATTTTTACTTTGCTTTAAACCTTTGAAAAGATCCCATCACCTTCAGAATTAAGGTTAGCTCTCTTAACATGGCATCTAAGGGTCTTCATTATCTGGCAACTGCTGTCCCTCTCCTCCCTTTCTAAACCTCCCCTGACCATGCCGTTCTGTAATATTTTCAGTGGTAGGCAGATGTCCATGTACTGATTCCTAGAACCTGTGAATATGCTACTTCACATGGCAAAAAGGACTTTGCAGATGTGATTGAGCTGGGGTAGATTATTGTGGTTGATCTGTCTGAACCCAATCTAATCACACGAGTCCTTAAAAGAAGAGAATAGGCCCTGGCTGGCGTAGGTCAGTGGATTGAGCTTGGGCTGTGAACCAAAGTGTCGCAGGATTGATTCCCAGCCAGGGTACATGCCTGGGTTGCAGGCCACGGTCCCCAGCAACCGCACATTGATGTTTCTCTCTCTCTCTCTTTCTCCTTCCCTTCCCTCTCTAAAAATAAATTAAAAATAATAAAAATAAAATCTTTAAAAAAAAGAAGAGAATATTTCCTGGCTGAATTGGAGAGGTGAAATGGAAGAAGGAGGAAAGACTGGGAGTTGTGAGGAGGACTTGACCTACTAGGTGAAGGGGGTCAAAAGACATAGAATGTGTGTAGCCTCTTGAACCTGGAAAAGGCAAGGAACCAAGTACTCCCCTAGGACCACCAGTAAAGAATGCAGTCCTGCCTACACCTTGATTTTAGCCCCTTGAGACTCATGTTGTATTTGATTAAGCCACTAAGTTTGTGCTAATTTGTTATGAGAACAATAGAAAACTAATACAACTCCCAAACCATGTTTTTGCATGTTATTTTCCCCTATCTTTAATTTCTTCACTATCTAGTTCATTTGGAGAATCTTACTCTTCCTTTAAAACAACTCAGTGCTCACCAATTGTAGATCCATCAAGAGACGCCTCCAGGCAGAATTCTTTCTCTCTATGGCTTCTCTATTTTTAGATGCACTTAGTATTGTATACATTGCACACTATTATCAACATATGTTTAAATATGTCTCTACACTAGGCTGTGCATGCCTCCATGATGGGAACTCCAATTTAATCATCTTTGGGCCTCAGCATATAGCTTGGTATCTTGTAAGTGCTCAATCATTTTCATTAAATTGTTCTTTTTTTTAAAGTTTAAAAAAGATTTTATTGAATTTACTGGGGCGGCATTGGTTAGTAAAATTTTATGTTTTAGGTGTATAATTCTTGACCTACTAGATGAAGGTCAAGACTATAATATATATTATATTATATACATATGTTGTATATATTTGTATATATATATATATACAAATATTATATACATATATATTGTATTGTGTGTTTACTACCTCAAATCAAGTCTCCTTCCATCATCATTTATTTCTGCTTTACCCTTTTCTACTTCTTCCCCACCTCCCCTCCCCCTTCTGTCTAGTAATCACCATACTATTGTCTGTGTCTATGAGTTATTTATTTATTTATTTGTTTGTTTGTTTAATCTCTTCATTTTTTTCACCTAGCCTACTAACCCCCACCCTTCTGGCAGCTGTCAGTCTGTTCTCTGTATCTATGAGTCTGTATCTATTTCATTAGTTTATTATATTTATTAGATTCCATATGTAAGTGAAATCTTATGGTACTTGTATTTTCCTGACTGGCTTATTTCACTTAGTATAATATTCTCCAGGTCCACCCATGCTGTCACAAAAGGTAAGATTTCCTTCATTTTTTTATGGCTGAGTAGTATTCCATCATGCAAATGTACTGCAGCTTTTTTATCCACTCATCTACTATAGCACTTGGGCTGCTTCCAAATATTGGCTATTGTAAATAACACTGAAATAAACATAGGGATGGATATATTCTTTCAAATTAGTGTTTTGGGTTTCTTCAAATATATTCCCATAAGTGGAAACATTAGGTCATAGGGCAATTTCACTATTAATTTTTTGAGGTAACTTCATAATGTTTTCCACAGTGGCGCGCCAATCTGCATTCCCACCAACAGTGCACAAATGTTCCCTTTTCTCTACATCCTTGTCAGGACTTGTTGTTTGTCGATTTACTAATGATGGCCATTCTGACAGGTGTGAAGTGTTATCTCATGGTGGTTTAATTTGCATTTCTCTCATGATTAGTGACATTGAGCATCTTTTCATATGTCTCTTGGCCATCTTAAACTATTCTCAATTTAAGCTTAAATAAAAGCCAGTTATATAGTTGGAAGAAATCTTATTTATCCATTAATTTCCATTCTATTGAATAATTTACCTGTCAGAGAAGGCAATAGAAAAGGAGAAATAGTGAAAAGTAACTTGACTTAAACTTGACAGAGTAGAAAATCTGTCATACAAAACTGGCTGCCTCATCCACAGCTTCCTTTCTCCCTTCTGTGTGGTTGGCAAGGCTCACAAGAAGGGCAGAGAGATCCAGGACTGTTCCCTCACAGCTGTGTGTTCCTCCCTTGGTGGCCCACCACAGGAATGTGACGAGGAGGCCACAGTGACAAACAGGGCCTCCCAGGAATGAAGGTATCAAACATAATAGACATTGTGGATGAGTAATGCAGGTGCTTAGCTATATGTAAAACTTCAAAGTTAGATTACAATAACTTTAAGAGAACATGTATAGCCTTGTAAACATCTGCTTAAGCACATACATGCTAATGAGTGGTATTTCTTTAAAAACTCACTCTTGTCCCAGATAAACTGCAATTGCTTGGAATTTTAACTGTCATTTAACATTTGTTTAAAATTATTCTGGCACCCCAACTTCCAAAGACCTTGGGGAGAGAGGGTAGCAGGTTGGAATGGCTGTAAGCCTGGAAGGCAGTAAACAAGCCAGAGTGAAACCCACATGCCTCTTTAAGAACTTCAAAGGGTGAACCTAACTGGACCCAAACCATGAGGGGTGTTCACATAAGGGTCAGGAGATAATCAGAGCCACAGCAGGAACCAGAAGAAAATGGGTGAGGCAGGGTTAGCAATGGTCCAAGAAAGAAATGTGTTGCCAGTTGACTCTGACCAATTAGCTTTCAGTCCTTCACAAGCAGAAGTCCTACCTCTAGTGAACTTTTAAAGTCCGTAAGTGGGTTTAGGTAGTGAGAAATCTGAAATGGAGATGCGGCCTTTAGAGACCAGAGCATCTCTTGCACAAGGGTTACAAGTGTATGAAGATGTCTGCAGCTGGTCAATTGTTTATTTCACTGTCCTGCCTGATTCTGTCCTCAGGGTCTGCCACTGTAAATGTGGCTGAGCCCAGGGAGCAGGAGGCTGGATTTCTGGGACTGGCTGCTTTCTATGCTGCTGAGTAAGTGTTGGTGCCCACTTTTCAGACCTCTTCTGTGCAATGAGAGCACTGCCTGTCTTAACTGGCTGTCAGCCAGTGTCTCCCAGCTCTAGGCTATGAGGTTTCAGGAAAGGGACATAGCCACAGCCCACAACAAAGAAACTTGGGACTTCTGGTGCCCACCTTCCTGTTTTGGGGATACTTTATGCCCACAGCACTGTTTCCAGTATTCATAAATAATAATTTATTTAGCATAGATACATCCGGAAGCCATACTTCTCAGCAGTGTGGCGTTGCAGCACTACCCTCCACTTCCCCTGGTAGCAGGCAGTTTGTGACGCACAATGAATGAAACCTTTCACTGATAATCACAGAAGTGTTCTTTAAAAAGAACAAAAACTCAAAGCTTCAGCTTGAACTTTCCCATTGATACCATAACATGGAAACTTGGGAACACAATATGGAGATATTTGAGTTCCATTCTTGCTAATTTACTGGTAAGGGGGGCTTTAAATCCTGGCAGCATATTTACACAAGCCATATAATTTTTAAAGTTTATTTCTAAATATTTTATTATTTTTTATTCTATTATAAATCAAATTGTTTTTGCAATTTCAGTTTGGATTGTTTATTGCTAGTGTGTAAAAGCCATTCCATTTTAACTAAATTATTAAGAAAATACAAGCTAACCCTTATAATCCTGGTGTAAGCCTTTCTTCAAATGTTTCACTTAGGAAAGACTATCTTTGACTCTCTTGTTCACTTAAGGTCATGTAGAACACCACCTGACCTTAAGATACTCAAAAATATATAATAATTGAGGCTACTATATTTCATACATTCCTCAATTAGAGCACTCATCTTGTTGTGTTGATATCATGCTCATATGTCTGTCCACCATATGAGAAGCTCTCTGAAAGCAGGGATCATTCTAGAGTCTCAAGAACTTTTCATAGTACATGGCACACAGCAGGTGCTTAGCACATAACTGAAGAATCTATCAGTATCTAGCAAAGTGGGGTGTAGCATGAAGGGTTGAGCATATCACAGAAGGGAATCTCAATGTATGGCTTTCCATTTCCACATGCACATGTAAATTGGGCCAAAATGACCATAAAGGACATCACCCATAGAATACAAAGAAATCAATCCAAAAGGAACACTGGCAGCCTGAAGGGTGTGTGTGTACATGCAGGTGCAAACATATGTGTAAACTGAGGAAGACATAAACTTGATGCCAGTTGTGGAAAATTTATGGATTGGTTGATTTTGTGTAAGATACACATTCCCGATACAGGTTGGAATGAAATATTAAGAGCCTCTGAATAGAAAATTTGTCAAGCATTTTCTCCTGACAGCCTGCCACCCAGAAAAAGTACTTAACATGATCTACTTCCAAGGACGCTTACCTCAGCCCACAGTTACTCAACTTGACTAGTCACACAATAGATGGGTGGGCCAAAGAGAGATTCAAATCCATTAATGAAGCAAAAAATCCAATAACTCAATATTTTAATTCTAACAAAAACTCTTTTTTCCCCTCTCACTTTTCTTGTCTTTATTTATTTATTTTTTATTGTTCTGTTACAGTTGTACCAATTTCCCCCTCTTTGTTTTCCCTTGTCCTGGCCACCCCACTCCCACAGTCAATCCCCACCCTGTTGTCCATGTCCATGGGGCATTTATACCTGTTCCTTGGCTAGACCCTTCCCCTTCTTTCCTTCCTTATCCCCTTCCCCCTCCTCTCTGGTCACTGTCAGTCTGTTCCTTGTTTCCATGCCTATGGTTCTGTTTTGCTCATTTGTTTGTTTTATTCATTAGGTTCCTCTTATAGGTGAGATCATATGGTATTTGTCTTTCACTGCCTGACTTATTTCACTTAGCATAATACTCTCCAGTTCCATCCAGGATGGTATAAAAGGTAGGAGTTCCCTCTTTCTGCTGCTGAATTCTAACAAAAACTCTTTAAAGAGCAAGGTAATGGGCCCTGGCCAGGTGACCCAGTTGGTTGGAGCATTTTCCAGTAGACCAAAAGTTTGTGGGTTTTATTCCTGGTCAGGGCACATACTTAGATTGAGGGTTCCTGCTGGAGGCAACCAATGAATTCTCTCTCTCTCCCCCACTCCCCCTTCCTCTTATATATCAGTTGAGGATTAAAAAAAGGGGTCAAGATAATAGAATTTTAAAATAACTCAACTGGTATTATAAAAGGTTATATTTAAACCTGAAGTTAGATCTTCAAAATCTTTTAGATTATGACCTAATATAAACCAATTATTCACCTTATAAATTTATTGAACTACTGTAACACATGGATAGCATTATCCATGGCATTTATATAACATATTATTCTGGAATTTCCTCAGAAATTAACAGTTTTCAAAGAAATCTGGTTTTTATGATATTTGGAAACATAGTTCTTTAACTTGTCTTAGTTTTTGAAAAAGCCGAGAAAACCATATAATATTATCAAGTATAATTTTAACTTTTTCACTTGACACCAACTTTAATACCCAAGCAACGTAAAGTAAAAATAAGTGAAAAAAAGGCTTAAAAATAAATTTCCACAAATATTTCACCAAACACAGCTGTTTCTAGTTCACTAAGTCAACTATTAC
Organism: Phyllostomus hastatus; assembly: GCF_019186645.2. NCBI lineage: Eukaryota > Metazoa > Chordata > Mammalia > Chiroptera > Phyllostomidae > Phyllostomus > Phyllostomus hastatus. Next base: position 44,502,915 of record NW_025334041.1, read on the forward strand.
AAAATATTTTAATGTGCTTTCTGGCAAACATAAATAGCCTCATTTCATGGAAATGTCACATTTCCAGTTATTCATAATAGGTTGTAACAGCTTAAGGATATGTAATTATTGCTACAGATTTCTATACCAAGAAAAGAAAGATTCTACCTAAATCTCTTAAAATATGCAAGATAGGCCTTAATCCATGTTATAACAGTGTATTTCATTCATTTCATTAGAAGCTAGTAGCAAATAGTATATAACTATACTCTTCAGATATTTTTAGTATGCCCAATTAAAAATTGGTAGATTTTCCATAAAAATCTGAATGTTTAGCCTCTCTTGAAAAATTATTAGAATTGGTAACACTGGATTCATATTTTCACTTTACAACAATCAATTGGCATTTACCTAAGACTGACTTTCAGAGGTGCTAAAGAGGCTGTACCCTTTAAAAGGAGCACAGTTTGTCCCACCCATTCAATGTAAATGCAATGTGTTAACATAACACCTAGACCAGCTCACTCATTTGTGTTACATTTATGGATCTTGTAGGCACTTGAGACTGGGACCCTGATTTTAATTGTTGTGTGTGTGTGTGCATACATATATATACACACACACACACACATACACACAAGGTCAGGCACAAATAATGCCTCTTTTTTATTATAAAATCTTTTATTAAAAATTATAAGCATGTAATTCTGTAACATAACAATATCACACTCAGGCACACCATAAGACATTTTAGGTGAAATGTGCAAATTAAAACTAAATTATTACACCCATATTATTACCCTACCAACCACACTCAAGCAGGCATTACTTCTGCCTGACCCTATATAATATATAAAATTTTATATATATGAATATTTTCTACTATATATATTTAAAAATAGGAAATATTTCATTGATTGAGAGAATGGCTCCACTTATAAACTCTTGCATGGACTTTTTGGAATGTAATATTCTTCAGGATTGTGTCTGCCTCTCTTGTCTATCTCTGTACCTTCCTTAGCATAAGGATGTATGACTGCATCATCTCAGGTATAGAACTTGATGCTTTAAAGTTTCTGAGATTTTCTTACTGTTTTTCCACTTTAGCCTGATAATTTTATGAAAAGATTAAATAAACATTAGTCTGATACTTTTTTGTCTAACTGAAATATTTAAAATCATTTAAATTGAATATTTTGTTACTTAGGTATTTAAATATATTTTTAATTCAATAAAACATACCATGGAACAAAATACAACCTGAAAAGATTATAAAGCCACTGAAAAAAATGTGTCAGTCAGCTAAATTTTGTTGGGGCTTGAAAACAGGAAACATTCAGTTCACATGAAGTACTTTTTCTTTCACAGGAACTAATGTTCCCTTTGGCTCTGTACTTTATGAGCTTTGACAAAAAAGCAAATTGTAACTTGTAAGGAAGTGAAGATAAATTCTGAACAACTTACACCATCAGTTATCATTTTAGTAGAGGTTTGAGCTAAGCAGCAAGTGAACATCCAGTAATATAGTCCAATGAGTAAATTATTTCCAGGAAAATTAGTCACCAGCACATTAAGGATTCTAAGAGGGGTGTTATCAATACAAAAATAACTTATTCAAAAATAGCACAATTTAGGACTTCCAGTAAAATGGAAAACTGGAAGTTTTATTAAAGTAGGGATGATGTCCTTCTTTCCTGTCACTATATTGCCAAGTCTAGCCGATGTGCAACTCATAAATACTTGTTGAATAAGTGAAAGAAAGAGTACATTTAAGTGCTTAGCAAATAACAGTCATTCAATAAATATTTACTAAATAAATAATTCATGAAATGAATTTATTCAATACATATTTACCACATGAATACACAGTACAAATTAATAATTCTCATATATCTTATTGAAAGTGGTAATTATTGAGAAGTTGATATTTATTATGTGAGGTACTTTATGTATGTTATTTTATTTGGTTAGCCATCACAATAACCCTACAAAGTTAGCATTATAATTCCAAATTTTAAAAATAAAAGCAAACATAACTCAGGATGGTTGAGTAACTTGAGCAAAGTCACAAAGTTGGTGACCTTGTAGGGATTTGACCATGATCCTATTCTGTTACTCATTTTTAAGTGAATTAGAGAAACTTAGAAATGAAATCCTGGAAAATCTTAGAAATCTTATTGATGGCATAGAAATAGTCTGAAACACATTTAGAGAAGTTAAGGTAGTACAGGTTGACTGACATAAAAATAGCATGTAGGGGAGAATGATATGTATAGAAAGACACTATTCAAGTTGAAGCTGTGAGGAAAGATGGGGGAAGAAGATATATTAGCTAATTTTGATATCACATACATGAAACCAAAAGATAACAGTCAAAAATAATTATAAAAAAAGAGGGAGAAGAGTAACAAAAGCACAAACCTTCCTAAATTCCAGAAGCTATACTGTGAATAAAAAAGACATATATGAGCGTAAAGGAAGAATAAACCTTAGAGTTATACTATAGGAAGAGGAAAGGAACAGGGTAGAGGAGATAAAAATAGAAGCTAGAATTCTTGAGTATACTTTGCTTAGTAAATATGATCTAGCATGTCTTATTTACAAATAATGCCTTAATTTAAAAATTATATACCTTAATTACAATTAAAATGATAATTAAATTTAAAAGCTATTTCTAAAAATTGAAAACAAAATAAATCAATTGGCCATAACTATGTATCGAGTTAGTACATAACTATACAGAAAGGAATCATTTCAATTTGACTAAATCCTAAGTAGTTTAGACCATAAGGACAAAAAGAGCTGCATGTGTTTTCTGTAATCACATTATTGGTGGTAGTGTTATTTTTGAAACAATTATGTGTGTATTGTGTAATAAAGTGAATGAGTCATTTTACTATGAATTAAAAACCATAAGTTTTATGTGGGGAAAAGAGATGTCTGTAACATTGATGAGGTTAAGTAAATTCCATGTCTTACTGACTTTGATATATCATGTTGTATTTTATGAGGTCTGGCCAGAAAAAATCCAGCCATTGTTAATATGAGAACAGTTTGCTTGACATCGATGTAACCTGGCAGCCAAAGAGAGTGGACTGGAATGCACATGTGTGAACAATGACAACTTCACTGTAGTAGTCAGTGGGGGTGGTAGATGCCATTGAGTGAGCATGTGTACTGTGTGGCCATTGCATTCAAAATGACTGAGTAAGTAGAGCAATGAATCTGCATCAAATTTTGCATTGACCTTGAACATTCCTCCATGGAAACTATGCATATGATTCAGAAGGCTGCAGCTATGGGTAACTTGTGACTGGCAGCTTCATCATGATAGTGTGCCCACTCATGCATCACATCTCATGCAGTTTTTTGGTGAAACATCAAATCATCCAGGTGACACAGCCCTCCTACAGCCCAGATTTAGCGTCCCATGACTTCTGGCTTTTCCCAAAACTAAAACACCTTTGAAAAGGAAGAGATTTCAGACCATCAATGAGATGCAGGAAAATACAACAGTGCAGCTGATGGCGATTGGGAGGTCCTCACACAGTTGTGTGAGGTCCCAAAGTGCCTACTTTGAAGAGGACTGAGGCATCATTAGTCTATGTACAGTGTTTCTTGTACCTTGTATCTTCTTCAATAAATGTCTGTTTTTCATACTACGTGGCTGGTTATCTGATGATTAAGGAATTTTCAGTAGTTGGGGGAGTATGATAATGATAATGGTATTATAGCTACATTTTAAATGGGAGTTCTTGTCTTTTAGAGATGAACATTGGAATATTTATAAGAAAAATGCTCTGATGTTAGGGATGAGCTTCACAATAATCTGGAGTTTGGTGGTATAGGACATGAGTAGGGGTGAAACAAGATTGGCCACAAATTGATAATTGCTGAAGCTAGGTTATGAATACTTGTGGATTTATTCTTTACTTTTACACAGGATCATTATTATTATAAATTTTTGAAATTTTCCATTAAAAGGTTATATACTTCTTGGTATAACCAAAAGCAGCAGAATTTATATATCCAAGTGAGTGTTGACCTAAAACACTTTAAAGGCTTTAAAGGAATAACACCAAATTATTCCAATAATATTATATAATTTCTATATAATGCCATAATTGTTAATATTATAAATATTTATAAGTATAGTCAACCTTATTTTTACACAAAGTTACTATCAGTTGGCTTTCTTTCCTACCTCAATCGCCAGACTTAGCTCTGTATAAGCTTTGGCTCTCCTCAAAACCCAAATCCATCCTCAGAGAATATATATATGCCAGCCACAGAGATGATGAAAGAAAGTACAGATTTAGAATGTAAAGATGACAGATTTAGAATAGACTATATCAACTAGTTTAAAAAGAAAGCATAAAGGAAGACTTCCAGCCAAGATGAAGGCATTGGTAGACACACTTCACCACCTTGCACAACCAAAAGAAGGAAACAACCAATTTTAAAACAAAAAAACAACCAGAACTGCGAAAATTGAACTGTATGAAAGTCTGACAACCAAGAAGTTAAAGAAGAAACTTTCATCCAGACTGGTAGGATGGGCAGAAATGGGTATCCAGGGTAGAGAGGTTATGCAGCAAGATGCAGCTGGTAGACTTGGTGGTCCCACATTGGTGTGCAGATAAACTGGGAGGAACAACTGGGGAGTGAACCAGACTGCGCAACTCAAGATTCCACTGTGGGCAAAATAAAGCCTTAGGATCTCTGGCTGTGAAAATCTGTGGGGACTGTGGTGGTGGGAGAAACTGCCAGTCTCTTGAAAGCAAGGCAAGAGCCCAGCAAGTGGCATTGTCCCTCTCTGACCCCTCCCCCACAGACAGTGCCACAACGTGGGGAGTGGGTTGCCCTACTCTGGTGCATACCTAAGGCTCCACCCCTTACAATGTAACAAGTGCACTGAGACAAAGAAATATGGCCCAAATGAAAGAACAGATCAAAACACCACATAAAGAATTAATCATCAAGGAGATAGTCAACCTAGCAGATGCAGAGTTCAATATGCTGATAATCAGAATGCTCAAAGAATTGATTGAGTGTGTATTCAAAATAAAGGAAGAAGTGAAGGCAATACAAAGTGAAATAAAGAAAATATACAGGGAACTGACAGTAAAGGAAAGGAAACTGACTCACATCGATGATTTAGAACAAAATGAAGAAATAAACATCCAAATGGAAAAGGATGAAGAAACAAGAATTCAAAAAAATGAGGAGAGGCTTAGGAAGCTCAGGACAATTTTAAATGCTCCAACATCCAAATCATAGGGGTGCCAGAAGGAAAAGAGGAAGAGCAAAAAATTGAAAACTTATTTGAGAAAATATTCCCAATCTGGCAAAGGAAATAGATATACAAGTCCAGGAAGCACAGAAAATCCTAGAGTTGGACCCAAAGGGGATCACACCAAGGCACATCATAATTAAATTACCCAAGATTAAAGATAAGGAGAGAATCTTAAGAGCAGCAAGAGAAAAGGAGACAGTTACCTACAAAGTAGTTCCCATAAGACTATCAGCTGATTTCTCAAAAGCAACTTTGTAGAAAAGAAGGGACTGGCAAGAGGTAATCAAAATTATGAAATGCAAGGATCTACATCCAAGACAACTCTATCCAGCAAATGGAAGGGCAGATAAAGTGCTTCCCAGATAAGGTCAAGTTAAAGGAGTTCATCATCATGAAGCCCTCATTATATGAAATGTTAAAGGGACTTATTATTTTAAAAATAATTTAAAAAAAACAGAAAATAACAATTGTTTGCAAGGATGTGGAACAATTGCAACCCTTGAGCATGGATAGTGAGAATTTAAAATGTTGCAGCCACTGTGGAAAACACTATAGTGATTCCTCAAAAAAAATTAAACATAGAATTACCATATGATCAATTCCATTTCTGGATAGGTATATATACAAAAAATTGTAAGCAGGGACTCAGACACTTATTTGTATACCCATGTTCACAGCAACATTAGTCATAATAGCCAAAAGGTGGAAACAACCAAAATATTCACTGATAAACAAAATGTGATATACTTGTACATGTACAATGAAATATTAGTCAGCACTGAAAAGGAATGAAATTCTGATACAGGCTACAGTATGAACTAACCTTGATGACAGTATGCTAAATGAATCAGCCAGATATGAAAGGACAAATATTGTATAATTTCACTCATATGAAGTACCCAGAATAGTCAAATTCATAGAGAAAGAAAGTAGAACAGTGGTTACCAGGAGCTGGGACAGCAGGGCATGGGAAATGAGTGTTTAATGCGTACTGACTTTAAGCACAGGCTGGTGAAAAAGTTCTGGAGGGAAAAGCGCTGATGGTGGCATAGCAATGTGAATGTACTTAATGCCACTGAACCATACACTTAAAATGGTTAAAATGGTGAATCTTATGTTGTGGACTTTTTATTACAATAAAAAAGTACTAAGATTACAGTTGTCACATGCATTTCCATATTTTCTATTTTTTTACAATAAGTATTTCATTTACATTATAAAATAATTTTTTTCACAAAAAAAGATTAAAAAAATGTGTCACATGTCTTCTGGAATAGAACTCTGGGCAGGGTGGGGCACAAAATATTTTTAAAAATATATCATTCTAAGATTTATTCTCTAAGTCAGACAATACATATAAACATAAACATAGAAAGGAAAATGGGAAAAATTTATAGACATATTGGTATATATTGGAGAAATTGAATCATTTTCATGTATGGCAAGGCATGTGAGTAGCACATGTAGGAACTCCAAATTGTTTTGACAGACCTGAAGAAACTGTATTGTTTTCTAAAATCCCAGAAGCATTGTGCTAGAAAAGTTTTAATGTGGATACACTGTTTTTTGTGGCATGTTTTCTATAGTCTAGCTACAAATTAAGGTAGTATAGAGGTCAATCTAGAATAGATGAACTGGAAATTAGAGATCTGAGCAAAGCTGGTCTGGCTTGGACAGGCCATCTAGTTTTTCTTTGACCTGTTTACTCAGCTGCGAAATGAAGGAGCTGGTCCTGATAGCGTGTAAGGTCATTTCCTAAGGTTTTGTGGCACTGCGACAAATATGCTTGAAATAGCTGTTTAATACTAAAATTATTTTGGCAAACTCTAAATGATATTTGTTTTAACTATGTTATGTTAATTATTAGAATATATATCTAGTATATTCAGCTTTCAACTGACAATGTTATTTGCTGTTTGTTGTAGTACTGGTATTTTAAAATATGAGAAACTTGAAAATTAAAACAAATTAATTGTTAAGAAAGCAAATAGTGGAACAGCAAAACTCCTTAAAACATTTTGAAATTGGGTATGTTGGCTAAAAATTCACACTGGTTATAAAGTCAAGCTGTTTGGAACTCATATGTCCTAAACATTTATTTAATTTTATTGATAATATAATCTGAAGCATAACTGGCCACTGTCAAAATGATGGGAAGGCATTTATCTTTGATGCCCTAATGCTCTGATACTAATAATGTCCTCTAACTTTGTTCTTTCCATATCCACTCTGAAAAACAAATATCCTGCAAAATTAGCTTTAATATGGACTTAATATCTTCATTAAACAAAGGATTGTGATAAATCCTTTCCCACCACGATTCCATTTCTACCCCTCATTTTCCTCTGAGTCTCTTTCTCTGTTTCTTTGCTGTCTTTATCTACAACTTTCATCTCTCTGGTCCCATCTCACTCCTCTACACTATATTCCTGTGTTTGGTGTTTGTGTTTGGATAGGAATTATTAGAAAAATTAGAGAAGATGGGATACATAATAAATAAGCAGCAGATGTTGACTATTTGTGGAGTGGTGAGGAAGGACAACTTAAACTTGGCCTAGATTCTCCAAGTCAGGACAGACTCCTCTTCTGGTCCTTGCCTTAGAAAAGAGTAAAATCCCATAGCCATATGCTTTTAAGTTGCTAAAGAGCATGTTCTTCTTCCTCCTTACCCCCACTGCTTCACACTGCAGAAGAGAAAATATAAAAAGGAGGGGAAAAGAGTAAATGTAAAAAAAAAGATTTAATATACAGGGTGGAGCAAACATAGATTTACAGTTGTGAATATGCAAAAGTTTATTCCTGTACTATCATTTATTAATTATTGTATTCTTTTCCATGTGGACAACTGTAAACCTACATTTGCCCCATCCTGTATTTACCCAGTGTGTTTTAATGTTTTCAATGTTACAGCTGTATCTTTATTCTGTGCATTCTGCAGAATCTGTAATTTATTGAATTGATAAACCCTACACTTGTCAAATACATTTTAGACAGAGGGAAGTTACACATGGCATTTTTATAAGATAAGATTATCTTTTAAAAAGTTCCTTTCACTCTAAATACTTCCTTTTCCTGCTTTGTAAATGGGAGACTTTGGAGTGGTGGTAGCGGGGAAGGTTGGTTGAGAGGCACAGCAATACCACTGAGAGGGGAGGAGCAGGAAGCTGTCTTTTCTGCACAGGCTGTTTACAGTACAACCCTTGCGGTCTAATTTGGAAAGAGTGACTCTAAAAGCAGCCATTTCATTTAGCAAAAGGACAGGCCAATGCTGTGGCATGCTGGGAGGAAACTGAGAAGTTCGGAAATGGCTTTGGTGTGCCTACTGAACCCCTCTAATGCCAAAGACAATGCCTTTGCCCAAGGCTGGCTCTGGCTTGAAACACATTGCTCTGCAACTTAACGCTCCGTGAGGGATATGTCTGTTTCTTTACCCTTGTCATCCCCAAGGTCAGTACAGAGTATGGTACAATAAATACAAAGTAAGCATTCATCAAATGAATGAATACTTAAAACGAGGTAGAGCTTTATAATTTTCCATTGGGATTAATGATTTAACTAAAGGACAATCTGCACTTATGTTTACATTTTAATGATTTGCTTTGCTATTTTATGGCTTCTAATTAATAATATTTAGAGTCATTAACAGGAAACCTGAAAAGGACCTTAAAGACCTCTAATCTGACTGTCTCATATTGTAGCTGAGAAAACTAAGGCCTAGATTAGTGGCAACAAAGAGGAAGATTTCTCTGCTATTTTCTCTCATGTCATACTCTTTTTTAGATGATCACAGTAATGAATGGAGATTTATTTTATATTTATATTTATATGTGACTACACAGCTTGTGTGTCTATTTTGTCATCTTTTTGTACAACAGCATTTGTTGCCGCTAAACTTCGTATCAATTGTCAAAATACATGCCATGTCATTTCTACATGTAAACAAGCTGAGGAGAGCTGTGATAAATAATGGTGGATACTTTAAAATAAACAAAATAAGGACCAAGCAATTTTACATCTGTTGATAATGATCATGAAGTGGCTTCTTCTAATCTGGAAAGTTTTCATCAAAAAGAATAGGAAATAACTCAAATCATAGATATTATCAAATGAAAAGCAGAAAAAGGAACACAATAAGTTAATGTTATACTACAGAATGCTATGCTTAAAATCATGTATAAAAAGACTTCCTTAGAACTTGGATGATGAGCTATCAGTATATTTCAATGTTTACTATTAACATTGTGACATTTACTCAATTTCATAAATTTCCTTTAGTTACCAACACAGTGGAAATTACCTTTAAATGAACATTTATTGAGAGTTCACATGCTGACATATATATTTCATAAGATAAACTTGAGTTTTTTAAAAATGTGTTTCAAATAGACCAAAGAGACATTTAAAAGACACGCATTCAGCATGAAATTATTTAATTAGCATGAAATTAGTTTCATATTTTCACTTTTCTTTCATAATTTAAGATGCACACTATTCTTATCAATGAACTAAAATATTAAATTCTTAGGCTAAGTTTTGTTTCAATTTATATAGATTACCTAACACATACATGATATAACATTATATAACTTATAGTGTATATACATATAACATGTTACATATTATATATATTCATATTTATATATTAAGCATCAAATAAAAACAAATAAAATAAAAAATACTCCAAAGAATGAAAGTGGTAAAACAGGCAATACCAAATCAATCATATTAGTTTAGAATAAATGTATAGAAATATCCAATAATTAAAAACTATGGATTTTGTAATAATATAGAGTCGATCCTCATTACTTGTGGATTCTGTATCTGCAAATTCACCTATTGATTAAAATTTGTTTGTAATCCCAAAATAATATTATGGGTGGTTGAAAATTTGAGTTGCCCAACACACACATTTCCAGCTAGGCTCAGGGAAGGCAACACTCTGCTCTCCTGCTTAACTCATACCATAAATAAGTGTCCTTGTTGTGGTCTAAGTATCATATTTTTCAGTTTTGTGCTTTTTTTATTGGTGATTTCACTATTCAAAATGGCCCCTGAGCTGCACACTAAAGTGCTGGCCTAGTGTTTGTAAGAACCAGAAGGTTGTAATTTGCCTTATGGAGAAAACACAGATAAGCTTCCTCTTCCTTCAGGCATAGTTATAGTTCTGTTGGTCAGGAGTTCCATGTTAATAAATCAATGATACATATATTTTTTCTTTTTTTAACGCTTTTTATTTTTAAATTATGGATGATGCACAGTATTATATTAGTTCCAAGTATACAACCTTGTGATTAGACATTTTTATAATTTATGAAGTGATCATCCTAATATATCTACTACCATATGACATCATATTTAGTTATTACAAAGTTATTGACTGTTTTCTCTATACTGTGTTTTATATCCCCGTAACTATCCTGTAACTAGCAATTTGCACTTCTAAATCAGGGGTGTCAAACTCACTTTCACCAGGGCCCACATCAGCCTCATGGTTGCCTTCAAGGGGCCGAATGTACTTTTAGAACTGTATAAATGTAACTACTCCTTAACTAGGGGCAAGAAGCTTGGCACTGCCACCAGGTAGAAATGAGGTGCTGGGCCGGATAAAACAAGGTAGAAGGCCAGATTTGGCTTGAGGGCCTTGTGTTTTCCACCTGTGTTCTAAATCCCTTCACCTTTTTCACCCATCCCCTTAACCCTTCTCTCATCTGGCAACTGTCAAAATGTTCTCTGTACCTACAAGTCTGTTTCTGTTCTGCTTATTTGTTTGTCTTTTAGATTCCACATATAAGTGAAATCATTTGGCATTTGTTTTTCTTTGTCTGGTTTATTTCACTTAGCATAACACCCTCTAGGTCTGTCCATGTTGCAGATGGCAAGATTTCATTCTTTTTATGGCTAAATCATATGCCATTGTATATATGCATCACTTTTTCTTTATCCATTTATGTATTAATAGACACTGGGGTTGCTTCTATATCTTGGCTAATGCAAATAATGCTGCAGTGAACATGTGGATGGATATGTTTTTTTTCACTTTAGTGTTTTGTGTTTCTTTGGATAAATACCTGAAGTGGGACTGTTGGGTCCTTCTTTGTCTCTTGTTATATAGCCTTTGTTTTAAAGTCTAATTTGTCAGGTGTAAGTATTGCTGCCCCAGATTTATTTTGTTTTGTTTTTCTGTTCTGTTTCCATTTTCATGAAATATCTTTTTCCTTCCCTTTACTGTCTGTGTCTTTCCATCTGAAATGAGTCTCTTGTAAACAGCATATAAAGGTCTTTTTTGGTTACCCATTCAGTCACCCATGTCTTTTGATTAGAACATTTAAAGCAATTGTTGATAGATATGTTTATTGATACTATATTATCCATATTTTTATTTTTTCTTATTCAAGAAGACCCTTTAATATTCTTGTAATACTGATTTAGTGGTGATGAATTCCTTTATTTTTTTCTTGTCTGGGAAGCTCTTAATCTGTCTTTCAATACTAAATGATAACTTTTCTGGGTAGAGTAGCCTTGGGAGTAGGACCTTGTTGCTCATCATTTTGAATATTTCATGCCAATACTGGCCTGAAAAGTTTCTGTTAACAAATCTGCTGAAAGTCTTATGGGAGGTCTTTTCTAAGTAACTAACTGCTTTTCTCTTGCTGCTTTTAAGAGTTTCTCTTAGTCTTTAACCTTTGGCATTTTAATTATGCCGAGTCTTGGGTTCAACGAGGTGTGGGCCTCATTGGGTTCATTTTATTTGGTATTCTCTAAGCTTCATGGACTTGTATGTCTATTTCCTTCACCAAGTTAAGCAGGTTTTCTGTCAGTATTTTTTCAAATAGGTTTTCAATTCCTTGCTCTTTCTCTACTCCTTCTGGCACTCCCATGAAATTAATGTTAGAATGCTTGAAGTTGTCCCAGAGGTTCCTTACACTATCCCAATTTTTTTAAATTCCCTTTTCTTTTTGCTGTTCTAATTGGTGATGTCTGCTTTCTTGTCTTCCAAATTGCTGATTTTCTTCTCTGCTTCATCTTCTCTGCTGTTGACTCCCTGTTCAGTTCATGTAGTTTTCATTTCTGACTGGTTCTTTTTTATGGTGTCCATGTTCTTTTTTATGCTGCTGAAGTTCTCACTAAATCTCCTGAGCATGCTTATAATCATTGTTTTGAACCCTGTTTCTGGTAGTTTGCTTGCCTTCATTTAATTTCATTTTATTTTCCTGGAGATTTCTTCCGTTCTTTCATTTGGGACCTGTTTCTTTGTCTCCTCATTTTGGCTGCTCCCCCATGTTTGTTTCTGTGTATTAGGTGAGCTTCTATGCTTTCTGTACTTGGTAGAGTGGTAGGTGTTCCACAGGGCCTGAAAACCCAAGCTGGGGACCCCAGGCATATCTTTTGTGTTGGATATGTGCACTGTCCTGTTGTAGTTGAGCCTTGACTATTGTTTGCATGTCACCAATTAGCTGCAAGAACCAGCTTCAACTACAACAGAGGAGCTGTTGTGCAGGGGCCAACTCCATGGAGCAGGACTTGCTTTAGTGAGGCTTTGGCTTCTACCAAGTCCATCCTTTGAGAGTGTCACTTGTAGAGGTAGTTGGGTTGTAATCAGGCATGGTCTGAAGTTGTCTTCAGTGCACTGGCTCTGGGGCCTCCCAGCAGCTGCAAGGTCAGCCACTACCTTTTCTCTGATAGGGGCCACCTGGCATGAGCTATAGAGAGATCTGCAGATGGTTGCTACTTGTGCTGGACTTAGAGGTGCTCAGGAGAAGCTGGCTGCCACTTAGTGCCAGGCCTGGGGCCACTTAGCAAGTGGTACAGGGTATGCAGAGGCCAGATGCTGCTTGTTTGAGAGATTTTAAAGAAAGTCTAAAGCATAAGCCAAGAGAGGTAGTTTGTATGGAAAAGCCACTGGAAATGGCTTGGGTGGGCCTGCAGGTTGGGTGGGGTAGGGTCTCAGAGAATCACCATTGTTAGCCAGGCTGATGGAGACTCAGATATGGCACACATCTACTGGGTCTGTGAGGGGAGGACTTAGAAAAGAAACAGTGGCTTCTGCCCACACTTCTGTGTAGGAGAAAGCTGCTTCTCCAGCCCTTGTCCTGAAGTCAGACAATTCAGTTGCTTCCTATATGTCCCTGGCACCTTTTAAGCTGCAGTTGTAGTGTTGGAGTTCAAAGTGAGTGAGTCACAGTAAGTCTGGGACTCCAAGAGCCTGTCTCACTCAGCCTTAATCCCTGCTGGTTTTCATAGCCAGAGTTATGGAAACTTCTTTTCCTAGCCCTGGAATCCTGGACTAGGGGTTCTGATGTGGGGTCAGGGATCCCTCATTCATCAGGGGGGCCTCAGCAAACAAGATATACCTCCTGATTTTTATTTATTACATGTAGTGTGGGACCAGCCCATTCTGCATCTCCACCCTTGCTACAATTCTCAACGTGGATTTCTAATCTGAATCTCTTCATTTATTCTACAGTGATGTACTGGTAAGACAGACCAGAGAACCTACCAACTATTTTGGTTTTAACCCAAATCAGGCAATTCTTGATCTCTCTATGTGATGTATTTTTGTTTAAAGTTCAGGAGTTTGTTTAACATGTTTTTTAATGAAATTTATAGTGAACAACAATTTACACCTCTAAGAAATATTAAAGTAAACATTATTTATCATTGACATCTCAAGTAATTTAAAAATTAAATGTTAAAAATTTTTTATCACAAAAGTATGCATTCTCTAAAGAATAATCAAAGCTTTATGAATTTAATAAATCAGCAACTACAAATATGTTAAATTAATAAACATACTCTCAGTACTATAAATAATAATTGTCATTAAATTTACTTCTTTTGCTACAGAGACATACAGTGTTTCCTTTAAAAAACTATATTGCAGGAAATTAAAATTTAGTTTTGGAATCTGATCCAAATACAGTAAATGCAGATCCTCCCTTGAATATACTTTGTATAAGCAAAAAAAAAAAAAAAAAAAGGAAATCTGAACATGTTGTGAATGTGAATATAGACTGATGAAAGTAATTTTTTCATGAGACTTATAGAAACAAATCTTGTTACTTTGAAATTCTACTATATATTTGTGTTATTTTTAATTAAATTTATTGGGGTGACATTGGTTAGGTTTCATAATCATATATGTTTCAGGTATACATTTCTATGATACAACATCTGTATATTGCACTGTGTGCCCATTACCCAAAGTCAAACCATCTTCTGTCACCATATATTAGTATTAAATAATTTGTTTAGATCTGGAAAACAAATCTGTAAATAGGCATAATGTGTCAGTCCTTTGTTGGGGGCAGATCAGTGGATGATACTAGGAGTCAGGCCAGGCTGTGCATGAGAAAATCCAGAAAGGCTTTTCAGCAAGAGGAAGGAGGCAAAGGCCAAGGTCAGACGGGGGGAATTCTGTACTCCTCAACCTATTGTTCCCTCTCTGCTCTCACTGCAATGACATTACTTCAACCAGAGTCATATTTCACAATTCTCCTTCAATTTTCCTTCCTTTTCTTCCATTTCTCATTACTTATCAGATGTTATGGTTTCTATCAGTTTTTTAAAACAATGTCTGCAACCCTTTCACCATCCTTCCTATCTCTACACTTATTCACCACTTACCTAGTACCTGCTACCGCACTAATATTTCTCACCTAGAACACCACTTCCTGCTGGTTTCTAGTAGAGGATTCATTCCTAAAAATGGTTCTAGAATATAAAGTATTCCTATTGTTAACTAACATTTGAAAAATGCAGCATACATCTCTTTCTTCTTGGCCAGCCATACACACATTAGCATAAGACTAATATTTTTCAAAGTTGCTTGTTCTGGAACTCTTTTCATATAATATTCATCAATATCTAGTCATTCATGTTCCAGAAAACACACTTTAGGAACAATGACTAAGAGTATTTAAATGGCCTCTGAACTGCTCTGCTTGCCTAACCTTTCCCTTTCCAATGCATCTAATATTTCACTGATAGATTACTTTCTCTTAACTGACTATATTATTCCTTTGCTCAGGACCCTTCAGTAGCTCCCCACTGATCTAAGCAGTAAGCACCAAGCTCTCCATAACATGCTACCAACACATCTGGCTGTGTGGCATAGGAGAAAAGTCATGAACTTTGGAATCAGATCCAGGTTCAAGTTCCAACTCTGCATCTTAAATACTGTAATGCCATAAGAAGTCATTTATTGCTTTGAGCCTATATGTAAATTTTTTACTCATCTGCAAGTACAACCAGTAATTGTAGAGATGGGAGGATACAGTGAGATAGTTTTTGTAAAAGCTTCTTGCACAAATTGTACCACAACACTCTCTGGCCCCACAGGTTGTAAATCATTCGGCAGGTTGAGCTTCTTTCATGTGGAAGTCACTTAGTGTCTGCCTGTAGTAAGACAGCAATGATTTTCTAAATTGAGAACCCAGAGAATCACCTATTAGTGTTGATAAAAACTGATTAATAAAACAATCTCTGCCTTTATTTGGGGAACTTTTCATGGGTCCTGAAGGACCAAGAGTCAAGTCAGTTCCCACACCATATTCAATCTTTTTAGGTGGAACTATGCCCTTGGTTAAGTAGGTGAGCCGGGCCCAAGAATTAGCAGCAGTGCTTGGAAAGCAAATCCTGGGTTCACACACATGAAACAAAAGCCCATTGCAAGAGTTAGAAAGCTGCTCTTTTGTTAGATTTAGAAACTTTTAAAAGTGTTTCTGATGTACTTGATAGTCCCCAAAGAAGAAAATACAAGGTCTTCAATAGGCCTTCCTAAGAAGGGAAAAGAGGAATTTTTGTTTGATTTGCTCACTAGTATAGTCCAAGTGCCTGGAACAGTGTCTTGCATGTAGAGGGCGCTCAGTTAACATACAATGGATGGATGGATAAATGAATGAATGAACTAATGAAAGAGGACACGGCTTGCGTTTTCTATGTGTTCTAGCATAGGGCTGAGTATACAGAAGATCCTCCTTACTAAATACTGGCTAAATGCATGGATTTATTTATTCCCTAGCCAGTCAAGGGCATTTAAAAATGTACCTTAAACTAAACATTATTCCAATATAGTCTACTTTATACAACATTGTTATATATTATTGTTACTGTCTATATTCTCTTTTTTAAAAAAACATTACTTTGTTTTTATGGTTCTACTTTATAAAATATTTTTACACCATGTATATCATCATTCTCCTTTAAAATTTATCTAATTGTTGATTTATTTCTCCCATTAATACAGGGAATGTCACAGCTTGAAAGCAGAAGAGGGGAGAGAAAAAGTGGTTTGGCCAAAAAGTCCGTATGGTTTGTTCTGTAAGATAAAAGACATATTTTTATTCTTGCCAATAACTTTATGGATTTGGATATTTTGAGTATGTTGGCTATCTCCTACATGATAGAACACTGATTGTCTCAGTTTGGTTGCTATCAACTTCAACTGGTCTACCGGACCAGTTTCTTGCTGGAGCATTGTCCAGCAAGAAATCTCCAGCAAAAGTTTTACAAACCACTTTTGACATGTTTGATCTGTCACAGCACCTTCTCCATAATACTGCATAAATCTTTATTTGTGTTTCAGTTGTATTTTACCTTTCTTGAAATAAAGTATAATATGCTGAAAATGTTGTTATTTTCTTCCATCTTCAATATTAAAATGGCTACAAAAAAAATCTTACCCATTTTGGTAAGTTTTTTAAATGTATGCTGACATGATAGCTGTTATAATACAATCTAACAAAATTGTTCTATATGAAGTTAAAGACAACTAAGTGCAACTAAACCATCTTACAGGGAAAAAAAACGCACACGATTTTTTTGCAAACCAAAATGATTTAATAGATATTTTTAGTTAGAAAGTAAAAATTTTTGTATAAAATTTATTTTAATATACTGAATGAAATGAAGAGAAAAACACCTTAATTTTTTAAGACTGGAAGAAGATGAAGGAAAAATGAGGCATAGGGTGTGTAGAATATGCTTGAAAAATTTGTTTGGAAAGAATTTTACACTTATACACTCATTTGTTTCCCTGAAGTACTCCACTTGAAGTTTTTTATAACTAGCAATTCTGTATGAAGAAAGAATAGCCAAATTCTTCCTTCACAGTTAGAAGAACCAAGGCTCAGTAAAGTAAATGATGTATATATCCAATGAAAGGGAGATCCAGGGGTGGGATCTAGGCCTCCTGGTGTTCAGAAGGAAAAACAGTTGTGGAATGTAAAGCGAGCCTGACATGCTCAGAGAACATGCGTAGGGTAGTTTGGCTGGAATGAAGAGGGTATATAGGAAAGTCATAGGAAATCAGGTTAAAGAAATAAATATGAAATAGGTTACAGAGTACCTTAAGTAATATAATAAAGAATTTGGATTTTTATCCAAGTCAGTAATTTTGAAATTATTTTTAAAGCAATAAAATCCTTTTTTAAAAAATAAGAAATCCTGTTTGAGATGCCAATATACAAAACAAATTAAAAGGAGGTGGTTTTTCCAACTGAAGCTGTTCCTCCTTGCCCGTAGCCTCTGAGAAGAAAAGTTTGAAAAGTGAAAAAAAATATGAAATTGAGAATTTTGAAAAGTTGTGAGTGCTGATGCGCTATACCAAGAGGCATGGGGTGCAGGTGAAGGGACAGGAATCATAGAAGTGGGGCTATCAGGGCTGCCAGTGGAAAGGGAAGGCAAAGATACTTAGAAGAATCTGAACAGAGCCAGGAGTTTCAAAGATTTACCCTCGGGCAGCTGTGGGAGATAACAACATAATCACAAAAATGGTGAAGGGCAAAGGAGGAGGCTGCTGGTTTTGATGAAAGACAATGATGTACTTTTAACTGTGGTTTAGTCATTTAGTCCTTTCTACTGCACTACGTTATGGTCAGAGGAATAGAAAGCAGCCCTTTTTTTGCCCTACCAGTTTTTTTACCTTTGTCATGGCACAAGTCAGAAAGCTGCAATTTGTTATATTTAAAAATATTTTTAAGTGCTTAAGATTTCACCTGAATGTCCAACATGAAGAAAATGCAGGCTCCTCAATGCCTCAGTCTAAAAAGAAAAAAATGACCACTTTTATTTTTTGTAGTATTTCTGTTCTTTCAGACAGTCTGGATAATTAAGTGCTAGTGTATTTAATTTTTATCTTAAAAATATTTTTCCTTTGAAGTTAAGTACAATTAAATGATTTGCTTCAAGCATAATTATTTTGAAATACAAGATTTTTCTTGTGCTTTATAAAACAAATGATGAAAGTAAAATTTATTCAATATTGTGAATCCATCCAACTAATAGTAATTGAAATGAGTAAACTTGATGGAGAATAAGTTACAGTTTTTGGCAAACTGAGTCTGATGAGGACAATCTCCACGCCTCTGAGTTTCTGAAACTAGTGATGCAAGTGCTCCCGCCCTTTTCTGAGAATACAGCCTGACTCAGGCAGGCAGCTGCTGCTATTAAAACAGCTCCAGCCCTGCATGCTTCCACACTTCCCTGCTGGGGTGAGCGCCACCACAGAGATGAAGCTAGCGACCTGGTGCTGGCTGAGCTCAGCTGTCCTTGCTGCTTCTAGTTTTTTGGTTGCGGCAAACAATGAAACAGAAGAAATTAAAGATGAACCGGACAAGCACGCCTGTCCGGTGAGACTAGCGAGCAGAGGGAAATGCGGGGAAGGAGGTGAATGCCCCTACCAGGTAAACCTGCCCCCGCTGACTATTCAGCTCCCGAAGCAGTTCGGTAGGATAGAGGAGGTGTTCAAGGAAGTCCAGAACCTCAAGGAAATCGTAAATAACCTGAAGAAATGTTGCCAAGACTGCAAACTGCAGGCTGATGACAACCGACACCAGGGCACAAATGGAGTGTCGGTACCTGGCACAGGAGTCTCGGGAGGGGCTGATGAAAACAAAGTTACAGAATTAGAGGACGAGGTTAACAAGCTGTCCTCTGACCTAAAGAATGCAAAGAAGGATATCGACGTGCTTCAGGGTCACCTGGAAAAGCTGAATCTTGTAAATATGAACAATATAGAAAATTATGTTGATAGTAAAGTGGCAAATCTAACGTTTGTTGTCAATAATTTGGATGGCAAATGTTCATCTAAGTGTTCCAGTCAAGAACAAATACAATCATCTCCAGGTATGTATAATATCCTTTTTCTTATCATTTGTCTGTGAATGTTACATAGCTAGACAATATCTGCAAATATTAACCTGAGCAAATAAGTTAAGTAAATGACAGATTAAATAAATTAAGCCTTTTATTCATCAAGGTAGTACAGGAAAAACTAGTATCTTTGCAAATGTGTGACCACAGAAATGATATAGGACCCTAATTACAAAGATTGTAATTAGTTCTTTATCTATTAGAAAGTACTTTCAACTTCAAAGATTATTGCTGCTGCTACAGCTACACACAAATCAAAAGAAGAGAGATAGAATTTCTTAATGTTTTAGTGCATTTAACTTTTTTTTAATCTCTTCACTGACGTGTTTGAAAACAATAGGGATAAGTGTTTGTGGTTGTGCTTGGTTCACTGAAAACCATTTTCTTGGTCTGCTGCTGACTGTTCCCTTTCATGTGGCAATTAAGAGATGTTTGAAAGATTTTAGCAAGTAACCTGCAGTTCATAATCCTGAATATCTAGCGAAAATGGGAGATTTTATAGCTGGAATCTTAAAAGCAGTTATATGATTTCATGTGTGAAAAAACTGTGCTTTGAGACCTAGTGGCTGAAAAACATTTTAAGGAGAGTTTTGGCATGCCACTAAGGGAAGGAAAATATTCTTATTTTTTTCCTTTTTTACCTCAAGCTAGAACTCAAGCATATAAAAATAGAACCCATCCTCACCATCCAGATTACGTGAATTAACTTTAATAAATATATATTAAAGATAACAAAACTACCTGCCTACTCTGCCCATGAATCAGCCATAGCACTGGTTCCTCCCAACCCTGGATTTCCATCTGAGTTCCTGGGGCCACTACTGCTGATAGTCTTGTTACACTTTGGAAAGCTATCTCTGCATTAGGACTAGGACTTACCATGAGTGTGAAGTTGAAGGCATATGGTGCCTGGGGCAGGGATCATGTTCATTTGGAACAAGCACCTCATGCATGTTCCATCCCCAGGGAATCTGCCAGTGAAGGGAGGTGGTGGTGGTGGGGGGGAAGGACCACTGTTGAACCAGGCAGCCTGTGTCTGAGGTTACCCTGCACATTGCAAGGCACAGAACTTCACATTTTAGGTGACATCCTTGGGCACACATTAGATTCTCTTGTCTCTTTTTCAATAAGAGTTTTGGGAAAATATCCAAATATTTTGGGATTCTAAATTCACATGAATAGATTTCTTGTGCCTCAGAGCAGTTTATATTAAACTTACTTTATCTGGCATGCATTTTTATAAAACTTATCTAGGAGTAAATATCTGTATTTGATTCCTACAGAACCATGTTAACTAATCTTATACTTATCCTGAATGTAATCGCCTGCCATTTCTTTCTAGAAACCAAACATATGAAATCTGGCTAAATGCTTTCCAGGATAATAAATTCAGAATAAGAATATTGGTATACTATTTAAAAATTTTCCTTTTTACTGGAGCTTCTTTATTTAGTGGTCAAGCAAGTAAAATAATGTGAATGTAAGATCAATGTAGTACATTAGAATTTTACTATTCATTTAAAACATACCCTATAAAATTTCTTGACAATGGAGGCTATCAGCCCCTTGAGGTGAACAGAAATAGAAGCCTGTGATTCCTTTGTATGTGTGGACTAAGAGAAGCGGGGTCATTGGCAGAATGCCTACTGAGGGTAGCTCTCACTGAATATTACTAAGTGATTCAAACTAGTGTTTTTATTTATTCTTCCTGTTATTTGTTATTGATGTTGACCAACTAGGTGTAGGTTGTCTGCTTTGTAATGCCAGGTTCTTATTCTGAGGCACTAACAAGCATTTGAACAGGTTCAGGTAAGTTTAGCCAGGCAGAGTTCCATAATCACTGTAGATGGAACTGTCAAACTGCTTTTGTACATATAAAGAATTCTTCAGATGCATAGTTTTTTTTTTAACAAAATACAATATCTTTCTTTTCTTTCCCCTTCAGTCCAACATCTAATATATAAAGATTGCTCTGAGTACTACACAATAGGCAAAAGAAGCAGCGAGACCTACAGAGTTACACCGGATCCCAAAAATAGTAGCTTTGAAGTTTACTGTGACATGGAGACCATGGGGGGAGGCTGGACCGTGCTGCAGGTGCGTCTCGATGGAAGCATCAACTTCACCAAAATGTGGCAAGACTACAAAGTAGGGTTTGGAAACCTCAGAAGAGAATTTTGGCTGGGAAATGATAAAATTCATCTTCTGACCAAGAGTAAGGACATGATTCTAAGAATAGATCTTGAAGACTTTAATGGCGTCAAACTCTATGCCTTGTATGATCACTTTTATGTGGCCAATGAGTTTCTCAAATACCGCTTACACATTGGTAACTATAATGGCACAGCCGGAGATGCTTTACGTTTCAACAAACACCACAACCACGATATGAAGTTTTTTACCACCCCAGACAGAGACAACGATCGGTATCCCTCTGGGAACTGTGGGCTCTACTACAGCTCAGGCTGGTGGTTTGATGCATGTCTTTCTGCAAACTTAAATGGCAAATATTATCACCAAAAGTACAAAGGTGTCCATAATGGGATTTTCTGGGGCACCTGGCCTGGTATGAGTAAGGCACAACTTGGTGACTACAAGTCCTCCTTCAAAGAGGCCAAAATGATGATCAGACCCAAGCAGTTTAAGCCATAAATCACTAATGCTCATTTTTCTGAGTATTTGTTACCTAATAGGGCAATTAATTCCTTTTTGTACTCCTTTTCCATGGTTAAAAATTTATTTCTGAGCAGTGGGTACTTATGCTACACAGCATTTGAAATAAAGCTGAACAACATACATTTTAAAGGAGTCCTTTGTTGTTATGCTGTTACACACACAAAAAAGAAAAACGCTTGCAGGCACCTGGGAATATTGAAAATTACATATTAGCCTTATAATTCTCCTAATTTCTACTAATCAGAAAGTCTACTATTAGTTGTATTACTTGCTATAATTTAAAAGTAATTGGTTATTCAGCAGGCTAGATTTTACACAAGTAATTTGTATTTTGGCTATGACAAACATATCTGAGGGAATATCACTCTTTTGGGGATATAAAGAGTTATTCAGGTATTTATTTGTGTCTAAATAGCCTAATCCTTATTCTGAGATAAACTTATTAAATTTATGTCATTTACTTTGAGTCAGGAAGACCCAACAGCATTTTAGCTCCCAGGCAAATTAAAGGTCTTCATGTACTATTTATGGAATGTAAAATATTTGTCATTTAAAATATTTAAAAATGTTGTAGCACAACATCACTCCTAAAAGCATTCAGAAAAGTAATTTAACCATAAAGACCATTGTTTAAAAGTAATTCATTCACAGTTTATATCTCTTTAGATGTTTGAAGGTAAAAACTGCTCTAACATAAAAATAATCTTTTCATCTCTATGTCTAATAGCTTTTAGGATAAGATTGCTCATTACTGTATAAGACTACTGGCAGGCTTTCTTTTGGAGAGGTTGGTGTGGGTAAAGAATGAAGCACTTATTTATAGGCTATAATACTCTGAGAGCCAATTTTATATCCTAAGCAATAATAGCTTTAGAGCTAACTTTTATAGGACAAATAGATAAATGTATTTATAAAAGGCATATGAATTTTCAAATGTATAGAACAGTAGCTGAATAGTATATATTTTTAACCTTAACTATTATATTGGTTATTTTACTATCAGAAGATTTGAATACAGGTGTTTATTTTTTAATCAAACAAAAGTATCTGGATCTTTTATAATTAATCAATTAATTAATATCATATTCAAAAGAGTATAAACATAATATGTTAAGCTTCATCATTGTAAACAGGGATCATTTCAGAGAGAACAGCAGTATACTGCTGCATGGTTAAAATACTCAAATAAAATTTGAAATACTTACTGTATGTGAACCATAGAAATACAATCTTTAATTTCTAGTGTCTGTTTCTACTATAGTAACTAAGATTTCAAAATATATTCACAAAGATTCATCTTTACTCATTATTTGAAAATGGTTAAGGAGGATAGCTGCCTTAAATAACAAGTTAATTTTTTGAGCATTGCCCTTTACAGAAAATTCTAATCAAGAAGCAAAATATATTTTTAATAATATATAACATACAAAGTTTTCAGGTAAACATAATGAAAAGTTAATATGAATACTGTTAAAATGTTAAAGAGAAGTACAAATAGAATTAAGTTGTGACCAAAATGCATCACTGTAGACCAAAATCTATAATCGTAGATTTCAAAGGTTGTATATCTACCCAATAGGACATCAATGTAAATGTCATAACCAATTTACTTTTTATTTCACTCTTTTGTTTTTTTAAAATGAGCATTTTTATATTATACAGTGTATTTTTTACAAACAAGGGCATTTTGATTTACTATATACAATTATTAATGTATGTAAAAGTTTAAGTAAATTTAAGTTTCTGGGATCAAAAATGAACTCCTCACAGAATACAGTTCTAAAAAAAAATAGCTCATATAGGGAGTGTGCACTGGTATAATGGAAAGTAGGTGTCATTTCAGGACAATCTGGCCTATAATTCATTAATCTATGTAAATACTCAAAAGCATGTTTTTCTACCTTTCTACCTTATTTCAAAGGATCAAAATTTTATTTTCCATTCTACTTTTATGGCACTTTTCTAATAAAAAAATATGTAACATAGAAATTTTTTCGAAATCATTTCATACCACTTATGAAATATATTTTAGACTTTTATAATCTTTACCATGTTGATGGAAGTAGATTATATCTAAGAGATTCTTGCCTTAATATAACTATTTATTAATAAATGCTAATGTTCATAATGTGGATTTACTATTAGCAAGCATATTATTTCAGAGAGTTGTCTTGTAATAACCAACATTTCTCATTTTAATTAAAACTTTATTTCAGAGCTTTATCATTCTTTGAAAATATTGACTAAAACTGCGTCCTTATAAATCCTAAGTGAAACTGCTTCACTCATCACTGAGAAAAAAGTCAAATATTTCTGATAAGCAATAATGCTCCAATACATTAATGATACATCTGTCTAATAGATAAAGAGCTTAAATATGCAAAGCATAGAAGATATTCTGGTAATAAAATTTGCTGGTCCTTATTTTTGAATGGTTACCCAAAGAAAGGTTTTAAAGGTAAACGTTATGGGTGATGTTATCACAATAAGCTCTTGTTTATAATTCTTATTTTTCTTTATATATAAATAAATTTGTTTCATGTCTTTTAAAAACCCTGTAAAATAAAAGATTTAATCTTTACATTTATTTATTTCTTCAATGTGAAAACATTAAATATTATTGTCTGTGAAATAATATTTATATATTTACTCTTGTCTGAAAAGTTGTATAATGTTTACTTAACCAGAAAATATCTTTGACTCTTTGAAGACTTTAATGAGTATGATTTTACTAACAGGAAGACAGAGGCAAATACAGAAACATCATTATCTTATTTCCCTCTATTAGAATACTGTTAACACATTTGAAATATAAAAGTTTCAGTTTCACTTTGAGGCACTCAACTCCATCTCCTCTTTTTCCATCATTAATGTTGCTGTTCTGCTTCAGCCCTCATTATCTCCTTAGGATAATGCAAATGCTTCCTAATAGTAACCCATGCCTCTAGTTTCACTCTATTCAAATCTATCCCCCATATCATTGCTAGAGGGATTATTCAAAAATACAGTCTAATCATGTTATTGTGCTGCATAAAACTTTTCAACAACTCCTCATTTCCTGTATGATAAAATCCATCAAGCCCCTTCGTGAACTGGTTTCTGCCTACCTTTTAAAGTGTTCTTTTCTACCACTGTTCATACTCCTGCAATACCAAGTGCCTTGTTCTTAAACAAACCATGTTGTCTCATATTTTCTTGACTTTGTGTATACTATCCCCTTGGTTTAGATAGAATGCCATCCTCAACCCCTGCTGAATTTTATCTTCTTATCCATAATTTAAGAGCAGGGACTCAGGAGCCAGACTTGCTAGGTTTGAATTTTAGGGCTACCATTTGCAAGCTGTGTGATCATAAGCAAAGTCACTTAATCTCTCTGTTCTTTGGTCTCTTCAATTACAAAATTTTCCTGTTAAAGTTATTGAGCAAATCAAATGATATCTGTAAAGCACTCAGAACATACATATGTATCATCATCATCATCATCATCATCCTAAGAGGTATCGCTCCTGGGCAGTTTTCTCTGATGGCATTAGGAGGAGTTTGGTACCTTCCCTTTTTGGTCCTATACCATTATAATATTCCTTATTATACATTACATTATCTAGGTTAAGTTCTACCCTGAAATCAATCTGTTTGTCTAGGATGTAAAGGAAATATGAGACAGGAGTGTTGTTACTCAAAGTGGTTCATGAATATGTTACCATAGGGGAAGGGCTCTAGTCTAAAGAAGCCAGAGTTATAGTAGGGGAAGGAGTGGTACTTCAAATCATAGAATTTGGGAGATGGTACACACAGGTGAGAAGTGATTGAAACCAGGTGAAAATAAGGCAAGACCAGATCAGATATATACTATAGGATTGGGTACATAACAATGGCAAACTTTTAAAAGAGGTTCTGGGAACTGAGGCAGGTTATTAAGAAAGTAGGAAAATTCCCTGGCAAGTTGAACGAGGAAACTGAGACAATGGCTGAACAAATAGCCGGAACATCTGAGCAACTAATCGCCAGTTAATAAGTCACAAGACCCTGTTCTCCCTAACCAAAGGTACCTAAGGGCAAATGGTTTAAATCACATTGTCAGGGAGAAAGATAGCAAAAAAACAATTAAGCCTAGACTAGTCCAAGATAGAAGTGAAACTAACCAGAGAATGACCCCTGCCCTGCCCCCACTATATGCTCATTTTGCTACATTAGCCTACTAAATGACACATCTCTAGATATAATCAATATTCTGTTGACATCCTCCCCTGGGACCTCCCCCAAATTCCTGCCTATAGAAAATATTGTGTTGGCCAAAAAGTTTATTTGTTTTTTTCCATAAGATGGCTCTGGTAGTACTTAGTTATCTTTAATTTTATTCAAAACAATTTTGTTAGATTGTATTGTGACAGCAGTTATATCAGTGTGCATTTTTTAAAAAGCTTATCAAAATTGGTGAATTTTTGTGTAGCCATTTTAATATTGAAGATGGAAGAAAATAAGCAATGTTTTTGGCATATTATGCTTTATCATTTTAAGAAAGGTAAAAATGCAGCCCTGGCTGGTGTAGCTCAGTGGGTTGAGTGCGGGCTGCGAACCAAAGTGTCACAGATTCGATTCCCAGTCAGGGTACATGCCTGGGTTGCAGGCCATGACCCCCAGCAACCACACATTAATGTTTCTCTCTCTCTCTATCGCCCTCCCTTCCCTCTCTAAAAATAAATAAATAAAAATCTAAAAAAAAAGAAAGGTAAAAGCGCAACTGAAATTGCATTTTTAAAAACAGATTTGTGCAGTGTATGGAAAAGGTGTTGATTGAATGGCTTGAATGTGTCAAAAGTGGTTTGTGAAGTTTTGTGCTGGAGATTTCTTGCTGGATGATGTTCCACAGTCAGGTAGACCAGTTGAAGTTGATAGTGATCAAATTGAGATGTTAATTGAGATCAACATTCTACCATGTTGACATACTCAAAATATCCAAATCAATAAAGTTATTGATGAAAATGGAAAATATATCTCTTATTTTATGGAAAAAAACAAACAGACTTCTTGTCCAACCCCATAGATAAAACCCCTCAGGACAAAGGAAGACAGCTGATGCTCCTCTTTGAGTACCCCTGTGCCCCGCTTTCCTCAGGCATGTACTTTGTTTCTATCCTAAGCTATAAAGGTTCTGTCAAGACCTGCACCTAGAGGACAAATGGGCAGTGGCTGCTCATCCTGGGCTTACCCCCTGATCCTGTCTCCAAGGACCCTTATTTTTGCTTCACTGTCCCAAGCATTACTAAACTTACTCTCACTTTCACCTGGACTCATGTTTTAAAAGTTTTTCTGCAAAAGTCAACAAACTGGAGGTCACCTTACATGGGAAAGGTCCTGGACCTTACCAGGGCAGAGCCAGCCCCCAGCATGGAAGCATTCCAAGAACAGGAGCATACCTCTGGGTACGTCATGTAGAGAGGTATGACTGTACTGGATTGGACAGTGATTTTTCTACTTGAGTTTCTGAAGAAAAAGTATTTTCATACTTTTTATACTATATGGTAAATTTGAAAATAATTTTAATCATACAAGATCCATGAATGCTTAATTTTTAAAAATTACAGATCAGACTGAAGACCTTTTTGAAAGCCATCTTCAGTTCCAAATCTCCTCCCTCTCCCCTGAGGTAACAAGCTGAATCCAAACCATAATTCTATTTTGTGTTGCCAAGTTGCAATGTTTGCTGAATCATAGCTTTGCCAGGTTTCTTTTGTTTATCGATTGGGGAGAGTTGGAAATGAGAATAGATATTAGAGAAGTTGGTTATACTTGGAGAGGCTCCAGAATTCCCAAAAGTGACTGAGCTGCCCAGGCTCCTTGATATGCTCCCTACGGCTCTTCTTGCTGGAAGACAATGCTGCTTTTTCTCATGAGGGAGCAACTATAATTCCCCCCCAGGCTCCTTCATCCAACTCTGTGCCACCTCCAGATCTGTAACCAGGGCATGCCCTAATGTCAACTATAAAGTCAAATTAAAGAGAAGTCTTTATACTGCTTTGCCAATAAAATCAGCAGAAAACTAGGGAATACACATGTGGAGGCAGATTTTAAGGTTGCTTGAATAAGGAAGAAAAAAACACAATTTCAGATGTGATTGATTCCACTGGTACAGGTATATTTACAAGAAATTTTTTAAATTATATTTTATTGTTTATGCTATTACAGTTTTCCCATTTTCCCCCTTTATCCCCCTCCACCCAGTCCCCCTACTCCCTCAGGCAATCCCCACATCATTGTCAATGTCCATGGGTCATGCATATATGTTATCTGGCTACTTTATTCCCTATGCTGTATTTAGATTCAATTGTTGATAGATATATGTATTTATTGCCATTTTATTGTTCATATTTTTGATCTTCTTCTTTTTCTTAAAGAAGACCCTTGGACATTTCATATAATACAGGTTTGGTGGTGATGAACTCCTTTAGCTTTTTCTTGTCTGGTATGATCTCTATCTGTCCTTCAATTCTAAATGATAGCTTTGCTGGGTAGAGTAATTTTTTTTGGTTGTAGGCCCTTGCTTTTCATCACTTTGAATACATCTTTCCAATCACTTCTAGCCTGCAATACTTCTTTTTAGAAATCAGCTGACAGTCTAATGGGGACACTCTTGTAGGTAACTAACTGCTTTCCTGTTACTGCTTTTACAATTCTCTTTGTAGTTAACCTTTGACATATTGATTATGATGTATCTTGCAGTGGGCCTCTTTAGGTCCATTCTGTTTGGACTCTCTATGCTTCTTGGACTTACATGTCTATTCCTTCACCAAGTTAGGAAAGTTTTCTCTCATAATTTTTTAAAATTGTTGTTTAAATATAGTTGTCTCCATTTTCACGCCACCACAGTCCCCTGCCTCACCCATCCCCACTCCTACCCTCGAACCTACCCCCTTTGGCTTTGTCCATGGGCCCTTTACATATGCTCCTTGATGTCTATTCTTCCCCTATTCTCTTCCATTATCCCTCTCCTCCCTCCCCTCTGGTTACTGTCAGTTTGTTCTTTATTTCAATGTTTCTGGTTATATTTTGCTTGTGTGTTTGTTTTGTTGATTAGGTTTCACTTATAGGTGAGATATTATGGTATTTGGCTTTTATTGTCTGGCTTATTTCACTTAGCATAATACTTTGCAGTTCCATTCATGCTGTTGAGAAGGGTAGGAGCTCCGTCTTTATTTCTGCTGCATAGCATTCCATTGTGTAAATGTACTACAGTTTTTTATCCACCCATTTACTGGTGGGCATTTAGGTTGCTTCTAGCACTTGGCTATTGTAAATTGTGCTGCTTTGAACATTGGGATGCATAGGTTCTTTTGAATTGGCATTTCAGGATTCTTAGTGTATAATCCCAGCAGTGGAATTGCTGGGTCAAAAGGAAGTTCCACTTTTAGTTTTCTGAGGAAATTCTATACTGTTTCCCACAGAGGTTACACCAGTCTGCATTCCCACCAACAGTGCACTAGGGTTCCCTTTTCTCCACAACCTTGTCAGCACTTGTTGTTTGTTGATTTGTTTATGTTGGACATTTTTTTCAAATAGGTTTCCAATTTCTTGCTGTCTCTCTTCTCCTTCTGGTGCTTCTATGATATGAATATTGTTGTGCTTGAAGGTGTCCTAGAGGCTCCTTATACTATCCTCATTTTTTTAGGTTCTTTTTTCTTCTTTCTGTTCTGATTAGTTGTTTTTGCTTCCTTTTTTCCCAAATTGCTGATTTGATTCTTGGCTTCATTGACTCTGCTGTTGATTTCCTGTAAATTGTTCTTTAGTTCAATTCATATATCCTTTGTTTCTGACTTGATCTTTTTTATGTTGAGGTCCTCACTAAGTTCCTTGAACATCCTTATAACCAATGTTTTGAACACTGTACATGATAGATTGCCTTTTCCATTTTGTTTATTTCTTTTTCTGGAGTTTTGTTCTGTTCTTTCATTTGGGCTATGTTTCTTTGTCTCTTCATTTTGGCAACCTCCCTGTGTTTGTTTCTATGTGTTCGGTATAGCTATTACGTCTCCCAGGCTTGACATAGTGGCTTAATGTAGCAGATGTCCTGTAGAGCCCAGTGGCACAGCCTCCACTGTTACCGAAGCTGGTTACTCAAGGTTTATCCATTACGTGGGCTGTGTACACCCTCCTCTTGTAGTTGAGCCTTTATTGCTGTTGGCACATCCAAGGTCAGCTTCTGCCTGTGTTCTCTTTGGGGTCACTCAGCAAAAACTACAAAGTGATCTGCAGATGGCTGTTATTTGTTCTGGGCTTGGATGTGCTCAGGAGAGGGAAAGCTGTGAACCGAGACTGGCTGCTACTAGTGCCTGGCCTTGGGCAACTTAGGGAGAGGTACAGGGCTTGCTGAAGCCAGTGCTGCTTGTCTGAGAGAATTTAGGAAAATAGAAATATGGGCCAAGACAAGCCATTCATTTGGAAAATCGACTGAAAATAGCTTTGGTGGGCTTGGAAGTTGGGTGGGGCAGGGTCTCAGAAAATCACCAGGGTGGGGCAAACCATATGGCCAAAGAAGATGGAGTCCTAGATATGGCACACGTCTTCTGGCTCTGTCGGGGGAGGGCTCAGAAAGGAGCAATGGCCTCTGCCAGCACTTCTTTCTTGCCCCCCACCTCTCACCCTGATGCTAGATAATTCAGGTTCTCCCTGTATGTCTCGGATGCCTTTCAATCTGCTGCCATGGTGCTGGAGCTCAGGGGGAATAAGTCTGAATAACTCTGTGCAGAGGCCCTTTAAGAGGAAATGCCTAGGATACCAGCAGTTTCTTCTCCCACTGCTTAAATCCCCGCTGGTTTTTACAACCAGTGGTTATGGTGACTTATCCTCCTGGTACTGGAAAGCTGGGCTGGGGGACCTGGTATGGGACTGGTACCTCTCCTTTCTCAGATATCCCTCCTGATTTTTATCCACCACACATGGTTAAGGGACCATCCCATTCTGCATCCCATTGTGCACCCCTCCTGCAAGACCTGATGTGGTCTCTTCTTTAATTCCATAGTTGTAGGACTTCCATTCAGCTCGATTTCTTATGGTTCTGAATGATTGCTGTTCTATAGTCTACTTGTAATTTTGATGTGGTCCTAAAATTCTTAATTCAATGGGCTAGCTTAAGCAGATGTGTTTGGTTCTAATGGCTTGCTTGATTAGTTAGCACAAACCTAGATTCAACAGCAGCTATACTAACTAAAGCTGAAAAGCCATAAATGTCTAGAACTAAAAGACTTATGGAGATAGAAATGTTAGAGTGGATTTAGCTATAATTCACTAAAAAATTATTTACTGGATATATACCATGTGACATACAATCTTATAGGAAGGAAACCAAAGATATATCAGTAAACAGAACAGACAAAAACTCTAAACTTGGGAACTTTATATTTTATCAGGGGAGATGAATAAATAAATAATATATGATAAATGCCATAAAAATTAAGCAGGGTAAGGGAGATAATGAGTATCAGAGGAGGTGTGCTATTTTACATAGGTGCTCTGGGGAGACCTCTCCTAGGAGGTGACATTTGAACAAAGACTTAAAGGTATAAGAGAATAAGCTAGGCAGATATCTGGGAGAAGAATGTTCCAAGCAAAGAGAGTATCAGATGCAAAGGTG
This sequence comes from Phyllostomus hastatus, assembly GCF_019186645.2. Lineage (NCBI taxonomy): Eukaryota > Metazoa > Chordata > Mammalia > Chiroptera > Phyllostomidae > Phyllostomus > Phyllostomus hastatus. The sequence continues at coordinate 44,534,645 of NW_025334041.1, forward strand.
CTTGGCATATGTTAGGGTCAGTATGGAGTCCCATGTAGGAAAAGCAGACAGTATGAGGTGGAGATTTAGGACATGAGATAAGAGATGGCTTAGGAAACTGGAGTTAAATAAGGGGTGGTGGGGCGGGGGAGGCTGCCAGACCTAGCCTTTTAAGTCACAGTAAGAATTTTCCTTTTCTCTGGTTAAGTAAGAGACATAGGGTTTTGATCAGCGTAAGTATGTAGAGTCTTCCCGTTTTAAAAGGACCCCTTTTGTTCTGAGTGGAGAACAGACTGTTGGGAGACAAGATTGAAGATAAGCACCAGTTTGATGGTGATTGCAATAATCTTGAAGACAAATGATGAAAGCATGCACTGTGGTGGTTGCAGTAAAGTGAATCTTTAATAAGGTAAAGTTGACAAAATTTTTTGATCAAAGATCAAAGATGGACAGTGAAAAGACTGGAGGTATCATAAAAAACTACAGGATTTTAGCCTGAGGAACTTAAAAGAATAGAGTTGCTGTTAACTGAGATGGGGAAAACTGTAGGAGGAGCCTGTTTGGAAAGTGTGTGTGGAGGAGGTGTTAGGGGTGGGAATCAACAGTTTTGGACATTCTGAGTTCAAATATCTGTAAGACATTCAAGTGGATGATATTTGAATATTAGCATGACACTCAGGGAAGACTCTAGGGTTCAGAAGTACATTTGAAAGTTGCCAGAATATAGATGGTAATGAAACCAGGGGACTAGATGAGATAACCTCATAAATAATGTACATGGAGCAAAGACTTACACAGAAGGAGTTGGAGATATGAAGGAACCAGCACAGTTGCATCCCGTCTACCCACCCTGTCACTGTGTCATTTGAGAGGTCCCCGGGCTGCTTTCTAATGGAGAGGGCAAAGACTTATTCCCACTGGAACAGACACTTTCTCTAGCTTATTTTAGATTTGGAAATGCTTTTTCTTGCTTCTGCCAGCAACTACTTGGCTGAGTTACTAGATGTCTTAAAAGCCATTATGGTATCCTACAATTGTATTCTACAAATCATTGCTTTAGACCTAGGCAGTTACTTCACAGTGAAGAAAGGAGGCAATGACATATTGCATCTTTTCAGAGACACCACCTTGTGGAGTTGGAATGTTGTCATGAAGGATACAGTGTGTGTATACATGTATATAGCAAAAGAAATATAAACTAGGCCCTGTGGGAATGTTAACAAACATTCTTAGTTAACAGCATAATGCCCAAGTTTGAAGAATCATGTCTGGTCATTTTAAATTATAAGGGCACAAGTTTAGTTAAGTAGAGACATTTTTTATTCCTTTTCTCTTTATTTGAGGGATATTAATGATCTTAAACCTTGTCTGATTCACAAATACTTTCCAAAAGTTATCCAAGTTAGAGATAACCTAAATCTAATATTTCTAGCAGCTTTCAGAGTATTAATACTGGAATCACTATAAATGAATCTGATTAGCAATATTCAATTAATGTTGGGTTCAGCTGCAGGTGAAAATGAGTGTATATGGGTAGGTTTCATATAGGTAAGTTTTCATATGGGTAGGTTTCCCTTGTTGGTACACACACACACACACACACACACCACAAAACACATATACATATATGATGCGCATACATACTAAAAATGCTATTTGTAACAATTATGCTATAACATGCAAGAAAACCTGCCCATAGGAAAACAATGGATATGTAGCTTTTACATGTAGTCAAAAGTCAATACAACAAAAACCACCATGGCCAATAGCTAGCTTATTTTAAGCAATATTATCTAAAATAGATTAAAATGAAATAGAACTTCAGATAGTCTCTAAATCCCCTATAACAAATTCTATGCTATTAATGCTGCTATTATTCCTTGAATGGTTCCTTCTTTACTGCCTCTCCTGTCCTCCACAGCCCCATGGAATGGCTCCTTCTAACTTGCTTTTTATACTCCTTGTTGACTTCTCTGTCAGGTCAGCAGCCTGCTGTTTCCATGCCCATATTCAATTTTGCCTCTGCACCTTTGCTCACCAAGAGTCCCAAGGTAAACCAAAATTAAAACCATGAGTTAGCTAACTTGTGATCAGCATCTTCACAGACATCACATGGTCTCTCAAAAAGATTTGTATTATTTTATTAGCCATCTTCAGAAAAAGTCTACACTATGCCTCTGAGAATATATGTTCTTTTGAAAGTCAGAAAAATCACATTTTAAAATAAACTGGCTTGTTCATCTTAGATCCTTAAAATACTGATACTACAGTTATAGTTATTATTTTAATCCAATAAATATTTATTATCTGCCTAGCATGTGCATAGCATGGTGCTATATGCTTGTCAAAGTATTTTAAATGAGATGTTTTCCACATAAGAACTTTCTAAACTCTCAAAATCTGAATTTAATCTCTAGCATTCAAAATTGTCTCTGAGTAACTAAGGATGACATGGTTTAAGATAAACTGCCTCTCTATTACAAAGGCCTCATACAAAGGTTTAGCATCTGGATCTGAAAATTTGTTGAGCTCCTATCTCTGGAAGTTGGCTTTTCTCCTCTTCCATAAGAAGCAAATAATTTGTGCTTACGTTGTGAAAGTTTAGGGTCCACAAAACTAGCTGCTTATATTTGTTTCCCATTCAGTAATGTTAGTATCATACTTTTTTAAGTTAAGAAAGTAACCTGTTTTAATTTTTGTTTAGAGATTCATGTTTCTAAATACTTAATGATAAGCAGCTGTCACTTACTGAGTGTCAATTTGCTGGACACTTTCCTAGGAGCGTTTGCAATGTTATTTCTGTTTGCTGTGATTAATGCTTCAGTAGGAGGTAATGTTTTAACTCACTAAAGTCTTCCCTGAAAAAACTCAGACAAACCTGTGTCATCTACAAACTGTTTATCACGTGTGGACCATTATCCATTTTCAGCTTTCCTGTTTTTTTTCTGGTGTCTTTCTCATGAAGTGAGCTAATTTTCCATGATAAGTTACCCAGGGTAATTTCACAGTGATGTACACACATAGCAAATCTCACTATCACCCCTGCTCTGACCTTCTTTGTAAATCTGTAAATGCAAAATGATTCCAATTAAATCTCAGCTTAGGGTGAAATATCTTTTTTTTTCTGTATCTTATCAAAACAATTACATAATATTCTGTTGACAGGAGATATTTTTCAAAAATTAATATATTTTCCAAGCATTTTAATGTCCCTACTTAACCTAGTGGTTAAAAATTATTTTCTTCCTGCAGCTTAGTCAGAATTTATAACTCTGACAGAAAAGGATAACAAGTTCCTATTCTCACCAAACACTATTTCACTACCAAAATGGTTATGTGACAGAATTCACTGATGAAAACATACTGCTTAAGTTCAGAGCACTTTGTAAGTTCTTCGGAGGCTGAAAAATTTCTCCAGTAAACACCATAGTTCTTTTTTTCATTTGTTACATTAAACAATGAAAATATTTTAAGTTGATTTGAGGGAGAGGGGGGAAGAGAAGGAGAAAGAGAGGGAAAGAAACACTGATATGAGAAACATCAATTAGTTGCTTCTTGCACATGCCCCTGAATCTGCAACCCAGGTTTGTACCCTGACTGGGAATCAAACCAGCAACCTTTCAGTTTGCAAGATGACACCCAACCAACTGAACCACACCTGCCAGGCTAAAATAATTCTTTTAAAATATAAATATAATTTACAAATGAATGATGTCAGTGAGGGGTTTTTTATTTTTACCCTATAACAAAATTTTGTCTTTATCTGATCGAACCAACGATTAGAAATCTAGAGAGGCTCTGATATCATGGATAGGTATGGAAGTTGGAAGACTGATACTTTTATGATGAATACAGTGTCGGTATTTAACATGCTGAACTGCTCGAGTAGGGAGTTCTCAGTTGTGTCCCCAGGGACCTTGAAGTTCTGCAGACATATTTCACAAATATAAAAAAAGCCAGGACCATGTATGATGCATGAAACACTGTTCACCTAGAGTAGTTCTGCTTTTATTTTGTATCTTGGGACTCTGCCTTCAATTTCACTTAAAGAAAATGTTTTGTTTTGTTTTAAAAAATATTTGAAAATCATTGCTTCCTCATTGCACATTCCTTTGGAAGCTCAGCCATTGGAAGAGATGCATGATGGTTTCAATGTGCTATGACATTCTAACATTAAACATTTAAATATATAAAAGTGTAGGTGGACTCAATGTGGAAAATACATTCAGAAATTCAGAAGAAACTTCTCCTTTTTAAGTTTGTCTTGTAAAATAGTGATTCAGTAGTGTGATTATTTGGTGGAAGGCTTCATTAATTACCACATACATCATTCCTTTGAAAATGGCATGGCCACATACGTGACAGTGAGCTAAGAGTTCACTAGGAATATCAAGAATACCATAGGCTTCCTTCTTTCAGTGTTCCTAAGGCTACTATCAATTAGCTTAAAAAAACAGGAAAGAAAATAGTAAGTGGCAGAAGGTATATATAAACACAACACAGGGTTATAAAAAGGGAAGTGGTCACACTGTCAAGAAGTGGGATGGCTTAAGTGAAAGGTGGGATCTGAACTGTTCTTGAGGATGGATAGAATTCTGAAGCACAGAAATATGGCAGAGAGCACTCCTGACCTGGGTACAGGATGACCAAAGACATCAGCAGGTTGGAAAACCAGGATCTAGTTACGAAAAGAGCAGTAGGTCAAACTTAGCTGGAGCAGGGTTAAGTGTCAGGGGACAGTAACAAAAGGAAGAAAGAACTGGTGGATCAGACTAGAGTAGAAGGATTTGACTGTAAAATCAAAGGGGTGGCATTTAATCCATATGATAGGGGAAGGAAAATGCAAATCTAAGTATCTGCAATCTCCCCTGCCTCCTATTGACTGCTCAGTTCTGTGCCTGGGCCTGTGAGGTGATAAGAGGATGCTGGGTGGGAAGGAAAACTGGAAGGAACTCTGATGACTTACAAGATAATGAAATAGTCAAAGATATCAAGGAGAAGATGGATAGAAATACAGAGAGGGAAAGGTTGAGGATGAGAAAACAACTTTCAAGAGGAGTTTTCAAAGAGGGGATCAAAAGAGGTGTGGGAGAAGCATCTTCTATAACTAGGAATTTTCGGAAGTTTTGCTGTATGATGTGCTGTGGAACTCCCTCATCTATTCCTGAAGGAAACTTCAATACAGTCAAACTGCTTTTCAGGGCTTTCTGGAGGCAGATCTGTGTTTTGGCTGTGCTGAGATGGGTATGAAGGTCAAGGAAAGAGGGCTCAGTTTTAGTATCTGTATGGAGCATGGATTTTCCCCAGTGTGTTCAGGGGCTTTGGGGCAGTGGTGCTGGTGGTGATAGTAGACATGAAGTGGTGAGAACAGGGGATCTTCACATCTGCATTCTTAACCTCTACATCTACCACATCCAAATCTGTTTTACATATTGTGATTCTTTGTAAGAGTTCCACTGGAAAAGGTGATAAATGTAGTTTTAAAAAGAGGGTGAAAACCACTATGGTATAGGCAGTGAGGTACCCTCGAAGGATCATGAGCTAAGAAATGTACTATTAATGTAAAGTAGGCTCAGAGAATTTAAATGATTTGCTGAAGGCTGCATGGTTAGTACATACAGAGATAGAACTAAAACCCATTTTCACCGAACCACTCCCTCACCACCAGCCAATCAAAGATTTTTCTTTTCAAACTATTAAGATTTAAGATATTTTGAGCCCATCTATTCTTAGACATAGTTTTTACAAAAAGCAATATTCCTGTCTTCTTAATTTGAGATTTGATGTCCAGTAGTTCTTGTCACTGCTGCAGATGAAAAGGGGCCACATACTGAACCTGACAAGCTCAGGGTAGGCCTAGGTAGTTAGGCCTTGTTAACTCAGAGACCTAAAGTAACCACAAAGGATGATCTGAAATTAGAACTTTTTAACTAAAAGCAGTTTATGGCAGATAGTCATGTCCTAGTCTAGAATCTTCCCTAACAGAAGTCAATCTTTCTCTTAATTGAGCCTGTCTACTGTTTTTTTGTTTGTTTGTTTTGCATATACAATAACATACCTGTGGAATGTCAAATTTCCTTTTTTCAGAAACCTCAAAACACAGGCACTGCACCAGAAGGAGGCCACAAATCCCTTCAGGTTATTGTTATCATGTTAATTGTTGACTATTAACTATCCTCACCCCAGCTATGTAAAAGAAGTATATGTCCATCACTTTACTTTTGATCCAATCCCAGAAGTTTCCTGGTTAGCTTTCTCCCACTTCCCTAATCTATCACTAATGGATTTCATGTAATCCACTTACCTCTTCTCTTTTCATTGTAATGTATAAAATAAGGTGCAAACACCATTTTCTGGAGCATTTTATTAATCCTTTGAGATTTTGCTTCCCAACAATTGTCCTCAGTTTGACTCAAATAAAGTCATAAAAATTCTCACAGGTTTGAACGTTTCTTCCATTGGCACCCCTGATGCCACCCAGGTGTGCCTGTTGGCCTCTGGCCACGTATGCATATGGTGGGAATATATAAAGAACTTTTGCCTCAGAAGATAATGGATTGCCATTACTTTCTAAGCCTGTTGCTAGCACCTACTTTCTGTTTCCCCTTATACAAACAGACATGGCGATGGAACAAAGGTTAAAATATGATGACTCAAGCTATCAATGTACTAGGAGAAAACAGGAAGCAAATTATAATCTCAAAGTAGTAACAAAGGTCTTCTTATGTGTGACACAAAATCCTTAAGCTATAAAAGCAACATGCATAAAAAAAAAGTCCACATGGAGCAAAAAAAAAAAACACCAAAAAACAAACAAAAAAACAAATAAACCTCAAATGAAATCCAACAAACTGAGAGAAAGACTTTTGCAATGCATATTATACACAAAGGACTACTTTCTACATGTATAAAGAATTTCAGCCCTGGCTGGCATAGCTCAGTGGATTGAGCGCGGGCTGCAAACCAAAGTGCCACGGGTTCGATTCCCAGTCAGGCCACATACCTGGGTTGCAGGCCTTGACCCTCAGCAACTGCACATTGATCTCTCTCTCTCTCTCTTCCTCCCTTCCCTCTCTAAAAATAAATAAATAAAATCTTAAAAAAAGAATTTCTATGAATCTATAAGTAAAAAACTACACAATAGAAAAATGGGAAAAAGATATGAATAGAATTCACAAAAAAGGAAGTACAAATGGGTCTTTGTATTAACCATGCTTTAGCTTCTATGAAGTTGGTACTTTACCATCTGCCCTACATGTTTATGCTGGATACACCTTGTATTATCAGGACAACCTGATAATAGGCCTGAGTCACCTTGCCTTGGCTTCCTGCTTTCCTCATTGGTCTCCCAACCCCCTCCCCGCTCACTGAGTAGAGTCTTAAACCAGGGGCATGCTTTTCAAATACAAACCAACCAATCTAGAGTCGACACTCTTCAACCATCTCCTTCATAAGGTTCTCTCACTCAGGCTTGACCTAATCACCCCAGTGCCCAGGAAGACCAAATAATTAGGGATATCTTCTATGCCCCAGAGCCAGCTGAAATTTTTCGAACTAGCTAGTCCTAGGCCTGCTTACCCTGCTTCACTCATTCCTTCCCAAGGAAACCACAGTAAAGGCTCTTGCCCACAATTTCTCCCTCTCCCTCTGCCTCCCAACTGACCCAGTGCTTCCCCATGTTGACATGTGTTATGCATGCCCCTTTCTTGTAGAAACTGTGAGTAATAAACTATCATTTCAATGGTGATTGTCTCCTGATCTGTTGGTTTTCCTGTACCTCACATTGTCTATTAATACACCATATTTTAAACAGTCTTAAACATATAAAAAGAAGTTCTACTCTACTCATTTTAAGATAAATGTAAATAAAGACTCTGATGAGTGGAGTCTATAGGATTTTCCATGTACACTACCATATCATCCTCAAACAATGACAGTTTTGTTTCCTCGTTTCCGATTTGGATGCCTTTTATTTCCTTTTCTTGTCTGATTGCTGTGGCTAAAACTTCCAATACTATACTGAATAGAAGTGGTGAAAGTGGACAACCTTGTCTTGTTCTTGATCTTAGTGGAAAAAAGGATCCAGAGACACATGAAAAGATGTTCAGTATTGCTAGCTATCAGAGAAATGCAAATTAAAACCACAATGAGATACCACTTCACACCAGTCAGAATGACCATCATAAACAAAGCAACAAACAAGTCTTGGAGAGGTTGTGGAGAAAAAGGGACCCTAGTGCACTGTTGGTGGGATTGCAGACTGGTACAACCACTCTGGAAAACAGTATGGAATTTTCTAAGAAAGCTAAAAATGGTTCTGCCTTTTGATCCAGCAATTCTACTGGTAGGATTATATCCTAAGAACCCTGAAACACCAATCCAAAAGAACCTATGCATCCCAATGTTCATAGCAGCACAATTTATAATAGCCAAGTGCTAGAAGCAACCTAGGTGCCCATCAGTCAATAAATGGATCAAAAAACTATGATACATTTATATAATGGAATTCTATGCAGCAGAAAGAAAGAAGGAGCTCCTACCCTTTGCCACAGCATGGATGAACCTGGAAGCATTATGCTAAGTGAAATAAGGCAGGCGGTGAAAGACAAATACCATATGATCTCACCTTCAACAGGAACCTAAACAACAAAACAAAGAAACAAACAAAATATAATCAAAGACACTGAAACAGAGAACAGGCTGACAGTGACCAGAGGGAAGATGGAAGGGAATTTCAGGGGGAAAAAGGAAGGGTTTACAGGAGCAAGTATAAAGGACACATGGAGAAAAACTAGGGGGGAAATAGAAATGGGAGGGAGGAGGGGAGGGCTGGGGGGTGGGCTGGGATGGGAGTAAAAGACAGAAAACTGTACTTGAACAATTAAAATAAAAATTTTAAAAAATAATAAAAATAAATAAAATCTTTTAAAACAAGACTCTGATGAGATATATTTTCCCCCATCATAGTGACAAAGATCAAAATGTTAGCACAGTGTTAGTATATGAGTAAAGAGACATTCATTTATTGTTGATGAGAACATAAGTTATTATAACCTCTATGGAGAGCACCTTGGCAATAAAAACAAAATGTCAAAATGCATGAACTCATGCTACAATTGTTACAGAACACAACAAGGGGGGCCTGGGACAATATACTATTATTGAAAGAAGGCCCCAGGTCCGTTATGTCCGCCGCCCTAGGAAAGACATCTCTCAATGCCAGAGATTCGTGAAAAGGAAAGGAAATATTTATTTAATGCTGTACAGACTTCAAGTAGTGACCTAATGTCTTCATCAAAAATCCTAAAGTCCCTAAAAACACCCACAAACAGACACAGTCCTTCCTTCCTTCCCCCTTTGCCCAGTCCAGAGTACCATATCTCAGGAAAGGAAATAGAAGTTCATGGCTCAGGCAGTCCTCTGGTTCTTCCCAGTTTGTCCTCCATCTCGACTGAGAGAGCTCCCTGGGTTTCCGGCACCCTCAGCTGAGTCGCTGGGATCTCTGCTAAAACCAGGTGGTGGTTCCTCCTTCTAAAGCTGCAGGGAGGGGGGGTCCCCACTCTGGCATGGCCGCGTGGTTCTCCCTCTCAGGGATGCAGGAGTCTTCACTCTGCTAAAGCTGTGTGGCTCTCTCTCCAATGGCCGTGATCCTCTCTGCACCTCCACAGCCACATGGTTCTCTCCCTCTCAGGGCTGCGCATGGTTCACCTCCTCAGGGCTGCGCATGGCTCTCCTTCCTAAAGCAGCATGGTTCTCTCCCTCAATGGCTGAGGTCCTCCCCATTCTGCTAAAGCTGCATGGTTCTCTTTCCTAAAGCAGCATGGTTCTCCCTCCTAATGGCTGCCAAGTCTGGGTTTTAAATCCCCGCGGCCAATCTTCCTCTGCAGCTTCATTTCCAACTCCTCCCACACTCGGCTTCACATGCCAGAACTCGTATCCTTCCAGGTTTACTGGGCCGCCATCATGAGTCTGGGCAGGTGTGGCCCCATGTCCTGGAGCCAATCTTCTCCAAGCTCCCACGCAGGCGCTGTAGCTTGGGGGATCTGTCCCCAGTCACATCTTGGTGGGGAAGTTACTTCCATTCCCCTCGCTCAGGGTACAGCCACAGCTATTTAACATATCTAAGCGACCAGCCAAAGGCTATAGATATGTTAAATGACCACGCCAAAGGGTAGCTGTAAGGCTGTTGCTATGCAAAACAGCTCTCAATGGCCCTGCTCCATTTGTCCCTTCCCCCAACCCACACCCTGGGTGGGGGGTTGGAGACATCTTAAAATCTCCTGGACACCTTAAGTTCTGGACCCCATTTCAAATGCCTATTTGGGGTCCCCCCTCTTGGCTGCACCCTGTAACACAATGATTCCACTTCTGGGTATATATTCAAAATAATTGAAAGTAGGATCTCAAAGAGATATTTGTACACCATGTTCATAGCAGCATTATTTATAACAGCCAAGCATCCATTGACAAATGAATGGATAAGCAAAATGTGGTACATACATCTAAAGGAATATTATTCAGCCCTGAAAAGTAAGGAAATACTGTCACATGTTACAACATGTAGGGACCTTGAAGATGTTTTGCTAAGTAAAATAAACCAGTTACAACAAGAAAGATACTCTAATATTCCACTTATATGATGTATCTAGAGTAAATTCATAGAAACAGAGATCAGAATGGTGGTTGTCAGAGGCTGGGAGGAGGAGGGAAATGGGGAACAGAGATTCAGTTTTGCACCATGAGAGGTTCTGGGTATTGGTGCACAACAATGTAAATATACCTAATACCACTGAACTGTACACTTAAAAATAGTTAAGATGGTATATTTTAGAATATGTGTATTTTCCACAATTAAAGTGTTTTTTAAATGAGCACCCATTGATCACAATCCCACTATTAGGAATTTGTCCTTTCATTATGATTATTCCGGTGTGAGATGATGCCTGTATAAGGTTATTGATTCTCATTGTCAGAACAGCAGAAGATTGAAAGCAGAAAGATTGAATGTTTTATAGTAGAAAATTGATTAAAGTATGTTCCATTCATGCATTGCAATACTACATATGAGCATTAAAATATAAAAAAGTGTGAAAAAAAGCAAGTGTGTATATTAAAGTGTGTGTATATACCACTTGCACATTGTGCATTGGTTTCTCTAAGGCTACATAAGAGACTCAATGGTTGCCTCTGGGCAAGGGGACTGTGGATTTTGGTATGGGGTAGGAAGCTGACTTACTTTTTACACTGTACTCTTTTCAATTTTGAACTATGGCATATTTTATGTATTAAAAGTAGTTGAAAAAAAAACTAACCTTGTGGCTGAAAAAAACATTACCTGGCTCTCTAATACTGTTCGTTAACTTGCTAGCCATACCCCTGAGACCCTGATCTTGCTTGCCTATTGAAAACTATAATGATTGCCTTATTTTAGCTGAATTTGCTGTGTTCACTACTGCTGACTCATTTATTGACATTACCTGTAAATCCAGTTACCGGATAGCTAAATTCCCAATCCTACTTCCTTCTGCTTTATTCCCCAAAGAATCTACCCAATGGACAAGAGTACCCTCTTCCCATCCACCTAGGTATAATAAATTTTAATTGAAAAGGGCAGCATTTGTTTTAATCCTTAAGCTTCCATCTTTAATAACTGATATATTCCACACAAGGATGTTTTGGTCAGCAAGGAACTGTGAATTCCTATCACTCAGTGACTTTGTAACTGTTGTAATATAGAACAGCACATTACTGTCTGTGTGGGTCTCAGTATATTGATAGTAATGCTGTGGGCTAGAAATGCCTGGGGGCATTTACCAGGGACTTGCTAAACATCCTGCAGATATCTCCCCTTTATAAACCAGTGTTACAACTGACTCTTGTGGTTCTCATTATGATACAAGATGCCCTTCAGCATTAACCATTAGGAAACTGTAAAAAAAAGTATATTACTTTCAAGGCATGCCAGGGAGCACAGAGTGAGGTCATGGAGTGGAGGGGCAGAGAGGGAGATGAAGAGGGAGGGAGGGGGACAGAAGGGGAGAGAGAAACATACAGGCAACCATCAATTCTTCTCTGTCCCTGATTTTCAACACTCTTCTGACTCCCACTTGCTACTAACTATAGCCTGTTCAGATAGCAAAGTCTTTCTGACAATACTGCAGATTACCAGCCAAACTCAATCTTGATGTTTTTTCTTTCTTTTTTTAAATTTTGAATGTGCCAAGTGTAAAGATAACCTGGGTCCTTCTTTTGTCTTACCCTGAACTCTTTTGCAGCGTACAAAAGAGTTTGGACTAGATTTTACTGATTGGATTTAGGGGTATTAATCTACTTTGCAAAAGGAATATGGCTGTATTCTTGTAATTCTAATATAAATCTTTAATCTTTGCAAATAGATATGAAGCATGCCAATACTACAAACATTTAAGTGCATTCCTGGCATGTCACATAGGTTTCTTCCATACTGGAAAAATTTTTATATTTCCACCTAACCATCAGAGTTAAAAACTAAAACAAAACAAAAATCTTTATGAGAAAATGAAACTTACCTGTATGTTAATAAATTATCTGCCTGTTTAAAGTTTCTTGATAGTCAAACAAAATTCTTACAAGGCTATCTGGACAGACGTGTGAAGGAAAAGTAAAAACATGCCAACAACAGCAAGACTTGTAGAAAGATTTTAAAAAGAAATTTAGTCCTTTTTAATGCATATCCTCTAAGTGCAGGATGTGAGCAAGGTGTGAAAACTAAGAGAAGAATTGGGAGCCTCAGGAGAAATATTTAAATAGAGCATTACATTGTTATCATTATTTTTCTTTTAATATACAATTTACTTAAAAATATAAATTTGTAAAATCCCAAAATAGCAGTGTTTAGATGTGTGCATGTCAAGTGAATAACATCAGGTGAAATGTGTGCTGAGATAAAAACAGAAGCCTGAGTTCCAAGCCTGTCTCTGCAAGTGTCCCACTGGATGGCCTAGAGGAAGTCTCAGTCTTTTAGAACCTTTAAGATGAAAATAATGACATCTTAAATCTCCCTTTCTCATGGCAGCAATTTTCAACTTTTTTTCATCTCATGGCACACATAAACTAATTACTAAAATTCTGCAGCATACCAAAAAATGTATTTTTTGCCAATAGGTATAATTTTTATTCATGTACATCAGATGGCTATTGTGGTGTTGGCTGTTGTCATTTTTTTATTTGACAACCTAAGGGGAAAAGAGGTCAGTGCCCCTGACTAAATAGTCAGGTATGGCATGTCTTGAAAATTCTTGTAGCACACCGTGCCTGCTGTGGCACACCAGTTGAAACTCCCTGCCTCACAGAATAATTGTAAAAATTAAATTACATACTGGAAACTGCATTGACTGTATGCTCATTAAGGATGGGGATTTTATATTTTCATCTTTGTTATCAGTTACTTGATTAACTCATGTATGAAAGAAATAGAGAACTTTTTAATTATTGAAAAAGCACTTTAAATTTCATTGTGAATTATCTCAAGAAACTCATTAGTAACTCTATAGAAGATCCAACTGAGAAAATACAGAAAGCCCTAATAGCATCAGAAAATCAATCTTTTCAGTAGTTAATCTAAAATTTTTATTAAAAATTATCCAAGTGTATTTAATCTGTTGTTAGCCTTAAAAGAACAAAATGTATTTAAAAAGTATATTTTGAACATGTGAACATCCTAGCAAACAAGATAATTTTAAAAGTAGGGAAGTAGTAAAGGATGGCAACACCTTTTTAATAAATACACAGTGGTAGACTGTGCTTTTAAGTATACATAAGAAACTATAGGGAACCTATCTGTGTGGGATGGTGAATGTAGCACAGTCCCTAAATCAGAAAAACCAGTGGGGAGTGAGTCAGCACACAGGACCCGAACCTACAGATCGGTTTTCCTGTGGGGAATCAGGCCTGCATTGTACCTAGGCTGTTTTGAGGCTTGCTTTTGCTAAAACTCTCACCCTGAATTGAGACAGCAAATGTTTACTGTGTATCTTTAAATCCTAAAATCTGTGCTAAACTTCCCAAGTATGGAATGTAACCAGTTCAACACTTTTCCTCTTGCATTTGCAAATATCCTTTCTCTTTGAAGTAATTAGCAACATTCTTTCCTTTTTTATCTGTAAAACTAATCACCTAAGTGAACCTGTGCATTGTAAATGAGGAACATCCTCCATGTAATGTACCCAGAGAAGCAATAAAAAGCTTGCAGGCAGGGGTTGAGGCCCTCTCTTTCACTTAGAGAGCAACCATGCCATCCCTTTTTCTCCACGGGACTTTCATAGTCCAAGTGAATTTGTTCATCATAGCCACAACACATGGACCCCACCAGCCTGAGTCCGCTTCAAGAAACAATATGCAATCTTTTCAGAACCCAATTTGGATACTGTCAAGAACCTGTTATGACTGTATCTTCAGGCCAGGGACTTCTATGGTAAAGGTGAGATCCACATAATAAACATTTTCCTCAGACCTTTTGCTTCTGAATTCTCTGTCACTTACAGTACCATGATCCAGCCACTTCATAAAGTTAGAAATCCAAGCACCAATTTAGACTCTTTCGTCTACCTCACTGCCACCCCCTCCATTAATTCAGATACTAAGTTCAACATTTTATACTTCCACAATAACTCTCTGGTGTGTATTTTATACTTCCACAATAACTTTCTGATGTGTATTTTATACTTTTTTCCATTGCCAACCCTTGGTTCAATCTCTCTTCATATCTTAACACAATCACTGAAATACCATTCTGATTGGTGATATGGTGGGAATGGAAAGGAGACAAATTTAATAGATATCTAAGAGAGAGCCAACTGACAATGCCTGAGGAGAACTTGGCTTCCGAGGAGAACAATGAGTTTAGTTTTGAGCATGGTTAGTAACTTGGCGGTCACCCAGGTGAAGCTATCCCAAGTATGTACATGCTTGGGTGTGGGCAAAGCTTAAGGATAAAAAGTAGGTTCACAGGGGACTCCATGGATATGGATGAACTATCCCCTCTCATGTCTTACTGCCTCCAAAAGGCTTTTTCCAGATTATCTCTTCCCACAGTGAACAGATAAATTCAAGATGTATTTAAAAGAGATATTTAACTCTCAAACTGACAAAGACGACACAGGAGGAGACTTAGGATTGAGAAAAAATGATGAATTCAGTTCTGAACATGTTGGTTACAGCTGTATGTAAAAATCCACCAAGCTGTACACTGGATATTTGTGAATTTTACTGTATATACAATGTCATAAAATTTTTAAATGAAAATAAAATAGAACAGGATCAAATTTCCAATGGCATAAGAAAAGTCTGTGGCATATCAGGCAGCAATGGCAGAGTTGGGAACCAGGTGTCCAGCATTAACTCACAGTCCATTGATGGAAATTACGTGGCTTAGTTCTGAAGCATTACCTTGAATATGTATCCCAAAGCATTAATTAACACAGTGTAGTTCTTCCCTGTTAGGTCTTGCTGTTTAATGTGATCATAATGTTAGTGGAGAATCCTAAATTCTACAGGAAATATTTTGTGATGAGATGATATTCAAAAAATATTTGTTAATGACCCTAGTACCAAATGACAGGTATAGTCTACAAATGCTGTAACAGTTGAGAGGTCAGACAAACCACTGTGAGCTAAATGCTCAGGCAAAATTTCTCAGAGGACCTGGAAATTGAGCCAGACTCTAAAAGGTTAGGAACTGATGCAGGGTTTGCAAAGTGTGGTCTATACAAGTACTCTATCTGATTTTTTTAGTCTGAATGGCACAGTCTTTCAAGAAGCAGTGAAATTAGGAGGATTTGTGTATATTCATGACCTTGCATTATGCTTTGCAAATATGTGCCAGTTTCCTAGACATCTGAATATGAGAGAATTGCTAAGGGAGCAACACAGACAGAAGATCATGAGGATCTAAGTGAATTATTAGATTGCAAAAATTGGTTGGGCACAAATTGCAAAGTGCAATGAATGCCATACCAAACACATCCTGTAGGTAATATTAGATGAGAGTGTGACATCCATGTTTTTGCAATTCAGTAGTGCTGGGACAATTGTGCGACTAACATTAACAACAATCACTGCCATAAGCAGCTTCTGGTTCTTTCAATGTGATGCTAAGCATCTGGACCCTTGGAAATAGATTCTGACTGTTTTCTTTCAGTTACTATTTAAATCCTTGCTATTAGGCAGACACCGCTTCTGTTTATAAAACTGAAGGGGGAGAGCTTTTACAAAATTTTTGTACAAAGCTAAAATTTTTTGTAAGACTTAAAAATCTTACAAGAATGTTAAAAGAATTAGAAAATAAATTTATAGGTGCCAATAGGAACAGTTTCACTGCTATGTACTATGAAACTAAAGTTGTTTGAAACCAATAATTCATTCTTTAAGATTTTGCTGGCTTCAGGAACAGTTCACATGCAGTAAAATTACTGATTGTAATTATCAATATAATCTTACACAGTAATTTTACACTAATCAAAAGGGTAGGTAAGATAGTCCTTTGATGCTATAACCTAAGGTATCCACTCCATCAGGGGCTGGTCATGCCTAAGAATTAATAACTCTGATTCGTGCATACATGTGTATTGAGAGAATCTTGAAATATTTAATAAATTGTTACATGGTAGATCAATATGCAGGGGATGTCCTAAGTTATCCTTTGACTTTACAATGCAAACTTTTCATGCTTCTTAATCTGTGAAAAAATTGGACTCCATTCTTTATTGTTAGTATAATCTTTGGTAGAAATAAACTCTACTTTAGCTTTATTTTATTTTATTTTTTTAAAATATTTTATTTATTTACTTTTTAGAGAGGGAAGGGAGGGAGATAGAGAGAGAGAGAAACATCAGTGTGCGGTTGCTGGGGGTTATGGCCTGCAACCCAGACATGTACCCTGGCTGGGAATTGACCCTGGGACACTTTGATTCCCAGCCTGCACTCAATCCACTGAGCTACACCAGCCAGGGATATTTTTTTATTTAATAGAATTAAGGATAGTGGTGTAAAAGTAGAAATGCTACTACAAAGTTGAGCATGTGATGAATTTTAGCAGAAATAGAGAACCCTGCTCACTTAAAAAGTATTAAGACTAGAGATATGAACTTGAGGTTTTAAAGATATAAAGTTTGATATAGAAATAGATATAAATTGGTATGAATAAATATAATCATGCTGCTCTGTATGGTGAGAGTACTTAGAAGCAATGACTAACTAGTGGTAATGAATATAACCATTGAATAGGGTTCAATGAATAGGGTTCAAATATCATTCTATACTGAAAGGAATGAGAGATCCTTTGACAAATGGCTGATTCCAGGGTTGGAGAAAAGAAAATATAAGATGAGCCTGGATCATATTCTCATGACAAAAAGTAAAGAAGTGCAAACTGGGATAATTGAAGTATCAAAATGAGTAACGATAGTGATAGATTGTAACCCACTATACAGAGTAAGAACTCATAGTCCACAAAGACAGATTAAATAAATAAATGGATAGACAGACAGCCAGACAGCCAGATAAAAGAAAGTACTTCCTTGCAATAGGAAGCCAACTAATAAATGTAGAAGCAATGATGAATTTAGAAAATCACCATTTGGTCACCATAAAAACAATAATTGATTTGGGCAAGAATCATCCAGATATATAAAACTAATAGGTAAAAACTTTAGGAGTAATAGAATACATGAATAGTCTCAGAGTATCTCCCCATAGGTGCTTACTAATTTTAAACAGAAAATAACTTTACCAGGTAGGACAATAGAAGTCATCACCTTAACCAAGTGATCTAAGTTAACAACACATCGACATCATGTGCTCCTGATATTATATATATGTGTATATATAAAAATTACATACATTATATGTATTATATATTACATATATATCATATATAAAATAGAATATTGACTAGAGATAGAAACTCATGATTTTAAATATATAAAGATTGATAATATACATGAGAAGAGGGGCCCAAAACATCCCAGAATTATCTTCTGGAGGGAAGGATTATTGTAGTTCAGGCTTCCCCTATTAGGTGAGTGGTCTAGGAACCCATCTGCATCAATGTACCCGCTGGCGTTGTTGTGAGGGGCTGCTTCACCTTCAGTGAGCTTTTCTGAAGACTCTTTCAACAACACCCATTTCATGATGGGAGACTCAAAATTGCATCTGCCACTCTGTGCTGATTGCTCCGCAGTTTTTGACCAAAAATTGGCATGACCTCCATGCCCCACCCTCTCTATTCACCTGATCTCACTCCAAGCAACTCCACCCCCCATGAAAAAACTCCTCAAAGGGAAATGTTTTGCCTATGTGGAAGAAGTGAAACAAAAAATGGCAGAGGCACTAAAAGACATCAAAACAGATGAGTTCAAAACTGTTTTTTTGAGCCGTGGAAAAAACGTCTCCATAGGTGCATTGCATCAAATGGAGAGTACTCTAAAGGTGGCTGAAGTTTAAACATGTAGGAATAAATATACAATTTTTTATAAATAAATTCTGTTTTTTTGTGTGTATCCCCCCTTTGGTGTGCATGTGTATGCTCAACAGTTGTTATGGTAATTGTTTAAAGTATTTACACAAACAAAATATTTGGATGGCACATTTAATTTTGCTTCTTGGTTTTGAATATACTCTATTTTTGCTTTATGACTCTTTCAGCTTATTTTTATTATAACTATTTATTAAATTTTTAGATGTTTTATTCAGTTATATTCATATACAGTTAGTAGTCCATAATGCAAATGTCCTCTAAACCATACCCTAAATTACAGCTTTCAAACACAACACAGCAACAGTTTCATATATGCTCAGTTAATACCTTTGAAAAAATCCTCCTATATGAGTATTTCCTAAATGTTCATCCCTTTTAAAAAAAATCAGGCAATGAGAATACATATATCATATTCCTCTTTTTGTTTCTCCGCTGAAGGAACCAGCAGGTTTCAATGTTCTGTTACAGTAACTACATTTAGTTAGGTAAACATGTATTCTTTTTAGCATTATAAGTCAAGGTCTTTTATCTTCATTTTAAGGAAGTAAATGTAGTATATTCAATAACAAAGTAAATCTCTTTTATTTCACTTACCAACCCATGGAGTGTACTTAACTGACTGCATATATGCAAATATTTATTATGCTATAAAAGTATCAGAACCTATACTGCTGCATTGGTACAGGATTACACGATAAAGCCTTAGAAGAGAAGGTAGAAACTTTTATTTTAAAGTGCTTCAAACTGTATGTATTGCCTATAGGTTATATGTAATATATTATTTTTATAATGATATTAGCTTCATCTGAATTTTTAGGTAGATGATTTAAGTCTTACTATAGTAATAGATAAAGAGAAATAAATATACCTCATTCAGACAAATGAATGCTGGAGTTGTAGATAAATCAACAAACCGCTCATCTTGGATGTTAATTGTGGGCACTGTGGCATAAATGGGATCTTCTTGATCCTTTTCATCCTTCTCTTCCTCTTCTTGTTCTGTGTCTGTACTGCTGTCTTCCATTTTTCACAACTCTAAAATAAAATCATTCCATTTAGGCTATTTGGGTTTATCTTTACTTATAAAGTAAAATTAATGGAAAATAATAAAAGCAAGCAAAACTCAACTGGTTTACACTGTTCTCCAGTGGAACTATAAGTCAGGAAAGTTAGCTATAATCATGTTATTAAAAATCTTGCTTTGATATAAAGGTACTCTCTATTGCTATACTGAAATCAGTAATTCTAATTTTAAAAAGTAGATATTGTTGCATTAATTGGAAAAAATACATAGAACTAGAATGTAAGTTCCACGAGGGCAAAAATCTAATTTTATTTACTAAGCATTGTAGTAAGCACTCAAATATTATTTATTGATTGAATAAATAAATAAATCTTCATCCTTAAAATACAACACAATGCTAATTCAAATTTTTTTTGGAAAATAAAACCAACACCCTGGGTGCCTCATACTGCCTGAGACATATACCTGCACGGGAGGCCACCAGGCTAGTTGCTCAACACCCACACTGCCTGCTGTAGCCACAGCTCAGGCCTACATTTGTGTGCACTGCCACTTGGCCTCTCTCTGCTGCTCATGTCTATGTTCAGTGGCCCTACCAGACTTCACTTACAAAGCATAAGTCCAAAAATAAAATTATTAAAAATATCATGGTGGAGACACCACAGCATTAAACTAAGTGCAAGATTGTTCTGAGAGCAGGTTCATATGGGACTGCACAGGTCACGTATCTATGAAGCCAGCCCTGTTTAATGGCCATTGATTTGAATGCATGCAAGTGGACCCAGAGGGCCCCTGTCTGGGCATGCGAGGTCTCTATTGGCTTAATTCAGTGGCACTGGGATGGCTGCCTTTCCAAAAGAGGGCCGGTAAGAGCCTCCATTGCACAAGAGAATGTCAATTTAATCATCTGCTCTTTTCATCTCTGAAATATATGAATCCACATGCAACAGAACAGCATACCTGCACTCTTCTTTTGCCAAAGAAGATAACTCCAACTGTCATAACTTTTTGTTATTCTTTACAAATTAAATTTGTTGGGCTGATATTGGTTAATAACATTATGTAAGTTTCAAGAGTACAATACCATAACACATCATTTGTATATTGCATTGAGTGCTCACCATCCAAAGTCTAAGCATTGTAGTAAGCACTCAATTATCATTTATTGACTGAATAAATAAATCTTCATCCTTAAATTACAACACAATGGTCATCATGTATTTGACCAACTGTCATAATTACAAGGTCTGGATTTTCTGTTGAACATATATCATGTCTCATGTCTATCTTATCAGATTAGCTGCTCCTTGATCATAGGTATCCTTGTTCTTTTAATATGGAAAGCATATTCTATAATATGAATCCAGAAGACCTGACAGGCTCTGATTTCTGTATTTATTATTCAAGCACAGGCACAGGCACAGGCATGTCATTTATTAAGTCTCTTTCTTCCCCCTAAAATGGGGGTAACGATACTAATTTTTCTGCCTCATAAAGAATATATGCCAGAGATTTTCAACCTTTTTCATCTCATGGCACACATAAACTGATTATGAAAATTCTGTGGCACACCAAAAAATATATTATATATTTTGCTGATTTAATAACAAAAAGAATAGGCATAATTTTGATTTATTCATACTGGACAGCTATTGTTATGTTGGCTATCACCATTCTAAGGGAAAAGAGGTCATTGCCCCAGCCTAAATAGTCAGGTATTGCAGGCTTTGAAAATTCTTGTGGCACAATGGTTGAAAATTGCTGATATGCAGATTAAATGTGATACTATCTCTGGACTACTAGCTTCCAATCTCTATCTCTAATTTCTTCCACAGCTATAAATTACACATGTACTTGCTTCCCTCCTCCCACTACAAAAGTAAATCATAGGTGGTAGCATGTACTTCTATCAGGAGGCACTAAATGTCAGTTTGTCTTAATACAATATTAATAGACATTGATATCATTGGGACTTTCCCTCCCTTAACACACATTTTTTTCAATGCCATAAAGCAGATTTTTTTAAAAAAGAAACTATTATTATTAAGGTATCACAATACTTTACATTTGGTAAGTGATCACAATTTATTGTTTAAATCTCCAGGGAGAGGAAAATGTTGGGTTATATATCTAGATTTTTTTTGTGTCGAATATACTAAAATTTGTATGTTCAACCATTTCATGGAGGTCAAATACTAATGACTACTGCAGAAAAATATTTCCTTCAGAATGTTAGACTATACCTGTTATTTTTAGCTTTTACTTTAAGAAATATTTAAAATATAAACAAAAGCTGCAGAATAGTATAATAAATCCTTAAGTACACACCAACCAACTTCAGAAAATATCAATTCATAAGCAATTTTGTTTTATCTAAACCTCTCTACTCCTATCCACTTTCATTATTTTTTTTGAAGCAAAACTTAGGTACAGAGACATATAACACGTGTCCCAAAGAAGTCCATAATAATATACAGAGATAGTTTTCATTCTTTTTCATAACTGCATAGCACTCCTTTGCACAGATGCACCACAATCATTCAAACAACCCCCAATTTATAGATATATGAAATGTTTCCAGTTTTCTCCTATTTCAGTTTTGCAAAGTATAGTATATCTATTTATTTAAAAATATTTTTAAAAGGCCTATGAAATCTTTATGATCAACTTTGAAACTTAAAGTAACCCTCTTAAAGCACTGCACCTTTAAATATGACGCAACTTACCTAGGCCACAAAAGAGAGGCATTATGTTGAATTTGTAAAATCCTCATTCTGCTAAAGTTTTCATTTTCTATTGTCTTGAAAACATTCTAAATATTTTAAGATACACAACACTTTTATTTTACATAGGGAAGAAATTAAAAGACACTATGACAGAGTTCTGATAGACATTATCAGACAAACTTTAACTCTTAGAAAAGGAAAGTAAGGAAAGTAAGTAGAGGCAAACATGTAAGCTTCATGTGGATTAAAATCTAAAACACTAATCTAATTAAATAATAAGATGGAAATGGCTTAAGTAGATACTAAAGTTCAACAGGTAAAACAAATATTCAAGGTTTCATTAACATAGGATTTCAAAGTCCATTGTATTAATATTACCATGCTGCAGGCAGTATGATTGATAGCTGCAAATTAAATGATGGAATAAAATATATTCTCAGTCTACAGTGATATAAACAAGAGAATATTTATAAAACATCTTGAATTCATGGTATAGGAAGAACTACATAGCTATCAAGTATAATAATTCTGGAGATATTTTTCTCCATAACAAGTCAATGAAACAATTATTAATTGAGTTTTATGAGGGCCAAGATTTTACAAAGATGCAAGTGATTTACAATCTAAAGAGGAAGCAAGGTAGGAAAGTAATTTGCTCTGTACCAGACAAGGTTACGTAAAATAAGCCTAAATAAAAAGCAACATTCTCAGGAAGGGAGACAAAGCTTAAAAAGTACCTTGTAGCCTGAAATTTAGATTTTAATCTATAAGTATTGGAAGTGATTACATTTTTTTAAGTAAGGTGTTACCTGAATTTGTGAAGATGTTGGTAACAGTAGAAGAATAATTTGAAAAGGATGTGAATTTGGAGGCAAGGAGACAATTTAGAGCAGGGGTGTCAAACTCATTTTCACCAGGGGCCACATCAGCCTCAAGGTTGCCTTCAAAGGGCTGGATGTAATTTTAGGACTGTAGAAATGTAACAACTCCTGAATAGTTAAGCTAGAGCTCAGCGCTGCTGCTGGGTAGAAACAAGGTGCCAGGCCAAATAAAACAGAGTGGAGGGCTGTGTTTGGCCTGTGGGCCTTGTGTTTGCCACCTGTGATCTAGAAGCTATGTGCCAGCCATTGTGCTGTAGGGTAGTAGATAGATTCAGTGGTGAGCAAAACAGACAAGGTCCCTGACCTCAAAGGCACTCAAAGACTGGTGGGCAAAGCAGAAATTAATCAAAGAATGGCAAAAATATGTGTAAATATATAACTGAAATAGGTGCTATAAAAGCCTGGGCCATAGAAGTAGTGTTGCCGTGTACTGCACACTTCCAGTAGGCACCATTCCCATAGCAAGTTCTGCAGTGAAGCCGCCCTTATTGAAAGATTAGATGATGAGGGCCCCAGCAAAGGCAGTACCATCTATGCTGTAGGGGTCCAAAGAAGAGAAGACATGGTTTTATGAGGCTTTCTATAAAGAAGAGGACATGCATTAAGCTTTGACGCAGATATTTGACGCAGATAACTTATTTTATCTGCATATTTTATCTGTATTTAAATTTGTGTGATAACTTATTTTATCTGCGTCAAAAGGCCTGTGAAAGAGAAAGAAAGGTAAGTAAAGATTTAGTCCTATTGCAGAAGATCATTGAACTCCTCTATTATTCAAATTTCATCTCGGAGTTAAAAGATGAAGCCAAAGTAGGAAGCTTCACAAAGAAATATTAAGCAATGAACATTGCAGGGTATGCCTTGTTTTGTAAAACACACCATTACTTCCTCTTCTCTAAATCTAAAGAAGGGATCATCATTTTGGTTTGATTTTGAACTCTTAAGGAAATCTTTTTCTTGACAGTTACAAGGAGCGTGTACAAAAACCAAACACCCATGCGCCTGTGCATGGGAGAGGATACACAAATGATGTAACCTTTTGAAGGTAAAATGGCAAGTCTTGCTCCAAGAAAGATGTAGCAGGAAACCACTCTGTCTTTCAATATTACTTGTCACTGAACAACACAAGTTTTGCTCATTGTAGAAAAACAGGGTATAATGTAAAGTCAAACATGGTATTTCTTTCCTACACAGAATCCGAACTTTCTTTCTTACGACAGCTCTTCGAATTGCCCTGGAAACATGACCATGTGCTCCTTTCCTCAGCTGCCCATTGCTATAGATTAGTTACATGACTGTTGCTATGTAACAGATCCAGACCCCTTGGGGGAAGGGAAAAGTATAGGACACCAAATTTCTTCTTTCAGTTCCCTATATTTATTTAAAAAAACCATAGATATGTCAAAACAGAGTTACGAAAATTGTGGTGTATTTAAATTTGTGTGACAAGTTCCTCTCAATCCTGTCACTGTATGTCTGTGACTATAAGTATATTCTCTTTCAGAAATAATGTTAGCAATCTACATTAAAGGCCTTTTCTGAAAGGCCTCTGGTCCGTGATATGAGAGGCTTACCATATAGGGCAGGCAATTCAACATGCAGCCTATGGTTTCCTCAGATTCACTTAATTGAACCACAACAAAATCATCATCAAATACTACAAACTTGGCAATTCTAAATACAACATATACAATTATGCACTTATTCCTGTCTACATCTTTTATCCTATGTCCTATTATGTAGTAGCCATTATTACTATATAAAGACAAGATTAGACTTGAAACATTTTTTTAAAGGTAAAGATACAGATTTCAGGTCATATTTTTAAAAAATGGGAGTAGAAACTTCTGGTCAAGAAGATAAAGAAGGTAAATGCTGTGCTCATCTCCTCCCATGATGACTTCAAAATTACAACTAAATTAAAAAACAAAGAACCACCTGAAAAAAGCTGAACAAAACTTCTATAAAGATATTAAGAAGCTTATATAGAGATATATGAGATGTATAGGAGGGGCGGAGACATGGAAGGGGATGGTCCCACACCCATGTGCAGTGGTTAAGAACAGGGAGGGATATCTCACTGCCGAGGTCCCCCAGAGGAGTGAGAGGTTCCAGCCCCAGATAAGACTCTCCAGCTCAGACTGCCAGTGCCAGGAAGAAGAGTCCCACAACAACTGGCTATGAAAATCAGTAGGGATCCTGTCTGGGTGAGGCAGAGGGCTTCTGGAAACCCAGGCATCCTTTTAAAGGGTCCCCACACAGACTCACTCACAAATACTTGCATTAAGCTCCAGCAAAGGGATGGCAGGGACATATGGGAAGGAACTGAATTGTCTGGCTTCTGGCTAAGAGCTGGAAGGACTAAAGTGCCTGCAGGTGCCATTGTTCTTTTGTTGAGTCCCGCCCCCACACAGTCAGCCTGCAAGGTTGGTGCCCAGTTCGAGTCTCCATTAGCTAAGCTAAGATAGCTCTTGTCCCACTCTGGTGATTCTCTGAGACCTTGCCTGGCCAGAACAACTTTCTGAGGCCAGTCTACACAAGCTGCCTATCTGGGCCCACATTGAAGGCTTTCCTAAAATCTCTCAAAGATCTGTACACCCCAGATAAGTAGTGGCTGGCCTAGGCTTGCCCTGTACATGTTACTAAGAAGCCTAAGCCTGGTACTACTAGCAGCCAGCCTTGGTTCACAGCATAAAAACCTCCCAGATGCCTCCAAGCCTGGCATAAGCAGCTACCAACCAAAGATCACTCTGTAGCTCCTATCAGGCAGATCTGGGCCAGACATGGGCAATGGGTGACCTTGGCTTGCACTAGAACCTCTCCCAAGTAGCCCCAGAACAAACACATCTGGCAGGTGGCTTCAACCACACTACAGAACCACCCACTTAGAACCACAAATGACCCACTCAACTCAGCAGGCACCAGAGAGCCCCACTAAAGCAAATCTTGTGTGGGGTCAGCCCCTGCACAAGAGCTTAGCCTCTGTAGTCACAGACAGTTCTCACAGTCAGTTACCATGAGGGTCAATCCAACCAACAGACATGCCAACAGCAATCAATAGGAGAGCTCGCACAATCCACACAAGGGACACCCCTGGAACAGCCAGCCCAAGTGTACAGGGACACTGTACCATTGGGACCCACAAGACACTTACTACATAAGGCCACTCTGTTAAAACTTGGAGAAGTAGAAGATCTATTTAATACATAGAAACAAACACGGGGAGGCGGCCAAAATGCGGAAACAAAGAAATATGCCCCAATGAAAGAAGAGAACAAAATTCCAGAAAAAAGGAATTAAACAAAGTGGAAGCAAGCAATTTACCAGACTCAGAGTTCAAAACACTGGTTTTAATGATGCTCAGTGAACTTGGGGTAGCATAGATGATATCAGTGAGAACTTCAACAAAGAAATAGAAAACATAAAAAAGGAGATAGAAACAATTAAAAGGGATCAGTCAGAAATGAACAATACAGTAACTAAAATAAAGAATATGTTATATGGAACCAATAGCAGATGAGATGAAGCAGAGGATTGAATAGGTGATTTGATAGACAAGGTAGCAGAAAACACTGAAATGGAACAGCTAAAAGAACATAGAATAACAAAAATAAGGACAGTTTAAGGGACCTCTGGGACAACATCAAATGTAACAACATTTGCATCATGGGAGTACCAAAAAGAGAAGAGAGCAAGGGATTGAAAACCTACTTGGAGAAATAATAACTGCATACTTCCCTAACCTGGCATAGAAATAGAGATATAATTTCAGGAAGCTCAAAAAAGATGGACCCAAAGAGGCCTACACCAAGACACATCATAACTAAGATGCTAAAGGTTAAAGACCTAAATTTTACGAGTAGTGTGAGAAAAGCAGTTACTGGCAAGAGAGCTCCCATAAGACTGTCAGCTAATTTTTCAACAGAAACCTTGTAGGCCAGAAGGGATTTGTACAGAATATTCAAAGTGATGAAAAGCAAGGCCTTACAATGAAGATTGCTCTACCCAGAAAGGCTATATTTTAAAGTTGAAGGAGAGATAAAGAGCTTGCCAGACAAGAAAAAGCTAAAGGAGTCTATTACCACCAAACCAGTATTACAAGAAATGTTAAAGGGTCTTCTTTTAAGATAAAGAAGGAAAAAATAAAAAATATGAATAAGGAAATATCACAAAAAAATTCCCACTGACAAATCATTACAAATGCAGTGAGTAAATTAACCAACACTAAAGCTATTACAAAGCTAAAAAGGCAAAAGTAAGGAGATCAATATAATTACAACAGTAAATTAAGGGATACACACACATAAAGTAAAAAATAATGACATTGACATAAATGTGGGGGGGCAAGTAAAAATGGTAGTAATTGTAGAATGTGTTCATACTTAAGTGACCCTCAACTTAAAATAGACTGCTATAAACATAGCTCAGTATATATGAAGCATATGGTAACCACAAACTAAAAATCTAAGAGAGATATACAATAAATGAAGAGACAGGAATCTAAACATAATACTACAGAAAGTCAACATAGAGCAAGAGAATTTAAAAAATGGAGAACTACATAAACAATCAGAAAACAATTAATAAAATGGCAACTACATACCTATCAATGATTACTTTAAATGGATTAAAGGCTCCAATTAAAAGATAAATGGATAAAGAAGAAGTGGTACATAATATGCAGTAGAATATTACTCTTACCATTTGCAACAACAAAGATGGACCTAGAGGATATTGTGATAAGTGAAATAGGTTGGACAGAAAAAGACAAGTGCATATGATTTCACTTCTATGTGGAATCTCGAAAACAAAATAAATGAACAAGCAAGACAGAAGCAAACTTACAGATAAAGAGAACAAACTGATGGTTGCCAGATGTGAGCCTGGGTGAGAAAGGTGAAGGGATTAAGTACAAATTGCAGTTACAGAATAGTCATGGGGAAGTAATGCACAGATTAAAAAATATAGTCAATGATATTTTAATAACTATACATGGTGTCAAGTGGGTGTAAGATTTATTGGCGAGATCACTTTCTAAGTAACATAAACGTCTAACCACTATGCTGTACACCTAAAAGTAATATAATGTTGAATATCAACTGTATTTGAAAAAAATTTAAGAAATAAAGAATAGGTAGAAGAACTTTGTTATTCAAAGAGCCAAAAAATTAAACCACAACTTGTTTCTGTTAAAAAAAAAAGTAAAAAAGAAAAACCCCTCTCAAAAAAAGAATCCCACACACACAAAAAAAAACCTATTGTGGCACCGAAAAACAAAATAAAAATAGTCCATTAAGTATGTGCAAATAAATTTGCCTCATAATTGAACTGTTAAAAAGTAACAATTTGGTTTGGACAACCTTTAATTAAGAACATACAAATACATGAGAGAAAATAAAACTTTTGCGAGGAAGCTCCAAGTGTATATCTAGGCTTTAATATAAATGTTCACAGTTTTGGACAGCTAAATCTTAAATTATATGCATGTATAACCAAGAGGAATCTGGTAATTGCTCTCAATCATAGAGAACCTAAGACTATGTTACAGAATAAGCTCCCTCCCTGGTAGGAAGGATGCTGAAAGAGAGTTAGGCCTCCTCCCAACGCATTTCTCTCCCTCTTTGCCTCCCTTTGCCCACTCTCACCCCACCCCAAACACAAACCCAAGAAAAGTTACTCACTCTCTTTTCAAAGCTGCTTGTATTTTTCATCCCTCTTTCTTAGAAACCTACACAGCCCCAAGGAGCTCTACGTTACTCATTTTTGAGAGGGTATAGCATATAGGCTCATGATGGGGAACACTGCCCAGGTGAAAGAATATCATAGAAACAGACATGATTTTGTCTCAACATATCCTCTTGATCACCCTCATCAGCATGCAGATGCTCCTGCACAGTGCTCACTTACCTGTGCACCTGATAATAACAACATTCATATAGATCTTTACAATTTTAAAAAAGCTTTCCCTCATATTATTTCATTTTTATAACCATGTTCCATAAGAATTATGTCAATTTTATAGATGAGAAAATTGAAGGTCAGATAATATAAATGATGTGCCCAAGATTTCACAACTATAAATGGCAGTATGTATCAAACTGATGTCCATTTGCCCCAAATCCCTAACCCTTTTCTATTACACAGTGTAGGACTCGCACCATGACCTTAGCAAAGCCCTTTCCTCTTGGTCTCCAGTAATGGAAAGCAGAATCAAGAATAGAGGCAGGCCTGATAGAATTCAAATTCTGTCACCACAAAGGTATAAGTCTAGGACCTCTCTAGAGAAGAGCAGGTTGACACTGTGTAAATCAATTAAAGACAAATCAGTTCTTGTAGAACAGTAATTAAGCAGTGCATGAGGTGGTAAGACTGAGCTGTGCAAAAACAATGGGTGCTGGAAATTGTTGCTATAGTTACAAAACAAAGGAAAGCCTTCACATATACAAAGTGTGTCAAGAAACACTGGTCTCATATCTGCAATAATTTACAGTTATTCTGTAAATCCATTCAGGCTACAAAAATTCAAAGGGTACCTGAGAGGCCCAATGAGTCCCTTTAGTAGTTTCCAAATAATTCAACAGGGAGCAGAAATTGAGTTCCAAATCCTGTGGGAGGTTTGGAATGCCCAAGTAGCTCTGAAGCTGACAGTGTTTCAGAGGTCTATAAAGCAGAGATTCTATATGTTTGTAGGTAATCTAGAATCCTCACATGGCAGGCCATTCCTCTCTACTGCTATGAAAATGTGCATGTTTTTCAAATTCCACTGCCCTTGCTTGAATTTTAAAAAAATGATACCAGAAAACACATTTATAAAATTGTCATAATAGTCTAGGTATCCTATCTAATTAGGTTAGTAGAAACTGTGGGTCTAGATGGGTTTGTTTCCTTAGCAAAGAACTTTGTGAAACATGTGCTATCACTGCTTTTGACCTGCAACAGCCCAGGTTCCTCTCCTGCCCTTCCCTCCCCACTCTCCTCACTCTCCTCTTCTTCCTCTTTCTCTTAATATTATTTCATCTAAGATTGTGATTAGAGGTTTTAACTTAAGTCTACTTAAGATGGCAACATGGGGTAAAAGAAATGACTACGTTATAGTTAATCAATTTAGGCTTGAATTTTACTACTCTTCTTTCTGTGTGACCTTGGGCAAGATGTTCAACCTCTAATTGGCTGTTTCCTTAAATGCAAGATGATTTAAAATTTGTGAAGATTAAATGGGACAATGCATGTGAAGACTCAGTCTAGAGCCCAGCCTATACTCCTTATTAAATCTTAGCTCCCTAGCACCACTGCCTGCTTCTCTTGTTTTTATGTATAGTATGTCTTAAATTATTTTGAGAGGGAACAAAGAAATAGAGGTCAGTTTGGCAATCTATAGGATGGAAAAGGTAATCTGGGACCTCTTCCGCATGAATTTGTCCCAGAGCATTCCTTAGGATTTAATGTGAGAATCCTGGTAAACCTAATCTTCAAATCCCACTGTGAGGTGTTTATATGTAGGATAAGGATGACTGTATAGGACACTGGGTACTGGAGATGCAGAAAGGAAGTGACACATTGTTTTTTAAAGTCATTAGAAGAATATGCATCAAGGATGGGAGGAAGATGGTGTTGGGGTAGGAGGGAGTAGATTCCACTTCTCCCTACACACAGGAGAAAATCCTAGCCGATCTACAGAGTAAAAGAGCAAATAGCCAACAGTACCTCAGCATATATGAAAATAAGAGACCAAAAATTGTAATGGAACTGAAAAACCAGATGGTAAGGAGAGTGCTTCAGGACAATTAGGTCCCAGGGATGTGCTGGGTCTGCCATAGAGTCCTTGGGAGATAGCCAGGGCAACTGCTCCCTCCTCATCCAAAGAAGGCCTGAGCAGCACCGGGAAAAACCTGGTTGCTTAAAGTCGCAGAGAGGTGAATAAGGACTAAGTAGCAAACACACAGGGGCTGCAAGCACCCCTGGAGTCTGTGGACATGGGCAGAGTTGAGAGTCACACAGTGATGGGCCCTGACCCCGATAGTTACCCATCTGGCTGGAGAATTGGGCTGTGAGAGAGGCCAGGACATTGTATGGAGCGGCAGGCTTGAGTAGGAGGAATTTCTCAAAAAGAAAAAGTAAAAAGACAGACACCATTTGGGGAATACTCCTGCAGCAATTGCTTTGGCTTCCCCACTGGGCAGCGATCCTGACGTTGCGCGGAAGGTTGTGTGGAAGACCCTGCGCACACCCATAGCACTGGGAAGGGTGTGCACCCAAGGGACCGAGGCAGCCTGGTCGAATGTGCACACACCCACACCCCAGCCCACAGTGGTAACCCCAGGGAAAGGCCTGGATCCCACACTCAAGGTGCAGGGGAGAGGTGTCAGGATAGCTTCGGGGGGAATGCTCTTGAGGCTGCCTGAGTGCAGATTGGAAAGGAAGAAAAGCCATACCAATTGCCCCTCAGCCTGCTGCAGCCAGCAAGACCATAAAAGCTGGTTTGGCCACTTTGAAACCAAGAGGCTTTTTTATTTTGCTCTATTTTTATTTTATTTTTTAAATATATATTTTTTAATTTTTATTATTTTTTTCTTTCAATTCCTTTTTCCTCTCTTTCCTTCTTTCTCATTTTATTCCTTCTTCCTGTCTTTCCAATTTTATCTCTTCTTCCTTCTTTCTTCTGCCTTTTTTTTTAAATACCTACAAGTGAGGCGCGCACATGCACGCACACACACACACACACACACACACACACACACACAAACCCTGGAACTGTGAAAAGACCAGAGTTGGACCCAAAGAAGGGGCATCACAACAGCTGAGACAGTGAGACAAATTTCACTTTGTTGTTACAGAGAACCTGCAAGTTATTGCATATTTGTATTATTATTATTATTTTCATTATTCTTACATCTTATATTTTAAAAGTATTTTTGTATTCCTCTTCTCTCTGTATAGTCTACTTTGCTTAGCTGGTTATATTGTATCATGTGACAGGTTTCCCCTGTTATCTCATTCATAGTGTATTGCTAATTTACTGTCCTTCACTTCACTTGTGTTCCATCAGCACACTACTCAAGGTCCTATACTCCCTATTCTGTTATCTAGATAACATAAATTCTGTCACATGATTGTTGCTCTAATATTATTGTAAATAACAGCTGTGTCATACAGTTGTGGATACATAACAACACCTCTGCCAGATCTTAGCCCACTTCATGGTTTCCTGAACTCCATTACTGTTTTGGTTAACTCTATTCTCTCACACACTACACCTATTTACTATCTCTCACCTTACCTCAGAATCTGACCTCTCACAACCTCACTGTTTTCTAGATGCAACTCACAATATTTCCCTCCCCAACAAGAGTCTTATCTTCTTTCCATCCTTTCTAAAAATTGGCTAGTTGGGTGGAAGATCACTGTTAACACTATACATAGCCAAGGATCTCCTATCTCTTCTCTACCAGCTGCTACTGTAAATATCATAGAATACTCTCTTGCTGTCTTAAACCATTTTGCGTCCCCACTCCAACTGATCACAAAAAAAGAGTAGGTGGAAGCAGTGAACACGAGGATGCCCACTAGAAGAGGAAACCCAACAACAAAGGAACCACCAACAGATAACAACAGAAGAAAGTGAAGGAGGGAATGGAAACTACACAAACCTCAATCCAGCACCTATCTGGAAATACAACTAAATAGTGGAGAAAATAAACAGTACAAACAACAGAATAAGAACAAGACAGAATCCTCAAAACCTTGTACACACAGGGGAACCACCTTCAACATAACCTGCCCTCATGAGCACAACAAAATACAAAAGGTGGTGGACAGAGTGACCCTCAGTTAACCAGCTGGTGGGAAGGACCCACCAAAGAAAGACCTAACAACAATCAAAACCCAAAGACAAACACAGAGCCAACATAAATGACAGCCAAGGCCAGTGAGCTCGGGAGATCAAGGAGACTGCACCACTGAATCTCACAGGTATTCTACCACAGAAATTCACACCATAAACCCAGGGAGCCAGAACAGATCAATTTAAGAAGCTAAGGCTAACAAGAAGAGTCTCACAAACAATGGGAAGACAGAGAAACAATCCCCAAATGAAAGCAAAGGAGGAAGCCTTGGAAGGAATGCTAAATGAAATAGAGGCAATTCAACTATCAGATACTGAGTTCAAAGCAATGATTACCAGGAAGCTCAAAGAGCTCAAAACGAATTACCAGAAACTACAGGGAAACTACAATGAACTCACTGCAAACTATATCCACATGAAAAAGGAAATAGAAACTATCAACAAGAGCCAAGAGGAAATGAAGAATACAATTTTTGAACTGAAGAACACAGTAGAGGGAATCAAAAGCAGGATCGATGAAGCAGAAGATCGGATCAGCGAGCTACAGGACAAAGTAGAAAAAAACACCCAGAAAGAGCAAGAAAAGGAAAAGAGGCTCAGAAAGAATGAAGAGGGATTAAGAGAAATGCAAGACAATATGAAACATAATAATATCCATATAATAGGGATACCAGAAGGAGAAGAAGAAGAACAAGGAATAGAAAACCTATTTGAAAAAATAATGATGGAAAACTTCCCTAATTTGATGAGAGAAAGAGTCACACAAATCCAGGAAACACAGAGAGTCCCAATCAAGAGGAACCCAAAGAGGCCCACTTCAAGACACATCATAATTAAAATGGTAAAAATCCAAGACAAAGAGAAAATCTTAAAAACAGCAAGGGAGAAACAGGAAGTAACATACAAGGGAGCCCTGATAAGGTTAGCAGCTGACTTCTCAATGGAAATGCTCCAAGACAAAAGAGAATGGCAAGAAATATTCCAAATAATGAGAACCAGAGGCCTGCAACCAAGGCTACTTTACCCAGAAAGGCTCTCAATCGAGACAGAAGGCCAAATAAGGAGCTTCCAAGACAAAAGAAGGCTAAAAGAATACACCTCCACCAAACCAGCTCTGCAGGAGATGCTAAAGGGACTGCTTTAAGGAAAGGAAGGAAAAAGAGAGAGACAGAGAGGAACACAAGGTACAAAAATGGCAATGAATAAGTACCTATCAATAATAACCTTAAATGTAAGTGGCTTAAATGTTCCAATCAAAAGATATAGAATAGCTGAAAGGATAAGAAAGCATGAACCACACATATGCTGCCTACAACAGACCCACCTCAGGATAAAAGACCTACACAGACTGAAAGTGAAGGGGTGGAAACAAATTTTCCAAGCAAATGGATAGGGAAAAAAAAGCTGTGGTAGCAATACTGATATCAGACTTCCAAAACAGACTTCCCAAAAAGGGCCATAAAGAGAGACCCAGAAGATCACTACATAATGCTCAAGGGAAGAATCCACCAAGAAGACATAAACATTGTAAATATGTATGTACCCAACATAGGAGCACCAAATACATAAAGAAAATCTTAGAGGACTTCAAGAAGGATAATGACAGCAACACTATTATAGTAGGGAATTTTAACACCCCACTGTCAAAAATGGACACATCTTCCAAACAAAATATCAACAAAGATATTGTGGCATTGAACAATGCCCTAGATGAAATGGACTTAACTAATATATAGAGAGCCCTTCATCCCAAAGAAGCTAAATACACATTTTTTTCAAATGCACATGGAATATTTTCAAAGACTGACCACATGTTAGGACACAAAACAAGCCTCAACAAATTCAAGAACACTGAAATCATACAAACCATTTTCTCCAATCCCAAAGGACTGAAACTAGAAATCAACCCCAAGGGAAAAAACCCCAAACACTCAAAATTATGAAGATTGAATAGCATGCTATTAAACAATGAATGGGTCAAGAATGAAATTAGGGAAGAAATCAAGAAGTTTCTGGAAAAAATGAAAATGAACTCACAACAACCCAAACTTATGGTACACAGTGAAGGCAGTCCTGAGAGGGAAGTTCATAGTGATACAGGCCTACCTAAAAACAATAAAAACATTTCAAACAAACAACATGACCCTATGCCTACAAGAACTCAAGGAACAACAACAAAGACAGCCCAGAGAAAGTAGAAGGAAGGAAATAACCAAGATCAGAGCAGAATTAAATGACATAGAGACTAAAAGCACAATTCTAAGGATCAATGAATCCAGGAGCTGGTTCTTTGAAAAGATAAACAAAATCGACAAGACTTTAAGCAGACTCATCAAGAAAAAAAGACAGAGGACCCAAATAAACACAACCAGAAATGAAAGAGGAGAGATTACAACTGACACCACAGAAATACAAAAGATTGTAAGAAATTACTATGAAGAACTGTGTGCCAAGAAATTTGAAAACCTAGGTGAAATGGACACATTTCTAGAAAAATATAATCTCCCAAAACTCAATAAAGAAGTATCAGAAAGCCTGAACAGACCAATAACAGCAGATGAAATTGAAGCAGTAATCACAAAACTCCTGGCAGACAAAAGTCCGGGTCCTGATGGTTTCACAGGAGAATTCTATAAAGCATTTAAGGAAGAGCTAACTCCTATCCTTCATAGACTATTCCAAAAATTCCAGAATGATGGAAGACTCCCAAACTCTTTTCATGAGGCCAACATCATCCTAATCCCCAAACCAGATAAAGACACAACAAAGAAAGAAAACTTCAGGCCAATATTGCTGATGAACATAGATGCTAAAATCCTCAACAAACTATTGGAAAACTGCATCCAGCAATACATTAAAAAGATCATACACCATGACCAAGTGGGATTCATCCCAGGGATGCAAGAATGGTTCAATATTCGCAAGTCACTAAATGTGATACATCACATAAACAAAAGCAAAGACAAAAATTACATGATCATATCAATAGATGCAGAAAAATCATTTGATAAGGTACAGCACCCATTTATGATAAAAACACTCAGCAAAGTGGGAATAGAGGGAACATTCCTCAACATAATAAAGGCCATATATGAGAGACCTACAGCCAACATCATACTCAATGGGCAAAATCTTAGAGCTTTCCTGCTAAGATCAGGAACAAGGGAAGGTTGTCCACTTTCACCACTTCTGTTGAATATAGTATTGGAAGCTTTCACCACAGAAATCAGACAAGAAAAGGAAATAAAAGGCATCCAAATCAGAAAGGAGGGAACAAAACCGTTATTGTTTGCAGATGACATGATAGTGTACATAGAAAATCCTATAGACTCCACCAAAAAACTTCTTGACCTAATAAATGAATTTGGCAAAACAGCAGGATACAAAATCAGTATCCAGAAATCAAAGGCATTTTTGTATACTAACAATGAAACAGCAGAAGCAGAAATCAAGAAAAAAATCCCATTTGAAATAGCAAAAAGACAAATAAAATATCTAGGAATAAACCTAACCAAGGAGGTAAAGGACCTGTATGTAGAAAACTACACAACACTGAAGAAGGAAATCAAGGAAGACACAAACAAATGGAAACACACACTGTGTTGTTCATGGATTGGAAGAATCAAATCATCAAAATGTCCATACTACCCAAAGCAATTTACACATTCAATGCAATACCTATTAAAGTACCAATGGCATATTTCACAGACATAGAACAAACAGTTCAAAAAATTTATATGGAACCATAAAGGGCCCCAAATAGCTGCTGCAATTTTGAGAAAGAAGAGCAAAGTAGGAGGGATCACAATACCTGATATCAAACTGTATTACAAGGCCACTGTAATCAGAACAGCCTGGTACTGGCATAAAAACAGGCACATGGACCAATGGAGCAGAACAGAGAGCCCAGAAATAAACCCAAGTCTCTACAGTCAATTAATATTCGACAAAGGGGGCAGCAACATAAAATGGAGTAACAGTAGCCTCTTGAACAAATGTTGTTGGGAGATCAGGACAGCTACATGCAAAAAAATGAAACTCGAGCACCAACTTACACCATATACAAAAATAAATTCAAAGTGGATAAAAGATTTAAATATAAGCTGTAATACTATTAAAGTCCTAGAGGAGAACATAGGCAGGAAAATCTCAGATATTTCATGCAGCAACATTTTTACTGACATGTCCCCTAGAACAAGGGACATAAAGAAAAGAATAAACAAACGGGATCTCATCAAAATAAAAAGCTTCTGCACAGCTAAAGAAAACAGTATTAAAATAAACGGAAAACCAACTGTATGGGAAAACATATTTGCCAATGATACATCAGACAAGGGTTTAATCTCCAAAATATGTAAAGAACTTAAACAGCTCCACTCTAAGAAGACAAGCAACCCAATTAAAAAATGGGTAAAGGACTTGAACAGACACTTCTCCAAGGACATACAGAGGATCCAGATACACATGAAAAGATGCTCAATATCATTTGCTATCAGAGAGATGCAAATTAAAACCACAATGAGATACCACTTCACACCAGTCAGAATGACCATCATAAACAAAGCAACAAACAAATGTTGGAGAGGTTGTGGAGAAAAAGGGACCCTAGTGCACTGCTGGTGGGATTGCAGACTGGTACAACCACTCTAGAAAACAATATGGAATTTTCTAAGAAAGCTAAAAATGGTTCTGCCTTTTGATCCAGCAATTCTACTGGTAGGATTATATCCTAAGAACCCTGAAACACCAATCCAAAAGAACCTATGCACCTCAGTGTTCATAGCAGCACAATTTACAATAGCTAGGTGCTGGAAGCAACCTAGGTGCCCATCAGTCAATTAATGGATCAAAAAACTATGATACATTTATACAATGGAATTCTATGCAGCAGAAAGAAAGAAGGAGCTCCTACCCTTTGCCACAGCATGGATGGACCTGGAAGCATTATGCTAAGTGAAATAAGGCAGGCAGTGAAAGACAAATTCTATATGATCTCTCCTTTAACAGGAACCTAAACAACAAAACAAACAAACAAGCAAAATATAACCAAAGACACTTAAATAGAGAACAGGCTGACAGTGACCAGAGAGGAGAGGGGAGAAAATTTCAGGGGAATTTCAGGGGAAAAGGGGAAGGGTTTATAGGAACAAGTATAAAGGATACATGGATGAAAACTGGAGGAAGGGTGGAAATGGAAGTAAAAGATAGAAAATTGTACTTGATTGTAATTTAATTGAACAATTAAAATAAAATAAAAAACAAATATTAAAAAAAACAAAACAAAAGAATATGTGTCAAATCTAAGTATGGGCACAGGCAGCCTTAGACAATTACATACAACAAGCGAAGTTCCCTCTTCCACATCTAGAAATTTCAGTCTTCTCTCCTCATTGCATAAGTATTTCCTGTTCTAAGGCTTTCCCTGGCCCTAGGCAGGTCTCTACTTTAGACTTCCTCTTCCCAGCAGGTTCCCTTACTCAATTTCTTTCCTTCCCCTAAAGGCAAAGTTTCTTACATTAATGATAAGGTTACAAGAATATTTACTAAGCCTGTGGTCATATTTTACATTGGAATAGGAAATCAAAAATGAAAATAAACAAAAAACCTTTCCTGATCTGGGGAACAAGGGGAGTTGGTTGAGAAAAGGAGTTGGCATGGGCCACTGAGGTACCCTGTCTACTCAGGACCAGGCTTAGAAAATGAAATGAACTATTGTATACAAAAACATCAGAGAGATAAAGTGCCTCCTTTCCCAACTGGGACTTGGGAAAGGTGGCAAGGTTCCAGAGCCATCATCAACCTTACCACTTCATGTGATAAACTGGAGAGGAATACCTATGCAGAAAGGGCCCAACACAGTTCACGGAGTGGCGTGGGAGAGGTGTTGAGGCTGGTTGGGAGTACTAAATCCCAAGGACCCTTCAGATTGCGAAGAAAAGACATTGCTTCATAAAATTTTGTGGAACATATATCTGAGAACCTGATGGGAATCAGAATTCTCAGAAGATGCCAGCAGGTAGACCCATGTCTGAGAGCCAGTAGATACACATTTCAGAAGGGGTCGGCATGGTCAGATACAAATCACTGACCAGACAACCATCCTGAAGCCATAATGCTACCTACTAACCCCGAAATTGGGTTTCATGCCCATAAGAATAAGAGGAAAAAGAGAACATGAATTAAGTTTTATTGTTTAAATGTAGCTTTTAAATTGAATCTATTGGGGTGACATGCAGAATAAAATTATATAGGTTTCAGGGGTATGATTCTGTAATTCATCATCTGCATATTGTATTATATGTTCAACACCCCAAATCAAGTCTCCTTCCATCACCATTTGTAAAAGGTGAAAGATTTATACAATCTGAAGAGAAACCGGAATATCCTTCTATCACAGTTTGTCTCCTGATACCCTCTTCTACCCCGCACCTCCATCTCCCTCTTGTTATGTCCTGCTGTCTGCGTCCATGAGTTTTTTCCTAATCCCTTCTTATTTTTCACCCTGCCCCCCTCCCCTCTGACAGTTGTCAGAATGTTCCCTGTATCTGTGAGTCTGTTTCTATTTAGTTTGGTCATAAGATTCCACATAAGTGAAATCAAGTGGTACTTGTCTTTCTTTGACTAACTTATTTTACTTAGCATAATACTCTCCAGGTTCATTAATGTTGTTTTTGTTTTTTTACAGCCAAGTAGTATTCCATTGTGTAAATGTACCATGGCTTTTTTATCCACTCATATACTGATGAGCAACTGGGATGTTCCCAAATTGTAGCTATCCTAAGTAGCACTACAATGAACATAAGGGTGCATATATATTGTACTTGCAAATCAGTTTTCGGGTTTCTTCATATGAACTCCTAGAAGTGGGATTGCTGAGTCATAAGGCAGTTCTAGTTTTAATTTTCCAAGTTAACTCAATACTACTTTCCACATGGCTGCACCAATCTGCGTTCTCACCAAAAGTATGCAAGGGTTCCCTTTTCTCCACATCCTCGCCAACACATTGTTTGTTGATTTATTGATGATAGCCATTCTGACAGGTGTGAGGTGATATCTCATTAATTTGCAATTAATTTTCATTAATTTGGTTTTAATTTGCATTTCTTTGATGATTAGTAACACTGAGCAACTTTTCATGTTTATGGCCATCTATTTCTCCTCTTTGGAGAACTGTCTATTCAGGTCCTTTACCCATTTTCTAATTGGATTGTTTGTTTCTTTTCATGTTGGGTTTTATAAGGTTTTTATATATTTTGAATATTAACCACTTATCAGATGTATCACTGGTGAAGGTGTTCTCACATTCAGAGGGTTGTCTTTAAATTTTGTTGCTAGTTTCCTTTTCTGTGCAAAATGTTTTTAGTTTGATGTGGCCCCATTTGTTTATTTTATCTTTTGTTTCCCTTGCCCACAGTGATATATCAGAAAAAAATACTGCTATGAGAAATGTCTGAGATTTTACTGCCTATGTTTTATTCTAGGATTTTATGGTTTGAAGTCTAACACTTAAGTGTTTAATCCATTTTGAATTTATTCTTTTGTGTAGTATAAGATGGTGTCTAGTTTCATTTTTTGCATGAATCTGTCCAATTTTCTCAACAATGATATATTCAATAGATTCTCTTTTTCTCCATTGTATGTTCTTGCCTACTTTGTCAAATAGTAACTGACCACAAAGGTGTGGTTTATCTCTGGGTTCTCTATTCTGTTCCATCAGACAATCTATATGTCTGTTTTTATGCCATTACCATGCTGTTTTGATTACTATGGCCGTGTAGTATAGTTTCATATCAGTTAGCATGTGTCCTCCAAATTTTTTTCTTTCTCAAGATTTCTGTGGCTATTTGGGGTCTCTTGTGGTTCCATATACATATTTGGATTATTTCTTCTACTTATGTGAAATTAAAGTGATGAAATTGGGCATCCTTGTTTTGTTCCCCATCTTAAGTGAAATGCTGTTAATATTTGCCCATTGAGTATGATGTTGGCTGTGGGTTTGTCTTATATGGACTTTATTTTGTTGAGGTATATTCATTCTATTCCCACTTTGCTGAAAGTTTTTTATTATAAATGGGTGCTGGATTTTATCAAATGTTTTCTTTGAATCTGTTGATATTATCATGGGGGTTTTACCCTTCATTTTGTTTATGTGGTATAATGTGTTTATTGATTTGTGGATATTGTTCCAAATTTGCATCCCCTGAAAAAATACAGCTTGATCATGGTGCATGATCATTTTAGTGTATTGCTGGATTTAGTTTGCTGATGTTTTGTTGAGGATTTTAGCATCTATGTTCATGAGAGATATTGGCCTATAATTTTCTTTCTTATAGTGTCTTTATTTGGCTTTAGAATTAGAATAATGCTGACCTCATAAAATGAGCTTGGGAGTCTACCCTCTTCTTGAAGTTTTTGGAATAGAGGATAGGTGTTAGCTCTTCTTTGAATGTTCAGTAAAATTCACCTGTGAAGCCATTTGGTCCAGACTTTTGTTTGTAGGGGTTTTTTGATTACTGTTTCAGTTTCATTAGCTGTAATCTGTCTATTCAGATTTTCTAATTCTTCCTGATTCAGTTTTGAAAGATTGTGTGTTTATAGGAGCTTATCCATTTCACCTATATTGTCCCATTTGTTGGCATATAGTTCATAATATTTTCTTATAATAGTTTGTATTTCTTTGGTGTCAACTATTACTTCTCCTCCTTCATTTCTGATTTTATTTATTTGGGTTTCTCTCTTTTTTCTTGATGAGTCAGGTTAAAATTTTGTCAATCTTATTTATCTTTTTCAGAGAACCGGCTCTTGGTTTCATTGATCTTTTGTATTGTTTTTGCCATTTATTTCTGCTCTGATCTTTATTATTTCCTTTCCTCTACTCACTTTGAGCTTTGTTTGTTGTTCTTTTCCTAGTTCCTTTAACTGTAAATTCTGATTGTTTGAGATTTTTCTTGTTTCTTGAGGTAGGCCTTTAATACTATAAATTTCCCTCTTAGGACTATTTACACTGTGTCCCATAAATTTTGGGTTGTGTGTTCTCAATTTCATTTGTTTCAAGGTATCTTTTGAGCTCTTCCTTAATCTCATTTTAACCTATTCATTGTTTAGTAGCATGTTATTTAGCCTACATGTCTTTGTGTGTTTTTCAGGTTTTCTCATGTGACTTATTTTTAATTTCATACCACTAAAGTCAAAGAAGACACTTGATATGATTTCAATCCCCTTACATTTATTGATACCTGTTTTGTTTCCTAACATGTGTTTGATCCTAGAAAATATTCCATGTGCACTTGAAAACAATGTATATTCTGCTACTTTGGGATGAAATGCTCTGAAGATATCAATAAATACATCTGATCTAGTGTGTCATTTAAGGTCACTGTTTCCTAGTTGATTTTTGGTCTGGAAGATCTATCCATTGATATAAATGGGCTGTTAAAATCCCCTACTCTGACTGTATTACTGTCAATCTCAAACTTTATGTCCACTGAGATTTCCTTTACACATTTAGATGTTCCTATCTTGGTTGCATAAAAGTTTACAAGGGTTATATCCTCTTGTTGGATTGCTCCCTTTATCATTATATAGTGTCCTTCTTTGTCTCTTACTATAGCCATTGTTATAAAGTCTATTTTGTCAGATATATGTATTGCTATCCCAGATTTTTTTTCATTTCCATTTGCATGAAATATCTTTTTTCATCTCTTCAGTTTTAGTCTCTGTGTGTCTTTTTTTCTGAGGTGGGTTGCTCCCAGACAGCATATATATGGGTCTTGTTTTCCTACCCATTCAGCTACCCTATGACTTTTGATTGGAGAAAGTGATAATTAATAGGTAC
This sequence comes from Phyllostomus hastatus, assembly GCF_019186645.2. Lineage (NCBI taxonomy): Eukaryota > Metazoa > Chordata > Mammalia > Chiroptera > Phyllostomidae > Phyllostomus > Phyllostomus hastatus. The sequence goes on from NW_025334041.1 coordinate 44,577,445, forward strand.
ATATTTATTGCCATTTTATTGTATTAACTATGTTCCTCTTTTCTTCTTCTTCTTCTTAAAAAAGACACATTAATATTTCTTATAATACTGGTTTAGTGTAATAAACACCTTTAGCTTTTTCTTCTGGCAAGCTCTTTATTTTCATTCAATTTTAAATGATAGCCTTGCTGGGTAAAGTAGTCTTGGTTGTATGCCTTTGCTTTTCATCGCTTTGAATATTTCATGCCAATTCCTTCTGGCCTAAAATGTTTCTGTTGAGAAATTAGCTGACAGTTTTATGGGAGCTCCCTTGTAGAAAACTAACTGCTTTCTCTTGTGACATTTAAGATTCTCTCTTTGTCTCTAACCTTTGCTATTTTAATTATAATGTATGTGTCTTGGTGTGGGCCTCTTTGGATTCATCCTGTTTGGGATTCTCTGCACTTCCTGGACTTTTGCCTTTTTCCTTCACCAGGTTAGGGAAATTATGGGCCATTACTTCTTCATATAGGTTCCTTGCTTTCTCTCTTCTTCTTCTGGCACCCCTATGGTGTGGATATTGTTATGCTTCATGTTGTCCCAAAGGTCTCTTAAAGTATCATAATTTTTTAAATTCTTTTTTTCTTTTTGCTGCTCTGATTGGCTGTTTTCCACTACATTCCCAAATTGCTGATTCGATCCTCTGCTTCATCCAATCTACTGTTTATTATATTAAGTATATTGTTTATTTCAGATACTGTATTCTTCATTTCTGACTGGTTCTGTTTCATGGTTTTTATGTCCCTTTTTCAGGCTGCAGTTGTTTTCATTAAATTCCTTGAGCATCCTTATAACCATCGTTTTGAGCTGTACATCTGATAAACTGTCTCCATTTTATTTGGTTCTTTTTCTGAAGATTCCTTTTGTTGTTTTATTTGGGGTGTGTTTCTAGATAGTTTTATTTTATTTATTTTTAGAGAGAGGGGAGAGAGGGAGAAAGAGAAGGAGAGAAACATTAATGTGTGGTTGCCTCTCATGCACCCCCCTCGGGCCTGGCCTGCATCCCAGGTATGTGCCCTGACTGGGAATTGAACTGGAGACCCTTTGGTTCACAGGCCAGCACTCAATCCATTGAACCACACCAACCAGGGCTGGGGTAGGTTTCTTTGTCTCCCCATTTTGGCTGCCTCTATGTGTTTGTTTCTATATATTAGATAGATCTGTTATGACTCCCATTATTGGTACAGTGGTCTTATGTAGTAGCTCAGCTCTCTTGTGGGACCAAGTGACCCAATGTTTTTGATCACCTGAGCTAGGTGCTCTAGGAATGTGCCTTGTGTGCATATGTGGGCCCTCCTATTGTTCTTAAGTCTTAAATGCTATTGGTCCATTCGAATGTAGGGTCAACTCTCAGGCTGCAGGAGTATGAGAATCACAGCTGACCACAGGTCCTGACCACACAAAAGCAGAATTTGCCTCAGCAGTATCTGTTGTCTGCTGAGATATCTCTTTGGATTTGCCACCTGTGCAGATACTTGGGATCTTCTCTGATGTTGTCTGGAGCTGGTAACTGGGTGTGTAGGTTCTGGGGTTTCTTGGGAGGGACTCTGCTATAGGCCACTGCCAGACACTGCCTGTGACTGGCCCTGGGCAACCTTTTTAGAGCTACAAAGTGATCCATAGCTTGTGGCTTCCCCTGCTAGGTCTGGATGTGCATGGGAAGAACCAAGCTGTGCACCAAGTCCAGCGTTTACCAGCACTAAGCTCAGAGGCAGGTCAGTGTAAGTTCCAAGGCACCCTGAGATCCTTCTCTGCCTGCTGGCTGCCCATTAGGCTCATTTACTGAAGGAGCCTCTGGAGATACATGAGTTTCATGAGGTAGTTTTTCAGTGAGTCACCAGGTAGTATGAATGTTGTTCACCAGATTGATACAGGTTCAAACTTGGTGCCAGTGCTGGGTCTGAGACCACTCAGAAAATGTGCCAGGGTGTCTCAAGTCTAGCTGCCTCTCCCTGAGTGCTGGAACACCTTTGTGGTTGTATGAGGCCTCAGGGAGTAATCAGGGTGAGACCAGCAGTTTATGAGGCCCAAACAGACCAAGATTTGGCTCTGCGAAGGGAGGGTCCTGCACTGGTTGTGCATGTGAGAGAAAAATGGCCCCTGTCCTAGAGCCACAGTGTTCAGTCTGTCCCAAATGCTGCCAGGAGTCTGAGCTCAGCAGGGTAGGACACTGGATGTTAGGACTAGTGGATCTCCTGTGAGGGGGAGGTGCCACTTAGGCTTAAGAGAAGATGTGGGGAGTGGAGGGAGAGGCCCTCACCTCGCAGCCACACAGCTCAGTCTGTCCCAGATTCTGCACAGACCTTGGCAGGGTAGAGCCACCCAGAGTTGGTAGGTTGGGACTGCTGGAAGTCTGGAAAGTGGGGCGAGTGTATCTCCAGTGAGAAGGAGGCACCTGTGAGGTTCATGGGAAAGTGGAAGAAATGCCCTTTTCTCCAAAGCCACACAACTAAGTCACTGACACCCTCTGAGTCTGCCCAGACCTCTAAACCTCAGGCCAGGCAACTAATTCCTTGGTAGGGCACAAACTCCACAGGGTGGGATGACAGGGAGTCAAGTTGTTGAGGCTATTGCATTTCCCTCAGGCTGATGCCATAAGTAGGTGCATGCTCCATCCAAGAAAGATGGTGCCTTCATCTTGGGGGGAGCCTCAGCAAAGGAATCCGGTGGAGGTCTCTTCAGCTCTATCCCCAGAGCCATAAACCCCAGTCTCTCCTCACAGAACTCTAATCTGCTTTGCCCTCCCTTTGGTATAGGCCTGGATGAGTGGCTGCAAAATAGATTTTGTTGTCTGGCCATTTAAGAGGGCACCTGTGTCTCTAAGAGACTGCTGTCTCTCCCTGCTGGACATAATCCCTGTCAAATTTCACAGCCAAATATTATGTGGGTGCTGCTCTCTGGTTCTGGTGCTCTGGGGTATCCTTTGTGGCTGAGATATCTCCCTGGAACATCAGCCTTTGTCTATGGGAGTGGAGTCAGCCCTTTTCGCATCTCTGCCCTTCCTACCAGTCTTGATGTGGATTCTTCTGTAAATCCCTGGTTATAAGACTTTAGTTCAGTTAATTTTCAGTTGGTCATTCAGGTTGCTGTATATTTTAGCTGTAATTCCAGTTTGGTCCTGTGACAAGGTGGGTGTAGCTTCCACCTACTCCACTGCCATCTTGATGGACCAAAAAGTAGCTTTATTGAGGTAAAGTTTATGTGCCTCAACCTCAAACACTTTTAACCTCAAAATAACCTCAACACTTTATTTTTAAAACTTTTATCCTCACCCAAGGAAAACTTTTTTTCATTGCTTTTAGAGAGACAGGAAGGGAGAGGAAGAGATGGGAAAAATGTGGATATCAGAGAGAAACATTGATTGGTAGCCTCATGTATGTGCCAGGAGTGGGGATCGTACATGCCTGGACCGGAAATAGAACCTGCAACCTAGGTATGTACTCTCACTGGGAATTGAACCTTCAACCCTTCAGTTACAGGATGATGCTCCAACCAACTGAGCCACACTGACCAGGGCAAAAACTCACAATTTTAAATGTACAGTTTGATTCATTTTTACAAATGTTGACAGCTGTGTAACCACTGCCCTAAACATTCCCATCACTGTAAAAAGTGCCTTTGTGTCCCTTTACAATCAGTGCTCCCTCTTATTCCCAGCCCCTCCACCCCAGGCACCTGGTAATAACAGTAGTTTGGCCTTTTCTTTAACTTTGTGTAGATAAAATCATAGCTGCCTAACTTCCTTCATCTAGCATAAAAGTTTTTGAGGTTCATCTGCATTGCTGTGAATTGTTAGTATTTCATTCCTTTTCTTGCTAAGTGCTATTCTATTGTACAAATACACCACAACTTGTTTTCCTTTCTCCAGTTGTAGACATTTGATTTGTGTCTTCTCTCTGGTTATTATGAATAAACTTACCATGAACATTTGAGTACAAGTCTTTATGTGAATATATGCTTTCATTTCTCTTGCGTAAACATAGCAGTGGAATTACAGGGCCTAAGGGAAGTACTTATTTAATTCTATAAGAAATTATCAAAATGTTTTGCAAAGTAGCTGTACCATTTTGTATTCCCACCAGCAATGTATGAGGGTTCTCACTGCTTTGAATCCTTTTCAGCACTTGGTATTGTCAATATTTTTAGTTTTAACCATTTTGGTGTGTGTGTAGTGGTATCTAATATTATTTTCTAATTTGTGGCTTTAATTTGTATTTCCATAATGGCTTATTATGTTGCTTGGACTTATTTGCCAATTATATATCTTCTTAGGTGAAGTTTCTATTCAAAATTTTTTGCCCATTAAAAAAAATCAGGTTGTTTTTCTTTCTATTATTGTTAAAACAGCTCTTTGTGTATTATGGATACAAATCCCTTATCAATATGTTTTGTAAATACATTTTCTCAGTCTCTCCTTGTTTTTTCATCTCCTTAGCACTGTCATTTTGAAGAGTTTTGAATTTTGAGGAAATCCAATTCGTCATTTTATGGTTTATGTGTTTCATATCTTACTTAAGAAATCTTCACCAAACTCAAGGTCACAGATTTTTCCCCTATATTTTCTTGTAGAATTTTTATAGTTCTAGCTATCCCATTTGCATGTTTTATCTATTTCAAGTTATTATGTATGGTGTGAAGTAAGCATTGATGTTCTTTGGTGCAGGGTGAGGGGGGTACTATGGATATCCAATTGTTCCAGCAATATTTGTTGGGAAATGTATCCTTTTCACATTGAACTATTATGGCACCTTTCTCAAAAATCAATTAACCAAATATGCATAGGTCTATTTCTATATTCTTTATTCTGTCCCATTGATTTATATATCAATTTTTAAATTATATTATTATAGCTTTACTATAAGTCTTAAAGTGACGTAGTATAAGTCCCCCAAATTAGTTCCTTTTTTTTTAAAGATTTATTTATTTTTTTTAGAGAGGGAAGGGAGGGAGAGAGAGAGAGAGAGAGAGAGAGAGGAACATCAATGTGCGGTTGCTGGGGTTATGGCCTGCAACCCAGGCATGTACCCTGGCTGGGAATCGAACCTGGGACACTTTGGTTCCCAGCCTGTGCTCAATCCACTGAGCTACACCAGCCAGGGCTAATTAGTTCCTTTTTAAAAAACTGTTTTGGCTTCCCTGGCTGGTGTGGCTCAGTGGATTGAGTGTCAGCCTGTTAACCAAAGGGTCGCTGATTTGATTCCCAGTCAGGGCACAGGCATGAGTTGTGGGCCAGGTCCCCTGTTGCGGATGCACAAGAGGCAACTACACATTGATGTTCCTCCCTCTCTCTTTCTTCTTCTCCTCCCTCTCTCTAAAAATAAATAAATAAAATCTTTAAAAAAAAGAAATTGTTTTGGCTATAGTAGGTATTTTACATATCCTATATATTTTAGAAGCAGTTTAACAATTTCTATTTTTAAAAAAGGCTGCTGGAATTTTGAGAAATGAATTAATATACCCGTGTGGGGTGACATTTCATCTTAACATTGAGTCTTATTTTCTCTGAATATGGTATTTCTCACACTTATTTAGGTCTTCTTCAATTTCTCGCAACAATGTTTTATAGCTTTCTGAAAACAGGTCTTGTATATATTTTATTAAATTTATCCTTAAATATTCCACATTTTGTATATTATCATATATGGTATTAGTTTTAAATTTCAATTTGCAAATGCCACTGTTGTCCTTCAAAATGCACTTGATTTTTGTTATTGACTTTGTATCTTGTAACATTGTGAAATTTTTATTAATTCAGTAGCTTGTATAACATTCCTTAAAATTTTCCACTTAGATGATAATGTTGTATGCAAATAAAGATAATTTTATTTCTTCCTTTCTCATTGTGTGGGTTATCTTTTTATTTTGTTGATGTTTTCCTTTGTTGTGCAAAACCTTTTTAGTTTGATACAGTCCCATTTGTTCATTTTTTTCCTTTGTTTCCCTTGCCTGGGGAGATATTATCTAATAAAAATTTTCTACAAGCAATAGCCGAGATTTTGCTGCCTATGTTTTCTTCTAGGATTTTTATGGTTTTAGGTCTAACATTTAATTCTTTGATCCATTGTGAATTTCTTCTTGTGTGTGGTGTAAGAAGGCGGTCTAGTTTCATTTTTCTGCATGTATCTGTCCAATTTTCCCAACACCATTTATTGAATAAACTACTTTAGTCCATTACATTCCCTCCTCTGTCTAGTACTGCTTGACTATAAAGGCATAGATTTATTTCTGGGCTCTCTATTCTATTCCATTGATCTATGTGTCTGTTTTTATGCCAGTACCAGGCTGTTTTGATTACTATGATCTTGTAGTATTCACCAATGCATCTAGTAAGTGGTTAGTATCCAAAATTTATAACATACTTACAAAACTCAACACCAAAAAACCCAAACAACCCAATTAAATAATGGGCAAAGGAGTAGAAATTTATCCAAAGAGGACATACAGATGGACAGTAGACACATGAAAAGATGCTCAATGTCACTAATCATTAGAAAAAATGCAAATTAAAACCACAATGAGATACCATCTCACACCTGTTAAAATGGCTATCATCAATAAATCAACAAACAACAAGTGCTGGTGAGGATGGAAACAAAGGGGAACACGTTTGCACTGTTGGTAGGAACACAGATTGGTGTAGTCACTGTGGAAAGCAGTGTGGAGATATCTCAAGCAATTTAAAATGGATCTGCCTTTTGATCCAGTGAACCCACTTCTGGAAATAGATCTTAAGGACCCCAAACACTAATTTGAAAGAATATAAACACCCCTCTGTTCATTGCAGTGTTATTTACAATCATCAAGATATGGAAGCAGCCCAAATGCCCATCAACAGATGAGTTGATAAAACAACTATGGGACATTTACACAATGGCATTCTACTTGGCCATAAAAAAGAAAATTTTACCCTTTAGAACATTATGGATGGACCTGGAGAACGTTATGCTAAGGGAAATAAGCCACTCAGAGAAAAACAAATACCACATGATTTCACTTGTATGTGGAATCTAATGAACAAACTGAACTAACAAGCAAACAAGAACAGACTCATAGATGGACAGCAGATGGCAGCTAGTGAGCTAGTGGGGGTGGGGAGAGTAGGGGGTGAAGGGATTGAGCAAAAAAAAAAAAGGGCAACAGTTGGTGATTGCTGGAGAGAGAGGGGTATATGGAGACTAAATGGTAATGGAAAAAATACAATAAAGATTAAATTTAAAAAATTTACTTCTTCCTTTCTTGTAGATGACTTTTATTTCTTTTTATTGCCTTACTGCCTGTGTAGGACATCCATCCAATACCATGCAGAATAAAAGTGGTGAGAGTGAACATCCTTGTCTTGTTCCAGAACCTAAGTAGGAAAGTATTCAGTCTTTTATAGTTAAGGAAGGTATTAAGTGTAAGTTTTTCACAGATGCTGGTAGTAGGTGAAGGAAGTTCCCTTCTTTTCCAAGTTGTGCAGTTTGTTTGTTTTTTTTTTAATCAGGAATAGGTATTGAATTTTGCTCAATGATTTTAAAAAATCCATTGAGGTGATTATATTTTTCAACAAATGATGCTGGACCAATTAGATATACTTATGCAAAACACCTCAAGCCATACTCTGCATCCCTCACAAAAATTTACTAGAATTGAGGCATAGACCTAAATGTAAAAGTGAAGTTTAAAATGGCATTTAGGAGAAAACCTTTGCTTGGTTTAGAGAAAGTTTTGATTTTTTTGAGACAGGACACAAAATCACAAATCATAAAAGAAAAAATAGGTAAATTGGACTTTTATAAAATTTAAAAAATTTGCTCTTCAGAAGACAGTGTTGAGAAACTAAAAACAATAGACAAGTCACAGGTAGGAAGAAAATATGTGGAAATAATGTATGGGACAAAAGACTGGTATTAAGAATATATATAAAAATCTCATAACGCAATAATAAGAAATCAAAGAGACCAATAGAAAAATGTACAAAAGCTGTGAACAGATACTTCACCAAAGAAGATATATAAATGTCAAATAAGAATGTGAAAATATGCTCACTTCAAAGTAATTGAGGAAATGCAAATCAAAATCACAGTGACATACAACTACACATCTACTAGAGTGGTTTTAAAACACATGACAAAACCAAGTGTTTGTGAGGATATGGAGTAACTGGAACCCTCCCATATTGCTAGTGGGAATGCAAATAGCTTCTTAGGAAGTAGTTTAGTTATTTCTTATGAACATTTATGAAATGACCCAGCCATCCTGCTCATATGTATTTTTTTCAAGGTAAATGAAAGCATATATCCATTCAAAACTGTACACAAATGTTTATATTGGCTTTACTCATATTCACCAAAAACTGGAAACAACCCAAATATCAACTTGTGGAGGTATAAACAAATTATGGTACATTATTAAAATGAAATTCAATTCAGATATGAAAAGGAACAAACTACTGATACATACAGCCACATGGATGAATCTCAGATACATTATACTAAGTCAAACGGCTATGTACCATATGATTACATTTATATGGGTTTTTAGAAAACGCAAAAGTGTAAGGACAGATAATAGGTCAGTGGTTGCCAAGGCTCTGGGTTTTGGAAGAGAAGGACTGACTACAGAAGGCATAATGGAACTTTGGAAATGATGGAAAAGTTCTACATTTTGATTGTCATGGTGGTTATATGTTTGTATACATTTCCTATAATTCACAGAGCTGTACACCTAAAAAGGGTGAATTTTACTATATGTAAATTAAACCCCAATATATTTAACTTTAAAACAAAACAAAGCAAACAAGAAGAACTAATTCTACACAAAGTGTTCATTAAAACTGCAGACTATCAAACTAAAAAAAAAATCCCAGAATAACCAAAGAGAAAAAACAGATTCTCTACAAAGGAACTAAATTAAATAAAAGACTTCTCATTAGCAAAAACTGTACTTGCAAGTATTGAGAGACAGTAAATGTCAGCTTAATTATTATTTAAAAGTGAAGGTAAAATAGAGACATTTTCAGACCAAGTCTGAATGAATTACTCAAAGACTCGTTGAATATACATAATGGATATACTTCAGTAAAAAATAAAATTGAATCTAGAGGAAAGTGGTGATAGGTAAACATTGTTAATCTTTAAAAAAGACTGAATAAAAATAGTGACACCAATAAAAATAACTACTTGAGTGGCTTCAAAAACAAGGTGGAACTAAAATACACAACACAATAAATTACATGGAAAGTGGAAGGGAAAAGATGGATGTTAAAAAATTCTGTTGTTTGAAAGAATGAATATATTGATTGATTATACTTCTGCTAAGTCAAGTGAATATGCTATAATTTTAAGGATAATGATTAGAATAAAAGAAAATAGCCTTCCAAATTACTATAGAGGAAAATGCTGAGTAAAGAAAAACAGACAAAAAGAAGATGTGAATGGAGAAAAAAAATAAACAACAAAAAGGAAAATTAGTAGAACAAAACAAGATGGTAAGAATAAGTATAAATGTAAAAGTAATTTTAAAAAATGTAAATAGATTACATTTATTCATTGAGGCAGATTCTCAAATTGGATTTAAAATATCGAGTTGCATTCTGTTTATAAGGGGCAAGTCCCAAATATAATGTCACAAGTTTGAAATGAAAGAATGAAAGTATTATTTAATATTAGGTAATAATATACATCAAGACAGAACACAATACTCGAGAGAAAGAGGGTCATTATTTAATGACAAAAGAGTTATCAGGAAGCAATAATAATATTAAATCCATATATAAGTAACAACATAGACTCAAAATATATAGAATGTAAATGTGATTTCTACTCAAAGGACACATCAATGCTACTACTGTGTGAATGGTTTAAACGCTATTGCTAACTTGTAGAAATAAAATGAAGCATTAACACTATAAGAACTGTAGTCTAAAATAAGCTTTGAAATTTTTTCTGTAAGTAAACTCTGTGGTTGCAATAACTACTACCTAAAACACACACATGCACACACAAATACATATAGCTTTAATGTATAAACCACTCACATCCCTGTAACTCAAGAATCTTCTTGAGATGTTTGTAACCTAGGTAACATCTCAAGGTATTTAAAGTGGAAAGATTTGACTAAATAACATACTTTTTCCTGTTTATCATATTGCATGGAAACAAACACATAAATGTCAAATGGGACTACCTACCTATTCATTAAATACTTCCTAGTACTCTTAGTAGTTTAGATTATTAAGTTTATTAAGATTTCATAAGAAGTTGTAAGAGCTTCTTTCACTTAAGCTGAATTCCATAATCCTTTAAGTTAGTTTTCTGAAAACTCTCTCATGCCCTCTGCTGTCCATTTATTGAATATAAATTATTAAAGTAAAATATTCATGAGTATTTACATATAGATGCTAAGAAATCCTCCTGTTTCATTATTTGAGTACCTCTTAGGAAGCAAAATATGCTAAGAAGTGCTTTAAGTATTTTAAATTATGAATATAAAATGTTTATTATTGAAAACATACAAAAATGAAGAAGTAATTCATTATCTCATTTCTTAGACATAACCATTGTTATCAAGTCATGTATTTTCCTCTGTGATTGTTTCTATGGAATATATTTTTAAATATAATTTTATGTTAAAATTACTATTATCATGATTACAGAATTGGGACCATACTAGACATACAATTTGGCGTTCAATTTAGCCTTCCTTTTTGCCTAATATTACGGAAAGCAGGAGATTCTTCTATCCCTGTGTAGATGGGGTATGTCACCCTCTTGGTGTAGCTATATTGCACACCAATGAACACCAAGAGAGTAACACACCCCATCTTCACAGGGATAGAAGAAGCTCCTGCTCCCAGACCTAGCATTACATATTCCTTCATTTGGTTGTTTATCTGTATCCTTTATTATATCCTCTGATAAACTGGTAAGTGTAAGTTAAATGTTTCCCTGAGTTCTGTGAGCCATTCTAGCAAATTAATCAAACTTGAGGAGGGCTTCTTTTTGGCCGGAACTGCCATCTTCCAGTAATTTGCCAAAATGACTAACACAAAGGGAAAGAGGAGAGGTATCCATTACATGTTCTCTAGGCCTTTTAGAAAACATCGACTTGTTCCTTTGGCAACATACATGCGAATCTACAAGAAAGGTGATATTGTAGATATCAAGGGAATGGGTGCTGTTCAGAAAGGAATGCCCCACAAATGTTACCATGGCAAAACTAGAAGAATCTACAATGTCACCCAGCATGTGGTGGGCATTATTGTAAACAAACAAGTTAAGGGCAGGATTCTTGCCAAGAGAATTTATGTACAAATTAAGCATATTAAGGACTCGAAGAGTTGAGATAGCTTCTTGAAACGTGTGATGGAAAATGATCAGAAAAAGAAGGAAGCCAAAGAGAACAGTACCTGGGTTCAGCTGAAGCGTCAGACTGCTCCAGCCAGAGAAGCACACTTTGTGAGAATGAATGGAAAGGAGCCTGAGCTGTTGGAACACATTCTGTAAGAATTCATGGCATGATAAATGAAAAAGACTTCCATACTGATTAAAAAAAAAAAACCTGAGGAGGGGATCATGGGATTCTCCAATCTGTAGCCAAATAAGATAGACATTATAGGTAACCAGAGGACCTACTATTTGTGGTCGGCATCTGAAGTAAGTGCAAGCAATCTTGGGGGACTGAGCCCTTAACCTGTGGGATCTGACATTATCTCTAGGTAGAGAGTGTCATAGTTGAGTTAAATTGCAGGACACCCAGCTGATGTTGCAGAGAATTGCTTGTTATAGGCAGAAGCCCCACACATTAGGTAACCAGAAGTGTCAGAAGTGAAGTGTTGTGAATGTGGTAGTAATGAGTGTGGTAGTAGTAAAGGTGACACACACAGAAGAACTGTATTTCCCTTTAAAATATTATGGGAAAATTCCTGTATCTTTGAATAGTCTTCAAAATATAACTTTAAATTGTTGCATAATATTCCAGATGTATACTAATTTATGTAACACCCTCCTATTTTTAATATTGAAGTTGCTTCAGTTCTTTAGTATCATAAGTAACCCTGTAAAACAAAATTCCTTGAACATAAGTTTTTTTAATATACCTAATTTATGCTCACATTAAATTCTAAAAAGTATAATTTCGACTTCCAGCAAGATGGAGGCATAGGTGGACGCACCGTACCTCCACGCACAACCAAGATTAGAGCAACAACAATTTAGAGGCAGAATACCACCCAGAACTGATAGAGAATTTATCTGAATGGTAGTTGGACAGCCAAGAAGTTGAAGTAGACCCATTCATCCAGACTGGTAGGAGGCACAGAGAGGAGGAGCTGGCACAGGTCGTGGCACGCAGAGATGGGGAGAACTGGGCGCATAAGCAACCGGGAGCACAGAAGCCTTCCGGGACATGCAAGACTGCAGCAGGTGGACCCTGAGTACCCAAGCAGCGGCTGGTGGACCCAGTGAGGCGGCATTGTAGCCCAGGGCAGAGCACGCAACCCAGGATCCCAGAATGGGTACTGAGGCCCTAGGTGAGCGGAGCTACTGCCATTGTTCCCCCGCCCCCCGCCCCCGCCCCCACATACAACGTCACAATCTAGTGACTGGGGTGCTCAGCCCTGGTGAAGACCTAAGGCTCCACCCCTCACCATAACAGGAGCGACCAGACCACAAAGAGAGAGAGAGAGAGAGAGAGAGAGACATGTCTCCAACAGAAGAACAGATCAATCCCTCAGGACTCATCCTTTTGAGCGACCAAGAAATAGCCAATCTATCAGATGCACAGTTCAAAACACTGGTTATCAGGAAGCTCATGGAATTGGTTGATTTTGGGCGCAAATTACATGAAAAAATGCAGGTTACCATAAAAGAGATGAAGGAAGATGCACAGAGAGCCAATAATGAAGGGAAGGAAACTGGGACTCAAAACAATAGAGTGGACCAGAAGGAAGAAAAAAACAACCCAACAGGAAAGAATGAAGAAATAAGAATTCAAAAAAACAAGAAGCTTAGGAACCTCCAGGATATCTTTAAATGTTCCAACATCCGAATTATAGGGGTGCCAGAAAGGGAAGAGGAATAGCAACAGATTGAACATGTATTTGAACAAATAATAAAGGAGAACTTCCCCATTCTGGCAAAGGAAATAGACTTCTAGGAAGTCCAGGAAGCTCAGAGAATCCCAAAGAAGTTGGACCCAAGAAGAAACACACCAAGGCACATCATAATTACATTAGCCAAGGTAAAAATGAAGGAGAGAATCCTAGAAGCAGCAAGAGATAAGGGGACAGTAACTTACAAAGGAGTTCCCATCAGACTGTCAGCTGATTTCTCAAAAGAGACCTTACAGGCAAGAAGGGGCTGCAAAGAAATATTCCAAGTCATAAAAGACAAGGACCTACATCCCAGATTGCTCTATCCAGCAAAGCTTTCATTTAGAATGGAAGGGCAGATAAAGTGCTTCTCAGATAAGGTCAAGTTAAAGGAGTTCATCATCACCAAGCCCTTATTTTATGAAATGTTAAAGGGACTTATCTAAGAAAAGAAGATCAAGAAAAAACATGTATAGTGAAAGGACAGCAAACTCACAATTATTAACAACCATACCTAATGCAAAACCAAAAGAAACTAAGCAAACAACTAGAACAGAAACAGAACCACAGAAATGAAATCACATGGAGGGTTAGCAACAGGGGAGTGGGAGGAGGAGAGAGGGGGAAAAGGTACAGAGAATAAGTAGCATAGAATGTAGGTTGAAAATAGATAGGGGGAGGGTAAGAATAGTATGGGAAATGTAGAAGCTAAAGAACTTATAAGTATGACACATGGACATGACTAATGGGGGGATATGGGTGGGAGAGGGTGTACAGGGTGGAGGGGAATGAAGGGGGGAAAATGGGACAACTGTAATAGCATAATCAATAAAATATATTTAAAAAAAAGAAAAAAGAGTATAATTTCCAAGTCATGGATACACATATTTTTAAGGCACTTTATGCATATTGGTAAACTGGTCACTGGAAAGTTTGTAATAACTGACACTTCCATCAACTCTATATGTTCATGACCACAGGAATGGCTTTTTAAAAAGTGAAGATGTAAAAATATCTTACAAGTACACTTGAAATAAGGGGGAAAACTTATATATGATTCTCCATTCATTTGATGAATAATTTTTTCTTCAAAGGTGTCAGGAAGATAGGACCTTTTGGTAGAGTGGGAAGAGGGCCAGACCTTTTAACTGTTTAATCTTAAATTTTCTGAATTTGTTTCCTCATCTATAATGTGAGGACAATAATGCTTGTCATGCTAAACACAGTGTTTTGTGATGATATGTGTAAACATGCTCTGAAAAATGTCATACGGATGGAAAGTAGTATATTTATTAGTCATTATTGACATGTGGACAGATTTGATACATAAATCATTAAACTTTCTAAAATATCAGTAACTTTTTAATATCTTAAACCTAATTATCAATAGTTTTCTCCATTTTCAAACTCATATGATCAGAAAAGTAATTTTTCAGCCAATTATCTTTAGTTTTATTGTATTTACTTCAAAATAATAAAACAATCATTTGGTCATACAGACAACTACAGGTCAGTTGCAAATTCCATTTACTTGGTTTGTTTTAGAAAAGAAATTACCATAGAAACAAAAATATCTATTAGAAATTTCTATTTATCTAAAAATATTTGGTATGTGTACAACAAATCTGAGTGCATTCTCAACTTGCTTAAACCAACGCCTTTTTCAAATTGTTTTCCAAAGTTATTCCCATGGATTTTCATTAAAAAGACAGTTTGAAGATCAGTCTGAATAATTATGAGCAAATGAAACAAAAGCCAAGAACAGAACTTGGTGAACCTAAAAGGTAACACCTATTGTGAGCCTTCATTAGGAGTAAGAATAAGGAGGGAGGAAAGACTATGGCAGAAAGGAGGAAAGAATAACTTAAAACACTAAATTTTAAAAAAGGTAATGGGTAGCAAAGAACTCTGTGACTTGTGCCTATAAGGAATTTAGCCCACCTCATTAGGACTCTAGTTTGTCTCTATCACTATAGCTCCCAGGTATTCTGGTTATTGCATTTAGCAAGAGCTCAGTCTTTAAGGGATCCAGTTTCTGCACTTGCATTTTATTAAATGTCATTGTTTGCACTGTGTATTTGATGAGAACGTAGAGAATAATTTGTAGGAGGAGGAGGTTGTGCCAAATGGGAAATATAAGCAGCAAAGAAGGAAAAATATTTCCTTTTTCATTTTTTATGTGAGATGACTTTATTTTTTTAAAGATTTTATTTATTTATTTTTAGAGAGGGAAGGGAGGGAGAAGGAGAGAGAGAGAGAAACATCAATATGCGGTTGCTGGGGGCTGTGGCGTGCAACCCAGGAATGTGTCCTGACTGGAAATCGAACCTGCGATCCTTTGGTTCACAGCCCGCGCTCAATCCACTGAGCTACGCCAGCCAGGGCCTCATTTTTTAAAATTACCCACAGAATAATAAAAGGTAAAAGAGACCTTATAGAGTCATTCAGTACAACCTCCCTTCATCTTAAGTTTGAAGAAATAGGTCCAGCCCTGGCTGGTGTGGCTCAGTGGATTGAGTGCAGGCCTGTGAACCAAAAAGGGTCGCTGGTTCAATTCTCCGACACGGCAATGCCTGGGTTTCGGGGCAGGTACCCAGTAGGGGAAGCGCGAGAGGCAACCAAACATTGAAATATTGATGTTTCTCTCCCTCCCTCCCTTCCCCTCTCTCTAAAAGTAAGTAAATAAAATCTTTTAAAAAAGAAAGAAATAGGTCCAGGTGACACAGATAAACCAGTGGCAGAGCCAGGAAAATCATCAGTCCCATGTTCTCCTCATTGTACTATGATGACTCTTTTTTTTGTACCTTATTTTAGTCCTAAAACCAAGGATCGTTTGTCAACAAAGAGAACGATGCTACTGCCAACACAAGTCCTGATCGTTCAGATTTTTCTCGGTAACTTAGAATCAATGTTATCCCTAAAATAAAAATACAGTACTTTTTATATTGCAGTTCCGTGGCCTGTGCTCTGGGTTCACATCCATTACCTCATTTGATCCTTGCAAAAACCTTTGAGGCAAGTCAAGGAAGGTATTATTGACCTCCTTTTAAGAGCGAGCAATTAAAACACAGGGACGTCCAATGACTGGCTTAAGATCGTTTAGTATCAGAAGGAGGCAGGACTCTAACTCTATTCCAATGTAGTCTGTTAAAGAGGAAGTTTCCACACAGTACCAATCTAGCTTTTTATCCTCTTGCCAAGGGATTCTCCATGCCTTGGAGAACTTACTAAAGTTTGGACCTAACCACCCACTGAAGGCACTCCTAGTTTGCATCTATTTCTCACCTCTCACCTTTAAAACCGCAGTTTCTTACTCCTTCCCTTGGTACTGATCCTCACTTAAGGTCCTGTGTTTTCTCTGTGGGTTACCGCCTCCAGCGTCTCACTCAACAGCTCCACCCTCCCCAATGAAGTAGCGTCCTCGGTATCCAAGGGAACTACACAGCCTTGCCCACCTTGCCCCTTCCACGCTTTCCATTGGCCAGCTGAATTCACGTGTAGATTTTTCTTTCCGCCCTTTCAATGACTAATGAGGAGAAGGACGCGCGCCTTTCTAGCACAATCTAAAACCAGCTCCTACTCTTGCACCCTGCGCATTGCTTCCTGGGATATGTAGTTTATGAGCAGCCCGGAACCCTTTGCAGTAGGGCTATCTTTAGAACTAGCTATCCCGTCTGCCCTTGCGAAAGGGAAGGTGGTAAGACTAGAAGTCTGGATCAGGTTGGACACTTAGAGCTTTGAAATTAACACTAGCTGTTGAATGAAACGTGTACCGATTGAGGGGTAAACTGCCCCGAACACAGTGAGCAGTCTTATTCTACTTCAGCAACCCCTCGCAAACATCGCCCTTTTGACTTGAGCCGGAGCAGTGCCGAGTGGTCTGTCAGGTGATCTGCTGCTGGCCAGAGGGGCGCGTCATGTTCGCCTCCCGCTCGGGCTGGGGGCTCGGTCACCTGCGAGTGTGGGCCGGTGAGGCCGTGGGGCCCAGGGCGTGTGGGGCTGGTCAAGCCCGACCCTATGGCTCAGGTGGGGGCAAGCGCCCTCTCGGGTCCGAGCCCCAGGACTCTCCGCCGGGCCCCGCGGGCGAGACTCTGAGGGAGTGGGCGCTGCCGGTGAGCCCATTTGGACGGCTGCGGGCGCGGCTTCCGTGCCACCTGGCAGTGAGGCCACTGGATCCACTCACCTACCCGGATGCCGACCGAGTGCTAGTGGCGGTGAGCGGAGCGGAGGGCGGGGCGCAGGCCCTGGCCGGCCTGCAGGTGAAGTACGACGAGGCGCTGCAGGAGGTGGCCATTGAGACTGACACCCTTGACCCCCAGGCGTCCGTGGAGGTGCAGGCGCCCCTGAAGTTTGGCAAGTGAAGTGAAGTTAAAATGGGTTTGGGTCCCAGGCCGACGTGCAGTTTCAGATGATCCCTTTGGATCTAACTTTCTAATTTACAGTTTTTGCCTTCAAAGCTGCCGCTTTTTTTCTGTTCTGCTTTGAGTTTCTCAGTTGTAGTTACAAACTCATTTCCCAGTCACAGAAATTTTACAAATCGAATGGAAACATGATTTGGAATAATATACCTCAAATAACATTTATGTTCTCCTTTGGCACTTTGTTCTTATTTATGTCACTGCATCTTGTCAATAGAAAAGTGATTTATTTTTCAGGCTTGACTTTTTTTGATAATCCCTTCACTAGAATGGCAGTCCATCCACATTTCCCCTTGCTTACAGCCTGGAGTTTGTCCCCAAACTGCCCAGTCTGTTGGATGTTCCATTTCTAATCTGGGCCAAGTGTTCGATTTCAAGTAAGCACCCAGTTTCTTACTTATATGTGTCCATTCATTTGGCCTAAGTAAATTTACACGTGTACCACGTTTTGAAGAAAAACACAGAGTAAGACTGCCTGGGAAACTGCGATTGATAATGCCTACAAGATATGTTTCCTAGGTGGTTGGGTTGGATGTCATTTCTCAAATGCAAACCAACACTTTCCTAGGAAAGTCTCCCCAAGTTCTTCCTGAGACTGAAGGATGATACTACTGATGATCATACCAGCAACTGACACTTACAAAGTAACCTTTTCTAATTTTTACAGTTGCATTTATAAGGTAGATAATTTTGTCATTATTTCAGGTAAGGACATTGAGATACAGCAAGTTTCATGAACTACGTATGTATTTATTGTGGGTGGGTAAATAGAAAAGAAAATCTATGTCATCATGAAATTAATATTCTGGTGAGGTTAGATCAAGAAATATACCTGTTCACTCTCAGATAAAAAGTGGTGGAACTGGGATTTGAACTGACTGGAGTCTGCTGAACCAGTATGCTTTATTGGTTCTCAACTTCTAACCAACTTAGATGAATGAGACCCTTGACCTCAAAATGTAACAGGCAGGGGTGAAGAGGATGATTTCCAATATATTATTGTAATACAAAATAGACTTGCTTATTTAAATAGAGATACACAAAATTTTATGGCAATAAGATAAAAATGAAATTACCTATGTTGGTGATCCCAAACTTCATTTTTGTTGATTTCTCTTTAGAGCCCAAACTCCATTAGACTATTTCCATGTGTCTATTCCATAAGCTCCTTAAATCAACATAAATCAGTTTTCTTCATACTTGTTCCTCCAGTTTATCTAGACCTGTATTAATGAATGGGTGAGAGTAGCATTACTGCCATTCAGTGTCTAGCCTTAATTTCTATATCTGCCTAGTGAGGGCAGAGTGTATTTAAAATGTTTCCTTCTTTCCACGTCCATCAATGCTGCCTTAGCTCAAGGCTTATGTTGTAACACAACTGGGTAAAAATTTTTGCAGTTATATTTGCATCCATAGAAGTGTGAGATAAAGTTATCTTTTTATATATTTTAGATTAATCCCAACCAAAATATTGCTGTTGTTTTAAGCCTTTATAGAGACTGCAATATTTACAAACATGGGAATTAATTTTTGTGCCATAACTATTGAAATTGTGGTGTTATACCCCAGTAGTTTGTGTTTGGGGCAACATAATATTTGCTAGTCTGGTTTAAGGGAAATTGTCATATTTATTTGAATTTGGTATTAAATATCAGTGTTTATTATCTTTTTATTTTTATATTTTTGAACAAATTTTTGAATCTTCATGAATATAAGAAAGAACAGGCTAACTGACTTACCCAGTCTACTACAATGACTTGTTAACTAATTTGTTGTATTCTTACTAGTACTCTGTGATGTGTGTTTTCTCAGTAAGAAAGAAACCTCTATGATCTTTCCCAGGAGTGCCTTTAAGATTTGGAGTTTCTGACCTCCTCTAGTTTCCTTTGTGTTAGCTTTCTCTCTTTAGATGATATTGACCAACAGAAGTAACTGCTGTATTTCTAAAAATGGCAGAAAAAGGCATTACACTTGGCTCTGTTACCATGGGGGAGACCCCTTACCTTTAGAGAGAGACTGCTGACAACTGTGCTCTCTCCAGGGTTCTGTAATATTATCAACATAACAGAGGAGCTTGATTTCTAGGGGTATTACAAATGCTTTGGAGCCCATTAGCCATAGTACTAACTTGTATTTTTTTTTCATTTCTAGATTTGAATATCAAGTCATCAGGGTCTGGCTATATAAAAGTCCAAAATATTGAGTGTGATAATTGCAAAATTGAAACTGAGCAGGGGACTAGCATCTTACAGTCTGTTAAGGTAAGTAGTTTTCTAATTTTTGTTTCAGCATTACTTTTTTAGAAAAATAACCTTAAACTATGAACTGTAGTATCAGACTAAAGCTATTATTCTGAATATCATTTATTACAAATACTGAATTTTTCTAAGTGATCAACAATTACTTGTCTACTTAATAAAGATTATATTATATTCCGCCCTGGCTGGCATAGCTCAGTGGATTGAGCGCGGGCTGGGAACTAAAGTGTCCCAGGTTCGATTCCCAGCCAGGGTACTTTCCTGGGTTGCAGGCCATAACCCCCAGCAACCGCACGTTGATGTTTCTCTTTCTCTCTCTCTCTCTCTCTCCCCCCCTCCCCACTTCCCTCCCTAAAAATGGATGAATAAAATCTTTAAAAAAAAAAAGATTATATTATATTCCATTTGACTTCAGAATTATGTCACTATGGGCATGAAGTAGTTTATTATGCTATAATACAGATAAACTTCTTCAGAATGATTCATTATGCCTTTTTTACAAATTTTTTTTCAAATTCAGTTTTTAAATTCTATTTTACCTGAGGTTCTCTTCTTTTTTTCCCCTGAATAAAGCAACCATAAAGTAAATTTTTTTTTCGAATTTTTACTCCCTATGTTTTAGACACTTCTTTGCTATTGCTGGTCATGATATTGGTGAGTTTACTTTTGCTATTTTTCTTTCTCTGCTATTTACTTATTCTTTTTATCTTTATAATTGTGGCAGAACTGAAGACATATGTAACTGTAAGACAAGGTAAAGTTAGCTACTCTAAAAAATAGACCTAACATCTAATGGTTTATATGCAATTGTAGTTCTCATTTGTGTCCAGATGTGTGGGTAGCTCATTTATATTCAGTGATTCTAAGTTCCTTTCATCTTCTGGCTCTACCATCTTAGAGTCTTATTGTATCTGGACTCATCTGATGGAAGGGGCAGAACACAAAGAAGGCACACCAACTCTTCTAAACACACAAGTCTGGAAATTGCATGTAGCATTTCCATTTCCATTCTTTTGGCAAGAACTTAGTAATACGTAAGAGGTGAGAGAAACTGGGAAATACTGTTTCTTCATGGGCTCAGCTATACTCCTATCAAGTACTTTGAAAACAAAGGATTTTTGTGGCCCTGTAGTAGTTTTATGCCACAGTTGTCAAATGTGAGATCAAATTAAACACACACATTCACTCTCTTTCTCTTTCTTTTTTTTGCCTGGTAGAGGAGACAATTTGTGACTGCTGTTTTATTTGTGCTTACAGGAATTTTTACTTAGTTTCAGTTTCTGGGGTGTCATGCTACAAAGTTTAACAGTCAGTGGGGCTGTTATCCTAAGTATGAATATATCCTTCAGATGAATCCAGCCATAAGAGTGTGGGTTTTGAAATTATACAGAGCTTGATTCTGTTAGGTTATGTTGTTTTTGTAACCATGTCAGCTGATAAAAAGTTATTTAACTTTTCTGAATCTTAGATTTCTTCCTCTGTAAAATTGGGAAAGTATGGTACCCATTTCTCTGCATTATTATGAAGATTAAATGATAGTTAATGTAAAGTAGTAAATACTATATTTTGATATAAAGTAATGTCAGATAAGTGATAAATATTGCAATGAACATTAATAACAATGAACAGTAACAGTGATTATTGTTGTTATCCTCGTCACGATTTACATTGTGTTTGCCAGTGTGTGATCTTTGATTCCCAAGTTCTTTTTCATGAAAAGCAAAGCTACTGGAATACCCAAGTAGCTCTTTTTTCCCCCTTTGGGTCCATGGGGCTTATTTAATCTCCTTAACAGCAGTTGACATTCTTTTCGAGTTGATGTTATTATTCCAAATAATGCATTTCTATTTAATTCCTGATTACTCTTTTTGTTTTGTTATTATTTAAAAAGAAATATATAAATGTTAGAAATCTTTTTATTAGTATAAATCAAATTTATTCTCTCTTTTTCTCTATGTATATTTTTGTATTTGTCTTTCAGAGTCAAAAATTACATGTCCAAACAAAAGGAGGCAAAGTGATCTGTCTGGGAACAGTTTATGGAAATATAGATATTCATGCATCAGATAAAAGTGTAAGATTGAAACTTTCATTTTTTAGTAATTGCAGTTTTATATCAAGTTGGCTCATACAGTGGGTACGTTCCACAAAATTTGTGGCATAACTTTCCCTTTTACTACATTTTAGTTTATTAGTAAATTTAAATTTCATATTGAGGTGATTAAATATTATACAACTTAAATTTTAGTTTGTGATGTAATACTTTTGACAGTTATTTAGTTTCTTATTTGGAATCAATAACATTTCTAAATACTTAATATTTAATTCTAGTTCTGGAGAGATATTTATGATCATGAATTAAAGCTGATCATTAACTAATACACCATAACTAGGATTAAATTTTTCTTATGTGTTAGGTTTATTTGAGTATTTTTCCAAGACCTGTTTACTTAGCCTTTAGGCAATTGAAGGATGAGCTTCAAAACTCAACTTTCTTCAGTATTTTCCACAAGGTGGCACCACTATATAGCATTTACTGTTCTCCAAAATCTATTATTAGCCATAGGGATTTGGGTTGTTATAAGACTGTATTTTTTTTATTGTATTTTATTGATTATGCTATTACAGTTGTTCCAATTCCCCCCGCCCCTTTACCCCTCTCTGCCCAGTACTGCCCTTCCCTCTAGCAATCCCGTCCCTTAGTTCATATCCATGGTCCATGTATATAAGTTCTTTGGCTTCTCCATTTCCTATATTATCCTTGACATCCCCCTGTCTATTTTGTACCTACCAATTATGCTTCTTAATCCTTGCACCTTTCTCCCTAATCTCCCTCTTCCTCCTCCCAGCTGATAATCCTCCAAATGATCTCCATATCTATGATTCTGTTTCTATTCTGGTTGTTTGCTTAAATTGTGTTTTTTAGATTCACTTTCAAGGACCTACAACCTAGATTACTCTATCCAGCAAAGCTATCATTTAGAATGTATGGGCAGATAAAGTGCTTCCCAGACAAGCTAAAGCTAAAGGGATAAAATGTTAAAAGGACTTATTTAAGAAAAGGAAGATCAAAACTATGAACGTTAAAAGTTTGTATTTTTTAACTAGCTTTTGTTGCTTTTTTGTGATTTAGCATAGTATTAAGAATAAAGGTATAATTTTTTTATTCAACATTTTCTTTTTTTATTTAATCTTTATTGTATTTTTTCCCATTACCATTTGGACCCTTAAACCCCCCTGCCCCCAGCAAACACCACACTGTTGTCCATATCCATGAGTTCTTTTTCCTTTTTGCTCAATCCCTCCACCTGCTAACCTTCCCACCCCGACTAGCTGTCATCTTCTCTCCTAGGAGCCTGTCTCTGTTTTGCTTGTTAGGTCAGTTTGTTCATTAGATTCCACATATGAGTGAAATCATATGGTATTTGTCTTTCTCTAACTAGCTTATTTCACTTAGCATAATATTCTCTGGGTCTATCTATAATGTTGCAAAGGGTAAAATTTTCTTTTTTACAGCTGACTAGAATTCCACTGTGTAAATGTCCCATAGTTGTTTTATCTACTCATCTGTTGGACACTTGGGCTGCTTCTATGTCTTGGCAATTGTAAATTACCCTGCAGTGAACATAGGGGTGCTTATGTTACGTGTAGAAAAATGAAACTAGACCACCTTTTCACATGACACAGAAGAATAAATTCAAAATGGATCAAAGACTTAAATGTTAGACCCCAAACCATAAAAATCCTTGAAAAAAACATAGGCAGCAAAATCTCTGACATTGCTTATAGAAATTTTTTATTGCATACATCTTTCCAGGCAAGGGAAACAAAAAAAAAATAAATGAATGTGTGATTTTGAAGTATAAATAGTCACAATTTTTTTAACATAATTGATAATGTTTTAAATCTTTCAGAAAGATCTAAGTCACCTGTTACTTTCCACTTACACAGTTTGCAAGTATCTTTTGTTATAAATTTGTTAAATTCCATATTCAGCTGTATCCCAGGTAATTATCAAGGAAAAGTTGTGAGCATATCCTACAGGTAGATTACTGTTGGCATAATTAAACAAGGTAGATTATAACACTAATTGTTTCTACTGTTGTCACTTTTATTTTCTGTCATCAACCTGTGGGAGATGATTAAACCCACACATTTAAACTTATCTTAAATTAAACTAGGAAAGTATTGAAAGATACTGCCTTGCCTTATGTGGCAGCTCTTTTGAGATGGCATCTATTTTCTCTTCTCACATTGCTGTGTTCTTGGAGGTACAAAAGGGAAATTGGACCAATTTATACCTCCTTCAAATTCTGACCTTTATTTTTTGTTTTTATTCTTGAAAAATATATTTTATTGATTATGCTATTACAGTTGTCCCATTTTTTCTCCCCTTTATTCCTCTTGCCATGTACCCATCCCCCCACCATCATTCCCCCACCTTAGTTCATGTCCATGGGTCATACATATAAGTTCTTTGGTTTCTCCATTTCCTATACTGTTCTTAACTTCCCCCTGTCTATTTTGTACCTAACATTTATACTTCTCATTCCCTGTCCCTTTTCCCCCATTCTCCCCACTCCCCTTCCCCACTTATGACCCTCCATGTGAACTCAATTTCTGTGGTTCTGTTCCTGTTCTAGTTGTTTGCTTAGTTTGTTTTTGTTTTTAGGGTTTGGTTGTTGATAGTTGTGAGTTTGTTGTTTATTCATATTTTTTATCTTCTTTTTCTTAGATAAGGCCCTTCCTTTAATATTTCATATAATAAGGGCTTGGTGATGATAAACTCCTTTAACTTTACCTTGTCTGGGAAGCACTTTATCTGCCCTTCCATTCTAAATGGTAGCTTTGCTGGGTAGAGTAATCTTGGATGTAGGTCCTTGCCTTTCATGACTTGGAATACTTCTTTCCAGCCCCTTCTTGCCTGCAAGGTTTCTTTTGAGAAATTAGTTGATAGTCTTATGGGAACTCCTGTGTAGGTAAGTGTCTCCTTTTCTCTTGCTACTTCTAAGGTTCTCTCTTTGTCTTTAATCTTGGCTAATGTAATTATGATGTGCGTTGTTGTGTGCTTGCTTGGGTCCACCTTCTTTGGGACTCTCTGAGCTTCCTAGACTTCCTAGAAATCTATTTCCTTTGCTAGATTAGAGAAGTTCTCCTTCATTATGTTTTTTTAAAAATATATTTTATCGATTGTGCTACTACAGTTGTCTCATTACCCCCTCCTTCATTCCCCCCCACCCTGCACACCCTCTCCACCCACATTCCCCCCCTTTAATTCATGTCCATGTGTCGTAAGTTCTTTAGCTTCTACATTTCCCATACTATTCTTGCCCTCCCCCTGTCTATTTTCTACCTACCATCTATGCTACTTATTCTCCGTACCTTTTCCTCCTCTCTCCTCTTCCCACTCCCTTGTTGCTACCCCTCCATGTGATCTCCATTTCTGGGGTTCTGTACCTGTTCTAGTTGTTTGCTTAGTTTGTTTTTGTTTTAGGTGTGGTTGTTAATAATTGTGAGTGTGCTGTCATTTTACTTTACATGTTTTTTATCTTCTTTTTCTTAGATAAGTCCCTTTAACATTTCATAAAATAAGGGCTTGGTGATGATGAATTCCTTTAATTTGGCCTTATCTGAGAAGCACTTTATCTGCCCTTCCATTCTAAATGAAAGCTTTGCTGGATAGAGCAATCTTGGATGTAGGTCCTTGCCTTTCATGACTTGGAATACTTTCCAGCTTCTTCTTGGCTGCAAGGTCTCTTTTGAGAAATCAGCTGACAGTCTGATGGGAACTCCTTTGCAGGTAACTGTCTCCTTATCTCTTGCTGCTTCTAGGATTCTCTTCTTCATTTTAATCTTGGGAAGTATAATTATGATGTGTCTTGGTGTGTTCCTCCTTGGGTCCAACTTCTTTGGGACTCTCTGAGCTTCCTGGACTTCTGCAAGTCTGTTTCCTTTGCCAGAATGGGGAAGTTCTCCTTTATTATTTGTTCAAATAACTTTTCTACTTCTTGCTCTTCCTCTTCCCCTTCTGGTACTCCTATAATTTGGATGTTGGAATGTTTAAAGATGTCCTGGAGGTTCCTAAGCCTCTCCTCATTTTTTTTTTAATTCTTATTTCTCCATTCTTTTCTGTTTGGTTGTTTCTTTCTTCTGGTCCACTCCATTGATGGAGACCCAGCTTTCTTTCCATCACTATTGGTTCCCTGTACATTTTCCTTCATTTCACTTATTGTAGCCTTCATTTTTTCATCTAATTTGTGACGAAATTCAACCAGTTTTGTGAGCATCCTGATCAGTGTTTTGAACTGTGCTTCTGATAGGTTAGCTATCTGTCAGTCGCTTAAAAGGATCAGTTCTGGGGCTTTCATTTCTTTTTCTGTTTGAGCCATCTTTTTTTTTTGTTGTTCTGGTTGTGCCTGCTACGTATAAGGGGCGGAGCCTTAGGCATTCACCAGTGCGGGGCAACCCAGTCGCTGGGTTGTGATGTTGTATGTGGGGGAGGGGTCTGAGAGCGAACAATGGCACTTGCTCCACTCTTCATGGGACTTCAGTCCTTTCCACTGCTTTCCCCAAGCAAACTGGACCTGTTTGGGGCTGATTCCCTTGTGGGTGGGCTTGTGTACCCCGTGGGTTTTTCCAGCAACCTCTTCTCTGAGGCCAGGAGTCTCTTGCTGTGCCGCAACCCCCCACAGGTGTTTTCAATCAGTGCCCCAAGGCTCTATTTCCCAGCGCTGGAATCCTGGTTTGCACACAGTGCCTTTCTTCACAATCGTTGCCTCACTGTGTCTGCCGGTTGCCACCCCTTGGCCGGGGTTTGCCATCCACTGCTTGCACACCCAGGGTTCGCCTGCCATGGTCTTATGCGCGGGTCCCAGCGCTCTTTGTGCCACGCGACCCCTCTCTGCCTGGCTACCCGACTCCTCCCCTCCTGCTGGTCTGGATGAATGTGTCTGTTTTAACTCTTTGGTTGTCCAACTTCCATACAGTTCAATTTTCTATCAGTTCTGGTTGTTATTCTGTTTCTAAATTGTTGTTGTCCCTATCTTGGTTGTGCGAGGAGGCACAGTGTGTCTACCTATGCCTCCATCTTGGCCAGAAGTCCTTCATTATGTTTTTAAACACATTTTCAATGTCTTGCTCTTCCTCTTCTCTTTTTGCACCTCTGTGATTCAGATGTTGGAACATTTAAAGTTGTCCCGGAAGTTCCTAAGCCTCTCCTCATTTTTTCTGAATTCTTGTTTCTTCATTCTGTTCTGGTTGAATGTTTATTTCTTGCTTCTGCTCCAAATCATCGATTTGAGTCTGTTTCCTTCTCTTCACTCTTGGTTCCCTGTACATTTTCCTTTATTTCACTTTGTATAGCCTTCACTTTTTCCTCTATTTTTACTACCATATTCAACCATTTCTGTGAGCATCCTGGTTACCAGTGTTTTGAAATCTTTATCTGATAGGTTGGCTATCTCTTCGTCGCTTAGTTGTATTTTTTCTGGAGCTTGATGTGTTCTTTTATTTGGGTCATATACTTTTGTCTTGGTGTGCCTGTTATGTAGTAAGGGGCAGAGCCTTACGTATTTACCAGGGTGGGGCAACCCACGTTGCTGCTTTTTGGCGCTGTTTGTCGGGGAGGGGCTGAGAGGGAACCTGAGTAGCTTTCAGGCATGTCCCCCCACTACTCACAAGCAAATTGGGCCGTTCTGGTGCTGATTCCCAGGTGAGGGGGTTTGTGTATGTTCTAGGACCCTGTGGGTTTCTCCAGTGAACTCTTGTGAGGCTGGGAGTTTCTCCTGCTGCCTCAACCTCCACAGGTTTTTTCAGTCAGAGGTTTTGAGGCTTTATTTCCCTGTGACAGAATCCTGGGTTGTGTGGTCTGTTCTCACTCCCCAGTTGTTCCTCCCAGTTTGTCCACACACAAATGTGGGACTGCCCAGGCCACCAGCCACCACCTGGTTTGGTGTGCCAGCCACTGCCTTGCCTCGAGTCCTCTCCACCCAGGCTGCCCATCTCTGCTTCTCCTACCAGTCTGGATGAATGTTTCTTGAACTCCTTGGTTGTCATACTTACATACAGTTTGATTTTCTGGCAGTTCTGGTTATTTTTTGTTTTCAAATTTGTTTTCCTTTTGGCTGTGCGAGGAGGCAAAGTGTATCCACCTACACCTCCATCTTGGCTGGAAGTCCAAATTCTGTCCTTTAAGTGATGGCTTGTGTTATGTGAAATAATCTAAGTTACTAGAATATTACATATTGACATTCAAGTCTAAGTATTGAAGAATTTAAATCATCTCTTAAATTATTTGCTATTTTGAATATTTTGACCACTGTTTACACTCATTATTTATTTATTTCAACTTTCATGGTTTATTGCATATTCAATTTATTCCTACAATCTATGATACTATTTTGTTTCTTTCTTGATTGAGTTTTGTGTTGTACTAAAGAATCAGTGTAGATATTTCTTTATACTACAGTGTTAATTTTTAAAGCATATTTCTAAGTTTATGGGTTTTTTATAACAAGATAAATGCTTATGAAATGTTAACTTTTTAATGTACTACTTTTACAGACATCTGCTTTGCATGTTTGAGAGGCAACATTGTGAGTTGGTTAAGAGCAAAGAATTAAGAACCAAACTACCTGTGTTTCAATACTGGTTCAGCTACTTATTAAACTCATTATTTCAGACAGGTTACTTAATCTCTATGTATCTTCATTTTCTGGAAAATGGAATAATAATAATGTACTTAGAGAGTTGTTATAAGGATTAATGAATTAATATAGACAAAATTCTTAATCTCTGGCACATAGCTAACTAATATGATATTTATTATAATGATGATGATATAGGTAAATGAAACACAGATAACAGAGATAACTTGACCAGTCCCGGATATACCAGTAAACTTTACTGAGACTTCATTTCATTATTTATAAAACAGGGGTGGCATTATTTGTTTTTCCTGATTGTGAGAATCAAATGAGCTCTACAAATACTTAACAGCATTCTTTACATGTCATTTTATATGGAGTTGCTCTTTTTAAATTATATCATTAATTTCGGTATCCCAAGTTTGGTACAGAAAAGATAGAAATTCATCTGATTGTTGGATGAATTAATGACATAGTTGTCAGTTGACCTCTTTCTTAGGCTGGGCTATAGAGCCACAGTGCTTTCTTAAAACTTGATTTTCACTATATGTAATGTTGATTTATAATAACTAAACTTATGAAAGGTTTTCCCTCTTATATAGGAAAGAAAATTAATTTATAGCAATATGTCTGTCAGGAAGGTATTGATTTTTGGACCTACTTTTTTTTCTTTCTTTAAATAGTTATTTCTGTTAATAAGCAAGCTATATAGTTTAATCCAAAGAATCTCTTTATGACAATTTGTTTCATTAATAACTATAAATCAGAGCCTTGTTATTGGGCTATAAACTGGTATTCTAAGTTTATTTGTTTTACAATAGTATCATAAATTGCATTATATTAGTGAATTTTGAATTTGTTTGAAATTAATTTTATAGAATGATTGGTTAAATAACTATATTATTGTGGTGGGTGAAGTGTTGTACTGTTTTTTCACTTGCCTTCATTTGCTTTGGTAGGTCAGTGGAGGATATTTTTCTAGTTTCCTACAGAGTAAAATCTTTGGTGTTTAATGCACAAAATAAATCCTTGACATTTTCTAGATATTCATAGCTTCTCTTAAAGACTTCATTTGGTTGTGAGGAAAATCTAATCAAAAGTGCCCCTTTGCCTGTTAATTAAGTTTCAGATATTCTCTCAATATTTATCTGTTCATCTTTTGGTGTTCCCTAAAACAGCCTCTGTATCTGTAAAAACCTAGAGTATTCCTATTTGTTAAATAACAGGAGAATTTAAAATCATGCATAAAACAGTTTTTCATCAAAAATCATTGTAGGTAAAGAATAAATTTTTTCCAGGAATTTTTATACCTTTACTATTACACTGCAGAATACAAAACATTTGTATTCTCATAAAAATCAAATGCATCTTTTTTGACAATTTTTGAGAAACTAAATTTAAAGTAAAAATTCTTATGAGGCTGTAAGTAGCTTAAACTGGAGTAGACAAGAAGCAGTAGGGTATATATTAGATATTTAATAGAAGTCCACTAAAAAAGGGAAGTTATATACTTCAGATCCAGAGGGCCAAGTCATTCTAACTTGCTTCCCATAAGAACCTCAGGATACTTTTCTATTTTTGGACTTTTATTTGTTTTCTTATATTTTAGTATTCTTAACACTCAATTCTTATTAAAAAATACTTTGAACTCTTAATAGTTTTTGAAGGACATATTAGGAGCAGTTACACTGATGCCCGTGTATTGAAAAAAAAAGATTCTATCTTTAAACACCCCAGTGTAATACTTGAATTTGACCCTGGACAAAACTGGCAAGCCTTCCTGGTGATTTCATTTTCTCTGTCAACAATTTTATATTAACATTCACTTCATGCTTAAAAATTATTTGTTAAGAATACTACAAAAATGACTTAAAGTCCTAAACTAGATATCTTCATTTCACATTGTGCTCAATATTTGAAACTTAAATGCATATTACATTTTGTTAGGGAAACTTAGGGAATAAATACAAATTTTCTTTCATTTTGTTCAGTGGAAAGCTACAGAATTATATTAGATGTAAACTGGAAATTCTAAAAATAATAGTGCATTCACTGCATTAATAGATGAAAGGAGAAAAGTCATGAGTCTAATAAAATCAGATAACATATGTGCTAAAATTTAAAACCCACTGAGATTTAAACAACAAAACAAATTCGAAATACAAGGGAAGTTTCTTAATCTGATAAAAGGGATCAGAAAGGTGTCTATAGCAAACATGCTACTCAGTGATGCATTGTTGTAAGCTTCCCCTTGACAACAGGAGTAAGATGAAGATTCTTGCTATTCTATGGCTTCTATTCACCATTGAATTAGAGGTCTGAGCCAGATAGTTGGTGAGGAAGGAAGGAGCATGAAAAACATAATTAATATAAAGGTTGGAAGGGAAGAAATGAAACTATAACTTGTAGATAATCATGCATTTAAGAATTAGTGAATGTAGTGAAATTGTTGGATTTAAGGTGAAATAAAAAAGTTAATTGCAATAAAACAAAATTAAAAATATCTTTTATAGTAGCACTTACAAATATCAAATAGGAAAACATTTTTAAAATTTATTTTTATTTTTTAATATGTTTTATTGATGATGCTGTTACAGTTGTCCTGATTTTACCCTCTTTTCCCCATCCACCCAGCACCCCTCATTCCCTCAGGCAATCCCCCCACCATTGTTCATGCCCATGGGTCATGCACGTAAGTTCTTTGGCTACTCCATTTCCTATGCTGTACTATACTATACTGTACATACTCATGGCTATTCTGTAACTACCTCTTTGTACTTTTTAATCCTCTCACCTCTTCACCCATTCCCTTACAGCCCCTCCTATCTGGCAGTCATCATAATGTTCTCTGTATCCATGATTCTGTCTCTGTTCTTCTTGTTTGCATAGTTTCTTAGATTCAATTGTTGATAGATAAGCATTTTTGCCATTTTATTATTCATAGTTTTTATCTTTTTCTTACATAAGTCCCTTTAACATTTCATATAATAATGGTTTGGTGATGGTGAACTTCTTTAGTTTTTTTCTTGTCTGGGTAGCTCTCTATTTGCCACTCCATTCTAAATCATAGCTTTGCTAGGTAGAGCAATCTTGGCTGTAGGTCTCTGCTTTTCATGACTTTGAATATTTTTCCCCAGTCCCTTCTAGTCTGCAAAGCTTCCTTTGAAAAATCAGCTGACAATCTTATGGAACTCCCCTATGGGTAACTAACTTCTTTTCTCTTGCTGTTTTTAACATTTTCTCTTTATCTGTTACCTTTGACATTTTAATTATGATGTGTTTTGGAGTGGGCCTCTTTGCATCCATCTTGTTTGGGACTCTGTGCTTCCTGGACTTGCATGTCTATTTACTTCACCAAATTAGGGAAGTTTTCTTTCATTAATTTTCAAATAGATTTCCAATTTCTTGCTCTTTCTCTTCTCCTTCTGGCACCCCTATGAAGCGAATGTTGGACTGCTTGAAGTTGTCCCAGAGGCTCCTTAAACTACTCCCCTATTTTTCACATTCTTTTTTCTTCTTCTTGTTCTGATTGGTTGTTTTTTTTTCTTCCTTACATTTCAAATCATTGATTTGATTCTCGACTTTATCCACTCTACTGTTGTTTCCCTGTAAATTGTTCTTCATTTCAATTAGTGTATTCTTTGTTTCTGACTGGATCTTTTTTATGCTGTTGACATCCTCACTAAGTTCCTTGAGCATCCTTAAAACCAGTGTTTTGAACTCTGCATCTGTTAGATGGCTTATCTCCATTTTGTTTAGCTCTTTTTGTGGAGTTTTGTGGAGTTCCTTCATTTGGGTCATGTTTCTTTGTATCTTCATTTTGGCAGCTTCCCTTTGTTTCTATGTATTAGGTGGAGCTGCTGTGACTCCATGTCTTGGTAGTGTGGCCTAATGTAGTAGGTATACTGTAGGGTCCAGTGGCACAGCCTTCCCTATCAAGGTGCGCCCTTTGTGTGGGCTGAGTACACCCTCCTCTTGTAGTTGAGCCTTGGTTGCTCTTGGCAGATCAATGGTAGGGATTTATCTAGGCCAGTCAGCTGCAAGGATTGGCTGTGACCACTTATGACCAGCCTCTGCCCTCCATTGGAGGATCAGCTGTGCAGGGGCAGGTTGATGGTGTTCTGATGTGGTCTGTAGCTGTCCACTGGGTGGCCCTGGGGTTTCCTAGGTAGTGCAGGCCAAGGTTAACCCCTACCTGTTTTTGCCTGGGGCCACCTTGCCTGTGTTGTAAAGCAATCCGAGATGGCTGCTATTTGTGTTGAGCTTGGAGATTCCCAGGGAAAGTGAAGCTGTGAATCTGGGCTGGCTGCTGCTAGTGTTGGGCACGGGGCTCACTGAAGCCAGCTGTTGAGAGGATTTAGGAAGTTGTGCAGCATGAGCCAAGAGCAGTCATTCATATGGAAAAAATGAGTCAAGAGAGTCATTCATCTTGGAAAAAGTTTGGATGGGCCTGTAAGTTTGGTTGGGCAGAGTCTCTGGGAGTCTCCAAGATGGGTCAAACAGTGTTAGCCAGGTTGATGGAGTCTCAGATATGGCACCAGCCTGCCAGCTCCGGGGGTTGGGAGGAAACTTGGGAGTTTAGAAAAGGGACAATGGCCTCTCTTGCCTCGATGCCAGACACTTCAGTTCCTCCCTTTGTGTAACTTGTGCCTTTCAAGCTGCTACCCTGGGTGCTGGAGCCCAGAGGGAGTGAGTCTGAATAGGTGAGTCTGTGTGTGAATTCTTTAAGAGGAACTGCTTTTAGCTCCAGCAGTTTTTTTTCCCACTGACTCAATTCCTGCTGGTTTTTGCAGCCAGAATTTGTGGGGACTTATCTTCTTGTCACTGGAACCCTAGGCTGGGGGTTCCAGCCTAGGGACAGCTGTGGGGCTGGGACTCCTTGCTCCCGAGAAGTCCCTTCTGAATTTTTACCCACCACACGTGAGTGAGGGACCAGCCTATTCCCCATCTGCGCCCCTCCTACCACTCTGGATGGATGTAGTTTCTTTAATTCCACAATAGTGAGACTTCTATTCAGCTCAGTTTCGGATGGTTCTGAGTGATGGCTGTTGTATATTTTAGTTGTAATTTTGATGTGGTTATGCAAAGAGGTGAGCCATGTCTGCTTGTGCCACTGTCTTGACCAGAAGTCCCCCAATAGGAATATATGTAACAGAAGATGAAAATCCACATAGAAAATATAATGTAAAACATTATTAAGAGAAATTAAAGAACATTTAAATAAATGAAGGAAGATAATCGGTCTGTTTCACATTCTACAGAGAATACACTTGCTCTCAATCTTGTAATTGATAGAATAAGAGAATCAAAATCAGTAAAGTGATTGGGTAGTAACTATGCATCTGGACACTACTTCTGTAGGTACCATTTTGGCTTTTTGTCAGTCTTGTTTTATAATGAATTGATTTGAGCCTTTCTCTTACTAGACTGTGACTGTAGATAAACTACAAGGAAGTTCTGTTAATATATCTACTGAAGATGGTTTGCTGAAAGCCAAGTATCTTTATACAGAATCTTCATTTCTGTCTTCTGCTGCTGGGGACATTACATTAGGAAGTGTTCATGGTAAGATGACAAAGGCCTAATATATCTGAGACTATCCACATAATATAAATTTTAAGAGATGACTCTGTAATTAAAGGAATTGCCATTAGGAAGCTAACTCTCTAAGTAATTAATTACAGAGTAACCATCTTTTTAAAAACCCATAAAATAAAGTGACTTATAAGCTATATAATTTGGTAAGAAATAGAATATTATGCTGTTATATATGAAGGTAATAATTATGATTTGTAATGCATTTCTTTATAAAAAGATACCAACAACAGGGAAATATGTGCAGGAGATAACCAGCGGGAAACACAAAGAAATAAAAGCAGTGTTAAAAGTAAAGATGGGTTTTGAGTGGTTGCTTTTATATATGTTATGATAGGAAAGCTAAGGATTAAACAAATTAATGAAATATTTGTATGGAATCTAATTGTAGTAACTTAGTGATACTAATTTTGACTGAAATATTTTACGTGTGTTAGTACTGGCACCAGGTCCTTTTAGTACTCTGCTGTTTTCAATTTTCTTTGGTTAAACATCATCTTGTGACTTTCAAAACATGTCTTTATGGACAAGTAACATTACTTAGTTGCTTCATTTTATTGAAAGAAAACATAATGCTGAAGAAATATGGCAAAGGTCATGCTGGTTTTCAGTGTTACTGAGCATGTTTCTTAAATTTTCATGTAGCAGATGATTCAAGTCTAGGTATGTTTTCTGAAATATAGCCAGATAGTGTTAAGAGTCACTTATCCTGGCAAGAAATACAGTGTATACACATCTGCTAAATGCCTTTTGGAAATGTAGTCTGAAACTTTTTCCATATACAGACCACTCATTTAACTTCTATAGGAAAGCTGAATATTGGGACCCATATACTTTGGCAAAACCTCCAGATTTTAGTAGTGAATATGAATTATTGGGTGATAGAAAGCATGGCTAGTGCTAGCCACGCTCTATAGCAAAATGGCAAATAGTTTACAGTGTAAAAAAAAATAGGAAAAGAGTACCTGTATTGAAATAATTTTTGAACCTTAATTTAATAGTCAAAACTTTATCAACCATTCTTGCAATGTTAAGGTATTGTTTGAGCCCAAAATAGCTTGAGTCGAAGGTATCTGTATCCAGATAAAGCATATAGTTTTGTTACTTATTCAATTATTTATTTTTTTACTGAGTAGTTTTAGTGGTAAAGCAATTCCTTATCAAGTCACATTTAATTAATATGCTTGATAAGGGCAGCTCTGTTCTCTGCAGTGCTTTATACCATGTTTATACTAAATTCACCAATATTTAATTTTTTTTTGCTTTCTTTTAAGTTAGACAAGAATTGCATTTAGTGCAGCTTGTCATTAATAGCTTATATGATAGTAAGACAGATGCCCTTTTTTGAGGTAGTCCTCAAAATGCTATAGGTCTTTTGATTAAAGTAGCTGAAATGGAAACAAATTGTGGGGATAAAAAAATTAATGATTCCTTAGCCTTCTAAAAGCCTTTTATACTTTCTGACCTTTAATATGAAGATAAATACCTTTCCTTGAGTGATTGAAATTTGGGTCAGACCTAGAACCTCTTTTGGACTGTTGTCTCAGGTTGGGTTTCTTGAAACCCAGCTTTCGGGGATGGAAGTTAGAGCGTGGCATATTTACTAGGAAGGATTCGTGGGACTAATGTCATGCAAAGGAAGGAAACAAGCCCAGTTTCTGTGGAAATTGGACTGTGATGTAGTCTCAAAACATCAAGAGCCCCTGTAGTTGGGATGGTTCCCATAACTGTCTCAAGTTGGGATGAGGTGAGCTGGACCTTTATACCCCCAATTATTAGTGGATGGGGACCAGGTCTGCCTTGGGACCACCTGTAGTATGTGGGTTCTTGACTTCATGCAGGAAAGGTTTCACAACACAAGTCCAAGTGTTTTTATTTATGTATTTATTTATTTATTTATTTATTTTAGAGAGAGGGGAAGGGAAGGAGAAAGAGAGAGAAACATCAATGTGTGGTTGCCTCTCCGGCACCCCATGCTGGGGACCTGGTCTGCAACCCAGGCATGTGCCCTGACTGGGAATCAAGCCAGACCCTTTGGTTCGCAGTCGGGTGCTCAATCCACTGAGCCACACCAGCCAGGGAGGGAATGTGTTTATTAAAGGTGGGGAAACAAAGGAAAGACTTAGGGGTAAAAGCCACAGGGGAGAGAACCCAGGTAGTGCTCTGCTCTGGCTTCCAGAAATGTTTATTGGAAATTGGAAAGAAGCAAACCAAGGTAGGGCTGCTGTTGGTTCACTGGAAAGTCAGAGAAAAGGGGGCCTTGGAGACAGGTTCAGGGGTTAAGCCTGGAATGAGCTCCCACTGCGCATTGCTCCTCTGGTTGCAAGTCTCATGGGTACTCTTAGGGTTTAGGAGAAAGAAAGTAAAAATTTCATGCCCAAGAACAGACATGGGTGTTCTCCAGAGGAGAGCTTGTGCTGGTATCCTTTGTCCTGAGAGTTTTTATCTTTCTTTTGTGGGCAAGAATCTTAGGGGAGAATTTCAACAGAATATTCATCAGCTTTCTAGGTACATTTTTAATATGTTGATGCATTAAAATGAGGGCACAGGGGAGTTTGGGATTATTCTCTGGTTATTCTTTGGGTTTGCCTGACTATAATTAGGTTTTTGTTATTTGTTCCCTGACTTTATCCATCCTTGGGTGTGGCTCACACACGTGGCATTAATTGGATCTCTGTTCTTTATCTCCCTGACTAGGGTGATTTAAGCTATTTATTCTCTGGTCAGAGAGGAGAGGGATAAACCATTTGTTCTCAGGTGTTCTTGGTGAGGGAAAATAAGGTCTTATGATTGATTCAATAGTTGGCTGCAAGTCGGTCAAATTGTTTGGCCTTTTTTAATTATTTTGTTTTAGTTTCCCCATTCACTTGCCCAGGAATTTTCCAGGCTTACTATCCTACCTCAGTTAGATGCAGGCTGTGCCTCAGGAAAGCCTAGTGTATGTTGCTGTGTATAATGCACACTTTTTTGCCCAAATTTTTGAGGGAAAAATAAGGGTGCACATTATACATGGGTAGTACCTGAAATACCTTGTATCTGTTCTTGTGTTGTGTAATTATTTGTTACATAAAATTTCTTGTACCATAATATGTTCAAAAATAAATGCTAAATTCCTTTCTAATACAACAAACAAGTGTCTAAATATAAATAAATAAATAAATAAATAAGTTGAATTTAAAAATTAAAATGAAGGATTTTTTTCCTGACAAGTTTGGGCCAAAAAATGTGCATGTGCATTATACATGGCAATACACTGTGTGATCTTGGTCCAGTTGCCTTATCTGAGCCCCTAAGAGGGCTGACAGCTGTCTTTCAGCATTACTTCCAACACCTAGGCAAATAAGCCCTTCAGTTACAAAAGGAGTTCTTGATGATGAATCACAGCATCCACTACAGTTATATTTATTGATTCATTTAACATACAAGGTGTGACAAAAGTAGGGTTACAGTTTTGAGTACACTAAGCACAGTGTTAATTCTTATATTAGTGTTTATTAATTATTGTATTATTTTCCATATGACGATGGTACACCTATTTTTATCCCACCTTGTATTTTCTAGTAGTGAGTAATGAGTAATGAATATGCAATTGAGGAGTAATATTTACTATTTGAAAGATTGGTTGAATCATCATTATTAAGTATTTATGCCTTCTAATACAAAAGAAACTAGTTTATTCATTGATTCATCACTATTCTGGCACTGGGAATCTAGTGAGAGAATAGGTACTTAGATAGTTTGTCTTTAGATTTTGTGACAGTATACTATTTTGATTTTCTTTTAAGTTATCAAAATTTAGATTTTGCCCTGGCTGATATGGCTCAGTGGATTGAATGCCAGCCTGTGAACCAAAGAGTTACTAGTTCGATTCCCAGTCAGGGTGTATGTCTGGGTTGTGGGCCAGCTCCCCAGTAGGGGATGCACAAGAGGCAACCACACATTATTTCCCTTTCTCCCTCCCTTCCCCTCTCTGTGAAAATAAAAAAAATACAATTAAAAAAATTTAGATTGTGTTAAGTACATTTTATTATATTCTACTATTTGAATATTTATAATTTTAAACAGTTTTCTACATATATATGATATATACATATTACATGTATTCTACTAAATATATTTTAAAAATATAAATATATATATGGTCTCCTGACTTTTTTTAAAAAAGATTCTATTTATTTACTTTTATACAGAGGGGAAGGGAAGGGGGAAGAGAGGGAGAGAAACATCAATGTGTGAGAGATACATCAACTGGTTGCCTCTCACATGCCCCCAACTGGGGATCCGGCCAGCAACCCAAGCATGTGCCCTGCCTGGGAATCAAACCTGAGGCCTTTCAGTTCACAGGCCAGTGCTCAATCCACTGAGCCACACCAGCCAGGGTGCCTCCTGACTTTTAGAGAGAAAGAAATTTTTCCTTGAAATTGTTTGTTAGGATTACTTTTACTTATAAATAATTGAAACATTGATTAGATTTAATGTTTTGGAATCCTCATGACAGTTATTTTAATGTTTTATATTTAACTTATTGTTCGGAATAAGTAATGATTAAAACTTCATTTTAAGTACTTAGATTCCCCATATAACTTATGATCTTATTTTGTTTTTTGATAAACATACCTTGATACATACTTTGAACATACCTTGATAACTAAATTGCTGAGAATTAGTTTTCTCATTTTCTTAGTACTTCAAAAGTCCTTTGTTTTCCCCAAGATACGGCAATATGTACGTGCTTGAACTCTTCCTTAAATAACTACTTTGGATTTTAGAAAGTTTCACAGAAAAGTTACATTAACTATACAAACGCAGTTGATAACTTTGATAGCACTGAGACTTTCATAAAGAAACATCCCAGTTTACCTTAAGAAGGACATATAGTCACCAGTAAATTTACAAACCTGCCTTATAAATTTAGAAGTCAGAAACAATATAAAATTTTAAAAAGAAGTTTTTATTGGATTAAACATTCATAAAGTTTATGAAAATACTTTGTTCAGATTCTAGTATTTATTAAATCTGCTGTGAAATATTGGTTTCATTACCGTTTTGACTTATAATAATGTTATATTAATATTGAATCTGGACTTGAAACTTTTTATATGAAATATTAGGAAGGAAGCACAGCCTCACTTGTGGTATAGACAGCATAGATTTTTTTCAGGATTTAGACATGTGATACTAAATATTGCTATTCCATGTAGTGTTTGGATTTACCTCCTTCTTAGAGGGACTTGGCTCCTTCTGTAAAGGTGATGATGCCATCTTCAGTGGATGACTTCCAATCTTCCTTGATAGGAAGAGAGATAGATCAAAGAGGATCATGTGAAAAGTTTCAGAAACCAGGCCTACAAATGCATATATCCTGTTAAATAACTTAAGCCAGAATATTTTATATGACTTTATCTTACTATAAGAGGCCAAAACACAGAGTGTAGTAGTGTTCTAAGGAAGGTAAAAAGCACACCAATATTAGAGGGCACTGGTAGTCTTTGTCAAATCTTATATTTATTATTATTTATTATTGCTGTTCTGAAACTTCTGTGAGTTCCTGATTTTTCTACCCCCTTGATATTCTCCAAGATTTCATCTTGGACATCTAATCACTTTGTGTCTTAACTATCCTTGTATTCTAATGATTCAAATCTATATTTCTAGCCCTGACTTCCAACTTACACATCCTTCTGCTTGCTGTAGATATAGCCATTTGGATTTTTATAGGCCTCTCTAACTCAATAGTCTAACTCCTTTCTCCTACTTTTCCAGTATCTCCAACCCCATCCATATTGTGTCCCTCCATTTTTACTTACATTTGTTGTTTCTGATATTATCTGTATCTGACTCCCCACTAGAAATCTAGAAATAATATCGGCATACCTCAGAGATAGTGCATGTTCGGTTCCAGACCACCTTAATGAAGTGAGTATCTCAATAAAGCAAGCTGTCATCTTTTTGCTGGTGTAGTCTTGCCTTCATTTTGAGGGGGGGAAAAAAGCAACACCTCTGAAGCACTATAATGTGAAGCTCAATAAAACAAGGTATACCTGTACTAAATCTCCTTTCTCCCTCACCTTCCACATGTAGTTAGTCACTAAGTTTAGGTAGTTTTTATCATGTAAATATTTCTTTCTTTTTTTTTAAAGATTTTATTTATTTTTAGAGAGGGAAGGGAGGGAGATAGAGAGAAACATCAATGTGCGGTTGCTGGGGGTAATGGCCTGCAACCCAGGCATGTACCCTGGCTGGGAATCGAACCTGCGACACTCTGGTTCGCAGCCTGAGCTCAGTCCACTGAGCTACACCAGCCAGGTATCATGTAAATATTTCTTCAATCTATCCTTTCTTTTTCTTTCTAATTTCTGCTGTTTAGCCTCTTCTGGGCCTACTCTTTGTCTTCCATAATCACACAGTCTCTTACTTTTTCCTGTATATATTCTTCTTTTATACTTGAGTCCTTGATCAAAGCCTTCGATCATACTGATTATTCTGTTTATAGTCTTCCCAAAATGCTTTTCCCAGCTTTCTTTATCTGCATTTACTTTTAGCAATTTTCCAGTACTCAGCTAAAACTTCCTCTCTTCATGTTTGACCTTCCATTCACCTATAAATTCTTGCCTAATTATAAACTACTCAGGAGCAAAGTATGTTTTATTCATCTACATATTCTTAGCTTTTAGCACTGTGGCTTGCAAATAGCAAGTGCCCTCCTTCCTACACCCCTTCCCCAAAGAAAAAACACAAAAATGAGATTTAACCTTTAAGGATATTTGATTGCTTTGTTTGGATTATGTAAGTATATATGCTGTCCCAACCATGATCACATTACTTTCAGCGAAGAAAAATAAATTAATACTTACTTTTAAATTGATAACTTATTTTCCCTCTGACCATACTAGAATGAAGAGCTACTAGCTAAGAAAAACTGTATATTTTCCTCAAACAGTGGTGGAAAAGTTGTGTAATTTGAGAGCAGGGTAAACACACATAGTTATTATAGATCATATGGCATCTGCTTTAGTGGAAAGAAGCCTTTTACAAAGTTCTACTCCTCTCACATAGTTGATTTATTTATTGTTTTAAGTGATTGGAGATAAAGTATGTGAAAACAAAATAGAGAAAATTGTATTAATAATGCCCATTTTGTTGATTTGTGTACTTTTAAATATTCTACCTCATTCCACAAAGTATTTGAGGTTAGAGACCCATTTTTTTTAAAACTTTAAAACATTTTAAAAATTTTTGTTCAAGTACAGTTTTCTGTCTTTTTCCTGTCTCTCTCCCTCATTTCTACCTCCCCTTGTTATTGTCCATATGTCCTTTATAATTGTTCTTGTAAACCCTTTACCCTTTTTCCCTATTATCCCCTCCTCTCTCCTCTGATCACTGTCAGTCTGTTCTCAGTTTCAATGTTTTTGGCTATACTTGGCTTGCATATTCATTTTGTTGATTAGGTTCCTGTTAATGGTGAGATCATATGGTATTTGTCTTTCAGTGCCTGGCTTATTTCTCTTAGCATAATGCTCTCCAGTTCCATCCATGCTGTCACAAAGGGTAGGAGTAGAGGCCAATTTTTTTATGTTCTAATCACTTTGGAATGTTTCTGTTTAGTGTAAAGATTTTCTCAAAATTTTTATATGAGTTCTAAATATATTTTTAATTGCTTTGAAAATCTTTAGCATTGACAAAAATATTTTGGAATATTTATATTTACAGATATTTCTCATTTGTATAGTTTTCTTTTCTATTATGGCTTTACTGTACTGAACTCTAACAGGGGTAAGGTCTGAAACTCTGTAATAGGTCCCACTATAATATAAACTAGTTCTCATTCTTTAATGAATTTAAAACCTCTATTTTAAGGTTCTAAGAGTCATTATTTTCTTGTGATTGCTTTACTTTCATCATAAGCATTCATGATATACTGTTTAAGGAAGACCATATTTTCATGTAAAAATAATGATTTTTTACTGCATTCATTAAAGACTGTATAATATAATAAAGCTCCTTGTGTGGCTGAGTTGGGTGACTGGACTCTCTAACTAAATGGCTGACTATCAAACTATGTCATTGTTCTTTACTAATATTTAAAATCACAAATATTGCCCTGGCTGGTGTAGCTCAGTGGATTGAGCACGGGCTGTGAACCAAAGCATCTCAGGTTCGATTCCCAGTCAGGGCACATGCCTGGGTTGCAGGCCATGGCCCCCAGCAACCGCACATTGATGTTTTCCTCTCTCTGTTTCTCCCTCCCTTCCCTCCCTAAAAATAAATAAAATCTTTAAAAGAATCACAAATATCAGTGATTTTTAGGTGTCTGCTTCATCTTATTTTTGAAGAATTCAGGAGGTGAAAGCAGTGAAGAGAAGCATCCACTGTCTCACACCAGGTTAATTGTCCTAAAGTAGGGGTGTCAACCTCATTTTCATGAGGGGCCACATCAGCCTCTTGGTTGCCTTCAAAGGGCCGATTGTAATTTCAACTCCTTAACAGCTGAAGAGTAGTTACATTTATAGAGTCCTAAAATTATTTTGGCCTTTTATTTAGGACCTAAAGCATGGTTTTTGTGAATTGCCTCCATCTTGAAATTCTTTGCTGACTCCTTCAGTGTAGGATAAAGTCAATAGACTAGCATTCTATGGTTCTGCTACAGATTGCTTTCTACCAATTTTTCCAAACTAAATTTGAACATTTGTTAAAAAAAGTAATCGTGTTTACTGTGTATATACTAGGTACTGTGCTAAGCTCTCAAAATATACTGCCAAATAAGATGTGATTCCTGTCCTTATAGACTTGCTGATTTGCATGACTTAAATGTAACATGTATAGTTCCGCATTTTAATCTTTGCTTATGTAATTCTTCTTTTCAGAAAATCTTTTTGCCTCAGCATATTCAAATTTTACCCATGTTTCAAATCTCGACTATGGTGATAATCTTCAATATGACTGTTCTTCCTGTGCATGTTAGGTCATTTTAGTCTTTTCTCTTAATGGCTATGGCACCTAATTCATACTGTTCACTTACAAGGTTAATTTATAACTAGTAATAAATGCTAATTTTTAACTTTTCATGTGTGTATCTTCCCCAGATATCCTATAAGGTTTTAGATGGCTATTTGTCCTCTGCTCCCACCCCCACTTCCCATGATTCATGACCCTCCCACATGCAAAATATACTCCCTTCCTCCCAAGGATCCTGAAAGTCTCACCCCATTATACGTCATCTCAGAGTCCAGAATCTCTACATCAAGATCAGATCCAGTGTAGAAGAGGCCTCACAGGTGTAGTTGCTTAAGTACAAATCCTCAAGTACAGGAATATCTTGTTTTATTGTGCTTTACTTGATTGTGCTTCATAGATGTTGCATATTTTATAAATTGAAGGCAAGAACCTCCACCAGCAAAATAATTACAACTTGTTTTTTTGTGATATTTGCTTATTGTGGTGGTCTGGAATCAAACCTGCAATATTTCTGAGGTATGCCTGTATTATAGTTCCTCTGAACCTGAAGACCTGTGAACTAAAGTAAATTATCTAGTACTCCCACCTCAACCCCCACACACACCACCTACATACCCGACATACAGTGATGAAATAGTTGTAGGATAATTGCTCTAGACTTTCCTGTTCAAAGGGGGAAAATAAGAAGCAAAAAGGAGTCATTGATTCGTAGTGATTTTGAAATTTGAATGGGCAAACATTGGAGGTTCCTTGATTAGACCTCAAGGCCTGGGGATAATTCTTTAGGGTTCAAGGTTTGTTTTCTGAGCTGTTGGTTCCTTCCTCTG
Source organism: Phyllostomus hastatus (assembly GCF_019186645.2). Lineage (NCBI taxonomy): Eukaryota > Metazoa > Chordata > Mammalia > Chiroptera > Phyllostomidae > Phyllostomus > Phyllostomus hastatus. Next base: position 44,621,233 of record NW_025334041.1, read on the forward strand.
AGTCATCCTTCCTTTTTCATGAAATGTAGCATGTTTTTGTAGCTGAGTGGTTTTCTCAGCCTGCTTTCTGCCAGTAGAATTTTGTGGGTCCAGTGTTTCCTTTTCATTTTTTGCTGTCACTCTTTCTTTTAGTCCCACTTAGCAGTGTGTTTGCTGATATACGAGATCTGTCCAGAAGGTATCCAGCCATGTACTATGAAAACTAAAGACATTTATTGAAGAAGATACAAGAAACAAGAAACATTGTACATAAGACAATGACGCCTCAGTCCCCTTCAAAGTAGGCACCTTGGGACCTCACATAGTTCTCCCAATCTCCATCAGCTGCCCTGTTATATTTTTCTGAGTCTCATCAATGGTCTGAAATCTCTTCCCTTTCAAAGGTTATTTTAGTTTTGGGAAAAGCCAGAAGTTGCAGGGCACCAAATCTGGGCTGTAGGGGATGCTGAGTCACCTGGGTGATTTGATGTTTTGCAAAACAAAACAAAACAAAACAAAAAAAACAAAAAGCAACTCTGTGTGAGACGTGAGCAGGTTCATTGTCACCAGTTGCCCATAGCTGTGGCCTTCTGAATCATCTGAGTAGTTTCTGTGGAGGAATGTTCAAGCTTTATGCAAAATTTGATGCAGGTTCATTGCTCTACTCACTCAGTCATTTTGAATGTGACAGCCACACAGAACACACTCACTCAACTGCATCGACTGGTCCCACTGACTAGTACAGTGAAGTCATCATTGTTCACACATGCACATTCCAGTCCACTCTCCTTGGCTGCCAGATTACATTGATGTCATGCAAACCATTCTTGTTATGTTAACAATGGCTGGACTTTTCCCAGATAGATCTTGTACTTGTGTCAAAAATTTTGTCAGCCTCCTGTGAATCATATTGGAGAAAATTCCACTAGATAAACGCTACATCTAAGAATTCTTTGAAAATATGGACTTATTCAGAGGGCCTCCAGCTTTCTAGAGGGCCTGTTGTTTGATTGAAGATCTATGAGATCTACCCTTATTATTTTTGAAGGACTTTTTGTACAACATTAATACTGTGAGGTACCACCCTCGATCTTTCTGGGGTCTTAACAAAAGTTTTATAGTTGTACCCTCTCAGCTTCATTTTTAGGCCATATGTGACAGTGCCCAGATTCAAAGTTTGTTTAGAAGCCATTCTCAACCTTAGCATCATTGATCATCTGAGAGACTGAGAATTTTCAAAAACATTCTAGTCCTGGTTCTTTTTTTGTTTAACAGTCCTTTATTTTATCTCTCTTACATTTTACTGTAAGCAATAAGGTAAACAATAGGCATCACCTATAACACTTTGACTTTGCTTAGAAATTTTAACTAGATCTCACTTTATTAGGCATATTTCCTACTTTCCACATTATTAAAGGTGAGAGTGTTGCTAAGTTTCTAGTACTACTAAACAGTACCCTCCTCCTCCAAATTTCCAAAACATTTTTTCTTACTTCCTTTCACTAGTGTGGGCCCTCATGGGAAACATACTAACCATCTGTTTAAGGCAATTCAGGCCTCTGTATCATGCTCATCAAAGTCTTTCCGACCTCTACCCATTTGCCAAGTTCCAAAGCTACTCCCACATTTTTAGATATTTATTATGGCAGCATCCCATTTCCAGCTTTCATCTGTATTATTTATCTTTTTGTGTGTTACAAATTACCACAGAACTTAATAGCTGAAAACAACAAATGGTTATTGCCTTACAGTTTGGATGGGTCAAGAATCTCAGTGCAGCTTAACTGGGTCCTCTACCTCAAGAGTCTTCCTGAGGTTGTAATTGGGTTCATTTGAAGGTTCAGCCAAAGGAAAATCTGTTTCCTAGCTTACTTGTGTAGTTGTTGGCAGGATTCAGTTCCTGTTGGATGGAGACCTCTTTCATAGGGCAGTTAACAAATGCCTGGTTGGCTTCCATCACAGCAAAAGATGGCTAGTAAGACAGAAGCCAGAACCTGGTTGTAACCTAACCTTGAAAGGAACATCCCATCACTTTTGCCCGATTTTCTCTGTCAAAAGAAAATCATTAGGTTTAGCCTACACATGAGGGGAGGAGGTACACAAGGACTTGAGGCACAGGAATCATTGTAAGTCACCTAAGTAGCTGTATGATCTTTAGCCACTATTTGTGTGTAATGGTGAATCTACATTTACTGGATTTGAAACTAGAAGAGAATGTCTAGAACACAGCAATGAAATAATGTTTACATAACACATTTAACAGTTTCTTTACAACTTTATATCTTACTGAGACTTGAAAATAATTTTTTGAAATCTACACAAACCAAGTTCTGTTCCTATACAAATGTACCCATTATTATACTCACATGAAGTATGATGGAATGTAAAAGTTTTAAGAAATTTTTGTAGTAACACATCTTACTTGAACAAATGAATCATGTGCCCATGAAATGAAATAAATGGGTTTACTTAATGTAGATTAATTTTAAGATAATTCCTCTTTAGTGTGGTTTTGAAATTGTGGTAGAAGAGGTAATATTGCTTACACCTTCAGTATAGTAAATATGGGTAGTATGGCTCAGAGTAGTTATACAAACACACATATGAAGAAATAGACTACTATTTTTGGTTTGGAGGAGGGGAACTGAGAAGAATGGTTATGATATCCCTTATTTGTCCTGGAAAATATATTTTATTTGAAAGATGGAAACCTTTGAAGCTTTTTAATTTGCTAGTCATATTTCAGTGTGTTCATTATTTCTGCCCCCAAACTATTTAACTCAGCACAAAAACCACTTTAATCTAACATATAGGCATAGCGTACTGGCCTGAAAAATAATAGTATTTTTTTTCTCTTAGATTATTTTAGTATTACTTGGTTCAAAACTTGGCTTTGTGTAGTCTGATAAATACAGTGATGTTTAGGTTGAAAATGCATAGTCAGTGATTTTTTCATTTGTGGATTTTAGAAGTATGATATTTCTTCCATGTTTCCCAGAATGTATGGTGGTATGTTTTGTAGTTATGCTATAAAGGTTTAAGGTGGAGTGGAGGAAGAGAGTGTGTATAGATGCCTAAAGCTATTTATTTCAGAATTGCAACTAAATATCTGATTGGTGTTTGGTACTGTGAAAAATTACCAGCAGCAAAAATGATATTATTAAATAACATTGTGAATCTCCAACCATGTTGTAGAATGCCATATAACACAGTTCCTTTGTAGATTATTCCTAATATATTAATTTATATATATAATTTATTTTTACATATTTATATAAATTTATATATTTTCTCCTCTCTTTTACAGGAAATATAACATTACAAAGCAAGATGGGTAACATCACAGTAGGTATGTGCTAAAAAAGAAATACTAGTTGGTAAATTTTGCATGATTTTTAAATAACTATGTGATATCTTGTTAGGTTAAATAAAGTCTACAGTTTAACTGATGACATGGTAGAATCCTGATATGCAAATAAAAAAATAAGCCCAATGTATGAACATGTGAAATTATTTCTGGAAATTCATTGGTTCATCATCCTATAAATATTGTATAATTATAGACTTGGCCTCAATCAGAATAGGGTTAGAATTCTGATTTCACCACTTTTTATACATGGGCAAATTATGTAACTTCTCTGTGCCTCAGTTTCTGCATCTGAAAAATTGAAATAATAAGTACCTATCATAGGGTTGTTATAAGGATTAAACAAGGTTTTATATGTATATGTGTGTGTGTATATATATATATATTTACCATATGTCTGACATATGGTAAAAATGCAATACATAATAGCCATCTTCATTATTGTTATTGTTCTAATCCTAGGCCAGAACTAATAGTGGCTAATGGTACTTTAGACCTAATCACAATATGTGATACTGGGCCTGCTGGAGGAAAAAGTTCAGATTTGGGGGCTGTCCAACCTGCAGCACACAGAGTGATGTGGCTCAGGATGGCTATGAATGTGGCCCAACAGAAAATCATAAATTTACTTAAAACATTATGAGATTTTTGTGTGTGATTACGTGTCCCAGTGTATTTAATGTGTGACCCAAGACAATTCTTCTTCCAATGTGGCCCAGAGATGCCAAAAGGTTGGATACCCCTGGAGCTTTTCTCTGTCCCAAGTAGCATCTGTTTGCCTATTAGGTGAAGGCACACTCTGAGCTCTCTGAGCAGTGGTGGTTTTTTAGTCCTTAGACAGTAGGGGTCAGGGATGAGAAATTGGGATCTTTGTTGGGGAGCTGTGGCTTATAGCCAGTTTGAATGTCCAGGGCCTCCTCTTTGACATTTTACATTTTTCCTTTCTTTGTGCTGATTGAAATACTGGATTTGTCCAACAATCTTTTTAACTATCACTTATGGATTTTTTGGCTTAAAGTACATCTCCTTTAAGTTTTCTAGAGATTTTAACTTTTATGTTGAATGGGGAATAAACAGAAGATAAAGCCTTCCTCAGTGATAATTATAAATTATTTTAACCAAGACATGATAGAAGGATTCAACCTGTGTTCCAATGGTGAATCAAGATTTACTATTAACGTTTCATCAGAGAATGCATCGGGGAATAGTAAAGAAGTTTCTAGGCTTAACAAAAAGGTACACTGGCTAGAAGCTGAGCTAGCTGGGGAGAAGTCCTAGATATGGGTAGGGTTTATAGCAGTATAGGAAGTGGGGAAACGGAGAGGAATATTTTAAATTGAAAGGCACAGGGAGTTTCACTGCCTACTAGCAGCCCTTTTAGGCAAAATGTGAACTCATGGAATTTATATGATATGATATAATAATCCTAGTGCTATTCTTGGGTAGAAATGTGGGAACACAATGGGAAAACCATTCTTTCTAAAATTGAAAATGAATGGTTATCTATACATGCTGGAAAACAATAGTACTAGCAAGGATGAAATATACAATAATTTACATTTTGGAAGATGGTTTAATACTCTGTATAAGTGATTAATATTATGCATTCTTGTTAATTTTCCCTGTAAACATTCCCCTTTTCCCACTATTAAGTATTAGAGGGATTTTTAGGCCAGGTGTTTCATTTTTCTTAGATAAATCTTTCCACTCAAAGAAAATTACCTGAGCCCAGAGTTAAGAAATATAGATTAGATATGTATCTGTTATGTCTGTATCAAATAGATGTAGATAGGCCAGAATTATAGAAGTATTAATGATACTTTATAATTTTCTTTAGCAAAACAAATTATGGCCTTATGTTGTTTTTTAAAAAACTTTTAAAAGGTTGAAAATACACAGATATGTAAAGGTAAATAAAAGTTGGTTTTCTTGTTTTATAAATATCATTGGTAAATTTTGAGTTTTATGTTAGAAGAATCAAAATAAAGGAAAAAGTATGCACTTGTAAGTTACCATGTATTGATCTGTGATAGTGTGGAAAAACATGGATTTTAGAAATAGATTTGACTGTGAATTTTGGTATTACCACATGGCAGCTGTGTGACTTTCAACAGATTACTAAATCTCTCCAAGTGTTCATTTTTATGCATAACATGGATACCACCCATATAACATAAGGTTGTTGAGAAATTAAAGAGTGTTAAGTACAGCCCAATGCATGGTAGCCTTTCAATAAACTATCTCTTTTCTCTTTCAGTATATTGTCTATCATACAGAACTATTAAGCCATACTATTTTTTTAAAAAGATTTTATGTATTTACTTTTTTAGGGAGAGGGGAAGGAAGGGAGACAGATGGAGAGAAATGTCACTGAAGACACACTATATTTTAACCTTAATTATAAGGGGAGTATTCATTTTATATGTTCCTTTAACCCTATGAATATCTATATTAAGACTTTGGGAGAAAGGAAGATATAAATTATTTTACTGTTTATTGATATTAAAACTGTGTTAACATTTGAAAACAATAAGACTGGGGGTAATTAGTCAACATACTTATTGAGTGCCTACTCCATATCAGGAACTCTTTTAGGTACTGGGGATTAAATTGGTCAACAAGACACAGTCTCTATGTTCAGCCTAGGACTGAGAAGACAATAAGTATGTAAATAAGAAAGATAATTTCAGATAGAGCAATGAATAAATAAGAGAGGGTAATGGGATAGAGAGTGGGTTAAAAAAGCTATTTTATTTAACAATCAAGAGGGTCTAGAGAAGGTATATTTAAACTAAGGCCAGAATAATCGGAAAGAATATATAAAATTCTAGAATTGAGCTCCCCAGATAGAGGAACAATCTGTGCAAGTCCCGAAAATGGAATAAGTTTATCATTTTTGAGGTATAGAAAGCAGACTTGTGCAGAAAGGTGGGAGATGAGGAAAGTGAGGGCCAAGATCATCAGGCCTTGTAGACGTGGTAAGAATGGGGACTTTATTCCAACTATAATAGGGTATTAGGGTGGTAATAGATAATTTATATATTTTTCTTTTTTTAAATTCTTGTTTATTCTATTACAGTTGCCCTAATTTTTCCCCTTTTGTCTTCCTCCGCCCACCCCACCCCAAACTCCCATAGTTGTTCATGGGTCATTCATACATGTTCTTTGACTAATCCCTTCCTGTTCTTTCCATAATTTATATTTTAAAAAGAGTAGGCCTTGCTGTTGTTTCCTTATGTGCCAGAAGGATGCAGTAGTGAAAACAGGCAACTAGAAAGCTTAATTTGTTTATCCATTTTCCTATTACTAGGTACATGGGCTGTTCTACTGTTGGGCAATGTAAATAAAGCTACTGTGGCCATTCTTAGACAAGTGATTTTATGGAGTTGCACATACATAAACACATGTGTATGTACATGTATATTTATATAAATGTATATATACACTTATGTATATGTGTATATATTGGTATATATATATTTTTTTGCCTCTTGGCTAAATACCTAGGAATGGAGCTGCTGAGTTAATTAGGTATGTATATATTTAGATTTGTGATAAACTACCTCACTTTTTCCCATAGTTCCATTTTATACTCTCCCCTATAATGTATGAAAATTCTAGTTGCTCTACATCCTCACCAACAATTATCATGGTCAGTCTTTTTAATTTTACGCATTCTGGAGTGTGAATAGTAGTGTATCTCTGGTATTAATTTATATTTCCATAATGACTAATGGTGTTCAGCACTTTTTCCTGTACTTATTGGTCATTAGTATATCTTCCTTTGTGAAGTTTTGTTCATATCTCAAAAAAATTTTATTTAAATTTTTAAAATTTTTTTTAATGTCCTTTTTTTAGAAAGAAGGGAAGGGAGGGAGAGAAATATCAATGTATGAGAGATACATGGTTGCCTCTCACATGCCCTCATCTGGGGACCTGGCCCACAACCCAGGCATATGCCCTGACTGGAGACGGAACCAGCGACCTTTCAGTTCGCAGGCCAGCACTCAATCCACTGAGCTACACCAGTCAGGGCAAATTTTTTATTGTTATTCCATTACAGTTGTCCCAATTTCCCCCCCTTTGCACTCCTTCAGCCAGCTCACCCCCTGCTCCCACAGTCAATTCCAACACTGTTGTCCATGTCCATGGGTCATTCATATATGTTCTTTGACTAGTCCCTTCCCCTTTTTTCTGTCACTATCACCCTCCTCCCTCTTCTCTGGTCATTGTCAGTCTGTTCCACTTTTCCTTGCTTCTAGTTCTGTTTTGTTTATTAGTTTATTTTGTTCATTAGATTCTTCTCATAGGTGAGATCATGTAGTATTTGTCTTTCACTGACTGGCTTATTTCACTTAGCATAATAGTCTCCTGTTCCATCCATGTTGTGAGGGGTAGGAATTCCTTCTTTCTTTCTGTTGCATAGTATTCCATTGTATAAATGTACCCACAGTTTTTAATCCACTCATTTACTGATGGGCACTTAGGCTGTTTCCAGTGCTTGGCTACTGTAAATAGCACTGCTATGAACATAGGGGTAATAAGTTCTTTTGAATTGATATTTCAAGATTCTTTAGGTATATTCCCAGCAATGGGATCACTGGATCAAAAGGCAGTTCCATCTTTAGTTTTCTGAGGAAATTCCATACTGTTTTCCACAGTGGCTGCATCAGTCTGCATTTCCAGTCAGTCTGCATTTCCATCAGGCTGTATCAGTGCATGAGGATTCCCATTTCTCCACATTCTTGCCATCACTTCTTGTTTGTTGATTTGTAATGATGGCCATTCTGACTAGTGTGAGGTGATATCTTGTAGTTTCAATTTGCATCTCTCTGATGGCTAGTGATGTTGAGGATCTTTTCATATGTCTATGGGCCATCTGTATGTCTTCCTTGGAGAAGTGTCTATTTAGGTTCTTTGCCCATTTTTAATTGGATTTTTTGCCTTCCTGTTGTCCAGTTGGATGAGTTCTTTATATATTTCAGAGATCAAACCCTTGTCTGACGTAACATTGGCAAATATGTTTTCCCATACAGTCTGTTCCCTTTTCATTTTGATGATGGTTTCCTTAGCCATGCAGGAGCTTTTTAATTTGATGTAGTCCCATTTGTTTATTTTTTCCTTTACTGCCCATTTATTTTTCAATTTGATTATTTGTCTGTTTATTATAGAGTTTTAGGTGTTCTTTATATATCATGGGAACAAAACCTTTGTCAGACATTTTTTTTCCTGTATTTTCTCTCAGTCTGTGGGTTACCTGTTTATTTTCTTAAGGGTAAGTGATCAGGGTTAATGAAAAGTTAGAACTGCCTTGAGACAAGTTTTTTAAATTTCTATAAGCAAGAATTTTATAACTGCATAATTCTCAGCCCTTATGGGGAAAAAATCTAGTTTCAGTAAATTATTAAGTCTCTTCATCTTAAATACAATCGAATTTTACATTTTGTCTTTTGGGGGAAAAGTTCATTTCCTCCAAACAAAATGGTTTGCTGTAGGTGTTGGCCAACTTTGTGTATAAAGGGCCAGATTGTAAATATTACTGGCTTTCTGGGCCACACAGTCTGTCTGTACTATACAACTCTGTCATTTTTTTTAAGATTTTATTTATTTATTTTTAGGAGGAGAGAGAGAGAGAGGGTGGGTGGAAGAGAGAGAAACATCAATGTGCGGTTGCTGAGGGTTATGGCCTGCAACCCAGGAATGTACCCTGGCTGGGAATCGAACCTGGGACACTTTGGTTCCCAACCCGTGCTCAATTCACTGAGCTATGCCAGCCAGGGCTGACAACTCTGTCATTTTAACACAAAAGCAGCCATTGATTTTACACAAACAAATAGATGTCTCTATATTCCAATAAAACTCTATTAATCAAAACAAGAGGTGTCCATGAGCCTAACACCTATTGTTATGGCTGGAGAAATTTTGAGTTTGATGTCTTAATCCCAAAGGTAACAAGTGAATAATGTTTATTTGTAATTTCTTGATTGGTTGCTTTCTGTTTTCCTTAAAACAAAAGATTTGCTTGAAAAAGCTGAAGGCAGCTCTTACAAACCATGACAACCAAATAAAGTCTACTGAGTAATTTGGATTTTGAGGAATTGATATTAGTGGAAGCAAAACAGTTATAAAGGAACAAAAAGTGATGTGTAGGAACCTGAGAGGGAAATATGTTAGAATAGCAGGAGCTTCAAATATTGGACTAGGCATTAAGAAAAGTTTATATAAGCCCTGGCTGGTGTAGCTCAGTGGATTGAATGCGGGCTGTGAACCAAAGCATTGTAGGTTCGATTCCCAGTCAGGGCACATGCCTGGGTTGCAGGCCACAGCCCCCAGCAACCGCACATTGATGTTTCTCTCTCTCTCTCTTTCTCCCTCCCTTCCCTCCCTAAAAATAAATAAATAAAATCTTTAAAAAAGGACAAAGAAAATTCCGTTTTCTTTAAAAAAAGAAAGAAAAGTTTATATATTATTACCCAGTTGGAATATTAAGAAACTTGAGATGATTTAGGTAATATCCTATCTGATTTCAGGAAAATAGACTGTCTTCTCCATGATTTATTAAGAAGAATATATAAATTATGGTTATTTCTAGTTTAGGTAATGTAGTTGATTAGCTTCTTAAGTAATCTCATCAGTCATTTGGATTTTGTATATATTGGATTGGCCAAAAAGTCCATTTAGTTTTTTCTGTAAAATAAAAGATACATTTTTCATTTTCACCAATAACTTTATTTACTTGGATATTTTGAGTATGTCAGCTATCTCTTGCACAGTATGTTGATTGTTCTCAATTAATGTCTCAATTTAATTCAACTGTTCTACCCAACCATAGAGCATCATCCAGTGATAAATCTCCAGCACGAAGCTTTTGACACATTTGAACAGTCAGACCACCTTCTCTATATACTGCATAAATCTTTTTTTTACATTTCAGTTGTAAAGCATAACTTGTCAAAAATGTTAAATACTCTTTTCCATCTTCAACATTAAAATGGCAACACAGAAGTTCACCAATTTTGATTTTTTTTTAAATGCACACTGATATGACAGCTGTCCCAAAACAATCTAACAAAATTGCTTTGAATGGACTTAAAGTGCTACCAGAGCCATCATATGGAAAAAAACAAACTTTTTGGCCAATCCAATATATTCTAACTTACCTCTCAAAACTCTGTTCTTCCTGTCATAATATAGAACTCTCTAAGAAGCTGAAGTGCTAGAAAAGATTTGATTATCAAAACCCTGATTCTCTTTGAATTCATTCTTAAAAATAATAACTTTCATCTGGAACATCAGTCACGTTCCACAGGAGAAAGCAGAGGGTGATAATAGATAATGGTGGGAAAGGGGTGTTAACAGAGTTCTTCACCTAGCTTTACATTCCCAAGGCATTGCCAGAAGTTGTACACTAATAATTATATCTTTTAAAAAAGAACATCTTGGAGGGAAGATGGCAACAGGGTAGGAGGTAGCAGATTCCACTTCCCCTCTACACATGGAAAAAAAACCTAGCCCATCTACAGAGGAACAGAGCAAACAGCCAACAGTACCCCAGCATATATGAAAATAAGACACTGAAAATTGTAGTGGACACTGAAAAACCAGACAGTAAGGAGAGTGCTTCAAGGCAATAAGGTCCCAGGGATCAGCTTGGGGACCAGGGTGGCTGCAGCCCCAGGCTCAGGGCCCATCCCCAGGTCTGCCACAGAGTACTTGGGAGAGAGCTGGGTCAACTGCTCCCTCCCTCCCTGGCAAATCAAGGTTTAAACAGCACTGGGAGAGACCTGGTTTAACAAGACAAAGTGGCAAACACACAGGGGCTGTGATCACCTGAGGAGTTTGTGGACACCGGCTTGGGAGAGTTGAGTCGTGCAGTGACGGGCACTGACCCCGACAGTCACTGGTCTGGCTGGAGAATTGGGCTGTATGGAGCAGTAGGCTTGAGTAGGAGGAATTTCTCCAAAAGAAAAACTGTTCGGGGAATTCTCCTACAACAGCCCATCGACCTCCTCCCCACCCAGCCCAGCAGCGATCCTGAGGTTGTGTGGAAGTTTGCACGGAATGCCCTGTGCAGCCCCATAGCACTGGGAAGAGCGTGTACCCAAACCCTAGGGACCAAGGCAGCCTGGCTGCGCATGCACACCCCCTCCCCCCTACACCCCAGCCCACAATGGTAACCCTGGGGAAAGAGCGCTCTCAGGAAGACCTGAATCCCACACCCAAGGCACCAGGGAGAGGCGTCAGGCTAGCTCTGGGGATAGTGTGTACAGACTGGTTGGGTGCAGATCCGAAGGAAGAAAAGGAATACCAATCATCCCTCAGCCTGCTGGAGCCAGCAAGACCAGAAAAAACAGTTTGGCCAGTTTGAAACAAGCAAGAGGATTTGTTGTTGTTGTTGTTGTTGTTGTTTTAAGTAATCTTTTATTGTTTTAACTTTTATTATTGTTTTATCTTTCAGTACCTTTTTCCTCTCTTTCCTTCTTTCTTGTATTCTTCCTTCTTCCTTTCTTTCCAATTTTATCTCTTCTTCCTCCCTTCTTCTGCTTTTTTTTAAATACCCACAAATGAGACAAAAAAACCTGGAATTGTGAAAAGACCAGACATGGACTCAAAGAGGGGGCATCCCAACAGTTGAGACAGTGAGACAAAATTCACTTTGCTATAACAGAGAGCCTGCAAGTTATTGTATATTTGTATTATTTTTTTCATTATTCTTACATCTTTTATTTTAATAGTATTTTTGTATTCCTCTTCTTTCTGTATAGTCTTCTTTGCTTGGTTGGTTATATTGTATCATTTGACAGGTATCCCCTGTTTGCTCTTTCATACCTTATTGCTAATTTACTGTACTTCACATCACTTGTGTTTTTAGTACACTACTCAAGGTCCTATATGCCCTATTCTTATTATCCAGATCACATAGATTCTGTCATGTGATTGTTGCTCTAATATTATTATAAATAATAGCTGTTCCATACAATTGTAAATACTTCACAACAACCCTCCTGGATCTTAGCCCACCTCATAGTTTCCTGAACTCTATTACTGTAGTGGTTAACTCTATTCTCTCACACACTACACCTATTTACTATCCTTTACTCTCACCTTACCTCAGAATCTGACCTCCCACAACCTCACTGCTTTCTAGATCCAACTCACAATCCTTCCTTCCCCAACAAGAGTCTTACCTTCTTTCTATCCTTTCTAAAAAGTGGCTAGTTGGGTGGAAGATCACAATTAACACTATACATAGTCAATGGATCTCCTATCTCGTCTCTACTGGCTGCTACTGTAAATATCATAGAATACTCTCTTGCTGTCTTAAGCCATTTTGCCTTTCCCCTCCAACTGATCACAAAAAAGAGTAGGTGGAAGTGGTGAACACAAGGGTACCCACTGGAAGAGGAAACCCAACAACAAAGGAACCACCAACAGATAACAACAGAAAAAGGTGAAGGAGGGAGTGCAAACCACACAAACCTCAATCCAAGACCAATCTGGAAATACAACTAAATAGTGGAGAAAATACACAGTACAAACAACTGAACAAGAGCAAGAGAGAATAGTCAAAACTTTGTATACGTGGGAAAACCAGATTCAACACAACCTGCCCTCACCAGCACAACGAAATACAAGAGATGGTAGACAGAGTGACCCTCAGTTAACCAGCTGGTGGGAAGGACCCACCAAAGAAAGACCCAATATCAATCAAAACCCAAAGACAAACACAGAGCCAACTTAAATATCCCAAGACCAGTGAGGTCACGAGATCAAGGAGACTGCACCACTGAATCTCACAGTATTCTACCACAGAAGTTCACACCATAAACTTAGGGAGCCAGACAGATCAATGTAAGAAGCTGAAGCTAACAAGAACAGTCTCACAAAAAATGGGAAGACAAAGAAACAATCCCCAAATGAAAGGAAAGGAGGAAGACTCAGAAAGAATGCTAAATGAAATACAGGTAATTCAACTATCAGATATTGGGTTCAAAGCAATGATTATCAGGAAGCTGAATGAGCTCATGATGAATTACCAGAAACTACAGGGAAACTATAATGAACTCACTGCAAACTATATCTACATGAAAAAGGAAATAGAAATTATCAACAAAGCCAAGAGGAAATGAAGAATACAATTTCTGAACTGAAGAACAGAGTAGAAGGAATGAAAAGCAGGATCAATGAAGCAGAAAATCGGACCAGCAAGCTAGAGGACAGAGTAGAAAAAACACCCAGAAAGAGCAAGAAAAGGAAAAGAGGCTCAGAAAGAATGAAGAGGGATTAAGAGAAATGCAAGACAATATGAAACATAATAATATCCATATAATAGGGATACCAGAAGGAGAAGAAGAAGAACAAGGAATAGAAAACCTATTTGAAAAAGTAATGATGGAAAACATCCCTAATTTGATGAGAGAAAAATTCACACAAATCCAGGAAACACAGAGAGTCCCAATCAAGAGGAACCCAAAGAGGCCCACTTCAAGACATACCATAATTACCTGGCTGGCGTACCTCAGTGGATTGAGTGCGGGCTGCGAACCAAAGAATCGCAGGTTCGATTCCCAGTCAGGGCACATGCCTGGGTTGCAGGCCACACCCCCAGCAACCGCACATTGATGTTGCGCTCTCTCTCTCTCTCTCTCTCTCTCTCTCTCTCTCTCTCTCTCCCTCTCTCTCTCTCTCCCTCTCTTCCCTCTCTAAAAAATAAATAAAATCTTAAAAAAAAGACATACCATAAATAAAATGGTAAAATTCCAAGATAAAGAGAATCTTAAAGACAGGAAGTAACATACAAGGGGGCCCTGATAAGGTTAGCAGCTGACTTGTTCATGGAAATGCTCCCAGCCAGAAGAGAATGGCAAAAAACATCCTAAGTAGTAAGAACCAGAGGCGTACAACCAAGACTACTTTAACCAGGAGTCTCTCAATCAAAATAGAAGGCCAAATAAGGAGCTTCCAAGACAAAAGAAGGCTAAAAGAATACACCTCTACCAAACCAGCTCTGCAAGAGATGCTAAAGGGACTGATCCAGGGAAAGGAAGGAAAATAGAGACAGAGAGGAACACAGGTATGAAAATGGCAATGAATAAGTACCTATCAATAATAACCTTAAATGTAAATGTGTTAAATGCTGCAATCAAAAGACACAGAATAGCTGAATGGATAAGAAAGCATGAACCACACATATGCTGTTTACAAGAGAGCCACCTCAGGACAAAAGACCTACACAGACTGAAAGTAAAGGGGTGGAAACAACTTTTCCAAGCAAACAGGGAAAAAAAAGCCAGGGTAGCAATACTCATATCAGACTTCCAAAACAGACTTCCCAAAAAGGGCCATAAAGAGAGACCCAGAAAGCCATTACATAATACTCAAGGGAAGAATCCACCAAGAAGACATAAACATTGTAAATAAGTATGCACCCAACATAGGAGCACCCAAATACATAAAGAAAATCTTAGAGGACTTCAAGAAAAATAATGACAGCAACACAATTATAGTAGGGGATTTTAACACCCCACTGTCAAAAATGGACACATCTTCCAAACAAAACATCAACAAAGATATTGTGGCATTGAACAATGCCCTAGATGAAATGGACTTAACTAATATATAGAGAGCCCTTCATCCCAAAGAAGCTAAATACACATTCTTTTCAAATGCACATGGAATATTTTCAAAGACAGACCACATGATAGGACACAAAACAAGCCTCAACAAATTCAAGAACATTGAAATCACACAAACCATTTTCTCCAATCACAAAGACTGAAACTAGAAATCAACCCCAAGGGAAAAACCCCAAACACTCAAAATCATAGAGATTGAATAGCATGCTATTAAACAATGAATGAGTCAAGCATGAAATTAGGGAAGAAATAAAAAAGTTTCTGGAAAAAATGAAAATGAACTCACAACAACTCCAAACTTATGGGACACAGCCAAGGCAGTCCTGAGAGGGAAGTTCATAGTGATACAGGCCTACCTAAAAACGATAGAAATATTTTAAACAAACAACCTGACCCTACACCTACAAGAACTTGAGGAACAACAGCAAAGACAGCCCAGAGCAAGTAGAAGGAAGGAAATAACCAAGATCAGAGAAGAATTAAATGACGTAGAGACTAAAAGCACAATTCTAAGGATCAATGAATCCAGGAGCTAGCTTTTTGAAAAAATAAACAATATTGACAAGCCTTTAAGCAGGCTCATCAAGAAAAATAGACAAGGACCCAAATAAACACAGTCAGAAATGAAAGAGGAGAGATTACACCATAGAAATACAAAGGATTGTAAGAAATTACTATGAAGAACTATATGCCAAAAAATTTGAAAACCTAGGTGAAATGGACAAATTTCTAGAAAAATATAATCTTCCAAAACTCAATGAAAAAAAAAGCAGAAATCCTGAACAGACCAATAACAGCAGATGAAATTGAAGCTGTAATCAAAAAAACTCCTGACACACAAAAGCCTGGGTCCAGATGGTTTCACAGGGGAATTCTACAAAGCATTTAAGGAAGAGCTAACACCTATCCTTCATAGACTATTACAAAAAATTCAAAATGATGGAAGACTCCCAAACTCTTTTCATGAGGCCAGCATCACCCTATTACCAAAACCAGATAAAGATACAACAAAGAAAGAAAACTTCAGGCCAATATCACTGATGAACATAGACACTAAAATCCTCAACAAAATATTGGCAAACTGCATCCAACAGTACATTAAAAAGATCATACATCATGACCAAGTGGGATTCATCCCAGGGATGCAAGAATGGTTCAATATTTGCAAATCATTAAATGTAATACATCACATAAACAAAAGCAAAGACAAAAATTACATGATCATATCAATAGATGCAGAAAAATCATTTGATAAGGTACAGCACCCATTTATGATAAAACCCTCAGGAAAGTGGGAATAGAGGGAACATTCCTCAACATAATAAAGGCCATATATGAGAGACCTACAGCCAACATCATACTCAATGGGCAAAATCTTAGAGCTTTTCTGCTAAGATCAGGAACAAGGGAAGGTTGTCCACTTTCACCACTTCTGTTGAATACAGTATTGGAAGCTTTCGCCACAGCAATCAGACAAGAAAAGGAAATAAAAGGCATCCAAATCAGAAAGGAGGGAACAAAACCGTCATTGTTTGCAGATGACATGATAGTGTACATAGAAAATCCTATAGACTTTGTGAAAAAACTTCTTGACCTAATAAATGAATTTGACAAAACAGCAGGATACAAAATCAGTATCCAAAAATCAAAGGCATGTTTGTATACCAACGATGAAACAGCAGAAGCAGAAACCAAGAAAAAATTCCCATTTGATATAGCAAAAAGGCAAATAAAATACCTAGGAATAAACCTAACTAAAAAGGTAAAAGACCTGTATGCAGAAAACTACACAACACTGAAGAAAGAAATCAAGGAAGACACAAACAAATGGAAACACATACTGTGATCATGGATTGGAAGAATTAACATCATCAAAATGTCCATATTACCCAAAGCAATTTACACATTCAATGCAATACCTATTAAAGTACCAATGGCATATTTCACAGACATAGAACAAACAGTTCAAAAATTTATATGGAACCATAAAGGGCCCCAAATAGCTGCTGCAATTTTGAGAAAGAAGAGCAAAGTAGGAGGGATCACAATACCTGATATCAAACTGTATTACAAGGTCACTGTAATCAGAACAGCCTGGTACTGGCATAAAAACAGGCACATGGACCAACGGAACAGAACACAGTGCCCAGAAATAAACCCAAATCTCTACAGCCAATTAATATTCAACAAAGGGAGCAGCAACATAAAATGGAGTAACAGTAGCCTTTTGAACAAATGTTGTTGGGAGATCAGGACAGCTACGTGCAAGAAAATGAAACTCGAGCAGCAACTTACACCATACACAAAAATAAATTCAAAGTGGATAAAAGATTTAAATATAAGCTGTAACACTATTAAAGTCCTAGAGGAGAACACCGGCAGGAAAATCTCAGATATTTCATGCAGCAACATTTTTACTGATATGTCCCCTAGAGCAAGGGACATAAAGAATAAACAAATGGTATCTCATTAAAATAAAAAGCTTCTGCACAGCTAAAGAAAACAGTATTAAAATAAACGGAAAACCAACTGTATGGGAAAACATATTTGCCAATGATACATCAGACAAGGGTTTAATCTCCAAAATATGTAAAGAACTTAAACAGCTCCACTCTAAGAAGACAAGCAACCCACTTAAAAAATGGGTAAAGGACTTGAACAGACACTTCTCCAAGGAGGACATACATAGGATCCAGAGACACATGAAAAGATGCTCAATATCTTTTGCTATCAGAGAGATGCAAATTAAAACCACAATGAGATACCACTTCATATCAGTCAGAAGGGCCATCATAAACAAAGCAACAAACAAATGTTGGAGAGGTTGTGGAGAAAAAGGGACCCTAGTGCACTGTTGGTGGGATTGTAGACTGGTACAGCCACTCTGGAAAACAGTATGGAATTTTCTAAGAAAGCTAAAAATGGTTCTGCCTTTTGATCCAGTAATTCCACTGCTAGGATTATATCCTAAGAACCCTGAAACACCAATCCAAAAGAACCTATGCATCCCAATGTTCATAGCAGCACAATTTACAATAGCCAAGTGTTGGAAGCCACCTTGGTGCCCATCAGTCAATGAATGGATCAAAACACTATGGTACATTTACACAATGGAATTCTATGCAGCAGAAAGAAAGAAGGAGCTCCTACCCTTTGCCACAGCATGGATGGAACTGGAAAGCATTATGCTAAGTGAAATAAGGCAGGCAGTGAAAGACAAATTCCATATGATCTCTCCTTTAACAGGAACCTAAACAACAAAACAAACAAACAAGCAAAATATAACCAAAGACACTGAAATAGAGAACAGGCTCACAATGACCAGAGGAGATAGGGGAGGGAATTTCAGGGGAAAAAGGAAGGGTTTACACAAAGAAGTATAAAACACACATGGACAAAAATTACTGGGGGTGGAAATGGGAGGGAGGTGGGGAGCACTGGAGGTGTGGGCTGGGATGGGAGTAAAATACAGAAAACTGTACTTGAAAAATAAAAATTAAAAAAAAAAAAAAGAACATGTTAATTTGGGGTGGAGTGTAGGGAAGTTGCCTTGTGTTTTTTCTAAGCCCAGCCTCCTATGTACTCCTTCCCAAAAATCAGAATACCTAGGCAGGACATTAATTTAGAAAACCTTACTTAAACTCACCTTAAAATTCTGCCTTTGCAGGTCCTTTACTGTAATACAAATGATTGCAACCAAAATTATTTAAATCAAGTTAAGGCACATATATTTAGTCCTATATATAAAATTTGTTCCTTATTCTTGCAATTAGTATAGGTTTGGAAATACAGGAATCAGGTTTCAAAAATCAAGAAATATTTTTTGTGTTTCTCTTTCATAGTATCTACATGTTGAAACTTGAAATGGAATTATAAAAATTCAGAACTTTCTGAATATGCCTGACCAGTTTTGAGAGAATTCTCCTTTATCTGAAGGAAAATATCAAAGTTTGGAATTTTAACCTTTCAATCTTATTTGTTATTCTCTGCTGTTAGCGAAGTACATGTTACAAATATCTATTTTTTTGGTTGTATATAGTGTTAGCTGGTAGTTGACATTAGTTTTTCTCTTCTGTATGTGTAATTTTCCAGAAAAACTCAGTGGTCTCTGTCAGACCAACAAGATCTCTGTCCCAAATTGTGGTGATACAAACCTGTGAAGTCTACTTATGCCGTACTGTCTGGACTAATAATTTCTGTTCACTTCTTAATCACCCTCTAATGCTTATTTCCCTTAAGGCTTCCTCCAAGAACTATAGAATTTCTCCATTATGTGAATCTCCAGAATATCAAATTCTGTGAATGAAGCCTTAATTTAACTCTTGATAGTTACTTTTCTGTTCCAATCACTTGTATTATAAAAAACAAAAAAATAGTGTATGTTTTACTAAGTAGCTTTTTCTATATTACCTTTGCTTTCTCTTTTGAAAATACATCTTGAGTAAAGAAAATGTTTTGACAGCCTCCAAGGGATGGGCCATTATCAGAGCTCAACACTGATAACATGAGAATGTAATTACTTAGTGGCTTAGGATACAATTATTTAGCTATGATTATTTCCCTTCTGCAGGGGGAGGGGGAGAGAACTGAAAAGTACTGTTTACAAACCACCTAAAAATTTTGTATTTTTTCTTCCTAGAGAAAGCAAGAAATCAAACCAATGTTTCAAATATTTTATTTTGTTCAACCTTGCACACATTGCAAGGAAATGCACACATTGTATAGTCTACGTTTTTTATCATAGTGTATTTTTACTTGGCTTCTTTTATGATGTAGTAAGGGGTTTTAAAAGGAGTTTTTGTTGGTAGCTGAGGAGAGTAATATTCATCTTCATCCAGTTCTTCTATGTTATTTATCTCTAGTGGCTTAATTTCCCAGTATTTTAAGTTATCTTGACACTTAAAAATTAAATGTTGAATTAATGTTGAATTAATGTTGAAAATTAATGAAAATTAATGTTGAATCAATATATTGTACACCTGCAACTAATGTAATATTGTATGCCAACTATACTTAAATTTTTAAAATTAAGTAAATTGATTCTGATAAAGGTCATTTTTTTCAATATAACTAGAAATAAATTATTATAAATTATGTTGGAGTCAGATTTTAAACAGTTTATTCCCAAGTTGTTGTCTTTGGAGTCACCTAAAATTTAAAAATGTTGACTCCATATTTTATAAAAAGTGTAGTTGTATAATTTTTGGCAGTAGTTTCATCATATTGCCTACTTACTTTGTTTCCACTTTGAAGTAATGAAAGCTCCGAAAAATATGCTTTTTAAGAGGCCTCTCTAAAAATATATATATGTGTGTGTGTGTATACATAACACATATACATATACACATTCACATACATATATATATACATATACTCATGCTTTGGCTTTTGCCATGGGAGAGGAGAAAAAAGGAAAAGCTAGTTAGCACAGACTCTTCAACATCATTTGCTTACTTCTTTATTGCCTGTCTTGAACTTGAAATGTTGGCTAATTGAAAAATAGAAGTCATTGATCACATAAGGAAATTTGAGTTTGAAATCAGGACCACCTTAATTGTGATTTTCTTTCCCTCACTTAAAATATCTGTTCAATTCCAGAAATTTGAAAAGAAATATTTAGGTATAAAAAGCTTCACCCACTTTTTAATTGATTCCCTGTCCCCACTTCTGTCCCTCTAAGAAATGCAACAAAACCTGAACAGCCACACCTAAAACAAAAACAAACTAAGCAAACAACTAGAACAGGAACAGAACCACAGATACAGAGATCACATGGAGGGTTAGCAACAGGGGAGTGGGAGGAGGATAGGGGGAAAAGGTACAGAGAATAAGTTACATAGATGGTAGGTAGAAAATAGACAGGGGGAGGGCAAGAATAGTATAGGAAATGTAGAAGCTAAAGAACTTATGACACATGGACATGAACTAAAAGGGGGGAATGTGGATGGGAGAGGGTGTGCAGGGTGGAGGGGAATGAAGGGAGGCAAATGGGACAACTGTAATAGCATAATCAATAAAATATATCTTAAAAAAACCTTATGTAATCTTTCATTCTGAGCAACACTTTTAAGTACTAGCAGATTTGCTAAAGGGAGAAAATACGAGGTTTTGATTTTTGTTAACTTTGCCACTACTTATATGTTACTCTACACAAGATATAATTCTTTAGTAAAGTTTGAAAGTTGATAATAAATTAAATGTACCAGTGATTCTTAAGCCATGGTCTTGGCTGTCAAGGATGCATTGCTTATGTACTGTCCTTCCTGCACCTTAGGGTTTAGAATAAACATGTTTAGACAGGATGCCTTAGATGTTTAGAGATCAGTTATGCAGGTTACTATAAACATAGGGATTTTTAAGTTGTCTAGGTATATAATTCTATATGTCTGGTTTTATTTTCATTTTAAAACAGAACATGGAATAGTTACAAGAAAATTTTTTGTTTTGTTTTTTAAAAAAACCTTGGAAGACTCTTAGCTCCTTATTCTAATGCTGAAGCAGAGCTTTTTAGTTCAACTTTATAAATCCATTTACTCAAATAAGGATGATTATGTTTATGGCTTTTTCCTTCCTCCTAGATTCGTCCTCTGGATGTCTAAAAGCCTCAACTCATCAGGGTGCCTTAGATGTTTATGTCAGCCAACTGGGGAAGGTGGAATTGAAATCCCATGAAGGTTTGACAAGTGAAATGTTTTATTTTAACCTGGTGTAAGGAAGGTTTTACATAACATTCAGGAAACAGATGGTCAAGTTATCTTATTTATAGTACTGACAAAGTGATTTCAAGAAAATTTCTTCTGATAGAACCTGATTTAGAGACTGGAATACTAGTCCTGTAGACTGATGATCTTTGAAACTTTGGGGACAGATAGCCATGAAGACTATATTTCCCTTTGTAGTGCAAACAAAAATATTGTATTTTATTGACTATTATTGTAAAATGTTTTAGTGTTAGTGGGTGGGTTTTTCAGTTTAACTTTAGTTCTGAAATAGAGTATTATTTGAAAAATGCTCTCATCCATTCTTTTGAAAGCTTTATGGCCACTGTAAGAGGACGTTTTGAGGCCATGACTCTAGAGTAATACTTTTCAAAATGTGATCCTGAAATAAAGGTATTAGCAGGAGGGACCTGTAAAGTGATTGTCGGTTTAGTCCCCTAAAGTATCAAGACTTATTATATGGCCCTGGCCAGATTGCTCAGTTGGTTGAAGCATCATCCCAATAAACCAAGGTTATGGGTTTGATCCCCTCTCAGGGCACATATAAGAATCAGCCAATGAATGCATAAATAAGTGGAACAACAAATCGATGTTTCTCTCTCTCTGTTTCTCCCCACCCCCTTTCTCTCTAAAACCAATCAATAAAAATAAATAAATAAAATTACTTATTATGTGTCTCTTCCTATAATATTATTTCTAATACAAATAACTTATTCTAAGACTCCAGATCTTTCATTAAAAGTTATACACTCAGTCCTGGCTAGTGTGGCTCAGTGGATTGAGTGCTGGCCTGTGAACCCAAAGTTTGCTGGTCCACTTCCCAGTCAGGGCATGTGCCTGGGTTATAGGCCAAGTCCCCAGTTGGGGGCATGCGAGAGCAACCAATAGATATATCTCTTGCACTTTGATCTTTCCCTTTCTTCCCCCCTTCCTCTCTATCTAAAAATAAATAAATAGCTCTGGCTGGTGT
This sequence comes from Phyllostomus hastatus, assembly GCF_019186645.2. Lineage (NCBI taxonomy): Eukaryota > Metazoa > Chordata > Mammalia > Chiroptera > Phyllostomidae > Phyllostomus > Phyllostomus hastatus. The sequence goes on from NW_025334041.1 coordinate 44,643,904, forward strand.
AGCTCAGTGTATTGAGAACCTGCCTGTGAATCCAAAGTTTGCTGGTTCAGTTCCCAGTCAGAGCACATGCCTGGGTTGCAGGCCAGGTTCCTGGTTAGGGGTGTAGGAAAGGCAACCTGATTGGCCAATGTTTCTCTCCCTCTCTGTATCCCTCTTTTCCGCTCTCTCTAAAAATAAAGAAATAAAATCTTTCAAAATATTAAATAAATAAATATATAAAAGTGATACTCTTTGTAGTAATCTGAACACTGTGTTCATGTACATGGACACATTCATGGTGGCAAGTGGCCTGCATACTTGGAGTATCTTGGCCACTGGCGCTGAAGTGGCCTGGGTGCAGAAAGTTAAGAACCATAACTCTGTATAAAAATTCCTTAAGTAAATCCTAGAACCTATTGCATATTGGCCAGACCAGGATTATATGTGTAACAAGGACAATACTTCCTTACAGAGACCAATTGTTCCCGCTGTTAGTAATTTATTTCCCTCATTGGTTTAATTATTATTTTTTTCCTTCTGTCAGTGAGGCTAACTTGTCACAGTGTCAGTATAAAAGTACAAACACAGAGTTCTGAAACTGAAGTTACTGCTGACACATAGGTGTGTTTGATTTCTTAAGATCACATTTTTTTCCTCTAAATAAATGTTCTGACTAAATTTCTAAGATCTCCAATAATGCTATTCAGAGTACTTTGTGAATGCCAAAGTAGTCATATATTGCATTTTCTTATTATGAAGACCCAAGGAAAAGAAAACAAACCTGCATTTAATGTAACTAGTAACCGAGTAAAAGCTCTCACATGAAAATTTTTTCCTGTTTTGTATGGAGGGGCAGAAAACTAAAACAAAACAAACAAAAAAAGGATTGTTAATCTTCATCTACCTGAAATATTTTTGAGCATTATTTGGAATGTTGTTTCAGTAAGCTGTTGAAATGACATATGATGTCACAAAATTTGATTAAGATTACAATTTTATGTTGTCTCAGTGAAAGCATGTTACTAGCAGAAGCTTAAAGATAACTGGAAACAAAGATTTCTATCTTATTGTAGGTCTCTTAATTCTCATTATATTTGGCAACAGTAACTTTTTTAGAGTAATGGGAAGTTATTCAGGGTTCTATTGCTTGGTGTTTAGTAAAGACATTTGGAATCCTTTCCACTTCTACCTTTGTCTTGCTATAGGGTTCAAGGGCCAGCCACTTAAGTCTCTTAGGGCTTCAATATTTTGCCATTTGAAAAAGAGTATTAAAATGCTTGTTTTCGTTCTCCCTGTGAAACCCATGGGATCTTATTAATTCATTCAGAAAAGCTGCATTTAGGCTTGGTCAGGCCTGCATCTGAATATTGACTTTTCCACTTAAAATTTGTCTTGATAAAACCACTAATCTCAGTATAATATGTCTTCATTAAATGATGCTTTCCTTTCTTAAAAAATACCATGTTAAAGGGGACATTTGGGAGTTTTCAAGACATGAGAATTCTTAATTCACAAACAGTAATGGAGCATTGATAGAGCTGGTTTTTGTTTTTGAAGATATGGAAAGAATGGGGATAAAAGTATTTATATGGCTTAACATTTTTAAAGCTCTCACAGATTTAAGATCCTTTTATTCATTTATGAAAAGAAAAAATCACATTTGATGTATTTAGAGATATAAAGTCCTTAAAAAGTTTTTAAAATCTATTATTTTCTATTTTTTAAAGTATGTTTGGTAGAAAAGCATGTATCTTCTGTTCATCTAAAAGTTTTTCAGAGTTGTTTTTCCTGAAGATTTCATATCTGATGTTATGGGGAATCTCCTGTCAGTAGTTTACATTTAAGCTCTGAAAAGCAATTTGTTTTTTAAATAAAACAAACCAGTTATAGTGATGTGCTTTGTTCCCCCCTTTTTTGAAGAGTAAATATGAGGGTTCATCAGTTACCCCAAACTTCTAGCTCTAGTTTAGAAGGCTAAGAAGATATGAAATTACTTAAGCTGATATTAACCAAACTAGAAGGTAAACAATGACCCATAAATAAATACATTCTAAAAGGAATCTTTACATTATTCACAATGGATGTCATCCTGACCATCTTGCCCACAGAGGTGGGGTTAATGTTTTATGGCAGGGGCCATATATTCAAAACTTTATGAATATATGAGGAACAGCGAAAGAAAACTTCTGAAAGAAGAGTGTGCTAGTGAGTTTGCATTACAACCCACATCATTGTTTTGAAAATGCTTCCTTAGCTAACAGTACTTTTTCTTATTTCCTCCTTTAGAAGCTTGAATTGTTACAAGATTATAGTGTAAATAAAGTTTATTGTCTTGCTTCAGATACCCAAAAGACTGTGATCCACTGAAAAGAAATGTTAGATAGTTAAAATTCAAATATTATCTTCTTTTTATTACTGTTATCCCCCTGTCCCCAACAAGGTACAATTGAAAGCACAAGAGCTCAGGATTCTAGTTGAATTATAGTGATCAGTGAGGTCACAAGTTCTGTAATAAGATGAGGTAGCAGTGTGTGAAATACCACAGTGGTTAAGAGCATAGGCTTTGTTGTCATTGAAGTGGATCTAGATTCCAACACTAGCTTTAGTGAGAACTTGAGCAAGTTCTCATCTGTAAAATCAGGATTATAATATCTCATAAAGTTGATGTGGAGATTAAAGGAGATAAAGTACAATAGTTAAAGTGTAATTACATTACACCGTAGTAAATGCTCGATTACTGGTAAATCCTTTCTATAAGCTTCATGTGTAATAAATCACTCAATTTTCTGTGATGAAGGCTTTTGGCAAAAGAAGAAATAATAGTTTATAATGTCCTAATAATTCACACTCTTGACATAAGTTACTATGAATGCCTTGGGAGTAAGGAAATATTGACCACCAGAGAGTAAGGAAAAGATACTGCTGTTTAAGAAAATATACAAAGGAATAAAGACAGTGTATCAGGAGCAGTGCTACCCAATCATTCATTTTTGTAGTAGACTCTGGTGCTTTTGATTTCTTTGCATTAATAAGCTCTCTATAAACTTATTACAGGCTCTATTCTTGTCAAGGTTGCGTCTTCTCTTCAAGCTCATTTACAGTTATCAGGAAAAGAAGTTGATGTGAACTCAGAAGTTCATGTTCAAGAGATGGCTGAAACTCATAAAGATGGTGGTGTAATAATTACTGGTAAGGAGGTTATATTTTGCTATTTAAGATGAATAGTCATTATCCATACAAAATTAGAAATATGTTATGCTTAGTTGCAGTTTTATTCTTTTGTTCTTTTCCATTATCATATTTTGGTGTTTGGCACTTTCTTCATCCAACTGCTTATCACTAACACAATGCAGACATTTTGTTTTAAATACTCTTTAGTCATATCATTGGATACAATTGATTTAAAACATTTTCTTATCTTGAAGAGATATTTGCACACCCATGCTCATAGCAGCACTATTCACTATAGCCAAGAGGCAGAAGCAACCCATATGTCTATTGATGGATGAATAGGTAAATGTGGTATATACTACATACAGTGGAGTGTTTTTCATCATTGGAAAGAAAGAAAGGCCTGTTGCATGTTACAATGTGAATGAACCTTGAGGACATTATGCTAAGTGAATTCAGCCAGTCATGAAAAGATAAACTGTACGATTCCACTTATGTGAGATATCTAAAGTAGTCAGATTCAAAACAACAGAAAGAAGGAGGAGAGGAAAATGAGGAGTGTATACCCATATACAGTGTGTATAGAGTTTCAGTTTTACAAGATAAAAAAGTTCTGGAGATCTGTTGCACACAGTGTAAATATCCTTACCACTACTAACCTGGAAACTTAAAAGTGGTTAAGATGATAAATTTTATTAGTGTGTTTTTTTACCCCAATTTAAAATTTTAAAAATCATTAAAAATTGTTTTTTTCTGACACAAATGCTTTCTAATTCTTGGACTTAAAAATCAACTAAATACATACAGTGCAAGATTTAAAGTTAACTTTGTATGATTAGAATAAATAGGAATTTGGTATTATGCACATTGAGAACTTGCTCTCTTAGTATAGTAGAATTTCAACCGTAGAAATGTGAATAGCTTTGTACATTTTTCCTAATTACCTCTGGCTGTATTGATTATTGATACTACTTTTTTTTTAAAAGATTTTATTTATTTATTTTTAGAGAGGGAAGGGAGGGAGATAGAGAGAGAGAGAAACATCAATGTGCGGTTGCTGGGGGTCATGGCCTACAACCCAGGCATGTACCCTGACTGGGAATCGAACCTGCGACACTTTGGTTTGCGGCCTGCGCTCAATCCACTGAGCTACGCCAGCCAGAGCTTGATACTACTTTTAAAAATATTTATTGAATAGATAATACATATACATACTAAAAATAATTAATGCTGGTGAGGTTTTCCTTTAAATTTTACCAGCACCAAGAAGGACACTGAAATTAAAGTGTGTACATGCATGTATACTATAGCGTTATCCATGGACTAATGTCTAGAAAAAGAAAGTATGTGTGGTGGTGGTGGTGGCGGTGGAGGTGGTGGCAGTGGCTGTGGGGTGTCCTCATGAGACCAAACTTCAGTTTTAAATATTCATTTTATATGTTAAGAAAGCAATCTGTTAAAAATCATAGAATATTAATAAAAAGCATAATAGTAATAAAAATAACACCTATATGCTCTCAGTACTAAATGGGCAACTCTTATGTGATAAAAATTAAAGTGTATTAAATTTGGTAAGACTCAACTTCCTGTGATCTGATGTCTTGAGTTTGATAAGGATCCAACAGAATTACCTTCTTTTGGCCCCAGTAATCTAAAGATAATACAAATTTGTTTAATAATGCTCCAAATAATAGTGTAATTAAATTATTTTACATATGTTAAGAAAGTTTGAATTATAAATTAAAGTTATTTTGTAACTTTTCATTCTGTTACTCATAAAATCATATGCCTTTCTGAAATTTAGATTTTGTTTTAATTCAGTTTTAAAACTCCATTCTGATCACTTAAGCCATTGAAACAATGACCTCATTAAATCATTTAAGAACACTTACTAGTTCTATCATTGGATAAAATTGGTATCTGCAACATGATCTCTTTATTAATTTCTAGCCCATTTCTATTCTACCAAACCATTACCACTTCAAAATTAATATATTTAAAAACAAACATTATCATTCCATTGTCTAGCTCTTCCTCCTACTGTCCTCTATATTTTCCTTCATTTGGTCAGTCAGTCACTCAACAAGCATTTATTGACTCACACTATGAGAAACTCAGAGTGCAATGATCATAGAGTATGGTCCATCTGCCATCTGAGGAGCTTACATTCTAGTGAGGCAAGACAAACCAACCAGTGAACACAATAAAGTTGAAAAATGTTATAACAAAGTCTTTTACATGCTACTGTGAGACCATGTTGGTGACACATCTAAATTAGACTAGCACTGTGAGGAAGTGAGAGAAGTCTAATATAGCTAGACAATAGAGAGTAAGGGGGAAAGTGACATAAAAGGGGACTAGAGAGTTTGGGATGCAGTCAGATCACATAGGACTGATTTGGATTTCATACTAAGTACATTGCAAAGCCACTGAAAGGTTTTAATCTGGGCTTCACATAGACAGATCTGTATATTAGAAAGATCACTAAATGTTGAGTGGGGCAAGATTAGACAAGAAAATAGTGGGAAAAGAAAAATTTAAATAGCAGCAGAGTACTACAGTAAATACGGAAGAAAGTTTAGTGGCCTGGACTCCACAGTGGTCTAGGTTGAATTCAACATAAAAATAAGCCTTCAACAAATACTTTTAATTCTTTTTCTAAATATTTTATTTATTTTATTTTTAGGGAGAGGAAAAGAGAAAGAAAGAGGGAGAAAAACATTGATGTGCAAAAGAAACATCAATCAGTTGCCTCTCACACACCCCTGACAGGGCATCTGGCCCACAACCCAGGCATCTGTCCTGACTGGGAATTGAACTGGCAACATTTCGGTTTTGGGGATGATGTCCAACCCACGGAGCCACACCAGTCAGGGCTCCTTCAACAAATTTTGACAGATAAAATAAATAAGTGGATGCTATGGGGAAGATACATGCTTAACTCAGTTATTATGAAGCTTCACAGCCTAACTTGTTCTTTTTGGGAGTTATTTGTTATTATGTCTTATATTCTAGACCCTGCTTCCTAAACCAGGAAGTCACGAATTGCAGAATGAATTTCATTTCCTGTTCATACTGCAAGATTCTAGCTCCTGATCAGAATTCTTTTGTAGAGCAGCAAATGATATCCTATGAAGCTGGCCCCAGGTAGTTTGTCAGTGATGTTAGATAAAATCCATTAGAGTGATAAGGACCTCAAATAAAGACAAAGCAATTTTGGACTTCTGATCAAGATGGCAGTATAGGTAAATGTGGCTTGCCTCCTCACACAACATCAATTTACAGAAACTTACAGAGAAGAACTAAGCTATAGAACAACCATCATTCAGAGCTGTCAGAAATCAAGCTGAAGGGAATTCCTACAACTATGGAATTAAAGAAAAAAATACATCCAGACTGGTAGGAGGGGTGGAGACATGGAATGGGCTGGCGCCACACCCATGTGTAGTGGGTGAAAATCAGGAGAATATCTGAGGAACAAGGAGTCTTAGCCCCACTCCAGGCTCCCCGGCCCAGGACTCCAGTGCCAGGAAGAGCAGTCTTCATAACTTCACGCTGTGAAAGCCAGGGATTGAGAATGTAGAAGACAGAAACTTCTGGAATCCCAGGCAGTTCTTCTTAAAGGGTCTGCACACAGACTTATGTGGATTCATTCCCTCTGAGCTCCAGCATGGGGACAGCAGATTGAAAGGCATCAGAGACATACAGAGAAGAACTGAATTGTCCAGCATGAGGTTGAGAGGTGGAGGGCAGCTTTCTTCCAGACAGAAGTGCTGGCAGAGGCCATTGTGTATTCCTTTTCGGAGCCCTCACACCACAGAGCTGGCCTGCAGGGTTCATATCTGAGACTCACATCTACATGACTCACTGCCTGACCCATTCAATGGGAAATGTTGGGTGTCAATTATAGGCAGCTGAGCTCATCTGGGTCTTTCTTACAGAGCCTATGAAGCATAGCAATAGAAATACCCTCTCTGCTAAGAGGTCTGGATTGTATCTGTAGCATGACTTCTGCATGATTTCTGCAAGAAGCCATTCCATAAAATTTAGTCCCAAGGGCTCAGGATTCCCACAGGATTTGATGTTTCAGTTCTATAATTTTATTTGATTTCCTGCTAAATGGTTTTTCTTGCTGTTGCTGTCACTGATAAACTAAAGTTTATGTGGTGTGATTCTGAATGTAATTTACAAGTATTAAGAGCTATCCTGAGGCCAAAAGAAAGCCTGGGATTCTTTCAGGCTGAAATATTTACCTAATGAAAAAATGTGCATGTGTGTATTCTTTTGGGTGCACTTTCCAATTCTTTTGAGATCCTTGGTTCTAACTTTTGTCTATTCTTATATGGCAAATTCAACAGATGGTGAATGGCTTAGGTAAGATATTTCCAGGAAAAAGTTGACTTCTCTATTAGGTTTTAGATTTTGTTCATCAATCTAAGTGTGAAACATCACTGTGGAATATAAAGCCATTCTCTAAGCCTCAAAATGCATTTGGTCCAAAGTCCTTTTCTCTTAAAACTACCCAATTTAGGTGTTTAGAGAGTATTAGAGATAAAGTATATGGCTAACCAAATGGTTGTTGTTTATCATAGTCATAGTAGGGAAGGCGGTGCTACTGGTTTTACTTTATTTTAGTCAAACTGGATATGTGAAGCATTTATTGGGGATCATAATAAACCAAAATGGACAAGAGTTCTCATTCAGCTTGTTTTTAATTTGGAGAGTGATAAATTTATGGCATTGTGATTTATGGTGGCAAACTGGTTCATTGGTTAGAAAAGACGTTGAAATGTGACTAATCCCACAGGATAGCACTTTTAAGATCTAAAGACACTGTTTTCTCTCCAAAAAGGACAAAAGTCTATAGTCTTTGATATGACTCAGAAATACAGGGATTTTTGTTTGTTTGGGGGTTTTGTGTTTTGTTTTGTTTTTTAACATTGAAGTTTTGGTTTCTCCAAGCTTATAGCACATGGATTTGTCAGTCATACAGATGTATTTCAGGATGACTTAGAAGAAATTTAGTAACAGAATGAAGAATGCTATAGAGTCATGGCTGTTTAAAAATACTTTAACAGGGATTTAATGTAGGAATTGCCATCAGTCATTTATGCTTTTATAGTGTTTTTGTTTCCCCATCATTTGGGAAAGTGTAAGATTCTGGGAGTATCATAGATCATTAAACATCAATTTTGTTAATGTTTACCAAAAAAAAAAAAGGTTTTGTTTCTACTCATCTACAAACATTATATGTAAGGCCAGATAGTAAATATGTTAGACTTTAAAGGCTACATAAGGTTTCTGTTGCATATTTTTTTGTTTTTGTTTTTGTTTATAACTTTTTAAAAAAGTAAAGTCATTCTTATCTCCTAGAACATAAAAACAGCCCTCAGACTAAATTTAGCTATAGCTGGCTGACAGCTAGACTAGAAACCAAGGTGTAGGCTCCAATCATAGGGGATTTGAATTCTGTTTGTAATGCCTGGGTTTTTTTTTCTTTGTTTGTTTTTGGTTTTGTATTTATTCTGATCATTCAAGAAACACTGAAGTACAGCTAAATCATACCCCGAATGAACTCTTCCCAGTAGTGAACTAAAATTGATTTATGCACATAAAAGTGTGTAATCGTGTAAGATTTAAAACACAACACAACCACAGAAGATATATGATGACAAATAAAAACACAAAAACATGTTCAGTATCACTAGATTTAGTGAAGTGCAAATTAACACCAGAAGAGGATACTATCTACCTAGTAGAAAGGCTAAAATGAAAAATACTAATGATACCAAATGCTGGCAAGGATGTGAAGAGATTGGACCTCCTCTGCATTGTCACTGGGAAGGTAAAATGATACAGCTACCCTAGCATTCAGTCTGACAGTTTGTTAAAATATAGGTTATAAACTACCTAAATTTTAAATTTAAGTTTAAAATTAAACTACCATGTTCCCCAGCAGTTAAAGTCCTAGCCATTTATCTTGGAAAAAAATGACACTTCATGTTCACATATAAACCTTTACACAGCCCTGGCTGGTGTGGTTCAATTGGTTGGGGCATTATTCTGTAAACTGAAAGGTTGCAGGTTCAATTCCCAGTCAGGGCCTATGCCTGGGTTTGTCCCTAGTCAGGGTGTGTATGACAAGCAACCAATTTATATTTCTCTCCCTTTCTTTCTCCTGCCCTTCCCCTCTCTCTGAAATCAATAAGCATGTCCTCAGGTGAGGATTAAAATTTTTTTTAAAACTCTACACAAATATTCATAGCTTTATTTGTAATACCCCACACTGAAAATGACTGAAATATCCTTCAGTCATAGAACTATCCTTCTACCTATAAATGGTTACACAAACTGTGGTATGTTCTTACACTGGAATACTATTCAATGATAAAAAGGAACAATCTATTAATACATACAATTTGGATAAAACTTAAGGGAATGATGCTGAGTAAAAAGTCAGTCTCAAAATGTTGCATACTGTATGATTCCATTTACATAAATTCTTGAAATGATAAAATTATAGAAATGGAGAACAGATAAGTAGTTGCCAAAGGTTAGGGAAGAAGGAGGATAAGACTATAAAGAGATATCAAAGGGACTCTTTTGCAGTGATAGTATCTTGATTATAATGATGGTTATATGAATCTATACATGTGATAAAATGTCATAAAAGTATATTCAAAACATACAAAAAAGTGAGTATGCAAAATGATGAAATATGACTAAGGTTAGTAGTCTAAATAATTATACTTTGCCAACTAATTACCTGGTTTTGAATATGTACTATAGTTATATAAGATGTCACCATTGGGCAAACTGGGTAATAGGTACACAGGACTTCTTTATAGTATTTTTGCAACTTCTTTTTTTAAAATATATTTTATTGATTATTTTATTACAGTTGTCCCATTTCCCCCCCCCCTTTATTCCCCTCTGCCCTGCACTCCATACCTGCATTCCCCCCCACCCTCATTTCTTGTTCATGGGCCATACATATAAGTTCCTTGGCTTCTCCATTTCCCATATGATTCTTAATCTCCCCCTGTCTATTTTGTACCTACCATTTATACTTCTTACTTCCTATACCTTTTCCCCCATTATCCCCCTCCCCCTCCCTGCCGATAACCCTCCAAGTGATCTCCATTTCTATGATTCTGTTCCTGTTCTAGTTGTTTGCTTAGTTTGTTTTAATTTTTGTTTTTAGGATTTGGTTGTTGATAGTTGTGAGTTTGTTATTTTACTGGTCATATCTTTTTAAAGATTCTTATTCATTTATTTTTGGAGACAGGGGAAGGGAGAAAGAGAGGGAGAGAAACATCAATGTATGGTTGCCTCTCACATGCCCCCAACCGGTGATCCCTTGGTCCACAGGCCAGCGCTCAAGCTGTTGAGCCACACCAGCCATGGCACTGTTCATATTTTTTATCTTCTTCTCTTTAAATAAGTCTCTTTAACATTTCATATAATAAGGGCTTGGTGATGATAACTCCTTTAACTTGATCTTATCTGGAAAGCACTTTATCCACCATTCCATTCTAAATGATAGCTTTGCTGGATAGAGTGATTGTAGATGTAGGTCCTTGCCTTTCATGAGTTGGAATACTTCTTTCCAGCCCCTTCTTGCCTGCAAGGTCTCTTTTGAGAAGTCAGCTGACAGTCTTATGGGCACTCCTTTGTAGGTAACTATCTCCTTATGTCTTGCTGCTTCTAGGATTCTCTCCTTCATTTTAATCTTGGCTAATGTAATTATAATGTGCCTTAGTGTGTGCTTCCTTGGGTCCAACTCCTTTGGGACTCTCTGAGCTTCCTGGACTTCCTGAAAGTCTAGTTCCTTTGCCAGATTGGGGAAGTTCTTCATTATTTGTTCAAATAGGTTTTCAATTTCTTGCTCTTCCTCTTCTCCTTCTGGCACCCCTATGATTTGGGTGCTGGAGCATTTAAAGTTGTCCTGAAGGTTCCTGAGCCTCTCCTCATTTTTTTTGAATTCTTGTTTTTTCATTCTGTTCTGGTTGAATGTTTCTTTCTTCTATTCCAAACGGTTGATTTGAGTCCTAGTTTCCTTCCCATCGCTGTTGGTTCTTTGTACATTTTCCTTTATTTCACTTAGCATAGCCTTCACTTTTTCCTCTATTTTGCAACCACACTCAACCATTTCTGTGAGCATCCTGATTACCAGTGTTTTGAAATCTGCATCTGACAGGTTGGCTATCTCTTCACCACTTAGTTCTGTTTATGGAGTTTTGATCTGTTCTTTCATTTGGGCCAAATTTCTTTGTCTCAGCACACTTGTTATATTGTAAGGGGCAGAGCCTTAGGTATTGCCAGGGTAATACCCACATCATTGCATTGTGGTGCTGTATGTGGGGGAAGGGTCCAAGAGGGAACAATGCTGCTTGCTTGACTCTTAGCTAGCTTTCAGTCACTTTCCCTGCTACCCACAAGCAAATTGGGCCCTTCTGGTGCTGATTCCCAGGTGGGAAGGTTTGTGTAAGTTCTTGGACACTGTGGATCTCCAACAAAACTCTCCTGTGAGGCTGGGAGTTTCTCCCACTGGCACAACTCCCACAGGTTTTTCAGTCAGAGGTTTTGAGGCTTTATTTTCCTGCACTAGAACCCTGGGTTTCATGGTCTGTCTTCCCAGTTGTTCCCCCCAGTTTATCCTCACACAAATATGGGACCATCCACCATAGTCCTTCAGCTGCTGCCTTGCTGCAAGTCCTCCAGACCCCAGCTGCCAGGTCCACCTCTCCTACTGGTCTGCATAAATGCTTCTTCTTTAACTCCTGGGTTGTTGGACTTCCATACAGTTCTATTTTCTGGAAGTTCTGTTTTTTTGTTTTTGAATTTGTTGTTATCCTTCTTTTGGTTGTGCAAGGAGGCACTGCATATCTGCCTATGCCTCCATCTTGGCCAGAAGTCCTATTTTTTGCAACTTCTTGTGAGTCCTTAATTATTTCAAAATAAGTTAGAGAAAGAAAGTGACAGCATGATGGAGGGAAAATGGAAAGAGGGGGAAAAGGAAAGAAACAATGAAGACTACTAGATAAGAAGAAGAGTAAAAAGGACTAATTTACCCTTCTATCTAAAACAACAACACCAAAGTTTTTTAAACAGACAAAATATATGAAAAACAGTTTCCAAGACAATAGGCAATAGGTAATGAAAGTGATCACTGAGAGATGGGAAACAAAATAATCCCCCGCTAACTAACAGCCTCAAGAGTCTCCAGGCTGTAGTAAGGACAGAGAGAGAGGGATCTAATGTAGAAACCAGCATACTCCCTGAATGGAGGAGACTGTGGTGAGAATCCACAGAAACCAAGATAGCTAGAGTTCATAGGACAAAATGCCAGAGGGAATAGAATGTGGTGCTCACACAGGTCCAGGAATAGTGTCTGTGCTCTTTGCCAGAGTGAAAAAAAAATTGTAATTCATGGAGTGTTGGGTAAGGGACTTAGTAGTTGGACACAATCAGCTCTAGATGGAGCACTCCTCCAGAACTGCCTAACAAATTATAAAAGCAAGAGATGAAAGGCTTAAACTGTTTCCAAGTAACTGAAATGCATCCCTGAACCAAGCTAAAGATTTACAGGAATGCAAAAATATTCAGCTCCCAGCAAAATGAAATTCACAATGTCTGGCATCCAATCAAAGATTATCAGACATGCAGAGGCAAGAAAACATGACCCACAGTGAAGAAAATGTCAATTGAAACCCACCCAGAACAAACACAGACATTAGTATTAGAGTAGGAAAGTGAAAGTTTCTATAACTGTATTTTGTATATGTTGGAATAAAGTTAAGACATGTAAAATATTAAAAAAGATCAAAATTGAATTTCTAGAGGTAGAAATGAAAACTCTAGTACCTGAAATGAAAAGTTCAGTGGATGGGATTTGACATAGAATATTTGAGAAAGATAAACTCTCTCCAAGAATATTTCTTGAGAAAAACTGATTAATTGTATATGTGCTGAAAACCTAGAGTGTGATCATCTTTGTTATTCCAGTTAATTGAGAGAAAATACAATGATAGACACTCTTAAAACTAGCTCAGAAATATTTTCTTGTCAGTAAAATTTGTTGTCAAGGTATCTTGGCTTGCATTTTTTGTCAAGGCTGTGAACAGAGAATGTTGACATTAAAATATTGGTTATGGTTATGGAATTGTGTGTGGCATTAGAGTTTTTGTTTGTGAAATATGTGTATTAAAGTAAGATTTCAGAATAATTATATTCATGTTGTTTCATAAGTCTGTGATTTCCTACCCAGCTGCTAAGGTTTTTGAGGGTATTAGCATATGTTTTTACATGTTTTGAATTCTCCCTAAAATACCGAGCATAGTGCTTTCCATAGTGAATGGTCAGTAGAGTTTATAATGTAAAAGAGGGAATCCTCCAACTATGATGATGCACTGAAGTGCATCTGCTGCACCAGAATCATCCCTCTGGACCAAATGTAAATAAAAACAAAGTCTGTTATAGGGTTAGGGATTGAGGATACAGAGAGAAGCTCATCTCAAACTTTGCAGTCCTACTTTTTTAGTTATATTTTGTTGATTATGCTATTACAGTTTTCCCAATTTTTCCCCCTTTATCTCCCCTCTGCCCTGCACCCCACAACCCTCCAGCATTCCCCCCCGCCCTGGTTCATGCCCCAGGTTGTACATATAAGTTCTTTGAATTCTCCGTTTCCTATACCATTCTTAAGCTCTCCCCATCTATTTATTGCCTACCAATTACGCTTCTTATTCCCTGTACCTTTCCTCCCCTGTTCTTCCCCTCCCCTTCCCCACTGAAAACTCTCCATGTGATGTCCATTTCTCTGATTCTGTTCATGTTCTAGGTGTTTGCTTATTTTTGTTTTCATTGGTTTTCTTTTTTTTAGGTTCAGTTGTTGACGCGAGCTTGTTGTTATTTTAGTGTTCATAGTTTTTGATTTTCAATTTCTTAGATGAGTCCCTTTAACATTTCATATACTAAGGGCTTGGTGATGATGAACTCCTTTAATTTGACCTTATCTGGGAAACACTTTATCTGCCCTTGTAATCTAAATGAAAGCTTTGCTGGATAGAGTATTCTTGAATGTAGGTCCTTGCCTTTCATGACTGATTTGTGTACTTGGATTCAACAAAGAAAATTTATATGACGAATTGAGATGGTATATTCACAACTCTCAGTTCAGACTGACTGAGTTCTTAAGTACAGAATTAAGCAACAGAGCATCAGAGATGTGTACCAAGAGAAGGCACAGGAGGGGAAGATTACAGAGGGGCACCAGGAAACTTGTAGGTATGATGAACATGTTCATTATCTTGATTGAAGACATGGTTTCACAGATTTTTTTACATATGCCAAAACTTACTACATTGCATACTTTAAATACTTTAAATGTTTATTTTGTCAATTGTGCTTAAATAAAGCTCTTTTTAAAACCTGTATGCAAAGAAATACAAGACCTGTATACAAGAGGGAAGATTAGCTTCCCTTTTAAAGTTCTGAGATGAAAGGAAGGAACAAGCCCAGGTAACCTCTTTGTAACTCCTTCCCAATTATATCTTTACCAAAATTTTGTGCTGTTCCAAAGTGTTTTCAGTTTTAGAGGTGCATTATTAGGATCTAAGTAGTTAAATATTGCTGTTGTCACTCAAGATATAACTTTATGCTTTTTGTGTTTCAGGGCTCATGAATCAAGGAAACAAACCTGAAAAATGGATTAAGGCTGATGCCCCAAAAGGCACTGTAAGTTTTAGAAGTCAAAGCTGGTTTCAGTCCCTGAAACTGCAGGACTAAGGATGGCTTGAGTTGTAATTTATAATTTTAACAATGAATAGTAGATCCAGGGCTACAAAAATGCAAATACTAGTTTCATGTAAATGTTGAAAATGACAAATTATAACAAATCATCGAAGTAGATGAGCACTGGTGAACTGTCTTGTGGGGTGGGGGGATTCAAAATTTGTACTAGCTATTGTATTAGTTTTATTATTCTGTAACAAATTACCACAAACTTAATGACTTAAAGTAGTACCCATGTATCAGTTCACAAGTCTGTAGGTCAAGAGTACACCTAGATTTTCTGTTCAGAAGATACAAAAAGAGTGATTAACTCCATTTAAAAGATAAGTCACAGAGGAAATAGAAGTGTTTTTGTCTCTTGTTAAGTATTTGGAACTCACAATAAAGCCTTGTTTCCTTTAAAAATGTATGTTTATATCCTTTATAATAATGCTTCACAGATCCTTAAAGTCATTTGCCCTGGCTCAGACACTTACTCTGCCTTATAAGGCCATCTCTGCTTTCTTTTCTAAAGAGAAACTTCTAAATCCCTTGTCAAAAACATCACATCTCTCATGGTTGTTTTATATAAATGTAACCATGGGTTTGATCATCTCAAAACTATTGGTTTCAGCCCTGGTTGGCGTAGCTCAGTGGATTGAGCACGGGCTGGGAACCAAAGTGTCCCAGGTTCTATTCCCAGCCAGGGTACATGCCTGGGTTGCAGGCCAGAACCCCCAGCAACCGCACATTGATGTCTCTCTCTCTCTCTATCTCTCTCTCTCTATTTCCCTCCCTTCCCTCTCTAAAAATGAATAAATAAAAAAAATCTTAAAATAAAACTATTGGTTTAAAGTAAATTTACGTGGAAAATTTATATAGTAGCAGTACTTAATTTGGCTTTTTTTTAAAGATTTTATTTATTTATTTTTTTAGAGAGGGAAGGGAGGGAGAAAGAAAGGGAAAGAGAAACATCAATGTGCAGTTGCTGGGGGTCATGGCCTGCAACCCAGGCATGTACCCTGACTGGGAATCAAACCTGCAACACTTTGGTTCGCAGCCCACATTCAATCCACTGAGCTACGCCAGCCAGGGCTTAATTTGGCTTTTTAAAAATCATGATTATTAGTCCTGGCTGGGTTGCTAAGTTGGTTGGAGCATTGTGTTGTGTACCAAAAAGGTTGTTAGTTTGATTCCTGGTCAGGTCACATACTTAGGTTGTGGGTTCGATCCCCAGTTGGGGAGCGCATGGGAGGCAATTGACTGATGTTTCTCTCTCATGTGGAAGTCCCTCTCTCTCTTTCCCCACTCCCCTGCTACTCCCCCTTCTCTCTCTCTTAAAAAAATATCAATAAATATATCCTTGGGTGAGGATTTTTTTAAATAATAAAATAAAAAAGAACAAAATAAAATAATAAAATTAAATCATGATTAGACAGAAGAACTAATGATGTATTTAGAAACGTTTGTAGTTGGAATAACAATCAGATGATTTGCTGCTGTTTACACCATCAAGATCCAGCTAATAAAAATACTTGCATCAAATGAAGTTGCCCAGTTCTTGATTTTTTTGTTCCTCCTGCTTTAGTTGAAGGTCATACTATTTCCTCTTCACTATTGTATGTCGACTCTTTCACTGTCGCCTCTGTATCTGTAAGTGGTGCTGTATCCTGTTGCTCTCTTAGGGGCTTGCCTTCACAATCATAGCCAAACCAAAGTGGAGGATCATTAGGGCTATATTCCTGCTGCTGAACTATAGATGACATTTTCTCAGCTGCCTCCCTGTAGTAACAGTGATTAGCGTTAGCTACATGCAGAAGTAATCACTAGTGCAGAATTCTAATTTTCAAACTAGACCAAATTGGGAGTCAAAGAACTCACTGGCAGGAGTTGAATTCACTTTTCATAGCTTTCTTGCCTTGGTGAGGATGAGGGTGTTGGTAATTGTGCTAATAATTAGGATCCCAAGGCTGAAATAGCTCAGTAGCCCTCCAGTTCAGCCAGTTCAGAGATTAACAGACACAGTGACTGAGTAAAGAAATTGCATGGAGTGGGAATACTGAGGGCAACTTTATAGTGCTCTTTAGGGAGCCATCTGGTATTTCCAGTGTCTTAGTTAAAGGAGTACCCTACCCAGCCAACCTGTGAAGGCTAACCATGCACCTGAACAGGAGCTCTGAACCCAAAGTCTGCAGATCTCTGTTGGATACATGTATGAACTTAAGGGAGGTCTGTGAACTCCCACACAATTTGTATCTGAGGAGACGGTTTATGACTTTTATCAAATTCTCAAAGGTATCTGTGACCAAAATGATTAAAAATACTATTACTGTCTTAGGAGGAAGAAAGCAAAGAGAACATGTAAAAGTTGTTCTGGATCCCAATTCTAACATGGGGGTATGTGTGTTAGTGGGCGGGTTCCCACATACTACCAAGCAATTCTCAGATACCAAGCTGGGTGTCCCACCATTCAACTCAATTCTAACACTCTCTACCCAGAGATAGCATCAGATTCCACAGGTTAAGGGCTCAGTCCCACAAGACCACCCTTTACTCTGGATGCCAATTACAAGTCCAGGTTGTCACCTGGGCTGTTGACTGTCTGGCTGGATAGATCAGAGTTTCCAATAACACCCTCCTTGGGTTCAGTTAATTTCCCAGAGCTTCTCACAGAACTCAGAGAAACTTTACTTACTGGATCACCAGCTTATTATAGAGCAAAGGTACCTAACCACTGGTCCACAACCTATTAGGAACCAGGCCACAAGCAAAGCTCGCCTAAGCTCTGCCTTCTGTACCACTTCCCTACCCTACCTCCCATCCTCCACTAAACTGGTCCCTGGTGCCAAAAAGGTTGGGGACCACTGTTAACAGAGGATATAACTCAGGAAGAGCCAGATGTAAGAGATGCATTGGGAAAGGTATGGGGAAAAAGCACAGAGCTTTCATGTTATCTTCAATCATCCCCCTCTCCCCAAATCCCCATTCATTCACCAACCCAGAAGCTCTCTATACTCTGTCCTTTTGGAGTTTTGTGAAGACATCTTTACACAAGCATAATTGATTAAACTAATTAATCATTGGTTATTTTTTTTAAGATTATTTATTTATTTTTAGAGAGGGAAGGGAGGGAGAACGAGAGAGAGAGAGAGAGAGAGAGAGAGAGAGAGAGAGAGAGAGACATCAATGTGCGGTTGCTGGGGGCTGTGGCCTGCAACCCAGGCATGTGCCCTGACTGGGAATCAAACCTGCGATGCTTTGGTTCCCAGCCCGAGCTCAGTCCACTGAGCTATGCCAGCCAGAGCCAGCCATTGGTTACTGATTCAACCTCCAGCCCCTCTTCCCTCCCTGGAAAGCAGGGTATTGGGCTGAAAGTTCCACTCCTTTCTTCATGGTTGGTTCCCTACACAACAAGCCCCTATCCTTATGTTTATTAACATAAACCTAGTTGTTGTGGACACAGTCTCGTTCTGAATAATGAGACACCCATTTCACCTTTGTGGCTCTGAAATGATTTCAAGAACTGAGGACCAGAGACCAAATATGGTAAGAAATGTTCCCTTTGCTCTTATTACTCAGGAAATCCCAAGGGTTTGGGGAGCTATGAGCCAAGAACCTTGGAAGGACCCCTCCCCCAAAATGGAATTATTATCTGGAGGGTGGCCCTTGTACAGGCTTTCCCCCACTAGGTGAGTGTTCTAGGAGCCCATCTGTATCAGTGTACCAGCTGGCATTTGAGAAAATAACAAGAAAAGAAAATGAGGGATTTTGACTCAATATAGATAAGAAAAATAGGGAATGAATGGGAAGACCACTTATCAAATGCAATGTGATGGGATGGAATCAAAATGAACTGCATATTGAAGTATCCAATGGGACACACTTTTCTTGAATTTGTTTATTTCTTGGCTCCAGGCCTCCCTTACCTATGCACTGCTCTCCATTCTACCCACAGTCAGATTCAGTGAAATTAAGCATCAGAGGGCTGACTCCCTCACTATAGGAGGTGATGCCTGTAGATGGGAGAGGAGCAAAGGATCATGGCTCAGACAGTTCTTCCCCCCAGTCTCAAATGCCAGGAGGTTAAGGCTTCCTCCAGTGTAGAGTGTCTCTAGGGCCTGTCTCAGTCTTCTGTGATTTCACAGCAAGGGTGGTCCTGGGGAAAAATTGAAAATCTGAAACTGTCCTGCAGCAAATCTGGAATTTGTATGCTAGTATAGACTAGTCCTCTTCCTCTCCACCCTTCAGAAAAGCCTTAGCCCATGAACTACCTGTTCTCACCACCTTACTAAGACCTTTGGCATCCTCACATGGACTGACTCCTGAGACTTGGGCAAAAGGAAAGACTAGCATGTTGACTTCTGGCAAGTTTCTCTGAGTTGTATCCTGTGTAGCAGTGTGTTTGCACACATGCACTTTGAAAAGTATCAGGAAACTTGAAAATGTAGAAACTGAATGTCAGTAACATCTCTCTCTCCTGCCCTCTCTCCCTTTCTCCCTTCTTCTTTCTTCCCCGCTTCCTCCCTCTCTTCTTGGTGCTTTAGTATGGTTATACATGGGAGCTAGGAAATATTGAAAAGAAAATGTATACTTAGGAATCACCGTGTGTTCTAAGTTTCATAGAGTACATGTAGAATCTGTTGACTGCCTTCCACTCTAACTTGGCCTAAGTGACTCCAAAACCTCGTATGAGATGATTTGGGAATTGAACAAGTCTACTACAATGGTTAATCATCATTATTCATTTAACCTGGTGAGAGAGGTTTCATCATAAAGAACCGTGATTTTCGAGCATGATATGTTACAAACAGTAGTGAAGTATCACATTAGATGGTTAATAATGACATACTGAAATTTGTAAGTGATTTTCTGTTTTTGTATGTTAAAGTGGATTCAGGGTTTCCCCTGCAGTAACATTGCTTGCCCTCATTCACATTTCCTTCTGGTTTCTACAGTAGACATAAACAAGGGTGGAGGGAGCATTTGGAGTCAATACTAGAGCCTGCTCATAATCAGCTGCCCCTTTTATTTATGCATCAACAAGTATGTTGAGTGCATGCCTAACCTACCCTTATTGATCAAGTCCAATGAATGTTAGAGCTTTAAAAAGCTTGAGTAAGTGGTGAGCACACAATGCAATATACAGATGATGTATTATAGAATTATACACTTGAATTTTATGTTATTAACCAGTGTCATCCCAATAAATTTAGTTTTTTAAAAAAGCTTGAGAATCATGAATCTAATGGCAAAAAAAAAAAAAGCAGCATAGTAATGATTAAGACCTATGTACAAAGTATGGTTGTGCCTTCTATTTGTGTGACCTTTTTAAACCAATTTAACCTTTTAAACCAGTTTCTTTACTCATTTTTATGGTGATAGGGTACTTGTGAGGATTAGATGGGATAATAAACAAAATGGGATTTAGTGCAGTACATGGCAAATAATAATTGTTCAATGATATTTGTTCATACTAATGATACAAGTCAGTAGCTCCAGATCCCAAAGGCCTTTCCACAAAGACCTTTCCATAACTAGAGAGGAGAGCTCTTAAGAGTTTTTTTTTCTTAGCAACACAGTGCTTTCAGGGTACGTAGGTAATAATTTATGCTGCCAACAACTGCTAAAGAAGGCCTCCAAGGAATCTCTTTACTGCTTTGGAAATTCTGAAGGCCACCAAGACCTTCTCTGCTGATCTCTCTAGAGTTAAATGTTTTGGGCTCAACACAAAAATGTCAGAAAGGTCCCTTTCCTCTTTGCTAATTATAGACTTAATTGCTCTTCTACCTCTCTGTGGTTCAGACGCTCCAGGGTTGCAGGGACCTTTGGGTCTTTTTCCCTCTCTCCCACTATGTTTTCCTTCATCATTGTCTTTCTTGCTTGGGAGTTATAGGTTGAAAGGCTGGCTGTATACAGCATCTTCAAATGTAAACAGCTAGATTTTCTTGTCATGTTTATGATCATAGTTGTTACTTCTTCCTCCTTGAATTAAAGGAGACTTTATTGTTCCTCCACATGGGGCTTCTGAAATCACTTCTGGGATCCCTTCAGGCTCTGGGGTTGGCAGAATGACAGCCAATCTCATGCTGGGAGCTCTCTTGCAAAGAGATACAGCCAATTTGCTCATTGACCAACAGTTTGCTACTCCCCTGGCCAGAAAGGGTGGGCTGAGCAAACCTCTTTGATTTACAAGGCTGGTGCAGTATTTTCAGACTCCACTGAGTATGGGGGAATTTGTCCATAGACCAGTTTCTTCTGAGTTCTGTAATTAGATTGTAAGGACTACATCATAAGATGTTTTCAGGTTCAAATGGAACTGAATGTGTGGGGTCCGTTACTTTGTGAATTAGTGTCATTAAACCTCTTCCCAAGTAAGAAAAACGTCTATCACAACTACCAAATGTTTGGTTTCACCCAGACAAAACAAAGTCCCTGCAGTTGAGGGATCTGCATGGCTCTGGTAAGGGCAAACAACTGCTCTTTTAGAGTGAAAATAGGTGTGGGACTAGACATCATCATGACCTTGATTCTTGCAGCTTTTCCAATTCCACCCAAGGATTTAAGTGGAGAAGGAAGCTGCTGCAGAGACCCTAGAGCTGACTCCAAACAGCTGCATGTGGCCAGGCCTTACCACTTATCTAACCAAAGTTTTGAGGCCCAGGTATCTTGGGAGCTCCTTGACTGACAAACAGCACCCTGTCCTAGATGTTGGAAGTCAAGACACTTGCTTGTGGAGCCTTACTAGTCCAAATGCAGGGACTCTCCAAGCCATTCTGCTGTGGGGACTGCCCTTCTCCATCATTAAACAAAGACAGAGACTGAGAATTCTAGGCCTTTCCTGCTGGAACCTAGTAGGGGTGGAGCTATAAGGAAGACTAAGGTGTTTGGCCTCTTTAGGCATTGAGATGGGCAGATAAGTCAGCTTCCCCCCTACGCATTAGGGCCAAATCTCTTGGTAATAGGAACAGCCAGGCTTGGTGGTAGAAAACAAAAGGGGTCTTTTGGCTTAAGGAAAGGAATTTTCCATAGATCCAGCTAGTTAACTAGAGTTTTGATTATGTTTTGGGGGCTAAGCCCAGCTAGTAGTAAAATCTTAATTTACCTTGTTTTATTTTCTTTGCATATTTCTTTTCTAGTGACCTTGTGATAAGGAGTGAGGAATCCAAGGCAGGATTTGGATAGTACTAGAGATCTAGGGTCTTCTTGACTAAACACCATATTTATCATACTTTAACATACCGTATGTAGCATGATTAGATTCAGACAGACCCTTGCCAGAAAGTATCCATTCATTCTAGTTAAAAATCCCACTTATGCCCTGGCTTGTGTGGCTCAGTGGATTGGGCACTGGTCTACAAACCTAAAGGTCACTGGTTTGATTCCTAGGTAGGATACATGCCTGGGTTGTGCCTCTGAGAGACAATTAATTGATGTATCTCTCACACACATGCATGTTTCTCTCCTCTTTCTTTCTCCCTTCCTCTTTCTCTAAAAATAAATACATAAAATCTTTCTTAAAAATCCCACTTATTAAAAGTTCAAAATATTACCTCCCAAAGAGTGATTGGCAAAATACAATCACAGGATTACAGGCTTAACTCCTTTGTGTAATATGTTATTCATTCACTGCCATCTGCCCAAATTTGGCTGTTTAATGATAGGAGAAGGTTGACAGAGACTCCCAGGACCTATATCCATGTCAGTCCTCTCCATACCTATCAGGAAGGGTTGAGTCACTGCTCTTCTTCCCTCTCTCCCTGCAGGCCTGGGCTCAGAGGGAGTACCTATTTTACAAGTTGTAGTTTTTGTTTCATTTTCATTTCATTTTAATACATAGCCTTGGATCATAAACCATTTTCTTCCTCAGGCCTCAAGGGACCAGTTTTCATGGTTCAGTTCATGCCAGGGTTGCTTAATTGAAAAAGTTCTCGGAGAAATCTACATGCTTCGATTATGCACATTATGCACTTTATACTTTGATAATATTATTTATTTTGCCAGCCTGCAGAAAAGAATCTGATTTCAAGGGACTGGTCAAGATTTCTCATTTTGAATGCTCCACAGGTCACTTCATCAGGTCAGTTAAAATACTTGCACATTTTTTACTCTCAGTCAACAGGAAAAAAACTAAACAATGGAGCAGATAGCTACTTTCTATTTAAAAACTTACAGGATAGACACCCTAGACCTTCTTTCTTTATAGATTGCTTATTGAACCAACTGTTATTTCATTGGAAACATTTTGCAAATTGAGGGAACAGGCATTTGGCCCATAATAGTCAAGTCAGAATACCCTACTCTGAACTCTAGATGGTATAGGAAATCCTTAGTTAAATGAATAGCACCTATCAAACAAATAGCTTTGGGAATGATGGGGTTTAGGATAACTGTTAGTAATTTATACTTAATTGGAAGTTGGTTTAATCCGAGTATTTTCTAAACCCATAGGGGAGATTAAGTGAATGGAAAGATTTTGAGAGATAAGTAGAAGAAGAGCTAGTGATCATTTGGACCTTGCAGATGCAAGGTCAAGGAAGGGATATAAAACCACAGAGATGATTTTAGATGAGAGCTTCTCTTGGTTCAGCTCAAAATGTTGACTTTGATTGGGGAAAAAAAAGTGAAACTCCCTAAGTCTGAAAGGCACTATGTATTATGAATGCCATAGTCACATATTCTGTTTTCTCAGAAAGTAGTTCTCAAAACTTTTCATATTCAGGTGCATACTTACTTGGAAATGTGTCTGCAGTATTGCATCTTAAGGATCCGGAGTTGTCTGCAGCCTATCTGAAGGTTCTCAAGCATTTGGTCAGTAAGCAGAACACACCCAGAAGTATCCAAAATGTGCAGGTAATGGCATTTTGCTGATAATACTTCCATTGCTGAGTCAGTAATCTGAACACACAGCCAAAATAATTACTGATTATTTTGATGAACTTCATCTCAGGGAAGAATAGTTTACTAGTCATTTTGGGCTGCTATAGCAAAATAACATAGATTGGGTAATTTTAACAATAGACATTTATCTAAGAAACACCAATCCAAAAGAACCTATGCACCCCAATGTTCACAGCAGCACAACTTACAATAGTCAAGTGCTGAAAGCAACCTAAATGCCCATCAGCAAATGAGTGGATCAAAAAACTGTGGTACATTTACACAATGGAATTCTACACAGCAGAGAGAAAGAAGGAGTTCCTTCCTTTTGTGACAGCATGGATAGAACTGGAGAGCATATGCTAAGTGAAATAAGCCAGGCAGTGAGGGACAAATACCATATGATCTCATCTTTAACTGGAATATAATCAACAAAAGAAAAATGTAAACAAAATATAACCAGAGACAATGAAATTAAGAACAATCTAACAATAGCCAGATGGGAGGGGGGAGGGGACAGTGGGGGAAGGGTTTTTAGGAACTACTATAAAAGACACATGGACAAAACCAAGGGCAAGGGAGGTGGGTTTGGCTGGGGTTGGGGAGAGAAAATGCAGACAACTGTAATTGAACAACAATAAAGTAATTAAAAAAGGCTCAGATGCCATCAGCTGATGCCCTGGGACACAAAGGTTGAATTGCTTCTTAACCTCCTGGAGTCCCTTAGGTCATATATTCCAGTTCCTGGAATAACAGCTTCCCACAAGCATTAATCACTTAAGTATATCAACTATGGCTATGGCTAAAATCTTTAATTCTTGAGTTCCACTGTCAGTAGATCTATAGGTCAAGTTAGTGATTTAACTGTTTTCAGGCCACTAAAATGTATGTTTCAAGTGACACCAACAGAATTTGTGATCTTTTAGAGAGCTCTTGTTTGAAAGGGAAACTTCATGAAAATTTCGTTTGTAATACCTGTCACATCAAGTTAAGTATCTTATTAAATGCTGCAGTAATATTATTATAGCAGCACATGTTACAAAACTAAAATATTTATGTATCTCCTGAAGTTAACCTGTAGACAGGGTTAGATTATTAATAGAAGGGGCTGGGACATTGCTGATGGGTTGCATGTGAAGTAACACGGTTCTGGGAAAGGTCAAGGAAGTGAGACTGACAGTTTGCAGGCAGGGGAGAAAGAAGAGCAGAAACCACAGAGACTACAGGAATCTCACTCTGAGAAATTCTCCTGAGTGTTCCAACATCTTGGAAGTTTGCCCAGATGTTTTGCAGAAGTAATTCAACTCCACTTCTTAGATTATTTCACTTACTCAAGATCTAGCTTTTGAATTTATGGCTGAACTGAGACTTACTACAGAATCAACTGGATTGCTCTCTCCAAAGGAATTTTTTTTCAACTGAATTTAATTTCTTACTTTAAATGTTTGAACATTCTAAAATATGCCATGAGACTTGAGTTTTGTTTTAAACATAAAGTTGAGAGAATTATGCAGAAAAACCCTTTAATTTGAAATGTATACTTTTTGAGTTTGGAAAAATAGATGTCATTGTCTAAGTATGCCCTTTTTCCAGGACATGCTCAGGACCAAGGTTTTTAACGGTACAACTGATTCTCACAAAATGCCTTCAGACATTCTTGCCATGCTTGTGAGTCTCTGAGGATCTGATGTCATTGGAAAAGAAAAAATCCCTCAGAATTGTAGAGGACAAAAAAGAAAATGAGGTCATAGAAAAGTCCAGTTCAGGTGGAGTTCAGAGCACTAGCCTCCATTGATCCTAGGGGAGCTGAAAAGGAGCCCATCACTTCCTATAGGTCAGAAGCTCAAGATATTCCATAACTAAGTTGATGCTGTCAGGATTTATGGGGGTTGGGAACTACAGGTAGAGATGCCTGGCTACATTTGTAACTCCCAAATGCAAGATTCTCATTTGAGTCCTGTTGAACAGAGATGTTATTCCTGTTTTAGCTCTGGGTAGGATAGAGGTCAGAGTACTACTTAGTGATCCAGGAGGTAAGCTAGTTGCAAGGAAGAGCTGACCTTCCAGATGTATAAGGTGGCCATTCATGATTGACCCATGGGCTTTTGGGAAACATAGTCTAGAATGATGAGCCGTACACTAAAGTGTTTTATGGCTCATCAAAGAAATATAGGTGGAGTATATTAGACTGGACCACAGCTTTATGGTTTCAGGTGAGGAGTTTTCAGATTGGCCCAAATTATGGTCACCACAATTTCTAAATCAGGATACTCATTTGACTTGCATAGATGGTCAAGTTAAACCCTTCTCCCTTACACTGAGGTTCTGAAATAATCTACTCCTTTTTTGTCACCCTAGATCTTTGGTGTAGAGTGATTCACCTCACAATATCTTATTTGTGCAACATTGTCCTTAGTTTCTAGGTTGCAGGATGGTGTCCATGGTACAGTTTATAGACAGAATCTCCTGTTTTTCTTTATCAAAAACCCAAACAAATAAACAAAAATCCTCTGCCTCAGTTCCTGTTCTCACTGGGATCTTTCCTTTTCCCATTCTTCTACTTTCCTCCCTAACTGGTAGAGCCACTAAAATACCCAGTCTCCACTGGCACCCACTTCACAGCTAGTGAGGTTCCCAGTAGCCCATGTGTCCACATGTCCATGTGTGGAGAAACTGCCCCCTGTGAGCTGTGACTGCTCAGGCTGCTGAGGGTCCGTGGTCAGTGCTGCTAGTGTGCTGAATTTCTTGACCCCACTCACTTCTAGAACCAGATGATGCCAACCAGAAAGACATCTGGTTTCTGTAGTTTGAAACAAGTACATTTTTAAATAAAAAGAATTTTGCTGTGTACTCTTTAGGTTAATTTTGTCATGATTTACCACATCTTTTCCCCCCACCACCTCCTCTTTCTCCTTAACTATGGAGGAATTCGGACGTTCTAGCATCACGCTCTTAATCCACTGACCCCACAAATTAAATAGCTGAAAAACTAAATTTTTAGATTAGCACTCTGGCTGGTGTAGCTCAGTGGATTGAATGCGGGCTGCGAACCAAAGCATCACAGGTTCGATTCCCAGTCAGGGCACATGCCTGGGTTGCAGGCCATGGCCCCCAGCAACCACACATTGATGTTTCTCTCTCTCTCTCTTTCTCCCTCCCTTCCCTCTCTAAAAAATAAATAAAATCTTTAAAAAAAGAAGAAGTTAATCTTTAAAAATTAAATAAATAAATAAATAAATTTTTAGATTAGCTAGAATGCAGGGCATCTTGAGAGTTTGGATAATGCTTTAGTAAAGAGAAGTCCACCAGTATATAAAATACAAGATAACAATGTTGCTAATCTTGCAATTTCTGAGGATTTTTCTTTCAAAAGATTTTTTTAGTTTTCTTTTCTCTGCATATTTTGTTTCCACCAACTTTTTCCTGTCAAATTTGTTATGGTCTTTATCCACTTTAGAGACTTTCTCTTATGTCTAATTCTTGGCTCTCTGCTTTTGATTAATAGTGGAGTGCTCCAAACTAACTTCAGGGTCTGAGTGGATGAGGTGGGCTTTCTCTATTTTAAGCTTCAATGGTCTAATTGGGTTAGTTGTTGGGAAAACTTCAAATGTCAGTATTTTTTGGTCTTTTGTCCTGGGCTAGTCAGAGCCCCCAGAAAAGAGATGTCTGATCTCCTGCCTGAAGGAAAAGATCTGTCAGTCAGTTTCTCGATGCTGTGTTGAAAAAGTGCTTGAGTGTCTCTAAATTCAGCATTTAGTCACTTAATTTCCATTCTCACTTTGTACCCCAGCTATTATACAGGATGTCTCCCAGACCAGTGACCCTCTGTTTTGCTATCTGCAGAGCAGATAGTAGAGAACATTGAGCAATATCTGGAGACATTTTTTATTGTCATGACTGTAGGTGGTAGGGGGCAGCTGGGTGATACTGTCATACAATGGGCAGAGGGCAAGGGTGCTGTTAAACATACTACAGTACATAGAACCACCATCCACTACAAAGAACTATCTCATCCAAAATATCAGTAATGCCAAGGTTGATAAATCTGACTCTAGCAAGTAAATCTCCAGTCTTCTGTTGAGGGTGGGGAGGTGCAGTTGTCCAGAGGTGTGGAGTGTGGGAAGAGATCTGAGGATCTATTTATTTCTCCAGAACTTTTAACCTATCTCCTTTATTTTAGCCACCCTCTTTTTTAAGTGTATTTTATTGATTATGCCATTATAGTTGTCCCATTTTTTCTCACCTTCATCCCCCTCTGCCCTGCACCTACCTCCCACCAGCATTCCCCCCCACTTAGTTCATGTCCATGGGTCATAAATATAAGTTCTTTGTTAGCCACCCTCTTAACTCAGCTCCAGAGGCACACTGTGCTGTCAAGCTTGAAGACTGTAGTCTAAGTCAATTTTATCCTCAGTTTTCTCTACTATTGACTTAGGATTCAAAGCTGTCTCTGGTCTGCTAAAGAAGTCCATCTCTTTTCAAGCTACCAAATTTTGTTGCTCTTGTCTTTTCTCCTCACCCTTCTTCTGCAGTAATGGTAGCATTCCAAGAAGGAACAAAATTCTGTGTGTATATTCAGACTGCCATATTAATCCAGAAGCACAAATCTATATTTCTTGACATAGAGATATGTCCATAGTATATTAAGATTTAAAAAAAGTAGGTTACAATGTATTTTGGAAAATATGATTCTATTCTAAAAAAAAAGAAGAAGACAAAACACAAACCTTCTATAATTCTAACCTCTTTGTACCTAGAAAAAAATTCTGCAAAATAATTATAAAATACAAACAATGGTTGTCTGGAAGGTGATGTGACAATGAGTGTTTACTCTCTTCTTTATGTTTTTATATGTAGTCCAAATATCTTACAATGAATACATATATTTCTTTTATAAATGGATGCCAAGAGAAATTGTCAAACACTTGAAGTCATCCTGGAATGTTAACATGCTCACCTGAGGAATTCTATATGGAATTATGCTTTTGTTTGACATGCTATTTACTAGTAGGGCCCAAACTAAGGGAAGTTGTGTGTTATAACTTGTTATATTTTTGTCTAGGAAACTTTATTTTGGCACAGTAGAAATTAGAACTCCAAGGTTATAGATTTATTATCTTATAAGTCATTAACCAATTTTGGATCTAAATCAATAATCATGTTTCAACATTATTCCTTCAGTTCCTGTAAGTGCTGAGTTCAACCAAATGCCCTATGAACTGGCTTTACCATTTTGTTGGTTCTCTCATTGATCAATTAAATAAATCTTTGACACATTTTTGTATTTGTGTGAGCATTGTCTTTAACTTTTTGAAAATTCTACTTTAACATAAATGAAACCATAAATCTGTTTCCAATTTTGGGAAAGAAGAAAAAGTGTAATGGGTACCTCAGACATGGCAAAGAAAAATAAGTTCTGTGGTGAGTCCACGCCTGACTACTACCTTGCCTGACTTCTTTGACAGTGCTTCAGTTCAACATTTTGAGCTGTAGCTTCTACTCATACCTTTGGACAGCCAGCAATGTTGAGAGATGTGAGGTTAATGCAGTAAATGGCCAGTGCTGTAATAAACTCATCTGATAGCTGGGGGCAATAAGAGACATCCAAGTGTTCCAAGATCAGTGAGCCTTTGCAGAATGCCTGCAAAAAATTCCAAAGTCAAAGGTTTTTTATTTTCCTTGCCTTTATTCAAACATTGTATGTACATAGAGTCATCTTATCCACAGCAGTTTACCTAGTATGCATTTCAGTCCCTGAAATATAGATGTGTTACATCTTGTTGCAAAAAAAGACAGTATATCCAAATATTCTTTACAAAAAAAAAGATATTCACACATCAATTTAACAGCTTAGTAGTATTCAAATTGCTGATAACAGAATTTAGTTTTCTTGAAGTTAGCGCTAATGAAATTTTGAAACCAGGAAAGTCGGTATTCGTGCTGCCTGTCACCACCAGAACCAGTAAGTACAGTCAGGGATTGAATCCCTATGGGCACTTTATTCAATGGCCAGCGATCTAAGAGATGGTGGCTCACTTACCCTAAAAGACTGTCTTACATTTCATTTCAAGCCAGCCTTTTTTTATAAGGAGGAAAAAATGTAGAAAGGGGTTTGGAATTCAGGAAAAAGTTTAAACAGGTAAAAGATGGAGTTCGGCAATTTCCCTGGCATCCTTTCATCAGTTAACCAGTGATTCTTCATCTGTGTCCTGGGTGGGGTGTCTCTGCCTGACACACAATGGCTCAGATACCATCTTGATTGCTTGCACAATCCAGAACTACAACTCAGTTGTGCAACTGGGGCACAACCCTTTGGGGTACATACCAACTGGGAGAAATTTGACCCTGAGTCCCTCAAAGGTAAAAGTCTAATCTTTTGTAACACAGTGTGGTCCCAATATAAAGTGGGCAATGGAGAAGTTTGGCCAGTCAATGGCACCATTAATTGTAATGCTATCTTGCAGGTGGACCTGTTTTACTATTCCCAAGGGAAATAGACAGCGGTTCCATATACCTGAGTCTTTATGGCTCTCAGAGATGTTCCTAAGCTATATGCCATCTATAAACTGGAAAAATGTACCCAGATGGGCCAGAGGTGTGTCTTCAGAGCATCAAAGCTTGCCAAATCCTTTTACCTTCCCAAACTTCCTCTGTTCATCTTAAAAAGACATACAGGTAATTGACTCTATAAAACCAGTCATTCTAGGAGGAGCTTTTCTTTCCCTACATTTTTGAAATGCAAGAGTTCTTCATGAACGCTTGCCTGGGCCATCTTTTAAAATATGAATTTTGGGGAGATAATTATTATCAAAAGGGGAAAAACCTTAGCTATATCTGAGAATATCAATTTAACTTATTTTAGATATTCTTTTATAAATTAGCAAATTCTGATAAAAGTTATTGAATATGTATATACTTTGAAATAACAAGAAATGCTGAAGCATTAATTACTGGACAAGTGTTAAGTTTATCTGTTTTGGGCTTTTTATTACAAAGAGGATGTAGGGTGGATTTGGAGGGGTAGATAATGTCTTGTGCTTTGTTGGAGGTGTGTTTCTTGAAAGAGAGTGGGTTTGCCAATAGACAGACCTATGCTTCTAAAGTTCATGAAATGTGTTCGTAAAAGTCAATCTAAGGCATACTGGCTGCTTACTTTTTATCATTGGAAAATGAGGTTTCTAAGAATTAAAAGTTCAAATTAAGTTGGAAAGAAATTATATGGCTTTAGTAAGAGAAAGCATATGGCATGGAGATGTAATTTTGAAGGCCAAAGATTGAATGTGACTTATTCTAAAAATGATAAAGGATAAGAAAAATTTATGAAAGTTGTAGAAAGGTTTATAGAAGTTTTTAAAGGTTATGGAAATTGTGAAAATTTTAAATTTGTAAAGAAAGAAACCTCAGTCAGTTTCCAGCACCCTTCCTCCACCTAATTTCTCTCTGATGGCATTCTTTGATGACGCCAGTGGAAACTGGGGTTGTTTTCATTACACTTTCTCTCGTTGGTATGGGGAAAACTACCTATCAGCTGTGGAGCAAATCCTTCATCAAGACATGTCTTGTAAGAGCTGAGACAGAAGGTAAGGCTGCCCTGTGGACACAGAATCACCCTACATGACTGTGCCCAGGTGACACCTGGGACACTGGGTCTGATGAGTCAGAAACTGATCACCCCTGATGTCCAAAGGGACACATTTCTTCCCCTTTGTTTGGTGCTCCCATCATTGGAAAGGCCACCCTCAGGGCATGAGATAAACATATTTACAGGTCAAATGACCTTTGTCTTTCCAATGGGCTTTCTCTCTCTGCCAATGTGGTATTGAGTCCCCTGTCCCAGTGGCTTTAGGTCACCCTGAGAGCACAGGGTAAACACAGCCATTTTTGTATTTCTTGGCTGGTGTGGACTATAACTCCCAGTCTCTACCTGGAGCATTTATCTTCTGTCACTGGGTTTCTGACCTTTTGTGGGGCCAGAGCACCCCTGCTGAGGCTCTTTCCTGCTGCTTGATTCCTTGGATTGGAACAGAAACTTCCTCTATTTCTACCACTTATTCAAAGTCCTTAAAGCTTTCACTGAAGAGTCTTAACAGGTCTCCCTGCTTGGTATTTAGGATTTTCCATCCCCTTTACCAGCCTCCTTAAAAGTTGTCAAAATCAAATGAGAAAAATATTGTGCCTCCTCTACAAAAAATTAGTAGTTCACATTATTTGTAAGGTCTTTTATGTGTTCAGTCTTTGTATGTGTGGTCTTTATGTGATATGTATTTGTGTATTATATGTGATACATTTTTGGCCTCTAAATGGCATAATTAGGGTGTAATATTTTATTGACCTAAAGAAATTAACTACTTATATAAATTAAGTAGGATCCTGTGTTCTGGACAGAATATCTGATATTAAAAATAGTTTTAAGTTTGATTAATGTCTTTTAGGGTTATTATCAAAAATGTGTTATTTAGCCCTGGCTGACATAGTTCAGTGGATTGAGCGCGGGCTGCGAACCAGTCGCAGGTTTGATTCCCAGTCAGGGTACATGCCTGGGTTGCAGGCCACAGTCCCCAGCAATGGCACATTGATGGTTCTCTCTCTCTTTCTCTCTCCCTTCCCTCTCTAAAAATAAATAAATAAAATATTTTAAAAAATGTGTTATTTTACAAAAAGTTTATGTTATGATGTTTTGGCTAAGTTTGTTTGACAACCTTCCTAAAGTTTAAATTTTAAGAATCAAGAAATGATGTTGAGTTATTCCAAGGGGCCCCTGGAATATCTCAAGGCTTTATTCTCTCTTTTTGTAAAAGAGAAGTTTTTGACCTAATTAGTCCTTGAAATTATATGACAAACTTAGCCTAATAGAATAATAACTGTTCTATTGGTATGAGGTCTGTCCAGAAAAAGTCCAGCCATTGTTAATATAATAAGTTTGTGTGTATGACATCAGTGTAACCTGGCAGCCAAGGAGAGAGGATTGGAATGCACATGTGTGAACAATGATGACTTCACTGGTCAGTGGGAGTAGTAGATGCCATTGAGTGAGCATGTGTACTGTGTGGCCATTGCATTCAAAAGAACTGAGTGAGTAGAGCAACAGATCTGCATTAAATTCTGTGTTAAGCGTGAACATTCCTTCACAGAAATTATTTGGATGATTCAGAAGGCTGCAGCTATGGACAATTGGTGATTGGCAGCTTCATTACGACAACATGTGCACTCATGCGTCACATCTCATGCAGAGATTTTTGGCAAAACATCAAATCACCCAAGTGACTCACCCCCCTATGGCCCAGATTTGGTGCCCTGTGACATTTGGCCTTTCTCCAAACTAAAATCACCTTTAAAAGGGAAAAGATCTCAGACCTTTGATGGGATTCAAGAAAATATGACAGGACAGTTGATGGCAATTGGGACACCTGTGTGAGGTCCCAAGGTGCCTACTTTGAAGGGGTCTGAGGCATCATTTTCCTGTGTACAGTGTTTCTTGTATTTTGTATCTTCTTCAATAAATGTCTATATTTTTCATTTTACATGGCTGGATACCTTCTGGACAAACTTTATATTCATACATTTTTATTAAAATAGATATTCTAGATATTTCAGTCTGCCCTAGGAATAACCTTGCAAAAATTCAAAGCCAAGTTCAAACAAGAAACTCTCAGGGGTAGCAGGTGTCCTATCAGTGATACCAGACAAGCCAAAAGTGATGGTTCCCACATGGGGAGTTTATGAATTGTTTCTGATGGTCAATGCACATTTCTGATAAACCATGTATAGCTTTTCAAAAACTTGCATGTTATTTGCTCTTTATATATTGAAATTGTGTGTTAAATCTAAAAATGTAAGCTTTGGGAAAGGTGGGAGGGGATAATGCAGGGAAGCGTTTTCAGGAACTACTATAAAGGACACATGGACAAAACCAAGGGGGAGGGTAGAAGCAAGGGAGGAAGGTGGGTTTGGCTGGGGTAGGGGGAAGTAGTTGGGGGAAAATGCAGACAACTGTAACTGAACAACAGTAAAATAATTAAAAAATAAAATAAATAAAAGGAAAAAATAAAAATGTAAGCTTTGTAGTGTTCTTATATGTCACTTTATGGTAATAATTTACCAAGAAATTATTATCTTGGAATGTTATATCTTACAAAGAAGCAAAATCCTTTATCAACTGCATTATAAGCAAGTCTATAACCATGTCATTTTAAGTTTTCTCATTTATAAACAGTCATTGTTGTAGTCATGTATTTGCAAATATATTACATTTTTGGAAAGGTTTATGAAAAGGACTCTGACATAATCTAAATTGCAGGTTTCAAACAGGTTATGTCTTTGAAGTAGATGAAGATTTATAGAACCCCCAGATTCATGGAAATACTGGCAAATAATCAAGGCAAACAAAAATTGGTTATATGGTACTGAATGAACTGAAGGTAATTATTATTCTTATGACTTTGTTCAAAATATTGCTAATTTTAAAACTTTCTGTTTTACAGATATAAGGAAACTTGTTTTTTTCCCTAGAATAATTTGATAAATTATACCCTCATAAACAATATTGAAGCATTTATATTTTTCTTCCTACCTAATCCCTCCAAAATTTGGCAACTCTTAATGAGTATTATGTTCGTGGCAATATGTTTGTTTGCATAAATCCAATAAGAATCTATTCTCTTCAATAGAACCAGTTTTCAACTGTGGTGTTATTAACCAAGTCTTTGTCTGGAATTTCATGATTGAAAGAGTCATGTCTGGACTCTGGACTCTGGACTCAGAAACTCTTGATGAATTAAGATTGACTTTTGAAGCCAATAAGAGCCCACTGAAGAAATTGCCTGGTACCTTACTTGATCATGTAGTTCATGACAGCTTTTCTAGGTAAGAAATGAAGGTTGCTTTCTTGAAAGATGGCAAAGAAAGAACTTCAACATTTTTGAGACCTCAGGAACTTGAGGAATCCACCCAAATCTATAGGTATTATAGGCAAACCCAGATGGCAACTGTGTGGCTTGGCTTCTGTGCCCTGAGGGGCTGACTAAAGCTCAATGTGAAATTCCAAAAATTCAGATTTGAAGGAGCCTAAAAGATCAATTATTATTCTTGTTGTGTTTATGCAAATAATCAGACCAAATTGAAACTGAAATTAATGCAGTCTCTGATAAAATGAGGGTAATTTTAGGGAGAAAAGTTGTGTTTCAATGGAAATCACAATGTCTATTGTCATCCACAAACTGAATTAAATCCTAATTTTTCTAATTTTCTTCCAAGCTATTGTTTCATTTTTTTCTTCATCCTTTGACTTGGAATTATTGAAAACTACTGATGCAGTGTCAGCCATACAGAATTTACTCAAGCACCTGATGACATCACCAGAGATATTTAAACTGCAGACAAAGAGGATGTATCAGATTGTTACTGCTTGATTTCATTCTAGCAAAAGCCTTGCATTTGGAAGACTTCTCTCCTGACAACCTTGCAGACTAAGAAAGTAGTTTATCATTTGCTGTGTTCATTAACTTTTGTGATCCTTCTATTTTCATAGAGTGTATACTGTGACCTTAATTACCTGATTGCTTGTTAACACAGTGTAGACCTCATATTAGAAGCCCATCTGCATCACCACCTCCTTAAATGAGACTCAACAGTTTGGCTAAATTGACTTGTCAGGACTAGATGGTTGAGTTGGATACATTTCCATATCAAGATGATGATTCTTTGGGATTCCAGCCTATTCCTACTTTGGAAAGATCAGCTAAACAGCCTTTCTATTCCAGTCTCAGATCCCATTCACTAGTCTCTCTTAGATTAGACAGAAAGAGACTTTCATTCTCTACACAAGTAGGGAAAGCATTCTTGTCAGCAGGGAGGAATTATTGACGAGAGGGAAACCCTCCTCCCTCATCACTCCTAAAAGATTTTAAGGATGTAAGTCTCTGACTTGGGAAAGAGACAGGATAATGAGAAGCTAGGAAAATTCCTCTACAAGTGGAAGAGGGAAACTGAGACAGATAGCTGAACACAATAGCCAAGCAATTTATAGCTAGGTGCAGCTAGGGCAGAGGGCCCCCAGAGCCTGGTAGGAGGCAAAACTGGATAAACAAGGACTGGGCCCCCAGGATAACCTTTCCTCCTTGGACATAACATTTGGCCTCACTTGTATTTCAGTTCCAAGTCTAGAAAAGCAGTATAACCAGGTGGATGGTGGCTAGAACCACCTGCAATGGCTAGAGACCCCCTGCCCTGCCACTGACCAATCAGAGGAGACCATGACCCTGAAAGGGTACACCTGGAGAACTGATGCATATTCTGCTGAAAACCCTTCCCTGATTCCCCTCCCTAGACTACTGCCTGAAGGAGAGAGGAAAAGCCTCAAGATAAAGGACCCAGGGTGTGTGAGCTCTCCCTCTGGGAAGCAGCTGGCGCCATTTTCACCAGTGCCATTCTCTTCCCCACCTTCTTTCTTCACTGGCATGTGTCTCCTAAACTCTAAGGCAATGGCAGTGGGGCTTATCCCAGGCTGATCCCTGACCTGTCCCCAGAGCCCCCCTTTTTTCTGACTTCCCAGTGAGCTAAGGCAGTGCAGCTTAGGCTCTTCTATTTCTTCTTCTATGCTAAGCCCTTCCTTGTTTCATTGTCCCCAACTTTAATAAATGAATCCTCATAGTAAAAAAATTGGAAGGAGTAATAAAACAGTGAGTGCCCAGTTATTGGAAACAATCAAGTAGAGAGGGCACACCCACTGTTGATATTTTTTTCTTCGAAAATGATAGGCTAAGCTGCTTTCAAGTCAAAATCCTTTATAATGAAGATGGAGAGAAAATGCAAGAATTATCAAGTTTGGCTCCCGCCACACACATCAACCAATTTTTTGTGGGTTAACAATCTTAAGGAAAACATCCAAATCTCTTAGTGAGTTAAGTCATTTCTTTGTATCTCTTGAGCTGAGTCAGTGTGGAGGTTTAATGACTGCATTTTTAAATTGGGTTTGTAGAGGACACCAAGTTTCACTCACATTTACTGTCTCAATAATGTATTTCTGCCAAAAATTCTTTGAACCATCTCAACAGGTGGCAGCTCCCAGCCTTAGAAAAAACTCACCTCATGTTACATACTCATGACACCATCTCTTGGCTATTCCCCTCATTAGGTTATAATTAATTCTACCACAGTACAGAGGTTTATGGGGTTTTTGCCCCTATTGATAATTCTGGAAAAATCTTGTACTGTCAAGAAACATTTTCTATAACGAAGAATATTTTTGGCTGACTCAAAGATTGAAATGCAACTTCCACAATTTTAAGTAATAAACTGAATTTAAATCTATAGTTTCTTGGATCTTGTATGTCCCAGAGTGTAGAGTACACTTCACTAAAGATAGTTCTGTTCCCACTGCACACCTGAGCAGGTGGGAGTGGTTCTGGCCTGAGCACAGAAAGCTGGGAGATCTGGGCCTTGCCACCAAAACTGAACTGTGCAGGGCCTGAGCATTCCTCCCACTTCACCTCCCACCCCCGGGGAGATGCATTCTCACTGTTCTTGCCAGGGAAATCAGGCAGAGAAAAGCTTAGCAAAAGCCCTTAGAGGACCATGTTGCTTGTAAATATGGAGAGGACTCTGAATGAAAGGAAGAAAGGGCAAGGGCAAGGCCAAAACCCCAAACAAGTATTTCCAAAGATACTTTCATGATGAAATTTGTTACCAAATTACATGGTGATTTGAGAAATGAACGTTTAGCTTCATCTCAGCTCAAATGTGGTTTACTCCATGAAGTGTTTCTCCAATTCCTCTGGAAGAAATGCCTCTTCCAAATTCCTATAGTATTTTTTTCATTTTTCTGGAGGTGGGGCGAGAGGGGCTTTTGTGCTTTCTACTCGAACTGTAGCTACAATTGTCTTGTCTTCTACACTAACTGTAGCTTCTTGAGAGCAGACTCCATATCTAATTTAGCTTTGTGGCCCCAACATTTGGCATGCAGAAGAGGTTCAATATGGGAAAATGTTCAAAGGGAATTTTGAAATGCCCTTTGGCATTTCAAAGAAATTTCTCTTAGCACAGGAGTAAGGAGAATAACCTCCCATAGATCACTTTCAGAGCATCACCCCAGTCCTTCCTCGCACTCCGTTCAGTGCCTGCCATAGGCAGTATATGAGGATAATAAAGACCACAGAGTCTGGAGCCCACTAGCCTGGGTTCAGATCCTGTCACTTACAAGTTCTGTATCTGGATAAATTACCCAGCCTCTTGATTCTGCAATGATGTCATCTGCAATGTGGGGATAATGTGGTACCTTAACATAACATCTACTTCACAGAGTTGTTGGGATGATTAAGTGAGTTAATATGAATAAAACAATTGAACAGTACCTGGCACATAGTAAGCAGTCAATAAGTGGTAGTTATATTATTATTTGTACACACTGCTTCTCTATGACTAGGATTGCCAGATTTTTTAAATCATGCACACCATAATAAAAACAGTTTGAGCAACATTCAATAAATATATATTAATGTACTTGTAAATTATATAGACATACAGCTATTTAAACATGCATTATATCTTTTTTTAATATTTTATTTATTTATTTTTAGAGAGGGAAAGGAGGGAGATAGAGAGAGAGAGAGAGAAACATCAATGTGCAGTTGCTGGGGGTTATGGCCTGCAACCCAGGAATGTGTCCTGGCTGGGAATCGAACCTGGGACACTTTGGTTCCCAGCCCATGCTCAATCCACTGAGCTACACCAGCCAGGGCTAAACATGTATTATATCTTTTAAATCATATGTTGATGTAAGAAATGCCCAAACCTATAGACAATTTTTATTAGAGTTAATCTGAGCCAAACTGATCACATGGCAGGAAACAAGATCTCAAATGCTCCAGAGAATGTTAGTTTTGCAGTTTATTTTACACATGTAGAATTTAGGAGAGAGTGCAAGGAAAATTACATGAAGGTAGGAAAAAGCAAGGTACAGGATAGGTAACAACAGGATGTGGTCCCTTGAAGGTGGAATGCCTTTGAGGGGTTTGGAAAAGAGGATTACCGCTGGCATTTCAAAAGTGTGTTAACCTAGATGCACAAGAAAAATGGATAGGGCTTGCTCAAAAACCTTTTACTAACGGCGCTATTTGCCTAGGGTGTGACTACCCACCATGACCTGCACAGTGAGGAATTTATAGTCAGATCACCCTATGAGGTTACTTTCAGCCAGATTTACTACAGAGCCCATTTTTCACCCATACATATAAAAACAAAAATAAAATGTGTGAGATAAAAATAAATCTGGGGTGAGGGAGAGTGATGGGGAAAATGGAGACAACTGTATTTGAATAATAATTTTTAAAAAAGAGAAAAAGAACAACACAAAAAATTAAATAGAAGTTCCAATATTTTCTTGTCACACTGAAATAGATTTTCTTGTTCATCTGCCAAAATAAATGCTTTCTCTGAAGGTGCCTACTCAATAGTACACCTTGGTTGTCAGTAAACTTTGATGACTTACCAGCTGCACAGACCTTGGGTGTTTGATAAAAACAAGTGAATATTTACCTTTAAAATATAAAATGTGGTACATGCATAAAAAGACATCAAATTCAGGAAAATTAAAGACCAGAAAGGGTAAGCAGTGAAACAGAATGTATATTGGAAAGACCAGGAAAAGAATTCAATAAAATATATTTAAATTATATTTCATAATAAAGATTTGTTGAAAAAAAATCCAGAATCACTTTGAGCCTTAGACTTTATCTCCAAAATAAACATGAGCCAGGATTGGACTACCCAAAGTTCAATCAAGTATTTTTCTTGTGGCCTGGAAAATCTACATTTTCCATTTTTCTAAGATAAGTTAAAAAAAACAACAAGTGTCCAGTGGACCAATTACCTAGCACTCTTCCAAGGGCCCCTGTGGGACAAGAAGGACATGGAGATTACCAAGCTATGTTAGCCAGAGTTGAGGGATTTCTGTTTGCACGGCCAGCTACCCCACTTGTTCTATGTCTCATTCTTTCCCAAGAAAATGGCAACTCAGAACTTTTACACTAAGGAAAAGTCACACCATCCTTTTGTAACCTCTTTCATTTAAGAATCTCTGGGAAATAATGAGTTCGTGAACCATCAGTGCTGCTTTGATTTTTCACATGAGAACCTATGGAATAAGAGATGGTATCAAGGGAGGCTATCGGTCTAATAGAAAAGCAAAGGGCCTGAGATAAAAAATTGTGTCTGTGACCTGGAGCATGTTAGTTTCTCAACTAAGGAGGAGAATAAAAACAACTGTTGCCCTGGCTGGTGTAGCTCAGTGGACTGAATGCAGGCCTGTGAACCAAAAAGTCATAGGTTCAATTCCTAGTCAGAGTACCTGCCTGAGTGTTGGACTGGGCCCCCAGTTGGGGGCATGCGGGAGAAAACAGACTGATGTATCTCTTGCACATCTATGTTAATAAATAAATAAATAAATAAATAACACAAAAGACTGTCTACCTATCTCACAGGCTTATGAGAAGTTGGAAGGAAAGTGTGTGCTCCAAAAACACTTAACAGACGTAACACCCTATACAAATGCCGACCAGCAGTGGAACCAGAGAAATACTGAACAATCTCATTATAGCTTAAAACCTGAGAATACCACCTCACCACCTTCAACATGCTAAAGGCTTTGTGATGATTAACTATCATGTACAAAATTTAACTGTAACCTGACAAGAGAAGGTTATTAGAGGTCATAACATGGAGACATCATAGTTCAGATTGGCCATTTAGGTTTAAGAAGCAAGCATAAACTCATACTCTCATAGGAAAGTGGAATTCTGATGTTTATTTTTCATGCCATTTTATTTTTATTTTATTTTATTTTACCTTCAGACAATTTGATAGGTTTTATTTAACTCTTGGCAAGTTTCATCTTATGTAGGATAAATTAATGTTCTGGGGGCAGCTTAAAGGTTGGGGAAGCCTGCAAAGGATTATCTTCCACTTAATACATTCTCTTTAGAGTTCTTCTCTATGGATGCTGAACATGAAAATAACAGATGTGCACATTTTTTAGTGAGTCCATCAGTGCTTCAGCTGTCCAAGAATGGTTCTCCCCAGCAGGAGAGGGCAAGAGGCCAGGACTGGTGCAGGATGTTCTTAGTCAGCTATTTATCAGCCAAGAAAGCATGGTGCCCATGACTCCAGTACCCTTCAGAACTTACAGACTGTGGGAAAATGACAAGCTGTCAAATCCCACATCTTTTGAAGTTTAGCAAATTTCTATTCCTATTGAATTATCTATACAATTGGAAATACACTAGTATGAGAAGTAACAGAGAATAGAGAACCTATTTCTTTTGCTCACAGCCTTTGAAGAGAAAATAATGCATAAGTATCCTGCAGGAGTTTGTCTGTGACTCTTAGTTGTTTCCAGGAACCTTCAGTCTCTTAAGTGTGTCTTGTTGGGTTATGAATTCTAGGACCATTCTTGGCATGAATAGCACAGATTTCTGTAAGAAAGCTCTTATTTGTTTCATGTTTAATTGGGATTACTTTTTCCTTAAGATACCTAATACCTACCTCTTAATTCTACCACAGGAATTCCTTAGTTCCCTCTACTAAGACTCTGTAAAACTATTCAGAACCTGGGACCTCCTGAGATCTTCACCACAGACAGTTTAGTCAATTAATTCCTAATAGTAACCTGAAGTATTGGGTAAGGTAAAGAATTTTCCTGAGCAGTATGGCCAAGAGATAAAGTGTCCAGACATCCCATGTCCCCACACAGGAGATTTTAGAGCTGCCACTGCATCAAAGGCCAAGGATGAAGGCCAATTTGGAAAGATATCTTACATTTGTTGCTTTAACTATCCCTGGAGAAAAGGTGGAGCTATTGCAAACTCATGCTTTGACAATTCTCGAATGATTTAATCTTGGAAACCAAATAGAAATTAATGTTTTTTAAAAAAAATTGTTGCTATGTGTAATCAACAGATCTAATCCATCCTTGGCATTTTAAGTATGTGTCAAAGGCCTCTAAAATCGATTTTGGTTAAGCATTGGGTGGGGGGGGTGGAGTCTATCAACTGATGAGAATGATTTTTGATGATAATCTTGCACAAACAACATTTTATAACAACATTTTACAACATTTTATAAGTTAGAAAGTTTGGTGATTCAAAGTAACAGTTTAAGATCAGAAAAGAGTCCCCAGAAAGTAATCTAGTTTTTGCTGTTTGGGCAATAATGAATCCAACATGAATGCTTGGGAAAGACACAAATTCAACTCTTCTTATGCTCTAGAGAGAAACATCCATTACAGGCTGGCTATAGGCCATTCTTGGGGAGGAGGACTCAGGACTGTTGCTGATGAGGTGGGTACTCCCAGGAATTTTTGACTTGAGTATCCACATAGATGTTTCACACTAATTGTAAGGGTTTCAATCTTATAGCACAGGTAATCCAGGATATAGGACTGCGATCCCTGGAGGGCTAACTCAGCTCCATTTGGACTCAGCCTGGAGCAGACCCACATCTACAGAACCACCTGACTTACTGAACAGTACTGGGGCAGGCTGAAAGCCAAATGAACAGCAGTGGATCTTGCTCTGCTGTTCTCCCACTTCTGAAGTGGCTCATGATTTGTCCTGCTTGGCCACCCTTCCTAGTCCCTTATTCCTTGATCCATCTTCTCTACTTCCCTTTCTATTCATAAATCAAAATAAATCTGTTACTAAATTAAAGATCACACTGAAGATTAAAGGAGAAAAGGAACGTGTTTTCTCGTGTCCAAGCAGTTAAGGCAAAATTGAAGGTTTCAAAAATGAGAGGACCATATAAGAACAATGAGGGAAATGGAGGTTCTAGTATGTCTGCTGCTGCTTATACCCTATAAACAAAACTCAGATACCTTTGTGATTGTCAGAGAACATGACATTAACCTAGGCTACAATGAAGGTCTTAAAATTCATCAGTGATGCCATTGCAAGATATCAGTAAACCAGCTTGTGAAGAATATAAGACACAAGCTAGACAGAAAAGACAGAAGAGAGTAGATGAGGCTGAACCATTACCACATACCT
Source organism: Phyllostomus hastatus (assembly GCF_019186645.2). Taxonomy (NCBI): domain Eukaryota; kingdom Metazoa; phylum Chordata; class Mammalia; order Chiroptera; family Phyllostomidae; genus Phyllostomus; species Phyllostomus hastatus. Next base: position 44,686,743 of record NW_025334041.1, read on the forward strand.
CTTATTTTTCTTACCTAGTTATAAATATACCCACTGCATTATGGTTTCAGGGCTTTGAAAAACAGATATTCATATCTGTTAGAGATATTTTTTCATAATAAAAAATAAGAGGAGGCCATATTTGGGTTTGAAGAATAATGACAATTATCTAAGTCTGAATCTTCTCCTCCTTCCAAAACCATAACATCCACAGAGAAAACAACAAAACTGACACAGCACCCAAACATTTATTAATATTAGGACACAGAGAACAATATAAGCTTCAAATTACTTCTAAATAGAATAAAAACAGTAACAAATTCCACTCTGGCCAGTGTGGCTCAGTTGGTTGGAGCATTGTCCAATAAACTTAAAGGTCATCAGTTCATTTCCCAGTCAGGGCACTGGATTGGGGATTCAGTCTTCACTTGGGGCACATGCAAGAGGCAACCAATCAATGTTTCTCTCCCTTCCTATCTCTAAAATTGGTGAGCATGATGTGAGGATAAAAAAAAAAAAACAGTAACAAATTCCAACAGAGCTCTGTTAGCTTACCTGCAGCCACCACAAGACTTTGGAGAGCGTAGGAGAGGGAATGCTTAAAAGACTCTCAGAAGAGTAGAGGGATAAAGAGAACTTAGAGGAAGGACAGAGAAAATCACTCACAAGAAGAGAAAGTGCCACAGTAAATGTCAATATGCTGAATAGGACTTGGTAGTTCACAGCCCTGGCTACGTGACTTGGCAATGGAAAAGGGATTGAAAATGAAGGTATCACAAACTCCTAGGCAGTCAAATCATGCATGTAAATCATCCTTAAACATGTCTCCATAAGTTTCATGGATTTTACTACTGAAAAATTGTCCATTCCATTCCTTTTTCTCCAACCTCACTGTTACTGTCCTTGTTTAGGCTGTCATCCTCTCTCCCCTGGATGATAACAAAAACCTCTCAACTTGTGTTACCTTTAATCTAGATAGCTGCCTTCTCTCCCCTTGGTCTTCAATCTAATTTCCACATTTTTTATTAAAGTGAATTTCCAATAGATATGCTTTCCCTGGCATTCCCATGCTGGGTTAAGTACCTCAACTGAATCTTTCCATAACTTCTTCTATTATAGCTTAACATATGGAATTGACACTCAGGAAATAAACGTTTGATACCCTAGCTCCTGTGCTCACTTGTTTCATGACTTGGGGCAAGATTCTTAATCTCTTTGAACCTCTGGAAAATGGAATGAAAGGTATTGCCTACATTATAAGATAGGTAATTGATACATGAAAAATACTTAATGCATGGAATGTAATACTGTAGGTGCTAGACTAATGTTAGCTAACAATCACCAAATGCGTTTGCATTTTTCTGTTTATAAGTCTGTTTATTGCATTAGACCTAGATTCATTGCTTAAATTTTTTTAATGATTTCTGTTTATAAACAACAGATTACCTCAATGTCTACTACATAGAAAGTCCAGTCCAAATGTTTTAATATTTTAAGTATTTATTTTTAGAGAGAAAGGGAGGAAGAAAGAGAGGGAGAGACACATCAATGTGTGAGAGCAACATGGATTGGTTGCTTTTCGTATGTGACCTGATAGGGGACCAAACTTGCAACCGAGACATAATCCAATTGCCCTGACCGTAATCTAATTGGTGACCTTTTGCTTTGCAGGATGATGCCCAACCAACAGAGCCACACCAGTCAGGGCCATTCCAAATGTTTTTAATCAATAAACAAAATGTCACATTTTCACAAAATTAATCTGAATGAGACAGTTTGTATGTTGCTTTAATGAGTCATAGAGTTATTAATCTAAACTGAATAAACTTAATTGTCCATGTTTTTTCCAGCTTGGTGATCACAGATAGTATCCTAGCCTTGAACTAAGGAAGCTTAAGGATCTGTCTGGGTGGACACCACCGAAGTACCTGAACTTTGTGGCAGCCACAGGTCCCATCTATGTAAGTACAGCCAGACCACCAGGCTACAAACCACAGAGCACATGGAGCGTAAACTCATGACAGCCAGGGCGCCACGCTCACCAATAACAGCCTACCTGCCCAGCGCTCTGCTCTTCGTTCCTGAGCCCTCCAGTTCCTGACTTCATTCCTGGACTCTCAACATCTCACTCAGAGCCTACTTTACACTTGTCATCCTTTTTGGATGTTATCTATTCAGCCAGAATCCATGGATCTAAAAGTAATATAACAGGCTTCCAGTTTCAAGTCTGTCATCAGAGTTTGGAACTTATTACTTCCAACCTCAAAAATAAGGGAAAAGCTGAGAAAACTGAAAACCAGCAACTTTTCTTTGATTCATCAGATAATTCAGGTCACAAAGCAAACTGCCACCATGAAAACTGGAGAGAGGGGCTAACACAGAGAATCAGGAGCAGAAATCTATGGCTGGAGCCAGTATTTGTAAGAAATGCTTAAAAGATCATTAACTAACTGCTGGAGAATGAGTGAACTAGTTTGAGAGAAAAATTCCTGGGAGCCCAGCTTTAGGCTGGGTCCCCCTACTTTTGTGAATTTTACCTCCAAAAGGTCCACTAAGTTTTCAGGGTGAATGTCAGAGAAAAATCCCCTCCTGCCTCCTGCAAGCAGAGGGAGAAAGTATCATTTTGAAATACCTCCAGAGCATCTGTTGTTATTGACAAGGTCTTGCTGGCAAGGGAAACTATTTATCAGAGCCTAATCAACATGGGTTTTATGAGATTCATTCTAAAGGGGTAAGGGAAATACCCAGCTCCAGCCCCCTCTAACCATCCTCTCTTGCCTAAGTGTAGCAGTAGGTATGGAGATGGGTGAAGCTTCACTTGTAAAGATCGCTGTCCTGGGGCAGAGATGGCTTCGCTAGTGAATTCCACCAAACATTTAAGAGAAACATGATAGCAGTTGTTTACAATCTGTTCTAGAAAAAGAGGCAGAGGGAACACTTCTTAACCCATTTTATGAGACCAACATTATTCTAACATCAAAAACACACAAAGAAAGGAAAATTACCACAAGAGACCAATATCTTTCACGAACATAGATAGAAAAATCCTCAACAAAGTATTAGCAAATGGAATCCAGCAATAAATATATAAAAAGAACTATACATCACTACCAAGTGGAATTTATTCCAAGTGTGTAAGTCTAGTTCAAAGTCTGAAAATGGTTGATCTAATTCATTACATCAATAGGCTAAAGAACCAAAATCATATGATCATATCAATAGATACAGAATTTCATTTGACAAAATCCAGCACCATTCATGATAAAAACTCTCGGCAAACAAGGATTAAAAGGGAACATTTTCAACTTGATTAAGAACATTTATCAAAAACCTACAGTTAACCTTATACTCAACAGTGAAGAAATTGATGCTTTCCCCTAAGATAGGGAACTTGTCAAGGATGCCCTCCCTAGCCACTCTTATTTAACATCATACTGAGAGTCCTAACTCATGCAATAAGACAAAAAGAGAAATAAAAGGTATACAGATTGGGAAGAAAGAAATAAAACTGCCTTTGCTTGCAGATATAGGATCATTACATAAGAAAATCCCAAAGAATCAACAACAAAAAAGCAAAATACCAACTTGTGGTATTAATAAACAATTAAAATTAAGTTGCAGTATATAAAATTAATATACAAAAAGGAATGTTCCACCTCCTCATTTTGGCCTTGTAGACCCTCTTCCTCCAACACTTGACCAGTCTCATGCATACATAGGTGGAGTTTATAAGGGCTTAAACAAAGAGGCCTGCATTTCTGGAATACTAACATAATGTACAATGTTAGGAGGTTAACAGAAGTAGATATGGACTCATATTTACTGAATAAAGATGAAAAACAGTCCTTTCTAGGGCTGAGGGCACACGTAAGTTGCCATAAGCAAATAACACTATTTAAGTGCCTAAGTGTGTATATCAATATTCTAAGTATTATATTAAATTAACTAGGATTTTGGAAAATATCTTTAATATCATAATCCTAATGAAAAACAATGATCCATTTTCTTTTTACCTGGTTAACTCTCTTATACTATTTTAAAATATGATGGCAAATAATATTAATTAAGTGTTATAGAATTATTAAATGCTCCTACATACATAAGCTTATTTAGTCAATTATAATTTAACTGCCTCTGAAAAATTATTTGGTTCATTCATAGGAGTAAAAATAGTGAATTATTTCTTCCAAGAGCATATTCAAAACTATTTCCTTACAATTAGGAGCAACTTTGCTGTTGAGATTACTTGTTTTCTGACTGTGTTTAAGTGAAATAAATCACCAAACTTCTATACAAAAAATTATTTTTTATTTGCTAGTGTATATTAGTTTTTCAAATTAAATATAATAGTAATAGTAATAGGTAATATTCATTGCACACTTACTTTGTTCAGGAACCATACTAATTACTTAGATATTTTATATCATTTAATCTTGCAGCAGAAAGTCTGTTTCATTATTACACCAGTTTTTACAAGTGAGGGATATAAGGCGCAGAAAAGAAAACTTATTTGCCCAAAGTCATACATCCTGACAGAACCAAAATCAGAAAGTTCTGTTAGACTCTAGAGCAGATGTTGGCAAAATACCAAATTTTCACATGTGGTCTGTCACCTGTTTTGTATGGCCCACACTCTAAAAGTGGTTTTTACATTTTTTAAAGGTTTGAAAAAAATCAAAAAGAACAATATTCCATGGCATGTGAAAATTAAACTATATTAAAATTTTAATTATTCGCCAAGTTCATTGGAACACAGCCGTACTCTAATTTGGGTACATGTGGCTATGTCTGTTTTTTACTTTATGATAACAAAGTCGAGTAGTTGTGACAGAAACTGTATGGCCTATGTATACTTATATTTACATATAAACACATATATGTACATTTCTCACCACATACACACATGTATAAGTCCTTGTGGTAGGTCATAGCTAAACTTGACCTTCCCCTCACTTGTGCCCTTTCTTAACCAACCTCCTCAACCTACCAACTAATTTTTTAAAATAATTAGTTACAATAATAATTATTAAACAAATTTTAATTAAAAAATTTTCTACTTGCAAGGTTTTCACTCACAGATAATTTGAATAAAGAAAAATATAGACATTCGTATGTATGGATATTACATTAATGTATTTATAGCATACTTCATTCCCTCAAAAGGGAACAAGAAATATAAACTAGATTAAGGGCATATAAAAGGCAACCAGAGTATATAATTGGATTTATTCCACTGGTTCTGTCCAGATAATAAGACAGAACTTCCAATTTATCTGTATTGTAACATCCCAATTAAACCAGTTTTTTTGCCAAACTCAACAGTCTGTTACTTGACTAAATTTATAAAATGCTTGAGGAAAAGGTTTCTTGAGAAATGCCCAGTTATGATTGTACCAAACATCTCTTCCAAAATGTGTGCCTTTTAAGAGCATGACATCATTTTAGTTTAACATGATCACTGAGTGTCTAATGTTCTCAAGAAAAAACTAAGGTTGAAGAAAGTAATTAAAACCAGATCCTGAAAAGTCAATACTAAGACACTCAATCTGTGTGTGTTGTGGTTTTCAGTAAAACACTAAAATGAGGTCATTTTTAATTTTTATTACATTCATGACTCTTGCAAAACCTAACCAGGGTAAAAATGTTTACTTCCTCATTTTTCTCATTAAATCACTATATACAATATAAATTTTCAATGTCATGCTAAAAAGATAATCTCTTATAGTTAGTTTTATAAGTAACAAGAAAAAGAATTCCTGATGAATTGTGGATAATTCAAACATCTCAATTTAGTCACCTCATTTTATTCCCTTCTCCTCTCTTTTGTAAATCCAGATAAGAAATTGTGGAATTGACTTATGTTTTACTTTCTCCTTCCCTCTTCCTTTATCTAGTTCTTTTGGGACTTAATAATTGGTCTGGAGGAGGCACTGAGGACAAAGATTACCACATGCCCAGAAGACACACACACACACACACACACACACACACACACAGTCTCTCTCCAAAAGCAAGATAAAGAGGGATGATAGAGAGAAAAACAAATTTGTGAACTTGAACAAAACAGCTGATCTTGTGCAACTAATAATTAATTCTATACTTCTATGTTCCTGTATTCCTCCATATTTCTCTCTTAGATCACTGAAATTAAATATACACCAATTTTTAAAAGAAAAACGCAAACAAAATATAACCAGAGACACTGAAATTAAGAACACAATCTAACAATAGCTAGAGGGGAGGGGGGAGGGAACAGAGGGGAGCAGGGTACTCAGGAACTACTACAAAGGACACAAGGACAAAACCAATGGGGAGGGTGGAAGCAAGGGAGGGAGTTGGGTTTGGCTAGGGTCGGAGGGAGTGGTGGGGAAAAATGCAGACAACTGTAACTGAACAACAATAAAGTAATTTAAAAAAAGATTACATTCTTTAAAGCAAAGCCAAACTCAGCTGTTTGATCATATAGTTAGCATATGGGTAAATGCTTTCATCTAAAATCTCAGAGCACTGCCCTGGCCGGTATGGCTCAGTTGGTTGAAGCATTGTCCCTAACCAAAAGGTTGCGGGGTTCAATCCCCACTCCAGGCACATAAGATCCCCGGTCTGAGCACCTGAAGAAGGCTCAGTGCTCTGATGGATCAATGCTTCTCTCTTGCATCAATGTTTCTCTCTCTCTCTTCCTCTTTCTCTTCCTCTCTCTCTCTAAAAAAGCAATGAAAAGTGTCCTCAGGTGAGGATATAAAAAAAAGATTATAATCTCAGAGCACCTAAAAAATAGTGTAATTTTCAGGCTCCAAAGAGAGAAAATAAAAATGCCTGGAATCCATAGACTCGAAGAGAAATGGCAGAGGGTTCTGGCTTCCTGATACTTAGCCTCAGACTTTGATCAGCACTTTCTCATCCTATTGAGCATTAAAAAAATTAATCCTGGCTGGCATAGCTCAGAGGATTGAGTGCGGGCTGCAAACCAAAGTGTCACAGGTTCGATTCCCAGTCAGGGTACATGCCTGGGTTGCAGGCCATGACCCCCAGCAACCGCACATTGATGTTTCTCTCTCTCTTTCTCCCTCCCTTCCCACTCTAAAAATAAATAAATAAAATCTTTTTTAAAATTTTAAAAAATTAATAAAAATAAAATAAAAATAAAAATTAACAAGTAATCGGTATTAAGAGGTTATATCATCACCATGATGAATTTCAATACTCTGAATGAATGGTAGTTATTGGTCAAGTGCAATTGATTACCAGATAAGAAATATAATTCAGGTTGTATTTTGCTTGCTTGTTTGTTTTGTTGACAAGCAAGCAAAATATAACCAGAAACATTGAAATAAAGAACAAACTAAGAGTAAATGGTGGGGAGGGAGAGAGGGATAATGGAAGAAAATAGGGGAAGGTACATCAAGGAACATGTACAAAGCACACATGGACAAAACAAAGGGGGTAGGTTCCAGGGTGAGAGCTGGGGATGGGTAGGGCAGGGTGCTGTGGCAGGGTGAAAATGGAGACAACTGTACTTGAACAACAACAATAAAAAAATGTATTTATGCTCAGAAAAAAGAGAAAGTGCTGCAAATGGAGCAGCAAAAATAATTATTCTTTATGTTTTTATATTTCTGTTTAATAATTTATAGATAACTGAAAATAAACAAGAAATCATATATTTATTACATAAATATAATAAATACAAAAATAAATATAATTCAATATTAGAAATGTTAATATTTAACTGTCTTATTTTAATAACCTTTGCTCTATCACCTTGTCAAAGGCCTCTTGAAAACCTGACTAGATCACATTCGTGCATCAAGTTTTGTGTACATGCATGTTTAACCCTTAAATAAACTGCAATAGTTAAATCATGGTTTACCCTTAGGGGAACCTTTTAGCTTTTTCTCCTACTAGGTTACATATATCTAAATGTTTTGTAACCCTCTTTTGTTATTGTAGAGTTACAATCTTGTCCTGAATGGACATTGTGGACCTATGATCTTTGTTTTGAAGGATAATGTTTGTCCTTTTTAATTCTTTATACAATTGAATATACTAGTAAGCACATTTCCTAGGAATTTCTTAGAACCTTAGTATCCAGGGTCTGAAATTGGGAGAAACTAACATTGTTTGACACTAATGCCTCTTAAAGAGATTTCTTAATGGTGCTACAATTTCCCTTAAGTACATTACATTGTCCAGACACAATGAAATATAGGAAAAATAATTTGAAAACAACTTTTCCCCACTAAGCCATATTGTCCATCAGCCATTTAGAGAAGCATCCATCCGTTTCTACTCTTCATTTCAATAAAAATGTAGAATTATATGCTAAAGTCTCAGCACCATTTGACCTTGCGCCTTCTATAGTTCATCAGTCTATATAATAGTTTAACACTCTCCTACTTGTCATGTTAGAACTTCTTGTGAAGTCCATTTCAAATTCATAAAAGAAAATTTTGTTTGCCATACTCTGTGGACTTGTCAACTATTACTTGTGTTATCCTTCTGCATGTGAGATAAATCCTTTCCCCTCAATAAAAGAGTTCCTTTCTTTTTAAAAAAAAATTCCTAGTTTAACCTCAGGTTTTCATAAGTAGGCCATTGGTTCCCTTTAAAACATTACCTTCCGTGATTTATTAATAGGTAACCTAGTTCAATACACGCATGAAATATGATTCTTGTTTTTCTGTTGTAACACGTTGAGATGTTTAATGTTATGTTGTGCCTTCCTCACAGTAGCTACTTCATGACTTCCTACATGTTCCTTAACTACACACCTAGGAAATTTACTTTTTTCATGAGTTCTTAAAATACCAAATTAACACATAATCATTTATCCTAGTTACTTATCTTATGTTTTCCATTCTGGTAAAATATGCTATCCACTGTGTTTGAATAACTTAAGTTCCTAATTGTTAAGCACCTGGTATAATTTTCTACTCTTCTAATTTTCATAGTTAGACTAACATTTCTATATACAGAACACCTTCTTTATACATTACAGTTTTACCATATTGCATTTCATTATTCTCCAAGTAAACTACCTACCTGTCCCTATTTATCCTACAAGTCTAATAATGGGAAGGGAGAGAGTAGGTAGAAAAATGAGAAAATAAATTCTCTCAGTCACCTTAGGCTGCAGAGACCTGACTAAAAGCCAGAAGTTAATCTTGTCTCAACCAAGATCACATACATGTTGTTACATTGCAACCCTTTTTTCCCCCACTGTAACCTACAAAGTTTAATTTGTGCTTAATTTACAGTCTTAACTCTTTATCAAAATGACTTGATTATCTTACCCGAATTCCAATGTTGGTGATTTTATTACAGTCAGATAGAGAAAGTTCCTTTAATTTTTTGTGTCTGGAAAGTATCATCAAACCCTAAAAATATTTAAAATAAAGATCATCTTGTGGTTATAATTTAGTTAGAAGGATATTTCCAATAAGATAACAGTGATTTATACAAAAAATGTAGCTTCTGTCACATTTCTTTACATTTAAAATACCTTGGTTAGAGGCGATGAAACACAAATACCATATGATCTCACCTTTAACAGGAACCTAACCGACAAAACAAACAAACAAGCAAAATATAACCAAAGACACTGTAATTGAGAACAGGCTCACAGTGGTCAGAGGAGAGAGGGGAGGGAATTTCAGGGGGAAAGAGTGAAGGATTTGCAGGAACAAGTATAAAAGACACATGGACAATAACAGAGGGACGGTGGAAACAAGAGGGAGGTGGGGAGGTGGGCAGTGTTGGGTGGGGATAAAAGGCAGAAAACCGTACTTGAACAATAATAAAAAAAATAAATAAATAAATAAAATACCTTGGTTAGGCAATATCATTAAATAAAATTTTCAGATTGTCTCTATCTAATGTTTTGCAAAAAGTGTCACGATATCTCAGAGACAGAAAACTTCTTATCTTGCCACCTGTTTCCAGGTCAATTTTATCTAAATCAATATAAAAAAATCTTAGACTCCCAAACTTACAACTTTATTTTGAAGACATTTCATGTAGCAAATCATCTGTTTTAAAATAAATTCTTACTTATGCCTCACTTAAAATCTAAAAATCTTCACTGATTTTATGTTTAATTGCTTGAAAAGAGGGAAAAGTTCTCTATATAAAGGCCTATAGACAGATCAACATTCATTAATAGCCCACTTCTTTTTTCAGTTCAAAAACTTTGTCTGTTTTTATTTAAAAAAAAGATTGGCCTTAAATTAAAAAAAGTTGTTAAAACTTTAAATATAATGTACATATAATTTTATATTAGTTTCTGATGTACAACATAATGATTCAACATTTACATACCTTACAGTCACACTAAGGCATAATCATCACCTGTTACTGTGCAACTTACCACGATGTTGCTGACTGCGTTCCCCATCACCTTTTTCACTCATCCCCACCCTCAGCCCTCGGGAACTATCAGTTTGATCTGTTTCTATGAGTCTGTTTTTGTTTTGTTTGTTCATTTGTTTTCGTGGGGTTTTTTAAATAAGATTTTTATATATAAGTGAAACCTTATGTTATTTGTCTTTCTCTTACTTTACTTAACATAATACCTATTAGGTCCATCAATGGTGTAGCAAATGGAAAAATTTTATTTTTTTCTTGTGTAATACTTCATTATGTACATATATACACATTCATATACATATGTGTGTGTGTATATACACATATGTATATATCACATCCATACTACATTTTCCTTTTCCATTTATCAATAGACACTTAGGTTGCTTACAAATCTTGGCTATGGTGCAATGAGCACCGGGGGTATGTACATCTTTTTGAATTAGTTTTCATTTTCCTTTTTCTCCTTTTTTCAGTATATTTTATTGATTGAGCTATTACAGTTGTCCCATTTTTTTCTCCCCTTAATTATTCTCTTCCCTTCATTCCACCTCCCTCCAGCTTTCCCGCTACCTTAGTTCATGTCCATGCATCCTACATACAAGTTCTTTGGTTTCTCCATTTCCTATACTATTAACCTGCCCCTGTCTTATTTTCTACCTACCATTTATGCTTCTTATTCCTTGTATCTTTTTCCCCCATTCTCCCACTCTCTCTTCCCACTGAACCCTCCATATGTTCTTTATTTCTAATTCTGTTCCTGATCTAGTTTGCTCAGTTTTTGTTTTTGTTTTTTTTTTTAGGTTCAGTTGTTGATAGTCACAGGTTTGTTGTCATTTTACTGTTCATATATTTTTTAATGTAGTTTATTGATTAGGCTATTACAGTTGTCCCATTTTCCCTTCCACCCTGCACACCCTCTCCCACCCACATTCCCCCCCTTTAGTTCATGTCCATGTGTCATACTTATAAGTTCTTTAGCTTCTGCATTTCCCATACTATTCTTGCCCTCCCCCTGTCTATTTTCCACTGACCATCTATGCTACTTATTCTCTGTACCTTTTCCCCCTCTCTCCTCCTCCCACACCCCTGTTGATAACCCTTTATGTAATCTACTTCTCTGTGGTTCTGTTCCTGTTGTAGTTGTTTGCTGAGTTTGTTTTTGTTTTTGTTTTAGGTGTGGTCGTAATTGTGAGTTTGCTGTAATTTTACTGTACATGTTTTTTATCTTCTTTTTCTTAGATAAGTCCCTTTAACATTTCATATAATAAGGGCTTGGTGATGATGAACTCCTTTAACTTGACTTTATCTGAGAAGCACTTTATCTGCCCTTCCATTCTAAATGAAAGCTTTGCTGGATAGAGCAATCTTGGATGTAGGTCCTTGCCTTTCATGACTTGGAATATTTCTTTCCAGCCTCTTCTTGCCTGCAAGGTTTCTTTTGAGAAATCAGCTGACAGTCTCATGGGAACTCCCTTGTAGGTAACTGCCTCCTTTTCTCTTACTGCTTCTAGGATTCCCTCCTTCATTTTTACCTTGGCTAATGTAATTATGATGTGCCTTGGTGTGTTCCTCCTTGGGTCCAACTTCTTTGGGACTCTCTGAGCTTTCTGGACTTCCTGAAGTCTATTTCCTTTGCCAGATTGGGGAAGTTCTCCTTTATTATTTGTTCAAATAACTTTTCCATTTGTTGCTCTTCCTCTTCTCCTCCTGGTACCCCTATAATTCAGATGTTGGAATGGTTAAAGATGTCCTGGAGGTTCCTAAGCCTCTCCTTATGTTTCTGAATCCTTGTTTCTTCATTCTTTTCTATTTGGTTGTTTCTTTCTTCCTTATGGTCCACTCCATTGATTTGAGTCCCAGTTTCCTTCCCATCACTATTGGTTCCTGTACATTTTCCTTTATTTCACTTAGCGTAGCCTTCATTTGTTCATCTAATTTGCGACCAAATTCAACCAATTCTGTGAGCATTCTGATCACCAGTCCTTTGAACTGTGCATCTGTTAGGTTGGCTATCTCTTCGTTGCTTAGTTGTATTATATCTGTTCTTTTGTTTGGGCCATTATTTTTCTTTTGTCTTGACGTGACTGTTAGTTAGTGAGGGGCGGGGCCTTAGGTGTTTACTGAGGCGGGGCAACCCTTGTGCTGGGTTGTGAAACAGTATGTGGGGGAGGAGTCCGAGAGGGAACAATGGTGCTTGCTGGATTTTAGTCCGCTCTCTGCTGGATTTTAGTCCCTTCTGCCTCTTCCCCCAAGCAAACTGGGCCCTTTTGGTGCTGATCCCCATGTGGGTGGGTTTGTGTACATTCTAGAACCCTGTGGGTCTCTCCAATGAACTCTCCTGTGAGGCTGGGAGTCTCTCCCATCACCTCAACCACCCACAGGTGGTTGGTGTTTTGAGGCTTTATTTCTCCGTGCTGGAACCCTGGGTTATGTGGTCTGTCTTGCTCCCCAGTTAGTTTTCATTTTCTTTGGATAAATACCCAGAAGTGGAATTGCTGGGTAGTATGGTAGTTCTATTTTTAGTTTTTTGAGGAGTCTCCATATTGTTTTCCACATTTGCTGCACCAATTTGCATTCCATTAACAGTGCATGAGGGTTCCATTTTCTCCACCTCCTTGACAGTACATTATTTGTTGACTTTTATTTAGATGATAACCATTCTAACTGGTGTGACATGGTATTTCATTGTGGTTTTGATTGGCATTTCTCTGATGACAGCTTTTACATTTTATACAAGTGGTTTTGCTGTCCCATTTCTTATACCTTCTTTCCTAAACTGACTAATGTGCTTTATAGAGATCATCATGCTTTTGCACTCAGAATCACAATATTTTTATATTTCCATAAGATATGCTTCTTAGACTAGATGTACAAGAGCAATTTCTTCTCATTCTAATATCCCAGAACTGGTTGGCAGGGCAAATACCAAAAGTAGTATATGAATTTTTTTCTTTAACAATATTTTGGATTTAATCTTTCTTGTATTTTTTTCCATTACCATTTTATACCTCCCTCTCCCCAGCAATCATCACCCTATAGTCCATGTCCATGAGTCCTTTTTCCTTTTTGCTCAATCCCTCCACCCCCTAAGCCCACCCCCATTAGCTGCCATCTGCTCTCCATCTATGAGCCTGTCTCTGTTTTGCTTGTTAGTTCAGTTTGTTCATTAGATTCCACATATGAGTGAAATCAAGGGGCATTTGTCTTTCTCTGACTGGCTTATTTCACTTAGCATAATGTCCCAAAAATATGGAATGCTTCACGAATTTTCATGTCATCCTTGTTCAGGGGCCATGTTAATCTTCTCTGTATTGTTTCAATTTTAGTATATGTGCTGAGGAAACAAGCACGCCTTTTAAAGTTTTATTTGCAGGACTGGTTTACATTTTATTAATCTTCAACACAACATTTGAACCATCTTGAAAATGATTATTAAAATATTATATTTTGGGGGTTTTTTACTGATGTACATAAAAAATCCAGATCAAAGAAAAAAGTACTTGGCATTCTTATTAAATGAAGCCACTGTTTAAACTGAATATGTAATTTTATTTAACATTTTGTACACCATCCACAAATAAAAACACTCTGTTCTTTTAATTTTATTTCAAATGTGACTTCTTTTGTTAAGAAAACAGTATGTTTTCTCCTTACTTGTTTTTTTTTTTAATTTTAGAGGGTACAGGAGGGAGAAAAAGAGGGTAAGAAACATCTATGTGAGAGAGAAACATCTATTGATTTCCTTCCATACACACCCCTGGGGACTGAACCTGCAACCCAAGCATGTGCCCTGAGTGGGAATTGAACTGGTGACCTTTTTGTTTGTAGGATGATACCCAATCAACTGAGCCACATTGGCCCAGGCTCCCTTCTTGTCTCAAAACAAAAAATGACCAAAACCTGTGGAGCCATTCACATGTGATCTGGGTTCCAGATGTGGATGCTATTGAATTGGCCAAAAAGTTCATTTGTTTTTTTTTCTGTAAGATGGCTCTAGTAGCGTTCAGTTGTCTCTAACTTTATTTGAAACACTTTTGTTAGTTTGTTTTGTGACAGCTGTCATATCAGTATGCATTAAAAAAACTAATCAAAACTGGTGAATTTTTGTGTAGCCATTTTAATATTGAAGATGGAAGAAAATATGCAACATTTTTGGTGTATTATACTTTATTTCAAGAAAGGTAAAAATGCAACTGAAATGCAGAAACAGATTTGTGCAGTGTATGAAGAAGGTGGTGTTACTGATTGAATGTGTCAAAAGTGGTTTGTGCAAATTTGTGCTGGAGATTTCTGCCTGGATGATGCTCGACAGTCAGGTAGACCAGTTGAAGTTGATAGTGATCAAATTGAGACATTAACTGAGAACAATTAACATTATATTATGCAGAAGATAGCCAACATACTCAAAATATCTAAATCAATAAAGTAATTGGTGAAAATGAAAAATGTGTCTTTTATTTTATGGAAAAAAATGTGTATTTTATTTTATGGAAAAAAATAAACAGACTTTTTGGCCAACCCAATATTTTATTTATGTTAGTAGTACTGAATTTACTTATTTAATTTTTTTCTTTTATTAACTCTATACAGAGGAGAAGGGGGGGAGAGAAAGAGAGGGAGATATACATCAATGTGAGAGAGAAACATCAATCAGCTGCCTCTGACAGGCATCCCAACTGGGGATCAGGCCCACAACCCAGGCATGTAGCCTGACTGGGAATCAAACCAGTGACCTTTGCTTTGCAAGATGATGCCCAACCAACTGAGCCATGCAAGCCAGGGCAGAAGGAGTAGATTTAGATATTCACCCAACAGAAATAATATTGTTTAAACAAAACTATTAACAGATGCAAGGTTTGTCCCATTGCCCTATACTTGATAATAGCTAAATGTTTTATTGTATTTATTATCTTGCCAAGTCAGAATCTTTTAGGATGAGCTGGCAATGAATTACACTTGCTAATTATGATATTTCATGGTTTATATTCTCTTTGCCACTGTATTGAAACTCACTAAAAATTAATGTTCACCAATATTAAAATAAAATGCCATGTTTTATCACTGTAATTGTTCATTAAAATGTATGACCTCAAAATTAAATTAGTTAATTAGCCATTAGATAAATGCAACTCAAAACCACAATGAGATAGCACTACATACCTACTAGGGTGGTTATTCTTAAACAGACAGATATAAAAAGTGTTAGTGAGGAAGTAAAGAAATTAAAGCTCTCATTAACTGTTGATGAGAATGTAAAATGCTCATCACTTTGGAAAATAATCAGGCAGTTCTTCACCTAAAACATAGAGTTGCCATATGACCCAGCAATTCCACTCCTAGGTATTTATTCAACAGAATGAAAACATATGTCAATACAAAAACTTGTACACAAATGTTCCTAGCAGCATTTTTATAATAGAAGAAAAGTAAAACAAACCAAATATTTCAAATGGTTAAGATAGATGTATTATATCCATACAATGGAATATTATTGCCAATAAAAAAGTACTGATACATACTACTGTAGGTGAATATTTTAAAAATTATGCTGAGTAAAAGAAGCCAGACCCAAAAGGCCACAAAATCTATGATTCCACTTATCTGAAAAGCTCAGACTAGGCAAAGATATAGAAACAGAAAGTAGAACAGTGGTTGGCTAGGTTAAACTGGGGAGTGGGTCAGGGATAGGAAGTAACTGCTTATGGGAAGGTTTTTTTTTCCCTGAGTGATGAAAATGTTCTGGAATTAGATTGTGGTGGTGGTTGCACAACTCTAGCAATATATTAAATTCACTGAATTCTATGCTTTGAATTGGTGAATTTTATAGTATATAAATAATATCTCAATAAAAAGTTTATAAAAATTGAATGATATAATAATTGTATAACTAAACACAAATTTGAAATATTCTTACAAGACCCTTCAGTCCAAAATGAATACAGAAATTGCTCACACCTGATGGCCAGTCTATTATTAGCAAGACAAGGAGCAAGAGACGTCATCATGCTCATATGCTAGACAAGTTATTGTAAAGCCCTGCTCTAAGTAAACCCCACTTTGTAAGTGAGCAGCAACAAATCTAAGCCAGCTGGAGGAGGTCAAGTCTCCACTGAAAACTGCCTTGTGCTGGATAGGGGAAGCCAGCTTCTCTGAACAAGTGAAATACACAGTTTTAGTTAACAGAGTTCATTTTTTAAATGGCTTTCTGACTCAGAAGCTTTTCAGATTAATGACCTAAAGAATATCAGAGCCAGTTAAGTAAAATGTTCTACTTGGCACCATGAGGTTCATAAATGCTCCAAATTAGCAATGGTTCCAACATTTTACAGAGTTCCTTTATACCTTTAGAAAGTCTTAAATATCAGGTCTGGGAAAAATGAATTCATTATTAATTCACATTCATTTGATATATATTTATTTAGCAAGCATTTATTATACTGATCAGGCTCTGGGATAGAAACTAGAAGGATGCATATAAAGGTCAATGAGGTTCAATGTTTGCTCTCAAGGAGCCTACCATCTGGCATGGAAGACAGACATGTACAACATACTACAACCCAGAAAAAGGTAAACACTCGCACAGTGGTGGTACCACAGAGAAATGACAAAGCCAGCTACTGTGGATTAGTCAAGACTCTGTGGAGGAGAGTTGTGAGTGGGGAAGTGTACACTGCCAAGAAAACTATATAGAGAAGGATATTCCAGGCAGAAGGGACAGAACTTCAAAAGCAGTAAGATATAAAAATAATATGGCATGGCCCTGGCCAGGTGGCTCAGTTGGTTGGAGCATCATCCCAGTCAGGGCACATACTTAGGTTGCTAGGTTCAATCCCTGGTTGGGGCACATGTAGAAGGCATCTATTGGATGATTCTCTCTCACATTGACATCTCTCTCTCTTTCTCAGAAACAGTATGGCATGTACAGGGAACTGTACAGCAAGGCATGAATACATTTATGATGAATTTTTAAAAAATATCTTAAGACCCCCTGGCTGGTATAGCTCAGTGGACTGATCATGGGCCTGCGAACCAAAGGCTCACTGGTTCAATTCCCAGTCAGGGCACATGTCTGGGTTGTGGGTCAAGTCCCGAGTAGGAGGTGTGCAAGAGGCAACCACAAATTGATGTTCCCATCTTTCTCCTTCCTTTCTCTTCTCTCTAAAAATGAATACATAAAATCTTTAAAAAATAAATAAAATAAAATTCCTCTTTCAAAAAAATATCTGAAGAGCTGACCTAAGAATTTCTCTTACGGAAAAAACCCTGGGGTCTTGTTTTTGTTTTATTTTGTTTTATACCTTGTTACATGCTTGGGATAAAAGTCCTGATGCAGAATTAAAAACGGTGGTAATCAGGATGCCCACAGAAATCGTTGAATATGGATGCAAAATAGAGCAAAAAGTGAAGGCTATGAAGAGTGAAATAAAGAAAAATATACAAGGAACCAACAGTCAAGGGAAGGAAATTGGAACTCAAACCAATGGTTTGGACCAGAAGGAAGAAATAAACATTCAACCAGAACAGAATGAAGAAACAAGAATTAAAAAAAAATGAGGAGAGGCTTAGGAACCTCCAGGGCAACTTTAAATGTTCCAACATCTGAATCATAAGGGTACCAGAAGGAAAGGAGGAAGAGCAAGAAATTGAAAATTTATTTGAACAAATAATGAAGGAAAACTTCCCCAATATGGCAAAGGAAATCAACTCCCAGGAAGTCCAGGAAGCCCAGGAAGGCCAGAGAGTCCCACAGAATTTGGACCCAAAGAGGAACACATCAAGGCACATCATCATGAAGTTACCCAACATTAAAGACAAAAAGAAAATCTTAAAAGCAGCAAGACAAAAGGAGACACTTACCTACAAAGGAGTTCCTATGAGGCTATCAGCTGATTTCTCAAAAAAAAAAAAACAAAAAAAATTTTACAGGCAAGTAGGGGCTGGAAAGAAGTATTTGAAGTCATGAAAGGCAGGGAACTACATCCAAGATTGCTCTATCCAGCAAAGCTTTTATTTAGAATGGAAGGGCAGATAAAGTGCTTCCCAGATAAGGTCAAGTTAAAGGAGTTCATCACCACCAAACCCTTATTATATGAAATATTAAAGGGACTTATCTAAGAAAATGAAGAAGATAAAAAATACAAACAATAAAATGACAACAAACTCACAACTATCAACAACCAAACCTAAAACAAACAAACAAACAAACCCCCTGAACTAAGCAAACAGCTAGAAGAGGAAGAGAATCACAGAAATGGAGATTACATGGAGGGTTATCAGTGGGGAGGGGGAGCGAGGAGAATGGGGGAAAAGTAAAGGAAATAAGAAGCATAAATGGTAAGTACAAAATAGACAGGCGACAGTTAAGAATGGTATATACACAACCCATGGACATGAACTAAGGTGGGGGGATGATGGTAGGAGGGGTGGGTAAAGGGTGGAGGGGAATAAAAGGGAGAAAAAAATGGAACAACTATAATAGCATAACCAATAAAATATATTTAAAAAATGGGGGGGGGAGTCCTGAGGGTTGGCTTGTGCCAAGCTTTTACTTCTGGGAGGGATGGCAAGAGGAGAGTGGGGAGACAAGAAAAAAATGAGGAATGAAGAACCAACAAGATGGATGGACTGGGCCTCAGTGAGGCAAAGGTCAGATGGATGCTTATTTTTTAGGGAAGTTGTAACATCATGAAAATTTAAAGCTTCCTTTATTTCCTCAAAAGTCAGCCAAATTCATGAAGGCTTTGCAGGGAAGGTTTGGGTTTTATTTTCTTGAAGTGTAAGATGGAGCAAAATTTAATCAGGTGAAGCACAGAGGAAAGCAGTGGATGTGGTAGCCTGGAAGAATCACCAGGACTGCAGGTTGTAATAGGGTGAGAATCCCAGCAATTCACAGGGATTCTGGTGAGTACTTTGTTCCTTCGTAGGCCATGGAATTTAGGGACCTGAATCTGTGGGACCCAGGAGTCCCTAGTAATTGATTTATATTATAGCTCCTGTATCAGGTCCATTGAAGGGTATGTCAAGACATAAGACCCAGAAGGAAGTAACCACTGAGTCATTGGAGCCTTGTTCATTATTCTAAGAAATTTGGATTACATCCTATTCAACAGAATTAAACAAAACTTTCCCTTGGTGGGGAATGTAAGGTGGTACATAAATGACACATGCAAAAAAGAACAAGGGTGTAGGGGCCGAAGAGCAAGGAGTGATTGCCTCTAGTTGGAGAAAGGTTCAGAATAGACTTTCATGGACAAAGGAGAATTTGAATTAAGCTTTGAAGACTGAGCAAGATTTTGACAAGTGAAATAATAGGAACAGCTTTTCAGTCTGAGGAAGCAGCATGACTAAAGGCTTCATTTGGAAAGTATGAGTTTGGGAAGTTATTCAGTTTGGGGTTACTGGCATTGAACCAGGCCAGGAACAGATACAAGGACACAAGATATTTGCAGTGGAAGCAGATAAATCCTTGAAAACTATTCTATTTTATCCCAATTTTACATCTGGAATTGTTTAGCTAATGAATATCACTAACATAAACATAAATTATCCCTCCCTTTTAGTTTTAAAATATTCAAATACACAGAAAGTTTCAAAGAATTGTATAATGATCACCTATATACCCTTTACCTAAATTCACCAGTTATAAACATTTTGCCACATTTCTTTTTTTAAGTATTTTTATTGATTATGCTATTGCATTTTTCCCAATTTTCCCCCTTTATCTCCCCTCCACCCTGACCGCCAACCCTCCAGTATTCCTGCCAACCTTAGTTCATGTTCATAGGTTATACATATAAGTTCCTTGAGTCCTCTGTTTCCTATACCATTTTTCATCTCTCCCCGTCTATTTTGTGCCTACTAATTGTGCTTATTCTTTTTTTTATTTTAATCATTGTTAAAATACAGTTTTCTCCTTTTTACTCCCAATCCAGTCCCTCCTCCCACCCTCCCCACTTCCCTCCCATTACCACCCTCCCCTTAGTTTATGACCATGTGTCCTTTAAGTTTGTTCCTGTGAACCCTTCCCACTGTCCCCTTAAATTCCCTCTTCTCTCCCTCTGTTCACCGTCAGCCTGTCCTCTATTTCAGTGTCTTTGGTTATATTTTGCTTGTTTCTTTGTTTTGTTATTTAGGTCCCTGTTAAAGGTGAGATCATATGGTATTTGTCTTTCACTGCCTGGCTTGTTTTGCTAAGCATAGTGTTTTCCAGCTCCATCCACGCTGTTGCAAAGGGTAGGAGCTCCTTCTTTCTTTCTGCTGCATAGAATTCCATTGTGTAAATGTACCATAGTTTTTTGATCCATTCATTTACTGATGGGCATCTTGGTTGCTTCCAGCATGTAGCTATTGTAAATTGTGCTGCTATGAACATTGGGATGCATAGGTTCTTTTGAATTGGTGTTTTAGTATTCTTAGGATAGAGTCCCAGCAGTGGAATTGCAGGGTCAAAAGGCAGATCCATTTTTAGTTTTCTGAGGAAGTTCCATACTGCTTTCCATAGTGGTTGTACCAGTCTGCAGTCCCACCAGCAGTGCACTAGGGTCCCCCTTTTCTCCACAACCTCTCCAACACTTGTTGTTTGTTGCTTTGTTTATGATGGCCATTCTGACTGGTGTGAAGTGGTATCTCATTGTGGTTTTAATTTGCATCTCTCTGATAGCTAGCGATATTGAACATCATTTCATGTGTCTTTGGATTTTCTGTATGTCCTCCTTGGAGAAGTGTCTGTTCAAGTCCTTTGCCCACTTTTTTAATTGGATTCCTTGTCTTCTTAGAGTGCAGTCTTGTAAGTTCTTTATATATTTTGGAGATTAAACCCTTGTCTGAGGTATCATTGGCAAATATATTTTCCCATACAGTTGGTTCTCTTTTAATTTTGATACTGTTTTCTTTAGCTGTGCAGAAGCTTTTAATTTTGATGAGTTCCCATTTGTTTACTCTTTCCTTTATGTCCCTTGCTCTAGGGGACACGTCAGTAAAAAAGTTTCTTCGTGAAATATCTGAGATTTTCCTACCTACGTTCTCCTCTAGGACTTTAATGGTGTCACCTTTTATATTTAAGTCTTTTATCCACCTTGAATTTATTTTTGTATATGGTGTAAGTTGGTGCTCAAGTTTCATTTTTTTGAATGTAGCTGTCCAGTTCTCCCAACACCATTTGTTGAAGAGGCTATTTTTATTCCATTTTATGTTGCTGCCTCCTTTGTCAAATATTAATTGACCATAGAGACTTGGGCTTATTTCTGGGCTCTCTGTTCTGTTCCATTGGTCTCTGTGCCTGTTTTTATGCCAGTACCAGGCTGTTTTGATTACAGTGGCCTTGTAGTATAGTTTAGTGTCGGGTATTGTGATCCCTCCTACTTTACTCTTCTTTCTCAAAATTGCAGCAGCTATTCGGGGTCGTTTATAATTCCATATAAATTTTTGAAGTGTTTGTTCTATGTCTGTGAAATATGCCATTGGTACTTTAATAGCTATTGCATTGAATGTGTAAATTGCTTTTGGTAGTATGGACATTTTGATGATATTAGTTCTTCCAATCCATGAACACAGTATATGTTTCCATTTGTTTGTGTCTTCCTTGATTTCTTTCTTTAGTGTTGTGTTGTTTTCTGAATACAGGTATTTTACCTCTTTGGTTAGGTTTATTCCTAGATATTTTATTTTTCTTTTTGCTATTTCAAATGGGATTTTTTTCCTTGATCTCTGTTTCTGCTGTTTCATTGTTGGTGTACAGAAATGCCTTTGATTTCTGGATATTGACTTTGTATCCCGCTGTTTTGCCAAATTCATTTATTAGGTCAAGCAGTTTTTTGGTAGAGTCTATAGGATTTTCTATGTATACTATCATGTCATCTGCAAACAGTGACAGTTTTGTTTCCTCCTTTCCGATTTGAATGCCTTTTATTTCTTTTTCTTGTCTGATTGCTGTGGCTAAAACTTCCAGTACTATATTGAATAGAAGTGGTGAAAGTGGACAGCCTTGTCTTGTTCCTGATCTTAGTGGAAAAGATTTTAATTTTTGCCCATTGAGAAAGATGTTGGCTCAAGGTCTCTCATATATGGCCTTTATTATGTTGAGGAATGCTCCCTCTATTCCCACTTTGCCGAGTGTTTTTATCATGAATGGGTACTGTACCTTATCAAATGCTTTTTCTGCATCAATTGATATGATCATGTGGTTTTTGTCTTTGCTTTTGTTTATGTGATGTATTACATTTACTGACTTGCAAATATTGAACCATCCTTGCATCCCTGGAATGAATCCCACTTGGTCATGGTGTATTATCTTTTTCATGTATTGTTGGATGTGGTTTGCCAGTATTTTGTTGAGGATTTTAGTGTCAATGTTCATCAGTGATATTGGCCTGAAGTTTTCTTTCTTTGTTGTGTCTTTATTTGGTTTTGGAATTAGGATGATGTTGGCCTCATAAAAAGAGTTTGGGAGACTCCCATCTTTTTGGATTTTTTGGAATAGTCTGTGAAGGATAGCGGTTAGCTCTTCCTTAAATGCTTTGTAGAATTCTCCTGTGAAACCATCTGGTCCAGGGCTTTTGTGTGTTGGGAGTTTTTGGATTACTGCTTCAATTTCTTTTGTTGTTATTAGTCTGTTCAGGCTTTCTGCTTCCTTTTCATTGAGTTTTGGAGGATTATATTTTTCTAGAAAGTTGTCCATTTCATCTACGTTTTCAAATTTCTTGGCATACAGCTCTTTGTAGTAATTTCTTACAATCCTTTGTATTTCTGTGGTACCTATTGTAATCTCTCCTCTTTCATTTCTGATTGTGTTTATTTGGGTCCTATCTCTTTTGTTTTTCTTGATGAGTCTCCTTAAAAGCTTGTCAATTTTGTTTATCTTTTCAAAGAACCAGCTCTTGGATTCATTGATCCTTAGAATTGTGCTTTTAGTCTCTATGTCATTTAATTCTGCTCTGATCTTGGTTATTTCCTTCCTTCTGCTTGCTCTGGGCTGCCTTTATTGTTGTTCCTCGAGTTCTTGTAGACGTAGGGTTAGGTTGTTTGTTTGGAATGTTTCTAACCTTTTTAGGTGGGCCTGTATTGCTATGAACTTTCCTCTCAGGACTGCCTTGGCTGTGTCCCATAAGTTTTGGGTTGTTGTGAGTTCATTTTCATTTGTTTCCAGAAACCTTTTGATTTCTTCCCTAATATCATTCTTGACCCATTCATTGTTTAATAGCATGCTATTTAATCTCCATTATTTTGAGTGTTTTGGTTTTTTTCCTTTGGGTTGGTTTCTAGCTTCAGTCCCTTGTGGTCTGAGAAAATGCTTGGTATGATTTCAATTTTCTTGAAATTGTTGAGGCTTCTTTTGTGTCCTATCATGTGGTCTATCTTTGAGAATGTTCCGTGTACATTTGAAAAGAATGTATATTTAGCTTCCTTTGGATGGAGGGCTATGTATATATCAGTAAAGTCCATTTCCTCAAGGGTATTGTTCAATGCCACAATATCTTTGTTGATATTTTGTTTGGAAGATCTGTCCATTTTTGATAGTGGGGTTTTAAAATCTCCCACTATAATTGTGTTGCTGTCCTTATCTTTCTTGACGTCCTCTAAGCTTTTCTTTATGGATTTCGGTGCTCCTATGTTGGGTGCATATATATTTACAATATTTATGTCTTCTTGATGGATTCTTCCCTTGAGCATTATGAAGTGACCTTCTGGGTCTCTCTTTATGGACCTTTTTCTGAAGTCTATTTTGTCTGATATGAGTATTGCTATCCCGGCTTTTTTTTTCCTGTCCATTTGCTTGGAAGATTTGTTTCCAGCCCTTCACTTTCAGCTTGTGTAGGTCTTTTATCCTGAGGTGGGTCTCTTGTAGACAGCAGATATGTGGGTCATTTTTTCTCATCCAATCAGCTATTCTATGTCTTTTGATTGGAGCATTTAATCCATTTACGTTTAAGGTTATTATTGATAGGTACTTGTCTTTTATATACGTGTGTTCCTCTCTCTCTCTCTCTCTTTCTTCTCTCCTCCTTAAAGCAGTCCTTTTAGAATCTCTTGCAGAGCTGGTTTGGTGGAGGTGTATTCTTTTAGATTTCTTTTGTCTGGGAAGCTTCTTATTTGGCCTTCTATCTTGATCGAGAGCCTTGCTGGATATAGTAGCCTTCGTTGCAGACCTCTGGTTCTCATTACCTGGAGTATTTCTTGCCATTCTCTTCTGGCTTGAAGTGTTTCCATTGAGAAGTCAGCTGTTAGCCTTATTGGGGCTCCCTTGTATGTTACTTCCTGTTTCTCCCTTGCTGCCTTTAAGATTCTCTCTTTGTCTTGACATTTTGTCATTTTAATTATGATGTGCCTTGGGGTGGGTCTCTTTGGGTTCCTCTTGATTTGGACTCTCTGTGTTTCCTGGATTTGTGTGCCTTTTTCTCTCATCAAATTAGGGAAGTTCTCCTTCATTACTTGCTCAACTAGGTTTTCGATCCCTTGCTCTTCTTCCTCTCTTTCTGGTATCCCTATTATATGGATATTATTACATTTCATATTGTCTTGCATTTCTCTTAATCCCTCTTCAT
This sequence comes from Phyllostomus hastatus, assembly GCF_019186645.2. Classification (NCBI taxonomy): domain Eukaryota; kingdom Metazoa; phylum Chordata; class Mammalia; order Chiroptera; family Phyllostomidae; genus Phyllostomus; species Phyllostomus hastatus. The sequence continues at coordinate 44,711,627 of NW_025334041.1, forward strand.
TCTTTCTGAGCCTCTTTTCCTTTTCTTGCTCTTTCTGGATGCTGTTTTCTACTTTGTCCTCCAGCTCGCTAATCCGATCTTCTGCTTCATCAATCCTGCTTTTCATTCCTTCTACTGTGTTCTTCAGTTCAGAAATTGTATTCTTCATTTCCTCTTGACCTTTGTTGAGAGTTTCTATTTCCTTTTTCATGTTGATATCGTTTGCAGTGAGATTGATGTAGTTTCCCTCTAATTTCTGAAAGCTCATTGTGAGTTCATTGAACTTCCTGGTAATCATTGTTTTGAACTCACTATCTGATAGTTGAGTTGCCTCTATTTCATTTAGCATTTTTTCTGAGGCTTCCTCATTTCCCTTCAATTGGGGGTTGTTTCTTTGTTTTCTCATTGTTCGTGGGTTTCTTCTGTTTTCTTCTTGTTTATTAATTGGATCTGTTCTGATTCCCTGTAATTATCGTGTGAACTTCTGTGGTAGAATATTTGTGAGATTCAGTGGTGCAATCTCCTTCGTGTATCCTGGTGTTCACAGCTTCCCCCTACTCTTTTTTTGTGATCAGTTGGAGGAGTAAGGCAAAATGGTTTAAAACAGCAAGACAGTATACTATGATATTTACTTTAGCGGCCAGTAGAGAAGAGATGGGTTATCCTTTGGCTCCTTATAGTGTTAACCGTGATCCTCCACCCCACTATCCATGTTTTAGAAAGGATGGAAAGAAGGTAAGACTCTTATTGGGGATGAGAGGATTGTTAGTTGGATCTAGAAAGCTGTGAGGCTGTGGGAGGTCAGATTCTAAGGTAGGGTTGGACTAAAGATTAGTATATAGGAGTAGTGAGTAAAAGAATAGAGACAACCCCCCACAATAGTATAGTTCAGAAAATTGCAAAGTGGGCTGAGATCAGGTAGGGGGTATTGAGAAGCATTTACAATTGTATAGACTAGGTCTTACTAGCAGTAATAGTAAAGTGACAGTCTTGTGGCAGAATCGATGAGGTCTAGATAAGAAGAATAAAGAGTATAGAACTTTGAGAGGTGTATTAATGGAACACAGATGAAGGATAGTAACTTATCAACACCTTGTGACTGAGATACCAGGGGGAACCTATCAAATGACAGTATAACCAGCCAAGCAAAGAAGATTATACAGAAAGAAAAAGAATACCAAAATATTATTAAAATAAAAAATGTCAGAAAAGTGAGAAAAAGATAATACAAATTTACAGTAACTTGCAAGATTAAAAAAAAAGGAAAGAAAAGCAGAAGATGTAGTGCAGGAGAGATAAATTTGGAGTGGAAAGAATAATATTAGGATGAATGGAAGAGAAACATAAAGGATTACGAGATAAAAGTAATAAGAATTGAAAAATAAAATGTCACATAAAACACAAGATAAAATCAATCAACCAACAACAGCCAGAAAAACCAAACAAAACCAAAACAAAACAAAACAAAACAAAACAAAACCCCAAAAAAACCCCTCTTGTTGGTTTCTAACTGCCCAGACCAGTTTTTCTGATCTTGCTGGCTTCAGCTGGCTGAGGGACCTTTGAAATGCTTCTCTCTCTCCCAGCCAGATGTCAGCAAGTCTGTCAGGTACCCTGGGCGCTCCCAAACACACTGGCGCGCGAGAGTCAGTCTTCTCGACAGTGCACGAGCCCAGCTGTTTCCAGCTCCGTGTTTCCCCCGAACCGCACTCCAAGCAGGTGTTGGTGCCTTTCTTGGCTCCCCTGGTCGGGCTGGCTGGAAATTTCTGAGCCACTACTGTGGGAACACACCAAGTGCCACATCCCTCCTGGGATTGCAGCATGCAATTCCGGCCTCCCTATGGGGCGTGAGCCGAGCAAGGCCCAGCTCATACTCTCCACCGATCTGCACTTCCACCGTGCTAGGGGTACAGGCGCTCTTCCATGCTGCCCCTGGTCCTGTCGGCTAGAGGCCCTCACTTCTCCCCGGTCTCTTGGCGGGTGTTCATATTCCCTGGGTGATTTTTTTCTCAGTCCAACTGGCCAATCTGTTCCGTCTAGCAACACGTTCTCCCCTGGAGTTGCTCACCCCCCGTATTCGGGGTGGGAGCAGCGACTTCCCTCTCCTGGGAGCCCTGGGGCAGACCCTGGAGCACTGGGCAGGCCTGGGGTCTGCACACCCCTAGACCCCACGCTGATCCTTGGGCCCGTTTTGTCCTGTAGCAGACTCCTTACCCTCTGGTTTTCCAGTGAGTGCAATAATTTTTGATGTCCTGCTTTCAAAAGTGATTCAGTAACCTAGCCCACTTGCTCTGTTTCTCCACCTATCCGCGAGTTTCCCCCCTCTTCACAGAAGCCGAGAAAAACGCTGCCTAGAGCAAAGCCGCCATCTTCCATCTCCGTGTTTATTCTTTCCTGTACCTTTTCCCCCCATTCCTCCTTTCCCTCACCCCACTGAACTCCCCCTGTGTGATGTCCATTTCTCTGATTCTGTTCCTGTTCTGGTTGTTTGCTTAGTTTTTGTTTTCATTGTTTTTCTTTTCTTTTAGGTTTTTTTGTTAATAGTTGTGAGTTTGTTATCATTTTATTGTTCATAGTTCTGATCGTCTTTTTCTTAGATAAGTCCCTTTAATGTTTCATATAATAAGGGCTTGGTGATGATGAACTCCTTTAACTTGACCTTATCTGGGAAGCACTTTATCTGCCCTTCCATTCTAAATGAAAGCTTTGCTGGATAAAGCAATCTTGGATGTAGTTCCCTGCCTTTCATGACTTCAAACATTTCTTTCCAGCCCCTACTTGGCTGTAAGGTGTCTTTTGAGAAATCAGCTGATAGCCTTATGGGAACTCCTTTGTAGGTAAGTGTCTCCTTTTGTCTTGCTGCTTTTAAGATTTTCTTCTTGTCTTTAATGTTGGGTAACTTCATGATGATGTGCCTTGATGTGTTCCTCTTTGGGTCCAACTTCTGTGGGACTCTCTGGGCTTCCTGGACTTCCTGGGAGTTGATTTCCTTTGCCATATTGGGGAAGTTTTCCTTCATTATTTGTTCAAATAAGTTTTCAATTTCTTGCTGTTGTTGTTCTCCTTCTGGGACCCCTATAATTCAGATATTGGAACGTTTAAGGTTGTTCCAGAGAATACTCAGCCTCTCCTCATTTTGGGGGATTCTTATTTCTTCATTCTGATCTTGCTGAATGTTTATTTTTTCCTTTTGTTCCAAATGGTTGCTGTGAATTCTGGTTTCCTTCTTGTCACTGTTGGTTCCCTGAATATTTTGCTTTATTTCATTTTGGGTATCTTCCTTTTGTTCTTTCATTTTTCGACCAAGCTCAATCAGTTCTGTGAGCATTTTGATTGTCAGTGCTTTAAATTCTCCATTAGGTAGGTTGGCAATCTCCTCATCGCTTAGTTCTGAAGTTTTGCTGTGTTCTTTCATTTGGGCCATATTTCTTTGTCTTGGTGCACCTGATAAGTTGTCAGGGGCAGGGCCTTAGGTATTCACTCAGGCAGGACAACCCTCTTTGTTGTGCCACCTGTGGGAGAGGGGCCAGAGAAGGAACAATACAGCTTGCCTGCTTGTGTGTAACGCACTTTCCAACAGACTCTGTCAGACTGGAAATATCTCCCACCGCAGCAACCCCAGCCTTAGCCCACAGTGAGCTCTGAGTCTAAGTTTTCCCCTTAAGTCAGTCTCTCCCACGCAGCTCTGTGGAGCTTGGCAGTCAGCCCCACCCCTCAGCCACGTGGTGGTGGTTTTTCTGAGTCAGTCCACTCGGTCCACCTCCCCGGTCTGGTTGTTCTGGTTGATTTTTTCTTTAATTCTTTGGTTGTCAGAGTTCCATGCAGTTTGATTTTCTGGCATTTTTGGTTGTTTATTGATTTTAGATTGGTTGTTATCTTCCTTTTGGTTGTGCAAGGAAGCAAAAGGTTTCTACCTATGCCTCCATCTTGGCCGTAACTCTGCCACCCATTTTGCCACATTTCTTAACTAATTCATTCTTAACTCATTTTCATTTGATATATATTTAGTATGTATTTATTATAATGATCAGGCTCTGTGTGTGTATGAACATACATAGTTTTATTAATATATATGAATATAGTTTTATATTTATCCATATACTATACATAGTATACATTTTAAAATATTATATATATTCATATATACATAATGGTACATTTCTCTGAAGCATTTGAGAATAAGTTTCAGATAGCATGATGCTTTACCCCTATGTATTCTCTATGCATCTCCTTAAGAATAATATAAAGTCAATACTCTAATTTCTTTTTTATACAGGACCCAGTTAGTTCATCATTGCATTTTGTTGTCCCTTTAGCTTTTTTTCTTTAAATGTTATCTTTCAAGATACTGACTTTAAAATATTCCCAGCCATGAATAGACACTTCTGCAAAGGGAACATACAGATGGTCAATAGACATATGAAAAGATGCTCAATGTCACTAAACATCAGAGAAATGCAAATTAAAACCATGATGAGATGTCACCTCACACCTGTCAGAATGGCCATCATTAATAAATCAACAAACAACAAGTGTTGGAGAGGTTGTGGAAAAAGGGGAACCCTTGTGCAGCTGTTGGTGTGATTGCAGACTGGTGCAGCCTCTGTGGAAAACAGTATGAAGCATCCTCAAAAAATTGAAGATGGAACTGCTTTATGACCCAGTGATTCCACTTCTGGGAATATATCTGAAAAAACCCAGACACTTATTTGAAAGAATATATGTACCACTATGTTCAATGCAGTGTTATTTACAGTAGCCAATATTTGGAAGCAGCCCAAGTATCTATCAGTAGATTGAAAAAATTATGGTACATACAGGGATAGGCAAAAGTAGGTTTATTGTTGTGAGTATGCAAAACACACAGTTAATTCTTTTATTATTATTATTATTGTATTAGTTATTTGTATTATATGTAAACCAGAAGTCCTTCCCTTTATATATGCAATGTAATATTACTCAACCATAAAAGGAATGAAATCTTACTATTTATGACAACATGGATGGACCTGGAGAGCATTTGGCTAAGTGAAATAAGTCATACAGAGAAACACAAATACCATATGATCTCACTTATAAGTGGAATCTAAAGAATAAACAAACAAAACAGAAACAGATCTGTAGATGCAGAGGACAAACTGACGGTTGTCACAGAAAAGGGTGTTTGAGGGGATGGGTGAAGAAGTAAGGGGATTAAGAAGTGAAAATTGGTAGTTACAGAATAGTCATGAGGATGTAAAGTACAGTATAGGGAATATAGTCAGTAATACTGTAATAATAATGTATAGTGCCAGGTGGGCACTTGAATTATTGGGGAGAATCACTTTGTAAACTATATTATTGTCTAATCACTATGTTGTATACCTGAAACTAGTATAAAATAATATTACATGTCAACTGTAATTAAACATAAAATTAAAAAATAAAAATAGAGATCCCAGGCCAGTATTATGTAGAATGTCCCACATGCTGGGTTTGTGTGATTGTTCTTTATAATTAAATTCTGGATAAACTAAATTTATCCAGAATTTGAACAGGACATTTTGTTGTTGTTTTGGTCACTTGGTTTTCCAGTGAGTTGCAGCAATTTTTATTTTGTAAAAATAATTTACAATAACTTGGACAAAAATTATATGAATCCATTATTAAGTCTTTTGTATATCAATGAAGAATTATATAAATTATAGTATATAATTAGTATAGTCTATATATAGTATATAGAATACTAAATACTAAAACAAATCTCTCTCCCATGATTGCGAGATAAGCCATTTGAAAGTAATGGAGAAAATACAAAAATATGACAAATGATAATAACTGTATTTGTCTAAGGAGTTCACACAAATTGTCAGTAAAAATATATAAATAAGTGAAGAATCTAAACAGACATTTCATGTAAGTAGAAATATAATTGCAATGATAAGCAAATACAGGTGAAATTAATATTACTACAATCCTTTAAAGTATAAAATCAAAACAACTGTGAACTTAATTTCTAACTTCTTGAAATTCAAATAGCCAGTATTGGTGACTGAGTGAAAGGCTGACATACTTATTTCATTGCTGATGGAAACAAAAATTGCTGCAACTCACTGGAAAACCAAGTGACCAAAACAACAAAATGTCCTGTTCAAAAGGAGGGAAAAGTTAAGAGGGTTAAAGGTTTATAAAAACTTCAGGGCAGGCTGCTTATCTTATTTCTGTTTTACATTCAAACCTAGAGTTGCTGCCGTAAATATAGTAGGAACTAGATAACTACGTATCAAAAGAAAGAAGAAAAAGATGAAGAAAAGAATGAATAATGAATGAAATTTTTTGGTGTTTGTGAAAAATAATTTACAATAACTTGGACAAAAATTATATGGATCCATTATTAAGTCTTTTGTATATCAATGAGGAATTATATAAAATATTAACACTATGCTTAATTCCTTTACACAGACCCACAACACTCCTGAAGTAGTTTACCATCTGTTTGAAACAAACTACAATAGCACAAAAACAGGAAATTCAAACAAAATACTAGGCATGAATGTAAACATGACAAGTATATCCATAGACAAGTATATCCATAGATGAGCAATTTTGTTTTACAGAAATTGGTGGAAACTTCTCTGTCTTCAAATTACTTGATCCACTGGTGAAGTATGACATTGCTGACAATCTCCCGCTTTTTGAAACACCGTGCCCCTTGATTCTCATGACATCACTTTTAATTCTTCCCTCACCTACTTCTCTGCATGTTCATTTCAGTTTCCACTCTGGATTCATCATCCAAATCCACCCAATATGTACTGTTGTTCACTGGAACTTTGAAGTTGACCTATCTTCTCCTTCTGGCTCTCATCATGGCTTCTTCAGCCACTTCAACCACCTCTAAATCCAGCCAAAATCTCTCTCCTGAGCTCCAGATCTTGTTTCCTAATTGAAAATTGGACACCCAAATATGCCATAAGCACCCCAAACTCAGTACTGTTACTTGCAGAGGACTAGTATTCAAACTGGAAACCCCAAAGTTAATGGGTTCTTTCTCAGCTTTGTGCTACTTTCTGTAAGAAGCCTAGTTATAGTGAATGACTCATGATGGAATTTTCATTGATTTAAATACATTGCTCTTTCCTCTGCATTTTGCAACTTTTATGACCCTCTTTAAGGGGCCTACATTTCCATTGCTGGGAAATCCAATAATATAATCTACACAGCTCAGGATCTTTGATATTTTAATACAGGATATTAGAAAAACAAAGGACTCATGGACATGGACAACTTGTGGTGACTGCAGGGTGAAAGGGTATAAGGGGACTAAATGGTAATGGAAAAAAATACAATAAAATTATTTTAAAAAACCACAAGATTAAGTTACACACAAGAGAAAATGATGCAATCAAGAGACACAATAAACACAAGATGTATGAGGATGCTGTTGGTGTAACAGGGCATACTATTTTACAGCAAATATTTTTATAAGTACAAAGAGTATCCAAAATAATGGTAAAAGTATAATAAATACATAAATCAGTAACATAGTAATTTATTAACCCTATCAAGGATAATGTACTATGTCTAACTGCATGTGCTATACTTCATGGGACAGTTAACACAGAAGGTTTGTTTACACCAGCATCACCACTGATATCCAGTGGTTGAGCAGAACATCATTATGGGGCACATGACTGTTTAAATCCATCCTATTTCACTCTCTTCCTAATGGTGGCCTGCATTCTGTGTGTGTGGCTGATTTCAGTGTTCTGAATTGAAAAGTATCTGCAGGTTGCACATAAATGATACCTTTTTCTTTGGAAAAAGAAAAAGAAAGAAAACATATTCTATGAAATAGGATGGAATGGGGTAGCCAGAAGTCTAAGATGACTGAAAAGTCTGATGTAATTATTGGGGGTTAGATCATGGGAAATCTAAAAAGAACAAAGGGTCTGTGACAGTCAGCAAACACAAGAAACCTCCTTTCTCCCTGCTTTTTTTGAGGATAAAATGAGATGTAAGTTATGACACAGGAGATAGAACTGGGGGAGGTTGTTGAAAATCCTTGTGTAAATTTTCTGCTTTCAGCAATGCTTGAACTGGAATATACACAGTTTCTATGATTCCTTGCTAGATTTACTGAGGAATGAAACAAAAATGAAGATTCTGAAAGTCAAATGGGTATCTGTCTTCTTTTTTGTCACCCAGGCCCAAAGTATAGACAGATGTGTCTTGGAATTAAACATTCTAAAATGTAATTCAGCATCTTTTCTCCTACTCTCTCCTTTGCTCCCCATATCCAGCAAACATATCGCCAAGTTCTATCTATATTACTTTCTAAATATCTCTCAGGCATGTCCCTTCTGCCACTACTATCAAACCTCATTATTTCTAGCTGTCATTGCAATAGCTCACCCTTTCTTACATAGGTCTTCCTTACTGTTGTTTCTGTATACAAATCTTATGAGTCCTTCTACTTGGAGTTCTCCAGTGGCTCGCATCGCATATAGTGTATAGTGGGAATCACTTTGCGGGACATCCAAGTCCATTTGCGTTCTTCCCTCCACCTCTTTTCTCCAGCTTTATCACCTGCCACATCCCTTATCTTCTTGTGCCATGCTCTGACAATGTGAAGTCACTTGTGGGTCCTCCAGCACATAACTTTCTCCATGACTCCATGCCTTCCCACCTGCTTCTTCCTCCACTGAGAATGTCCTCTTCTTTACCTCACAAATAACCTACTGAAGCTTTCAGCTGCGCCTCAAAAGCTGAAAAGCCTTGCCCAACTTCACAGAGACATAGCACTCACTTTCCAACTCCTCCATTCTGCCAAGATGTAGCATGTGACAAGATGCACAAATCTCTATCACAGCAAATATGCCTCATTATTCCATAGTTTGAGTTCATCATTGCTAAGGTGTATTGATGCTTACCATGTGTAAGGCACTATGTTAAGCAGTTTACATTCATTATCTTATTTAATTCTCATAACACTGAGAAAAGTAATATTATAATCACTTTTCCAAAGGGAGGGAAATAGAGGCACAGAGAGTTTGAGTAACTTGTCCAAGGTCTCATAGTGTGCTGGCACCAGCCAGAATGTAAACCCACACTCTGCACTTGTGCTTTTAGTAATCTTTAACCATGTACTGCTATTATTACTGTTGTTCTTTCAGCTCTAGACTGTACCTCAAGGTCAGTACTATGGCTATAAATTTAGTACTCCCAGAACCTAGCATGGTGTTTGACACACAGTTGACAATAAATAAATATTTGTGAATGAATGAGTAGTCTGTAAAATGATCTGTTTTTAATGGACCCAATTTTGTCTTATCTAGTTGGCATACTCTCAGAATTCTTGGTTGGAATCTACTTCCCTTTGTAATTATGTGAATCAGTGTTTATATTTCATATATTCCTTTCTGAAAGATTTGCTCTGTTTGGTGTTGACTACCACATTATTGCATGAATAAAGAACAAAATTTATACTTGGAAATACGTTTTATCTCAATTAACACTTCCCCTGTCTAAAATCACTGGTAACACTGTCTTGTACAATGTCCTCGAAAATGTATCTTAAAATCAAGAATGATTTTCCCTTTTATACTCTGGTTGGCAATTACAATTTTATAAAATAATTTACCTTTTCTTCTCAGTTATTTTTATTTATTTCTACTTATTTGATTGTTAGTATGAATTTTGTAGTCATGTTTTTTTTTAATGTATCTACCTCTCTGACCTAATTTATTGACCTACACGTCTAAAGGAAAGCAGGCTTTGGTCCACACACAGAAATAGATCTTTTATATGTTTATGGAGGGAAGGAAAATCAGTATCTCTTCTATATGAAAACAGAGCAACTCACCTTGAGACTGTTTGCCTCCTACCTGGTGGAGTTTGAGAGGAGGCTTATGCCACCAAAGAATCTCCTAGAAGGAAGTGACAAGTTAAGCTGGTCATTTCCTTTTGCAATGTTTTTGGTAGGCATTTTGCTGGAAACAGGAGACAACTGACAGTAACCTCTGTGAAGAAAACCACTATTGCTAGTTATGGGACCAGCAGATTCATATAAAGCCACTGACTGGGGAGAAGGGCCTGGAAAGGACTAAGGAGAGGTCTGGCTTCATGTGAAAAAGTACAATAGGGCAGACTTCTTGTTATGTACAGATCCATTTGTCTCTGAGTAACACTGCTTCCTTTTAACTCTGATTCTTTCTATTTCTTGAATCCCAAGTGATTTCATATGTTTCCTGCTTTAGAGGTTTGGCTTCACTGAACCTCAGGCTTTATTTGTATGTGTGTGTTCCATGCAGATGGGTGGTCTCTTGAAAGTGTATCATCAAACTAAGACATGCAGCTGTAAGCACTCCCACTCCAGCTTAGAGCATAGCTGAAAAAATGTGGGATTTAAAGAAGCTGTGTTTGGTTAAGAGGAAGGAAATGGTACCAGATCTACTCGTTCACTCACTCACTGATACACTGATCAAGTATTTTATATTGCTCTTGCATTTTAGGTGTCACACTAAGCATTCCAAATGCAGGATGATCCAGCCTCTGCCCTCACAGTACTACAGAGAGATAGGCTTGGAACAATTATTCCAATGTAATCAGCTGATTGTTTCAGTGAAGGCATTGTGAAGTACAGTAGAAACACAGGACAGGGAAATCTTAAGCCTGCCCAGGAATCCCAGCACAGCTTCATCCCAAAACTCAAGGGATCAAGGGAAATCCCAAAACTCAAGGGATCAAAGGAGAGGATGTTTCAGACAGAGGGAATAACGCAGAGATGGGAAGACAAGGAGAGCATGACATGTTTGAGCAGATAGAAGAGGGTCACTTTCGTGTCTCTGGAGCTGAAGATGAAAGATGGGAATCAACTGGAAGTTAGGCTGTAAAAGTAGTCAGGGGCCACCTCAGGAAGAACTTGGTCCTTCACATTAGATCGTTTAGACTTTATAGTGTAATCAATGTGGGGCTCCTAAAGAAATTTAAGCAAGAAAGTGAGAGGCTCAGACCTACATACTGGAAGATCACATTGCAGCAAGTAGAGAATAGAGCTGAAGACAGTGGTATTTAAGGCAAGAGAAGTTAGCAAGAAGAAATAGTGCCTGAATGGCAGGGGGAGCAGGGGTGGAGGGGAGGAAGGGGAACAGAATAAAGAGATATTTAGACTATACCAATGATGGTTAAAGTTCTCACATTGGTTTTCTCTTCCTTTTTAAACTATATTTTACTGATTATGCTATTACAGTTGTCCCATTTTCCCCCCCTTGCCCCTCTCCAACCAGTACCCCTTACTCCCTCAGGCAATCCCCACACCATGTCCATGGGTCATGCGTGTAAGTTCTTTGGCTGCTCCATTTCCTATGTTGTACTTTTTACATCCCCATGGCTATCTGTAACTACCTGTTTGTATTTCTTAATCCCCTTACCTCTTCACCCATTCTCCCACACCCCCTCCCATTTGGCAACCATCAAAACACTGCTCTCTATATCCATGATTCTGTCTCCGTTCTTCTTGTTTGCTTAGTTTGTTTTTAGATTCAGTTGTTGATAGGTATGTATTTACTGCCATTTTATTGCTCATAGTTTTGAACTTCTTATTTATCTTAAACAAGTCCCTTGAAAATTTTAAACATTAATGGTTTGGTTATGATGAACTCCTTCAGTTTTTTCTTGTCTGGGAAGCTCTTTATCTTCCCTTCAATTCTAAATGATATATTTGCTGGGTGGAGCCATCTTGGCTGTAGATCCCTCTTTTACACTTTTCCTTTCTTTTAAGTATATTTTATTGATTATGCTATTGTAGTTGTCCTATTTTTCCCCCTTGGCACCCCACCACCAATACTCTCCTTCGCTCCAGCAATCACACCCTCCCCCTTAGTTTATGTCCATGGGTTGTATATATAAGTTCTTTGGCTTCTCCATTTCCTATACTATTCTTAACATCTCCTTGTTTATTTTGTACTTAACAATTATACTTCTTAATCCCTGCACCTTTTCACCTGTTTTTCCCCTTCCCCCTCCCAGCTGATAACCCTCCAAATGATCTCCATATCTATGATTCTGTTCCTGTTCTGGTTGTTGGTTTAGTTTGTTTTTGTTTTTTAGGTTCAGTTATTGATAGTTGTGAGTTTGTTGTGATTTTAATGTTCATAGTTTTGATCTTCTTTTTCTTGAATAAATCCCTTTAACATTTCATGTAATAATGGCTTGATAATAATGAATTCCTTTATCTTTACTTTGTCTGGGAAGCACTTTATCTGCCCTTCCATTCTGAACAATAGATTTGCTTAATAGAGTAATCTTGGTTGTAGGTCCTCATTTTTCACCACTTGGAATACTTCTTGCAAGCCACCTCTTGCATGCAAAGTTTCTTTTGAGAAATCAGCTGACAGACTTATGGGAGCTCCACTGTAGATAACTGTCTTATTTTTCTTGCTGCTTTTAAGATTCTCTCTTTATATTTAAGCTTTGGCATTTTAATTATGATGTATCTTGATGTGGTCCTGTTTGAGTCCAACTTGATTGGGATTCTCTATCCTTCCTGGACTTATATATCTATTACCATCTCCAGATTAGGGAAGTTTTCTTTTATTATTTTTTCAAATAAGTTTCCAAATTCTTGCTCTTTCTCTTCTCCTTCTGACACCCCTATGATGTGAATATTGGACCTCTTGAGGTTGTCCCAGAGGATCCTTACACTATCCTCTTTTTTTTTGGATTCTTTTTTCTTCTTGTTCTTCTGATTGGTTGTTCTTTTCTTCCTTATGTTCCAAATAGTTGTTTGATTCTCGGTTTCATCCACTCTGTTGTTTCTTGTAAATTGTTCTTTATTTCAATTAGTGTATTTTCCATCTCTGAGTGGATGTCTTTTATGCTGTTGAGGTCCTCAGTAAGTTCCCTGAGCATCCTTAAAACCAGTGTTTTGAACTTTTCATCTCATAGATTGCTTATCTCTATTTTGTTTAGTTCTTTTTTCTGGAGTTTTGATCTCTTCTTTCATTTTGCCCATGCTTCTTCATCTCCTCATTTTGGCAGCCTCTGTGTGTTTGTTTCTATGTATTAGATAGAACTGCTATGATTCCCTGTGTTAGCATCATGGCCTAATATAGTAGGTGTCCTATAGGGTACAATGGCAAAGTCTCCCCTATCTCCTAAGCTGGGTATTCAAGGTGCACCCTTTGTGTGGGCTGAGTACACCCTCCTCTTGTAACTGAGTCTTGGTTGCTGTTGGACAATCAATGAGAGAGATTTACCCAGGCCAGTCAGTTGTAAAAATTGCCTTGACCTTACCATCAACCTTCACCCTCCATGAAGAATCAGCTGTGCAGGAGCAGGATGGTGGTACTCTGATGCAGCCTGTAGCTGTCTACTGGTGTGCAGGCTCTTGGGTTTCCCAGGCAGTGCAGGCCAAGGTCAGCCCCCACCTGTGGCTTGCTCAGGGCCACTCTGCCTGAACTATAAAGCAATCTGAGATGGCTGCTACTTGTGCTGAGCTTGGAGATTCCAAGCTATGAATATAGGCTGACTGCTGCTAGTGCTGGGCCTGGGGCTCACTGAGGGCAGCTGTTGGTTGTTTGAGAGGATTTAGGAGGTTGTGAAGCATGAGCCAAGGCCAGCCATTCATATGGAAAAGCTACTGTTAACAGCTGTAAATTGGGTGAGAGGGAGTCTCAGGGGATCCCCAGGGCAGAGCAAAGAGTATTAGCCATGTTGATGGAGTGTCAGATATGACACCCTGCTGGCTCCGTGGCTCTGCCTGCCTCTGTCTGGGAGAAAGCTGTCCCCTAGTTCTCACCTTGATTCCAGCCACTTCATTTCATCCCTGTATGCCACTGGTACCTCTCAAGCTGCTACCTGGTGCTAGAGCTTAGAGGGAATAAATTTGAGTAAGTACATGTGTGGATTCTTTAGAGGAACTGCTTGGGATTCTAAACGTTTTTTCTGTGGACTTAATCCCTGCTGGTTTTTGCAGCTAGAAGTTATGGGGACTTATCTTCCTGGCACTGGAAGCCTGGGCTTGGGGGCCTGGTGTGGGGCTGGGACTCCTCATTCCTAGGATATCCCTCCAAAGTTTTATGCACCACTTGTGGATGTGGAACCAGCCCATTCTGCATCTCTGCCCCTGCTACCAAACTGGATGGGTGTGGTTTCTTTAATTCTGTTGTTGTCAGACTTCTATTCAACTCAATTTCTGCCAGTTCTGAATGATTATTCTAGAATTTAATTGTAATTTTTATGTGATTGTGCGAGGAGGTAAGCTGTGTTTACCTAATGCCACCATATTGATTGGAAATCTCTCTCATAGTATATTATTTAGTCATAGAGAGATTTTTTTGCTAGAAATATCTTAAACTACATGACCTTATAACATATACAATTAAAATTAATATGGATACCACATGCCAATCTTCAATTAAGGGTTTTTTTTTTTTGCAGTTCAGTTTGAAAATGATTTGTGTGCTATTAATAATTCAAGAGTCATTATTATTGTGAGGCTATCTAACTAGATAACACCTTTCTTTTTTTAACTGTTGTTCAATTATAGTTGTCCTCATTTTCTGCCATTACTCTCCCCTGCCCTACCCACCTCCATCCCACAACTTCAATCTTTTCCACCCCTGTTGCCTTTGTTCATGGTTCCTTATACATGTTCCTTGACCCTTCCCCTTCTTTCCCCCCTTAACCCCCTCCCCTCTAGTTACTGTCAGCTTGTTCTTTATTTTCATGTCTTTGGCTATATTTTGCTCACTTGTTTTTTTTTGTTGATTAGGTTCCATTTATAGGTGAGATCATATGGTATTTGTCTTTCACCACCTGGCTTATTTCACTTAGCATAATGCTCTCCAAATCCACCACACTGTTGTGAAGGGTAGGAGTTTCCTCCTTTCTTTCTGCTGCATAGTATTCCATTGTGTAAATGTACCACAGTTTTTTGATCCACTCATTTACTGATGGGCACTTAGGCTGCTACCAACACTTGGCTATTATAAATTGCACTGCTATGAACATGGGAGTGCACAGGTTCTTTTGAATTGGTGTTTCAGGATTCTTAGGGTATAATCCCAGGAGTAGAATTGTCATGTCAAAAGGCACTTCCATTTTTAGTTTTTTGAAGAAATTCTATACTGTCTTCCACAGTGGCTGCACCAGTCTGCCTTCCCACCCAACAATGCACTAAGGTTCCCTTTTCTCCATAACCTTTCCAGCACTTGTTGTTTGTTGATTTGTTTATGATTGCCATTCTGAACAGTGAAGTGGTATCTCATTTTGGTTTTAATTTGCATCTCTCTCATGGCTACTGATGCTGAGAATTGCCTTTCATATGTCTCGGAGCCTTCTCTATGTCCACCTTGGAGAAGTGTCTATTCAGGTCCTTTGCCCATTTTTTAATTGGATTGTTTGTCTTCCTGGTGTGGAGTTGTGTGAGTTCTTTATATATTTTGGAGATCAAACCCTTGTCCAAGATGTCATTGGCAAACATATTTTCCCATATATTTGGGTTCCTTTCCATTTTGTTGATGTTTTCCTTAGCCTTGCAGAATCTTTTTAATTGAAAAAAGTCCCATTTGTTTATTCTTTCCTTTATGTCCCTTGCTCTAGGGCATGTGTTGGTGAAAATATTTCTGCATGGAGTATCTGAGATTTTCCTGCCTATGTTCTCCTCTAGGACTTTTATTTATAAAAGTGTTACAACTTATATTTAAGCATTTTCTCCATCTTGAGTTTATTTTTGTGTATGGTGTAAGTCGGTGGTTGAGTTTCATTTTTTTGCACATACCTGTCCAAATCTCCAAACACCATTTGTTGAAGAGACTATTTTTACTCCATTTTATGCTCCTGCCCCTAGATAATATCTTTCTAGGGAACTATGCTATAATGCCACAGAAATAAAATTACAGCACACTGAGAACTAAAGAATGCTTATTTTGGGGGAACATACATAGAGACATTTTTGTCATCATGTGATTTATGTTTACTTAAAGAAAAAATGCATCAATGAAATAAAACCTTTTGATATTGCCTTGAAATGATATAGATGGAAAAGTGTGATTTTCTGATAATTATGACAGCATGACAAATGTTTATTATAGATTAAAAATTATGTCAAAAATATGTTTAAAGGCACTATTAGCTTATGTCAAGATGCTTTAGCTACTGGCATGATCATCAGTGGTTACTCACTAAGCATCTGCCTACCCAGGCACCTGAAGAATAGAAGGACAAGCATCTCAGGCAAAAGGTACATGTGTGCAAAGGTCCTCAAGTAGGAAATAATTTGGCTTGTTTGAGAATCTAAAATGTGGCAGTGGAGCTGGAGGAAAGGGACTGAAGGGAAGAAGGGCAAGAGATGTCATCAGCAGGGTAAAGCAGAGATCTGTTTAATTAATGGTAAATGTTCTTTCAAATGTTGGTCTTTCCCTGTTTTAATTTCTCTGTTCTGTTAGATACTGTTGGTTATTCCCTCAAAACTCCACACATGACTACACTCACCTGGTTCTCTTATAACCTTTTCACCTTCTTTCTTTAGTGTCCTTTACAGATTCATTAGCTTCTTCCCACTCTTTAAATATTGATATTCTGTTTGTTCTTCCTGGGTGCACATTGCTCTTCACTCCCCACACTCTCTCTGAGGATCTTGGCCACCTTCACACCTCCATGAGAATGCCTCCCACATCTAACTTCCTTAAGGATCTCTCTCCCAAACCTTTGACCTGAATATGCGACACATTCTAAGTCAGTCTGATAGAATTGAAGTCACCTTTCCTGAAAAATCTGTTATTTTTCTTACATTACCTTTTCTGAGATAGGTCTTTCATCCACCCAAAGTCATATTTTTGGAATCATACTTCAACACCCCCACCCCTCCTCTAGGTCCTTATCTTCTGCAACAAATCAATCACCAAATTATTTCAGTTTACCTCCTAGGTATTCCTGAATATCTTCTTTCTATGCTAGTTCTGGCCTCTGACCTAGTTTAAGAATTCATCATCTCTTTTTTAAACTACTAAAATACCCACCACTGCTCTCCCTGCTTCTAGTCTGTCTTCTCTCTAATCTATACCTTAGAGAATAACCCAAATAATCTATATTAAATAAGAAACTGGGTATAACTGTGACTAACCTACCAGGTCCTGCTTCACATTCATTGGTTCAAGTCCAAGCTTCTCAGATAGCACAAAATTCCCTCAGTCCCATCTCCTTCTCATGGTATAGGGTTGGCCAAAAAGTCCACATCGTCTTTCCCATAAAATAAAAGACACATTTTTCATTTTCAATAACTATATTGATTTAGATATTTTGAGTATGTCAGCTATTTTTTGTGTGGTATAACATTGATTGTTCTCAATTAATGTCTTGATTTGATCACTATCAACTTCAACCAGTCTACCCAACCATGGAGCATTGTCTAGCAAAAAAAAGATCCAGCACAAAACTTCACAAACCACTTTTGACCGTTTCAAACAGTCACAGCACTTTATCTATACACTGCACAAATCTTTTTTTGCATTTCATTTGCATTTTTATCTTCCTTGACATAATAAAGCATAATGTGCTGAAAATACTGCTTATTTTCTTCCATCTTCAGTATTAAAATGGCTACCCAAAATTTACCAATTTTGATGTTTTTTAAAAATGCATGCTGATATGACAGCTGTCACAAAACAATATAACAGATTGTTTCAAATGAAGTTAGAAACAATTAAGCACTACTAGAGCCATCATAAGGAAAAAAACAAATGAACTCTTTTTGACCAACCCATACATACTAGTAGTACATAAAGTTCCTTGAACAAGCATGCATTGTCATGTTTTTGTCTTTCTCTGGCTGAGTTAGGATCCTTTCCTCTGCTTCCCCTATCATTATATCTGCCACAACATATTTAAATTACCCTTACTTACCCTTCTAAATTGGGCTGTAGGGAACAGGTCTTATTCACATTTGATAACCTTATAGCTCAGCATTTGTTCCTTCATTCAATGAATATTTGTCTATTATTCCCTAAAGTTCTGGGAACACAACAGTGGATAAAACAAAGTCTCTATTTCTACCTCCTGTTGATTCTTCCTTTCAAATGTCTCTCAAATCTGCTGACTTTGCTCAAGCCATCTCCCTGGTTTTAGCCCTAATGCCAACTCTCAGCCTCCATGGAGCTCACATCCTGGTGAAGGGACTCCAGGAGTTTGCCTACATAATAGGCACTCAAGATCTAATACTCATAGTGAAAAAATTTGAAAATCAGGCAAATGAAAATCTTCTTAAACCACTGTCTAAGCTCACTGTCTGAAACAGTGCTCTGACTCATTTTTCCTTTAAACAACAAATATGGCAGTGACTAAGGCAACTTAAGCAACAGATTGAACTGCCCTAATTGTGGATCCTGTGGTCTTTAGTAAATGATAATTCTTCTGACTTGTGGAAAACATTTTCTATTATAAGTGGAGATATAACCTCATATTCAAACAATCCTCTGGAGTAGGAGGAGAATAACTGATATCCCATTTAACTAGACATTAAGAAAAGCTATAGAAGAGTAGACTTTTAAAGATACTTTAAGATACTATCACATTAGTAATTTATTTCCCTCACTTATACACCCTGTCCTCTTTATATTACAAGAGGAAAACTGACATATTTCCTCTCTCCCTAAAATGTGCTTATTGAATAACTACTAACTTTTGTTTATGGGTGATACACTACATTAGTCACTATTTTCTACAAAGGAATGACTGAGGACAATAAAATTATTATAAGAAGTATATACTGTTTGAAATAACTGTGTTCTCTTTGCTTTCCCCATTTAAATTAGCTTTGTCAGTTAAAACCTTTCTAGATTTCTGCCCTGGCCAGTGTGACTCAGTAGGTTGGAGCACTGTCCCATAAACCAAAAGGATACAGGTTCTGTCTGGGATCAGGGCACATACCTAGGTTATGGGTTTGATCCCCATTTGGGGCACATCTGTGGAGCAACTAATTGATGTTTCGCTCTCACATCTCTCTCTCTCTCTCTCTCTCTCTCTCTCTCTCTCTCTCTCTCTCAAAGCATTGAAAAAGCAATGCCCTCAGATGAAGATAGATGAATAAATAAATAAAATAAAATCTTTCCAGATTTCTAAATATCTGTATTTTTGTCTTTGCTAATTAACTTTATGCATTACATGATTTTCAGAATGTAACACCCCTATGACCTCTGGAAACCTAAAAAGCTGTTGTCCCTCTGAGGAGCAAATTGCAATGATTTTCCTGCTTATTTCCCAAGCCCTCTACCTCTCTATAAAACTGTGTTGTAGGCTAACTCAAACTAAACATGACCAACCTGCAGCAAACCTGCTCCTCCCACTGTGGAAGGCACACAGGTTAGTAAGGGACATCACCATTTACACAGATGCTTAAGCCAAATATCTGTCATCATCCTTGATTCCGTCCCTCTTGTCTTTACTCCAGCATTCATTCTATTTCTACCTCCTGTTGATTCTTCCTTTCAAATGTCTCTCAAATCTGCTGACTTTGCTCAAGCCATCTCCCTGGTTTTAGCCCTAATGCCAACTCTCAGAACTTTTCACCTGGATTTCTGCTTCATAATTGCTGACTATTTCATTTACTATTCCCATGTCCCTCCAGCAAACAGAGTAATCTTTTAAATACGTCTATCTAACCATGTCTAACTGACAATACTGAATGTCCTTTCATTGCTAAAAGGGCAGAGAACAAGCTTCTTGGCCCCTCATGAGATGACCTTTTCTACTTCTCAAACATCGTCTCTCACCACGCTCTTCACAATCAAGCCATACCTGAAGCTGCAGACTTCCTGGATACCACCATCCTTTTAAATCTCTGTCTCTTGGTTCAGCCCCCCCCTTTTTTTCTGGTTCATCCTATACCCATTCTCCTTCTCTTGGAAAATGTCAGGTCTTTCCTGACTCTCTGAGCCAAGTTGTCTCCTACATCCATCACTCTTTGTAGTCATATGCCCCAGGCCTGTCTTCTACCAGAATGTAAATGCTAAGAAGAGGAGCCATGTTTTGTTCATTCTAGCATCCCCAGCACTGAGCACAAAATAAATATTTGTTAGCTAAATGAGCAGTGTGATTCTAACTGAAAACTCATTATTGAAAAGAATTGAGAGTGAATATAATTATTAAAAAACAAAACTTTTTTTCCCAGAAGGAACAATTGGAAAAGATTGTTACATTCAATCTCTGTTAAGTATATGTAGCATTTCAGAGTTTAACTCTCAAATGCCAAGTCTGCAGTTAGATTTGCACTTCATCAGACCACAATCCAGGCTTTGTGTTCAGCTGCCCAAGGTGGCATCTGGGCTGATTTGTTTTCATTTGACTGGGAGAGGTTAGCTTCTACAGCTGTTGTGGTACTATATTGTCAATCATTGCCTTTTAGACCAGAGTTTTACTAATTTGGAGGAAGAAAACAACACCCTTCAAAACACTTATTTTTCCATCTTTTAGCATAAAACAACTAGCACTCTTCCCCAAAGATGTGCACTTACTGTTCTCTCAGATTGTGACTATTCTTTACAAGAAAATGAAAACAGTGAGTGGGATTTGAATCTATTTTTTAAGTTTGAACTTGTCCTCAGTAGATAAAATTTTAATATGTGGTCTTTGGAAATAAAAACTGACTTTTCTCCAAAAGCTAAAAACTAAGAGCTATTAACCCTCAAACAAATGTCTACCAAACAATACAGGCTTGTGGCAGAATTTTATTTTAATATATCTTATAATGTACTTTGATCCTCCATTTCTCGTTACCCTGTGACCCTTTAGACAACAGCTGGGCATTCTATTTGTATGTGTCAGAGAATAGTTTTTATAGAAGAACACAGGAGAAAATAATTCTTTCTCTTTAAACTTTTAAGGCCTTTAAGCTTCAAAGCCTAAACCCTGAATGACTTGGGGCATAACATTTTTAAAAACCATATAATCAGTTGGAACATTTTTTCCACCCCCAAATTAGATACGGAATCTGTGCCAAGAGAAAAGAAGAGGCGCAAAGAAGAGAGGAGGGGAGAGGTGCTGAGGGGGAAGGAGAAGAGAAGGGAGGAAGAGAGAAAGGGAGGGGAAAAGGAGGGGGAGGACAGTCAGAGGGAAACAAAAGAATGAGATGCTAGAGGATCCCCACCCAGGGCCCTGTTCTGGACCCCCCTGGATTCTATCCACCTGGAGAGAAAGTTAAACCTCCTGATAGGTTCGGGGATCTAAGTAAATGGGAACCAATCCCACCTTTCCCCAGTAGGGTTGTGAAAAGCAACAAGGCATCAGAGTTCTTGTGCTCATCATTTATCAGCTAAGATCTAATGAGGAAAACAGAAGCAACTCTTTTTAAAACCAAGGAAATTAAATTGTGACATTGAGTTGGCTACATAAATGGTAGAGAAACCGAGAAGCCAAGGGGATATTAGCAGCAGCAACAATGTAGAGATTAGCAGCAGCAGGAAGCCACTATTAACCCTGTGCTGGAAGGACAATGGGGAAAGATGGTGTTATTGGAGCCTAGGGCTAATGTTACCGAGGGAAGCTGGTACTACAATACGCCTGACCAGATAGTCGATCATAAAGGAAACATAGCTGCTAATGATGATGGAAAGAAAAGTGAAAGGAAATCCTGGTGTCTTCCTTCTTCTGACACTTCAATTGCTCACAAATGCCTCATGAGCACCAAACCCAGCTGGAATCCACTTGAGTCAGCCATTCTGTAGCAGAGTGAGAGAGGGGTGAGGCATGGGCCTGAGGGCAAATACACCTTGGGAGCAGGAAAATGTCTTCATGAGATGTCTAGACTATGGACCTAAGTCAGTCTCACAGAATCCCCATGCTCCAGCATGACTCAGAGGCACACAGAACAAAACACATGTAAGCAGGGAGACTGAAGAATTGAAGGGGCCTTGGTGCTGGGACAAGGAAGACACATAAGGATCTACCTAGATATGAAATCAAAGACAAAAAGGGCCCTCAGAGATTTAGTGGATTCCAGCTTAGACAGAAGACAACATTGAGAAGTTAAGACTCGACTCCACCATGATGAATCTGCTGCATAGAAATACCCCTCACCCTCACTCTCATACCACCAGCAGAGTTGAAGCTGAATCTAAATTCACTCTTAGATAAAGAAAGGAAAAAGTCTAAACTAGTGGACAGAGTCCTCCATCTAAAAGAGCCCACTGTATGGTGGGGAAAGATGAACACATCACACAGACATCAGCAATGCAGTGAGACTCCAAGAGAAAGAGGTCATGTTAAAAGAAACCCTGGGGCTGGACATACACGAGGAGTAGTTGCTTGTCTGCAAGGTAGGGCCTCTCAGAGAAGGCTTCACAGACAGGTGACATTTGGTGAGTTTAAGGGATTGGTAGGGATTTAGCAAGCAGCTGGAGGGAGAGCCTTCCCTCTGGTGTTTTCCTGTGTCCCTCCTAATGCACTGATTTGCAAAAGAAGCCAGTAAATTACTTCTCTAACTACAGCCCACTAAAGACTTTCAGAACATGGGTTCATCTCTGGGTTCATCTTCCATTTGATCAGTGAATGGGGTAATGCTGGAGTGATAGGATGGATGTGATCTGAGTTTCAACTCTAATGAATTGCAGCAGGAGCTTGCAGGAAATGAGTTCCTTACAATGTATGTTTTTGTAGATTTGATGGGGCCACTTCTAGACTTCAGTTTTGAACTACACTTAGATCTCAATGCACTCAAGTGGTCTTATGTTGTAGGCTGTGCAATTGACAAAAAAACATATGTAATGTGTAAAATATATTATTTCCACACAGACCAACTACTATTATGAAACAAATTTCAGATCTGTCATGTAACACTCTCCTTGCAATATTGTACTTTGCCATTTTTTAAACAGAGAAACAAGATCATGATTTACTTACAAATAACCTCATCTATCACTCACTATTCCAGAAATAATATTCCTAAATTTGCCTTTTGTAATCTAATAGGTTAAGAAATTACAATAATTGTTTTTCTCTCCATTGCTTACAAAATGGTTATAACTGTTTTTGAACTTTTTTTTTACCTCATTAGAAATTCTTGTTCCAGAGAGATCTACTGATATCAAGGAGAAAATGTTTATGATAGACTCAATTCCTCTGTCAGTCACATATTCACAATTTCGTAAATTTAAGTAGTTTAAGTTAGGGCAGCTGAAAGAAAGCAGCATAAAAAATTAATTTAGTTTTAATTGCACTGTCAGTAACTTTCTTTACATAAAAACTATCTGGGAAAGCAAATAGTATTGAAGCAAGAATTTTCCTTTTCTCAACATAAAAGTAAGCTTAAAAGTGGAAAATAATTTGATATTACAAAGTTGGATGGAAGGGAGGTGGATTACTATATGAAATTCTTTCTGTGATTTCATTTTACATTGCAATACTAATAAGAAAACATATATAGCATACATGTCATGTAAATAACACAATGAATGACCACAAAATATACAAAGTTAAGTTTCTCACTTATCCCTTATGAGTTTCTACAGGAATTGGGCTTGACCTTTGGTCTATACAAGGTCTTTTATAAGTATGAAGAATCAAAAACAATCCCACCAGCTAGAACACCCCTTAGGAAATGCTGAGTAAAAGTTTACATAGAGACAATATCCTTGAAAAGTATAGGGAAGTCACTCATGCCTAGATATTCATAATTTCATGAATGACTCCATTAAAAATTTTCTCTGCCCTGACCAGTGTGGCTCAGCTGGTTGGACATTGTCCCACAAAGTGAAAGGTCACTGTTTCAATCCTCAGTTAGGGCACATGCCTGGGGTGTGGGTTCAACCCTCCATCAGGGTGCCTCCTAGAGGCAACTGAGTGATGGTTCTCTCTCACATCAATGTTTCTCTCTCTCTTTCTCTCTCTCTCCCCCCCATACCTCTTTCTCTAAAAATAACTAAATAAAATCTTTAAAAAATTTTTCTCTAAGGTGAAGTTAATAAGAAACATCTCCTACACAATCAAAAGATTAGCTTAATCTCTGATTCCAATGTCTTTTTTAATTTCACTAAGTATTGGGCCAGCTTCTGGGATTCCTGATGTTTACCAAATGGCTTTGAAGTTCTATCTCTGATCTCTCCTATCAGCAAGTATACAACTACTAATGACATGATGTAAAATATTATAGTTTTTTCATACCACTCTGGTAGTTTTTCAATAGCGGCATCACCCAACTGGATACAGTTACTTAAATTTAGCTCTCTTATCCTTGTTCTCACAGGACCATCAAAAAAGTACTTTAGTCCCTTGTCACCAATTCTGTAGGAAAGAGTGAAAAAAGCTTTACACATGATTTGATATGTAAATATATTGAATACTATTTAAATAGTTGTTACTACATCCATAGATTCCAAAACAGCAAGATAAAATCTTTATAGTGGTATTTCATCAACATTTTAAATTCAAATTTAATCATATGGTTTTAGTTTAATAAAAGAAAGTATTGGGTTGGCCAAAGAGTTCATTTGGTTTTTCCATAAGATGGCTCACTCTCATAGTGCTTAGTTGTCTTTAACTTCATTTGAAACAATTTCATGGGATTGTTTTGTGACAGCTGTCATATTAGTGTGTATTTAAAAAATAACATCAAAATTGGTGAATTTTTGTGTAGCCATTTTAATATTAAAGATGGAAGGAAATAAGTAATATTTTGGCATATTATGCCTTATTATTTCAAGAAATGTAAAACCAAAACTGAAATACAAAAAGATATTTGTACGGTGTATGGGAAGGTACTGTGACTAATTGAACATGTCAAACGTTGTTTGCAAAGTTTTGTGTTTGACATTTTTTGCTGTATGATACTCCATAGTCTAGTAGACCAGTTGAAGTTGATAGCAATCAAATCGAGACATTGATTGAGGACAATCAATGTCATACCATGAGAAAGATAGCCAACGTACTCAAAATATCCAAATCAATAAAGCAGATTTGCCTTTTATTTTATGGAAAAAAATTATTGGACTTTTTGGTCAACACAATATAATCAGTAGTAATGGGAAAATTTTTAATTAAAGTGCTATTCTTGTTCATTTGTTCACTTAAGTGGCATAATTATCATAATTATTAAGACAGATGCCAGGGTGCTGTGGCTCAGTGAATCAAGTGCCAGCCTGCAAACCAAAGGGTCACCTATTTGATTTTCAGTCAGGACACATGCCTGGGCTGAGGGCCAGTGCCCAATAGGGGACACTCAAGAGGCAACCACACATTGACATTTCTCTCCCTCTCTCCCTCCCTTCCTTCCCCTCTATAAAAATAAATGGTTCTTAAGATTTTTTTTCTCTTGAGTTAAAATGTGATCAAGTTAAGCAGTCCATGATGGAATCTCCTGCAAAAGAAAAAGACAAACTTAGGAGACTAATAAACACTCTGCTACCAGAATCTTAAAGGAATTTCCACTAAATACAAGGTCAATTTAGTTTGACTGAAGCCCAGTAAGTGACCTACAGATCCTTTCCTTCTAAAGTAGAGAAAACCTGGAAGAAGACCTTGATCTCAGTGTTCCACACTCTCTCCCTGATCAGAGACACCTGTGTTTGGTGCCATTCCTCAATGACATATCCTGATTTATTAATGGTTGAAGGTCTCTTTGGCCTACCAGTTCCCTGTTTTTTACTGGAATCTTTATTTTTAATTCAATTTGGAGACCACCAATTTCTTCTAAAAAAAGCATTTCAGGAAATAAGGCAGAATTGGAGATGGTTCATTGCATTCCAAGTGAGGTGGCTTTCTCACACAATAATTCTACAGGTAGGTATATAAATGAGAAGAGCCTCAGGAACAATACATACTGATTGCTGACATCTTTCATTCATTTGATCAGATTTTCAGAGAACTGACCAGTATGTACAAGCAGAAGATGATCCTGATTCAGTTGAATGGGTCATAGTAAGTAGATGCTTGCTGTGCCTATCTACTCACTTTCATCTGTAGTATGAGAAAGGGACAGCACCAACCCCTAGGAAAGCAGTAAAAGGCCTGTGGGTGGGGGAATGGGAAGGACACAGGAAGGATGAGAGCCCACATGCAACTGATCAACTTACGTATTGGCAAACACAAGAGCTGGGGTATTCATAGGGAGATATTTTCACTAACAAGAAAATAAAATACAGAGTAGGGTTTGTAAGAGTTGAGAAAGTATACCTCTGAAAATGATTTTAAAAAGAAAATGAAAAAATATTAGAACATATTGAGACACAACCCTCTGCCACTTCACGGAAAAGCCAGCTGTTCCCCTTTCTAAATCTCAATCTGTCATCTATACAATGGGATTGGGCTGAGGAGACAAAGGATTATGGCAATCATATGATTACAGGTTAAAAAAAAGAAATAAATGCTGAAGATCATTAAAGTTACAACCTTGAACTTCCAGTCAAGTTGGTGGCATAGACAGACATGTGTGTCTGGTTGTGTGGTTGCCACTTCACACAACCACATCTAAATTATGACTAAAATATAGAACAACCATCACACAGAACCATCAGAAATTGAGTTGAATGGAAGTCTCACAACTACAGAATTGAAGAAACCACATCCACTGAGACTGGAAGGAGGGGCACAGGTGTAGAATGAGCTGGTCAGTCACCAACCCATGGTGGGTAAAAATTTGGGAGGGATATCTTGGGATCAAGGAGTCCCAGCATCACACTAGGACCCCCAGCCCAGGAAGATGAAGTCCCCACAACTTCTGGCTGGAAAAACCAGTGAGGATTCAGTCAGTGGAAGAAAATTCTGGATCCCCAAGCAGTTCCTCCTAAAGAACCCACACATGGACTCATCTACTCAGACTTACTCTCTCTGAGCTCCAGCACCAGCTAGCAAGTAAAAAGGTACCACTGGTATACAGAGAAAAGTTGAAGCATCTGCCATCAAGGTAAGCAGAGGCCATTGTCCCTTTTTTAAACTGTCCTCCCACAGACCTGGCAAGCTGGTGCCATAACTGAGACTCCATCAACCTGGCTAACACTGTTTGACCCATCTTGGAGATCCCCACATACTCTGCCCCACCCAACTTCTAGGCCCATGCAAGCTGCTTTTCCATATGAATGGTGGCTCTTGGCTCAGGCTTCACATCTTCCTAAATCCTATCAAACAAGCAACAGCTGGCCTCAGTAAGCCACAGTCCCAGCACTAACATCAGCTAGCCTAGAGTCACAGCTTGGCTTTACCTAGGAATCTCCAGGCTCAGCACAAATAGCTGCAGTCTCAGATTTCTTTGTAGCTCAAGCATGGTGGCCCCGGGAAAAACACTGGAGGGGGCTGACCTTGGCCTGCATTACCTGGGAAACCCCAGGGCCAGCACACCCAGTGGACAGCTACAGACCATGTGGGAGAACCACTACCCTGCCCCCGCACAGCTGAGCCTCCACAGAGGGCAGAGGTTAGTAGTAAGTGGTCACAGCCAATCCTTGCAACTGACTGGCCTGCATAAGTCCCTTCTCTTGATCTGCCAACAGCAACCAAAGCTCAACTACAAGAGGAGGGTCTACTCAGCCCACACAAAGGGCATACCTTGAGTACCCAGCTTGGGTGATAGGGGAGGCTCTGCCACTGGACCTACAGGACATCATCTACTACATTAGTCCATAACCAAGACATGGAGTCAAAGAATCTCTACCTAACACATAGAAACAAACACAGGGAGGCTGTCAAACTGAGGATACAAAGGAACATGGCCCAAATGAGAGGACAGATCAAAACTCCAGAAAAAGAGCTAGATGAAATGGAGAAAAGCAATCTATCAGATGCAGAGTTCAAAACACTGGTTATAAGGAATCTCAAGGAAATTAGTGAGAACTTCAGCAGCACAAAAAAGATTCAGTCAGAAACAAAGGATACACTAATTGAAATAAAGAACAATTTACAGGGAAACAACAGTAGAGTGGATGAAGCAAGATTCAAATCAATGATATGGCACATAAGGAAGTTAAAAAAGCAACCATTCAGAGCAACAAGAAGAAAAAGAAATCCAAAACACGATAGTATAAGCAGCCTCTGGGACAGCTTTAAGAGGTCCAATATTTACCCCATAGGGGTGCCAGAAGGAGAAGAGAAAAAGCAAGAAATTGGAAGGCTATTTGAAAAAATAATGAAAGAAAAGTTCCCTAATTTGTTGAAGGAGATAGACATGCAAGTTCAGGAAGCATAGAGAGTCCCAAACAAGATGGATGCAAAGAGGCCCACTGCAAGACACATCATAATTAAAATGCTAAAGGTTAAAGATAAAGAGAGAATCTTAAAAGGAAGAGGAAAGAAGTTAGTTACCTACAGGGGAATTCTCATAAGGCTGTCAGCTGATTTCTCAAAAGAAATTTTGCAGACTAGAAGGGATTAGCAAGACATGTTCCAAGTCATGAAAAGCAGGGACCTACAGCAAAGATTTCTCTACCCAACAAAGATGTCATTTAGAGTAGAAGGGTAGAAAAAGAGCTTCCAAACAAAAAGAAGGAGAGAAAAAACTACAGGAGTTCATCATCACGAAGCCATTATCGTATGAAATGTTAAAGGGACTTATTTAAGAAAAAGATCAAAACTATGAACAATAAAATGGCAAAAATGGAAATCAACAATTGAATCTAAAAACAAACTAAGCAAACAAGAAGAACAGAGACAGAATCATGGATACTGAGAGCATTTTGAGGGTTATCAGATGGGAGGGGGTGTGGGGGAATTGGGTAAAGAGGTGAGGGGATTAACAAGTATGAATAGGTAGTTACAGAATAGCCATGGGGATGGAAAGTACAGTATAGGAAATGGAGTAGCCAAAGAACTTATACACATGATCCATGGACATGACCAGTGAGGGGATTGCCTGAGGAAATGGAGGGTGCTGGGTGGAGGGGGGAGTGGGGGAAAATTGGGACAACTGCAATAGCATAATCAATATAATATAATTTTAAAAATTTTAAAAAATGTATTAGAACATATTGAACTATGTGAAGGAGGGGTCAGAATTAATGAAGAGTGACCTGGCTGAAATAAAAGTAAAGATTGTCTAAGATGCATTTTGAGATGAAAAGATGACCACCTGAGATAAGAACAGAAAACAAGGACATTAAAAATTCAGTAACAAAAACTGAATTTAAGGCATCAAAGCCAAAACTGACCTTTTGAAAATTAAATTAGTAAGTAAAAAGCATATTTTACAAGCTCCTTTGGAATACAGAAGATTAAATAATTAAAAATAAATGAAAGAGATGGAAAATAAAGAATTTAAGGTTCAACCTTTACAGAGGATTCTTGAGAAAGAGACAAAAATAAAAATGAAGCAATAGTTGGAGATAAATAAAAGCCTTTTAAATAGCAAAACATAACAACAATTAAAATAAAATAAAATAAAGGAAAATAAAATAAATAAATAAATAGCAAAACATGTAAGAAGTACAAATTGGTAGTCACAACATAGTCATGGGGATATAGTAAAAAATATTGTAATGGCTGTGTCTGGTACCAGTGGTGCTAGGGTTACTTGGCCAGTGCTCTGAAATAGAGTGGGAGCAGAGGAGAGGGGCCAAGGGAAGGAACCGCTGGAGGCAGGGGCATTATCATATTGGCTTGGTAATCAAGCTAGCCACGGTGCGTGAGAACAGATTACCCCATGCCTAGGCAAAGATGCAGCACTGGAAGAAATCATTGTGCTGAGCATGTGAAAAGCTAGTGAGGTGATTGGCTGATGGAAAACCTTCCTACTCCCTTTTCCCCAGGTGGGAGTGGGACCAGAGTACATTTGACTGTAGATGTCAACATGGCAGCAGGAGGAGGTGCTGTCCTGTCAGTCTAGCCTGGGAGAAGGACAGGATTAGTTGGACTTGCCAAACCCTTCAAGAGCATGCAGAAGTTTGGCCTGGGAGGTTTAAATTAAGGGGAGGGAGAAACGTGCTATCTTACTCTTGGATCCACCTGGCAGATGTCCTAGCCAGAGCATGTGAGCGATCTGGCTGGTCCTGGAAGCTGCATGGTGAACAGCAGCTCTACTAACACACACAGACTCTAGGAGAAAGCCCAAAGCCAGGCAGCCACCCACTCAGCAGCCTTGGCCACCAAAGGAGAGAGAAAGATGGAACAGGAGTTCTGGATATTGTTTTGGGCTTTGGTCCTTTGTTTTGTTTGTGTTTTGGGGAAGAAATGAGTGTGGAGATAGGAAGTCCTCCAAACTCCCAAACTGTGCAACATTTTTAAAAAGACCTCTTTCCTTCCCCACCAACATCTGTCTCCAAAATTTGCCTATGGGTGATGGTGGGCAGCCATAGCCCACTTTTGTTTGATAACACCAGGTGGGTACTGGAAATACCAGTGGCAACACTTTGTAAAGTATGATTGTCTAACCACTGTACTGTATACCTGAAACTAATACAAAATATTAAAATAATATTGTAAGCTATAATTGAAAAATAAAATTTAAAAATAAAATAGTAAAATATAATCCACACATTAGAAAGGGAAAAACAAATAAAAACAAAAAATGTTAAAAAAAAGTACAAATAGAACACATAGATGCAAAAGAAAACCAAATATATATAATAATAACTATAAATAAGTTGAAAATATTCCCTATTAAAAGACAGAGATTCTCAAACTGATTGAACAAATGAAATCTAAATTATAAGTAGTCTATAAGAAACACATTTAAAACAAAATGACAACAAAATCAAAAGAAATTGAAAAGTTGTATTAGGCAAATGTACATAAAATTAATACCATGTGGCAATTTTACATTGAATCAAAATACTATGATAGAAAAAGTATTAAATAAAATTAACAGGATAATTTTATATTGATTAAAGTTACCACACCCAATGAAGTTAATATGATTGAGTATAGAATCTTGGGATCATTCCCCCTTGAAATTGTGCAGAGTGAAATGGTGTAAGTATGTAGCAATATGAAAACACGTGTGTGTGTGTGTGTGTGTGTGTGTTATCAAATAAAAACCAGACTGGACTTGGATTTCTCCTTTGCAACAGAATGAGCACGCATATGTATTATATAAAAATATAAAGAAAAATAACATAAATATCCATTATAAATATATTTTCTGTTAGAGGAGAAATCCAAGGTGAGCCTGATTTGCTTTAGTAATTTTAGTTATGAATTTTATGCAATATATAATATAGCATAAATACCAAGTAAAGCAAAAGTAATTAGAAATTCAAAGGAATGTAATTAAGATACAATTCTGCGATAGACTCAGCTTTTGACAAACAGAAAAGGGACATAAAAATTTGTTATATAATTAACTTAAATTCCATGAATACTTTATATTAACTTGCTAAACAACACAACCATCATCTTCCCCACTACCCTTACCCCTAAGTAAAAAAGTCTCAATCCCCAAAGGCTGAAATTGTGTAGACCATAATTTTGTATTATGATATCATAAAACTAAAAATTAATGACAAAATGGCTCTGGGTGGTGTGGCTCAGTGGGTACAGTGCCAGCCTGTGAACTAAGAGTTCACTGGTTCAGTTCCCCATCATGGCATATGCCTGGGTTGTGGGCCAGGTTCCCACCTGGGGCCTTGCAAGAGGCAGCCAATTGATGTTTCTCTCACACATCAATGTTTCCCTCCCTCTCTTTCTTTCTCCTTTCCTCTCTCTAAAAAATAAAATATTTTTTAAAAACCAATAATAAACTGACAATTAGATATAAACTACTTGGAAACTTGAAAACATCTTTAATAACTAATTCATGGATAAAGAGAAAATCATGTATTATAAAACTATATTTTCTAAAATTAATTTATATATTTAACACAATTTCCATTAATATCTCAATAGAATTTTTCCTGAAAATTGATGAAATTATTCTAAATTTTATTCAGAAGAATAAACTGGCAGAAATATCTTACTTAAGACTACTGATGCCCCATCTGGTGTGGCTCAGTGGTTTGAGCACTGGTCTGCAAACCAAAGGGTCACTGGTTTGATTCCCAGTCAGGGCACATGCCTGGGTTGTGGGCCAGGTTCCCAGTAGGGGCCATGAAAGAAGCAACCACACATTAATGTTTCTTTCCCTTTCTTTTTCCTTCCCTTCCCCTCTGTCTAAAAATAAATAAATAAATAAATAAATAAATAAATAAATAAATAAATATATTTTAAAAGACTACTGATAAGGATAGTCTCATCCTGTTATTTAGATATTAAAATATTATAGAGCAATAATAATAATAATAAACACTTATTGAGTACTTATTGTGTGCCAGGCATTAATTAACTATGTGATCCTCACAACAATCCTAAGTATATACTTGGATCTTCACCATTTTACAAGTAAAATACTGTGCAAGATTAGATAGAAGACAGATAAGTGAATAGAACAGAAAAGACAGCCTTAAAACATACACACACACACACATAAATGAGGTCTGTCTGAAAAAAGTCAAGCCATTGTTAACATAACAAGAACAGTTTGTGAGACATTGACATAACCTGGCAGCCAAGGACAGTGGACTGGAATGTGCATGTGTAAACAATGATGACTTCACAGTACTAGTCAGTGGGGGCCGTAGATGTCATTGAGTGAGCGAGCATGTGTACTGTGTGGCTGTCATATTCAAGATGACTGAGTGAATAGAACAACAAATCTGTATAAATTTTGCATTAAGCTTAAACATTCCTCTGTGGAAACCATTTGAATAATTCAGAAGTCTGCAGCTATGGGCAACTGGTGATTGGCAGCTTCACATCTTGTGCAGAGATTTTTGGCAAAACATCAGATCACTCAGGTAACTCAGCTGCCCTACAGCACAGATTCGGTGCCCTGAGGCTTCTGGCTTTTCCCAAAATTAAAATCACTTTTGAAAGGAAGGAGATTTCAGATGTCGATGAGATTCAGGAAGATACTACAGGGCAGTTAATGGCAATTGGGAGAACTGTGTGAGGTCCCAAGGTGCCTACTTTGAAAGGGGCTGAGGCATAATTTTTTTATGTACAATGTTTCTTGTATCTTGTCTCCTCTTCAATAAAAAAAAGTCTCTATATTGCACAGTACATGGCTGGATACTTTCTGGACAGACTTCATGTACTCACATATATGTGCATGTATGTATATATGGTTAAGTACCTGTATGTATGCATGTATGCATGCATGTATGGATGGATGTATAAACCTATATTATAATCCAGAAGGCAACTAAAGTCAAAAGAAAAGGGTTATTCAGGTAATGGTCCAAGTCATTTAATAGTTTTAAATTTGGCTATGTATCAGAAGCATCTATGTTTCTTTAGAACAAACACATGAATTGGAGTTCTATCCCTAAATAGTCAGATTCTATAACTCTGGGGGCAGGGGGCTCTGGATGTAGTGTTATTCAGCTCCTCAGGTGATTGTGATGCCCTAGAATTTTTATGTTTAAATCATGTATGTATTTTATCTTTTTGTTACTAATTCTTGATTTAATTGAATTATAGTGAGAGAATACAATTTGTTGATACCAAAAATTTTAAAGTTGTAGGAACTTGTTTTAAAAAGGTCCATTTTTTAAAGGATTAATGTGTGGTTAAGAAATGTATATTCTTTGACTCTCAAGCTTATTGTTTTAGGTGTGTCATTTACAGATGAATTTTTAAAATCTAAAACTCTGATACTAAATCATCTCTGTCTTTTCACCCTATGTTATACTCTTTCATATTTTTCATCTTTTTTTTTACTCTGCTGTCATGGAAGTGGTTACCTTCCAGTTCTGTACTTCTTACCTCAGTGAGTTCTAATCTGCTGGTTAGCCACCCATGAGTTCTTCATTTCAATAACTATATTATATTTTTATTTCTAAATGTTAGTTTTTAAAAATAAATCTATCGATAGTTATTTTTATATTTTATTGCCTGCTTCTATTTCTGATTCTTATTTATTTCTTCAAACATATCATTCATAGTTACTTAATATTGCACATCTGGTAATTCTAACATGAATTATTTGAAGGTCAACTATATTTTGCTGTTCCTGGTAACTCCTTTCATGTTGACTCATGTCTTTGTACACTTGATGATTTCTAATTGTGAACAACTATTTATTTAATCTTAGTCTGTGGAAATCCTGAGGGCCCAAATAGAAGTTCTTTCCTCCAGAAAGTTTTGAGCTAACTTTTTCCAGAAGCCTGGGATGATACCTGAGACCACTTTGTCCATCTTGAAAAGGCTCAGACCTTGCAGAGGTCTCAGGTTCCACTTTCCTGTCTTGAGTCTTGCTCAAAACTGATTCTCTCAACTGCAGTATTAAAATGAACATTTATATTCAGAACAGCTCTACTTTTTATGTTTCCTTGCTATTCACTTTTCATCTCAGAAAGTCTGTTCATTGAGACAGTGGTACAGACTCAAGATATTGGATGTTAGGTATTTTTCTTACTCTTTGTAGCCTTGCAGTGTATTGAAAATATGTTCCATCAAGGATCTAAATTATTTGTGGCAGTGCCCTTTGAAGAGGTTTTTAAACTATACTGCCTGTGGTAGAAAACCTTCATTTATTTTATAAGGTTAGTTAACCCACAGAAGCCTCAGTGAAATAGAAGAATGAAATTCAATTTTATTTTGCATATTAATTAGAGTAGCTGTTACACACACACACACACACACACACACATTGTGCTTGCATCATGATGCCAGCCTCCTCATAAGCTTGCAGCCAAAATGCCAGCCAGGGCTTGAGTCATGTGGAGGCCTGACTGAGACTGGCGGTCTGCTTCCAAGCTCACTCAATAGCTGTTGGCAGGAGGCCCAAGTTCTTTGTAGCCCTTTGACTGGGGGCCTCATTTCCTAATCCATGTTTTTCCTACTTTAAATCCTGTGTTACCCCCTCCCAGACACATGGTGCTTCCCTGCCTCAATAATATGGAACATGGGTTAAGATTTTGTGCAGCTTAGCTTATTACTTTGACTTACTTATATTTTCCCAAATATTAGCCAACTTCATCAAGTGTCAAGTGCTTTTTTGTTATCATCTGGCCCTATACTATTATGAGGAATTTACATAGGCAAGAGGCTGAGATATTTATTGGGGAAGAGGTTTTAGCAAGAATTTGAGCCTTGCCCACCTAAGAATACCAGGATGGAAGCCCAATAATAGCCCAGCTGAAGAGAATTTTAGTAAAAACTCACCATCTATATATCTGTCAGCAAACTCACACAGAGGAGAAATCTAACCAGTACCCAAGACTGGTTCCTCATAAGCAAGTCTGAAAGTCCATTTGGGGAAAGACCTGTTAACTGAACTAGCTGTAAGAACACTCATTAGGAAAGACAGCCCATAAGTGTTTCTGTGAATTCATTTAATCTAAGAAGAGCCTGTGATTCCAAATATCCTGAGCTTTCCCTGAGAATCTGCCTGCACCCCG
Source organism: Phyllostomus hastatus (assembly GCF_019186645.2). Classification (NCBI taxonomy): domain Eukaryota; kingdom Metazoa; phylum Chordata; class Mammalia; order Chiroptera; family Phyllostomidae; genus Phyllostomus; species Phyllostomus hastatus. The sequence continues at coordinate 44,746,936 of NW_025334041.1, forward strand.
ATATAAGCAGTCTGGGTTGGGTGCCCCTCCTTCGCATTTACACTTACCTCCCAGCACTCTACACTTACCTCCACTGAGACTCCTGACTTGAATGTTTACTCTACTACTACCAGTGGCCTCCTTAAGGGGGCCTGGCACACTCCAGATTTCCGATGCTTCTTGAATATTTGATTGAATGACTCATTACCTTACACAATTTGCCAAATTCAACACCCTGAGTCGTTTCAAAGGTGAGAGTGACTTGAGGCTACCATCTGTTACTCTCTTGCAATCCACCATGTAAATGTGACTAATGTTTGGATAATGCTTGCCTATAGATTTGAAGCATGCATCAGTAATTCTTTTATTTCCTGTTCAAAAAAAAAAAAAAAAACAGAAGAAAGGACAAGCACTGTATTTAAATTGCCACAAGAGTAAAAGTTAATGCTGAACCACATTTTTAATATCACAGACCTTCAAATCGGATCTTTCTGAGGTTACAAGTAGAAAGAGCTTTGAAAGCACAATCGGAGATATGTGGTGCACCGATGAAAGCCACTGATGCAATACGAGGACATTTCTCAACTAAAACCTTTAGAAGAAAAAAGATCATTAAATTAACCAAAGTACAAGCTTGGCAAAATAATGAGGCCATTTTTTTTCCTCTCAGTAGTTTCAGAAATAGATACATTAACTATTAAATTTTCCTTTTTCAAAGAAAACAACTTTTTCCATTATATTTTAGTATACTTATATTAGAATAATGCAGAGGAATCAGAATTAAATCATGTTATGAAAGTATGGAAAAATATGAGAAAATAGAATGCTGAAAATATCACTACATTTAGAAGCTTCACATGTAGAACTAAACTTAAAAATTATGCTTAGCTTAAAATATCACTGAAACAAAAATATCCTAACTGAATTTTGTGAAACAAGATTTCTTAGGGTATTTAAGAATTCAAATGTTCAAGTATATGTATATGCATAAATTTTAAATGATTTTCTTAATATGAAAAAACAACTGATATGAAAAGCCCACCTGTATTTTTTAGTAATCCAAGCCACTGAAAAAAAATGCCCATCTAATGAAACTGAGAAGAAAATGTACTTTCCAACTACTTACTTTTACACAGTTGTCCGTCAGCGTTGGCATGTCATTGATGGTCAGATGCATAATTCCAGTGCAGCTGTCTGCAATGTTCCTAAAGCCTTGGACTGAAATCTGGATTGTGCAGAGCAGGTGAAAATAATGGGAGAACACATTAGCATGAAATCTAATAAAACTCTCTGGTGGTAATAACTAAAAGTATGTCATGATTTTACTACTAAGTTATAAAATTGAAACCATAAAATATAGCAGACATAAAGGTAAAGAATCTAGTCTTGATTTCTTTCTTTTTTAATATTTTATATGTCTATATTGTTAAATGATCACCACAATAAGTCTAGTTAACATAGTAATTATTTGAGGTAAAATTCATGTGATGTAAATTAATCACTTAGATAAGCTATTTAATCATTAATAATTTTGTGCAACCACAATCTCTCTCTAGTTCCAAAACATGTTATCTCCCTAAAACAACAATTTTCAACTTTTTCATCTCATGACACACATAAAGTAAGTACTAAATTTCTGTGTCACACCAGAAAATATTATATTTCTGCTGATCTGACAAAAAATAGGTGTAATTTTGATTCATTCACAGTGGAAGGCTATTGTTGTGTTGGCTGTTGTCATTTTTTTATTTGACAATCTGAGGAACAAGAGGTCAGTGGCACTAACTAAACAGTCAGATATTGCACATTTTAAAAATTCTTGCAGCACCACCGGTTGAGAATCACCACCCTAAAAGGAAATCCTGTACCTATTAAGAAGTTGCTTCCCATTCTTGCCTTCTCCCAGTCCCACAGGTTAATCAGTAACCTGTGTTCTATGTGTACGGATTTACTTATTCTAAATATTTTCTATAAGTGAAATTATACAATATGGGGTCTTTTGTGTTTAGTTTCTTTCACTTAGCATAATGTTTCTGAGGTTCATCCATTATGTAGCAAGTATCAATCAGCACCTTATTTGTTTTTATGGTGCAATAATATATTCTATTGTATGGATATATCATTTTTCATTTATCCATTTGTCTGTTGATGAATATGTGGGTTGTTTCCCTCTTTAGGACATTTTAAATAGTGCTCTTATTATTATGCATGCACATTTATTTGTTTGAGTACCACTTTTGAATTTTTTTTGCATATATATCTAGTGGTGGAATCACTGGATCCTATGGTAATTCTATGTTTAACTTTTTAAGGAACCACTAAAATGTTTTCTACAGTGGCTGCACCATTTTACACACCCACTAGCATCTATGGGGGTTCCAATTTCTCTACATCTTTGCCAACATTTATTTTCCATATATCCATATTTTTCTTTCATTTTAAAATTTCCTGGTGGGTTGAAGTAGTATTTCGTGGTGATTTTGATTTGCATCTCCCTAATTGATGATGATATTGAGCATCTTTTCATGTGCTTGTTGGTCATTTGTGTATCTTCCCTGGGGGGATGTCTATTCAAGTCATTTGCCTATTTGAAATTGTATTATTTGCATTTTGGTTGAGTTGTAAGAATTCTTTATATATTCTAGATACTAGGCCCTTAGATATATAACTTGCAAAAATGTTCTATATTGTTTAGCTTGACATTTTAAATAATATCCTTTGATATACAAATTTTGAATTTTGATGAAGTCCAATTTACCTATTTTTGTTGTTGATATTTCTCATGCTTTCAGTATTCTAGCTACAAATACATTGCTGAATCCAAGGTCATGAAGATTTACCCCCCAGTATTTTCTTCTAAGTTTTATCATTTTAGCTCTTATATTTAGGTCATTGGTTCATTTTGAGTTAATTTTTGCACATGGTGTAAGGTAGGGGTCCAACATCATTACTATTCTGCTTCTTATTATTATCATGTTATATGCAGATATCCAGTTACCCAGCATCAATTGTTGAAGAGATTCTTTCCCCCATTGAATGGTCCTGGGACCTTGTCAAAAATCAATTTGCCATAAAAGTATAGGTTTATTTCTGTACTCTCAGTTCTATTTCATTGATGTATATGTCTATCCTTATGTCAGTACCACACCCTTTTGAATGCTGTAGATTTGTAGTATTGATTTCCTTCTTTCAACCATCATTACCCATATTAATGGAAGCAGCAGTGGTGGAGAGTGTTCAAAATAATGACTGGTCAAAAGATCAAATATATTCACTTATGATGAATTACCTTAAAATAAGTTGTTACTTAGGCTCCATTTCCTATAACAAATGAGCATGGATGGGAAATGAGATGATGTTCAGATTCAGTAATGAGAAACTGAGACTCCACCCAAGAACAGGCAGCAGAGGAAACAGCCCTGCAGAGTCACCTTCACAATAGCATGAAGGGAGAAAAGGAACAGCAGCTACAATGAACCTCTTGGGAGACCTTGGAGACTTCATGTGTACCATTGCTCACTAAAGGTTAATGGACCTTGGAAGGTTAATGGATAATGGAGGAAAGAAGGTGAAGGATTGTCAAGGAACACATATAAAGGATCCATGGACAAAGCCAATGGTGGGGGAAGGATTGAGTGTGGGAGGGGTGGGTAGATAGGGCAGGGAACAGTGGCAAGGGGAAAATGGGGACAACTGAACAACAATTAAAAAAAATAAAAGAAATGCAGAATCTTAATCCACCATACACAGACACAGAGGCTGCACTTGAATAAGGTTCCCAGGTGATTTACATGCAGGTTATAGTTTGAGAAGTGTTAATCCAGAAGAAATAAGTGAGCAAAAGAATGGTGGTAAGTGTATTAGTGTATTAGTTAGGGTTCCACAGAAAAACACAGAACCAATAAGATAGATTTTAAGGAATCAGCTTATGCCACTGTGGAGGCCAGCAAATCCATCAACTGTACAGCAGATGACAGGCCGGAAATTCAGGGAAAAGTTGATGTTGCAGTTTTGAGTCTGAAATCTGCAGGCTGGAACTCAGGCAGGGTTTCTGCATCAGTCTGGAAGGAGAATTGCTTTTTCTTCAGGAAATCTCAGTCTTTGTTGTTAATGCCTTCAACTTATTAGGTGAGACCCATCCATGTTATGGAGGGTAGTCTGTTTTACTCAAAGTCTACTGACTTAAAGGCTTTTCACAACAAAAGAAAGCCCTTCACAATGACATCTGCACAGGTGTTTGAACAAGTGGGCATCATAGCTTAGCCAAGTTGACACATAAAATTAACCATTATAGTAGGAAATGCACCAACATGTTAACAGTGATCCTCTCTAAAGTGTGAATAGTTTCTGTGTTTTTCAAACATTCTACAATAACCATGTAATAGAAAAGAAAAAGAAAAGAATGTCTTTTGGGAAAATAAAGCAAAAAGAAGTTTTTAGACCATTTTGTATCATCTGCTATATAGACTTCTTCCAAGTATGGGTTTGGGGGAGTGCTGCATTTAGCCTTTTTGCTACTGTCCCTGATTCTTCACTGTAGACCTGTTTGACCTCCTACTTATAACAGCATCTTTTCACCTTCATTTTAAGACCTTTGACAAACCAGCATGTCTCACTGAGATTCAGTTCCAGAGCACCACAATAAAGCTAATGTTACAGTAAAGCAAGTCACACAGATTTTTGGTTTCCTAGTGCATATGAAAGGTACACATCTTAATTTAAAAATAATTAATTGCTAAAAAATTTTAAGCATCATCTGAATATTCAGAAAGGTGTAATCTTTTTGCTGATGAAGGGTCTTGCCTCAATGTTGATGGCTACTGACTAGTCAGGGTGGTAGTTGCCAAAATTTGGGTTGGCTCTGACAATTTCTTAAAACAAGACAACAATAAAGTTTCTTTCACTGGTTGCCTCTTCCTTTCATTAATGAGTTCTCTGTAGCATGTAATGCTGTTTGATAGCATTTTACCCACAATAGAACTTCTTTCAGAATTGAAGTCAGTTCTCTCAAACCCTGCCACTGCTTTATCAACTAGATTTATGTAATATTCTAAATCCTTGGTTGTCTTGTCAACAATCTCCACAAAATCTTCACCAGGAGTAGATTCCACCTCAAGAAACCACTTTCTTTGCTTACCTATAAGAAGCAACTCCTCATCTGTTATAGTTTGATCATGAGATTGTGGCAATTCAGTCACATCTTGAGGCTCCACTTCTATTTCCACCACACCTGCTATTACTTTTTCCACTGAAGTCTTGACCCATCAGAGTCATCCATAAGAGTTGGAATCAACTTCTTCCAAACTCCAGTTGATATTTTGACCTCTTCCCATGAATCATGAATGTTTTCAATGGTATCCAGAATGGTGAATCCTTTTCAGAAGGTTTTAAATTTACTTTACCCAGATACAACAGAGGAATCACCACCATCTATGACAGCTATAGCCTTAAAAATGTACTTATTAAATAATAAAACTTAAAAGTCAAAATTACTCCTTGATCCTTGAGCTGCAGAATGGATGCTGTGTTAACAGGCATGAAAACAACATTAATCTTATTGTTTATCTCCATTAGAGCTCTTCTGTGATCAGGTGCATTGTGAATAAGCAGTAATATTTTCAAAAGAATTTTTTCTGTGTAGTAAGTCTCAACAATGGGCCTAAAATATTCAGTAGACCTTGTTGTAAACAGATGTGCTGTCACCCAGGCTTTGTTGTTTCATTTATAGAGCAAAGGCAGAATATATTTTGTATAATTATTAAGGAACCCAAGATTTTTGGAATGGTAAATGAGCACTGGCTTTAACTTAAAATCACCAGCTGCATTAGCCCCTAACAACAGAGTCAGCCTGTCTTTTAAAGCTTTGAAGCCAGGCATTGTCTTCTCTTCTCGAGCTATGGAAGTCTTAAATGGTATTTTCCAACATACGGCTGTCTGTCCATAATGAAAATCTTTTCTTTAGTGCAGCCACTTTCATTCATTATCTTAGCTATATTTTCTGGATAACCTACTGCAGCTTCTACATCAGCACTTACTGCTTTAGCTTGCACTTTTATGTTATGGAAGGAGCTTCTTTCATTAAACCTCATGAACCAACCTCAGCTAGCTTCAAACTTTTCTTTCACAGCTTCCTCACTTCTCTCAGCCTTCACAGAGTTGGAAAGAGTTAGGGCCTTGCTCTGGAACAGACTTTGGTTTAAGGAATTGTTGTGGATGGTTTGATCTATTCACACCACCAAAACTTTCTCCTTATCAGCAATAAGGCCATTTTGCTTTTTACTGTTCCTGTGTTCACTGTAGTAGCACTTTCCATTTACTTTAAGAACTTTTTCTTTGAATTCACAACTTGGTTGTTTGGCCCAAGAAGCCTAACTTTCAGCCTGTCTCATCTTTTGACATGCTTTTCTCACTAAGTTTAATCATTTCCAGCTTTTGATAAAAAGTGACAGGCATATGACTCTCCCTTTTGTTTGAAAACTTAGATGCAACTGATAGGTTGTTAATCGGCCTAATTTCAATATTGCTGTGTTTTAAGATACAGGGCGAATGAAGGAGAGGGAGAGAGATAGGGGAATGACCAGTCAGTGGGGCAGTCAGAAAACATACAACATTTGTTAAGTTCACCATCCTGTATGGGTGTGATTCATGGTATCCTAATAATTGCAATAGTAACATCAAAGATCACTGATTGTAGATCACCAAAACAAGTATAATAAGACTAAAAATTTTGAAATATTGTGAAAATTACCAAACTATGACACAGAGAAATGAAGTGAGCAAATGCTGTTAGAGTAACAGAGCTTATATACTTGCTTGACACCAGGGCTTCTGTAAAACTTTAATTTGTTAAAAAAAAAACAATAACAACAACCCCACCCCAATATCTGCAAAGTGCAATTTAAGTGAAGCACAATAAAATCAGATATGCCTATACCAGTGTCCCAGAAGTATAATGAAACTCTACAACTCAGAGTCCTTAGCCCAATATCCATTTCAGAGCTTTAGCGAGTCTCCTCCTAACCTCTCACTAGAGCATCTACAGAAATGTAGAAAAACATGAACTCACACCATACTATCAGACACTGAAACTGACAGTTAACCCAATGCCAGAATGTGGGAATGGTATTCTTTACCTGCAAAGGTTACAGAACTGGATTGAGAAAAATAGCCAAGTCAGTATGTGAGAGGAAGGCCCTCTCAAACACTACCAACTGAGAGTGGAAACTGTGTCATCTTTTCTGGCAAGCCAATAGGCATCAAATGCTTTTAAAAATGTTTACACTCGGACTTCTGGCCAAGAGGAAGGCATACATAGATACACTTTGCCTCCTCCCACAACCAAAAGAAGGACAACAACAAATTTAAAAACAAAAAAATAACCTGAGCTGCCAGAGAATCCAGCTGTGTGGAAGTCTGACAACCAAAGAGTTAAGAAGAAATATTCATTAAGACTAGCATGAGGGCTGGAGATGGGCAGCCAGGGTGGAGAGGACTCGTGGCAAGGGCAAGGCCAGAGAACCAGGGTGGGCAAGGTGGCAGCTGGTGGACCAAATGTTCCTGCATTTGTGTGCAAATAAACCGAGAAGAACTGGGGAGTGAGACGGACCATTCAACCCAGGGTTTCAGTGTGGGGAAATAAAGCCTTACTCCCAAATTGTAAAAAACTGTGGGGTTTTTCTCCCACAGGAAGTGGGAGAAACTCCTAGCCTCACAGGAGAAATTGTTGGAGAGACCCATAGGGTCCTAGAATACATATAAACCCACCCAGCAGGGATTCAGCACCAGAAGGTCCCAATTTGCTTACAGTGCCACAAAGCAGCAAGTGGGTTGTGCAGCCCTGGCAAATACCTAAGGCTCCGCCCCTTACATGGTACAGGCACAGGGAGACAAAAAATAGGATTGGAGTGAACTGTCCCACATTTGCATGAGGATAAACCAGGAGAAACAACTGGGGTATAAGACTGACAATGCAACCCAGGGTTCCCGTGCAGGGAAATAAAGCCTCAAAACCTCTGACTGAAAAAACCTGTAGGGGTTGTGGCAGCAGGAGAAACTCCCAGCCTCACAGGAGAGTTTGTTGAAGACCCACAGAGTCTTAGAACTTACACAAACCCTCCCACCCAGGAATCACCACCAGAAGGGCCCAATTTGCTTGTGGGTAGCAGGAAAAGTGACTGAAAGCTAGCCAAGAGTTGAGCAAGCAGCATTGTTCCCTCTTGGACCCCTCCCCCACATACAGCACCACAATGCAATGATGTGGGTATTGCCCTCAATACGTAAGGCTCTGCCCCTTACAACATAACAAGTGTGCCGAGACAAAGAAAATTGGCCCAAATGAAAGAACAGATCAAAATTCCATAAACAGAACTAAGTGGTGAAGAGATAGCCAACCTGTCAGATGCAGATTTCAAAACACTGGTAATCAGGATGCTCACAGAAATGGTGTAGTGTGGTTGCAAAATAGAGGAAAAAGTGAAGGCTATGCTAAGTGAAATAAAGGAAAATGTGCAAAGAACCAACAGCAATGGGAAGGAAACTAGGACTCAAATCAACGGTTTGGAGCAGAAGAAAGAAAAAACGTTCAACCAGAACAGAATGAAGAAACAAGAATTCAAAACAATGAGAGGCTGAGGAACCTTCGGGACAACTTTAAACATTCCAATGTCCAAATCATAGGGGTGCCAGAAGGAGAAGAGGAAGAGCAAGAAGTTGAAAACCTATTTGAACAAATAATGAAGAAGAACTTCTCCAATCGGGCAAAGGAACTAGACTTTCAGGAAGTCCAGGAAGCTCAGAGAGTCCCAAAGAAGTTGGACCCAAGGAAGCACACACCAAAGCACATCATAATTACATTAGCCAAGATTAAAGATAAGAGAGAATCTTAAAAGCAGCAAGACAAAAGGAGACACGTACAAAAGAGTGCCTATAAGACTGTCAGCTGACTTCTCAAAAGAAATCTTGCAGGCAGGAAGGTGCTGGAAAGAAGTATTTGAAGTCCTGGAAGGCAAGGACCTACATCCAAGATGACTCTATCAAACAAAGCTATCATTTAGAATGGGAGGGCAGATAAGTTGCCAATTCCCAGATAAGGTCAAGTTAAAGGAGTTCATCATCACCAAGCCCTTATTAAATGAAATGTTTAAAGGACTTATCTAAGAAAAAGATTAAAAACTATGAAGAGTAAAATGATAACAAACTCACAGTTATTAACAACTGAACCTAAAACAAAAACAAACTGAGCAAACAACTAGAACAGAAACAGAATCACAGAAATGGAGATCACATGGAGGGTTATTAGCAGGGAAGTGGGAGGGGGGGGAGAGGGGGAAAAGGTATAGAGAATAAGTAGCATAAATGGTAGATAGAAAATAGACAAGGGGCGGTTAAGAATAGTATAGAAAATGTAGAAACTAAAGAACTTACATGTAAGACCCATGGATGTGAACTAAAAGGGGGGAAATGTGGGTAGAAGAGGGTGTGCAGGGTGAAGGGGAATAAATGGGGGAAATGGGAGAACTGTGATAGTGTAATCAATAAAATATATTTAAAAAAAAAAACTGGCTGGCATAGCTCAGTGGATTGAGCATGGGCTGCAAACCAAAGCATCGCAGGTTCGATTCCCAGTCAGGGCACTGCCTGTTTTGCAGGCCACGGCCCCCAGCAACCACACATTGATGTTTCTCTCTCTCTCTCTCTCTCTTTCTCTCTCTCTTTCTCCCTCCCTTCCCTCTCTAAAAATAAATAAAATCTTTATAAAAAAAGAAAATAAAGTTTCTTAAAAAAAGAACAATAGTAAGAAAAAATTTTTAAAAATAAAGAAAATATAAGCAGACTCTGAGACAACTTCAAGAGGTCTAACATTCACAACACAGAGGTGCTAGAAGAAGAGAAAGAGCAAGAAATTGGAAATCTATTTGAAAAAAAAACACAGTGAAAGAAAACCTAACTAATTTGGTGAAGGAAATAGACATGCAGGTCCAGGAAGCATAGAAAGTCCCAAACAAGATGAATGCAAAGCAGCCCTCTCCAAGACACATCATAATTAAAATGTCAAAGATTAAACATAAAGACAGAATCAAAAAAGCAGCAAGAGAAAAGCATTTAGTTACCTGTAGGGGACTTCCCATGAGAGCATCAGCTGATTTTTCAAAGAAATTTTTCAGGCTAGAAAGGATTGGCAAGAAATATTAAAAGTCATGAAAAGCAGGGACCTACAGCCAAGATGGCTCTACCCAGCAAGATGTCATTTAGAATCAAAGGGCAGATAAAGAGCTTCCCAGACAAGAAAAAACTAAAGGTGTTCATCATCACCAAACCATGATTATATGAAATGTTAAAGGGACTTATTTAAAAAAAAGATAAAAACTATGAACAATAAAATGGCAATAAATACATATCTATCAACAATTGAATCTAAAAAACAAACCAAGCAAACAACTGAACAGACACAGAATAGTGAATATAGAGAGTGTTTTTATGGTTGTCAGATGGGAGATGGGTGTGGGGGAATGGGTGAAAAGGTGAGATTAAGAAGTAAAAATAGGTAATTACAGAATAGCCACAGGGATATAAAGTACAGAAAACGAAATGGAGCAGCCAAAGAACTTAGATTCATGGCCCCTGCATATGAAAAATGGTGTGGGAATTGCCTGAGGGAGTGGCAGGTGCTGGGTGGAGGGGAGCAAAGGGGGAATAATTGGAACAACTGTAACAGTATAATCAATAAAATATAATTTTTTAAAAAAGCAAAAAAAAAAAAAGAAATGAAGGATACACTAGTTGAAATAAAAAATTTACAGGGAAACAACAATACAGTAAATTAAGCCAAAAATCAAATCAATTATTTGGAACATAAGGAGGCAAAAAACAACCAATCAGAACAACAAGAAAAAAGAATAAAAACAAATGAGAATAGCAGACGCAAAAGACCTTTCACAACTAGAATCCAGAACTACCTGATACCTTGGTCCTTCATTCTTTGATCCAGATCCTGTTGCTACTGTATTAGTCAGTGTTCTCCAGAGAAGCAGAACCAATAGGAGAGATAGGGAGAGATTAGATAAATAGATGATGATGATGATGATGTAGATAGATAGATAGATAGATAGATTATAGATAGACAGATGATAGATAGATAGATACATACATAGATAATAAAGAATTAGCTAACACAATTATAAAAGCTAAGAAGTCCCAGGATCTGCAGTTGATAAGTTTAGGACCTAGAAGAGCTGATGATATTGTTCCCATCCCAATGTAAGTCTGAAGTCAGGAGAAGACTGATATCCTAGTTTGAAGACAGTCAAGCACAGAGTAAATTCTTTCTCACCCAGCCTTTTATTCTATTAAGGCCTTCAACAGATTGAATGAGGCTCACTCATAAAAGGGAGGGCAATTGGCTTTACTCAGTCTACCAATTTAAATATTAATGTCATCCAAAAACACCCTCACAGATAAACCTAGAATGTTTAACAAATAACCAGGCACCCTGTGGGCCATTCAAGTTGACACATAAAATTAACCATCACAGAATCTTTTCAGACTTCAGATATTGATGTTTCCTAAGACTCATGGTTGATTCTGTTTGCTCTTCCCTGGTTTGCCTGGCTGATCATCTGAGCTTGCCTGACCATATTTTTATCCAGATCAGCATGTTTTAAACCACCTACCTTATCTGTCATGACTAACTGCTCTGAACAAAATATAACTAAGGAAAAGGTCTTAAGATCTTATTGTTGCCTCACATTGTGAAGTTAAAAAAGAAACCTTCAAGCCCTTGTAGGTCCAATCCCAAATATTTAATTAGGGCATTTTACTTTCTTAAAAATAAATTACTAAATTGATGGGGGAAGCATTCCATTTTTTAATGAATGCATGTGAGTATTATTTAACTTGTGTAACTTAAATTTTATTACTCAACTCATGTGGCTTTGTGAGAAATTATGTTTTATAACAATGTTAGAGGTCTCACAAAATGAATGTGATTATACCATGTTACAAAAAGTCTCAGCTCATTTGAGACTGACTCCATAATGACATACTACACAATGGTTGGAGGTGGGAACAGCAGAAGAAGAGGCAGGCTATTCTAAAAGGCTCAGACTTCTCCTATTGATTGAGGTAGCCTCCATGAGATGATGAAACAGAAATGCAAATCCTGTAATCTATTTTCCTCAGATTACAAATGGGTAAGGCAAGAATACAAATGTTCAAACTCTTGCTCCAGTACTCCTGCTAATTAATTATTCAATAACTGTCACATTCAGTATTCAATGGATCTCTCTGCTCTTTTTCTGATCTTGCACCTCCTCCTGCTTCTCTATTCATCTAATTAAGTCTCAACTATTCCTCAAGTTCCAATGACTCCACCCCTATCCTGCTACTTTCCTTCCCTTACAAGTCTATAACTCTTTACAGGAAAGAGCCCATATCTCTTTCCTATAATCTATGCATGTATTATTTTCCCCAAAGTGATGATCTTACACCCTTTTTTTCTAACTTTTCCTCATGTTGGACAACTAGTAAGGACCAAATGAATTAAGTTTAGGGGTAAGACAAATAAAGTCTGGGAAAGAGTACAAAATTGGGCCACAGACAAGATTGAAAATCATTCAGGTCAAAGGTAAAATACAAGCAAAGGCAAAAACAGTGGGAGCACTGGACTTGAATGAAGTGGCAAGATCATCCTGGGGATGAATAAGAAAAGTTTAGTAGGCCAGCAGGAAGAGAAAGCTAATGAAAGACCCATAAGGCAAGAATGAGATATTTTTTATTATACTGCCATGGATTCTTGAATAAATTTTACATAAGTACTTCCAGAAAAGAGTCCAAGGGAGACTAATAAACATTACAAATCTGGAGAGCAGAGAACTAGGGAAGAGATCCTGGGCTTGGAGTCAGTCAGCAGAGTTGGATTTGAGACTGGCTTTGCCTCATTCTCACTTATGACAAAAGGCAACTCAACATCTCTAATGCTTAGTTTCCTCATCTATAAAATAGATTTAATAACACCTATTTTAAGAGTGTAGGAGACTGTTGTGTGTGGCGTGGGCCCAGCTCCCACTTGGAGATGCACAGAACCCATGCCCACGGATAGGTTCTCCCATGGAGAATCAGGCCTGCAATGTGCCTAGGCTGCTTTGAGTCTTGCTTTTTGCTTAAAACTTCCTCACCCTGAATTGAGGACATTTACAGCAAAGTAACTTCCTAAAATCCATGCTAAACCTTCCAAGGATGAGTGTAACTGGTTCAACCACTTTTGCCTTTATATTTGCAAATATCCCTCTTCTGTGATGTGACTAGCAGCATTGGCTCCTTTGTTTTCTGTAAAAGGTAACTACCTAAAGCGAACCTGTGCATAGTAAATGAGGACCATCACGGAACATGCCCAGAGATAGAAATAAAGACCTGTCATGGAGGAGGCCACAGCTTTTGCTCCCCTTGAGAGAAAAGCCATGCTGTCCCTTTTCCTCCACTGGACCTGGTAGTCTGTGTGAATGTCTCATTTCATCCATAATGACATGGACACTGTGGACCGGCCTGCATCAAGGAGATTCTTGAGAAAACAAAATGGGTAGTTAACACAGTACCTGGTATGAATATTGGGTACCAGTTTTCTTGATGCTGTTCTGGGTGAATTGTGCTCCCACAGACAAAGACAGATTCAAGAACTATGGTAGAAGGCCTTGAGAGATCATTCTAACACTTCCCTCATATTGCAAACACAAAGAAATGGTCTTCAGAGATGTTGGGTGGTTTGAGAACATGTTCCTTATCCATTTATCACAATGTGTCCCCAGTGTTGGACATAGGGTCAAACACAGTAGGTGCTCCATAAGTGCTAAGTGGATGAATGAAAGGTCTTGAGTCACACTGTCAGTGGCAAAGCCATGACCAGAGGCCACCTCTCCCAGTTAAGACACACAATTCTAGTCATTTTCTTATAAAACTTGTAAGTTCCTCCCTTTTAACTCAGACCCTAGTCCATTACCCTAGCATTAGTATCTCTGATGATGGATTCCCCTAAACAAACAAACAACCTTTTCTGCCTCCTTGCTGTCTTAGAAACATGTTCCTGACAAGATTTCCTGAACAAGAGAAAAAGAGTGATAGCAGTAATCAGCCACAGCTGAGCAATTCCTTGCACTGCAGCCAAAAATTTGGTGCTATCAACCAATAAGATTGTATCCAGAAAAGGGGGTCAAGGAGACCTCTGGGAAAGAGCTTTTTAGTTTTGTCCTGGCATAAAATGCTTAGTTCTCTACACAGTTTATTTTAGGATATCCAAAAAGATGCTTGGCTGATGTTTTATGACTCAAATATTCCTTGCCAGAATCTTCTAGCCAACCATCTATTAGTTGTCCTTACTTTTCACTGAAATAATAGGATATAAGCCTGAAATTAAAAATTCCTCTCTAAAGGAAGAAGTAAAATATTTAACTATGTGCCAGGTCTTGCCACAGCTGATATCTGTATTTTCTGTGTAGGATTCTCACAAAACTTGGATCTGATGTCTCTTTGTTGAGTTGTGAGGTGATTTTTCGATTCACTTTTGACACAAGCTGGAATCCTGCCACTCTGTTCTTTGCTGGTTAAGCTCACATTGGTTAGGAAATTGGGCAGATTGGCCATATCAGTGGTGTTCCCATGTCAAGTCCCAACAGACAGCTACGGCTCCTGATGGGGGCAGAGAAACTTTGGTGATCACAGGCAAATTCACTCCATCTGCCTCTGGGTGGGTCTCAACCCATCAGCATGACAGGACAGGGCTGTCTGAAGGAAATGAGTTGGAAGTAAGCCCTACAAAATGAAAACCAAAGTTCTGAGCACCAAGAACTAGCTCAGATTTTTCCCTATGTTTGAAGGTAGGTGAAAAAACAAAAGAGCTTATTTCAGTGAAGATAAAATCTTACCAAGCTTCCACTTTCTACTCCTTCTGTGCAGCATTGTTTCCAAATCAATTAGCTCAGTAACATGGAAAAGATTATATATATGGCAAGACTCTCTATGACAGCTCGAAATATCCATCTTAGGTAAACACGGTCCAAGTTGTGTTCCTGTGCCATTTCCAGCTGCTTCTCATTCTGCAGCGCTGTAACCAATGAGTAATGGGTAATGTGATGACTTTAGTCATTTCTATATATCCTTCAAGTCCTCCTAGTGACCCCAAAGAAGGCCAGCTTAGCAAGGAAAATGAATTGTTGGACAAAAACAAAGATTTCTCCCAAAACATTATGGAACATTCTGTTTTATTGCATTCAAATATTCCACAGCATCTTCAATAGCAGCTCTCCCAGGGTTTGTGCTAAAAGGACTTGAAAACTTTTAAATATTGTGTCCTCTGTGGCAACAGGAAGAGAGGCCTAGTTATTAATCCCTTTTGGGGTCCTGCCATTCTCTTTCTTTGGATGATCCTGTACTTTTTGTTCTGTATGTTCTTCATGGCCAGCCTCTCCTCTCTGTTCACTAATGAACATCTCCCAGGTAACCCTCCAAGATCACCTTGGGCAGAGCTGTTTCCTCCTCTTACATCTCAGGGCACCAAAGACCACAGCCCTCACTTCTCAGTGTGCATCTTCTGCCTTGTGTAAGAACTAACTGTGCCCATGTCTAATATCCCTGCTGAAGAACCCAGATAGTATCTTATCCATAATGTCCTTTACAAGATGATGCCTGGCACAGAGTATGAGGCAACAAAGTTTTGTTTAATAGACCAAGTAGTTGTTGAATAAATTATTTGTAGAATGTAAAATAGAATTAGTAGTTTCAAAAAGAAAGGAGGTAGTCAATATGGTCATTTGTTAATGATTACCATGTTTATCTAAAAACATTAGAGAGCCAAACATGAAAAAACATTTCATTTTCCAATGTGAGGAAGGAACTAGAACACAAGATTCATGAAGGCTGCAGATGCCCAGAAGGCGAGCATGCTGTCAACTCTGTGCACAATGACTCACAGCTGCAATCTGTAGAAGGAAGCTGACCCTTCCCAAACTTTGTCACTCTTGTTTAGAGTATGCTATCTTGTTCTTTTCCTCACCCAATGGCCAAATTATGCACAGCTTTCCCTGTATTATAATGGAGCTTTACCTCCTTTTTAAATGAGAGAATCAGAACTGTAGTTTATCTTGTAACACAAGATCCAGAGAGCTACTTCATTTGTCTAGATTTATTGAGCTAAATGTTGGCTTTGTGGCTGCAATCTTAACCACAGGTTAAGGCAGGTTCACCCAGGCACAAAAAGCTAAGTAGAATTTGGTTCATGAAATTCTGTATATAAGTTATGTCCTAAAATAGGGAACAGAGAAGAAACTAAAATAAGTATGGTTTTTGAGAAAACATTTACAAAATTTCAAACAATTTTTCAGGAGTGGGAAACATAATCTTAATCCCCTGAGACTCATCATTTTGTCATCTGACTCTTCAAGATCTAAAAATTGTTGCCAGATGATTCATATTTTTACTACTTAATGCAATAAACATCCTTATACATTTTGCCTACAGAGATTACATTAAGCTATGGATGCTAAACAATAGGTGTTTATATTTCTTTATTTTTTCCTTTTCAGTATGGCTATCATAAAGTTATATTCAAACTAATAATTATAAAAAACTTTTTAAATTTATGAATTCTGTCTACAAGCAACCTAAAAAGATTTTCATGGGGGTGGGGGAAGATGGCAACAAGATAGGTGGGAGTGGAGTCCACTTCTCCCTGAGTACGAGTGAAACACCTAGCTAATCTTCTGAGGAACAGAGTGAACAGTCAACAGTACCCCAGCATATATGAAGATTGGAGACCAAAAACTGTAGAGGACTTTGAAAAATCAGATGGTGTGTGCTTTGAACACCAGTATACCTGATGGAAGAGGAAACCCACCAACAAAGGAACCACCAACAGATAACAACAGAAGAAGGTGAAGGAGGGAGTGCAAGCCACACTAACCTCAATCCAGGACCGATCTGGAAATTCAACTAAATGGTGGAGAAATTACCCAGAACAAACACATGAACATCAGCAAGAGAGAAGTCTCAAAACCTTGTACAGACACAAGAACCAGGTTCAACACAACCTGTCCACACCTGCACAACAGAATACAAGATGTGGTGGATGGAGTGACTCTCAGTTAACCAACTGGAGGGAAGGACCCACCAAAGAAAGACCCAACAACAATCAAAACCCAAAGACATACAGAGAGCCAACATAAATGACAGCCCCAAACCAGCAAACTCAGGAGATCAGGGAGACTGCACCACTGAATCTCACAAGTCTTCTACCATAGAAGTTCATACCAGAAACTCAGGAAGTCAGAACAGATGAATTTAAGAAGCAGAGGCTAACAAGAAGAGTCTCACAATGGCAAGACAAAGAAACAATTCCCAAATGAAAGGAAAGGAGGGAGACTTAGAAAGAATGCTAAATGAAATAAAGGCAACTCAACTATCAGTTATTGTGTCCAAAGCAATGAATATCAGGAAGCTCAATGAGCTCACACAGAACTACCAAAAACTACAGGGAAACTACAATGAACTCACTGCAAACTATATCAGCATGAAAAAGGAAATAGAAACTATCAACAAGGGCCAAGAGGAAATAAAAATACAATTCCTGAACTGAAGAATACAGTAGAAGGGATCAAAAGCAGGATCGATGAAGCAGAGGATTGGATCAGTGGGCTGGAGGACAAGGTATAAAAAAACACCCAGATAGAGCAAGAGAAGGAAAAGAGGCTCAGAAAGAATGAAGATGGGGTTCAGAAAAATGCAAGATAATATGAACAATAATAATATCCATATAATAGGGATACCAGACGGAGAAGAAGAAGAGCAAGGGATAGAAAACCTATTTGAAAAAGTAATGATGGAAAACTTCCCTAGTTTGATGAGAGAAAAATTCACACAAATCCAGGAAACACAGAGAGTCCCAATCAAGAGGAACCCAAAGAGGCCCACTTCAAGACACATCCTAATTAAAATGACAAAATTTCAAGACAAAGAGAGAATCTTAAAGGCAGCAAGGAACAAATAAAAAGGAACATACAAGGAAGCCCCAATAAGGCTAGCAGCTGACTTCTTAATGGAAATGCTCCAAGCCAAAAGAGAATGGCAAGAAATATACCAATTAATGAGAACCAGAGGCCTGCAATCAACACTACTATACCCAGAAAAGCTCTAAATAAAGATGGAAGGCTAAATAAGGAGCTACCCAGACAAAAGTAGTTTAAAAGAATATGCCTCCACCAAAACAGCTCTGCAGAGATAGACTTCAAAAAAAGAGCCATAAAAAGAGACCCCAGAGGTCACTTCATAATACTCAAGGGAAGAATCCACCAAGAAGACATAAACATAATAAATATATATGTACCCAACATAGGAGCACCCAAGACATAAAGAAAATCTTGGAGGACTTCAAGAAATATATTGACAGCAACACAATTATAGTAGGGGATTTCAACACCCTACTGTGAAAAATGGATAGATCTTCCAAGCAAAATATCAACAAAGATATTGTGGCATTGAACAATGCCCTGGATGAAATGAACTTAACTGATATATATAGAGAGAACCTTTCATCCCAAAGAAGCAAAATACACATTCTTTTCAAATGCACATGGAATATTTTCAAAGATAGACCACATGATAGGACACAAAACAAGCTTCAACAAATTCAAGAAAATTGAAATCATACCAAGCATTCTCTCCCACCACAAGCAACTGAAAGTAGAAACCAACCTCAAGGAAAAAAACACTCAAACTCATGGAGATTGAATAGCATGCTATTAAACAATGAATGGGTCAAGAATGAGATCAAGGAAGAAATCAAAAAAATTCTGGAAGCAAATGAAAATAAACTCACAACAACCCAAATTTATGGGACACAGAGAAGGCAGTCCCAAGAGGGAAGTCCATAGTGATACAGGCCTACCTAAAAAAGAAAAGAAAAAGAAACATTTCAAATAAATGACCTAACCCTAAACCTACAAGAACTTGAAGGACAACAACAAAGACAGCCCAGAGCAAGTAGAAAGAAATACCAAAATCAGAGCAGAATTAAATGACATAGAGGCTAAAAGCACAATTCTAAGGATCAATGACTCCAGGAGCTGGTTCTTTGAAAAAATAAACAAAATCAACAAGCCTTTAAGCAGACTCATCAAGAAAAAAAGAGAGAGGATCCAAATAAACACTATCAGAAATGAAAGAGGAGAGATTACAACTGATACCAAAGAAATAAAAAGGATTGTAAGAAATTACTATGAAGAACTGTGTGCCAAGAAATCTGAAAACCTAGGTGAAATGGACAAATTTCTAGAAAAATATAATCTTCCAAAACTCAATGAAGAAGAAGCAGAAATCCTGAACAGACAAATAACAGCAGATGAAATTGAAGCAGTAATCAAAAAAACTCCCAACACACAAAAGTGCTGGACCACATGGTTTCACAGAATTCTATAAAGCATTTAAGGAAGAACTAACCCCTATCCTTCACCGACTATTCCAAAAAATCCAAGAAGATGGAAGATTCCTAACTTTTTTTTATGACACCAGCATCATCCTAATCCCAAAACCAGATAAAGACACAACAAAGAAAGAAAACTTCAGGCCAATATCGCTGATGAACATAGACACTAAAATCCTCAACAAAATATTGGCAAACCATATCCAACAATACATTAAAAAGATCATACACCATGACCAAGTGGGATTCATCCCAGGGATGCAAGGATGGGACAATATTCACAAATCAATAAAGGTAATACATCACATAAACAAAAGCAAAGACAAAAATCACATGATCATATCAACAGATGTGGAAAAAGCATTTGATAAGGTACAGCACCCATGTATGATAAAAACACTCAGTAAACTGGCTATAGAGGGAGCCTTCCTCAACATAATAAAGGCCATATATGGGAGACCTACAGCCAACATCGTACTCAATGGGCAAAACCTAAAAGCTTTCCCATTAAGATCAGGAACAAGATAAGGTTGTCCATTTTCACCACTTCTGTTCAACATAGTATTGGAAGTCCTAGCCACAGCAATAGGACAAGAAAAGGAAATAAAAGACATCCAAATTGAAAAACAGGAAACAAAACTGTCATTGTTTGCAGATGACATGATAGTGTACATAGAAAATTCTATAGACTTCACCAGAAAAGTGCTCAACCTAATAAATGAATTTGGCAATACAGCAGGATACAAAGTCAATATTCAGAAATCAAATGCATTTTTGTACACCAACAATGAAATATCAAAAACAGAAATCAGGGGAAAAAATCCCATTTGATATAGCAACAAGAAAAATAAAATACCTAGGAATAAACTTAACCAAGGAGGTAAAAGACCTATACTCAGAAAACTACACAACACTGAAGAAAGAAATTGAGGAAGACAGAAATAAATGGAAACATATATCATGTTCATGGATTGGAAGAATTAACATAATCAAAATGTCCAAACTACCCAAAGCAATTTATAGATTCAACACAATACCTATTAAAATACCAATGGCATATTTCACAGATATAGGACAAACACTTCAAAAATGTATATGGACCCATAAAAGACCCTGAATAGCTGCAGCAATTTTGATAAAGAAGAGCAAAGTAGGAGGGATCATAATACCTGATATCATACTGTATTATAAGGTCACTGATCAGAACAGCCTTGTACTGGCATAAGAACAGACACATAAACCAATGAAACAGAATAGAGAGCCCAGAAATAAACCCAAGTCTCTATGGTCAATTAATCTTCAACAAAGGGGGCAGCAGCATCATAAAATGGAGCAAAGATAGCCTCTTTAACAAATGGTGTTGGGAGAGTTGGACAGCTACATATTAAAAAAATGAAACTTGGACACCAACTTACACCATACACAAAAATAAATTCAAGGTGGATAAAAGATTTAAATATAAGTCATGACACTATTAAAGTCCTAGAGGAGAACATAGGCAGGAAAATCTCAGATATTCCACACAGCAATATTTTCACTGATATGTCCCCTAGACCAAGGAACATAAAGGAAAGAATAAACAAATGGGATCTCATTAAATTAAAAAGCTTCTGCATGGCTAAAGAAAACAGCATTACAATGAAAAGAGAGACAACCATATGGGAGAACATATTTTCCAATGATACTTCAGATAAGGGTTTGCTCTCCAAAATATATAAAGAACTCACATGACTCCACTCTAAGAAGACAAGCAACCCAATTAAAAAATGGGCAAAAGACTTGAACAGACATTTCTCCAAGGAGGACATACAGAGAGTCCAGAGACGTATGAGAAGATGCTTAGTATCTCTAGCTATCAGAGAGATGCAAATTAAAACCACAATGAAATACCACCTCACACCATTGAGAATGGCCATCATAAACCCAGCAACAAACAACAAGTGTTGGAGAGATTGTGGAGAAAAGGGGACCCTAGTACACTGTTGGGAATGCAGATTGGTGCAGCCACTATGGAAAACAGTATGGAACTTCCTCAAAAGACTGAAAATGGAACTGCCTTTTGACCTGGCAATTCCACAGCCAGGATTTTATCCTAAGAACCCTGAAACACCAATCCAAAAGAACTTAAGCACCCCAATGTTCATAGCAGCACAATTTACAATAGCCAACTGCTGGAAGCAACCTAAGTGCCCATCAGTAAATGAATGGATCAAAAAACTATGGTACATTTACACAATGTAATTCTATGCAGCAGAAAGAAGGAGCTCCTACCCTTTGCAACAGCATGGATGGAACTGGAAAGCATTATGCTGAGTGAAATAAGCCAGGTGGTGAAAGACAAATGCCATATGATCTCACCTTTAACAAGAACCTAATCAACAAAACAAACAAACAAGCAAAATATAACCAAAGACACTGAAATAGAAAACAGGCTGACAGTGACCAGAGGTGAGAAGGGGGGAGATTATAGGGTGAAAGGGTGAAGGGTTTACAGGAACAATTTAAAGTACACATGGACAATAATGGAGGGGTGGAAACAGGGGAGAGAGATGTGGTGGGCTGGGATGGTGGGAGGGGTGGGGGGAAAGGCAGAAAACTGTACTTGAACAAAAATAAAAAATGTTAAAATAAAAGATTTTCATGAATACTTTTATTTTTTTTCCAACACAAGTTGAACACAAAACATTCCTTTAAATAAAACAGGGAAACTGAGGCAAAAGAGCTGATCCAGAGAAGCAAAAAATGCACTCTGATTTTTCTGTCTCATGACTGCTTTCCCACTAGAACTCCTCCTTATTGATGCCACTTAAGAGCAGATATTTATTCAAATAGAAAACACAACAATTTTTTTCTTTTTTACCATATGCAGTATATAGCACTTTACAGGCCTATGAAGGATAGTAGTGATTAGGTGCCTGGTGTCCAGGGTTGCACAATTGGTTGGTGGCATGCAAAGACTGAAGCCCAGGTCCCCTAACTCCAGTTTCTATCTCCTTTCACCATCCACTGCCTTCTGCTCTGTGTGCTCATATGTGCGTGAGAGAAATTGGAGAAATAGAGATGATAATACAGATAGAGATAGATAGATAGATAGATAGATAGATAGAGAGAGAGAGAGAGAGAATCCCCTTTCATTCTTGCTTTGCTTCTGCAATCGCATTCCATGTAGCTAGTACACTCACCCCTTGATGTGCCTCTGTGGCTTTCACCCACTTACACCACAAACCCCAGAGATCAAGTAAGACCTTCCATGATCTTTGCCTCTCTGAAAGAGGAATTTGGAATTTATATAGACTAGAGAGAAGTGAAATGACCATGGAGTCTTCCAGGTTGCAGTTTTCAGTCTACCATTAAGATTCATGGGTCTCAGAGAGATTTGACAGTACAGGAACTACTGATAAACCATTATTATTGCACTGAGTATTCCCATCCTTTGAACTTTCTGGGATGCTGTCCCTTTTCATTTTTCTTGCCTTGTAGTAACTGAAAAATAATTGATGAAAAATACTTTCACTTTAGTTATCTCATAGTTTCCTAGGTTCTTTGTTCCTTCTAATGTGAGACTCAACTCTTACCAAGAAAATGTCATCAGACCTATCACTAGCAAGTTGCTAACTACCTAACAGGCCTCTGAGCCTTCACCCAAAGTACCTGGCTAGCCATGCCCTAAAATTGGCTGCATTTTATTAATTATTTATTAATTCACTCATCAAACAATGATCAAAGTCCAACTATGTGCCAGGTACTGTATTATGTACTAAGGATACAGATACACTAATAAATAAAGCACCATTCTGGCCATCAAAGAGGTCACAATTGGGAGGAGAGCAGACAAAAGGACCACTGCAGACATAGAGAATGCTTAGTGAAAGCACAATCATAGAAGTACACACAGGAGGAATCAACTCAACTTGGGTTGGGGGTGTGGAGGAGTCAGTGAGGGCTTCCTAGAGAAGGTTGTGATTGAGCAGAGCCTCACAGAATATGTGAAAGTTAACCTGGTGAATGGGAGAAAAGGACAGTGAGAAGATGCCTAGGCAGAGGGCTAAAGCTGAGCCTAGTGAAACAACAGAGGCTGGAAATGGAGAACAAGGAAAGCACCAAAGCAGAAACTCCTATTGCAAGCTCTCTTACTTTCTGGTTTAATTATCTAAAATCTAAACATATAAGTCTGCAGCTTGATCAAAACTCCTCACTGTGTGTCTGGTTCCTTTTGTCCTCCATGGTCAGAATTGTTGGTTTCTGGGCATTAGGGTTTCAGCCTGAGCTTGGCTGCTCCCATTTTCCTTCCCAGCATGTCATTCCATGACTGACTTCCTACACAGTGCTATAACCCACTAACTGCTACACACACTTGGAGATACATGGATCTGTAGGGAAAGTTACTACCCAAAGATAATATTAATAGGAGAATCCTTAGAGTTACA
Source organism: Phyllostomus hastatus (assembly GCF_019186645.2). NCBI lineage: Eukaryota > Metazoa > Chordata > Mammalia > Chiroptera > Phyllostomidae > Phyllostomus > Phyllostomus hastatus. The sequence continues at coordinate 44,770,801 of NW_025334041.1, forward strand.
CATGGAACAGAGGATAAAGGAAAAGTACAGATAGGAATCACTGCCTTCCTAATTGGCACTTCCTCATGCACAAATAGGATACCTTTGTCCTCTCCATTAAAGTTCTTAATGATATCCATATTTTCCATTTTTATATTTTGGAAGAAATTGAACATATTTTAGAGAGCTCTGAAATGAACAGGGAACTGACATGGATCGAGTTGGAGCATTTTAGCTGATGCCTTTATATCCATTTATTCATTCATTATGGGGATATGTGAGGAAAGACTTCAAGGAGGTAAGGAAGTTAGCCTTACAGATAACTTCAGAAAGACTATTCCAGGCAAAGAAAATAGTCAATGCAAAACAAAAAACCTTAAGGAAAGACTTTGTGTGTTTGAAGAACAGCAAGGAAGCCAGTGCCTCTGGAGCAGAGTTTGTAAGAAGAGTAGGGGGAAGTGATGTCAGAGAGACAATCGTGGGAGGAGGCAGATTACATGGGGTCTTGGAGGCCCTTCAAGTTTTTTATTTTATTGAATGAATAGGAAGCCCTGCCAGGTATTTAAGCAGAAGAAAAACATTTTGTGGGTTTTTAAAAGATCACTCTAGATGCTATGTTGAGAGTAGACTTGTAGGAGGCAGAAGTGAAAGCAGAGAGAGACCAATTAGGAGGCTATCCTCAATAATCCAGAAAGACATGATGGTGTCTTTGTGTGGGGTGGTAGCTGAGGTAGGTGACAAGTGCTCAGATCATGGATGGATTTTGAATAGTCAACTGTGTGTCCTGATGGAGTGGATGTGGAGAGTGAGAGAAAGAAAAGACTCAGGGATATTGCATTAGTTTGCTAAGTCTTCTGTAACAAAGTACCTATTTTGTTACAACCAAGTCCCCAAGGAGTTTAAGAAGAAACATTCATCCACACTGGTAAAGGGGCAAAGACAGGCAGCCAGGGTGGAGATGATTCGTGGCAAGTAGGGGGAATGCAGGTAGGAGTAGGTGTGCAGGGTGGAGAGGAATAAAGGAGGGGGAATGGGACAACTGTAATAGCATAATTAATAAAATATATTTTAAAAGATAAAATAAAAGTCCAAGATCAAGGTGTCAGTAGGGTTGTTTCCGTCTGAGATTGATCCCTTCAGTGTGTGGAAAGGACATGGTCCAGGCCTCTCTCCTTGACTTCTAGATGGCTATCTCTGTGTTCACATGGCACCCTCCCATATACATGTGCCTGTGGCCAAATTTCCCCTGTTTATAAGGACATCAGTCATTCTGGATTAGGGCCTAACCTAATGATGTCATTTTAACTAATTACATTTGCCACAACCCTATTTCCAAATAAAGTCACATTATGAGATACTAGGGGTTAGAACTTTAACATACAAATTTTGGTGGGGGAGGGGCATACAATTTAATCCAAAACAGATGACTCCAAGAATTTCTGGCCTAAGCAACTATAAATATGGAGCTGGGGAAGGCCAAAGGTGGAGCAAAGAGTTATTTTTGAGAGCAGAGATTTTTTTTATTAGATATGAGTCTGATTTAAGAGAGAAGTCTGGGTTCATGATATATATTATATATCATATATACATATATATTTATATATACATATATTACTCCTATAAACATATACTAATATATTATATGCCTCTTTAAACATATGTGCATGTACACATATACAAACACTCCTGTATGTGTGTTACACACATGTGTGCATGTGCGTACACATATATGTAATGATTTTATATGTGTGTGTATATGCTCATTATTGTAAGTGATATTTAAAGTCATGTTTTATTTTTTAATATATTTTATTGATTATGCTATTACAGTTGTCCCATTCCCCCCCCTTTATTCCCCTCCACACTGTACCCCCCCTCCCACCTGCATTTCTCCAACTTAGTTCATGTCCATGGGCCATACAAATGGAGAAGTTCCTTGGCTTCTCTATTTCCCATACTGTTCTTAACCTCCCCCTGTCTATTTTGTACCTGCCATGTATGCTTCTTATTCCCTGTATTTTCCCCATTCTCCCCACTCCCCCTCCCCATCGATAACCCCCCATGTAAACTCCATTTCTGTGACTCTGTTCCTGTTCTAGTTGTTTGCTTTGTTCATTTTTGTTTTGTTTTTTAGGTTCAGTTGTTGATGCTTGTGAATTTGTTGTCATCTTACCATTTATATTTTTGATGATCTTCTTTTTCTTAGATAAGTCCCTTTAACATTTCATATAATAAGGGCTTGGTGATAATGAACTCCTTTAACTTGACCTTATCTGGGAAATACTTTACTGCCCTTCCATTCTAAATGATAGCTTTGTTGGGTAGAGTCATCTTTGGTGTAGGTCCTTGCCTTTCAGGACTTCAAATACTTCTTTCCAGCACCTTCTTGCCTGTAAGGTTTCTTTTGAGAAATCAGCTGATAGTGTTATGGGAACTCCTTTGTAGGTAAGTGTCTCCTTTTGTCTTGCTGCTTTTAAGATTCTCTCCTTATCTTTAATCTTGGCTAATGTAAATATGATGTGCTTTGGTGTGTGCTTCCTTGGGTCCAACTATTTTGGGACTCTCTGAGCTTCCTGGACTTCCTGAAAGTCTAGTTCCTTTGCCAGATTGGGGAAGTTCTCCTTTATTATTTGTTCAAATAAGTTTTCAGTTTCTTGCTCTTCCTCTTCTCCTTCTGGCACCCTATGATTCGGGTGTTGGAACATTTAAAGTTGTTCTGGAGGTTCCTAAGCCTCTTCTCATTATTTTGAATTCTTGTTTCTTCATTCTGTTCTGGTGGAATGTTCATTTTTTTCTTCTACTCCAAAGTGCTGATTTGAATCCTAGTTTCCTTCCCATCACTGTTGTTTCCCTGAACATTTTACTTTATTCCACTTTGCATAGACTGCACTGTTTTCTCTCTTTTGCAACCAACCCAACCATTTCTGTGAGCATCCTGATTATAAATGTTTTGAACTCTGCATCTGATAGGCGGGCTACTTCTTCATCACTTAGTTCTATTTTTGGAGCTTTGGGCATATTTTTTTTGTCTTGGCTTGCCTGTTACATAGTAAAGGGTGGAGCCCTAGGTATTCCCCAGGGTAGGGCAATCCATGTCATTGTGCTGTGGTGCTGTATGTGGGCGATGGGTTTGAGAGGGAGCAATGCTGCTTGCTTTGCTCTTGGATGGCTATTAGTCACTTCCTTTACTACCCACAAGCAAATTGGGCCTTTCTGGGGCTCATTCTTGGGTGGGTGGTTTTGTGTACATTCTAGGACCCTGTGGGTCTCTGCAACAAACTCTCCTGTGAGGCTGGGTTGCTCCCGCTGGCACAACCCCAACAGGTGTTTACAGCCAGAGGTTTTGAGGCTTTATTTCCCCATGCTGTAACCCTGGGTTGCACAGTCTGTCTTGTTCCCCAGTTTTTCCTCCCAGTTTATCCGCATGCAAGTGTAGGACTGCGGGGTCTGCCAGCCACCACCTTGCTTGACCCAGTCCTCCAGCTACCGCCCTGCTGTAAGTCCTCCCTGTCCTGGCTGCCCATGTCCATCCCTCCTACCAGTCTGGATGATTGTTTCTTTTTTAACTCCATGGCCATCAGACTTCCATATCAGTTGATTTTCTCACAGTTCTGGTTATTTTTTGTTTTTAAATTTGTTATTGTCCTTTCAGTTGTGTGAGGAGGCAAAGTGTACCTACTTATACCTCTATCTTGACTAGAAGTCTAAAGTCATATTTTAGATGAGATCACCAAGAGAGTAGGTATAGGCTAAAAAGAAAAGTGAACCAAGAACTGAACATTGGGTACCTCTATGATTAAGAGGTTGGAGAGCCACAGTATTAGCTTTCTCACAGAAATCACATCCACACAAGTTTTCTAAATCATAAAAATGTTATTAGGATTGACACAGCCTATTTAAGAAATTAACAATATCAATGAAAGCCAAATGTACACATATTTTATGAGCCATCCATCTGATTTCTATGTGTGTATACACAACAGAATATGTGCTGTGTTCATCAGAGTAGATGTCCATGAATGTTCATAGCATTGTGCATTCTCTATATGTATATTACACTTTGACCAAAAGTCATTACCCAGAAAAAAGTCATTAAGGAATAATTGTACTCATTAGGTCCCAACTCTTAGTGCAGCAAAACAGGAAGCAGATTTATTCTGGCTTCATGGGTGTTGAGGATTGCTTTGTGGTCAGTCACAAAGCATGATCAAAGCAAAAATTCAGATATGTGGTAGAAATCAAGCATATGAAAAGCCATAAGAAACCTCCACGGCTTTCTCTGTGGGTGTCAGTCTTTTCTTAAGTGAGGCTCTCCATCAAGCCCAGTCAGAAGGATTCTTTGCTTCCCCAACTGAAGCCTAAATAGGAATCATACCTTCACCAGTTGACAGTTTCTTTCAGTTGCAATGATGGAAACCCAACATAAACTAGCTTAGGGAGAAAGGGAATTAATGGTGTGTTTAACTGAAAGTCCACCTAAACATTATATTATCTCTCCTCAAACACGTCATCTCTTCCTCTCAAAAGTTGGTCTTTTTGTGAGCATTTCATTCTGTCCCACTGCAGACAAATTTCTTCCATTTTGTGAGGCAAGAGAACCACAAATCAGTCTGGACATATACACTCCAGATCCTGCAACCTCAGGGAAAACATAACTTATGCTTCCCAATGTTGAGTACCTAGAAGGATTCTGAATTGTACTACTAGGCTCATACTCTTCCTAGAAAAATCATAGCCACTGTATATGAAATTTAGGATTGTCTAGGCCCTCAGCCAAATGACCAGTGACCAAGAAAATACTAATATCAACACTGAATAATAATAGCTAATGGCCCTAAGCACTTATTATATGTACACACTCATAACCTTCTTATATGTATTAAATCATTTCACTCACACAACACATTTATGAGAGAGAGACTAGTGTTTTCCCATTTCATAGATAAGGAAACTAAAGTATGGGGAAAGTTTAGGTAATTTGCCCTAGTAAATGTCAAACTCAGAATTAAAATGCAAGTACCCCAGAACCCATGCTCCCAATACTGTGGTGTATTGCTCCATGACTGACAGCTCCACAAAAACACAATGGAGAGGAGGTTTCCCTGAAAAAAAGTATGAGGTTCAAAGGAAAACTTCCAACACCTCATTCAATAGTTCATTAGTTACACTTACTTAACTACCTGTTAATCCAAATATTTAGTATACATCTGGTAAATGTCTACCATGAGGTCACACAGCATTTCTTAGAACAAGATGGACCTATTCACTGTTGCCAAATGTCTCCCAGAGTATAGATAAGGAAGGAGAACAGGAAAGGGTACTTTCTTTACATGATGAAACCATTTTGTCTCCAAAAAGTCTCCCCAAATTGTGCATAGTTTTTAAAAAATTATTTTGTGGCTTAAGCTTAGATTTGATGACTTTAAGTAAAGGGTAAGTATAAAAGTGAATAAATTAAAGTTGTTCAGCTGATTCAACCAGAATCTTTTTCAGTGAATGTAGATTTTTTCCCTCTGAAAATAGTGTTAAAAAATGTTGCGTTCAGGTTCTAAAAGAAAATTTTAATTAATTTCAAAAATATCTTAATAATAGCAACCTGTTAGAATACAAATGCTATCACTCAATAAATATTTTATTAAGCAGCTGGATATGGTTTATACTTATGTGACCAAAGAAATACAAATTAAAAATATCGTGTTCGATGTCAAGTTGACACAAGTTTTAAAAATAAATTTATAAAGATACCAAACATTATTTTACATATATGTTAAGTAAAAACTGGCAAAGTTTGTAAAATATGGATGGTCTTAAAAATAACTGTATCCTCTATTTTCACTTCTAAAAATTTATACCCCCAAATTGCATAAACATATGCAAAGATATGGCTACAAGAATTTTCCTCACAGGTTATTGATAATAGCAAGACATGGTAAGCCAATAATGAATAGTGAAATACATACTGGTGTCTTGGTAGAATGGAATACTATGAAGCTATTTAAAAAGTTATAGGAGAATATTTAATGAAATAGATATCTACTTTATAGAATATTAAATGACAGATTTATGTACTATATAATCCTTTTTAGTTTAAAAGATTATAAACCTGCATAGATAAAAGACCAAAAAGCTTTTTTTACTAATAGCATTTATTATTTCTGGGTGGTGAATTTTTAGGTAATTTAAAATATTTTTTATTTTCTGTGTGTGTGTGTGTGTGTGTGTGTGTGTATGTGTGTTTAACATGGATCAAGGGGGGAAAGCTAAAATGATTTTTAAGTGAAAAAAGAAACCTAGAATATTCGAAGTGATAAGTCTATGGTTAGAGGTCTGCAATGGATAGTGAAAGAGCACAGCAGAGTGGCCCTATCCTGACTTACGCTGAGTGGGAGCAGAGGAGGAGAAACTGAGCAGAGGCATTTCCTCAACCACATCAAAAACGATGGCATGCAGGTGCATGTGCAAGTGCTGGTATTCCTCTGCACACCAGTCACATTACACAGACAGTGTCTGTCCAGTCCCAAAAGAATATGGAATATTTCTAAAATATGTGTAACTGATGTTCACTTTTCTTTGCAATGCTCCATCATCCATTTATTTTTTTTCTAACAGATATGGTTACAATTCTTTCACAATATTGTATCTTTCTTTTTGAGAGCAGCCATGACTACTTTAAAGCTTAGCCCTTGACATGTCTTATTTATGTTAACCCAGAGTTACTGGAAGAAAGGGATGCTGGACACAGTGCCCAGTATGCAGCAGACACTCAGACACCAATGAAAAGCACTTAGTATCTTCTCCTCTGAAGTATTTTTGTTTTATTAGACCTTTTTTCTTGGTCAAATATATTAATACCTGACTTTATAGTACAAAATTTCCAGCATAAAAAGAAAATACAGCCCTGGCTGGTATGACTCAGTGGTTGAGCGCTGGCCTATGAACCAAAGGGTCACCAATTTGATTCCCAGTCAGGACACATGCCTGGGTTGCAGGCCAGATCCCCAGTTGGGGGTGCTCAAGAAGCAATCACACATGGATGTTTTTCTCCCTCTCTTTCTTCTTCCTTCCCCTCTCTCTAAAATAAATAAATAAATAATCTTAAAAACAACAAAAAAAGAAAATACAGCCACGCCCAGTGTGGCTTAGTTTGTTGGGGCATACATAGTCCCATAACCAAAAGGTTATGGGTTCAATTCCTGGTCAGGGCACATACCTAGGTTTCGGGTTTGATTCCCAGTCTAGGCGTGAATGATACCATGCCTGAGTGTATGCAGGAGGCAACCAATCAATGTTTCTCTCTCACATTACTGATTCTCTCTCTCCCTCCCTCTCTCTCTAAAAGCAATGGAAAAAAAAAGGCCTTGGATGAGGATAAAAAAGAAAAAATAGATTTCAGTTTCCAAGGGGAGAACCTGAAAAAATCTGTGAATTGTCAATTTTCCTTCTCTGAAACCATTTTTGTGCTGTCATATCAAGGCAGCTAGGCCTGAAAGAGTGAAACTATTCTCACACCAAGAGCTGAGGAGGTAGACATAGTATCCTCAAATGACTTGTCCCTCAGAAGCAGTAACATCTATTTTTACCTACTCTTTCTACAGCTATAGCAGCAACCATTTCAAAGATATGTGTGGTTAATAATGAGCCCATATTTTTACTCCCAGTTGGTCTAAACGGGCTCAGTTTGAAATGACATGATTTCCAGTGCCTGAAACAGTGTCTGACACTTAGAGTTAAATCCCTTTTGAATTATCAATTGAACGAATGGAAATGGAAGAGAAATAGACAAAATAAACCAACACTGTTTTTGCATAATGATGTGAAATACTACTTTTTCTGTGGTTTGAGACTTAACAAATTAAAGGACCATCAGGAAAACAAGTCTATTTTCTACAGATACAGACCAAACCCCAAAGCTGCTGAGGACAGGTAGGTGGTGCAATTAAGTGGTAGCAGTCTAGGTGTCAGTGCACATGTAGACATTACTGAGTGTAGGAGAGGGTGTCAAACAGGGGAGCAGGCTCCATCTCAGTGGGATGAAGCTGACTCAGTTCCAGCCCATTGATGCCGTGAGCAAACGCAGGCCCAATTTTGCTAGTTCTAGTTTTTTAATAGAAATTTGAAGTCCACATTTTTATGTGAAAACTCCGATATTTTAAATGTTGGTTCAAAATTTAAAGACAGACAATATCTGTGTGTTTTGCATATATATTTAGCCAGAGTTTCATTGATTTGAAACTTCTCATTTCAACTTTTTAAAGAAAGTATATCTTCATTTATTAATTAACTTACTAATACACTTTTGCAATACTCTTACCTGCATTTTTAGCTACATACCATTTGATGTCCTCTTTATATAAAAATTTGATATTCTATAATATTTTCTAGATATGTTTTAAAAAGATAATTATCTTCCCTCTCTAGAAAGATTAATCAAAACTTTGAAATTGATAGTACAGAAAATCTTCTTTCAGCTTAACTCTTTAGTATCATAATGTGAAGTTTTATAATGTTAAATTTGGAAATACCTTTATAAAGTTTCTTATATATGAACTCTAAAACCTCAGGACATTTCAAATTTGCTTGTGCAGTGATATGTATCTAATTACATTATATGCCAGTATATATGGTTATGGAGACAATTTATTCTATTTGGATTTTTTCTGTTCTGCCTATTTGTTTATTTTGTCTTTTAGATTCCACATACAAGTGAAATCATCTGGCACATCTGGCATTTGTCTTTCTCTGTGTGACTTATTTCACTCAGCATAATACCCTCTAGTTCCATCCATGTTGTTGCAGATGACATGATTTCATTCTTTTTTTATGGCTGAGTCAGATTCCATTGTAAACATGCACCACTTCTTCTTTATCCATAAATTTGTTGATGGACACTTAGGTTGCTTCCATATCTTGGCTATTGTAAATAATGATGCAGTGAACATATGGATGCATGTCTTTTCAAATTAGTGTTTTGGGTTTCTTTGGATAAATACCCAGAAGTGGAATTACTTCTTTGTCTCTTATTATACAGCCTTTGTTCTAAAGTTTGTTTTGTTTGCTATAAGTATTGCTACCCCAGCTTTTTGTTTGTTTCCATTTTCATGAAATACATTTTTCCATTCCTTTACTTTCACTCTGTGTGTGTCTTTCAATCTGAAGTGAGTCTCTTGCAGACAGTGTGTGTAAGGGTCTTGTTTTGCTATCCATTCAGCCTCCATGTGTCTTTTGAGTGGAGTATTTAATCCATTTGCATTTAAAGTAATTGTTGGTAGATATGTATTTATTGTCATTTTATTATTTACATTTTGATTTTTTTATTTGTTTTTTGGCTTAAAGAGGACCCTTAATATTTCTCATAAAACCGGTTTGGTGGTAATGAATTTCTTTAGCTTTTTCTTGTCTGGGAAGCTCTTGATCTGTCCTTTGATTCTAAATATAGCATTGCAATTCTATATCTAAGTATCCACTTCTCTATACCTAAGAATATATATCCTTACACATGTCTATATGTATTTGTGTGTTGTTGCTACAATAATTACCTCATAAAAACTGAGAACAAGAAGGTAAGCCACACTTATGGAGAGTGTTTTTAAGCATAGGGTGAGCCCGTGGAAAGTATCATAGGATGTACATTTAGGGGGAATAGTGATCAATGGGATATGTCAAGCACAAAGAGTTACTCCTGAATTTGCAAATACTTTCTCCATGATTAGGCCATCTGTATTTACTAATCCATACCAATACTAAAGCTAGGCCTCCATCTTCCCTTAGAAACTGGGAGATGATAGTGTTATCTCCCTTGATGATTATATTTCAAAGCCTGGCTCCCAGGTACTTGAGAAAGACTGTCCTGGGTTGTGAAACTGGCAAAAAGGTTTTTAAGAGGTTTACATCTCAAAGGAACAGAGAAAGACTGTGCAACCACAAATTTTAAAAAGTAAATAAATGCTCCAAGAAAAAGAAGGTTAGGCCCTGGGCCGGTGGCTCCACTGGTTGGAGCATTGTCCTGTACACCGAGAAGTTGCGAGTCAGTCCCTGGTCAGGGCACATGCCTGGGTCGTGGGTTTGATTCCTGGTCAAAGTGCACGGGAGGTGGCAAGTTGATTGTTTTTCTCTCTTTCTTTCCCTTCCTTTCTCTCCAAAATTAATACAGACATATCCTCAGGTGATGATTTTTTTAAAAATCTATTTAAAAAGAGGATAAGGGCCAAGACTCAGAAAAAAAGCCTGTCTGAAGTTTAGATGAACTGGGATGAATGGTAAATCATAAGAGTGATTGTAGATGTTGTTCAACAAGTTTACAGATCATTAGAACATCAAAAATATGTAAATTCTAGCTGTTTCCGGACCTAGCTTAGAATCCTTTCCTCCTTTCCCCTTTGTTCTCACTGCCTAGTAACCATAAAACAAGATATCTACCAATAGGTGCTTATAACTGAACAAGTCCTATGTGCTTTTATCAGCTGTGCAACTTTGGGAGCATTGGTCACTTCATATTTAAATGGGAATCATAAATACATACTCCATAGCTTTTGTATGAGGAGTAAATCTGATCTGTATGAGCACTCAATATGCTGCCTGGCATATAGTAATGAGACAGGATAATAAGAAGCTAGGGAAATCCCTTGGCAAGTGCAACAGAAAAACAGAGACAGATAGCTGAACGAACTGGCCAAGCAATTTAAGGCCAAGTGCAGGTGGTCAATGAGGCAGAAGGCAAAACAGGGAAAACAAGGACCTCGCCCTCAAGGTAACCTTTCCTCCCCTGGCCTGTCCTCCCTGGAGGTAACAACTAGGCCTCAGCTCCAGGCTCCAAAAAGTAGCAAAACCAGGTGAAGCATGGCCAGAAACAACTGCAATGACTAAAGACCCCTGCCCTGCCACTGATCAATCAGAGGAGACCATGACCCTGAGGTCTCCCTTTTCTCTGACTTCCCAGTGACCTAAGGCAGCCCCACCTAGACTCTCCTGTTGCTGCTTCTATGCTAAGCCCTTCCTTGCTTTACTGTCCCCAGCTTTAATAAATGCATCCTCATAGTCACCTGGATTTGTGTTGTGAAATCTTTCCTACTTGAAGTTAAAGACCCACACCCTACAACTGGCCATAGGCAGACCTGCTCAGAGACAGGCTCCTGTTCAGTAATAGTACCAACTCAATAAATGGTAATTATCAATAGTCTAGCCAGTTTCATCTGTGCTATTGCATTGTTCTCAGAGAATGATGGGTATACTATGATGCTAATATCAATAAAACACACAGAGAGGTGGAAGAAGAGAGGTTAAAAGCATTATGATTCATACCCTACCAGAATGGAGCAGAAGACACTATGTTGAGGCCGCACTTATTCCAAAGTTCCATGTCCTTCCCCCCACAACTCCACCCTATTTTCTGCCCAAATTTCCTTAATCTGGCTTTTCAAACTTAAATACTTCTCCATATAGGCCTCAAATCTGCATGTTATTTAGCCTAAGGATACAATGCAATTTTTAAAATTACAATCTTTATTGTGCTTTCTTTTTTACTCTTGAGGCATTTTACCTACTATTGTTTATTCTTTGAAAGCCCTGTGGGAGCTAATTCACATTTCAGAAAGTTCCATGCAAATCCTCCCTCAAAAAGGTTTTTCTTTTTTGTGTGTCTTGGTAGCAATTCCAAAGTTTCGAGATTTGGACTCTGGTATTATAACTGCTCAGAGTATCTACATAGAAGTGGTCCGTTTCATCATCCAATCAGCTCTGCCTTTGTGTGGGTGTGACACTCCTGTGGACGGAAGCCAAGAGCCTATAGTAGCGATCCTGGGGGAAATTTAAGCAGCTGTGGTTATGTAATTTAAAACCTCTGAGAAGTGTGCTGTAGTCTGTGCACAGCGTTAGTATCTCCGGACTTCCTCGCCTGCTGCAGGAAAGAGAAGACTAAAAAGACAAACCTGGGTGCAGCCAGAAAGGTCCAAATAGATGAGCTTGTGGCATCCATTCCCTAAATTCAGGTACCGTAAACCTTTGTCTGTGAACTTTCTGCAGTAAGCCAAACTAAGATTCTGTAAATTGTGGAAGTGCCTGAAAAGACAGCATGAGAGGAGAGGGAGAAAAATGAATATAGTTGTTTTCTCACATCTTTCTTTAGCCACTATGACAAAGGGCAGTAAAACTGTAAATTAAGTTTTCTCCTTGCAAATATTCAATAGTTGAACCTTGTTAATTCTCTTTCTGTTAAGTAAAGGAGATTGAGTAGCATATCAAATAATGCCTATTGACATTTCAAATGAAAATAAAGATATGCCTAGATTTTTAAGACAGCTGATTGAGATACAGCTTTGGGAGGAGGGAGATTTGTGCATTCATATTGTTTGAGAGTCAGATTGTGTTTGAAAGCAAAGTTACAGAGTTTGCATTTATCTTTGGAGCACCAAAATAATGTGCAAATTATCTAGAAAGACAAACCCTTTGTAAACATTTAAATGGTGATTAACTGTTACATGAGAGTGAGGATTTGGGCAGAAAAGAGGCAAAGTTGAACACAACAGACTCTTAAAATGCACATGATCAGCAAATTGTTTGAAAAAATAGATGTGAATGTGCATGATTTTGTAACTGTTTCATAACTACAGTTAAAGATGACTAACCCATAGAGCTTAAAAAATGAGTTAAGAAGAACATATTTGCATATATGCATAGCCCGTGGACATAGACAACAATGTGGTGAAGGGGGGCTGGGTAGAAAGGGGTAAAGGTGGGAAATTGGGGACATCTGTAATAGTGTCAACAACAACAACAAATTTTAATGGGTTAACAACAGCCTACAAATAAGTGGGTAACAAATGAGAGGGATAAAAACTACACCAGAGACAATCAATCTCACTGGAGCTGAAACCGATTAAATATGGCATTACCACCATGACCAAAATGAGAGCTTCCAGAAAAAAGAAAGGTAATTAGAATAAGCCACTACTACTATGCAAGGGCTCACAGTTTAAGGACTCCTTGTGGACAGTTTTCCAAACCCTCTTAAGCCGGGCATTTTTTAAAAGTACAAGAACACCCACTACTGCCTGCTCTTGTAATGAAATTAACAACATGCTCTTGGTCTGTGATCTGCAACAGTTTAACATCAAATGAGAAAGCAGAAAGAACAAAAGTAGGAGATGCCTCTCTATCCAGCTGAAGTCCACAAATGAATAATAAAGCTTACCTTCACATAAATGGGAAATAAAATATGCAAGCATTGACCATTAATCAGATTTATTCCTAAAACTTGAAAAACACATGTACATGATACAACTGAAGCCAGGAAAGTCAGGGCTTCAGGGTTCATGCGGCCTGAACTGCCAGCACAAGAAGTAGAGACAAGGATTGACTCTGTATGGGGTCTTTATTCAGATGGCCAGTGATCTGAGAAGATGGCAGGCTATGTCCCCTAAAATAACTTTTTATATTTCATTTTTTTAAACAAGAATAAAAGTGTAGGTAAGGGGTTTGGAACTCAGGGAAAAGGTTAGTCATATAAAAGCTGCAGTCCAGGTAAGGATGTATCTCTCCCTGAGCACAACGCCTCAGACACCAACTTGATGGCTTGCAGCCCTGGGGTACAAATGCCAAATTACTTGTGGTCTCCTAGAGTCAGGGTGGGTTCTGTTGTACATCCCACTTCCTGAAACAATAGCTTTTTACATACATTAATTACTAAGCTTATTAACTGTACTTAAAACTAAAAATTTTCTAACTTTTGAGTTCCCCTGTCATAGTGGTTTCCAGTCCATCAAGAATCATTTAGCTCAGAACACAGATGCTCTCTGGTAATTGCTGTGTCTATGAGATTCAACAGATCAGACAGGGATGCCTTCTGGATTCCCCAGTGGCTGGGTGGGCAGGGCTGTGAAGGAAAAAGCAGCCATAACATCCCAAAGACACAACCCACCTCTCCTGGATCCCTTTAGTTAACTAAGAGCTATGCCAAAGTTTTGGAAATGCTTTACTTTCCTCTCCCTGGAGTATACTCATGATTCAACCTAGTAAAGTACAGTTTCTGGGGATGGGGGCGGGGTGATGGATATCATTTCTAACAACCCTTTAGCTCTCTAAATTGGAAAAAGGAGTAGTGAGTGAAGCAGGCAGCTGGTCACAATGGAAAATACACAAGACTTTGGAATCTGACCAAATTGAATTCAAATCCCAGCCTTGACTCGTACTCCAACTTCCCTAACCTCTCAGAGATTGTTTCTGCATTTGTTAAGTGGAGACTACAATGTTGTCTTTGTTTTTTTTTTAACCCTGACCAACTGTGGGCCTCCAGCTTTACCGAAGCTCAGTTTTTCTCATCTGTAACATGGATGTAATCCTGTCTGCTCTTTTTGCTTAGGAATGTGACCATTAGCTGAGAACATAGATGTAATAATATTATACTGAGGCTGATTTTTAATGATTAAAAACAACAGGGATATGGTGGAGGCTTTAAAAAAATATATATATATTATTATTATTGCTACTACTTCATGTAGAACCTATTAATTGTTCTTATGAAACTTGTACTATCTTCTTCCACTTAATGGAATAGATACTCATCTGATAAGAGTGGTGCATAAAACTGATTCTAAGAGTTTAAGGAACCTCACATCGCATCTACACCCTCATTTTGGTCATGATGGTAATGCCACATTTAGTCAGTTTCAACTCCAGTGAGACTGATAGTTTGATGGAGTTTTTATTCCTCTCCTGTGTTGCCCACTCATTTGCAGACTGTTCTTCTCATCCCATTTTTCAGCTTGTAATCAATTAATCTTTCTTTAGCTATAGTGACGAAACTATTTCTTACAAAATCATGCATACTCAAATCTACTGAAATCTGGTCTAAGCCTATGGTTCAACTTCTTAAAATCCATGTGATCAGTTATCAAATACCAAAAATGGGAATTGAGCTAGGAGTTCCCAACATTTTGTGTGTCAGACACCATATAGATCTATAGAGGCCTTTTGTCAGCATACTGATAGTAATACATAAAATAAAATACCATATTTTTCAGACTATAAGACACAGTATTTTTACCACATTTTTTGCTTCAAAATTTTTTCCCCTATTTTCCTCCTTTAAAACCTAGGTGTGTGTTATGGTGCAGACCCCAGACGCACCTAGGTTTTAGAGGAAGAAAATGAGGGAAAAAAATTTGAAGCAAAAAATGTGCTAAAAAATTGAATCTTATAGTCCGAAAAATACAGTACATAAGATTACAAAAGCAGCCAATCATATCAAAAGTCATTATCAAAATATTTTTAAAACCAAATGAATGAAATAATGTATGAGCTAGTACACTTCTAACAACTACCATAATTTTGAAGTAGTGATGAGTGCTGAAAACATTTTGAAATACTTTTAATAAGTACAAAAAGAAAATATTTATGATAAGAAAATATTTGTGATTTATGTGGTTGAAAGAGTCCCAAGGATTTGCTATTAACTACTCTGAATCCTTACCCACATTTCAGTTAAAGCTTAGTGAAAATGTAGATTTTTTTTCTTCATCAAAATTCATGAACCTCTGAATTTTATCCCTGGTCCCCTTGGGGGATGCATTGGCCCCAGGTTAAAAACTTCAGCTTTGGCAAAAAAAGTATTGGTTAGAGAAATGATCCCAGATTGAAAGGCTCTAGGTGGCTTTCTTCAAAGTGGAACCTCATGAGAACCATCAGTTTGAAATTGAAATGCAGGAATCTGGAGCAGCCCTGTCAGCCTTTCTAGGGATTTACAGGGTTGCAGACTTTAAACTGCTGAGGAAGGAAAAAGTTTCTGTTGACAGTGAAATGGCAAATTTGGCAAATTTTATGTAATACTGCCACCTTTTATTTTGAATTTTGGCAAAGAAATGTATCCCTTACTTGACTAAAATCTGGTTCATAATTTTCCCAACCCAGAAACAACTTTTATAATTATAATTCTACTTTGAGGCAGTGTTTGTGGTCAGTGTTTATCTTTTCCTAATTATTTAATAACTAAAACTTCCTTATGTAAGGGGTGGGTTTCTTTTGTTATTTACTTTTCTACTGTTACAATAATCTTTAAGGAATCACAATTCTTACAGTAACTACTGAGACAATTTTTCTCCATCCTTCTGGCTGTTTTCATTAAAGAATGGAGGCCTTTTGTGTTAGATCTCCAATGTTTGAGGCAGTTACTACTATAAGGAATGTAGAATTACTATGTATTTTACCAAAAATTTTTCTGAAAAATCACCAAGACAAGGCCCAGTCAATAAAAGGGATGATTTACATATGAATTCTTTTGAGTTGAGTGTTAGGTTCTTTAGTCTCACCAAGGCAGTTTTGCATGATAGAATTCCTACAGAAAATCCAAATGCAGTGATTTTACTTCCTGTTTACAGGGTGGACCTTGAGGATGTCTATCCAGGCAATGGCATCCTCCCTCTGCCCTACTCTGACAGACATTGGTGAGACTACATAACATGAGAATGCCTGCCATTAAGAAATTTCCAAGCCAACTGAAAGATTAATTCATCTATATGAAAAATAATGAGGCACCATGTCATTATGGCATATAATGCTCCATTGAGAAGCAAAGATCATAATAGTTTTAATCAGCACTGTTTGCCTAGAATGCCTCACACATTGTAGCTCATCAGTACATGATGAATAAATGAATGAATGTTGCTATTAGAATTTAGGGAAAGGAGAGAGAAACCACCATATAGACTTCTGGTAGATTGTGTGACATGAGGTGTGAGAGCTGTGGACTGGCACAGACAAGGAGAAAGGCACTCCAGCTATAGAGAAAGAGAAGCAAGCAGCAATTAGATGACCAGAACTAAGCACTTCCCTTGGAAAACCTGGGCAGAAAAGTTTGATCAGATAATGTTAAGGGGAAGTGAGGGAAGAGTCTAGACTTCCAACACGTCAAAGACATGGTAAGATAATTGTTCCTGGAAGATACTTCTCACAGCATAAGGCAGAACAGACTGAAGGGAAAAGAGACCAGAAGTTGAAGCATTAGGATGCTGAGCCAGATGAGGTGCTGAGTGCCACCTGGGTGGTGGCAATGGGAATATATGGAAAGGGTTTCATTCAGGAAATATTTAGAAACAAAAAAGTCCTGGAGTGGGCATGTGCTATGGACAGCCCTCATTTTGGACTTAGGAAAACTGAGCAAGTCCCCCCAAAAGCAAGGAAAAATATTCAGATAAAAACTGGCAAATCAACGCTGCCAAGAAGGGCAAACAAATTACAACTTTCTTCTGGCAAGTGATTTTTTTGGAAAGAAATACTAAAGGCCCTGAAGAGAGAATGACAGCAGCAACAAACATTTCTCTGGTTATTTATAGTTTAAAGAACACTTTTGCATACCCAAGCATGTTTGAAACAATGGAAAACAAAGCAAAAATAGACAATCATTATGAAATGTATTTTTTCTCATGATAAGAAAGTTAGTGTACATTTTTATATGACAAAATTCTCATTTTGGCCCTGTTTTTCTATCTGTTGCCCCCCCAACACTCACACACTCATAAATGCATATATATTTATACAATTTTATAGCTTAATATGGAATGTCTAAGGAAAAGTAGTGAGTGATGTTTTATAGGATTAGAGAACCTCAAAGAGTCCAGCTCATGAGAGCTAACTGAGCATCTCTTCCCAACTCCAATCCATGTTGATAGCTTCAAATTGACCATGGTGGAAGCATTTACTTACACCACAGAAGTCCATAAATTCTACAGATCAGAACACCCCCTTTCCCCATACCCTAGCCAGTTACTAAACATATACTGAAACACTGCTACCCTTGGAACACACTTTGAGACCTGTTGATATAGAAAATACAGTATGCTGAGGAAATCTATGCAGAGATAAGAATTAGAGAGAAGATTACAGCTTTGAAGGACAGGAATAAAAATTTGATCTAAATATAAAAGGAGATTCTTAAGATAAAACAGGAACAAATTGAACACAAGCATGAAAAAAATATACCTTCTCTGGCTGAGAAAAGAGCTAAGTTTTAATGTTCAAAAGTTTTGCTATGTTTTAGGAAAATTAATTGAAAGAACACAGTTAAACTTGGAACATGTTCTTTAGTTTCTCAGAGAAAAGAAATTTCTTGGAAGTGTCTTGGCAGAAAAACAATAGGTTACCAACAAAGAAACAAAAAAAATCAAGCTGGCTTTAGACTTCTCTTGAACTAAGATTCCAAGATTATGGAACAATATTTGTAAGGTTCTAAGGGTAAAAGAGACATGATTCAAGAACTGCACACCAAGAGAAGTTGTTGTCCACCCTCCAAGACAATGGAAAGTCATTTTCAGAAAGCAATGGCTGCACATCACTTACACATCTTTCTAGATAAAGAGTTTTTAACACTATATTTCCAGTTTTTATAGGATGAATCAAAATCAAAATTAAAGAATAAGAAAATTGTGGAACAAATGAAGCATCAATGAATAACAAAACTACAGTTAGGACTGCATAATCATTACAAATATGATTACATTTCTGAGTGCAAACACCAAAAATCAGTATTAAGAGGAAGTTAAATGATTAACACAAATTTTGATTAATATGTGTTTACACACAGGGGAGTGGAAATGGAAGAGCACCAAGCACAAGGGAGAGGTAAAGCAAATCAGATCTCTTGTCTAACAAGGAAGAGTCAAGGTCATTGTTTCATCATAACTTTGATAATTAGAAAAAATTATCAGAAAACACATTAAAGTGTGTTCTTAAAAACACACAAATAGCTGCTAGTTAGAATACACAATAAGGCATGCATCTGCTTTTGAAATACCTTTAGATTATGAAAGTACACAACAGTTTATATGCAACATGCAGAAATAATGAGCATAGTAACATAAAAATTTAAAATGCAAAACACAAAGCAAGATGATAAAAGTAAGACCATACATTCAATTTTGACAAGAAATAGTAATCTTTTAAACCACCCTCTTACAGAGGCAAAGAGACTGAAGGTTTTAGAAATAGAAATTAGCTACGTGCTGCATATAAAGACCCAAAATCCAGTGACACAAAGGTTAAAAATACCAGTATACATAAAGTTATACCACAAAGCACAAGCAAAAGAAAACAAAAGTGACTATATTACTAGCAGATAAACTATTTAAGGCAAAGAAACATTGACCAGGATAAAGAATATGACTTTGTGTGAATATATGCCACAACTGATAATGCAATGTACTACTTGTTTTATCTTTATGTATAAAACAATAACATCAAAATAAATTAAGAAAAGCTTGATTATAATCAGGGACTAGTATATCACTAGTGTACTATGTCATATCAAGGACTTATGTTATACACATACAACAGAAAAATGTTCTCTGAAAGAAACTTTCGTATTTTAAACATTTGTGGATGAGTTACTGAAATTGATTATATAAACTACTCCACCAAGAAATCTCAATAAATTCTAAAAAGTAGAAATAATTCAATCTATATTTCTTGGCCACAGAGTACAAAGCTAGAAATTAAAAACAGCAGCTTAATAAAAGAAACTTCAACCACCTAAAACCAAAATTTCTCTTCTAGATAATTATTTGGTTAAAGAGGAGATCTAATATACAAGTTTCTTTAGAAAATGAAAATAATTCTGATCAAATCATATAAGCTTTTCCTAAATTCTTATTTAGAGGTAATTCCATAGCCACTTTTTATTACAAAAGGAGAGAAATCAATTCAATCATACAAATGAAAAGTTTTAAAAGATATCTGCACCTCTATCCAAGTCCAAAAATACTCTTCAGAAAATAAAATGAGAAAATACAATCGGAAAGGACACCATTCACAATGGCAACTAAAGAGATACCTAGGAATAACTTTCATAAAATTATCTATGTGAATAAAACAAAATTTTATTCAGACATCTTAGGACATTTGAAAAAAATTAGAAATGTACTGTATTTTCAGACTATAAGACGCACTTTCCTCCCCAAATTTGGGGGGAGGGAGGGTGCATCTCATAGTCCAAATGTAGCTTTAGATTTACATTGGTGAAATATTATGTTATTTATATTATTAACTATTTTACCACTTTTTTGCGTCAAAAATTTTTTTCCTATTTTCCTCCTCTAAAACCTAGGTGCATCTTATGGTCTGATAAATTTGGTACTACTTTCCTGATAAAGGAAACATATAAATTGTAAACATATAAATTAGTTCCTATTTTATTTTATCTTCAATTACTAGCATACAGGTAATTGTCTAACAACTGGAACTTCAAAAATTGTGTATATAAGTACACATACATTCACTATAATTTTGTACATCTTACTATTTTACATTTACTATATTGCAGCTATAAAAGATGTGTAGCACACAACTTACAAATAATAAAATACACAGCAATCTCTATTGTAAATTCCACGTTATCAATCAATTCTCCCACAATGACAAACTCATTAACATAAACCATATTTTGTCTTCTCCTATTTGCTCAAAGGAAAAATAAAATCTGCCACTCTGTTATATTTCTAGTTTTCACCCAAAAATAAAAATAAAGTTTGAAAAATTGACAAATAGGTATAGTTCAACACAAATCTTTTTATTTACATTAATGAGTAAGACAAACATGAATCAACAAAGATGTATATCCAGACTTCATTCATCACTAATGAATGATAGGACTTCTTTACTAAATCAGATAATAGTTTTCAAATATCAAAAAAACAATTTCTTATGGTTTTTCAAGAATTACATGATACAGCAGAAAATGAAATTTCTCTATCAAAAAAACCTTAGGAGTGGTCATATCCTTCAAGTTAAAGTTTTTTGGTTTTTTGGTTTTGTGTTTTAAAGAGACAGATCTTAGATTGACTCTGTCCTCATGGCATTTTTGTCTATTTTTAAGATTTTACTTATTCATTTCTATAAAGAAGAGAAGGGAAGGGAGAAAAACATCGATGTGTGAGGGAAACATTGATTGGTTGCCTCCCACACACCCCAACAGGAGACCTGGCCCATAACCCAGGCATTTGCCCTGACTGGGAATCGAACTAGTGACCTTCCAGTTTGCAGGCTGATATCCAGCCCACTGAGCCACACTAGCCAGGGCTCAAGTCAGAGTTTAATAATCATGCAGTAGGTTGTGTTATTAAACTAAATAAGCTTCAAGCTGAGGGTGTGTGCCTGCGTGCACATCTGTCTATTAGGGAACTCTTGGCATCAGCTTAGGCTGTAGTGAGGGTCCAGAAAAATTAAATAATAAAACTTCTCAGTTTTTCTGTGCTCTTAACAATGTTGCAGATATGGACATGACACACTTTTAAATTTAATCTGCTTCATTAATTGTTTTCCTCATCATTTTCTCAAGTTTAAACAATCAACAAAATATAAATTTGGATCATTTGGCATATTCCACCATGTAGTATCCTTCCATTTTGGCTGATCCAAGCTTCCAGTGAAAGGTTTACCATTATCATTAGGCTTGCACATTTCCAGAAAATGGTTATAGACAGAAGATAAGGAGAATTACCACCTAGAATTATCTATCTAAACTTTTATAAATGTCTTGCTGTTATTTTTCAAAGAATGTCAAAAAATTGTACTCTCAAAAATAGTTTATTCTTTCACAACAGCTTGAAAGTATTCTTTGAATCTCTCCCAATGTGATTATATACTCTTCCTAATTAGTCTTTCTTTGGTGAAAATAAAGAATAATTGAATGACATAAATTTGTGATAAACTTGAATATACTGTCAAATCTAAAGATGACGTCTTGTGTTCTTCTTTTCCTTCTCCTCCAAAGCACTGGCTTAGAGGCAACATTTGTGTCTAGGGTTGTCAATAATCCATATATCAGAAAACAACCAGCATCAGGTTTCCTGGAGGTAGTGGGGGTCCCAACAGGTAACCAGAGCATGGCAACAGGGAATCTGGAACACAGAGCTCAAAGTACAAGGTATTCTATTGTAGACAGAGAAGTCCCAGACACTGGACTCTAATTAAGGGGCCTGGCATTAATGCCTAGGAAGGGGGACCAGGAAGAGAAGCAGAGCCACACTCAAAGTACTAGGCACATTGCTAAAAGAGTGACACAGAAATGCAGGTTAAGGTGGAGGACCTGTCCCCACCAAACAAGGAGAGGATAGGCACCAGCTTGGAGACTTAAAAGCAGCAGTCCTGTCATCAAAACAGCAATGGCACAGGAATGGGGGTGTTAGAAAAAGGAGCACTGCCTTTGGGGAATTCTAGGTCAAGCAGTGCCTAGGAGGGCATAATTATTTCAGTGTAATACAAATAAAGCAAGCATTACCTTGGTAGGAGTCGCATCGTCCTGTTGGTGATAGTCGTGTTAGATAGATTAAGATACAGGACTCCAGAACAACCCTCAGAAATGTATCTCATTGATTCATCCTGCACAAAAACAAAGAGAAGAACCTTACCAAAGCCTAACTGGTTTTGCTATTCTCTCTATCGTCTCTCTCCCTGCTCCAAAAAAGTACATGCATGACTTAGTCTCTTCATATGCTTTGATATTAGTGGTAAATCAAATTAAATAGAAGGTGATGGTTCTGCTTGAAGCTCCATTACTACCCCCATTTCCCCTTTTTTGGAAATAAATCCCATTTCATTGCAATGATAACACATTAAAATGAGAATCCTTACAAGTTCAACTCTGTGACAGGTAATTTGACCCCTCATGTGTTAAAGTCTCAAACACTCCTAACTTATCAGATGCAAGAAAATGATTAAAAATGGGTTAATGTTTTAATTTACTGAAATTATTATTCAAGAATAGTAAATGCTTTCAACTGGACTTCATTAAAAGTGAGTCCATGTCTGCACATCTATATTTATATATAGATGCATATAAATATATATTTATGTATATATGTATATATTTATATATGTGTATTTATATAGATGTACATGTGAATGTGTGTTTAATTAGTTTCTATGGTTCTGTTACTGGATATATTGAAAAAACTAAACAGTTTTTCACCAAATTTATGGCAAGTTTGTAACAGCCTGAAGTAAAATACAGGCTACATACATGCTGGACATAAAATTCAGTGTTGGGAGTACTGTGGGAGAGAATCTCAAAGATTCGAGCAACCCTCCCCTAGAAAGCCAAAACTGAGACACAAGAGAATGGTGTGACTGTGACCTGAGAGGGAAAGAAAACTAACAGTGACTTCAAGCATGAGCCCTAAGTTGACATTTACAAGACCAGATGGATTGCAAGCTCCGATTGCAATGGAGCTGCTTCTCACATGGGTAACTACTTACAAAACTCTCTAGAAGGAGTAGCAGCAGGTTTTTATTTATTTAATGATGGTTCATGAGTCTTCCCAGGAACACTGAAGCGGTCAGCTTGTTTTAATTATTTATGGTGCAAAGGTTCTGGAAAGAATAGGCTATTGCAGGAAGAGATGAATTATCACTTGGCTAAGAGACGTGGTTTGGGGAAGAATTCTGCATGGCCTCTATGGTCACCCCAGACACCACTAAGGATGGCAAAGGTTTATTTTCAGCAGTATCATCAACGTTCAACATTCTATTCCCAGTTATTTCCTGAAGTCACAGATATTAAAATAACAAAATCCTGCAGGTCGAGCTTCTGTCACATGGGATAGGAACTGGCTGATTTACAGGGGCAGTGAACCACACCTGAGAAAGAATCCAAGGTTGTGTTTTATGTTGTAAAACTGTAGTTCTGCTGTAGCAAAGGTGCCAATGCCACGTGAGCACAAGTGCAGGGCTTTCCATACACACTGGATTCCTCTCACTACTTTCAAGCTGCCAGCAACTTTTCTAGATACCCCACCACCAAAATGTTGGATTCAGAGTTATGTGGAAATTACAGTATAATTTTTTCCAGAAGGAATGGAGAGAACAATGATAATGTGTGGCATTGGAGTTTAATACAAACAAAATCTAACTTCAAAAATATGACACCAGTCAAATGTTAAAGTGACGATGGACCCTTTGGAAGACTCCAGCAAAAGTGCAACTGAGATGGGGCAAGAAAAGGATAGAAAGCTGGTTTATGCACTGTTACAGTGGTAGCCACAGAGAGGGTGAAAATTTGAGGACCAGGAAAAGGAAGATGGAGTACTCTTTATGTATCAGAAGAATACAATCTTCTCTTTGATATGAGGGGGCAAGCCATTTGCTGCATTTTCTTGTTTGGAAAAAATTCAAATTGTCAATATTTAAAATAAGTCAAGGTACAATCTCCAAATGTTAGAACACATAAATGCAGAAACTGTTTGAGTGTCTACATTACAGAATGGCTTATAAATTTGTCCATAGTGCACTCAAATGTTTTTGAAGATAATATATTCATAAGGCAAGCTCCTTAGAAATCAAAACTTTTTGAATGAATGTTATCAAACTCCTTAAATGTAAACTTGTCTCCTAGTCTATGTCTCAAAGGGGAAAACAATAGTAAGAAATAACTGGATAGAATGATCCTCCCTGTATATTATTACTAAACTCCAAAATTGGAACAGATTTTGATGTTTACAAATTCATTGCAGATGGTACTGTTTTGACTGTCCTATTAGAAAGCCATATTTCAAGAATATGAACTTTAATTCAAGTACAGAACTGAATCTCCCTGAAAACAAGAACTGAAACTTGATTCACTTTTAAATCCCTGTAACACCCATATTAAATAACATAAATTCCCTGTATACATTCATACATAAAGATAAATGTATCATTAACATAGCAGGTAGTAAAAATACCCATGGAAAGAACAAAATACAGTAGAAACTTGAAAGAAAGAATGATAATGATGAGACTGGGAAGCAGCGAGGAAGACCCAGTTCATGAAGTCTCTTCTGTGCCAAGGGGCATGGACTTCATCCTGGTGCTGGTGCTTAATGAAGCTGGTACTTCATTCCAGTCCCTCCTCTCTCCTCAGGGACTTCTCCATCAGTTGCTTCAAATGAATTTCTACCAGCTTTATAAACCTAAAACAGGTTTCTCTGCCTCTCCTTTCCTTCTGCCACCATCTTAGTCACTTTTCTGAAACACTAAGTTTACATGTAACACCCCATTTTTTCACCCCTTCTCCACTTCACAGTTCACTACAATTAGATTTCTGTCCCAATATTCCACTAAACTGTTTTAGCAAAAGCCACAAGTCACCTTCTGATTCTCAAATCTAGGAGGCTCTGCTTATTAGCCCTTTTCTCACTTGCTCACTTTGGTAGCTTCCTTCCAAGACCCCTCACTCTTTTGTCGTTTGTGATACCTCTCTGTTTTCAACTTACTTCCCTCACTGCTCCTTCTTAAGATCCTTTTCTGTGTCTTCTCCCACTTGTCCTAAGAGTGAGCATTCTCCAAGGTTCAATTCTCAGTCCTGTTCTCTTCCCATACCTTCTCTCTCTCGGTTGATTTTATTTAGTTGAAATATTATTTATGACATATATAGATGTCAGCCCAAGATAGAATCTTAAGTTCGAGCCAATGGTGTCCATTACTTACTAGATATATCCATATAGTTTTATTCATTAAACATATATAGGATGGGGCAAAAGTAGGTTTACAGTTGTTCATATGGAAAATAATACAAAAATTAATAAATAATACAAGAGTAAACTGTGTTTCGCATACTCACAACCATAAATCTACTTCTGCCCTACTCTGTATTGTAGAGTATTTACTGTGCCCTGTGTGCTCTGACACACATCTACCTTTTGGGCCTCTTGGGCTACAACCACTGTGATTAGGGCTACTGATGACAGGAACCCAGAAGGACAGCAGCAAACCCTTTTCTGGGTGTCATTCTTGTCTTGAGAAAGGAGGTGAGGTCTCCAGTAAGTCTTAAAGCCTGCCAAAGAGGAAAGAAGCCCCTGAGGACTAAGGGAAAGAGTATTTCAAACAAAGAGCACAGCCTGAGCAAAGGTAAAATAGCAAAAAGCAGCTGAGCGAACCAGCAAAGAAAGCATAGCAATTTCTGATCACTGAAGCTTAATGTGTGAGGCTGGAAAGAGAGGCAGAGGCAGACCAAGAGGATCACCAAGAGCTTTAACTTTACCCAACAGTGTAGATGATGAGTGTGTATAAATGATGGAAAATGGGGGTGAAATGGTCAGATCTGACTTTTAGAAAGAGTATTAATGTGCTCACAGGGTGGAGGACAGATAGGAGGTAGAAGGAAGCCCAGAGACAGGGACCAGGAGAAGTTGGCTGAGGTTACACGTTCATTTCCATCTTCTTTGGTACTGCCCCCTTGAAGACCATGATAATGTGTCTATTGTTTCTGCTGGGTCTCAATTTTTCTGTCTCATACATGCATGGCCTTACATATAAATATAGTTCATGTGTGTGTAATTGTTGAATAGTTTCCACTTTCCAAAGACTCCAACCTTGGACATACATCTACAGGATTAATAATAGCATTACATAAATGGGATAAGATTTCTTGCCAATGTTTAACATAGTTTGCTTTTTTCCATATTTAATCTTAAATGAGCACACAAGCATGTATTTTGGCAAAACCTCTGTGTATTAGCCCTCTGACTGTAGCAAGTCCAAATCTATGTACACAGCAGTAAAATAAGCTTCTTATACTCACTGTGAGGGTTGGACAGTCGGAGACATTCAGCTCTTGCAAATTTTTACAGAGGCCTAAATCAAACAAGTGACACATCACTGAACAACATATTACAAATGTTTAACTTAAAGTTTTTCCATCCTATATTCAATGCAATGTATTCATTAGAAAACAAACAAAAACCTTGGCAAGTAACTTAGATTCTAAGTATTGGTTTCTTTTCCCAGAAAAATGATTTCTTTTGGCTTTAAAATTCAGTATATACACATGTTTATTATTGTTTGAGGATTACAGAAGGAAGCAGAAAAGAGAAAAATACTACTTTGGGAAAAAGAGTGTATATTTAGAGTTTTAAGCTTCAAAGCACTTAAAACCAACCTGCTTTTTTTGTGGCATGATTTCTTGCTCATTTTTTGTTTGTTTTCTGTTTACTTTGAATATGTTATGATGAAAATTTTCAAACATACAAAAAATTGAGAGAATGAAGAATTATACAATGAATATACATAACACCTACATTCTACAATTTATATCTTAATTTATTTGCTTTATCACATTATCCACTTATATATCCATCTCTCTATTGCTCAATTCATCTTATTTTTGATGCATTCTAAAGTTACAGACATCACCATACTCCCCCCACTACTTCAGCATGCATATCGTATATAATTCAGCAAACATAATAATTAACAAAATATGATTATTTTAGGTTAGGTTTACATACAATTTACAATGAATTACAGTTAGAGAAGTGGAAGGTTAGAAAGGCCAAGTGCCTGATTAGCTCTGGACCAGGGGTGACTGTACAGATTGCTCAGAAGACACATACACGAAGAGCCAGATGGCAAAGTGATACACAATTAGCACTCTGGGTGTAGGCTGACAGGAAGTAAAACTCCAAATCTAAGACAAAAGAGAAGCACTTAGGAGTGAGAACACAAAATGTAGATAGAGGTATGCTTGAGGCAAAGAAGCAGGGAGGCATTCTAGGTGGAGTAGACCACATCACGGAGGAAAACTCCAGGCTAGGGAGTGATCCTGGCATTCACACTGCTACGATGAATAGAAAACACATCTGCCATTCATAACCACACAGCCCCACGGTAATAACAACAGAAATGTTATTAATTATAAACCCATTTTGAACATTTCTTCCTCTGCCAAGAATGGACTATATCCTAAGTAATAAATGCAAACCAAAACCACTCTCAGGGTTCAACAATGGAAACAATTCTTTAAGATGTGCAGATTTTGAAAGTCATCAAAGATACTTGCTAAGGAAAAAAATAGATTGCCCCAAAAATATAATAACTAAGTTTATGAGATTAATATTTTCATAGAATGGTTACTTGAGAGTCATTCATGCACTCAGCATTTTTATCAGGGATGTGCTTTGTGCTAAAAATTCTACAGGTACCAGAAATACAGCAGTGAACAAAATAGACAGAAGTCTCTGCCCTTATGGAGTGTACATCCTAGTTTGGGCATGGAGAGGGACTGATAGTAAACAAAAGAAGTTAAATAGATGCTTTGACAGGTGGTGAGAGGTACTCTGGAGAAAAATGCAACAAGAAAAAGGGGGTAGGGCAGCCAGTGAAGGGAAAGGGGTGTGACTTCAAATACAGCAGTCAGAGACATCTTCACTGAGAAAGTGCCCTTTGAGCTAAGCTGTTCAGGAGATAACAAGGACAGCTGCAGTTTACGCTGAGCACTTCTGGAGTCCACATTAAATATGATTGGTGACTGGAAGACAATAAATGGAAGAGAAAAACAAGCTCTGGAAGATAGTCATTGGAGTCCTCCTATTTGCACACCTCAAGGCTGTAAGGAGAAACCTCTTAATTTCTTGAATCCAATGTGATGATGAGCTACAAGTTTCAATTTTCCTAATCCTAAACCCTAACCTTGATGAATACTTTCCCTGGACCAAGCACTTTGCAGTGCCTAGTTCATCCTCTCAACAATACTAGAGGTATCCTCAGTCCCATTTTACAGATGCAGAAGATGAGATTAAATAATTAGCCCAAGTTTGCACAATTAAGCAATTAGGAGAGTCTGGATTCGAACTCAGGGCTCAAACATTTAGCCACTAAACAAGGCACATAGGAGGGTGCAGAGCCTTATACACCACCATTCTTAATATGCCTTTATTATCTGGAATGCCTGTGCTTTAAAACAAGCTATTATCTTTCAATAACATTGCTCACAATCGTCCTTAATTGTTTTTTTTTTCTCCTGCAACCTAGGGGCTCCACCATACCTCAGCTGGATCTCTTTGTTCCTGATGTGCATTAGTTAAAATTACCCAAACTTGGATTTCAAAGGAATAATTTCATTGTTCTATCTGTCACACTAAGTAATTGGGACCAGCTGGATGTCAGGATGCGAGTGGTTACCATCATAACCCTGCTTTTCTTTTGTAAAGCTGCTGAGCTCCGCAGGGCAGACCCTGGGGGTGTGAAAAACCAAAGGAATCATGGCCTGGTGGGTGGGGGCCGGAGAGGCTCCATCCCAGTCAAACGCTCCACACCAGACCTCCCCTGCGAAGTGTACATGTATCTTCACGAGAAATACTTAGATTGTCAAGAAAGAAAACTACTTTATGTGCTGCCTGGCTGGCCTCACGATTTGGTGCACATGTTGTTAGCAAGAAACAAGATCCACGTATTGAAGAACAATATGTTTTCCAAGTTCAGAAAGCTTAAAAGCTTGGATCTGCAACAGAATGAGATCTCCAAAATTGAGAATGAGGCTTTCTTTGGTTTAAACAAACTTACCACTCTCTTACTGCAGCATAACCGGATCAAAGTCTTGACAGAAGAAGTGTTCATTTATATGCCTCTCCTGAGCTACCTGCGCCTTTATGACAACCCCTGGCACTGTACTTGTGACATGGAAACACTTATTTCAATGTTGCAGGTTCCAAAGAATCGAAATTTGGGGAATTACGCCAAGTGCAAAAGCCCACAAGAACTAAAAAATAAGAAACTGCGGCAGATAAAATCTGAAGAGTTATGTAATGAAGAAGAAAAGGAACAATTGGACCCCAAACCCCAAGTGTCAGGGAGACCCCCCGCCAGGAAGCCTGAGGCAGATTCTTCTCTTTGCCACATTTATGTGTTTCCCATACAAACACTGGACTGCAAAAGGAAAGGTTTGTAAGTTTCTTTTTCATTTTCACAGATGATTGTAAATGTTCTTTGAATCTTATAACTCTTCCTACACCTAACCGTGCCTTGGAGTTTCTGGTGTAACTTCCCCCAAAATCTTTCTCCAATGACGATGCACCCTGCTCCAAGCTTTTCTGGAGTTCAAACTCAAGATGGTTGGTGATTTAGGGGATATTAGAGGAGGGTAGGAGGAATAGCAAATAAGGGTCCTAATCTTTTTTTTAAGTTAAAGAATTGTATTTATCTATTCATTCATTTATTATATATTTTGGTTGGTATTTTTTCCATTGCCATTTATCCCCTTCATACCCCCTCTCCCCCACAGTCACCACACTGTTGCCCTTGTCCATGAGTCCTTTTTTCTTTTTGCTCAATCCCTCCACCCCCTAACTTCCCCACCAAATACCTATCATCTTGCTTTCTACCTACCGTATGTGTCTGTCACTATTTTGCTACTTCAGTTCATTAGATCCCACATATAACTGAAATCATATGGTACTTGTGTCTCTGACTGGCTTATTTCACTTAGCATAATGTTATCCAGGTTCACTCATGCTGTAGCAAATGCTAAAATTCTCTTTTTTACAGCACAGTAGTATTCCATTGTGTAAATGCCCTATAGTTGTTTTATGCACTAATCTGATGGGACACTTGGGCTGCTTCCATATTTTGCTGATTGTAAATCACACTGAAATGAAAACAAGGGTGCTTATGTTCTTTTAAATTAGTGTTTTGGGTTTCTTCAAGTGTATTCCCAGCAGTGGAATTGCTGGGTCAAAAGGCAGATCCTTTTAATTTTTTGAGGTAACTCCATACTGCTTTCCACAATGGCTGCACTAGTCTGCACTCCCAGAAACAGTGCAAAAGGATTCCTCTTTCTCCACATCATCACCAGCACTTGTTGTTTGTTGATTTATTATGATAGCTATTCTGGCAGGTGTGAGATGGTATATCATTGTGATTTTAATTTGCATTTTTCTCATGATTAGTGACATTGAGCATCTTTTCATATGTATATTGGCCATGTGTGTGTTTTGTTTACAGAAATGTCTGTTCAGGTCCTTTGACAATTTTTTAATTGGATTGTTTGTTTTGTGGTGTTGCTTTGTAAGTTCTTTATAAATTTTGGATATTAATCCCCTATCAGATGCATTGGAGAAATTATTCTCCCCCCATGGGTTGTCTTTTTATTTTGTTGATAGTCCCCTTTGCTGTGCACAAACTTTTTAGTTTGATGTAGTCCCATTTGTTTTATTTTTCTTTTGTTTTCCTTGCCTGGGGAGATATATCAGATAAAATATAGCTATGAACAATGTTTAAGATTTTATTATGTTCTCTTCTAGGATTTTTATGGCTTTTAGTCTAACATTTAAGACTAATCCATTTTGAATTTTTTCTTGTGTGTGGTGTAAGAAGATGGTCTAGTTTCATTTTTTTGCACACATCTGTCCAATTTTCCCAACAACATTTACTGAATAAACTATCATTAGCCCATTCATTTTGTGTGCTTACTTCCTCTGTCAAATATTAAGTAAGTGGTTATAAAGGTGTGGGTTTATTTTTGGGTTCATATTCCATCCCATTGATATGTTGTTGTTGTTTTTGGTACCAGTACCATGCTGTTTTGATTACTATGGCCTTAGAGTCTAGTTTGATATTTGGTAGTGTGATTCCTCCAGTTTTTTTCTTCTGTCTGGGATCGCTGTTGCTATGCAGGGCCTTTGGTGATTCATTATAAATATTTGAAATATTTGTTCCAGTTCTGTGAAATATGACATTGGAATCTTGATAGAAATTGCATTGAATCTATAGATTGCTTTGGGTAGCTTGGATGTTAGTTCTTCCAATCTATGAACACAGTATGCTTCTACTTATTTGTATCTTCTTTAATTTCTCTGAGGACAAGTCTTTTACACCCTTGGTTAGATTTATTCCTAGGTATTTTATTCTTTTTTGAAGCAATTGTGAATGGGATTTTTTCCCTAATTTCCCTTTCTGTTAGTTTATTATTGGCATATAAAAATGCAACTAATTTCTGTATATCAATTTTGTATCCTGCTACTTCACTGAATTCATTTATCAGTTCTTATAGTTTCTTGGTGGACTCTTTGGAGTTCTCTATGTACACTATCATGTCATCTGCAGTAAAGACAGTTTTGCTTCTTCCTTTCCAATTTGGATGCCTTTTATTTCTTCTTCTTCTCTTACTGCTGCGGCTAGCACTACCAGTACTATGTTGAATGTGAGAGGTGAAAGTGGACATCCCTGTCTTGCTCCTCATCTTAAGGGCAATGCTTGTAATTTTTGCCCATTGAGTATGATGCTGGTAATGGGTTTGTCTACATGGCCTTTATTATGTTTAGGTATATTTCCTCGATTTCCACTTTGCTGAGGGTTTTTATCATGAACACGTGCTGGATTTGATCAAAAGCTGTTTCTGCATCTCTTGATATGATCATGTGGTTTTTAACCTTCATTTTGTTTATGTGGCGAGTCATATTTATGGATTTGCAAATGTTGTACCAATTTTGCATTCCTGGAATAAATCCCACTTGATCATGATGTATGATCTTTCTGATGTATTGCTGTATTTGGTTTGCTAACATTTTGTTGAGTATTTTAGCATGTATGTGCATTAGGGATACTGTCCTATAATTTTCTTTCATTGTAGTGTCTTTATATGGTTTTGGAATTAGGATAACAATGGCCTCAAAAATGATCATGGAAATGTTCCCTCATCTTGAATTTTTCTGGAGTAGTTTGAGAAGGATAGGTATTATTTCTTCTAAGAATGTTTGATAAAATTCACCTGTGAAGCCACCTGCTCCAAGGCTATTTTTTCTTGGGAGGTTTTTTATTACTGCTTCAATTTCACTAGGTGTAATCTCTCTATTCAGATTCTCTGATTCTTCCTGATTGTGTTTTGGAAGACTGTATGTTTCTAGGAATTTATTCATTTTGTTCAGGTTGTCCAGTTTGTTGGCATATAATTGTTCATAATATTTTCTTACAATCCTTTGTATTTCTTTGGTGTCAGTTGTTATCTCTCCTCTTTCATTTCTGATTTTATTTATTTGGATCCTCTCTGGCTTTTCTTAATAAGTCTGGTTAAAGATTTGTCAATCTTGTTTATCTTTTCAAAGAACCAGCTCTTGGATTAATTGATCTTTTGTATCACTTTTTAAGACTCCATTTTGTTTATTTCTGCTCTCATCTTTATTATTTCCATCCTGCTATATACTTTGATCTTTGTTTGTTATTCTTTTTCAAGTTCCTTAAGTGTAAAGTTAGATTGTTTATTTGAGCTTTTTCTTGTTTCTTGAGGCAGGCCTGCAGTGCTATGAATTCCCCTCTCAGAACTGCTTTAGTTGTGTCACACAGATTTTGGATTGTTGTGTTCTCATTTCCATTTGTTTTAAGGTATTTTTTTATTTCTTCCTTGATCTCATTGTTGACTCATTCATTGTTTAATAACTTGTTATTTAGCTTCCATGTCTTTGGATATTTATCAGTTTTTTTTTCTTGTGATTGATTTCTAGTTTCATAACATTGTGGTCAAAGAAAATGCCTGATAGGATTTCAATCTTTTTAAATTTATTGTGACTTTTATTGTGTCCTAATATATGGTCTATCCTAGAAAATGTTCCATGTGCACTTGAAAAGAATGTATATTCTGCTCCTTTGGGGTGAAATGACCTGAAAATATTAAATACATTTGATCTAGTGTGTCATTTAAGGCCACAGTCTCCTTTTGATTTTCTGTCTGGAAAGTCTATCCATTGAAGACAAAATTTTCTTCTATGACTGTGAATCTCTCCTTTTATGTCCATCAAGATTTGCTTTACATATTTAGATGCCCCTAGTTGGGTGTGTGAATATTTACTAGGATTACATCCACTTGTTGTATTGTTCCCTTTATCATTATATAGTGTCCTTATTTGTCTCTTACTATAGCCTTGGTTTCAAAGTCTATTTTGTTAGATATAAATATTGCTACCCCAGCTTTTTTTTCTTTCTGTTTGCATGAAATCTCTTTTTCAGTCTCTTTACTTTTAGTCTGTGTGATCTTTCATTCTGAGGTGATCTCTTAGAGCTTATATATGGATTTTATTTTCTTATCCATCCAGCTACCCTATGTCTTTTAATTGGAGCCTTTTAGCCATTTACTTTAAAAGTGATTATTAATATACATATTTATTGCAATTTTAAAACTATTTTCCTATTTTTTTCTTCCTCTTAAAGCAAGCCCTTTAACAGTTGTTGCAGTACTGAGTTTGTGTTAACAAACTCCTTTATCTTTTTCTTGTCTGGGTAGCTCTTTTACTGCTACTTCAATTTTAAATGATAGCTTTGCTGGGTAAAGTAGCCTTCATGGTAAGTCCTTGCTTTTTATCACTTTGAATATTTAATGCCAAACCCTTCTGGCCTGAAAATTTCTGTTGAGAAATCAGCTGAGTCTAATGGGAGCTTTCTTGGCAGAAACTAACAACTTTACTTTTGTGGCTTTTAAAATTCTCTCCTTTTCTTTAAACCTTGCATTTAAATTATGATGTGTCTTGGTGTGGGTCTATCTTTTTGGGGACTCTATGCAATTCCTGTATTTATGTATCTTTCTCCATCACTAGGTTAGGGAATTGTTGTATCATTATTTCTTCAACTAGGTTCTCAATCCTTGGCTCATTCTCTTCTACTTCTGGTCTCCCATGATGTGGATGTTGACTTTCCTCATTTTTTAAAATTCTCTCTTTTTGTTGCTCTGCTTGGGTATTTTTTCTAACTTGTCTTCCAAACATCTGATTTGATCCTTTGCCTCATCTAACCTACTGTTTATTCCTTACAGGAATTGCTTATTTCAGGTATTGCATTTTTTTGTTTCTTCTTTTAAGATTTCAGTATTTTATATTTATTTTTAATCATATTTTATTGATTATGCTATTACAGTTGTCCTGATTTTCCTCCCTTCCCCCTCTCCACCCTGCATGCCGCACTCCCTCAGGCAATTCCCAAACTATTGTTAATGTCCATGGGTCATGTGTATAAGTTCTTTGGCCACTCTGTTTAGTATGCCATACTTTACATCCCCACAACTATTCTGTAACTACCTATTTGTACTTCTTAATACCCTCACCTCTTCACCCATTCCTCCACAACCCCTTTCTTCAGGTAACCATCAAAACACTCTCCGTATCTATGAATCTGTCGCTGTTCTTCTTGTTTGCCTAGCTTGCTTTGTAAATTCAATTGTTGATAGATATGTATTTTTGCCATTTTATTGCTCATGGTTTTGATCTTCTTTTTCTTAAATCAGTCCCTTTAACATTTCATAAAATAGTGGTTAGGTGAAGATGAACTGTAGTTTTCTCTTGTCTGGAAACCTCTGTATCTGCCCTCCATTCTAAATGATAGTTTTGCTAGATAGAGTAATCTTGATTTTAGGTCCCTGCTTTTCATGACTTTGAATATTTCTTGCCAATCCCTTCTAGCCTGCAAAGTGTCTTTTGAGAAATTAGCTGACAGTCTTATGGGAACTCCCCTGTAGATAACAAACTTTTCTCTTGCTACTTTTAAGTCTCTATCTGTAACCTTTGGCATTTTAATTATGATGTATCTTGGAGTGGGCCTCTTTACATCCATCTTGTTTGGGCCTCTCTGTGATTTCTGGACTTGCATGTCTATTTCCTTCTCCAAATTAGGAAAGTTGTCTTTCATTATTGTTTTCAAATAGATTTCCAATATCTTAGTCTTCCTCTTCTCTTTTTGGCACCCCTATGATGTAAATGTTGGACCTCTTGAAGTTTTCCCAGAGACTCATTATATGATCCTCATTTTTTTTAATTCTTTTTTCTTCTTGTTATTCTTATTGGTTGTTTTTTGCCTCCTTAGGATCCAAATCATTGATTTGATTTTTGGCTTTATCCACTCTACTGTTGTTCCCTGTAAATTGTTCTTTATTTCAATTAGTGAATCCTTCATTTCTGATTGGAATTTTTTTATGCTATTGATGTCCTCACTAAGTTCCTTGAGCATCCTTATAACCAGTGTTTTGAACTCTATATCTGATAGATTGCTTATCATCATTTTTTAGTTCTTTTTCTGGAGTTTTGATATGTTCTTTCATTTGGGTCATGTTTCTTTGACTCCTTGTGTTGGTATCATTCCTGTGTTTGTTTCTATGTATTAGGTAGAGTTGCTTTGCCTCCATTTATTGGTAGTGTGGCCTAATATAGGAGATGTCCTATAGGGTCCAGTGGCACAGCCTCCTCTATCACCCAAGCTGGGTACTTGAGGTGAACCGTTTGTGTGGGCTGAGTACACCCTTCTTTTGTAGTTGAATCTTGGTTTCTGTTGGCAGATCAATGGTAGGGATTGCCCAGGCCAGTCAGTTGCAAGGATTGTCTGTGACCACTTACCACCAACCTCTGCCCTGCATGGAGGATCAGCTGTGCAGGGGCAGGGTGGTGGTGCTCTGACATGGTCTGTAGCTGTCCACTGGGTGTGTTGGCCCTTGGGTTTCCCAGGTGGTACAGGCCAAAATCAGCCCCCACCTGTGGTTTGCTCAGGGCCACTCTTCCTGAACTATACAGCAATCTGAGATGGCTGCTACTTGTGCTGAGCTTGGAGATTCCAAGCTATGAATATAGGCTAGCTGCTGCTAGTGTGGGTCCTGGGGTTCACTGAGGGCAGCTGTTGGTTGTTTGAGAGGATTTAGGAGGTTGTGATACATGAGCCAAGACCAGCTATTTATATGGAAAAGCAGCTTGGGTAGGCCTGTAAGTTGGTTGGGATGGAGTCTCTGGGGATCTCCAAGGTGTGTCAAACAGTGTTAGGCAGGGTGATGGAGTAATAGATATGGCATCAGCTGGCCAGCTAGCTCTGTGGCTCTGTTGGGGGAGAGTTTAGAAAAGGTACAATGGCCTCTGCTTGCTTTAATGCCAGACACTGCAGTTCTTCCTGGAATGCCATTGGTGCCTTTCAAGCTTCTATTCAAGTGCTGAAGCTCTGAAGAGGTATGTCTGAGTAGGTAATTTCATGTTGGGTTCTTTAAGAGGAACTGCTTGGGCTCCAGAAATTTCTTCCACCAACTCAATCTTCGCTGGTTTTTGCAGTCAGAAGTTGTGGGGGTTTACCTTCCTGGCACTGGAACCCTGGGTTGGAGGGCCTGGTTGGGGCCAGACTCCTTGCTCCCAAGATATCCCTCCCAAATTTCTATCCACCACACGTGGGTGTGGGACCAGCCTATTCCACATTGCCGCCCAGTCTGGGTGGATGTGGTTTCTTTAATTCCGTAGTTGTCAGACTTCTATTCAACTTGATTTCTGACAGTTCTGAACCATAGTTGTTCTATATTTTTGCTGTCATTTTGAATCAGTTGTGCAAAGATGTGAGCCATGTCTGCGTATGCTGCCATCTTGATCCACATTCTTTATTCCTGCCTGGTCCTTTTTTTATGGGTTCTGTCTTTTTAAATACTGTTGAGTATCCTTATAATCATTACTCTAAACTCTATGTCTGATAAATTGCTTGCCTCCATTTCATTTCGTTCTTTTTCTGGCAGGTTCTATTGTTCATTCAGTTGGGGTCTGTTTCTTTCTTTTTGCATTTTGTCTGACTTTTTATATTTGTTTCTATGTTCTATGTGTTAGGTCGGTCCACAAAGAGTCTGGTTCAGCCCTGTGTCACTACATGTGACTGGCTCTGGTCTACCCGTTGGAGCTATCAGTAATCCAAATCTTCTGGCTCCCTCTGCTGGGCCTGGTGTTGCAGAAAAAACCAAGCTGCACTCAAAGACTGGCTTCTACCAGCACTAGTCCTAGGGGAAGCTAAAACCTCCAGCTCCCAGAGGTCTGCCTTTGCTGTTAGGCTTAATCACTGAAATAGCCTCCAGTTGTATTCAGCAGCCTGGTTTAAGCTCCATTGGTGGGGTGAGATGGATTCCTGCAGGTGGCACTATTGCTTCCCCCGAGGCTGATGCTACTTGAAGGGCAGTGCTCTGCCCAAGAAAGATAGCTTCTGCAGTATGGAGAATGACTCAGCACAGTGATCCTGGCAGCTGACCCTTTAGCTCTTTCTCAGAGCCTCAAACCCCAGTCTCTCTTCATGTGTTTCTAGTCCACTCTTCCCTTCTTCTTCTGGAGCCCAGGGCAAGTGGCTTCAAATGAAATTTTGCATGTTGGCCCTTCAAGAGGCTCTCTGCATCTCTATCTATCTCTCCCTGTCAGACAGAAATCCCACTGCTTTTCACAGTCAAGTGTTACTTGGGGCCCTTTCAGGTCTGGTGCTCTATGCTGGGAAGCCCAGCTTGGAGTGTAGACCCCACACTCCTCAGGGCTACCCCCAAGGCCAATGAAATGTCCCTCCAGCACTTCAGCTGCCACCTGTGGGAGCCCAGCCAGCCCTCTCATGTCTCCCCACTCTCTACCAGTCTCCTTGTGGTGATCTGATTTCTTCTGTAAGTCGTTGGTTATAAGACTTCTCTCCAGCTAGTGTTCAGTTGGATTTTCAGGATTATTTTTCTATAACTTAGTTGTCATTCCAGTTTGATCCTAGGAGGAGGTTAATGTAACTTCCACCTACTTCACTGCCATCTTGTAGAATCTAGGTTCTACTCATATTTGCTCTGCAATCTGTGGCTATAAGGAATACCTTTAATCTTAAAACTAATGTAGTTTAATTTATGTTGTAAACCAGTGGGTATGAAAACAAGTGCAAACTGCTGTCTACCTAACCCAACTTACCCCAGGTAGAGTCAGAACATGTTGTACATCTGTGAGGAAATGATTACATCAAGGAAAACCATGTGCAGGACTGGACAGGTGAGAGCACTGTCAGAGGGAGCACTCCAAGCACTCTGTAGTGATGGGTGTATCTTATAATTTAGCCTTAAGGCTTTAATAAGTACTTGCTAACATCCTGTACCTTATTTGTCCCCAAATTACCCAAAATAAAACACAAAAATATTGAAAAAAATAAGTTGAAAGTATTTAATACAAAAACTATGAGACTAAGGGAATCTTTCCAGAAAACTACCTACTTCCTGAAAATTATTACTGGGTCTTATATCCCACACATTCTTGGGTTACTACTGTGTAGGATTTGCACACAAGATAAATTCATGAAATAAAACAGAAGGGAGATTTTTAGTAATGCTCTTGATATATTAGTGAAGACATTCTCGAAGTATGGTCTCAGAACTGCTAATCTGCACTAGGATAACAAGCCATATGACAGTGTCTGACTTTCATTTCTGACATGGATTAATAACTTATTTATAATAATATATTAAAGCCAGATGTCATTGAATTAGGGTCTTATGGTATCATTTCTTCCAGGTACTTTGTGAAATTTTGCTTGTTTTGTTTCTTTAAGAACAGAAAGGGAAGGCTAGGAACATAGAGACTCTGGCTCCTCTCAAGGGAACCATAGCCAGGAATTCATTTATGTTGCAGAAGCAGGCTACCTGAGTCAGCAGTAAATTTGTTAATTTACTGGCAAAGTCATGCTCAAGTCTTGCCCTCAGCAAAGGGCATTTATTCCCTCCAACTCTGGAAGGTGGCACCTAGTGAGGTCACATCACTGCCATGTGGCATGGGAGGTTTGCCTACTATGTCACCCTGTGAACTGTATGTAATTTGATACCTTAGGAGAACAATTACAGCATCATAACCTAGGGGATGCTGTTCTGGGGTTCTCTGATTTAAAAGAGTTTTCATTAACTGAGAACCTACTATGTTCCAGGTAGTCCACACACATACTGTTTACAGTTGATTTCCAGGAAGGTAATCTAACCCCATTTACACTGAGGAAAATGAGTCTCAGGGAAACTCAGTCACTTGGCTGGGTCTCATAGGTAAATAGCAAAGCAAAGATTTGAACCTTGGTCTACCTGAGCCTGCTGTCTTTTAATATTAATCTGATTATATTCAAACGAGCAGCTGTCTTAACAATAGAAGCATTAGAGAATTCCAGAAAAGTGAGTATATGTAGTTTCTCTGTAATAGATTGGGTGGAATTTCCCTGATATTTTTACTGTGAGTAGTGCTTCATTCTGAAGAATGTGTTCTACTAGGATTTCCTTTTTGGTGCTTAAAAACCTGGGTTAGAAAAATTACTTGATATTGCTGAGGTTCTATCCTCAAGCTAAAGTTAATTTGCACTTGGTGCATCAGGTGATAAAGAGTAAGTAGATAAAGTTCATTAATTATCTGAGAAAAAATCACATCAACATAAAGTTAAAGACTTCTATAGCTAGACTACACTGCCACTTAAGAAGAGATAGCTTATTAGAGAATTTCTTTCTTAGTGCTTTTCTTTTCTTGGGCTACTCTCTCCCTCTGCACCTATTTCTACCTTTGTCTTTTTTTTTTTCCATGATATTTTTCTCTTTCTCCCTTGGCAAAAATACAAACATTTTAAATGCTTTATTTTCTTCAGTTGTTGTCTAAACACAACCTTCCTGATATGCCTCATAAATGCATTCCCTTTGCTTTAAAAATACCTATATCTTTTACTGGAAAATAATATAAATAAAATGTAATGACATACACAACACATGTAACATAGGCTCATGCACTAATAGACGATTCAAGTTCCTCCACATGTTAATGACTACATAAGTCAGAGGCTATACTTTTTAGATTTAAAAATGTAGATCAAATGAAGAGTACTTTGTCTTTTAATATAATCAATATAAATCACTTTCACTATGGTTGATATAAATCTATTGATTACTTTTAACACTTTGGCATTTTGTTGATCCCTATAAGTTTTAAGACAAAGATTTTATCTATTAAACACCTTTTGGTGCTGCCTGGCACAGAGCCATGTTCAGATTGATGATAATAATTGAGCTGCTTTCTTTGCTCTTGCAAAGCAATAATCTTAAGCAACCTTTAAAAATAAGATTACATTGAGGTTAAAAATCATGTCCAGAATTCAAATATGACAATCTGAATATATTTCATTGTAATTTTCCCTATCCCATTCTATAAAGACGTAATAAATGTCAAATGCTAAGAACAATTGTTCTGCAATGTTCAGCTCTGGCTCCCTGCCAGAATGTAGTAATACTTTCGATTGTGCACCATGTTAGACACTATGTAGGATCAAACAAAGCCTAAAACATGCCATCAATAGTGAAACTAGCAGTGATATTAATGAATAAGAGCTGCTATCTAAATCCTTGGTGTGCCTAAGACAGCAGTTTCATGCATTATTTCATTTACTCCTCACAACCTTAAAAGAAGTATTATTGTCATCCTCATTTTATAAATGAAGAAACTGAGGTGTAGAGAAGTTATGTTTCCCTTCTGAGGTCACACAGGCTGTCCACAAGTAGTTCCAAAGCCACTGACCATCATGAAACATTATCTCTTCCTTCAAGCTTCTGGATACATCTATTAATCAAGGAGAATTTGTGCCCTGGCTGGGTGGCTCAGTTAGTTGGAGTGTCATCCCATTCACCAAAAGGTTGTGGTTCAATGCCCAGTCAGGGCACATACCTAGGTTGTGGTGTGGATCCTGGGTTGGGGCTTGTAAGGGAGGCAACCAATCAATATTTCTCTTTCACATCGTTGGTTTCTCTCTCTCTTCCCCTTCCTCGCCCCCCTTCTCTCTCTTCCTTCCTCTCTCTAAAATCAGTAAACATATCCTCAGGTGATGATTTAAAAAAAAAGAATTTTAAAGAATTTGAACCCTTCTTCTCAGGCTCTGTACAGCAAACCATGCACATAATCCCACACAGGGAGCCTGAATACAGATTCCCCTCCCTCTGGACCTGTGCCTTTCCCAGCTGACAGATCATGAGTCAGATGGTGTGTGTAGGGCACCCAATAGGTGCCAATTGACCACACAGACCTCAAAGATCACTATTTTTGTCTTAAACATCTGACAGTAAGAAACAGAAATAATAGCTTTATTCACTGGGATCCAGGCACTTTGCCAACAAAACTTAGTCTTTCAAAGGAAATAAATGTGAAATTAGTTGAAAGGCATGTTTATGCCACATTGAGGTAAATGGATTTGCCAAAAATACATGAAAGGAGTTTTAAAACTCCTTTATAGCTTTGCATTTACCAGAATAGTTTACCATTTTTAAGGATTCATTTTTACCTCTAAGATTAGGACTGGGGAGAATTATGCCAATAAATTGCTCCCAGCAGCCTCTGAAATCAACTTCTGCACTGGCTTGAAAATAATTAAGATGTTTTTTTTGCAACAAACAGGCCCATCTATGTTTCTTTACCTACTACTTTCAAGCCTTCAGAGTAGTTTCTGACATTGCTGACAGCCAAGAAAGACTACTAAATGGGAAATTATGTGGAGAAAATTTGCCAATTCCCTCCTCACAATCAGCAAGGCTTGTCAGGGGTGATAAGTAAATACGGTATCTGTTGAGGGTTTACCAAGAATTTTAGGTAGCAGCAAATAATGTGGTACCTGGTTTAGAAATGTCACATTGACCAAATTTGTTCCTGGCCTGGAGAAATTAGTAATCTTTATCAAAGCAAACATACTTTATTTACATCAATAGTTTCAAGTATAATGCAAGCTTTAAGTTAAAGAACTAAAGAACTGTTTTTACCCATCAATACAATAAAATTTTCCCATTTTTCTAGTAAAGGCTTTGGTTTGCGATTCCTGGTATTACTTGTGGATCCCATTTTTACCCAGGGCTGCTGCTAACAATGCCAAAGTCGGTCCCACAATTCTTGTGCCTTTCCAGCATCCACAGGTCTGCCACATTGCTTATGCTGGGTTTCAGGCTGTTCTCACTGACCCTTTTTTCTACCCATTTATTTGTGGTTAACCCACTTTAGCTTGTCCTACAATGGTCACATATCCAGCCCAGCAGATGTGGGTTCAGTAAGCAAGTCCTGATGAAAAAGGCTGCTTTCCAGAACCTTGTAGAGACAGGCTGACTCTGTTGACAAGACCTACAGCCTTAAATGGCATTATAGTGCCTTTGTGGGGACTTGGGCTTTATTCATAGATGGAAAGCAATTGACGGATTCTGCCATCTGCAGGGTAGGAGGGCTTCTGAGAAAATGACAGGAATGACATGATCTGACTTCTGTTTTAACAGGATCACATGGGCTTAGGACACTATTGGGATAACTCAGAAAAGAGGTGACGGTGGCTTGGACAAAGGTGGGAGCAGGGGAAGAAGTGAGAAGAGGTGGGATTCTAGATTTTAAAATAAAGCTTGATTCTTCTTTGAAAAACCTTCTAAGATGATGACACAGCTATTCTCAGTAGCTATTCCAAATGCAAAGTGCCAAGAAATTATTTCTACTGTCTGTTCTCAATTGTCTCTGTGGTTTTCAATTATTACCACATCTCCATCTCCTTGTTTATGTGCAGCGCCCAAGAGAGAATACAGCTCTCCAAACAGGGTCTTGCTGATCCTAAGTGGGAGATTACCTCACTGTTGTAACATGATAATAAGTTTGTCTTAAACTCTTTCACTTTTCAATATGGTGGCAGACACAACTCTAGGTCAAATGGAACAATGTCTTATCAGAGGGCAGAAATAAAATCACTTCAAATTTTCAAAGCACTTTTATTACAAGACACCTCAATATTCCTGAATCATTAAATTTAACAAACATTTAATGAGCTCCTATTATTTACCATGAGTTAGTTATCTATTGCTGCCTAACTACCCCACAATTTAATGGCTTAAAAACAACACACTTTATTTTCTCACAGTTTGTGTGGGTCAGAAAATCAGACATAGTTTAGCTGGGTCCTCTGTTTCAGGATCTCTCACAAGGCTGCAGTCAAGGTGTTGACCAGGGCTCAGGGCTATCGTCTCATCTGAAGGCTGAACTGGAAAAGGATTCCCTTCTAAGCTGATATGGCTGTTGGCAGAATTTGATTCCTTAAGGGCTTTTGGACTGGAGGCCTGAGTTTCTTGCCAGCTATTGGCCAGAAACCACCTTTAATCCTTGTCACGTGAGTCTCTCCAACATAGCAATTTGCATCATCAAAGCCAGCAAAAGAGTCTGCTAGTAGAAAGAACATCACAATTTCTTGTAACCTAGTTATGGAAGGGACATCCATTACCTTTGCTGCATTCTATTGTTAGAAGCAAACCACCAGGTTCTGCCCATACTCAAGGGGAAGAGTTTGCACAAGGACATGAATATCAGTAGAGGAGATCATTAGATGCCATTTTAAAAGGTATCTTCCACATACCAGTTATTTATTTATGATATGTTGTGCATTGTTCTAAGCCTCCTTCATGAAGTTTCCATGGTGAGGAGGGGCAAAAATTTTATAAATCAGTAAAATGTACACTATGCTTATTGTTGACAACTACCATTGAGACAAAGCAGGGAATTATGGTATGATTGTTATTATTACCTGCTTGAAAGCAGGAAGATGTTATTTTAAATACAGAGCCAGAAAGGTCTCATGGTCATCCCAATATATTGATTCCACCCCAGATGTTCCATTACCCCCATTTCACCCTACATGCTGACCTCCAGGATTCTAAGCAGGTAGAAGAGCATAAAGGAAACAGAAGGGTACCATGAGGGGCGGAACACAGTGGTTAGAAGCATAGGGTCTGGGCAAGCATGTTTATGATTAATTCCTAGGAGTGTGACTGTAGGCAAGTGCTGCCTCAGTTTCTTCATCTGCAAAATGAGGATAATAATGGTACTTAGCTATAGGATTCTTGTCAGTTAATACTTGTTAGAGCACTTAGAACAGTTCCTGCATATCAATACAAAGATAGCTAAGATCCCATCAAGAAGAGAAAGAAAGTTAACAGGAAAATGGATACAAAACAAGGAACTACTAATACCATCTCATTAAAGACCATGGATTCTGAGCTATTAAAAGTTAGAAAAAAGTGTTGCAGGTTCAATTCCCAGCCAGGGTACATGCCTGGGTTGCAGGCCATAACCCCCAGCAACCACACATTGATGTTTCTCTCTCTCTCTCTATCTCCCTCCCTTCTCTCTCTAAAAATAAATAAATAAAATCTTTTAAAAAAAAGTTAGAAAAAAATAAGCCTGAGTCTTTTTGAAAGTAAATATACTATGAATTAAGAAATCATAAATAAGAGGGTTTTTCAATATTCTGGAGAATTTATCAATAATTCAGTAATTCTGTACCAAAGAGGCATTATGGGTTAATGGATATAATTTTCCATAAATTTACTTTACTTGACCCAGTTGAAAGCATTTCTACTAATTCAGAAAGCTTTTGGGTCATGCTA
Source organism: Phyllostomus hastatus (assembly GCF_019186645.2). Lineage (NCBI taxonomy): Eukaryota > Metazoa > Chordata > Mammalia > Chiroptera > Phyllostomidae > Phyllostomus > Phyllostomus hastatus. The sequence goes on from NW_025334041.1 coordinate 44,815,694, forward strand.
TTCCTAGGCCTCAATGAATCTGGACATTTTACTTGTTTCTTCTAATTTCCTTTTGTGGGATTAGGTTTTGTTTCTCTTCACTTGCTTTATTTATAATGGAATAAAATCTCTTCAGAATATTTCACTAAGGATTAAGAGAAAGGGCAAGTATTATGCTAACATATAAAATAAACACACTTCATATTTTTAAAAGCATGGTTTAAAGACAAACATAAATAGTAGGAGATAAATGAGGTGAGCCTTGATTTCCTATTGTGGAAAGTCCCCTGGACTCCTGTTCAGAGGTGTTTTCTGCAGCAGCAGCAGCAGTGGTGGTGGTGGTGCTATTGTTGTATTGTTGTTTTTTTTTTAAATTGTGTATTCTTTTTTATTTTTTTTTAGATTTTATTTATTTATTTTTAAAGAGGGAAGGGAGGAAGAAAGAGAGAGAGAAACATTAATGTGCAGTTGCTGGGGGTCATGGCCTGCAACCCAGTCATGTACCCTGACTGGGAATCAAACCTGCGACGCTTTGGTTTGCAGCCCGCGCTCAATCCACTGAGCTACGCTAGCCAGGGCCTGTATTGTTGTTTTTGAGGGGTCAGGTTATTGTTGTCCTCTGGGAAGAGTCAAAGAGTGATGGAATATGAACTAAATACCACGGATTCAGGGAATAAGTGTGATGAGAAGCAGAGGCAACAAATTGGGATGACTCTTGATTGAATTTTAGCATCCAAGGAAAGGAGAAATAAGGTAACAGCTTGAGGGTCACCAAGGTCAGGAGCTTTTTTGGTTGGTTTGTCTTTCTTTTTTATGAGGAGAGACCTGAGCTTATTTTCTGGCCTCAGGAGAGGGATAAAAGAAAGATGCATCAAAGAGGCAAAAATTAATAATGAAAACTCCAGGGGAGTGTGAAAGGAATGGGAGGGGACACGAATAGAAGGTTTGATTTGTTTTATTTCACTTCAGCTTTCTTTTTTTAAAGCCTCCTAGGTGGTTCTAATGGACAGGCAGGAGTGAGACCACCGCCTCACCTGATGACTGAGCCAACTGAGCTGTGTTGCCTCCTGCTCTCCTTGATTCCTCAAAGCTGCCTCAGAGAAGCTCAGCAATGAGTTGCTCCTCTAAGCGCCACCAGGCTTTGGTGGAATTTAGCACATGCTAAGCCTTGTTTATACCAGTGTTCTTTGGCTTTCGATATCCTTTTCCCCTTTAAGAGCTAATGCTTCAATCACACAGGTGTAGTAAGAGTGATAAGAGCAAAAGAGGCCAAGAGAAGTTGATAATCTGAATATGATTAATTTTTTCCAGATTTGAAGAAAGTTCCTAACAACATCCCTCCAGATATTGTTAAACTTGACTTGTCATACAATAAAATCAACCAGCTTCGACCCAAGGAGTTTGAGGATGTTCATAAGCTAAAGAAATTAAACCTTAGTAGCAATGGCATTGAATTCATCGATCCTGGTAAGTTCCACAGAATAGCCCTTTAAACTGGTGACAGATGTTCTTTATCTTTTTCCCTTATGGCAACATTTATAGTAAATACAATTAAGTAAAAAAACTTAAATAATAAAATGTTTAAATTTAAATTAAATGTTATGAATTAGATCTTGTTAATTAGTACTTGTTTAGATTAAATTAGAACTTGTTTAGCACTCAAAAATATTTGCCAAGTTGTTGTTTTATGAAGCATATAATACTATATGTTACTAAGTAACAGTTCTTTAATTGGTCCTAGTAAAAATATTTTATAGAATACAATATAAAAATGTGAATGTATGGCTAGTGGTCAATAAAATTCTAAACATGTAGTGATTTTTAAAGGAAAATTCAGATTTGGCATTTTCTTTGCTATTCATTAAGTTCCAACTTGTTTAAAGTAGGATTTCAACAACTTACTTAAATTTGAAATAATCTGCTAAGCATCAAGTTTATAAATTAAGATAAAATGTGCTCAAACCGGAGCCAATCACATTTTATTTAATCCTAGATCAAAATCAGTTCTTCTTCTATCCTTCAAACCTCTTCTCCATTTTCTAAGCAAAGTTTCTTGCAAAAAGAAGAGTGGTAAATTATACACAGGATTTAGAAAAACTGAGAATTACTTCAATATTAATCAGATTTATAACATATATAATGTGTGCCTTCACAGTGTTACTTCAATTTGAAAAGTCTTATCTATAAAAATCACTATTAATACTATTAATAATGCAATGTTAATGTCATAAGCATTTTGAGTACAATTGTTTCTTCCGCTTTTCTTAATGGTAACTATATCATTAATAGAATATTAAGATTTTGACATTGCAGAAGTAAAATTTGAAAATAAATGTTCTAGAGCTACATAGGCATATTTAGTATTAATAACATTTTTTTAAATATTAAGAAAACATAATTTCTAAAATGTTCTAAAGGACCAGCGATATGCTACACTTATACCTTAGTCTGTACAGATAGTGTAAACTTGACAGTATCTTTAAATTTTGAAGTCAGAAGCAATTTTCATTTCACAGCAAATAAGAATAGTACAGAGACACTCTTCTCCCACATAAAACAGTCACCACACTGGAGTGCAGGTCAGCCAGGCCCCAGGGAGAAGAATCTGGAGGTAGGGACCCTTTTTTGCTCCATGAGAACCAAAGACTCTCAAGACAAGCATGCTGGGTCACAGGCTCCTCAGCAAGTGTCTGATTTCCTTCAACCTTAGCTAATCGTCCAAAGTGTCCATGCAAATAAGCTTTAGAGGTATCTCTAAAAGAGACTATAATATGTTAGTGGCCTAAGTTAAATTTATTAAAGTAATGAATAATAGTGAAAATAATGTTTAATCACAATAAAACTACATCATGTAAAGAAAACTAGAGAAAACTAAGAGAAGACAATGCAGAGACATAATAGTACAAAATGGTTTTGTTTTACTTCTACTGATATTCTCCCCTCATTGGTGATGAACTTCCTGTAGTTGTGAGGACTCCTTTTCCATCCTTGGGACCTCCTGAAGGCCTTTCATGTTGACCCAATGTGTTTTCCTTGCAGACACACAATGTAAACTGTTAATAGCAATAGTATTCTTTTTCTCCTGTGTTCAGTTCAGTCCCAGGAAAATATTTTCTACATTAACAGATGTATATTGAATGCCTTCCAAATGCCAACCACTTTTCTTGATTTATCTTCTGGAATAAAGAAGTATCTTAGCACTTTAGTGAAAATGACACCTTCAAAGAAGTTTTAAAATAAAAGACCTTTTTTTATTTTGGAGCTTTGAGATGAAACACTGCCAAAGTGGCCTTACTTACAACTCATGCTGGTAGATACACAAGTGCAGTGAGATCTGCCATTCTTTAAAAAGTGTTAATAACAATCTCATAAAATTCCAAATATTGCAAAAAAAGGGAAAGATGACACCATACTAGGTATTTTACTTCCTTTAAGAACATGAAAGCTAGATTTCAAAGTGCCTGGATACATATAGTGCTTTCAAAATAAAATCTAGCAATGTTTACACATGCTTTCAATCTGAAAAGCTGACTTGTTTAAAGAAAAGTAAATTGTTGAGATCACTGACTTACAAATGTTAGCAAATGGAGGGTGTAGTATCTTCAGAACTATCTTATAAGAGCTGGTTTTTTGCTCCTCTCCACAGCCTGCCTTCCCCCACCCCACATCCCCAAGTATTTGCTTTGCACCAAAACAGAATTTTTTATGGGGAATTATGGGTTTTGTCTGAGAACAAATGATATAAAAATGCTTGATGGTATTGATATGAGAACATGTTTTCCAAATTCAAAATAAGGACACTTTATGCTCCAACAACAGTATTTTAAAACAGCAATGAGAAAATATTTGAAATAGAAACAAAATATTTGAGATTAGGATTGACCTATAAATTCTAGAGTATCTAGACAATCCACGTCAACTAAAATAGGGATAATCCAGGTTTAGATTTCTTTACTCTTTAAAAAAGCTTTTGTTGTCTTATTTTGTGTCATGTGTTTGATATTTGTTTTAATTGTCTACCCTAGTAGAATTAAACACAAATGGTTTCAAAGCTGATAGCTACCATAGTTTGCCAAACACAACCAGATGTTTTCAAAATGTTGATAACATTGTTTTGGCTTTGGACTGCACAGGAATATAATTCCCTCTGGAAAAGGCTATTTTCTATGTATGTTCAGAGTATACTAATATCCCAGGGATCTGTCAAACCATCACCAGACACATTTTCATTATTATGCACTTATATTTGAAATATTTTCCTAATTCATGCCTTTTTTGTGGCATCTTTCCAGTGAGTATAAATGAATGCAGAAGCCCAAAATACATGTTTTAGAAAGCTAACTTTAAGCTGACTTTGCATATAAAATATTGTGTTCTAGTCAATTTAATAATCAAGGGGAAAGTTTTGTTTGAGTAAAAACATATTCTAGAACTTCTCATTTAGATGCATGTACTGTTAGGGAAATATAATTAAAGCCAAAATCTTCTCCCAACACAGAAATCCTCTCCATAAGGATAATAGAGAAAGAAATACATTTATTATTGGATAAGCATTACACCATAATGTGATGCACAGCACAAGCAATCTGCTAAGAGAAAGATCTCACATTTATGTAGCCAGGCAGACACAATCCAATGCATACACGTTTTTAGGATAAATGATAACTAGCCCTTAAGTAAGAGGATTTGAAAGCACCATTTGTCACACACAGTTCATCCTAACTTTACTTGGTAATTGAGGTAACAAACTGTATTAGTGAACTGGCTTTGTCAATAGGAAAACAAACTTTTATCTTTATGACAAGAGGTAGTTTTGCAACTTGGATCAAGGTTCCTACCCTCCTACCAAAACTGGGAGGTAGGGGTGCTCTGTCTTGATGATTATATTTCAATGATAGGGCTCCCAGGTCCTTGAGAAAGATAGTTCTGCCTCATAAAGCTGACAAAAGGCCTTAGTCTTCTAAAGGATATGTATACATTTCAAAGAGAGGACAAAGTACATACAAGTTTTCTAAAGTAAGTACTCTGAGAAAAAGGAGGAGAGGAAAAATCTTTTCAACACAGTGAATTAAATCTCTTATTTTTAATTCATATTTGTCCTTATAAACACCATAGAGTTGCATTTAACCCAATTACTCATTTGCTTTATTCAATATTTTCTGTTTCTAGCTGCTTTTTTAGGACTCACAAATTTAGAAGAGTTAGATTTATCAAACAACAGTCTGCAAAATTTTGACTACGGAGTATTTGAAGACTTGTATTTTTTGAAACTCCTGTGGCTCAGAGATAACCCTTGGAGATGTGACTACAACATCCACTACCTCTACTACTGGTTAAAGCACCATTACAATGTCCACTATAATGGCCTGGAATGCAAAACACCTGAAGAATACAAAGGATGGTCTGTAGGAAAATATGTTAGGAGTTACTATGAAGAATGCCCCAAAGATAAATTACCAACATACCCCGAAACATTTGACCAGGATACAGAAGATGATGAATGGGAAAAAATACATAGGGATTACACAACAAAGAAGCAAAGTGTAAGAATCACTCTAGTGGGATAGTGGGATAATTTAGAAATTCTTATCGTTGCAACTCGTTATATATTTGCTACACTGGTGTCAGAAAACTGTATGTTTACATTTTTATTTACTGTGTTGCCTATTTATGTAGGGTTATCCAACTAAATGAAGGTTTCTTTAATTATTTTTATTATTATAGTAATTAAGGGAATACTCTCATCCTATTTGCCTATCTGCAGAACAGCCTTGGTGATGAACCCATAGTAGTAACCTACAGAAGTTGGGTCCTAATGATGGCATTCAAATTTCATAATGTCCTATATAACTGTTTTTACTGCTTTTGAAAGTTATTTTTAAAATGTTCATTTTTATATGCCTTTTGATAGCTGCATGGATATACCTAAACATGATCAAAATAAGAAGATACAAATGTTTAGTAATAATAAAATGTCATTCTCTCCCCTCAGTCCCTATCCCCACTTTTGTCAGCAAGTCATCTTGTGCATTGAATAAATTTCCATTTTTGAATCTTGTGTATTCCATAATGTGGTCATGGTAAACCCAAATTCTCAACTGCTCTTGATTGATTCTTGCAAAATGGTCAAGCTAGACCTCAAGGAAAATTGTCACAAGCAATAAGTAGAGAGTCTGAGAATATTAGAGTCTGGTCAGAAAATGGGACTTTGAGAAAGAGTTGTGATGGTGTGAATCATGAGCCCTGAAGAGGTATAAGTACTAGTGAACATGAAAACAGAACTGGTTTTTCAACAGCATTCAGGCTAAGAAGCCATTAGTTATGAGGAAAGGGCCTGAGCCCTTTCTGCTAAACTAATATTTCAAAAAGCATAAAACAGAGGATGAAATTAGGATTCAGGGACATTATTTGGGATAAAGCTAAAACAAAAAAAGGAGGTCATGTCAAAGGAAATGAGGGAGGGGTCAGTACCTAAGAAAAACCCCATTGTTTTGGGTTAGCAGGTTAAAATTACCTCACCTAGAGAAACAGATCACCAAGAAGAAAAGAATACCTGGAAACTGACCCCATCAGTTTGAATTCTGATAGTCAGATGTACGATTAGAAAGAAAAATAAAATGAAAGATGTATGTACATATCCCTAAAAGTCCCACTTTTTTCTTTTTATACAGATTTCTTCCACAAAGTTGAATACATTTTTATTTCATATATCAAGGTATTCCTAAAAAGTTTATCAACTGGTTTTGATACTTCCATGAATTCCCAAAGCACAAAAAATGGTATAGGACAAATAGTAATGAACATTTCTTAAGCACCTACTAGATGCAAGACACTGTCTTAAGAGCTTCACACATTCTAATTCATAAAAGATTTGTTTGAAGTAGGTAGTACTATCTGCCTTTTCTAATGAAGAACCCAAGGCTTAGAGTTTAGTGACATGAGCAAAGTCACAGTGCAGACAGGTGGCAGAGCATAGATTCAGATTCAGTTAAGCCCTTTCTGCTGTTCAGGGCTACAGAGTGCTCTTCATTATTTTTTATTATAGTTTACATTTAATGTGACTTTGTGTTTGTTTCAGGTATACAGTACAGTGGTCAGACACTCAAACTTCACAAAGTGTTCCCCCTGATATTTTCAGCACCCACCTGGAACCATGCATAGTTATTACAATATTATCCTGTATTCCCTATGCTGTACTTCACATCCCTGTAACTATTTTGTAACTACCAATTTGTACTTCTTAGTCCCATCAACTTTGGCAATGAGTTCCTCAACCTCCCTCCCCTCTGGCAACCATCAGTCTGTTCTCTGTACCTATGAGTCTGTTTCTGTTCTGTTTGTTCATTTATATTGTTCTTTAGGTTCCACATGTAAGTAAAATCATGTGGTAGTTGTCTTTCTCTAATTTATTTCACTTAGCATAATACCCTGTAGGTTATGTCCATCCATGCTGTCACAAATGGCAAGATTTCATTCTACGTTGTGGCCAAGTAATTCTCCATTGTATATATGTACCACTATGTATTTTTTAAAAAAGATTTTATTTATTTAATTTTAGAAAGAGGAAGGGAGGGAGAAAGGGAGAGGAATATCAGTGTGTGGTTGCCTCTTGTGGGCTCCCCACTGGGGACCTGGCCTGCAACCCAGGCATGTGTCCTGACTGGGAATTGAATGAGCGACCCTTTGGTTCGCAGGCCAGTGCTCAATCCACTGAGCCACACCAGCCAGGACACCACTATGTATTTTTAATCTACTTGTCTATTGATGGATACTGGGGTTGCTTCCATATCTTGGCAATTGTAAATAATTCTGCAGTTAACATAGGGGTGCACATATCTTTTCAAATTAGTGTTTTGGGTTTCTTCAGATACATACCCAGAAGTGGAATCACTGGGTCATAGGGCAGTTCCATATTTAGTATTTTGAGTCCCCTCCATACTATTTCCTATAGTGGTTGCACCAGTCTATAATCTTTCAACAGTGCATAAGGTTTCCCTTTCCTCCACATCCTCGCCAGCACTTGTTGTTTGTTGATTTGTTTATGATGGCCATTCTGACAGGTATGTGGTGATATCTCACTGTGGTTTTAATTTGCATTTCCCTAATGGTTGGGACAGTTCAGCATCTTTTCATATGCCTATGGGCCATCTGTATGTCCTCTTTGGAGAAGTGTCTATTCAGGTCCTGTGCCCATTTTTAAATAAGGCTGTTTGATATTTTTGGTGTTGAGTTGTATGAGTTCCTTATAAATAGTTGATATTAGCCACTTATCAGGTGTATCATTGGTGAATATCTTCATTTGGTAGGTTGCCTTTTTGTTTTGTATAAAAAATTTTTAGTTTGATGTAGTCCCTTTTATTTATTTTTTTGTTTCTCTTGTCTGAGGAGGTATATCAAGAAAATATATTGTGCAGAGCACTCTTGACTATGCTGCCTTGCATCAAATTTTGAGAACCAGATCCCAAGAGAGGAATAGGTATCTAAAAACACCAATGAAGTCACTTGGCAAGAGAGAGTTTTTGGTCCAAATAATTTCATTCTGTATTAAGAGGCCCATTTGCTTATTTTAGAGCTTGGCCTGAGAGGCAGAGTTCAGGTTTGGTACACACCTAGGGCCTACAAAGCTGCTCTCAGGGAATGTAGCTTGGTACATGCCATCTTTGCACTTCCCCTTGGCCTTGCTACAACTTACTGTATCTCTCAGAAAAGAGCTCCTACACTTCTTTGAAGCCCTATTTTTGCAACAGCTCCAGTGGACACCTCCATATTGCCTGACTCTGGTGGCCAGTGGGGCTTACAGTTCTGGTCCCACTACTGTATATATTTGAATACTTGAAAAGATGCAGCCTGAGTGTCTAACTTCCAATCAGCCTGAATCTAGGTTCTGACTGAGATCCTTACTTTGGGACACTGACAAGTCCTGGCACACCCTCAACTACTGGGAGGTATTAAAAATATAATAGGCTGCTTGGACAATCACAAAGGTTTGAAAGACAACAAAGAGATAAGAAAGGGTTAAACAACAAGATTCATTTCCTACACAAAGCCACCCCTTCAAAACTGGGAGAGATGGTTGTTGCATTTAATGCATAGAGACGGAAAGAGTCAAACAAACTAAAGAACAAAGAAATATGTTCCAAATTGCAGGGGGGGGGGCAAGATAAAATCTCAGGGGTAAAACCTCAATGAGATGGAGATAAGTAATTTACCTCAAAAAGAGTTCAAAGTACTAGTCATAAACATGCTCACTGAACTCAGGAGAAAAGTGATGAACACACTGCAAACTTCAACAAAGAGACAGAGTATAAGACATTACCAAAGTAAGTCACACAGCTGAAGAATACCAAGCTGAGCAGAAAAGTACACTGCAGAGTTTCAAAGAAGACTAGATACAACAAAAGAAAGCATGAGTGAACTCTTAAGGCGAGACAGTGGTGCTCACCCAATAAGCACAGCAACAATAAAAAAGAATGGAAATAAGTAAAGACAGCTAAGTGACTTATGGGACAGTACCAAACACACTGATAATTCACATTATAAGATTTCCAGAAAGAGGGGAGGGAGAAAGGGGCAAGAAAATCTATTTGAAGAAATAATGACTGAAAAATTCCCCAACCTAGAAAAGGAAATAGACATCCAGATCCAGGAAGCTCAGAGAGTTCCAAAGAAAATGAAAGCAAAGAGATTCACCCCAAGATACATTATGATTAAAATGTCAAATGTTAAAGACTAGGAGAGAATCTTAAAAGGAACAAGAGAAAAACAATTTGTTAAGTATAAGGGAACTCCCATAAGATAGATATTGAAGTAGAAACCTTGCAGGCCACAGGCAGTAACACAGTATATTCAAAATGCTGAAAGAAACAACTTCCAACCAAGAATATGCTACCCAGCCAAGTTATTATTCAAAATTGAAGATGAGATAGTTTGCCAGACAAGTAAAAGTTAAAGGAGTTTATCATCACAAAACCAGTCTTACCCAAAATGTTAAAGGGACTGCTCTTTTTGGAAAAAAAAAAAAGGCACTAAATAGTAACAAGGGGAGGGTTTCAAGATGGTGGCATAGGAAGGCTTTGAACACACCTTCTCCCATAAACACATCAAATCTATACCTACAGATAGAGTGATTCCCCACGAAGAATTACTGAGAACTGACTGAAGACTTCTGTGCATACCACACACAAAATAAGAGAGAGACCACATAGAAACAGGTAGGAGAGATGGAGTTGGAGACACAGTAATGTGGGAATCCCACCCCCAACACACAGACCTATATATAGTAAGGAGGAATCACTGAGGGGCCTGTGACAACTTTCTCATCCTGGGGCATAGAGAAAAAACAGTGGCTTAAAGGCAACTAGAAGGTATGGGAAGGAAATCCATTTACTAACCCTAGAACACCTGCTAAATGGTAGAGGCACTGCAGGAACTCTCTCCAGTGTTGCCATTTGTTATACATCCCCACATCTTGATCAATCAAGCAGGAGCACAATCCAGGCACTCTAGCCAGCAAGCCAAGGCTGCCCCAGTGCACTCTAAGACCCAAGCCCACACCGGCTCCATGGTTTGTCTCCAGGACTCCCCTTGGCTTGCACCTGTTCTAGCTACAGTTCTCACCACAACCCAGCTTGTCCCCAGGCCTTCCCATAAACCACAGGTGGCAAACACAAGGCCTGTGGCCAAATCCGGCCCTCCCCCTTGTTTTATCTGGCCTGGCACCTTGTTTCTACCTGGCAGCAGTGCTGAGCTCCTTGTCCCTAGTTAAGGAGTAGTTACATTTATACAATCCTACAATTACATTCGGCCCTTTGAAGGCAACCACGAGGCTGATGTGGCCCCTGGTGAAAATGAGTTTGACACCCCTACCATAGACCATGCCCCCTTCAACTATAACTCTGAGCCTTACTGTGGCTTGCCTCCAGGTCTCCCTCTGGTTCACACCCATTACAGCCAAAGCTCTACACCCCAGTGAAGCTTGCTTCCAGGACTTCTCATGGCCCAAGTATGCTCCATCTACAGCTCCAGATGGCCTGGCAAGGTGGCTCCAGAGAAGTTTGCTCCTAGGACTCTCCATGGCCTGCACACACTCCTGCTCCAGCTCCAACCAACCTGCCAAGATGGATCCAGTTCAGCTTTCCCCTGGCTCCTCTGGCAGCCTCCAGCTCCAGGTGGCCTGCAAAAGACCCCTGGCACATGGATCCTATAAAGAAGAAGCTCATACACAAGGCCACTCCTTCAAGACTGGGAATGGTTGCTGTTTTGCCAAATTCATAGAAAGAAAAACAGCCAAAATAAGGAGATAGAGAAACATGTTTCAAAAGAAAGAATAAGTTCCAAATTAAAGAACAGAACAGAACCCCAGACAAGAATGAAATGAAATGGAGGTAAGTAATTACATAACAAAGAGTTCAAACAATGATTATAAAGATACTCAAGGAATATGGGGAAAATAGATGAATTTAGTGAGAACTTCAACAAAAAGATAGAAAATATTAAAAAATCCATAACTAAAATGAAAATAATACAGTAGAGGGAATCAACAACTGATGAAGAAGAATGAGTCAGTGAGTTGGAAGACAAGGTAGTGGAATTCATCCAATTGGAACAGCAAAGAAAATTAATAATGAGGTTAGATTAAGGGACTTCTGGGATAACATCAAGCATACCAACATTCACAGAGAGGAAAGAAAGAGAAAGAAAACCTATCTGAAAAAATAATGGCTGAAAACTTCCCTAACTTGGTAAGAAAATAGACACACAAGTCCAGGAAGCACAGAGAGACCCAAACAAGAAAAATCCAAAGAGGTCCACACCAAGATACACCTGAATTAAAATGCCAAAGTTTAAAGACAAAGAGAGAAAGTTAAAAACAGCAGGAGAAGAGCAGCTAATCACACACAAGAGATCCTCCATAAAACCTATCTGCTGCTTTTTCAGCAGAAACTTTGTAGAACAGAAAGGAGTGGCATGGTATCTTCATAGTAATGAAAGAGTGAAAACCCACAATCACAATCAAGGCTTCTGTAAGCAGAAAAGATAAAAACTAAAAATATAGGAAATATAGGAAAAAATATGTAGGAAAGAAAAAAGTGGCACTGATAAAAGCAAACAGTAGAAATAGTAGATCAAACCATGATAAAGCTGTTATGAAGATCAAAAAAATGTAGTGAGAGCATGTGTAACTATGGTAATAAATTAAGGGTTACACTTATATGGCACAACATGTAAAATGTATAAACATAAACATAGGCTTGTGATTAAGAAGTGCAGTGTTGAAGAATGTCTCCAAACATAAATGACTGTAAATTAAAAAACTGCAATAAAGATAACTTCTTATACAGGATCTGGTACAAATAATATCCCTTTTTTATTACAACAACTTTTATTACAAAATCATAAGCATGCAATTCTGTAAACCAATATCACACTCAAGCACACCATATAACATTTTAGGTGAAATGTTCAAATTAAGACTATAAATTATTATACCCATATTATTGCCCTACCAACACACTCAAGCAGGCATTACTTCTGCTGGACTCTGTATAAATCTCATGGTAACCACAAAGCAAAAACCTATAATAGATACATAAAAAATAAAAAAAGAACCCAAACAAATTGCTTAAAAGTCATAAATGTAAAAGATTAGAGAGCAAGAGAAGAAGAAAGGAACAGAGAACTACAAAAATAAGCAGAAAGTAATGAATAAAATGACAACAACATACTTATTCATTATAACTTTAAATGCTCCAATCAAAAGACACAGGATAAGGAAGGGATTTAAGGGGAATAAATGGTAATGGGAAGAATACAATAAAAAAAGACACAGGATGGGTGAATGGATAAAAAAAATGCAAGGCACAGGCATATGCTGCCTACAAGAGACTGACTGCAGATTGAAAGACATGCACAGAGTGAAAGCAAAGAGTTGGAAAAATATTATTTCATGAAATGGAAATTAAAAGAAGGCTAGGGTAGCACTACTTATATGGGACAAAATAGACTAAAGCAAAGGCTTTAACAAAAGATAAAAGAGGGCAATTTATAATGATAAAAGAATAAATCCAATAAGAGGATATACTTGTAAACATTTACTCACCCATTGTAGGAGTACCTAAATACATAAAACAAACATTAACATACATAAAGGGAGGGATCAATATTATAATAATATGAGGGAACTTTAAAACCACATTTACATAAATGGATAGATTATCCAGAAAAAAAATGAACAAGGAAACAGTGGTGTTAAATAACACATTATATCAAGTAGACTTAATAGGTATTCACAGAACATTACTCCCCAAACAGCAGAATACACATTCTTTTCCAGTGCACATAAAATATTTTCTGGGATAGACCATGTTAGGCCACAAAACAAGTCTCAGTAAATTAAAGAAGATTTAAATTTTGTCAGGCACCTTCTCTGATCACAATGTTATGAAACTAGAAATAAATTCCAGAACAGAAGTGGAGAAACATAAACACGTGGAGACTAAATAGCATGCCACTTAACAGAAGGAGTTAACAAAGAAATCAAGGAAGAAATAAAAAATATCGTGAGACAAATGAAAATGAAAACACAATGATGCAAAATCTTTGGGGTACAGCAGAAACAGGGAATCACAGTATTATAGGCTTATCTCCAGAAACAAGAAAAATCTCAATCAATATAAACTTATATAACTAAAAGAACTATAAAAAGGACAATAAAGCCCAAAGTGAGGAAAGGGAAGAAAATAATAAAGATCAGAATGGAAATAAATGAATCAGGGGCTGAAAAACAATAAATCAATGAAACCAAGAGCTGGTTCTTTGAAAAGATAAATGAAATACATAAACAGTTAGCCAGACTCATCAAGAATAAAAAAGAGGGCACAAATAAATAAAATTGGAACTGAAAGAGAGAAGGTGACAACAAACACCACAAAATTATAAATGATTGTAAGAGAATAGTTTCAACAATTATACACCAACAAATTGGACAACCTAGAAGAAATGGATAAATTTCTAGAAAGATTAGATCTTTCTAGATCTTTAGAAAGATTATGATCTTTCAAGACTGAATCAGGAAGAGACAGAAAAATATGAACAGACCTATTAATAGAACAAAACTGAATGAGTAATCAAAATATACTCATAAACAAAGTCCAAGACCAGACAGCTTCACTGGTGTATGCTAACAAACATTCAAAGATTTAGTACCTCTCCTCAAACTGTTCCAAAACAATTGAAGAGGAGGGAAAAGTTCTAAACTCATTTTACAAGGCCAGAATTACACTGATACCAAAGCCAGACAAGGATGCCACAAGAGAAAAAAATTATTGACTAATACCTCTGATGAATGTAAAGGCAAAGATCCTCAACAAAATATTAGCAAACAGAATTCAACTATACATTAAAAGGACCGTACACCATGATAAATAAGACCTATTCCTGGGATGCAAAGATAGTTCAACATCCACAAATCAGTCAATAAGAAATGACACATTAGTAAAATAAAGGGTAAAAAATTACATGATCAAATTCAACAGATGCAGGAAAAAAGCATTTGACAAAATCCAACATTGAGTTATGATTTTATAATGGTTTTAATATTTTTTATTGTTGTTCAAGTACAGTTGTCTCCATTTTCACAGTTGTCTCTGGTTGTATTTTGCTTGCTTGTTTGTTTTGGTGATTAGGTTCCACTTATAGCTGACATCATATATTTCTCTTTCACCACTCTCAACAAAGTGGGTATAGAGGGAACATATATCAACATAATAAAGGCCATATATGACAAACCCACAGCTAACCTCATACACAATGTTGAAAAACTGAAAGCTTTTGCTCAAAGATCAAGATCGTGACACAGATGTCCACTTTCACCCCTTCATTCAACCATAGTAATGAAAGTCCTAGTCAGAGCAATTAGGCAACGAGAAGAAATAAAAGGCATACAAATTGGAAAAGAAATAGTAAAACTGTTATTATTTGTAGATGAGAAGATATTATATATAGAAAACCCTAAAGATTCCACCAGAAAACTGTTGGAACTAATAAATGAATTCAGTCAAGTTGCAGAATACAAATCTGTCACATTTCTATACACTAATAGCAAGCTACCAAAAAAATAAGTTAAGAAACTAATGTTAATTATAATTGTATCAAAAAGATGAAAATATCTAGGAATAAATATGACCAATAAGGTGAACACCTGTACATAAAGACAACAGACCTTGATGACATAAATTGAAGACAAAAATAAATGAAAAGATATTATATGCTCATGGATTGTAAGAATCAATATTGTTAAAATGTCCATATTACCCAAAGAAATATACAGGTTCAGTGCAGTCCTTGTTTAAATTCTAATGGCATTTTTCACAGAAGTAGAACAAACAATATGGAAATTTGTATGGAACCACAAGAGATGCTGAAAGCCAAAGCTATCTTGAGAAAGAAGAACAAAGCTGGAGGTATCAAGCTCCCTAGTTAAAAATATATTACAAAGCTATAGTAATCAAAACCACATAGTATTGGCATAAAAACAAACACACAGATTAATGAAACATAATAAAGAGACCAGAAATAACCATGCACATATGGTCAATTAATTTATGACAAAGGAGCCAAAAATAGTCAATGGGGAAAAGGAGAGTCTCTCCAATAAATGGTGTTGGGAAACCTGGACAGCCACATGCTAAAGAATGACAATGGATCACTGTCTTATATCGTACACAATAATTACTTCAGAAATGGATTAAAGACTTGAATGCAAGACCTGAAACCAAAAAACTATTAGAAGAAAACATAGGTAGTAAGCTTCTTGACACAGGACTTGATGACCATTTTTTAAATCAGCCACCAAAAGTAAAAAGAAACAAAAGCAAAAATAAAGAAGTGGGACCATATCAACGTATAAAATTTCTGCACAGCAAAGGAAACCATCAACAAAATGATAAGGCAACCTATTAAATGGAGAAAATCTTTTGCAAATCATGTGTCTGATAAGGGGCTAGTACACAAAATATATAAAAAACTCATACAATTCAATAGCAAAACAGTTAAAAGGGGGGCAGAAGATCTGAATAGATTTTCCAAAGAAAACACAGAGATGGGCAACATATACATGAAGAGATGCTCAGTATAACTAATCATCAGGAAGATTCAAATCAAAATGAGGTATAACCTCACACCTGATAGACTTGTTATTAGTTTTTTAAAAAAGAAATAGCAAGTGTTGTTAAGGATATGAATAAAAGGGAACACTTGTGCACTGTTGGTGAGAATGTAAATTGGTACATCCACTATGGAAAACAGTTCCTTGAAAAATTAAAAATATAACTACCATATGGTCCAGCAGTCTATTTCTGGGTATATATCCAAAGAAACAAAAACACTAACTTGAAAAGATATATGCAGCCCCATATTCATTGCCTCATTATTTACAATAGGCATGATATGGAAACAATTTAAGTGTCCATCAACTGATGAATGGATAAAAAGTATGTGATACATATACACAAGTATACATGCACATAATGAAATATTCCTCAGCCATAAAAAAGAAGGAAATCTTGCCATTTGAAACAACTACAATGGACCTTGAGGGCATTATGCTAAGTGCAATAAGTCAGACAGAGAAAAACAAATAACCCTACATTTCATTTTTATGTAGAATCTAAAAAAAAATTAACCACAAAAACCAGGCTCATAAATACAGAAGACAGGTTGGAGGTGGCCAGAGCTGGAGGGTAGGAAAAACGGGTGAAGGTGGGCAAAATGCACAAACTTCCAATTATAACATAAATAAGTCCTGGGGATGTTATGTAGAGGATGGTAATGATAGGTGATAATACTGTACTGCTTATTTGAAAGTTATTAAGACAGTAGATATTAAAAGTTCTCACTAAAAGAGAAAAATTTTTTGTCACTATGCATAGTGACAGACATTCACTAGACTTATTGTTGTGATCATTTCACAATGTATACAAATTTGAATCATGTTGTACATCAAAACTAATATAATTTTATATGTCAATTATATTGCCATTAAATATTTTAAAACTAAAAAAATCTGTATCAATATGTATAAGAAATGAAGAGGATGGGAAGCTGGAAGTATTGCCAGAGTTGGTGACTCAGGAAATGACTCTAGGTATGAGGATCTGACCAGTCTGCCCTTTTTAGTTCAGGTCAGAGGTAGAGACTTAGAGATACTGGTTCTCAATGCAAATGCATTATTCACTACAAAGTATTAAAGGCAGCTCTTAAATTTGAAGTGCTGTTACCAGAGTGATGTAGTAAATGCACTTATCATTCATGATTGCTCAGTGTGGAACATTAAGAATACAAGACCTAAAAAAGCCAAGACTTGAGGGAGGAAAAAGCCTGGAGAAGACTTCGGAAGGAAATGAAGGCATGCAGTGGGAACATGAGGAATCTTAAAACAAATGAAGAGATTAAATCTGAGACAGATAAAGGGCCTAAGTTATTGTCTAGTTTAATATCAGAGGCTAGTCGAGGATTTTATTGCTTGATTTTTATATTCAGTATTATGCCTTGGGATCTACTAACAATAAAGCTCTAGACCACATAGTAGTAGAAATTTGCCCAGACCATCCAAAAGCAAGTCAATTGAAGTTGCTCATATCTCCCAGGGATTAACTTGCAGTACATTATTGAAAGCTTAAGATTTTCTCCCTCTTTGTATAGAGTTTTTACTTTTTCAGGGAAGCATAGTTGATCAATGATGGAATGAACAATTAGGTACTTCCTTTTCTAACAATTTCTTATTTGATAGTTTAATAACTTGCCTTGGGACCTTCTTTATGTTTAATAGAGGACGTTCAGGAGATTAATATATACATTATTTTATAGTAGTAAAAAATATAATAATACTGAGATCTTCATACTTGAACAGGTATGTTTTAGGATAAATACTCAAGTTTCTTATTTAACTTTCCTGCTAGTTCTAAGATTCTCCAATTTTTCTGAAGTAAATAAAATTTACTACAAGCTGAGTTTTCCTAAGTCCTAAACTTCAGTCAATTCTGATCTAATGCCTGGCTATTTGGGAGAGACATTAACATTAAACAGTTCAGATTTTTTTATTTACTATTACCTCCTCTGGAGCTTAGGCACTGGATCAATTAATGCCTCTTCTGAGAAATCTGAAAAAGTCTCCTGCTCTGGCAAGTAAAAGCAATTCAGTGATGAGTTTCTACTTGCTTAAATTTTGTAAGGCACTGAGGCTCCTTTCTGCAAGAAGTGAGATGTTGATGAGTGGAGGGTGATCCATCAAAGAAAAGCTGGTAATAATTCACATAGTGGTGGGCAAACTGGAAAATTAGTTAACAAATTTGATTTCAAAAACTTCAGTATTGTACCCTATGAATTATAGAAACACAAACATGCAATCCCAGGGTTATTCACAAGTCAAGGCTTCTTTGGAACTGTTCTCATCCAGCCAGTTTTTAAGTAGGTGGGAAAAAACTGACAAAAGTCAAGTGGGGTTTCATATCTCCAATACATCTGTTTACTCAGGCCCCAAAACAAAACTGCTGAACTTAAAAATCACTCTTTGTATCCTTGCCAAATATTTGCTAGTGTTTTAGCATATACTTGTGAAAATGAACAAAGGAAACTTCACTTAAAGTGGAGTCAAAAAGCCCTAAAGGGGACACTCTCACACACATACCACTTGCTGCAGCCTAGATAATCAAGAGGAAGGAGGAAGATAAGAATTATTTTGACAAGGGAAGGTATTATTTACATAGAAGTTTCATCTCTTGCTTTTAAAAAGGGGAGGTACATGTTTTGTTTATTGATTTGTTTTCTTAGCTCATTAAACAGCCTATCTGTATTTTCTTGTATTTCACTGGTTTTTTTTTTCAGAACTGCAATCTTGAATTCTCTGACCCTTGCATAATATAAATCACAAGTACTTTACCAAATAAATTGAAACTTTAAAAAAGAACCAAACAAATTCTGGAAATGAAGAACTCAGTAAAAGATCAAGAATGAACTAGTGAGCACAGGGAAGAGAGTGGACCAGATGGAGGAAAGGATTAGTGATATCAAAGATAGAAATCTAGGAATGATGCAGAGAAAATAAGGGAGAGACTTGAGCATTAAAAAATAAATGACTCTGTCCCTCTCTTTCTCCCTCCCTTCACCTCTCTCTGAAAATAAATAAACTCTTTTTAAAAAATAAAAGGAATCAGCCCTGGCTGGCATAGCTCAGTGGATTGAGCGCGGGCTGGGAACCAAAGTGTCCCAGGTTCGATTCCCAGCCAGGGTACATTCCTGGGTTGCAGGCCATAACCCCCAGCAACCACACATTGATGTTTCTCTCTCTCTCTCTATCTCCCTCCCTTCCCTCTCTAAAAATAAATAAATAAAATATTTAAAAAAATAAAAATAAAAAAATAAAATAAAATAAAAGGAATCTACAAGAACTGTCTGACTCCATCATAAACAGCAATATAAGAATAATAGGCATACCAAAAGAAGAAGAGAGAAAGAAGGGAACAGAGTCTATTCAAATAGTTGACAAGAACTCCCAAACCTATGGAAAGAGCTAGATCCTCGAATCCAAGAAGCAAACAAAACACCTAATTACCTCAATTCAAAAAGGCCTTCTCCAATGCACATTGTATTAAAACTATCAAATATTAACAACAAAGAGAACTTTCAAGGAAGTAAGAAAAAAAACATAGCTTATAAAGGAAAGACAATCAGGTTATCATCAGACTTCTCAGCAGAAACTCTACATGCTAGAAGAGAGTGGAACCAAATATCCAAACTATTGAGGGAAATTACTAGCCAAGAATAATTTATCCAGTGAAGTTATCCTTTAGATATAAAAGAAAAATAAAGATTCACTCCAGGAGCACAAGGATGGTTCGGCAAACACAATTCCATCTATGTAACACACCATATTAACAAAACAAAGAATAAAAAATCATAGTCTAAGCCCTGTCTGGTGTAACTCAGTGGACTGAGTGCAGGCTGCGAACCAAAGTGTCACAGGTTCAATTCCCAGTCAGGGCACATGCCTGGGTTGCAGGCCACAGCCCCCAGAAACCGCACATTGATGTTTCTCTCTCTTTCTCCCTCCCTTTCCTCTCTAAAAATAAATAAAATCTTTTTAAAAAATCATAGTCTTATCAACACATGCAGAAAAAGCATTTGATAACATACATCTGTTTATGATTAAAATATCTAATAAATTGGGTACAGAAGTAAAGTACCTCAAACTAATTAAGCCCATACATGACAAACTCTCAGCTAATATCACACTCAATGGTGAAAAACTGAGAGCTTTTTCTCTAAAATCAGGAACAAGATAAAGATGCCCAATCTCACCACTCTTATTCAACATAGTTCTGGAAGTCCCACCCAGAGCAATCAGGCAAGGGAAAGAAATAAAAGGCATCCAAATTTGAAAGGAGGAAGTAAAAGTGTCACTTTTGCAAATGACACAATTCTGTACATAGAAAACCCTAAAGTCGTCACCAAAAAAGCTATTAGAAACAATAAACAAATACAGTAAAGCTGCAGGACACAAAATCAATGTACTAAAATTCACTGCATTCCTATATACTAACAATGGAATTTCAGAAAAAGAAATGAAAAAGAAAATAACAATTCTTTTTGCAATTACAAAAAAAAGAATAAAATACCTAGTAATAAACTTAACAAAGGATGTGAAGGACCTCTATGCTGAAAACTACAAAGCATTATTGACAGAGATTGAAAAAGACATTTAGAAAAATATTCCATGTTCATGGATTAGAAGAATCAACATAGTTAAAATGGCCACATTATTCAAAGCAATACACAAATTTAATGCAATCCTTATGAAAATGCTAATGTAATTTTGAAATAAATAGAACAAAAAAACATCAGGTTTTTATGGAACCATAAGGGACCCCAAATAGCCAAAACAATCCTAAAAAAAAGAATGAAGTTAGTGATATCACTCTACCTGACTTCAAATTATACTATAGAGCAAGAATAATCAAAACAGCACAGTATTGGCAGAAAAACTGACACACAGACCACTGGATATGACTCAACCTTAAAAAAAATGAAATCTTGGCATTTGTGACAACATGAATGGGCCTAGAGGTTATTATGCTGGGTGAAATAAATCAGAAGGAGAAAGACAAAAGCCATATGATTTCATTTATATGTGGGGCCTAAAAACAAAATAAACAAAGAAGAACAGAAACAGACTCATAAATACAGAGAACAGACTGGTGGTTGCCAGAGAGGAGGTGGGGATTGAGGGACTGGATAAATAAGATGAAGGGATTGAGGAGAATAAATTAGTAGTTACCAAATAATCATGGGCATGTAAAGTACATCATAGGGAATATAGTTAATAATTTTATAATAACTATGTATGGTCTCAGGTATATACTAGGTTTATCAGGGTGATCACTTTGTATGTTATATAAATGTCTCATCATTGGGTTGTACACTTGAAATTAATATTGTGTGTCACTGAAAAATAAAAAAATTTTTAAAATAAAAAATACAATAAATAATATAAAATTATTTTTCTTCTATATTTTGGTAAAAATAAAAATTACAATTCTTGTGGCCATTCAGCCAAACAGCCCAAAATATCAGCCAATATTTGTCTTCAGCCTAACAATCAGAGTGTCAAACTTTTTACCAGAAGACACACCAATAGACAATCTGAACTTAGCTGGAGGCTGAGGATATTAAAAAGTTGAAACAATTCTGAGATTGACTTTTTATCTTTGATAAACTCAAAGCTGCTAGAATTAAAACTGATTTTATTAAACAACCTGACAAATAAAAAGTATTACAAAGATGAGATAGTTATTAGATTTACTTGATAAATCAAGATCTACTCAGGCTTGCCTGCTTAATTGTTTCTATGATAAAGACATTTATACTAAGAAGTAAACTTCTAGATAAATCTAAATAAAATATTTTAAAAGGATAATACATTATCAAAAAAATTAAAGTAAAACAATATTTTAGGCAATCTTGCATCTCAGATACAAATACAAATATATGATATAGTTAAAATATATCATTATCTAATACAAGGAACAAATAGGCAACATGCCTTTTATATATTACACAATTTGACTTAGGCATTTTCATTTTTTGACCATCTATGTATTCTCTACAGAAACTGCAGCTTCATGTTGCCCATTTCCTCTCCATCCCAAACTTCCCAGTGAACTTTGTGCTTAGGCATTAGGAAAAGTCTTTATGTGGAAGCAGGTAAAAAAAAAATCTAGGGAACTTTATAGCTGTGAATGCCTATATGCAAACCAATAACTTAATCTTCCATACCTTAAGGAACTAAAAAAAGAAGAGAAAGCAAACCCCAAAGCAAGCAGGTAATAATGATTAGAGTGAAGCTTAACTAGAAAATAGAAAAACAATAGAATCAATGAAATAAAAGTTGTTTAAACATGTATGTTCATAGCAGCAATTATTCACAACAGTCAAAAACTGGAAACATCTAAGTGGCCATGTATGGATGAGTAGATAAACTGTGGTAAATCCAGTAGAGTACTATTCACTCTTAATAAGACAGAAAAAAATAAATATTTTTTTACTCTTTGCTAATTTGCTCTTTTTTAGCATAAGAAAAATCTTCATTTTAAAAAATTCATTTAATTTTCAATTAGAATTGACATATTATATTACATTAGTTTCAGGTGTACAACATAGAGATTAGACATTTATTTACCTTTACCTTAAGAAGTGATCACCCTGATAAGTCTAGTCCCACCTAACACCATGCATACTAATTATAACATTATTGGTTGTATTCTCTATGCTGTGCATTACATCCTTGTGACCAATTTTTATAACTGACAATTTGTGCATCTTAATCCCTTTTACCTTTTTCATCTATCCTCCCAAACCCCACCCATCCTATGACAAGCAATTTGTTCTCTGTACCTATGAGATTTTTTGTTTGGTTTGTTGGCTTATTTTGGTTTTTAGAATTCACATATAGGTAGAATCATATGGTATTTGTCTTTCTCTGTCTGACCTCACTTAGCATAATACCCACTAGGTTAATCCATGTTGTCATAAATGACAATGCTTCATTATTTTTTATGGCTGCATAATATTCTATATGTGTACCACTTTTTTGTCCATTCATCTATTAATGGATGCTTAGGTCACTTCCATATCTTGGCTATTGTAAATAACACTGCAATGAGCACAGGGATGCATCTAACTTTTCAAATTAGTGTTCTGGATTTCTTCAGGTAAATACCCAGAAGTGAAACTTTTGGATCATATGGTAATTCTATTTTTAATTTTTTGATGATTCTCCATACTGTTTTCCATAGTGGCTGCACCAGTTTACAGTCCTGCCAACACTATACAAGTGTTCTGGTTTTCTCTACATTTTCACAACAATTGTTTGTTGGTTTATTTTTATTAGTCATTCTGACAGGTGAAAGGTAATATCTCATTGCAGTTTTAACTTATATTTATTTGATGATTAGTAAGGTTGAGCATCTTTTCATATGCCTATTGGCCATCTGTATATCCTCTTTGGAGAAACGTCTATTCAGGTTCTCTGCCCAATTTTTAAGTCAGCTTGTTTGGTTTTGTGAATGTGTGTTATGTTGTACAAGCTCCTTTCGTGTTTTGTGTATTAAACCCTTATCAGATGTACCACTGGCAAACATCTTCCCCCATTCAGTAGGTTGTATTTTAATTTTGTTGATTTTCTTCACTGTGAAAAACTTTTTAGTTTGATGTAGTCTCATTTGTTTATTTTTTCCTTTCTTTCCCATGCACAAGGAGACATATCCAAAAAAATACTGGTAAAAGTGATGTCAAAGAGTTTAATTCCTATGCTTTCTTCTAGGAGTGTTATGGTATTGAGTTTTATATTTAAGTTTTTAATCCATTTTGAGTTTATTTTTATATGGTTTACAAAAATGGCCTAGTTTCTATTTTGTGTGTGTGTGTACATGTATCTGTTCAGTTTTCCCAGCACCATTAATTGATGAAACTGTCTTTGCTTCATTGTGTATACTTGCTTCATTTGTTATAGGCTAATGGATTTATTTCTGGGCTCCATTTTGTACTATGAATGAATCTTCGTGTCTGCTTTTACGCCAGTACTGTGCTGCTTGTAGTGCAGTTTGATAGCAGGTAGCATAACACCTCCAATCTGTTCTTCTTTCTCATGATTGCTTTGGCTATTTGGGCTCTTTTGTGGATTCATATAAATTTTAGGATTACTTGTTATAGTTCTATGAAAATTGCCATTGGTAGTTTGGCAGGGATTGTAATGAATATGTAGACTGATTTGGGTAGATGAAAACTTTAACAATGTTAATTATTTCTATCTATGAGCACAATAAATAATTCCATTTATCTGTATCTTCTTCCATGTCTTATAGTTTTCCAAGCACAGACTTTTACCTCCTTGTTTAGAGATTTATTGCTAGGTGTTTCACTTTTATGCAATTATAAATGAAATGGTTTTCTTTATTTCTCTTTTTGATCATTATTATTGGTATATAAAATGCAACTGATTTCTGAATATTAATTTTGTATCCCTCTACTTTGCTGAGTATATTAATTAGTTTTTTAAAAAGATTTTATGTATTTATTTTTACGAAGAGGGGAAGGGAGGGAGAAAGACAGGGAGAGAAACATCAATGTGTGGTTGCCCCACACACACCTTTTACTGGGGACCTGGCCTACAACCCAGGCATGTGCCCTGACTAGGAATCGAACCAGTGACCCTTTGCTTCGCAGTCTGGTACTCAGTCCACTGAGTCACACAAGCTAGGGCTGTATTAATTAGTTTTAACAGGAGTTTGTTTTATTTTGTTTTGTTTAGATTCTTTAGGATTCTCTCTATATAGTATCGTGAATAATTATTATCTACAAATAATGAGTTAAACTTCTTCCTTTCCAATTGGGATATCTTCTGTTTTTTTCTTGTGTGATTTGTATGGCTAGAACTTCCAACACTATGTTGAATAAAAATGGTGAAAGGTGATAACTTTGTCTTGTTCCTGATCTTAAGGGAAAAGATTTCAGCTTTTCATATTCAATACAACACCTGCCAAAATAACAATGGCAACTTTCACAGAACTAGAACTACTAATCCTAAAATTTATATGGAGCCACAAAAACAATCATAGTCAAAGCAATCATGAAAAAAGAATTTGGAAGTATTATGCTACCTGACATCAAACTGTACAACAAGACAATAGTAATCAAAAGAGTATGTGTTAGCTATGGGTTTGTCGTATGTAGCCTTTATTATGGTGAGATGTTGCCCTTTTCACCCCTTTTGCAGTAAGTTTTTATCATATACTGATGTTGGACTTTTTTTCAGCTATTGTTATGATCATGTAATTTTTATCCTTGAGTTTGTGTATGTGGTATATCATGTTAATTGATTTGTGGATTTTTAACCAACCTTGCATCCCAGGAATAATTCCCATTTGACCATGGTGTGTGATCTTTTTAATGTATTGCTGAATTCAGTTTGCTAATATTTTATTGAGGTTTTTTGCATCTATATTAATCAAGGATATTAGCCATAATTTTTTTTGTAGTGTCTTTGTCTGGCTTTGGTATCAGGGTAATGCTGGCCTCATAAAATGAATTTGGGAGAATTGCTTCATCTTTAATTTTTGGGAAAAGTTTGAGAAGGAGAGATATTAATTTTTCATTGAGTGTTAAATCATCTGGTCCAGGACTTTGTTGGGAAATTCTTGATTACTAATTTGATTCTGTAAGTAGTTATCAGTCTGTTCAGATTTCATGTTTCTTCTTAATTCAATCCTGAAATGTTGAATATTTTTAGAATTTTATATATTTCTAAAAGCAAAGAAATTCTGACAAGTGCTACAACTGCAGTGAACCTTGGAGACATTATCCTAATTGAAATAAACCAGTCAAAAAAGGCAAATTTATATGATTCCACTTATATGAAGTGCCCAGAATAGTCAACTTCAAAGAGACAGAAAGTAAAATAGAGTTGCCAAGGGCTGCAGAAATGGGATATACAAAATTAGTGCTTAGTTTCAATATTACAAGATGAAAAAGTTCTGGAGATGAATGGTGAAGACAGTTGCACAACAATGTGAATGTACTTAATACCACAGAATTATACACTTAAAATGGTTAAATCATAATTTTTATGTTACGTATATTGTACTACAATAAAAAAGGTTGTTGTCTGAAATGATTAACAAAATAACCAGCTTTAGCTACACTGTCCAAAAAAAATAAGAGGGGAGACTCAATTTCTAAAATAAAAAAATGAAAGTGCATACCATACTATTTGCTTCACAGAAATAAAAAAAGATTATAAAAAAATACTATGAAAAATTCTAACCTAAAAATTGATTATTGAAATTAGATTACTGACATGGAATTAACAAATTCCTAAGAACACATAAAGGAACAAACTTATTCAAGAAAAAACAAAAAAATCCCTGGCTGCTATAGCTCAGTGGATTGAACACGGGCTACAAACCAGGCATCGCAGGTTCGATTCCCAGTCAGGGTACACGCCTAGGTTGCAGGCCATGG
The DNA here is from genome assembly GCF_019186645.2 of Phyllostomus hastatus. Classification (NCBI taxonomy): domain Eukaryota; kingdom Metazoa; phylum Chordata; class Mammalia; order Chiroptera; family Phyllostomidae; genus Phyllostomus; species Phyllostomus hastatus. The sequence continues at coordinate 44,842,244 of NW_025334041.1, forward strand.
CCACCAGCAACCACACATTGATGTTTCTCTCTCTCTCTCTCTCTCTCTCTCTCTCTCTTTCTCTCTCCCTTCCCTCTCTAAAAATTAATTAATTAATTAATTAATTAATTAATTAAAAAAGAAAAAACAAAAAATCTGAATAGGCATATAACAAGATATTAAATCAGCAATCAAAAACCTTCAACATAGAAAAACCTAAAACTATTTGGTTTCACTGGCAAATTCTGTCAAACATTTAAAGAATAATTAACATTGAGTCTTTCCAAACACTTCCTAATTCATTCTGTAAAGCCAGTATTACCCTGATAACAATGCTAAACACATCACCAAAAAAAGGGAAAACTACAAACTGATATTCCTTTTAAATATAGATGCAAAATTCTCAATAAAATATTAAGAAACAGAATATAGCAGCATATTATTACATGCTATGAACAAATGAGATTGATCCCAGAAAGCAAGGGCAGGTCAACATACAAAAATCAATCAATGTAATAAACTATATTTAATAGAATAAAGAAAAAACTTTGTTGGTGGATGTACAGAAAGCATTTGACAGAATGTAACACCCTTTTATAATGAAAAAAAAAACACTTAAGAAACTAGGAACTTGAAGAAACATCATCAAACCAATAAAAGGGCATCTATGAAAAACCTGTAACTAACATCTTACTTAATTGTGAAAAGCTAGAAACTTTCCCTCTGAGAACAGGAACAAGACAAGGATGTCTGGTCTTACCACTTACTCAAGATTGTATTGGAAGTGCCAGCCTGGGCAATTAAACAAGAAAAAGAAAGGCAAAATAGATATGCAGTTTTGTGTGTGGCGGGGGGGTGATAAAAATGTTTTGGAATTAGATAGTGATGATGGTTGTACAACATTGTGAATATACTAAAAACTGCCAAGTTGTATTCTTTAAAAAGTTAAAATTTTATGTTATGTCAATTTTATCTCAATAAATAAGTTAAATAAAAATTTCCAGAGATACAAGCCTTGCCATTCCTCAGAAACTCATTACACTGTTCAACCATAATTGCGATCATAAAAATCTTAGGTCAAACTGAAACCTTGAATATTGTATCTTGTTTCTGCTTCTTTCTTCTGAAAACATAGATTTTATTTAATAGCATATTTTATGTATATTTTCTATATATATACAGATGTGCATGTATATATAGAGAGGGAGAGACAGTGTTTTGCTGACTAACACATTAAGGTTTACAGTTACTTTGTTAACTTTTATTACTAAAAAAGTAGTAATTTTTCAAGATGGTAGACTAAGCCTATGTTTCAGCATTCTTCTCCTGCCCAAACTCCAAAAGCTATATTTTTTCCAAAATCTATAATATCTCTGGAGAAAAAAGCAGGAATGATCATGATGGATCAGAAATTAATAGTTTCTAAAAGTCTAAGGCAGACATAACCAGAGTAAATGAGGAATATGTAGAACATGGCTGCTGTAAAAGTAGAAACAGTAGTATTGTATATCCCTATAGATATAGTGTATACCAGAAATTAAGAGGTCTAATAATATTAATACTAGTCTCACTAAAAATAAAAGAGTCAAGAACAAGACAAGATGGCTACATATCCCTGCTACTGGAAAAAAAGATACAAGAATAGGAATGAATAAAAATAAAACTGTTAATAGTACTAGATGATATAATAGTTTACCTAGGAAACATATTTTCTTATTTCAATTACTTATATTTTTATAATAAAATATAAATATTTTTATTTTATTATTTTTTATTTTTTAATGATTTTATTTATTTTTAGAGAGAGGGGAAAGGAAGGAGAAAGGGAGGGAAACATCAATGTGTGGCTGCCTTTCACATGCCCCACCCCTACTGGGGACCTGGCCTGCAACCCAGGCATGTGCTGTGACCAGACATTGAACCAGTGACTCTTTGGTTCTCAGGCTAGCACTCAATCCACTGAGCCACACCAGCCAGGGCACAAAATACTTTTAAAAAGTAAAAATATTTTACTTATTTACTTGTATAAGTAAATAAAATATTTTTATTTCAATTACTTATTGAAGTAGGGCCTTCAATAAGTAATTAGGTCATGAGGGTGGACCTCTCATGAATAGGATTAATGCCCTCATATAAGAAAACCCAGAAAGTTCTCTCACTCTCCCTCTGCCATGTGAGGATATAATAATAAGATGGCATTCTGCTAATGGGAAAGGACCTTCACTAGAACTCGACCATGTTGGCATCCTGACCTTGAACCTCCATCCTCCAGAACTGTCAAAAATAAGTTTCTGTTGTTCATAAGTCACCAAATCTATGAAACTTTATTATAGCAGCCTGAGCTAGACAATTAAAAACAAATATCACAATGAAAGTACAAAACAGCTTGGAAAGAATTGGAGATAATTTCAGTGTCCCTCAATAGGAAGAAAGTTAAATAACTATGGTACATCCATAATATGGAAAATGATTTTAAGTATTTAAAAATGATTTAATAGATATATAAGTATTGACATGGAAAGATTTCTAAGATATAAAAGAAAATATATGACAATATGGTCCCTTTCAAGTTAAAATTTTTAATTTGTATTTTTAATCACATGTATGTCAATATATTTTAGAAAAAGAGAAAGCATAATATTGAATACCTTATATTGAGGGAAATTTTTTCTTTGATTATCTATTGTTAGAATTTTTTAAATGAGAATATGTTCTTCTACCATATTTTTAGGAGATGAATTGATGGTATATAGATTGACAAATGCTAGACAAAAGGGCATGGTCAATTCAAATGGACAAAGAATTAACTCCCAAGGTATTCAATCCAGTAAGAGTTGACTATATTATAAGCTTTATAGATTCTTGTAATTAGCATTCTGTGGCCCAAGACTGTAACTAAAGTCTCCATTTCATTTTTACTTTTTTTATATTTGTTTAATTAAAATACAGAAAAGCAAAACAGTTGTAATTAACATACTTACTGACAGATCTCATAGTTTTCAATCGTAGAAGACAACCACGAAAATTCAAGTGCAGCACATTTAGACGCCACCTTTGCAGAGTAGACACTATATGTTTATCTGTGATCATATTTTTTACTGTGGAAAAATCTATCTAAAAAGAATAAACAAAAGACATTAAAAATAAAAAGATCTTTTGAATATAAATTTTTAAAATATTTTTAAATCATCAAGGACTAAAATTTCTTGATCACATTATTCATTTGGAGAGCTTTTGCTGTTGTTTTCAATGGTCCTTCCCAACCTTAATTACAAGCAGATTTTTTTTTTCATGGTCATTCTTAGGTTTAATTACAAACAGATTCAAAATGTCCAGTACAAGTCGATAGCCATGAGAATGGGACCTCACATTCACCCCAACCTGAGTCAATTGTCTTGGAGTGGCCTGGATGTCCCCCATCGTCCCAGGTGAGCCCCAAGGATGCCCCCCACTTCAGTGTCAGTGCATTCGGGGTTAATATTTCTGCCTCATGTTTTATGAATACAGACTATATGTTGACTCCTTGGCTGTGGGAAAGGCAATTTATAATGTGTGGTTTATAAAGACCTTTTCGTAAGTTATAATTTGGAGGTCATTCTAGAGTCAAGAAAAGATGACCTGAGTGGACTTGGCTGATTGTATGTAAATCTGAAGAGCACAGAGGTTTATGTGAGTTCTGAATGGTCAGGGCTGGTTGATAAACAATAATATTGCCATCATAGTATTAATAGTATTTTTCAATTGAAAGGGTAAGTTTATGAACATCCCATTTTTTCCTTCTGAACAAAGCAATTCTTACTGCTAAAGTGTTTGTTATAATTGTGCCACATTTGAGTACTCACAAATAAAGGCAAAAGTAATTAAAGATGAAGGGCAACTTAGAATTGTGGAAAGAGAAATGTGCTGAACATAATGAAACTTAACTTCTTATCCTGGCTTTGTTCTTCACTGCCATGCACTCATATATCCTCCATCTTTACCCAATGAAGTCTCTAAGCAGAGTGGCTTTCTAATTCTGGCTTTTTCTGACAGAATTCTGCAGGATTTGTCCTAATCTTAATATAGTACACATTCTTTCTCTTCCAGACCATTTAGGTTCATTTTTTCCTTCTTTATGGGTTGTCCAAAGGAAAAAAAAAGCAACATCCCCAATCTGTCACAAAGTAAGAAATTTCCTACTTTAAATCTTTCTTTACTTTGATTCTCAAAGTGTGGTCCTGGGACCAGGAGTATCAGCATCATCCAGAGACCTGTTGGAAATGCAAATTGTCAAGCCCCACCCCAGACATTCTGAGACAGAAACTCAGTGGGTGGCAACCAGCAATTTGTTTTAACAATCCCTTCAGATGATTCTGATACATGCTAAAGTTTGAGAGTAACTGTCTTAAACTAAAAATAAATGTAAAACAGGAATACTTAATGTGTTAGCTATTATGGGTTAGCTAAGACAGAAGCACATTTTCTTCTTGCCATTGTTGACAAGATAAGAGTACAACAGTACAGCCGAGCAAGGGAATGGTGTTCTGATGGGATATAAAAATGTTGAGATGACTTATCAAACTAGAGACCCCATCATCTTGTCAACTCCTCTTAGTCTCTCTGTGTAAATTTTAGAGTTTCTGCCAAGGGCCCTGGCCATCTACTCATAAATGAGTCTGAGCACATGATATCTTTAGTCTTCCAGTTATTAGCAATTAAAGTGCAGTGGAAAAAGTCAGTTATTAACTGGACTTTAGGCAACAGAGAAAATGTTGCCACTGCAACATTGGTTGTTGGCATAAATGATCATAGTTGTTGAGATTAAAGTATCATCCATAAAACAGAATAGAGAAGTCATTAGGGATTTTCTGTTGTTGGCCAAGACCTCTTCCCAGTGTCTCTTTGGAATGAGAAACACAGACATGTTCTAGAAAAATACAAAAAATAGTACAATGACAAGAAAAGTACTGAGGTACCAGCCTAGATGCTCATTTTAGAAAATGCCTGAGTGTATGCATATCTGTGTGCATGCAAATGTATTAGTAGCAAATGAACTTTGTTTACATGTTGTATATTTTAGCCAAATTTCATGCTGTTGTTTTATCCTTTTCTCCATATTTTAGGCTGGTTTGTTATGGTTTTTGAACTAATAATTGTAGCTAATATTTATTTCATGCTGCTTACACACAGACTCTACACTCAGAACTTTACTTGCATTGTCTCAATTTCTCTCTGTAGCATACTGAGTTAGGCACTGGTAAGTCTAACAGATAAAAAAGAACTTTGTTTCATTCTAAAAATAATATTCAATTTATTTCTACCATTTAAAGTAAAGAATACTAATAATGTATCTCTTAAAATAACATTACATTTTTATCTCATCCTTCAGGCTTGTGCCTGCATAAAAGAAAAACAAGTGTATCTACTCTTGATGGCCACATAACCAGGAGCAGGAAAGAAGGTAGTCACTACTACATTTGGCTTAAAGTATTTCATTCTCCTTTAAGAACTAAAAATAAGTTGTGCATTGCATAAAGACATTTCAGTCAACGATGAACTTCATATAATGAAGATGATCACATAAGCCTATAATGGAGCTGAAAAATTCTTGTCACCTAGTTAAGTTGTAGCCATTGTAACATTGTAGCACAACACATTACTCACTTGTTTGTAATGATTGTGGTATAAACAAACCACTGTGCTGCCAGTTTTAAGTATAGCACATACAATTATGCACAGTGCATAATATTTGATAATAAATTACTATGTTACTAGTTTAGGTATTTACTATATTACTTATCATTATTTTAGCATGTACTCTTTCTATTTATAAAAAAAAACTTAGCTGTAAAACAGTACACTATGCTATGCCAGCAGCAGCTTCATACATCTCTTGTTTACCACATCTTAACTGCATCATTTTCTGTTGTGCTTGACTTACTCTCATGTTGTTTTTTACACTAACATATTGTACAGGCTTATAGCTATGGAGCAACAGACCATACTGTAAAGCCTCAGTGTGTAGTAGGCCACACCATCTAGGTTTGTGTAAGTGCACTCTATGACGTTCACACAATGACAAAGTCACCTAATGGTGCTCTTCTCCGAGCATATCCCCATTGCAAAGCGGCACATGACAGTAAAGATGTAGCTCCAGGTGGTGACTACTTACACGGTTCCACAATGAGCCTATTTGTGTCATTGACATCCAGGAGTGACAGACTTGACCACATATTACCACATCTCTTAAACTGAGGTAGAAGAAAATCTAAACACAAAGAAAAAAAATATTTTTTTGTGGTGAGAAAGACAAGCAGATTTATTTTCTGAATGAAAGTAGAATCCTTCTAGAAAATTAGTGATTTCTAAATAGTAGCTGGTATACAGAAGGCATTCAATAATAGTTTGCTGAACTGAACCAGATTTTTTTCTAAAATTATAGGATCCCTGGAAAAGATCAATAAACCCACCTTGGCTTCTATATTTGGAAAAAATGATAAACTAGAAAATCTGGAAACCTTCTTGATATAAAATATCATTAAGTATTAAATATTTAAACACATTTCTTTAAATTTTTTAATTCAGCTTTATTGAGGTACAGTTGGCATACAAAATTTTAAGATATTTAAAGTGTACATCATGATTTGATATACATATACATTGCAAAAGTATCTCCCCCCAATTAATTCATTTATCACTTCATATATTTATCTTTGTGTGTGTATGAGAGAGAACATTTAAGTTCTAGTCTCTTAGCAAACTTCAATTATATAACACAGTGTTATCAACTACAGACACCATGTTTTACATCAGATCCTCAGACTGTATTCATCTTATAGCTGAAGGTTTGCATCTTCTTAGCAACCTCTCTCTACTCCTCCACCCCCAAACCCCATACTTAGAGAGTATGTTTACTCTCTAAAACAAACACATTTTGTTAAGTCATTTTTATTGTTATTCTATTACAGTTGTCCCAATTTTTCCCCCTTTGCCCTCCTCCACCCAATAAGCTAGTCAGTAAAAGATGAATACCATATGATTTCACCTATAAAACAAACATATTTTAAAAAAAAATAACAGTTTTTTCAAGAAAGTAAGGAAAATATCCAGGGCCCCAAGTTTGTAAACCCAGACACAGAATAATATGCACAGGCTTCAGTTGCTGGGATGATTGCTACTTTCCATAACAAGAAAGTTCAGATTTTACTGGCCATGCAGGGGTAGGAAAAGTCCCTACTACAAAGCCAGAAGTCATAACTGAGTGGGGGGCAGGGGGAGGGGGAGAGAGAGGGAGATAGATCCAGGATTATGAGAGACATTAAAAAAAAAGCACCTGCTTATTGGCAACAAATATCTTGCCTTAGATTTTAAAAAATCTCCCAAAGAATTTATAACCAAACCAGCTATCCTGAATTTTTAAGGGACTTGAATTTTTAATTATTTGTGGGATCCAGTTTGAATTTATTACCATTTTAACTGGATTTGATACATTAACATGCAAAGACTTTCCAAGTTGGTAGGAACTATGGAACATTTGGCAGAAATGAATACCACCCTCTCTAAAGAGACATGCCCTCAAACCAGCCATTGTAGGATTTCCACAGATTAAGCCCCAACAAAATAAGCTCTCAATAAAAGTTACAAAACACATGAAGGAAAAAAATGCAACTATATTCAACAACAGAAGAACAATAACTTTATTAATAAAATTATCAGGTAGTAATTAAATAACATTAAGGTGATAAAGGGATACAAAAGAAAATTAAATTCTTGAGGAAAGCTGTTGAAAAAGGACTGGGCAGATTTATAAAGGAACCAAATAAAATTTGTGAGAATTAAAAATACAATTATTGAAATTAAAAACTCAATGTTCACATTATATAGTAGTTGAAAGCTAGCTGATAAGAGAATTAGCAAACTGAAATACATATTGAAAGAAATTACAGATTATAAGGCATAGACAAAGAAAAAGATGGAATGGACAGAGGAGGTTAAGAGACACGTTTTATGACATGAAAAGGTCCAACATTCTATATATCTTCATAGAATGTCCAGAAGTAGAGAATAAAGAAAATGGAATCAAAGCAAAATTCAAAAACACCACAGGTAAACATGTTCCAGAACTGATGAAAAGCAATAATTCTCAGTTTCAAGAAGTACAAGAAGCCCTGGCTGATGTGGCTCAGTGGATTGAGGGCGGACCTGCAAACCAAAGGGTTTCCACTTCGATTCCCAGTCAGGGCACATGCCTAGGTTGCAGGCCAGGCCCTCAGTTGGGGGTGAGTGAGAGGCAACCACACATTGATGTTTCTCTCCTTCTCTTTCTCCTTCCCTCCCCCCATAAATAAATAAATAAATAAATACATAAATAAATAAATAAATAAATTTTTTTTAAAGAAGAAGTACAAGAAATCCCAAATGGGAAAATCAAAAGACACCATGGCATTATAGTGGAATTTAGTGGAATTGCAAAAGGACAAAATCAAAGGAAAACTTTAAATGCAACCAGAGACAGCTATCTACTAAAGAATACCATCTGGCAACCACAGAAGACAGAATGCAGAGTACTTATCAATCTCAGATACCACATGCAAATAAATTACAACTCAAGGATCAACGTTAAGTAATGACACTTTAAGACAATGATTGAAAGAGTTAGCCTTCACAGACTCCTCACAAAAGAGTTTCTACAGGACATTGGAATCAGAAGAGAGGAGTCAGATAGAAATAGTAATGATGGGCAAGGGAACTAATAAGTATAAGGGTAAAGCCATAACCTTATACAAAAGTTTAGTAATGACAACCAAGGTGGGGGTACAAAACAAGGTGGAAGAAAACACTAACTAATACTAATATTCTAAAACTAGGAAGAGTTTTCTTAATTCTGGTAATTATTCCAGAAGAAAGAATATATATTCACTTACTTTAAGCTTGAGTAAGGTAAATGCACATGCTAAAAATATTTAAGAGAAACCACTGAAATAGTAGAAATAGAGTGTATATCTTCTAAAACATGAAAATGGGGATAAGGAGGTAGATTTTAAAGCTCAATAAATAAAGGTAAGAAAGAAGAAAAACAAGCATATAAAAAGAGGGATAAATAGTATAAAATGAAATGAGAAAAATAAATCCAAGTATATACAGTAACAGTAAATTTAGCAAAATTCACAGGTTCGAAGGCAAAATTTATCCTTAACAATGCCTTTGCTTTACTGTTTTTCCCTCTGATATTTTTATAGCTATTATGTCTCATGTGTGTTTGTCTTGTTCAGTATAGTATTTTAGGTGGATTTTTAAAGTTTATTTGATGAAGAGAATCACTGTTACCGAACAGAGGTAGGGTCCTGCTGCCTGTCGCCAATAAATTCTAGAGGCAGAATTTTAGTGAAAATTGAAAGAGGTCTTTTATTCAAAAGCTATACAAATTTTTTTTTTTTGAAGGATGGCAGGCTTCTGTCTCAGAGCCCATTCCCTCTAGCATATCCAGAGAAAAACCCCACCACACTTCGCCAGATTAGTTCAAGGGTGTGCCCAGAGTTCTTTCTTCCATTTAAGGATACTGTCCTTGGGGAAACGGGGATGGCTGCAGGTCTACCATCCAGGCAGCTCCGCTGGTTCCTGGTAGCAGTCCAGCTTCAGGCACCTTTCTGGAGTTTGGCGGCGCGCAGCCCTCACCACCACACGACCACCTCATTGCCACCTCCACTGCTCCTGGCTCCCAGGGCCCAAGTTCACTGCCAGACTACACAGTCTCCAGAGCCCACCCACCCAAGAACAATCCGGCCTCCCACAGGGTATGAGAGGGAGAGGTAAAGAGATCAGACTCTCTCTGCCCTGTTTAAATTTCCCCGCTCAAAATTCCATTCACTCCAGAAGTGGCCAGCACTCCAGACAATTCTGTAGGTTTAGACCGGCAGGTTGGTACCTCCCGGTTGCTGCCATGTTAACCTTTAGGTACATGTGTCCCTGTGACCTTTTGTTTTCCCTTCAATCAGGAACTGGAAGGTGGGGTAAGAGGGATTTTCCCTCATCAGTCACACTCGCCAGGTTGCAGCGTCTCACCTGGTGGTGTGGAAGTGTCACACTGTGTTGTGCTAGCTCAGTTGCCGAGGCAACATGATGCTGCCTCTCTGGTTTGTTTAACCTTAGGTGGGAAGCAGCGGACTCCCAGGAGCTGCCTGGCCACCCTCCCCTCTCGCCAGTGATCATAGCAGATCCCCCTGTATTATCTGTATTATCATATATAATAATTAAAGAAAACAATTCAAACAAGTCACTGCATGTATGTAACAATTATAAATATGTAAGCATCTAATAATATAGCCATGAAGATACAAGGAGAAACTTAAAAATTCAGTCATGATGAAAAGTTATATCAAAGTTGATAAATTAATGTGAGGAAATAAATATCCCCTGGATATCTCAGTGCTATAAAAAGCTCTAGCTTCCAGAGACACAGAAATCTATCATGATATATGTTTTGTACTTATTTCCTCTACAAATATTTTACTTCCCACATATTATGGGGATTAGATCCATAGCCATTGCATAATTAATGTCTCTGATCCAAAAGGATAATAAAATTTCTCTTGTCACCCCAAGAAGGTCAAATGGTTATAGTATGGACTAGTCCCCTGGGTCAAGTTCCCAAGGTATCAGAAAGTCCCCTGAAATTTACATTTCAAAGAGAAAAGTGTCCCAAGACTTTAAAAATATCTGTAGGTCATAAAAACTGGAGGAGAGATTATTTGCTGAGGGGTTCTGGCCAAGATGGAGGCATAGGTAGAAACCCTTCACTTCCTTGAACAACCAAAAGGAGAATAAAAACCAATCTAAAATCAATAAACAACCAGGAGTGGCAGAAAATCAAACTGCATGGAACTCTGACAACCAAGGAATTTAAAAAAAAAAACAGTCAAACAGACCAACCAGACTGGTAAGACAGGTGGACAGACAGAACCCTTGGCAAGGCAGTGGACCATGCAGACAGGGCTGGCTGAATGGGAAACTGAGACTCAGAGCTGACTATAGACTACGGTGAGGTTGCCATGGTGGGAGAAACTCCCAATCTCATGCAAGAGTTCGTTGGAAAGTGGGCTAGAGCTGAGCAGGCAAGCTGCATTGTTCCCTCTCTGGCCCCTGCCCACAGGCAGCCCCCCAGAGCAGCAAGGAAGGTTGCCCTGCCTGGGTGAATACGTAAGGCTCCGCTACCTTACAACTTATCAGGTGCACCAAGACAAAGAACTAGGGCCCAAACAAAAGAACAGAGCAAAAGTCCAGAAAGAGAGCTAAAGATGAGGAAATAGCCAACTGATCTGATGGAGAATTTAAAGCCCTGATAATCAAAATGTTCACAGAACTGATCAAGCTTGGTCAAAAAATGAAAGAACAAATGAAGAATACCCAAAGTAAAATAAAGCAACATGATCAGGGAACCAACAGTGACAAGAAGGAAACCAGAACTCATATCAACAATTTGGAACAAAAGGAAGAAATCCAACCAGAACAAAATGAAGAAACAGAATCCAAAAACTGAAGAGAAGCTGAGGAACCACTGGGACAACTTTAAACATTCCAATATCTAAAGCATAGGGGTGCCAGAAGAAGAAGAATGACAGCAAGAAATTGAAAACTTATTTGAATAAATAATGAAGGAGAACTTCCCCAGTCTGGCAAAGGAAACAGACTTCCAGGAAGTCCAGGAAGCTCAGAGTCCCAAAGAAGCAAACCCAAGGAAGCACACACCAAGGCATATCATAATTACATTAGCTAGGATTAAAGATAAGAAGAGAATCTTAAAAACAGCAAGAGAAAAGGAGACACTTACCTACAAAGGAGTTCCCATAAGACTATCAGCTTATTTCTCAAAAGAAACCTGGAAGGTAAGAAGGGGCTGGAAAGAAGTATTCCAAGTCATGAAAGGCAAGGACCTACATCCACGATGACTCTATCCAGCAAAGCTATCATTTAGAATGGAAGGGCAAATAAAGTGCTTCCCAGATAAGGTCAAGTTTAAGGGAGTTCATCATCGCCAAGTCCTTATTATATGAAATGTTAAAGGGACTTATCTAAGAAATTGAAGAAGATCAAAAACTATGAACAGTAAAATGACAATAAACTCACAACTATAAACAAATGAATGTAAAAAAACAATGAAAACAAAAACTAAGCAAACAACTAGAACAGGAACAGAATCAAAGAAATGGACATCACATGGAAAGTTTTCAGTGAGAAGGGAGGAATGGGGGAGAAAGGCACAGGGAAAAGGAAGCATAATTGGGAGGTATAAAATAGATGGGGAGAGGTCAAAATGGTATAGGAAACAGAGAACACAAAGAACTTATATGTATAACCCATGGACATGAATTAAGCTAGGGGGAATGCTGGAGGGTTAGGGGGGTACAGGGCAGAGGGGCAATTAAGGGAGAAAAATTGTGAAAACTATAATAGCATAATCAATAAAATGCACTTAAAAAAAACTGGAGGAGATACTGGAACTTAATCTGGGCCCTGGGGGAAGATCCTGCCTACCTCTTTCACATTTAAGGAGCCATGTGATTAAAGACCCACCCAGATTACTAAAAATAATCTCACCACCTCAAGACCTTTAACTTAATCATGTCCCCAGACTTTTTTTTTTTTGCCACCTAAAGTAACGTACAGGTTCTAAGGATTAGGACATGGATATCTTTGGTGGGGGCAGCAGCTATTATTCAACCTACCACACTCTGTAAGGAAATGATAAACACTAAATTTAAAGAGTGATTACATCTGAAGGAGGGAAGAGAATGCCTTTGGGAGGCTTTAACTGTGTTAATTAAGATTTAGTTCTTAAACTAGGTGGTGATTACACATGTCCATTATAATATGTTTATTTGCAGGCCTTAAATATTTTATTTTGATAACCTCACTTTTGAATAAACTAAGAAGAAATTCAATTATGTTGAAAGATTGGTACACTGAAAACTACAAAGCAGTACTGACAGAAATTAAAGAAGACCTATAAACAGATATACCATGTCCATGCACTGGAAGATATAAAAACAATTAAAAAGGGAGAACTGATCAGAATTTGAAATATGCCTATGAATAAATAAATATACACCAAATAAACATGAGACCAGAGAGTTTTACAGGAGTATTATCCCAATTTTTCAAGGAATAGATAATACTAACAAGAAAAATATTAAGATGTCAATACCACCCAAAATGATCCACAGATTCAATGTAATCCCTATTAAAATTTCAATGCTTTTTTTTTCAGAAATTAAGAAGTCAATCCTCAAATTCACATGGAATTACTAGGGGGCCCAAATAGCAAAAACAATTTGAAAAAGAAGAACAAAGTTAGAGGACTCACAATTCCCAATCTTAAAACTTACTACCAAGCTACAGTAATCAAAACAGCATGAGTTTGGCATAGGGATAAATAAATAGACAAATGTGGTAGAATTGAGAATCCAGAAATAAATCTGTACATCTATGGTCAACTATTTTTTGACAAGGATGCCAAGACTGTTCAATGTGCAAGAACAGTCTTTCCACAAATGGTACTGGAACAACTAGGTATCCTAATTCAAAAGAATGGATTTGGACCCCTACCTCACACCACATACAAAGTTAATTCAAAATGGATCAACAACCTAAATATAAGAGCTAAAAACCATAAAACTCTTAAAAGAAACTTAGGGTAAGTCTTCATGACCTTGGGTTTGGCAACAGATTCTTAGATATGACACCAAAAGCACAAGCAACAAATGAGAAAATTAGACTTCATCAAAATTAAAACTTTTGTGCATCAAAGATTTTTATCAAAAAAGTAAAAACTTCACCTTTTGTTGATATGTACTACAAAGGGGAAAAATATGCCACTAATTAAGTCAGTCGTTGAAATCGCTAAGAAATATTGGAAACGTATGAGAATAGATCAGATGGTCTGAAAACTGTACTTGCAGTCTTTGTCTAGTATTTTTAAGAGAGAGGAAGTGCTATGACAGGACCTACACCCAGAGAGGTGAAAGCCACCTAGAAAAGAAGTTGCAGCACAGAACTGCAGTAGAAGCATAGGGTCAAATTTTTGAGAGTGTAAGAGATATAAGAAAAAATGACTTAGGCAAATGAGTGGCCTAAGAACAACTTAGAGAAAAAGGGAGGCAGGAACCAGCCCTTAAGGGCTTCAAACTAATATAACTAATTAAGACTAATGTGAATGATTAAGAGAGTACCTCTAAGTACTATCCCAACACAGAGGAAGTAGACAGGAGGAAAACTGGGAGCACAGCTACTCTGGGTGGACTGAGGCTTTTTTTTCTGGGCCTTTATTCCAGAATCACCACTACTCCTTAGAATGCTACTACCTTAGTTTCCGAAGGCTGCGGTAACAAATTACCACAAAATGGTGGCTTAAAACAACAGAAAAGTTTCTCTCACAGTTCTGAAGTCTTGAAGTGTGAGATCACAGTGTTGGCTGGGCCATCCTCCTTCTAAAGGCTCTAGAACAGTATCCTTCTGGTCTCTTCCTAGCTTTTGGTGGTTGCTGGCATTCCTTTGCTTGTAGCTACTTCATTCCAATCTTTGTCATCATGTGGCCTTCATTCCTACTGTGTGTGCCTGAATATCCCTGCCCTTTCTCTTATAAAAACATCAGTCATTGGATTTAGGACCCACCCTAATCCAGGATGACCCCATTTTAGCTAATTGCATCTGCAAATATTTTTTTTCCAAATAAGGTCACATTCTGTGGTTCTGGTTGGACACAAATTTGGGGGAGATACTATTCAACCCAATATAGCTACCAAACTCCTCTGAGTTTGTTTTATCAGCAAAATGAGGCTCTCTCCTCATATCCTCCTTGAGGATAATCTCTCAAGGCCTCTTCCATACCTAAAAGTTTATAATTACTATTGTGATTCATGGTCAGTTAAAATTAGACTCCTGATTGCATTGTCATTGTGTAATTATTAATGTTAACTTTAAAGGGTTTACTTTTCCATATCATGTGATTAAATGATTTTGAGCTATAAATCCTAACAGGATATTATTTATAACCAATAATCAAGTCTATTTCTAACTGGATCTTCCCCATTATGTAGATGGTAGATTCTTACATAAGTGGAGACAGACTTTTATCTGGAAGGTATAATTGAATTCTTGTCTACATAGTAGAGAAAACAGGAGCTATTAGGAAAAGAGCCCTATAATGCCTTTTCTAATATGTGGGGAGTTATTAATTTATTTACTAGTTCATTTAACACTTATTATTAAGTACCTATTCTATGACAATCATACCTTACTAATTCTATAGAATATTGCCCAGAAATATTTAAAAGTCAAGTGTTCCACATCTCAATGTAGAATAGAATTTGCAAAGAATTTAAATGTAATTACCATGAACCTCACTTTCTCTAAGGGAGTTATGCCATGGTAGTATAATATATTGAGAATTGTTAAATGTTAAATGCATTTATGCTTGGAAAGACTAGAAAATAATTCCACAAGAAACCTGGGCTGTTGCTAACATGGAAACCCGGGCTGATGAGTGGATTTTAAATTCAGTTTTATAGATAATTACTACATGGTTATTCTTATGGACTAGACATCCTAACCCCCAAAACTGAAAACATATAACACAGAAGAAAAAAAAGAAGCTTTACAAAAACTGTATGACAGTGAAATTGTATGTAAGTATAAAGTATGAGGCTATTCAATCCTCATACTCAATACATATCAATTCTTGCTATGTGCCAGGGGAATTTGGATCTTTAAAAGGAAAAATATCTAGGGGTCCATGAACAACTAATGAGGTGAATAAGGGGAATGAAAGCCCATGTCATGAGAGAAATGAAGGGATGTAACAAAGAGGACAAAAGATGAGATAGGAACCTTGCTCCCCTAATAGGGAGAAAACAAAGAAAAGGATTCACAAGTGCAAGGAAGCCTGCTCTGCCTCTAAGTTGTTGAGATGAGTCCTGGTGGAACATGACCCCAGTTAAGGAACATGAGGGTAGCTGCAAGAAGAGTCTCCCTAGAGTCTGAGACTTGTCAAGCCTCCTGTCCACTCTTTGCACCTCCTCATGGGGCAATGAATGATCCTCTTGGAAGGGACCAGGGATGGTTCTTGGGATGGGGAGAATGTGAAATGTTGACAATAAACTGACGCATTGGGAGCACAGCAAATAATTTCATTTTGACATCAAATGACAGAACGAGGATCCCAGGGAGGAAATCAACAGCAGACATATTTCAGCTTTATCTAAGACAAGACCACTAGGCTAGACCCTTCTAGCACAAAGACTCTATGATTTTAAGATTTTATAACTTTCTGCTCTCTAAAACAAGCAAGTTCCAAAAGAAACAAGTTTACAATGTTCATGGTGAGAACTAAATATATCCCCTAGCCCCCTGTGGTGTTAGATTGGTGTTGGGGTATCAGCACATGTGTTGAAAATGGAGAAGGATCTCGACACAAGGAGAAGCACCAAGAGCTGAAATAGAGGGGGTTGACTGGGAAGGGTTCCTGTTCACTGACAATGGCAGAGCATTGGGTGTGTTACTGAGGCCATACTGACTTGGGGTGGAGAAGGCTGTTGGAAGAGATGAACTTTGAATTCCATCTAGAACAAAGATTCTACAATTCTGAGATTTTGTAATTCTTTGCTCTCCAAGATGAGCTAGCTCTCAAAGAAAGTAACTTTGTGAGAGCCAAATCTATTATTCAGCAATAACAGCAGAGCCTACTTACTTGTAAAATTGCCTGAATAGTAATGTTTCATGTGGGCATTCTCACAGTAAGCACAATGGAAGTCAAACAAAAATAAATCAAGGCACTATTGGCTCTGGAGGGAAAAAAAGTTATGGTATAAATCTTCTAAAATACACAAAAGTTTTACATCACAGAATTATGGGACCTTATGCACCATCAAATGACAATGGCAATTCTTCCTTAGCAACCATGTAGCATTTCGTTTTTAAAATACAATCTTAAAGTTGCTGGTCAAGTTGAAAAAGGAGTTTCCATCAGATCAAGATATGTATATCTTCACAAGGCTTGTGAAATAAGAAAAAGGAGAAATGAGAAAAAACATTCCTGCGAAAGTCTGACTTCCGTTAAGTTGAATTAGGTACCAATGACTAGCAAGGTGAGTCTGTTAGTGAGTTCTGTAACCAAGAGACTATCCCTCAAAGGTGGAGAAATAAAAAAGATCCTTTCTCTTGATGGAAAATAAAATATAATAAAAACTAGAAGTTCAGTTTTGGTCCATTATACATAATGTGCCAAGCCTTCAGATAGGCCTGATTCACTGCCCAGGAACAAAAAACTGATAGAAGGATGGGACAACCTGATTTCCTTCCTCTATGTAAAGCCGGTAGGTGGGACTAGCAAAGCAGGCATCTGTGTGGAATGCAAGTGATAGACTCTCCCAGAGGAGGGTGTTAGAACCCAAACTAAGTAAAGAGAATGCCCACTTAGATGGCTGCTCTGTGCAGATGTCCAAGCTTCAGTGGGTGCAGCTGGCATCCAAATGATATTGGGGGATGAGGGTGGAGGGGTATGGAGGGGCATAATGTGGAATGTGGAAGCCCCAACAGTGTGAGGAGGCTGGTCTGGCACAGAGCTTAGAGCACAAGTGCACAGGAAAGTGGTCTAGTCAAGAAGTGAGGACACCAGGGGAGATAAAGCAAGTGGAGTTTAGTGGCATGAGGAACATGACTACTCGTGAGATAAGAGACTGGCCTCTATGGAATGTCAGAGCCAGAGTGCCTAAGGTGAGCATCTTTACAGAAAAGGGGGCCATGACAATGGGAAATTTGCATATATGGGGAGATGATGGATAGAACAAAACTGATTTAAAATATTAGGAAATTGGGAATGTGATTTCTCACTCTATGAGAAGGTAGTTACAGGTATGGAAAGGAAAAAAGTGAAATGAACCTTGTGGTATTAGATTGGAATTGGAGTATTTGTGGGAAACCATAGTTTCATATTATATAACTAGATAAATAGGTGAGGCTAGGCATGGGAACCCCTCTGCCCTTGAAGTTCATGAAAAGTGGATTCCTGAACCAAATCAAGGTTTTGCTAGCAAGAAAAAGGAGAGGGATTAACTATTAAGTAACGAACACCTTGCCACTGCCCAATAGATTATCAAAGTAAGGAGCAAATGTCCTGGATTCCAGGACAGAACTCACATCAATATTTGCTTAATATCTTGCTTTCACTGACTCTGATTTCATGGGCCATACCCACTAAGCCATATTATTTCTACATTACTAACTCTAAACCAGGGGTCAGCAAACTTCTTCTGAAAAGAGCCAGATAGTAAATATTTTATACTTTGTGTACAAAGAGGCAATGTCATCAACTCTTTGAGCAAATGGTTCACAAAATAGTGAATAATCATTTTTGACATTTTTTTTTACATTTTACATCTGAAAATGTAAGAACTATTCTTAGTTTGAGGTCCATACAAAAACAGGAGGGGGCCTAATTTGTCCCACAGTTCTAAGTTTGTCAATCCTGCTATAGATCACCCTGATCCCCAGCACACCCATGATAGCATGGTTGTTCTTATGGGACTTAAACTTCTAGATCAATGGCATCGGCAAGATCCCTTGAGGCAAGCCAAACTGTTAACCTACTAGTTTCTTGTTATTTCTGTCTTGACAGCCATCCATGCTCTAAAATGCTCATTTCATCAAAACCAATAGAGCCAAATTCAGAGACAAGAAATTGGAATTCCCCAAAGATCCTTTTGGCAATACCACATTGGCACCAAAAGAACTAATTTTCAAAATTCTCAGAGATTAAAAATAGAGTTTTGTTAGAATTTGAATGTATGTAAACATTCACTTGAAGCAACCTAAGTGCCCATCAGTAAATGAGCAGATAAAAAAACTGTAGTACATTTACACAGTGGAATACTATGCAGCAAAAAGAAAGGAGGAGCTCCTACCCTTTGTGACAGCATGTATGGGACTGGAGAGCTAAGGGAAATAAGCCAAGTGGTGAAAGACAAATACCATATGATCTCTCCTATGAGTGGCACCTAATCCACAAAACAAATAAGCAAGCAAAATATAACCACAGGCATTGAAAGGAAGAACAAACTGACAGTAACCAAAGGGAAGGAGGGAGAGCAATAATGGGGGGAGAAAGGAGAAGGGCCTTCAAGGAACATGTATAAAGGACACAAGGACAAAGCCAAAGGGGGTAGGATAGGTTCAAGGCTGGGAGGCAGGAATGGGTGGGATGGGAGGGTCTGGTGGGGGGAAAATGGAGATAACTGTACTTGAACAACAACAAAATATATATAAAAATAAATAAACATTCATTAGTAATTTAGGTCACTGTTAGGCAGCTTGGACATAAGTATTTTAAATGTCAGAGTAAACCTCTCAGGGCCATTCCACAATTGACCATCCACAGTGGAAGTGTTTAATATTGGTTTAGTCATGTTTAGCATTGGTACATTCATCACAAATAATATTGCTAACATCAACTCTATCTCCATTATACAAATCAGAAAACTGAAGATCAGAAAGATTAAATTATACTCTACACATCACACAGTGTATTCATAAACCCAGGCATCTACAATAAAATACCATAGACTGGGTTTCTTAAACATGTATTTGCTGCCCACAGTTCTGGAGGCTGAAAAGTTTAATATCAATGTACTGGCAGATTTGGTTCTTATTAAAGGTTCTTTTTCTGGCTTGCAGAAAACTATCTTTTTACTGTGTCTTCACATGACACAGAGAGAAAACTTTCGTATTCATCTATTCTTCTGAGGGCACTAATCCCATATGGAGCTTCACCTTCAAGACCCCAATGCCTAACACCATCTCATTGGGTTTTCAATGAGATGGTTTCAACATATGAATTTTGTGGGGGCACAAACATTCATTCCATAACACATAGTTATGCAGAGCTGGGATTCACACTCTGGTTTTCTACATTTAGGATTTGTTTTCCTCCACAGTTTCCACAGAAACTTTACCCTACTGTAGAAGGATACATTGCACCTACTTGACTCCTATCCTGCCTAGAATAGAAGGAGTTTATTTATTTATGAAAAACCTTTCGGTATAGAATTCAGTTTTCAGCATATGAACTCCATTTTGGACATTTTTCCCAAATGCTCATAATTTTTAGACATTTTCCAATCATAAACTACTTGACAAGTAATGATGATTTCCTTCACTTTTGCAGACAAATTCTCCTAAGAAATATTCTGTTAAAGTTCTGTAAACACCCATTACTTGAAGGCAAAATATGTTCAAAAGTAAACCTCAGTTGTTTAATGAAGTCATTCTCTTCACTCAAAATCGAAATGAGACCTCAACCAGTGAAAAATTCCCCGTTCTTTGTTTAAACAAATCATTCCTTTTTATACAACATCTAATGTCAATTAGATATAACAACAACAAAAATATAACAACACTTTCATTTCCAAACACTTAGAGAGAAATTTAACCACATCCCATTTAAATAGAATTCCAAAGAGTAAAATGCTTAGCAATTGAACGGTCTGTGTCAATGTCTAAATTGCATGTTCCATTTAAACAATCTTCACAAATTTTAAATATTGATACAACACATGGACTATTAACAATTATCTTGTTCTGCCTACCCAATGTAAAATATTCTATATACAATAATTTCATTTTAATGTCGTATTTGTGATGCATAGAATGGGTAGATATTCTAAAATTTACCTAATGTGAGCTTCTTCTCATGTATATAGAATCTTAAGAAAAAAATAATTGCTGTCCAACTGTTTTACTCTGTATTTTTCTTCTATCTCTCCCTGATTTATATTTATTCTCAAAGAAAACATATGTCACCTAGAATATAATATTTTAAAAAACATTATACTATGTTTCCCAAATGGCATTAAAAGTCAAATATTGTTTGGGATGTAAAGTTGTTTATGCATCTGATTCATGGTGGTTATAGTCCAGCATTTAAGCATTGGACCCTAGAAACATATAGACCAATATTTCCATAAGTATTATTTAGTATATTTAAAAATAATGGCGTTGGGAGATCTGGAGAGCTACATGCAAGAAATGAAACTGAATCACCAACTTACAGCATACACAAAAATAAATTCAAGATGGATAAAAGACTTAAATATAAGTCATGACACCATAAAAGCCCTGGAGGGGAACATAGGCAGGAAAATCTCAGATATCCACATGGCAATGTTTTCACTGATATGTCCCCTAGAGCAAGGGGCATAAAGGAAAGAATAAACAAATGGGACTTCATCAAAATAAAAAGCTTCTGAATGGCTAAAGAAAATAGCATTAAAATGAAAAGAGAACCAACTGTATGGAAAAACATACTTGTAAATGATACCTTGGACAAAAGTTTAATCTCCAAAATATATAAAGAACTCACATGACTCCACTCCAGGAAAACAAACAATCCAATTAAAAAATGGGCAACGGACCTGAACAGACACTTTTCCAAGAAGGACATACAGAAGGGCCAGAGACATATGAAAAGATGCTCAGCATCACTAGCCATCAGAGAGATGCAAATTAAAACCACAATGAGATACCACTTCACACCAGTCAGAATGACCATCATAAACAAATCAACAAACAACAAATGTTGGAGAAGATGCAGAGAAAAGGGAACCCTAGTGCACTGTTGGTGAGAATGTGGACTGGTACAGCCACTGTGGAAAACAGTATGGAATTATCTCAGGAAATTAAAAATGGAACTGCCTTTTGACCCAGCAATACCACTGTTGGGATTATACCCTAAGAATCCTGAAACACCAATTCAAAAGAATCTATGCACCCCAATGTTCATAGCAGGACAATTTACAATAGCCAAGTGCTGGAAGCAGCCTAAGTGCCCATCAGTAAATGAGTGGATCAAAATACTGTGGTACATTTACACAATGGAATACTATACAGCAGAAAGAAAGAAGGAGCTCCTGCCCTTTGCAACAGCATGGATGGAACTGGAAAGCATTATGCTAAGTGACATAGCCAGGCAGTGAAAGACAAATACCATATGATCTCACCTGTAAGTGGAATCCAAACAACAAAAAACAAACATGCAAACAAAATATAACCAGAGACACTGAAATAAAGAACAAGCTGACAGTAACCAGAGATAATAGGGAAAGGGCCATCAAGGAACATGTATAAGGGACACATGGACAAAGCCAAAGAGAGTAGGTTTGAGGGTGAGAGGCAGGGATGGGTGGAGTGGGGAACATGATGGGGTGAAAATGGAGACAACTGTACTTGAACAACAATAGAAGAAAAAAGGAAATGATTATGTAGTCAGATAAGTTTGGGATATCCTGATCAAAACAAGTAAAACATTATGAAACATTTAAACATCTAGAGAAAGAAATAACAAGCATCTGTGAATTAAATTTAACAAATGTTACCCTTTTAGAAACTAAAATCAAGAACTTTTTCTTTAGGGCTTTATTTTATCCCTAGGGAGACAGTGACATTAACCATTTACTGAGACCTTGTTTTAGTTTTAGCTTTTGTTTTGTTTTTAATGAAAAGTCCCCATTCTCCCAGCTTCTAAAATGCACATTACCCATCCTGGTTTTTCTCTGATTGCCTATTCCTTGTTCTCTTCCCTCTCCATGTGTGCTTGTATTAGTCCAAAGAAGCAGAGCCAAAAAGAGGTATGTGGACATAGATTTATAAATTTATAGGTATTTACTATATGTTATTTATTTGTTTGTTTGTTTTTTACTATAAGAAGTTGGCTCCCCCAATTATCGAGGCTGAGAAGTCCAAGACCTGCAGTCAGCAAGCTGGAAAGCCAAGAGAGCCAATAGTGTTGTTCCTGTGTGAGTCTCCAGGCCTGAGAACCAGGAAAGGCAATGGTATCAATTCCAGGCTAATTCCAGTCAGAAGTCAGGTGAACATTAGATGACTCAGCTCAAAGGCAGTCAGGTGGAAAGGAAATTCTTTCTCACTCAGCCTTTTATTCTTTTGGGGCCTTTAGTGGACTGGATGATGCCTGTCTGTTAAGGATAGCCATCTGCTTACTCAGTCTACTGATTCAAAAGTTAATCTCACCCAGAAACATCATCACAAACACAACCAGAAATAATGCTTAATGAAATACCGGGGCTCCTGATGGCCCATTCCAGTTGAAACATAAATTTAATTTTGCAGTGTCCAGTAGCATGCCTGCTTTTCTCAAATCATGGGTATTCCCCAAAACTCACTCTTTGGCACCAGCAAATTTTTTGAAAAATCCCTCCTTTAAAGAATATGTTCATTCTTAGGGCTTATGTAATATTCTATTTGTTACAACTACTTAATCAAAAAAAATTTTGAGCCCTGACTGGCGTAGCTCAGTGGATTGAGTGCGGGCTGCAAACCAAGGCGTCACAGGTTCGATTCCCAGTCAGTGCACATGCCTGGGTTGCAAGCCATGGCCCCCAGCAACCGCACATTGATGTCTCTCTCTCTCTCTCTTTCTTCTTCCCTTCCCTCTCTAAAAATAAATAAATAAAATCTTTAAAAAATTTTTTTGAAAAGAATTTTAAATTTTATTTTTTCACTACAGTTTACATTCAATATTATTTTGTATTAGTTTCAAGTGTACAGCATAATGGTTACACAATCACATACTTCACAAAGTGTTCCCCTTGATATTTCTAGTATCAACTGGCACCATGTGTAGTTATCACAATATCATTGACTACTCTCCCTATGCTGTACATTACATCCCCACAACTATTCTGTAACTGCCACTTTGTATTTCTTAATCCCTCTACCTTTTTCAACTCCTCCCCACTGGCAACCATCAGTCTATTCTCTGTTTCTATGAGTCTGTTTCTATTTTGTTTGTTTTTTTTATATTGCTCTTCAGATTCCACATATAAGTGAAATTGCATGGTATTTGTCTTTCTCTGACTGGTTTATTTCATTTAATGTAATACCCTCTACCTCTATCCATGCTGTCATCCGTGGTAGTATTTCATTCCCTTTAATGGCCAAGTAATAATTCCATTGTATATATGTACCTGTGCTTTTTTTATCCATTTGTCAACTCATGGGCATTTGGGTTGCTTCCACAGCTTGGCTATTGTAAATAATGATTCAGTTAATATTTAGGTGCATATATTCTTTCTTTTTTCTTTTTTTAAAGAAATCTCTTATCTTTAATATATTTTATTGAGTATGCTATTACAGTTGTTCCAATTTCCCCTTTTGCCCCCACCACCTGGTAACCCCAATTCCCTCCAACAATCCTCCCCCTGCCACACTTAGTTCATGTCCATGGATCATGCATATAATTTCTTTGGCTACTCCACATCTGATTCATTCTTAACATTCCCCTGTCTATTCTGTACCTACCATTTTGTACTTCTTAATCCTTGCACCTTTTCCCCCATTTTACTCTTTCTCCTTTGATATTGAAGTACCCAATGAGTTCCTTGAGTATCCTAATAACATGTGTTTTGAACTCTGCATCTGATAGATTGCTTATCGCCATGTTGTTTAGTTGTTTTTTTTTTTCTGGAGTTTTGATCTGTTCTCTCATATGGTCCATGTTTCTTTGTTTCCTCATTTGGGAAGCCTCCCTGTGCTTGTTTCTATGTGTTGGTAGAGCTGCTTTGATTCCCTGTCTTAGTAGTATTGGACTATGGCTTATTGGAGAAAAGTGCACCCGTGAGTTGGATAGTGTGAAAACTGCAGTAATCACATGAGTGGAGTGACCTCAATGAACCAGGTTTTTAGAGTCTCTGATATGGTGTTGCTGCTCTGTGGCTCTGTGTGGGAAGGACTTAGAAAAAAGGACATGGCCACTACCTGGCCTCTGGACCTTTGTCAAGAAGGAAGCTGTCCCCTGGCACTTACTCTGATGCCAGACACTTCAGTTTCTCCACATATGCTCTGGTGCCCTTCCATCTGCTTCCCTGGTGCTAGAGCCCAGAGGGAGTGAGTCTGCTTAAGTCCTAACTCCACTGCATGCCCTTAAAGAGGAGATGCCTCAGTACCCACAGTTTCTTCCACCACCCCAAGTCCCACTGGTTTTTACAGCCAGAAGTTACAGAGACTTATCTTCCTGGCACTGGAACCCTGGGCTGGGTGGTCTAATGGGGGCTGGGATCCCTTGCTTCCAAGGTATCCCTCCCAATTTTTTTCTACCACATGTTGGTGTGGTACAACCTGTTCTACATCTCTGCATCTCCACACCTCCTACCCATTTAGATGAATGTGGCTTCTTTAATCCCTGGTTGATAGACTTACATACAGCTCAATTTTCTAACAATTCTGGGTGATAGTTGTTTGGTAGTTTAGTTGTAATTTTTGCTGTGGTTGTACAAGGAGGCAAGCTGTGTTTTCTTACACCTCATCTTGACAGTAGTAGGGGTGCATATATTCTTTTGAATTAGTATTTTGGTTTTCTTCATATATATATATGTATATATGGTACATATATATGGTGTGTGTGTGTGCATGTATATATATGTATGGTATATATATATCCAGAAGTAGAATTATATATATATATGTATATGTGTGTATATGTGTATATGTACATATATATGCATATATGGTGTACATACATATATGTATATATACACATATACATATATGTGTATATATGGTACATATATATGGTGTGTGTGTGTGTGTATGGTATATATATATATCCAGAAGTAGAATTGCTGTCTCATAAGGCAGTTACATTTTTATATCTTTAGGAAACTCCATTCAGTTTTCCATAGAGACTGCACCCATCCGCATTCCTACCAACAGTGAACAATTGTTCACTTCTCTCTACATTCTTGACAACTCTTGTTTGATTTTTTGATGATAGCCATTCTGACAGGTGTGAGGTGATATCTCATTGTGGCTTTAATTTGCATTTCTCTGATCATTAGTGATGTTGAGCATCTTTTTATATAATCATGTTCCTTGTTTTTTTTCTTTCTTCTTAAAACAACTCCTTTAACATTTCTTGTAATACTGGTTTGGTGATAATGAACTCCTTTAGCTTTTACTTGTCTGGGAAGCTCTTTATTTCTTCTTCAATTTTTAAAAAGATTTTATTTATATATTTTTAGTGAAAGGGGAAGGGAGGAAGAAAGACTGGGAGAGAAACACTGATGTGAGAGAGAAACACTGATTGATTGCCTCTTGAATGTGCCCCAGCTGGGGACCAAACCCACAACCCAGACCTGTGCTCTGACCAGGAATCAAACCAGCAACCTTTTGCTTTGCAGGATAACACTCAACCAACTGAGCCACACCAGTCAGTGCTCTCCCTCAATTTTAAATAATAGCCTTGCTGGGTAGAGTAGTCTTGGTTCTATGTCATTGCTTTTGATCACTTTAAATATTTTGTTCTCATCCCCTCTAGCCTGAAATATTTCTGTTGTAAAATAAGCTGACAATCTTATGGGAGCTCCCTTGCAAGTAACTGTTTTTCTTATTCTGCTTTTAAGATCCTCTCTTTTTCTTTAACCTTTTCCATGTTACTTGTGATGAGTCTTGGTGTCAGCCTGTTGGGGTTCACCTTGTTTGGGACTCTCTGCATGTCCTGGACTTGTGTGTCTTTTGCTTTTCTCAGATTACACGAGGTTTCAGCCATTTCTTCAAATAGGTTCTCAATTCCTTGCATTTTCTCTTCTCCTTATGATACCCTATGATGCAGATGTTGTTATGCTTTATGTTGTCCCAGAGGTCCCTTAAACTATTCTCATTTTTTAAATTATTTTTCCTTTTTGCTGTTCTGACTTGGTGTTTTCTGCTATGTTGTCTTCCAAATCACTGATTCTATTCTGTGCTTCATCTAGCCACCTGTTGGTTCCTTCTAGTGTATTCTTTATTTCAGATATTGTATTGTGACTGGTTCTTTTTTATGGTTTCTATGTCCTTTTTTGTGTTTACTTTCTCTTTAAGTTCTCACTGTGTTTAGCCATTTTTCCCTAAGTTCCTTGAGCATTCTTATAATTTTTTTTGAACTCTGTCTCTAGCAGATTGCTTGCCTCCACTTCATTTGGTTCTTTTTCTAGGGATTTCTCCTTCTCTTTCTTTTGGGACATGTTTTTTTGTCTTTCCACTTTGGCTGCCTGTTTGTATTTGATTCTGTGTTTAAGTAGAACTGATATATCTCCCAGTCTTGATATGGTGGCCTACTATAGTAGGTATCCTGTGGACCCTGTGGTGCTATCTCCCTGATCATCTGAGCTGGGTACTCCAGGAATGTCCTTTGCATGGATTATGTGAGCCCTCCTGTTGGAGTTGAGTATTGATTTCTGTTGGCCTGTCTGTGGTTTGGGTTGACCCTTTTGCTGGTTCACTCTGAGCATTGACCCTGACCACAGTGAATGAGCTGCTATGTGGGGGTTGATGCCACAAAGCAGAATTCAACCCAGCAGGATCTAGTGTCTGCTGATATCTCCCATGAGTGTGCCACTCATGGAGCTAATTGGGTCATGTTCTAAATCCCACCAACAGGTGGGATTGGTGTGTTGGTTCTGGGGCCTCTTGGGAGGGACTCCAGTGCAGGTCAATGTCAGGCACTGTCAGTGACTGGACTGGGCTACCTATTTGGAGCTAGAAAGCAATTCACAGATTTCAGCTGCCTTTGCTGGGCCCTGGTGTGCATGGGAGAGGCCAAGCTACATACCAAAGCTGGTTTCCATGAGCATTGAACATAGGGGTGAATCAGCAGAAGGCCCAAGGCAGCTCCTTGTTAAGCTCAGTCCCTGAAAGAGCCTCTGCTGGTATATGAGTTACATGAGGTAAATTCTCAGACAGTCACCAGGTAGAGGTGAGTGGTGTTCTCCAGACTGATACATATTCAAACTCAGTGCCACTGCTGGGTCTGAGACAACTCAGCAAATGTCTCAGGGTACACCACAGCCAGCTGCCACCTGCCAGGTGCCTGTAGACCTTTGTGATAAGGTATGGTCTCATGGAGTCATCAGGATGAGGCCAGCAAAATTCATTAGGCCCTAACAGACCAAGATTTGGCAGTTGTAAGGGAAAGCTTTTCACAGGAATGGTAGTGCCAATCAGGCCTTCAATAAAAAATGGCCCCTGCCCTAGATCCACATAACTCAGTCTCTTCCTAAGTCTGCCCAGACCTCCTCAAGAGTATTCCAAGAGATTCTGCACTATGAGCCCAAGCTGGCCAGAGCCACCTGAAAACTTTGCAGAGTACAAACTCAGTAGGGTGGGGTACCTCCCATGGGGGATGGCAGCTCTTCTCTAACACATGATGGGGAAGGAAAATGGTCCCTGCTCCTAGGCCACACAACTCATCTCTGATACCATCTTGAGTTTGCCCTCAAGAGCCCTCCAAGAAACTACACCACAGACCCAGGCAGCTGACTCCTCCACATGGTGTGAGCTCAGTAGGGTGTGCTGACAGAGTCAGGAGGGTGAGGCTAGTGCATTTCTCCAGGCTGATACAGTACGGAGTGGAGTGCTAAATTTAGGAAAGATGGCATCTGTGGGCCTTGCAGGAAAGGGACTCAGCACAGGGACCCTGGCAGCTATCCATTACCTCTCTCCAGAGCCACACAACCCAGTCTCTCTTTTCACAACTCCAGTTCTTTCCAATCAGCCCTTCCTCTGCTAGAGCCCAGGGTGAGTGGCCGTAAACAATATTTTGTGCGCTGGTCCTTTAAGAGGGCGCCTGGGATTCTAGCAGACTCCCATCTCTCCCTGGCATATAAAATCTCCACTGATTTTTACAGCCACATATTATGTAGGCTTCTCTTCTGGCTCTGGTGCTCTGAGCTGGGGAGACTGGCACTCAGTTGAGAACCCGCACTTCTCAGGGGGGATCTTTGCAGCTGAGATATCCATCCAGATTCTCAAGCACCAGACATTAGTGTGGGGCCAGTACATTTTTTTAAGATTTTATTTATTTATTTTTAGAGAGAAGGGAAGGGAGGTAGAAAGAGAGGTAGAGAAACATCAACGTGTGGTTGCCATTTGTGTGCCCCTACTAGGGACCTGGCATGCAACCCAGGCATGTGCCCTAACTGGGAATCAAACTGGAGACCCTTTGGTTCTCAGGCCAGTGCTCAATACACTGAGCCACTCCAGCCAGGACAGGGCCACTACTTTTCATATCTCCACCCTTCCTACCAGTCTCAGTGTAGCTTCTCTAAAACCCTTGGTTATAAGACTTCTTTCTGTTCAGCTAGTCTCCAGTTGGTTATTCAGGTTGATTGTTCTATAATTTAGTTCTATTTCCAGTCTGGACCTGAGAGGAAGTGTGTACTTCCACCTACTCTGCCACTCTCTTGGATTCCTCCACACTCAAAAATTTTAACACTACACTTTCAATATAAAGGGAAAGAAGGTTATGTGACAATAGAAGGGAGATTTATGTTTATTGTGAACTTCCTCTGTGCTAGGCATTTAATTTTACTTCCCATGACAACCCCATTATTTGTCCATTATTATCCTAGTTTAAAGATGGAGGGAACTAACTCCACACCATTTTCCAGTTTTACCTGGATTCAGGTTGCTACATACAATAGAGGATGCCCAGTTCAATTTGAGTTTTACATAAACAATGGATAAATTCTTAGTATAAGTACATGCAAATTAATACCAACAACATAGAATGATGGCTGAAAGCCTTACTGTGACTGCCAAGATCTAGTGAGAGTATAGAGAAAAAGGAGAATGCCAAGGTCAGCATCCAAATGTGCTGTCAGAGAGCTTGGGAGTGAGAGGAGAGTAAGGAACCTATCAGGAATACAGAGAAATAATTCCCCAAGGAACACTTCAAGAAAGAAACATGGTCAAATGCTACAGAAAGAACAAGGAAGATGAGAGGTTACCATAGGTGATTAGATTTGTTCATTAAGAAATTCCTGGAACCTTACTGAGACCAAGATTGTAGTGGAAGGTCTGAAAGGAAAACATAATTTGCCACTCATCCAACATTTAGTGAACATCTAGGGGTTATGAATTCAAAGCATGTAAGACACTGTTCTTGTCCTCAAGGAACTTGTAGCCCAAGAAAAAAACAGAGAATAGACAATTATAAGAGGAAACAAGAAGTGCTTCAGAGGTAACTAACATATGCAGGATAGCTCATCAAAACTAAGGGGTAGGACAGAAGATCAAAGGTAGCCTAGCCTTTCTGGAAAAGATAACATCTGAGCTGTTCCTAAACAGAAAGGAGAACAGGGGGACCTATACAGAGAGTTTGGAGAGAGTACCTTGCATTTCAGTAATAAAGAGTAACTCTGCATGGCTAGACTGAAGGATTCCTGTGGGATAATGGTAGAGAATGAAGGCGAGAGGAATTACAAGATGAAGGACCCTACAAGACATGTTAAAGCCAATGGGGATAAAGGAGAGATTTTAAGCAGGAAAGTGACATGAATAAATGTGACTTTAGGAAGATAGCTCTGGGCAGGCAAATGAAAAATTAGTTGGGAGGTCAAGGTCAAGAGTAGGTGCTAAAAGACCCAATTAAGCAATTTTGATAATAATGTCACTGATAGAAAATGAGTTCCAGAGAAAATGTAGAAGAGAAAATAAGAGAGATTACAAGTTAAAAAAGAAAAGAATATGCAGTGGGTGACAAAGGGAAAAAGTCAAAAATTATTTGCAAATCCTAGCTAGGTCAATCAAGTTGAAGATAATGGTATTCATTTAGAAATAGGGCAGAAAAGAAAGAGTTAGAGAAAGGAAATGATGAGTTGTATTTTATAAATGGTAAATTGGCTTGTGCCTTTGGAACACACATGTAGAAACTGTTTAAAAGCAGTTTCTGAGGGTCTCAGTGGGCAAGTAGGAGATAGCATGAAGACATCTGTAAACACACATAGGGACAAAAATAGAATATTAACTCAAGAGATTATGAGAGTTGAGATATGTCTTAAATTAATGGAGGAGTAGAATACATTTATAGGCATGAGGGAATAAATCAATAAAAAGAAAGAAATTAAAGATGATGGGACCAGAGAAGGCACAGGGAAGGAAAGAGCAGAGAAAACTGCTCTTTCCTAATTAATTTTTTCTTGTAGTGCAATAAAAGGAGAGTTGTCTTCTGAACATAAAACACAAACTCTTCAGTTAATTGGTAAATTCCTTTGATGCAGATCCCAAGCCATCTAGAACAGATGGTAAACTGCTAAAATGAATTAGGCTCAACCAACCATTTCAATGGAACATTGTACGGTATGGAAAGAAAAACACTTGGCAAGAAGGAAGCATGAGGTCAAGAATAAGTGGTGAGTGGTGTGAGTCATGCATTTAAGATCAATAAAGAATCTGGCTCTGCTTCTGACTTTATTACTTCTGAGCTTCCTACCCATCTAGTTGCCCAGGCTTAATGCTATCCTATAGGTCTCTTCACTCACCCTTTCACTCTACAGACCACTGGTTCCAGAATTCAGCTTTGGTTCTCACATGGGCCTTTTCCTTTACATTCCCACTGATGCTATCCTAGTGCTCATTCTTAGAGAAGACCTCTTCTGCCTCCAGACTTTACCTAACCCCTTTGACCCAACCAAGGCAGGCATAGGAGAGAGAAGGCAGGTGAAAGATAAAGAGAATAGCCCAACTCCTGAGTGCGCATGCAAGGCCTCAACAATATAGCCCCATCCCATCATTCCTATTTCATATCTTGCTACTCCCAACATAAATTCTGCATTCTAGCCAAACTGACCTACTCAATCACCCTGAAATGTTTCTCCCATTTTTCTGGCTTTCTTTTTCTTTCAGTTCTTCAACAAATATTCCACAGAGAGAAGCTTTCCATAATAGCACTGTCTAGCATACCCCAGCAACTTTTTTTTAAATCGAGGTAAAATTGACATTTAATATTATATTAATTTCAAGTATACAACATAGTGATTCAATTTTTACATATATTGCAAAATGATCACCACAATAAGTCTAGTTAACATCCATCACCAAACATAGTTGCAAGTATTTTTTCCTTTTGTTGAGAACTCTTAAGTTCTACTCTCTTAGCAACTTTCCGAATTACAATACAGTATTATTAGCTATCATCACCATGCCACATATTATATCCCCATGACTTATTTATTTTATAAGTAGCAGTTCATACCTTTTGACTCCCTTCACCGATTTTGCCTACCCTTCTACTCATTCCTCCCCAGCCTCTGGCAACTACCAACCTATTTTCTGTTTATCTATGAGAAGGTTTTTTGGTTTTGTTTTTGTTTAGATTCCACATATATGTGAGATCATACAGTATTTGTCCTCCTCTGACTTATTTTACTTAGCATAATGTTCTCAAGATCTGTTCATATTGTTGCCAATGGCAAGTTTCCTTCTTTTTATGGCTGAAGAATATTCCATTGTGTATATACCACATTATTTTTATCCATTCATCCACTAATGAACATTTCATTAGAATGTCCATTAATAGCTGAGACTTCCAAATCTTGACTATTGTAAATAATGCTGCAGTGGATATTGGGGTGCATATATTTTTTCTACTTAGTGTTTTCATTTCATTCAGATGACTATCCAGAAGTGGAATTGCTGGATTATATGATAACTCTATTTTTAATTTTTTGAGGAGCCTCCATGCTGTTTTCCATAGTGGCTACACCAATTTTCACTCTCACCAACACTTATTTTTTTTATAATAATCATTCTGACAGGTGTGAGGTGATATCTCACTGGGGTTTTGATTGCATTTCCCTGATGTTGAACAACTTTTCATGCATCTGTTGGCTATCTGTGTGTCTTCTTTGGAAAATTTTCTGTTCAGATCCTCTGCCCATTTTTAAATTGCATTGCTCTTGATTTTTTATTATTGAGTTATAAGAGTTATTTGTATATTTTAAGTACTCACCTCTTATCAGATATATAATTTGAAAATATTTTCTCCCATTTGGTAAGTTGCCTTTTTATTTATTTATTTATTTATTTATTTATTAGTTGTGCACATGCTTTTTAGTTTTATGCAGTCCCACTTGCTTGTTATTGATTTTCAAAATACTTTAAGTATATTAAGTTCTCAGAATTAAAAGAAAAATAAAAAGCATATTTTCCATGGGAAAGCCAAGAAATTTAATTAGTACAAAAAATTTCTTTGTTGAGCAAGGAACCCCTTGTTTATTTTTGCTTTTTTTATTTTTTACCTTTTCTTTGCTGCTTCTTTGGGTAAAGGCATTCATCCTGATTTATTTTCTTCAGAGTATTTAATTATACATGACACATTCCTGTATATTTGTTTATCAGTTTACTATCTGATTCTTTGCACTAAAATATAAGCCCCATGAGAGCAAGGCTATTTTTCTAATCTACTGCTATTTCCTCAATACCTAAAACAGGGCCTTGCACATTATAGGCATGCAATATAATAGTTAAATAAATGAAATACAGTCTTGATTGGGTGCCTGCTTGTGCCAATTTCTTAGATGCTGAGGATCAAGAAGTAATTAAAACAGATGTAATTTCTGAAGCCCAAAGCATATAATTTATGGGTGGTAGATAAAAAACAAGATGTTGTTATAATAATAGCAATTTATAATGAAAAGTGCTATGAAGAAAAAGAACCAGGCAATATAGCAGGCATTAAATTTATATTGGGCACTTTGACAGGTGACATTTAAACTGAAACATAAAAAAAGAGAAAAATTTAGTCAAGTTAACAGTGAGATGAAAAAGTGTTTCACACAGGGCAAGAACATGAGCAAAGCCCTATAGGATTTTCTGCATTCACTCCTGAAATTTTCCTCTTCTGGGATGTTTGCTTTTACCCAAGATCTGGAAATGTTTAAAGCTAGAAGTGATCCTAGAGGCCATCTAACCCACTCTCCTCTCATTTTACAGAAGAAACTACAAGTACATTATCTTTGCTAGGGATTTTCAAAGTCTTTAAACTGAGATTGAGAGAAGCTAGATGCTATATGGGAAGTGAGTGAGCCAGCAGGGCCAAGTTTAAAAGCCAGTCTTCATGACTTGCCACCCAGTGTCTTCTCCATTCAGTCATCTAAATTCAATATGTTAATAATAGCGACTTCTACTGAAAAATTACTGTGAGCAGGGCATTGTTCTAAGCACTTCATATATATTAATTTATTTACTCCTCATAATGGAAAATACAAGAGGTATTATTATCATCCCCTGGCAAATAATACAATTTAGAAGCAATAAGATTAAGCAACAAACCCAAAGTCACACAGCTGGTGACAGAATCAGCCACCCAGGCTCCACAGCACACTATCTCAGTATCTGTGTGTAGCTGTCTCTCTCTGTGCTGTAGTTTTTCATCCTACAAATGAATGTATCATTTTGCAAGGGTGGTTCCAATTAGTGTGCATCTTGTATAATTTAAAAGTCATTAAAATTTTGTAGTAAGATCAATTATAAACTACTTAATTTAGATAGCATTACTGATTACTGACATGATGAAAGCAAGGTCTATGGGCACAGCAATCTTCTACCAAAACTAAACTGATCCTAGGCCAGTTTTTAGATGTTTTGCTTCATCTGCTTTTTCAACCACACCACAAATCAAGCCAACATATGTATAGTTCCTTGATAGGGTAATGTGGTTTGGGAAACTTTCCACATGCTTATGAAACTCTGCTTTGTTGAATTGAGGTCAGACTGACCCCTGAGGTTATCAAAACATGGATTCGAAAAGTCATTGAGAATACTCTTTTGTTTAGCAATTCTAAGTAATTTAATCCAAAAGGCCTGAACCATCTGGTTCTTCTCCTATAACATGGTTTGAGTTTTAATAGCTATCCAGGGTTTTGTTGGTTTTTTTATTCCAAGTGAGATGATGAGTCACCAACACTACAAAATCTGAAGGTGATTTTATAACTTTCTGCAAGTCTACATGCTATATATCTTTATAAACAAACAAAAAGTTGCAGTTCAAAATGGAAGACAGCCCTAAAACACTACTTCTATTTTTAAAACTAATCAAGAAACTTCACATTTTAAGACAACTACATTACTTAACTATATTATTTAGACTTTCCAAATTCATCAACATGAGGCTTTTCTCTGTATTACTTGCCAAACTACACACATACCAAAAAAAAAAACCTTTGCATTTTCACAGAACTGGTCTTTGCCAACCCTCCCACTAGCTCTGAGTTTGTCTGATAGTGTGTGAGCCCTACCATCTGCTAACTAAGCAGCCTTTCCTAATGAGTAAGTGATACTAAAAAAAATGATTATAAAACAAAACCTGATTTGTTTTCATGAGTTGATATAACTGAAACTAAAAATGAACCCTACAGTTCAAATGTGTTTTCCAAGTAAGTTAAAATAGTATATTCCATTCCATATTTCTGTTTTTAATTATTCCTTCAAAACATTAGGCAACCTAAATGTACTAATCTCAATTTATTTTAAAAACTAATACTTTCAAAAACTTTAAATAACTCACATTACATTTTTATGTTTTTACACCTTAGTTTCTCAAGTCCCTGAAAATTGGTTGACCAAAGAAGTTACCAATTTAAATGCCATTTTTAAACTATGATTTAAAAATTAACTTTGCAGACTTCTGGTCAAGATGACAGCATGGTCAGACATGGCTCACCTCTTCCCACAACCACATCAAAATTGCAACTAAAAAATAAAACAAACATCACTCAGAACCACCAGAAATTGGGTTGAATGAAGTCTGACAACTCCAGAATTAAAGAAACCACATCCATCCAGACTGGTAGGAGGGGCACAGAGGCAGAATGGGCTGGTCTCTCACTCACATTTGGTGGATAAAAATTCAGGAGGAATATCTCAGGAGCAAGGAGTTCCGGCCCCACACCAGGCCCCCCACCTCAGGGTTCCAATGCCAGGAAGATAAGTCCCCACAACATCTGGCTGCAAAGATCAGTAGGGACTGAGTCGGTGGAAGAAACTTCTGGATCCCTAAACAGTTCCTCTTTAAAAACCCATACACAGACATACCTACTCACTCACTCCCTCTGAGCTCCAGCACCAGGGTAATAGCTTGAGAGGCACCAGAGGTATACAGGGAGGAACTAAAATGTCTGCTATTAAGGAGAGCAGAGGCCATTGTCCCTTTTCTAAATCCTCCCCTGACAGACCTGGCAAGTTGGAGCCCTATTTGAGATTCCATCAGCCTGGCTAACACTGTTGGACCTGCCTTGCAGATCCTCAGAGGCTCCTCCATACCCAACTTACAGGCCCACCCAAGCTGCTTTTCCATATGAATGGCTGGTATTGCCTCATGCTTCACAACTTCCTAAATCCTCTCAAACAAGCAATAGCTGGCATCAGTGAGCCCCTGGCATGACACTAGCAGCAGCCAGCTTAGAGTCACAGCTTGGCTTCACCTGGGAATTTCCAAGCCCAGCACAAGTAGCAGCCATCTCAGATTGCTTTACAGCTCAATCAGGGTGGCCCCAGGAAAAACACAGGTGGGGGCTGACCTTAGCCTGAACCCCCCTAGGTACCCTAGGGCCAGCACACCCAGTGGACAGCTACAGACCACATTGGAGCACCACCACCCTGCCCCTGCACAGCTGATCCTCCACAGAGGGCAGAAGTTGGTGGTAAATGGTCACAGCCAATCCTTGCAGCTGACTGGTCTGGGTAAATCCCTGGCATTGACCTACTAACAATAATCAAGGCTCAACTACAAGAGGAGGGTGTACTCGGCCCACACAAAGGGTGCACCTTGATAGGGAGACTGTGCCACTGGACCCTACAGGACATCTACTACATTAGCCCACACTACCAAGACAGGGAGTCATAGCAGCTCAACCTAATACATAGAAACAAACACAGGGATGATGCCAATACAAAGAGACAACCACCCAGTTCCCCCCTTCCCTCCAGTAATCCCACCACACTTTTATCCACCCCCTTAGTTCATGTCCATGGGTTATGCATGTAAGTTATTTGGCTTCTCCATTGCCTATACTGTTCTTAACACCACCCTATCTATCTATTCTTGTATCTACCCAGTTATGCTTCTAAATCCCTATGCCTTTTCTCCCATTCTTTCCCTTCCCCCTCCCAGCTGATAACCCTCCAAATGATGTCCATATCTATGATTCTATTCCTATTCTAGTTGTTTGCTTAGTTTGTTTTTGCTTTTTAGATACAGTTGCTGATAGTTGTGAGTTTGTTGTCATTTTAATGTTCATAGCTTTGATCTTCCTTTTCTTAATTAAATCCCTTTAACATTTTGTATACTAAGGGCTTGGTGATGATGAACTCCTTTAGTTTTACCTTGTCTGGGAAGCACTTTATCTGTCTTTAAATTCCAAATAATAACTTTGCTGGGTAGAGTAATCTTGGTTGTAGGTCCTTGCTTTTCATCACTTTGTATAGTTCTTGTAAGTCTCTTCTAGACTGCAAAGTTTCTTCTGAGAAATCAGCTGATAGTCTAATGAAAACTCCTTTGTAGGTAACTCTCTGCCTTTCTTTTGCTGCTTTTAAAGTTCTCTCTTTTCTTTAACTTTTGGCATTTTAATTATGATGTGTATTGGTGTGGACCTCTTTGGGCCCAGCTTGTTTGGGACTCTCTGTGCTTCCTGAACTTGTATGCCTATTTCCTTCACCAAATTAGGGAAGTTTTCTTTCATTAGTTTTTTCAAATAAGTTTTCAATTTCTTACTCTTCCTCTTCTCCTTCCAGCATCCCTATGATTCAGATGTTGACTCTTTTGGAGATGTCCCAGAGTTTTCTTAAGCTCTCCTTGTTTTTTTAAAAAAATTCTTGTTTCTTCATTTTGTTCTGGTTCAGTGTTTATTTCTTTCTTATGTTCCAAATCATTGATTTGGATCCCGGCTTCCTTCTCTTCACTGTTGGTTTCCTATGGATTTTCTTTATTTCTCTTAGTAGAGCCTTCCTTTCTTCCCTTAGGCTTTTGCCATATTCTGTGATATCTTTGAACATTCTGACCACCAATGTTTTGAACTCTGTGTCTCACAGATTGGCTATTGCAACTTTGCTTAGTTCTTTTTCTGGGTTTTTGTTCTGCTCTTTCATTTGGGCTACATTTCTTTGTCTCCTGATTTGGGCAGCCTCCCTGCATCTGTGTTCTAGGTAGAGCTGCTTTGATTCCTTTTTAGCACACCTGTTAAGTTATATGGGGTAGAGCCTTGGGTATTCGCCAGGGTGGGGCAATGGTGGCTCTGTGTATGGGGAGGGGTCGAAGAGAGGACAGTGCTGCTGCTGGCTGACTTCTGGGGGCTTGCCTGGCCCTCACTCCATTTCCAATCACTTCACCAACTTCTCATATGTGGCTACCCCTCCTCCAGCTGCTGTCCTTGTTGTGGTTCCCAGGGTGGGTGGGTATTTGTATGTACCAGCAGCTTCTTCTGATGTCCCCACCCCCACTGGGTTTATAGCCAGAAGTTATGAGGTTTTTTTTTCCCCAGCACTGGAACCCTGGACTACATGGTCTGGCCTGGTGCTGGGCTCCCTTGATCACCAAGATGTCCTCAAGACTTTTATCCACCACACATGAATGTGGGGCTGCCCATTCCACCAGCTACCACTGCTTCTCACCTCTCAATCCCCAGCTTGCCGCTGCCATATGGAGTCTTCTCCACCCTGATTTCCCATCTACTCCCCACCTACCCATGTAGATGAATATAGCTTCTTTAAATCCTTGGTTGTCAGACTCCTGTACAGTTCTGGGTGTTTTTCTGGCAGTTCTGGGTAGTTTTTATTTTTAAGTTAGTTGTGTTCCTTCTTATAGTTGTACAATGAAGTGAGGTGTATCTATCTACGTCTCCATCTTGACCAGAAACTCAGAATCTCCATGAAAGTCTTGACTGTGAGGTCTTGGGGAAATGTTCACTTTCCTAATAAAGATACACAACTTTTTTGCCTTCTAGCACTGTGATTCTTCTCCTTCCTCTGGCCTGGTAGCTGAAAATGAGGCTGAAAGTGGTCTAGCTACATTGCAACCATGAGACAATAAGCAAATGGTGCTAAGGATTGTGGAGTGAAAAAGTAGAATTCCATTTTTATTGGTATTATGGAAGGGCAGCCTTGCATTGTCTTACTTCTGACTTTGTGTTATAAAAATCAAATAGGACCTATTTCGTTAAGCCCCACCATCAATCATGTTTCTTTACGTTGGTAGGTGAAGGCAGTACTTAGAAAATTGCTAGACCCAAATGTTATGCTTAAAATAGCTACTTTGGAGAAAACTGAAGTTTGGAAACCAATCAGTTAGCTTCTTAGACAATGGACTTAAATGTTTTTTGGCTTTCCTTAAATCATCTACATGAAGGATCCTAAAAAGATAGCGTGTTCTGGAAAAAACTGTGAAGCATAAAGATCTTCCAAAACTTTTTCCTTTTTCTCTTCTGTTCCAGCCAGCGCTAGAACATGTGTACAGTTATTGAAAGCGTTACTTTAATGCCAACTCATCAATAATTGTTTAGAAATTTGACTTTCATAAACAAAAGAAATGGCCTGGGGAGAATATTGATGCTTTTATTATAGAGCTGCACCTTCTTTCTTAATCTTGAATTGGTGCAGCATAGAGTAATATTTTAATGATATATTAATTCACTTAATAAATATTTTTGTATGCCTATAAATCAGGGAACATGAATAAGACATAGTCCTAGAAATCCAAAATGATTCAGTATGAATAAACCATTAAGTGCCTTGGATAAGAGGCAAAAAAAATTATGTTAAGAAACTACCTTATATTTTAGGTTAATTATGCAGCTTTCCGTCAACTACTTTTTATGGACATCAAACTGATATTTATAATGGTCTGAAAGTAAGTGCATCACTATCTGTGGCAGAAACTAAAGAAATAATATACAATATTTCCTGATATAAATATTGTACATTATATAGGCAAAATCTCTTGAGGATAAAAAAGAAAGTAAAGAAGACTATGGATGGTACATTTAAAAAGAGGGTAGAGAGATCAGGAAAACAAAAGTGAGGAAAAGGGTCAAGAAGTAAGTTAAATGGGTATCTCCCTTATATATTTATTTTCTCAGGGAAGAAAACAATCCCATTTACAATTACATCAAAAATTATAAAATACCTAGGGATAAATTTAACTAAGGAGGTAAAAGACCTATCTGTGATAAACTACAGGACATTGAAGAAAGAAATTAAAGAAAATGAAAATAAATGGTAGGATCTACCATGCTCATGGATAAGAAGAATCAACCTTATTAAAATGTCCACATGATCAAAAACAATCTATAAATTCAACGCAATCCCTATCAAAATACCCATAGCATTTTTCACAGAACCAGAACAAATAATCCTAAAATTTATATAGACCACAAAAGACCCTGAAGAACCAAATGAGTCTTAATAAAGAAGAACCAAAGGGTCATGCTACCTGATATTAAACTATAGTATATGTAGATCAATGCGACAGAATAGAAAACCCAAAAATAAACCCAACTATATGGTCAATTAACCTGTGACAAATAAGGCAAGAATATACAATGGAGTAAAGACACTCTCAATGGTGTTGGGAAAACAGGACAGACACATGCAAAAGAATGAAATTGGATCGCTTTCTTATACCATATACAACAATAACCTCAAAATGGATTAAAAACTTAAATGTAAGACTCAAAGCCATAAATCTCCTGGAAGAAAACATAGGCAATAAACTCTGACATTATTCTTAGTAATATTTTTTCTGGATATGTCTCCTTTGGCAAAGGAAACAAAAGAAAAAATAAATAAATGGGACTACATCAAACTGAAAGTTTTTTCACACAAAGGAAAATATTTGCCAATGACACATTTGATAAGGGGATAATATTGATAATATAAAAAAAAACTCATACAACTTAATACCAAAAACAAACAAGCAACCTGATAAAAAAAATGGGCAGAGGAACTGAATAAACACTTCTTCAAGGAAGACATAGAGATGATGCTAATAGACATATGAAAAGATGTTCAACATCACTAATCATCACAGAAATGCAAATTAAAGCCACAATGAGATATCACCTCATACCTGTCAGAATGACCATCAGCAATAAATCAACAAACAAGTGTTGGTGAGGATCAGAGAAAAGGGAACCCTCACACTCTGTTGGTGGGAATGCAGAGTGGTGTAACCACTGTGAAATGCAGTGTGGAGGATTCTCAAAAATTTAAAGACAGAACTACCATATGATCCAGAAATTTGACTTCTGGGTGTTTTATCAAAAAAAAAATATATAACCAAGACACTAATTCAAAAAGAAATAGGCATTAATTACAATACCCAAGTTATTGAAGTTTCTAGCAATAGATGAATGGATAAAGAAGAAGTGGTAAATATATAAAATGAAACATTATTCAGCCATTGAGAGAATGAAATCTTGCCATTTGAGACAACATGGATGGACCTAGTGGGTATCATGCTAAGTGAAATAAGTCAGAGGGAGAAAGCCATACCAAATTATTTTGCTTATATATGGAATCTAAAAAACAAATAAACAAAAAGAACAAACAAAACAGAAACAAACTCATAGGTACAGAGAACAGTTTTATGGTTGCCAGATGGGAGAGGGTTGGAGGGGATGGGTGGAAAGGAGAAAGGGATGAAGATGTTCAAGTTGCCAGTTATGAAAACAGTCACAAAGAGGTAAAGTACAGCATAGGGAATATAGTCAACAATATTGAAATAACTATGTATGGTGTCCAATCACTTTGTAAGGTGTGTAAATGTCTAATCATTATGTTGTACATCTGGAACTAACATAATGTAATATTGTACACCAAATGCAATTTAAAAAATATAAATGTAAACAGAAGTTATAGGGATAATAAAAGTAGTAGATGGAGTCTTTAAAACAGCTGTTATAAAAATGTTCAAATATTTAAAAGAAAAATGAACTTAATAAGGAGCAAAGTGGAAATCTTTTAAGTGAACCAAATAAAACTTTTAGAGTAGTGAAAAAATTTCCTGGACACTTGGTCAAGCAGGGTGAGAAGGACATCTATCCATATGGAAGGATAACCTGTAGATGACATTGGGGCCAAAGAGGGAAGAGGATGCTTGCCCTAAGAAGAGGCAGCCAGAGTGGGATGTCAGAGCCTGGTCAGGACAAGGAGGGTGAGCCTAGAAAGGGCACAATACCAGGGGCCAAGTGCAGTGTGGAAAGTGGCCATGAGGAGAGAAGGGTGGCATGGCACTGGGTAAAGAACCTACAGAGTATAAGAAGAGCATCCCCAAAGAGGGGCAACCTATGCAAGGGTGTCAGTACCTAAGCAGGGTAAGGTGGCATCTATGTAGGAAGGCACTTGTTCAGGGTTGGTTTTTATTTATTTATTTTTTTAGTTCAAACAAAGTTAGGAAGGCAACTGCATAGTGGGAGAGGCAGCTGGCCCAGGACGTCAGAGTCCACTCGGTGTGAGGTGGCCTCTCCGTAGGAGGGCAACCTGATAAGAAATGTCAAAGGCTAAGCAGGATGAGGAAGGTATCTACAGGGAGGGGACAGGGGCAGAAACATGTAAGACTGGTTACACACAGGGGGAGTGAGTAAACAGGTACATACAGTCAAACTTCAGTTCTCAACTGTCCTGGTTCTCAAATAATACGGTTCTCAACCAAGCTGTTCACAGAGAAAAATGTCTTGGTTGTCTAATGAAACTTGGTGGTCTTGATTCTCTACCTGACAACCCTTCATGCTGATACCTGTACGATCAGGCATGCATCTCTCGGACAACAAAGGAGATTCAGTTTTTCCTTCTGCATATAAAATTGTTTTCTTTTAAAAGGTAAAACTTTATACATACTTTTAAAACATAAAATTTCAAAGTTACCTGGCAAGTCAACCACACAAAGCTGTTTACAACAGTAAAAAAAGTGGTAACATTTTACCAATGTAAAGTCACCACAGAATTCAATTCACAACTTGGACCTTCAAGATTCAAGTGTTTAATCTCATGCAGTAAAATATGGTCAGTTTTAAGACAAAAGTCCTCCTCTGGATATCTTATTCTCAATCAAGTCATTCTTTATCACCATTATCTCACACAGTAGGATAGCTGACTGTAGTGGCAATTCCAAAGTGGTTGTTCCAGTCTTTGGCCATCTGTATATAGCCATTCATGCCCCAACATTTACCCCTCCTGTTGTTGACAATCCAGTATTTATTGTTACTTGATTCTCTCCTTCAAAGCCATAGCCAACCACCAGAATGCCATGGTCTAGGTTTCTGTTGTGGCAGTGTGGATCATAATAAATTCCTTCTTTATAGAACCAGAAGCTAAAATGATTTGCATCTGTAGTAACAGAGATGGACCCCACAGTAGCCACTGCCTTCACAAGGGACCTCTTCTGCTGATGGATGTCCACAAAGCCAGCATCACTGGCAACAGAATTCTTGGGTTTATATTTGCAGGATCCAACCTTTGCATGATATGGATAAGATTTCTCTGAGTCCAGGCCTCTGTTGGACTTAACGTACTGGAATGCATTATCCATTAGGCCAACATTGCAGTCTTTATTGCCTTGAGGCTAAGAGCAGTTCACAGGGTTCTGCTCACTCAGTAAAATAAGTTTTCCAGTTTTCCGGAACATCTGTCCTTAAAGGGCACCAGTTGCACTAAAATCCCAACAAGAACCACAGTGACCCTGATTCCTCACAGGAGGTACATAGCTTTCCTCTCTCCAGTCCACAGCTGGGGGGCGGGGCAGATTTCAGCAAAGAGAGGTTCCTGGAAAACTGTTTTCCTTGTGCTTCTGGTATTGAAAGCCATTCATCACCTGCTCCAATTCTTCCTTGGTCATGTTGCCAAAGGCATTTACTGCCAAGGTGAAGATATGTTTCCCTAGGTTGTATTCCTGGTTGTGCAGATCAATCATTTTCATAGTCTTCTTCCACACTTCTCTCCTCCATCCTTCTTCATTCAAGCTGTATGTTTTCATGTGCACCGCCTTCCCCTTGTTCCATTGTGCATCTAAACTTCCATCAAGTTTTGGAGCAGCTGAACCTATTCCTAAGTAAAATGCAGTCAGGAAGACTGAAAGATATTGTTTCAAAAACCTGCGGTGGGTGGGATCAGCACATGCAGGTCCAGGGGTCTCTGAGGCTGGAGATTCAGCTTTCAAGTAAACCCTTTCTTGAACAGTTTTCCGGAATGCATTAAGTTCTAGAACTGAGGTTCCACTGTATATTAAGAATAATGACAGCTGGGATTCTCACTATTAGAGAAGGACATTGCAAGTTGGAAGGGGATAAAAGTAGAAATGAGCCCTGTGGTGCTAAATTGGAACTGGAAGTATCCATGTGCAATTTAGGTTTTCAGGATGTAGAGGTATGTAGATGTGGGAATAAATGTGTGTAGATGTGTACTACTTATAATCTCTAGTTAGCAATTAACACAGGTAGTGCTCAAATT
The DNA here is from genome assembly GCF_019186645.2 of Phyllostomus hastatus. Classification (NCBI taxonomy): domain Eukaryota; kingdom Metazoa; phylum Chordata; class Mammalia; order Chiroptera; family Phyllostomidae; genus Phyllostomus; species Phyllostomus hastatus. The sequence continues at coordinate 44,886,512 of NW_025334041.1, forward strand.
AGAATTTTATCTACAATTTTAATTTAAAATGACTTGGGGAATCTTGCATCAATGTGGGGCAAGGGAAGTACAAGGAGAAGCTGGGATCATGCTGTGCTGCAAAGTGAGAAACTGCTCAAAAGGATGATGCTTACAGATCAAAAGGACACTGAAAGCAACTGGAAAGGGCCCTCACTGTCCCAATCTGGGAGAATTTGGACACCAAAATAAATAGGAATAGTAAAGGATTATAACCCAGTGAATAAAAGGGAAAGCCAAGAGTCCATGTTGACATAAATAAACTAACTGAGAATCTAATGAGGAATGGGAATGTTTATCTATTTTAAAGTAAGTACCCCCCCAAAATCCATACCAGTTGCAAAGGGAAAACTGAATAGTAGAGAAGCTTGGCAGACACCACCTTAATCAAGCCATCAAAGTGAACGTCACCGATCATGGGCAAGTCCAAATCCTGTGCCACTGATATGATGCAGTGAGAAGAGCACAGCGTGATATCTGTGGTATTTCTAAGAAAAAATGCATAACCTCAATATATCCTTGAGACAACTCAAAACAAGCTCAAATTGAGAGATATTCTACAATAAAATTGGCCCAATCTTCACATCAAGGTTATAAAAACTGAAGAAAGACAGTTGCAGACTGAAGGAAACTAAGGAGACAGGACAATCAATTGTTCTGTATGATTCTGGACTGAATCCTTTTGCATTTTGGAGCACTACTAGAATAAGTGGAGAAACCTGAATTTCGTCTCAGGATTTTGATGGCTGAGTGTAAGAGAATGTCCTTGTTTGTAGAAAATACACTGATAATATTAAGTGTGATAAGGTATCATGTCAGCAAGTTACTCTTAACTCACTCAGGAAAAATAGTTCCTTGTACTATATTTGCAACTTTTCTGTAAGTTTTCAGTCATTAAAAATAAAAATAGCCTTCTTGGGCCACTCCTAGTGCTGCTTGTGTGCTCATTCACGATGGACCTGGTACCTCTTTTCTGAGATGGCTGCTGAGGAAACTCTAATGCTCACCATGGCTGATGAAAAGCCCAAGGAAGGAGTCAAGACTGAGAACAACAATCATTAATTAGAAGGTGGCGAGGCAGGATAGTTCTGCGGTGCAGTTTAAGATTAAGAGGCACACACCTAATGAAAGCCCATTGTGAACAGCAGGGTTTGTCAATGAGGCAGATCAGATTCTGATTTGATGGGCAGCCAGTCAATGAAACAGAAACACCTTGGAACTGTAGGATGAAGTTATAATTGATGTGTTCAAGCAGCAGACAGGAGGTATCCACTAAAAAGGGACTCTGCTACTTTATTACAAAACTCTGTTTCTCCAGACCAAGAAGGCATTCTCAATTAAATACTGCAGTTTGGTTCTATTCCATCCTGATTACTATAGTATGTAATAGTTTTCTCTATTCATTCATTTTCCCATTCCCATTCCTTTATATAATGGAATGCATGTGCAAAAAATTAAAGAATATATAAATATATATATATATACTGGCTAAAATATAATTGACTGTTTAAAGCAAAATAATAAATTATATGTAGAGTTTATAAATACATAGAAATAAAATGTATGGTGATAGTAACATAAAGCAGAGGAGAAAGAAAATGAAAGCATACTCTTGTTCGGTTCTTACATTATATGTGAAGTAGTCAAAAACTATTTGAAGGCATAATTTATAATAAATTGAAAATGCATATTGTAAAACCCTAGAGTAGCCACTGATAAAATAAACAAAGAAATGTTAGTAGTCAAAAGTGTAGGAGTTCAAAGACAAAAAACAGCTACATAACTGTATAAAGGAGTACATAACTGTCTGGCTTAGAAAAACAGCTAAGAATGACATAGTAATGATACAAAAAGAGAAATAGTTAGGACAACAGTGATAGATTTTATTACATGAGGCTTTAAAAGCTTGTTCATCAAAAGACTCCACAGGCAAAATTGAAAGCAAACATCAAGTGTGGGGGTGGAGAAATTTCAAATATATTCCAGAAAAAAAGGGTTCTTATTACCAATATATTAAGAGCTATTATAAATTAGTAAGAAAATTATAGAAATTCAAGCTTTAAAAAGAATAAGATATGAGAAGGTAATTTATAAATGTAGAATAATGGGCAAAAATATCTTTTTTAAAAGATTGTATTTATTTATATTTAGACAGAGTAAAAAGGAAGAGAGAAAGAGAGGGTCAGAGAAGCATCAATGTGTGGTTACCTCTCGTATACCCTCTACTGAGGACCTGGCCCACAACCCAGGCATGTGCCCTGATTGTGAATGGCACTAGTGACCCTTTGGTTCACAGGCCAGTGCTCAATCCACTGAGCCACACCAGCCAGGGCGAAAATAACTTTATCCTAACTCTATGATATACATAAAGTACAAGATTAGATGATTAGATATAGATATAGATATAGATATAGATATATAGATGATATAGATCTTGTCCCCCAAATAACTTAAGCTCAATTCTGTACATTTAGAAGGGTGAACTTAATACATGGGATTTTATAATGTAAAGCTGCCATCAACCAGAATAAGCAAGGTGCCACTTTACAACTCTTCTACCATTTATCAGGTAGTCCCAGCCAGTGGAAATCACTTATCCACCAAAATATGACAGAATATAACCAGTATTTGGAATTAAGTCTCATTTTTCAGAGATCACTTCAATGAATTGGAAGATATAGATAGATGATTCTTGCTCTTATGAATTCACAATCAAAGGAAGAGAAATTATATGTGCAAATATTTTAACTAACTGAAAGTTGAAATAAGACAAGTCCCATGCACATTCCAGAGAGGAGGCATAACTTTAAGATTAAAGAATTAGAAATTAGAGATTAAAAGGCAAGCATTGGGTATCTAAAATCTGTTTCACCTTAATGATAATATATGTTTGAAGGATGAAGAAAGAACATACTTGTCATCTTATTTCCTACAGCTTTAATTTTTCCATTTTGATTGTTATATTTATCTAATAGCCATCCAAATGGATTGCCTCAAAAAAATGAACCCACAGATAATTGTAAAAAATATATTTCCTTAAGATATAGCTTCCATCACTCGTGTAAGGTTTATAAAACCAGTGTTTAAACAAACATTGTGAAAATAACTAGTTAAGACAAATTCATACGAACCTGTAATACTGCTCTTTCAGGTAATAGTGAAATGTCACATTCAGGAGTCTCACCTACAAAAGAGTCTTCAGATAGGCTATGTTCAGGAGGAATGACTTGCTCTTTACCAGCTCTTTGGTATTTCATCTTGTTTCTCCATTTTTTCAATTGAATTTCATGTTGTAATAACTGCCAGCAAAATAATTGACAAATTCCATGGAATTGTTATTAGACTTAAATGAGAGGATATATATAAAGCACAATGCTTGACACAATGATAGTCTGTGTTAAACATTATTATTATCATCAGTACATGAATTATCATTATCCAGAGCATGTTTAATATTCTCTGAACCACCAAAGCATTACAGATCATTTCCTTTAGTTGTCATACGACATTGGCACAGGCAGCCACCTTGAAAATGTGGCCCAGCCTCCTCTCTTACAAACAAGAAAGCTGAAGCCCACCATGCCAAGATTCTGGTAACAACAGAACCAGCACTTGGGTCATGAAAGGGAAGTAGTTAGCAGAGAAATCAAAAGGAGAGTCAGAAAGAAGGAATTTGGGGATTTCCCTGATTTATCATTACAGAAAGTCCCAATTTTAGTTTTTCATAAAGTCTTGAAAGCTGCATAATAAAGGAAGAAGCCTCAAGGTGAATTAAGTGTTTCACTCATTCACACACACGCATACAGACACATGATTTTATTTTACTATACATACACATATTAGAGCCTAAGGAAGAGCATGCTTTGGAAAACTGACATGCAGAAATGTTCCATGAGTCTCCTCCTGGTGCACACCACCATCCTCACTCTACCTATGTGCCTGCAGAATGATTGTGTGACCAAAAATCACATAGCTAGAAGAAAATGTTTTCTCTAAGTACCTAATTGACAATATAATCATATACATGTACATTAAGGATAATGCTATTATTTTATATGCAACATGCATTTTTATACATATTTTCATATATATTTACTGTGTGCAAAACATTATGCCCAGTGTATAGAGCTGCTTAAGAGAACCACGCTGCCTGCTCACAGGGCTGTTCAGTTTAAGGGAGGTATGCAAGGGGCAGACTGGTCAGGTGTTACCTATTTCCCCATCGGACAATCAACGATCAGACATGTAGGGCTGGAGTCAAAACTCTAGGGTACACAGAGTGGTGGAAAACAATGAGTGAGCACACTTACAACAGTAGTACCCAAAGTATAATTACTTAACTGGCAATCTTGAAAGTGTAGTCCACAAAAGCCAAATGCTAGAGGTATCCTGCAACCAGTTCAATACCAGTAGATGATAAACCTCTAAGGAGCAAGAACTATGCTTTAGACATCTCATATCCACCACAGACTCTAGCACTGTTTCAAGCATTATATGAGCAGTAAACCTTTTCATACTCTCTTTTCAAAGGTGCGTGGTATCATCAGTCTCAACATCTGAACCAATTTTGGGCGGGATCCTGCCTTCCAGAGGGGCAACCGCAAAACAGAAGGTTTAATTTCTTCCTATTTTTCTATTTTTTATCCCAACTTTGCATTTCAAAGAATATTAATGATGCAACTACATAAATTTCCTTTATGTTTCTATGTCTATTCCTGTAGTTACTATGAATATCCTAAAATATTAAATAATAATATATTAACAGCTTAAGCAAACTACAGATATTTTTTAGTTTGGAGGAGTTGAAACTAAACTTAAAGGATCATTCTTAGCTGGGACCCAAATTATTACCTATTCCCCACTGGACAATCAATGATCAGACATGTAGGGCTGGAATCAAAACTCTAGGGTACACAGAGTGGTGGAAAACAATGAGTGAGCACACTTAAAACATTAGGACCCAAAGTGTAACTACTTAACTGGCAACACTGAAAATGTAGGTCCTCCTGCATTTCTGGTCCTCCATTTTAATTGCTGTAATTCCTAGAGGGTGATCCAGTTAAGAATGATCCTTTAAGCTTAGTAATTTAATAATTTTAAAAATAACTTAACATTAAGATTATAATTTATTAAATTGACTGTTTAAAAAATAAATATCAATTTAATCTCTAGAAAAAATAAATTTATTCCATCTTTATTATTTATTCCCCTATTATAATCATATCAGATAGTTTCTCTTCCATTTTAAATATCTATCTCCATCTACATACTTGCATTAAAAATCCTCAGTATCTTTATAAGAAATTGAGACAAAATGTTAAAAGATTTTTCACTGATGCTCATAGTTGAAAAGAAACAACAGAATTTATTAGGAAATCTTCTGGGTAGCTGAAGTGAAATTTAAATTATTAAGTTAAAAGAACAAACACCCAATCTAAAGCACATAATAGTCAGAATTTTAGTATTTTCCCACATAGCATTATTATCTGAGGAAACATCAATATAATGGCAAAATTTCGTTTCTAAAAAAAAGTTTCCAATATACCATACCAGCTCATCTTCTCTCTTTTGATATTTATGTCTTGCTTTATCCCTCCATTTAGTAAGGATACTTATTAGCTTGTTATAGTGGAATATCTCTTGTATCCGCAATAGTTTATCTGAAAAAAATTATTAGGTTACTGTATAAAGTTCAAGCTGTTTCCAAAAAATGTTTAATATACTATCATGTTTATAATATAAACCAAATGTTGTATCTAATAGTTTTTGTTCGATTTAATTACTTCTGAAATTAATTACTTTTTACAAGAGTGGAAAGTACCCCTGAGATTTTATTAGCCTGTAAACATCGCCATTTCCCTTAGAAATTAAGATGTAGTAGATATAATAATTGTTGAGAGACGTATATACTGAGGTCTGTCCACAAAAAGTCCAACCATTGTTAATAATGAGAATCATTTGTGCAACATGGATATAACCTTGCAGTCAAGGAGAATGGGTTGGAATGTGCATGTGTGAATGATGATGACTCCACTGTACTAGTCAGTGGGGACAGCAGGTGCTGTTGAGTGAACATGTGTACTGTGTGGCCATCACATTCAAAATGACTGAGCAAGCAGAGCAACAAATCCATGTCAGATTTTGCATTCAGCTTGAGCATTCCTCCTCAGAAACTATTCAGATGACTCAAAAGTCCACAGCTACGGCAACTGGTGATTCACAACTTCATCACAACAATGCACCCACTTATGCATCATGTCTTGTGCAGAGTTTTTGGTGAAACATCAAATCACCCAGGAGACTCAGCCCCACTACAGTGCAGACTTCGTCTCTTGACATCTGGCTTTTCCCAAGGCTAAAATCACCTTTGAAAGTAAAGAGATTTCAGACCATCCATAAGATTCAGGAAAACATGATTGGGCAGCTGATGGCAATTGGGAGAACTGTGTGAGGTCCCAAGATGCCTACTTTGAAGGAAACTGAGGTGTCATTGTCCTATGTACAATGTTTATTGTATCTTGTATCTCCTTCAGTAAAAGCCTCTATTTTTCAAAGGGTGTGGCTGGATACTTTATGGACAGATCATTTCTTTTCTAAATAATTCTGTTCTTTGTAAAACCAGGACTTCCAAATTTACTCATAGAAATATAATTATGAAGTAATATTCTGATTTAGGTAAGTGTCCTCTGATTAAATAGACGGCCCAAAGCTCAAATACAGGGGCCAGGAAGGAGGATGATGGAGGCAGGCCTAGGGACACCACTCACAGAAGGCAGTGGCTTCTTTCAGGCAGCAATTGCTTCCTATCAGAAATAGAGGCCATTCCCCTTATGTTAAATCTCCTCTGACAGCAGCTGATCAAGAGGAAATGATTTTGTGATTTGCAGCAGCCATAATCATATCAATATCTGGTGAACTGGATAAAATCTATGAGAAAGCCTAAAGTTCTCTATCCCTGCGCTTACGATCATATACACACACTCTCCATACCTTATGACTATCAAGGGTTTAAGTAAAAGGAAAATTATCATTCTTTAAGTTTCTTCATGTTATCCATTAAATGAAGTATCTATAAAGAATACAGCCTGTCTGGTATAGCTCAGTGGATTGAGCGGGGGCTGCGAACCAAAGTGTCGCAGGTTCGATTCCCAGCCAGGGTACATGCCTGGGTTGCAGGCCATGACCCCCAGCAACTGCACATTGATGTTTCTCTCTCTCTCTCTATCTCTCTCCCTTCCCTCTCTAAAAATAAATAAATAAAATCTTTTTAAAAAGCATTTGAAAAATGCTATACTCTAAAAAAAAAAGAATACAGAGCTCTCTACAAAAAATAGGCAATTTTGGTACCTATCTATGACATACCAACTATTATGTTAAAAAAAGCTCATAGTAGATCCCTATTTATATTTGTGTGTAGATCACAAAAATACATACAGAATTTTATTTTAAATGTGCCTGTTTTCCATTCCTAAATAACCTTTGAGACAAATTTCATTAAATATTTTAATTAGTGGAAGTTCTGGCCAAGATGGAGGTGTAGGTAGAAACCTTTTGCTTCCTTGCACAACCAAAAGGAGGATAACAACCAATCTAAAATCAATAAACAACCAAAACCACCAGAAAATCAAACTGCATGGAACTCCAACAACCAAGGAATTAAAGAAAAAATCAACCAGAACAACCAGACTGGTAAAGCAGACCACGCAGACTGACTCAGAAAAACGCTGCCAGGCGGCTGAGAGTCAGGGCTGACTGCTGAGATCCATGAAGCTGCTTGGGAGGGACTGACTTAAGGAGAAAACAGACTCAGAGCTGACTATGGGCTATGGCTGGGGTTGCCATGGTGGGAGATACTTCCAGTCTGACACGAGAGCCTGTTGGAAAGTGTGCTAGAAACAAGCAGGCAATCTGCATTGTTCCCTCTCTGGCTCCTCTTCCACAGGCAGCCCCCCAACGCAGCAAGGAGGGTTGCCCTGCCAGAGTGAATCTAAGGCCCCACCCCTCACAACTTATCAGGTGCGCCAAGACAAAGAACTAGGGCCCAAATGAAAGAACACAGCAAAGCCTCAGAACTAAGCAATGAGGAGATTGCCAATCTATCTGATGGAGAATTTAAAGCTCTGGTAATCAAAATGCTCACAGAACTAACTAAGCTTGGTTGGAAAATGAAAGATACCCAAAATGAAATAAATCAAATATTCAGGGAACCAACAGTGACAAAAAGGAAACCAGGATTCAGAGCAATGATTTAGAACAAAAGGAAAAAATAAACATCCAACTTGATCAGAATGAAGAAATAAGAATCCAAAAAATTGAAGAGAGACTGAGGATTCTCTGGGACAACCTGAAACATTCCAATATCCAAATTATAGGGGTCCCAGAAGAAGAACAACAACAGCAAGAAATTGAAAACTTATTTGAATAAATAATGAAGGAAAACTTTCCCAATCTGGCAAAGAAAATCAACTTCCAGGAAGTCCAGAAAGCCCAGAGAGTCCCCAGAGAAGTTGGACCCAAAGAGGAACACACTAAGACACATCATTATTAAGTTACCCAAGATTAAAGACAAAGAGAAAATCCTAAAAGCATCAAAAGAAAAGGAGACAGTTACCTACAAGGGAGTTCCCATAAGGCTATCAGCTGATTTCTCAAAAGACACCTTACAGGCAAGAAGGGACTGGAAAGAAATATTCAAAGTCATGAAGTGCAAGGACCTACATCCAAGATTACTCTACCCAGCAAAGCTTTTATTCAGAATGGAAGGGCAGATAAAGTGCTTCCCAGATAAGGTCAAGTTAAAGGAGTTCATCATCACCAAGCCCTTATTATATGAAATGTTAAAGGGACTTAGCTAAGAAAAAGAAGATGAACAATATGAACAAGATGAAAAATATGAACAATAAAATGACAACAAACTCACAACTATTAACAAATGAACCTAAAAGAAAGAAAAACAATGAAAACAAAACTAAGCAAAAACCAAAACAGAATCAGACAAATGGACATCACACAGGGGGAGTTCAGTAGGGGGAGGGAAGGGAGGAATGGGGGGAAAATGTGCAGGGAAGAAGCATAATTAGTGAGCACAAAATAGATGGGGTGAGATTAAAAAATGGTATAGGAAACAGGACTCAAAGAACTTATACGTATAACCCATTGACATGAACTAAGGCAGGGGGAATGCTGGAGGGTTGGGGGGCAGGGTGGAGGGGGGATAAAGGGGGAAAAACTGGGAAAACTGTAATAGCATATTCAATCAAAATACTTAAAAAATATTTTAATTAGTGGCTTTATATTTCATGACAATTCTCTCTATATAAACCTAATAAACTCTCTAGTATAAACTATGCTTAACTGTTAAGTTTTTAAAAATATTTATTTATTTATCTATTTTATTTATATTTTTAGGCGGGGGAGAAAGGAGGAAGAGAGGGAGAAAAACATCAATATGTGGTTGCCTCTCACGTCCCTTACTGGGGACCTGGCCCGCAACCCAGGCATGTGCCCTGACTGGGAATTGAACCAGCAAACCTTTGGTTCACAGGCTGGCACTCAGTCCAATGAGCCACACCAGCCCGGGATTAATTGTTAAGTTTTGTTTGTTTATTTGTTTGTTTGCTTTTATCCTTTAAATATAGGAATACAGAAAATAATTGCTACTGTTTAAGGATTTACCTTTAAGTTGTTCCTTTTGAGCTTTCACATAAGTGTGCCAGTGATGAAATACATATTTCTGAAGTCTGAAATTGTTATATTTCATTGCTCTTTCCTTTTTTTCAACCATAATGTCATCTTCATTTGTGTGAGGTATTGTTAGGTCTTTCCAACTGCTACAGCCAGAACATAGAGAAAATAATATTTTAATGTTATGGCAATACATTATTAAATAAATTGGGAAAGAGAAAAAGTAATACCTCCTTTACCTCCTCAAAAACCATAGCATAGAAAATAATAGTTATATTATTTTTATTGCTTTATTTAGCCAGTGCTTGCACTTCCTGTGAGCTTGCACTACACTTTTCTATACTTCTGAAGCCCAGAAAACTCTTAAATCCAAAATTTTTCTTTTCATAACTTATGTAGAGGCAAGACAGACATGACCTAGACTAATTTTGCATCAAAATCTCTTTGCATCTGACACATGGCTGTTCATAGACTTTCTCCATTTTATTTCATAAGAATATGTATCTCACTGTAGAAATACTAATACATTCATATATGTTTGGTCCCAATGTGCCAGCCCAGACACCACTAAAGATGTTATATAACATACATAGTATTTACAAAGATGACCTTCATAAAATTATTTTTGAAAATGAATCTAAATTCCAAAACATATCTGGCTCCAAAGCTTTGATATAAAAGAATTATGGACCTATATTTTCCATTTTGAAGTTTTATTTTTTAAAAAGGACAAAGTGATACCTTGAATAAATAAAGAATGTATTTTAAGTAAGTAAGAGCCAATTAATTATAAAAATAAGTAATAAAAATGGTGGAGACATGATTAAATAGATAAAATCAGCATAAGTGACCAAGAGTGAGCTTTTCTTCATGTAGAGACTACCAAGAATAAGAACACAAAGAGGAAGAAATAGTATATAAAAATCACATCCTTACCAAAAGTGGGTCTTTACTAAATGTCCCGTATAAAAAGTACATGCTTTTATCATCGATTCTGGAGTCATCTAAAGTGAATAAAATAACAAACAGGAATAAATGCAGGGCACAGGCCACCCCTGGGAGGCACACAGGAAAATGAGACCAGTGGTTGTGTCTGGGGAGCATAACCTGAGTAAGGAGACAGGAACAGACAGGAAGAACTATATATCTTTTACATAGTTTGGAATTTCATTGTGTATGCCTATTAACTATTTTTTAACAGTTAAAAGCACAGCTTAAGATTTTCCCACTATACTGCACTTACTTTAAATCATCTTAAGGTAAGTGCTATGGCGTTACTATCAGCGGCTGTGTTGATAGGATTGTAGAGTTGTGGGCCTGCTGGCCACGGTGTCACTATTAAATTGAATGATTTTGCATTCTCAAGAGTATAAAATGAGATTTTTCTTTAAAATAAAACATACAGAAATCCCTCTGTTACCAAGAGGAAATAAAAACCATAAATTAAAAATCTAAACTGAGGAGTATGCCAAAAAAGATGCAAATTTACCACTTGCAACTATTCATACTAACATACATTAATATGTGGAAACAGCTAAGGACTGCTGAAATCGTCCATACCTCCTATCCATTCTTTAATATATTAACACATTTATTATATGTACATGGCTTCTGTAAAGTACTAATGATGTATATTTTTCTCTTATGTTATTGCCACCCTCTTTACCGTACAAATACACCAACATATGGTTGCATCTATTTGTTATAGAGACGTTTGGTTCAAATACATTCCAACTGCCCTGAATTCTGAATTCTACTTTTCTAAGTCAACCCTTTTTCACTTTTGCACATTGCTGTAAATCTTTGTTAAATTAGTAATCAGTAATTTATTTTATGCATACAACAAAGGCCTTGGGCTCCCGGAATATGAAATTCAGTAATGACATTTGGAAATCTTCACTTTTGATGGGGATTATATGCACATTATTCTTGTGGTGAGGGAGGACAGACGTACATCACTAAAGTCATTCTTCACTAAATTATGCTAAATTCTGCTTTTGGGGATGAGGTGGGGAGAGGAATCCAGATAAGTAAAGCAAGAATATTGTGGATATCATAGAAGGGAATACAAAACCAAAAAAGTAATGAGGTGGCAGAGGCAAAGGCAATCTCACCTATATTTCTATTTTTCAGCTCTGCTGTTGGTCCCTCAATTTCTTAAGCCTAACTTCTTTTTACAAGATGTAACCTGAAAAGTGCTATATAAATATCTACAATAAATGGCACAGTTCATAAAATATGAATATATTGTACTGTTGAATGAGTAATTCAAAATGTTATGGTAATAATGACTTTGAAAAGAAAATCATAATTCAGCCACTTGAACTTGACTTTTCTAATGATCAGCTCTAAATCAGCATAAAAGTATCATTTCTAGTCTATTATTGAATTTGTAATTATAATATTCCCTTCTTTTAATACTTCTTTCCCTAAATTCTTGTTTTAATTTCACATATATTGTTCACCCAGTTAAAAAAAATACTAACAAAATTAAAATAACCATGATTTTTCCTCATTGTTGGCATCCTCTTGTTTTCTTCACTGGAAAAAGTGCTTTAAGAGAGCATCTCCCTGGGACCAGTGACCTGCAACAAGTGCTCCAGGCCAGTGATGCCCTGTCCATAGCTTGGGGTTGGGCATGTATCAGCCCAAGGCAGCTTGGTATCACCTCTGGCCAGTCTGCCTACAAGTCATGTGCTGGTATACTGCTTTTACACTGGGTAACATGTTTTTATTCCCAATGCTCAAAGTTTCCACACTGACGTTCCAGCAACATGCTTTCTACTCTTCATAGCCATTGTATATTGGTTAACTGCTTGTGATTGGAAAATATTCTCTGACCTTTTTATTCTAGCTGGCACAGCATAGCACAGAGTAGAGGCTCAACAAATATGTATGAGTGGATTGAATTAGACAACTGCCTAGCTGCGGGCCATTCCTCTGCCATGTGGCCACTACAAATGGAGTGTAAAGGATTCAGACAACTTTGTGGGGAAGGTGCTGGGTAAAAAACAACTTGGTGCTGGTAGAGAGGACCTCAGAGTGAAATCCCTATTTCCAGGCCCTCACAAACTGTTTACACCAATTTCCCACAAGGGCTGCAGCACACAGGCACCTGCTAGTTGTAACTGAAGAGAGGGGTAAGGAGTGAAAGCCTCATCAACATATGACTTCTGAGAGTCCAATTATATTATAAGACTAGTTTCAAGTCTGAAAATTAAAGAGAAAATTCAGCCATGGGAGGTAGTTTCTAAAGTTAAAGAGGAACAATGTCAAAGTAATAAATTAGTTGTAAAAGAATTTTTCCAACATTTAGTTAGACTTTGACATTCCTCTTTTCTTTTAGACCTGTGGTCCCCTCTCCAGAGGTTGATTAGAATCACCTATGAAACTTTTTAAACTACTCATGCTCACTGCCCCAACTTCCTTACGGGTCTCTCACTTCCACCCTGTCTAGGGATTACCACTATGATGAATCACTATTATGACTAACACTATGTCTTATCCCCCATGTACACTGGTGACAGAGAAATTGGAAGGCCCTCTGTGTTAAGTTGAGTTCCAGTAGGATACAATACTATTCAGTGAAAACACATTCAACTTAATGTCCTAGTTTCAAGCAAACCTTTTTAATAGCTGGAAGAAAGATAAAAAGAAATGAAATACAACATGATTTGGGCTTAAAAAGTATTTTTTTAATTTCAAAATTACAGAGAAGTAGAATGAATATCTAACACCCATAGTCTACATTTAACATTGTCAACATTCTCCCACACTTGCTTTTTCTATTTTGAAGTATATAAAATATACATATTTATATATCATGACATTTTATCCCTAAAGATATTTACTGTCTCTCTCTACACACATTTTCTTCACAACTACAATTCCATTTTCCCACTTTAGATACTTAATAGTAATTGTTTAATATCTATACCATCTAATACCCTCACCATATCTAAATCTCTGGAATGGTTTCCCCTGAATGCCTCATACAGTTATGTTCAAACTAGATCTAAACAAGGGTCACATATTTGCATTAACAACTCAGTTTATGTGAAGAATTTTCCACCTTTTTTCTTCACTATTCTGAATTTTTCAGCATTTAATGAATATTAGGAGCAAGGAAAGGTCGGTTCGAGCCTAAATTTGATGAATTCTGTTACCTGAGCATCTCTAATGCATTTTTAAAGTAAAAGTTCTATTTAAATATTTTTGTTTTGAATTTGTTTTGACAAGAGGAAGGAGGTTTCTTTTATCATTTGAAACAATGCTAAAATGGGAGGGGGCAAGAGGGCACATGGCATCTGTCTTAGCCCAGTGGGTTGGGGCTCTGAGCCTTAAGGAAGATGATGCTGCAGACAAAATCCAGAAGGACTGCTCCCATGAGGCACAGGGCACTTTCTTCAACACCAGTAAGGAAAGGCATTACCCAACTCGTGTAAAGCACACACAGCACAGAGCCATCAAATTTTGTGTGACTTTCAATTTAAAAATGTTGAGATAATGTGGTAAAACTATTACAAAAGTCATACATTATGACAAATTTTGAAATACAATCCCTCAAATTAAAATTTTATCAGGAAGCATTTCCTTTCAAAGCTGGTGGCAAAATGAATGGAAAGGTTTAAGTTCTTATTTTTTTAAAGATTTTATTTATTTATTTTTAGAGAGAGGGAAAGGGAAGGAGAAAGGAAGGGCAAGAAACATCAATGAGGGGGACGGAAGATGGCGGCTTTACTCTAGGCAGCATTTTTCTCCGCTTCTGTGAAAAGGGGGGAAACTCGCAGATCGGTGGAGAAACAGAGCAAGTGGGCTAGGTTACCGAATCACTTTTGAGAGCAGGACATCAAAAATTATTGCACTCACTGGAAAACCAGATGGTAAGGAGACTGCTACAGGACAAAAGGGGCCCAGGGATCAGCGTGGGGTCTAGGGGTGTGCAGACCCCAGGCCCACCCGGTGCTCCGGGGTCTGCCCCAGGACTCCTGGGAGAGGGAAGTCGCTGCTCCCTCCCCCAAATACGGGGGTGAGCAACTCCAGGGGAGAACATGTTGCTAGAAGGAACAGATTGGCCAGTTGGACTGAGAAAAAATTGCCCAGGGACTATGAACACCCACCCAGAGACCAGGGAGAAGTGAGGGCCTCTAGCTGACAGGACCAGGGGCAGCCTGGAAGAGCGCCCGCACCCCTAGCCCGGTGGAAGTGCAGATCAGTGGAGAGTACAGAGCCGGGCCGCGCTTGGCTCTCGCCCCATAGGGAGGCCTGAATCACATGCTGGATCCCGGGAGGGACGTGTCACTTGGTGCATTCCTACAGTAGTGGCTCAGAAATTTCCAGCCAGCCCGACCTGGGGGAGCTAGGAAAGGCGCCAACACCCAGTTGGAGTGCGGTTCGGTGGGGAACGCGGAGCTGGAAATGGCTTGGCTAGCGCACCGTCAGTAAGACTGACTCTCGCACGCTTTGAACCCGGAAAGGTCAGGGCGAGGTGCTTAGGCCAATCCTAGACCCCGAATCTCAAAACTTTGGGGGAGGGGCATGCCCTTTTATGATCCCCAGGGAGGGTGCAGTGAATCCCAAAACATCTCAGGTGCCTCCTGAGATCATAGAGCTGGAACCCTGCAGGACCCCAGAGTCTGGAAGAACGTGGAAGTGAGATCCAGAGAGCCAGTGTGTTCGTGAGCGCCCAGGGTACCTGACAGACTTGCTGAGATCTGGCTGGGAGAGAGAGAAGCATTTCAAAGGTCCCTCAGCCAGCTGAAGCCAGCAAGATCAGAAAACCTGGTCTGGGCAGTTAGAAACCAACAAGAGGTTTTTTGTTTGTTTGTTTTGTTTTTTTTTGGGGGGGGGATTTGTTTGGTTCTGTTTGGTTTCTCTGACTGTTGTTGGTTGATTGATTTTATCTTGTGTTTTATGTGACATTTTATTTTTCAATTCTTATTACTTTTATCTCGCAATCCTTCCTGTTTCTCTTCCATTCATCCTAATATTATTCTTTCCACTCCAAATTTATCTCTCCTGCACTACATCTTCTGCTTTTCTTTCCTTTTTTTTTAATCTTGCAAGTTACTGTAAATTTGTATTATCTTTTTCTCACTTTTACGACATTTTTTATTTTAATAATATTTTGGTATTCTTTTTTCTTTCTGTATAATCTTCTTTGCTTGGCTGGTTATACTGTCACTTTGATAGGTTCCCCCTGGTATCTCAGTCACAAGGTGTTGATAAGTTACTATCCTTCATCTGTGTTCCATTAATACACCTCTCAAAGTTCTATACTCTTTATTCTTCTTATCTAGACCTCATCGATTCTGCCACAAGACTGTCACTTTACTATTACTGCTAGTAAGACCTAGTCTATACAATTGTAAATGCTTCTCAATACCCCTACCTGATCTCAGCCCACTTTGCAAATTTTCTGAACTATACTATTGTGGGGGGTTGTCTCTATTCTTTTACTCACTACTCCTATATACTAATCTTTAGTCCAACCCTACCTTAGAATCTGACCTCCCACAGCCTCACAGCTTTCTAGATCCAACTAACAATCCTCTCGTCCCCAATAAGAGTCTTACCTTCTTTCCATCCTTTCTAAAACATGGATAGTGGGGTGGAGGATCACGGTTAACACTATAAGGAGCCAAAGGATAACCCATCTCTTCTCTACTGGCCGCTAAAGTAAATATCATAGTATACTGTCTTGCTGTTTTAAACCATTTTGCCTTACTCCTCCAACTGATCACAAAAAAGAGTAGGGGGAAGCTGTGAACACCAGGATACACGAAGGAGATTGCACCACTGAATCTCACAAATATTCTACCACAGAAGTTCACACGATAATTACAGGGAATCAGAACAGATCCAATTAACAAACAAGAAGAAAACAGAAGAAACCCACGAACAATGAGAAAACAAAGAAACAACCCCCAATTGAAGGGAAATGAGGAAGCCTCAGGAAAAATGCTAAATGAAATAGAGGCAACTCAACTATCAGATAGTGAGTTCAAAACAATGATTACCAGGAAGTTCAATGAACTCACAATGAGCTTTCAGAAATTAGAGGGAAACTACATCAATCTCACTGCAAATGATATCAACATGAAAAAGAAAATAGAAACTCTCAACAAAGGTCAAGAGGAAATGAAGAATACAATTTCTGAACTGAAGAACACAGTAGAAGGAATGAAAAGCAGGATTGATGAAGCAGAAGATCGGATTAGCGAGCTGGAGGACAAAGTAGAAAACAGCATCCAGAAAGAGCAAGAAAAGGAAAAGAGGCTCAGAAAGAATGAAGAGGGATTAAGAGAAATGCAAGACAATATGAAACGTAATAATATCCATATAATAGGGATACCAGAAGGTGAAGAAGAAGAGCAAGGGATCGAAAACCTAGTTGAGCAAGTAATGAAGGAGAACTTCCCTAATTTGATGAGAGAAAAAAGCACACAAATCCAGGAAACACAGAGAGTCCAAATCAAGAGGGACCCAAAGAGACCCACCCCAAGGCACATCATAATTAAAATGACAAAATGTCAAGACAAAGAGAGAATCTTAAAGGCAGCAAGGGAGAAAAAGGAAGTAAACATACAAGGGAGCCCCAGTAAGGCTAACAGCTGACTTCTCAATGGAAACACTTCAAGCCAGAAGAGAATGGCAAGAAATACTCCAGGTAATGAGAACCAGAGGTCTGCAACCAAGGCTACTATATCCAGCAAGGCTCTCGATCAAGATAGAAGGCCAAATAAGAAGCTTCCCAGACAAAAGAAGTCTAAAAGAATACACCTCCACCAAACCAGCTCTGCAAGAGATTCTAAAAGGACTGCTTTAAGGAGGAGAGAAGAAAGAGAGAGAGAGAGAGAGAGAGAGAGAGAGGAACACACGTATATAAAAGACAATGAATAAGTACCTATCAATAATAACCTTAAACGTAAATGGATTAAATGCTCCAATCAAAACACATAGAATAGCTGAATGGATAAGAAAAAATGACCCCCATATCTGCTGTCTACAAGAGACCCACCTCAGGATAAAAGACCTACACAGGCTGAAAGTGAAGGGCTGGAAACAAATCTTCCAAGCAAATGGACAGGGAAAAAAAAAGCCGGGGTAGCAATACTCATATCAGAAAAAATAGACTTCCAAAAAAGGTCCAAGAGAGACCCAGAAGGTCACTTCATAATACTCAAGGGAAGAATCCATCAAGAAGACATAAATATTGTAAATATATATGCACCCAACATAGGAGCACCGAAATACATAAAGAAAAGCTTAGAGGACTTCAAGAAAGATATGGATAGCAACACAATTATAATGGGAGATTTTAACACCCCACTATCAAAAATGGACAGATCTTCTAAACAAAATATCAACAAAGATATTGTGGCATTGAACAATACCCTTGAGAAAATGGACTTTACTGATATATACATAGCCCTCCATCCAAAAGAAGCTAAATATACATTCTTTTCAAATGTACACGGAACATTCTCAAAGATAGACCACATGATAGGACACAAAACAAGCCTCAACAATTTCAAGAAAATTGAAATCATACCAAGCATTTTCTCAGACCACAAGAGACTGAAGCTAGAAACCAACCACAAGGAAAAAAAACCAAAAACACTCAAAATCATGGAGATTAAATAGCATGCTATTAAACAATGAATGGGTCAAGAATGATATTAGGGAAGAAATCAAAAAGTTTCTGGAAACAAATGAAAACGAACTCACAACAACCCAAAACTTATGGGACACAGCCAAGGCAGACCTGAGAGGGAAGTTCATAGCAATACAGGCCCACCTAAAAAGGTTAGAAACATTCCAAACAAACAACCTAACCCTACATCTACAAGAACTCGAGGAACAACAACAAAGGCAGCCCAGAGCAAGCAGAAGGAAGGAAATAACCAAGATCAGAGCAGAATTAAATGACATAGAGACTAAAAGCACAATTCTAAGGATCAATGAATCCAAGAGCTGGTTCTTTGAAAAGATAAACAAAATTGACAAGCGTTTAAGCAGACTCATGAAGAAAAAAAGAGAGAAGACCCAAATAAACACAATCAGAAATGAAAGAGGAGAGATTACAACAGGTACCACAGAAATACAAAGGATTGTAAGAAATTACTACAAAGAGCTGTATGCCAAGAAATTTGAAAACCTAGGTGAAATGGACAACTTTCTAGAAAAATATAATCTTCCAAAACTCAATGAAAAGGAAGCAGAAAGCCTGAACAGACTAATAACAACAAAAGAAATTGAAGCAGTAATCCAAAAACTCCCAACACACAAAAGCCCTGGACCAGATGGTTTCACAGGAGAATTCTACAAAGCATTTAAGGAAGAGCTAACCCGCTATCCTTCACAGACTATTCCAAAAAATCCAAAAAGATGGGAGTCTCCCAAACTCTTTTTATGAGGCCAACATCATCCTAATTCCAAAACCAAATAAAGACACAACAAAGAAAGAAAACTTCAGGCCAATATCACTGATGAACATAGATGCTAAAATCCTCAACAAACTATTGGAAAACTGCATCCAGCAATACATTAAAAAGATCATACACCATGACCAAGTGGGATTCATCCCAGGGATGCAAAAATGGTTCAATATTTGCAAGTCAGTAAATGTAATACATCACATAAACAAAAGCAAAGACAAAAACCACATGATCATATCAATTGACGCAGAAAAAGCATTTGATAAGGTACAGCACCCATTCATGATAAAAACACTCAGCAAAGTGGGAATAGAGGGAGCATTCCTCAACATAATAAAGGCCATATATGAGAGACCTTCAGCCAACATCATACTCAATGGGCAAAAATTAAAATCTTTTCCACTAAGATCAGGAACAAGACAAGGCTGTCCACTTTCACCACTTCTGTTCAATATAGTACTGGAAGTTTTAGCCACAGCAATCAGACAAGAAAAGGAAATAAAAGGCATCCAAATCGGAAAGGAGGAAACAAAACTGTCACTGTTTGCAGATGACATGATAGTATACATAGAAAATCCTATAGACTCTACCAAAAAACTGCTTGACCTAATAAATGAATTTGGCAAAACAGTGGGATACAAAGTCAATATCCAGAAATCAAAAGCATTTCTGTACACCAACAATGAAACAGCAGAAACAGAGATCAAGGAAAAAATCCCATTTGAAATAGCAAAAAGAAAGATAAAATATCTAGGAATAAACCTAACCAAAGAGGTAAAAGACCTGTATTCAGAAAACTACACAACACTGAAGAAAGAAATTAAGGAAGACACAAACAAATGGAAACATATACCGTGTTCATGGATTGGAAGAATTAATATCATCAAAATGTCCATACTACCCAAAGCAATTTACACATTCAATGCAATTCCTATTAAAGTACCAATGGCATATTTCACAGACATAGAACAAACACTTCAAAAAATTTATATGGAATTATAAACG
This sequence comes from Phyllostomus hastatus, assembly GCF_019186645.2. Lineage (NCBI taxonomy): Eukaryota > Metazoa > Chordata > Mammalia > Chiroptera > Phyllostomidae > Phyllostomus > Phyllostomus hastatus. The sequence goes on from NW_025334041.1 coordinate 44,906,659, forward strand.
ACCCCCGAATAGCTGCTGCAATTTTGAGAAAGAAGAGTAAAGTAGGAGGGATCACAATACCCGACACTAAACTATACTACAAGGCCACTGTAATCAAAACAGCCTGGTACTGGCATAAAAACAGGCACATAGACCAATGGAACAGAACAGAGAGCCCAGAAATAAACCCAAGTCTCTATGGTCAATTAATATTTGACAAAGGAGGCAACAACATAAAATGGAGTAAAAATAGCCTCTTCAACAAATGGTGTTGGGAGAACTGGACAGCTACATTCAAAAAAATGAAATTCAAGCACCAACTTACACCATATACAAAAATAAATTCAAGGTGGATAAAAGACTTAAATATAAAACATGACACCATTAAAGTCCTAGAGGAGAACGTAGGTAGGAAAATCTCAGATATTTCACGAAGAAACTTTTTACTGACGTGTCCCCTAGAGCAAGGGACATAAAGGAAAGAGTAAACAAATGGGACCTCATCAAAATGAAAAGCTTCTGCACAGCTAAAGAAAACAGTATAAAAATTAAAAGAGAACCAACAGTATGGGAAAACATATTTGCCAATGATACCTCAGACAAGGGTTTAATCTCCAAAATATATAAAGAATTTACAAGACTGCACTCTAAGAAGACAAGGAATCCAAATAAAAAGTGGGCAAAGGACTTGAACAGACACTTCTCCAAGGACGACATACAGAAAATCCAAAGACACATGAAACGATGTTCAATATCGCTAGCTATCAGAGAGATGCAAATTAAAACCACAATGAGATACCACTTTCACACCAGACAGAATGGCCATCATAAACAAAGCAACAAACAAGTGTTGGAGAGGTTGTGGAGAAAAGGGGACCCTAGTGCACTGCTGGTGGGACTGCAGACTAGTACAACCACTATGGAAAGCAGTATGGAACTTCCTCAGAAAACTAAAAATGGATCTGCCTTTTGACCCTGCAATTCCACTGCTGGGACTCTATCCTAAGAATACTAAAACACCAATTCAAAAGAACCTATGCATCCCAATGTTCATAGCAGCACAATTTACAATAGCTACATGCTGGAAGCAACCAAGATGCCCATCAGTAAATGAATGGATCAAATAACTATGGTACATTTACACAATGGAATTCTATGCAGCAGAAAGAAAGAAGGAGCTCCTACCCTTTGCAACAGCATGGATGGAGCTGGAAAACATTATGCTTAGTGAAACAAGCCAGGCAGTGAAAGACAAATACCATATGATCTCACCTTTAACAGGAACCTAAATAACAAAACAAAGAAGCAAGCAAAATATAACCAAAGACACTGAAATAGAGGACAGGCTGACGGTGACTGGAGGGGAGAGAAGAGGGAATTTAAGGGGACAGTGGGAAGGGTTCACAGGAACAAACTTAATGGACACATGGTCATAAACTAAGGGGAGGGTGGTAATGGGAGGGAAGTGGGGAGGGTGGGAGGGGGGACGGGATTGGGAGTAAAAAGGAGAAAAGGTATGTGAACAATGATTAAAATTAAAAAAAAAGAAAAAGAAAAAAAAAGAAACACCAATGAGTGGTTGCCTCTTGCACACCTCTTACGGGGGATCTAGCCCACAACCTGGGCACGGGCCCTGACTGGGAATCAAACCAGTGACCCTTTGGTTTGCAGGCCAGTATTCAGTCCACTGAGCCACACCAGCCCAGGTGAAAGTTTTAAGTTCTTGCTACATAGTGGTACTATTTTGGCTGGTAAACAAATTGGGCTTTAGTGTTAAAGTGCAAGTTTGACTTGGATATCTGCAGTGATCACTGGGTAAGGTTTGAGTAGAGCAAAGAGTCCAGAGAAAGGAGCACCATTTTGGCCTCTTAAGGATTTGTGTTTGAAGAAGCTTGAAGTACCATTCGGTGAAGCTCTTGGGAATTCTGGAGCAGCAGTGCCAAGGCTCCACCCTTGGATGGCTTCATAGTTTGGGACAGAGACACTAAAGAGGATTTCTTGAATTCACATGAAACAGCTTTGGGATTCCCAGAAACAAATGATTGGAATTTTAAGGGGAACTCAGTCTCCTGTATCATGAAGGTAGGGGCTAGAGGAAGTGAAATTTGGAATGTTACTATCAATACTGTCCTACTTGTATCCCAGGTTGGTGAAACCTGGGGAAAATTTGAAGTAAATGAAAATATAAGAAAATACAATTCAAAATCATAAATGCTAACTTATAGTACTGAATTTATGGTTTTTAATGACAATAGTAATTAATGATAGGAATTTGTTAATTAATTTTTAACTTTGTATTTATTATATATTAGAAAATGGATATACTTAAATAATACCTATAGGAAAAAATTTACTTCTATAATATTTGAAGTATCTGGTATAATATTAGAAATCTGGTAAGACTTGAAAAGTAAATGTAAATCTTTCATCACCACTAAACCAGCATTACAGGAAACATTAAAGGGAATTCTTTAGGTGGAAAAGGCCAAAATTAGAAATAAGAAAATACATAAAAGAAAAATATCTCACTAGTAAAGGCAAACATATAGTAAAGGTAGTAGACCAACCACTTATAAATCTAATATGAAAAAAAATTAAGAAGGAATAAGTACATACCTATTAATAATTATTTTAAATGTAAATGGACCATGTGCTCCACTCAAAAGACACGGAGTGAATGAATGGATTAAACACAAGACCCTTACATACGCTGCCTATATTAGACTCACTTCAGATCAAAAGACATACAGATGGAAAGTAAAGGAATGGAAAAACATATTTCATGAAATGGAAATTTTTAAAAAGCTGGGATACCAATACCTATATAAGACAAAATAGACTTGATTTTTTAGAGAGTAAAGTTTTTATTCTCTCTCCAGGAAAGAAGAGGGGCATGATGTGAAGAGATACACTGCCAACAATAGACTTTAAAACAAAGGTTACAACAAGAGACAAAGAAGGATCCACAAATTCCACTTTGGGCACTTGTCTGAAGAAAATAAAACACTAATTTGAAAAAATATATGCACCCCTATGTTTGCTGCAGCATTATTTACAATAGCCATGATAGGAAAGCAACCGAGGTGTCCATCAGTAGGTGTGTGGGTAAAGAAGTGGATGTGTGTGCATGCATGCACACACACACCGGAATATTACTCAAGCATGAAAAAAAACACAAAATCTTGCCATTTGCCACAACATGGAGAGACCTAGAGGGTATTAAGTTAAGTGGAATATTACTCAAGCATGAAAAAAACCAAAATCTTGCCATTTGCCACAACATGGAGAGACCTAGAGGGTATTAAGTTAAGTGAAATAAGACAGAGAAAGACAAATGCTATATCATTTCACTTATATGGGGAATTTAAAAAACTAAAAAATGAACAAACAAAACAAATAGACTCATAGACTCAGAAACACTGATAGTTGCCAGAGTGGTGGGGAGATCAGCAAAAAGGTGAAGGGGATTTAGAGGTACAAACTGTCAATTATAAATAAGTTACAGGGATGTAAAGTACAGCAGAGGAAAGACAGTCAATAAAATCACAATGACTTTGTATAAAAAAGCAGTAACTTTGTATGTTGAAGGACACTGGGCTTCTCATGATGATCATGGTATAAAATGTCAAATCACTGTGTTGTGCACCTGAAACTAATATATCGTATGTCAGCTATAGTTTAATTAAAAAAAGAGCTTTACATTCCAGAATTTAAAAAATGTACATCATCAACTTCATATTATAATTTTGGGATTTTAGCATATTGTAATAATTTTTCTTCTGGTGGGCAATTCCCTTTTTTGCTCAGTTAACCCTTGAAACAAGAAATTATATCTTCAGTTGTCTTTAGATATCTCACCATATTTTAAAACATCATGACTTTATTCATGAGCTTCATTAATATCCCATACACTATCATTTTAAAATAATGCTCGCAAAGGGTATAAGGTGTGTTATAAACTGAATGTTTGTGTCCCCCAAAATTCACAGGTTGAAATCTAATCCTCAATGTGATATATTTGGAGGTGAGGACTTTGGGATGTGATTAGGATATGAATGGCCTTAGAACCCCTATAAAAGAGGCCTGAGAGCTCCCTCACCCCTCCTGCCACCTGAGGTTATAGCAAGAAAATGGCAGTTTATGAACCAGGAAGCAGCCTCTCACCAGACACCAAATTTTCCAGTGCCTTGATCCTGGACCTCCAAGCCTCCAGAACCCTGGGAAATAAATTTCTGTTGTTCATAATCACCCATTGTACAGTATTTTTAATATAGCGCCCTGAACAGACTTAGACAGGGTTTAGAAATATGTGTTAAAAACATAGTCTAATTTAAATCCCTCCCAAGTCTGAACTTTTATTTTTCATAAGCTATAATAGTTACTAGTAATACATAATAACAACAGTAAAAAGAAACCACATCTTTAATTCAGAAGTGAACAGTATCTGTAACTTACAACGATTTAATATTTCATGATGAGTTTCTAATTTTTTGACCCTCTTCAAATTATTTAAGAAGACTTGACTGCCCAACGGGCTTCTGTGAATGGACAGAAACACTCACTGCTATTTATATTTTAGTGCTCTATTTAATTAACAGGTTTAAATAAATATGATTTTAAAAACTGATTTTTCTTAAACATGTGAGTGTTTATTACAAACTTTATTGAATAAATTTCCTGAAGCAATTTAAAATAAATTGAAAACATAAATATGTTGTTTAGAACTCTCAAATGTCATATATAGGAGATAAACATACATAAATGCCATATCATTAACTATTATTACTTACTTTACATTTAAACTTATCCTAAAATAAACAGCACGAATCTAGTTCATATCTTCATTATTTACACACTTCATCATTTGTATTCCTTCCAGGCTCCAGTAAAACTTATTCCTTCTCAGGAAATAATAACCTACCCAATCTCAAAAGAAAAGGAATGATTTTGCAAATAAGCACGGGTATTGCATGTGGTTATCAAGCAACTGATTCTCATGTGGGGCACAGGACCAGTCTGACTCTCCCAAATGATGAAAACACCTGCTCCTGGAGTCCTAAGTTTCCTTTTCACAGTTAAACATTGTTTGTTACATGAGAAAGACCTTTTAAGTCCATATCTTTCATTTAGATTTTAGGATTTTGTTACACCATGCTCCCTGTGATGACATTATTTTAAAGTCACATAAGAGAGTGATTTCTTGGACATACTGAGTGAGAAAAGCAAGGAAGGAGGCTATATATAGTCTGCTACTTCTGTGTAAGAAGTCGTAGGGGAGGAGAATGCGGTATATTTACTAGTATTTTTCAAAAAGAAACAATGAAAGGAAATAAACTAAAAACTACTAAAATTGGTTATCTAGAGGAAGGGAGGGGTTAGGGAGGGGACAGAGGCAAAAATGCAAGCAATATTTCTCAGGATACTCCTCATTTTATTGTTTTGATTTTGCTGCCATGTAATGTTATTCATAATTGAAAGGGGGGAAAGGTGACCATCAATACAAAAGAAAGAATTAATTTAGGTAACAAAAAATGTATTATTTTTTACTGAAAATATCTGATAGGAAATATACTAATTTGCAATCTTAAAGGCAAAAAGAATTGCATGATTTTCTTGACCTGCATTTGGTAGTTTGATAGTTAGTGGTCTTAAGGTTTTGTTATTCTGAAACCATCATTTGTGCACTCTGGGATAAAACTAAATAAGCAATTATGCTAATGTCTATAGGTATCAAGATTCATTAAAACTGGGTCAGACTCCTGATGTGATGCACCAGGAAGAATGTAATATCACCTATGCAGTATTCTTGTTACCAAGAGAAAAAAAGGAAAAAAACAAAAAAGAACTTAAATACTAAGTTTATAGGTCTAACTACAATTTGCAGGAAATAAACAGAACAAACGAAATGACACCAGAGGAAACAACAAGAATGTGAGACATTTTACATAACAGATGATCTGTTTTCTTCAATAAATAAGTGACATGGAAAAAATAAGAAATAAAAACTATTGTAGATCATAAGAGACATTAAATACATAACAGCCAAGCCAATATGTGGACCCTGCATGGACTTCAGCTTAGAGCCATAAGTAAAAAGTCATTTTTGAGACAATTTGGGAAACCTGAATATGGAGTCAATATAGAATTTATTTACCTGAATATAATCAGCAGTAGGTTATATTCAGGAATTATTGCCAATTCCATTATGTAGACAATGGCACTATGGTACATTCTCTAAAAGCCTCACTTCCTGTAACAGATACACACTGAATTGTTGACTGATAAAATAACACAACTCCTGTGATTTGCTTTCTAAAACTCCAGCAAAAAAGGGAAGGGGAAACAATTAACAAGACTGGCAAAATGTTGATTATTGTTGAAGCTATGTGGCATTCTCTCTACTTGTGTTTTATTTATGTTTAAATTTTTCCATAATAAAAAGATTTTTTAATGTTATAGATGCCTTTTCTCCTTGTAATTACTAGGCTCATCTGGATATTTCATTTCCTAAGAAATGAGAATCAAGTCTGTGAAGTTAGTTTCCTCCTTACAGTGGTTGATTCTTTCATCTTGGAACACAGTTAAACCATATATCTACTGCTATGAAAACATTTCCTATTTTTTCTGTAACTGTTTGACTTAGTTTCCTGTAGTAAATCTTCTCTGTTTACATTAGTAGAAACAAATACACATTTATAAATAGGCACATTCAGGCTGCCCTCACTGTGTACCGCACAGTGTGTAGGACAGTGTGGTGTGAGACCATAAAAATGGATGGATGCTCAAACCATGCAAAGTGATATTAATAATCAACATGAAAAATTAAAATTGTGGCCTTTAAAATGTTTTTTAAAACATTAAAAACTCTCTTACTGGCAGTTATTACCATATAAAAGTGAAAAATTTAAGAAGGAAAGCTAAAATATTATAAACATTACAAATTAGTGTTTTATTTCTTTGTTTAAAAAACCCAACTTTTCAATTTTCACTGAGGGTGAAGGAGAAATGAATTAATCTACATCCAACCTAGGTTAAGCCTTCTAACTAGGCATCCAAGGCACCTGGAGATTTATACTTTGCAAAGTCATATCTGTTACAGTTTCTATTTTTTTTAACTTATGATATGAAGTAGGTTTCCTAAGCCTTGGTGAATTGTCATATTCCTTGCTAAGTCAGGATCAGTTTCCAACATTTTATTCTTTGCACTATCCACATCATGAAATAGCTCTGAGATTTCCTCTTTAACAAAACTTTATGTTGGAGTAGCTATGTCGTCTGCTGGAATTCTGGGAATTTTTAAAAATTATCTATAGGCTTTTACCTAGACACTGGACACAATCTAATTGCATTTTATAATATTGCTTTCAAAATACTGACAATGAGGTTTACCCCTCTAGATCAGTAGTTTTTAACAACTTCAGTATCTTATAAACAATGGTTTCCAAGTTTTTTTCAAGTGATATTATACTCAAAGCATGCTATTCTAGCATGTAGGAGGTGAAGATGGGAGACATAGAATCCCATCTCCTAGGCTCCCCCTCAACTCCTGAGGTCAAACATCTCCAGGAACTTGGTTTACAGATATCTACACTCCACAGTAGAGTGAAAGTCTGTGCTTGATAAACTTATTAAGACACCACACAACATGATGCAGACCAACAAGGATCAGACATGTGTGTTCTTCCCAGTGTATCAGGGCCTCAGAATCATCCCAGGTTTGGCAGAAATAGTCTATCCCTCTAGTTTTGTCTCTCTGCTGCAGACCACTGGTTAGGATCCAGTGTTACTGTCCACCCATCCTTCTAAAGGATGTTTCAGATTGTTCCTGGCTCTTGGTACCCACTTTGACTGTGGCTTTGATTCCACTTATCAATGCCCAACTTCACCAGTAACTCCCCAGCCCTGCCTGTGCTGAGACACCAGACTGGATTCTGGAGGTATCACACACAGTCCCACACACATCTGATTTGTGTCAGTATTTCTCTTCCCACATGACTTTTGCTATTTTAGCTTCTCTTAGATACACAGTCTTTGTTCTAAAAGCATCTTTACAGGATCAAAACCAGCTATTGGAGCTGGTCATTCCTTTCATTAACAATTGGGTTTGCTTTTAACTTAGATCTCATTAATGTTTTGGCCATATTTTTATGAGCATAATTCCTAGGCAGATGGCAGAGAGAATGAAAGGGGGAGGAATACAGAAGGAAGTAGACTAGAATGAAAATAAAATATCCTTCATGTTATTTTGTTATTATAAAGATGCAAGAAAGGAGGGGAAGGAGGAAGAGGTAAAAGGGAAGTTTAATATAAAAATTTATCAGAAAGAGGAAGAATAAATTCCTGTCTCAGTGCTTCTTGGGAATTTGGTGGGATTACAATGAATGTGTGTGTCTTAGTGTGTTGGTGATGTCCTATCACTTTTGGGAATGCCCCCAATTGCAAAGTCAGTCTAATCTCATACTGCTCATAATATCTGAATTCTATTTGAGAATCTACATCAAAACTTAAAAATAATATTTTAGAATGCTTGGTCACTAATCCTTACCAGCTGATCATCCAGTCCAAAAAGTTGTTCCAAGTAAGTTTCAGATAATCTCCGAATTTTGGGTTTCATTGCCGGATCAATGCACATATCCCTTTAATAAAATCATAAAACACAGTCAAAATTAATTTCAATTTATAGTAGTTAGTTCCATAATTAAATCAGCAGTTCTTTGGGTGGAGTGTAAGGGAGGGGAAGGAAGACACATATCCTCTTGGGAAAAAGCATGTCAGAATCACCAGGAGGACTTTTTCAAACTACCCCCATCAAGATTTTGCTGTGCTCCTCAAGAAGGCATGCCTCCTTTTCCTCATCTCCAACTAGAAATAAACTGCCCCAGAGCATGTAGTATTGATGAACACACTATAAAAATTTCTCAAGTTGAGAACCAATGGGCAAATTTTTCCCATCAAAGTCTTATAGACTTAAAAGCATATGGAGGGATTCTTTAAGAATCTTGAGATTGGAAGCATTCATTAGCAAGACCTTTTTTGATACTCTATACCATAAGCATCTTACCTTCAAAATATCTCCCAAATCAAAACAATGCTCACCATAGAAGACTTTCAAGGCCATTTTTCATTATAGTGATGATCATTTCCTCTAAATACCTCAGTGGATCCTGAGGACATGTAACAAGCAGACCGCACAACAGAACCTGAGGAAAGGAAGAGGAATCAGTGTTTCTAGATCTGCACGTTCTCCCTGAGCAACAGGCAGACCTCTCTCATTATTACAAAGTCAAATAATATGACGATTCACATATACATGCTTTATAATATCTCTCTATATTTATTCAGTGTAAAATAGTGCTAAAGTCTAACCCAATGCAGTTTGCCTTTACTCCTTTTTTTAAAAATCCATCACAAATGACACAATAAAGAGTCCCTGCCCAGTGTTTTGCATTAAATGAGTATTTTACAGTCAAATTGAAGATATAATTGTGATTCTTCAGATCAGTAGTTTCTACCCTTTTTAATTATGAGGAACTCCTTTTAAAGTCAAAAATACTTTGGACTCAACCATAAAAGTGATTAAGAAAATCCACCATCAACCTACTGTGGGGTCTGGTCAAGATGGCACAGTAAGTAAATGTGTTACTCCAAACCTCCCACAACCACATCAAAATTATAACTAAACTACAAAACAGTCATCATTCAGAACTGCATGAAATCTAGCTGAAGAAGCCACATGGAGACTAGTAGGAGCATAACCAGCTGGTCCTACACCAAGGTGGGGCAATTAAAAATCAAAGGGGTATCTTGACTGCAGAGGTTCCCCCTGAGGAGCGAAGGGTCCCAGCCCCACACCAGGGCCCCCAGCCCAGGGTTCCAGTGATGGGAAGAGAAGTCCCCATAATTTCTGGCTGTGAAAGCCAGTCAGGATTATGTCTGGGTGTGTCATGGTTTCTGGAATCCCAAGCTTTCCTCTTAAAGGTCCCATATGTAAAGCACAGCATAGGGAATATAGTCAATAATATTGTAATAACTATATATGGTGTCAGATGGGTACTAGATTTATTGGGATAATCACTTCATAAATTATATAAATGTCTTATCACAGGGTTGTACATCTGAAACTAATATAATATTGTATGTCAACTGTAATTTAAAATTAAAAAATTTTTTTAAATCCACTGTGGATTCAAGAAGTCTTTTTGAAATATATTTGTATTTTACCATTCACAGCACCTACAGAGTAGATATTTGGAAGATTGTAGCATGGTTCCCCTAGGTGGGAAACAAACACCTTACTGGATCTAAGAAAATGGTTAAAGCACATTATGAAACTCAGAAAACTGCTGGCGTCTTATTTTCCTACTGCGGATCTCTCCAAAGAAGAAACTTTGGTGAGACATACAGAATTATCTCATATATTTCTCCATTTGAGACAGAGAAAAAGCTTTATAGCACACACCTCACAGAAACCACCTGGAATCCCTCCCAGACATTTCTCTTCCCCTTTCAGTTCACTATCTCCTGTGGGGTGGGGGTGAGGAGCTTTCTTTGGCCTTCCTTCACATACAGCCTCTTCTTTCTGGCTTTCACATATAGCCTCTCCCACTCATCAACAAAGCAATTCCACCCCTTGAGTTGTGCACAGCTCTTCCCACCTCCATGGGCCAAGTGTCAGCAGATCCTGAGGCTCTCAGCAGTTCTCGTAGTATTCCTCCAAAAAGAAAAGGATAACTTGTCCTGATTAAACCCTGTGCAACACATTTCCTGCTTTGCAATAGCTCCATGTTCCCCTTAGTGTGCATCCTGCAGGCTGAAAACCAAGCCCTTAAGACTGACAAAATGGTTAGACCTAGAAGTCTCTCTCTCTCCAACTCTGCCTCCTGACCTAGCCCCATCACCACTCCACTCACAGTGAGCACTTGGCCATCTGCAGACTGACTTCCTTCTCCCACAAACCTAGAAAATGTACTTGCACAGGAAATCAGAGGTTCTTACCAAGGATGCAAGCTGGATTTCCATAGTCTTCTGTTACCAAAGGGCTGAAGTCTTCTGTTACATGGAGGCCAGGCGTCAGACAGCTCCCTGAATAGCTCTGATAAAAGGTCATCTGCTCTCATACACTTGTGTGCCTGGGTCCCCAGAGTACTGAGTTTCTGTACTCCCTACTTGGTGTCCTTTCCTACATCTGTTCTGGCACCTTGAGGAAGGACATCTGCATCAGAATCACCTAAGGAGTGATTTGGTCTCTGAGGTGGGGCCTAGGAACTATATTTTGATTATATTCAGGGTTATTCCTACCTACACATTCTCCAAAGTCTGAAAACGTGTACCTTCATGGAATTTACCTTTAATGTGAATTTTTAAGGAAGTTGGCATCTGATTAATGATTATGAGAAATTGCTTATTTCTTTATATTTCCAAGCTCCACAGATCAGAAAACATTATTTCCTGAAAAGCTATCTGGCTGAAGTCAATTCAGGTTGAAAGGAATGCTAATAAAAGCATATGGAACTAGCATAGTTCAAATGTTCACTTTTTGCATAAGAAATCTCACTGTTCATACCTTCACACTAGGCAAAATAAAATAGCCTGAGGTTTTATATACTATTGTGTGACCTGTACATAGTTCACACAATAAGAAAGCATACTTAGTGAATTAATAGATTTTTTCCCACTTATTGAAAACAAAAATTACAAAACCATTAGCTTAGTCTTCAAAAGCAGAGGTGAAATATGCAAACATTCCCAAAAGATAAATGTCTGACTCTCAAAAACATTAATCAGGGCTTTATTATTGCTTACTTTCTTAGTAAAAACTTACACAATCAAGGACAAGAAAAAGGCCATGATTTAATTATCCAGACTGACTTTATCAAGCTTGTAAAATCACAAAACAGTTGTGCAATCCTCAACTTTCTTTTGGCTCTGCCTCCCTAATCTCAGTCCCTAATATTTTTCAAATATTCTGAAAGATGTCTGGGTACTGATGACCAAAGTGAGTTAATCCAAGACAGTTATTTCTATACTTTTCTACTGCTACCCACCTTTCATGGAGCAAGATAATACAGTGGGTAAATTCTACTGGGTTTATTTTTTTTCCAGTTTCAATGAATACTTTTATTATTTATTTAATATCTCCAACTTCATCTCCCTCCCTCCCTACAACTGGAATTTTATGTAGTTTTCATGCAGAGTAGCAAAACAATGACAATGTTAATCAGAGCAAGCTACTACAAGAAGAGAATTAAGCTAACAGGTTAACAGGCAAAATATAAATACATGCACTCTAGAATGCACAGTGGTTTAGCCACTAGGAAATGCACATGGGATCCTGAAGAATGTAGTCAAATCCAGGGTGCAGTAAAGGTGAGCTGCTGTGCTGCTGCTGTGCAACTATGTTAAGTGTCCCTAGGCTGCATCTCTTGGCCACTAGCTGAATCTTTTGGTGGGGTGGGGGGTGTGGCGGGGAGACCTTAGCTAATACCAAGTAGAGATGTAGAAAGTACTAAGTAGAGGTAGAGGATGTGCACAGGAACCAAAAGGCAGGAAAAGTACTAAACATTGCTGAGAGCATCCACTCCAGGAAGGACTTCACCTTCTAGGAGCTCCAAACTGGCACCACCTCCAGTGCTGACATGGCTGACTTTGTCCTCCATGTTTCATTTGGCACAGCAAGTGCCAATGTCTCCACCACCTATGATGGTGATGCAATCTCTGGAAATAGCTTTTACCACCTCATCCATGAGGGCTTTGGTCCCTCGGGCAAAAGGTTCCCATTCAAATACGCCCACAGCTCTGTTCCATATAATCTGCTTGGCCCCAGTGACAGCCTTGTTGTGCTTCATGCTGTTCTCAGGCCCACAGTGCAAGCTCATCCAGCCAGCAGGTATGCCAGAGGCCACAGTGGCTTGGCCAGTCTTCACATTCTCATTAAACTTGTCAGCAGTGACAAAGTCAACCAGCAAGGTAATCTTCACACAATTCTTCTCAACTTTGGACATCAGATCTTTGACGATCTTGGTTCCCTCTTCATCAAACAGAGAAGTGCCAATCTCCATGTTGTTGAGTGCCTTAAGGAAGGTAAAAGTCTTTCCACCACCAACAATCATCTCATTGACTTTGTCCAACATGTTACTGATCAGCTGGATCTTGTCTGCAGCTTTAGCTCCACCCAGGATGACCAGGAAGGGTCACTCTGTGCTTTCCAGGGCCTTGCCAAAGTAGTTCAGCTCCATCTTCATTAAAAATCTTCCACCTTTCTGTGGCAGATTGATTCCCACCATAGAGATGTGGGCTCGGTAAGAAGTGCCAAATGCACCATTGACATAGACATCTCCTAGGTTGGAAAGTGAGGCTCAGAAAGCTTCTATTTTAGCTGGCTTGGCTTGAACCTTGTTCCCAGAAGCATCTTTTCCCTTCCCTTCTTCCTCCACATGAAAGCAAAGGTTCTCCAGCAGGAAGACAGACCCAGCAGCTGGGTCAGTACAAGCTTTCTCCACTTCCAGATCTAAGCAGTCCTTTAAGAAGAAGACATTCTTGCCCAGCAGGGATTTAAGCTCTACAGCAACTGGTTCCAAGGAGAACTTGTCAGGCATGAGGACACCATCAGGCTGACTCAGGTGGTTCATGAGAACAACTGACTTGGCTCCATTGTCCAAAAAGAATTTGATGCCTAGGATGACAATCTTGATTCTCTGGTTGGCTGTTATCTGATTGTTCTTCATAGGAACACTGAAGTCCACTCTCATGATGAGCCACTTCCCCTTCATATCCAGCGTGTCCAAAGTCAGCTTGTTAGAAAGTGACATTTTGGCAATACAGCAGCAGTGAGAGGCTGAGGGATCACACGGCGAGCGATACAGCAGTGAGTGTGCACTGGGGAATGTGTGTGCTCCGCTGGGTTTAAATCCTGGATGTGTAACCTTCTAATATGTAACCTCTGACAAGTTACTTCTCTGTTCCTCTAGTTCCTTAACTATACATGAGATAATAAAGGTACATATTCCATATGAGTATAATGAAAATTAAATGAATTAATATACATAAAGTACTTTGAACATTGTCTAGCACAAAATAAGTACTCAATAGATAATAATGCTAGCAAACAATCATCCCTATTTTTAACCATTCCATTGCTAATTATCACTGCCATTAGAGGGGGAAACTAGTACAAAGAGAAAAGAAATTCAGAAACATTCCTTTGCTTTATTCAAAGGCCAGGGTAATGACAGAGAGAGACTGACTTTGTACCAAATCTAAAGGATGAGATTAGGACAAATGCATTTGGGGGGAAATGGTGGTGAGAGAGAACTTGATAGAACAATAGTTTAAATATAAACAGAGAGATAGTAACTCTGTATTAGAACTATGGGTAGATACAGGACATTTAGGGGAGCAACTCTTGTTCATCTTTTTAGATATTCAAATAAACACAGTGAAATATGCTAAGGGCCTAAGTGGCAATAGAGAAAAGAATTGCTCTGTGATTGTAGAGATAACAGTGATTACTGAATGTTTGTGGGCCCTTAGCAAGTAGGAAACTTCCATGTAGAAGAGTAAAGGCTTGGGGACAAACTGAACAAACTAAACTAACAAGGAAAATGAGGACACTCATAAAGGGAGAGAAGGATGCCAACTAGCAGGGGTGGGGAGGATCAGTGGAGCCAGTGGCTGGTGATCTCACATTGGCATCATGTGGATAAATCAGGGTTTTATCCACAACTGGGAAGAGCAAAACAGACCACACAACCCAGGATTCTAGCACAGGGAAAGAAAGTCTCAAAACCTCTGGTTGTGAAAACTTACGGGGGTTGCAGTGGCATGAGAAACTCTCAGCCTCACAGGAGAGTTTGTTGGAGAGACCTATGGGATCCTAGAACATACATAAACCCACCCACCAAAGAATTGGCATCAGAAGGGCCCAATTTGCTTGTGGCTCACAAGGAAAGTGACTAAAAGCAGGGTGTGAGCCATGCAAGCAGCATTGTTCCCTCTCTGACCCCTCACCCTACATACAGCACCACAATGCAGCAATGTGGATTGTCCCACCCTGGCAAATACCTAATGCTCAGCCCCTCATAACGTAACAGGTGCACCAAGACAAAGAAATATGAATATGGCCCAAATGAAAGAACAGATCAAAATTCCAGAAAAAGAACTAAGCAATGAGGAGATAGCCAACCTGTCAGATGCAGAGTTCAAAATACTGGCAATCAGGATGCTCACAGAAATGGTTGACTGCAGACACAAAATAGAGAGAGAAGTGAAGGCTATGCAAAGTGAAATAAAGAAAAGCATACAGGGAACCAACAGTGAAGGGAAGAAAACTGATTGATTCTAGTCAAATTATTGACTAGAATCAATAATTTGGAACAGAAGGAAGAAATAAACGTTCAGCTAGAACAGAGTCAAAAAACAAGAATTCAAAAACATGAGGAGAGGCTTAGAAACCTCTGGGACAGCTTTAAACATTCCAACATCCAAATCATAGGGGTGCCAGAAGGAGAAGAGGAACAGCAAGAAACTCAAAACTTATGTGAAAAAGTAATTGAAGGAGATCTTCCCCAACCTGGCAAAGAAATAGACTTCAAGGAATTCCAGGAAGCTCAGTCCCAAAGAAATTGGACCTAAGGAGGAACACACCAAGACACATCATAATTAAATTAGCCAAGATTAAAGATAAGGAGAGAACCTTAAAAGCAGCAAGAGAAAAGGAGACACTTACCTACACAGGACTTCCCATAAGACTCTCAGCTGATTTCTCAGAAGAAATCTTGCAGACAAGAAGGGGGCCAGAAAGAAGTATTCCAAGTCATGAAAGGCAAGGACCTGCATCCAAGATGACTCTATCTCTCAAAGCTATCATTTACAATGGAAGGGCAGATAAAGTGCTTCCTAGATAAGGTCAAGTTAAAGGAGTTCATCATCACCATGCCCTTATTATATGAACTGTTAAAGGGATTTATCTAAGAAAAAAGAAGGAGATCAAAACTATGAACAATAAAATGACAAGAAAGTCACAACTATCAACAACTGAACCTAAAACAAAAACAAACTAAGCAAACAACTAGAACAGGAACAGAACCACAGAAATGGAGATCACAGGGAGGGTTATCAATGAAGAATGGGAGGGAGAAGAATGAGGGAAAAGGTACAGGGAATAAGAACCATAAATAGAATAGTAGGCACAAAATAGGGGGAAGTTAAGAAGTGGAGAAGCCAAAGAACTTATATGTAAGACTCATGGACATAAACTAAATGGGCAGGGGGGCGGGCAAAATGCTAGTGGGAGGAGCAGTGCAGGGTGGAGGGGATAAAAGGGAGAAAAAAATGGGACAACTGTATTGCATAATCAATAAAATATACTAAAAAAAAAACACTATTCAAAGTTTCTTGTACCTCCCTACCCTCCCCAGCCTCAAACCAAGTCCAAAGTAACCTTTCACAAATATTTGAAATTTCCATAGGTGGTAGAGATGGAGTTGGCATGCTATTTTTCTTGGAGTAAGCTTAATTTGTTGCTATGGAAATTAGGAGGTTAAAATTTTTTAAATAAAGGGGATTCTTGTCAACATTAAATAGATGGCACTAAATTTTTATTTTAGAAACTCTATAACAAAATATATTGACAATTACTGAAAGGGGCCAAGTACCTCAGGGAGAGGAAGCTGCTCCTCTGGGCCAGGGCTTGAGGGGTTTTCAGGTAGACTGGACAGGTGAGGATATGTAGTCTCTATGGGTTGAGATCAAGTCAACAGATTCTGATATATGTTGAATTGTGCCTGGTCCAAAGAGGAGGCAGTTACCAACTGTCTAATCCCTAGATAAGTGAGTTGTTACTGGAGAAATAACAAATTATATGCTTTTTGGTTGTTTAAGAATCCCATGGGTTTACTCTAGAACAATTGGTTGGCTGGGCTGAGAAACTCAGCAAATATAACTGCCCTCAGGAGAAGCCACAACCTCTTCACCTCAAGGTCCAGAGAAATGAGTTAGTGAACCAGTTCCTTCTCTCTTACATTAGCTAGCGATCCTTTACTCATATGCTCAGTAATCCTGATTCTTGCATATCTGGCAAATAGTTGCAGCAATTAAGTCCCTAAAGAAAACATACAAACAAGCCCATAATAGAGTCTATGTTATTTAAAAATAAGTACATTTTAAAAACAAAGATTGGAAAAATTAATCATAAAAAGAAACATAAGGCATAAAAACTGCATTCAAATCATAAAAATAAAAATCATATTATTTCTAAAAATAGAAAACTTTGCATAAAATCATGATTTGTAATTTAAATATGCCCTCTGCTGGACAGATCTAGTTTTGCAAACTCTTTTATTTCCTAGTTAAACCAAAATCTGAGGTAACAATTTGATGAACACTTTTTCACTCTCAGATACAATTGCATGAATAGCTGCTTAATAATTTTGTAGACACTACACCATAATATCTCATTCATCTTTGGTCCCTATTCAGCAGGCCTTGTTTGTAGACAGTTGGCTGACTTCTGCCTAGTAAAAAAATTGAAGAGGACAGAAATTTCTAAATATTTTTGATAACCTGCTCTCTGAAATTCTGTCAACAGGGTTTCACTGTTTGAGCTCCTGTATTAATGATATCCTTTAAAATAAAATATCTTGAAGTTCTGGCCAAGATGGAGGTGTAGGTAGAAACCCTTCACTTCCTCACACAACCAAAAGGAGGATAACAATCAATTTAAAATCAATAAACAACCAGAAGTGTCAGAAAATCAAAATGCATGGAACTCCGACCACCAAGGAATTAAAGAAACAGTCAACCAGACCAAGAGACCAGTAAGAATCCACACCAGGCAGCAAACTACAAGGGAGGGGCCAGCTGAGAGAAACTGTGGTGAGGTGAGGACTGTGCGGGCAGAGCTGGCTAAATGGGGAAACTGAGACTCAGAGCTGACTGTGGACTATGTCAGTTGCCTTGGTGGGAGAAACTCCCAGTCTCACATGAGAATTCATTGGAAAGTGGGGCTAGAGCTGAGCAGGTGAGCTGCACTGTTCCCTCTCTGGTGCCTGCCCCACAAGCAGCAAGGAAGGTTGACCTGCCTGGGTGAATACCTAAGGCCCCACCCCCTTACAACTTGACAGTTGCACCAAGACAAAGAAATATGGCCCAAATAAAAGAACATAGCAAAACTTCAGAAAGAGAGCTAAGCGATGAGGAGATAGCCAACCTATCTGATGGAGAGTTTAAAGCCCTGGTGATCAAAATGCTCACAGAATTTATTGAACTTCATTGAAAAATGAAAAAACAAATGAAAGATGCCCAAAATGAAATAAAGCAAAATATTTCAGGGAACCAACAGTGACAGGAAGGAAACCAGGACTCAAAGCAATGATTTGGAACAAAAGGAGGGAATAAACATCCAACTAGAACAGAATGAAGAAATGAGAATTAAAAAAAATGAAGACATACATGGGAACCTCTGAGACAACCTGAAATGTTTCAATATCTGAATTATAGGGGTCCCAGAAGGAGAACAACAACAGCAAGAAATTGAAAACTTATTTGAATAAATAATGAAAAAAAACCTTCCCCAATCTGGCAAAAGAAATAGACTTCCAGGAAGTCCAAGAAGCCCAGAGAGTCCCAAAGAAGTTGAACCTAAAGAGGAACACACCCAGGCACATCATCATTAAGTTACCCAAGATTTGAAGATAAAGAGAGAATAGAAAACAGCAAGAGAAAAGGAGTTACCTAAAAGGAGTTCCCATAAGACTACCAGCTGATTTCTCAAAAGAAACCTTGCAGGCAAGAAGGGGCCAGAAAGAAGTATTCAAAGTCATGAAAGGCAAGGACCTACATCCAAGATTGCTCTATCCAGCAAAACTTTCATTCAAAATGGAAGGGCAGATAAAGTGCTTCCCAGATAAGGTCAAGTGAAAGGAGTTCATCATCACCAAGTCCTTATTATATGAAATGTTAAGGGGACTTACCTAAGAAAAGGAAGATCAAAACTATGAACAGTATAATGACAGCAAACTGACAGCTATCAACAAATGAACCCAAAAGAAAAGAAAACAATGAAAACAAAAACTAAGCAAACAACTAAAACAGAAACAGAATCAGAGAAATGGACATTACATGGAGGGATTTCAGTGGGGGAAAAGGGAGGAATGTGGGGAAAAGGTACAGGGAAGAAGAAGCATAATTGGTAGGCATAAAATAGATGAGGACAGGTAAAAATGGTATAGGAAACAGAGGACTCAAAGAACTTATATGTACAACCCATGGACATGAACTAAGTGCGGGGGGAATGCTGTAGTGTTGGGAGGTGCAGGGTGGCGAGGGAATAAAAGGGGAAAAATTGGGAAAACTGTAATAGCATACTCAATAAAATATACTTTAAAAATATACAATGTCTCTTGAAAGGAATATCTCCAAGCAAGGTGATTCCAGTAGTGGTGGGGTGAGTATCTCAGAGTTCTCAGAGAGACATGATGAATACTGTGAGAGTGTGGAATCAGAATATACTGTTTCCCCACAATTCTATCTAGCATCAGGTGCTGAATGTCTACATGTAGACATTTAAAAAAAAACTTTGAATTTCTAAAATGTATTTTTCCTGAAGCTTAAAATAGTATAAAGTTCCCTGGCTGGTGTAGATCAGTGGATTGAGTGTGGGCCTGTGAACCAAAAGGTTGCCAAGTCAATTCCCAGTCAGGGCACATGCCTGGGTTTTGGGCCTGGTCCCCAGTGGGTGGTGTGCAACAGGCAACCACACATTGATGTTTCTCTCCCTCTTTCTCCTTCCCCTCCCCTCTCTCTAAAAATAAATAAATAAAATATTTTTAAATAAAATTTAAAAATAATATAAAGTATTTTATTTCTCAAATTCCCAAATATTTAACCATTTACTTCACTTATTTGAAATCTAAAATTAAAGTTTAAAAGAATGTTCAACTTCAAGATCTAAAAAAATAAAAAGACCACTCTATATCTCTATGTGTATATATTTTGCATAAACAATACATCCAGGCTGCACAAAAGCTATGCCAGATATTGATGATCTGTGAGGGAAAAGACTAGCTTCCAGCAACACTGAGACATTAACTATCAAGGAAGAGATTATTTCCTGACAGCACCAGGATGATCACAGTGGTTTCAAAGTCATTTTGTATATCAGAAAAAAAAAAACTTTTAAAAACCCAGACTCATGGGAATGCCAATTATAATGCAGATAAAATCAGAGTTGCTCTTGAATGTTGGTAAATGGGTATAAATGGAAGAAGCAGAGCTTTCTTCCTCCCAGTGCACTTTCTCTACCTTAAAACCTAAAGATTGTGCTGAGAGAGAGAGACAGAGAGACAGAGAGAGAAGCTTCTACCAGTGTGCACTGTATGCAGTTAGCCATATGCAAGCTTACCTAGAAGCTGAACCAGAGGGAGAGGATTCTGAGAGGGTGCCAGTGGTGACAGAGGCTGGCTCATCAAGGAAACAGGATGTCCAGAGACCTCAGTTCTCTGAACAAAGGCAAAGGGCTCTGGTCCCAGAGAGACCAGAAAAGGCCTGCAACCCAGCCAGCCAGCCAGCTGGCTACCTACGATGAGAAACTTGCATTTCCCAGCGGTTTCCCATGGTTTTATGCCTCTTGTGCTGTCTTTCTAATTCTCCATCAATAAAGACCATCAGATTATGGTATGAGAAAGACAACATTGAGCATTTTTTCCTATACTTAGTCCAGCATGTCATTATTTTGTTTTAATATATGAACATTTTACTTTCAGATTATAAAACCAGTATTTACTCTATGTAATTTGAAAAAATCAGAAAAATGCAAAGGAGAAAATAAAAATCAACCATCATAGTGCCAACAATAAGTAACAGGTAATAAAAATTTTAAACTTGGTCTTTCTGCAATGCATATACTTCTTACAAAGTTAAAATAGGATACTGTAGAGTTTTATATCTCCTTTTTTTCTGGCTAATATTATATTTAAAAACTTTTCCATATCCACAAAATATTCAAAACATTATATATTGAGATTGGTTGATAATCTATTACCAAAAAAGAGTACCATAAATGTTTAATCATTTCTATTTTTTAAAGTATATTTTATTGATTATGCAATACAGTTGTCCCATTTTTTTCTCCCCTTTATTGCCCTCTACCCTGAACCCCTCCTCCCACCAGCATTCCCCCCTATTCAGTTTGTGTCCATGAGACTTATATGTAAGTTCTTTCACTTCTTCATTTCCTATATTATTCTTAACCTCCCCCTGTCTATTTTGTGCCTACTATTTATGGTTCTTATTCCCTGTACCTTTTCCCTCATTCTTCTCCCTCCCATTCTTCATTGATAACCCTCCCTGTGATCTCCATTTCTGTGGTTCTGTTCCTGTTCTAGTTGTTTGCTTAGTTTGTTTTTGTTTTAGGTTCAGTTGTTGATAGTTGTGACTTTCTTGTCATTTTATTGTTCATAGTTTTGATCTCCTTCTTTTTCTTAGATAAATCCCTTTAACAGTTCATATAATAAGGGCATGGTGATGATGAACTCCTTTAACTTGACCTTATCTAGGAAGCACTTTATCTGCCCTTCCATTGTAAATGATAGCTTTGAGAGATAGAGTCATCTTGGATGCAGGTCCTTGCCTTTCATGACTTGGAATACTTCTTTCTGGCCCCTTCTTGTCTGCAAGATTTCTTCTGAGAAATCAGCTGAGAGTCTTATGGGAAGTCCTGTGTAGGTAAGTGTCTCCTTTTCTCTTGCTGCTTTTAAGGTTCTCTCCTTATCTTTAATCTTGGGTAATTTAATTATGATGTGTCTTGGTGTGTTCCTCCTTAGGTCCAATTTCTTTGGGACTGAGCTTCCTGGAATTCCTTGAAGTCTATTTCTTTGCCAGGTTGGGGAAGATCTCCTTCAATTACTTTTTTCACATAAGTTTTGAGTTTCTTGCTGTTCCTCTTCTCCTTCTGGCACCCCTATGATTTGGATGTTGGAATGTTTAAAGCTGTCCCAGAGGTTTCTAAGCCTCTCCTCATGTTTTTTGAATTCTTGTTTTTTGACTCTGTTCTAGCTGAACGTTTATTTCTTCCTTCTGTTCCAAATTATTGATTCTAGTCAATAATTTGACTAGAATCAATCAGTTTTCTTCCCTTCACTGTTGGTTCCCTGTATGCTTTTCTTTATTTCACTTTGCATAGCCTTCACTTCTCTCTCTATTTTGTGTCTGCAGTCAACCATTTCTGTGAGCATCCTGATTGCCAGTATTTTGAACTCTGCATCTGACAGGTTGGCTATCTCCTCATTGCTTAGTTCTTTTTCTGGAATTTTGATCTGTTCTTTCATTTGGGCCATATTCACATTTCTTTGTCTTGGTGCACCTGTTACGTTATGAGGGGCTGAGCATTAGGTATTTGCCAGGGCGGGACAATCCACATTGCTGCATTGTGGTGCTGTATGTAGGTGAGGGGTCAGAGAGGGAACAATGCTGCTTGCATGGCTCACACCCTGCTTTTAGTCACTTTCCTTGTGAGCCACAAGCAAATTGGGCCCTTCTGATGCCAATTCCTTGGTGGGTGGGTTTATGTATGTTCTAGGATCCCATAGGTCTCTCCAACAAACTCTCCTGTGAGGCTGAGAGTTTCTCATGCCACTGCAACCCCCGTAAGTTTTCACAACCAGAGGTTTTGAGACTTTCTTTCCCTGTGCTAGAACCCTGGGTTGTGTGGTCTGTTTTGCTCTTCCCAGTTGTGGATAAAACCCTGATTTATCCACATGATGCCAATGTGAGATCACCAGCCACTGGCTCCACTGCCCGGTCCTTTAGCCCCTGTCTTGCCACATGTCCTCTCCACCCTGGCTGTCTCTCTCTGCCCCTCCTACCAGCCTGGATGAATATTTCTTCTTTAACTCCTTGGTTATTGGACTTCCATACAGTTCAATTTTCTGGTAGTTCTGGTTGTTGTTGTTGTTTTGTTTTTTTTAATTTGCTGTTGTCTTTTTTGGTTGTGCAAGGAGGCAAACATATCTACCTACGCCTCCATCTTGGCCAGAAGTCTCAATAATTTCTAAATGTTTGGCTGTTAGCTTGTGTCTAACTTTTTCCCATTATTAGAAATATGATGTGCATATTAATTATCACTGCTAATGATGAAAGGCACATATCTTCATCTGTTTCCTTAGGATAGATTTCTATAACAGTGTGGAATCAAAATGTGTATTTTGATTTATAGATGGTCATCTTCCCACAGTGCCCTCACATGATGGTAGGGGCAAGGGAGCTCTTTGTGGTCTCCGAAACCCATTTGGTAAAGGGGCACCAAACCCATTTATGAGGGCTCTAATATGGTAACTACTAGTGACATGTGACTATAGAGCACTTCAGGTGTGGCTAGTATTAAATGAGATGTGCTTATAAGCACAAAAAATAAACCCAGTTTTGAAGACTTATAATTTTATAGTGAGTCCATGTTGAAATGATTATATTTGGACAGACTGGTTTGAACAAAATATATTATCAAAATTAACTTCACCTATTTCTTCTTGCTTCTTTAATGTGTTTGTAGGATACCAACGGATAAATGCACAGAAAACTCAGAAGAAAAGTTTGGACTAGAGACAGCTTCAGAGTCACAGCTGCAAGTGGTTGTAGCCCCTGAGGTGTTTTCTACTAGCACACGGTGTGTGCCTAGCAAACATTTGCTAAGGGAATAGTCTAATCTACCCCCTTTAGTTGTCCACTCTTGTTGCACAATCCCCCACCCCAGGCCTGGAAAAAAGACTAGTGTTTGTTAACAGCCTAATTTTGACATGAAAATAAGTTACCTGACTAACTTGAATTAAAACTACAATCCATCAGTCTTTAAGCTGGGTATGCAAACCTTTAGGAGTCCACAAGGCTTCTCAACAGATGCATGAATGTAAATAGTGTAAAGGAATCTATTTCCAGATCCTCACCTTATGTATTCTTTCCTAAAACTGATTTTCCTGAAGACACATTTTGTGATTTTCTTTTCCCATTTTTTCCTTTCATAATTACTCACTTTCACTCTAGAAAATAAGGAGCTGTCTCTCATCCACCTGGAATCTTACTACAAGAAAGTTGAGGCAGAGAGATTTAGAAACTTGCTCAAAGTCACAAAATTAGTAATTGGTAAGCCACGAATCAAATCTAGGCAATATTTCTGATGTCAATAGAAACTTGATTTACTTCTATTTCCCCGCTCTGCCTTCCTCGGAATCCACTTCATCCTGAAACCATCTCTCCTTGTGGACACAAGATAATTACCCACAATACATACTTCCCTATGAATATCCAGAGTTGGTAAATCTCTATCCCAACATTATAGCAAGCAACCTGACCTAATTTGGCTTGGGTCACATCCCATCCTCTCCCACAATCCTCACCACCACCTGCCACAGTCACAAACATTGTGGCCTGGGAAACTCAATGCACTGGTTGTCATAAGCTAATCAGAGTCCAACCCCAGAGATACATATAGTCAGTTTCCCTGAAGCATATGGACTAACAGAGGTAATGGTAGGTTGTAAAATTAAAACATAAGAAATATTAGGAAAAGGCGAAAGTAGGTGTTATATAGGCAAACTTGATAATGTCAATTATATATCTGGTCCTGGGGAAGATAGAGAAGGAAGGAGAAAAGCATAGATATTTGTAGAAGGGTTCAGCCCTACTCACTGAGCGATACTGTTGCAATCCACATTTGTTCAGACAATGCTCTGTGATACAAAATGATTCCAGTACCCCCTGTAGGAACAAGCTAGGTGTGTCAGATTGTATTTTCCAGAATACTTATGACAGTGTCTCCCATTCTACAGGCTCCTTTTGCAATATGACTTTGCTACATCTACTATCAGGAACTGGGGTCTAACCCTCGCTGCTGTGGTTCAGTGGGTTGAACATCATCCCGCAAAGCAAAACCTAGCTGACTCGATTCCTGGTCAAGGCATATGCCTAGGTTGCAAACCAGGCCCCTCATTGGGGACATGCAAGAAACAACCAATCGATGCTTCTCTCGCACATGCATGTTTCTCTCTCTCCCTTTCTCCATCCCTTCCTCCTCTCTAAAATTAAATAAATAAATAATCTTTTAAAAAAAGAAGAAGTAGGGTCCATGTGCCCTTCTCTTGAATCTAGGTGGAAATAATGTTATGTTGACTTCTGAGCTTATAAATGGTGATATAACTTCTACTTAATTCTCTCTGGGGCCAATTGTTCTTAGAACTGAGCCACCATACTGTGAGGAAGTTCAAGCAGCCCATGGAGAGGCCCATAGGGAAGAACCAAACCTACTGGTTCACAGTCCTAGCTGAACTCCCAGCCAACACCCAGCACCAACTTGCCAAGCATGCCAGTGAACCATCTCAAAAGTGGATCTTTAACCCCATGTTGATCTATTCCAGATGGTACCATATGGGGCAGAGACAAGCTCTCCCTGAAAACCTTGCCAGAATTTCAGATTGCTGATCAAACTAAATGATTCCTGTTGTTTTAAGCCACTAAAATTTGCAGTTGTATTACATAGCCATGGATAATCGATACAGCAAGCAAACACAGACAATGACTATACAGCCAATCACACCTGCCATTTCACCCACCCCTAGCTACATACATGATGAGAAAAAACACCCAGACATAACTATGTTTTATTTTAACTTTTTATTAGGAAAAACCTCAAACATACATCAAGTAAACAATGAACCCATTACCCAGTTTCAACAATCATCATCAATATGTGATTCTTATATTATTTGTATATCCATCCAGTTTCCTACATGGTCTTCATTATATTTTTTAGGTAAAATTTACATGAATTCAAATGCAAAAATCTTAGCTGTATAATTTTGACAATGGATACATCTACACCACAGTCATTTTCCACCTCCTCAGAGATTTCTTTGTTTCCCTTTCCAGCTAAGCCTTCTGTAGCAGTCAAGGTCCAGTCAGGAGATAGAAAGCACACCAGTAATTTAAATATAGAACATTTATTCTATTCTAACAATTAAACTCTAATAATTTGATTCAGAGTTACACTAACAATTTTTTTAATTTTTAAAGATTTTATTTATTTTTAGAGAGAGGGGAAAGGAAGGAGGAAGAGAGGGAGAGAAACATCTATGTGTGGTTGCCTCTCACGTGCCCCCCACCAAGGACCTGGCCTGCAACCCAGGCATGTGCCCTGACTGGGAATCGAACTAGCGACCCTTTGCTTCACAGTCCAGTGCTCAATCCACTGAGCCACACCAGCCAGGGCCAATGATTTTAATAGAACAAGAATTCATATGTTAGAGAAAACAGAAAGTGATAGACAAAATGTATGAAAAGATGCAGAATTTTAATTGGAATGTACAGAGGATGAAAAAGAATCAAATGGACATTCTAAAACTGAAAAACATACTTTTTGAAATTAAGAACTCATTTAATGTATTTAACAGTAGATAGGACACAGCATAAAACAGATTCAGCAAGCTCAAAGACAATCAATAAAAAATATCCAAACTTGGACAAAGAAGGAAAAAAGGAGAAAGAACAAAGCAAAAGAGACATGTAGGACAATGTAAAAAAAATTGAACATATTTGTCATTGGAGTCCCAGAAGAAGAAGAAATTGGGTAAAAGAAACAGTTGAAAATGACCAAGAATTTTCTAAAACTGATGAAAAATTAATCAACAGATTGAGTAAACCCAGCAAATTAAGCAGGATTTTTTTTTAAGCAGCGACTATTCAAGAGGTTTGCAGGTAAATAATATTCTAAGTAAACCACCAGGTTTTATTTAAGGCAGATATATGAAGTTTAGAAGAGGTTAAACATACAGGAAAATCTGTGATGAAAGATTAAATATTCCAAAATTTGCCGATGGGTTTTAGAAGAGTGTGAGGTCCGGCAACTTGGGTCAGATGGACAAATGTACAGAAACATGAGGCACAAAGGGATTCATCCTGGTAGTCACATGGGGAAAGCAGGTAACCAGGTTAAGGAGGGTACGTGGGGCCCCAGAAGACTGCTTTCTTGCATTGGCTGGCAATGTGGTAGTGAGATGAATGAAGGATTCCTTAAGTGAATATCGCCTTAAGCAATGGGGAGCACTTCTGTGGGCCTCTTTTCTCTGGGGGCAGAGCGATACAGTTGGCTGGTGAGGAAGTGCTCACACTCAGAGGAAGAACCAAGGATGCCTCTCACAGCTTTGTAGTGTTATAGCAAGTGGAGAGCAAGGCTAAGAGAGGCTATCACTTCTTGATGTACCCTGACCCTCAGCTCAGGTCCACTTCTGCCACCTGCCCCATGGCCAACCTGGACTGTCATCACTCAAAATGGCTCTATCCTGAATCTTAAATACAAATATTCCACTTTCGGACCCCTATCTCCTACTTTGCCAGCTCCCTCACTCAATTACTACCTCTATTCCTCTTCACTCACCCCTTAGCAACCTCCACTTTCTACCCATATATCTGTATCATGTCTTATTCTCATTCCCCACCCAGTCCTTAGAGTCCTTGGCCCACCACTCCAGGCACTCTCAAAAGTGTAGTGCCCTCACCATTGCCCTTCCATTCTATATGCCTGGCAAACTCCAATCCTGGATGAAGTCAACTTGCATTTCTGTACCTACATGTGGCTTACTGAGTGCTGCTTGAGAAAAAGTACATAATTGGGAAGATGAGTACCACTCCTGTACATATTTTTAAGTATATTTTATTGATTATGCTATTACAGTTGTCCTATCCCCCTCCAACTGGCACCCCTCCTCCCACCAGCATCCCCCCCTTTAGTTCATGTCCATGGGTTGTATATATAAGTTCTTTGAATTCCCTGTTTCCTCTACCATTCTTAACCTCTTCCTGTCTATTTTATGCCTACCAATTATGCTTCTTATTCCCCAGACCTTCCATTGTTCTCCTCCCCCTCCTTCCTGAAAACCCTCCATGTGATCACCATTTCTCTGGTTCTGTTCCTGTTCTAGTTGTTTGCTTAGTTTTTGTTTTTGTTTTTCAGGTTCAGTTGTTGATGATCGTGAGTTTGTTGTCATTTTACTGTTCATAGTTTTTGATCTATTTCTTAGATAAGTCCCTTTAACATTTCATATAATAAGAGCTTGATAATGATGAACTCCTTTAACTTTACCTTATCGGGGAAGCATTTTAATTATATAAAGGTACAACATAAAGGAAATGGCTCACAAATAAAATCACAAAAAAATTAAAATACATCTGTATACAGAGTACAAAATTAGGGTTGCCCTCTAAAACCATCCCCCAAAACATTTGCTGTAAATAGTTTGGCATATGCTCTATACATGTATTGTCTTAAATACAGATACAGGTATACATATAAGCACACATTTATACATACATACACCTATACATATATATGGGAAATCACATAGGTAGCTAGATTGCAGCAGACACGTTGTTGGGCAACTTGTATTTTTTTTAATTGAATATGTCTTGGGGAGATTGTCTTCTCAAAAGCTCAGATACAGTTAATTCTAAATATATAACATCCTATTCCTGTATTCACATTTAGATTACTATTTTCACTATGTAAAAATGTTATAATGAATAAATATCCCTGTACATCCTTCTGATCACATATGCAAGCATATCTCCAAAGTGGATCCTTAGAAGTGGAAACGTTTGGTTAAAAGGTAGAAGCATTTGAGATTTTAATAAATACTTCTAAATTACCATCCAAAAAGGAGGGGGCCTGTCCTACCTGCATAGGAGAGAGTTTTTACCCCAGCTGGGCTCTCAACACTGGCTGCCTGCCTCTCCTCTTTCCTTCCCTAGGAGGAAGGGAAGAGGAGAGCTAATTCTCCCCATAATTTAATTCTCCCCATAATTTAACCTCTGCTCCTTCCATCCTCGCCCAAACATACACATTCTTGGCAAATAGCTCACCAAATATTTGAAGAAAAAAATAATAGAAGTCACCAGAGGAGAACTTCCTTGGCTTGTTCCCCCCAAACCTACAAAGCCTGCCCATCCCTATCCTGTCCTTCTCTCCCCTTATGTGGGTAGGGAGATGGGGAGACAGTCCTTCGCCTGGTTTAAGGAAATCCTGGGTGTGGGGTCCTTCCCTTCACAAAGGGTTGGCTTATCTTTCCTCTCAAGGTGTCTGTGTCCCCTCTCTGCTTAGCTAACCTCAATCTATCTTCTGCCTTCATCGCTCCACTGAAACCCAAGGCTCGCCTGGGGCCGAATCCACTACATCCCTTCTGGTCCTTATCTTAAGCTACACTATTTTCCACTGCCTTCGTAAAGCCACACTCTCCTGATTTCTCTGTCTCTAGGGCACTTCTTTCTCACGCCTGATCTTGTCCTCAAACTCCCCTAGTCTGAACCCGCAAAGTTGGAGCTTGGGGTTTCTGTCCTGGGGCCTCGTGTTCCTTCTCCCTGGGAGATGTCACCCACCCCTCTCTCTCAGCCACCATTACCTCTGTGTTCTCCTGGATCTCCACCTTCAGTCCAGACCGCCTATCTGACTTCATTCTCTTTCACTCCGCTCGTCGGGCCTCCACTCCCTCTCCCAGCCAAACCTCAGCCCCTCCTCCGGGAAATCCCTTCGATTCCCCCCTCTTCTAACTCCGCCGCCAAGTGGCTGCAGTACCTCGCAGATCTGAGGAACGTAGTTCTGCTTGAAGTAATTTCTCAGCCTGGGGCTGGCCCTGCGTAGCGAGGCCATGGGAAAATGCCTCACAACCCTGCACTCTCAGCGGGCTCTTCCCGGCGGGAGCAGTAGAAGCAGAGCAAGCAGCTGGGCTGGCGCGTCCCCGCGTTGCCCCGGCAACCAGGGGGCGTGTCACAGCCGGGCCCCAGTACAGTGGGCAGCCGGGAGAGGGGCGGGCCAGGGTCTGGATTTGGGGGCACAGGCCCGGGAGGAAGTCTTGGGAAGCTCTCCCCCGGGCGGTGGGAGTCCCCTTTTGTCCCCTTCGGGTCACGCAGTGTGGCAGTTCTTCACGGTATCTGGATCTTCTCTACCAGCCTCTCTCCCCACCTAGGGGAGCTGCCGGGATGTGTCACGCCAGCAGTGGGCGGTTTTACTGTTTTTGCAGGGCCGTTTCCGGGAGGCGGAGCTCAGACTCCCATTTTCCTTTTCCTCCCGTCGTTTTAGTCGAGCTCCGCTGGCTGTGGCGCCCCAGAGCTTCCCGCGCCAGGCCCTGCGCTGCACTGCGGCCGAGGTGGCAGCATGGGCGGCGCCCGGCGCGTGGGCTGGGTGGCGGCGGGCCTGGTCCTCGGGGCCGGTGCCTGCTATTGCATTTACAGGCTGGCGCGGGGCCAGCGGCCAGGAAGCCAGAGGCTTCGGCTGCGTTCCTCCTGGTCCGCAGGTGAGGCCGGGGGACAGTGGGCAGGTGGGCGGGCCCTGGAGCGATCCTAGGGGCGGCTGTTGAAGATGCCGCAGGCGTCCCGGCCTTTCCTGAGCTCCGAGTGGAAAGGAACCAGAGCGGGAGGAAGGAGGGTGGCTCAGGTGCTGAGGGCGTATCGTCCACTTAAGGGGGTAGGGTTCTGATCCTCTTCCCCTCCTCCACTTCTTTGTTCCAAATCCCAGGATGAAAAATTGCTCAAACTTTCTGCCTAGTCTGGCGTCACAGTTGAGGATTAGGTTATTCAAAAGCATATTGATTGCCTCTCATGTTAAAGCTTGCTCCCGGCCTTTATGCTACCAAAGGGAGTCCCCCTACTGTGGACGGTGTGTTGTGGGGGCCTGGGGCAGCAGAAATTCTGTGTGCAGTTGCCCTGGAAGAAAGAACGCCAGAGGCAGTTCTTCTTGGACTCAGCATAGCCTCTGAGAGGGGAGGTACCTTACAGTCACCGTGGTCCATGTATATGCAAAATTGTAGAGGGGATGCTGGAGATAGATGTATAATAGATATAGCTATTTCAAAATGGCTATATCTGCATGGGGGACGCCCTCCTGGTGGACAAGTACAGGGTTAGGTTTCTGTCCAGAAGTTGGTAGATGCATTCAGGATTCTAACAATTTGCTGAATATTCTGGAGGGATAGTTCAGATAATGGAAGCTATTAGGGAAGTAAGAAATCTGCCAACCAAGAAACTCCCCTCTACAAATGGAGAAAAGAATTATAAATAGCTTTATCATAGCACAAACATTCAACCAGATTGTTACACCCATCACAGGCAATCTGGTAATAGGATTGCAAAGACAAAGAATCCTTGCCCCTTTATGTACACAGGCAGATGTATCTCTATATATAAGTTCGCTGGTAGTTGGGGTGGCTATTTGTGTTGGCCTTTATCCAAAAGGAAAAGATTTCTCATTATCTTTATGACAAACAGGTGCCAACAAGGAGCCAGTGCCAAGCCTAAACTCAGAGACAAGGAGATCAGCTCCATCTGATCTCCCTTGATGATTAAGTTTTAAAATGATAATCGTAAACCCCCTAAGAAAGACTTTCTTGGATTGTAAAGTGGCAAGAAGCTTACTTAGCTTTTTAAAAGATGTATATTTATGTTCAAAGGAGAGATAAAGGAATTACAAGTTTGCTCAAGAAAATGCCCTGAGAAAAGAGTGTATGGGAGGTCTCTT
The DNA here is from genome assembly GCF_019186645.2 of Phyllostomus hastatus. Taxonomy (NCBI): domain Eukaryota; kingdom Metazoa; phylum Chordata; class Mammalia; order Chiroptera; family Phyllostomidae; genus Phyllostomus; species Phyllostomus hastatus. Next base: position 44,938,181 of record NW_025334041.1, read on the forward strand.
TTTACACAAGACAAAAATCCATTTTTTTCAGATCTGCATTTATCCTTACTTACAAAGCCTAATTTGTAGTATTTGTGTCAGAGACATTTCTGTATAAGTAATTGGTCTGGTGGCCTGGACTCACATACCTTCTCACTTATACTAATAAAGAGTGACAGTCTTACTTTTAAACTTAATTAATTTTACTAGTTTCCAAAATCACCATTACCTTAGGTCAGGCAACTTATTAAATGTTGCTCAGGGTCCCTTCTTCCAGAAGCTACACCTTTATATTTGAAGTCTGGGAAATAACTATTTTGTAAGCATCATGTTTAGATTTTAGAGGATGATCTTTTTTAAATTGAGGTACAATTAACATATACATTCTTTAGTTTTAGATGTACAACAGCATGATGTCATATACTTACGGGTATATCTTGCAAAATGACCGCCACACATAGTTGTACATTTTTTCTTGGGATGACAACTTTTAAGACTTACTTCTTGTAGCAGTTTTCAAGTATATAATATGTTAACTAGAGTCACCAAGCTGTGTGTTACATCCCCATGACGTATTTCTCTTGTAACGGGAAATTGATGCCTTCACCTAGTTTATGAATGGGGCCACCACCACACCCTCCCACCACACTACCTCTGGCAACCACCAGTCTGTGCTCTGTATCTGAGTTTATTTGTTTTTAGATTCTACATGTAAATGAGAAAAAGTTTGGCCTCCTTCGTCTAGCTTATTTCACTTAGCATAATGTCCTCAAGATCAATCCCTGTTGTCATTTATGGCAGGATTTCTTTTTATGGCTGAATAATATTTCATACACACACACACACACACACACCACTTTTTCTTTAACCATCCATCAATGGGCACTCAGGTGATTTCCACATATGGTAAATCATGAACATGGGGGCACAGATATCTTTTCAAAGTAGTGATTTTGTTTTCTTTAGACAACACCCAGGATTATATAATAGTTTGATTTTTGATTTTTTGAGGATCCTCCATACAGTTTTCCATAGTTGCTGCACCAGTTTACATTCCCACCAACAATGCACAATTGTTCCCTTTTTTCCTACATCCTCACACTTCTTATCCTCATTACTTCTTATCTTTTTGTTGTCTCTTTGATGATAGACATTCTAACAAGTGTGACATGATAGCTCATTTTGGGTTTTTTAATCCGCACCTGAGGACATATTTCCCTTTTGCTTTTCAGAAAGAGAGAGAGGAAGGGAGAGAAAGAGAGAAATACTGATGTGAGATAGAAACGTCAATCAGCTGCCTTCTTGTTCGTGCCCCAACTGGGGAATCAAACTTACACAGTGTAGATATGTGCCCTGACCAGAAATTGAACCCACAACCTTTTGGTCCACGGGATGATGCTCCAATCAACTGAGCCACACCGGTCAGGGCCACATTGTGGTTTTGATGTGCATTTCCCTGGTGGACTCGTTGGCCATGTTTGTGTCTTTGGAAAAATATCTATTCAGATCTGCCCATTTCTTAATCAGATTGGTTTCATTTTCTGGCTGTTGAGTTGCAGGAGTTCTTTATATACGTTGGATATTAACCCCTTATCAGATAGATGATTTGCAAATATTCTCCCATTCCATAGGTTGCCTTTCATTTTGTTGATGATTTCCTTTGCTGTGCTGAAGCTTTGCACTTTGATGTAGGACCACTTGCTTATTTTCACTTTTGTTGTTTTTGTTTTTTTATGTCAAATTCAAAAAAATCATGCCAAGACCTATGTTAAGAAGCTTACTGCCCATGTTTTCTTCTAGGAGTTTTATGGTTTCAGGTCTTACTTTCAAGCCCTTAGTCCATTTTGAGTTGATTTTTGTGCATGGTGTAAGGTAGTCCAGTTTTATTCTTTGCATGTAAAGAATATCTACGTAAAGAATATCTATGTAAAGAATGTATGTAGCTGTCCAGTTTTCCCAACACAGTCCTTCCCCGTTGTACATTTCTGGCTCATTTGTCATAAATTAATTGATCGTGTATGTGTGAGTGTATGTCTGCAGTCTTTAAGGTTTTCTATATATTTATCTGCAAATAGTTAACAGTTTTACTTCTTTTCCAATTTGGATGCCTTTTATTCTCCTTTCCTAATTGCTTTGGCTAGGACTTCCAATACTGTGTTAAATAAAAGTTGTAAAAGTAGACATCCTTGTGTTGTTGCTGATCTTAGAGAAAAACCTACAGCTTTTCACTGTTTAGTGTGATGTTAGCTATGGGCTTGTCATATGTGCTCTTCATTATTTTGACATTCCCTCTACATTTATTATGTTTACATTCCTCTATACTTGTTTCTCCATCTATTGATCATATGATGTTTACCCTTTATTTTGTGAAGTGGGATATCACATGGACTGATTTACAGATGTTGAACCATCTTTGCATCCCCAGCATAAGTTTCAGTTGATCGTGTTGTGTAAACTTTTTAATGTACTGTTGAATTCAGTTTGGCTGTATTTTGTTGAGATTTTTGCATCTGATCATCAGAAATATTGGCCTGTGGATTTCTTCTCTTATGGCATCCTTGTGTGGTTTTGACATCAGGGTACTGTTGGCCTCATAAAATGAGTTTGGAAGAGTTTCCTCTCTCTTTGTTTCCATTTACTTCTGCTCTGGTCTTTATTTTATTCCTTCTGCTAATGTTCAGTTCATTTGCATGTTACAATTGAAGCCTGCTCCTTAGGTCATAGCTATTAAGATAAGCAAATAAGCCTCTTTCTGGGGGAAAAACCGATTTTCATCTGCTGTCTGGGCTAGGCCCTAGGTTAGCAGCAGTCTGCACAGTACCTTAACTATCTCTTAATTTGCTATAGCCTGTGGATCTTGTGGATGAAAGCCCCATTGGCTTTCAAAGCTGGATGTTTTGGGGGCCCATCTCTCAGGTGGGAGTCTTAAAAACTGAGGCACAGGATGCCTCAGTTAAAAACTGAGGCATCCAGTTCCTTCACTCCTCAGGGAAAACCTAGAAGGATGAATTTCCTCCCAGTTGTGGCAAGGATGGGTTTTATGGCCAGGTTTTGTCTCTGCTGGTTTTGATAGTTTTTTCTCATTCTCCCAGTGTGTAGGAATCCCTCAGTTTCTGGGTTTCTTTCAGAGGGCATTGTGCCCTGCGTGCTGTAGATTCAGTTTGTGGGAGAAGGTGAGCTCAGTATATTTCATAACACCATCTTGAACCAGAACCAGGTGATCTTTTCTTTGTCTTAAAATTCAAGAAATTTATAATTCTTACAACATCAAGACTGTTTGAGGGGATTGAGAACAATGGAAATAATCGCACTTCATTCAACAACCTAATATCAAAATCTGACAAGGATTATATAAAAAGACTATAAATCTGTCTCAATTATGAATAAAAATGTAAAAATGTTAAATAAAATATTACCAAATCAAATCCATCAAGGGATTAAAGTCATAATATACCAAGCCAAATGGGTATGTGAGGACTATTTATATTGGAAAATATATTAATGTAATTTATTGTAAATAAATTTATTGTAATTTATTGCATTAATATAGAGTAAAAGCAAAAATACATGATGACCCCATAATAAAAATTAATTAATTAAAAAATAATAAACTTCACTGCAAAAAAATAATAATACAGCATTTGAAAATTATCGTTTCTGATAAAAAATGCAGCAAGTTAGGAATAAATGGAAGGAAATGTTCTTAAATTGATGAAGAGTATTCATCAGAAGCCAAATCAAACATAATATTTAATAGTGAAACCTAGTAGCATCTTTACTAAATTCAAGAACAAGAAGAGGGCCCTGCTATCACAACTGCTTTTCAACACTGACCTGGAGTCATACCTTGATGAGACAAGAAAAAATGCATAAATACTAGAAGGAACACAATTATAATTAGTAAGTGACATAATGATTTATTTGGAAAAATCCAAAAGAATCAAATGAGTAACTTTTAGAAGCAGTGAGTTTAATAAAGAAACTTAAACGCAAAATAAATATTCTGAAATCAGTAGCTTCTTGTATATAAGCAATTACCAATTTAAAATTTTAGTTGACAAGATTTCATTTATGGTGGCAATAAAAACTTTAAAAACTAAGACTACCTCTAGCAAGAAGCCTATATGAAGGTAATTTTAAATGAAGGACATTAGGCTACACAAACAGTATATGTTCCTGGATGGAATGAGTTTGTACCATGACAGTTAATTTAAAATTCATCTTGCTGTAATGTTATTTGGTAGTCACTTTTCTTTCCTTTGAGAACTGTAATTTCCCCTCAGTTTACCCAAGGAAATGGTGAACCACTGAGTCCAAAATTCTTTCACTGTCTTACTGGCACGAAGCTAAGTGGAGAACCATCACACGTGTTTGCCTCACCTATGTTGTTACCAGTGGCAACACTGGTAGTTTGAAACCAGTGCTTCAGAATTGACCAGTGGAAAAGCTGGGTGTTTGGTGATCACCATCCTCTAAAGCAGGGGTGCCAAACTCATTTCCACTGGGGGCCACGTCAGCCTCGAAGTTGCCTTCAAAGGGCCGAATGTAATTTCAGCTCCTTAACAGTTAGGGAGTACTTACATTTATACAGTCCTAAAATTATTTCAGCCCTTCAAAGGCAACTGCAAGGCTTATGTGGCCCCCAGTAAAAATGAGTTTGACACCCCTGCTCTAAAGGGTTTAGAGTTTTAGATTCATTTCTTTCCTGAAAAAGTAATGCATGATTTTTATTTAAAAATTCAAGCAGAGAATATAGGATTATTTACAAAATTAAATGGGGCTCATCGTTATAATAGATTAAGAAGGATGGTGGTGGCATATGGGGCTGGGGGAGCCGTAATGGACCAGGAGTGAAAAGATCTATTCTAAGCCCTGGCTGGCGTAGCTCAGTGAATTGAGCGTGGGCTGTGAACCAAAGTGTCGCAGGTTCGATTCCCAGTCAGGGCAAATGCCTGGGTTGCAGGCCACAGCCCCCAGCAACTGCACATTGACGTTTCTCTCTCTCTCTCTTTCTCCCTCCCTTCCCTCTCTAAAAATAAATAAATAAATAAATAAATAAGTAATCTTAAAAAAAGAAAATTAATACAAAAAAATCTGATTCTAGAGCCAGTTTTTTATTAACCAGCTGTTTGTCCTATTCATAATAATAACTAAAATATTCCAGGCCTTCATGGTATTTGAGGCACAAAAATGCTTTGGGGCAGGGACTATTAACTCCCATTTAACAAATGAAGAAACTGAGGTATAGAGGGGTTAAGTCTCTCATCTGGTAAGTAGCTTAGCTGGAATTACAACTATACAGTCTAGCGCCTTAGTCTTGGCTTATTTTAAGCTACCACATTGTACCTCTTCCCTTCAAGTGAAATTCTATAATTTAACACTTTTCCCTGTAAAAATTTATTTAACCATTTATACATAATTTTATTTAACTATTTATACATAATTTGTTTAATATATCTGTAAAACTTTTTTATTAGGTTATCCAAAAAGTCTGGTTAGTTTTTTCCATAAAATAAAAGATACATTTTTCATTTTCACCAATAACTTTATTGATTGGGGTATTTTGATATGTTGGCTATCTCTTGCTATTAGCTTCTAGTGGACAGAGGCCAGGGGTGCAACTAAACATCTTCTAGTGCATAAGATGGCCCCACAGCAAAGAATTCTTTAGCCAGAATGTCAAGAGTACCAAGAAATTTCACAAACCACTTTTGACATGTTCCATCAGTCACAGCACCTTCTCCATACACTGCACAAATCTTTTTTTGAGTTTTTACCTTGAAGTAATAAAGCATAATATGCTGAGAATGTTGCGTATTTTCTTCAATCTTCAATATTAAAATGGTTACACAAAAACTCACCAATTTTAACAAGTTTTTTAATGAATTTTATTTATTTTTAGAGAGAGGGGAAGGGAGGAAGAGAGGGAGAGAAACATCAGTGTATGGTTGCCACTCTTCTGCCCCCTACTGGCAACCCAGGCCTGTAACCTGACTGGGAATCGAACCAGGGACCCTTTGGTTCACAGGCTGGCATTCGATCCACTGAGCCATACCAGTCAGGGCCAGTTTTGATAAGTTTTTATTTAAGTGCACGCCGATATGACAGCTGTCACAATTGAATCTAACAAAATTGTTTTGAGTGAAGTGAAAGACAACTAAGCACAACTAGAGCCATTGTATGGAAAAAACTAAGTGAATTTTTGGCCAACCCAATAAAAATGGCTTTGTGTGGAAATGTATAAGGAAAAAATAGGATTTTGAAATGTCTTGGAAGTATGGCTGAGTTAAATTTATTATATTTCTGTCACATGTATGTGTATAAAAATCACACAACTTCCGAGTTACATAGGAACCTTTGGAACCAGTTATAGTCTTAGATCAATGCTTTTATTTTAAGAGATGAGAAAATTGAGACTCAAGAAGAGGTTAAATGACTTGGCTACAGCGTTGTATTTTCATTTCTCTAGTCTCTGCTACTAACTCCTGTGTGACTTTAGGCAAATCCTTGAATGATCTTGGCTTTCAGTTTGTTTGTGTTAAAATTACAGGTTTGGATGAACCCTAAATTTTTTTCAGTTCTAGAAATCTGTGTTTTTGTCATTCTTTCACTCATCTTTTCAAGTATTCTTTGGGTTAAACCCTGTTTTATAAGGTGTAAATGAGTGGATCCAGGAGTAAAAGCAAGGCCCAGAGATCCTGATAATGAGACCTAGGAGTGAGAATCTGCTGGCTTAGCTTTCATATTTTCCTAACAGTTGATTTCTTTCTTATTTGGCATCTTCAGGACATCATATCACTTATTGGTTCCCATAATCTATATTTGTTCCTTCCCCTCATAGTTGTTGTGATTCTCCTTTAAGCAGTAGACTTAATTATTTTAATTACAGCAGTAATACATCTTGTTTACAGCAGTAAAACCTGTTCATTATTTGTTTAAAAGTCAGAAAGTACTCACTAGCACAGGGTAGAAAATAAAGTCATTTTTATTCCTAGCACTCAAAGATAACTATCTATAATAACTTGGTACATATTTTTTAAAAGAAAAGCACAGATGTAACATCGTACAGTCAGTACCTGGTTTGTATAACCTTCTCCCCTTCTCTACTCCCAGTAGTATGTTATGGACATATGCATTGTCTGACCTGTAATCACAGTGTTATAAAAAATGGTTTTCAGGATCTCCTGGGGGTGGCAAACAATGTTAGCCAGGAAGATGGAGTCTCAGACATGGCACTAGCTGTGGCTCTCTGAGGGGAGGGTTCAGAAAAGGAACAATGGCTTGCCTTTCTATCTGGGTGGAGGCTGTACCCCAGCTCTCTCCTTGATGCCAGACTCTTCACTTTCTCCCTGTATGTCACTGGTGCCTTTCAATCTGCTACCCTGGTGCTTGGGCTCAGGAATGGAGGCATAGGTAGACACACTGTGCCTCCTCACACAACCAAAATAAGGTCAGCAACAATTTAAAACTAAGATAACAACCAGATCTGACAGAAAATTGAACTGTATGGAAGTTGGACAACCAAGGAGTTAAAATACACACATTCATCCAGACTGGTGGGAAGGGTGGAGTTGGGCAGCTGGGCGGAGAGGGTTCATGGCACAAAAAGCAATGTGTAAGAAGTAATGCATCCCAGGTGCTTAAGGCATCCCGAGCACACAGGCGGCTGGCAGACCCAGTGAGGCAGCAACTGTGAAGCGAGGCACTGCGCACAAGGCGCCTGACTCTCTGGGCCACATTCCTGCCCAGATAAACCAGGTGAAATTGGGCAGAGAGACAGACTGAGCAACCCAGGGTCTCAGCACCGGGAAATAGAACCTCGGGACACTGATTGAAAACACCTGTGGGGGTTGAGGCACAGAGAGACTCCCAGCCTCACAGGAGAGTGGGTTGGAGAGACCTGCAGGGTCCTAGAATGTACACAAGCCCACCTACACGGGAATTAGTGCCAGAAAGGCCTAGTTAGCTCGGGAGAAACGGTGGAAGGGACTGAAATCTGATGGAGAGAGGAGCAAGGGCCATTGTTTCCTCTCAGACCCTGCCTCACATACAACGTCACAACACAGAGACTGGGTTGCCCCTCCCTGGTGAACACCTAAGGCTCTGCCCCTCATACATAACAGGTGCACCGCCCCCCCTCAAAAAAAAACAACTCAAACTGAAGTACAAACCAGAGCGCCAGAGCCAATATTTTTAAGCAACCAAGAGATAGCCAGCCTATCACATGCACAGTTCAAAGCACTGGTGATCAGGATGCTCACTGAACTGGTTGATTTTGGTTGCAAATTAGATGAACAAATGAAGGCTATGATAAGAGAAATGAAGGAAAATGCACAGGGAACTAATAGTGATGGAAAGAAAGCTGGGACTCAAAACAATAGAGTGGACCAGAAGGAAGAAAGAAACAACCAAACAGAAAAGAATGGAGAAATAAGAATTTAAAAAAATGAGGAGACGCTTAGGAACCTCCAGGACATCTTTAAATGTTCCAACATCCGAATTATAGGGGTACCAGAAGGAGAAGAGGAAGAGCAACAGGCAGAAAAGTTATCTGAACAAATAATAAAGGAGAACTTCCCCAATCTGGCAAAGGAAATAGACTTCCAAGAAATCCAGGAAGCTCAGTGAGTCCCAAAGAAGTTGGACCCAAGGAGGAACACACCAAGGCACATCATAATTACATTAGCTAAGGTAAAAATGAAGGAGAGAATCTTAGAAGCAGCAAGAGATAAGGAGACAGTCACCTACAAAGGAGTTCCCATCAGACTGTCAGCTGATTTCTCAAGGGAGACCTTGCAGGCAAGAAGGGGCTGGAAAGAAGTATTCCAAGTCATGAAGGGCAAGGACCTACATCCCAGATTGCTCTATCCAGCAAAGCTTTCATTTAGAATGGAAGGGCAGATAAAGTGCTTCTCAGATAAGGTCTAGTTAAAGGAGTTCATCATCACCAAGCCTTTATTTTATGAAATGTTAAAGGGACTTATCTAAGAAAAAGAAGATTAAAAAAAACATGTATAGTAAAATGATGGTAAATTCACAATTATTAACAACCACACCTAAAACAAAAACAGTAAGAAACTTAGCACACAACTAGAACAGGAACAGAACCACAGAAATGGAGATCACATGGAGGGTTATCAACAAGGGAGTGGGAAGAGGAGAGAGGGGGAAAAGGTACAGAGAATAAGTAGCATAGATGGTAGGTAGAAAATAGATGGGGGAGGGCAAGAATAGTAGAAGCTAAAGAAATTATGACACATGGACATGAACTAAAGGGGGGGAATTTGGGTGGTAGAGGGTGAGCAGGATGGGGGGGAGTGAAGGGGTGCAAATGAGGCAACTATAATAGCATAATCAATAAAATATATTTAAAAATGGTTTTCATTTTTCTTGTGATGATTCCTGCAAAGAGAATTTTTTTACACATTAGAGCTACAAATTCTAAAAAGTCACTAAGCAGATCTGGCATTTGACTTCCAGGATTCACTCAGAATGACAGCTTTTCTCTTGTAGCTCCCCTAGCAGGACAGGATTGTTCCCTAGCATCGCAGTCTCCAGTTCCTTGTTCATATATAGCAAACAAAAATGCTGCACCACAGACTCGATTGGGTTACTCCCCTAACCTTTTCTCCTGCCGGAGGTACTCTGAAAATTGTGATCAGAAAAGGTCTGCTTAAATACAAATCCCACTCCCATAGGCAAGTGTGTCATTGGATGTGTGTACCTAATTTTTAAAAGAAACAGAAAATGCAGCTGCCATTAGGGTGTGTATTACTTGCATGTACTGTCTTACCGAAATACCAAGTGATTAATTTCTTAATGTCTGTAAGCCTGTTTCCCACCTGTAAATTGAGAATTGTAGTAGTATCTTCTTCCCAGGGTTCCTTGAGGATTAAATGAGATAAAGCACATAAAGTACTTAACACCGTGCCTGGTATCAGGGCATTCAGTGCTGTTTTTAAAATTTTTTTTAAAGATTTTATTTATTTATTTTTAGAAAGGGAAGGGAGGGAGAAAGAGAGAGAGAAACATCAATGTGTGGTTGCTGGGGGCCATGGCCCGCAACCCAGGCATGTACCCTGACTGGGAATCGAACCTGCGACACTTTGGTTCACAGCCCGCACTCAATCCACTGAGCTATGCCAGCCAGGTGTTTTTAAAATTTTTTATATCTCATGCTGCTTGTAGGTGAACTTTAAATAATATTCTTCTTATGCAGAAGACTTAACCAATGGTTCATATGATGATGTCCTAACTGCTGAACAACTTCAGAAACTCCTTTATCTGCTTGAGTCAACTGAGGATCCTATAATTCTTGAAAGAGCTTTGGTCACTCTGGGTAACAATGCAGCCTTTTCAACTAACCAGGTAAGTATCCCAGTGCCAACAACAGGCTCCTCTCATTCTTACACACCAGCAGTAATTGTGACCCTGAGCAGTAACCTCCCTGAGCCTCAATATCCTTATCTATACAATGTGGCTACTTACACCTATGACAGAAGGTTTGTTTTCTTGGGAAAAGATCAACTTAATAGGTTTCTAGATCCCTATGAAGTTGGTCACAGGTATCACATTCATAATAAGTTTAACATTGCATGGCCTTTTTAATTATTTGAAACTCAGCAGAACATTTAAGTACATGCTTTACAGTGTAATAACTCTTAACGTGGATGGTTCTAGTACAGGTGGTCCCCAATCTCTCTGACAACCACTAACGAATGAAAACAGCTTCTACAAGTAGAGACCTGACACCAAGACTAAATAAAGAGCTTAATTGGAATGCTTTTGTCTCTGCCCCCACCCCATCCAATGGAAAAAGAGTAGAAAATTTTTTATTATTTTCAGCTAATGCCCTTTGTTAACATGGTCATGAATGCAAAATTAATTTGAATTTATACTTTATTTCAGTCCAGTTTTCTCTAGTATGGCAAGATTTACTGTAAAGCTCTAGTGATTTTTAATGAAATATAAAGAATATTTGTGTATTGCTCACATTCTTTCAGTTGCAAGTGACAGAAATTGGCTTAAATTATTCTGAACCAGAAAGGGGAAATATTGAGCTCAGTTAACTTGGACATCCAAGAATAGCACTGCTTTCAGACACAAGTGAACACAGTTCAAGGCTATGGAAAGTGTTGTCAGAGCTCTCTTTATCTTCTGTCTTTGCTTTACCCCTGCTTCCTTTTGTGTATTGGTCTTTGTCTCTCTGGCCACAGAGAAGTTTTCTTCATAGAGATGGAAGCAAAGCAACTGGCCTCTGAAGCATTCCTGTAGCTCATAATCCAGAAAGTTGAGTTGTCATGCTAAGATCAAGTGCCCACTCTTTGGGTCAGTTGCGGGGTCAAAGCACCATGGACGATGGTTAGCAAGGCCTGGCTCACATGAGCTTCCTATGGCCAGACAGCAGGGATGGATGTGAACACAGCTGACGAGCAGTCTCGCCAAGGACAATATCAGATAGCAGAGGTGCCATCTCTGCCCCAGTGGAAAAAGGAGTGCCAAGCAAACAAAAACAAAAGAATAATCTGTTAGCATGCCTCTATTGGGGTATTTCTGATGCTGTAGTTTTACATCCTTTTGAAACAAATTGTACTCACAGTGAGTCAATAGCCCCTGGTGAGTAAGCAGTTTCTTGGGTAATGGAAGTTAGTGCCCCTTATCATTCATTATAGTGCCTTGATCTGCTTTAGCAGTACAGTAGGAAGAAAAGAAAAGGGGGAAAAAAAGCCTGTTTTCTAGTAATCACAAGTCTTTGGGAAGAACCTGAACCTGCAATTGCAGGGAGAAAGGTTTTTTTCTTGCTCAGTGCCATGTCTCATTAACAGTAGAGTAAGGGCATTGGGCTGTTGGAAAAATGACAGTAATCATTTTTAGCCTTTTTCCTGAAACAATTGAGGTAATTTTGTCTTTCAGTGCCAGGGCCAAAGTCACATAGTATCTATCATAGTGTTGCAACTGATCGTGAGAAATTTCCAAGTTACTTCTCCTTTGAAAACTTGGAAACCTTTTTTCAAACTCCAGTTCTACAAGATGTTACCAGTTGTTTCTCCCATGCCCTCCCTGTTGAGGAACGGCCCTCTTTGTGTGTACAGTTCGTAGAGATAGTTGAGTCTTGACCAGTGCAGGGTTAGGAGTGCCAACCTCCACACAGTTGAAAATCTGCAAATAACTTTTGACACTCCCAAAACTTTACTACCTATAGCCTACCATTGGCCAGAAGCCTTATTACCAATAACACCAACAGTCAATTAACACATATTTTGTGATACATGTATCAAATACATGTATCTTAGAATAAGGTAAGCTAGAGAAAAGAAAATGTCATTAAGAGAATAATAAGGGAGAGAAAATGCATTAACAGTATTTATTGGAAAAAATCTAAGTATAAGTGTACTTGTGCATTTTAAACCCCTGTTCCTCAGGATTCATCTGTACTGCATTCAGCACTCACCTCAGGGAGCTTCCCAGTGCATATGAACATTAATGCATCACAATAAGGAAACTGTTCATTCTTGTTATACCCAGAGTTTCTCACACTTAATCATAAAACCTCCCCCCTTTTTTAAATGGAATATCCATAACATCTTGGGGGATTAGTATTCCAAAGAATACATTTTAGCAAAACACTGCTTCAGTATTCTAAATCAGGGTTCCCTGACCCCCAGGAAGCAGACCAGTACCGTCTGTGGCCTGTTAGGAAGGAACCATGCTGCGGAGGGAAGCTCCTCTGAGCTCCACCTCCTGTCTGTCTGCTGCCCCCCTCACCGGCCATGGAAAAACCAGTCCCTGGTGCCCAAAAAGTTGAGGACTGCTGCTCTAAATCCTAATATTTTTATAAATTTGCCTGTATAGAGAAGTCATATAATTTATTTCAAAGCAAAATAATTTTTTAATAAATTGCTTTGAGATCACTACAGTAGCTATGCAAATCTCTATATCACCATGCTGTTGTTTAAGTAATTACATATTTTAATTTATTTTCAATTGATTTTTTTACCTGTAATATTATTGACGGTAAAATTTTTAAAATAGGAATTATAGATGGTATATGGAAAAGATATTTGCAAAGAGTCATTAATTTTATTCCTGTCTGTGGATGTAAAGAGTAGGGAATGCATATTGAATTTATGGTCCTGTTTTTTTCCATCTTAGGTCATTATTCGTGAATTGGGTGGTATTCCAATTGTTGGAAGAAAAATCAACGATCCCAACTACAGTATTAAAGAGAAGGCTTTAAATGCACTGAGTAACCTGAGTGTAAATGTTGAAAATCAAATCAAGATAAAGGTAAGCTATCTGAAATCACAAATGTGTAAGGTTTTCTATAAATGAAGGAGAAAGTAACAAAAAGATCAGTAATGAAATTTTAATAGACTCTCCTTTATAACTTTATGGCCAAGAATTACCCTGTTTTCCCCAGCTTTATTGAGATATAATTATCATAAAACATTGTGTGAGTGCAAGGTATACAGAGTGATGATTGGGTACATGTATGTATTTCAAAATGATTACCACCACAGTGTTAGCTAACACCTCTATCATCTCATGTAATTACCTTTTATTTTCCTCCCTATGGTTAGAACATTTAAAATCTCTTTTAGCAACTTTCAAGTATACAATACAGTATATAAACTATAGTCGCCCTGCTGTATATTGGATCTGTTCATCTTACAACCAAAAGCATGTACCCTTTGACCAACATCTTGTCATTTCCCACAACCCCCAGCTCCTGGCAACCACCATGCTGCTCTGTTTCTATGAATTAGGCTTTATAGATGCTGTGTATACATGAGATCCTTCGGTATTTGTCTTTCTCTGTGTGGCTTATTTCACTTAGTATAATGTCCCTAATGTCCATCTACTTTGTTGCAAATGGCAGGATTTCCTTCTCTGTAATGGCTGGATAATATTCCATTGTGTATATCACATCTTCTTTATCCATCTATCAGTGCACATTTAGGTTGTTTCCATGTCTTAGCTATTGTGAGTAGTGCTGCAGTGAGGTAAAGAGATAGAGGTAACAGCTATCTTTTTGAGATTATGATTGGATTTCCTTCAATAAATACCCAGAATTGGAATTGCTGTATCATATGGTAGTTCTATTTTTAATTTTTTTAAAGCATCTCTGTACTGTTTTCTATTGTGGCTGCACCAGTTTACATTCCCACCAGTAGTGCACAGGGTTCATTTTTCTCCACATCCTCACAAATAGTTGTTAGCTCTTGTCTTTTTGATAATAGCCATTCTAACAGGTATGAGGTGCTATCTCATTGCAGTTTTTATTTGCATTTTCCTGATAAGTAGTGACATTGAGCATCTTTTCATAAACCTGTTGACCATTTATTTGTATTTCCTCTTTGGAAGAATATCAATTCAAGTCTTATGCCCATTTTTTAATGGGGAGAAAAAGGCAGAGGAGGGAGGGGTATTAACCAGCCAATAAGAGGTAAAGTCAAGTGTGGTAAAGGGACCAGGCCAGAGGCAGACAACATCAGGAGAAAGATACAACAAACTAGGAAGTTATGTTAATTCAACATTTATTGAGCTCCTGATTTGTGGTACAGAATTTAGAAATGAACATGATTAACACCTTTAAGACAGCTAGAATCACTCAGAACTATCAAAAATCGAGTTGAATGGAAGTCTGACAACTATGCGACTAAAGAACCCGCATCAATCCAGAAGGGTAGGAGGAGACATGCAATGGGCGGGTCCTCACACCCACTTATGATGGATAAAAATCCAGTAGGAATATCAGGAGCGGGGGTCCCAGCCCAGGGTTCCACTGCCAGGAAGATAAGGCCCCATAACTTCTGGCAGTAAAAACCAGCAGTATTTGAGTAGGTTAATAAACTACTGGATTCCCTGGCAGTTCCTTTTAAAGGGTCCATGCTAAACTTACTAAGACACATTCCCTCGGAGCTCCAGTACCACTGGGGTAGCAGCTTGAAAGGCATTAGAGGTTTACGGGGAAGAACTGAAGGGTCTGGCATGAGGGCAAGAGCTGGGGAACAGCTTTCTCCCAGACAGAAAGGTGGGCAGGGGCCATTATACCTTTCTGAGCCCTCCCCCAATAGTCACAGAATAGGCAGGCAAGAGTCATATTTGAGACTCCTTCAACCTGGCTTACACTGTTTGCCCTGCCCTGGAGTTTACCTGAGGCTCCACCCCACCCAAGTTACAAGCCCACCCCCAACCCTCCTGCCTCTGGCTAAGCACCCCCAGGCCTGGCACCAGCAGCAGCCAGCTTTGGATCACATATGGCTCCTCCGGGGAACCTCCAAGCCCAGTACAAGCAGCAGCCATCTGCAGATTGCTTTGTAGCTCATGCTGGATGGCCCCGGCAGAGACAAGTGGTGGCTGACCATGACCTGCACCAACCAAGAAACCCAGTGGACAGCCATAGACCATGTGAACACCACCACTCTGCCCCTGCATAATTGATCCTCCATGGAGGATGGAGATTGTTGGTCAATGTTCACAGCCAGTCCTTACAGCTGACTGGCCTGGGTAATCTCTCCCATAGACCTGCCAACAACAGTCAAGGCTCAACTATAAGAGGAGGGTGTTCTCAGCCCACACAGAGGGCATACCTCAGGTACCAAGTTTAGATGATAGGGGAGGCTGTGCCACTTAATCCTGCAGGACACACTACCAAGATGGGGAGTCATATCGACTCTACCTAATACACAAACACAGGAGACTGCCACAATAAGGAGACAAAGAAACATGGCCCAAATGAAAGAACAGATGAAACTCCAGAAACAGCTAAACAAAATGGAGAGAAGCAATTTATCAGGTGCAGAGTTCAAAACGCTGGTTATAAGGATGCTCAAGGAATTCAGTGAGTAATTCAACAGCATAAAGAGCCAGGCAGAAATTAAGGATACATTAATGGAAATGAACAATTTACAGGGAATCAATGTAGAGTGGATGAAGCTGAGAATCAAATCAGTGATTTGGAATATGAAAAAGCAAAAACAACCAAGTAGAGCAACAAGAAGAAAAAAGAAACCAAGAAAAAAGAAACCAAAAAAAAAAAAGATGAGGATAATGTAAGGAGTCTCTGGGACAGCTTGAAGCATACCAACATTCTCATCATAGGGGCGCCAGAAGGAGAAGAGAAAGAGCAAGAAATTGGAATCTATTTGAAAAAATAATGAAAGAAAACTTCCCTAATTTGGTGAAGGAAACAGACGTACAAGTCCAGGAAGCACAGAGAGTCCCAAACAAGATGGACACACAGTTCTACACACCAAGACACATCATGATTAAAATGACAAAGTTTACAGATAAACAGAGAATCTTAAAAGCAGCAAGAGAAAAGCAGTTATTTACCTACAGAGGAGTTCCCATAAGACTGTCAGCTGATTTCTTAAAGGAAACTTTGCAGGCTAGATGGGATTGGCAAGAAATATTCAAAGTCATGAAAAGCAGGCCAAGATTGCTTCACCCAGCAAAGATATCATTTAGAATTGAAGGGCAGATTAAGAGTTTCCTAGAGAAGGAAAACTAAAGGAGCTCGTCATCACCAAACCATTATTATATGAAATGGTAAAGGGACTTATTGAAGAAAAAGATCAAAACTATGATAAATAAAATGGCAGTAAACACATGCCTGTTGACAATTGAATCTAAAAAACTAAATTAGCAAACAAAAACAACAGAGACAGACTCGTGGATATTGAGAGGGTTTTGATGATTACCAGATGGCTGCTGGTAATCAGAAGGGTTGTGGGATTTGGGGGAATGGGTGAAGAGGTGAGGGGATTAAGAAGTACTAATTGGTAGTCACAGAATAGCCATAAAGTACAATATAGGAAATGGACTAGCCAAAGTACTTACAAGAGTTCTGTCTGGAAAAAGTCTTAGCTATTGTTAGTATAACAAGAACTGTTTGTGTAACATCAGTATAACCTGGCAGCCAAGGAGCATGGACTGGAATGCACATGTGTGAACCGTGATGACTTCACTGTACTAGTCAGGATGGTAGACAACGTTGACTGAGCATGTGTACTGTGTGGCCATTGCATTCAAAATGACTAAGTAAGTAGGGCAATGAATCTGCATCAAATTTTGCATTAAGCTTGAACATTCTTTCACAGAAACAATTCAGATGATTCCGAAGGCCACAGCTATGGGCTACTGGTGATTGGCAGCTTCATCGTGACAACACATCCACTCATGTATCACGTCTCATGCAGAGGTTTTTTGAGAAACATCAAATCACCCAGATGACTCAGTACCCCTATAGCCCAGATTTGGTGTCCTGTGACTTCTGGATTTTCCCAAAACTAAAATCACCTTTGAAAGGGAAGAGATTTTACACCATCAGTGAGACTCAGGAAAATACAACAGGGCAACTGATGGTGATTGGGAGAATTGTGTGAAGTCCCAAGGTGCCCACTTTGGAGGGGTCTGAGGTGTCATTGTCCTATTTACAATGTTTCTTGTATCTTGTATCTTCTGCAATAAATGTCTCTCTTTTTCATATTACATGGCTGGGTACCTTCTGGACAAACCTCTTATGCATGACCCACAGACATGAACAAAGGTGGGGGGATTGCCTGAGGGGAGTGGGGAGTGGTGTGTGAGTAGGGGACAAAAGGGGAAAATTGGGACAACAATAACAGCATAATCAATAAGATAGTTTTAAAAAATAAATTAAAATGTGGGAAAAACAAGAAGGAGGGATAAGGCAAGCTCATAAATGATTGTTCAAGACAGAACATGATGAAGTACGTTAAGGAAAAATATAAGGAAAAACATTGTTGAGTACATAGGAAGGGAAGAGCTCATCCAAGAGTTTCTGTAAAAGATGGAATACAACCTGGCTCTTAAGGCCTAAGCTTTCTACAGGTAGTGTTGGGGGGCGGGGGGAATTACAAGAGAAAAGACCAAAGTAAGTTGGGCATGTGTCCAATAATAACTGATCTGGCCCATTTGATAATCTTGTTGCTAAATTGAAATGGTGAAAGATTCAGAGATAATAGAGATATAAATCCCCAACACATTTTTGGAAATGCTTTGAAAGACATCATCATCTTACAAAAAAAGTGATTTATAAAAAACTAAGAAGCCCTGGCTGGTGTGGCTCAGTGGATTGAGTGCTGGCCTGAGAGCCGAAAGGTTTCCTGGTTCAATTCCCAGTCAGGGCACATGCCTGGGTTTCAGGCCATGTCCCTGGTTGGGAGTGTATGAGAGGCAACCAATCATGTTTTTCTCCCTCTCTTTCTCCCTCCCTTCACCTCTCTCAAAAAATAAATTTAAAAAAAATTTTTTAAAGAACTAAGGAAATGCCTTTTTTTCCCCTAAAGATGATGTATAATGAAATTGTGACCTAAGAGTTAATTGACTTGTAAACATTATTTAGATCTCAAAACCAGATTAAAAACTTTATATTTGCTTTAGTACTATTGCTTTAGTTCTGTGGTAACATATATACATCTGGATGATTTTAAAAGTTCATACTGGTTTATGGGACAATTTGTAATTCCTCAGCAATTTATATTAGGAATTTTCCTACCAGTTGGAACTTCAGGTAGAGTTCAGATTTAGTTGAGTACCAGTTACCTGCGAGACAATTTTTTCCAAGGTAGAACAATCATGGCCAGATGGAAAATAGAGTTCAGAAAACTACATCACACTGAGTTTAGTTCTATCATGTGTAAAATAGAGGAGTACTGCTAGTATTGCATTACTTTTTGCCAGTGGTGGTTAACAATGTGATGGAGTAGGTCATACATGTACCCTAGGTGTATATGTACCTTGGACCAAATACAGTTTTGCTTCTGCTTATTTATGATAGGACTAGTTCTAAAGCAAAATTCTATTTTACTTGTCTCTCCCATTTTTTCTAACTTGATGTATCTCCCAATAGTCTACTGTTAAGGTACTTATCATGGTACAAAGTGACTTCACACATGTTCCTCCTTAATTCTGGTGTGCTCAGAGCAGTTGACACAGAAAGGTAGACTGAGTTGGGAGGCCCCTAACAAGTGAGAGGCCACTGGTGTTGAGAACATGGCCTCTGGAATTGGACATTGCTCCCACACCGTCCCACTTATACTTGGGCAAGGGACACAAGTACCTGGAAGACTTTAAAGTCCTTTTCTGTAAAATGTTCATAATACCCACGTCATAAGAGTTGTTTACCGATTAAGTGAGATGTATTTGTAAAATGCTCAGCTCAGTTCCTGGCATTAACAAAGGCAGCTTTAAAAACAATAAGTCTCCATACTCTGAGATTCGGAAAGAAATGTTTTCCTGCCCTGATTGGGTGGCTTGGTTGGAGCATCTTCACACACACCAAAAGATTGCAGCTTCGATTCTCAGGCAGGGCTTGTACCTAGGTTGCGGGTTCAATCCCTGGATGGGGCTTGTACAGGAGGTAACAGATCAGTGTTTCTCTCTCATATTGATGTTTCTCTCTCCCTCTCTCTCTAAAATCAATAAACATATCCTTGGGTGTGAATTAAAAAAAAAAGAAAAGAAAAGAAATGTCTTCTTTTCTGAGGAGCCAGTCTCTTCCTGAACAGTCACCCTATTCTACTGTGCAGAAAAGTTACTGTTCAATTGAAAAACTTTGGAGATTCTAAGATGCTCACTTTTTTCCCCCACCTCCAGGTATACGTCAGTCAAGTCTGTGAGGATGTCCTCTCTGGTCCCCTGAACTCCCCCGTGCAGCTGGCGGGGCTGAGATTGTTAACAAACATGACAGTTACCAATGACCACCAGCACCTGCTTAGCCATTACATCACAGACCTGTTCCAAGTGTTGCTTGCAGGAAATGGAAGCACCAAGGTAGGAAGGAATTGGTTATTACTTGAAGTACGAAGGGCTGTTACATCAAGTTTATAAGCGTGGGATTGAATTTACAACTCCCACAGAAAAGAAAGTTTAGTTAAAGTTTATTTAAAACCCTTACATAGGCCCAAGAAGGTAAATTATTTTTATCCCCTAATACTGAGTTTCAAAATTACCTTGTGAAAATAATGTTTCGCTTATTTTTTGTTATTTATTTGGCTTTCTGTACATCAGTTTACCTTTTACTGAAGAGCTGGCTTCCCACCCCCAAGGAGTCTGAGTGATAGTGCTGGTTGATTGAAGTTTTGCTTACCTTGCAGTTAACAAAACATTGTTTTGATTCAGCCATTATTGGTTGAAAAATCTTTCTAAAACTACTCTTAAGTTCTAGTAATGGATATCTCATTGCTTCACTTTGACCTGTTACATAGACGTAGGAGGCAGTAGCTTGAACTAAATTAAGCAGGATGTCAGGAGACACCCTGTGAAAGTTACTTGAATAACCCGCTCATATTAGTGTGCATTCTTATCAAGTGCCATTTTTCAAGAAATAGTGTAAAACCAGAATGTAAACTAATCAAAGTTTCTGATTATTTGGGTTGATCCATTAGTGTTTTACTATATTGGCCTCTCTTTTCTGGCACAGTTGACCAAAAAATGCACAAGTATTTGGAAAAAACAAATGTGAAGCCAGACTCCAAATACTCAACGTCACTGAAGTTATCAAATTGTGATTACAGTAGAGCCTCATTATAATCCTTTTAAAATTTGTTCTGAGGTGTTTTTATATGGGCTTTCCATATTTCCAATAGCCAGACTTATTTGGATATACCCAAAGGCATTAAAAATTCATATAATAATCATATTAGTAATATTTTAACAATATTGCACCATCCATAGGAATTTCCAAAATGCATGCACCTATCACCATCTCTGTCCAGGAGATCAAGGAAACTCCCAGCCCCTGGGGGCCCATGGAAACTCCCTTCCCTCTCCCCCATGGCGTTGCAGCTGTAGGAAAAATTTCTCCTCTGCATCTCTCTGCAGCTGCCTTACCCAAAACCTCAGAGGAACACTGCGTTCAGAGCCAGACCAGTCTGGCCTTGTGGCTGTAGAGCTATGCCAGACTTGGTCCATGTTTTAATATATTTTATGACTTTTTAAAAGGTGACTCACACTACAATAGTATTTCTATTTCTGTTTTGTTTTTCCATTACCATTGCCTAGAACAATATTTCTGGGATAGAAATTTTGCTTTTTTAGGTCTTTCTCGGAATCTAACCACCAATTATAACATTGTTTCTCCATTAAAAAAATGAATTTAAAGTTCCAGCTTACATTTTTTTAGAGAGAGGGGAAGAGAGGAAGAGAAACATCAATCAGTAGCCTCCTGCATGCCCCCAACTGGGGACCTGGCCCACAACCCAGACATGTGCCCTGATTGGCGATTGAACCTGCAACCTTTTGGTTTGCAGGCCAGCACTCAGTCCACTGAGCCACACCAGCCAGGGCTGAACTCTTTGATAGTAATCCATTTGTAAGTGGGCAAATGTATCCATTTTATATATTTTCTTTTTAAAAAATATATTTTACTGATTATGCTATTACAGTTGTCCCATTCCCCCCTTCAATCCCCTCCACCCTGCTCACCCTCTACCACCCATATTCCCCCCTTTAGTTCATGTCCATGTGTCATAATTTCTTTAGCTTCTACTATTCTTGCCCTCCCCCATCTATTTTCTACCTACCATCTATGCTACTTATTCTCTGTACCTTTTCCCCCTCTCTCCTCTTCCCACTCCCTTGTTGATAACCCTCCATGTGATCTCCATTTCTGTGGTTCTGTTCCTGTTCTAGTTGTGTGCTAAGTTTCTTACTGTTTTTGTTTTAGGTGTGGTTGTTAATAATTGTGAATTTACCATCATTTTACTATACATGTTTTTTTAATCTTCTTTTTCTTAGATAAGTCCCTTTAACATTTCATAAAATAAAGGCTTGGTGATGATGAACTCCTTTAACTAGACCTTATCTGAGAAGCACTTTATCTGCCCTTCCATTCTAAATGAAAGCTTTGCTGGATAGAGCAATCTGGGATGTAGGTCCTTGCCCTTCATGACTTGGAATACTTCTTTCCAGCCCCTTCTTGCCTGCAAGGTCTCCCTTGAGAAATCAGCTGACAGTCTGATGGGAACTCCTTTGTAGGTGACTGTCTCCTTATCTCTTGCTGCTTCTAAGATTCTCTCCTTCATTTTTACCTTAGCTAATGTAATTATGATGTGCCTTGGTGTGTTCCTCCTTGGGTCCAACTTCTTTGGGACTCACTGAGCTTCCTGGATTTCTTGGAAGTCTATTTCCTTTGCCAGATTGGGGAAGTTCTCCTTTATTATTTGTTCAGATAACTTTTCTGCCTGTTGCTCTTCCTCTTCTCCTTCTGGTACCCCTATAATTCGGATGTTGGAACATTTAAAGATGTCCTGGAGGTTCCTAAGCATCTCCTCATTTTTTTAAATTCTTATTTCTCCATTCTTTTCTGTTTGGTTGTTTCTTTCTTCCTTCTGGTCCACTCTATTGTTTTGAGTCCCAGCTTTCTTTCCATCACTATTAGTTCCCTGTGCATTTTCCTTCATTTCTCTTATCATAGCCTTCATTTGTTCATCTAATTTGCAACCAAAATCAACCAGTTCAGTGAGCATCCTGATCACCAGTGCTTTGAACTGTGCATGTGATAGGCTGGCTATCTCTTGGTTGCTTAAAAATATTGGCTCTGGCGCTCTGGTTTGTACTTCAGTTTGAGTTGTTTTTTTTTGGGGGGGGCGGTGCACCTGTTATGTATGAGGGGCAGAGCCTTAGGTGTTCTCCAGGGCAGGGCAACTCAGTTATTGGGTTGTGACGCTGTATGTGGGGATGGGGTCAGAGGAAACAATGGCCCTTGCTCCTCCATTGGATTTCAGTCCCTTTCGCCACTTCCCCCAAGGGAACTGGGACTTTCTGGTGCTAATTCCCATGTGGGTGGGCTTGTGCACATTCTAGGACCCTGCAGGCCTCTCCAACTCACTCTCCTGTGAGGCTGGGAGTCTCCCTGCACCTCAACACCCACAGGTGTTTTCAGTCAGTGTCCCGAGGCTCTATTTTCTGGTGCTGGGACCCTGGGTTGCTTGGTCTGTCTTACTGCCCAATTTCTCCTGGTTTATCTGTGCTCCAATGTGGCCCAGACAGCCAGGTGCATTGCATGCAGTGCCTCACTTCACAGTTGCTGCCTCACTGGGTCTGCCAGCTGCCTGTGTGCTCAGATGCATTACGCAAGTTGCTTTTTGTGCCACAACCCCCCTCTGCCCAGCTGCCCGACTCCACCTCTCCTATCGGTCTAGATGAATGTGTACATTTTGACTCCTTGGTTGTCTGACTTCCATATAGTTCAATTTTCTGTCAGATCTGGTTGTTATCTTGGTTCTAAATTGTTGCTAACTGTAGTTTGGTTGTGGGAGGAGGCACAGTGTATCTACTATGCTTCCATCTTGGCCGGAAGTGGCCCCATTTTATATATTTTCATAGTAAATAACCACCAAAATGACTTTCTATAAATGTTTTTAATCCTCACCCAAGAATATATATTCTCTCCCTCATTTTTACCTTTGCTAATGTAATTGTGATGTGCCTTGGTGTGTTCTTGGTGTGTATTAAAACTAATATTTTTAATTGAGTTGAGAGAGAGAGAAACATCAATGTGTGAGAGAAACATCCATCAGGTGCTTCCTATACATGCCCCAACAGGGACTGAACTCACAACCTAGGTATGTGTCCTGACTAGGAATCTAACCTTCAACCTTTTGGTGCATGGGATGAAGGTCCAACCAACTGAGCTACCCAGCCAGGGCTTAAATCTTATTTTTAATAAGTGATCTCACTCTACTGTAATTACCTTTCAGGTGCAACACTGATTCATAACTAAATAAAATAGTGGAAGGTTAGTGTAAATTAACTGTGTGTGCTACATCTACTGTGAGAGCAAAGAAAACTAACGGGTTAAAAGAAATGTCCCAGAGTCACCACAAGATGGCACATGTGATAAGAGACAGAGACTTCATATGGTTTCAAACCAAAATACCTATGTTTAATCTGTAGTTGTACTCTAACCTTATGGTTGATTGGTTTTCATGTTTAACTCTCTTCTACAGAACATGGCAACATGGGATTTTAGTTCAGTCACTATATAGCTACTGCTGTTGCTCTTCCCTGGTTACAAACCTGCCCTCGTTGACCACTTGTGTGCCGGTTAGATTGTGTTGACTTCATCCAGGCTTATTTCATGCGTTGGGACTGTCCTGTTTTAGAACTCTTGTCCCTATTTTCTTCATCAAAACTTCATTGACACTGGAGACAAGTGTTTATTCCCAACACTTATTTTTAGTGTTGCTGGCAGCCAGTCAGGCCCAGACCAGATCTCCAGGGAGTGCACTAAAGAAAGGTCAGAAGTCATCTTTACTCTTTTATGTCAGGAGGCTGTGATTTCATGAAGGATGTTTGTTGGAAAAACATGATGTCTGCCTGTGCAAGAAACTGTTTCCTGTGGTTCTCATTTGGGGAGTGTAATGGGCAAATAGGGTGGTGGCTTTTGTTTTGACCTCATTCCCTTTGCACTGTTTGAAATGTACTATGATCATTTATTAGTTATATTAAACATTTTAATATAAGTGTAATGTCAATATTTCATGCAGTTTTCCACAAGAAATTTTAATAGTTGACAAAATTTAGCAAAGCCATATATATTCTGCTCTAGTAACAAATTAGTATGTACAACATGATCAAAGGAGTATATGATTATACAGGATAGATACCTAAAGACCAGAGAAAAAATACCAAAACTTATAGTGATCATTTCTGATCATGGAAATATGAATTTCCTTTTCCTTTGTGTTTTGCTCTTTGTTGGTTTGTTTGTTTTTTTAAATATTCCCTGGTAAGCACATAACGCCTTTGTAATCAAAGGAAGATATATAAACTCCACATCCAGGCTCCTTCTCAGGGCTAGTAGAGAGCACAGTTGTCACCATTCCCTGACTTCAGAAGCCCCTCCCTGCTCCTCACTGTAATTTCAAGTATCTTGTAGGAACTAGTTTTACAGGACCTTTGTCTTTAAAGTAGGAATTCTATTTGAATTTATTACTAAGTTTTCAGTTATAAGTGATAAGAATGCTGATATTTTAGCTACTTGGCTATAGGTTAACATTTGTTTGCTGATTATTTCTATCACTACCTATTTAAAATGATTGTAAAACATTTTTCACATAAAGAAGGTGAGGTCAAAGACTCATTGTAACTTAGTAAGGAGAAAAAGGCCATATTGTTATTTAATCTCAGTAACCAAACTGTTTTAAAATTTTCATACTTTAAATAGAAATAAACTGAGCTTCAAAAGAGGCCTTTTCTGTTCCAAAGATCATATTTCACCTACCAGTAATCATAATAAAGTTCATTTATTATGAACACATATTACGTAACACATGTTAAGCCTACCATGTGTTAGGTATGCATGTGGGTGGAGGTGGATAGAGAAGACATTCACAATATTCTCCCAATCTCCCTAACAATGTAATTGGAAATACAAGCTTTAAATAACACTGCTGCTATGTCTTAAGTGCTCTGAAACCAGTGCCATGTGTTGGGAGCGAGCAAGCCCAGGAGCCCTTTCACACTAAAGATGGATGGAGAAGCCTTCATGAAGTAAGAGAATTTGAGCCAGACCTTGAGGCACAAGCAGTATATTAAAATGTGACATGGTAAGAGGACAGGGAGAAGAAAATTCATGCCAGCTGGGTCTGAAACAAACCAATATTATTCTTATTTCAGGTTCAAGTTTTGAAACTGCTGTTGAATTTGTCTGAAAATCCAGCCATGACAGAAGGACTACTTGGTGCCCAAGTAAATAGCTTACAAATTTATTTTGTAATATACAAATATGTAGATTTACCCCTTCTAAAATGTTAACAGAAATTATCTCTAAGAGCAATATTATTTTCTTTTATTCTTTTTAGCTACATGAATTTCCTAAGTTTTTTGTAATGAGCATATTATACTTTAAAAAATCATTTTTGAAAAGGTCTCCCTAGCAAAAATATGTAATAATTTTTCTGTCTCTACCCAATTTGGGATATGCTGTATCATCACATCTTTTATACTTGATTTGTTTATGTTCATATGTACCTTATTATTTGCTGGAATACTAGTATTTGTTGAGCCCTAGTATGTGCTTGGCCAAGTGCCACGATACTGCAGTCAGTACAGCATGACCTGGTGCCTGTCCTCATGGACCTTACACAAAAATCTGTAACAAATGAACAAGGTAATTAAAAGACAAGTGTTCTGAAGGAAGCAAAGGTGGTGCAGCAATAGAATGACCTCCACTCCTGTGGAAAAGAGACTCTGTGGTAGTCATTTGCTTATCCCTGTGCCTTGCAGGGTATGTGTGTAGTAAATGTTAGGTGAGTTGAATTCCCACAAAGACTATATGATGAGTCTTAAAAAGGAAGGTGGGTGTTTTTCCATATGATTATATTCTAGCATTGCAAGAAAATAGTTATTTTTCAGCTAAAACATGAAATCTTTTTCCCGTTAGTATACAATGTGGGGTTACAAAGATCTTACATATGTTACACAATCTTAGGGATAACTTTCTATGACAAGATTTTAAAAACATATTTAAGTTTTAAAATGTGAAAATACACATTAAAAATGTTTTCATGTATTATTAAAATGAAACTCATTGTTTCCCATTTCAGGTGGATTCATCATTCCTTTCCCTTTATGATGGCCACGTGGCAAAGGAGATTCTTCTTCGAGCTCTTACACTATTTCAGAATATAAATAACTGCTTCAAAAAGGAAGGCCATTTAGCTAAGCCTGCTTTCACTAAAGGTTCATTGTTTTTCCATTTATATGGAGAAGAATGTGCCCAGAAAATGCAAGCGTTAGTTAATCACCCTGATGCAGATGTGAAGGAAAAGGTAACAATAATACCCAAGTTCTAACTGTTAGGTCATATTTTTCTAGAGTAATGCGGTCTGGAAGTAATGCATGTAAACTTCTTTCTCCTCTTCTTTACAAAGGGATTCTTTCAGCCACTGAATTTAAATAGTAAATATCAGATTTCACCATTTAGTGTAACAGCTTGTTCTAAAACATTTCTTTTTATTTTGCCATTTGCTGAGCTACTTCAGTTATTTCCTTGACATGAAGTGACGGTGACCCTTTTATGTGTAAGCTACTCTTCTGTGTTTGCTGTGATTTGTAGTTACTCATCTGAGACAGCATTATTAGTACATGTATGTATGTGATTGTTTTGGAACAAATGACCTTGTTCTTTTAGTAGCAACGAGATCCTAAGCTCGAGTCCACCTGCCAGCCTAACCATACTGCTTTCAAAATTCTATTCCAATCATTAGTCTCTATTCTAGTCCATGAAAATTGTAAACTTTTAGGAGAAATGTTTCTTAGCACCCACTCCCATTCAATGTGCCAGTACGTAAAGATGCTATGTATAAAATACTAGGAAAAATCAAACTGTCCACCTATATAGGCTACTGGTTAAATCAGTTATCTAGTCTTAAAAGAACTAAGCAGGTCTAAATATGCTGATGTGGAAAGACACCCATGAAATATAGATGTGTTTTTTAAATGAAAAGTGCATGTACATATGGACAGCACACTTCTTAGAATGATGCCCAAACTCCTGGGAGTGGGATTTTGGAGTGAGGAAATGACTTTTCTATGTACATCTTCTACTGTATGAGTTTTTTACTATGGCATAACTTATGTAATAATTTTTTAAATAAAAAGGAAAAAACTCACAAAGTTGTGTTCTTCTTGATAGTACTTTATTTTCATCCATATTTTACTTGACTAAAATTACAATATATGAAAATTTCTCAACTTAATAGAATTTTTGATCCATAAGCTACTAATAACAATTTATTGATATATTTGAATTCAGCCAGATTTTAATATTCAAATTCATAATCACTACCATGCCTAGTATTAATCAAAATGCAAGCAGAAGCTTCCCTACTCATATATTTAAGGCAAAGCTTTAAGAGTAATGTAAATTTCCTTTGTAAATACATGGACTTCCATAGGAAGTCACAAGTCCTCAAACAGAAAAATGCGTATTCTCAACAGTTATCCTGATACAGAAATCAAACTTGGAAAAAATATTTTTACAATAGAAAAAGGATTCACTATTGAGATGAAAACATGTAAATTCCTAATTGGCTACAGCAGTGATGTACTTATGATGGCTAAGAATAATACTTTTGTCAGTTGTACAAACATAACTCACTGAAAGATACATTTCCTTATAATAATTTTTTAAATCTGCCTTATTTAATGAAAATATGTAGTAAGAATGCACACGTTAAAAACCAAGCTTTGGTTTCCATGCTTTAGCAGCATTGGGTTCTAAAATTGTCTTTTCTTTTTCTGTATTACTAGTTTGAATAAATAATCATATATCCTGAAAATCAGAGAATTGAAGCTGAAATGTCAAAATGCTAGAGAAAAAGAGGGGGTCGTTTTTAACTACACAGAAAGAATTACATGATGAAAATGCACAACCAGTCTTGATCTCTGTAGGTTATGGCACATCTTGGCTTTTATTAGGTGGAATTTCTCATATTGGGTGATTCTAACTTCTTGGGCAATGAGGAATATCAATGTTCCTCAGTTTCCAAAGGAGAAAGGGACACTTCTATTAAATCCCACATGTTGGTATGATGCCAGACAATCAAAGAGGAAAATGAAATTGACTTGGGGGATAAGAGATTAAAAGGTATTATGAAGTACATTAGACTGAATGTAGAGAAGAGAATGGATTTGTCTTATTTTTCCATTTTTTTCATTTTGCACATAAACCCTTCAGAATATAAATGAAAAATAAAATGGGAAGAATCACTCAACACAGTGAGATTCTACAAGGAGAGACAAAGGTCAGTGTACTTCACATAGTGATAAAACATCAAAGTAGAAAGAACGTAAATAGTAATTAAAAATGAAAGTTTATGAGGTGGCGTAGAAAAATGAGACAGGCCCAGTTAAGTGGAACTAGAACATAATAAAGTGCTTAGAGACCATCAATCAGATGGTATGTGTGAATACAAAAACAATGGTAAGGCCATTCACGAT
Source organism: Phyllostomus hastatus (assembly GCF_019186645.2). Lineage (NCBI taxonomy): Eukaryota > Metazoa > Chordata > Mammalia > Chiroptera > Phyllostomidae > Phyllostomus > Phyllostomus hastatus. The sequence continues at coordinate 44,967,140 of NW_025334041.1, forward strand.
TGTTTAGAAGAAATAAAAAAGATGTATTTGGCTTGCTTATAGAACAGAGGTAAGAGATGAATTTTCAGTTCAGTGTTCAAGAGCAAGGAAGGTGATCACAAGAACATTAGCTAGTATTAGGGCAACATGCCCCGAAGCAAATCCACCATAACACTAACACCCTGATTCACATCTGCTGGCTACTCGGAAGTAAAAAAGTAGGTGCTTGTTCAGAGTTTTTCTGAAGGTCTATTTTATCTTATGGGGAGACTTTTTGTGCTTTACATTATATATACAAACACTGCATACACATTTACCCTTGACTGATTTGCATCTTAGTAGATGAAAATGCTAAATTTTGATTAAGATAATTTGTTTTGGCTCTCCAAATTTTACAAAATGAGTCAGATAAAATTGTTAGTCCTCAGTTTTTAGTGCCCTAATACATATGCTTACATCCATAACAGGAACAATACATTATCAAGAGAATTAACCTATTTTCAGCTTCCAGATCTACCTATCTGGACTAGGTAGTGATATCTTAAATCATTTTATCCTTTATATTTTCAAAGTGTTTTTTTCTTTAAATCACTTTGTTATTTATTCACATTTTTTGGAGGTAGGTCAAAATTCTCCTCTTGTTGCACATGAGGAAACTGAGGCACGGTGATTACAGGTGACTTGTGTTGGGGTACACAGAAAAATCCATGGTGGAATTAAGTGGCTAGCATGTATCATGCATATATGTGTGTGTGTGTGTATATATATATGCGCGCGCACTGTAGCCCTTGCTGGGTAGCATTTGGTATAAAAACCCTATTTTGATTGTTATGAAAAAAGTTCATTTCATGTGACTATGAACTAGAAAGAATGTGTCCAAATGTATCTAATGAGCTGTCTTCACTTAGGATGGTTCAGAGTAATTGACTACAGAGCCCTTACAGGACTAAAGCTCAGCTCACTCGGGTGCGCTCACTCACTTTCATCATTAGTATTCCATACTGGCTTGATAAAAGTAGAATTGTGCTTAGGGGGGGTCATTTAATATAAAAATATATCTGAAGCATGTAAAACAAAATATAAGTTTTATTGATATATTTGGAGTTAGAGCTAAGAAATCAGGAAAAAACTGAGTGTACGGAAAGAATAAAATTTAATTCAAACTGCATGGCACATTAACATTTAAGGTCTGTATTTATCCTTGTAAGATATTACACTTCCTTGCAGCTATATTGTGCTTAGCAGTCTGACATTTAGATTAAAAATAGAAACTTTCATATAACTTAACCCAACCTCTATGTTTTTATGCTTAAAAAATATATAGCATTTAATATTTGGCATGGAAACTAATCTTAGAAGAGCAAGTGCCATAGCATGTGAGAATTAATTTTATCATTGCTCCAATGCGAATGTAAGAAATATGTTTATGTGAGCAGTCCTCTGAAAAAAATTTAGGTATGTAGACAGGCTTGACTAACCTTATAGAAGGCTCTTAAGAATAGAAGTAGGTATTTAAAATTAGTTTTTCATAACCTCAGAAAATTCTACCACTAAAGTATAATGCTTTAGTTAAAAAAAAATCCCATTAATTGCTTACACACTGAGACAAAATTTAAAATCAGTATTAGCCCATTCATTATTTAAATGATCCATAACTGAACTCTTTGTTCATATGGACTGGCAATTGTAGCAGTAAAGTTATTACACAAAACAGAAACTTGCAGAAATTTCCAAATGTAAAAAATCATAAACATGAATATCTTAGTCTTTTCAAACTTATATCAAATGTATGTCATTACAAGCTCCTGTGCTCTATTTATTTTAAGTTTCATCATCACTATGTAGGTATCTTGATTCTCCATGCTTCAAGACAAAAAAATCTTCTGTTGTAAGCCCAGATCTTTCTAGAGCCTCATTCAGTTTCACTGGAGGCTCTAAGTAATGCTGGCAAAGGGCAGAGAAAGAGAAAAAAATGGACAAAGATTACCATACATGTATTTCTGGGATATTTCAAATAAGAAGTCAAACTAAAATAACATGCTTACTTAAAATAATGCCCTTTCTTTTCACAGAAGCATTAGCAAATGAGTTGATCACATTTTCTAATACAATGGAGTCATTAACTGTTAAGTCAATAGAAACATCATACCAATCTATCCAAATTCCATCTATGTCAAATCTGGTGCAAATCTTAGACCAAGCATCATTAGATTGCATGAAATCTGGTAACTATTTCATGTAGTGAACTACATGAAATTCCATTCAGGCAATGGAACCAATGCCTAAGATAGTAGCAGAGAATGAAACATGACCAATATTTTTTAATATTGAAACTTACATTATAAGTGTGTTATGTGCATAAGCAAATGCTAGAGAAATATTTTTGGCTGGAGAAGGGTTGTATCCTCAAACCCCTGGCCACACATTGATACTATAGTCTACAGAGGGGAAGAGGGACAGGGATAAGACAGGTGAATGTCCCTAGTCCCCTTTGTCTCCTCACCTTTTCAAAGCTTAGAGAAGAAGACAGCACACTTGCAGGATGTTTTAACCTATCAACTATTTTTTCAAATAAACTGAAACCACTTAAAATGTGTTATTCTAACTACTGATTTAAAAGGGATAAAAAGAAATCATCTCACCAGCTATTTCCCTCTTGACCTAAATCTTTACATTGTATAACTGCAATTTTTTCCTTTTACTTCAAACAGGTTTTCCCAATTTTCAATTTAAAAGCTGCATAATGTGGAAGTAGAAAGCAGGAATAAAAGTAAAAAAAGTTAGATTGGTGTCTCATCTAATGACCAGGGGTAAGTGTGCCTTCGCCCTTAATGCAACAAGCACCTTTTGAGCACCATAGAGTAGCCAGGCCAGGGAATAAAACAGAGACCCTTGCCTTCCTGGAGCTTACAGTCTAGTAGAGACAAATAAATGAATAAATAACAAAATATTATCTGAATGGTAGATGAATTCTAGGGACAAAATGTGGGTAAGTGTGGGAGGTAAAAATACAACAGTCTAAGTAGTTCTCTTTGAGGAGCAGCAGATGGCAGTGGAGTAGAATTTATCTTGCACCACCTCACAGAATCAAGCTGAAAATAAAAATAAGAGGGGAACATCCACCCAAACTGAAGACTACCTGAAAAGGAGATACTTAACCAAGGATGGGCAGAAACCACCTCAAGACCAGCATTAAGGGCAGGGAAGCAAAAGGGGCTGGCACCACTTTCATAGGCAGTGGGCCAAAGCTGCCAGACAGCTTCCCCCAGAGAGCAGTGAGGCCTGGACCTCTGACTGGGCTCCCAAGCATAGAGGGCCAGTGCTGGGATCACCCACCCACACAGCATCCAGCAGTGAAAGGCTGTAGGCTTCGTGCCCCTGGAGAAAGACAAAGCCCACTTAAGACACAGCCACCTTTTTTCTATTCCTTACTCTTAGTGTTTCTCTCCCCTCCATCCTCATAATTATTTTTCTTTTCTTTGGTCTTAATCATATTCTTATTTTTCTTATATTCTGTTTCTCTTTCTACTTTGTTATTCTTTACTCTTTTATTGTTGATTTTGCTGTTGGATGGATTTTTTGTTTGTTTTGCTTGTGTGGGTTTTGTTTTCTGTGTTGTATTGCTTTGTTCTGTCAGCACATTCAAGATGTGGTAGGGGTTGAGTCTCTCAGCCAGCCACAGAGGAGAACCCACCAATGTATGGGCCAACAACAGTCAAGACCCAAATACAACAGGAGAGCCCACATAAACTGCACAAGGGCATTCCTAAAGCACCCCATTGTCACCACTGGACAGCTCTTCCAGACAAAAAATCAAAAAGGAAATGGTGACCTTAGTTCAGGAGATAAGGAGACTGCACCACTGAGTTCCACATGACTCCTACCACATACTGCCACCCCACGAAGACAGCAAGTCAAACCAAATCTATCTAATTCATAGAAACAAAAAGAGTTAAAACGGGGAGACAAACACAACCTCAAATGAAAGAAAAGGAGGAATCCCCAGAAAAACAGCTAATTGAAACCAAGGCAAGCAATTTATCAGACACAGAGTTCAAAGTAATGGTTATAAGGATGTTCAAGGAACTTAGTAAGAACTACATCAACATGAAAAGTGACATAGAAACCTCAAATAAGAACCTGTTGGAAATGAAGAATGCAGTATCAGAAATAAAGAATACGCTACGAGGAATGAAAAGCAGGCTAGAGGAAACAGGATCGAATCAGCAATTTAGAAGCAATCTGACAAAATAGACTTCAAAATACAGGCCATAAAAAGACAATGTCACTACATAGTACAAAAGAGGATATAACCCTTATAGATGCCCAAGATAAAGAAAATCTTGGTGGACTTGAAGAGATCAACAGCAATATAGTCACTGCAGGGGATTTTAACACCCCATTGTCACCACTGGACAGCTCTTCCAGACAAAAAATCAAAAAGGAAATGGTAACCTTAAATGACACACTATATCAAATGGATTTAATTGATATTTACAGAACATTTTCTCCAAAAGCATCAGAATGCACATTCTTTTCAAGTACATATCGATTATTCTCAAAGATAAACCACATGGTTGGACACAAAAGAAGTCAAATTCAAGAAAATTGAAATCATATCAAGCATTTTCTCAGATCATAATGGCATGAAACTAGACAACCTCAGTAAAAATATTCAAAATCATTCAAATACATGGAGACTAAATAGGATGTTATTAAAAAATGAATGGATCATCAATGAGATCATGAAAGAAATCAAAAAGTATCTAAAAACAAAAGAAAATGAACATACAGCAACCCATAACCTATGGGATACAGTGAAAACAGTCCTGAGAGGGAATTTATAGCATCCCAGGCCTACCTCAAGAAGACAGAAAGATCTCAAATAAACAATCTAACCCTATAACACTTAAAAGAACTAAAAAAAAAATTCCAAAGGGAATAGAAGGAAAGAAATAATCAAGATCAGAGGAGAAATAAATGACATAGAGCTTCAAAAAAAAACCAATTCAAAAGCTCAATGAACCAGGAGCTAGTTTTTTGAGAAGATAAACAAAATTAATGAACCTTTAACCAGACTCATCAAGAAAAAAAGAGGAACCAAATAAAATCAGAAATGAAAAGGGAGAAATAACGGATACCACAGAAATAGAAAGGGTTGTGAAAAAATACTATGAACAACTATATGCCAAGAAGTTGGACAACCTGGGCAAAATGGATAAATTTCTAGAATAATACAATCTCCCAAGACTGAATCAGGAAGAAAGGGAACACCTGACTAGACTGACAACAACTAATGAAATTGAAGCAATAATAAAAAAACACCCAGGAAACAAATGTCATGAACCAAACAGTTTCACAGGCGAATTTTACCACTCAAAGAAAAACACCTATCCTTCTCAAACTATTCCGGAAAATCCAAGAGAAGGCTCCCAAGCTGTTTATACAAGGCCAGTATTTTTCTAATTACAAAACCAGGTAAAGACACAACAAAGAAAGAAAACTATAGGCCAATATCGCTGATGAACATTGAGGCTAAAATCCTCAACAAAATACCAGCAAACCAGATCCAGCAATATATTAAAAAGATCATTTACCATGATTAAGTGGGACTTGTCCCTGGGATGCAAGGTTGGTATAACATTCATAAAACAACAAATGTGACACATCACATAAACAAAATGAAAGGTAAAAACCACATGATCGTATCAATAGATGCAGAAAAAGCTTTTGCTAAAATCCAGCACTATTTGTGATAAAAACTCTCAGCAAAGTGGGAACAGAGGGAATGCACTTGAACACAATAAAGGCCATATACAAAATACCTACAGCCAACTTCATACTCAGTGGGCAAAACTAAAAGCATCCCCTCAAAGATCAGGGTAAGAACAAGGATGTCCGCTTTCACCACTCTTACTCAACATAGTACCAATCATAGTACTTGAAAGACCTAGCCACAGTGCTGAGACAAGAAAAGGCATCCAAATTGGAAAGGAGGAAGTAAAACTCTCATTATTTGCAGATGACATAATATTGTACATAGAAACCCTATAGACTCTACCAAAAAGCTACTAGCCCCGATAAATGAATTTGGCAAAGTAGCAGGGTACAAAATCAATACTCAGGAATCAACGGCATTTCTATACACTAATAATGAACTTTCAGAAAGAGAAACTAAGAAAACAATTCCATGAACTATTGTAAAAAGAAGAAATGAGGTACCTAGGAATAAATTTAACCAAGGAGGTACAGGAAGATCTGTATTTGGAAAACTATAGGGCACTGATGATAGAAACTGAGGACAATACAAATAGTGGAAGAATATACTGTGTTCATGGATTGGAAGAATTAACATCATTAATAGGCTTTGTACGCAAGTGTGAGATCTGTGGCTTTGATTCTTGAGCATTATGGGAAGCTACTAGGTAGTTCTGGCAGAGAAGTGTCATGATCTGACTCAAGGTATAAAGGTCACCGACCTCTGCAGTGTTGAGAACAAACTGTAGGGCAATGTGGTAGCAATGATGGTGGTGAGAAGTGGTCACAGTCTGATTATAATCTGAAGGTTGAGCTGACTGCATGTGGGGAAAAACTGGATGGACAATATGAAAGGCAAGTCAAGGTTTTAGAAGAAGGGATTTGTCATTTACTGAGGATGTAAGAGAAACAAATTAGAGGGGAAATCGGGAAGTTTGGTTTTGGACTTAGGTTTTGGTACCAATGTTAAGGCAGTTGGAAATATAAATGTGGATTATAGTAGGGGGGAAACCTGAGCTACAGGTACAATGGATAGATGGTATTTAAAGCCATACGACAGATAAAATCCCCAAGGGAGTAACCAGCTAGAGAGGAGGTCCATGGACTGAGTCCTAAGGCACTCACTGTTTAAAGGGCGTGTAAATAAGGAACTAGCAGAGACTAAGAAGCAACAGCTAGTGATGTACTAGAAAAACCAGGCAAGTTTTCTGTGGCTTAAAATGCACAGGTTTTCTTCTCTGCCCCACCCCCTTAACTTCTAGGTTTATGGCTATATTAGGAGGGTCAGGGATACCTTTCCACTGAGTGTTGAATAACAGGTTTTAAGTATACATTGGTTACCCACAATTCCTACAGATAATCACTTATTGCCAATAGGAAACTACTTTTAGTCTTTTTATGCATATAGGAGATTGGTAATATATCACCAATAAACTAAAACTTTAAATGATAGCCTAGATCAAGAAATTACCCTTGCAAAATTTTAATTTGAGATTTCAAAATAATGAAATTCTTTCCCACTAAAAAACAATTTGTTTTATTAAATTATTTTCCCCTATGCTCTACAAGTCTTAGCCAACAATACACTTACACAATCACCCGACACTAATAATTTATTTGATAAGCTACAATTTTGGTAATAAGCTGCAGTGTGGTTTTTGATGCTAAAATATGAGAGTTTCTTCATAGGTCAATTCTTGGCTGTTTTAACTGTAAAGAAAATAGGCACAGGAGAAGGCAAAAAAGCCTTCTGAGTGATGGAAAGCTATTATCTCATAGTACAAGCAAGGGAGATAAAAATACCCCATAGCCCTAGGAACAAACAACTATGTATAAAGCAAGATAGCAGATTAGAGATAAATAAGAGTTAAGTAGTGGAAGCAGAAGCTCCCAGCCTCAAGACAATAAGAGACAGGCAACCATAAGTGTCCTTTAAGGGGATATGTTTTATGCCCTACTGCAACAGAAGACAGTCAAAATAAAGACCCTGGTCATTTGAAAAGTTAACATGTTTAGTAATGCCTAAAATTCATTTCCCCCAAAACTGAGTTGTTTTAATACATCACCTAGGAAATTCACTCATCATTTCCCAGATAAATTAGATGCTGTTATATGTATAATTTCAAACTGTTGCTGAGGTAAGGATGTCCTTAACCTGTAAGCAGCTAGTATAATTACTTACATGTAAATCATTTTAAAGTGCTTACAAATCAGGCAAAATATCCTCCCTGAAAATTGCCATCTACTTTATAATTGAACAGACTTGTGATTATAAGGTTTATACAACTCATGTCAAACTGTGAACAAATTCGCCTGGCTGGCGTAGCTCAGTGGATTGAGCGCGGGCTGTGAACCAAAGTGTCACAGGTTCGATTCCCAGTCAGGGTGCATGCCTAGGTTGCAGGCCATGACCCCCAGTGACCGCACATTGATGTCTATCTCTCTCCCCCCCCCACCCTTCCCTCTCTAAAATAAATAAATAAAATCTTAAAAAAAAAAAAGAACAACATGCAATGAGGGGTTTTTTTCACACTATATTGTTTTACTAATTCAAGATTTACCACTTCATGGGATGACTATGAATCAAACAGGTTCTGATTCCAGTTTGATCTCTGAACACACTGCTGGATATAGTGATGTCTGAATCCATCATAGGTCAAAAACAGAACCAGTTACTTTTATCACAATCAAACTCACCTCATTTGCTAAGGCAAAAGTTCCCCAGTGAATGGCCACAGATTTCTTTGTTCGAACATCAGTGTGAATCCTTACAGCTTCTTCTGGGTCTACATGCTGGTATTTCATAAACCACCTGATGAAACACAGAAACTTATTAATTCAAACCTTTTAAATATATTGAGTTGGTCAAAAAGTTGATTTAGTTTTTTCTGTACGATGGCTCTAGTGGTGCTTAGTTGACTTTAACTTCATTCAAAACAATTTTGTTAGATTCTATTGTGACAGCTGTCATATCAGCATGCATTTTTTAAAAAACTGATCAATACTAGTTAATTTTTGTGCATCCATTTTAATATTGAAGATGGAAGAAAACAGACATTTTCAGCATATTATGCTTTATTATTTCAAGAAAGGTAAAAATGCAACTGAAGCACAAAAAAAGATTTCTGCAGTGTATGGAGAAGGTGCTGTGACTGACCGGAGGTCTCAGAAGTGGTTTACGAAATTTCTTGGTACTATTGACATTTTGGCCAAATAATTCTTTGCTTGTGGGGCTGTCTGATGTATTGGAAGGTGTGTAGCAGCACCCTTGGACTCTCTACCCACTAGAAGCCAATAATGGAAGACAGCCAACATACTCAAAACATCCAAATCAATAGTTATTGGTGAAAATGAAAAACGTATCTTTTATTTTACAGAAGAAACTAAATGGACTTTTTGGCCAGCCCATTATAATGACTGCTTCATCTAATCAACCTTTTAAGATTCTGCACAGGAATAAATCATAGTACGCAAAACCATCCCTCTTGAACCTACTTTTCTTCTAGAAAAAATTAAGCAAAAATATTTCATGTACCAACTGCTATACAATAGATAAGTCACAAGCAAAACTCCCCTTTAAATAGTAAGATTTTGTGTTATGTATATTTTGATTTTTCTGATGATTTACCATATTTTGCTGTGTATAATGAGCACTTATTTGCCCAAATTTTTTGAGGAAAAAATAAAGGTGTGTGTTATACATGAGTAATACTAATTCCATATCTATATAAATGTTTTTAATTCTTTTATTTATGCTTATGTGTTAAAGTGTAACTCTAGAAAGCAATATCTGTATGCAAAGTAATACCCTGGAATATGATAATCGGTTTTGTTTCTAAATATTAATTAATTAATTAAAAAATTAAAATGAAAGATTTTTCCCCCTGCAAGTCTGGGCCAAAAATGTGGGTGGTTATTGTACATGGCAAAAACAGGTATTCTGAAGGTATGTCTTACTGTTACTTTAAAAAGCTGGTATTTACACTTCTGGTATGGATCAAAACAATGGGTAAAGAATCAGAAACTAAAACTCTAATTGAAAAGAACCAGAATAACATGCTGAAACAAATTGTTTTAAAACTTGCTAAAGCAAAAAGCCAACAAAAATTAGTCTATAATATTTAAAGATCAGGAACAAAAATACTCAATACCATTCAAGGATTTTATTTAAACAGCATACAACTGAACAGTGAGGTGTTTGGTTGGGCTAGAAGAGGCGGTTCATGAGGGGAACTAATTAGTAGAAACACTGAAAGGCTGCCTAATGCCTTGGAAAGAACAGGGACACTTTCAGGAGAAAGAAATACTATTTCTCATACAAAGAGAAAGTATACTATCTACAAGCAAGTCCTTTGCTTTCCCAGCCAATAGTTTTGTTTTGTTTAAGATTTTATTTATTTATGTTTAGAGAGATGAGGAGGGAGGGGGAAAGAAAGAGAGAAACATCAATTGGTTGCCTCTCACACCCCCCCCAACTGGGGACCTGGCCTGGAACCCAGGCATGTGGCCTGACTGGGACTCGAACCAGCGACCTTTCAGTTCGCAGGCCAGCACTCAATCCACTGAGCCACACCAGCCAGGGCTCCCAACCATCAGTTCAGAAGAGAAAAACATTGTCTTTGTATTGTTTACATCCCAGGTCTGCTACTGCCGACTACTGCTGCAGTCAAGACTAATGGATATGGACTCAGCACAGGTGCTCCTGCACCTTACAGAACACATCATGGAAAAGCTCCTCCATCTGTAACAGCTACAGGATTCTTATTTATGGCAGGTGTTGCCAAGCCCTGCGGGAGCCTAGAAACAGAAACACTGTGTTCTGGGCAGCAGATAAGAGAGACACTGTTCTCTATAGCTCCTGACACAGAATGCAGTTTATTGGTGTTTCTTTTTACTTTTTAAAAACCCTTTCTGCAAATCAAAGGGATAGACATACTCCTTTCTACCTTCAGGTGTATCTGAAAAACCTAAAATGTTTACTGTAGTATAAAATTAAACTAAAGACTTACAACTGACTTGGACAGAATAATTCCCAAAGTAGGGATGACATTCCTATTATTGAAAGTCATTTGTGGTATAATCATCTCAAATTTATAGTTATTTCTAAAACTGTTAATACTAAGCAGAAATTACACAATAGAGGCTACTACAATTTAAATCTCTTAGGGCAAATAATGTCCTCCCCATCCTTTTACCATCCCAACAAGACAGCTGCAATACAAGCAGAAAGGAGAAACTGCATAAGGTGAATTTGTGTAGTTCAATGTACACATTACATCATCACCTATATATGAAAAGTTTTTATTTTGCTACATATGAAAACTTAACTTGTACGATTACAAAAGAGACATTCTAATATATTAAGAATATACTGAATAAAGATCAACACCACATGAAACTGATTTATGAATATCTTAATTGATGTTTTGAGAGGTTCCATTAGAATTCAGAATTAGAATTAAGTGGAAAAGTAAAATTCAAGAATTATTATTTAGAATAATATTTTAAAATAAGGTTAAAATACCCAGCCCTTTAAAGAAACTAGAAAAAAATAAATGAGAGAAATAGGCATTAATAAAGGCAGTGAAGAAATGGTTTAGTGAACCTATAAAGTTAATTCAGTAAGTAAAACAGAGCACATGCTTGGTTTGTGGGCCTGGTCCCCAGTTAGGGCACATGGGAGAGGCAACCGATCGATATTTCTCTTTCACATCAATGTTTCTCTCCCCCTCTTTCTCCCTACTCCCCTTCTCTCTAAATAAATAAATAAAGTCTTTAAAAATAATTAGTAAAACAAAACCAGATGGAAACCAATGATCAGGTTTGCTCAAATCATATTAGCATCCTTTTGCTTGCAGGATTGCCTAAATAAAATGTCATTATACAAACAATTCTGTATGTATCTATCCGTGCATGCACTTCAGAAAATAAAACTTGCCCCTGGCTGGCGTAGCTCAGTGGATTGAGCACAGGCTGCAAACCAAAGTGTCGCAGGTTCGATTCCCAGTCAGGGTACATGCCTGGGTTGCAGGCCATGACCCCCAGCGACCGCACATTGATGTGTGTCTCTCTCTCTCCCTCCCTTCCCTCTCTAAAAATAAATAAAATCTTTAAAAAAAAAGAAAACTTTATTTATTTATTATTTATTTATTTATTTATTTAAAATCCTCACCTGAGGATACGTTATTGATTTTAGAAAGAGAGCGAGAGAGAGACAAACATCTATGTGAGAAACATCGATCGGCTGTCTCCCATACATGCCCCAAGGATCAAATGCACAATGTGGGTAGGTGCCCTGACCAGGGATGAAACCCGAAATCTTTTGGTGTACAGGACAATACTACAACCAACTGAGACACCTAGCCAGGGCAAGACATTTTTTACATTAACTCTTACAATGCAATAATGCCATTACCAGATTAAAATCAGTGATAACTGAAATAAGACCATCGTGAGGGACTACAGGCCTATTCCCTATTCCTGGCTTTCTTCTGGTCTACACGAGAATTCTGGAGCAAAAGTAGTTACAGAAGGAGAGAATCCTCCCAGGAGAAATGAAGAACAAGAGTTAGGTTTGATACTGGCTGACCAGTTTAACTTGAGTCAAAATGATATGTGAACTTATGGACTAGATATATAAATTCTTTTTTCTTGGTAATATAATTTCTGATTTTAAAAAATTAATATAACTAAGATTAAAAGTTATAATTGAAACTGACCCACCAACCCCCAATGTATAACAAAATCCACCATTAAGATCACAAATTTTACAGTATCACAAAATCATGACTATTTTACATTAACTTTTTATGGAATAGAAGTAGGAATGTTGTCTTTGGAAGTCCACACACCTTGGTTCATATGCTCCAATGGGAATAGCTGCCAGGTCAAAAGGTCCAAATCTTTTTCCTATCTCTTCAAATGCAGGGCAATAACCAGTGTCTCCTGCAAAAAAAAATCGATTCCAAGGGCCCAACACAGACCAACTGCCCCACAGAACCTTGTTGTCATCCAATAGAGTCCTTTTACACCAGTGCTGGGAAGGTGTAAAGACAAAGGTGACCTTATCATGTCCAGGGACACAATTCTCCTTCCACCAGTCCAACTCGATCACATTCTCACAGCCACATTTTTGCATCCAGTCGAGAAGACCCAATGGCACAAACCACCTCAACTCATTACCAAATCGCTCATTCAAAGCAATGACAGAATTGTAGTCCAAGTGGTCATAGTGGTTGTGACTGATAAGGACCGCGTCTATCCGGGGGAGTTCACTTATAGTGCACGGAGGATGCCGAAAACGCTTTGGACCCATGTACTGCAACGGCGAAGCACGAGAGCTAAAGATGGGGTCCGTGAGAAATATGAGCCCATCCATTTCCACCATTACCGTTGCATGTCCCAGCCATGTGACTCTTAAGCCAGCTTCACTCACTCCAGCTGCTTCAGGGTCGTTAATGAAATATGGCCTAAGCACTGGGAGTTCTTTATCAAGTTCCTATGTGTATAAAAAAAGAAAAGTAACCATTAGAAAAAATGAAAAGGTATTATGTCATTACAGAAGGTATTTGACATAAATTAGAGAGAAGAGCTATTGGGAGAGAACTGAAGTCATTCAATAAATTTGCTATTTTTGCTTTTCTCTTGAAAATACATACTTCTTTCTGAATCTGCCTCATTATTCATGACAATATAGTAATGTAAGATAAGACCCTCTTAGCCCCAAATGCAATAGACAAATGGAAAATTAAATTTAAAACTTGGAGCACTGTTGAATATACTGAATGTTTTCCAAGGCTCTCTTCTGTAAGTACTACTAGTAGACTACCCTAGCTGCAGTCACTTGGCTGTTGCCATTTCAGCTGGCTGGTGCATTTACTTGAAAACTGCCTCAGGCACAGGTCAGTCCTTGAAAACAGTAAGGAAAGCTTACAATCATTTGTTAAAATCGAGGATCTCAGGTATGAATCTGGCTTTCTGAGTACACAGAATCCAAAGGAGAGCACTGTGATGATTCCTGGAAAGATCAAAACCATAGATGGTTCTCCTCATTCTTTCTTGTAAGGTTTCTACCATTGATCAAGCCAAAGCACAAAACATGGACCCTGCCTGGGAAAAGCTGATCACTTTTGGAGGTAAACAGATGTAAAACAATAACTACAACAAATGTGACATGTTATTCCTTTGGTTGTTCTACATTTTTTCCTTGGATTAAGCTAGACCAAGAAGCAGCTGTGTTTTGGGGTGACAGTGCTCAATGTTGTAAAACTGCTTTTATGAATTGTGCTTTGGTATCATGCTATAGGGCTGCATTGAGGTCTCTGATGAAACGGCCTCATGAAACCTGGCTAGGTACCACCTTCACCTCAACCTTCCCACTCACCCCAAAAACATGCCCCTTAATTCTCAGTAACAGGAAAAGCTCTTCTCCAGAGCAACTGGAGTCATGCATTGGGCTGTCCCTGGACAAACTCTTCAGTATGTGCTTCCCCTTTCACTTTGACAAGGACGTTCAGAGTAAAAGCTGAAGCTGCAGCTTCAGCAATATTCAGGCCATGATCGAACATATTTCTATACTAACTTTATTCTTGACTTTATTTTTCTATCCCCCATAATCTATTTGCTCTTATATGTTCATCTGTTTTTTACTGCTATGTGTATTTTTATAAGTTGCTGCTAATCAATTCTGAAAAGGATTTGGTGGTGGATAACTAAGCTAAATAAAAGCCATGCTATAGCCTAATGGGAAGGAAGGAAGAGCCCTCTTGCTAAAGGCTTTATACACACAGTGACTCGTGTGAGTTCCTGAAGAATGATGAGAAGTTCATGATGCAGAAAAAAAGGAAGAAGGGCATCTCAGGTAGAGAAAGTGACCAAGCAAAGGAATAGAGCCAAATGGAACTGGCATTTTGGGGGGAAGGGACAAACTAAATCCATTAAGGATCAGAATACATTAAGAGCCCTGAAAGCCATACTTTACCCAGAAACAATGAGAAAGAATTTTAAAAAATACAAAAAGACATGGCCCAATTTCTGTTAAGAGAAAACACTGTCAGAGTGAAAATGATAACCTTTGAGTGTCACAATAACTGCGTTGAGACTAAGACCTGAACAAAGGAGACAGCAATGAGCAGAGACAAGAGAGGACAGGTGGGGGATTGCAGGAAAAGGCAACTAGAGAAGTCACCAGATGGTCTGAGTGGGAAAAGGGCCTGGACAGGAGAAGTAGCAGAAGTGGAGGATGACAAACATTTCTCTTAGCCATCCTAAGTCTTACTTTCCTCATCTGAACATGGGTATAACAATTATATCTAAACTTCACTGCTGTGGGGACTGAATTACAAGTGGCTAACACTCTGTAAGCACCCTCCAACCATTCCAAAAAAAGAAGAAAACCCAACTCTGCAACAACCAATCAAGCACCAAATCCATGGATCTTCCATTTTCCCTGTTTTCTTTTTGAGAGTTACTAACCTACTTAAGATCCTAAGTAACCTCTAGACACTTTCAAGTCCTCCTGATTGCAACTGTCTTCTTCTCAACTCAATCCATTCACAAGAGCCACCTCAAAAGCAGTCTACTTATGGTATGACTCTCCTGCTTGAGAAAACACATCTCACCTCAGCCTACCAGTAAGCCTGTCTGGACTGCCCCAACCCCCTTTCCAGCTGTTTCACTCACCTCTGCAAGTGCTTTGTGTCCCACCTACACTGGAACTGCTCTCTGTTCCCAGACTGAGCTTGAGAATCCTGCACAATAGTGATCCCATTACTCATCCCTGTGAGTCCTTAACCAAATGCATACTCTTCATAAGACCATCCCTGTGTGTTCACTGCTAGAAGCAATCACCCCCACCTCTCAACTTCCATGCCACTTTGCTCATGCATCAGCTATGAAAATTCTGTCCCATACCCTGGTTAAATGTAAAAAGGATGTATTTTGTGTCTTATTCAACTCAGAATCACTCACAGTGCCAGTTCAATGATGATATATATGTGCTTAATAAAATTAGTTAGATGAATGAGTGAGTGAATGAATGAATGAATGTAAACTGATTTTTCAAATCAGTTATCAAAGTTAGTAATCAGGTTTAGTGAACAATAATAAGTGCCATATGGTATACTTAAAAAGAATAAGGAGGAAAGAGTCAATGAGTATAAATTGAGTACCTGCCATATATTAGGCTTCATATTAGGCACCTAATAATGATGATGAATTATCTAAAACAGGGTAAGTAGGTTTACAGTTGTAAGTATACAAAACACAGAGTTTATTCTTTTATTATTATTTATGATTGTACTATTTTCCATACAAAGAACTGCAAATGTACTTTTGCCCCACCCTGTATATCAGGCACTTTAGTGTAACATAAAATAAAATTACATTAACAGTAGCTATCATTTACAGACTGCTTACATGCTATAACATACTAACTGCTTCATAAAAAATTTTTAGTTTAGCCCTGGCCAGGTAGCTCAGTTAGAGCATTGTCCCAATATGCCAAGGCTACAGATTTAATCCCTGGTTGGAACACTGGTATTTCTCTCTCTCTCAATCAATAAAAAAAGAAAGCTGCCTCAGACCAGTTTTAAAAAAAGAAAACAAAAAAATATTTTAGCTTAATACCAACTACAATACTGGAGGTAGGTATATTAACTATGTCCACTTTACAGGTGAGAAAACAAAAAATTAGAGAAGTCACAACATTCACACGAGGTAACCCAGCAGCTAGCTTCCACACATACTGTTTCTCATCATTATACTACTCTGAAATATTATCTCATCTAATACATTTTTGTTTTTTAAGTAACAACCTGGGGGTCACATCAGGGAGAATAGGACACAATGAATTTCTGAAGATGATGGATATGTTCATTATCTTGATTGTGGTGATCATTTCATGGGTATATACTTATGTCAAAACTCATTAAATTGTACTTTTTGAATATGTGGAGCTAGTATTATGTTAATAAAACTATAAAAAATGTTTGCCCTGATGCGTGTGGCCCAGTGAGTTGGGTATCCTCCTGCAAAGTTGGGTATCCTCCTGGTGCAATTTTTGGTCAGGGCACCTGCCTGGATTGCGGGTCCATACAGGTTGGGGCACTTATAAGAGGCAGCCTATTGATGTTTCACTCCCTCTCTTTCTCCCTCCCTTCCCCTCTCTCAAAAAATAAAATCTTTGAAAAATAAATAAAAGCCATTTGAAGTTCAGTATCTGGTATTATATGTGGACTGTGGAGAGGAAACAAAACCTTTAATAGAGTACCTCTGGCAGCCCCAACTTGTTCTCCAAACAAAGTACTAACAGATAAAATGCTGAAAGAACACAGTCACAAAGGACCATATATTGTATGATCCTATTTTTACAAAATATCAGGAATAGGCAAAATCGTAGAGACAGAAAATAGACTAGCAACTTCAGGGGCTAGAGAAGAGCAGGAGAATTGGACGGTGATGACTAAAGACATGGGTTTCTTTCTAGGGTAATGAAAATATATTAGATTGTGGCAATGGTTGCACAACTCTAAGCATCCTAAAAAACACCAAACTGCATACTTCTATAGTAGATGAATTATATCTCAACAAAGCTGTTGTTGAAAAAAGGCAAATACTGACATCTGAATTAAACAATCACACTTTTCTCATGTTCCTTTTTCATACTAAGCCCATCACAAAAGAGCAGCTTATTTTAAAGAATTTGACCTCTAGCTACTATCCCATAAAACTCAATAGTCTACTACTGAGATTCCAAAAGAAAAAAATTTTTTTACTTGATCATCAGAGTTTGAAAAAGTACAGAATGGGGGTTGGGAAATTTATATTTATTTGAAGAAACCAAGCACTCACTTGGCATTTTCTTGACTGATCTAGATCTTTCTTGGTTGGTCTTCCTTTTTTAAAGCAGCAAATGAGAAAATTTCTAGGCCCAGAAAAATATTCTAAAATATTAATAAAATGCATTTGTTAATATTTTACTTATCTTGGGGAAAGGGGAAAATCCTAACATTTATTCAACCACTAATCTTTGCCAGGTGCTTTAGGTGCATTATGTCATCTAACCCTGTGAAGCAGATGTTACTGGCATTTTACAGATAACAAGACCAAGCCAAAGCGGGGTGAGTCACTAAGAACTTCACCAAGGTCAAACATCAAATAAGTGTCCCATTAGGAGTGAAATCAAGGTCTTTCTGACTCTAAAGACACTCTCTTTTCATTAAACCGTAACTCTTTCCATGGCATAAATGATATTAACTTTAAATCAATGAAATCCATATTCCTGGTAATATTAAGAGTATGAGTTTGTTTGCCTGAATGAGACAGAAGACAAAAATTTGATGCAAATCTGTTAAAATCATGGTTTCTAAAAAAATCACTTTTAAAAAGACTTGAGGTTAATCCTTTTTTTTCCCAACTGAAAGTATATTTTTACTGTCCTAGGAAATTTTAGTGGTCCACCGCCTTAACCACTTGGCCACCTTGGCCACAACACAGGAAACTTTAATATCTACACTTCACAACTGAAATTTAAATTAAATTTTTTTCCTTTTCAGCCCTGGCTGGCGTAGCTCAGTGGATAGCGAACCAAAGTGTTCCAGGTTTGATTCCCAGTCAGGGTACATGCCTGGATTGCACGTCATGACCCCCAGCAACCGCACATTGATGTTTCTTTTTCTCTCTCTCCCTCCCTTCCCTCTGTAAAAATAAATAGATAAAAATCTTTAAAAAATTTTTTTTAAATTTTTCCTTTTCATATTTATTTCAACAACATGAAAAGAGATTGATCTCTTACTTTCAATTGAATTAAGATGCTGTTTTTTATCTTTATTGTTTATTCTATTACAGTTGTCCCATTTTCCTCTTTTGCCCTCCTCTAACCAGCCAACCCCTCTAGCCTATAGTCAATCCCCTCTCCATTGTCCAATGAGTCATTCATACATGTGCTTTGACTAGTCCCTTCCCCCTCCTTCCACCAATATCCCCCTCCCTCTGACGCTACCTCCCCCACCCCGGCAGCTATCAGTCTGTTCCATGTTTCCATGTCTCTGGTTCTATTTTCCCTGTTAGTTTATTTTGTTCATTAAATTCCAGTTATCACTGAGGTCATATGGTATTTGTCTTTCCCAGACTGGTTATTTCACCTTAGCATAATAGTCTCCAGTTCTATCCATGCTGTCACACAAGGTAGGATTTCATCCTTTCTGCTATGCAGTATTCCACTGTACAAGAACCACAGTTTTTTGATTCATTCACCTACTAATGGGCACTTGAGCTGTTTCTAGCACTTGGCTATTGTAAATAGCATTGCTATGCATATAAAAGTGCATAGGTTCTTTTGAATTGGTGTTTCAGGATTCTTAGGGTATATGCCCAGCAGTGGTATTGTTGGTAAAAAGGCAGTTACATTTTTAATTTTTTAGGAAATTCCAAACTGTTTTCCACAGTGGCTGCATCAGTCTGCATTCCTACCAACAGTGCATAAGCGTCCCCCTTTTCTGCACATCCTCACCAGCACTTGTTGTTTTATTAATTTAAAAATGATAGATACTCTGACAGGTATAAGGTAATATCTCATTGCCATTTTAATTTGTATTTCTCTGATGGTTATTAGAGACGTTGAGCATTTTTTCATATGTCTATTGGTCCTCTGTATGTCCTCCTTAGGGAACTGTCTGTTCAGGATCTTTGCCCATTTTTTAATTGGGTTGTCTTCCTGGTTTTGAGTCATATGAGTTCTTTATAATGTTTTACATTTTTGATATACTATCTGTATTCATGGTATAACATCCATCAAAATTGCTTAATATTTTTAATTCATCTTTGATTAGAAGAGAAAAATGCCCTTCATAAAATATTTGGAAAATAATAAAGTACCTCAGAATAAACTTAACCAAGGAGGTAAAAGACCTGAACTTGGAAAACTAGAGAACACTGAAGAAAGAAATTAAGCAAGATATAAATAAATGGAAGACAATACTATGCTCATGGAATGGAAGAATTACCAACATTAAAATGTCCATACTACCCAAAGAAATCTATAGATTCAATGCAATCTGTACTAAAATACTAAAGATACATTTCACAGATTTAGAACAAATATTTCAAAAATTTATACAGAACCAAAAAAGAACCCAAATAGCCTAGTAGTCTCAAGATAGAAGAACAAAGTAGAAGGAATCACAATACCTAGTATCAAACTCTATTACAAAGCCACTGTAATCAAAACAATCTGATACTGGCATAAGAATAGACACATAGATCAATGGAACAGAATAGAAAGTCCAGAAATAAACCCAGGTCTCTGTGGTGAACTGATATTCAACGAAGGGAGCAGAAGCATAAAAATGGAGTAAAAATAGCCTCTTCAACAAATAGTGTTGAGAGAACTGGAATGGTACATGCAAAAAAATGAAACTAGACCACTAACTTATACCATATAACAGAATAAACTCAAAATGCATAAAAGACTTAAACATAGGTTGTCAAATCATAAAAGTCCTAGAGGAGAACATAGGCAGTGAAATTTCAGATATCCCATGCACCAATATTTTTGCCAATATATCCTCTAGGGCACAGGTGGCAAACACAAGGCCTGCAAGTCAAATACGGCCCTCCACCTTATTTTATCAGGCCCAGAACCTTGTTTCTACCTGGCGGGCAATGCCGAGCTCTCACTAACTGTTGAGTACTTAACATTTATCAGTCCTAAAATTACATTCAGCTCTTTGAAGGCAACCACAAGGTTGATGTGGCCCCCAGTGAAAATGCGTTTGACACCCTTGTTCTAGGGCAAGGGAAAGAATAAATAAATGGGACTACATCAAACTATAAAGCTTCTCCACAGCTAAAGAAAACATCATCAAAATGAAAAGGGAACCAACTATATGGGAAAACGTATTTGCCAATGGTATATCAGACAAGGGTTTGATCTTCCAAATGTATGAAGAACTCATATGACTCAACACCAAGAAGACAATCCAATTAAAAAATGGGCAAAGGACCTGAACAGACACTTCTCCAAGGAGGGCATAAAGAGGGCCCAGAGACATATGAAAAGATGCTCAACATCATTAGCCATCAGAGAGATACAAATTAAAACCACAATAAGATACCACTTCACACCTGTCAGAATGGCCATCATAAACAAAGCAACAAACAACAAGTGCTGAGGAGGTTGTGGAGAAAAGGAAACCCTCGTGCACTGTTGGTGGGAATGCAGACTGGTGCAGCCACTATGGAAAACAGTATGAAATTCCCTCAAAAATTTAAAATGGAACTGCCTTATGACCCAGTGATTCCACTGCTCAGATTATCCCCTAAGAATCCTGAAACACCAATTCAAAAGAACCTATGCACACCTATGTTCACAGCAGCCTTATTTACAAGAGCCAAATGCTGGAAACAGCCTAGTGCCCATCAGTTAATAAGTGGGTCAAAAAACTATGGTACATTACACAATGGGACACTACGCAGCAGAAAGAAAAGAAGGAAATCCTAACCTTCGCAACAGCATGGATGAAACTGGAGAGCATTGTACTAAGTGAAATAAGCCAGGCAGTGAAAGACAAATACCATATGATCTCACCTATTAGTAGAACCTAATGTACAAAACAAACAGGCAAGCAAAACAGAATCAGAGGCATGGAAACAAGGAACAGACTGACAGTAACCAGACGGGAAGGGGGAGAAGGATAAGGGGGGAGAGAAGGGGAAGGGTCTAGTCAAGAAACATGTATAAATGACTCATGGACATGGACAACAGGGTGGAGATTGACTGTGGAGCAGGGGGTGGGCAGGGCAGGGGAGAGCAATGGGGCAATAATTGGAACAGTTGTAATAAAACAATAAAAACAAAAAAATTGGAAAAATATAGAAAAATATAAAGAAAAGGAATCATCCTTTATATCAATATATAGAAAATGTAACTACTGTTAACATTATGCTATCTTTATCCACAGTTCCATTTTTTAAGTATGGTTAAGATCATTTGGTATTCTTATTTTCTGTTCTTTTTTTAAAATTCCATATTGTAACATTTTCACCCATCACTTAAAACTATGGAGCACGACAAAAGGGAGGAAGATGGCGTCAGGGTAGGAGGGAAGAGATTCCACTTCTCCCCACACACAGGAGAAAATCCTAGCTGATCTACCACCAATTTACAGAGTAAAAAAGCAAACAACCAACAGTACCTCAGCATATATGAAAATAAGAGACCAAAAATTGTAGCGGAACCAAAAAAACAGATGGTAAGGAGGGAGCGTGTTTCGGGACAATAAAGTCCCAGGGACCAGTGCAGGGTCCAGGGTGGCTGCAGCCCCAGGCCAGGTGTCCCCTGCCAGCTTTACCACAGAATCATCAGGAGAGAGCCAGAGCAACTGCTCCCTCCCCAGGCAAACAAGGTCAGAGCAGCACTGAGAGAAACCTGATTGATAGCAAATACACAGGGGCTGTGAGCACCTGAGGAGTCTGTGGACACCAGCAGAGTTAAGAATCGCGCAGTGATGGTCCAGACCCCTATAGTCCCTGGTCTAGCTGGAGAATTGGGCTGTGGGAGAGGCCAGGCCACTATATGGAGCAGCAGGCTTGAGTAAGAGGAATTTCTCAAAAAGAAAAAGTGAAAAGACAGACACTGTTTGGGGAATTGTCCTACAGCAACCGCTCCGGTCTCCCTGCCACCCAGCTGGGCAGTGATCCAGAGGTTGCGCGGAAGGTTGTGCAGAAGACCCTGCGCACCCCCATAGCACTGGGAAGGGTGAGGCAGCCTGGCCCAGTGAGTGCATGAGTGTACCGCCACACCCCAGCCCAGAGCGGTAACCAGGGGAAAGGCCTGGATCCCATACCCAAGGCGCAGGGGAGAGGTGCCAGGGTAGCAAGAGTGTGCTCCGCTGACTGAGTGCAGATCAGGAAGGAAGAAAAGCCATACCAATCGCCCCTCAGCCTGCTACAGCCAGCCAAGACCAGAAAAACCGGTCTGGCCACTTTGAAACCAAGAGGCTTTTAAATTTTATTCTATTTTTATTTTTTAAATTATTTTTATTTTTTATTTTTATTATTTTTTCTCTTTCAATTCCTTTTTCCTTCCTACGACCCAGTGATTTTTTTCTTTCAATTCCTTTTCCCTTCCTTTCTTTCTTTCCAATTTTATCTCTCTTTCCTTCCTTCATCTGCCTTTCATTTTTTTAAATACCTACAAGTGAGACAGAAAAAAAAAAACACCCTGGAACTGTGAAAAGACCAGAGTTGGACCCAAAGAAGGGGCATCACAACAGCTGCAACACTGAAACAAATTTCACTCTGCTATTACAGAGAAACTGCAAGTTATTGCATATTTGTATTATTATTTTTTTTCCAATATTCTTACATCTTTTATTTTAATAGTACTTTTGTCTTTCTCTTCTTTCTGTATAGTCTTCTTTGCTTGGCGGGTTATACTGTATCATTTGACAGGTTTCCCCTGCTCTCTCTTTCATACTGTATTGCTAATTTACTGTACTTCACGTCACTTGTGTTCCTTTAGCACACTACTCAAGGTCACTTGTGTTCCTTTAGCACGACTACTCAAGGTCCGACACTCTAGGTGTTACCTAGATCACATAGATTCTGTCATATGATTGTTGCTCTAATATTATTGTAAATAATAGCTGTTCCATACTTCACAACACCCCTCCCAGATCTTAGCCCACTTCACGGTTTCGTGAACTCTATTACTGTAGTGGTTAACTCTATCCTCTCACACACTACACCTCTTTACTATCCTGTACTCTCACCTTGCCTCAGAATCTGACCTCCCACAACCTCACTGCTTTCTAGATCCAACTCACAATCCTTCCTTCCCCAACAAGAGTCTTATCTTCTTTCCATCCTTTCTAAAAATCAGCCACTTGGGTGGAAGATTACAGTTAACACTGTACACAGCCAAAGGATCTCCTATCTCTTCTCTACTGGCTGCTACTGTAAATATCATAGAATACTCTCTTGCTGTCTTAAACCATTTTGCCTTCCCCCTCCAACTGATCACAAAAAAGAGTAGGTAGAAGCGGAGAACACCAGGATACCCACTGGAAGAGGAAACCCAACAACAAAGGAACCACCAACAGATAACAACAGAAGAAGGTGAAGGAGTTAGTGGAAACCACACAAACCTCAATCCAGGATCTATCTGGAAATACAACTAGGTAGTGGAGACACTACCCAGTACAAACAACTGAACAAGAGCAAGAAAGAATCCTCAAAACCTTGTACACACAGGAGAACCAGCTTCAACACAACCTGTCCACACCAGCACAACAAAATACAGGAGGTGGTGGACAGAGTGACCCTCAATTAACCAGCTAGTGGGAAGGACCCACCAAAGAAAAACCCAACAACAATCAAAACCCAAAGACAAACACAAAGCCAACTTAAACGACAGCCCAAGACCAGTGAGTTCGAGAGATCAAGGAGACTGCACCACTGAATCGCACAGGTATTCTACCACAGAAGTTCACACCAGAAACCCAGGGAGCCAGAACAGATCAATGTAACTGAGGCTAACAAGAAGAGTCTCACAAACAATGGGAAGACAAAGAAACAATCCCCAAATGAAAGGAAAGGAGGAAGACTCAGAAAGGATGCTAAATGAAACAGAGGAAACTCAACTATCAGATATTGAGTTCAAAGCAATCATTATCAGGAAGCTCAATGAGCTCACAATGAGCCACCAGAAACTACAGGGAAGCTACAATGAACTCACTGCAAACTATATCAACATGAAAAAGGAAATAGAAACTATCAACAAGGACCAAGGGGAAATGAAGAATGCAATTTCTGAACTGAAGAACACAGTACAAGGAATGAAAAGCAGGACTGACGAATGAAAAGCAGGACTGACGCAGATCGGATCAGCGAGCTGGAGAACAAAGTAGGAAAAAACACCCAGAAAGAGCAAGAAAAGGAAGAGGCTCAGAAAGAATGAAGAGGAATTAAGAGAAATGCAAGACAATATGAAACGTAATAACATCCATATAATAAGGATACCAGAATGAGAAGAAGAGCAGCAAGGGATAGAAAATCTATTTGAAAAAGTAATGATGGAAAACTCCCCTAATTTCATGAGAGAAAAAGTCATACAAATCCAGGAAACACAGAGAGTCCCAATCAAGAGGAACTCAAAGAGGCGCACTTCAAGACATATCATTATTAAAATGGCAAAATACCAAGACAAAGACAGAATCTTAAAGGCAGCAAGGGAGAAACAGGAAGTAACATACAAGGGAGCCCCAATAACGTTAGCAGCTGTCTTCTCAATGGAAACACTCCAAGCCAGAAGAGAATGGCAAGAAATATTCCAAGTAATGAGAACCAGAGGCCTGCAACCAAGGCTACTTTACCCAGAAAGGCTCTCAATCGAGATAGATGGCCAAATAAGGAACTTCCAAGACAAAAGAAGTCTAAAACAATACACCTCCACCAAACCAGCTCTGCAGGAGATGCTAAAGGGACTGCTTTAAGGAGGAGAGAAGAAAGAGAGAGAGAGAGGAACACAAGGTACAAAAATGGCAATGAATAAGTACCTATCAATAATAACCTTAAACGTAAATGGATTAAATGCTCCAATCAAAAGACATAGAATAGCTGAATGGGTAAGAAAGCATGAACCACATATATGCTGCCTACAAGAGACCCACCTCAGAACACAAGACCTACACAGACTGAAAGTGAAGGGCTGGAAGCAAATATTCCAAGCAAATGGTCAGGGAAAAAAAGCCAGGTAGCAATACTCACATCAGACAAAATATAGACTTACAAAAAAGGGCCATAAAGAGAGACCCAGAAGGTCACTACATAATACTCAAGGGAAGAATCCACCAAGAAGACATAAACATTGTAAATATGTATGTACCCAACATAGGAGCACCCAAATACATAAAGAAAATCTTAGAGGACTTCATGAAAGATAATGAAGCAACACGATTATAGTAGAGGATTTTAACATCCCACTGTCAAAAATGGACAGATCTTCCAAACAAAATATCAACAAAGATATTGTGGCATTGAACAATGCCCTAGATGAAATGAACTTAACTGATAGATATACAGCCCTTCATCCCAAAGAAGCTAAATACACATTCTTTTCAAAAGCACATGGAACATTTTCAAAGAGAGACCACATGATAGGACACAAAGCAAGCCTCAACAAATTCAAGAAAATTGAAATCATACCAACCATTTTCTCAGACCACAAGGGACTGAAACTAGAAACCAATCCCAAGGGAAAAAAAACGAAACACTCAAAATCATGGAGATTGAATAGTATGCTATTAAACAATGAATGGGTCAAGAATGAAATTAGGGAAGAAATCAAAAAGTTTCTGGAAACAAATGAAAACGAACTCACAACAACCCAAAACTTATGGGACACAGCAAAGGCAGTCCTGAGAGGAAAGTTCATAGCAATACAGGCCTAGCTAAAAAAGATAGAAACATTTCAAACAAACAACCTAACCCTACGCCTATAAGAACTCAAGGAACAACAACAAAGACAGCCCAGAGCAAGTAGAAGGAAGGAGATAACCAAGATCAGAGCAGAATTAAATGACATAGAGACTAAAAGCACAATTCTAAGGATCAATCAATCTAGGAGCTGGTTCTTTGAAAAGATTAAACAAAATCGACAAGCCTTTAAGCAGGCTCATTAAGAAAAAAGGAGAGAGGATCCAAATAAACATAATCACCAATGAAAGAGGAGGGATTACAACTGACACCACAGAAATACAAAGGACTGTAAGAAATTACTACGAAGAACTGTATGCCAAGAAATTTGAAAACCTAGGTGAAAAGGACAACTTTCTAGAAAAATATAATCTTCCAAAACTCAATAAAGAAGCAGCAGAAAGCCTGAACAGACCAGTAACAGCAGACAAAATTGAAGCAGTAATCACAAAACTCCTGACAGACAAAAGTTTGGGTCCGGATGGTTTCACAGGAGAATTCTAGAAAGCATTTAAGGAAGAGCTAATCCCTATCCCTTCACAGACTATTCCAAAAAATCCAGAGTGATAGAAGACTCCCAAACTCTTTTTATGAAGCCAGCATCATCCTAATCCCAAAACCAGATAAAGACACAACAAAGAAAGAAAACTTCAGGCCAATATCGCTGATGAACACAGACACTAAAATCCTCAACAAAATATTGGCAAACCACATCCAACAATACATTAAAAAGATCATACACCATGGCCAAGTGGGATTCATCCCAGGGATGCAAGGATGGCTCAATATTCGCAAATCAGTAAATGTAATACATCACATAAAGAAAAGCATAGACAAAAACCACATGATCATATCAATAGATGCAGAAAAAGTATTTGATAAGGTACAGGACCCATTTATGATAAAAACACTCAGCAAAGTGGGAATAGAGGGAGCATTCCTCAACATAATAAAGACCATATATGAGAGACCTACAGCTAACATCATGCTCAATGGGCAAAAACTAAAATCTTTCCCACTAAGATCAGGAACAAGACAAGGTTGTTCACTTTCACCACTTCTATTCAATATAGTATTGGAAGTTTTAGCCATAGCAATCAGACAAGAAAAGGAAATAAAAGGCATCCAAATCGGAAAGGAGGAAACAAAACTGTCACTGTTTGCGGATGACATGATAGTGTACATAGAAAATCCTATAGACTCCGCAAAAAAACTGCTCAACCTAATAAATGAATTTGGCAAAACAGCAGGGTACAAAGTCAATATCCAGAAACCAAAGGCATTTTTGTATACTAACAATGAAACAGCAGAAGCAGAAATCAAGAAAAAAATCCCATTTGATATAGCAAAAAAAAAAAAAAAAATACCTAGGAATAAATCTAACCAAGGAGGCAAAAGACCTGTATGCAGAAAACTACACAACACTGAAGAAAGAAATCAAGGCAGACACAAACAAATGGAAGCATATACCGTGTTCAAGGATTGGAAGAATTAATATCATCAAAATGTCCATACTAACCAAAGCAATTTACACATTCAATGCAATACCTATTAAAGTACCAATGGCATATTTCACAAACATAAAACAAACATTTCAAAAATTTATATGGAACCATAAATGACCCCAAATAGCTGCTGCAATTTTGAGAAAGAAGAGTAAAGTAGGAGGGATCACAATACCTGATACCAAACTGTATTACAAGGCCACTGTAATCAAAACAGGCTGGTACTGGCATAAAAACAGGCATATGGACCAATGGAACAGAATGGAGAGCCCAGAAATAAACCCAAGTCTCTACAGTCAATTAATATTCGACAAAGGAGGCAGCAAAATGGGGTAACAATAGCCTCTTCAACAAATGGTGTTGGGAGAACTGGACAGCTACATGCAAAAAAATGAAATTCAAGCACCAACTTACACCATACACAAAAATAAATTCAAGGTGGATAAAAGATTTAAATATAAGTCTTGACACCATTAAAGTCCTAGAGGAGAACATAGGCAGGAGAATCTGAGATATTTCACGTAGCTTCACGTAGCAACGTTTTTACTGATATGTCCCCTAGAGCAAGGGACATAAAGGAAAGAATAAACAAGTGGGATCTCATCAAAATAAAAAGCTTCTGCATGGCTAAAGAAAACAGTATTAAAATAAAAAGAGAACCAACTGTATGGGAAAACATTTTTGCCAATGATACCTCAGACAAGGGTTTAATCTCCAAAATATATAAAGAATTTACACAACTCCACACCAGTAAGACAAGCAACCCAATTAAAAAATGGGCAAAGGACTTGAACAGACAATTCTCCAAGGACATACAGAGGATCCAGAGACACATGAAAAGATGTTTAATATCGCTAGCTATCAGAGAGATGCAATTAAAGCCACAATGAGATACCACTTCACACCAGTCAGAATGGCCATCATAAAAAAAAACAGTAAAACTACAAGTGTTGGAGAGGTTGTGGAGAAAAAGAGACCCTAGTACATTGTTGGTGGGATTGCAGACTGGTACAACCACGCTGAAAAACAATATGGAATTTTCTCAGGAAACTAAAAATGGATCTGCCTTTTGACCCAGCAATTCCACTGCTAGGATTATATCCTAAGAACTTTGAAACACCAATCCAAAAGAACCTATGCACCCCAATGTTCATAACAGCACAATTTACAATAGCCAAGTGTTGGAAGCAACCTAGGTGCCCATCAGTAAATGAATGGATCAAAAAACTACAGTACATTTACACAATGGAATTCTATGCAGCAGAAAGAATGAAGGAGCTCCTACCCTTTGCCATAGCATGGATGGAACTGAAAGCATTATGCTAAGCGAAATAAGGCAGGCGGTGAAAGACAAATACCATATGATCTCACCTTTAACAGGAACCTAAACAACAAAACAAACAAGCAAAATATAACCAAAGACACTGAAATAGAGAATAGGCTGACTGTCCAGAGGGGAGAGAGGAGGGAATTTCAGGGGAATTTCAAGGGAAAAGGGGTAGGGTTTACAGGAACAAGCATGAAGGACACATGGACAAAAACTAGGGGCAAGTGGAAATGGGATAGAGGTGGGGAGGGCTGGGTGGGTGGGCTGGGATGGAAGTAAGAGACAGAAAATTGTCCTTGAACAACAATTAAAATAAAATTAAAAAATTAAAAAAAACTATGAAACACTAAGTATTTAAAAACAAAATGAATAAATTTTTTAAATTTTTCATTGATTTTAGAGGGGAAGGAGAGAGAAACTGATTTGTTGTTACACTTATTTATGCATTCATTGGTTGATTCTTGTAAGTCAAATCTTTTTAAAAAGTGATTGAGCCTGCAACCTGGGCATATCAGGATGATGCTATAACCAACTGAGCAACCTGGCCAGGACCAAAATGAATGAATTTTGGAGGAAATCTGTCAGATGTAAAACAAACAAAAACAGATAGACTATAGGAGAAATGAAAAGAAAATTAGAAAGGACTGACTTAGGGTATCCAAAATATAAATTAGTACTCATTTTAGAATGGAAAGATGGAGAGAAAGAAAGTTTCAAAGAATTATACAAGAATATTTCCTAGAAGTTAAGGAAACAGACTTTCCTATCTGAAAGGCCCACCACACATAAAGCATAATCAATAAATAACGACACGTCATGGTGAAATTTCAGAACGCTGATGCCGAAGAGAGGATCCTCCAGGTTTGTACAGAAATAAAGATCAAACACAAAGGATCAAGAAGGCACTGACTTTCTCCACAGCAATGCTAAAAATAAGGTCACAGAGATAATGCTTTTAAATTCTGAGAGAAAACTGTTTCTGAACTAAAATTCTATATTCACACTATCAATAAGAGAATAAAGACATTTCAGACAAGCAAGCTATCAAAAACTGACTTCCCAAGTACCATTTTCTCAGGAAGCTCTCTTAAGAATGTACTCCACCAAAATGAGAAAATATGCAAGAAAGAGGAACAAGTGGGATACAGGAAATGGCAACACTGAAGAGATAAAGGAGCCAGGATGATAGTAAAGGGAGACCCCAGGATGGAAGCTGGCAGGGAGCCTAGAGGGCTGCTAGCCCAGATTACAGCCCTGAACCACAAGACCCCCTGAGGGTCTCCCTCAAGAAAACTGTATTGAAAAGCCATGGGATGGAGGGAAATGGTCAGTCAGAAAGTTAAGCAGATGAAAAAAAAAAAAGAGGTATTATTAAACCCAGGGAGAAAAAGTATATTAAAAAGGACACATGGCCAAAGTATATTACTCAGTTTGTCACTGAAAAATACCGATATATTCACAACAATATAAACAGTAAAAGATAAGTTCAAATGGGAGAGAGATGGGAAGGGAGTCAGAGTGAGTTAACTCTGATAGAAAATATGAATGACCAGAGAAAGACAAATGTTGCACAATTCTACATAGTTGAGGCATCTGATAGAATCAGAGTGGAATGGTGGATGCCAGAGGCTGGGAGGAGAGGCAATAGGGGAACTACTACCAGTGGGGCATAAAGTTTCAGATAAGCAAGATGAAGCTCTGGAGAACTATTGTACAGCACTGTACCTATAGTCAAGCATAATGTGCACTTACAAATTCAAGAAGAGAGATCTCATGTTGTGTTCTTACCACAATAAAATTAAAAGAAATATGAAGGTAAACTCCAGAGGAATGATGTCTGAAAGGGTTAAAAGATATTTCCTCCAAGGCCTGAGACTGAGTAGCAGGGACTAGTTAGGGGACTAGTTATTTGTCTTTCAGTACTAAGACTTTTTAAAAACTGTATACATTCATTTTTCTTCTCTTCATAAAAATAAAAAAGTAACCTGTTAGCATACTATAGTATAAATATAAAATAATCAGTATGTTTCATTTTTCCAAAGAGCACCCTGTTCTTCAATATCACACAGCCAAAGAGCACATTATATTTTCAAAGTACTTACATGTGTCAGGTGAACCAAAAAACAATTATAGTGCCCTAACCTGTGTTATTCTAACTTTACAGACAAAAAAAAAGAAAAGGAGCTCCTTGAGGGATTGTGACAGAAATGAGGTCACACACTGGGGGAGGAAATCTGAACCTGAGTCTGAAATGGCACTCCTGGTGTCCCACTTTTTCTACTAGGTCATGCTGTGCAGCCTCAGTTCTTTGTCTCCCATATTCTAATGTGACAGTCCCCTGTTCACTTCCACACTACTGACTGACAAGGACAGCCTCCTTCGTCTAATTAGACTCATGAAGTGCCTGTATCCCTCCCTCTTGGAGATTCTCTCTTTTCCCCTAACTACTGGTGACTATGATGAACAATGACAATGTGACAAGTCACTGAGCCAACTGCGACAGCACAAAGCAATGACAGCATCTGAACAATGCAAAGCCTGTGAACTGGCACACTGCTCTAAAGGCCCAGAAAAGGCAAATACCAGGAACTGTCCAAGCAACATTATTAAAACAGAAACTGAAATTTATGTCCCACTCCTCAAAACATGTAAAATGTGTACAAAAAAATATTCTCTATGAAAATGATTTGTCATCTGTAGACTTAATACGTGGGAGATTTGTTGATATATGAATCCCATTTTTTGAGGTGTGAGGTTTTTTGTTTTTCTCAAATAAATCTGATCTTTAAACTCAAAAAAAAACCAAATGCACTATTGTTGGAGAATGCAACTAAATTGTGTAGCCCTGCTAAATTACCCTTCTTTATTTTATTTACATTTTCTGTATTAGTTATTTTATACTTTAGTCATGTTTCCTCTAAAACACTTTCATATTTATATACCTAAATGTAATGATATGATTATACAACATATAGTAATTATAATCCTGCATATTTCATAAAATCCCCCAATAATTCAAGTACCTACCTGGCACCATATATAATTATTATAATATTACTATCAATAAAAAAATTAAAGAAAAAATAAATATATAAAAAGAAAGAAACGAAGGGGAAAACTGGGATAACTGTAATAAACAAAATAAAATTAAAATTAAAGACAGGAAAACAATATTATTGACTACCTTCCTTATGCTGTACTTTACATCTCTGTGACTATTTTGTATCCACCAATTTATGCTTTTTAATCCCTTCATCTTTTTCACCCAGCCTCCAACACCCCTCCCATCTGACAACCATCAGTTTGCTCTCTGCACTACGAGTCTGTTTCTGTCAAAACAATAATTTGAGCCCTGGCTGGTGTGGCCCAGTGGCTTGAGTGCTGGCCTGCAAAACAAATGGTCACCAGTTCGATTCCCAGTCTAGGGCACATGTCTTGGTTACCAGCTAGGTCCCCAGTTGGGGGCACGTGAGAGGCAACCACACACTGATGTTTCTCTCCCTCTCTTTTTCCCTCCCTTCCCCTCTCTAAAAAATAAATAAATAAAATCTTTTAAAAAAAACAATAATTTGAAGTTGTTTCACTAAACTCAAGCCTCCCAATGTCTAACAAAAAAAAATTCCCAGGCCCTGACTGGTGTGGCTCAGTTGGATGGGTGTCATCCCGCAAAGCAAAAGGTTGCCAGTGTGATTCCCAGTCAGGGCACATGCCTAGGTTGTGGGTTCAGTCTCAGGACAGTGCGTATACCAAAGGCAACTGATCATGTTTCTCTTTCACATCAATGTTTCTCCCTCTCTCTCCTTCCCTTCCCCTCTCTCTAAAAATAAAATCTTTAAAAAAAAAATCAGAAATTTTATTTAATTTCTAAATTGACCTAATGACCTAAAACAGGTGTTCTTTATATGATTCTTAATATGTTTTGGTTTATGTTTTTCAGAAAGTATGTAACTCTATCACATTTAGGAGTTGGTAAAAATTAATTACCTTGACAACTAAAAGGAATTAAATATGAAATGAGTTAAAGTTACCTATGAAAATAACAAGTATATATGCATTTGATCTAGTTGTAGGCTTTTACTGGAAACAAGATACAGATAAGAGATAGGAAACAAAATATAAATTAGAATAAGGCAGAAGTGTCTTCTTTCTCCTTTTATATGATGCATATTTAAGTGGTTCATATTGAGACCTACTTTGACTTTTTTTTAAAAAAGAAAGTCTTAATACAGATACAGTCTTCCGGCCAAGATGGGCATAGGTAGACACACTGTGCCTCCTCGCACAACCAAGATAGAGACAACAATAATTTAGAAACAGAATAACAACCAAAACTGACAGAAAATTGATCTGAATGGAAGTCGGACAACCAAGAAAACAGACGCGTTCATCCAGACCAGTAGGAGGGTCAGAGTCCGGCAGCCAGGTGCAGGTCACTGCGGGGAGAACAGAGAGTGTTGGGACTGGGAGCATGAGGCATCCGGGATGTGCAGGACCACAGTGGGTGGACCCTGAATGCACAAGCGGCAACAGGCAGACCCCAACCAAGTGGTGGCAACCAGCAGACCCAGCAAAGCATCGATTGTGAAGCAAGGCACTACAAGCAACCCAGGATCACAGTGCTGGGAAATAGAGCCTTGGGGCACTGATTGAGGACACCTGTAGGGATTGAGGAGCAGGGAGGGACTCCCAGCCTCTCAGAAGAGGTCCTCAGAAGGTCCCACAGCATGCAAAAGCCCACCCACACAGGAACTGGCACCAGAGAGGCCCAGTTTGCTCGGGGGAAGCAGCGGAAGGGACTGAGGTCCCACAGAGAGTGGAGCAAGCACCATTGTTCCCTCTTGGACCCCGCCCCCACATACAACGTCACAACCCAGCCACTGGGGGGCCCTGCACTGGTGAACACCTACGGCTCCACCACTCATACATACCAGGTGGCACAACAAGACCAAAGGAAAAAAAAAAAGATGGTCAAACAGAAGTGAAAGCCCCAGAGCCAGTTTTTTTTAAGCGACAGAGACTTAGCCAGCCTATCAGATGCACAGTTCAAAGCACTGGCGATCAGGATGCTCACAGAATTGGTTGATTTTGTTCACAAATTAGATGAACAAATGAAAGCTACAATAAGTGAAATGAAGAAAAATGCACAGGGAAATTATAGTGATGGAATGAAAGCTGGGTCTCACATCAATGGAGTGGACCAGAAGGAAGAAAGAAACAAACAACCAAAAAAGAATGAAGAAATAAGAATTCAAAAAAATGAGGAGAGGCTTCGGAACCTCCAGGACATCTTTAAATGTTCCAACATCCGAATTACAGGGGTACCAGAAGGGGAAAAGGAAGAGCAACAAGTGGAAAACTTATTTGAACAAATAATAAAGGAGAACTTGCCCAATCTGGCAAAGGAAATA
The DNA here is from genome assembly GCF_019186645.2 of Phyllostomus hastatus. Lineage (NCBI taxonomy): Eukaryota > Metazoa > Chordata > Mammalia > Chiroptera > Phyllostomidae > Phyllostomus > Phyllostomus hastatus. The sequence continues at coordinate 45,001,591 of NW_025334041.1, forward strand.
GACTTTCAGGAAGCTCAGAGAGTCCCAAAGAAGTTGGACCCAAGAAGGAACACACCAAGGCACATCATAATTACATTAGCCAAGGTAAAAATGAAGGAGAGAATCCTAGAAGCAGCAAGAGAAAAGGAGATACTTACATACAAAGGAGTTCCCATCAGACTGTCAGCTGATTTCTCAAAAGAGACCTTATAGGCAAGAAGGGGCTGGAAAGAAGTATTCCAAGTCATGAGGGAAGGACCTACATCCAAGATTGCTTTATCCAGCAAAGCTTTCATTTAGAATGGAAGGGCAGATAAAGTGCTTCGCAGATAAAGTGCTTCCCAGATAAGGTCAAAATCAAAGAGTTCATCATCACCAAGCCCTTATTTTATGAAATGTTAAAGGGACTTATCTAAGAAAAAGAAGATAAAAAACGTGTATAGTAAAAGGACAGCAAACTCACAATTATTAACAACTACACCTAAAACAAAACAAAAACAAAAACAAACTAAGCAAACAACCAGAACAGGAACAGAACCACAGAAATGGAGATCACATGGAAGGTTAGCAACAGAGGAGTGGGAGGCAGAGAGAGGGGGAAAAGGTACAGAGAATAAGTAGCATAGATGGTAGACAGAAAATAGACCGGGGCGGGGAGGGTGGGGCAAGAATAGTATGGGAAATGTAGAAGCTAAAGAACTTATGACACATGGACATGAACTAAAGGGGGGGAATGTGGGTGGGAGAGGGTGAGCAGGGTGGAGGGGAATGAAAGGGGAAATGGGACAACTGTAATAGCATAATGAATAAAATATATTAAAAAATAAAATAAAATAAATAAAATAAAATAAAATAAAATAAAATAAAATAGAAAGTCTTCTGCCTTAAAAAAAAAAAAAAAACACTTAAGGAATGTAGCTCCCACCTGTATCACCCTAACTTCTTTCTCTACTTTATTTTCTTCAATACTAATCATCGTTTTTTTTAAAGATTTTATTTATTTTTAGACAAAGGGAGAGAGAGGGAGAGAAACATTGATGTGTGGTTGCCTCTCACATGTCCCCCACTGGGGACCTGGCCTGCAACCCAGGTATGTGCCCTGACTGGGAATCAAACCGGTGACCCTTTGGTTCACAGGCCAGTGCTCAATTCACTGAGCCACACCAGCCAGGGCTAATCATCTTTTAATAAACCACAGAATTTACTCACTGTTCACTGTCTCTCTCACCCACTTAAATCTAAGGTCCAAGGCGGTGAAGGGTGTCTTTCTGCTTTGTTCATGGCTCTATCTCTAGCACCTAGATATTTATTTATTGGGCTCCTGCTCAATAAATACTGACTAAATGAATAAATAAATGAGTTAATGAACTGGCCTGAGAGGGTCCAAGAACTCCCTAAAATTATAGTAAAAAAGCAATGTGTTTATGTGCATATGTGTATTCTCTAAGAAGAAGGTCCACAGCTTCCATCGGATTTTCAAAGGGGGCCAGTATCCAAAAGAACCTAAGGACCACTGGCCTGGCAAGTTCTCAGAGATTCAGTAGTTTCCAAATTGTTAAACTGCAGAGGTGTGCTCCTGTCTCCATGTGGTCACTCACTTCCTCTTGAAATAAAGTCAAACTAAAGACACCATTGCTATCTCTGTTTTTTTACAAGCTATGGCTCAAAACCCAGAAAAAATTTACTCCAACAGGTAGCCTACCCATCTTGGCCTTCTGCCCTAACCCTTCTCTTCACAGCTCAACTCCATGTTTCTGTTCACATGGGGTTCTCCAGAAGGAGAAAAAAATTTCTTGTACTTCTCATTCTCAAAGTTGAAACATAAACACAAGGTTTTATCTATTTAAATGTCCTAACTCATTATAAAAAAGTTCTGGTAAGATATTCACATTAATCAATTCTGCCTACTAGTATCAATACTACAAACATTCCTTAGTATCAAAGTGATAATTTCAGGTATTTTATCCCATATCGTTTAAAGAAAAGTGGATGCACATACCCAGATGAAATATCTAACACACCGACCACCTACTGCGCCTCCTGCCTCTTGACACTTGCAGATCAAGCCTTCACGCGTGCCCCTAGTTTTTCAACCCATTCCCCACTCCCAACCTCAAGTTCTTTATATCTATCTCAACTCCCCATAAAGCCTGGCAGAGCATGGTGTTGGTGGAAAAGAGTGGCTAGGGCAGATAGGACATAGGAGAGGGAAAAGAACCTAAGAAAGGAGAAAAAAGTACTACTGCAATTGGGAGCCACCCCCCGCAGCCACTGGAGTGTAATCTCATTCAGCTAATAAACCTTATGGCAAATTTTAGTAAGTTTTCATCTAAGTAAAACCAACATATTCAAAGGCCAATAACCTATTGCCAATTTTTTAAAGGCATGAAAAGGTTACCTGAAGATTTCTTTTATAGCTTTAGCAGTTTTATCCAAGGGTGAAAGCCAAGAACTCTTGGGCCATGCCTTAACCCTCATAATTCGTATTCCAAACACACATCAGATTACCACTTTCTGGAACATGTCATATACTTTCTTACCTTTATGACCTTGTTCATGCCACCTAGAAAACCACTGCCCAAACACTTTTTCTCTCTCTAGGCCCATGTCAAATATCACCTCTTCCATGAAGTCATTTCCAACCCCACCAGTGACAATTAATCACTTCCTTTCTTGAATTTCTAAAGCACTCTGTTGTTCCTACCTCTAGTTGCCACCAGATCAGAGTTGGTTATTCATATATGTACTCTGCTGCTAAACCAGGAATTTGAGGGCACCTTATTTATTTTATCTCCCCAGAACCCAGCCCTCTGCCTTATCATATAAAAGGGGTTCAACTAACTTAAGTGTCATAAAACAATTCACAGCAAAGTTTTATGCACACACACACACACATACACACACACACAAAGAGTAAATACACAGCACTCGTAAGAGTCAAACTCTACCTCTTTAGAACACGGAATGCTGCTGTGATCTTTTTCCATTATCAGCCATCTGAGAACATTTGGGATAGAGGGACTTTTCCATGTTGGCCAGGGGTTAACAAATCTCCCATCTTTTCCTCTCTTTGATTTAGTTACATCTTCCTCTAGTCTGTAATCCAGTTTGAAACTTTTCCTGGAAAACCTAGAAGAATCACTTCCTCCGGAATTCCTTGCTGAATTTTGGCGTTTTCTTACTGCTTCTTTAGGATATTGGCTGCTTGCCATCAGGGACTCATTACTTTCATTTTCATCCATGTCCTTTGGAGAACTAAGAAGAAAGGAGAAAAAATACTGAGTTTACACATGACTCCACACCAGGAAGACAAACAATCCAATTAAAAAATGGGCAAAGGACCTGAACAGACACTTCTCCAAGGAGGGCATAAAGAGGGCCCAGAGACATATGAAAAGATGCTCAACATCATTAGTCATCAGAGAGAAACAAATTAAAATCACAATGAGATACCATTTCACACCTGTCAGAATGGCTATCATAAAGCAACAAACAGCAAGTGCTAGGGAGGTTGTGGAGAAAAGGAAACCCTCGTACACTGTTGGTGGGAATGCAGACTGGTGCAGCCACTGTGGAAAACAGTATGAAATTCCCTCAAAAATCTAAAAATGGAACTGCCTTATGACCCAGTGATTCCACTGCCAGACCCCTTCTCCCAGGGGTCTCCTTCTCCCAGACCCCTCAGGGTACACCCAACACACCAGAGGAAGGGACCACAGAACCCCTCACTGTTATCTTGTTCAGTCACATACCATCTCTGTGTGCTGTAAATGTTAATTATTAACTATCCTGTACCTGTCAATGTAAGAGTAGTACTTGTTTCTGTTTCACTCTTTATTCAAGCTCAGAGATTTCCCCACTCTGCTTTCTCCCACCTCTCTAACTTACCACCAGTGAATTTCATGTAACACCCCCTTAATGTTTCTTCCTTTGATTCTAATGTATAAAATAAGCTGCAAATTCCCATTCTTTGGAGCACTTTCTCATTCTGTTGAGTTTTTGCTTCCTGGCAATTGTTGTCACTTTGACTCAAATAAACATAAAAATTCTGTACAGGTTTGGACATTTCTTACATCCACATAAGGAAGAGTAGGATCTATTAACTAGTTTTCGGCCTTGCAAACTCAAACAAACCCCTTAACATGCCTAGACTGCAGTTTCCTTAATTAAATGTAGCATATTTCTCATTACTTTTGTTACATACCTGTCTCCAAAATTAACAAGGTAAGTGAAAATTCTGCTTTGCTTTTTTAGGCAAACAGTAAGCAAAAGATGAGCATATGAGTATATGTATATACAAATTATAAGCAACCTGTTTTTCAAAAGGGAGTTCCAAACTTAATAAAGATCTTTACATTGTACTGATTTTCCTCCAGTTTAAGAAAACATGAATTATAAGGCACACTGTTATTTTATGTGCCACTAAGAAAATAAAAATGTTAATCAATTTAATTGTTATACATTATGACATATCCTGATAGCAGTGGTGTTCAAATGTGTCTGTCTTCAAATTTGTGAAAACTACCATTTTATATATAAAAATATATATGTTGGCACAGGAGTACAAACATTAGATAATTAAATATAATCAGAACAATGACTAATTTGCTAGCCCTCTTCTTCTCTGTGAACAACAGCTACATTTGTAAACAACAGCTACATTTGGACCTTCAAAGCTAGAATCCAGAAGAAAACTGAGGGTAACAAAGCCCTATGATAACTGAAATATAAAATATAAATGTTTTATTTTAAAGAATTAGTTACAAAAAAGGACAACATGAGTTCCATCTAGTAATTATCAACTACATCCTCTACATTTCTTTGAAGATTAACTGCCTACTTTTAATAGCAAAATGAATTAACCCCATATTTCTAAACTTATCTCTGTGACATTTGGTAAACACAAATCTGCCAAGTACAAATATTTTTACTTCAATAACTATACACATGGGTAAAATACTTTCAAAAACCAAGAATTCCCTATTTCAAAAACAGCTGTTTCATCCTTTCTTTCTTTGACATTTAAGATTTGTCAGCTGCCTAGAACTGAATGCACTGCTTTATCATTTACAAAAATAAAGAAAAAATACAATACTACCATGTATGTTTGGGACTGCCACATAACATAAATCATGACACTGCAAATCATCATTCCTAGAGTTATTTAATAAATACTAGTTGAGTGACATCCATTACATACCAACAAAGATACATTAAAGCTGTAAAATATTTAGAACTGTTTTTTCAGATATCGAAAATAACACTAAACTCACAATTTTATATTAGCTCTCCTACCTCTAATGAAGAAAAGGGTCCTTTTAATACAATGCTAGATTGCATAGCTAATGAAATTTTCAATTTGTTGAAGGATCTGCAAAATGCTTTGGTAGGTTAAATTAAATTGTCCCCATTCTTCACATGCAATACACTTTTCCCTTGCTCCACAGGCATTTGGGAGACTAGTGGGAGAGTAGGTATGTCCAAGCTAGGAAGTTCATTAGAAAATGAAAGTAACAATGTTCTGTGGGAGGTGTGTACACAAACACATCAAAGAAGAAAGGACTGCACTGTTTGTTATCAGTGAGTTTCAGTTTTAATTCACTTTACTGACTTAACGACCAGTTTTGCTAAAAAGCTAGAGGAAAGCAAAACAGCTTAATATACAGTACCTACGTACACACTAAAAATAAGTTATAACAATTTGTAGTAACAATTGAGTCTAAAATGTTAGCATATACATATATGCATATATACTTTTAGAAGTATTTATATATAACATAAATCTATACATCTCACCAAACAATTTGTCTTCACAAAAGTGAAAAGAACATTAGTTGGGAGTCAAAAACAAGACGTCAATTCTATCATTAACTAAAGGGAGAATAACAACCTTTTTGAACAAGCTTACTCATCTGTTAAATAAAGACAACTCCTATGTATCTCTGTGAAGGACTGTAATGTGGAGCAATGAGAGCACAGGTTAATATTTCAAAGCACTATACAAAAGTAAATTTTTATATTATTTATGGTTAGTAAAAGAATAAATAATAACTAGAATCTCTAGATGTAACTGAGTTGTTTTCAGATGAAAGGTAACATTCTAGAGTAAAGATTTCAAAACTCAGACTACTGAAATTCTTCTTGCCATAAAAATTTTATGTAGGACCTGTCCAGGTAGTTCAGCCAGTTAGAACATTTAGAGCTCTAGAGGGTGTCAAACTCATTTTGACCAGGGGCTACATCAGCCTCGCGGTTGCCTTCAAAAGTCCGAATGTAATTTTAGGGCTGTATAAATGTAACTACTGCTTAAGTAGGGGCAAGGAGCTCAGCACTGCCACTGGATAGAAACAAGGCGCCGGACCGGATAAAAAAAGGTGGAGGGCCAGATTCAGCCTGCGGGCCTTGGCTTGTGTTTGCCATCTGTGATTTAGAGCATTGTCCTGATAAGTAAAGGCTTGTGGGTTGAATCCTCAGTCAGAGTACATACAAGACCAATGAATACATAAAACTGTAGAACAACAAATCAATGTCCATCTCTCTTACTGTCTGTCTCTCTCTCGTCCTCTCTCTTTATAAAATCAATTTTAAAACTTTATGTAAAAAAAGTACTTTCGTTCCTCAAAAAAATTAAACTATCATACGACCCAGCAATTACACTTCTGCTTATTTATCAAAGAAATCCAAACACTAATTCAAAAGGACATATGCACCCATATGTTCATTGTAGCATCATTTATTATAGCCAAGATATGAAAGAAACCCAAGTGCCCATTCATTAACATATGGATAAAGAAGATCCATATATATATAATACAATATTACTGTATTACTGTTTATAATACAACATTATAAAAGAATGAAATCTTGCCATTTGTGACAACATGGATGGACCTAAAGGGTACTATGTTAAGTGAAATTACACAGAAAAAGACAAAAACTATATGACTTCACTCATATGTGGAATCCAAAAACAGAATAATCAAACAAAGGAAACAGAAACAAACTCATAGATAAAGAAAACAAACTGATGGTTGCTAGATGGGAGGGGGTTAGGGAGTGCATGGAAAGAGGGAAGGGATTAAGAAGTACAAATTGCCAGTTATAAACAGTCATAGAGATGTGAAGTACAGCATAGAGAATACAGTTAGTACTACTCTAATAACTCTGTACACTGTCAGATGGGCACAAGATTTATCAGGGTGACCACCATGTAAGGTATATATGTAATCACTATGTTGTACACCTGAAACTAATGTAATACTGTATGTTAACTGTAAGTGAAAAATAAAGTTATTTCTTAAAGTAGGTTTATAAAAAATCTAAGTTTCCTTATCCTTTATAAAAATCATAGTATAAAGAGTCAAGATGCCATTGGAATAGGTGGATTCTACACTAACCTCCTTCCAGGACCAAAACTGGAATTACAACGAAATTATAGAAAAATCATTCTTAATAACCAACTGAAGACTAGCTGGAGAGAAGTCTTATAACCAAGGACTTTCAGAAGAAGCTACATCAAGACCTGTAGGAAGTGCAGAGGCATGAGGGGGCTGGCTGGGCTCCAATGGGTGGCAGCTGAAGTTCTGGAGGGATTATCTCCAATGCTGGTGGGGAAGGGGGTCCCATGAAAAGTGTGGGCTCTAAACCCCAAGGCTCCCCAGCCAAGAGCATTAGTACCTGGAAAGGTACCCAAATAACATTTGGCTGTGAAAAGCAACAGGGCTTCTCTACACTAAGGAGAGATAGCTAGAGATGCAGCCACCCTCCTAATGGGCCAACACACAGAATTTTGTTCCAGAGGAAGGAGGGTAGAGCAGACTAGAGCTGCATGAGGAGAGTCTAGGATTGGTGGCTCTGGGGAGAGAGCTGAAGGGTCAGACACTAGGATCCCTGTGCTTGGTCAATCCCCATACTACAGAAGCCATCTTCCTCAGGCAGAGCACTCTCCTCATGTGGCATTAGCCTAGCGGGAAGCAATAGCCCCACTCTATGGAGCATAGGCCCCGATGAGGAGTACAGCTGGAGGTACTTTCAGTGCTTATGCCTACCAGGCAGCCCACAGGTGGAGGCAGATCTCTAGGTGTTTTTAAACTTCAGCTGGCCATCTCCCAGCCTGGTACTCATAAAAGCTGGCCTTGGTGTGCAACTTCGTCCTTTCAGCATGAAACCAGGCCACGGAGAAGGAGCCACAGATATGCATCACTGAGAGGTCCCAACAGGTTGCCCAAGGGCAGTCACAGGCAATGTCTCATATAATTCTGTATCAGAGTCACTCCAATGAGAACCAGAATCAATATACTAAGTGGGCAGCTCCAAACAACAGCGCAGGATTCAGTAAGCTTCACAATAGCTTATCCCCAGGGAGATGTCAGTAGGTGCCAAACCCTGCCGAAGGGAATTCCACTTTGCGTAATCAACACCTGCACAGCAGCTTGTACACCATGTTTAGGGTTAATCCTCACAGTCAGCCAGACTGAGGGTTAAGACTACACAAGAATGAGCTAATAGCAATCAAGACTCAACTACAACAGGAGAGCCCACATAACATGCCCAAGAGACATTCCTAGAGCACCCAGCTCAGGTGATCAGAGAGACTATACCACTGGATCCCATAGGATACTTACTACATAAGGCCACTCTACCAAGACTGGGAATCATAGCAGAACCAACTAATACATAATTAAAAAAAAAAAAAAACACGAAAAGGGGGAGCCAAAATGGTAAGACAAAGAAACAGGGCCCAAATGAAAGAACTGGAGGATTCTCCTGAAGAAGATGAAATGAAATGGAGGCAAGCAATTTATCAGATATAGAGTTCAAAGTGATGATATAAAAATGCTCAACAACATGAAAAAGGGCATAGAAACCATAAAAAAGACCAGTCAGAAATGAAGAATGCAGTATCTGAAATAAATGATATATTGAAAGGAATAAACAGTACGTTAGATGGAGCAGAGGATAAAGAGAGATTTGGAAGACATGGGAGAAAAAAACACCCAATCAAAAGAGCAAAAGAGAAGAAAAAATTAAAGAATGAAACTAGTTTAAGGAACCTTTGGGACAACATGAAGTGTAGTAACATCCACATCATAGGGGTACCAGAAAGAGAAGAGGGAAAGCAAGGGATCAAGAACCTATTTGAAGAAATAATGACTGAAAAATGTCCTAATGTGGTGAAGAAAAAAGACACACAAGTCCAGGAAGCACAGAGTTCCAACATGATTGACCCAAAGAGGCACACACCAAGACATATCATAATTAAAATGGCAATGATTAAAGACAAAGAGAAAATCTTAAAAGCTGCAAAAGAAAAGCAGTTAGTTACCTACTAGGGAGCTCCATGAGGCTATCAGCTGATTTGTCAACAGAAACATTTCAGGCCAGAAGGCATTATCACGAAATACTCCAAGTGATGAAAACAAGGACCTACAACCAAGGCTATTTTACACAAGGCTAAAATTTTAAAGGAAGGAGAAATAAAGCACTGCATAGACAAGAAAAAGCTAAAAGTCCATTACCACCATGTTGGGTATGGCTCAGTCAGTAGGGATTCATTGTGCAAAGTGAAAGGTCACCTGTTCGATTCCTGGTTAGGGTGGATGCCTGGGTTGCAGGTTCCATCTTGGCTGAGGAGTGTGCAACAAGCAACCGATCGATGTTTCTCTCTCACATCAATATTTCTCTCTCCCTCTCTTTTTCCCTCTGTTCCCCTCTCTCCAAAAATAAATAAATAAAATCTTTTTTTAAAAAAAAGGTTTATTATCACCAAACCAGTATTACAAGAAATGTTAAAGGGGGAAGATGGGGAGGAGGAGAGGAGGAAGAGAAGAAGAAGAAAATAAAAAAACGGAGAAACATAGTTTTAAAATGGCAATGAATACACACCTATCACTAATCACTTTATATCTAAATGGCTTAAATGCTCCAAGCAAAAGACATAGAGTAGCTGAATGGATAAGAAAACAAGACCCATATATATGCTGCCTTCAAGAGACCCGTCTCAGATCAAAAAGATACACACAGAGTACAAGTAAAGGGATGGAAAAAGACATTTCATGCAAACAGAAAGGGAAAAAAAGCTGGGGCAGCAATACTTATTTGTGATAAAAAGACTCTAAAACCAAGGCTACCTCTGGCTGATGTAGCTCAAGGGATTGGGCATTGACACACATAGCAAAAGGTCACTGGTTCCATTACTGATCAGAGCACATGGCTGGGTTGTGGGCCAGCCCCCAATTGGGGGTGTGTGGGAAGCAACTAATGGATATTTCTCTCACACATCAATGTTTCTTTTCCTTTATTTCTCCCTCCCTTCACCTCTCTCTAAAAATAAAAACTTTTTAAAAAAATTACCAAGGCTATATAGTGAGAGACAAAGCAGGCCACTACATAATGATAAAGGGGGCAATCCAACAAGAGGATATAAACCCTTCTAAACATTTATAATCCAACATAGGAGCACCTAAATATGTAAAGCAAATCTTGATGGACATGAAGGAGAGACTGACATAAATACAGCCATACTAAGGGATCCTTAACACCCCACTGACACAAAAGGACAGCTCTTTCAGACAGAAAATCAACAAGGAGACAGTGGCCTTAAAGGACACACTAGATCAAGTGAATTTAATTGATATCTTCAGAGCATTTCAGCCCAAAGCAGCAGAATATAGGTACAATCTTTTCAAGTGCACATGGAACATACTAGGACACAAAACAAGCCTCAATAAATTTAAGAAGACTGAAATCATATCAAGCATCTTCTCTGACCACAATGCTATAAAACTATAAATCAAGCACAAAAAGTAAACAGAAAAAACACACAAAGACAAGGAGGCTAATGACATGTTACTAAACAATGAACAGGTTAACAATGTGATCAAGGAAGAAATCAAAAACTACCTGGAAACAAATGAAATTTAGAACACAACAACCCAAAATCTGTGGGAAACAGAGAAAGCAGCCCTAAGAGGGAAATTCTTGGCATTACGGGCCTATCTCAAGAAACAAGAAAAAGTTCAAATATACACTCTAACTTTACACTTAAAGGAACTTGGGGGCAAAAAAAGCCCCAAGTGAGTAGAAGTAAGCAAATTATAAAGATCAGAGTAGAAATAAAATAGAGTCAAATAATACAAAATCAATGAAACCAAGACCAGGTTTTTTGACAAGAAACACAAAACTGACAAACCTTTAACCAGATTCATCAAGAAAAAGAGAGAGGAACCCATATAAACAATATTAGAAATGGAAAAGGAGAAATACCATCTAACACCAAAGAAACACAAAGGATTATAAGAAAATATTATGAACAACTATATGCCAACAAATTGGACAACCTGGACAAAATGGATAAATTCCTAGCAGCATACAATCTTCCAAAACCAAATCAGGAAGAATCAGAGAATCTGAATAGATAGATTACAACTAGTGAAATTAAAGCATTAATCAAAAAACTCCCAACAAACAAAAACCCTGGACCAGAAGCCTTCATAGGTAAATTTTGCCAAACATTCCAAGAAGAAATAACACTTTTCCTTCTCAAATTACTTTGAAAACTTCAAGAGGAGGGAAGACTCCCAAGTTCACTTTATGAGTCCAGCATTATCCTAATTCCAAAACCCAATAAAGACACTACAAGAAAGAAAATTATAAGTCAATATGCCTGATGAACATAGATGCTGAAATCCTCAACAAAATATTAGCAAACCAAATCTAGCAATACACTAAAACAAATCATACACCATGATCAAGTGGGATTTATTCTGGGGATGAAAGGCTGGTAGAAAACCGCAATCAATAAAAGTGATACACATCAACCAAATGAAGAATAAAACCCACATCATCATAACAATAGGTGTCGAAAAAGCATTTGATAAAATCCAGCACCCATTTATGATAAAAACTGAGCAAAGTGGGAATGGAGGGAACACACCTCAATTGTAACAAAGGCCACATATGACAAACCCACAGCTAACAGCACACTGAATGTGCAAAAACTACAGGTATTCCCCTTAAGATCAGGAACAAGATAGGGATGTCTGCTTTCATCCCTCTTACTCAACATAGTACTGGAAGTCCTAGCCACAGCACTCAAACGAGAAGAAATGAAAGGCATCCAAACTGGAAAGGAGGAAGTAAAATGGTCATTATTTGCAGATGACATGATACTGTATATAGAGAAGCCTAAAGTTCTACCAAGAACTATCAGGACTGATAAATGAATTCAGTAAAATATCAGTATATGAAATTAATATACAAAAATCAGTTGCATTTTTATACACCAACAATAAAATATTAGAAAGGGAAGCTAAGAAAGCAATCCCATTCACAGTTGCTTTAAAAAAATATAATACCTAGGGATGATTTTAACAAAGGATACCTAGGGATGATTTTAACAAAGGATGCAAAAGACCTGTACTCAGAAAATTATAAGAAACTGAAGACATAAACTGAAGAAGATACAAAAACGTGGAAGCATATACCGTGTTTACAGATAGGAAGAATTAACATCATTAAAATGTCCATAGTACCCAAAGCAATTTACAGATTTTGTGTAATTCCTATCAAGATATCAATGGTATATTTCACAGAACTAGAATAAATATTCCAAAAATTTATATGGAAGCACAAAAGACACCAAATACCAACAGTGATCTTGAGAAAGATGAACAAAGTTGAAGGAATCACGCTACATAATATAAAACTATACTATAAGGCCTTAGCAATCAAAACAGTATGCTACTGGCATTAAAAACAGACATATAGGCAATTGTGGACTTCCAGCTAAGATAGAGGTATAAGTAGACACACTGAGCCTCCTTGCACAACCAAAAGGATACAATTTAAAAACAAAAAACAACGAGAACTGACAGAAAATCGAACTGCATGGAAGTCTGACAACCAAGGAGTCAAAGAAGAAACATTCATCCAGACCGGTAGGAGAGGCAGAGATGGGCAGCTGGGCAGAGAGGACTCACGGCAAGGCAGCAGCTGGTGGAGCGCACAGTCCCACATTTATGGGCAGATACACTGGGAGAAACTACTTGAGAGCGAGACAGACCATGCAGCCCAGAGCTCCAGCACAGGGAAATAAAGCCTCAAACCACTCATTGAAAATACCTGTGGCGGTGAAAATACCTGGCAGCGGGAGAAACTCCCAGCCTCACAGGAGAGTTCCCTGGAGAGACCCACAGGGTCCTAGAATGTACACAAACGGGAATCAGCACCAGAAGGGCCCAATTTGATTGTGGGTAGCGGGGGGAAGTGACTGAAAACTGGCAGAGAATGGAGTAAGCGCCATTGTTCCCTTTCTAACCCCTCCCCCTCATACAGTGTTACAAAGCAGCAACCAGGGATACCCAGACCTAGTGAAGACCTAAGGCTCGCCCCTAACTAATGGGCAAGCAGAGGGGAAAAAAATGGCCAAAATGAAAGAACAGATCAAAGCTCCAGAAAATATACAACTAAGCAATGAAGAGATAGCCAACCTATCAGATACACAGTTCAAAACACTGGTAATCAGGATGCTCACAGAATTGGTTGAATTTGGTCACAAATTAGATGAAAAAATGAAGACTATGCTAAGTGAAATAAAGGAAAATGTACAGGGGAACCAATAGTGATGGGAAGGAAACTGGGGCTCAAATCAACAGTGAGGACCAGAAGGAAGAAAGAAACATCCAACCAGAAAAAAATGAATAAACAAGAATTTTTAAAAAAAAAGAGGAGAGGCTTAGGAACCTCCAGAATATCTTTAAACATTCCAACATTTGGATTATAGGGTTACCAGAAGGAGAAGAGGAAGAGCAAGAAATTGAAAACTTATCTGAACAAATAATGAAGGAGAACTTCCTCATTCTGGCAAAGGAAATAGACTTCCAGGAAGTCCAGGAAGCTTAGAGAGTCCCAAAGAAGTTGGACCCAAGAAGGAACACACCAAGGCACATCATAATTATATTAGCCAAGATTAAAGATAAGGAGAGAATCTTAGAAGCAGCAAGAGAAAAGGAGACACATACAAAGGAGTTCCCATCAGACTGTCAGCTGATTTCTCAAAAGAGACCTTACAGGCAAGAAGGGGATGGAAAGAAGTATTCCAAGTCATGAAAGGCAAGGGCTTACATCCCAGATTGCTCTATCCAGCAAAGCTCTCATTTAGAATGGAAGGGCAGATAAAGTGCTTCTCAGATAAGGTCAAGTTAAAGGAGTTCATCATCACCAAGCCCTTATTTTATGAAATGCTAAAAGGACTTATCTAAGAAAAGAAGATAAAGAAAAACATGTATAGTGAAAGGACAGCAAACTCACAATTATTAACAACCACACCTAAAACAAAAACAAAAGCAAACTAAGCAAACAACTAGAACAGGAACAGAACCACAGAAATGGAGATTACATGGAGGGTTATCAACAGGGGAATGGGAGGAGGAGAGAGGGGGAAAATGTACTGAGAATAAGTAGCATAAATGGTAGGTAGAAAATAGACAGGGGGAGGTTAGGAATAGTATAGGAAAAATAGAAGCCAAAGAACTTATATGTATGACCCATGGACATGGACTAAAGATGAGGGGAGAATGTAGATGGGAGGGGTGTGCAGAAAGGAGGGGAAATGGGACAACTGTAACGGCATAATCAATAAAATATATTAGAAAAAAAAACAGACATATAGATCATGGGACAGAATAGAGAGCCCAAAAATATACAATAGGCTTGTAGAGAAAATGGAGTCAGTCAGGTTCCCTCACCCAGATGTCTGGGCAACTATGATTAAGAAGCATTCATATATCCTTGAGTATGGGCCCGCACACACAGACTCATGCTCTGTTACATAATACTTGGCACCCTGCTGGCTTAGTATGCACTTAGTATGTAAGGGAGCCAGGGCTTCCCACAATGCAACTCACCATTTGTGGCACGCGTGGATCACCCCACCCCAGAATAAAGGCATTTCAGACATCTCAAAGGCTCCACAAATTTTCTTCCATCTGCCTGAATCCCATGTGAACCTGCCCAGCCTGGACAGGCTGCAGAACAGGACTAAAAGGAGTTTATTCAATAGATGATATTGGAAAAATTGGACAGATACATGCAAAGAAAATGAAATGAAACTAGAGAAGGTGTTCTCACACCACATACAAGAATAAACTCAAAAAGGAATAAAGACTTAAATGTTAGACTCAAAATCATAAAAATCCTAGAAGAAAACATAGGCAGTAAAATTTCAGACATTGCTCATAGCAATATTCTTTCTGATATATCTCCTCCGGCAAGGGGAACAAAAGAAAAAATAAACAAATGGGACTACATCAAACTGAAAAGTTTTCTACAGCAAAGGAAATCATCAACAAAATAAAAAGACAACCCACTGAATGGGAGAACATATCTACTGATACATCTGATAAAGGGTTAATATCCAAAAATTTATAAAGAACGTATAAAACTCAATACCAAAAAAAATCTGAAAGACCTGATGCGACACTTTTCTAAAGAGAACATATAGGTGGCCATTAGACATGAAAAGATGTTCAAAGTCACTAATCATCAGAGAAATACAAATTAAAAACACAATGAGATATCACCTCATACCTCTCAGAGTGGCTACCATCAATAAATCAACAAATGATGAGTGTTAGCAAGGATGTGGAGTAAGAGGAGCCCTTGTGTACTGTTGGTGGGAACGCAGATTGATACAGCCACTGTGAAAAGCAGTATGGAGTTACCTCAAAAATAAAAAATGGAACTGCCTATGACCCAGCAAATCCACTTTCAGGAATTTACTTGAAGAATCCAGAAACACTAATTCAAAAGAATATATGCATTCCACATTCACTGCAACTTTATTTACAATCACCGAGATCTGGAAGCAGCCTAAGTGTCCATCAGTAGCTGAGTAGATAAAACAGCTATGGTATATTTGCACAATGGAATACTACTCAGCCATAAAAAAAGTAGCAAATGTTAACCTTTGTGACAGCATGGATGGACCTGGAGATATTATGCTAAGTGAAATAAACCCATCAGAGAAAGAGAAGTACCATGTGATCTCACTTATATGTGGATTATAATGAACAACCTGAACTAACAAGCAAAATAGAGACAGACTCATAGATAGAAAACAGGCTGACAGGTGGGGGGAGGGGGGAGGGATTGAGCAAAAAAGGAAAAAAGAGAGGGACAACAGTGCTGTGATTGCAGGGGGAGGGTAGAGGTAGAAGAGGGTATGGGGGCATAAGGAAAAAATCACAGTATATTATTTTGTTTAAAAAACTTTAAATTTGACTTATAAAGTGCTTGCTCATCTGATTATAGACAGAAAAATTACTTTGACAAATTATGAAGTTAATCTGTATATTGGAAACCACAAAATGGAGGCTGCCCCAGTGGCCTGGCCCACATCACAAATTTAAACCTAAGTCAGCCTCCTCTTACGGGAAACACCTGTCAAGGATACCTAACATACACCAATTACAATCCTCCAACTCAGCGTATCTAGCTTACCTTAACCTAGAAAACATGACTTGTCAGCCTTATAAGGAAAGCCTTGACCTCCTAGCCAGTCAGGTCCCGTCCAACCATATCCATGTGTGCGATGCCTCTTCTGACTATAAAACTCACCCTTGCCCAAAACCCAAGGGATGGGTGCTCCGCCACTTGCAAGCCTCTGTACTCCCACAACGCATGGATTGTTTTCCCTTGAATAAAGCACATCAAACTTGTTATTAAATTGTGATTTTTGCCATTTGACACAAATAATTCACCTGGAAATGCTAATTTATCAAAGCACCATAAGACTCAGAATAGAGAGTTTTGAGAAGAATGGATTCAAAACATAACCAGACTCTTCAGGATACAAATTAGAGAATATGTTTTCTTTTCAAAAAGCAGACAAGGACAACGAACATTCTTGATCATAGAATGCAAAAGGCTTGGAAAACTATGTGCTGTTAGACAGAATTCAGTATATTTAACGAAATCATTTCACAAGTTTTTCACAGATTTTAAGTTACCAAAATACATAATCACTGTAGGTGATTCCTGTACAATAAGAGTTTTTCCTATGTGTAAATACAAAAGCACAGCTTTGATTAGAGTTAGAAACAATAAGGAAAATACCCAGCTTAAGACCAAAGCCCATTTAAAAATATCATTTACAGTGTTGCAACTACATCAGTAGGATAATCAAATGACATGTTATGACAAATTGAGAAAACATGGATAAAATAATATGTTTATCAAAATGACATAGTTACCACCTCCTTAATATCTTAAAAATAATACCCAACCCTGGCTGGTACAACCTGACTTCAATTCTAGTTCCAACATTATGTATTCTGTAACCTTTAAAAAAATCATTTATTGTCACTGAGACTCACTTCCTTCATCTGTAAAATAAGAGGACTGGACTGTTCCTCTAGAGTCCCTTCCATCTTTAAAATTCTAACAATCTTTGGCTGCACCAAAGAGTCAGCTTACTCCACCAAAGAGTAAGCTTTTCCATTTTTCTTGATTCTCCATTACTTAATAATGAAAAGCAAGAAAGTCAGAGAGGTTCCTTGACTGTGATTCATTTATAAATGAATGTGGCAAAAGAATCGTTGTTGTTCTCCTCTGAATGTCAGTCTTGCCAGCACTTTGTGAGAAAAAAAAGGTAAATGACAAAAAAACAAGTTAACAATGGGGGGTTTTACAAGGAAGCAAAACTCCAGGTACTACTGGGGTCTGACCCTTTTGAGCCCATCTCCTGAGAGTGTAACAGCTGGTTTACAGTGAAAGCCTTGAGACATCCTCAAATGTCAACTAACAGAATCTTGAGGTTTGAAGGAACTTTGAGATCCCTGAGTTTGATTCAGTGTATTTTAAGAATGCCAGGAAGTCAACTAATATTTGACAAGGGAGCCAAGAATACTCAATGAGGAAAAGAGAACCTTTTCAATAAATGGTGCTGGGATAATTGGATCTTTCTTTACTTTTAAAGGAATGAAACTGGACCCATTTCTTATACCACTCACAAAAATTAACTCAAAATGTAGTAAAGACTTATATAAAACCTGAAACCATGATACTCCTAGAAGAAAACAGAAATAAATTTTCTTGACATGGGCCTTCGTGATCATTTTTTTCATATGACACCTAAATCACAAGCAACAAAATAAAAAATGAAACACATGGCACTAGCTCAAACTAAAAAGCTTTTAGGCAGCAAAAGAAATCACCAACAAAGTGAACAAGACGACCTATGGAATAACAAAAAATATTTGCAAACCATATATCTATTAAGGAGTAAATGTCCAAAATGTATAAAGAACTCATATAACTCAACAGCAAAAAAACAAATAACCCATTAAAAGTGGGCAAAGGACCTAATCAGACACTTCTCCAAAGATGATATACCAAAGGCTAATAGAAAGGTGCTCACAATCCCTAGTCATTAGGGAAATGTAAATTAAAATTACAATGAGATATCACCTCACACCTGTCAGAATGGCCATCAACAAAAAGACAAGAAATAACTAATGCTGGTGCAAACATGGAGGAAAGGGAAGCCTTGTACACTGTCAGTGGGAATGTGAATTGGTGCAGCCACTATGGAAAACAGTATGGAGGATCCTCAAAAAATTAAAAATAGAACTATCATATGAACTAGAAATTTTACTTTTGTGAATATATCCAAAGAAAACAAAAACACTAAGTTAAAAAGATATTGGCACCCCCATGTTCAGAGCAGCATTATTTATAATAGCCAAGACATGGACACAACCTAAGTGTCCATCAGTGGATGAATGGATAAAGAAGTAATGGCATATATACATAATAGAATATTTATTCAGCCATAAGAAATAGAGAAATCCTACCATCTGTGACAACATGAATGGACCTGAGGCATTATGCTAAGTGAAATAAGTCAGACAGAAAGCCAAATACTGTATGATCTCACTTACACGTGAAACCTTTTTTAAAAACCTAAACTCAGACAAAAAGAGATCAGACTTGTGGTTACCAGAGGCAAAGGGTGGGGGGAGGGAAATTGGAGGAAGTTAATAAAAGGTAAAAATTTTTCATTATAAGATAAATAAGTAATAGGGATGTAATGTACAACATGATGACTGTCGCTAACACTGCTACATGATTCATAGGAAATTTGTAAAAAGAATAAATCTGAAGAGTTCTAATCATATGGAGAAAATTTTTTCCTTTTTTATTTTTACTGTATCTATAGCCTACAGTTGGGCAAAACTGTCTAACACAAAGCCTATTTCATAATAAAATGTTGAATATCTTGTGTAAATTATTGAATACTGTACTGAAAGTAAAAAAACAGAATGTTTGGTTGAGTACTTACCATTAATGCACACAGCTGAAAGCACACTAGACCTGAAGAACGTTTGAAGCATTGAACTAAAATAAACACAAAAAATGTGGACAACACAGTACACTGTAGTCTCGTTGGTTTAACCTCATGACTGGGTGGCTGATTGGGAGCTATGCATGCTGCCACTTCCCAGCATCACAAAAGAGCATACTGCTAGTCTGGGAAAAGATCAAAATTCAAAGTACAGTTTCTACTGAATGTGTATTGCTTTTTCACCAACATAAAGTGAAAAAATCGTAAGTTGAGCCATTATAAATCTGGGACTGTGTATCTGTGGAGCTTTTTAAACTACACCTGAGGATACTGAATCAAAATGTCAGGTGGGAGCACCCCAGGTACTTTTTAAAAGCTCTATGGGTGATTCTGACAACTAGACAAGGTCGAGAACTATCTCTTTGACTCAGTCATTGGCACAAAGGTAGGACAGGCATACAGAAAGGACCAAAGGGACTTTCTGATACCCCTAAATTTATGATGGCCTGATAGTTGCCAATCATAAAACCTCTTCCTCCCTGTCCCATACTCCAAGTTACAGAGGCAGCATAACCCCAAGAAGGCTACACAGGTCTGGGACTGGGAAGACTACGTGGCTAAGGACCAAGTCTGATAGGTCACAAACTTGTACGCAGTCCAGCTGAGTCACAAATTCAACACTGTCCACTCAGAAAACCAAACCAAAAAAAAAAAAAAAAGGAAACACAGTCAGTGATGATTCACATTGTCTATAATAATGTGCAGCAGCCTGTACATGATGAGTACTCAATATTTACTGGATGAATGAATGACAAACAGGAGCTTAAACTCCTAAATACTTTTCATTGGAATAGAGTTAACTGTTTTTGAAAAGCTCTGTTGGGAATCGAATTAGAGCAGAATCAAAAGTAACCAAAGGGCAGTGAGGAAAAAAACAACTCAAAAAAAGACATCCCCATTAACTCTACTAATTATGAAATAAAAACCAAAAGAAATCTAAGGGAATACTTTAGTTGAACTCTGTGGTGGTAAAGTGGTGATACAGTGGTAAAGACTAGAAGATGCCTACCATGCAGTCTAGTTCCCCTTCTCTCCTCAGTAACAGAACCCCAGTTTTATTTAGGGTAGCTATTCACCAGCTAAATGACATTTCCCCACCTTCTAGCTAAGAACGGCTCTACTGATCATGGTTTGGCCAATGTAACATACACAGAAGTTTTATATGGTGCTTAATGGGAGTCTTCCTAAAGGGACAGTGAGTTGATTCTTCCTGCATCCTACTGCCCAGAGTCCTCTTGAGCTATATGAGTAAGGACTACTTCCTAGGGAACCAGAAGGACTTCAGGAGCCACCACACCAAGTGTACACATCCCAATACTAATCCTAATGGATACAAGGAGCATATCTGGGAAGTTTATGAAGTTATAAAAACAATAATCCCAAAATACAGTCTTCCTAAACCAAATAGGGATACCCTAAGAAGTACACATGATTACTATAGTTTAGACATTTATATACATTAATTATCTCATTTAATCCTCACAACATTCCCAGGTGATGTTATCTTCATATTACAGGTGATGTAACTGAGGTTCACAGAGTTAATAATTTGATAAAGTCTAAAAGCTAATAATCCCAGATTCCAAGATGGTGTCAATTGTACCACTGAAGGAGAAGAGACTCATGGATGTCAAACTAGGGGGCTGCCAAGCTAGGTATTGATGCAGGATTCCACCCCTAAAGGCATTGCTGGAGCTTTTCAATCAGGTTACTACCCGTATTAAAGCCAGTATGTCAATGTGAAGAAAGGGAGTAGTGCTGGGGTTTCTATGGTGCTGGCAGCTTACATGCTTCTCTAACTACTGCCGTTCTTCTAAGGAACTCAAACAGAGTGGCAACACAAGTACCACTGAAGAGGACCCAGTGTGGACTCCATTTGCCTGACCATGATCTTTGCACAGCACCTCTGAATCCTTTCCTATTGCAATTAACACCTAATAAAAGATGACTGGTACTGGGGCCGGGGGTGGGGGGCGTTAATAACAGTTGGACCTGGAGATCTAACCCAAGTTGGATCAAACTCCAAAGCCCATGCTTTTTCCACTAATCGTGTTGAATTTGCAAGAAAAACTCAAGAAATTCATCTTGAACAGGTATCTATCTATTTTCTAAAACTAGCTGCATACAAAGCTCTGGCTGGCGTAGCTCAGTGGATTGAGCACGGGCTGCGAACCAAAACATTGCAGGTTCAATTCCCAGTCAGGGCACATGCCTGGGTTGCAGGCCACGGCCCCCAGCAACCGCACATTGATGTTTCTCTCTCTCGCTCTTTCTCCCTCCCTTCCCTCTCTAAAAATAAATAAATAAAATCTTTAATAAAATTAGTTACATATAGCCAACACCTTTGATCTCAAGAACAAGACCAGCCTTTTCTGCTTTCAACAGGGTCTTTTCCTTTTCAAAGTAAAAAGCACTTAGTAAACAATAAATACTAGTTTCCTTATAAATATAATTGCACTTTTTTTTTAACTTTACAAGATTTCAAATGATGTATCTATTCTATTTAAATGTAAATTGTTCTTAGTTGCACAGAAAGGAACCAAAACAAATAAAAAATTACTTCTATATTTCAGTCAGATAAACAGAAAAAATACATGGGGCCTTGAAGATGTTTTCCTTGCCTTGAGAAGATGTCTAAGTTCATCTGTAATTTTATCCTTCCAAATAGGAAGAAGTATTAATCAAGTCCCATGAAGAAATACCCTCAGGTAGGGGGAACCTACGTACCTAGTGTGCCTAGGGCTTTCCGAGTTTCAGCACTGAAAGTCCTGCACCCTGGGAACTCCCTTAGTCCCAGGAAAACCTGGAGAACTTACCACTCTCCGGCCTCAGAGTATACCATATAAATGCATAGTTACATCTTCAACAAAATGCATTAAAATATGGACAGCGTATAGTACTAAATTGGAGGTAAGCATATTATAAAATAGGGTTTTAAAATATGTGAGCAGCTAGCAAAAAGAAATTATAAAGCTCTATATAATTTTACTTAACCAAGAGAATGTTGCTGAGAACCTCAAAAGTTTGTCAGATCTGTCACTGCAATGATACTCAATATCTGCAGCCAGTTTTTAAAAAAATGGGCTCTGAACAGCATACACACTTTTACACACTGGACGTTTTGTCTACATATAAAACTGAGAAACTATATAAGGAAAGAATGAGAAAGGAATCAAATTTCATTCAAAAATTTGAAGTATCTCATCTCTGTGACATGGTAAAAAACTCTAATTTTAATATTTCAGTTTTGTAGTATCACAACAGCTTAAAAACTCTTGTAAGAGTAGAAAATGGAAATCTGTAAGTTTAGAGCTTGGACTGGGCACATACTCTCAAAGGTCCTTTCCAACTTGAACATTCCATGACCTTGTGTGACTCCTTTACAGATGAAGTAAGTCAGGCCAGACTTACGCCATCCCAAGGATCCAGCTCTGGCTGGTAATGGAGGCTGGACTGACTGCTTCTCAGCCATTCTCTCATCTTCAGTACGCTTAGAAACACTTAGACCAAAGGAGTATATGGTAGCATGGAAAGATAAATGACACATTTCACCTCCCGTGGGACATTATACTTAAGTTAGATCATAAACAGATAAACTGGCCTCAAGTTTAAAGAAAGGGCTTAGAGTTCACAAATTCTTTAGGCTGTCATTAGTTCCATCAACCATAAAATTTCACAATATTCTGAATATATATAATATTTGTTTTCATGAACTCTTAACATGGCAAAGAAATGATCACAGTAACTTGAAAGAATGGCAAACATCTTTGTGATTTGAAGGACCTTCAAAATTCAGAAAACAAATTATAAATTCAAATTCAGAACAAATTATTGCTGTTGTCCAGTTGTCCTTGCATTGGTCCTAGTAAGTAAAACAAACAAGTCTGTAGTTTAAGGAGGGCCAACAACAATGACAAAGCTTAGTGTTTATTCAGATAACTTGACTCTTATCACTGAAAGAGATTACAAAAGAGCACAGAAGTCTACAGGCATTTCCTGTTCAAACAAAAATCTGCTACCTTTGGGGAGAAATATGTATTTTCCCCTTGGCGGTGCACACGGAGTTGTTTTTTAATAATGCTTTTGAATTTATGCTGATCTATTTATATGCCAGCCCTGTGCCTCCATAACCAAAGGTACTGACAATTTACCGCTGTGTACAATCTATGACTATGATGCAGACTAAGTCTTGTTAATCCAAACCACTCTATCTCCACCACATTGGTACCCCTTTCCAAAATGCAGCAGCAGTGTATATTGTAGGGGAGCTTTGCCCACAGAGCCCACCATCCCCCGCAGATGAGAATAAGTCTACCAAGACATGATCTGCTTGGGGAGAAAAGGTAGCCAAACTCTCAAAGAAGGGCCAGGAGCCTTTTCCTCAGTGGGCTTTTATTGGGTTCAATTTGCACAGGAATACAGGTAAAGCTCACACATCATTGTCAGGCAGTAAAGATCAAACAATAGATAACATTCAAAGAACTCTGAGGGCTTATTCTGAGTCAGGGTCAGATCGTTAAAGTGCCATAAAACTTTGGGGAAACACACTCATTTTATGTTTGGACCCTTATCAGAAAACTGAGGACATTCTTAGCAAAGCAGGTTTCACAGGATTTTAAGCATTCTTTCTTAGGCCTGATTGCCCCAGGGAACCTGCCCTTTCCAGCACAGGGCTGCACCCACCTCTGGCATTGCTTCAGGCTTAAGTCAGGCAGGGGAAGTAAGACAGCCAAGAGATAAGGAGACTTCTTGCAGACAGAAAGAGGAATCAGGCTATGTCAAAGCCAAGGGGTAAGGGTCCCTCACGCCCTTTTTCTATAGCTCCCCAAGTCCTTCCCTGAGGGCCCCTTCAATCATCCCTCCCTTAAGGAATCTTACCTGTCATTGGCTAACTGGTCATCTACTCAGGGCCAAGCAGGGTGAAGTAAAGAGGGCAGAGGTGGCTCCCCTGCCAGGGAGATAAGCTTTATCTCCTTAGAGGCTTATGATCCAAGGTCTCTCACTCAGCCTTAGCCATGGGTGGTTATAACTTCTGAAACCAGGCAGGGCAGTTCCCAACATATATATTCTGCCAAAGGCCAGGGCTGAGGGACTAAATGACCTTGGACAAATCACTGAAACCTAACAAGCTCTCAGTTTCCTGTTTTCCTTATCTGTGGGATGGGGTTAATAACCTCACATATTATATGTCTATAAAATCAAACTAAAAATAAACATACTTAAAAATACTTGAAAGAACTTTGTAAATTATAAAGTAATAATGCAATACATTTAAACAGCTGAGTTAGCATAAGAATGTATCTCTGACATAACAAAACTGCCTAAGGATACATGAGTTCACATATGATGTCACAAAAGTCTGTAAAACAATATTTAAGTATATACTAAATAGTTATCAAATTAAAAAGACAAGTCAAGTAAAGCACTATAAATTATAGATAGGTAAAATCCTTTAGTGTCACAGCAGTTAGAATGGTGTATTACTTGAACTTCATGCTGGAAATCACCTTTTTTTTTTAAAGCCTCACCCAAGGATATATATTAACTGACTTTAGAGAAAGGAAAGGAGACAGAGAGAGAAACATCCCTCAGTTGCCTCCCATACATGCCCCAGGGATTGAACCACAATCTTTTTGTGCACAGAATGATGCCCCAGCCAACTGAACCACCAGGCCAGGGCCATAGGTGATCCTTTAATGCCAATTTCATATATGCCTTCACAGGCCTTCAAGATAAAGGTACGCATTAACCATTAACCATTTGCAAGTGCAAGTTCATTTCTCCAATACTTCAATGAAAACACTTTTTACTTTTATGCAATTCAATCTAAAATGCACAGATCAACAGCCCTCCAGCTACAGCCATATTCAACAGCCCTCCAGCTACAGCCATATTCTAATTACATAAAAAGAGTGAAATGAAATAAAACAAAAACCCACTATTATCCATAGTTATCTACTACTACAAAGAAAACGCAGGATGAAACATCAAAATTAAATGCAAACAGTACATTTCCAAACATCAACAAAATGTTCTTAAAAATCCCCTCAGTTGCCCAAACTGACAAATACCCAAAGTAACAACAATATCCTTTTTAGACACAATGATGACTATATCAACTAAAGCATAACCAA
The DNA here is from genome assembly GCF_019186645.2 of Phyllostomus hastatus. Lineage (NCBI taxonomy): Eukaryota > Metazoa > Chordata > Mammalia > Chiroptera > Phyllostomidae > Phyllostomus > Phyllostomus hastatus. The sequence goes on from NW_025334041.1 coordinate 45,027,109, forward strand.
AAGCCTTTGATGAAATGCTTTTGTTAAAATGTCCTTCCCACATTTATAAGTAGACTAATTTTACAATTAATTTTGCAATACAAGGTCTATACAATATAATTTGGAATGGTCAGTGAAATAAGGGTATGAGAAATACACTACATATTTTTATCTCTTGGAGACATAACCAAAATTATTGCAGCAGGAAAGCCTGTAAATGTAATGAAATAAAATCTTTGAAAATTGTAACTATATTCTAATTTGTTTAAAAGTTTTAATTGTGGTAAGTCTCTCTTTTAAATTCTTATTACGAACAAGTACACTCGCCCTAACTTTTCTAACAGACCTGGTATTTTCTTGCAACAAAATCAGACTACTCTGGGATACAAGCAACCTTTTCTTTTTAAAGATTACATAATTTCTTTCTAAAAGATGCGGATGTCTGAAATCAAAACCTATGTAAGTGAAAACAGAAATGGAACTGCTAGATATCCCTTTTAAACAAAAATGGAAGTATTCTTACTTTTCAAACAGCTATCAAGAATAACTTTCTCAATAAATTAATCAGAATTATCAAACACTACATGTTAAGCCAGAGTAAAACCAGGAGAGTCATATTATAACACAGAACAACCTGCAGCTAAGGCAAATACAAAAACTAAACGATATTCTAACGCATAACTTTTCTCATTCTCTTAATACATATTTTCCGGGTTCAACTGAGGCGTGACGCATCAGGCTCTAGAGCCCGTGGACTGCCATAATACTCAATTTAACAACCAACCGACCACAGTACAGAAAACTCAAGAAAGCACCAGCTTCTACCACCCGCCCCATCTAGCTCCATTCTTTTGCTCTTCATTTCCATTCCTTGGTTAACTTTCGAGTTAAAAGGGGAGAAACCTGTTAAAATTTATTTTTAGAAGAAAAATACCAGAGATGACGCAAAAATAAGTTGTTCTCAGAAACCCATTCATTTATATACAACCAAAAGACGATACGCCCACGAGGACTCCGGCCAGTGAAGATGCAACCTATGATTTGCAGAGAAGATGGGATCTAAAACAAATCCCAGAGACGGCTTCTCTCCCAAGGGAAATAATAATAATAATAATGTGGCTCCTCACCCAGGCAGTTTCAGACGGGGACTTCACAACTCTTGAGGTGCAGAAATTCAAAAGAAGCCCTGCCTCTCACAAGTGCAGCATCTCCACTAGGAGGCAGGACGCGGCAGCGGAATCCCACCCACAGCACTCTACTCAGCCCAGAGGCCAAACAACCCCAGGCCGGAATCCCACCGGGCAACGGGCAACAGAAAAGGAAAGCAGCAAGGCCGAGAAAGGGAGCAGCTGGAGAGAGGAAGCCACCTCGCGCGAGACCCCAAAGTCCGCGCGTTGCTCCGGAGGCTGGGAGCAGGACCCACAGGCTCACCTTGAGCTGGAGACTGATGAGCGCCGGAGCTGGCTCCGCTTCCTTCGCTGTTCCTCGGCTCCCAGCGACAGCGCCCCCATGCAGCGGGAGTGGCCGTAGCGGCAGGTGCTTGGATTACTCCGCCCCCGGCTCCCTCGTGCTGGCTTCTCTGAGGGCGCCAGCAGCTGCAGGCAGCACCTCAGCGCTCGCTGCCTCACCATCCTAGGAGCCAGCCATTGCTGGGCGCCTCACTCACCTGGTGCCCCAGGGCCGCGTAGGCCCCAGGCTCCAGGCCCCAGCTAAATTCACTCCACACTGCCCAATCACTCACTTATTGTGACCTTCCTATCTGGTGGGGCTAGCGTCAGCACTGGGGGGGCCGGCACTCTGACCTTTACCAAGATGGCCGCCCCTGCAGACCCAACGTTCGGGTCCGCGAGGGCAGCCATCTTGGTTAAGGAAGCGCCTAGCTGCGCAAGTGTGCTTCCCTAGCCCCGTCCCTTCCCTGCAGGCCCCTCGCGAACCTTATGCTGAAGTCCTGGAGTCCAAATTAGTTACAGAGTCCTAAATCAGAAGCTAACCTTCAGTTCACGTGAACACCTTCGTGGTCACCAGCAGTAATTGCTAAAACTAAGTGAGATCATGGTGGCCTCTTACAGCTTACGCAGTCATAGTAGACAAAACCTGGTAGCAACATACTTAGAACCTATGGTTCCGTAAGCCTGGTAGCTGAGAAGCTAAACTAATTTGAAGTTTACAGTAGGTATTGAATATTACTGGCAGCACTGACTTGTCAGTGTGTTCATTAACTTTTACAATAATGTCATAACCTTCTGGTACCCATGGTTCTCATTAAATTTGCTTCAAAAGATTTTTTCAGCATAGTAATGAGTATAAAATTGTGATTCTCACCTTCTCCTAGAATTTTCTTTCTTTTTTTTATTGTAAGCTTCCCCCTGCCCCCCATCATCATCATTTATCCCCCCTATAGCCTCTAGGATTTCTTTTTTAACTGCAGGATGAGATTAGATATTTCTAGAAATAATTTAAGTATAGACATACTGAAATAGAATTCAACAATGGCTGGATGGGCAAAAAAATTCCTCTATAAAGTCATCTGGGGCGTGACTACCAACTAGAAAGAAATGCCCTTTATCTGGGGCTCGGGTCTGTCTATTGGCAAAAAGAAATACAAGTCACCAAATGCAGACACTACTATTGGAAAAGGCAAACCAAACTAATTTGCAATTTGAAAGTGAGCGTAACTGTGTAATACTGTAGAAATGTAAAAATAATTATGCTTGGCGTGAATCTTTCACCCTCAGGCTAGTGTTGCTGAATCTCATTTACCTAAGCGTGATTAAGAGCTGGAGCGCCTGGGTGAGGCAGAGGCTGCACTTGCAGAACAGTACCTAAGGTGCCAACAGGAGGGGCGGAAAAAGCGCTATAACCCAAAGGGTATGATGTTACTTGGCTAAGAAATTTCTAAAAAGATGAGCTTTGTGTCTCCCCACCACCACACCAATTCTTTATTACGAAAATTTTCAAAAATACAGAAAATAAATATGCCTTTTGGTATACCATTTGAATTTATTGCAGACGTCAAAATACATCATCTCTAAATACTTCAGACTGCCTCTCCTAAGAATAAGGACATGTGCTTCAGAATCACAACACTATTATCACACCTATGAAAACAGTTTCCTGATATTTAATGTTCAGTACACATTCAAGTTTCTATGATTGTCCCAAGAATATCTTTTATAACTGGGAGTAGCTAGGAGATTTTTTTGTTTGGTTGGTTTTTGTTTTGTTTTGTTTTATTTTGTTTTTACTAGAATACTGACAATGGTCATGTATTGCATTTGCTTATTATGCTTAAGTAGTAATTTAAAGTGTTCACTAAGTAACTATTATTTTCTTTACACATCATATTCAGATATTCTGAATAGACAGATTCACAGGGTATTTTATATTAAGTGCAGGTGCTTTAGATAGGCACATCTCTGTATACCAGGAAAGTCTAGAAGGAAAGAGTAGTATTTTAACACCACATTGAGATTATAATTGAAGTTTAATTAAGTAGTAATGGTTATGCTTTATTATCCCCTGGAATACATAAAGTTGATAGATTATACTGGAATCTCTGTTTCAACCTGACTTCTAAAAGTTTAATGATTGGGGTTTTTTTTTTTCTTGACAATGAAAAGAAGCTGTTTAGTATAATTATATCACTCCAGGCAAAACCTCTAGATTGCCCTGCTTCAGAGTACAGAACAAAATGAATATTGCATGCTCTGCATTTTACTTGCGGTTTAATTTTAGATCCTGACCTGCTGAACTGGGTTTTATTTGTCCTTCCTTTTTACAAACCCGTAGGAAGTCAGAAGCTCAGCAGATAATGATAACTATTTGTCTTTTAAGTTGTTGCTTAATTTTTAAATGTTAATTAATGCTGTAAAGAAGAGGTGCAAATTTACACAATTCCTTAAAAGTGGTTGGCCAATGTAACATTTTTGGTGGAAACTAGAATTAAATAAAAATTTTTTCATACTTCGCAGAATATTAGATGCTACTTAAACTCCTGGGAAACCACAGTTAAAACAGTGATAGCCTACTAGCTCTCATCTTTAAAGTGAGTTCTGTAATCAGTATTGTTTTCCTAATTCCAGGCCTAAGGGAACAGAGTACTAAAGGACTATATGACTTGTTACTAGATGACTTTAATTCAATTTCTATTTACAGCAGCATCTGTGGAATTCAATTAAATACTGTGTTCACCTCTAATTTAACCAAAGATTATTTTTCTGATCATTAAGAATCTGTAGAAAATTCCAAATACCAATATAAAGAATCTTGAGAAGCTAAATTTTATTCAGTGCCCTGCATTTTCCACTGCAGAAGTCTTTGACCTTGGAAAATACCATTTTCACCTCGCGGTTCCCCAACTCCTACCCTCCAAAATGACTCTGCAGTTGCTGTGGCTACTTGCAGTTGTAACATTTGTAGACTTTACAAAAAAAGGTTTTAGAGGAAAATATATAAAGACAGGGTGCTGATTACAAGGGTAGTTGGACTGTGCTAGGCCAAGGGTCAGCAAAATTGGCCTGAGGTCCAGATCTGGCCCACTACTTGTTTTGTTATTTCAAACTATGTTTTAGAATAATGCAAAGTCCTCAATATTCATATTATAGCAATGTTTTTATTAGGGTAAAAAAATAACAAAATTTAACATCTAAACCATTTTTAAGTGTACAGTTCAGTAGTGGTGAGTATATCAATATTGTTGGGAAACAGATAGATGTCCAGGACTTTTTCATTTTGGAAATCTGAAATTCTGTGTTACCGGGGAAACCTGAGTTATACAGTTTTACAGGCTTTCTTTCCTAGATAGTGGAAATGATACACACAGAATTTCAAAGTCTTCCCTCCTCCTATGCTATCATATTTTGTCTTGTGATTTTTGGAACACCTGTCAGTCCTACCTGACCCAGCTCAGAACTGCTGAATTAATGGGTGAGACCTGTCTCCCTCCCCACCCCTGCTTTGGTTTACTATCTATTCTGCCTAACACTTTGTACCCATTCAAGAGCACTCACGTTTTCCTCCTATACCTAACTCTCTAGTAACCACCATTCTATTTTCTGTTTATGTGGATTTGACTGTTTAAATACCTCAGATAAGTAGAATGGTGGTCATCTAGTATTTATCTTTTTGTGATTGGCTTATTTTACTTAGCATAATGTCCTCAAGGTTTACCCATGTTTTAGCATGTGACAGGATTTCCTTTCTTTTTAAGACTGAATAATATTTCATTGTATGTATATACCACATTTATTTATCCATTCATCCCTTGGTGAGCACATGTGGGGTGCTTCTACCTCTTAGCTATTGTGAATAATGCTGCTATGAACATGGATGTCCAAATACCTGCTTTCAATTCTCTTGGATGTATACCCAGAAGTGGGATTTCTTGATCATATGTGAATTCTATTTTAATTTTTTGAGAAACCTCCATACAGTTTCCATAGTGGCCACATCATTTTACAGTCCTACCAATGCTGCACAAGTGTTCAAATTTCTCAACATTCTTGACAACAGTTGTGATTTTCCAGGGTTTTTTTCTTTTTTTAACAGTAGCCATCCTGATGGTTGTTGTGAGGTGATAACCTCACATTGTGGTTTTGATTTGCATTTCTCTGATGATTAGAGATGTTGAACATTTTTCCTTATAATTGTTGGACATTTGTATATAATCTTTGGAGAAATGTCCGGTCAAGTCTTTTACCCATTCTTTTTGTGGTCATTGTTGTTGCTTAGTTGTAGGATTCTTTATATGTTCTGGACATTAACACCTTATCATATATATGATTTACAAATATTTTCTTCCATTCTGTAGGTTACTTTTGTACTCTGTTAATTATGTCCTTGGAATGCAGAAAGTCCCATTTGTCTATCCTTGCTGTGTTACCTGTGCTTTTGGTGTCACATCCAAGATCATCGCCTAGTTCAATGTCATGAAGGTTTCCCTTCTTTTCTTCTAGGATTTTTATAGTTTTAGGTTGCCACCTGTTTTTGTATGGCCCACAAATTGAGAATAACCTGTACATATCAAAAAAGTTGGTAAATATCAAAAGAAAAATAATATTTCATAACACAGCCACATTCATTCATTTACTTGTTGTCTATGACTGATTTTGCACTACAAGGGCAGGACTGAGTATTTGTGACAGCGACATGTAACTCACGAAGCTTAAAAACTTACTCTCTGACTATTTAAAGAAAAAGTTTGCTGACTTTTGAGTTAGGCTACTTTTCCCCCTAGTCTCTTAGTATCTGGGATGGGCCAGAAAAGAAAAGGTATAGAGTCAGGTCCTCAAAACAAAGATTGTGTTCTACCAGAAAAAAAGGGATATCACCCTCACTGGTGTGGCTCAGTGGACTGAGTGTGGCCTGCAAACTGAAAAGTCACTGGTTCAATATCCAGTTAGGGCACATGCCTAGGTTATGGGCCAGGTGCCTACTTGGGGGTGAGCTAGAGGCATCTGATTAATGTAGCTCTCACACATCGATGTATCTCTCACATAGTGATCTTTCCTTCTCTCCTTCTCTTCCCCTCTCTCTAAAAATAAATAAATAAAATCTTTAAAAAAAAAAGAAGGAAAGGGAAGTTCTCCAAACTTTCTCTACTTTTTAAAAGCAGAATTAATAGCAAAGGGAAATTCTTTACTGAGTTAGGTGATGTCACCTTACAGCAATGGTTTCTAAAGTGAGTTGCCCCAAGCCTGTGGGTATAAAAGAATATAGTAGAACTTGTGTTTATGTTTTCAAATCTTATCTTTTCTAATTTCTGACTTTGAGTTTCTTGATGAACATGTATCAGTACAGTTACACATTATAAAATTTATAAACAAACTTATGGGTAGGCTATTTTTATGGTATTCACAATAAAAAAATTTGGAAACCACTACATATCTCCAAATTAAAGGATAGTGTTAGCAACTGGAGTAGACAGCTGATAGAAGGCAATAAGTAAGAATTAAACCCTTTTGTTTCTTAAGGGTACTTTCACACATAGTAGTTGTGACAGCATACTTCGAATTTTTTCTAGCATTTAACAGACTAGAAAATACAGATTAACCAGATATAGTATTTCAGTTATCTGAAAAGTAATTTTATTTTTTACCAATAGTCAGTTTTGTTTTGTGTTTCTGAAAGTTTATACTTTTGACCACCTACATGAATTTTTTTAAGAGTCCATATATAAGTGAGATCATGCAGTATTTGTCTTTTTCTGTCTGACTTATTTCGCTTAGCATAATGTCCTCAGGCTCTATCCATGTTGTCAAAAATGGTAGGATTTCCTCATTTTCTATGGCTGAATAATATTCCATTATGTATATATACCACACCTTCTTTATCTATTCAACCATAGTTGACACTTAGGTTGTCTCCATATCTTGACTATTTAAAATAACACTGCTATAAACACAGGGGATGGGGGATATCTTTTTGAGTTAGTGTTCTCCTTTTCTATTTTATTTTTTTAATCTGGAAGACTCAGGTAAAAGGTGAAATCTAAGCCCCACATAGTTACACTCAGTAAGTAATGCTGATTATTTAGATTTTAAAAATAGAAACTCAAGCTTCTTAGATATAGTGTTTTCCCTATGGAGTAATAACTGCAAAAAAATACAGGGGAGAACTTTAAAAATGGAAGAAGTAAGATGAGTCTATGATTGTTAATATCTATTCCACCTAGAAAATTCTCAAGTATCTTATTCTTCATAGACAGAGTAACTAAGGAGGATTACTTGTCATAGCCCTTCCCATCTACCCTTGAATTCCCATGTCTTCCCCTTGAATTCCCATGTCCTCAGCCACAAACAGGTAAGTGTCATCTGCATGCTTCCTCTGGGGACATTTGGGGAATTTGGAAACAAAGAACACTGCTCTCTGTGATAAACTGAAGAATCCTCCCTTCTCCCTAAATACCTATCTGTTAATCCCCAGAATCTATAAATGTTACCTTACATGGCAAAGAGACTTTGCAGATGTGTGACTAAATTAAGGATCTTGAGGTGGAGAGATTAGCCTGGATTATCCAAGTAGGTTCTAAATGTAATCACAAGGGTCCTTAAAAGAGAGAGGCAAGGAAGTCAAAGAAAAAAGGCAATATGATAACAGCAGCAGAGATTGAAGTGATTCAGCCACAGCCAAGGAACGTGGATAGCCACTAGAAGATGTAACAAACTGGAATGCATTCTCCTCTTGAACATTGAGCAAGGAACCAATTCTGCCAACACCTTGACTTTAGCTCAGTAAAACTGATTTTGGCTTAAGGCCTCCAGAACTATAAGAAAACAAATATAAGTTGTTTTAACTGACCAAGTTTATGGTAACTTGTTACAGCAACAGTAGTAAACAAATAGACTCTCCTTTAAGCACTCTTTGAACTCGGATGAGAATATATGTAGAATATTTGTCAAGTTATAACATTAATGAACAGACATAGGGCTGTAGATCTAGACTGCATATTGTGACTTCTAAGTGGAGCTCTGAGAGACCAAATTTTCAGAATTTATGGAACCAATTTTCCTGGCTAGTGCTAGCAACAGTGATTAGGGACTTCTGAGAAAGGCGCAGAAGACCTAGTGTTGACAGAGATTTCTTCTTGTATTGTCATGAACAAGTCACTAACTGCCCTGTGCCTCTATGAAGTTAATCTACAGGATCACTAAGATCCCTTCCAATTCTAAAGTGCTGAGCTGTTGTAAAACGTATTTTACTTTCAATTTCACATGTTGCTGCTCTTACAGCAATCTCTCTTTAGCCGACCTACCCAGCCTCCCTATCTACCACAAAGTCTACATATGAACCACAAGCACTTCAAGCTTGTGCACAAGTTGTTTCTTCTTGCGTGGAACTTTCTTTCCTGTATTCCCCCTCTCCTCCCCCAAGTACTCAGGCTCATCCTCAAAACTCAAATCAAGAATCACCAACTTTGGACTTATGGTCAAGATGGTGGCATAGGTAAGCACAGCTCACCTCCTCACATACCACATCAAAATTACAATGAAAAAATATTATAACAAAAATATAGAGCAACCATCACTCAGAACCATGACAAATTGAGTTAAAGGGAAGTCTGACAACTACGGAATTAAAGAAACCACATCCATACAGACTGGTTGGAGGGACAGAGATGCGAAATGGGCTGGTCCCAAATCCGCATATGGTGGATAAAATTTTGGGAGGGATATCTTGGGAGTGAGGAGTCCCAGCCCCACAGCAAGTCCCCCAGCCCAGGGTTCCAGTGCCAGGAAGATAAGCCTCCATAACTTCAGGCTGCAAAAAAAGCAGCAGAGATTCAGTCAGTGGGAGAAACTTCTAGAGTCCCAAGCAGTTCTCCTTAAAGAACACATTCACAGACTTACTCAGGTTCACTTTCTATGAGCTCCGCAATGGAATAGTAGCTTGAAAGGCACTAGTGGCATACAGGGAGGAACTAAACTGTTAAGCATCAAAGCGGGGGCTGGGAGACAGCTTTCTCCCAGACAGAAAGGCATGCAAAGGCCATTGATCCTTTTCTGAACCCTTCCTCTACAGAGCCACAGAGCTGGCAGAGGCTCCATATCTGAGACTCCATCAACCACTAACACTCTTTGCCCTGACCTGGAGATCCCTTCAAACTCCATACCACCCAACTTACACCCACCTTAGCTATTAACAGTGACTTTTCCATATGGATGTGTTGTCTTGGGTCATGCTTCACAACTTCCTAAACCCTATCAAACAAGCATCAGCTGGCCTCAGTAAGCTCCCAGCCCCCATGCCTCTTGCTCAGTGCCCCCAGGCCTGGTAACAGCAGCCAGCCAACATTCACAGTTTTACTTTGCCTTGGAATCTCCCAAGCCCAGCACAAGTAGAAGCTCTCAGATTGCTTTATAGCTCATGCAGGGTGGCCTCAGGTAGAAAACAGGTGAGGGCTGACCTTGGCCTGCATTACCTGGGAAACCCCAGAGCCTGTGCACACAGTGGACAGCTACAGACCATACTGGAGCACCACCACACGGCCCCTGTACAGCTGATACTCCACGGAGGATGAAGATTGGTGGTCAGTGGTCACAGTCAATTCATGCATCTGACTGGCCTGGGTAATCCCTCCCATTGATCTGTCACTAGGAACCAAGGCTTAACTATAAGAGGAAGGTGTACTCAGCCCACATGAAGGGTGCACCTTGAGTATCCAGCTTGAACAATAGGAGAGTCTGTGCCACTGGACCCTACAGAACACCTACAACATTAGGCCACACTACCAAGGCAGGGAATCATAGCAGCTCTACCTAATACATAAAAATAAACACAGGGCAGCTGCCAAAATGAGGAGACAAAGAAACATGACCCAAATGAAAGAACATATCAAAACTCCAGAAAAAGAACTAAACAAAATGGACATAAGCAATCTATCAGATGCATAGTTCAAAACACTAGTTATAAGGATGCTCAAGGAACTTAGGACCTCAACACCATAAAAAAAAGATCCAGTCAGAAACAAAAGGTACACTAACTGAACTAAAGAACAATTTATAGGGAAGCAACAGTAGAGTGAATGAAACTAAGAATCAAATCAGTGATTTGGAATATAAGGAAGCAAAAAACAACCAATCAGAACAACAAGAAGTAAAAAAGAATTCCCCCCCCCAAAAAAAAAACAAAATAAAAAAACAAGGAATAGTGTAAGTAGCCTCTGGGACAACATAAAGCAGTCCAATATTCCCACCATAGGCATGCCAGAAGGAGAAGAGAAAGAGCAAGAAATTGAAAATCTTTGGGAAAAATAGTGAAAGACTTCCCTAATTTGGTGAAGGAGATAGACATGCAAGTCCAGGAAGCACAGAGAGTCTCAAACAAGATGGATGCAAAGAGGCCCACTCCAAGACACATCATAATTAAAATGCCAAAGGTTACAGATAGAGACTCTTAAAAGCAGCAAGAGGAAAGCAGTTAGTTGCCCACCAAGGAGTTCCCATAAGACTGTCAACCGATTTCTCAAAAGACTCTTTGCAGGCTAGAAGGGACTGGCAAGAAATATTTGAAGTCATGACAAGCAAGGACTTACAGGCAAGATTGCTCTATCCAGCAAAGCTATCATTTAAAATCAAAGGGCAGATAAAGAGCTTCCTAGACAAGAAAAAACTAGAGGAGTTCATCATTACCAAACCATTATTATAACAAAGGGACTTAAAATTTAAGAAAAAGAAGAAGATCAAAACTATGAACAATGACCAGTAAGTACATATCTATCAACAATTGAATCTAAAAAACAAACTAAGCAAATAAGAAGAAAAGAGACAGAATCATGCATATGGAGAGCATTTTGACGGTTGCCAGATGGGATGGGTGTGTGAGGGACTGGGTGAAGACGTGAGGGGATAAAGAAGTACAAATAGGTAGTTACAGAATAGATATAGGGATATAAAATACAGTTTAGGAAATGGAATAGCCAAAGAATTTATATACATGACACACAAATATGAACAATGGTGGGGATTGATTGCCTAAGAGAGTGAAGGGGTTTTGGGTGGAATGAAGCAAAGGGGGAAAAAATGGGACAACTGTAATAGCATAATCAATAAAATATAATTTAAAAATATAAATAAAGTCCTGGCTGGTGTGGCTCAGTGGATTGAATGCTGGCCAAAGGGCCACTGGTTTGATTCCCAGTCAGTGCACATGTCTGGGTTGCAGGCCAGGTCCCCAATAGGGGGCACACAGGAGGCAACCACATATTGATGTTTCTCTCCCTCTCTTTCTCCCTCCCTTCCGCTCTCTAAAAATAAATAAATAAAATATTTTTTAAAAAACAAATAAGTACATAAAATAAAATGAGGCATGTCAACCTCAAAGAAAAAAAAATCACCAACTTTGAGAAGCTCTCTCATCTTCCCAAAGCAGAGTTGTCATCTCTACCTTGGTGCTTTCAGAGAACTACTAAAGCAGTTATCAAATCATAGTGCCTAATGGTTTTCATTTCTGTTTCCCAAAATCATAATGTGGGCTACTGATATCTACACCACTAGCACCTACTTCTGTACTTGGCACACAGTAGACACTCATAATATGTTTGTGGACTAAAACAGATGAATGGTTATTTCCTGAATTCCAAGAACCTATCTGAGGCTCTGTGGTGGTGGAGAATAAGGAGGTATGGAAGTAAAGTACAAGAGGACAGGAAATTAGTGGTTCAGCAAGACATCCAGAGCCCTGGAGAAAAAGTCAAGGCAGATTTGTGGGATGATTTAATTCAACGCTATCCTTAGAAACTTACTGTGCATGCAATTTAGCATCTCTCTTGACCTTGCTTCAAAGTCAGTTTCTAAGTGGTGTTAACAGCATGAGCTACCTCGCACAGCAATCTGCTGATTAGAAGCTCTTAACTAAGGTCGATGGCAGGCAGCCACGCACAATATGTCAGCTCTGCATCCTTACATGCCTTCGGCAGAGGCTATAACTTGATAATTTTATCATTGCTAGTTAACAACTCTGTTCTCATAGACTGATCTGGGTAACAACTCATAATACTGTCTCCTTTCAGTTTTCCTTCTTAGGCATAAAAAATACTCCCCCACCCTCACTCCTTGAGTTCTCCAAATATAGCTTCTATTTTCTTGATACAAAATACAAAGGACATCTTGACTTCCAGCCAAGATGGAGGCATAGGTGGACAGACACACTGTGCCTCCTCGCACAACCAAAAGGACAAAAACAAATTTAAAAACAAAAAAAAACAACCAGAACTGACAGAAAATCTAACTGTATGTAAGTCCAACAATCAAGGAGTTAAAGAAGAAACATTCATCCAGGCCAATACTAGCGGTAGAGATGGGCAGCCAGGCAGAGAGAACTCACAGCAAGGTGGTGGACTGCGAACTGGGCTGTCCCACATTCGCCTGCAGATAAACTGGGATGAATGACTGGAGAGCAAGACAAGCTGTGCAACCCTGAGTCCCAGTGGGGAAATAAAGCCTCAAAGCCTCTGATTGAAAACACCTGTCAGGGTTGAGGCAGCAGTGGGCGAAACTCCCAGCCTCACAGGAGAGTTCATTGGAGAGACCCATAGGGTCCTATAATGTACACAAACCCAGCCACCCAGGAATCAGCACCAGAAGAGCCCAATTTGATTGTGGGTAGTGGGGGAAGTGATGGAAAACTGGCAGAGAGTAGAACAAGTGCCATTGTTTCCTCTCAAACCCCTCTCCCACATACACAGCATCACAACACAGCAATGAGGGTTGCCCCACCCTGGTGAACACCTAAGGCTCTGCCCCTTACTACATAACAGGTGCACTGAGACAAAAAAAAAGTGGCCCAAATGAAAGAACAGATCAAAGCTCCAGAAAAAAAATACAACTAAGTGACAAAGAGATAACTAACTTATCAGAGGCACAGCTCAAAACACTGGTAATCAGGATGCTCATAGAATTGGTTGAATATGGTCACAAAGTAGATGAAAAAATAAAAGCTATACTAAGTGAAATGAAGGAAAATGAACAGGGAACCAACAGTGAGGGGAAGGAAACCAGGACTCAGATCAACAGTGTGGACCAGAAGGAGGAAAGAAACATTCAACTAGAACAGAATGCAGAAACAAGAATCCCCATAAATGAGGAGAGGCCTAGGAACCTCCAGCACATCCTTAACCTTTCCAACCTCAGAATCATAGAGGCACCAGAAGGAGAAGAGGAAGAGCAAGAAATTGAAAACTTATTCGAACAAATAATGAAGGAGAACTTCCCCAATCTGGCAAAGGAAATAGACTTCCAGGAAGTCCAGGAAGCTTAGAGAGTCCCAAAGAAGTTGGACCAAAGGAGGAACACACCAAGGAACATCATAATTACATTATCCAAGATTAAAGATAAGGAGAGAATCTTAGAAGCAGCAAGAGAAAAGGAGACAGTTACCTACAAAGGAGTACTTGTAAGACTGTCAGCTGATTTCTCAAAAGAAACTTTGCAGGCAAGAAGAGGCTGGAAAGAAGTATTCCAAGTCCTAAAAGGCAAGGACTTACATCCCAGATTGCTCTATCCAGCAAAGCTTTCATTAAGAATGGAAGGGCAGATAAAGTGCTTTCAAATAAGGTCAAGTTAAGGGAGTTCATCATCACCAAGCCCTTATTATATGAATTGTTAAAGGGACTTATCTAAGAAAAAGAAGATAAAAAATATGAACAGTAAAATGACAACAAACTCACATTTATTAACAACCAAACCTAAAACAAAACCAAAAATGAACTAAGTAAACAACCAGAAAAGGAACAGAATTACAGAAATGGAGATCACATGGAGGGTTATCAGTGGAGGAGTGAGCGTGGGAGAGGGGAAATGTACTAAGAATAAGTAGCATAGATGGTGGGTAGAAGATAGACAGGGGGAGGGTAAGAATAGTATAGGAAATGCAGAAGCCAAAGAACTTATATGTATGACCCAAGGACATGAACTAAAGCGGGGGAATGGAGGTGTGAGAGGGTGCACAGAGTGAAGGGGAATAAGGGGGAGAAATGGAACAACTGTAATAACATAATCAATAAAATATATTTAAGAAAAAATACAATGGACAAACATACTTAAAAAACTTTAAAAAAACCCCTCCTTTAAGTAGAAAAAGGTTGTCATTTCCACACACCTAGAAAACCTATTAAATCACACTTTTCAAAATATATAGACTGATGTTAATTTACAATGTGTCCTTGGTCATGCATAACTTTTATGATGTAGTTGTCTCTGTGTGTTCCTTTGATATTTTATACTATATACCTATGTCAGTCTAGAATTTTACTTTTGAGATTCAGCTTACATTTTTAAGGCACTGCTTGTTGTACATTTTCCATGTATCAGGCACTATGCTAAATGCTTTACAATTGTCATAACAAACTCAGGCACTAAGCATTATTACACCCTTTTTATAGAGGAGGAAGCTCAGATTTAGAGAAGCTAATTTACTTTCCCGAGGACACAAGGCTAGTAAGATGTGGAGGCATGCCTCAGATCTATGTCTGTTAGGTGGACAGATTCAATAATTACACTATCTTCTCACTTGCTTTTTATAATGCTAATGTGATATTATGTTGCTTAAGAAATACCATCCAGCAATTAACAATAGCTTGTGCAGGAAAATGAAAAAATGTAGTTCTTATTTCCAAAATCAAAGTTTCCACAATTTACATTGTTTAAAACACCATCACAAAGCATCACCATTAGGTAACATATATTTACCATCCAGGTGGGTGGAGCTGTGCACTACCTGTGCTCAGAGTTTCTCCAGCATTAAGGGCTGATGGTTAACCCTCCTATAAAACAAAGTATTCTCTGCTTCAATTCTTAAAGTGAGAGAGAGCAAAGCTAAAGCCCTAAGCATTCCCCACATGGATCCAGACAAAAAATGAGATGTAGGTTTATCATAAGCATGTCAGTGTACACTGTGGGGGACATTAGTGGAAATAACAATGTTTTGTAGAAATTCAGATTAACCTACAACCTCTGTCATGTTTGGTGCCATTAGTAAGATGAAAATTTAATTATAAATTAGATTTTATTTATTTCTTTATTTTAAAAAAACAAGATTTATATAGTATCCTGCAACCTAGGTCTTCCATGGAAGGATAAGGATTTGTGTGATTTCCAGTACAATCATAGTGAGCTTAGTGTTTACAGAATGTCACAGATTTGCAAGGACAGCCTAAGGTTCACCCTTAGGTTAGTCTTGGTTCCCATAAGAAGATACTCAACTCCTAATGATCAAGAATTAGAATTCAGTTGTTTTCCAGATGTCTGTGGATAAGCCCAGATGACTGTATAAAAATCACTGGAGCCCTGGCTGGTGTGGCTCAGTGTATTGAGCACTGGCCTGTGAACCAAAGGGTCACTGGTTCAATTCCCAATCAGGACATATACCTGGGTTGTGGGCCAGGTCCCCAGTAGGGAGCACATGAAAGGCAACCACATATTTATGTTTCTCTCCCTCTTTTTCTCTTTCCCTTCCCCT
Source organism: Phyllostomus hastatus (assembly GCF_019186645.2). Taxonomy (NCBI): domain Eukaryota; kingdom Metazoa; phylum Chordata; class Mammalia; order Chiroptera; family Phyllostomidae; genus Phyllostomus; species Phyllostomus hastatus. The sequence continues at coordinate 45,043,042 of NW_025334041.1, forward strand.
CTGTCTAAAAATAAATAAATAAAATCTTTAAAAAAAAAAACACTGGTAAAGTATGTTTAACATACAGACAAATGGGCTTCACCCAGGAGAAGTCTGCAGTAATAATAACAACAAATACTTATATAGTGTTTACTATGTTCCAGGCACTGTTTTAAGCACTTTGCATTTTTTCATTTAACCTGCTCAATGGCCCCTGTGAGGTAAATATTGTTATTATCATCACCAGCCATCAATAATGAAACTAGGGTACTTAGAGGTTACAGAACTTGCCCAAGGTTACTCAGCCAGTTGGAAACTGAGCCAGATTTGAGCATAAGCTGCCTGGCTTCAGAGTGTGAACTTTTAACTTGTTTGTTACAATCCCCCTAATTTGTACGTTAACAAGTTTTGCAGGTTACTGACATACACCAAGACATGGAACCCTGACAACTGTCAACTGATATATGAATCTTCTTCTATTATAACCTCATATTTGGCTGTCTCTGAATTATGGCTGGGAACCCACCACCTCAGGAAAGCCTATTTTATTTTTTAAATTTCTAGTCATTAGCTATTGCATCCTCTGCTCCATGGAGACTAAATCTGATCCTGAGAAGAAAATTGACTTGTGAGTAAGTAAGGTGGTATACTGGGTTGTCTCATAACTCGTATGGTTTAGGAGAGCTCTTTGTGTTCTCCTCTTCCCAGCCCTGTGTTTGATGATGTTTTGGTAGCTCGAAATCCACCTTGTTGGGAGTTTGACACCACAGGAATCAGCAGACTACAAACCAGTGCTTCTGGTCAATGTTTAACCCCAGAGAGCTGGTGGTTAAACATTGACCAGCATACCACTGGATTTATGGCATAATCCCCAGCTCAAGCAATGACTGGCTACCTGGCAACTACCATATTTTGCCATGTATAATGCACACTTTTTTGCCTAAATTTTCTAGGGAAAAATAAGAATGCACATTATACATGGGTAGTACCTGAAATAACTTGTATCTGTTCTTGTGTTTTGTAATTATTTATTACATAAGATTTCTTGTACCATAATATGTTCAAAAATAAATACTAAAATTGCTTTGTAATACAAAAAACAAGTATCTAAATATAAATAAATATTTAAATTTAAAAATTAAAACAAAAGATGTTTTTCCTAAAAGTGTGGCCAAAAACATGGGTGTGCATTATATACAGCAACATACTATATTATCTCAGGTACATTCTTTAAATTATCCAAGCCTCAATTTTATCATTTGTAAAAATGGAAGGAATAGCACCTGTGGAAATCAAATGGAATATGAAATGTGGAAGAATTTGTCATCGTTTTGAAGAGATGAATGAAGAGTAGGCACTTTTTAAATAGTGTTCCTTTTCTTTCCATTTCCCAGTGACTCCCCAAAAATGAAAGATATCTATTGTATTCCTCCATGTCTCTTTCCCAAGCTATTTTTTTTTCAATCTTACTCATTTGTCACTGTTTCCAGACCCTTTTGCATATTTCAAAATGTATCACACACAGATCACAACTCTAGCTTCCCTTGGGATGTGATTCAGTTCTTTCTCTGAGTCCCTGAAGCAGCATCTCACTTGTGGTCTCAGGCTGGTCAGCTGCCCTTCCTGCTGCAGCTCACTCTGCTGCCACTGGCTCTGCTGCTTGTGCCTGACACCTCTCTCACACATGGGCACCAGAGCCCAACAAAGGTCACAGTTCTATGGAACAGTGGGGGAGACAACTCCTATTCCCATATGCTTGATTATCTTTTATAATAAAAGATGTGTTACTTGGACCCCAAAACTCCAAAAATCTTGAAGAGTTTTGGTGAAATTACTGTTTAATTGTTTTACTCCTGAAAGGTTTTCTTAGACTCCACCAAGGAATAAATGCTAATCAACCACAAAATTAGGCAGTATAGAGCTTTATTGTGGTTTGCGCACCCATGCACACCCAGACAACTCCCCCCCCCACCCCCCACCCCCGCCCCGTCCTCACAGCGGGGTGGGGCGGGGGGAGAAAAGCCTCACCGAGCAGGGAAAATGGCGGGGTTTTATTTTGGGTTGGCTTTCCGTGGGAGCTGGGGATTGGTCCCTTGTGAACAAAGCGGCAACATATCATTGGTGGTTTCCCTTGTGCCCTGGTTTGACATCAGCCATCTCTTCCGAGTTGTAGTCCAGCTGCTGTTTTGTCCTACCCTGCTCATCCTGACATTCCGACCTTTTTGATAGGATAAGGGGCCCCATGTTCGATCCAGCAACTTCTTGCTGTCAGGGAGGCATAGAGGGGAGGGGCTAGAGGTCGCCGTTTCTGGTTCATCAGGGAGGAGCAAGTAGGTTTGGGCCTCAATCCAACCTGAAAACGAGTCAACAAAAGTTAAAAGGTAGCAGAATTTTTCGTGGGGAGGTATGTGGGTGAGGTCAATTTGCCAGTCCTGGCCAGGGAGATGTCTTTTTATGTGATGAGTTGGAAACCAGGGTTTAAGGTTTCCCTGGGTTGATGTTTTAGAGCAGACCAAGCATTCAGCATGCACCTGCTTGATGGACTGGAGAAGATTTGGGAAGAAGAGGGGATCTAGGAACTTGAACAGAGCTTTGGGGCCCATGTGCAGTAACTGGTGGATTTCTGAGAGGAGGGGAATAGCTCATTGTTGGGGAATGGCAATTTTTCCATTGAGGAAGATTTAACCTCTGCTGCCAATGCGGCCATCCCGGGCATACAGGGAAGAGTATTCCTGAGGAGTATAGGAAGGAGGTACAGGGGTGGACAGGAAGAGTATGGGGGAGGGAGAAGCTCCAGTGGTCAGTTTTCATGCTGTGGCATCAGCGCAGGCATTGCCCTGGGAGATGGGGTTTCATGAGGTTTGATGCCCCTTGCAGTGAACAACAGCTACTTCTGCAGGTAATTTTAAAGCTTGGAGGAGTTTAGAGATTAGAGATGCATTAATGATGGGAAAGTCTTTAGATGTGAGAAACCCACATTCCTTTCAGAGAGTAGAGTGGCTGTGAACAATGAGAAAGGCGTATTTGGAGTCTGTGTAGATGGTTACTTGCTTGTTTTTTGCCAGAGAGAGAGCTCAGGTGAGAGCAATGAGTTTAGTTTTTTTGTGAGGTGGTACCCTCAGGCAGCGGTTGTGCTTCTAGGGTGGAAGCAAGTGTGACCACCACGTAGGCCACCCCCAGCCTTCTGTCAGCCCCCACCACAGAACTGCCATTGATGAACAGAGTGAGGTCAGCACTGAGGAGTGGAATGTCAGACAGCCTATCTAGGGGCTGTCTGAGAAAGTCAAGAGCTTTGGGACAAGAGTGAGTGAATTCAGGATCGATGGTAGGTGCTGGTAAGAGGGTGACTGGGTTGAGCCTAGGGGAGAGGCGAAGGGATAAAGTGGTACTCTCTATAAACAGAAGGTGCAGCTCTTGGAGGTGTGAAGGACTCAGTAGTGAGAGGGCCCAGTGTGAGAGCAGATCAGTAAGGCGGTGGGGCAAGAAAACAACCACCGGCTGGCAGAGAGTCAGCTTGAGGGCTCCTTTGCCTAACTCTGCGGCACTACCCAGGGCACGGTGACATGGCTGCCACCCCAGTAAGGTTGGATCCAGCTGCTTAGAGAGGTAAGCAACCAGACGGTAAGAGGGGCCAACAGGTTGGGCCAGGACACCAATTGCTATGCCCTGGCTTTCGTCAGTGAAAAGGTGAAATGGATGGGTGGGATGCGGGAGAGGAGAGTGTAGGGGTTTGGAACCGCTGGATGGAGAGGGATTGCTGCTTCATTAATGAGCCTTAGGTCTTAGACTAACTGGTATGCTCCTGATGGTTTCCGGACTGGAAGAATTGGAGTGTTACTCAGAGAGTTGGCCAGAGTTAAAAGTCCCTGCCCCATAAGGCAGGAGATGATAGGTTTGAGACCTCTACAATGGGTTTCAGAGATTGGGAACTGGGGTCTAGAAGGAAAGATGGTGGGGTGGCCCTGGCTGGCGTAGCTTAGTGGATTGAGCTTGGGCTTTGAACCAAAGTGTTGCAGGTTCAATTCCCAGTCAGGGTACACACCTGGGTTGCAGGCCATGACCCCCAGAAACCACACATTAATGTTTCTTTCTCTCTCTCTCTCTTTCTCCCTCCCTTCCCTCTCTAAAAAAAGTAAATAAATAAAATATTTTTAAAAAAAGAAAGATGGTGGGGTTTTTCAGCATGATGGTGATTGGGGTGTGGTGAGAGGCCACAACAGGCTTGGAGTTGTCCCATACCTGAGGGTGGGGGAGATTGGAGGTTGGGTTAATGGGGTAGGGTCTTTGAGCAGAGGAAGGAGAAGGTGAGCAGAGGGATTTAGGCTCGCTGTGAACTGTAAGGAGGCCCCTAGGAGCTGCAAGATGTCTCTTTCTAGGAATGGAATGGAGCAGGAGGGTATGACCAAGAAGGAGTATGTGAAGGAGATATTATCAAGGCTGCAGTTTAAAGGAAAGGTGCAAAGGGGACATGATGGAGTTTTGTCAACCTCCATGACCAAGAACTGGGAAGGGGTAAGGAGACCAGAATGTGATGGCAAGACTGAATAGGTAGCTCCCTTGTCCACTAGGAATGAGATGGACTTACCCACTACCTGTAGTGTCACCCTGGGCTTGGCAAGAGTGATGAGGGTCTTCGAGTCCGGGCCGCATCAGTTGCCCATGAAGCCAAGAAGCTATAAGGCCGGAGAGGAGTCCTCACCTTGGCGGGATGGTCCCTGGCACTGAGGTGCCAGGAATGAGCCTTTAAGGGGACAAGCATCTCTCTAATGGCCGAGCTGCCAGCAGTCAGAGCACAGTTTGGTGGGCGGTCGAGGGTTTGGACATTGGCGGGCCCAATGTCCTTCCTTACCACATTTGAAGCAGGCTCCTGGCGGCATTCCTTTTGGTGGCCCGGACTTTGACTTGGCCCCTGGGCTGTGATATCTTGGGTCTTCGGCTGGCCTCAGGGCTGCTACTATAGCCTGGGTCTGCAGGGCTACCTTCTGCTGCAGGCGCGCTTGGCGAGCAGCCTCAGCATTTTTGTCCCGGTTGTTAAAAACTTTAAATGCCATGTTTACCAGATTTCGGATGGGGGTTTGAGGACTGTCCTCTGCCTTTTTTAGTTTTTTTTTTTCCCGAATGTCTGGGGCTGACTGAGAGATAAAGTGGGTGGCCAGCACAGTGGCCCCTGCATTGGATGTAGGATCTAAGCGAGTATGGAGAGCTATAGCCTCAGTGAGGTGGTTAAGGAACAGGGCTGGGTTTTTTTCCGGGCCTTGGGTAATCTTTCTGAGTTTGTCATAGTTAACTGCTTTCTGAGCTGACCGTTGTATTCCTGCTAACAGGCACTCAACCATTTGGTCACGGCGCCATCTGCCTGCCTGTCCCGTCTGATAATCCCAACCTGGGTCGGCTTCTGGCACAGCCTCGGCTTTTACCGGCATAGTAGGGTTTGTAGCATGGGTTTGGTCTGCATGAGTCCTAGCTGCAGTCCGGATGCAGTTATGCTAGTCTGGGGTTAGGGTGGAAGTTAATATAATATGTAAGTTATGCCATGTGAAATCATAGGCTTGAACGAGGTATTGGAATTCTTTGATAAAATTAGTAGGGTTAGTGGAAAAGGAGCCTAGGTGTTTTTTAAACAATGAGAGGTCAGTTAGTGAGAGTTGGCAGGAGCAGGTATGTGAGCTGACGGGGGAGAAGAGGTCTCCAGGGGGAGAGGAAGGGCCTGAGTCTGGTGGGGGTTGGTATGGTGGGGGTGGAGAAGCAAGATTTTCAGGAGAGTCAGAAAAAGAGGAAGGAGGCTCCAGAGCAGTTGGTTTTGGAGATTGTGCAGGCTCAGAATTTCCCCGGGCCAAGAGGACTTCAGCCGTGGAATACTGGGCGTGCAAGTCCGGGAAGGAGCACAAAGCCCAGAAGCCCTGAATGTAGGGGACCTCAGACCATTTGCCAGTCCGTCTGCAAAAATTACTTAGGTCAGTAAGGGTAGTGAAATCGAAAGTGCCTTCAGGAGGCCAGGTTTCACAATTATTGAGCTGATATAATGGCCAGGCTGTAGTAGACAGAAAAATCAGCCATTTTTGCTTGAGGCCAGGCACCCTAGAGGTGACTTAGGGTCTGGTTTGGACCCCTGACCCCCATTCCTGGTCCTAAGGACGGAAGATTGGTGACTGAGAATTGGCGTCCCGCAACTCAAGTCACCGACCAAGTCGGACAGAAACAAAGTTCAAGGCCGGGGTGAGACCAGTCTCACCTGTTCTTGAATCCCAGAGGGAGAACAGTTTCTCCCGGAAGGGCTACCCCCGATGTAGCACTACAATTTTTGGTAGGAGAGCAGCCTCTCCGGCGGACGGGGACCCGGAGTCGGAGTCCAAGGACCAGAAAGTTGAGAGACGGCGGCACTTACCCTGGTTCAGAGCTCGGACTGGTGGGGTGGCCACGAGGCCTCCTCGGGGAGTCGGGAGAGGAGCGGTCTTCAGTAGAAAACGACTCCTCCCGGGTTTCAGCACCAAATGAAAGGTTTTCTTAGACTCCACTGAAGAATAAATGCTAATCAACCACAAAATTAGGCAGTATAGAGCTTTATTGGGGTTTGCACACCCGGGCAACGTCCCCCCCCTCCCCCCCCCCACCCTCCTCACAGCAGGGGGCTGAGAAAAGCCTCACCGAGCAGGGAAAATGGCGGGGTTTTATTTTGGGTTGGCTTTCCGTGGGAGCTGGGGATTGGTCCCTTGTGAACAAAGCGGCGACATATCATTGGTGGTTTCCCTTGTGCCCTGGTTTGACATCAGCCATCTCTTCCGGATTGTAGTTCAGCCGCCATTTTTATTTTAGTCCAGCTGCTGTTTTGTCCTACTCCGCCCATCCTAACAACCCTCTCCATTGAAATCAGGCATTAATTTGAGGGGGAGGGATTGCCTATATCAGCAGAAAAATTCAAGTGGCAAACAAAACTTATGCCCAGACCACTCCCTCCTTTTGGTTCTGTTCTATTCGCAGAGGTTTATTTATCTATCAACCAACCAGACACACCTATGCCACCTGAATTGCAGTGATGAACTCCAAGAGACTCAACCTGGGGGATCCTATAAGATTTCTCATAAAGCACTATAGTTGTATGCCCTGACTGGTGTGGCTCAGTGGGTTGGATGTTGTCCCACAAACCAAAAGGTCACCAGTTTGATTCCCAGTTAGAACACGTGCCTGAGTTGCAGGCCAGGAGAAATGCTAAAAAACAAAACAAAATGAAAACCACTATAGTTTTATAAAAGTTGACTAAAATAAATAACTCTGTTTTTTAGTCATCACACTATTATTAATGTAAACTGAACTTGCAATTTGCAAAAAGATTGTCTTTAGGTTGTCATTTAGTCTTATCTTCCACTAATCTCATATATTTAAGTTACATCTTTGAATATAAATGGAGAGCGTTTAAGTTTATACCTAAGAAATCCATACATATTACAGTAGGCTTATCACTCCAGTGGAGTGAGGGCATTTCAGGTTCTGATTTGGTCTCTATCAAATATTCTTTTTTTTTACTTTTTAAAAAATATATTTTATTGATTATGCTATTATAGTTGTCCCCTTTTACCCCCTTTATTCTTCTCTGCCCTGCGTCCTCCCTCCCACCCTCATTCCCCACTCCCCTTAGATCATGTCCATGGGTCATACATATAAGTTCATTGGCTTCCACATTTCCTATACTATTCTTAACCTCCCCCTGTCTATTTTCTACCATTTATGCTTCTTATTCCCTGTACCTTTCCCCTATTTTCTCCTTTCCCCCTCCCCTCTGATAACCCTCCATGTGATCTCCATTTCTGTGATTATGTTCCTGTTCTAGTTGTTTGCTTAGTTTGTTTTTGTTTTTTTAGGTTCCATTGTTGATAGTTGTGAGTTTGTGGTCATTTTACTGCTCATAGTTTTTTATCTTCTTTTCCTTAGATAAGTCTGTTTAATATTTCATATAATAAGGGCTTGGTGATGATGAACTCCTTTAACTTGACCTTGTCTGGGAAGCACTTTTTCTGCCCTTCCATTCTAAATGATAGCTTTGCTGGGTAGAGTAATCTTGGATGTAGGTCCTTGCCTTTCAATACTTGGAACAGTTCTTTCCAGCCCCTTCTTTTTTTTTAAAGATTTTATTTATTTATTTTTTAGAGAGGGAAGGGAGGGAGAAAGAGAGAGAGAAACATCAATGTGTGGTTGCTGGGGGTCATGGCCTGCAACCCAGGCATGTACCCTGACTGGGAATCGAACCTGCAACACTTTGGTTCACAGCCCGCGCTCAATCCACTGAGCTACACCAGTCAGGACTTCAAATATTCTTTCATGTGGAAAAAACATAACTAAAGTTACAAGCTTTTACTGAAAAATAACGGGAGGAAAGACCTCATGGAAAGCTGGACAAATGTTTGCCATTTAGGATGCAGCAGTACCTCTCCTGAAGCCATCCAAAGGTAAGTGCCACGCCCAGTTTTGAGGCCCAGAATTTGTCTTTTTCCTTCTCTATCTGTTTTTCTATTAACTTTTCTTCTATTGTCCCCTTTTGCTGCTGCTTATTCCTAGTGCCTTCCCACTCTATCTGGGATGCAAAATGCCCTTAATGTGAATCCAACGGGATCTGAGAGTCACCACTCCATCTGCAGCACACTATTGGACAGATTTCTCTGCTCACTCCTCACAGCCCACTGCTCTACTGAGACTAGCCTAACAGATGATTTTGGCTGGAATAACAATTCCTAGTCCATTAAAATTTGGTCAACACAATGGGGTCACTTGACAAAATGTGTTCATTTATTCAACAAGTACTAATTGGTCAGCAATTATATCCCAGATATCATTATAACTGCTGGTGATATACCCTATGCCCCCGCCCACAGGGAGCACTCATTATAATGGGAAAGATGATAAATTAGGAAAATTAATGTAGGAATAAGTACCATTACATTAAAAAAAAACAATGTAATGAGATAGGGAGGTACTGGGTGGGGGCAGGGGGCAAGGCAAGGATTAGATACAGTTGAAAAGATAATATTGAAAAGCTAAAACTGAAATTGAAACTTGAGGTTGACAGTTACTTTTGTCAAAATCCCTGCAAGAGCATTCCAGCACACTCCAGAGCATTCTAGCAAAGCCTGGGTATAGGAACAAGGTTGGTGTCATGCAACAGAGAAAAGGCCAGGGTGGTGAAACTATTGAAAGTAAGGGGAAGATATCAAGAGATAAAACTGGAGAGGTGGGCAGGGGCAAAACCATTTAGAAAGTGGCACTAGAAAACCACATTAGAGGGGTTTTTTTTAATAGTTTATTTTTTATTGAATTTTTCCCCAGAGTTTTTAATATGGAAGGTGTTTAATATAGGGCTGGGGATAAAGATCTGGTTTAAACAAAGATTAGACTATAGTAACAAGAGAAAGTACTGCCTGGAGATGATTTTACAAGGTGTTTGAGCCTGATAAGCACTTAGTGCTTCATAAATTGTTCAGTCCAGTCATCCAGAAATTTCTGTCCCTCCATCTCTCTGTCTTTTATGACTTAATAAGCATACTTTTGTTGCCAGATGGGGACCAGCCCAGAGCAGTTCTACCTCAGGCCAGCCTGTAGTGTGTGGGTTCTTGACTTCATGCAGCAAAGATTTCACAATACGAGTCCAATTGATTTTGAGAGTGCATTTATTACAGCTGGGGACAGTGAAACAAAGAAAGGACTTGGGGTAGAAAAGGCAAAAGGAGAGCCTCGGCAGTATTCTTTTGTCTCCCCAGAAACATCACAGGAAAGAAGTGAACCAAGGTGGGACTGCTGTTAGCTCACTGAAAAATAAGAGAAAAAAGGGGCCATGGAGACAGGATCAGGGGGTAAGCCCAGGACAAGCTTCTGCTGCCCACTCCTTTGCTGGCTGTGTTACAGGTGGGCACAGGTAACCAGGTTCTTGGTGATCACAGACAAAGAATTGAAGCAAACACACAGACTTTATAGCATAAAGAGAGAGAGCACATTTATCAAGCGATAGTACACTCCACAGAACATGGAAGCAGGCCAACTCTGAGTGGAGATTGACCTTAGGGGCTGGAGGGATTCTGTTCTTTTTTTTTTTTTAAGATTTTATTTATTCATTTTTAGAGAAGGAAGGGAGGGAGAAAGAGAGAGAGAGAGAAACATCAATGTGCAGTTGCTGGGGGCCATGACCTGCATGCAACCCAGGCATGTGCCCTGACTGGGAATCAAACCTGCGATGCTTTGGTTTGAAGCCTGTGCTCAATCCACTGAGCTACGCCAGCCAGGGCAGGAATTCTATTCTTATAGGGCAGATCCTTCCTGGCTAGTTTTGGTGGGCTTTTATTGTGCATATTACAAGTAGTTGTATTACTTTAAAGCTACTGTGCATGTGGTCTCCCATGATTTTCCTCGATTGGCCACTGGAGAAGGGGGACGCACAATGTTAATTTATTATAATGCTATTGTAATGAGTCAGGGGTCAAGTAGCATCTTCTGCGCAGGTGCATTCATGAGTCACCATGATTCGGGCTTTTCCAGAAAGCAGAACAACCGATCTTACAGGGTCTCTGTCTTGCATGGATGTCCTTTATCTTAGCCCTGGGGAGCCTCTGGAGTTTCCTCCTTCCTGACAATCTCCTGCCTCAGTTGCAAGTCTCATGGGCACCCTTAGAGTTTAGGAGGAAGTAAACATTTCCTGCCAGGGAAGGGGCATACGTGTGCTCTATATCAAGTCCTGGCTGGTATCTTTTGTCTTGAAAGTTTTCTCTCTCTACTACTTGTGGTGAGAATCTTAGGCGAGGGTTTCAACAGACTATTCATCAGCTTTCCAGGTGCGTTTTTTAATACACTGATGAATATCATTCTTTGCTCTGCTTTACTGTTATCTTGGGTCTGTATGACTCTAACTGGGTTTTTGTTATTTGTTCCCCAGCCTTCATCCAGCCTTGGTTTTAGCTGGAGAGCACAAACGACATTGAGTCCCTAGTCTCTATTTTCCCAACCAGGATGATTTAAACTATATGTATTCTCTAGTTAGGGAGCAGAAGTATAAACCATTTGCTCTCAAGTGTACTTGGTTAGGAAAAGAAGGTCTTTGTGATTCACTAGATAGCTGTAAATTGTTCAAATAGTTTGGCCTTGTTCATCTTGTCTTAGTTTCCCCATTCTACTGTCCCTGGAATTTTTCTAGCTTCTTACTGTCCTGCCACACTTCCGATGTTCTGCTTCAGAGAGAGTGGCTGAAGGTCACAGCCACCAATGATAATTGTTGAGATTCAAAACCAAGGTCAAGATTACAGTATGAAGGAGGATCAGCTGGATGACTAAGGGAACTGCTTGACTTCCTTCCCCGTGTCCTGCCTTCACCTCATTGGAAGAGTAAAAACCTGTCTGAAACTAAAAGACAAAAAATCAGCTGAAATGAAAAGAAAAAAGCAATGCTATTCTTCATCAGGCTGGGAGGATAAACATAGACAAATAAAGCCAGCTGCAAAAATATCAGAAAGTATTGCTCTCCCACAGTCTTCAGGCAGCTGTAAAGTGCCACAGCCCTCCTTTTGGAAGGCCTACTGCTTTCTTTCCAATAATGCCTCAAAACCATTTTATTATTCCCACCTTTTATTTTAAAGATTTTATTTATTTATTTTTAGACAGAGGGGAAGGGAGAGGGAAAGAGAGGGAAAGAAACATCAGTGTGTGGTTGCCTCTAACGTGCCCCAACTGGGGACCTGGCCTGCAACCCAGGCATGTGCCCCAACTGGGAACTGAACCAGTGACACTCTGGTTCACAGTCCAGCACCAATCCACTGACCCATACCAGCTGGGGATATTATTCCCACCTTTTATTGGGGATTCCTCATTCTTAAACCACCCTCCCCTCATAGCAGCACACACCCCTTGCTTTGCTTCTGCTTCTCATAAACCCAGCACAGAAACAGTATCCAATACAAAGCTAATCCCCATTTCCCTTAACTGCCTTCTCAGAATCTTTCAGAGAGAACCTAAACTTTGCTTTCCTCCTCCATTTTGTTGGGGTGCTATCCCTCACTGCGTGGGTTCAGTTAAATCTGATTTTGTCATCACAGGTTTATGCCTGGTGATCTTAATACCATCAGTTCCACTCTGCCTTCTCCCTGCTTCATTTCCACTAGTGATGATGAAATAATGGTTTTTCTTTTCTTTTTTTTATTTTTTAAAGATTTTATTTATTTTTAGAGATTGGGGGAAGGAGGTAGAAAAATAGGGAGGGAGAAAGAGAGGGAGAGAAACATCAGTGTGCGAGAGATCACATGCCCCCAACTGGGGATCTGGCCCATAACCCAGGCACAGTGCCCTGATTGGAAATCAAACCAGGGACCTTTTGGTTTGCAGGCTGGCACTCAATCCACTGAGCCACACCAGCCAGGGATGAAATAATGGGTTTTTCTTAAAGTAATGACAGAGTTCCCTCTTGCTACAATATGGAATTATAAATATATTATTGATATTACAAGTTTGATGCTTGAGTTTACTTTTTCACTAATAAAAATGTTAGTTTTAACATTAATCATAGGTTGTGTTAAAATAAATAAAGGAAACCTGATTTAAAATGGAGTCAGGCACTGGCTGGTGTGGCCCAGTGGTTTGAGTGCTGGCCTGAGACTGAGAGGTTGCCAGTTTGGTTCCTGGTTGGGAAAAATGCCTGAGTTGTGGACCAGATCTCCAGTTGGGGTGCATATAAGAGGTAACTGATCGATGTTTCAAAAAATAATAATAATAAATAAATAAATAAATAAGATAAAATGGAGTCAGGAAGCCCTGAAGAGAGAGTACTCATGCACTACTATTTGCTAAACCTCATATTCCCCAACAGGAAAAATCTTACTTTACATACCTAGCAGGAAGAAAGAATTTCTCCTTGCCCAGCAACAGCACAGCCAATGAGAAACCACCACACTCAGCCAATAAGGAAACATCACCACTCTAAACTCTTGAAACATCCCCTTCCATCTTCCTCCTTTCTCCTAGAGCAGCAAGTGGATCTCCTCTACTCTCTGGACTTGCCTATGGTCCACCATAGTTTGCTTGTTCTAAATTGAAATTCCTCTGCTATTTTCAAAGAAACTCATTTTTTTTGCTAGTAAAATCACTGATGCTTTTGTTTAAAGCCAACACTTGCTTGTATGATATTGCCTCTAAAGACAGGGAAAAATTGGAGTCAACTGTGCTCATATACAATGAGGAATAAATGTGTTCATGGAGTAGTAGAAAGAGCATGCGTTTGGAGTCGCACAGACCTCAGCTTGCTGCTCCTTATCTCTGTGACTTTGGCTATCACTTATCCTCTAAGGCCCATTTCCTCATTTATAAAATAATTATACCTACCTTGCAAAGGTGTTTGAGTTAGTGATAATGGATGCAAAGCTCCAACATAGGGCTTGGCACACAGTAGGTACTCAGCAAGTTGCTATTTTTATTAATATTTGGTACTATCTAGTTCCTAATTATTTAATTCCCCCTCCCCTCACACTGGATGGCTCAGCTCTGGGCTGGTGTTTAGACCAGTCCTGGCCTCAGTGTCAATCCCTGTGGCTGCTGGGTGTCTTGCTCTCCTGTTTCTGCTTTGAGACCTGGAGCTCAGCCCTGCTCCCCCATGTGCTTGAGTATAGGTGCTCAGTCCAGTACCAAGGTCTCTCTTTGGGACCCTCCTGTCAAACCTCCCAATGCTCACAGTCCTTCCTCCATAAGGAGGATCAAGGACAACACTCCTACTCATGAAGCCAGTCCAGTAATGTGATCTTAATACAAGCTAACAAGCCTCCCTCGTTCTACTGCCTGGATTTCCAAGTATCACCTGTTCTGGACTTCCAGGCCTTGTCCCTCACCAGTTGGGGTGTTCCAGGTGCTTGGAGCTAGATCTTTCCTCACCTGGCTTGGAAAGTATGTCCTGCCTTATGGACTATACCTTTCTCCCACACCTGTTCTCCAAATGCCTGTTCCAATACAGCTATCAGGTCTGATTCCTGGGTGCTGTTCATTCTCCTGTTTGTCTTGGAAAACATCAGAATAGTAAAACTGTCTCACTTAAGGCTTTAACTGAGGATCACATTGAGATGTGTAAAATCTGGTTAAGCCCTTGACCTTGTAAGTTGTAATGAAGCCTGCAAATATCAGGATTAAAGTACCCTGGGGATGCAGAAGAATCCTTCCTTTTGTAGAACCTTGAATTAACCTGAAGTGTTTATATTTTTAGCTGCTCTTATCAATAATATTTCACTGAAAACAATTTCAGTTTAGGTGGTAGATTAGTGGTTTAATACCTTGAACTCTTAAACACAGCTGTCAGTTGGCTATTGACTACATTCGAGGCTAACACGTAATAAGAAGCAGGCATAGCTGGTACTGTTTTGTCAACAGTTCCCTGAGGTACACCCAGCTCACACCTAGCAAGTCACTGGGCTTGGTCACCCTTTCTACTTGGCATCTGGAGAAATTTCAAGTACCATGTGTTGTTATGAAGAATTATTTTGTTTTGTTTTGTTTTTTAACTCTTCTACCTACCTGTTGACAATAACATAAGTTCAAAGAAGATAATTAAGAAGAAAATTTTATATAATAAAATAATGCATGTCCATTTTAGAACTTAGCAAAATACAATGAAGTATAAAGAGCTAAAATCACCATCTATCCGCATTTAAAGATAAGCACATAAGCACTGCAGACATTTGTATGCTAATTATAAAAATAACTGTATATAATATGTGTGTGTTAGGAAAAGTGTTTTGAGGGAAAAGTATCAATAACAGTAATCACTTTATAAGCACTTACTATGTGCCAGCTTCTGTACTAAGTGCTTTAATATGTATTAACCTAGTAAACAAGCTGATTCCAACCAGGCAGGCTTTCTGGAGTGTTGGTTCTTACCCAACACACAACATAAAGAAAACGGAGGCTACTCCCAACCCCTTGATTTAGAGGACCACTTTTAACATGTTACATTTCAAGAAACTAATTTCAAAACTCATCAGAAAGTATATTATCTTGTGATTCAAGGAGCAGGAAAGATATTAGACATAATGTATCAATGTCAATAACATTAATTCTTTGCATAGGGTGTTCCTTCAAAGTTTAACATTTTTACTCACAAGCAGAGTGATGGCATAACTAACCTTTTGTCCATTCCTTTATTCCTTAATGCATTCAATCTATTATACTGAGCACCAGTGTCTAATGGAGAAAATCTAAATAAAGAGGGAAATAAAGACAGGAAAAGAGCTGCACCTAAACAAGCTGGGGTTGAAGATACCTCTGAGGCAAACTTTTTGATGCCACAGATTAAAATTAGCCCCTTGGGGACTAGTCTTTCACTGAGTACTGCAGTAGTGATCTCACTGGTCTACCAGCACTCACTCTAGCATGCAATAACCCACATTGTATGTAAAGCAGCCAGAGTCTCCTTCTAAAACACAAATTTGGGTGTGCCACCTCTATAGGTAAAGACAAGCTCCTTACCTGGCCACCCAGAGCCTGTGAGTCACTTTGGGCTGCATGCACTGGCTTCCATGGGTGCCTTGTCCTCCTACACCCTCCCTTCCCAGCAGCCTTCGCTGTGCCCTCTGCCTGCATCATTGTCTATGATGCTGCTTCTGTGTTCTTGGCAGGGTGGACATTTCCTCAGAAGAAACTTTCCCAACTGCCCTGAATAGGCCAAATTCCCATCCAGTAGGAATGTAAGATACTGCACACCTCTCCTTGTTAGCACAGGTCACAATCCTAGTTTTGGATTTTATTTAAGATTTTATTTATTTATTTTTAGAGAGGGAAGGGAGGGAGAAAGAGAGAGAGAGACAAACATCAATGTGCGGTTGCTGGGGGTCATGGCCTGCAACCCAGGCATGTACCCTGACTGGGAATCGAACCTGTGACACTTTGGTTTGCAGCCCACGCTCAATCCACCAAGCTATGCCAGCCAGGGCTACAATCCTAGTTTTACATTGATATGTTTGGCCATCTGTTTGACATCTGTCTCCCTGACTAGGGTTTGAACCCTGTGAGAATAGGCTCCATGCCACCATTGGATCCCCAAGATCTAATACATCTCCTGGCCTAGAGTTGGTACCCAAAGAGTTAATGAATGACTGAAGAAACCTCTACTGGAAAGTTTACTAGCTGCTATTTTTAAAATAAGTTGTCTATTTGAACTACTATGTAACCGATGTGATAACATTAATAACAGCAACACTAAGGAAAAATTCAGTCTCTGAGACAGATTGAGCAGTAAGCTGACTCTACTGCCCAGCAGGGAACAGAAAACTAGCCCAGACAGGGAGGTGCTCAGCTCTGTTGACTGGTGTCTTGAGGAATGGAAGCTACACCTGTTTTTTACTCCAAATCAACAAATGATCTGTAGTTTAATTGGCTTCACAACTAGCTAAGCCAAATGATACAATTAAGTCACAGCAAGCAGTGACCATTTTACCATCAATGTGTTCTCTGCTGGTTTTAACCCATATTTTGAGAAAAACAATTGCCATTCTTTCTTCTGGAGTCCTGACCGCTTGTGGTTTTGAAATTTCTCTTGCCCTCCAAAGCTCAGAGTTCTGCAGACTCTTCCTTTGAGGACTTGAGGCAGGAGACAGCATAGGAAGAACTCTGAGACTGCAATACTGTTACTGGCCAGCATTTAGCACCCTGGTTACCAAGAAACACATTTTACCAATCAGTTAGAATAAATAGTAAACCGAAGCAAGGAGGAGGAAGGAGACAAGCCTCACATACTAACTTAGCAGTCCTGGGCCTGGTCTGATAATATCACCAGGTGTTCCAACATCACAAGAACCACTATGTTAGCAAGAAAGAAGGGAAGTCCTTGAAATTCTATGTAGCTTTTCCACTATCTGGGAAAGAAAGCCTTGAAACTGAGCTTTCATCCCAAGGCCTGAATGTGGGAGAGGGTCCCCAATGCCCAAAGAAAGAGGCCATAAAACAACTTTGGTTAATTGCCTACCCCTGGTCACTATCTGTTTTACGAGGGAGTCCCTGATGCTTACGAAAGAGCCCATAAATAACTTTGGAAAGAGCCCCAATTTTAATTAACTGCCTCCTGTCACATATTTGTTTTACAACAAGATGAACACATGGAGTCTGCAGCAAGATAAGGATTCAGGCTAACAAACCCCTTAAGTTTGGGTGGTCACATTCTCCCAGGAAAGCTGGCACCGCATTTTCCCGTTAATCAATATGTAATTTTTTTTCCTCCTACCCTACCAACTATATAGGTCCTCAGAACAAAGGACTCACTCTCTCTTAGGGGCTCAGGGTGCTCTTGGCTCTTGGGCCATTGGGCCTCTGGCCACCCAGCCTCAGGCTGCCCAGGGACTTGCCACCCTGGTCTTCAGCCACTCTTGCTTTTGTCACCCTGCTTTACCCTGACACTTTGCCTTTCACCCCCTACTCTAGCCAGTCCTGTTCTCTTCCATGGGAACGGGACACTAATAAACTGATTACATACTACTAGATTTCCTGATATGTAATTCTTTACATGCATCAGCAAGAAGAACCAGGTCTCTCCCATCAACAGACTCACCCCAAAATGCTGTTTTCTTACTCTTACCTGGTTGCACTTATCTGTAAAATGAAGTCAAAGATGTCTCCCTCAAAGAATTATTATGTGAATTATTAAGATAATTCAAGGTAGGAAGATAGTAAGTACATAGTATACTTAATAAAGGCCACTTAGATGTTATTGAAAATGTTGTTATTGATTCCAATAATAAAATTATTTGTTTGTGGACCAGTATGCCAGACCCCATTAGGTTGTGCTGTGCTAGTAAAGACTATTCCCATTTCTACATTGATCATCTAAAGCAGAACAGGAAAGATATCTTATGGAGATATCTCCCTAAACAAGTTTTTATTCATTATATTAAATGAAGGCATGCCTTCAATACCATAAAATTCAAGGCCAAAGTTCTGGGAAATTCCTTTGATGAACATCTTGTGAAAATAAAGCCTTAGAATAGTGGAGTCCATAAAGCATGGGATTTGGTCAGAGCTCTTGGTTCTTCTCAGCATCTAACCTTGATTTCTTACAGGCTATGTGATCTTAACTTCTCAGAGTCTCAACTTCCTCATCTGTAACATGGCAGTGATCATATTAGCTATTGCCAGGTAATTGTAAGGACTACAAGAGAAAGGTTTCATAGGAACTGTAAACTCCCAAATAAACTGAGTAACTATTAGTTGTGTATACAATAATAGCAGTTGTATATACAATAACGAAAATAAATGGGCCTAGTTCTCCATAGAAACACAACTGTAACAGGGTGCAGCCAAGAGGGGAGCCCCAAATGGGGATTTGTAATAGGGTCCAGAAGATCTTGGAGATAATTGGCTTCACACCACAGGGCCACACATGCCCAGAATGCTGGCAGCTGTGGCCAATTGTGAGAGGAGCCAGAAATGGGGCTGCAGAGGAAGATTGGCACTGGGATTTAAACTGAGGCACAGCAGACATTGGGCGTCTCTCTCTTTTTGGGACCACGCATCTGTTTAGGACCACGCAGCTTTGGTGTCTTGGTTGGGACCACGAAGATTTGGAAGTGTTTCATTTTGCCACGTGGAGGATGCCGGGAGGACTATGTGCATTTGTGGGGAACTTTAGTGCATGTTATTTCAAATAAATAATAAATTCCTTTCCTTTTCACTGATCTCTGGTATTAAGAGACATCTTTCCTCAGGTGGCGGGCAAAACGAACCAGTAGGTGTGGGGGAGGAACCCCTGGAGAAAAGGGGGGGTATTTTATACCATTCAGCACCCCCTCTGCGCTCTGTTCTATAACACAACCATATTGTCTATACCTGTTGGCAGTAAGTTGGTCATAGGCACCTAATAAAGCTCAACATATTAAGTATTATGGGACCAAAAACATAAATGTAAAAGATTCCCATTATGAGGTTTAAAACCATAACATTGGTGTATTTTGAGATAACATAACATCTCTAGTCAACCAGAAAGGAGTACATGAGTATAATGCATGTGAGACAGGACAATAAGAAGCTGGGAAAACTTCTGGGCAAGTGGAAGAGGGAAACTGAGACAAGAAAATTAAACAAGCCCAAACAGTTTAAGCAATTAACAGCCAGTTCGTGAATCACAATCATTTTCTCCCCCAACCAAGGACACTTGAGGGTAATGGTTTATCCTCTCCCCCTGAACCAGAGAATACATGGCCTCCCTGGTCATAAACCACAGGTGTCTGGGAAGAGAGGAATGCTAATGAAATTGGAGACACAACTCCAGAACAAAGGCAACCAGCTTGGGAAGAAGCTGCAGGACTTCACTTTCAGCTCCCCCTCCCGAAAGTAACATCATGTCTGCACTCCCCCTAGGTATTTCCCCCTCCCAAATCCCCACATTTCCCCTATATAAACTTGCTTCTGAAAGCTCAGGGTAAGGTAGATGTTAGTGTTTTACCTGCTACCTTCTCAGATTGCTGGCCTCTGATGTTAATAAAAGTGCAATTATAATCCAATCTCATCTTTGCTTTTTGACTGAGCAATGACAGGAGGCATGAGCCCCTAACTCAGTTGCCCTATGATTTCAATTTCTGGTGCCACTGCCTCTGGGATGGCCACTGGGATGGCAAGATTTGGGTTCTCCGGTCAGGGGACCAGGGGACGTCCTGGAGGCTGCCTGGACAGGGAACCCCCAACCCAAGCCAAGATCTCCAGCAACTGCCTGGTGATTTTTCCAAGGGAGATCTTGGGTTCTGGAACCCCAGTGCTTCCCATCGCCTCACCTTTCAGTATGAGATTGGATTTGTGCTCAGAAAGCCCATCTGGCTTAAGACCTTTGTCCATCTGGTAGTCTATGGAGCAAATCTGGGGTAAATCAACATCATACTGGGCTTTCTGTAACAAATATCTGGTAACCACTTTCTCTGAGGAGATGACAGACTCCCAAACTGGGCTAGTCCCTGGTGTGGACGACCAGGAGTCCCTGCCCCGCCACTTGGATTCTTTGGTTCTGTAGGATCAATAGGCATTGCTCAGCAGTAGGCAAGGCTCAGAGACAAGAAAAATCCCAGTTCCCCAGTGCGGGATTTCGTTGGAGCGCTCTTCTGGCTTTGGGATATGTGTTTTGGGTATTGTGTGTTTTAGTTGTTGCATACTGCTTTTTAATTGTCTGTTAGTTGTGTTTCTCTGTTCCTGGAGGAAGGAAATCAGTATTTGTAGTAGAGCTCTCCTCTGTCTCTGTTGTCTGTCTGAAATGAAAAGTGTGTGAGATAAGATTCCTAGGCTAGTCACAGTCCTTCCTTTTAGAGGAGTACTCGGTTTGTTTGAACTTTATCTTTTGCTTTACATTTTGTTTCTGTTTCTGTTTTGAAAAGGAGCAGCTTGGTCTCAATCTTAAGAAAGTCCATTAGGTCACATTTTAGCTGACTGGTAACTAACAGCTGTAAGTCAATGGCTAATTAGGATTGCTTTACCAAAGATCTGGTAAATAGAATAAACATAATATTCCAAAGTCTTTGGTGACTTGGAACTTTGTAGTTTTGTTGAGTTAAATTGATAGGGCACTTAAGAGTTGGAAATTTTTAGTTTAAGTAAATAGTTATAAGCCTAGCAAGTAATGTCTATGTTAAAGCTTTTGTTTCAGAAACTACAGATAAGGCCCATCTTGGCTCCTGGGAAAACAGCTGACCTCCTGGGGCACTGCTAGAGATTACCACCTGGGGACAAGTTGGAGGCATCCGGGCCTTTGTGTTTCAGGTTGAGACAGATGACCACCTGCCCCTGGGGACAGCTAACTGCCCAGGACCGAAATGTTGCAACTTCTTTCACCTAATCCTCCCTGAATCTTAAGGCCCTCACCGCACCTTGTTTATTCCCTGCTATAAAAACATTGGCCTGGAAAGAAAAGACAAGATGGTCTGTTAGGGTATGAACCCACCATCTTCTCAAATCACCTGCCATCTGAATGAAGTGCCCAGAAAGATTCAATCACTGTCATTGCTTATTGGCTTTGGTAGTGACAAGCAGCCCGAATTCTGGGGTCTTTTCCAGTTTCATATTTTGGTGACTCTGTGCCATGACAGACTTTGGGACTCTCTGGTAAGTCTGGGTATTTGGCAGGGAGTCCCATTGGCTGCCTGGGCTGAGAGACCCTGGGGGTTTGGATTCAGAGAATCCTAAGCAGCTGGTAAGTGATTTCACTTGGGGATTCTCCCCATCACTCCCCGCCCCCCCGCCCCCGCACTTCTTGTCATTTGTCACATTTGATTGAATTGTTGTTCTTTCTGGTTCAGGTTAATATCCCGGGTCATGACTTAGGTCGTCTGGTAAAGGTACCTTTCTGGGCTACAGAGTTTGGTCTGAGAAAAATGATGTCCAATTTGGTTTGGGTATCCTCTGTCTGAAGGAGCTCTGTCTGGAAAAGGACGTCTTTTGATTTGGTCTGGGTACCTGTTGTTTGGTGCTCTGTCTGGTAGAATGGGGGGAAAAGCCTCCCTTCTTGGAAACAGCCCTTTGGGGCCAGTTCTGGCTAATTGGTCGACTTATGAGCATATATCTAGAGCGTGTGGGTTTTGTTGTAATATTGTTCTGCTTGTGTCCTGTATAATTTAGACTCAGGAGAGCACTGGTCACTGAATGGGTCTTTAAATTACTGTATTACACTGTAACTAGAGTTGTTTTTCCAAAAATCAGAGAAGTGGGACAAAATGCCTTACCTATAAGATTTTTGAATTTACATAAAAAAGAGGCAGAATTAAAAGAAAATAAGTTAATGGCTCAGAGAAAAGGGAATTTGCCTGTGAAAGACAGAAGCTCCGAGGAGAGAGACCAGGAAGATGTAGATGTTATGACTGCTGCAAGATGGTCAGAGTTCTCACAGCCCTAGAGGATCTATTCAGATGAGGGAAATGTGGAAAGGGCCCTTGAACTGGCATCGCCTTCTCGAATCAGTCAAGGAACCAAATTTGGTGGAGGAAAAGCCCTTACCAGGCAGGGCAATACCCTTTTTGGAGATTTCCAGTGGGAGTAGGGCCAGAGGGCCAGCCTGCTGGATATTATTGGGCACATACTCTGTTTTCTACATTGGATCTGTTAAACTGGGAACACTTAAGATCTTCTTATAGAGATGATCCTACTAAAATAACTGATTTGGTTGCGTCAGTTTTTTGCCATTCATCATCCCAATTGGGCAGACATAGGAGACTTATTGAATTCTTTGCTTCAATAAGGGGGATGAGTAGAGGCTGGTGTTGGATAAGGCAAATGAACAGGCTCGGAGGTTACGTCAAGAAAATCCAGATGGGACCCTGGTCCTTCACAGGACAATACCTCTGAATGAGCCCAACTGGGACCCTAATGGAGATGGCCTTCCTCTCTTAGAGCATTATAAGAGATGCCTCCTTGAGGGAATGGGGAAAGGCATCCCTGAGCAGAAAAGTCTGAGTATGGTACAGGCCGGGCAACAGAAGTCCACAGAGGACCCCTCCCAACATCAGGAAAGAGTTAAAAAGATTCCTGGGGATGACAAGCAGACTGCTGCATTTGGATTCCAAACGTTGGGCTCATTGCTAAACAACTGTATGAGGCTCTGAAGAGACCAGATTATAGTCCTTTAGAGTGGACACAGGAGTGTACTCAGGCTTTTGAGTCCCTGAAGGCTCACCTGGCTTCCAAACCGGCCTTGGGGATTCCAAACCTACTGAAGCCCTTTTGTAACCAGAAGACACCGGCGTTCGAGCTGCCTGTCACTACCAGATCCAATAAGCAATGACAGTGATTGAATCTTTTATAGGCGCTTTATTCAGATGGCCAGCGATCCGAGAAGATGGTGGGTTCATACCCTAACAAACCATCTTGCCCTTTCTTTCCCAGCCAGATATTTTATAAGGGGGTTTGGGGAGGGCAAACAAGGTGTCAGTGAAAGCCTTTGAAATTCAACAGTTGCCTCCAAGGGGGAAGGGTAGTTGCTTGCTTCTTCCTGGTACAAACGTCTCCAGACTGAGGTAATCTCCAGCCAGTGACCCAGATGGTCAACTGCTGAATCCCAGGCACCAGGATGGGCCTTATCTGTAGTTACTGAAACAAAAACTTAACATACACATTACTTGCTAGATTTATGACTATTTACCTTAAGCTAAATTTTCCCAAGTCTTAAACCCCTATCACTTTCAGTGATATATGCATGAGAGAGAGGATGTTGTCCTAGCATTCCTCACCCAAATGCTTAGTGACATTTGCAGCCCACTACATAATTGTCAAGAAAATTAGATCTCACTTTGTCCAGGGGTGGTCAGCCTGCTTGAGAGTGGCAGCCACCCATGAGCTCTTACAGGAAGTTGAAAAAGTTTTTCTTAGGACAGCCAATACCAGTTATGCGCCCCAGCAAGTGTTGAGCCTGCTGGAGCAAAAGGGAAATATGTGGCTCACTGCTGGAAGAATGGGCAGGTACCAAGCCATTCTTCTCAAGAATCCCAATGTCTCCCTCAAAACTGTAAGTAAGTTAAATCCTGCCTCTCTTCTCCCAGAGCCTGACTTGGCTGTGCTAATACATTACTGTGCTGAGGTAACTGATGAAGTATATTCTAGCAAAACTGATTTATAGGACATCCTCTAGAAAAAGCAGACTGGACTCTCTATGCAGATGGAAGCAGTTATATGGACAAAAGAAACAGAGAGGCTGGTGATGCAGTTGTGACTCTTGAAGGAGTAATGGAGGCCAAGGCCTTGCTACCAGGAACCTCTGCTCAAAAAGCTGAACTGATCGCATTGACGAGGGCACTGGAATTGTGGCATGGAAAAAGAGTGAATGTGTGTATCAACTCAAGAGACTTCTCCCCTACAGGTTTGCTGCATTCCTTTGAGCCTGCAGACAAGGTGCTACTCAAGATTTGGGTGACAGCATCTCCAGAAAGTCAACTAGGAAGAAAGTAGACTGGACCTTGGGACATACTCCTTACCACCCCACCATGGTGAAGCTGGTGGAAATAAAACCTTGGACTCACCAGACCAGAATAAAGAAATCACTGAAGGAAGACCTGAAAGTCTTCTTTCAAAAACAATAACTTACGTTCTTTTCTTTATCTCTTGTTTAACCCCTTGTTATGGACAACTTATTCCTTTTAAACAAGATGAAATATTTAGGTATATTTAGCAAAAATTGTTCTGAATATTTCTGACTTTTGCTTTGCAGGAGGAACTGATGATAAACAAACTTTCACTTCATGTCTTATAGGTGTCTGTACACCTTTGGAAAGTCTTAGAAATGATCCTGTGTTTGAGCACATGGAAAAGAAAATGACCTACTCTGATATTTATAATTGGGGACCAGTGGTAACTATAAAGGACAGGGAAATGTTTTCATTGAAAGTTGCTAATGTAGCCCCAGCTAGAGAGTATGCAACTTTTGTCAACTGTACTAAAAACTGTCTTGTGCTCTTAGCAGGTGTAGATGAATTGCACCACCACTGTAACAGGGTGTAGCCAAGAAGGGGGCCCCAAATAGGGATTTGGGATGGGGTCCAGAACTCAAGGTGTCCAGGACATATTAGAAAAATATATAGGATGTCCTCACCCTTTCCCCCTCACAGGTGTGAGTTGGGGGAAGGGACAAATGGAACAGGAACATGCAGAGCTGTTTTGTACAGCAACAGCTTTGCAGTTAACCTCTGGCATGGTCATTTAACATATCTATAACCTTTAACTGGTTGCATAGATATGTTAAATAGCTGTGGCCATGCTTTGAGCCAGGAGGATGGAGGTGACTTCCACCCAAGATGTAACTGGGGAGCAGCTCCCCCTGGTTACAGCACCTGCTTGAGAGCTTGGAGAAGATTGGGTCCATGCCATGGGGCCACACCTACCCAGACTCATGATGACAGCCCAGTAAACCTCAAAGAATACAGGAATGCTGGCAGGTGTAACTGGTTGTAGGATGAGTTGGAAATGGGGATACAGAGGAAGGTTGGCATGGGGATTTAAACTGAGACTTGGCAGCCATGCGAGGGGAAAACCACGTGATTTTGGTAGAGTGGGGACCCCCGCAGCTTTGGCAGGAAGAGAACCACGTAGCTTTGGGGTGCTCCCTTTTGCCACGTGGCTTAGGAAGCAGGAGAGACTTTGCCTGGAAGAAAATGGGTGAAAGGACTCTTGCTGGTGGGCCATGAGAAGGTGCCACATGACTTTGGATTAACTGGAGATCCTGGCGGCAACACAGCTGATGGTGCCGGGAGCCTGAATCACAGACTTCTTCTTTTCCTGAGATATGATACCCCAGACTAGGGCAGAGGAAGAAGGAAGGACTGTGTGAATTTGTGGGTATCCTAAAGGACTTTAATATTTTAATGAAGACATTAGGTCACTACTTTAAGTCTGTATAGCTTTAAATAAATATTTCCTTTCCTTTTCACAAATCTCTGGCATTGAGAGACATCTTTCCTCTGGTGGCAGGCATAGTGAACCTAGTGGGGGGGTCTTTTCAGTAATAGTATATTGTACCCCCCTTGGCCCTGTTCTGTAACACCACCACTGATGTATCTTATGCTTATGCTCATGTTAAATTGCCCACAGGATGATTTCTGACATGTGGAATGACTGTTTATTCCTGTGTTCCAGCAAACAGCTCTGGGGGGCTATGCTCTCTGGGAAGATTGATGGTATTTATGCCTCAGAAGCCCCACTTGACCTGGGTTCCATGGGATCTCTTCCTTACACCCAATTATATCAGTGACTTACACTTTTTTAGCCCTGCTGAATATGTGTCTTTAACTATGTATGTAATGCTAGCCATGGTAACCTATTTGAATGTAGAAACAAGCAGATAAGCCTGCACTATGGCAAAAGCTTTGAATGCCATCTCACAAGCCATCTATGCCATTAGTCAAGAACCAGGATGAGTCAGAGAAGCAGTACTGGAAAATTGTGCAGTTATAGACTACCTCCTTTTAAGGCATAATCATGGATGTGAAGAATTTAAAGGCCTCTGCTTTTCTAACCTAACCGATTTTTCACAGCTCATAAGCATAAAGTAAAGCAAGTAGATGATGTAGTGCCCAGTATAAAGCAGAGAGGGATTCTTTGGTATTGACTTGTCTAAACTAACCTCCTGGCTGCCTAATATACTTGGTCTTTGAGAGGCATTTATTATTTTTATCCTTGTCATTTTCTTCAGTATCATAGTTTGTTGTTGCATACAATGTGCCTCCTTATGTGGGTCTGCAATGAAGTGCATTCCTAAACCCCCCACTGGACAGTCCAATGCTAAGTTACATGCCCAGCGACAAAATGAATACTTCTGTATGAAGCTGATCTCATAGCAATGAGATAGTTTAATACTAATGGTGAGGAATGATAGGGGACTCAAGACTTGGAAAATTTAACTTAAGGTAAAAAGCTATAATCCTAGCAAGTAATGTCTATGATAAAGCTTTTGTTTCAGAAACTACAGATAAGGCCCATCCTGGCTTCTGGGAAAACAGCTGACCTCCTGGGGCACTGCTAGAGATTACCACCTGGGGACAAGTTGGAGGCATCTGGGCTTTTGTGTTCCAGGGAAAGCAGACAACCACCACCCCTGGGAACAGCTAACTACTCAGGAGAGGAATGTTGCAGTTTCTTCTACCTGACCCTCCTTGAATTTCCAACCCCCTCACCACACCTTGTTTATTCCCTGCTATAAAAACGTTGACCCGGAAAGAAAAGGGAAGATGGTCTGTTAAGGTATGAACCCGCCATCTTCTCAGATCACCAGCCATCTGAATGAAGTACCCATAAAGATTCAATTGCTGTCATTGCTTATTGGCTTTGGTAGTGACAGACAGCCCAAACTCTGGTGTCTTTTCCAATTTCAAGATCTTGAGAGGAAATTATATAGGTAAGCTGAAAATAAATTTAATTAGATAAATGAATCTAAGTATCAAAAGAAAGCTAATACAGAATTTGTTCGGCTCTTTTTTGGTTTGTTCAAAGGGAAGAGGTTTTTTCTGTACCTGCATAGAAAGCAAAGATTTTCTTTTTTTAAATAGTTATGTGTTATATTGTGTCAATCAGGTACTTGATTACTCAAAAAAAAACAAATTCTTTATTATGAGAACTAAAGTTTTGCTAGCCTGTATTTATGTTTGATACCTTTATGGTCACTTTGGGTAAATAAATAATTTAATATTGTTTCATACTGATATATAATCTTTTGGCCAAGTATGTTTGACAACCTCATCAGGGTTTAAATTTTAAGAGACTTTTTGCCCTGACCTAAAATTAGCATTGGGTCATTTCAATAGGTTCCTGGAATGCCTC
The DNA here is from genome assembly GCF_019186645.2 of Phyllostomus hastatus. Classification (NCBI taxonomy): domain Eukaryota; kingdom Metazoa; phylum Chordata; class Mammalia; order Chiroptera; family Phyllostomidae; genus Phyllostomus; species Phyllostomus hastatus. The sequence continues at coordinate 45,070,288 of NW_025334041.1, forward strand.
AGGGCTTTGTTCTTTCTCCTTATTAAGAAATTTTGAACTCATTAGGACTATTTAATATGCTTAAAGTACATGGGAAACTTTGTCAGATAAAAAATATTATGTTCTATTTATACACATATATGTTATTACTAAAGTAGATGTTCTTGGGATTATATGAAATCTCTAAGATTCTACAAAGTTCTGATATACTTTCATTTATAATTTTTGTTATTATCTTAAAATGTTGCAGGGAAACAAATTCCTTTGTCAATTGCATTATAATAAAATATGTGACCATGTCATTTTAAGGATTGGTTGTTTTGTTTTGTTTTGTTTTGTCATTTGGAAGAAGCCATTGTTTTACTCTAATGCATTTGTGAGAATATGTTATGTCTTTGGAAAGGTTCATGGAAAGGACTCTGACTTATTTTAAATTATATATTTCTGAGAATGAATTTTCAGATCATATCTTTGAACTGAATGAAGATTACTAGTGTTCTATGAAATAATTAGATTTATAGAAATCCTTAATCAGGATAAAGAAAATTAATTATGGGACATGATAAACTGAAGATAACTTGGCTCTTATAACTTTGTTGGGAAATATTGCTAATTTTTAATTTTTTGTTTTTCAAACATAAGAAAACATTTTTTTCTTAAAGCAATTTGGTAAACTGTACTTTCATAAGCAATATTGAGGCATTTATATTTTTTCCTCTACCTGATCCCTTTGGAATTTGGAAACTTTTAATGAGTATTATTATTTCCATGGCAACATGTTCATTTGCATAAATCTAATGGGAATCTGTTATCATCATAACAGGACACATAAAGCCAGTTTCCAGTTGTGGTTGTATTAATCAAGTCTTTGTCCAGAATGTCTGATCAAAAGAAACATGCCCGAATGCTGGGTGTCAGCAAAAAGCTTTAAGGAATAAAGAATGACTTTGAAGCCAATAAAAACCATTGACCCTCAGAGAAATGGCCTGGTGCATTGCTTATTTAAAAGGTTCGTGGCGGTCCTTCTGACACAGAGCAATCTAATCAGATCTGAGGCAGCAAAGCACATGGAGATCAGCCTATTCCTTGCACAATACTTTCAGTCCAACCAACTTTAACTGCACACCGACCACATGCTAGGCTCTGCTAAAAGCAGGTCAATTCAGGAATGCGTGACACATCATTCCCTGTCTCCCAAGAACCTGCGGCCTAAGCCAGGACTGATGGGCAAGGAGACCATTCCAGTATACCACAGCAGGTCCTGACCAAGGCACATGTGCAGTCATCAACTGTGGCCTTGTTTATGGTAGCAAGAAATTAGAAATAAGCTAATTATCCATCAGTTGGGGGTTGGTTAAATAAATAATGGAACAGCAATTCAATGGAATGCTATGTAATTATATATTTAAAATAAATAGTTTTAAATATATTTTATTGATTATGCTATTACAGTTGTCCCATTTCTTCCCTTCACTCCACTCCACCCTGCATACTCTCTCCCACCCACATTCCCCTCCTTTAGTTCATGTCCATGTGTCATAAGTTCTTTAGCTTCTACATTTCCCATGCTATTTTTGCCCTCCCCTATTTTCTATCTACCATCTTATTCTCCATACCTACCTACTTATTCTCCATACCTTTTTCCCCTCTCTCCTCCTCCCATTCCCATGTTGATAACCCTCCATGTGATCTCCATTTCTGTGGTTCTGTTCCTGTTCTAGTTGTTTGCTTAGTTTGGTTTTGTTTTAAGTGTGGTTGTTAATGATTGTGAGTTTGCTGTACATGTCTTTTATCTTCTTTTTCTTAGATAAGTCCCTTTAACATTTCATAAAATAAAGGCTTGGTGATGATGAACTCCTTTAACTAGACCTTATCTGAGAAGCACTTTATCTGCCCTTCCATTCTAAATGAAAACTTTGCTGGATAGAGCAATCTTGAATGTAGGTCCTTGTCTTTCATGACTTGGAATACTTCTTTCCAGCCCCTTCTTGCCTATAAGGTCTCTTTTGAGAAATCAGCTGACAGTCTGATGGGATTTCCTTATCTCTTGCTGCTTCTAGGATTCTCTCCTTCATTTTAATCTTGGGTAGTGTAATTATGTGTCTTGGTGTGTTCCTCCGTGGGCCCAACTTCTTTGGGACTCTCTAAACTTCCTGGACTTCCTGGAAGTATATTTCCTTTGCCAGCATGGGGAAGTTCTGTATTATTTGTTCAAATAACTTTTGCACTTGTTGCTCTTCCTCTTCTCCTTCTGGTACCCCTATGATTCAAATGTTGAAACATTTAAAGATGTCCTGGAGGTTCGTAAACCTCTCCTAACTTTTTTGAATTCTTGGTTCTTCATTCTTTTCTGCTTGGTTGTGTCTTTCTTCCTTCTGATCTACTCTATTGATTTGAGTCCCAGTTTCCTTACCATCAGTATTGGTTCCCTGTACATTTTCCTTTGTTTCACTTAGCGTAGCCTTCAATTTTTCATCTAATTTGCAATCAAATTCAACCATTTCTGTGAGCATCCTGATCACCAGTGCTTTGAACTGTGCATCTGATAAGTTGGCTATCTCTTCGTCACTTAATTGTATTTATTCTGGAGCTTTGATCTGTTCTTTCATTTGGGTCATGTGTTTTGTCTTGACGTGCCTGTTACATAGTGAGGGGTGGAGCCTCAGGTGTTCACCTGGGTGGGGTAACCCACGTGACTGTGTGGTGATGTTGTGTGTGGGGGAGGGGTCCAAGAGGGAATAATGCCACTTGCTTCGCTCTGTGCCGGGTTTCAGTCCCTTCTGCCACTTTCCCCTAGCAAGCTGGGCCCTTCTGGGGCTGATGCCTGTGTGGGTGAGTTTGTGTATGTTCTAGGACACTGTAGGTCTTTCCATGAACTCTCCTGTGAGGCTGGCAGTTTCTCCTGCTGCTGCCTCAACCCCCACAGGTGTTTTCAAATGGTGTTTTGAGGCTTTATTTCCCTGAGCTGGGGCCCTGGGTTGCATGGTCTGTCTGGTTTCCCAGTTTTGCCTGGTTTATCTGCATGCAAATGTAGGCAAATGTGGGACTGTCCAGTCAGCCAGCCACCTTGCGTGTTGCGCCCTGCTCCATAATCACCGTCTTGCTGAGTCTGTCTGCTGCCACCCCGCACCCAGGGTCCACCAGCCACTGCTTTTTTTGCTGAGACCCCTCTCTGCCCAGCTGCCCAACTCTGCCCCTCCTACCGGTCTGGATGAATGTGTCTATTTTAACTCCTTGGTTGTCTGACTTCCATACAGGTCAATTGTCTGTCAGTACTGGTTGTTTTTTTGTTTCTAAATTTTTGTTGTCCTTATTTTGGTTGTGCAAGGAGGCACAGTGTGTCTACCTACACCTCCATCTTGACCAGAAGTTTCTAAAATGAAGATCTTTATGTCATGCTCTAGAGTGATCACCGAAATATATTGTTTTTAAAAAGCAGAAGCTGAGCCCTGGCCAGTATGCTCAGTTGGTTGAACATCATCCCACACACCAAAACATCGCTGGTTCAATGCCTGATGAGGGCACATGCCTAGGCTGCAGGTTTGTTTCCCAGTTGGGGTACATGCAGGAGGCAACCAATCAATGTTTCTCTCTCTCCCTTTCCCTCTCTTTCAAATGAGAATTTTTAAAAACAATCTGCAATGTTAAATAAATATATGTAAAAATTAAATAAAATATTTTAAAAAGCAGCAGAATGTTTTATACAACATGCTAACACATGTGTAAAGGAGAAAGGAAGGAAGGGAGGAAGAAAGGACAATATAGAGTATACACATACATGTACGTTTGCTTGTGTACACTGGTCAGCCTTTCAAAGGAGTCATAAGAAAGGTCATTGGTTGTCTCTGAGGAAGGGAATTGGGTGACCAGGCATCAGGGTTAAAAGGAGGCATTTTATTTGCTTTCTTGAGTCTTTTGAATTGTTAACCATGTAAATATATTACCCATTAGAAAAATAAGGTCATGAAAAATTAAAATGTGAAAATGAATATAATATGGTAACTGCACAGGGTATGGAGCCCACAGGAGGGGTCTGTACCCTGGCCTGGGGGTCAGGCCAAGCCTCCTAGGGAATGTGCAGTGTGAACTGAACCTAGAAGGAAGCGGGGAGCTTGGCAGGAAGGGCTCTGAGGCAGCAGAAGTGGTCAGAGGGAAGGCACAGAGGTTTGGGTGGGAGGCGGAGGTGGTGCACCTCGGAGTGGGAGAAGCTGGGCCTGACTGGAGCCAAAATAGTGAAGTGCAAAGTGACAGCAGAGTTGGCAGAGCCAAGCTGTGGCAGGCTTGTGGACTCTGCTCTGATGTTCAGGTTGCATCTGGAAGATGATAAAGAATCACTAAACTCTGGGTTTAAGGGTGGGTTTGAGGAAGATGAGACTGAAAATAGAGAGGCTACTGTTCTTGAAACACAGGTGCATTTAATTCCATCAAACAAAACTGAGCCGGAAATCCAGTCATTTGATATAAATTGACAAAAAACAAAAGACAGTTTCCTAATAACACTTGTTATTGTCTTAATGTTAAACTACTACTGTTTGTTTGCTATTGGTTCATATACTTTAATATGTTTCAGAAGAGAAGGCCTAAAGAAAACTGGAAATGGAGAACATTTCATCAATTAGCTTAATGTCAGGATTGGGAAGATGCCTCTATTGATTTCAGAGGTGAAATACCTTATTAACACATTACTTTTCTGAGGGGCACAGGGTGAGAACCACAGATCTCATCCAGCCCACACCTCCTGAGCCACCAAACCCAGGTGACTCAGCGGTTGCTGGAGGAGGGACCATTTGAGCCCAGTGCAAACTTACTATCCTCCCCTCAATCCCTGTAGTAGTGAAGGTGACTAGATTTGTAACCAAACATAGAGTCAGCTACCTACTGTTTGAAAGCCAGTACTTTATCAGACAGTTGCTGTTGTAAAGGAAAGTGGTTTTGTTTCAGGTATCAACAACCTGGAAGATGTGGGGCTCTTGTCTCAAAGTCTATCTCCACCTCTCAGTGCAGGCAGAGGTTTTTTATAAGAAGGGAGAGGGGAATCGAACAAAGAGATCCAGGGATGGGAGTTGAAAAGTACATGCAGACGAGTAAGTGAAGGTCTGGTATGCATCATCCTGGTTTAGTCACCTCCGTTTCACTCATCCTGGTTCCATGGCTGAAGGTCAGCAAGTCTCCTACACTGGGGTGCCTGAAGGTCCAGGTTTGTATCTTTTGAAGCTAGTTCCTAGAATTCTTATACAAACATGCTGTTTCTCTACAAGCCTCACATTAGTCATTCATTGTGCACAGAATATGTCAAAAGAATGATGTGTGGATTACAGTTCTCCACTGTTACCAATTTAGAGTTACAACTTCAGCTTTTTTGTTTCTTTTTGTTGGCATGTTGATTAAAGCTGGGGACAGTGAAACAAGAAAGGGCTTAGGGTAGAAGAGGCAACAGCAGAGAGCCTCAGCAGAGCTGCTTTGGCTCCCTGGAAATGTCATTGAAAAGAAATGAGCAAGGCAGGGCTGTTATTGGCTTACTGAAAAGTCAGGAAAAGGGACCTTGGAGACAGGTTCAGGGGTTTTGCTGCCTGCTGTTCCCCTGGCTGCAAGTCATATGGGGACCCTCAGAGTTGCTTTAAAAAAAAAGTATTTGCCAGAGACAAGGGCATAGGCATGCCTCAAGGAGGGTACAAAAGAACTTCAGTTTCTTGCCTCAGATTTTTTCCTCAATAATTATATGAACTTGGGCAAGTACTTAATCAGTCAGAATTCCAGTTTCCATGGCTATAAAATGGGGATATTTACACCTGCCTTACCTATCTCCCTAATACAAAGGTAAAGCCCTGGCTAATGTGGCTCAGTGGATTGAGTGCTGGCTTGTGAACCAAAGGGTCACTGGTTTGAGTTCCAGTCAGGGCACATGCCTGGGTTGTGGGCCAGGGCCCCAATGAGGGGCACATGAGAGGCAACCACACATTGATGTTTCTCTCCCTACCCTTCCCTTCTCTCTAAAAATAAATAAATAAAATCTTAAAAATAAAACAAAGCTATATCACAAGAAGAAACTGAGACAGTGTGTGTGAATGTGCTTTAAGAATAACAAAGCATTTAATAAATTTGTCATTATTAAAATATATATATATATATATATATATATATATATATATATATATATATATATATATATACTGGTGACTGTCCCAGAGGCAAAATAGACTAAGTTCATAAACCTGATTCATCAGGTATTCAATGAACAACCCAAAAGAATAAAACAAAACCTTATTTCCAAATAGCTTCCCTTTAAATCATGGCTTTGATTAACGTTCAACACATTATAGATGTTCAATAAAATACCGTAGATGGACTAATGGTTGTTCATAAGACTAAATAGGATTTTAAGGTTTATATCTAGTTTTGACACTAACTGAAGCAAAGAAATCTGTATATTAAAACTTATATTTAGTCCAAGATAATATACTTAAATAAACTGGTAGCTTCAGAGTGAAAGAAAACATAATGGGATTAAAGAAATGGGTTTCTGAGTCAGAAAGCCCTAAACTAGGTTCACAGTTCAGACTTTCACTTATTTTGTGCTTTGGGCAAGTGGCCTAAAACCTGTTTTCTTGCCCCAGAACCTGTTTTCTTATCACTATAAGGTGCATAAAGAGACACCGCCACTTTGCCATACTATTTTCTTCTCCTTTTGCTTTTTATCTTCCTCCCCATTTTTCTCGTGAGAACAGAAGGTAAATTAAAGAAGCCTAGTTTTCTAAGCACTTCCCCTTAGAGCCACATAAAGGAGCCCACATGATTTCTGTGTCATGATCCAAGAGACAATGTGAGCAGGATATATCCACTGCCAGCCACAGTCACCTTGAAGGAGGACTAAAGCTACACATCTGTTCATCTCCCCAGCAACTTCTGCACCTCCCACAGGGCTGGGCATGGTGCCACTGCTGAGGGTACAGAGGTGGCTGAGTAGGCATGTCCCCACCCCACAGAGTTCACAGAAATATGACGAATACATGTTTCAAGTTAAACAATAACTCTTGACCTCTAATGAAGTAGCTTCTGGGAAATAATATCTCTTACAGTAAGGAAGTATTTGAACTTCAAGAATTCCTTCAGTTTCACTTTAGTTTCTTTTTAATTTTTTCTTCTATTAAATTAAAGTAAAATTAAATATGGAAAGAGATAAAATGAATAAACCCACGAACAAATATAAAATTGCTAATTTTGAAAAGTGCAATGAAGAAAAAAGAGTATATGTGAGACAATGACAGGGAATATCATTTCTGCTGGGGGCATCCTAGGGCAGGTTCTCTAGAAGCAGAGCATGAAGTGGGGACGCTTGTGCAAGTGACTGAGGGAGTGCTCTCAGCAGAAGCCTGTGAGGGAGAGAGGTCTGGATAGGGAAGGGAGAGAAGCTGGGCAAAGGACCTGAGGGTTCAGGGGAATTCTAGCCTCAGCATAAAACTAAGAAGAGATCAATAATAGAAGAAAGTTTCATATTAGCTATGGATTTAGTAAGACTTTTTAAAAGTATCTTTGTCATTATGCTGACTGTGTAGGTCAGTCAGTTGGAGCATTGTCCCTGATATGCAAAGGTTGCAGGTTTGATCCCCATCCATGGCACATGCAGGAATCAGCCCATGGGTGCACAGATGGGTGGAACAGCAAACTGATGTCTCTCTCTCTTACTTCCTCTCTTTCTCTAAAATCAATAAATAACAATCTTTAAAGTTATTTTATCATTAAACTTCTACTTCAGTATAAGTTCTCTACCCAAATTTGGTGAAATCAGCCAGGAATACTGAGGGAAATGGGCATACAGGAGACTCAGGTAGGTATATGCATAATCAAACTGACTTGACCATCTTCTCTCCCTGGAAATCTAAGTTAGTTAATTGGCAAATCATCCCCACAGCTTTTTTCTTTTTTAAAAATTATATTTTATTAATTATGCTGTTATAGTTGTTCCAATTTTTCCCCACTTTGCCCCCTTTCATCCAGAAACCATTATACTCTCAGGCCATCCCAACACCATTATTCATGTCCATGGATCACTCGTAGAAGTTCCCTGGCTACTCCATTTCCTATACTGTCCTTACATCCCCAGGACTATTCTGTAACTACCTATTTGTACTTTTTAATCCCCTAACCTCTTCACCCATTCTCCCACACCCCCTCCCATCTGGCAACCATCAAAATGCTGCTCTCTGTATCCATGATTCTGTCTTTGTTCTTGTTTGCTTAGTTTGTTTTTTAGATTCCATTGTTTGTAGGTATGTAATTATTGCCATTTTGTTGATCATAGCTTTGATCTTTTTCTTTTTCTTAATAAGTCCCTTTAACACTTCATATAATAATGGTTTGGTGATGATGAACTCCTTCAGTTTTTTCCTTGTCTGGGAAGCTCTTTATCTGCCCTTCAATTCCAAATTATAGCTTTGCTGGTAAAGCAATTTTGGCTGTAGGTTCTTGCTTTTCATGACTTGAACATTTCTTGCCAGTCCTTTCTAGCCTCCAAAGAGTCTTTTGAGAAATCAGCTGACAGTCTTATGGGAACTCCTCTGTAGATAATGAACTTCTTTTCTCTTGCTGCTTTTAAGATTCTCTTTATCTGTAACCTTTGGCATTTTAATTATGATGTATCTTTAATTATGATGGAGTGGGTCTCTTTGCATCCATCTCATTTGGGATTCTCTGTGCTTCCTGGACTTGCATGTCTATTTCCTTCACCAAATTAGGGAAGTATTCTTTCATTATTTTTTCAAATAGATTCCAATTTCTTGCTCTTTCTCTTCTCCTTCTGGCACCCCTATGATGCAAATGTTGTATTGCTTGAAGTAGTCCCAGAGGCTGCTCACACTATCCTCATTTTTAAAAAAATTTCATTTAGTCCCCTTTTACCACCCACACCTTGTTTTTTGGACTCTTTTTTTCTTCTTATTGTTCTGATTGGTTGTTTCTTTTTGCATCCTTATATTCCAAATTACTGATTTAATACTTGGCTTCATTCATTCTACTGTTGTTTTCCTGTGAATTGTTCTTTATTTCTATTAGTGTATCCTTTATTTCTGACTAGATCCCTTTTATGGTATTGAGGTCCTCACTAAGTTCCTTGAGCATCCTTATAACCAGTGTTTTGAACTCTATATCTGATAGATTGCTTATGTCCATTTTGTTTAATTCTTTTTCTGGAGTTCTGATGTGTTCTTTCATTTGGGCCATGTTTTTTTGTCTTCTCATTTTGGCAACCTCCCTGTGTTCATTTCTATGTATTTGTAGAGCTCTATGACTCCCTGTCTTGGTAGTGTTGCCTAATGTTGTAGGTGTTCTATAGGGTCCAGTGGCACAGCCTCTCCTATTGCTCAAGCTGGGTACTCAAGGTGCACCCTCCATGTGGGCTGAGTACACATTCCTCTTATAGTTGAGCCTTGGTTGCTATTGGCAGAACAATGGGAGGGATTTACCCAGGCCAGTCAGCTGCATGAATTGACTGTGACCACTGACCACCAACCTCAGTCCTCCATGGAGGAGCAGTTGTGCAGGGTCAGGCTGGTGATGCTCCTTTATGGTCTGTAGCTCTCTATTCTGTGCACAGGCTCTGGGGTTTCCCAGGTGATGCAGATCAAGGTCAGCCCCACCTGTGTTCTGCTTCTACTTGTGCTGGCTTGGCGATTCCCAGGGAAAGTGAAGCTGTGAATGTAGACTGGCTGATGCTAGTGCTGGGTCTGGGGAAACTTAGCAAGAGGTACAGGGACTGGGGGCCAGCTGCAGTTTGTTTGATAGGATTTACAAAGTTGAGGTGCATGAGCCAAGACATGCCTTTCATATGGAAAAGTCACTGTTGACAGTTTGGGTGGGCCTGTAATTTAGGCAGGATGGAGTTTCAGGGGATCCCCAGGGTGGGGCCAACACGTTAGCCAGGTTGATAGAGTCTCAGATATGGCACCAGACTGCCAGCTCTGCTGATCTCTGAGGGGAGGGTAGCAAAACAGACAATGGCCTCTGCTCTCCTTTTTGTCTGGGAGAAAGCTGTCCCCCAGCTCCCACCCCAATGCCAGATACTTCAGTTCCTCTATGCCACCAGTGCCCTTTAAGCTTTCTACCTCAATGCTGGAGCTCAGAGGGAGTGAGTCTGTGTAAGTCTGTGTATGGTTTAAGGAGAACTTTTGGTACTCCAGCAGTTTCTTCCATCGACTCATTCCCCACTTGTTTTTGCAGCTAGAAGTCGTGAAGATGTAACTTCCTGTCACTGGAAGCCTGGGCTAGCGGGCCTTGGGTGAGGCTGCAACTTTTCACTCCTGAGATACCCCTCCTGAATTTTTATCCACTACAAGTGGATGTGGGACAAGCCCCTTTTCACATCCCCGTCCCTCATGCCTGTCTGTATGGACATGGTTTCTTTAGTTCCCTAGTTGTCAGACTTCCATTCAACTGTACTTCTGATGGTTCTGATGATAGTTGTATATTTTAGATGTAATTTTGATTTGGTTGTGCAAGCAGGCAAACCATGTTTACATATGCCACCATCTGACCAGAAGTCCCAAACTTGCCATATTTAAAGGTGATAAAAATGTGGTTAGATTCAAATTCCTCCAAAGAAGTATGCAAAAAATAATGGAGCTATGTTTATAAAATTCTGAGAAAATGAAAATGTGACCCAAGATTATTCAGTCCAGAAAAATATTATTTAGGTATAAAAAAGGGAAAGTAGACTTTGTCAAACATGAAAAAATTAAAGGAATACAACATCCATGTGCAACTTTCAAAACAACAAAAATAGCAATAACTAGCAATGAAAGTCAGTCAATTAAAAGGTTAATCAATATAAAGAACTCAGTAATAGAAAGTCACATAAAAGGATTTATAATAAATATTAATCTATTTAAATATTATGAGCTTACCAAACAATTAGGGGAATGATGGTTACAAAACAGGTTATGAATGGGATAAATTTGAGTAATGTAATAATAGTAACAATGTAATTAACAAAAAGCGGAAGATGAAAGAGTGAGGTAGAAGAAATGTAAGATTTCAAATGCATTTATCTTTCAAAGCTAGGAGTCAAGAGCTACTGTTTAGATTGAAACATGTATTTAAAGATATTTAGACAGGATTTTAAAGGAATACATATTTCAATTTAAACAATAGCTCTTGATTTCTAATGAAGTAGCTTTGGGGGAATAATATCTCTTGTGGTAAGAAAGTATTTAAAGTTCAAAAATCCCTTCAGTTTCACTTCAGCATCTTTTTTATTCTATTAAAGTAAAATTAAATACTACTGGAGGATCCTAGATGGCGGAGGCATAAGTGGAAGCTACACTAACCTCCTCCCAGGATCAATCTAGAATTACAACTAAATTGCAAAGAAATCATCCAGAATAACCAACCGAACACTAGCTGGAGAGAAGCCTTATAACCAAGGAGAAACAGAAAAAACCACTTCACTACAATGTGACTGGTAGGTAGTGAGGAGGAGATGCAAGAGGGCTGATTGGGTTCCCAGGGGTGGTAGCTGAAGTTCCATAGGATATTTCAGTGGCTGGGGGTGGGGGGGAAGCTCCACCTGAGAAGTATAGGGCCTAAATCACAAGCTGAGCCCCCCAGCCCAGAGCACCAGAGCTGGAAAAGAACCCATATAACATCCACCTGTGAAAAGCAGCAGGGTTTCTGTCTGCCAGGGAGAGATGGCTGGAGATTTAGAGAGCCTCTTAAAGGGTCAGCATGCAAAATCTCATTTGAACCACTTACTTGGGCTCCACCAGAGGGAGGCCAGAGTGGACCAGATATGCTTCAGGAGAGTCTGGGACTGGTGCCTCTGAGGACAGAATTGGAGGAACAGCCACCAGGATCCCTCCGCTGAGTCACTGCCCATACTGCAGGAGCTGTCTTTCTTGGGCAGGGCACTCCTCTCCAAGTGTCATTAGCCTGAGGGAAAGCAATAGCTCTGCCTGCAGGAATTACTCTGCCCCACCCTGTGGTGCTTAAATTGGGCTGCAATTATCTTGATTAAATTAACAACTGATCGATTTAATGACTGATTACTATAGCAGCTAAGGCAGAAAATATGAAGCAGCCGCCAAAATGGAAAGACAAAGAAACAGACTCCAAATTGAAGAACAAGATAATTCTCCAGGAGAACTAGATGAAATGGAGGCAGGCAATTTATCAGATAGAGAATTTAGCATAATGATTATAAGGATACTCAACAGCATACAAAAAGACATAGAAATCATTAAAAAAGAACCAGTCAGAAAAAAAGAATGCAATAACTGAAATGAATATAATACACTAGAAGGAATGAACAATAGGTTAGATGAAGCACAGGATTGAATCAGAGATTTGGAAGACAAGGCAGAATAACACCCAGGCAAAGCAGAAAAAAGAAAAAAGCATTTAAAAAATGAGGAGAGTGTAAGAAACATTTTGAAAAACATGAAGTGTAACAACATCCGCATTATGGGAATATCAGAAAAGAGCAGGCAAGGGATTGAGAACCTATTTGAATAAATAATGACCAAAAACTTCCTCAATCTGATGAAAGAAAAAGTCACAGAAGTCCAGGAAGCTCAGAAAGTCCCAAATAAGTTGGACTCAAAGAGGCATACACTGAGACACACCATAATTAAAATGAAAAGGCTTAAAGACAAGCAGAGAATCCTAAAAGCAACAAGAGAAAAGCAGGTAATTATTTATAAGGGAGCACCAATTAGACTTGCATCTGATTATTACTCAACAGAAACATTTCAGGCCAGAAGGGAGCGAAATATTCAAGGTGATGAAAAGCAAGGACCTACAACTATGGCTACTTTACCTAGCAAGGCTATTATTTAAAACCAAAGGAGAAGTAAGGAGCTTTCCAGACAATAAAAAGCTAAAGGAGTTTGTTAACACCAAAACAATTATGCAACAATGTTGAATGTCTTGCTTTAAGAAGAAGAAGAGGAAAAAAAGGGGGGAAAAGATCAACAAACAAAGCCCAAAGTAAGTAGAAGGAAGGAAATAATAAAAATCAAAACAGAAATAAAAGAAATAGAATCTACAAAAATGATACATAAGATGAATGAATCCAAGAGCTAGTTCTTTGAAAAGATAAACAAAATCAACAACACTTTAACTAGACTGATCATGAAAAAAATAAGAATGGACCCAAATAAATGAAATCAGAACTGAAAGAGGAGAAATAACAATTGACACCAAAGAAGTACAAAGGATTGTAAGAAAATATTGTGAACAATTATATGCCAACAAACTGGACAACCTGGAAAAAATGGATAAATTCCTAGAATCAGACAGTTTTCCTAAAATAAATCAGGAAGAATCAGAGAATACAAGTAGACACATTACACCTAAAAAAAACTGAAGCAGTAATAAAAAAAAAACTCCCCCAAAACAAAAGCCCTGGACCAGATGGCTTCACAGGTGAATTTTACCAAACATTCCAAGAAGAACAAACCTCTCCTTCTCAAATCATTCCGTAAAATTCAAGAGGAGGGAAGGCTCCCAAACTCATTTTATGAGGCCAGCATTATCCTAATTTTAAAGCTAGATAAAAACACTACAAAGAAGGAAAATTATAGGTCAATATCCTTGATGAATATAGATGCTAAAATCCTCAACAAAATATTAGCAAACCAACTACAGCAATGCATCAAAAGACCATACACCATGATCAAGTGGGATTTATTCAGAGAATGCAAGGTTGGCACATTTGCAAATCATCACATGTGAGTCACCACATTTACAAAATGAAGGATAAAAACCACATGACCATATCAGTAGATGTAGAAAAATCTTTCGATGAAATCCAGCACCCATTTATGATAAAAACTCTCAGTGAAGTAGGAATAGAGGGAACATACCTAAACATAATAAAGGCCATATATGACAAACCCACTGCCAGCATCATACTCAATGGGCAAAAACTACAAGCGTTCCCCTTAAGATCAGGAGCAAGACAGGGTCTGCTTTCACCTCTTATTCAACATAGTTGAATTGTTGTGGAAAATCCGCCCACACTCGGGAGATAATGAAGCACAAACTTTATTACCTGGGGGCTCAAGGGGGGGGGGCGGTAATTTCCCCCAAATCCTGAGCACCGATCTTCACTCTCCTGGGGTTTAAATAGTCCCAGGCCTCCTGCGTACGTGGTGAAGCAAGGTTACAGAAGCTAAATGCGGAAGTTAGGTCTAGCTATCTTATATGGGAAACAAAAGAGAAAACGCAGGAGGAATTTTGCAGAAGCTACAGAGCACAGGAGCTTATCATGGGAGTTAGTGTACAACCTTGAGTAACTGGCTGTGGCTTTGGTAACGACTGGTCAGCTTCTACAGTCTTGTGTGAAATTTTGCAAGTGTTACAGTTACAGAGCATAAGAAACTTTTGGAGTTTCTCTTTTCCTGCCACAGGATAACTATGGAAGTCCTAGCCACAGCAATCATACAAGAAGAAGAAATAAAAGGCATCCAAATTGGAAAGGAAGAAGTAAAACTATCGTTATTTGCAGATGATATGATACTATACATAGAGAAACCCAAGGATTCCACCAAGAAACTACTAGAGCTGATAAATGAATTCAGTAAAGTAATAGGATACAATATCAATATCCAGAAATCAGTTGCATTTTTATATGCCAATAATGAACTAACAGTATGGGAAATTAGGAAAACAATCTTATGCCCTGGCTGGTGAAGCTCAGTAGATTGAGTGCTGGCCTGAAAACTGAAAGGTCACTGTTTTGATTCCAGGTCAGAGCATATGCCTGTGTTGCAGGCCAGCTCCCCAGTTGGGAGTGTGAGAGAGGCGACCAGTCGATGTATCTCTCACACATTGATGTTTCTCTCCCTCTCTTCCTTCCTTCCCCTCTCTCTGAAAATAAATAAATAAAATCTAAAAAAAAGAAAGAAAATCCTATTCACAATTGCTTCAAAAAGAATAAAATACCTAGGAATAAACCTAACCAAGGATTTAAAAGACATTGAAGAAAGAAATTGAAGAAGATACAAATAAGTGGAAGCACATACCGTATTCATGGATGGGAAGACTTAATATCCTTAAGATGTCCATACTACCCAAAAGAATCTATAGATTCAATGCAATTCTTATGAAGATTATAATGAGATATTTCACAGACCTAGAACAAATATTTCAAAAATTTATATGGAACCACAAAAAGCCCTTCATAGCAACAGTGATCCTGAGAAAGAAGAACAGACTTAGAGGAATCACCCTATGTAACATCAAACTATAATACAAAGTCATAGTAATCAAAACAGCATGGTACTGACATAAAAACAGACACATAGATCAATGGAACAGACCAGAGAGCTCTAAAATAAACCCATCTCTTTACAGTCAATGTCTGACAGAGGAAGCAAGTACATACAATGGGCTAAAGATAGTTTATTCAATAAATGGTGTCAGGAAAATTGGACAGATATGTGCAGAAAAATTAAACTAGACCACCTTCTTATACCACATGCAAGAACAAATTCAAAATGGGTCAAAGACTTATGTTAGACCTGAAACCATAAAAATCCCAGAAGAAAATACAGGCAGCAAAATCTCAGACATTGTCCATAGCAATATTTTATTGGATATATCTCTGCAGGCAAGGGAAACAAAAAAAAGAAACAAATGGAGCCTCTTCTGGCCAAGCTTGAGGCATAGGTAGCTACGCTTTGCTTCCTTGCATAACCAAAAAAAGGGCAACAATCAATTTAAAAACAAAAAATAACCAGAACTGCCAGAAAATCGAACGGTATGGGAGTCTGACAACCAAGGAGTTAAAGAAGAACCATTCATCCAGACAAGTAGGAAGGGCAGAGATGGGCAGCTGGGCAGTCAGGGTGGGGAGGATATGCAGCAAGGTGGTGGACCAGGCGGGTGAGGCAGCAGCTGGTGGACTAGGCGGTCCCACATTCTGTGGGGTGGCAGGTATGCCAAGATATGGAAGCAGCCCATGTCCATCAATAGATTAGTAGATAGAACAACTATGGGATATTTATTCAATGCAATCCTATTCAGCTGTTAAAAAGAAGAAAATTCTACCCTTTGTAACAGTGTGGTTGGACCTGGAGAACATTATGCTAAGTGAAATAAGCCAGTCAGAGAAAGACAAATATGATATAATTTTATTCATATGTGGAATCTAACGAACAAACTTAACAAGCTAAAATGACACAGATTCTTAGGTGGAGAGCAGATGACAGCTAGTGGGTGGAGTAGAGGGAGTTTAGAGGGTGGAGGTATTGAGCAGAAAGGAAAAAAGGGCTCATTAACATGGACAACAGTGTGGTGATTGCTGTGAGGAGTGAATATAAAGGGACTACATGGTAATGAAAAAATATAATAAAGATTACATAAAATATATATATAAAATAAATAGTTACTGATAATACTATTGAATCACTTTGAATCTTAATACAGTTTAATAAATATTAAATGTACTACTGATATATACTAATACTGCCTAACACAAATTTAAAGCTTTGTAGTAGTCTAATTCCTCACATATTAAAATGGAATAATTTGAAGAGGATTTAATAAAGGGACTATTTATAAATGTAGGGGCAGGGTTTGGGGAAACTAAGAAGGGGGATTGCAGTATTCCAGAACTAGCCATAGCAGAATCCTATATCCACTTAGTCTCACGGGTAGAAGAGAAAGGAAAGTCCATTAGAATTCGGAGGGGATAGCTATATGAAGAAGGCTGGGCCTGTTGCAGAGAAATGCATCAGCCCCTAGGGAGAAAGCTGAGGGGTAAAGGTATACCCCTCTCACTTCTACAAGTTTCTGTGTCCTGTGGTGACTTACTGGCTAAATCCAACCAGAAAGATAATGAATCAAGCAATCTCTGCAGGTCAGTGTCCTAAAGCACAGAACAAAATGGTAAAGGGTGAGGAGTAGGTATGGCTGAGCCCCCTATGAATTTAATACCACTAGTATTTTTGTCAGCTAGAATTAAATAATTTAAATCTTAAAAAAGACTATTTATTTTTAGAGAGAAGAAGGGAGGGAGAAAAAGAGGGAGAGAAACACTGATGGGCTGCCACTTTGATGCACCACAATGGCGGACCTAGTCTGCTACCCAGACCCTTACCAGGAACTGAACCTGTGACCCTTTGCTTTGTGGGACTGATATCCAGCCAAGTGAACCACACCAGCCAAGGAAATGATTTTGCTTTCAATTGGGACTTTGTTCACTTGTTATCCACTTTTCCTGCTCAATTCTTTTAGTTCTTATGAATGTAGTCATAAGTTGCTGCTGTGGTGTCTCTTTGTCAAGCAGGATAAGATAACTTCAGGGTCACAAGGAATTTATGAGTTTGTTTTACAGAAAGAATGCCTCCAAGGTTGTTGCGACCAGCAGTTCACTCCCAGGAGTCTGATATAAAAAAGTGTTATCTGTGACTAAAGAAACACAGACTATTCTCTCACTTCCATGGAACTCCTCCTCCCCTATTCCATAGCTGAATAACAACTCTTTACTTTTGCTTTTTGAGAGATCCAGCTCCCCTGTCCTCTCACCTCAGCCTAATTCAGTAAGACTTTCCCTGTCTCCCAGCACTGCTGTCCTAGTTTTTGGGCTTACTAGCACATTGTGTACACCAACCTGAATTTTGGGAGGTGATTCTGCAACATGGGGACAAAAGGAAGATATCCAGATACCCTTTAATAAACATAACATCTATTGTATTATCCCATTTTTTAAAAAGAGTATTGACTGGGTATTCAATTAATCTAGCTAGCCATCCATTCATTTATTCACCCATCCAGTCAACCTTTCTGTATAACCCTCATGACCCTCATGATAATGGTAGTAAGTTTTAGATGGTGGGATTTGGAGCATTTTTAAAAAATTGAAATATAATTTATATTTTTTCCTTTTTAACATGTAATATTCAGTGGTTATACAACCACTACCACTATTTACCCTTTTAACATGTAATATTCAGTGGTTATACAACCACTACCACTATTTAACTTCAGGAAATTTTCATTACCCCTAAAGACACTCCATGCCCATTAGCAATCATTCCCCACTTGTACCTGCCCTCAGCCCCCAGCAATCACTCCTCTACTGTCTCTATGGATTTCCTATTCTGGACATTTCATATAAATGGAACATAGTATGTGGCCTTTTGTGATTGGCTTTTCTCATAGCATTATATTTTCAAATTTCATCCATATTGTAACATGTATCAATACTTCATTCCTTTTTGTTGTTGAATAATAGTCCATTGTACAGATATGCCACATTTTGTTTATTCATTCAACAGTTAATGAACTGATTTGGGTTATTTTCACCTTTAGGCTATTGTAAATAATGCTATTATAAACATTTGTATATAATTTTTGTGTAGACATATGTTTCAATTCCTCAGTATATACCTAGGAGTGGAATTACTGAGTCAAATGGTAAGGAGCTGCCAAACTGTGTCCTGCAGCAGGTACACCACTTATATTCCCACTAGCAATGTTGAGGGTTGAAATTGCTCCACATTCTCATCAACACTTGTTATTATCTATCTTTCTCATTACACTATATGATCTTAGTGTGTGAATAGTACCTTAGCCTTAGCTTTGAATTGCATTTTCCTGATGGCTAATGATGTTGAGCATCTTTTCATGTTTTAATTGGCAATTTCAATATATTTTTAGAGGCATATCTATTAAAATCATTTATCCAATGTTTGGTAACAGTGATAGCTGTTTATTGAGATATAATTCACATACCATATAATTCACTCACTTAAAATAAACTGTTTGATAGCTTTCATTACATTCATAAAGTTGTGTCACTATCATGACTAATTTCAGAACATTAAAATCACCTGAAAGAAGAAACCCCATATCTGGTAGCTGCCAAGCTTTAACCCTCCCATTTTCCCCAATCTGGTTGGAATGTTTGGGTGAATGGAGGTATCATGGTCTGTTTTGCATTGGATATTACAGAAAGAGACTTAGGGGCAAGACAGTGAATTGCATTTTGGACTAATTGATAATGAGGTGCCAATGGGATACTTGAATGGGGTTGTGTAGCAATTGAATAGTTAAGTGGGCATGGATCCCAACAGAAAGGGTTGGTTCTGTAGACAGGTGGAAATGGAAACCATCAGTAGAAGAGGCCCAGGTCCAGAACCTGGGGGATACCAGCTTTGAGGGTAGATTAGCATGGTGTTTAAGAGCATAGGCTTCGGAGCTAGATAGTCTTCATTAGCCAGTTATTTTACCTAGTTTCCACATCTGTAAAATGAGCATAACAATAGCACAGTTAGACCAGTGCTTGCTACTTTTAGTTTCCTTAAAAGACCTGAGAATAGCCCTGGCTGGTATGGCTCAGTGGACGGATGGATGGACTGAGACCCCAAGAGTTGGAGATTGGATTCCCAGTCAGGATGCGTGCCTGGGTTGTGGGCTAGGTCCTCAGTAGGGGGTGCGTGAGAGGCAACCACACATTGATGTTTTGCTCCCTTTCTCCCTCCTCCTCTCTATAAATAAATAAATAAATAAATAAATAAATAAATAAATAAATTCTTTTAAAAAAGAGTTCTGTGAATAAAGAGCTGCCCAAGAAGGTGAAAAAGGAGGAGGAGGAACTCTCAGATACAATGAGAAAAGTTCAAAGAGATCTATCACGTCACATTCAGCCAAAAGGACTAAGATAAGTTCCTTCTCATAAGGTAAAGATAAAGAGCCCATCTTTCAACAATTAGTGGCCTGACCAAGCGCAATTTGTACGGAATGAAATGAGCCAGACAGTAAGGGTTGAAGAGTAATTAGGGCCTGACACTGATAACTGACTCCCCAATTCCCTCCCCTCACTATGCGCTCTCCCATTAGATACTTTCTTTAAGGACAGTCAGTTACGGATTTTACCACACTTTTTCCAATCAATTTCAACCACCAATGGGATGATATATTGCACCAGGTTATCTTTAACTTCCCACATTTGGGCCTTGTACACCGTACGCGATCAAAGTAACTGATGATACAGGGTCTTCTACAGACTTCCTGATTTTTATTATTTGGAATAGACAGCTCATCACCAGGCCGAGGTCGATTCCTTCCTCGGCAGCTTCGAGTAGTGTCATTCCCATCATGGCCACAAGGTGGTGTCCTCTTTCTCCTCTGGGACCACCCCCGGAGGTCACGACCTCGGAAGTACGTCCTCCACTAGGGCGCGGCAGAAATGGCCGCAGCGGCAGCATCGCGAGTGACGTTGCTATCCGCGGCGCGGCTGCGGCTCTGGGGTTTCTCCGAGAGACTTTTAGTCAGAGGTGCTGCTGGACGGGTGAGTTGTCTTCCACTTGTCTGGGTGCTCTCCGGACCGGGCCCGGCCTGTTCCGTCGGGCCCCAGGCGGCTTACTTGAGTCACGGGCGCCCTTCCTGGCCGCCGGCTCCCGCGCGCCGCACACCCTACAGCGGCTGGTGGTGCCCGGCTTCCTCAAAGAGGAGCCCTGGGGCCCTTTACTTCTGCGGGACTTCCGCCGCCTCGCGTGACCTGCCAGTGACTTCTGGGATGACCCTGATTACCGGTCCCTCCACCCCCACTTATTGAGGAGTCATTATAAAGAGTGAATGTTGATTACTGAAAACACAGTGGTTGCAAATTGGGGGAAATTAATAAGTGAGTTCGTTTCTGTCCCCCAAGTTCTCTTTTTGCCTAAGACTTAAACTTCATCCTTAGCGGGCGCTCTGCGAGTCCCGGGGTAGCTAAAGGAAAATTTTGGCTGTATATACATTTTTCTCATGGGAGCCTCTTAACTTTCGCCAAGGTATGTGGGACTTTAACATTTGTATAAAGAAAGAGAAAAACTGCCGACAGACGAATAGTCCATAGTCAACAAATCTGTCAGCCAGTGTGTATCTTGAGCACCTACCCTTCTTTCTGACTTCTTTTCTACCTTTTTCACAACTTTTTGCTTTTTTTCTAACAGTGAAAGCCTAAATCTCATTTCTACGTTGTGTATAGGTATTTTTACATTTTCTCTCCTTTTCTTGGCATTTTACCTCCTGCTCGTTCCCTCTTTAATGAATATTAAACGTTTCTAGGAGAGGTGCTGAAATAAAAGCAGTTTTATTTGTAGGTATGTCTAGCTTTAAGAGAGGGATGGTAAAGGAAGGTAGGTTACCAGTTAAGGAGGGAAGAGTACTTTGTAGAAAGAGTTTTTTTGAGATAGATGTGGTTTTTTCATCGATGTTGACAATCAGAATACTGATGTGTTTGGTTCCTCTCTCCCACCCCTCCACCTCCAACCAGTCCTTATATTTTGGAGGGAACAGATTGAGAAGTACACAGGCTGCTACACAAGTTGTTCTGAATGTTCCTGAAACACGAGTAACACGTTTGGAGAATGGTCTCAGGGTGGCCTCTGAAGATTCTGGGCTCTCAACATGCACAGTAAGTGATTCAAGCAACCACTGTTTGAGTGACTTCTCATGAGGAGAGAGCAAATTGTTGGTTTTAATCTAAGTTTTCTAGTTGGCTGGTGGTTGAAAAATAGTGGCAGTTATTTTGCCTTGACAGGGGACTCTAGCTTGTGAATATCTTTCTTCCAGTGGTACTTGTACAGTGGATGCACATGTACCCTGTTTTAAGTGTCTACATCTGGTTCTTATAGCCTATTATTGTATTATTTATTGTTGGTAATGTTGATAGTAATGAAAGAATTATATTTGTTAGGCAACTCTGTGCCAACTGTTTTTACATACTTATTTGATCTTTAAAACAGTTCTTTGTATTAGGCATCATTATACCCTTTTTATGGTTGAGGAACAAGTTCAGAGAAGTTAAATGGTTTTGTCCTTGGTCACACAGCTAATATGTGACAGAGCCAGGACTTGAACCTATATTTGATGATCTCTGATGTTCTTTATACTATAGTTAATGGCTGTAGTACAAGTTGGACTTAAGAATCTGGGTCCTCAGGTAAACATACAACAGAGTCTGGATGACCAGCATTTTAAAAATTCATAGTTCATAGGAATATACTATGAATCCAAGTCGAGAAAACTTTAGTGTCAAGACTAGAAAGCATTTGTCAGAAAGAAGGAGGAGCCTTCCCCCACCCCACCATCATTTCCTCAAAAGAAAGAAAGTGGTGCTTTACTAATTGTTCCATCATTGCATTAAGGTTGGACTCTGGATTGATGCTGGAAGTCGATATGAAAATGAGAAGAATAATGGAACAGCTCACTTTTTGGAGCATATGGCTTTCAAGGCAAGTTGTCAGACTTATTTCATAAAAATGCATTTTTTTAAGAGATAGCACAAAATCTCATTCTAAGGCAAGAAGAAGCACATCAAACTGTTGAAGATAGCATGTTATTTTTATTATTTTTAAAATCTTTTTTTTCCAGAATAACTATCTGAAGTAGTGCTTATAATTGCTCTGTAGAGGTGAAATGAAGATTTTCTCTTGGGACATAAGGATCGCCCAAAAATACATGTATACCATAATGTCTGAAGCTTTATATACTTTAGAAACCAAATTTGGTCCTTGTGTGAAACAGGCATAGTCTTATGTCCTCATATTCATTGTTTAAAGTGTTTAGAACAGATGAGGGATAAAGGTAGGTATTATAATCTTTTTTCCTGTCTTTTTCAGGGCACCAAAAAGAGATCTCAGTTAGATTTGGAACTTGAAATTGAAAACATGGGTGCTCATCTCAATGCTTATACCTCCAGAGAGCAGACTGTATATTATGCCAAAGCATTTTCTAAAGATTTGCCAAGAGGTATTGTTATTTATACTGCAGATGTGTAACTTTCACAAGAGTTAACACGTAATTTAGTATTGTTTTTATTATGTTTGTTATGAAAGGGTAGCCCCCAGAGATGTGAAAATTTTTTTTTAACATTTTATTTATTTTTAGAGAGCGGGGAAGGAAGAGAGAAGAAGGGAAACATCAATGCGTGGCTGCCTCTTGCATGCCCCCTACTGGGGGAGCAACTTGGTTGCAACCCAGGCATGTGCCCTGACTGGGAATTGAATCAGGGACACTTTGGTTTGCAGGTCAGCACTCAGTCCACTGAGCCACACAAACCAGGGCTGAAAAAAAATTTTTTTTCCTCCTAATTGGCAAATCATATGAAATATTTAGAGACTGCAAAACTTGTGCCAATCAGGCCCTAATGCTTGATACAAAAATACTTCAGAGCCATACCTGTGCAGTGAAACATTTAGCATTTTGTAAAAATTGATTTTAGAGAGAGGGAGGAAAGAAGAGAGAGAGAGAGAGAGAAAAATGATTTGTTGCATCTATTTACGCATTCATCGATTTTTGTACAATATGTGTGCTGACTGGGGATTGAACCAGCAGCTTTGGCAAGGATGATGCAGTAACAAACTGAGCTATCTGGCCAGAGCTAAAACATTTAAAATTGTATTTATTTATTTATTTATTTATTACGGCCTACTCTTCTTCCCTCCCCCATTTTACCCTGTTATTTGAATTTTTATTTCTATAAACCTCAACAGGTTTTATATCAGCTGAGTGCTGGGCTTTGTTTTTTGACCAAATTTTGCTTACTATTTTATTGCATTTGTACATTCTAGATCACAGGTGGTAAACACAAGGCCCGTGGACCAAATCCGATCCTCCACCTTGTTTTATTTCTACCTGGCAGCAGCGCTGAGCTCTCACTTAACTGTTAAGGAGTAGTTACACTTATACAGTCCTAAAATTACATTCAGCCCTTTGAAGGCAATTGTGAGGCTGTGGACCCCGGTGAAAATGACTTTGACGCTCCTGTTCTAGATCCTCATCCTGGAGTGTGCTTCTTTCTCACCTTCCTTTCCATTAATTTGTTTCTTTACTCATTTTATTTAAATTAAAAACAAAACAAAACAGTTCACCAATATCTCCCACCCCCACCTCTGGCAACCACCAGCCTGTTCTCTGTATCCATGAGCTTGGGTTTTTTGTTTGCTTGTTTTTGGATTCTGCATGTAAGTGAGATCATATGGTATTTGTCTTTCTGTGATTTATTTCACTTAGAATAATGCCCTCGAGGTTCATCCATGTCATTGTAAATGCAAGATTTTCTTCTTTTTTATGGTTGAATAATTCATTCATTCTTTGACACTTAGGTTATTCCCATATCCTGGCGATATAAGTAATGCAGCAGTGCACATGAGGGTGCAGATATCTTTATGAGTTAGTGTTTTCATTTTCTTCGTATGAATACCCAGAAGTAAAATTGCTAGATATATGATAGTTCTATTTTTAATATTATGAGGAATTGTCATATTGTTTTGCACAGTGGCTGCACCAATTTACATTCCCACCAACAGTGTACAGGGGTTCTTTTTTCTCTCTCTATATTCTCACCATCAGTAGTCTTTTTAATTTTATATTTATTTATGTTTAGAGAGACAGGAAGGAAGGGAGAAAGAGAGGGAAACATCAGTGTGTGATTGCCTCTCATGTGCCCTCTACTGGGGACCTGGCCTGCAATCTAGGCAAGTGCCCTGTGAATCAAACTGGCGACCCTTTGATTCACAGGCCGACACTCAATCCACTGACCACACAGCCAGGTGCCGCAGATACCGGCCAGCAGTATCTGCCGCACTGTGGATGGACAAGACACGAGAAATTCACACGGACTACTGAGTCCTGTGGAGGGAAAGGGGCGGCATGGCTACCCTCTCAAGGGGAGAGCGCCTTGGAGCGGCCTGGCTACTCTCTCAAGAGGAGAGCGCCTCGCCGCCCTGCCAGAACAGACTTTTATTAGGTTTTTTGGGTAGGAATACAGATACAGCTTATTAATCATTGCCTGGCAGTTAGGATGAAATGAATAGATAATGTTCCAAGAACTAAAAGGGCTCACACTGAGTCAGGGTCTGTCACCTAAAAGGTTACAAAACTTAAGGGACTAAACTAATTTTCTGCCTGGGCCTTTATAATCTAGTTTAGAGCATCCTCAGCAAAGCAGGTTTCACAGGATTTTACATATCCTTCCTCAGGCCTAATTACCCTGGGAATCCTGCCATTTCCAGCACAGGGTTGCACCACCCCTTGTCATTGTTACAGGCTTGAGTCAGGCAGAGAAGACAAGGCAGCCGAGAGACTGGAGACTTCTCGCAGGCATAATGACTCAGGCAGTGTCAAAGCTGATGGGTGAGGGTCGATCACCCCGTTTTTCCACAGCCCCCCAAGTCTTTCCCTGAGGGCCTTCCCACATGATCATGCCTGTTTTAGGTGGCCCCTCCCATGAGGGATCTTACCTGTCATTGGCTAACCGACCAAGCAATGGGGGCCAGGCAAGGAGCAGAAGCAGCACTCCTGCCAGGGAGGTAAGCTTGTCTCCTTAGTGGCTTCTGGGCCGGAGGTCTCTCACTCAGCCTTAGCCATGGGGGGGGGGTTACAGCTCCTGAAACCAGGCAGGGTGGTTCCCAACAGCCAGGGCCATCTATAGTCTTTTTGATGGTAACTATTCTAACAGGTATGAGGTGGTATCATTATGGTGTTGATTTGCATTTCCCTGACCGTAGTGATGTTGAGTATCTTTTCATGTACCCTTTGGCCATCTGTATGTCTTCTTTGGAAAAATGTATATTCAGATCTTTGGTCCAGTTTTTGATTTAGATTATTTTTCTGCTTTTGAGTTTTGAGTTCTTTATAATAGTTTTTGGATGTTAGCCCCTTATCAGATATGATTCACAGATATTTTCTCTCATTTAATAGGCTGCCTTTTCTTTGTTTCTTTTGTTGTGCAGATGCTTTTTAGTTTGAGGTAGTTCCCTTGTCTGTTTTTGGTTTTGTTGCTGGTGGTGTCAGATTAAGAAAATCATCACTAGGACCTGTGTTAAGGTCAAGGTCCTAGTTTACTGCCAGTGTTTTCCTCTAGGAGTTTCATGTCTTTTTTTTTTTTTAAATTGATTTGAGAGAGAAAGAGGAAGGGAAAGTGAGAGCAAAACATTGATTTGTTGTCCCACTTACTTAGGCATTCATTGGTTGTTTCTTGTATGTGCCCTTAGCTGGGATTAAACCTGAACCTTGGTGTATGGGGATGACACTAACCTACTGAGCTATCCAGCCAGGATCAGTTTTGGGTCTTATGTTTAAGTCTTTAATCCATTTTGGATTGATTTTTGTGTTTGGTGTAAGAGTGGTCCAGTTTCATTCTTTGGTATGTATATGCCCAATTTTCCTAACACCATTTAAAAGAGACTGGCATTTCCCCCTTGGCTTCATTGTCTTAGATTAATTGACTGTATAAATGTGGGTTTATTTCTGGGTCCTCTGTTTTGTTCCATTGATCTGTGTGTCTGTTTTTATGCCAGTACCAAACTTTTAATTACTGTAGCTTTGTAATATAGTTTGAAGTTGGGAAGCGTGGTGCATTCAGTTCTTTTTTTCTTTCTCGAGATTGCTTTGGCTTTTTGTGGCCTTTTGTGGTTCAATACAGATTTTAGGATTGATTGTTCTATATCTGAAAAGTGCCTTTGGAATTTTGAAAGGGATTGCACTGAATGTGTTTATTGCTTTGGGTAGTATGGACATTTTAAGAATCCTTCTAGTTCAATCAGAATATCTTTTTATGTATTTGTGTCTTCAGTTTTCTTTCATCCGTTTCTTACTGTTTTTAGACTTACATGTCTTTCACTTCCTTAAAGTTATTCCTAGGTATTTAATACTTTTTGATGTAGTTGTACATGGGATTTTCTTAATTTCTCTTTCTGATAGTATATTATAGAAATACACCATATTTTTTGAGTATTGATTTTGTATCCTGCAAATTTACTGAATTTATTAGTTCTAACAGTTTTTTGATGGAGTCTTTAAGGTTTTCCATATAAAATATCATGTCATCTCTACATAGTGACCCTTTTGCCACTCCTTTCTAATTTGGATGCCTTTTATTTCTTGTTCTGGGTAGGAACATTGTTTTTATTTCTTGCTTGCTACTAAACCTCTTGGTCAAGAGCAAAATAAGCAGTTGTTCACTTACAAGATTATTTATTTTTATAACTTAAAATATATTTTATTTTTATTTTGTAGAAATTATTCTGACAGCATAGCATACCAGTTTGTTCTAGTTATCATGTTGCTAGAGTTTTTGCATTTTTTAAAGGAAAGTTATTACATAAAACATTTTCCCAGTGGTATAATTAATAACAAAATTTAGTGGTTTTAATGCTAATTGGTGAAATTAATATTCTTTATGGTCTTTGTATAGTTGTAGTTAGTTTCATTACTTTGGGATTTTGTATTTCTAATAGGCTTTTTTATTAATAATGTTTGAATGAGACCCAACACAAGTACTTTTTTTTTAACATTTTATTTCTTTTTAGAGAGAGGGGAAGGGAGGGAGAAAGAAAGAGAAACATGGATGTGAGAGAGAGACATTGAAGGGTTGCCTCTTGTATGCACCTGGAACAGGGACTGAACCTGCAGCCCAGGCATGTGCCCTGATGGGGAATTGATCTGGTGACCTTTTGCTTTGCAGGATGATGACCAACCAACTGAGCCACACTGGTCAGGGCCAAGTACTTTGTATATATTATATTTTGTGTACATACTATCGTACTTGATCTGCATAGTAATCCCATGTTTGAAAACAATGGATGAAGTAGGTGTCTCCACTTTTCAGTTGTGGAAACTGAGGTCCAGACTCTAACTTGCTCAGGAATATTCAGCTAGTAAGTGGCTCCCTGTGGACTCAAATGTATGTCTTCTCACACAGATTCACTGTGCCAGGTTGCTTTGTCAAAACAAAAAAAACACAACACAACAAAAAACCTACCACCTGCAGATACCTGCATGGTAGCCTAACTTCTATACCAAAACCAGTAAAACTGACAGAAGTGGATGGTGTTGTGTGCTTGAATTGTACAAATCATCTGTAAGGTTTTTAATGATTTCTTTAGAAACAGTTTTTGCTTCAGGACTGATTGATTAGAGGCTAAGAACAAAGGGGTTAGACTAAGGTACTTTAAAGGGTTTGGGTTTTTTTTTCCCCCCTTTTCTTCTTTTTTTTTTTTTTCCCCACAAAGAACAGGAGGGAAAGCAAAAAGGGGCCATAAGCTGTCCTCGCATTTGACTTTAGGTTCTTCTTCACCCATCATGGCCTCTGGTTTTCTTGTCTGGATAGACGGATGGGTTTTATTTTGTTTTACAGGTAATTTTTTCCCTTTGGTCATGATCTCAGCCCCACCTTACTTTAGCAGTATGTTTTGTCATTTAGGGCAGTCTACAGAGGTAATTAATTACAAGAGGTGCTCAGTATTTGAACATAATTGCATCTGAGACAAAGTCTCTTGAAGTGAACTTAACAAAAGTATATAATAAAGAAAATGAAGCCAAGGATTATAAATTTGGTTTATATTTATTAAAATTTAGATTGTGATTGCAGCTATAGATAATACTAATTCTTCAAGAATAGATCAGGTTTTCTTTTTTGAAGAGGTATGTAATTTTTCTGATAAAATTGCTTAATAGCATGATACTGTATCCCTCAGTTTATTTTTGGCTTTTTGCAAATTAGGGTCATTTTTGTACAGATATTTGAGGATTTCATCAGTCTTTCCCAAGGGTCACTTTTAACCCTTTAGTCATCCGTATCTCTTGGGGTACCTATCCTTTTCTTCATATGTTAACTCCTCTAGCCCTGTTAGATCATCATTTTATCAGTGACTTTGGTAATGGCAAGAATGGGAATAGACATGGGGATTAAGTTACGTGGGGAAGGATATTTGTGGACACTTAATTCTGTAAGTTGTTCATTGGAGGCATAGAGTATGATGATTCTTGGCTTGTTTAGGTAGCAGCCTCATTGCTGTGGGAACTTGGATAGTAAATACTTAAGTGATATGAACTCTGTATACACTTAGATATTCTAATATGGTTAATTTTCTGCTTTGTATTTTTCATACAGTTTACACATACGCAGATGTCCATGGTGCTTTTGAAGTGCTTGTAGGTAGAGTTATTAAGTGTTGTGGGACCTTTGGCAGATTTAGGAATTTTCTTCAAGCTCTTGTGTACCACAGGGGTTTTTATTTCACATTTTTCAAATATTATTGCCCTTTTACATGTATAAAATGTATAGAAGAATGTTTCTTCCCAGTTTAATTAGTATTGAGTGATGGTCAGGATCATGGTTTCTGATGCTAGTTTACTTGATTTGAATAGTGAAAATTAAGATTCTTGGTGTTTCTTATGTTTTATTTTCAATTAGCTGTAGAAATTCTTGCTGATATAATACAAAATAGCACATTGGGAGAAGCAGAGATTGAACGTGAACGTGGAGTAATCCTTAGAGAGATGCAGGAAGTTGAAACCAATTTACAAGAAGTTGTTTTTGATTATCTTCATGCCACAGCTTATCAAAATACTGCACTTGGACGGACAATTTTGGGACCAACTGAAAATATCAAGTAGGTATAATTCTCAAATTTATTTTTGAGAAAAATGTATGAGTTGTGAAAATTGGCATTCATAAACATTCAACAAGTGTGTTTCAAAAAATAATTCCTCCCCCCAACCCCACCTGCCTCGGTAATCTGAATGAAATTGTTCTTAGCTATACTTTAGCCCTACCTAACTCCCAGGTGTCTGGGCTCCTAATTAATTCTGGAATAAACAGTGATGGTATCATATCTCTTTTTGTGATGTGAAAAGGTTGAAATTCTTTGATACTTGTTGCCAATATTGTTTTTCTGACAATTTAATTTAGATTTCCTTTAAGGTCTAATTTAATTTCAGGTATATTATATGAAGATCTGTGCTTTTTAACTTCCTTTTAATACTGCTTTTCTTTTTCCATGTACAGATCTATAAATCGTAGAGATTTAGTAGATTATATAACCACACATTATAAGGGGCCAAGGATTGTGCTTGCTGCTGCTGGAGGTTGGTTGATTTAAATTTCTGTAACTGTTTTGTTAAACAAAGTGATGTACTAATTTAAATTTGATCCTGTTGGAAGATGTCCTAAGAGTATTTACAGAACAAACTGTTTACTCTATTTTGTTGTATATCATGTGCATTTTTGCCCAAAGTTTTGAGAGAAAAAGAAAGGTGTGCATTATACATGTATATAATAATACCGTGTATAATGTGCATAAAAACGTGGATGCGCATTATACACAGCAAAATAAGGCACTGTTTTGTGTAGGGGGAACCAGGCTTTCCCTGTCTTCTTCGGAGTTTTTTAATGGAAAAATGTACAAACCTTCTAATGTGTAAGTGTACATACATATGTAATGGAATTTACTTGCAAGAGAAGGGCATGAGTGACCTGTGAGACAATGACACTTGGAAGATGGTGCTCTATAGTTTGGGAATCATTCTAGATCTTAAATTTATCGCTTGGTCTAGCATGGAATGGTATGTTCTTTAATTCTTTCATTTGTTTGTTCATTCAGTATACCTACTAATTACTGAGAAGGGGAAGCACATAGGGAACCATGAAAATGTTTAATGGGAATCCAGACACGCAAGTGACTGGCATTAGGAGAAGGCTTCTATGGGTACATGTTTGGAGCTAGTAAATGACAAGAACATTCACATTAGATTCTGTTAGAGTTCCTGACAGTCTGAATTTCGGCAAACAGTACATCTTATTGGTTTCCAGTTTTTTTTTTTCCTCTTTAGGGCAAAGTGAAGATAAATGGAGTGTATATATTTTGTGTTAATTTTTCTCCCATTAGAAAAGACAGTAAATTAAAATTCTAGTTGCTCTAGATAGACTTCTGAGCTAATATTATTAATGGAGAAGATGAAAATAAGGTTTAAATATCTCAAATGTTAATCATTGTGGCTCTCAGCTAAGTCACATTACCTTTGTATGGAGAGCAGTGCGCTCGGAAATTCTCTTGGAAAATGGGAAGACTTGGTCAGGTGGGGCTTCAACAACCAAGCTGTCTGAAATGTCTATCATCGTTGGTGGCATATGGACACCGTGGGTTTTACTGTAGTTCATGAGTTCATTTCAACATTACTGATTAGATATCAGGATATCTAATAGTTAATGGTTCCTCCTAGATTAATTAGCACTTTATCTTATTGATACACAAATGATGATGTGCCTTATAAACAGTGGCATCTTGAATTCAATGAAATAGGTCCTACCTAGCTTAGTTAAAAATTATTGGCTTTTGGGGTAGAGTTGGTGTTGGAGTATCTGAGTCTCTGGAACACCCAACAAGGAGGGCTATAGGTAAAGATAATAAAACAGTGGATGCAGTTGTCATCAGATGCTAAGAACTGTGTGCATGCTCAGGTTTTTTCACTCTGCTTGTTGTTCTTCTACCACCATGATTTTCCTTGTTTTGTCACCCTCTGGACTGATATCCAAGGGGGCTCTCGTATATAAGGATTCTGAAAAATTACAGCATACGCTGTCTTGTTTTATACCACAAATTTGTTTGGAAAATGAGAGTGTAAGTTGTGCTTTTATATCCTAATAGAATATTTTGTTTAAGGAAATCTCATGGCAATATTTTTTAAACCACTTGCACATGCCTAAATTTGTTTTGTAAGTTTCTGTTTGTATTTAAGAAACCTTCACTGATTGACTGTTTGGGTCCTATGTTTGGATAGTAAGGGATTCAGAATCTAAGTAATTCTTAAGTTTTGGATAGCAAATAGTAGGTAGCTATGGATTTATTCAGAAATTAGATGAAATTATTTTATTTCTGAATTCTGATAGTAGAGCTCAGAGACATATCTGTGTATCAAAAACCGTATCTGTGTATCCAGCCTTCTTTAAGTGTTAGAGCTCATAGTTACATTCTTCTTTAAAAAATTTGAAAAGTGACTTTGCATTCTAGGACTTAACATGATTTTGTATAGAATGTGGTATTTTCAAGCTGTCTTAACTTTTTCTGTGAATCCACTGGTGTGTGGACGAAAACTGTCCATTGCTCCATGCAGTGGTCCCCAACATTTTTGGCACCAAGGGTCAGTTTCGTGGAAGACAAATCTTCCAAGGACAGGGGCAGGGGGCAGATGGTTTCGGGATGATTTAAGTTTGCATTACATTCAAGCTCACCTCCTTCTGTGAAGCTGGGTTCCTAACGGGGAGGGGCTGGTCTGGTCCGTGGCCTGGAGGTTGGGGACCCCTGCTCTAACAGAATGACACACCACCACCACCAAGGAAAAAAGTGTCCTATGAGCTCTCAAATGCTTTTTTGAGTGCAGATAGTTAATGTATAACTTGTATCACATTGTATCACCTTAAGCTACTGTAAACTGAAGTCTTGGCAGTTAGTTATCTGCTTTGGATTGTACTGTTACTAGATATGTGAAATATTTTCCTTTAATTTAGGAGTTTCCCATGATGAACTGCTTGAGTTAGCAAAGTTTCATTTTGGTGACACACTGTCCACACACAAAGGAGAAATACCAGCTCTACCTCCCTGCAGATTCACAGGAAGTGAGGTAGGGGAAGCCTCCTAAGCTAGTAGTTAGCCCTTTGAGTTTCTTGTGTTGCATTTATGAATGAGTATGCAGAAGGTGCATGTTTCTAACACAAGCGAAAAGGAAATAACCAAAGGCTTAAACTGAAACAGGGAAGAGGATGGACGTACTTGCTTATATTCTTTCACATTCCATATTATTTAACCACCTATTTTTCCTAAGGCAGCAATGTTTTATGGGCAATATAATTTGTTTTTTGGTGCTTTTCTTTAGCACTTTGCCCATTTATATAATGTAAGGTATAAAAGTAATCTTTTATTTTTAAAAACATCCAAATATGGACTTTCACATTAGGTTTATTCTTGAAGTTCTTCCTTCTGCTCATCAGAACCAGAACTTGCAGAGAATCTGCTGCTTATCGATTCATTAGAGGCTTAGTTTGCCACATTAGGAATGATGCTCAAAGTAGTGCCTGGAAGGAGGCCTGGTGTTGGCACTTGCAGAACAAAAATAGCCCGTTATGTTATTATTAGCTTAAATTTAGATAAAAAATATCAGATCAAAAAACAAATGATTGATTTCTACCACTGAAATAATGCATTCTTCTTTTATCAGGTAAACATCTGGTGGGTATTGTCTGTATTATTTCAGTTGGAGACCTTTGGTGAAAATCTTCTTTCCCAAACTCATGGAATTCTTTCAGATTAGACTGTACAATGTAATGAGGCCTGATAGTTTAAGAAAACAAAGTAAGAGTCATGGAGAGCATTTTAACTTTGCATTTAACGGGACTGGTGAATTTGTTTCTTTCTTGTTAAGCATGTTATATAGTGGTAATCTTAACTCGTTTTTTTATCTTAACTAGATTCGAGTGAGAGATGACAAGATGCCTTTGGCACACCTTGCAATAGCTGTTGAAGCTGTTGGTTGGGCACATCCAGATACAATCTGTCTCATGGTTGCAAACACACTGATAGGCAACTGGGATCGCTCTTTTGGAGGAGGAATGGTAAGTGATTTTAGAATTTTAAACTGACAAGACAGAACTTCTGTACTATAAATTTTGACTTTTAAAATATAAGTTGATCCTGATTGCATCCTTGGCCAGAAAAACATTTTTTTCTTTTGCCATAAAGTTCATTAGTGGGATAATTGGCCAGATTTGAGTAAGGATAGAAGGATTTGTTAATAGTACTATATCAATGTTAATATCCTAATTTTAGTAATTGCTGTGAAGTTAATTTCTTTGTTTTTCAGAAGTGCACACTAAAATGTATTTAGGGGTGAAAAGCATCCCATCTGCAATGTACTCTCAAATAGTTGAAAAAAATATGTTAAAAGAATGATGAAGCAAACATGGCAATATAAGAAGTGTTAGGTAATTTGGATAAAGGGAATTTTTACTGTTTTTGTTAACTTTTCTGTAGTACAAAGTGTATAATTGTACTCAAAAAAGTTCAACAAAATACATTTTGTATGTTAGGTTTCACATGCAATATATTTAATTTCAAATCTTTAAGCATACATAGCCAACAGGCCTCTACAGATTGATTGGGTTGGTAACAACAATGTATTATATTTTAGAAGTGGGTGCAACTACTAATTATAGGGATTCATTGCTTTATACATTATGAATTTATCTGGGGATGCATTGGGCTGATAAGTATAATTCTTAGTCTTATTTTAAATTTATTATTGAGATGGATGTCGATGGGTAAAACTGAGAAACTCCGCCTCTTAGGGCATTCACTGTTTGCCTCATATTTCATTTTTCTCTCTGGTAATTTGGACACATTTACCTACAGTTCTTCTGGACATTTTTTTTTCCTTACAGAATTTATCTAGCAAGCTGGCCCAGCTCACCTGTCACAGCAATCTCTGCCATAGCTTCCAGTCTTTCAACACTTCCTACACAGATACAGGATTATGGGGAATCTATATGGTTTGTGAACCAGCCACTATTGCAGACATGCTCCATGTTGTTCAGAAAGAATGGTGAGAAGATAAATCTTGCCCAGAACTCACATTTTAGATTAGTTTCCTCTTTACACTTTTGGTGTTTTTATTAGCATTTAATCAAAAGAATATTAGTAGCAGCCATGTTTTTAAAGATCACAGATGTTTCTTATAAGTCTCGTATGAAGCTAAATTGATTTCATACTATAGAATATTTTTAAAGATTTTTTTTTAAGATTACTTTAGGAAAGGAGATCCTAAAAGTTTAAAATGTTTAAACACCAACTAGAAGTTTGGAAAATCTGGAAGGTCTATGTTAAAAACTGAATCTGAAGTTGCCATTGCTAAAAGAAAAATGTAGTGTTTTGTAGTCAAAACTAGTACCTTGAGACAAGTATAAAGACCCAAGCTTCTTGGAAAATGTTCCTCCATCATTTCCTTTCTTCTGCCATTTTTAAATGACTTTTTATTACATCTCTCTAAATCTAGTTGTAATTATTATCAGGTTGTGATTATTATTATCTAGGTGTAATTGTTATCAGGTTTAAGTAAAATTCAACTGGATTCTTTTGAGAAACCAGTTACCCACTGACCTATCTATCCTCTAGCATATCAGAGCTTAGCAGATGGGGATTTGTGAAGTCTTAAAATTATAGCATTTCTCAAAATGGGGTTAGCCTATTTTTATATTGTACTGAACTTCTGTTTGCTAGTCATATCATTTTTTAGAAACTGACAATACCAGGAAAATAATCAGTATAGGTTAGCTTTTGCTTAGATATTGGGATCATTAGTAACTTCAAGTTTTTTATAAGTTGAAATCAAGCTGTGATATAATACATAGAATACGGCAGTATGTCTTTAGTTCATCACCACAAAATACATATTCAAACTACTTGACATTTTGATTTTTCCAATTGGTTTTTAGGATACGACTCTGCACAAGTGTCACTGAAAGTGAGGTTGCACGAGCCAAAAACCTTCTGAAAACAAACATGTTGTTACAACTCGATGGTAAGAATAAAAATTTAAGGCCTGTTTTCAAAAGGTTGATCTATATTCCAATGATTAACTGTTCTTTCTCTTTAAACAGGTTCCACTCCAATCTGTGAGGATATCGGCAGGCAAATGTTATGCTATAACAGAAGAATTCCCATCCCTGAGCTTGAAGCAAGAGTTGATGTAAATACTGTAGTTCTTACACACCATTGGGTCTTGTGTAAAAGAATTCTTGTTAACAAAGCTAAAAAAGTATGTGTCATTACAGGTATAGAATGCAAAAAGCTCTGAATGCTAGCATCTTCTCTATTTCAGGCTGTGAATGCTGACACAATCCGAGAAGTATGTACCAAATATATTTATGATAAGAGTCCAGCTGTTGCTGCTGTTGGTAAGCTTGGCCACTTTTCTCCTATACAGAAAGTTGGCTAAGTATTTTTCTTTTAGTCAGTTTTAACTGTTTTTCTTTTTTACTCCTTAGGTCCCATTGAGCAACTACCAGATTTTAACCAGATTCGCAGTAACATGTGCTGGCTTCGTGATTAAAATGCTCTTAATAAAAGTATTTTGAATGTACATATTTATAAAATTTAACAGAGGCTAGCAAGTTTTAAGCTATTAACCCATACAGAAAAAAAATTAAAATGAACACACATACTTGAAAATTTGAATGAGACACTGTCATATTTTCAAAGGATGAGACTACCCAGTGCATGGCAGATCTCTAAGAAATTATGTTGGAATGGCATACTCTCAAATCATCACAAGTATAATTTTAAGAATAAAAATCCATAAAGTATTTTCAGTTTTATTATAAAAATGCACACATAACAAAGATTGTCTTGTCATTTCTTGGCTCTACTTGCATTCAGTACTTGCTCTTGAGCAGCTTTCTTTGCTTTTACCATCTCAACAAGTTCCTAGGAAGGGACAAAGGTGGTATTTAGAGTTGGCAGACATTTCTAGTGTTTGGTATAAATATGAAAAACATTCAAATTGGGTAAGTCTATAAAGACACTACTGAAAAGGTTGCTTTTACTAACTGCCAGAGCTCTGAAAGTTTCTAAGATCATTTCTTTGTAATTTTGGCCCCATGACTACTGTAGTATGGAAATAAGCAAAAGTCTATACGCTCAAAAAAATATACAACCTTATATCGTTTCATGCAGTCCTTCTTTGTCCTGCCAGGCACTGCTTCTGCTATTTTTTCCCATCTTTCAGGTGTATTTACTGGGTATGTTTTCAAGGCTTGTTCCAAAAGCTTTTGTTCTTCTGTTGTCCAAGGGGTGAAATCTGTGCATGGACCTGTTTTAAGAAAAATTTTTATTCACACAATGGAATATTATTCAGCCTTAAAAAGAAATTTTGACACATGCTACACTATGGGTGAGCCTTGAGGGCATTATGCTGAGTGAAATACAAAAAAGATGAGCATTGTGTGATTCCACTTGTATGAGGTACTCAGAATAGTCAAGTTCACAGAGACAGAAAGTAGAATGGTGGGTGCACGGAGAGGACAACAGGGAGTTGTTTAGTGGGCATTGAGCTTTAGTTTTCCAAGACGGAAAGAGTTCTGGAGAGCGGTTTGCACAACAGTGTGAATATTCTTAATGTTATTGAACTGTATGCTTAAAGGTGGTTAAGATATTAAATTTCATGTGATACATGTTTTATCATAATTAAAAAGTGAATAAAAGAAAATCCCAATTATACAAAAATGTCTTGGAACACCTTTCCAATGAGTCTTTTGGTGCTCAAGTATCTTGGTAAGTGCCCATTCAAATCTGTTGTGTAATTTTAAACTTTTAAAGATGAGACACATAAACACCTGAGTGTTTAGAAGAGGGAGAAAAATCTAGATAGCTCAATAGGAAACAGCAGCCTTATATTGCTTGTTTCTTACAACCTTACATACTCAAGTTTTTTTTGTTGTTAAATCAGATTTATCTAGTTCCTTACAGGATTAGTGGAAAGAGCTACCTCACAGTTACAAAACTTAGCTACATGAGATCCTGGAAACCATTCTCAGTTTACACTGGAGGAAACAACTATTGAAAGTGAGCGAAGTGCTCCAAGTTTCAGTGCTGTAGAGGGAAAGTGAGCTTAGATTTTGTGTTCCAGTGTGGCACATTCACATCTAAAAACTTGTGGAGCCAGTGCCAGGTGCCTCTATTAAACTAAACCTTTTACTGTTTGAGACAACATCATATACATACCAGAAAAAAGAAAGATTTCTTCCTAAGGATGTGTTAACATCCCACCTCTTCATAAGACAATGTTAAATGGTTAAAAAAGATGACTGGTTATTCTAAGTTAATAGATACTTGCAGTTTACTTACTTCACACCATGCAGTGAGAATGCAGTAATACTTATCCTACCAGCAGTCTGACTACCACTTGAAATTTTTTCCTGTGAGATATGCTACAACGTAAAGCCTAGAAACAAGTTACTAAACATACATACAAACACATACTGTGACAAGTTAAACAATACTACCACACCAGCTCATAACACAGAGAATTTGTATTTGAAGGCAGATTAGGAACTTTTTGAAGTCAGCTTTTAAGTTATAAGAAGCCATTAGCAGAATTCCTTTTACTGGTCCTCTGCCTACATTTAACACCATAGACTTAATCATTTCCTCTCTCAGGAAAAAGATGTAAGTAACAATTTTCTGTTGTTCTCCAATTCACAACACCAAAATAAATGGAACATGTAATGCTGTAAAATTCCCGAGAAAACACTATTAAAAAAGTGGTTCCTAGCTGGTATAGCTCAGGGGATTGAGTGCTGGACTGTGAACCAAAGGGTCACCAGTTCAATTCCTGGTCAGGGCACATGCCTGGGTTGTGGCCCAGGTCCCCAGTAGGGGGCGTGTGGGAGGCAACCACACATTGACGTTTCTCTCCCCCTCCCTCCAAAAATAAAATTAAAAAAAAAGAAAGAAGGAAAATCGGTGCCAGCTTGCTGCTTACTGGTGCAATTAGAGAGGAGACTGTCCATTAGGCCCATCAGAGGTGAAGAGGAGTCATGCCCACATTCCTGCCCTCACAGGGTCACCCCTCTCACAGAAGACTGGCTGCCTCCCACATGGAAACAAGCCTGAGAAGAAAGGGCTGAGAACAGTGTGCTCACACCTGAATGTTGTCTGCTATTTTGTGGAAGGCGTAAGGGAGCAGAAGAAAAAAAAACTAAAAACTGCCCCTCCAGCTATACGGAACTTCCACTTTGGTGCTTAACTTAAAAAGCCGAAATGATGCCCAACCCAGACTGCCCAAAAAACAGCTGATTTTTGCAACTGCAGGATGTATTTTTCCTCTTTATAGAACATTGTAAGTCTCAATATTTTCAAACTGAAATTTTGGGATAATGAACCAGTCTTAGGAGCACAGGAAAAGTGTGACAGACTAGAGGACAGGGCCGGGTTAACATGTAAAAGTCAAGGCTATTAGCTAATCCCAAAATATATATTTGGAATGGTGACCTGGAAAGCATACCCAAGATTAGCTTAGGAAAGAAAGGACTGGTGGCTCACAAATGCATGAAGGGAAACAACTTCCTCAAACTTGCTCAGAAACTCAACAGAAAAAAATGTCACATCCCACAACACACATACATGACAAAAGTTCCGCAAAAAAATACTCATAAAATGGGTGTAATAAGCTCTGACACCTTCTGTTCATGACCCATTAAATATATTTCATAACCCACTTATGAAGGAGGCTTAGGGAGGCTAGGTCATGATTTTCCGTTTGAAACCCACTGGTCCAGAGCAATCAAATTAGCTAGAATAGCCAAGACAATCTCAGCACCCTAACAGTTTTTTACTTTTTACTTTGAAATAATTTCAGAAGAGTATAAAGAATCCCCACCTGTTCTACCCTGACTCCAAATATGTGAACACCATACTTGCTTAATCTTTCTATATACACATTTATGTAAGCTGCAGACATGCTGTCCCTTTATTTCTAAGTTCTTCCATAAAAACACGATCATTTTCTTAGTTACAGTGTACTTTTCAGTCAGGATAGGTCTACAGATCTATCCAATTTCAACTGCCCCAATATCTGCCAGCAGTGATTTGTAAAATCTGGTGAACAAAACAAATACACCCCTCCCCTAAGGACACTGTGGAAGAACTGCACTTCTCAGTAGTGTTAACTAAATTCATGACTCGCCTGAAATGCATGCTTTACACCTTCCAGTCTGCTTAACACTATTTCCCAATCATTCTGAACACAGACCTTAGGTCTTGTATATCTTCACACAGTGTGGATACATGGCTAGCATTTTCTACTTACAGAAAAAATTTAATTACCTTCAAATCGTTCAGAAGGTGCTGCATTGTCTGCTTGAGGCACCACTCCATGTTCTTTTTTAAATTTATCAAAAGCCTTTTTGTTTATGTCATCTTTTTGATGTGGGTCTGAAGAATGAAAAAATTTAAATATATTACAGATCACCTCATTTAGTCTTTCATTACTTGTACAGATTATTTTAAAGTACTCAAGGTATCAAAGAAACAAAACTGTAATTCACC
Organism: Phyllostomus hastatus; assembly: GCF_019186645.2. NCBI lineage: Eukaryota > Metazoa > Chordata > Mammalia > Chiroptera > Phyllostomidae > Phyllostomus > Phyllostomus hastatus. Next base: position 45,110,130 of record NW_025334041.1, read on the forward strand.
AAGTTTTTGAAGACTCTTTGCTTTGCTGATAACATCTTTGGCGGTTCTCTTCACTCCAGAAGAAGAATGTATGTTCATGTAATTAGCAATAACTTCCCATCTAGAGCAATCAATATGATAGTTAAGGAAAAGAACCTCCAAAACAAAAACCAGAATGACACATTTCTATTTATTTAAAATATTTTATTTATTTTTAGAGAAAGGGGAAGGAAAGGAGGGAGAGAAATATCAATGTGTGGGTTGCCTCCTACATGCCCCCTACTGGGGGAACAACTTGGCTTGCAACCCAGGCATGTGCCCTGACTGGGAATCGAACTAGCGACACTTTGGTTCAATCCACTGAGCAACACCAGCCAGGGCTGACCCTTACATTTTTAATGCAGAGGGGTCAACTACAAATCTATAGACCTAGCTCTAAATTGGTGGTCTAATTATCACTATTGCCTATTGTTTTTGCTTCTGTAAGATTTTGTGTACAAATCAATGGAAATAAAACCTCACATTTGTGTATCCCACCATTTGTACACATACTTAGGAGATAAATGACCCTGAAAACAGCTTTAGTTTCCTGATCTTATAAATGAGGGAGCCTGGATTTCTAAGACTTCTTTAAGTTCTAAAGTCAAAACTTTGCAATAAGCTCAGGTTTGAAGTGAGAAGCAACAATGAATTAATATTGACACAAACTCTAGTCCCTAATACAAGCCATGACGGAATAAGCCAACATAACGGCCAAGGTTTGTCTCATAATTTTTAACTTCCTCAGATACTGATGAAGCATCCTGCTGTGTGTGTGTGTGTGTTGGTGTAAGTTGTTAAGACTAGTAGGTTCAAAATACACTCTGCCTTTCATACTTCCCACTGTGGCACAGAATTTAGTGGAAGACAGTCTGTCCAGACTGAAGCTTATCTCTGGAAGTTCCTGCTATAACCAATGCTGTTAGTTGGATATTTGTCTACATTATCCCCAGGCTCCAGTATGCAATGAAGAGAAATTTAATTAAAATTAGCACCTTGAATTTGTTCCAGCAGGGAAGAGGTTCACAGCTTTTATTAGTAATTGCAGATCATCTTCTGACCAGTTTTTGCTGCCATTTCCACCTCCGCCAGTTGATTTCTCTGCATTCTTAGATGCTTGTCTCATTCGAGCCTCAGCTTCCTCTTTCTCTTTTCTAATTTGCTCATTTATTTCTTCTATCTACACAAATATAATAGGTAAGCCAGGGACTTAAAGCATCTTGCTACTCTACACTCCTTTTCTGGGTGGGGTCTGTGGTTCTTCTCAACTCTCAGTATTGTCCTGACAACGATGCAGGGCAACCCCAAGACTGGCATCAGCTTTTCACTCGGGCTTATGGGCGGCCAAACTCTGTTTAAGGAACCAAAAACCACCCTTTGCTTGACCCACCTTCTATTTCTATCATGTGACCTCTACTTGCCTTGGACACCACTTGTCAAGCCTCCAATCACTGGGTTATTCACACACGAGGCCATTTCAAACCTTTAAGCTCATACCCACTCTTTCAGCAGATAATTTCAATTATTTTTCTACAAAAAGGTAACAGCACAGTAAAGTGGTCTCTGTTTTAACTTGAGGTTTTACCCTTTACAATGTTACTTACAATCTGTAGTCAGACATGCACAAGTGAAAAAAGAAAACCTTTACGTGACTTTGTTGCTTCTGTGGGATGCTCTCTTGGAGTCCTTTTGGACTCCTTTCCTCACTTAAATTCCTCAGAACTGGTCACTAAATCCCAACAATTCCAATGATTCCCATCATTACTCTCCCAGTCCAAGCCTTCCAGTGAGAGTCTTATAACTAGTAACTTACACTTACCTAATGTGTCCTGCCTATCAAAGATTAATAGTGCAGTGGTCACCCTTTCCTACTCAAAGATCTCTAGTAATGGAAACCAGCCATCATGGTATTAAAAACATGCTTAACTTGGTGCTACTTTTCCTAACCAACTTCATCTCCCCCTAACTTCCTACTGCTCCCTATATTTTACAGTTCATGCTGTTGCCCTGACCTTCATTTTTCACATTGTCCATCCTTTTAGGCTGGCTCAAACCCTCCACTGAGCCCTCCTTGACCACTCTAACCAGGGGTTGGCACTTCCTGTCTAACCTACAGCATTTACTGTGGGCCCCTCATTTTTTGGTCCTTAGGCCTTTTCTCTTCAGCCTAATTGTTCCTGAACTCCTTTGTGGCAGCCATAGCATTAGGCATTTTGACAGATCACCTAGGCACAGTGCTATGTATAGTAGGTACTAATACTTATTGCACTGAATTGAATTTCTGGGCCTCTTTTCTCATCCATAAAATGTTGAGATTAGACAGAACAAATATATCTTTTGGTTCTAAATATTATCCTACAAAAATATTCAATGAATAGTCAAGACAAGTATTTTTTGCTAAGAATGATTTAAAAAAACTATGAATAATGTGTTAGGATAACATAAATCAAACATTATACATTATAACCATATACACTAAATGCAATTTAAATCAACAATAACACTTACTGTAAGCAAAGCAGAGGAGGGACCCAAGAGAAATGCCCTCTTTGCCCTGGTAGTAACTTACATGTTAGGTGGGGAAATACTGAGGTGAAAGCAATACAATAAGCAGAAATATATGCTAAATACAAAGTAGGAGTGATATATTCTTCTATTACCTGTTTTTCCAGAGCAGCCTTTCCTACTTCTTTTGTAGATGATGTGAGTGTGTCATTCAAGCACTGTAAACTAAGGGGAAAGAAGGGATGAAACTTTATCCTAAGCCCAGGAGAAGATTTCAGTATTAGTTCTATAGTTATACCTTGCTAATTCAAGGCGATCACAGAGTTTTTCCACTTCTTCCATCATTTTAACCCGCTCTGCCTCATTGTCAGAAAAGTGGTTCCAGGTCTAAAAGCACAAACATAAACATTTTCATCTTGTATCTACTGACACTCAAAAATACATCCATAGACACAATTAAAAAGCACAAAGTTCTCAAGAGGTTCATGAGGGGAGCATATCGTCTTCTGACCATCAACAACCACACTTCCAGGGTACCTCCTAGGGCTTTTCCTGACCTCCTAGCAATAAAAAAGATATTACCAAGTGTGTGGGAGAGCAAAACAAAAAAGGTGATGGTGCAGAAGAACTTTGGATATTATAAAAGTCAGAATATTCTTCTGAGAACCACTTAAGAATCAAATCTTATATGACTCAAATTAAAATCCCTTTAAGCTGCCTATTCTAAGTAGTGTGTTGTGGGCCGAACTATAAAATTTCCTGGAATATTATTATTATTATTATTTAATCCTCTCCCGAGGATGTGTTTTATTGATTTTAGAGAGGAAGGGGTGGGGGGAGAGGGGAAGAGGGAAAGAGAAAGAAAGAGAAACATCAATCAGTTGCCTTCTGTACATGCCCTGACTGGGGAACAAACCTGCAACCTTTTCGTGTACTCCACAAAAAGGATGATACTCCAACTAACTGACCCACCTGACCAGAGCTGGAAATATTAAGTTTACTGAAACTAAAGGAAAAGGTAATGTGTTAAAGAATAGGAGGTATCAGAAAAATTCGATTAAAGATTATGCTTAGAATGGAACATTGTGATGTATCTGGATATACAAGAATTGGAAAGTACTTCCCATGCTGCTGACACTTAATGCCTTCCATTCCTCACTTTTCTTTGCTTCCGTAATGCATGTAGTTTGGCTCTCACTAAGGTTCCAATTCGTCTTTTACTGTTCACACTGCCCTAGGCTTCCAAAAGCACTACTGATTTTCTTCCTACTTGTCTGGGTCACTTCTTTCAGGCTCCTCTTCCTTGTTAGTACCTTTAGAATTGCAGTTTGCCAGAGTTCCACCCTCCATTCTCCTCACTGTATTGTCTCCCTGGGTGATCTCATCTACTCACAAGGTTCCCGGTGCCACTGAGATGTGGGTGATCCCACTCTTGAACTCCAGACTTGTACACCCCGTCACTTATCTTCATTTGAATGCCTCACTGTGCTTAAGAGGCCTGAAACTGAAATCATCATCTCGCCCAGCTTTCACCTCTTCCTCTGTTTTCTATTTTACTGAATTATACTGTCATCCAGCCAGTGTCCCATACAAGAAACCAAGACATATATTAACCCTCACTCCTTCTCTAATACCTCCAACATATAATTAATACCCAACAGGTAGCAGCCTATTCTGTCTCCTAAATATTGGTTCATTTCATCTACATTTTTCTACTCCTATCATCTCTATGGCACTAAGGTTCTTGCCATAATACTCTCACTTGGATTATGACGAAAGTCTCCCAATTAGTTTCTCTAACACTAGTCTTCTCTACACATCTTGACTAAAACCAACTCAGCATCAGATTAAATTAGCAAGACATATAATGTCCTTCAAAATCTGGCTCCTCCTTACCTCTTGAGTGGTCTCTGGCTCATTAAACCCCATTCCTTTGGAACACTACATTCTCTCAATGCTCTGTGATATCTTATTGCTAATTCCTCACACCTTCTGCTTTACCTGATTAAATCCTACTACATCCAGAAAGCCTTCCCTGACTACCTTTTTGGTACCTTCTCATCCTACTATTCATCTTATAGTGTTAGAAACAGCTGTTTGTCATTCTCCATCATTAACCAGCAGATTCCTTTAAGGTCAAGGACTGTGTCATCATTATATCCACATCAATTATAACTGCTTGGCACATTATAAGTACTCACCGGATATTTGATAAATGAATAACTGAACTCATGCTGGAAAGGGGCAATAAAACAAAGTTACCAAATGCCAGAACTTTTAACCTCATTTATGCATCATCTCTAAGAACTATTCAAGCTTTTTATTTTCTGATTGGCCTTTCAATTTTTTTTTTTTTTGCTTTCACATTATATGCCCAATGTGCCAAGCACTACATGTAAATGATCTCATTTAATCTTCACAGCTCCATCACTAGATATTATTTCAGCTACTGTGTAGGTAAAGAAATTGAGGAACAAAGGGGTTTGAGGCAACAGCCTGAAGGCCACAGATAGTTAAGAAGAGAAGGACTTAGATCCCAGGCTGCTTGCCCTGAGCCAATCCTCTTTACCACTACGATATATTGCATCCTTCTCAAAACAATTTTCTAGGTAAAATCTGAGGAAAATATTTTGTATTTTCTGATAAGGAACAGTACTGGTCTTTGACTCTACCACTTTAAATGTAAGAACATCTCTTGGACAAAATCACATTTGAAAACTTCTGGGGTTTTTTGATCAATATTTTTAAGTGAAAAATACATTTGAATGCAAACTATCAGTACTCACCTAAATGTTACCCCTTTATTTAGATAAAAATAAAAGCTTTTAAATTCTTAAAAACACCAAGGTTTAACTTCCAAAATAACCTTTTCTAAGGTAAGAATTAATTCTGCACAATTAAGAAAGCGACCAGTCAAAAGCAAATTGTGGCACATTATCAGAACAAACAATACGGTTCCTCTAACAAATGAATGGCACTGGAGGAAGGAGGGAAGATGGTGATACAGGGAGCCTGTCATCAGGCTCCACAATTAGCCAACAGAAAACTGAAGCCTTTGCAAATATCTTATTTAGATCCTAACTTGAATAAACCAATTATAAAAAGACATTGCTCAGATAATCAAGAAACTACAGACCAAATATTAGAATATTAAATAAGTTTCTTAGCTTTGAAAATGGCATATTTAGATAAAAAAAATCAGAGTTGCATACTGAAATATGCATGCGTGAAATTTTTAAAAAGTGAATTTAAAAACATTTACATTTTGAGATAAAATGTGTACAACAGTTTGATTTGCATGATATAAAAAAAGAAATATTTTGAAGTTTAATCAGCAACTTTATTTATTTGTTACCTAGTTTGTTCAGTCAGCCTGACATACCTTGCATGAGTTTCGAAGTTTTTGCCTTTCCTTCTTTATGGCTTTTTTCTGAATATCTTTTTCCTTCTTTGCCAATAATGCTTGTTGTCTAACTTCCTCTTCTTCTTTCTCTTTAGCTAATCGAGCAGCTTCTAATTCAGCTTGTCTTTGCTTTAAAATGGGGAGTAAAATCATTTTAATAAGAAAATTAGAATTCCCAAATGCTCTATAATCTTATTTAAAAAATGCAATCTTTTAATAAATTAATTTATAAAAAAGGTGATATGTCAAACTTAATGAAGACTGAAGGTTGAATGGGGAAACACAACTGGTAAAGTTCTACAAACATTGATTAGAAATAAAAGACACATATTAGAAATAAGCACGGTACTAAAGAAATTTTTATGACATCATGTTTTTGCTCAAAAGTTTACTAGTAAGGAAGATCCCTCTAGCAATTGTACAAGTTATGATTCATTCACAGTAGCACCTAATTCTCTGCTTCCACATTATAGTTTTTCAATGAGATTGGAAAATTATTTTATGAACATTTGAATTCTAACTTTATCAAATGTCATCTTACTTTTTCTTTAGCTTCTTGTTCCTTCCGTTTTGCTTCTGCTTTTGCTTTCTTTTCTGCTTCTTTCTTGGCCTTTTCTTCTTCCTTAAATTTTTTTATTCTTGGATCACAGATATATGCATTATCTACCAGAAAAAAAGTTCAATCTTTTGAATTTCTAACATTTAATTAAAGAACTTAGCCCTGGCTGGCATAGCTCAATGGATTGAGCACGGGCTGCGAACCAAAGTGTCACAGGTTCGATTCCCAGTCAGGGTACATGCCTGGGTTGCAGGCCATGACCCCCAGCAACCGCACACTGATGTTTCTCTCTCTATCTCCCTCACTTCCCTCTCTAAAAATAAATAAATAAATAAAGTAAATAAAAATCTTAATAATAATAAAAAAAGAACTTAAGAAAATAAATTATACTTACCAACTAATGTTCTTATTCTGTTCATTTCTTCTTTTTTTCTTTGTGCCCTTGTTGCTCTGTTCTGCTTTTCAATCCATCTCCTTTCATCGCGACTATAAAATAGAAAATATTGGAAACAAAATACTGCTCATAGGTAAGACTAAAAATATAATATAAATTTATATGTAAATAATGTCTGAAAAAGTTATAATGCTATGTAACTATTAACATTAAAGTGTGATTCTACTTATAATTAATTTGGGTTAATATTTTTGGAATATTTATGTCAACCAAATGTCCCAAGAAAAATTAAAATAAAATGTAGGTTAAGCAACCAGAAGAAAAAGAATTTGTTGAATTGAGCTTTTTGGATAATTCTACTCCTTGACATTTTCTTAAGTATATCTTACCTGACAACTGATCTGGGCTCATTTAGCTTAACTTGTGAGAAGGGTCTCAAAATATCAAAGCTCATTTAAAAAGAATACACAAAGAGAAAATATAAAAGGAAATATATGTAGTATATTTTTACATCATCACAAATACCAAGAAACTAACTAAATATCTTCCTTTATTAATGATTTATATACATACCATTCTGCTTTTTCTTTTTCTTCTTCATCTAAATAAGAAAATTCTCTCCAAGAATCAAAATTATACCTATAGGCAGAAGTAAAATCAAACAAGAAAAAATAAACTTTTTAAAATTAACTTAGAGGTATATAATTTTAAAAACATTAATGGCAAGTGGATGAATTCATTTTAATAAATCCATCCACTCTCTTTTGGTACTGAATTAACACTATGCTCAAATCTTTCTTCTTTTTAAAATGACATTGTATTTGGTATGAAAATCTAAAATATACTTATCATTTCCCCTGATCAAAATCATACCTCCCTGCTATTCCTTCTGTTAGGTTTCTCCCTTGCTGGGGACTTGTTAAATTTTCCCTGCCTCCACCTTTGCTAGTCTGTCAAGTCTTAAAGTAACCACTGTAGTGGCTATTTATCTCTGGTTTGCATCTTCTGAGCATAAAAGCAAGTATAACTGATAGAGCTAAATTTAATCATTTTTGTTCTACAGTGATTTTATGTTTCAATTTACCAGATACTTAATGAGAAAATACAGCACATATAAAATAACCACAGAATATTGTGCTTATTAAAAATTAAGAAATTAGTTATAGAGACAAATAGTACTGTTTCCTCCACATGTACCTAAGTACTTTTAATAGCAAGATAGCTAAATGAATATGTATTTATTTTTATTCAGTTCAAATGACTTCTCAATTTCCATTTTTTTATCACTATAGTGTGTTTGATATCTAGAAATTTGATTAATAGAAAACATTAAAAAATCCTAAAAGTCTAAATATCACATAGGAGGTAACAGTGTGAAAATATGCATTAATTTCTGAAAAAGTGCTTTTGTTCAGTGAAGGCTCTCCCATACCTTAATTAATTTATGAAGAGTCAATTAAGTACTTACTGAACACATATGCTTTTTTAAAAAATGACAGCATCATAAAATCAGTGTATTTACTTACCAGAAAGAATAAAATGCATCTACATCTTCAAATGATGAATTCATGTCGCCTAGTTTAGGGACATTTTTTTTATTTGACCATCTGAAATATTAAAAGAAAGAAAAATTCAATTAAAAATCTGGTACAAAAGTTCAACAAATGAATTTATAAAAAACAATAAGAGTTTTTATTAATCCCCCAAATCTCCCTCTCCTAGACCCTCTAGGACTAAGAGATAAAGCTGGAAGATTAAGAGCTGGAAGATTATGAAACAATGTAGGTGCAACAGAGGACAAAGGTGGATGGGAGAGAAAATAATGAAATGGTGTTTTAACCATCAGGTTATCTTTAATGCTATAAGTTGTAGGGTTGTAGCAGCTGCCCAGGGCTGGCTAGGAAAAGTAGGCACTAAGGTCCCCTTTTCCAAACTCACTTGGCTCCTGCCTGTAAACAGGCAGTACAGAAGCAACCTACATAGGCCTAGCTTTTAAAAATTGTTAATACTCACAGAGGAGACAGAGTTCCATTCCCTCATTACTACCATTTGCTCCCTAAGAGGCACGACTTTTAGGTTCAGCACTTTATCTAGCACATACGTCACATAATGAAGGATCCTAAGGTTGCTTACTGACATATTTTCCATTCTATAAAATCATTCCATTAACAAATAGTATACTGCTTTTTTATTCTTTCACCACCTTCAGCACTGTTAAAAAACAAATGTGAGAAGAAAGCCTGGAAGAAATGTCAGGCCATACCAAATGGCTAATCAAAGTGGTTCTCAAACTTGGCTGCACATTAGAATCACCTGGGAACATAAAAACCCTATATGAATTCCAAAACAATTTCATTGAAACCACAATCTCTTTAGATGGAACCCAGGTACCAGAACTTTTTCACATTCTCCAGGTAACTCCAATGTGCAGTCAAGATGTACTCTGTAAAAACTTTTCAATGCAGATGGAACCAAAAAATTTAGAATACTGGGATATCCTATGTAAAAACTGATTTAAATGAAATAAACTACATATGCTTTAATCTTAAACATAAGTCATCCTTCATCAGAGAACCTCATAATAAGATGTTAAAATAAGAAAGCTCTTTTTCAAATGATAATGGGCCAAATAGAGTAATGTACCCATTAATAATAAAGGAGAAGCAAAAAAAAAGAGGAATTACTGAGACCTAAGTATCAGTATGACTCTACATAAAGTCAGTTCTGTCCCCCAAAGGAAACATAAAAGAAACACATGCCATGACTTATAAAAGAATTTCACTATGGAAGGATAAACTTTGTTTACAGAGCAAAACAGAAACCTGGAGACTACAAGAGGCGGGCCCACAGAGCAGTGATTTTTCAACCGGTACACCACAAGAATTTTTAAAACATGCAATACCTGATTATTTAAATCTATGGCACTGACCTCTTTTCCCTTAGGTTGTTAAATTAAAAATGACAACAGCTGACACAACGACAGCCATCCAGTGTGAATGAGTCAAAATTATACTTATTCTTTTGTCAGATCAGCAAAATAATATTTTTTGGTGTGCTGTAGAATTTTAGTAATTAGTTTATGGATGCCATGAGCTGAAAAAGGTTGAAAATTCCTGCAATAGAGCATAAAGATCACAAGGGGACACCTTAACTCACCTGGAATTCCTTTCAAACACTGGGGAAAACACTTCAAAGAAATTGTCCTTGGCTTCACTTTTAGAAGGAACTGAGTTATCAAAAGTAGGATCTACACTGTTAAACGCTCGTCTTTTCACTGGATCAGATAACATTTCATAAGCTGAGGAAAAAATGGTAAGGTTACAGTACTGTGACATTTTTTTTTCCTGAGAAAATAAACACTTCCTTTTAAAAAAGTTATTTTTCATATTTAAACATTTTGTGTGCTTGGGGAGTAGAACTGATTTAGGTAAGGAAAACTCTAGCACTACTGTGTATAATTCCTTAAGTGGCTCTTCTGGTCAAGATGGGAGTGTAGGTAAATGGATCTCACATCCTCCCATAAACTGCAACAAAATTACAACTAAGTTACAAAACAACCATCATTCAGAAATGCTTGAAATCTACCTGAACAGAAGTCCTATAACTAAGGATATAAAGAAGCCACATTGAGACTGGTAGAATGGATAGAGACCCCGAATGAGTTGGTCCCACACCCACATGTAGTGGATTAAAACTGGAAGAAGTATCTCTCCACTGTGGAGGCCTCCCAGGAGGAATGGGGTGTCCCAGTCCCACACCAGGCCCCCAGCCCAGGGTTCCAGTGCCAGAAAGAGAAGTCCCCATAACTTCTGGGCTTCTGGATTCTAGGCAATTCCTCTTAAAGGGCCCACACATGGGACCTTTAGTCTTACATGGATTCACTTGCTCTGAGCCCCTCAAAAGACACCAGAGACATACAGGGAGGACCTGAATTGTCCAGCATCAAGGTGAAGGTTGAAGGGGCAGCTTTCTCCCTGACAGAAGTGCTAGAAGAGGCCATTGTTCCTTTGCTGAGGCCTCTCCCCACAGAGTCAGCAGGTAGGCATCATTTCTGAGTCTTTATCAACCTGGCAACACTGTTCTCCCTGTCCTGGTGATCCCTGAGATCCTGCCCCACCCAACTCGCAGGCCCACCCAAGTTGTTTCCAGTGGCTTTTCTATAGAAACAGCTTGTCTTGGCTCATGCTCTGGACTTTCTTAAAATATTTCAAAGATTCACAAACCCAAACAAGCAGCACCTAGCCTCCACATACCTCATACATATTGCGAAGTGGTCCTAGACCAGCTTTAGTACACTCACAGCTTGGCCTCTCCCAGCACCTCCCAGCCCAGCAGCCACCTGCAGATCGCTTTGCAGCCCATACCAGGTTGCTCTGGACAAGGCACAGGTGGCAACTGACCTCAGACTGAACCTCCCAGGAGGCCCCAGAATCAATTAACCTAGTGGACAGCTTCAGATCATGCTGAAGCACCACCTAACCACCTCCCTGAACAACACACTCAAGGGCAAACTCATCAGGCACCAGACCCCTGCTGAAGGCGGTCCTGCTCTGTAGAGTGAGCCCCTGAACAGCAGATATCCATGGTGGTCACGGCCAGTCACTGAAGCCAATTAAGATGGAGGTAAATTCCTCCCACTAAGGTGCGAAGGGCAATCAAAGCTCAACTGTAGCAGGAGAGTGCACACAGCTCATATGGGTCTTGCACCTGGAATGCCCAGCTCAGGTGACCCAAGAGGCCGTGTGCCCTTAGGCCCTACAGGACACCTACTGCATAAAACCACTCTACTAAGACCAGGACATGTAGCAGCTCTGCCTAAAACACAGAAACAAACACATGCAGGCAGCCAAAATGAAGAGAGAAAGAAACATGTCCCAAGTGAAGGAACAAAACTCCAGAAAAAGCAATAAACAAAATGAAGACAAGCAATTGACTAGATGCAGAGTTCAAAACACTGGTCATATGATGCTCAATAATCTTAGGGGAAGAGTAAATGAACTTAGTAAGAAGTTCAACAACATAGAGATAGGAAACATAAAAATGGACACAGAACACATAAAAAAGAACCAGTCAGAAATGAAGAATACATTACAGGGAATCAACAATAAAGTAGATGGCCCTGACCGGTGTGGCTCAGTTGGTTGGGCGTTGTCTTGAAAAGCTAAAGGTTGCTAATTTGATTCCTGATAAAGGCATAAGCCTGTGGGTTTGTTCCCTGGTCAGGAGCGTATGAGATGCAACTTACTAATGGTTCTCTCTCACACTGATGTTTCTCTCCCTGTCTTTCTCCTTCCCTTCCCCTCTCTAAAAATAAGTAAAATCTGAAGATAGTTTAAGGGGCCTCTGGGACAACCTCAAGGACATCAACATTCACATCATGGGGATGCTGGAAGGAAAAGAGAGAGCAAAAACTGAAAACCTATTAAAAAACAACAGGAAACTTCCCTACATTACTGAAGGAAAACAATACACCAAGTCCAAGAAATGCAGAGTCCCAAACAAGATGAAGGCAAGGAAGCCCACATCAAGACATATCACAGTTATAGTGCCAAAGGTTAAAGACAATCTCAAAAGCAGCAAGAGAGAAGCAGTTAGTTACCTACAGGGAGCTCCCCTATAATTCCCAGCTGATTTTTCAAACTCTGTGGATCAGAGGGATTGGCACAAAATCTTCAAAGTGGATGAAAAGGAAGGACTTACAACCAAGATTACTCTACCCAGCAAAGTTATTATTTAGAATGGAAGGACAGATAAAGAGATTCCCTGGAATACGATAATCAGTTTTGTTTCTAAATATAAATAAATAAATGATTAAAAAATTAAAACAAAAGATTTTTTTCCTGAAAATTTGGGCCAAAAACATGGGTGCACATTATACACGGCAAAATATGGTAAATCAAAAAGGCATATACACCCATATGTTTGCTGTAACATTATTTACAATAGTTAAGACATGAGCCCTGGCTGGTGTAGCTCAGTGGATTGAGCGCAGGCCTTCAAACCAAAGGGTCACTGGTTTGATTCCCAGTCAGGGCACACACCTGGGTTGTGGACCAGGTCCCTAGTAGAGGACGAATGAGAGGTAACCACACATTGATGGTTCTCTTCTTCTCTTTCTCCCTTCCTTCCCTTCTCTCTCTCAAAAAAAAAAAAAAAGAACGAAAGAAAGAGAAAAAATAAAGATATGGGAGCAACCTAAGTGTCCATCAGTAGATGAATGGATAAAGAAGAATACTGTATATGTACAATGGGATGACTTAGTCATTAAAAAAAAAAAAGAAAAAATGAAATCTTGCCAGCTGCAACAACATGGATAATCCTACAGGGTATTGTGCTGAGTGAAAAAAGTCAGAGAAAGACAAATGTCCTATGATTTCACTTATACGTCAAAATTAAAAACCAAAATAAACAACGAAGCAGAGTAGAAACAGTCTCAGAGATAGAACATTCTGATGGTTGACAGATAGGGGGTTAGTGAGATTGGTGAAAAAGATGAAGGGATTAAGAAGTACAAATTGGTTGTTACAAAGAAGTCACAGGAACATAAAGTTCAGCACAGGGAATACAGACAGTAATACTGTAATAACTGTATGGTGTCAGATGGGTACTAAACTTATTTGTGTAATCACTTCATAAGTTATATGAATGTCTATCCTTTTGTACAACAGAAACTAATATAATACTGTATGTTAAGTGTAATTAAAAAATAAAAACATTATTAAAAAATACTCATCCCCTGAAGAAAAATGAATTGTTAGAAAATTAACTGTTGGATCCCAAGGTTTTGAAAGATCAAAAGACCTTAGGCATCTTGAACATTGTGTGTAAGAGTGGGCCAATGAGTTTGAAAAGTTTGTATACAATTTTTTAACAATTAGCATTGAAATGTAAAATCACATTTAAGGAAACATTTAGAAATGGTGGTACCTATATTAATCTGCTTAATGAGGATATGTAAATATGTAATATGGCTATGTAAATAGCAATAAACAGTAGTGGGGCCTATATTAGGATATAAACAACATCTTGATGTAAATTAGCCAAACATTTGAGGAACAGTTTAGTCCTATAAAGTACTATTATCTGAAATGGAGAAAAATCTTAGTATTTTCATCATTGGATATAACACATATAAATCAACCTAGGATGAGCTTCTCATAAGATCACCTGGTGCCCTGACCAGTGTGGCTCAGTTGGTTGGAGCATTGCCCAGTAATGGAAGGGTTGCAGGCTTAATTCCTGGTCAGGACACATACCTAGGATGCAGGTTCAGTCCCACTCCAGGTGTGGGAGGCAACCAATTGATGCTTCTCTCTTGTACCAATGTTTTTCTCTCTCCCTTCCTCTCTCAAAGAAATGAAAAAATGTGCTTGGGTGAGGATAAAAGATTAAAAAAATATATAAAAGAATTGCAGAACCCAAGGCCCTAGCTCAGATCTACTGGATGGCACTCTACATGTATATTTTAAAAAAAGTAATCTGGTGATCTAGTTAAAATACAGATTCCAATTCAGCAAGTTTGGTGTGGGGCCTCTGAGCTTCTGCATTTCTGACAAGCTGCAAGGTGCTGCTGATGCTGCTGGTTAGGAGAACCTCACTTTGTGTAGTGAGGCTCCCAGGAAGATTACCAGAAATAACCAGATGTAACTAAAAATGTTTTTAATATGTCATGATATAGTTAAATGAACTACAGTGTACTTTGGAAACCCAACCCCAGCAATGAATAATCATAATTATTAGAAACTCCTGACTCTAAAATATTTTCTTACCTTTAGTTATGCAAGTAAAGTAGTCATTATCGCCTTCTTTTATTGGTTCACCAGCTGCTTTCCGTTTGTCTGGGTGATGCTTTAAAACCATGGCTTTATCTACAAAAGAAGCCAGATTTAGATACTTTGTTCCTTTAGATATCAAAACTAAAAGTAAAGACAAGCGAAACAGACCATCTCTAAAATCACAGTGCTAATTTAAAAGTACTTTTTCCTATGGTAAAATATAAGCTTATATTAAGTGTGGAGATTACAGAGAAACAAAGAATTATTTTAAGTGGCCAAAGTGCCAGCACCTGAATATGATTACTGTTACCATTTTAGTGTATTTCCACAGACTTTTTCCCCCTTAAGCATATGCTTCAAAAACTTTAAGTATAATCATGCATATATATACACCAATTTATATTCTGCTTTTTCAACCTAACACTACAGTATTTGCATTTTCCATGTTCTTACAAACTTCAAAATAAAAATGATTGCTGGTGCTTAGTACAGCATTTCAAGTAGATTTACCATAATTTATTTAACTATTTCTCTACCACTGAGTGTTTAGATTGCTTCAAATTTTCCATTATTAAAAATCCTAACTTAATCATTTTGTAGAGAAGTATTTTTCCATATTCAGGATTTTTTCTTAGGATGTATTTACCGAAGTGAAATTAGCGATTGAAAATGCAGGAACAACGTCCCTTCTAAAGTAAACCACTTCACACTCCTCTTTGGACATCTTTTTCACTGTAGCCCCACCAGCACTAGATGTAATTATTTAAGACTACGATCATCACTCATGCTCAACAATTCTTTTTTGTTTCTATTTTTTATCCTGTATCTGTGGAGGAAGAAGTTGTCAGTTTTTCTTCTGAGTCTGTGAGTCACTTGACAATAACAGCTAGCTGTTAACACCTATTGAGCATTTACTATGTACACGGCATGATTTATCAGTTAATCTTTTCAATCATCACATGAGCAAAGTACTATTATTTTCTCCATTTTACAAGCGAGGAACATGAGGCACAGAGGGGTTAAGTAACCAACCACTGCAAGCTGTCCAAAGTCCTGACCAAATCTGGCTCCAACCCTGGCAGCCTGACTCCTCAGCCTGTGCTTATGTGCTGCCTCTCAGTCCTTCATGGTTAATGCTAATGCTTTCCCAGCTGCTGGAAATGAACTTATGTTTTTAAAAAACATTGTCATTTTTATTTATACTTGCTGATCATTTCCTTTATAACGTCTTCCAGTACTTATAAACTCAGAAGGCTCTTCATTCCCCAAAAGCTTGATATGTTTCTAACTTTGTTAATAGTTTGTATTGTTAGAATAGAAAAATTTTTAAAATTCTTTAAATCTTTCTGGAACTTTTGTATAAGTCAAACAAATTTATCTAAAGTTCTCATTTTTCAAAGTCCTAATCCTATCTAACAACCCTTCCCTTCTCTACTGATTTATGACACCTCATAGTAAATTTTACCAGGGCTGGTTTCTGATGACCTATTCTTGCTTCAGAATTTACTTTAAAATGACCACAGTTTTCCAATATATTTGATGGTGAATTTCAAAATCTGCACATTATTTTTGCACATTTTTCCTGTAACTAAACCACTTGACACAACTTTGTTTTTCTAGGTAGGTCCTATATTGCCTGCAAAGATATATTTCTTCCCTTCTTTCCAATTGTTTTCTTTTATTTAATATCTAATTCACTGACCCACACTCACAACACCACATAAAAAATAATGGGTAGGTTAGCTTCCCCCACAGATTTTAATGGTAATATCACCAACACCACATGTTTAAGTTTGTTGGCTGTGGGTCTGAAACACTTATCAAAGTAGAGAATTAATTGCATTTCTTTTCCAAGTTCTATAATATTTACCAAAAAGAAGTGGATATCTCCTTAGAAAATCACATAATACTATCTAGGCCATAAATAGATTTAGCTATATTAATATATTTCCTAAATTGGATTCCTGAGAGAAATCCTACTTGTCCATAGGCATAATTCTTTTAGTAATGTATTATTAAATTCAACTTGCTATTATGTTGGGGATTTTTTCTTTTTCTTTTTTGTATGACATGCATGGATGAGATTTGCTTGTAGTTTTTTTTTAAAGATTTCCTTATTTATTTTATTTTTAGAGAGAGGGGAAGGGAGAGAGAAAGAGAGGGAGAGAAACATCAATGTGTGGTTGTCTCTCGCGCACCTCCTACTGGGGACCTGGCCCACAACCCAGGCATGTAACCTGACTGGGAATTGAACCAGTGACCCTTTGGTTCACAGGCCCATGCTCAAGCCACTGAGCTATACCAGCCAGGCTGCTTGTAGTTTTTTAAAGCTCTCCTCACCAGGTTTTAAAAATTTATTAATTAATCTTTATAAGACTTAATTTTCAGAGTAATTTTAGGTTTACAGCAAAATTAAGAGGCAAAGAGATTTCCTATGCCCCCCTACATGCACAGCCTCTCCCCATGCTCCCATCGCCATCACCCACCTGAGCAGTTGGTTACAACTGATGAACCTATACTGACATCATAATCACTCAAACTGCACAGCTACTATTATGGTTCACTCTTGATATAGTACATTCTTTGGGTTTGGACAAATGTACAATTATATCTATCCATCATTATATTATTATAGAGTATTTTCACTGTCCTAAAAATCCTGTTGTTTGCCTATTCCTCCCTATTCCTAGCAATCATGACCTTTTATTGCCTCTATAGTTTTCTCCTTCTGTGCCAAGTTTTCATACTAGGAGTATACTAACTTCACAAAAACAAATGTTCCAAAACAGTTGAAGTTCAGCATCAGAATTTTCAATCCCTTAAATATCTGAAATAATTCACTTATCACCAGAGCCTAAAAATGTTTTTAAGGAGGTAATTCTTTTCTAACTCATACAATTTCTTCTTCAATTAAAAAAAAAGTTAACCTTATCAAAATTTTCAAATGCATTACATTTAATAGTTCTCAATTTAAAATATACAGTAAATTTTTTTCTGTTTTTCACTATTACTTTTTGGCTCTCATAAATCCATTTTTGCACACAGTTTTATTTCCTTTATTTTTCTCCTCCATGTTCCTTAGAGATATTCTTTTTCCCCACTTTTAAAAAAGTAACAATAGTTTAGGGCAATGAACTTATTTATGGTACAGCTCTAGTTGCCACCCCTTAAATTTTGATAGGCAGTGATTGTACTTTCGCAAGAAGAAACTACTAATACAATTTTTACATTTGTCTATGTCCAAAAGAATATATATTCAATTTCCCAAGTGATTGTTTTTGTGGTTTGTTTAATCACATCTACTTTACTGAATTGAGATCAAACTTACACAGAATAAAATATTCAGATTATAACTACAGTTGTCCCTCCATTACCTGCAGGGAATTGGTTCTGGGACCTCCCCAATCCCCTAATACCAAAGTCTAAGGATGCCCAAGTTCCCTATATAAAATGGTGTAATACTCACATATCCTCTTGTATACTTTAAATCATTTCTAGATTATTTACAATACCTAATACAATGGAGATGCCATGTAAATTGTTGTATGTTGCACTGTTGAGGGAGTAACAACAAGAAAAGTCTGTGCGTGTCCAGCACAGATGCAACCATGGTAGGCTTAACTACATGGCACACTTCAGCAACAACGTAATCCTCCTGCTCCCCCTGGGATTTTTTTATCCTGAGGTTGAATTTGCAAATGTGAAGCATGCAGATTCAGAGTGCTGACTGCACTCGGTTCAATTAGTTTTGACAATTGTATACACCCATGTAATTACCACCCAAAAGAAAATACAGACCATTTCCACCCCCACAGAGTTCTCTTGTAACTTCTTCCGGTCAAATCCTACACCATACCACCTGGGGCAAACACTTTCTGATTCCCATCACTATAGATAACTTTTCCATGTTCTTCATGTAAATGGAATCATATACTATGTCTTTCTGTCTGACTTCTTTGTGCAGTGTTTTGAGATTCACCACCATTCTCGTGTATCAGTAATTTGTCCTCTTTCAAACTGCTGAGTACTCCTTTCGCCGTAAGAATGCAGTTTGCTTACCTATTATTACCTATTGGTGAACATTCAGGTGGTTTCCAGTTTTGGGATATTCTGAATAAGGCTGCTATGAACATTTTTGTACAAATGTGTTTTGGGCATATTCAACTTAGCAATTTCTACATATACTGCAAGAACTGACATGTACGTTTTTGTTTTTTTGAGTTCCAAGATTTTCCTTATAGTCAAGTACATTATTTTCTCCACTAACACTCAAGAAGAGGCATTTTCACCTTTTAACTGGTTTAAGCAAAAAAGAATTTATTAAAAGTTATTAGGTAGCTCACAAAACTCTGTGAGAGTCAGACTATGAGTCTTGAAGGCTATGTAGCCAGGAACAGTAATTAAGTCACACCGGACGGTTCGGAGGTGTGATGATCTCACCATGGTTGGGCACTGTACAAAATGGCCACATGCCACTTCCACTGCCAAGGCATGAGGGAAAGCCATGAGCTTCTCTTTGTACTACTCTTTCACTTTTACTTGTAGAACAGATTCTGTGCAGGTCCGGCTTAATTTAAACATTGTTCCCTTTTGAATTGCAAGTGTGTGCTGAGCAGTGAAACCTAAATCACAGGACTATAAATATTCTCAATCTCAAGACACACTTTTTTACAAACCAGGTTAAGTTTTCTACTTACTTGCAATTATTTTTTCTGTACATTTATTCTGCTTTCTTCCTTAGGGAAATCAGGCATCTATCTATTCTTTCTCTGAACCTTGGGAACATTACTCAAGATCGTCCTGTTTTCTAATTATATGTCAGTCTTTGAAATTCTAAATTCTGCTTTCAAGTTTTGTTTCCAGGCAATTCTACTTATTTCACCCTAACCTCTTTCTGTAATGCCTACACCACCCCCAATGCTTTGTCTTCGTATGTAGGCTGTCAACATGCAGTAGATACTTTAGTTTTCTTTTGAACCTTATGATGAAGTCTGAGAAAGAAGATGTCTCAATTTTTTGTTAGATAGTCTACTCTTATGAGGCACTATTTTTTTTCCATCACTGACTTTCCTGCTTAATTATCTTTAATTGTCCATATATATTACGGGGTCCTGAGACTGTCTTATTCTCTGTTCCCGAGCAGGCAAAAGATGTTACCTGATATTAGAAATAAGGTAAGAGAGGCCAAGAAAATTGTTGGTTTGAAAAAGAAACAAAGATAATTTGGGAGCAGCTATTATAAATTTACTGAAATCTCAAAGACTTCTTTTCCTTCTTTCTGCCAAACAAAGTTTCTGGGGTGTTCTGAGAATATATCAGCAAAGGGGCTTTTACTGTACATTCATACTATTATAATAAAAAGCCTCTAAATATGATTTTTAATTTTAAAGAAGCTTGATATGAAAGTTTTTAGTTTAAATATCAGAAAATATTCTAAATTAAAATTATTAAATTCAGAAAATTCAAATTACTAAAGACTTTTATTCCAATTCAAAGAATATCAAGCCTGTATGCATCATTTACCAGTGTGGCAATTTTACTCTAAGAACAAAATTATCTAGCCCTGGCTGGTGTGGCTCTGTGGATTGAGTGCCCGCCTGTGAACTGAAAGGTTGCTGGTTTGATTCCTGGTCAGGGCACATGCTTGGGTTGCAGGCCAGGTCCCTGCTTGCGCAGTGTGCGAGAGGCAACCGATCCATGTTATCTCTTGCATGTCAACGTTTCTCTTCCTCTCTTTCTCCTCCCCTCCCCCCTCTCTAAAAAAATAGTAAAATCTTTTTAAAAATTGTTTAAAAAAGGAACAAAATCATTTAAGCAATTGAAATACTACCTTTAGTATTCAAGTACTTTCTCTTAACCTATTATTCAACTTTTTCAGTAATTTATTCTTTTCAGAAATGCAGAGAGGGAAAAAAAGACCACTAACTTTATTTACTCTTGATTTCCTAAATTTTTCCATTATAGCAATTCATAATACATTAAATAAAAAATAACACTCATGTTTGTAACACAATGCAAGAAGTCTAAGGCTCTCAAATCCTATCAGCCTTACATTTTTATTAGGTTTGTACTAATAATTATAAATCTGAAAATACTAAGCTGGCATTTTTACATCTAGGCAAGATTTCATAAAGCAGGAAGTAGCAACTGTCTTTTATAGTGACAGAGGTAAGAGAGAAACAGTTTCTTTCTGAATAAACAATAAGAATATTCAACAAAGAGAGTGAATTCTAATTTCACTTAATGTTAATCTGTGCACTGGGACTGTAAAACTTTTTCTATATAATAAAAAATGTATATTGCCCTGGCTGGTGTGGCTCAGTGGTTGAGTGCTGGCCTGTGAATCAAAGGGTCGCCAGTTCGATTCCCAGTCTAGGGCAAGAGCCTGGGTTGTGGGCCAGGTCCCCAGTAGGAGGCATATGAGATGCAGCCATGCATTGATGTTTCTCTCCCTCTCTCCCTTCCTTCCTCTCTCTAAAAGAGGAAATAAATAAAATCTTTTAAAAGAAAAAAACTGTATATTGTGCCAAGACAAAAAAGACTTAACAGAAGCAAATGGATGTTTCCTTCACATTTTTAATCTTTATAGAAAGAAATAATTCTTTTACCTAAAAAAATAAACTATTTTCATAGTTCTAAATCACACCTAATTCTTTCACAAATCTACAAGTATCTCAACATAGTTGGTATTTGTATGCTATTCCTTCATATAGTAAGACTTCACAACTACTTCTTCATGGAACATAAATTCCAGGAAAATTTATGTATTTTACAATGACTATTCATATGCACTAGCATATGCTTAGTCTAAAATCATGCCAGCATTTACAGAAATCCAATAATAGGTCTAAAATAATTTAATAAATTCCTTCATTTTGTTAAAAAATGTTGCAATTTCCATTAGTAGAGAAAATTTTGAGTTTATCAACTATACTTAGTGCCAACTAGTATTTTTCAACATGAGATAGATTTCCTTCAGCCATCTTCCTCAAAGTATTGCCAGTACAATACTTTTTCTTCTTGACTGGCTTTGACTCCCTATTTCTGTTCTCTATGGCCATAATCGTACCTTCTCTGACTTCAACATCCATTCTCTAGAGTGGAGAGCAGAACATTTTTCTAAGATAAAACACAGAAAAGAAATCATCTTCACCCCTTTCATGAAACTTTACTGATTAGGTGAGTTGAATGCTGTAATGTCCATAGGAATGCAAAAGACAGACATTTAGGAGCACTAAGGGAATAATGTTTTGTAAGACATGTAAGGACTGGCTTCCCAACAACACCCCTTGCCCCAACCACCAAATTTTTAAGCTTGTCAATGAAAATAATAATGAAGCATCAGATAACTCTTTCTTGGACAAAAGGGTGGTATCAACAAAAGTGTGACCTACAAAACAACATCAAAAAAACCTAAGTAACAAGGCAGCTTCTAATAAGTATAGGTGCCATACTTCTGAAGGTGAAATTGTTTTAAAGCTTGCCATTGGAAGAACGTTCTTTATCCTGTCACAAACATACACACCTAACACCCCGACTTCTTATTGCAGATGAGAAAGTCCACACATGAGAATGACTGCTTTTTCTTGGTTCTGAAGGTAAAGGACAGTGTGGTTATATACTGTTATGACCATATGGCACATGCTATTAAATCTAGAGTTATGGCTATGGACTATGCTCCTGCACATCTTTTCAAAAAGATAATATTTTTCTACCCCAGATATGTTTATTTCAAAATAATTAAATACTTACGTGCTGCTTTGATCTGTCTTGGTGTGGCTTTGTATCTTACATGGCCAAGTCCAAGTACTGCATAATGATCTTGGTTCTGATAAAGACACAAAAGGGAGTCAAGTTTAAAATGCAGCAATGTATCCTATGCCTTGTATTTTGGCACCCTAAAACAGTGCTTCCCAAAGTGATGTTGCCATGATATGAGTCCAGTGAGACATATTGTATAAAATGGGTTCTGCGGTCATTTAAGTTTAGAAAATACAGGTTCTTGTACAGCCTTCTTGATGATCTGTATACATATAAGACTAATAAAGTCTCTGAGAAGTTCTGCAATTAAGAACAAGCAAGTAAACAGAGACCTGTAAAGTCCAGCATTTTCTAAACTACCTGACCATAGAACCTTTTTTTCTCTTAAAACCTATTAGTATCTATGGCCATCCTTAAATTAAAGTATAGCCAGGAAGAGTTCAGAACTGAAGGGAGCATCCCCGGTAGGTTGGGTCAGGGCAGTGATAAGATAGAACTAGGAGCCATGTGGAACAAAGAAGGTAGGCTAAATGGAAATTTTGAGAAATGGAGGGATGAGGCTTTTCTTGATAGTAGTTCCTGCTTTAATTCCTGCTCTTGTTAACATCTTTGCAAATTTAGAAGCTGAGGAAGCAATTGTAGTGAAGGTTCCTTAAGAAGTCAAAGGTATGTCTGGTATTAGAGAATAAGTAGGGAAGGAGAGTTGAGAGCATAAAACATGGGTGAAAAAAGTCAAATAGGGCTGAATGGTTTCCCTTTACATTCAAGATTGCAAACTCCACAGGGATTGCCTCCTTTGTTATGCCTGGCAACCATACTTTCTTCTAGTTCATTCACTTTTCCACTCAGTAAGATTATTACATACCTTTTGTCTTCTAGTCTGTCTTCAAAATTCATGGAGCCTATTCCACCCTCTTATCAATGGCCTCCCTCTTGCTTAACTACAAAATTTAAATTACCCCACTCAAATTCCAGCACCTTTCTACCATCCTATCTGTATCCATAATTTTTTTTCCTTTCCCTTCATTCACAATTGAGAAAGCCTGTCTTACCAAGACAAATTACTCCATCCCTCACCTTGGTTCTGAATCTCACCTTCTTTAAGTCTCCTCAAACACCAGCATCTTTCAGTTATCTCCTAAATCTCAAATGGAGTATTTTCATCAATATAAAAAGATGCTCTATTTTCTCTCATCTTAGAACAATAGCAACAACAACTACAAACCCTTCCATGACCCCCTTTCCAACGATCCCATTTCTCTGCTGCCTATCAAAGTTAAACTTCGTGAAGAAGCTGTCCCCTCTAGTATTAATTTTCAAAGCACTCCAATCTGGTTCTGCTCTGTCCACTTCCACCCCAGATGCTACAAAGCTGCTGTCTTCAGGATCAATTCCCAGGTACCAAATCCAAGATCACCCATCTGACCCCACTTCATTTCATCTCCCAGCAGTAGCACAGCTGACTCTTTTCTTGAAACATTATCTGTTTTCAGTTTCTGTGAATCCACTCTGTTTCCCTCCCACTTTTCAGTAGGTTTTTCAGCCATTCTCCTGGTTTCTCAATGACCTATAGACCTCAGCCCTTAAGTTTCTTTTGGTCTCTCTATACTTTGATTCTAGGTGATCTGATCAAATGCCAAGGCTGGAATATGTTAAGAACTCTGTGAACGCTCACAACTCCCCAATTCACTAGAGCACAGACCTCTCCACAGAGCTCTAGAGGCACAGAGCACCCCCATCTCTCTAACCTCCTAGCCTGTCATTCTCCACCTGGTCACCCATTTCCAAACACCCGAGTGTGTTTTCAGTTCACGGAAGATGCCAAGCTCTTTTCCCCCAGGGCCTCTTCACATGCCATAGTCTGCCTGATACATTCTTCCTCCATTCCTCATGTGGCTGCCATCTCATCCTTCAGTCTCAGCTGAAATGTCATCATCATATTTAAAACAGACACTTTCTCTCCCCATCTCTGGCTCCTTTTTCTCCCCCTCTAAAGTACTTAAAAATTGTCAGTGCTTCAAACTCCCCAACAGCTTTCCATTGAGGGCTTCTACCACTACTCCTGACCTCTTCACCAGCCCCTGCCTGACCTTGTTCACTCTGTTCTAGCCACTTGCCTTTTTCCAGTTCCTGGCACATTCCAAATTTCTCTCTGCCTCTGCATAAGCTCTCTGCCTGGAATGCCACTTTCCCTGATCTCTGCAAATCATCCAGGTTTTCTGTTACACATCAGCTCCATAGGCCTTCCCCACCTACTCAATCTAGGGAAGTCATCTAGACACCCTATCACATCACTCTCTTCTTTGCCCAGCACTTAAGTGGCCATGTTCTCAACTGTTTACTTATTGTCTGTTTCCTCACTGGAAAAAGTTTATGGGAGCAGTGATACTGTCTTGTTCAGCACTGTATCCTTCACATCCACACAGCAGGTGCTTGATCCCTATTCGCTGAATTAAAAAATTAAATCAATGTCTAAGCCCTGCTACCTAGCTCTGATGTCATCTCTTTTCTATAACACTCTTCCCTTTCTCTCTTGTACATCTCAACATTCCCCATTTCTATATCCTCCTGACCTTTTCCTTTCCTCAAGTTACTATTTTCTCTCATTTTCTCTATAACCCAAGCTTTGAAAATGAGTATTTTACATTTAAGTCTCTATGGCGTCACCTAATAACTCCTCAACCCACTGCAATTTCTTACCACCACAACCATTTCAGTGTTTTGAGTGTGGTCTCCTAAACTTTGTTTGCCAGACCCAGGGACTTTTTATCATTATTTATGTTATGTGATTGACCTATCTCCAAAGCAGTGACACTGATGATTATTTTTTCCTTCTTAAGACTTCCTCCTCCCTTAGTTTCTTGAAGAGTATAGTGCCTAATGTTTAATAAACCTTTGTTGAAAAATGTTTTCTTTTCTATTTTCTTTCTACTTCTTTCATTCTTCTTAGTAACCTTTGCTGTTTCTCCTCTGACTACTCCTTAAATATCTATCTGTGCTCCTCAATGTTCAGTTCTTTTAAAACTGATGTTGATGATGCCCTGGCTGGTATAGTTCAGTGATCGAGTGCCAGCCTGTGAATTGAGGGGTTGCTGGTTCAGTTCCCTGTCAGGGCACGTGCCTGAGTTGCTGGCCACATCTCCAGATGGGGGCATGTGTGAGGCAGCCAATCAATGTTTCTCTCCCTCTCTTCCCCTCTCTCTATAAATAAATAAATAAAAACTTTTAAAAAAAGTTTAAAACTGATGATGATGGTAGGAGAATCAACTCACACTTTCTGAATGCTTATATACTTTTCTAAGTGCTTTATATATATGCCTTACCTCATTTAATACTCACAAAAACTGATAAGCTAGAAACTGTTATTATTTACTATTTGTTTTGAATTTTCATGTGCCCAAGCACTGGGTTAAGTGCTTTATATACACCATTTCATTGATTCTCACTATAATCCTTTAGGCTGCTAGCAATCTCATTGTACCTATGAGGAAAATGAGGTGCACAGATGTCAGGTAACTTTCCCAAGTTCCCAGCACACTAATGAGCAGAACCAGATTTGAATTCAGGCACTCTAATTCCTATGGATTATATATTTAAGTATCATACATTTAAGTATTATACTAGCACCTACTTAAGTAATATAATACCTATTTGTCTATATCCTCCTCCTTGGCTGATTTACTATACCATATACATTTAAGCATTATACTAGCGCCTACTTAAGTAATATAATACCTATTTGTCTATATCCTTCTCTTTGGCTGATTTATTCCATTTCCCATAGCCTCAACTACCACCTATGTGCCACTGACTTGCAAATGTTTTTGGCTCTAACTTCTGTTCAGAGTCACTGACCAATTTTTAACCATCTGCTAGACCACTTCACCAGTGTGTTGCTACAATCTGAATTTTGACATAAACAAACTTGAACACAAACACCACACTCTCCATAAACTTCCCTTTCCTGCATCCCAGGGCTGGTGACTGATAGCACACTTAATAGAAGTATCCAACCTGCGGCCCATGGACTGCATGTGGTACAGGATGGCTATGAATGTGGCCCAACACAAAATCATAAATTTACCTCAAACATCGTGAGTTTTTTTGTGATTATGTGTTGCAATGTATATAATGTGTGCCCCAAGACAACTCTTCTAGTGTGACCCAGAGATGCCAAAACACTGGACACCGCTGAGGATCACTCAAACCCAAATGCACAGCGGTCTTCTGAATACATTCCCTTCTTGACACACAGCCAAAGTCAGCAAGGCTTCTCAAGTGTACCTCCTAAAATTTGTCCCCTCTTCCTCAAAACCCAGCTACAAATTGAGTTCGAGCATCAAGTACTCATTTGAAGGCATGGATTATTGCATTAGGCCTATACTAGCAAATGATCCACTTCCCCTACAGGCCTGCTCTCCCTTTTCAAGCAATTTTCTATACTGCCAAGAGAATTACAATTCTAAAATTGACTTAGAAACTTTTAATGCCTTCCTACTGCCCTGAAAATAAAATATAAATTCCTTCTTTAGCATGGTATAAAAAGAACATTAGAGTTTGATCTAGAGTCTGTTTTAGGCAGAATTTCTGACCACCATCCCTCAAGTACCCAAATATAGTCTTCACTAATCCCCCAAACGGTGGTGCATATTCTTTCACCTCTCTGTCTTTGCATATCTATTCCTTCTGCCCAGAACATCTTTTCTCCCTCTTCTGCTTCATAAACTCCCTCTCATCCTTTCAAGACCAGCTTAAACGTTATCTTCTCTGTGAGACCTTCCTAGACTTCTCCAGCAGAGAGAGTATCCTAGGGCTAGTACTATTCCACTCAGTACTTGACAATTACAGTTATCTGGTTGAAGTATCTTAGAACAGGCCTTACTAATGGAAAACTCCAGAGAAAATTGCATGTCTCTAACAAAACATATGATTAAACAAAAGATTCGAGTATTAAATACCTTCCAGTCCTTGGGATCAAGAGTTTTCAGCATGGGAAATTCTTCCAACTGCAATTCTTCATCTTCTGATTCCTCTGATAACTCTTTCTTATCCTCCAGTTCCTGAAAAGAGGCAGAAACATTTCTGTTTCTCCTCTTAGCAAAAGCTTCAAACCATCTTCCCACAGGTTCAACTTGACAGAGTGTTGAGGCTGTGATTGAAAGTGTTAAGAGAGGCTTCAATGTATTTCACAGAATAAATGTTTCAAGGCAATAAATAAGATCAAAACAGTGATTGTACCAGGATATAACTTTAAAACCATCAACTAAGAAAATAACTGCAATAATCCACATGAAGACTAGCAATAATCATTTCCTTGTACTTACAGAATATTCAACCAACCTCTTATATTAGCTGGCAAAACAAAACATTCATCAAAGTCAACAATAAACTGATACTTTTCTGGCGGTATGGGGAAGCTTGGTGGATTGGGCACTGGCCTGCAAACCAAAGGGTTTCTGGTTCATTTCCCAGTCAGGGCACATGCCCAGATTGCCAGCCAGGTCCCCAGTGGGGGGTGTGCCAAAAAGCAACCACACATTGATGTTTTACTCCCTCTCTCCCTTCACCTCTCTCTAAAAATAAATAAATAAAATCTTAAAAAAGAATAGGGAGAAATGTTGCAAACTGTTTTACTTTTAGACCAATAATTGTAATAAAGCAAAAAGTAGTGACAATCATAGCTAGCCTCATCAAAAAACAAAAAAGCCTTCTAAAGCCATACGAAAATATCTTACTATGCTATAGTGGAATAAGGTCTGGATATGAAATCAGAAGTGCTGAATTTTAGTCTAGGTCTGACCATTAGTGACGAGGTCAGAGATGTCTTCAATTCAAAATGTGAGCAACTATATCTTATATGGTTTCTTGGAAAATTGAATGACAAACCGTAGAAACATTTTGAAAAGTCACAAATCTGTATAAAAGTAAGGCTTTATCATTATCCCTGGGAAGTGAGAGTAAATCACGGTATGTTTGTACATTAACATTTCAAAAAATGTAACTTAACATCAGGAAAAAGTTAACATCTTAATTTTAATTTCATAGTCAATATGAAAGCAAAAAAATTTAATTTTTTCAGTTATCAATTACTCAGATGTAAGTATTCCCTTGTACCTAAGAGCCACAATTTTCTAAAAATAACTGATTTTTCATGTTTTAATTAGTTTGGGAAATTAAGATTTCCTTTACCATTCACAGGAGAGACGTTAAACAGTATGCTCAAGTACTACCTGTGAAGGGTGTGAATTTTAAGAACATTACCTTTCAAACTTTTTCCCTCTAGTTTTGAGATTATACACAAAGACTTTTATGAGCAAGAATGAAACATGTGCCATGAGTGATACTTTCAAAATTACATTCAACAGGTGTCTCTATAAGCCGCTGTGGTAATTAATGTAGATCACTGAAAGTGGAGACTCTCAGTTTACCATACCCACGACTATCCCGGGCTGTAAATCTATGAACCTACAGCAGTAGGACAAGTTTTACTTAACGGCTGTCTTTGTACAACTTTCTATACGGATCTTACCAGTACACAGGCAATGGTGTTTTAATAGAGTGAGGAGCGGTGTCTGAATTATGACATTTAAAAAACAAAGCCGGAGCAACGGAGAGAGGGAGGAAAATGCAGAGCACCAGCAGCAAGCATTTGTACGCCCTCAGGCACTGGGGAGCTCACAGCGGGCATCAGGGTATCGGAGGGTTCGGTTCCCATCTGCTCCGCCCTACCCATGAGTCAGAGGCCCCCAGAGAAGGAGGAAACTGTAGGGGCAGAAAAAGACGCCCCCTCTCTCCCAGTCTGGGGACAGATTACCGTATAGCAGGGAGAAAAAAGGCACTCCTCACGGCCCCACGCGGCTGGCAGCTAATCGCCAGAGGCAAAAGTTGAGAGATGTCGGGGTCGCGGAGGTGGAGGGCTGAGGCGGGGGTCGGCTGAGGCGGGACGGAGCCGGGGTTGAGTGGACACGTACCAGAGGTCAGAGCGTGGATGATGGCGGTGCCCTGGCCCTCCGCAGCGCTTGGCAGCAGCAGCATGATTGCACCAGGGCAAGCCCGGCGGGCGCAGCGGTTCGCGTCCCTGGCCGAGAGCGTTCAGTGTTCCACAGCTTTACCTCCAGGTCCGAGCCTCGCGCCCTGACTCTATGACGCCCGGGAACCGGCGCCTGGAGACGACCAGTAACTACTTCCGGGTTGGATCTTTCGGGTCTTGGGGGCCAATTCCATCCCCAACCCCGCCTACGTGTGCATCAGCCTAGTTCTTCCACTGACTCAAATCCGGCTTGGAACCAAAACTAATGAAAGAAAGATTCCTAGACTCATCAGTTCCTTGGTAGAAAGGATTACGGATTTTCCTTGTCCGGTTGCGGTACCTAGAGCATAATTTTCTAAAGCAGCTCTTATTATATTCTTTTTATTTTAAGTTACTCCTACTTATATTAGTCTGAGTCTAACACTGATTTTTCCAGTAGTTCTACTTGCATAATGAAAAATGAAAAGTTGTGTTAGTATTGAAAACTACTTTAGTCTATATACGCCCATAGAAAATTCTGTACATATACTTGTAAAGCATTTGTGTTTACCTGAATAATAATAGCATCTAACATTTGTTGTGCTGTTACTAAGTAATTTACCTGCATTATCTAGTTTAATACTCATGATATTTGGAGAAGAAACTCTTCTCTAGCGTTAGATTCTACTCTAATGCCAGTTTTCTGTCAAGTTTTCCCAATTACAGGAATGTGGAATTTACTATTTTCATGTATAATCAATCCATTTTGCTCTTACTATATGATTTCTTCTTGGACTGAGGTCAGAAGCAAGAATTAACAATAGGAAACCAGTGGGTGAAGATTCACCCCGTATTCCCCTATTTCCTCCACTGCTCCCCCACCTCCTCGCCCCGCCCTTTCAATCTGGAATAGGGTGGGCAAAATAGAAGAGGAGATGTTCCACCCTGTCGGAGAGAGCACCAGAAATAAGCAAACTATCCTCTACGAATTACATTTTCACCGTTAAATACATTAAATTTTACTGCATGATAAAATTGTCACTTCAAAATTGACATTTCTAAACATCAGCATTAATCGTCTACCTTTAATCCTCTTCCTGACCCCTTTATTTATTGGTGCAACCATTGTTAAAACAGGCTCTAAGTACCCAAGTAACCTGACTCCACTTTCTTAATATTAATACTCTTTTCTCCCACTGCCCCATCCATTCTCATCATCACCTCTAAGGTCATGGAGGATTTTTTTTTTTAATTTGGTAAAATGCACATACCAAAAAAATATCTTAACCAAGTGTAAAGTTTAGAAGTTGTAAGTACATTAACTATGTTGTACACTCAATCTCCAGAACTCATCTTGCAAAACTGAATCTCTATACCCATTAAACAACTTTCCATTCCATTTCCTCCTACTCCCTGCAACCACAATTCTACTTTCTGTGCCTATGAATTTGCTACTCTGGGTACCTCATAGAAATGGAATTATACAATATTTGTCATTTGTGATTGATTTATTCACTTAGCACAAGGTCCTCACAACTGCACTATGTGTGCAAATAATATGGCTTTGTATGTATATTTTATTCACCCATTCGTCTGTTGATTGGATTGCTTTCACTTTTTGGCTATTGTAAACAATGCTTCTATGAACAAGGAAATTCAAATATCTCTTGGAGATCCTGCTTTCAATTCCTTTGGTACTACATTCTCAGAACTGGAATTGCTGGATCATGTAGCAATTCTATTTTTAATTTTTTGAGGAACTGCCATACTGTTTTCCATAGCAGTTATACCATTTCATTTCCCCATGAACTGCACAAGCTTTCCATTTTTTCCACATCCTCACCAATACTCTTTTCTTTCTTTTGCTTTTTTTGTATTTCTCATTTAAATTATTTTATTGTTGTTCAAGTACAGTTGTCTGTATTTTCTCCCCATTCCTCCCACCCACCCCTTCCAAACCCACTTCCCTCCCTTGCTTCCACCCTCCCCCTTGGTTTTGTCCTTGTGTCCTTTATGGCAATTCCTGGAAACCCTTCTTCCCACTGTCCCCTCCCACCTCCCCTCTGGCTATTGTTAGATTGTTCTCAATTTCAATGACTCTGGTTATATTTTGTTTGCTTTTTTTCTTTTGTTGATTATATTCCAGTTAAAGGTGAGATCATATAGTATTTGTCCTTCACCACCTAGCTGATTTCACTTAGCATAACGCTCTCCAGTTCCATTTATGCTGTTGCAAAGGGTAGGAGCTCCTTCTTTCTCTCTGCTGCGTAGAATTCCACTGTGTAAGTGTACTATAGTTTTTTGATCCACTCATCTACTGATGGGCACTTACGTTGCTTCCAGCACTTGGCTACTGTAAATTGTGCTGCTATGAACATTGGGGTGCATAGGTTCTTTTGGATTGGTGTTTCAGGGCTCTCAGGGTATAATCCCAGCAGCGGAATTGCTGGGTCAAAAGGCAGTTCCATTTTTAGTTTTCTGAGGAAATTCCATCCTGTTTCCCACAGTGGCTGCACCAGTCTGCATTCCCACCAACAGTGCACTAGGGTTTCCCTTTTCTCTGCATCCTCTTCAACACTTTTTTGTTGATTTGTTTATGTTGGCCATTCTGACTGGTGTGAGGTAGTATCTCACTGTGGTTTTAATTTGCATCTCTCTGATGGCTAGTGATGCTGAGCATCTTTTCATGTGTCTCTGGGCCCTCTGTATGTCCTCCTTGGAGAAGTGTCTGTTCAAGTCTTTTGCCCATTTTATAATTGGGTTGTGTTCCTGGAGTGGAATCATATGAATTCTTTATATATTTTGGAGATCAAGCCTTTGTCTGCGGTGTCATTGGAAAATATGTTCTCCCATATGGTTGTCTCTCTTTTCATTGTAATGCTGTTTTCTTTAGCCATGCAGAAGCTTTTTAATTTAATGAGGTCCCATTTGTTTATTCTTTCCTTTATGTCCCTTGCATTAGGGGACATATCTGTGAACATGTTGCTGCATGGAATGTCTGAGGTTTTCCTGCCAATGTTTTCCTCTAGGACTTTTATGATGTTATGACTTATATTTAAGTCTTTTATCCACCTTGTATTTATTTTTGTGTATGGTGTGAGTTGGTGATCAAGTTTCATTTTTTTTGCATGTAGCTGTCCAGATCTCCCAACACCATTTTTTGAAGAGGCTATTTTGCTCCATTTTATGTGTATTCCCCCTTTGTCAAATACTAACTGACTGCAGAGACTTAGGTTTATTTCTGGGCTCTCCATTCTGTTCCATTGGTCTATGTGCCTGCTTTTATGCCAGTACCAGGCTGTTTTGATTACAGTGGCCTTGTAGTACAGTTTGATATCAGGTATTGTGATCCCTCCTGCTTTGTTCTTCTTTCTCAAAATTGCTGCAGCTATTCGGGGTCGTTTATGGTTCCATATAAATTTCTGAAATGTTTGTTCTATATCTGTGAACTATGTCATGGGTACTTTAATAAGGATTGCATTGAATCTATAATTCGCTTTGGATAGTATGGCCATTTTGATGATGTTAGTTCTTCCAAACCATGAACATGGTACATGCTTCCATTTGTTTGTGTCCTCCTTAATTTCTTTCTTCAGTGTTGTATAGTTTTCTGAGTACAGGTCTTTTACCTCCTTGGTTAGGTTTATTCCTAGGTACTTTATTTTTCTTGTTGCTACATCAAGTGGGAATTTTCCCCCGATTTCTGTTTCTGATGTTTCATTGTTGGTGTCCAAAAATGCCTTTGATTTCTGAGTATTGACTTTGTAACCAGCTGTTCTGCCAAATTCATTTATTAGGTTGAGTAGTTTTTTGGTGGAGTCTACAGGATTTTCTATGTACACTATCATGTCATCTGCAAACACTGACAGTTTTGTTTCTTCCTTTCCAATTTGGATGCCTTTTATTTCTTTTTCTTGTCTGATTGCTGTGGCTAGGACTTCCAATACTATATTGAATAGAGGTGGTGAAAGTGGGCATCCTTGTCTTGTTCGATCTTAGTGGGAAAGCTTTAAGTTTTCTTTCGTTTTTCTATAGTCATCATTCTAATGGATATGAGGTGGTACCTCATGGTTTTGATTTGTATTTTTCCAATTGCTAGTGATGTTGAACATCTTTTCATGTGCTTTCTGGGCTTTCAAGTCCATTCCCCATTTTTTAAAAATCCAGTTGTTCGCTTTCTTGAGTTGTAGTTCATTACGTATTCTGGATACTAACCATTACACACATATGACTTGCAGTATTTTATCCTATCTCATGCCCTTTCACTCTGTGTCTTCTAATGTTCAGAAAGGCCAGATTTAAAAAAAAATACATACATACACATATATATATGTATATATATATACACACATATATATGTATGTATTTTTTAAAATCTGTATATATATTTTATCTATATTTATTTTATATATATTTGTATACATATATAAATATATATACAAATATATATGTATATGTATATATATGTATATATATTTTATCTATATTTATCCATATATATTTTATGTATATATTAAATCTGTATATATATATCCTACAGTTGTCTCCCAACTGCTCTCTTCTGTTCCTCACCTCCCAAATTCATTTTTCTCAAAACCTGCTCTCTTCCTCAACTTCTTTGTATCTGAGGGTGGTTCCATTCTGCTTTAGAAGCAGGCTCAAAAATTGAAACCATTTACCTCTTCATCCCAAGTTAACTCAAATTGATGGGCAACTCCTATTTACCTTCACTCTACCTGTAGATCTAACCACTATTATGGCATCTCTAACATGCAGTAACTTAAAACACTTATTTAAAGCCTTCACAATACTGTGAAGCAAAGGGATCATTAACGCGTATATAAAGAAGTTGCCCAAGAGTACACAGTACACATAAAAAATCAGCGACTGAGCCAGGGTTGGTCTTGAGATCTGTTGCTCAGGGACCCTTGGCATGGTGAAAGTCGGGGTAGATTAAGGTTTTCTTCTAACACGAAATTCTCCCCACTTTGCATAAATACCGACAGGAGCACGCCTCTCCTAGGACTCTCTTCCGCCGCTAGTGCGCACAGTAAAGGGACCCGCGGAGCGGGCTCTACTTCCGGGGAGGGAAAAAGAGTGAGCACCACCGGAAGCGAGGAAGGTGCTGTGTAATAACTGCGGAGCTGGGGTTCTTGAAACTTTTAAAATGCCGGATTACCTAGGTGTGGATCAGAGGAAAACGAAAGAGGAGGAGAAGGACGACAAACCTATCCGAGGTCAGTTGACGTAGGCAGAAGGTCTGGACCGCGATTAGGACCAGGCTTGCCCTGGAGGGAGGCAGGATTCTTGTTCGGTGCTCAGTGCTCGCTCCCTTTTGTGCCGCTTGTGATTTGATCCCGGGCTGTAGCGCGTTAACCTGCCAGCCCACTCTGTCTCCCTCATCCCGCTCCAAGTTCTGTATTCATCTCCCACTGCTTGACATTTTTATTCATGCTCATCTCTCAGGTCTTGAAGAAGGCACTCACCTTGCTTGGCCTTGAAGGCCTTGAAAAGTTTCCCTGCCTGGAGGTGCTGAGTCACCTGGATCGTCTTTCCTGTTGTTCTTCCGCCCTCAAGTGTGACAGCTTGGAGCCAGGATCCAGAAACATAATTTTCTTTTTTTAAAAAGTAATCATTTAACTAGATAATACGTTTACATGCCTGAAACTCAAAAGGAAGAAAAAAGATATATTGAGAAGTGTCTCATACTTGGCCCTGGTCACCCACTTATCCACAGAGGCAACTAATGATGCTATTTTGCATTATCTTTCTAGACATTTTCTATACATACACAAGCAATTTTGTTTATACGTTTCTCCTGTTTTTTAAAAAATGCAGCATGCTGTACATCTTGCTTTTCAATCTTAACATATAAAAGAGCCACTGTTGTGTGTCTCTGCATAGTATTTCAGTTTTTGGGGTGTGATGTATGAAATTAATCATTATTGATGGACATTTAGATTTCTTCCAATTTGTTGACCATTATAGAGCAATCAGTAACCTTTTTTCTATAACTTTCACCACATGCACAAACACAGACTGTAGAATAAATTTTAGAAATGGAGTTGTAGTTTTGACAGGGCAGAATTACTTTAGTAGAAACTGTGTCACTTTTACCCACAGTGAATGAGGTATGCATACTGTTTTCATACACAGTTTCTCCCCAGTAGCCTTATGTAGTCTCATCTTTATGTTTTTTCTTCTTTCGTTCCTTATAGACTATTTTAAAGCATTCTTAGGGTGGTTTTTCTCCCTCTTTTTTCTTACTTTTCCCTTCCTAAACAACTTCAACCTCTCCTAGCACCCTTCTCTGTTTCCAGCCTCCCCCTAAAGAAAGAGCATTTCCTCTCTACTTTCATTCCTTATTCTACTCTTTCCCTTTAAAATATTTTAGGGTATTGTAAATGTCAGAGGTACTCATTCGCTTCATGGAAAACTTAGTTACAGAGATTTAACATTTCATCTGTGTATTTCTCTGAGTATGTTATTCTTTAAATGTATTGATAAATTTATCCCTTGGATACACTTATGGGTAATGTGTGTATAGCAGTTTATGTTCTTCATCCATATTTTATTTGATCTTTATAGCAACACTTTGAGGGTAAATTATTAATATCTTTGTTTTTCAGATGACAAAACTAATGCTCAGAGATTAAGTAGTTTTTCCAAAGTTACTTAGCAAATGAATGATTTTTGGGGGACTGGTGCCAGGTTGTTTTGATTCTCAAACTGTTTTTTGGGCTCCCTATTCTTGTTGGGACACAACTCTTTCAGATTTCAGAGTAGATATGTTATGTTGTTGGTTTTTTTCCAAGATTTTATTTATTTATTTTTAGAGAGATGGCAAGGGAGGGATAATGAGAGGGAGAGAAACATAGATGTGCAATTGCCTGCCTCTCACACACTCCCAACTGGGGACCTGGCCTGCAAACTAGCAACCCAGGCCTGGACCTTCAGGCCTGTGCTCAATCCACTGAGCCACAACAGATGGGCTTTTTTTTTTTTTTTTTAAATCTGCTTTCACCAAATCAGATAAAATATTCATGGTTCTGGGAACTGTTTGATGATTGCGTTTATATATAACAGCTTTGCACAGTTTTTCTCACTTACCTAATAAGGTTTCAAGTGAACAGAAAAGAATCATTAGATCTAATTTCTTTTGTTTGAATTTCATGTATTATCTCTTTTCTTTCAGCTCTGGATGAGGGTGACATTGCCTTGCTGAAAACTTATGTAAGTCCTTTCAGTGGTTACAAAATAATAGATGTGTTATGTTGAAATAAGAACTGTTGTTGGTATTATTCCTCCAAAATGACTAGAAAATAACAACTAGCAGTTTATAGTAATTTTAAGTGAAAATAGTTACCTTTCTACAGTTTCTATAGAATAGATCAGAGTGTAAATATCCAGCATGTCTAAGTTTATACATTATTTTTATACTATTTGTAATTAAAGTGTGGGCCTCTTATCAGAAGATATTTAAAATAATTTATACAGGTGTTTACAGTACTTGAAGTGTATGAGTTGTTAATGTTTTGTAGTTTAATAGATTGTTGCTTTCCTGATACTCTAATTAAACTGCTCTTTATTTTCTAGGGTCAGAGCACTTACTCTAGGCAGATCAAGCAGGTTGAGGATGACATTCAACAACTTCTCAAGAAAATTAATGAGCTCACTGGTATATATATTTTTAATTCCTGTTTTCTTGTTCTAAAGTAATGTGTTAATTGTATCAAAGGATTTTAAATACAAGTATTGCCTTTTCATGAATTACAGATTTTAAAAAATTACTATCCTTCCTGTCTGTTGAGAAATTGGGCCTCATTTAACAATCTCTTTTACTATCTTTTAGAAACAAGTTTAATGCTTTAAGCAATTAATAAACAACATCATCCTTTAAGCAAGTAATGTTTCTGTTCAAAGCCAAGTTTAGTAAACTCTAATAAACAAGTTCAAGTTCCTTATTGAATACAATATGATTTTACGTGGTATTGCTTGAAGTTAGCTGTTGCTTAGTAATTGGAAAGTTTTCTTTTTGAGAATTTGAGTGGTAAAGTTTTATAGTACTTGACCACAAAAAAATGTCAAATATGGCATTAAATTTTTGGCTTATGACTACCTTAGGGCAGTGGTTTTCATAGCTGGGACAATTTTATTTCCCCTTCTCCTAGGACATTTGGCAGTGTCTGGAGATACTCTTTCTTTTCTTTTCTTTTTTTAATATTTTATTTATTATTTTATTTATTTTCAGAGAGGGGGAAGGGAAGGAGAAAGAGAGGGAGAGAAATAATCAATGTGCAGTTGCTTTTTACATGCCCCCCCTACTGGAAACCTGGCTTGCAACCCAGGCACGTTCCCTGGACTGGGATTCGAACTGGTGACTCTTTGGTTCGCAGGCCTGCACTCAGTCCACTGAGCTATGCCAGCCAGGGCTGGAGATATTCTTTTTTTTTTTTTGGAGATATTCTTTTTATTTTTTAAAGATTTTATTTATTTATTTTTAGAGAGAGAAGGGAGGGAGATAGAGAGAGAGAGTGAAACATCAATGTGCGGTTGCTGGGGGTTATGGCCTGCAACCCAGGCATGTACCCTGACTGGGAATCGAACCTGCGACACTTTGGTTTGCAGCCCGCACTCAATCCACTGAGCTACACCAGCCAGGGCTTTGGAGATATTCTTTATTCTCATGACTTGACGGGGATGTGGTGCTAGTGGCTCCTAGTGGCTAGTGTCCAGGAATGCTGCTAACCATCCTGTAATGCACAGGACTCCTCCACAACAGATTATTCAGTCCAAAGTGTCAGAGTTTGAGAAAGCTTGCTTTTGGGATGATGTAGTACATTCTAGTGAATTTTGTAATCTCTCTATGTAGGTATTAAAGAGTCTGACACTGGCCTGGCCCCACCAGCACTCTGGGATTTGGCTGCAGATAAGCAAACACTCCAGAGTGAACAGCCTTTGCAGGTTGCGAGGTATGTCCTCTGGAAATTTATTTGAGTCTTGGGTTTAATGTGGTAATCATAAAGAATTTTTATTTCAAATTCCAAGTGAAGAAAAATTTCTACAGAAGTATCTGGGGTTAAAAATTTATGCCTTAAACTGTTGTTCAAGAAATAGGCGAGGATATAATCATATAAAAGATTCAAGTGATACAGAAAGATGCAGAGCAAATGTGAAAATTTTCCGTTTCCTCTTCATTGTCCCACTACCCCTTTTCTCAGATATGCTAACTGCTAAAAATAGTTTGGTCCTCTTAATCCTGCTGTCTGTCTTCCTATACCTACATCCTTCCAAAGTAATTACATTAAAATGTAGGTTGGATTAGTATTCAGTATTTTTATAATTATGGCTATGTGAACCCTGATCACAAAGAACCAAGAAGTAAATAGTAATTACTTTTCCTTTCTTGTACCACTTTTTCTTTTTCTTGTCCTAATTGTTTTTTCATTTGCTTGGTTTTCTATGTATATTACTAAACCCCTCAGTTTTTCCTCATTGTTTAAATTGCTCTTCAGATGCATTGGGTCCCTCAGATTTTTTTCTCATGCATATCTCAGGTGCACCAGCTGCATCAGGTATTCTCTCAAGTTCATCTTCCTGAAGAAGTCTTCCCCAGCACTTTACAACCTGCTTCATTTTGACTAGTTGTCCTTTTTTAAAAAAAAATATGTATTTATTCTTAGAGAGACTGGAAGAGAGGGAGAAGGACAGAGAGAAAAACATCAATGTGTGGTTGCCTCTCACATGCCCCCAGCTGGGCACCTGGTCCCCAACCCAGGCATGTGCCCTGACTGGGAATCAAACCAGCTATGTTTTGGTTCACAGGCTGGCACTCAGTCCACTGAGCCACACTAGCCAGGGCTAACCAGTTGTCCTTTGTGCCTGTTGAATCACAATCATCCTGCACCTTCTTACTCTGGAGGTTCCCTTTGCCTCTCCTATCCCTTGTGTACCTCTCTTTTTTATTTACTTTTTCCTTCATTAGATGGGCTATAGTCTTTAGTAGCTTCTTGAAAGAGGGTCATTGAGAGGTAATATTTTGAGACCACATAAGTTTGAAATGTCTTGGCTAGTATAAAGTTCTTTCTGCTACAGAATTTTGAAGGCATTGTCCTCCATCTCCAGTGTTGTTAGCCTGAAGCCATTCTGATTCCCAGCCCATGTGACTTATTTTTCCTCTGAAAGTTGCAGGGTCTCCTCTGGTTCTCACTTGTTCTTGTTCTTTTTTTTTTTTCACTTTTTATTTTTTTTAATATATTTTATTGATTATGCTATTACAGTTGTCCCATTTTCCCCCTTCATTACCCTCTACGCTGCACACCCTCTCCCACCCATATTCCCCCCCTTTAGTTCATGTCCATGTGTCATAAGTTCTTTAACTTCTACATTTCCTATACTATTCTTGCCCTCCCCCTGTCTATTTTCTACCTACCATCTATGCTACTTATTCTCTGTACCTTTCCCCCCTCTCTCTTCATCCTACTCCCCTGTTGCTAACCCTCCATGTGATCTCCATTTCTGTGGTTCTGTTCCTGTTCTAGTTATTTGCTTAGTCTGTTTTTGTTTTTGTTTTAGATGTGGTTGTTAATAATTGTGAATTTACCGTCATTTTACTATACATGTTTTTTATCTTCTTTTTCTTAGATAAGTCCCTTTAACATTTCATAAAATAAGGGCTTGGTGGTGATGAACTCCTTTAACTAGACCTTATCTGAGAAGCACTTTATTTGCCCTTCCATTCTAAATGAAAGCTTTGCTGGATAGAGCAATCTTGGATGTAGGCCCTTGCCCTTCATGACTTGGAATACTTCTTTTGAGCCCCTTCTTGCCTGCAAGGTCTCCCTTGAGAAATCAGCTGACAGTCTGATGGGAACTCCTTTGTAGGTTACTGTTCCCTTATCTCTTGCTGCTTCTAGAATTCTCTCCTTCATTTTAATCTTGGCTAATGTAACTATGATGTGCCTTGGTGTGTTCCTCCTTGGGTTCAACTTCTTTGGGACTCTCTGAGCTTCCTGGACTTCCTGGAAGTCTATTTCCTTTGCCAGATGGGGGAAGTTCCCCTTTATTATTTCTTCAGATAACTTTTCCACTTGTTGTTCTTCCTCTTCCCCTTCTGGTACCCCTATAATTCAGATGTTGGAATGTTTAAAGATGTCCTGGAGGTTCCTAAGCTTCTCATTTTTTTGAATTCTTGTTTCTCCATTCTTTTCTGTTTGGTTGTTTCTTTCTTCCTTCTGGTCTACTCTGTTGATTTGAGTCCCAGTTTCCTTCCCATCACTATTCGTTCCCTGTGCATTTTTCTTCATTTCACTTATTGTAGCCTTCATTTTTTCATCTAGTTTGGAACCAAATTCAACCAATTCTGTAAGCATCCTGCTCACCAGTGCTTTGAACTGTGCATCTGTTAGGTTGTCTATCTCTTTGTTGCTTAAAAGTGTTTGCTCAAGATCTTTGATTTGTACTTACGTTTGAGCCTTTTTTTTTTTTTTTAAAATCTGGTCGCACCTGTTGTGTAGTGAGGGGCGGAGCCTTAGGTGTTCATCAGGGTGGGGCAACCCAGTGGTTCCTCCGCTTCCCCCAAGCTAACTGGGCCTTTCTATTGCTAATTCCCGTGAAGGTGGGCTTGTATATGTTCTAGGACCCCGTGAGTCTCTCCATCCCACTCTCCTGTGAGGCTGGGAGTCTCTCTCTCCCTACACCTCAACCCCCACAGGTATTTTCAATCAATGTCCTGAAGTTCTGTTTCCCAGCACTTGGGACCCTGGGTTTCGAGGTCCATCTCCCTGCCCAATTTCGCCTGGTTTATCTGTGTGCAAATGTGGCCCGGACAGCCAAGCGCCTTGCGCGCAGTGCCTTGCTTCAAAGTCACTGCCTCACTGGGTCTGCCAGCCGCCTGTGTTCCCAGGGTTTGCCTGCTGTGGTCTTGCACTTGGGATGCCTTTTGCACCTGGGATATGCCACTGCTTTTTGTGCCTTCACCCCTCTGCCCAGCTGCCCAACTCCATGCCTCCTACTGGTCTGGATGAATGTGTATATTTTAACTCTGTGGTTGTCCGACTTCCATACAGTCCAATTTTCTGTCAGATCTGGTTGTTATCTTGTTTCTAAATTGTTGCTGATCTTATTTTGGTTGTGCGAGGGGCACAGTGTGCCTATCTATGCCTCCATCTTGGCCTGTAGTCTTGGTTCTCATTTGTTCTGAAATTTCATGACAATGTATCTGGGTGTTAGTCTATTTTCATTTATGACACTGGGCTCACATGTCCTTCAGTGTGGCACATTTTCTTGAAACTATTTGTTAATAATTTCTTTTCATTTTCCAATATCCAAATAATAGAATTTCTCTCTTGCGGACTTCTGTGATTCAGATATTGGACCTCCTGGATTGCTTCTCTTATATGATAATCTTTCTCTCTTGCTTTTTTTTTTTGTGCCCTCTTTTATGAGATTTTCTTAACTTTATTTTTGCATCCTTCTATTGATTATTTTTTTCTATTTCTCTTCTCAAGTTTTTAGTATCCAAGAGCTCTTTTCTCTTCCATTGTATGTGTTTTGCTGTTTTTTTGAATGTCCTGTTCTCATACATTGGTTGTAGTATGTTCTCATCTTTGTGGAAACTAATGATAACTAGAAGGTTTCTGCTTCCTCTAAGATGTTTTTTCATCTTGCTTGATCTGTGTCTGTCTTTTATGCTTAGGTGCCTGGTAATCTTACTTTGGTCTTTGGTTTTAGTGGGAGACCAAAGGAAAACCTGATAGAAGCTCTAGATCCAATAGTGAAGCGTGTCAGTCCTAAGCTTCACAATAGCTAATACAGTTGGATGTTTAGTTGTGGAGCCTTCAGTGTCAATATCTTTAGATCTTTTTGTTTGGATGATCCTGTTTCCCAGAACGCTTGTTTTCAATCTCCTGTTGTCTCTAACCTCCAATATTTTGAAAGAACAGTGGAGACAGAGGACTAGAGAATTTCAGCAACAGGTTCACTTACTTTTCCCTTTCACCTCTGCACCCTCCTCATTTTCAGAAAGTTATCAACACCACTAATCCCACCCTGCTTCTTACCTAGCATTTCTTGATACCTTCTGTTTTACCCTTTCCAGAATATCTTCATTACCTCAGAAAGAAACCCCATACCCATTAGCAGTTTCTGTTCCCCTCTCTTTAGTTCCTGGCACCAACGTAACTACTTTGCATGGACTTGCCTGTCATGGATAGTTCATATAAAAGGAATCACCTCATATAAATGTATGGCCTTGTTTCTGGTTTCTTTTACTCAGCATAATGTTTGAAGATTCATCCATGTTGTAGCATGTATCAGGACATCATTTCTTTTTATAGTCAAATAATGTTCCAGCTTAATTTCTCTCTCCATTGATATTCTTTATTTGGTGAGACATTATTCTCATACTTCCCATTAATTGTTTAAACATAGTGTCCTTCAGTTTTTTTTAAATATTTATGATACTGATTAAAGTTTTTGTATGGTATGACCAATGTATAAGCTTCCTCAGGGACAGTTTCTGTGGACTCCTTTTTTCCTATGAATGGGCCTTACTTTCCTATTTCTTTTTGTCTCTCAAACTTTTCTTGATAGAAACTGGACATTTTAAGTAATGTAATATGTCAACTCTGGAAATCAGATTTTCCCTTTCCTCAGGGTTTGTTATTATTGCTGCTTTGTGCTGTTTTTCCTGTGAAATGTTTTGGCCAGCCTCTTGTTAGCCACAACTAGTACAGTGCTGCCTCAGACAGTCATGATGTTAAATAATTGTCACTGATCGTTTCCAACAAATGCCCTCTGGGCAGGGGTGTTCACACAGAGAGAGCTCTGAGTCCCGTTAAATAAAGACAAGGATGTTCTGAGCTTCTAGGCAAGTCACATAGTGACAGTTCTGAGAGGGTTGGGCTTTAGGGAGCTCCCAACTTAATCTGTTTCCCCTACCCTTCACCCCCA
The DNA here is from genome assembly GCF_019186645.2 of Phyllostomus hastatus. NCBI lineage: Eukaryota > Metazoa > Chordata > Mammalia > Chiroptera > Phyllostomidae > Phyllostomus > Phyllostomus hastatus. The sequence goes on from NW_025334041.1 coordinate 45,153,507, forward strand.
CCATTTGCAGAGTTGGGAAAATGTTGATTTTGACTGTTTTTTTCCAGTGTTCACTTTGCTTTCAGGGAGGAACATGCTTTTAAAGGTCCTTAGTTCAGCATTCTGGAAGTTGAGGTCCCTGTATTGTCTGTACTTTTTCGGCTGTGGATTAAAAAAAACCCTATCTGTGCATATAATGTTGGCTTGGTCTGTCAAAGTACTGACAGATACTTTTTATATATATAATTCTACCTCCCTGGTAGAACTTGGCTAATCACAGAAAATAGTTCCGCCACAGAGTTATGCTCCAAGGACAAAGTGTCTGCACCTTACTTTCCATGCCACCTGTATGTATACTCTAGAGACTGTTTTGTACATCCTGGTGATTTATTGCTACAGCTTATGACATGAGTCCTTTTTAACATGAGTTCTGTTTTTTGTTTTTGTCTTTAGTAGACAGATAATTTAGAAGAGAAAGGCAGAATACTTTCTGCTATAATGTACATACTATTACAAATTTGCCTTCATTATGTCACAGAAAAAGAATACATTGAAGTTAAAAGTAGCAACCACAGTAAAAATGGATTTGAGGTATAAACTCAGGAAAGAATGGAAAAACACATTTATTCCTTGGTATAAGACAAGATGACTGTCTTCTCATAGGGAAAATACAGAGGAAAGTAATGTGAAATAGTGATTTTCAACCTTTTTCATCTCATGGCACATATAAACTAATTAGTAAAAAATTCTGCAGCCTGCCAAAAAACATTTTTTTGCTGATCTGATCCCCAAAAAGGTACAATTTTGATTCATTCACACTGGGCAGCTATTGTTGTATGGGGTGTAGTCATTTTATTATTTGACAACTTAAGGGAAAAGAGGTCAGTGCCCCTGACTAAATAGTTGGGTATTGCATGTTTTGAAAATTCTTGTGGCACACCAGTGTGCTACAGCACACTGATTGAAAATCGCTGACTTAAGACATAGAAAAGTATCACTAATAAAGGAGTCACTAATAAAGGAATAAAGAATTTGAGAACTTCTTAATAGTGAAATACTTGGGTTTAATTTCCCAGAGGTTTGCATTTTTTGAAAATTTTATGACTTGGCTTAAGTTGGGTGGACCCTTGGGCCTGAGCGTATTTTATAGAAAAGGATCTTTAACAGTGGCCCAGTTTCTGCAGTTCCAGTTTACACCTGCTCCAGCGGAGACTCTAGTTACTTGAATTCATTATTAGTGGGTTAAGTTTCTTACTCTAATCAAGTCATTTGCTGTGTTAGATGTACAAAGATAATCAATGCTGATTCGGAGGACCCGAAGTACATTATCAATGTGAAGCAGTTTGCCAAGTTTGTGGTGGACCTCAGTGATCAGGTGGCACCTACTGACATTGAAGAAGGAATGAGAGTTGGGTAAGATTTCTACTTACAGTAAATATTCACCTTTCATTAAAGATACCGTGTCACATTCACATCCTTGACTTTCTTCTGAATGAATGCACTTGTTGCCGTGGAATACCATGGGATAATCTAGTTGAGTTTTACAGTTGAACATCTTTTCTCCTGCATCCCCTTTCTGACCTCTCGCTTTCGTTTTCCCCCATCTCCACTATGGCTTTTTATGAATGACTTCAAATGTCATAATCAAACTAAGTGCAGAAGTTGAGAGTTGAGTTTGCCAGTCTATTTAAGTTTACATATTGTAGGTGGAGGAAGCACTTGCTCTAGGATAGTTAAGATTGAGTTAATGTAATTAATGTATATAGAATACCTAATAATTCACTTAGAAAATTTTTTGAATGTATTAGTGAGGATCTTTTTTACCTTTCTAGTGTGGACAGAAATAAGTATCAAATTCACATTCCACTGCCTCCTAAGATTGATCCAACAGTTACCATGATGCAGGTAAGAAACTGTGGAAGGAAAAGAAATGGCATGACTTAGAATGCAACTGCACCATCTCAAAAAATTCTGAAACTTTTAACTCATAAACTGTTAATGTGTGAGTATGTGTTAATTTGCCCAAATTTTTAAAACCATTTTTCAGTTGAAAAAGTCTTTATTAGTCTTTACTTTACTAGCTTGTCTCCCACTTATTATCATAAGTAATATAGCAAGTGGTTCTAGCACACTGGGCAATATATTCCATTTTTAAAAAATTCTTACTTGCTGTAAGTCTGATTTTTCTTTTAAGATATTGGGTCTACTCTACCAGATAGAACATTAGGACTAGTATTCAAAAGGCTGTGACTATGTTGTACATTTTCTTCCCTCTCTTAGGTAGAGGAAAAACCTGATGTCACATACAGTGATGTGGGTGGCTGTAAGGAACAGATTGAGAAACTTCGAGAAGTAGTTGAAACCCCTCTGCTTCATGTAAGTGACTGAGTCTGTGACATTTTTTAATGTAATATGAAATATGAAATTACTTCATATAAAGATTTGATAGCCTTTTGTGGACTGTGCACTAAAATTATCTATATATTAGGTAGCTTTTTAAATTTTATATTTTCCTTAATGAAAAATTTTGAGGGGATATAGGATAGAGATGTGGAGAGTTGAGTTTCAAAAAAGAAAGCAAAAGGATTGAGTGGTTAAGCGTGTTCAGGAAAAAGTTCTTCTGTTTAAGTGACACAGAAGGTTGAGGTATAAGTTTTGACAGTATGTTAAATATGTTATAGGTTATTGTAGAGGAAATCATGCGTTTTAATGATATCAAGAATAAGTGGGTTTAAATGGAATCAAAGTAACCTTGGGATGATAATGGGAAACTAAGATATTAAATACCAGATAAGGCTTTTGTTCTTTAAACACTATAATTTTTAAAAAGATTTTATTTATTTTTAGAGAGAGGGGAAGGAAAGGAGAAAGAGGGAGAGAAACGTCAATGTGTGGTTGCCTCTCTTGCGCCCCCGACTAAGGACCTGGCCTGCAACCCTGGCTTGTGCCCTGACTCGAACTAGCAACCCTTTGGTTTGCAGTCTCTCACCCAATCTACTGAGCTATACCAGCCAGGGCTAAACACTAGAATTTTTTTAAATTAGGGAAAAAATGAAGTCTGGATAGTAGAAATACCTTTAAAAGCTATTCAGCTTTATGCTATTGATCTTGTTAAGCTATTGATCTAGTTAAGATCTTGTTTAGAATAAGTTATTATTTAGATCAAATATATAGATTGTGGACTTAATAATTTTGATTTAGATATATTGATATAAAAGTAGTCTTATTTTTATTATACAGAACTCTATTATACATAATTATAAAAATTATGTCTCCATCACAGCCGGAGAGATTCGTTAACCTTGGCATCGAGCCTCCCAAGGGTGTGCTGCTCTTTGGTCCGCCAGGTACAGGCAAGACACTCTGTGCTCGGGCAGTTGCTAATAGGACTGATGCTTGCTTCATTCGAGTTATTGGATCTGAACTTGTGCAGAAATACGTTGGTGAGGTAAAGTAAATTAATCGTAAAGAATATGTAGCTCTGAAAGATTTTATAAAGTATGGATGAAATTAAAATGGCACTTTCACATTGAAGATTGAGACCTGAAATTTCTTGATTGATGGATTGTAATTAGTAGTGTAGAAGCCACCAGCCTTCTCTTAAATTTATAAATAAACAACTGCTTAACATTTTTAATCACCATGCTCCCTACTCAGAAAGATGACATTTCTTGTGGATTGAGTTTGCAAGAGAAATACCCCAGAAATGCCTGGTGAATGCATTCAAAAGTGTATGTTCACTTTAGGGCCAGCCTTTTATGGTCCCCTGAGAAAGAGAGAACATAGAAGAGTATCTATCTGCACATGTACAACTGTGTACGCACACACAGATTTTTTTCAATATAAAGTAAGTCTAGTGCTGTATATATAGTGCCTGAAGCATTAATGATTAGTATACTTAAAATAAGAATTAGAAAAGGGTTGCACGAATTGAGATACAGAGTACTTTTATCCCCTGAGCAACACTTACATATCAAATTTGGTGATTAGGAATGCCACGGGATAAATCAAATGCTTTTAGTTACTCAAGTGTTACTGATTGAAATGGTGCCTTTATTTCAATAGTGTTAATTTAATCTCTTCAGGTCTTACAGTTATGACTATTTAATTTAAGGCTAATAAGTACAGTTTAATGGAATAGGTAATAAACTTCAGTTTTTTTTGAAAAAGCCTTAGGTAATAATGTTTGAGAATACCATTAGGAATATTGAAAAGTTTGAAGTTTATCTTATTATATTTTTAAAAGACTTAGAAACCAACTGTGAATTAAATTATTTTTCTCATTAGGGGGCGCGGATGGTTCGAGAGCTCTTTGAAATGGCCAGAACAAAAAAAGCCTGCCTTATCTTCTTTGATGAAATTGATGCTATTGGAGGTATGGATGGTATTTTAGAGAGCTATTTTAGGGTTGGGTTTCATGAGAGCCCTAAAGTAGTATGTGTAGAGTTCTCCTAATATGTTCAACTTGTACAACTTTTAATTCCAACTCTTCTATGAGCTCTGCCACATTGGAGCCACAAATCTAATAAACAGTAGGGCTATACCATAAAGGAAGAAAGAAATGTTACATAACATTGCTGTTTCTCAAAGTCTTTACCTTTGTACTTTATTATCACTCATATGACACATTTTAACAATTCCATTGGTGGTGGTATTTTATAAAGTGTACGAAAAATAATGTTACTGTTAGCTTCATAGATCTGATGAAATACATATTATCTTGTGTGATCTAGACAAGTTATTATAACTAACTCTGAACCTCAGTTAGCTCATCTTATAAAGGGTATGATGATTCTTGCCCTGTTTATTTCATGGGTTTTTGAGAGCTTTAAGTAATAAATGTGATAGACTTTGAAAACTAAACTGCTCTATGGGTCTTCATTGTTGTTTCAGTCTGTGAAAGTAATAATCCTTACCAGTTGGAGAATATATGTCCAGATATTTGTTATTTAATGAACTTAGTGACAAAAATGACTTGAAAATATGGTGAACTTTGTAACACTGTTTGGGGAATGTGGTTATGTTACCTGGAATCTTGCTTTTATACTGGATGGTTGTGTTGGGCTTGGACGCCTGTAGTTAATGTCTTTAAGTGGTTAATTTGAGTACAGTGTATTGATGCAGTGTGGTGACTCTGAAGTCATTTTTATAGTATCGTTGGAATAAGCCATAAGCCTCATGCTGTCAGGATGCTCTGAAGCTATGCTTTCCTAAGTGGGTTGTGTATAAAACAGTATTAGGGTGTGGGAAAAAAATAATAGAATTTTTTTTATATTTAATCTTAATCTCAATTTTTAATTTTTTGTTATAATGTATATAATACATAAATACAACTGTATATATACAATTTAAAAATAAAAGTGTGTGTTTGGAGGTTTTTTGTTTTGTTTTTGCTATTTTGGTTGAAATGAGAGACTGAGATTAACAGTGAGTACTCTAGTATATCCAAAATGGTGTGATAGTGTAAGTTATATTTCTGCTATATTGCGGATTTAGCCTTATTTTTAGGGACAGTTTTGAGAAATTTAGAAGAGTATGGCAGTTTTTTATATTCCAGTGCTAAAGTTTCTGTGTATTCTGCCGCCTGGTCCAGGTATACAACGGAGGTGTTCTTGAGTGATTTCAGAAACAAAATTCCTTAAAGATAATTAAAACTACTTTAGAGGAGCTTATATTAAATAAATCTATGAGTCTTAAAAGATTCACTTTCTAACTAGCTTTGTGAGAAGTGGGCAGTTCTTACAGGATTTACTTGAAACTGGCTATTTGCTTGCACTGGAGGGCATGGTGTGAGCCAAGACTGCAGTACTTTCAAGTTGGTATAGTGCTGCTGTGACTGGATGTGTTTCCTTTTGTCTTAGGGGCTCGTTTTGATGATGGTGCTGGAGGCGACAATGAAGTACAGAGAACAATGTTGGAATTGATCAATCAGCTGGATGGCTTTGACCCTCGAGGCAACATTAAAGTGCTCATGGCCACTAACAGACCTGACACTTTGGATCCAGCACTGATGAGGCCAGGGAGACTGGATAGGAAGATTGAATTTAGCTTACCTGATCTTGAGGTAAGAAAATAATTTCTTTTTAGAAATGGGATTTTTGAAATTTTTTATTCCTGTGATGTTTTCCATTGTAATATTTTTCAATTCCTCTATTTTTAGGGTCGGACTCACATTTTTAAGATTCATGCACGTTCAATGAGCGTTGAAAGAGATATCAGATTTGAGTTGTTAGCACGACTGTGTCCAAATAGCACTGGTAGGTTCAAAGGTCTTGTCTATATTTGCTGGTCTGTCTGTCCTGTCTGCTCTGATTAAGCCTATCTTTTTTATTTTTTTTATTTTTTATTTATTTATTTTTGAAAGGTGCTGAGATTAGAAGTGTCTGCACAGAAGCTGGTATGTTTGCCATCAGAGCACGGAGAAAAATTGCTACTGAGAAAGATTTCTTGGAGGCTGTAAATAAGGTCATTAAGTCCTATGCCAAATTCAGTGCTACTCCACGCTATATGACGTACAACTAAGCCCTGAAAGCTTTCATGAAATACTTCTTTTAATTGGAATCCTAAGCTTATATAGACTTGTTAATAACCATTTCACACAAACAATAAATGGTTTCAAAATTATATGCTTTTCAGATATGTCTTCTCTGTAGTACAATAGGTGATATCTAATATCATTGGTCAGAAAGGCTTATTACAGCGTATGTAAGACAGTTTTTTGACCTACTACCATTTAAGTGTCCCATATCATAAAGTACTTGCTGAGTGCATATATGTTTTGGGCTTGTATTGGTTGGGTGCTGTACATATGTCATTGTATCCTCCTAGTATCTGCCCAGAGAGGTGGATCTGATAGACCTTTATCTAATGAATGCAGATTTTTGCTACCAAATTGACTTGTAGCAGAGCTAGGATTCAAGTTGAAGTTTGTCAGCTCCATCTGCTATGCTCATAACCAATGTGCTCTTCTGTCTTCATCAGAATAGCCCATCTAGGCACATGACTACATGCATTTCGTAGTTTTTCCCTAGCATGTTAAATAATAAAGCTTTAGCCAAACTTATTTTTTAAAGGGAAGAAGCATCTGATATTATATGTTTTGCTTTGCTATTTGACTTGATTTTGAATTAATCAAGAATTGTTGAGCTCAGGCTGGTGTGGCTCAATGGATTGGGTGCTGGCCTGTGAACTAAAGGGTTGCTGGTTCGATTCCCAGTCGGGGCACATGCCTGGGTTGCAGGCCAGGTCCCCAGGCAACCCAGGGATATGGGGAACATCCACACATTGATGTTTCTCTCCCTCTTTCTCCCTCCCTTCTCCTCTCTAAAAATAAATAAAATATTTAAAAAGAATTGTTGATTTTTATTTTATTTTATTATTATTTTTTTAAAGATTTTATTTATTTATTTTTAGAGAGGGAAGGGAGGGAGAAAGAGAGAGAGAGAAACATCAATGTGCGGTTGTTGGGGGCCGTGGCCTGCAACCCAGGCATGTGCCCTGACTGGGAATCGAACCCGCGACACTTTGGTTCGCAGCCCGCGCTCAATCCACTGAGCTACACCAGCCAGGGTAGAATTGTTGATTTTTAATGACCAGTTAAGTAATAAAGCAGAAAGGAAAGTATATACAGATAATAATGTAATTCAGAAAATCAGGAATTGGCTTCATACAGAAAAATACTTATTTTCATTTTATAAATTAATGGTTTAAATTTTGGTAAAGCTCCTGTTAGACTACTGGTCTACAGTAAGGCATTTCTTAATAAAAGTTGCATTAAAATTCTTAACATCTCTTTAAAATAATTTCTTGTGCAACACCACCAGATCCCCTCCCCTTTACCACCACAATTCCCTCCCTCCAAATATAGAGATCCAGGCACAATAAAGAATATTTTTATTGTAGTTCAATATTCATAAGTAAGTAATGCAAAATAGAGCTGTATACATTAAATTCATTAAAGGTTGACAACATAGAAAATGCTATAAGTATAATAATGAAATATTTAAAACATGAAAGTTTCAAGCTGAAATATTAAAGCCCTTTATTCATAAAATCCAACCAATACTCTCTTGGTTTTTCATGTTTGTGAAACTTACCAGAAAATTTCTCTTCCCTAAACGTGCCCTAGTCTTTCATGAGGTATAAAACAGACCAAACCATATGTAGGTTCTGCTTATAATAAAATATGCTCAAGTGAATGATTAATAATGTATATTTTTATAATGTTTTAATAAATGTAAGCAGTTAGAACACACTCTTTACCAGTTTTTCATGTAGTCACATACATCATATGCACCAGTTGGAGACAACTCAAATTGGATATGTTGACCTCACTCAAGTTGACATGTTATAGGCTCTAAATCTTGACATCTCACTTAGGTACATGACAAAAAGCTAACTGACCACACATCAGATGTACAATAAATTGAAAAACAGATGTCCCTGCCCAGGCATGTATATGCAGATAGCATAAACAGTATATAGATCAGTATGTCTATACCATATTTAAGAAGATAAAATATATATTAACCAGTGACTCACTCCAGCTAAAATGTATATATGTATGTTTATACAGTCAGAGTGCTAATAGATAATACAAAGGATTTATGAATAGAAAAATAATACTGCAGTGATACTTTAAAAAATATAACATTTAAAAATGTTACCAGATTTATAAAAATTTAATTTCCACAATGATGAGGATCACCTGTTCACAAAGTAAATGCTATATACCAGTACAATGAAAAAGCTGGTGGGTCATTTTCAAAGGCAAGATGGATTTGTGAGATGTTCAAACTTGATTACATTCATGTCAATAAGCAGGCAGCTAGCTTTTGAACATTTTACTGGGATTTGAGGGGTTTCAAAACCACTGAATGCATTTTGGTTGGCTATATGCATTTTGGTTTGGAGAATTAGATGGTACTTTTATCAGTTCTCATATTTACTCTTACCAGCACTCAAACCATATCAAGAATCTAAACATACTGAATCCTAAGCATTCCTGAAAGGTATACTAAAAAGGACCAACAGTTTTTTTGCACTCATTAAAGCATACAGTCTCACACTAAAGTTTTATTTGATCTTAGAATTTAAATTGATTTACTATGTTTAAAGGGGCAGACATAGTAGATAAAGCCTTCCCCACCACATAGCATTCCCTCCCTCATCCCCACACAAGGGCACACCCCCCACCCTCACCCCCTAAAACACAGAAAAACACACCTACCCACTCCAGTGCAGATTCTCTGGGCTTGCTGCCCTCATGCACACAGGAGGGCATACTCATTTTCTCAATGTACCTTTGGAGGCAAGTACCTCCTTTCTGTTAAACAGGTAAGGATACAGGGTCAAACCACATGGAGTGGATATTTGAGATGTTACCTGAAAACTACAAAGTGAGCTACTCCCAGGGCTTGTAGAGGATTCAGATCTTTAACTGTTATCTTTGAGTCCCACTGCAGATGAGATTGGCAATTGGGATCCCCCTACCAGCTGCCATATGATTATGCAGAGTCAGTGTCTATGACATGACTAGGAGTTCCCTGAGCCCTGGTTCACATTGTTTTCAAACATTCCACCCCTCCATGAGGTAGAGATCAACCACTGTCATATTATGCAGGATATGAGAAAGACAAAGCATTTGTTTATATGGGACCTTCCTGAAAACAGGGTTGTCCCCTACTACTATAAAATAGGGCTAGTCCCTATGTTTACTGATTGATGTGTGTTATGCCCATTTTGATAGGGCAACAAGAATCTGAATTTGAATCGGCTGAAAAACACAGGCATACACTAGCAGCTATTAAAGTCCAGATAGAAGGTAGAGACGGAACTTGACTAAGTAAAAAGAGACCAGGAAATTTTCCACTAGACGAAATAATTCTAAGTAAAACATTCCAAAATATTTACATACAGATAAAATACATTCTGAAGTGCGTTTTTAGATTCTCAGAAACATGCTGAAACAAAAACATTTCCCTTCAGTAAGACTTCAGGGCTTTTTATGTACATGGTAGAATTCTATTCAAACTAGGCTAAACATTAAAGAAAAGTTAAATACAAATTTGTAAGATATAGACATACTTTTTTGTACACTACTTTCAACCTATCAATACTAGGACTTGGGTCTCCACTATGTGTAAAGCATTTGTTGAAGGCTGGTGCTAAGGGATATACAATGAAAAATTCTGTAACATTGTTTAAAATCCTAAATGGCTGAAATGATGCAGGCCCTTTTACAAAAGTTTCTAGTATAAGCTGAGCCTCTACAACTACATGCTCTTTCAGAAGGCAGTCTGTATTAGAACGCAGATGTACTGGATCTTGTGTATGATGATTGCCAAGGAAATAACTGAATGTATATCTAATTTCCCTGTATATCTAGGTAAAGAATTGATTAGAAAGAAGGGGTCTACTTTGAATTAAATTAGTAAAGTAATGAGAAACCTCACTGGAGTTAAAGCAAACAAACCACAGAGTTTGGTTTTGAGTAGACCTATGCTAGCGCAGTGCTTTCCTGGGATGTGACCACTTTTCTCCTGCCAGTGTTTTCTTCATGAACACTAAAACAAGGAATCAATAAGAAAACATTTTTTTAAAGAAGAAAAAAGCATATAAAAAAGGCAAACAATATTAGCAGGAAATCTTAGCAGGGGAGGCCTTAGGCAGGTTAGCCAATTAATACTTGTGCTTTGAATTAGAGTGATCTGTTAGAATTGTAAGAATAAGAACTTTTGATGACAAATTGTCTTAATGGTCTCCTTTGGAACAACTAAAAAGAGTACTTGAAAATAAGCATCTTACTCATTCATAGGCTTAAAACTGAGTTTGATGAAGAGTTAACCAAATAACTTTTATGGACTTCTAAGGAATGGAGTTAGTTTTCTTAAATACGTAGTCTTCAGGCTACTTCACTATTAGCAACATTTCTAGGGGCTCCTGCTGGTCACAGTTGTGACAATTTTAGCACCAAATAGAATAACTAACAGACTGAAACACATTAAAATATAAAAACTCATGAGTCTATAATTACACCAAAAAAGAAATTGAAAAGAACCTAATTTGTCACCATCTGTTTATAAAACCAACTTCTTACTTTGAATTTGATAATTAAATGGAAAAAACGAATCTGCCTTTCCAGTAAGAACTGTATTTAAGGATGACTAAATAGCTCAAGTTGAGGAAGGAAAGCTATAATAATTTACATAGAAACATCAACTAATAAATGCAGAAGAAATAAGAAAATCAGAGAAAAAAATTAACAAACCTTAATATTTACTGATTTAGGCAAAGAGTACCACTAGATGTTAAAACTCCCAGGTGAATGGCTAATGGGAAACCAGGAATTCATTCCATGCCAAAGGAACACCATGCAGATAACTCACTAACCAGAAAGGTGAAGACACAATTGGGGGATTAGGCTGTTCTGTTAGTAGGGTCAACTACATAGTGTGTTCTTTTCTGATGTGCTGCAGGCTGAAGCCTGTGTCTCATCTGTCATATATTCTAGTAAAAAATGTTTTATTCAAATCCATGAGGCCTATAGATGTAACTTCTAGATCACAAGTAGTTCAGAAAATAAAAGGACAAGCTAAATAACACCTTGAGGAAGCACATAGATACATGACCAGTACGGGATTCTCCAGGACAACTGCCCCAGGCTCGTTAACAAGTCCATGTCATCCCAAAAGGGACTGTGCTAGAGTAAGATACACTTAGGGACTTAAAGGGACATGACCAGTTATGGTGTAAGGTCACACAATGGATACTAGTTTGGACAAATCAACTACAAATCTGGGGACAAGTGGGGGAAATTTGAATATGGTCTGAGGTAAAAATGTTCTGGAATGAGAAAAAAAATAGGTTACAGACACTGTAGAGTATGATCTTATTTTGGTTAAAAGATGTAAATATGTATACATAAAGATCTGAAAGGATACATTAAGGTGTTAGCAATAATCCTTGAGTGGTAGCAATATAATATTTTTATTTTCTTATTTTTGCTAGTCTAGTTTTTCTGTAATGTGCTTACCTTGCTTCTATAAAAACATATGGTGTTTTAGAAAGAACTTCCAGAAAACTGTGGGTATGCCACTACTGTTTGTTAACTTCAGTTACAGAAGATCTGTAGACCAGCAAGTACAAAAGCAAGGAACCACTACCCATCTGGCAACAGCATATCTGATTTGTAGGTAAGGTACTTAAAAGGAAAAATAAGTGCTTGGCTGACAAAGATAATACTAAAAAGTAACAGAAATGTCTGTCACTGCACAATAAATGCAGGTGAGAGGCCAATATATTTTGGAAGTAGTAAATTAAAAAACACACACACACAAGTAAGATACATCTTGCTAGGCATCATTCACCCTCCAAATGAAGCCTTGACTACTTGTATTTACCCTTTGAAAAAAAAAAACCTATTCTCTGGTATTTAAAATGTGTAAATGAGTAATTTCAGGAGAGGCTCATACCCCATCCCAGGCTGAGTTCCTCACGCCTCAGGAGTGGCATTGGGCTCTGTATCCTCCTGGGGTGGAGGAGTTAAGGCTTCTTGTTCTGCAAGCGCCTCTCGAAGTTGGCTCCCTAAAACTGCATCATGAATGCTGTGGAACAGCAGCTCCCATAAGGCAGGATTTTCAAAAAATAGGTTTTGTGTGAGGTCATTCACAACTTGTGCTAAAAAAGAAGAAAAGAAAATTAGTCCACATTTTGGGTATCAATCTTGAACATTTAAAAAAGTAACACTTTAATACAGTTTAAGTATTAAAATGATACAATAAAAAGTCTCACTCCAATTCTTGTACCCATGACATCACACCCCCAGTTGCAGGAAGCTACTTTTATTATTTTCTTGTGTGTTCTTCCAGTATGTATTTATGCAAATATAAGTAAATATATAAACAAATATTCTTATTTTTGCCCTTTTCTTACCCAAAAGAAAGCACACTATTTATATTATTCTGAATTTATATTATTCTGAAACATTTAATTTTTTCACTTAATTTTTTTTATGACTACATGGTATTTGATCTTGTAGGTGTAGCCTAGTTAATTTAATTGGCCCCTTTTGTGTGATAGTTGAGTGTTTCCAGTCTTTTGTTTTTATAGACAGTACTGTGATGACTACCGGTATGTGTTTCATTTGAATGTGTGTAGCACATTGCTGGATTCTCTGGGTTAAAAGGCAAATGCATTTACGATGTGGAAAGTCTCTATAGGGGCTGTTTCATTAGGCACACCAGCAAGGTCAGAGTGCCTACAGAGCATGCTGTCAAGCAGTTCATTTTCAAACACTGTTTTCACAAAAATTTAATATAAAAAAACAGCAGACATTGCATGTAAAAACCTAAATGATCTTATATAACTATGTTTATGGCAGCCATTAAATAATTACTGAAAAATATATCAGCCCAGAACAATGGTTTGTTAGTTCCTTTTCACCAACTCCAGTTCAGGAGGCCTGCCACTAGTAGCTCAGTGATAGGAGTTCCTGGATGTGGCTAATTTCAAGGCTAGCTTTAGAGTGATTTTCAGAAGAAAAAATTTCATTTTCACCAAAAACCAAAATTGAGGGGAAATATTTCCTAAAAAAAAGAGAAACAAAAATAAAAATATTACTATTTCTCCTCATTCTACAAGTGTACTTACCACTGCATCCTGCTAAATACACATAAATACCGACATCTCCATATTCTTTTACAATCTGTAATAATGTTGAAATAAAGTTTAGTTTCTCTTGACTGCCAGATACAAGTCTCTTCTTACCAATATGTATTTCACTGACATAAGACATTCTAGTACATTCACTTGAACTACTTTGCTTCAATAATTATGCATTTTTTAGCTAATCATTTAAAAATGATAGTTTATTTCTTTTGTTTTTATATGGACAGTTATAATTAGAGATATCAAAAAATTCATGTTAAACTTTATGTGTAATAAATGTATAATAAAAATGACTTTAAAAATCTTCTTGTAGAAATATATACTGAATTATTTACAGATGATGTGTTGACTGGCATGTGCTTCAAAATAAGAGAAGGGGAAAATGGGCATGGGGCATGAGTGAAATCAGATTAATCATAAATTGATAATTATTGAAGCTGAGTAATAATTACATGAGGATATTCATTATACTATACTTTTTACTTTTGAATATTTTTGAAATTTTCCATAATCAAAAGTTGAAAAAAAAAAAAGAAATTTTAAGAGTTGGAAAGGGACCCTAGTTCAACTCTGATTTTACTGATGGCAAAACTGGATACAGAGATTTTAAATGACTTGTTCACACTGATGCTTACCCCTGCCAGAGTTTTTACACCAACGGAATCAATAAAATTGACTTGTGTGAAGTCCAGAATGACGGTGTGGACATTTTCCCCAGGGGGCATGAACCTCTGTAGCTCTTCAGGGAAGGTGCTCTTGATGACTATTGGGGGGTACTTGATTTCTTCATCTTCTCCTTCAGGCTTTGTACCATCTTCTCCATCGACTTCTGCATCCTATGCCAAAAATCATACCAGAATTCTATGAACAAATCACATTTTGGTTCTGAGAGTTATAAAAAAAAAATCAGTCCATAGAGTCTTAGGCTATTGATTATATCAGATCTTTTCTAAAATATTTGCCATATCCCAGCCTTGTAATGTGACCAAAAAAGATGTGTATATAATATTCAATTTTAGCTCTGTTTCTTTTCTTCCCTTTTTTTGTCCAGTGAAATCCACTCTCCTTAGTTATATATATTTCCCCATAGCTTCTAAAATAATTCCGTTAAGTTCAGCATGATGGACTATAAGTTACATAAGCCTTTATGAACAGTAAAAATCAGCCTTTGAGTTCTTTTGCTGTAAGCTGAATGAATCCATGACAAGGTACTAATGATAAAATTTATTAAGGTACTGTGTGATTTTTATTTTTTAGAACAATGTTTTCCTGGTCCCATATCACTACTTATTTCAGAAGCATTCTCATTACTAAGCTTATCATGCATCTTTAATACATGAAGGATAGCTATATTGTTTCTAAAGTTTCCTATCTTAGGGACTTCATGCTGTGTTATAACTTCAATCTTGAATAAAGGTGGGGGTCACTGTGGATTGGGAAGAAGGAAAAGTACAATGAAGAGATCACTCACTGCTTTGATGACGGTCGCATTGACCATGTTTGCATTCCCGACCTCCTTAGCATACTTCTTCATGGCCTTTCTTCTTGCTCCCATGATAAGGGCTGGGTTCACTCCAGTCTTTACAGAAAAACAATCATGCAAAAACACTTCTTGGCTTCCAGGAACTCATGCAAATGCGATTAATCTTTAAATCCCCCCCTCCCATTTGATGGTTTTCTATCCCAGGTTATCCCCCCAACCCTTCCTCTACTTTGCCCTCAGGTCCCCTAAGCTGAGTGACTCCTTTAAAAGACCATTAGTACCCTTTCTTATTCCTGGTCTTGATTCAAGACAACCTGAAGCTAAAGTATTAAAGAGAACTTAAAGTAGTATTTTTCAAAATTAGATTTCTTAGGTTCTGAGAGATATGTAAGAGACTGTGGGTTGACTGTGAGGTTTTCCTGTATATACTGGGCAGTGTGAGGCTGAGTTCTAATCATGACCAAAGGAACCCATATGATCTCAAAAGAAGAAATCTAAAATTATTTTTTCACTTCTTTTTCTTAAAAATGTTTTTAAAAGGTTACGTATACATGTATATAGAGAGAAATAGTATAAAATTAATATCTTGTGGCCCTGGATGGCATAGCTCAGTGGATTGAGTGCGGGCTGGGAACCAAAATGTCCCAGGTTCGATTCCCAGCCAGGCTACATTCCTGGGTTGCAGGCCACAGCCCCCAGCAACCGCACATTGATGTCTCTCTCTCTCTCTCTCTCTCTCTCTCCCCCTCCCTCCCTTCCCTCTCTAAAAATAAATAAATAAAATCTTAAAAAAAATTAATATCTTGTGACTCACCTTTCTTTTTAATGCACTGCTATACAAGTCACTATTTGCATAATAAATTGGGGCATTTATTTGGAATATTTTTATTCCAGGAATTTCTTTCACCTGAGAAACAAAATGTTAGTGAATTTAACACATGGAAATATTTCAGAATCAAAACTGGAGTTGCCTCCTGCTTCCAACTTGAAAATTCATGCA
Organism: Phyllostomus hastatus; assembly: GCF_019186645.2. NCBI lineage: Eukaryota > Metazoa > Chordata > Mammalia > Chiroptera > Phyllostomidae > Phyllostomus > Phyllostomus hastatus. The sequence continues at coordinate 45,169,637 of NW_025334041.1, forward strand.
GAGGTTGCTAAGGGCCCTCTTAATATTGTTTGGATAAAATAATATCACTCTACTCATGCTCTGGAGGAAGGAGTACTGAGAAGAAATCCTTTAAAAATGCACATCTTCCCATTTAAGAATTTTCCTGTGTTTCATTTTTACTGTAAAACACAAAGAAAAGGGACTGAAAAATATTTAGACTGTGGGAAGCAGGCAAATAAAGTGAACACAGGTTTGTATTGGTTCATTCATGGAATGCAGGCAGGAATCGAAATGAACCCAAGTGAAATAGAGTGAATATTTTATCAAGAAGCCTCAAACTCTAGAATGCAGTTTGGAAACAAGTAATTCAGCATATAGTTATAGTTCTTTGGAAGGAGGAGAAGACAGTAATCCTAACACCAATCTCATTTCCTAATACCTTATAGTGAATCTGAGAATTTCTTCCCAAGCAGGAAACAAAACAAATAGATAAAACTAGTTTTAAAAGATTCTATAAAAGTCTTTGAGATTCCACATAAGAAAAGAACATTCAAAAATCAAGGAAATTTTAAGCCCTAAATTTAACCATTCAAAATGAAGTGGGAGAATTTCATAGCCCAAAATCTATATTTTACATGTTAGTATTAATATTTTACCATCAGCTTAAATTCACCAGAAAAAAATCACGCACATACAAACTATCCTCTCAGTTTCAGAATTTTGCAAATATATACTTTAATTCAAACAATAAATACTTGGCCTCATTTTAAAAAGAGAAAAAATAAATATTAGGAGGTTGAGTAATTAATGTATGGTATAGTACAAACTACAAAACTGAATCCAGGCAGTAAGTTTTTCAAGTTTTTCACTTTGACCACTACACCTCCCTTCTTTTCACTCCCACTTTTTGTCCTAGGTAAAAAATAAAATTACTTAGCCAATTACAGCACATGCTCACAGCTTACAACCATTTAAAATGACAGAAAAGGTCTTACCTCCTCATATGCATCTATATCAATATACACATCTGTGTCAGGAAGCTGTCCAAGGACTTTGTAGCTTGGACTGAAGATAGAGAGTGAGTGTGTTAAAATATAGCATTGTGTTGAGACCCAGTATGTAATTGAAACATGAGGTTTTGCACATTTCATGTATGGATTTGCTAGTAAATTCAGGAATATTTGATCCCTATACAGTGCCTTTGCAGAAGGGCTCCACATACGTCATGTTCCCTGTGCCATTCCAAGCCTCACACTTCCCACACACCTCACACCACACACACCCTTCACCTCAACCACAACATACACGATTCACCCATATAGCAAACACATCTCATATCATACCACACATACACTACATACGACACACAACCTCCACATACACACAATACACAATGCAATTGCATGCTCATACCATACAACTACACATGTATACACCATACCACACCAATGACCCAATCAGGACAAAAGACTCGGGCATTTGAGCCCTGGCTGGCGTAGCTCAGTGGATTGAACGCGGGCTGGGAACCAAAGTGTCCCAGGTTCGATTCCCAGCCGGGGTACATTCCTGGGTTGCAGGCCATAACCCCTAGCAACCATACATTAATGTTTCTCTCTCTCTCTCTCTCTCTCTCTCCCCCCCTCCCTTCCCTCTCTAAAATGAATAAATTAAAAAAAAATTAAAAAAAAAAAGACTCGGGCATTTAAAGATAAGGGCAAAAATGAATCGTGCAGAGTTCAAGTCATGCCACACATAATTCAAGTTCTCATTCCACTCAGTTCTCAGGTAGAACTGTCTTCTTACTCTAATTCTAAAGTAGAAAAAGAGGTTTTCTTTTTGTTTCTAAGAGCCTCTGATGTGGGTGGGGAGAAAACGAAAATCTCTAGTTACCAAAGAAGTTTTCTTAAGTTTTGTTTGAGAAATTGAGGCCCAGTGAGGTTCAGTGAGTTGTTCAAGGTCAGAAATCTTTGAGAGCCAGAATATGTCTTAAGGCCTTTGATTCAACATTCCATGGTCTTGTACTATGTCTTGGTGCTTCTTAGCATGTAGATGCAAGTGCTTCTTTGTGAGTTAGAATATACAATACAAATATTAGATGATTTTCTGGGTGGATTCTCTCAATGAGCATTCAGAGAACACACCATGTGCCTGATCCTGGACTCCAGGAGCATGCCTCCACAGTCAAGACACTCACAGTCTGTCGACAAGTACATTTAAAGTCAACACTGCCATCTCAGGCAGGACACTCACACCCATCCCAATCTGTGCACTCACCTCTGTGTCCTGTAAATCACAGTCATCAGTGCGATGATCACAGCAGTAATTAAACCATAGTCCAATCCCAGGAACAAGGAAGAAACAAAAGTGGTAAGCCAGATGGTCTGAACAAAAGACAGAAAGCTTTATGTAAAATCCAGCTAAAAACTTCCTAGAGTTACACACACTCACGCACACGTACATACATGGTACCTAACTTTGCCTAACTGGATACTGCATATAACAACTGACTGCACTAACCTACGTCTCTCATATTTTTATTAGTACTAATCCATATGTTGGCTATGACATATTCACTTAATAGTGACCTTTGTTACTTACCAGCTCTATTTTGCTGGTTCTCCAGAAAAAGGGGAGATCTGAGAATTGCATAAACATTCCTTTCAGGTTGACGATCACAATGGCAGACAGCACAGCCTGAAATACAGCACATCCATGCTTGCCTCTCCTCTTGTGTCCAAGAACTCCCTTTGCTGGCTCCTCACTGTCCTCCTGCTGCCCTCCCACGTCCTCTCCCCACTCACTTCCTATGCGGCAGTGATGGTACATTTGGAGTCATGCACACCTGGATTTTCAGGACTTGATTAGCTAAAATGGGCCTTGGAAAACCAGGCTTATATTCTAGCAGCAAACCTGCATGGTAGTCAAGAGGTTCAGAATTAAACTTGGTATTCAAGGAATTATTTCACCCATGGTCTTTCTATATTATGATTTTTCTATATTGTTTTTAATCTCTACTAGATTAAATACATCAGTAAAACAATGTTTTATGGGTGTAGGCTATATCAGATTTTAAATGGAAGTATAAGGTCAGAGAAGATCAAAGAGAGAAGGGACCTTGGAGATTAGCCAGTCAACAGTTTATCTGCAACTCAGAGATGCTGAGATGGCTTTCCCAAGGTCCCAGGGATCAGGAGATTTTGGAGCAGGATCTTGGTTTTAGCCTTGGACCTTTTTCAAACCACCCTGCTAGGGTTACAGTAAAAACCCATGAGACAGCTCCCCAAAATATAAACAAATAATATAGCAAAATCTGTACACATGGAAAATCTTACACAAAGTCCAAGCTACACACCTGGGGTAATGATTCAAAGAGGAATCCCGTGGCTAATATGACCATCAGAATCATTAACGAGGCCAAACAACCTGCAAGCTGAGTAAGAAAAGACATGGAAGGAGCTTTTATGAGACGAGTAAGAGGCTGGGATAGGTTGATCTGAGTCTTTTGATAATCAGTGTGGGACAATCAAGAAAATATGGATTCTGCTCTGGCTGGCGTAGCTCAGTGGATTGAGCGTGGGCTGTGAACCAAAATGTCCCAGGTTCGATTCCCAGCCAGGGTACATGCCTGGGTTGCAGGCCATGAGCTACTCTCTCTCTCTCTCTCTCCCTCCCTTCCCTCTCTAAAAATAAGTAAATAAAATCTTAAAAAAAAAAGAAAATATGGATTCAAACAAGTCATCCAAACCATTACATAAACCTGTAAGTTTTTCCCACTTCTCCAAAGTTCTAGTTCCTCTTACAGCTTTTAAACAGGAGCTGAAATGTTTAAACACCCTGACTGAAATGTTCTTGCCAGGAATTGGAAAAAGATGTCTGGTGCTGATCTGAGACCCGCAAGGGTCAGAAGACTACAGACAAGACTGTGCTGTCCAGTGTGGTGGCTACTAGCCATATGTAGTATTTACATTTAAAAAATTAAAATTAAATGAACTTAAAATTCAGGTCTTGGCTGCACTAGCCACATTTTAAGTGTTTGAGAGCTACATGTGGATCATGGCTGCTATATTGGATGGTGCAAATATTGAATATTTCCATCAATGCAGAATGTTCCATTGACACAGAAGATTCCTGTTCCCAGGCTTTCATGCTAACATCCTAGGTCTCAACTTGGAGGTTGACTGGTAGCAAGTATAATTTTTTTTATTTAACTGGACAGCAGACCTCTTTCCTATAGACTTAGCTCCTTATGATTTGCTTTAATCAATCATACCTTCCTCTGATTCACCATGCAGCTCACTGGAGCATGGATCTTCAGGCAGAGTACCTTGGGGGTCAGACTAGAACCAAGGCATTAAAATGTAATTACCACCCAAATCCTGAGAGGCGAGTGGTATACATACCTGTGTCTTCCCTCCAGTTCCCTCCTGAACAAGGCTCCGAGACAAGGAGCATGAAATTGCGAAAGTCTGGAAGAGTGAACCGATGGAATTGCACAGTCCCAGTGCAATGAGCTCCTTTTCCACATGGAAACAAAGCACAAAAGAAATCAGTTATTCCTTACAAAGATAGGTGTGATGGCCCATATAATACACATTTTCAGCAGTGTAGGCTGTTTCTTCATTCTCTTTTCAGATATAAGAATTTGTTTAGTATGAGCTCAATATAGGAATTATTACACAATTTAAAGGGCAGTGAAGCACTTTGAATTTTTAATGTTGGAGATAAATGCTGTGCTCAGTCCCCTCTTTCCCAAATGCTCTCTACACAAATAAATAATGCTTAAAAAAAAACTACAACAAAAGAGACAAAATATTTTTGTTGTTTAAATGAAAGGCATATAGGATTATGGTATACAGTACTGACATCTTTTGAATGCCTGGATCTTGCTCAGCTAGGAGTCCATGCCAGTGTCCTCCTGGGACAGTGAGTTAGCCCTGCTCTGAGGACCACTTCTGGTTGTCCTGGTTGGGTCACTGTGTGTCACACAAATGAGGAGTATCTAGGTTCCTCTTAGAAACACACAGCATGTTTGTTTAAATACCTCACCTGTAGCTATGTTATAAAAGACAGTGACAAAGAATCTACTGTGGAGTGTGAGTTATGAATCACATACTCCAAGCTTAATGACCAAAGAGAAGCTTTCCTATGGAGTAAAAATGGTTCTGGGAAAATATTTTATTCTCAATCTGTGAGCTTTAAGAAGTGATATCATCTATTGAATGACAACCATAATGGAAACATACAACTAAAAATAAAAAGCAAAAATAATAGTGATAACATCAATAGGAGTATGGTAAACTGAAAGCCTCAGACTGGAGATTTCACCTGTTTAGCTGACCTCTGCCTGTGAGGTGAGGTTGGACTCTGTACCTCAGTGTTCTGATGATCAAATGCACATAAGTTATAAAAAATTGTAGTGTTGAATAAATTCATGCTTCAAATATATCCATTATCAAGCTTACAAATTTTTCTACCACGACAGAGAAATCAAGTTCATCTGCCTTGCATAGCAGAGCATGATGACTGTATCACTATGAAACAGCTACAGGAAATTAATGGCTTTTACCTGATTTCCATCAACCTGGTAGCCATGTTTATTTCCCAGGGTCTTGGCCATTGAGATGGTCACTGAAAACCCAACAATGGCTATGGCGATGGCATCCACGTACACGAGATGGAAGAGGCTGGTGTCTGGATTGGCTGGAGGTAGTAGCCTGAGAGATCAAGTGGAATTTATCACCAGTGCTGTGGCCACTGGGGAAAAAACATGCAACTACAGGGGAGCATGTTAGAGGGGAATCATTTGCAAAGGACATGATCAATGCTTGAATATTTGTTTGCTCTAGTTTGGCAAAAAGAAGGGCTCTCCTGGACACACAGAGGTTCTTTCCAGGCCCCAACCCCAGGTACCAGGTGAATGGGTTATCAGCAGAGATCAGATGCTGGTTTATTTAGAAAAAGAGTAACCTTACACCTTGTGGCACCTGTATGGTAGGTGTAAGTAAGACACAGAACAGGAAGAAGAGAGGGTCAGTGGAGTGTTTGATGCCATGAGACATTTGAACCAAAGTCTGAGGGCAGGGAGGGTGTTGGACAAGGTTTATCTCAGAGGAGAAGTACTGTCTGAGCAACAGCAGGCACTCACTGCCCTCCCTTGTTATTTCACATAAGGGCTCTGCTTCTTCCCAGGATCCCAGGTGAGTTTCTAACATGGGAAAGGAGCAGCAGCAAATTGTACTCCTTGGGTCTCACCTGGGAATCCTGGGAGTCTGAAGGAGCCAAAAGTGTGACTCCTGAAGCCCCACAACAGGCAACCTTATTTTTGTGGTCCATTCTTATGGGTTGGAAACTTTGTTCTAAAAGAAAAGAATAGGGATTCCCTAGAATGGTCTGGGGGAGAGAGCAATAGAGGTTTTCAAAGCTACTTGCTCCAATTCAAGGCACTGGGCTAACTAATAACAATAACAACATTCAATTAATTGATACACAATATTATTATTCTTACAATAACAGTCACTTATTTGTTGTTTCCTCTGTGCCAAGTTCTGTGAGGTAGGCCCTGTGAGGTAGGCACCATTGTAATGGCCATTTTACAGATGGGAAAAATGAGGCATAGTAAGGTAAAGCAACTTGCTCAAGGTCAAACAACTCATCAACTGAATAAACAAAAACCATAAAAAACCCACCTCCCTGTGCCTATTTCTCTTACTATGTCATATCACAGTGACAAAAGGGGATGTCTCAAGTTCTGGAGAAAAAGGAAAGGGAGAGGGAGAGAGGAAAGAAACTTAACATATATACAGCCTGGATTATGTGTTGCATGCTTGACTAATGTCATCTCATATGTCCTCAAAGCAATCCTATTAGATAGGTACCATTATTATCCCAGTTTATAGGTGAAAAAAAATGAATGATTACAGATGTCAAGTAATTTGCCCAAGATGGGGCATGGAGTCAAACCCAGGGGGATATCTGACTATAAAACAGGTATTTCCCTTTCACTTTGCTATATAAGTGAACCAAAAGGGAAGGCCTAGAAGCAGCTTTGGGTCTGAGGAATAAGAATTTGAGAAGAGGATTTATTTTGGAATGAGTTAAGGAAAGTTAACCAAGAAACAGGATATATTGCCACAACTGGGATCTTTACTAGTCAACTGTCACTTTCGGGACACTATTGTGTATATATTTATGTGTGCGTCACTAGTAAGTGTGGTAGTTTGCTCTCAAATATGACCAACAATTCCTCTCATTCTTGTATGTACTGCTTTCCCACGTAGAGGTGGAATCTGTCTCCCCTCTGGCTGAAACTTGCAATTTGCTTTGACTGAGATAATGTGGAGAAAGTGAAGTTGTGTGAGTGCTTTAAGAGGCCAGGTGGCTTCTGCTTTTCTGTCCTGCCCTGAGCCACCATGGAAAGAGTTTGTCTATCCTGCTGGAGACAGCATGTGGAGAGAAGATGCCAGCCAGCCCTCAGCAGTTCCAGACTGCTGGCTGAGGGTTCAGACATGGAGCAAAGCCCTCTTGGATCCTCCAGTCACACCTTCAGAAACTTACAGCTGCATGAGACCAGAAAAACCACACAGGTGAGCTCTACCTAGATTGATGAATTGTGAGCAAATAAATTGCTGCTGGAAGCCACTGCTTTGGAGCTATTTGTTATTTGGCAATAAGACTCACAGATAACTGAAACAGTATGGTTATATAGGGTGGGGTAAAAGTAGGTTTAGGTTTACAGTTGTGGGCAGGCAAAACAGTTTATTCTTGTATTATCATTTATTAATTATTATATATTTTCCCATATGAACAACTGTAAACCATCTTTTGCCCACCCTGTATGTAGATAGGTAGGTAGGCATTATTTGTTTCCCGCTTGGTTTTGGGCAAAATTCCAGAAAGATAAGCTTTCTGAGTAGCCAAGTTTCAGAAACATAAAATATTATTTTTTTTTTAAAAAACCCAACTTAGCTCTTTTAGAAGAAAAAGCATGTTTGGGTATAATGCAATAGGGAAAGAATTAGATAGAAATTATGGCGTCATGTGGATTTTTAAAAGAAGTCTAAGTGTAAACATTCAAATAATTTATTCAAATTATTTGTGGTTGGTTATTCAGTAAGATTATCTCCTGGATCCAGTCACAGACCAATGTTTATCACATGACTGATTATGTTGTGACTCAGGTGTGAGGTAATGGAAAGTGCACACAACTGGGTATTGGAGACTGAGTTCTGGGTCCAGGCTGGGACTCACTGCAAGTTACTAAACCTCATTCATGTCTCTCAAATGTCGCCTTCTCTGATACTCTACTGAGAACAGCAACCCCAGCCCCTCCTATCCCTTACCTGGCTTCCCTTTTCTTCATGGCTCTCCTTACTATTTGCTTGTCTCTCTCCTCTAGTAGAATAAACTCCATGAGAACAAAGGCTTTTTTGCTTATATGTTTGCTTTTGCTTTTAACTGCTGTGACCCTGGCATATTAATAGATACTCAATAAACACAAGCAGAATAAATGAGAATAAATAAACTTTCTTCTCAGTAAAATGGGGATAATGTATATATTTGTCAGTAGTGTTATTGTGAGCAGCAACTGAGATAATTACAAGTCCAAATAGAAAAGCAAGCATTACTATACCATGTTCTACCTTTAAGTTGAATCATAAGCAACATGTTCATGATAGCAATTTATTGTTTTGAAGTAGGGTGCATGCTTCCTTCGTCAACACTTGCACTGGGGGGTGAACTTTTTCTTAAGAGCAACTCCTACCCCCTGTACTTCCCACAAGAATCTTAGGTGGGAGTGGAGGCAAGGTCTGATGGCATATGCCAGGTTCTGCCAGTGTACAACATCTGGGCAAATATTTGACTTGGTTGTTTTGGAAAGAGAAGAGGGTGGCAAGAGAGATAGTATAGGAGAGAGACAGAGACAGAGAGAGACAGATACAGGCAGAGTGTGTGAGAGGAACAGAGTGAGACCAGGAGAGGCTCAGTCACTCTTGTCCTTCAAATAAAGAGAATAGTACAAAATGTAAAGAGTTAGAGAAAAGAAAAAAAATGAAGCAAGAAGCAAGATATGATTTGAAACTAGAAAAGATGAGCCACAGAACTTTCAATTACTGTGTCTCAAACACTACAGAGGGAGTCAGGTGCTACACTCACTGCTGTGGGCATGTTAGTCCTGAAGCTCTCTCCATGGCCCTTGAGATAGGTACTAATTACCATGCTCTCCTGGCAGGAGAGGAAGCTGAGGCTTTGAGGGGATAGGTGACTAGCCCAAGGTCACACAGCTAGAAAGTGGCAGGCTAGATTTAGGTTTAGATTAAATCTAAATCTAGATTTAGATTTGTTCTTAATTCCTAGTCACTCAAGGAGAGATTTAAAAAACCAACACGTGTAAACAACAGGAAACAAAACAAGACAGAACACCACATGATACTGCTGGTGGGAGTGTACGATGGTACAGCCACTATGGAAAACAGTGCCTGGAGGTTCCTCACAAAGTTAAACATAGGACTATTGCACGATCTGGCAATCTCACTCCTGGATATACATCCAAAAGAACTGAAAGCAGGGTCTCGAAAAGATATTTGCACCCTCATGTTCATGGTAACACTATTCACAACAGGTAAGAGGTGGAGGCAACACAACTCTCCACTGATGATGAATGGATAAACAGACATTGGTACATACATAGTTTACTTTTATTCAGGTTTAAAAGGAAGAAAATCCTGTTACATGCTACTACATGGAAGAACTTTGAGGACATTAAGCTAAAATAAATAAGCCAGTCACAAAAATGACAAATGCTATATGATTCCCCTTATATGAGGTACCTTATAGTAGTCAGATTCCTAAAGACAACAAGTAGAATGGTGGTTGCCAGGGACAGGGGCAGGGAGATTCAGACTTACAGGATGAAAAGGTTTCAGAGGTCTGTTTCTCAGTACTATGAATATACATAACACTACTGAACTGTACATTTAAAAATGATTAAATGGTAAATTTTATGTTTTTTATCAGAATAAAAGAAAAAACAACCCATGCATGCACACACTAAAAAACAAATACACAACAAAAACCACCAAACCCCACTCCCAAACTCTCAGCTATGTGATATGTAGAAAAAAAGGTTTTTTCACTGCAAGAATACTAAAGCAGGAGTTAGATACCATAATAGATGTTATTCAAGTCATACTGTTACTTAAAACTATTTTCCTACCCCAGAGGAAGTGTCCCAACGACGTCCACATTGTACGACTCATGCAAGCTAAACCCAGCTGAAATGCCAGTTCCCATTACCACCTAAAACACACACAAACCCAAGTGTCCTTTACAGATGAAAATCCGAATGTCACAAAAATGAGCTTCAAACAATTTGTTAGCCAAGCCAAATCTACTCTTGCTTTAACTTTCAGTTTTGGAAAGAAGAATTTTATTTAGCTTCCAGCAACTCTAAGTTCTCCTAATGACTCTCCCCACAAAATTAAAATAGATCCTACAGTTTACTTGTGGCCTGGAATTTGTTTCTCTCTGTTTGGGTCTGTTCCATGCTGAGGTGTCTGGCTACTTGCCTGCAAGCAGAAGAGGCCATAAAACCTTTCAGGAGTTGGCTTTGATGTGGGCCAGGTGAAATGCATCCCTGATAACATGGCATGAATAAAGGCCACTGAAGTGTGTATTGTGAGAGTGGTTCAATGAGAGTGGATCCTTATAAAATTTATGTCTGGGTCTTCCATCCTCCTGCCAACCCTGTTCCCTGCACAGCAGCACCGTGTGTGGTTAGAACACCCTGTAGCTGCCTTCTCTCATTTCAATCAGGGTCAGAGTGAAAGTGCCCATCCCACAGGCATAAGGCTTCCTGGATTGTCAGGGTATAGATTTAGTTAGTGAGTGAAGTACAATCCTTAGTGAGCTACAAAAAGAGAGAAATAACAGAAGGAAGGATAACAATTTTCTTCCTCCTGAGGAACTATAGCTGCAGAACCCTGAGTGGGTTGTGGAGGAGAGAAGGAATTCGGGCTGCGCAGGGAAGGGAGTGGCTGCAGGGTGGCTGCTGCAGGGAGCCCTGGTCAAGGTAAGCTTATCAGACACTGCAGCCTGGAGACCAAGTGCATGGGTGCTTCTGGCCCCTTTTTTGTCGGTGGCAATTATGTCTGTTATCCTTAATTGTATTTGTGCATCTGAAATGGGGGGAGCATTCACTGGGGACCAGAATATTCAAATCCATAGGATAAATATGGCTTTAAGTTTCTGGAGCATCAACCTGATGCAGTAGTAAACAATTTACACCCTGCTTTTCTACCAACACAAATATATTATGAAATAGAATGCAAAACTCCAAAATGTATGTTTTTTAATTTTTTATTATCTCCCTTGCTCTGAGGAGAACTTAACTAAGAAATGTAAAAACATGGGTTTACTGTAATTACAATGATAAAATTCTGGAGAACCATTGCTCCGGGAAACATGAAGGGGCAATGGAAAATGGACAGAGCCAGGAACCAAGCCAGGAAGGGCATTCTTTGTCATTTACTTCACATTTAGGGCTTGCCTGTCTCCTTTGCTGAGAACCTCTCGCTCTCCTCCCAGAGGAAGCAGGAGCTCTGTGCCCAGCCCCAGTGGGAGACCAGATTTTGAAACTGTCCTGTTGGGATGTAGGCAGACCAAAGTTCAGGGAAGGATCTAAGGGCCTGTCTTCCTCGTGAATTATAATATTGGCCCCTAGGTTTTGTGGCTTGAACTTTTGGCTAAATTTGGGTTTGGACACCTATGCTTTTTACTTTTTATCATTATTGTTCCCAAATTATGCACCAAGGTGTCCCAGGGTGCCAAGGGGAACTCACCAGGACACTGTAGGACAGAACTTTCAAGGAAAACAGTGACATTTGTTAGACCCTTGGTTTGAAGTAGTTCACAGTTTCCACATCAGTTCCTACTACATTCCTGTTGATCACACTATAACTTTGAAAAGCTGGACATCAGTGGCTGCTGCTATAAAAAGCAGGTACCACACAGTCAAAGTCAGCAGGAGCTGAAGGGACCGGTGACCATCTGATTCCAAGGTTTGAGGGGTTGTGAAGTGCCCATCAGCTGCACACAGCCCACTAATAAATTGTGGCTAGTTAACAGTGCAATAAGTATATATTTTATTTTAATTTATTTGCATTATTTTAATAAACAGTTCCTAAGTTGTTAGACAAATATTAAGTTGTATGAACCTAACTACTCACTGAATGAAACTGTTAGGTATTTCTTTTGGCTTAAGAGTGCCAGGAACCAAGAAAGTTTGGTAACTTTCGTCTTTTGCTCTTTTCAAAATTGAAACAGCTTAATTTTTTCCAGGTTGTTAAAGTTATATGTGTTCATTATAAAATAACTAGGCAATAAAAATACTGAGGAAGAAAAATCTTATCTAATCTCATTACTCAGACAATTCACAGTAAAATATTTATGAATAGTCTTTACCCATATTTTAAGAATCATCCATTCTATGATTTTTCTTTCTTGTCATTGTATTTGCAAATGCTCCCCCTTGCAAATTCTAACCTTCTCTTGGCAGAACTGAGAGGAAAAGGTCTAACTCCCTGTCCCTCCCGTCCACTTCTACACCTCTCACAGAAATAGCTGAAAGTTGACTTACCGCAAAGAACTCTAAAGGAATGGGTGCCGGCAATTTCTCTTTAAATCTCTCATTAAACTCCTTGCCACCCAACAGCAAACCAAAAACCATCAGCCCGACGCCTAGGGAACACACGTTGAGGTTTTTAACATTCTGCAACACAGCAACTGTACTCTGTAACACAGTGAACACTGGGAGTTTACATCAAGCAGTAGCCTCTGAGGAGACAGAGATGCTCTTGTGCACTAATTCACAGCAGCCATCCCACTACTGGACTGTGCTAGTCAAGGTTCTCAGGCTGAAATCTCGCTCTTTGTAGCTTCCACCAGTTAGGAGCCATTCTTACCTATTCATACAACTTTAAAGTTGTAATTCTTATCCAACATTCTCATAGTGTTCTTTGATATGCTAATGGGTCAATGTAGTATTATAAAATTCAGAAGAGTCAGGATTAGGAAAGATTAGGGGCTGATACCAGCAAAACAATCCAAAGGCTTTGTAGAAAAGCCTTTAAGAGCTGAGAGAGAGTGAAATCACTGTTAGCAGATGAATGAGGAATCATGTGAGCTTTGAAGGCAAGAGAGTGCTGAAGTTTGAAAAGATGCCCAGGAGAGTTAAAGCCATTTAATTATTCCTATGGTTGCAATCTCAGCACCCCAGTCAATACTCATCTGGACTCTGGGATAGTAGGTCACCCCTGAGCCCAAGCCACACAACTTGCTTATTCAGCATACACTCACAGCAGACGCAGGTGCTCAACTGTTCTAGTTCCTGTGTGACAAGGCATTCGGAGAAATCTCAGAGAAAGAGACATGTTACCCACTATTATGGGACATGAAGAAGTTAGTTATTTGGGGAATGTTCCTACAGTTTGATTCCATTCTAATCCATCAAGGACTCAATTTAAATGGACTTGAAGTCACTTTCCTAGACCCCTAATGCAAAGGTTTCCCTATTCAAGTTTCATAGTAGCCAGTGCCTTTTCTTCACAGCATCTAATGTAATATGTAACTAATTACATATTTATACAATTAATGATTTGTTATGTTTTCCCATTGACTTGTAAGTTCTAAGAGAGCAAGGGCCACATCTGCTCACTCACCACTGTGCCTGGCACAGTGGCTGCCACATCAATACTTACAAAGACTATCAATCTTCCTGTCCAGGAATAGCTTTAGCAGCATCTCAGAAGTTTTATATGTAGTACTTCAACTCTCACTTTGTTCTAATTATTTCAAAATTTCCCTTATCCATTGGTTACTTAGAAGTAGCTATTTTGGTTTCTAAATGTATGGGGGTTTTAGAGCTACATGTAGTTATTGATTTCTAATTATAATACTCTCAGTGAAAAAAATACTAAATTTTTAGAATTTGTAATCAGTTTCACATTTAAGTTATTACCACTGTTCCCTATGTGTTTACAAAGAATTTACATTTTCTCTGAGTTAGGTGCAAGGGTCTATATATATTTTATTAGATTAAACTAGTTAATTATGTTAGTCAAATCTTTTATAGACTTTTATTTTGCCTGCATGAGTAAGCAGTTTTTCACAGAGATAGGCTCTCCCATAATGCCTTTAAATTATTTGTTGGTTCCCAAAGAGAACATAATTCTGTCTCAATAAAAAGCTGTCTTTTTAGCTAGTTAGGGTGAAGGTGTAGCCACCAAATTAAGACCTAACAAAAATTTCCTTGTGAGGTAGGTAGTATCACACATTAATAACATAGTAATAAAAATTAAGGTTTAATTCCTTTTGTAGTGTTCTTTTCAGAAAAGCTTTAGAATAATTGAATCTTTTTCATTTTATTACCATTTTTAGAAAAAAAGAAAAGTGGGCTTTGAAGGTGAAAGAGATACAGAAGAGAAGGAGGGAAATAAAGAAGGAAAAACTAGTACCAGTAAGTTGCTTACTTACATACACTACTGAAAAGATCCCACTGTACCGCTTTGTTTTGACTCCAAACAGGTATTTTAGCATGGAGGTGAAGACGTGCACAGCTGCTGCCGTGGTAAAGCCGCGCACCAAGGGCTCTGTGAGATATATGGCCACAAATCCAAACCTGCAGACACCTAGGCAAAACTATTTTTTTAAATGACAAAGAAACAAATAAATCACATGATAGACCGAGAAGTTAAAACCAACAGGAAACATTACGAAAGTTCTTTCCAGAATACTTTCTAACACTACAGACTTGTACCTGTAGCAGTTCAGAGGTTAACAAATCAATCACGGGTTGTACAAAAACACTGGAAGGTTTGGAATGGCTTGGAGTCCCAAAGAGCAGTGGGCACACTCATACTTTCCCTGTCCCTCAGAACTGGGGACATGTTTTGTCAATGTCAGTTCCTGTTCCTTCCAAGCAGATAAGAGAAGCCCTATTCCCATTACTAACCAATCCTGCTTCAAGCTTTTCTTGCTTTTGGAATCTCTAAAGTACCCAGCCAAAGCTTGCTACCTCCTAATGAATGCACATTCAAGTAAGGCATATAGTTAGTTGGGCTGGTGTTCCTGAGTGCCATGAACCCTGAGCTCTGGGTTCTTGCAGGCTGACTCTACTCACCATGTAGACCAGCCAAGAGTGCTCCATAGGTATTTCTGAAATGAATACACAAGAACCCATTTCCCCATCTGTGAATCTTACCTGAATGATTCCTGCAAGTAAGGTCACAGACATGGCGACTTTCACTCTTAAAGCATCTCTTGCTTCTGTACCGTTGGTTGCGTTTACTCCTCCCGGAATGACTATATCATCTGGTACTAATCGAACAGCCACACCACCAATCATCAGGCTAATAACAGCAAACGGACCTGAAAAAATGAAGCATTAATCAAGGAAATCATTTTCAGTGTCTCTGATGTGATTGTTGCCAGTACGCTAGAGAACACAGGTGAAGTCAAAGCTCATCTTTGAAATAAAAATTGCACTGCTTTCTGTAAGTATTAAACCACTGCGTGTGGTTCATATGTAAACTGTGTGTGTGCCCACTGTATTCTCCAAAAATGACTGTGATGATATCTTCCGTCCCATAGACTTTTCTGGAATGTTGACATTTCCCCATAAGAGGTCGACTAACTCTTAATCCCCTCTCCTTGAATCTGGGAGGACTTGAATGAAACATACTGGTAATTGAAAGAATGCAGCAGAAGTGATACTGCCAACTTCTGAGGCTAGGAAACAAAAGGTGATGAAGCTTTCATCTGAGAGCTGTTAGACTTGCTTGTGTGGCAGCCTTGAGTGTGAGAAAGCTCCAATTAGGACCACTTGTAGAGAAGGGAGAGGGGAGACCAGGGGGGAGATAGGGGAAGCAAGAGGAAGAGGAGAGGGTGAGAAAGAACAAGAGAGAGAGAGAGATTCCGGCTTCCTGCAGCTGCTCCAGTCCCACCTCCCTTCTGACTCTCGACTGCATGAGACCCTGAGCCAGAACTGCCCAGATAAGCCTTTCCCAGATCCTGCCCACAGGAGCTGTGACCCATAACAAAATGATTCTTGTTTTAAACTGCTAAATTTGGGGGGTATTTCTTACCTAGGGACAGACATCTGAAACACTGTGCCTGTGTTTGCTGGTGGCAGCCCCATGCAGCACCAACACTTGTAAAATCCACATAAATCTGATACTAAATACACTAAAGGGAATCCATGTACAATTTAGAGCCTAAAGTCAGATGAAAATGCAATACATGTACAGTAATTAGGAATTTGCAGTACCACTAATAAAATAAATAGAAAGAAAAACCAGATGCTAGCAAATTTATGAACTAAAGCACTTATTTCACAGATTTTATCAATTGCTCTTCTTACATAATGAAATTGTCTTTTTTTCATCATGCCAAGATTATAAGAAAGCCATTAGTTCTAGAAATATTGATGGGAGTGTATTTTTTAAAAGCACCTATTGAGTATGTAGTAAGTTATTAACCAAATTATTGCTTTATATTATTATTAATATTATTAAGCAATTTTAATATTATTAAGCAAGTTATCATTAAGCAGATGTTCTAATAACAAACACACGACTTTTTGGGCACATCGCAAAACTTAGAAATCCAAAAGGAAAGGGACTAAAATATAAAGTATCAGCTTTTACCTATGGAAATGTGTCTGGAGGTTCCAAAAAAACAATACATGATAACAGGGTAAAATGAAGAGTACAGGCCAAACACCGGAGGCACAGCTGCCAACATTGCGAAGGCTAAACCTGTGGGGTTAAATACCAAAGAGAAACGGGAGGTCATTAGAAAACAGGTTCATATGTATTTTTCTATTGGTTCTTTATCTCTGACAAACAAGTGAACATCGTGTTAACTTAAGCAGGTGTGTCTTCCTAACTGGCAGGCCCTTCCGCCCTGAACCTACACATAATCCTACATTTGTGCTTAGAGGGTCCAGGCTGAGAGTTTCTCTTGTCATGTCCTCTATGCCAGGAGGTAGATTTTTTTCTGCTTTATTCTTCTCCAACTTTAGATAAGGGTAGGAAGTCTTACTTGACTGGCACAATTGTAATCTAGTGTTGATGCCCAAATGCTGGCTGTTTCTCTAATGGGGTGATTTTGTGGGTTCTTTCAATAAGGAACTGCCCCTGTACCACTTCCCTGGCCAGCGTAAAGCCAGGGAATACAGCCCTTACAGGTCCCAGGTTCTTATATTGCATCCAGGCTCATCCTGTAGGCTGTATTCTTGGGTGGTACCTTTCAAATGAGCCAAGCCTGGTAACCTTCGGGGCCCTCAGTTATCCAAAGGCAAAGCTTTGCACTTTAACCCAAGAAAATTTGGAAGTGCAGGCCATACCCACTGGAGGGCTCTCTCTTTACTCTGCTGTAATAGGCAATTCACACCCTTTTACTTGTAGACTTTTTTTTCCTTGCGAGAATTAGGGAACAGTTCCCACAAACTCCGGAGGACACATGTCCAGCAGCCGAGTGGTTCTCTTGCAGTGCTTCCTTCCTTCCATGATTTTAGATGGAGAGGAAATGTATAGGGATTTCACCTCTAGAAAATCCTCATTTTGCTTCTAAATAGCAACCTTTCTCTCACTCATAATTTTGCATAGATGGTCTGGAATTCCTCCTCAGAATGTGGACGCGATAAATACCTTTTGTTCTCAGCTTTGGGGCCTCACCCAAACATCTGAGATAACTAGAAAATTCACATAATTCAGTGTCATGTTACTAAAAAAATAATTTTAGCAAAAAAAGTCAGAAAGCATTCCTGTTTCACATGTAATACTATAGACACTTGGATGTTGTCTTCTTTAAAAAACAAATTTTATCTCTTGCAAAGAAACTCATATCTCTAGTTAAAAAAAAAAAAAGCAAAGCAGTATGACAAGGCTCCAAGGAAGAGCTGGCACTCTTCTGCCTGACCTCCACAGTTCACCCACAGACGCACTCACCTCCAACTCTCTTAGATGTTTTTCTATCATTTATTTCCATTTTTCTAAATCAGCAGTACTCAATGGAGAGGTTTTGCCCCCAGGGGACATTTGACAATGTATGGAGACATTTTATTATTATGACTGGGGACAAGGGTCGCTATTGGCATCTCACAGGCAGAAGCCAGGGATGCTGCTGAACACCTTACTGGGCACAGGGCAGCCCCCATGACAATGTAATATACATGGTGTGGGGTTGAAATTTTTCTAAATAATATATTTAGATCATATTTCTTAGTTTGAAGGTCTTAGACAAACTACTGACTTTCTATTTTGTGTATCACTTCAGTTTCCCCTTAGTTATATCATACTTATGTGACATTTTTTTTTCATTTTAGAAAGCTTTGGGATCTATTTATCCCTGGTATCCTGATGTTTTACTATGGTGTGCACTATTTTAAGTAATTTTTCACTTAGTTTGCTGGGTTCCTGGTATTGCCTTCAGTCTGAAAACTCATGTATTTCAATTCTGAGACTATTCTTTCACAATTTCTTCTCTTCCGTTTACCCTCTTCTTTCTGGAACTCCCAGTAGATATATGAAAGAACAACAGTATCGAGCCTCTGAAATTTATCTCTTATTATCCATTTATTTATCTTTTTCTTCTACCTCTGGGAGATTCTCTCTACTTTATCTACTAACCCTTGGACTGAATATTTCACTCCAGCTATCATATTTTTAATTTCTATGAGCTCTTCTTATTCTCTGAAAGTTCTTTTAAAAATTGTGTCCTGTTCTTGATTCATGGATTCAATATGTTTTTATATCTTGCTAAGGACATTGTAGTACAAATATTTTTTATTTTGTCCTCTCCATTATTTATGTTCCCAAAGAGTTTCTTCCTTCTGTTTGGATGGTTTTCTGTCCTTGAAGGTTCATGGGCATTGGCCCACTTTGTTTACTGATGGGCTTTATTGTAGGGCAACTGGATGACCAGCCAGCATCTTCACTGGGGACCCCCAGGTTATCACTATAGCTCTTGTCTCCAGGAGCAGTTCACTGCCTGTCTTGGGCTATCAGTTCTTGCAGGCTCTCTAGAGCTGAATAGGCCAGGAAGAGCCTTTGTTAGCTGACAGTTCAATGTGTAGACTTTTACTTAATCCTCTGGACAGCTTAAAATATTTTCATTCCACCATCCACTGCAAGGTATAGATGTGGGGACCTGAGTGTCTATGTGTGACTTATTATTCAGATTTTCAACTGAATACCCTGCTTCTAGCTCTTACTTGGCTCTCACCTTTGACAATACTTGGAGCCTCCAATTTTCCAATGTTCTGGAGGGCAGGCACCTAAATATCAAATTCCTCCACTCTGATAATTCAGTTGTCACTTGTTCATAGGTTGGCATCTTTTATTCCCCCACTGCTCCACAGTGTCTCCTTTCCCATTTCCTTTGTCCTTGCTATTTACACCATTTGTCCTTGTTTACCCTGGTTCTATGGGTATTTTAAATGAATTAGAAATAGAAGCATGCAGCAATGTGCCATCTTTGACAAAATATTTTTTACTAATTTAAATGATTTATCAATCAGTTGCTATATTTTGTTTTTCATACTCACCTATCTTTAATGACTAATGATTGGCAGAAAAATACCCCTTCCATCCAAATTTGATTGTGGGATGACCTATACTGCTCAGCAATACACAACCTACCGGATAATTCTGTTTTGATTTGAAATACTTTCTTCCTTTCTGTAATACCACACACACCCGCAGCCCCCACCCCTTACAGGTTCTTCTTCTTTTAAAAAAAGTCTTTTCTTTTTTCTTTTAAAATTTTTATTGTATTTATTGGGGTGACATGAGTTAATAAAATTACATAGTTTTCAGGTATATTCTATAATACATCATCCGTGAACCATATTGTATGTTCACCACCCAGAGCCAAGTCCCCTTCTGACTTTCCGGCACTGTTTATCTCCCCTTCAACATCTTCTGACTCCCCCACTTCCCTTACCCGCTACTAATCACCAGACTGTTGTCTGTGTCTATGACTTTTTTTTTGCTTAATCCTTTCACCATTTTCACCCAGCTGGCCAAGCCCCCTCCCCTCTGACAGCTGTCAGTCTGTTCTCTGTATCCATGAGTCTGTTTCTATTTTGTTAGTTTATTTATTTTTTATTAGATTTCACATATAAGTGAAATCAGATGATGCTTGTCTTTCTCTGACTGGCTTATTTCACTTAGCATAATACTCTTTAGGTCCATTCCTGCTGTTGCAAAATGTAAGATTTCCTTCTTTTTTTATGGCTAAATGGTATTCCGTTGTGTATATGTATCACAGCATTTTTGTCCATCATCTACTGATGGGCACTTGGGCTGCTTCCAAATCTTGGCTATTGTAAATAATGCTGCAATGAACATAGTGATGTATATATCCTTTCAAATTAGTAGTTCAGGTTTCTTCAGGTATATTCCCAGAAGTAGAAACACTGGGTCATAAGGTAGTTGAATTTTTAATTTTTTGAGGAAACTCCATACTGTTTTCCACAGTGGCTGCACCAATCTGCAATTCCACCAATGCTGCATGAGGGAACACATCCTCGCCAACATTTGTTGTTTGCTGATTTATTAATGGTAGCCATTCTGACAGGTGTGAGGCGATATCTCATTGTGGTTTTAATGTGCATTTCTCTGATTATTAGTGATGTTGAGCATCTTTTCATGTCTATTGGCCATCTGTATATCCTTTTTGGAAAAGTGTCTATTCAGGTCCTCAGTCCATCTTTTAATTGAATATTTTGTTTTTTTTTGGTGTTGAGTTGTGTAAGTTCTTTGTAAATTTTAGATATTAACCTCTTATCAGATGTATCATTGGTGGATATGTTCTCTCATTCAGTGTGTTGTCCTTTTGTTTTGTTGATGGTCTCCTTTGCTGTGCAAAAACATTTTACATTGATGTAGTCCCACTTATTTTTTCTTTTGTTTCCATTGCCTGAGGAGATATGTCAGATAAAAAATATTGCTACAAGAAATATCTGAAATTTACTGCCTACGCTTACTTCTAGGATTTTTATGGCTTTGAGTCTAACATTTAAGTCTTTAATCCATTTTGAGTTTATTCTTATGTATGGTATAAATTGGCAGTCTAGTTTCATTTTTTTTTTGTATGTATCCATCCAATTTTCCCAACACTTTTTATTGAATAAACTGTCTTTACCCCATTGTGTGTTCTTGCCTCCTTTGTCAAACATTAATTTACCATAAAGGTGTGAATTAATTTCTGGGCTCTGTATTCTGTTCCATTTATCTGTGTCAGCTTTTATGCCAGTACTGCGCTGTTTTGACTACTATGGCCTTGTAGTATAGTTTGATACTGGGTAGTATGATACTTTCAAATTTATTCTTTCTCAGGATTACTGTGACTATTTGGAGGTCTCTTGTCTTTCCATATAAATTTCTAGAATATTTGTTTTAGGTTCTGTGAAATACACCATTGATATTTTTATAGAAATTGCATTGAATTTATAGATTGCTTTGGGTAGTGTGGGCATTTTAATGATGTTAATTCTTCCTGTCCATAAACACGGTATATGCTTCCACTTATTTGTATCTTCTTCGATTTCTTTCTTCAGTGTATCATGATTTTCAGAGTACAGGTCTTTTATATCCTTGGTTAAATTTATTCCTAGGTATTTTATTATTATTTTTTGATGCAATTGTAAATGGATTGTTTTCTTAGTTTCTTGTTCTGATAGTTTATTATTGGTGTATAAAAAAGCAACTGGTTTCTGGATATTTCCTTTGTATTCTGCTACTTTACTAAATTCAAGTATCAGTTCTAGTAATTTTTGGTGAAATCTTTAGGGTTCTCTATATGCAGTATCACATCATCTGTAAATAATGAGTTTTACTTCTTCCTTTCTGATTTGGATGTCTTATTTCTTCTTGCCTCATTGCTGGGGCTAGGACTCCCAGTACTATGTTAAATAAGAGAGGTGGAAGCAGATATCTTGGTCTTATTCCTGTGCTTAAGGATAACTAAAGCTTTTAGTTTTTGTCCATTGAGTATGATATTGGCTGTAGGGTTTTTGTATATAGCCTTTATTATGTTGAAGTACATTCCCTCTATTCCCACTTTGCTGAGAGTTTTTATCATAAATGGTGCTAGATATTAGCAAATGCTTTTTCTGCATCTATTGATAAGATCATGTGATTTTTATCTTTCATTTTGTTTATATGATGTATCACATTTATTGATTTGCAGATATTGTATCAACCTTATATCCCAGGAATAAATCCCACTTGATTATAGTGTATGATCTTTTTAACATATTGCTAGATTCAGTTTGCTAATATTTTGTTGAGGATATTTGCATCTATGTTCAGCAGGGATATCAATCTATAATTTTCTTTTTTTGTGGTGTCTTTATTTGGTTTTGGAATTAGGATAATGCAGGCCCATAAAATAAACTTAGGAGTCTTCACTTGAGGACATGTTTATTGTCTCCTTTGATGGCTTTGTCTATTGCCATGGTTTAAATGTTACCCATATGTCAAATATTCCCAAATTGGTGTCTCTAGTTCATACATATTTTTGAGTGCACTATATAAACATAAACATGAAATGTCCATTTGTCCATCTCACAAGCATCATGACTTTAACATGATCACACTTCCCTTTAATTACATTCCATCATTATGTCTGCAAATATTATGTCTCCACCCCCCAGGTGTTTAAATAACAAATCTGAGAGTCATTCTTGACCTTTTCTCTTCCTCACTGTCCCTACACCCAACTCATAAGTCAGTAACCTTAAAGTAATACTTTTTAAAAAATACATTTTATTGATTATGCTATTACAGTTGTCCCATTTCCCTACCTTTATTCCCCTCCACCCTCCACACCCTCTCCCACCCACATTCCTTCCCTTTAGTTCATGTCCATGTGTCATAAGTTCTTTAGCTTCTGCATTTCCCATACTATTCTTGCCCTCCCCCTGTCTATTTTCTACCTACCATTTATGCTACTTATTCTCTGTACCATTTCCCGCCCTCTCCTCTTCCCATTCCCCTGTTGCTAACCCTCCATGTGATCTCCATTTCTGTGGTTCTCTTCCTGTTCTAGTTGTTTGCTAAGTTTGTTTTTGTTTTTGTTTTAGGTGTGGTTGTTAATAATTGTGAGTTTTCTGTCATTTTACTGTACATGTTTTTTTATCTTCTTTTTCTTAGATAAGTCCCTTTAACATTTCATATAATAAGGGCTTGGTGATGATGAACTCCTTTAACTTGACCTTATCTGAGAAGCACTTTATCTGCCCTTCCATTCTAAATGAAAGCTTTGCTGGATAGAGCAATCTTGAATGTAAGTCCTTGCCTTTCATGACTTAGAATACTTTTTTCCACCACCTTCTTGCCTGGAAGGTCTCTTTTGAGAAATCAGCTGACAGTCTGATGGGATTTCCTTATCTCTTGCTGTTTCTAGGATTCTCTCTTTCATTTTAAATTTGGCTAATGTAATTATGGTGTGCCTTGGTGTGTTCCTCCTTGGGTCCAACTTCTTTGGGACTCTCTGAGCTTCCCGGACTTCCTGGAAGTCTATTTCCTTTGCCAGATTGGGGAAGTTCTGTATTATTTGTTCAAATAACTTTTCCACTTGTTGTTCTTCCTCTTCTCCTTCTGGTACCCCTATAATTCAGACGTTGAAACATTTAAAGATGTCCTGGAGGTTCCTAAGCCTCTCCTCATTTTTTTGAATTCTTGTTTCTCCATTCTTTTCTGTTTGGTTGTGTCTTTCTTCCTTCTGGTCCACTCTATTGATTTGAGTCCCAGTTTTCTTTTCATCACTATTGGTTCCCTGTACATTTTCCTTTATTTCACTTAGCATAGCCTTCAGTTTTTCATCTAATTTGTGACCAAATTCAACCAGTTCTGTGAGCATCCTGCTCACCAGTGCTTTGAACTGTGCATCTGATAGGTTGGCTATCTCTTTGTCACTTAGTTGTATTTTTTCTGGAGCTTTGATGTGTTCTTTCATTTGGGTCATGTTTTTTGTCTTGACGTGCCTGTTACATAGTGAGGGGCGGAGCCTCAGGTGTTCACCTGGGTGGGGTAACCCATGTTACTGCGTGGTGACACTGTGTGTGGGGGAGTGGTCTGAGAGGGAACAATGCTGCTTGCTCTCTTTTGTGCTGGATTTCAGTCCCTTCCACCACTTCCCCCAAGCAAACTGGGCCCCCCTGGTGCCAATTCTCATGTGGGTGGGTTTGTGTATGTTCTAGCACCCTGTGGGTCTCTCCATGAACTCTCCTGTGAAGCTGGGAGTTTCTCCCACTGCTGCCTCAGCCCCCACAGGTGTTTTCAAATGGTGTTTTGAGGCTTTATTTCCCTGCACTGGGGCCTTGGGTTGCATGGTCTGTCTTGCTTCCCAGTTTCACCTGGTTTATCTGTGTGTGAATGTGGGTGAATGTGGGCCCACCTGGTCAGCCAGCCAGCCACCTTGCGTGCTGTGCCCTGCTTCACAATCACTGCCTCGCTGGGTCTGCCTGCTGCCACCCCATGCCCGGGATCCACCAGCCACTGCTTTTTTTGCTGCCACCCCTCTACACCCGGCTGCCTGACTCTGCCCCTCCTACTGGTCTGGATGAATGTGTCTATTTTAACTCCTTGGTTGTCTGACTTCCATACAGTTCAATTTTCTGTCAGTACTAGTTGTTTTTTTTTGTTTCTAAATTTTTGTTGTCTTTATTTTGGTTGTACAAGGAAGCATAGTGTGTCTACCTACAGCTCCATCTTGGCTGGAAGTCTGCCTTAAAGTAATTCTTGACACATCTTGTTTCCTTATTCTCCTCCAAATCATTGCAATAGCCAGTTTTGCTAATCTTGGCATAAAATATAGCATGTATCTCTACAATTCCTTCCATTTTTACAACCATCACTCTAGTTTATGATGGAAGAAGGCTAACAGGTCAAAGAGAAATTTGAAATGGCATTCTAGTGAAAACCCAACTAGGCTAAATCCTGAAGATTTCCTCCCAGTATTACTTTGCATGGATTAACTGCAGTCATTTCCTGTAGCCTTGTCAGTCCAGCTGGGCTGAATGTCAGTTAATTTGTTTCCTGTGTCGGATGCTGGGCCCCTTTGCTCCCTCCCTGCTCTCACCTCTGCCTCTGAATCTGTCTTTCTCTATCATTGGGATGTTGGTCCCCAAGTGGCTATGGAAAACTGTCCTAAACCTGACTTAAGGCTTTTATTTAATAGATTCAGTAGATTTGGTAAATCAGACACTTGGAAAGTTTATAACTCAGCCACATGATCATTAGGGGATGTGATTTTTTGACAATTGATCATTTGATAATTAATTTTTGGGAAATTAGAGAGGGGAATAGATTTTTGGCCAGCTGACCTAGAGGCAGTTGGAGCCATTATCACCTTTGCTTATACTCAGTCATTGTCACCTCTAATTGATCTCCCCACATTCATTCTGGTACCCTTCCCACCAACTAAATCTGTCTCAAAATGGCAATCTCAGTGAAAAGCATGCTGATAGCTTTCACTGTAGTCAGAATGAATCCAATAGTGGCTTACAAGGCTGGGTAGACATGCCCCTGCCCACTTTGCTCCAAGAACAATTTCTTTCTTTTAATTTTCAAAGCAAGTCTTCAAACACCCAATATTTTTCCTGCCAAATGCCTTCACACATGCTATTCTTTTTGCCTGAAATGCATTTCCTCTCATTCTTTATCTGCCTCCTCCTTTAGGTCACAGCTCAAATCTCATTTCCTTATAGAGTTTTTTTAAGATTTTATTTATTTTTAGACAGAGGAAGGGAGGGAGAAAGAAAGGGAGAGAAATATCAATTTCCTCTCGCATGGCCCCTACTGGGGACCTAGCTTGCAACCCAAGCATGTGCCCTGACTGGGAATCAAACCAGAGACCCTTTGGTTCATAGGCCATTGCTCAGTCCACTGAGCCACACCAGTTGGGGCTAAAGAGTGTGTGTGTGTGTGTGTGTGCGATTTGCCTACTTAAATTAGTTCTTCCTGTGATTATCTCATAGTGCCTTGCATTTTCCATCCTAGTGTTTAACATCATTTGTAATTAAAATTTTACACGTACTTTTATTTGCTTCACGTCTCTCTTCCTGATTCGAGAGTTAGTTCTATAAGGACAGGCAGGGCTGGGCAGATGCTTGATAAACAAGTGTGACTACATGAATAAATTACTGAGATGTTCTTAAATTCTTATATCACATATCACAATCACACAAATGCAGAGGAATTCAGTGTTTCATGGTCTGTTGTCATCAGAATATGAACTTGTCATCAAGAACCTTCATCATGACAATGCCAACAACATTTCACAGAGTGACTGAGTAACCCAGCTAGTTCCCACCCGGACTGATATACAAAACAATATCACTATATTCTGCTACTACTATCTCAGGGGTTTTTTAAAGGTTACATTTTCTGAAGAATTCTTTTAGACAGGTAAAGTTTACTGGAATAATACAAAATCTATAAATTTGCAATCATGATGAAATTAAACAGAGAAAAAGTCAAGCAATTGTTTGAGGAGATGGCAATTAAGAGAAACAAACAGAGATAAGTAAATATACTGACCTTGAGGGAGCTGCAGCACCCCAGTGCTTATGCCTGAGACCAAGTCACCTAGCACGTACTCTTTGAATTTGTATGCTGGCAGCCACTTAGTGATGGGTAAGAACATATAGATGATATTTCTTATTTTCTTAGGAGTACATCTGGGAGGACAAAGAAAGAGAAAAAAATGAGGAACATTTCCGTAGACTTTAAACCAAGGGATTTTCCCTTCCTTATATCCTGGAATGATAAGGAAAACATTCACCACTGGTGCTGAGGATAACCTTTTCATTCTGCAGAGATCAGAGACAAGAAGAACTGCTTCTTGCAATTTTGCGTTGTTGGGAACATCTAAACTGACTCCATAATAATACTCTACAACTGACTTTGAAAAATAAGAAAGATTCAGCTTCAGATGAATTGAGACAACCCAGAAGCTATTTTTTTCAGATGAGATTGGGAGCATTCAGGGTGGTATGGCTGTAGACCCAGAAGCTATTTTTTAATCCTCACCTAAAGATATTTTTATTGGTTTTCGAGAAAGAGGAAGGAAAGGAGCAGAGGGAGGGAGAGAGAAAAACATCTATCAGTTGCCTCCCATATGTGCTTCAACAGGGGATTGAACTTGCAAGCTAGGTATGTGCCCCTAACTGGGGGGTCGAACCTGCAACCTTTTGGAGCATGGGATGACACTCCAACCAACTGAGCCATCCAGCCAGGGGAAGAAGCTATTATTTTAATAGATGAAATCCTTACTGTAGTTCCTGTATTGGTATAAAAGAGAAGTAGGGCAATTATTTACTGAATGAGTTAATTCTTGAATATGGAACCACTGACCAGCATCTGCCCATTTAGTTTCCCCCTTCCTTATAAAATAAAGGAGATTTATGCACATATTCTGAGCTTTATTAATATATATCCATTGCTTTAGGGTCTTTGATTAGGTAAACTCAAAACACCATTTGTCAATGGAGTTTAGTAGCTGAATCTATTACGTCTTGTTTTCTTGGTTAGGTGGAACACCAAGCTGATAAAACCAAGGCCTTGCATTTAATCCCTATGGGTTCAATTAACTTTGATACATAGACCATGTTCTGGGCCTTGGCCAGTCCTTTGGCCAGACTATGCCAATAATCAAAGACATCACTGAGTAAGGGTATGGATAGATGAATTCCATTGCCACTCCGAAAACCTTAAATCCTCAAGGAAGTAATTCATTCCATTCAAAATATAATACATTATTGCAGCATAGATGATATCATGGTATTTTACATAGCATCTTTAGTGGTTAAGAGTAGCTGGTAATTGAAAACAAAACCTGAGGCATCTGAGGCAAGAGCAATGAATTTGAGTGAAACAAACTAGATTTGGTATGTTATTTAGAAAATTGAGATATTAATAATAGCTACATTTATAAAGTGCTTGCCATATGCCTAACCCCCAACAACTCTATGATGTAAGTATTATTACCCCCATTTTACAGAGCAGGAAACTCAAGCATACAGCTGGTAGGTGGTTGGGGCTATGATTAAAGCTCATACAGTTTGACTCCAGTATATACATTTTTCACCTCTCCTGGTGATTATACCTTGAGCACAGGGCCACTATGAAGCTTAAATAAACACAGAACACAGAAGGTGTGGGCTCAAGGGTTCAGGAGGTGATAATCAAATGGTTTGGTTTCGAAGTTTGGGAGCTATCAACAGGCACACATATATTAACATTTTCTGGCCAGCAACATGGCTGTGTAAGTGTCTCTGGAATTAAGAGTCATAGAACACAGGGACCTCAGTTTGGGGACCTAGATTCAGGCTGTTGCCGAATGTGGTAGAAGTTGAGGGTAGAAAAAAGAGAGTGGTTGGAGCATTCTGAGAGACAAAGGGAAGAGGTGGATATTCTGAAAGTGTTAGAGAAATGGAAAGCAGGTTACTTATATAAACTTTTACACATACATCCCCAAGGCATGGTAAGAACTTAATAAATATGGTGAAATACATAATAAAGCCCATGCTCAGTCAAATATCTATCACTGCCTGAACCCTGTGGACAGTTCTGCAAATCATGAGTGCTCACCATTCATTTTTTTCTCCATTTCACCAGGTTTTCCTTATAAATTTATCTTGCTTCTTTCATAAGGAATGACAGGAATAAAGGCAACAGATTAAAACACAACGTACGTGAATGCCTGTTTCAGCTTATCCCCAATGGAATCTGGAATCTTGTCCTTCTTGTGTAGCCTCTCCTGGAGGACCAGATGACTGAAGACCGGCCTGTCCACACAGAACCTCTGGGTTGCTGCAAGGATTTCATTCTCTTCAGTATGATCCATAGTACTCAGAAATTATTCACCAACAGCATGAGACAAGCATTTCCCGAGTGTCACTAGGGAGGAAATAAAAACTCTACCTCAGATGCCAAAATTCAACTGATGACTGTTCTTGAGCATCTCTTCCTGTGGTCTTCTAAGTCCTTCTAAAGAGGTCTTCATCTTTGGACACACCAGAGCACCTAGCATGGTGATCTGTACATAGTAGGCACTAATAAGTGAAATCAAATCAATAAAAATCAAACTGCCCACAGGGCAATCAGTGGGTAATATGCACACTTTTAACAAAACTGATATTCAATTCTAGCTAAATATTAGAGTCAGTTGGATCCAGCTCCAGGGGAATTGTGAATCAAGCCAACTCTGACTACTTATATGTCAAGAACACAGAAAAAGGGGCAAGGTCAGTTCTTAAACTGGCTCCAGGATTTTGAAGGTATTAGCCTTCTTTCTAATTCTGTATTCACATTTGATTACACCTTAAATTAAATTATGGTGCAGAGGTGTGGCTTACATGTCTTCATGGGGGACATATTATAATATGTTTTAAAGTTGAATATGTTGACATGTGTAAGACTGTTAGGATGGTTGATCTTTTTTTTTGTTACATGGTAAATACTATTTATATGAGCAGAATAAATGACTAAGAATAAAAACCCAATATGTTTGAACACATGGACATGGGTATAAAAATGTTCACTATAGCTTTATGATCATAAAAAATTGGAAAACACCCAAATATCTACCTGTATGCAATAAAAATATATTTTGGTAGGGTAATAAATTGAATGTTATGTAGTACTTAACGCAAATGAACTAAATCTGTGTAATCATCAATAAATCTCAAACGCTTAATTTCAATAAAAATGCAAGGCACAGATGGATACTTTGAGGATACAGTTATTCAAAGTATAAAAACTTATAAATCAATAAGAGGTGTTGTTTATAGACATACATGCAAGTAGGAAATGTTTCAGAGAATGCATGACAATGCTAAATACTAAGAGGAGGATAGTGCTACCTTTGCGGAGAAGGGGAGTGAAGTTTGGAAGAGATAGGGAGCTTTAACAAACTGCATCTTCAAAGTTTCAGTTTGTAAAAAAATGAATTGGCACAAAGAGAGCAAAATGTTAAGATGCTGTTAAACCGTGTGGTAAGTAAACTGGTGTTTGTTATGTGACCCTTTGTCTGTGTATTTGAACAACATACCTGATAATAACAAATTAAGTGCACAACAACGTCTAAAACCATTGTTCCCAACTGAAGCACATTAATAGAAGAGGAGTGAGTGTGAGTTACCAGTTGGGTGCCTATGCGGTGACCACCAGAGTGTGGGAGTTTCCAGTGTTGGTTAATACAACTCCTTATGGTGAAAAGTTAGGTTTTCACCAAACTGAAATTACATTCATGATGAAATCAGGCTCTTGTGACCAACCACAGAACACTGGAGAACATTTATTATGCAAAAATAAATGTTTATGTATAGGGAAGTTGAAAATTTAGGAATCTAACATAAAAAAGAATTCTAGCAGCAAATGCAACCAAAGACCAATCAGGATGGTATGAAAAGATTAGTCTGGAGGATGAGGATTTTTGCAGCAGAATCTGACAAATGAAGATTGTATGTCTTTTGTTGTAGGCTAACAAAGCTGGTTGGCTTCTCTCATCTAACTATGGCCACTCTAGGAACATCATAATATCTAGGAATAACTGGGCTGATGTGTGTGAATGGAGTTTGACACATGGCAACACTACCACTTTGCCTTGTGCCTGCCCCCAAATCCTCCAAAACATTATGTGACAGTGTAGTAGAACTGTTTGTAATTCAGGAACTCTTTCACACTTGGATTTCCGTTCACTCTAAGAAATACCATTTCTTTACCTTCACTCTCCTTCCATTTACCCCACACCTTATCATTGTATCTTTCAAAAGCCTGGTTTGGTCTTCTGCTTCTCTGAAGTCTCCCCTCACCTCTGCCCCCCCTACCCCCCCGACTGTGTCTGTAGTCTCTACTTCATATAATTTTCCATTTTTCCCCCACTGTATTATTGGTCTCCTCTTCTAGATTGTGAATTCCTCGAGGCAATACCATACCCTAAATTCCCAGGGTCTAGCTCAGTCCTCGTCTCTTAGTAGGTACTCAGGAGTTGCTGAACGAATGAAATGTTTGGGTTGGTGCCTCATAATTGTTGATAATGTATGCCAGGTTTCCTCTCTGTTATATCACTGAGCAGAAGATTAAGTCTATTGTAAACACTTTTACCGTATTATTTTCTTCAAGACACTTCCTCCTTGGTCTTCTTCTTTCCTATTTTAGAAAGGTCATTTCTTTCTTTATACAGACACTCAAACAGAAAAAAGACCAGGTAGATCTGAGGGAGGCCTAGTAAGAATCAGACTCTAGTTTTTTTCCCCAAGTTGCAAAACCTCAGTTTCACCAATGATTTTACTGCTACCACACATGACTGTTGTTAATGGGACGAATTGTGATGACCAAAGCTGGCCGCTCATGACAATGGTCCTGGGAAAGGTTTCAAGTGCTGGTGTTGGGGACTTACTCTGAATCTCCTGAATTAGGATTTCCAAGGGTGGGGGCTGGGCAGTGGGCATTCACTACATGTGGATGTGGACATGCATCAGTGCACCTAGGAGTGGCAGCATTTTCTGAAGATTTCCAAGCTACAGAATAAGTTTACATTGAAGTGTAGCAGAGGAAGTAAAATATTTCTAAGATATTAGACATCCTTATCCTTATTCCCCAAAGTACTTTGGCACTTCAACAGGAATTCCTCATTTATACTCATTACTCTGAAGGCCATTTGTCAACCCCTCATTTCTCCACCTAGAACCTCTAAAAATTCCTTTGACTTTATTAAGCAAGTCAATTAGATGTATAGGTTTGTTGTTGTTTGTCTCTTTGTTTTAATCCTCACCTGAGGATATATTCATTAATTTTAGAGAGAGAGGAAGGGAGAAAGAAAGTGTTAAAGAGAGAGCTAGAGTGTGTGTGTCTGTGAGAAAGTGAGAGAGAGAGAGAGAATGAGAGAGAGAGAGAAACATCCTTTTGTTGCCTCCCAAATGCACTTCAACAGGGGATCAACCCTGCAACCTAGATATGTGCCCTGACTGGGAATGGAAACAACCCTTTTGTGTACAGAATGATGTTCCAACCAACTGTGCCACCCAGTCAGGGCAGATATACATTTTGAAAGTTCCCTAGGAAATTCAGATGATCAGGTAGGTGTATATTTGACATATATAAAAATACTGGCTTTTAACTCCACCTGAACCCAGCATCTTTTATAAAACAACAATATCTGGGCTCTACACCAGGCTAATTAGAGCAGAGCCTCCAGCAGGAGATGTCAGAAAAATTTTTTTTAAAAGCATCCTAAGCCCTGGTCAGGTAACTTAGTTGGTTGGAGGATCACCCTGTATACCAAGAAGATTGTGGTTTCTATCCCCAGTCAGGGAAATTAGGGAGGCAACAGATTGATGTTTCTTTCTCACATGGATGTCTCTCTCTCCCTTCCTCTCTCTCTAAAATCAATAAACATATATCCTTGGGTGAGGATTTTTAAAAAAGCATCTTAAGACGATTCTTTTTCTAAAAAAGGACTTTATTTATTTATTTTTAGAGAGGGGGAGGGAAGGAGAGAGGGAGAGAAACATCAATGTATAGTTGCATCTCACACATCCCTTTCTGGGGCCCCAGCCCACAAACCAGGAATGTGCCCTGAGTGGGAATCAAACCAGTGACCCTTTGGTTCATAGGCCAGCGCTCAATCCACTGAGCCACACTGGGGCAGATGATTCTAATGAGAGTTAAGAACCATTTATTTATAACCTGAGACAGAAAAGTACATATGAAAAAGACATGAGAAAATCACACACAAAAAATTGAAAACCAAAGCTAATTTATACACTTCTAGAAAATTAATAATGAATCAGTGACATGATTAAAATCATATAAAATCCTTTTAAAAAGGTGATCTTTATAATATATGATGTGCTTTAATATAATAAATATAGTAAGTTTTAATATAATATGCTTAATGATAATAAATTTTGAAAAGAAGTTTGAAATATAAGGGCATGATTTAGCAGTAAAAATGGTTCTTTGAATTTCCCATTTTCATTTAGGGAAGTGGTTCTCAGCCCTGGCTGCACATTGGTATCGTCTGGCAGCTTTAACCACTATTAATGCTGACTCCACAGCCAGGGATTCTGATTTAATTGGTCAGGGAGACAAGCAGGGATGGAGAGTGTAAAAGCTCTCCAGGTGATTGTAATGTGCAGCCATGGTTCAAAACCACTGACTTAAATAAGGATGGTGGTATAAAAACCCATACCCACCCGCCTACCTGCCCAACCAAAGAACAAGAAAAAATTGACTAGCCTGTAAATAAATTGTGTGCAATGCATTATATCACTACCTTTGCTTATATGTATCTTTGAAATATATAATAAAATATTGCAAAAGAGAAAAATAACTAGCTTGGGTTTCTCAAGCGAAGTCATTTCTGTTCTTATATTCTCACAACTAAAGGGAGTTGTGTGTAGGTGGGCACACAACATCCACTACATTTCATGCAAAGGCAGTATTAGTTGTTACAAACATAACATTCAGGGGTTAAATTAGGAGCAAAACTCAAAGAAATTTAGACTGTAAAGCACTAGATGGACTTAGGAAAACATTAGGATATCTACCCTCTGTAGGGATGCGAATTAAAATATTGGATGTCCAGTTAAATTTGAATGTCAGTAAACAATAAATAATTTTTTAGTATTTTCCAAATATTGCATGGGACATGCTTATATTAAAAGTTTATTCTTTATCTCAACTTTAACTGGGTATCTTAGTATTTTTTTTTTGTAAATCAGGCAAGAGAGGGGATTCTCAAATATTTTTGAAGTGTTGCTACCCTGGCTATAGTCCATTTGATGTCTGAGAGATGTTGAGAGATGTTGAGAGATGTCTTAAGTGAAAAAGGAAAGGACTGTTGGGAGGAGAGAGGACTGGAAAGGCAAAGGGCATATGACAATGAAAGGCTGTCCTTTTGGGGAACTTTTAATACTCATCAGCAACAGTTAAACAATTAAAGCTGTGAAGGCTATTAATAGCCACTTTATCAAAATAAGAGAGGCCATGCAACCAAAGGACCAACACAAGGAGATCAAATGACCAGACCATTATCTGGCAGCCGATGAGCTTCCAGAGTGCTGACTGAAATAAACCATCAAGTTGTAAAGTAAAACAAACACTCACATAAGAAAAGTCACCCCCGAGATGGCTTAAAGAAACAAACTTTCTGGCAAGTCCTTCAACAAAATTACTAATGAAAGAAAAGCAAACTGACCTAGAGGTTCAAGCCGTATTTTCCACAGCTATAAAAGAAGAGGTTTAAAAATAGCTTAGAACATCTTTTACCATAGATTTCTAGATCTGAAAGGAATCTTAGAGATCATCCAATTTAACTCCCTTGCTTCATAGGTGAGAAAATGAACTAAACTACACTCACTTGGGGGTAAGTGCTTTATCCAAAAATATTCTCAAAATGCAAAATTTGTTTTCTATTAAAAAGTCATCAAATTTAAAAGGCATAGATATTTATAAGTAAAAATTACAACAATATATAAAAATAGTCATGGAAATGTAAAGTACAGCATAGAGAATATAGTCAATAACATTGTAATAATTATGTATGGTGCCAGGCGGGTACTAGGCTTATTAGAGAGATCACTTCATATGGGTTACAACTGTCTGATCATGGGTTGTACACCTGAAATTAATATAATATTGTATGTCAACTGCAACTGGAAAACTAAAAAATTATGACAAAGCAGCAATATTTTAACTTCAAACTTAAAGCAAGAATTAGTTTCTTGGCAATAATGAAGATTCACCGATTTTTTGGAAGATGCTCCAAATTGGAGGTCAGGGTCAGTGTCTATCCCTGCTTCTGCATCCTAAGCACCTGCCTGTTCTGTTGAGATGACAGGATTAATTAGGTCAGGAGTTTCCATACTTGGGAGCATGTCAGCATTACCTGGGGAGCTTAAAACCCCAGGTTTGCAGGGCCTTTTAAGATTCTGATTTAGTAATTCTGGAATTGGTATTTTTTAAAGCCAATGGAGTGAGACTGATGAACAATCTGTTGGGGAACCAGACTGTGAGCTCCATGAGAATAGAAACCCAATACTGTTGACTTCTGTACAGTAATTGCTACATAAGGCTCAAAAATGTTTGTTGAATGAATATGGAAAAATAACTTGCCTCTCTGGGTCTTAGTTTCCTCAACTGTAAATGATATGTCCTGATAACATTCTGAGAATAACATTTGGCAAGTTTGTTCAAAATGCCAGTTAAATGTTTGTGGCTAAATAGCTAGAATGGACTCAGTGGTCTGAAACTAAGAATGACTTCCCCAGCCCGCCCCTTCCATATACACAACCAGTTCAATAATGTTTTTCTTTGTTTTAAGTTTGAAGGTAAGTACTCTTCAAGGTGAACTGGAGGTATCAGAAGAGAGACAGTCTCAGTTAAGGTATCTATGCATCTATTCAAAGTAATCAAGTTGCATATTTCTAACTCTAATGATGCATATGTTAACCTTGTAGTCCAAGTATGCAGCGCATGCCCAAACTTATTATATTTTTCACATAATTTATCTCTGAGCATGAGTGTTAACACCTAACAAGAATAAGTGTTATTATAAAACTTTTCTGTACTTCCCAGAGCAATAGAACACACACTTTTTGATAATGTACATAGCATATAGAAAAATCTTCATGAATCTACAGTCCAGAAAATAAGTTTTTCACTTATGAATTTATGACCCTTTTCCTGAAAAGCAGTTTGAAAAAGATGCTTCCTCTTCTCTATACTTCTAGAACTCTTGGCATAACTAGAATATATTATCTGCTTTTCCTTATAACAATCATTGATTAACTGCAGTTAACCAATATATAGGAAGATCCAAAGGCTCTAAAATCTATGTAAGCTGTCCTAAATGGAGACTGTAAGCTCTGTGAGGGCAGCACCATGGTCTCTGAACACCTAGCACACAGCCTGGTATGCAGGAGGCTCCCAGGTGCTTGCTAGGTGAATGGTCTCTGAGTGTCTTTGAGTGGTAGGGACCAAGGTGGTTGAAGTATTTAGCCTGGGCCTCTGCCTATCCTTTACCTCTTATATTTGTCTTCTTCCCCTTAAATTCCTCTGCGAAAGGATTATTCAATTAGCATCCAGAGGAGCAACATCATGTGGTAGGCTTTGGTTTCAGAAGGAATGTGTTTGGCTGCTGGCACTGTCCCTTACTAGCTGTGTGTGTTTTGCAAGGCTCGTAAGCATTCTGTCCCTTTGTTTGCTTATTTGTAAATGGCAGTTGTGAATATAGGCTGTGGAGTCACACAGACTTCAGTTCCAGTCCTGGTTCTGCCATTATGATAGGACACCTGGCAGGTTACTTGATCTTTCTAAGTAGGGGGACTTGGTTTATACTTGCTATCCTCAGAGTAATTATTACTTCCAAAAGTGTGCAGGATTAGAACATAAATTGCAGGTTTCCTTCAGATTCTTTAGCTCTAACGCTGAGACAAAAATGAAACCTTATAGATTTGTGAGGAATGAATTGGAAAATGTGTCTACAGTACTTATGATGGGGCCTGGCACACAGTAACCCCTCAATAAATGTGTCTATTGCTATTACTTCTGTGGGTAGGGTACCTAATTTCCTTCCACCTCAGATTGCTTATTTGTGAATGGGGACAATAATATTCTTTTATTTGTATTTGTCTTTTTGAATCACTAATATATTCACATGGCTCAAAAATGTGTAAAAAAAATTAAAATGAAGTCTCACTTCCCCATGGCTGGGAGGCAACCATGGTGTCAGTTTCCTATGTGTCTTTCCAGAGATATTTTATACACGAGCAGATGTGAATAGAGTCATCCTCCTGTGAATGGCAGCATGACATAAGTCTTCTACGCCTTGCTTTTTTCACTTAGTATTTCTTGGTGATCTTTCCGTATCAGTGCAGAAGAGCTTCCTCATTCTTTTACAGTTTAAACAGCTGCATAGCAGGCCACTGTATGGAATGATCCCTAACTTGTCTAGCCAATCCTCACAGTGCTGCACTGAGGATTAATGTAAGAATTATAAAGCACTTAGAAAAGGATACTTAATATTTACTATTACCTTTTTAATCAATCCTACACTTATTTCCTTTCACCTGTTCCATTTCTCAAGGCCTTGTGTCTCGATTTATTCACTCACTCAATACTAGAGTACTGACTTTCTAGTTCCAAGTTTGGCTGTAACATTCCAATAAGCTATGATACATGTCCTCAGAAAAGTTATCATCTAATGTCTCTGCAGAAATCTACATCCTTTTGAGGGATTCTTCCAGGTGGATGGAGGCATATGAAATGATGTGAACATGGAAAATTTGGGGGATGGGAGGCAGAAATTGTTGTCAAGGAAATATCAACATTTAGAACTGAGATCAAGGATTTTTTATATATAAATCATATTACATTTTCCCTTCTTGTTATAAAAGTAATATATGAACACTATAAAAATTTGGAAACTTTTCATTTTTCTCATACATAAATGATATATTAAATGTACATTATAAATGCACATATTTGTACTTGTATAATGTATATTTACATGGCTCAAATACCATCTTAATAGTTTTGTATTAATTTTTTACTTAACATTACATAGTTGCATTATATTTTATATATATGTATATGTACATATATGTATATATATAAAATATATGTATATATCATGATTTAGTTAACCATCTTCCTTATCATTAGACACTTAGCTAACCTAATTACTATTTTTGCTATTATAAGTGGGATTTTGTTTTTTGATATGAGTTTATATGTGTGATGGTATTAAAAACTAGTTCATATTTAAACAATGTGAATGCTCACTTCACTGGTTAACAGACAAAGTAATTATGTAAAGATTACAAATCACTTAAAATAATATGCATGGTAGATATTTATGTAAGTTTCTTTTTATACACAACAATAGGTAAACATAATTATAGCAGTAATATTTATTGAGACTATAGAATTAAAAAACACAGCATCTATGCAAGGTAAAAATTATATGTATGCATTTTCAGGTGAAGAGTCTGTGGCTCCCATGGAGTGATAATAGCTGAGACTGGAATTTAGGTATTTTCACTTCAGAAACTATGTAGTCTAAGGCTCTGCTGCCTCATTAGCTGTATATGAGATTAATTATGTCAAAATGTTTATCGAATTTATCTATTTTTTTGTTAATTATAGGCATGTATTTCCACTCTTCATGACTTGTTTTTGAAGCATGGTGATCTTAACAAAATTAGAAGCAAGACTACAGGTCAAGGAAGGCTTCAGAAAGGATACTGAATTTGAAATAGCTCTCAGATAATGGGTAGAAGGCAAAAGCAAAGGTGTGTGAGTCTGCACAGAAAAAGGAAAAGTAAAAATTGATAGGAAATGTTCATGGAACACCAAAAACACCCCAAAGCATTGTGTTTTAGGTGGTTACAGGAAATGAAACTGCAGAGGTCGAATAGGACCAGATCAATGGTACAGGTTCCCATCGGAAGCCACATGCTCTAGTTTGACTATATTCCCCTCCTCCTTTGTCCTATGTACAGCTACTGATCAAAACCCCAATGCCATGCAAAAATGATTCAATTCCACTAAAGAAATTGAATCCCTTCTGGCACTAATTTGTTGTGACTCCATAAGTTGATAAATTACAAGATTTATTTTCCAATGAGGAACACTTGAAAGATCACTGATACACTAAAGATATGCCTCTAGAATCTTTTTTAGGGTAAAAGCTCAGTAATTCAAATTGGTTTTTAAGTTTGAATGACACATATTTTAATAAGAAAAAGTTCTTTGCTTTAAGTGAAAATAAAAGAAGAATCTACTGGTTTACCAGTCATTTCTTTTTCTAAAATAATACCTTTAGTCAAAATAATACAGACATGATAAAATTGCAAGTATTATGGAAGGGCTAATCAGAAATAAAAACCTGTTTATTTTTCTGATTTCTCCCCAATTCTAGTTCTATTCCTTGAAGCAATCATTTTTTAAAAATAATTTTTGTTTTTAGTTCTTCTGGTGAGTTTACTTTTAACTCTAAATCAGCTATTAGTATTTTGGGTGGGACTTGTGTGGAACTGTTCTGAGCATTTAGCATCTCTGTACCTAACACCATGTGCCGGTCATCTAGTCAACTCTCCTTGAGGACTGAGCACTACAGCTCTGAATAACACAATTACATGGCTATTTCTGACATCAAATTTAGACATTACCTATGAATGCTTACCATGAAAAATGAATATTTAAGCCTCCTTATTCCCTACTATTTTTCATGAGATATTACTATTGGAATTTGTTTAGTTATGTATCCAATACAAGCTAATTCATTTTCTCTATTCTCTCCTAGAATTTCTATTAGATACATATTGGGGCTTCTCATTATATCATTGTGTTTTTTTAACCTCTAACATTTTTAATCTTTTTATCTCAATGGGTTGATTCCAGGGAGTTTTCTCAGATTTGGGTTGAAGTTTACTAATCTACATTTGCCTCTAATATGTTGTTTAACTAGCCCATTAATTTGAAAAAATTCAGAAACTTCTGGCCATGATGGAGACATAGGTAGACACACTTTGCCTCCTCGCACAACCAAAAGAAGGACAACAGCAAATTTAAGAACAAAAATACAACCAGAACTGACAGAAAATCAAACTGTTTGGAAGTCTGACAACCAAGGAGTTAAAGAAGAAACATTCATACAGACTGGAAGGAGGGGTGGAGACAGGCAGCCGGGGTGGAGAGGACTTGCAGCAAGGCAGCCACTGAGGACTGGACAGGTAAGGCAGTGGCAGCTGGCCAACCTGATGGAATGCCATTTGTGTATGGATAAACCCAGAGGAACAACTGGGGAGAGAGACAGATTGCATAACCCAGGGTTCTAGCACAGGAAAAGAAAACCTTAAAAACTCTGACTGTAAAAACCTGTGGGGGGTATAGTAGCGGAAGAGACTCCCAGCCTCACAGGAAAACTCATAGGAAAAACCCACAGGCTCTGAGAATGTACAGAAACCCATCTACCCAGGAATCAGCACCAGGCTGGCCCAATTTGCTTGTGGGTAGTGGGGGAAGTGACTGAAAGCTGGCTGAGAGCCTAGCAAGTGGCATTGTTTCCTCTCTGACCCCTCGCCCATATATGGCAAAGTGGGTTGCCCCACCCTGGTGAACACCTAAGGCTCTGCCCCTTAAAACATAACAGGAGCATCAAAACAAAGAAATATGGCCCTATGAAAGAACAGATTAAAGTTCCAAAAATAGAACTAAGTGATGAAGAGATAGCCAACCTATCAGATACATGATCAAAACACTGGTAATCAGGATGCTCACAGAAATGGTTGAGTATGGGGGCAATATGGAGGAAAAAGTGAAAGCTAGGCAAAGTGAAATGAAGAAAAATATACAGGGAAACAACAGTGAAGGGAAGGAAACTGGGATTCAAATTAATGATTTGGAACAGAAGGAGGGGATAAACATTCACCCAGAACAGAATGAAGAAGCAAGAATTTTAAAAATTGAGGAAAGGCTTAGGAACCTCCAGGACAACTTGAAATGTTCCAACATCTGAAATATAGGGGTGCCAGAAGGAGCAGAGGAAGAGCAAGAAATCGAAAACTTATTTGAAAAAATAATAAAAGAGAACTTCCCCAATCTGGCAAAGGAAATAGACTTCCAGGAAGTCCAGGAAGCTCAGAGAGTCCCAAAGCAGTTGGACTCAAGGAAGCACACAGCAAGGAACATCATAATTACATTACCCAAGATTAAAGATAAGGAGAGAATCTTAAAAGCAGTAAGAGAAAAGGAGACAATTACCTACAAAGAAATTCCCATAAGACTATCAGCTGATTTCTCAAAAGAAACCTTACAGGTAAGAAGGGGCTGGAAAGTAGTATTCAAAGTCATGAAAAGTAAAGACCTACATCCAAGATTTCTCTATCCAGAAAAACTACCATTTAGAATAGAAGGGCAGATAAAGTTCTTCCCAGATAAGGTCAAGTTAAAGGAGTTCATCATCACTAAGCCCTTATTATATGAAATATTTAAGGGATTTATCTAAGAAAAATAAGATAATAAAAACTATGAATGGTAAAATAACAACAAACTCACAACTATCAACAACTGAAACTAAGAAAACAAAATTGGCACATCAGGACAGCAGTCTAACCAACTGAGCTATCCAGCCAGGGCTCTAGTAGTCTTTATTTCAAAGGTAACTATTTATTTAAACATTTAAAAACATTTAATTGTGGTTTATCCTTTATTTTTGTGTGTTTGTACTGTAGGGAAGTCTATATAAGTTAAGTTATTCCTCCATGTTGCTAAAAGTCCCATTATTAGAACTGTGTGAATATTGTTCGTTACTGGTTCTATCTATTGAATGAAATTTACTTAATTTTTCTTGAAGCCATTCTTCATGCAGCTTACTACTTGTCTTAATTTGTATAAATTTCTTTCTAAGTGTGGTACACATCATTAACCTGGGAGTTAATTTAATTGCACTTGGGAAGTTAGACTCTTTCTTATTCCCCATCTTCCTCCTTCTTATTTTCAACCCTTATTTTGCTGAAGCACATCCTTAGATAATTGCTTCAGAAAGAATACTTAGAAGTAAATGGACTGAGCCTTTGAATGTCAAAAAATATCTTCATTTCACTCTCACACTTAATTGATAATTTTACTGGCAACATAAGTTTAAGTTCAAAATAATTTTCCTTCATAATTTTAAAGTCGCTGTTCTAGTATAGTTTAGTATCCAGTTCACTTAAAATTATATCAATTTTAAGTGACTATATTTTCCCTTTCAGAAAGCGTTAGGGGCCTCTGTATCTTTGACTCTGAAGTTTTGTAATTATTGTAACTCTGTATGGATTCTTCCCCCATTCATTTGATGGCCCCTCTTTATATCATACTTTTCCTGAAGAACAGGAAATTTTTTTTTTGTATTTGTCAACTTCTACCCCTCTATTTTTTTGTTTTCTCTTTCTAGAGCTCCAATCAACAGGTATTGGCTTTACTGAACTGCTTTTCTATGCTTCTTTTTTTCTAGCATATATATTCTCCATCTCTTTGACATCTGATTGTACATTCAGG
Source organism: Phyllostomus hastatus (assembly GCF_019186645.2). Taxonomy (NCBI): domain Eukaryota; kingdom Metazoa; phylum Chordata; class Mammalia; order Chiroptera; family Phyllostomidae; genus Phyllostomus; species Phyllostomus hastatus. The sequence continues at coordinate 45,211,717 of NW_025334041.1, forward strand.
AGCCTTCTTAAACTTTATTTTTTAGCCCTTCTAACAAATTGTTTTTATTTTAATATCCATTTTTTAAAATTTCAATATATTTTTGTCTGTTTTCTGATTGCTCCTCCTTAATAGAATTCTGTTTTTGGTATATGGAAACAATGGCTTTTTAATCACTCTGAGGGTACTCAGAGTTTTTAAAAAGTTGTTTTAAATGATATCTCTTCTAGCATTAGTGACTGTTTATATTATTTTCCATGCTTCTTCATATGGCTAGTAATTCTTGGTTATATATTTTTTTCAAATTAAAGACTTCATTGACTTTCCTGGTTAATTGGTGTTTTCCTCCAATATTATGTATATAATTGTTTCCAAGATAGGGTCCTTCCCTGAATGAAATGATGATTTAGAAGCTTTGTGTACCAGTGGGCTCTGTTGACTTCTGGGCTGACTTTAGGGTGAGGAGGCAAGAGCCGGCCTACAGGCAAGAGCCCACCACTTTACAAAAGTCAGAAAGAGAAATATTTACCTAAATGCCACATGCGCATTAGAAGCACTGGTTCACCTTAACTAATTCATAAAGATTTTCCATTAATTCCTCTGCTTGCAGGCCCCTGCTGCTCATGTCTGCTCTCTGTCCCTGCTGACTCCGTGCTCAGAGCTCTTTTCTAGAAGGTCACCCTCCTTCCCATGGTGGTCTTTCTTGCCCTAATTCTTGGCTCTGTTTCATCAGTAACTTTCCTCTAAACATTTTCTTATCCCATTCTCTTCAGAGTTCTTCTTAGTCTTTGTAAAAATTTACAGTCGTTTAAAAACAGTGATAGGATAGTGAGAAAGCAAACACTTTTGCTTTAATCTTTAATCTTCTTTAATCTTTGACTTTTTATTTTTTCATTTTGCAAACTGGGAAGTTGTATGCTAAATTTTATCAATTAAACATATTTTTAACATAAAATATATAGATGCATTAAGAAAGATGTTCAAGTATTCACCACGAAATGGTAAAAGAGGTTATGTTTGGATGGTGGAGTTGTGGGTAATTTTATTTTCTTTTAATCTATACTTTCTCGTATTCCCACAGTAGACACTATCATTTTCATAACAAACATAATAAAAGTAAGTTTTAAGTGCTTATAATAAGAGTAAAAGCTACTTTCTGTTATTCTCTCAGAAAAGTCTGCAAACACAGGAGACCCTTGGCATTTGAGAGGAAAAGTGAGAGTTATTTTCAGAGACCTGTAAGAATCCCAGATTTCACTGATAACACCATTAATTGAGAGGTCATTGTATGTGAGCTACTTGACTGATCAAAGCTATCAGGTTTGTTTTTGTTATATACTTCACATGCAACCTTAGGAGTCAGATGCTGTATTCTTCACTGCTAATTAAACAGATAAGGCCCTTTCAGATTTGCTCCCCATTGACAGTTGAAAATAAAACTGCTAAAATCTACTGTAGGAATCACACACCAATACCACCTACAAAGGTCCAGGTGGGCAATGACTGAAGTGAATCACATGAGTCCATGCCAATCTAGAGAGCATATGCTAAGTCCAAAGTGGTCAGCTACTATTCAGCTCTTACTGAATGTTGGTTTCTACTTTTAAAAGTCCTTTATGTTGAGGTTCAATTTACATATAGTGAACTGCACAGACCAATGTATAGTTTAAAGAGTTTTGCTATGCATTTTAGGCTACTATAAATAAAACCTTTTTATCATCCAGAATTGTCTCCTGTGTTCCTACAGTCAATCCCTGCCACACCCCCAAGTCAGGCAACCTCAGTTCTGATTTCTATCACCATACATTAGTTGTGCCTATTCTGGAACATCATATAAATAGAACATCGAAATTTTAAAGAGAATTTGAAAATACATTTTAGTGAAAATTTTTTAATTGTTGGATACCACCATATATTTTTATAAAACAGCCCACCAGCAAGGCAACCACTTTGTGTCTTGGCTATAATATAAAGCAAGAAAATATTTTGTATAAATTTATTAATTCCTCTCATAATTGATAGTTTTGGGACTGAACATTTTTTTAGTGACTGGTAGCACATTGTTTAAAATAGAAGGGTAAGCCTAACTTTCAGGGCATCAAGAAAGCAAAGAGAATGGGAGACTGAATCCCACTTCATAACCTGCCTTGGGGTAAAAGAAATGCCAGGGAAAGAATGGGTAGAGGCTGATGTAGTGAGAAAAGGATAGTTGGGGAACATTTAGAAGACATAACAAGGAAGACACAAAAAACGAGGTTGCTGCTACTTTGACAACACTGTACAAAACTGATCTTCACATCACCTTACAAGAATCCCACAGAAAAGGCCCTACCAGATCTTATGTGATCTTCAGCACCCACCTGAACTCCTGCTCCACAGCCTCACATTTCTACATCGATTTCATTTCTCTCTGCCTCCTGTCCTGTCACTCTGTTCCAGCCACCCAAACCCTCTTGCTGTTTTGTGGACATGCCAGGTATGTACCTGCCTCAGGGATATGTGTTGGCTAGAATCTCCACTCCCAGATAGCTTCGTAAGTTTTTTTTTCCATCACCTTTAAGTCTGTGCTCAAGATCATTTTTTCAGGCCACCCTCATTTTAAATATTACCCAACCAACTCCCTCACTATCTTCTTCCAAGCTTTTCATTTCTCCATAGCACTCTTCACCATCTAACCCACATTGTATTTTGCTTCCTTATTTCTGTATTCCTCTCTCTCTGAATGAGATTTAAGGCTACATGAGCATAGGTACATGGTAGGAATTCATTAGACATTTATTGAACAAATGAGTGAATCAAGGAAGAAAAGAAGAAAGAGGAATTCTGGCCAAAATAGAGGCATGATTAGATATGCTTTGTCTCTTCACACAACCAAAAGAAGGAAACAACCAATTAAAAAACAAAAACAACCATAACTGCCAGAAAATCAAACTGGGAAGTTCGACAACCAAGGAGTAAAGAGGAAACATTCATTGAGACTGGTAAAAGGGGTGGAGACAGGCAGCTGGGGTGGAGAGGACTCATGGCAAGGTGGTGGCTGGCCAACTGGGTGGTCCCACATTTGCCTGTGGATAAACCGGGAGGAACAATTGGGGAGTGAGACAGACCACACAACCCAGGGCTTCAGTGTGAGGAAAATAAAGTCCCATAACCTCTGGCTATAAAAACCTGTGGGGGTTGTACAGCAGGAGAAACTGCCAGTCTCTTGAAAACAGGGCAAGAGCCAAGCAAGTGGCATTGTTCCCTCTCTGACCCCTCCCCCACATATAGCACCAGAACAGCAGAGAAGTGGGTTGCTCCACTCTGGCAAATACCTAAGGCTCCACCCCTTACAACATAACAGGTGTGCAAAAAAAAAAAAAAAGAAAGAAAGAAAGAAAGAAAAGAAAGAAAGAAAGAAAGAAAGAAAAGAAATATGGCCCAAATGAAAGAATAGATCAAATTCCAGAAAAAGAACAAAGTGATGAGGAGATAGCTAACATATCAGATGTAGAGTTCAAAACACTGGTAATCAGGATGCTCACAGAAATGACTGAGTACAGATGCAAAATAAAGGAAGAAGTGAAAGGTATGCAAAGTGAAATAAAGAAAAACATACAGGGAATCAACAGTGAAGGGAAGGAAACTGGGACTCAAATCAATGATTTGGAACAAAAGGAAGAAATAAACCTTCAACTGGAACAGAATGAAGAAATAAGAATTCAAAAAAATGAGGAGAGGCTTAGGAACCTCTGGGACAATTTTAAATGCTCCAACATCCGAATATAGGGGTGCCAGAAGGAGAAGAGGAAGAGCAAGAAATTCAAAACTTATTTGAAAAAATAATGAAAGAAAACTTTCCCAATCTGATGAAGGAAACAGACATACAAGTAAGTCCAGGAAGCTCAGAATCCCAAGGAAGATGGACTCAAAGAGGAACACACAAGACACATCATAATTAAGTTGCCAGTGATTAAAGATAAGGAGAAAATCCTAAAAGCAACAAGAGAAAAGAAGACAGTTACCTACAAAGGAGTTCCCGTAAGACTGTCAGCTGATTTCTTAAAAGAAACCTTACAGGCAAGAAGAGGCTGGAAAGAAGTATTCAAAGTCATGAAAGGCAAGGACTTATATTCAAGATTACTCTGTCCAGCAAAGCTATCATCTAGAATGGAAGGGAAGATAAAGTGCTTCCCAGATAAGGTCAAGTTAAAGGAGTTCATCATCACCAAGCCCTTATTACATGAAATATTAAAAGGACTCATCTAAGAAAAAGAATATCAAAACTATAAGCAGTAAAATGACAACAAACTCACAACTATCAACAATTGAACCTAAAAAGACAAAAACAAACTTAGCAAACAACTAGAACAGGAACAGAATCACAGAAATGGAGATCACATAGAGGGTTATCAGTGGGGAGGTGGAGAGGGTAGAATGGGGGAAAAGGTATAGGGAATAAGAAGCATAATTGGTAGGTACAAAACATACAGGGGGAGATTAAGAATAGTATAGGAAATGGACAAGCCAAAGAACTTATATATATGATTCATGGACATGAACTAAGGGAGGGAGATGCTGGAGGAAATAGGGGTACTGGGTAGAGGGGTATAAAGAGGAGAAAAAAGAATGGGACAACCGTAATAGCATAATCAATAAAATATACTTAAAATATTCAGAATAAAAAATAAAAGAAGAAAGAAATGAAAAGCTTGCTAGCTTTGGAGATGGTTGTTAAAATGTTCAACAAAATAGACTAGTTAAGAAATTTTATCCTTTCTTATTATATTCCAACATTTAATTGTTTTGGGACAGTAAACACTTAAGGCACTAATATTAAAGATCAGAACAACCCTGACTATACTTACTATCTTCGAAATATTAGATTTGTGAGAGGATAAATGCATATATACTATGTAAACACATTAGTGGGCATTTGATTCTAATGATAATTTTTTTCATTAGATTTAAAGTTATGATAAAACCATCTTTTTCTAGTATATTTATTCCTACCTTAATTCATTTTAAGAAATAGGTAAAGAATAACTTCCAAAAGAATGAAAGAGTATGTGGCCAATGGTACTAAATCTTTGGAACAATGATCAGCAATAAACACATGAAATGAATCAAATACTAGAAAAAAATTTTTTTAATGGCAATGAGTATAACCAGCTCTAGGTTGATGGGGAGGTGGGGGCTGAGCTGGTTCTGTAATTCTCTACGAGATTTTTGACATAAGGTAAGGGCAGTTCCTCTGAGACACCAAAGTTAAAGAACTCTGGTGCCAGTAACTTTCCATTCCAGAAGAAAATATTCCCCAATGTAAGACATTATTTAGAATTAAGTCAGACTCTGGGATTGGTCAGTGCTGGATTAGACCACCTATATCCAGGTTGCCAATTGCCACATGGAGACACTGTTCCATGCACCATGTATGGAAGACTGCAGAGAACACAAAGGAATCATGGGCCAGAAGCCTACATTTATCTACACAGAGCAGGTGGGATGAAATGATTTGCTCAAATTTTAGAAAGCTTGAGAATAAACTTGTAGCAATTTTAAAACCAAACAGAGAGAAAACAAAGAAAGTAAATGCAGCTCCTTGTAATCCACAGGCCTTCTTACCCTTGTTCTACGTTTCCTCCTTAATGCCTTTCCATCTTTTGTGAACTCATGTTCATCTCTCTTTGACTGATCTGACAGTCACACACACACTGTTTTTTTTCTTCTTCTAGGTGTTTGGGATGAGAAAAAAAGAGTAGGATAAACAAATAAATTTCATAGATTACAATGTAGTAAGTTATACCTCTAAATTTAAGAATAATTTTCAAAGTGTGAATATCTGCAGAATTTATAATGTATTGGCAACAAAATTAGGTCCCAACAAAATGATCAAAGTAAACAATGTGCTCTTTTTTCCTATCCCAGTTCTGGTAACTCAATAGTTTACAACTACTTGAGAAGGTGTGAGGATCATTTTTTTTTTTTATCTCAGTTTGGACACAAAAGCTCACATTTCAGCACCGATCAAGGTGATCATCCTTATCCCTTGCTGACACCTTTCTCCTCTGCCCCAACAAGTCACAGATCACCTTTAGGAGAAAATTTCAATAGGCTATTAAACACTGGTAACGACACCAAGCAAAGACACCTAATCGTCTCTGGGGACCTTTAGGAACAACTAATCGTCTTGGATAGGCAAAGTTACACCTGATTCAGTCCATCAAAAGGTACTAGTTGCTGAAAACTTGCAAAACATTGTGGGAATACGGAACTGGTGAGGAGGCACAGCACCTTCCCTGAATAAACGGAAATTGCTTGATTTGGACTGCTTCTTAGAAAGGCGTGTTTAGGCTTGGTTACCATTAAGTGTGTATAATAAGAATTTTGTGGGTCTGCTTTCTATCTCTAAGTAATACAACCTTAGAATCAGTTAGTAATGATTATTTTAACCAGTAGTTCTTAATCTTGGCTGCACATTAGCATTTTCTGGGTGTTGTGTGCAGGGGAAGGGGGCTTTTAAAAAATAGAGATGTCTTGGTCTGCCCCAGTCCAATTAAATCAGAAATCTCTGACTCCGTTTTTTTTTTAAATAAACTGTCCAGGTGATTCAACTTCATCAAGAACCATTAATCCTATATTGCAACCTTATTTTATATGGTCCAAATTTAAGGTCCATATAAAAATTAAGGTCCAAAGAATTTAACTTGTACCTTGCCCAAGATCACAAACCTAGTTAATGGCAGAGTTTGGGTTGAAATCATAACTTCCATTAACTTACTCATCTAGTAAATGTCTCTCAATGACATTCTAGCATTGTGACCAGCCACCTAGTTGTTACTCAAGAATAAGATAAGTCAAAGCTAAGTCATATCTAAGGGTCAGAAAGGCTGGTCCTGATTCAAGTTAAAAGGGGATGATAAGCTTTGTGGTTCTGGCATTCTGTCTCTCTCAGTATGATACAGGTCTCTGGAAATATTAAGGATTCCTTTCGTCCAGGTACAGTCTGTCACTATCCATGACCCACTCTCCCATTTTACTAGTTCCAGGGGCCTCTACTTACCCGGATTTAATGTGAAGCACAAGGTGGAAGGGGGCAGGGTCCCCTGCTGGGAGGTCTGGTGCAGTTCAATAAAACCTTGGTCAGTGGGGATGACAGACCCTAGGTACAGAAGAAAGGAAAGTTAATCCACAGTTCCTGCTTTGTTTTTTGAAAGAATTTATGTCCCAAATATTAGTCAATGCTATCCATTCATTCCTGATAACAGTGAACTCTCTCCCAAGACACAATTACTATAATCACAGCAGTTACATTAAAATGGTAATTATATAATAAAAAGATTATATATATGTGTGTGTATATATAATATATATATTCTCCTTCTTAAAGGTGAACTATGAGAGAGAGAGAGAGAGAGAGAGAGAGAGATTCAAGTTTTGGACTCAACCATTCCCATACTTAGCAGTTCATGGCTACAAAAGTTGGCATGTGAGAAACCGTCCAGAGGATCATGTATCAGTACTATAAGAAATCATCTCAAAAGCATTTTCCTTGAGAAGAACAATAGCAAAGACATCTTAAAAAATGATATTCATAATGTTCAAGGTAGAAGTTGATCTTCATCAAATAAAAAATAGGACTAATTTATCTTCAGTACTTTACAAATAATAAAATTACTGCTTCCCATTCACAGAATACTTACTCAAAAGGCCATTTGAAAATGAACTAAATTATATCCACTGAGTTTGTCTTTGCTTCATTTCCATTTTCCTCCATTTACCAATTCTCTGACCCTTGTTATAAAGTGACATCTTATTCCTGGGGACCAGGAATCCTCTGAAAGATATGCAACATTTTGAATGGGTGTGTGTTTTTTTCCTGGTGATAAAGTCCCTAGTTTGGGGCAGATTTTAAGAAAGACCTGTCCCCTTCCCAAAGCTCCCTAGAATTCAAGGGTGAAGTTGGGGAAATGATGTTGGTGGTGTTGGCATCCACAATGAAAGATTTTATGAAATTGGACTCTAGAACTATCCTTGAAAAGGACTGAAGGATTTCACAAAATTGGATTTATTCTCCAAAAGGAAGGACTTAGATAAAACATAGCTTGGAAAGCACCAGAGGATTAAATTTATCCATGCTGACATTTTCTTCTTTAGTGGAAGATTTCACTAGTTTGGAAGCAAAGGAAAGGAAAACCATCACCTCATTTTTCTTGTTGATATTGACTTATTAACTCAATGGTAATGCAAATGGTAAGGTAAATGGGTATATCTTCTGATTTAGTTATTTCCTAGAAAACCTTTTACTTTGGAATTACTAAAATGCACACTACCTATGATAGTAGAAAATTACAAAATGATTAAGATACCAAAGTACCCACTGGACATTTAGAAATGAAATGAAAGCTCAACTGTGTTTGCTTTTAAATTGAATAGCCAGTGCAAACCTTGCAAACCAGTTCACTGTTGCTGCTGTTGTTTTAATTGGAAAATTCCTCTATTTGCTATTCTTCTGCATTTCTTAGCAAAGCGCCTCATACAGGGAAGGTGCTCAAATACTGGTTAGATTGAGTCAATTCTTTTGGTATCGCTCATAAATTAATGAGGAACTTGTAACTCTGTATAGTTTCAGAGTAGTTAAAGAGAGAAAAAAAAGAAATCCTACGTAACAGAATTGGGGCTTCAGGTGTTACCTAAAACTAGAATGCTTTCCAGCAGTGCAATTAAGATATCAGCCATAGCAACCTTACCTAGGAATTCTTCACCCTAAGTTTCTTTCAAATGCAAATTAGCTTGAATTTCTCTCTCCAGCCCTCTGACCCCTGCCTGAAAGTCTCCTGCTACAAATACTACAGTAATTAGGATTACCTAGCAAAAACTTATTTCAAACTCCATTTCAGGAAAGAAGGGGAAGGGTCAAGTCAAGGAACACGTATAAAGACCCATGGGCAAGGACTAGGAGGTGGGGGGAGGGTGGAATGTTGGGGAAGGGGGTCAGGGGAGAGCAATGGGGGGAAATGGGGGCAACTGTAATTGAACAACAATAAAAAAGAGACAAAGAAGCTGATATAGTTGACTCTTGAACCATGCAGGGGTGAGGAGCACCAACCCACATGCAATCAAAAGTACAACTATAACTTTTGACTCCCCCAATCTTAACTACGAATAGCCCACTACTGACTGAATCCTTACCAAACAAACAGTGGAGTAACACATTTTTATGTTATGCTTATTATATGCTGTATTCTTATAATAAAGTAACCCAGAGAAAAGAAACTCTTATTAAGAAAATCATAGAGAATATATACTTGCACTATTGTAGTATTTACTGAAAAACCAAAACCAAAACCAACCCCCCATATAAGTAGATCTGTGCAATTCAAACGGGTGTTGTTCAAGGGTTAACTGTATTTCCCATCACACACTTCAAGTCCCCCTCCATTTCCAAGTATACTTTAGATTATACATTTCTGCCTAATGCAAATTGTTCCCCGTTTGCAGTTAAGAAAAAGCTGAATTTCAGTCCCCCATGCCAAACTGCCATTTTAGTTGTTATAAAAGTTCCTATTTATGTTTTAAAATTCTAGACCCCAGATTGATAACACAGTAGGTACCACAGTTGGGCAGAAGACTTTGTCGCCTTCCTCACCGCCCATCCACTTTCTTCACAGCTCTAGTCTCTTAAAGTTTCCCACCGTGTGCTTGACTCCAGAGAACCCTGGTCGCGCACCCTGGGCTGGGCCTGGCCGGGGGGGGGGGGCACTCAGTGGGGCCAGTAAATTGATTTCCCGCTCACCTCTTTCCTAAACATAAGCTAGGACCTTCCGACGCCCAGAATGTCGGAAACACCTGTGTGGTATGGGGATAGGAGGGAGAAGGGTGTCAGGCCGGAAGCTGCCACAACCAGGTTTTAGGGCAGGCAGGCTCTTAGCAACCCCTTGGTTACCGGAGGTGCCCGAGAGCCGAGGTTCAGGCTTTGCCCGGGCGCTGTGCCGGGCCCCCCAGCTGGCAAAGGCGGGCAGACCCACCTTGGCCATAACTGGAGGCAGCTCCTGGTCTCCGGGAGAGGGCGCAAGCAAATACTAAGTTTTTGTTTTGTTGTGTTTTTTTGTTTGTTTGTTTTTAAGAAAATCGATCGGGATACAGTCCAGAACTAAGAGGCGTCGTGATGGTGGTCACGGCAGGGCTAGGATGAGGGCGTCTAGGGAGCAACGTCAAGGCGCTGGAGAAATTGGGAAAACAACGTTGTCAACTGGAAAGGGCTGCGTTAGAACCAAAGGGATGCAAACGTCTATTAAGGATGCAAAAGACTGTAAAACCGTCTAGACGCAAAGGTCTGGTCGCAAAAATATATATGATAATAAATATAAATAAAATATTTTTAAAAACCTATACTGCAGCGACTGAAGGGAAGGGTATAGGGGAGTTTTGCAAAGGACGGCACTTCTGCAGACTTATTCTTAGAGACGGCGCAGGTGTGCGCAAGTCAAGTTGGTTGACTATTATTTTTAGGAAAGAGTGAGAACCGGAGAGAGAGTCAGAGCCGAGGCGCAGCCACCAGGACAGGCGATGACACCGCGCGACCACATCGAGAGCCCCCGCGGCGGAGGGTTTCCAGTCCAGGCGGTCAGAGCTCCGCACGCGCCCGCTCCTCCCGGCCTGGTGCCTATGCTACCCATCCACGCCCGGACCCGCAGTCTCCCGCGCGCACTCACCGGCCAGCGCTGCTGCCCGGGGCTGCCCTGGGCGGAGCCGCCGCCGCGCTGCGCTCCGGAGCCTCTGCCGCCTCCACGGTGCGCGCCGCTGCGCCGCTGCCTCCCGCGCAGCTCTCGGAGGAGGCGCAACACCCCTTGAGCGATGCCTGTAACCCAAGACCTCCCCGCCCCTCCCCGCCCCGCTCCGCCCCGCGACCCCTGCAAACCTGGGGGCTCTTCTCAGCTCTCAGAACTTCTCAGGTGTGCTTACAAACGAATACCCGGCTGGTCCAACTCCGACAAATTACGAAAATGACATGAACCTCAAGGTGGGATTCCTGTAGCTTGGAGGTAGGAAGGAGGAGACAAATTTAGAGGTTCGAGGCTGAAGAAAGCACAATAAAGATAGTATTCAAGTAGAAAACATTGCCTATGGTTACTTAAAAAATGAAAACACCCTAGCATTTATTTCAAATATAGTCGTTATGGAGACTCAGATTGGCACAGGAACATTAAAATGCTGAATGACAATGTGCGATTAAAATAATCTTGGACGAGCTGCCTTCCGTTACCACTTGGAAATATTGTGCAACACAGCAACGAGTGACATATTCTTTTCCAGGCTTTCGAGTTAGAATTTACAATTTGCAAAACTACCTTTTTTTTTTTAAGTAAAGCAACAGAACGCGCTATTTAGGAGAAAGGACTATAAATGGAGGAAAAACGGAGACTGTGAAGAAGAGAGGGAAGAAAGAAGAGGGAGGGAGGAGCCTGTTTTATTTCTAACAACTAGGATGCAAGACAACTCCGAGATCACAATGCCCAAATTCAATAAAGCGAGGGGTAAAAATGATTTCAACGTAAAAATTCTCCTCTGTTACTATGATTTAGCAAGGATTACAGGTGGTTTAGGGTCATCTTTTTTTCTGCTTTGTGCATTTTTGCTCGTACACACTGCGGTGAAACATGCAATGAGCCAGCTATTTTGCAGCTTGTCTTAAAGCTGAAAAGCGAGGCTGAAGACACCAGGGGCGTCTGACAATGAGACGCCACCCCTTGAGCAGAGGCTGCGCATCACCCCTGGCTCTCTGGCGCTTTTACCGCCCTGGAGGAAGAGCTGGAAATTACCTCTCTGCTCCACACGGCGGCACTGTCTTCAAGGGCACCACACCATTCCGAGAGTCCTGGGCTGAGGAATTACTGGTATTTGACCAGATGTGTAAAACCAGTTTTACATTTCTTCAGGCTTTCAACATCTCTGAATAAATTTTAACAGAATGGGATAATAAGTAGGAACTGGGTTCCTGTGACATGAATTTCTGGTAACGTTCTATTGAAACTTGACCTTAGCTATCTGATGAAATCATCTTGCCATAAACGTGTCCTACAGCCCAGTACTTATAATATGATGTATCCAGTACATGCAGATCATCTGGGGATCTTGTTGAAAATGCAGATTCTGATTCATAAGGTCTGGGAGATGCATTTATAACACGACCTTAGATGGTGCAGATGGGCTGTTGGAGACTCAACTTCAGCAACACCATAGACAGGTGGACCATATACAACTTTTGGAAGCAGCACTCAATTACCTAATGTAAGAACAATTGTAATAGCAATGCTGATTAACACTTGTTCAGTGCTCACATGTGCTAGGCACTGTTCTAAGCACTTTACAACTGTAAGCTCATATCACAACTTCGTGAGTTAGATACTATTATTTCATTTTAGAGATGAATTTACTTTGTTTTAATCCCCTCTGCCTCTTACATCATTGGTGGCTTTATTTAATTTTTGAATTTGTAGAATGTTAACATGATCCCCAAAGTGAGAGCTATATACATGGCCGAGTCAGAGAAGTGCCTTTCCCTCTTTGTTCACCTATTCTACTCAGTCCCCTGCGAGTAACCACCTTCATGATTTTCTGGCTTGTTCTTTCCATGTTTCTCTTTGTAATGTTGAGCAAAGATATGCTTGTGTTCTTGCTTCTCCCTTTTTCTCACACCAGTGATGGCTGTGTATGCACTTTATATTTAGATCTTTTCACTTCCTGGTGCCTGATAGAAATCACTCCATGTCACCTGGCGGAGATTGTCCTCCTTCTTTTTGCAGCCACACAGTCCTCCATTGTGCGATGTACCATGTAGTGTTCAAACACTCACCTATGTTTGGACATTTATGTAGTTCTCAGTATTTTACAGTTACAAATGATTTTGTAATGAATAAACTTGTACATATATTTTCATACTTTTGGAGGTGCCAGTTTAGGATAAATTCCTAGAAATGGAATTGCTGTTTGCTGGGTCAAAAAGATAAATACATGTGTGGTTTTCTTAACTGTTATTATTGTCCTCTCCTTAAAGTTTGTCACTTTGCATCCCTACCCACAATGCATGAGGACTCTGTTCCACAACCTTTTTAAGCTGGTATTGTCAACCCTTTGAATTTTGCCTAGTTGATGGGTGAGAAATGGTATCTCAGTGAGGTTTGATTAGCATTTTTACTGTAATAATGAAGTCAAAGATCTTTTCATATGTTTAAGGGTCATTTTTATGTCTGTTTTCCTGAATTATCTACTCATGTCTTTTGCTTATTTACTAAATAGATTTTTGGCCTTTCCCTTGCCCCTTCAATTTTAAAAAGAACTTTGCATCTTTAACAGGAATCTAAACAACAAAATGAAGAAACAAGCAAAATATAACCAAAGACACTGAAATAGAGAACAAGCTGACAGTATCCAGAGGGGAAAGGGGAAGGAATTTCAGGGGGAAAGGGGAAGGATTTACAGGAACAAGTATAAAGGACACATGGACAAACACTAGGGGTGGGTGGAAATGGGAGGGAGGGAGGTGGGGAGGGCTGGGTAGGTGGGCTGGGATGCAAGTAAAAGATAGAAAATTGTACTTGAACAACAATTAAAACAAAATAAAAAAGCTTTGTATACTGAGAATATTAGTTTTTTTCCATAATACATGTGACAAAGATAGTTTCTCAAGTTCTCAATTTTATTTTGACTCAAAAGCATTATTTATGTTGATAGAAAGATGTGTGATTATTTTATTTTTTAAAAGTTAAAAAAATTATTTATTTACTTTTAGAGAGAGGGGAAGAGAGGAGAAAGAGAAGGAGAAAAACATCTATGTACAAAACACTGATCAGCTGGAGACCTATCAGCAACCCAGGCAAGTGCCCTGACAAGGAATCAAACCAATGGCCTTTCAGTTTGTGCGACAATGCCCAACCCACCGAACCACACCAGTCAGGGCAAGACCTGTGGTCATTTTAAAAGATATCTCTCTCTCTATATATTTATATCTATATTTATAGATATATATTTAATTTTCACAATAGTTCCATGATAGATATTATGTCTCTCATACTGCAGACTCATCTAAGGACAGAAGGCCAATGAATATTAGTATGATATAAAGTTTTTGGAAGTACTTATGCATTCATTTATTATTTTAACAACTGTCAAGTTGATGGGGGAATTCAAGAGTTGGAAAATTTTAGTTTTAGATAATAGTTAATAAGCTTAGTAATGAACGCATGGAAAAAGCTATTGTTTCAGGAAACAAAGATATGACCTGCCCTGACTCCAGGACCATAAGCAACTCAACCTCTGTGCCCCACGGGGAACTGCAAGCAATCAGGATGGTGTCTGATCCATTATGTTCCAGGGAGAGACATCCCACCACCCAGGACATAGACCACTAGTCAACAGATGAAAGAATGCTAGGGAAATTGCCAAACTGCAGCTTTTATCTGATTAAGCTTTTTTCTGAGTTCCAAATCCCTTACCTACACTTTTTTTTTCCCATGAATTCCAAACCCCTTACTTACATTTCTTCTTCTTTGTAAAAAATACTGGCTAGAAACAAAATGTAAGACTGTCTTTTTAGGGTATATAACAAACTATTTTATCAGATCACCCGCCATCTGAATAAAGCACCCATAAAAATTCAATCCCTGTCTCTACTTACTGGTTCTTGTGGTGACAGCATGAACACTGAATTTTCAGGTTTCAAAGTTTTCAAATACTGGATGGCAGACATTGAGGTTAGAAAGGTAAACTGCTCTTATGGAATTTACAATAGTCCTCCATCATATGGATGTACCATGTACTATAGGGGAGGAGATGACAGAATTTGGTTAGATAATTACTTTAATAAAAGTATAACTAGAAACTTGGGTAAACGATCTAAAGACAAAAGAAATCTAGATGACATTCCACAATGAGGTCAAGATGGAGGCATAGGTAGATACACTTTGCCTCCTTGCACAACCAAAAGAAGGATAACAACAAATGTAAAAACAAAACACAACCAGAACTGCCAGAACATGGATAAAACTGTATGGAACTCTGATAACCCAGTAGTTAAAGAAGAAACATTCATCCAGATTGGTAGGAGGGGCGGAGCTGGGTAGCCAGGAAGGAGAGGGTCCAGCAAGGTGGCAGCTGGAAGATCAGATGGTCCCACATGCACATGTGGATAAACCAGGAGGAACAATAGGGGAGCGAGGCAGACCACACAACCCAGGGTTCCAGCTCGGGTAAACAAAGGCTTAAAACCTCTGACTGTAAAAACCTGTGGGGGTTGCGGTGGTGGGAGAAACTTCCAGCCTCACAGGAGAGTTCATTGGAGAGACCCACATGGTCCTAGAACATACACAAAACCACCCAATTGGGAATCAGCACCAGAAGGGCCCAATTTGATTGTGGGTAGCAGGGGAAGTGACTGGAAGTGGGGGAGAGCTGAGCAAGCAGCATTGTTCCCTCTCGGACCCCTCTCCCACATACAGTGCCACAATGCAGCAAAGTGGGTTGTCCCACCCTGGAGAATATCTACAGCTCCCCCCACCCCACTTATAATGTAATAGGTGCTCTGAGACAAAGAAATATGGCCCAATTAAAGAACAGATCAAAGCTCCAAATATAGAACTAAGCAATGAAGAGGCAGCCAACCTATCAGATGCACAGTTCAAAACACTGGTAATCAGGATGCTCACAAAATTAATTGGTTGAGTATGGTTGCAAAATAGAGGTAGAAGTGAAGGCTATGCAAGTGAAATAAAGAAAAATATACAGGAACCAACAGTGAAAGGAAGGAAACTAGGACTCAAAATAGCGGTTTGGAGCAGAAGAAAGAAATAAACATTCAACCAGAACATAATGAAGAAGCAAGAATTTTAAAAAAATGAGGAAAGGCTTAGGAACATCCAGGACAACCTTAAATGTTCCAACATCTGAATCATAGGGCTGCCAGAAGGAGAAGAGGAAGAGCAAGAAATTGAACACTTATTTGAAAAAATAATGCATGAGAACCTTTTCAATCTGGTAAAGGAAATAGACTTCCAGGAAGTCCAGGAAGCTCAGAGAGTCCTAAAGAAATTGGACCCAAGTAAGTACACACTAAGGCACATCATAATTACATTACTCAAGATTAAAGGTAAGTAAAGAATCTTAAAAGCAGCAAGAAAAAAGGAGACAGTTACCTACAAAAGAGTTCCCATAAGACTATCAGCTGATTTCTCAAAAGAAACCTTGCAGGAAAGAAGGTACTGGAGAGAAGTATTCAAAGTCATGGAAAGCAAGGACCTACATCTGAGATTATTCTATCCACCAAAGCTATCATTTAGAATGGAAAGGCAGATATAGTGCTTCCCAGATAAAGTCAAGTTAAAGGAGTTCATCATCACCAAGCCCTTGTCATATGAAATATTTAAGGGACTTATCTAAGGAAAAGAAGGGGATAAAAAACATGAACTGTAAAATGACAGCAAACTCACAGCTATCAACATTTGAACCTAAAGAAGAAAATCAAAAACAAACAAACAAAAATGACTAAGCAAACTACTAGGACAGGAACAGAATCTCAGAAGTGGAGGTAATGTGGAGGGCTATCAGCAGGGAGCAGGAATAGAATGGGGGAAAAGTACAGGGAATAAGAAGCATAAATGGTAGGTACAAAATAGACAGGGGGAGGTTAAGAATAGTATAGGAAATGGAGAAGCCAAAGAACTTATATGTATGACCCATGGATATGAAGTAAGGGGGAGAATGCTAGTGGAAGGGGTGTACATGGCAGAGGGGAAGGGAGAAACAATGGGACAACTGTAATATAATAATCAATAAAATATACTTAAAAATATAGATGTATGAATACATTTAAATACAAAACTTTATCCAGAGCAGGACTAGGTGGAGCATCAACATAAAGGGGTGGATGTGGAGCAAGGACGAGCTAGCATGAACAAAGCCCTGTAAGTGGATGTAGCACAGCACATCTGAGGAGCAGAAAGAACGAAGATGGACATTGTGGACAGAGCACAGAGTGGAGTGGTACAGATGGAGAGGATGGTGCAGCCAGATCACATAAGCTCTGGTGAGTGGTATCAAGAATTTTGATTTTTGTTCTAAGAGTAATGTGAACTCTTTGAAGAGTTTGATCAGGAGTTGTCATGATTATATTTGCAATTTGAAAAGATCAATCTAGTTGCTGCTTGGAGGATGGATTGGGGAGGACCATAGTGAATGCAGAGGAGAATCAAATGTTGGCCACTATTAACTCCAGTAGAAGAGGCTGAGTCTGCAAAGAAGACAGAACAGAGAAAACAGGAGGAGGAAAACTTGAAGTAAGGGGCAAGGCCATTACCAGATTTTATGAGAATTACAAAGATTATTGCCTCTGCAGGAGTCCTGTGTCTTCTGTCAGCATCTGTGAAGCAGTGGCAGGCTAACTTGTGAGTTTGCAGAGTAAAAAACCTCAGACTCTTCACAGTTCCTGACAGTGTTTGCTGAGAGGCACAAGGGGACTGAATTCAGAGCACCATGAGGAAATTATATTAGGAGATTGGAAATTTGAGAATGATTGTTTTTTTTTAAAGATTTTATTTATTTATTTTTAGAGAGGGAAGGGAGGGAGATAGAGAGAGAGAAACATCAATGTGCAGTTGCTGGGAGTCATGGCCTGCAACCCAGGCATGTACCCTGACTGGGAATCAAACCTGCCACACTTTGGTTCACAGCCCATGCTCAATCCACTGAGCTATGCCAGCCAGGGCTGAGAATGATTGTTTTAAAATTTTCTCTTTATCACCAATTTTTGTTTACTTAATTATTTATCCTGCTTGAAGTTTGCTGAGCCTTTTGGATCTGTGGATTTGCAGATTTGATCAAATTTAGAAAATTGTTAGTTATTACTTCTTCAAATAAAAAAATTGGAAGTTCATCTGTGTATGAAGTATCCTATTTTATGTATTGCAATATATTGGATGATATCTTTTTGTTTCTGATCCATGTTTCTTGAAGTCTGACAGTTTAAGATAATGTTTCTGACATTTGTCAACTTCTAATAAATTTGCACATTTTAAAAATATTTATTTTCCTCTTTCAAATAAATATTCACTTTTGTACCTAATTTTGCATTTATAATTTTGAGTTATTTATTTTAAAGAGAGTCCACCAAATTGTATAAGTTTCAAGCCAACAAAAGCTGGATCTGCCCCAATCACAAGCAGCATATTAATCAGGACCTGAGACAAAAGTGTTATCCAAAAAAATAGGCATAATACATAAACTGTTTATCTCTGGCTTAGACAGTTCCTAAGTATCCTTTTCAGTTGAGTATTAGCTCCATTTTCCTGGTTATAAAGGCTTACCTGCCAGGGCAGCACAAGGCAGGACGGGAAGCTATGCCCTCCTAGACACTTAACATAGCAAAGGCTGAGTGTTGTGCGTACTGAGGAGTTGACACGGGTCCAGTGGATTCACCTGTAGGTCCAAAGGGGCATGGTAAGCTGGGACCCAACCCTCCTGACTAGCATTCCACTGTCTGATCCATCCACTGCTTCTGCATCCAAGCAGAAGACTTTCATGGCATTTTTGCCAAAATATCTACCTCAGTCTCCTGAACAAAGACCTGCAATCTCACCATTAAAAACTCATTCTTTTGAATCTTGAAGTATTTCTGGATGCTTAGCACTGATTATTAAAATATAAATCCCTTGGGGGAAAGTTGTATGCTATAGTAACAACTTTTGTGAGATGAGTGTGTTAAATTTACCATACATCTGATATTCTGTGAAGCTGGGTTCCACTTTCTCTCTCCCATATGGGAATTGGTTATCATCTTTAGCACTGCATGCCTAGCTGGTTTTCTGTGGTGTGGGGGTTTGGACAGGGTTCTGGTTGTGTCGGGGTGTGTCTTAGGGAGAGATGCCCAAGGACAACTTCCCTCCTTTGCTATTTTTACTAAGCTCTAAGTATGAAAGATGCTAGAATATAAATATTTTGTTACAGTTAGGAAATTAAGAGGCAGACCAAAGAATCAACCTCAAATTGCCTAAAATATTAACATGAAAGAAATTATATTAGAATTAGGAGTGATTAGATTTCTTCATTAGTTTTTAAGGGAGTTTAGTTTCTGTTAAAGTGATTGCATATTTGTTCAAGAGTACTGAACTTACCACAGTATGCCTGTGTCCCGGAGAGTAACATTAAGGGATCCCTGTAATAACTTTGGTGTAAGTTAGTTTACTGTCTCTTGATTTACTGAGGCACTGTTTCTTACACACAGTTCTGTGCTTTTTTATTATTCATATGTATAGCCATATATTATCAACCAGTACCCTCTCTATAAAAAGCCATGTTTTCCAGACTTCTGTTTTTCTGCTGTATTGGCATGATTTTTGGACTGTGGGTCCAGGCACTGGAATAAGGTAATAAGGCCACTGGAGAGTGCCAGCCTTTCCCACTGTCACTGTGTGGTCTCCATGTCTATGAAGATAGTGTCAATTTCCATTCATGTTGGATTCTTTAAAAACTGTAAAAATTTATTTATAATAAGCACCCGAAGGACTAACTGGAAGATGCAGCAATACTGACATGATCCTCTCACCTCTGAACTGGAATTCTTTCAGTAACAGCAGACTATTTTTCCTTGCACAATAAAATGTATAGCTGCTTTTTATATTTACTTTTTAAAAAGATTTTATTTATTTATTTTTACAGAGAAGGGAAGGGAGGGAGAAAGAACGAGAAAAAACATCAATGTGTGGTTGCTTCTCACATGCCCCCTACTGGGGACCTGGCCCACAACCCAGGCATGTACCCTGACTGGGAATTGAACTGGAGACCCTCTGGTTTGCAGGCCAGCACTCAATTCACTGAGCCATGTGAGCCAGGGCTATATTTACTTTATATAGAAGTATAGTTGCTTTTTATATTTTGTATATTTTGTATGTGAAGCAATTACTCTGGAGAAGTATAAACCCTTAGTAAAATTCTTGTCAGAAAATTTAAGAGTATTCCTTAGCTGCTGTACCAGATTTACCTATTAATTCTAAAGTAGTCTCCCTGCTTTTTGTCCTTAACTTATTCAAGTCACTCTCCACACATTGGCCAGAATTAACTTAACCAAAGGTCTTCTGCTTAAAGATCTGCAACAGCTTCCCAGTGCCTCTTAGTTAAAGCTGAGTTTTGTTAGTAAGAGAACTGCTCCCCATCACTCACTCCTGATGCCCACAGCAACACTGTCCTGCCCCATGCAGCTCTCCAGTCTGCTTCCCAGGCTGCTGCCCAGGAGCCGCCCTCAAATTCAAATGATCTGTGAGTTCCCTAAGGAGCTAAGCTAGTTCCTGCATCTGTGTTTTTGCACAAAGCCCTTATTTCCCAATTGAATCTGCCTGACATATCCTAGTTATTCTTTTCTTTTTTGCTATAATATTTAGATATTCACATGAGAATAGAGCATAATATAATACTCTTGTATGGACACAACTCATTGAAGCCTTAACATTTTGCTTTATTTTATTCTGACCTTTAAAAAAGAAATAAAACATTTTAGTTGGAGTTGATGTCTTCCACATTGCCCTTCTCTGATCCTATTCCCCTGCCTGAGGTAACCACTGTCATACATTTGTATTTACTGTTCCTAAACATGCTTTCATATTTTTGCAATATATACATGTACTCATAGGCAACATATAGTATTTGCAACTTTTAAAATCAGCTCAATGGCATCATACTATATAATTTTGCAAATTCTTATCATTAACAGGTATACTCTGTTTATTAATTTTAACCATTATACAGTATTCTATTATATAAATAAACCACAATGTATCTATGCTCTTGTTGATGCACACTTGGATTATTTCTGATTATTTGCAATTACAAATAATATTGCTGTGAACATTCTTGCACATACCTTTTTGAGTATATATGTTAAGAGCTTCTCTGTGATAAATACCTAGAAGTAGCTGGGTCATGCTGCATATACATATTCTGCTGATATTGTAACATTCAATGTTTCTGATATAACACTGTTTTCTATAGAGATCTGTGTTTATTATATTTTATTTTCTGTATTCTTGATGCCCAATGTACTTCACAAAGTGTTCCCCTGATATTTCCAGTATTTACATGGCTCCATACATAGTTTTTACAATATTATTGACTCTTTTCCTTATGCTGTACTTGAAGTCCCTGTAATTATTTTGTATCTACCAATGTGTATTTCTTAATTTCCTCAGCTTTTTCACCCAGTCCCCCAAGCCTCCTTCCTCCTGGCAACAATCAGACTCCACTTTTTATCTGTGAGTCTGTTTCTGTTTTGTTTGTTTATTTTTGTTTTTAGATCTCACATATAAGTGAAATCATTGATATTTTGTCTTTCTCTGACTTATTTCACTTAGCATAACACCCTGTAAATCCACCTATGCTCTTGCAAATGGTAGGAGTTTCTTCTTTTTTATGGCCTGTAATATTCCATTGTGTAAATGTCCCACTTTTTATCCACTCATCTACTGATGGGTACTTACTTGGGTTGCTTCCATATCTTCGCTATTGTAAATAATGCTGCAATGAACATAGGCGTGCATATGCCTATGATTACACATAAGATTATATTAAGATTAGATTTTTTAGATTTAGTGTTTTGTGTTTCTTTAGATATATACCCAGAAGTGGACCCACTGGGTCATAGGCAGTTCTATTTTTAATTTTTTAAATTATTGTTTTCCTCAGTGGCTTCAACAACCTGTATTTCCACCAACAGTACACAAGGGTTCCCTTTTCTCCACATCCTTGGCCACACTTGTAGCCAATTCTTTGAGACAGCAGACACCTCTCCCACGATTTTGCCTTTCATATGCAAATAAACCAATAGAAAGCCCATATCCATCAGGTTCTTATGCTCCAGAAGACAATAGTTCTCTGTTCTATCATCCCAGGGCCAGGTACCAGACAAAGAGAAACAGTTCTCAAATTCCAGAGCTGGTAGAAATTATTTTGACTAGGCAATCCTAAACCTGCTTACCCTGCCTTGCCTTGCCTTTGGAGATCACAATAAAGACTCATGCCCATGCTTCCCCCTCATTTTTTCTGCCTCTTGAAGGCCCTGGTGCTCCTTATGGGACTCCTGCGTAGTGTGGCATAACCCCTTATCTTAGTAACAAATGGCCTCTTCAGTAGCCATCATCTTTTGACCTGTTGGTCTCTCCAGACCTGGATTATAGAAATTCTGCATTTTAAAATGAGGTTGCACCAATATAAACCAGTAGTGTATGAGGGTTTTTATCAACACATGAGAGTTTCTTTTTCCAACACCAACTTGTTCAGATTCTGAGTTATACCACCATAGTTAGGTATGACATCATCATTTTAAATGCCATTCCCATGATTAATAGTTTGAACACCCTTAAGTCTTTTGTCATTCCAGTTTTTCCTTCTGTGGATTTCAATTACTATTCTGTACCCATTAAAAATTAGGTTATTAACTTCTATTACCTATTTGTATGAGTTCTTTATATATTTTATAGGCTAATCCTTTATTGATTATATACTGTGGGTTTGCCTTCTGTGGGGAAGCTTTGTCTAGCAGACTCGTCCCAGCTGCCATGGATGAGAATAAGTCTACCAAGACATGATCTGCTTGGGGAGGAAAGGTGGCCAGTCTCTCAGAGGAGAAGGGTTTTGAACCTGTTCCTCAGTGGGCTTTTATTGGGTGCAATTTGTGCAGGAATACAGGTGAAGCTCACCAATCATTGTCAGGCAGTAAGGATCAAACAATAGATAACATTCAAAGAACTCTGAGGGCTTATTCTGAGTCAGGGTCAGTTAGCTAAAAGCCCACAAAACTTTGGAAAACAACTCATTTTATGCTTGGACCCTTATCAGAAAATTGAGGGCATTCTTAGCAAAGCAAGTTTCACAGGATTTTATGCATTCTTTCTTAGGCCTGATTGCCCCAGGGAACCACCGGTTCCTGCCCAGGGTGTACCACCCTCCCGCATTGTTTCAGGCTTAAGTCAGGTGTGGGGAAATAATGCAGCTAAGAGACTGGGAGACTTCTTGAAGACAGAATAAGGACTCAGGCTTTGTCAAAGCCAAGGGGTGAGGAGCCATCACCCCTTTTTTTATAGTCCCCCAAATCCTTCCCTACGGGCCCCATTGTGACCATGCCTGTCTTAGGTCATCCCTCCCTTGAGGAATCTTACTGGTCATTGGCTAACTAGTCACCCACCTGGGGCCAAACAGGGTAAAGTATAGGGGGTAGAGGCAGGGCCCCTGTCCAAAGATAAGCTCTGTCTCCTTAGTGGCTTATAGTCCCAAGGTCTTTTACTCAGCCTTAGCCATAGGGGATTACAGCTTCTGAAACCAGGTAGGGCGGTTCCCAATAGTCTTCTATTTTGTGGCTTTTTTTTTTTAACTTTATGGTCTCTTCTGTTATGCTGACGTTTTAGAAATTAATCCAGTGAAACTACAGACCAATCTTTTTTATGGTATACGTTTTGTGTCATGTGTAATAAATTATCTTTTCCCATGATCCTATAAAAATATATTTTTCTAAAAGTTGTAAAGTTTACTTCTGCCATTTATGTCTTTATTTTATTTTTAAATTTATTTAAATTTAAAATAATTCAACAGGATTTATTTTTGTGTAAGTATATGTTTAGGGACCTACATCTATTTTTTTATCTTCATAATAATTGTCTTAATAACATCTATTAGCTAGTCCATTCTTTCTCCATTTATCACAAATATGGTTGAATGGAAGCAATTTGTGTAAGCAGGGTGACCCGGCTGTTTCATTATAAAACTTCTCAAATTTTAATATTTATGGGTACTTTTTTGAGAGGAATCTTTAATGTTCTGTCTAGATGACATAAGCCTGATTCCAGCATTCTGGGAGTTGAAAGGTCAGAGAGTGCTGTGGTGGGAGAGAAAGGTGTCTCACCCCTCCAGAGTAGTCTTTTGCTCAATGCCCTTTAAAATATATGCTAGACTCATCTCAGTCATTTGCTGCCTGAAACCTCTGGGTCTTCTTCAACCTCTCTGATTCAAACTGTCTAGAAAATAAATCTCCTGTCTCTTATGGGAAGGACAGTTTCCTGTTGGGAGCAAGATGAAAGAAGTCTCATTGTTCTTTATTTAGAATTTTAAACAATATCATTATTTTCATCTTCTTGTCTATTCCTTGCTTCCAGAAACACGTTTCTCTCCCATCCCTGAATCTCTTCTGTGTTCTGTGATGCAAATCCCGTCTATGTAGACAGTTGGGTTTAAGCTTTTTACAGTAGGTTTAGTTACCACTTCTCCATTTACTTTTCATTTTCCAAAATTTAGTTATCTTTGATCTGCTTATTTCCATCCTCTGTTTTCTTTGTCCTTCTGGCTTTATACCATTTTAGACTTTCTAATCATTATTTTTTTGGGTATTGGTCTTTAGTCTATTTCCTTTTTTTCCTCCATTGAGTTTTTTCTATTTGATGGTACGTTGTATTTAGAATGCTATTCATTTTTATTTATTGATCTTATATTCATCGACCTCAACAAACTCTTTTAATAGTTTTCATGCTTTTATTTTTAGAGTACTCTGAGCCTACTGTCCAGATAATCTTATCAATGGCTTTATCTCTTCTTTTCCAAATCTTAAACTTTTAATATTTCTTGTTTTATTGCATTAGCTACAGCCTCCAATATTGCTTAAGTATTACTGTAGCCTTGTGTCTCATATATGAAACTTTCCTTCATTTGGCCTTCTTACTCCTATGTCCAGATAGAGCAGATTATTCTCTTTTCTGTACACATGAGACCAGAATACACTTCTATTGCATCTTTTTCATTGTATTGTATGTATTTGTTGGTATTTCTGAGTTCCTGACTAGACTACAAATTGAGGAAGAAAACCATGTTTCATTCATTGTGATATGAATGAACATATCCCAAAAAACATAGTATGGTGGCAGATATTAAAAAGATGCTTATCAAAAGAATGTTTATTGCTAAATGAAACATTTCCAAAGTTATAAGTTTACTTGTGTGATTATTGAATATCTTTCTCTTCCACAAAACTGTGAACTTCCTTAGGGAATACTGTGTCTCCTTTGTTTTCTATTGCATGCCTGCTGCTCTTCCCAGTGTTTGGTACATAGTATTCCTTGTCCAATATTTGATGAATGAATGCATAAACAAATGGGCTGAAGTGGGCCATAGTAGAAAAAATTCTCTGAAATAAAATTACTTAAGTCACATTTAAATGTATAAAAAGGTACTGTCCTCCAAGGGTTATATTTTTCCTTCAACAAATTATTAATTCATTCTTGTAGTGTATTCAGGCTCAGCATTAGAGGTGTCAAAAGTATTCTGACAATTTAGCATTGCTGAAACCTCTAGCTTGAAATATTTTTCCTGATTTTTTTTAGTACTGGAATAATAAATCTATTAACTATTTGGGAAAAAACTAGGATTGTTCCTCACAACATACAACAAAGCAAATTCCAGAATAAATTGTTATAATATAAATAGACTAAAGCAGAAACATGGAGTAACATTTATATAATGTGAGATCTAGCATCTTTTTAAGCATAACAAAAGTTAAAAAATAGAAATAAATACACATGAAGGCACTGCATATCTAGATATCATATGCCAACTAATAAACATATCTGAAAAACAAATTTCACTTAAAATGCATCTCAAGTAAATTATGCACATCTTTTTATGAAAATTAACTAGAAAAAACATTATTTAGTGTTAAAAGTGGCAACTGCCATGAATAGGGCAGTTACTAAAGATTAAATATGGAAAAACAATATAAACTGCTATCAAAAATATCAACTGACAAACATTAAAATGAATGAGTACATGTTTTAACAGATTCCCTCTGATTTTTTTAACCTTGGAACATAAGGAAGAGAGTGCTAATGATAACCTCAGTTGGGAGAATTTCCCAAGTAATATATATGTCCTGTCTTAGGTAAAAGATAGAATACATGTGATAGTAAATATATTAAGATTAGATATTGAGTATAGTTTACATTAAAATGTATAGCAAATAAGAGATAACTGTTTTTTTTAAAACCACAGAAACTTCTACTCCTACTAAACTGTTTATCTGAGCAAGTTAAGTCAGTTAAACCAACAATACTTGAAGTCCTACACTATTTTTTCACATTAAACAAGACAATGAGACATAAGACCTTACTTCCACACTTCCACTATTGAGCAGATGGACTGATGGGGGCTCAGTTCTGTTCTGCTGGTGGGAGGATGGGTGAATGGGCGCACTGTGAAATATCTCGGCCCCAGTCGGCAGCAGGAAGACCAATGGCACACAAAAATTACTTGGAAAGATGAGGCTTTGGGAAAAGTTCTACTCCATACTAATAAGAAAATGAACCCAAAATGCCACCAAATGGTGAACCAACAACAGGGAATTTGTGAACCAATAAAGGAGACTCAACAATTGAGATAAGATAAACATTTTTGGGCCAAATATTGCACCAAATTATCAAATATATTATACATTTGATTCAGTAGAAAAAAAGGAAGGCCTTATATCTGCAAGGTAATGCTTCACAATGGATTAGATACTAGGCTCAAAATAAAGTTTAACTAAATTTCTCAGAGAGATCATCTTTTTATTGTTTCTCTCTGCAATGAGAAACCCTATTGCTATTTCCTGCTCTATTACCTAGGTTTTTAAAAAATCCTTTGGAAAGTTCACAAATTCAACTTTTTATTTTGTAGATGCTAAAAACAAAGAGAGAGAATGTCTCAGTCACTATTTTTATCCTCAACACTTAGTACAGTGCCTTGCACAGAGCAAGCACTCAGTGGACATTTGCTGAATGAGTGCATGAGCACTTGCTTGTTAAGAGACAGCCACTGTGTCCTAACACAGCTAACAAGGTCCCCAGGAGTCCCTAAGAGACAGCTAACAAGGTCCCCAGGTGTTGGGAACCGCCCTGACTGGTATCAGAGGCTGAAACCCCCGCCTAGCTAAGGCTAAGGGAACGCCCTTGGAACCGTGACCCGGCAAGGAGACAAAAGCTTATCTTCCTGGCAGGAATGCTGCTTCTGCTGCTGAACCCCAAAAAGCTTGGTCGGTTAGCCAAAGAAGGGTAAGATTCCCCACGGGGGAACAACCCAAGCCAGGCACGATCACTTTTGGGAGGCCCCCCCCAAAAGAAGGACTTGGGGGGCTGCAGCAAAAGGGGGGTGATGGACCCTCACTCCTCGGCTTTGACAAAGTCTGAGTTCTCAGCGTCCGGAAGAAAATCTCCTTATCTCTCGGTGGCCTTAGTTCCCGTGCTCCACCTAAGCCTGAAACAATGACAGGGTAGTACAGCTCGGTACTGGGAAGTGCAGATTTCCCGGGGTGATCAGGCCTAAGAAAGAACATGTAAATTACTGTGAAACCTTCTTTGTTTAGAACGCTCCCAGTTGAATGAGAAGGGTCTTAGGAGGAAGCTAGTTTGTTCCTCAGCCTTACAGCTCTTTGACCCCCAACTCAATAGATGGGCAGAGTTCTTTTGTTTTCTATAGTTCCTTACTTCCCCTAATGAGTATTGTACTTTACCTGAGTTATTATGTAGCATGAGCCCAATAAAAGCAGGTATGGACTGTAAATCGGGGCGCTCCTCACTAGAAGGGGTGGCCATTTCGTCCCCTACTTCTCCACAGAAACTAGTTTGTCTCTGTGCATGTTTTTTCTCGCGTGTTTATCGTCGAGCCATCCACAGCGTTCCGTGGTCACTGCTGGCCGGTGACCCACGCGCAACACCCAGGAGTTAAGGTTTTCAGAAATCTGTATTGGCTTTTCTTAGTATAATTACTGAGTGATTAATAGAAAAACTGAATGAGGGAAAAATGGCTAAATTGAAAGTTATAATTGTTATTCTCAATGATAAAACAAAACACCAGTAAATATATTTGACACTGTTCTTTGCAAATCTGACCAGGCTTATAAGCCCTATATAAAATTTAATAAAGAATGAAGAAAGACAAATGAGCTTCAGATGGCTTTTGGACATAATTTTTATTTAAGCATGGGCTTTAGCTTGGCTCACCCTAGAGTGCAACCTTTTAGTTAAGTTAATAAAGAGTTCAGGGCTACAGGTCCATTATAATGTTGCTGGTGTTGGTACAACTTCATCAGAAAGTATGAATATGACCTGCAGGAAAAACCAATCCACAAAGAGAACACAATGAAAACATCCACTGTTTTACAATTCACTCTGTTACCACAGACACAGCATGGCAGTTACTGTTAGTAAATCAGCCACAGAACACTTGAAAACAATCTTCAGACAAGGAAATGGGAACTCCTTGGTGGGAGACAGGGTTTTCATCCACAAGTTTTAAGTAGAAAATATTTCAAGGTCGAGCATTTTTCTTATCCACAAAACAACGCTAAACCAACATACATTTTAAGGAGTATATTAAAGGAGATACAATATCTTTACAACTATTTTCTTGAGTAGGTATTTCAATGAAT
Source organism: Phyllostomus hastatus (assembly GCF_019186645.2). Lineage (NCBI taxonomy): Eukaryota > Metazoa > Chordata > Mammalia > Chiroptera > Phyllostomidae > Phyllostomus > Phyllostomus hastatus. The sequence goes on from NW_025334041.1 coordinate 45,240,155, forward strand.
TTTCTATAGAATATAAGTAGCCTGAAATTCAGCAGCAAATATTGCAACATAACAAGTAAATACAGTGTCCATGTGTTATATTATAGAAGAGAATACACAAAAGGACATTGATAATTTAATCTTATAAAATATGACAGATAGCTGAAATACAGTCCACTTAAATAGCTTTGTGACCACGAATGGTAAATACTGCTAAATGCCATTTTAAACATAAAATCTCTTAAATTTTTGTGCTTCAACTTTTTTCTGTTAAACTATTTCTTATTTTCAATACTGCCACTGTAACTGATATTACAACAGATCATAATTTTCACAGACACATCAACATGAAGACATTTACTAGTGAGAAAATAAGTCACTTATCATTAGTTCACAGTGTGGGAAAGTGGTGTACACTTGGTCGTGAGAGGGGCTTTCAGTTAATCGCTAAGTCCTTGGTGGAAATTTCCTGATATCAGATGCAGTGAGAGATGTAAAAGAATGAAAATCAACATATCACATAATGAGAGGAAAAATAACATTTTGACTCTTCATGGGTATCGTCTAAGTGACCTTCGTCTTCTGTTGTAGAAGTGCCTGAGCCCATGTTGCCGTGAAAAATTCATCATGTAATTTTGTTTGCGGGTGCTGTTAAAATTGGAAAGGACAGAGGCAGAGAGGGAAAAGAGAAAGAGCATGTAAGTCCAATCATTGAAAGTACAATCTAATCTAAGTCCTAAGTAACCCTGATATTTATTTGAAAAATTTGAAGGTTAACAGGTTGTAGGGACATTACTATCCCAGCACAGAAGGTTGGCACTTGTATTCACTGCTTTTCACCTTGAAGAAATTCCCTTCGATTGATGCATAAGCTCCAAATGAGGAAAAAATTGGCAAATTCTCTTTATTCATAGCAAAAGTGGATTGAAACTGTTTTGGGATTTTTAATTTTATTCTTGAACCTTTTCCAAAAACACTTACTTGGGTGAATTTCACTAGAGAGACAATGTGTGCTGTTATCCATTACCTTATTTAAACACATCTTTAACAGGGAGGACACATAATTTGATTCCTTTAGCAAACATTTTTACTGAAAACTTAAAAAGCAAAAACAAAGGAAAAACAAACGTGTTAGCTGAATCAGCTTGACATTGCTACTGTACGCAGTCTCGAGGCAAATGAAGATATGAGGTTTTTCCTGATTGTTGGATTCCACTGCCTCCCTCAATCAAGTATCAGGAGAAAGAATCCCGTTACTTCTTGAGTCACAAAGTATTCAGACTGGCACTGGCTGTCCTCCTGACAGCCCCGTAGGTCACCTGTGGGCCTTTCCCTGAGCTCTTACAGAGGCCTCTAAACTAGCCTCCTTACTGTCTTTCCTCAGGTAACACCACTGAAAAGAAAAGAAACAATGACATGCTAAGATGTGTAATTGTATCTGTGTGTGTGTGTGTGTGTGTGTGTGTGTGTGTGTGTGTGTATCTTCCCACATACACATGCAGTGGATTTTTTTCGAATTGGCTAATGTTCTACTGATTTGTAGGAATGCAGAGTGTGCCAGGGGGTTGGAGAACAGGTGCCCATTGGTCCAATCTTTCTGAAATGTTGCTTGGCAGGACCTCCCAAATGTCTTTTTCTTTTTAAAAATTTTTCAATTACAGTTTGCATCCAATGTTAGATTAGTTTCAGGTGTACACAACAGTGGTTAGACATTTATACAACTTATGAAGTAATCATCCTTGTAAGTCTAGTACCCACCTGGCACCATTCATAGTTATTGCAATATTACTGACTATATTCCCTGTGCTGTACTATATACATTCCTGTGACTACTTTGTAATCACAAATTCATGCAATAGGCTTTGGCACACAAGTTTCAGTAACTTTCCCTCAAATTCTGGCTTTACTTTGTTAAAAAGACATTCACAATCCTTTTATCTGCGGAGCAACATCTAAGTCAATTTAGCCAGATATTTCAAGTCCTCTACACATTTAATCTTATTCTCTTTTTCCAGTCTTCCATTACATCTCTATACAGAATGCTCTATCCACATTCACCTTGAACTTCTTTCATCTGCCTCATTTGCCAATCCCCAACATCACTTTCTAAATTTATACTATTTTTTCAAGTATTACTTTTATGTATTGCTCATGTCCTCCAGAATTGATTTCCCCTCTACCTTGAACTCTGAACAGTGCTTATTTTCTGCTTTGAATGGAGACTATTTGTGTTCACATCTTGGCTCCCCACGACTAAACTTCTATAGCAGCCTGTCCCCCAACTCCCCACCCCCACACCACAACCCTGAGCCTCCTGCCTCACCAGTGGTGGTCAAGGCATGTTTGTTGAACTTTTGATGACTTACTGATTGGATTCCTGTTGTAAATCATTACTCTTTAACTATAAGGAATAATTGCAAAGTTAAAGCAATGAAAATTATTCTGTTGCAAACATGTTCAAAGATCAAAGTTACTCAAAGAGAATTTAAAACAGTTAAAATATTTTACATGAAAAAAGATAAACTCAGAATGCTCAAGATATTTAGTTATATCAATGAAACAAAAAAACATTTAATTTAAATAAAAATTGATGTCCATGTTAAATAGCTTTAGGCAACTTCTCCATATAACTATTTATTATGGATTGATTTAAATTCTCTATTTTTATATATGATAAAATACATATTAACAGGTTTTACATCATTAATACCTTGACTATCTCCCAGCATGGAAGCTTATATCTAATTTAGGGGCATTTTGATTTACTGGATACCTTTAATTTTAAATAGATTTACATGTCAGCAGCGTATGTTTAGACCCTTGTGAAGGCTGATTGCACATAGCATTTGCTGTAGATGTTGCAGTAGATGCCCGGTGTTTATGCAGTCTCATTAAAAATGGCCACATTTTCAAAGCATCCTTAAAATTGACTAATGATTTCTCATGTAAAACATAAATATCTTTGGAGTCAGGTTGGAATCTAATGAAGCAGGCTTTTCCAGTTCATATGCTTTTTAAAATCAAGCACCGTGGCAAGATGTACCATAATGCCGTTCTGCCTGTAGGGCCATTTAACAAACTGATGTGGTTATTGAGGCTTCTAAGCTGTCCAACTTACAGGGTTGGGCAGTAGGGAGATTTTAGATAAATTTGAAGATATCATGGTTATTTTCTGTGTGGAGCAGATATGTGAGCCTATTTTTGTTTTTGACACATATAGATGGATAGTTATAGATAATGTTGTAACCAAAATAGTTTGATAGAATTTTAAAGATTTATTTCTTCACTATAATTATAGGGGAAGTAATTTTTATTATCAGTCTAACAAAAGCAGATAATATTCATCCCAAGGCATATCAGTTATGCTACTTGACATGAATTTGCTTTGGCTGTGGATAGAACTAGGCCCATTTAAAAATTCTCTCATTATGAGTAAGTCATTGAAGAAGGGAGAATGACCACCAATGGCTTCTTGGAAATGCTAACTTAGATTTCCATGACCAAGTAGGGAGGCTAGGGACTTGGCATATGAAATTATAAAATGCGTGTCTATTTCTGCATAGGAAATATGGATATTGCAAGGCTGTTTAAGAACTGGTAACTCTGTGCTCTTTTGAACTTTTACTCTTCACTGGAGCCACTATCTTAGGCCATTTATTATTATAAAAAATTCAATTGATTTTTAATATATTCTATAGGAAGTGGGAGAGTCTTGGGAGATATAATTTGAACTCACAGAAATTTAGGCATTTTTACTAGTTAGTAACTAATTTATTTATCATCAAAGCATATGATGCAATAAATAACATTGTATAGAAATGCAGACACAAGAATCCAGAAGATTGCCATGTCTTTCAGAGAAAGATTGGTGACTGCAGGAGGGAACAGTGCTATTGGAGCTAATCCATGAGGCTTCCCTGCAGAAAGGACACCACATACTTTACTTTCAGGGCCCTGCATTTTCAGGAAGACAACAGGTAAATTGGTGTGGGCTCATGCAGCTCACAAATTTAAAGATTTCATATTCCTTTCCTCTGCTAAATGAGACTATCTGATAATGCATACCATAGGGAGTTGTAAGGATTAAATGAAAATGTAGCATAATATGCAAATGTTTAATAAGTGATAACTATTTTACCTTCTTTCCTAAGTATCTCCATTAGAGAATAAATGTAAATATATGTTAAAGAAGGCCAATCACATCTAAGGATAAAATCTAGAACTCACAAATATTATGGATAAATCCACTCCCTTCTGCCAATTCATTTATTAACTTAGAATAGAATTGAGAAGTAAGGCACCTTTCCACATCTGCAGCAAATTGATCGTTTAAAAGATGTTACATTTAATTAGACACCTAGCTCTTTTTGTACACATTCCTGTTTTCACTTTCCCCTTGTAACAAATATATAAACTGACCACTTCAAGCACACCTAATACAGTTCCAGGCATGGCATCCAGCTGTTTCCCACCGAAGGAATGCTGACTAGCATTTCTGATACGCTGCTGTGCCCAACATTGTGTACCACTGAGAATTGTCACAATTTGGCTGAACTCTGTGTTTACATGGTACAGGTTTCAAATACTCTTGTATATCTCAATATCATCTATAACTTTGTTTTCATAGTTTTTTCAACGGCAAAGGTCTTCAACAAAACTTCTTAGTTAATGCAGGTACAGTGAGGAAACTATTAGTAAACATACCTCAGATTTAGTAAGAGGACTTACCTTACTCTAGTGGAAAACCAATGACAGCAAATAATGAAATATAACACAAGTTAAAAAATGCCTTTCAATACATGCAGCACTGTGATTAGTCATAAAAGTCTGATCAGGTTTAGACGCAATATAGGACTTTTCATCTCTTTTGAAAATAAAAATTAAAGATGTTATTCCTTATTCTTCTATACCTAATATATACAGATACTTAACTTTTTAATGTAATGCAACATGCAATATTTGCTCATAACCATATGTCAAGGTACATGTAGCTATAGTACTATATTTGGCATAAATGTTGCATATAAAGTATAAATATAAAATTACTGGTTTAATAACTATCATTAATTTTATTATCTGGTTTTTAAATTATTTATATTTTAGAAAATACTTATTTCTGAATATATTAAGGAATGGGATTTTAAGAATATAGAAGTCCTCTATAGTAGATAACAAATTTAATAAAAGACATAAATATGCTTTGCAACAAATGTAATCTCATCTCCATAAATCATTTGTGCCAAAAATGTGACAGTATCTTGATAATGAATAGCATAAAGAGATGGTCATGATGGAACACATATAATTAAAATCTGATAAATGCATTTAAGGCCATAGTTAGCAACATATTGGTTTTCAATTTCTAGTAAATGTGGTAATAATTTACTTTTTTTATAAATCAATTCACACAGGCTAACTCTTTACTGAGCAATTTGCTTTCAAGGTACACATGCAAAAATTGGCCCACTCCATTATACACATGACAGTGTGTGACTTAGACACATACACAGGAAATGTGATGTGGAAATGAAATGCATAGTTTGGTGAAGGAGATTCTTAGGATAGAAGTATGAGTGCCCAACAAAAGAAGTGAAGACAAAGAAGTCTCTTTTATCTTAAGAATAACCTCACCAGCATGGATCTTGTGAGGGATCTGCCCAAATGTATTCACAACATTTACTGAAAAACATATGTTCTATACTAGCAAATGAATTCAGAGAAATTAGGTTTCTGATACTTGATTGTCAATGATTGTGTTATGCTACATATTCAGACTACAGAAATAAAACTAGCTTACTTTTTGGTAAGCTAGTGAGGCTGAAAAAAAGTGATCTGTCAGTTTAGTTCATCTGTTCTATGGCAGATTGGCAGGGCTTAATCATCATGAAGTGTTTTTCATGGGCAGGTTTTATTGAAAAATATAGAGTGGGAAGATTACACTCTCAAACAAGCATGAAACATAAGTGACTTTGCTTGTTAAATGCTAAACAGTGTTTTTTATTTCTGTGGTGGGGGCTTGTCATTCTGTATATCCATATTTATCAAACTCAAATCCTTTTGTGGGGAGTATTTTAAACTTAAGCCATTAAGTTAAAAACATATCATGTATCTTGTTCATTTAGGATGAATTCCTAAACCTTGAAATACTTACAAAAGTACTAAATTTGTTCTCACTAAATTCATGTATCTTCTTAGTTAAGTTAATACGGGCAGTGCTGAGGTTAGATCCAAGATACCATGCGTGACCAGTTTGTCCTGCTAGGGATTTTTAGCATGTGTCCTGAGTGCACATGCACAAAAGTGACACTGTGGCAATAAAGCTAGGTTAGGGCCAGTCTTCACTCAGAACAGGAAATACATTTTAAAAATGTATACCCCCAACCATTAGTTGCAAAAACATAGTATGTTCAATTAAGTAGGGCTTGTATCTCTTTAGATATGGACCTCAGTTTCCTCCTCTTCCCTCCGCACCTGAGGAGTTAACGTTACTAGTTTATATAACTAAATGTTATTATATAAATGTATAGTGAATGGAGATGATATTTGAATTAATAGGAATTTCTGGGAGTATTCACCTTTCTATTTCTAAACACACACCTGTAGTAGCAAAGCTATGATCAGTGATATTGTGAACTGTGACATGAATCTTGGCTAGCTTCTCTGTGCCTCGTTTGGTTGAAAGACACTCTGGAAAATTATGATATTTTATTTTTCTAAATTCTCTGGAATTTTCTTTTTTTATTTTAAGCTCATAAAACAATGAATTAGAGTGATTATTTTGAATAGCTACCAAGGGCACATTAATTAGTGAATGCCTTAAAACTTTTTGTGACTCTTCCGAAAAGAAATACTTTGAAAGGGTACAGTGGCATAAGAAAGTTAACTTCTAAGGCAAGAGCAAAATATCAAAAACATATTTCTGAAAATATGTATTCTTTGTATTGAACTTTTTAAACAACTCATTTATTGAACTCAGCTTCATAAAATATTTCTCTCCAAAAAAGAAAAAAAAATAAAGTCCTTTAATTTTAACAAATTTTTGAATTGCCATTAAAGAGATAGCATCTGCTTTTAAAGTTATGTGAGTAATATAGAAATAAAATTATATGGTGGTATGTACAAAGTTACAATATTTAAATTGTTCACTGAAAGAAGATACTGACTACAACTCTTATCATGCAGCAGTGATACGTGACAGTGCTCTTTTATCATTCAAAATGTTTTCATGTCCTGACAGTTTGAGATGATAATGTAGAACAAAAGCAGAGAGGTGCCTGGTAAGTTATAAATTATTCAAAGGATTAAAATTCTGGAGCTGAAATAAAAGTGAAGTCTTTACAAATACAGACTGCCCCAGAAAATTACCAGAAACAACAGGTATAATCAATGTGATAGATTTCATATCATCTGAACTTGATTCTTGTAATAATATCATGATGCTGGTAGCTGCTTATAAAAATTAATACCAACACCAGGTATTCCAGAGAGCTTCTTTGTGGTGAAGCTGGTGTTCTGAGGGCCTCGGGGGCATTGGGTCAATAGGGAGCATAGAACAGAGTCCTGCTTCTTAGTTGTGAAGAAGTTATCTCATACCAGGGGAGCATATTTGCATTTCTGACCCCATCTACTCTTTAACTGTAGTCCAGGGGAGGGGCTTACAGTGATGATACACCTCTGAAGTTCTAAGTAGATAACTGCAATTGCTTGGCTGGGTGGTGAGAGAAAAAATGTCTGCTCATACATATGCTATACTAAGCATTGTTATGTCTACTACAGGGCAGTGTTAGCATCCTGCCTTCGTCTGAAGATAGTTAAGTTTTGAAGTTTCCATAGGAGGTGGCAATGCTTTGTCCGGCACAGGAGCCCACTAATGTAAACTGTCTTGGCAAGAGATTTGAAAGATATAAAGTGATTATTGACTTAAAATTTGTTTCTCAACCAGTTTATTAGTACCACCTGAGGTGCTTTAAAAAAGACCAATGCTCATGTCCCACTCCAGATCAATTTAAACACGTCATCTGTAGGGGTGGGCGTGGGCCTTGGTACATCAGCTGATGCTCTCAAAAGCTCCTGAGGGATTTGGTCAGATTGAGAAGCACCGCTGTAGAGAAAAAGCGGTCAGGGCAGAATGGCTCTAGGGAGGGTTTTTTGTTTATTTGGATCTCTCTCTCTGGCCTTACCCTATATTTATTCACTTTAGAAACCAGGTTATTCCATTCTCCTGGATTAATGTAGCCTGAGAAAATCAATGTTGAAGTAAAACATCAGCCTCATATATAGATTCAAGTGAGTCTGGACTTTTATTTTAAACTTCAACTTTGTCTTGTGGAGGCAGAGCCCAGCAAGTTGTCCAAAGCAGCAGAGCGCACAGTGGGGGCTTGTGTAGGACCGGGTTGCTCTTGGATTTGGGATTGATATGGATGCCATGCAAGCAGGTGCCTCAGTGAAACTAAGACAAGGGCCAACTCAAGACTGGAAAATTCAGCTCATGGCTATGATTGAAAGAAAACAAAGCTGGTAGTTTTCCTACCAATTAATTGTTTAAATTTGCTTTCAAAATGACTGAAATCAGCCAAGGGACTGATTTCATTTTCGATTTGGTAAACAGAATGAACATTTGAACCTATCTACCGAGAAGATTCGCCTCTCCTTGCCAACCACTTGGAGCCACCAGTCCGAACCCGTCGAGACATAAGCATTCCAGTTTTACAGGAACTAGATTGTTAGAGAAAAAGCAAGTCATCTCTCTGTGGAACAGTCAACCCGGCTAGGCGAGGGTGGTGCCAATCTTATTGTATGGGAGAAACCAAAGGGGATCTAACACCCTTTACTTGTTAGGTGCTGAGACTGGTCAGGAGGAATTTGAAACTGCAAATTCTTTGTTCTAGTTGTGAACATGTCATTAATGGAAGAATGCCTCAGGCATCTGTGGCTGAAACAGGTGTTTGTAATTGGGCCCATTAACTAGTAATACTCTGCAAATTAACCAATACAGACCATTTCCCTTTTCAGGATGTCATTCCATTTTATAAGGCAACCAGCTCTGGCAAAGGCATTGTTTCCCATTTATCTGGAGACTTTTGTTTGATCCAATTTAACTAACATTGTCAAATCCTTAAATCAATCTTTTGGTAATTGAGTTTTCTAAGGTACATCAAATTACATTCAGGGCTTTATTACTTCACATTGACTTGAGTTACAGATTGCATTTGCCAAAGAGTACAAGCTAAAGTCCCGAGGGCATCTCTTCAGGAACAATTCTTACTGAATTAAGGAGCATGCCATATCAAAGGAACTTCAAACCTTTCTAAAATGAACATGGGGTGCTATGAATCAGATACTCACAGGACGACCTCCACATGGTCCAAAGCCCACTGATCATGACCTGTTCCATTGTGGCGTGGTTGCCACCAGCGCAATAAAACTCCTTTCATCCGTGCCTCCCTAGGTGACAGAGAGATGGACAAAGAGGGTAAACAGTAGAAAACAGAGAACTTTCTGGGATATGACTTCCAGACTTCAAATATAATAGGCTAATCTAAATCAACAAAACTTGGAGTATGGAATTCAGATTTGCTTAGGTCATAGTACTCTCCTGAGCAGCATTAAATTTTATTGGCTACTCAAGGACTTGGGATACTTGTACATCTTGTTCCCTTATTCCCCTTGCTCCACTAGTACAAGGAAGAGCCACACTTTCAGCCAACAAACATGATGTGCCTCCTGTGTGGGCACTGTGCCATGTTATAAGCTAGGGGTACAAAAGTGACAAAAACTAAGCAAAAATGAAATAATTGTCTATCTTCACAAAATTTTACATAAGAGTACCCAGCAGAAAATTTAAAATGCTGTTTTCAATCCCCCCATCACCCTTGACATCATCACACTGTTGTCTGTGTCTATGGGTCACACATGTATGTTCTTTGGCTAATTTCTTCACTTTGTTTCATCCAGTGCCCCCTTCTGCCTCTCCTCTGACAGCTGTCAATCTGTTTCATAAGTTCATGCCTCTGTTTCTATTCTGTTCATCAGTTTATTTGTTCATTAGATTTCACATATAAGTGAAATCATATGGTATTTGTCTTTCTCTGACTGGCTTATTTCATTTAGCATAATAATCTCCTGGTCCTTCCATGCGGCCACAAAAGGAGACACCTGTAATAATATTAGCAATAAAAAATAAAGAAAAAATTTATTTTTACTCCCCCCCAAAAAATAAAAATAAGAAATGTTCATTTCTAAATGACTAGAAATACTGGTTAGGATATTTTGCCTGTTGTTCTCATAGAAAACAGTAACACGACTTTGGAGACCAGGGTTAGTCTTGGTTTTCTGTCACTACTTATGCTTGTAGTGTAGATCCAGTAACTTCACCAAACTTCTAGCTCAAACTCTGATTCTCAGGGATCTTGTGTGAGGTAACCCCTCTCTACTCAGGCCACTTACAGGGGGACATTGTAAGACACTCTCTGAGCCTGCATGAAGTCCTTGGGCTGGTGCTGCGCGATGACATGCCAGGTGATCCCGTTGTTGATGCTGTACTGCAGCAGCACAGCCTTGTCCACTGCGTGGGGGCCGCTCAGGTCGCTGTTGCAGCTGTCTGTCTGAGAAGTGCTCCCAATTTGCAACACAAACATGATTTTGCTGAAAAAACACATGGAGAATCATCTTTAAACAAGAGTCAGGAAGTATTAAAGGAGTTATACTTTCTAATTTAAAAATAATTCTTGTTCCTAAAGTCCATAATTCCCTAGTTCATAATATAGTAAAAACAGAAGCAATCAGTCTAATGACTAAATCACATTAGTAGTAAAATATGTTTATATTATATTTTACAGTATACATATGAAAAATAACACCCAAAAGGTTGGTTTTCTTTTTTTAATTTAATTTTAATTTTTGTTTTTAGAGAGAGGGGAAGACAGGGAGGAAGTGAGGGAGAGAAACGCTGATGTGAGAGAGAACATCGATGAATTGCCAGGCAAGTGTCCCAACCAGGAACTGAACCAGTGACCTTTTGCTTTGCATGATAATACTGCCCCAACTGAACCAAATCAGCTGGGGTTCAAAGGCTAGTTATCTACACAAAGAAAACAATTTTGACTTTAAAGGTCTGTCCTCTTTTTCATGATGTTAGAAACCTTGTTTGAGTATTTCATCTGAAACACCTTCTATTCTCTGAAAAGTATTATGGGCCAAAGGGCAGCAGAGGATATGAGAGAAGGAGGAGTAAAACCACAATATTTATGCTCCATAGTTTTTTACAGATACGATAGCTCCAAGGTGGATAGCATCTACACAGGTGCTCCAACGGATAAGTCATCATGCCTATTTTCGGAAAGGGTGCCTGGAGAGCAGAGTAGAGGGAACACTGAGTTGGATGTGCAGGCTCTGGGCCATACCTGTTCTTTTTTGTTGTGTCCCTTTGATTTTCACAGGTATTTTTGCCCATAGAAGACACAGTTTTAAACATAGGAGACCTAGCCTCAGTGATGAATAGAGTAATCCCATTTAGGGTAGGTGGTCAAATAAAGCACTGGACTTAAAATTTGTAAGTGCACAAATTAATTTAAAACAAAGTTGCTTATACAAGATGATGTGTAGTGTTAACTAAGCAGATAGTGTAGCTCTATATGGGACCAAGGAGAATGTCAAGTTGACTCTAAGTATGTCTTTTTTGGTAGGAAAAAATGGTATGGAGGGACACATCTTTGGGCATCTCCATGGTTACCATATAAAAATTAATTTTACTATATTTTAATTGCTTATCATATTGAAGGCCTCTAAACCTGCCTTTCTGCCTCTGAAAATATATTACTAATATTTTCCCAAGTGAAAACTCTCAAGAAAACATCTACATTTTTATTAACCAAATAGCTAATTCTCAAATATATTCATAGCTACTGAACACTTTTCAGCATTCAGGTAATATTCTAACCCAGTACTTTGCAATCTTCAAAGAACCTTGGAATCTCTTCTTGAATTCTATAGACAAAAAGCTGTGTGTTGCAGTGGCTGAGTGGCTGAGCTGGGAAGGGCAGGGAGGGGCAGGTAGGAAATCCAGCCTTCCTGGGGTCTCTTTTTCTTTGTCACTTTCCTAGTTGATTTACAGTCTCTGTCCACTATATTCTGCATTAATATGCAGCTCCTACAACATGTGAATTTTTCAGCTTCTCATCCATCATCCATGTTCTACTTCAATCCATTGTAACTACATATGCTGGATATAGATACATGTTTGTGTGACTGCAAATCTACCTCTCACATACATTTACATTTATATGCTTGCAAATGGTCAATATTAAATTATCTATATAGATTATCCATAGCCAACTTGTTATTTTACTTATTTTTCAACTTTATTGGGCTATAATTAACATAAAACATTGTGTAAGTTTAAGGTGTACAATGGGTTGATTTGACATACCTATCAACTTTTTATATTTGGTCATTTCTCTACGCTTATGCCTATGTCACCACTACTCAGTATATATGAAGAAATATAAGGTTATGCTGTAATAAATGGAAGCAAAGCATAATTCTGGGTTGTGAAAATATACTGCTTCCTCATACCAAATTCAAATGATGCTTAGGTTTCCACTGCTCAGTGATGCCTGTGCATTATTAGTTCATGGTCGCATCTGACAGAGAGTGTATGTCTGAATTATGCCACAGGAGTTGTGTTACCTTGCTCGAGTGAGATCCAGAGGTTTGGTGGCAGCCTGCCTTATCTGACAGCCATTGAAATAGAGTGAGTCTCCGTGAGCATAGGGTGCCAGCTGCCCACAGCCACTTCCTATCATTCCGCCTTGGATGGTCTCCCAGTTTGCCTCAGTGACTCTTGCTGACTCAAAATTATCCTTAATAAAACTGGGGAGATCGTGACTAAAAATGGAGCAATCATCACCTAGAGGGAAGGAAATAACCACACAGATTAGCTGCAATGAGCAGAATCATCCAGCAGAATGATTAAACACAAGTATTCAATTTCAGATTTAATCCACTGTTGTAACTGCAAGAATGACAAAATACCAAACAGGTATAAACTCCCTGAAGTAAATGTTTTTCTTTATTTTAGCAATTATTGGCTAACATTGTTGAAATAAATCCCATCATCTCTGAGCCAGTGTTTACTAAAAAATGTAGTTGCAAAATACTTGCTCATGTAAATTTGTTACTGAAATACTACAGCATCTGGCTGGGACTGCATGTTTACCAATGATAGGTCTCAGTAGGGAGCTCTCACCCTGGCATGAGAAGCCAACCTAACATCTTTTCCCCTAGCATAATTTTATAGCAGAAAATAAGAAAAATCCTGTTCTTGTTCTTTTAGCTCTATATTCAAGGATTGAGAGCAGAATCTGTATTTTGTTCCTTACTGGACTCTAGCACCTAGCACAATACTCAGTACATATGATATTCAGTAATGAAGCTGGGATAAATAAATGCATAACGAATGAACTGGAAGCATCTCTCAGAGACCACTGAGCTGAAATACTAGCATTTAACTAAGATGCTACATTAGCAAATGTGTGTGTGCTTGTGTTTCCCCTTGATTTATTTGAATAGCCAACTTTCCCAAATGTCCACAATAGTTTAAAATCAAAAGGTTATAGAGGTCTGCCGCATCAGGGAGAGGGAAAATTCCAGACATCTAGGACTCCTTGTGAGACATCTGATTTGTTCATTTGCCTAAAGATCAAATTCTCCAGCTGATACACAGACAGACCCAGCCAGTCTCAGCAGTAATGAGACCAGGGGAAAAAGATGACCATTAGCTAATTTCTAAGATCAGAGATATGCAGCAGTCTACATTAATCAGACTCATTTCATTTGCAGAAAAGGAAGTAGCATCAACCAAGAAATCTAACCAGATTCTGCCTCAGAACACAAATCTAAGGATTCTTTCATTGTATACTTGGGAAGTTGCATACTCTTGTCCCCTCTGGATAAGTCACAGAACTGTGAGCGACAGTGAGGCTGACTGGAAAGCACCAATCTTCATTCTGACACTTACTCTCTGTGATCTTAGGCAAACCACTTAACCTCCCTGTCTCAGTTTTTTTTTACCTGTAAAGTGGAAATAATTATATTAGCTAATTTATGGGAATACCATAAACAGTAAATGACTCTACTGAATGATTGGTAGATACTGTGTAAATAATAAAGCGAGAGACAATGTAAGAATTCATTCAAAAGAGATTTGTTGAGCAATGCTATATGCCAAGAAGTAGGCTCTAAGAATATGACAGTCTGAGAATACAATGGTAATTATGTAAAGTGAACTTTGTACCAATAGAGGCAGAAACCTGTTAGAAACATTGCATGAGAGGAACGCAGGGCTACAGGCCTCCTAACAGGCTGACAGAACAATTTCCTATGATGTCAGGAGTTGAGTAGATTCTCTGTCCTAAGTATACACATCTCCTAGAAACCCAAGCACTAAAAACTTTCTTCTTTTTCTTTTCTTTTCTTTTCTTTTTTTTTTGAGTCATGAAGGGTTTTTTTGGTGAGTGAGTAACTAGGGAAAAGGAACATCTTGAGTAGTCAGCTACATCTTGGGATGGCAGTGGCAGTTGCTGTTGGGAGAGTCTCTGGGAGAGAAGGAAGGTTGGCAGCTAGGTCAGGAAGGAGAGAGGCCCAGAAGTGGAAGTGTGGGGGGCAGGGGTGAGGGCAGGGAGTTATATGGAAGATGGGGAATGTGAGATACTATAGAATTCCTGAGTAGATAAAATCTGCATTAAATACCTCAAAAATACCTCAAGGAACATGGCATTAAATTGTCCTTGAAAATTCATCCCCAAAGTAAATAACTTTGTGATCAAAGAGTATGTCATCTACCCCAAATCCCCCAGGCTGGGGTTTCTCTCCATTGCCTTGTGGCTTTTGCATTCACATTGAGATAAGGAGAACCTCATGCTCTCCTGTATTAGAAAAGGCAGTCTGGGATCCAGACCTTGGAAACTCTCATCACAGATGCAGATGGCGCCGGTGGTACAGTATCCATGCCCGCTGCAGAGCTTGGGGCACGCCTCTCCGATGTACACATGGTCAATCGCCCAGCTTTGCTTCTCAGTTTCTTCCCCCTTCTGGATCCAGCGGAACTGTGTTGCACTGAAAGTCCCACAGAGAGCAAGAGAGATTCAGTAGGTTATTTCCCATGGCTGTGTCCAGCCTCTAGCTCTGGGAATGGGGACTATTTCTGGGAAAAGGGCTTCCCAAACTTCTACTTCAAGCACTGACTGGTGGAGGAGAATGAATGTGTACTTCTCAGACTTGGGGAGTACACCCCAAAATGCTATTCTGGAAGCTTGTTCCTTCCCTGAAAATTTTATGTGATTTCCTATGCTGTTCTGTAATTAATCTGTGCCCATTTTTCCTACAGAGATACATCATTTTCTAAATCTTTGACTAAAATGAATGCTGTTCTAGGAAGACTGCACTCCATTATGTTTACCCTGCATCTTTTCATAACCCAACTGATGCTGCACACCCCGTAGGGCATTTGTGTCTGTCATGAGTGCAGCCCTTGGGATCACAGAACACTGGGGCAGATATGGTGCCAGCTCCAGGTCTTTGGGGATCTGTGATTTGGGGCTTGTGATTGAGTTCGGCATGTGCTATGGTATTTGGTCAGAAGAAGATTTGAGATCTGAGTCATTTACAAACGTGACTCTATTTCTTCCTATTTCTTCTGGGGACATGATGAGAGGAAGAACAGAAGAGGGGACAGGGTACTAGGGCTGCAACTAAAACTCCAGCCTCATTTTATCAATTGTTCTCAGGTCACTGTATGAGCTCTGTAGAGACTGCCAGAAAATTCTGCAAAGTTTACCTTAGTGTGCAGCCTACCTGGAGGAGACATGATCAGGCAACTGAATGGTGATTCTCTTCCAGCTTGAGCTGTTGACAGCATTGTAGATGGTGGCTTCATGGAACTGGAAGGGGGAACAGCCAATGCTGTTTGAAGAGGAGGGGAGGCATTGGCTCTGAACAAGCTGCCAGGAATCAGACCTGCAGAAACCAAAGAGGTTGCACTAGACAACTCTTAAGATAAATATATGACCTGTCTAATGTGAACATAAGGCTTTGGGTTTGTGTTAAATAAAGATATTTTAATGTGACTTTCTTATTTCCTATATATATTTATAACTACAGACAATAAAAAGAAAACTTGAAAATAATTTCACACAGATATATTCTGACTCTTTACAAGTAAATGAATATATTCACAGGTAATAGAATAAAGTAATAGCATCCATGGTGCTGCATTCTAATGGCTTTCTCCTATAGATGCTATTAACAGAAACATGCCTGGGGTCAACAGACAGAATTCTCTGTCTTACCAAACTTAACTCACTATAATTCACTTCTAAAAGTAGTGGTGGTAGATAGGCCTATCAACACCATGAGAAGGTAATTGCACTGTGTCAGGCTTTCTTTGACATAGCTATTATGCTTTTGGAGATGTGACCCTGGCTGAAGCATATTCAGATCTTTCATTGACTTAAATTTTTGTTAAGATTGGTTGAAAATGAGTAAGATGAATAGAGGAGAGTTCTACTTTGATGAAAAAGTATAGTGTCTTACTTATTTTAAAATGCAAAGTTTGTATGAAAATAAATTTTTCTTGGTTTAAAGAAAAAAACCGAAAATAAGACTTGTAGATTTTATGTGAATGAAATTTGTACATGTGAAATACACATGAACTGACTTTTTAAATGTCCTCACCTGAGGATATTTTCTATTTTTAATTCTAGAGAAGGGTAGAGAGAGAGAGAGAAACATCGATGTGAGAAAGAAACATCGATTGGCTGCCTTCCGTACGTGCCTGGTCCAGGAACTGAACTTGGAACCTTTCGGTGTATGGGCAACCCTACACCCAAGTGAGTCACCCAGCCAGGGATGAACTGATACTTTTAATACAAAATATTATTCTTTTGTAAACAGTTGCCTTAAGTCCTGGCTGGCATAGCTCAGTGGATTGAGCGCGGGCTGTGAACCAAAGTGTCGCAGGTTTGATTCCCAGTCAGGGTACATGCATGGGTTGTAGGTCATGACCCCCAGCAACCGCACATTGATGTTTCTCTCTCTCTTTCTTTCTCCCTCCCTTCCCTCTCTAGAAATAAATAAATAAAATCTTAAAATACACACACACACACACACAAACACACAGTTGCCTTAAAAGTAGATAACCATTTGAAGTGTGTATTCAACTTTGGAGGAAATATAAAATTTTTTTCACAAACCTTGCATCCTTAGTGTACTCCAGCAGTACGGAATGAGGGTCACCACAAGCCGTAGCTTCACAGCCCACTACAATCTAAAACAAACATAAACAATCAGTACATATCAGGCAGATTAAATAATGTCTATCATTAATTAGAAATCCCATCTGTCTTCATCATGACTCTGATCAATAGTAAAAAATATTCATAGAAGCATTTTCAAAGAGGCCTCCCAGACACCATTCTTTTGATTTCAGCTAAAGATGGGTAATCATGCATGAAGGTGAGAATTAAGGTTAAAAAAGTACTATTCCTATTTACTTATTTAGTATAACACATTAATCATAAATTTGGAGAATATAAATTAGCCAAAAGGAAAATAACATTTGGAGAATTAATGGAAAGAAACTCAAAGTATTACAGATTTGAAACATTTTCATTGATACCCTAATCCTTGATGCTACTATTTTTATTTGTAATTAAAAATAGCAATTTTTAATGACAATATTTATTCTTTGGATTTTTTCATTTCCAAATGAATGAAAGCTTTCCATATTATATGTGATTAATTATTTGAATAATCAATAATGCACAAGTACTATAAAAATTTGGTGATTCAAATTCAAGTCCTAATCATCTACTTCATCAACAAGTCCTATTTCAGAGTTGATACTGGAGAAGGTGAGTGATAAAAATTCCAGGCCATACACTCATGAATAAAACAACTTTGCCTTCAGAGAGAGAATATGAAGTGTATTCTAATAATGGAAGTAGAAATCATAAAAAATTACAAATAGAATGCTATGCTTTTCATAAGAAGAGATTGTATTTAAGAAATCATAATTATGTGACACAATAGAGGTTCTAACTGTTGGTAAAATGGTAATCATACTACAGTATATAAATGTATCAAGTATGTGAATCTATTAATGTAACTTTACATATTATATGTCAAATATATTTTAATTTAGAAATTCATCAAGTAGGGTACATGTGAACTGCTTCTGAAGCATGGGAAGAGTGAGAAAGGTAGAGGCAGGAGAAAAACATTTAAGTAGGAGAAGGACTGAGTTTGGTAAACTATGAGGTGTAATCTAGGGTGTTTGGCCTTCATTTGGTAGGCAATGAGGAGTCATTAAAGACTATGAGCAGTGGAATGATGTGTTCAAAGCTGTGCTTTCTGAAGACAAACCTGACTGTGCTGTTGAAGACAGGTGGGAGAGGAGGAGAGGAGGTAGAAAGGCTAGTTAATGGACTATTGATTTTTAGGGCCAGAATGGAGGTGGTAACAGTGCAAACAGAGAAGATGGCATGGGTACCAGGAACACTAAAAATTCAAGTTAAAAGGATGCAGTGAATGATTAGATGTGAAAAGTGAAAAACCAAAGACTACTTAACATTTAAAGCTGGTAAATATGTGAAAGGTAGTGCCATTAATAGAAATGGGAAAATTGGAAAGAGGAGTTGGTATGGGGAGGGAAGATATAAAGTTTACTGTCAGACATGTTGAGTTGAGACATCAATAAGACAAAGGTGTGGAATATACATAGGCTGTTAAAATACTAAATTAATTGTGTTGACTGAGTCAAAGTTGGCTATGACAATTTGACAGATGGTCTTAAAGATATGATACCTGAAGCCAGGGATGAATGTCTATGGTGGGAGAAGAAAGTTGAGGAAAAGTACTGAGAAATCTGACATTTAGAGGCTTGAAGGAAGAGAAGGAGCTAAAAAGGAGATAGAAGTAGATGCAGAGAAGTTAAGAGGAGAACTGGCAAGAACCCAGAAGCCAAAGGGAAAGAGAATGTCATGGGTTGGAGAGGGCAAAGACAACGGTACCAAATGGTTCAGAGAGAAAAGGAAAGGTGAGGAATGAATGAAAGTTGTTGGATATAATAGTATTTAGGTCTACAGTGACTTTAAAAATGTGATTTTAGTGATACTTTATTAAATTTCTGGGGACAGACTTTTTAAAACATATTGATTTGCTTAGAGAAGAAAATGTCAGTCTCTTTAGTTTAAGATTAATAGAGGCAGAAAAAGAGGAGGTCCCAATCAACTTAATCAAATATGATGACTTGGATCTGGGCCACAGCATGGATGCAGTGAGGAGAGCCTTCACTCTTAAAGGATGTGGCTTAGAATGATGGATGGTAGAACACTGGGTGTGATATATGACCTTGAACATCTCTTATGCCACTAGGTTAAAGATGGGGACTTTAACCTGAGAAACTGGTATTATTTGGGGAGCTTGCTCACCCTTCAGTCTCTGAAGGAGAATTTAACAGAGCTGAATAAAAAGAGTGAATACTGTTTCTCCAACAGATCTGAAGAGTTTTTCCATCTTAAAAAACTGGAACTGTGTACCCATTAAACAACAAGAATTCATTTCTCCTACCAACTGTCAATACATTTTTAGTCCTTCTATTAAGGATTCCTTCTATTAACCATCACTGTAGCACATCTTTTTAAATAAGGGCATTAGAACAGCTGATGTTTGTCTTTAAAATGATCTAGTAATAAAGTGCATTTCTGTAACACCCTTTCTTTTAGTGTGTTTTGCAGCGATAAAGACATCAATTGATATTGCCTTATCTTTCTCTCTATCTTACTATTAATTACCTACTAAGTCTTCATTTGCATCCATCTATATGAATACATATTCACTTAAAAGACTTGAGAGTACTTTTAAAATCTTTGAGGATCTGGGAGTTCCAACTGGCTTAATATACAGGTTTGTGTTTGGAAGTCAGAGACAAAGGAAAATGAAAAGATATAATAAAAATGGATAAAAAAGAAGCTAAGTGGCTGGATATATGAAATAGGCATAGAATAACAGAAAGGGGGGTAGATAGACAGACAGAGAGACAGAGACATGCAGAGGCACCTATTTGAGCTTTTGATTTCCAAGCTTTGAGAAAGTGAACTCCAGATTACATATCAGAGCCATAAAAATAGTTACATTTCTTGCTATGTCCCAATATACTTATATTTTATTATGTTCAAATAATCCTATCTGATAAAGGCCTTTGTGAAAGGTTATTTCTTTTACTCATAAGATAGTCTCTTTTAATAAATGAAATCAATCATTTCCTTATTCTTGAACAAATAAACATTCTTTCCCACCCTCTCCCCCAAACAATGCCATCCTCTGTTTGGAAGAGCCACTTCTCCTTACCTTAAACTGCATCATATACCCGGGCTGTATAATGAGTTCTCTGGAGGAAAGCACATTGTGGGTTTTGTCTTTCTTTTTATTTGGCCAGTAGAGGTGAAAGGATGGATTGCCACAGAATCCTGCTGTCCTTACTGCATTAGGGTAAAAACTCCAGTTTTCTTCATGGGAAGTGCCTTCTGTTAAGGTAAATTGGAAATAATATGGTATGCTATTCTTTTGAACTCACTGGCTTATGGCTGAATTACTTGAATGCCTATGCTCTACCTTTTTGCTTACCCTTTAGGATTTATTTTTATTTTATTTAATTGGTATAAATATGAATCCAAGATAAGAAAATAAAATCTAGAAAAGATTATTAAGTGCTAGTACTATAATTATTCTCCAACATTTAAAATATAATTGCTAGTCTGTATAATTTTCACCATTGCAAAATTATTCTTGGTATGCTCTTAAAACCAATGCAGTGTACATCATTGCAGTATAGAAATTCCTAAAGAAAGTAAAATTATTTGGGGGTATTGAGATTTTAAATTATGTTTAGAGCTAGACATTTTTGTCTTTAACAGGGTTTATTAAATTCTCAGTTGACATTTCAACAACCTGTCAACCTTGAAGATTTATAAACCACTGGGCAAAACAATAGGTAAGATTTGTTGAGCATTCAGTATATGCTAGGTACTCTTCTAAAGTCTTTTCATGTAGTAATCCATCCAAAGACCTTAAGAGACAAATGGCTCACAGCAAAGACTGTTCAATGTCTTATTTCTTACCATCATCAAAAGTGTCCACCAGTTGACTGGGATTGATTTCTGCTCCACCAATCAAAATGTTGTCTAGTGCCCACTGAGCGCGTTCCACCCCAGAGACCACAAGTCCATTGCTGATCACAAAAGGCTGCCACCAACGAAGTCGAGTTGTATTGGTGAGGGCATCCTCGGGAAGAAGTATGTAGTCGTGTCTAACAGAAATGTATTTCTGATAATCCATCTCATGGAGCAAAGTCCAAGTAATTCCTATAATAACAAACCAACAGACTAACATATCTGGGGAAAAAAATCCAACAGCTGCTGCAAGCTCCCTTCTGCCCCCAAATCTTCAACAAGATAATGAGAACTGATTTCACTGAGTTTATTATTTTTATTATTATTTTATTTATAAGTATATGTTATTGATTATGTTATTACAGTTGTCTCAGTTTTTCCCCTTTTGCCCCCCTCCACCCTGCATACCCCTTCCCTCCAGCTATTGCCCCCTTAGGTCATGTCCATGGATCATGCATACAAGTTCTTTGGCTTCTCCATTTCCTATATTATTCTTAACATCCCCCTATTTTGTACCTACCATGTATGCTTCTTATTCCCTGTACCTTTTCCCCCACTACCTCCTTCCTCTCCTGGCTGATAACCTTCCAAATGATCTCTATACCTATGATTCTGCTCCTATTCTGGTTGTTTGCTTAGTTATATTTTTTTAAGATTCAGTTGTTGATAGTTGTGAGTTTGTTGTATTTTTAATGTTCATAGTTTTGATCTTCTTTTTCTTAAATAAGTCCCTTTAAGATTTCATGTTACAATGGTTTGGTAACGATGAACTCCTTTAGCTTTACCTTGTTTGGGAAGCACTTTATCTGCCCTTCCATTCTAAATTATAGCTTTGCTGGATAGAGTCATCTAGGTTTTAGGTACTCGCTTTTCATCACAGAATACTTCTTGCCAATCCCCTCTTGCCTGAAAAGTTTCTTTTGAGAAATTGGCTGATAGTCTTATGTGAACTCCTTTGTAGGTAACTCTCTGCTTTTCTCTTGCTGCTTTTAAAATTTTCTCTTTATTTTTAACCTTTGATATTTTCATTATGATGTGTCTTCACTTTAATGTAAATGCTCATCATTTATATTGTTGCAAAATGAGGCTGATGTTATGAAGGGAAGGATATTAAGAAATACTTGGCCAAAAATAAAAACTTTAAATAAAATTTATATATTTTCTGCTGTTAAAATTTTGTTGTATATTCTTATATGCAATATTTCTCATGAATAATGAGAAAAATCCATGTCTTTCTGTTTCTAGACAAGAACTTGTATTTTAAAATATAGCTATTATAGATGGAACTGGAGTACATTATGCTTAGTGAAGTAAGCCAGGCAGTGAAAGACAAATACCATATGATCTCATCTCTAAGTGGAACCTAATCAACAAAACAAATAAGTGAGCAAAATAGAACCAGGGAACTGAAAATAAAGAACAAACTGACAGTGACCATAGGGGAAGTGGAAGGGGGGTAATGGGAAAGAAGAGGGAGGGTCATCAAGGAATATGTATAAGGGACCCATGGACAAAGACAACAGGGGTGGAGGGAGGCAGGATTGAATGTGGGAGGTCAGGGTGGGTAGGGCAGAGGAGAGTAATGAGAGGAAAATGAGGATAACTGTAACTGAACAATAAAAAAAAGAGAAAAACCCCAGAAATATAGCTATTATAATTCTATGCAATTTGTGGTTCATTGGACCAACAAGAAGTTTCCCTCTTAACTGATAAGACTGTAAGCGGTATGTTTAAATTACTTAAGAAATACCTTTTGAATACCATAAAATAGTTTAGAGCCATCTGTTTGCTAGTTATTAAGGATATCTATCTGCTAAAGCTGATCTTCTAAAGATTTCATGGTACTACTTCTGGTTTCAGGTACCTCAAAGTAATAAAACAGAATTTGGTGAAAATAATGCATGACACTCACAAACTCAGACTATCTTCTTTCACAATTAATAAGTTTTCTTGAAGATTCTATTAGCATTTTATTACATGGTTGATGAGAAAACTTTTTAAAATACTTTAAAATGTTTTTAAATGTATATTTTACTTGGAATAGTATATAAAAATTACTAAAATTATTTTTAAATTGCATCATTTATAATCTAGCTTCATTTAAGAACAAAGATTATTATCTTTCTTCATAATCTTTGGAGCTTATTTATTTATTTTAGCATTTTATTTTTCCTTAATTTAAAAAAGTTTAAATTACAGTTGACATTCAATATTATATTGGTTTCAGGTATACAGCACAGTTGTTAGTCATTTATATAACTTATAAAGGGATCCCTAGATAAGTCTACCCCCTGATGCCCTTCTATTTTTTAAAGGTGATTTCTCTTTGTCACCGCCCACCCCCCCCCACTTTTTTTTTTTGGTAGATTTTGCTAACATAGACATTACATGTATGGAATGTGTAACCGAACTAAGATCCTCAACTTTCTCTTTGTAACTTTCACTATTAGCATTGCGATGTCAGCAAAGCTTGCAGAGACTTTTCTGAGGGGCACTGGATGGAATTTGGGAACCTGCTGCAAGGTATGGCTTTCACCCCTGAAACGTGCCTCCATCAGTAGAGTAGTCCAACAGCACACCTTCCTTCCGGCAGACGGGCCGATGGCAGGAGGTCATGTTGTTCTCACTGCCGATGCGCCCCCAGTATTGCAGGAATCTGAATGCAAACACATATTATCCATCAGAATAGTTATATAGAACAAGCACTCTGTCTACTCAAGTCCTGGATAAAAACTTCTTCCACATGTGTTCCTTGCTTTGGGACCAGTTGCTAAATTGTGAAGAAAATAACCCCGAATTGACTTACTTTGCCCCTCGGAGATCCAAATCTTGAGTAATAGCTTGTCTCACAGTGGATCCCCCAAAATAGAGTGCAGTGTCCTCTGCAAGAATCCCACATTCGGTACAAGTACTCCCACCTTCTAAGGACATCCATAAATCAGGCTTGATCTCTTCACTGTCAAAGCGTTCCTTCAGAAAAGTCTGGGAAAAAAATAAGTGGCACGTCATTAAACATAACAATTTCAGATAATGATTCCAGATAATAACTATGTATAGACAATACAGAATTACATCTTGGATTTTAAAAAGTTAGATCTGGTTTTAAATGCTTTTCCAAAGATATTTTAAAAAAGGATAGCTTCACAATGTTCTTTTCCATCATTGAGGAAAGATAATTTAAACATAAATAATGTTTAATAATTAGAATTTAATGTCCAGAGAGAATCTTAAAATAATTAGAAGGTTCAGTAGGTAATACTCCTATTTGTAAAAAGTAACTTAAGCATACATATGAGGTCTGTTGAGAGAAAGTCCAGCCATTGTTAATTTAACAAGAATGGTTTGTATGAGGTTGAGGTAATCTGGCAGCCAAGGAGAGTGGACTGGAGTGAGCATGTGTTAACAATGGTGACTTCACTGTACTAGTCAGTGGGGGTGGTAGACCACGCTGAGTGAGCAAGTGTACAGTGTGGCCATTGCATTCATTCAAAATGACTGAGAGAGTAGAGCAACAAATCTGCACCAAATTTTGTACTAAGCTTGAACACTCCTCCACAGAAACTATCTGGATGATTCAGAAGGCTACAGTTATGGGCAACTGCTGATTGCAGCTTCATTAGACAATGCGCCTGCTCGTGCATCATGTCTCATGCAGAGATTTTTGGCCAAACATCAAATCACCAGATGACTCAGCCCCGCTACAGCCCAGATTTGGTGCCCTGTGTCTTCTGGCTTTTTGTAAAATTAAAATCTCCTTTGAAAGGGAAGAGATTTCAGATTGTTGATGAGATTCAGGAAAATATAATGGAGCAGCTGATGGTGACTGGGAGAGCTCTGTAAGGTCCCAACACACCTATTTTAAAGGAGACTGAAGTGTCTTTGTCCTATGTACAATGTTTCTTGTATTTTGTATCTTCTTCAGTAAATGTCTCTATTTTTCCAAATTACATGGCTGGATACTTTCTGGACATACTCATACTCCCAAATTATTTTGTTTATTTACATGGTATAGAAAAGTACTATTGTAATTTATTAGAATGCACATATGGCAAGTGTATTGGGCAACTGTATGTGCTTTGCATATTAAATAATAATATAACGGCTAAAGTCCTCAAGAATGACCTCCCTATTCTTAATAGACAACCATATTTCAACAGTTACAGATGTGCTAGCACTTTCCCCCCTGGAGTGTGTGACCTCATGTCAGAGATTTCTTTAGGCTACTGTGACCTTCGGCTTGCAGCACAGAGCAAACTCTGAATGTCTGTGAGGTTAAGTAAGAGCATTTGAAACCAGAGTTTTCCATATGAAGTCAAAAGAAAATCAACTTTGGAAGGCAATTTGAAATACTTTTCATATATTTATCAGGGCCAAGATTCAGGACAATGGGGAGAAGTACTCAAAATCTAGAATAAAGTATTTTCCCTAGGCCTCCAGTTTATCCTTTTCACTAAGAATAACCAAGAACCAGGAATAGTCTATTTTCCAAGGTGAATAGATGATTAAATATTAGGGCTCATTACAGCTATATTCTGTGTAAGATTACTTCATCCCCTCACATCACAGCAAGATACTGATTACTCATTTCCCCCATAGTATACTCATTTTGTCAAAACTGCAAATGCAGTTTTGCATCGGGTTGAGGCATCCAGTGTTTTTTAATGGTACAACTATATCATGGAGTTGTACCACTTGGAGGAGTTGTAGTTGCAGTAATTACACAGAAAAACTATATACTTTTTCACTTACCTAAGAGAGTTATCTTATTGTTACCTTACTGTGTAGTTAAAATTATTTAAACAGGCCCTCTTCAATCTCAGAACATTACCACCTCTACGGTCAAAGATGTGTAGTCATGTGTGAGTCTCACCTTACCTCACTGATGGTAGCAAATAAGTGCAATTTTAAAAAAGTTTCACATGTAAGAACACTACAGTCAGAAGACATGGATCACTAACCATGTAAACTCTCATTAGAACAATTTGAGTAAGTGCTTAATTTAGATTGTACAATTTCTAATCCAACTGAGGAATGCTAATGAAATTTGAATGTTTTGAAAGAAACTAGAAAGAAATTTGACTGTTGTGAAAAGACTTTTTTTAGTTTATTCATTACTTGTGACTATGTTTCTTATGCTATAATCTCAATAACAAATAGACTAAAACCTTCAGATGCAAGTGAGCACTGGTTGACTTCTATTTATTTATTTATTTTAATTTAGCAGTTTCAAAGTTGTTGAAATGTTATGGAAAAAAACAACAGAACAGGTTTTGTTTATATTGTTTGGCCCATATATGTTTGATTTTAATCATTGTGCTTTTTTAGCCTAGACATTTTACTATTATTGGAATGACAAATGCACTGTATTTATTCACAGAAGTAGAATGCACATATGGCAAGTATATTGGGCAACTGTATGTGCTTTGCATATTAAATAATAATATAATGGCTAAAGTCCCCAAGAGTGACCTCCCTATTCTTAATAGACAACCATATTTCAACAGTTACCAAATCAGAGCTCTGAATTTTCTGAACAAAAATTTAGGTACTGTGTAGTTTTTTTGAAATTTTTTGTGATAATGTTATTTGCTTTATTTCATAACAACAATAGTATTCTCCTTTAACACTGTATGTCCTGAAAAAGTGATGTAAAGAATGCTCAGAACTGACTTTAAATAAAGACTCTGCTAAAAAAAACACAGTATCTATGTTCTTTAATCTATATAGTCTGGTGTATTTATGATTTAGTTAAATTGTACTAGAACTTGATCCTAATATTCTTGTATCTAAGAAACCTAAGAAATCTTTTTTTAGTTTCCATCCAAAGAATTTATTTATTTTGGGGCTCCAAAGAACATTGTTATAAATTATTAGTCTCACACTTAAGTTGGTTCTTAAGGCAGGACCTAGAATGGGAGTAAATGTCTTCTGTCGAGGCTTTACCATTACCTTCAGAGTGTGAGTCAGGTAGCAGTTGGGCCCAAAGTAACCTGGATCACAGATGCACTGTTCCTTTAAGCAATCTCCATGGCCTCTGCAGTTGTCCAAGCATCCAGGGCCCAGGTAGAAGTTATCGATTGCCCATTGCATGTCTGAGTACTTTTGATAGAACCTAAATCTTACTGGGCTATTAGCAACATAAAAGTAAAGGAATGAAAAAGAAAAGTTAACTTTGTTTAGGTTCATTTTCCTGTGTGTGCATTCAGTGTGTGCAAGAGAAAAAACATTTAAGACAGTCTGAGAGGATGAAATGGGTTAATAAAACATGTTTTCTGACTGCCATTATTTTTCTATTTCTAGTCATGGAACATTAGAGCTAGTTTCATTTAAATTTTATAATATGTGAGCAAACTTGTAAAACACAATGAAAACAGTAAAATTTCTATTTCAAACAATGAGAACATTTTAAAACACAAAATTATCATATATCATGTTGCTTATGAACTGGAATCCAGTGATTGCTTTGCAATTTAGATTCATTAATCGAATTTCTGAAATTGTACAGAAGGGGAGTGAATCCTTTGGCAGAGCCTTGTCAGCATATATCCAGCCCTCAGGTGCTTGGGAAACAGAAACTTTTGAATTCTCCAAAGATAATCAATATTCTCAGAGTAACTATGCTAATTAGAAAACAAATTTGAAAGGCTTATATTAAAGGATATTTCTCCAAGATTTTAATTTCATCATTGTTCTTCTCTGCCTTCTGGGGAAAATACAAACCTCATAATTAACCTTATATTAAAATATTCCACACCATGTTGGTATAAAGAGTCCAAAGTCCATGAGGGAACTTTATGGGGTGATAAAATATTCTGTATCTTGTTTCATGTGGTGATTACATGGGATATACAATGGTAAGAGCTCACTGCAATAAACAATTAAAAAATGTGCATTTTACTGAATGTAAATTATACTTCACTGTAAAAAGAAAAGAGAGAACAGGAGGGGCAAAACGAAGCAAGGACATCATGGTGGTTCCCCAGCATGCATTTTACCCCAGATGAGTCATATGAGGTAATTATTGTAATATAATTCCCTCAACTACTGACTGAGTCAGGAAAGGGCATTCTTGAGTTAATTTGTACCAATGGTATGCTCTGACTCTCTTTGCTCTTGCTCTGACTCTCTTTGAAAGAAAAGCAACTCTTTCTCTCCCATGAATGTAGGTAACAATGCATTTTTTGCCAGGTTTCTGAAAGTCATTGATGTTCAGGGGACCCAGCCTGAAGTCTGAGTGTGGCTGAGGTGTGGACAGTGGAAAAAAGGGTTAACAATGTCCTTGAAGACACTGTTGAGCTTATGAAATCAACTAAATCCATTTATCTTTGGATTTTTTCATTTTAGGTATAATAAATTTCATTTTTTATTGATGTTTGAATACAGTTGTCTCCATTTTCCCATCACCACTTTCCCC
The DNA here is from genome assembly GCF_019186645.2 of Phyllostomus hastatus. Lineage (NCBI taxonomy): Eukaryota > Metazoa > Chordata > Mammalia > Chiroptera > Phyllostomidae > Phyllostomus > Phyllostomus hastatus. The sequence continues at coordinate 45,268,775 of NW_025334041.1, forward strand.
CGCCCTACCCTCCCTCACCTCCCACCCTCAATCCTACCAGCTTTGGGCTTTGTCCATGGGTCCTTTGTACACAGCTAGTCTGAATTGGGTTTTCTGTTACTGAAGCTTAAAGCATCTTGATGTAGCTTCCTAGCAGGTTAATGGACTAACCCCTTTAGATTTGTTCCAGAAAACTGTGAATGTTGATGTGGTAAATGAAATCTATGGGACACTGGAAAGCCATGTGGGAGCACCTCATTCAAAGGCTCTGTGTGTTCTGGTCATGTATCATAATTCTGTTTTACAAGAAGGTTTTTCATTTAGCCACACTCTGATTCATATGGCAGAGGCTCACCTATCATTTTCTTTAATGTATTTTTTTTACTAATTTTACAGCCAAAGAGAAATCTTTTAGAATTGCTTTAAATTAACTCATCCACAGTCTTTTCAGAGCACTGTTTAATCATTTTGGTTCACTATTGCTCCAAACTAATTACTTATCACTGCAGGTACAGAACATAAGGCTTTGATAAGAGAAAAATGAAACCTACAAAACATACTTGTACAAGTAGTATGAAGAGTTAGGATTTATACAAACAGCATGGTGAGTTAGAATTTTGTTCCTGGCTCCATCTATCATGAATCAACAAGGCCTTAATGTGAAAAGTATATGGTGTCTGGTGTACCACAAACTACAAGGCCCATAAGGTAACATACACCTTTTTACCTGGCTCCATGGCCATCACTCTTGCTCTGTCCCCATTTGCAGATACTGGGGTATGGAACATGAAAGGGCCTGCCAAGGCCCATCTTGACAAGTCTGAGAATAACAACCTGAGGTGTCCTTGAGTTATTAGCTCATCATGGAGTGGTGATGAGGTAATAACTAGAGAGGCTTTAGAGTTAGGGAGGAAGACAAAATTTTATCCACAATTACACAGAATTACACAGAATTTCAGGCTCAACCACAGTGTCCCTAATCTACTTCTGGATTGGAGCCAGGCTTTATTTTATTTTTTTAAAAGATTTTATTTATTTTATTTTATTTTTAGACAGAGGGGAAGGGAGAGAGACAGAGAGGGAGAGAAAAAAATTAATGTGTGGTTGCCTCTTGTGCCCTCCTACCAGGCACCTGGCCCACAACCCAGGCACGTGCTTTGACTGGGAATTGAACTGGTGACCCTTTGGTTCGCAGGCTAGTGCTCAATCCACTGAGCCACACCAGCCAGGGCATGGACAATTGGAACCAGGCTTTATTTTAATCTTCTACTTACTTTCCTACTAAACTTTCAGGGAGTGGGTAGGTGATTCTTTTCCATCCTTTAGTTGGAAAGAATACAGATGGCTGAGAAACACTTCCGGAGCATTTTGGGTCAGCAGGTAAGCATTGAGGGACCAGATAATTCCAGCTCACACCAAAGTCAGTAGAATACTGTATATGAATTTGATTCTGGGCAACTTTTTCAGACACTTTACATCCAACAGAGATCTAATAAAAAGAAAAGCAAGATTGTTAATACATTAAACCCTATTACATGTTTCTACTCTAAATACCTGGCACAAGAAAGTTGCTGATCACTTAACAGACACTGCACCACATCTATTCTGTATTTTCAGGTTCACTATTTGTTCTGCTGATGGGTGGGAAAGTTGCTCAAGGTGACAAATTTATTTTGTCAAATGTATTTTGCAGGGAGTTTGGAAAGAAGCTGAAACCTGTGCTTTTGCCATGGTTGGCTCATTGCCTTGGAAGGCCTGGGCCCTAGTTTACAAATTGTTGTTTGTTGTGCTAATGGTTTGGCACTTCTATTTGGCACAATGCTGACCAAGAAGGATTGCTAACAGCTTTCCCAAGTTTACTATTTTGTCCTACAATTTATGACTCTCAATAAATCACTTTCAACTACATGTAAGACACAACGAAGTAATAACAGAAGGTAATTTTAATAAGGCTCAGCACCCTTTGTTGATGGAAGTAACCATAACGCCACATTTGTTGCTAAAGCAGTGGGACTAAAGTAGATAGAATGAATTGGTTGACATAAAATCTTGGCCAAAATTGATGTTAGCATTAAGGCTATTCATGCCTTTGTTTTCCATAATTTTCTTTCTTCAGAAATATTAAAATGCTCTTGTAAAGAAAAAAGTAGATACAACCATAATAGCTTTATTCTTCTCTTAAAGGACTCTGTAAGCTGTATAATGATTTAACTCAGGGAAATGGAATCAGTATCCTACATATTTATTATCAATATTTGTTCTATCAGTATTTAACCCTGAGCAGAAAGACATTATTCTTATGAAAGGTTAACCTTGAAATAGTCCAGAAATAAAATACTTTAAATCATTAAGTTATATAGTGTCAAGTTGTATATTACCTTAATATTAAATTTTACTTTCCAAAGTATATATTGTCAATGAAATATAGTCTCTACAATTATTTTTCATTTTTATATGCTAGTATGTGGTTATTTGTGCAGTCAAGACTATAACATTTTCACCTTGAACTGCACGATCCAGCCCTCAGTGGGAGTCAAGTCGTGAGTCACAGCGTACACTTCTCTTCCATCGTGACTGCCGCAAAGCATGACACCATCTGGAGAGTCACAGAATCTTTCCACTGTACAATCATCATGGAAGAGCCAATGCTCATTCACTTAAAAAATAAAAGACAAAAATTTCATGACAAAAATACTTGAGGCAAAATTTCACTTTAAGCAAGATCTAGAATTAAGTATAAATCTCTATGATATATATCACATACAATCCACAGGCAAAACATGAATGTAAGCACATCATTTTAGGAATATGGACACTGGGAGGTTGAGATATACTTACTACTTGATATTGGTGAGGCTACATTTGGAAAAGAGTGTACGTATGTGTTGTAAATGAAAATCTAAGGAAAACATCTATTTTTTTTCTGACAGATATTGAACTTTTTTAGATCCTAGGCAGGATCTAAAGAAGCAGAATGATTTTCTATAAACATGATAGGGAAGTGAGTGGAAGTGAGTTAGCTACTTTTACTCAAATTCTAATAGCACCATCTGGGTAATTAAAAAACTTGTTATCCGTCAAATTCTAGAACCAGTGGTTACAAGGGGCTGGGGGGGAGGGGGAAGTGGAGAAGTGTCCATCAAAGGGTACAAAATTTCAGTAATAAGCTTTGGAGGTCTACTGTGTAACATAGGGCCTTAGGAGGTCTACTGTGTAACTATAGTTAACAATACTGTATTATATACTTAAAATTGGCTAAGAGAGATGTTGTATTAAGTGCTATTCCCATAACAGAAAAGTCAATATTAAAAAAGGGAAGGGAGCAGAAGAAGTCTTTTGGAGGTGATTGATAAATTTATGACCTTAATTGTAGTAATTGTTTCATGTGTGTATACCTATCTGCAAACTCATCAAGCTATATCAATTACACCTCAATAAAGTGATATAAAAAAAGCTTCTAAGAGTCTAAGGACAACTTAAGCAAGATTATGATTTGGTAGTGCAGAGAACCTCCTATTCTCTCTCTCTCTCTCTCTCTCTCTCTCTCTCTCTCTCTCTCTCTCTCTCTGTCACACACACACACACACACACACACTCATAATTCCTTTTTTTCTTCTGGAAGAAGTGTTTGTAACATCATATTTTATTCCAGAAAGGTTTGAAGTTAAACATATCTACAAGTTGCATCTAATTCATGATGTACTTTGATTTTAGGTTCAACTTTCCCCTGAAAGTTCCCTGGTGAGCTCCAGTATTTGCAGTGGAGGTGAACAAATGGGCACAACCAGAGGCTCGGGACCTCTGCACAAGCTGAAGGCTTGGAAGGCCTCAGAGGCTTGAGAAGACACCAGACAATGAAATTGGAATTCAGCCTTTACCTGTGTTGTATCCTTTCAATTTTGTCTGTGCATGCTGTACACCTGTAGAATAAGCAGTATATATCTGGGATTCAAATAGCTACTGCAGCAGCATTATCTGTCAAGTTTCACCTTGTGGGATTGGGAGCCACGTTCAATCCTCTATCACTGGTATAGGACTCAAGAGTCAAAGTGCACCGACACTTGATTCCAGTAAGAATACCTGAGACAGCTTATTCTGAGGTACATATTTTATTTTGTGCCAGACCTCTGCAATTCCAGTGAAAGAAAGCTTACATTAAGTAACTAACTCAACAATCTGTTCTGCAGTATTACAAACAGCTTCTCTAAGTAGATATTAGTTTCTAGGAATACCATTTTTGCAAAACAAGCAGGTGGCAGAAAATTTGTTCCTTTCATTGTATATCACTAATTAAACCTAGAGTAAAAATCAGCATTTTAGGTATTCAAAAATAATCTATATTTGTTTTCACTTATATAGAAGCAGTACTTAAGTTATTATCTGACTATAAGCTCACTATGTAAACTATTACACAGGAAAAAACCCCAAATGATTTAACAAAGTTTTGAACCAGATCTACGTAAATAAATCTTAATAACCTTCTTAAGAGAATAAGACTACTTGGTAGTAGTGAGGAAAATTTTAAGCTTTTCTTACTTAAAAAGTGATTTTTATTAAATAAATCTATACTTGTACCACTGTACCACATGATATACTAATAAATGAATTAATGAGAATAATTGAATATTCAGCAATGCCAAAATGACAAACAACTTATAATAAAATACTATACAGACTTTAAAATGGTATTTTCTTTTTTTAAATCTATTTTGATTATGCTATTACAGTTGTCCCATTTCCCCTCCTTTATTTCCCTCTGCCCTGAACACCCCCTCCCACCAGCATTCCCCTGCCTTTAGTTCATGACCATGGGTTATACATATAAGTTCTTTGGCTTCTACATTTCCTATACTATTCTTATCTTCCCCCTGTCTATTTTCTACCTACCATTTATGCTTCTTATTCCCTGCATGTTTTCCCCATTCTAACCCCTCCACCTCCTCACTGATAACCCTCCATGTGAACTCCATTTCTGTGATTCTGTTCCTGTTCCAGTTCGCTTTGTTCATTTTTTTTTTTAGGTTCAGTTGTTGATAGTTGTGAGTTTGTTGTCATTTTACTGTTAATATTTCTGATGATCTTCTTTTCCTTAGGTAAGTCCCATTAATATTTCATATAATAAAGCCTTGGTGATGATGAACTCCTTGAACTTGACCTTATCTGGGAAGCACTTGATCTGCCCTTCCATTCTAAATGATAGCTTTGCTGGATAGAGTAATCTTGGATATAGGTCCTTGCTTTTCATAACTTGGAATACTTCTTTTGAGCCCCTTCTTGCCTGTAAGATTTCTTTTGAGAAATCAGCTGACAGTCTTATGGGAACTCCTTTGTAGGTAACTGTCTCCTTTTCTCTTGCTGCTTTTACAATTCTCTCCTTATCTTTAATCTTGGATAATGTAATTATGATGTGCCCTGGTTCCTCCTTGGCTCCAACTTCTTTGGGATTCTCTGAGCTTCTTGGATTTCCTGGAAGTCTATTTCCTTTGCCAGATTAGGGAAGCTCTCCCTCATTAGTTTTTAAAATACCTTTTCAATTTCTTGCTCTTCCTCTTCTCCTTCTGGCACCCCTATGATTCAGATGTTGGAACATTTAAAGATGCCCTGGAGGTTCTCAAGCTTCTCCTCATTTTTTTTTTTTGAATTCTTGTTTCTTCATTCTGTTCTGGATGAATGTTTCTTTCTTCCTTCTACTCCAAACTGTTGGTTTGAGTCCTAGTTTCCTTCCCATCACTGTTTGTTCCCTGTAGATTTTCCTACATTTCACATAATGCAACCTTCATGGCTGCCTGGGTCTTTTTTATGCTGTTGAAGTACCCGGTCAGTTCCTGGAGCATCTTGATAACTAGTGTTTTGAACTGTGTATCTCATAGTTTGGCTATCTCTTCATCACTTAGTTGCACTTTTTCTAGAGCTTTGAACTGTTCTTTCATTTTGACTGTTTTTTTTGTTTGTTTTTTTTTTTGTCTCAATGGACCTGTTACACAGTAAGGGGCAGAGCTTTAGGTGTCCACCAGGGCGGGGCAACCCTTGTTGCTGCATTGTGATGCTGTATGTAGGGGAGGGGTCTGAGAGGGAACAGTGTTCCTTGCTCTGCTCTCTGCCAGTTTTCAGTCACTTCCCTTACTTCCCACAGTCAAAAGGGCCCTTCTGGTGATGATTCCTGATGGGTGGGTTTGTGTATGTTCTAGGACCCTGTGGGTCTCTCCAACAAACTCTCCTGTGAGGCTGGGAGTTTCCTCCACTGCTGTCTCAGCCCACAGGTGTTTTCAGTCAGAGGTTTTGAGGCTTTATTTCCCCACTCTGGAACCCTGGGTTGTATGGTCTGTCTTCCTCCCTAGTTGTTCCTCCTCGTTTATCTGCATGTGAATATGGGACTACCTAGTCTGAAAGCCACTGCCTCACCCAGTCCACCAGCCACCATCTTTCCTGCACCAGTCCTTCAGCCACTAGTGGCCTTGCCATTAGTCTTCACTACCTGGCTGTCTGTCTCTGCCCCTCCTACCAGTCTGGATGAATGTTTCTTCTTTAACTCCTATGGTTGTTGGACTTCCACACAGTTCAATTTTCTGTCAGGTCTGGTTGTTTTTTGTTTTTAAATTTATTGTTGTCCTTCTTCTGGTTGTTTGAGGAGGCACAGTGTCTCTATCTATGCCTCCATCTTGGCTGGAAATTCAATTTTGTTTATTAAGTAATTTACTCATTCAAAAATATCTGAAAGTCTTCTGAATATAAGAGACTTATCCTATGCCTTTTTTCATAATAATTGCTGATAATTATGCTTCGATCAGCACCCTGCTGAAGTGGACAGAGTTTAGTCGACCCCAGTAGGATTGCAGTGTGAGGTACCAGCAGTCAAAATGATATTTTCAAAGATATTTAAGGACATGGGAAAGTGATCAGAATTTAATTCTAAAGAAGAAAAGTAGGATTCAAAACATGTATAATTTATGATTATAATTTTGTTAAAATATCTTTATATAAAGGCATAGAAAAAAGAATCTAAGAAAAATACCAAAATATTGATGATGGTTATCCTCTGGGTGGTTTTATTTTCATCCTCAAGATTTTTTGTATTTTCTTAATTTCACACTCTGAATATGTATTACTTTTATAATAAAACATTAATAATTAAGTATTTTAAATGATTAAAATTCCTCAAATTTCAAAAAATTTTCAGCATTGGTTTCATTCCTTTGAAAGGTTCTTGTCTTATTATTGTGAAATACATCTACTTTTCTATGCAAGAGTCTAGGATCAAGTTCAATGTGATACAGTCTCACCGTCTGATGAATGTATGGTGAATATTCTATCTATTTTCACTGTTTGGGAGAACCTTGCAGTGTTGGTGAGATGTACAGTTAAACATGTCTACTTGATCTGAAGACACCATGGAGTGTAACCACAGACATGGCATGATAAAGCCACATACTTAATCTAAGACACAACTTTATTTTTTTATTATTTTAAAAAATATTTTATTTATTTATTTTTAGAGAGGGAAGGTAGGGAGATAGAAAGAGAGAGAGAAACATCAATGTGCGGTTGCTGGGGGTCATGGCCTGCAACTTAGACATGTACCCTGACTGGGAATCGAACCTGTGACACTTTGGTTCGCAGCCCGCGCTCAATCCACTGAGCTACGCCAGCCAGGGCTAAGGCACAACTTAATAAAAGGTGACCAAAATAGTGTTATGAAATGAAAAGAAAATAATACATTGAAGATAAGAATAGCATGAAGACATACTAGTTCTCCAGGATCACTGGGATCACTGCGTCATGAGTATTAAGAGTAATCAGCAACACCTTGGACACTCTGGAACAGGGAATGCCATCACAAATGTATCTGACAGGCACCATAGCTAACAAAACACCAATATTGACTCCAATATTGACACCAATATTAACTCCAATATTAAAAAAAGTGACCAGAAAGTGTTGGCTTTCTACCCACAGTAGAAAATGGAAACAGAAATGGAAAATTTTCTAACAAAAAAATACTCCTGTTAACAAAATTATAGAATGTTATTTATTAAAAACATAGTTGGTGGCTTGAGAGAAAGAAGATAGTTACAATGTAAACTAGCAAGGATGAGAAAAACCGAAAGGGTGACCCCCCACTCTCACTGCTCCTGTATCAATTGAGAATGTGTAAAAGGTTTCACATTGCATTCCTTTGTAAAGAGCCAAATCCAAACTGCATCTCCACTGGATTTTTATTTAGTATTATGAAAAATTTACCTGCAGTTTTATCCTCCATAAACATGTCAAAAGCGATTCTCCCAACAGGGCCGGCGTCTGCGGGGGAGCGCTCGTGCTGGGGGACTGGGGCACTGCTGAACGTGTCCAGCATGACAGTCCTCTGGTCGGCAGAGCCTGAGATGAGGACATTGTCGATGGCCCAGTCGTTCTGATCTGGGCCATCATGTCTTGGCTGCCACCAGCGGAAGCGAGTAGCAATCTCTTTAGCATCAGCGGGGAGAAGGATATTCACGAACCTGTGAGAAAAAGATGGTGGGGGAGGGAGAAAGTCTTGTCAAATGTCTCATGTAAGTAAATGATTTACAACCATGTCACAGGGTGTGTGAGGAGAGGACATTGACTAAAATAATCTTTAAAAACCATGATGAACTGGCTTGATCTTATAAAGTCTCTCAAGTCACTAAACTGGGGAAATATAAAGTGAACAATTCAAGTGTCCAGGAACTACCAACTTACTGAATGGACCCTGGGTAGCCTCAGAGGGACTCCACAATTTTCTGCTTGCCTGGGACGCCTCGGGATCTGTAGGCCTAGAGTAAACGCATATGCACTTGGGTAGAGATAGCCAATTGACATTTCTCTTTTTTTTTTTTTGGCACCTTGGAGTTAATTCATTTGTTTCTTCTTCCTGTCTCCTTGATTTCATTCTACTCACAATGAATACCAGCAATTTCCTCAAAATATGCACACTGGATTGTGGCAGGATGTTTGGACTCTCAACCTGACAGCACCAGCCTGTAAGTAATTACTTTATCAGTTGCCTGTAGTTTGATGTTGACTTCGTCTTTATGTTTCATTGAAAACATTATACTAAGAAATGCTGCACGAGAGCCATGGGCTAATAAGCCCAGCATGACATCTCTGGCTCAGTCACCAAGGACAGACATGGAAAGACATGGCTCCAAGCTCCAACATGGACCTTAACCCACTAAAATAAAGTTAAAATACCCTCTTGGGGATTAAGCAAGATGTATTCAAAGCTAGGATGCTTTTAGTTGAATTTCCATACAGTACCTGGATTTTAAATACTTTGTTTGATTATGCCCATCATTTTGTGCAGCTTTTGGGCCATGACAGCTTAATGGATCTTGGTTTTAGGGAAGGAAGGTGTAGACTGTGAGTCCTAGACCTTACTGTGTAGTTACTGGCAGTTTGGAGACCATTGGTCTTTAGGCAAATAATATTTTCCTAAGTTCATTTCCTCATGCATCTTAATTTTGAAAGGTCATCTGTGCCCTTCCCACCACCTTTTTGTATGTTCACCCTGTAAGATCTTTCTATAATTTATCTCCATTGATTTAGCATGTTTAATTAAAATTTTAAAATGTATTAAATAATATCAGAAAATCTATCCATTCCTGGAGGGACATACAACCACACTTCTTTACCCAGAGCAATCATCCTTTAATAGCTTTATTTTTCTTTCCTATTTCTGTATTAGTTGCTTTTCTCTGATAAATTCTTCACCACAGTTAAAAAGCCTTTGGTGTGGAAATTTATCTAAGGCTTCTAAAATTTTAAGTAAATAAATTATGACCACAGTTCCTATCTTGGTCAGTTAGTTTTGCCTTTAGAAAAATAAAGTAGTTTAGACATTTATGCTTTTGTCTTCCAGAAACATAACTTCCTCCTCCCTGTGTATAGTGTTGTTTAAGTGTTCAGAACTCACAGTTGAGAGTCTTTATCACTTCCTTCACAAAGACCAAGAAAGTGGTTTACTTGGTATGTCTATTATCTCCTACTAATAATGAGTACTTTTTTTTTGCACTATGACATTGTGTACCACTTAGATTTTATTGGATTTTTATTGGTGTCCAACTTTAATATAACTGAGGGATTTAGATCTTTTGCTTGTGGCAGAGATTGCTGGCATTTCCTCAACTACCATTTTCCTCTTCTTCCTTTATAATAGGAACTCATCTTTTTAGGCAGGCGAGCATCACCCAGAATAGAGATAATGTGTCCAGACTCCCTTGCATCTCGGTGTGTCTCTGTGACAAAGTTCTGGCCACCAGTAGGGGAATAGAAATATGGTCAACTGACAAGAAGTGTCCTTGAAGGGAGACAGCACACCCTTCTTGCCCATCCTCCTTCTTGCTGGTCGGAAAGTGGAGAAGCTAGAGTTTCTCTTTTGGAGGTCCTGTGTTGAGTGTGGCAGTAGTACAAGGTAGAAGGATCCTGGGTCTCTATGCTTTTGTGGAACCACTGGAGCAGCCCTGGGCTATTTACATAATAGGGGAAAAACCCTTTTGTTTACATCATTTTGAGTTTTCTGTCATTCACAGCTGAACCTATTCTTAACTAATATGCTAAATTTAAATGATCATTTACAATATTTTAAAAGTTTTAATTTTACCTAATTTGTAGCCTATACCTGGTTTTCCATGCACTGAGGTATTATCTACGTATCTATGTTTTCTCTTCTCTTCTTTTTTTTTTCTGGTGCATTTCTTTATTCTTGATTGGCTGAATTTACTCCCCTTCTCCTCGTCTTTTCCCTCCTTTCTTCTTTGCTCTCCAGTCCTCCAGCCTTCTCCTTTTCTCTTGTCTTACCCTCTTTTTCCTTCTTCTCCTCCTACTTAAATAAATATGCTCTTTTCCTTTTTAACAAAGTTTTTGACTTTCCTAATTAGTCATATTGATTGCTTTCTGCCCGTCAAGAATATATATATTTAAAAATGATCCATGCACTGGGTTTATTCAGGATTTTTAAATAAAGAATTTAAAACTAGACTCTAGGCTTCTTATGGATATTTATATTTGATTGTGTTTATTTTCTAGCCCTCAATTCTTTAAAATGGAGTGAATACTACATAAATAAATATTTTTTGTTTACATTTTCCCAAAATGTTGTTGAACTTAATTATCACAGTCTCATGATTTATATGCATTTTTGTACTGGATCTACTTATTACTGGCATTATGATAGTGTATGTTACCTTATTCTGAATTTGAAAACGAATTGGTCTTAAAAACCCAAACCAGCTGTTTATCGATCTCAAAAATCTTATCTTCATGTCAGTCTTGCAGGCATCCTTTACTGATGAGTAAAGTCGAGGTCCCCTTTGGTCCCTGTGATAGATTTGCTGGCAGGTCTGACCAAGAATCTTTGCTCATCATAGTAGTTAATAGAGATGACATAGAGTAGAATACAAACCCAGGTTTACTGTACTGGTCATAGAAAATTTCCATGAGCAGGTTCCAGGTAATGCCTCCATTGACAGAATATTCCAAGAGAACACCTTGGTTACGGTTGTTTGGTGTAATCAGGCATCCATACATGAAGTAAAACTGGATAAACTCAGCATTAGTGAGATTTAGATCCACAGTGACTAACAGTCGACTGCAACCCTGAGGAAAAGCAGAATGCAACAGACAGTGGTTAGGAATTGTGATTGCAGGTTATAGGTTTTCTCTGGCTTCTACCGTTTTTATTTTCCTTTTGTAATACAAGCCACACAGTATTATAATACTCATTTTCTTATCATCTCTCCTGTTACACTCACTCCTAATATGGCTTCTGGCACAGAGTAGGTACTCAGCAAATATTTGCTGAATTTTGACATTTCATTATTCTTACCTACTTACAAGGGCAATGTATTTTATTCAAGGAGGTTCTCTTTTATCTTATAAGAAAGATGGGAGCTGAAATTAAAGTAACTATTCTGTTTTTACTAAATGATTTCCAGTTATTCACAGGCATTTATTATAACTAGAAATAATAGTTATAGTGCTTTTTATTTAAACTTTTATAGTTGATTTTAATGTCACTAGTATTAATTCATTAATGTAGGTAGGTAGAGATTTCTTGGTTGAACATAGGAGGAAAATTAGGCTTCTTTAGAATTCCACCTAAGCTAAGCAGAGTATTATAAATAAACACTGTGCTCCTAGTCAGTGTTGTTGATTACAAAATCTTATACACTGTGACTAGAGGGAAGATGGCGGCTTTACTCTAGGCAGCATGTTTCTCGGCTTCTGTGAACAGGAGGGAAACTCGTGGATTGGTGGAGAAACAGAGCAAGTGGACTAGGTTACCGAATCACTTTTGAAAGCAGGACATCAAAAATTATTGTGATCACTGAAAAACCAGATGGTAAGGAGACTGCTTCAGGACAAAAGGGACCCAGGGATCAGCGTGGGGTTTAGGGGGGTGCAGTCCCCAGGCCTGGTGCTCCTGGGTATGCCTCAGGGCTCCAGGGAGAGGGGAATCGCTGCTCCCTCCCCCGAATTTGGGGGTTGAGCAACTCCAGGGGAGAACGTGTTGCTTGAAGGAACAGATTGGCCAGTTGGACTGGGAAAAAATTGCCCAGGGACTATGAACACCCGCCCAGAGACCTGGGAGAAGTGAGGGCCTCCAGCCGACATGACCAGGGGCAGCTGGGAAAAGCATCTGCACCCCTAGCCCGGTGGGAGTGCCGATCTGTGGAAAACACAGAGCCAGGAAGGGCTCAGCTCATGCCCCATCGGGAAGCCTGACTCCCACGCTGCGATCCCGGGAGGGACTCGCCGTGGCACTTAGGGAGATCCTAGAGCCCGAATCTCAAAAGTTTGGTGGAGGGGTGCGGTACGATTCCCAGGGAGGGTGCAGTGAATCCCAAAATGTCGTGGGTGTCTCCTGAGATCATAGAGCTGGAACCCTGCAGGACCCCGGAGTCCGGAAGAACAAGGCAGTGAGCTCCAGAGAGCAAGTGTTCTCAAAAGCCCCCAGGGTACCTGACAGACTGGCTGAGATCTGGCTGGGAAGAGAGAGAAGCATTTCAAAGGTCCCTCAGCCAGCTGAAGCCAGCAAGATCAGAAAAACTGGTCTGGCCAGTTAGAAACCAACAAGAGGTTTTTAAAATTTTTGTGGTTGTTGTTGGTTGATTGATTTTATCTTGTGTTTTATGTGACATTTTATTCTTCAATTCTTATTATATTTATACCTCCCAATCCCTTATGTTTCTCTTCCATTCATCCTAATATTATTCATTCCACTCCAAATTTATCTCTCCTGCACTCCATCTTCTGCTTTTCTTTACTTTTTTTTAAATCTTGCAAGTTACTGTAAATTTGTATTATCTTTTTCTCACTTTTCCAACATTTTTTATTTTAATAATATTTCGGTATTCTTTTTCTTTCTGTATAATCTTCTTTGCTTGGCTGGTTATACTGTCATTTGATAGGTTCACCCTGGTATCTCAGTCACAATGTATTGATAATTTACTATCCTTCATCTGTGTTCCATTAATACACCTCTCATGGTTCTATACTCTTTATTCTTGTTATCTAGATCTCATCGATTCTGCCACAAGACTGTCACTTTACTATTACTGTTAATAAGGCCTAGTCCATACAATTGTAAATACTACTCAATACCCCTACCTGATCTCAGCCCACTTTGCAATTTTCTGAACTATACTATTGTGGGGGTTGTCTCTATTCTTTTACACACTACTCCTATATACTAATCTTTAATCCAACCCTACCTTAGAATCTGACCTCCCACAGCCTCACAGCTTTCTAGATCCAACTAACAATCCTCTTGTCCCCAGTAAGAGTCTTACCCTCTTTCCATCCTTTCTAAAACGTGGATAGTGGGGTGGAGGATCACGGTTAACACTATAAGGAGCCAAAGGATAACCCATCTCTTCTCTACTGGATGCTAATGTAAATATCATAGTACATTGTCTTGCTGTCTTAAACCATTTCGCCTTACTCCTCCAACTGATCACAAAAAAGAGTAGGGGGAAGCTGTGAACACCAGGATACACGAAGGAGATTGCACTACTGAATCTCAAAAATATTCTACCACAGAAGTTCACACCATAATTACAGGGAATCAGAACAGATCAATTTAAGAAACAAGAAGAAACCCATGAACAATGAGAAAACGAAGAAACAACCCAAAATTGAAAGGAAATGAGGAAGCCTCAGGAAAAATGCTAAATGAAATGGAGGCAACTCAACTATCAGATAGTGAGTTCAAAACAATGATTATCAGGAAGTTCAATGAACTCACAATGAGCTATCAGAAATTAGAGGGAAACTACATCAATCTCACTGCAAACTATATAAACATGAAAAAGGAAATAGAAACTCTCAACAAAGGTCAAGAGGAAATGAAGAATACAATTTCTGAACTGAAGAACACAGTAGAAGGAATGAAAAGCAGGATCGATGAAGCAGAAGATCGGATTAGCGAGCTGGAGGACAAAGTAGAAAACAACATCCAGAAAGAGCAAGAAAAGGAAAAGAGGCACAGAAAGAATGAAGAGGGATTAAGAGAAATGCAAGACAATATGAAACGTGATAATATCCGTATAATAGGGATACCAGAAGGAGAAGAAGAAGAGCAAGGGATTGAAAACCTAGTTGAGCAAGTAATGAAGGAGAACTTCCCTAATTTGATGAGAGAAAAAGTCACACAAATCCAGGAAACACAGAGAGTCCCAATCAAGAGGAACCCAAAGAGGCCCACCTCAAGACATATCATAATCAAAATGGCAAAATTTCAAGACAAAGAGAGAATCTTAAAGGCAGCAAGGGAGAAACAGGAAGTAACATACAAGGGAGCCCCAATAAGGCTAACAGCTGACTTCTCAATGGAAACACTTCAAGCCAGAAGAGAATGGCAAGAAATACTCCAGGTAATGAGAACCAGAGGTCTGCAATGAAGGCTGCTATATCCAGCAAGGCTCTCGATCAAGATAGAAGGCCAAATAAGAAGCTTCCCAGACAAAAGAAGTCTAAAAAAATACACCTCCACCAAACCAGCTCTGCAAGAGATTCTAAAAGGACTGCTTTAAGGAGGAGAGAAGAAAGAGAGAGAGAGAGAGAGAGAGAGAGAGAGAGAGAGAGAGAGAGAGAGGAACACAAGTATATAAAAGACAATGAATAAGTACCTATCAATAATAACCTTAAACGTAAATGGATTAAATGCTCCAATCAAAAGACACAGAATAGCTGAATGGATAAGAAAAAATGACCCACATATCTGCTGTCTACAAGAGACCCACCTCAGGATAAAAAGACCTACACAGGCTGAATGTGATGGGCTGGAAACAAATCTTCCAAGCAAATGGACAGGAAAAAAAAAGCCGGGGTAGCAATACTCATATCAGACAAAATAGACTTCCAAAAAAGGTCCATAAAGAGAGACCCAGAAGGTCACTTCATAATACTCAAGGGAAGAATCCATCAAGAAGACATAAATATTGTAAATATATATGCACCCAACATAGGAGCACTGAAATCCATAAAGAAAAGCTTAGAGGACTTCAAGAAAGATATGGACAGCAACACAATTATAGTGGGAGATTTTAACACCCCACTATCAAAAATGGACAGATCTTCCAAACAAAAATATCAACAAAGATATTGTGGCATTGAACAATACCCTTGAGGAAATGGACTTTACTGATATATACCGAGCCCTCCATCCAAAAGAAGCTAAATATGCATTCTTTTCAAATGTACACGGAACATTTTCAAAGATAGACCACATGACAGGACACAAAACAAACCTCAACAATTTCAAGAAAATTGAAATCATACCAACCATTTTTCTCAGACCACAAGGGACTGAAGCTAGAAACCAACCCTAAGGAAAAAAACCAAAAACACTCAAAATCATGGAGATTAAATAGCATGCTATTAAACAATGAATGGGTCAAGAATGATATTAAGGAAGAAATCAAAAGGTTTCTGGAAACAAATGAAAACGAACTCACAACAACCTCAAACTTATGGGACACAGCCAAGGCAGTCCTGAGAGGGAAGTTCATAGCAATACAGGCCTAGCTAAAAAAGATAGAAACATTTCAAACAAACAACCTAACCCTACCCCTATAAGAACTCAAGGAACAACAACAAAGACAGCCCAGAGCAAGCAGAAGGAAGGAAATAATCAAGATCAGAGCAGAATTAAATGACATAGAAACTAAAAGCACAATTCTAAGGATCAATGAATCCAAGAGCTAGTTCTTTGAAAAGATAAAGAAAATCGACAAGCCCTTAAGCAGATCATGAAGAAAAAAAGAGAGAAGACCCAAATAAACACAATCAGAAATGAAAGAGGAGAGATTACAACAGATACCACAGAAATACAAAGGATTGTAAGAAATTACTACAAAGAGCTGTATGCCAAGAAATTTGAAAACCTAGGTGAAATGGACAACTTTCTAGAAAAATATAATCTTCCAAAACTCAATGAAAAAGAAGCCGAAAGCCTGAGCAAACCAATAACAACAAAAGAAATTGAAGCAATAATAAAAAAACACCCAACACACAAAAGCCTTGGACCAGATGGTCTCACAGGAGAATTCTACAAAGCATTTAAGGAAGAGCTAACCCCTATCCTTCACAGACTATTCCAAAAAATCCAAGAAGATGGGAGTCTCCCAAACTCTTTTTATGAGGCCAACATCATCCTAATTCCAAAACCAGATAAAGACACAACAAAGAAAGAAAACTTCAGGCCAATATCACTGATGAACATTGATGCTAAAATCCTCAACAAAATACTGGCAAACCGCATTCAACAATACATTAAAAAGATCATACACCATGACCAAGTGGGATTCATTCCAGGGATGCAAGGATGGTTCAATATTCGCAAATCAGTAAATGTAATACATCACATAAACAAAAGCAAAGACAAAAACCACATGATTCTATCAATTGATGCAGAAAAAGCATTTGATAAGGTACAGCACCCATTCATGATAAAAACACTTGGCAAAGTGGGAATAGAGGGAACATTCTTCGACATAATAAAGGCCATATATGAGAGACCTACAGCCAGCATCATACTCAATGGGCAAAAATTAAAATCTTTTCCACTAAGATCAGGAACAAGGCAAGACTGTCCACTTTCACCACTTCTGTTCAATATAATACTGGAAGTTTTAGCCACAGCAATCAGACAAGAAAAAGAAATAAAAGGCATTCAAATCGGAAAGGAGGAAACAAAACTGTCACTGTTTGCAGATGACATGATAGTATACATAGAAAATCCTATAGACCCTACCAAAAAACTGCTTGACCTAATAAATGAATTTGGCAAAACAGTGGGATACAAAGTCAATATCCAGAAATCAAAGGCATTTCTGTACACCAACAATGAAACAGCAGAAGCAGAGATCAAGGGAAAAAAATCCCATTTGAAATAGCAAAAAGAAAAAATAAAATATCTAGGAATAAACCTAACCAAAGAGGTAAAAGACCTGTATTCAGAAAACTATATAACACTCAGGAAAGAAATCAAGGAAGACACAAACAAATGGAAACATATACCGTGTTCATGGATTGGAAGAATTAATATCATCAAAATGTCCATACTACCCAAAGCAATTTACACATTCAATGCAATTCCTATTAAAGTACCAATGGCATATTCCACAGACAGAGAACAAACACTTGAAAAATTTATATGGAATTATAAATGACCCTGAATAGCTGCTGCAATTTTGAGAAAGAAGAGTAAAGTAGGAGGGATCACAATACCCGACCCTAAACTATACTACAAGGCCACTGTAATAAAAACAGCCTGGTACTGGCATAAAAACAGGCACATAGACCAATGGAACAGAACAGAGAACCCAGAAATAAACCCAAGTGTCTATGGTCAATTAATATTTGACAAAGGAGGCAGCAACATAAAATGGAGTAAAAATAGCCTCTTCAACAAATGGTGTTGGGAGAACTGGACAGCCACGTGCAAAAAAAATGAAACTTGAGCACCAACTTACACCATATACAAAAATAAATTCAAGGTGAATAAAAGACTTAAATATAAAACGTGACACCATTAAAGTCATAGAGGAGAACGTAGGGAGGAAAATCTCAGATATTTCACGAAGAAACTTTTTTACTGATGTGTCCCCTAGAGCCAAGGGACATAAAGGAAAGAATAAACAAATGGGACCTCATCAAAATGAAAAGCTTCTGCACAGCTAAAGAAAACAATATCAAAATTAAAAGAGAACCAACAGTATGGGAAAACATATTTGCCAATGATACCTCAGACAAGGGTTTAATCTCCAAAATATATAAAGAACTTACAAGACTGCACTCTAAGAAGACAAGGACTCCAATTAAAAAGTGGGCAAAGGACTCGAACAGACACTCCTCCAAGGAGGACATACAGGAAATCCAAAGACACATGAAACGATGTTCAATATCGCTAGCTATCAGAGAGATGCAAATTAAAACCACAATGAGATACCACTTCACACCAGTCAGAATGGCCATCATAAACAAAGCAACATACAACAAGTGTTGGAGAGGTTGTGGAGAAAAGGGATCCCTACTGCACTGTTTTTGGGACTGCAGACTGGTACAACCACTATGGAAAGCAGTATGGAACTTCCTCAGAAAACTAAAAATGGATCTGCCTTTTGACCCAGCAATTCCACTGCTGGGACTCTATTCTAAGAATACTAAAACACCAATCCAAAAGAACCTATGCTTCCCAATGTTCATAGCAGCACAATTTACAATAGCTAGATGCTGGAAGCAACCAAGATGCCCATCAGTAAATGAATGGATCAAAAAACTGTGGTACATTTACAGAATGGAATTCTATGCAGCAGAAAGAAAGAAGGAGCTCCTACCCTTTGCAACAGCGTGGATGGAGCTGGAAAACATTATGCTAAGCGAAACAAGCCAGGCAGTGAAAGACAAATACCATATGATCTCACCTTTAACAGGAACCTAAACAACAAAAAAAAGAAACAAGCAAAATATAACCAAAGACAGTGAAATAGAGGTCATGCTGACAGTGCCCACAGAAGAGAGTAGAGGGAATCTCAGGGGACAGTGGTAAGGGTTCACAGGAACAAACTTAAAGGACACATGGTCAAAAACTAAGGGGAGCATGTAATGGGAGGGAAGTGGGGAGGGGTGGGAGGGGGCCTGGATTGGGAGTAAAAAGGAGAAAACTGTATTTGAACAATGATTAAAATAAAATAAAAAAAAATTTTATACATTGTATGTTCTCTTGTTACTCTTTGGGCCTAAAACACTGGATATAAATAATATACTTCATTGGCACGAATGTGAAACATTAAGGTGGGACATGATAGAGAAATAAAGAGCTGACAGTGAATTTATAATTTTTTAAAAATTAAATTGCCTATGAAGGGTATTTAATTATGGTATTGGAGAAATACTATTTTTAAACAAGTCATCTTTGGCAGCAATATAGGATGAGTATAATTTTCTGAAAAAATTTCTAACATTGCTGCTGTCATTCACAAAATAATTTGCTATAAATATAAATATCTAGTAATTACTGAGAATTATTCTTTCTTGGGTAATTTACACAAAGGATTAATTGTTATTAATTCAGGAAACAGTGAAGCTCATTTTTCAGATTTTGGTTTTGTAAATCCAAAATCTGTTGCAAGCTCAACAGTTTTCAATTACAGCACCATCAAGATGGAAGACTCTTACACATTGTGCAGAAGCACTCTCTCCCAGGATGAAAATTCATTTATGTCCTAAAAATGTGTACTTAAATATGCATTGTGCAGGCACTACCCTGCATAATTAAATTTTCTCAACTGATTTGTGATAGGAAAATGAGGCATATAATTAGTGTTTTCTGACATATATAAAGTTGCAAGTTCAGATCTGGGTTGTGTGTTTAGAATGCATAACTCTGCATCTTGATCTGCCAATTAAACTTCAAAGGAGACTCAGCCATTTGGGGAAAACTCAGAGGATGCAGAAATGAGTAACCAGTAGCCAAACACTCACCCCGCTGAAATGGAGAGCCATTCCTGAAGCCACAGCTCCACACACAGTACTTAATTTTCCTCCATTCACGGTAAGCCAGTTCTGGTTGGATGGGGCTCGATTGAAGTTGTCTTTGAGCTGAGTTGGAAGGGAGGTCTCAGGCTCATCACAGTACAGGCCACCCCACTGCTCATCACAGCTAGGTATGGAGAAAGAGAAACAAAAAGTCAACATCAGACAAAGCCCCCTCACGTGGGTTCTTTAATCAGTGAAGCCAAATTTTTTCCTAGTCCATGATGATGACAGGTGACTCATCTTCACAGAGCTTTCCAGAATTCACCTGTTCTCCTTAAGAGGGCTTTAGGTTAAAAATAAACTGTGAGCTAAATGCCTCTGGACTTTCTGAAAGTAGTGATGTGGACTTAAATGGGGAGAGAAGGAAGCAAATTTAAGAAATTTCCTGAAGCCCTGTCTCTATATCACACAGCTCTGGACGGGTGATAAACAATTGCAGCTGCCAAACTAAACTGGTAGGCCCTAATAACTTACAGAATTGGTCTGTTTAATAGAGCCTTTGGTCCCGTTGGGAATCCAAGAAGCCATGTTCAAAATAGCACAAGGTACTTTGGATAGCATCTACCATCTCTGACCAAAGGACTGACTTCTTTGTTGGATGTGGGAGCAAATATATGAACACAGAACTGGGAGGCTCTAGAGTCTCAGAGATCATTCTGGACATGGGGTAGAGTCATTGAACAAAAGAAGGACTTCCCAAGTGTGTAAAGATTAGTAGAGAAGGGGCTATGAATTCTCTCTCAGCATCTTCATTTATATCACCTCACTGAACAGCATAATCTTTGAAAATAAAGCAAGAGACCTGTAGTACACAACACACACACAGTGACACACACCTTATTTAGATCCTTCCAAAGATGCCAAGGATCTCTAAAAGTAAAATACTAGGCTTCTCCATCAAATATGCCTGGTAAATGATCAGGTATTTATATACTTTCTTTTTCTTTTTGCTGCAAAAAGCTTTATTGTTTCCATCTGGTTATATACTTTCTTATGCAAACAACAGGGGGATATCAATTAAACCACAAGAATGTATATCATTACATACGAGTATATTTAGACCTATGTGAGGAAAATACTTATAATGTATTATTTTTTGTCAGAACATACTACACTCCTGAACCTCTCTCTTCTAATGTCTTTTTCAGGGTTCTGGTATATTGTAGAAACACAGAAGGAAATAAAATACAGTTAATTATAATTCAGCCTTCTCTTGACAAGATGGCCATTGTTCAGTTCCTAATCTCCAAGCAAGGATGAAGCTATAATAGCCATAAATTCCATAGTTAGCTCAATATCAGATTTGAGGAAAAATGTATAATCTAAGATAGCTTGGAAATGATTAATAAACCAGTTTTAGAAAAATCTGCTGGTTGAAATGTGTATCAGGAACTTTCTGCAGAAGGAAGAAACAAGTCTACTCACACACAGTTCCCTTGCGTGCACCTTCCATGGCCACTGCACATGTCTACACAGCCATCTCCAATATAGACATTATCTATCGCCCATGTCTGCTGCTTGTCAAAAGGAGCTGGTTGATGCCAACGGAAACGAGTGGCTTGGGACCTTGTAAAAAAAGAGAATTACAATAAAGGATGTGGTGAAAAAGAAGAGGTGTTCTGGTATGTTTGAGCAAGTGAAGTGCATAGAGGAGTGTTAACACAAATGCATGGACATCCCCACTTATATTCTGAAAAGAGCATTCATTACTGCAATATTATCTGCAGAACTTTGATGAACAAAAGCAAACCTAACTGAATACAAGTAGCTTGAGAATGTATTTTGGGCCAATGATCTTTCTGAGCCTTGTAAAAACAGCCTTAAACTCAAACTAAAACTAATCCTAAAACCAGTAGCTTCAGGAGAACAGTTAGCACTAAATTTTGTGAGGGGACCACTGTGGAGTGACTAGGGGGCTGATGCTAACTTATATTTGCAAATTAGGAGAAGATGCTGGTCCTGGAGCAGGCACAGCTCCTCTGCATTTGACTTGGAAGGAGGACATAGGTTAGATTTCAACTCCTACTTGCTCCCTAAGCCAGACACTTTTGTGCAATGGATATGCTGGTCTACCTCACGTGGCATTTGTGAGGACTTTTCACAATGAAAGCCTTAAAAAGATAGTAGGAATGCAAATCAGAAGAATCAGTGAAACCCTAGATAATTGGACAGATATAAGAGAGGGAGTTATAAATAAGAGTACACTTATTTTAGATCAGCTTAAGTGCAATATAAATAAAACCTGAACAGACATTCTTGCATTCCAGAAGCAGAAATGTATTTGCTCAGTTGTACAGTTTCAGGGAGTGTCTTGTTTAGAAATACAAATAAACTTATGTTTTCAGAGACACTAGATGGCAGTAAAATCCAAAAAATGCCCCAGGCTCAAGCAAGTTTTAATATTCAAGACCCATAGAGGAAATAATCAGCCAGAATCAGTTTTGTTTTGTGGACTCATACATGTTTGTCATTAACAGGTTAAATACTTGACTGAGATAGATCTGTTTCTCAAGGCAGGGCAAAAGACCATACAACAGGAAGATTTTCATACTTTCTAATTGAAAATATTTTTATTAACTCTAGAAAATAGGGAAGAAACAGATCAAAATTAAAATCTTCACACTGAAAGAAACAGTTCAGGTAGATATTTTTACTGTACACTGACAGATTTCTCCACAATCCCTCTTGCTCACCAGCCTTTGTGTTACTCCCAGTAGAGACATGTCTACCTAATTCCCTCCTAACACGCACTACTGCATATAACTTCAACCCCAAACTTCTTGACCCATGAAGCTCTTCATGAGGTGGGCCCCTTGCTCTAGTCCCTCAACCTGGCTACTCACTTCTGGAGCACTGCCCCTTCTCTCTGTTCCCAAAGCTCACAAACCTTCTGCTTGTACAGTTTTCCTCAGTCAGCCTAATTAATCCTGTGTGTCCCTTAGGTCTGAGAGGAAATGCAAGATACTCATAGAGAAATTTTCTTTCTGATCCCTTTCAAAATTTCTTCCTAGCAAACTTTTCTTTTCCTTGTATAGTATTGAGCACAACAATAGTCATATATGTATTTGCATATGTATTTCTTAAATGTCTGCCTGGTCCTCAGAAGGGTAAATTTTAAGGGAGCAGGGTTAATCTCTTTTGTTCAACATCATACATCAGTGCACAGTGCACAGCACTTAGTCGGTGCAGGGGTTGGTATCCAGGGGCTGCCATTCTCACAGGAAATCATGTGAAGAAGGCCCCTGGAGTTGTGCAATTCAGTGGCTCTGCAGATCACTTAACTTTTAGTGACTAAGGTTATTAATAGCTATGGCTGTTTATGCTCAGCAATGTCTTATGAATAACATAATGGACTATCATATTTCCATAGCACATCATCATTTGGATTCTTATAATAAATCAAACTTATATATTTCTTCTGTGTTTCTTTAGACCATAAGCTTCTGAAGCGGAGGGAATATCTCTGTATTCCTTCAGGGAATAAAGTTTTGTATCTTCAGTGCTTATAGATAGTGGGCAAGTAATAAAATTTCCTTGTTTCCCTAATGTTTTATACATGCTCCATCAAAGTCATATCACCTTGAATGAAAAGTACCTATTTATGTGTAATTTCTTTTATTAGATTATTCTCCTTATTTATCATTTTATTGCTGGTGACATCTACAGATTGGGCTTCAAAAACATTTACTGAAAGAATGTTAATTTAACAGCAATAAAGGTGACCAGGAAGAATAAAATAAGAGATGTCTTATAGATGGGTGGGCAGGGGCTGCAGTCATTGTGGAGGGGACAGTGACTTGATGTTAAAGGGGAGGGAGGACTTCTTTGCCATTGGGAGGTGACACGGGCAGCCTAGCAGGTGGTGGCTTTCAAAGCATTGGTTGTGTTTAATCACAGCTGGGCAGCCACTTAACAGAGAGACTGTACAGAAGATTTAAAAGCCAGATGCATTGTTGGAGTTGATAGCTTTTATGGAGACTTCAAGCCATGACATTTTCTTTTTTAAAAATATATTTTATTGATTATGCTATTAAAGTTGTCCCATTTTTTCTCCACTTTATTCCCTCTGCCTTGCACCCCTCCTCCCACCAGCATTCCCCCACCTTAGTTCATGTCCATGGATCATACATATAAATTCTTTGGCTTCTCCATTTTCTATACTATTCTTAACCTCCCCCTGTCTATTTCATGCCTACCATGTATGCTTCTTATTTCCTGTACCTTTTCCCCCATTCTCCCCTCTCCATCTCCCTGCTGATAACCCTCCATGTGATCTCCATTTCTGTGATTCTGTTCCTGTTCCAGTTATTTGTTTAATTATTTTTTTAGGTTCAGTTGTTGATAGCTGTGAGTTTGCTGTCATTTTACTGTTCATGTTTTTGATCCTCTTCTTTTCCTTAGATAAGTCCCTTAAACATTTCATATAATAATGGCTTGGTGATGCTGAACTCCTTTAACTTGACTTTATCTGGGAAGCACTAGATCTGCCCTCCCATCCTAAATGATAGCTTTGCTGGATAGAGTAATCTTGGATGCAGGTCCTTGCCTTTCATGACTTTGAATACTTCTTTCCAGCCCCTTCTTGCGTGTAAGGTTTCTTTTGAGAAATCAGCTGATAGCCTAATGGGAACTCCTTTGTAGGTAACTGTCTCTTTTTCCTTTGTTGCTTTTAAGATTCTCTCCTCTTTAATCTTGAGTCATGTGATTATGATGTGCCTTGGTGTGTGCTTCCTTGGGTTCAACCTCTGGGACTCTCTGAGCTTCCTGGGTTTCCTGGAAGTCTATTTCTTTTGCCAGATTGAGGAAGTTTTTCTTCATTATTTGTTCAAATAAGTTTTTGATTTCTTGCTCTTCCTCTTCTCCTTCTGGCACCCCTATATTTCAGATGTTGGAACATTTAAAGTTGTCCTGGATGTTCCTAAGCCTCTCCTCATTGTTTTGAATTCTTGTTTCTTCATTCTGTTCTGATTGAATGTTTATTTCTTCTTTCTGCTCCAAATTGTTGACTTGAGTCCCGTTTCCTTCCCTTCATTGTCGGTTCCCTGTGTATTTTTATTTATTTTGCTATGCATAGCCTTCACTTTTTCCTCTATTTTGTGACCATACTCAACCATTTCTGTGAGCATCTTGATTACCAGTGTTTTGAACTTTGCATCTGATAGGCTGGCTACCTCCTCATCACTTAGCTGTTTCTGTGACATTTTGATCTATTCTTTCATTTGGGCTATATATTTTTTTTGTCTTGACCTGCCTGTTATGTTGTAAGGCATTCCCCAGGGTTGGGCAACCCATGTCGCTGCATTGTGGCACTGTATGTGGGGGAGGGGCCTGAGAAGGAACAATGCTGCTTCCTTGGCTGTGGGGCAGCTTTCAGTCACTTCTTTCACTACCCACAAGCAAATTGGGCCCTTTTGGTGCTGATTCCTGGGTGAGTGATTTGTGTATATTCTAGGACCCTGTGGGTCTCTCCAGTGAATTCTCCTGTGAGGCTGGGAGTTTCTTCCACTGCTGTAACCCCCACAGATTTTTACAGCTGGAGGCTTTGAGACTTTCTTTTCCCTTGCTGGACCCCTGGGTTTTGTGGAATGTCTCACTGCCCAGTTGTTCCTATGGGTTTATCTGCACACAAATGTGGGATTGCCTGGTCCTCCAGCTGCTGCTTTGCCATGTGACCTCTTTGCCCCAGCTGACATGTCCTCCCTCCTACTGGTCTAAATGAATGTTTTTTTCTTTGACTCCTTGGTTGGCAGACTTCCATATAGTTCAATTTCTGTCAGCTCTGGTTATTTTTTGTTTTAAAATTTGTTGTTGTCCTTCTTTTGGTTTTGCAAGGCGGCAAAGTGTATCTACCTGTGCCTCCATATTGGCCGGAAGTCCCTCATGACATTTTCAAATAAGGGCTCTGACCTATGCTCTGATACTTGGTAATTCTATGTTCATGGTGACTAATTTAACATATATAACAAGAAGGTTGAATTAGATGATTTTTAAGGCCTCATCTCAAATGTGATTATTTTTTATCCTTGGGGATAACTATACCTGGTAATTGTATACCCATAAAACATGAGTACATATGCTACCCAATATTGTTATATAAGAAAAGGAAACACTTTCACTAAGAGGATGAATTGGAGTAGAAATTAAAAATGAATGTCTGGGAGTACATTTTGCCTTTCCACTGAAGACTGTATCTTCCTCCTTGACTGAGCTGAAACACCAAAGATACCTCCTCAGAGCACAGAGAGCAGACCATTGAGGAACAGAGCAGAGTTGTCTAGCTGGAAAGGGTCCTGGCTCTCGGGCTACCTCTCAACTGTGCTGTATCACAATCGAGCGGTTCTCCAGCCATGCAGCTAGGAAAAAAAAATCAAGTTTGGAGGTTGAGATGTCAGGACATCTTCTTCCCAGCCCTGTGACAACTTCACTGTGTAAAGGGGCCAACCATATCACTTATGTTTATGTGCTGACACTTCCCCATCTGTAAACCTAGGAAAATGCTATTTCCCACCTCACAAGAGTGTTGTGATAATTAATTAGGTCATGTTTTCCATGACCTGTGATATCTGAAGTCCCTTGGCAGGTATCATCATCTATCCTGAAGCTTCCTTATAATGACGCCACCATCAGCTGCTGCTTCTTGGAGTTGGGAGGAAAACGATCTCGGAACAGATTCCTCCTTTATTTCATATCCTTGAAATGTCTCCCCTTGCTTCTTTTCTGAATTTATATGATTTCCTCTCCAACTACAGCACATAGCAAGTGCTCCTAAGTGTTGTTTAATAATTAAACATCCATTTGTAAGCAGTTAAAAATGTCCCTGTAAACAGTGTAGTTTCTACCACTGCCCTCCTTGGGAATCTTTCCTTTCCCCAAACCTTTCCTCTACACCTTTTAAGGTTTTGAAGCACATTCACATTGCAAGTCTGAATCTATCCATGAAGTCCTCATTGTCATCGGCATCATCATCAGCAGCAGTAGCAGCAGAAAAGCCCTTGATAGGGAACCATGCATATATTTTTTAACCTTTCACTATTCCTTGGTATTTCCTTTCCTCTCAAAGAGATACATAAGATACTTAGAAAATATTGCCCAACACTTCCCCTCTACCAAAGAAGAAGTTGAGGCCCAGTGCCTTCACTCAAACAAGATTCACTCACAAAACTGAGGCAAGGCAATGATTTCTTGGTTCATTATTACTTTGTATTCTCATTCAGCAAATCCCTCAAAACTCCATCTCAATCTCTCCAGAAAATCCTACAGCTACCACAACTCCTAAATATGAACAGTTGTTTAGCTACAGAAGGTTACATGCACTGCTGCTATGTGTACACATGTGTCTATTTATTTTGACTTTTGCAAGTCAATGTCATGGCTGAAGCCTGTGACCCTCTGTTTTTGAGTTATAGGCTCTGCCATATCTGCCCCATTTCAAAATGTGTCCTATATTTGCCTTGTCTAAGATATTGCCTTTATATTTGGCATAAAATATCCTCAATTATCCTATTTCTTTCTGTTGTACAAACGTGGAGAATATTCCAAAGAAGATATATAAATGATCAATAAATGCATGAAAAGATGTTCAACATCATTAGTTATTAGAGAAATTGAAATGAAAACCACGAGACACAACTGCATACCCTCTAGGATGGCTATGATAAAAAAAAATCCCCATCTTACCACCCCAATTGCTCTACAATCTTCTTGCCCTTTCATGTGCTTATCACCTTTCCCTTAGACTTCCTGCAAACATTAAGTGTGTTCCATGCTGTGGTTAAAACCACCTGGCTTCCAAAGTGTAGTTGATCTTTAAAGACTGGAGTATCAGCTAGGTCATTAGGGATAGTAGAAGGGAATGGATCATGTTCAAACTGTGGCTTAAAATAGCCAAGTCACACCTGAGCCTTCCAGTAACAGCTCCCCCCTCTACCTTTCTGGGTGGATTTGAGTTACTTGCCCTTCCATTGACTTACCCTGGTTCTCAGGTGACATTTCAAGAATCCATGCCACTTGAGCCACCTGTTATTTTTAGTCTGGGGTTAGTAAAGAAGAGTAGGCAGGTTCAGATTAAGGGCTATGTAATTGATTTTGACATCTTCCTATCTTCTTTTTAGCTGCTCACAAGAGCTCCTAGCATTCTTCCTTCCTATGTCTCCTAGTACCATATCTCTAGGCAAGCAATAAGCATTTATAGTACTAATATAGTGGTTAAGCCTATGGGCTCTGGGGCTGGACAAGCTGTATTTATTTTCAGTATCTTATTAACACTGTTCTTTTGAAGGTCACTATTTCCTTAAAAAATCTAGTAAATTTATTGTGAAACATTTTTCTTTGTGATTCTCTGTGGCATTTGTCACTGATGACCACCTCTTCCTATTTGGCAGCCTCTTTTTCCTTGGCTTTTGGATACCATGTTATTCTGATTCTTCTTCTACTTCTCTGACTTCATCCTCTCAATTTCTTTAATAGTTATTTCCACTTATTCTATTAAATTTAGAGATCCTTTATTTTCTTTTTAAATGCTCTCCTGTGGAGAGCTGATGCAATTTTATAGCATTGCATATCATCTTTATGCTCATGCCTCCAAAGTTGATCTTTCCTTGTTTCCAATCTTTGTATCTCTGTTAAATTGATATTTGTATTTTTGCATTTGTGATTCTAGCCATTGTATTCAATTCAGCATCAACTGATTAAATTTGCCATATTGTCCCTCCTGGAATCAACTTTAACTCTCCTCTCACTTCTCACCACTCTCTCAGGTTTCAAACTGTAGAGTCATTTATTAATGTGTGTAGTAGAGAAGAAACTGTTACTGAGTTTTATCAATTCTTTCTTTGAAATGTCTTGTAATATCTGCCTCATCCCCTCCATGGTAGCTGTAGCACAGACCCTTGTTATTTCATGTATAGTCGTTATCACAATGCCTTTGCCACTTTCCTCTTACTCAAGTCTCTCTGTTCTCCCAATTTCTTTTCTTGGAAGAATATTCTCAGCTGAAAAACCCACCATAGTTCATTCTTCCTGCAAGTCTAAACTCCTTTGCCTTGCTTCAAACTTGCTATAAGTTAACCCAACTCCACTAACAACTTTCCACAGTTCTAGATATGAGCTCTCTGCTTCTATCAGCTCCACCTAGGATCATGTGCCCTGTTCACAGTGTTCCTCTTATTTAGAAATTTTTTCTCCTTACCCACCATATTCTTAGCCATCCTTTGAGGGCCCATTTTTTCCACAAAAACCTCTCCAACTCTGTTATGTAACACTGCCTTCCATTTCTTAACATCTATAGCATTTCTAGCCCATTCCTTAGTGAAGCTCTAAATGACATACATTGTGAATTATTTTTAAGTTGTTTCTTTGATATACTTCTCATTTTCCTCAATCATATTCTAACCTCCTACTGAGCAGAAGCTTAATATAGTTTCCTGCCACTACCATGGGCTCACTCCGGTTAAGTTAATTTAGGAAGACGTCATAAATCTGACTAAAGTTTAAGTCTGATAGTAAACTTGATTGTATGGTTAACTTATAAATATTAAAATGATTTAAATTTTAGTAAATGTTTACAATGTCCCCAAACTTCCATGGACATTTACTCAATTATCTTATGGAAAAAGTATCTCCATCTTTTAGGTAGGGAAACTGAAGCTTAGGGACATGAGATGAAGTGTATAAAAGCTTACTGTGCTGAAAAGCTGGAACCCTCCGCTAAAGCACAACACTTTCTGTTCATTTTTTTTCCCTTTCAGGAAGATCTAACTTAACTAGTGTGTATGGGGAGGAAAACATGCCATGATTCCATCTATCCCAATTTATTTAGGTTTTAATATAACAGTGTTTGGAGTAGAGTATGATGTATCTTGTGTTTAGTCTCAGTGTTCCCGTTCCCTTCCCTGTGAAAAGCAGTAGCATGCATTCAGTTTCACAGTTCAGAAACCAGGGAGTCATCTTCAGCAATGTCCTTTCCCTCACCCTTCCATGTCCATTTCATCACTAAGCTCAGTCAATTTTATTGCCATTATTCTTCATTTTCTCCACTCTGTTCATGTCTGCTGCACCTTAGTCCAAGCTCCTAGCACTTACTGCGGGTTAAGAGTCTCCTCATTTATACCCTTAGCCTCCCCAATTTATTTTCCAGTTAGAATAAGCTTTTCTGAGTACAAATCCGATCATGGCTCCCGGTTTCCAAGAACTTTAGTAGGCTTTTCATTGTTCATATAACAAATCCTCAAATCTTCAGTGCAACTTACAGTGATCTTCATGGTCTCACCATCTTACACCTCACTCCACTCTCTCTCTTTGTCTCTCTCATCCATCTTCCAGTATCTCAAATACCTGTTTCCTCTTACTATAGGCCGTTATCTTTGTGTACAACATTTTTCTCCTTTCTTTTCACCTTCTTAACTCTTATGCATCCTTCATATCTTATCTCAATGATCTTTTCTCAAGAAAGCATTCCTTGACTTTCTTGAATATTGTAAACCTACCTGTGACATATAATGTCTTAGCATCATGCGACTGTCCTCCATCTCTCATCACAGCTGAATTTTATATTTACTTTGTGATTAACAGAGATTTCCCTCTCCCACTGCAGTAAAAGCTCCTTGAGGCAGGAAAAAGTTCAGCCCCTCACATGAAACTAGCACATAATTAAACATTTCAAAAATATTTGTTTAATGAATGACTAAATGGTTGAATAATCACTATGATGACTACTGGCTATTTTGGTTTGGCTAATGGTTTGATACTAATCTGTGGACCACCAACCTCAGTTGACTTGTCACTGTTGTAATAATACTGTGATCCTAGCTTGTGGTTGCAAGTGAGTGAGTGGACAGACTTACAACTGGCACATTGTCACATCTTATTTAGCACATGGCTTTAAGTTGTCAGATCATGTTTGTTCATAGGGAAGAGCAACAAACTAAAATTCTCAATTCTGCCCTGGTGGATAATATAAACATCGATGTCTCAACACTTCACAGATGTTGAGGCAGTAAGTTCAACTCAAAACAAGGAAACACCACATTTAAAAAGTAAGTGAATATAAGAGCAGATATAGTATAGATATGCTAATTTGCATCAGAGAAAAAGTACTCTGAGGCTGGCTCATTGTTCTTATCTTTGGCATGTGGAAGAGCATGATAAGAAGTGGGTCTGGCTTGAGCTCCATCCATACACATTTCTGTCTGAATTATCCAAAGGATCTAGTTGACTTATACAAAGGGCAGTGTTGACTTTGAAATCATTGTACAATATGAGCTTTAAGGGTAGTATGATAAAGTACTGCACATTTTCAATACAATAGCAAGAGAAAATAAATGTTCTTATTTTTCAAATATCATTTGAAAGAGTCAAAATTATTGTAGGTATATGTAAAAGATAATTAAAAAATAAATTGGAAAATGAGGAATAATTACTTTTCTTGAGTAAAAGATGTAAGGGGATATGACTAGCTGGAGTAAATCTTAGGATGTTTCTTATTTGCAAAATGCTACCAAGTAGCTCGGTAATAATTCACAGAATGCATAAAGACTTAAAAGACTGCTGCCTTAATGGAGGTTTATTTTTCTATTTTACTTATTAAGATCACCTCAATAATTCATTAATGGCAATACCTTAAATGAGAACAAAATCTCACGTATCTCATTTAAACCTGGCAACTGTGGTGACAGTTAATATAGTCACACCTCGGAGCCAGCAATTGTAGAGCAGCCCTGGGCTGTTAGAAACTGAAACCATCCCAGTTTTGATAATCCTAGGAACAATTATGTCCTCAGGTGAATGGTCAATTTCTAGGAAAACTTATTCATTATTCATTTGTGGGGAGGTGAGAGAACAATAATGAGCCCATACTGTAACTTCTGTTTGACATACTGAATTGGTTATTTGCTTCTTTTGTGAGGGCAACAACTGATTACCATTTTCTTGGAGGGAACAGGAGTTCCTGTAAAGATTTTACAACTTTCCTGTGCTTAGCACCTACTCAGGTGATGAAAAGAGAGTCATGTAACACTATCCTACTAGGCAAGGTGAATTCTCTGTTTTACTCAAACAGTTGCAAGTACACAGATAATTTAGACTTCTTACCTGCATTTACCAGGCAATTTTATTAAGCTACCATCATATCTTCTCTTTTTCATTTATCTTTTTACTATTCCTCTGAAGCAAAGCCACCATCATTTCTTATAGATATAATAAATAAAGTATTTACAATCATTTTTCACATAAAAATGCTCTAGGTAATAATTTTCAAGATATTGTTTGAGGTAAAATTTCAAAAGCAGACACTAATTTTAATACACATTTATGATAGTAAATACCTCATTTATATGACACCACTCACTGCTATATTTACAGTAGTCTGACTAATATAAAAAGATTCCATTTAAATCCATTTTGTATCCAATGTGTCTGTTTTAAATTTGAGACTTGTTCTTTTCCTGGCTGGTGTGGTACAGATGGAGCATCAACCCATCAGCCAAAAGATCGTGGATTCCATTCCCAGTCAGGGCATGTACCCAGGTTGCCGATTTGATCCCTGTTTGGGGTGTGTACTCCACTATGGGTACCAATTGATGTTTCTTTCTCACATCAATATTTCTCTCCCTCTTTCTCCCTTCTCCTCTCTCTAGAAAGCAATAAAAATATGTTCTTGAGTGAGGATAAAAAGAAAGGGCTTGTTCTTGCCATAGTGAATTAAGTTGGAGAAGCTCACTGATCCAGGTACTGGTTTCTTGCATATGCCATTCTTCAAAAATATTAGAGTTAAAAGTCAGTAAAAGCCTGCATTTGGGGAAAAGAAAGAACATATCACTATAAAAATTGGCTTCTATTTTACTTATTAAAATCGCCTTAATAATTCATGTGTGGCAATATTGTCAACAGGTAATAAATCTCATGTATCTCAGTTAAACTTGCTGTGCTGAAATCTGACATGCCAAATTATATTACATTTGGGTTTGCTACATGCAGAAGCATCCATACCTGATGTAAGGGGGGAGAGGCAGAGTGATTCTGGTCCACTTGTTGAAAGTGTCTGACACCAGGACCCGCTGCAGGTGATAACGACTGCATTCGACATTCGTAGGCAGACAATCCCTTACCAATGGATGCCACGATAATCCAAGATCTACTGAGTATTCTAATTCAATAGCTGAAATAGAAAGCGTTATTCTGATTAGAAATACATGTTTATAGACTCAGGAACCATACTTACTTATGTTTCCATTTCAATCAAATGTCAATTTGATTCCCCCCATCCATACAATGTTTTCTAGTTTGAGATATTTCCAGGTTTGATTTTTCCCTCTGTACATTGCTAGCTATTATTTTGACTTTCCATATTGAAATAATTTCTTTTAAAGGGATATAATCAAATGAAATAAAATGTAAGTAAATTTTACTGAGTCATTCCTCATAGTGAGCAACTTTAAGAACCATAACAAACCTATTGCTTCATATACAACTAAAGCAATAGTCATAATAGTTATAATTTATGTATAATGATTTAATCTAATAGTTATTCAATATATATTACATAAGTACATCTTTCTCTGCTGTGCAATGGGATACACAGGGACTCAGAGAGGTGCAGGAGGTAAGCGGGAGCCATGCAGTTTGGGCCAAAACATGCAGTCAACTTTGGGGCTTTGGAAAGATATTTCTTTCTTTTCTCTTCTTCTGAAACATTCAACTTATACTCCCTATTTTGTATTTTTCTCTCCCTATTCTCTTCTTGAGGTTTTATAAACTGCTTTAACCCTCACCTCCCTACTGAAATTACTTTCTATAAGGCTGTGATTCTCAATCTTGGCCACACACTGAAATCAGCTGATTACCTTTAGAAACTACTGATGTCAGGGTCTTCCCCTCGGTGGTTGTGATTTCACTCCTCTGGGGCATGGTGAAGGAGGCAGGAGATTTAATGCTCCCCAGGTGATTCTCAGGTACAGCCAGCATGGGATCACTCACTACCCTAAATAATAGCTTGTCTCAGTCTTCAGTGTACTTGTCTTCCCCACAGCATTGGACATTATTTTATTTTATTTTTTTTGTATACCCTTGACTGAAGACTGGTCCTCTCCTCTGGCTGGGAAGGTCATCCTCTTCAACTGAGTATGCAGCTTCAGGAGGGATGCACATGGACTGGTGAAGGAGGAAGGGGACACCTGCCTAGCCAGTCAGATCAGCCGAATCAACCCTAGTGATCAACCCTAGTGATCAACCCTGGTGATTAACCCTGTGACAGATGTCACAGCCAGAGTGCCCTCACATTCGCATTGGACATTACTGATCATCTCCTGAATCTTTAAATGTCCTTTTCTTCGGGGAGATATTATTCTGAATCAACTGTCTTACTTTCCCTCTGACTCCTGTGCTAACTAATGCAGCTATGGACATTCTTCCAGATTCCAGTTCTGGTCTTCTGTTCTATGTGTATACTCTTAGGGCTTCAATTATTACCCCTCTGCCAAGTTTTGTACCTCAGAATTGATTTTACTTATTCAACAAATGTTCATTCAGCTTGGCATGGTGCTGGGTGCTGGCATATTGTCATGCAGAGTAGAGACAAAGTCCCCACTCTCCATATTGAAGGTCCTCCCTAAAAAATATTTTCACTCCACATGACTTTTACTCAATACTTGAGACAGTCATCATTTTCCCTCATAAATAAACATCTTTTAAACTACTAAATTCTATCAATACCAATACTTTTACACTAGTTTTCTAGGTTCAAAATTTAGATATTATTTTAAAAAATTACTTTTCTCTACCCTGTTCAACCTGTCACCTAGTTTTGAGATCTGCTGCTTCCTTCATTTTTGTCTGCATTGTCTTGCATCAATTTTATCCATTCCATTTCTCTTCATGCTGCATAGGGCAGGTCTTCATTGTCTACCATGGAGATTACCACTGAGGTTTCTTTGCTGGGACTCTTCCTTACCTACCTTCACCAGCTCCTGAGTGAATATCTCTAAAACATACCATGGCACTCCTTGGCACTTGGGCCTTCTTATTCATGACCTTGTCGAGCATAAATTCTCATGACTGCTTTTTAAGGTCACTGTTGCTAACTGTGCTCATCCACTTTCCTCTTTCACTTTATCATTCAGTTCAACCTCTGTTAAAAGATTGTACCAAACTACAGTAGAAAGTACACATAGTTGAGCTTATAGGGCTGAGTTTCAGTCCTGGTGCTGCTCTGGGCTGACCATGTCATACCTTACCTCCTTGAGTTCTCATTAACCTCTTATGCTAATGAGGGAGTAGGTCTCTTGGATCTTAAGGTCTTTTCCTATTTTCCAATTCAGCACTCTGCTCTCTTCTCCATTAGATGCAAATATTACCTGTTCAAGAAGGTCTGCTCAGTTTCCCCCACAGAACAGGAGAGCTATCACCTCTGTTTCTTTGCTTATGCTGCCAGACAGCATGAGGTGTTCTCTCCTCTCCATTCACCCTTCAAATCTACTTTATCAATCAATGCCAGTTGAGACTTAACTCTTGTGTGAAATCTCACCAAACTCCTTGGATTGACCATTCATTGGCCATCTCTCTTTCCTTTGAACTCTCATCACATTTTGCATCATTACTCCTCCATGAAGCATTTGATTTAGTCATTTATTGGACTCCTCACTTTTTTGAAGTATCCCCTCAACTAGGCTGTATCTATTGAAGACAAGGTGCGTACTCTATACTTTCCAAGTTCCACTACTACTGTGGAATTCCCCCTAAGATATGCACATTAAGTTTAAATTAATGAAAATGTGAAAAAATCTGGATTTTGTAGAACCTTGGAAGTAACCAAATTCCTCAGATTTTGGTGCCCTAAGAGTCTAAAATAAAACAAGGCCTTTGTGAACATTCCAGTTTCAATCTCTTGGAAGCAGAGTGACATGGGGTAGTGAAAAACTAGAAGGTCCCCAGAACCCTGATAGGTCTGCAAGTTCTGATAGGTCTCCAAGTATCTAATGTTTCTATCTCTCCTAAGATAAGTCCATGAATGTGTGTGTAGACCTATCTACATCTAGATAGGTCTATCTAGACCTATGTGTGTAGGGTATGTGTGAGTGTGAGTGTGTGCATGTGCATCAAAACTTAGAAGACATAGACTGGTCACCATTAATAACTGTGGCTTAGAATATGCTATAACTTATGATGGCAAAGAGTAAATGAGACTCTTGCTATCATGAGTCCTTGGCTAAATTAGAACCAAATTTTATGATTCCTGGGGAGATGTAAAGGAAAAAATAACTGGACCAATGTAAAGCCCCATGAATTGAAACTCATGTATATACAGATTTATGTGAAAATCCTACTGCTTATACTGGCATTCTCCATGTGTTTAGATTCCTTTATTCCATAAACCAGATAATAAAAAAATCTGGATTTATAAAAAGTTATAAATTGGGGGTTACTATTTACATATAAAAGAAGTCTTTATAAACATGCACTTAAAAATAATCTCAACATTCTTATGCTTTAAAAAGTAAACTTCTAGATACACTTTGCCTCCTCATACAACCAAAAGAAGTACAATGACAAATTTAAGAACAAAAAACAACTAGAACTGCCAGAAAATCGAACTGTATGAAAGTCTGACAACCAAGAAGTTAGAGAAGAAACATTCATCCAGACTGGTAGAAGAAGCAGGGACAGGCAGCCAGGCAGAGAGGACTCTTGGCAAGGCAGTGGCTGAAGTACCAGGTGGGTGAGGCAGCGGCTGGCAGAATGAGGTAGGCAAGACAGCGGCTGGCAGACCAGGTGGTCTCACATTGATGTGGATAAACTGGGAGGAGCAACTGGGGAGCCAGACAGACTGCAAAACTCAGGGTTCCAGGGCAGGGAAATAAGGCCTCAAAACCTCTGTCTGTAAAAACCTATGGGGGTGGCAGTGGTGGGAGAGACTGCTAGCCTCACTGGAGAGTTCATTGGAGAGACCCACAGGGTCCTAGAATGTATACAAATCCACCCACCCAGGAATCAGCACCAGAAGGGCCCAATTTGCTTGTGGGTAGTGGGGGAAGTGACTGAAAGCCAGCTGAGAGCTGAGCAAGTGGTATTGTTCTCTCTTGTACCCTTCCCCCACATATAGCACCACAATGCATCAACATGGGTTGCCCTGCCCTGGTGAATACCTTACAACATAACAGGTGCACTGAGTCAAAGAAATATAGCCCAAATGAAAGAACAGATCAAAATTCCAAAGAAACAACTAAGTGACGAGGAGATAGCCAACCTATCAGATGTGGAGTTCAAAACCCTGGTAATCAGGATGCCCACAGAAATGGTTGAGTATGGTCACAAAATAGAGGAAAAAGTGAAGGCTATGCAAAGTGAAATGAAGAAAAATGTACAGGGAACCAGCAGTGAAGGGAAGGAAACTGGGAATCAAACCAATGATTTGGAGTAGAAGGAAGAAGTAAACATCAACCAGAATGGAAGAAACAAGAGTTCAAAAAAATGAGGAGAGGCTTAGGAACCTTCAGGACAACTTTAAATGTTCTAACATCCAAATCATAGGGGTGCCAGAAGGAAAAGAGGAAGAGCAAGAAACAGAAAAGTTATTTGAAAAAATAATGGAGGACTTCCCCAATCTGGCAAAAGAAATAGACTTCCAGGAAGCCCAGGAAGCTCAGAGAGTCCCAGAGAGGCTGGACCCAAGGAAGCACACATCAAGGCACATCATAATCATGTTACCCAAGGGTAAAGATAAGGAGAGAATCTTAAAAGTACCAAGAGAAAGGGAGATAGTTATCTACAAATGAGACTATCAGCTGACTTCTCAAAAGAAACCTTATAGGCAACAAGGGCCTGGAAGGAAGTATTCAGTCATGAAAGTCAAGGACCTACATTCAAGATTACTCTATCCAGCAAAGCTATCATCTAGGATGGAAAGGCAGATAAAGTGCTTCCCAGATAAGATAAAGCTAAATGAGTATAACATCACTAAGTCCTTATTATATGAAATATCAAAGGGACTTATCTAAGGTGGAAAAGAAGAGGATCAAAAATATGAACAGTAAAATGACAACAAACTCACAGCTATTAACAACTGAACCTAAAAAAACAAAAACAAAAACAAAAACAAAAACAAACTAAACAAACAACTGGAACAGGAACAGAATCACAGAAATGGAGATCACATGGAGGGTTATTGATGGGAAGGGGGAGGGAGGAGAATGGGGGAAAAGGTACAGGGAATAAGAAGCATACATGGTAGGTACAAAATAGACAGGGGGAGGTTAAGGATAGCATAAGAAATGGAGAAGCCAAAGAACCTAGATGTATGACCCATGGACATGACCTAAGGGGCAGGGAGAGTCAGTGGGTGGGCAGTTGCAGGGTGGAGGGGAATAAAGGGGAGAAAAAAATGGGACAACTATAATAGCATAATCAATAAAATATACTTAAAAATAAAAAATAAACTTATAGACGTCAATATTAAGACTAAACTGCAGAATAACCATCATTTGGAACCACTTGAAAGCTAGCTGAATGGAAATCTTACAACTACAGAATTAAAGAAGCCACATTGAGACCAGTAGGAGAAAGCAGAGATGCAAAACAGGCTGGTCCCAAACCCACGTTAGATATCATGGTAGATAAAAATTGGAAGAGATATCTAAGCAACAGAGGTACTCTGTGAGGAACAAGGGGTCCCAGCCCCACACCAGTTCCTATAGTCCAGGGTTCCAGGGCTAGGAAAAGTCCTTGTAATTTCTGGCTGTGAAACTGGGGGGATTGTGGCTGAGTGAGACTGAGGGCTTCTGGAGTTCCAAGCAGTTCCTCTTGAAAGGCCTAGGCATGAACTTACTCAGTCTGAGCTCCAACACTGGGGCAGCAGCTTAATGGAATCAGATACATACAGGGAGGAAGTGAATTGACTGGCATCATGGGGGGAACTAGGGGCACACCTTTCTACCAGACAAAAGTGCTAGCATAAGCCATCATTCCTTTGCCCTTTCCCCACAGAGCCAGCAGGTGGGTGCCATGTCTGAGACTCCATCAACCTGGCTCACACCATTTGTCCCACCCTAGTGATTCCCTGAGACCTTGCTCCACCCAACTTGTGGGCCTATCCAAGCTGTTTCGAGTGGCTTATCCAGGCAGAAGGCCTATCTTGGCTCATGCTTCAGGTTTTCCTAAAAATCCCTCAAACAAGCAGGATCTGGCTTCGGCATGCCTCATACCTCTTCCTAAGTGGCACCAGGCCTGGCCTCTTGCGGCAGTCAGCCTCGGTTCAAAGCTTGGCCTCACCTGGGCACCTCCAAGCCTGGAACAACTAGCAGCCATCTGCAGATCACTTTGTAGCCCATGCCAGTAGCCCTAGGCAGAACACAGGCAAGGCTGACCTTGGCTGGTACCTCCCAGGAGGCTCCAGAGACAGCACATGTAGTGAACAGCTTCAGACTACAACCAAGTACAACCTCCAAAAGTGACACACTCAAGAGTGGACTCAGTGGCCACCAGAGCCTGACCAAAGTAAGTTCTTCTCTGTGGAGTGGGACCCTGCAAAGGAGATCCTCCACAGTGGTTGGAGGTTGTGTTCAGTGGTTGCAGCCAGTACTTGTAGCTGATCCACCTGGGGGTAAATCCTTCCCATTGATGTGCCAACAGTAATCAAGGGTCAACTACAACAGGAGGGTATATACAGCCCACATGGGGGTTGAGGGGTTGGGGTACACCTGGAGTTCTCAGCTTAGGTGATTGAGGAGGCTGTGCCCTGCAGTATACCTACTACATTAGGCCACTCTACCAACCCCAGAAGACATAGTAGCTCTACCTAATACACAGAAACAAACACAAGGAGGCTGCCAAAATGAGGAGACAAAGAAATACGACAGAAATGAAAGAACAGATCAAACTCCAGGAAAAGAACTGAACAAAATGGAGACAAGCAATCTACTAGATGCAGAATTCAAAATACTGGTTATAAGGATGCTCAATGAACTTAGTGAGAACTTCAGTAAAGAAATAGTAAGCATAAAAAATGTGTGCAAACCAAAAAAGAACCAGTCAGAAATAAAGACTACACTAACTGAAATAAAGAATAATTTACAGGGAATCAACAGTCAAGTAGATGAAGCTGAGAATCAAATCAATGATTTGGGATATAAAGAAGCAAAAAACAGTGAATGAGAACAGGAAAAAGAAAAAAGAATCCTAAAAAATGGAGATAATGCAAGAAGCCTCTGGGACAACTTCAAGTGTATCAATATTTGTATCATGGTGGTGCTGGAAGGAGAAGAGAAAGGAAGAAATTTACCTACTTGAAAAAATATTGACAGAAAACTTCCCTAATCTGCTGAAGGAGATAGACATAAAAGTCCAGGAAGCACAGAGAGTCCCAAAGAAGATGAACCCAAAAATACCCCCCACCAAGGCACATGATAATAAAAATGCCAAAGGTTAAAGACAAAAATACAATCTTAAAAGCAGCAAGAGAAAAGCAGTTAGTAACTACAAGGGAGCTCCCGTAAGACTTCTAGCTGATTTCTCAACATGAATGAAAAAGGTGAAGTTATTAAGAAGTATAAATTGGTTGTTTCAGAACAGTCATGGGGATATAAAGTACAGCATAGGGAATATAGATAATAATATTCTAATAATTTTGTATGTTTTCTGATGGGTGCAAGATTTATCGAGATGATCACATAGTAAGTTACATAATGTCTAATCACTAGTGTATACACCTGAAAGTAATATAATATTGTATGTCAACCATAACTGAAAAAAAAGATTAAAAAGTAAACTTCTAAAACTCAATTTACATACATTTTTCAAGGCTGCAGTTATGGTTTGGTTTAGAGGGCACCTGGGTGTTTTTACAGACTTGTCAGAGACTTCCATTTACATACCTCTGTCCCTACCCGGATACGGGATACTTACCATAACAAGAGTCTGTGACTGAGCAGGAGGCAGCAAAATCTATCTGCAGAAATGAATCCTCATTCACAGCAATGTCTGTGGTGACTACATAACGGGTGCTGGCCTTTTCGATGAAGACCAGGGCATCTCCGGTAGAACCACACACAGGCATCTTGGTGCCTCCGGGGTGAAGTAGCCATTTCCTACTCTCCAAAGTTGTAAAATCATCCTCCAAGACTGTATTACCAGAAATATTTCCTCCAATAAGAATCTGGAATGTATTTTTAAAAACCCACAAATTTTTAATTTGGTTTTAGGATATAAGAAAGTATAGTCTTTTTTGTTTGTTTTCAGTTGTTGGAACAGAACTGGCATTATACAGCAAACACAACATTAGCAGCCCTTTCAGAATGCTCTTGTTTATGTGGTCTGCTTGTCCATCTGGCAAGAAGCTACAGAAAACAAATCGAAGGATTGACAAAACCATTCACAGCCTTCATGGGCCAAATTGTGCCTTTGGAAACGACATGTGCCCAAACTGGCACAGCAAAATTTGGCTAACGTGATTATTTTTCATGTAAAATTTCTATTTAAGGACAGTTGTATCCTGAGGCATTTCATTTAAATTCTTTGTATGGATTCTACAGTTTGTTAACAGGTTCTATTTGATATGCATTTTATTATGTATGAAGATCCTTTAGAGTTGTCCATAGGATATTAGGAAGATTTATTTATTTTTTTTCTTCAAAGGCTAGGAAAGAGGATTTGGGAGTTATTGCATGTGGCACTGATGCTAATTTGCACATTTTCCTTTTCAGAGAATTATAACCTTGTCTCATGCTTGATAAAGTACTTCTATCCATATGGCAGAATCCTCTCTAAGCAGGAACTGGGGCCTCTTTTGTGTCCTTTATTTTTTATAGGCTCAGACAATTGAAGGAAAAGAGAGTGAAAGGAAGTTAAACGCCATATCTAATTTAGCTGTGTGCCATGGGGCTAGTCACTTGACTGTTTGTTGTGGGCTTCCTCCACTGAACTAAGGGGTTGGACTAAATGCTATCTAAGGCCATATTCAGGTTCAGTGACAAAATTATAGCAGTTACCCTAAAGGGACTGACCTGGTCAATAACCCAGGGGCTGTAGAAGTGCCCATTTTCAGATGGTTGCCACCAGCGAAGGCGAGTGGAAGCAGAACGGGCTTTCATGGGTATCTCCAGAGCGATGTACCTGCCCACATTGCTGGAGTTGCTGAAAAGGAACTCTTGAAGGAGACTCCATGAGAGGCCGCCATTGAGAGAGTATTGCAGAAGCACAGGTTGGCTCCTGGGATCTGGAACACCTTTACCACATCCCAGTCTCATGAAGAACTGCACAAATCTGACATGAGTAAATTTACTGTAGATATCTACTTTAGTGAGAAATTCACACAGTTAGCAAAAGACAAGCACACAGGGTAATCAGGGAATGCATGGTTTATTGAATATAATGAATTAATGAATGTCCAAGGAAATAATTTCAAAGCCCAATTTTCCTTTTTAACATGAAAGGGAGTTAATAAAATGTGAAGTCTGAAAAAAGGCAATTCTTCACCCATATTTACATTTTGTGCCCCTCCACAGAGGTGAGTCTGAGGAAAGGAGCATTCACTGTACCCTTTGGCTATTCTATAAGTAGATGGGAGGGGTTTACCAAGTTTGGGAATATGTATTGTTAGCTACTTAAGATAAATTTGGATCCTTGTCCTTAGTATCTGAAACTGGGAGAATATAATCAATGCAGTTTATGTATTTTATTGGCAAAATTGTCCATTTTCAGGTTATACCAGTAGTTTTTTAGATTGCATATTATTGGTTTTGGGAGACACATTTAAATTCACCAGTTGTTAAGGGCTCTTTATAAAAGGTCAGGCATCTTTTGTAAGAGGTGTGTGAAGCCTGGGCCTCTTTCCTGCCTTTTTGCCAGCGGCAGGAAAGCATGAGTGTGGAGTGGTGGTGACAGTGGGCTGTGCCAACTTCTGACTACTGCTGGGTGTGCGATACATGGTACTGGCGATCAAGAACTGTGGCAGCTAGCCAGTGAAGCCTGTCCAGCTGGCAGGGAGGTAGACAGAGTGGCAGCAAGCAGCTGGGGTGCCAATGAAAACTAGCTCACATGTTATCACTGGCAGGCAAGCGGCTGGTGCCTGGTCTGGTTGCTGTGCTACCTGGTAATGCAGAATAAATTTCATGTGTAACCCAACACACACACCAATTAGGTATGCAGATCACACATATGAAATACATTGGAGCTTATGACAAAGGTTATAGTTCCATATATAAAGCCATGCATTCTTCATGGGTTCCTCCTCTCCCCCATCTCCATTTACTGGGTATTCATTTATCTCATAACCTGAGAAAATTGGGATTTTACATGGAGCATTTTGAGGTTAATATATGCAAATCCTACACAGCATGCTACAGAGATGAGATAAATAATGGAGCTTTTAACATTGGATTAATAAAAAAAAACATGGTTAGTGCCTAGTGACATTTATATCTATAAAAATAATAATCATTCACAAAGAAAAACTTTTAGCCAATTCTCTACTTGTATTGGGAAAATGTTTATAATAATTTAGTCATAGATAAACCATGTAAGATTATTTAGAAAAACCTAATAATTTTTAAATTAGACGACTCAGCTGCCAAAGATAAATCTGAAATAAAGAGCATCAAATTAAATCATATGCACTAAAATAGGATGGTGATAAATAAAATCTTGCTGCTTCTAACTGTAAAATTATTATCCCACAGATAGAATTG
Organism: Phyllostomus hastatus; assembly: GCF_019186645.2. Lineage (NCBI taxonomy): Eukaryota > Metazoa > Chordata > Mammalia > Chiroptera > Phyllostomidae > Phyllostomus > Phyllostomus hastatus. The sequence goes on from NW_025334041.1 coordinate 45,312,478, forward strand.
TATTTTCTATTGAAGCATAATCAAATTTATAAATTCAATAAATAAAGATTTAGGAGGAAGAGAAGGATAATATGTTATATTTTCATTTACTCTTAAATGTTTCAAAAAACAAAAACATCAGTTTTTTGTTCACTTGTAAAAATAGGTCAGGGTTCCATTTTACACATGTAAATTCTCTTTTTTATTTTCCTGGCTAAGTGTTTGGCACATCAAATGGTCAAAGGGTATACGTTTTGACAGGACATAATCCTCTGAGTGAGTTTAAAATGTTACTGAGTGACCGTGCTCAACTTAGAAAATGAGTGCTTAGTATGTATGAATGAACCATTGGAAAGAAATGTTTATAAAAAGTAAGGCCATACTTCAAATGTTCTTAAGTTGCTAATGGATATAAAATTAATTGTGAGTAATTTGAGAATGTATTATATTTCAATTAGGCTTTCTACTAAGCATGGCATAAATAATTTCTACACAGTCCAAGTGCTAATGAGAAATATTCTATCGAAGATGTAACATTATTTTCCTGAAGCTAAAGTTAAATATTGTCATTTCCTAGTGACCATCTTGAAAAACACCAGATATTAACTTTGTCTATCTGTGTTTCGTTTCTGACCTAGTTATTGCACAAAGCTCTCCCAGTTTTATAATGAAAATTATGTAAATTGTGTCCTAATGGAGTTTTTGATAAGAGAGAAACAGCATTTCCAATGGAAGACCTTGTCTTTGAGATCTCTGCTTCTTTCTGATTCAATTATTTTCTGCCACTGTACATTATATGTAATTTCCCAACAGCATTCAAAAGTGATTACCTAGCATGTGATAAATCCAGATCTCGTGTCATCAACATGCGCAAGCCCTCTTCATTGAAAAAGAGGTTGTTTCCACTGGAAAGGATTCCACACTTCCGAGATGGCTTTCCACCACTCATTAATAAGAATCTATCAGATTCTAGCTGACCTGAAAAAGGTGAAATATGTGGTTTACCTATGACTCCAGTTACAGTCATATTATTTTTTAAGTATTATAAGTGCTTTGTGTAGTTTTAAAATAGGAAGTCATAAATATCAAAGTCACAGAGTTTGGGATAAGAGGTCTCTTCAACATTTTAGCATATTTGAACTGTTTAACCTTGGCTATATAATTTAAGGATTTGCATGACAAAAGGAGGGGGCCCTTTCCTGAGTATATATGGTCCAGCCAGATGGGCCCCTCCTTTCTGCATCTCTATACTTCAAAAAAAAAGACACTGGCTCATCAGTGAATGAGGGAGTGTAATGTGGCCTTTCCACAGGCTTCACTGTGTCCTTGCTACTGTGAAGGCAGACAAGTGTTACATAAAATAAAGAACAAACTGACAGTGACCAGAGAGGAAGGGGAGGGGGGATAACAGGGGAAAGAAGAGGAAGGGTCAAGTCAAGGAACATGTGTATGAAGGACCCATGGACAAGGAGAATAGGGTGAGGAGGATTGAATGTGGGAGAGCAGGGTTGGACAGGGCGGGCGAGAACAGTGGGGTAAAAATGGGGATGATTGTAATTGAACAACAATAAAAAAATTAAAAAACCCCCCACAGTTTTAATGGGAGAAATTTCAGTATAATTTAATATTTTCTATTAAACAATAGCTTTCAAAACTAGCTCTCAGATCTCCTCAGATATTCATCTTAAATCTACTTCAGTTTTTTGATTATGGTAAAATTCACATAACATAGAATTTACCATTTTCATCATTTTAAAATGAACAATGAAGTGGCATTTGCCACATTCCCAATGTTGTGTAACCTAGTTCCAGAAATTTATCATCTGTAAATAAAGCCTTGTCCCCATTAGGCAGTTACTCCTCATTTCCCTCTCACCCAGTCCCTGGTAAACACTAATCTGCTTTCTGTATCTATAGATTTGTCTATTTTCAATGATTCATATAAATGGAATCATATGATATATGGCCTTTTGTATGTTACTTCTTCATCTGCATGATGTGCATAAGATTCATCCACATGATAGTAAGTACCAGCATTTCATTCCTTTTTATGGTTAAATAAATAATGTATTGATATACCTAAATATAATGTTAGAATGTACCTTAAAGCCATAAATAATTTTAACAAATATAACTTGGGAAAAAGAAAAAATCTTTAATACTACTATCTTAGCATAGATAGTTATAACATTTGTTTAAGACTTTCTTTTATGAGGATACTTTCCCATAGTTTTATCCAACTATGGATATGCATAGAGTGCATACCCAAAGAACATATAATTGAGAATAATTTCAATTATTACATCACACACATTTTTTTCATGTTTTAGCCTTATCTTCACATATAATGATATTAGATTCTAGGTATAACTGAGATACAGAAAGTGATAAGAGGCTAATTAATGGGTTCATGATAAAGTAATGAAAGGAATTTATATTCTGGAAACTTGTTCCCTCTACCCAAGAAGATTAGCCCTCCATAGAAATTTTATAAAATTACCAGTAATGAGAAATTACATGTGAAAGACAGTGATGAAAATAACCTTAGTTTTTCTCAATTATGTTTTTGTTCACTCTCAATGGCCATTGTTTCAACAATGGAACCCTATAAATTCAGAACTAAATGAAGACTTGGGTGGTTTCAATTGTAGTGATAAATGATGAAATATTAGAGTAGAACTTAATGATTACTTTTATATTAAACTTGTGTTTAATATGTAAATTCCTTCACAAAGCTACATATAATTTATAAGAAAAGATAACCTTCAAAATCATCCTTGAGAAAATCAGGATTTTTGGTGCTTATTTTACAGGTTGGACCTGAGTAGCCAGGATCACAAATGCACTTGGTTCCATTGATACAACTCCCATGTCCATTACACATCTCTTCACACTGGGGACCAATGTAGACATTATCAATGGCCCATGTCACTGGCTGAGAGCCAGCAGGGTAAAATCCTTGGTACCACCTGAAACGCACAGATCTGGAAAAGAGGTACAAGTCTTTCAAAATCTAATCAACAGATCAACATACCTTCAAAGTAAGCACATCTGATCAGTGAGCAATGAGCAGTTAGTACCACTGTACCACAGTCAGAAAGAGAAAACATAATTCAACATGTCAGGGATGCTAACTCCATTCCTCAGTGGGATTTTGCCAATAAGGTTCTTGCTTCCAGTAAGCTCTTCCCAATTCTATCTCTATGTCCAAATTCCAACTTTTTCAATATTGACTTTCTGGGTGAAGCTTTCTACATCCTACTATCTATACTCTGTATAACTAATCTTTTATTTTAATTGAGGTAAAATTCACATAACACAAAGTAACCATTAACTATTTAAAGTATATAATTTGGAGGCATTTAGCAGATACAGAGTGCTGACCAACCATCACCTCTACAGAGTCCTAAGACATTTTCATCACCTTAAAAGGAAACCCTGTGTGCATTAAGCAGCCCCCCTACTCCCTGCCTCTGGCAACCACTAATCTACTCTCTGTCTCTATGGATTTACTTATTCTGGGTATGAACTCATACAGTATGTGACCTTTAGTATATGGCTTTGTTCATTTAGCAAGTTTTCAAGGTTCATTGATGTTGTACCAAATATCAGAATTTCACTCCCCTTCTTTTGACTGAATAATATTCCATTGTGTAAGTATACTGTTGGGAAATGTCCTGCCTGGTTTCAGAAGCTGTAACTCCCCATGACTAAAGGACCTTAGGAACATAAGCCACTAAGGGGGCAAAGCTTATCTTCCTGGCAGGGGCACTGCCTCTGCCCCCTTTTACTTCATTCTGCTTGGCCCCAGATGGATGACTGATTAGCCAATGATGGGTAAGATTCCTCAAGGGAGGGATGATCTAAGACAGGCATGGTCATGAAGGGGCCCTCAGGGAAGGACTTGGGGGGCTATAGAAAAAGGGGGTGATGGACCCTCACCCCTTGGCTTTGACATAGTCTGAGTCCTCATTCTGTCTACAAGAAGTTTCCTAATCTCTTGGCTGCCTTACTTCCCCTGCCTGATTTAAGCCTGAAAAAATGCTGGAGGGTGGTGTAGCCCTAGCAGGAACAGGTGGTTCCCCATGGCAATCAGGCCTAAGAAAGAATGCATAAAATCCTGTGAAACTTGCTTTGCTAAGAATGTCCTCAATTTTCTGATAAGGGTCCAAGCATAAAATGAGTTTGTTTTCCAAAGTTTTGTGGCCCTTTAGCTAACTGACCCTGACTCAGAATAAGCCCTCAGAGTTCTTTGAATGTTATCTATTGTTTGATCATTACTACCTGACAATGATGAATGAGGACCTTCCTTGATATAATGCTCCCAGAAAGCAATAAAAGCCTGTCCAGGCAAGGGTTGGGGTACTCTCTCACCCAGAGATTAGCCATGCTGTCCCTTTTCTACACAGGACTTCTGCAGCCTGTGTGAGTTTGTTTATTGCATCCACACCACCGCAGACACCGCTGGCCAGAGTCTGCATCAGTATGCCAACTTTATTTATCCATTCACCAGCTGATGGACATTTGTTTCTACCTTGTGGCTATTGTGAATAGTGCTTCTGGGAAGATTCATGAGTGAGTATTTGCTTAAATACCTGTTTTCAATTCTTTTGGGTAAAGTAGTGAGATTACTGGGTCATGTAGCAAATAACTAATCATTTAATTAGTCTCTCTTGTTCTCTCTCTTCCATAATTTTGATGAAATTTCCATTATTATAGTTACCACAGGTGCATGTATTTAAAAGCATACCTATTTTCCTTATTGGCTGTGAACTCCTAGGGGCCAATCTCCATGCCTTTTTCTTCTTTGCACCTTCCATGGTGCCCCATACAGTGTGTAGATACACTGGGTGCTCAATAAATCTTTGTTGTGTGTTTTGTTATGAAAAGCCTTAATAGCCAAACTAAGGTGTTTTGGATTTTATTCTACTGGCAAGAGAGAACCCCAAAAGATTATTTTAAAGAGAGGAGTGATAAAATCAGATTTATTTTAGACAGATGTCTCTTATTTCTTAATTTCTTATTGTATCAAAGGTAATTTTTCTTTTTATTTAAAAGTGAATTGTCTTATATTACAAAATTCAGTTCAGAGAAGGATTTATTTTAGAGGGGACAGATATAGAGATGGCATGTATATTCATCTTGGTATCTTGTGAATCTGTCCAATTTTCAATTATCATAGAAACCAAATCCACAATAATTTTTTAAACAGAAATTAGAAGTCAATATTAGAAGACTTTATTAGATTTCTAAAGTTTGGTAGAGAGTAAAACAGAAGGAGTCAAGTTCCCCCATATAATTTTAACCCTCATTTCACTGTTTATAGCAAGACTCTAACTGCATTAAGCTGCCCCAAAAATGCCAGTTCATAATTAAATTTTACTTTCAAATACTTAGCAGAGTTTAGTCTTGGCAAGAAGCTCTTCCTATCTTGTGAACTTTCAGACTGCTGAGTTGAGGGAAATGGCTGGAGTTTTCCTTTGAACAAAAGCCTGCATGGTCTTTTAACTTCTTATTTATTCAAATGTTCTGAATACAAATGAACCACCTTGGTTGGATATTTATTATTGTTCACCTGCCTTGACACAAAAACTGCAAGTGCTATGATAAATGGTCTGAAAGATTTGGTCTCACTGTGGTTGCCTTCTGCTGAAATCTTATCTTGAAAATTTCTCACTGCCACCCTCCCTGGCGAATGTCAGCATCTGTTCTCCTAAGCCAGTGATATTCAAAAGGACCTGTTCTCTAAATGTAAACTTAAAGTTTCAAGCACACAAAAGTGCTTTCACTAAATAGGGATTTTGGTTGACTCATTATGAGCCATATAAAGCAAAAGCAATTAGGAGTTTCAAAGAAAAAAGACTTTAGACAAAAAGAACACAAAGGTGATGTGAATAAAATTCAATGGAAGCTCAGTACTTACACTTCAAATATATGGAGCCAAAAATGGCCATTTCTGCAGCTGATAACATTTAAAATACTTTTTATGGTGCTCATTGTCCAGTAAGTACACAGAAAGGGGTACTCTAAACATGGGTTATACATTTTTTTTTAGGATCTAGCACTTGTGCCATTATTATGTACAATGCTGAATACAAACCAAGGGATGCTTCATTGAGTTGGAGAAAATTTAACTTTTGCCTTCCAGCAATTCATGGCTGTGTGGGTTTTAAGAAGACTTTTAATTCTTTTCCTGAAACAAGGGCTAGACAACATTATGGAGGCAAATTCTTTTTTGCAGAAATGGTTGAAGGCAGTTTGAAAGATAGCTTTATACCATCATGAGAGTGGGCATGCCTCCTTAACAGATTTACTTTCTTGTCATAGAAATAAAAATGACATGGGGACGGGAAGATGGCGGCTTTACTCTAGGCAGCATTTTTCTTGGCTTCTGTGAAGAGGAGAGAAACTCTCAGATCGGTGGAGAAACAGAGCAAGTGGACTAGGTTACCGAATCACTTTTGAAAGCAGGACATCAAAAATTATTGTGATCATGGAAAAACCAGACGATCACAAAAAAGAGTAGGGGGAAGCTGTGAACACCAGGATATAGGAAGGAAGGAGATTGCACCACTGAATCTCACAAATATTCTACCACAGAAGTTCACACCATAATTACAGGGAATCAGGACAGATCAAATTAACAAACAAGAAGAAAAAAGAAGAAACACACGAACAATGAGAAAACAAAGAAACAACCCCCAACTGAAGGGAAACGAGGAAGACTCAGGAAAAATGCTAAATGAAATAGAGGCAACTCAACTATCAGATAGTGAGTTCAAAACAATGATTATCAGGAAGTTCAATGAACTCACATTGAGTTTTCAGAAATTAGAGGGAAACTACATCAATCTCACTGCAAACTATATAAACATGAAAAAGGAAATAGAAACTCTCAACAAAGGTCAAGAGGAAATGAAGAATACAATTTCTGAACTGAAGAACACAGTAGAAGGAATGAAAAGCAGGATCGATGAAGCAGAAGATCGGATTAGCGAGCTGGAGGACAAAGTAGAAAACAACATCCAGAAAGAGCAAGAAAAGGAAAAGAGGCACAGAAAGAATGAAGAGGGATTAAGAGAAATGCAAGACAATATGAAACGTGATAATATCCGTATAATAGGGATACCAGAAGGAGAAGAAGAAGAGCAAGGGATTGAAAACCTAGTTGAGCAAGTAATGAAGGAGAACTTCCCTAATTTGATGAGAGAAAAAGTCACACAAATCCAGGAAACACAGAGAGTCCCAATCAAGAGGAACCCAAAGAGGCCCACCTCAAGACACATCATAATTAAAATGGCAAAATTTCAAGACAAAGAAAGAACCTTAAAGGCAGCAAGGGAGAAACAGGAAGTAACATACAAGGGAGCCCCAATAAGGCTAACAGCTGACTTCTCAATGGAAACACTTCAAGCCAGAAGAGAATGGCAAGAAATACTCCAGGTAATGAGAACCAGAGGTCTGCAATGAAGGCTGCTATATCCAGCAAGGCTCTCGATCAAGATAGAAGGCCAAATAAGAAGCTTCCCAGACAAAAGAAGTCTAAAAGAATATGCCTCGACCAAACGAGCTCTGCAAGAGATCCTAAAGGGACTGCTTTAAGGAAGTGAAGGAAAAGAGAGAGAGAGAGAGAGAGAGGAACGCACGTACATAAAAGACAATGAATAAGTACCTATCAATAATAACCTTAAACGTAAATGGATTAAATGCTCCAATCAAAAGACACAGAATAGCTGAATGGATAAGAAAAAATGACCCACATATCTGCTGTCTACAAGAGACCCACCTCAGGATAAAAGACCTACACAGGCTGAATGTGAAGGGCTGGAAACAAATCTTCCAAGCAAATGGATAGGAAAAAAAAGCCGGGGTAGCAATACTCATATCAGACAAAATAGACTTCCAAAAAAGGTCCATAAAGAGAGACCCAGAAGGTCACTTCATAATACTCAAGGGAAGAATCCATCAAGAAGACATAAATATTGTAAATATATATGCACCCAACATAGGAGCACTGAAATCCATAAAGAAAAGCTTAGAGGACTTCAAGAAAGATATGGACAGCAACACAATTATAGTGGGAGATTTTAACACCCCACTATCAAAAATGGACAGATCTTCCAAACAAAATATCAACAAAGATATTGTGGCATTGAACAATACCCTTGAGGAAATGGACTTTACTGATATATACCGAGCCCTCCATCCAAAAGAAGCTAAATATGCATTCTTTTCAAATGTACACGGAACATTTTCAAAGATAGACCACATGACAGGACACAAAACAAGCCTCAACAATTTCAAGAAAATTGAAATCATACCAACCATTTTTCTCAGACCACAAGGGACTGAAGCTAGAAACCAACCCTAAGGAAAAAAACCAAAAACACTCAAAATCATGGAGATTAAATAGCATGCTATTAAACAATGAATGGGTCAAGGATGATATTAGGGAAGAAATGAAAAGGTTTCTGGAAACAAATGAAAACGAACTCACAACAACCCCAAACTTATGGGACACAGCCAAGGCAGTCCTGAGAGGGAAGTTCATAGCGATACAGGCCCACCTAAAAAGGTTAGAAACATTCCCAATAAACAACCTAACCCTACGTCTACAGGAACTCGAGGAACAACAACAAAGGCAGCCCAGAGCAAGCAGAAGGAAGGAAATAACCAAGATCAGAGCAGAATTAAATGACATAGAGACTAAAAGCACAATTCTAAGAATCAATGAATCCAAGAGCTGGTTCTTTGAAAAGATAAAGAAAATCGGCAAGCCCTTAAGCAGATCATGAAGAAAAAAAGAGAGAAGACCCAAATAAACACAATCAGAAATGAAAGAGGAGAGATTACAACAGATACCACAGAAATACAAAGGATTGTAAGAAATTACTACAAAGAACTGTATGCCAAGAAATTTGAAAACCTAGATGAAATGGACAACTTTCTAGAAAAATATAATCTTCCAAAACTCAATGAAAAAGAAGCAGAGAGCCTGAACAGACCAATAACAACAAAAGAAATTGAAGCAGTAATCAAAAAACTCCCAACACTCAAAAGCCCTGGACCAGATGGTTTCACAGGAGAATTCTACAAAGCATTTAAGGAAGAGCTAACCCCTATCCTTCACAGACTATTCCAAAAAATCAAAAAAGATGGGAGTCTCCCAAACTCTTTTTATGAGGCCACCATCATCCTAATTCCAAAACCAGATAAAGACACAACAAAGAAAGAAAACTTCAGGCCAATATCACTGATGAACATTGATGCTAAAATCCTCAACAAAATACTGGCAAACCGCATCCAACAATACATTAAAAAGATCATACACCATGACCAAGTGGGATTCATTCCAGGGATGCAAGGATGGTTCAATATTCGCAAGTCAGTAAATGTAATACATCACATAAACAAAAGCAAAGACAAAAACCACATGATTCTATCAATTGATGCAGAAAAAGCATTTGATAAGGTACAGCACCCATTCATGATAAAAACACTCGGCAAAGTGGGAATAGGGGGAACATTCCTCGACATAATAAAGGCCATATATGAGAGGCCTACAGCCAGCATCATACTCAATGGGCAAAAATTAAAATCTTTTCCACTAAGATCAGGAACAAGGCAAGGCTGTCCACTTTCACCACTTCTGTTCAATATAATACTGGAAGTTTTAGCCACAGCAATCAGACAAGAAAAAGAAATAAAAGGCATTCAAATCAGAAAGGAGGAAACAAAACTGTCACTGTTTGCAGATGACATGATAGTATACATAGAAAATCCTATAGACTCTACCAAAAAACTGCTTGACCTAATAAATGAATTTGGCAAAACAGTGGGATACAAAGTCAATATCCAGAAATCAAAGGCATTTCTGTACACCAACAATGAAACAGCAGAAGCAGAAATCAAGGAAAAAATCCCATTTGAAATAGCAAAAAAGAAAAAATAAAATATCTAGGAATAAACCTAACCAAAGAGGTAAAAGACCTGTATTCAGAAAACTATATAACACTCAGGAAAGAAATCAAAGGAAGACACAAACAAATGGAAACATATACCGTGTTCATGGATTGGAAGAATTAATATCATCAAAATGTCCATACTACCCGAAGCAATTTACACATTCAATGCAATTCCTATTAAAGTACCAATGGCATATTCCACAGACAGAGAACAAACACCTGAAAAATTTATATGGAATTATAAACGACCCTGAATAGCTGCTGCAATTTTGAGAAAGAAGAGTAAAGTAGGAGGGATCACAATACCCGACCCTAAACTATACTACAAGGCCACTGTAATCAAAACAGCCTGGTACTGGCACAAAAACAGGCACATAGACCAATGGAACAGAACAGAGAGCCCAGAAATAAGCCCAAGTCTCTATGGTCAATTAATATTTGACAAAGGAGGCAGCAACATAAAATGGAATAAAAATAGCCTCTTCAACAAATGGTGTTGGGAGAACTGGACAGCCACGTGCAAAAAAATGAAACTTGAGCACCAACTTATACCATATACAAAAATAAATTCAAGGTGGATAAAAGACTTAAATATAAAAGGTGACACCATTAAAGTCCTAGAGGAGAACGTAAGTAGGAAAATCTCAGATATTTCACGAAGAAACTTTTTTACTGACGTGTCCCCTAGAGCAAGGGACATAAAGGAAAGAATAAACAAATGGGACCTCATCAAAATGAAAAGCTTCTGCACAGCTAAAGAAAACAGTATCAAAATTAAAAGAGAACCAACTGTATGGGAAAACATATTTGCCAATGATACCTCAGACAAGGGTTTAATCTCCAAAATATATAAAGAACTTACAAGACTGTACTCTAAGAAGACCAGGAATCCAATTAAAAAGTGGGCAAAGGACTTGAACAGACACTTCTCCAAGGAGGACATACAGGAAATCCAAAGACACATGAAACGATGTTCAATATCGCTAGCTATCAGAGAGATGCAAGTTAAAACCACAATGAGATACCACTTCACACCAGACAGAATGGCCATCATAAACAAAGCAACAAACAAGTGTTGGAGAGGTTGTGGAGAAAAGGGATCCCTACTGCACTGTTTTTGGGACTGCAGACTGGTACAACCACTATGGAAAGCAGTATGGAACTTCCTCAGAAAACTAAAAATGGATCTGCCTTTTGACCCTGCAATTCCACTGCTGGGACTCTATCCTGAGAATACTAAAACACCAATTCAAAAGAACCTATGCATCCCAATGTTCATAGCAGCACAATTTACAATAGCTAGATGCTGGAAGCAACCTAGGTGCCCATCAGTAAATGAATGGATCAAAAAACTATGGTACATTTACACAATGGAATTCTATGCAGCAGAAAGAATAAAGGAGCTCCTACCCTATGCAACAGCGTGGATGGAGCTGGAAAACATCATGCTAAGTGAAACAAGCCAGGCAGTGAAAGACAAATACCATATGATCTCACCTTTAACAGGAACCTAAATAACAAAACAAAGAAACAAACAAAATGTAACCAAAGACACTGAAATAGAGGACAGGTTGACAGTGACCACAGGGGAGAGTAGAGGAAATTTAAGGTGACTGGCAAGGGTTCACAGGAACAAACTTAAAGGACACATGGTCATAAGCTAAGGGGAGGGTGGTAATGGGAGGGAAGTGGGGAGGTGTGGGAGGGGGGAATGGATTGGGAGTAAAAAGGAGAAAACTGTATTTGAACAATGATTAAAAATAAATAAATAAATAAATAAATAAATAAAAAGAAAAAAAGAAATAAAAATGACATGTAATACAAATAATATGATGATCTAAGTTCTGTGCCTTTATAATTGGGGGAGGTATATTTTAAACTGACACCCTATACTAGTCAGTGAAAATATGGATCTCTGCAGTTTTCTTGTTCAAATTGCCAAATCACATCACCATGCCTTATGTGCAAACATAGCCTGGGGGACATAAACAAATGCTAAGTGAGGCAGGCTCCATGACACCAGAGCACTGTCCTATGAATGGGTCTCTTCACTCAGAACCTCAGATTGGCAGATGTTTGTGACCTTATTTCCTGCTCTTTTAAATAGTATTATTTCCATGTGGGAACTTACTGAAGCAAGTCTCAGTTGTCAAAACAATCTAAAGTCATGGCCTATAACCCATATGTAGAGTTGTTTCCTCTTTAATATAATGCTTAGTTGGGCAATGAAAGGAAATTGTAGGTCCATTAAATTAAAAACCTAGAGCTTCTCATACCATAATGGTCATAGTATTGGCCATAGGTGCCTAAGTGATTGGCTGTCCACACTTTTTCCTGCCTGCACTGCCCATGAGCAGGGATTTGGGGCAGCCATTCTTCTGTTGCAATACTTGGCTTTCTGGACATAGCTGACTGGTCCAGATTTCCTTTTCTAGAAGTGTGGGATAATGAGTTCCAGAAAATGAGAGCTGTGGTTGCTGAATGTTAATATCAGCATGATAAAAATGAGTATTACAACTTTTGTTGCTGATGGCCTCATAATTCCTGAGTGGAGTTGATGTTATTATCCCCCAGCATGTTTCAAATAAATTTTTCCACCTTTTACTATGTCTCTCTGTATTTCTTGTAATATATCATATTGAGTAATACAACCAATTTTGGATAAAAAGTTTTTCCTGAGCTACCCATGCCCAGTTTTTTTATAGACAAGCTTAGCTCCCCACACCTATAGCAGTTTCCTGGTTGTGCTGGCTGAGTCCTCAGCTCTGCCTATTCCTATGGTCTCCAGAGACTTTCCTTGCCTCCTCAGTTCTTGCTTTTAAAGATCCTTGAGGGCACTTTGCTTAGTAATGCTTTTTTTTTTACCCCACCCCTTTAGTAATGCTTTTTCAGAAAAACACGTCATCTCTTAGAATAATATCCTGCTGTAAATAGCAAGAATTAATAAATAATATATTCAACAACACAAAATATTAAAGCCCTTAACAATGAAATTATAAAAATTATGCTGATTATATGAAATATAAATAGATTTATGTAAAAAAAGTCAAACTTTTGAAAATTCCCTTTGGCCCTTTTGGAAAAGTACTAGTAGTTTTTCTTGAAGACCCAAGACTTCTAATCATGCTGTTTCATACTAGGAATGTAAATCTATTTCCATCTTGAAAGTATGATATTAATACTTTCTTTTTTTTGACATACACTGAAATGATAAGTTCTTTATTCTGAGGGCAAAGACAAATTTTAGGCAGGCTACTTTATTGACTTCCTTTCTTTATTCACTTATATTATTAGTTTCATTTGTTTGAACTATACTTTTCATTTCATTTTTGTTAGAATTGAAGTCTTTCATCTCCAAATAGATTTTCAACAGAAGAGTCAAATACAGGATGGGGCAGAAGTAGATTTACAGTTGTTCATGTAGAAAATTATATAATAATTAATAAATAACAATACAAGAATAAACTCTGTTTCATGTACTCATAACTGTAAACTTATGTTTGCCCACCCTGTATATATAATAAAAATGGTGAGAGAGGTGGAAAAACTAGAAATGCCTGGGGGAAGAGTGCTAACAATTTTTTATGAGACACTGGAATATTCTGTGGGCTTCCATGCTCACATGTGTCTTCTCCTGGTGTGAGAAACATAGGAGGATATTTGAAAGTCATACAATTCTATCTGCATTTATATTGAGAAGGAGGAGGGAGAGGGGAAAGGTTACAACATTAGGGGAAAACCATCTTTCTGTTGCTTTTTAGTTCATCTAATAAAGACCCATGGGGACATGAACCCCCCAACAGAGTATGATCCCCAGGTGCTCTTTTAAAACTATCTCTAAACCATAAGTTAGTAGTGTGTTAGCTCAGTGTCTTGTATTTTAAACATACATCAGTCTGTTGTAAGTAGAGAAATGAAAAAGAAATGTAAGGTGGAGATTTCCCCCTGATAAAGTCAATGATGATGTCAGGAAGAAAACTGTCAATGAAAAATAAATGTGGTATGAAGCAGCGTGTCCTTACCCACAAAGGTGCAGTTTCCCAAAGTGTACAACCTCTCTCCTCCAGCCCTGGGTGGTCCCCGCGTAGTAGGTGCTGCTTGGGTGGTGCTCAGTGGAGCACAAGGAGCTGACATGGCTGCTGCTGTGGTAGCAGAGAGGGAGCAGCAGGTGCCAGGTTGCCCCAAAGTCCCGTGAAAATTCCAATCTTACTGGATCAGCAGATGAGCTATCAGTGGAGCACCCAACATTGATCTTGGGGAAAAAGAAAAAATGATACAGATTACTTCAAAGCAACAAGCCTTGAAATGATTCACCATTTCATTACTTCTCAAGTCCATTTTCCTGGGAACTGTCTTGCTGAAATAGTTAACACTATGAAATTCTGTTTTGCTTGAATAATATCATATATTATCTTTAAATAATACTTTTTCATAAAGAACCTCAATGGGTCTCATGAAAAATTTATTTTCCCTCATTTTATAAAAAACTAGAAAGTGGGTAAGGCAGAAGCTGGTACAGAATTCCAAATCTTACCTTTGGCCTACTTTCATAGCCAAGCCAAGCAAATAGTAAGGAAAAGACTATTTCCCTAATTCTAACCATGAAGCTTTTCCAGTCTGCTAGACAAGAAGACCTTCTATTTTCATTCTGGTGACAACTTCAGAATACATATAATCCCAGTTTTGCACAAGGAGAATCTTTAACATGTATTTAATATTAAAATGCCATTTCCTGGGCATGGGGAGAGCATTCTCAGAAAGACCTTTTTCACCATTGAGGAAATAACCATTCCATTCCATTTCCCATGTAAATGAAACTAAAACTTAATTAAATAAATGTATGTGATTTTGTCTATGAAATGTTTTCCTCTTCCCATTGGGTTTAACATTTTCTTGCTTATCATAGCAACCAGATCAGATATATGTATATCTATATTTATATAATATTGATTGTTGTTGAACTTACTCCTCTTACTTTCTGGTGAGCAAACTGTTGAGATTTGATAACCTTTTCAACTATAGGCATTGGTTTCCACCTGCATTCTTTGGATAACAGAACTCTTAAGGGCCAGAGGTGCTACTTTTTACTAACATTCAAAGCATAACTGTTAGAAAATATAACAGGTAACATGGTAAAATCAGAAAATATAACAGAAAATTTAGAATAGATACAGAATAATTTCTTTGCTAAGGCATCATTTGGTCCCTGACTTTTAAGATGAAAGAGACAACTCTAATTTAGAGAATACAGAGAAGTAATCTAAAATA
The DNA here is from genome assembly GCF_019186645.2 of Phyllostomus hastatus. NCBI lineage: Eukaryota > Metazoa > Chordata > Mammalia > Chiroptera > Phyllostomidae > Phyllostomus > Phyllostomus hastatus. The sequence goes on from NW_025334041.1 coordinate 45,327,690, forward strand.
AGTATTTAAATCTGTGTTGATGGCATTAGACACTATTTTAAGTAAGTCTGCCAAATGGTTGGTATAGATCTGATACGACACAAGTATCTCTGGAAGTTAATACTATTGACCTCTTATCTAAGTTTTTGAAATACATAAAGGGTTTCTAATACATTATTAATTTTCTTTCTTGAAAAATATATTTCATAAATATTAATGAAATAAACAAATTATAAAAACAGTGCAGCATTATTTTATCAGTAAAATTCATGACACCATGGTAAATATTACATAAATGTGTTGGCATAATATAGACTATAGTTACATTGACTTGGGTCCTAAATAACACATAAAAATTATGAAAATAATAATACTAAAATAGTGTAGTCCTTTTTATATTTATAATGTTTACAATAATTTATTTAATCAACTTCCCATTATAGTAGTACATGGGGAGATTGTGTCATAAATAAAGGACAAAAATTAAAAAATAAACCTTAGAATGACAATTGGTTCTGCTAATAAAATGAATTATGATATAAAACCTCTTTAGTCCTTGTATAAAAACAGAAAGCCATGATGCACAAAATCGTATGAGATTTCCCTCCTCTTTCCTGGGTTTTTTACAAGATAAAATATAAAGTATTTCTGTTGGAACAAAGCCACATACCTCAAACTGTATGATGGTGTTCTCATTTACACTGAGGTCCTGAGTGGTAATGGAATGCTCACCCACTTCATTTGAAACAAACACCATGGCTGAATCTTCCTCGCTGTTATACAGAAAAAAAACAACAAGGAATCCATTTGGGCAAGAGTTCATTGTGATTTGTGTAGAGCAGTGGTTTCATTTTTAGTTTCCGAATTCAATACTTACGGTGCTCCCTTTGAAGAATATGGGCAATAGAGACCAATGTTACCACCAGGGTAGAAAAACCAATTGTCTTCTCTGGGCCCAAAGTCAAATGTATCCAGAAGTATTACAGGGTTGTTTAAATTATTACCATCAATAATGAAGTCATCAATGATCCAGATTTCTTCTTTCTTACCTAAGGCATTTTTGGATAAAGCAAGTTTTTTCAATGGTGAAAATCAGATGGACATTTTGCTCATTGGAAGAAAGTAAAGAACAGAAGGAACACAGTAACAATAGGTTAAACATATGCTTCTACACAAAGAAATACTAACTATATAACAGTGTATTTACAGTGATTATACTAATAATGTGAAACAAATTAAGCTTTCAATCATATTAAATTGACATAGAATGGAGCAGCCTTTAAAAATATTTTATTTATTTATTTATAGAAAGAGGGGAAGGGAGGGAGAAATACAGGGAGAGAAACATCAATGTGTGGTTACCTCTCATGCACCCCCATGTGGGGGCTTGGCCCACAACCCAGGCATGTGCCCTGACTGGGAATTGAACCCTCAACCCATTGGTTTGCAGGCTGGCACTCAATCCACTGAGCCACACCAGTCAGGGCAGTATGGAACAGCCTTATTAATTCAAGAAAGATGTGACAAACAGCTTGTGAAAGTGTGTTGTCTTTTTTGTCATAGTGAGGCTATGGACCCTCCCACTGGGAAGAGTGAGCTTTGGGTTTGTTTTTGTGGTTTTGGGGAATATATAAGACATCTGGGTCTGTGAGCAAGGACAGTCAGCCTGCAGGCCATGTCTGTTCAAGGAGCAACTTATGACTTTTTAGAGTTAACCTATGGTTTAACATCATACTTTTGTCACGCTAAGGACAATGGTTATTAAAACATTGCCTAATGCATAATTTTATTTAATTGTTAAAAATGACACAGAATAAAATACTCTGTTATATACCTTATTCTTAATGCTTTTCAAAACATCTATGTTTATTTAAATATATGTAGAAATACACAGAAAACTAGAATTTGATTCTATGACTTGGGCTGGGTGTTTAAGGAAGATATTACTAAATAGATAAGAAAGGCAAATCCAGGCCGCTTTTGTAAAACAAAAACAAAAACAAAAAACACTGTTTACATTGAACTGGAAACAAGGTGATGAGACCATGCCAAGCAGAAACCTCAAGATTTCCCAATATTGGTTTTTCACTGATTCCTACTTTTAGTATAATTCTTACTAAATATTAAAAAAACCCCTGTAAACAGGAGCCTATGGAAAGAAACTGATGATTTAAATGGTCATTTCTCTTTCTCTCTCTCTTTCTCTTCATATTTGTGTGTGTGTGTGTAGTTTTGAAAGCAGTTGGTGAAAACAATAAAGAAAAATCAGGTAAATATTCAAACATAACACAAAGACAATATCCTCTGGATTGTGAAACTGGTTACATTCTTTTTAGGATTTTTATTTGGTCTAAATATAAAAGATTATATTTAATATAAATATAAAATGTCCAAAACATAAAAAGATTATGTTTTCTGTTCACAACAAGTTAAAAACACTTATTTTAACTTATTAGTTATAAAGAAAATACTCAGGTTAAATTTTAGAGATGCCAGCACATTGTTTTATTTATTTCTGTATTACCTCTGCAAAGAATCTACTTAATGCAATACCTCCATGCTTATACAGGCCATTAAGTGCATAATTTGGTAGAGTCTCATCCTTTATAATCAGCAGTAAATAAAAACATAGGATGTGATAAACATTAAAAATTTGTCAAATCATTTTCTTTAACCATTTCAAAATGCTATTAAATTATACATTCCCTTTGACTTATCAACTGAAACAAGTATATGTGACAAAAACACTTCATCTTTCTGCATTATCTGCTTGGTGTAAATCCCTCTCACTTTCTCATAGCAATTTGTTATAATATTCTATCTCACTAATAAAATGCCACACTCAAAGAACTATGTACTCCTAAGTGATTTCAGCAAAAATGTAGTTATGGTTGGTGAGTGCCTAATGGCAATGCTGGCTTATTTTTTAAAAACGTTAGATCTGTGACAAGATTCAGCTATATTTACATCATCAAGAGAATTTATGAGTCAAATATGAACAGATGATAAATACTGATTTAACAGATGAGTTAAATACTCATTGGGACTTCTCAAAAGTGAAACATGTAAAATGTGTGTGATGAATAGCTAAACTGCTCAGCTGACACACACTTCTTCCCACCTTAGAAATGAACATGTTAACATGCCACAGTTTTCATCATAAGAGAACATATGCATTTTTACCATTATTATAAGGTTGCCAGAGTCTGAATCTTGTAGCATTGGTTTGGGCAATGTATGGCAAAGGAACATTAATGAAAAGTATGTTGGTCATTTGAGGGAAATAAAATTCATCCATCAGGTGCCAAGTGATGCCCCCATTGACAGAGAATTGTAATAGAATAGAGTGTGATCTCTCTGGAGTACCTAGGAATAAGATAACATAAGTATAAAATAAGTTGTGCTAAAAATGGGAAAACAGTATACACTTAGACTATTCTTTTGCATAAGCTGACATATATTCACATAGAGGTTGTATAGTCCAACCTTGTAAGAGGCAACTTAAAGTGATGACAGGTTGAATTTTCTATATGAATATATCTCAAAAAACAAAACAAATCTTGGATTTTCACATAATAGTATCTCCCTCTTTCCAGCTATAAACACATCTTTCTGTGTTTTATTTAGGAAATATGACAAAAGATTTTTGATTCTACAGGCATTGCAACTTTACAAAGGGTCAAACCTTTAAAGATCAGGATACAATAAAAAGTCTACTTGAAAATTTGTTATATCCAAATGACATTATTTGTCAAGAAGATTATTTAGTTAATATAAAAGGTCAGAATGACAGAGTTGGCTTTTTTGAATTCACATCTATAAAGAAAAACCAAATTTTTTTATAAGTTAAAAAGTTATATTAATTTTTATCTTATTATAAGTTAAAAAATTGTAAGCTGTATAACTTTTAACTAAATAATTCTTATAGCTAGAAAGTAGTGGTAGAAAAAGACTCAGAGGCATGATGATAAATTTAACTACCACAGAACTAGTATGGTTACTGTAGCTATATGCAATTATTATAAAATCACTAGTCTTACCCTTACATTAAGATGAATTTTATTATAGAAAAGCATTTGTGAATATTTATGCACTCAAATTTGTTAGCTTTTCCATACAATAAAATTTATGGACCTCAAAACATTATTTTTTTGTGGATGAGGAATTGCACAAGCATGTATGGGGGAGCTTTCTTGAAGAGAAATAATAAAATCATACCCATAGAAATGACTTACCTTTTGCTATAAATCTAAGTGAAAACTGGACATACATGGTATTGGTACAGTCTAGATCTCTTGAAATAAGCATCCTTAGTCCTTCCTGAAAGCAAAAACATTATACTAAGTAATCTTATTTCATTTGAAAAATTATTTTCCTTTGACTTTTCCATACCTAACTTGGATCTGCTAAATAACTGACATGTAATGATCAAGAAGCCATATTTGGTTCAGTTTAAAAAGAAAAATGGATTAGGAGATGTGGACAGCTACATGCAAAAAAGTAAAACTCAACCACCAACTTACACTATACACAAAAGTAAACTCAAGATGGATAGAAGAAATATAAGTCACAACACAATAAAAGTCCTAGAAAAGAAGGTAGGAAAATTTCAGATATTCCATGCAGCAATATTTTCACCGATATGTCTCCTAGAGCAAGGGATGTAAAGGAAAGAATAAACAAATGGGACTACATCAAATTAAAAAGCTTCTGAATGGCTAAAGAAAACATCAGTAAAATGAAAAGAGAACCAACCATATGGGAAAACATGTTTGGCAATAATACAAGGGTTTGATTTCCAAAATATATAAAGAACTCATATAACTCCATACCAGGAAGACAAATAATCCAATTAAAAAATGGGCAAAGGGCCTGAACAGACACTTCTGCAAGGTGGACATATAGAGGGCCCATAGACATATGAAAGGATGTTCACCATCAGTAGCCATCAGAGAGATGCAAATTAAAACCACAATGAGATATCACTTCACACTGGTCAGAATGGCTATCACACAAACAACATACATACATACAATCAACAAACAACAAGTTCTGGTGAGGTTGTGGAGAAAAGGGAACCCTAGTACACTTTTAGTGGGAATGCAGACTGGTGCAGCCACTGTGGAAAACAGTATGGAATTTCCTCAAAAAACTAAAAACTGAACTGCCTTTTGACCCACAACTCTACTGCTGGGATTAAACCTTAAGAATCCTGAAACACCAATTCAAAAGAACTTATGCACCCCTATGCTCATAGCAGTGTTATTTATAATAGCCAAGTGCTGGAAAAAGCCTAAGTGCCTATCAGTAAATAAATAGATGAAAAAACTGTGGTACATTTAGAGTTCAGACCAAGATGGAGGTATAGGTAAAAATGCTTTGTTTCTTCTCACAACCAAAAGAAGTATAATAACCAATTTAAAACAAAAATCAACCAGAACTGCCAGAGAATCAAAATTTATGGAAATCTGACAACAAAGCAGTTAAAGAAAAATTCATCCAGACTGGTGGGAGTGATGGAGATGGACAGCCAGGGCAGAGAGGACAGTGGCAAGGTGGTGGACCACGTGGGCGAGGAAGAGGCTGACTGACTGGTAGGTCCCACATTTACATGTGGATAAGCTAAGAGGAACAACTAGGGAGAGAGACAGACTGAGGAACCCAGGGTTTCAGCAGCAGAAACTAAAGACTCAAAACCTTTGGTTGTAAAAACCTGTGGGTGTTGTGGCAGTGGTAGAAGCTCCCAGTCTCACAGGAGAGTCTATTGGAGAAGCCCATGGGGTCCTAGAATGTTCACAAACCCAGCCACCTGGGAATCAGCACCAAAAGGGCCCAATGTGCTTGTGGGTAGTGCTGGAAGGGATTGAAAGTGGGGCAAGGGCTGAGCAAGTGACATTGTTCCCTCCCTGACCACTCTGCTACATATAGCACCACAATGCAGTGACGTGGGTTGCCCTGCCCTAGTGACTACCTAAGTTTCTGCCCCTTAAAACTTAACAGGTGCACCCAGACAAACAAATATGGCCCAAATGAGAACAGATCAAAACTCCAGAAAAAGAACTAAGTGACAAGGAGATAGCCAACCTATCAGATGCAGAGTTCAAAACATTGGTAATCGGGCTGCTCATAAAAATGGTTGCATATGGTCACAAAATAGAGGAATAAGTGAAAAAGTAAAATAAAGAAAAATATACAGGGAACCAACAGTGAAGGGATGAAAACCTGGACTCCGATCAACAATTTGGAACAGAAGGAAGAAATCAACATTCAACCAGAACAGTATGAAGAAACAAGAATTCAAAAAAAAAAATGAGAAGAGGCTTAGGAACCTCTGGGATAACTTGCCAATCATACGGGTGCCAGAAGGAGAAGAGGAAGAGCAAGACATTGAAAAATTATTTGAAAAAATAATGGAGAAAAGTTTCCCCAATCTGGTAAAGGAAACAGACTTCCAAGAGGTCCAGGAAGCTCAAAGAGTCTCAAAGAAATTGGATTCAAGAAGAAATACACCAAGACACATCATAATTAAGTTGCCTGAGATTAAAGGTAAGGAGAGAATCTGAAAAGCAACAAGAGGAAAGGAGAGAGTTACATACAAAAGAGTGCCCATAAGACTGTCAATTGACTTCTCAAAAGAGACCTTACAGGCAAGAAGGAGTTGGAAAGAACTATTCGAAGTCATGAAAGGCAAGGACCTACATCCAAGATTGCTCTATCCAGCAAAGCCATCATCTAGAATGGAAGGGCAGATAAAATGCTTTCCAGATAAGGTCATGTTAAAGGAGTTCATCATCACCAAGCCAAGATTTATCTAAAAAATAGAATAAGATAAAAACTATGAACAGTAAAATGACAACAAACTCATAACTATCAACAACTGAACCTAACAAACTCACAACTATCAACAACTGAACCTAAAAAACAAAAACAAAAAGTAAGCAAGCAACTAAAATAGGAACAGAATCACAGAAATAAGGATCACATGGAGGGTTATCAGTGGGGAGGGGGAGAATGGGAGGAAAAGGCACAGGGAATAAGAAGCATAATGGGAAGGCACAAAATAATCAGGGGGAGGTTAAGAATAGTATAGGAAATGGAGAAGCCAAAGAATTTATATGTACAACCCATGGACACGAACTGAGGCAGAGGGAATGCTGGAAGCTGGTGGTTGCAGGGCAGAGGAGGATAAAGGGGAGAAAAAATTGGGACAACTGTAATAGCATAACCAATAAAATATACTTTAAAAAACTGTGTTACATTTACACAATGGAATACTATGCAGCAGAAAGAAAGAAGGAACTCCTACCCTTCATGATAGCATGGAAGGAACTAGAGAGCATTATGCTAAGTGAAATAAGCCAGGTGGTAAACGACAAATACCATATGATCTCACCTGTGGAACCTAATCAACAAAACAAATAAGGAAGCAAAATAGGACCAGAGACATGGAAATAAAGAACAAACTGACAGTGACCAGAGGGGATGGGGAAGGGGAGTAACAGGGGAAAGAAGGGGAAGGGTCAAGTCAAGGAAAATTTAATGAGGACCCATGGAGAAGACAAGGGGCGACTGAATGTGGGAGGTGGGATGTGGGTAGGGCAGGGGAGAGCAATGTGAGGGGGAAGGTGGACAACTGTAATTGAACAATTAAAAAAAGGAAAAAAAAAAAGAGGAAAAATGGATAGTTTCCACTTTCTTAAAGGCTTTCATTTCTTATGCCTAAATGACACAATTTCATTATCTCAACTCTTAATCACACTTTGCTGTGACTATAAAAAGCAGTGCCAAAAATGATAGCATTATATATCTACATGCCTTTTTATTTTTTATTTTATTGTAGAGAGTGGGCTATTTATTTATTTATTTATTTTCCCATGACCATTTATCCCCCCTTTATCCTCTTCCACCTCCACCCACCTCTTCTCTCTGCAATCACCACATGGGTGTCTTTCCCCTTAAGTTCTTTTTCTTAAAAAATAGCCTCCTCTGATCATAGCACACCCTGAGAGGACTAATGAGGAAACATGAAAAATGTGCCAAGTGCTCCTGCTGGAAGCTGGGAACTAATAGGTAACTTTTTCAGAGTTCCTATGAGTCTTAGGAACTTATTACCCCTTTGCACACACTCTGACAGCCCCGGGAGCTTTCATTCAGGCTGTCACAACCCCCTCCAGTTGGTCAAGTTAAATAAGGCATAACTAAGCAAGTCCTTATGTCTTGGCGGTAACTGCTCATACAGAGAAACCAAAGAAGGAGGAAAATGATCACATTAGCTTTTTAAATTTTTTCTGCTAATTAACTATTTCTGGTTGCCTGGGATTGAGAGCTCCATAGCTTGTTATCTCCATGCATACACAGGATTGCTGTGACATCCAGTAAAATAAAGTTTCATTATGCAAATGTCCTATGGTCCAAACGGGCCTTTTAGTTTCTCATCTGTGACTTCTGCATGAAATGACTCCTCAGTGGTGGAGGGCTGTGTGATACTGAGTGGACACTGCCAACTGATTTCTTAATTATCGATCAGCAAATACCAAACATAATTTTAGCTAGACAATGCAAATTTTTCCTCTTCATAACATTTACTATAGAGCACATTCCTTAATAGATGACAAATTTTAAATAGAACTGATTTTGTAATAGCAACCGTATATTGCCCACAACATGCTGTGTTCTAAAATTAACACTCACTTCAAGCACCCAGCCCTCCTAAGGGGAAGGCATTATCGTTATGTTGCAGGTAAGAAGACTGACAGTCAGAGGGACAGTAACAGTTTATAAGTGTAATGGCAGGATTTGAACCTAGACATGTCAGATTCTGAAACTTATCCTCTATCTTTCATCAGCATTTTGCTTATTAAATCATCTCTTGGTTTTAGAAGAAGACATCCACATAATACATTAAATTTAGATTTAGATAATTATTTGATATTGTATGAGAAAGCAACTGCATTTAAACCCATCTGTAAACTTCACAAAGCATAGATTCAATCTTCCAGGATTAAAGGTGATCATGTAAAAAGCCTTAGATTTCCAGTCTTTGTTTTTCTTTTATCCCAATAACTCACTGTCTGCTCTCTGTGACACCTAATCAATGCCTGTTCTTCATGTCAGTGTCATCACACTCTCCCTCATGTGCTTATAAGTGCTGAGCCTCGGATGTTTTTACAGCTTGTTTCCATGTGGAGGTTGAGGTTATGTAGAAAGGCAGCTTCTTCAGCTTCTAATGAAAAAGGTTTGAGGTGGTTAGTTGATAGATCCAGCTAATAAACCCTCCTTGCTAATATCAAGGTAAAGGAATATGAGTGCCCTTCTCTTTTGATTATGAAATGTAAGTATAAGCTGTTCTATAAAAGGACCTATTTTACACTGCATTTTGTAGGAACAATTTTGTTGAAAGTGAATGTGATCTACAATATGAAAGTATCTTTCCTTTATATTTGCAATATTTGTTTATACTTCAGTACTTGACATTGATAATTACAAGGTGAATCTGTCAGGCCCTGCTTCTACCTATATTCTAGTTCATGTAGATATGTTTCCTCTTTCATTCTTTTTCCAGATTGAGTAATCCATTTGTGCAAAATGTGAGGAATTCTTTCTTCTTTAAACCAGTAAGTTTTTTTTCATTGGTTTGAGAGAGGGAGAGGAAGGGAGGAAGGGAAAGAGGGAAATGAGAGAGAGAGAGTGGGGGAGGGAGGTATTTGTTGTTCCACTTATTTATGCATTCATTGGTTGAAAAATTGTGACAAATTCTTTTGCATCCAGTAAGCTATTTTAAGTGATATTACTCCCAAATCTGTAAACATTAAAAAGAGACTATCATTTCATTTTTCATGAAAGAATGCCTTTTTAGGTCAAACTACAGCCTACTGAATGGCACACACTGAGCCCTCTCTACATCTTGCAGAGCTGATGGATAATATGTCTAAGTTGTATAATGCTTGGTTGCCCTTGCATTTGGATGGCTAAAGGGGAATATAAAAGACTGTGTCTTCTGTTTATAGGATCTAGGTTAATTCTACTGTTTAAAATTTTATCAGGGAAAGATATTTGAATTATGAAAATTCACAGAGGTTCTCCTTTATGGTCTTATCAACTGCTTCAAGCATATCAGAATTGAGTTAGTGGTAATGACAGCTAAAGCCTTAGACAAGACTAAAAATCACACATACACAACACACACAATACAACAGCAATAACAAAAACCCAATTCTTCCTACTCTGAAATGTTCTACCTTAATTTCCTGGTTTCCTCGTAACTCTTAGGGACTTGTAAATCTCTTAGACTCCCTAAGTAATTTTTCTTTCTCATCCCAAACTTGAGAAAACTCTGAATTTAAATAAGGCTGATAGGCATCATCTATTAACTATAATTGAAAAGGTTCCAGGGTATCTAATTTTCAAGTGTTAGGTGTTAATCATTACGGTTGCACAGAAACCTGTGCTGATTTTTGTTAAAGATTTCATTTGCACACCTAGATTAGCTGATTTTCCCATGCTGAGAGAGACTTGATATAGCATGTATTCACATCTGAAGATGTGCCAGCTTAGCACAGAGTGTCACCCAATTACTTGTTATTTCTTTAACCACATATCTAGGATGAAATACAAAAAATATTAAGAACACTTGAGAATACTATCTAACTTGATTTATATCTTTGGTTTTCTCAAGGTCATAAAATTATTCTATAAAGAGAGCAAAGGCCTTTCATAAAACCACTTAAAATATTGCAAGTTAAATATTCAATAACACATAAAGTGTTATATTCTAGAAGTGAAAATTCCAGAAATTGCATCTTCATAATCTTTATATCTGTAATTCAACAAGAAAGTCTGATTATCAAAGCAGAGAAAAAATTTTATGCCTAAGCAATCATAAATAATGTACTGAACAGAAGAGGAAAAATGGTTTGGGCTAAAAGACAATAATTACATATAAAATAATACATCATCTGAACAGATTCAGAAATGCATCTGTGTGGAGGAGAGACTGGAGAAAGGAATTTCAGTAGTTGTTTAGAGAAGTAGAATCTTGTCTGACCCCTTTAAAAATGAGAGATGTTCCAGATTTGATGGTTTCACCATTCAGATTTCCCCGTTCTGCACCATATACTTCGGGCCAAAGGTCAGGATGCAGGTTCCCATTGAAATCGTCTTTAAGAATAGAGGGCAGAGGGATGACAGGAACACAGTAGGCTCCACCAAAGCCCTGGTCACACCTAAGAAAAAAGTGAGTGGAGAAAAGGCATTATTTGTGTTGAGTTCAAAAAGCCATTTTTATTTTTGCGTTATAAAAAAGATATTGCCAGTTTTATTCACTTACACACAGCGTCCAACATCACAAATTCCTCGTCCTGAGCACATCCAAGGGCACCCTGAAGACAGCACAACATTATCAATAGCCCAGGTGTCGGTTCCCACAGTGTAGTTGGCCTGAATCCATCTGAACCGGGTCCTGGGAGATCTAACCAAGGAAAACACACTGAGTTTGACAAGAAACCTTGAAAGCATGAGGACATTTATATTTTCTCCTTTTGCTTTCAAGTGCCCTCCTCCAGGTTCCAGTTCCGTCTTATTTAGGACACTTGATTTTCATACCAAGTATTAGATGCTGTTTCTTCTTACACCACAAATAAGAGTGTGAAAAACAGACTTTTAAAATATTTCATCATTTCTTTCATATAAAGAGCCTCCAAACACATGTGTGGGGTGGGGAAGTTATTTTGAACTATTGATTTGTTGTGTGTTGGAACTACATGCAGAATTTTAGTTTTTGCTTTCAGGCTTTCACTGCTATTCAGAATTGGGAAAGAGACCCAGGATGATGAATATGAGAAAAAGTTGAGACCTTACAAAGTTCTTGCCATGAGGTCCCTGTTCTATTGCCCCTAAATGGTTTGTGAGAGAGTAAATGGAAGTTTCTTGGACTTCTGCCTCTGATTTGCTCCCTAAAGGTGAGGACTGGAATGATGCATTGCATCCTTATATCTCCTATTATACTTGCAACCCGTTATTTGGAATATAGTATCAGAAGACCGCTTTATCCAGAAATGCACATAGCCTAACCAAACAGCAGTAGCAGCCTCTCATTTAGAAACAGATTATACAGCAGAGTCTTAGTCAGTTATATGGAATTTGGAACACAGTATGCTTTGAGTAGAATTTCAATAGTAATTTTCAACTGCTATCGCTTCCCCTATAAAAGTTCTTCAGCATAACAGAGCTGCTAGCACAGTGGCTCTAAAATGGAAATCTAATCATGTCACCCCTCTGCTTAACACCCCTCAAATTGTTGCCCAATGTATGCAATGTCAAGGCCAAACTGCTTCAGATGACACACATGGTCCCTTCTTCATCTGCCTTCTTTCCTCACAATTATACTCTGACAGCAAGGAATCCTTGAACTTCCCCATGAGCTCATGTTTTTTTCTGGTCCCTCCTATGAGCCCTCTTTGCTTGGGCAAGCTCTACTCACTTATTTATGCTCAGCTGAGACATCAGCTCCTCCAGGAAGCTCTCCATTCTCCCAAACTGACTTAGGTAGCACCCCTCTGTTTTAATAGTATCCCTGACTATTTACCTGTTATCATTTAATATCATAAACAACTGCTTAGATATCTGTTATCTTAAATAATATAGTGTGTCCTGGAATCAGCTTATTTCTGTTGTATCAGAAGTCAAAAACACAATAGAGATTTAATAAATGTTTGTTGAATAAAAATAAAGTTAATAAGTCAGCTATAAGGAAGCATCCTTTAAAGCTCTGGGGTCCATAGAAAACCATTTTAGGTTAAATTTTAAATGCTTTGGTTTCATGCATTTTTTTCTGATGTTTGGTTGTGTTTCTCTGAATTGAAATTGAACCAGGAAAACAAGAAACACTGTAAGTATTTAATGCAAAGAATCATATGCACAGTTAGTGGCAGAACTGAGAAGCCAAGAAGCCAAGTAGCCAAGAAGCCAACTCTGAGGAAATCAGAGTTTACCAAAGTCAGGTAGCCACTATAAGTACAAAGTTGGAGGGACAGAGGGAGGAGATGTTGCTGCTGTCCAGGAGTCAAGGTCACATGAAGGGCCATCTGCAGAGCCACTGAAGTTGGCCAACATGCACTTAAGATAGAAAAGGGGAGGGAGGAATATCCTGGTTTACCTCTACTTCCACCCTCCAATCTCTTGCCAGTGTCTGCCACTGTCTAAATCTATCAGGAAGCCAGCAGATACAGGAGGCTGGCAAATGCAGCCTGCAGAGGCAAGTCAGAATAGAACAGTGGAGGGGAAAGGCAGGGGCCTGGGGGAGCAGTACCGGATAGCACAATGTCCAACCAGCCACCATAGTACACCTCAGTGCCTAGAAAGATCCTAAAGTAACCAAATGACTAAACCACAAAAGTAAGAACCTGATATAGGCCCTAATACAACTCTTGAATGTGATCTGAAATGCTGGTGAGGGGAAGAAAGGGGTAAAACAATATGAACATTCTCAAGGAACCAACCTTTTATTCTTAGTGTGATACTGAGAGTTCAAACAAATGGACAAAAAACTGAAGACACTTTTCTATATGTGATGATTTCATATAATGTTCAATGTGCATAAGTATCTGTCTAGTTATTGGGAAGACACTTATTTTTACAACAGTTTAAAAATGAAATCTGGTAGGCAGCCTTCATGTTGCTGATGAACAGCAAAGTTCAGTCTTGAAAAACTTTTAGAACTCTTAACCATATTTAAAAATTGCAACCTAAAGCATCTTGCACTTTTTTCCTGGCACATTCTGTGCATAATTTTCATGAGGAAATAATAGAATTGCCAAGTGGAATCACAATTATTTTTAAATTAGGTGACAGAAACCTAAAGTTCTGACATGTAGCCAAATGACAATTCTCACATGGTGGAGGGTGGAAGGTAGACAGTGATCCGCTTCCAATTCTGGAATCTTTCCGAGGTGTAAATTGAACTTTCTGTGTAGTGTAGACAGCCAATGGTTGGAGGAACACACTCTTCAGTGACAAGATGCCAGTCCCTGCCATTGTTCAGAGAATATTGGAGCTGTACACTGTGGGAGTCACTGAAGGGCTTGCTACAGCCCATACTCATTTCAAACTGCAAGAAGGTCGATGCTGACACGTGAAAGTCCCAGGTCTCAGCATAACGAGGTTTTCCTACAAAAAGGAAAAATTTAATGGGCAATGTATAATTGTACTCTCTTTTCTTATTTAGCATTTATGCTTGCCATGGACACTTCCAGTAGCAAATGAAAATCATGTCTTACTAATGCCTCATATGTGCTTTGACTTTATGTCTTATGGTAAATATTTTTATTTGGTTAGCATAGACTTGAAAATATGGAAGGCAGCTAACTGGAAAAACTTTACTACGTTGAGAAGGGCTACATAGAGTCTTAAGTCTGTAATACTGCAAATTAGGAAACATAGGAATATTTTCAGATAGACATATTTTGCTCTTCTTTTAAGGAAACTTAGTCATATTATGCATGCTCTGTGAAAGATAGTTCCAATGAAAACTGTCATTGGGTGTATCAAGTTATATTAGAGGATAATACAACTTTTTCCCCCTCATGACAGGCAGTTATGCACATAGTTTTGCATTAGAGAATCTCCTCTTGGGTTTTAGTTAATTTAGTCCTTTAGTTAATTAAATATTCTCCATTATCTAGTGAAAATATATACCCATGTTTTCAGTGAATATCAGAGCAGTATCCATAGAGAGACAGTCAATGCCAACTTGACCTCCTTGGATTCGATACCAGTTGGCTTGCAGATCTATAGAGCCATCAAATTTGTCTTGAAACCCAGTTTGAGAGCTGTCATTCATTCCTATAAGGACATCATCCAAGGCCCACTGGGCTGAATGCTTCCCTGAAATCAGATGAAGAAAGGCAGTTAGAGAAAGTTCACTATTATATAATATACGTATCTGTATGACCATACTTTAAAAACAAATTATTTAGAAATTGATAGCAAATTAAGAAACACATAATACAGTGTAGCTTTAACTATATAACCTAAATGCTATCAGGAAAGTTGGGGTGAGCAGTAACTTGCCATGTTGGGGTTGCCACCATCGAAAAGCTGTTGCAGGTGTCTTAGCCTCCCGTGGCAGGTCAATGGAAATGATCTGTGGTTCCAGAAAGGACATGAAGTCCAACTCTCGAAGCAAATGCCAGGCTATTCCATGGTCGTTTGAATACTGAACAATAAGCCCTGAGTTAAAAGACATAAATCCAGTTACTTGGACAGCTTTCCTAGAGGCAAAAAAGGCAACGAACAGTATTTTCTAAATGGCAAGACTGAAGCAGAAACTTCAAATTGCATCTCATAGAATGAGGGCACATTCATCTAAGTTCCAAGGAATGAATTAGTAGACCTGAAGGCTCATCAATTTCCTGACAGTTTCTAAGGCACCAACTGGAGCAAATGGAGAAAAAAAATACATAAGCTCTTTTAAAGACCACTCAGCTTTGTATGAGCAATGAGTAGGTTGGTAAGGGGAACATAAAAATCCACTCTAGATTGTGTATTTGAATTTTAGATTCTGTCCTGATTATTACAGTCTCATATCATTATTATATACTCAGAAGAAATATCTCAATTTCCCCAGCACAAAATCTAGTAGTGCTGTTTTCTGCCAAAGCCCCAGATAGTAAGCAAGGCCAGATTTGAAATTCTATTATACAGAAGGATCCTTTCCTGGCATTTCACACTTTGTCAGACCTTGGTCACTGAAGTCTGAATGAAGCCAAATTATTAAACTGCAAAACAGAAGACCACACTCCTCTGTGTCACCCTTTCTGCTTTCACTTATCCCTCCACCCAACATCCCTGTACCCATCACCAGAGTGACATGATTTAGGGACCTGCGCATTAAAGTTTATGGAACCTCATGTGCTACCCCTGCTATTTCCCCTAGAAATATTTTTATTTTAAAAGAGGACATAGGGAAAGGGTAATGTTGAATGCAAAGGAAAATTGCTAATGAGGAGACGCCTGTTCATTTTTCACTCCTTCATCATTGGTAGAGGGCATTCCATCAAAAAAATATATATATATAGATTTGACATCTATATGATTGCCTATTCCATAACTTATCCTAAAATGGACACTCCATGTAAATAATTATGATGGGATACTAAAGTAACTTCTGAGTATTCATAGAAACTGTGTTTAGTAAAGTTGTATTTGTTATATTAATTTTATTATATTCTAATCTTTTTGCAAAATGTTTAGTTGTTCATGGTGCATACAACAACTTTTTAATTCCCTGTTATTAACTGACCAGAATATTTCTATCCTTTATCATGCTGGATAACAAAGAGTTTACTAAAATTAAACTTAAAGAAACATTATAACAAAATATAAACAAAGCCCTTTAAAGATAATCAATAGCACATGGAATTATTGTCACTGTATCTGACAAGAGATGAAGACAGGAACAATAATGCCTAATATGCAAAAAATTAGAAATCTCAGGAGAATCGATTCTGCCATATATAACATAGAAGAAATCATCATTTGTAGTGAGAGGATAAAAATAGCTCAAAGAATAGGAACTCTTTGGGGAGATAGTATGCTGTATACAGGTATAGAGATGGGCAGGTAACACTTCATTGAGTGGAGGTAATATCCATGTGTTGGAGAAGGGAGAGAGTTACATCAAAATCTTGAAGAAAATGGAAGTTAGGCTGCTTCTAGTGTTTATTCTCATTAAGTTGAGGAGTGTCTGGCAAAATTCCAATCTCCAATCCTTGATGCTTGCTCAAAATATGTCCTATGTGTTTTTAACACAATTTTGGGTGGCTGAAAGAGCAGGCACTTTAAAATTTAGTTTTACTTGTGGCTATCAATTTGTGTAGCTATGGTTTATATTTAATAAGGTGAGTGGCAGAGGGGAGAGGGAGAGAGTAATTTAGTTACCTGGGTGATATATTCAGGAGGTGGACTATGGTACCAGAAATTAAACAACATGACAATAAAACCCTTTCTAATATCTTCTACTTGAAAGTATTGTCCAAGGACCAGAACCTGCATCACCTGGGAACAGGCCCTACCTGTGGTGGTTTTAAAGCATGCCCCCAAATTCTTTGACATTCCTCCGTTCAAGAAGTGGAGCTTAATTCTCCTCTTTCTGAGTGAGGGTGGATATAGTAACTTGCTTCTAATAAACAGACTATGGCAGGGACAACAGCATGTGACTTTTGAGACTAGGCCATAAAAGGCATTGCACTTTCTTCCTGGATCTCTCTCATGATCTCTCACTCTGAGGAAAACTGCTGAGAGGCAATAAGGACGCTCAAGCAGCCTATGGACAGGTTCACATAGTGAGATACTGAGGCCTCTTGCCAACAGCCATGTGAGTCATCTGGGAATATTGCAGATCCTCCTGCCCTAGCTGAGTATGTGGATGACTGCACCCTGTCCGGCTTTTATCTTGTGTGCAACCTCATGAGAAATCCTAAACCAGAACCACCCAGCTAAGCTCCTCCTGAATTCCTGACTCACAGAAATTGGAAGATAACAAATGTTTGTTGCTTTCAGATGCTCAGTTTTGAAGTAATTTGTTATGTAGCATACCAGCCCAGGCCTACTGAATCAGAATTTGCATTTGAACAAGGCTCTGAAGGGACTCAGATGTACATTGAAATATGAGAGGTGTGGCTCATGAGGTCTGTACTCCATTTGGTTTGTTTGTTGCCTTTCTTCTCATTACTGTTTTTAGGAGAGTCACAGACATCTTCAGGCAGTAAAACAGTCTGTAGCGATGAGGATCCCCTAATTCCAAAGGACAATAAAAAAAGCATCCTCAATAAGTACAAAAGTGGAGAAATGAAATAAGGGGAAACAGCAATCAATATTTTATGTCAATTGCTGAGCCTCGCTAGCTGTGTCATCTAACAAATTGCACATCTGACCAAACCAAGCTATTTTAGCTCATCTACTGAGAGTCATGTAAAACATTTCTCTTTTAAAATTATAACTCCATCTGCATTCTTCCCAGTCTTACTGAAAATAGCCTAATTTTAACTTTAATTCCAAATATGTAAATTGAGACTTCAGTTTGAGTAAGTAAAAAATCTTTACTTTTTTCACTGAAAAAGATTTGTTCAAGGATTTAGAAAGATTTACATTTTAAGAACCAGTATTTCAAAAATTTTTAAAGATATTATTTATTTATTTTTAGAGAGAGGGGACAGGGAAGGAGAAAGAGGGAAACATCAATGTGTGGTTGCCTCTCACAAGACCCCTACTGGGGACCTGGCCCACAACCCAGGCACATGCCTGACTGGCAATTGAACCAGTGGCCCTTTGATTTGCAGACCTGTGCTCAATCCACTGAGCCACACCAGCCAAGGCTTAACAGCTGGTTTTTAATAAAAGGCTAAAAAATGCCTGTGGGATATGAATTACATGGCCAGCAGTGAGTTCAAGAAAATGACTCAGGAGTAGCTGAGTAAAAGTTTCTTTTTCCTGAAGGGATCCTAAGGGAATTTCCCCCAAAGGGCATGTAAGAGCGCCGTAATCAGATATTAAGTAGGGAGGAGAGCCTCATGCCTATGAAGAGTGGATGCTCCCTGTTATACTTTGCTCAGAGGTCTTGTTTGTTTGTAGCTCATATACAAATTCGGATATGGATTTGTAATTTTCAGAAGAGTTATACACACAATTGCTACACTATCTCAACCGAAAACTATTTTAAAATAGTAATTTTATTAAAGGGGTTAAAGAAAACATTAAAATACTCTATCTTACCAATCAGGAAACAAGGACCTGAGGACAGGACTCTGTCCTTTTTTGCACTTCTCAAAGCTCCTATCTCTGCATGGTCAAAGTATGTGCTTGAGAAATAGTCATTTCTTCAAACTTCATATACTTTGTGTAGGATAATTTTGTAAAAGCTTACCATGGTATATTGCTGGCTGGCCTAAAAATCTTCAGTTGGTTTCCACACACACAGATTCAGACCCCATCTCCTTACCATGGCCAGCAAGACCCTGCATGGCCCAGCTCCTGTCTGCCCCTTATACAGACCGCTTTTACAGACCAACCTCTTTGAGCTGCAAGCCACACTGGCCTTCTTTCTGTTTCTCCAATACCATGGGTCCTTCCCACCTCCTGGCCTTTGCTGTTTCTTCTGCCTGGAAAACTTCCCTTGAGCTGTGCTGGCTCCTTCTCATCCTTTAGATTTCTATTTAAATGTTACCTCCTCAGAAAGCCCCCTCTTACATCACTCTATTTAAATCAACATTTCCCCATTCATAAGTTTATTTTCCATCTCATCAGTTTATTTATTTTCATCTAGATCATCAATCTAACATCTGCTTATTTCTTTTCTTTATTGTTTAGTTCTAATTCCTCTCACTAGAAATCTCCCTCCTTAAGGGCAGTGATTTTTTTCTGCTGTGGTCAATAGTGCCACACTGGTTCTTCCCCTTCTGGCTCATGGTAACTTGTACTTCATGTCCCTCTCAATGCACTCTCTCTTTCCATTTGCTACATGGCTGACAATATCCAGAGTCCACCTGGCAGCTGCTTCATTATTCTGGGTGCTGGAATGAGGACCTTAGATGACCCATGATGAAAACATAGCAAAAAGGAAAAATCTTTTCATTTTTGTTTTAATCCACTGAGATTTATTTACAGGGCTGTTTGTTTTTGCAGCACAACCTAGCTTCTCATGACTGATGCATCAGTCTTTTGGTGACACTGTATCTGCAGCACACTAGAACAGTGTCTGACTTAGAGTGGCTTCTTAATAAATAATTGTTGAAGAGATTAGGGAACACAAAATGGTCTATAAAAGTTTCTAGACTGCTGCTTCAGTAAATGAATGATCTGGATAATTACTAGACTAAAAGTACTGAGATACTCAGAAAAAGTCACAAAAGCTTTCAGTTAATGCTGATATGGCCAAGGATATTTAGAATTGATGAACAAAGCTAGCCAGTGCTACTGGCTAATGGGTACTGCTTAAGCCAATATGTTTTACAAAGTCATGCCTGAAAGAATAACAAACTTGAGAGCTGCAAATCTCTCCATATGCCATCTGTGAGATCAAGGTTTGGAGCAGGACCCATCTGAAGAGCCCATGGGTTTTGTGCTAGGAGCCAATTCACATTCAGAGTCCTTTAAGAGACCTTATCATATTTGTAGAGCTCCTGAAAACCACCTTGTATGCTTCCAGCCTTCTTCATTTCTTTCAGAACTGAATCATTGAGGCAGAAGATGGTATGGGTGCCTAGAGAGAGTAAAGGCCTGGGCAAAGAGAGAGGCAGTATAGCATGGTGGTTAAGTCATGGAGCCAGTGTGTGGTTTGAATCTGTGTTCATCCACTCACTAACTGCATGATCTTGGGTAAATTACTTGACATCCCTGTGCCTTAGTTTATACATCTATAAAATAAGACTACTAATAGTACTTATGGCAAAAGGGTATGATAGAGATTAAATGAATTAGCACAGAAAAAACACCTGGAACAGTGCTTTGCATGTAACATGTGCTCAGTTAAAGTTAATGTTTATTATTACCAAGAGTTGCTCCTTCTACCCAAGGATTCTAGTAGTCCTAGAATGTTTAGGGCAGAAAGTAGCATTTCATCTGCATTCAGTAATGCCCTATACAAACAAGTTTCTAGCCCCCATACCAAATGTAAAAGTCTCTGCTACTCTTTTCTCTCCATAGAAAGTTATAAATAATTGGTGTTTCCTAAAACAAATATACTTTGACCCAGAACAGACATGATGCTTTTTAGGCTTAAGGATCTGGATGAGGAATCTTGGAGATCATGGCTCCATGCTGCTACCAACTTAATGATTGGGGACAGAAGAGAAGGAATAACTCAGGGGAGTGGATCGGTTTGCAAAATCCTGACCCAACCTCTAATTTGCCATAGAGGCTCTAATTTCTATTAAATATAGCATCTTACCTTCATTTCTAGCTCTCGGTTTGATGCAGGTAATGCCTGAAGTTTTGCTTCCAATTTGTATATAAAACTGAACAAGTCTAGCAGGGAAAAAAATCTAGTTTACTTACAAATAGGTGAATTTATGAGAGATTTAACCTTTTGTATTTTGACACACATAAAAAATCCTATAGTTCTTAAGCATCATATTTAAACATAAAGGGCATATGACTTGCAGAAACAACAGAGATTATATAGTAAGTTATTCTGTAACCATTAAAAATAATTCATATGAAACATTAATTTTATTCTGTAATAATGATTTAAACAAAAGGAAACAGTTTAACCCCACTTCATTCTGACAGTCTGATATAATTAGATGAAATCACTGAAATGAGAATTCCTTAAGTCAAGATAATACCATTTCTGGAAACTGAAGATGGGGAAAAAATCTAACATTAAGAAGATGAGTTCTTCGGTCTGTGCCGCAGAGCAAGATGAGGAAGGGAATATCATCATTGTGCTAGTGCTGCAGCACCATGCACAAGCTGTGCTGCTGCTGTGGCTCCAAGGCCCGCCACCTGCTGCAAGTGCAGCTACCCCTCGGAGTGGAAAAGGAAGTGCAACTGGAGTGCCATGGCTAAACAAGGAAACACCACTGAGACTGGTCTAATGAGGCACCCCAAAATTGCATACTGCAGATGCAGATTCAGGCATGGATTCCCCACAGGAACAGCACCTAAGTCCAAGACGGCAGCATCCACTTCATCTTAAGAATTCCCAGTGGAATTCTTAGTCACAAAATAACAGTTTAAAAAATTTTTTAAAAAGAAGCTGAATGCTGCATTTGCTTAGGGCAAGGTAGTTACCCATATTACTGATTTAGACTGAGATGGACTCAGTGTGAATAAAATCATGCCTCAGTCCCCAGTAAACCAATGGAGAGTGGCCACGGGACAGGTGCCCTTCTGAGAAGAGGACTCAGATGGAAGGGCAGAGGTGGAAAGCAGAAAATAGGACAGAACCCTAGATTTTAGTGAGAATAAGATCTAAAGGTGTCCAACATTTATTCACTTTCATTTCTTCAATTCTCAAATAATTTAACTGGTTAAAAAAAAAGCAGTTTTATTTTAGATGTGCTACTATTATTTCACTCGACCTTAAAACCAAGCAGCTATTTATTTTACCAGTAGGTGTCAGTGTAGGTATTTTAAATTTCCAGAGCAGTTTTTATTAAGTGAATACAAATAAACTGAGGTAATCGGGATGTATAATTTTCAGACAAGAAATATAAAGTTGAAAAAAATCTTCATCTTACCTGGCATTAAAAATAATATTAAGTTGTCTTCATAATAACACAGAACTTTAGAAAACCAAGCTGACACAAGCCTATGTGATGAATATATACTGACTACTGAATTGTGATGTAAATTTTGTAGAAATTGAACTTCCGGCCAAGATGGAGGCATAGGTAGAGATACTGTGACTCCTCGCACAACCAAAATAAGGCCAGCAACAATTTAGAAACAAGATAACAACCAGATCTGGCAGAAAATTGAACTGTAAGGAAGTTGGGCAACTAAGGACTTAAAATAGACACATTCATCCAGACTGGTAGGAGGGGCGGAGTCAGGCAGCTGGGCTGAGAGGGGTTGTGGCACAAAAAGCAGTGTCACTGGGCACATAATGCATTCTGGGTGTGTAAGGCATCCCAAGCTCAAGAGCACAGTGGGCGGACCCTGGGTGCACAGGTGGCTGACAGACCCAGTGAAGTGGTGACTGTCACTGCGCACAAGGTGCCTGGCTGTCTGGGCCATATTCACGTGCAGATAAACTAGGCAAAACTGGGCAGTGAGACAGACCACACAACCCAAGGTCCCAGCGCTGGGAAATAGAACCTTGGGACATTGATTAAAAACACCTGTGGGGGTTGAAGCACAGGGAGAGACTCCCAGCCTCATAGGAGTGTGGGTTGGAGAGACCCACAGGGTCCTAAAATATACATAAGCCCACCCACATGGGAATTAGCACCAGAAAGGCACAGTTAGTTTGGGGAAAGCGGCGGAAGGGACTGAAATCTGATGGAGAGAGGAGCAGGCAGCATTGTTCCCTCTCAAACCCTGCCCCCACATACAATGTCACAACACAGTGACTGGGTTGCCTAGCCCTGGAGAACACCTAAGGCTCCACCCCTCACTACATAACAGGTGTGACCAGATTAAAAAAAAAAAGGCTCAAACTGAAGTACAAATCAAAGCCTCAGAGCCGATACCTGTAAGCGACCAAGAGATAGCCAAGCTATCAGATGCACAGTTCAAAGCACTGGTGATCAGGATGCTCACAGAATTGGTTGAATTTGATCTCAAATTAGATAAAAAAAATGAAGGCTACAATAAGAGAAATGAAGGAAAATGCACAGGGAACCAATAGTGATGGAAAGGAAACTGGGACTCAAATCAATGGCAGTGGACCAGAAGGAAGAAAGAAACAATCAAACAGGAAAGAATGGAGAACTAAGAATTTAAAAAAATTAGGAGAAGCTTAGGAACCTCCAGGATATCTTTAAACATTCCAACATCTGAATTATAGGGGTACCAGAAGGGGAAGAGGAAGAACAAGTGGAAAAGTTATCTGAAGAAATAATAAAGGAGAACTTCCCCAATCTGGCAAAGGAAATAGACTTCCAGGAAGTCCAGGAAGCTCAGAGAGTCCCAAAGAAGTTGGACCCAAGGAGGAACACACCAGGGCACATCATAATTACATTAGCCAAGATTAAAGATAAGGAGAGAATCCTAGAAGCAGCAAGAGATAAGGAGACAGTAACTTACAAAGGAGTTCCCATCAGACTGTCAGCTGATTTCTCAAAAGAGACCTTACAGGCAAGAAGGGGCTCAAAAGAAGTATTCCAAGTCATGAAAGGCAAGGAACTACATCCCAGATTGCTCTATCCAGCAAAGCTTTCATTTAGAATGGAAGGGCAGATAAAGTGCTTCTCAGATAAGGTCAAGTTAAAGGAATTCATCATCACCAAGCCCTTACTATATGAAATGTTAAAGGGACTTATCTAAGAAAAAGAAGATAAAAAACATGTATAGTAAAATGACAGCAAACTCACAATTATGAACAACCACACCTAAAACAAAAACAAAAACAAACTAAGCAATTAACTAGAACAGGAACAGAATCACAGAAATAGAGATCACATGGAGGGTTATCAACAGGGGAGCGGGATGAGGAGAGAGGGGGAAAATGTACAGAGAATAAGTAGCATAGATGGTAGGTAGAAAATAGATGGGGAGGGCAAGAATAGTATGGGAAATGTAGAAGCTAAAGAACTTATGACACATGGACATGAACTAAAGGAGGGGAATGTGGGTGGGAGAGGGTGGGCAGGGTGGAGGGGAGTGAAGGGGGAATGGGACAACTATAATAGTATAATCAATAAAATATATTTAAAAATTTTGTAGAAATTATCTATTTTACTACATACTTGAAGTTATGCTTCATTTTTACATATAGGAATCTACATAGAGAAACATTATCATGTAAATCCTCAATAACAGAACAGAGTGTTTTAGGTTACATGAGTGATTTTCAACCTTTTTCATCTCACAGCACACATAAACTAATTTCTAAAATTCTGTGGCACACCAAAAAAATATATAGTTTTTGCTGACCTAACCAAAAATACATATAATTTTGATTCATTCACACTGAAGTTCTATTGTGTTGGCTATGCTCATTTTTTAAAATTTGACAATCTAAGAGAAAAGAGCTCAGTGCCCCTGACTAAAATAGCACATTTTGCACCAAACATTTGACCTAGTATTGTTCATTTTAGAAATTCTTGCAGCACACCTGTTGAAAATTGCTGGGTTAGATCATATGGTGTGGTAAATATAATGCTCATGGAGAAGTGTACCAATTAACTATTTACCTGATATTCCTGGTGTCCAGAGGGACAGTCCGCGCTTCTCTTTTCCCTGGCCCATTGAAGTACAGGGATCTGCCATCGTTAAGTGTTCCACAGCCAGTTCCAACCTGGCCCCCTGTTATCTTATACCACAGAGGGCTGAGCTTCCCCTCAAACCTATCGAACATCTCACTGTGATTAGGCACATTAGGCACACAGGTTCCTTGTGCAGCTTCCAAGAAAAGAAATACATAGGAGAGAAGTTTTGTTAAAATCCTTACACATTATAATGCACATTTGAAAGAAACCACATGAAAATTTGTATCTCACAATTTTCTAACTGAAACGCAGCCATCACTACAATCATCAAAAACACTATTCTGCCTCTCTATTGTTTATTTTCTAATAGGGAAACATTGGGAACCACACATTTCCATGGCTCCTGCTACACAGAGATTTCTACAAACTCAGAAATAGATTTTGTCCAAAGTAAAGTTTGTGTGTGTGCTGTCCTGCTGTTAGAGGACCAACAGGGAAAGTTAGCCCCAGCCTTACAAAACCCGCCCTGGACCACAAGTGGCAGCACTCTGCACAGAAGGCCTGAGACGGCATTTGCTTGTCTTTGGTCATGCTCCAGAAGGGCAGGCGCTGAAAGACTGGGGAGGATTCTTTTGAAGTTGCCTCCAGGAAAAATTATAAAAAAGATTTTGAAGTTTATAATGCTTTTCTTTAATTTTACTCTTTAATCTCAGCTTCCTTTTTATTTTTGCTTATAACAACATAAAGGTTGACTGTGGTCCAGAAAATGCTTTTCTTTTAAAGTTCTCCTTGGTCATCTTGAATTTATCATTTCCTAAGTTGATTTTTACTTTAAAGGTATAAAGTCACATTTCTTATAAAAAGCAATGTATAGAGCACAGAGAGCCCTTGCAGCCAAGTGGTTAAAGCCCAAGCTTGGGCATGAGTTTTAGAAAATGACTACAAGGGTTTGAAGTCTAGCTCCAACAAGTCCTAGCTATGTGGCCTGGTCAGAGTTACTAAGTCTCTCTGTGCCTCAGTTTCCCTAAATGTAAACAAGGACAATAACAGTATTATTGCTAGTACAGGGTTATCGTTAAAATAAATGAGATGAAATAAAAGGCACTTACTATAGTGCCTTTTCTACTATAGTGCATAGCATGAAGTAGGAACTCAAACAATGTTTATTATTACTAATAAAAATTTGTGTTATGTTTTTCTTCCTTAGGAAGCTTAAAACTACAAAATATTTTAGTACCTCATCTGCTTAGGTTGCAAATTCCTACAATTAGGACTTAAAGAAGAATAAACTTAGAATCTATTTCCTTGGAAGAAGTGACACAAGATGTAGTAACTGAAGATACATATTTTACAAACAATCAGACACATGTCTGAGGCCTTACCTGTGTACCCCAAGTCACAGAAACACACCCCTGAAACACAGTCTCCGTGGCCACTGCAGTAACTGGGACAAGGCTCAGATATGTACACTCCATCCAAACCAAAGGGAGGGACATTCTTCTGGGAGCTGCTCTCCTGGATCCATCGGAATCTGATCTTACTGTTGGGAAAGACAACATGTGTTTCTTGTACCAACATCTCATAACTAAGTACTCAATGATACAACAGTTAAAAGAACTCAAGAGAGATTAAATATTTACTTGAAAATCATATCTGCTTGATTGGACACTTAATCTTTATAAGGTGTCTCAATAAGGTGTCTCTCTCAGATCTTTCTCAAAACTTCTTGATTTCTTCAGCATATATGTTTCAATATCACAAGGATGTCAGGTACAAAAGATTTTTGATGTCCAGGAACATATCATAGGTTTTTACTTCTATATTTTAAGAGGCTATTTGGAAAATTTTGAAACCACCAGGTAGAATGTTCTTTGCCAGGACAAACAAGGGTGCTCTGCCTATTTGCCAGTGGCATGATTCTGGAAGGGAAGAGTGAAGTTTGTGTTGACAGCTTTATTCCCACCTGTTGCCTTCCTCTTCACTTTTCATCTTCAAATCACCAAGAAGCTCATTCTGTGAATACTTGGCAACCAGCTGAGCTGCCAGTGAACACTGGCAACTGCCAAGGAATAAAAAAGGGACCTGGTCCCATTGCTTCAAAACCCTGGAACACCAGCGGGCTGGGCTGCTGCCCAGTCCTTCTCCCCCAACAACAGCTCTAAGGCTGCCAAACTAATATTTGTCCCAGTTGCTTTCCAATCTTTTCAACCCTTTCAATATATACCCTTTCTTTTTCAATATATGGACACCTGTACACATACACAATTTTGTGCCAGGAAAATATACCAGGAAAATATATTGTCTTCTTCAGTTCTACTCATATCAAAGAGGGAAGATGGATTATGCTATCTACATTTAAATTAATTTTGCTGGCAATATTTATAGACTTTGGAATGAATCACTAAATAAGAATAAAGAATCTTAAAGATTAATGAAGATTGTCAAAGATAACTATAGGCAAAGATGTTTCCTTCTCTCTCTTTTATTGTGAAAATAATATGTCAGTATTTGAACACATTTCTTTTTGCCTTTTCAAATAGCTTTGGTAATTTGGTAACAATGAACTATAACTATGGCTTTTTTCTTTATTGTTTTAAGTTACCAGCTTTTGGCCAATTTGCAAAATGTAACCAACAGTGTTGTTAACTAGGAGGAAAGTGTTCAGAGATTGTCCGTCTATTAACACAAAGCCTTAACAAACATTCTCAGTGTGTTAAGAGGAAGGTGAACACATCTTTTATTTTCTTTGGAGCTAATTTGAAATACATTGGTCTTATTTTTAAAGGCAAAAGAAAATTGAATTAAATATTAGAAAACAAAAACAGAATAGAAAAGAAAAAAGGAAATACAGTTGTAGAGTCATGGACCTTGGGAAAATTCCTCCCATTGAAATAATAATGTTATTTATCCTGTGAAGATATTTTTCCTCTCAAAATAAATAAGTAGAATTAATGAAAAGTAGCCTTTGCCAATTGCTCTTAAGGAAAATGGTAAGGCCTCTGTGTCTTTCTCAAAATATAGGCTGCATATCTATAATAAAAGAGGAAAACACATTAGTTCCCTGATATAAATCCTATTTGATTGGAAGACATACTTGCCTTTTCTTTTTATATTTCTATAATAGAACCTGGAAAAACATGGGTCCACAATTTCTACATGGAAAGTTTAAAAAAAAGAGGTAAGAACAGCTTTTTTTTCTCCACACAAGCTCTCCCACCTGGGCAAGATGATGGCATCTCTCCATCAACTGCCCTGCTTCATGGAAGGAGTAGTCTCAGATGGAGGCCCAGATACATTCAGAAGACTGAAGAATCCTACCTTTAGGCAGAATTCCAGAAGCTTTGATAATTTGATAATGGATGAAGGACAAGTGAAAACCTTTGACCTATCTCTGACTCTTGGGACCTACAATTTTCATTATCATAATAAAAAAAACAAGGCCTAGTTTGGCCAGAGAGAAGGCAGCACCCCTGTTTGAAGACCCTAAGGCTGCTACAGAACAGCCTTATCTGACAGCACAGATATTTGTCAGGTGTAGGACTTCAGAAGCTCAGTATTAATGAATCTGTATTTAAATATTTAAAACAAAATGATTAATCATTTTGAGAGTGAGTCCAGGCAGGACATGGTGAATCAGAACTAAGAGTCCTTGCTAGAAACCTATATTCTGGAGTGAAAGGGCAAGAGTTGGTACCTATTCTCCTTCTTTTCATCTTTGCTAGTTGCTTTTTAGTGGGAATGTGCAAATCGAAGCAACAGAGGTTACACTGATTACAACTTAAGCAAGATTTGCTTCATTGAAATTTCTCCAAGTTGTGCCTGGTTCCTATGCCTATTGCTATTCTGTTCTTTCAGTAGCACAATCCTGGAATTAAGCATGAGTAATTTACCAACTTCTGGGTTGCTGGAATAAAAGGAAGAGCTAATAAGAATTTACTAAAAAATATAATAATAGAGAGAAGAAGTAAGGAAATAAGTCAGCCAAAGTTAAGCTAATAAGTATGTCTAGATTCCACATAGTTTGCCTTTTTTTCTTTTATTGTTGTTCAAGCATTGTTGTCTCCATTTTCCCCCACCATTCCCCCAGTTTGCCTTAAAAAAAACAGAGGAGATATAGCTCTGAAATTATGAATATTATTAATGTGTGGGTGCACATGTGTATATGTGCTTTCGTGCCTTTTCAGAGAGACAGAGTAGACTTCAGAACAATGACTTCTTGCTGAATAGCATTAAACTTATTTCAGAAAATATACTTTTCAAAGGGAGGTGTCTTCAATGTGGCTAATCACTGATTGCTGTCCTTATTCCTCATTCATCATTCCTTTATTCAACCAACATTTACCAAGTGCCTACAACATGAAAGGCACAGTGGCAGGGCTACACATATGACAGGAAGCAGAACTCCTGCATGGTTCCTGTCTTCATGTAGCTCACAGTTGAGTGAAGAGAAGAACTTAATCAAACCCCTGCACAAAGAAATGTAAACGCGCAACTCTGATAACTACCACCATTAAGAAGGACACAGAGCTATGACAGTATATAATAGAGGTCTTTGATCTGATAGTCAGGAAGGTCTGGAAAGGTGTTGAAAGAAGTAATGATTGAGGAAAAGACAAAATTTTATCTTATGCAGTTTTACTAGTAATAAGATATAGTGTGGTTTAACCTTTCAAATTATTGAAAAAAAATTCCCCTTTGTCCTGCATGTCTCAGATAAAGAAGAAATAAAAGATGAGACTCGATCTTTCTCCGCTTCACCAGTTACCTTTGTTCAGAGGATGCCTGAGTGACCCAAAGAATTGGCATTACACTACCCTCTTCACCACCACACTACAGAGAGGTGATAACTCAGCATCTCAAACAAGGAAGGTTCCTGTGTACCTGCCTGTCCTTTGCAGAGGTGCATAGGTGATGGGTGGTAGTGGAGGGGACATTCTGCAGATTACTAAGCAAAGGTATTTCTAGCCCTCCCCAGAGATACCAGCATTTTGCATTCTGCATAAAGAACCTAGAGCAGGCTGCATGGCACCCTGTATGGTTGGGGGAAGTGCTGAGAGTCAGGAGGGGAGTATCAGCTTATATTTACCACCATTGATGTCTCTCTTCTGTGGGCAAGAGCCAAAAAATTAGTATGAGTGACACTGCTCCTTTGAGAATTCAGCTTAGAATTATTGGTGAAAAAGCAATGTTCTAGGCAACTATTACAAGCATGTTGCTTTGTGGCAAAATGGCTCCAAATTTTGACAATTTTTTCACACTTAGAATTCTCAGCTTTCCAACATTGAATTTAGACACATCCAAGTTTAACATACTGTAGAAGGAACAACAACAGCTCATTTACTTGGGTTAAAATAGAAACATATTTACTATTCTTCAGCAGATTGCTCTTCTTCAGGAGTGACATTAACCAATAAGCTGGATGCTATTCAAATAACCAAGAAGCTCAATCTAATGGAGAATATTTCTTCTACCAAAAGGTGAGGTCCAAGAAAGTATTGATACATTGGTAGCCACACAATATTGACTCACTTTATGATATTAAGGACAAGTTCCTCTTATTTCTCACATGTGGCTTTATCATTTGGATTATTATACCCAATATCAAACAAACTACAGCTTCAAGTTCTTGCATCTGGCTTTGGGACTCCAAAGAAACTTTGTGTTTTTGGCCCTTGATTCTGTTAACCCCTTTTGCAGTGATGTCTTCCAGAACCCTGATATTCTAGTCACTGTAGCAAAGGTGCACCACCTGATGCTCCCAACTTCATGGTGTGATGTACCTGTCTATTTGGAAGACCTGTGGTTGGGCCAGTTTCAGAAAAATAAGTGGAAGTGAAGGCAGTGGTGGAGGTGAGGAATTCAAGGGCTGCATGTCCAGCTTGAGATGGGCAGAAAGCAGGATAAGATGGTGATTTAGTTGCAGATACAGATATGAATTTATGGAAAAGGAAAGGTGTTCAAGAGGGTGAAGCCTACAGAATAGAACCAACAGCTGGAAAGAACAATAGCTTGGGGAGCAGAACTGTCTTACTCAAGGAAACTTTCCTGTTCTGGACATTATTTTGTGGAAGAGGGGGTCACTAGTAACAAGTATCTTGCTGGCTTTCAGAATTCCTACAACAAGTGGCTGCTATGTGCTTCCCATTCTTTACTTATTATTATTATTTTTTTTAGTGGGAATGTCTATTGTGGTGATCCTGTCATGATCTTGCCAATGTTGGATATGAGTGGGGTAAATTACTTGTCTTTAGTTTACAGGCCTATGGATCCAGAGGAACCATATCCAGGGAGCCATGTGCATACCCTGACCTGATGCAGATGAGATCAGGAACTTAGTGCTGATGCTGTGATGGCAAGGTTGTCTACTGAAGCCTATGGTGTAAATTTTTGAGGGATGCACATCTAAGTAACAAGGGAGTCAGAGAACACAACCAACTTGTGTAGCTAGATAATGCATAGCAAATTTGATGATCAATTTGGTGGAAGAGTAACAACCAGAATGGTCTCCAAGAACTTTATGAATAAGACACTCCTACAGATTGCTAAGTTTTTATCATTGCATCAATCAGGATAAGTTATGCTGTGGTAACAAACAGCCCCCAATTTCAATGGCTTAACCCAACAAAAGCTTATTTCTTGATTATGCTGTATGTCCAGTGGAGGCTGGGAAGTAGAGGTCTGCTTCTTGTAGACACTCAGACACCCATATTAGTGTAAGCTTCATCATAAAACATGTTTTAATGCAGCAGGGAGCACAACAAAGTGCACATGGGCTCCTAAAGTCACATGCTTCCTTTTCACTCATATTTCATTAGGCCATGGCAATCTTTGAAGGGAGTGGAGATAGCCTAATCCAACAATATTCTAGGAAGGAAGCAAACTAAATATATTGCTAAATGGCATTAATGAGTATTCCAACCACATAGTGAGTTAAATCTACAGAAAGCCATGCAAATACACTTACTGCATTATATTAGCTCTACACAGAAATGCCTTGATTGAATCACAATTTAATGTTACATTCTATGATTCAATTAAGAAGTATCCACTTGAAAAATGTTCCTTTATGTTTCATAAAATGACAGTTAAAAATACTGATCTCTGTGTTACCTACTGTACCTGGCATAAGGATACATATACATACTATATATTTATCCTACAATATTGAGCATGGAAAAAAACTGTGTCTTTTTTAAAAATCAGAATGTATACATTTTATTTCTTTTTGCCCAACAATGAGAACTAAATGATTGTATATTTTCCCCCTTTGTCTTAGCTGCCAGGAAACTAAGAGTTAAATTTATTGCCTCATTAATGAAACTAATTCTCTTTAAGTTCTTGATCCATTTATTTCATTCTTCTGTCAAGTGAATTTTAATCTTTTTCTCTCTTGTTTTACTACTTATTGTAAGGGTCATTTAAAGGGACCTTTTATACTGTGAGATATTTCAATTTGTCTATACAGGGAGGCACTAATTTATCAAAAATCTATGTAAAGTGAAATCTGATATAAAATGTCATAACTCTTTTAGCCTTTAACAACTTCTGTTCACATCTGTACTTCCAATACCAGAACAGTGCTCAATGTACATTTGTTGAACAGATGAATAAATGAGTGAGTGATTGTTTCACAAGAATAAATGTGTATACACACACACACACATCTTTACTCTGGGAATTTTATTTCAGTATTCTTTTCCTCAACAGTTATTACTTGAATAGATAAAGCTAGATTGTACAAATTCTTTTAGGTTATTAAGATGCATGGAATAAAGATATTGAGATAAAATTATGCTCCCAAGAAACAGAGGCTATGGCACATAATAAGAAAGATCACTGTACCTGGCTGCAAGGGACCTTGGAATAACAATGGTGATTCTTGTCCATTCTTCAAAGTCTCCGGTGTGATACATGGTGGGCTCACTGAGTTCTCGGGAGTTTCCTTCACATCCTTTGCCAGCAGAAGCTGGGTAACAGCCTTCTTTCACCAGAAACCAGGACATACCAGCATCATGAGAGTACTGAAGAAGAACTGGGGCAGCACTGCTGAACTGACTGGCACACCCTATGTTTAGCTATAAAAGGAAAGCCAGAAGTATACAAGATTTTAGATCCAAGACATCATTAAACAAATTAAGTGCTACAGCAACTAGGGCCCTTTCTACTGACTCTGCATTAAACTGATGATAATAAGACCTGAAGCTCAGTTTCAATCAAGACCCTTCCATAGGTTCTGGAAATCTTTGTTTAGGCAAGCAATAGGCGCTTTTTAATAGAAAGCTGGACCAGTTGCCCATTTTGTGAATTTTTTTTGGTATTTTAGGAGGAAAGAGAGAAGCACAGTATCTGTGATGTTAAAACCTTGGTCAAAAGCCAAGAAGCCAAGAAATGTTTTCTCCTCCTTTCCCAGATGGTATAAACAGAAGGAAGCAGAAGATAAAAAGCTGCTCTCTTCAGAACATGAAGGTTACCTGAAGAGAGGGCTGTCCTCTCTGTTTTAGTGGAACAAACATCTTTATTCAGTTCTATTGCCAAAGCTCAGTAAGAAATCATTGTCAACTTAGATGAAAGAGCTTAGTTTTTGTCACAGCTTCAAATAAGCAAAATAATTCAGAAATAAAACTATTATCACTCTGTGCACTTATGTAGAGGAATGTCATCATAAGATTAATAATATAAAAAATTAAAAATGCAACCTAAATTCCAATGCCCTAGCATTAATATTTCATTTCTCTATTTTTATTCTTCTAATCTTTATAAAGAAGTACATATATTTTGGTCATAAAGTCAAAGCTATCACATTTCTAGGACTTTCTTCCTACTTTCTATTTAATATATTGTTTTATTATTATATGCAGCATGGCAAAGAATGTATCTTTTTCTTCAATTAATTTATTATCACTAGATAAATTCCTAAGTGCAGTATTACTAAGTCAAATGTAGACATTCTTTTAATTTTCTATTTATATGTGTTCATTGTTAATCAATTGGTTTCAAATGAGTAAGCTTTACTGCAACACCAAGTATTATTCTAGTTAAGACAGTTTCTTTCTAATTTAATAAATGTATAAATTACTTTATGTCTTTTGATAATTATAAATGTTAAGCTTTTTTTGTGATATTTATTTAATTTGATGCTATCTTATCTAAATGTTCTATTCAAATTCATTTGTTTGTAGAATTTTACCTTATAAGATTATGAAAAAAGAACTCAAATTTTATAGAAAAAATTAAAGTAAGGACTCAAAACAACATAATAATTATGAAAGAATAAAGGATGAAAGAAAGCTAGGGCCACAGGCAAATAATATTGGACCAGAGCTCATAAGGTCAACCAGTTCCTCCTAATGATTGTCAGTAGCAGACCCAGTCTTTCAAAAGAGGATTCCATACTTTCCTTACTTCTATTGTCAGACCTAGAGGCATCTCTCAGAAGGATTTATAATTTGGCTGGTAAAAATTTTATTGTGATTCATAAATCCAAATTCATATGATGGGGGACCTAAGAAAACCTGGAGTTATCTTTCAAAGAGGGGGCTCCTTCTAGTACAGGCTTCCCCTGCTAGGTGAGTATTCTAGGAACCCATCTGTATCAGTGTACCAGCTGGTGGTGTTGTGAAAGGCTGCATTCACCTTCAGTGAATTTTTTTGAAGGCTCTTTCAACACATTTTCCCATTTTGTGGTGGGTGATTTATGATTTATGAGTGTACTTGCCCACACTGCACTAAGTGTTCAGGAGTTTTTGACCAAAAATGGCATGACCCTCATGCTCCACCCTCCCTATTCACCCAATCTCACCCTGAGCGATTTTGTTTTTGTTCCTCTGGATGAAAAAAGGCCTCAAAGGGGAATGTTTTTCTGATGTGGAAGAGGTGAAACAAACAAAAATATGGCAGAAGATCTAAAAGGTATCAAAATCAATGAATTCAAAATCTGTTTTGAGCAGGGGAAAAATGTGTCGATAGGTATATTGCATCAAATGGAGAATACTTTGTACGTGACTGAAGTTTAAAATGTCAGAATAAATACACAATTTTTAATAAATAAATGTTGGGTGCCTGATCATATAGTTAAAAAGTCAGGAATATCAGTAAAGATTTCACACTTTCAGATGTGTGATTCAACTCTTCTAATACAAATTCCTTTTAATATATTATTCATTCGTAAGCACAGCCTTTGTTTGCCATGTGGTGTGAGTAGTCACACTGGGCACAGCATATAGCATTTTGTCTTAGACTTATTACAAATGCCATTGTGACTAATGTAGGCAAGTCGTTGGAACTTACAGTTCTGTAAGAAGTTGATATTTTTTAAAATTGATCATTAAGCCTGCCTCTTAACTGTTGATGTTTTGTAGGATTCAATTATTGTTTTTCCTATTTTTTTAACTCTATACATGCTTGTAATCTCATTCACAATTATAATGTCAAATTCCATCTGAATAGCAATGACTCGCAGATACAGTCTCTCTCCAGCTCTTGGACAATGTCCATTACTGCTTCCTGTGCATTTCCATGTCAACAGTCCACAGGCAACCATAGTTCCACAAGTCCACACCTATTATCAGCATCCACCACCCAAATCCTCTTCTTCCATATGAGAAGGAACCCTCCAAAACAGGAATTTATTTATAAAAACTGTGTGTTTATTCTTACATGTTTAAACTTCAGTCACCTTCAATGTACTCTCCATTTGATGCAATATATCTATTGAGATGGTTTTTCTACTGCTCAAATCAGTTTTTGAACTCGATGATTTTGATGCCAATTAGTGCTTCTGCCATTTTTTTGTTTCACCTCTTCCACATCAGTAAAATGTTTCCCTTTGAAGGTGTTTTTCATCAGCAAAAAACAAAAAAAAAGGTCACTTAGGCAGAGATTGGGTGATTAGGGAGGGTGGGGCACAGGGTCATGCCAATTTGGTCAAAAACTGCTGAACACTCAGCCCAGTGTGGGCAGGTGTGTTCATAACTCACCCATCATGAAATGTGAAAACGTTGAAGGACTCTTAAGAAAAAATCACTGAAGCTGAATGCAGCCTCTCACAA
The DNA here is from genome assembly GCF_019186645.2 of Phyllostomus hastatus. Lineage (NCBI taxonomy): Eukaryota > Metazoa > Chordata > Mammalia > Chiroptera > Phyllostomidae > Phyllostomus > Phyllostomus hastatus. Next base: position 45,363,586 of record NW_025334041.1, read on the forward strand.
CAACATTACCTGGTGCACTGATACAGATGGGTTCCTAGAACCCTCACCTAGTGGGAGGAAGCCTGTACTACCAGGGGTGTGCCCTCCAGAAGATAATTCCAGTTTATTTTTAGGTCCCCTCTCGTATTTTCAGTTTCAGTGACTGGAGCCAAACATGTGCGAGTCATTTTAGACTCCATTCTATCACCCAATACATCACCAATAAATCAGATGTTGACTAGACTTTAACATCTCTCAGATCCACTTACTTATCTTTACAACCTCACGCTATGCCTTCACCTGGACTTCTTATTTCTTACATTGATGGCTGCCCTTGCTTTCTTACTTTACTCAAAATAAGTCAATAGTCTGAGCACTTTTGTCTGCCTCTTCCACTATCACACACATCCAAGTTTTCATCATTTCTTACTTGGGTCACTGCAACAGTAGTCCACCTGGTCTTTCTTTAAAAGCCTAAGTCAGAGTAGGTCACTCTTCTATTCATTAGCCATTTTATTCACAGCAGAAGTTAAAGACTGACCTTATTTTCCAAATCTGTCTTCCCTTTCTCACTCTTTGCTATAGTCACAAAGGTGTCCTTATGATTTCTTGAATTTTTCCAAGCATACTCTTATTTCAAGGATGTTGTGCTTTTTGTTCTCTGTGTTGTCTGGAATGCTGTTTCCCAGATAGCTGCATGACTCACTCCTTTACTTTTTATAAGCCTCAACTGAAAATAATTTAATCACTGAGGCTAACCTGCCAATGGTAACCACCCTCTAACACTCTAGTTCAGTCCCTATCCCTTTCCATAGCCTAGAACAGACCCTGGTACATGTTAGAAGCTTTACAAATATTTGCTGAATAAATGAATGAATCAATGTACTTGTTGATTCTAGTCTCCCCTTCTGTTAACCCCCATACTGCTGCCAGAATGATCTTTCTGAAACACATTTCTGATCTTGCATTCCATGACTTACTGCTCTTGGGTTAATGTCCCACTGGCTGAATGTGTCATATAAAGTCAATTAGGATCAACTTTGTCACCTCCTTGGTACACTTTCCAAATTCTTTAAAGTGTCCAAATTTTCCATTCTCATTTGCATTTTCATGTATTTTAATATATTTGCACAATCTCTTCCCTCTGACTGGAATGCTGCACCCTCCACTGTTCAGCTAGCTAAGTCTCTGTATTTCCAGAGACTTCCAATTTCAATCTTTCCTTCCTTCCTTCCTTCCTTCCTTCCTTCCTTCCTTCCTTCCTTCCTTCCTTCCTTCCTTCCTTCCTTCCTTCCCTAGTCCCTCCCTCCCTCCCTCCCTCCCATCCATCCATCCATCTACCCATTTATTCAACTAACATATTTTTGGAGCACCTGCCACATGCCAGGCACTATGCTAGGTAGCAACCACAGACATTTTCTACTACATACCAGTACTGCTGTGACTGTGTTGTGACTGTTCAATTTTCTAGCTCACTTACTTGTTTCTGAGACCCTTGAGGGCAAGGGCCATATTTTTCTAACACCTAGGGTTTAACATGCTCATAAAATGTACCAGCACTGTATGTTTTTGTGTAAATGACATGAGGTTCTTACAGATGCCAAATATATATTAATTGTCAGCCTCCGAATGACCCATATTACATATCTATAATTAACTAATAGCCACAAATCAATAGTCTGCTGGTGTGATTTGAAAATTGAAATTTTTTTAGGTATTACTCATTATTACTAGTTGTTTAAATACTTGAAACATCTGATAATGTTTTCTTTATTTAGATTTTTGTAAACTTTAGAATACTATCTTACAGACTTTAACACCTATACCACCTTGATTTTATGACTCACCAAGGTGTCAGATGAGAAACAGCAGAATATTCTGGAAATGTATTTGCTATTGCTGTTACTTTGTTGCCACTTTAGGCAGTACCAATATTTTAATATAGAGTCATATGCTGTTATTAATGGCTTTTCCATTGTAATTTAGCATCACAATCTAAACAGAGGAAAACAGTTCACTAATCAACTTCCTTGCTTACAAACCTGTGGAAACTATATTTGAAGAGCTGCATATAAACATCTGATCTCTTTAATAATTCCATTTGTAAATTATTTAGCATCTGCATCCTGCTGTAAGTAAGGACATGTAGTTGTGCTAGCTCATTAAAACTGCATTACTTTCGACCCCAGAATTCACCAATGGGACTTTATCATAAACAATGAAATTTTGATTAGGCTTCTGAAAACAAGAGCTTGTCAAACTAAATACTTGCTATATATGTTGACATGTCATCACAGTGCTGAAAAACAACAAGCTTTTAAGAGAACAATGATAATTAAAGTAAAAATTGACAGATCAAAGGAAGAGGAATTGTTTGATAATGCTACAGTACAAACACAAAATAACTCACAAGTCCTAAAAGCACTAGTAAGCTGAAGGAGAACTTACCTATTACCATTCAGAAGCATGGGATTCATTAAGTCACAGACTGAAATCCTAAAAGTAAATTTCTTTTTAATTCTGGTGCAGTTCCATAGGCACTTAAAGAAATACAATGACATAGCTATAATTTCTAGGGCTCATTAAAAAGTGATAAGCTGTTTCCCTATGAGCCATTTAAGAATATTGAACCTTTGTTTTAGTCTCTACTTTAATAGCATATACAAATTTGCATCCTTTGTCAATTTCACTTTTTAAATATGGAAGCTGTTTTGCTCCTTGGCCTGCCCTGGGAAGAAGTTTGTGCATAAATACCTTGAACTGTAGCACATATCCAGGTTTCAGAGTCAAATCTCGAGTTACTGCAAATCGATCCCCATCTGATTTTCCAAATACCATGGCTGATGGCGTGGCAGAGCAGAAAGTTTCATTTTTAACCATTCCTTCATTAGCCAACATCAACCACACACTCATCTGATTCATAGGGTAATCAAAAACTGGCTTCTCATAAAAGTTCTAATAGAAACAATACAAACAACACAGAAAGGCAACTTGATAGCTTTGAAAACAAGAAAGAAATGTTCAGTTCATGACATGCAGAACCATGTACCACTTGTATTTCTAAGAAAACACAGCACAATCTCTAATTTAACTACTTTTTTATTGCCATAAATTTCTTCTTCTGATGATAAAATAACTGAAAAGATTTTGCCACTGTGCATCTAATTTTATAATCACACTAACAATCATGTTGATGACTTGACCAGACTTCATAGGTTTTTTATTTCTTACTGGAAACTAGTAGCATAAAGAGGTAACAAAAATTAAGTGCAAACAAAAAGAAATTAAGTGCAAACACAGAAAATTTGTATTACACGTTCAAGCACTAAATCCTTGGGGAAGTAAGAAGTTCTTTAATCCCATTCACTTTTATAATTGTCTTCTTGAAGTTCAGACATGGAAAAAATACCTGGGGTAAAGTTGGATTGATAACTGGGATGATCTGCTTTTGCTTTTCTGACAGGATGATGATGTCATCGACTGCCCACTGGTCATAGTCCTCCCCAGAGAACACAGGCTGCCACCAGCGGAACCTTGTGCAAGGGGTCTTGGCAGCAGCTGGAAGCTCCAAATAGACAAATCTGCATAGAAGCAAATTGCTTATGGTTAGGAAATGAAAGCTGTATCTTTCTTAGCAGCTGTGAAAATCATGAGAGTAGCAATAAGAGCAAGTTTCATTTCATTTGATCTCTTGATATTTTTGAAACATTTCTAAGTTTAATAGATCAGACAAGAGGTTTAAAGTTGTAAGCTGGTTTAGTCCTGGTCATGTTTATTACATTTACCACTGTATTTTTGGAGGTGATAATTTAGCTGTGTTTGATTGACTAAACAATATCTTGACTACTATGCTAATGGTCATAACATTCAAGAAATACCTGGAAAAAACTGTTCCTTTGTGTATTATTACATTAAAATAGCATTCAAGAATTTTCAAAGCCATTCATACTTATTGTGGGAAAACATAAATATGCACTAAAAATGAAACATAACTCACTCATAATCTACTGTATAGGGTTGGCCTCTGCTAAAATTTTGATGTAGATCATTTCTGTGGTGAAAATTTTTATGCATAAAGCTTTACCTACACTTCAGTTTATTTCTTAAGGTAGGATTCCTAGAAACAGAATTACCAGGTCAAAAAACTGGCCATGTTTAAGGCTGTTGATTTTTCCAAACTCCTTTCTGGAAAGGTCATGACAGTGTGCAGGATGATGTGAGAGTGCCCACCTTGCTGCTCCCACGCGGAGAAAGCACTTGGCATTATCTTAAAAATGACCATTTCGCTGTTGAAAATGATATATTTCTTATTGCAAAAGAGGTTGCGTATTATTCATGTTTTATTAAACATCTATGTTTCCTCTTTTGTAACACCTACTCATTCATTTTACCCATTTTTCTGTTGGGACCTTAGTGTTTTTTTGGTAATTTGTAGAAGCTCTTTACAGCAATGTTGACCCTCTGTTCCTCATAATGGTTGCAAATAATGTCTTGGTTTGTTACATCTGTTTTTGAGCTGTGACATCTCTTTTTCATACATAAGTTCTTATTTATCTGAATCAATTTCTGGGTCATCAGTTTGGCTTCATTGTTTGCTCTATCCATGAATCACTATCATTTTATTTTAATTATTTAAGTTACATAACATATTTTAACAACATGTAGGGTATTACTCTATTTTTTTTCCCTAAAATTTGATATTTTTGCCGGATTGTATTTCTAGGTATATAGTTCCAAGAAAACATGCCTATGGAAAAACATGCCTATTTTGATTGTAAAGTATTAAACATAAATTAAAAGGTACTCATATCACAATATTAAGTTTTCCTGTCCAGGGGTGCTCTATAATTTTTCCACTTATTTGTTTCTGTTAATCTCTGAAGGTAGTTTTGAACTTTTCTTTACAGGATTCTTAGAGTTGTTAAAGTTATTTTTATATTTATTTATGTATTAGCTACCAATAATGGGGTCTTTTTCTGCTGCCTTCCACCTCAGAGTTTCTCAGCCATTTCAGTGTCATAAACTCCTTGAAAATCTGGTGAAATATACTGGCCCTGAAGACAAATTCTAATAAAAATAAAGGTTAGTACTCCTGGAATTTGAAAAAGCTATTAAATTTTTGTTTGTTTATATAGTAATCTAGTCACTTTGCTGAACTCCTAATAATCTCCAGATTGATAATGATGTTACTTGGAAAAATAATTTAAATTATTTTAAATTGTTTTAAAACCAGTTTGGCACCATAACGATTCCCTCTCTACTGTGCTGGCGGAATCTCATTTGGATCCACCTCCCACTCATAATTCCTGACTTTTTCCGTGGATATTGTATTTCGTGTTTTACCCAGTTGCCTCTCCTCTGGTTTTTCCCTTTCACGTGTGTCCTTAGAAGAAATGTTTTTGGTTGGTCTGTCCATATGTCTATTTCCATTACATTATGGAAAGTTATGTCACCTTTAAATTACTCAATGTTTTAAAACAATAAACATATAAGTCTACAAAATAGCTACATTTTAAGTAGCATTTAAAATATATTTAATTTATAAAAAATTGAATCTATTCTTCAATAATAATTTTTTTAATAAAACAACGTTTGGTAGAAAATGTAAAACAGGGACAATTTTAGTATTTTAAAGTCAATAATGATTGGTCAATGTATATAAAAAATGTTTATCTTTGTGTGAAAGTGCTAATAGAGATTATAAAAAGGAATACTCTAAAAGTACAAACACAGAATTTCAAGATACTACATAACTGCAAAAAATCCCCAATTTAAATATAGATAAATATACTGATTGCATGGTACAAATACTAGCATTTTTCCAAACTCCTTAACAGTCATTACCTAAGGTATTTCATTAAATATATTTCCCATCCATAAACATACAGACAGGGATGGGCCACTAAAAAATTTTAGAAAATCCAAGCTCCACAGATTCATTCATATGTTGTCTAGGACTAGCACTGGGTGCAGCCATATGAAGACTTTGGGCAAAATCCATCTTGCTATTAAATATAACAAATGAACATATTTCATGTATGCATTTAAAAAAAATCCCAGAAATGCTTGGAGTATCCCTATGTCATCAAATTTCTTTGGGAAAACAATGGTCAGTTGTCTTACTTTTCTCTAGTCACATATTTTCTCAAATTCTTTAAAAATTCAAATGTGATTACAGGTGCTTTCTAATGGGTGGGGTGGGGGGAGTAGTGGGGAGGAAAGGCAAGGGTTTCTGTTATAAGTCACAGGGGAAATACTTGGGTCTAATTTAAAGGGTACTGAAAAATCTAAAGCCAATTAAGAGATTTCCACCCTCTCTCCCCCTCAAAACAGGGTTTCAGTGAAATGAGAACTGTACTTGAACAATAAAAAAAACCTTAAATGAAATGAAATGTTTATATATTAGGCTATCATTCATGCCAGGTATTTATGAGTTTGCCTATTTTTTGCAATAGTTAACAACATGTTAGAAACACCTCAAGAACAGTGTAATCCTTACTGTTCCTGGAAACAACTGGAAGGCCATCAGGGTTTGGTTACCTGGGTTTGCTGAAGTCTGAGAAGTACATCTCTGCCAGCAGGTGCCACTCGATGCCCCCATTGTTGCTGTACTGAAGGAGGATGCCCTCCTCTCTGCTGTCGGGCTTGTTGCATGCCGCACTTTCTCCGCCTATCTGGATATAGAACTGGACAAAGTCCACCCAAGAAGTGTCCAGATCCAAGCTCACCAGCTGTCTTTTCCCAGCCTTTCCAAAGGACAGAAATACCACAGATTCAATCACCTGGGGGGTCTTAGGCATTTTGTTGCTTCAGTTGCAAATTAATATGAGCATCCTAGCACTATGTGGAGAGGGTTGTGTCCATTTGTTGTATTTGTATTTTTTATTTAATCTTTATTGTATTTTTTCATTACCATTTATTGTTGAGAGGAGCAAGCTATGCCATTTAATTGTCTCTGCTTTGGTTATGGTAACTATTCCTGGATACATTTGATTAGTCTGCTTTACTGATTGCCAGGCTTGGTCATGAGATCCTTGGGAACTGTTAATTACAACAAAGAGTATTCAAAGGTCTTTAAAAATAAAATAAAATTGATTTAAATTAAAACAGTTCCAATGTTTACTTTGTGAATCTCCTCCAGGCAGAGTAAGGGAGAATCTGAAGGACCATGTACTTGGAGATCAGCTTGGTTTGAATCTCAGACTATTATTCATGCTGTTTAGCTGTGTGACCTTTCTCAGATTTTATCTTCCTCAAAGGTACAATATGGGCAATAATTCTTCCTTATAGGGTGCTGTGATAATTACATGATATAACATTTTGCATGAAACTTGCCTAGCACACTGAATGTCTTCCTGAGAGGTACCCTTGGACCTCCTCCTCCTTGGGAATGAAAATAAAACAGGTTTAAGATAGAAACTTGACAAAAAGAAAGAGTGCTTGAGTATTAGGCTCCTAGTCAGTGTGTTTGTCTCTGTCTGTCTCTCTCTTGGAAATGGAGAGATTGGAAGAAATCATTTAAATAAGTTTTTGTTACCACTACATGGTCTTTTTGTGTCTTAAAAAAGTTAAAAATGCCATCAAGCCCAGCAACTTGCTTCCTTTGCTCAGTGTGTCCTGTGCATGTCACAGTGCTGTTGTGCAGTGTTAGATATAAACTGACAAGGTTTGTCATGATTCCTTTTGTGTGTAGTTTCATGCTAATGAGATTGAAAAAAGGTTTGAGTATGAGATCCTTCCACCCAGATCCTGCCCAAGCTAATGCATGCTCTGTTCTGAACCCGTCTTGGAGCGCTACCAAGAACTTCAATTAAAAGTTGGGAAGAAAAACTACAATAAGATAACCAGTTTAGAGAAAAACACCCTCACACTTATAATTTAAACTTTATGCAAATTCACCAAGTTAATTAAGAAAGGGTTTCTGTTATAAGTCACAGGGGAAATACTTGGGGCTAATTTAAAGGATACTGAAAAATCTAAAGCCAATTAAGAGATTTCCACACCCTCTCCCCCTCAAAACAGGGTTCCAGTGAAATGAGAACAGAAATTAATCCTGACACAGGAATTTGTTCTTTGGAACTCTCAATTTTAAGCATGTATTTGAGGAAATCTTAAAAGTAATATGCATTTTCAGTGTGTTATATGTGCTTTTGATTTTTCTTGTTGATTTGAAATAGTACAAGTGTGAAACACCTCAGAGATTATTATAATCTGGCCCAGGATTGTTGCAGGAAGAATAATTCTAAAAAAAGAACCATAGGACCTAGCTGCTTAATTCCAACCCAGCAAACTCCTATGAAAACTTGGCATGTGGAACTAAACCAGAAGGATAAAGATCTAAGGTGAGGAGAATTACAAAAATCCAATTATCCCAATTAGCTGGTTGGAATGATTGGTTTACTGTGAAATTCATAGAGCGGTGTTATTTTTCCCAGAGATGATGATGTTGGTCGTCAGAGGCTCTGGAAAGCTGTTTTGTGGGATTTTTGTAAATGGTGGAAAATATCATACGAATGTTTGCTTTGGCACTGAAGATATTTTTTCCTGGAGAATAGCACAAGTCATTTTCTTTTGTTTAGTGACCTGAAACGCTGAATATTATTTTAAAGGAAGAAAAAAGGAAAAAGGAAATGGCTCATGATGAGTTTTTTGTTAGAATTTGATGTGACACATGCTTTGCAGTTTTTCTACTATACTATGATGGATGCATTTACGTGTGCATGTGCAGACATAAACACACACACAATGTGTGTGTGCATATGTGCTGGAGTAATAGGTTAAGGATCTCTTCATTCCTGGAGTGTGGAAAATACCTTCCAATTTCTCTCCAGCATTCTAGCTGAAAATGGCTTACTGTTTCAAGGATTTAGATAAAAGAAAAGAAATTTTAAAGGAAATGCCTTCAGACTTTGGAGCCTTTAAAACAAAACTTCTAAAATGCTTCATAAAACTTCACCTTTTATCTCCAATTAAAGTCTTTTTAAATCAAATGCCAGTAGAAAAAAAAATCTACTATATTTATTTAAAAATAAGCATTTCTTTAGACCCTTTTGCTGTTTTTCAATATTCACTCATTTGTTCATACATTCATTCCTTTCTTCAACAAATATTATTAGGCACCAATTTTATCAGGCCTAATACCATGTGTGAGGAGAACAAAGTTAAAACAAGAATTCACAGATATGTGTGTGTGGTGTCAGTAGTGACGACTTCGGGCTGCAGACCAAGTTCTATTCCTTGTTGACCTCATTTATCAATTCTCCAGTATATTCAGTCTCAAGGGTATTTACTGATATGTAAATGCCTAGCACACGGCATGCATTCTGAATTGTGCACCTTATCTAGAGTTGGCTTAGGCAGTAGGACTTACTGGTTACTATGAGAATAAAAATATAATCTCTATTTGTATAGAACACAGATAAGAGCAAAATTGAGAAAAAAAAGGAGATATTAGTGTAGTTTGCATAGTTCCAGAAAACTCCATGGAAGCAGAAGGATTTGAGCAGGGTGCTGCAAAGTTTATATGGATGCAGAGATTATGGAAGGCAGAATGGTAGGCAGTGGACACTAAGCAAAGACAGGGAAATTGGAAAAACCTGGAATGAGGAGAGTTTCTTTTGGGGGGTAAAGGGGTCATGTTTGGAAAAAGAAAATAAGTTATGTAGTTAGGGCAGCAGTATCGGAGATGATCCTGGATTTCTGTGCTGGAAAATGGATAGGATAGAAGCATGTTTCCAGATAAATTAATCTAGGGTGGTTACCGTTGGGTTACTGCCCCTTCTCTATTCCAATCATGCTGGCTGCTGTGGATTGCTAAACTGTGTATCCCACCTTTGCCAAAGCAGTGAGTACATGACTCTGGTTATGCAAATCACCACCCACCATTCCCCAGGACACTGTGATTGGCCAGTCAGAAACCTTCTCCAGAATTTTCTGTGGTGCTGTTTAGAAAGCTCTGTGGCCATAATTCTAATCTCATACTGATGGCTGACCTGAACTGAAAACAGAGTCTACTCTCAAGAACTCTGTGGGCATCTGAGTTTCAGGTTCCAGATATCTCTGAGGCCAGTTCTGACTAAGGCATTCCTGTGTTTTTTTAAAAAATGTATTTTATTGATTATGATATTACAGTTGTCCCAAATTCCCCCACTTTGGTCCCCTGTACCCAGTACCTCCTATTCTCTCTGGCAATTCCTTCTGGCCCACCTTAGTAGTGTATGTCCATGGGTCATGCATATACATTTTTGGGCTACTCCATTTCCTATTCTGTTTGTAATATCCCCCAGACTATTTTGAACCCACCAATTTATACTTCTTAATTTCTGTACTTTCCCCCCATTCTCTCCCTTGCCCCTCCCAACTGGTAACCATTCAAATGATCTCCATATCTATAATTTTGTTTCTGTTCTGCTTGTTTGCTTAGCTTGGTTGTTAGATTCAATTTTTGATAGTTGTGAATTTTTGCTATTTTAATTTTCTAGTTTTGATCTTCTTTTTCTTAAATAAGTTCCTTAAACATTTCATATTATAATGTCTTGGTGATGATGAACTGCTTGAGCTTTACCTTGTCTGGGGAGTACTTTGTCTGCCCTTTCATTTTAAATGATAGCTTTGCTAGATGGCTGTAGGTCCTTGCTTTTCATCACTTAGAATACTTTTTGCCAGTCCCTTCTAGCCTGCAAAGTTTCTTTGGAGAAATCAGCCAACAGTCTTATGGGAACTCCTTTGTAGGTAACTTTCTGCTTTTCTCTTGTTGCTTTTAAGTTTATCTCTTTAACCTTTGGCATTTTAATTTTGATGTGTCTTGGTGTGGTCTTCTTTGTGTCCATCTTATTTGGGATTCTCTGTGCTTCCTGGACTTGTATGTCTATTTCCTTCACCAAACTAGGGAAGTTTTTTTTCATTATTTTTTTTTTCAAATAAGTTTTCAATTTCTTGCTTATTCTGTTCTCCTTCCAGCACCCCTATGATTCAAATGTTAGTATATTTGAAGTTGTCCCAGATGCTCCTTACCTTATCTTTTTTTTAATTCTTTTTTCTTCTTGCTGTTCTGATTGAAATTTTTTTCTTCTTGTGTTCTAAAAAATTGACTTGATTCTTGGCTTCATCAACTCCACTGTTGACTCCTTGTAAATTTTTCTTTTTTAGATATATTTTATTGATTATACTATTAAAGTTGCCCCATTTCCCGCCCCCCTTATTCCTTTCTGCTCTGCACACCCCCTTCCTCCTCTTTAGTTCATACCCATGGGTCATACATATAAGTTCTTTGGCTTCTCTATTTCCTATACTATTCTTAATCTCCCCCTGTCTATTTTCTACCTACCATATGCTCCTTATTCCCTGTACCTTTTCCCCCATTTTCCCTCATCTCCCTTCCCACTGATAACCCTCCATGTGATCTCCATATTTGTGATTCTGTTCCTGTTCCAATTGTTTGCTTAATTTATTTTTGTTTTAGGTTCAGTTGTTGATAGTTGTGAGTTTGTTGTCATTTTACCATTCATATTTTCAATTATCTTTTACTTAGATAAGTCCTTTTAACATTTTTGTATAATAAAGGCTTGGTGATGATGAACTCCTTGAACTTGACCTTATCTGGGAAGCACTTTATCTGCCCTTCCATTCTAAATGATAGCTTTGCTGGATAGAGTAATCTTGGATGTAGGGCCTTGCTTATCTCCATTTTGTTTAGTTCTCTTTTTAGAGTTTTGTTCTGTTCTTTCATTTGGGCCATATTTCTTTGTCTACTAATTTTGGCAGCCTCTCTGTGTTTGTTTCTATGTATTAGGTAGAGCTGCTTTGACTCCTTGGCCTAGTAGAATGGTCTAATATAGAAAAACACACCTGTAAGTTGGATGGGGTGGAGTCATGGGTATTTGCTAGGGTGGGCAAACCTGTGTGAACTAAGTTGATGGTGTCTCAGATATAGTGCAGTAGTTCTGTGGCTCTTTGTGTACATGTAGGGGTTTCACAAAAGGGACAATGGATGCTGCCTCACTCCTGGAGTTTTGTCTGGGAAGAAGCTGTTCCCTGGCACTTGCCCTGATGCCAGACACTTCGGTTTCTCCCATATGCCACTGGAGTTCTTCCAGTTGCTGTCCCAGTGTGGAGCCCAGAGGGAGTGAGTCTGCATAAGTCCTAAGTCTGTTGTGGGCCCTTTAAGGGGAGATGCCTGAGAATCCCACAGTTTATTCTGCTGCCTCAACCCCCACTGGATTTTACAACCAGAAGTTAAGGGACTTATCAGCTTGGCACTGGAACCCTGGGCTAGGTGGTCTGGTGTAGGGGTGGGATCCCTGGCTCCTATGAGACATCCCTCGCAATTTTTATCCACCACACATGAGTGTGGAACTGTCCCATTGGAATCTCCATGTTTCCACATCTCTGTGTCTCTGTCCCTTCTACCTGTCTGAATAAATGTCACATCTTTAATTTCTTGGTTGTCAGATTTCCATACAGTTCATTTTTCTGATGATTCTGGGTGATAGTTATTTTGTAATTTAGGTGTCATCTTTGCTGTGGATGTGTGAGTAGGGGAGCTGTGTTCACCTACGCCTCCATCCCGACTGGAAGTCTGTCCCTGTGTTTTGATTACCTGAAAAAAATTTCCTCTGTCTTTGTTCAAGCTAGTTTCTCTCACTTAGAATTCAAAACAGATTTGACTGATACAAGAGAAAAAAAGTAAAGAAAAAAGTGATCCTCAGATATTTTGATAAAAATTTAGGGGGAAAGCTGGGTTGAGCTGAGAGGAGAATAATTTTACTTTTGAAATGCTGATTTTAAGTTAGTGGCAGGGCATGTATAGGGAAATATTCAATGATAACAATTTGTAATTTAGTCTCATAACATGTGATTATGATAGCTAACACTTATTGAGCTATTTCTATTTATTCTTTACCTGCATTAATTCACTTAATCCTCCCAACATCCCACTTTATAGTTGAGAAAACTGAGATATATAAAGACATCATAACTCTGTAAGGTGAAGCAATTACTGAGGTTTAGAGCTCAGGTACAAACCCAAGTGTAAGAAAGAGTGATTATAACTTTATATGTTCAAAATATCTCTGTATGTGTACATATACATGTTTATTGGAGTGTTTGGGTACATATTGGTTAAGAATTCATAATCTTGCTTTAAAATGGAAACTCAAGGGAGACACAATCTTCCCATTTTTGCACAATTATACAGTACATCTGGATCTATGCTATATATACAGTCACTTACTGACTATTATCTCTCACAATAAGATCCTGGGGATTTTCAATGCCAATGGATAGGAAATATTATTAAATGGACTCCATTCCTGATTTTCTATAATTCTCTATCTTGTTTACTTGCTGATTCTTTGTTCTGCACCTGCATCCAAACAAAACTTGTACCTATTTTTGCATATGCATAAATTAACTTGTTTTGGATTTCTGCCCAAATTCCTCAACATATCAACCACAGTACATCACCCACACCTGTGTGCTTCTTATAAGATGAAGAGTGACACATTTCCAATTGTTCTAGAACAACTGGTGGTTGTAGTCCTTGCTGGAAAGAAGTGGTGGTAAGTACCCCACATTCTAAAGAGAGCTGCCAATAATTGGGCTTGGACACATTGCTCAGGCTGGAGAATGGGCACTGCTTCCCCTCCAGTCCTTTTGGAGATGATATAAAGAGATGAATTGGAGGAGGAAGGAAGAAAAGAATGTCATGCCTAGACTGTAGCAAGAGAGGTGGTTCCCCCTCCTTTATCCCTAACCAACAACATGAGTTGGAGGTGTTCCTAGATAATTAGTCTTAGAGATTCAGGCTGGCACCTCAGTCCCTAGTTGGTGTATGCTGACCTGCCTGTCTAACCTGGTACTGCCACTGGAGAAGCTGAACACTGCAAGAAAAACTTCTGTGAAGGTCTCTGCTGGGTACTTCATGTTTCTGCACCCTAAATTCATATTTTGAAAGCCTAACTCCTAAAAGGATGGGATCAGGAAATGTGGGGCCTTTGGCAAGTAATTAGGTTGTAAGGGTGCAGTCCTCATGATAGGATTAGTGCCCTCATAAGAAGAGACCTGGGGGAGCTGCTTTCTCTCCCTCTGCCATCTCTACCATGTGAGGACACAGAGAAGATGGCATCTCTGAATTAGGAAGTGGATCCTCAATGGACATCAAATCTGCTGTGTTTTTATCTTCTTCCCAGCTTTCAGAATTGTGACAGACAAATGTCTGCTGTTTAAGCCACCCAATGGTATTTTTATGTTATTTTTGTATGTTGAATTTTTGTTTTAGTAGCTTGAGTAAACTAAGACAGATCCAAATCAGCAGACACCACCAGTAGCCACCAAACTGAGCCAAAATCAGACTGAAGGTATTTGTTCATCATGAAGAGCTGGTTGGTTCCATAGGAACAGCTCTGCACACTCACCATTATTCCTTCTTCCAATCATACTCTTGAGGTTAACAGATTGACAAATTTAATAAACACTTATAGAAGTGCTTTCTATAAGTATATAGTCACTGTCCCACATGATTTACAAGTATACCAGTGCATTAATCTGCACAATAACCCTAATGAGGTAGATATTCTTATTATCTTCGCTTTACAGATGAGGAAGCCAAGTCAGAGAGAGGTTAAGGGATTTGCTCAAAGTCACACAGCTAGGAAGTGGTGAAATCAGATTGAAGCAGGCAGTCTGGTTCCAAAGTCACTGCTCTTAACCTCTAAACTCCACCACTTCCACCACTACTTACACCCTCACCTACAGGCCTGCATGTTCATGCACCCTTCAAAGGCTGGGGTGAGAAGTGACTAGGACTCTGACCCACTCAAAGACCCCCATGACACAAGGCTGGCTGGCTCTGGAGGAAAGGAAAGCAATGAGATTTAAATCAGGTATAAGAGGGGCAGGATTTTTAAACTGGCCTATCCTGGATTTTTAATAACCAAAAACAATCAGAAAACTATAAAAGTTTCCCAGATGTAGTTAAGGGATAGGAATTTGACAAAGGCCAGTGAAAATCAGGGAATGTGGGGAAAAAGAAAACCCTCTCATATTTGTACTTTCTGAATTCAGACTGCTCCATAAATCAGCCACATACTGAAACAGCTATTGCCCTGATCATTATTTCCATGCTTTAGTCATGACTCAGCCATCACTGCTTCTCAGCCCTAAGTCATACCTTGCTGAAATACAGAGATGATCCAGAAGACACAACCCCACACCCTTGTTCTGGAGTTACAACTTCTCCCCCGATAACTTCTTGCCAGTCAGACTCCCAACCATTCTGGTTCTCAAAATCTGACATAATCGTAGAAGGAAGAGCAGCTTCTGGGTGGCATTCAGTGCCTTGATACCCCTGGTCACACCTAGAGAGAGAGGGCCACATAAACAAGTCATAGTTTCATCTGTGAGTGTCATGGCCACGTGACATGGAACATTTCCTATGTCTCATTTTTGCTTTGGTTTCAGCACTCACACTAGATTTTTCTCTACAGTGTAAATCTGTACATGTGATAGTAACAACCTTCAATTATTCACA
This sequence comes from Phyllostomus hastatus, assembly GCF_019186645.2. Classification (NCBI taxonomy): domain Eukaryota; kingdom Metazoa; phylum Chordata; class Mammalia; order Chiroptera; family Phyllostomidae; genus Phyllostomus; species Phyllostomus hastatus. The sequence continues at coordinate 45,379,094 of NW_025334041.1, forward strand.
CTGCAAAAAAATCAATAGAATCCTTTCTTAAGAGAAATAGTGCTGTAACAGTAGAATTGCGGCATCAAGTAGTAATGAAGAAGGATATGGGTGTGTGTGTGTGTGTTGACCAGGGAGGATAGAGGGATTTTTCTGTAGCCTTAAAAAGTCACATATAAATGATTGCTCAACCAACATGTAACTCCGGCCATGATTTATAGTTCCTTCTGACTAAATTATATTTCTGTTAGAATCGTTAAGTATTCAAGTATGTTCCTATTTCACCCTCGTTAGCTATAATCACCATCTCCCCTTGTATGCAACCTTGAGCTTCTGGTGAAGTGGGGTAGGTCGGACAGCCTGTAGCAGCTGTTTAACTAGTGCTTTAAGACTGTCAGGGGAAAAGAAGGGGAACAATCGAAAGGCTCTTTTAACACCAAAGAGAACTTTGGAGTTAATTAATAAACTCTGAAATTTAAACCCAAGAGGCCTGTTTGAAGTTAGATTTTGAAGTTTAGAATATATGGCTTTATACTAATTTAAATGTAACAATGTCTTTTATATCTACAATTAGAACAGAAGGGAGGTCATTCTCTTTTGGCTACTTCATTGTCCACCAGTCTATCCATACAAGTCTGATGACAACAGCTGTGGTAGCCCTGTAAATATAAGTCCTGAGAAGCAGATAATCTGTTGCACTTTCTGATACATGTACCTGCACGTGCCATGGTCACAGGAGCCGTGCCCATTGCACATGTTTGGGCACTGCTGGCCGATGTAGATGCCATCTAAAGCCCACTCATCTTGGGCTGTGTAATAGCTCTGACTCCACCGGAAGCGGGTGGCACTGGACCTAGAAACAAGTACAGTAATAAAAACAGTATTTTAACTGACACATGGTAATATAGGCAAAGAATGTCTGAGTTCAGATAACCACTTTTCTGGAACTTGTATTTAGCTGCCAATCATTTTTCTGTAGCAGTTTAATTTCCACTCAATTACTACCCAATTCAATCATTCTATCATTAAGGGAAGTTAAAAATCTTCTTATTTTATATATACTTCCATTTTAGTTTAGTGTGAGACATTTTAAAGAAAAACAAAATTTCATATTTTTATTGTAGTTGCACAGAGATTTGATGCTAGGAAAACAAACAAAATAAGAAAGAATGTTTAAGCAAAATAAAGATACATACTAAAAAGCCTCTGTTTCATAAATGACAATGTGAAGTGTTTCACTTAGAATAGCACAATTTCTTATAATAAGCACATCAGCAGTTATTGGAAGACTCCACTTACCTCTCAATATAAAACTAAAGTTTTGTTTGGGAGTGAGAGAACATGCTATAATATTGCAAGTATGAACATCTGGGTGCTAAATTCTGCTTATTATTTTTGACACATTAGTGTGTTTAGTTTTCATGGACAAGCTGATGTTAAGTAAAGGTAAGCTGAACATCCACTATACATAGAGAAACCCTAGTGGTCAGGGTTAATTCATTTAGCCCAGATATAAAATCTAAAGAAAGAACATTTTGAGAGCAATGTCCAGGTTTTCCTTTGTTGATCACAAAAAAAATTCTTTTAAAATTACATCATATTTTTCAGCTATGGACATTTTCAGGGATCCATGATTAATTCTTTTTAGTCAAAGTGAAAAACAAAGAAACCCCCCCAAATTTGCAGAATTAATGTGAGTGCTCAGTTTCATTGATTAAACCTTCCTCAAGCATACCATCTATGGATACATTTGATCTTGACAAATGTGAATGACCTGTTTAAGTCTACTGCATCAATTACTCACATATTAAATACTTCCTAGGTACACACCAGATTGCTAAAATCCAGACTAAGTCCTTACTGTTTATTTTACCAATGAACTGTGGCTAATAGGTTGCATTTTCTTTCCTAGGAGGGTAATTCCGTGTTCACTAGGTGCATCTAGTAGACACAGGTTTGCTGCATTTCAGAGCTTGTCATCAGATGCAATTCTTCTATGGAAACAGTTTATATTTGTAGTCTAACAGCCATCACAATTTTCACAGTCCCATTAAGAAATGGTTTTTAGAAAAGCCTGCTATAAAAATAGGTACATTGTCTTAGAACATAGAGCCCTACAGAAGGGAAGTAAATTCAGACTCATGCACCAGTGTCATGAAAAGGAGAGACAACTATGTTCTTTTAAGACTCATTATAATCTGAGTCAAGTCTACGGCCACAGGTGACTGACTAGGCTGTGAGCTCTTTTGGAGACAGAGGTATCTTTTGTCTCAGTAGTTTGCACAGGAACAGAAAAAAATTGGTGTACAAAAAATTCTGCTAAAAGAGAATAAGTAGCATAGATGGTAGGTAGAAAATAGACAGGAGGAGGGCAAGAATAGTATGGAAAATGTAGAAGCGAAAGAAATTATGACACATGGACATGAACTAAAGGGGGGGAATGTGAGTGGGAGAGGGAGTACAGGGTGGAGGGGAGTGAAGGGGGGAAATGGGACAAGTGTAATAGCATAATCAAGAAAATATATTTAAAAAAATTCTGCTAAAAAATGAGTCAATGAGTAGAGTGACAGGCCAAAGAAGGGCAGTCTGTTTCTGACTTCTGGTAGGTAATGAAGTGAAGAATGTTCTAGGGGTTAGGGGACCTGACCCAGACATTAGCTCTGCAATTTATCATCTGTGTGACCTTTAGTGAGAAATGTAAGCCTTTAGGGGCTTCTTGTTCCTCACCTCTCAAATAAAGGGATTGGGCAAACTGATTTCTAAGACCCCTTCCAGCTCATAAACTTAATGATTGCTTTGGTGGTTTGTTGACCAAGGTGACAGTTTATTTCCTTGTGGTCACACAAAGCCCATAGCACACATTATTTTGAAGTTTTGATATTTCAACATTAACATGGAGTTGGAGGGTTTTAGAAACCTTTCTCAGATCTCCCAGTTTATTTATGCTTCTAAACAGTTACACAGACACACTCTAAATTCTTTTTCTGAGTACACTGATCCTTACATGTGTCTTATAAGCTCTTGAAAAAGATATTTCCTCAAAATAAAAAGCTTAAAGTGGATTACTGCATTTAAAATTACAATCTACAGTTTAATGTGCTGATGTTAATTAACAGAAAAGGAAGCAAAAAGAGGGAGAATATTGGCCTCATATTTAGTGAGAAAAAAATTAGTCATGTGAGCAGTCTCCAGCAGGTCACATGTGAGGATACGTGGTGTGATGTCACTGGTTTGTAGCTGCATCACTGATAAATATTTCCCTCAATACAAATATTTAATTGGCCAATCCTCTCTCTTTCTCTCTTGCTCATATTATTAAGAAAAAAATCTTATGCATTTAAAAAAATGGATAATGTTTTAATTGTTTTAGGTAAATTTTTTACTGGAGTCAGGTTGACTGGACTTCACAACCATCTAAGGACACTTCTCATACCAAGGACAATTTTTAGTGCTAAGCAGCTCAGTACCACTTATTCAGAGATATACTTAGCCATCAACTGGAAAGCCACTATCTAAAACTGTAGTACTATGTGTAGAAATAACTCATATAACTTCTTTCACATCTCTTCCATATATACCTTGTAATAAATATACTCTTCCTTAAAGGATCTTAAACTTCAAACCAGAAGTCTTTTTATGAAGTCAGCTTCTATGGAATGATCAAGCCTCATAAAAGTCACTGAGAGTGTAGACATTTTCACAACCAGCACAGAACTGAAGCTTTTATAAGATCGTTCTAATGATGCAGATGCAAATGCCTATACTAATGGAAATAGAGCATTATAGAGAAAATAGGAAACAGGACATTATAGAGAAAAAGGCACTTTGAGGGGATAGTCACCAGCTTATTGCACTTTGGATTGAGTCTGAAAGTGGGAGTCCTGAATCATGAAATGAAGTTGACTTGCATTTAAAATCCAAACTATGGATTCCCAAAAGCAACAAATCTTGACAGTCTTCATTTGATCTCCTGCTGGCCCAGTATAAACTTCTAGACTAAAATACAGTAACACTGAGTCATCTGCTGATAGTTAGGTAACCTAAGGAATCAAAGTAAGTGAGACTGACCACTTATTGTATTGTATATTGTGTTTTCTACCTTCAGAATTACTGTAATTACATTTGCCCAATTATTCTGAAACTCATTCAGTCATTAACTGTTGATTTGTTTGTAGAGTCAGCAACTGACAGCTGTTTCTGTCTCATTAGACCCTGTTCTTATGTAAATGTCTCTCATAAAAACAAAGTTAATTTTCATTGGGTAACAAATGCTCAGTCATACACAATAAAATTTCTCTGAGCAGGTGTATACATATTAAATATTTCCACTCTAAGTTGCCCTATCTAGAATATTTTCTGAAGTTAACATATCTATGATAATGCAGAGACCACATTTGCTTGTATTTATTCAATTTATAGTTGCATATGCTTACAACACAGTAGAACAAAGTGTTGCCAAAGGGAATAGAGCTTCCAACTAAACTGCACTCTCTTTTCCCAATGCATGAGAAAAACATGCTATTTGCAGAGGTTTGAAATGAACATAATAAATAAAATGATCAAGAATGCCAAGGAGAATAAATACACTTTATCCTTATAGCAGAGCTTTTAAACATAGATCCTAAACAGTGATAATAACTAGTTGAAAACTATTTTTTTGAAATATAGTGATAATGTTTAGTTTAAGTACTAGTCAGTAGGAATGTTAAAATAAATATCCTATAAGGTTTTTTGTTTACAAAACTATTTTGACATTCTTTACACAGGGATTGGAAATATATTTGGAAAACAGGATTCAGTTATTTACCTCCATGTACTTTAAGGCAAATGGTTGGAGGAATAATCTAGTCAATTTATTTTCTGTTTGCAAAAAGAGATACCTCATAATGAAACAACTCTTTAGTTCATTTAGACATACTGAATTATAATTTTATTTAACTTTCCAGTATTTAATGAGCACCCCAACTATGTGTTGGAACAAAACTGCTTAAGAGTCAATTAGTATATTTCCTTGCAAGTGTCTAATAAACATTGATGAGAATTGATCTTTTCTGACTACACCAAATCTTTCAACTCAGTGAGAAATAATAATGTAATATACAATCTGAGTGTAAAATAATCTGCAAAGATTTTTTGATAAATAATATTTTGGACATAGCTTAAGATACATAAATGAAGAATAATGGTTTATGAAATGACATCAGAAGAATGGAGGTTCCTCTGGTCTCTCCCCTTGAAGTTGCAACAAGTTGAACTGCTACAATTCAATAACGGATTCCCTGCTGGAAATCTGTGTTCCTAAACATCTCAAAGTGGATGAATTATAGCGATGGGGAAGTGTTACAGGGTGCAGCCAAGAGGGGGGACCCCAAATAGGCATTTGAAATGGGGTCCAGAACTTAAGGTGTCCAGGAGATTTTAAGGTGTCTTCACCCCTTCCCCCACAGGTGTGAGTTGGGGGAAGGGGCACACAGAGCAAGAACATGCAGGGCAGCTTTGCAGCTAATCCATGGCATGGTCATTTAGCATACCTATAGCCTTTGGCTGGTCACTTAGATATGCTAAATAGCTATGGCCATGCTCAAGGCCAGGGGGATGGAAAGGGATCTCCCCCCACCAAGATGTGACTGGGGGGCAGCTCCCCTGAGTTACAGCGCCTGTGTGGGAGCTGGGAGAAGATTGGCTCCAGGACATGGGGTGACACCTGCCCAGACCCACGATGGCGACCAGAAAAGCTGGAGAAGACAGCAGATTGAGGGCAAGTGTGCGGAGTGTAGGAGGAGAACCATGCTGCTTTAGGAAGGAGAGCCATGTGCAGCTCTGAGAAGGAGAGCCATGCGCAGCCCTGAGGAGGTGAACCATGCACAGCCCTGAGAGAAGGAGAGAACCATGTGGCTGTGGAGGTGCAGAGAGGATCACGGCCATTGGAGAGAGAGCCACACAGTTTTAGCAGAGTGAAGACTCCCACATCCCTGAGAGGGAGAACCACGCGGCCTTGACAGAGTGGGGACTCTTCCTTCCCGTGGCTCTGGGAGAGAGGACCACATGCTTTTGCCAGAGTGGGGACCCCTGCAGCTTTAGAAGGGGGAACCACCACCTGGTTTTAGCAGAGATCCTGGCGACTCAGCCGAGGGTGCTGGGAACCCAGGGAGGTCTCCCAGTCGAGATGGAGTACTAACTAAGAACCAGAGGACTGCCTGAGCCCATGGACTTCTATTTCCTTTCCTGAGATATGGTACTCTGGACTAGGCAAAAAGGGAAGGAAGGAAGGACTGTGTGTTTGTGGGTGTTTTTAGAGACTTTAGGATTTTTGATAAAGACATTAGGTCACTACTTTAAGTTAGTATAGCATTAAATAAACATTTCCTTTCCTTTTCACGAATCTCTGGCATTGAGAGATGTCTTTCCTAGGGCGGCGGACATAACAGACCCAGGGCCTTCTTTCAATAATAGTATATCATCCCAGGCCCCCCCCCTCCCCACCCCGCCCCAGTGTTTTGTTCTGTAACAGGAGGAGTGAGGGGGGAAGAGCAGACACCAGCACCTTGAACGCAGCTGGGAGCTCGAGGTGGGCCTGAGAAAGGGGAGGAATAAGGTTGTAGCCTGCACTCCCTGCAGCCCCAAGAACAGAGAGATACAGTGCATGTTCCTGCTCCAGTGATGGATACATGCTGTGGCTGAGCCCAGTGAGAATGAGGAGGTGCCCTGGGGTTGTCTGGTGGCCTCCACTGCCAGGCAGAAAAATAAAAGCCTAGAGTGTGGCTGCCTCTCCCAGAGCAAGCAGCAGGGCCTCAGAAGAAGCTGTTGTGTGAGCATTGGGCTACAGGGCACATTATCTGCAGCACTGAGAAATGGAGAGGCAGAAGCATTTTTCCCTGAGTGGCAGGTACAGGCTGAGCTAACACCAGCGACAGGGTGTCGGCAGGTGAGGCAGCTGAGGTCTGGCAGTCATCATTACTGGGAGCAGAACAAAGCCACAAATGCGCCCGTTCGCCTTATACAACCCAACTCATCCCAACCCAAAAGGGCTACACTGCCAGCAGGGCCTGCTTGGAGGGGACAGCACTGAGACTGGAACCACATCATCTACCATATTGCCTCATGGGGGTGGTGCCTTGAGACTGAGGTGATCTCGTTACAGAGAAGACACCCACCTTCCCAAGTAACAGTTTTCCACCACCTGGCAAAGATTCCAAAAGCCTGAACAGTGCAAGTGAAACTAAAAAACTTGTGCTTTAGTGCCACCTTCTGGTTAACAAAAGAAAGACTTCTTATCAGCATACTAGGGAAGTACCACACTTAAAAAAAAGGGGGGCGTATTTTATTCTCATAGATGCCCAAAGAATTCATCAAATACCATGAATAACCAAGGTAATGAGGCAGATCATAAAGAAAATAAAAAAATCTTCAGAAAATAAACTTAAAGACAAGAAAATCTGCAATTTAAATGACCAAGAATTCAAGATTGCAGTTCTGAAAAAAACTCAATGAACAAAGAGGGGCAGTTTAATGAACTCAGAAATAAAATATATGAACAAAAGGAGTACTTTTTGAAAGAGACTGAAACTTAAAAAAATCAAAAAGAATTTCTGGAGATGAACAACTCATTTAAAGAGATGAAGGATGAACTAGTGAGCTTAGGAAATAGAGCCAACCAGATGGAAGAAAGAATTAGTGATATTGAAGATAGAAATCTAAAACTGATATAAATGGAAGAGAGATTTGAGAGTAAAAAATGAAATAACTCTACTATCTAGAGAACTACCTGACTCCAAATGAGAGAGCAATGTAAGAATAATGGGTATACTCAAAGGAGAAGAGAAAGTGAAGGAAACAGCCTATTCAAATGAATAGTTGATGAGAACTTCCCAAATCTATAAAAAGAGATGGATCCTTGATTCCGAGGAGCAAACAGAACATCTAATTATCTCAATCCAAAAAGGCCTTCTTTGATGCACATTATATTAAAACTGTCAAAATTAATGACAAAGAAAGAATTCTTAAGGCAGCCAGTGAAAGGAAGATGGTAATTTCTAAAGAAATGCCTTTAGATTATCACTGGATTTTTCAACAGTCACTCTACAAGCTAATAGAGAGTGGAATCAAATATTCAAACTATTAAAAGAGAGAAATCACCATCTAAGAATAATATATCCAGCAAAGATTTCCTTTAGATATGAAGGAGAAATAAAGACTTTTCCAGGAAAAACCACAAATATGCAGAAATTAAACAACATGCTACTAAAAAACAACTGGATCAAAGGAGAAATAAAAGGAGAGATCAAAAGAGACATAGAAAGAAATGAGAATGGCAATATGACATATCAAAACTCCTGGGATACAGCAAAAGCAGCAATAAGAGGGAAGTTTATATCATTATAGGTCTATCTCAAGAAACAATAAAAATCCCAAATAAAGAACCTAACATTGCATCTTAAGGAATTAGAAAAAGAAAAACAAATGCAGCCCAAAGTCAGCAGAAGGAAGAAAATTTTTAAAAAAATTAGAGAAGAATTAAATGAAATAAAGAACAGAAAGACTATACAAAAAAATAATGCAAGAAGAGCTCACCCTTTGGCTGGACTAACTAAGGAAAAAAGATAAAAGACATATATAAACAAAATAAAATAAAAAAAGAGAAGAAATAAAAGAGAAGTTGTGACGGACACCTCAGAGATGCAAAGGAGCATACAAGAGTACTATGAAAGATTATACGCCACCAAATTCAATAACATAGGAGAAATGGACAAGTTCTTAGAAATATATAACCTTCCTAGACTGGAAAATGTAAATAGATTGACCAACAGTAAATAAATTGAAACGATTATCAAAAACCTCCCCCAAAAGTAAAAGTCCAGGACCTGAGGGCTTCACTAGTGAATTCTACTAAACATTCAGAGATTTAATTCCTATCTTTCTCCAGCTCTTTTGAAAAGTTGGCCCTGGCTACTGTGGCTCATTTGGTTAGAGTGTCATCCCATAGACTGAAAGGTCACAGTTTTGATTCTCGATCAGGGTACAGGCCCAGGTTGCAGATTTGGCTCCTGGTTAGGGTGTGTAAGAGAAGGCAACCAATTGATGTTTCCCTCTCACATCAATGTTTCCCCCCCACTTCCTCTCTCTCTAAAAGAAATTGAAAAAAAAAAGTCTTTGGGTAAGGATAAGAAAAAAAAAAACTCTTCCACAAAATTGAAGAAGAGGCAATACTTCCTAATGCATTATATGAGGCCAACATTACCCTGGTACATAATGTGGTACCAAAATCTGGCAAGGATAACATGAAAAAAGAAAAATATATACCAATGTGTCTGATGAATACAGATGCAAAAATCCTAAACAAAATACTAGCAAATCAAATACAGCAATACATTAAAAAATAATACATCAGGATCAAGTGGGGTTCATCAGGTGGCAAAAAGAGGGTTGAACATATGCAAATTGATCAACGTGAAATACCACACTAACAAAATGAAAGAAAAAAATCACACCAATATATTCAGAAAAAAACATTTGATGAGATACATCAATTTATCATTAAAACACTCAATAAAATGGGTATAGAAATAAAATACTTCAACATAATAAAGGCCATATATGACAAACCTTCAACTAATATACTCAATAATGAAAACCTGAAAGCTTTCCCTCTAAGAGCAGAAACAAGATATGGATGCCCACCCTCACCACTCTTATTCAACATAATATGAAAGTCCTGCCTAGAGCAATCAGGCAGGAGAAAGCAATAAAAGTCATTCAAATTGGAAAGGAAAAAGTAAAATAGTCACTTTTGTAGATTACATTACATCATTCTTTATATAGAAAACCTTTAAGACTCTACCAAAAACTATTAGAAGCAATAAACAAGTACAGTAATGTTGCAGGATACAAAACCAATGTACCCAAATTCATTGCATTCCTATATACTAACAATGAAATTTCAGAAAAGATATTAAAAACATCTCCTTTTAAAATTGATGCACATGCAAAATAAAATACCTAGCAATAAAGTTAACAAAACATGTGAAGCATCTATATGCTGAAAACTACAAGATATTATTAAGAGCAACTGAAGAACACACAAAGAAAAAAAAGATATGTTGTGTACATGAATTGGAAGAATCAACAGTTAATATGGCCATATGACCCAAGGCAATACACAGATTTAACAATCCCCATGAAAATCCCAATGAAATTTTTAAAAGAAATAGAAGAAAATATCATCAGGTTTCCATGGAACCACAAAAGACTTCGAATAGCCAAAGTAATCCTACAAAGCAACAATAATCCAAACAGTATGGTATTGGTAGAAGAACAGATATGCAGACAATGGAACAGAACTGAGAGCTCAGAAATAAACCCACATGTTTACGGGCAAATAATTTTTGACAAAGGAGCCAAAAACCCACAATAGAAAAAAGAAAACCTCTTCAATAAGTGATACTGGGAAAATTGGAAAGCCACATGAAAAAGAATAAAACTACACTACAGTTTGTTCCTATGTACAAAAATTAATTCAAAATGGGTCAAAGACCTAAATATAAGATCTGAAACAATAAATTACATACAAGAAAACATAGGCACTAAACTCATGGATTTTGGGTGTAAAGGAAATTTTATGAATTTGACTTCAAAGACAAGGGAAGTAAAAACAAAATTAAATAAATGGGAGTATAAAAAACTAAAAAGCTTCTGCACAGCAGAAGAAACTGCCACAAAACAAAAAGGTAGCCAACCAAATGGGAGATGATATTTGAAAACAGCACCTCTGACAAAGGGTGAATATCCAAAATTTATAAAGAGCTCATACAACTCAACTCAACACCAAAAAAAAACAAATACTCCATTTAGAAAATGGGCAGAGGACCTGAAGAGACACTTCTCCCAAGAAGACATACCAATGGCCAAAAGATATATGAAAGATTCTCAATCTCACTAGCTATTAGAGAAATGCAAATCAAACTACAGTGAGATACCACCTGTTAAAATGTGTACTCTAAACAAGACAAGTAAGTGTTGGGGAGCTTGTGGAGAAAAAGGAACCCTCATTCACTCCTGGTGGGAATATAAACTGGTAGAAACACTGTGGAAAATAGTACAGAGGTTACACACACACACACACACACACACACACACACACACACACACTTCAGAGAGAAAAGGGGGTGGGGGAAGGTAGAAGAGGGTAAAAAAGTGACAAATGGTGACGGAAGAAGACTTGATTTGGGTGGTAAACACATAATACAATATACAGATAATATATTGTAGAATTACAAACTTGAAACCTACATAATTTATTAACCAATGTCATTCCAATATATTTAATATGAAATTTAAAAAAGGAGTCCAAAAAATCAATTAAGAATAGTGTTACCATATGACCCAGCAACTGTTCTTCTCAGTATCTACCTGAAAAATTTGCAAACATTTATTGGTAAAGATATATGTACCTCTATGTTCATTACAGTGTTATTCATGGTGGTCAAGACATGGAAACAACCTAAGTGTCCTGCAATAGAGGATTAGATAAAACAGATGTGGTACATATATACAATGGAATACTACTTAGCCATAAGAAAAGATGAAATACTGCCATTTGTGACAATACGACAGATCTTGAGAATATCATGTTAAGTGAAATAAGTCAGTCAGAAAAAGCCAAGAATCATATGATTTCACTCATACGTGGGATAAAAAACTGAAAGTAATGGATGAGCAAACAAGACAAACAAACAAAACCTCATAGACACAGACAATAGTATGGTTACCAGAGGGTTAGGGGGCTGGGGGGAGGTAGAAAAGGATAAAGAGGGTCAAATACATGGTAAGGAAAGGAGAGCTGATTTTGGGTGGTGAACACACAATGTAATACACAGAAGATGTATTACAGAATTGTACACTTGAACCCTATATAATTTTATTAAACAATACCACTCCAACAAATTTAATAAAAAATAATAGTTTGTATCATTTATGGGGATGAAAAGATACCTCTAAAATATACTATCAATATTATCTTACCATCATAATTTTGAAATAGTACTCCACATGTCAATGAACAAAAATCAGCATATTCTAAATAATAAGGGTAAAATACTTAATTGTGAAATGATGAAAAAACCTTAGCAGCTTTGTATCAAGTTTGATACTATTTCAACTATCTCAACTATTTGATGTGTTGTTTTGTATCTTGATAGATGTACTTGTAATATCATTGAAATTAAATATGTCTTGATTATATTCCCAGCAGCAGGGATAAAAAAGGAGGATGTTAGAAAAAGTGGCTATTTGTTATACAAAGCATGAACAGAGTATCCAGAAAATGGCTCACAGTTGGATATAAAAAAATCTGTGGAAATCAAATTTCAAGTAGACAACTGACATAATAATGAATCCTTAAAAGTCATCATGAAGGCATTCTTGTATAATGTAATAATTCAATCTTCAACTAAAGGAGGTATAATAACTCTAGGTTATTATTTAATCATTTTTAGTGTAGAGCCTGACTTTTATATAATCTAAGTTAGGAAGGCAGACACCATAGAAAATATTATTCTTGCCTCTTATGCTTTTCCTATTACACAGATCACAGAATCTTAGAGTTCCAGAACTGTAGAAACCTTTAAGATTGACCAATGAAACACCTTTATTATACGGATAAGGAATCACGCTTGAAAAGGTTGTGAACAATTAAAATCATGTGGTTAACTGATCATTGGCAGAGACATACTGAGAATTCACGCCTTCTAATTTCTAGTCCAAAGCTCTTTCTTGGCAAGCTGAACCTGTCTCAGGACTTTCAATAGTATTCAGAGTGTTTAAATCCAGCCCAAACCTCTTTGCTGAGCTCCAGATTCATAAGTAAAATTGGCTTCTTGACAATTCTGCTTGGATAGATAATTATCTCAAATTTCACATCACTTTTTTAAAAGGATTTTATTTATTTATTTTTAGAGAGGGAAGGGAGGGAGAAAGAGAGAGAGAAACATCAATGTGTGGTTGCTGGGGGTCATGGCCTGCAACCCAGGCCTGTACCCTGACTGGGAATTGAACCTGCAACACTTTGGTTCGCAGCCCACCCTCAATCCACTGAGCTACGCCAGCCAGGGCTCTCACATCACTTTTTAAAAAAATTAAAGTATACTTGGCATATAATGATATATTAGCTTGAGGTGTTGTATAACATAATGATCCCATATTTATATGTCTAATGTGATCACCACAATAAATCTAGTAACCATGTCACTGTGCAAATTTATCATGCTATTATTGACTATATACCCCTTCATCTTTTTAAAAATTGTATTTTATTGTTTATGCTATTATAGTTATTACAAAATTTCCCCCCTTTGTCCCTCTCTTTCCAGTCCCCACACTCCCTCAGGTAATCCCATGTCCAGGGGTCATGCATATGTGTTCTTTCAGTACTCTATTTTCTATGCTGTACTCCACATCCCAATTGCTACTCTGTAATGACCAATTTGTACTTCTTAAAACCTTCCCTTTTTACCCAATGCCCTCACCCAGCTTCCCATCTGAAAACCATCAAAATTTTCTCTGTTTATATGACTCTGTTTTTGTTTTCCTTGTTTTTTTAGATTAAATTGTTGATAGATATGCATTATTGCATATCTATCTTGTTCACATTTTTGTTCTTCTTGTTCTTCTTCTTGTTCTTGTTCTTTTTAAAGAAGACCCTTTAGACTTTCAGCCAAGATGGAGGCATAGGTAGAAACACTGCCTCCTTGCACAACCACAAGAAGGACAACAAGAAATTTAAAAACAAAAAACAAGCAGAACTGACAGAAAATTTAACTGTATGGAAGTCCGACAACTAGAGTTAAAGAAGAACATTCACCCAGACCAGTGTGGGGGTGGAGATGGGCAGCCAACAGGGAGAGGACATGCAGCAAAGCAGCAGCTGGAGGATAGGGTGACTGGCAGTGGCTGGCAGATGGGGCAGTCCCACATTTGCATGTGGATAAACTGAGAGGAACAATTGGGGAGTGAGACAGACTGCATGACCCAGGGTTCCAGTATGGGGAAATAAAGCTTCAAAACCTCTGGCTGTAAAAACCTATGAGACTTGTGGTGGAGGAATAAACTCCCAGCCTTACAGGAGAGTTCATTGCAGAGACCCACAGGGTCCTGGAACATGCACAAGCCCACACATGGGAACCAGTACCAGAAGGGTCCAATTTGCTTGTGGGAAGTGGGGGAAGTGACTGAAAGCTGCTGAAGAGCTGAGCAAGCAAGATTGTTTCCTCTCTGATCCCTTCCCCACATATGGTGCCACAACACATTGACGTGGGTTGCTGGGCCCTGGCGATTATCTAAGGATCTGCCCCTTACTACTTAACATGTGTGTTCAGACAAAAAAAATGGCCCAGATGAAAGAACAGATCAAAGATACAGAAAAAACACCACTAAGCAATGAAGAGATAGCCAACCTGTCACATGCAGAGTTCAAAACACTGGTAATCAGGATTCTCACAGAAATGGTTGATTATGGTTGCAAAATAGAGGAAAAAGTGAAGGCTATGCAAAGTGAAATACAGGAAAATGTACAGGGAACCAATTTTGAAGGGAAGGAAACTGGGACACAATTCAATGATTTGGACCAGAAGGAAGAAATAAACATTCAACTGGAACAGAATGAAGAAACAAAAATTCAAGAAAATGAGGAGAGGCTTAGGAACCTCCAGGCAACTTTAAATGTTCCAACATCTGATTCACAGGGGTGCCAGAAGGAGAAGAGGAAGAGCAAGAAATGGAAAAGTTATTTGAAAAAAATAATGAAGGACTTCTCCAATCTGGCAAAGGAAACAGACTTCGAGGAAGTCCAGGAAGCTCAGAGAGTCCCAGAAAGGTTGCACTCAAGGAAGCACACACCAAGGTACATTAAAATTGCCTTACCCATGATTAAAGATAAAAGGAGAATCTTAAAAGCAGCAAGAGAAAAGGAGTCAGTTACCTACAAAGGATAACCCATAAGACTAACAGCTGATTTCTCAAAGGAAACCTTACAGGCAAAAAGGAGCTGGAAGGAAGTGTTCCAAGTCATGAAAGGCAAGGGCCTACATCCAAATTTACTCTATTCAGCAAAGCTATCATTTACAATGGAAGGGCAGATAAAGTGCTTCCCAGATAAGATCAAGTTAAAAGATTTCATCATCACCAAGTCCTTATTATATGAAATGTTAAAGGACTTATCTAAGAAATAGAAGATCAAAAACTATGAATGGCAAAATGAAAACAAACTCTCGACTATGAACAACTGAACATAAAAAAACAAAAACAAACTAAACAAACAACTAGAACAGGAACAGAATTACAGAAATAGAGATCATATGGAGGGTTATCAGTGAGGAGGGGGAGTGGAGAGAATGGGGGAAAAGGTTTAGGGGATAAGAAGTATAAATGGTAGGTAGAAAATAGACAGGGGGAGGTTAAGCATAGTATAGGAAATGGAGAAGACAAATAACTTATTGTATGAGCTATGGGCATGAACTAAGGAGGGTGAATATGGGTGTAGGGGGTACAGGGCAAAGGGAATAAAAGGGAGAAAAACTGGGACAACTTTAATAGCATAATCAATAAAATATATTAAAAAAGAAGACCCTTTAACATTTCATATATATTGGTTTGGTGGTGACAAACTGCCTTAGATTTTTGTTGTTTGGGAAGCTCTTTATCTGTCCTTTGATTTTGAATGTTAGCTCTGCTGGGTAGGGTACTAACTTGGTTGTAGGTACTCACTTTTCATGACTTGGAATACTTCTTTACAGCCCCTTCTAGACTGTAATGTACTTTTGAGAAATCAGATGATAATCTTATGGGAATTCCCTTATAGGTAACTAAGTGCTTTTTTCTTGCTGCTTTTAAGATTCTTTCTTTGTCTTTAAACTTAGGCATTTTAATTGTGGTATATCTTGGTGTGGGCCTCTTTGGGTTCATCATGTTTGGGACTTTCTCTGCTTCCTGGACTTGCGTGTCTATTTCCTTCACCAAATTAGGGGAATTTCTTTCATTATTTTTTTTTCAAATAGATGTCCAATTCTTGCTCTTTTCTCCTCTTTTTGGCACCCCCATTATGTCAATGTTGGAATGCTTGAAGTTGTCTCTGAGGTTCCTTACACTATCCTTTTTTGGGGATTCTTTTTCCTTCTTGTTCTGATTGGTTGTTTTTTTGCTTCCTTATGTTCCAAACCATTGATTTTATTTTTAGCTTCATCCACTGTAAATTGTTCATTCCCTGTAAATTGTTCTTTATTTCAATGTGATATCCTTCATTTCTGACTGGATCTTTTTATGCTGTTGAGGTCTTCACTAAGCTCCTTGAGCATACTTATAAACAGTGCTTTTAATTGGTATCTTACAGATTGCTTATCTCCATTTTGTTTAATTATTTTTCTGGAATTTTGTTCTGTTCTTTTTTTAAATTTATTTTTCATTTATTCTGTTCTTTCTTTTGGCCCATGTTTCTTTGTCTTTTAATTTAGGCAGCCATCCTGTGTTTGTTTCTATGTATTAGGTAGAGTAACTACATTTTAGGCTTGATAGAGTGGCCTAAGATAGTAGGTGTTCTATAGAGTCAAGCAGCACTGTCTCTTCTGTCAGCCAACCTGGGTACTTAAGGCACATCCACCATGTGAGTTGTGCCTTACCCTCCTCTTGTAGTTGAGTCTTGATTGCTGTTGGTACATCCAAGGTTAGCCACCACCTGTGTTTTGTCCTGAGTGACACAGCATAAGTTACAAAGTGATATGCAGATGGCTGCTACTTGTGTTGGGCTAGAGGTTCCAGGAGAGGCCAAGCTGTGAACCAAGGCCAGCTGCTGCTAGTTCCAGGCCTGGGGCAACTTAGAAAGAGCTACAGGGCTTGCTGAAGCCAGTGCTTCTTGTTTGAGAGAATTTAGGAAAATCTGAGACATGAGCCAGAGAAGCCATTTGTATGGAAAAGCCATTGGAAAAAGTTTTGGTGGGCCCAAATTTTGGGTGGGATAGGGCCTCAGAGAATCACCAGAGTGAGGAAAACAGTGTGAGCCAGGTTGATAGAGTCTCAGAAATGTTGCCTGCCTGCTGGGTCTGTGGCTCTATTTGAGGAGGGTTCAGAAAAGGAACAATGGTCTCTGACTGTACTTCTTTCTGGTAGAAAGCTGCCCCCTCCTTGCAGCTATTGCCTTGATGTCAGACAATTCAGTTCATCCTCATATGTCTCTGATGTCTTCTCATCTGCTGCCCCATTGCAGGAGCTCAGAGGGAATGAGTTTGAGAAAGTCTGTGTGTGGACCCCTTAAGAGGAACTGCATGGGATTCCAGCAGTTTCTGTCTCCCACAGTCTCAACCCCTGCTAGTTTTTAAAGTCATAAGTTATGGAGACTTATCTTCCTGGCACTGGAACCCTGGGATGGGAGGCCTGGTGTGGGAATGGTATGCTCTGCTCCTGAGATATCCCTCTGATTTTCGTCTGCCACCCATGGAGGTGGGACCAGTTCATTCCACCTCTCTGCCTCTCCTACTAGTTTCAATGTGGTTTCTTCTTTAATTCTGTAGTTGCAGGGCTTTCCTTAAGCTCAATTTCTGATGGTTCTGTATGATGGTTCTATAGTTTAGTTGTAGTTTTGATGTGGCTGTTCAAGGAGGTGAGCCATGTTTACCTATGTCACCATCTTGACTGGAGACCCCGTTCACCTTTTTTTCATCCATCAAAAACAGTATTCTTAGTTCCCTGCTTAAAATCTATTCCTTCTTCAGTCTTTCTCATTTCAGTCCACTGACTGAAATGCCAATACTTTTCCCAGGTCCAGAATTTTGAAATTGTTTTTGATTCTTCCCTTTCTAAAACAGACCCCATCAAGTTAATCAGCAAGCCCTATTTAATTAATATATATTTCATGAATGATGGCTCTTTCCATGTCTGCTACAATCATATTCTAAGCCACCTAAACATCAAATGCCTGAAACACCCTAACAGTTCTCCCTGTCTTCACTTTTCTCCTGCCATCTCTTCTTCATATGGTGCCCAGGGTAATAAATCTAAAATAAAACCATCAAACTCTTGGGGTAAAAATGTACTTTTCTCTTTCACATTATCAAATGTTTAACTTGCTTCCTAGTTACTTAAGTTTCTGCTTCATGGGAGATAATTTTTATTGTTGCTGAAAGAAATATGAATAGAGAAAAAATGCATTTTAAGCTTTTGAAATAAAAAGTAGGGCTTTACAACAAGGAAACAGCTTTGCAACCGAAACTATTTTGACAAAGAAGTTTTCAGATTCCTGTGTCATTCCTTTGGATATGTCAAACCTAAAGGAAAGGCTCATAGAGTTCTCCCATAAAAAGAACAGTTAGGATAAAATGGGAGGTCAGAAAAACTATGACCACTTGAAAATGAATTTTTCATTAGCTCTATTTTTAAATATCCTCAGGATAAAAGATCTGAGACTTTCTATGACAAAAATATGAATGCATTTCACCACTGTGCTTAATTTTTCTTCATATTCAAGTCATGCTAACAGAGGTAATAAAAGTTAATGTGACAGCCATGTCTAAAAATATTGTCTCTCACCAAGTTTTCTGGGGAAGAAGCACTATGACTCTTCTCCACTGTGTGAACTCACTGGCATGGTAGATACTTGACGATGTAAATTCCTGACAACTTGGCATACTTGGAAGGCATTCCTAGAAGAGAACCAGGCAAAATTTAAACAGCCTCTATTTCCTCCAGGGGCAATATGTTTACTTGCTCCCCATAAGTGAAAAAGAACTTAAGGAAATCTAATGTCATATTAACCATTTGCAATGTGATGCAATCCATGATTTTTCCTTTTGTGAAGCCAAAATATTTGGGAAATGATTAAAATGAGATCCCACCATAGAATTAAATGTCTTTGAAATCTCACATGTAAAAATAGAAATGGATTAGGATCCATTTTTTGACCTGTTATTATAACACTGGCATTTTGTAAAATTATTCTATTCGCTATGATATTTATGCAATTTTTCAATGTTAGATTATCAGTGTAAAGTAAAGAAGTACATTTGATTCTAAGAAAGTGAATCTATGTATTTCTTTTTTTTTTTTAATGCAAGAGAAACCATGTTCTTTATAAAATCTATGTACAGGCAAAGAGACTTAGAACAGATGAAGACATGCTATAGAGAAAGACGAAAGAGACATGTTTACAGAAGAAGAGGGTTAGAGAAAATAATATTCAAAACAGCATGATAGAGTATTCAGTCTTAAAGTTATTCCCATTTTTTTTCATTTTTAATTATCCTTTAGTATCTGATAGTGCAGAATATGGGATCCTTATAATTTGCTGCTGACTTTATGTCAATTCTGTAATAAATAACATTGTTCCTTTTCAACCACACCTAAATTTTTAGAATTGCAATTCTTTGCTTCCTTTGCAAAAAGGAAGAGGCTACCTATCACCAGCTTTATAAAAAATAAACTTACCTCTTGGACAAGGTGCCAGGTAAGGCCATGGTTGGTTGAATACTCCAGTTTCACCTGGTTGTCCATATGTGGAGTGTATTTCTGGCCACAGCCCATCACCAAGCTAAATTGAATCATATAGGATGCTCCTATCTGCATTGACTGGGTTTCCACATAGCGCATACTTGAGGCAAGTTTAGAATCTCCTGTAAAGCTGAAAGACAGGATAGAAATCAGAAAATTAAAAGTAGCAATTGATTAGGGAAAAATTAAGCTCTTCATATCATATACTAAAATAGTTTCATTTTACTTATTTAAACTTTATAAGTTCTAGAATATATTTCAGTTAATCTGATAAATGCAATTTAAAACAACCTATTAAAGGCACTATGTGTGTGTGTGTGTGTGTATATAAAATACCTAGTGTTGTCAAATGTACTTGAAAATGGGCACTCAACTCACTCACATATTGTTAATAAATGTAAACCCTTTGACTTATTAATCTCACTTCTTGGGATCTATCTTGAGAAATAAGCCTAAAGTCAAAGTCAATTTTATAAAGTATGATGAACATGGCTGGTTTGCTGATAATAGTAATGGCTGGTTTGCTGATAATTGGTAACTATTTCAATGTCAAACTATAGAGAAAATGGAATGCTTAAGTAAACTGGTATAGCCACTTGACAGATTATCTGTATTTCAAATATTTATGAAGATAATTAATCAAATTAACATGCATATGATAAATTAAGTTTAAAAAATCCACAAAATTATGCATAAAGAAAATTCACCAGAATATTTTCAGTGGCTGTGTTCAGTGCTGGAACACATTTTCACTGTAGCTCATGTGTCATTTGCAATTTTTAGCAATATTGCAAAATAAAATAAATCAACATAGAACAAAAATACTTTTTAAGCTGTACAGGCACAAACTTATCTATACTTTTAAATAGGCAAAAAATCCTGAATGCTTCTCCCTGTGAGAAATCAATGCTTTTTTTTAGCTTCAAGTGTTAAATACTGTTTCTCATACCCTTTGTTCAGGACGGTATTTAGAGGCAGTCATCTAGGCTTCATTTGATTTGTTTAAAAAATAATTATTTTCATTATTAGCCCCTTGTAAATTCCTCCCTGCTGAGATGTTTAGTGTCCTCTAAATTCTATAAAGAGACAGGAAGAAATGTATTTTATAAAGATTGCCTGCACTTCACTTTTGCATGGTAACAAATTAACAACTTGGTCAAAGGGAAGAAGTATTCAAACCTGAGGAAGAGTGTGTGTGCTCTATGAGCTATCCTGAGCTTTTAAACGTTCCAAGACACCAAAAAAAAAGGACAAGATAAAAATTACATAAAAGAACAAGAGGTGAAATGAGGACAATTAAATAGTGACAAATTTTTTACTTAGCATGAATGTCTCCACTGGTACTTGTGGCATATATTGTGGGGTAGGCAGATCCAGCTGCTATCCATGGTCTCTTTTCTACTCATTTACCACATAGAGATTGGTCTATATCTACAGTGAGTTCTTATGAATGGGACGTAAGTAAAAGAAGGTAGGTGGATTCACTCATTCAGCTTTAATATAAGCCTTTAAAAAGACACAGATGGAGTTGGCTGGCATGCTGTTTGCCTGTTGCCCTTAATGTCTTCCTTCCTATTAGGCCTCAGGCAGCTTGAGACAATAGTGGTACAGCACTCAGATGAAGTCTCTCAACTGAGATGGCAGAGCAGAGAGCCTGGGTCCCTGAGAGCCTTGTTAATTAATCTGTTTACCAGCCCTGGACCACATATACCACAACTGCTTGTTACAAACGAGAGATGAGCCTCTTTACTTGGGTTTATGCCATGGTTAGTCTTTTCTGGTTGTTTATGTTATAACTTAGAGCTGAATTCGTATCTAACTGCTACACCTGCCATATATCATGGTACTGTATGATACCTGTCCTGATGTCTTAATATGAAGTGAAATGACACATGAAAAGCACAGACGTCTATGCCTTAAAATCTTGACCATTCATAGTAAAAGTTCACTTGGCTGCTTATGATTTATTTAACACTGGCTGAAAGCCAGTGATATTGGAGCTATTTTTTTCCTTCTGAGAACTTAGATGCTCGAATTCAGTTGGAATTTTAGGGGAGAGAATCTCACAGACTGCTATCTTTTAATTGACAAAACGGTTCCTCTTTGCTCCTTGTCTAAGTAACGATATATTTATAAAGGCAAAAATAAAGCTGGACTTCTTATCTTTTATAATCATATAAATAAAAAAGAATAGTCCATATCCACATTCTGGGAAAAAGTTCTGGAGACAGAATGCTTTGGGAATTATGCAGCTTAGTTTTAGTAATGTTGATTTCCAAGATAAAAAAAATAAAGGAACAGTTAAAAAGCTTCTGCATCTAATTACAAAATTTAATGAGAATGAGAATAACTCTTTCTGCTAGGACAAGGGCATTTTCATTTCCACCTTCCTGTGTCTTCACATTTCTACCTCCAAGAAGGCCAGCAGGCTCTCAGTTATGACCTTGGTAAAATGGATACTTAGCCCACAGTGCAGACCCTGAGCCTCCCTTTCTTGCTTCCTTTCACGAATTGCTGAGGATCTGCTTTCCCGACCAGGTTGGAAACCTCTCACATGCAGAGATCACAAGCAGAGATGCTTGTGTATCTCTGCATTCCCTAAAGCTCTGAGAACCTTGTAATGGTGGATGCAGGACATTATGATTTTCCAACAGCTGGATTACCTCATTTGATCCTTGAGTCAAGACCATTTGGAAGACATCAGAGATCCTTAACATTGTGTTATGGAAAAGGAAAACTGAGAGGCTGAGTTACTGGCCCCAGGGTCACACAGACTAAAAACCTGGAAACTAGGCCTTCTGATTTCTACTTTGATATCCTTTCCACTATGTCAAGCCTAAGAAGGGCACTTAAAGAATGTTAAATAAAATGAGCACATGAGGGAGGTCTCTCATTTGGGAAAAAGGCAAGTTTTACAAAATGATTGTTATACTGTAAAGAACACAGACCAGGTTTTGAGGTTATCCTCACCCTTTCTGCATTTCCCTAGAGCCTCTTTGCTATCTCTAGAAAAAAGGCTCTTTTACATGAAAGGCAGCTACACATAACCAAAGTGAGTGGGAGTATGAGCTCTGCAGAGCTCATTTCCAGAGAAAGACAGCAACACAAAGCTGTTCTTAGTTTGATGCCATTTGGAAAGTTCATCTGCAGAAGGACATGTGAATAAATGTAAGCATCTCTAATGTTATCTTTTTGGGAATTTTGTCCTTGTGATCTTAAAGAAGTATTTTCTCGAGTTGATAGAAAAACTTGATGTAGTGGCATTTTAACTCATTTTTAAATTATATAATATTATATTTCAAAACAGAAATAAACAATTTTAGTAGATTACATAAATTTTACTTTTATTGGAAAAAACAATCTGACAACATAGAAGCATTTCTTAAAGTAAAAAAGTCTGCAATTCTACTACATAGAGATGACTGCTGCTAAAATTTTGGTATAAATACTTTCAGACTTTCTTATGCTTACACACAAATACACGAACATACACGCTCACTTTTCTTTCCTTAAGAATAGTTATAAAACCATAGTCAACCTGCTCTACTTTCTCTTTACAACTATTTTATTGCTATCTTTCCATGTGGAAAAAATATGGTGAGGCACTGTCAGTTTTAAGAAAGAAGACAAGTCTCCAGTTATAGAAATCTTTGAAGGTTGTTTCCATCTTTCACTGTTATAAACAATGCTTCTGTAATATACATCTTTGTATATCTTGTATGTTTATCCAATTATTTCCTTAGGATAAATTCCTAGAAGGAGAATTGCTTCCTCAAAGCAAATTTTAAAAATGAACACACTGCCAAGTTGCCTTCCAAAAAAGCTTATACCAACTTCCATTTACCAAGAACATTACTAATGACTGGGCTGCCAGTTCTTACCACTTGTCAGTATTAAACATTGATATTTCCATTTTAGCTATTCTATGCATATAGTATTTTACTATACATTTATTTGATTATTAAAGAATTTAAAATGCTACTCATGTTTATTGGTTATTTGCAGTATGTGTATTTTATGTATGTGTAGTCTTTTCATGTACTTAACCCATTTTTTAAATTGAGATTTATCTTTTTCTTACTTACCTGTAAGAGTTTTTCACATATTAACATAAACTCATATAGTCTGTCATATATGTTGCAAATATTCCCCTGCTCCCAATTTGTTGTCATATTTTGTTTTCAGGAAGCCCCTGCACTCCAATACAACTGAAAAAATTTTAACTGGTGGCCCTGACCACTGTAGCTTAGTTGGCTGGGTGTTGTCCAGCAAACTGAAAGGTCACCAGTTCGATTCCCAGTCAGGGCACATGCCTGGGTTGCAGGTTTGGTTCCCAGTTGGGGTGCATACAGGGCAACCAATCAATGTTTCTCTCTCACATCAAGAGAGAGATGTGAGAGACGCTACTTCTTTTAGAAGCTCATTCAAGTTTCAACTTCTGAAAATGGTGTTTTCTCTGTTATATTGCCTAGATCACCTAAATAAAATACATTAAGAGAGAGATGTGAGAGAGAGATGTTTCTTTCCCTATCTTTTCCCCTCCCTCCTCCTCTCTCTAAATATAAATAAAATCTTTAAAAAATTAGAAAAAAGAAAAAAATTAAGTAGTGGAATATGTAACCTTTATGGTCCCTGCTTTTGGTGTCATGTTTTACTGGTATATACTGAGATTGCCTCTGAGCCTAGTTCATAAACATTTTTGGCAAATGTCCAATGGACATTGAAAGGAATATATGTGTGTGTGTGTGTGTGTGTGTGTGTGTGTATGTATGTATATATATGTATTTTTTTTACCTGTGGGGTACAATTTTTTAATATATTAAATCACCCTTGTTAGTTACCTCCATACTTTTGTCTAGTTCCTCACTTGTTTTTGGTTTGCTTGATCCATCAGGAACTTAAACAAAATATTAAAGTCATACTCTGACTTATGGATGTTGTAATCTTCCTTCTGTATTTCTAACTGGTTTTGCATTATGCTTCCAGTTCTATGGATTTCAGTTTGGAGGACCATGCCTGTTCATATTCCTATGGACTTCGGAGTCCCATGGCACTGCCTTTCTTATTGATTTCTAGCCCCAGCTTCAGACTAGACGAGCTTAGTGGGACCAGGGGTAAGGGAGCCACTTAGCTTTCACTCACTCTACTCTCATCAACATATTTTCCTCCAATGCTACTTCTTTTAGAAGATCATTCAAGTTTCAACTTCCAAAAATGGCATTTTCTCTATTATATTGCTAGATGACCTAAATAAAGCACATGGGTTTAACATATAATCTTTAACGTATCATCTTCTATGAAAAGTTGATTTTAATTTCCCCCTTGTTTTTTTTTTTTACTATATTATCTGAAGCAGTATCTCAACTGAACTAATTCTTTATATAAGAACTTTCCAGATACCAAATTAATTTTATTAAAACCATTTTTACTCACTTCATTCAATCTACAGCTTCAAACAAATTGGAATTTCTGCACATATTGCATTTTGTCATGTATTTATTCAATGCTTCATTTAAAAAGTCCTTATAGATTTCTAAGTGGCTAGACTAGTCTTTGTTGAGTTGGCAATTGAAGGTATTTTGGAATACATGTCCTAGTTGATGTTTATTTTAGGTTCCTTTTGTATGTTTGTCCCCAGCACCTGCTTCATTTTGCTTATCCTTACCATTCCTAGTTACAGTACATAGTTTGTATTTTTGAGTTTTTCATTCTCATTTGCATTTCCTCAATTTACAAATTTACACATAGTTCTTCAAGTCAGGAATAAAATCTTACTTTAAGTTAGATAAACTCTTAGGTGATTAAAAAGCATCAGTTGAGCTGCTTGGCTGCTATTGACAAAATGCATGCAGCCTCATTGCAAACAAAACTCATCATAAATTGGGCACTTAGCAGTTTTCTCTAATGGGTCAGATAACTTCACATGTGAGAGACAGAATTTGGTGTAATCAGTCTCCTAAGTTATAGACTCAGGCTGTTAGTACACAATGGCCATGTCCAAAAATGAGCACTGTCTTTTCTTTCTTAAGTGGTTATATGCCTCTGAAGGGGCACTACTGCAGGCCAGGTAGGCAGACCAGGCTCCTGGCTCCTTCATCCTTCACTAGGAGCCCATACGTGAATCTGCAGCTGTCATCAGCCTTTGTCTCCTGTAGAAATAGCCCAATTCTCCTGAAGTCTAGATGTCAGCAGCTAATTCCAATAACTTTATAAAAAATTATTAAGTTTATAAAAATTTGTTGACTGATTATTTGTAAGACATAAGTATTTCAAAGATTTCTCTCAAGTTTCAGTTGAATCTTCATTTGCCCACTTAACAACACTTTAAGGAAATGTTCAGCAGCTGGAGTAAACTGTATATATATTTTTAAGGGTAATCTCTGCTGGGTAAAAGTCTGAGTGGGGAGTTGGCACAAAGCAGTCAAGCCTGTGGCCCTCAAAGAGAGATGAAGGAAAAAGGGAAGTCTGAAGGGCAAAGAGGGGACCTACTGTCAGAGAGTGCAGAGTATAAGGACCCAGGGGAAAATAACTTCTTTCAACTCTTGTAGGTCTCTTGTCAGGAACTTGTGGGTGTGAGTGAGTAGTTAAGTTGTCAGGGGCCCTTTCAAGAACAATACTTCTCTGTTACTTGGGAGGAGAAGAATCAGAAGAGCTTTAGTTGTTTCTGTTAAAAACTTCAGATCATCTCAGATTATTGGTTATCCAGAACCTCCTTATTCCTGTTATTCTTACTTTGCATTCATATTAACTCTAGAATCAACTGTGATTGACATAAACTTGCTGAAACCACATTTACACTATTTATAATTAGAACTTGCCTTTTCAACATACTTCTATTGTTTGGCTCCTCACTGGGCCATGTAGTTAGGCCTGATAGCCTTGACTGACATGTTTAGCATGGAGAGAGGAGGTAAGGTGAGAGAGAAAAACCTTGAGGAATCTTTGAAATTCTCTTTTTCTTTATCCTTCCAACTAACTGCAGTCATGTTTATTTTTTGGCACACATTCAAGCAGGGCATTTAAAATCTTTCTATAGGATCTTGATACTTTTAATTTTAGGTACTCCATTCATACTGTAACAGGGTGCAGCCAAGGGGGGCCCACAAATTGGGATTTGTAATGGGGTCCAGAACTCAGAGTGTCCAGGAAATATTAGAAAAAAATGTATATAGGATGTCCTCATCCCCACAAGTCTGAGCTGGGGGATGGGATGCATGGATCAGGGTCATTGAGAGCTGTTTTGAATAGCAATAGTTTTGCAGATAACCTCTAGAATGGTCATTTAACATATCTATAACCTTTAACTGGTTTCATAGATATGTTAAATAGCTGTGGCCATGCTTCAAGCCAGGGGGATGGGAGTGACTTCAACCCATGATGCAAGTGGGAGGCAACTCCCCCTGGTTATAGCACCTGCATAAGAGCTTGGAGATGATTGGCTCCATGCCATGAGGCCACGCCTGCCTAGACTTACTATGGCAGCCCAGTAAAGCTGGAAAAATATGGGAATGCTGGCAGGTGTAACTGATTGTGGGAGGAGTTGGAAATAGTGCTGCAGAGGAAGATGGCAGTGGGATTTAAACCCAGATGCAGCAGCCATGCTGGGGCTTTTTGGGACCACGTGGCTTTGGCAAAAGTTGGGAGCATGCAGCTTTAGGGTGCTCCCTTTTTCCCACATGGCTTAGGAAGCAGGAGAGACTCTGCCTGGAACAAAAGGGTAAAAGGATTCTTGCTGGTGGGCCATGAGAAGGTCCATAGTTTTGGATTAACTGGAGATCACGGTGGTGACACAGCTGATGGTGCCAGAACTGAAGGGCTGCCTGAATCACGGACTTCTACTTCTTTTCCTGAGATATGGTACCCTGGACTGGGCAAAAGGGAGAAGGAAGAACTGTGCATTTGTGGGTATTCTAAAGGACTTTATTATTTTTAATGAAAACATGAAGTCATTATTCTAAGTCTGTATAACTTTTTAAATAAATAATCCCTTTCCTTTTCACCAGTCTCTGGCATTGAGAGACGTCTTTTCCTGGTGGCAGGCAAGGTGAACCTAGTACAGGACGGGGGACCCCTGGAGCTCAAGGGTGGGTTCATTTGGTAATACTATATCATTCCCTTCCCCACACCCCTATCCCGGGTCTGTTCTGTAATAATATATCACAGCAAACATATTGAAATGCACTCACATCCCACATTAAATATGTACTTTTTGTTGTAAAAACTTTCAAGTGGATCTTATAATTTTGCCTTTAAATTTTACTTGGCTTCTAGTAATGCATATATATGTTTGGCTGTGATTCCTCAGCATACTCCAAAAATTATTTTCAATAACATAAAAATTGTAAATATTTAGATTTAGCAATTATTGAAGCTGATTATGTTTTATAAATATCAAATTATCATTTATTCATTTTATTTTTTCAATTTTCTTATCATTTTTGAGACAGTATTCATTTTCTAGTCCTTGGACTTTTTCAGTCCCCTGGGAAGCTTATGTACCCTGGCACTTTGCTCAAAATGACTAATAAAAGAACTTTCTAGCAAGAAGCATAGCTAATGCAAAGGTACTGACAGAGGAAAAAACTTGGCTTGTTGGACTAGCGAGAAGGAAGGCCAATGTGGTTGGAGTAGACTGCATAAAAGGCAGGAGGCAAGAGAGGACAACCAGACCAGATGACTCATGGCTTACCTTGGAGATTTTGTGGACCACTCTCCATAGAAAGTTAACTGTCTCAGTCACATACTACATACCATGACTCTAAATAGTCAAATGTAGATTTTTCTTATTAATTTAATGGTATGTTCTCTTACTCTGAAATATCACTTAGCTACTTAGTCCAAAGGGAAATTTTAGGGAAATTTAACTTTGGAGAAATAAATGACTCAAAAGTCAACTGTCTGGATATTGACAGGCTATTCATCTTGGAACATAGCCATTTTATCCATTCATTTGGTAGATCCTAAGACTTTGTCTACCAATATATACCTTCAAGTAGTCCATTTACCCACTGCCATCATCCTATTCCTAGCACCATTACAAGCACATGCAGGTGGCACCATTAGCCTCTGAGCTGAGCTCCCTCTACTGCATCTCCCATTACCTTCTACCATCTGTTTTCTACATAGCAACTACACTTACTTTTAAAATATAAGTGTGAATACATCACTCCTTTGTTCCAAATTATTCACTTTGTGAATAGCACTCACAGCACTTAGAATAAGATACAAAAATCTTTATGTTGCTCTATAAGGCCCTAACATGACCTTGTTCATTGCTTACCTCAGGGCCTTGTTCTTGCTATTCTCTCTGCCTGCAATACTTCCCTTGCAGTTATACATGGTTGTCTATCATCATTCTGGTCTTTACACTTATGCCTCCCAGGAGGGTTTCCCTGACCATCTTACCAAAAGTAGTCTCACTCAACTTCTACCACCCAACATTCCATTCCCTTATCTTCACAGCACTTACCAAAACCTGAAATATTATTTTCAATTTCCTTATTTGTTTACTGTTATTATTCCCCTCTAGAATGTAACCTCCACAAAAGACTTTTCTGTCTTCATCTAATACCAATTGCTACACATCCAGCACGAATAGTACCTATAGTACAATCAATAAACAGTTTAATGTATATGTTAGTTTATAAATAAATAAAAAATTTCAGGTAATAAAATCCTCATGATGAAAAAGCCTAATAAATAGGCTCTATTTTAGAAAGTCATTTATCAGCCTATTTGGGGTTATTCCATTGTATTTCCAATTTTAGAGAGGCCTGGATACTGAAAAAACTTAAAAAAATTTTTATTTATCTCTCTTTCTTTGTTGTTGTTCAAGTACAATTGTCTTCATTTCCCCACCACCACTCCCACCCACCCCAGCCATCCCCATCTCCCACCTTAGATCCTACTCCTCTTTGGCTTTGTCCTTGTGTCCTTTATACATGTTCTTTGACAACCCTTACTCCCCACCCCATTATCACCTCCAATTTCCCCTCTGGTTACTGTTAGTTTGTTTTTTATTTCAATGTCTCTGGTTATATTTTGCTTGCTTGCTTGTTTTGTTGATTAAGTTCCACTTATAGGTGAGATCATATGGTATTTGTCTTTCACTGCCTGGCTTATTTCACTTAGCATAATGCTCTCCAGATACATCCATGCTGTTGCAAAGGGTAGGAGCTCCTTCTTTCTTTCTGCTGCATATGGTACATTTACACAATGAAAATACTTTTTATAGTTGTTGAAAATAATAGTAAATGACTTTTCAGTTTGTCACTCAATATAGCTACATTATTCATCTGCTAAGCTTCCTAGAATGATCACCTATTGAGAAACAGTAGCTGAAGTGGCTCTTGGGAGCCAGCTCACCCCAACTGACTTCCTTTTGTAGAACAATTTAAGTTCTTACTGTTCTTTTTAAGAGTCCTTGTAAAAATATAATCCTAAGAATAGTCTAGGCTTACTTATAAACTATTTAAAATAACAAAATTTCTGTATAAGTTATAGATGAAAAATCCTAAAGAAATTTACTTGGATATTATTTTTTTTTCTATAGGTAGGTTCATCTTATAAAGAGAGAGTCAGGAATTTGTTTTTCTGGAACCTGAGGGATCAAGATAGTTTAAAATTTCATCTGGGCACTAACCCAACCTGTTTACCAATGATACATCCCTTATATTATTATCAGGCAAATTCCTTGACTAGTTGCATAAGAACAGTCCACAGCAATAAAGATTTGCATGTTGTAAAGACTCTTGACTCTTAAAAACTTCAAATACATATTCCTATTTTAAACATTAACCAAAAAGTAGCAGAAGGAAAGGAAGACCTTCATGAAAAAATGTTTGGCCTATTGCTTGCTAAATGTATATTAGACCTTCATGTGGGCCTGCAAATTCCCATTGATGCATGTTAGGTCTATGCAAGCATGAGCTCTGAAGGTTTTCTCCAGAGCAACTAGGAAATCTTTTTGTGTTACCCATTACTACATATTATTATTCACTCCCCATGGTTCTTATAACCTAGAAGTGCCTATGTCATAGATCCTCTTGTCTATCTTAAAACACATTTCCAATCATTATTTAGTTCTGCTGTGTTATTATATAACTATTATATAACACTAAATTATTGGTTTTCTTTCTTTGTTAAGTCACAATACTATTTCCTATCTCTTATTGCAAGTGAACTGTATTTAATTTATATTATGAAATAAATAGCTTTTAAGGTTCTTATTTTTCCTGGGTGACTCTTGCTTCTCATAAAATATACAAATTATTTTTCCTTGTCCATGCTTATAGATGCCCCATGAAATGTGAACATATACTTTTTGAATATCCTGAACACATAGTCATTTGTCCACTTCCTCTGAGTTGGGCCACCCACCTTGCAGCTGTGCTCCTCTTCTACCTCTACTTTCATATATCTTGGCTGAGGTGACAATGCCACATGGGGCTGGTGTGAAAAAGAGACTTCCAAAATCCTCCCACAACAGCATACATCACATGTCATCCTTTTATCTCATGGCTTTTGTCATTCACAGCTAATTTCATTTCTTACATGTTGCTCTTTCTCTCTGCTTCACAACTTCCTTTAGGAAATTTCTCTTATTGAAAAATGACCCTAACATGACTAGTACTAGTGATTTGCTTGTAAAAAGAAAAAAAAGGTAATTTTAATTAAAAAAATAGACATAACTAGAAATGAGTATTTTCTATTTTATGCCAATGAAAGTATCGAAGAGGCCCTTTATATACTTTGACATTTCATTTATCTCTAAATTATCTTTTAATTAAATCTATTTTTTCTTAAGCACCATTAAAGATAAATAAAATCTATAGTTTTCCTATATCATTATTTTTACTCTAATTATTTTTTCCAGTTTTGTTGAGATATAATTGCTATATCCCACTGTATCAGTTTTAGGTGTACAATGTAATAATTTGATATATGTATATATTGTAAAATAATTACCACAATAAATTTAGTTAACATTCACTGCCCCACAGTTACTAAATATTTTCTCTAGTGATGAAAATTTCTAAGAGCTACTCTTAGAACTTTCAAATATACAATATACTACTGTTAACTATAGTCATCATGTTGTACATTACATTCCCAAAACTTATAACTGGAAGTTTGTGTCTTTGACTACCTTCACCCAATTTGCTCAACCCCACACCTGAACTCTGGCAACCACCACTCTATACTCTATCTATGAGTTTGGGTTTTTTTCAAGGTCCATCTATCTTGTCACAAATGGTAGGATTTCCTTTTTATGGCTTAAAATTTTTTTATTGTGTAAATATAATACAGTTTCTTTACCCATTCATCCATTAATAAATATTTAGGTTATATCCATGTCTTGGCTATTGTAAACAATGTTGTCATGAACATGGATATGCATATATATTTTTTTGAGATAGTGATTGTTTCCTTCAAATATGTTCCCAAAAGTAGAATTGCTAGATAATATGGTAGTTCTTTTTAAAATTTTTTCAGGAACCTCCATATAGTTTTCTATAGGGGCTGCACCAATTTATATTCCCACCAACAGTGCACAAGAAATCCCTTTTCTCCACATCCTTGGAGAAGAGGCACATCATGATTACATTACAAAAGAGCAAAGATAAGGAGAAAATCTTAAAAGCACCAAGAGAAAAGGAGATAGTTACCTACAAATGAGACTATCAGCTGATTTCTCAAAGGAAACCATACAGGCAGGAAGGGTCTGGAAAGAAGTATTCACAGCTTTGAAAGGCAAGGACCTACATTTAAGATTACTCTATCCAGCAAAGTTATCATTTAGAATGGAAGGGCAGATTAATTGCTTCCCAGACAAGGTTAAAGTTAAAGAAGTTCATCATAATAAGCCCTTATTATATGAAATGTTAAAGGGACTTATCTAAGAAAAAGAAGATCAAAACTATGAACAGTAAAATGACAACAAACTCACAACAACTGAACCTAAAAAAACAACAAAAACAAAAACAAACTAAGCAAACAACTAGAACAGGAACTAATGACAGAAATCGAGGTCACTTGGATGTTTATCAGTGGGGAGAGGGAGGGGAGGGAATGGGGGAAAAGGTACAGGGAATAAAAAACATAAATGGTACATAGAAAATAGACAAGGGGAGGTTAAGAATAGTATAGAAATGGAGAAGCCAAAGAACTTATGTGTGTGACCCATGGACATGAACCTGGGTAGTGGGAATGCTGGTAGTAGGGGTTGCAGGGTGGAGGGTAATAAAGGGGAAAAATGGGACAACTGTAATAGCATAATCAATAAAATATACTTAAAAAAAGAAAAACATGCTCTAAGATGATATATTATAAAGTGATTTATAGCATATTGACTGTAGTTCTTCTAATGAAAAGGTAATTGTCCAAGTTTCCCTGGAGAATACTCTCAGTAACAACAATCCATGCTGATGGAAAGTCATGAGTTAGGAAATGAGAACCAAATGAACTTACAGCTTGGAAAATCCAATAAAAATTAATTTAACAGCAAATATCTGTAGAGATATGTATATATTTCAAAAATTCTCTTGGGAGAAACAAGGTCATTGAAGGCCACAGACCACTTACTTAACATGTTCAGAGAATTTTTACTTAATAAGATAATATGCTCTAAAGGTTTTGCATTAAAAGATAACTTGTTTTAGGACTAGGAGGTTATAATAAAGAGTTGGTCACTACCATTATTTGTATTTCAATATTATAGCAAGTATTTATGAGAAACATTCCTAAAGTAAGTTCACATTGAACTTGGACAATCTACTCCTCAAGAGCAGCAGAGAGAAAACAGTGTCATTAAAAGGAGTTTTATTCTGATTCATTGGCTAAGAAAATGGGAACAGTTTGAGGTCTTCCATGTTGTTTCATTTCAATAAGCAGCAAGCATTTTTCATGTCCTTAAGAAAGTGGTTAGTGTCTTTCTCTAGTCTCATTATCACTGCTGTTTCATAACCAGGACAATTCCTTTTCATTTCAGAGAAGATCAGAACGTCAAATCTGATTGCTCACATGTGGTTGTTAATAAAACTCTTATTGTGCTGCTCAAGGTACCCATGGGGATTGTACAGTTATTTATATTTTCAGATGGTTTTCTACAATTATTGTGATTGTACTTTCACAAAGTAAATGTATCTCCACCAATTAAAGCAGTGGTGGGCTAAGAATATTCATCAGACTATGTGACAGGATAGGGTTTTTGATCAAAGCACAGAAATTAAATTGCTGTTAACATGTATTCAGCCCAAGTGTTAAATTAAAATGCTCAGCAACTTTGGAGTTTATTCAAGCAGATGTTAACTATTTTTGAAAATAAACATGACACAGGACTTGCATTTGTGGCATGACTCTTTGTTGTATTAAAAGTGCTGAAAAAATGACTATATAACTTGGGGGATGTAGTTTATGGTATATGGCCAATTTGATTAGTATTCATCCAGGTCAGCTCAAAATTTCAATCACAAAATTCCAAAAAAACTTATTTTGGCTTATGTCTTTGTATATTATTTGCTCCACCCCTTCATTTTCTTTGAAGGCTCCTGGACTAAGAAAGAGTATCCATGAAAAGAAGCATCTGAAGCTATGAAGCAGACAAAACATGCTTTGTTGTTAGAAACCTCATTGTATCTAGTTTGACAGTGCTTGCAGCAAAAGTGATCAGCTTTATTTCCATTCCATTAGCTGTCATCCTGATGCTAGACTTTTAGCCTGCTGAGTGTGAGATGTGACTGTCGTGCACAATTCCCATCAAAGGTAATTTTCTGTGCAATGGTGTGTAAAATTTACCTCTAATTATGATAAGATCACTGATGGGTCACTTATGATATGCTCTCTGGAGACAAGAATAGCTTTCGGCAAGATTCATCTGAGAAATTAAATTGGTTTGACAATGACTCAATAGAAAGTAAATCTCTCTTAGAAAATTATTCCTCAATCATATTTAAAGTCCTAAAGAAATCCAGAGATAGGGGGGCAGTATGCACAGTGGTGAAGGCTATGAGTTTTAAATTTATGCTGATTTGAGTTTTAATCCAGGATTTCTGAGCCTAGAGGGCCCTGCATGATCTGGCCTCTGCACATCTCTTGGCTTCTCTTCCTGACATTTGCTACCTGGGCTCCATCAGCACTGGTCGGGACCTTGAACATGCCATGGACACTGCTGTTTTGGGGAGTCTTTGACCACAGAGTTTCCTGTTGTTGGAAACTCTGTTTATGCTGTTCCTTCAGATGTTCATGTGGTTGGGACTCCCTGTTCTTTCACTTTCCAATCAGTGGAATGTATCACATCCACTATTTAAACTGTCTGAACATGGCTTCTTCCTCTCTACTTAAGGTAACCAACCCCTTATTCAATCACTATTGTGTCATCCCAATGCTGTTCTTGAAGTACTAATCATAGTCTTAAATTATTTATTTACTGCTTATTATATTATATAACTAAGTTTACTCAATGTATAATTAAGTTTGCATATGACCATAGTGGGGAAAATATTTCATAATGGAAGGTATCTTGACTGGGATATCCCCAAATCTTCAAACCCCACTGACATTAGCTAGCTGAGTCAGTGACCCAAAACTGCTGACAAATGGATTAAAAAGGAGATCCTCATTAACAAAGTAGGGATGGAGAACTTCCTGGACTTTATGTAAAACACCATCAAAACAGAACTAATTATTAGGAAAGACAACTAATTATTATTTCACTAAAATAGCACTAGAGTGATTTCACATTTCACTATGATCACGGAGAGTCTCCATGAAGGGAGAATATGTTATTCACTTTAGTTATTAACACTTTTTGGGTAAAGTTTTTATATGTAATGGTAGTAAATAGAAATTAGATAAAAAATATGGTGAAATTTTGTATTTATTTAAACCTATCAGTGTTTTTGTCTTCCTTCCCAAGATACCATACTTGTGGATACAATAATAACTTTTTAAATGGTTTATGTGCAGTAAATATTTGTCAACAAATAACTAAGTGCTCAATGCACTGGAGGGATTACTTGTGTTCTAATCCTCAATGCAAACTGTAACAACAACAAGAAGAAAGATAAAATCCTTACCATAGGGTCCAGTCATGGCCACAGTAGGGCTGTACATTTCCAAGGTAGAATCCCAGAGACTGAGTGACCTCCACAAGATTGGTAAAGTCAAGGCTAATGCTGTTGAAAAGGACAGATGTCATGATGATCTCATCAATAGCCCATACATCTTCTCCCTGGGAAGAATGATATGGTTGCCACCATCTGAACTGAATCCCAAAATGTCTTGCATCATCTGGTAATTCTACAGAGATTATTCTAAAGGAGAAAAAAAATTTAGATTACTTTGACATCTTAAAATATAGTTATAGCAGGGTTTTCTGCTGCTGTATAGTACTTTAAAAAATAGTTTTCCCACTATTACATTCTTCTGAGACTTCCAATTTCTTGTTTGACTCCAATAAAGTCTTCTAAACACATCTAAAAATGTGACTTTGCTTTCCCTCATCAGCTCTCAGAAAAGCTAACTCAGTAAAACACAGTGCGCAAAGTGGTAGAATTCATCTCAGTCTGGTAAAGGATCTTTGGCAGCTTGTTACACAAATTAGAGTTTGGGGCTAGTTGGAGTTGTGGCCCTTCCTTATTCCCATGAGTTTAGCATAGTGTGCAAGGTCACTTGCTGTGTCATGTGGCTATGACAACACACCTTTACTGACAAATGGGGAAGAAAATTAAGAATAATATCTAATTTCCCAGAGCAATTATTGTACACAGCAGCAGAAACCATACATTAATTGTCACTGCAATGACATCTGCTTGAAAGCTCCATAAATCACAGCAGCATGCTGCTCACACCCATACACAAGGTTAGATGTGAAGCAAATAGCAAATACAACATTTGTCTCCATCAGTGTGCAATTAAAGACCAGGAGAGGTGTTTGCAGTAAATGCACACTGAAGGGGCTGAATCCTTTTCTAGTGAGCAAGGAAAAACTTTCAAGACAGGTGACTAGTTGGATAATTTAGAAATAAATTATTTAAAAATTGTAAAATGTCTTATTTAAAACATTATTTAAAATGTCTAAGGATGATGTACTAAGAAATTAGATTAATTTTAATATTTATATTATATTATCTTTAGTTATTGTGTAAAGAAATGTTAAATCATATTTGGAAGTGTATTTTTATACACTAAAAGTTATTAAAATATTTTCTCTTTAAATAATTTGTACATGAAAATATGAATATAATAACATGACCATCACCATTAATTATACATACTACTTACTTGTAAGAAACCAGTAGAACTTTTTGCAATATGAGAAAACATACTTTATAAATAATAAAATATCAATATTCAAATATAAAAATATAAATTAAAAAACAGTTCTCAAGCTAAAAATACATAGCTATAATATGTTTATGGATTCTAAATACTTTTTATGTCTGCTGAATTATTTTTTACCAATGTGAATTTGTTAAAAGAAAAGAGTAAAATTTATTTAAGTATTTTAATAATTTTCACCTTAATTTCTCTAAATATTGACTTGTTTATTAAATATTAAATAAGTGTATTATTAATATTATCATCAAATATATAGAATAAAACAAACTATTTAAACTGGCTAAACAATGAAAACATACATTAATTTAATAATTTAATTTATCATTATTAAAAATTATAATTTTCCTTTATATTGATAAATAAAAGCAGTTACTATTCTGTCTGATGAAAATATAATTTTTAAAAATAACAACTGAAGAGTAGAATTTCTTGAGTGACTTTATAGGAAAATAAAGTGCATATGTGTATGATAACAGTAATTGAAGATATCAATATTTCCCCTGGCAGAGATATTAAGACTGTGGGTCTATAACCAGACTCTTGGGTACAGTCCCCACTCTGACACCTAATGGTTAATAACTTTGCAGCTGCAAGGAAGGTACTTAACATCTGTGTTCTTCAGCATCTTCATTTGTGAAACTGGGGTAATATCCTTATGGCAAAGTCAGAGACTTTTTTCAGTTTTTCACTGTTGTGTCTTAGCACCTAGAACAGTACCTGGTACACAATAAGGACTGAAGAAATTCTTGCTGCATGAATGAACTACTACTATCAGTATACCCTTTTAAATATTTTAAAAATATGAAGGCAGCTTTTAAGTGACAATGCCAGGATATAGACCTTAGCAGCATGGCTGTAGAGCCTGTGCTCCTGACCTTTATTCCATGTCTTGAGGTGGAGGGACAGTTTTCTTTCAACACTCTATGCATATTACAGTGGCTGGTTAGAATAGCTATGGAACCATTGGTAAGAAAATGCCGAGATGAGAACCCAGGATGTTAGGTCAACTGTCTGTATCAATCTTCCTTTTTAAGGCAAGTATTAAACTCATATATTTCTTGTCATCAGACACAGTAATCAAAACAAAAATAAAATAAGATTAGGCTTCATAATAATTTTAGAAAATAAACCCCCTATAATTAAGAAAAATCTAGAATAATTTTAGTCTCATCAGTGATACAAAGTTTTATATTAATAAAAATACCAATTATTTCATGACATTTTAATCAGTTTGAATTAAAAGATTAACTTAAATATATTCACAGACTTCAAACTTTATAAATAAGAAGCAAATAGAGTTCTTTTATTTAGTGATTGAATCATAGGCAAGCAAATTATTAGAAATTGGCTAGGAGTAAATAATGGGTAGCCAATTAGCATATCTAATTTATGGATCACACTTCATTTTTGAACAACCATGACAGAAAGGAACAATATGGAATTCATAGCAATTACAGGCAGCACTTTATGCTGAAGAAAATACAGCAAATGACTAAAGGCATCAAGATACCTTTAACTCTCCTATAAAGAATTTACATGGTTTATATTATTTATCATATAAAATATAACTTAGTATCTAGAATATATCAAATCCCACTTTTGTCAATCACTTTTTATTAATATCCACAAGACAGATAGGGAGGGCAGAAGATTATCGGGACAGAGGTACATATATAGAAAATGGAAGTGTTATTCCCACTTCTTTAAAGAAAAAAATCTACACTCTGATCTTAATCTTTCAAGCTATGCACATACCTAAAGCTGAAAACCCACTTTGATCTTGCTTAGAAGAAAAATGTTATTGGCAAATGGCAGGCAAGAATAAATGCACCTTTCTAATACCACATTAAATGTGTAATTATTTTTCATATCAACAAAAATTAATTAAGTATCATGGATATAGACTGATTACTGAATTTTGGAGCTGTCCATCCTTATTAGAAGAAATTGTCTTTCAGACCCAGTTAACTTAGATGGGGATATTTTCTTCATGTTTTCATCATTACTATTATCACTTTGATTTTTGTTTCATTTTCTTTTAATGTTCACTATCAAGAGCCTATGAAACATTTCTTTGGGATTCATATGTCTCTACTGAGTGAGAAAGTTGAGTTTAGCCTTACATTTACTTTTAAGGAAAAATACTCAATACATCTGGTGTGTTCTTAAAATTTGATATAGTGTTTATAACTCATAATAGTGGATAACTATAATCTCTGTTATGTTACTTTATTTTCTGTGAACATAAAAGTTCTCATCAATTTGTAAATACTTAAATACAGAGACAGCCCTAGGAAAAATGCTCAACTATGTCAAGTCTATCAGCAGTGCCCCTGCCTGTCTACCATGGTGCCAACGCAAACCTCAGCGCTCAAAGCCCTCACTCTTCACATGTCCCCATGATCAACAGGTACTTCCAGGAAGGCAAGTAGTGTTAGTTCTT
This sequence comes from Phyllostomus hastatus, assembly GCF_019186645.2. NCBI lineage: Eukaryota > Metazoa > Chordata > Mammalia > Chiroptera > Phyllostomidae > Phyllostomus > Phyllostomus hastatus. Next base: position 45,418,380 of record NW_025334041.1, read on the forward strand.
TACATCAGACTGGGAATGTTAGCCACAGTGTTAACTCCTCAAATGGTATTTTCACTTTTCTGGTCTCCTCTTTTCCTGATGTTTTAAAGGCATTTCAGTGAGCAGATCAATAATGTTCTAAAAGGGGTGAGGATACTTTGGACACTTCCAAAATTATTCCATTATTTGTGATTACTACTCTGCTGACATTGAAGGGTAGCTGCTTTAAGTGAAACTTAAATCTCACAACTGTGACTATAAATTACAAAATAAGTAAGTTAAAGAAAAATAGAAGGGGCCTGAATAAAGGACTTTACATATATCCTCACACTCCGCCTTTGCCAGGGACTCTATGCATGCTAGAAAAATTTCTTTGTATTCATTACTTAATTATTACATGAAAACTTTATTGATTATCAGATTTTATAAGTTACTATCTCATATAATTTATTATAACATATTATAATACTACACTGCTAAAAAATTCAGTAATAGCAGTTGTAATTTACTATTATATTAAAATCACATCTAATAGTTTGCACTATAGTTAAATAAGAAAAATAGTAATAAGTATTTTTATCTTTCCTAAGCATCAAAATATTTCCCATCCTGGCTGGTGTGACTCACTGGATTGAGTGCCATCTTGTGAACTGAAAGGTCACTGGATGATTCCCAGTCAGGGCACATGCCTGATTTGTGGGCCAGGTCCCCAAGTTGGGGGTGTGTGAGAGGCAATTGATTGATGTTTCCTTTCCTCTCTCTCTCCCTCCACACTCCTCTCTCTAAAAATAAATAAATAAAATCTTTAAAAAATATTTCCTTATGTGCATGTTTCAAAATATGGGAATAAATTTCTTCAAATTATCATGTCAGTAGAGCAAAAAATGGATTAGAAGAATATGGCTTGCTAATTTTTCATTGCAAGATACATCAATCTTTGTCCTCACCACCTTTCAATGGAAAAATATCTGGAATCTTACACCATTTGAATTTCTCCAGGAAAGAGATATCATTCTAACCATCCTCCAAATGATCTCTAACGTACCTGGGCTCATGATAGTTGAGATATGAATAGTGCTCCAAGAGTTTCCAAGTTATCCCATTATCATAAGAATAATGCAATAAAACTCCTTCTCCAGGCTGGTCAGGGGCTCTGCATGTGCTCAGAACAGACTTGCTTCCCAGCCGCAAGGTAAACTGGAGAAACCTAGATGGGAATTGTCTATAATTAGTGTGTGCATAAACATTTTAAATCATAATGTTCATTTTTGTTTTTAAAGAAATTCAAACAAGTTTAAATGAACTTCCCAAAAGCTGTAGATTTCCACCCACCCCCCTTTTATAAAATGTAAATATTTTCACTGTGAGATGTATGAATATGTGTAGAAGATGAGGTTAATGCACCCGTTTAACATACAGATACATCCACACAAATATAACTGTATATTTACACATATTTATATACTATGACTTATGTATGTACACTTAAAATGCCAATCATTCCTTTACTGCATTATTTATTAGGTGCTGGGGGAAGGGAAGATGTAGTATAAATCTAATCAGCCTCTCCAAGCTGTCAAATAAATAAAACTACATAAATAATTAACTACCCCTTGGCTTGAGAACACAGTTTTGATGCTAATATTTCATATTTTTAAAACTCCAGTCAGTCATTTGTATCTTAAAGTCATCAGTGAGATTTTTAATTTATTAAAAATTAGGACACATCAACACTATATAAACTATAAGATCCCTGTCATCCTGGTTAAAAATGGGAATATGTATATATCATAAAAAAAGAAAATTAATAGACCTAAATTCAATCATTATTATCTGGTTTCAGTATATATTCCACCCTGCCTTCACTCACCTGGATTGTGAGCTGTCAAGGAAAGATGTAATTAACTGACGCCTCCCATCTTTGTTGAAAACCAGAGCCTTACCACTGGCCAACACACCACAGCCAAAGCTGACTTCAGCACCACGGATAGAGTAAAAGTTATGGTAAGAGGAGAGCCTGGAACTGCCAAAGCTTTCAGAAATAAACATTGGGAATGTCTGGGATGCCATCTCACAAGCTGGGCCAGAAAATCCAGGGTCACACCTGAAAGATATGCCATGAAATTAAATCTTAAACTGTTAGTCCTTTTAGAGTTTCCAGAATCTACTCTGGGGAGGAGGAAGTCCAGAGGCTGGGATCTGATTGAATTGTAAGCAAGATTCATTAATCTTTGGAGAATTCTGAATCTGAAAACTTGGTAAGGGAAATTGATTGTGAATATTCCAGAAGAATACAATCTTTGCATAGGTCTTCAGCAAAAAGCTTATGATTAAAACAGTAATTCAGCACTCACCTCCAACCAATGCCAGCTATTTATCTGCAAATAGATCTATGTTCATGTATATTTCCAACTTAAAATCACTGTAAAAGGTATATAATTTTATTCATAACTATGTTCATTGTTTATAAAAGAAACAATGTAAAATGCTTCTATAAGATAACTAGAATAAATTTCCTTTAAGAACAGTAAAAATACAAGTTATATTTGTGATTGGAGTTATTTGAAATATTTGAAAAAGATTGCAAAATAAATTTATCCTTAAATTTATCCTTATTGCAAACTTAGATTGGCATTTCAAAGGAAATGCTTATGCCCTTGGCTTAGATAGATGTCCTTAGCAGAACTGTGTTGCCTCTCAGTAGAATCCAAAATTAGTAGTGCTCAAGAAAAATAATAAAAAAACCCACATAACAACTTTCCTGCTGCCATGTAAGAACACACTGTATTCATGTTAGCTGACTAGAACATATATAGGACTCCTTGAGTCTCCTGTCAGTCAAAAAAACTCATCACAGAAAACTCAATAATTGAATGATCAGATCCTTCTTATATTTAAAGACGTTTATTCATCAAGAGTTAGTTTTAAATGCCTTAATTTTATTGTACTATTTCTTTCTCCCTATATTTACTATCTTGCCCATTACAAAATTAAATTAAATTGACATCTTTTTGGGTGCATGGGGGTTCTCATCAAAACATTCAAAACTTCCTAGAGCCTGAAACAAGCCTTTTTATCATAATACCATAATTCAGAAGGCTATTCTTTACCAGTAGTGCTGAAACTGGGATCTATGCTGGCATCAGAGAGGGTTTAAGGAATGTGTAAATGTACTGAAATAAAATGCCAACTGTTATGTGTACTGGATATTCTGAGGGAGAAAACATACAGTAATCATCTTATTATCAAAGAAGTTGGACTTTAAGTTGCCAAGAACTACTTCAGAGTGAAGTTTGAGGGTTGTCTGACATTAGAGATGGAAGTGGGAAATAAAAACAGTATTTCACAGAGCATGTAAAATGAGCCTCACAGTTTGCTTCTTTCGCATGTTATGTCATTGACTTAGTCAGACTCTGATTAGCCACATAGTTTCCAAAAAGGATTTAAAATTTACCTAAAGAGGACACATTTTTTTTTACATTGGGAAACTAAATATGGCAACAAATTGGAATTAGTGTCCACTCCCTGCCCCCCACAAGACTGTCTATTGCCACTCTATTTCAAGGCAAATGAGTTTTTATGTATCTTAAATATGTCTTCACAGGGCTAGTGAATGGGAGAAATTGGTGACCATTTAGAGATGACTCACATTGGAATCAGTTTCCATTTGCTGGTTTTGAAGGTGTACTTTTAATCCAGTTACACAATTGGTATAGAATGTTGATAAGGATTTCCACTCATATATTAAGAAGCTTTTGTTTTGCAGAACAGTAGCATAGCAAATACTGGTGATTTTTGGAGTAACCTGACCTGAGGCTCTCTTGACTCCAAATATGTCCCCTTCTAGTTCAATTACTCATCCTTAAAGGTAACATTTCCCAGTCAGAAAAGCAAACAAACAAACAAACAGACAAACAAAAAACTCTCCCCCTGTGAAGACACATTGCTGAAACTTGTGTAGAAAGGTTTGTAAGCTCTCTGTCCTTCTCATTAGCATTTCTAACATCTCTATCAGGGAATTTATCAGGACAGTGAGTTGTCAGTTTAGACACCCTGGCCTGGGGATTATACACAGGCAAGAAAGTGCTAGGGAGCAAGAGAGTTGGAATCTTGGTAGCAAATAATGGTAGTGATGAGGGGAGCAAACTGGGGAGAAAAACAAAGCTGCAGAGCCCCCAAATTTGAAGATTGTTTAAAGGAAACAAGTGTTACTGAATATGAATTTCTTTTCCATGCAATTTTGTTCAAACTTGAAAAGGTGCATATTGCTGGAAAAGAATGCAGTGGCCAAACATTTAGCTCAGCCACAAATGAACAAAGCCAATGAATATTACATAAAATATTCTCAGTAATAAGAAAATAACTAAATTTCCAACTTGTGAAAATATTCTGTAAAACTTCAGAAGGAGGTGAAGGCTATGCTTATTCAGGATAACATATAATGCCAGAAGAGAATGATGCCCAAAGACATAAAACTGCCATTCAGATTTCTGTTTGCATCCATCATGGGTAACAGAGATGGCTGCCGTAATAAAACTATTGAATGCTAAGAGGGATATTGTATACAATAAATGAAGTATAGCTATTGTAATTATAGATATGTCTTTTAGAAATGGCACTTTCTATTTTTATTAATAAAAGCAGCTGTCATTTTAGATAACTTATTTTCAAAACATTTTAGGAAAACTTCAGGAATTGCAAAAATGTGTGGGCTACTTGGGTTAATATAATATGAAATGCATTAGACAAGAGGATGGTTTAGTTAAAGAAAAGGAATAAAGATAACCACTTGAAGAAAATACAAGTCAATGTTTCACAGATCTACAGTCATTGTTCTGAGCAGGAGTTGGTGGTTTTATTAAAAGTACAGAAATGCATATTAAGTTTTGAAATATGAGTAGGAATTTTTCAATTCTTTATACATTTTATAAAATTTCCTATTGTGCAGAGAGAGTTCTCTGTTAATTAAATTTATTGAAATATAGTTAGAAAGTTAACCTGACACTAATCTCTGTACTGCCAAGTATCCTGTGTCTTAATATAATTCACAAATGATAAATGTAAAAGTCTTTATGAGTTCTCCATTAAAGAAGTAATTGGCTAATTATAATTACTGTTTGAAGACAAAAACAGACTATATAATCTTTTGTTGGAAACTTATCTGTATAACAAAGATTGTCTGTGGCTTCAGGAATTTTCAGGATATTTTATAATTAAATATTAAGATGAGAATGACATAAGTATGAATATCTATCCTCAGTATAAACATAGCACAATGCTTCAGTGTTACCTAGATATTACATAATTTATGTATAATTTCACATTAATATCCAACATCATTATGTAAAATACTTTATATATCTTTCTGAAGATATTTTATTTATTTTTCTTTTATTATTGTTGTTCAGTTAATTTGTCCCACTTTCCTCCCATTACTCTCCCTTGCGCTACTCACCGCCACCTCCCACATTCAATCCTCACCCCCACCCCTGTTGTCTTTGTCCATGAATCCTTTATACATTTCCTTGACTTGACCCTTCTCCTTCTTTCCCTTGTTATCCTACTTCCCCCTTGTCACTGTCAGTTTGTTCTTTATTTCCATGTCTCCGGTTCTATTTTGCTCACTTGTTTATTTTGTTGACTAGGTACCACTTACAGGTAAGATCATATGTCTTTCACCACCTAGCTTATTTCACTTAGCATAATGCTCTCTAGTTCCATCCATGCTGTCCCAAAAGACAGGAATTTCTTCTTTCTTTCTGATACATAGTATTCCATTGAGTAAAAGCACCACCATTTTTTGATCTACTGATGGGCACTTAGGCTGTTTCCAGCACTTGGCTATTGTAAATAATGCTGCTATGAACATTGGGGTGCACAGGTTCTTTTGAATTGGTATTTCAGGATTTTTAGGGTATAATCCCAGCAGTGGAGTTGTGGGTCAAAAGGCAGTTTCATTTTTAATTTTTTGAGGAAATTCCATACTGTTTTTCACAGTGGCTGTACCAGTAAACATTCCCACCAATAGTGAACTAAGATTCCCTTTTCTCCACAACCTCGCCAGCTCTTGTTGTTTGTTGATTTGTCATTCTGATGACAAATCATCAGAATGGTCATTCTGAATGGTGTGAAGTGGTATCTCATTGTGGTTTTAATTTGTATCTCTCTTATGGTTAGTAATGCTGAGCATGCTTTCACATGTCTATGGGCCCTCTGTATGTATTCCTTAGAGAAATGTCTGTTCAGATCCTTTGCCCATTTGTTAATTGAATTGTCTTCCTGGTGTGGAGTTGTGTGAGTTCTTTACATATTTTGGAGATCAAACTCCCGCCCAAGGTATCACTGGCAAACATTTTCCCATGTGGTTGGTTCCCTCTTCATTTTGGTGATATTTTCTTCAGCCATGCAGAAGTTTTTTAAATTGATGTAGTCCCATTTGTTTATTCTTTCCTTTACATCCCTTGCTCTAGGGGACATATTGGTGAAAATATTGATGTGTGGAATATCTGAAAATTTCATGCCTATGTTATCCTCTAGGACTCTTATGATATCACAACTTATATTTAAGTCTTTTACCCACCTTGAGTTTATTTTTGTGTATGGTGTAAGTTGGTGGTTGAGTTTCATTTTTTTGCATGTAGCTGTCCAGATCTCCCAACACCATTTGTTGAAGAGGCTATTTTTACTCCATTTTTATGCCCCTGCCCCCTTTGTAAAATATAACTGGCCATAGAGACATGGGTTTATTTTTGGGCTCTCCATTCTGTCCCATTCTGTCTGTTCTTGTGCCAGTACCAGGTTGTTTTGATGGCAGTGGCCTTGTAATATAGTTTGATATCAGGTATTGTGATCCCTCTTACTTTGCTGTTCTTTCTCAAAGTTGCTGAGGTTATTCAGGGTCATTTATAGTTCCATATAAATTTTTGAAATGTTTGTTCTATATCTGTGAAATATATCATTAGTACTTTAATAGGGATTGCATTGAATTTATAAATTGCTTTGGGTAGTAGGGACATTTTGATGATGTTAATTTTTCCAGCCCATGAACATGGTATATGCTTCCCATACATGGTAAATGATTTCCATTTATTTGTGTCTTCCTTAGTTTATGTCTTCAGTGTTCTGTAGTTTTCTGAGTATAGGTCTTATACCTCTTTGGTTAGATTTATTCCTATGTAGTTTTTTTTCTTGTAGCTATAGCAAATGGGATTTTTTCCTAATTTCTGTTTCTGATATTTCATTGTGTTTATACAAAAATACATTCAATTTCTGAATGTTGACTTTGTATCCTGCTGTTTTGCCAGATTCATTTTGCCTAAGAGGTTGAGCAGTTTTTTGGTGGTGTCTATAGGATTTTCTATGTACACTATCATGTCATCTGCAAACAATGACAGTTTTGCTTCCTCCTTTCCAATTTGGATGCCTTTTATTTCTTTTTCTTGTCTGACAGCAGGGGCTAGAACTTCCAATACTATGTTGAATAGAAGTGCTGAGAGCGGACATCTTTGTTTTGTTCCTGATCTTAGTGGGAAAGCTTTAAGTATTTGCTCATTGAGTATGATATTGGCTGTAGGATTCTCATATATGACCTTTATTATGTTGACGTATGCTCCCTCTATTCCCACATTGCTGAGTGTTTCTATCATAAATGGGTGCTGTACCTTATCAAATGCTTTTTCCGCATCTATTGATATGATCATGTGGTTTTTGTCTTTGTTTTTGTTTATGTGATGTATTATGTTTATTGATTTGTGAATATTGTCCCATCTTTTCATCCCTGAGATGAATCCCACTTAGTCATGGTGTATGATCTTTTTAATGTATTGCTGGATGCGGTTTGCCAATATTTTGTTGAGGATTTAGTGTCTCTATGTTCATCAGCAATATTGGTCTGTAGTTTTCTTTCTTTGTTGTGTCTTTATCTGGTTTTGGGATTAGGATAATATCAAAGTCAGAAAAGAGTTTGGGAATCTTCCCTCCTTTTGGATTTTTTGGAATAGTTTGAGAAGGTGAGGGGTTAGCTCTTCCTTCAATGTTTTTAAAATTCTCCTGTGAAACTGTCCGGTCCAGGGCTTTTGTGTGCCAGGAGTTTTCTAATTCAATTTCACTAGCTGCTATCAGTCTGTTCAGGCTTGCTACTTCTTCTTGATTCAGTTTTGGAAGATTATATGTTTCTATAAATTTGTCCACTTAATGCAGGTTTTCAAATTTCTTGGAATATAATTGTTTGTAGTAATTTCTTACAACCCTTTGTTTTTCTGTGGTATCAGTTGTAATTTCTCCTTTTCTTGATGAGTCAGGGTAAAGGCTTATTGATTTTATTTATCTTTTCAGAGAACCAGCTTCTGGATTTATTGATCTTTTGAATTTATTCTTTTCGTGTCTATGTCATTTAATTCTGTTCTGATCTTAACTGTTTCCATCCTTCTACTTGCTCTTGGCTTTGTTTGTTGTTGTTCCTCCAGTTCTTGTAGATGTAGGGTTAGGTTGTTTATTTGAAATGTTTCTATCTTTTTTAAGGTAGGCTTGTATCACTGTGAACTTCCCTCTCAGGGCTGCCTTCACTTTGTCTCATAGGTTTTGGGCTGATGTGTGTTAATTTACATTGGTTTCCAGAAACTTTTTTATTTCTTCCTTGATCTCATTATTAACCCACACATTGTTTAATAGCATGCTGTTCAGTCTCCATGAATTTGAATGTTTTCAAGTTTTTTCTGTTTGGTTGGTTTCCTATTTTCAGTTCCTTGTGGTTGGAGAAAATGCTTGATATGATTTCAATTTTCTTGAATTTGTTGAAGCTTGTTTTGTGTCCTATCATGTGGTCTATCTTTGAAAATGTACATTTTCATTTACATTTGAAAGGAATGTAATTTGCCCCTTTGGGATGAAAGGCTCTCTATATATCAGTTAAGTCCATTTGATCTAGTATGTTATTCAGTGCCACAATATCCTTGTTGATATTTTGTTTGGAAGATCTATCCATTGTTGACAGTGGGGTGTTAAAATCTCCTACTATAATTGTGTTGCTGTCAACACCTTTCTTGAAGTCCTCCAAAATTTTCCTTATGTATTTGGGTGCTCCTATGTTGGGTGTATATATGTTTACAATGTTTATGTCTTCTTGGTGGATTCTTCCCTTAAGTATTATGAAGTGTCCTTCTGTATCTCTTTTTATGGCCTTTGTTTTTAAGCCTATTTTGTCTGATATAAGTATTGCTACCCCAGCTTTTTTTTCCCTGTCCATTTGCTTGGAATATTTTTTTTTTCAACCTTTCACTTTCAGTCTGTGTAGGTCTTTTGTTCTGATGTAGTTCTCTTGTAGGCAACATATGTGCGGGTCATATTTTCTTATCCATTAAGCTACCCTATCTATGTCTTTTGATTGAACATTTAATCCATTTACATTTGAGGTTACTATTGATAGGTACTTATTCATTTCCATTTCCCCCCTTTACTTGTGTTCTTTCTCTCACTCTTTTTCTTCATCTTCTTAAAGCAGTCCCTTTAGCATGTGTTGAAATGTTGGCTCTTTGGAGGTGTTTTCTTTTAGCCTTCTTTTGTCTGGGAAACTCCTTATTTCACCTTCCATTTTAAATGAGAACCTATGTGGGTAGAGTAGTCTTAGTTGTAGGCTTTTGCTTTTCATCACTTGGAATATTTCTTGCCATTCCCTCCTGGCTTATAGTGTTTTTGTTGAGAAGCCAGCCGCTAGCCTTATCTAAGCTCCCCTGTATGTTATTTCCTGTTTCTCCCTTGCTGCCTTTAAGATTCTCTCTTTGTCTCTGAATTTTGCCATTTTAATTATGATGTGTCTTGGAGTCACCCTATTTGGGTTTATCTTGATTGGGACCCTTTGTGCTACCTGGACTTGTGTGACTTTTTCTCTCATCAAAGTAGGGAAGTTTTCCATCACTACTTTTTCAAATGGGTTTTCTCTCCCTTGCTCCTCTCCTTTTGGTATCCCTATTATATGGATTTTATTATGTTTTGTGTTTCCCTGCAGTTCCCTTAACCTCTCTTTGTTCTTTTTAAATCTTTTTTCCTTTTCTTGGTCTTTCTGGGAATTTTTTTCTACCTTGTACTCTAGCTCACTGAACTAAACCTCTGCTTCATGTAGCCTGCTTTTGATTCCTTCTGCTATGTTCTTCAACTCAGATATTGTATTCTTCCTTTCCTCCTGGCTCTTATTGATAGTTTGTTTTTCTCTTTTCTTGCTGATGTAATTCACAGTAAGTTTCTTGTAGCTTCCCTGTAGTTTTCGGTAATTCTCACTGAGCTCATTGAGCTTCATTATAACCATTGTTTTGAACTCAGTAGCTGATAGTTTACTTGCCTCTATTTCATTTAGCATTCTTTCTGAGGATTCCTCCTTTCCTTTTAATTGGGGATTGTTTCTTTGTCTCCCCATTTTAGAAGAGACTCTTTTGTTTGCTCCTGCTTTTTAAATTGATCTGCTTTGACTCCTTGTCTTTGTAGTGTGAACTTCTACGGTAGGAGACCTGTGAGATTCAGTGGTGTATTCTCCTTGATCTCTTGAACTTGTTGTTCTTGGGATGCTCTTTATGCCATTTATGGTGGCTCTCTGGATGTAATTGGGTTTTGGTTGTTGTTGGATAATCTTTGGTGGATTCTCCCCTCCAGCTTGTTGACTGAGTATCATTCCACTCTACTCCAAGATGTCTTGTATGCTGTTATGCAGGTGCATTAAGAACAAACCCACAAAACCAAGGAAACAAACCCACACCCACAAAAATCATTCCCACCTGCAATCTCAGTATCAACAGGAAATGAACCAATATTAATGAGTGTAAAAAGATTAAGAATATTATAAGAAAGCAGTGAATATGAGATAACCTATTGAAAGAAAAAATATTTTGAGAGAGTAGAAGGAGGAGCACTAATAAGAGTAGGTAAACAGAGTAATGCAAAGAGAGAAAATAAAATTTACATCATAAATAAAAATGAGAATGAAGAAGGTGGAATGGAGTAAGAGAAGTGTTTATAGTATTAGGTTTAAACTGAAATTTAAAATAAAATAAAATGAGACAGAGAGAAAGAAAAAGGAGAAAAGTAAATAAACAATACAAAATTAGGAACCAAATTGGAGAAAAAGATCCATCATTGCACTGTCAACACCACATGGGCTAAAATCAACATAGGTGGGATGGGAATAAGAGGGAATAAAGAAATAAAGAAAAGCTTAAGTGATGTCTAGAAGAAAGGGAGGTGGGTTTGAGATGATAGAAGTACAGGAGATACTAAGAGTAAGGAATACAAACCAGGCTACAACAGGGAAAAATTAAAATTTAAGATGAGAAGAAAAAGAAAAAAGAGTAGGAGAGGAGAATGGAAAAATGTGAGGTTTGAAATACAAAAATAGTGAAGATCTAGAGATAAAATACAACATAACTACCCTATCCACAACCAATGAGCAAAGATTGCTAAAGATGGAGAAAGAACACAGGTATTTTAAGAATGGGAAAAAGAATGTGAGATGACCATTGATAAGAAAATTGGTTTTGAGAGACTGGACAGGATAGAAAAGTAAGAGTGCAGAATAGAAACAAACTGTAGTAAGAGAGATAACAAAATTTAAAATGAAAATAATAAGAGAAAAGGAGAAGGTGAAATGGAATTTCACCTTCTCCTAAGAGAAGGGAGGAGCAAAATATGTGAACTGAAATAAACTATAATATAAAATATAGTGACTTAATATGCAGAAACTTGAAGAATAAGGAATTAATGTTAAAAAGCTATACAGGAAAGAAAACATCACAAAACATGTAGAAGACCACAGTGGATTTCTTCTTGTAGCATTTAGTATTTACCACTATTTTTTCTTTCTGGATCTGCCTCTGGTGATGTCAGATATTGACCCCAGCTGGCCTTAGGCAGCTTGTTCAATACTTCCGGAGATCTACTGTCTGTGGCTGACTCTTTCAGTTGTTAATCTAGTTACTCTGCACTCAGCAGTCAGCTTAAGCTCCACTGGCGGGACTGAGTCCCTCCTGGGGGCAGGGCTATTTCTTCCCCTCAGGGTGTTGCCACTTGGAGGGGAGTGGTCTGCCTGATCAAGATGGCTCCTGCAGTATGGGGAATGACTCAGCACAGGGAACCCATCTACTCTCTCAGTTCTCTCCCCAAAGCTTCCATCTCCAGTATGTCCTCAAGTGTCTCCAGTCCACTCTGCCCCCACACTTTGCCAGAATCCAGGGTAAGTGGTTCCAAATGAAAACTTATGTGTTGGCCCTTTAAATGGCTCTTTGCATTTCCAGCCATCTGTCTCTAGCAGAGAGAAATCTTGTTGCTTTTTACAGCCGGATGTTATCTGTGTACTCTTTGGGCTCTGGTGCTCTAAGCTGGGAATCCCAGCTTAGAGTTTAGACCCCACAATTCTCAGGGGGATCCAACTGGCCACTTAAGTATCCCTCTGGTGTTTCAGCTGCTGCCTATGGGTGCCCAGCCAGCCCTCTCATGACTCCACTGCACTCCCTACCATCACATTGTGATGAATCTAAGTCTTCTGTCTGTCTGTAGTTATAAGGCTTCTCTCTTACTATTGTTCAGTTGTTTTTTCCAGATGATTACTCCACAATTTAGTTGTGATTCCAGATTTGTCCTGAGAGGAGGTTAGTATAACTTCCACCCACTCCTCCACCATCATGGACGTCCTGCAGTTATTTTAAAATAGTATTTTCTTGTGAAATTTGACAAATTTAGCTCACTCAGTTTCCTTTAGCATTGGGTCTATGGGTCAGTATGGCTTTTTATAATTCATTTACAAAGTATGCTAGGAATTAAAAAGGTAACTCATAGGCACTAGAACAAGTTTATGGAAAAATAACATTAAAGAATGTAACTAAAGACAAAAAAGGAAGTCATCACGCTATGAGGAATTCAAGTTTGTTCACAAATTTACATGAGGTATGCTCAATAAATATGCACAATTTAGTAGTAGAAGATTAATTTATCCATCAATTTCAACTTACAAAATACACTTAATATTCTATTACACTTAAATTGCATTTGGATTATCCTATTTTTGGTCTTAGAAGACCTCAAAACTCTAAAATGGAAATGAAAACAAAATGACTTGTGACTTCAACATACAAAGTACATATCAAAAAAGAGAGAAGTGTAAGTATTGTTTTGAAATGCTTACTTGCAACCATGTCGAGTGCACTGTCCTCTCCCAGAACAGAATTTGAGACACGATGGACCAATGTAAACTGCAGGGCAGGAAATAGCATGTTAAAAATGTCATACAAATTGGAAAACCCAACAATATCACCAGCATATAAAACAATTTTGTAAAGCAATGCCCATGAAATCTAGTCCATTGTACATATATTGTACACTGGAGTCCAGTGTGACATATGGAATGCTGTGTGACAAGGTAGTGCTTAGCTACAAGTCTACTGTTTTAACTTAATACTTTCAAGATTTTAATGTTTCATAGCAACAAAAGTAGAAACATGTGATTTGGGTTCCTTAATGAAGTCTCCAGTTAAAATGATTTCAGGAAGAATATTAATGCTTTTGTCTTGAATTTTATACATAGTTTAATTTCTTTAGGTAGAAATAAAGAATTTATAAAGAATCAATTTGCTATATCATGAAACAGAGGGTTATAATTTAATTTAAAACTATAAAAAATAAAAACTGAGACTTCCAGCCAAGATGGAGGCATAGGTAGACGCACTGTGCCTCCTTGCACAACCAAAACTAAGGACAACAAAAATTTAGAAACAAAAAACCCCCACCAGAACAGAGAGAAATGAACTGAATGGAAGTCTGACAACCATTCATCCAGACTGGTAAGAAGGGGTGGAGTTGGAGGCCTAGGAGAGGGGTTGAGGAGTCCTGGCAGGAAAAAGTGGTGGCTGGCAGATGCCGGCACGCAGTGTGCAGGTGGCAGTTGGTGGACCCCAGAAACACAGGGGCAGCTGACAGACCTGTGGCAGACCCTGGGCATGACAGGCAATGAGCAGACCCAGTGAAGTGCACAAGGCAGCTGGTTGTCCGCAGTCACACATTTGCGTGCAGATAAACTAGGCGAAAATGGGCAGTGACACAGACTGAGCAACCCAGGGACCCAGTGCCGGGAAACAAAGCCTAAAAGCTCTGATTGAAAACACCTGTGGGAGTTGAGGCTGGGAGATTCTCTCAGCCTCACAGGAGAGGTCCTTGGGGAGACCCACAGAGTCCTAGAAAGTACCCAAGCCCACCTGCCCAGGAGCCAGTACCAGAAGGGCCCAATCTGCTAGGACTGAAGTCCTAGAGAGAGCAGAGCAGTCACCATTGTTCCTCTCAGACCCTGCCCCCACATACAATGTCACAACCCAGTGACTGAGGTGCCCTGCCCTGGTGAACACCTAAGCCTCTGCCCCTCATATGGAACAGGTGCAACCAGACCTAAGGGGGGGAAGGGAAGAAGATGGCTCAAACAGAATTGAAAGCCCCTCAGCCAGTACTTTTAAGCAAACAAGAGATAGCCAACCTATCAGATGCACAGTTCAAAGCACTGGTGATCAGGATGCTCACAGCATTGGTTGAATTTGATTGCAAATTAGATGAAAAAATGAAGGCTACATTAAGAGAAATGAAGGAAAATACACAGGGAACCAATAGTGAAAGAAGGAAAACTGGGTTTCAAATCAATGGAATGGACCAGAAGGAAGAAAGGAACAACCAAACAGAAAAGAATGAAGAAACAAGAATTCAAAAAAATTAGGAGAAGCTTAGGAACCTCCAGGGCATTTTTAAACGTTTCAACATCTGAATTATAGGGATACCAGAAGGGGAAGAGGAAGAGCAACAAGTGGAAAAGTTATTTGAATAAATAATAAAGGAGAACTTCCCCAATCTGGCAAACGAAATAGACTTCCAGGAAGTCCAGGAAGCTCAGAGAGTCCCAAAGAGGTTGGACCCAAGGAGAAACACTCCAAGGCACATCACAATTACATTACCCAAGGTAAAAATGAAGGAGAGAATTCTAGAAGCAGCAAGAGATAAGGGGACAGTTACCTACAAAGGAGCTCCCATCAGAATGTCAGCTGATTTCTCAAAAGAGATCTTACAGGCAAGAAGGGGCTCAAAAGAAGTATTCCAAGTCATGAAAGGGAAGGACCTACATCCAAGATTGCTCTATCCAGCTAAGCTTTCATCTAGAATGGAAGGGCAGATAAAGTGCTTCTCAGATAAGGCCAAGTTAAAGGAGTTCATCATCACCAAGCCCTTATTATATGAAATGTTAAAGGGACTTATCTAAGGAAAAGAAGATAAAAAATATGAACAGTAAAAAAAAAGACATCAAACTCACAGTTAGTAAGAACCACACCTAAAACAAAAGCAAATTAAGCAAACAAATAGAACAGGAACAGAACCACAGAAATGGAAATCACATAGAGGGTTAGCAACAGGGGAGTGAGAAGAGGAGAGAGGGGGAAAAGGTAGAGAGAATAAGTAGCATAGATGGTAGGTAGAAAATAGACAGGGGGAGGGCAAGAATAGTATGGGAAATGTAGAAGCTAAAGAACTTATGATACATGGACATGAACTAAAGTGGGGGAATGTGGGTGGGAAGGGGTGGGCAGGGTGGAGGGGAGTGAAGGGGGAAAATGGGACAACTGTAATAGCATAATCAATAAAATATATTTAAAAATAAATAAAAATGATAATTTCCATTCTTATCTGGGAATACCTATAACATTGAGGATAGTTGCTATGTATATTTCTAAATATTAATTATTCTTCCTTTAATAGGGAGTTAAAAATCTGTTGTTGAGCATAACATTTTCTCTATAATGCAGATCTTTCCCTAAATAATTGGCTTGACTGATAATGATATTATAAACCTAAATTCTAATTTTTGGAATGCTGGGGAAAGGGGCTCCTGATTGTTGAATGGTAGGTTCTGAGATACTCAGGCTCAAATACATCTAAGATATTAAGCTGTTTGATAATTAATACAATCAATCACACCAAATAGTATAAAAGTGGAACAAAACCAATGAGGAATTAGAGATGCAATGTTTGTTAAGACATCACATATTCAATTTCAGGCATAAACAAACTTAACTATCAATGATCATTTTCTTCTCTGCCATGCAACCACATCAAAATTAAATGGTTTTATTTTAAAATAAACTTTCCTATGGTCCGTGCTCCTAAAAGCACTTGCTCTCTGGAGCCAATGAACAGGTACAGTAATCTAAATGTGATGCAAAGTGGGCTAGGAAAAACCTACTGGTAGAAATTGATGGTTGCAGAAGAGATTAATAGCAGTTTGAGTGGTTAAACTATTGGATTTAGGTGTCAAAGAACCCTGGATTCAAATTCAGTTTCACCTGGGAAACTTTGGGTAAGTGATTTATTCTATTTAAGCCTCAGTGTCCCTATTTTTTATCCTTGGAGGAAAGATGAAATGAAATGTTTCATGCTTAGTATGCTGCCTGGCCACATATGGTTATGATTATCATCACCATCATGGGGTCAAGTATCCTTCCTGCACCATCTGCCTGATGGGCTCCACTGGACACAGAGTGCTGAAGAATCACAAAGGGGTTTCATTCTTTTTTGGCCTGAAAAAGCTTATGCATTGTTTTTCAATCACACTTAATTTTTTGGCTGCAGTAGGATTTGCTCGTAAGTCCTGTAAAGTGGTTCACTGCATTCTGCAGGTTCACTGTTGAGGATGCTCTATAACTATACCCATGTCATAGTACAAAAAACTCCCATCATAAACAAAAAACAAAAACAAACAAAACAACAACAGAAAACAAGACTTTCCAAGTCAATAAAAATATTATAATTAAGAATTTTGTTGTCATCCTTCCCTGCTGAAGATGGAATTGTTAGGAATCAGTGTGTGGTACGTTCACAGATCCTTTTTCTTAAGAGTGTGGAATGGACAGATTCATTTTACTCACTATTATCATTAATGTAAACAAGTTGAAAAAATCAAAAGTGATAACTAAGATTTTCTCTAGAATTTTCCATTTTGCTAAGAATTTCAGGATAATTTCCAAAATACTTTCTTTGCTCACTGGAAGAAGCTAGCTTGCAATGAAGAAAGCATACCTAACAGAAGTTGGACATTGACCTGTTTTTTCTGTTTTTCTTCATATAATTTTGGAATTCCATAGTGAAATGGGAGAGATTTCCTTTGGCAAGCTGGCACACACATCTTGTCTCTTGGAAGGAGTGAATGTGTGTTCTCATCTTGCCTTATAAAGAAGCCTCTGCTTTTGTGAAAGCCTTACATATAGGATAAGAGAATTGAAAAGATTCTGCCCCAAGTTTTGTGGTTGGCAAACACTGTTAACCATGTTCATTTTATACATGTTCACCTTTTCTCATTCTAATCAAATCATGATGATGAGAACTCAGGATTGTAGTAAACACTTTCTGACTTAGAGTCATGTAGCAATAGGCTTCTTTAGGAAATTCAGATATTCTTTTTATAGGCTTATATGTGCTTCATTGCATTTTTAATTTCTTCATATGCTTTATTTATTGATGGATTTTTCAATTGTTTTATGATTATCAAAGTAATATAAGTTCATTACTGGACCTTTGAAAAGTATGACAGCAGGCAAAAGACATCCATATCCCACTATGCAGAGGCACATACTTACTCCCTAGAGCTAATTAACAGGTATAGTAATTAAAATACATGCAAAATGTTCTCCAATAGAAAAACTCCATTTTAACAAGCTCATGTTTTTGCTCTGTTTATGTCCATATAATTCAGGTGGTCTTTGCAGTCTGGAACTTTATTGGTCTTTGAATACAGATTATTTAAAGACTATAATATTGCCTCATCAAGAAAGTATCTTCCCTGAATTTTTTCCTGAGTTCCAATAATCTATTTAATTAATTGTGTATCAATTTCTAAATTATTAAAAAATAACAAAAAGATGAAGACATGGAAGATCAGCATTAAACAATGGTTTTAGGAGGAGGATTTTCCTCCTTTATAAAATCCACCACAAGTCTGTGGCTCTACTGAATTTGCTTAAGTATTAACATTTTGTTCCTCCCTCTTCCATCCCTGTCTACTTCATCATAGTATAACTCTTTTATATAACAAATTTATATAATCTCTGAAAATAGGAAATCTCTAAATCTGCCTATAATTAGAATTATTAAAAACCAGAGTGTTGCCTATTAAAAACAAATATAAGAAATTTATTGCCATGCAACACAATACTCAAAATATCTTCTCCCATGTGTATTTATCATAAGTGATAAAATTCAACAAAAATTAATAATTCACTTAAAAATGAAACATAACAATATTTTATGTATATCTAAATTTTTCTTTTATACTCTTTTCTGAAAAAAGAGGTAGAAGTTTTACTTCATAAGTTTCATTTTAGAGATGATATTTCCTTATATGTGCTGTCTGCATATAAAAGATAATCATTCCAGATGTTGTCGTAGTTACTAAGAGAAGAATGGGCCTTATTTTAATACATGCAGTATGGTAAGTATTTATGCTAATTTTGTATAAAACATCCAAAGAAAATGTTAGAATATCTCTTGTCATCAATGTGAATTTAAGTTTCAGGGCTTTATGCATTTTAAAATTATGTATGTTGAAACATTCTAGCATCTAATATTGCTGACTGCACTGCCTTATTTTTTCTGATTGTGCATCCTTGGGCTTCTAATGAAATGCAAAGGAGAAAAGGAAGAAAGGGCGTTTAATGAATCACAAGACTATGACTTAGAAATGTGATTAAGTCTGTGCTGATGAACAAAAGCACAGGAAGACTCTCCATCAATGGCATTTGATTAAGACAGGCATAAACTAACCATTATCAATTGCCCACATGTTTCCAAGGATGGGTCCTGTTTGTCTCCAGCGAATTCTGGTGTCCCGGGTTAGTGCTGCGTTAGGAAGGGGAATCGTTATTCGGTTCCACCTGCAAGAAATTTAGCACAAAACAGCTCCACAACACTATTCACATCTTTTAGATTTGTTTTACATGCTTTTGATATTCTAGTCTCTGTGTGCCTGCGGTGGCACTAAAGTTTGGCAATAAACTTTTTAAATTCACTTGTAGACTTTGTTTATAGTTTTTAAAAAAGTCACTTTTAAAAATATCTATATCACACTAGAATAGTGGGTTTGTTCTTAATAGCAAATGATATTTATTTTGTTTTTAGACATTCTTTTTAAAATTTTTTTGCGTTAACACTCAGAGGTTAGATAGTAATCTATGATAAGCATCTGTGCAGAGATGGGTACTGATTAGCATTGATTACTTTTTATTTTTTCCTCCCTCCCTTCCTTCCTTCCTTCCTTCCTTCCTTCCTTCCTTCCTTCCTTCCTTCCTTCCTTCCTTCCTTCCTTCCTTCCTTCCTTCCTTCCTTCTTCCTTTTTTTTTTAAACAAGATCACTTCTAAATTACCTGAAAAAGAGAGGGCAACTTCCTTGTCTATTAAGCCAAAAATACTAGTCTCAGGCTAACTCATTGATTTTGGGTCTGAAACATAGATTAAAATATCTTCATATCTCAGAATTTACTCACCCACTGTAGTTTTCAGAGGAGTAGATAGTGCTGTGGGGGAGGTGTGGTCCGGCACAGATCTCAGGTAAACACTCAGTGTGGAGGAGGGACCAGGAACGCCCATGGTTGGTAGAAAACTCTAAGCTGACACTGATAACACAGAAACAAGCACAGCATGAGAGAGGCAAATATAAAAAATAAAATGTAATTACTCATTTCTTGCTAAGTACGTTAAACACCTGTAGAACTAGGATAAAATATTTTAAGATGCTATTTCTGAAATGACCGTTTATCATCTCCACTAAAGTCTGACAAGCTCTCAAAGGGCAAGCAGTTAAATCAGTGACAGAAACAAACTCTTTTAAAGACAGTAAATGGTAACTTGAGTTTGTGCCTCTGTGTTTGATAGATGGCAAGGCAATTACCATGTCTCACATTGCCACTACATCCTGTGACTGTGAATGACAAAGTTCTTAGAAAGGACATGAACAACACTTCAAGTGAAACTGAGAAATCATAGCCGCTGAAGTGCTAATTGATTCATGTCCCTATTATTAGGGGGTCACTAGCCAAGATGAGTTCAAGGTTTTTTCTGTTGTTTTTTCTTTTCTCTCAGCAATCTGTCGGAATGGATGGCTGCCACAGCATGTGCAAACACCTCTGATATCTAAGACTGACCTCTTACAATGTAGTAATTCCTACTTAAAATCTATCTAATCATGCTCTGCATGTTAACTGAGAGTGTGTATTTTATTAATGGGTCATTTATTAAAAATCCAGCTAAAACCTACTGAGATGTTTCTCTGATTTAATAGCCAAGTCAATGTGTTCTTTTTTAATTAGTTCACGCACTCAAAAGTAGGGCTTCCTACCTGTTACCAGGTTGATGTGTCCCACATCCCAGATTAATTGAAAACTGTATCATGTGTGACATTGTAGAAGGAAGAACAGGTAAGATGTGGAAAAAATCTACAGCCCAGACATTCATATTATGTCCTTGATGATTCTTTTGCTTGAGACAAAATTTGGTAGCAGGAGTCTGAAGTTCAGGATTGATGACTACAGAAACCAAAGATGGAACCTTCAAAACAAAGGAAACCAAAATCACTCATAATCCTCCTGATGTGAGTCCATGTGAATTTTAGATTTCAGTCTTGCAGTTACAGTGTATGTTCTGCCATTTTAAGCACCACACAATGCCCTGCGTGTTCCACTTTTTATTTCATGTAGAAAATGCTGTCCTCAGAGAGTCATTCATTTTAGTCACACAGATCTCCTTTGTGGACACTTAGAACTCTCTGTGTGTGACTGATCATGCATGCCCTCTCTTCCTGAAGATAAGTTGGTGTAAGGTCTTTAAAAGTTATTAAAGCATATGTATCCATTTTATATACCTTAGCATAAGACAAAGGCAACTTGACATTCACACTTATCATCAGTCCTCTTTTAAACTAAATTTATATAGTACTAATAATGGTTTGCCAAAGTAGGTATTCTGAAAACAGGACTGTGAGCAGAAACAGCCAGAGCCAATGAGATAATCCATGATAACTTACATAATTGATGTGGTCTGAGTCATGCAGATGTACAGAGCAGGTGTAACCCTACTGAGTCACATCTACAAAAGTAGTCCACCATTAAATCCTGAGTGGTGAAACTTGGGTGACCCTACCCTGTGATAGTTTCCTATTCTAGACTCAATGTTATCTGCTGTTTTCCTAACTAAAACCACGAGATGCTAGATGCTGGCTGTGTTTAAGCTCTTTAAATTATCTAGGGTGGCATCAATGTGGAGAGGAGGTTAACTAATAATGAATGTGTGAGTTTAGTCTTAGCACACATAAATCTACTTTTAGAAAAGAGTAATTCTATACCTTACAATAAGCATCACACATAATTCTTAAGATGTTTGTAAATACCAGAGCCAACACCTGTTCTAATCCAGAGGGCAAAGAAAAAGGTCAAGTTTGGTGGCTCTAATTAGCAAAGAAAAAAACAGAGGCAATAAAAATCTCTACTTCTTAATCTTTTCTTTCTAGGAAATTTCAAAATGCTGAATAAAAATTCATTATGCCTGATAGCCAGACTGAGAAGCTAAATAATTAGAGGTACTTTCAAGGCTTCCTTGGGAACAAGAATAACTGTCAATCCATGTATTGGACTCCACCTTTTTGTCTCTGATGGGCTATAATTCATTCATCCTCATTAAACTTCATTTTTTATTTGTATCAGGAAAAAAATGTATGTTAAAATGACCATGTCACTTTTAAAGAAATCTGATAACTTCCTGCACTGCTAGAAGAGAAAGTGATCCTGTGTATTTAGCTTGGTCTTAGTTATTTTGAACTTGACCTCTAGGGTGGGACCATTTGGTGCATGCATTAGCATGTGTACCATATATGAAGAATAGGAAAGGGTATCCAGAATAATGTGTTCTTTTCTTCCTTCAGTCTTTGCATATAGGATGATATCATTTTCATGAGAATCTCCAGGGTCACAAATTCCTCCTGCACAAAATAAACATTTTAAATTGTTATACCAACTTATACCCATAAACATGTCAAATACAGTGTTAAACTTCAGAATATAAGTATAGAATCCAGATGTCACTTAAGGATAAACCTAAACAAAGATAACCAGACCCAAGGAAAAAATATGAAGAGAGTTCAGATAGGCCATGCTAAAGATAAAGACATTTGTGAAGGCCAAAGTAAATATCTGCTTGATGACATTACTCAAATAATATTCTGCAATAAGGTATGACCATACCTCATGTCCATATTTGAACCACTACTTCCTTATATTTAAGGTCTTTATGGCCAGACTTCAGAAGCTATTGATTATGGTCTAAAAAAAGTGTGGTGACTCACTGCATTAAAGATTTCTAAAGTAGTGTTATTTAAATTGTTGCATATGGTATCTGTAACATTTTAACACATATTAGGTATTTGCGTTTTAAATGTACTTCTTTTACATTTTTTATTTTTACTTTTGGTACCTCATGTAATTGTTGTGCACAGAGTAGTTTATTCCTTATCACTGTACTTCAGAGTCATAGAAAATGACTGCATCAGAACTGAGAGGTAGTTCAGAGCATCCTGATGATAAAACTGATAATAGGGTAGGTACCTGAAACTAAAGATCATTAAGTAGTGTAAAAGCCACAATCCAATCTTATGTCATTTAGCCCTTGACCCTCTAATCTTCTCATTACTGCATTCAGCCAATACTATTTGTGTCTTCTACCAACTGTCTGCATAACCTGTATTTGAAAGAATTGTATGTCTAAGTAGAAGTCTCTCACCACCACTATTATCCTTTATTACAGAACCAACCATAATGGTAAGAATATAGGTATGTACATGGATTTCCTGGCAAATATTATATCTCTAAAGTCCAAAACTTATAACATTAACTTTTTAATTTTTATAGTCTTTTAAAAAACTCTTCCAATCACCATCAATGTTAATTTTTATCTATAAGCAATTTCTATTCCTAACAATCTATAGTAACAGTAAAGCAACCTCAAACCTCCAAATAAGGTTACCATCTGAGAGTTAATCTAGTAAAATCAACAAATAATGGTTGACATTTACCATCTATATAAGCAAATAAGTAAGTAAATAAATAGTCAATTATTGTAAATGTCTGAATCACTCTCAACCTGGGTAATTGGGGTCTATCTTAGGGAAACATCACTGATATATGATGCTAAGCAAGAAAGCTAGAATCTAATCAGTAGAAGAAATATCATAGTAACAGAAATAACTTGGATGGTGGTTTTTTTGAAGCATTGAAATCTGGCATGTTACAACTGCTAGACATGTATAACTTGGCATACAATAAAAATTTCCTGATTTAAGTAATCTGAACTGAGAACAGAGAAGCCATATATGGTGACAATGTAGACCTCATCCTGTAGAGAAAATATGATTTTGACCTCTGATACCATATTTTTAGCATTTCATT
This sequence comes from Phyllostomus hastatus, assembly GCF_019186645.2. Classification (NCBI taxonomy): domain Eukaryota; kingdom Metazoa; phylum Chordata; class Mammalia; order Chiroptera; family Phyllostomidae; genus Phyllostomus; species Phyllostomus hastatus. The sequence continues at coordinate 45,441,848 of NW_025334041.1, forward strand.
ATATATTTTTATGTTATAGAGAATATAGCTAGTTAATTCTCCAATGGCAGTCTGTTGGAGAAAGATCTACATGAAAACTAAATTTCCATTTTAAAAATGTAACTTTCATAGGGGGTACATATTAAAGATTTACCAAAAAGAACAATACAATGTGAGAGGTTACAGGCATTGTAGGTTTAAAGCACCACACCCAAAGACATAGGAAGTGAACCCTCAGTTCTCTCTAATTTCACTAATTGGTTCCTTGTAAATCTTTTCTGCTGTCTTAAGAACAAAGTTTGTGTACTGCACCTGCCTTTCAGAGAGAATTGAAACACAAGTGGGAGCTCATTCAGCCCAGAATGGCAGAATAAGAAAGTCCAAAAGGAGCCAAGACTTTAAAACGATGACAGACTTTATCTGAAAGATTCCCTCTGGAGGCAATTTATCAATTCTGTGAAGCTGCAGTGACAGACATTCCCAAAGAAAGATATGGATTCTTCAGCTTCATATGTTTTGATGTATTGTAGAAAGGTATGACTCAAGGGGCATTTTATACAGCAATTAAAGTACAGAAAATTTCAATAAAAACTAGATGGACAGTCAACTTTAAAATATTTAAAACTGTGTTTTAAGTAGCTTTTAAGGCATCTATACTAGGAAAATTATTTTGTTATTTACTATGTGCAGGATATTGGGTTAGAAGGGGAAATAAATCCTGACCACAAAAAGTTTGTAAGCCTGATACACATGAAAGAATGTAAATTGTGTTGTGCTGTCTTAACTGAGGTCAAAATTCAAAGAAAAGAGATATAAGTGTTGGCTAAAAGAGCTGTGCATACAGGAGATGCTCAATAAATATTTGTTGAAGAAATAATAAAGGAATGATGGACATTAGGTTATTTTTGTCGTCACTGCATTCTAGCTGTAAGAATAGTGCTGGATATTGGCCTTCAATGACTTTGTGTTGAATAAGTGAAAACATAGATGAAGGAAATAGACCTTGCACCAAATTTTGAAAGTTGAGCAAGTTTTCCAGAAATGGTAGCCACAGTAGAAACTGGGAAGAACAAATAGGCATGGTCTAAAAAGGAGGATTGTAATCTTATATAGATACACAATCAGCCACTAATTTTCTAAGGAGCCATAGTTAATGAAGGATCACTTATAAATTGTCTAGCATACCTTAAATCTCTTCCCACATTGCTTTCTTCTGCATCAGCTATTAAAGTTTTAAAGTCTTTTCTATAGGTCCAGTCTTATCTTACCCTACTGTCCTGCTTTCTCAAGGTCCATACTCTACTCTTCCATTTACTGATGGGCTTCCTGAAGGCACAGTCCTCTTTCAGTGATATGTCTTTATTTCTTTTTAACTCTATGGCCTTTGGCTTCTGAGGCACCATACCATGGGGCATCACTGGTGGGCTCTCAACTCTCCTCCAGATTGACCTCTCTCTATGGTGAACACCTCCCTGTAACCTTACCCCTGAATCACTTTCTTCCCTTTCTCCATTAGGGGAGAAGGACACCTTCCTCCTGCATTTCTTCATGTCCATTCTGTGTTTTGTCTACTCTTTTCATTCCTGTACACCTAGATGAGTGTCTCCCCTAAAATTTTTTCCTGTCCTTTGCTTCCTTTGCCTTCTGTTTGGGAGAACACAGAGACTCCAGTGGCTCCACTTATCACCTGTATCAGACTTTCAAGTCTGATGCAGATCCTGAGTAGAACCTCTACCTTCATATGGCTTTTCAGAAGCCTCTACCTCAACATATCTAATATAATACAAACCTTCTACTCTACACTTGCTATTTATTTATTTACATTTTTGACACTTTCTCTTTGGGGAATAACCCCATTCTTCTAGTCATCCAGGAGAGAAATCTGTGTCCTCTCCAATACTGATGACATAATCTCACAGTCAATTGGGAGTGAACCTCAGTTGGTTCCTTTTCTTCAATTATTTATTCTTCATCCCCTTCTTTACATTGTTACCACCATCACTGCCATAATTCCTTTGTTTCTTGAACTAATGCAATAGCCTCCTAACTTAGGGATGTCAGAAAAAAATACATTGCATGAACGGTATTTAAATAAAAATTATTCACTGTTTATCTGAAATTCAAACTTAAATAGCCTCTCCTCCAAATCTGGCAACCCTACCCTGACTGGTCTCTTATCTTCTAATTTCTCATTGTTTCAGTCTCTACTACATACTCCTTCCAGAATTATTTATCTAAAACATAGATGAAAATATATGACAGAACTGACAGGGATCATCTGATGGCTCCATGTGACCCAGAAAAAGAGAACCCAAACTTCTTAGTGTGACATTAAAGAAAATCACTTATCTGGCTCTAGTTCAATTCTCTAACTCCATTATGTATTTTTCCATTCATCTATATTGGGAAAGTCACCCAGCTGCAAACAAATGATATACTTTTATACTTGTGCTTTTTCTCAAAATGCTGGTTTAGATTCTAACTTCTCTCTTTAAATTTAACTCATGTCCATCCTTCATGACCAAGTTCAAATGCTAGCTCCATAAGGTTTTACCCTAATCCCTCTACTGCAATTACCCAGAGCTTCCTCTAAACTTTCACAGCATTTTCATTCCATTACAGCCCATTGCATTCTCCCTTATAGTCCAGGTGTTACTTGTGGGCAAGAAGTCTGTCTATAGTTTTTATAATAATAAACCAAAGATATAGTGAGTCTTAACTATTTATTAGGTACTACTTTGAGGACTCTTTATGTACTGACTCACTGATCAGCAACTCTGATTTAGGTACCATTTCCCCCAATTGTATTTTCCATATATCCTAGTTCAGTGCTCTATACATTCAATAGGATTAATTAATTTTTTAAATTGAATGAAGGTAGTTTTATTTGGGATAGTGTATCTTGGGCTCATTCAAATGAATTTTTACCTCAGTCAATATTATTTTCATTGATTCATTAATAATCTGCTTTTTTACCAGAAAGAATTAAAGATGACTTAATCTCATATAAAGATGACAATATCTTACTGTAAAGGCACTGAATTGAATTGATATACTATGATTCATTACAAAAACAAAAATCAAGAATTCAAATATATTATGTCAAAATATTTAAAAGGGAAAATACTTAAATTAGGCTGGCATATTAAGTGTTCACTAAAATTTTTTGGGAGGAAGACGTAATCCCAGGAATGATTCTTAATATAATGAGAGCCAGTTTGAATTCTAATTATTTAAAGGAAATGAGCTCTAGGTCTTTAAATATACAAGTAATTTCAGAGTCCAGGTGAAGATATCCTCATGGTAGGAAGATTATATTTTGTACTTTGTAAAACTTCCCTATTGTCAAAGAGATCATTACTGGATATGAGGAAGCATCGCACAGGTAATGTGTTTGAGAGCACTATACACTCTGAAGTTCACCACGCTGCTCTGAGCTGTAGAAAGGAAGGAATGTGAGAGCAAGTAACAGCCAGTGCTTAAGCTAACACTCAGGAGGCCTGTTTATCCTGATGAACTGACATCTATACCAGTAAGATCAAAGGTTGACAGTGTTTATTTCCTGTTTAACTTCCAGGTGTTGCCTGTGCTTTCCCAGTCACTCAACAAAAAAAGGCATGTGACAGCTACTCACAGTTCTGGAATGACATCCAGTGAAAGAATTTATAACTGTGCTCTTGTTGACTAAAATGATAAATTTGAGAGGTCAAAAATTTGAACCCTTTAAATCCTTCTTGAATATTTTTTCCAAACTTTTAACTATATGCTCCACATAATTTGAAGAAAAACCTACATGTCTTATGAACACTTGTTTTTCTTTGCATTTGCCAATCTATTAGAAAGTAGACAATGTCATTAAAGTACTATAAGATATTATAAACCTTTTTCTTTCTTAGCTTCCCATAAAAAAAGAATTATGCCCATGAAAACAAATGACTCACCTAGAGCACTGGTTTTTAAAAGCTAGGACGTTGGACAGGGGAGTTACTTTGTTCTCAGTTCTTTCCCATTGTCTTTTCAGCTATGACCACAAAGGAAGTGGTGAGGAAGGGGTTATGCCATTTTGTCTTCAGGCCTAGTCATGGCATGCCAAAACTAGCTCTCTTACAGGAAGGTTCCAGCAGGGTTCATCTGAAGCAGGTGTGAGCACCACAGGCTTTTGCTCAACCAGTAGAACTCATATTTCCTGAATTTTCATTTTATATTGTAGACAACAAATAATCTTACTTCCTCAGGAATAGGTGCTGGCCTAGAATTTGCCCTAGGTCAATGAAATTTGTTCAAAATGTACCTACCCATAACAAAGTAAAACCTCAGGTTCCCATAACCAGTGGTGTCCATGTATGGAGTACATAATTTCCTCTCTCCATCTTTGAGGAAGACCATTGATAAACCTGATTCTATTGTTCCACATTCTGTACCAATGACAGCTCCCAAGATGTCCCATCTTAAAAAAAAAGAAAGAGACTCATTAAGAATTAGAATATTATGTCAAATCTTTAAAAAGTATAATTTTTATTTTAATGAAGAACAGAGTATTGAGTAATTCTGAAACACAAATGTGGTATTGCAGATTTTAGGTAATGAACAAACTTTTAAACACACTCTATTCACAATTATGTTCTTTTTCATAAAAAGAGAAATTTAATCAATAAATTGTATACAGTGTTCACTAATAGTGTTTATTCTCAAAGTACTTACCATTGAGGTGGGAAATGAAAAAAGAAAACAGGAAACCATAAAAAAGCAGTTTCATAATGTCATAAGTACTCATATGGTGTTTTGCACATTAAAAAATAACTACAGAATGAAAAGCTATAAAAGCTGACAAAAAAGGCTATGGAATTTAAACTGGGTCTTGTCAAGTAGGTATTCGTATATGTAGAAGACAATAAAACATTTACTATTTAAAAATCTTGTTTCTCTTTAGTATTCATCTATGGTCATGTCTAATTTGGCCATTGTTAGTCACACAACTAACTTGCCTACAGGAGAAAACTGGGACACACAGTAGTAAGTGACTTGCCTAAGGCTAACCACCCATTTGACTCTAAAACTAACATCTTCTGATTCTCAGTTTTCTGTTAGTTTATTTATTTATTTTTGTTTCACATTTTTTATTGTGCAAGTATAGTTGTCTCCATTTTCTCCCCACCAATCCCCAAACTGCTGTTAGTTTAGTAGTTACATTTCTAAAGAGGGTAGTGTGTCAGGATGATTATGTTGAAGTATTCCAGTTTATAATAGATTTGTGACCAAAATGTTTAGAAAATGCTATTATTTTATATTTTAATAGATTATGTCAATCATTCAGGAGCACAATAAATAACTTTTTGAGGAAGCTCTTAATAGTACTGGACAATTGTAAATTAACCAGGAAGCCCTCTTGACTCATACAAGAAAATTTCATACTGGTTCATTGATCTTTCACTTGTTTCATTTTCCCAATTAAATCACAAAGCCTACTGATCCACAGAACAAGTTAAGGTTATAAATGATACATATAATGACTGCTATTAGTTATCTATATGCTTTAGACCATTTATAAAGTTAAACATTAAATTAAAAAAATGGAATTGTCATGGACTAAAAGAACCTTCTATTCAAGTGAAAAATGAGATTAGCAGTCTTCTCTTATTTATTAGTTGTAAGTGAATAACTCCCCTAGATTAATCAAATGAATTATTTTCATGACCTCTACCACAGAATTCTGTCAGAGATAATTCAGACTGTATAGTTCTTTTCAATCTTTCCTTTAAAATCTAACATATTCTAATTTTACTCTATATTGGACTTTACTTATCTGCTATTTGTTAGAAGATTACCAAATGAAATTATTTTCTTTAGAAACCCAAATATTTGTAATCAAGTGAAATGAAAAGTTTAGTTCATTTTGAAGAGAAAGAAGCACAGAGAAGTCTGAAAATCACTTTGTATAAGTCTCATCACCTTGAATAAATTATCTTGCACTTATTAAAAATTCAGTAGGAGCCTGTTGTAGCACAAGCTCATTCATTTATAGATTTGTAGAAGCACTGGCTTGAGCTCAGCTGAAGGCAAAGTATCCTAGAAGGGATCTCAGGTTTCCATCAACCACTGAGGGGTTTGGGGAGGGCCTTTCAATCCTCGACTTTACAGTTCTGATCCCTAGAACTGCAAAATTGTGGTTAATTCCAGTTATAAAATGATATGATCTTTGACTGTCTTCTAATATAACAATTATATGAAGTAAAATGATAACTAAACCTTTGAGGCCAGCAGTGGTAGTGGAGGAGCTTTACAATGCTAGCAATATCTAGGATGGCATGGCAATTTCTCTGAAAAGGAATGTTAGATCTGTATGGTTTAAATTATGTTTTCTCCAAGGAAATGTGGTTCTGTGTGAACTGCATTTGAAGAAATGTCTGCCTAGGGGAGAGAGCTCTGTACAACATAGCAATTTATATTTATTTTTTAATGACTAATTCTAAAAATAAAGCCCCCAAATTATTTATTACAAATACAGTGGTATCTATTATTTATTATAGAGTGGGATAAGTTGGAACACAGAAAAATGTTTAATAATCAATAAAATGCCTTAAGGCAACTATTTCCCTTAGAGATAGCAAAATCACAATAATATTTAATTTATATTTAAAAAATACAACTTTCTATTTTTTATTTCAAAAAATAAATATTTTTTGCAAGCAAAAATAATTTAAAGAAATTTCTTCACTGGAAAATTGATGGTTCCCCTACCAGCTTTTCTGTATGGTTTGAGAATAAAATTGTTTGAATTGGATCAAACTTTATTCCTTTTAAGAATGATATTAGAGAATAAGACTTTAATGTTATTAACAAAAAAAGAGAGATGAGTATGTGAGACAATGATGTGTCAATAAATGGAGAAAATTCTTTCACAATATATACATATACCAAATCACCACGATGTACACTTTGAAGAGTTTACAATTTTAAATTTCTCAGTAAAATACAAATAAGGGAGACTTTCAGCCAAGAGGTAGGCATAGCTAGATATACTTTGCCTCCTCCCACAACCAAAGGAAGGACAACTACCAATTTAAAAGCAAACCATTCCCCGCCTCTGCCAGAAAATCAAACTGTATGGAAGTCTGACAACCAAGTCATTAAAGAAGAAACATTCATCCAAACTCATAAGAGAGGCAGAGTCAGGCTAGGCAGTGGCTGGCAGTCCCTCCCTTATATGCACATAAACCCAGGAGGAACAACTGGGGAGTGAGACAGACAGTGAAACTCAGGGTTCCAGCATGAGGTAATAAAGCCTAAAAACCTCTAACTGAAAAAACCTGTGGGGGTTGTGGCAGCCAGAGAAAGTCCCAGACTTAAAGGATAGTTCTTGGAGAGACCTATGGATTCCTAGGATGTACAAAAAAACCACCCACCCTGGAATCAGTAACAGAAGGGCTCAATTTGGTTGTGGATAGTGGGGGGAAGTGACTGAAAGCAGGGCAAGAGCCAAGCAAGTGCATTGTTCCTTCTCTGACCCCTCCCCAAAATACAGTGCCACAATGCAGTGAAGTGGGTTACCCTGCCCTGGTGAATACCTAAGGCTCCACCCTTTACAATGTAACAGGTACATTGAGACAAAGAAATATGGCCCAAATGAAAGAACAGAACATAGCTCCCGAAAAAGAACTAATCAATGAGGAAACAGCCAATTTATCAGATGCAGAGCTCAAAAGACTGGTAATCAGGGTGCTTACAGAAATGGTTGAGTATCATCGCAAAATAGAGAAAGTGAAGGCTATGCAGAGTGAAATAAAGAAAAATACATAGGGAATCAAAAGTGAAGGAAAGGAAACTGGGACTCAGGTCAATGATTTGGAGTAGAAGAAAGAAATAAACATTCAACCAGAACAGAATGAAGAAAGGATAATTTAAAAAAATGAGGAGAGGCTTAGGAACCTCAAGGATAATTTTACACATTCCAACATCTGAATCATAGGGGTGCCAGAAGAAGAAGAGGAAGAGCAAGAAATTGAAAACTTTTTTGAAAAAAATAATGGAGAGCTTCCCCAACCTGGCAAAGAAAATAGATTTCCAGGAAGTCCAGGAAGCTGGGAGAGTCCCAAAGAAGTTGATCCAAGGAGGAACACACCAAGGCACATCATAATTACACTAGCCAAGTTTAAAGATAAGGAGAGAATCTTAAAAGCAGCAAGAGAAAAGGAAACAGTTACCTACAGAGGAGTTCTCATAAGACTATTAGTTGAATTCTCAAAAGAAATCTTGCAAGCAAGAAGGGGACTTGGAAAGAAGCATAACAAGTCATGAAAGTCAAGGACCTACATCCAAGATTGCTCTATCCAGCAAAGCTTTCGTCTAGAATGGAAGGGCAGATAAAGTGCTCTTCAGATAAGGTCAAGTTAAAGGAGTTCATTATCATCAAGCCCTTATTACCTGAAATGTTAAAGGGACTTATCTAAGAGAAAGAAGAAAATCAAAACTATGAACAGTAAAATGACTCACAACTATCACAACTATCAACATCAGAACCTAAAAAAAAAAAAAAAACCCAGCCAAACAAACAAGCAAAAAAAACTGAGCAAACAACTAGAAGAGGAACAGAAATAGAGATCACATGGAGGTGTGGCAGTGGGGAGGGGAAGAATGGGGGAAAAGGTACAGGGAATAAGAAGCATAAATGGTAGGTACGAAATAGACAGGAAGAGGTTAAGAATAGTATAAGAAATGGAGAAGCCAAAGAACTTGTGTGTATAACCCATGGACATGAACTAAGGGGGAGGAGGAGAATAATGGTAGGAGGTAGGTGCAGGGTGGAGGGATACAAAGGGGAGAAAAAAATGGGACCACTGTAATAGCATAATAGAGTATTGTTTAAAAATTAAAAAAATAAATCATGTCAATTTAAATTATATCAATAAAGCTAAAATTAAACAAAAAATTTCCTTCATGAGCTTAAAATAAGTATCATATATATTCTTTGAAGGAAAACTTGGCAGTGAATACCAAAATAAAGATTACATATATACATACATATGTATGTGTACACATACATATCTGATTCTCCAATTTTCCCTTTAGAAATTTATCTTTCAGAAACACTTTAACAACTATGCAAACATTTTTTACAATTTTCTTTGTCTATTAATAGGGATTGATATATATATATAATTGATATATATACATGAACACTTTAACAGTAGGAAATGAGATTCGCATGGGGCTTTGATTTTTATTTTAAACATTTGCTTTGAAATAATCAAATAATATTCAAATAAAAAGAATTTTAAAAGGCATTTAATTTATATGTATTATAATTCAGAATGAAAATCTAAATGATTTCATTATAGTTTGATGAAAATACTAAGAATGTTAACATAGGCAATAAAGGTTTTATATTTATTCAGATTATTTGCTGCTATTATTGGCATAAAGGGTTCTAAAGGTAATAGAGCATTTTACATTTCCTATGAAAAACTGTTTTATTATAAATTCCAGAATATATTAAACCAATTGACAACCTTAGGTTTGAACTAAAATATAGAATAAGGCCTGGCTATAAGATCCCACATTTGCCAAATTCATAGGTCTTTAATCTACTATGAATTCTCTGAGATTAAATAAATTCATTATATCCATAAGGTCTGTATTTCGGATGAATTCTCTGATATTTAATAAGGGATGTACTAGAGGTAAAGACCCTTCCACATTAATTTATATTCATGAGGTTTATTATCAGTATGAGTCCTGTGATGTCTAGCAAGGTGTGTACATTGACTGAAGGCTTCTCCACATCCATTACATTTACAAGTTTTCCCTCTATCAGGACAGCTTAGGGGAAGGTAAAGGATGAACTCTATTTGAAAGCTTCTCTGAATGTACTAATTGCATTTCAAAAAGTTATGTTCTTCTTTTGGTTCTCCTGTATTTCATTTAAGTTAATTTCATTTTAGGGTTTTTATTACACATATCATGTTTTTTATACTTTTCCTGGATTAACATTCATAAAAATATTGGCTTTAGAATAGTAAACAGCATTCAGCTTCCTTACCAATAAGACAGAAATATGACCTACTCTGGAGAATGTTTACAGAAAATAATGTATTGCATGGGACATTATACTATCAATCAGTGTCAGTTTCCTTTTCTCCTCCTCTGTAAACCGTAGTGCTATTTTAAAAAAATATTACGTGAAAGCAGAAATTAAGATGAATTTCTAAGATATAATAAGTGTATATTTTTCATACTAGAATAAGCAGAGAAACAATCCTGGACAAAGTTGCAGTACAGTATATAAAGTGTTTTTGCTTAAATATCTTTAAGCAAGGAGATACTTAGCTGAAAGTTTGCATTTTATCTACCTGTGGGTCTTCTGTATTGAGATTTGGGTCACAATCTACCTGGGCCCCTACATTTATTAAAAGTGTGTTATCTGCCTGTCAAAGTGTGTTTTGCTTTAATAAAAATAAACATGCCTATTAAAAAGAAGACCCATTTAATACAATGTTAATTTAGACTGGCAATCTATTTTCAATTCACTTACCCTGAATTACAAGCTTAAATAAAATGCCTCTTTAGCTTTATAAGTATTTTGGAAAAAGTATTCTAATCAAGGGTAACATAATTCTGGTAGGACAGAGGGAATAATTTATAGAAAATAATAAGAAAATGCTCAAACTGTTCTAAAGAGTTCTAAATTTAAAGTCTATTTTTAATAAAATAATCAACTCACATTGAAAAGGCCATAATTGGAGACTGCTTCCTCTGGTCTATATGCAGTTTTAATTTTCAATGGTTATATGTAAGATTCTTTGGTACTATCTCTCTAGAACAAGGAATACAATATAAAATCATTTTATATTACTTTTTTTCTTAATTTTATTAGAGAGCATTCAATTTGAAGAAAGACATTTTGTCCCACTGTGCAAGCAATGTCTTTAAAATATATAACTAATATCTGCATTTTGGTCTCTTTATTAAATTACCTATCAGAAACTAAGTTGCGACTGACCTGAGGAAATCATTGTCTGTGCTAAAATTTTTCCATAATTTTGGATTAATTGTTTGTAAATATATTTCTTGAAAGAGCTTCTTCAGAGAAAACTTATAAATCAGCTATCCTAATAGACTATGGATGGTAGTAGAATGGGACTACAAGACTGGAAGTTGGAGGGAATTGGAAATAAGTTAGCAGTTCAGAGATTACTCTCTCTGACCATTTGAAAAGAGTCAGCAAGGCCAAAGATGAGAATGGAAATTTGGTCCTAGGATAAATCATGTTTCCCATCTGTCATCTTTTCTATGTCTTGCTGGTGTGTTAAAATTCTAGGTATTCTTTCACATATGGGAAGTATTTGCCACTACTAGCTTTTTATTTTTATGTTTTATTTAGGAAAAGATTTCATAGAAGTGATGGCTATGGCCTGAGAAAAGACACTTGCATAAGTCACTCTAAAAATGTACAGTTGGAAATATTTTTTGAAGTTTATTTATTATTATTATTTTATTAAGTATATTTTATTGATTATGCTATTACAATCATCCCACTTGTTTTCCCCTTTGCCTGCTTCCACTGGATACCCCAGTTCCCTCCATTAATTCCCCCCTTAGTTCATGTTCATGGGTCATACATATAAGTTATTTGGCTTCTCCATTTCCTATATTATTCTTAACACTCCTCTATTTATTATTATTATTATTTAATTGTTACCCAAGGATATGTCTTTAAAAAACTGATTTGGAGTGAGAGAGGAAGGGAATAGAGAGAGAGAGAAAGAGATAGAGAAAAAGAGAGAGAAACATTGATGAGAGACAGAAACATCACATCCATCTGTTGCCTCCCACACTCACAAAGACTGGGGATTGAAACCCTCAACCTAGGTATGTGTCCTGACTGGGAATTGAATCTGCAAACTTTTGGTGTATGGGATGACACCCCAACCAACTAAGACACCCAGCCAGGGCTTTTTGAAGTTTAAATAAAGAAATTCTATTTGTTTTTTTATTATGATAACAATATTCTCATTATTGAAAAATTGCGAAATATAAAGACCAGAAGGAAAAATCACCCATAATCACATTACTCCAGAGACAAAAACAAATAATATTTTAGTATATTTGCTTCTTATATTTTTACATGTATATTTCCAGAGAGTTGTAATAATGGTGTATGAATGTTTTTGTATTGTACCCTTTTTCACTTACATTAATAATGTACATGCTTTCCAGGTTATTATTAATACTTTATAACAGGCCATATAATATTTTTTATGTACATGACAAGCTATAGTTAGTCATTATTCTATTGTTGAATTTCAAAATATAGTAATAATTATATTATTTAGCCTACTTTGTGGGCCTGAGGGATTAAATTTTCAGTCTCCTAATGCTTCTGGATATGTTTTAGAGTGCAGACAATCCCAAGCTATTCTTTCTAAGGTATCAGAGTTTTGTTCTTCACATAAATTCCTGGATATTCAGGATTGTCTTGTGGTCAGTGTTGATGAGGTCAACTACCAAGGAAGGAATATGGAAAACAAAGACATATTGAAGAAGTGGGCATATGGACATTTTAATGCCAGTAACCTACTCTGATATTTTCAACAGAAAAATCCTATCACTGGTTAATGTTGCCCCAGGATTTCAGATATCAAATCACTTGAGAAGAATTCAGATTTCATCCTCTTTTTCCATATGACTTCAGTAAAGAAGGTCGTCTCAGATAGGGAGCCAGTGGCTATATTTTGGATGCTCATATGGACAGCTGGTTTGTAGAGGGGAAAGGGGCAATTAACCAATTCAAGAATGGCAGTGACAAAGGCAAACATGTTGTGTAAATATGCTGCAAATTAAAAAATGGTCTAGAATGCATATGAATGAGTTCCAGAATAATTTTAGCATGTCTAACTAATCCTATAGAGCTTTTTTATTTGAAAATACTGTTTATATATATTTTTAAAGTTATTTATTTATTTATTTATTTATTGAGAGAGAAGCGGGGGAGAGAGAGAGAGATAGAGAAACATCAATGTGTGGTTGCTGGGGGCTGTGGCCTGCAACCCAGGCATGTGCCTTGACTAGGAATCGAACCTGAGATACTTTGGTTCGAAGCTTGAGCTCAATCCACTGAGCTACGCCAGCCAGGGCTATATTTTTTAAAGATAAAAATAATTTGCTTAAATAGAAAGCAATGTTAAAGAGGGGTTCCAAGATGGCTGCAGAGTAGCTGGAAGTTCTGTCCACTTGCTCCCAGCCCTGGACTGGTCTTGCAGCTCAGCTACAGAGCAATGAACTCAAAAGTCCAGCTGAGTGTGAGTGAGGGCAGGGGTGAGCGAGTGTGAGCATGGAGTGTGTGGGTGTGTGTGCAAGTATGCATGTGTCTGTCTGCCTGTAAGGGCACTCAGGGACAGATGGCTAGGGCTCTTCTGGTGGAACTGCTGCCACTGCCACCCAGCCCAGTGTATCTGGCTATGCAGATTTAGAGCAGGAGCTAATCTGAGGAAATGACAATATCCTCCTTGGGAAGAAGCCACCAGAGTGGCCACACTTTGGTGCCCAAACTTGTCTCTGTGTCCTCTAACTTGGGGAGGGCCACACACCCTGATGGCCACTGGGAGCCAGGGTCTGTGGGCTGTGGCACAAGCCAGGGAGGGGGCTGTTGCCTCTTGGACCCTGGGAGCTGCTGGAACTGTGAATGAGGCAGAGTATGAATGCGGAGGCTGTGGTTTGGCTGAGGAGCTGGGAGCACTGGGGGAAGAGAAAGGTGGCTGGGGTGGCACTGACTGCAGAGACCATGGAGTGAGTGCAGCAGTGGGAGCCCAAGTGGGAGACTCATTGGAGGGAGTGGCATGAGTGCCCCGCCACCATCTAGTCTTACAATTTTGCTGCTGGACACTTCCCTTCCTTTACCCACCCTATCAGGAAGATATGAGACTTGAAAGAAGATGATGCATACAGGATATAATCTATGGACTAGGGAGAGAGGGGGAGAGGCACTGGTGTGAGACACAAGCATCTAGAAGGGGGTGGACAGGGCAGGGGAGAGCAATGGAGGAAAAATGGGGACAACTGTAATTGAACAACAATAAAAAAAAATAGAGGCATCAATAGGTGGCCTCCTGTATGCGCCCTGATGGGATGCAACCCACACCTAGAAGTCCATTCAATGCAGAGGTGGTCCTGGTAGGTGTTGAGTCTTTTAGTCAGCCAGACAGGGGAAAGTTCCCATCAATGAATGGGTGAATAAAAATCAGGACTCAAACACAATGCGGGGGGGGTCCACAAAATCCACACAAGGGACATTCCTAGAACATCCAGATCAGAAGATCAAGGATTCTGCACCGTGGGTACTCTCTGCTTTACAGAGAGATGAAAACTGCTGGAGAAAAATGTACCACCTCTTTTTTTTTAATTCTTTTTTTCCTTTTCCTCAAAGGGGCAAAGCATAGGCTTTGTGTTTGTGGCTACCCACCTTGGGCTCCAGCAAGGGGAGGGTGGTGTGGATTGGAGTTGTGTGAGGTGAGTCTGGAGTGGGAGGAACTGGGAAGAGTCTTGGCAGAGCAGCTGTGGGATTTTGGGGGCCCAGAAATATCTGAGTTCCTAGCCATCTTTCTTGAGAAGACCTAGTTCTTCCCAAGGGAAAATTAATTACTTTGTCCTGTGGGAAATCACTCCCCACACTCCCTGGAAATCCCCTTGTCACAACCTCTGAAATCCTGTTTGCCTCACTCAACAACTTCTTTTTTGATATATTTTTTGATATTTTGTTTGTTCTTTTCTTTCTTTTTTTTTTTCTCCCACCCTACATCCTAACCTGTGCCGAGGAGACAGCACAGACTCAGGGTCATCAGAGACTGGTGGTAGGTGTAGCCAATCCATACACTATCCTGGGAGACAGACTTGTATATTCCCCTCATGGGAAAGCCACAGAAACACCCTTCTGGCACGTGGCAGACCCAAAATCTGTGTTCTGGAAGCCTACTAGGGGTTCTGCCCTGCTGAGTACAGGGAAATATCCCAGTCAGAATCAGACTAGTGGCTCAGAAGAAAGGGAACACACACACTATCTTTCTTGAAGTCTGAAAGTCACTTGCTATGAGAGATCCAGAAATCACAGCCCCCTGTTTCCACCAGAGGCCCTCTCAGAAACAGTGAGGTCTGTGGCTAGTCTAAGATTGACAGCAGGCCAGCAGGCAGAGACAGGCAGAGGTGGATACTGTGGTGACTTGGGACATTTGCTAACATACTTCTGGATCCAGTGCTGATAAATGCTAGCTTTTCAGAGCAGCTTGGCCCACCCTGGGAGCAGCCATACCCAGGGGAATCAGCCACAAACAGTGGATCACGTGAAGATTCAAAAAGACAGCCAATGGCCAGATGTGGACAGCATCTGACACTGGCTTACAGTGATACAGAGTGATACATTAAAGAAAGAATTATAGGCCAATATCTCTGATGAGCAAATGCTAAAATCCTCAACAAAATACTTGCAAACTAGATCCAACAATACATTAAAAACATAATACACCACGAACAAATGGGATTTATTCCATGGATGCAAGGATGGATTGATTTGCAAATCAATAAATGTGATACATCACATAAACAAAATGAAAGACAAAAGTCACATGATTTTATCAATGGATGCAGAAAAAAACATTTGATAAAATCCAGCACTCATTTATGATAAAAAGAATCAGTAAAGTGGGAACAGAGGGAACATACTTCAATGGGCAAACATCATACTCAATGGGCAAAACCTAAAAGCATTTCCCTCAAGATCAGGAACACGACAAGGGTGCCTGCTTTCACCAATCTTATTCAATATAGTACTGGATGTCCTAGCCTCAGCAATCGGACAAGATGAAGAAATAAAAGGCATTGAGGTTCGAAAGGAGAAAGTAAAACTGTCATTATTTGAAGACGACATGATGGTATACATAGAAAACCCTATTAACTCCACCAAAAAACTACTCAACCTGATAAGTGAATTCCACAAAGTGGCAGGATACAAAGTAAATTATTCAGAAATCAATGGCATTTTTGTATACCAATGATAAACTATCAGAAAGAGAAACCAAGAAAAAAGTCCTATTTACTATTGCAACAAAAAATTAAGTACCTAACAATAAATTTAGCCAATGAGGTAAAAGACCTATGCTCAGATAACCATAGAACAGTGAAGAAAGGAATTGAGGAAGATACAAATAAATAGAAGCATATACTCTGTTCATGCACTGGAAGAATAACATCATTAAAGTGTTCATACTACCCAAAGAAATTTATAGATTCAGTGCAATTCATATTAAAATGATGTTAATCATTAACCAATGGTATATTTCACAGATCTAGAACAAATACTTCAAAAATTTATATGGAACCAAAAAAGACCCTGAATAGCCACAGCTATCATGAGAAAGAAGGTCAAAGTCGGAGGGATCACAATACCTGATATCAAATGATACTACAAGACCACTGTAATAAAAACATTCTGGTACTGGCATAAGAACAGATATATAGATCAATGGAACCAAACAGAGAGCCCAGAAATAAACCCATGTTTCTAGGTCAATTAATATTTGACAAATGGGGCACAAACATATGATGGAGTAAATATAGCCTCTTCAACAAATGGTGTTGGGAGAACTGAACTAGCACATTAAAAAAAATGAAACTAGATCACCAACTTATATCATATACCAGAATAAATTCAAAATGGATAAAAGACTTAAACATAAGTTGTCACACCATAAAAGTCCTAGAGGAGAACATAGGCAGTGAAATTTAGGATACCCCATGTAGCAATATTTTTGTCACTGTATCTCCTTGGACAAGGGAAATAGAGGGGAAAAAAAACTAAACAAATGGGACTACATCAAATTAAAAGCTTTTGCATGGCTAAAGAAACTACAAGCAAAATGAAAAGGGAACTCACTGTATAGGAGGACATATTTGCCAATGATACATCAGACAAGGGTTTAATCTCCAGAATATATAAAGAACTCATATGACTCAACGCCAGGAGGACAAACAATCTAATTAAAAAATGGGGAAAGGACCTGAATAGACACTTCTCCAAGGGGGACATACAGAGGGCCTCTAGGTAGACAAAAAAATGCTCAACATCACTAGCCATTAGAGAGATGCAAATTAAAACCACAATGAGATACCACCTCACACCTGTCAGAATGGCTATCATTCATAAATCAACAAACAATGAGTACTGGTGAGGATGTGGAGAAAAGGGAACCCTAGTGCACTATTCAAGGGAATGCAGACTGATGCAGTCACTATGGAAAACAGTATGGAATTCCCTCAAAAAATTAAAAATGGAATTGCCTTTTGACCCAGCAATTCCATTGCTGGGAATATACACTAATAATCCTGAAACACCAATTCAAAAGCATTTACTAACCCCTATGGTCATAGCAGCACAATTTACAATCACCAAGTGTTGGAAACAGCCTAAATGTCCATCAGTAGATGAACAGATTAAAAAACTGTACATTTACACAGTGGAATACTATCCAGCACAAATAAAGAAGATGGAATTTGTACTCTTTGTGACAGCATGGATGGAACTGAAGACTGTTATGCTAAGTGAAATAAGCCAGTTGGTGAAAGACAAATACCATACGAGCTCACTTATATGAGCAATCTGATAAGCACAATAAACTAATGAGTAAAACAGAACCAGAGACATGGGAACAGGGATAGACTGACAGCTTCCAGGGGAAAGGGGGTGGGAGAGAATGGTGGAAAGAAGGGGAAGGGATTAGTCAGAGAACATGCATGAATGACCCATGGACATGGACAATGGTGTGGGGATGGCCTGTGGGAGTGGTGGTGGGCATTGGGACTAGACAGAGGAGGGCAAAGGAGGAACATTGAGACAACTGTAATAGAATAAACAAGAATAAAAAGATACACAATAAAAAAGTAAAAAAAATAAAGCAATGTTAGAACCAGGTTAAAAGCAAAACAGAACAAGTTAGAAGTAGTATGTATCTTTTAACAGCTTGCAACAAGTTTACTCTGATCTAGTTTAGCACCTTCGTGGTTTCAATAGATACCCACTTATCATTTTAACTAGTATAATTGTCTTTTTTTCTTAATGACATATTTCTGTGGTTTATTTAGGGGTTTCAATGGCCCATTTAATTTTGTTTGTGTTTCCTTTATATCTCATTAATGAATATGAGCAAACTTTCTTGAGCTCTTTTCTGGGCATGTCCCATTACTGATAGTAATTAGAGTTGGAATAAGAACTAATGTTTAAAATTTTTTTGCTAGCTTATTATGTGCCACGTGTTGTACAAAGTGCTATAATATATTGTTACATAAAATACCCCTTTATATGGGATAAATTTTATTTAATCTGGTTTAAATACCTGATTTTAATATGCCTCCTTGCTTCTTTGGTTGCATTTGCTTGGAATATTAGTTTCTCTTCCTTGACTTTCAACTTCTTGTGTTATTTTAGTTTAGGTCTCTCATAAGTAGAGAATATATAGCTGATTAAAAAAAACTTACTGTGAGGATCTCATTTAGTAAATGAATACAACTCACACAAATGTATCATTACTGATATGTTTATACTGATTTCTGCCAAATTGTTTGCTTCCTATTCACTCTGTTATTTATTCACTTTGTTTCACTTTCCTGAAATTTGCTGGACTAAGTCCTCTATTCTGTGTTAACCTAGTGGTTTTGAAGTTTTTGAAGATAAACCTGTGTTGGCTTATCTGATTTTTTCAACACACATATTTACATTTACAGTTTTGTATTAACATTACAAATTAACCAAGATGTCTATCTTCACTACAGGCAAGTTAAAAACTTTGGCAGTATTTTACTTCCATATTCTCCCTCTCTTTTTGTCAACCTCTCTTTGTACCTCTCAGCTGGGCTTAATTCCAAGTTTTTAATAAACTTTTTCAGTAACAAGAAGGTGAAGGGATTAACCAAAAAAACACACATGCATAACACATAGACACAGATGCCGTGTGATGGCAGCCGGAGTGAGGGGGTTAGGGGTGGGTGGAGGTAGGCAAAGGGGGAAAAGCTGCAGGGGGGTGGATAGAATATCTTTGCTTGGGGCAATGGGCACATGATGCAGTGAGCAGATGATGTTTTGTTGAGTTATACACTCGAAGCCTGTATGGTTTTGTGAACCAGTGTCTCCCCAGTAAATTCATTTCGCAAAAACAACCACCATCACACATGTTTATTTAGACTGAACTACAAACCTCAATTTTTTACTTGGTTATTACTCTTTTTTTGACTCTCTGATCTCCTCTTGGGTTAACTTCCAGGCATACACACATCTTCTAGCAATTCTTCCACAGGGTAAACTTTCTGAACCTTGCACCTCTCAAAAGGCTTTTATTTTCCCTAGAAAGAATGATATTTCTCCAGAGAATTTTATGTTCCAAATAATTTCCTCTCAGAAATTAAAATAATTGTTTCATTTTTTAAAACTTAGGCATAGTGCTACAAAGGAAAGTACAATGAATTTCAACTAGAAGCTTTTAGGATTTCCTCTGTTAGTTTCTCCCAATGAGAATTTTTCCACTCACATTGCTAAGTGTTTTGATTCAGAGGTTTTTCTTTCTTCCTCTTTTGTAAATTTCAGGAACTTTTCTTCAATAATAAATATCCGTTGAGTATTTCATTCAATATATTCCCTCTGACCTTTCCTTCTGGAAGTTCTATTATTTCTAATATTAGAAGTCCTGTTATTTTAATGTTTAATGCACACTGCCCATCATTTACATCTCTCTTTCTTACATCTAACGACCTTAGTTCTGGAAATATATCAAGACTCAAATGTCCAACTCATTAATTTGTTATTCCCTTATGACTATACTGATATTTAGGGGGAGAAAATTCTCCAAGTTTGTTTTCTCACATATATTTTATTTCTTTACAAAATCTGTTTTAATTTCACAAACACTGTATGCTCTCTGACTCCTCTAAGGATATTAATTATACTCCTCATAAAGTCTCCATTTTAGTTTGTTATTTCCATTTCCTCAGCTCTCAGTTCTTCAGTTTGATGTTTATTATGAAGTTGATTTTACTCAGATTTGATAATTCTAGATCATTTGTTTAAAATTTTTTCTACTATTCTCTCTTAGTTTGGGTACATAAATGGCCATCAATGGGGAGGATAAGATGAGCCCTTGGCTGTGGATAGCCACGGTAGCTCCTCATCCCTTTCAGGTTTCCAGTCTCCTGGCATTGCCCTGCTTCTCCTTTCCAAGTGTCCACATCTACTGCTTGTTCCTAGGGACAGATCTCTGCTGGAAAGTGGGTGTAGGGAGGGCCCATTACTTGGCAGGGCCTACAGCAGCACCTCAGATTCGCGTCCTATTCTGCGTCCAGCATCACTGATCTGGAGCAGCACTGGGACACGTTTTCTAGTGTCTTTTTCAACATGTGTTTTGGGCTATAGTTTCCTCCTTCCAACAAATTCCTTTCTCCTCTCTATTTCTTTTTTGTGTAATCCTTAATTTCTGATACAATTAGGCCACACTTTCTTGCTTTATAGAGTTATTACAAATAAATTCATTTGCTCATTTTCTGTAATGTCTAATATTGGGGTAAGTGGGGAAGACTGTAACACGCTGTCTTTATTCAAATAATCTAATATCCACTGCATTTGTGGAGTTGTTCTTTAACATGAATACCCTGGTGACAGCAATAAAAAAGATTTTAAAAAAAGAATCTGAATAGTAAAAACATACAATGTTTCCATTTTGGCTGAATGATTATATAAAAAAAATCCATATTATAGCAATGCATTTTTCTTTATTTTATTTTTGTAAATATATTTTATCGATTATGCTATTACAGTTGTCCCATTTTCCCCTCTTTATTCCACTCCGCCCTGCACATCGTCTCCCACCAGCATTCCCCACCTCCCGCATAGTTCATGTCCATGGGTTGTTGATATAAGTTCTTTGGCTTATACATTTCCTATATTATTCTTAACCTCTGCCTATCTATTTTCTACCTACCATTTATGCTACTTATTTCCTGTGCTTTTTCCCTCATTTCCTTCCTCCCCTTCCCCACTGATAATCCTTCATGTGATCTCCATTTCTGTGATTCTGTTCCTGTTTTAGTTGTTTGCTTAGCTTTGTGGGTTTTTGTTTTTTTTTTTTAGGTTTGGTTTGTTGAGAGTTGTGAATATGTTGTAATTTTACTGTTCATAGTTTTGATCTTGTTTTTCTTAGATAAGTACCTTTAACATTTCATATTAATAAGGGCTTGGTGATGATGAATACCTTTAACTTGACCTTATCTGGAAAGCACTTATCTGCCCTTCCATTCTAAATGATAGCTTTGCTGGATAGAGCAATCTTGGATGTAGGTCCTTGCCTTTCATGACTGGGAATACTTTTTTCCAGCCCCTTCTTGCCTGCAAGATTTCTTTGGAGAAATCAGCTGATAGTCTCATGGCAATTCCTTTGTAGGTAACTGTTTCCTTTTCTCTTGCTGCTTTTAAGATTCTCTCCTTATCTTTAAACTTGGCTAATGTAATTATGATGTGCCTTGGTGTGTTCCTCCTTGGATCAACTTCTTTGGGACTCTCCGAGCTTCCTGGACTTCCTGGAAGTCTATTTCCTTTGCCAGACTGAGGAAGTTCTCCATTGTTTTTTCAAAAAAGTTTTCAATTTCTTGCTCTTCCTCTTCTCCTTCTGGCACCTCTATGATTTGATTGTTGGAACATTTAAAGATATCCTGGAGGTTCCTAAGCTTCTCCTCATTTTTTTTTTTTTTGTTTTTTGAATTCTTATTTCTCCACTCTGTTCTGGTTGAATGTTTATTTCTTCCTTCTGGTCCAAACCATTAATTTGAGTTCCTGTTTCCTTCACTTCACTGATGGTTCCCTGTGTATTTTGTTTTATTTCAGTTTACATAGCCTTCCCATTTTACCTCTATTTTGCAACCCTATTTAGCCATTTCTGTGAGCATCCTGATTACCAGTGTTTTGAACTCTATATCTGATAGGTTGGCTATTTCTTCATTGCTTTTTTCTATTTTTGGAATTTTGATCTGTTCTTTCATATGGGCCATATTTCTTTGTCTTGGTGTGCCTAGTATATTGCAAGGGATGGGGACTTAGGTATTTGACAAGGTGGGGCAACCCACATTGCTGTGTTGTGGCACTGTATGTGGGGGAAGGGTCAGACAGGGAACAAGGCTGCTTGCTCGGCTCTTGGCTGGCTTTCAGTCACTTTGCCTGCTATCCACAAGCAAATTGGTCCCTTCTGGTGCTGGTTTCCATGTGGGTGGGTTAGTGTACCTTCTGGGACCCTGTGGGTCTCTCCAATAAACACTCCTGTGAGGCTGGGAGTTTCTTCCACCCCCTCAACTCCCACAGGTTTTTTCAGTCAGAGATTTTGAGGCTTTATTTCCTCATGCTGGAACCCTGGGTTGCATGGTTTGTCTTACTCCCTGTTTATCTGCACGCAAGTGATCCTCCCAGTTAATCTGCACACAAATGTGGGACTGCCTGCTCCACCAGCCACGGCCTGTCTACCCATGCCGCCATCTTGGCTGGAAGCTAATTGCAATACATTTTTCTACAAAGTCTCCTCCCACCTAAAGACAACCTCAGTTAGGTGAGATATAATAGTTGTTAATTAAATGATGTGTTTGTAAGGTTAAGCCAAAATTCAGAAAGAGTCACATAAATTAGCAGCATATCTATTAAAGTTTCTTTCTTGCAGAAGTATCAGATATGACTTCTTTAGGAAAAAGAAGAAAGGCTTTAAAGTCCCACTTTAAAAGACTAAACCTATCAACATTGGATTTGGGAAAGTGTAATGACATGAAAGGCAAAATACTCTGATTCAATGGTAGGAAAACAGGGATATTTGAAAAGGAAGGTTTTTAAAAAAGTCATAATGCCTTACTGGCTTTCTTTCTTTCCTGCTATTCAAATGAAATGTTTTGAAAATATTATTAGAGAGGACTACATATTCTATTTTCTCTCTCATATTTCTTACAGGAGAAAAACATAGTTAAATTGTTTTTAAAAACTGACCTCAAAGCTATAGAATTCAATCAACTCAATCGGTCACTCATAAATATCATCTGTTTTCTGTTTTAGCAGGTGAGCCTATAATGACAAATTATCTGTGTGAGTGGTGATGGCCAAGGAGAAGAGTGAGATAAATATTCTGTAAACCTGGTTGAGAAAACAAAACACATCAAGAATTTCAGTATGAGATTCCTAATCTGTTTTTCTTTGTCAGCTTTTACCCTAGGTATAAGTGCTTCACATTGATTTGGTTTTGTGACAGGATTTTCCTCCTGAAGCTACAATAGAAAGTTATTACACAGCATTCTTTCCTAGACCAATAAAGCAGCATTTGGGACTAGGTGGGTGTGGGGAGGGGACACACATATACACACATACCACTACAGACTAAACAGCATTTTTATCATCACCCCAATTGCCGAAAATACTAGGTCCTATCATTATCCCTTTATACCTTTAGAACATAATGTCAGCTTAGTAACTGAGCCAACAGATGAGAGTATAAGCCAGGTAATTCTGCAGGGTGTGGCCTGATATCCCAGGGGAAGAGCTGTAAATAAACCAAGGTGTGGTTGCTAGAATAAATTACCTTTAGAATTTAGATGAATTGATTAATGCATGATGAATGTATACCAATTAGAGAGGCATGGGTGTTTTTGTCAAGCACAATATCCTATGTTATTGGAAGAGAAACCTACTGACAATGCCGTAGCCTGAAAGTATCATCCTCTTTACTGTGACTGAACCCCAAAACATCCTTAGTCCAGAGAAATGGCCAAAGAGCCTAATTGAAACCACCTGAGTCACAGAGTGGCTGGCATTTGCTCTGATGTTCCTCTCTGTCCATACTGATTTTAGCTCTTTCTTTTTTAGATACAAATACTTTCAATTCCTTTCTTGTTTATTTGTTTTGATTTGAAAGATGAATGATTTGGTTTAACCATAAATTCTCTTATATCATTAGTGCTCTGTGAAAATGAAATGTCTACTCTGTTAATTGAAATATATATATAGTAAGCTGTTTCTGGACAGTACATTAATTTTCTAAAATATGTTTAATTTCTTCCATTATCAACTCAACTGCTTTCTAAGCTTAATTCAGGAATGAGTTTTGTGTGTTTATTTCTGTTGTTACTAGCAGAGATGGTTTCTTCTGTGCTTTTTTAAAAAGAGGAAGAGGGCATTCTGGGAGAGGAAATATGTGAAAATAAATTTTCTCTGTCCTCAAAAGAAAAAGAATAAATGGCAGTGAAGACTAAGTTTTCCTGGAGGGAGAGAGATAGGGAGAGGAGGTGAGAGAGAAAAAGACAGAGAAGATGGGTTGATGTGAAATGATACTACTGAAGGTGAAAAACCTGTGTTTCTCTCTCTGCTTCAGAGGGATGAGGGAAGATCATCTGAGTCCCCAGAAAATGCAAGTCTCACTGAAGTGGATGACTTTTCACTGCTGCATGGATGATCTGGGCTTGGAAAAATGAAGGCATGGGGGTCAACAAATCTCTTCTATTTCAAAATGTGGGACCCCCTCATAGGCAAGCTACATAATTAGGAAGGGTATTTGAATTGGGATCAAAAAGAAAGAACTGATTTCCTGGTGATAGATCCTTTATCTCCAGTAGATAGGTAAAGAAACCTTGTGTATGTTGTCAGAGTTCTGGAACCCCATCAAAGCCCTTAGGTCTGTGAGTTGAGTGGAATGAGCCCTGTGTATTGTAAGGGTTACAAAAAAGGCAGCCTAATGCCTGTGTTGATCCTGAGGTTAAAAAGAGAAACAGCAGTTGCTGGTCCCCCAAGGAGATGTGGAGAGACACTGGGCACTTCAGGGGTGACAGGAACCTAAAAGAAGGACTGTGGACTGAAGGGCCTGAGCATTAGTGCTAGGCCCAGAGAGGTCAATGGTAGGCCCTGAGAGGGTGGCAACCCTCAAAGTGTCACCTGCCTTCAGAGGACACACTGGCCAGTGCCACAGTTTGGATCTGAGAGACATCCCTGGGGCAAGGAGGAGCAGAGCTGTCAGCCACAGGCTGCAAGGGGTAACAGCAGTGGCAGCTCAGGCTGCAGGTCAGATCTCCCTCTTACCGAATATGAGTGTACTTCCTGGGCAATGCCAGGAAGTGGGGAGCCCAAGAGAACAATATTCATCTTCTTGCCACTCAGTCACAGAGAAGTTCCATCCTGTTTTGATTTAATTTGTTGTGATCAGAGAGATATAACTGTATCTCAACTGTATTATGGAGAAGTTTCTCACAATTAACAGTAAAATTACTGCTATTTCATATTCATTATGAAATTATATTTAATGTTATTTCATTCATCTTCATTGTAGTATTAGAAACCATATACTAAACAATAGGAGCTGGTGTTCTGAGTACATGTATTTATTGCAAAAAGAAAGCCAAGTGAGAACCAAGAAACTTCTAGAATTTCTTCCCCACTTATACTACCCTATGAATTTTGATTTTCTGAACCTATTAATATTTTTAATTTGAACTTATGAAAGTGCTACTTGATTAACAGAACATATCTTAGGGACATTGGATCCAAAAGAAAGCACACAGCTCAGAATGGCGAGAATATACTACCACCGAACCATTCTCATTGCTTTGGATCTCTTGTACTGTAATCTCAGTCCCATATTTCTCTTTTAAAAATATTTCAAAGATAGGCACTGGCTGGTGTGGCTAAGTGGATTGAGTGCTGGCCTGAGAACCAAAGGGTCACAGGTTCAATTCCCAGTCAGGGGACATTCCTGGGTTGTGAACCAGGTGCCTAGTACGGGGTGTGTGAGAGGCAATCACACATTGATGTTTCTCTCCTTCTCTTTCTCCTTCCCTTCACCTCTCTAAAATAAATAAATAAATATTTAATTAAAAAAAATCTCTTTCCTTAAAGAAATATCTCAAAGATAAACTTCATCCCCTAAATAACTTTTAAAGATCA
This sequence comes from Phyllostomus hastatus, assembly GCF_019186645.2. Lineage (NCBI taxonomy): Eukaryota > Metazoa > Chordata > Mammalia > Chiroptera > Phyllostomidae > Phyllostomus > Phyllostomus hastatus. The sequence goes on from NW_025334041.1 coordinate 45,467,805, forward strand.
GAACCACAATCCACTGAAAATCAGATAATCGATAGCTAAATCTCAGATTTCAGGGAGACAACTGAAAATCTCAATGTAATAGTAGTGAAAAGATTTCATATTCTATACAGTTTGAAAATAAAAGCTTTCTCCCAGTAAAAGCTGAATAAACAATGATGATGTCTAAGTGACTGAACAGAAGATAAAAGATATTTACAATCACAAATGTTTAATATGCTAAAGTAGTTGATTACTAAAAAAGAATGTTTAGGTTAAGTGTAACACTTTTGGCTTTTCTATTCTAAGAATCATCAGGATTGATTTGACTATGCTTTGCTGTTTAACAATATGCATTTAAAATATGTCCAGGGGAATAAATGTAAGTGCTATACACAGCATGGGAGATAACAATTACTTACCCTGTAGGCTGGCTCTCAAATTCTTCTGACCATTGCTCTTGAATATCCTCCGTAGAAAGATCTACATCCCGGGTGGTGGCAAAATTAAACTCACTGCCTTCATTTCCATGGAAATAAATGGAGTTCCCATCTGACTGACAGCTATGCTGTAGATAAAAAGAGAGCATGGGGTGGCTGTTGAATTGGTTCTGTAGCTGTAGCTGTCTTACTCATGTATAATTACAATTTTTAGAAAAGTCATTATATTATTCCAAGATGGAGTCTCAAGTCAAAAGAGCTTGTTACCTCTTTTTTTAGTCTTGTTTAATTCAATTACAATTTCTAACTTACTAAGTTATTATAAAAAAGAAGTCAAGAGGCCATTTGAGCTTTGCCATCTCAGCCTTCAGTATGAAACAAGAATATTTTAATTAGAGTAATTTCCCATCTTGAACATAGTCCTTGTTGTGGGAATTAGATAATGACATATCATATATTTTCAATACTGCAGTTATGGGCTAAATTGCACTGACCTTTTCAATATTCCATATATATCTAGCTTGTCATTCAAATCTTTCACAATTTGCCTACAAATGGGATATGAGTAGAATAGCCAGCTAATCAAAACATGGAATACAGAAAAGGTCAAAGCAATCCCTGATATGATCATATATTCTCAGCTACCTTCTGAGTAAAAGTTTCTGACCATACCTAAGAAGTGCATGATATCCCCAATGAGGAGTTGAGGGATCACAAACTTCATTATTCTCCAAAAGAAAACTACTTTTACAAAAAATTTTAAAAATTTTCTTGTAATAATTTTTAACCCATTTTTTTTCAGCTTGAAGTGGATAGTCTAAGGCAAGAGCAAACTGGAGCTGAGTAAACCGAATACTTTTAAAAATATGATAAATTTTCATTAATATGTGGTTATAAGTCATATATAAAGAAACGCTAATAAATGAAAGATCAAACGTCCTTTTAAGTTATATACTCTTAGAATGAAATAGATATGAAGAGAAATAGTTGGGCAGAAAATATCAGTTAGACCCAGTGACTGCAAGTTCTGTAGGGTGGGGGCCATGTCCATTTTATTCTGCATTGTAGTCCAAGTCCTGGCACAGTGCTTGGCATATAGTAGGAATTCAAATATATTCTTTGAATAATTCAATAAATTAATGAATGAATGATACAGTTATGCCTTTTCAAATAATCAGTCTTTAGGGAGAACCCATTATGTGGAAAGCATTATGGAAGGCACTGGTAGGAAGGGGTTTATAATAAAGTATAATAATATATAATCTTTGCTCTAAAAAAAATCCCAGTCTAGCTAAGATATATCAAAGATAGGTCTCCATCCTAGGCAACATATGTAAGTGCTGGTGAGTGAGAGAGACTAGAAATCACTGTGTCCAAGGGCTGATCTAGGTGAGCAGGTTCCATAAATGAGCAGGACTTTAACAGGCCTTAATATAAAAACTAAATATCCAAGTTGGATGACAAATATGAATAAATGACAAAGGTGATAAGTAGGCATGATTTTCAGAGTTAGACTGTAGACTGTCAGGTCTACAGTCTAATGGATCTTAAATGATAGTCTAAGAGATCTCTACAACATCCTTGGCATTGGTGTTCTAGAATTGAGAAAAGATGTATGCAAAAAAATGCTTTATGACAATTAAGCTGGTAAAATCAATTAAGGAGGAATCGGACTACTACAATGAAAGAGTAAATAAAGCCTTCAGAAGTTCCTGCACATTCAAGTCAAAGCATATGATCTTCAGAGAGTCACTTCACAGCATTAAGATGTTAAGGCATATCCAGTGGGCCTGTATCATATTAGATATACTGTAGTGTGTGGCATGTATCATCTGCCTGAGAAACTTCACACCACAACAAATACAAGTTATTCATGGATGCAAAACTGAGCTCATTATATGCACTCTTTAACCCACACACATTGATCAAAACTAGGAGTCATTTATTTAATGTAAATAGAAACTGTCAAGTTATGAAAATGCAAGTATCCTTTACTACTGCACATCCTTTAAAGACAATAAATGCTAAGTAGAATAATACAGATGACTTTCTTAATAATAAATCCACTTAGCTATAAATTTTACAATTATGTTCACATTCTAGAATCCTGAACAACTGTGGCCTATGTCTGCAAGTAATATAAGGACTCTGATATCAATGCAAACAATACATTACCATTATTTAAGGAAATGGCATACATGAAATATTAACACATGTGGAAATAGAATAATTTATATTACAATTTAAAAGGATATATTTGTATAATAAAAATAATGACAAAATTAACATGAAACCTTGGTCATATATAGCTAAATATCAATTTAATTATTTCAATTTTGGTTACATTTACCTCAGAATTGTTTAATATTTTAAGACTGTGTGATACATAATTATGTTTCACCACTCCTCAAAAGTTAATATTATTAACATATCTGATACATATTTTAATTTTGTTGAGATTGAAATTTTATGTAAAAGACCAAATCATCATAAAACTGGATAGCATATTGTTAAACTTGTTTCACAAAATTAAAATGTCTTGATGTTTCAGAAAACTAAAACTATATTTTAAATGATATTTATATTAGTTATTTTGCTGCTACAAAACACATTTGTAGCTGAATTGTACTATTGAAAATTATCTATTAAATATACATTTTTGTCACTATAACTGCAAAAGTTCCAGCATGGGAAGCACAAACCTGGAAAAATTTAACACTCACTTTGAGTATTAACTAATTTTCATACTAATATGGTCTAAAAATTAGTAGGATCTGTCTTTGGCAAGTTTCCACAAAGGATAAAATGGTTTACTTTTGTAGTTTTATTATTTTTATAGGGAAGAAAGTGTTCTTTACCAATCTGTAGTAAAAGAACCATACTCAATACTAAATCTAAATTCAAATGAACAGGGCAGTGGTTTATACCAGTCAGTGTTCATTTTGCACTGAAAACATCTTAATCCTACCTGTCAAAGTTTAAGGGTAGACTCACAGTTAGCTTTATTCTCCCTCCCTAACTAGACCCAATGTCCTTTGGGTGTCAAGGGAGAGAAGTATTGCTCTTTGAATATTCTAGTCTTCACAGTCTACGTGCAATGCCACATTATCGAACAAAGATTGTGACAAACCCAAAGTAAACAGCCACAGTTCAGGAGGAGGTGGCTCAACATTTTCTATCTCATAGTAAGATAGGGCTGTCATTATCTGAGCAGCAGGACCTGCAGATGAACAGAACCTACACCCAGGTGGCTTGCTCTGTTCCTCACCACACTGAGGAGATCAGGTAGGATTTCTGTCTCAGCCATTCTGAGTAGAAGCCAATGTTTTCCAAGTTCGAAATAAGGCTAATATGAAGCAGCAAGGTAATGTTAGGACTACAAAATAGGGGATAGTCTGTGAAACTGGTGAACTCCTAAGACATCTGAGCAGGATTGGGCCAACTGAGAAACTCATTATATATAGCACTTGTACTCAAGAATTTTGTGAAGGGTAGGGGACAGTTCAGGGTTCTCATTCTGAGGGTTCATAAGATCATTACAAGGCAAGTTTAGAGTTTTGTGTTAATTCTATTTTAGGGTGGGTCACAGGGGGCTTAATGTTTTAGAAAGGGTCTGCTCTCCCAGATGCTCCCCAAACTAAGAATTTACATCTGAATGCATTTGTTTTTTCTTTCTTTTTTTATTGTTGTTCAAGTACAGTTGTCTCCAATTTCCCCCCACTACTCTCCCCCACCCCAGCCATCCCCACCTCCCTCCCTCAATCCTATCCCCTTTTGGTTTTGTTCATGTGTCCTTCATATATGTTCCTGAAAACCCCTCTCCCTTTCCCCTCATTATCCCCTTCTACCTCCCCTCTGGTTACTATCTGTTTATTCTTTTTTTTAAGTTTTATTTTAATTGATGTTCAAGTACAATTTTCTCTCTTTTACTCCCATCCCAGCCCACCCACCCAGGCCTCCCCACCTCCCTCCCATTTCCACCTGACCCTAGTTTTTGTCCATGAATGCATTTGGATTGAGATGGAGTCCCTGGGTTTCAGCTTGCTTGATATTGCATGTCTGCATCTGAATGGGAATCATGGCTTGCTTGATTAGGTAGGGGTTATTTGAACTTTCTTCTAGAATTTACCTCAATTAATTCAGTACTTATATGAATCAAGCTGATAAAGACTGAGAAAGAACAAAATGCTGAAAAACCAAAACAATCAAGATAACAAAGAATGAAAACTCAGTTATTATCCACAAGGCATTTGGGGATTGGAATCAGAAGCATGTACCAGTACTTTTTTCTGTTTAATGGCTACATGATTTTGTATAAGTCACTTAACTCCTGTAGGTCTGTTCCCAGGCTGTAGAATGGAACCAATAATATCTATTCCCTAGAGATGGTGTTAGAAGCACAAATAATATTATATGTGGAGCTGTTTTTTTGAAACTTCTAAGTGTTATAATTGTTATTTCTGAATATATGCATTTTTTCTAAAAATAAGCTATTATATTCCAAACTCTTAGCAGTAGGCAATAGAGAAATTGAAGGCTATTTAAATCTATTTTTATTTGTGTTTCTCATTAGAATAGTCATTAAAATTCTTCAGATCAACTTAAAACCTTTAGTGAAATGTAAAAAAATATTTTTCACAATACATATGGTAAAGATACTGCATATACTCATTCATTTTCTGTGCAGATAGATCATCAATTAGAAATTTAAAAGCCCTTCAAATTTTGGCAGATTACCAAACATTCTCCTAAGATAGGAAAACTTAACCATGCAACATGTCTATTGCCACTTATCTTACTGATGTATTGTATAACATCAATGCACTATGTTGAAAATCCAAACAAAATGTGCATTGAACGTACAAAAAGAATTTCAGAAAATTGCTCTCAGTAATTTCACTACCCAGATGTTTTTATTCAGCATTTATGCATAGTCATGTCATTTATATGCAATAACAATTAAAATCTAAACAACTTCAAAATACAGTTAAATGAGCTCTTGCCTATGATAAAAAGTAAGAATATTTTGAAATTTAGGACTATTTTATTTTGAGTACAGTAAAAAAAAATCTATTGGGCATCCTTGAGAAAATTATTATAAATAGCACGTGACTTCCTGAGTCATAGCTTTTGATTGACTTACGGTGAGTATAAAATAGGTAACTAGCATTATTCTGGGTAAAGTGAAAGTATAAATTCTATAGATGGCTCTAAATATTTCTATTTCTAGTCCTCCTAATATACATTCATTATAATTATTTTTACTTTGTTGCATTATTCTAGCATTGATTAATGACATACAAATACTGAAGTTGCCCAGTTATTAAAAATCCCTTAAATATAGTCTTCATTTGTTTCTATTTGTCAAAAATATTTTCCTACTTTGTTGTTTTTGGGTTTCCTTTACTTGAAAAGCAGAACACAGTGTAACTAAGTGACAAGAATCTGCCATTCAGAAAAGCATCAACAGGAAACATCAGTGCAAATTCCTCAATATAACAAGTCCTTGGCTGCAATTCAGGATAGCATTTTTCTAAGGTTGTTCCCTATACTCTGCTGAAAATGTTAATGACTTCACCTCTGTACTTGTAAAAGTACTTCCAATCACCTCCACCATAGCTTAATTAGGTTTTCATCAAAGATGAACACTAAGGCACCTCTTAATATTATCTCCCTAGGGTCTAATGGCCCTGATGATTCTTTCAAGCATCTGTAGCCTTGCAATTTATTTTTCTACAATATCCTTTTTTTGCTGAAGTGAGTATATTGGGCATTTGGGCAATGCCAGCTTGCAGAGAGCTGGTGGCAGATGGAATGAAATCTGCCTGGTATGCTTTCCCCTCCACATGAGCAGAGCGCCATCCATTTCCTCCATTAAGGAGTTGTCACTCAGCCCACCCAGCTGGAAGACCGTTTTTTGATAGTCAAGCTGGCTGGTGGCAGACAATTCAAATACAAAGTGCACTTTAAAAGGAAGCTAAAACATCATTTGTAGGAAAATTGAAAATGCATGGCTTCCACCACAGCCAATTTTTTAATGACTGTAATACTTTAAGTGATTATTTTTGCCACTTCAGATTGCTCCTTAGAGAGGAGAGGTTTTTTTTTAAATTAAAATCTAGGCAATGCAAACAGATGAGATATGAGGAGCAGAGAAAAGAGAAATAAGAGAAATAAAATTAATTAAAACAGCATTGTTGGCAGAGCCATAAATTAGCCACTATCTCACTGGAAATAAACTCATATATTGGTATATGAATTTCTGGATTAAAGTGAGATGTGAGATTGAGTGACTGGAAATTCACTGATTTATAGCCTGCATATCATTGTGTTTCCCAAGCCTTTCACTATGCTATAGATTTGCCACATAGAAATACCTGTCTCCTATATCCTTGTTCAACAGTTTTTAAAGGTACAGACTTTCATACTATTAAAAAACACAAAATAGGAGGAGAATGATTTCCTTTATGAAGTAAAATGAATTTCTGTCATTTTTCATATTTAATTTCTAGGAAATGTAATGCCGCTTAAAAACCAGAAAACTTGGCTATGAACACAGTGCAGGGGCAGGGGCTGAAGTGCATTTTCTCTAGTCAACACACTAGATCCACCATGGTGAGTGAAATTTAGGGGGCTTAAAGAGTATTTTTCCTAGCCCTGGCTGGTGTAGCTCAGTGGATTGAGCATGGGCCATGCACCAAAGCATCATAGGTTCGATTCCCAGTCAGGGCACATCCCTGGGTTGCAGGCCAGAGGGGGTCATGTAAGAGGCAACCAGACGTCGATGTTTCTCTCTCTTTCTTTCTCCCTCCCTTCCCCTCTCTAAAGAGAAATAAATAAAATATTTTAAAAAAGAGTATTTTTCCTTATTATCTCCAGATTCATTAAACATTCACATTTGAGCCACTTTATACTGAGATTTATAAAGATTCAATTTATAATATACTTTGTGACAAGTGTATAATTACTTGGCAATAGTTATGACAACTCTAAAATAGCAATAGTGACAGATTTAAATTGGAGTAATGAGAGAAAGAATAACAATGTAAAACTCCATAGGGCAGTTGTTAACCTTGTCGATGGGGATCAGCTTGATTTTCACAATGTATTAGATTTTCAGACTTGCCTTCTCAGATTAAGGCCAAGCATGCCAAGCACAACATGGAAGACTGCAAGATACTGAGGAATAAAAGGACCTGCTTTGTAGTAAATATCTCTGTCTATGAAAAATGCAAGCTGTTAGATCTTGAGGAAGCTACTTGATCCCTCTGAGCCTGTTTTTCCATTTGTGAAACGGGGGTAATTTTGAGACTTAGATGAGATATTGTGGGTAACATGCCTACTAAAGATTGGCAAATCTTTGGAAATCAGTAAATGTTAATTCCCTCCACTGTTTTGCTCCATCTTCATTCATTCATTTAACAAACCTTACTTTAATGAATGTCACTATGCAAGTTATTGTTCTGTGTGCTGTTTAGGTGCACAGATGATGAAAAATGTAACTGTGTTTTTGATGTTCATGTAGAATAAAATAAATTTCACTTACTATTATTGTATTAACTTAAGTAGTGATTAACTATGTCAGCTTCAAATCAGAAACAAACAAAAATGGGTACATTAGGTAGAGAGGCTCTCGGGACTTGTTTGAATAGTTATTTTTAACAGAATTTATCAGATGTATTTGTTTCCGTATTATTGCCATTCACGTCATGGTGATTTGGCTCCATTCCATGTTTCACTAATGCTATTCTACATTAATTACTGCACAAATAGGCTGCATTGGTGGGACTTGTGAAAAACACACTACTTATATTTGACCCTTCATCCCCAAAGTACTCTTATTAGTTTAACAAATTATATTCTGGCTCATTCTACAATATCATGTACCCAGCTCTTGGGGGAAACATGACAATAACAGTAATGCAATTCAAAGTGAAGAACATCCCAGGCAAAGAGAATTTAGGTAGACAGTATGCAATTAGCCATGCTGGAATCTGGCCAGAAAACCATAGTTAACATTCCGATTTTTAATGGAAAGAGACATGGGAACATGGACTAGCTACAAGTCTTACTGAGCTCAGGTTTATCCTCATTACAAAGACAGGACTCAAATCCCTCAAGTTACAGACCAGATAAGTTTCCAGTACAATGATTTGCAAAGAACATTTCTGTAAAGCATATCTGATTTCCTCTTGCTTGTCCTTATAGTATAAAATATCATTAAATAAATTGTTGAAACCATTTTCTGGGGTGATTAATTTCTGAGCATTATGGTGGGTAGATATCACTCTGCCAGGGGATTATATTCCAAAACAGCATGTTTAAAAATGAATTTTGCTTTGAGTGTGATTATCTCTTTCACTATTTGTCTTAGTTTTTTTCATTATCCTCAATTTGCATTAAGACTTTAATTTTTCAGATAAGTTATTTATATGTTTTCATAATTTGGATGTATTGACCTTTACTTTCCATTAATGATTAAATAATTTGTGGCAATAATATTAGACAGGTGGCAGCGGAAACCCAGAATGAAAGATTCAATTCTTATTTAGGACTAGAGATCTGCCTAGTGTCCTTTGGGATGATGAATTTGGCAAATGCATAATGTATAAGAGCTATAAGAAAATTAATAAACTCTCCTGTTCTAACTTAATGCTTCTCCTTAATGGGTTGATTTACCTAATAGCTGTTGTCTTAATTAGGGCCTTCAGTGTTTGTTAAACTAGGAAATTTGTCATTATTGGATATTTATCAACAATAAATGTAGAAAAGAGAAAGCAGCCTGTTTAACGGAAAGTATAGTTGTATAGAGAAGGTTAAGATATGATCCTTCTAAATTCTGTATACTTAATTACTCCAAATTCTTGACATAAATTTGCAAAATTTAATAAATTACTTTTTTAAGGTAACTACTTTTAAATACATGTGATCAAATCATAGCCTATTGTAAAGGTAAACCTTTATAAAAGAATCTGTAACATTTAGCACTGATTCACTTCTCCACACAAGTTGACACACATGTGTAGAAGGTGTAATCTGGAATTCTTTGCTATTAACACAGTGAACTAGGATAATAAAAAGGAAAATACTAGCATGTACAGGCACAGAATTCAGAGTGGGAAGATTTCTTAAAAATAAAAAAAAATATGAGTAAAAGCACCTATCTCAAAATGATCTGCATTTAATCTGTGGGTCAATTCCAGAGTTGACAGGAGCCAGTGATTTATGCCTTCACAAGCTGAGAGTAACCAGGGTAGCTGAGCAGATATAAACATTTATTAATGGTGAGTGAGCAAAGCACTCTCTCTCTCCCTTATACACACAGACACACACAAACAGATATCAAGCAGTCATAGATCATTCATGCTTGCAAAATACAGATTTTGTCTACCACTAAAGATGAGAATGAACAAACAAACAAAAGTAAAGCAGCTGCTTGCCAATATTCACCTCCATGGCATACCAATCCATTTGGAAACTGCTTCATGGGGTACTACTAATAAAGGATGAGGGGGAAAACACCACAAACTAAAGTCTTCTCACAGCTCTTTCCTAATCATTTGTCCCTGGGTTCTCTTCTTCTTCTTCTTCTTTTTTTTTTACAGGAGGCAATAGTATATTGATTTTAATAAGGATACTGTTTTTATGTAAACCAATAAATGAATGGTAAATGTTTTATTCAGTTCATCATACATTGATTGAATACATGAAGAAGAGTTCTTGTCTTAAGTAGAAATTGTTTGGCTGCAAGTAGCATATCAAATGAGAGCTAGCATAAACAAATATGGGAATTTATTGGAAAGCCAGAATATCTTGTCTCACAGAGAAGCAGAAGTGAAAGAGATAAGACATTAAGCCAAGTTACCCCCAGAATTTCACTTTCTGCTCAAAGTGTTTTTGTTTTAATTTGCTGCCCAAATTATAAACTCTTCCAAGAACAAAATTAGCTTCCCTCAGAATGTTTGTCAGTTACTTTGGAAGTATTGAGTTGAGGTTTAAGGTTTCATCACCAGCAGTCTGTGAAGGGCCACCTTCATGCTTTTGTGCTGTTGCTCTAGCTTCTTTGGCCCCATGCAAAATGAGAACAGCACTGTTCCTGTCCTGTGCAGTTCTTTGGCTTGGATGCATGGCAGCTTTGCTTGTGCTCAGAGTTTTACTAGACCTCTTGGGAATTATTCCTCAGCTTCAATAATTATGCAGATTTTAGGTTTCTCCTAAAATTTTCATCTTGAATTTTCACCTTGAAATCCAATGAACTCATGGCAAGTCCAAGCAAACCAAAAACCATCCCATCCCTTTTTAATCTTCTACTTTTCTAGGCACTTCACCCTCCTCCTATCAAAGATCCTGTGAACCCTTGCTGTAAACAGGTTCTAGGTAAGGAGCCAAGCATACATGCATGCTCTTTGACTCTAGGAAGTAAGTCATTGTTACTGAGGAAAGATCTTTCCTGTTGGATAAGAGAAGACTTCAAAATGCAGGTCTTTTTTCCTAGATAATAGTGCTCTTGCCCTTATTAGTGTCATTTGCTTCTTACATTCATGTTGGCAAGGCAATCAGTTGTGCTAAGTCCTGATTTCTACACCCTGACACTCAGAATGGAACTGACAGTTGACTCAGTCAGAATGCCTTCTTTGTGCATTTTCATCAATCAGTGGTTGGTGGGTTCTCTGCAGATTAATTCTGATCAATGTCCTGGATAAAGGTATACTTGATTATTGATCATTTCCCTGACTGATAGGTTCTTAAATCATTCGATTTTGATGATGTATATTTCATTGAACAATGTCCTAGATCAAATGAACTTAACTGAAATATGTAGAGCCTTTCATCCCAAAGAGGCAAAATACACATTCTTTTCAAATGCACATGGATATTTTCAAAGATAGACCACATGATAGGACACAAAACAAGCCTCAACAAATTCAAGAAAACTGAAATATCAAGCATTTTCTCCGACTACAAGGGACTGAAGCTAGAAACCAACCTCATGGAAAAAACTCAAAAACACTCAAACTCATGGAGATTGAGTAGCATGCTATTAAACAACAAATGAGTCAAGAATGAGATCAAGGAGAAAATTAAAAGTTTCTGGAAACAAATGAAAATGAATTCACAACAACCCAAAACTTATGGGACACAGTAAAGGCAGCCCTGACAGGGAAATTCATAGCAATACAGGCCTATCTAAAAAAAAAAAAAGAAACAGGTAAAATAAACAACCTAACCCTACACCTACAAGAACTTGAAGAACAACAACAAAGACAGCCCAGAGCAAGTAGAAGGAAGGAAGTAACCAAGATCAGAGCACAATTAAACAACATAGAGACTAAAAACACAATTCTAAGGATCAATAAATCCAGGAGCTGGTCCTTTTGAAAAGATAAACAAAATTGGCAAGCCTTTAAGCAGACTCATCAGGAAAACAAGAGTGAGGACTCAAATAAACACAATCAGAAATGAAAGAGGAAACATTACAACGGATACCACAGAAATACAAAGGATTGTAAGAAGTTACTACGAAGAACTATATGCTAAGAAATTTGAAAACCTAGGTGAAATGGACAAATTTCTGGGTTCTCTTCTGAGTACTTCACTGATTTCTGTAGCTCTTCTCTTTGATGGTGAGTCATAGAAAGTAGGCAGCTGCAGCAGCTCCAGCCTGACCCTTCGAATGAACACCTACATTTAGTGTTTTCCTTGAACTTAAAATTAAGGATATTCTCAGACTGCAGGTTGTGTCTGAAGAATTGGAAAAAGATGACTTTGATGAACTTGTCCAAATGTTTCAAGAGTGAGTAAGGAAAATGAAGCACTAAACATCCAGGGTCTTTACAGATACCCAATGTTCATCTACTGTAGATAAACCTTGAATGACAGGGTCTTTCTCATTGTGCTGGCATCTAGAAAGCACCCATTAAATGCCATCATTACTACTATTCACATTATTTATTATTATTATTATCCTGTATCCATGCTACTGCAAGTATCATTCCTGGCTATGAGAATCCTACCCAAGGTGAAATGTTGACTCTTGATTTTGTATGTCTTAAACGGAAGGGGCCAAAATATCAGTTCATTTCCTTTAAACTCTGATGGCAAAACCAAGACCACTGTCAGCAAGTTGGAGCTCCAGGAGTTGCCCTGAGATTAATCATTGTCCCACTTCTGGCAGGAAGTGCCTCCCATTCTTTTTTTTACCCTAGGACACTGAATTGGAACCTCTCTTCACCAATTTTTTTCTTTCTTTGTTTTCCTTTCTTCTTTATTTTAATAATTTTTATTTTTAAACTATAGTTGACATAAAATATTATGTCAGTGTTCAGGTATATGCACCAGTGACAAGATTACTCTACCCAGCAAAGCAATCATCTAGAATCAAAGGACAGGTAAAGAGCTTCCAAGACAAGAAAAATCTGAAGGAGTTCATCACCACCAAACCAGTATATATGAAATGTTAAAGGGTTTTTTTTAAGAAGAAGAAGGAAGAGGGAGAATAAGGAAAATATGAACAATAAAATGGCAATGAATATGTTGCCATTTTATAAGTATCTATAAGAATCTATAAGCAATTGAACCTAAAAACAAAACAAACAAGCAGAACTGAAACAGACTGATAGGGCATTTTCACAGCTGCCAGATTAGAGGGGTTTGGGGACATGGGCAAAAAAGGTGAAGGGATTAGGAAGTACAGATTGGTTGTTATGGAAGAGTCATCGGGATGTAAAATAAAGCATAGGGAATATAGTCAATAATATTGCACTAACTATGTATGGTGTCAGATGGGTATGAAATTTTTAGAATGGTCACTTATTGAGTTATATAGTGCCTCCTATTCTAAAATGTGGCACCAATGTCCTGAGCCACCTGACAGAGAGAGGCACTGCTAGGGATGGCAGGCAATATAGCAAGACCTACTCTCACAAGTGTAAATGAATGGGTGGAAACCATATCCAAAAGTTAAAAAAGAAGAAATATTCAGTAAAAGAAGGCAAAATCATCACAACCAATAATTAATAGAGCTGGTTTAATATCAAGAGGCTTTCAGGCTTCTTGCCTTGCAGAGTCCGTGATCTGCTTACTCTGGGAGATTTCTAATGAGGGTGGTGCTCTGGGGAGCTTTATGACTTGCAGCACTCTATTTATTGGCATTTAGAGCCCCACCTACTTGGTCATGAACAAAGGGCTACTTAGGGATTTGTGGGAAATGAAAAATCATGATGGTAATTAGAAGCATAAAAGTGTGGTTTGCCTTTTCTTTCACATGGGCAAGTTCTGTGAAAAAACATTGGAAGATGAGTCAGGCAAAGCTAAGAATTTGTGAGGAGAATGGAGAAGGAACACAGATGGCTATATAGGAAGAACATACTACTTCTGTAACCTCTACAGACCTCCAAAATCAAAAAGTACAACAAATATAAGGCCAGGTTCAGTGTTAGAAACTGTTACTGTTATATATCTATTTCGTATTAATTACTAAAGAGCCAACAGATGGTAATGGCCTTCTACCAATCCAGGGCTGCTTTAAACTGGTGACCTATAATTGCAATTCCCCAGATCACATAAATCCGTAAGTTAATTACTCTATTGGTATTATATCATTCTGCCCTACTTGATATAAACAAGGATAGGCTTAGGTGAAATGGATTAAATGTTCCCAAGAAAACTGAAAAAGAAATCTAAAAAAGACAAGGAGAAATATGAATTCCCAATTCCAGTGACTCACTTGTATCTTTCTTCTTTTACTTGACATTCTCAAACTTTATTTTCAAACTCATCAGCTAGACAGTTTACATACTCACTACTCTCTATTCTCTTGTTTTATAAATAGTAGAACTTAATTTGTTGTTAACAACAAAAACTACTAATATTAATATTTCAAATTATAAGCATGACATTGAAACAATTCCAATGGAAATTATTTATTTTTACTGCTAAGAATTACAAATATGAGCAATACTTGTGTCCAGTGTAATCAATTTAGTGCATTTCATTTTGATATTACTTTAATGACATATAAGGGTCACATAATTTGTGAAGTCTGTAGTTTTTGTACCCTGTTAATTCCCCCTTCCTCATAATTGGAGTTGTCAGCTTAATCATTTGTCTTCTATTCATTTTCCTCTGTATTCACTTCCTTTTGAAACTTATTTGTTCCTAAAGTTTTCAATTAAAAGGATATGCATTTATTAAGTCCTTTCTATATGCCAGATACTATCCTAAGGGTTTTATATGTATTTTAAATTTAATTATCATGACATTAGTTGCATACTGTTATTAGTCCTGTTATGGGTGAAGATACTGAGGAACTGAGAGTTTAAATTATTTGCCCAGGACCACGTGGCTAAAACTTGTAAATGGTGAAGCCAAGATATGCACCCATAGCCTTATGTCAATTTTCTTAACACTTATGCCACATCCAGTCCTATTCACAATATTTCTAGCTTCCTTCAAGTCATCATTGAATGTGAAATAATTTTCACATTCATAAAGAAATGTGAAATCATTTTCTTTCCCCATAAACTAAATTGTCTCCTTATTTTTTCCAGCTTTACATCCAAGTCAATGAACACCTAATAATCTAGCATGTGCTACACACTGGGATTCAACAATGGTTTGGAATAGTTCCTGAGCTTAAGAAGCTAACATTTTAACCAGGAGAAGAGAAACATAAATAAAAAATAAAGCAATGTTATAAATGCTCTCATAGAGATGTATGTACAGTGTAATAGAATATTGAAATGGAACTAATTTTGCTTTGGTTTTGGTTGAGGCTCCAAGAAAATAGGTGGCAACTCCTCCACATTCCAAAGGATTACATATAAGGATCTAGCAAAAGAGGTGGTAAAAGGGCTTAGTTATCACTTGCATTCAAGGCACACAAGCTTGCAGATGATGGGAGTAGGCATCTGGACAATAGAGAGATGGCTTCTTTAGAAAGTGTTGGTGAGCTATGAGTCCCATCCATGTCCATGTCAGGGGAGGAAGGTACCTTTTCCACTTCTAATGCCTGGTGTATAGAACTTTAAGAATCCCACTTGGAGGTCATGCTGAATGGGCTTGGACTAGTGCCTGGAGCTTCCTGGCAGGTGGTTGGTTAGGAAGAGGGCTGCATTTAAGAGTAAATAGCTTCTCCCAATGATAGATCCAAGATGACTGTTCACCATAGACTAGGCTTGGGCCTGTGCACACAAGAGACAACCTAGTTTGTCTAAGACCCTGTCCCCAAAGCACTTCTTCGGTGATAAGGAGCCCTCAGCAGAAAGGTTGCAATCATTAGCTAGAGGTCCCAGTGGCTAAGAGTAGAAGCAGACATGAGAAATGCATGGGAGGACTGCATCCAGGCTTTGTGAGGAGTGGGGAGATTTCCAAAGAGCCTATTGGTAGGTTCAACAGAGAACCAGCTTTGACCACTTGCCAGGATGAGGGATCAATACTTTTGGCTTACAAAAATATCTGCATCTTGTCTCTTCCCTGGAGAGCTCTGGGGCTGAGACTCATGGGGGTTGGTGAGAAAAGAGATTACCACTGTCTCCATTCCCACAGCAGCAGACCTAAGTGGAATTACTACAGTGAACTGGTCATATTTGTTATTAAACTGAGCCTGTTTAGAAGACTGAAGTGATTGGATGACATTTTTGGTCTACCATCTATCTTAGGAAAGGCCTTAGTTTTTGTGAAAAGAAGGCAGAGATGAATTTTAATGGTCACTTGGGAAAAAGAATGGACCTCTTTTCTACAGCCAAACCCCTCCCCCAAGTCCTGTTTGTTCAATCTAATGGTTACACCAGCCCAGAGAGGAGGAAGGCATTAACTATAGAAAACTTCACATGGACAGACATTTAAACTGGGCCCTAAAGGATGATGTGGAATTGCCAGGCAGACAAAAAAGAAAGGTGGGAAAGCATGTATAAAGGTGTGGAGAGTATGAAATTCTGTGATGTATTTGTGATACTGGAGCATAGTGGGGTAGATGAGAATGAAGAGTTAGGTTGGGCCTAGACTGAAAATGGCCTTAAATTCCATGCTGTGGAGTTTGTCTTGTATCTTTTAGGCCTACACAGGAAGCCATCAAAGGTCTTGAGTATGGAGGGAGCATAATGTAATTTCTACTAAGGAATGATGCTGGAGTTTTGTTGGTGACACCCCTTTGTATGAGTCTTAGTTTTTAAAATCCTTGCCAGAGGCAGTCTGCTACCATTAGACTGCTGATTTCTCTTTCTTTAGTGTCTCCCCATTCTCACTCTATTTCACCTCCCAGGAAGGTTACTGAAAATGCCTCCTGCCTCCACAGGGGGGATATTTTAATAGTCCTATCTCAAGTTCACTTTAGGTTAGAGGTCAATACTCGAGATGGACCTGTAACTAGGATTGTGAAAACAAAATCAGCTGTGGAAGAGAAGGAGACTAGAGTTTGATCTGAACTTACTAAATTCTAATGTATAAAAATCAGATCCAGAAATATGAGAAAAATAAGAATCTTTTCACTTATAGCCAGGAAGTGATGGGGAAGAAAATGAGCAGATAATTAGCAAATAGATGGATGTTGAGAAGAAACAGGAGAAACAGAAGCACATCAGTTTATATTTACTACTCATAAGAGCAAAGTCATGTGGTGACTGAGATCAAGACTAAGTCAGTTTCCTGTATTTGAATCCTGGCTCTGCCACTGGTGAGAAGTATATTTTGGACAAGTTACTCAACATTTTTATGTCCACTTTCAACACCTGTAAAATGAAGTTAATATAACACCTTCCTTGTAGGTTTATAAGGATCAAATTATATGAGATAGTATATATTGGGATGGCTAAAAAGTCCATTTAGTTTTTTTCTGTAAAATAAAAGACACATTTTTCATTTTCACCAATAACTTTATTGATTTGTATGTTTTGAGTACATTGGCTATCTCCTACTATTTATTGTCTTCTAGTGGGTAGAGACCAAGGGTGCTGCTAAACATCTTCCAGTGTGTAAGACAGCCCTACAGCAAAGAATTATTTGGCCAAAATGTCAATAGTACCAAGAAGCTTTGTAAACCACTTTTGACATTTTCTATCAGCCATAGCACCTTCTCCATACACTACACTGCAGAAATCTTTTTTTCCATTTCAGCTGAGTTTTTAACTTTCTTGAAACAAAAAAGCATAATATGCCATAAATGTCGCATATCTTCTTCCATCTTAAATGTTGAAGTGGATGTACAAAAATTTACCGATTTTCATTTTTTTAAATGCATGCTGATATGCCATCATAAATAATTCAACAAACAAGTGCTGGTGAGGTTGTGGAGAAAAGGGAACCCTATTACACTGTTGGTGGGAATGTAGACTGGTGCAGCTACTGTGGAAAACAGTATGGAATTTTCTCAGAAAACTAAAAATGGAACTGCCTTTTGATCCAGCATATCCACTGCTGGATTATATCCTAAGAATCCTGAAACACCAATTCAAAAGAATCTATGCACCCCAATATTCATAGCAGCATTATTTACAATAGCCAAGCACTGGGAATAGCCTAAGTGTCCATTAGTAAATGAGTGGGTCAAAAACTATGGTACATTTATACAATGAAGACTACATAGCAGAAAGAAGGAGCTCCTACCCTTTGAGAGAGCCTGGATGGAACTGGAGAGCATTATGTTAAGTAAAATAAGCCAGGTGGTGAAAAGACAAATACTATATGATCTCACCTGTAAGTGGAACCTAAACAACAAAACAGAAAAGCAAGCAAAATAGATCCAGAAACATTGAAATAAAGAAGAAACTGACAGTAACCAGAGGGGAAGGGGGAGGGAATAATGGGGGGAGGTGAAGAGGAAGGGTTGTTAAGGAACATGTATAAAGGACACATGGAAAAAGCCAAAGGGGTGCAGGGTCAAGGGTGATAGGTGGGGTTTGGTGGGGTGGGGGCTGAGTGGTGGGATGAAAATGGAGACAACTGTACTTCAACAACAATAAAAAATAAATTCAAATAAAAAATATATGCTGATATGACAGCTGTCACAATACAATCTAACAAAATTGTTTTGAATGAAGTTAAAGACAACCAAGCACTACTAGAACCATCTTACGAAAAACTAAAGGAATTTTCATGTAAAGGGGAGAAATATATCTGCTTTTTTGTGGTTATGTTCTGTAGGTTCAGTCCAGTGCATGACACAGTAGCTCCTCAAAAATACTCGTTAAATGGATGAACAAATGTTTTGGTAACTATGATTTGTTATCTTTAAAAGAGAAGGTAACATAAAAAGAACATTGCTTATTCCTTTATTAGTAGGTTTAGTAAGAATAGTTATCTTAATATGAATTGGTTTATTCAGCTTTAGGTATTACAGGAGAAGAGAAGGGACAAAAGAGAAATCAAACCTTAACTGTAGCTCCTGGGAAGAAGAGCCAGTTGCCCGTGTCCACTGGATCAAGACTGTCTTCTAAAATGACTTGTCTGTGAGCTGAGTTGATGATCAGGATGTTATCTAAGGCCCAGCAGGCTTCATACACATCACCTACACGAAGATTTTCCTGCTTCCACTGAAACTGGACGTTCTCCCCCTTGGCGTCTTCAGGAAGATAGAGGATGTGGATGATGGTGCTGACATTGGAAGGGGCTCTGGAACATATGGTGAGATGAGAATTATAGCCACCGTTAAAGAACTTTAGATCAATTTTGTTTCTTAATTAAGATTGTAGTTTTATTAACTTAAAAATACTATATACATTACAGACTAAATACAATTCCATGGTCTTTAAATCTTTTAGTATATGCTGATTATTAAGATGCTCAGATTAAGTGATGACAGTTTAAATATTAAATATCTTCAGTAAATTTACCTTCAACACAGGGCAGGCACTAAGCTAGTAAAGGAATAGTGGAAGAGAAAATATCACACATTTTCATGGTGATTGTAGAAAATTACAGTGTATCCAGCACAGTTTTTTTATTTGATACTAAGAAGAAAAAAAGGAGAAAAACTATAAAATTATCTTAATTTTGGTTCTTTGAAATTTGGATCTATTAGAGATAAATGTTTGCTATGATTCATAATCAGTCTTTACATAATAGTTATTTTATTTCTACTAACCTGATACATTTTTGTTTTGTTTATATGAAATGTGAGATTTGCCAAGAGAATTAAGTACTCTATAATTATTTACAATTTCATGAAGATCAAGGTTTTAAAATTTGATATAATTTAACATTATTTTTATATTAAATGTGTTAGAATCTAGGCCTTTCTGCTATATAATAATGTATTTTTATTAAATATTTTATTCTATCAGTATAGAAACCTGTTATAGTGAATATTACTGCTTTAGCCAGGACTAAAAGTAGTACTAAATGCAAACAAGTAGTACTCTTGGCTTACTATAAATCTGTTTTGAAAGGAGTGCAGAAAAGGCATTTTTCATTTGCCAATGAAGCTCATATATATCTATAGAATTGTCAGTATAGGTTATAGATGGTGTACCTTAGCTTTAGGGGTAACCAATTTCCCCTTCTTTTAAAATATTTCATAATGAATATGTCTTTGGCTTCAGAAGAATTTAAAATAATGAAAATAATATATTTTAGTTTTCAGAAGGGATTGAAAATATGTTCATTCTGATCACTAAATGGTAAGAAAAATTCACATATAGTAGTTTGCATGACCTAAACTTGAAAATTTCATTTAGTAAAAAACCAAATGAAACCAGGAGTGTACTCTTCATAGGTTGTAATTAAATGTATGTGTACATTCACTATTTTTATATCAAAGTATGCAGTTCTTTTCTAGCAAGAATTTCAGCTACTACAATTTATCTAAATTATTATGTACAGCTATTAGAGAAAAATGGAGGTATGGGTAAAATTTCCAATATTTATGGTGCCTTCCTAAAGCCATTTATACAAATAAGTATTTAATATCAATTTATTTTCATCATAATTGCTAGAAATAGAAAGAATAGCAAAATGTTCTGTTATAAAATTGGCACAGCATATCAGAGCTTGGTTTATAGCAGGTATCTATAAATTTTATGTTATCTTGCTACAGAGGAAGGAAGTCTATTAAAATCCATGAATTGGAATCACTTTTCTCAGTTTTTGGTTAGACTTAGATTTATAAAAACTTTAATCTTTTAAGTGCAACTGAAAACTTTGGATAGGGCGATTTTGTGTTAAAGACTAAGAACCTAATATTTATTGTTCCCCCTACATAAATCATTTTCTCAACATGAAACTATAGTATAGAAAATAACATATGAAAAAAGAAAACTACAAAACTTATAGAAAATGTTTTACTTGTATTATACTAACTTAAGAACTAAACTAATCAGAATAACTAACTTATAAAAGTTCAAGGTATCTTTTTCCTTTTAATATCTTACCATACTTGAAATGAAATATCCACTATGAATTTTGCTTTATGATTTATGCAGAAGTAGTAAACATAATTTGATTCTTGCTAATTTAACCAATTTTTTTCAACTTGAATGAACTTCTTCAAGCATCCTACCTCATTTTCTTATTGAGGTTTTTAAAAAAATAAATAAAATACAATAAATGATTACAAGTTGTATCATAATTATGATGACAGAGTTTTAAAACTGGCCTTAGGGAAATTAGAAGGAAAATGACAGAACTGAATATTAGATGCCAAATGTCCAGTGGCTACTAACTCACTATCACCATAGACTAGAAGGAAGTTAGGTAGGATCTGATAAAATCCTAGGCCTACAAACAGGCCATAGTCAGGTCACCTAGAGAGATAGGTGATGTAATTTTGTGGAGGACTCCATCATAAAGGTTATTATCCAAATATGTTTTTACCAGAAAACAAATAACTTTTTAGAGCTACTACTGAACAGTGGAAAGTTCCAAATTGGAAAAATGGCAATTTTAGCAATGTCATCAAATAAGGTATATCATGATATGTGTGCATTCATGCAATTCAATGTAACAATCAGAGTACGTTTAACCATGAGGAATAAAGTCAGTGGCAGAATAAAGGCAAGCAGGGAAGGAGAAATTCATCTATGTCAGAATTTATGAAAATACTTTAAATGATAACCAACCTAATTATCTCAAGCTGAATCCAGTCTGCAGTATTATTCTTGGCATATGATACGATGATGTTGGGGTCTGAATAACTAAAGCGACAGGAACCTGAACCTGTAAATAGAAATACATTTCAAAGTTTAAAAAAAACAGTAATTACATATTATTCATAAATATTAAGATGATTTTATAACCATTTAGATATTTATCTAATTGTTTCTTCATTCCTTCTAACTATGCCGAACAGTTCTGGTAAATATTATTTGATAAATAATTTTAGGAATCAGAAAGAAGAACAAGGTGAATTGCAGATTTATTTAGAAACACACAAACTTCTAAATTAAGTTATAAAATAAGCATTTAATTCATGTGTCCTTTATACATATTCCTTGATGGCCCTTCCCCTATTTTCCCCTATTACACTTCTTCCCCGACCCCTCTGGTTATTGTCAGTTTGTTCTTTATTTCAATGTCTCAGGTTATATTTTGCTTGCTTGTTCAAAGGTGGGAGACGAGGATGGGTGGGGTGGGGGTGTGGTGGAATGAAAACGAAGACAACTGTACTTGAACAACAATAAAAAAATAAATAAAATACATAAGCACTTTATCTCTATGCTAAGAAGTATCTAAATATTATAGAAAGGTTGATAGTGTGTCATAGTTCTTGCAAATTAATATTAATCACCATATTTTGCCATGTATAATGTGCATTTTTTTCCCTAATTTTTGAGGAAAAAATAAGGATGCACATTATACATGGGTATTACTAATTCCATAGCTATATAAATGTTTTTGATTCTTTTAATTATGCTAATGTGTTAAAAGTGTAACTCTAGAAAGCAATAAAGATATCTGCATGCAAAATAATTGCCTGGAATATGATAATTGGTGTTAAAAAACAAGTATCTAAATATAAATAAATAAATAATTGAATTAAAAAATTAAAATGAAAGATTTTTTCCTGAATGTTTGAGCCAAAAAGATGGGTGTGCATTATACACAGCAAAAATACAGGTAATAGTGATTGCATTAAATGGTACATAAGTTGTTACATTGAATGAGGAATAAAGACATCCTCTTCTGTGTGTGTGTTATTTAAGTAATGAGATAGCATGTGAGAAACTAAAATATTGTAAAGAAAATTCAAGTACCAAATGAATGAGAGCTATGGAAGATATGACATATTATTCTATTATAGTCCAATGTTAAAGATTTAAAAGAGAAACATTATGACTCATTGTGACTATTTGGTGATTATTTCCCATTTCTATTTTAATACTGGAAATATTAACACAAAAGAAAGTTTCAAAATTCTGCTAAAAATTTGTTTCTACATGTTTAATGAATTCATATAATAAGACATGGTATGAATGTAATTTCAAAGATCTTTGGATACCCAAAACAGTCATGAAACATATGCCAAAAGTCTATTGTCATTGAATATAGTGGCATTTTAAATACTATATTAAAAACAAATGAACCAAAAGAAAAAGACATGGTGCAATTTATGTTTAACCTTCACCCATCTGCTAGAGGAGCCTGTTTCAGCAAATGGCATCTGTTGAGTTTTTACATTTGTAGCACTCAAGAGTTTCAAGCTTTAATCAGACTCATTTTATTTCAGTGGCGTTTAGTACATACAGCACCAGTTAGTTTGCAATCACCAAAGCTGGCAATGTGCTAAAAGGCCAAACAGAACTTTTCCTACATTTATTCTTACAGCCAAAACATAAGTGAAAAAGCATGAAAGGAAAAGTATTCAAAGGAAAGTTGCCCGGCAACCCTAAGCTCAAACTGAAACCCACCTTATGTCATTTTGATCATTGCTAAATTCTACCATTCATAGGCAGCTACTTAAAATAAATATCAAACTGTGGGACTAGAAATGGAAACTGCCAGGATTGTGTGGGACAAACTTTAGCACAAACAAGAATAAGGTCTGGCAGACAATCTGTTTAATTCAAAAGAAAATTCAAATTAGCCTAAGAATTCAAATGGCATTTATGTGCTTCCTTTACACTGCATACACTGTAAGCACTCAAAAGCAAATGTATAAGGTGAATCCCTGAAAAAGGAAAGAATAAAACAAATGATAACCAAAAATGTTCCTTACAGAATTCAATTCCGTGTAAATTGTTTACAAATTGAGAAAAGAGAAGGAAAGCTGATAAATATCAAAGTAAAAATGTGTCCAGAGATGACCTTGTTAGGTCATCTCTCCTATCTATTTTCTTATGCTACTATCTCAGTGTTGTGAAATTAAATTGATCATGAACCCATAAAACAAAAAGGAGCCAAGGAGGTGTCTCACCTTTCCTTAGTCACTTAGTCATTAAGTCTTTCATATCTAAAATAGTAATACCTTTTGCATCCATATCCTCCTCACCATTGTCAATGAACTTCATTAGATCTTGCCAGGACTTTGCAGTAGTGATTAGTTGGTTTCCCAGTCTCCAGCCTCACTTGTCCTTATTCAGCCACACTGTTGCTAGTACTCTTCCTACAAGTGAACTGAGTCACGTTACCTCCCTGCTTATAATGTATCCTTCAACAGTTACTCAGGATAAAGCTTTATCCCTCAGGACAAAGCTGCATTTCCACCCACAGTGGGACAAAGGTACACAGTTCCTAGAGATCAAATGCATACCCTGGAAAACAGAACTAGCCCAGGGTTACCTTAAAGGATTCCCATGTGAAGGGATGGTCAAAAGGACAAAGGGACTTCCACATAGAGATAGACACCTGGAAGACCAGGTCTGGGGTACAAGGTATAAATGGCTAGTCAGGGGAGAGGTGCTGCCCATGCTTAGTGAACTGAAGTGGAAGGTTCCAGCTGGAAGCTCAACAGAAACAGTCAGCTGTGGATATCTGCCTCACTTTGAGGCAGCTCCCACCAAACTACCATTCCAAATGGCACCAGTCCAGTGAATAAATGATTCCCCACACCCACTCTGATTATAGCTATTCTGCATAAACTAGGCGAATGTTTTCTTCACATAAACCCTCCTGAATTGCAGCCACACTGTTGCATAGACTTCAGTGAGCAAAATAAGATTGTCCTTGCCTATACTGACAATGGTTACTTGACTCTGGGATGAGGAGGTGTCCACGGGCCCACATGACTAATGCCACACCAACTCCCTGCTCTCAGATGCTGTGGTGTAGAGCTCTCACATCCCTCAAAGCACCGCTCATGCAGTGAGGGGACAATAACCAGGTGCCACATGCAACAGCTACCTCTTTCTTTCCCCTCTTAAATCAAGGATCTTTAATTGCTAAAGCTGATATTTAAAATCAGAAAGAAAAGAGAAACCCAAATGTCAGATGCAAAATACCCCCCATTTTTGCAGATCCATTTTCTCCCCTTCATATCACTTCCAGTGTAATCCTGCACTCTAAAGTAGCAGTTTTGCAAAGATTTAAAGAATTGCTGAAGGAGAAAAGATAATTTAGAATCATCGGTATATAAGCCTGGTCTGAGAGCCACTGATAGATTTAAATTGATCTAAAAATTCAAATACTTTCTTGAACACTTTCTTGAACTAAAATGAGGATTTTCATTTTTACCCCTAGCAAGAGTACAAGTAATCTGCAAAGTGATTAGGGGTTCCTAAAGTTTGATATACATAAATAAAATAAGTGAAATTCTAAAACTTACTGAGGACCCCAATCCAACAGACTATGAAATATATATGGCTCTCATATGTAGAGCTACACATATAAAGGCTACTGATATCCACAGTTTGGAGAGGATATGATATTTTGTGTTAAAGGTGCCTCCTCAGTGCTGTTTCCAGTTGGTCTTTGTTGTCAAATCTTGATTTTATATTGATGAATTAATAAATGATAAAGATAAACATACAGCTATTTACAGTAACTGTCATTTACCTTATTATTGGTTATTTAGTCAACCCCATAGTATACAATGATGGACATTTTTAATACAATACAACAATATTTGTAACATAAATGCATTATAAATAAAAGTCATCTCTACTCGTATGCTAAGGCAGATATCTGCAAAGTGCCCTGAAACTATCCCAAAACAAATTGTTTTGGTGCTTTTCTGTTCTCTTATCCACATGGCCTCCTTTGGGGATCTTATTCAATTTCAAGACTTTAAATAATATCTATGACATATAATACCCAGGATTACATTTCCCATGAGATTTACACTTGTAATATCCAACTGTTACTTGCCATCTCTAGTAAACATCTTAAAGTCACTAAGTCAAAATTACAAGTATTAGGAGATCCAAGATGGCGGCAGAATAGGTGGTTGTTACACTCCCCTCCTCCCAGGACCAAACTGGAAGTACAACTACAACATCAAATAATTGACCTGATGTTCACAGCAGCACAATTTACAATTTCCAGCCAAGTGCAGGAAGCAACCTAAGTGCCCATCAGTAAATGAGTAGATCAAAAAACTATGGTACATTTACACAATGGAACACTACACAGCAGAAAGAAATAAGGAGCTCCTACTCTTCCTGACAGCATGGATGGAACTGGAGAGCATCATGCTAAATGAAATAAGACAGGTGGTGAAAGACAAATACCATATGATCTCACCTGTAAGTGTAATCTAATCAACAAAACAAACAAGCAAGAAAAATAGAACCACAGACACTGAAATAAAGAACAAAATGACAGTAACCAGAAGGGAGGAGGGATGGGAATAATGGGGGAAAGAAGGGGAAAGGTTGTCAAGGAACATGTATACAGGAACCATGGACAAAGCTAAAGAGGGGTAGGATCGAGGGTAGGAGGTTGGGGTGGGTGGGGCAGGAGAAAGTGGTGGTGGGTTGTTCAAGTGTACTTGAACAACAACAAAAAAACAATTGACCTGAATAACCAACTGAAGACAAGCTGATCAGAAGTCTTACAACCAAGGATTCACAGAAGAAGCCACACTCAGACTGGTAGGAATGGCACAGACATGAAAAGAGCTAGTGCTGTTCCCACAACAGGCTGGCAGCTGAGATCCTCAGGTATCTGTGCAAATAACACCTCCTCAAAGAAGGCTTCCTGAGCACTCAATCTAAAGAAGTCTATCCAAAATCTCCAATCATCTTTCATTTTATCACTCATTTTTATGTTATTCATAGCATTTAGCATTTAAATTTATCTTATTTACTTGTTTCCTTGACCATTGTCCATCTCCTGTTAGGATGCAAACTCCATCAGAATAGAAACTATAATGTTTTGTTCACTAATTGTATCTTCAGTACCCAAGTACTCAGTGCATGGTACACAACAGAAACTCAATAAACTTTGGATGGATTATAAATAAATTTGCTGCAGTTTGCTTATTTTAAATTCTCCATTTCTTTGTTTTACCTGAGTTATGTTTCCACTAAAAGGGGAATTATAGTAGTAGATAGAACTTAAGGACTTTTGACTTGCCCGAGGAGTCAAGATAACATAAAACTCTGACAACCAAGCTTTGGAATATGTGAACTGCATATATCCTTTCCACACATTAACTATGGTACCATTGTATAGTCAACAGGGCAATAATTACTCCAAGTTAATTAAAAATGCCTTAGATACTTACATAATCTAGTCTGCCTTTGGAATAAAAATATCAGAGACAAATTACATGAGTAATTCTTGTACATTTTTATCATCTGATAAAGAAATGTAAGGAATAATGATATCCAGTTGAATTATTTTACTTAATAGTAAAGTCTTATTAGAATGGCCCAGCATAATTGAAAATAAGCAATCTGCAAAGTAATTCAAAGTAGCCAGAAGCCACACAGAATATCATCCCCAAGGCACAAGTTCTGACCTCTCTATCAGGAATCATTTTCTACTGCATTAAAATGTTTCTCAAATGTAATACCTTCTTGATTCTAAGACATTATCTTGTCTCCTTAAGTTGACTTATTTTATTTGTTTAAGTACTTTATTAGATTAACATACTGCTCTTATGGAAAAAAAATACCCACTTGTAAGTTTAGAAAGAAACCTAATAAAATTGTAATGTTAGAAAAATGTAACTTTAAACTGTAATATTATGGATTAATGAAAAATTCATGCATGGTAGGTGCATCTTATAATGTATTGTATATCCTCAAACAGATATTATTTCATTTTTATCATATGAGGGAATTCTTCAGAGTAATACATTCAAGGCTTATTGATAATTGTATCAAAGCTTACTGATAATTGCATATAAAATTTTTCCTTCACTTTTTAGACTAAAATTTCCTCTGATGTAAGTAAGCTATCTCCCAGAGAGAAAGTATGTGAGGAGTCAGGAGAATGAACAGTGGAGGCAGGCTGCCAGGGTTGCAATCTGGGCTTTGGCATGTCTTAGCTATGTGACCTTGGGAAAGTCACTTACTTTTTCTGTGCCCAATTTACACATTTGTAAAAAGTAAATAATAACAGCAATCTCTTTATAGAACTATTGTAAAGATTGAGAAGTTGATACATGAAAAATGCCTAGAATTTTTTTTAGCCTATATTATTTAATAGATTTCAGCTATGATTCAATATTTTTATTTCATTTCATAAATTTATTTACCCTAGAAAAAGAAGCAAATTTCTAACTGTACATATTCATGGGCTAAATATTAAATTTAATTACTGCTTATCAAAGAACTATAGCATGTTTTTTCTCTATAATTTCTTTTACTTTGGGCCATTTTCTGACTCTTTAATGCAAATGCTGTAAGTTCAACATCAGAATGAAAACTGAAACCTGAATGAGTTATCTGTTTGTTAACAGCACTGGTAATTGTGTTAGTGGGGAAGAGATGGGTTTCCTTGGTAAGAAAAAGAAGGCATTCTGAGAGTAGGATAACAAGACAAAGCAGTGTAGAGATACATTTCATAAGGTCCATACAATTGCTAGAGTGGAGCTGAAAATTTGATTTTGCAGTTCCTATCATCCAAAGAAAACAGAAAATCTTATCAGTTATTGTTTTAATAGCACCCCAAAAGAAAAAAAATTCCAGTAACTCAAGGGAACAATTATGGTTGCTATGAATAGTCTATATGCATGCCTACTTTACAAGTAAGGAAAAAAACAGTGGCAAAAAGAAGTTAAGAAATTTACTCAGGGACAAATGGGATTCAGAACTGGACAGACCAGAGATAAGTCATGCTTTTGACCATGTCACTCTACTGTTTCTGGGGCAAAAAGCACATTTATTTTTCTCTAAATAGCGCTGCATTTTCACATGGTCAGAATATGTTGGGACACAGCTCTGTGCCATTACTTCTACTCATGCTCATGATTTTCAATAGCTGTAATAGAGGCTGTGATAGCCCTGTCTTTACTAAAGAAAAACCTAAAGGACTGAACCACCTCTAGCCTGAATACCCTGCTAGTCATCATCTCAGCTCTCTCTCAGGTTTTACTGTTGGATAAGATCACAGTAATTATGTCTACTCAGGCATCGCCTTCTCTGCAGGCTCCCTGCTCAGTCCTCTCCTTTTCTTCCCCAGCAGCCAGCCACCCAAACCTGTGAACCCTCCTCCTGCACATTCATTAAATGTATACTTTTACCATCACCACCACCTCCTTAGACCATGTGTCATCCAGATCAATGTGATAATCCCTAACAAGACCCTCAGAACAAACACAAAAAGTTAACCTTTTAAAAAATTTCTTTGTCATTTGCTTAAGAAATCTATAGAATGGCATTTTAAAAGAGATTTTAAAAATTAGTTGCATTCTAAAAAAAGCAATATTCTATTTTCCAACTCAGACAATTTTAATTGTGTGAAGAGTTTTAACCTGATGTAATATTGCAATCAGGGTTAAATTTAAGATACTAATGGAGTCCACATTTGTATTTTAAATAACAAATTCCATAAGAGCTTATAAATCTGTTTCTAAAACAATCATTTTACTATAAAGAAATAATGATATTTAAAAGTATAACATAATACCTGTTATTTTTTATTTGAAAATAAAGGAATAAAAAGAATGATAAAGCTTATTTCTATCTGGTTTCTTTCTTTTCCTGTCTGGGTATGATCACTATAATTCTAATAAATATTCTATTGTAACATTGGTCTAACCTATGAACTACTCTACTGAATTTAAAATTACAATTGGAATTGGTATATTGGTATTTTATCCCTGATTATATTTAAATAGTACTATCTCTAGTATGATTTAGAAAAAAACAGGTAGATGACTTTTTACTTTTGTTATAGGGAGTTAAACCAAGATGACTGATGTATCATTCAACCAATTAATCAATGAGACAACCAATTACTAAAAATATTACTTATGTCAGCAGTATATGTGAACTTGAAAGCCTAGTTACTTTCTTGTGATTCAGTCTCACTTCTCTTTGGCTTATCATCCAGGAAAGCCTAGGAAATGCATACCCTTTGAATAGCTTTTCCCACTTAAGAAGTAAAACGTCATTTAGTATAGACATTTACACACGGCTCCTGTGGTGAAACAATGTTGGTCCAGGCCGCATGGTTCTTATGTTGGCTACATCTTCTGCCAAACCAACTCTTTTACACAATTCAGGCCTCTTGCTCAATGGCTACATCTTCAGAGGTCTTTCCCTGACTACCTTCAATACAATGCTACCCTCACTTGCTGACTCCTGATTTATTTTCTTCATTTCATTTGTTATTCTCTGACATATTCACTTGTTTGGTAGTTGCTTCCTCCCATCAGAATATTAGCTCCACCAGGGCAAAGATTTGTTTCACAAATCCTGTCTCCCCAGTGCCTTGAGAGCTGCTTCACATAGAAGGGGAACTCAGTAAATAGGTGCTGAATGAATGAATAAAATAAATCTAGGAAAGACTTAGTTAAAGTCTAGGAAGTGGGTATTTTGG
Organism: Phyllostomus hastatus; assembly: GCF_019186645.2. Classification (NCBI taxonomy): domain Eukaryota; kingdom Metazoa; phylum Chordata; class Mammalia; order Chiroptera; family Phyllostomidae; genus Phyllostomus; species Phyllostomus hastatus. The sequence goes on from NW_025334041.1 coordinate 45,498,080, forward strand.
AAATACAATAATACCATTGTTGTTGTTACTCTCTCTTTTGTACACTGTATTTCAGCAGGATAAGGAGATGGTATGGCCTAGAACCTCTGTTCACCAGCATAGAGATGTATGCTCTTCTAGAAAGATCCAGAGGAGAGAACATTCAATCTCTCATCCTGAATAATGTTTGAGTAACAACATTACATGGTTCAGCTGATGCTATATTTCTATTCCTCTATTTAGTATCTTTCCCTGGCAACAGAACAAGCTATTAAGTATAACTTTAATTACAATTGGTTGAATAAAGATATGGCAAAGTTAAAGATATGCCTTAACTAAACAGACAACATCATAACCATATTTTCAAATAAAATGCATTCCTGGTGAACTCACAGTTCATTTTTGCCACCCAAGTTCTAGGATTTAAGACCACAGTGGGAAGACATTTAAAAGATAATGAAGGTGAACACTCTTATTTTACAAATGAGTTGCCAGAAGTTCAGACAGTTTCCACCACTTAGCCAAGGTTATGAGGCAAGGAAAATTGGCAGAGAAAGAGCTATATGGCTTGACTTCCAATCCAGTGCTCCTTTCCCTTCCCTGTTTAGACTAAGAACAAAAGTAAAAATACATGATGGAAAATATATACATTGAAAAAGGTATCATTTTCTATTAGTGACTATTATTTATTGGGAATCAGAACACTAGCTGCAGCAGTATATCAAAATCTCTGTGATCCCTACATATTACTACTGAGACAGGCACAGAAGCAGATTAACCATAAAGCTTATGAAACATAAGCTTCAGGGTCTTTCCATTGGATGAGCACCTTCCAAAGTTCTGGGAGGATCTTTAGTAATGTGTTCACGGACTGTGTTTACTAACATTTGCAACTGGTTAAAACAACTATCTCCTTTCTGACTACTCCCTCACCATATTCCCCTCATGTTGGATGATGGAGTGGCCTTGCTGCTTTTGAGGTTCAGCCAAGGGGAAGTTGAGTTGAAAATACATTATTTTTGATTAGCGTTTTATGCAGGTCACTTTTATTTTATAGTGTAGTATTCTCAGTGTAAAAAGAGCTTCCAAGAATACTTATACCTGCCACTGTGCTGACATACCTGACATCATGACTCAAGGACAATGACGATAAACTGTTTAATGAGTGATGTCAATTCAAAGAGTAGTTAACATTAGTCACTGCATAAGAAGTTAAAATAACCTGAAATCTTACAGTTCATATCTGAAAGAGATTTTTCAATTTGATGATGATCCTAAGCATTTAAATGACACTATCAATAAGGATTTGCGGGTGTAATATGTTAATTTAAAAAACCCAAACACTGATCCACCAAGCTAGAAGCAGAATTATCTTTCTACTCTTTCTATAGAAAGTATTATAACACACTATCATACGACGAGGTGATTTAGGAATATTCAGCCAAAAATTGTAAAGAAAATTTATTACAAAGCATTTTGGTTTAGTTAATTAAGATGTTATACTATATTTTTGGATTTTGGGATATTTGTGGTATTGTCAGCTTTTAAAAATCTGTAATTTGTTGTGATTTATTTCTCACTCTAAATATTCACATTTTTACCTAATTTTGAATATGTATTTTTTTCCTTAAAGAGATCATAGCTGTTAGCCAAATTGTATGAGCTTCAAATATGGACCCACAAAACCTGGAGCCACCCTTGTTCAAAGCATATATTGTGTGTACATTCTTGCATTTCACAGATGTCCCCCATTTTCCATCCCTGTGCCCCCTCCACCCAGCCCCTACCCTCTGGCCTTCACCACATTGTTATCTGTGTCCATAGGCTATCCTTGTATGCACATATGTCCCTTGGCTAATCTCCTCAAGTCTCTTCCTACCTCCTCCCCTCTGGGTACTGTCAGTCTGTTCCATATATCCATGCCTCTGGTTTTATTTTGTTCATCAGTTTACTTTGTTCATTAGAGTCTACATATGAGATCATAGGGTATTTGTCTTTTTCTGACCAGATTATTTTACTTAGTATAATGTTCTCCAGGTCCATCCATGCTGTCTCAAAGGGTAAGAATTCCTCCTTTTCTTTTTAATCCTCACCTGAGGACAGGGCTACTGATTAAAGAGAGAGAAAGGAAGGGAGAGGGAGGGAAACATTGATATAAGAGAAACACCTGTCAGTTGCCTGTCACATGTATGTGCCCTGACCAGGAATGGAACCCTCAATCTTTTGGTTGATGACGCTTCAACCAACTGAGCCACACTGGCCAGAGTGAGTTCCTTCTTTTTTACAGTCACATAGTATTCCATTGTGTAAATGTATGACATCTTTTTTATCCACCCATATACTGATGGACACTTGGGCTGCTTCCAGATCTTGGCTATTGTAACTATTGCTGCTATGAACATAGGGGTGCAAATATTCTTTCTGCATGGTGTTTTGGGATTCCTGGGATATGTTCTCCAAAATGGGATCACTGGGTCAAACAGCATGCCTTAAATCACAGGTTCTGAAACATGGAGTTCAGATTGTGTAGTTCATTTTCCAATGTGCTTAGCATGGTACATTCAAGTGATAAATGTATTTTAATACAGGACAACAAAAAAAGAATAAAAAGTTATATTTTCCTTCTCTATTACTTAAAGCAGATTTGGCTCAATTAAAATATTCTTAAGAAGAACTGATCACATTACAACTGAGTTAACATTGATGAAATGACTTTTAAGTAATTGTTTGCCTACACTAGAAACATGCCATTAATTTTTGGACTACATTGGAGATGAGCCTGAATGAAACTACATTGACCCTCATGAAGCTCAGGGACTCAACAAAAGTCAGAGAACCTGTAATTTCTGAGACTTGTTAGCTGGAGTGCTTCTGTGCAGTGCTGGTTGGGAGAATCTTAAAGGACTATTATAATTTATAATGCCAAAATATACAAGCACATGAATAAGTAACGATTATGTGCAAGTTAATGAAGCCTGTAATAAGCAAGCACACCATTCATTTTGCAATAGACTATTACTATAATGTACATGTATGAAGATTACAAGTACCTGCTAGACAAAAGTTTCTAAAAACTCACAAATGAAATTCTTCCTTTATCCCCATCCCTCTTGGGTAGTTGCTATAAAAACTAACAACTTAAAGAATAGCTTGATTTGGTGTAATTGCGAGGCCATTTAAAGAAATATTACTATTTTTTTCTATTAAGAATTCAAGACTTACTCTCTTCCCCAGAACAATGGCCAAACAGGTTCATAACCCATTGGGTAAAATAAATTGCAGGATCAAAATTATTGACTTAATTAAAAATTTTCAGAAAGATAATATGGCACAGATACCATATATTATGCAATAACACTCTATAATTATATAAAATGTTTTTGCTTAAAGATTCATGTAGGTAGTACAGATAAAGATTATAAATAGCAGCCCTGGCTGGCATAGCTCAGTGGATTGAGCGCGGGCTGGGAACCAAAAGTGTCCCAGGTTCGATTCCCAGCCAGGGTACATTTCAGGGTTGCAGGCCATAACCCCCAGCAACCGCACATTGATGTCTCTCTCTCTCTCTCTCCCTCCCTTCCCTCTCTAAAATAAATAAATAAAATATTTAAAAAAAGATTATAAATAGCCTTAAATAATTTCAAGTCATTTCTTTCAGCTAGATGAATTCAGTTCATGTAAGGGTTTGCCATCACATAAATGAAAAAAAAAAAGACTAGTCATTTTCTGAGTTTTTTTGTAATATGCAATTACAAATTGTGAGCTTATATCTACAGCAGTCCACTCTGTTTCTTCTTACTTTCATAGTAGAAGGATAAATCATATGGTTTTAGTCTCTCAAGGCCTGGGTAGTTTTATTTTTATTTGGTTATTCCCTTCTCCATCAAGCCCAGGACTTTTCAAAGTAAATCGGAACAGAAACAATAGAAGGAGCTACTGTCTTCTTGGGGGTTCAGCAGTGGTTGCCAGTAGAAGCCTCTTTCCTTAAAGCCCTGCTTAAAATCAAGCTGCCTTTTTAAATGTTCCACAGGGCCACAAAGGATGAGAGAACTGATCGTGCAGAATTTATAGATGGGGAAAAGTACTGCCTGAAATCATCCTTCTAGATTGCGGAGCAGAGCCCATAAATACTGAAGGCTCGAGGAGTGTCTGGACAGACCCCTGCTGAAGATTCTGGCAGCTCAAGGGCTGCTGCTCCCATTACTCAAAAGTCAGGCCTCCGGGACAAGCAGGGTTCCAGGAGCTGAGTGGAAACAACAGTATTTGATATAGAAAAATCATCAAGTTATGAAAGCATTTAATCTGGCTACCTAGAGCTCCCTGTTATGACTGGTGCAAATTTTAGCAGGATCAACACATCCTTTTATCTTTTTAAGGCAGATAAATAGAGAATAGGACCATTAACTTGAGACTGTAGTGAATGGAAAGAACACCAAGTGGGGAACTTTTACAGATGCTTCTAAAAATAGACACTTTCACTCCCTGGAGATATTAGGTTAGTGCACTCAAGAAAGAGACTTGTTTTTGTTACTTATTACTCTCCTGCATATCAGTTATCTCTGGAGTAATTTGGAATGTAGAGTTCAAGGAAAATGGAGAAAAAAATCTACCTAGGAAGATGAGAATTTGGCCCCATGTGGGCTATTTACCTACCAATTCTCAGAGCATGGCTGAAATAAATGCATGAGGAATGGCTGAACAGGGAATGCTGCTCTGCGCTGAGCCCACAATCTCCCCCAACCCCTCGCAGACAATCTCTTAGCTGTTATCCCCAAGTCTGATCGTGCCTACACATCCTGTCATGAGCTGCTTCAGGGTCTCATAAAACACAGGTTTAAGTCACCTGGCCTGTGCCTGCACAGACAGCAGCTCATACCTTGTTGAAGTTCAGGAGCTGTAGTCAAAGGGGCAGAAGTCCAATTCATGCATAAGAGGCAGGGAAGGAATAAATGGTTACTGTACAGATAATGCTTTGTGGCAGCCTGGCCAGAAAGCATCCTGGGGCTTCTGAGTCCCAAATGACAGGGATGGGAATTGTGACTGAAAGGAGCCCACAGATATGAATTTAATTAAGAAGAGTTCCATTCCCCACAAGAGGAAATCCTCAAATTGCTCTTGGATCTGTCAAGGGCAAATTAATACAATTTTGGTAAAATATGATGACTACAATTGAGATGGATCAATATTTTATCAATGAAAACTGTAGGCTTAGAGACATCAACATGCCCAGTATCTTTGTCCTAAGAAATCCACTAACCAATTAGTTGAATATGGAAATCTAGAGTTTATGTCTATACCTCTGTTTTGCCCACCATAAAATACACTTGGGAGAATTTGGTATATTTGTAACTGAAGAAACAGATTTCAAAGATAGTGTTGTAAGAAGAATCACTATATGGAAGTAAAATTTCCATGTTAAGCATTTACTAAAAACTGATAAATAAGGATTAAGAAAGGTCAAGCAAAAGAGAACATGAAAAGTCCTCAAAAATTCTATATTTACACTGAAAACATGTTCCTTTAAACTTGAAAGACCTCTTTCACAGAAATTGAGAAAGAGCTGGGTTTTAAAAGCAATAGCTTTTCACTTTCTGTTTTGTATTTGTTTATTTCAAAAATGAGGCTACTAGTAATAATTTCTGTTTACACTTACTTTATTAGTAAATACCCTATTGGATTTGCAGAGCTTTCTGGAAAAAAAGTGACAGTATGTGATTTATTATACTTAATATTTTGTCCCTTTAGTCACTTCCTTGGCTGAAATTCCCAGACCTCATTAGGTGACTCCTTCCAGTTTATGGCAGATGGACAATGACCACAGGATATAAAGTGAACAGCTGTCCTCCTCCCCTTTTGTACCTTTCTCCCTTTCAGTCCTATTCCTATTCCCTCACTTTCAAAATATTTGTGTTCCTTCCTTTTCATTGCCACTCCTATAATAAGAAAGGGACCAACTGTCTTTCAATGTATGCACTGCCATGCATTTCCAACCACTTTCAGGTGCCCAAAGTTTGCAACTCTCCTTCCAAGCCACAACATAGAACTTTCATTAGAATCTAAGTTGGGAGAAACACAAGGGAAAAAATGCAAAATGTGCAGACTTTGCCACATTTGGTTCCCTGCCAAGCAGCCCTCCTTTACCCAGGACCAAAACCATATAACCCAATCTTAGTGTTCATGCTTGACCAATTTTCTAGGAGGACCAATTACCAACTTAGGCAGCAGGTGTTAAGTACTGCCCCTCCCCCATCCCCTGCAATTTGGAGACTTAGCACTACTACTCATTGCTGTTCTGGCTCTGACCTTGGTCTCAAGGCTTGGAGTGGCCCCTGCCTTGTCTCCCCACAGAGTGCCATCTGCCTAATCTTTGCTGTGATGCTGACCCTGTGGGGTGGTACCATGCCTGCTCTTGTCTTTCTTCCTAGTGATGAAGTCCCGCCATTGGAACTACTTTATTACTGGACATTCCAACAGGCTGTGCTCTCACTCTACGTTAGCTGCACCCTTAATTAGCCTTCCTCATTTTTTTTCCACATGTGAATGTTTTCCCTGACCTATTGATAATAAACTCCTTGAAGATGGGGCAGTGTCTTAGGTTTTGCTTCTTCCTAGAGTGGATGCAGGGACATCATGATATATATGGCATATTCTTTTTTAAGTTTTATTTATTATTACTGCCTTCTCTTGTACTTTTATCCATTAAAATTTATCCCCCTATACCCTCTCCACCTTTACATACATCCATCTCCCTGTAATCACCACACTGTTGTTTCTGTCCATCAGTTATTTTTCTTTTTTGTTCCATCTCTCCACTCCTCCCAATCCCCTCAGAGCTGCCAGCATGTTCTCTATCTATGAGTCTGACTCTATTTTGCTTGTTAGTTCAATTTGTCTATCAGTTTCCATATATGAGTGAAATCATATGGTATTTGTCTTTTTCTGACTGGCTTGCTTCACTTAGCATAATGTTCTCCAGGTTCATCCATGGACACTTGGGCTGCTTCCAAATCTTGGCTATTGTAAATAACACTGCAGTGAACGTAAAGGCACATATATTCTTTCGAATTAGTGTTTCAGGTTTCTTTGGATATATTCCCAGAAGTGGAAATGCTGGGTCATAGAGCAGTTTCATTTTTAACTTTTTGAGTGAACTTCATACTGCTTTCCCCACTGGCTGCACCAGTCTGCATTCCCATCAACAGTGCAGAAGGGATCCCCTTTCTCCACATCTTCACCAACATTTGTTGTTTATTGATTAATTGATCATAGCCAGTCAAAGGTGTGAGGTGATATCTCATTGTAGTTTTAATTTGCATCTCTCTGATGATTAGTGACATTGAACATCTTTTCATATGTCTATTTGCCATTTGCATGCCCTCTTTGGAGAAGTCTTATTCAGGGCCTTTGTCCATTTTTTAATTGGACTATTTGTGTGTTTTTTAAAATACATTTTATTGATTATGTTACTACAGTGTTCCATTTTATTTGCCCCTTTATTACCCTTTGCCCTGTATCCCCTCCCACCCACACTTCCCTACCCTCCTTAGTTCATGTCCATGGGTTGTTCATATAAGTTCTTTGGCTTCTGCATTTCTTATACTATTCTTAACCCCCCTTGTTTGTTTTGTACCTACCATTTATGCTACTTATTCCCTGTACCTTTTCTCCCATTTCCTCCCCTCCCTCTCCCTGCTGATAATCTCCATTTCTGTGATTCTGTTCCTGTTCTAGTTGTTTGCTTAGTTTTTTCTTTTGTTGTTTTAGGGTTGGTTGTTGATAGTTGTGAGTTTGTTGTCATTTTCATGTTCATAGTTTTCATCTTCTTCTTGCTCTTAGATAAGTCCCTTTAACATTTCATATAATGAGGGCTTGGTGATGATGAACTCCTTTAACTTGACCTTATCTGGGAAGCACTATATCTGCCCTTCCATCCTAAAGGATAGCTTTGCTGGACAGGGTAATCTTGGATGTAGGTCCTCACCTTTCATGATATGAAAATCATATCATTTTGATATGATTTTGAATGCCTTTTTCTGGCCCCTTATTGCCTGCAAAGTTTCCTTTGAGAAATTATCTGTTAGTCTTATGAGTACTCCTTTGTAGGTAACTGTCTCCTTTTCTCTTGCTGCTTTTAAGATCCTCTCCTTATCTTTTATCATGGGTAATGTAATTATGATGTGCCTTGGTCTGTGCTTCCTTGGGTCCAACTTCTGGGGGACTCTCTGAGCTTTCTGGACTTACTGGAATTTATTTCTTTTGCCAGATTGGGGAAGTTCTTCTTCATTATTTTTTCAAAAAAGTTTTCAATTTCTTGCTCTTCCTCTTCTCCTTCTGGCACCCCTATGATTGGGTAGTTGGAACATTCAAAGTTGTCCCAGAGGTTCCTAAGCCTCTCCTCATTTTTTTGAATTCTTGTTTCTTCATTCTGTTCTGGTTGAATGTTTATTTCTTCCTTCTGGTCCAGACCATTGCTTTGAGTCCCAGTTTCCTTCCCTTCAGTGTTGGTTCCATGTACATTTTCCTTTATTTCACTTTGCATAGCCTTCACTTTTTCTTCTATTTTGGGACTGTAGTCAACCAATTCTGTGAGCGTACTGATTCCAGTGTTTTGAACTATGAATCTGATAGGATAGCTATCTCTTCATTGCTTAGTTGTATTTTTTTCTGGAGCTTTGATCTGTTCTTTCATTTGGACCATTTTCTTTTCTTTTCTTTTCTTTTTTTTTTGGTCTGGGCACACCTGTTACATGTAAGGGGCAGAGACTTAGGTATTCGCCAAAGTGGGGCAACCCACATTGCTACGTTGTGGAGCTGTGGAACTGTGCAATGTGGGGGAGGGGGCCAAGTTGGAAAAATGCCACTTGCTGGGCTCTGGGCTGGCTTTCAGTCACTAACTCTGCCACCCACAAGCAAAGTGGGCTCCTCTGGTGCTGATTCCCTGGTGGGTGGGTTGTGTATACCCTACGACTCTGTGGGTCTCTCCAATGAATGCTCTTGTGAGGCTGGGAGTTTCTCCTGCAGCCACAACCCTCATGGATTTTTTCAGTCAGAGATTTTGAGGCTTTATTTCTCAGCTCTGGAACCTTGGGTTGCTTGGTCTGTCTTGCTCCCCAGTTGTTCTTCCCAGTGTGTTTGCACACATATATGGAACTGCCCACTCCACCAGCCACTGCCTTACCTGGTCTGGCAGCTGCCACCTTGCTACATGCCCCCTTGCTGCACACTTTCTCACCACACAATCCCTCACTGGGTTACCTGTCTCCTCCCCTTCTACTAGTCTGGATGAATGTTTCTTAAATTCGTTTGTCAGACTTCCATACAATTTGATTTTATGGCAATTCTGGTTGTTTTTTGTTTTTAAATTTGTTGTTGTACTTCTTTTGGTTGTGCAAGGAGGCACAGTTTATCCACCTATGCCTCCGTCTTGGCTGGAAGTCAGATTATTTGTGTTTTTTGTTGTTAAGTTGTATAAGTTTTCATAAATTTTGGATATTAATTAATCTCTTATCAGGTATATTGGAAAATATGTTTTTATTTAGTAGTTTGTGTATAATTTTCTTTTTTGTGTGTCTGTATTTGGTTTTGGAAATAGGATAATACTGGTCTTGTAAAATGAGTTGGGAGTCTTCCCTCCTTTTGAATTTTTTGTAATAGTTTGAGAAGGAGAGGTGGCAGTTCTTCTTTGAATGCCTGGTAAAATTTTCCTCTTCAGCCATCTGGTCCGGGACTTTTGTTTGTTGTAAGTTTTTTGAATTCTGCTTCAATTTCACTAGTTGTAATCTGTCTATTCAGATTCTCTAAATCTTCCTGATTTAGTTTTGGAAGATTATGTTTCTAAGAATTTATCCTTTTTGTCTAGGTTGTGCAATTTGTTGGCATATGGTTATTTGTAATATTTTCTTACAATCATTTGTATTTCTTTGGTGTCAGTTATTTCTTTCCTTTCACTTCCGGTTTTACTTATTGTGTTCTTTCTTTTATACTGATGAGCCTGGTTAAAGGTTTGTCAATCTTATCTTTTCAAAGAACCAGCTCTTGGATTCATTGATCTTTTGTATTTTTTTAAACTTTATTTCATTTACTTCTTCTCTGATCTTTATTATTTATTTCTATTCACTTTGGGCTTTGTTTGTTCTTTTTCTAGTTCTTAAATAGAAATAATAAGACTTAATAAAGCTAGATTGTTTATTTGAGCTTTCTCTTGTTTCTTGAGAAAGGACTGTAATGCTATGAATTTCCCTCCAAGGATTGCTTTCCCTGTGTCCCACAGATTTTGGGTTGTTGTGTTCTCAATTTCATTTGTTTCAATGTATCTTTTGATTTCTTCCTTGATCTTGTTGTTAACCTATTCATTGTTTACTAACATGTTATTTAGCTTCCATGTCCTTGTGTATTTTTCAGTTTTGTTTTTGTGATTGATTTCTAGTTTCATAGCATTATGACCAGAGAAGATACTCGATATGATTTTGATCTTTTTAAAAAAAGATTTTTATTTATGTATTTCTAGAGAGGGCAAGGGAGGGAAAAGAGAGGGAGAGAAACATCAATGTCTGGTTGTCTCTCATGTGCCCTCTACTGGGGACTTAGATGCAAGCCAGGCATGTGCCTTAGACTGGGAATTGAACTGGCAACCCTTTGGTTCTCAGGCTGGCATTCAATCCACTGAGCTACACAGCCAGGGCATGATTGTGATCTTCTTAAATATATTGTGACTTGTTTTGTGTCCTAACATGTGGTGTATCCTAGGAAATGTTCCATGCGCACTGGAAAAAATGTATATTTTGAAGCTTTGGGGCAAAATGATCTGAAGATATTAATTAAATCCATTTGATGTAATGTATCATTTAAAGCAACGATCTCCTTATTGATTTTCTGTCTGGAAGATCTATCCATTGAAACCAATGGGGTGCTAAATTTTCCTACTATGACTATATTTCTGTCCATCTCTCCTTTTATATCCTTCAAGATTTACTTTACATATTTAGGTGCTCCTATGTTAGGTACATAATATGTACCCAACATATTTTTGTTGGGTTGTTCCATTTATCTTTATGTAGTATCCTCTTTGTTTCTTAATATAGCCTTGGCTTTAAAGTCTATTTTGTCAGTTATTAGTATTGCTACCTGAGGTTTTTTCCTTTCCATTTGCATGAAATATCTCTTCCATCTCTTTACTTTAGTCTGTGTATGTCTTTTGTTCTGAGGTGGGTCCCTTGTAGACAGTATATATATGGGTATTCTCTTATCCATTTAGCTACCCTGAGTCTTTTGATTGGAGCATTTAAGCATTGATTGAAGCATTTACACTTAAATAGATTATTGATGGATATGTATTTATTACCATTTTAGTCCTTTAACTATATTCCTCTGTTTTTTTCTTTTCCTCTTATTCATTTTTTAAGATTTTATTTATTTATTTTTAGAAAGGGAAGAGATGGAGATAGAGAGAGAGAGAGAAACATTAATGTGCAGTTGCTGGAGGTCATGGCCTGCAACCCATGCATGTACCCTGACTGGGAATCGAACCTGTGACACTTTGGTTTGCAACCCGCGCTCAATCCACTGAGCTTCGCCAGCCAGGTCTTTTCCTCTTATTCTTAAAGCAAGCTCTTTAATATTTGTTGCAGTACTGTTTTTGGTGTGACAAACTCCTTTAGCTTTTTCTTGTCTAGGAAGTTCTTTATTTCTCCTTCAATTTTAAATGATAGCCTTTCTTGGTAAAGTACCCTTGGTTGTGGGTCCTTGCTTCTCATTACTTTGAATATTTCATGTCAATCCTTTCTGGCCTGAAATGTTTCTGTTGAAAAATCATATGACAGTCTTATGGGAGCTCCTTTGAAGGTAACTACCTCCTTTTCTCTCACAGCTTTTAAGATTCTCTTGTCTTTAAGCTTTGCCATTGTAATTATGATATATTTTGGTGTGGGCCTCTTTGGGTGTATCTTGTTTGGGACTCTCTGTGCTTCCTGGACTTGTGCATCTTTTTCCTTCACCAGGTTAGGGAAGTTTTTGATCATTATTTCTTCAGATAGTTTCTCAATACCTTGTGCTCTCTCTTTCCCTTCTGGTATCCCTACAATGTGAATGTTGTTATGCTGTTGTCATGTTTTCTCAAAGGTCTCTTAAAGTATCCTCATTTTTAAAATTCTTTTTTCTTGTTGCTGCTCTGATTTGGTGTTTTTTCCTATCTTGTTTTCCAAATCACTGATTTGATCCTGTGCTTTATCTAACTTACTGTTTATTCCTTCCAGGGTATTATTTATTTCAGGTATTGCATTCCTTATTTCTGACTGATCCTTTTTATGATTTCTATGTCTTTTTTATTGCTGTCAACATCCTTATTATCATTACTTTGAACTCTATATTTGATAAATTGCTTGCCTCTATTTCATTTAGCTCTTCTTCTGGATAATTATCTTGTTCTTTCATTTGTGGCCTATTTGTTTTTCTTCTTATTTTGGCAGCCTCTTTGTGTTTGTTTCTATGTATTAGGTAGATCTGCAAAGACTCTGGAGCAAGCCTATGTCAAATGCTGCCTGACTAGCCCTGGGCAACCTGTTTTGAGCTATCAGCTTGTGGCTTTTCTTCTGGGTCTGGATGCATGGTGAAAGAACTAAGTGCACACCAAGTCCAGCTTTTACCATTATCAAGTTGGGGACAGTTAGCTAAAGTATCAAAGCACTCAGGGATCCATCTCTGCCTTACACTGTCTGTTAGGCTTAGCTAAAGAGCCTCCAATTGCACTCCTCAGCAGGCTGAAGCTCCACAGGGTGGGGAGAGGGGATTTCCTGTGGGTTGGGTTATTGCTTCCATCCAGGCTGATATCACATGGAGGGGAGTGTTCTGCCCAGGAAAGATGGCTTCTGCTGTATGGGGAATGACTAAAACAGGGATCCTGGCTGCTGACTCTTCAGCTCTTTCCCCACCCTCCAGCTCTGCTCCTCAGCACCCCAGCTCAAGCTCCACAGGTTGGGGAGAGAGGGATTCCTGCAGGTATGGCTATTGCTTTCCCTCAGGCTGATGCTGCATGGAGAGGAGTGCTCTGCCAGAGAAAGATGACTTCTGCAGAATGGGGAATTACTGAGCACAGGGATCCTGGTGCCAGACCCTTCAGTTCTCTCCTCAGAGCCATGAATCCCAGACTCTTCTCACATGGCTCTAGTCTGCTCTGCTCTCCCTCTGCCAGAGCCCAGGGAAAGTGGCTGCAAATGAAATGTTGTGCATTGGCCCTTTAAGAGAGTGTCTATGTCTCTAGCCATCTCACCCTGGTAGACAGAAACCCCACTGCTTTTCACAGCCAGATATATGTGGGTGCCTTTCCCAGTTCTGGTGCCCTAGGTTGGGGAACCCAGCTTGAGGTTTGGACCTCACACTCTTCAGGGGGTACCTCCTCTGGCTGTTGAACTATTCCTCTGGAACTTTAGCTGCTATGTGTGGGAGCCCAGTCAGTCTGCTGTGCCTCTACACTTCCTGCTAGTCTTGATATGGTGATGTGGTTTCTTCTATAAGTCCTTGGTTAGTAATGCTTCTTTCCAGCTAGTCTTCAGTTGGTTATTCAGGGTGATTTTACTGTAATTACAGTAAATTATTTGTAATTACAGTTTGGTCCTGGGAAGAGGTTAGTGTAGCTTCCACCTACTCCACTGCCATCTTGGATCAACCTCTGATTTTAAAAGGACATTCATAAAGATGAAAGCACAGATGTAAAACTAAAGGAAATGAATATAGATCAACACAGATAACTGTATATAGCAAACTGTAAAGATCTCTCTGATAGGAGATCCCTGATGAAGATTCCTTGACTGGTAAGTGAAAACTGCTGCCTTGGATCAAGTTCTGATATTGCTGTTGCGCTCATTCAGCACACTCCTTGCCTTAGCAGTCAACAATAGGTATAGTATCGACAACCAATTTGAAACATCATTAAATCTCTTTCTTAACCTATGCTTTTCATTAAATTCAGTTTGTATTTATTTAGTTGCATTTATAAGCAAAAGTCTGCCCTGTTTACAGAAAGGAATATGTGTATACTCCTTAGTCCCCAAGGAAGCATTTGAGCTTGAAAGTAGATATGCAGAAATGACCATTGTATAAATAAAAGCAGAGTGAAATAAGTGCCATAAAATAAGTACAGAAGTGGGAATTCAGAGATATCAGGCTGGGGTAATGGGATGAGTTTTTATGGAGGAGAAACCATTTAGTCTACATCAACAATCAATTTCTTCTCATTGTATGGTTCACTTCTATGTGCCTTCTATACAATATATACATATCATAACATATTTATAAATGAATTACTGATGATTCTTTAAACTTCCTCAAGATGAGTGATAATGAATTAAATATTTCAAAAGGGAAAGATCATAGTATCAATTTTCAATTTTATTTTAATTCATGTAAGGATAGCTATTATCAGTTTTAATAATTTAAGAAACTTGTAATTAATCTCAATAATCTTTTTTCCTTTTTATTGAATTTATTGGGGTGAAACTGGTTAACAAAATTATATAGGCTTCAGGTTCACAATTCTACAATACATTTGTACACTATATTGTATATTCACCGCCCCAACTCAAGTCCCTGTCTATCATCAATTATTCTCCTTATACACTCCTCCACCTCTCTCCACTTTCCTCCCCCCGCCCCCCAGCAATCACCACACTGTTGTCCATGCCCATGAGTTTTTTTACGTTCTCTTTTTTCCTTTTCTGCTTGTTATTTACAATAGCTAGGATTTGGAAGCAGCCCATGTGTCCATCAGTAGATGAGTGGATAAAAAAGCCTGTGGTACATTTACACATTTACACAGTGAAATACTACTTGGCCATAAAAAAGAAGGAAATTTTACCCTTTGTGACAGCAGAAATGAACCTGGAAAGAATTATGTGAAGAGGAATAAGCCAGTCAGAGAAAGACAAGTACTGTATGACTTCACTCATAGGTAGAATCTAATGAACAAAAACCTCAGTAACCTTTTACAGAAGCTTATGCTTAGTAAACTTTTACAATATTTCAGAATATTCCCTTTTATTACTTAAAATAGGATTTAAGAACTTGGGGGTGAGGTGGATTTGAAAGCACCTAAGTTCATTTAAATTGGTCTCTTAAAATACACATTCCTTAAAAAAGGAATAGGTCAACTTTAAGATCAAGAAGCAGGAAGCCTGAATTTTAATCACTTCCCAAGCTTTATTTACTAAATTCAGATAATATAGAAATGTTTTATATACAAATATTTCAGTTTTGTGCTAATATTGATCTGTGAGTGTCTAAGAATCATCATAAGCAAAACTTATTATAATATCTCTTATATTCAAGACTCTAACATTCAAATAAAACATATATTTAACCTTATAAACCACATGTATTAAATTAATTTTACAATTAAAATGTTCTGAAGTTCTGTTTTTTTCATATTTGTTTTGAGCTCAAGTCATGAGAGATTTTGCTAGTTTTCATACTGGAGATTTTCATGTTTCTAGAAGAAGTTTTCACTATTTCATAACAAATTCCCCAAGGCCTTACTTACCTAGTAGAGTGACTCCTGAAAACAATGAGAGTCTGACTTAGAGATACACTTTTTAAATTCACAGAGGAAATGGGCAATAATTCACATGAAGATATGGAGGGATCAATTTCTCCTCCTTCTGAATGAGCTGTTTTAATAGAGATGACAGAGAGTTTACTGAATCAATTCTGAATATTTAAAAAGTATATGAATTAGGCTTGAGAGGAAACCCTGCTTCCTTTTTGCTGAATATAATGTAGTTACTGTTACAAGTGGCATTTTATTCATTGTATCTCTTTGAGAAAAAATAATGCCAGAATTTTTTATAAATCAATCTTTCAGTTTATCAATTTTTAACTTGTATATTTATAGTTTTTATTTTTCAAAATATATTCACACAAAATGAGTAGCTCTCATCTATCTCAGACTCTGCAGTATGTAGAGTACATAAGAGAATTCAGGCTTAAGAATATTTTCACATCTTAATTTGTAAATATAAAACATTATTATTTAATCACTTTTTTCTGTCTTAAGATGATTGAAAACAAAAAAAAACAGTAAAAAAATAAATATACATACACACAAAACCCCAAATCTTGAGGATATTCATAAGTAAAACCAAAGAAAAAAGTACTAATTCCATAAATATGGACAAGTAATAGATCCTAGCTAATTTGATAATAACAAGCTAGTAAACACATGGATATGTATTTTTGTCTACTGGCTTCACCAAAGGCATTTTTTTTATGATTATCCATGTCCCCCTGAGTCATCTTTTCCCTTGATTAAGGTTCTCAGATAACCTCCCCCAAATCCTCTCTTGCCATGAAATGTCTGCATCACACCAAGTCAGCACTTGGTTACATGCTATTATGAATGTCTCTGTAATAGCTATTTGTCACTCAGGCAAGAAATATTTATGAGCAACTAGTTATTTTCAATCCTGTGGCTAGGGGCTGAGAACACCATGATGGACAAGACAGATTTACTTCCTAAGCCAAACTGTTCTTCCTGCACATGTTCTTAAATGCTTTACCTTTAATCCCCATTTTGCTGATGAATTCTATTAATCTGGACAGTTGGGCTATATTAAGTAAGCATAAATTTCTTTATTGCTCAAGAGAGAAAGAGGCCATTTTGTGACCCCATTGTCTATTAAAGAAGTATAGAAACCCCGGCAGGTATAGATTGACTCTTTGGACAGACATGATTTTATCTGACATTGCTTGTAGCTCTCCCTGGCCAGTCCTTCTGCTCTAGCAGTGCATGCACATTCCTGTCCTGTACCTTGCTTATGTCACTCAGTCTCCTCACCTGGAAAACTTGTCCTTTCCAGTGACTCATGTTATTGAACTTCAGAAATTCTTTTTTTTAATGCTGTATAACACTGATAATTATATTTAAAGAAACTGTTAGTCTTGTCAAATAGATATATAGTCTATAGCATGGTGCTAAAGATAATAGTCTACAGATTTGAGTGCATGGTAAAAGTCTTCTTTACCTGAGAATTCCCATGTATCCTTGGGCAACATCTACAATTTAAGAAAAAAAGAGGACTCCCTGAATTGCTAAATTCTGCAAGAACTAGCTGCGACCTCTCACCATGGGGACCTGTACACAAGCCCATCTTTGCTTATAACAATCTGGTAGTTCTCTAGAGGTTCATGCTCTGTACACATCCTGAAGCTTCTACCACAGTGCAAGTTACTGTGAAAGTGTTTTGTTTTCTCTCCTTTTGTGTCTCTTCATAGTTCAAGTTAGCTCAGGGCAATGCTGGACACACAGCAAATACTCAGTGAGTTCTTGTTAAATGAGTGACAGATACAAAGCACTACCAGCACTTCCCTGGGACAGAGTACCCGGCCTGGGAAAGAGAATTTGGAGGCATCTGTAAGATAATGGTTTGCAAGGGCATCATCTCAATTTTTCCTCCTATCCCTGAGGAAATCTAAAGGAAATGAGTAGATGCCCCTAAGGGTACAGTCATAAATTCCACAAGTTGAATCTAATGAATCAAGTGAGGCTTGTTAGAGATCAATGCCTCAGCACAGAAATAGATATGAGATATTTCATTGGAATGGAAAAATGAAAAGTTCTAAGATTATTTTAGAACACTTTTTAAGATGATTTAGATGTTGATAACATGATAACTGCATTTTTAGGATGCTTTAACTTTAAAACTCATTTAGATCAGATAGTCTGTATATTTATAAGTATCTATATATGTATGTGTACATCCATACATTATTTTATACACACACATATTAGAAGAGTTGGGAGGGCTTTCCTGCATTGAGACAATGGAGTTAATTGTGTCACTCCTTAGTAATTCAAGAAATTTCTATATACTTATCTCTGAGGTACTTGGGGCTCTTGGGTAATGCTTATTATGTGGTTGAAAATGTTTACAAGAGTAATATAAAAACATTAGGGCAATAGTTTATTCAATTGTGGTTATATATGCATAATTATAAACATAATTCACTATTGAAGCCATAAATAATGATAGAATTCCATAGAAAATTACCATGTTAAATCTAAATTATCACACCCAACAGTGAGCATTGAACATCCTAAAGGACTTTGTGAGGAGTGATACTAAATCTGACTGATCATATTTAACCACATTTCTACTATGGATTTGGAGAATTCCACAATATATAAATAAACATAAAGTGTTGAACTTTTTTTATAGCACACTCAATATAATTTTTTGAACTGACTGTAAACACAATGGCTACTTGACGGTGGTTGCTATTTTGGTATTTGGTTATTATGGGGCTTGTAAAGCTCAGGATAAACACATATGATGCTACGTCTCTAAAAGTCCTGCCTGTGCTCTAGTCTGGTCTTCACAGCATCCATGTAAACACAATGATGTCACTCCAAGCACTCATAATGAGATACACAAAACTATTTCTGCAGCGTTCTCCCTACTATGCTCTCTTTACCATTCAACACCACACACACACAGCTGATGGGCTTCCACCATGTTGTTTCTTAGCCATCCTAATGTGTTTAGTTCCCAAGAATTTTTATTCTCAAAATTCAGTAAGAAAATTTCCTAATGAAGTCTCTGAGCAATAAATTATATATATTTTTACTAAATATTTTCTTTTGCATCCTAAACAATGACTTGTTGAATTTCACTTTTGATTCTAAAACTGACACTCAAAATTTTTTTCTAAGTTTATTTTTTAGTTATAAATTTGCCCTGTCTACCCCCCCCCCGCCCCACTAACCCCCACTCACTCTGCTTTTCGTCTTCCCTGATTCTATTTCTTTCCAGTCTTCTTACCTAAAATTCAAACCCATGCTTTAAATAACACAAACAACTCTCTGTCCTGGTAGACCGCAGCAAGCACTCTGGCTCATGCAGAAATCAGAGGTTCTTGTTAGCCCCACATTTGGGTCTAGTTCCAAGACGTTGGGCATGGTATTTATTCTGAATTTTGGCTCTCAGATACCAAACACTGCATTATCTCAGTAACTCCCTTCCTTGGCCTTTTTTTATTTAATTCTATTGTTGATGGTAGGGTGCTACTGAAAAGTAAGGACATAAATAATCTATGCCAGCCCTACAGTATATTCTTTACTATTTACAAAAGTAGACCTTTGTTTTTCCTTTAAGGAAGAATAATTCAATTGATGCTAAATCTCTCTAACAATAACTAAAATTAAAATAATAATAGAATTATGAGGCATTCATTTTAAAGTGAATTATCTTGTGTTCTTTAATTGCTAAAAATAATATTTGAAATTAATATTCATTGTTCTAACAAAAAGGAAGAATACTCAGAACACAGATAAATAGGAAAACATTACTCAGCTTATTATTTATATTAATAGCATATGAATTTAAATGTATTTGTTCTGGTTAAGAACTTTTAAGTTACTTGCCTGTCAAGCTAGAGTTTTAAAATTTTGTTTTTAGCCCTGGCTGGTGTAGCTCAGTGGATTGATTGCGGGCTGTGAACAAAAGTGTCGCAGGTTCGATTCCCAGCCAGGGTACATGCCTGGGTTGCAGGCCATAACCCCCAGCAACCGCACATTGATGTTTCTATCTCTCTCTCTATCTCCCTCCTTTCCCTCTCTAAAAATGAATAAAATCTTTTAAAAAATTGTTTTTGTAGTACTAGAACTTTAAAAAAATGAACTTTATTTTTTCTGATTATAAATGTATTATATATATACTCATTACAGAAAGCTTACTAATATTAGATCAAAGAAAACACTGAAACTAATTATTTTGTTTTTACTAATGCTTTCTCTCCTGACCATGTATGAATTTCTGAATAGTCTGTGAATTGTAGGTGATACCACCAATGTGAGAAGAAAATAACCCAAACTGTAACCAAGCAAGTCTCACATAATACATACAGACGCTGAAATGAGGTACACTGACAAATAAAGTGACAACTAAATACCCTGAAGATAATTGCTCTTAGGCACAATCATCCACAGTGGGTTTCTGGCTGTGAGAACACTGATGTGTAACCAGGACTACAAGGCCATTGAGGAGGTGTGAATGGTAGAAATCTGAGGGTGCTGTCCCAATCCTTGATCCAGGAAGAAGTTTTCATGTTATGGCTCCAAAATCAATGAAGCCTCCATCTAAAAGGCATTATCTTTCTTTACCTAAAACATTCTCTTTGTTTTATACAGGTAATTTATTACTATACATATAGAGGTAATTTATTACTATACATTCTCCTGTATATGGAGACATATACAGGTAATTTATTATTATACACCTATGAAAATTAGAATGGAAAGTAATATGATACACAGCAAAACTATAAATATGTGATCAAAAGATACTTTATTTTACTAAATGTTTTGGGTAGGAATTTTTAGTTTTAATGCAAAAACACTTTAAAAATATTGCCAGATACAGTTATTTTTTAATTATCCACATCTGAGTTAAACATAGTTTATTTATGTCAAACATGAAACCCTAAATGGTTTCTCTCAGTCACCAATAATTCTCTCCCTCATTACTAGACAGTAAGAGTGCAGGAAATTTAATATATTTCTATTTTAATCTGAGTAAAACATAATCAGTAAGGTAATTGTGCTGTAACAAAATAATCCAATACATTTACAATCCACATGCAAATCCCTTCAAAATATTTTGGATTATCGGTATCACTTTTAAATATCACTTGCTATAGGAGAGAAATGGGAACAGAATGTAACATTTAAACATTTTTTATTTTACTTTAAAAATGTTTTCAATTATTTACTGCAAGTTGAGACTTACTCTTCTCTAAATTTAAAAGCATTTGACACTATAATCCTGATGGTACATGTGAATAAAACAAACATTTCCAAGTTGAATTGCTATAATTGCTAAAAACACTTACCAATGGAAAATTGGAGTACAGAAGCTGTGGTTGTATTAAGGCCTGTGGTGATCTAGAAAGAGGAATATACCAAAATAAGACAAGATAGAGAGGAAGAGAAAGAGGTAAAAGACTTCCAGAGGAGGAAGGAGAAAAAAACAGAAAAGGAAGGAGACATAAACAGAGGTTGTATTTATCCAGGGGTTAGCTTATTTTTATTGGTATGTCTGAACACAGATACATTTTGTTTCTCTGTGGGGAGCAAAGCTGTGAGATCCTGACTGAGGCACTCTTACTATATTTCTTACTGTATGCTGAAAACTGCTTGCAGGATAATCTACCAGGCAATCTTGATCTTGTGAGGGCACTAACCCAGTCCTTCGACTCACACTACCTCCTCCCCTCCATCCTGCAGCAACAGATCTGGGACCCAAAGCAAATGTCAGAAAAAGGTTAACAACCAAAAACAGAGAGGCAAATTAAAAACAAATGGTGAAAATGAGATTATTTTGAAAAGTGAATAGAATTATAGCAACTAACAGTACAGGATTTCTTTGGGAGTAATGAGATGTTCTAATATTGATTGTGGTAATGGCCGTATATTTTTCTGAATAAACCAAAACCCATGAATTGTATGCTTTAAAAGAATGAATTGTAGAATATGTAGATTATTTCTCAATAAAACTGTTACTCCCCTTCAAAAAAGCAATCAAATTATGGGCCTAGAAATATCCTTCCTGCATATTTCTGTTATTTTCCCTTGGTTTCATGAAGAAGCATGCTTAAATGATTTTCCCCTTACAAGAAATGATACCTTAATTTTAGAACAATTTAACTTAAAAATTTTTTTACTTATATATTCTTCAGAGCACTGACTTTGATCCACACCAGCTCAAATAAGATGAGAATTAAGGTTCTCATTTTCAATGACTCTCTTGTTGGGTTCCTGACCCTGTAAGCTAAAATATGGGATATTTCCCATCCCTGTACTCTGTAAAATTGAAAGCATATAACTGTGTTTTCACCATGGCAGAAACAGTAGGCTGTCTTGCTCTCACTTCTTATATACCACAATGACATCCTTAGCCTTATCCCTTTCCTTTGTTAGTTCCCATTTGGTTAAATTCACAACTGCAGAGGCATCAAGAGATACCCAGTGCATGAATTGTGGTAGGAATTAGTGGACAAATGAGTGAGCCAGCCTCTTGTTCTGTCATATTCAGCTGAGATTTGAATATCAAAAGATCTTGCTTCTACAGCATGTTTTGGCAAGAAGACTGAGCATGTGCTTTAAATACGTGCATTTAAAATTAATGAAGAGCAAGAAAGGTAATACAAGAGAAAGCAAGAGGGGCATTTTACAAGTTGTCCAGTTATCAGTGTAGGTATCGGCTTCTAGCTGACTGGAACCATTGCAAAAATCACTGCTGGGCAGGTAGAAGAAGAAATTCTCTAATTTAAATCTCTCATTATCACAGATTATCTGCTCAAAGAAAACTGGCCCACACTGCCCAGACCTTCTTGCCCCTCACCAGAGTCATTACAGTAAAATGCACCAATAGAATTTTCTTTTAGTAACTAGCTCCTTTTCAAGATTCCTCTAAAATAAATCTGTTTCTCCCTCAAAGCTTTTAGAATATGTTTGACAATTTGTCCTCATGAGTCTCCCCTTGGATAATTTGATGTTAAAGTCCAAAGAGCACATGGAAATTTAAAACTTTTTCACATAATCTGAATGAACACTCTTTCCCCCTCTGATTTTATTTAACTGAGGAGATTCCTGGATGAATTATGAAACACTCCTGAATATAAGTTCTCTGAAACAATGGTATTACATGAGATAAAAGCACAATGGTTATTGCTACTGTCAGTAGTAGGACTGTCAGAGAAAGTCCTATCCTGGTGGTGTAATAAATTAAGCCTTGTGTCACCTGTGTGATCAGGTTCCACAGCTGTGGCCTCTGCTAGCAAACAGCAGGTTGTGTGTAATACTGCCAAATTTAAAATTACATGTGCTGAGGGTGACCCTAGACTTTGATTAGTCATTGATTCTCCTTTTTTTTTCTTTACCAGGAAAGTTGAGAACTGGTATACTGGTTGCCTCTCATTTCTGTACATTTACCCATTTAGTTTATTAGTAAAATTGCCAGCTACAAGAAAGAATAGGAAAAATGAAGAGGAAAAAATAACAAGAAGCATTGCCTATAAAATCTAAGCAGCTATATTTTCATTTGGGTGTTATAAATTATATATTATTCTTGAATTCAAATTTGTAATTTTAGTCTGCAAAGTTATTAAGCCTTTATATCTGACATTCTGAAAAATAAAGGGCCTCTTAAAGAGCTTTTGATAAATAATACAGCAACTTTGAATGTCTGGCAGAGAATTTTTTCCTACCAAATCTCAGTGCTCTTAAATAATCAAATAGACTCCAAACTATAGAAAATTAATATGATCACTAAAATGAATCTTAATAATTGTCTACTGGCTGAGGGTATTCATTCTGCCCCTCTTTCTTGCAAATTTTTATTGAGTTTGATCCCATTTTAGCCCAAACTCACCCTTGTAGCTAAAATGTATTTCTAAATATGTAAGAATAATTCAATAGATATGAGGGGCGACCCCCCAATACCCAGAATTATCTTCTGAAGGGTGGGACCCTTGTAGTATGGGCTTTCCCCACTAGGTGAGTGTTCTAGGAACCCATCTGTATCAGTGTTACTCAGTGGTGTTATTTTTGAAGACTCTTTCAATGTTTGCCCATTTCATAATGGGTGATTTACGAGTGGACCTGTCTATACTATGCTGAGTATTGAGCAGTTTTTTGACCAAAACCAGAATGACCCCCATGCTACACCCTCTCTATTCACCTGATTTTTCCCCAAACGACTTTTTGTTTTGTTTTCCTTGATGAAAAAAGTCCTCAAAAGGAAACATTTTGCCAATGTAGAAGAGGTGAAACAAAAAATGGCAGAAGCACTAAAAGGCATCAAAATCAATGAGTTCATAAACTGTTTTGAGCAGTGGAAAAATCATGGTAGGTGTACTGCATCAAATGGAGAGTACTTTGAAGGTGACTAAAATTTAAACATGTAAGAACAAATACACAATTTTTTAATAAACAAATTCTGGGGTTCTTTTGGGTCCTCCCTCGTACTTTCTTTTTAAATGAATGTAACATAACTAATTTTGTTTTAAGCTCTAAGAGAGCACATTTTCTCTTAAAAGAGTGGATAAATGCATTCCTCATTAACTTGATTTCAGACTAGCAACATGAATAAAGTTAAGTGCCTCTACCTGAAATGTGGAGACTTCACTAAGCTAAATAAAATGTGTGAGGGCCACATAGCACAGCAGCAGTGGAAACATTAATACATGGTGTGCCTCTCTGAAAGCAGATGCCATCTTTCACTGACTTCAATGGAAAAATAATGAAATGGGCCATTTGAGTAACTTCACAAAATGGAGATGTTCTTTTTCATTTTAAAAAATAAAGTGTTAGCCTAGTAAGGGTCTTGGCCATGGTTCTTTGTTTCCCCACTTCAGTAAAAATTAGATTTATAAAAAATAAGAAGATATATTTGTTTTTTATTTTTATTTTTAAAAGATTTTATTTATTTTATTTTGAGACAGAGGGGAAGGGAGAGAGAAAGACAGGGAGAGAAACATCAATGTGTGGTTGCTTCTTGCACACCCCGTACTGGGGACCTGGCCTGCAACGAGGTATGTGCCCTGACTGGGAAATGAACCCTCAACCTTTGGTTTGCAGGCCAGCACTCAATCCACTGAGCCACACCAGCCAGAGTGGCATATTTGTTTTTTAAAGAAGTTTAAGTGCTAATTATTTTCCTCAGTTCTCATGCTCAAGTTTTGACTAGATTCAGTTCTGAGTACCATGCAAATATTTGAATTTTAGCAAACATAGTAGCATGTTAACAGGAATTCCTCACTTTTTATTTGGTTGATCGGCCTTTTTTAAACACAACTTAGGTAAAAAATATATTTTTGCTCCTGGGACACCAATACAGTATAACAATTATTAAAAATTAAAATTGCTACTGTGTAAAATGTGACTGCCATCTTTACCTTTGTTAATATGTCTTCATTGTATTCCCTTTGAGTCTGCAACACAATTTATCTTAGGGAAGTACTTATGATGGTGATATATTGTGAATCCGCATATGCTTTTTTTTTCAGATGAAGATAGCAATCTTGAATTTTTTTTTTAGTTTAAAGGCTTATCTCACATTAATTATGTAATACAAGTCAAGATTAGCCCATTGGAGGTATAAACTCTAATGTTAAATAAACTAGGATATAGTGAAACTGTCAGGATTAAGTACACATGGGATCAAATAAAGTAGATACTTCAGTTTTTATGCAATAGAAATAGGAATGTTGCATTATATTCTTAGGTATGTTTATTTCTTACTAATAAGTAGAAACAAAAATGAATTTGCCAGACATTTCCAGAAATATTACTGAATAGGAGAACATTCTAAAATAGGCATTTATTTTAAGCTCGATTAACTACTGTAAAAATTAAATTTTGTTTTAAGGCTTATAGAGAATTAACTCAGTCATGGTACATTGTTTTAAATGTACTAGCACATCTACTTTTTCAATAAGAACTACACTATCAGAATCATATTTGTCTGCAGGAATATTGTAACACCTTGTGAAACTTGAATTATGAGCATCTATTATTTTAATTTACATCCAATTAATTCTGTTTGTGTTCTAATTTCAACTAAAAACTCTTCAATTTATCAATGTTCTTAACCTTGTATCTTTAATAAATTAAATATATCCATTGCCATAAAAGGTGTATTCAAGCAGCATAAAATAAGAACCATGTTATAAAAATTAATTGACTTTCACATTTTGATAACTAAATCTTCTTTTAATTGCCTAGCTAAGTGTTCCCCCCTTTTATGGTATGGAAGCAAGTCATTTGACCACTTTTAAAGTTAATGAATTTGAAATATAATGTGTGACATAGGAGTGAAAAATATAACCTGTTACTTAAAGCCCCAAGATAAGGAAGATGTGGGAGAGAAAAGGAGAAGTATCGCAGGTCAAATCAAATACAGAAAACAAAGCATAACAAATGTTGTGAGAAGAGTATTAGGTGCAAAGAAACTGGGCCCGAATAATAATTGCTCTATATCCATTTTCAACAATGTGAAATGAATGGTCTCTTCATGCCAGAAAGAAGTACCAAGTAACAGCAAAAGGCACATTAGCCACATGCTGATGGCTAGTGGTTTCACTGTTTTCAATTTAGAATGCTCGAGTTTGATTTTACATATGAGTATAATTCAAGAATGTATCTTTGGCAAGCAAAGTCTAATCAGTCTAAATTAAAGGAAAGTAAATTAAAGCTCCTGAACAATTTGGCAACAAAACTTTTAAAAATTGGTTTATTCAGTGTGCTCTTTCACTTAAAAAATTAGTTAGGAAACAATTTTAAGGTGACAAAATTGCTCATCTAATATTTCTTGCTTGCAAGGAGAAAATAAGTTTAGAACTGAAGTTTTTATACAAGAACTTATAAGTCATTATTTATGACACATGTGACACATATATCTATATACTTAAATAGTATATGTTTAAGGAATGTGTATAATTAACATGTCCTGTTGCACAGCTTAATGCATATCATATTCATATTTTTAAAAAGCCATCTAATCATAATGATATACCATGTTTAATGTGATCACTGATGTTTCCAATTTTATTACTGAATTCTTAATTTTTGCATTTGAAAATAAATCATAAAATCATTGCTCCCAATTTTGAGATTTTGTAACAAAACTCATAATATAAATAATACTGCAAATTTTCATCTGAACTATAAAAGCCTAAGAGAACCTTTTGTTGGCACAAAGCTCAGTAAAGACAATGTATTTGGAATAATGTACATAAACAGCATACACTTACCAATTCTCTTGGGCCATACGGCTCGCAGAAGGTGACAGCATTGCCATGCATGATTGCGCCACACTGTTCTCCAGTCTCACAGTTGCTACATTCAACCCTGTGGGAACACAGAATGCATCCCTGGTCTGAGGACTAAGTAGCACACAGTGGTTTATTGCTCAGAGAAGGAACAAGGTAATAATTATGGTTCAGTTCAAATCAATTTTTTAAGGAAAATAATGGTATTTTTGTATTGTGACATGTTCTTTAACATGTCGCCAGAAAGACAAACTTAAATCCCAGTTCTTTCAGTTACTTGCAGTGGTGGGTAAGTTACTTAACCTCCCAAAGTTTCAGTTTTCTCACCCATAGAATGAGGATATAATATGGACCTAAACTCACATAGTTATTGTGCAGATTAAATGAGAGAGTGTATGTAAAACCAGGAATTCAGAAGCAATCTCAGAGTTGGCAGATGGAATTATTATCAATAAATATGTATAATGTGTACATCCAATATAAGGATGTTAGCAAACATTAAAAATAAGCAAAGTAATATATAGTGAACTAAAAATCTGTATCTCTGAAATAAAAAAAGTTTTATAAATTTTAAATTTTTGAGATTTAATTAGTATAAATGTTTAAAATTGTTGGTCTCAAATAAATTTTGCATATCTACAAAATATACCATGCTAAAAGTAATGGAATCAGATTATATTTAACCCACATATTAATATAAAATATACACAGATTCTAATTCAAGCAAAGTTTGGATACTGAGTTAATATATTAACTTTACAAATAATTTAGTTAGCTGCTTTCTTTATTAGTGTAAAATGAAATGGTTAATAAATCATTAGGACAGGATTTCAAGAATAAGCTTATCCATGTTTTTGGTAGAAAATGAATTTATATATATTCTGGATTTGACTTTGCATATTTGTAACAATAGTTACGATGCTCTGCATCATGACATTTCAACCTACAACCATTACATACCTACATGCAGAAAGATAGATCTGCTCCCTCTGTCTGAACCTCAAACAACATGAGAGCTGTATTTCATGCATAAAAAATGTTTTCAAAGACTTTCACATTCTAGGTGCCAAACACTGTGGAAAGAGTACAGTGCCCATTGTTTTGGAGATCACTGCATTGTGCCCTTTCAGCAGTTTGCTAATTTTAGAGAAAGAAGAAGTAGGAACACCCATTCAAATAGGAAGACTAAAGTGTGAAAAGATGTCAGGTAGTGCATAAAGCCTAGAGGCAGTAGCACAATATGTAAAAACTGGCAAATAATTGCATTTCCTGCATATATATTGCATGGAATAAATGTTATCATTCCAATCTTTTGAGTTGTGTTCCTACACCAGGAGATAAAAATGGTCAAGAACCTTTAATTTTTTGTAGAATAAACAGGGAATAATTTGTGATGCTACCATTGCTAATATCAGTAGGAGATTTAAATCTTTTCTTGATTGCTGTGATTTAGCATTAGAAGAGATAGAGTAGTAGCTTCATAAGGGCAATAAACATGTCTCTTATTCACCATTTTATGCCTTGCACATTGTATTCTGTAAAAATTTGTTGAATGAAGGAATGAATATAAGACAGTTTCATAAATATAACTATTATTAAGGCCTGAGTTCCGAAGAACTTAGAATAGTGCCTGGCACATATCAAGAACAATGTGTTAGTGTGTGAGTTGTTGTTATTATTATTATTGATTTCAACCATTTTCATCCAGAACTTGTATATTAGTTCTTCCCCCCATGAAGAACCTATTACATGAACTTTTTACTACTGTTTTTCTGTTCTTTAAACTATACATTATTTTTTTCAAGGATTTGTGATTGTAATAAAAGAACAGAGAAGGAGCACAAAAATTATAGTGGGATTCTCACTTAGTGACTGATGAGAATTGTTTGGCTTCTAAGTCATCATAAAATGGCTTCAGAAAAACATCAACTTTGACAAAAAAATATTAAAAGAATTTTCAAACCTCACAATAGCTGTCTACCATTTCCCTCCAATAACTCTAAATTAAAAGCATCATTGTTGATGTGTAGTCCAAGGCCTGATGTTGAAATTCCCATAGTAATAATTCTATCTATAAATATTGATTAGTGGTCCCCAAATCAATTATATATCAGAAAAATAGTATCTGTATAAAATATATGAATTACAGACCTCCATGCCCCATTGTTTTGATTAAATAGGATTCAGTTGAATCCTAGATACCTGTATATTGTTTAAAGGTGACTCTAACATACAAGGCCTATAACCTGGCATTAGGGAACCAGAGAATAGATATCAGATGTTTGATGTGTTTGGAGAACCACTTCTATTTTGTGGAACAACTGGAGTTAAAACACTAGTGAAAAAAAAAGCAAACAGATATAGTCTTGCTCCCCATTTGGCTCAACAACCCCTCTAGAACTTTTTCTTCTTCATTGTGTTTTATAGCTCTAGAAATTTAAAATAAAATTTCTAAGGGCATTGGTACCCTCTTGAAATTTAGAGATTTAGAATTATCAGTATTCAGAATTACTCATTGGGTTGTTGTTAGTTGGAGGTACAATGGCTTCACCAAGGACTGATGGAACAAATCCATCAGCTTCCTGCCAAGGTCTTTTTTGTCCTTTACTTGAATTTCTCACAGTCTGATTGGATTTGTCAATATAATTTATTATAATTTCAATCTGAATGCTCATCCATCTGGGTGGTCAAATAAATCCACTCTTAGCTGCCAATGCTGTTATTTATTCATTCATCATTCATTAACTTGTTTTTGAAATTAACAAACTTGTGTGAGAACCTATAGGCACTATGGTGAGCTTTAGTGGTACAAAGATGAATAAAGCAGCATCATTTTCTTCCAGGAATTTATACTCCAGAAGGAAAGGCAGAGAAACAAGCACACAATTGCAATATGGGGTGCCAGAGCAATGACAGCTATTTGTTGTGTTCAGTTATACTCCAGACACTCCAAAGCCCATTAAAGTATCTCAACCACTCTGTAAGACAGTTATCAGCATCCTCATTTTACTAATAAGAAAATGAGCTTCAGAGAACTTAAGCATGTATTCAAGTCAGACAGCTGTGAAATTAACAGTTGCAATATGGACCCAGGGTTTACTAATTCCAACAACCATCACATTTTCTGTAGCTCCCCATCCCTTACAGCAGGAGTACTCTGGTTTTGATGGTACCTAAGTCAGACTGGGGAAGAGAAAATACCTAAAGGAGGAGGTCCCAGACTGGTCCTGAATGAAAAATAGGAGTTATTCAAGCAAGGAAGAAAGGTGTGGTTGTGATAATGTGCAAAAGATGCAGAGATTACAACACAAGTTGAAATGCTACTTCAGTGCATTAGTATGGTTGGAACCATACTGGTGGTACATGAAAGAAGGGTGGCAAAGGATGGGGCTGGAAAGTGGGAATCAGTACATTAAAGGTTTAAAGGTTTCATGTACCACTTACCATATAATATGTACTGTGCTAGAAGCTCTGCAACTAATGCCTCAATTAATTTATGTAAAACTCCTCTCTCTATTTTTATCCCCACTTAAAGGGTGTTAAAACTGAGATTTAGAGATAGTAAATGATTGTCCAAGGTTACACAGCTTGAAGTCACAGAACTGGGATTCAAACTGCCATTATCAGTCATGATACAAACCCAACTTATAGGAAAATTACTTTAGCAAATGGATTGGAAATAGAAAAAACAGGACTATTGATGGAACCCAAGTAAGATATGATAGTGCCTGAAATAAGGTGGAGGTGGAGAAAATTTGGCATATTCTAGATTAGTGCTATTCAATAGAAATGTAATATGAGCCACATGTAATTTTCAACTTGCTAATGGTTACATTAACCATTGTAAAGGAACATGTGAAATTAATTTTAATAATATTTTATTAAATGTATTCAAAGTATATTTTAACATTTAACTAATATAAAATTATTAATGACATAGTTTATATTCTCTGTTCACAATAAGTTTCTTCAAATTGTGGGGTGTATTTTACCCTAAAAGCACATCTCAATTCTGACTAGCCACATTCCAAGTGCTCATCAGCCATGTGACTAGTGGCTACCATATTGGACAGCATGACTCTCTGGGATTACAGGGCTTGGAAACTGACTGCTCTCTGGTTATGTTGACAACTGGAGATGACATGCTGACAACTAGAGATGACCAGCTGACAATGATTATATGTATCTGAATTTCAGAGGAAGGAGAACAGAACTGACTTGACAGTTTAAGATATGGTTTAAATCACAGTAGTACATATTATTGGGGCTCAGGGAGAAGAGAAGATATACAAAGTGAGAAAAGAAGCAGTTAAAAATGAATTTCAGGGAAAAAATCATATTGTCAATAGTCTGGTTTCTGGAAAGCTCTAACCATCATCATGAGCCTTCACTGCATATCAATCTGAGCCTATTTCCACTTACTTTCCCATGATGGTTGGTTGTAGATAATTTTTATTCACATTCCTCACAATCTGTGCTTCCCATCAAGGTGACTTTCCTAATACAACATGACCTTACTAATATTTCTTTTTCTATCATTAAATTTAACTATTGTACAACTAGACACACAAATACCATTATCATAATGGAAAAGATAAATCATAATATCATGATGAACAGGATTATCTTCATGGAGACCAGATCATGAAATGGGCAGCTAGTGGCCATGACTTTATAGAAGAAAATGGTGATTCATGTCAGAAAGACAAGGTGAGTTTTTAAAACATACAAATGTAAGTAAACATCCATATTCCAAGAAAAGTAATTCCCCAGTATTTAAAACAATACTTAAGTGTCAGTAAAGTCTTATGCTCCTCTCTTCCTCAAATTGCCTCTGGGTCTAACCATTTAACTTGGTTGAGTAGACATAGGTACTTAACTCCAATGGGTGTTCCCTGTGAATAACAGTATTATGAAATCCCACTCTTTCCTTATGGAAAAATTCTATGAGTTCCTAAGAACTGAGGTTCAATTTGCTGAATGATGAGAAGTCCAGTATTTTCAGGCTCAGAGAAAGAAAATGCTGATTTTCCCTAACATTTAAACTGTGGCCTCACAATAGAATTTTTTTCTCAGGAAAATGATGAGCTTTGTAAAGTTAGATAATATATTCTTCAGAGATTGGTGGAAAGAAGAAAGTTTTAAGTATTCCCAGTTGTACAAACTTGTTTTTCAATATAAAAAGGAATAAGACCTCCCAGGTTAAGGTCTGCTTCATAGAAAAAGTAATACTGAATATTACTTTAATCTAAATAAATATATGTCTTCCCCTTCTTTTTCTTTTTACTGATAGAAAAAAAAACCAGAACATAAGAATCTGATAAATACAATGGCTCATCATACAAATCACCCACCTCAAAATGTATTCTGCCATGAGCAGTATGATTAAAAGACATTTTAAGTGAAATGCTTGCTGTCCCCAAAGACCATGCAAAGCCTGAATTTATTAAACTCTTGCTGAACCTATTTATCACACACTTAGGTTCCACATGAAGCTTATCTATTACTAGAGTTCACAGATCATTGCATGTTTGAGTTAGGGGGCACCTAAAATATTACTGAGTCTTCTCACCCCCTCATTTTACAAATGACAGAACAAGACTAAAATTCAGGTTCACTGGCTCCTTGTACAATAATTCTTTCCAGTCCACTGTAAAGCAGCCTGTAAGAGAAAGGAACTCTGATTCTATGAAAACAAAGTGCATTTCAGAGAGTGTTTTTCATCATTTTTACTGTCATAGTTTATTTTGAAAGGCTAAAATGACTTTTCTTAAAATATTTTTCTTTTATAGAGGATCTTGTTTTGCTAGTAAAAATGTACAAAAAAAGAAAAATGTTATGGACTTTACAGAAAATGTTAAGAATGAATTCACTGAACTGTAGGACATAATCAAATTCAATATTCTTTTACTTATGTACTGCCTTAGATAACTCATTACTATTTTATACATATATTATAATGTTATCATTTTTTTCATTAGCAAAAACATAAAAGAATCAGTAAATATAAAGGCAGGTGCTTGTTGACCAAGAGGACTAGGATCAAACCTTAAACATAAAAGAAAAAGAAATGCTTTCAACCAAAGTTTTGTTTTTCACTATTACAAGCTCCTTGGCAGTTTGAAAATTGTTATTTTGGGGTCAATTTTCTATCTTTGTTTTTATTTTTTAGGTGGCTTTTTTTTTCTACATGGGATAAAGAATTATATGTGATGTACATTTGCTGTAGAGATTACACTTCTGAAAGTATAATTATGTTTTTAATCCAATTTTTAAATTATTAAGCTGGAAAACATGCCAAAGCACCCACTCAGAATGCACAGAGGAAGATAAAGTGAAATGTTCCTGGAGTCCAGAGGCCCCACATATTGCAGTGACCCATGCAGGACTTTCAGGATTCAGGAAAGAGGAGGAGGATTAGTAAGAAAATTAGGCATCTTCTCACAACTGGGGATTTATGAATGGTTGGTGGTGACATCATCCTGATAACAGTAAATAAATAACAAATATTATTTTCTCAAGAGCAGTCTAATTACATGGCTCATTCTTATTAGGTCACTGGGAAATCAATCAGCCTTTAGTCAGGCACTCTGCCGAAACAAGTTAATCACCTGGAAACTCACTGACAATCATTTACCATCAAGTTCTCATTTGAGATGCATGTTTGTCCCCAGCCATTTGTCCCCAAGACTGAGGACATTGTATTATCTGTTCATAATTTATTGCCTCTGAAGGAGGCTGTGTCTGAGACTTAGCCTCAGAAGAAGCAATACAGCATTCTATGAGCCAGAATTGTCTATTCACCAGCATTTCTGAATGATATTAAAATAACTTCAATATTTTTTCTGATGATAAAAATTACTTTAAAATGGAAAAAAGGAAAAGAAAAATATCTTGTAATTTCCTGACCCAAGGAAAACACATTTCTTCCCACACACGCTGACACTGCATATGCTGACAAAATCTGGTATGTGAGCTTGTGAGGCCAGGATAGATCAGGGACAGTGAAACCCCAAAGGAAATGGGACCCTGCCAGCCATTTGGTAGTAGGGCATTCAGCTGACTTCTGGAGACACCTTGTACTTTCCATTCAAACCTCAGTGACCAGAACACTCAACTTTTCCCCATAAATATATGGTTTTATGATAAAGAGGCATGACTATTTACTTACAAAAGATCAAACTTTTTAAAAAATCTCAAAAATTCTATTCTTTTTGTAAATGTGGGATATTTTTAATTTTTATTTTATTTTATTGATTATGCTATTACAGTTGCCCCATTTTTTCTCCCCTTTTACCCCTCCACCCTGCACCTCCCTCCCTCCAGCATCCACCCTCCCCACCCCCTTAGTTCATGTTCATGGATTGTACATAAAAGTTCTTTGGCTTCTCCATTTCCTATACTATTCTTAACCTCCTTCTGTCTATTTTGTGCCTACCAATTATGCTTCTTATTCCCTATAACTTTTCTCCCCATTCTTGCCATCCCTCTTACTTCTGATAATTCTCCATGTGATCTTCATTTCTGTGATTCTGTTCCTGTTCTAGTTGTTTGCTTAGTTTTGTTTTTCTTTTTTTTAGGTTCAGTTGTTCATAGTTGTGAATTTGTTGTCATTTTACTGTTCATAGTTTTTATTATTGTTCAAGTACAGTTGTCTCCATTTCCCCCCACAATGTCCCCCCCACCTATCCCCATGTTCATAGTTTTTTTATTCTTCTTTTTATTAGATAAGTCCCTTAACATTTCATGTAATAAGGGCTTGATGATGATGAACACCTTTAACTTGACCTTATCTGGGAAGCACTTTAGCTGCCCTTCCATTCTAAATTATAGCTTTGCTGGATAGAGTAATCTTTTTTTTTTAAAGATTTTATTTATTTATTTTTAGAGAGGGAAGGGAGGGAGAAAGAGAGAGAGAGAGAAACATCAATGTGTGGTTGCTGGGGGCCGTGGCCTGCAACCCAGGCATGTGCCCTTACTGGGAATCAAACCTGTGACATTTTGGTTCGCAGCCCGCACTCAATCCACTGAGCTACGCCAGCCAGGGCTAGATAGAGTGATCTTGGTTGTATGCCCTTGCCTTTCATAACTTTGAATATTTTTTCCACCCCCTTCTTGCCTGCAAGATTTTGTTTGAGAAATCAGCTGATAGTCTTATGGGAACTCATTTGTAGGTAACTGCCTTTTCCTGCTGCTTTGAAGATTTTCTCCTTATCTTTAATCTTAGATAACTCAATTATAATGTGTCTTGGTGTGTTTCTTCTTGGATCCAACTTCTTTGGGACTCTCTGAGCATCCTGGACTTGCATGTCTAGTTCCTTCACCAGACTAAGGAAGTTTTCCTTCACTATTTTTTCAAATAAGTTTTCAATTTCTTTCACTTCCTCTTCTTCTTTTGGAATGTTTAATGAGGAGAGGCTGAGGAACCACTAGGACAACTTTAAGTGTTTCAACATCTGAATCATAGGGGTAAATGTGGAATATTTTTGTTAAAAAACGGCAAGAAAAGTTCCCTCTATGAGACAGAAAAATATCACCTTCAATGATGCCATTACTTATTTCTATGGAGTTAAAACATGTTCTAAACTTGAAAATGACAAACTCCATTTAAGCTCATTCTGTCTTATTACTTCTCACTGAGGAAGGTAAGAAAACTCTCCTTATTTCACTAGGGAGTTTTAAAATTTGATCTCTCCTTTGTTAACAGGCACAATGACAAATGTTATTTGGATTAAAATAAATCTTCTGATGTGCTGCTACTGCACACAACATTCTGACCTACTACTATGGTGAATTCTACTACATGCTGCTTGAAGAAATATTTTTTCACTTGTTTCAAATGTGTTTGATGTTTAATTCCACTGAGTGAGTTCTTGTTTCTCTCATCTAAAACAGAGATTAAAGAAGGAAATACTATGCCTCCAGATTCACACCTTATTAGTGGGCCACATCCTGGATAACTTTTCTATTGTAAATAAAACTTTATCCCAGAGTCATTACATCATGGTAAGAAAGGTAAGAAATGGAAGCAAAAAAGGAAGGTTAGAAGGGAGTTTTGTAATACGAGAATACAATTATTAACAAAAGAGCAGAAAGGATGGGATATGGTGGAACAAAAGCAAGGAAGTGAGAGAAGTAGAGAAAGATGCAAATACAATCAGAATGTCAGACCATCAAACCCAATACATCAAACTATAATTCTACAACCTCAAAATGTGCAGATATATTACAGGTCCTAGAAGAGATATGTCACCAGAGAAAACATTTTAGCTTTCCCGATTTTCCTCATTATTTACAATCTCCCTTGGTTACGTGTTCTTGAAAAAAATGTAAGGTTTATGCTCCATGTTCCATC
Organism: Phyllostomus hastatus; assembly: GCF_019186645.2. Classification (NCBI taxonomy): domain Eukaryota; kingdom Metazoa; phylum Chordata; class Mammalia; order Chiroptera; family Phyllostomidae; genus Phyllostomus; species Phyllostomus hastatus. Next base: position 45,534,228 of record NW_025334041.1, read on the forward strand.
TTGAGCTTCAATAAGCTTCCATCCAAGCTTATTGTCATATGTCTTCTAAGTGATCATCAGTACAAAAAAATCCCTTGGAGACCCCTCAGCAGTGGCATGGAGACTATGATGTCCATGACTAGTGCTTTTCTTCAACCAGCATGGTCTTTCAGGCTTACTTGCCTATGTGCCTGCTGGATACTGAGAAAAATTCATGCACTTTTATCCAGTTTCCTTCTCAGGGGTGTTATCCATCACTCTTACTTTCTCTGATTACTTGGAAACTGCACTTAATTGTGATTCTCATATTTGGGGAGTAAATTGAGTCCCCTTTGTTTTCGTTATTTATGGGTGCTCCAAGGCACTCAAGAACTATGAAGTAGTTTTACTGCTTGCTTGTCTTCTTTTTTTCTTCTTTTCTCTTATGGGCTGTGCTATCAGTCACTGAATAAAACTCCAGCTAGAATAACTCAAAGTCCATCTTAGAATCTCAGTGTTTTCATACCCTTTGTTGAGACAATTATATTTTGTCAAAGAAAATGAACTTTAATAAGCCAAATCACCAATCTTTTTGCTCCATTTCAGAATAATTGCTCCAATAAATTTTGTATTTTCACAAAAATTCAAAATGCAAGTCTGTGATCTGTATTTCTCCAATCCTGTAGTTTTATATTTTACATGCAAAAATAGAAACGGTCCAGACTTTTCTTTTTTTCCCCCAAGTCTTTTCTTGATTCAAGCAATCCTATGCAATTCCAGGCATGACTTTAGCTTCCTTAGCTGTAAATTGTGGGCTTTCTGAATGATAAGCTGACTGACAATTCACAGTGGTCTTCACATCCCATAGGATCTGAAACAACTTCACTCATGTCTTCCTTCTTGATGTCTCATACCCCTGTTGGCATCACAACTTATTTATCTAAGATGCTTCTTTTGAGGAGTGATTCCTGTTCTTCCCTGATCTCTGCTGTATAGGACATCTCTGCTACTATTATTGTGCTGGAGGGGAAACATCTGTTGTCGTCTAGTTGCCATTTATCATCATGTCTTCTAATAGTCCCAAGTTTCCCACTAGAACATCAGAGTCTAGTGATAACTCTGGATACCTTCTGTGATCTTCAGAAAACAAGCATTAAAGGGCTAATCTTCTAAGCACAACAAAAATTTCTTCTTGATTTCATAATTTCTTGGAGGATAAAGGCACTTTTTAAGAAAACAAATTGTTTTTTAAGAATTTATTCACTTTTTAATTCCTTTAACTCTCTCTCAACTTCAAGTTATGAATCAGATATGTCTCCTATTTAATTTTATTTCTTATTGTTAAATTTTTAACGTATTGATTTTAGAGAGAGAGGATGGGAAAGTGAGAGAGGGAAAAAGAGAGAATGAGGGAAGGAGAGAGAGAGAACAGTAATTTGTTGTTCCAATTATTTATGCATTCATTGGTTGATTCCTGTAAAACCGAGGGCTGAACTTGCAACCTTGGTGTATTGGGACAATACTCTAACCAACTGCACTATCCAGCCAGGGCTTATTGCTGAAAAATTCTATAGAGTAAATTTGCACACAGTGAAATACACAGATCTTAACTTTTGACAAATGCATACATCTATGTAACCTATACCCTATGAAGATATATAATATGTTCATTACCCCCTAAAGTTCCTCATACCACTTTCCAGTCAATTCCTCATCCCTGAAATAACCACTGATCTAATTCTATCACCTTAGGTATGTTTGCCTAATCTAGATTTTCATATCAATGAAACCACACAGTAAAAATACTTTGGGCTTGGCTTCTTTCATTCTACACAATAATTTTGAGATTTAGCCATGTTGTTTCAATTATCAATAATTCATTCCTCTTTATTGCTGAGTAGAATTCCTTTGTATGGGTGTATCACTGTTTATCCATTCTCTTGTTGATGGGTGCCTGAGATATTGCCAGCTTTTGGCTACCAGTATATTTATTTTTAATAAAAATTCTGTATCTCCATTCATATGAAATTCTGGCAGTGTTTATATCACACTAAAATAGTTTAATTCATAAAAAGAAACTATGAAATATGGTTAGTGCACAAGTAGTAGATGCTTAAGTGAAATGTTAATGAGATAAAGCATACCTGTAAGTCTTTATATTCCATCTAAATTTAGTTTTACATGAGGTTTTTCTTCCCATTTTTTGGTTAGAGTGTTGTCTACATATGAATAAGACTCCACTGATTCTCTACATCATCAATAGTACAATCATACTAAACATACTCGATGGTGGGGATTTGTCAGCAGTACTGATAAACTGATGTTGTTCCATTCATATTCTCTCTAACCTTCTTGTATTCAATGGTACATTTGAAATGATAAAGTTACTCTTGTGGTCCACAGGTATTAACTGTGTGTGGTTCAGCATCAGGGCAAAGTTAGAGTGAAGAAGCCTCACTCTCACCAAGCCTGAACCACCATTGTATTTCCCTGAAGGGTTTGTGTTGTTCTTTTTACTTGTAACTTTTTATCTCTCATTCAAACATAGAATAAGAACCTCCTGGGAGAGTAGGAAAATAAAGGGCTACTTCCTTAGTAGCAACCAGAGAAAATTGGTCCAGGGTGGGACAAAGAGCAGGAGAACTCCATGCTCTACATTTCAGGAGGCAGAAGGACCACAGCTCCATGATAGCACACCAGAGCACAGCATCACACAGATGCCCAAGGCCCAGGTCCAGGAACATCAGAACAGCTTCTATGCTCTTAAACAGGGCTCAAAACAGAGCCACTGCCCAAAGGAGTGCTTAGCAGAGGGATGAAAACTATCTGTGTGGACCAGTCACCAAAGACTAGATGAGCTGGGGAGGACTCAGTGAGTACCTACAGGAACAGATGACAGTGGGACCAGAAGAACATCCTCCCCAGCCTCCTGCTTTTGCACTAATTTATTTGAAACTTAGACACATCAGAGAAATTGGAGAGGGCAAGCCAAAGTTGACTAAAATTAAGTTTCTATCCTTCATAGAAAGAGGACAATAAAAAGAGGTTAAGTTAGGTTGTGAAAGAATAAAGAACATTTTATTTCTCTGATATCCAAGTTTGTGAACAGAATCCATAACTGTTAGACTTGTGTAAACATAAACAATTTTGGAAGGACTGGCAGAAATGGTTAACAGTGTTGCCTCTGGAAGAAGGGTATATAGGTCTAGTGTGGGAATAAAGCTTACTTTTATTATTCTATTATTATCTTTGACTTTTCACTATGTACATTTACTAATTTTTGAATCAAATCTAATATTTGAACTAAGTAGATAGTACATTCAATACTGAGTTGATGTAAAAAAGTTTCTTGGTTCTATTACAATTGCTGTCACATACTTGGAATAGTAACTTGGCAATTATGATCATTCATAATAATAGTAGCATCATTTTGTGTTCCTTATTTTTTCTCATAGTCATTTGCACATGATATCAGAAACTTGGATGGAGTGAAAGTTGATTTCATTGCATAAAGTTGATGGAAACAAATGTAAGTGATTAACTTTTAAACTGATCTACCTCTCCATCATTGTATAGACATAACTTTAGTTTCTTAATTTCTCTTTTTGCTTGTCCTTAAAAATTAAAAATTAAATAAGGTATATGATGTTTTTGGAACCCTATAGAAGAAACATGGTGATAAAAACAGCACATTTTTCTCTTGAGGAAAATTATTTCGTGATGCATTTATTCATGGGAATTTGGCCAAAAGCAGCATACCAAGGACTTTGTTTCTACCTGGTGTGTGGCAGCAACACAGTTGTGGTGCTGGTAGCAAGGATCCTCCTTCCACATAGCCACAAAGTCACCCACTGGTTTCTAACTCAGTGGGAGTAAAGGGAATCAAAGTCAGTATCATAAGGGATGAAATTCACATGCCAATATGTGTACCAAGAAAACAGAGATTTCAAAAAGTGAAAACTGTTTATGAAGTTACAAAACATAGTTGGCTTTGTTACTTATTGAAAATACTCCATGAGATAACCTGATTTTACTGGGTTCTGGTTTCCGACTTTAGGAAGTTTATGTCTATTTTTCATGGGGTTTAAGGTATCCAATATCCTGTTTTCCCCCTTCTCTATGATTGTGCCATAATATATTTTCATTATATTCCACATGTTATATAATACAGATATGTTTCATCTGATGTTTGTTTTTCAACCAACTGCAATGATGGAACATTTGGAGACTCATTTAAATAAACTGGCTGAAGATTATTTTAATAATATTTTTGTTCATATCTGGGCTTACAGGAGATAAGAAGAACAATATGCAAATACACCAGAGAGGAAGAGAGAAAAGAAGGGAAGGAAGGAGAAAGGGAGAAAGTAAGGAAAGAGAAAAGGAGAGAAAAAGTAAGAGAAAGGGGGGATAGGGAGGGAAAGAAAGAAATGTAGGAAAGGAGAGAGAGTGAGAGAATGAGGGAGGGAACTAACTTGTACTGAGAACCTATGGTACCAGACCTCTTCAGACTTATCAAACTTTAAAACATGTGTAAGGATAGTATTAGTCTCACTTTTACTGACAAGACAATGGGGCTCAGAGAGGTGAGGCAAACTATTTGCTTTTTTCAAGGTACCCAGCTGACAAGGGCCTACCTAGTTCAAGAGTCAAAGCAGACTGGCTGGACCTCAGAACCCCTGCCACCTTCTGTTCAGCAAAGTCATCTCTCAGATGATGAGAATTTCATGCCTTTTTAAAAAATATATTAAAGAGGCTAGATGAAAGAGCTGGTTGGCAATAAGGGATAAAGTAAATTTACTCTGAAACATATTTGATAGAAGACAGAAATACATGGTCTTTAAAGGTTTTTTTTTAAGCAGGAAAAACTATACCTTAAGTAAAAGAGACGTAAAATCCATAACTTTGGTCAAGAAAGTATAGATCAGTCATGAAAATGGGTGAAGCAAAATCAATCACACCTTATTGATTTTCAAAACAACAAAATTTGAACCACATAAAAGTCACATTTTGTATATGTCAAGGAAACTCACTGAAGAAAATGAATTAGCTTGACAGAAATGAACTTGCCTTGAAAGAAACAAATCATACAATACCATCTACATTAATGGAATATAAAAATGCCAAATGTCAGGAGAAGTAGAGAATTTTTCCTGGGTAAAAGCAATGCTTAGAAAGGTTTTTGGTTTTTTTTGCCTTTTTGTAATAAAGAGTTTCCATTTATTTTAAGAAATTTATATTTATGTTTATAGGAAAGTAAAGTTTTGCTGATAAGTTATTTCTTTAAATGGCATATAAATTATGTGACTTCATGACTCTGTCTAGTCTGATTTTGTTTGTGTATTTACACATGTAATATCTAGAGCTACACTTCTTTCTAGAAAAGACACAAAAAGTTCCCATCTAGCACTTAAGCACCAATATTCTCTATATGACAAGGGCCATTTTTTTCCAAGAAACTCCCACAAGGGTCATCTCTCCTTTTTTGGAACCACTGCATGTTTATATCTCTCTAAACCAGGATTTCTATCCTGGATTATAATCTTTTAGAAAATGTTTTTAGTTTTCCTCTACTGAACTACAAACTACTCGAGAGAAGAAACCATATCTGCTTTTAATTTACTATATAAATAAAATAATTATTGTTTAATATTTGTTGAACAGTAAAAATAAACAAAAAGCAGAAATGGATATCAAATGCTGACATCTGAGGATAAAGTGGTTGGTTATTCTCTTTTCTAGTCTCGACTATTGGGTGATTTTGGTTGCAACTTGAAAGTTTACATTAGAGCTTCTTCTATTTTATCTTGAACTCTCAATTGTGTATAGAAAACCATCACAGAAAATCCACATTCAGATATTCTCTCAAACTGTGCAGACTGATTGTAGCTCTGGGTCAACAGGCTTATTTCTCCAAAGTCAGCAATAATACAATGGCCAAGAAATTCATGCACCCATTTATGTATTCAAGTTTTTAACAAATGAGTTTTGGTACATCATTTCTTTGCCCTCAAAAATCTCATGAAATCGCACATAAATAATCTTTGAAGAAGTGATTGGAGTATAATGATGAGGTGACCTAATGACTTAGAAGTTATTTGAAAGTATGATTGAAATCATCTGTCATTTCAGATAAATCATTTCCCTTTTTCACTTGGCACAAGTGCAATTAGACATATTAAAACTTAATGTTGTTTGGACATTCACACACGAAAGGGATCAGCTACTAGTAAGCTTGTTTTTCTTTGTTTTTGTTTTTGTAATAATGCAGATATTCTCATAGGACTTCAACCCTGGGTATGACTAAAGAGGTATAAGATTCCATATAATTATTTAAGGTTTCTTTTTATCTCATTAAAAAGTTAATGTTTTCTGTGTAAAAACTTAAACAAGTGGGGAAAAAAGCCCCATCTAACCACACCCATGGGTTTGAGGAGTACCTAGGTTTCAGTTCATGAAGTAGACAATACACAATCTACATTAAGCCCAGGTCCCTACTTAAACAATTCTCACTGATACCTTAGTGCTAAAGAACAATTTAATTTTATATAACTGCTTCAAGGGAGCATTAACATCATCTCTTTTTTTGCATGAAAAAAACCTAAGTGGGACATATTCCTGTAACTTACCATATATTTGGATTCAATTCCAGTTGGTGGTAGGAATCAAAATCATCTCGTAGGATAATACTGTCGCTATGTATTTCAGCTAAAAGAAAAAAGTATTTAGAAAATATTATACTAAACAATAGATTTAACTATAGAAAAGGGTCAATGTGGTACATTTATGAGAAATAATAGTATTTTAAGTTAAAAATGAATTTTAAATGAGCAGTTGATTATGTTTGTTTTGTCCCTAAACTACTAAGGGAAAAAAAGTAAAGACTCTCTGCTCTTTAGATATATCTGGAAACCAGAGCCCCCAAAAGGAAACCAAAGTGTCACCAGACAGGAAAGGTAGGTAGGCCAAGGACAGCACAAACCTATAGGGAGAGGTAATACAAGACTTGCCTTTCATAGCTCAACATGCCCAGGAGAGATTCAGTGTCTAGCCCACTGTAAAGTATAGACAGAACAGAACATTCTATTTGTTATCAGCTGACCTTACTGGTATTTACTAACCCATTTTTCTCTTTCCTACACTATCCCTCTTGCCCCAGCTTTCTTTCTCTCATTCCCTATATTCACTCATTTTTTATTTAATATGTCTCAAATTAATGTCCCTCCCCCCACTCAGAGCTGCATAGGAGAAATCATTGACATGAATAAGTAAAACTTCTAAGAAAATAAAGTCATGTTAGAAGTCAGAAGGAATACCAGGGAACTATCCATAGTTTTCACTGTATTATCACTACACTTGAGATTATAGCAAGCACACATGTTTTAAGCTCTAGAACTTTGGGCCTGCTAAGAGCAAACAATATTTTCATAGCTATATAGTATGTGATATCTCCACTGAATAGAGGGTGGGTAAGTAAAAACAATTTCATGGCCAGGTACAATGTAAGTGGACTGATTTTTAAGGTTCTGTGAGAAACAATAATTATTTCTATTCAAGGTATAAAAAATGAATTTTGTGCTTATAAACTCACTCATATGCTTCCCATGATTTGCTTGGGAAGTTTGTCTCAGCTAATATAAATTCTCTGAGCTTATACAATTTTGTCTGAACTAGTTTACATATGCTTTTGGAGAAGTGAAAATCATTTGATCTAATCAACAAAAAATAACCACTTTAGTTTTTTTCCAAAGATGATATTTTACTTTTTTGGGTGGGCAGTGGTGGGGGTGCGGGTGCTCACTAAACTCACTGAGTAATTAAACTCAACTCCAAATATCAGAAAGCATACTTATAAATTCTCTTTGGTGGTATCACCACCTATAGCCATCCTCATCCTCTTTATATCAGGTACGTCAGCATGTAAGCAGATAACAAAGTCTGGGAAACCAGTGAATCAGCATGTACTGAGAGGAATGACTTTAGATTCAAAGCCTTAGGATGGTAACAGGGAGAATATGGATTTACACTGGAGAGAACACTGTGATGTATTCTGTGCATGGGAGTGATTTAATGATTCCTCTGAGCAATTAGACATAGTTCCTGAAATGTCTACAGGGTACAGCTCTCTCAAATACCCAAGGTGGTTGAGACTCAAGACTCAGCTGGGCCACTGTGAGTCACCAGCCTGCCTCTGCTGCCAGAAGGCACACTTCTAAGTGCTTATGTTTGTCTGTCAAAGAATATCGGCCCCAAGCTGCAGCATTACATAAAGTAGAGTTTCTCAAGGCAGATTTTCCAAAGAGAAAAATAAATTAATTGTGTTTATAGGTTGAAAGGAAAAGCCCAAGAGACAAACCACTGACCCATCTGCAAATCCTACAGTGAGAGACATCTGAAAAGGCTAGAGCCAGCTAGAATGACTTCTTTTCATTCTTATTAAGTAGTGCAGAGTAAGAAATTGCTTTTAAAACAAGCTTTCACTGAAAAAGAATGAGAAATTTAACTCTTAAAGATCTTTTGTTTCATATAGAATTCTCTACAACAGCATGAATAAGCCTCAATGGTTATGTGCTCATGTATCTATTCCAACAGTGTTTTATCATTGACTACATACTGTACAAATATGAATTCAGTTCATCCTTTTAACAACCCTAGGAGGTAGGTACTATTATTACTTCCATTTTACAAATGTGGAAACTGAGGCACAGAGAAGTTAACTTGCTCAATGTCCCATGGCTAGAAAGTGGTAAATGTGAGACTAGGCAGTCTGGCTCTAGAATCTGTACTCCTAACCACTACATAATTTCGCCTCAAGAATGGTGGCCTATGAAGTGCCTGGCACTATGGAAACATCACGAGAAAAATGAGTGGCAGTAACATTACATGGTGACATTAAACAAAGCAGATAATTATTTAAACAGTCTTGTTCAAGTTTTTGAAGAAATGACCAAAGTATTTCTCTTTTTACAATGCAGGACTAATCTGAGCAGAAATCTCAAATCTGAAATGAGATAAATTTCTCCATATTCATAGCTCTTTAACCATTCTTTCTATGTCCTGTTTACAATGGGTAGGAGAACTAGGGAAAATTCAGCATAAGAATACTCTGTCAAATGGCCACACACAACAGGATCCTAAGGATGAATGTGCTAACAGGTTTGAAAATCCTCTCATTAGTCCTTGGCTGGGTAGCATGATCAGTTCCTCGGTGAGTTGCTATGTTCAAGAATAATTTGGACCTGACTCTAATTACAGTGAATCATCAGCAAATCAGAGAAAACAGAGAGTTTCCTCACCTCTGTATCATCTGTCCACATAGCCAGAGGAGTGAGACAAGTATTTAATAGATTGAGTACTAAGGTTATCAGGGTCTTAAACACTTGACATCAGGGTCTTAAACACTTACCTAGATGTAGGTGCATAGTGGCCTCTGTGGGAGCTGAACCAAAGAGAAAAAGGGAAAGATGATTGATTAGTAACAAAAGCAAAATGCAATAATAAATGATCACAAATGCAATCACAAAACTTAGATCTAGGTCATATAAAATAAAATGATGAGAAGCTTTTTAAAGAAGAAAATGCCAATAAATATCATAAAATTAGACATCTAATTCTCTACCTATATTTAAAAGTAACACATTACTCTTAAAGTAAAGATTAGAACACAGGACACATTTATTATTCAAGTTTAGTCAGGTATCCCTTGAAAGACACAATATAAATGTGATATGATAGTAGTTCATGAATATGCCAAAAACCTTTCTGAGTGCTTCTTAGTTGCCAGGGGCTGTTTTGGGTGTTAGAAAAATAAAGGGAAAAAGCACCATCCTTGCCCTCAAACAGTTTCTTACCTGGTGGAGGCAACTACAATATGCAGTGTAGTAAGTGCTATGATAGAGTGTTCAGAGGATGCCAGGTTGAGATGTGGGGTAAGGGAGGGATACTAATTCTAGGCTGACCAGGAGAAGAGGGTGCCAGGGGATGCTTTCCAGAGAAGTTGATTTCTGCACTGAATTTGAAAGACTACTAGGAGTAAGAGGTGTGGGGTGAGGAAAGGGAGAGATGCTCTTCTTCTGGAGTAAAAGGAATGACATATAGAAGTAAGAGAAAATGTCCAATTTGGGAGAACTACAAGTTCAGCATGACTGGATGAATGTTTAAGAGGAGGACATAGAAAAGGAGAAGTTGAGAAGATTGAGAAGATCATGAAACTGAATTTGGACTTTACCATGAAAACTTAATGATCTGAACATTTATAAGCAACAGAATGAATGTTCAAATACATATTTTAAGAAAAGACACTCTAACAAGAGTTTGAAAATAAGGGATACTGCCCATTCAATACTTTGGTTATATTTTTTCTCAAAAGACTTTCAAATTTATGAAAAAAATTTCAATTCACTATCTAAAAATCAGAACTCATGGCATAATTTTAAAATTTTATTAAAGTTAAAGTTAAAGAAGAATTAACTTTAAATTTAACTTTATTAAAGTTAAAGAAGAATTTCAGTTAGATATGAAAACATTTGTTTCTATCACAATGGTCAGTGGTATACTGACCATTACACACATTATACACATTATATCCATTACTGACATATTATACACATTGAAAATACCTGCACTCAGTTGTTTGAAACAGACTATGGAAAGTATCACAAATACAGTTTAGTATACATCTAGAATATATGTGCAAATGCTCTGAATCATCACCAGCTTATGGAAGTCTTCAAGAAAGTAGAAGAAAAAATTAATAATCTTGTTCTTTGTGTCAGTGCTTATTGGTCAAGCTGTGGAATTTTTTGTTTTACAAAGATTTGTTGAATTTTTACCTCTAATTTAAGATTTTCTGGAAGCAAAGAGAGTAGTTGCCAATTATCCAATAATCAATGACAAAAACATGGCACAATGATGTAAAATATGTTCCCTCAATATTACATTGCATATGAATGAGTTAAATTTGTACTTTTGAAACTGATATGCTTTTGTATCAAGTGAAACCAGCTCTTCTAAAAAAAAGATGAGCAGAATTTGTTAAGGTGCATGTAGATATTAAAGGAAAATGTTTTTGATATTTGATTCAGTTATTGGAAGACCATTAAGTAGGTATAGGACACTTGGATATGTAAACCTCACTTTCAACTGTAAATTTTATGAAATCTTAAAACAGAGTAAGTGGTCCAATACTTAAGATGTGCTGTAAGTATAATATGTACACCACATTTCAGATAGTTAGTACAAAATGTAAAATATCTCAATAATTTTATGTTGACTATATTACATTGAAATGTTTGGTATTTTATATATTCTGTTTTAAGTAAAATACATTATTAAATTAATTGCTTTTTGCTTTTTAAATTAATTGCTTTTTGCTTTTAAAATTGTACCTGTGGCTCTCATTATACTTCTATTGGACAGAGCTGAACAAGAGCTAGGAGGGAGATCTGTACTGGATATCAATTAGGGAATTGTTATTACACAGGAAGTGGTGGAGTCATGGAAGAAGACTGAGTCACTTAGAGAGAATGTAGGGTATAAAGGTAGCAAAATGAAGGTGTAAGTGTGCATTTAAGGGACTGATAGAAGAAGGGAAGCTATCAAAGGAGATTGAGAGTGTGTTTCATTATGGAAGTAAGGAAAGGAGTTTTAAGAGAGAAGAGGGTTGAAGGAGAAATTAAAATAATCCTAATACAGCTGATATCTATTGAGAACATCTGTTATCATGGCACTGTGTTAAGTAGGGCCTGTAAATGAACCCAGGGAATTTGGCCTCAGAGGCCACATTCTTAACTACTGTGCAGACTGCTCTTTCAAGAAAGTTCATTGCAAAGACAAGATATGAGATTTTGTAGCACCAAATGAAGAAAAAGTACCAAGGGGATTTTTTGTTTGTTTGTTTCTTTTGTTCTTAAGCTATTATGATAGTTTACCAGGTCCAATATTACCTGCCTTAAAAAAGTTGCTCTTTGTAGTCATGACATAAATTTGTTAAGAGGCAGGAAAGTAACACTTATATATATATGTGTGTGTGCATATATATTTATATAATAAATAGAATAATAATGTCAAAAACTGGGATATGTTAGTTAAATTACATGTAAAATTTATGGCAAATATCAATTAGAAATATTTATTAGTCAAAACAATGATTAGATAAGTATAACAAAATAACTGCAGAGACAGCAATTAAATTACCTATTTTATTTACCTATTTTGTTTTTAAATTACAGTTTATATTCAATATTATTCTGTGTTAGTTTCAGATATATAGTAAAGTGGTTAGAAAATCATGTACTTTACAGAGTGGTTACCTACTTGATTTTAAATAACTCTGATTAGGGCCTGGACCCAATAAAGAGAATAAGTTATAAGATGTTTTACTCTACTTTAAGGAGTCTATCCAAATTCATATCTAATTTTTCTAAATTATTTTGGCACATAGCATCTTTCATTGAACTACCTACAACATAACCAGGGGAGGGCTATTTAAAAAAGACCCATGGAATCAACATCTCTGGGAATGCAGGCTCAGAATTTATATTTTTAAAAACCTCCCCAAGTAATTCTGATAGAAACCCAAATTTTAAAACTACTAGTCTAAATCATATAATCCAACCCTTGCAGGGGTGTCCAACCTTTTGGTGTCTCTGCACCACACTGGAAGAAGAAAAGTTAGTTGTCTTGGGCCACACATTAAATACATTGTGACACATAATCACAAAAAAAATCTCATAATGTTTTAAGTAAATTTATGATTTTGTGTTGGGCCACATTCACAGCCATCCTTGGATGCATGCAGCCCATGGACCACAGGTTGGACACCCCTGTAGCATTCATAATTATTCTCTGTATTAAGTATATGTTTTTTCTCTGAAGAAAAAATAAGTTTGCCAAATGAAGAAAATATGTCCACACAAAACACCAACCTAAGCTAGTAACAGACTTTCAATAAATACTGAAGTGAATTGAAAGCTCATTCTTAGTGGCAACGTATTTTACAATATTTTGGAAAATAAATAATTGAAGATCCAAACCCTTGTAAAATGTCAAAATATACTCACAGCTTTGTCAAAAAGTCCTTTAGAATGAATAGTTCAGGTAGTTTAAACACCTAGTAAGTGTCTACCTGGATTTAACTTAACACATTTAAATTATATTTTAAATCACTAGTTAGGAAAACTCAATTCAATATTTTTAACAAAATATCCACTGTCTGAGATAATTAAACATTATTTCCTCAAAAAAGGAAATACACTTTGTACACATTAAACTTGATAAAAGGAAAAGTGCAGATTTCCTTGAAAAATATTTACACATGTACAGTATAAAGATAGTAAAAAATCTAGTAAAGTACTGGCACTGGGAAACTTATTTTATCATTTCTCACCAAGTGGCTACATCAATCTAGTTTTATGTAGTAAAACAAAATTTCCTAAGCTTATACAAAGTTCACCATCTTTTTCACATTTATCAGGGTAAATATACCACAGAAAAATTAGAGTAAATAGCCTGAAGAAATATAACATAGTTCAACATCATTTATTACACTCCCACTTGGATAGTCCCTGCTTTGCCTCATACTACTAACATGGATGAATTACTAAATTCCTGAAGTATGTAAATTTGGAAAAAAGTTCTTTTCCTTTAGTAAATATAAAATGCATACTTCAGACAGGTCCTTATTTATCATGTAATACCTACTGGCATCCTCCAAGTATACATTTCCTGTTCCTTTGCCATTAAAGTAGATGTGACTTACCTTTCTAGATTGCTTTAATGTTTTTATCTCAACTTTTTGCTGGTCTATTGCTGATTTTTTGCCTCTTTTCAGGACTTCTCCACCCCACACCACCCACCTGGATCCAACTTCCTTTGAAGTGGCTCCAGTTTCTTTGCATCTGAAATTGCATAAACCAACTCTAGTTACCCTATAAAACTGCTTAAATGGCTTATATTGGGAAGTTTTGGTTCTAAGAATGAGAAAACAAAAATGTTCCTAGAGAAGTAGACTTTGGCTTTGAAGAAAACAGGATAGAACACATCTTTAACAGAAACATAAAGGACATCTCACTTTCTTTCAGGTGTCTCCTTATCGTGACAAAAGACCAGGTCAGATGCTGACTATGGATATACACAGGAAGATATACTGTGGGTGGTGGCCCTGCTAGTTGTCAGTGCAGATTCAGTTGGAGAGAGGGAGTAAGACAGCTTGGAGTGGCCTCTACCCAGAGAAACCACTGTGGGAGAAGGTGCATAAAATGCTCTTTATTTAACTTCATTGATGAGATCCATGAGACTATACATAAAGGATGGACAGAACTTTATACTATGAGGAACTCACTTTGTATCCTAACATAGAAATGTTAACAAATTTGGATATTCCTAGATTTACAAAACGGATAAATGTACAGCCTGTACTATGGAAATAATTAGTTCTGAGAATACCAAGAGTTCAATTTGGTTTACAGAAAAGTATTCATTCGATTACTTATTAAATCATTTATTTTCCCATAAATGTAGAGGCAATTCAGCTTAACATGAAGTTTCTGTCAATAAGTTGTAAACTCTTATAAACCGTGCAATGGTTAGAGGCCAAACTTTCAATGGTGTTTTTCAATTAACATATAGTGATCATGATATACTATATCCCGCTGTTGGGTTTTATGGATCACTCCAAGGAGATCCATAAACACTGGCAATGCATAAATAAACCCAACTTACAATTCTGAAGATATGTATTTGTCACCAGTCCTAGGCAGGATTACAACACTGCTTTCAGGGTTAATACAACACATGAAGGGTAAATGAATTCACATTTCAATGAACTCTAGATTGCACACAGAATAAACACACATTTCTGTAATCTTCACTTACAAATGTTGTGTCACTGAGATCCACAGAAACTATGTTCTTTGTAAAGCTTGATCAGGTTCAAGTAACTTGACTGAACTGGAAATTGAACTTAATTATATCCTGATAACTTAAGTAGTATGCCGAACATCATCAAAAGGAATCAACTTAGTCAAAACGACATATAAAATATGCAATGATAAACAGGCAAGTTAAAATAAAGATTCTACCTTAAAAAGGTAAAAGCAAGGTAACAGAAGGTAAAAATAATGATAGAGTCTCACTAAAGCTTCCATGTTTTTTTAAAACCCTGTTCCTGGCAAAGGATTGAGGATGAAAGCCTGGCATATTATGAAGTGTTTTTAGTTAAAAAAGACAAAGACCTTTAAAATTTAAAAATTATCAGCAAAACTGGTAGCAACTGTACCAGGAAAGTATTAATAAATGAATATCTAAGTAATTTTGTTAGTGAAATATCTCCTGAGAGTAGATGGCCAAGAAAAAAATGGGAAACTTTAAAAGTTTTAATCATAGTAAAATCGTTTCATACTAGATAGGTAATGAATTGTTCTTAAAGAATGGCGAAGTCATTCATAAATGTGCCCTTTAGTTTACTTTACAGATTTTTCACATCACAAAGACTAAGGCGTAATGTGAAAATAAGTAAATTCTGTAGCAAATGTTCTAAGAAAATGTTTCTTGATCTCTTTAAACAAAGTTAGTATTTATTTGTTTAAAATAAAAGTAGGAAGAGCATGCACTCACACTTTGTTGAGTAAATGAAAAAACACTTATCCCATATATGTAAACACACATGTGTTGGTGCTGGGTCTAGATTCACAGAGTAGCAGGTCCTTTTCTAAGGAATATATTTTGGGGAGCGAGATTTTTTAAATAGTTTACTATTTTCCACTCAGTGTGAGTTAATCTGACCACTATTATGTGAAAATAACTACTTACCAATCCCTTTCCAAACTTTTCTTTTTCTTTTCTTTTCTTTTTTTAATGTTTTTTATTGTTGTTCAATTACAGTTGTCCCTGTTCCCCTCCCCATTACTCTCCCCTGCCCTACCCACCCCCCCTCCCACATTCATTCCTTCTCCCTACCCCTTATATTTGTCCTTGGGTCCTTTATACACATTCCTTGACTTGACCCTTCCCTTCTTTCCCTCCTGTTACCTTCCTCCCTCCTCCCCTCTGGTTACTATCAGTTTGTTCTTTATTTCCATATACACAAATAATGTTAAATACCTATTACTATTTGGCATTAGACAGAGTTACTCTGTGAACATTACTTTTCATTTACTAACTATATTTTCTCTATTATCTAGAGCATCTCACAAGATTTAATTAATAATTTCTTTTTATGACACTGGCAACAAAACACTAACTGAGTTTTGCAGATAGAAATTAAGGGTCAGAAAGTTTCTGTATACTGAAACAGGAAGCAAACACCTCCAATTTCACATTAGCTTTTATGATATCATTTGGATCCTAGAGTTCACAGTCATGCTTTTCTTAATTACATTCTAATAGCATAAATATTTGTGTGATTTTTAGTAAATATCATAAACATGGATAATTATTCAGTTTCTCAATGTTAAATTGAAGTAGAAATTCTTCATTCACCAACTAAATTTGTCCAAGATACAAGCTTCATGCTGAAAGTAAAGAAAAGCTTCATTTTTAAAAAAGCATTTTTGTGTTTATGCTCTTTCAGAAGTTGAACTCACCAGCATCCCATAAGGACACATTAGAATGAATGAGGTCATGTTGCATTCCCCTAAAGCTTGTTATTTTGATAAAAATGTTTGTTTAAACTGGCTTATTTTGGAAAGAAACTTTTAAGTAATCATGTAACTGTAAAATATATTTCAGCCAACTTGTTCAACAAATAAGTCAGTACAATGATGGAAATTTCAATATGCTAGGCAGAAAAAAAAGGGATGCCTAAAAAAAATTGAGGGAGTGGTTAAAGAACTTTGTGTTAATATTATTGGTTACTTAAAACTAAAAATAATCCTTTGAGTCAGACAAGCACTATATATATATATAGTGATAGCTACTTCTTACAAATAAAGGTATTATGTTATGGGAACTATAGTTCCTGAATTGTTTTAAAATTCAAAGGCCCTAGGTAGTTTTGCCTCAGGTATTCCTTCACCTAATTTGAAATTCAAATGTATAAAACTTCTGAAGCTAAATATGACAAATTAGACATGGCCCATGAAGTTACCATTTAATGAGCTATGAACCTAGATTTTCATCTCCCCAGGAATAATTTCTTTATTACTTTTCTGTATTTTATTACAATAAAGCACCATTTGACCTTCAAGTATGATAACTAAGCTTCTAAAAATGTTATAAATTTAGAGTGAAAATAGTTCTCTCTGTGTTCAGTAATATACTTATGGTCAGTATAAAAGATTACTTAATATTTAAAGACAGCTAAATTATATACAGAACCAGCAATATAGGAAGTATTTTTCCTCTTCCTTTCCTCCCCTATTTCCCATCCCAATTGGATTTGTGTCTCATAACAACTTATCATCTTTCACATTATAAAATAAATGAAATAGGAGCAAAACTAAAATATATCTTTATAATCTACAAATGGGGAACAGCGAACTCTTTCAGGTAAGATTTATTCTACTATGAGTTGTCAATAATGATATCTTAAACACTAAAACTTATGGCTAGTTTTTTTTTGAATGCTCATGTCCTCACCTTTTCTGGAGTGATATACACCTATATTTCAAAACTTTGCCTATGATATAAATAAAAGTTTTAAGTGAAAAATCAGAATACAAAATAATATATTATCTGAATTGCTAATGAACTGTTATTTTTAAAAATATGACTGTATAGCAATTTTTTAAAAATCTTAGACCTTTGAGAACTTGAAGAGATGAAATTCATAGATGAAGTAGAGGAAAGGAAGTACAGCTATAAACTGACCAATAGTCTGAGAATATATACATAACTTTTAAATAGCATTTATAAGTATGAAGGAAAATCAGGATTATCATCATCATCATCGTTATCATCAAATAATAATAATAAAAACAATACTAATACCACTATTACTAAGAAGAACAAGAAAAACCCTTGTTGCCAATGTTAGCAGAAATTTGCTAGAGGTCTATCAATACCTATTCTCCCCTTCTTTATTTCAACTGGACTAGGGCTCCCAGTTAGAAGGATATTTCTCATTATCCCATGCAGCTTCCTGTGGCAAAGGAATTAAGTCTGTCCACAGAAAGGTGAGAAGTGACCTGGGTAACTTTCAGGACTGTGTCATGCCCTGCAAAAAATGGTCATGCTGCTCTGGCCTTTTACCCTTCCTGCTGCTAGACATGTAAGTGCTACAGCATCCAGCTTGGTCCCTGGATATGGAAGCTATGTTGTATATAGTAGGACATAGGTGGTCCACTCCACAAGCCTTAGACCACCTACCTCTAGACTGGTTTATGACTGAGAAATATACTTCTATTGATTACAGAAGCTTATTCTATAGTCTAAAAGATGGTGAACACACAATACAGTGTACAGATGATGTATTGTAGAATTGTGCACCTGAAACTTGTATAATTCTGCTAAAAAGTGTCACTGCAATTTCAACTTACAATAAAATAAAATAAATAAAAAGTTAACTTCCTATTGTCTGGGGAAGAGGTTCCTTTTGGGGAATGGTATCCTCTCTGTATCTCAGCCACAAACCTAAAGGCCAGAATGGAAATTAGAGCTGATTAGACTGTGAGTTCCTGTGAATAGAGATGTATATTTCTGTACCCCCATGACTAGCACAATGTCTAGCACATAGTTGCTTCAAAAATGTTAGATGATTGGGTACCAATAACTTCAGCAAGACATATTGCTAAAGTTATTGTAATCAGAAAATTCAAATGTTCTAATGTTCTACTCTATTCTCTTCTTTCTTAGTCACTGCTACACATGCTATTATCTTCATTTTTGCACTTTCCTTTACACATCTAAGAATAAATTGTATAATTTGTCTTATTCTAAAATAGATATGAGGCAGCTTACAAAAAGGGCAAACAATTGAACAAGACAATAAAAAGGAAAATCAAAGATGATGACAAATGAGGGACAGAAAAAAATGCATCCAGTTGAGATAAGTATGCAACACAAATGCAATGACATCTTAAATTTGGTATGAAGCTACCAAAGTTACAGAAATCAAAGAGTTCATGGCATGAAAGAACACACATTGCTCAGGGAAGGACATCTATTATACAGAGTCTTGAGAAAAGTTTCTCCTGTGATTTCTTAGAAAGGGGACACTGAACAATGCAATAAATATCATTTGAAATAACATCTATCCAACTATGAATCTTGTAGGGCTATCCCTAATAAAATCCATCAATGAGGAAGGAAAGAGTATATAATGATTAAATGCCATTATAAGAACAGTTCTTGGGGTACAGGTGGTGTACGTTAGCTTCCAATTAAAGAGACAATAGTAATTAGACAATTTTGGAAAGGTATGTCTGCTATATGCAGTTCATTCATTCCCTCAGCTTATATTTGAGTGCCAGGCACTATGTCTGACACTGGGAATATACAAATGATCCAATCTCTGCTGGATCAAAGGGTTCAAATTCCAGTGGGAAATCCATGTAGAAGTTAGCACATGACAATACAATATGGTGAATTAAATTCAATTAGTAAGTATAAGGTAGAATAATGATAAAAATAAAGATTAGAATTGGAAGGATAATTAAGGAACATGTATAAAGAATCCATGGACAAACCAAAGGGGGTTAGGATTGAGGGTGAGAGATGGGGGTCAGTGGGGCAGGGGAGAGCAGTGGCAGGAAAATGGAGACAACTATACTTGAACAACATTAAAAAAAATAAAGATGATAGAGGAGGAGAGACTTGAGCTGGACCTTTAAGTATAAGTATAACTTCATGGATAAGACACAGGAGGGGGTAATAAGGAGGGTATTCCAGGGAAGGGAATTGGAATATATATAAGCTAGAGATAGGGGACAGGGTGACATATTTGATTAAATCAGTGCTTATTACAGCTGAAGTAGAGAGCTTGGTGAGGGTGGGCAGTGTGGAGAGTGCCTAAGTGTAGAAATGAGGTTGGAGAGAGAAGCAGTATTAGATCACAGAGGGCATTGAAAGCCAGGCTGAACAGGACAAATGACTGTAGTTATGGCATTTGAGGCTGGCAGTTAAAAAATGAGGTTTGTGTTTAAGAACACTGAGATGTGTGGAAGGCGTGAAACAAAGAAATGGCTGTAGATGTGGGAAGAACAGTAATAGTTTAAGAAATATTAAGAAGATAATATAAATTGGTCTTAGACACATTGGGTATAAATGTGGATGAAATAAAAGAATAAAGAAAGTAATGTCTACCTGTCTCTATTTAGTGACTGAGTTGATTAAGTCACTAATCAAAATTGCAATAAAATGGTCAAGATTTGGGAAAAAAGTCTAGTATATTCAGTTTTAAATATATTGTGTTCTAGGTACCTAAATGACATCCTAATGTAAGTGTGTAATCATAATAATGATAGATAGGGTAGTATGTGCAAGCCAATATCCTAAGAACGCCATTATTGCATTTAATTATCACAATTTTACTATGTCCCTTCTGGGCACAGAATATTGTGCTGGCATGGACAAAGCCAAAGGGGGTAGGTTCGAGGGTGAAAGGCAGGGATGGGTGGGATAAAAATGGAGACAACTGTACTTGAACAACAATAAAATAAAGCATATTGTGCTTGGCTCTTGGAAATGCTATCAGACAACCAAAAAGGTAGCTAATATTATTTTCCCCAATTTACAGTAAAAAAAAAGGAAATTATTTAGGTAGGAAATTCCAGAATAGAAGTTCAAATCCAAAAATAGATGCCTCCAAAATTCATGTTCTCTTTGCATTCCTGACCACTTTGCATTCCTGACTCTCTGTGGATGGTGAAGAGGAAGAAGCTGATGATTTGAAAATGAGAGGACAAAACTGTAGAGCAAGTCCTCAGAGGAGATGGCAGGACTGCCAGTCCATTGAGTTTACATTTTTCTATAAATGTGTTTTTTGGTCTTTCTCTTCTAGATCTGCACTAGAATATCTATACTATAAGCTATTTAAGAAAAGGTTGTGAAACAGCTTTATTTGCCACACAACTATCATATGTCTGGTACAGTGTTCCACATATTTCCCCTGGGAACATGGCACAATATATGTTGACTAATATTAATGAATTCCAACTCTTAAGAACATGATTGTGAAAATCTGTATAAATTATTGCATTAAAGAATTGAATCTTCAAGTACAAAAATAAGGTTGGATTAATAGGTTTGTGGAGAGCAGGACTGAACTAAGATGGTATCAATGCTGTCAACTAAGATGCCATGTTTAGAGCATGTGCAGTAGAGCAGTGACTCAGAGGGATGATGCAACCCCTTGAGCACGAGCAGTACATTGTGGTACATAACATGTGCTTACCTGGGGGTAACTCCACCCTCTCAGAGAATGTGCAGTAGAGCGACATAATCAATATGTGCTTATTGAAGTGGCACAAAACAACATGTGTTAATCAAAGGTTGATGCAACATTGCATCATACTAGAATATGAAAGCAAACACCTTCAAACAGACAGCTTGGACAACTGAGAGGAGCTGAGATGGCTGAGAGATGTTCCACAGCTCTGATCACCCCTGCTCTAGCCTGACTGTGAAGCCATCACAGACTCTGCCTTGCAAGATGCCGACTGGCTGCCTCCCAGACCAGATGTGATTCGTACTCTTGAGATTCAGGTTCATTATCCTCCAATTCTCTTGTGTGATGTTATTGCTGATTGTTTCTGAGTAATTATTATTATTATTGGGTTATTATAGATTTAGATTGAAGCTGCATTAATAAAAGCTGAGTGAATACCATAGTCACTTGTGTTGACTCACTGTCATTCTTTGGTGCCAGTGTTGCCTGTAGGGCTGTTGGTAGTATATGTGGTCCAGCATCTCCAGTCCATGACAAAGGCTGGAAGCTGACTTACAGGAAAGACTATAGTGTGGATACTTGTACAGTTAGGGAATCATTCATGACATAGGTTGCATGGAATAATATTTCATGAGCCAAAATAAAATAATAATTTAATGTGTTTAATCACAGCTTTGTTGTCCTTCTCCAAGTAATTATATAGATCCAAATTTAGACTTTGTCCTTCAAAATATGGCAGAATCCAGCAGATTACATAGCAGCTTGAGTAGAAAGCATACTTCTATGGACATCCAAAAGAATGAAATGTCAAATTTGAGCAGGCATAATTCTTGATGTTTTGACTTTGGACTAGATAAAACTGTCCAGTAGAAATGTATATAACCCTAACAACTGAAAAAAAAAAGCTGTTTAAATCTATTATGTTCAGTTATCTCAGGGAAAACAGAATCAGTCCAAAACACTGATCTTGAGAAAATTTAAAAAATAGTCAGACCCACTTAGAGCCAGTAGCAAGAATTTTACTGTGGGTCCAGGGAGTCACCTCTTTTTCATTCCCCTTAATGTTGTCTGTTATAAGGATCACTTAGGGACACCTTTTGCCAGCCACTGCCCTAGGAGGGCTACCATTCCTTCCCCTTTAGGGTAGTTTGTGAGACCATGAAGCAAGATTGAGGGTTCCTGGAAGATTTTACTTGAGCCTCCTAATTCAGCTCTCTTTGTTTATAAATTACAAGTGCACAGATGTCAGGAACAGTAATGTAACTGCTAAACTGGAATGTAAAACTGCAAAATATAGCCATGGGGAAAACAGATGTCTTTGACTAGCAAAAGTTGGAACATTGGGCAAATCAAGTGAAATACTTCATTCATCATTTTTCACTTCAACCATTAAAGTAGAGTAGTAAAACCCAATTCTGACTGGTTTATTAGTCAATTCTGACATGTTTAGTCTGAATTAATTAAAAATTGCATTTTAATGAAAAATCGTATTTGGAAAGACACTTAGTCAGATAAGCTACTGAGATCTAATCTACAATTCATAAAATACTTGGGTATAAAAGCTATCCCCCTTCTAGCTTTATTGAAGTATAACTGAAAAATAAAAATTGTTAAGATATACAACTTGATGTTTTTTTACTTTGTCTTTTTTCTTTATTACTGTTCAAGTACAGTTGTCTCCATTTTCCCACCACCACTTTCCCCCGCTCCTCCCATCCCTACCTCCCACCCTCAACCCTTCCCACCTTTGGCTTTGACCATGGATCCTTTACACATGTTCCTTGATGACCCTTTCCTTTCTTTCCCCCATTATCCTCCTCTCTCACCCCTCTTGTTACTGTCAGTTTTTTCTTTATTTCAATGTTTCCGGTTATATTTTGCTTGCTTGTTTGTTTTGTTGATTAGGTTCCACCTATAGGTGATATCATATGGTATTAGTCTTTCACTGCCTGGCTTACTTCACTTAGCATAATGCTCTCCAGTTCCAACCATGCTGTTGCAAAGGGTGATGTTTTGATATACATCTACATTGTGAAATAATCACCACTCCCAAGCTAATTAACATATCACTCATCTCACATTAAAAGGTATTCTTAAAGTCCTGAAAAATATCAAGGCAGGTTAAATAACTCATTCACTTTATGGACTTGTTTATTGAACTTTTTATCTCCCTCCATCTCTCAGTTTAAATAAAATTTCACCAATTCTTATTATAAAAGGATTAAAATATTCCAAAGACTTTGGGGACTGAATGGCAAAATACACTGCCTACTACCATGATCCAATGGCCCTTAGAGAGCATAGCCACACTTTCTACCACTCACTATTCCAAGGGTGATGACCAGCAGAAAAACTGGTGAGCCTGACAGAAAGCAGCCAAGGTTTCCTGCTCCAGCTGTAAGCCTGACCCCTTTCCTCCCGACATAAAACATTTGCCTCTAGTTATACCTACTTCCATCATCCCAACAACAGAGAATTCCAGCATGGTTTATAAATGACATGTACTCTTTATGGGCACTATAGGGCATGACTGCTGTTGACTGCTAAGCCTGCTATCAGGTCTTGCTAAATAATCAATGTATGTGTTTGAAGAGGGCATGCCAAGAAGCTCAGAGGCCAGCAGATATACATACAAACCATTATTTTCCCTGCTCCAGCCTCCACCGTGATGTGTACACACTGGTAGACCAGCAGCAGCCATGCTGATGTTCAAGGAGAGACCCTCTAAAACCTGGAATTTATTTATAAAATATTGTGTATTTATTCTTACATGTTTAAACTTTGGTCACCTTCAAGGTACTCTCCATTTGATGCAATACACCTGTCAAGATGTTTTTTTCCACTACTCAGTTTGTAAACTCATCAATTTTGATGCCTTTTAGTGCTTCTGCTGTTTTTTTGTTTCACCTCTTCCACATCAGCAAAATGTTTCCCCTTAAAGCCTTTTTCATCCAGGGAAACAAAAACAAGTTACTCAGGGAGAGACTGGGTGAATAGGGAGGGTGGGGCATGGGGATCATGCTGTTTTGGTCAAAAACTGCTGAGCATTCAGGATGGTATAGGCAGGTCCGCCTGTAAATCACCCATCATGAAATGGGCAAATTTGAGTCTTCAAAAAAAATTCACTGATGCCGAACACAGCCTCTCACAACAATACCAGCTGGTACACTGATGCAGATGGGTTCCTAGAACACTCACCTAGAGGGAGAAGCCTGTACTACAAGGGGTCCACCCTCCAGAAAATAATTTCTTTTCTTTCTTTTGAGACCCCCGCTCATACTCACATCAGGTTTACACTTGTGACTTTTGTTTTACAGGAGCTCCAATAGGTCACACAAAACCCAAAGTTTTTTCTTGTATTATTATTTATTAACTATTATTTTATTTTCAACATATACAACTGAAACCTACTTTTGCCCTAATCTCTATATAACAAACTCATATTAACATTTTCAACAAAACTCCTTTTATGTGATTCTGAGGAATATAGATGGGGTGTATAGCTTTCTCTAGATTGTTCAATAATAATTCTTGAAAAAGACCGATTTCTTCTAGTTCCATTTGTATTTTCAGTCTATTCTGAAATCTCCTCTATCCTTTGGTTTGATAATCTCTAACAATAGTTCACAAAACACTACTACATTTCCCTTTAACATCACTTCGTGACATTCTGGACAGTCCCACAGACAGCCGTGTGGATAACTCCCTTAATCTTTCTTGGTCTTTGCTCTGGTGTCAGTTCAGGGAGGCCTGCCTATTTTATCTGCTACCTTATTTAAAATTGCAATCTGCCTCTTCCCCTTACACCCAACCATGCAGTCCTATCTATTTAGTTTTTATCTTTTCCTACAGTATTTGCCAACTTCCATCATGGTATCACATTTAATCTTTTGTTGTATCTCATTTATTTTCTCCTTTCCATTGGAATATAGGTAGGCTACGGTAGAGCAGGGACCTTTGCTCTGTTCATGTATCCCAAGATCTAGCCTAGAACAATGCCTGGCCCATGCTGGGCATTCAATAATCCTTGTAAAGTACTGAATGTTAAATAAATCAACTTCTTTATTTCTACTGCTGGTGAATAAACCTAGCAGCTTCCACATTTCAAAGCAATTAGGAGTATACAACCTAGCACCTCCCCGCCACCCTCTGGCCTTGAGAGGAGAATAATACATTTTCAACCTGAGGTCAGTGTTAAGAACATTGCTTTGGTAAAAGCCACACTGTCTCATGGTGTTGAATGGCAAATTCAATGGTCAAAGAAAATTTTTTTTAGAAAGGGTAGTGATTCTTCAATAGTAAAATGTTTAAGGTAAATATTCAGACAACATTTATAAGAGTGTCTGCATTATGGCAAACACTGTTGGATGTTAAGAACAAAACATTCAGTTCCTAGTTCCTGCCTTCAAGAAGCTTGCAGTTGGGGAACATGAGTAATTGAAAAAATTATGACACAACAAAGATCAATCATGTTAAGAGAGTCAGGGAAATCCTCACACAGAAGGAGACAGGGAACTGTTACTGAGAATTTTCCTTCAGTTCTTACAAGTGATTTATTCCACCTGCCTCAGTAGAGTTGTCTCATCTCCTTCACAAGTATAACCCTGTATTTGTTATTTCAAGGGGAAACTTGCATGAATTATTTATAACCAAAATAATAGAAGTTCACTATAAAAAATAGAAAACACAGAAAATTTTAAAGAAAATAATTAAGCAACCACAATATCACCACACTGATCTACTTAGGCCTTTCATTTCATGCTCTTTGACCTTGATTATTAAAACTTTGCTCCAGGGAAATCCCTTCCCTTTATCATTTACTGAGCCTGTACTTTGTGCTGGTGGTTTGAGAGTAAGGTCACACAGAGCCTTGAGCTGGACCTACTTTCTCTGGAACACTGCATACCTTCTCTATGCTTTCAAAGTCCCTGTAAATCCAAAAGTCAATGACTGCCCACTAGTATCCTTTCCTTAGCCTCAAGAGAGGAATCCAGGAGTGGGCCTGGCATGTACATCAGGGCCTCCTTGTTCTCCTACTGAACATAAATGATTTCATAGATCATCAACTTCAGACAAAGCCACTCTGTGATTGGGATAGATCAAGAGAGGACCACTTGGTAATCATGTCTGAATATAGATAGGTACAACCCAAACATTGCTCAGCTCACAAAGGCCAGGCATCCCCCTCTCCTGGCTGCTAGGAGTAGCTGCTCCTTCTTCACCAGTTACAGTTCTAGCCTCACTCTAGTCTGCTTTTCCTCTAGATAAGTTATTGAGATCCCTAACCATAGTTTCATCCCCACTTTCTGACAGCATCCAATGCAGAGCAAAGCCCCACTTCCTTAAACCCTAGTTTAAATCATTAAATATAGGCCCAAATCTCATAATTCTTTTGTAATATCCACTGACTGAGATGCCCCACAGTTCTCTGTGATGTGCATTCTCCCACACTGGATCAAGTTCTGAACTTAACCTGCCAACTCCAGGTGTGCTCCTTGTGGTCTTTGGCTACAAGGCATTGAAAGCCTATAAATATATTCTGATTTTTGAGAGAAGGAGGGAGACAGGGAGGGAGGGAAGCAATGAGAGAGAGGGAGGGAGACAGGGAGGGAGGGAAGCAATGAGAGAGAGAGAGTGAGCCCATTCATTCTTCCTCTGAGGCTGCAACCTCTGGTTGCCCATCCCCCTCTCTGCTTGTCTTTAACCCTAGATTTTTTTTCAAAGCCTCAACTTTAAACACTGCCTCACTTTCACTTTTCAATTTACAATAATCTCCCTTTCTTTGACTGACTCCAAAGCCTCGGCAAGAATTTTCCACACTACAAGATAGCCTCATATGGTCTGGCCTCACCTAAAACAATCCTAATTTACAGTCAAAGTGCAAATAACCTTCCATATGCAAAATCCTAAAGCCTGTTTTCATACTTCATTCTCTGCATTTTCTCAGAAGCCTTTGTCCCTGTTGAACAGCTCTTCCATGTTGAAATGTCTTCCCAGAGTTCACCCTACTTTTGAAGCTTGCCCCTTCTCCAGAATTCCCTCCTCCTCCTGCTCCTGCACAATGCCTGGCATTCCACACTCAGCCTTTTTCCCTTGTTCCAGGGATCTCCCTGGATGAGCACATTCTCTCTTCAGAATCAATATGCTGATGGCTCTCATATCTGCCTCTCTCTTCTCAGAAGGCTGCTGGAGAGCTCTCTGTGACTGAAAGTAGCTTCACCACAGCCAATTATGTTGAAGTCCAATTTATTATCTTTTCTTTCAAACATCTCTAACATTTTCTTCATTTCTTCTTTCAGTTCCTGGTATCACCAACCACCCAGTAATCGAGACCAGAAACCATAGAGTCACCCTGGATTCTCTCTCCAGCTCACACTCCACATGATACCTCTCTTGTTTCTCTAACATATCTGCTTCTTTCTGGCCTCCAAGATCAAATTTTAATTTACCTTAAAATTCAGTTCTCATCAGGATGCCTACACTATCCTGCTACTATGTTTAGCTGTCTCTAATTTCTAACCTCTGTAACCCATTCCATTCCTATCTCCAGTTTTCTTTCTAAAACACAAATTGTTCATGTCACTCTCCTGCTTCTCACTGCTTACAGAACAATGTTCAAGCTCCCAAGCACAGGGCCCTTTATACTGGCTCTACTTATCCTCCCAGCCTCATGGCTTAGCTGTAATGAATTGCCAGTAGCTTCCTCTTTCCCACATCTATCAAACTATTTTACTTCAATTGTTTCTTCATTCATCCAGTACACATTTACTGAGTGCATAGTATGCAACAGATACTGTAAGAGACTTTACAAGTTCAGTCATAAAGCACAGTCCCTACCCTAAGAAACTGATATCTAATGGTAGATAAGGTACATGTAATGATATTTTTATTATAATATGCATTAGTAGTTGTCAAATGAATGAACAGATGATCAAATAAGAGACTTTCAAAGGCATTGTAATTGGATGGCTGTACCCAGAGCCACCAGACAATTGCCTTGGCTCCAATCCTAGCTCCACCAGTTTCTATCTGTGTGACCTGAAAAAAGTTATTCTCACTGTACCTTTGTTTCCTCATCTATAAAGTGGGGATCATAATAGTTCCTTCTTTAGAGGGATGTTGTAAAGATTCAATGAGTTCTTGCCTGTAGAGTGGTTAGAGTAGAGTCTGGCACATGATAGTGCTGACATTGTTTCCACTTGTGTTACTGCTGTGACTTGAGAGTTATGTCACCATGGTTGAGAGTTGCCAAGACAAGATTGAGCAGCTTGAGGGGGATCAGAGATATTTTTCTTAGAAGGAGTTAATACCTAAGCAGTATCTGAAAACCTGACTTAGCCCGGTGAAGAAGACCTAAAAGGGTTGTCCAAGTAAAGAAAACAGGGAGGGTATGGAGTGCAAATAACCCTTGGGTGATCAAGTAAGGTGCATTCCAGGAAAATCTAAGGAGAATGAGAGAATGACAGGAATGAGGCAAGGAGGAAAATTAGGGCAGATGGTAAAAAGTTTTCCTTGTATGCTGTAATAAGCAGTAGGGATTACTCTGAAGATAAATTATTACCTCCAAGTGAGACACTGAAGGGTTTTAAGCAAGAAATGATAGAATCCTATTTCCATTTTACAAAGCTCATTATACAGAGCTTTACAAGGTATCAAGAAAGCAGGAGCAAGAAAACAGGCAGGATGCATTTAAGTAATTCCCAAAGGAAGTGATGGCACTTGATCTAAGGCAGGTCAGTGGGAATGTGAAGAGCAGAGCGATGGAATCTTCCTTTCTTTTTTTTTAAATCACTGCTGACCCTTCAGGACTTGCCCCCCTGGATGCTTTCCTTAGAATCACAGGCAAATTTAGCTATCTCTGTGATCCAGTGACCTGCCGTTTACATCCTAGCCTTCAAGAACAGGAAGTGGGCCTTTCACTATTATATCAATATTTAGCACTATGAGTTAGGACAGGGTCTTTCAGGTGATGGTACATGTTTGCAGAATAAAATCCTTCAGTGAATGTCTTTTAAGGAAAGGGATCAGGATTACAGACTATCTAAGACATTGCTAGTATGTTTTCTGATCCTTTCACTTTTCCAATATGCTTAGTTAACAATATAGTCTTGTAATGATAGCTGTCCTCCAGCTCCACAAAGGAAAATTTGCTTTGTTTAAATTGCTTAATTTGATTAAAATCAACAAATGTACTGAGTATGTTGTAATTGAAAGGCATTGTGTGTGGTATATAAAGATTGTCATGTTTTTTTCTCTAATATATGCGTATATTGGATAATCCTCATCTAATGCAAAAAATGATTACATGTTAAATTTATATTATTTTTGAAGTGATAATTAATGTATTAATTAAAAGTAGATAGGGCCAAAATAAATATATGGTTTATACCACCAATTGCTTCCCTTATTATTTCTGACAGCAGGAAGCCATCACTTTTGTTAATATTCTTTCTCCATCCTATCTTGGGTCAATTGATATGGTTTCAATTGAGTAGTTGTTATTAAAAAGCTCAGTGTTGTCCTTTGATTCTGGGCTGAAGAGCATTTTTAATAACATCCATATCTACCATCATGTAAATCATGTTCTTATGCAACACTTTTTTTCTCACTGGCTGAGAAATTTTTCCCAGTGATTTTTCTTGGCTTTTTATTTTTATGTTTCTAACATTTTGTTTTATTGTTGTTCAAGTACAGTTGTCTTCATTTTTACCCCACCACAGCCCCTTGCCCCACCCATCCCCACCTCCCACCCTGGAACCTACCCCCTTTGGCTCTGTCCATGTGTCCTTTATACATGTTCCTTGATGGACCTTCCCCTATCTTCCCCCATTATCTGTCTCCCTCTTCCCCTCTGGTTACTGTCAGTTTGTTCTTAATTTTAGTGTTTCTGGTTACATTTTGCTTGCTTGTTTGTTCTGTTGATTAAGTTCTACTTATAGGTGAGATCATATGGTATTTGTCTTTCACTGACTAGTTTATTTCACTTAGCATAATGCTCTTCAGTTCCATCCATGCTGTTGCAAAGGGTAGGAACATCTTTCTTTCTGCTGGGTAGTATTCCATTGCATAAATGTGCCATAGTTTGGAGGAGCTTTTTCTTTTCATTTTAAATAAACCAATCTCAACAATTCATTTACAATATACATGATTAAAAAGTCTCAAGTTTAAAAGATCAACTTTTAGATAATAACAAATGTTACTAAAATTAGAGTTTCTAACACAATGTAGTTTTCAGGATATTAATGTTCACTGCTATATGGTGTTTTATATTTTCAATAATGTGAACATTTTCATAGTCTGATAATTTATTTACCTTGTGATAGATTTCTTGAGTCTGCTATAAAGGCAAGAACATTTTTTCATTCTCAGAAGTCACAGAATAAAAATCTGTTTAATGCACAAATACTGAATGATTGTAAGGTTGAAACTATAATTAGAATGGGGTTTTCTCATTCAAGAGTTAAATATGTAAACTAGTAGCAGTTTGCCAGTAATAATCATCAAGTATTACATTACTTACATAAAGCTATATTGATGATGTATATATTACTACAAATAATAAATGGTATTTCCTTAGGCTTTTCAAAACCAATATAATTTTTCTTCATTCTCTCCCAAGTCCATTAGATTCTCTTTTACAGTGTGATAGTTATTATACATTTCTTTAAAATTCAATAGTGTAATTCCTACATGAATAAATCTCCCCAGAACTTATCTCTGTAAACAAAAAATGATAATATATCTATGCTGATGGTATAAAGGGCATGACATTAATAAAAACTGGCTTCAAATATATTCATTGTCAAGATGCTTAAAAAGCCACTCAGGGAAAGACACATACCATATGATTTAACTTAGATGTGAAATCTAATGAACAAAATAAACTAACAAACAAAATAGAAACAGACTTATAGATAGAAAGAACAGACTGATAGTTGTCAGAGGGGAGGGGTTGGGGGGAAAAGGTAAAAGGATTAAGAAAAAGCAAACAAACAAACAGAAAAGCTGCATAGACAGACAACAGTATGGTGATTACCAGAGGAAAAGTGGAATGGGGGAGGTAGAAGAGGATAAAGAGAGGATAAATGGTGGTGGAAAGAAGTTTCACTTGGGGTGGTGAAAACAGAATACAATATACAGATGATGTATTATCGACTTGTACACCTGAAACCTATATAATTTTATTAACCAATGTCAATACAATAAATTCAATAAAAAATAAATAGGTGTGTGGCTTAGCAAAACTCATATTTAATCCATCAACATTTTTTTTGAGTGTCTGTCATATGCCAGGCACTATGCCAGGTTCTGGGGAACCAAAGAGCACTTGAGAAGCTCAGTTCCTCAAAAGTGGCATCCATCGCTTTTCAGAAAAAAATTATGTGGAGTGGGAAATGCTACATGAACACACAAGTTGGGTGGAAGTTCAAGAGGTAGAGGGACTGGATTGTGTGAAGACATGGATCCTGGTTTTTACTTTTTCAGTGTGCATGCATGTCCATGCATGTGTATGTACACATGTGCATATACCTATCTGTATGTGCATTTGTCAGAGTTTGGTGTGGGTGAGGGCTTGGACATACATGAGGCAATCACAAAGCAGAAGTCCTTTAATGTGAGCACTTAATGTATACTTAATCTATCTAAAATAATACGGTATCTACCACAAGTCTAAAATTAATAGTGTATACAGCAGTAAAGGCATATAGATAACATATAACATGATCAAACATTAAAAGTAATAAACCAAGTTGATAGAAAATTTAAGTGGTAAATTAAGCAGATGTGGTTTTGCAGCATTAAGTGTTTTTTCAGAATTCTAAAATTACCAAGATCTATGTGTATATTTCCAGTACAACTAAATGTAATTTGTGAGTAAAAAATTGTGAAAAGAAGATAATTTTTTTGTTCATACTCAGTATTTTCAGAAGTCTACAGATATTTATTAGCAATTGCTAAGTAATTATTAGAGGTATGAAAGGGTCAGTAATTCAATTTTTTAAAAATCCTCACCAGAAGATATGTTTATTGATGAGAGAGAGAGAGAGAAGGAGAGAGAGATAGATATCAATTGGTTGTCTCCCAGACACACCATGACCAGGGAAAAATCCAGCAACCTAGGTAGGTGACCTGACCGAGAATCAAATTGGCAAATTTTGGTGTATGGGAGGATACTCCAACCAATTGAACCACCTGGCCAGGGCAGTAATTCCATTTTTAAAGCATCGTGGTTGAGTAAGATTAATGAAATGCTTACTCAGTACAGAGTACGTAGGACCTACCATAAATAATTTTGACACACCAACATGCATAAATCAAAGATAATTCTTACCTCCTTGTTCACACAACTGCTGGGCTAGAGCATCTTTGAAAATAATCTGGCCCCTGTGTGTTGCTGTAGCCCTGGAAATAATAGGAAAATGTTATTCAAATCTCATAATAGGTTGGTGATAACATATATTTTTTACCTTCTTAATAACCTCATTTTAAAACATTATTATGTGGACTTGATTTTTAAAAAATGACCCTGGCTGGTGTGGGTCAGTGGATTGAGTGTGGACCTGTGAACCAAAGGGTCACCAGTTCAACTCCCAATCAGGGCACATGCCTGGGTTGCAGGCCAGGTCCCCAGTAAGGGGTGTGCGAGAGACAATCACACATTGATATTTCTCTCCCCCTCTTTCTCCTTCTCTTCCTCTTTCTCTAAAAAACAAAATAAATAAAATATTTTAAAAACGAGTACATCTGAACAGTGAAAAAAATTCACAATAGAGTCAAGGCTTAAACCAAGGCACCTGGGTTATGAATTATCTTTCAGTTTTACTTTGAAAAAATATTGTTCACGTTTGTGGGCTTATTCTGAAAACTGCAGATGTGAGCAAATCCTGAACAGAAGAAAAAAGCATGGAAAGGATGGTTTTAAAAATTTCTTCTTTCAGAAAGTCTTGACATAAAATGTTTTGTGGAGCAGTAATGAAATTTGCACTGGAGAAGGATGCTCTTCATATACTTTTTTTCTGACATCAATATTCACCATAACACATTGAGGGGTGAGACAGAGAATTACATTTAAAAGTATTTCTTTTTTAAAAAAGAGGGCTCTTCAAAGCTTTAATAATTATATAATCTGTCATAAAATATACCTTTCCTCCCCACTGGGTCTAATTCACCATTTAAAGGAGATGTGTACCTTTTACCTCCTCTAATCAGGGCTGTGCACATGGAATAATGACAAAAATAACATCCTCGCAGCAGGTGTGTTATTCCATGTCTATAATAGAAACTGTCTTAATAACAGAAGAATTATTTATGCTTTATATTTGAAGAGTCTTTCCTAAAAACGATTTTTCTGGCACAAAATGTATTATTAAACAAATTTAAAACAGAAAATTATGTCTCTTTAAGAAACCTTATTTTTGAAATAAGCTATACAAAATCTGTTTTAATAACTAAAAATATTAACATTAGATTTTAACTTTAGTTCTAGACAAAACTACCTTAAGGCAAAAGTAATTTGATTCATCATTTCCTGAAGATGGATTATGTATAATGCATGGTGCTTAGTCACAGGAGAGCAAAGCTTGGCCTCTGCCTTTTTCCTCCACATGTAAACTCCTTGGTCAACATCTTGTTTTTTGTGGGGTCCAATAGGAGCTCATGGCTCCCAATAGTCCCCTCCCTGGTCTCCATGTAGATGTACCTTCCTCCTTCAGGCTGCAGACCTTTCTGATATCTATTCTCCATGGAGTAATTGCTGTCACTGGTGTCAGTCCCCCAGGACCCAACTCAAAGTAATCTGACAAACTAAGCCATGTTAAACTGTTAATGGGTGATGTTGCTCCATGCTAACATATTTCAGCAATGAAACTGAAAATATACTTTAGTGCACACACACACATAGTGGCACAATAGTGAGAGCTTTGAATGGTTGGAAGAGAGAGAGAATTGGAGAGAAAAATCATCAGCGGCATTCAACTCACACCATATGTGAAGTACATAAGGGTAATGAGTCCTTCTTCTTAAATATTAATCATTATCAAAATTACAGATGAACAGATGCTACCACTGTTTATGTTCACATATGTTTATGGGTTTTCCTTTGCTCTTAGCAAGCTGAAAATGAGGAGGTCTAAACATAGGGACATCTAAGCCATAAA
The DNA here is from genome assembly GCF_019186645.2 of Phyllostomus hastatus. Lineage (NCBI taxonomy): Eukaryota > Metazoa > Chordata > Mammalia > Chiroptera > Phyllostomidae > Phyllostomus > Phyllostomus hastatus. The sequence goes on from NW_025334041.1 coordinate 45,568,668, forward strand.
CATGACTTACAGACTTACTAATCAATTATAGGTTTTATGTCCACAGGGAACATGTTAATTTGATTTATGCAAACACAGTTAATTGTTCAGATCTCAAGCACATCAAGAGCTTCTAAGTTCACATACACTTCTAATAGTGGCATAGCAAACAGAAATGTAGAACTTTAATTTGACATTTTCTTTGGAAGGAACAGATTTTCTTCTCCCCCCCTGCAGAGGGTGTATTATTTTGTTTTAGTTTGGTATTGCTTAGTAAAGACCACTGGCTTTAGGATTAGATGTGGGTTGAAATCCTTAATTTTTCATTTATCAATTGTGTGGCTATGGACTGCTTATTTCAATTTTCCAAACCAATTTCTCATAATATTAAAACAAACATGCTCATATGTGGTTATTATAAGGATCAAATGAGAAAATGATGATAAGGATTTAGCTAAATGGCCAGCCCAGAGCTAGTGCTAAATAAACAGTATCTATGATTATTATCAAGGTGGATGTTGTAGACTTTATTTATTCATTTATTCACCCATTTATCCAGTTATTGTGCAAATTACAGCAAAGCTATTTCCCTAGGCACTATGGTAAAACAAAAATGAATGAGACACTATCTTTGCTTTTACTAAATGAACGTATGTGTGTATGGGATTATATACAGTGTTTTCTTTTTATTTTTTATTTTTAAATGTTTGATATTAATAGTTTATTTTTATTGTATTTTTCATTACCATTTATCCTCTTCAAAATGATTCTACCTCCTCCCCACAATCACCACACAGTTGTCCACATCCATGAGTTTTTTTTTTCTTTTTTTGCTCCATTCCTCCACCCTCAACACTATCCCCTCATAGCAGTCAGTGGACTCTCTCTCTATGAATCTGTCTCCATTTTTATGGTTAGTTCAGTTTGTTCATTAGATTTCGTACATGAGTGAAACCATATGGTATTTGTCTTTTTCTCACTGGCTTATTTCACTTAGCATAGTGTTCTCCAGGTCCATCCATACTGTGACAAATAGTAAAGTTTTCTTCTTTTTTAGGACCAAGTAGTATTCTATTGTGTATCCACTCATCTACTAATGGAAACTTGAGCTGCTTCTAAATCATAGTTCTTGGAAACAATGCTGCAATGAACATAGGAGGTTTATAGTCTTTCGAATTAGTGTTTCAGGTTTCTTCAGATAAATTACCAGAAGTAATAAGGCAGTTCTATTTTACATTTTTGACATACCTCCATACTGTTTTCCACAGTGGCTGCATCAATCTGCATTCCCACCAACAGCACAAAAGGGTTCCCCTTTTCCATATCCTTATCAGCACTTATAGTTTGCTGATTTATTGATACACCCATTCTGACAAGTGTGAGGTGACATCTCATTGAGGTTCTAATTTGTGTTTCTCTGATGATTAGTGACATTGAGCAAATACAGTCATAATAGGGAATTTTAACATTCCACTGACTTCAATGGATACATCTCCCAGACAGAAAACCAAAAAGGAGACAGGGGTCTTAAATGAGCACTAGATCAAATGGACTTAATTGATATCTTCAGAACACTTCACCCAAAGGAACAGAATATATAAGAAAAAAAAACTAGAAAACACACAAAGACATGGAAGCTAAATAACATTTTTATTCATTCATTCATTCATTTATTTAATTGTTGTTCAAGGAAAGTTATATCTATTTTCATCCCACCATGCCCCCACCCCACTGATCCCCACCTCTCACCCTTAAACCCACTCTCCTTAGCTTTGTTCATGTGTCCTTTACACATGTTCCTTGATGGCTCTTCCCCTATAATTCCCCAGAGGGATAAATAACATATCATTAAACAATGAATGGGTCAACAACAAAATCAAGGAAGAAATCAAAAGATACCTAGAAATAAATGAAAGTGAGAACACAACAACCCCAAATCTGTGGGGCACTGGGAAAGCAATCCTAAAAGGGAAATTCACAGCATTACAGGCCTATCCCAAGAAACAAGAAAATCTCAGATAAACAATCTAGCTTTACATGTACTTAAATGAACTTGGAAAAGAACAAAAAACAATACCCAAAGCAAGTAGAAGGAAGGAAATAATAAAGATAAGATTAATAAATCCAAAAACTGGTTCTTTGAAATGATAAACAAACCTTTAACCAGACTCATAAAGGAAAAAGGAGAGAGGACCCAATAAATAAATTCAGAAATGGAAGAAAAGAAATGAAAACTGACACTAAAGGAATACAAAGGATTGTAAGAAAATATTATGAACATCTAAATGCCAACAAATTGGACAGCCTGGATGAAACAGATAAATTCCTAGAAACATACATTCTTTCAAAACTATCTCAGGAAGAATCAGAGAATCTGAATAGATTACAATTAGTAGAACTGAAGCAATAATAATAATAATAATAATAATAATAATAATAATAATACTCCCAACAAACAAAAGTGCTGGACCAGATGGTTTCACAGGTGAATTTTACAAAACATTCAAAGAAGAACTAATCCATCCCTTTCTCAAAAAATTCCAAAAAAATTCAAGAAGAGGGAAGACTCCCAAGCTCATTTTATGAGGCTATCACTATCCTAATTCCAAAACCAGAGAAGGATATTACAAAAAAAGAAAATTATAGGCTAATATCACTGATAAACATAGATGGTAAAATCCTCAACAAAATATTAGCAAACCAAATAGAGCAATACATCAAAAAGATCATACACCATGATCAAGTGGGCTTTATTCCAGGGTTGCAGTGTTAGTACAACATTTGCAAAACAATAAATGTGATCCATCACATAAACAAAAGGAAGGATGAAAATCACATGATCATATCAATAGACACAGAAAAAGAATTTGATAAAATCCAGCATGAATTTATAATGAAACTCTCAGCAAAGTGGGAATAGAGGAAATATACCTAAACATAACAAAGCCCATATATGATAAACACACTGCCTGTGTATTTTTTAAAAACTTATCTACATACTTAACTAAGCAAACCATGGCAATATAATAATTTAATGGCAGAATTCATGATATTTTCCTTTTCATTGAATTTATTGGTGTAACATTGGTTTAAGAAAATTTCCAGGTTTCAGGTGCATAATTCTATAACATATCTGTACACTGCATTGTGTATTCACCACCATAAGTCAAGTTTCTGTCCATCACCATTTACCCCCACCATGAACTCCTCCACCTCCTCCACCTTCTTCCCTTCAGCAATCACCACCATTTTCTGTGTCCATGAGATTTTTCTTTTTTGGTTCAATTTTTCCATCCTCTGACTTAGCCTCCCAACCTGACAACTATGAACCTACTCTATATCTATGAGTCTGTCTCTATATTTCCTTTTTTTTAGTTTTCATTTATTATCTTTTTATTATTTTTAGTTTTTTATTATTGTTCAAGTACAGTTGTTTTCATTTTCCCCCACCACACCCTTCCCCAGCTATCCCCCACATCCTACCCTCAATCCTACCCCCGTTAGGCTTTGTCCATGTGTCCTTTATACATGTTCATTGACAACCCTTCCCCCTTTTCCTCCCATTATCCTCTCCTACTTCCCCTCTGGTTACTGTCAGTTTGTTCTTAATTTCAATGTCTCTGATTATATTTTGCTCATTTGTTTGTTTTTTACATTAGGTTCCACTTATAGGTGAAATCATATGGTATTTGTCTTTCACTGCCTGGCTCATTTCACTTAGCACAATACTCTCCAGTTCCATCCATGCTCTCTCAAAGGGTAGGAACTCCTTTCTTCTTTCTTCCTGCTGCGTAGTATTCCCTTGTGTCAGTGTACCACAGTTTTTTATCCATTCACTTACCGCTGGGCACTTAGGTTTTCCAGCACTTGGCTATTGTAAATTGTGCTGCTATAAACATTGGGGTACATAGGTTCTTTTGAATTGGTGTTTCAGGATTCTTAGGGTATGATCTGAGCAATGGAATCACTGGATCAAAAGGTAGTTCCATCTTTAGTTTTTTTGAGGAAATTTCATACTCTTTTCCAGTCTGCATTCCCACCAACAGTGCACAAGAGTTCCCCTTTCACCACATCCTCACCTGCACTTGTTTGTTGATTTGTTATTGATGGCATTCTGACCAGTGTGAAGTGATATCTCACTGTGGTTTTAATTTGCATCTCTCTGATGGCTAGTGATGCTGAGCATCCTTTCATATGTCTCTGGGCCCTCTGTATGTCCTCCTTGAAGAAGTGTCTCTTCAGGTTCTTTGCAAATTTTTTAATTGGATTGTTTGTCCTCCTGATGCTGAGTTATATGAGTTTGTTTTTTTTTTTTAGAATCCACATACAAGTGATATATGGTATTTGTCTTTCTTTGTCTGACTTATTTCATTTAGCATAAGACCCTCAAGATCCATCAGTATTGTCACAAATGTCAAGATTTCAATTTTTTTATTGCTGAATATATCATCACACATACCCACACACACCCATCTCACATTTTCTTTATCCATTCATCTATTGATGAACATCCAGGTTGTTTTCATATCTTGGTTCTTGGTAGTAATTCTGCAATGAACATATGGGTGCATACACCATTTTAAATTAATGTTTTTGTTTTCTTCAGACAAATACCCAGAAATAGAATTGCTGAGAAGTAGAATTGCTGCCACCATTAAGGCAGTTTTATTTTTAAATTTTTGAGGAATCTTTATACTGTCTTCCATAATTGCTACACTAACCTACAATCTCACCAACAGTGTACATTCTCAGCAATACTCATTGTTTGTTCATTTATTGATGTAGCAATTCCAACAGGTGTGATGTGGTATCTTATTGTTATTTTAATTTGCATTTCCCTGATGATTAGTGATGTTGAGCACATTTTCATATATCTGTTGGCCATCTGTATGTCCTCTTTGAAGTAATGTCTTTTAAGGTCCTCTGCCCATTTTTAAATTATATTGTTTATTTTTGGGGGGTATTTAGTTTTAAGATTTCTTTATACACTAACTCATTATAAGATATATCATTTGGGAATATCTCCCCCCATTCAGTAGTTGTCTTTTTGTTTTCTTGATGGTTTCCCTTGCTGTACAAAACACCTTTTGGTTTGATGTAGTTTCACTTTTTAATTTTTTCCATTCCATTCCATTCTGTGGTTCCATATAAATTTTATTTGTTGTTCTAACTCTGGGAAGATGTCATTAGCATTTTAATAGGTGTTGCATTAAATCTTTATGTTTTTTAAAACAAGATTTTTAGAGGCTAAATAATATTCTACTATAGAGCTACATCATAGTTTCTTTATTATATAATTGATGAAATTTTACTTGTTTCTATTTTTCGTATTTTAAATAATGAAATGTTTCAGTCTTTCACCATATTTTTTATTTTTTTCCTCCAGCTTTATTGAGATATAACTGACAAATAACATTGCCTGAGTTTAAGGTGTACAATATGTTGGTTCAATACATTTATATATTACAAAATGATTACTACAATAACAATTAGCTAATGCTTCCATCCCACCACATAATTACTATATCTTTTTTTATGGTGAGAACATTTAAAGTCTATTCTCCTGGCAACAGTGAAGAACATGATACAGTATTGTTAGGTATAATTACTGTGCTATACATTAGATCCCCAGAATTTACTCTTCTTATAATTGGAAGTTCTTATCCTTTGACCAGTATTTCCCCATTCCCTGTACCCAACAACAACAACAACAACAACAACAACAACAACAACAAAACCCAACCTGATAACTACCAGTCTACCCTCTGTTTTTCTGAGGTCAAGATTTTTAGCATACCTTGAATTTTAAGATAAATTTCTAGGGCTAGAAAAAATAAATTAAGGACATAAACATTTAAACCTTAGATCCATAATTCCAAACAGCTCTTAAGGAAAGGTACATCTCCCTACCAGTGTACTAGAGAGCATGCATCTTACAATAATTTTAGCGGCATTAAGCATTATTGACTTAGTAGTTTACATTCCAAGATGCCATGTTACTTTTCATTTCCATGCCATTGTTAGTGGGAATATTTTGCATGTTTTTTTTTTGTTATATTTTTCAGCTTTGGGAGTTATTTTTACTTGTCCTTGCCAATTTTGCTATGGGCTTAATGTTTTTCTAATTGATTTACAAGAGCTCTTTAAATGTTAAGGCTATTAACTCCATATTTTAGTGTCAATTTTTTATTCCATTTATAATTAGTCATTTAGTGTTGTCACAGTTTTATTAAAAAGTTTTAAATTTTCATGTAATCAAATTTTTCCACTTATTTCGTTCTAAAATTTCCCAGGGTTTTCATGTTTACAAACTTTTTCCTATTCTAAACTCAGTGGAATAGATATTTACATGCAGTTTGAGAAGAAGTTTTTATGCTTCTCTGGACTTTATATTAGTGTGAAGTCATTTCATAAGGATTCATATTTATTTTTTCCATTTATTTAGAAACGTCCTTGCAAGATGCAAAAGTACTCAACAAAATATTAGCAAACTGAATGCAGCAATACATTAAAAACAGTATAAATCATGAACAAGTGGGAATTATTTTTGGGATGCAATGTTGGTTAAATATAAACAATTAATGTGATATGCCAAATAAACAAAATGTAGGATAAAAATCATATGATCATATCAATAGATGCAAAGAAGCATTTAACAAAATTCAGTACCTGTTTATAATAAAAACTCTCAGCAAAGTGAGAATAGAGGGGACATATCTCAACATAATACAGTCCATACAAGAAAAATTCACAGCTAACATCATATTTAAAGTGTGGAAAATAAGAACATTTTTCTTAAGATTAGGATTAAGACAGGAATGTCCACTTTCACCATTCTCAATCAACATAGTATTAGTAGTCCTAGCCTCAGGAATCAGGCAAGAAGAAATAAAAGGCATTCAAATTAGAGAGAAAGAAGTAAAATTGTCATTATTTTCAGAACACATGATACTATAAATAACGAACCCTAGAGATTCCACCAAATACTACTTAAACTAATAGTGAATTCAGTAAAGTGCAGGCTACAAAATAAATACTGGGAAACTGGTTGCATTTTATACACCAATAATAAATGATCAATGAAAGAATCTAAGAAAACAATCCCATTTACATTGACTTAAAAAAAAGCAACTCTAGGATTAAATTTAACCAAGGAGGTAAAAGACCTGTAGTTGGACAATTATAAGACATTGATGAAAGAAAGTGAAGACAGAAATAAGTGGAAGCAAATACTGTGTTCATAGAGAGGGAGAATTAACATCACTAAAATGTCCATACTACTCAAAGCAAACTATAGGTTCAATGAAATCCCTACCAAGATACCAACAGCATATTCATAGAACTGGAACAAATATTCCAAAAATTTATATGGAACCAAAAAACCCCTGAAAAGTAGTAGCAATCTTGAGAAAGAAGAACAAAGTTGGAAGTATAAGACCACCTGATATCAAACTATATTACAAGGCTATACTAACTAAAATAGCATGAAAGCAGACACATAGATCAATGGAACAGAAGAGAGAGCCCAGAAATAAACCCATGCCTCTATAGTCAATTAATACAGAATGAGCAAAAGCACATTTATAGCTGTGGGCACATAAAACAGAATTTATTCTTGTATTATTTTAATTAATTATTGTATCACTTTCCATATAAACAACTGTAAACCTACTTTTACCACTTCCTGTTTATGACAAAGGAGGCAGGAATATACAATGGAGTAAACTGTCTATTCAATAAATTGTGTTGAAAAAATTGGCAGATGCATGCAAAAAATGAAACTAGACCACTTTCTTTTAAACTCAAAATAAATTAAAGATTTAAATTACACTCCTAGAAGAAAACACAGGCAGCAAAGTCTCTGATATTTCTCTTAACAATGTTTTTTTCCTGATATATCTCCTCTGGTAAGGGAAATTAAAGAAAAAATAAACACATGGGACTAAATGAAACTAAAAAAGGTTTCGTACAGCAAAGAAACCATTGACAAAATGAAAACCAAACTACTGAATAAAAAATATATTCACCAATGATACATCTGATTAGGAGTTAATATCCAATGATTTGATTTATAAATCATTCATACAACTCAATGCCCAAAAAACAAAAACAAAAACAGATAATCTAATTAAAAAGTGGGCAGAGGCCCTGAACAGACAACTCTCCAAAGAGGACATACAAGTGGCCAATAAACATATCAAGAGATGCTCAGTGTCAAGAATCAGAGAAATGTAAATTAAAACCACCATGATGAAGGAGACTTGATTTGGTGTTGTGAACACATAATACAATATACAGAAGATGTACTACAGAATTGTACACCTGAAACTTATATAATTTTATTAACCAATGCTGTCCAAATAAACTCAATATAAATTTTAAAAAACAGTGGGATATCACCTCACACCAGTCAGAGTGGCTGTCACTAATAAATCAACAAACAACAAATGTTGATGAGGATGTGGAGAAAAGGGAACTCTGGTTAATTGGTGGTGGGAATGCAGGTTGATGTAGGTATACTATGGAAAACAATATGGAGTTTCTTCAAAAAATTAAAAATGGAACTGCCTCATTACCCAGTGATTTCACTTATGAGTATACAGCCAAAGAAACTCAAAATCCTAATTTGACAGGATATATGCCTCCCTATGTTCACTGCATTGTTATTTACAATAGCCAAGATATGGAAGCAACCCAAGTGTCCACCAAAAGACAAGCAGATAAAGAAAATGTAGCACATATATACAATGGAATATTATCTGGTCATAAAAACAATGAAATCTAACCATTTTGACAGCATAAATGGACCTAGGGAGTATCATGTTAAGTGAAATAGATAAAAAAAAGAAAAAGAAAAGGAATCCTTCAACTTTCACCCAAAACAACTGCCAAGTTTTGTTTTACTAAAGTGACTTAGAGAACTACAGTTATATTGTCCTGACCTCAGAAGTAAGCTCTTTATTTTGGAAAGTAATTAAACTAAAACAAAACTTAAAAAAGAATAATACATTAATTAATTAATTTAAAAAAGACAAATACCATATGATTTCACTCATATGTGGCATCTAAAGAATAAAATAAATAAACAAGCAAAATAGAAACAGACTCACAATTTCAGAGGACAGACAGATAGTTGTCAGAGGGAAGGAGACATGGGGGGCTGGGTGAAAAAGTTGTAGGAGTTAATAAGTACAAATTGGTACTTATAAAATAGTCATGGATATGTGAAGTACAGCAGACAGAATATACACAATAATATTGTAATAACTATATATGGTCTAGGTGGATGCTTCAATTATTGAGAGATTGCTTTGTAAATTATATAATTGGTATGCTGTGCATCTAATTAGTATGCTGTGCATCTAAAAATAGTATCAAGTAATATTGAATATAAACATTAATTAAACATAAAATAAAAAATAAAAATAAAAATGAGATAAAAATATCTCTATTCACAGATGACATGTTTTTGATATATTTTGTTGATTATGCTATTACAGTTGTCCCATTTTTTTATACCCTTTATTTCCCTCCACCCTGCATATCCCCTCCCACCAGCATTCCTCCCACCTCTTAGTTCATGTCCATGGGTCATATATATAAGTTCTCTGGTTTCTACATTTCCTATACTATTCTTAACCTCCCCCTGTCTATTTTGTGCCTCCCATTTATATTTCTTATTCCCTGTACCTTTTCCCACATTCTCCTCCTTCCCCTCCCTGCTGATAACTCTCCATGTGATCTCCATTTCTGCGGTTCTGTTTCTGTTCTAGTTGTTTGCTCAGTTTGTTTTTGTTTTTGTTTATTTAGGTTCAGTTGTTGATAGTTGTGAGTTTGTCATTTTACTGTTCATAGTTTTGATCACCTTCTTTTTCTTAGACAAGTCCCTTTAACATTTCATATAATAAGGGCTTGGTGATGATGAACTCTTTTAACTTGACCTTATCTGAGAAGCACTTTATCTGCCTTTCCATTCTAAATGATAGCTTTGCTGGATAGAGTAATCTTGTATGTTGATCCTTGCTTTCACAACTTGGGATACTTATTACCAGCTCCTTTCTGCCTGTAAGTTTTCCTTTGAGAAATCAGCTGACACTCTTATGGACACTCCTTTGTAGGTAACTGTCTCCTTTTCTCTGCTGCTTTTAATTTCTCTCCTTATCTTTAATCTTGGGTAATGAAATTACGATGTGCCTTGGTGTGTGCTTCCTTAAGTCCAACTTCTTTGGGACTGTCTGAGCTTCCTGGACTTCTTGGAAGTCTATTTCCTTTGCCAGACTGGGGAAGTTCTCCTTCATTAGTTTTCAAGTAAGTTTTCAGTTTCTTGTTCTTGTTCTCCTTCTGGCACCCCTATGATTAGGATGTTGGAATGTTTCAAGCTGTCCCAGAGGTTCCTAAGCCTTTCCTCATTCTGTTTAATTATTCTTTCTTCATTCTGTTCTGGTTGAATATTTATTTCTTCCTTCTGCTCCAAATCATTTATTTCAGTCTCGGTTTCCTTCCTTTCCCTGTAGGTTCTCTGCATATTTTTCTTTTTTCACTTTGCATAGCCTTCACTTCTTCCTCTATTTTGCCACCATGCTCAACCATTTCTGTGAACATCCTGATTACCAGTGTTTTAAACTGTGCATCTGATAGGATGGCTGTCTTTTCATCACTTTGTTCTATTTTTGGAGCTTTGATTTGTGCTTTTATTTGGACCACATTTATTTTTTTTGTCTAGGTGTACCTGTTACATTATAAGGGATGGAGCTTTAGGTATTTGCCAGGGTGGGGCAACCTATCTCACCACTCTGTGTCACTTTATGTGGAGGAGGGGACCAAAACGGAACAATGGCATTTGCTAGGCTCTCCTCTAGCTTTCAGTCATTTCCCCCATTTCTCCCAAGAAAATTGAGCCCTTCTGGTGCAGATTCCTGGGTGTGTGGGTTTGTGTACATTCTAGGACTCTGTGGTTGACTCCAACACTCTCCTGTGAGGCTCAAAATTTCTCCCACATCCCTAATTCCCACAGGATTCTACAGCCAGAGATGGTGTTGTTGTTGATGTTGCTGTTGTTCAAATATAGTTGTCTCCATTTCCCCCTAAATACTCCCCTGCACTCAAGCCATGCCCATCTCCCATGCTTAACTCTACCCGCCTTGGATTTGTCCATGTATCCTTTAACATGTTTCTGACAACCCTTTCCCCTTTTCCACCCATTATTCCCACCCACCACTCCTCTGGTTACTGTAAGTTTGTTCTTAATTTCAATGTCTCTGGTTATATTTTGATTGTTTATTTGTTTTCTTGATATGGTTCCACTTACATAAGACCATGTGGTATTTGTCTTTCACCATCTGGCTTATTTCACTTAGCATAATACTCTCCAGTTCCATCCATGCTGTTGCAAAGGGTAGGAGCTTCTTCTTTCTCTATGCTACATAGTATTCCCTTGTGTAAATGTGTACGACATTTTTTGATCCATTCATTTACTGGTGGGCACTTAGGCTGTTTCCAGCACTTGACTATTGTAAATAGCACTGCTATGAACATTGGGGTGCATAGGTTCTTTTGAATTGCTGTTTTAGGATTCTTACAGATTAGTCCCAGTAGTGGAATTACCAGGTCATAAGGCAGTTCCATTTTTAGTTTTCTGAGAAAATTCCATACTGTTTTCCACAGTGGATGCACCAGTGTGCATTCCCACCAACAGTGTACTAGGGTTCCCTTTTCTCCACAACCTCACCAGACACTCGTTTATTGATTTGGTTATGATGGCCACTCTGAATGCTGTGAAGTGGTATCTCATTGTGATTTTAATTTGCATCTCTCTGATGGCTAGTGATGCTGAGCATCATTTCATATGTCTCTGGGCACTTTGTATGTCCTCCTTGGAGAAGTGTCTGTTCAGGTTCTTTGCCCATTTTTTTAATTGGGTTGTTTGTCTTGCTGGAGTAGAGTCATGTGAATTCTTTATATATATTCTTGTTGAAGATATCATTTGCAAATATATTTCTTGCATACTGTTGATTCCCTTTTCATTTTGCTAACATTTTCTTTAGCCATGCAGAAGTTTTTTATTTTGAACATTTGGATTAAATACTTCCTATACTATGTTGAATAGAAGTTAGAATGAAGGCACACATTCTTGTTTTGTTCCTGATTTTAGTGGGAAAGCTTTTAGTTTTTTCCCATTGAGTAGAATGTTGGCTATAGGTTTCTCACATATGGCCTTTGTTATGTTGAAGTATGCTCCCTTTACTCCCACTTTGCTGAGTGTTTTTACCATAAATGGGTGCTGTACCTTATCAAATACTTTTTCTGCATCTATTGATATGATCATGTGATTTTTGTCTTTGTTTTTGTTTATGTGATATATCACATTTACTGATTTGTGAATATTGTCCCATCCTTGCATGCCTGGGATAAATCCCACTTGGTCATGGTGTATGATCTTCTTAATGTATTGTTGTATGCGGTTTGCCAATATGTTGTTGAGGATTTTAGCATCTATGTTCATCAGCGATATTGGCCTGAAGTTTTCTTTCTTTGCTATGTCTTTATCTGGTTTTGGAATTAGGATGATGCTGGCTTCATAAAAAGAGTTTGGGAGTCTTCCATCATTTTAGAATTTTTGGAATAGTCTGTGAAGGATAGGGGTTAGCTCTTCCTTAAATACTTTGTAGAATTCTCCTGTGAAACCATCTGGACCCGGGCTTTTGTGTGTCTCTAGTGTTTTGATTACTGCTTCAATTTCATCTGCTGTTATTGGTCTGTTCAGGCTTTCTGCTTCTTCTTCCTTGAGTTTTGGAAGATTATATTTTTCTAGAAATTTATCCATTTCACCTAGGTTTTCAAATTTCTTGGCATACAGTTCTTTATAGTAATTTCTTACAATCCTTTGTATTTCTGTAGTATCAGTTGTAATCTCTCCTCTTTCATTTCTGATTGTGTTTATTTCGGTCTTCTCTCTTTTTTTCTTGATGAGCTTGCTTAAAAGCTTGTCAATTTTGTTTATCTGTTTATCTTTTCAAAGAACCAGCTCCTGGATTCATTGGTCCTTAGAATTGTGCTTTTAATCTCTATGCCATTTAATTCTGCTCTGATCTTGGTTATTTCCTTCCTTCTACTTGCTCTGGGCTATCTTTGTTGTTGTTCCTCGAGTTCTTGTAGACATAGGGTTAGGTTGTTTGTTTGAAATGTTTCTGTCTTTTTTAGGTAGGCTTGTATTGCTATGAACTTCCCACTCAGGACTGCCTTTGCTGTGTTCCATAAGTTTTGGGTTGTTGTGAGTTCATTTTCATTTGTTTCCAGGAACTTTTTTTATTTCTTCCCTAATTTCATTCTTGACCTATTCATTGTTTAATAGTATGCTATTCAATCTCCATGATTTTGAGTGTTTTGAGTTTTTTTCTTTGGGGTTGCTTTCTAGTTTCAGTCCCTTGCAATCTGAGAAGATGCTTGGTATGATTTAAATTTTCTTGAATTTGTTGAGGCTTGTTTTGTGTCCTATCATGTGGTCTATCTTCAAAAATATTCCATGTGCATTTGAAAAGAATGTGTATTTTGCCTCTTCAGGATGAAAGGCTATATATATATTAGTTAAGTCCATTTCCTCTATGGCATTTTTCAATGCCACAATATCCTTGTTGATATTTTGTTTGGAAGACCTTTTCATTTTTGATTGGAGGGTGTTAAAATCTCTTTGTATAAGTGTGTTGCTGTCTATATCTTCCTTGAAGTCTTCCAAGATTTTCCTTATATATTTGGTTGCATATATGTTTATAATGTTCATGTCTTGTTGATGGTGTCTTCCCTTGAATATTATGAAGTGTCCTTCTAGGTTTCTCTTTATGGCCTTTGTTTTGAAGTCTCTTTTGTCTGATATAAGTATTACTACCTTGGCTTTTTTTTTCTGTTCATTTGCTTAGAATATTTTTTCTAACCCTTCATTTTCAGCCTGTGTAGGTCTTTTGTCCTGAGGTGGGTCTCTTTTAGGCAGCACATGTGTGGGTCATGTTTTAGTATTCATTCAGCTATTCTATATCTTTTGATGGGAGTATTTAACTCATTTATGTTTAGGGTTATTATTGATAGGTACTTACTCATTGCCATTTTACTTACTTGGTACCTGTGTTTCTCTCTCTCTCACTCTTTTTCTTCCTTTTCTTAAAGCAGTCCCTTTAGCATCTCTTGCTGGGCTTGTTTGGAGAAGGTGTATTCTTTGAGGCTTCTTTTGTCTGGGAAACTCCTTATTTGGCCTTCCACTTTAACTGAGAACCTTGCTGCATAGAGTAGTCATGGCTGTAGGCCTTTGTTTTTCATTACTTGGAATATTTCTTGCCATTCTCTTTTGGCTTGGAGCATTCCCATGGAGATGTCAGCTGTTAACCTTATCGGGGCTCCCTTGTATGTTACTTACTATTTCTCCCTTGTTGCCTTTACAATTCTTTCTTTGTCTTGGAATTTTTCCATTTTCATTATGATGTGTCTTGAAGTGGACCTCTTTGGGTTCCTCTTGATTGGGACCCTCTGTGCTCCCTGAATTTGTGTGACTTTTTCTTTCATCAAAGTAAGGAAGTTTTCCATCATTACTTTTTCAAATGGGTTTTCTCTCCCTTGCTCTTCTTCTTCTCCTTCTGGTATCCCTATTATACAGATATCATTATGTTTCATGTTGTCTTGCAGCTCCCTTATCTCTTGTTCATTCTTTTTGAGTCTTTTTTCCTTTTCTTGGTCTTTCTGGTTTTTTTTTCTACATTGTCCTCCAGCTCACTGATTTGATCCTCTGCTTCATCTAGCCTGCTTTTGATTCTTTCTACTGTGTTCTTCAATTCAGAAATTGTATTCTTCATTTCCTCCTGGCTCTTTCAGACAGTCTCTGTACTTTTTCATGTTGATATAGTTTACAGTAAATTCCTCATAGTTTCATTGTAGTTTTTGGTAATTCTCAGTGAGCTCATTGAGCTTTTTTAGAACGATTGTTTTGAACTCAATATCTGATAGTTGACTTGCCTCTGTTTCATTTAGCATTCTTTCTGAGAATTCCTCCTTTCCTTCTGATTTGGGTTTGTTTCTTTGTCATCCTATTGTTTGTGAGACTCTTCTTGTTAGCCTCTGCTTCTTAAATTTATCTGTTCTGACTCCCTAAGTTTGTGGTGTGAACTTCTATGGTAGGATACCTGTGATATTCAGTGGTGCAGTCTCCTTGATTTCCTGATGTTAATGCTCTTGCGATACTGTTTATGTTGGCTGTCTAGGTTTAATTGGGTTTTGATTGTTGTTGTGCCATCCTTTTGTGGGTCCTTCCCTCCATCTGGTGGACTGAAGGTCGCTCTGCCCACCACATCTTCTATGCTTTTGTTCAGGTGCAGTCAGTTAGTGCTGAAGCTGACTCTTCTGTCTGTCCAAGGTTATAAGGCTTCTCTCTTGCTATTGTTCACTTGTTTGTTCTGGGTGATTTCTCCACAACTTAGTTGCAGTTCCAGATTGGTCTTGGGAGGAGGTTAATGTGGCTTCCATTCATTTCTGCACCATCTTGCCATCCTACAGCCAGAGGTTTTGAGGCTTTATTTCCCCATGCTGGAAGCCTGAGTTGTGCAGTCTGTCTTACTCCCCAGTTGTTCCTCCTTGTTTATTCACATGCAAATGTGGGACTGCTTGGTCCTCCAGCTGCTGCCTTGCTGCGCATACTGTCCATCCCAGCTGCCCATCTCCATCCCTCCTTCCAGTCTGCATAAATATTTCTTCTTTAACTCCTTGGTTGTCTGACTTCCTTACAGTTCGATTTTCTGACAGTTCTGGTTGTTTTTTATTCTTAAGTTTGTTGTTGTCCTTCTTTTGGTTATGGGAGGAGGCAAAGTGTATACCTATGCCTCCATCTTGGCTGGAAGTAGATTACATGTTATTCCTAGAAAATACTAAGGAATCCACAAAAAAGTTATTGAAACTGATAAGTACAGCAAGATTCTAGAAAACAAGACCCATATATAACAATGAATTGCTTTTCAATATACAATTAATAAATAACCTGCATATAAAAAATTTAAAGGCAATAGCATTCACAATAGAATAAAAAAGAATAATATACTTAGGAATAAATTTAGCAAAATAAATATAATATTTGTACATAAAAAACTACAAAACATTGTAGAAAATGACTTAAGAAGATCTGAATATATGAAAAAAACTTCCATGTTCATGGGTCAGAAGACTTAATATTGTTAAGATACCAATGATATCTAAACAGATCTATATATTCAATACCACACCTATCAAAATCCTAACTGTATGTTTATCAGGAACTTTTAAGTTAATCCTAAAATTCAAATGGAAATACAAGGGGGAAATACAAGAGAGTCAAAATAATCTTGATAATGAAGAACTAAGTTGAAGAACTTGCACTTCCCAATTTCAAAACTTACTGTAGGCTTACAATGATCAAGACACTGTGATATTGCTGTAAGAACAGAAGTATAGATCAATGGGAGAGAGTTGAGTTCAAAAATAAACTCTCACAGAAATAATGAACAAAATGAACATATACTTAAATGTAATAGGTAAAACTCTTAAAAGAAAACATAGAGATACATTTTTATGACTTCAGTAATACTTTCTTACATATAAAAAGTATAAGCAAAAGAAGAAAAATAGATAAACTTCACTTCATCAAAATTAAAAATTTTTATGCAAAAGATACCATCAATAAAGTAAAAGGACAATACAGAGAAAGGGTGAAAGTATTTTCAAATTATATATCTAATGACACTTGTATCCAGTGTACATATAAAAACTATTGTAACTCAATAAATGGTAAGTAACTCAGTTTAAAAATAAGCAAGGGATTTGAACAAACATTTATCCAAAGAAGACTTACACATGGCAATAAGCACTCAAAAAGATGTTCAACATCATACTAGGGAAATGCAAATAAAAACAAAAATGAGATAACACTAGACCCCCAGTAGGATGCTAAATTAAAAAAAGACAATAATAAGTGTTAGTGAGGATGTGGAGATTTTGAAACCTCATATATTGATGGCAAGAAAGTAATATGCTGTGGCTGCTTTGAAAACAGTTTGGCAATTTCTCACCATGTTAAACATTGACTTACTGTATGACTCAGTAATTCCACTTGTAAGTGGAGAACTAAAAATATATGTTCACCCAACAATGTGAATACATGTATTTCTAGGAGCATTATTTCTAACAGGCAAAAGTGAAGACATCCCAAATATCCATCATGAACAGGTGGCTAAATAAAATATGGCATGTCCATATAATGGAATATCATTCAGCCACAAAAGGGAATGAAGTACTATTTATCTATAACATGAACCATGGAAACATGCTAAGTATAAAAAGCCAGCCACAAAGGCCTACATGTTGTATGATTCCATTTACATGAAATCTCCAGAACAGGCAAATCCAGAGAGGTAAGAAGTAGCTTAGTCATTTTCAGGGGATAGGGAAATGGGAGGTGACTATTAGTGGGTGCAGGGTGTCTTTTTAGGGTGAGGAAAATGTTACGACATTTTTGGTGATGATTATACAGTTCTGTGAATATACTATATATCACTTATTGTATACTTGTGGTTTGTAAGTATCTCAGTGAAGCTGTTATTAAAAATAAAATTGAAATATATTCTAGAAGATGATATATAACCTAATATTAAATAGACTTATAATCATTATTAAGGTATGTTTTGAGCATATCTTTTTTCTTGAGGCTAAGGTTAAAATAGACAAAAGAAGTATTTGTTACTTGTACTATCCAGAAAACAGAACTAAATTAGTATTTTTTTAATGTTGCTATCCTTCAATGCTTTATTTAAAAAGAATGCAGTGGCCCAAGGAAACGATAAAGTCTCAAACTGCAACCAAATTTCAATTAAACCAAAGTTTAATTTCTTCATATTACATGCAACTTTAAGCCCACGGAGAGATAATTTTTCTTTTGCAATGTGTTAAGTAGCACTTCTTTTACCTGCCTAAGGGCATATTTAGATGAAAGGAAACACATTAAATTATTGATGTAATGATTAATTGAAAGTCCCCTTAAATTATCTAGCATACTTATAGCATAACCATTTGGTCCTGTGCAGGCAAAACTACAACTCTTACAAGTACATTCAGAAGCAGTCATGTGTGCCACTTTGTTTTTGATAAATTATAGTGTTGAAGTAACCAGGATGAATGCTTAGGATGTTATCTAGATGAAAGTTGATCTTTTTTTCCTGTGCACTCTTCACCCAGGAACACACTTCCTTAAGTTAACACAGAACAATAAAGACTGGATCTCTTTAGTGCTTCCAGTGCTGTTGTGTTGCTAGGTAAAGAAAGTGTCCAGGTGGGATTCCTGGTGATATCACTAGTTCTGTCACTAGTGAGTCTGATTTTGGATTAGCACAAGTTCCAGCACAAGTCTAATAAAAACCATTTACTAGCCTAAAAAAACCAGACAGTGGTCCCAATGAGAAATATAAAACTCAGGCAAGTATATTTTCAGGGAAAGTGAAGAGAAAGTGATAGGAAAACAGGCAAGAAGAGTGGCAGAGGTCTTTATGGGTAGGGTAAATAAACATGTTGTTAGACAGGTAATATGTTTTGTTTTAAGCATGTTTAAAATGTTGATTCTAAACCATCTAGACTAGTGATTCTAGAAATGGGAAGCTTTAAAAATATAAAGTGTCAGGCCACGTTCTCAATCAATTTACTCAGAATCTCTGGGCACTAGGATCAGGTACATGAGGTTCTATTTGTAGTCAGCCTTGAAAACTACTGGTTTGAACAGATACACTATACTTCCCTACAAGTCAGAAAGTTTCACCCTCCCTCTTGGTGACATCTTCCATCCTGGTCACAAGTTGTTTCATTCCTTCTTTCTCCAATCAAGAGCCTTTGGTAAAAATTAAAGTTTATTCTGTTGGTCTTGGCAGAATATTGCCCCTCATTTCCCCTTAATTTGACACTGCATTTAGTAAATAAGAACAACATGCATATTTAACTTACAATAGAAAAAAAAACAGAAAAAGTAATTTTTCAGTGAGGTGGGATTCCCCTGTTTACCTAAAGGGATGCTGTATGACAAAATGGATTTTCAGAGCTGGCTCTGGTGTAGTCATTCACAAGCTGGTGTGTAGGAAGGATTTCTCAACCTCAGCACTAATGATACTTGAGCTGGATAATTCTTTGCTGTTGGGGGCTGTCTTGTGCATTACAGAATGTTTAGCAGCATCCCTGGTCTCTAACTGCTAGATGTCAAGTTGACAACAAAAAATGGCTCCAGACATTGTCAAATGTCCCCTGGGAATATAGGCAAAATTGACCCTTGTTGAGAATTACTGGTATATATACTTTGTAAGAACTCAGTGCATATCAAAATTATAATATTTGCACTGAACTTTCTTTTTCCCACATTGAATACCACATTTTACTATGAAAAATACTTCAAATTTGGTTCATACCTAGAAGTTTACATATAATACCCTCTAATGACAACATTTCCTTTTGAAGTCAATTTCTATCAGTCAGTCATAACCAGCTTTCTGCATCACTTTGGGCAAAAGAGAAAAGATCCCCACAAACACATTCTGCAGTAGATATCTGTATGAATGGTCTCTACTGACTCAGGCTAAGTCTCAGCTTTAGAAAAGTTGTTTGTCTGACTCATAAGTTTTTGTGTGTGTTTACTCTTTGACTAACAAGCCCTTGGGGCTGGGGAACTTGAAGTATATAGTGGTTTTATTTAAAAGGCCTTCCCTGGAATTCAACACAATACTATTAGAGAAAAGCCATTGTGGATAATAGGGAGTTGATGAACATGTAAGGTATAAACATTCAAGTTCAAAGTCAAGAATTTACCACAAAGATCAGGGTAACAGAGCCAAGTTCTGTAACAGAGCAAAGAAAAGGGCATCAATTGATCATAAAATTAGATTTTTTAAAAAATCCTCACTCAAGGACAATTTTTTGTTGCATAAAACTAAATGTTTTAGTTGAATTAAATGCTTCACGATTTTTTTATCCCTTTTGCTGGAAAGACATGAAAAAATCACCCAATTTCTGGAACTTAGCTAAAAGAAAGCTTTTATTGCAAACAAAGACAGAGGGACAGTGTAGTTAAGAGTAAAAAGTCAGTCATGGAAAATGAATATTTTAAAATTCCTTGGGAATGACAAGGCACAGCCCCATGACTAAAAGCATGAAATGATGGCCCGTCTTTACAATTTCGCCCCAGTAAAAATGCAGTGTTTGAATTATATTCTGGATACATGAGGAATAAGGAATGCCATTTGACCAAGCTCAGGCTCTTAAAATGTCATTCTCTGCCCACAAATATTCCATTTTTGTGTAAGGCTAAAGAAATCACATTTTCATTTTTCTGTAGTTCATTATGGCTCATTGCTGTAGCAACTGCCAAACCAGTCAATTTGTATAAATAATAGAACAAGCTTCTATTGTCTCTCATTTGACACAGTGCCAACTAGTTGGTCTACCTTTTTCAACAGGAAAATCATGTTTTTAAACTCTTTATCTAATTTTAATGTTTCTGGGTTATACACAGTAAATTATTTTGGAACACTGAACTGAGTCTATATACTCAAACACTTATTCCTTTAAATTATTTATATAAAGACTACTGATTTCCATGTTGCCATTAAACAACAAACTGAATATTTGAAAGCCTAAGTGAATCTGTTTTCCTTCTGATATTTTAAAATGTCAATTTAGTGATTTATTTTTTTCTCAATTACTCATCTCCCAGCACATCAATTAATATATGCCTAATTCAGGTTTCTAGAAACAATCACCCTTCCCTAAAGAGGAAGAAAAATGGCTGTGTGCTTCTTGATTTGTAACTTTAATTCTCAGCCTGTTTTTGTCTTTCAGCATCCTTTACTATAATGAGAAGAATAGATACAATCTTTTTACCCTGGGTACAATTCATACCATCCAAAGTTTACAAAAAGAAATGTTTGCTGGTTAAATATGCTAAGAGTGTGTAGAAAATAAATGGGTATATAGCCATAGGGTCATCCTTACATACCTATATGGTATGACCCACATGCCTAAAATTCTTAATTAGAGATTTATTCCTTTGAGTAGAAACTGATCTGTTTTTAAGGCCCTTTTGGTACTTTAAACATTTTACTTGGGAATAATTTTAGGTTTACAGAAAATTTGCCAAGACAGTGCAAGAGAGTTCTCATATACCCTCCACTCAACTTTCTCTAAT
Source organism: Phyllostomus hastatus (assembly GCF_019186645.2). Lineage (NCBI taxonomy): Eukaryota > Metazoa > Chordata > Mammalia > Chiroptera > Phyllostomidae > Phyllostomus > Phyllostomus hastatus. The sequence goes on from NW_025334041.1 coordinate 45,589,867, forward strand.
GGTTACTCTTCACATAATCATGGTACATTTGTCAATACTAAGAAATTAACATTCAGATTTTACTAGTTTTTCAGATAATGTTCTCCCCCTGACCCATAAGATCCAATCCAGGATACCATGTCACATTTAGCAAGACTCCTTTTGTAAATACAAAAATTTCCAGGCAGTGTAATTTATTAAATTACCAACCAACACTATTATGAACTCATTTATTATATCAATTTTCTTCTGGGAGGAAAAGATAAGGGCAGCAGAAAAAGCCTGGACCTGCGAGGGTCTATAAAGGAATTGTGAAGGGAAGAAAATGCTGCCAAGAAAGGAGGTAACAAATCAAAGCCAAAGACATCCCATTTTGCCTGGAGCAGGCCCTGTGCAGCTATGTGTAATTAGCTTCCTTAATTACTAATCTGACAAACTAATTTTCATTTGAGAGAAAACAACAAATCATTAATTATGTTAATAAGACATGGGTTAAAATCTATGTGTATAGATTCTACACTCACTGCTATCTGTGCCCTTGGTCAGCCACCTTTTGCTTTCTCAGCCTTTCCAGCTCCTCACTCCTGGGGGTCCTGAGTGAAGACATGTCTGGGCAACACTGCTCACTGCCTCTGCAGAACCAGTTCTGAACAACCTCTGCTATTGGATATACCTCTTTGTGATGCCTTTAGTAGCTTATAGTCTTGTTCTGATAGCTACTTGAACGCAGTTTCATTTTTAACCAGAGACATTGAAATTAAGAACAAATTGACAGAGGGGAAGTGGGAGGGGATAATGGGAGAAAAGGGGGAAGGGATGTCAAGGAACATCTATAAAGGACACATGCACAAAACCAAAGCGGGGTAGGATCCAGAGTGGGAGTTGGGGATTGGCTAGGGTTGGGGAGAGTGGCAGGATGGAAATGGAGATACCTGTACTTGAACAACAAAATAAATAAATAAATAAAAATAAGAAAATTAAAAAGAAAGCAAAGGTGTATTTTAAAAAGTTACAACATATTGTGATTAAGGGTGTGAGCTTTATAGGCAAAACTGGGTTTGAATCTTAGCTGCCACTTAATAGTCTTGACTTTGGACAAATTAACCACTCCAAACTTCAGGTTATTCACCTGGAAAACAGGCAATAATAGGGCTTAGTTATTATTGTTGGGGGAACAAAATGAGATGATTCTCATGAATATGTGCAGAATACATGAGTATTTTGTTTAGCAGTAAATGATACTATTAGCACTGTGCATTAAATCCCTAGGAAAAGAAATAGGCTTTTAAGTACTAATATAATTGCTGGTCTCCTTATGAAATCAGAGTGCCAGTCCCATTTAAAGGCTTGGATTGGCTCCAGGGAAAAAATATGTAACTAAATCTGAAATATCCAAGCAGGGACTTAAAAAGTGTACCTTTCATATAAAGTGTAGAAACAAGAATTTCTGCAATGCCTGTTTTACTAAAACAAAGACAAGTAATCATGGTCACAATATAAAACTATGTTAAGAATGCTGGCACTTTCTGAAGTGAAGTAAACCAGCAGCATTTGTTTCAAAAGGTAATACATCCTATAAGGTGTTATTTTCATATTTCCAATTACTACATAAGATGAACATTCCCAGGCCCTATTTCTAAGTGAATTTCAATTTGGGTTAAAATGGAATTACCCACATATGCAAATAAAGACTAAAGTTTTGAATCTCTTTAGTGAGTCAAGAATAAGCTTACTTTCCCCCTAAAATCCTTCCCTGCTTTATGATTGTAGTATTAAAATACTCCATGCTTATTCCTACTCAAACTTACATTTTATGAACAGATTCCCAATTGTTGTTTTACATCTTCCATTTCACTAAAGGCATTTCATGTTTTGTTCATACTAATGTACTCACAATAATGATTAAAATACTAATGTATCTAGCACTTTCAAATACATATTAACTCTTATTTAATTTATATTTTCACTTAATGGTTCTTCATATGCTAGGTGTCTTTAATACATTTAATGTTCTTTCTTTATGTAATAAACTCTGAGAGGTTGGGGATCAGGCAATTAACAGTATCAGATAATAAAAGACACATAAATGAAGTCATAATAATTGAAACTTTATATAACTAACTCCATAATTTTGCCTAGCACTACAATGATGGATTCAAGAAATACCCTTTAGCACCTCCTAAGTATAGAGCTTCATGCTATGTTCTGTGTGGGATAGATACCTAAACCTGTTATCAAATTGCTTAGAGATTGCAGTTCAATATCAAGCTTCTAAGGCTAGAAGAATCTTAGAGGCACATAAAAATTTCCAGGCACTTCTGCAAATTATAATGGCTGAAGATCATTATGAGACTTGATGACAACCTTGACTCTTGCATTTCCAGGACAACAGGAACTGTCAAGGTTATAGATCCTAGGATGCTGTCATTTTCTCCTTCTATTCCTCTCCTAGCAACAGATGCAGTTACAGAAAATGTCTTAGAAATTGGGGTTCATTAGCTCTTTTAAAAGGTGGAAATTTTTATAAAAGATGAAAATTGTACCCAAAAATATCTCAAGGCTATGAAAACCACTGAGAATCTTTGAGTTCTCTGTTTAAGATCTTCAAATGATATATAATCGGAAAGGAGACCTCCATCACATAATTGGCTTTACCTTCCCTCCTGCTGATGGAGATGGAGTCTATCACATCCATTTATTTCCCCTTCTTGTAGGGGAAAAAAATTCCTACCATTGGTCTAGTTTTAAAGTGTTCATATCTTATCTTTGAGGCTTGAATTTGTTTATTGACTATTTTACAAAAGTTTAGGAACAGGGTTATTTCAAAGACATAAAAATTATTTGATTCAGTTGGGGTTAACAGAAAGGTTATTTCAAGGCCACATAAGAATTTGTCTAAATTATGTCCAACTTAACCATTTTGATTGATAACAAAGCCAAAATATGAATGAGGAGAAACCTCAAATTTCATCTTAAGTTGCTAGACATCTTTTCTATATAAAATAGAATGGCACTGAATAGTAGTCTGAAAAGAAACCTATAATTTATGCTCTGAATCTCTGACAAATTAGGAATAATGCCTGTTACACTATGCAGGTCACAGCCTGTCAGGTAAGCATTTCTTACTGTGTGGCAGAGATGATGCATATATTAGCTATATAAATATGAATTCTACACATGATTTCCAGGTTAGAATAAGTTTAAAGAATATGATTATAAATAATGTGTAGTAATACCAAGTTTGATTCTGCAATATCTGGGCATCTACAAATTATTTATAAGGAATACAAATAAATCTTTTAGATAGAGTTAATGAAATAATATATGATAGCACTAAGAAATAATGTAGAACATAGTAATAGGTTATTTCTTGCTAACAAATGAAACTCCTAAATCTTAGTTGCAAAAAATGAGTTAGAAAACAGCTTCCTCAAATTATTCAATGCAGGGTGTCTTTTCCTAATGTAGTTCTCTCCTTTTTCTACTACATATGACATCAAGCCACCATATTTTTAATTTCTGGAACAAACAAATGATACTGAATGAATGGTGTGCCACTGTTGCTGATCAGCAAACACAGCAGGGACTTGCTTTTCATGAAAGAATTTAAAAGTGCTAACCATGTATCTAATGCATATTCTTTCAGGTTGAGTGAAAAAACAAAAAACAAAACCTCTCCCAGTCAAGAAGTAATTCAGAGTCTAAGAAAGACAACTAGCCTCTACTCTTGGCTTTGCTACTAACAGTCTGGGTGAATGAAGCTGATCAAGTACTATAACTTGCCTAAGAACTACATTTTTCAATCTGTAAAATGAGAACAATAGCTGGTCTGCCTAGCTCATAGGTTGGCATGAGGATCAAATAAGGCAACAGACATGAAACTGTTTTGCAAGCCATAGAAGACTCAATACAGGGAGAGAATGAAAATCTGATTTCCCAAGAATCAATGCTTTTTAAAAAAAAGTTTAGATATGTGAATGTGCGTGGCATGTGAATACATATGTGTAAGTACATACATGTGTGAAAGCATACAAAAGGCAGTTGTATGTGTTGCCAGCTTTCAGATTTGTAAGTCTTTCACCAATATTTGAACATCATTTTCGATGTTCTCTTCCTCTGGTCTCAATATTTAAAACAATATACCAGTGTGTGTGTTAGAGGAAGGAGTGAGTACAACTATAAGTCCTCTTGAATACAGCAGTCAGCTTCTGGCTAATTGGATTTTAATCTAAAGATTCTTCTATAGCCATTGATATGGCTTAATCTTTGGTGTTGTGAAGATTGTTCACATTTCTCTGCACCATGTGCTCTTTCAATTTATCAAAGTGTACTTTAATTGGTGACATAGCCATTTTTAAAATGATGAACAAGCCAAAATGGCTGGTTTTTACTTAAGGAACATGTGAATATGGTCACAGTGATGTCTGGAAAAATGCTGGATCCCTAAGGAGAGGCAGAAAAGAGACTGGAATACTTTTCCAAGGTCTTTCTCATCAGCTATTCCATGGAAATAAATACAGACCCACTATGGTTTATAAAACTTTTTTCAGCTCAAAAGAGAAAATACGTGGAAGAGAACATGAGTATTTTGAGTTTCCTAAGTGAGGAGAAATCAGGGTTTTACATCTGCAAGGGTTTTTTTTATTCATATTGAGGAAAATACTGTACCTATTGCAAAGGAAAATATAGTATGTATCTTTTAACATTTTAAAGTAAAACCATGCTTAATCTTTCAGGTGAAAAGGGCATAATACTACAAGGGAAAAAAACAAACATTTCACTAACATCCGAAATAAGTGATAGATAACTGGGGTATCTACAATTAGCAGAGAGAGAGGAAAGAGAGGACTTCAGTTTAGTCCATGATTGAAGATATAATCCTTAGTATTAAAAGGGAATGAAGTTCCCTGTTAAGTACTTTCTTACAATCACAAAATATAATTTACCTCTTTCATGTTTTAAAAAAAGAACAAAAAGACCCCCAATAATTGAATAACCATCAAAAGAATCTGCAAAATGAATTATATCTCTTCACAAAAATTAAAAACAAATTTATCTTTTCCTTAGCTTTAAAAATCAAGTACCACTGCAACTAAGAGTCAGTATAATCTTTTTAGAATAGATTAAGTCAAGAAAAGTGTCTCTTTCTCAGTATCCTAAAATCAATGCTCATTCAATATTTTCTGGCTCCTACTATGTTATGGACTTCTTGCAAGTGCTAGAGATACTAGGACAAATAATACATAGATTTCAACTGAATGACTTCACAGAAAGAGACACGTGAAATGACAATGACAATGGAATGAGATAAATGCAATGGCAGCAAAAATAAAGGACTTCTAATCTGAACGAGGAGACTGAGAGGCAGTGTCTGAGCCGAGTTCTAAGTGGTAACTGAGAAGTTATCAGGGTTTAAAGATGGTGGATTGAATGCAAACACCAATTTCCACTCCTTCCTGAAACTTCACTAAAATATAGTAAAGGGTCTTTTTAAAGGGCATAAACCCAAAGAGCCAAGAAGACAGAGAGATGACAACATCAAAATTTAGGAAAATGGAAAGCAGATGGATGCACTGCAACTAACCTAGTACACACCAAAACACTGAATCCTGAGTCAGAGTGGAATAAGCTGAACAGTCTCAGAAATTAGTTGTGCACGATGCTTTCTGAAGGTAGGATAGAGATGAGACTGAAAACAGAGATTCTTTGTTGAAGTTTATTTAAGAAGCTTTCTTTACTTCTGTGGAGCTCATCACAGGCCCTTATCACACCAGCGAAAGACTGGAGATTTTATTCTTCAAAGATACCAGGCACGTTTGTGGGTAGAGTACCATGCTGAAAACAGGAATAAATGAAAGTTACACACTTAGTAAGATGCCTCCCCAGCTTTCTTTCTTTTGTTGGCTTGGGTATGGCTAAAAACTAGGTGTATACCCTCTCTCAAGGGATTGGAACATCCTTTTTGGAAACTCTGACCTGCCTCAGGGAGAAATCTAAAGATACTAAAATCTAAGACCCTCAGGGAATTAGCCAAGCCAGATAAATCTAAGGTGAAGACAACCACAACCAACCTCTCTCATCACCTCCCCCCACACTAAATCCACAGAACTTCTGGGTAAGTTTTGTAGGGTCCTACAGCCCAAGTTCACCAGACCTTTAAAGAAACTGTCTATTATGAAAGAGAGAATAAAACAAATAGGAAGGAAAAATATGAAGGAAATCAAGTTTATAAATGGGTACAAAGGAAAAATGATTATGTTAAAATATTTCTATAAAAATACTCAAAAGGAAAAATGTATTGGAAGTCTGAAATATAGCAAGCTGAAAGACCAATGAAAGGTTTGGAAGATAAAGCTGAGGAAATAACTCGGGAGGTAGAACCAAAAGACAAAGAGATAGAAAATACGAGAGAAAGAAAGAAAGAAAAAAAAGAGAAGGAAAAAAAACTAGAGGATCTGTCCAGAATGTCTAATGTCATGACAGAGGCATTCCCAAAAGAGATTGGAGAAAATAGGCATGGAAATGGAATGCATCCTTAGTGACATAACTCAATAAAATTTCTTAAACCAAAAGAATATGGGTTGCCAATGAAAGAACCCAATAAGGTTCTAGCACAAAACAATGTATATCATCATGAAATTCCACAAACCCTACAAATTTGTAAAGAACAAAATTTTCCTGGAAAGGGTGAAGCATTAGAATGTCCTTGGTCTTGTCATACTTCACTGGGTGCTAGAAGGCACTGGGGCATTGCCTAATTCTGAGGAAAATTATATTGAACTTAAGTTTCTATATACAATCAACCTATCAATCAAGAGGGTAGAATTAAGACATTTTCATACTAAGAAAGTCTCAAAACTTTTTTTCTACTCAGGAAATTATTTGAGGATGCTCTCTTTCAAACAACAACAATGACAAAAGCTGAGGAGGGGTTCAGGGAGACATTAAGAAAGAAGAATATGTAAAATAAAGGAAGCTTGAGAATCAAAACAAGAACCAGAAAAAGGGAGATCCCAGGGACTACAGAGCAGCCAGTCCAGATTAGAACAGGCCAGAGGCTCCAGGAAAGATTTCTATATAAAGTTTAAACTGATATAAAACCTAGTGGGTCTGAATGTGTTGAAAGGAGGTTTAGATGATTAGAGGAGAAACAAAAACTTAGAATAGAAAGCAAATGAAAAACCAAAAAAATTATTAATTCCAGGGGAAACAAAAACTTAGTTGGGAAAGGAAAAGAAATTATCACACAGTATGTGACTCAGCTATGAATGGTGTTTACATAATTGATACTGTAAACCATTAACACTGATCTCACCAAAATCACAAAAGAGCAATTTAGTCTTCCACTGTGGAAAGTCAAGATACAATGCCTAAAATAGGAAAGCCAAGAAATGGCATATTATGTAAAGATATGAAAAATTCTGAAAAAATCAGCTAAAACAGGTTCCCTGTTGTGACCACGAACAGCAGAAACACCCACACGACAGGGTGATGTGTGACATTAATGACTTCTTAGGGAAGCAGAAACAGATTTATATTTTTTTAAGCCACTGAAACTTAAGTTTTCTTTTGTGTGTAGTGGAATCTATTCCTAAATGATACAAATTCCAGGAAGCAGATTTTCTGGTTGATATTGTTTACAGAATTCTCTATTTTTATAAATTTTTAATCTCACAATTCACACCAAAAGGAACTATTCATTTATCCTGCAGTTACCAACCACCCTTCTTTAGTAATTTTTCCCCTCTGAGGCACCCTGTTCCCCAACACTCATGTGCTTACTTCCTTTCTCCTTTGCTGACATGCCTGGGGCTTCCTCTGCTCTCATGTGTACATTTACTCTGCCCTTTGCCTCAAGCGTTATGAAATCAATTACTTATTACACTACTAAGTAATGTCATTTCCTCTCATCCTTTTGTCACTTGGGCTTTGAAAGCAATAGCTCATCCATCTTCTTTTCAGACCAAGGCACAAGTAACTAGGTCTTAAAATCATCATTACCTCAAGCTAGGTCTAATAAGTTGGAACCAGAGGAAGGAGGAGAAGACATTTGTGTCAGTTCCTTGCATATGTTGGAATTATTTTCTTTGGCAGAAACATGTCACATTCTTTCTTTGTGACAGTCAGCAGAGCCGATCACAGGACTACACAGGGGGCCAGTGATTGTGTACGAGACCCTGGCAATCTCACCATTATCCCAGTGCCCCTGGTCGCACTGCTGGAGCCAGATTACCCTTCTCTCCAGGAGCAAAACTTACATCTTCTGCATGGATTACGGTGCACTCACAGTGTTTAGTTCAAATAATAAATATTGGGCATTGTAGCAAAAATGCTAGAGAAATTCTCCTGACACTGAGTGTTAATTTTTTTCCTCCCCTTGTTTTTAGGAAACTGACATATAAATATATCTTGATTTCTGTTTTCTGTATAATTTGTTATTTCCAAACAAGCAAGGGACTGACTTTCCTTGCTATATATTAAACTATCATATTTTCCCTTTCTTGGACTGGACTAACAAGGAAAGATAACCAGGCCCATTCTCCCAAGTTAGTTATTTTTAAAGTTATTACTGAAAATAAATAAACTATTTTGATTCAGTATAAATGTTCAATGACTCTATTTTAAATATGAAAAGCAAATGAAAAAAGCATATGCAAAAGTTGTAGTTATTAAATAATATTTAACTACTTAAAGAACATACAAGAATTATGAACTTAAAGTAACTGTTCTTTTATTATACCTCTTTCAGTGTTATTTTCTAAAATATATCCTGCTTGTGGGGCAACAAAAGAAACCAATCATACTTAAACAAAAATAAATTGCATTTATCTGAAAAATGGCATAGTGTAGAGCAACCTATTATTTTTCCTTGGTGCACAGAGTTGCATGGAAGGGTCTGGGTTTAATCACAAGAGGTGCTGTAAAACACATCTGTGACATCCTCTAACCTAACTCACGCCTACATGAGAGATTGGTACATCTTATGAATTAAACATAAGTCCTGATTTATGTTCGGTTATCCTTCATATCAAAAACTACAGTAGCAGAGCTGTGTCACTGTGAATTCATTTAATGATATTGATGAGACAGCCAGCACAGAGACTGCAAAGTAACTGCCAGTGCATAGCACGAACCTATAAATCACTTCTGCAGAGTGGTTCAGCAATAAATAACAAGTCATTAATTCATGGTAAGTTATGCTAAGAAGCTCAAACTACATATGTACCAGAGTGTAAATAAATGCCTCTGGTACAATATTTGAACAGGAAATGTTTGGCATTAACACAATTTTATAAAAACAAAAATTCATTGAGCAGAATTAATTCATTGTGGAATTCCCTTGGCAGACATAAATTAACACAGAATTTTTTAGAAAATTGACCCCAAAACTTCCTCTATGAGGAGGAATTTTTTTAGTGTTCAAATTATGAACCCATTCAGTGAGTGATACAATGGTCCTACCAAAATCCCTTAAATAAACTAACAGTATTCCAACAAATAAACTGGTGAGAATGAGTTATTCAAATGGTTTTGTCTTGTTGCAGCCATAGGACCTGTAGGATAATAGGTAGCTGTGGCCACATTCACTTCGCTTTCTCATGTTAATCAGAAAACATTTGGATTCAAGTGACTTTCACTAATCTCCTCTTTCCCAAGCAGTTACTGCCTACTAAGTGTTCCCTAACTACCCTGTCTCCCTAGGCTCTCAGAAATGAGTCTCTCAAGCCGCCTAAGGTGACACAGACTGGCCCCACCTGGCCCTGCTGACCCTTGTGTAGATCCCATGCCATGCATTCATCTGTCCTGCCTCCTCTGCTCCCAGTCCTGCCTCTGCCATAGGGCTGCTAAAGTCTTCCAAATAAATTCATTTCCATATTTAGTCTTCACAGGCAATCAGTGAATAATTTAATGGGAACAGTTGGAACAGCAATGCAATTGAAAGTGGTGATTCTAAAGAACCTCATGCACTGTGCTTCAGACAGTAAGGGACACATTTTGAGGAAAAAGGAGATTTTTATTATTGTAGCCTGTAGTGGGTTAGCACTGAGTTTTCCCAGGATGTAGAGTATTTGTATACCTATGACAAAGGTGAATCTTTTCTTGTTCTTACCCCTTTGTAATCTGTAATCAAGGAACTCAAAATGAGGTCTCATCAGAAAAGAGTCTTTATCTGATCCTTTATAGGGTCTACATACAAGGGTTCTAAATGCAGTAGTATTTTAACTACATTATATTCAAGCTTATATCTCATTTTCTGCTTCATATCATCTTGAAGCTTCTTTTGTCATTATTGAATTCTAATTCTACCTTATCTAATACAGTGTTTAAAATTACTTCCTCTCTAGATAAATTTACTTGCATTTTTAAGCTTCAATTTTGTTATTTCCTATCTCTAACATTCTCTAGGGACCTTGTGAATTTTGCCTTGTTCACCATGTCACTGGTATTTAGTAACAAACACCTCTCCATTTAACATCATCTGAAAATTTAATTAATTAGCTGTTTTCCCTTGTTTAAGGTCAATAATGAGTATGTTAAAGTAGATGTGACATTAGTCTTCCTGGAAAGTCACTGGAAACCTTTCCTCTCCCTACATGCCTGGCCAGTTATCCTATATGATTAGTGTTTTGTTTCCTGTTATGGATAACATCCACATCCCCATCAATTTGAAGTTTCTCAGTAAAACTACGTGGGAATTAAGAAAAGATAACAGACAAGAAACAATACTTTGTTTCTTTATAGTTACACCCAGGAATATCAAGAAGACATGCATGCACTGAGGCAATTCTTTATGATTTTCTTCTAAATAAAAGTAACTTTATTGTCGGATGGGGAGGCTGAGGCAGAGAAGACAATAACATCAGAACTTTAAAAAGCCAACCCTTATTTTAAGAGGAAGGTGTATATTATTTAAAAATATAGCTTCCTCACCACTGTATACACACATACAGACAAAATAATGCTTCATTATTTGGACATAGTTGGGAAATTGGATTTCCACATAAGCAAATTTTCCAGATTGGTCAAAAAATGTGAAGCTTAGGTCGTGAACATAGTAAGAAAATTCTAAAGTTGGAGTATGAGTAATATATCAGGAAGAAGGTCTTTAAGAAAAGAGAAAAAGGCTTGAGGATCTCTGTTTTCTGTATTTTTCTCATCTTTCTTTTCTTTGTTTTTCTACTGTTACATGCCAGTTTTGACTCCTTTGATAGATCAGAAGACCATGTTTTTCTCTTTTCTTTTAAATTTTTAATCTCTCTTTTCCCACCAATATTGGTTTTTCTACAGTCTCAAAACAATGCTTATTAATCACTATTTCTATGTAATTAGACTACAGGATAAAATATTTTTAAATAAGAGTTTCTTGCTTTTGTTGTGTTCCTGTTCTACCTTTACATATAGTAGTAATCAACTTTGTGTGGCTGCTGGAAAAGCATTGGTTAAAAACCCAAATTGTGAGCAGGGGGTGGGTGGAGCAGGGGAGGGCAATGGGGGAAGACTGAGACACTGTAATAAAACAACAATTGAAAAATAAAATGCCAAATTGGACCAGGCTAAACCTAAGCTACAGTGCTGCCTCTACTAGGAATATAAACTAACTGTATAATGAGCAAGCTGTTTAAGTGTTCAAGCCTCTGATTCTTTTTCTGTAAAATGGGGGTGATAATTGCTTATTTCATAAGACTTTCATGAAATTAAATAAGAAGAATGAGGTAAAGCATCTAGCATAGTCAATGGCACACTGAAAAATTCTTGGGGAATCATATATTCTTAAATAAGGATGGATAATCGGGCAAAAACTGTTTTTCTGATTTGAAAGTTTGTCCTGATTGACTTATAAACAAATGAAGGTTGAATTTTATATATTTACTAGTTAGTTCTACACATTTAACAAATGATCTTTTTGGAAAGAATACAGTTACATGAACACCTGAACTACTTTTCCAGAAAACCCAGAATATGTCTATGTAGCTCAATAAATCCAAATAAAATATTCCCATTTTCATCAGCAATTGAGGGTCAGTATTATGGTATTTAAGTGTAATGCTTCAATGCCTTTGTTGCATTATTAACATGTGAAGGAAAAATAGAAAGCAGAAGAGTGGAACTCAGCTGACAATGCCCTCTGAGTCCAATGAGGCCTCAACCAATGAGCTGAAGGATCAGCTTAGTGTGGTTAAGAGGGAAGTAGCAGACTTGGATTCTACTGTAAGCTTTCAGCATTTAGCTTGGTATCCCTGAATTAACATCTCTGGGTCTCAGTTTCCTCATCTTTAAAATAATATATTGAGTCCTTCTAGCTACCTTTAGAATTTAAAGTTATATCATGCTAAGAAAACTTTGCTTCTATCATTACTCTGATGTGACAATGTTTCCAAAAAGGTAGCATTATCCAAATTAATTTATGTCTTTGATTGTCCAGAGGAATGGCTACTTGCACAGGCAATTAAGGATGGAAGTGCAGAAAAACATAAGCAATATTTACAATAATATATGTTGGGATCTCTCCATTATCAATTTTCAGTTGTCCAATTGTTATACATTATGCAATTTAATATACTGAAAAGATTTGTTCATGAAAGTAATTGAATTTGTGGAAACATAAATATTAGCGCTATTTATAAGTTGAATTTCCTATGGATATTTTCCCCATTTTAATATATTTGAGAAAGTCAACTCTCAGCCATATAATCATATTTTGGTAACTATTTCACACTGTAAACCTTACACATTTGATGATATCATACAAAATTTTTACTCTTTCCAGGGAAACAAAGCAAACCTTTCCCCATGTGTTGAAGTTTCTAGGATTGGCAGCTGGGTAGACATCCTTAAGATATAATTTTCTTCAGATTTAAAGTAAAATCATGAGTTTGACTTGAGATATCAAGTGAAAAGTAAGTTATCTATGAAAGTTTAAGCATATGAATATGATTATTATGTTATCTATAATTTAATTAATTTAAACATTTGATTTGCCAGTGATTCATACTTCTTGATCAAATACTGTTATTGGACATTGTGACAATTTTATATTTAAAAATAAAACTTCTACTTTGGATTAGCATTATGGGTTGTGAGAAGTCATACCTATGAACTGGCAGAAATGCAACAAATGTGTTATAATAATAACAGCTTTGGTAGTTCCGTTGTAAGTGAAATGTATAAACCCAAAGACTTTTTTCAAATTGGCACATCAAAGTATCTTACTTTGAAAATTTCCACAAGAATACAGCACTTTTCACACATACTAATTATTAAAGTCTGTCCTCATCCCTGATGTTGCTATGATGGAAAGCTCTATGTAAATGGATTTGAAACAACAAAAAATATATTTCAAAGGTATTTTTATATTTAAATCCTCATTAAATCTTTCACAAAATTTACATATTTAAGTTCCCATGTATAAATGTTCTTTAAGTTGAACTGTTATATGTCAAGTCTACTTAAAAAAATGACCAATGTAGAATCAGAAGCATAGAAGCATGGAACAGACTGACAGCTGTAAGGGAGGAGGAGGAAGGTGGGAACTGGTTGAAAGAAAGTGAAGGGATTAGTCAAAGAAAATATATGCATGGACATGGACAATGCTGAGGGAATGGAGGGTGGGAAGGGTGAAGGGAGGCAAAGGGGTAAAGCAACTGGGACAACTATACAACATAAAGAATAAAATACTTAAAAGGAAAAAATGGCACTTCTGTGTACTCTAAATTTTCATCTTCATATTTTCAATGTAGAATTAGCAAAAAGGGACTATAACTTTCAGACAGGCATCATCACACAAAAATCAATATAAATAATCTTTCAATTTACATAAAAATATAAAAAGATTCTATGCAGGAAGTTATTTCCAAAAAGAAAACAAAATGATTTACAGTGGTTATCCAGCACTTCTTTCTCTGGAGATGCAAACACACACACCTTCCAGGTCTTTCTTTAGCATTGATCACTATAGAGGCAACACAAGAATAAAATTTTAAAGCATATTTTATTGATTGTGTTATTACAGTTTTCCCTTTTTTTTCTCCCATTTAGCCCCTCTGCCCTGCACCCCCACCCTTCATTCATGTTCATGGGTTATACACATAAGTTTTTTGGCTTCTCCATTTCCTATATTATTCTTAACCTCCCCCTATCTATTTTATGCCTACCAATTATGTTTCTTATTGCCTACACCTCATCCCCCCCATTGCCCTCCCCCTTGATCACTGATAACCCTCCATGTGATCTCCATTTCTGTGATTCTGTTCCTGTTCTAGTTGTTTGCTTAGTTTTTTTTTGTTTGTTTGTTTGTTTTTAGGTTCAGTTGTTGATGGTTGTGGGTTTGTTGTCACTTTACTGTTCATAGTTTTTGATCTTCTTTTATTTCTTAGATAAGGCTCTTTAACATTTCATATAATAAGGGCTTGGTGATGATGAACTCTTTTAACTTAGTACTATTTTTGGAGCTTTGATTTGTTCTTTCCTTTGAGCCATATTTCTTTGTCTTGGTGTGCCTATTACATTTTAAGGGGTAGAATATTAGGTAATCACCAGGGTGGGCAACCCTCTTTGCTGTGTTGTGGTGCTGTCTGTGTGGGAGGGGTCAGGGATGGAACAATGCTGCTTTGGCTCTTGCCCCACTTTCTGTCACTTCCCTTTCTTCCTTTGAGTGGATCATGCTGTTTCAGGTGGTGATTCCCAAGTGGGTGGGTTTGCATATGTTCTAGGACCCTGTGGGTCTCTCCAATGGACTCTGTGAGACTGAAAGTTTCTCTCACCTCCACAGCTCCCACAGCACTTTACAGCCAGAGGTTTAGAATCTTTAGTTTCCCACACTAAAACCCTGGGTTTTGTGGTCTCTCTTGCTCCTCTGTTGTTCCTCCAGGTTTATCCGTATGAATTTGGGACACCTGGTCCTCCAGTCCCCATCTCGCCAGCTTGGTCCACCCCCTTGCTGCATGTTCTCTCCACCCAGCTGCCCATCTTTGCATCTCCTACCAGCCTGGATGAATGTTTATCTCCTTGGTTGTCAGAGTTCCAGGTGGTTTGATTTTCTGGAAGTTCTGGTTGTTGTTTTTTTGTTTTTAAATTGGTTGTTATTCTTCTTCTCGTTGTGCAAAGAAGCAAAGCTTTTCTACCTATGCCTCTAACTTGGCCAGAACTCCCAACATAGATATAATTTTATCTAATGTTGCTACCACTATTCTA
Organism: Phyllostomus hastatus; assembly: GCF_019186645.2. Classification (NCBI taxonomy): domain Eukaryota; kingdom Metazoa; phylum Chordata; class Mammalia; order Chiroptera; family Phyllostomidae; genus Phyllostomus; species Phyllostomus hastatus. The sequence continues at coordinate 45,605,038 of NW_025334041.1, forward strand.
GAGATTGTTGCCTTTGAGACCACCATTGTCTCTTCTCTTTCCAATGACCTCTGAAAGCATTCTTAGAATTTGGGGGGATCATGTAAGCCACAAAAACACTTTCTGATTTCTTCAAGGAATAATCCATAATTGCTCTTGCAGTCTTCCTCTTAGTATAGAACTGATAACTAACTCAGAGACTGTTATTTTCTAATAACAGCTCAAGTTATTTTTCCTTGCTTACATTTCTTTAAATTGGTTTATATATTGATACTGATTTTTCCACTCTTCTTCTCATTCATGTATCTAATATCAACTTACTACTTATTTACATCTAGTTAGCATTTCCCTCCCAGAAAATCTAGTGTTACTCATAAACTTGAATATTTGACTGTGAACTCTCACTTCTAGGTGTTTTATAAATCAATGAAATGAGACTAAGGTCAGACAGATATTCAAAGCAGCAGGCCAAGGTTCTAAACGTGTGGCCAGGCTCTCTCTATTTGAGGTCATACACTTCTTTTAATGTAGCAGAATAGAAATAAAGGTGAAAAATACTTTTTACCCAGGTGAAAAAGACATTAGCTTCAAGATTCTACAGGGTTAAAGTGGTCAATATTAACCACACTCATTTGTGTTTGTACAATAAACCATGTGATCTAAGAATTAGTCAGTAGGATTTCCTTTGAAAAAAGCTTAAGGATATTTATATAAGAATTTACTTTCCCAGTAAAGACTAATTAGAATATGAAAGAATGGATAGACAATGACAATGCCATAATAAAACATCATTAATTGAAACATGTATGTTATCACTTCTGACAATTTTAAAACCTATAACCATTAACTAATTAAGAATTTAGAAAGTGAAAATTTATATAATAAAGCCAACTTTCATTTGCTGGTGAAATTTACATTTTCTTTTTTCCTTACAAAATATAGAATAAAAATGTTACATTCAAATTTTACATCTGAAATAGCAATTATTATTTTTAAAAGAGAAACATAAACATTAGTCTAAGAGGCTTACTCACTACTGGTTACTCAGGTGAAAGACTATGTATTCCAGGGAGCATTGGGAAAGAGACAGAATGTGTTGCTTTTCCATTGAATTGCTTGCCTTATAAAACTGACATTTAAAAGAAATTTATTAAAATTTAACAATAGAACACTTTAACAATAGAACAAAAAATTGTGTAAAGTGAGAGATAATGTTTTCTTAAAGCAATGAATGGGTAATTAGAACACTGACAAGGAAACTGGCATTTATCTTAACCTGTGAATAACTATCAAACATTATTTTACAGAACTATTATTGTTGAAAAGTTAACTGCTATTAGTCTTTGTGATGCTGGCCTTAGCACAAAAATTATAATATAATCTTATTTTAATTTGATTGACTGCATAGTTTAGCTTTTCATTTTAATCAGGTTGACTTCGTAATTAACTGTACTATGACAATAATATATTTTCATAATTAGGAATGTGCAAAAAGCATTGGCTATCAGATTGTTTATCATAAAGCTGTTATAATAGTGAACATTGGAAACAAGCAAAATATCCATAGATAAGGGATTAATTAAATACATTATAGTTCAACCATAGAATAGAATACTATCCAGATGATATTGTAGGTGAATTTTATTATAATGACATTGATAATGTAATGTTAGGTTTAAGAATGGTAATGAATGTAATGAATGGTAGAAGCCCAATTTTATAAAAAATAAAATCGAACAAATAGGGTGAAGCAAAGTAGGATTCCATTGTTTGTGTGAAAAATACAATATTTAGCCCTGGCTGACATAGCTCAGTGGGTTGAGTGCGGGCTTCGAACCAAAGTATTGCAGGTTTGATTCCCAGTCAGGGCACATGCCTGGGTTGCAGGCCATGGCCCCCAGCAACCACACATTGATGTTTCTCTATCTCTTTCTCCCTCCCTTCCCTCTCTAAAAATAAATAAATAAAATATTTTTTAAAATGTGGAGGAAAGCTTTAAAAAAAGAAAAAAGAAAAATACAATATTTAATAAATAATAATACAATAAACTGTGTTCTGTATACTCACAACTATAAACCTACTTTTGCTCCACCCTGTATACCCACATCTAGAGAAATAGACACCAAGATACTTAGTTTCTTATTTCTGGGATAGCAGAAACATGCATGTGTGTGTGCATGTTTTCTTCAATAAATGAGATTACTTTCACAATCATAAAATAAAATTATTTTAAAACATTTAAAAAAGAATTAGTATTTACTGTTAAATTTAAATGTAAACAGCAATGCCTATTTGAGACATATATTTGTTTACTGTAATTCTTTTAAATTGTAAATCCAAATTAAGGAATTTTACATTCTGACTCAAGCATGAAACAAAGAAAGCCAAAACTAATGACATTTTTACAAAAACAAACTCAGAAAGATAATGCCTGAAACAAACAGCAGGGAAAAAGTGTATGTTCAAAATAGAAACTTTGAATTAAAAAATATAATATGTATTTTTTCAAAGTCTTATTTGGAATTACCTAAGTGCAATATGGAATTACAGAATGAACACTCCTTGAGAGAAAACTCTGATTCCCTTTGAACTTAGAAGTCATCTGGTCTTTCTCCAAGTGAGCTGTTTAGAAGTATCCCCTTGCTATTTATTTGTATGGGATATCTGTACAACATAATTAAGATCCATTTTAGGAAATAAAGAAGCCTATGTTTTAGTAGCAAAATATAAAATTGAAAAATCAGAAATTATTCTCCTTGCACTGATGACTTAGCACCGTTATTTATACTCTTAATTTTTTCTAATAGGTTTTAATTTCCCCTTAAGTCCATAAATATTGCTTTAATTCTTATATCCAAGATCTTTAAACAGAAACAAATACCAAACCAATTCTTTTATTTATAAGTTCTGATGATAGATAATAAAGGTTCAATCGCTCATTTATAATATATATAACACAATAATATCTGTAAAACTATCCATTACAACCTATGTTTTTTAAAAAATCTGCAATATAGCATTTATTGTAAATTAGAAAGTTCAAGAGATATAAAATATTTTATTTAATTTTTACACCCAAATGCAACCATTCAAAATGACCTAAGATATATTTACTTAGATTTCTCTACCAAAGTATAAAATGCTAACAGTATTTCATTTTAACACTAGAAAATAATGAATGTCATCATTGATACAATATTTGAAAGATGATGTTTTCACCTAATATGATTGTAGGTACATTTTTCTGCTCCATCTTTCCCTCCTTGACACAAAATGATTCCATGCCAAATCCCTTAAATTCCTCCTTTGAAGTTTAAAATTAAATCCCATGGTGGTACTTCTATAATCCCCCATCTTTTAAAATATGCAAAATATGCTTATACTATTTGAGAAATCAGATGAAATCCCAAATATCCTATCTAAGTATGTACTATGCTTTTTAAAATAAAAGCCACATTCATTTTCAAAAATGCTATTCATCAAGGAGTCTAATTCTGTAATTAATATGAACAAGGTAACAGTTTCTTTAAGTATCCATTCATAATGTTAAATCAATGTTAGATTTTTAAAAACTTCCATGGAAATACACAAGACACGCACATTGATTCTATGAAATTCATTATGAGCAACTCTGTTATACTAAAAGGCAAATGAATTCTTAACAACTCGGTACCTGATGCAGAACTGGTGTTGGGAAGAACACCATTTAGCTTCACTTTCTAATAATATTATAGCAAGTAACTGATGAAGCACATATATTTTTCAATTTGGAAGAAAATATTTAAAGGAAATGGAAACCAAACCTTTTTAATATAGTCTGTTTCCTGTACAGACTTGTCAAAGGTTTTGCTCTTTTGTAAGCTCATTTTGCCTTTACTATCAGAAGTCCACAGCGGATGCTGGAATAATTAAAAACCTATCACTACAGACCCTTCCATCATATTACAGACTAGGAAATGAAGGCAGTTATAGGTGTCCTTGTGTCGCTTTATCCATCTCTTCGTGGTTAACATGTAGGCTTTAATGTGCGTCCTTGCACCTCTCCTCTGGCATAAAGCCTGTCTCTGGGGATCACTTGCAGAAAATAGGACATTGAGTCCATAATTAAAGTAATCTCTTTCTAGGCAGATGCTGCAGTTGGCTCTGTTATCACATATTACAAAAGGCATCTTGAGAGTTATAAAATGTGCAGCAAATAGCTTTGGAGACGAAAAACAGCAATTTTTCATCTAATTTTGATCCATAGACATGTAAGTACTGTATTGCCACTTTTTTGGTTTTGAGCCAGATAACTATTATGGTACTGAGATGAGCCAGGCAGTAACCAAAATTAAAGAATACTTTAGCTTTTATCCTCAAAGTGAGAGAAGCTCTTTTGTAGCCATTTTTGCGCTTAGCAAATAAGGATGCCACCTCAAACCTGAGCATTAATGTCTGCAGGCAGATTTAGAAGAAAGGCTTATGTAGCTTAGCCTTACAGTCATACTTTCAATATATTTGCTTAAGTTAAAACCAGGGGTTGATTAAGGGACCAACCATCTTGGCTCCTTTGTAAGTCCAGTGTATACTTCTAATTTGAAGCAATTCTACTGTTTATCTTCTGTATACTATTTTAGGACATTTCTCTTTGAAATATGTCAGCTGAGATAACTGATATGCCCATATTATTCATAATCCCTTCTATAAATGCTAGAAATGGAAACAAATGCAGATTTGACTAACACATTTCTGCTTCTAGCTTAGAACTTGTCAATGTGATAACCAAAACCTGACCCCAGTTTTGTGAATTGCCAAAATGGAGATGGAAATGATTTTGTTTAATATTTATTTCTCAGTACTAAATAAGGCAACATCTGAATATGAACTGATTCATCTTTAAAGAGGCTATCTTAGAATTCCAGAAAATATGTGGTTTAAATATTTTATTTCCTCAAAATGTGTGTGTGTGTTTTTTTTAACAGCGAAGGTTTACATAGAGTTGGGCCTTTCAATTTAAAAATTACCATTAGTAATATTAACCTTTACATTTTACATTAGTCTAAAAAATTCAAAATAAGGAAAATTTTATTTAATGTAATTGACACTAGGAATGTTTGTATTCCAGCTGTTTAAGCCTTCAGAATTACTAATTTAAAAAGGAATTTACATAATACCACTTTAATTATTAGATAAAACTGCAAATAGTTGCAGTTTTTGCAATTGATAAAACAAACTGCAAATCAAAGTTTTAAATTATTGATACAATTTTGCTAGCCGACCAAATTGGTATTTACAAAACAGCTAAACTATTATAAAGTAAGGTGTCACCAGTACATGCCTGGACTTTTAAATAGCATAATAGAAACCCTAATTCTCTAACACAATCTTCTGGTATATTTGTGCATTCACACATTTTTTCACTCATGTATTCACTTATACATTCATCCATTCAGCCAATAGAGAATTTTTGTCCAAATACTATAGGTAGTTAAAATATTAGAAAATATATACTCAGTATTCTGCCACCCAAAGGTGGTTTTCAATTTTGCTTGTTTCTTTTAGCTGTCTATATGCACATTATTTTGCTCTTAGCTAATTATACTTTATCCCAAATATTACTAATTTTTATTTGTTTTGCCTGATATTATTATAGTGACATAAACTTTCTTTTTGTTAGCATTTGCTTGGTATGTCTTTTTCCTCTCTTTAGTTTAAATGTTTTTGTGCCCTATGTTTAGGTTTGTCTTTTGGAAGCAATATATTGCTGGGTCTTTGAATTTGCATTATGAAAGTCACAGTATTTTAACTGGTAAATGTAACCTGTTTACATTTATTGTAAACATATGTATGTATTTATATGATATTTTATATTCCTTGCCTTTTATATTTGCCTTTTCTCCTGATGAATTAATTTGTTTACTCTTTTTACTATCCCCTCCTCTATTTTAAAAGTTATAGTTTTATTTCTGTTCTATACATTTAAGTTTTTAATGATCATCTTTAACTAAGCTAAAAATGTTCTTCCAGAACAATTGGAGGACCATGGAAAACTTTAATACCAATTTCCCTACAACTTACCCACAACTTATTATTGTAGTTATTCTTTGCCTTAAAATTCTATCCTAAAATAGATATTGGTGTATAGTTTATAAGCAAGTTATTTGTGTATTCAGTGCCTACTTAGAATTTCTAATATGTTTACTGATTATTATTATTATTAATCATTACACCATAATTTCATTTATCCTACATATTTCTTCTGAGTTTTGGTTTTTACTGAAGTACATTATTTAAAAACTTGCTTTAAAATAATGTATGTACAGTAAAAATAAGCAACCCTATTTTTTTGAAAATGTCTTTTTTTGTTAATCTGATAACTTATCTATGTATACAATTCTAAAATAACAATTACATTCCTTTCCAACTTTGAAGATCTTTCAATTGCCATCTGGCATATCTTGTTGCTGATGATAAGATCACACCAAATTTAACTTACAGGCAATCTGTCTTTTCTCTTTGGTAGCCTTTGAGATTTTCTCTGCCTTTGATATTCTGTTCACTATGATCTATATCAGTGCTAATTTTATTTATTTATTTTTTTTAGCTAGCAAAGACTCAGTTTCAGTCCACTCTGCTTGGCTGCCAGGTTACATACATCAATACTGAACAAACTGTTCTCATTATATTACCAGTGGCTGGACTTTTCTGGACAGACTATATATATATATATATATATATATATATATATATATATATATATATACACACACACACACACACACACACACACACACACATATAAGTGTATATGAGAGACTTCATAAATATACACATATATATATTTTTTCTCATTTTAGTTAAAGGTTTTATGTGATTTTATTGAAAAGAATTTCTGCCATTCTAGCTCAGTCTTCAATGATGCCAGAAGTCCTCTGGAAGATTAATTTTGATGCATTTGAAGTTTCAGAGATGAGTTTATGCTTTTGTCACTTAATATTGCAAACATCTCCCAAGTTGCAATACTGTCATCATAATTATGATTTTAAAAGTGACATAGAATGGTAATAAGGATGATAGTTAAAAGGACACATTTTGGGCCCAACCAGACTTAGTTCTGTGAGTTCTTTAAGCTCTTCCTTTAGTGATAGTGATTCTGGGAACAAAGAGGATTTAGTAGGTGGCTTAGTACACAGGTGCTCAATAAAGGGAATTTGCAATTTTTACTACTACTATCATCATCACCATATGTTTTCCCAAATTCCATTATCACTCATTGTCATAATAATGATTAGCTTTCTAGCCAGCTAACTGTAAATATTAGGCACATGGTAGTAAATTTTCATGGAGAAAGAGCATAATTGTAAGAGCATTGTGGCAGGGAGTAGAAGGGGGATTGGCAGGGTGGGAGCAGGGACTGTAACCCAAGGGTAGGGGCAAGGATAAGAAAGGTGCTTTAACCAAGGGGAGTACTAAGCTTTGAGCACTATATGGGAATATAACCAGAGGGAATCCTCACCTGGCACCTATCGTTGCCCATAAAGTTAAGGACCACAGAGATTGCTACACTGACAAACAAAATTAAAATGAAAAGTAAGGTAACCAGCTTTTACATAATACTGCCCTACTTGGCCAAATTAGCAAGATTTGTTAACAGGAAAATTGCAATATCTAAGATTTACTCTATTTATTCTATATGTCTTTTGAAGTACATGGGTACATTTCGTAAATGTGAAGGTTACACTAGAGAAAAAGATAATCCCATGGATTCTCTAAAACAGTGTAGCATGCTAGACCTTTCTGTAATAGAAATATTCTAGATTTATGCTGTCCAATATAACAGTAACTAGACATATGTAGATATTGAGAACTTGAAATGTGGCTAGTGTAGTGGAAGAATAGAATTTTTAATTTTATTTGACTTTAATTAATCTAAATGTAAATAGCCACACTTGTGTTTTATAGCTATCATGTTAGAGAGTACAGTTCTAAACAACTTTAGAATATGTGTGTTTGGGTACGTATGCATATACATCTGTGTGTGCCTTCTTCTTTTTATCCTTAGTTATAGAACTTCTATTCAGCTAGTTTCAGGGGGTTTTGAATGATGATTGTTATGTAGATTAGTTGTAATTCTGATGAGGTTGTGGAGGGAAGTATGTACCTCATTTATCTAGTCCAACATCTTGGCTGGAAGATTCTTTTTCTCAGGTTTGAGGGAGTTTACTCAGGGTTAAATTGTCACTAATTTGGGCACAAATTTGACCCTCTATATTCCATTTTTATTCTAATATTATTCTAGCATATCTGTCTAAGCAGTTAAACCTAAATCTAATGGTGATAAATTTTGCCTTTAATTCACACCTTCCCTATCTAGAATTCCCTTGTGATATCATCAGCATTCAATGAATGGATCTACATCATACATATCAAGATGAAACACATGTCTAATGTGTTTTCCATATTTCAGAAGTTTAGATCAGTGCCTTTCGATATTTGAATGAGGATAGGAAACATAAGGGCACTTCAAAAAGTGAAGAGATTCAGATACTACAATGCAAACTCAATTAATTTTCACTGTATCAATATCATGGGTATTTTACCCTAATAAATAGGTAAGTGATCACTTTAGAGGTAACTGCAGTGACATGGCAAAAATCACCTGCTTGAAACTGGACTGTCTTCTGAATTCAGGCTGTCATTCACTAGGTGAATTACATTAGGCAATTATTTAACATTACTGTACTTCAGTTTCCTCATCTGTAAACTGAGATAATATAGCACCTACTTCATAGAAATTACTATGAGAATAAAATGGATTGAAAGATGTAAACTTAAAACAGTGGCTGGCACATGGTAATTTTTTATAAATATTATTAATAAATGTTGTAATTGGTATTTTACAACCCCCTATCACTGGCAGCCTCTCACTAATATTTAGGGTTAGATGACTTGGGTATTTCCATCATTCCTTCCTTTCCTCCCTCATTCCCTTACCATGTCCCTACCCTTTTGTCTCCCCTCATTCTCCTTCTCTTTTTCCTTTTCTTTCTCCTCCTCTTCTACTTCATTTTCCTTCTGATCTTCCTCCTTTTCCTCCTTATCTTCTTCTTCCTCCTCCTCCTCTTCTTCCTCCATCTCTTTTTCTCCATACCCTTTCTTCACCATTAGGATTTTTGATTGGCAGTATACATCCAAGAAGTTTGAATAATTAAGGGCCTCTTTTAACTTGAGGCTTACTAGTCACTAGAGACTAATCAAAATATAAAAGTAAAAACAAACTGTACTGTTTTAAGACCTGGATACTAAGCAGATCTCTGAGTGAAATTACCACTTGAAATGTTATCAACAGGTGTCATAAAACTAATGACAAAATAATTTTAGTTACTTATCCATTTTAAACATCTGTACCAGTACAGCCAGCAACTTTATCCTCAGGTTATCCTTTCCTCTATATCTCTCACTCAATTATTTTTAATGAGAAAGGCAGCAAAAAAATGATGGCCCAATTACTATGCAGCTAAGTGCTTTTAACAATAAAACATGGTTTATTCATACAGTGTGTTCTTCTTTGGGAATGGCACATACAACACATTATGTAATTGTCTGGGATTTCAGTTCAAATGTTCCATCATTATTATTATGAGATTTTTAAAAAGGATTTAAACAGATAAGTGGGTTTTAAGATCACAGAGTTTGCATTATACATCGATTGTTCTAATATGAGATTACAGAATTGGGTGCAGTATCAATACAACTGTCACTCCAGAAAGACCACACATGGTAAATAACAGATATTAGTTGCTGAATTTCTTCAAATCCAAGACACCATCAATTGTAAGACATTAAGAAATAAAGTAAATGCTGCCAATTATAAGATGCAACTCTACTTTAGAGATTTGAAAATATTAAAAACCTGTATCACAGAATCAATGAAATATATCATTATGAGCTACTAAAATTTTTATCAAGGACCTTCTGTTGTCTGTAATTCAGTATTGGAAACTATTAGGTGTATAAAAACACCTAACAGGGTCCCTGACCTTGGAGGACTTAAAATCAGTTAAAAAAGAAAACTCACATGTGAAAAATTAAATAATGATATGAATTAAGTAACAACAAGAAAAAGTTATACAAAATATATGACAAAGGCATATAAAATGGCTGGAGTTTAATTTCTAAATAGCATTTCTTCCTACTTAAAAAGTAAAAGCTTTAATTTTTGAGGTTAATCAGAAAAAGAAAGAATCAATGTATATTAACTTTCAAATGCCATAGGTTTATGTGTTATTTTATTTTGGTTTAATGCTTAAAATTAATATTGAGAGATCCAAGATGGCAGAGGAGTAAGTGGAAGCTACACTAACCTCCTCCCAGGATCAATCTGGAATTACAACTAAATTGTAGAGAAATTATCAGGAATAACCAACTGAAGATGAGCTGGAGAGAAGCCTTATAACCAAGGACAGACAGAAAACCACTTCATCACAATGAGACTGGTAGGGAGTGCAGAGGAGACACAAGAGGGCTGGCTTGGCTCCCATGAGTGGTAGTTGAAGTTCTGGAGGGATATTTCAGTGCCCAGGTGGTTCACCTTGAGAAGTGTGGGATCTAAGCCCCAAACTGGTCACTCCAGCCTACAGCATCAGAGTCTGAAAGGAACCCAGATAATGTCCAGCTGTGAAAAGCAGCAGGGGTTCTGTCTTCCAGGGAGAGATAGCTGGAGACTCAGAGAGCCTCTTAAACCAAGGCCCTGTGTTGGTAAAAGCTGGCCTTGGTGCACAGCCTGGTTCTTTCTTCACACAAATAGGTCCAGCACAGGGAAACACATGCTGTGGGTCGCTCACAGCTCCAAACAGGTAGCCCAAGGCCAGTCACAAGCTGCATCTGACAAAGGCCTACACCAGATTCTTTGCAGATCTACCTAAAACATAGAAACAAATACAAAGCAGACAAAATGGGAAGACAAAGAAATAGACCCTGGATGAAAGAAAAAGAGAATTCTCCAGAAGAATTCAATGAAATGGAGGCAAGCCATTTATCAGATAGACACATTAGAGTAATGATTACAAGGATACTCAACAGCATTAAAAATGATATAAAAACCATGAAAAAGGACCAGTCAGAAATAAAAAATGTAATACATGAAATAAATAATACACTGAAAGGAATAAACAGCAGGTTAGATGAAACAGGGGACTGAATCAGTGATTTGGAAGAAAGGGTAGAAAAAAAAAACCCAGGCAGAGCAGCAAAAAGATAAATGAATTCTAAAAAATGAGGCAAGATTAAGAAACATATTGGACAACATGAAGCATAACAACATCCATATCATGGGAATACCAGAAGGAGAAGAAAATGAGCAAGGGATTGAGAATCTATTGAAGCAATAATGACCGAAAACTTTCATAATCTGGCTATGGAAAAAGACATACAAGTCCAGGAAGCTCAGAGAGTCCTACAAAAGTTGGACCCAAAGAGGCCTATTTTAATTATGATGAGACACATCATAATTAACATTACAAAGCTTAAAGACAAGGAGAGAATCCTAAAAGCCACAAGGGAAAAGCAGGCAGTTACCTACAAGGAAGCATCAATTAGACCGTCATCTGATTTCTCAACAGAAACATTTCAGGCCAGAAGGGAGTGCCATGAAATATTCAAGGTGATAAAAAGCAAGGACCTAGAACCAAGGCTACTTTATCTGACAAGGTTATCATTTAAAATTGAAGGGAAATATAAGGTGCTTCCCAGGCAAGAGTAAGCAAAAGGAGTTTGTTAATAGCAAACCAGCACTGCAATGAATGTTAAAGGACTTGCTTTAAGAAGAAGGAAAAATAGAAAGGAAAAAAGCCAGAGGAAAATAGTCTAACAATAAAATAACACCATTTACATATCTATCAATAATCACCTTAAATGTAAACATCTTAAATGCTCCAATCAAAAGACATAGGATAGCTGAACAGAACAGATAAGAAAACAGGACACATCTCTAGCTGCCTCCAAGAGACCAATCTCACACTGAAAGATACACACAGACTAAAAGTAAAGGGATGGAAAAAGATATTTCATGCAAATGGAAAGGAAAAAAAGCTGGGGTGGGTACTTATGTCTGATAAAATGGACTTTAAAGCCAAGGCTATAGTAAGAGGCACAGAAGGATACTACCTAATGATAAGGGGAACAATCCAACAAGGGATATAACCCTAATAAACACTTATAAACCCAACATAGGAGCATCTAAATATGTGAAGTAAGTCTTGATGGACATAAAGGGGGAGCTTAACAGAAATAGAGTCAATGGATAGATCTTCCAGACAGTAAATCAACAAGGAGACAGTAGCCTTAAACAACACAGTAGATCAAATGGATTTAATTGATATCTTCAGAGCATTTCAGCCCAAAGAAGCAGAATATACATACTTTTTAAGTGCTCATGGAATGTTTTCTAGGATTGTTAAGACACAAAACAAGTCTCAATAAATTTAAGAAGAATGCAATAATATTAAGCTTCTTCTCCAACCACAATGCTATGAAACTGAAAATCAATGACAAGAAGAACACTGAAAAACACTCAAAGACATGGAAGCTAAGTAACATGCTATTAAACAATATATGGATCAACAAGATCAAGGAAGAAATCAAAAGATACCTTGAAACAAATGAAAATGAGGACAAAACAATCCAAAATCTGGGGAACACTGGGAAAGCAATTATAAGAGGGAAATTCATAGCATTGCAGGCCTACCTCAAAAACAAGAAAAAGTTCAAATAAATGATTTAAATTCATACTCAAAGGAACTTGAAAAAGAACAACAAACAAAGCCCAAAGTAAGTAGATGAAGGAAATAAAGATCAGAAAATAAATAAACAATATAGAGTCTTAAAAAATGATACAAAGATCAATGAATCTAAGAGTTGGTTCTTTGAAAAGATAAACCAGATTGATAAACCAGACTGACAAACTTAACCAGATCATCAAGAAAACAGCAGGGAGGACCCAAATAAATAAAATCAGTAATGAAAGAGGAGGAAAAAACCATGACACCAAAGAATAAAAGGTATTGTAAGAAAATATTATGAACAACTATATGCCACCATACTGGACAACTTAGAAGAAATGGATAAATTTCTGGAAACATGCAATCTTCCAAAACTAGATCAGAAAGAATCAGAGAAACTGAGTAGATAATAACACCTAGTGAAATTGAAGCAGTAATCTAAAAACTCTCAACAAACAAAAGCCCTGAACTGGACAGTGAATTTTACCAAACATTCCAAGAAGATCTAGCATCTCTCTTTCTCAAACTATTTCATAAAATTCAAGAGGAGGAAAAGCTCCCAAATCTGTTTTTATGAGGCCAGCATAATCTTAATTCTAAAGCCAGTTAAAGACACTACAAAAAAAAAAGAAAATTATAGGCCACTATCCATGATGAACATGGACACCAAAACCCTCAACAAAATGTTAGCAAATCAAATACAGCAATGCATCAAAAAGATCATATAACATGAGCAAGTGGAATTTATTACAGGAATGCAAGTTTGGTACAATATTCACAAATCAATAAATGTAATTACCCATATAAATAAAATGAAGGATAAAAACGATACAGTCATATCAATAGATACAGAAAAAGTTTTGGTTTTAATTTGCATCTCTCTGACAGGTAATAATATTGAACAACTTTTCATGTATCTCTGGATCCTCTGTATGTCCTCCTTGGAGAAGTGTCTGTTCAAGCCCTTTGCCCATTTTTTAATTGGGTTGCTTGTCTTCTTAGAGTGGAGTTGTGTAAGTTCTTTATATATTTTGGAGATTAAACCCTTGTCTGAGGTATCATTGGCAAATATGTTTTCCCATACAGTTGATTCTCTTTTCATTTTAATACTGTTTTCTTTAGCTGTGCAGAAGTTTTTATTTTGATGAGATCCCATTTGTTTATTCTTTCCTTTATGTCCCTTGTTCTAGGAGACATATCAGTGAAAATGTTGCTGCGTGAAATATCTGAGATTTTCCTGCCTATGTTCTATAAGCCAGGCGGTGAAAGACAAATACCATATGATCTCACCTTTAACAGGAGCCTAAACAACAAAACAAAGAAACAAGCAAAATACAACCAAAGACACTGAAATAGAGAACAGGCTGACAGTGTCCAGAGGGGAGAGGGGAGGGAATTTCAGGGAAAAGGGGGAAGGGTTTACAGGAACAAGTATAAAGGATACATGGACAAAAACTAGGAGGGAGGTGGAAATGGGAGGGAGGTAGGAGGGCTGGGTGGGTGGGCTGGGATGGGAGTAAAAGATAAAAAATTGTACTTGAACAACAATAAAATAAAATTTTTTGAAAAAGAAAAAGTTTTGGATAAAAATCAGCACTCATTTATGATAAATACTCTCAGCAAAGTGGGTTTAAATGGAACATGCCTAAACATAAAAGGCCATGTATGAAAACCCACTGCTAGCATCATACTCAATGGTCAAAAACCACAAGCATTCCCCTTAAGATCAAGACCAAGACAGACATGTCCCCTTTTATCTCTCTTATTCAACATAGTACTAAAAGTCCTAACCACAGCAATTATAAAAGAAGAATAAATAAAAGGCATCCAAATTAGAAAGGAAGAAGTAAAACTATCTTTATTTGCAGATGACATGATACCGTACATAGAGAAGCCCAAAGGTTCCACCAAGAAACTACTAGAACTGAAACATATATTCAGCAAAGTATCAATATACAAAATTAATATCCAGAAATCAGTTGCATTTTATGTCAGTAATGAACTAATAGAAAGGGAAATTAAGAAAACAATCCCATTTACAATTGCTACAAAAAGAATAAAATACCTAGGAATTAACCTTACCAAGGATGTAAAAGACCTGTACTAGGAAAATTATAAGACACTGAAAAAAGAAATTGAAAATACAAATAAGTAGAAGCACATACCACTTATGGATAGGAAGAATTCACATCATTAAAATGTTCAGACTACCTGAAGCACTCTATAGATTTAATGCAATTCCTATCAAGATTCTAATGACATACTTCACCAGTCTTGAACAAATATTTCAAAAATGTATATGGAACTACAAAAGGCCCCACATAGCAACAGCAATCCTGAGAAAGAAGAATAAAATGGGAGGAATCATGCTACCTAATATCAAACTATACTATAAAGCCATAGTAATCAAAACAGCATGGTACTGGCATGACAGACACATAGATCAATGGAACAGAATATAAAGGCCAGAAATAAACCCACACCTTTATATTCAATTAATATTCAACGGAGGAAGCAAGCACATACAATAGGCTATAGGCAGTTTATTTAATAAACGGTGTTGTCAATATTGGACAGATATGTACATAAAAATGAAAATAGACCACCTTCTTACACTACACATAAGAATAAATTCAAACTGGATCAAAGATTTAAATGTTAGACCCAAAAGCAAAAAAAATTCTAGAAGAAAACATTGGCAGCAAAATTTCAGACACAGCTCATAGCAATATTTTATTGGATATATCTCCCCAGGCAAGAGAAACAAACAAACAAACAAACAAAATAAATAAATAAATAAATAAAACTAAAAAATTTTTGCACAGCAAAGGAAATCATCAACAAAATAAAAAAGATAACCAACAGAATGGGAAAACATATTAGCCAATATATCTGATAAGGGGTTAATATTAAAAATTTATAAAGAGCTTACAAAACTGAAAACCAAGAAAACAAACAACCCAATTAAAAAATGGGCAAAGGCCTGAATAGATAATTCTCTGAAGAGGACATACAGATGGCCAGTATGCATATGAAAAGATGTCCAATGTCACTAATCATCAGAGAAATGCAAACGAGATATCATCTTATACCTGTCAGAATGGTCATCATCAATAAATCAACAAACAACAAGTGCTGATGAGGATGTGGAGAAATGGAAACCCTTTTGTACTGTTGGTGGGAATGCAGATTGGTGCATCTACAGTGGAAAACAGAATGGAGATATCTCAAAAAATTAAAAATAGATCTGCCTTTCAACCCAGTGATTGTACTTCTGGGAATATATCCAAAGGAATCCAAATCACTAATTTGAAAGAACATAAGCACCCCTAGGTTTATGGTAGCATTATTTACAATCACTAAGATATGGAAAAAGCCCAAGTGTCCATCAATAGATGAGTAGATAAAACAACTGTGGGACACTTACACAGCAAAATACTACTTGGCCATAAAAAAGAAAATTTTACCCTTTGCGACAGTCTGGATGGACATGAAGAACATTATGCTAAGTGAAATAATCCAGTCAGAAAAAGTCCACATACGGTTTCACTCATATGTAGATTCTAATGAACAAACTGATCTAGCAAGGAAAATGCGGATAGACTCAGATGGGAAGCAGGATGACAGCTGGGTGGGGGAGGCTAGGGGCTGGAGGGATTAAGCAAAATAGAAAAAGGACTCATGGACACAGACAACAGTGTGGTGATTGCTGGGGGAAAGGGGTATAAGGGAACTAAATGATAATGAAAAAAAGTATAATAAGGATTAAATAAAAAATAAAATTAAATTAATGTTGAACATTAGCAATCCTCTTCAAGTATTGCTGGGTACATATTAATTATAGATGCTAACACTATATAGCTTTACTGAACACATAATAGTGTAGTAAGGAACAAAGGTAAGAAATTACAAGACTTTTTTTCAGAAAATTTTAAATAAATTGTTTTAGTGGTTGGTGGTCAATCTTCAGTTTTCCTGTCCTTTGTCACAAACTAATTAGCAAATGAAATCAGCCAAAGCATCTTGCCCACATAAGAAGCAGCTACTGTAAGTAATGTTCAACACAGTTATGTTTTATGTTAAGCAGAGAATTAATGTTATTAAGAATGCTAAAATGTGCAAACTGCAGCATCAAAATTTTATTGGGAAATGTGAGTGAGGGTGTATAAACTTCTTTGCAGTCTGTAAAAGTTACTTCTGACCACACTGTACTTTTTGACCAACTGTTAAGAAAATATTCCTTGAGGTTAAGACTTAAAATACCTAAGTTATTTCTCATCAGAAAATAGAGTTTGATATCCCAGGAAGAATGAGGCCATATGCCATCAAATATCATTGTTAAATAGAGTTAATGAAAAGCTATATTATTTGGAAGTAGGTAGGTGCTCTGTGTTCTTTCAAAAAATAATCCTTGTTTTGAATTAAAAAGTTATGCATATGAAGAATTTAAATTATCCTTTTAAGTACCAACATGAGTGAAATAAGAATGTGAAGAGAGTCAGGGATTACTATTAAACTAAAGGAAAAGACAGCATTGAACATCATATAATTCAAAGTGCATTTTGCATGATTTCTCTGTTTGAGGTATTGTACCAAATGTGGAGGAATCATGAAGAAATAAGCAGTTGTCCTTGTCCAATCTAATCTAACAGAAAAGGCAAGAAATTAACTTAAATAAGGATACAGTAAAATATAATCAGCACTATAATAGAGTTACAAACAAAATGTGACAATACACATCACTTCTGTTGTTGAAGTCTTGGAAATCATCATGGAAGAGTTAGCATTTTAAATAAACAGTTCTTAAAGAACGGGTAGGATTTTAACAACTGGAATTGAGAGAGAAAAAAGCATTCTGGGCTAAGGAAAAAGGATGGAAAAAGAAAGACTATCACAAAATGTTTAGGAAATTTTAAGAAGTCTCATCAATTAGTGCCCTATTAGGAGGTACATGCTATGGGAGATAAGAGAAGACAATAAACATCAAGACGGGGAAGAGCCTATTCAAGGGATGGCCTTCAGATGGAAATTTGGGAGCAAACAAGTTTTGAATGGTGAAGGTTTTACCTTAGGAAGATTAACTGGGTAACAATGTTCAGAATGGACATAGGAGAAATAGGCTAGAAGTAAACCAACCAGGTAGGAAGCTATTGCAATCAATAATCTTAGCAAGAGGTACTGGAGGGAATGAGTTATTAAAGTACAAAAAAGTTTCTGAGGAAGAAAATGATGGGATTTTATGTTAACCAGCTGGATGGGATGAATCTGATGTTTGCATTCCCGAACCCAGAGGACAGGCAGTAAGAGTATATAATTAGTGATGTGGGAGCCATAGGAACCCTTAACTCTGAACTGTATGCTATTAAAGGGGAAGTAAAGTTAGTGGTGAATTTTGGAGTACAAATATTTTATAGGATTTTATAAAATTGTTTTATAGGTTGGTGGTCAATCTTCAGTTTTCCTGTCCTTTGTCACAAACTAATTAGCAAATGAAATCAGCCAAAGCATCTTGCCCACATAAGAAGCAGCTACTGTAAGTAATGTTCAACACAGTTATGTTTTATGTTAAGCAGAGAATTAATGTTATTAAGAATGCTAAAATGTGCAAACTGCAGCATCAGAAGTCTTAACAGAAGTCTTAACATTTGTCTTAACAGAAGATTGGAATAAACAACCATTTCAATATGCCATCTAGCTCTTTTACCTGACTGCCCATAGAACAGTGTTTCTAAATTGCCTTTGACCTTGTTCCATTAGCCTACTTATTCATTCAGTAATATTTAGTGAATGCTTAATGTGTATCAGGGCCTTGTTTAGATAGTTGGGGCAAATCTGTGAACAAAACAGAAAAGAAACTTCTTGCCTTCAAGGAACTTGCATTTCAGAAGAAAGATACAAACAATGAATATGCTTAGTTAAATATATAGTATACCATGTGTTAGAAGTGAAAAAGTGATATGAAAAAAAGATGACTAAAGAAGATAAGGAGTGGTGATTCTGGGGCAGTGGTAGGGGTGTAGTCTATGTTGAGAGATGTCATAAGTCACAGCCTGTGAGCCATAGTGCAGTGTTTGTCTAAGGATGCTGTTGAAGCATTACTCATTACATTTTCATTTCCTCTCAACAAAAGCACATGAGAGTTATTAAGTTTCTACTAAGTCCCTGACTTCTCACCACCACGAATCTCTTGACTGATCACGTTTCTCTCTTGTCACTAATTCTCAGACAACAGAAAGCTAGTTTTGTGGTCTTCTTCCAAAATGTATATGGAGCATCGTGGCATTTTTTTGTACTTGTTTTCCTCGTATTTTCTAAACAAAAATTTTCTATTTTAAAAATTTTATTTTAATAAACAAAAATTTTCATATGGCACTTACTTCTTCACATATTTTTATCTTATTGTGTATTTTTGTCAGCTAAAATTTAATTTAGAACTCTTGAGGTATTAATAAATATTAAAAAATAAAGTTACTTTTTAAAACAGTTTTCATCTGCTTTTTTGACACCAAAATTAATTGCTTTATAGTCAAACTTGTTAAAATAATACATTCAAATAGTTATCCAGTATGTAACCCAATGAGTAGCATATTTGCCTTCTGTGCTGGTCACAGACACTATGGGTACTTACATGAAATTCACACACCCTGTGCCAGCAGGTGGAGCAATCCAGACGAAGCTGAGGTTGGTTGTGGGCAGATGACTCACATGAGAGGCCACCACGCTGCACATGAACTGGTTACCAAACTGGTGGTCAGACATGATCCCTGAGAGACAGAAAGGAAGGGAAGCTTGTTATTAAAACAACAAAATGAATTCTTTCTTTTTGTGGTATAACAATATTTTCTTGACATTTTTCTTTTATATTAATATTCACCATGCTGTTGGGCTTCTCTATAAGTTGTGCAACTTTCTACTTTCTATTGTTAGAAGCAAATTAATAATTTAAAGCATTATTGTTAAGAAATAAACTAATAAATCATTGCTACAGCATTGGCTTTGCTTTGATTTTGTTGATTGGCCTTTGTACATCACCAAAGACCACCAGGACCACACCTGTAGTTGGATTTACTGGAAGTGTTTACAGTAAGGGAGACTAAATTTCATCTCAAACTGGAAGGTATCTCAGAGAGAGGATATTAGGAGGGGCTTGTTAAAATATCTGGGCTTGTGTTATGTTATTTTAGGGAATAGGGTGATCAAGTTGGCCTCAGAATTTCCCAATTTTGATACTGAAAGTCTTGAGTCTTGGGAATACCCCACCTATCTCTTGCCCAGTCCTGTTGGGGAAGTTACAGGGAAAGATGGCTTTACTTCTGGTTGTGGTGCTATCAGAAAGTGAGGGCAATTTTATCACTAAGTACCTTAATTTTTATCTAGGACATAAGAGGAATTAAGTAGGTCTAAAGCTGTGATTGAAAAATAGCAGCAACAGTTATATCAGCATGAAGAGGGAAATGTAGGTCATTTTGGTGGTCTGTACCAGGTACTTTTGTCTATGTTCAAGTATAACTACAAGGTGGTCTCATTTTTATGTCAAATCATCACAGTTTCAGAGTGGTTTTGTCTGGTGTTGATGCTCTGTGAAATTGCTTGTGTTCAACATTGAAAACATGATGCCTAGCTGTGAGTGCCAGGTCAGCTCCCAGCTAAGCTATCAAGAGGTGCTTTTCCCCCTTTTCAGTAAGGTGATTCTCTCATGTTTACCTCAGATATAAAATATTAATAAATGACAATACTAAGAAAATAACTCAACATTTAAAAATAGGCAGAAGATCTGAATAGACAGACACCTCACCAAAAAAGACATACAGATGACAAATAAGCATATAAATAGATGTTCAACATCTTATATCATTAGAGAATTACAAATTGAAAGAACAGTGAAATGCCACTACACACCTACTATGGCCAAAGTCCAAAACACTGACAATATCAAATGCTGGCTAGGATGGGAAGCAAAAAGAAAACTTATTTGTTATTGGTGAGAATGAAAAATGGTGTAACCACTTTGGAAGACAGTTTGACATTTTCTTACAAAAGTACCGTATTTTGCTATGTATAATGTGCACTTTTGTGTCCAAATTTTTGAAGGAAAAATAAGGATGTGCATTATACATGGGTAGTACTAATTCCATATTTATATAAATGTTTTTAATTCTTTTATTTATGCTTATGCATTAAAAGTATAACTCTAGAAAGCAATAATGATATCCATATGCAAAATAATACTTTGGAATACGATAATCAGTTTTGTTTCTAAATATAAATAAAAAATTGAATTAAAAAATTAAAATGAAAGACTTTTTTTTTCCTGAAAGTTTGGGCCAAAAATGTGGGTGTGCATTACACATGGGAGCACATTATACATGGCAAAATATGGTAAATATACTCTTACTATATAATCCAGTAATCAGACCCCTTACTATTTGTCCAAATAAACTGAAAATTTATGTCCACACAAAAACCTGCCTATGGATATCTATACTAGTTTTATTCATAATTATCAAAACTTGGAAGCACCCAAAATGTCCTTTAGTATGTTAATGGATAAATGAACTGTGGTAGAGTTGAAAAATGAACTCAGAGCTAAATGGAGATGAACTATCATGCCATGAAAAGATGGATAAAAAAATAGATATTGCTAAATGAAAGAAGCCAGTCCAAAATGGCAGCACACTGTATAATTCCAACTATATAACATTCTGAAAAAGGTAAAACTATGGAGACAATAAAAAGATCTATGTTTGCCAGGGGTTAGGAGCGAGAGACAGATGAACAAGCGGAGCACAGAGAATTTTTAGGACAGTTAAATGAATTTGTATAACACTACAATTGGGGAAATGTCATTATGTATTTTTCAAAACTCACAGAATGTATAACACAAGCGAACCCTAATATAAACTATGGACTTTGTGTGAGAATGATGTGTCAACATAGGTTCATCTGTTGTGAAGAGTATATTGCTGTGGTACAGGATGGTGAAGGTATGGGAGATCGTATGTGGGGTGGGTACATGGGAAATCTCTGTTTTTTCCACTCAATTTTGCTATAAAATGAAACTGCTCTAAAATAAAATTTATTAACAAAATATTAATAAAAACATTGTCAGTAATGGGCAGTAAAATAAAACATCCATTTAATGATTTTGTGAAATGGGCAAATGACTTATTCTCTCTGAGATCCTGTTTTCTTACCTGTAAAATGGAATACCATGCCCCCTGTGTCCTGAAGTTATAGTGAGAATTAAAAGGTTCAATGCATATGACAGTTTGTAGTTCAGTAGCCCCATGTTTGGATAGATGCCCTTCCTGCATGTCATCATAGCAGTTCATACAATGCATTCTTCTATCATCGCACAAGAAGTCTGTGATGGACTAGGTCTTTTATCTTTATATTCCAAGCAACTATCACAATACCTGACAAATCACAGGGAGCCAAGGAATGTTTTCTCAATAACTACAAGAATAATGTAACCATAAAAATAAAAGACAATAGGAATTGTAACATATATGTCACACTAACTAGTGAAATAGATCTAGAATAGGAAGTAGTTCAGAATAGTAGGTCATATTGGTCAAAAAAAAGAAAACTAAGTTTCTATTTTGATATAGCATAAAAATGCTCTTTTTCTCATTCAAGAATTTATTTTTTTTAAGTTGCATCTTGAGAAAAAATTCTTCAAGCAAGAGAAAGTGCAAGGTTAGAAAGGATAAGAGATTCCCAGGGAAATCACAGTACTGAAGGTCACTCAGGAATTGCCATTCCCCTCTGGTCAGGCATAAATCAGAGAACCAGTGTGTAGAAAATGATGCATCTGCAGGAGTCGGCCTGGCCAAAAAGGAAAACACAAGTTCTAGCCACAATCACTGTGGGAAGGGAAGTGAAAGAAACAAAACAAGGTTTCAGGGTCTCACAGCCTTGGTAAGAGGATTCACATTCAAGTATCTCCTCATTCCTCAAAACTCCTCTTAGAAAATGAGTCAATGTCTAGGCTGCACATTACATGACACAATTTTATAAGGTAGCTATATTATCATAATTATCAAGAATTATGAATTATCACATCTTGGTGTCACCAAACAACAGTCTTGCAGCCTAACAGGCTGGCACAGTAATTCTCCAGCATGGAAGTACTGAAGAGACACCTGAGGAGACAATAAATATTGGTGCCAGAGAGTCTGAGTTAACTGGTTTGGGGTAAAGCCTGGGAAATGAGAGTTTCTGTTTTGTTTTGTTTTGTTTTTAAGTTCACCAAGCACCCTGGCTGGTGTGGCTCAGTGGATTGAGCACCGGCCTGTGAATCAAAGGATTGCAATTTGATTCCTAGTCAGTGTACATGCCTGGGTTGCTGGCCAGGTCCTAGTATAGGGTGCTTAAGAGGCAAGCACACATTGATGTTTCTCTCCCTCTCTTTCTCCCTCCCTTCACCTGTTTAAAAATAAAATCTAAAAAAAAACCCTTCACCAAGCAATTCTAATGTGTAGCCAAGAACGTGCATTAAAAATGTGTCTGAGTAAAATCAGAATTCAGGGCTGTCCAGAATTCAGGGCTTAGAATAATATCATTAGGGTATCAATATACAGTTTGAAAGTATCTACACACTTTATTACATAATTACTCTGTGTCTTACATAATTACTCTGGCAGTAACACAAAATATACTATCTTCTTATCCACTACTCCCAAAACTACCCTAAATATGTATTCTGGGGACTGTTTTATGTACCTTCAAATACTCTATGTGTGTAGTGGTCTCTGCTCTTTTTTTTTTTTAACAGAGCAGTGGCATATTATACTGCTATCATATTTTAGTTGCCATTTTTATTTAGATCTTCTAAAAGCTTGCCAGAGTTGCAATTATTAGAAATTTATTTATCTTATCAACCATCAGGGAAAAAGGAACCAATATTTTACAGAGTCCTTATTTTGCATCAAACATTGTATTAGGCCCTATGGAGGTACATAGAAGAAATACAGGACATAGTCCCCACCTTGAAATAACTTGAGCTGGGAAGAGAAAACTGGAGTAAACTAACGTTCTAAATAGAACAGCTAGAAAATAATGCTAACTTGGTGGCATCCATGAAATTACAAAATAGGAAAGAGTGATAAACATGGACAATTATAATAACTAATGCTTGTTGAGCACTTACATGACCTTGCATTATTCTAAGTGATTCATGAATGTTAACTTTTTGAAGGTTATTAACAACCCTATGGGGTAGGAGCTATTATTGTCTCCGTTTTACCAAATAGGACACCAAGATAATGGAGATAAAAAAAACTTGTTTATGGTCACAGAGCAAGCAGGCAGTATAGCCTGCATTCAAACCAGTGCCTTTGCTACAAAGTCAGAAATGGCTTTATTGACAAGGGAGACTGAGACTGAGTCCTGAGGGAAAAGCTAAAATTACCCGTACTTTTTTTATATTTATATGCGGAAGCAGGACATAATCGAGAGACTGTTCCCCCCCTCTGCCCCAGACTGCTGTATGACTTTGTCTGGGCGCCCTCTTTCAAGCTTCAGTTCTGACATCTGTAAGCTGCATGTCCATAATATCTAAGATCCCTTCAGTTCCACAGCTGAGTACAATGTAAATGAACAGGAGAAAGATGGGAGGACATTACACAGAGGCAGACACAGTGAGCAGAGGTGTGCATATAAAATGAGAACTAGGAGAATTAGAGTAGGCAGAATCAGCTTCCAGTGTCCTATGAAAACAATTTACTGCATCCAGTACAGTGATCTTCTTAGTGGCTTTTGTGTCAGGAAAGGCATGTATATACTATCCAATAAATATGCATGATTTGGAAACTTATCTTTGAGATAACCAAAATTTAAGTTTGATAATGAATTTAAATTTATGATGGTGTTTTCCCTGCTGCATGCTGGATAATACTACATATTGAATTTTTAATATAACTTAAAAAAGGGAAAATAGGATCATAATAAAAGAATTTAATTACACTTCATATTTCAGGGAGATACATTTAAGATATATGTGTGTATAATAAAGTAACAGAGGAAGATTTGATTTTGGGTGGTAGGCATGCACTGCAATTTATAGATAATGTATCATAGAATTGTATACTTAAAACCTTTGTAATCTTACCATTATAACCCCAGTGAATTTAATTTTCTAAAAAATGAAGATTTTATTTTCATTGTTGTGGTTATGTGTAAACTGCTACACAAAATTGTCATGTGGGATTTCTTCCCCAGAGAAAGGAGCTATACTTTTCCCAAGATAACTGACTATGAAAGTAAGCACTTCAAGAAGTGTGGCTCTTCTGACCTAATTTTGGGCAAAGAAAGTAAAGTATATCCTCCAAACTCTGAAGTTTCACAAGCTTGATAACTGTCTTGATTTTAGCAAGATTTTAGAACATCCATGTTATAAATGCATTTTCTTTGGAATACTATGTATACACATTTGAGAATCAGAATATTCATATTCTAAGTATAATTTATCAAAAAAATCAACATAACTCTTTAAAACAATGATTCTTTTGACAAACTATAGGTGTTTGGAATTCATTAAATCATTCAATCCATAGGATATGTAGTTAACAGCACATAATATTTATTTTCTTAATTAAAGTTGTAGTTAAAAAATAGGAATCTATACCAGAGGTTTTTTCACCTACCTTATACTTTTGCAAAATTAGGCTCATAATGTCTTTAATTGTTCTAAAGTTGCTTCCATGATCCCTTTTAAGACAGTGATACACATATCTGTGCCTTCTGGGATGTCATTTTCCTTGACAAGTCTTCAGTTATTTTAGGTTTGTGATTAAACCTTGTATGAACTCCACTTTCCCTCAGGAATACTCTCTATGCTTTTAGTGTGCATATGTTGGGTCTTCAAACTGTAACTAGAATTTCTTTGATCTTCCATCTCTAAAATAAAATGTACATATCTTCATAAAAACGTAGACCATTCATTTCCAAGACACACAATGAAGATTTTATTACTGAAAATAAGCAAAGTAGTGGGAAAATGATACATTCATGTTGGGTTTATTCTATATTTTGCAGATTAAAGATGTGAATTCCTCAAATCTGTTTAGTTTTTAATTTTCCATGGTTAGTGTTAATGTGGGTAGAAGATGTCCTGGTTTATTTTTCATGGATTTCAATAACTAAGACATCTATGGATGGGTCATCACCAGAGGGGAAGTACATTAAGATTTTTGTTTGTAAAACATGTAACCTTCATATTTTAAAATGATGAAACCTTAGAGAAAATACTATTTGATTACTTCAAACACTTTCAGAAAGTTTGACAGAATGTTTTGTGAGGAAATTTAATAAATGTATTTGTTTATGTCTACATAAGAAATGTAAGCTAAGACAAATATTGAAAATGATTTCTATTTCCTTTTATTTTTATCAATTGCTTTTTCATTAAAAGTGATATCCAAAGGCTTTCATTAGTTTAAAAATGGACTGTTCTGAAAATCAAGTTTGGAAAGTTAATGTTATGAGTGAAGAGAGAAAATGAATTATGGAGTTCCTTTTCTGTCATTGTTTAATCTTCTCACTTGATTCAAATATGAGTAACTGTTTGCTTACAGAATTTGATTTGTCTATTATTTGCATTCTTTGCAAGGTCAATGTACTCAAACATTTCAACAAGGCTAGACATGTTTTTATTTGCTGAAAGGTTATTGTAGAACTTCCTGAAAACATCCTTATTGCAGCTTATCTGTGAAGTATAAGCCTGATGAAAATGGATATGAAAAGACTCTCAAGTAGTGCTACAAGATAATTAATTGTATATGCTCACATTCACATATATTCACTGGCTATATTTAATCTTTAAAACACTTATTTGAAGGCATTTGGTTTCAGATTTAAGTTAGAAGCAAAAAAGTACTACAACCCCCTTTAAATCATTCTGGGATTGTATATCTATGGGCATAAGTTAGAAAATGTACGAGAATCCATGCTATTTCCTTACCTTTTGTTGGATATGTTAAGAAAAAAAAAGCTTATTCAACCTGATTCTTTCCTCACTCAAAGCAGTTACAAAGATGAGAATTCTTGCTGTTCCCTTGCCTCTCCATTTCTCTACCAGCACTTCCAATGACCAAATAGCCCTCTGTGGTAAGTTTTTTTCCTATATTATTACCTTACTACTATGGGAAAGGCAGTAGAAGGAAAAGGTTGAGAACAGATCCTGGAGGCAGTCTGCCTGGGTTCAGATCCTTGCTCCACTACCAAGGAGTTGTGAACTCTTGGGCAGGTTACTCAAACACTCTGTTCCTCAATTTCCTTCCCAAGAAAACAGAGATGATAATAGGATAGAATAAATGAGTAAAGAATAAGTGAGCATATGACATATATAGCACCATATGTGTTAGTGATTATTGTCACTCCCATTATAGAATTAAAGCATACTTATCAAGAACAACGAGTCTGAGTAACATGCCAAAGATAAGAGACCTAGTGAATAGCACTTAAACACAGGTCCATCTTCCTTCTTAGACCATCCACTGGTGTCTTCCCTCCCTGTGTCCTTAAGTGACAGTACCTCAATTATAAGAGAGACTCTTGTCATGAACAATAGAAATCCTCTCCAAATACAGTCTTAGAATACAAAGTGAGCAGGTGAGAGTGGGCAGGAAGAGAACCCTTCCTCTAGGCACAAGCTCTGGTTCTCTCTTCCTCTTCCTCTCCCTCTCCTCCCTTTCCCCCTTCCTCTCTAAACTTCTTAATTTCTCATCATACAGTTACTAGATTCCCTTCATCCTCTTGGTACACATAACTTTGTTTAAGATACAGATTTAGGTAGATATCTTTAGGTCAAAAGTGCTTCCCTAAGGGGCAAAGCCATCTAGTTACACTTAGGTCTTTGTGGCCACTGAGTTTCACAGAGCAGAATCCTTCCCACAGAGCTAAGTCTGCACTGTCTTTAACTGAAGCTCTCTGATACACAGGTTTCCCCCCTCCTAACACTCTCCTTCCCCCTTAACAGCTGCCTGGTGGTAGATAATCACTACACATTCTCTGCCTCCAGCCTTTCCAAACTACCACACCATGCTGGGTTCAGCACTATATTCTGCCTCAGTACCAGGTGCTTGCTGCTTTGACTTGTTCTGGTGTGTGTTAGATTCATAGCACAACTTCTAGTTTAGAAGCTGGATTTTACTCATATATAGGCTAAAGAAATCCAAAGAGGAGAAAGCCTTAGAGTCATAAACCCAAGCCAACATAGGAGGCTGGAAAGGTCTTCAGCAAAGCTTTATTTAAAAAATAAAACATCTCTTGCTGCTTTTGCTATGTTATTCTATGGGAGAACATTTTCACCAATGATATATCTGACAAGGGTTTAATCTCCAAAATATACAAAGAACTAATACAACTCAACACCAGGAAAACAACACAATTAAGAAATGGGCAAAAGACCCAAATAGATACCTCTCCAAAGAGGACATATTGAGGGTCTGTAGACATGAAAAAATGCTCAACATCACTAATCATCAGAGAATTAAAACCTCAACAAGATACCACTTTATACCTGTCAGAATTGCTACCATCAATAAATCAACAAACAACAAGTGTTGGTGAGGTTGGTGGGAATGTAGATGGGTGCAGCCACTATGGAAAAAATATGGAGTTTCATTTAAAAATTAAAGATGGAATTGCCTTTTTTTATCATTGCTCAGTTAGAGTTGTCCCCACTTTCCACCCATTGCTCACCCCTGCCCAAGCAATTCCACTTCTGGGAATATACCCCAAAGATTCTGAAACATCAAGTCAAAAAAATAAGCACCCCTATGTTTATAGCAGTGCTACTTACAATAGCCAAGATTTGGAAACAGCCTAAGTGTCCATCAGTATGGATAAAAAAGCTGTACTACATTTATATAATGAAATTCTATGCAGCAGTAAAAAAGAAGAAACTCTTACATTTTGCAACAGCATGGGTGGACCTAAAGAAAATTAGGCTAAGAGAATTAAGCCAGTCAGTGAAAAATAAATACTACATGATTTCACTTATATGTGGAACCTGATGAACACATTAAACTAATGAACAAGATATTAACAGAAGCTCAGATACATAGAACAGACTGACAGCTGCTGTAAAAGGGTGGGGGAAAGGGCAAAAGATGGTGAAGTGATTAACCAAAGAACATTCATGCATAATCTATGGACAAGGACAACATTGTAGGGATTGGCTTGGGGTGGGGAGACTATGGTCATGGGTGAGGAAGGGGAAGGGGAGAAAAGTGGGAACAACTGTAACAGCTTAAACAATAGTAAAAAAAATAAATCTTGAATAAATGAAACTATATCCATTAAAAGCAACCCTTCATTTTCCCCTCCCTGCAGTCCTGGCAACCACCATTCTATTCTCTTCTTCCATGAGTTTGACTATTTTAGACAGCTTATATAAATATTGGGTTGGCCAAAAAGTTCATTTAGTGTTCTCCAAAAAATAAAACATACATTTTTCATTTTCACCAATAACTACTGATTGGGATATTTTGAGTATGTTGGCTATCTTCTGCATGGTATAATGTTAATTGCTTTTAATTAATGTCTCAATTTGATCATTATCAACTTCAATGGATCTACCTGAGCACAGAGCATTGTCCAGTGAGAAATCTCTGGCATGAAACTTCACAAATCACTTTTGACACATCTGATCAGTCATACCTTCTCTATACACTGCACAAATCTTTTTTTTGCATTTCAGTTGTGCTTTATCTTTCTTGAAATAATAAAGCATAATATACCAAAAACATTGCATATTTTCTCCCATCTTCAATATCACAATGGCTACACAAAAATTCAGCCATTTTGATAAGTTTTTTTAAATGCATGCTGTCACAATACAATCTAAGAAAATTTTTTGAAAGAAGTTAAAGATAACTAAGTGCCACTAGAGCCATCTCATGGAAAAAAAAACAAACTTTTTGGCCAACCCAATAGAATCATGCAGCATATGTCCTTCTGTGACTGGTTTATGGCATTTGGCACAATGTCCTCCAGGGTCACACATGTTGTCACATATGGCAGGATTACCTTATTTTAAAAGTCTGAATAATATTCCATTGTATGTATATATCACATCTTCTTTATCCATTCATCCACTGATGGACATTTAAGTTGTTTCTATATCTTGGCTATGGTGAACAATGCTGTAATAAACTCTTTGCAATTCTAGTTTCAGTTCTTTTGGAAAAATATCCATAAGTGGGATTTGCTGGATCATATGCTAGTTCTATTTTTAATTTTTTGAGGAAACTTTAAATTGTTTTCCATAGTGGCTGTACCTTTTTACACTCCTACCCACAATGCATAAGGGTTCCAATGTATCCACATCCTTGCCACCAGTTATCTTTTTAAAAAAATAATATCCACCCTAACAGGTGTGAGATTGTATTTCATTGTGGTTTTTATTTGCATTTCCTTGATGATTAATGACATTCAACATCTTTTCATATACCTTTTGGTCATTGATACATTATCTTTGGAGAATTATCTATTCAAGACCCTTGCCCATTTTTAATCAGGTTATTTGTTTCTATACCATTGAGTTTTAGGAGTTGCTATTCAACAGATATAAAATTTCAGTTGTGCAAGATGAATATATTCTAAGAGTTCTGCTGTACAACAATGTGCTATAGTTAACACTGAATTGTGCATTTAAAAATGTGTTGAGAGTAGATCCATGTTAAGAATCCTTAACACAATAAAAGTGAATGAATTTTAAAAATGAATAAAAAACAAAACTAAACACTGTTGCTTTGTTGGAATACCTCTAGGCCCTAAAAGCCACCTCCAATGTTTCTCAGGCCATTTCTCATCTTTCCTCACTGACAGAGAATTGCTCAGTAGATCTACGTAGGACATTTAATACAATGTCACAAGTACTATCCAGTATCCTAGGTCAGACCTCTGCCTATCCTAGTTTTTTTTTTTTTTTTTGGTTTGGTTGGTTTTTTTTTTTAAGAAGAAAAAGAGAAGACCCTGGACAGAATAATAACAGCTAATATTTTCTGAGTATTTGACGATGCAGAGTTCTGAGTGCCTTGCAAAGCTTAACTCATTTATTTATTAAAATAATGAGAATTATTTTTATTCATATTTTATAGATAAGAAAACTAAATCTTAAAGAAATTAAGTAAGTTTTCTAAGTCACTAGTTCCTGGAGAGACCACAGGTCACTTGAGATCCAACCTTGTCACTTTGTGGTGGTACAATCTTGAGCAAGTTACTTAAATTGTTATGATCATTCTTATATAATATGTAGGTAATAATAAGATCTACTTAACAGATTGTGGAAATGATTAAGTAATAATTCATGCTGTGAGAATTAAATATTAAATTGTATGTGAACTATGAGAGTGTTCAGTAAATATTGAAATTTTATTTATATATTTAAGAATATATCTCAGTCCTTCTGTTTCTACTACACTACACAAAACTCCCTTTTAAATAATTAAGTGAACTGCAGATCACAAAGACTTAACATAAATCCAGGGCAAAGCTACCAACAGGAGCATGGTAATAATTGGCTAACCCTATTAAAGTCTGCATATAAAAATAGGAACTGGTTAACTGTACCCCCAGATTGGCTGTCCTAAAAGAATTGTCTGTGGTAAGGCTATCTCTAAATAACTAGAGACTGCTGACATACATATAGCTCCAGGTCAAACTGGTTTATCAAATATGTTATCAATGTTTAAATAAATAGTCCCACAATCTTCAAGCTTCAAATGCCCAACATCTTAAAGTAAGAGTGAATCCTCCCCACTGCTTTCCTATTTTGGCTATCAAAGCCCACACTGTCACTGTAATATCTGTGAACTGACCTTGTTGCCCATTCAGTCTATGATAATATTTCTCAACTTTTTAATTTACCACTCCTCTAAGAAACTTTTTTAGGCATTTTCCCCATCCCTTAAAATTTTATATAAAATGTAATATTATATAACTGAAGCCCTGGGTATATCTATTGATGTTCTCAGTTGCAAACCATAGAATACAATCCAGCTCATTAAAACAATTTTTAGGGATATTAGGCAATTTCTCTGGGAGGTGAATATAGAGACATAAACTTGCACACTGCACAACAAGGAGTGAAGTCCACTACACCACTAGACTGATGCAACATAAAAACAACAGCTGCTACCACCCACTCCTTTACATCAACTACCTTTGGAGTGAAATCACAAAACTCCACTTCAGCTATTCCAAAGAAATGTTTCCACTTCTTCACTTGATTGAATATGGATTTCCCCATGTTCAGTCCCCATGTCATATTTCACTTCTATATCCAAATTTTGGGAGGGTGAGTCTCATAGGTGGAAACTAAGCTACATGCCTTCACCCTAGAAAGAAAGTATGAAAATTCTATTTGGGGATGGTGGCATTCACAATGTGGGAAACTGTATAAAAAATGTTTGGCAATCATAGATGGTATATGTCTACTATAGAGGGGCAAGTTCAAAATTTATAAAGTCCTGGATTTCTTGATCCAAAAATAGCTAAAATAACCCATAGTCTTAAAAGGCCATGGCTTTTAGGACTATTTCCATGAACCTATATATTGAGTTCCTTATCCTGTATCTTGAATGGACATTCTGCCACAGATAAGCTATGGCTTATAGCAGTCAGTCTATTTGATGGACAACAGCAAAAACTCCCCACACCCTTCCTGGACAGCATAACAGATTTCCCAAAAAGCTACATCAGGATAGAAGATGGGCCTCTGCTTTCTGACTCCAGATGGTATAAATCTGGAACAAATGACAGAGATCCTTTAAACAATCAGTGTTCCTGCTAAAGAAGAAACATCAATGAGTTAGTATAATATTTGCTGTCACAATTAAAGATCACTATGTAGTCCTGTAGTAATTATTGACCACTATCCCCATTCTGGTAAATTAATCATTAAGTCCTTCTGATATTACCTCAAAATTTTTTTAGCTGTGCTCCCTCTTCCCTACCCCTTCTACTATGGCCTTATTTCAGGCTTTCATCTTCCTTTTTTTGGCCAGGGCAAGCAGTTCCATAACTGATCTTTTTGAATTAAGTTTCGCCTTCTCAGATTAATTCTCAATATAGCTGTTTTTCTAAAATGGAAATCTGATTTTATCATTCCATTGACTTAAGTCTTTCAATGACAATCTATACTTACAGAAGTAGCCCTGAGTTCCTCAACGTGACATTCTGCACTTCTTCTTCTCTGTCTCTCTCTCTCAGCTCATTTATCATGAACTTTAATAAAAATTTATACTCCTTTGTGACCAAATTGTATATAGTTTCATATATACATCTGTGCTTTTTGTCTTATCTTCTCTGCCTAGACCAGGAGTCAGCAAACTATGGCCCTTGGATTAAATCTGGACCATAGCCTGTTTTTGTACAATCATTGAAAATTTATAAAACAAAAAGAAGAATATGCAATAGAAATTTATTCTTACAATCTTAAAAGCCTAAAATATTTACCTGGCCATTTATAGAAACCATAAGTAACCAATGACACTTAATGAATGAATTCTGATGATGAAATAGATTTTATCATGTTTTCAGTTCATCTGATTCCAAATCAGAAAAAAAGAAATACCAATACATGTTTAAACACAAATCACAGGGAAAACTGTTTTCAAATATAAGGCATGCTACTTTCATTTAAATTTTATTAAAAGTCACACTTAACTGAGGCAATAATTTGAATATAAGATAAAAAAATGAATGTTTCATATAGCCTCCTTGAGGCTAAATAATTACAAAGTAGTCTTAGAAATTCTTAAATTCCTTTCATATTTAAAACACATTATGAGTTCTATACAGTCAAGATGGTAGTGTAGATAAACACAGCAAGCCTGCAATACAACCACATCAAAATTACAAATAAACTTTGGTACAACCATCATTCAGACCCACCTGATCTCTAGCTGAATAGAAGTCCCACAACTAAATGAGGAAGCCTCATCAAGATTGATAAAACAGACAGAGATACGGAACCAGCCAATCCCACACTCACATGTGGCTGATAAAAATCAGAACTATTTTTGCTGTAGAGGTCCCTTCCATCACCAAAGAGTAAAGGGTCCCAGTCCCATACCAGGCTACTCACTCCAGGGTTCCAGAACCAGGAACAGAAGTCCCCATTATTCCTGGCTGTAAAAACCAGTGGAGATTGTGGCTGAGTGAGACAGAGGGCTTCTAGAGTCCCAGGCAGTTCCTATTAAAGGACTTACTTGGATTCACTACCACTGAGCTTCAGCACTGGAGCAGCATCTTGAAAGGCACTAGAGACATATGGAAGCAACTGAATTTTCTGGCTTCAGGGCAAGAGCTGGAGGGTCAGCTTTCTGCCAGACAAAAGTGCTTACAGAAGCCATTGTTCCTTTGATGAGGCGTCCCCTCACAGAGCCAGCAGGCAGGCAACACATTCCAGTTTCCATCAACATGGCTATCACTGTTTGCCT
Source organism: Phyllostomus hastatus (assembly GCF_019186645.2). NCBI lineage: Eukaryota > Metazoa > Chordata > Mammalia > Chiroptera > Phyllostomidae > Phyllostomus > Phyllostomus hastatus. The sequence goes on from NW_025334041.1 coordinate 45,639,227, forward strand.
CACCCTGATGATTCTCTAAGACCACACCCCTCCCAGCTTTTAGGCCCACTCAAGCTGTTTCCAGTGTTTTTTAAATGAATGGCCTATCTTGACTCACACTTCAGACTTTACTATAATCTGTCAAACAAGCAGCATCTGGCCTCAGTGTGTCCTCTACCACTTGCTAAATCCCCCAGGCCTGGCACTAGCAAGCAGCCATCCTTAGTTGACAGCTTGGCCTCTCCTGGGCTCCTCCAAGCCCAACACAACTAATAGCCATTTGCAGATCACTTTTTAGCTCATACTGGGAAGCCCTGGGCACTACCTGTAGGTAGTGGCTGACCTTGGCCTATAACTCCTGGGAGGCCCCAGAGCCAGTGCACCTAGTGGACTGCTTCAGATCGTACCAAAGAACCACCCAACCACCTTCACTAGCAACACACTCAAAGGGCAGAATCAGCAGGAATCAGAGTTCAGCTGAAGTAAGTCCTGCTCTGTGGGGTGGACTCCTGAACAGCTGATACTCCACAGTGGTTGAAGCCAGTTCTTACAGATGATCATCCTGGGAGTAAATCCCTGTCATGGATGTGCCAACAGCAATCAAGGTTCAACTACAAGAGAAGGATGTGCACAGCCACATATTGAGGGGCACCTGGTGTGTTCAGTTTGGGTGACTGGGGAGGCTGTGTGTGCCACTAGACCATGCAGAACATCTACTACATCAGGCCACTCTGCCAGGCCCCAAAGATGTAGCAGATCTACCCAATATGTAGAAACAAGTACAGGGAGGCTGCCAAAATGAAGAGACAAAGAAATATGTTCTAAGTGAAAGAACAGAACAAAACTCCAGAAAAAGAACTAAACAAAATGAAGACAAACAATCTACTCAATACAGAGTTCAAAGCACTAGTTATAAGGATGGTCAATGAACTTAGGGGAAGAGTAGATGAACTTAGAATTACAACAGCATAAAAATGGACATGGAAACCATAAAAAAGAACCAGTCAGACATGAAAATGCACTAAACGAAATGAAGGATAATTTACAGGGATTCAACAGTGAAATAAATGAAGCTGAGAATCAAATCAACAATTTGAAATATAAGGGAGAAAAAACACCCAATCAGAATAGCAGGAAGAAAAAAATCCAAAAAAATGAAGATAGTGGTGAGAACACTATGGGACAACTTCAAATGTCCCAATATTTGTATTATGGGGATGCCGGAAGGAGAAGAGAGAGAACAACAAATTGAAAACCAATTTGAAAAAATAACGTGGTGAAGGAAATAGACATACCAGTCCAGAAACTCAGAAAGTTCCAAACAAGATGTACCCAAAGAGGCCCAAACCAGAACACTTCATATTTAAAATGCCAAAGGTTAAAGACAAAGACAGAACCTTAACAGCAGCAAGAGAAAAGCTGTTAGTTACTTACAAGGGAGCTCCCATAAGACTGTCAGCTGGTTTCTCAACAGAAACTTTTCAGGCCAGAAGAGACTGACAAGAAATATTAAAAGTGATGAAAAGAAAGGACCTATAACCAAGATTACTTTGCCCAATGAAGCTAACATTTAGAATTGAGGAACATATAAAGTACTTCCCAGACAAGAAAAATTTAAAGGAGTTCATCACCACCAAACCAGCATAACATGAAATATTAAATGGTCTTCTTAAGAAGAAGGAAAAAAAATATGAACAATAAAATGGCAATAAATACATATCAAAACTGAATGTAAAAAAAAAACAAACAAGCAGAACAGAAATAGACTTATAGATACAGAGAACATTTTGATGGTTATCAGATGGGAGGAGGGTTGTGGGGTTGGGAGAAAGAGGTGAAGGGATGAAGAAGTAAGTTGGTAGTTACATTATAGTCATGGACATGTAAAGTGCAGCATAGGGAATATAGTCAATAATATCCTAATAGCTATGTATCATATCAGATGGGTATGAGATTTATTGAGATAATCACTTAGTAGTTGTACAATGTTTAATCACTAGGGTTACACCTGAAACTAATATATTGTATGTCAGCTGTAACAGAAAAATAAAAAAATGACTTAAATAAAGTAGATTAGGACAAGAAAAATAGACAAAATACAGTGATTTTTAAATTGTTATAATCTTTTAACTTTAAGCAGATCTTACTGATTTGACTAAAAAGTGATACTGAAATTATTTGAATTCACACTCACTTGAATGATCACAAAAAAGATTCTTAATAAAGCAAGTATTTGTTAAAGGCAAACTTAATTTTGTTTCTCCCCTGTAGTTTTAATTTCTTTATAGTAAATCATGGTTATTTGAACCTTTTGATATTTCTTCTTTTTCATTCAAATCTATCATTCCAAGCATGAACTTGAATGTCTATATTCTTATTTTATAGCTTTCTTAGACTTCATTTATAATACATTATATTTCATGTGAATTTATAAGTATATATTAGTTTTTATATTATTGGTAAAATTTACATCATTCCCAATATGGATTCTTTCAGGAAAGCAAGTTTAATTTTAGAATTAGAATAAATTTACCTACAGTTTCTAACTGAAAAAGCAATCACCAAAACATTTTTTAAAAACTCATTTATATACCTCTATTTATCATTGGAAAGAAAACATTAGAATTCTCATACTTTAATGTCAAATTTATATGTTCTACAATGTATTGCAAAACACAGTATATAAGTATAGGTGTATGTATACATTTATAAATTAAAATGAAATACATAAATATTATACATGTATGCTTTTACTATACATGTATGTATATACACAATTATATATTATTTAGAATATATTGTTTCACTTTATTTTATATTGAATTTTATTTTAAAAGTGTCATTCTACAAGTAATCTCCTTCCACTCAATTTTATATTGTTTAGATTCATCAATATTATTTTGATACTTTAATATTATAAAAACAAAACTTTTATTTAGAGAAATCTAGTTTAAAAAATGTTGCTACAGTTGGTTTAGAGACTTTCACTAGGTCAAGGAGGAAATTTATAGATTAAGAGATATGGTATGAAAAATCATTTCTCTTGTGACTTTCTAAGATGAGGAAATTGTCAAATTTTTAACTTATCTTCCAGTGGTCAGTAAGAAGATACCTATAGTGAAGGGAATAAGAACAGAAAATGCTTTTTTTTTTTTGAGATTTTATTTATTTATTTTTAGAGAGTGAAGGGAGGAAGAAAGAGAGAGAGAGAGAGAAAAAAAAACATCAATGTGCAGTTGCCGGGGGCCGTGGCCTGCAACCCAGACATGTGCCCTGACTGGGAATCCAACCCTCGATGCTTTGGTTCGCAGCCCGAGCTCAATCCACTGAGCTATGCCAGCCAGGGCAGAAAAGGCTTTTATTGGAGTCTATTGCTGTATTCTTCAAGGGAAGGTAGGGGAGCATGCTAGGATGAGCACAGCAGAAGCCTGAAGTCACCAGAGTGTGTTTCTGGTTGGTCATCTATGGAATTATGATCTATCCAGAGGATGCAGGAATTCTGACAAAGGCTAAAGATGCCTTGAAAGCTTAATACAGTGGAAGATTCCTGCACAAATACTGACAATGCAAAGCAAACTACTCTAAGTACCATAAAAGAAGTATACATTATTTCATGAGCCCATAGAGATAGCAGATGCATCTACTTGGGAAAGAAAATCAAACAATTATAGATGCATTTGAGACTGGTTTCAAAAGGGAAGTAAAATTTTCTTGGGGGGTTGTTGCAAAAGGAACAACATGCACTAAGTGGAAAAGTTCTTGTCACACTGAGAGCATCCAGAAGTGAGCATCTAGAATATAATGGTGTACACAGCAGGCACATGGGAGAAAAGGGCTGCAAAGTAAATTGAGGCTGAAATGGAAAGCCCCTGAATGCTTCACTCAATTTGTACTGCTGCAGGCACAATGGTGAGTGATCATTAGAAGTTTATATAAAGAGAAGGAAATAGTAATGTGGTAGTGGTGTACAAAATGAATGGGTGCAGACCAAAGAGCATCAAGGATGCTGGAAAAGTGCTGCAAGAGACCAGGCAAGGCATGAGAAGGGTTGGAATTCTAGTGTTAGAAGTGTTTTTTTTCTTTGAATTCATTGCTTTATAACTCATATTAGTTTTCTAGGGTTGTGATAACAATGTATCATAAATTGGGTGGCTTAAAACAACAATTTATTGTCTCAAAGTTCTGGATACTAGAAGTCCAAAATCAAGGTGTCATTAGCAGGTTGGTTTCTACTGAGGACTATGAGGGAGATCTGTTCCATGCCTCTCTCTGAGCTTCTGGTGGCCCTAGGCATTCCTTAGCTTATAAGTACATCATTCCTATATTCTGTCTTCACATGGCATTCTCCTTGTGTCTCTGTGTCTTCATATGGCTGTCTTCTTATAAGACCACCAGTCACATTGGATTAGGAGCAAATCCTACTATGACCTCACCTACACTTAATTAATTATATATGCAGTGACCTTATTTCCAAATAAGTCACCTTCTCAAGTATTGGGGGTTAAAACTTCAATATACCTTTTAGAGAGACACAATTCAATCAATAATATGCTTCAAGGGAATAAAGAGAAACATGAGGAGCTGCAGCCTTCTGTTGGCCATTATGAAATCATGAATGGTGTTCTGTGACTTGGAAAGGCAAAAAGGCTATGCTTTGTTAATATTCTATAAAATAAAAATAACACACTTTCTATAATTGATTTTACAATTCAACCTTGCCTAAAATACAAAATATAATAAAATAAAACACCACATAAAATAATGGGGTAGCTAGAAGAGTGAGCAGCAGGAGAGGGAGAGATAATTTACATTAAAGAACACTGACAGAAACTTCTAGAAAAATTCCCAGCTTTCAACTGGAAATTGTAGGCAGGAGTCCACATGACTTTTTTAAATTAATATGCATCTTTAAAGAGAGGGAACTCATTGTCACCCATACTTTTTTAATATTGAAAATCACTGGCTAATGTAAACTCTAAAAGAACATATAAACAGCGACAGAGTAATGGTCATTAAATTTTTCATTAAAGACCTCCAAATAAGAAAAAGTCAATGTACCAAGCAAAAGTTATTAGTAAAAACTATCCTGGTTTATTTGCCAAGTCAATTAACCACCCCCTCCCTGTCCAACATATGTTATCAATAAGAGCCAGGCAGAGTTTAGGCTTACATTATAACAACATTCCTTATAAAGATGTCACAAGAAGTGGCATCAAGATCTCTTTCCAAAGACTGAGTGGCTGGAAAATACAGCTAATTAACTATCATTAAATGTAGATTGTACAATTTCTTTTTAAGAAATAAGGAGCATCAGTTAAAGACTGATTGAATTTCCTGAAAGAATATATAATTGCAAAAAGCCCACCCATACTGCCCAGTCTTCAGAGGAAGTTAATCTGGCCTCTTTTAGCAGATTGTTTTTTTCTTCCACCCAATGTACAGGGTTGTAATTTAGTCTCACCTGGGTGGAACTAAAAACAATTCCAATTACAAGGAAGAGGATTTGCGCATATAATGGCCTGCCCAGACTGCTACGAATTCACCTTCTAATTTGCAGTGTTGCCTCCAGATGCTGAGGATTCTGCCCGCATATGGTGAGTGCCTGGAAGCCTACGCCCAGTGCACCAGGTGGGAGGTACTGGAGCTCACAGTCAGGGAGGCTGAGCAGATGATTTACAGCTGATGTCTAAGAGCTCCATAGAGAATCGCCAAGCACTGTACTAAATACCAACAATCAGGCAAATCCAGTCATGGTTAACAGACTTGGCATTAACAACAGAAATAAAATATGCTAATCAGTTGTTCTAACTCCAGGAAAACAAGTCATCAGGGAAGAAGGAGGGGGGAGAATCCACATCTTTAAGGCTTTGCAGAGGTTTTTGGTTAACTCTCTACATTTACCTGTATGACTTCACTAATATTCCTATTCGATTTACAACATAGTAATTGAAAACTTCAATTCCCTTCTATGCTTCCCTGAGTTAACTATGGCATTTAAATATACATATCATGTCTACTTTATTTTTAGATATTCTCTGTAGGACGCAGTTATGTACAACAGGGCTGATGGAGGGCAAGCTAGATTCAAATCCTGCTGCTGCTGTTAAATAGCTGTGTGACCTTGGCCAACTTAAATTCTCTAGGGCCCCATTTCCTCACCTATTAAATAGGACTATAGCAACACCTAATTTTTAGAATTGTTGGAAGAATTAAATGAGCTAATATAAGGAAAACTCTTAGAACAGTACCTGGCACATAGTTGGTGCTCAATAAATGTTAGCTACTGTAATTCAATAGACTCTGTTAACCTTTCACATAATTGCATTTTAATAAATATAACATTTTAAAATTTGAGTAATCATACCAAATACTTTGGTGGCTTTTAATGAGGGCTAGGAATTAGAAATACTCAGAAATAAGATATTTTTTCAGGGAGGTGTTAAAGAGTTGTTTTGGGGATTGTTTAATTTTAAGTTGTAACTATATAGTTACAAATCCTAAACATCATGAAAAAAGTATTTGATTACACTTAGCTTATTTACAAGAGACTCTTTTCTGACCTGCACCAACACTGTCATTAGTGCATCCCTTACTATACATCCTATTTCATCACTTTGTTTATCCATTGCTTTAATAAACAAAACACAAAGGTACTCCAACAATGTAGCAATGGTGCTCCAACAACTTTTATTCTTTGTTATAGAAAATGTTAATGAAGTAATGAGAATTTTATTTGTTAAGTAATCAATCGAACTGGCCTGAGAAATAAATAGTAGCCCTATATGAAAAAAGAATACTTGTGCTTTTTGTCACCCATTATAAAGATGTGAGCCAAGGCTCACCTAGAAGACACAGAAAATAGAAGGGTGGCGATAAAAAACCTTAATTTATATTTTCAAGTCTTTATGACTGAGGGCCAGTCACTGGAGAATATAGCAATTATTTGATCCTTTAGCTTCAAAACTGGAGGGGTGAAAAAAAAAGGTCAGGTGAATGGGTTGAAAGAAGCAGATTACAGAAATTGTCAGATTGGCTTTAATTAAAAAACAAAGCTTGTTTTGTGTACTTTTTGAATGTGTAGATAACTCTGACATTAATACTACTCAAAACAAATGCCCACTTCAATTTCACCATAACAGTGCTCTGCACAGTTGTTATCTTTAAAAATTCCATATTTAGCCCTGGCTGGCATAGCTCAGTGGATTGAGCACAGGCTGGGAACCAAAGTGTCCCAGGATCAATTCCCAGCCGGGGTACATGCCTGGGTTGCAGGCCATGGCCCCCAGCAACCACACATTGATGTTTCTCTCTCTCTATCTCCCTCCCTTCCCTCTCTAAAAAAAAAAATTCCATATTTAGCCCTGGCTGGCATAGCTCAGTGGATTGAGCTCGGGCTGCGAACCAAAACAAAGCATTGCAGGTTTGATTCCCAGTCGGGGCACATGCCTGGGTTGCAGGCCAGTGGGGGTCATGTGAGAGGCAACCACACGTTGATGTTTCTCTCTCTCTCTTTCTCCCTCCCTTCCCTCTCTAAAAATAAATAAATAAAATCTTTTAAAAATCTTTAAAAAAATTCCATATTTAATCTTACAAGTACTAGAATAAATATAATGTAAGTATAATATTAATTGAATTTTTATTGGGTTGGCCAAAATGTTTGTTCAGTTTTTTCCATCAGATGGCTCTAGGAAAGCTTAGTTGTTTTTAACTTCATTCAAAATAATTTTATTAGATTGTATTGTAACTGCTGTCATATCAGTGTACATTAAAAAACCTATCAAAATTGGTGAATTTTTGTGTAACCATTTTAATACTGAAGGTGTAAGAAAATACACTGTTTTCAGCATATTATGCTTTATTATTTCAAGAAAGGTAAAAACACAACTGAAATGCTAAAAAAGATTTGTGCAGTGTATGGAGAAGGTGCTGTGACTGATCAAATGTGTCAAAAGTGGTTTGTGAAGTTTCGTGCTGGAGATTTCTCGCTGAAAGATGCTCCAAAGTCAGGTGGACCAGTGAAAGTTGACAGCAATCAAACTGAGACATCAATTGAGAACAATCAATGTTATACCATGCAGGAGATAGCCAAACACTCAAAATATCCAAATCAATAAAGTTAGTGGTGAAAATGAAAAATGTGTCTTTTATTTTAGAGAAAAAAAAATACAGACTTCTTGGCCAGCCCAATAACATGACACACAGTGTGTGCAAGTCCATGTGATACCTGGTGAAATAACAATTGCTCTTGAACTTTTTCTCACAAAACCTAGAGTTCTAAGCTTGATTTTGTTTTTGTGACAAATCTTTAGCAAGCTTCCAAAAATCTGAACAAATGGAGCACAGGGGTTTCAGAATTTGTTTGACTTGCCCTCACTCACCGAGACAGGATTACACAGGGAAGAGAAGATATCCAGTGCAAGACACTGAAACCATTTCCAATTTTCTTTCAAATGTGCACAATGGCAACAATTAACATTCTTCAAATCCCCAAGAACAAAATGTCAAAGCAGTATAAGTATACTAGTGAGCTACATCCTTTAAAGACATTAGTGCAATTACTTGTTTTATTGGCTTTAAACATGCAAGCCAGACCACGATAAATGGAATGGGGCATATGTTGTTCCTTATATCATTAGTATAAATCAACATTTTTAATATTGTCCCAGATGCTTCTGTCAATAGCAGAAGGTAATTGATGAAAGACTAAAAACCTCAACTCTGAATAAGTTTATTCTCAACCCTCAAAACACTTAATATTCATTATATTATGAAATCTGTGAGGCAAATACATTAATACTTCTTGACTATATTCCCTAAGGGATCAAATTTTAAGTTTTTATTTTAATTATAATGTGTAGCAAGCCAATTACATGGAGTAAGTCAGTCAATTGGATCTCACTGCTTTATGGGTCTTCTGGTAGTGCTGAGCACTGAATGTTTAGATGCAGAAAAACATGTAATGAGGAGGAACTTGTTGAAGGACTCCCTCAAGTGAGAATGAAGTCTCATTAGCCTAGAAATAATAACAGTAAGAGCTACCATTTATTGATGTTTACTATATAACCTGCACTCTTTTTTCCCAAATGAATCCACACTACAGACCTATGAAATAGCAGCAGTAGTATGGTGGGGCTAGCTTATACTGGCTAGAGAATGCTTATTGTACACATCTCTTCCCAACTTTTCCCAATTCAGGGTCATCATATTAGTAACTTAAAATTGGCCATGACATGCACATAAATGACATGCACATAAATTAGCACACACTACAAATCAGGGCTTATCCCCACCTGAGAGCTGGTTCTTAAACATTTACCAGCATACCACTGAAAATAGGTACAATTATTTGCACACCTTAGAGGAGGCAACTGATACTTATTTAGCAAGGTTAAGTGATTTCATCAAGGTCACAAAATTAAGCTTTAGATTTGTCTATTGAGACAATCCAAAGGAGAAAGAAAACATGGAGAAGGATAAAGATAAAAAAAAGATCGGCTCCGGAAGTTGAGGATTGCTGAAACTGGGTAATAGATGCAAGGAGTTCATTGAGCTATCATGTCTAGTTTTACGTGGTTAAAATTCCATAAGTAATTTAAACACACATACATATGTACCCACACACATAACATTGACATTTGGATAAAAAAAAATCAATCCAACATAATAAAGACCCACTGAATCAGGGGGCAAAAATGTAGGGATCAGTAAATTTTTCTGATGCTAAAAGAGGATAACCACTGCTCTACACAACTATTCTTTATAGGTTAAAAAAACCTACCAAAAAAAAACCCCTAAAGCAACCAAAATGGTCATTAATAAAGAGTGATAAATAAAAATATAGGACACATAATAGAGTACTATGCAGTTGTCAAAATATAATGAGAAATATGTTTACATACTACTATTGATTGGTTTCCTAGAAATGTTAAAATTTTCAAAAAAAGCAACAGAGATATATAAACTATATAGGCTATTCATCTTATATATATATCTTCTATAAAAGGTTACTGCTATTTATATTTATATGTTATTAAGATATATACATATAAAGATGTAAATATAGATATATGCAAATATAAATTCATTTGTTTATATTACACAACAATGGAAAGATAAACCATAATTTTTTAAATCCTCACTTGATGATATGTTTATTGATTTTAGAGAGAGAAGAAGGGAGAGAATAAAGTTGATGTGAGAGAGAAATACTGATGGGTGGCCTCCCATATGTGCTTCTACCAGGGACTGAACATGCAACTAAGTACTATATGCCCTGACAGGGAACTGAAACAGCAATCTTTTAACGTACAGGGACAATGCTTTAACCAACTGAGTCACCTGCCAGGGCTAAACCATAAATTTTTAAATGGTTATGTGGAGGGACTGGTATGAAATAGAGTAGAGATATAAGGAGAGAAAATAGATCTCTTAGAATAAATATTGTTTTGTGAATTTTATAGAGACTCTGCAACTATTAAATTATTTACCTAATTCTGAAACAAAATTAAATGAAAAGCAGTCCATAATAATTGGAAGTAAAATTAAGCAAGTTAACTCAATTGTATGCCTACATGGTGTTACAATTACAGAAGAGAATTCTTCTGCATTAATCTAAATATGATACTTTGATTCTACATCTTAGTGATTTAAAAGGCTTAAATCAACAATAATGGAGTCATTTACACCACAAAAATTGGCAAACGCTACAAATCAGGATACCCTCCCATCCCCACTACAGAGAATAGTTACTACTAATATTGAATTAAAGCACAGAGCTGGAATAAGTAAAAAATTTGTAAGCCTAAATATTAAAATGGAAGTATCAGTAAGAACTTATATTTTATCTTACACACACACATACCTACACTTAATCTTAGCTAAAAGGCCAAGAAATACAACACATACAGTCCTGAGCTCTGTTTACTGAAAAGACCTAGAAACAATAATCAGCCCCAAAGCAACATCCAAATAGTATTGTTGAACAGCATTTCCAATGACAAGAAAACAGAGTTTCTAGAGAACAAAGATCTAGATGAGCCTGGAACATTTTGTCACGCCAGAAATCAAGCAAGCTACCAAAGATGCACAGGTCAACTTGAATAGGCTTTCACTCACCAAAATTGAGATAATTTGAGCATCAGTTAAAATAACGACCTCAATTGATTGAAACACAGTAAGTATATTTAAATCATGTTTAAAATAATACTTTAAAAACATACAAAAATAAATTGGACATTACTGGAAACTACATGAAACTAACTCATTCCTGAAAACTGGAAAAATATTGCTTTTCATATTGTCAATTCTACCTTAGAGTAACCAAATGGCTAATGAGGGGTCAATAATGTTTAGGAAATTACTCTAATTAATAAATTATAAAGGAATAAAAGAATAAAAGAAAAAATAATTTCATAACCCATAATGAATGAATGGATCTAGGCAATAATCATTATGTTTGCTAATATCACAAAAAGAGAGAAGCAAACATTACATACTTCCTGATGAAAATTCCCAATACCACTTATGAAGATGTTTTGCCAAACAATGTCAATGCCATTCAAGCTTCCAGATCTAACAAAAAATACAGGGGTTAGAGGAACACAACAGATGAAAGAAAACCATAAGTATACACTTAGCAAACTCCAAGACAAAAAATATGGTTTCTTCAACAACAATAACAAAGAGGAAACAAAATATGAAGGAATAATCTGTAATTAAAAAGGAATTTGAGACATCATCTATATATTATATTGTGTGTTCACCACTCCATGTCAAGTTTCCTTTCATTACCAGTTATTCCCCCTTTACCCTCTTCTAGCTCCCCTTTCCTCTGGTAATCACCATACCATTGTCTGTATCTATGAGGGTTTTTTTTTTTATTTTTATTTTTGCTTAATTCCTTCACCTTTTTCACCCAGGTCTGCAACATCCCTCCCCTCTGACAACTGTCAGTTGGTTCTCTATCTCTGAGTCTGTTTCTACTTCGTTTGTTTGCTCATTCTGTTCATTATAATACACATATGAGTGAAATCATATAGTATTTGTCTTTCTCTGACTGGCTTATTTCACTTAGCATAATACCCTCTAGGTCCATCCATGCTGTGCAAAGGGTAAGATTTCCTTCTTTTTTATGGCTGAGTAGTAGTCCATTGTGTAAATGTACCATAGCTTTTTTATCCACTTATCTACTGATGGACACATGGGTTGCTTCCAAATCTTGGCTATTGAAAATAATGCTGCAGGAAACACAGGGGTGCATATATTCTTTTGAATTAGTGTTTCAGGTTGCTTCAGATGTATTCCAAGATGTTGAATTGCTGTCTCATAAGGCAGTTACAGTTCTGATTTTTTGAGGTATCTCCATACTGTTTTCCACAGTGGCTGCACCAGTCTGCATTCCCACCAAGTGTACACAAGTGTTCCCTTTTCTCCACACCCTTGCCAACCCTTGTTGTTTGTTGACTTATTGATGATAGCCATTTTGACAGGTGTGAGGTGATATCTCATTGCAGTTTTATCTTGCATTTCTCTGAGGATTAGTGATGCTGAACATCTCTTCATATGTCTATTGGCTCAATATACAGATGATGTATTATAGAATTGTATGCCTGAAATCTATATATTTTTATTAACCAATGTCACCTGAATAAATTCAGTTAAAAAGTAAACAAAAAAGAGATCTGAATAAACACAGTTGCAAAGATGATATATAGAGGGCAAAAAAGTGTATTGAGACCACTCAATATCATTTGTCATTGGGTTTTTCAAATTACAACAATGAGATATTAAAAAGGGGGGACTTAAGAGATACTGATTTTTAACAATGCATATATTTTATTTGGATTCTGGTTCAAAAATATTACAAATACACACTGAAATACATACAAATGGTTTGCTATGATGTCTTGAATTTGCTTCAAAATAATCAAGGGCAAAGGGAAAGAGCAGATATGAAAGAGGAGTAGACAAGAATTTAATCCCTGTCAGAGCTGACAGAGGGGCACATGGTGGTTCATTAGAGCATTCTCCATATTTTTATAGTAAAGATTTTTTAAGAGAAAAATCTGTATTTCAGCCAGGGACTAATGAAGATATGTAAGAAAAGAGAAGTATTATTATATTCATTAAAGAATAAGTACTGGGTTAAATTTAACATGTTTCTGAGTTAGCAGGCACAGCAACTGAAAGAAAAACCTAAGAGCACTAATTATATTGGAGGATACAAAGAATTCTAAAATCTTGCTCATATTTCTTTTTTCTCTTTTTCAAGAGCTTTGAGATATAATTTACATGCCATAAAATTCATCTATGTTAAATATAAAATTCAGCAATTCTTAATACTTTACAGAGTGGTGCAACCATCACCAAAATCCAATTTTAAAATATATCCATCTCCCCCAAAAGGTCTCATGTCCATCTTTCTTCTGATTTCTATACAAGTTCCTTTCAAAGGTGAAAATGCAGAAAAAAACAACACTGGGCCTTCTTCTGTTATTTATATCTATATTTTTCTAGTAAAAGCAACCCATGGGTTGATTTCTAGAACAGAGTTAAGCTCTATTTTAGGAACTGTAGGCTACAAATAAGCCCCAGTATCTCACAATAGCTCACAAATATTTAAGAATGGGATTCTTAAATATTTCCTGGAAAATTCACCAATCATAATTCTAAAACAAACCAAAACATCATAACATGCCCATATAAAAACACTAAAATGTAGTGGTTATTATTTTAATTATTATTGAAATGATAAATGATTTATTGACTCTTTACCAATACCCTTAAAATAACCAAAAGCATGTCATTGATGTGAAAATTTTGTAACACCCTAGGGTTAATTCTACCATGTGTTTAGCATTGTGAAAAGTAATATCGATAATATAGACATAAAATGCAAAGCTCTGGATAACAAAGATCTCATACCTAAAATGAGGAGATGAACAAACATTAAAGTACCAGACAGAAGATGAGGGTTAAGTTATAAATGCTCAAGTGATGTCAGAGTAGGAGGTATTCTCTTCTTTTGCATAAAGGGAGGAGGGACTGCTTAAAAAATACTTTTTCCTGATGTACAGTTTTGACTGAAGGTGCTTTAAGATTTCTAGAAGCTGGTGTTAGAATATACTTTCAGCTTTCTAGAGACTCCTTTATCTCAAGCAACCACACATATTATCCAAGTTAAAAAAACAATTGTCCCAAATCTTTAGCACACACTTGGGATTCATCTTTAGGAAAGAATATAGGGAATTACAAATGAGTACACTGTTAGCAGCCCAGGAGGGGAAAGGGAAGAAATAGGACTTAAACCTGGAGGTTGGCAGAACCCAGGCCATGAATTATAATATTTTCAAATAGGTATGTTTTAGGTGTCTTGGTGAAAGATATTTTTTAGTAAGTGGCACTCTGCCAGACTGAATTTTAGATAACATATGGTTTCTGTGGTAAGACTGGTCATAAACAGTTATAGAAACTCCTGCTCACTAATAAGACAACCTGTTTACATTCCACAGCAAAAAAAAAAAATTAGATATAGAGAGTGACCAACAGTGTAAAATACTGACAAGAGACATGGAAAGATGAGATTAGAAATAGGTCATTGGATTTGACTAAGAGAATGTCAATGTTGACTTTTATGAAAGTAAAATCAATAGTATTATGGGCAAAAGAAAGCTCTATAATAAAGCATTGAGTGGTGAGTAAGAGGTGAAGAAATGAAGTTAGTAAGTGTAGTGCTTTTATATAAAGTTTGGCAAGCAAGGAAAGTTGGGAGGTATGATAATACTTGAGGGGGAAGTAAGGTCAAGTACAGGGTTTATGTTTTGGTTTTAGGCTTTTGAGTATGTTTGTAAGCTGTAAAAAAGGCAGAGAGAGACTCAAAATAGAAAGATAGAAGTATGCTAAATAGGGTCTCTTAGGGCTCTCTCACTAAGAGTAACAGGAAAAGGATTTTGGGAACCCACACATGGGAGGATGAGGTGTAGTGGTAAGATTTATTGAAATAAAAACAAAGGTGCCTGATGTCTCATCCACAACCAGGTGACTTAGCTACTATTATGGAAGAAGTCCAACCTTGTTTTCACCAAGCCCAGAAGAAGGGCCAAAGTCTAAAGATGTGCTATTACCTGACATTGACAGGGAATCTGAAACGTAGTTCAGTTTAGTCCATGCCAAAGCTTAGTCCTCCCCAGTCTCTGACCCAGTCCTGCTGGCTTAGTCTCTGTCCCCTGCTGTGCCTGGAGCTGCACTGCTGCACCCACACCAGCACAGGGAACCTGCCTGAACTTGGGTTGTCACAACTGCAATAAAGACAGAATACACAAATGAATGAATGTGTGCTATTGAGATGGGCCTTTGCTAATCCTTGATTAGGTTTCCTCAGGCTTAGGAAGAGATAACCTTTCTTCCAAACTAACCCCCAACAAAATCCCTTTCCTAGGTCTTCCAGGGTTTCATTCCCTCATCTAATCTGATACTCTTCCCAGGCTAGAGACCTCCCCTTTATGGTCACTATCTTGGCTTGCTGTGAATGTGCCAAACACAGAAATTTTCTTGTTATTGTTTATTCTCTCTCCGTAGTCCAGGCAAGTGGACCTATTGCACACTGGGGAGAATGGAAAGCTGGTCCTTTCTCCCTACACAGGAGGGACAGAAAGGTGTTAATTCCTTTGGTAGGAATTTGGCTATCTCCTGGGGTGTCTGAAGCTATAATTTCCCAACTTAAGGCTGATTAAATGTAACTTTCAGTCCAATCAGGGCCAGCCAGTCTAGCTTCCTTATCTTTAGTTAATTTCTAGTTGCCTATGCTAACAGTGGTATTAATTACAACGGTGGTGGCGAGGTGGGTAGGGATTTCCTCAAACATCCAAGCAATTCTTCAGACTCCAGATGAGATCATTTAACTCATTTCCCACAGATTAAGGGTTCATTCCTACAAGACTGCTCTCCTACTCCCACTTCAGCTATCAGTCACAAGACGAGGTTATGAGCTTCTGAGAGACCAGCTATAGATTGGAGGTTCAATGGCCCCCTATCCTTGGACTTGACTACTAGGCACTAGTTTCAAGTCTAGGTTGTTGTACTTCCGACCAACTGATTATAAATCAGAGGTTTCTATCACCCACTCCACGGGTTTCGTTAATTTGGTAGAACAGCTCACAGAACTCAGAGAAACATATTACTTACTAGATCACCCATTCATTGTAAAAGGATAATACTCAGAAACAGCCACACTGAAGAGATGTAGTGAGCAAGGTTTGGGGAAAGGTCACAGAGCTTCCATGCTCTCTGACATGTTCACCAACACAAAAACCCGCTGAACACTTTTGGGTTTGTATGGAAGTTTCATTGTACAGTCATAATTTATGGAATTATTGGTAATTGGTAATTGAGTCAACCTCCAGCCCCTCTTCCCTCCCAGGAGGTTGGTCGGGGAGGAGGATAGTGACGGTTCCAACCCTCTAAGCCTGTGGTTGGTTCCTCTGGTAACAAATCCCCACCCTTACTACTTAACAGCTTTCTAAAGTCATTCATTAACATAACAAGAGACACCTTTATAGTTCTTACCACAGGGAATCTCAATGATTTTAAGAGCTTTGTGCCAAAAACTAGGTCAAAGACCAAATATATATTTCTTATTATATATCACAATATCACATATGTAAAAATAAAGTCTGACTTCGACAGTGAGGGACTCATGAATGAATTCAGTGGCTATCCATCATGTACAGCTTACTGTGGTTATAATTTTAACTGTCTTTGACGAGGCCTAGATGTATGGAATCCAGGAAGCAGAGTGCAATAAAACAAGTACAGATTTTCTCACTAAAGAAGGAAACACTGATTTTTCAGGCAGTGCAGAATGGCTGATCCTTTGGTATAAGTATCTGAAAGTGCTCAGCTGTCAGTGAATTCGAAATACTGAAGTGTTGTCTGAGAATTTGTATGTGATTGGGTTAATATATAGTTCAGAAGGATAAAAGGCAGTATTATAGTTCAGAAAGATAAAAGACAGTGTTAACTGAAAATTAATTTCTAATTATAGTATTAGCCATCTTATTGTGGTACTGGTCTCCTCTACTCATGCCTTTATCTATTCATCTATTTATCTATGTATCTATGTCATGTCTCAACCTTTTTTCTCTAGCTTGTCTACCCCCAACTCCTACTCCTGTCTCTTGGTCTTTCTGTCCCTTTCACTTCCATGCCTCTTTCTCTTATTTTTCCCCATTTTTCCTTCAGCATTTCCACCTTTCTGGTTTTCTAACTTAGAGCTCCTATTTTTAAAGCATGATACATGATAGGTCCTCACTACCTTGCTACTGAAATAAAGAACTTAAATTATACTCTATGAACTCTTTATCTAAAGTCAAACATGTTATAACTCATAGACAATGGTCCCAGGATGAAGGGATATGACTGAAAGGCAGAAAGGTCAGGAGTTGAAATGTAAAGTTGAGAAGAAACAGAAATCTAAGCCCTGAGCAGCCATATGCATTCATGATGCTATCTTCCAGCAGATAGGAGATAAGGAGGAGGTCTAAAGGATGGTAAAAACCTCTAATCTGATCCAAAACAAGCAGGAAATAAGAGAACAGCCAGGCTCTCCTCCCTAATTGAGGAATGTAAGGATTTACTTTGGGAGAGCCACATATTCAAGAGTAAACATCTAATCAAGTTCATATCAATACTTACCCAGGGTGAGAATGTCTAACGGGCTAAGCAATTAGAGACCTGAAACAGCCTGAACACAAAGTTGGTAAAGGAAGAAACGCTTTAAGAACTCAGTCACCTACTACTCAAATAATAATGCCCAGCAAAAGAGACTGGAAGAATAGGTGGCAATGTGGATAACCAATAATTAGCACCTTGGCAGCTATAAAAAAATAGATGGGTCATTTTATATGAAGGTGTTAATTATGAATTTAAGAGGAAGAGACAATGCATAAAAGCAGAACAAATAATTATGATCATTATATTCTCTACCCAAAAGACTACTGTGACACTATGCACTATATGAGAGAATCATAGAATGTTTGAGCTGAAAGGGGCCCTGGAAGCATCTGACTTAATCTCCTCCTTTTACAGATGAGGAAACTGGGGGTCAGGTGAAGTGATTTGTCCAAGAACATAGAAGTCATTAGTGAGAGAGTTGAGGTGAGAACACAGCTTTCAGAGGTGCAGGCTGCCATTGTCAAAACCCTGCACCCCTGTAAAGGGGGCAGTCCTTTCAACAGTTTCACACTAGTGTTTTCCACATCTTCACTGGACACTAACTCTTGGAGTTTCAAGGAAGATTTTTATATAAAAAAAAAACTATGGAAAGGGGCTTAAAGTGGGAGCATCTGGAGGACCAAAGTTGAATTATGGAATACAAAGGGTGGCAGACTTTGCCCCATGGGATTAGACCAAATAAAACAACCAATACTTATTATGTCCTATATCTGTGTAGTGATTTTTCATGATACTCGTCTGTACATGTCTTCATTTCCTCTGTCATTGATAACATGGACATTATTAGCCCCATTCCACAGGCAAGGAAGTTTTATTCTAGATGAAGAGTTCACACTATTGGAGTCATGGGAGAATGCAGACAAACTGAAGCAACAGCAGATTCACACCCTGCATTTCACCTTCCCACAGAGGTGTGTGCTTTTTGGATGAGAAGAGAGTCACCCACACCATTTATTTTTATTCTTCTTTCTGCCTCCCTCAAATTGTCATAACTTAAACACATATATGATACAACTCTAAGTGACTAGCCAAGGTCACAAGATTAGTTACTGTCATTTCAGGCCCTTATTATATGGTGTCATAAAAAGTTAATGAAATGTGTTTATTTTGAAAGGCAGATCATGAAAATCCTTGAACTTGGAGTTAGGCACCTGATTTAGCATCAATACCTGATGTTTGAAAACCATGGAATCTTGATAAATTTATCCAACCACCTGATTTTAGTTTCTTTACCTGCAATATGAAACTGATATTACCAATCTTTTGTTTATAGTATGCTATGTAGATCAAATGGACCAATGCCAGTAGAAATATTTTGTAAACTGGAAAGCCATAACAAATGCAAGGATTATTGCTATCAGTTGCTATCTTTGGAATTGGTCTTAGAAATGTGATAAACTCAGTCTATTACTAGAAGCAAGCAATAAGTTCTATTTCACCATCTATAAAAGAGCACTATAGCTTAAAAAAAACCCCAAAACCCTGATTAAAGTTGGGAGAAAAAAATCAAAACAGATCTGTTTTGCCTAGATGGTTTGCCCAAATAGAGTCAAGGAGCATTTTAAAGATCCACATTAGGACATGTTTGACAGCAGACGTGAGCCTGCTCCTTTATAGGGATGGCTGTGGCAATGATAACTCCATCTATTAAATGCATACTTGATTATATTTTTAAAAAACTATATATTTGTGATTATACTCCTGAAATCATTTAGACCCCAGTAAATCATTTAGGTAACCAAAAGAGATCATTTACAAAGTAATTATTTTTCTCTTATTTTCATATTTTAAGTGAAAATGAAAGATGTAATTGGATCAAAAATTAATCATCACTATCAGCAAAATATTTTTGGAACATGTATCCCAGTGTGTATGTATCTCTCTATTTTATGAAACATATACACTTTTTACTATACTATTATATTATGCACAATATAAAATATAGCCCCAGGT
Organism: Phyllostomus hastatus; assembly: GCF_019186645.2. Lineage (NCBI taxonomy): Eukaryota > Metazoa > Chordata > Mammalia > Chiroptera > Phyllostomidae > Phyllostomus > Phyllostomus hastatus. The sequence continues at coordinate 45,658,889 of NW_025334041.1, forward strand.
TAGAAACTGTAGGATAGGACAAAGGTAAAAGAAATAATATAAAAATAAAAGCTCTCATAGTTTGTTCACATCATCCAATGGATCATCCTGTCTGCCCTCTATGACATATGCATAGCCTCCTCATCCCTTGGCATACACACACTTTAAAAACAGAACTAGGTGGTTCTTTGTTTGCTAATTAATTAGAGAAGCAATTATTACTATTCCTAAATACTACCTCAATAAGTGAAATATATTTCACTTACTAAACAAAACCAGGTGATACATAAAATATAATCATATAGTTTAAATTAACCCTAGCCAAAAATGAGAACTGGTAACACTGATATTAGATTGTTTCAAACATACAACTGTAACTGAATAGATTTTACATAACTTCTGCAACAGCTAAATAAGTGACAGTTAATATTTACTTGAAGCAATTTAAACATTTCTGTGTGGATCTCATCATAAAATATATCATTTCTGTACTCTTATTGTTCAACACTGCCTTCAAACCATGAGGCAGTACCTTCATTTAAAAGAGAAACTCGATGAACCAGACCATTTATATTTCCCAGTTTGATAATAGTTCCCCAAAATGTCAACCATTAAGAGAAAGATTAGTTCATTATATTGCCTTACTGAAAAAAAAAACACCCACAGACAGGTTTGTTATGTGTCCTTTGGGCACAAAAATATGAAGTTACTGAAGATTCTGTGCTACTTTTTGTTTTGGAATATATATTATAAACCATTTTAAATGTGCTGGATCAAAGCTGTTGAGCTTTCCATGTAACTATTATATGTAAATAAGAAAATTCAAGAAAATTAATTGAGAATATCCAAGAACATTTCCTAGAAGAAAAATCAGTATTTCTTGAACTGAAATATCTAAGTTAAATTTTGGCTTAGAATTCTTACCTTTAAATATGCTATTTAAAAAAAATCTTTGGTGCTGCTCCTGATTTAGCATCTTTTCCTCTTTGTCATCCTGAAATTCAATCTCCTGACTGCAGGAGAATACAAATGTTTAGTAACTATAAAAGCAGATATACTCTTGGTTTCATTTTACAGAATAGTAACTTGGCAGGAGGGGGGTGCCAATTTTCTTTGTATGATAAAACAGTGTGTACCAATCACAAACTGCCTAATTCATATTCCAAACCAGAGTAGACCCCAGGCAACACTGTGAAGTCAGCCAAATTTGTCCACTGTGTCTTCCCACCTCCTTTTTCAATGCCTTTTCTCCTCCTGGCGCCAAGTGCCCTCCTGCTCTGTCCAAGTGCTTGACAAAATTCAAAGCACTGTTTTTTTTTTTTAAATTGGCCCTACCCAAAGGCACCCCTGAAGCCACCTCCATGCATAAGTGGGATGGTGCTCCATACAGACACAAATACAAAGAGAGCGCCTGATTTTTCACAATGAAATATCACCTGCATCTCCATAACCTAAGTCCATGGATCTCTTTTTAATGAGTAAAACAGGATATCAGGAACTAGTTTGAAAACTCAGCCTCAGACTAATGAAGCTAAATGCTTTGTTAAACCATCAGATATCCAAAGAAAGCTTCTAAGGGTCATGTTAATATTTTTAGCCTTTCTAAATTTTATTTCTGTATTGAAATAAATAAGCCTAAAAAGGCAAAATAATGTTATCAAAACCTATCTCTGCAACAGGGTGCACCAAAGGGCAGGGGGAGCCCAAACAGGAATTTGTAATGGGTTCTAGAACTTGGTAGCCAGGGAATATTAGAAAAAAAATATTAGGAAATATTAGGATGCCCTCACCCCCACAAGTCTGAGCTGGGGGATGGGACGCATGGAGCAGGACCATTGAGAGTTGTTTTGAATAGCAACAGTTTTAGAGATAACCTCTAGAACTGTCATTTAACATATCTGTAACAAACTTTAACTGGTTTGATAGATATGTTAAACAGCTATGGCCTTGCTTTGAGCCACAGAATTTGGGAGTGACTTCAACCCCGGAAGTAACTGGGAGGCAACTCCCCCTGGTTACAGAGCCTGTGTAAAAGCTTGGAGATGATTGGCTCAATGCCCTGAGGCCATACCTGCCCAGACTCACTATGGCATCCCAGTAAAGCTGGAAAAACATGGGAATGGTGGCAGCTGTGGCCAATTGTGGGAGGAGTCAGAAATGGTGTCACAGAGAAAGATTGGTGCTGGGATTTAAACCCAGGTGAGGCAGCCATGCAGCATCTTTTTGGGACCATGCATTTTTGGGGGGACCATGCGACTTGGGCAGAGAAGAACCATGGACTTATATTACTTTTTCTGAGATATGGTACCCCAGCCTGGGCAGAGTGGGAAGGAAGGACTGTGCATTTCTGGGTATTCTAAAGGACTTTGGGATCTCAATGAAGACATTAAGTTATTACTCTTAAGTTTGTATAACTCTTGAAATAAAATAATCCCTTTCTTTTCCACCAATCCCTGGCATTGAGAAATGCCTTTCCCTGCCAATGGGCAAGATGAACCTAGTATGGGGTGGGGGACCCCTGGAGAACAAGGGTGGGCCCATTCAGTAATAGTATATTGTTCTTCCCCCACTGCCACCGGATCTGTTCTGTAACATCTCCACACAGAAATCAATGAAATCTATTATTAAATTTCATTTATAGAAAATGTAAAACAAAAAGCTCCACTTGAATATTATTTTATGTTATTTCAGAACTTTAATCTACTAAGACGGTATCCTTAGTTTAATATCTATGTCATAAATCCTCCATCCCCAGAACTTAGTGCTAGAAAAAGTCTATCCATCCACATCACTTCCCACTAATCAGACAGAAGTAGATAACAATTATGTTTCCCTTTCTGTTTGAATGCTGTGGAACTCAGAGTTAAATTTTAAATCTCTCACTATGACTTCGGATTTATCTATTTCTCCCTTAGTTCTTTTAGTTTTGCTAATGAATTTTGAGGGTCTGTTGAGCCTTGAACAAGGGTTTCAACAATGAGGTCCACTTACATGCAGGTTTTCAACTATAAATGTACTTTCTCTTCCTTATGACTTTTAATAACATTTTATTTTCTCTATCTTTACTCTGAGTATATAATTCATATAACATACAAAACTGTTAATTGACTATTTATTTTAACAGTAAGGCTTCTTGTCAACAGTAGGCTATTATGAGTTAAGTTTTAGGGGAGTGAAAAGTTGTATGTGGATTTTTGACTGCGTAGGGAGACAGTGCCCCTGACCCCAGCTTTGTTCAAGGGTCAACTTTATATGTATTTAAGATTATTATGACTTTTTATGAATTGCACCTTTCACCCTAATTAAATGTCCCTCTTTATCTTTGTCTTGCTATTTTGTCTCATATTAATATAGCCACGCCATTTTTTACACGTATAGTTTGCATGACTATATCTTTTTCCATCCATTTACTTTTAATCCATTTATTTTTTTCTATTTAAACTGCCCCTGTTGTGGCAGAATATATGTAGATCTTGATTTTAGCATCCAATCTTACAATCTCTGCCTTTTACCCCATATTTTGCCATGTATAATGTTCACATTTTTGCCAAAAATTTTGAGAAAAGAAATAAGGGTGCACATTATAAATGTGTAGTACCTGAAATACCTTGTATCTGTTCTTGTGTTTTGTAATTTGTTATATAAAATTTCTTGTACTATATGTTAAAAAATAAGTGCTAAAATTCCTTTATAATATAAAAAACAAGAATCTAAATATAAATAAATAAATAATTGAATTAAAAAATTAAAACAGAAGTTTTTTTTCCAGAAAGTTTGGGCCAAAAATGTGGGTGTGCATTATACATAGCAAAATACAGTAATTAAGTGTTTATTTATATTCAATATGATTAGTGATATCATTAGGTTTAAGCCTATCACTTTTTCAACTGTCCCTTCTGTGCACAAAGGTTCAGAGGGAAGTATATAACTTTACACATTTTGTAATGTGTGGAATGTGAAGCTTAAAGATAAGTTGAAAATGTGAATAAGGCTATATAAGGGTCATATGTAAAGTGATATAATAAATAGGCATTTTAAACCCCACATTTTATTGAACATCTTTTCACGTGTCTCTGGATCCTCTATATGTCCTCCTTGGAGAAATGTCTGTTCAAGTCCTTTGCCCATTTTTTAATTGGGTTGCTTGTCTTCATAGAGTGGAGTTGTGTAAGTTCTTTATATATTTTAGAGATTAAACCCTTGTCTGAGGTATCATTGGCAAATATGTTTTCCCATACAGTTGGTTCTCTTTTTATTTTAATACTGTTTTCTTTAGCCGTGCAGAAGCTTTTTATTTTGATGAGGTCCCATTTGTTTATTCTTTCCTTTAAGTCCCTTGCTCTAGGGGACATGTCAGTGAAAATGTTGCTGTGTGAAATATCTGAGATTCTCCTGCCTATGTTCTCCTCTAGTATTTTAATGGTGTCACGGTTTATATTTAAGTCTTTTATCCACCTTGAGTTTATTTTTGTGTATGGTGTAAGATGGTGCTCAAGTTTCATTTTTTTGCTTGTAGCTGTCCAGGTCTCCCAAAACCATTTGTTGAAGAGGCTATTTTTACTCCATTTTATGTTGCTGCCCCCTTTTTCAAATATTAATTGACCATAGAAACTTGGGTTTATTTCTGGGCTCTCTGTTCTGTTCCACTGGTCCATGTGCCTGTTTTTATACTTTGCAACAGCATGGATGGAGCTGGAAAGCGTTATGCTAGGCAAACTAAGCCAGGCAATGAAGGACAAATACCATATGATCTCACCTTTTACAGGAACCTAAACAACAAAACAAAGAAACAAGCAAAATATAGTCAAAGACACTGAAATAGAGGACAGGCTTACAGTGACCAAAGAGGAGATGGGAGGGAATTTCAGGGGAGAATGGGAAGGGTTTATGGGAACAAGTATAAAGGACACATGGATGAAAACTAGGGGGGCGGTGGTGGGAATGGGAAGGAGGTGGGGAGGAATGGGTGGGTGGGCTGGAATGGGAGTAAAGGACAGACAACTGTACTTGAACAATGATTAAAATTTTAAAAAATCTATTCATAAACCCCACATTTTAATATTATTTTTTCTTGCTTTTAAGAGGTTACAAGATGAAAAAAAATACACCATGTTTTATATTCACCCACTTTCATACCATTTTCAGTGTTCTTCTTTACCCTTTTGTTACTGTATGTAGATCCAAGTAACCACCTGCCATTATTTTCCCTTAACTGAAATAATGTCTTTTAGGATTGCCTGTAGTGCAGATCTGATCACATTGAATTATGTCACCTGACACTTAACTGAAAATATCTTTTTAAAATTCATTTGGAGGATTTTCTATGATTGATATAGAATACTGGGCTGATAGGTGGTGTTTTTTATTCTTTTTTTACATCAGGGAGGCCTTTCAAGCCCCTGACTTCCACAGTTTCTAATATGAAGCAAAAAGTCACTTATGTATGTATAGGCATCTTCTTTCTCTGGCTGCATTAAAGTTTTTCTTTTTACCTTTGGTTGTTAGCTGTTTGATTACAGTGTGCTTAGGTATGACTTTTTTTTTATTTACACTGCTTGGGATTTGTTGAGGTTACTGAATATGTAAATTAATGTGTTTTTCATTTATTGGATTGAAGGCCATTATTTCTTTAAATATTTTTATGCCCAACTCTCTTTTCTTCTAAGATCTTGTTATTCTTATTTTAGACTACTGGCCTATAGGCACCTGAAGTTTTTATTCAAACTTTGTCCTATTTGATCTTCAAATTGAACAATTTCTATTAATTTGTCTTGATATTCACTGACTTCTCTGCCTTCTTTAATATGCTATTAAGTTCATTCAATGAAGTTTAAATTTCAGTTGTACTTTTTAGTTCTAGAATTTCCACTGACTCTTTTATTATAGCTTCTTCTCTCTGTTAAAGTTCTCTCCATATTAAACTCACTAAGAATATGTTTTCATTTAATGCTTTGTTTGAACATATTTTCTTTTAGTTCTTTGTACATTTTCACAATAGCTGCTTTAAAGTCTTTGTTAAATCCTACCTGGGCTATCTCAGGATTGGTTTCCACTGACTGCTTTTTTTCCTTAACTGTGAATCCCATTTTCCTATGTATTTACATATATTCATTGTTGATGACACCATGTAGAGGATCTGAATTATTATTTTCCTCTAAGAGTTTTGATTATTGTTCTTGTAGGCAGTTCAATTACTGACTAATCATCTTAAGTTGTGGAAGTTTTATATTACAAAGCTTTAATGGGCCCTGGCTGGTGTGGCTCAGTGGATTGAGTGCCAGTCTGCAAACCAAAGGGTTGCTGGTTTGATTCCCAAAGGCACATGCCTGGGTTGCAGGCCAGGGCCCCGGGTTGGGGGCACATGAGAGGCAATTACAGACTGATGTTTCTCTCACCCTCTTTCTCCCTCTTTTCTCCTCTCTCAAAATAAATAAATACAAATTTTTAAAAAGCTTTGTTAGAACAGATCTGCAGAATGCCCAAATGAATTTTTAAGTCCCTATAACTTGAAAGGATTCAGCATCCTAATTCTATTATCCTTGAGGATCTTTGTCAAGGAATGGTGATTCTAGAGAACCTCTTGCTCTGGGTCTTGTCTTTACTCCTTAGGAACGGCCTCTCTGGCCTTTTTGGTATCTCAGCTGGATGCCAAGAGTGTTTCAAGGTGTTAACATGACCTCTTCATTCTGGCTCAGCTGGACCTTCAAAATCCTCCAGCACTACACACCCTCTACTATTTCTATTCTATTCTCATCCCTTTATGAACCCTTGTCAGGCAAGCATCATGAGGGCTCATCCTGTACTTGTGCAGCCTAGCCACAAACTCATGAGCAATCTTCAAAAGACTTTAGGGCCCTCCCTATGAATAGTTCCCTCCCAGTGTCCTAGCCCACTAGATACGTGCTCATTTACTTGCCAGAAATTCCCAGTGTCCTAGCCCACTAGATACGTGCTCATTTACTTGCCAGAAATTCTCATCTCTGCCTCCTCATCTTAGCAGGACCACCTCCTGAGACCACCTGCTGCTTGGACTCCAGTTTACTAACCCATAGTTAGGAAACTGACTGTAAGCAGAAAGCTGGGGCAATCATGAAGCTCATCTCTGTCTTATACTTCTCATTGTTCATTAAATAAAACAGGCTGTGCACATAATTTTTCCAGTTTTAAGATTAACTGTAGTGGGTCAGCTAGTCCAGTGAGACCTACATTATAGCTGAGGTGGAAATGCCTCAGAGTTAACTTGTATACTCAACTAAAGTAAGTAACTCAAGAATCAGGGAGTTATCTTTATTCTAAGTGGTTTCTTGTCATTTTTTATTTTGTAGATTCCTTTTTGTAATTCTTTTAATGTTGTAAGTCATCAAAATTATTTTCATAAATAGGTAGTTGTATATTACAAATAAATAAAAAGAACCAAACATATTTTTACTACTTATCACACCAACTCCAACTCCTTTTAATAATATACAGAACACATGCACCACATGATCTCTAACTACCAGGAACTTATTTCCAAAGCAAAAGGCTGTATTTACCATATTAATGTACAACAGTCAGATTTTTAGCTCTATGGTCTCAGTGATTTGCTCTGTTTATTGCCTTACTATAGACTGTGCAGTGCAGGAGTGGAGGGCAACAGTGAGTGAGCTCCCCCATCAAGGTGACAATACCAATGGGACACAGAGAAATCCTATAGGAAATATTTTTATTTTAGGTATCAGGCATAAAGTAAGAATAAACTAGAATTGAGAGGAAGAAGAGAAGAACAAAATATTTTAGCAACCACTATGTCACTATTATAATATCAGCTCATCTGTGGATGGGAGGGCAATCCCAGCTTTATAGTCTGGCTTACTCATTTATTTCAACATTACTATATTGAAAGATGGGGGGAGTGACAAAAGGCTTTAAATATTAGAGTCTATATTAGACATACTATATCCATTTATACTAGTATAGAAATTAAGCCAATGTGATATAATGCTAATTCAATAATTTATTATTTATATTTTTGAACAATATATAAACATATTTTTGAATAAAAATTTCAAATGTGGTAAAAGACTACATTTTGAAATATTGTCTAACTATTAAACACAGGTTGGTACAATATTTAATAGAGATTTAATGTGTAATCACCCCTCCCCCCAAAAAATGCTAGATATTAACTAAGCAAACTTACAATGCCTGGTTAAACTTACAAAGTAGATATGCCATGGCTGGGTGACTTAGTTGGTTGGAGCATTGTCCCATACACCAAAAGGTTGCAGGTTCTATCCTCAGTCAGGGCAGACACCTAGGTTGCAGGTTTGATTGGTTGCATACAGAAGGCAATCAATTGATGTTCTTTCATATCAACATTTCTCTGTCTCTCCCCTGCCCCAACTTTCTCTCTCTCTAAAATCAATAAATATATCCTCAGGTAAAGAATTTTAACAACTATTATAAAGTAGATATAAATCTAGGATTGACTTATTGAAGACCACAAGAAAAGAAAATAATATATAAGACTTAAAAATTTTTCCAACATAATACAGCAGTGTCAAAGATCACAACCAGTTATAATTCAAAACCTTGAATATCTCCTTTATAACTGGTGAACGGAAATCACCTCAGGTCCTTCTAAATAAAATTTCCTTTCAGTAAGATGATTCTAAAGAGATTGTAAAGGCTTAAGGCATAATTCATATTTTAGGTACATATGAGAGGCAAACCCCCGAGAGTCAATGAAACAGCATATAAAAGCCACTTTCTAGCAAGCATTCTTGAAGAAGCATTCTAAAGACAACATAACAACATGAATTCCCACAGTAACTGAGATGTTCTTATTGCAGGACAGCCATTTCTTTGATTTTGTACTCCTAAGGGACTATTGATTTTGATTTCTGTCTCTCACTTTATTTAATAATTTGCCAATATTGATACTTTTTTAGGATTAACTTATATAGAAAAGCTGAAAGAAAAGCATTTCATTAGGGATTCAATTAAGATGAAATGTCAGAATATATCTTTTTTATTCCCCCAATATATCTTTGCTTCATCTTATGAATACATATATCTATGAAAGGTTGTGTGCAAGGGTAAGCTAACACAAGATAAAGATGTAGAGCATTAAATTTGGGATTTACTATATTGTTGAAAGCTCTGACCACAAATTATGTACTGTTTTCCTAAATCACCACAATCTACTGTATCTCCAAAAATATTTATTAAATTACAAGATTTTTTCATGCTTATATGTAAGTATATAAAAGTACAAAATTATACCAAATATAACTTATTACTATTATTTTTATTGTTTTTATACTTCCTATTGACATTAGTAACACCTAATGTTATCTGAAAAACTCCTGATTCAAAATATTAAAAAATTATCAAATTTTTACATGCTAAAATTTCAGCTATTAAAATGGTCTTTTTGGTTGAAAATCAGCATTTCAGGCTTCAAAATAGAAAACAATTTTAAAGTAATTATGTTTACTTATTGTTTTAGTACTTGAGAAATTTCTAGACATAGAAGGTCTAACTCAACATCGTCAGTACCTCTGCCCTTCTAAATCTTATGGGCACTTTTCAGGTTTTACTTCACTTGACTTCTCCACAGCTTTGACCTGCTGACATGCTCAACCCTTCTGGAAATGCTTTCTTCCTTTGACCATTGGGATACTCACCCACCTGATGTCTCCTAACTCTTACCCATCTCTTTTTAGGGTGTTTTGCATGTTCCTTTTTTGCCCCTCTCATAAATATTAGTATACCTCAGAGTTTAATCTGTTCCTCCCTTTTCCCTTACCTCTGCTAGAATGATCTCAACCACTCTTATGGCTTCAACTGTTATCAATAGAAAATAGCCCATTTCCAATTTTTGTCTCAAGCCCAAACTTCCCATTGGCTCCTTATTGTTGCATATTGGACACTTCTGTTTGAATATCCCAACATGTCTGACTCAGCTCATCATCTTTGGTGTGTTCCCTGTTAGAATGGAAACTATCACTTTCTACCCAGGTCAATAACCTGAGTGTTACCATTGACACATCACTCTCTTTCAACTACAACGTCCAAACCTATGGATTCTATTTCTCTAATATCTTGTAAACAGATGCACTGCTCTCCATTCCCTCCATCATCACCTTTGCTTTGCTCGTATCATTTCTCCCCTAGATTATTGTCAAGTGTGTCCTTCCTCCACTCCTACCCTTCTTGAATTGATTCTCCATATCCTGTGTCCAAAGTGATCTTTCTAAAATGCAAATTGGTCATATGACTGCCCTGATGAAATATCCTCAACTCCAGACTCCCTAGTATGGCTTATATAACCCTTGGGGTCTGACTCCAGCTTTCTTCCCATGTTTTCATTTTTCATTTCTCTAGTCATACTAAATTTCCTCCAGTTATTCAAAAATGTCACATTCTCTCCTAGGCCTTCCCATATGCTGGGGCCCCTTTCTGGAATATTCCCCTTCTTCCTGGGTCCTTCAGTTTCATACAAATAATTAAGCATCATTATGCCTTAGTGAAGAAGACATTTTGCCTTGCTTATAAGCTCCCTTAGTGTTGTACTTAGCCCAATCTTTGTAACTGCAGCACAGTCAGTTTACCCTCAGACTAGGATTGTGATTTATTCAATATTGCATCTCTAATGTTTACTTCAGTAAATATTTATCAAATTGTTGGTGTTTGCCTCCATCTTTTTCCAACTTTCAGGTATACAAATCTTAGAGCTGTTCCTGAAAAATGACTCATCCACTAATGTGACAGAGATGTCTCTGCCTACTCTGAAAATTAGAGTAGGTAGAGATCTCTAGAGACTTGACCTGAATGGCAGCTTACAGGTGGTGAATGGTGCTCCCCCAACTGCAGGGCCTGGCACAATGATGGAAATGCATGACAAAATTCCCTGCTTCAAAAGTTTTAGCTCTAACTGATCATAAAAACTGTACAAACATTTCTGCTCAGGATTGATGTGGGATATTAATGTACTAGAACTCAGTAAAGAAATAATGCTGAATTTATATTCCTGTCTTCAAGTAAGATAGATTCACAAAGCCCTTTTTTAAAATATCTGTCCAAATGTTTGTCTCCAATAGAATATATGCTTCTGACTGCAGACCAAACCCAGATTGCTTTTTTATTATTTACGTCTTTCCCCACAGGTGGGCAGATGATCGGAGTTTGACTCTACTCTTGGTAAATTTTCAAACATGAGGCTTGGAGTCAAGTCGTAACTCAAGTCAAAGTGTACCTCGGGCCAAGACCCTAATGTTCAGTAAGTCAAGGGATAATAGACATGTCTAAACTATTTTGAATTTCAAGCCATCTATAAAATGTCATCACCACATCTTCTTTAGACATGAAAAGGAATATAATTTTATGGTTAAGAGGTAAGCTCCACAGTTAGACTGACCCAGATTCTATTCTCAGTATTGCCTATACAACTTTGGGCAAATCACTGAAATTTTCCTCCTTTAATTTCCACACAGATTACATCTTTTTCAAAGCATTTTAAATAGAATTGAGTTAATACATGCAAAGAGCTTCACAAAATGTCTGGCACAAATAAGTATTGGCAATCTTTAATAATTTTGCTGCCATTCCTTCCTCTTTTGTTTTACAAGTCAGAGATCATGGGAGCTAGCAAGGGAGGGGAAAGGGAGACTATCTCTTGGTTTTTCGTGATCTAATGTTTGTTTTAACTGTTGTAAGATTGCTCACTCCAGTGACAGAAACAAACCACACTGCCTTATTCCATTGGAAGGATGGCGTATCATATGCAAGCCTATAATGCCAAAACTTTTGTTTCATTTTGATTCAGATGGAAGAGAATGACTTGTCAAAACACCAACAACTATCCTTCCTGCAACACGTGAATTTCTCTGATAGGTGTCTCAATTCCAAACACTGACCAGGCCAACACTAACTAGAACAGATGGGCCAGCTGGCAACACAGGCATTTTTCATCATTTTGCAGTTTCTCACAGGTGCTAGGAGTGGGTGGTATAACTCAGTGTTTTCTAATGTTTTGATAACCTTGACTGCTGTCTTTCTTTTCCCATGGGCCAATTTTGTTCTGGACATACTTCTAATTTTTATTTATTGACAACTGAAGACATTAATAGGAAAAATAAAAATGCTTTTCTAAAAACTGATCTTCCACACATATAATCATATATTTCTCTCCTTTCCAGACATCATCAATTTTCTTTCCCTTGAGCCATTTTATTCACCAATATATCATTGCAATGTTTGTCAAAATATCACAAAAACTGCTTGTAAGCATTTTCCATAAGCAGGAGTATAATACTGTAGTGTATTTAAATTAAAAAAAATTTGTCCTTTTCTGAAATGAAAAACTATAAAAATATAATTATTTTTCCCAACAGTAGCCAAGGCCAAGCCCAGTCATTTTTCATTTATGTTACTTGTAGACTACCAACAGATGGCTGATTTAAGAAGCAGGCAATTTTAACATCTACAATCACAAGCAGACAGGTGCCATAGCACATCTAAGAAGGAAATCTTACACATCCTAGGTGTAATTTTTTGTAGGTGTAATTTATAAGTAACTTTTATTTATAACTTGGAAAAAAGTAAAACACATAATAGATTTTTATATACACAAGTACTTTACACATTTTAAAGCTATTTTTAGCTATTTTATTTTTAGCTCAGTTGTGAAGTAGATCATGAATCATTACCATGATGAAGTAATTATTTAAAATATAAGAAAATTAAGGCACCAATAATTGTATAAGTGCATATATACGATGTCCACTTCATTAGGTAAAAGTTAGTGGAAATATCCCTCCTTTACCATAATCATTATCATTGTCATTATCATGATCATTGTATGTATCATTGGTTGTATACAGTGGTTAAGAGAACAATGGTTAAGAATATGAGCTCTGGAAAGTGAGTAATAGGTTCAGAACCCTGCTCCTTCCCCCCTTCATAATGATACAAGCTAGAACAAGTTGCTTAATTTATCTGAGCTTCCATGTCTTTATCCAGGGACATAAAAAGCAACCAATAAATGTATTTTTTTGTTATTTACCAGTTATTTTTCACAGTATACCAAGGTCTTTCCCATCTTAAACAACCAAACCAATTCTCTCCATTCCCATTTCCCTCTGGCTGCTGTTCTCTTTCACCTCCCTTCCATTTCCTTACTTCCTATTAAGTGCTCAACTCATTGTAATTTGGCTTCTGCTTCTACTAAAACTGGTTTTCCTGAGGCCAACAACCTCTATTTCTTTTTGTTAAATCTAAGATACTTCTCATTTGTTCTCATCTTCCTTGACCTCTCTCTAGCATTTGATCTGTTGATCATGTTCTTTAAATTCTCTCTTCTTTTGATTTTGATTTCTGTGATAACGTTCTCTCTTGGTTTTGTTTCCTACCTCTACCTGCTCCTTCTGATTTCCTGTAAACTCATCTTCCTCAATAGACCCTTAACTGTTGGCACCATCAACATCCTCTGTTCAGACTCTTCCTTGTTCAACAAATATGATCCTGTGGTCTATCCCTGCTTACTCCTGTAGCCTTAGTTCCTACAATTAACTACATATTCCTTTTTCTGCTCCACTTCTTCTGGCTCCTTTACACATCCACCTACTCATAGTTCTCTGAATACATCATACTGAATATGTTTCTCAGTCTTCCATACATCATGTCTTCCTTTTTTTAAAGTTCTTTCTCCTCCCTCCTCTTGTTCTGCACATTTGTACTTTAAAACTCAGCTCAAGTATCACCTCATTCTCCAGACATCCCAGCTTAGACATCATATTTTTGAGTGGAAAAGTTGTCTTGGCTGTTCCATCCTCAATAGTGCCTCATTAAAGATAAATTTCCCCCATGAAACTAGCTAAATTACAGAATCATGAACAAATAAATGATGGTTTTTGTTTCAAGCAGCTAAGTTTTGGGTAGATTGTTAGACAACAATAGATATACAAAATACTCACAACCCACTACATTTTAAGTTCCTCAAAGGTAAATTGAATATGTTATTCAAACCAACATATTCCCTGGTCCACCAAGCTTCAATGAATGAATAAATGAATGAATCAATCAATCAGCCAATGAACCAATCAGCCAGTCCATCAATAAAAGGTCCCTAAATTTAGTATTTTTCCCTTGTTTAATTAAAAGGTTTTTTTATTGGCTCAAGAAAGCCAACAAAATGGGGGGATGGGAAAGACAGATGAAAAGAACTAATGCTACTTAGTTAAATTCGTGCCCTTGGAGGAACCTCCAATCTAAAGCTACAGCTCTGATCTGCTTCTGTAGCTGCAGTCTCACTTCTAGTTCCTAGTGCATATTTCCAATCAGGTGTGTCCCCCTCTGTTCCTTCTGTGAAGATAAATAAACAGAAACCACAATTAAATTGGAGTTGGGAAGATCTATAGGGGGAGCTCTCATGCCCTACCACTCATCATCAATTACCCTAAATAGGAAAAGTGTACTTTCCATCTCCAACAGGAAATGTTTTTCTATGCTACTACTCCAGCAGAAAAAAGGATTTTCTCCTTGCCAACAACCACTCAGCCAATGAAAAGCCACTACACTTCAAACTCACAGTTTTTTTCAATGGACTCTTTGTTTACAGCAGGCCCTCTGAACTTCCCCTTTCCTCTATAAAAGAACATTCTTTTCCTTTATTCTTTGGACTTGCATGTGCTTCATCATTAGATAGCATGTCCCAAATTGCAATTCATTCTTGCTCCCTAACAAGCCCATTTTGCTATGGAAATATCCAACTGTCTATTTATGGTCAACATCTCAAAATGAAATTTTACAAACCCTCCAAACCAGGGCCCTATTTGATCATTCTGGCTATATTATTATCATTGTTAATTATCTAAATCCCACAGTTATCTTTGACTCCTCCCTTCATCTTCCCATCAATATATCTAGTCTGTAGTTCCCACTAATTTGGTTTGGCTACTTATTTTTTCTTTAATTCATCACATCTTTTAAAATTCTTCTGTCTTCAACCTTTTTCAGATGCTCACCACTCTACTCTTGCATTACTGTAATAGCTTTCTAAATGTTTGTAATTTTTAAATGTCTTACAATAAAATGCATTGAGAACCTTATAGTTCCATTTTCAAGTCACAGGTGTGTTCAACCTGAAGCTTTTTTTATATAAAATGAACATTTAATGTCAAGCTAATTAGGTCTTTTGTTTTTTTAGGGAAAAAAGGTGAATACTTCAATAGCCATTATGCTCTTCCAAAAAGAAATTACGTTATTTTTTATGGTGGAAGTAAATAGACCTTAAATATAATTTCTGTAAAGTAACTAAATATTAGAGCTTAGTATTTAATGAGTTTTGTCCATGAGCAATGCCATTGAATAGGTGATAGATGATGCTTGCAGTAAGAAAGGAATTTATTCTTGCTTTTATCATAAAACCAAAATGAAATAAATGGGCAAAAGAAATGGAAAAAACACAAGTTGGAACTCCATTTGTTTGGCATACATGAGTTCAATCTCTGTTAATAGGATAAGGGATTCATTATTCATATTAAGAGGAAATGGACAAACATTTTATGCCTGATAAGATTTTTTTCTTTATGCATCAAATACTTTAAAAGATATCTAACAGAAAGGTATTTTTCATCACAGGAAGTTTGAAGACGGGATTTATCTATATGCTAAACTCTATGAAAGCTATTTCCTGAGCCTATACTAACAGAAGCTAACCCCAATTAGCCTTTTTCAATCAAGGGATTATCTTTCATGTACAAATTAATGCACATCTTGATTTTAAGCTATGATGAATTATTTGTTTTGTGGGAACATGAAAGTCATTTTGATATTCAGAATGAAAAAAAATTAATTCTAATTAAGCAAATCCCATAATGTTATAATCTTATCTAGAAACAGCTGTACTAAGAATAACTGTTTATGAACTAACAATTGTGATAACAATTAAGGTCACTTAAACTTATCATTCCCTAATGAAATGTCATATTTTTCCACCAACATAATGAATGTATCTTGTCACCAATAATAATTTATACCCACAACATACCTGTCTTCATATTAGGTGCTATGGAGTTTATACTAGTCAGTTGCCACCCTTGAACTCATTTGCTAACAGCCTAGTAGAAATATAAAGTAGACAAGGAATGAAGAACAGGAAGAAATAAATATATGTAACAAAACAATGTGCAAATTAAGGCAAAATAATGAGAATAATATGAAGACCAGTGCAAGATAATTTCCGTGTTTCATGCAATTGTTGTATATATCTACATTATTTTTGAGGGGTCTTTATTAATTAATAAATATTTCCTCCAAAACCTCTGCTTGTTCCCATCCCAGGATCCTGGCAATGATTTAATTGTCAGAGAAAAAGCATGTCAGCTGTGGTACAGGTAAACTGCTGAAGAGCTAAATGGAGGTTGGGGGAATTCAGAATCTACTTTCTCTTCTAACTTCAATATTTGGCAGCCTAGAAAACATCACAGTTTACATACCAATATTATTGGCTGATTAACAGTTATACAGAAGTGAGAGTTAGCAGAATACCCTATGATGGATCTTAGGTGGATCTAGGTGAAAAGAATGTTGCTTAGCCATTACACCCAAAAGTGTTCAGAATAGAAGAGTCTTCTCCTGATGCAGTGAACAAGAACAAACCAAAGGTCAGTTGCAGGGAGAGGTGAAGCTTGTGTGGACAGGAGGATACTAACTCAAATGTTAACAACTAGAAAGGAAATTATGTAAAGGAGAGCCAAATTGCTAAAAGAGGACTGGGTGTCCTATGCAAAAATAAGTAGAAAGAAAAATGAATGGAGGGTATAGCATGAACAAACTTTGTGGTCTACTCTGGCTGTGGAGGTCAGGACGGGAGGAAGGGATGGAGAACTAAGAGTTGGATGTTGAATGACTAAGAGGTTTCTGTGGTCAGACATGAGATCACCATAGTCTAGATGAGAAGGACATTCATGGAATGTCATGTAGAGAAGATGTGCTGTGTCTTTGCTCTAATTAAAGTGTTTTAGTATGTACAGGGTAGAAAGAGATGGATGGTTGTATTTAGTGAAGAATCACCAGAATTAGAAAAAAAAATATTTCCCTATTTTTGCCTTAGACATTCTCGGAGTTCTGGGAAGAATATGGTCATCTCTCATCATATACACAGACACAAAATGGCAAAATAACTAGGGTTGAAGTAGCTCATGTGGTTCTGGGGAAAACTCTCAGTGGCATGGATCAACTGTATTCCTTTTGTTCCAGAAACTAGCAGTAAAATAATGACTAGTTTCAGATCTCCAGTATTTTCAATGCTTTATCCTGCTGTGTAGGCATCCTTTATTGCTTCCAGATATCTGAGGACATCATGAGAGTTTTAAGCTCACCCTCTGGTCTGTCCCAAAATCTCACACAAATCTTTCCCCTGAATAAAATCCTCTAGTCTGCCAAACTGATATCTGGACCTGAGCTCTCATCCATCAGCTTATCTAAGAAAAAGACACAATAATCTGAGAATGTGGAATCAAATAAGTATTTATGGCATGAAGGTATAGAGAGACCTAAAGAGGAATCACATGGAATTGCTGCTACTCTCCCCACCTCATCTATCTTAATAGCTTCTTCTCAGATAAGGCTTGGACCAGGACCTCTGAGATTGGCCGTTTAAAAACATAGAGACTCCCAAAAGCTGAAGCAAAAATTGCTTTAGGGTTTAAATTTTCTTGATGTTAGTACATTAATAATATTTGTCATTGCCTAATCCCATCTAAACACTTGTTTTCTAACAACCAGTTATTCAACATCATGCTAAAGAGATGGCCTCTTTTTCTTCATCTACTCATTCAGTGGTGGAAGCTTAGGTTGTTTCCATGTCTAGGTTATTGTGAATAATGCAATGAACATGCTAGTATAGATATCTCTTTGAGGTTCAGATCTGAATTACTTTGGCTATCTACCCAGAAGTAGTATTGCTGGATTGAATTATCATAATTTTAACTTTTGGGGAAACCTCATATTGTTTTCCATTGTGGTTGCACAAATTTACATTCTCATCAACAATATACAGGGTCTGGTAGAAGTAACGCCTGCTCAAGCATGGTTGGTAGGGTAATAATATGGGTGTAATTTAGAGTTTTAATTTGAACATTTCATCTAAAATGTCATATGGTATGCTTGAGTGTGATATTGTTATGTTACAGAATTACATGCTTATGATTTTGTAATAAGAGATTTCATAATAAAAAGGGTATTATTTATGTTGGACCTTTACATGGGTTCATTTTTCTCCACATCCTCACCAATACTTGTCTTTTATTTTTTTAATAATAGACATATTGACAAGCATGTAGTGATATCTCATAGTTTTGATGAACAGTTCTCTGATGATTAGTAACATTGAGCACTTTTTCATACAATGTAATATTATTTAGCCTTAGAAGGAAATCATTTCAACAGGGAGCGACTGGACAGACCTTATGCTAAGCGAAATAAGCAAGACACAGAGACAAATACTTAATGATATCATCTTTATGTGGAATCTAAAATAGTCAAACACATAGAAGCAGAGAATAGAATGGTACTAGAGTCTGGGGGGAAGGGAAATAAGGTTGTGGGCACAGCATACAAAGTTTCAGTTACAAAAAATAAATTCTGGAACTTGGCTGTAAAAAATAAAATTTTACCCTTTGCAACAGTATGGAGGGACCTATAGAGCATTATGCTAAGTCAGATGAGCTACTCAGAGAGAAAAAAGTACCATATGATTTCACTCATATGTGAAATCTGATGAACAAACTGAACTAACAAGCAAAATAGAGACAGACTCATATATGAAAAGAATAGGTTGACAGCTGTCTGGAAGTGGGGGAGGGGACCTGGGGAGGGAGGGGACTGAATGAAAAAGAAAATAAAAGATAAAGAACTCATAGACACAAACAACAACATGGTGATTGCTGGGGATGGGGGAGTAGGTGGAGGTGGGTGGAGGAGGGTATAAGAAGTATAAATGATGATGGAGGGAGACTTGAGTTGGGGTGGCAAGCGTACAATATAGTGTACAAATGTGTTGTAGAACTATATACCTGAAACCTGTATAATTGTATTAACCAGTTTCATCCCAATAAATTGAATAAAAAAGAAAAAAAAGAGCTTTCTCTAGAAACTCTAATTGATTATTTTTAGTTGAAGCCAAATAACCTTGATCTGTTTTCACAGAAATTTAATTGTCTTTATATGGACCTTTTTGTATTAAAATTAATAATGATTATTAATAAATTTTTATAGACTCTATCAAGACAGAAATACTTGAACTGTCTTTCATATAAACTCTTTTGGGATAAATTTGAAATAAACCTTTGATACATGATAACAAAGATTCTCTCCTTGATCAGACTCTAGCCAGTCTCCCCTGAACTTTCTAACAAGACCTCAACTTTTGGATTTCCATGTTTCTCTCTTGAATGTCCAATTTTAGCAAGAACCTTGCTAAATCAGTTAAGCCATGATCCCTGCCCCACTTCTATATCTGATCACCCTTGATATCTAATCAGGATCCTCATTGTTCACCATCCTGTCAGTTGATGTCTGATCACCTTGGCCAGCCTTCAGTAAGGATCCTATTAGGGATCCTATGTTTCCTTTCAGTAATTTTCCATCCACTGACACCTCATCCTGAGCCTTGGCTATAAAATCCCACTTTTTGCTGCTGAATTTACTGTTGAATCTAATATCTCGATCCCATTGCAGTGGCCCATACATCTATGGCCATGCCTCTACCCTCTGAATAAAGTATTCCTTACTGTGCTCAAAAATAAATGCATAAATCAATTAATTAATTATGGAGATTTACTGTAAAAAAAAAAAGATGGCTTCAAGTTATACTAAGAAAACTCTCAGGCAGAGCCACTGCTAGCCTATCCTTGGCTCTGCAGAAAATAGAAAGACACATCCTCAGAATGGATGAAGCCCAGTGGTCCCAGAGCTTAGTAATCCATGAGTGCTTTCTTTTTGAAAACACAGTGCTGCACCAAAGCGCAAGACTTGACGAGCATAACATAAGCCAGGTTTTAGCCACCCTTGCCAAGGGGCTTTGTGTAAAGTAAAAACTGAACAGCTGTTCACAGCAGCTCTGTTGCCCAGATTCCAGCCACTTGTCTGCATCTCTGGATGGCTCTTACTGACTCACCCTTATCATTCTGGTTTTCTGGTTCTCAGATCTTGGGAGCGGTCTGACGGTTTCACTTTGCTTGTAGGCCATTGAACCACAAACCATGACCTCCATATGCCAAGGACTTATGAGTTGCAACTCCTTGTTCTAATCCCTTGTCACCTGGCCCTGATTATGACAAAAAAGAAAATACAGAAGCCAAACAGCCTATTTTGTAGGCAATAATGTCAATAGTGGAGTAACATAGTTTACACCAACCTTTTAACTATTCCAAGGACTAAGACCCCAGACTGCTTTAGAAGGTGAAAACAATCTATACTTTATGTAATCTAAGTAAACCACACTTGCTTTTCTGATATCACATCTTTAGGAGGTAGTTTTACTGAGCTGTATGGGCATTTTGGTAGCAAGAAGGCAGCTGGTTCTACCCACTGAAAACACTAACCTCAGAGGACTGAGGCTGTGTTGTCCTTGTTTCTCTTTTGAGAATGCTACCAAGAATTTAATGTGTAACATGTTAGCTAATGTACACAACTCATAGGAAGTGTGAAAAGCCATATAAAATGTAATTCTTCTTAGAGTCAAGAGGGTTAGTGAGCACAGGCCCACTGGAAGGCTTTTGAAGGAGAACCTTATGCTTTTCCCACTCTTTAGTCACTACTGATAGGACCAGGCTGATATGGAGCCAGAGTCTCCTCCAGACGATTCTACTTCTTCCTAGGGGTTACTTTATTCTTTCCACAGGACAGAAACAGATTGAGAAAGAGAGAAGCAGACAGAGGGCAGGCAGAAGAAACTTAAATTACAAGTGGGGATGGCATTGTAAAAATTGGTAAGATTTCTGTCAAATGGGTAAATTTTCTACAGTTATTTACAAAGATTCAAATACTTTCATGTTAGAAAAGAATACAGCACCAATTAGATGCACCAACCTAAAATCCTTGTCAACAGCCTGGCACAAGAAACATTTTTCCAGCCTCCTCCAAGTAGGTAGCACAACACAGAGCTTGTGCCAGCTAAAAACGTGACCTTTGCAATATTGATTTAGCTGGCACTTGTAGTGTGGACTTTGCAAAGCAGTGGCCAACTAGTTACCACCAATTCAATTCTTTTTTTTCAATTCCTTGACCTTTTTGTTAATGCTCTTCTTGATTCTCTTATGTTTCCTTGACTTCACTCCTATTCTTCCCGTGGCACCTCTGGCAATAGTTTTTGTACTCTGTTGGTCACTGCATCTGATTTCCCTCTTCCTTTGTCTTTTACATACTGCAACCGTATCTATGTCTTTATATCTGCTTAGACATAGTGCATAACACTCAAAACATTTTTAAAAAGGTTTTTATTTCTACTTAAGCAAGACTGTCATTTTATCTCATTGCAGCTTTTAGAGTAATGTGTTTGTCAAACTGTAGCAGACTGTCTTTGGGATTCACACTGTGAAACTCATTACAAGGGCAATGAAGGCCTGTATTTGAGCAATCAAGCTCCCTATATAAGAAACAAAGCACTACCAAAAATGTATGATATTTGAGTCTCATTCATTCTCTGAATTAAGAAGTAGGCAGTAGCAACTAAAAATGGAATTCCACCAAAGTCTTTATCTTCTTGTGAAGAAATTAGTAACTGATCTAACTTGGTCATCCTTCATTTGTCTCTAAAAGTCTTCCTTAGCCACACTCTGCCTGAGCTAGAATAATAAACTCCTTTTCATCTTGAAAACTATCCTGTGTTCAGTTTAGGTACATTTGGGCTTACATTAGTGGGGTTATATGCACAACAAAGGTTTATAAATTGTAGCATATCATACAAATGTGCTGATTAGGGTGGTGATTCTCATTTCATTTTTCTATATGTGGTAATGAATGTTGATGGTGAGACACAATGACTTAGCAGCATCAGACTAGTAGTCTCCTCTCTAACACAGCCCCTGACATAATTGTGAGTGTGTTTAATGCTTACATAGATGGCTCCTCTTACAGCCTTTCCTTCCAGCTATAAGGCAAATTCAATGCCAGTTACCTTCTCCTCCACTCCACTTCAGCAACACTTCAAAGGCCACACTGGACCTTTTCCTCACCTGGAATAATTCTGCTTGTGTAGTATTAGCTCCCTACATCTCAACTCTGACTAAATGTTCCTATTCTTTCAGTTCTTACTACCTTATGCCTACCTCATGCCTACCTCATTGTTCATTATTTACTTATTCAACTAGTATCTACTGCCTTTACAAACCCACTAAGCCCTCTGATTCCTTCACTTCGTTTGTTAATTCCAATTTCTAGGACCCTTCAGGCATCAGTTCCTTTCCCAATGAGTTCAGTGAGTGCATAACATCACATACACTTAAACACTCTTTTGCCAGCATCCTAGATTCCTTTGCTTCAGACAAGGGAAATAGGATGAACAAGAGAAGGGAATATAGCATGCTGGGAGAAAGGAAGGATGTATCAAAGGCAGCTCACTGTCCACCAAACGCCATGCCCCCTGACACAGAACAGAGCTGTTGCTCTCATAGCAGAGCCTCTTTCAGTCACTTAGTTCCTGAATGGCACTGAGCAAAGCCTCCATGCCAACCAGACACACCTACAGTGAGGCTGATACACAAGTGAAGAAAGAAATTCTATACTTTTAAGCCACTTAAATTTTGCAGGTATGTATAACAGCATCTAGCAATTCATTAGCAAATTTAAAGAGTGAAAGCAGAGACAGGAAAACAATAACTGAGGACACACGTTGTATGCTAGGCAATTTTTCTCTATAATTACATCCAATTCTCACCAGTCATGTGAAGCTATGTCTATTTTACAGACATGTGTTAGGAAACTTGAGCAACTTTTTATAAGATCACAACCAATCCTGCTCAGGTTTGTTTTGAAGTCCTTAAGAATTTTATAGGACTAATACATTTGTGATATTTCAAAATAAAAATACTTTGAAATTCATAACATATCTCAAATGTTTGAAATAAAAGTTATGAACAGGGAGTATAAAACCTTAATAATTTTAAATATGTTTTAAAATACTTTAAAATATACCTTTTATAACCCTAGCTGGTATGGCTCAGTGAATTCAGTGCTAGTCTGCAAATCACAGGGTCACCACTTTGATTTCCAGTCAGGGCACATGCCTGGGTGCAGGCCAGGTCCCTGGTAGGGGGCACGCTAGAGACAACAACACATTGATATTTCTCTCCCTCCCCTCTCTAAAATAAATAAATAAAATCTTTTAAAAGTACTTAAAAATAAAATATACCTTTTATAATATATTTGTTATTTCAAAATGTTTACGTATATTTATAAACTTGTTTTATATAAATAAACACTTTTTTCACCTGACAATCCCTCACAATTTTTGTCTTTCACCTAGGGCTACCATTTCTTACCAAACCTCTTGATGTACCTTCATAAGTGTGCTCTGCTCCTGGCATAATGTAAACACAGACCATGCTTTCCTTGAGTATATAAAATATGAGAGGAACTTAAATAGTATCACTCTGCATCATCAAGTGAGCAAATGCTGTTACATAATGAGGGAAGGGATTAAGGGACAGAGTAGAAAGTGAGCTTAGGCCAGCAGAAAAAATACACTAAAGAGAGAAGGGTAAAAGGGCAGGGCAGAGACAATGAAGAAGAGAAATATAGGATCAAAGGAAGGAAAACTTCTGTTCTGGCTAAGATGGAGGAGTAGGTAGAAACCCTTCGCTTCCTTGCACAACCAACCTTCCTTCCTTTCGCTTCCTGTCTAAAGTCAATAAACAACCAAAAGTGCCAGAAAATCAAACTGCATGGAAATCACACAACCAAGGAACTAAAGAAAAAATCAACCAGAACAACCAGATCACTAAGGCTGCCAGGCCCTCCACTCAGAAAAACCCAGGGAAGGATGCTGAGGGGTGGGGCTGACTGTGGAGCTCAGCAAAGCTGCGTGGGAAAACTGAGGGGAAACTTACTGGGAAAACTGAGACTCAGAGCTGACTGAGGGCTATGGCTGGGGATGACATGTTGGGAGATACTTCCAGTCTGACACAAGAGTCTGTTGGAAAGTACATTAGAGACAAGCAGGCAAGCTGTACTATTCCCTCTCTGGCCCCTCCCCCACAAGCAGTGCAGCAAAGAGGGTTGCCCTGCCTGGGTGAATACCTAAGGCCTCACCCCCTTACAGCCTATCAGCTGTGCCAAGACAAAGAAATATGGCCCAAATGAAAGAACAGAGCAAAACCTCATGAAAGAGAACTAAGTGATGAGATTGCCAACCTATCTGATGGAGAATGTAAAGCCCTGGTAATTAAAATGCTCACAGAACTGATTGAGCTTGGTTGAAAAATGAAAGAACAAATGAAAGATGCCCAAAATGAAATAAAGAAAAATATTCAGGGAATGGATAGTGACAAGAAGGAAACCAGGATTCAAAGCAACAATTTGGAATAAAAGGAAGAAATAAACATCCTACTGGATCAGAACAAAGAAACAAGAATTAAAAAAAATGAAGAGAGGCTGAGAATTCTCTGGGACAACCTGAAACATTCCAATATTTGGTTTATAGGGGTGCCAGAAGGAGAACAGCAGGAAGAAATTGAAAACTTGTTTGAACAAATAATGAAGGAAAACTTCCCCAATCTGGTGAAGGAAATAGACTCCCAGGAAGTCCAGGAAGCCCAGAGAGTCCCAAAGAAGTTGGACCCAAAGAGGAACACACCAAAGAACATCATCATTAAGTTACCCAAGATTAAAGACAAAAAGAAAATCCTAAAAGCAGCAAGAGATAAGGAGACAGTTAGCTACAAAGGAGTTCCCATAAGGCTATCAGCTTTCTTTTCAAAAGAAACCTTACAGGCAAGAAGAGGCTAGAAAGAAGTATTTGAAGTCAGGAAAGGCAAGGACCAACATCCAAGATTACTCTCTTCAGCACAGCTTTCATTTAGAATGGAAGGGCAGATAAAGTGCTTCCCAGATAAGGTCAAATTAAAGGAATTCATCATTACCAAGCCCTTATTATATGAAATGTAAAAGGACTTATCTAAGAAAAAGAAGATAAAAAATGTAAACAGTAAAATGACAACAAACTCAAAACTATTAACAAATAAACCTAAAGAAAAGAAAAACAATGAAAACAAAAACTAAGCCAACAACCAGAATAGGAACAGAATCAGAGAAATGGACAGCACACAGAGGGAGTTCAGTGGGCAGGGGGAAGGGAGGAATGGGGGTAAAGGTACTGGGAAGAGGAAGCATAGTTAGAAGGCATAAATAGATGGGGATAGATAAAAAATGATATAGGAAATAGAGGACTTAAAGAACTTATATGTACAATCCATGGACATGAACTAAGGAGGGTGAGGAATGCTGGAGGGTTTCGGGGGACAGGGTGGAGGGGGGATAAAGGGGAGAAATTAGGAAATCTGTAATAACATAATCAATAAAAAAACTTTAAAAAACTAATAGGAAATTGAAATAAATAAGTAACCACCTAAAAGGAGAGGGAGGGAATATAAGTAAAAGCCCTGAAGGGAAGACTAAAGGGAAATCAACAAAATGAAAAGGCCATCTACTGAATGGAGGAAAGTATTTGCAAATAGTTTATCTGATAAGGGGTTTTATATCCAAAATGTGTAAAAAGCTCACACAACTCTACACAAACACAATAAAAAACTCAATCTGACATACCAATTGGCAGAGGATCTGAATAGACATTTTTGCAAAGAAGACATACAGATGACCAGCAGGTACATGAAAAGATGCTTTATATCATTAATGTTCAGAGAAATGCAGATCAAAACCACAATGAGGTATCACCTCATGGCTGTTTGAATAGCTATCATCAATAAATCAACAAACAACAAGTTTCATAAGGATGTGAAGAAAAGGGGACCCTAATGCACTGTTGATAGGAATGCAGATTGGTACATCTACTGTGGAAACCAGTATGGAGGTTCCTCAAAAAATTAAAAATAGAACTAGGATATGATTCAGCAATTCTACTTCTGGGCATTTATGCAGGAAATGAAAATACTACTTGAAAAGATATATGTACTCCTTTGTTTCACTGTGACATAATTTATATTAGTTAAGATATGGAAACAACCTAAGTATCCCTAAATGAATGAATGGATGAAGGAAATGTGGTAGATATATTCAATGAAATATTAGTCATAAAAAATGAAATCTTGTCATGTGCAACAACATGGATGGACTTTGAGGGCATTACACTAAGTGAAATAAATCAGAGAGATAAATACTTGTATGATCTCACTTATATATAGAACCTAAAAACCAACCAAATACATCATGCTCCTCTATACAGAAAATACACTGGTGGTTGCCAGAGGTGGGGGTTGGAAGGGTACACAATGGGTAAATGGGGTCAAAAGGTATAAACTTCCAGTTATAAAATAAATGTCATAGGGATGTATGGCACAGCATGTTGACTATAGTTAATAATACTGTATAGTATATTTGAAAATTTCTCAGAGTACATCTTAAAAGTTCTCATCAGAAGAAAAAAATTGGGTGACAACTGTTAACTAGACTTAACTGTGGTTATCATTTTACAACACATATAAATATCAAATTGTCATGTTATAGACTTGAAATTAACATAATGTTATATGTCAGTTATACCTCAATAAAATATTTTAATTAAAAAAAGAAAAAAGAAATGAGCAACCACCTAGAAGCAGAGGGAGAGAGAGTTAAGTGAAAGCACTGAGAGGGGCTATAAAAAGGAGTTTAAAAAAGAAGACAGAAAAGCCAAAGGCAGTAAGACAGAGCATAAATTTGAAATGAAAGCAAAGAAAAGAATAAAGAGTACCGGCAGAAGTCATCATGCCTCTCACAAGCCTGGTATAATTCTTTTACCAGCTGTGAGACATCCTCCTCTCCCTTCACCGTCCTTCCTCACTGCCCCAGTGCCCTGTCCCTTCGCCAGGGATCTGTCTCATGTGGAAACTCTGGGGGAATGTCAATATATTCATCTCTGAGGCAGTCCTTTTCCCTACAGAAAAAAATGTATTGCTATGTGTTTCAATTATCCATAAGATAATTTAAAATTTAAATTTTTTAAATTTCTTGGACCAAACCATTTTTTAAAAATTTAAGTTCAATCACATATTCAGCTTTTTTAAATGAGTTCAGTTCAACATATCAGTGCAGCCTTCAAGACTGTAATTCACTTTGCTAGTTTTTTTCATGCCCTAGCATATAAGTTAGTGTCTAGTTTAAAACTAAAATCACTAGGTCTTGCCAGCATAATAATGACTTTTCATATTATCATTCTGAAAGTAGGACTGCTTTAGGAAATTCATATATGTCCATAGGAAATGACATAGTTCAGAATATACCTGCAATCAATCATTAATCTATATGTTAAATATATAACAGGAAAATTGATGGCTTAGCCATAGGGGTCTTTAGTTCTGAGCCCATCATAGGAGTTTCCAAAGAGAAGAGAGAATTTGGAGCAGATTTCTGAGACTGGCCATGTAGAAATGACCTTGGAGGTTAGACAGAAAAATCTCTCTGCACAGCTCAAGTGCAAGGGCAGACTAGGGAAACATGCCACACAGGGGTAAGGGGGAAAGAAATTAGTTTCCCTCTTCTGCTCCCAAAAGTTGTGTCCACAGGTGACTCCATGTGAGGATGGAATATAGGGATGCTAGCACTCAGCTAGAGATGAGCAAGGCTCCCCAGAGATTCCTATATGATGAAGAAACCCCAAGTGTGGCCCACAAGGTTAGAACCCCAGGAATGTGAGCATCAGGCCAAGACTCCACTTTCCCTTCATGTTCATATCTAGCTCTAATGGTTATGGCAATTTTTATAAGGAAATAAAAGTTCTTATCACTTCCATATGCACAAGAAAAATTAGAAACAAAAAATGCATTGAAATATAGATACTGAGTGGTTACTCACCAAGTCTTGAAATATGCATCATTCAGTTTTGTGCTTTACCTGAATAACAAATTATTACATGGTCTTGTTCTATGACGAGGCTTACTAGTGAATGACACTACAAATGTTAAATTTTATATGCCAAACATCTAATGCACACACACTTCAGCAATCACACAGTGTTAGAGGGACCTCATAAAGCACTGAAAGCAGTGAAGACTTTTCGAAAGTTTGCTCATATCACAACCTAGCAGAGAATATACTTTTAACTTCATAACTGGGGACACACAAATATACACTCAAACACTCACAAATAAAAAAATCATGAAACAATGTGTATCTCTGTCATGATACATTGAAACATTAAAGAATATAACGTATCTCAATGCTGAGGATCATTAAGATATAGGGATGTATATAAATAGAAAGTAAATTGGTTAAATGATTCACCATCATAAAAAGAGCAGACTAATGAAAATGAAGTAAAATGAGCACACTGCACTGATTCTCCTTTCTACATTTTTTAAAGACAGACTATTCTTGGGTATGGCTGAAGTCTGAATACAAGGGAATAAATTATAACATTAAAATTCCTACTTCAATAATGCTTCCCAAACTTTCAACATGTTAAGTAAAAGTATGTGTACAAGGGTTAAAATGTTCCTACCATAAAGTGTTTTTACTCATTTTCATTTACTTCAAAAGAAATTAACAAAAATATTCATTTCCACCATAATCCACGAAGCCATACTTTTACCAAGTGTTATATCAAATTCTTATTTTTTGAACAAGTCAATATTTTATTATTTATACAACTTTAAAATTCTACAAGATTTTTTAACCTATAATGCATTCTTCACTGCACTAAGAACTTTGCAAAAAGTTTTAATAAAAAGTATACATTCATTAAGAAATAATTCAATTTTTATTTTTGGCCCAATGATTAAAAGACTCCCAACCAAATGATATTTTAAAATATTTCAATCTTTGAGCAATGTGTATTAAGTTCTTGTCATTAACCATTCACTCATTAGCCTAAATGAAAAAATTAAAAATAGATTTAAAAGCATGCTATTTTTAATGAAAATGTTAACATTTAAAAAATGGTTTAGTGTATGTGTTTTCCAATATTTTTGAAGAATAATATAATGGTAACTACTACATTAACAAAAACAAAGGAAATTGGCAGTCAAGTGAAGTTTTTATTCTCTTCTTTGTGAATCTCCAGCTACCCATTTCATGCACTCAAGTCTAACGCTAATAAGCAAAAAAACACAGAGGAGGTGTGTCCAGTTTCATGAGGATATTTTAAGGCTGAGAAAGCCCATGTAATTATTAGGATCAAGAGAAAAGCAAATTAATGAAGACTCAAATATTAGGTGTAAGCAGAAGAGTAGCAACCATCAATTGGTGGTGTTGATATTTATTTAGAGCCAAAGAAACACTAATTCTTTCTTGCAAAGACCATCTGCCTTGAGCGCTGTACTGCTAAGCCTAAGCCATACAGTCTTTACTCCACCCATTCTCTGCTCTGGCTCAGTGATGTGATTTTATATATTTGTTTATTTATTTTACAAGAGAACTTCATTGGTAAACTTTTTAAACCATCATTAACTTGGCACCAACTCATCAGTTAATTAACTGTTAACAAATTCTTCTAGCTATGATTGCTACACAGATATTTTATCTTGTTGTTAATTAGTAATTATGCACTGGCAAGAAAAACAGTGTTTCTTTCCAATTATCCCAGAACTCAGTGATTATTTAAACTTGGCTAATTAGCATTAGAGGACTATACATCTTCTGGGCAAATTGAGTTTGATAATCCCTATTAAAATATACATGGTGGTTGTTGACTTGTAACAAGAAAAAAAAAGTGGCAGTTCAAACGGTATTAGAGAATGAGGCAAATGGGGGCCCATTAAAATTTCCCCAACTGCTCTAATGAGAATGCTGATGGTCATTTCTGCCTAGTTCAGCATCTGTTTGACTTCTGGCATGTGTCTCTGGTATGAAAGGAGTGTCCTCAAGCCCATTTGGCTTATCACAATGTAACCCATGAGTCTGAAGCAATTTCAGTCCTTTATAAAGTGGCACATTGAAATCAGAAGCTTACACTTGTGGAATAAAAAACTTTTAAGTGTAAAAATGATGCCATATAATGGAAATGCCCTGACTTTTTTTAAAAACAAGTAGGCAAAGCTTAATGGGGAACTTTTAGAAATATTGTTTATGAAATCTAGTACCTGCTTTCTCCTTACCCAATGGCTGTGAAGATTGAAAAATAGCTACTTTCTAGGCTCCATCACCTATTGTACACACTTAAAAATTATATTTGCATTAAGGTAGTCAATGTTTTCCAAGATAGAACTTGGACAGCAATAAACATAAAAAGAAAAAGATGATAAGTTAGAGTTCATCAAAATTTAAAACATCTATGCATTATAAGAATCCACTGAGAAAAAGAAGAGGCAAGCTATGAATAGGAAAATAGATTCATGAAACTTACATCTGACAAGGTAGTGGTATCTAAAACTCCTATAACTCAATAGTAAGACAATTCAATGTTTTAAAATAGGCATAATATTTGAACAGACATTTGACAAAAGTGATCAATAAGCACATGAAAAGGTGCTTAACATTATTAGTCATATAGACAATGCAAATTAAAACCACAATATGGTACCACCAAATACCCAGCAAAATGGGTAAAATTAAAAACATCGACAACACCAATTGTGGTGAGGATTCAGAGCAATTGCAACTCCAACAGAGTGTTGCTGAGAGGGTATAAAAGTACAATCATTTTGGAAAAAGGTCTAGCAGTTTCATATAAAACAATACCCAGCATTGTCACTACTATTACCTAATAAAAATAAAAACATATATAGTTGACCCTTGAAGAATGTGGATTTGAAGTTCATGGGTCCACTTATCCACAGGTTTTTTCAATAAATACCTATATTGTTTTCGATCCATGATTGGGAATTCAAAGATGCAAAGGGCTGACTGTATGCATCGATCTACATACATTTTATAATAGGGAGTTGAGTATCAGTGGATTTTGGTATCTCTGGGGTCCTGGAACCAATCCATTATAGATACCAAGGACCAATTAAGTTTTGGGGAAGTTAAAATTACATAAGGATTTTCAACTGTGCAGGGTGCCAGTGCCCCACATGGTTCAAAGGTCAACTGTAGTCACAAAAAGACTTGTACAGTATGTTCACAGCAGCTGTTCATGCATAATAAATAAAAACTAAAAATAATGCAGGTGTCTAATAATGGGGCAAGAAGGGGAAGGGTCAAGTCAAGGAACATGTATAAAGGACCCATGGACATGGACAACAGGGGGGAGGATTGACTGTGGAAGGTGGAGGGTAAGCAGGGTAGGGGAGAGTAATGGCAGAAAAATGGGGGCAACTGTAACTGAACAACAATTTTTAAAAAAGGAAAAATGAGGGAATGCTACTAAGCAATAAAAAGAACAAACTACTGATATACATAACATGGGTAATTCTCAGATCCATTATGCTGAGTTGAAGTCTTATACAAGGGTACATACTAAATGATTGCATTTATACAGTTCTAGAGGAGGCAAAATGGATCTATGGTGTAATAAAATGAAAATGGTGGTCACCTCTGAGAAGAGGGAGTAAGAGTTGGTGGAGGAGAGGCATGAAGGAAATTTCTGGCATTAAGGTTCTATATTTTGATACTTTGAGAGGGGTTTGGGTTACACAGATGTGTACATTTATCAAATCACATGTTATATATCCTTAAGATTTCTGTATTTCATTATTAAAAATTTCACCTAGATGGTGGCTCCTCCCTGCAAAAATTCTTGCAACTTTAATGTATGTTTAAAATTTTTCTTTAAAAATTTTTAAGTATGTTTTATTGATTATGCTATTACAGTTGTCCAATTTTTTCTTCCCCTTTATTCCTCTCTGCCCTGTCCCCTCTCCACCAGCATTCCCCCCACTTAGTTCATGTCCTTGGGCCATATATATACATTCTCCATCCCCATATTATTCTTAACCTCCCTGTCTATTTTGTAACTACCAATTATGTTTCTTATACCCTGTACCTTTTCCTCCATTCTCTGCCCCCCCCATCAATAACCCTTCATGTGATCTCCATTTCTGTGATTCTGTTCCTGTTCTAGTTGTTTGCTTAGTTTATTTTGTTTGTGCTTTTTTAGGTTCAGTTGTTGATAGTTGTGGGTTTGTTGTCATTTTACTGTTCATAGTTTTGATCTTCTTTTTCTTAGATAAGTCCCTTCAACATTTCATATAATAAAGGCCTGGTGATGATGAAATCCTTTAATTTGACCTTATCTGGGAAGCACTTTATCTGCCTTTGCATTCTACATGATAGCTTCTCTGGGTAAAGCAATCTTGGATGTAGGTCCTTGCCTTTCACGACTTTAAATACCTATCAGCTCATGGTTTTATGGGAACTCCTTTCTAGGTAACTCCCTCCTTTTGTCTTGCTGCTTTTAAGATTCTCTCTTTATCTTTAATCTTGGATAACTTAATTATTATGTGCCTTGGTGTTTTTTTCTTGGGTCCAATTTATTTGGGACTCTCTGGGCTTCCTGAACTTCCTGGAAATCTATTCCCTTCACCAGATTGGGGAAGTTCTCCTTCATTATTTTTTCAAATAAGTTTTCAATTTATTGCTATTCCTAGTCTCCTTCTGGCATCTGCATAACTCAGATGCTAGAATGTTTAAAGTTTTCCTGAAGGTTCCTAAGCCTCTCTTTTATTTTTTTTTGAATTCTTGTTTCTTCCTTCTGTTCTGGTTGAATGTTTATTTGTTCCTTCTGTTCCAAATCATCAATTTGAGTCCTAGTTTCCTTTCCTTCATTGTTGATTTACCGTATACTTTTCTTTACTTCACTTTGCATAGCTTTCACTTCTTCCTCTGTTTTGTGACTGTAGTCAATCATTTCTGTGAGCATTCTGATTACCAGTGTTTTGAACTCTGCATCTGACATGTTTGCTATCTCCTTGTCGCTTAGTTCTTTTTCTGGAGTTTTGATCTGTTCTTTCATTTGTGCCATATTTCTTTGTCTTGGCACACCTGTTGTATTGTAAGCAGCAGAGCCTTAGGTATTCACCAGTGCAGGGCAACCCATGTTGCTGTGTTGTGGTGCTGTTGTGGGGGGCAGTCAGAGAGGGAACAACGCTGTTTGCTCTATTCACATCCCACTTTTAGTCACTTCTCCTACTACCCACAAGTAAATTGGGCCTTTCTGGTACTGATTCTCAGGTGGGTGGGTTTGTGTTTGTTCCAGAACCCTGTGGTATCTCCAACAATCTCCCCTGTGAAACTGGAAGTTTCTCCTGCTACTGCAACACCCGCACAGGTTTTTACAGTCAGAGGTTTTGAGGTTTTCTTTTCCTATGCTAGATTCCAGGGTTGTGCAGTCTGTCTAGTTCCCCAGTTGTTCC
Organism: Phyllostomus hastatus; assembly: GCF_019186645.2. NCBI lineage: Eukaryota > Metazoa > Chordata > Mammalia > Chiroptera > Phyllostomidae > Phyllostomus > Phyllostomus hastatus. The sequence continues at coordinate 45,692,362 of NW_025334041.1, forward strand.
TCCTGGCTTATCCACATGTGAATATGGGATTCCTTGGTCTGCGAGCTGCCACTTTACCTGCCTGGTCCTCCAGTTTCACCTACCCAGTCTACTGCCTTGCTGCTCATCCTCTCCGCCATGGCTGCCTGTCTCCTGCCCCTCCTACTGGTCTGGAGGAATGATTCTACTTTAACTCCTTGTCGTTGCACTTCCATACAGTTCAATTTTCTGGCAATCCTAGGTGTTTTTTGTTTTTAAACTTGATAAAATTTAAAACAAAATTTAAATTTTGTCATTTTGTCCTTATTTTGGCTGTCCTTTTAATTGTGTGAGGAGGCAAAGCATATCTCCCTACTGAAGATTTTCATATCAAAATGTTAAAAAGTATATTGAGATTACTCAATCCCTATCAAATTACTTCAACCCTCTATCAAATTACTTTAAAAAATAACTTCAGATCTGGCTGCTTGGCTCAGTGGATTGAGCACTGACTGGAGAACCAAAGGGTCATTGGTTTGATTCCCAGTCAGGGCACATACCTGGATTGTGGGTCAGGTCAGGTCCCCAGTATGGGGTGCGCAAGAGGTAACCACACATTAATATTTCTCTCCTTTCCTTTTTCCCTCCCTACCCCTCTATCCAAAATAAATAAATAAATAAATAAAGTCTTTAAATAATAACTTCAGTTCATTAGATGAGTAATGTAACATAAAACCATGTAAATGTAACTGTGATTGCATGTCTTTCGCCAATTCATTTGGTAACATCTGCCTTGCACAGGGGGAAGGAGGTGTGACTGCTTTTCTGTTTGATTTTGTGCTTCCAGAAGCATGCTTATCTGGCATGTGTTTATATGTGTGTTTATGCAGTGTGTGCCCCCAAATCTGTTTATTCTACTTGAATCTGTTATTGTCATAACAGAATTTCATTAAATGCTATATAAACTAATGAGAAGTGAATACTCCTAAGAAAGAGATATGTTGTATATATACAAAGTTGAATTCTATATACAGACTTGATAAAAAGAGGCTAAAAATAATTCTGTTTTTAAATATTAGTAGAAAAGATACCTATAAAAGATTAGAAAACAAAATCATAAATATGTAGAAATTTGCACTCAGACTTATTCATAAGTTTGTTATATTCTTGCTGCATTTTAAAGAAAATAAACTGGAAATGTGCTTTTTGTAAAAAAATAATAATAATGATAATAAAACAAACCTCAAAAATTAAAACTTCAATCAGTGGATCCAAATTTACACAGTCTTTAGCTGACATCTGAAAACTTAAAAATTTATTATCTGATCATTGTATTTAATATCAAAATTCACACAAGTACTCTCAGTTACCCTCTCCCTAGATTGACTGTTTTTTAACAAATTATGTTATTTAGTCATTCATAGAAAATAAACAATAAAAATAACCAATTTTTAAAAACTGAATTAATACCAATACTGATCATGTCAAATAGTAGGGTTTCTATAGTTTTCTCAGTAGGTGAACATGGAGGTATAAGTATTTGGGAAAGCAAGATGAATTTCTAAACTACATGTGTGTGTATATTTTCTTACAGTTATATCTGTTATACTGTAACCATTTTCACATACCATTAAATATTAATCACAAATACAATTTTAGGACTTCCAGTCAATATGGAGGCATATGTAAACATGGCTCACCTTCTCACATAACCACAGCAAAAATTACACCTACACTACAAAACAGTATCACCCACAATGATCAGAAAGTCAAGCTATATGGAAGTCCAACAAGAAGGGAATTACAGAAGTCACATTCATCCAGACACGCAGGAGGGGCAGAGATGCAAAGACATGAAGACACAAAACAGGCAGCCTCACACTCATGAGTAGTAGATAACTATCAGGAGGGATACCTCAGGAGTGAGGGACCCCAGCCCCACACCAAACCACCCAATCCAGGGTTCCAGTTCTGGAAAGATAAGCCCCCATAACTTCTGGCTGTGAAAACCAGTGGGGTTTTGGGTGACGGAAGAAACTGCAAGATTCCCAGGTGTCTCTTCATAAAGGGCCTGCAAAAGATTTAGGACTTATGCAGACTCAGTCTCTCTGGTGCTCCAGCACCAGGGCAGCAGCTGGAAGGTCACCAGTGACATACAGGGAGAAACTGAAGTATCTGGCATTAGAGCAAGTGCCAAGGTACAGCTTCCTCCTGAACAAAATTCCAGAGGCCAGGCAGTGGCTATTGTCCCTTTCCTGAGCCCTCCCTCACACAGAGCCACAGAACCACACCATATCTAAGACTCCCTCAACCTGGTTTGTACAGGTTGCCCCATCAGGCTCTGTCCCATCCAGCTTATCAGTGTGCTTTCCTACAATAAGCCACGCTACTAAGACAGGCAGTCAAAGCAGCTCTACCTAATAAATGGAAACAACACAGGAAGGCTGCCAAAACTCCAGAAAAAGAACTAAAAAAATGAGATAAGCAATCTTTCAGATGCAGAGGTTAAAATATTGGTTATTAGGATGCTCAAGGAACTCACTGGTTACTTCAATAACATAAAAAAAGACCCAGGCAAAAATGAAGGTTACACTAAATAAAATGGAAAATTTACAGGGAATCAAGAGTGGAGTGGATGAAGATGAGAATCAGATCAATGATTTGTAACACAAGGAAGAAAAAAACATTCAATCAGAACAGCAAGAAGAAAAAAGAATAAAAAAATGAGGACAGTGTAAGGAACATCTGGGACAACTTCAAATGTACCAACATTTGAATCATATAGGTGCTGGAAGAAGAGCAAGAAAATTAAAGAACAAGAAATTTAAAACTTATTTGAAAAAACAATGAAGGAGAACTTCCCTAATTTGGTGAAGGAAATAGACATACAAGTTCAGGAAACACAGAGAGTCCCAACAAAATAGACACAAAGAGGTCCCAACAAGACACATCATAATTGAAATGCCAAAGGTTAAAGGTAAAGAGAGAATCTTAAAAGCAGCAAGAGAAAATTACAGAGTTACCTACAAAGGAGTTCCCACAAGGCTGTCAGTTGATTTTGCAAATGAAACTTTGCAAACTAGAAGGGATCGGCAAGAAGTATTCAAAGCAATGAAAAGCAAGGACCTACATCTTAGACTACTCTATCCAGCAAAGCTATTATTTAGAATGGAAGGCAGATAAAGTACTTCCCAGACAAGGTAAAGTTAAAGGAGTTCATCATCACTAAGCCATCATTATATGGAATACTAAAGGAACTTACTTAAGAAAAAGAAGATCAAAACTATGAACATTAGAATGGCAATAAATTCACAACTATCAACCATTGAATCTAAAAAAAAAACAAACTAAGCAAACAAGCAGAACAGAAACAGAATTATAGACATGGAAATCATTTGGAGGGTTATTGGTTTGAAGGGGGAAGGGGAAATGGGGGGAAAGGTACAGGGATTAAGAACTACAAACTGGTAAGTACAGAATAGATGGAATGTTAAGAACAGTAAGGAAGGTGAAATAGCCAAAGAACTTATATGCATGACTCATGGACATGAACTAAGGGTGGGACACTGCTGGAGGGAATAGGTGGCACCTGGGGTATGGGGAAAAGAGGAGAAAAACTGGGACAACTGTAATAGCATAATCAATATAATATATTTTAAAAATATATCATTTTAATGGCAATATAATATTGCTTCACATCAATACTCTAACATATTTCATCAGTCTCCTATTATTGGACATTTACATTATTTTCAGATTTTAGTGCTTTGGTGAATAATTATATACATCAAGCTTTGTCTACATTTAATTTTTTTAATTTATAATTGATTTGCAAAGGTAAAAAATTACATCAAAGTATATGAACATTTTAATCTCTTAGTTTACATATTGTCAGATTGCTTTCTAGATAACTAGACCTATTTTCCAGCACCAGTGTCAGAATTAACTATTCATGATTTTAAACATCTTGGTTAAATTAAAAATATAGCATCTCATAATTGTTTTAATTATGCATTTTTATTAAAAGTAAGTTGAAAATTTTACTCAAATTTGGACATTTGTCTTTCTTCTTTTGCAAGTGGCATGAGTTTTTGTTACTTTTCTCTTAGAGTACTGGTTGTTTTCTTTTGGTTGTATAAAGGCTAAAAGTCATTTTATACTTAGGGCAAAAATGTTTGTTCATCTTTTAAATTTTTAAATATTAGCATTTTTAAATTTACACAAGCAATTCTTCATTGTCAGAAAATTAGAAAACAAAGAAAAACATATTGGATGTGCTAAGATTAGACCATTCTTACATTCCAGGTATTTTTTTTAATCACTCAGTCATAATACACTTTTCCTTAAAATATTGCTTCTAAAACTGTCCCATGTAAAACTAGTTTTGGAAGATGTAACAAATGTTCTTTGGGGAAAAATAAAACTCCACACTAATATAAGTTTTTGAAAAAGCTTATGAAGGCTGTTTTTAAAAATTCATGATGTAAAAAGGTATATTAGTTACTACTCAACAATTAAAAGACTGATAATCCAATTTTTAAAATAGGTAAAGGCCTTGAATAAACATTTCTCCAAAGATACACAAATGACCAATAAATACATAAAAAGATTTCCAAAATCATTAGTCATTAGGAAAATGAAAATCAAGCCACAATGAGATACCATTTCCTACCTGGTGAAGGAAGAGGAGCAGGAGGGGAAGAAGAAGAGAGTAATAAGTCCTATCAATAATGTGGAGACTTGTGCTCTTTTCCTCCCTTGCTGCTTGAAGATTGGCAGCCATCATGAACAACACAGTGACTAACTGGACCAGGAAGTTCATGACTAACAGACTACTCTAGTGGAAACAAATGGCCACTGATGTCCTTCACCCTGGCAAGGCAACAGTACCCAAGACAGAAGTTCCAGGGAAACTAGTCAAAATGTACAAGACTACACCAGATGTCATCTTTGTGTTTGGATTCAGAACCCATTTTGGTGGTGGCAAGACAATTGGTTTTGGCGTGATTTATGATTCCTTGGATTATGCAAAGAAAAATGAACCCAAACACAGACTCTCAAGATATGGCCTGTATCAGAAGAAGAATACCTCAAGAAAATAGAGAAAGGAATGCAAGAACAGACTGAAGAAAGTCAGGGGGGACTGCAAAGGCTAATGTTGGTGCAGGCAAAAAGTGAGCTGGAGATTGGACAACAGAAGGAGCAAAGATTCTTCAGTGACTTTATCTGTCATGATTATGCAGATTTTTCATGAGAAAATTAATAAACTAAAAATAAAAAAAAAGAATGTGGAGACTTGTTACACATTGTTTGCAGCAGGGGCTGCAAAACGGAGCACCTGCTACAGAAAACAGTTTGGCAGTTCCTCAAAAAGTCAAACAGAATTACCATGTGACCCAGTAAGTCCACTCCTATGTATATACCCTAAAGAATTCAAAATACATGTTCATATGAGGGACTTGTACATGAATATTCATAGGAGTGTTATTCATAATAGCCAGAAATGGAAACAACCCAAATATCCATCAACAGATGAATGGGCAAATAAAGTATGCAATACCCATAGAATGGACTATTATTAAGCCATAAATAAGAATGACATACATCATTCTTCAACATGCTTCAATGTAGATGAACCTTGAAAACATGTTAAGTAAAAGACGTCAGTCACAAAAGGCCAATATTATATGATTTCACTTTTATAAAAATAAATCCAGTCCAGAATAGGTAATCCTCAGAGACAGAAAGTAGACTAGTGGTTTCCAGCAGATGGGAGGAGAAAGGATTTGAAACTGACTGCAAAGGGGCATGAGATTCTTTCTGGGGTGGTGGAAATGTCTTCAAATTAGTTAGTGGTGATAATTGCAGAATATAGTGAATATACTAAGAATAACTAAATTCTACACTTTAAAATAAGTTTTAGAAGCTCCAAGATGGTGGTAGAATATGTGGAAACTATACTCACCTTCTCCCAGGAACAGACTGGAATTACAACTAAATTATGGAACAATCATCCTTAGTAACCAATTGAAGACTGAAGGAAAAGAAGTCTTATAACCAAGAATTTACACAAGAAGCCACGTTGAAACTGGTAGGAAAGGCAGTGAAACAAAAAGGGCTGGTTCTACTCCCATGGGCAACAGCTGAGGTTTTGAGAGACACCTCAACTGTAAGGGGTTCACCCTGAGAAGTGTGGGGTTTAAGCCCAAAGCTGGGCTTCCCAGGCCAGAGCACCAGAGCTGGGAAGAGGCATCCATATAACTTCTGGCTGGGAAAACCAACAGGTATTCAGTTCAAAATGGAGAGACAGGAATTCCCTACAGACATGGGCACTCTCTTAAAGGGCCAATACACAAAATCTTATTTGCAGCCACTTACCTTGGGCTCTGGTGAAGGGAGAGCAGAATAAACTGGAGCCATATAAGGAGAATCTCAGGTTTGTTTCTCAAAGGAAAGAGGTGAAGAGACAGCTGCCAGGATCCCTATATTGAGTCACTGTTCCATACCACAGACATCATCTTTCTAGGGTAGTACATTCCCCTCTTCACAGTATCAGCCTGGGGGAATAGAATAGAGACACCCTCTGGACTCCCACTTGCCCCACCCTATGGAGCTTATGCCCTGCTGAGGAGTAAGCTGCCTGGGCCAGGGTGTAGATGTTTAGCCAAACTCAGTGACTGAGTTGTGTGGCTTTGGGGTGTGGGTCATTTCCCCTACTTCTCCATGAACCTTTCAGTGCTTCCCCTTCATGGGAAATACACTAGAACAACCCTCCAGGCTTCTGGCAGACACACCCTCTGAGCTCTGGATCCAGAAGCCCCAACTACCTGATTCCTAGCAGCTTCACCCTACCATGGTAACAGCAAAATGTGGGACAGCCTGAGTTGAGTGGCTCTGGAACAGGGGCCATACTCCCCTACTTCCCTAAAGCTAGGCTGACAACTCCCCCTCACAGGAGATCCACTATCCCCATCTACCTGATTCCCAGTAGCTCCATCCTGTTGAGCTCCCTCTCCTCTTGGCAGAATCTGGGACAGACTGAGTTGTGTGACTCCAGAACAGGGGCCATATTTTCCTCCCATGCCCCAGCTGTGCAGAGCCCTTCACATGGCCAAATCTATGTCTGGTTGGGCCTGATAAACTCTGCTGACCTCAAGCTGATGACTCACTAAGACCCCACCCCACTAAAATGGTGTGAGAGCACCCAGCGGGTGGCAGTTATGTTTCATATTGTGGGGACATTTGCTGAGTGGCTTTCAGACCCAGCATTGGCACCAACGTTAAACTTGTACCAATCTGGTGAACACCATTTGCATTTCCCTGGTGACTCACTGTGAACCTACCTCATGCAACTCTAGTACCGCCAAAGGCTCTTTCACGTACCAAGCCTAACAGAGAGCTATCAGGCAGAGGCCAGCAGAGGCAGATCTCAAGGTGCCTTGGGACTTTTTCTGACCTGCCCAAGGGCCTGGTGCTGGTAAAAGCTGGTATTGGTGTGTAGCTTCCTGTGTGCACTCAGGCCTAGCAGAGGCAGCCACAAACTGTGAATCACTTTGTGTCTCCAAAGAGGTTGCCCAGGGTCAGTCACAGGTAGTATCTGATATTTGTCTGCACCAGAGTCCTTCCCAAGAGGAAATCAGTCCAGCACACCCTCTAGCCAGCTTCAGGCAACATCAGAGCAAGATCTAATAAGCTTCACAAATGGCACATCCAAAGGGAGATCTCAACAGTCACCAAACCCTGATGAAGCAAATTTTGATTTATTTGGTTAGCACCTGCACAGCAGCAGGCTGTGGTAGGGTTTGAGCCTCAATAACAGCCAGGTTGATCTCATGCAAGGACAAACCAATAACAATCAAGACTCAATTAAAACAAGAGGATCCATACAACATACACAAGGAACATTCCTGAAACACCCAGCCCAGGTGATCAAGGAGACTGTACCACTGGACCCCACAGGATATCCACTACATAAAGCAACCTCACAAAGACTGGAAGTCATAGCAGATCTATCTAATGCATAGAAACAAAAACAAAGAAGTCAAAATGGGGAGACAAAGAAACATGCTTCAAATGAAAGAACAGAAAAAAATCTCTAGAAAAAGGTAAATAAAATGGACACAGCAATTTATTAAACACAGAATTCAAAGTTATAAAGATCCTTAGCAGCATGAAAAGGACATAGAAACCATTAAGAAGGACCAGTAGAAATGAAGAATATAGTAGCTGACATGAATAATACACCAGAAAGAATAAATAGCAGGTTAAAGGAAGCAGAGGATCAAATCAGCAAATTGGAAAACAAGGTTAAAAAATACACCCAACAACAGTCAAAAAGAAAAAATTTGAAAAAGAAAAAGTGTTGGTGAGAATGCAGAGAAAAGTGAACTCCTGTGTACTTCGGTGAGAATGTAGATTGGTGCAGCCACTGTGGAAAGCAGTATGGAGTTACTGCAAAAAATTAAAAATGGAACTTCCCTATGACCCAGCAATTCCACTTCTGGGAATATATCTATAGAAACTGGAAACACTAAGTTGAAAGAATATACATATCCCTATGTTCACTGCAGCGTTATTTTCAATAGCCAAGATTTGGAAGCAGCCCATGTTCATCAATAGATGAGTGGATAAAAATGTTGTGGTACATTTATAGAATGGAATACTACTTGGCCATAAGAACAAAATCTTATCCTTTGAGACAGCATGGATGGACCTGTAAAGCATTATGCTAAGTGAAATAGGCCAATCAGAGAAAGATAAGTACCATATGATTTCACTTATATGTGGAATATAGTGAACACAATAAACTAACAAACAAAATAGAAACAGACCTATATATACAGAGAACAGATGGACAGCTGCTAGAGGGGAGGGTGGTTGCAGGACTGAGTGAAATAGTGAAGTGATTGAGCAAAAAAATTTTTTTAAAAAACTCACCCCACCCCCGACAAAAAGTCTCAACAGTGTGGTAATCACCAAAGGGAAAGGGGGTTGGAGGTATGTAGAAGAGACTAAAAGGGGGATAATTGGTAATGGAAAGCATCTTGACTTGGGGTGGTGAACACACAATACAATGTATAGATGATGTATTATAGAGTTGTATACCTGAAAACTATATAATTCTATTAACCAATGTCACCCCAATAAAATCAATAAAGGAGAAAAAGTAAATTTCATGTTGTGGAAATTATATCTCAAAAATAAAAACAAAAAGAGCATATTGAAGTCTCTAAGAGGTATTGTTTAACTTTGTTTAACTAGCATATTACAAGCTTTTTACTACTGTAATACTCTTTTTCCATGTAAGACCTATTAACACTCTCAAGACACTAATGTTTGCAAGAAGCAGTGTGGAAAAAGCTGTTATTAACACAATATTTTCAAAGTCAGTCTAAGATGTGGCTAATAACAGCTCCTTATTGAGATGAGACAAGAAGAGAGATAAGGGGTGAGCTAGGGGCTTGAAAGATAAACTTCATCAACCTCACAATTATTCAGTGAGCTGCTCACTTGTTCTATTCTCTAGAACCAGAAAGCCAACCCCCTGCTGAGTTCTTAATTTTATAACAGATTTTTCTCCATTTTTGTTCTTATTGTTAGAAATGTTATCAGATCATATAGGTTAAAGTCAGGTTTAAGAAACTGTCTCATAATGCAAATATTTATTTTAAAAAGAAAACAATTAAGGATAAACTGAATATCTCCCCAGAATATGATCTGTTATAGCTCCATTTACTTTACATTTAACTTGCTATTTGCCAGAGTTCATGTGGAGAGGAACTCTTCTGAAAGAGACCCAGAATCAACAGAGTTAATTAGGTGATAACAACACATGGTTCTAATGTATGAAAACATGTAGGAGGAAAAGCAGGAGGGAGCTCGGTCTGAACTTTTACCAAAATATTAACAATTTTTGCTATTCTGTTTTGCTAAAATGGCAACACCCACACTATCAAGTATCTTTCCATTTAGACATTCAGAGTCCTGAAAACAGTAATTTAGTTGTGTGCTTGCCTCAGAGAGCAGCCTACATGTCTATTGGGCTACATGCAAAAAAACTGAGCATCAAAGGGTTGAATACAAACAAAAGAACAGAAGACAAGAGTGGAAACAGAACTGGCATGTGGTGAAATGCCTTTTTTGGATTCCTACATCCATTTTCAAATTCATAAGTTGCATCCAGAGCTGTTTTCTAGAAGATGTTAAAAATTTACTCTCACTCTTCTTAAAGAATATTTCAAAGATAATTTATCAGAATTACTTTTAGGAAGTAATGACATTATAAAATTATTTTAAATTGTTGTCAGATTCAACTGCCAGGAAAGAAGCCAACTTTATCCAAGAGTATTTATAAATCAATTATTATGAACATGGAACATAAACTCATTTATCATTATCTGGATATCCAATAAAGAGGACTAGAAAACTGCAAAAGTACACCACATTACAAGCAAAATAACTGTTGGATCAGAGTCAATCTTTGAAGTTTATTCTTTTAAGCATGTACTTCGATCTTGTCTGCTGTTAAAATGGATAGTCTGGCATACTCTGTGAAGTGACACTTCTTCTTTTTTAGATTCAGCTGTTGATACTTGTGAGTTTGTTGTTATTTTAATGTTCATGGTTTTCATCTTCTTTTTCTTAGATAAGTCCCTTTAACATTTCATGTAATAATGGCTTGGTGGTGATGAACTCCTTTAGCTTTAATTTTCTGGGAAGAACTTTATTTGCCCTTCCATTCTAAATGATAGCTTTGCTGAATACTAAGCAAACAACCAGAACAGAAGCAGAATCATAGATATGGAGATAATTTGGAGAGTTATCAGGGAGGGGTAAGGGGAAGAATGGGGGAAAAGATACAGGGATTGAGAACCATAATTGGTAGGTACAAAATAGACCAGGGTAGGGGTTGTAAAGAATACTATAGGAAATGGAGAAGCCAAAAACTTCTATTCACGACCTGTGGACAAGAACTAACATGGGGTACTTCTGGAATAAAGGGATATACTGGGTGGAGGGGGCAACTGGGATAAGTGTAATAGCATAATCAGTTAAATATACTTAAAAAAGTGACAAATACTGTTTCTACAAAACAGTATTTCTTATCAGCAAAGGCCCACAATTGCTAATTGGATTTTTAAATTATTATTTAAGAAAGAGACAGAATGTATTCTCAATTCTGTTTTTATCTAGTGAGGGATAAAACCTCACTTACAGAAAACTAATTTCCAGAATTCTTAAAATCTCTGGCATATGAAAAAGTACCCACAAACAAGATGACCTAGTGCTATACCCTTGTCTGTTCAGAGCTCAGTCTTGGGGGCAAATATTTTTTAAAATAACAGAAGTAAGATTTATATTTGTCAAGGCACAATAGATTCATCAAAAACAATTTTAACACCGACAAGCAAAATTTTAACAAAATAATTTCAAAAACCATAAATTAGATAATATAATGGCAACTTCCATTAGAATCTGCTCTAAAAATGTGGATTTCCTGATGTTCTTATTTATGAATAACCAGCGTGCTGTGATTCAGAGAACATACATCTGAGCAGGAATAAGGAAGAGAAAAGAATTACAAAAAATCCAGTTCCTTTTACATTTTTTAAGTACTGACAGTGGTTTCTGAGCACATATCTTATCAAGGCTAAATTCCTCTATCTGGAATCTATGGAGTGTCCAGGGAACATTAACAAGTAATTTATTAAGATGCTATGCTATAAGTCATGATACAATAAAAGTCTTTGAGGAGAACATAGGCAGGAAAATCTCAGATATTCCATGCAGCAATATTTTCACCATTATGTCCCCTAGAGCAAGGGACATAAAGGAAAGAATAAACAAATGGGACTTCATCAGAAATAAAAAGCTTCTGCATGGCTAAAGAAAACCTGAGCACAATGAAGAGGGAACCAACCACATGGGCCACCATATTTGCCAATGATACCCCGGACAAGGGTTTGATCTCCAACACATATACAGAACTCACATGACTCCACTCCAAAAAGACAAACAATCCAATTAAAAAATAGGCAAAAGACCTGAACAGACACTTCTCCAAGGAGGACATACAAAGGGCCCAGAGACATATGAAAGAATGCCCAGCATCACTAGCCACAATACAAAATAAACCACAATGAGATACCACTTCACACCAGTCAGGATGGTTATCATAAACAAATCAACAAACAATAAATACTGGGGGGGTCGTAGAGAAAAGGGAACCCTAGTACATTGGTTTTGGGAATACAGACTGGTACAGCCACTGTGGAAAACAGTATGGAATTTCCTCAGAAAACTAAAAATGGAACTGCCTTTTGACCCAGCAATTTCACTGCTGGGATTATACCCTAAGAATCCTGAAACACTAATTCAAAAGAACCTGTGTACCCAATGTTCACAGCAGCATGATTTACAATAGCCAAGTGTTGGAAGCAACCTAGATACCTATCAGTAAATGAGTGAATTGAAAAACTATGGTACATTTACAGAATGAAATACTACACAGAAGAAAGAAAGAAGCAACTCTTAGCCTTCTCAACAGCGTGGATGGAACTAGAGAGCATTATGCTAAGTGAAATGATCCAGGACATGAAAGACAGATACCATATGATCTCACCTGTAAGTGGAACCTAATCAACAAAACAAACAAACAAGCAAAATATAGCGAGACACATTGAAATAAACAACAAACTGACAGTAACCAGAGGGGAGAGGGATATCAGGGGAAAGAAGGGTAGGGTCATCAAGGAACATGTATAAAGGACCCATGGACAAGGCCAAAGTGGGGAAGGACTGAGGGTGGGAAGGAAAGTGGTGGCAGGAAAATGGAGACAAGTGTACATGAACAACAATAAAAAAAGATGATATGAGATGGATGAATCTAATGTATTTTTTTAATTTTTGGATTTATTTTTGGCATAAAGGAAAGAAAAATGGTGGCAAGTACTTTTTAATGACCATTTACCATGTTCAATTATATAAGAAATTATATGAGAAAAGCTTTGTAGTTAAAACAAAACATTACACATATGTACCAGAAAATCTTCCTTAATGATCTCACTTGATGTAATCTTAGAATATGTTCCCAAGAAATTACAGAGTCCTCACATTTTTTAAAAGGCGTAAGAAATAAAATAAGAAATTAACCTATGTATCATTAAGACATCAACCTGCCCTAAGATATGAAGCTGTACTGAACAATCTTGTTCTTTCTATGCTCTTGATTGTGAAGAAGGCACTTAAGTCAATCACTCTCCTACCTGAAGGCACTCTCCTACCTGCTACCTCCAGTAGAGAAAGGGACAAAATGGTAGGTAAGATAAATTTCCCCAGGATCTCTAATGATAAAGTTTACATGTTTGTATAGTTGTAAATGTATGTATTGATGTGTAGGCATATGTATGCATATAGATTCAGAAATATCCTCAAACTTAGATAGTAATACTGTCTCCCTTATCCATACCTGCACACTTGTGCACAAACATGAATTTACTAATGCCAACTCTAGCAGTAAAATACTCTATGAATCTTCAAAGATTTTTTATTGCTTTTTACTTAATAAATATTTATTGAGCACTTGTTATATGCCATAAGAGTGAAGGTAACTAGACTACCTGTTATCTTCAAAGAGGTATAAAAGTTTTTAAACAAGTAAATTCAATAGATTGTTAGAGATGACTTGTAGAGGTCAACGAAGAGAGTGAAGCATGGAGGAGAGAGTAAAGAGTTCCACAGAGGTGGGGGCCAGGGAGAAGAAAAGAGGAGAAGTCATAAAGGCTTAATAGAGGAGGTGAGTCAGGACAGAGGCACTAAAAGATGGCTGGATGTTTACCTAACTGACAGGGCCAGCAGGAATTCCAAGCACTTACAAACAAAAGCATAGAGGTCTTAAGCGCTAGGATTTTGGAACTGAGTATGGGTTATTACGATTTGTGTGTGGGTATAGATGTGTGTATGTGATTTATAAACAGGTTACTGAAAAAAATATAAGGAGGCTGGAAGAGATGAGGGGAGGGACAGACAGGGAAAGAGCACAGAGGGCTTTTTTAGTCAAGGTTCTTTTGGTTGTAATAGAAACTAACTCAAGCTGTCTTGGGCTGTAATGGGGAGCTTAATGAGAGGTTACACAGGCAGGATTGAATTATGGTTTTGCAACTGCCTTCATATGACTGTGGATAAATTACCTACCCTCTCTGTGCCTTGGATTATTTATCTACAGAATGAAGATAATTATAGTAGGATTTTTAATTAAGATCAAAAGAATTAATACCTGCAACACACTCAGCACATAGAGAATGCTTGATAAATATTGGTTATTTTTATTTTTGTTTCTTAGAACTCAAGACTATCTGAGCCTGGTGGAAGTGAATCCTAAACCGTAGGGTAAGCTCTAATACCTCAGGCAGCATTCTGCCCCTCTCTCCTTCTCTTCTTCATGTAGGACTTCCTCTGAGCCATTGTGGAGGATGGATGCCCAGAGCTCCCAAATGTTTATATGTGCTTTTATCCAGCTCATGGATATTGGACTGGGACTGACAAGTCTTGATTCCAAATTGCTCTACTAGTAAATTACATTGACTCAGTTTTGCTTGTGTATCTCATGGTCTAAACTGAGGTCAAAAGGTTAGAGTAAAAACATGCCACAGTCAGTGGCCTACCCCTTGAATGGCAAAAAGGAGGGCAGAGGAGTAATTCATCTTGATTTCTAAGTTTCACCATTTTCAGGTTTGAGCCATAGAATAGGCTAAGCAATCTGGATCTTTAGAGGTGTTAGAGTCACCGATGAATACTTCAGAAATTTAATAATCCCATTACTTTACAGCCCCCTTAAACTCCCCCCCCCCATTTGCTCAGGCCTACCTTCTTTAAGCATCTTGGAGCTGCCAAATGTCCCTCCACTAAACAAAATCCCATACATCCATAATGGAAAATTATTTAGCTATAAAACAGAGTACTGATACATGCTACAACATGGATGACCTTTGAAAACATTATGTTAAATAAAAGGAGCCAGCCACAAAAGGCTACGTATTGCATGATTCTATTTACATGAAATGTCCCAAATGGGCAAATGCATAGAAAGTAGATTGGTGGTTGACAGGGACTGGAGTGAGAGGGTGAGAAGAGGGGTTGGGGAGTGACTGCTAATAGATATGGAATTTCTTTTTGAAGGGATGATATATTCTGGAATTAGATAGTGCAACAGCATAACCTTGTACAACCTTGTAAATTTACTGCAAGTCATCAAAATGTAAACTTTAAAATAATAAATTTTATGGTATGTGAATTCTATGTGTTTTTAAAGTATCTGAATATGATATCAGAACTGGTTTTAGTTCTCATGTTTACATTATGTTATGATGAGCCACCACCTGCTCATCCTAAGCCTTGCTCCCTTACCTATACACTGGGACAGGACTGGACCAGGCTGTACCAAAGGTCCATTTCAGCTTTAAACTCTATGGGCACATTGCCCCCTTCCAATTTAGAATCAACCTCCCTCTTTCAAACCTCTGCCACTTGGACCATCTTCTCATTGTGTTTCATATTTCAAAGAAAAAACTCATTTCTGAGTCTATATATAATACCTATTAGGAGCATATATACTAGGCACTTGAATAGACCATGTCATTTTAACCAACAACTTTGTGAACTAGGCACCATTGTTAGCACCCTCATCTTACAAAAGCAGACACTGAGGCTCAGGGAAGGAAAGTATGTGGCCCAAGTTAACAAGGAACAGAGCCAGACATGAAACCTGAGCTGGCTAACTCCGGAGGTCATGTAATGAATCACTGCATTGAGCTGCCTTCCTCCACTAATTCTTCCAGTTGACCCAAATCTCATGCCCCTCAACATCTGCTTTCGCAATTGGTTGATTAATTCAACAGCTTTATATTCATCATGCCCACTATTCTTTTTAAGCTAGTTATTTAGGAATTGGAAAATATCCCTAAGGTCTTTGTCAAATGACTGACACAACCAAGACAACACTATTTCTTAATGAAGATAATGTTGGTATATCCAAATGTAATGAATAAACACCAAATTTAGGTTAATTCCTTGTAAATAGGATAAATTAATGTGAATTTCATCTCTTGTCAGCTACATTCCTTGTACCACTGACTAGAATAATCTGATTAATTAACCGTCTTCTTGTTATAGATCATTTACCATACCCAATAAAAGGACATGCCTTTGAATCTCTCAATATGTTTAAATTTTCTCAAATATGTTACAAAGCATTTATTTGTAAAGAGACAGACAAAATAATTTAACAAGATCACTCTGAGTAATTTAGCTTAATTTAGGCTAGTAAATAAATACCACTAGAGTACAGGACCCTACAATAAAATTGTTAGTGGCTGGCCCCTCTTTACAAATGGTAAGTCTTACATTATGTGCATGTGTTCATTATCACAAGTGTATGTCTTAGTCACACAGACAGGACACCTAAGATTGAACTGCAATTCAACTTAAGGATGTGGGGGTCTTGGTGATAATTAGTAAAGTTGTAAAGTTTCTACTTAGTTTTAATGTAAAAGGTTCTACTTAGTTTTAGGTTCTACTTAGTTTAAAGGTTCTACAAAGTTAGCTTAGTAAAAGGTTCTACAAAGTGTGCTTAAATACACACTATATTTTTATTTTTAGTGACAATTTTAAAAAGTAGTAGAAAAATCTTGCATCCAGGCAATGAAAGTTTAACATGCTCTCTAAACTACTAGTAAAGTACATATTTCTACTAACTAGTGACTAATATAAGATTTAGTAAGAGTTGAAATCTTTTATAAAACATTCAAATGATTTGTTTTGTAAATGTATTTCTATTTACCTGAAGTTAGAGTATCAAATCACACTAAAAAATCCAACCATTAACTTAAAAAATTATAATACTATGCTTTAAATGTAATATTGAAAATATTAAATTTTTATATTAGTCACTTATTCTCTACTTAAAATATGATATGATTAACTGGATATTAGGGAGAAAGGACTAGAAAGAAAAAATCTTAGATCTATTCATAATGCTTTCCCCTAAAACCTGGATTTCATCAAATCTCGCTATCTTAAGAATTGTATAATTTAACAAATGATTGGATTAAGGATACCTAGTTATTATAGAAAAAATAAATTAAACACACAAGAAATTACAAAAAGTTTAAATAAAAAACTGCAAAAATGGTTGCTGTATTAGCTGAGCAAAATTAGCTAGGAACTGCAAAGCACAAAAGTTTAATGTATGCAAGCTCTAACAATTTGAAGTGTGACTGCTGCTAATCAGACCTGCAAATGCAATTCTCAGGTTTTGGAGCCAGAATATCAAGAATGTAGTAAAATGCTTTTAGGGTCAGAATACTAAATATTGAGTAAAATGCATTTCAGCCTCTGAAAAATGAACAATTTTGTATGAAAGAATATTCAAATATCCCTTTTTTGAGCAACCACAATGAGCCTTGAAGATTTACATGATGGAACTGGAATTCAATGCCAAAGACAAGGGGGAAGCATTTTTTTTTCTGGGATGCACAAAGAGATATCCATAATTAAACATCACACTTCCCTAGGGCAGCATGATTTCTTATATTGACAAGCAAAATGAGGTATTTCAAATCACATTGCTGGCATACAGTCATCTTTTGCATAACTATTGTTTTAATGTATTTCTGGCTATTAGGCATTTGTCTGTATTTGGTCAGTGAGGCATGCATTTTAAAGACTGTTGGTTTTGCATAAAAGGTTGTAGTTATGTTAGCAGAATTACATTTATTTATTTTTTTAATTTTATTTTAGTCATTGTTCAAGTGCAGAATTACATTTATACAACAGTATCTTAAGAATGATCATTGTCTTATTTTGGCTCGTCATATACATATTTCATATTGAAAGGAGTGTGGCTATAACTTCAGTGAAATTAGTACATTAAAATTAACTTTAAGTGGAAAAACTTTCAGAAGTACCTTTTTAGATTCATCTCTATGCTTTACTTTGCCTTATTTGTCACAGCTACTTAAACACATTAATATCACACACTAATCCTATGATGTGTTAAGAAAATGCCAAGCAAATCATGTTTGCTTTACATTCCATTAAAGTCAGAGCCTAATGATAGATTATGTATTCAATAACTCTTTTGTTTTAGATCAAAGAATGCCACATTATTTTATCCTGATCCTACTACAACTATTAAAACTACCAAAGAACAGCATATTTTGACATTTTACCTTCTTAAAGAGTTTCCTCTACTTTCTCACCAGCACCTAACCTAATTATATTTTCTCATTTTGCTCTTAAATAGTAAAGAATATGTTAAACTTATATCAAATACCAAAAAAATAATGTGCATTTGTTCCAAAAAGTGACCATTTATCTAAAAAGACATTTTGCCTCCTGCTATTTTTTAGGTGGGGAGATACATTCTTTCTTCTTTTATAAAAGGTGGTCAAGAATAGGCTTCCTGACATGCATTTGTGCAGAAACCTCAAGAAAGAATGCATAACAGTACATTTTTTGAGACCTTACATGCACTGAGGCCTTGCATGTTTACTTTAATACTTAATTCTTAGTTCATCTTGGAATAGAATTTTTTCCATTACCATTTATCCCCTTTATATCCTCTTCCACCTTGGCCTACCCCCTTTCTCCTTCAATCACCACACTGTTGTTCATGTCCGTGAGTCCTTTTTCATTTTTGCACAATCCCTCCACACCTCAACCTTCCCCTACCCACACCCAGGGCTATCAGCCTGCTCTCTATCTATGTGTCTCTATCACAATTTGTCTCTGTGTTGCTTGTTAATTCAATTTGTTCATTAGATTCTACATATGAGTTAAATCACATGGTACTTGTCTTTCTCTGACTCACTTATTTCACTTAGCAGAATGTTCTTCAGGTCCATCCATACTGTTGCAAAGGGTAAAATTTTCTTCTTTTTTATGGATGAGTAGCATTTCATTGTGTAAATGTACCATAGTTGCTTTATATAATCATCAAAAACATTATTTATGGATAGGTAGACACAATTCTCCTCCTCATGCAACCACAGAGAGAGTTACAACTATCCCTCAAAGCAAATAACCACCAGAACCATCAGAAAATTGAGCTGTATGAAAGTTTGACAACCAGGATTTAAAAAAGCCACATTCATCTACACGGGTAGGAGGGGCAGGGTTGTAGAGACACATGGAAAGACACAGAGACTCGGTGTGGTGTGGAGGGGTGGCTACAGTCGTGGTAGAATGGGCAATCCCACATTCATGTGTGGTGGATAAGAATCATGAGGAATACCTTGGGAGCAAGCGATCGTAGCTCTAGGCTAGACCACAGAGTCCAGGATTCCAGCACCAGGAAGATAAATCCCAATACATTCAGGTTGTAAAAATCAGTGGGGATTGGGGTGATGGAAGAAACTGCTGGATTTTTAGGAGAGACCTTTTAAAGGGCCCAAGTGGAGTTAGAATGTATGAAAACCCACCCACTCTGGGATTCACCACCAGGGCAACATCTGGAAGGGCACGAGTCACATATGGGAAGTGGGTGAAGTGGCTGGAAAAGGAGCAAGTTCTGGGAAAATCTCCAGAAGCCAGGCAGCAGCATTGTCCCCTCTCTGAGCCCTCCCCCCATACACAGCCACAAAGTGGTAGTGTGTTGCCCCACCAGGGCAATTACCTAAGGCACCACCGGACACAATTTACAGGTATCTTTTACAGGGAGTCAAAGAAGCTCTGCCTAATACACTGAAACAAACACAGGGAGGCTGCTGAGTAGAGAAGACAAAGAAATATGGCCCAAATGAAAGAACAGAACAAAACCCCAGAAAAAGAACTGAATGAAAGAGAGATAATCAATCTATCAGATGTAGATTTCAAAACATTGGTGATCAGGATGCTCAAAAAATTCATTGAATACAGCAAAAACATAAGGGAAGAAATGAAGGTTACACTAAGTGAAACAAAATCTACAGGATACTAATAGTACTGTAGAATCAAACCAACAGTTTTATAACACAAGGAAGGAAAAAGCATTTAATCAGAACAACAGGAAAAGAAAAGAATTTTAAAAAATGAGCATAGGCTTAGAAACCTATGGGACTTTAAACATACCAACATCTGAATCATAAGGATGCCAGAAGGAGAAGAGGAAGAGCAAAAACTTAAAAACTTATTTGAAAAAATAATGAAGGAGAACTTCCCTAATTTGATGAAGGAAATGGACGTACAAGTCCAGAAAGCACAGAGAATCCCAAACAAGTTGGACCCAAAGAGGACTACAACAAGGCAGATCATAATTAAAATGCCAAAGGTAAAAGATAAAGAGGGAATCTTAAAAACAGCAAGAGAAAAGCAGAGGGTTATCTACAAAGACTGAATTGATTTCTCAAAAGAAAATTTGCAGGCAAGAACGGACTGGCAAAAAGTACTCAAAGTGATGAAAAGCAAGGACCTACCACCTAGACTACTCCATCCAGAAAGGCCATTCCATTTAGAATGGAAGGGCACATAAAGTGCTTCCCAGACAGGGTAAAGCTAAAGGACTTTATCATCACTAAGCCATTATTACATGAAATATTAAAGGAACTTATTTAAGAAAAAGAAGATCAAAGTTATGAACATTCAAAGGGCAACCAATTCAAAACTATCAACAACTGAATCTAAAAAACAAACAAACAAACTAAGCAAACAACCAGAATAGAAACAGAATCACAGATATGGAGATCACATGGAGAGTTATCATGGGAGGAGGAAGGGAGAGAATGGGGAAAAAGGAGCAGGGATTAAGAAGTATAATTGGTAGGTATAAAATAGGGAGGGGGAGTTAAGAATAGTATAGGAAATGGAGAACCCAAAGAATTTATATGTATGACCCATGGACATAAACTAAGGCGGGGAATTGCTGGAGGGAAGGGGGATACCAGGTGGAGGAGGACAAAGGGGGAAAAATTGGGACAACTGTAATAACCTAATCAATAAAATATATTTAAAAGCATTATTTATGAAGATTAACTCTATTTAACAATATTCAGGTATTTATTTAATTTATTTTTTATTTTTTATTTTTAATATTTTTTATTTCTTTTCACCTCTTTTAAAATTTTTTTCACACTTTTTTATTGTTGTTCAAGTACAGTTGTCTCCATTTTCCCTCTACCCCAGCCATCCCCACTTTCCACTCTTGATCCTACCCCACTTTGGTTTTATCCATGTGTCCTTTATACATGTTCCTGAAAACCCTTCCACCTTTTCCCTCCATTATCCCCTCCCACATCCCCTCTGGTTACTATCCCTTTGTTCTTAATTTCAATGTCTCTAGTTATATTTTGCTTGATTGTCTGCCTTGTTGATTAGGTTCCATTTATAGCTGAGATCATATGGTATTTGTCCCTCACCACCTGACTTATTTCACTTAGTATAAACCTCTCCAGATCCATCCATGCTGTTGCAAAGGGTAGGAACTCCTTCTGTCTTTCTGCTGCATAGTATTCCATTGTGTAAATGCACCATAGCTTTTTGATCCATTCATTTACTGATGGGCACTTAGGTTGCTTCCAGCTCTTGGCTATTGTAAATTGTGCTGCTATGAACATTGGGGTGCATAGATTCTTTTGAATTGGTATTTCAGGGTTCTTAGGGTATAATCCCAGCAGTGGAATTGCTGGGTCGAAAGGCAATTCCATTTTGTTTCCTGAGGAAATTCCATACTGTTTTCCACAGTGGCTGAACCAGTTTGCATTCCCACCAACAGTGCACTGGGGTTCCCTTTTCTCCACATCCTCTCTAACAGTTGTTGTTTGTTGATTTGTTTATGGTGTCCATTCTCATCGGTATGAAGTGAATCTCATTGTGGTTTTAATTTCATTGTTAAGATAATTTAGCACAATCACATCAATACACAGTTCTTTGGATATTACTGAAACTTTAAAAAGGTCTCATGTATCTATCCATCCATATAAAAATCATGTTCTATAAAAATGGCTAGTGACTATAAAAATGGACATCGGAGCATTTTATTATGGAAGTCAGACCACCATCAAGGTGCTTCAAGCTCAGAACTGTCTTCAGACCATCTCAATTACCCATGATGGGAAGACTATTTACAATTTAAGCTAATCAGAATACATTCTAACTGAAGTGAAACTGCATTTATAGCTTTCAGAGTCACCACCACACAAAGTATCTTAAAGCCTGGGTGTTCTAAATAATTTCTAACAATTTCATCCTTAGGTTTTTGTTTGGCTTAACTAGCTAAAATCTGAGGCAATATGATACATTCATTTCATATGTTCTTCCAAATGTGTTTACAACATACTTATGAATGATATTTAATGATTTTTCTCACTTAAAGTGTCCATTTTGACAAATGATAGTTACTTCATCCGGCTAAGTCTTCTCAAAACATATGGATCTGTAAACTCCAGATTAATTCCACCTGAGAACATTTTTTTTTCCTCAAAGAAAGTATATAAAAGTTCTGGACTGCGAAAATCAGCTGCTTTTGTTACCAAGATTTATAATTTTGGAATACTGAGTTTCACTGAGCATTTTCTATGTGCTAAAGCTTTATGTAAACCAACTCCTTTAATCCTCATAACTATGCAACATCTTATGAAGCAGGTACCATTATCATCACCTTTTCATAGATGAGGAAATTAAGCTTAGAAAAGTTAAGGAATTTGGTTGAGCCACGTGGCTAAAATAATTGGGGACTGAATCTGCAAGTAGGTTTATGTGACTCCACAGCCCAAACTTTACCCCTCCACATACCGTTCCTTCTCATTGCCAATGCCAGCCTCTACTTTGACTCCTCATATGCCCTATCACATCAGAACCTTTCACCACATCAGCCTTTCTGCATTCACTGTTGTACCTTATAGTTTGTTCTCCATGCTGACCTCAGAGTGATCTTTTTAAGATGAAAACATGCTCAAGTCACTTCTCAGCCTAAAGTCTTCAATAGCTTCCCCTTCCCAAGATTCTGAATGGTCTGTCTCTGACCTCCTGTCCTGCCCTATCATTTCCCTCTTGATGCCTGACCCAGTTAGAATACAGCTAGTCTCTTCCCACCCTGAGACCTTTTGATCTACTGTTTCCTCCTTCAGGTAATCTGTGTACCAACTTCCACAGACCTTTAGCTAACTAATTGCTACTCGTTCTTCACATCTCAGCTCAATACCACTTCCTCAGGGAAGCTTTTCCTGACTACATTCCATTTTACCCCAAGTTAGATTAATATCTCTGTCCTACCCTTTCCCAGCACTCAGTACTTCTCCTAGCTAGATAGGCATTAGCAAGACTTACTATTATATATTTACATGGTCATTAAATAATGTCTGTCTCTATCATTTAATTAATATAGATGAGTGGTTCTCAAACTTTAATATGTATCAGTCATCTGGAGTGCTTATTAAAAATTGGTAACTGAGTCCCATCCCTATGGGATATAAATCACAGTCTAGAGTAAGGCCTGGAACTCTGTATTTATAAGTTGCCATTGATACAGATGCCACTGGATACTGGACTAATCCAGTGCAGTGGTTCTCAGCCCTGGAAAACTATTATAATCACCTGGGGAGCTTTAAAAATTACCAATGCCCAAGCCCAAGTCCCACAGGTTTTGATTTAATTGGGCTATGGTAGAAGCCAGGACATCATAAGACAAATATTGCATTCTTATACACACACACACACACACACACATACACACACATATTTTTCACACAAAGTGTGTGTGTATATATATATACACACATATATACACACACATATGTATCACATACACACATTCAAATTTAATTGAATCTCTAGTAAATTTTTGTTAAATCTGGCAATCCTACTAGTGGATCCTGTTGTAATATAAGAGGTACTAGTATGCTACGTACAGGGTGGGACAAAAGTAGGTTTACAGTTTTGAGTACAAGAAACAAAGTTTATTCTTGTATTATTATTTATGATTTATTATATTATTTTCCATACAAATAACTGTAAATTATGTACCTATTTCCCCACCTTGTATATTACTCACCTATATAATCATAATTGACCTTTCACCTCTGAACACAAAAAGAGTGGGGCTAAATAAGTGGAATTTTTAAACCTAAGAGGAATTTTTAATTTTTAAATTATTTTTGTGTTATTCTACTACACTTGTTCCAATTTTTCCCCCTTTGCTTTCCTCCACCCATCCCACATCCCCTCTGTTTTCATCTATGTTTTCCTCTATGACTTTTATGGTGTCATGATTTATATTTAAGTTTTTTATCAATTTTGAGTTTATTCTGGTGTATGGTGTAAGTTAGTGGTCTAGTTTTTTGTTTGTTTGTTTGTTTTGTGTTTTTTTTTTTGCATTTATGAGTCTAGTTCTCCCAACATTATTTATTAAAGAAGATATTTTTACTCTATTGTATGCTCCTTCCCTATTTGTCAAATATTAATTGACTATATAGCCTTGGGTTTATTTCTGAGCTCTCTGTTCCATTCCATTGATCTACATGTCCATTCTTACACCAGTATCAGACTGTTTTGATTACAGTGGTATTATAGTATAGTTTCATATCAGGTATTGTGATCCCTCCTACTTTGTTCTTCTTTCTCAAGATTTCTGAGGCTATTTCAGGTCTTTTTTGGTTCCATATAAATTCTTGAAATATTTGTTCTAGATCTGTGAAATATGCCATTGATATTTTAATAAGAATTGCATTGAATCTATAGATTGCTTTGGGTAGTATGGACATTTTAATGATATTAATTCTTCCAATCCACAAAAACAGTATGTGCTTCCATTTATTTGTGTCTTCCTTCATTTCTTTTTCAGTGTTCTTTAGTTTTTTTTAGTACAGTTCTTTTACCTCCTTGGTTATATTTATTCCTAGGTACTTCATTTTTCTTGTTGCTATAGTAAATGGGATATTTTTCTTAGTTTCCCTTTCTGATACTTCATTGTTGGTGTACAAAAATGTCATCAATTTCTGAATATTGACTTTGTATCCCACTATTTTGACAAATTCACTTATTATGTCTAGTTTTTTGGTGGAGACCATAGGGTTTTCTATGTACACTATCATGTCATCTGAAAATAATGACAGTTTTACTTCCTGTTTTCCATTTTGGATGCCTTTTCTTTTTTCTTGTCAGATCGCTGTGGCTAAAACTTCCAGTATTACATTGAATGAGTGATGAAAGTGAACACCTTTGTCTTGTTCCTGATCTTAGGGGAAAAGCTTTTATATTTTGACCATTGAGTATTATGTTGGTTGTAGGATTCTTGTATATGGTTTTTATTATGTTGAGGTATGCTCCCTCTAGTCCCACTTTGCTTACTCTTTTTATCATAACTGTGTGCTGGAGAAGCTTTTTTTTCTTGAGGATTAGACCTTAGTAGCAGTTACCAACAGATTGTAAACCTTATATAGGATCATTTAAAACTAAGGCAAATTCTCAAAGTCAAGTGATTTAGCATGATGAATAAATGACTTCCAGATCCCTTTAAGCCCTAAGCTGTGAAGCTCATCTTGGGCCAGCAGACTGACCATGCAGCATCAACATTATTACTCTGACATCAGTGAGTAAGTCACTTGGGCATAATTGGGGCTGACACAGAAGAGGTACTCTTTCATATATCAAAAGTAGTATAAATTTCTTAATTAATAAATACCCCAGAAAAAATAAAATTTTGAACTCATAAGCACCTTTGATAATACAATTCTTCCTTCTCACATCAATGCAGGAAGTCTTGTATAGCTTTCCAACATTAGAGTAAGACCAGGGATTTCATGTCCTATATAGAGTAATATAGTAAATTTGCATTTTTTATGCTTAACAGGGTCTGCTTGATTCCATTTTGACAAATTTACAGGTATTACAGATTATGAGTAGAGATTTCCAAATTGAAAAATCAATGACCATTGTGTAGCCTCCAGTCTCTCCACATAAGTAACCTACTGGGGAGTTCCAGTGAAGCTGTAGGTGTAGGTGGAAACCTTTTGTTTCCTTGCATAACCAAAAGGAGGATAATAGCCAATCTAAAATCAATAAACAACCAAAAGTGCCAGAAAATCAAACTGCATGGAAATCTGACAACCAAGGAATTAAAGAAAAAATCAACCACAGCCACCAGATCAGTAAGGACCACACCAAGTGGGTGGACTCAGAAATACCTTGGTTATAGGAGGACTGTGGGGGGTGAGGTTGGCTGCTGAGCTCAGTGGGCTTCGTGGGAGGGGCTGACTTAAGGGGAAAACTGAGACTGAGAGCAGACTGTGAGCTATGGCTGGGGATGCTACAGTGGGAGTTTCTCCCAGTCTCACTTGAGAGTTTGTTGAAAAGTGTGCTAGAGACAGCAGGCAGGCAGGCTTGCCTACTGTTCCCTCTCTGGTCCCTCCCCCACAGCCAGCACTATAGCACAGCAAAGAGGGTTGCCCTGCCTGGGTGAATACCTAAGGCTCTGACCCCTCACAACTTAACAGGTACCCCGAGACAAAGAAATATGGCCCAAATGAAAGAACAGAGCATAACCTCAGAAAGGGAACTAAGCAAGGAGGAGATCACCAACCCAACTGATGCAGAATTTAAAGCCTTGGTAATCAAAATGCTCACAGACCTGATTGAGCTTGGTCAAAAAATGAAAGAACAAATTAAAGATACCCAAAATGAAATAAAGCAAAATATTCAGGGAACCAGCAGTGGCAGGAAGGAAACCAGAACTCGAAGCAATGCTTTCAAAAGGAAAAAATAAACATCCAACCAGATCAGAAAGAAGAAACAAGAATCCAAAAAAAAAATGAAGAGAGGGTGAGGATTCTCTGGAACACCCTGAAACATTCTGATATCTGAATTACAGGGGTGCCAGGAGAAGAAGAACAAGAAATCGAAAACTTATTTGAACAAATAATGAAGAAAAACTTCCCCAATCTGGTGAAGGAAATAGACTTCCAGGAAGTCCAGGAAGCCCAGAGAACAAGTTGGACCAAAGAGGAACACACCAAAGCACATCATCATTAAGTTACCCAAGATTGAAGACAAAGAGAAAATCCTAAAAGCAGCAAGAGGAAAGGAGAGAGTTACCTACAAAGGGGTGCCAATTAGGATATCAGCTGATTTCTCAAAAGAAACCTTACAGGCAAAAAGGGGCTGGAAAGAAGTATTCCAAGTCATGAAAGGCAAGGGCTTACATCCAAGATTACTCTACCCAGCAAAGCTTTCATTTAGAATGGAAGGACAGACAAAGTGCTTCCCAGATAAGGTCAACTTAAAGGAGTTCATCATCACCAAGTCCTTATTATATGAAACATAAAAGGACTTATCTAAGAAAAAGCAGATCAAAACTATGAATAATAAAATGACAACAAACTCACAACTATCAACAAATGAATGTAAAAGAAAAGAAAAACAATGAAAACAAAAACTAAGCCAACAACCAGAACAGGAACAGAATCAGAAAAATGGATATCACATGGAGGGAGTTCAGTGGGTAGCGGGGAGGAAGGAATAGGGGGGAAAAGGTACAGGGAAGAAGCACAATTGGTAGGCATAAATAGATGGGGAGAGATAAAAATGATATAGGAAACAGAGGACTCAAAGAACTTATATGTACAATCCATGGACATGAACTAAGGAGGGTGGGGAATGTTGGAGGGGGGATAAAGGGGGGAAATTGGGAAAACTGTAATAGTATAATCAATAAAAAATACTTAAAAAGAGTAACCTAACATGCCTCTGATTTAAGGACAATGACTCCATATAAATGCCTTAAATAGTAAATCACATTCTTTTATGAATACTCATGAATTCAATCATTTAAACAATTATTACTATCTTCTATGTGTAATACTGAATGCTTACTTGCCAAACTTAACATGACACTTTTCACCTACTCCAGGATTTTAGGAACTGTTTATAAAAAAACGGATACAGAATAATTGCATGGGCATCAAAGTGAATTCCAATTCTAGCAACCTATATGACCTAAATGAGAGAATATTCCACGAACCCACAGGGCCAAGTGTAATAGTGGCAGATGATGGAGAGAGGGATCTAGATGGTCACACCAAGATCATACATGGTTGGCTGCACATTTACGTGGCTTATTTCAGGTCACCCAACTTCAAAAACAAACACAAAAAATCACTTCAGATTATTTTCTCTGAAATAATGCCTAATATTTTAAAACAGATTATTTCAAAAATAAGATCTCTAACTATATAAAATATTGATGATTATTGATTTCTTATGTCAGGGTAGCTTACCAAATCCAAAAGCATTGGAACCTCCAATGCTCTGTGAAGCCTGCATACTTGTAGATGTGTATAGTCCTGTCACCAGCAAGCCATCAAAAAAGGTGCTTGTTGAAATAGTCACTGAAATACAGGGGGAAAAGAAAATAAAACCTCAATTAATACAATCAGAATAATGAAATACACTTCTGAAGTATTAGACATTGTCAAAATTTTTACTCATATTAATTTTTATGCTATTGCTAGTTAGTATTTTCTTTACACATATTACAAATTACAGAAGAGCAAAATGAAGCTCAGAATTTCATGTCTATAATTGCTAGTCCTAAATTTAGTACATCAGTCTTATCTGCATTCATTTGCACTTTCTCTAGCTATGTGCAAAATCATCTAAAAATAATGAAGTATTGAATAGCTAGTTTCCCCAGCTCCACCAACACCCCTGAAGGCAGTCAAAGACATTACTGGAGCTTTGGCATTGTGATGAAACACTTTTTGTTTTAAGTATTCTATACTGTGGGAAACAATCTTACATCAGCTGGAAGATCAGTAAGACACACTTATTGTGAGTCTACATTTCACAGATGAGTCCCTGAAGCTTTTTGACAAAAGCAGACTGATTTGCATAAAGACAGTCAGCCCTTCTCCTTATCAAAACAAGAAAGACCCCTGTGTTTTTTAAGTTTTACACCAAAGTCTACAAAATGAGTCCAAGAGGATTCATAACCAGAAAATCAGGGTGTTCCTGGGAAGAAAAGTTTTAAATTAAATGTATCTGTATGCTACTCAGGTTTGGCTTTTTAAAATTTTATCTTGCTCACCACCCTAAAAATTGATCATGTTTTCCTCCTTGACATAATATTTTTGCCTGTATTGGTTTTATAAGATCAAGATGATGCCATTTGTAGGAAGCAGCTGTGAGAAGGTAATATTATTTTGGTAGTACACAGTACAAGGCTATCATCAATGCTTGGTGGCAATAAGAAGAGTCATATTAACTTTGATGAGAATGTTTAAATTAAACTCCAAGAAATCTAGTGAGTACAGCTGAATGGTCTGAAACATCCATATTATGAAGAATAAAACAGAACACATATATCATTAGAATAGCCTGACTTATGCTATCTCCAAAATGACATTGGATGTTGGAGTAAATCACCTTCATGTCCTTTAATAATAGCTAATATTTTAAGAGCTGGCATGTTAAACTACAAGTAAACCACTCAGCTAGGCATGGAGCTGAGTAGTTAACATGCATTATCTCATATCATTATTGAAACATCTTTATTAAGGGGATACTATTATTATCCCCAGGATACAAATGAGGAATTTGTGGCACAAAACAATTAAGAACATGTCCAGTGCCATCTGATACCATCTAAAATGGTATCTAAAAAATGTATGATGCTGTTTAACCTGGCTTCTCTCCTATTTCTTATCTGTGTCCCCCATATCCCAAGTGGGCAAAGTGGCTGTGGCCAAACCCTTATTTAATAACCTCTTTCACAGATTATTACATTCATGAGGATTATTTGAAGAAAAGGAAAATGAAAGCAATAGAGTTAATATCACTGTTATTAGAGAGAAAGAGGACCAAGGTTGCCAGGAGGTGACCCATGTCATGGTGTACAAAGCCCTAGACTGGGTAAGAGATGGATCTGCACACTGGGCACTCATCTGCTGCTACACATTCTTGAGCAAAATCACTTCATCTCTCAGAGTCTAAATCTCATCTACAGAATCACACCTTAATCATCAGCCCTCTGATTTGTTTACCCCATATTTTCACAACTGGTCTACTGATGCCTTTTATCCTTTGGTTCAGTGAGTTCACCTTGACTTAGGTAAGAAAGTTTTAAACTGCTTCTGTGCCCCATCTAAGGGTGTTAGAACCAAGTCACTTCCTGTTAAAGACCTCTAGACTCTAATGCTGTGTCTCAGGTCATCTTGGACCCATTCTCCTTTTGAGTAAAAGAAAACCTGGTGATTAGAAAGTAATGTCTTGTGTCCTATATAAGTCTGGGCAAAATTTATTCTTCCTTAACAAAAATATACTCATTACCAGTTCACATATGGATTATGCATTACTTCTGTATAAAGAGGGAAAATGAATAGTGTTCCACAGTGTCAAGAGAGCAACCATTTTCCAAATGCAAATATAATTTTTCCTTCAAAATACACTGAATTCTCAATTCTAGCAGGTCAAGAAATAGATTATAATCAGTTTCTAACAGGGAATCTTTTCTGTGGATGGTTTGTATAAACATACAGCATGTGAGAATATGAACACAAGTACTTAAGTTGCTCTGCTGTTTTGGCAGATTTCTTTGGCTGTCTCTTGGTCTCTGCATTGATTTGTCTTGCATTCCAGAAAATGTTTTAAACATATAAATAACCAACTTCCCTGTCTTCTTTTCTTTCCATGTGGCTTTTCCAAGTGTAATTCATGTGACATATAAAATCTAGGATTTAAAACATATTTTTCCTCTGGAAATTAGTTGTATATAAAACAAACTTGTACACTTTGGTAAGAATGAGTTATTCCTTAATAAACATTTTAATACATATCTTTGAACACCCCAAATTGTCTGAATTGTTCTAGACACTTAAGATACCTGCCTTGATGGAGTTTACATTCTGCAGAATGAGACTGACAATAAACATAAAAACAAAAGCCACTGCAAGTAAATCAGTATAATGTGTTAAAGGTAATAATTACTTATAGAAACAAAGGGGTGAAGTAGAAATATGGGACAATGGGAATGTGGGGATTGTGGGGCCAAGGAGACAGGGTGTTATTTGCAATTCTAAATAGTGTGATTAAGGATTAAGCTTAAACTTGAAGGAGGTGAGGGAATTGATTGGCACTTCAGGTATGTGAAGGATGAGAGTCCAAGTCAGAGGAAAGGACTACTGTGAAGACTTGGTTATGTGAGCTACACCACAGAGGCTAATGTGGCTGGAGTGGAGTGAGCCAGGAGGAGGGCAAAAGGAGGTGAGAACAAAGAAGGAATGGAGGCTGATCACATAGAACCATGTAGGCAACTGTAAAGACTTTGGTTTAGAACATTAGAAAGTTGTAAGCAGAGGAGTGGCATGATCTGACACACATTTTAAAAGAATTCCTGACTGTTTTTAAAATATACTTTATTGGTTATACTGTTACAATTGTCCCATTTTTTTCTCCCCTTTATTTCCCTCCACCATGCACTCCTGCACCCATCAGAATTTTCCCCCACCCCTTAGTTCATGCCCATGGGTCATACATATAAGTCCTTTGGCTTCTCCATTTCCTATACTATTCTTAACCTCCCCCTATTTTGTACCTACCATTTATGCTTCTTACTCCCTGTACCTTTTCCCCCATTCTCTGACTCTTATATTGAAAATAGGTTGTAGAGAGAGGAGGGTAGAACCCGGAAGACCAAATTGATGTCTAATGCAACAATCCATGGGAGAGACATTGGTAGCTCAGAACATAGTGTAAGTGGCAAGATTCTGGATATGATCTAAAGGCAGAGCCAACAGGATTCACTGATGGACTAGATTTAGGGTATGGGAGAAGGTGATTCCAAAGTTGACTCAGGTTTTCAGTCTGAGCAGCAGGAAAGCTGGTGATACCATCAACTGAGTTAAGGAAGGCCACAGCAGAAGCAGGCTTGAGGAACTGGGTGGCTGTTCAGTTCTGGTTATGTTGAGGTTGAGATGTCTCTTTGGACATCCAACTGGAGATGTCTGGAGTATATGCAAAGAGATATATGAAGAGATCTGGACTAGGGATTGAAATTTGGGAGTAGTCAGTTTATGGATAGTATTTAAAGCAAAGAGACTCTAAAATTAATGTGTTTTTTCTTAGTAATTACATTTTCCCAAGACAGTCAATGTTTAAAAATTATTTCTCACATATTTAAGCTCACCTTGTCTTGAGGTTACCAAACAATATACTGATAGGAATAGAACCAAGCAGAGAGAAAAACTTGCCCAAACTGACCTAGCAAATTGATAATATTGGAAATAAAATCCAGTCTTCTTATCCCTGAGATATTTTCACTAGACCTGGGTGCTTCAGCAGTCAAAGACCTACGTAAAGAAGAGCACTGATCTGAAGCAGGCATTAAGGTGTGTGGAGGAGTAAAGATCAGAGTTTGCTTCATCCTCTGGGTCTGGAGGTATACTGGGTGACAGGTGAGAAGAGAGGTCAGGCAAGGGATTAGCAGCCTGGATGGACATTCAGGGGCATAGCAGGCCCAAATGTTCTCAGTTCCCAAGTGAGTTACAGGCCATGCAGACAGCTCCCTAGGTGCACATCCCTTCCTAGGTGAAACATCACTGGATCTGTAAGCCATCAATAATTCGAATTTACCAGTTGTTATGGTAGAATAGCAGGGGTTTGATTTTGCTGTGAGGAGAATAGCTGTTTGAGACGAGAACTGAATAACTGTTAGGAAAGACCGAGAGCTGCCAAACATGCTTCTTTTTTCTCTCACCCTTTTCTCCAAGAGCGTTTAGCCTCTGTTTTAAATTGACACTGAGAAGATGGGTGCACAAATTAATAACAAGCTGGGGATGCCACTTTGCCACTTGTCTTGGGCCCGCTGAGGTCACAGCTCAGGCTCGGATATGGACTGTGGTCAGAACGAAGCAGTGTGTGTTGAGGGGTGGGGGTAGGTGGAGAATCCTGGCAGGCAGCAGAACTCAAGTGTGGGCAGTGCAGTGATTGCATATGTGCAGGCACCTGGTGGGGCAGATGTCAGGATCTCAGTCAAGGATTCCTAGCTCTCCTTACTGTGTAATTCTGCATCATCAGCTCCTGCCAGTTCCAGTTTTCATTTGGGGCCTCTCCCCTTGCCCTACCAAATCTTCATCATTCCTTTCTATCAAGCTTTGCCTGACCCCTAACATGCACTGGCTGTTACTGTTCCTATGTGCCCTAACTCGATTTTTTTTCCCTCTCATTCCACTAGGACTCACCCTTCAAGCACTCTTTTAGTGTCTCCAGTCTTAGCTCATCATTTACATCCACAAACTTGTGCCACCCAAGCAATTGGGATAATCTTCTTGAAAGCAGAAGAGTGGCTTATGATAAAGAAGTGGTTTTCTATACACAGTACTAACATGGTCCATGATAGAAAAAAAAGCTGAAGCTCACATTTCTGAATGTACAATTATTTTAAATATGCATATAAGCTAGAAGGAAAACTTACAACTTTCATGGTTACTACACTATTTGGCCCATTAATGAAGTCAACTAAATAAAGACACAGATATTTGTATCTAGTATTTTAAATAAACTATACATGAATCATAGGATTTTGTGTGTATGTGTGAACAGATATGAATAATCATTTGCAAGTGCAAAATACACTGTCCTAATTCCCACTACAGATATTTTTGTAAATTTTTGAGATTCTGATTCAGAATGTTATAGTCCCAAACTCGAGAATTTAAAATGTGCCAAAGCTAATGTCATTTTAAAATGTTTCCTTTAAGTCCTGCCTGGGTGGCTCAGTTGGTTGGATTATTGCCCCATACACCAAAAGGATGCAGGTTCAATTCCTGTCAGGTCACATATCTAGGTTGCAGGTTTGATCATCAGTTGGGGCACATTCAGGAGGCAACCAATTGATATTTCTCTCTCTCTAAAATCAATAAACATACCCTCAAGTGAGGATTAAAAAATGCTTCCTTTAAAAATGTTTTATGAAGCTACCTTTGTATGAACAGAAATTGCAGTTAAAAGATATAAATTTAGGTACAATAGGATAGGGAAAAATTGCACAAAATTTTTATATTTGAACTACCTTTAAGATAAACAGGTGTTAGGACTACTTGTGTCTAACTGATATATAACTAGCCCAGTTAATAAGCAAACACTTCATTCACCTGCCAAGATTATCAGCCAAATGCTCTAAGGTTAAGTATGGGGAACAGATAATGTTTACAAGTGCCAATTCCCTTTCAGAGAAATTTACTATAAAAGATACTGCTGAATGTAGGTGGTGGGTATACAGGTAGTCATTGTCTACTCTTAGCTTTCACTTCAGAAAAATTTCATATTAAATGTTGAGACAAAGAAAGAAGTTTATCATAAACATGTATTATAAACACACTTAGGATGAGCTCTAGAAAGTACATAATACATTCAGACTTTAAGAACTAAGCTATAAATAAAAACTCCTGTGAGCCAAGAACTGTTAGCACTGTAATTTGGATTTTACTAACTAGAAAGGCAAAAGGAGATATTTAGAACTACTTCCCTATTAGTAAGATGTTTATAAATTCTACCTGACATTTTAGCAATTCTAGATATTTTATACAAATTAAAATGTATCACCACATGGGATAGAACCCACAAAATTAGTTACCCATTCAGACACCAAAGGTTTATATAAAATCATAAAGGAATGATTAATGACTTTAAATAGGTAAACACCTAAACAATTCAGCCTGCCACATGATCTACTTCTTTTCATGGCTTTACAAATTTTCATGATAACTTTAAAAAATTCTTCCCCAGGGAACTTTTTTTGTCATAGAGTCAATTTTTTATATCTTTTATATTTTTACATTAAAATGTTATACAAAAAAAACTAGCTACTCTAATTATAGAGAAAAAAGCAATATCAATATTTTGGATTGCAAGTAGAATTTTGAACTTATCAGCACAGAAATAAAGCATTTATATTATTATCTGTAATTACAACGCACATGTGTCTTATCAGATCACAACATTCCCTTGTTCAACAAATATCTCTAGCTTCTTATCATACAGATTAAAATCCTGTTTCAATGCAGTTTTAAAGATGAACTTCAGCTTGTGGCAAGGATTAACCCCTCCAGTCAAATTTCTGTTTCACGTGAAAACACTCTGATCCAGTTAAACTTTAGAACATCTTTTCTTCCCTATCTCCTTGCCTTTCTCTAAAAGCACCCCATTTTTCCTTTGTTACAATCATACCCACCCACTCTTCAATAATCTCTCACGTGAAGTCTTTCCTGACCTCCTAGGGAAGTCCCCTCAGGCTCCTCAGTGATCCCATAGCTTTCAGGAACTGGGAACATTTGATCATATCCCACCTTCCTCAGAGCTGGCTCAGAGGAGGTGCTCCATTGTTACAACATGAAAAAAACATAAAAATAAAGTAAAAAATAACTGAGGATACAGTGTAATTAATGTAACTGAATTTGTCAAATTTAATATCTCTTCCACATACACAAAAAAGACCAGTGTTATTCATAGAGGTATATGAAAATGGAGGTTTCTCCTAAAACAAAAGAATAATAATAATTTTAAAATATAAAAATGACAGTACTCAAAAAATCAAAAATATCAGAAAAAAATTTGGTTAAATTTTACATTTAATCATAATTGTGTTTTTTGCATATGTATACTTTGTGGGTGAATATATATGCATATTTTATGTATATACCAAATTAATCTTCCAATAATTTTGTCACTAAGACACTTATACCCTTATCCTCATTCTGAAGTTACTCTGCCATTTCCTTAAATAAAAAATAAAATGGGATCAAAAGGCTGAGGAGGTTGTATATATCTCTTCCACATCTGTGTTAAATTGGCAATGAGCTTAGCACCAGGAGTCTATGAATATGAATTTCTGGGTTGTGACAGCAGAATGAAAACATGATGTAGCGACACAATTCAATTCTTATCAGTGGCTCAAAGAGTACCTCTGTCTTGAAATGACTAATTACAGAGTCAGTTATTATCTATTACAGCTTGTATTAACTGTTCCCAATAAGACCCTAATATTCTTGCAGAAAATCGCTGTAAGATGAAAGTCTGAAAGAAAATAAATTTAGGCATTTAAAGCTGTTTGCATTTCATCCTATAGCTTCTGGCCTGCAAATGCTCCATGGTCCATTAAATTTTGATCACTTCAAGCATATTCCATTACTACTTTATAGAAAAGACTTTTAATATGTGCAGAAAAGAAACATAAAATATGAAATGATGTTTCCATCTTTTTCAAGATGGCAAACATCAGAGGACAGCAAATTGCAAAAATGTTGAAATTAAGTATTAGTAATGATGCACCGATTGCAGAGCTTCCATTTCTCAGTTTTTTATATCTTGAAAATGAAAAACACCAGCAGAACTAATATTATCAATATTTTTTAAATGCCACATTTTGCCTTATGAACAGAAACTCATTTGCCTTTTAAATACAGAACAGATTAAATAGCCTGAGGAACAAACATATTACTCTGAAAATGAAATAAACTGAGTTTATTTGCTGCAAAATTTTATCAACATGGTGTGTTCAACAACTGATTCTTCTTTAAAGTGCTACTAGTTCTGTGTACCAAATACAGGCCATCTAAAACACATTATTATTTACATTCAAAATCTCTATAAGAACCTGACTCCTGAACTATACATCTCATTAAATACATTATTCCATTATGACATGGTTTTATGCAGTTTCCAACTATTAAATGAGGCATTTCAATAATATACTCAAACCAACAACAACCAATAAAAAATACAAGTAAATATGTAAAAGAAATGACTGGATGTCAAGATTCACCGAGGGAGGACATGAATCTACAGTAGTGAATCAGAGAGATCTTTAGAAATTAGACCAGGAATGGAAAGACTCCAGTTAGCCTTTTGTGAGGAGTAGAGAGAGATCACCCATGCCTTGCCTATTTATTCTAACAATACCCAAAAGGGGCATGGTGAGGAAGGAGAGGGCTGCTTCTAGCATAGACCCCTACTGGTCTTTGGTCTCTGAGGATTGCTAAATCAACAACACTCGCCCTTTCCTCATTCCCTGAGTCTTTACTGACCTAGATCATCTCTAAGAACTCTTTACCCTCATTTAATAGACACCTTCACAATAATAATGGTAATAATAACTAAACAATACTGTTGTGTCTTTTGTAGAATTAATTTATTTAATCCTTTCAATATCCCTATGAAATAAGTACTATTATTATACTCTTTTACCCATGAGAAAGCTGAAACAAAGGGGGGTTGGTTTAAGTACCTTGCCTTAAAGCACGCATAAAAGGTTGTTCTAAGAAATGGAAGCCAAGCTCCTCATCCTAAACAGACTGAATTAAACACAGCAGCCTCCATCTCCTGGAAGTCCTAAAGAGTAGCAGGGGCTTGGCTTTTCTCTTGGAAGGCATTGTACAGTGGTATTTCCAAGTTCCAGGTATGTGGGTGTAGGCTCCTGGGAGTACGCCCACCAGGCTGCTCTGTAGAATGCATTTAACCTTGTGTCTGCTGCATGAATCATTATCACAGCCTTTTATTATTGTTAATACTACTCCTCTTTTTCATTTTATACAGATTCACACTGTCGCTTGAAGGACAAAGAAGGCAGAAAGAATGATCTCCAGGGAGGACTAAATGCAGTGTGATGAAGGACTAAGCTGAAGATCAAAATAATAAGGTCAAAAGAGCCCTGGATCAGTCCATCTCTAAAAGCAGGATAGGGTGGGGAAGGGGACACAATGACCTGTAAACACCCTCCTAAGTTTATTTCCACCTGAATGAGAGGGAAGACCCAGCATTATCTGGGAATTGTGACAAGTACAGGAAATCTACTCGTATATGCAAAATTTAATGATGTATTAAAACATTTTCTAGGGTCTGTAAAAATGCTCTTTGGTGGCTGGAATAGGGATCCAGCATCTCTGTGGGAGGCTATTATGATAAGTTTATTACAGATTCAGATTCAGATGAACTACATGTACTCTCTAAGCCTTATCTTCTGGCACCACCAGTAATAAAAGGAGAGCCACTGAAATTTTTTCCTCCTTTAAATTCTTCTTAGGAGATAAAACAGGTGCAGTCAAATGTGGTCATGAATTTATTATTTTAAAATTCAGCCCTTTGGAAGTAAGTTTAAATGACAGGGGTGAGTGTAAAGTAAATCATCCTGTTTCTTCATCTCTCCACATTGCCTTTCTTCTTTATTCCCTAGGTCTCTCTCTCTCTCTCTCTCTCTCACACACACAGGCACACACACTCAGCATTTATGAATACACTAATCTTTGGGCTAAAATCTCACATATTTTATGCAAGTGAAATCCCTTTCTGAAGTTTGAAGACCTGTGCGAGAATAAGCACCTGAGATAAGATCCTGAAGACTATTTTGATTGTCCAGTCTATGCAAAACCCAAATCCCTTAGCAAGTGATCTTGAAAACAAAGAAGAAAATATAATTATACAATGCTGTACCCTACTTCTAGTTTAAAATAATATTTTTTCATTTATTTTTGGATTTTATAATATAATTTTGAATTTTTTAAAATTCCTAAAATAATAAAAAAATTGTTTAGTTTCTGGAACCAAAAATATTTCTTTTCTTTTCTTGATGAATGACACTTTATTATTATAATTTAGAGAATTGTAGCCAAGAGTCAGTGGCATTTGTGACTTATCTCTGACCTTATTTTTCATGTGTTACTTTTATATGAGGCTGGATGATACTCATACATGAAAATTTCATATTGTTGGCCCTGTACTCAATAAATTATTAAAGTGATGTGAATAGGAATGCAGTATTCAGGTTTTCAGCAATTTTTATCTTTTTGTTCCTGTTTTTTTAAAGGAAAAAATTACCTTGTCTATAACTTATCATAACTTTTTAAAATTTAAGCAAAGATTAGCCTTAAAAAACATTTGGGGAGATTTATTACCCCCAACCTTCTCAAAGAATTTTGAAGAATTTTCTTCTCTTTAACACATGAATGTTAATTAAGCTTTTCTAGGATGAGAAAAATTTAGCCTGGTAACTATCATAAGTACACGTACAGGTAAATATGTTACAAGCAAATGCACAGATGCTTAGAGAAAAAATACTTGTTTAATTTTTTGCCAATATAATCAAGTGTTGAAAGCCATTATACAATAAAACAGACCTGTGGTTGTTTTGTTTTTATTACACTTTCTTGGATTTCTTTCTTTCTGTTAAGAAGTGCCTCCTGATTCCTTTGAAAGGTGGTTTTCACTGAGGGTAACTAAAGACAATTTGAACTCATGTAACCAATCACAGGGTGATTCCCAAATAGTGCTCCCATGTTGTTCAAACATAAGTATTTGCTTTTATTTGTAGTTTTGCTTGGTTTGATAATAGACCATTAAAATTTTTCAAAATATTTTCACATTTGCAAAAACTGTATTTGTTCAAGAACAAGGCAAGGGTGACATTGCTGGTATTCATGTGTATGTCATATTTCTACATGTTATGTGATGGAGATATATCTCAGTTATGTTTGTAAACTGACTAAATCAGCATTAATAATTGAGAGAGCTCCTAATAGACACAGTTAAACTGCATGTAGCTTTAAAAGTATTTTATTTTTAAAAAATATTTTTTCTCAGTATTCTTATTTGGCACTTCTGCATGTTCATTTCAATATACTTGACTAATTATAAGCTACTGTGCTAAAATCAAAGAAGGCATTTAAATACATATTGAGAAAATTACACATACAGCATACATTTGATTAAATTGTAAAACTCTATAACTAACTTGTATAGGACAAATACAAAATTCTCATTTACTTTATGATCAGACCTAATGTTTGTGTGCATGTATATCATGCTCAGCTTATTCATTCATAAACAAATATTTATAAAGTACTACTACTTGATATACTGGTAATATAATCTGAACCATTTGTATGTTTATAAAAATAACATTTGAATAAGTGTTCCTGTGTCTTTTCAGAATAATCCTTATTTCGTATTTTAAAATCCAATTCATAAAATCAGAAAGTGCTAACACTGAAATTCACAAAATAATGTTAAGCAAATAATGCAACAGAGAAATTCTCAGGTATGAGTACAGCTGGCTGCTTTTCTAGTAATTTACAACTAAATGCTTTTTTAAAAATTTTATATAAGAATAATCACTGTATAAGAATATAACTAAATGACATTTACATCATTATAAATAGCATCTATTTGATTAAATTACAAAAGAATAAATGCACAGCTGATTTGAATAACATCAAATTGTAATTACATATGCTATTTCTCCTATGTGTAAAATGGAAAATGTCACACTTTATGCTTTACAACATGACATTTAGTAGGAATCTTAAAATCCTTCTTATAACAAAATCTTTTGTAGTTTAGTGAAAATTTGCATTTTCAATATAACTGTAAGACAATCTTTCCAAGGATAAAGATAAAAAAGAAAAAAACCCTCCAGGTATGAATAATTATCAGGAACTGTCTTGAGATTAGGAATATAAGAAAAAGTTAACTAATTATGTAAAAATTATTTAAATGAAAGGAGTTTGCAAAGGACTAAACATGCTTTGCACGTGTGGTATTCCTTACTTTCTGGTACAGGATGTCTAAGCAAATCTTAGCACATACTTGTTTTTGATTTGTTAACTTTTTTGAGAAAATTTATCTAAATTCTTAAATTGAAGACTTGCCATAAGAAAAGTAAAGCTAGATGAAAGGCAAATTTGCATATTGATAGATTTTTATAAACCTGTACATCTTGTTTGCAAATATTTGTACATATAAATGCTTATCTAAGATAGAATTCCAAACAGAATTTAAAATACCAGTTACAAATGCTAACCTGGTATATAAAATTATTACTTTTCAGTTAAATAATGACTATTTGGTAGAACAATTAACCAAACTAATCCTCCCAAAGATTAAAATTCAGATTCCTGCACTCCTCCTCCTTCCAGCCCACTTCCCCCAGGATTCTGATAATTGTAGAAGTGGGAGAAAGCCCAGGAATTAACATGTTTAATAAACGTCCATCCCAGGTAAATCTGTGTAGGTGGTCCTGGGATACGCCAATTATGGTAACATAAAAATCTCCAGATTGATACCTAATGGGAAATAGAATTTCCAATGAATTTCCATGGGACTAAAAGTTATAATTGAATTGAATCAAAATCATATTAAGAATTCCACTACAGTTAAAAGTGACTTTTGTATTTTATTATACTGCAATTTCCTCCTAGTGCAAATGATGTTTAACAAGGCAAAGACATAATGGGATACCTTTTCTTAGGAGACCTCATATGTGCCAGTGAATTTTCTGTGACTGATGAGGACTAAAATAAATCCAGGACAAGGGTAAGCAGCTAAGGTTGCAGTGGATTTGGAGTGAGCACTACAGAGCAATATCAGAGCCCGTGGTCATGTTTTTGGCAAATGGTGGCCATCATATGTTCCAACTATGAATTAATAAAGAGAAAAAGCTGTTTCCTGAATTTGGCAGGTATAACTTTAAAGAACATTTACTCAACATTACATTGGTTATGAATTCACTTCCTCACCTCAAAAAAAAAAGTAGAAGTGAGATGGTAAGATTAAGTTAGC
Organism: Phyllostomus hastatus; assembly: GCF_019186645.2. Classification (NCBI taxonomy): domain Eukaryota; kingdom Metazoa; phylum Chordata; class Mammalia; order Chiroptera; family Phyllostomidae; genus Phyllostomus; species Phyllostomus hastatus. The sequence continues at coordinate 45,733,888 of NW_025334041.1, forward strand.
ATATCCAGAATACTACGGTGGAACTCTTTCTTTTCTGATTGCTAATAGGTCATTAGAATTTCTAGAATTTACTAATGAACCAACATCAAGTTAAATGGTCTGTGGTTGCTAAAATCTTCATCATCAGTAGTTGTACTTATTGGGGTGATCACTTCATAAGTTATATAAATGTCTAATCACTATGTTGTACACCTGCAACTGATAAAATATTGTATGTCAATTGTAATTAAACAATAAAATATAAAAAGTAGTTGTACTACTTCTGTTATCCACAAAACAAAGAAATGGTGACTCAGTAATCACATGTATATATCTTTCATTCATGGTTGGAAAACTGAACAAATTTTCCTGTCTAGGTCATCTCAGTACCTCTTTATCTACCTTGAGCTTCAGCTGTTCTCTAAAGGTACTTGTGTTCTACATTTTTCATTTGGAATAAACCTTCTTGGTGGAGAAGGTGAAAACAGAATTTAGATGGATAGACTATCACTCTCCAAACATCATACTGTCAATTTCTGTTATTTGTGGAGTTATGCTCCATAAAGCCACCATGAACACTGAATTAGCTAACACTAAACCCTTGTTCTGAAGGGATACACTGGGTTAGGTCCCTTTGAGTCTCTGGTCACATTTTTATCAACTCATCATTACATAACCATATGTGTATTTCTGTTTAAAGACAAGCTTAAAGACAACATAACCATATGTGTATTTCTGTTTAAAGACAACCTTATATATTATGAATTCATTAACACCCAACTTAAGGGCAACAACGCTATATATAGCTCATGTCTAACAAAGCATACATAACACATCTTATCATAAGGCACACCATAGCACTACCACCTGGGGACCTATTAACAGAAAAATCACTAACGGAAGCACAAAAATGAAAAAATATGTGGCATTGAATAGACTGTGAAAAGAGCACTTGTTTTCACTATGAGGGCTGAAACAAGATGGCAGAGCCTTCAACCTCAGCTAGTAGAATACACATCTGGGAACTTAAGTTTTTGAAGTTCTGAGGATGTCTGTGAATGATTGTAAAAGTGCTACAGGCATTGATTTGTGGTGTTAACAAATATATTTTAGCAAGTGGAAGTCAAATATACAGAATCCAGGAAAAGTGACAATTGATTCTATCACCTGCCCCAGATGAAGGCACCATTCCAGGGCTGCCATAACAGAGTAACATAGACTAGATGAGTTAAACAACAGAAATTTATTTTCTCACAGTTCCGGAGGTGAAAGTTCAAATCAAAATGTCAATAGGTTTGGCCCTTCTCCCTGGCTAGCAGATGGTTGCCTTCTCGTTGTGTCCTCCTCTGGCACACATGGGTCTGTTGCCCAAATTTGCTTTTCTTATAATCAACCAGTCACATTGGACTAAGACCATGCAAGAGATCTCATTTTAAGTTAATTACCCCTTTAAAGACCTTAACTCCAAATCCAATCTCATTCTGAGGTACTGGGAGTTAGGGGTTCAGCACATGAATTTGGAAGAGTGTACAATTCAGCCCACAACACCATCAATGCCTTTCTAGTACACATCACTTTTCTCCAAGTCTCAGGTCATTGCAGGCTTGAACTTCTTCAAATCATTCTTTAGGTGATGCTTCTTTTTGGTTGTGTGTGTCTCTCTTTTTGCCTTTTTAAAAATGCCTTTTGAAATCCAAGCTGATCAGGGCTCTCTTTCCTTTATTCCTCATAACAAGTTACAAATTATCATTAGAACTGACTGTCCCTCTTGGGTCTTATAAAGTTCTCTTTTGGAGCCTCTGCCCAGAGGGTCAGACCACTTGCATAGTTTCTCTGCTTCTTGAGCACTTATTATGTTATATTAGAAGAGGTACTAAGATTCTACATAATGCCATCCAGGCCTCCACAACCTGCCTCCTATCTGCCATTCCATATGATTCCATGCTCTTGTACACCTATATTCCCAAGAACATGACTACAAAGGTTGTTTTACCAATTTCAAGCCTTTGTTCTAACTATTCCCTACACTCAGAATTCCTTTCCTCTCCATATCTCCCTGGTGAAACTCCTCCAATTCCTCAAGGCCTCATCTAAATGTCACCTCCTCAGGATTTTCCTTGTAATAGTGATAATCAATTTCAATGTGTGAGAGAATTTTCTCACACCACTAAGCAATTCTCCAAAACCACACCAACTGGGTGTCCTACAACTAAATTCAATTCTAACACTATCTACCCAGAATTAGCATCAGATTCTACAGGCTAAGGGCTCTGTCCCACAAGACTGCTACCCACTTCAGATGCTAATCACAAGTCCAGGTTGTCATTTGTGCTTTTAACAGAAGAATACATCTGAGCTTGAGCTGGTGTAGCTCAGTGGATTGAGCATGGGCCTGTGAACCAAAAGGTTGCTTGTTCGATTTTCAGTTAGAGCATGTGCCTGGGTTGCAGGCCAGGACCCCAGTGGGGGCAGATGAGAGGCAACCACACAATGAGGTTTCTTTCCCTCTCCTTTTCCTCCTCTTCCTCTCTTTCTAAAAATAAATAAATAAAATCTTTTTTAAAATGGGGGCATTTGTCGTCTACAGCCAGGCTTCATTGTTAAAAAAATGTTACTTAAAAAAAAAAAAAGAATACATCTGAGCACTAAATATCTGAGGTTCCATAACCCCCACTTTGGGTTATATTAATTTGCTACAGTGGCTCACACAAGTCAAGAAAATATTTTACTTACTAGATTACCAGTTTATTACAAAGAATATTAAAGGATATGAATCAACAGCTGGAAGGAAAAGGTGCATAGGGTGAAATATGAGGGAAGAGGTGTAGAGTTTTCATGCTCTCTCTGAGCACCATTCTCTCTGAATCTTCAAGTGTTAAGCACCCTTGAAGCTCTCTGAATTCCATCCTTTTGAGGTTTTATGCAGGCTCATTATATAAGCAAGATTGATTAAATCCTTGGCCATTAGTGACAACTCATTCTTAAGCCCCTCTCCCCTCCCTGCAGGTCAAGGAGTATAACTGAAAGTTCCAACTCTCTAATCCCATGGCTGGCTCCTATGGCAACCAGTCCCCATCCTTAGGTGCTTTCCAAAAGTCACTTCATTAACATAACACCTTATCATTTAGGAAATTCGAGGGCTTTAGAAAATCTGTGTCAGAAATGGGGACAAAGATCAAATATGTATTTGTTATTATAAATCATAGTATCACACTCTCTTCCATTCAAGTCTTCATGCTCCCTCCCAAAAGAGAGAATGAAATATTTGTGTGTATACATATCCCTTGGTAGGTTATAAACACCTTGGAACTAATGGCAGTGTCTTATTCATCACATCTCCACACCACTAAGCACAGTATCTAATAGATTAACAATGAGAGTATTTTTAAGTAGATATGCTCTACTTTTAGTATAATTTGAATTAGAATTAGAATTAGATGAATACAGTTCAGGTCCCTTATGACTATGGCCCCAAACCCTTCCAGGATAACTAGTCACTACAAAGGAACCACCTTACAGGATACTCCAACATCCCAATAACAGTTAGGAAATAAGTTATTCTCCTGTATTAAAATTTCATGTTCATCTGGCCAAGATGGAGGTGTAGGTAGAAACCCTTCACTTCCTCGCACAACCAAGAGGAGGATAACAAACAATCTAAAATCAATAAACAACCAAAAGCACAAGAAAATCAAACTTCATGGAACTCTGACAACTACAGAATTAAAGAAACAGTCAAACAGAACAACCAGACCAGTAAGGTGGTGGTCTGAGAGAACCCAAGGCCAGGCAGTGGACCATGGGGGCGGGGCTTACTTAAGGAAAAGCTGAGACACAGAGCTGGCTGTGGACTATGGTGGTTGCCACCATGGGAGAAACTCCCAGTCTCACACAAGAGTTGGTTGAAAAGTGGGCTAGAGCGAGCAGGCAAGCTGCATTATTCCCTCTCTGGCCCTTCCCCAACAGGCAGTGCCACATTGTCAGCAAGCAGGGTTGCCCTGCCTGGGTGAATACCTAAGGCCCCACCCTCTTACAACTTAACAGGGGCCCTAAAAAAGAAATAGGGCCAAAATGAAAGAACACAGCAAAACCTCAGAAAGATAACTAAGTGAAGAGGATATAGCAAACCTATCTGATGGAGAATTTAAAGCCCTGGTAATCAAAATGCTCAGAGATCTGACTGAGCTTGGTTGAAAAACAAAAGAACAAATGAAAGATACCCAAAAGGAAATAAAGCAAAATATTCAGGGAACCAACAGTGACAGGAGGGAAACCAGGACTCAAAGCAATGCTTTGGAACAAAAGGAAGAAACAAACATCCAACTAGAACAGAATGAAGAAATAAGAATTCAAAAAAATGAGAGAGACTTTTGAACCTCTGGGACAACTTTAAATATTCCAATATCCAAATTATAGGGGTACCAGAGGGAGAAGAACAACAGCAAGAAATTGAAAACTTATTTGAACAAATAATGAAGAAAAACTGCCCCAAGCTGGTGAAAGAAATAGACTTCCAGGAAGTCCAGGAAGCCCAGAGAGTCCCAAAGAAGTTGGACCCAAAGAGGAACACACCAAGGCACATCATCATTAAGTTACCCAAGATTAAAGATAAAGAGAGAGTCTTAAAAGCAGCAAGAGGAAAGGAGAGAGTTACCTACAAAGAGGTGCCAATTAGGATATCAATTGATTTCTCAAAAGAAATCTTACAGGCAAGAAGGGGCTGGAAAGAAGTATTCCAAGTCATGAAAGGCAAGGACCTACACTCAAGATTACTCTACCCAGCAAAGCTTTCATTTAGAATGGAAGGGCAGACAACGTGCTCCCCAGATAAGGTCAAGTTAAAGGAGTTCATTATCACCAAGCCATTATTATCTGTAATGTTAAAGGGACTTATCTAAGAAAAGAAAGATAAAAAATATGAGCAGTAAAATGACAACAAACTCACAATCATCAACAAATGAACCTAAAAAAATAAAAGAAAGAAAAACAAGAAAAACAAAAATGAAGCAAACAACTAGAACAGGAACAGAATCAGAGAAATGGATATCACATGGAGGGTTTTCAGTGGGGAGGGGGAGGGGAGGAATAGGGGGGAAAATGTACAGGGAAGAAGAAGCACAATTGGTAGGCATTAAATAGACAGGGAGAGGTCAAAAATGGTATAGGAAACAGAGAACTCGAAGAACTTAGTATATATACAACCCATGGACATGAACTAAGGAGAGGGCAACACTAGAGGGTTGGGTGGTGCAGGGTGGAGGGGAATAAAGCAGGAGAAATGGGACAACTGTAATAGCATAATCAATAAAATATAATTAGGAAGAAAGAAAGGAAAGAAAGAAAGAAAGAAAGAAAGAAAGAAAGAAAGAAAGAAAGAAAGAAAAGAAAGAAAGAAAGAAAAAGAATGAAAGAAAGAAAGAAAGAAAGAAAGAAAGAAAGAATGAAAGAAAAGAAGGAAGGAAAAGAAAGGAAGAAAGAAAAAGAAAGGAAGAGAGAAAGAGAAAGAAAGAAAGATGAAAAAAATTCATGTTCACTCTGTATCTTTTCCACTATGGCTTTTCCTACTTCTTACCTGGTATCTTCCTTAAACTTTTTTTTAGATGTATGTAGGCATTTGTCTCGCACTTTCTCAAATTCAATGAGAATCATATGCCTTCTACATACCTTGTCTTCATGAAATCTACTTTATCCCTTGCCAGAGGCCCATTGGTCTCATAGCTTAAGTCATTGCTAGAAACCCAAATTCTGTTTTTCAATACTTATCTATGTAGCCAGGTGATCATATCCTATAGTCCCCTTTCTCTTCTAAATTCAGCTTCCAAAAGTAGTCTAGCTTCCCAGCCTCAGAACCACAAATTCCAATGGTGACATGGAAGAGCCATGTAATCACTGTTTCCATTAAGCACCTGGAGCTAGAATATATTGCATCCACATGCTGACAGACAACAGCCCCTCCCCCTGTTGTCAGGCAACATTTTGACTGGCAGCACAGGTGTACTTCAGTTATTCCACTTGGTGGTGGTGGCAGCACTTATGCACTAACTTTGAGGTAAGGATGGCTGGCAGCAGCAGGTGAGGGCACTTCACTGACAAGACTCCCATTAATCTAGAGACACAAAACATATCTCAAGATGTCAATGAGAAGTTGATTCACCTCACCTGCTCCTGGACAGAATCACAACCTGTCAACAAGTAACCATCCTGGAAAAAGCTCCATAGACAACAGCATTTTAATCTATATACTTACTAACCCTTAAACATATAATAACTAGTGGCTGAAATGCAAGGCTATACACACCTCCTATCACAGTAGCTACACAAGGAGACAAGAGCCATCAGTGTGACTCATTTATTTCTCCAGCAAAGGATGTGGCACAAAAGAGTGCTCAGTAAATGTTTAGTTATAAGTAAATAAAATGTCTCTGCATCCTAAGTATTTATGTTAAAGTAAATTCCAGTTTCCCTAATTCCCATTTTTCTGTGTTGGTCTATAATTATATTTTAAAAGTAATCAAATATTCTCATCCTTTGCCTCCAAACTACTGCCTCTCTGCCATAATTTCCTATTCACTCTCCCATCAATTCCAGTCTAACCACCACCACAAACACACCAGTAGAGCAACTCTCATTAAAGTCACAAATGGCATCCACTTTGAGTTCCCATCTTACTTGATTCCTCTGTATTATTCAACTCTCTCTTCCCTTAGCCTCTCTGAGCCTCATTTTTTGTTTTTTTCGTACATAACTAGAAATGTCTTCTCATCCTTTTCTGGCTGACCCCTCCCCAACAGCTAAAGAAATATACTTTAAGGCTCTGTCCTCGGCCCTCTCCACTTCTCATTCTACTTCCTGTGCTAGGCAACCTCAGCATATTCTATCATCTATGTGTCAATGGATCCCAGGTCTCCCTCCCTCAAGCCCCAGCTTAGACATACATAAGTCTAGATAGCTAGTTAACATCACTACTTAAATGTTTGAAAGATATTCTAATGCAACCTGTCCAAAACTGAATGTATAATTCATTCATGTAACAAATATTTAGTTAATACCTACTATGCACCAGAAACTGTTCTGAAGCTAAGGGACATGAATGAATGAGGCCATGCTTCTGGTCTTGTGAAGCATAAAAACACTCTCCATTCCCCCATCTCCAATTTAGTTCTTTCTCAGTGTTTCCCACTTCCCTGAATGGCACAGCTATCCAAATATGTGCAAAATCCAAGGACTGGAATCATGTTTTGTTTGCTTATTTGTTTTTTATCCTCATCTGAGGACATTTTTTTCATTGCTTCTAGAGAGAGGAAGAGAGAAAGAGGAAAGGAGAGAGAAATATTGATGCAAGAGAGAAGCATTGATTGGTTGCCTACTGTGCATGCCTCAACTGAGGATTATAACCGCAACCTAGGTATGAGCCCTGACCAGGAATTGAACCTGCAACCTTTTGGTTATGGGATGACACACCAACCAACAAAGCCACTCTAGCCAGGACTGGAATCATGTTTAATGTTTCTCTCTCTTATAGCTCCCCACATGCCCATTCCCAATACTGCCAATTTTATCTTAAATACATATGAAGTCTGTCCACATTTTATGTCTGTTCGTCTCTTCTATTACCTTCCTATTCCAAGCCTCTATTGACATATGCATTGCTTCAACTACTTCTTTGTTTTTAAACAAAGGATTCATGTTTTAATTTTTTAAAAAATATGTTTACTGATTTTAGGGAAAAAGAGAGAAACATTGACTGGTTGCCTCCCATATGTGCCCCAACCAGGGATCAAACCCACAACATAGGTTTGTGCCCTGCCTGGGAATGGCACCTGCAAACTTTTGGTGTAATATATGACACTACAGACAAATGAGCCACACCAGCCAAGGTTCAACTGCTTCTTAACTAGTCCTTCATCATTCATTCCAGTTCACCTCTCCACACAGTAGCCAGAATGGTCTTTTCAAAGGCAGATCAGATTGTGGGACCCTCCTGCTGCACTCATACCTCCAGTTTAAAACTTTTCTTTATTCTTTGAATATGGGACAAAACCACAAACAATGGCCTACAACCCCTTGCTTAAAGTGTTCAGCCTCATCTTGAACAATATATCCCCCACTTGTCTATTCTACCCATACTTCCATTCTTCCCATCACAGAACCTGTGTACTTGCTGTTTCCTTTACTGGGTTCCTTCTTACAGACTTACAGATGCGCACACACACACACACACACACACACACACACACTCACCTCTGCCTGGTAAATATAGTATCTTTTCCTTCTTCAAACTTAGCAGATAAACATTCCTAATTTCCATATGTTCATTCGGTTTACAACTGTTCTTCTTTTTGAGCTATTTCCATGGGTTTGAAAATCCAAAAGACTATATGATTCCTAAGGTACCTTCCAACTGTAAAAATCACCTATGTTGTTATTATACTAAAAAATTGTTATTTGTGAAACAATGAGGAAGAATTGGACTTGGTTGACATGCAAATATACAACAAATATACAACATGTAAAGTTCAAAATTAACATCTAGGTATTCTGACTTATAGAGAATATTCTGGCAAATTTATTTATTTCCAAAAAAGGAAAGAATGGCTTAATGCTTGTAACATCTGGAGATCAGAATTCTAACGTAGGGTTTAATACACACATGTTAAAAAGGCCTCATCCTACTAGGCTTGGAACTGCAGGTTATTTGTTATATTACATAAAAGACAATGAAACCTGCCCGTCCTCACAGATGCTTCTCAGTAACTAGGCTCAGGGCAGAACCAGAGGCAAGGGGAAATATATTTGACAAGAAAAGGCTGACCTCCCACCTCATCCTAATTTTTGTAAATGAATTCTTATTTTATTAAAATTCTACTGTCTTCTTGTAAAAGCCACTTTAGAAAATCTCCAGTTCCTGAAATCATAAAACTTTCTATACTTTAAGTCTCTCAGATATAATAAAAATCAAACACATCTTTAAAGCCTGATAACCTTAATATCATAACTTTTTCAAGTACAGAATAGCCAACTATAAAGCCTTTGAACAAAAACCAAGCTCATAGATACAGACAGGTTGGTGGTTACCAGAGGCAAAAAGAGGAGGATGAAATGGGTAAAGGGGGTCAAATATATGGTGATGAATGAAAACTAGACCTTTGATAGTTAGCATGCTATAGAGTATACAGATATTGAAGTACAATGTTGTACACCTGAAACCTATAAAATGTTATTAGCCAATATTATCTCCATTAAAAAAATTTAAAAATGTGAAAGAAATAAAACATTAACAGAACCAAGTGGGGTAAGCCTTTGATATGTGTAATTTTAATTCCAATTTTATTTACAATCCTCCTTAAATTTCAGAAATGGACACATATTTTTCTAAAAAACCAGTCACTATATGGATGCTTTGAAAAAGCAAGCATAAAGGGAAAACTTATTGCCTACTTCCCCAGATTTTTATGAACTAAAAAAAGATTTATATGCTTTTATGTCCCAAAGAAATTTTGAAAAATTAAGGAGTAATTTTGTAGTTTTATTTTAATTTCTATTTAAAAGAAATAGAAAAATAAATTAGCATGTTCAATAAGCATGTGAAAACATATTAACCTCACTAATAATCAAAGAACATTCAAACAGTGGTCAGACCATCAATTCCTGTCTATCAGTAGGCAAAGATACACACACACACACACACACACACACACACACACACAGGAAGAGAACACCCAGAATTGGAATGTGGGTGCTCACGAATTCTGGTAGATTGGCATAGCCATTCTGTGGAGTAATTTATCAAAATGCATCAAGAGCTTTAAAATATTCATGCTCTTTAATATAGCAATTAGAGTTCTGGAAATGTATCTTAAAGAAATAAGATACAGTTAGAGATTTATGTTCAATACCATAATCTACAATGATATTTGTAATAATGAAAACCTGAAACAGTCTAAATATCCAATATTCAAAGAATAGTTATATAAATTATTGTACACCCACTTGAAGATCAGTCATGCAGCCATTAAAAAGCTTGTTTTTTGAGAAATAAATAGTAACATGGGGAGTATTTGCCAATAAAATGTTAAGTGGAAAAAGCAGGATGCCAAACTCCAGATAACAGCAGGATCAAATTCTGCTTAAAAGTATACCTACAAAGGCTCTGCTTGTTGATCTGGGTAAGATAACACAGGTTAAGTTCAGTTTGTGGTAGTTCAAACAGCTATACATTTATGCTAGTTGTTATTTTTCTGTAGGCATAATAAACATCAATAAAATGCTGTTAAAGTTTGATTTATTGTGTTTCATACAAATACTCAGGCAACAAAAAAATGGAAGAAAATGTAAAAAAAGAGAATTCAATCTCCCTTGTATTTGACTTAATAACTTATTAGGGTTGAAGGAATGCCTATCTAGAAAGCAAAAAGGAAAATCTAAGAAGTGAAATAGAACTATAGGAACTAAATAAGATGCTATACAAGAATTTTTTAGAATACTCTCTGGTACATGTTATATGTTCAAAACTGTTAGATTCACTACCTTATTTATAAAACTACAACTGAACAGGACCTGAATAATTCTTACTGATAATGAGGATATGGAAAGAAATCACTAAAAACACAGATTTGGAGAGGATACTGTTCTACTGTTATCAAGCTACTGCCCCACAATTGTCATTGTGACCAGAAGCTGCTATCATTTCCACACTCTTCTCCTGGTGGCCCCAAGCTCTCATTCCTTACAGCACCCCATAAAGTTCTAGGGGCCACCTGGGAGCACCCTGAGACATAAACTCTCATTTGATCCCTGATAAGATAAACAAATTTTAAGCCTAAAGGACAATCAAATTGCTTTATCTCCAGATTCAATAAAATCATTTAATTTGGTAGTGGGTAGCCAGATGATAGATTAGATAATGAATTCAGAGGAGAGATACCTAAAACCAAATATTTCCACAGTGGACTTTAATAATGAAGTAATCTTACAGGACATCAGCTGTGGCTAACATTTCCTTCCTTTGTGAAACTCTTGCTTATTATCAGCACCTTGATGGACACTTGGATTCAGTCCTAGCTAGGAAACTTCATTACTAAATTAATAACAAACTTTTTTTAACAAAGGTCAATAATGAATTAAAATTAGCTTCCAATCAATAAACATTCAAGGTCCAAGTTCTTCCTCTCTGGTGACATTATTCCCTAGGTCACCTCCATTCCCATTCCTGCCTCCATACCACCAAGTCCAAACTATCCCCTCAGAAGGGATCAGACTCCCATAACTGTCACCTTGGGAGAGTTTTCATACAGATGAAAAAGAGTAAAACATACTGAAATTTCTACTGAATTTACTCAGACCATAAATCCCGGGCCCTCCTGTGTTTCCTCTAAAGTAGCTTAAAACACTTTTTGACACTCTGGAACTTAAGACAAATACAGGTTTTCAAGATTGCCTAAAGGGCATAGAAGAATTCAAGCTGTTTCTTTCCTTTTAAAGGAAATTGGCTTTCTACTCCTTCAGTCAAACTCACAACAAAACCCAGAGCTAATTGATCTTTTGTTCTTATCTGAAATCCCTTTCTATTTTGTTTTTAGTTTATTCCATTATTTTTAGTTTCTATCTCCAACCATACCTAGCCAGATGAAAGCCTTTTTTCACTTATTAAAACTAAATTACACTTTTTATTTATAAATGAAATGCCTACTCATTCTAAAATTTTGAAATTTTTAAAAAATGTTTCTGAAAAAAGATAGTCACCTGAAATACAATTATCCAAAAATCACTAAATCACTACTGTCAACATTTGTTCCAGGCACACACACACACACACACACACACACACGCATACACTACACATGTATATGTGTGTGTATATTTATTAATAGCATCTAACCAAAGACCATTGTCCACTACTTCTCTGATAATCAGAGAGCTCATGACTTTAAAAAAATTTTTTTTATCCTCAACAAAGGACATTTTTTTTTCACTGCTTTCAGAGAGGGAGGAAGGGAGAAGGGAAGGGAGAGAGAGAAAACCATTGATGTGAGAGAGAGAAGCATCAATTGGTTGCCTCCTGTGCATGCCCAGACCAGGGATTTCATGCACTGGGACCAGGGATCACATGCACTGGGATCAGGGATAGAACCTGCAACTTAGGTATGTGCCCTGACCAGGAATCATACCAACAACCTTTTGGTTATGTGATGATGTACCAACCAACCAAGCCACACTGACCAGGACAAAGAACTCATAAATTTTTGAAGCTAACAAGTTACAATTGAAGCTATGAGTCTAGTGATAATGCTACCAGATTGTTTGAGGGTTGATAGAGAACACTGGGGCAAAAAGAAAGGACTTGCCCAGCAGGAGTATCTCTTTAAGTAAAGCTGATGTGTACACATCGTAATTTAAAATACAGTTGACCCTTGAACAACATAAGTTTGAACTGCATAGGCCTACTTACATGTGGATTTTTTTCAATGAATACACAGTCAGCCCTTTGTATTCCCAGGTTCTGCATCTAGAATTTCAACCAACTAAAGATCAAAAACATTTTCAATCTGTGTTGGGAATCCTCAGATGTGGAGGGCCAACTGTATCCACTGTTCTATGCCATTTTATATAAGGCATGTGAGTATCTGCAGATTTTGATATCCTCAGGGGTCCTGAAATCAATCCCCTGCAAATACCAAGGGAAAACTGTAGATAAGTTTTAAGAAAGTCAAAAGTTGTATGTGAATTTTCAAGTATACTGAGGTTGGTGACCCTCACCCCCACGTTGACAACAAGTCTACAGATATTTCTATTCTAAAAAGCAAAAACTAGATTTATTAAGGAACACATTTCCTAACCTAGTGATTCTCAAAGCATGGCCTACAGAATACATGCTATATAGGAATTACCTATGGGACTTGGTAGTAACGCAGATTTTTAACACTTACCAAAGATCTAAGAAAATAGAATTTCTAGGCACTAAGTGAGAATGACAGAGAAAAAGACATGGTAAATCTGCATGTTTAATAAGTATTCCAAATAATTCTTAAAAGTGCTAACATAGGAAAACCATTGCTTTGTCTCTTAATTAACAGAAACAGCAACTGTGGTTGTTCTGAGAATGAAACTCAAAGGAACACATTTACATTTTTTTTAATATCACTGTACAGACTTGGCCAATGATAACTGCACACTTAATATTATTTATGATAATGACTTTCTCCTAAATTGAGTATAATAAATAATATGTGATGAATTAAAAAGAATCATACCATTGCAATCCTAATTTTCCCCTTTCAAAAGAGTAAGGCTTCTTCTCTCTGACTAGAGAGAAGGCAAGTCTAACCTTGGTAATGACAGTTGTTAGAGGGGTGGGTCCCAAGCTGGTGATAATATGAGGTACTGAGCACAACTTGGATTAAAATTGTGAAAGGGGCCCTGAGCCAGAAACACATTTCTATCCTGACCACAATTACTAATTTCCTTGCCATTTCCATAGACAATAATTTCCTTAAAATTTAGAAGACTATTTTGGATGGCAAGATAACGTTAGAGCTGGTCAGACTGGTTTCAGGCTTCAATGCTGCAAACTGGCCAAGAGCAGACCCTGAGAATTCAATGGCTGCTGTGGGGCATGCAATCAAGTAGACATTAGAACTCTTGGGATGGACCAATTGCCTCTAGAAACTTGAGAAACTTTTACTATAAGAGATTGGAGATAATACTGTAACAAGTTAGAGCAGTGACCCTGAAGTTTTAGTACTAATAGTGGTAGTCATTCTTATTAGTAAATTAATTAATAGTAGTTAATAATCCTTAATAATAACTCTGATTTTTCATTAAGAGTTACAAGAGTGTAGCAGACAGTGGATGGACAGTGGCTGGGATTCTTAGGCTACTCCTCTAACTTCACTGAGCTCAGATGGGGATGCATGCTCGGACACCATGTTGTCCCAGGGATAAGTACTGCAGTTGCACATCAGCCAAGGCATGACAGAACAAGACTTGGGGGCCCAGAAACAGCCAAGGCTAGTTCAAGTTAGGGTCATTTAAGTCTGGACTTGATACACTACTTGGTTGCATCATGACCATTAAAGAGCCTCTGAATTCTCACTTGTGGTAACACAGGGATGAAAAGAAAAAGAAAAGCACTTTTGTGCTCACTTTGCAAGTGAGGACTTAGGAAGCCAGATGTGATACAGCTATGCCTCTATTTCTTGAAGATGAATCCCTGACATGTGAAGATTTGCAGGTTCCCAGGTAACAGTCTGAGTTGGCTTCCAAAGTGGCAAGGAGTTCCATAAGTGAGGACCTTTAGCTGCTCACCCATGGGGTTTGAAGACTCCAATGTCAGCAAATAAATGCTGAAGACCCCAACACTGGCTGAGCTTTGAGTGTTGGAAATGGCTCTATGCTTGTTGAGATTTGGGATAATGGGCCCCTATAACTTCCTTACTAAAGCCATTGGAGGAAGAGACCTCCATGGTGGTGCACTGAGAAGTCAAATTTCCCAGCCCCCAGATGTTTTTTTAAAAACCTATGAACTGCTTATAGCTCTAGCTGGCAGTGTCTCTAGTTCACCTCTAAAACAGAATTATAAGAATTATGATATATAACACTTAGGGACACTCACAGAAAGAGAAGACAGCAGAAAATAGAAAAAAATTTCTGAACTACACTGTCAAATATTAAGAGCTCCCAGGGTGGTGGGAATATCCTCAAAACACTGACCAAGGGAAAGTATAGCAGAACAAAATTAATTGACGTGAGCAATTCTTCCATCTCCAACCCTGCAAAAGAAATCTTGTACTCATTCCTTCACCTAGGTTAAGTCTTGATCATGAATACTCATAATCCATTATTAAAAACTGAAATTACATGACTGAATGTACTTAGAGTAAAGGAGTACTCATCTTGTAATATTACTTTGGACTTCAAACCTGATTCCATTTATCCCTCTTCCAAAAAAACTCACAGACCTCAAAGATTTTGTGTATGGTCTTCCTACCCAGAATGCTCCCCTTCCAGCCCTTGGCTTGGCCAAATGTTACTCTGCCTGCAAGTCAAATAATAATTGCTTTTCCTCAAGGAAGCTTTCCTGATAACCCCCTGACCAGATTGCAAGCTCCATGAAACATTCCCACAAAATTTCACACTCCTCCTGCTAAGCATTTACCATAATGTAAATACCAATAATTAAATATTATTTGAGTTATTACTTGTTCAATCTCTAACTTCCTCAAGAAATCATAAGTTTCATTAAAGCATGACAGTGTCTTTTTCATTGCTCACTGTTACCCTCACATTGAGCACATAAGAGATGCTTAAGAATATCTACTGAAAGAATAAAAGAGCACACTAAAAATTAAAATCAAGGTCCACTAAGGTACTTTGACTTTATTAATACTATGCAAACTTAACCTGAACTACTATTTTTAAAGATAATTATGGAAGGATCCAAGATGGTGGCAGAGTAGGTGGAATCTATAACACCTCCTCCCAGGACCAAACTGCAACCATAACTAAAATATAGAAAAATCATCCTGAATAAATAACAGAAGACTAGCTGAAAGGAAGTTCTATAACCAAGGATTTACAGAAGAAGCTACATCAAGATTGGTAGGGAGAGTGGCAAAGTGGAAAGGGTGATTGAGGTTCCAAAAGAATACCTCAGCTACAGGGAGTTCCCTCTGAGAAGCATGGGGTCTAAACCACAAGCCAGGCTCCCCAGCCCAGAACACCAGAGCCAGGAAGAGGTGTACAACATCTTGCTTTGAAAAGCAGAGGGATTTCTGTCCACCAGGGAGAGACAGAGTCCACTATAGACACAAGTGTCCTCTGTATGGGCCAGCTCACAAAATTTTACTCACCCTTGGCTTTGGCAGAGAAAGGGCAGAGTGGACTAGAGTTGTGTGGGGAAAGGCTTGGGTTTGTGCCTCAGGGGAGGAAGCTGAAGGTACAGACACCAGAATCCCTCTGCTGAGTCCCTCTGCCATACTGCAGATACCATCTTTCTTGAATGGAGCACTGCCTTCTGGCAACAGCCTGGAGGAAAGCAATAGCCACACCCATGGTCACCCACTCACCCACCCTGTAAAGCTTACACCCTGCTCAGAAATACAGCCAGAGGCTATTTCAGTGAATGAACCTAACAGACAGCTAGCAGGTGAAGGATGGCAGAGGCAAATCTGTGGTGCTTTGGTGCTGTTGATGACCTTCCCCCAGACCTGGTGCTGGTGAAAGCCAGCCTTAGTATGCAGTTTGGTCCTTCCAGCATGTACCCAGGTCCAGCAAAGCCAGGCACAAACAGTTGACTGCTTGTAGCTCTAGGTTTCCCAGGACCAGTCACACACAACATCTTACACTGGCCTCCCAAAAGGCCCAGATCCAACACACCCAGTGCCCAGCTTCAGACAACATCAGAGCAGGATCCAATATGCTTTATAAGCAGGAAATCCAAAAAGAGGCCTCAGCAGGTACACCTACTGAGGTGAAATCCACATCATGTGGTCATCACCTGCACAGCAACTCACACGCTGTAGTCAGGGTTGAGCCTCACATTCAGCTAGCTTGAGGGTTGATCCTGCACATCGATGAACCATAGCAACCAAGATTCAATTACAACAAGAGGACTCATATAATCCGCCCAATGGACCTACCAGGAACACCTAGTTCAGGTGGTCAAGAAGACTGCACAACTGGATCCTACAGGACCTACAACACAAAGCCACCCCAGAAAGATTGGGAGTCATAGAATATCTATCTAATACACAGAACAAAAACACAAAGAGGCAGCCAAAATGGGGAGACAAAAAACAGGCCCCAAAGAACAGGAGAAATCTCTAGAAAAATAGCTAAATTAAATGGATGAAAGCAATTGATCAGATACAGAATTCAAAGTAATGATTATAAGGATTCTTATAATGGTTATAAGGATCCATGAAAAAGGACATAAAATCATAAAAAGGACCATTTAATAATAAAGAATACAACATCTTAAAAAAAGAATACTCATGAAGGAATAAACAGCAAGATGGATGAAGCAGAAGATCAAATCAGTGACTTGAAAGACAAGGTGTGAAAAAAACCCAATCAGAGTAGCAAGAATAAAAAATAATTTTTTAAAATGAAGATAGTTGAAGGGAGCTTTGGGACAATATGAAGTGTAACAACATTTGCATCATAGGGGTATCAGAAGAAAAAGACAGAGCAAGGGATCAAGAAACTATTTGAAGAAATAAAAACTGAAAACTCCCCTAACTTGGTGAAGGAAAAATAAAGTCCAGGGAGTGCAGAGAATCCTATCAAGACAGACCCAAAGAGGCCCACACCAAGACATACCATAATTAAAATGGCAAAGTTAAAACAAAGAGAGAATCTTAAAAGCCACAAGAGAAAGACAGTTAGTTACCTACAAGGGAGCTCCCATTAGATTGTTAGTTGGTTTCTCAGGCCAGAGAGGATTAGCATGAAATATTCAAAGTGATGAAAAGCAAGGACCTACAACAAAGGCTACTTTACATTACTCAGTGTGGCTATCATTTAAAATTGAAGGAGTATAAAGAGATCCCAGAGAAGAAAGAGCTAAAGGAGTCTGCAAAACTAAACCGGTATTACAAGAAATGCCATAAGGCATGCTTTCAGAATAACAGAAAGAAGAAAAGGAAAAGAAAAAAACCCCAGAAGAACATAGTTTTAATAAATATATACTGATCACTAATAACTTTAAATGTAAATGGCTTAAATGGTCCAATAAAAAGAAATAGGGAAGTTGAATAGATAAAACAAGATCCATATATATGCTGTCTATAAGAGACCCATCTCAGAACAAAAGATACAAATGACTAAAAGATATTTCACACAAATGAAAAGGAAAAGAAGCTGAAGTATCAGTACTTATATTTGACAAAATAGACTTTAAAACAAGGGCTATAGTAAGCAACAAAGAAGGACACTGCATAAAGATAAAGAGAGTAATACAACAAAATAATATAATCTTTGTGAATATTTATGCACCCAGTACAGGAACGCCTAAATATATAAATAAAATCTTGAAAAACATAAGAGAGTTATCAACAATAATACAGTCATTGCAGGGGATTTTTTTCCTTTTTTTTTCTCCCCCCCCCACATTTTTTTATTGTTGTTCAAGTACAGTTGTCTCCATTTTCCCTCTACTCTAGCCATCCCCACTTCCCACCCTTGATCCTACTCCCCTTTGGTTTTGCCCATGTGTTCCTTATAAATGTTCCTGAAAACCCTTTCCCTTTCCCCCTGCAAAATTATCCTCTCCCACCTCCCCTCTGGTTACTGTCAGTTTGTTCTTAATTTCAATATCTATGGTTATATTTTGCTTGATTGTTTATTTTGTTGATTAGGTTCCATTATAGGATTTTAACACCCCATTGACATCAATGGGTAGATCTTCCAGACAAAAAAAAAAAAAAACAAGAGATTGGTGGCTTTAAATGCCACATTAGATTGTATAGATTTAATTGATACCTTCAGAGAATTTCACTCCAAAGTGGAAGAATATACATTCTTTTCAAGTGCACATCTAACATTTTCTGTGATAGACCACATATCAGGACACAAAATAAGTCTCAATAAATTAAAGAAGACTGAAATCATATCAAACATTTTCTTTAATCATAATGGTAGGAAACTAGAAATCCATCACAAGAAAAAAAGTGAAAAACACAAAAACATGGAGGTTATAATAACATGTTACTAACAATGAATGGGTTAACAAAAAGATCAAAGGAGAAATCAAAAGATACCTTGAGACAACTGAAAATGAGAACAAAACAAGCCAAAACTATGGAAGACAGCAAAAGCAGTCCAAAGAGGAAAATTCATAGCATCACAGGTCTATCACAAGAAACAAGAAAAATCTCAAATAAACAATCTAACTTTAGACTTTAAAAAAACTGGAAAAAAAAACAACAAACAAAGCTCAAATGAGTAGAAGGGAGGAAATAATAAAAGTCAGAGAAGAAATAAAAGAAACAGAGCCTAAAAAAACAAAACATCAATGAAACCAAGAGTTTGTTCTTTGAAAAGATAAGCAACATTGACAAACCTTTAACCAGATTCATCAAAAAAATAAGAGAGGACCCAAATAAATACAATAAAAAATGAAACAGGAGTGGAAACAACTGACATCAAAGAAATACAAAGGATTGTATGAAAATATTATGAACAATTATATGCAAACAAACTGTCTAGAAGAAATGGATAAATTCCTACCAACATACCACCTTCCAAAACTGAATCAGGAAGAATAAGAGAGTCTGAATAAACAGATTACAGCGAATGAAACTAAAGCAGTATACCCGAAGTTCCCAACAAACAAAAGTTCAGACCAGATGGCTTCATAGCTGAATTTTACCAAATGGTCAATGAAAAACACTTCTGCTTCTCAAACTATTCCAAAAAATTCAATAGGAGGAAAGATTCCCACTGATTCTACTATGCCAGAATTATACTAATTCCAAAACCAGATAAAGACACTACAATCAAAGAAAATTATAGGCCAATATACCTGATAAACATAGATGCTAAAATCCTCAACAAAATATCAGCAAACTAGATCCAGTAATACATTAAACAGATTGCACACCATGATCAAGTGGGATGTACTCCTAGGGTGCAAGGTTGGTACAATATCCACAAATCAATAATGTGATACACCACATAAAAACTGAATATTAAAAACCACATGATCAAATCAGTAGATGCAGAAAAAGAATTTGATAAAATCCAGCACCCATTTTTGATAAAACTCTCAGCTAAGTGAGAATAGATGAAACATACCTAAACATAATAAAAACCATATATGTCAAGGTCACAGCCAACGTCATCCTCAATGGGAAAAAACTAACATCATTACCCTTAAGATTTGGAATAAGACAGGGTTGTCTGCTTTCATTCACTACTCTTATTCAACATACTACTGGAAATCCTAGACATAGCAATCATACCAGAAAAAGATATAAAAGACATCTAAATTAGAAAGAAAGAAGTAAAACTGTCATTATTTGCAGATGAAATGATATTGTGTATACAGAACCCCAAAGATTTCACCACAAACTACTAGAACTACAAATGAATTCAGTAAAATAGGATAAAAATAAATATCCAAAAATGAAATGCAATTTATGCATACATAATACACTATCAGAAAGGAAAACTAAGAAAACAACCTTATTGACAATTTCTTCAAAGAATAAAATACCTTGAAATACATTTAAGCAAGGATGTAAAGACCTGTACTCAGAAAATTGTAAGACACTGAAGAAAGAAATTAAGAAAGATACAAATAGGTGTTCAGAGATATGAAGAATTAACATCATTAAAATGTCCATACTACCCAAAGCAACCTATTGATTCAACGCAGTTCCCATCAAGATACCAATGGTGTATTTCACAGAACTAGAACAAATATTCCACAAATTTATATGTATTTCCAAAGACACCTGAATAGCAACAGCAATTTTGAGAAAGACGAACAAATTTGGAGGAATCATGCTACCTGGTATCAAACTATACTACAAAGCCATAGTAATCAAAACAGCTTGGTACTGACATAAAAGCAGACATAAAGATCATTGGAACAGAATAGAGGGCCCAGAAACTAACCCATGACTTTATGGTCAATTAATACTTGATAAAGAAGACAAAAACATACAGTGTGGCAAAGATAGTCTATTCAATAGGTGGTGTTTTAAAAACCAGACATATAAGTGCAGAAAAAAATGAAACTAGACCACCTTCTTACACCATACAGAAGTATAAACTGAAAATGGATTAAGGACTTGCATGTTAGACTCAAAGCCATAAATATCCTAAAAGAAAACATATGCAATAAAATCTCAGACATTCTTGTGCCAATATTTTTTTGATGTATCTCCCTGGACAAGGGAAACAACTGAAAAAGTAAACAGATTAAAAAGTTTTTTCACAGCAAAGGAGACCATCGACAAAATGAAAAGACAACCCACTGAATGGGAGAATATATTTGCCAATAATACATCTGATAAGGGGTTAATATCCAAAATTTATGAGGAACTTAGAAAACTCAACACCCCCCTCAAAAAAAACCAATCTGATTACAAAATGGACAGAGGACATGAAGAGATAGTTTTCCAAAGAGGACATTGAAATGGCCAATAAGCATATGGAAAGGAAGATATCAATGTCACTAATCATCAGAGAAATGCAAATTACTACCACAATGAGATCACCTCATACCTGTCAGAATGGCTGTCATGAATAAATCAACAATCAAGTGGCTGGTGAGGATGTGGAGAAAAGGAAACATGGTGCATGGTTGGTAGGAATGCAGACTGGTGTAACCACTGTGCAAAGTCGTATGAAGTTACTTCAAAAAATTAAAAATGCAACTGCCTTATGACTCAGAAATTCCACTTATGAGAATATACCCAAAGAAACCTGAGACACTAATTTGAAAGAATATGTACACACACCCCTATGTTCATTATAGCATTATTTCCAATAGCCAAAATTTGGAAACAGGCCAAGTGACCACAAATAGATGAGTGGGTAAAAAGTTGAGGTACATTTATACAATAGAATACTACTTGGCCATAAAACAGGAGGAAATGTCATCCTGAGGACAGCGTGGCTGAGCCTAGACAGCATTATGCTAAGTGAAATAAGCCAGTAAAAGAAAGAAAAGTACCACGTGGTTTCACTCATATGTGGAATTGAATGAATAAAATGAACTAACAGGCAAAATAGTGACAGACTCATAGATAGAGAACAGTCTGACAGTTGTCCTGTGGGGGCTGTGGGACTGGATGGGGGGAGGTGGAAGGATTGAACAAAAAAGAAAAAAAAGAGAAAAAACTCATGAACACAGACAACAGTGTGGTGATTGCCACGGAGAGGGGATGAGGTGGGAGGTAGAAGAGGGTAGATGAGGGATAAATGGTGATGGATGAAGATTTGACTTGGTGTGGTGAACACACAATACAGTATACAGATGATGTGTTGTAGAATTGTGAACCTGAAACCTGTATAATTTTGTTAACCAGTGTTACCCTAATAAGTTCATGAAAGGAAAAATATAAAGATAATTATGGTTTAAAATATTTAACAGATATTATAAATCCTTAATTTTTCATTCTGTCCTAGCTTATGAAACAGTGAAAAAATAGTGAGAAGTTCAAAACAATATTTATCTAAAATAAAATAAATCATTTTGTAAACTGGGCCTGCAAATAAAAATGGTAACCAATAGTCCTA
This sequence comes from Phyllostomus hastatus, assembly GCF_019186645.2. Lineage (NCBI taxonomy): Eukaryota > Metazoa > Chordata > Mammalia > Chiroptera > Phyllostomidae > Phyllostomus > Phyllostomus hastatus. The sequence continues at coordinate 45,756,115 of NW_025334041.1, forward strand.
AAGTGACCATGATTCCAGTTAAATAATATCCAATCAAGGCAAGATATGGATATTAAACATTAATGAGCTGCTCAGAATATTATGAATTAATCAGTGCTTCCTTATTTAAATGTTTAATATTTAATGCTAGTGCTTCTACAATCTCTTGAAACTATTATATTTTACCATTATCTTACAATCAAATAACAATTGAATTGATACATAATATCTGAGAGTTTTGGTTCCATAGTGATGAGTACATTAAAGGGAAACGTGACTGCAGTGTATTAAGCTTTTGAGGAAATTCTCAACACATTTATCTCAGATGCAAAGAGATAATAATAATAACAACAAAAACACTCACAATAAACAACAGTAAGTGCTTGTGGGATGTTACTGCCTTTCATCAATGATGAATTATTTGTAGAAGCTTACTAAAAATCTGGCTTTAATGAACTCTCCTAGACAAATTTAAACAGTACACTAAAGGCATTTTAGAGAATACGAAGTATTCATGCTTACATGTTAGTTTCGCAAATCTTCTGAATACTAGCTGTAGAAATAGAACAATAACCTCCCCCCAAAATTAATTCATTCAAGTCCTCTCAGGCATCTTAAAAGTAATGCTGCATTTAAAAATTCAATAATAGTCATAATGTTTTATTCTTACATATACTCTATCACTTAGAAATCTCACAGAAATTAACTGACTCATTATAGCTTTAAAAATATTCAGTTCCTTTAACCCTATTAGGGATGCACTTCAGTGCATCAAATACAAAACAATAGTTACTGTTATGCATTGTATTGTGCAAACTGCCTCCCCAAATCATATGTTGAAATCTCAACCTCCAGTACCTCAGAATGTGACCTTAATAGGAGACAGGGTCTTTACAGAGGTAATCAAGTTAAAGTGAGGACATTAATGTGGGCCCTAATCAAATACGACTGGTGTCCTCACACAAGGGGAAATTTAGACACAGAGACAGACATGTGTAGAGGAAGCACTGTGTGAAATATCACACGGAGAAAAAGGACAAGAAGACAGGTCTAGAATACATCCTCCTTCACAGCCCTCAGAAAGAACCAATCCAGCCCCAAAGATGTCAGCCTCCTAGTCTCCAGAGCTGTGCAACAATACATTTCTGCTGTTTTAAGCCACTTTGTTTATGGTACTTTCTTACAGCAGTCCTAGAAAATGAATATAGTGACATAGTAAAATATGTATTACAACAGCAATATCTCATTCAGAAAATACAGAAATTAAATTTCCCAGTGAAGCTGAAATTTTAACACACATAATATAGTAACAAAAGAAATTATTATACACTATAAAATGTTAGGTTCTGCAGTGTCAACTTAGGACAGTTACAGTTGTTATGGCACTTGATTCTCTGAAATTTCTAACTTTTTCCAAATTGATGTAGATTTTTAGCATGACATTACCATTTTGTTTTTCAGAATAAAGTATTTATTTCTGTATATCTATCTCTATCTACCTATAACAAAACAAACTATAAAATATGGTCACTTTCATCAGAAGAATAACACTACTTTCCATCAAGTAAAACAAATTAAGAACAGATACATGATTGCATAAGCAAGTTTATCTACATGTATATTAATATCTAGCATTGTTAATGTTGTGACCATTATAATCATTAATGTATTAAGAATATTAAATAAAACATGCAAAACTTTTTAAAACAGTTAATATCTCTATGTATATTGCTTGGATGCTTTACACTAGAGCTACATTTTGTGACTAAAATTACATTCTAGGTGCTCTAAGGAGCCTTCTATGTAAAGAAACACTTGGTGAATAAAGGCATACACACACATATACACACACATACTTTCTTCTTTATATAAGTACACACATATCAGTATATATATGTGTTTGTGTGCATATTTTATCAACTTTCTTCATCCTACTGTAATTCCTTTTTTTTAAATAATTTGAGCATTTCATGTCAAATTTGTGTAAATTGGAATGTATATTCATTTTTAAATAAGTTTAATAAATTTAATTCTCAAAATGCCATAATTTTCAACAATTTTTGTTTGAAAAATTGAGACAAGATAGTATTATTTATAATCAGAAATTTCTACTGAGTGGAAAATAATTTCCCTAAGATTATAGTTCAAATGCCAAATCTGGAACTAGCCTGCTCACATGTAAGGAAGAAGGACAATGATATTCTACGTCACAACTCTTTCACTATCAGTGGACAAATTAACTAGCATTGATTTCTCAGAATATAAATTTGAAAAGAACATTTGTTTTCTACTCTGCACCTCTCATATGCTCTATATCCAACATTTAGTTATAAGATGTATGGTTAATGCACAGAAGTTTGGTGAGCTGCATTTATACTTCTGTACCAAAATGCTACACAAAGCAAGTTATAGCAAGCTTTTAGCATATATATGCATATATATGTATATGTATGTATATATATATACACACACACACACACATATATATATATATAAAGACTTTATTTATTTTGAGAAAGAAAGGGACAGAGAAAGAGATGAAGAGAAACATCAGTGTATGGTTGCCTCTCACATGTGACCCCCCCACACTGGGGACCTGGCCTTCAACCCAGGCATGTGCTCTGACTGGGAATCAAACCAGCAACCCTCTGCTTCCCAGTCTGGTGCTCAAACCACTGAGACACACCAGCTAGGGCAACATATATATTTTAAAGGAAATCATGTTCTCCAGGCATGGCCAAATTTAAAATAATTAACATAACAATCTACTGAGCTTCTATAAAATAGAGCATATTCTACAATAAAATTTCAAGAAGTATATGGAAAAGTAAAACTACTAATAAATAAATTCACAATAAACTAAGACATGAAAAAGAACTAGCAGCATGAATTTAGTTATCCAAGAAAAGGCATATAAAATGCTAAATCTAGACATATTTTCTAAAGGGGCTCCTGAGAGTTTGCCCTTTTTTTGAAAATACATAAACTTTTTAAAAATAAATACCAAACACTTTTGACATAAAATATTACCAAATGATTATAACATCTGCCCTATTCAGTAATTTACAGGCATTTCCTAATGTCTTCTACTAACAAGAGGAAAAAGTTGAACTAATATTTTTTAACTTAAGGATTCCTTATAAATGCTTTTGAATTTAAAGAACAGTTGTCACAAAAATATTTCCTTTTCTACATTGTATACAAAATGCTTCTAAGGAAACTTTTAATATATGAATCTTCTATGAGTTTGTTAGTACAGCCTATTCTATAATTACCACCTGATTATTATGTTTATTTCAATCATTGTTACAACTTCCACATTGCATACTGCCTGATGATATATTCCCATTTCCATATTAGACTGCTGAAACATTACTGAAGATGTAATTTGTGTAAGTAATATTGAAAAGTTTCACAGAAAAAGAATCTCCAACACTATGTCATCATAATTGTGGCTGATTCTGTTTTTTTTTAAGATTTTATTTATTTATTTTTAGAGAGGGAAAGGAGGGAGATAGAGAGAGAGAGACAGAGAAACTTCAATGTGCGGTTGCTGGGGGTTATGGCCTGCAACCCAGGCATGTACCCTGGCTGGGAATTGAACCTGGGACACTTTGGTTCCCAGCCGGCGCTCAATCCACTGAGCTACACCAGCCAAGGCTTGATTCTTTAAACTAGTGTGTTCCCCAGTCATCTCCCAAGTCTACCAGCAAACAGAGCAATTAGCCATCTGACACTGCTTGCACCAACTTGCTTATCGGCTTACCAACTTTTAAGGGTCAAGTGCTTTTAACTGAAAGGAAATAACATCTATTTCAATACATCATCTTTGGATTATATTTAAAAGAAGTAGTGAAGGAGAAATAATATTCTAGAGAATAAACATGGTACTTTTTAGGGCAATAAAATACTATGTTTTAAAATTTAAATCTTGTAATTGCCTTATCACTATATATTACTACTTTGGATGTTGAACATCTCTCTACATAATAGTCCTAATAAGGTACACTTAAGAGGTTGGGAGTTATATGCTCTTCTCAATTTTTTTTCTACAGCAACCCGCTTTAAGGAGACATTCTTTTTACTATGGTACTTAGCCTGAAGTTTTACCAAATCTTCCAACACACCTTACCATGAAAACATTTTTATTTATATCTTTGTGTGTTTTCATGTGATTTAGGTCTCACAAGCGTCTATGTTCTAGGCCTTTTTAGGCTTTTGAGCCCCCAAATTAAAAAGTCTAATGAACTTATATTCACATTCAAACACCAGTTCCTACTTGATTCCAAACATTTTTTCATTTTAACTGTCAAGTTAATCCTAATGTAAATCATTTCATTTTGGTACTATTACTATTTATTGCCTTTTAGGGTTTGTTTAAAACCAGTGGTTGCATTGTTTTATTTTGTTTTGACTTTTTCTGTTAATTATTTGATGAACTTCAAGGCAGTAGAGGGTTGACTATAAGAATCAGTGAGGGCACTTCTGGCCAAGATGGAGGCATAGGTAGACACACTTGCCTCCTCGCACAATCAAAAGAAGGACAGCAATAATTTAGAACCAAAAACAACCAGTACTGACAGAAGATTGAACTGTATGGAAGTCCTACAACCAAGGAGGTAAAGTAGACACATTCATCCATATGGGTAGGAGGGGCAGAGTCAGGCGGCTGAGTCCAGAGGGCTCGAGGTACTGTGGCTAGTGGACCTGGGCCTGCAAGGCCGTCAGATGCTGGGCGCACAAAGCAGCAGCTGGTGGACCCAGTGAGGTGGTGGATGGTAGAGGGGCATGACACATCCGGTCCCACATTCACTCGCAGGCAAACCAGGTGAAACTAGGGAGTGAGACAGACCGCACAACCCAGGGTCCCAGCACCAGGAAATAAAGCCTCAAAACAACTGAAAACACCTGTGGGGGTTGAGATGCTGGGAGAAACTCTCAGCCTCGTGGGAGAGTTCATTGGAGAGACCCACAGGGTCCTAGTGTGTACACACACCCACCCACCCACCCACATGGGAATCAGCACCAGAAGGGCCCAATCTGCTTGTGGGAAGAGGGGGAAGTGACTGAAATCTGGCAGAGAGCAGAACAAGCACCATTGTTTCCTCTCAGACCCCACCCCTAAATACAGCATCACAACCCAGCAACTGGGTTGCCCCACCCTGGTGAACACCTAAGGCTCCGCCCCTCACTATGTAACAGGCCCCATGAGACAAAACAAAAATGGCCCAAATGAAAGAACAGATCAAAGCTCCAGAAAAAATACAAGTAAGTGACAAACAGATAGCCAATCTCTTAGATGCACAGTTCGAAACACTGGTAATCAGGATGCTCACAGAATTGACTGAATTTGATCGCAAATTAAATGAAAAAATGAAGGCTACGCTAAGTAAAATAAAGGAAAATGTACAGGGAACCAATAGTGATGGGAAGGAAACTGGGACTCAAAAAAAAAAATGGAGTGGACCAGAAGAAAGAAAGAAAAAGCAATCAGAAAAGAATGAAGAACCAAAAATTCAAAAAAATGAGGAGAGGCTTAGGAACCTCCAGGACATCTTTAAACATTCCAACATCTGAAATTATACGGGTGTCAGAAGGAGAAGAGGAAGAGCAACAAGTGGAAAAGTTATTTGAACAAATAATAAAGGAGAACTTCCCCATTCTGGCAAAGGAACTAGACCTCCAGGAAGTCCAGGAATCTCAGAGTCACAAAGAAGTCAGACCCAAGGAGGAACACACCAAAGCACATCATAATTACATTATCCAAGATTAAAGATAAGGAAAGAATCTTAAAAGTAGCAAGACAAAAGGAGAGAGTTACCTATAAAGGAGTGCCCATAAGACTATCAGCTGATTTCTCAAAAGAGACCTTACAGGCAAGAAGGGGCTGGAAAGAAGTATTACAAGTCATGAAAGGCAAGGACCTACATCCAAGATTGCTCTATCCAGCTAAGCTTTCATTTAGAATGGAAGGACAGATAAAGTGCTTCTCAGGTAAGGTCAAGTTAAAGGAGTTCATCATCACCAAACCCCTATTATATGAAATGTTAAAGGGACTTATCTAAGAAAAAGAAGATAAAAGACATGTACAGTAAAATGACAACAAACTCACAACTGTCAACAACTGAACCTAAAAAAATAAAAACAAAACCAAAGCACACTAAGCAAACAATTAAAACAGGAGCAGAACCACAGAAATGGAGATCACATGGAGGGTTAGCAACAGGGGAGTGGGAGGAGGAGAAGGGGGAAAAGGTACAGAGAATAAGTAGCATAGATGGTAGGTAGAAAATAGACAGAGGGAGGGTAAGAATAGTATGGGAAATGTAGAAGCTAAAGAACTTATGACACATGGACATGAACTAAAAGTGGGGAAGGAAGGTGGGAGAGGGAGTGAAGGGTAGAGGGGAGTGAAGGAGGGAAAATAGGACAACTATAATAGCATAATCAATAAAATATATTTTTAAAAAAAGGATTAGTGAGAACTTTAGGTCTGATTCATCCTACAGTCTATTTGCAAAGTAAGAAAATATAAAATAATAATTTTTAAAGTATAGAAGTTATGTACAACTATGATTCTTGACTTTGCTAACACACTATATAATACTAATGTTTAAGTAAATTTATTTAAAATCTTATTTTTGGTACCTAAGCAATCATTAGTTGACAACTTGCTCTCAGCCCTTTCCAAGTTTCAACTAAAATGAATATTTCTCCTGAAATAAACCTTTCTTTAAACACATTTTCTGTAGTCTTTCTCCCTCTCTTCTGATGTAAACTTGACACTATAAGAAAATCTCTGGGGTCCAAAAATATGTCACTGGAAATGACCCCAAAGGCATCAATCTATGAAGTAAAAGGAGACATGAAGAACCAATATCTTTCCCATATGAAGCATTAGGGAAATGTGTACTAAAAAGCACACACAGTAGCTGTTTACATTCAAAAGTTCAGGAAAAGAGTTTTAAATTATGTTGTTTAAATAACAAGGATGCTGAGCAATACCACAGTGTCACATCCAGAAGGATGAAAGAAATATTCTGATAAAGTGCTATTTTGCTTTTTAAAAAAAATCCATCAAATTTCATCTTACTAAAGAAAATGGGATTTTAACATGAAAATGAGCCCTGACCTTATTAAAAGGTGTTCCCCTCTACTAACACTTCGTTATGTGAGGTCACACTCCTCTATGTCATCACAACCAATGGCCTTCTGGTGAAGACCAATTACCAAGGCTTTCTTCCTCTCTTTATCTTTTTCATCCTATGTGTTGACCCAAGCTCTGAGATTCTTGCTGACTCCCAAGGGAGATCTGCTCCAAGATCAGCATGGCAGGGGAGAAATCAGGGAAAAAAAACATGTCCAAAGGAAGACAAACTCTTGAAAGTGTACTAAACTCACATTTATTGGAAACAGTTTATTTAATGAGAAAGTGAAAATACTGCCCTACCTAAAGTTTGCAATAATGACTTAAAGGGTTATCATTTTTGCTGGCTTTGGAATCCATAATTCTTAGCTTACTGCAATTTTTGCCATAACACATCAACAAGACTCAGGGAAACTTAGACAATGAAATTCAATCATCAGCAGCACATCAGTTGTCTAAAAGTAGTTGAATGTGCTCTTGAGAAATCATGTTTTATAGCACTGGCATTTTTAAGGCACTGGTTGGGACACTTTATACACATAAAGTGTGTATATATACACATATATACAGAGAGGATTTCATATAAAATATTAAATATATTGATCTACATATCAAATGGGAATGTAATCGGAACTAGCAGCTACAGTGAATTTGTTTTAGTAAAAGGAAAATCAAAACCCCACTAGCCTTATTTAATTCATATCCTACTTTAACCTCTTTTACTTGCTAAGCACAGTTGCCAAGTATGCTATGGTGATAGGCAGCTAACCAAACACTTTGGAAGATAATGCTGTGCATGAGTGTGGCAGTGGGGGGTGGGGGAGTTATTTACTCCCAATTTCCAAGATTGTGAAAAGAAGATGCTCTTCGTACATCCTTTCTGCAATCCACTGACAATCATTTTCCAACTGTAAGTTACCTGAAGTAAGGTCTGAACTGGTACAAGACAAAATACACATGATATACTAGAATTCCCAAATATGTACTTTAACATTTTTCTGTCCTATTATTTTATCCAGCATTTAACATGTCTGGAAGGGCAGCAGGGTTTTTCCCCTGTGAGTTCACCCTCTACCTACTGCTGTATCTGAATTATACATAGACAATGAAGTGCTATATCCCTGGGAGTCTCTTGGGTACATGAAAAATTCAGGTGCAATATCAGTTTTACTTACTACACTGCTGTTAATCATCAGAGTCACCTTAATATGTAGAAGAGCCACCACCTGAAATGAATACATTCCATGAAAGACATGAGACCCTCAAAAAAACTGATTTTAACATTAGAAGTGTTCAATAAGGAAACAAAGTAACAATATTACTGAATCAATCTCTTATAAATAAAAGACTGAGATAAAGCCAAATGTAATTTAAGAAACATGACAAAAAGTGAATTTTAATCAGTGTGGCATTAAAGTATATCCTTACAGAATAATTTGGGGAATAATAAAAATAATCTTACATGAAAATCTCCCCTTTAGGGTAGTTTTCAAAACTTTTTAATTAGAAATCATACTGATATACTGTAATCTTTGAATAAAAGTTTGCTTAACAAGGAGGAAATATAAAGTGTGTTAGAATAAAAAAAAGTTTACATCTTTTCCAATAATGGATTATTAGCAAGGATTTAAGAAGCTTAGAAGTACTAAAATATCAGTGTAGACTTAAAAAGGAGGTAGATGGTAAAGATGAAGCTGTAGATGGCAGGCAGTGCTGTCCTGGAACAAAATAAAGAAGAATGGAGTCACTGGAGTGTTAAAAGAGAAATGTACTGGCAACTTTACAAGTTGTGCTTAGAAATGACAGTCAAAGAGGAACGTGAGAAGAAAAAAAAGGGCGGGCAATGAATGAATGTTTTTGGTGTCTTGGGATTCTCTAAACCAGAAAGAAGATTAACACTTCACATTTAGAACTGGGAGCATAAACACAGGTAAATGGGACACTAAGAAAATTGCCATAAAGCAGGAAAGGAACCTGGCAGTGCAGAGGAAAGGATAAATGACTCATGTTGCAGAGGTATCACTGGAGGGGCACTGGGCTGTTTGCCTTGGCTTTCTTAAGCCATTCTCATTGGAAGTATCTCTGGAATTCTGTCCCTTGAGCTTAAAAAAAGAGAGAGAGAGAGAACTCTGAAATCTGTCTCAAGTGAAAAAGGTTTTTTCAAACTTTTCTCATCACTCCAGAAGAAAATTAATATATAAAAGAAAACAAATTATTCTTTTACATATAGTTTGCTAATAAAAAAGGATGAAGTTACAATAATTATATCAGGGATTAAAAGTAGAAGAATAAGTCCCCAGTTTTTAACTATAAAAACTTATCTAATTCTAAGAGAACTGACTCAACCATAACAGTTCTTTACATGTAATGTAACTCATCACAGAACACTGCCATGTCTCAGTTAACCTCCACAGTGACCTTGTATCATGTGCATGCATATGTACAGAGACACAGCAGGGCCTTGGTGTGGTGCCCATTCATCTGTCTTTTATGCCAGGCCCCTGTACTCCCCTGCAGTAGCCCCCTCTCCTAAATGCATCTGTATTGTTTTTACATGTTTTTGAATATTTTCAGATGGGGCTTTTTAGATTTCAGTCATTCCTGGATTGTTGACTGAGTAATATGTGTTTGTGTGACAGAGAGGACATGCATTAAATCTGAAGAAAATCTGCTGGAAGGCAGAATAGATACCTCAATGTGGGTTTGAAAAAGCATCAGTAATAGTCTGAAGGATAATAACATGGGGCCCAGTTGTCACCTGACCACTGGAAATGGTAGAACAGCAGACGTTGGTCAAGTACCAGCACAGACTTGGACCCCTTCAGACCCCCCTAGGCAGACCTACCTCTCCCAAATTTGGCTCTCCTGGCCTGCACACCTCAAAAATACAATATGTGTTATAAGACAACATGAGCTCTGAGGCCCCAGAGTGCTGTTTGACTCCTAATGCCTAAAGTTAACAGCTCTACTGATGTGACTCAAGGCAAGGAATTTAAGCCTTTTGTGCCTCAGGTCCTCATCTAATCAGTATAGAATAGTGTCTACCTACCATGTTCATATAAAGACTAAGTAAATCAAGATAATGCACAATACGCATCCAGCAGTGCCCACAGGGATTATTAAGTACTCAATAATATTCCCATCCCCTAAGAATAAGTCACTTTTTACTAGAAATTTATGGAGTAGATTAGTCTTTCTGGAAAAAACAAGACCTAGTGCCAACCACTGTTCCCAAAACTTCTTAAATATTTTACAGATTTTGTACACAGACTCTGCTATTTCAAGGAAAGATAGTAAGATGCATGGGCTGAGATTACTGAAATAACAGTTAAGGTCTGATTTGTGACTGAAAGTTTAAAGAAAATCCATGTGTACCACAGGGTGCTTCTGGGCCAGCATGAAGCAGCCTCACATATAGTTTTCTACCATTCACTGTTCTCTCAGCCACTTGACCATCTAAAAGATCAAACTGATAGAAAGAGGTCATCAGAATGTGCATCTTTGTGCATGTATGTACATACCTGTGTGTGCACGCTTTGTGTTAGAGCTTATGTTTGGACAAATGAAAGACTAGGGTCAGAAGTGATATCTGTGATTAGTCATACACAGATGACTCACTATTAATGGCTCTCAGAATAATCTTATTGAACCAAAGTTAAAGTATCTGAGCTGATCCATTGCCAAACTAAAAAAGTTCAGAAACACAGACTTTTTTAGAAATGGTCGGATGATGTAGTCCAAAAAGGGGATGTCTGAGGGTATTTACTTTCCTATTTTACAGACAAGAAAATTGTGTCTAAAAACAGAGCTTCATTCAAGGTCACACAAACTTCCAAATACACAACCCAGTATATTTTTCATAATCATATGTTGCTCCTTTCCTTCCTGCATTAGAGTAAATTCCCATGGACTTCCTCTTCTAACCTCACTTACTCCTTATGATACCACTTATATGCAGATGATGCCCTATTTATATCCCTGGCCCTGACCTCTTCCCTGAATTCCACATTTGTACCCAACTAGCATTGTGCACAGGTGTGTCCAACAGTTCCCTCACACTTAATATGTCCTAAACTGAGCTCCTGATACTCTGCCCAAATGCTCCCTTCCTGTAGTCTTCCCCATCTCATTAAATGACATCTCCATTCCCCAAGTCACTCAAGCCAGACCGCTTTAAGCCCTCCTGACTTCTCTTCCCTCCTTCCCTTCCTATTTCCCTCATCTTCCTCTCCTTCTCTTCCTCTCTCCCTTTCTCTTTCTCTCTCTCACACACACATTGTCTTCAACAAATTAAACTTAAATACCACCCTAGTCCAGTTCATCAATTACAATGACCTCCTAACTTCTTTCTGCTTCCATACCTGCACCTTTTACAGCTCATTCTCAATTCAGCAGTACAGGATGGTTCTTTTGTAAGGAAGAAATTAGATGCAGTTGCTCCTTGGCTCAAAACCCTTCAAAAGTTTCCCTTTCACTAAATCCCTTCCAAAGGCCAATGTAAACTCTGTTGATTCTGTCTTCCCTGCATTCTCCTCACCTCCCTCTATTGCATCCCCCCAAAACCCAGACACACTATCCGCCCTTGCTGTAACTCAAATACAAAGAGAGGCTTCTATGCATTTATTGCTGCTTCTGCATGAAAAGCTCTTTCTCTAGACAGTTTCAGAGCTCACCCCCTCTTCTCTGTCTTTACTGAAGTCATCTTCTCAAGGGGAACATCCTCACCACTTCCCACCTTATACATTTCCTACCCCCTTCCCTGTCTTTTTTTTCTCCTTATTTTTCTCATCTGACATACTGCATTTTTCATTTACTTCTCTTATCATTTTCTGACTCTCTCATCTTGGCTATAATCTCCATAAGGACAAAAACTTCCTGATGTATATGTCTATGATCTCACCTTTAAGTGGAACCTAATCAACAAAAGAAGCAAGCAAGCAAAATATAACCAGAGACATTGGAATTAAGAACAAACTGACAGTGACCAGAGGGGAGGTGAGAGGGGATAATGAGGGGAAAGAAGGGATGGGATTTCAGGAACAACTATAAAGGACACATGGACAAAACCAAGTGGGGGAGAAAATCAGAGGAGGGAGGTGAGTATGGCTGTGGTGGTGGGCGTAAGTGGTGGCAGGGGAATGCAGATAACTGTAGTTAAACAATAATAACAAAAATTTACAAAGAAAAAAATCCTGATGTATTTGATGAGTGAATAAATAAATCAATAAATGAAATAGTAGAATTCTCTTTAAATAAAACTTGTTCCCAAACCAGGATTAGCATAACCAACCACTAGGAAAAAACTAAAGCTTCTATTAAATGTGCCTATCTATCTTTATTGATATTTGTGTATGTGTATGTCCATGCCTGTGTGTATGTGTTTACTGTGAAGATTCCTATGAGTAAGCAAAGTTGGCACTACAATCTTTCCCCTCAAAATCCTTCTTTATGTGTAGGAAACAGTATTGTAAAACTTTTCCCAAAGATTAGAAATAGCAGAGCTATGTAACTATTAAAGGCTGCTTTAAGGTGCTTTCCTCACACACAAGCTAATTTTACTCTCCAGAAATCACTAACAAGCTTGGGCAAGCTTTATGGATAGCTGGTGTTTTGAAGGTGAGTGTGCACAAGAGGGATACATAAATTGTTAGGGCAGATGAATTTCTTTAAACACAAATGTGGACTATGTGTTTGGTCAGCAAAGTGCTAATGAACAGGGGAATTTAAAATGTTGCTTGTGCAAGAAATACAAAATAGAAAACGTGTGATAGATTCCTGTGTTCCTGCCTAACTAAGGTAAACAGATGATAATTTTGAGAAAAGACAGAATTAAGAAGATACTCTACAACTGTTCCAAGTCCTGATGAAGAACCAATCCAATTTTTCTCAAACTGTATCTTTTTAGCATGCTTTAAATTTTAAGGAATCCAAAACTCATCTTTAAAATTTATGGTTGGCAATTGCCATCCAAGACATGTTACATCTACTTTTGCTTTACCTATGGAGCAACTAAACTGAGACTTAGAAGTCACAAACTAATGAATTTAAGTTCCCCCACCCCCAACCCCATTTTCAATAATTTATGTTCTTGTGGTCACTAATAATAAAATTGACAAGATAAGGCCAAAAAAGAAATAAAGAGAAGACTACTGATTGGATAATGCACTCAGCAGGTGCCCACTAATTCACTCGCACATAATGGAAAATGGTGTAAGCTCACAAGCAAAGAAAATATAAACATAATGTGCTGCTGAACTAGTTCCTGTGGTTTTTGTTTGTTTATTTTGCTTTGAGAAAAAATACATCAATTGTGATTCAGGATTGTGAGTCCAAGCTCTGGAAATCATTCTCCTCTGTTTGAATTCTGCTCTGCCACTTGTTAGTTCTATGACCTTAGGTGAGTTACTTAATTCTCATCATGTCTCAGTCTCTCCATATGTAAAATATGCAAAATGAGTGTTACTTCAAACAGTTGTGAAAATTAAATGAGATAATGTATATAAAGTACAAGTGTCTGTAAGTAAAAAGCATTATGTAAATATTAGCTACTCTTTAGTAATGATAGTATTTAAATTCTGAGTTCCCCCAAACACTGTTGAAAGGAGTCCTTTTATCCCTCTCCTTACCACCAGAAAATAAACATTCTTATTTTAACACATTTAGGGGGAGACCTTCCCAAAGTTCATTCTTCTTTCTGAATAACTAACTTATTTCCTTCCTTCCTCTCTCCTTCCTTTCCATCCTTCTTTCCCCCCTTCCTTTTTTCTTTCCCTTTTCATTTCTGAATTATTTTATTTTATCACTATTATAATTAACACCTCAGACAGTTATAGAAAGCAATATCCACTCTGACTGGCATAGTTCAGTGGATTAAGCAAGGGCTGCGAACCAAAGCATCGAAGGTTCAATTCCCAGTCAGGGCACATGCCTAGGTTGCAGGCCATGACCCCCAGCAACCGCACATTGATGTTTCTCTCTCTCTCTCTTTCTCCCTCCCTTCCCTCTCTAAAAATAAATAAAATCTTAAAAAAAGAGAAAGCAATATCCTATAACAAACAAGACACCTGTAACAAAACAGACTTCCCTACTCCCATTACCAAACTTTCATCCCACTTGCTGCTCACTACTATCCTTCACCTACACAACTAAACTACATCCTGGCTCCCTGCACTCCTCACAGTTGGCCTTATCCCCAGAACTCCCTCCCACATGTACCTCTCAACACATACACACCTTTACATCTTGCCAGACTCTTCCTCTCTTCCCTTTCTTTTGTCACATTACCATTTATCTTTCCTTGTTGCCTTCCCTCTCTGTTCCTTATGTTCATTTGGTTTTCTAACCACCACCAAGTGTGAAGCACCTCTACTGACAGCTCTCTGCCACACACAGGTGGTCTGCCACAAAGTCACTGTCCCAAGGCACCTCTCCATAGGAGATTTTGCTGTGGAAAACTTAAAATGTTCAAAAGCACAAAGGGAGAGACACTCAGAGACACGGAGATGCCAAATGGACTGGTTCCACATCCATGAATGCTGGATAAAAATCAGGAGGGATATCTCGGGTGCAAGGGATCCCAGCCCCACACCAGACCACCCAGCCCAGGGTTCTAGTGCCAGGAAGATAAGTCCTTATAACTTCTGGCTGTAAAAACCAGTGGGGGTTGGGACAGTGGAAAAAACTGCATAATTCCAAGGCATCTCTTCTTAAAGGGCCCACAATGGATTTAGGACTTACTCAGACTCACTCCCTCTGGGCTCCAATACTGGGGCAGCAGCTTGAAGGGCATCAGTGGCATATGGAGAGAAACTGAAGTGTCTGGCATCAGGGTGAGTGTTGAAGGACAGCTTCCTCCCGGGCAAAACTTCAGAGGCCAGGAAGTGGCCATTGTTTCTTTCCTGATCCCTGCCCCACACAGAGCCACACAGCAGCAGGTGGCACTGTATCTGAGATTCCATCAACCAGGTTCACATGAATTGCCCTGTTCTGGCAATTAAATGAGGCTCCACCCCATCCAACTTACTATGCACTCTGCATTAGGTCACGGTACTAAGACAGGGGATCAAAGGAGCTCTACCTAATACATAGAAACAAACACAGGGAAGTTGTCAAAATCAGGAAACAAAGAAATATGGCCCAAATGAAAGAACAGAACAAAACTCCAGAAAAAGAACTAACAAAATGGATATAAGCAATCTGTCTGATGCAGAGTTCAAAACAATGATTATAAGGATGCTCAAGGAACTCATTGGGTATTTCAACAGCATAAAAAAGACCCAGACAGAAATGAAGGTTACACTACATGAAATAAAGAAAAATTTACAGGGAATCACAGTGGAGTGGATGAAGATAAGAATCAAATCAATGATTTGGAACATAAGGAAGAAAAAACATTGAATCAGAACAGCAAAAAAAAAAAAAAAGGATCCAAAAAATGAGGACAGTGTAAGGAGCCTTTGGGACAACTTCAAAATACCAACATTTGAATCTGAATCATAGGGGACGTGAAAGGTAAAGAGAAAGAACAAGAAACTGAATACTTATTTGAACCAATAATGAAAGAAAACTTCTCTAATTTGGTGGAGGAAATAAACATACAAGTCCAGGAAGTACAGAGAGTCCCAAACAAGATGAATGCAAAGAGGACCACACAAACACATCATAATTAAAATGTCAAAAGTTAGAGATAAAAACAGAATCTTTTTTCTCAGATTTCTTAAGATTTTTCATTGTTGTTCAATTACAGTTGTCCAAATGTTCCCCTATTACTCTCCCCTGCCCTGCCCACCCCTCCTCTCCCACATTCAATCCTCCTTCCCCCTTCGTCTTTGTCCATGGGTCCTTTATGTGTGTTTCTTGACTTGACCTTTCTCCTTCATCCTCTTGTTATCCCCCTCCCCATTCCCCTCTGGTCACTATCAGTTCTTTATTTCCATGTTTCTGGTTCTGTTTTGCTCACTTGTTCATTTTCTTGATTAGGTTCCACTAATAGGTGAGATCATATGGTATTTGTCTTTCATTGCTTGGCTTATTTCACTTAGCATAATACTTTCCAGTTTTATCCATGCTGTTGTGAAGAACAGGAGTTTCTTCTTTCTTCTGTTGCATAGTACTCCATTGTGCAGATGGACCACCGTTTTTTCATCCACTCATTTACTGATGGGCACTTAGGCTATTTCTGGCACTTTGCTACTGTAAATAATGCTGCTATGAACATTGAGGTGCACAGGTTATTTTGGATTGGTGTTTCAGGGTTCTTAGGATATAATCCTAGCAGTGGAATTGCCAGGTCAAAAGGCAGTTTCACTTTTATATTTTCTGAGGAAATTCCATACTGTTTTCCACAGTGACTGTGCCAGTCAGCATTTCCAACAGTGCACTAGGGTTCCCTTTTCTCTACAACCTCACCAGTACTTGTTGTTTCTTGATTTGTTTATTATGCCCATTCTGACAGGTGTGAAGTGGTATCTCACTGTGGTTTTAATGTGCATGTCTGTGATGGCTAGTGATGTTGAGCATCCTTTCATATGTCTATGGGTCCTCTGTATGTCCTCCTCAGAGAAGTGTGTGTTCAGGTCCTTTGCCCAGTTTTTAATTGGATTGTCTTCCTGGAGTGGAGTCATGTGAGTTCTTTATATATTTTGGAAATTAAACCATTGTCTGTGTATAATTTAGAAATATGTTCTCCCATGCAGTTAGTTCCCTTTTCTTTTTTGGTATTTTCCTTAGCCATGCAATAACTTTTTAATTGGATGTAGTCCCAGTTGTTTATTCTTTCTTTTATATAAGAAAGAATATAATATGGTGACTACATATATATAGTTATATAATGGTGACATAAAGGAGACATAATGGTGAAAATATTACTGTGTAGGATATCTGAAATTTATCTGCCTATGTTCTACTTTAAAACTTTTATGCTGTTGTGGCTTATATTTAAGTCTTATCCATCTTGAGTTTATTTTTGTGTATGGTATAAATTGGTGGTTGAGTTTCATTTTTTTGCATGTACCTGTCCAGATCTCCCAACACCATTTATAGAAGAGGCTATTTGTACTCCATTTTATGCTCCTGTCCCCTTTGTTGAATATTAATTAATCACAGAGACATGGGCCTAATTCTGGGCTCTCTATTATGTTCCATATGTGTCTGTTCTTATGCCAGTACCAGACTGTTTTGATTACAGTAAACTTGTAATATAATTTGATATCAGGTATTGTGATCCCTCCTACTTTGTTTCTTCCTTTTCAAAATTGCTGAGGCTATTCAGGGTCTTTTTGGTTCCATATCCCTTTTTTAAATATTTGTTTTATGTCTGTGAAATATGTCATTGGTATTTTAATAGGGATTGTGTTGAATCTATAAATTTCTTTGGGTAGTATGGGCATTTTGATGATGTTAATTTTTCTAATCCATGAACACAGCACATACTTCCATTTATCTGTGTCTTCCTTGATTTCTTTCTTCAGTATTCTGTAGTTTTCTGAGTACAAGTCTTTTACCTCCTTGGTTAAGTTTATTCCTAGGTACTTTATTTTTCTTGTTGCTATGGTAAATGGGATTTTTCCCTAATTTCTGTTTCTGCTATTTCACTGTTGTACAAAAATGCCTTTGATTTCTGTATATTGATTTTGCATCCCGCTGATTTTCCAAATTCATTTATTAGGTAAAGTAATTTTTTGGTGGAATCTACAGGGTTTTCAATGTACACTATCATGTCATCTGCAAACAATGACAGTTTTCCTTCCTCCTTTCCAATTTGAATGCCTTTTATTTCTTTATCTTGCCTGAATACTGTGGCTAGGACTTCCAATACTATGTTGAATAGAAGTGAAAGGTACATACCCTTGTCATGTTCCTGATCTTAGTGGGAAAATTTTAGTTGTTGCCTTTTGAATATAATGTTGGCTGTAGGTTTCTTGTGTAAGGCCTTTATTATGTTGATGTATGCTTCCTCTATCCCACTTTTTTTACTATGTTTATCATAAACAGAGAATCTTAAAAGCAGCAAGAGAAAAACAGATAGTTACCTACAAAGGAGTTCCCATAAGACTATCAGCTGATTTCTCAAAGGAAATTTTGCAGGCTAGAAATGACTGGCAAGAAGTATTCAAAGTGATGAAAAGCAAGGACTTACAACCTAGATTACTCTATCCAGCAAAGCTATCATTTAGAATGGAAGGGCAGATAAAGTGCTTCCCAGATAAGGTAAATTGAAGGGAGTTCATCACTAAGCCATATAAATATGAAATGTTAAAGGGACTTACTTAAGAAAAGGAAGAACAAAACTATGAATATTAAAATGGCAATAAATTCATAACTATCAACAACTGGAGCTAAAAAAACAAACTAAGCAAACAAGCAGAAAGAAACAGAATCATAGATATGAAGATAATTTGGATGGTTATCAGTTGGAAGGGGGAGAAAGTGTAGGGATTAAAAAGCATGACTGGTAGTTACAAAATAGGCAGGGGGATATTAAGAACAGTATAGGAGATGGAGTAGCCAAAGAATTTATATGCATAACCCATAGACATGACCTAAGGGTGGAGAGGACTGCCAGAGGGAATAGTTGGTGCTGGGTGGAGGGGGACAAAGAGGGAAAAATTGGGACTACTCTAATAGCATAATCCTAAAATGTATTTTAATAAAAAGAAACACAAAGGAAAAAGGAGGACACCTTTCTTTTTTAAAATATTTTATTTATTTATTTTTAGAGAGGGAAGGGAGAGAGAAAGAGAGAGAGAGAGAAACATCAATGTGTGGTTGCTGGGGGTTGTGGCCTGCAACCCAGGCATGTGGCCTGACTGGGAATCAAACCTGCGACACTTTGGTTTGCAGCCCACACTCAATCCACTGAGCTATGCCAGCCAGGGAAGAGGACACCTTTCAAAAAACCAATCAAAGCTTGTGATGTTCCATTCAGAAGTCATCATAAGTATGCACATGTGTGTATACACCTGTGTGTGTGTATATATACATATATTATATAGTATATATAATATACTATATATATTGTATGTATACTCTATATTATATATATAATATACAACATATATTGTATATTTACCTATTTATAAATAGAAGGAAGGGCAGATTTTATATATTTTGTCCTAATATATATATATATTAGATAGGTGTATTAATGAAGTTTTCAGTCTGCCATTACCAAAACATAGCAGGACAACTAAGAATTAGTCTGAATGTCACAGAATACATTTTGAAATGACAGTTTAACCGGAAAGGATAAAGTAAAGTAAAAATTTATTATTTCATCTTTATAATAAAGAAAGCTATTATGATTACTTTAGCTGATTTTAAAAACTTATGAGTGTGTTTATGAAAATAAGGTAAAATCAGCAACAACATAAAACTTTATTTATACTGTCTAAGGACATAGTACCACAAACCAGTGAAGACAGCAAGGTAAGGCTGAGAAAAAGTCCAGCTTTCTTAGGAGGGTTGGAGACAGATCTAGTACCAACCACCACTTCATGTTACTCCCCAAAATATTACCTCACCCCAGCAGAGTGGCTCAGCTGGTGGAGTATCATTATGTACACCAAAAGGTTGTAGGTTTGATTCCTGGTAAGGGTACTTACCTAGGCTGCAGGTTCAATACCCAGTCAGGGCACATATGGGAGGCAACTGATCAATGTTTTTGTCTCACACTGATTTCTCTCTCTCTCTCTCTCTCTCTCTCTCTCTCTCTCTCACACACACACACACACACACACACAGCCCTTCTTCTCTCTCTAAAGTCAAAAATTAATAATAATAATAATATCTCACCTACTCAAAATACTTAGGGAAAATGTACAATTATCATAATAGTTACTCCTGTTAGTCCACAAAATAAGTTATTTAAACCAATGATACCTAATTTGGGGCCATGTAAAGAATTACAAATTTCCAAGTTACTCACCCCTTTGTATTATCCAAAAATAAAAAGTAAAAAATTAAATTGTAGACATAAGCACTTATCATCTGCCATTTTATTTATATTTATGCCAAGTCACTACTTCACAGTAACAAAGGCATTCTCAAATACTTTAGTTCTTGTGATCCTCTGTAAAATGGGACTACTTGAAGAGTAATGTTGACCAGGGCCACTCTGATAGAAGACATAGCCAGGGATTTAAAACTAGAGACCTGGGTGTGTATGCCAGTTCCACTGTTACAAGTCATGAGACTCTTGATAAGTCACCCACATCTTCTGAACTTCTATTTTGTCACCTCTAAAATAAGAATAATAATGCTACCTCAAAGATTTATTATAAGTAACATAAAATAACATATTAAGATACATCGAAAACTTTGAAGCATTGTAAAACAGTAAAGTTTTATATATATAAATGTTATTTAAAAAACATTTTCATATCAATGCACTATGCTTTATAAACTCATGACCAGAGAATCTTTAATTATTTTATAGACCTTAGAGCCAAGATTTTTCAAACTTGGTGTTTTATAACATCTATTTTTCTATCAAAATGGTAGGAATTTTTTTCAATGGTGCTCATAGCTATATTCAGAGGTGACTGAACATAAAGCACATTAAATAAGTGTAAGGAAATTAATGTCACAAGAAATGCTTAAAAGAAACCAGAATTTCAAATTAATAAATTACCTTTGTCTACATAAAAAAAAATAATTTCTCTGAGCACTTCGTTCAACATACATGGTAGAAAATACATGAAAGAGTAGCCTTTTTAAATGATAAATTAAATAAATAAGACTGAATTTTGTAGTGTTGTAGTCTTAAAATCATGTCTTTGAATAAAACAATATAATGAAACCATATCATTTTATATAATTTAAGGGCCCTATTTGATATTTTGGTTTTTGGTCTTTTAGTATTATAGAGACTAGGACTCTATTCTAAATAGTCCATTTGGACACAGAAAACTTAATCTTGACATTAATGGCAATGAACACATTTTATTCACATATTTCCATACTCACCTGGCTAGATCAATGTGATTCCTAGGCTGGCTGGCTTGCTTGCTTCCTTCCTTCCTTCCTTCCTTCCTGTTTTTTGCTAGCACAGCAGAGTCCTTTGTTTCATATAAAGCTAGGTTACTTATGTGAACAGCATTCAATATTTAGAAAAGATTTTATTATACATAATTTTTTTCATTCAAAACTATTTAAACAATTACTTAATTTTATGAACTAAAGTAAGAATTTACCTGATCTAAACCAACATTCTTTGTGCTATTCCTATTTTTAACATATGAATTATTTTTACCTATGTCTGTTTACCATGTCAAAATCTTATATTTAGAATTTATTAAGAAAATTAAATTAACTTTCATACATAGCATGTAACAATAAAAATATAAAACATGAAGAAGTCCATTCTGATTCTTTTTACAAAATATAGATGAATATTTCAGATTAGAGGTAAATGTACCGGAAGTTAGGCTATACAACCTCCTTTATTTTCCAAATGTAAGTACTGGATGAACAAACTAAACAAACTGCCAGTTTCAGAATAGTTGGTTGTCCTACAATAACTCAGATACTATTCCCCTGAGGGAATATGCCAAATGAATCCATGACCTCACACAAGAACCTGCACATCTTTCCAAAACTTCTCTTTCACCCAATGGCTACTGCTTCCACCATTTCTTCAACAATCGGATGCTGGGATCACTGCTGATTCTGCCTTCTTCTGCTTCTCCTCTGCACTCAATTACTCAAGCCTGCTAATCCTTCCTGTATAACCTCCCAGTGACCTCTCCCACCCTCCTCTTTGCCAGTGTCCCAGTAATAATTAACATCCATTGGACATTTACTATATGCCAGAGAATAAGCTAGGCCCTTTACATGCCCGTACTAAGAGAAGAGTGGTATTATTTTATAGATGAGGAAGTCGAGGCTTAGTAGTGGTGGAGGCAGGCCCAGACCAACAACGAAGACCACCCTCTTACTCACTCTGCCAGACTGCCTCTCCTTTTATTACTACTAACTAGTGTCTGGTCTCCCTCCCTTCCACAGCTCTAGTCCACTTTGCACAGTCCTGCAAGAAGCCAAAAACTTCCTATGGACAAGAGGAACCTGTTATCTTCTGACTCACTGATCACCAGCTGATTTAGGATCCCCCAGGGAATCCTAAAGCTGCAGCCACAAGCTGTCTTCAGATGGAATAGGCCTTTACTCTACTCAAGTCTAGGAAATCCCAAACAGGCTTTTAAGGAGCAATTTTCCAACTGATAAACTTTCAGTGGTCCCCTACTGCTCACAGACTAAAAGGAGGATGCCTCAGTCTGGGATGCAAGGCTCCAGCATCAAGCCGAACCTGCTAAAATCAGCCCTACCACTTGCCTTTCTTTTAATGAATTGTTCGGCTCCAGCATACTATTCACTCACTGTTCACTAAATCTTTCCTAGAAGTCTCTATAACCTTAATTTGCTCATGCCTCTCCTCAGGCCCAAGGTACAATTTTTCTTTCCTTCCCTTCTGTGAGCTTCATGGTCTATTCCAAAACATCTCTGCTCTGGGTCAAAGGGACTTCTGTATCTGAAGTTGGATAGCTCATGTGGCCTGTGTGCATTCTTATCACATCATTTGTTGTTTGGTGTTTGCATGTGCCATTTGGTTTTATTTTATAGCATTTATTTCTTGCACTAGTTTACAAACTCCTTAATGGCAAGAAAAATCAAACATTTTTATTTCTTTCATTGGCCAACCAGAGTACCTTTTACAAAGCAGGCCATCAAGAAATGTCTATTGCTTTTAAAGGAAAATAAATTCTCTTCCCTCAAACAAAAAATGGGAGGTTAAATATCACTTTATAATGCATTATATGTAACTGTCAAGCAAATGGCTTTGAAACATGGCTGAAATTCTATTTACTTTGATCTCAGAAATGAAAGGAGTAGAAGAAAAGTGTACTGGATTATCCCAGAAATGGTGCCTAGAACACTGATTGCTCTTTTATCAATCTGTTTGACACCCAGGTCTGCAGGTCAGCAGCTGCTATTGAGTACTAGTTGGTGTCCCATAAGAAATAACTAAGAAGGAATAGAGAGATCCATTGTATGACAGCAATGAGTGGTTGGCCCCAATCTCAGGTGTCCCAACAGAACACTAGTGTGGAAGGGCCTCCAAAACCCCTTTCCCTGTACAATTTGCCCAATCCCTCCAAGATTAGATGGAATCATTGCCCTAAAGTGATTTAGATAAAGTCTCTGCACTTAGTGTTTTCATTCCTAATGTGGCCAATTCCAAACTGGACATTTTACTAAGATGGAAAACAAAGAAAAATTGAAAACTTACTTAAAAATTACATATATAATGAAAATAAGAGGGGAGAGAAAAAAGGGAACTTAAAAATATTACATAAATTTTAAAAGATATGTAAATAAAAAAAGAAATTAAATCTCTTCAATCAAAGATCCAACAAGGCAAAGGATATTATTGCTTCCTTGTTCAAATCTAATCTAACCATTTAGTTAATTCTTTTCACTAAACTATTTCCATAAGTCACTTGCAAATGGAGATAAGATGTACTCAACTATTAAAAGCCAGTTAGAAAAGATGGAAATGATCAACCAAAACTGCTAAATTATGTCAAAATTGAATATTCTGCCTAAAAATGAAAAATAAGTGTAACACCTCGTAACATTGAAAAGAGTTTGATATAAATTGTCAAATTCTTACTTGAAATACATATGTATTCATTGAAATATAAAAAAAAACTAGTCATACCAAATTCAGTTAAAATTTCTTAATGATGGGAAATAAGATGACTGACTTAGTTTGATATTTTACAGATTCCAATACTTCTTTGTACCTCCATTATGCTAACTGTAAAACAAGAATAATACTAGTACCTATCTCATAGGGTTCACCTAAGAATAACTGAGTTAGTTCCACAAAGGGTTCATAGAAGGTCCCAGAACACCTAATGAGAGCTCATTTATGAGCTTGTGTTGTTTTTGCTGTCTCCTCTGCTGTGAGTATTCCTAGCATCCTGGTTTTCCCATCCACAAAGTGGAGGCATTTACATTCACAAAATAGATGTTTCCAAGACTAATAATCTAAGGTTTTGAAACCCTTCCAATTCAAGTATTCTAAAATTTCAGTGTACTATTTTTGCCCTAAAGACCTTTTAGAAATGTATTTTACTCAGCAAGTTATGAAATTAAGTTGTTGCAAACCCTGTCTGGTTTGTATACAATGTGTCCTTTTCCTCCATTCTGCCTGTTCAATTTTTAATGCCTTAAAAATTCCTCCTAAAACTGGAAGGAAATTTGTAAAAACTTTGTAAAAAGTTTTTAAAAAATACATTCAGAGAGTTCAATAAGATCCCTAAATATAAAATATATGAAAATCAATAACATTCTTGTATACTGGAAATGGCTGATTATATACAATGGAACACTACTGGGCTTTAAAAAAGAAAAAAGAAATAGAGGAAATCTTACCTTTTGTGACAGCATGGATGGACCCAGAGAGCATTATTCTAAGTGAAATAAGCCAGTCAGAGAAAGACAAATACCATATGATCTCACTTACATGTGGAATCTAATGAACAAAATAAACTGATGAACAAAATGGAAACAGAGTCATGGATACATGGAACAGACTGACAGCTGTGGGAGGGAAGTGGGGTTGGGAGACTAGAAGAAAAAAATGAATGGATTAAATGAAAACACACACACACACACACACACACACACACACATATATATATATATAAAACACATGGACACAGACAATCGTATGGTGACAGCTGGAGGGAAAGGGGTGCTGGGGGCTGGGTGGAGCTGGGCAAAGGAAGTAGAAAATGGGTACAGAAAGAGACTTTGCTCAGGACAATGGGTGCACAATGCTGTGTGCAGTAATGTTTTATTGAGTAGTATACTTGTAACCTGCATGATTTTGCAAACCAATGTCACACCAATAAATTCAATTAAAAATAAAATAAAAAAATAAACAAAGGGCCAGACACCCACTAGCAAAGGGGCACCAGCGAAAACATGGTTTTGCCTCCTGGAATCTGTAACAAAATAGACAAAATTTAAATCCAGATCCCCCAGGATTAGAAAAGGGGATGTTTAAGTACAGAAGGTATCTTTATCTTATTGTTTTTGTTTTTACTTTTAACATCCTGCCCTCATTTTGGCAGGTGGTAAAATAAAGAGCTTTACCTCCTTCCCCCCAGGTTCAATTTTACCAGAAGAGAGAATGTAGAGTTTCCAAAAAAAGAGTGCCAAAGTCTGAGACAAGACGATGTATCAGTGGGCTCCTGGTGCCACACCCAGCCCCTGAGAATGGCCAATGTGCATTAGGATCAGGGTGGGTGTGTGTGGATCAGTTTTCCATGGAAAACTGCACACATCTGCAGAGGCAATCACTGCCACCACCAATCCCTCAAGAAATAGAGGAAGAAATGTCTTGGAGGAGAAAAGCCCTCTATTAATCCCATCTGATGACATTTCTTCCAAAAGATACCCTGAGTTAGCAAGAGGGATTCAGGGTGACTGACCAGTCATTTTGGAGCTAAGATTCATACAACTGAAAGTCACAGAATTAAAATGTTCCAAAGTTAATCTAAGCAATTCTTCTGTTTTCTAGAGACTTGTGCTTATTGAAATGAATGGTCAATGTCACCCAGAGTCCAGTGGCACAACCGGGACTCCACCCCAGCCTTCTACTTCCATGTGCTATTCTGGGACACCATGCTGCCCCTCAATCATGACCTTCCCCAACCTCATCTGGGGCCAGCTACCCTAAAAATAGCATCTGTGTTTCAATTCATTTGACAGGGAACTTATTTCTTTTTGTTGAGTCTTGTAAAATCTTTGCTAAAATAAGGATGCTCCAAGGGGTCGCTCTCTACAGGGTTGGGACTTGCCTCCTAATTTGTGAGACTTGGCTGGTGACAGTCATTTAAGACAGACTTATTCGAGATGAGTGGGTTTTGAAAGGGTGAAATAAAATGCTAAACACACACACAAATACATAATTTAAAAAATCACTTCTACTATAGAATAGAATAATTAAGAATTGGTGGGAGAAAAAAATTTTCTATTAAGTAAATGGAACTGGGAAAATTGGCAAAACATATAGAAAAAAATTAAATCAGCACCATCCTACTTAGACATGAATGACTTACAAATAAATTTGAAGGATAAATACAAACACTAAACATTTTAAAAGTACTAAGAAAATGTGTGTGAGGGGGAGGTGGAAGAAGGTATAAGGAGAATAAATGGTGATGAGAAAAATATTTTAAATTAAAAAAATAAAATGACATAAGTATATTTGTATAATCTGAGGATTTACAAAGCTTTTTAAAGTTATATTTATTGATTATGGTATTACAATTGTCACAGTTTTTCCCCCTTTGCCCCCCTCCACCCAGAACCCCCGACTCCCTCAAGCAACCCCCACACCATGGTTCATGTCCATGGCTTGTTCATATAAGTTCTTTGGCTACTCCATTTCCTGTACTGTACTTTCCATCTTTATGGATATTCTGTAAGTACCTATTGTACTTCTTAATCCCCTCATCTCTTCATCCATTCTCGCATATGCTCCTCCCCACTTGAAGAGTAGAGGGATTAAATATATGGTATACATCAATACAATGTAGTACTGTTGATATTTAGCCACTAAACAGAGATGAAACTATGCATTTACTGGTGTTGAAAGACACTTAAGACGTAGCTGAGTGAAAAAAAAGCCAACTGTGATAGGTATAGCTTGATCTCATTCATGTCTGTATGTGTATATGTAAGACACAAATTGCTTACAAGTAAGACATTAGATTTAGAGATTAGCTTCCTCTCTCACATTGGAAGGGCACAGTCCTGAAGACAATTTCAAACAGGATTTCATTGGTTCTCATAATGAAACTTTCTAAATTTTCCCACTGGGTATTTCACAGAATTACAGGGCAAAGAGGTATGACTCTCTCTCACTGAGAAACGCTGAGAAGGGTGGAATGCAGGAGCGGTGCAGGCAGATCCCACATCACAATTACTGGCATCTGTCACTTGACTTCTGTTTGAAATAGAAAGGGCAGTCATCCTTTGGGGATTCCTAAAGATCGACATCACTAGATTTAGGAAAAGAGAAGGCCATGATGAAATACAGCTCATCACTGTCACAAAGGCTTACAAGAAAAGATGAGAGTTGAGAGCAACAAGAGTAACTTGAGAGCTAAATTAGAAAGAACTGTTTGTGTTTCATATGTGTTCAATTTCTGGCTTATTAACATTTTCTTTGATAAAAAGTTAAATGCTTCACACACTGCTAATGTATGTATGAGGCATGAGACCATACATATGTGCTACAAGATTAGATAGAAATGCTTTTATGATTGGCACCCCAAAAGGTACCATCAGCAAGAGTGCATTTATGTCAGCAGTTTCTCTATCCAGTGGTGTTTCACAAATGAAAATATTAGAATCCCACAAAGAATTGTGTGCAGGAGAGTGAACTATATATCCTTTTGAAAGAAGCAAAGGTGCCTGAGGACTTAAGTAATGGTATTTGGTGTTGGCATTCAACTACCGAAGTCAGTAGCAATAATTCAGTCCACATGGTGCCTGGGACAGCTCTTTTGAGAACATTGCTAACAGTAGCTAAGACAAAGCAGGCAATAGCAGAAGGTGACTGTAACAACAGAGTGTGCCTCTACATTTCTAGGGGAGCTACTTGCTCCACAAGAAAAGAAACATAAACAAATGAGATCAAGGCACTAAAAGTGCATGCAATTTAGGCAAAATATTTATGTGAATATTTACCTAGTCTGTATGTATGAAAACACTCTTCAAGGACAAAAGCAATATTAAAGAACAAAAGAAACAAAAATACATCTGTTTTCACATGTACATTAACATTATGTGCATATATAAATCCATAAAAAAAAGACCTCAACTTTAAGGGAAATTTTTTGCCAAAACTTGAAAGATGTACAAAGATATTCATTATAGTGTTAATAACAGTGAAAACAAAATGAAAATGCCAAAAATGTCAAATATATATGTTCATAAATCATACAACTATATGACAGAATATTATGCAACCATTGCAATTATGTTTTTTAAATGTCAATCCAATGAGCATGTAATGGAGAGGGAACAAAAATTATAAGCCCCATTATTGTAAATATAGGTCCTCACAGGAAGAAAATCAGACAGTATGCTACAATAATAATACTTAACATTATTTTCTGTGTCAAGCATTATGTTGCTCTGTGTATGCACTATCCCACTAAAGTTCCATAACAAACCTATGAGACAGCTACAATCATCAGTGCTCTTTGGCAGAAGAGAAAACAGACACAGAGAGGTGAGGTCACCTGCTCAAGGCTACATAGCTTGAACACACGAAGTTGGAAATGAACCCAGATAGTCCCCTGAGCATGTGTGCTATACACCAAGATGAATCTCTAAGAATTAAGTCTCTTCTGATTTCAAAGGCTCATAAAGTATTAAAATATATTAAGACATACAGTTGGAAAAAATTAAATCTTATCTATAAACTTAAGCAATTCTCACAAACAACTCCTAGGAATATTCACATCAATATTCACAAGTTTGGAAACTTGGATCCATACAACTAAGAGAATATCAATAAATTCAATGAAGATTCAGAATTGTTAGTTGTTGTTCTCTTTGTAAATTGATCTCTGCCCAGATACAATTCTCTTAAAAGGTGAAATCTTTTAGGAAATTTTATGAGTGTCCCTCTTGGTGTGTTTTCTATAAGATTATTACATATCTTTTGAGTGTGCAGCCAAGCTATTTCAATCTCTGTTCTTCCCATTATTTATTTCCATTCAGATGAAAATTTAAATACAAACTAGCTACCCATTCATCAAAATTGCTTCAAATTTATTTATGGTGCAGCATAGAAGAGCTTCTGGGAATAAGAGCTTAAAGTCTATTATAGTTTCTATTAATAATTATAGTCACTAATTGCTATGAGAACTTTTCTGGATATGCTAACATATAGTTAAAGCAAAGCCAGCCCAACAGACTACTATAAATAGCATTACACAGTCTCACAAAAGTCATGAGAATTTTGTAAGTTTTGAGGGTGGGAAAGTAGAAACATGATTTTCAGATTTTTAAAAACCATTGTTATCATGGAATAAAAAAACAAAATTTAGAAATTATACTTACAAATATCTTTATAAATTATTCTCTTAATTACTTTATTTTGGAATTATTACTTTCAACAATTTTAATGTAACTGAGATTTGGCAGGGTTTTAGTGCTATTTTTGCTCATTGATTCATTAAATCAAAAGTGCCTGGAAAGTGCCAGGCACTATTCTAGGCACTGCCAATAGAGTGACAAATGAAACAGACAACAATCCCTACTTTGGTGGAGCATGAAGGTATTATACTTATGGTACACAGAAAGCAAACAAGGTAAAAAGTAAAATACATAGATTATAAAAAACAGCTGTGAAAAAAATAAAGCAGTCCATGAGCATATGGAGTAGTTGGGAGAAGAGGGACCACAATTTTAAATAGTGTTGTCAGGGAAACCCTTGCTGAGAAGGTGGTATTTTAATATGAGCCTGAATCAAGAAGAGAGGAAGCATGGGGCTTCCCTGATTCAGGGAACAGCAAGTGCAAAGGCCCTGAGATGACACTGAGCCTTTTCTGTGACTGAAGAACAAAAATGAGGCCCTCATGTTTTCAGTGGAAGAGTAAGAGGAAAGTAGTAACATTTTAGGTCAGAAAAGCAACAGAGGAGCCAGGCGCTACAGGGCCTTCCTTATAAGCCATGTCAAGGACTATCGCTTTTTCTCAGAGAGAGATAGGGACCGATGAAAGGGATGGACAAAATTATGATAAAATTTGTCATTCAAATTGAGGCATCTTTGCTAGTAAAAATGCTAAACTGGATGGGACACTGGGAAAACAGAGGCCTCCTGGACCTGTTCCAAGCAATTTGGTGGAATGCACAATTGCCCTAGGTAAGGAGCAAAGGAATGGCATGATCTTCATTTTAACAGGATCACTTTTGTTGCTGTTTTATAGCTAGAATGAAAGTGAGCAAATGTTGAAATAACCCAGGTGAGAGGTAGTGGTAGCAATGTCAGATTCTGGGTATGTTTTTAAATGTAAAGCCAGTAGGACTTACAGATGGATCGGATGTGGGGTATTAGAGAAAGAAGGTTTGGGGACTGAACCACTGTAAGAGCTCAGCAATAATGGAGTTGAGGAGACTCAAGGAGCTACTGTGCAGGTGGCAGAGTGAGGAGAGACAAGAAACTCATTTTCAGGTACATTAAGTTTGAGATGCCCATAGACATCCAAGTGGAGATATTGAGTAGGGAGTAAGACATAGGAGTCCAGGGAGTCATCAGCATGTAGGTGACACTTCAAGCAGCAGAGTAGATGGCATACCTAGGGAGATAAAGCAGATGAAAAAGAGAAAAGGAACAAGAGCAGAACCCTGGTCAGAGAGAAGAGAAAGAAACAGCAAAGAAGGACAGGAAAGGAGGTAGGGAGAAACTAGGAAAGAGTGAAATCCCAGAGACCAAATGGTAAAAGTGTGTCAAGAAGAAGGAGTGGTCAAGTATAACAAGTGCTGCTACGGTCCTGGTAAGCTGAAGACTGAGAGAAGCACTTTGACATCTTCCTAGCAAATGTAGAGATGGTTTATCTATAGGGATGCATGGAGGCAGAGCCTTATATTCACTAATTTACCTTTGATGTTCCCTTGTAGGTCACTGAATGTAAGTTTCCTGGGATTTGAAGTGAAGATAGACATTCACATTCCAGAGAATCTGAGCTTCATGTACAAGGATAAGCAGTCTGTACTGCACTGTACAGATTTCAGAGAATTAGACAATTCACAAAATTGCAAAAGCATGATGAATCCCTTTTAGGCTAGATATTCATGTGTAGTAAGAGGACAGTTTTGCTCCCTGTCCCTCCTCACAAAAAATCGCTAAAATTTTCACATCTGATGAGGATGCTACAGGATCCCAGAGACCAGTGCTTCTTTCTCCACATGGCTTGTGTTGTAAACAGTGCCTTGCTATCCCAGATAGTGATCATTCTGCATTATTTTTTTCTTAAACATATATATTGAATACTGTGGTAGTCATCTGTTGGTTTTGCCTACCCTACATTCACTCCCACTTCTTTGGCCTAACAGCACCTCAATTTTTCCATTGGAGATATAGCCCCCCACCCCAACATCTATCTCAGTGGGATGGCAATGAGACCTGTGGTGCCAGGAATTAGAATTCCAGAAAAACATGGTTTTTACCACCACTATTCCTTTTGTAGTAGTTGATCACTCCTTCCTCCTTGGTACACAATCATTATTTCTTAGTCTAATGTCTGAAATTTCCTTCCATTCTACAAGTTACCCCACTTTCTATTAATCAATTCCTGTTGCCCAAATTAGCCAAAGTATATTTCTGTGGCTGGCCACCAGAGTACCCTGATATAATAGCTAGTCTCCAAACTATACAGTTCTGTGATAGCTAATAAAACTCATAAATCTTGAACTCATGTTAGTTTTCCACCACAAGAAAAATTAAAAGTTTAGAAGCTGTTATCATATTGGAAAAATAAAAGCTTAAGATATTCTTTTATTTAGCAATATTCCAATAACCACCCTTAGTTTCTGATGGTAAATATTTCTTTCACTGACAAACATTTCTAAGAAGAAAAATTGTTTGTATTCACTGTAAATATTATCAGTTTGTAATGAATTAAAGTAATAGACTTTTTCTATGGCTGTTTCTACAGGATGGCAACCAAGCATGTACCTCACCCAAAGTTTACTGTTCCGTTTTTGCAGGACTTCCCTGTTTTTCATTATGTTGTAAAAACACTTGGGAACAACTGGTACAGGTGGGACAGGACAAACTTGTTTAGAGCAAAAATCATTCAGGTCAAATCAATGAGTAATATTTTAACATCTGTGAAGAGCTTGATCTTCAGAGCATTTGCATTTTATTTCAATGAATATAGACAGGTATCCCTTGGGTACTCATTAGTGATACCAATTTTGAATTTTCCTTTCTTGTAGTTTTCTGTATGTTTAACATATTTCATAATTTATTTGGAATTGAAGTGTTTGCCTCACAGTTTCTGTTAAGAGACTGGCATAAACTATTTGTGTTTGAGAGAAATATTCTAAAAGGTTTAATACCTGCATCAGGTCAGCTTACCAGGTAAGCAGTCCAATAGCTTCCTGCCACCACCCTTGAGGCTCTCAGATTTGCCCATTAGAGCTACAACTTGACACAGCTCACTGGCAAATGTAAAAGGGGAAATGATCTGGTTTGTCCCACCTGAGAAAAGAAAACATCTATAGGTGGACCTCCTCTAGTCTTTTGTAGTATCTTTATAAAGGCTACTATGTTTTGATAAAGTCTAATGAGGCAAATTTTTCTCTCCTACTGAAAGCATGGGCCTCTCTTCAGGCCCTCTGAGAACCTCTGTGGTTTCTGAACAGGAAGCTGTCACCATGAATTTGTCCTTCACCTTCTGATTTGGCTTCTACCAGGTGTCGGTAGACCACAGTTCACATCTGATGGCAAACTTCAGAATGAACTATAATGGTGACAAATGAGTAAACATTCGCATTACTAATGTAACTGAGACAAGGGCAAACCCCTGTTTCTCCACATTGGACACTTACAGCCTGACAATCTCTCCTGTGTCACCCTCGCCTGGTTGCCACAAAGCCTAGGGCTGACCTCTGCCCCAGGTGATGTAGACAAAGGTAGGAAAGGGTGCTTAGCAGTTGCTGTTATTTTCTCATTTAAATGAGTTCAACATAAAGTGATTTTTAAAGATCTGATTCATTTACAAAAATAACTCTATATAAGCAAGTAAAAAACAAACATTATGCCATTGCTGTTGTATCACTGTGAGAGCAGGCCTCTGACTGGTGAGCAGGCCTGACACCACAGAAAGCTCTGAGTTATCACCTGAACTTTCACTGTGTACCACATCACTCAATTTTGCAAGCTATACCTCCAGACTTAAAACACTTAAGGAATTGCATATATATATATAATCAAATAGATGAACATCATTGAACTGGTTAAAATATTTCTGTAAGTTTATAATTCTCTTCTTATATTCAGTCCTATTTAAGTTCCATTGGTGAGTCAAAGAACAAATTTACTATTTACTTCAAGCTACATTCATCAAATGTTAAAAATAAAGTTGAATAAAACTTGCCAATCACTTTGTTATATTTTTACTTGTCATCATCCTTAGAAGGTATGTTAACCATTTGCAGTCAACGGTATGCTAAATGATATTTTTGCTTTGTGCTTTATCTAGAATATAATGTCTAGTCAAAGAATATTTAGGACTACAAAATTCTGGCCTTGTTAGGTATGAATATGAACTTTGTGCTTTGATTTTTCAATCTCTATTTTAAATAACAAAATTATATTTTACTTTTCCTTATCTCTTTCTTAAAATTTCTCTGACTGCAAGACAAGTGCCATGTGATTTTACTTATATTTGGAATTGAATGAACAAAATGAACTAACAAAGTAAAGACAGACTCATGGATGCAGAGAACAGACTGATACCTGTCAGAGGGGTGGAGTTGGGGGCTAGGTGATAAGGGTGACGGGATTAAGCAAAATATTCCCAAGACTAATAGACATAGACAGTAGTATGGTGATTAGCATAAGGAAAGGGAATGGGGAGAGGTGGAAGATGGTAAAGGAGGGATAAATCATGATGGAAGGAGACTGGACTTGCAGTGGTGGTGAGCACACAATACAATATACAGATGATAGATCACAGAACTATATACCTGAGAGCTATATAATTTTATTAGCCAATGTCACCCCAATAAATTCAATTTTAAAAAAAAATTTTAAATAGTAAAGGAAAGACAAAATGTCTGTTACTATTTCTTATTATCCCTTTCTTAAAATTGTCATTTCTAAAAATAAATGCATACTAGTTAATAAATGCATAAGTATGGCTTCTGGCCCTGGCTGATGTGGCTCAGTTGGTTGGAGTATCGTCCCATAAACCAAAAGGCTGCAGGTTCAATTTCTGATCAGGGAACATACACAGGTTGTGGGTTCCATCCCCAGTTGGGGACATACGAGAAGGGCATATTGATGTTTCCCTCCCTTCCTTCCTTTATTCCTTCCTCTCTCTGTCTCTCTTTCTCTCTCTGTTAGCAATGAAAAAATGTCCTCAGGTCGGGAGTTTTAAAAAAAAGTATGGATTCTGGAGCAACATGAACTACATAATAGCTTTGTGATCTTGCACAAAACATTTACATCTCTATGAGTCAGTTTCTACATTCATCACAGGAAGATAATAGTACCTACCTCATGAGATTGTTCTGAGAATTACATTTTTTAATATATGTAAAGCATTTAGATCAGTGCCTGGCACATACTATATGCTATTTAGTATTTGCTGTTATTAGTGTTGTTACTAATTTATTTTTAAGCCTTTGAGTTGCCTTTTAAAAAACTGCTTGATAGTATCACTGCTTGAAATGGGAATGTGAACCCATTTTTTCTAAAAAAGCCTAAAACCAACTAATTTCCTTATATTCCTTCATCACAAACACTAGACATATTACAACTTTCTGCAGGATGAGAATGCAGGAAGTGTTTATGGAGAAAAGGAAGAAAAGAACTGGAACTATGATCATAGGATAGTTCAACATTCATAACAAAAGTGGCGTAAATAAAAAGGTTACATGTTCCTGAAAGTAACACTGAGATGTCTGTTTCCTCTGTTGATATGTAGCAAGCACGAGAAATGACAATGTTGGATTTGGTCCTAGAGGCTGAGCCACACATGACAAATAAGGTTAAGGTTGGGGCAGAGCTCACATTTACAACTATCTCATATATCTAAGTATTTTAAATGTCAACAGGATTTACATATGGTGACATTGCATTTTCGAAAGATAGGACTGCCAGGAAACAAAGTTCAGTGAAGGAAACTAACTAGCATAAATTGTCAGTTATAACAAACTCCAGAAATTGGGGGTCAGGCACAGGTTACTTTCTCAAAGCATTACTTAAAAAATTAACATAAAATGCATTATCTTGCCACCTATAGTAGCTGCACAACTTGAGAGATAGTTTAAAAATATATTATCAGAAATGTCTTTGGAAACATCCTACTTTTATCATGGTGACCAAAGGCAATTCTATGGGAGGACTAGAGCAATTCAGAGCTTGATATAAGAAGGGTGACTGACCTAAAAGAGAATGTAAACTGGGCCATTGTGTACCTTCGAGAAGTCATTAGGATTACATTCAGCCATAAACACAGTAACAGGAACCTGACTCATTTTCTTGTGATACAGAAGTCCAGGAGAGGTATTTCAGGGTACAGCTGGTCAAAGGCCCAGGCTCCTTCTAAACTCCTAGCCCACCATCTTCAGCATATAAGCACTATCCTCAAGGTCACAAGATAGTTGTACCACATCCTGGCTAGAACAAATGGAGAAGGGGAGAGCAAAAAGCAAATATTTGCTGAGTCTTTTAAAAAGCATCTTTATCAGCTTTATCTATAATCTTTCTAAAGATGCCACCCAGTTGACTTCCACCTCTCACTAAATTACATGACAAGGGAGCCTTGGAGGTGAATATTTTTAAGTGGACTCATAGTTGTTTTCAACAAAATCAGTCAGAAAGGGAATTTTGGTAATGACTGGATAGACAACAAGCAATCAATGCCATATAACAAGGCATTATCTATGGAGTCTAGAAGCAGGACAATCTTCCTCTGTCTAGGAAAGAAGATGCCATCCAGCCCAGCTGATATGAGTTGGATAGAGAAGCTTTCCTAGATGCTAGAGTCTGCCATTAAGATCATCTATGCTCCCAAGCAACCTAATCATCATTTGCCCACCCACATAAGCTTTGCTACAGTGGACAGACAGAATGCACTGACCAGCCAATGCATTTATTCTAACAAGTATATTTTTATTTTAAATGAAGTAGCCTTCCACTTTAGTTCCTGAGGACCTGGTAAACTCTGGATCCACTATTAAAATAATCTCTCTTAGCTCTACTTTGCTGAATAGTTTTGTACTTTTAAATTATTTACATGGGGTTGTAGACATATAAATTATAGGATATGATAAAAAATATTAAACTGAGGTTGCCATTTACTTATTTTGACATCTTTCCTAGACGAACACTAAGTATACAAAATTTGGCTGTTATCATGACCATCAACTTAGAAAGAATACTCAATTTAGAACAGGAAGGTTTGACTTAGGAATTGTTTGATTTAGTTTAATAAAAGTTTTGATGGGACTCAAACTACAACTAACTCTTTCAGTTCTAGGCAAGTCATATTATTTACTTTGGTTTGGAAGCAATCTCTGATCATAAGTATATTGTGGTGGGTTGATTTTTTTTTATTTTTGTGACTTTCCTTAGTATACTCAATTTGGAATTTCTCTTGAAAACTGCCACATATTGCTTCAAATATCCTTATCTAATGTTATGGGATTGTACCAGATGATAAAAACTATTTAATAAGCACCTACTTATTAGATAAATGCCAGGTGCTTTATATGTATTACCTTATTTAATAATAACGGTAGTTGAGAAATAAAGCTATTATTATTTCTAGATTAGAAAATGAGAAAACTGAGGTTTGGAGAGAATAGGTAACTTGCAAAGGATGCACAACTAAAAGTGGCAGAGAACAGATATAGTCTCTGTGCTGCCAAAATCTGAACTCGTTCTACGATATCACTGTGCCTCCCTGGATTTCTCTTTTTAATATAATAAGTCTAAGCTTTCAGCCAAGGAATCTTTCAATTTTTTGAGCTGGAACAGACATTAGAGTTCACATAGTATAAAACAATAAAATCAATATTGTTCAAGAAAGACTCTGGGACTTACCCTAGAACCACACACCTCCCTTCCTGACTCCCAATCCAGTGTTTGCCTTATACCGAGGTCTTCCAGCCCCTTTCTGACCTCTATTAAGTGCCAGCTACTTAAAAGGTGGCAATCACTATTTTATAGCTATGCAACTGCAATTAGGAACCTTGGCAATGAGACCAGCAAGAAACTGAAATGACTTGAGGTGACTAAGGTGTTGATAGAGATAATCTGTCATCAATTTACTAGAAGAGACTTATGCATTCAAGGTATCTCAAATTGATCTGCCTTTAAATTCAAGCTAATTCATTGTGTAGTATTCTAATTTCTACAAGTCTCCCACGTGGTATATAAATGTGCTGCTGTGCATGAACATCAGATTCTGCA
Source organism: Phyllostomus hastatus (assembly GCF_019186645.2). NCBI lineage: Eukaryota > Metazoa > Chordata > Mammalia > Chiroptera > Phyllostomidae > Phyllostomus > Phyllostomus hastatus. The sequence continues at coordinate 45,793,479 of NW_025334041.1, forward strand.
GTTTGACCACATAACTGACAGAGGGGAAAGTAGCTAATTCAGCATTAAATAGCTCCATGCTTGAAAGTTCTTCTGCAAGTTTTACAGTGTAGGAAGGAGGGCCCACTTTTCTACTAGTAATAACTACCCCATAATTTTCAAAAAGGGCAAGTGCATGTCACAGAAATATAACATTGATTATTAAGAGCAATACAAAAGCCTACTCATCCATATCTATTATTGCAAATATCTAATGAGTACAATAATTGATATAAGCATACTGGTATTATTCAGAAGAGAGAAAATGAGTATAAATGGTGATAGAAAATCTGAAGGGAGAAAAGAAAAAAGAACAGAAAACAAAGAAACTGAGGTGTAAAGAAGAAAAAAGGAGAGGAAAAGCAAGGACCTGTGCACAGTGGAAAGGAGCAAAAGAGGAAAGACAATGAAAAAATTCAGGAGGAGGAAGAGAGGGACCAAGGGAGAAAGCAGGTGAGATACAGATGGAAGGAAAGTCAGGGAAAAATGATTCTGAGATGAGAGTAGCAGTTATTGGTAAATTATCATCACTCCTTCTCTAAGTCACTTGGTACATGGGCACCAATGTATGTCAATAACCAGTCCTATTTGAAACACTAATGAGTTCTCCTATAGTTTCAAAGAATCATCTAATCAATAAAATTTATTTTGTTTTAAAAATAAAGTTTTATTTACCTCAGAAAAGCTAATTCAGCATTAAAAGATAACTTGGGTTTTAAACATTTACTTTGGAACTTTGGAGTTCGCATAACTATCTTTGTGGCATTCAAAACAATCTAATTACCGTAGTTTTGATTTTTGAGTGATTAAGGCTAACTTAAACCACAAATCAAAATTTGTACTAATCCTTCTGCACACCCCCAAATCCAGTTGCTATAGTTGGTTCCTACAGGGGATCAAATAAAGAAGGGAAAAAAATGTATCGCTTTAGAGAACCACACATTTTAGAAATAATTGGTTAACCCATAGGCACAGTATTCAACCCTTCAGATGCTCTGCCTTCAGTGAGATGGACATGGCAGGTGACCGTGGCGAAAATTACTCTCTGAGCTGCACAACTGACACCAAAGGGAGATCATGTCAGGGGGAATTTCCTGAGAACAAAGAATAATTAAAAAAAAACACCATTCCTGTGTTTGAGCAGTCATTATAGTATCTTCACATTGAAAATTCAATTCCAATTGCTGAAAATGTGTTTTTAATACTTCTTTGCCTAAGATGGGTGAGATTAAAATTATACACTTCGGTTATTTTCTAAATGACTCTAAAATTGGGGGATGGACTAATCACTCAAATCTTTCTTGAAACCAAAATATTTAGGTAAATGAACTTCCAATTTGATATGTATGTTATGGCATTACTCAGACACAGCCTAAACCACTTCTGTCTGTAGTGAACCTACCCATTCCAAATAAATACATTTTGCCTTCCTTCTTTTCCTGACAGAGAGTGTAGAGCAAACCATGTTTTCTATTTATGTTTGACATAAAGAATTTAAATTTAAAAAGAACTTTATATTTTTGTGTGAGAATGTATACAAGTTTTTTAAATTGTCAATTTTTCAAAAAGTACTTGTCACTCAATTTATGTTTTTTTAATGTAAATAAATTGAAATAAAGGAGTCAGTGCATCAGCACCTATATGTGAAGATTAAAGGCAACAAATAATGTCAAAGTAGCATTTGAAATAACCAGAAGAACAATCATAGCTTAATATGCAATATATCCTATATAATTGACAATGCAAGGTTCCTAGATCATTCAATAAACTTGACCAGTTCTGGAGAGGAAAAATAAATAAATCAAAGATAAATGTTAGATTATTTCCCTTTGAATGAAACATTCAGGAAAAAATTGGAAGCTAATAGTATTGGCCTTAAAATCTTATTAAAATACCTATTATCTACTCTTTAAAGATGAAAAGAAAAATCTGACTGATAGCTCTGGAAAAATATACTTAGAATTAAATGATACAACTTTCTTATTTTAGTATTTAACAATTTTAATGAAAATAAAATTAGTTCAAAAGATTCATAAAAATTAGAGAGACATATTCTAATAATTTCTTGTAATGAAGTGTGGTGAATGAAATAAAAATATCTGCATAAATGAGTTGTTTTCAATAATTCTGAAGACTTGATATATATATTTTTTAGTTAATGGCTAGGACTGAAACTCAGGGAATATAAATTAAAGCAACATTTATATGATTTAAAAAACAATCTAAACCAAGTCAGTAAAATGCATTGAAATAAAGTGTAGAAAGTGAAATTAAATACATGACAAGTAGAGCAAAATGCTTTAAAATGTTTAATTTTCATAGTCATATACAAGAAGGACACAGCTGCAGTTCACTTATGAATTGCATTGGACAAGTGATCCTGAAAGTTTAAATATACTGATTCTGGAATCTGGACATATAAAAGATAAATAACCATACACCTTATAAACAGTTACGTTAGCCATTGCAGATCACTTTAATTAGATATTACAAACAGCCCTTTGAACAGAATTTAATTTGGAGTATATTACCAAAAATTATGTCTGACATATATATCATTCCTCTCTCTGAAAGGTCTTTATACTGCACTGCCTTTGAACTGTGATTTTTAAATAACAACCAACTGATTCCAGAACATGTGTATGTATAATAGCAATACTAGTAATTATTACAACAAAGTGCCCTAGATACTTAATCCTGATTATATGTCTCTTATTTTTTTTCTAGGTAAATGGTCAGTTTTAGCAGTAGGAATCAATTTTCCCACCCACTCCACAATATGATTAAATAAATAATGGGATGGAAATGTAGCATGAAAGAACTATCGGTGATGGGATTTACAAAATACAAAAGAAAAAAAACCCCCTTTTAAAAGCATCATGCCATATCATCACCAACTTATTTCTACTTAAGGCAGAATTTTTTTCCCTCAATCAATATTTTAGAGCATATTTTGCATTGTAACAGAACATTTCCCCCACCTTATGTCACCATAATAACAGAGATTCTAATCACCTGAAATTTATATGTTATTAGCCAAGGTTACTGCAATTTAAAAAAAATTAATTTTTAAAAAATTCAAATAAAATGTCTCACCACAGTTCAAGCACTTTGGGCAGACTCGTATACCTAAGCTTGGCTTTCATAGACTTTTTTCTAATGTCTAACCTCTACTCCTGATAGTCACTGAGTAAAGCCAATCTTGTGAGTAAATGGGTCCTCACCAACATGATTCCAGTGGTACTAGTCTTTTTACCCCTCAATGGTGCCAAAATTATTTTAAACAAAAAGGAAAAAATGTCTCTCCAGAGTTGTAACTGAGGCTGTGGGAGAATTTAATATTGACAACTATTGGCATATTCACTATAAATTGAATAGGAAAGGAGGTTGCAAACAACAAAAACCTGAGGTGTGGAGGTGAGAGAGAGGGGTTATCATGGAAAAGGAAAGGTGTAGACATCAACTCAACTTTTGCTTGTCTCACAACAGGCCCTGAACCCTTAGGAGGATAATCAGTGAATCACCAGGCATCACTGGAAAAGAGAAATGGCTACCTGACTGGACCATCCAGATTTCTATTTCTTATTTTCCCATCATTTGCAACTTTCTACAAAAAAAATATTCAGGTTGGGTCTTGGAAACCATGTTGTGGCAACTAACAATATTTTGGGATTTATACGAACAAAGAAAATTCTAGAAAAAATTCTGACCCTGAGACCTTTCTTTTTAATTCAACAGGATGTATATGAGGTCTCTTTTGGCTGAGTTTCTGCATTGTATTAGTGTGGTGGAGTCATGTAAAGGCACCATAGTTCTTTGCAACTAACAATGCTATCTTAAGAGAGCCATAGACAAGAGTTTAAAAGATGTAGGAAGATAACAACAGGGGTACCGAATGACACCCCTTACTTAAGAGATGAGAACTAGCACAAGTAACCATGCACTGTTTATAAGGTTGCCAAAGCTGCAAATAGGTGGGGGTCCAAATATATTTGGAAATATATTTCCAAATTTAAGGAGGTACACTCCTTAAATTTGGAAATATATAAAAATCCCGTTAGACACACAAGCTTCGAGTTATTTAGTACATTTTTGGCTTAGCATTTTTCAAAAAATTTCAATATAAACTTCTAATAAATATGATACATACACAGAACCATAATTTTGAACCACTCTCATACCATACCGACATTTGCCTCTCCATTTCACATGCCAAGCTCTCTCACACAGCACAAATCTCAGGGGGCAGCTGGCACAGTTTCACTTACAGTAATGTTGTATGTCAGGTGCTGTTGTACATGCGATCTCTACCTCAATGCATTGTTTTAGGTAAAAAAAGAGAGATAACCACTAGCTGCATCGAAATTCCCTTCCTCCAAAAGCTGAGTTCAATGTAAATCATAGACAAGATGGATTTTTTTCTGATGTACTGCTATGTTTTAAAGATTAGGAAGGTTAGAAATAAAGTCTCGAGCTGATATTTTACAGATTTCTTAGCTTTAAATATTTTGGACCAAATGACCTTCTGTTTTGTTCTTGTATAAAAGGAGTCATCCACAAAAATATGTTAGGTTAAATTTTCAGGAGTTAACAGCAGTCTAATTCTTTTAAGATACTATGTAATTAATTTTTAACATTCACTTTTAAACGTGGAAGAGAGAAAGAGACACGTAAGCATTGCTTCATTTTTAAACATTTCTTCTACCTGTAGAACATTTTAAAGGGAAAAATTCTTACTGAAGGTCTGTACCTACAGCCAGTTTCAAAATCTAAATATTGATAAAATAGATAACAGGAATTTTAAATATGACATTAACTATTCTCAAACTGTATAATAATTTGTTCTTCTTAAATTTACATAATAAAATTTCTCTACCTTTTCTGGTAGCGGAAAAGAAGTATAAATCGAGATGTTCCTCCCAATGTCCAACTTTATTCTTACTCTATATCATTCATTCCTTTTCAGATTTAGGGATGTGATTATGGCCAGTCTTAGGCTGACTTACATTTGTGAGATTTATTGCAAAAGCAAATACTATATCATATTTTGATATTTTTAAGTTTTCTATGCTGGTACCTTATAAAGGATGTGGAAAATTAAAAAAAATAAGGATTTGTATTATCACATAATTGTTTATCACAGCCTGACGACAATCATACCTTTTAGCCCAGCCTTGGCTCACTTACTTACCATTCTCACTTGGAGCTACAAACAGACAAGCACCTTTGTAAGGGTTACACTGACTGGCTCAATCAGCTTTGGGATTAGGTCTGGGTTGCTACACTGGCTGGTCCTTCCACTTAAAAGATTCTCATGACCCCAGAAAAACACCAAATTGTTCTTGGGGAGAGAATGTGGTTAAGTTCTTTTATCAAGAGGGACTTGTTACAGAAAATTAATTTTCCAAAGTCCCAAATTCCACCATATTAAACTGCTTTACAGGCAAGGCTGCCACCATGCCACAAGAAAGTTGTAAAAACACTAATTTAAATATCTAGAAAGGATTTATTTATGCTAAACATTTTAACGTAGGTATAAAGGTTTTCTTTTTTAAATGAAAACTTAAGGATTCTTATCATTTTTATATGTATGGTTATCTGAAATGCCAGATGTTCCACGAATTATCTCCTGCTATGTAAATAATTTTTAACCTATAATAGATGGAAACTATAATAGGAGATTACTAGACAATAGTTTCAATTTAGTTAAGTATAGTATTTTTGCCTTGAAATTCTTATTAAATGGTACTTGTCATGGCTTAAAACTCCATGGAAGTGAAATATTCACAAGTTCCAGCAGAAACACAGAAGACAGAAAATAGCTTTCTATTTTCCCATAACCTGGATTTACTGGTTTAAAAGATTAAAAATACATGCACCACATAAAATTGTATTTCTTGGAGCTAAATTTTACTTCTTCAATATTTCATTTTGATGAAGGACTCCATATGATCCTTTTTTTTTAAAAGGTGCCTTTAAATTATAAGGGCCTTCCTTCCCCTACCTAGAAATTAAAGCTGAGTAAATAAAAGACAAAGTCATTAATAAACATCACATAGATCATTCTAAATCTAAACAGTATGTTAAATGTAACAGGAATAAGGAAAGTATCAAGTACTGATATTTAAACACTTTTAAAAAGAATAGAGAGCTGGAAGCAGCCGCTACCTTTCAGGAAGGCTTTGGACACTGAATAAAATAAGAGGGAACCCTGGCTGGTGAGCAGCGGGAACTTTGCAGCGGGCTAGCGACCGCGCGGCACGGCCAAGGACCGGGGCGCGTCAATCTGTCACCAGCCCGTCCAAAAAGCCTGGTGCCAGCCCTAACGTCACCCGGGGACCCTTCAGGGGGTAACTAGGAGCAAGACAAAGGTCTGGAATCCAAGTACTGGGGTTAAGGAAACAGGATGCGCGGGTTCATTCAAAGTGTAAGCTGCTTGGAGGAGGGGGAAAGACCCGACTCCCGAGAATCCTCAGGCATATCTTTTACAAGTACCAGCTTCATTACGATGAGATAGACGCGTGAGGGGAGTGTGTTTTGCGTGAAGGGCAATTAATAAATTCCAACTCGCGATTCAATTCTCACTAACTTTGTTCTGTGTCCCTCCAAAGGGCGCAGTATTGAGGGATGGGGTGGTTCTTGTTTAAATAGCCTCATGGAAAAGGGAAAAGAAAACGCTGCGCCCGCGGGCGCACCGGGACGGCGGCGAGCGCGGTGATGCCGTGGTACCTACCATGATATTCTTGTCCCGGTACGTAGTAGGTAGGGTTGCCCGAAATGTGCAGGGAAATGAGCACCTCGCCTTGCTCCCCATCCCCTTCCAGCTCCCCGTGGTGGGTGCACAGGAAAAAAAAGGGCGAGAAACGGGGGTAATAGCCCACCGCTGCGCGCACCCTCAGCGTCGCCCCCAGCAACAGCGCCAGAAGGAAAGTCCGCGCGGCCCAGCAATTGCGCTCCATGCCGCCGCGCTCTCCGAGCGCCGCTCGCTCATTCAGTTTTGGAGACGCTGGGACGGAGAAGCCACGCGGGTGGAAGGCGAGAAGCGGCGAACGGGAGCAGAGCGGCTCGGGAGCGGAGCCCCGCAGGGAAGTTCGGCGGGAGACCGCGGCTCGCAAAGTTTCTTTGGTCCGCGCGAGAGCGGGGCCACGGCTGCGGGCGCTGAGAGTCGCCCAAGCCACTGCGAGCCGCAGCTGCCGCCGCCCGTGCGCGACGCCCCTCGGCCAGTCCTGGGAAAGCGCCCGCCCCCCTCCACACCTTCTTAAAGCCCCGGGCGCCGAGTTCCTCCCCACCCCACCCCCACGCCGCCGCCACACGTGTCCCGGCCTCTCCGCCTCCGAGCACCGCCTCCTACCCCAGCGCGCTCGCCCGCCTCGGCCCTCCAGAGCTCTGTCGCCCGCACCTCACTCCATCCCAGACGAAGCCTCCGGGGGCCCCGGCGCCTAAGCCCTGGTTGCACACAGAAGGGCCGTTGAGGGGTGCGAGCTGGAGGGGTCGGCGGGCACTGTCTGGGGTCACTGGGTCCGCGAGTCTACAGTGAGGGACACAAACGCCTAGGAGAGAACCGCCTGCCTAGCTCTGGGCAGGAGCAAAAGGAGGGGACCATCCCCTTTGGACCTCAGACTCCCTTCTTTACCCGAGGGGAGGCGCGAGGGAAGGAGAGAGGCGATGGGGACTGGAGCTGGCTCAGGCTTCTTTGTCTGCGCGGGCTGCGCTCTGCGCCCCTCGGGGCTCTCCTGCCTCGGAGCCCGGGCGCCCTTCACTTGTTCTGGGGATCTCCCGCGGCCCCGAACCGCGAGGGGCCTCTATGCTTCCTTCCTATCCAGGCCTCCAGTCCTTCCATCTGCCCACCCCCCGCCCAGCTCCTCTCTGCAGCGACAGAACCTCATCTGTAGCCGGATTTAATATGAGATTAAGCGAAAGTGGAATTGACAGCCTAGAGTAGCGCCTGGAAATGGTGATTTGTGCTGCTCGGGTGTGGGGAATTGTGTGGCAGGATGGGCCAGCGGAGCTGAGCCCCGACAGGCACTCTTCGCTGGACTGTTGTGTTATTCATTGCTGCTGGGTTCCTCAGGCGAGAAGGTTGTAATTTTTTAAATCAGTGTTTATTTCCTTTAAATGTCAGCTACGGCCAGTGTCCCTGAAATGGGGGAAGGGGAAAACGTTCTGGGTAGATGCTGGCAGCGGTGATTGAATCGGGTGGTAATGAGCTACTGCACAGGAGACTGCGGGGAAGTGGAATAAAAAGCACGTTTTTAACTGAGGACGGCTGGCAGGAGCCCTGCGGCATTCGGAGATGGGGAGTGGGGTTGCCAGGATTTAATGCCTCTTCCCACCCACCCTTGGCTTGCCACCAAGCCCGGATAAACCCGCACATACAGAAATGAGTAGATTATAAAATTGGAAGGGATGATGTCTGCCTACATTTGTAGGCGGCGGGCGTAGGGGTGGGTAGAAGGAAAAGCAGAGTCCAGGAGAGGCACCTCTGTAGTCACTTACAAGAGGAAGAGATTGGTTTTTTCCTCTTACCCAGCCTCAGGTCAGGCAGGTGGAAAGGGCCCAATTCTAGCTGCCTTCAAAAACACAGAAGGCTCAACTGCTATGTTGACGATTACTTTATTATAAATAAATAAATAAATAAATAAATAAATAAATAAATAAATATATATATATATATATATATATATATATATATATATATAATCGTCACCACTGCTCTGTGATGGGTGCACGCTACCTGAGCTTTAGGTAAGTTATCTCATTTAATCCTCAAACCACCTAGAGAAGCAAAAATTATCCCCATTTCTCAAGGGAGAAGACAATGAGAAATGTTAATTTGCCTATCGTCAGTAAGGAAGGCCGGATGCAAGGCAGCCTGGATGCTGACTCCAAGGTCTCTCACCCAGAACTGTGCTGCAACCATCCACAACAAAAACCCTGGTTAGAAGGCAAGCAACCACCACCACCTGTTTCCCGGAGGCACTGTTGTCCCAAACAGAATCACAAGTAACTCACCCACAGCTGGCAAGACTATTACCACATCTTCCTGCCCAGTTATGTGACTAGAACCTGAGACAAAATAAATCACTTCTAGAAAGAATCCGAAGCTATTGAACATTTTTATTACTTTTTTAAATTTTTATTGAATTTATTGGGGTGACATTGGTTAATTAAATTACACAGGTTTCAAGTGTACAACTCTATAAAACATCATCTGTATATTGTATTGTGTATTCGCCACCCAAATTCAAGTCTTCCGTCACCATTTAATTTATCCCCCCTTTACCCTCTACTACCTCCCCCTCTATTGAAAATTTTTAGTTAACACTTTAAAAATGTTTGCTATGTACTAAGCACTGCCCTAAGTACTTTATATTCTTAATTTTCATAACAGTCCTATACTATAGATATCAATTCATTTCACATAAAATGAAACCAAAGCACAGAGAGGTCTAGTAATTCGTCCAAGGTCACACAAGTGAGAGAGCTGTGATTTGGGCAGTCTGCTTTCAGAGCTGCAGCACTTAACCCCAGAAAACACCTCTAAGGAATGCATGTTGTTGTTAGAAGAATGGGAAGAGAACCATTCTTTATCTAATGTCAGATTAACTCGTTTAGTCCTATATTAGTCTGAAGTAGGTATAATTATCCTCATTTTTTTTAGAAGAGAGAGTTGAAATTCATAAAAATTTAGTAATTTGTCAAGGGCACTGAGAAGACAATTCTGGAATCAATTCTGGTCGTGCTTGACCCCAGGCCACTGCTCAAATCATCTTTAGTAAAGCACTGATACTGGGTCCACATAATTCCCCGAAGGTCCCCAATTCCCAGGAGGTCTCCCTCTTTCTATTCTGTACAAGTACTCTCTTGGGCATCACTTACCATGACTTTCTTAACATTCAATTCATGTGACCAAGTTTATTCTTCAATCTTCCTCTTTTTGTGTGTTTTCTGAACTCTTTTACATTACCTTGCTATGTGCATTCAGGTGACTTTTATACTCTTAACTACTCAGGCTCCAGTCTCTGACTACAGTCCCATGGTTGTTCATTAACAGGCACAGAGACTGTTTAAATAATGATTTTAGTGGTGTTGAGCTACTTAAGAAGAGGATAGATGTACAGTCCACTTAGTAGTTCTTTATACTGGACTATGTATCACATCTCTGAGACTTTCTTGGTTGAATCTAATTCAACTAGTTATTATTAATACTTTTTAATAACCTTAAAGGTAAATCAGGAAAATGTATAAAATGCATATAGAATTACCTTGAACATTAGGAATAACATCTCCCTACTGAGCAGTTTACTTTGTCACACAATAAAGATGACATCCAAAACTTTCAGTTTCCCAGCTCTTGTGTTCAGCCTTAGATCTTACTTCTCTTTAGAGAACCATAATAAACATCTTCAAAAATATTTATCTAACAATAACAATAAAATAAAACATATACATGGTCTAATGAAGAAAAACATGGAGTTTTGAGAAGTCAGGTCTTATCTACTACATAAAAAAGAAATCTGTTCACAAAAGCCTACAAACCTTCAAATAAATGGAAAACTAGAGAAATGCTTTTCAAGGAAAGTCAGTTTGTATTTTTTAAAATCTTTTTAAAAGATGATGTCAGGGGTGAGAAGTGGGATGAGATTTCCTTATAATTAAAAGCTTTGAAATGGTAATTAGTGTATCCCCCAAAATTACACTGAAGCATTCTTAGACTACAAATCCTTTCTTGAGGATAAGAAATTGTCTCCCAGTATTAAATTTGAATAATCATAACACAATGGGAATTAAATATCATATATAATATCAAACTATCTAGATCAGATCTGCAACTTTTAAAGCATTGGGAGATGATGAATCTAAATGAAATACAAAAAAGATATTGAATTACATTTAAAAGTTACAAGAGCTCACACATTATTTGCCTTTCATTGATTTTTTTTGAACCAAATATTTTGATAGGTATGGGAAAGTAAATTTCTACCCTTTTTAAAAATGTTTGCATACTTTATGTTTTACTTTTACATCATAAATTATATAAGGTAAATATAGAGAGGGTGAACAAACTGAAATCAGTCAACTCTTTAGGCTCCAAAATGATAATAAAAGGCAAAATAAGAGGAAAGTCTTACTTACACAGCAGTTAGTAAACATATAAAAATTGAGGCTCTTAAGTTAAAAAAAAAGTTAGCTAAGTCTTTAGGGAATGAAACTTCACTGGGAAAGGTGGGATATTTGAAAATTGGCTCTGATATGCACCTCCTGCCAGGACATGTTACTTAATGCATCCCAAATTAAAATATTGAGATGAGATAAACCCTGGGTCAATAAAAAGTCACTTACATCATAAATTTCTGAAAAATAACCCAATTCCTCAGTACTGAAAATCCCTTTTTTAAGCCTCTCTGTTTCCAGGGATTTGCAAATGCTGTTTTCTCTTTCTGGAATGTCCTTCCCATTTCTTGTGAGCTAAATGCACACCCTCACTCTTCCCCCTCCCCCACCTCGCTCTTCACTTGGATTCCATCAACTCGGAGGATTCTATCCTCCAAGTCTCTGTTTACATGTTTATTCCTCTGAGAGATCTTTCCTGACCAGCAATCCCCCTTTCTTAAGTTAGGTTCTCTAGAGCTGCACTGTCCATTTTGGTAGGCCCTAACCTACAAATTGAAATTAAATAATATTTAAAATTTAGTTCCTTAGTCACAGTAGGCACATTTCAAGTATTTGATAAGTGTTGGTCAGAGCACTCCTAGACTTAATAGTTAATTTTATGTGTCAAGTCATCTGACATAGCAGATTCTCAAATAACTGGTAAAACATTTTTGAGTGTGTCTGTCAGGTGTGTCTGATGAAGAGATCAGCATTTCAGTTGGTGAACTGAGTAAAAGATGGCTCTCTCCAATGTTGGTGGCCATCATCCAATCTCTTGAGAGCCAAAACAGAACAAAAAGTTGGGGAAGGTTTAGGGTTAGTGCTTTCCAGACAAGCTAAAACTAAGGGAGTTCATCATCACCAAGCTATTATTATATGAAATGTTAAAGGGAACTATATAAGAAAAAGAAGATCAAAACTATGAATATTAAAGTGACAACAAATGCACAACTATCAACAACTGAATAAAAAACAAACTAAGCAAACAAGCAGAACAGGAACAAAGTGATAGATATGGAAATCATTTGGAGGGTCACCACCTGGGAAGTGGAAGGGGGAGAATGGGGAAAAGATGCAGGAATTAAGAAGTACAAATTGGTAGGTACAGAATAAGCAGAGGAATGTTGAGAGCATTATAAGAAATGGAGTAGCCAAAGAACTTATATGCATGACCATTGCACATGAACTAAGGGAGGGGATTTCTGGAGAGAATGGGGGCACTGAGCAAAGTGGGGCAAAAGGAGAAAAACTGGGACAACTGTAATAGCATAATCAATAATTTTTTTAAGTTGAGGAAAGGTGAATTCACTCTCTCTGAGTGAAGACATCCATATTTGCCTGCCTTCAGACATCTGCATCCTTGATTCTCAAGATTTTGGACTCAGATCAGGACTTATACTATCAGGTCCTCAACTCAAACTAGTTACACCACTGGCTTTCCAAGTTCTCCAGCTTGTAGATGGCAGATCATAGGACTTCTCGGCCTCTGTAACCATATGAGCCAGTTCCTATAATAAATAAATTAATAAACAAACAACCACATAAGTAAATTTGTTCTATTAGTTCTTTTTCTCTAGAGGATGCTGGTTAATACATAGATTATTTCCATAATTGCAAAACATTTTTATTGGACAACATTATTCCATATTTAATCAATATTTATCAAACACCCCCTGTGTGCCAGTTAAATTGCCAGATGCATTGGACACAGCAGTGAATAAAGCTAATACAGTGCCTGCCATCATGGGATTTACAATCTGTAGTGCTGAGAATAGAACAAGCAATACTACAATAAACAAAATAATTTCTGCAACTGGTAAATGTTATGAAGAAATAAAACAGGGCGGCATGGTAGAGCCGTATCTGGGGCAGGGAGGTTCCTTTAGACTAAGTGTTCAGGAAAAACTTCTCTGGAAGAGTGAAATTGGAGTTGAAACTTCATGAACAAGGAACAGCCCACCACATGAACACATAGGGGAATAGCAGTCCTGCCAGGGCATATGGCTAGCATAAAGGCCCTAAAGCAATACTATGCTTGGGATGTTCAAGGCTCAGGAAGGGCAGCACAAGAAGGGACAGACAGTACGAGATGAGGCCAGAGAGGCAAGGTGGGCAGATAACATCAATATGATGGGGAGATTGGGTCAGGGAATAACATGATTTAAAGAAATTAATTAAGGAATAGAATATCTAGAAGAACCCAAAAAGTTTTAAGAAAAAAATTCTAGTAAGTTTTCTGTTGGGTTTAAATAAATGTTCAGTATAATATTTTAATGTAATCATCTCCAGCACAGTTTCTATTACAGTATAGCAAGGTACATCCATTCATTCATTTACTTGTCAAATATTAATTAAACAACTATTAAACTGTATTAAGCACTGGGAAAATGGTAGTTAACAAAATAGATACACCTCCTGCTCCATAAAGCTAACATTTTAGTGAGAGAGACAGATACCACCATCAATTACTATAGTCAATGATGGAGCTATCAAAGTGATGCATGCTCTAAAGGGAAATAAAGGATGACAAAAAATGAACAGTGGAGGCTTAGCTGAGGAAAAGGTTAAGATCTATGAGTAATTAGTTTGGTAAAAAGTTCTGAGGAAAGGAGGAAAAACTATTTTAGCCAAAGCACCTGCATGTAAGAAGGAGCCTACATGGAAAGGAAAGTATCAGATTCAAGGCCTGAAAGAATGTCAGTGTTGACAGAGTGAAGAACAACAAGACTGGCCCTGGTGAGCTCCTAGCATTGGCAGTGGACAGACTGGGCAGGGCTCTGCCAGCCCCAACAAGGATTTTGGTCTTTTTCCTGGAAGCAATGGTGAGGCATGGAAGCATTTTATGCAGGGACATATACCATAGTCACATTTGTATATTTAGAAGATCATTTTGATTACAGCAGATTGGAGAGCAATGAAAGTAGAGGCAGGAAAAGGATTAAGATCTAGTACAAATAGCTCAGAGGAGAGATGATGGTCTGGAAAGGAGATGGAGAGAAGAGAAGGGAATTGAGAATATTTAAGAGACAGAACTATACAGGACAGTGTGTAGAATAGATCATTTACTGGACAAGGGCTAAGGGGAGAGGGAAGTGTTGAAGATGACTTTCAGGCTTTTGTAGCTTGTTGACTATCGCTCTTGGATGAGCTTTTGAAAAGTACTTTTTATTAAGTGAACTTTTTAATGAAACATAAACATGTACAAAAAGGTGAACATATCATAAATGTCAACCTCAATGCATTTTCACAAACAAACACCCCATGCAAACAGCATCTACAGCAGCAGTCTCCAACCTTTTTGGCACCAGAGACCAGTTTCATGGAAGAAAATTACTTCATGGACATGGATGGGGGAGTGGTTTCAGGGTGATTCAAGACCATTACATTCAGGCTCCCCTCCTGCTGTGTGACCCAGTTCATGCTGTGCTGGACCAGTACCAATCTGTGGCCTGGAAGTGGGGGACCCCTGATCTAGAGAACATGAGGCAGAGATGCTTGTGATTCCTATGAGCCATTCCTCCTCCCAAGGCATGCAAGGGATTTTAAGCAGGGAAATAACATGTCTTCAGGGTGGCTAATCTTGCCTGTTTCTAAACTTTAAATGGAATTAAACAATATATGTGATTTTATTTCTGGCTTCTTTGGCTCAACATCATGTTTGTAAGAATCATCACTGTTATTGCTTTAGCGATAGTTTGTTCATTCTTATTACCGTACAATATATGGAATGATTATAATTTATTTATTGTTAATGGAAATTCTGGCTATTTTCAGTTTGGAGCAACTATGAAGTATATGGTAAAAAATACTCTCATGCATGCCTTTTGGTGATCATATGTGTACATTTCAGTTAGGAGAGTGAGCATTGGATCATGGGTGAATGTCTTTTAATGCATTACCAAACTTATGAGGTATAAGTGATATATTTAGAGGTGAAAATGAAATCAGCACAGAAATCCAGAGATAAGCTGGTGAGTGCCCAACACACCCAAGACTCTGTGACATCTGCCCATTTCAATAGACCTTGAACTTCTATTTTAATGGCTATGTGGGGCATGGAAACAGGTGATAAAGCTTAGGTCCTACCCAAGGTGGGAAGAATGATAGGGTAGTGCTACTCTAAGCGGGGTTTGCAGATCCGTCTACAAATTATCTGTTGCCAATCCATAGATTTAAATAGAAATTGAGAGTGTTTAGAAACGTTTATAATAACTTTTTAGTTCAGTAACATCCAAGCAGTATTCCATTTTTCTAGTAACTCATTTTAGTTGTATTTTGCAAATATATCTATCCATGCTCCTTCTCAAACAAACTGTGAAGTATTGTGATAGGTAAGTCATGCGTAAATATCGACCCATCCTCAAGAGATAGACTCTCAATGTAAAAGTGAACAAAAAAAAATTTCTTAATTGTCTCAATATTGGCATAGGGTGAAGTTGGCAGGGGAATTCTTTCAACAAAGACTGATACCACAATCTGGATCTTAAGAGTTTATGGCCCAAATAATACCTCTGTTTGATTTGAAAAACTTCCAGCCAAGAATTAATTTTAAAATGGTCCTGGATTGAAACTGCTCCTAGGCACTTGGCAGAAACAAATTCAAATTGTCTCTAGGAAGGAAAAAAAAACTCCTGTGAGTCAGGCTTCAAAGAATTATGAAAGATACAGATGCATTAAACATATGTTCATAATCAAAAATCACTAGTACTGTGTGAAAACAGGACCCAGTGAGTAAATAGAAACAGCAGATAATCAGAATCAGATCCGCAGAGATGACACATGTTGGAATTACCAGCTACAAAATACAAGATATATATATTTAATAATTTAGAAAAATGAAATAATGTTTCAAAAATATGTTAGAATAAGGGACCATCAAGAATGACCAAACATTCTCAAAGTGAAATACATAATAACCAAAATTTAGAACTTTGAGTTCAGAGACATTTGTTTCTGACAGTATGGAGTAGTGTACATTCATGGAGGCCATCTTCCTATAAAACAACTAGATCCAGCATAAAACATATTTTTCCTGCATTATTGGGTTTATAGAAAGTGAAGGAAATTGCTAAGAGACCAAGACATTTTAAAAAGGAGCCAACCATCAGGGGAAACCAGAACCATGTACAATGAGCACATATAAATGTGGATTCCCAATTATATGAGAAAACTCAGTGTATCAGCAAGTGATACTGCAGACCAAAAAGAGAGAAAAAAATGGACTTTTCAATAAGTGTGTTGAGGCCATTGTTTATCCATAGAGAAAATAGTAAAAGTGGACCTCTGCCTCCTAGTAAAGTTACAAGCTTAAGTATAGGGTTTTTCACTTGTAAGACTCTCTTCAGTGCCCGGGGTGGGGGTTGGGGTAGAAATGGGTTCACATGGTCATGTTTTTGTAAAATTGGAGAATATATTTTGTCCACATTGGTTAAGTCCACTGTCCCCTTCTATTCCAACTACCTCTTATCACATTTCTCTGTGTGTAAACTGATGCTGCAGAAGCTGTGAGCCTGTGGGGGTGGAGGGTGGGGATTACGACTAAAGGGAAGAGAATTTGGAGATTCACTGCATTTGAGTTTACTTGGGTGTATTTATGTGGTTTACACTCAGTGTTTGTTCACTTAAGTTATTGCTAGTTTTTATTTCAGTAAAGAGTGACTTTCAGAAATATGTTTTCTGTCCACTATGTGAACCTAACTGGAGTCATGATATGTAGGTGTCAGTTAGAGGTTACATCACGGACTGTGTCCTGTGGCCTCCAGCATCAGAATATGTGGAGAGTGGAGAGGTAAGAAGGTTTGAAATGTATGGAGCCAGAAGCTAGTCTGTGGAAAATTCTTCCAATCATAAGATGCTTCAGAAGTTCTCTTCTGTCAGAAATATACAAAATGATGCCATGTTTATAATGATAATGATATATTTTTGATATGACCACCTGAAGTGTAATTTAACTTAACTAGAATTTCTATGTTTGAAGGACACAGACCTATACTATAGTACCACTACAAACAGCAAATACATCTATGAGTGAAGTCTCATGTTTCAAAACTGCCAATCTATTAAATCACATATTTAGTGTGCCTAATACCCTTGCTCTGACAGTCTCCTGATTCCAGAAAAAGGAATACACAAACTTGTCACCAGTACAGTAAAACAGCTTGAAGAATTAAGTGTTCTGTGACAAATCTAAACATATTTATCAGTATAATTAGGTATGTAGTATTAGTATGAGTAATTTGGTTATAATTGCATTTGACAACTTTTGGTATGCTTTAAAATTAATTTTGTTTTCCAAATTATTGATCATACCAAATTTAAATATGATGAGGAAGAAGTATTCTGAAGAGTGTCAAAAACATAAAACAAAATTTAAAAAAAATGGTGTAAAGTTTTACAATGTCAAAAACTATCTTAAAGCAACAGAACCAAAATCTCTGATAGTCAATATCACTAAGGCAATGAAAAGAATTAAGATAGCCAAGAATATATAGATGATAAAAATGAAAATAGAAGAGATAATGAAAATGAGAATTATTTGATTATTATGAGAATTAGTGTCCTCCCAAACATGGAAAAAAGATAAGAAGATGAAAATAATATAAAGAAAATTACAGTTTATATGATCAATAGAACATATATGAAGGTCTAAAACAGATTTAATCTGACAAATTTATTGCACAAAAATCCAACTAACTTTGTAACTCACATACTCATTATATTAGTTTGTATATTAATATTTCACAGGTGATTTGATCACCTACATGGAAAACAGGAAAAATATAAAATAATACTACTCAGAGCAGCACAACAGCACAAGAATAAAACATGCCCTCTGGAAATAAGTTAAAATGAAAATGCAAAATTATTGGGTTGGCCAAAAGGTTCACTTGGTTTTCTCCGTAACATGACTCCTGTAGTGCTTAGTTGTCTTTAACTTCATTCAAAACAATTTTGTTAGATTGTGTTGTGACAGCTGTCATATCAGCATGCATTTATAAAGACATTAAAATTGGTGAATTTTTGCCTAGCCAGTGTAATATTGAAGATGGAAGAAAATAAGCAACACTTTTGGCATATTATGCTTCATTGTTTCAAGAAAAGTAAAAACATAACTGAAGCAAAAAAAGATTTGTGCAATATATGGAGAAGGTGCTGTGACTGACTGATCAAATGTATCAAAAGTGCCTTGTGAAATTTCGTGCTGGAGATTTCTCACTAGATGATGCTCCATTGTCAGGTAGACAAGTTGAAGTTGATAGCGATCAAATCAAGACATTAATTGAGAACAATCAACAGCATGCCACACATGAAATAGCCAGCATACTCAAAATATTCAAATCAAGCATTGAAAATCATTTGCACCAGCTGGTTATGTTAATTGCTTTGATGTTTGGGTCCCACATAAGTTAAGGGAAAGAAATCTTCTTGACCACATTTCGACATGTGATTTCGGCATGTTCACTATTTAAACATAATGAAATGTTCCATTTTTAAAACAAATTTAATAGGCCATGAAAGACGACTGTGGGGCAAGCAAAATGAACCACCACCAACCATACCAAAGGTCGGTCACCAAAGAAGGTGATGTTGTGTATATGGTGGGACTGGAAGGGAGTCTTCTATTATGAACTCCTTCAGGAAAACCAAACAACTAATTCCAACAAGAACTGCTCCAGATTAGACCAACTGAAAGCAGCACTGAACAAAAACATCCAGAATGAGTCAACAGAAAGTGCATAATCTTCCATCAGGATAACTTAAGACTGCATGTTTCTTTGATGACCAGGCAAAAACTGTTACAGCTTGGCTGAGAAGTTCAGATTCATCCCCCCATATTCATCAGATGTTGCATCTTTGGATTTCCATTTGTTTTGGTCTTTAGAAAATTCTCTTTGTGTAAAAAATTTCAACTTCCCAAAAGACTGGAAAGGCACCTGGAACAGTTCTTTCCTCAAAAAAGCTAAAAAGTTTTGGGAAGATGGAATTATAAAGCTGCCTAAAAGATGGCAGAAGGTAGTGGAACAAAATGATGAATACACTGTTCAATAAAGTTTTCGATGAAAATAAAAAATGTCTCTCTTATTTTTACTTAAAAACCAAACGAACTTTTCACCAACCCAAAATATATGGATAAAATTATAAAACAGTTTTTCCAAATTACTTAACTCCTAGATAATAGTGGAACCATAATTCAAATGTAGACTGTTTTATAGCCACTAACCATGAAACTACTCTGCCTTGAGTCAAAGTAGGGGAAATACCAGTGTCTTATATCAGGTAACAAAATATTGGAAAGCAAATCAAAACAAGACACCATTTTATACCTACTAGATTGTCAAAAGTTAAAAGTCTAACAATAGCAAGTATTGGTGAGGCTATGAATTCACAAAAAGTCTTACACATTGCTGTTGGAATATAACTTGTCACAACCATCTGGAAAACAATATTTCAATATTTATAGTAAAGTTGAAGCAATAAGTAATTTTGCCTTTATACATCAGGCAGACATGCCCAGTGGGTACAGAAGGAGAAACATACAAGAATGCTCATAGTACTATTGCTATTATTAGCAAAAGCAAAAAAAAGAAAAATGGAAAACACCTAAAAATCCATTAATTGAAGAATAAATAAATGATCTAGTCATTCAGTGGAACAAAGTTTCTTGCTTTTTTAACAGCTTCAATGAGTTTTAATTTAAATGTCATCACTTTAATCCATTTTAAGTGTATAATTCATTGATTTTTAGTAAATCAATAGAGTTGTGTAGCATCATCACAATCCAATTTAGAAGATTTTCATTATCCAGAGATAGATCCATCCTGCCCATTTGCAGTTAATCCCATCTTCCTCATCCCTGGCCCCAAGCAACCACTGATTTACTTTCTATACATAGAGATTTTCCTTTTCTGGACATTTCATATAAATGAAATCATAACATTTGTGATCTTTTGTGTCTGACTTCTTTTACTTAGTATAATGTTTTTGAAGTGCACCCATGTTATAGCATGTACCAGAAATTTTTATTGGTGTTAAAATTTGCATTGTTATTATTAAAGAAATACTCTAATGCATGACTAGATTATTCACTTTTTTGGCTATTACGAATAATGCTGTAGTGAACATTCACATACAAGTCTTTGTATGGACATATGGAAGGGCATTGCATGGGAGCAGAAGTTCTTTTTTAAAAGATTTTATTTATTTATTTTTAGAGAGAGGGGGAGGGAAGGAGAAAGAGAGAGAGACATCAATGTGTGGTTGCCTCTCACGTGCTCCTTGCTGGGGACCTGGCCTGCAACCCAGGCATGTGCTCTAGACTGGGAATCTAATGGGCAACCTTTGTTTTGCAGGCCCATGTTTAATCCACTGAGCTGTGCCTCCCAGGGGGAGCAGAAATTTTTAACCTTACTTGTGCCAAGGACATCTTTGACAGTCTGATGAAACCTATGGACTGCTTCTCAATATAATGATTTAAAAAATGTAATGCCTTTATTTGTTTTACATTTTTTATTTATTTATTTTTAGAGAGAGGGGAAGGGAAGAAGAAGAAGAGGGAGCGAAAGATCAGTGTGGGGTTTCCTCTTGCATGCCGCCTACTGCAGACCTGGTCTGAAACCAAGGCATGTGCCCTGACTGGGAATTGAACCAGTGACACTTTGTTCACAGGTCTGTGCTCAATCCACTGAGTTACACCAGCCAGGGCTGTAATACCTTTAAATAAAATGTATAGGATAACAAATTAATAAATTATAATAAAGTATTATTATCAACATACTAAAAAAGTTATGATAAAATGTGTTTTTTATTAACCCAGTAAATATTTAGATATTGCAGCAAGATAAACAGCTAACAGTTTCAAAGTAACTAGTGAGCTTAGTCTATATTTCAAGATATCTATATTAACCATAATGTGATATGGAAATATCTCTGATTTCCATTGGTGATAAAGTTACATTTCTACGGTAGGTTGCCTGCTCCATATTTGAAGGAAATGTTAAATTTCCATTAGCTTAGTGAAAATTCTACTTCCTAGATTATTTTCCACCCCTTGATGGAGTCTCAATCTATGAAGAAACTAAAATATAACATTATATTGTAGTGAAAATGAATGGAGAGATAATCATTTCAAAATGAATAAATCTTACAAATATCCTCTTTAATTTAAAAAGCAAGTTGCTGGGGAAAATATACACTATTATGTAAAACTTAGTTAACTGCTAAATAACACTGTTATTTAGAAATTTATGCTTCTGTGGTAAAGTATAAAGAAGTAAATGGGAATGAAAAACAACCAATTCAGATTGGTAATTACCTGTAGGAAGGAAGAAGAGAGATTTTTCCAAGGAGGGAGTATCAGAACTTCAACTTTACTTGTAATGATGTATTTCTTAGACTGATAGGTACAGGTGCTGGTTATATTATTTTATATCTTTAGTTTGTTTCCAATATATTTCCATTAGTATGAAATATTTCATAATATTTTTATTCTTTAATTTTTATTGAGTTTATTATGGTGACATTGATCAATAAAATAATATAGGTTTAAGGTATACAATTCTATAATACACTTATATATTATACTATGTGTTCACCACCCCAAGTCATGTCTTCTTCCATCACCACTTATCCTCCTTTACTCTCTTCTACCTCCCTTCTCCACCCTCTTCCCTCTAGTAATTGCCATAGTGTTGCCTAGAAGGATTTTTTTGTTTTTTTTTTTGTTTTTTTGCTTAATCCCTTCACTTTTTCACCCAGCCCTCCAAAACTCCTCCCTTCTGAGAGCTGTCACTCTGTTCTCTGTATCTGGTTCTATTTTGTTCATTAGAATCTGATATAAGTGAAATCATATGGTACTTGTCTTTTTCTGACTAGCTTATTTCATTTAGCATAATACTCTCCAGACTGATCCATGCTGTCAAAAAAGGGCAAGATTTCCTTCTTTTCTACAGCCAAGTAGTATTCTATCATGTATATACAACAGTTTTTTTATCCACTCATCTACTGATGGACACTTGGGCTGCTTCCAAGTTTTGGCTATTGGAAATAACCCCACAATGAACATAGAAGTGCATTTATTCTCTCAAATTACTGTTTTGGGTTTCTTTGAATATGTTCCCAGAAGTGGAATGGCTGGCTTATAAGACAGTTGCACTTTTAATTTTTTGAGGTAACTCCATACTGTTTTCATTGTGAGTGCACCAATCTGCATTCAGTGGGAATAGTGCCTGAGGGCTCCCTATTCTCCCCATCCTTACCAACACTTGTTTTAGGTTGATTTATTGATAATAGCCATTCTGATAGGTATGAGGTGATATCTCATTATGGCTTTAATTTGCATTTCTTTGATGATGAGTGACATTGAGTATCTGTCTATTGGTCATTTGTGTGTACTCTTTGGAGAAGTATCTACTCAGATCGTTTGCCCATTTATTAATCAAATTGTTTGTTGGGGATTTTTTGGTGTTGAGTTGTATAAGTTCTTTATAAAATTTGGATATTAACCTCTTATCAGATGTATCATTGACAAATATGTTCTCTTACTCAGTGGACTTTTTTTAATTTTATTGATGGTTTCATTTGCTGTGCAAAAACTTTTCAGTTTGGTGAAGTCTCATTTGTTTATTTTTTCTTTTGTTTCCATGGTCCAAGGAGATAGATCAGGAAAAATATTGCAACAAAAAATGTCTGAAATTTTACAGCCTATGTTTTCTTCTAGGATTCTTATGGTTCCAAGTTTAACACTTACATATTTAACCCATTTTAAGTTTATTCTTGTGTATGGTGTAATAAGGTGGTTTAGTACCACTTTTTTTTTTGCATGACTCTGTACAATTTTCCTAACACCATTTATTGAATAGACCATCTTTACCCAAGTTTATGTTCTTGCTTCTTTTGTCAAATATTAATTTATCATACAGCATAAAGGTGTGGGTTTATTTCTGGGCTCTCTATTCTGTTCCATTAATCTTTATGTCTGTTTTTATGCCAGTGCAATGCTGTTTTGATTACTATGGGTTTGTAGGATAGTTTGATACCAAGTAACTTAATACTTTTTCATGATTGCTGCAGCTATTTATAGTTGCATATAAATTTGTAGAATATTTGTTCTGCTTTTGTAAGATATGCCATTGGCTTTTTTAATAGGAATTGCATTGAATCTATAGATTGCTTTGGGTAGTACAGACATTTTAATGATGTTCATTTTCGTATTCATGAGCATGGTATATGCTTCCACTTATTTGTATCTTCTTCAAGTTCTTCAGTGTCTTATAATTTTTCAAACACAAGTCTTTTAAACCATTGGCTAAATTTATTTCTAGGTATTTTTGCTGTTGTTGCAATTGTAAATGGGATTGCTTTCCTAGTTTTCCCTTTCTGATAGTTCATTATTGGTGTATACATGTATAAATGCAACCGATTTATGAGTATTTATTTTGCAGCCTGATATTTTACTGATTTTGTGAATCAGTTCTGGTAGGTTTTGTGGGTTTTTTTTGGTGAAATCTTTAGGGTTCTCTACATACAGTATCATGTTATTTGCAAATAATGATAGATTTACTATTTTATTTCCAATTTTGATGTCTTTTCTTTCTTCTAATTTTCTGATTGCTGTGGCTAGGATTTCTAGTACTATGTTGAATGAGACTGGTGAAAATAAATATCCCTGTCTTGTTCCCAGTCTTAAGGGAATGCTTTTAGTTTTTGCTATTGAATATGATGTCAGATGTTATATGATGAGTTATTCAGAGAATAACAAATTTAAGTGGCTAATAAATATGAAAAATACTCAAGCTCAGAGAGAATCAGAGAAAATGAAAATTAGAACAACAATGAGACAGAAATTTTTTTCAGATGGCACATTTTCTCTGTCAGGTGGAGAAAATTGTGCTGGTGAAGATGAGGGAAAATATAGGTTCTCTTGAGCTCTGTTAGTAAGCAAACAATTTAATAATATAAGGGGTTTGGGGGTGGTAATTTCACATTTTTAGACAAATTAAAATGAATAAATTCTTTGTCCTAGAAATTTCACAGAGGTTTTTACTCTAGAGACATGTCGGTATACTTTCATAAAGACAGTTCCACTGTTTGTAGCATAGGTTTGATCCATTTTGAATTAATTTTAGTATATGGTGTAAAGTAAGGGTTCAACTATATTCATTCACATGTGGGTACCCAGTTTCCCATCTCCATTCCACAGTTCCTTTCACTATTTAATGGTCTTGACACTCTTGTCAGAAATCAATTTACTAAGTATGTGAGCCTTTATTATATGTGATATATGGTTTTATTACATTAAGGTATATTTTCTCTCTTCCCACTATGCTGAGAGTTTTTATCATAAAACTATGATAAAACAATAGATGCACTGGATCTTATCAAATGCTCTTTCTGCATCTATTGATATGATGAGATTTTTACCCTTCATTTTGTCGCTGTGGTGTATCACTTTTATTGATTTGTGGAATTGTAGCAACCTTGCATCCTTGGAGTAAATCCCACTTGATCATAGTGTATGATCTTTTTAATGTATTGCTGGATCCAGTTTGCTGATATTTTGTTGAGGATTTTAACATCTACATTCATCATAGATGTTGGCCTGTAATCTTCTTCCTTTGTTATATCTTTAACTGGTTTTGGAAGTAAGATAATGCTGGCTTCACAAAATGAGTTTAGGAGCCTTCCCTCCTCTTAAATATTCTGGAATAGTTTGAGAGAAGGATAAGTGTTTGTTTTCCATTGAATGTTTGGTAAAATTAATCTACAAAGCCATCTGGTCCAGAACTTTTGTTTGTGGGGAGCTTTTGGATTACTGTTTCAATTTCACTAGTGGTAATCTACCTATTCAGATTACCCATTTCTTCCTGATTCAGTTTTGAAAGTTTGTATGTTTCTAGGAATTTATCCATTTCATCCAGGTTGTCCAATTTTTTTTGGTATACAGTTGTTTGTAATATTTTATTACAATCCTTTGTCTTTTTGTGGAGTCAGTTGTTATGTCTCCTCCTCTATTTTTTTATTTTATTTATTTGGGTCCTCTGACTTTATTTCTTGATGAGTCTGATTAAAGGTTTGTCAATCTTGTTTACCTTTTCGAAGAACTAACTTTTGGTATTATTGATCTTTTGTATTTGTTTAAGATTCAATGCCATTTATTTCTGCTCTGGTCTTTACTATTTTCTTCTGCTGACTTTAATTTTTGTTTATTGTTGTTTTTCAAGTTCCTTTAAGTGTAAGTTTAGATTGTTTACTTGAGATTTTCTTGCTTCTTGAGGTAGGCCTGTGATGCTATGAATTTCACTCTTAGGACTGTTTTCATTGTTTCCCATAGATTTGGGGATATTGTTTTCTCATTTTCATGGCATTTTTTTACTTCTCCCTATATTTCATTGTTAATCTATTTATTTCTTAGTAACATGTTATTTAATGTCCACGTCTTCATGAGTTTTTCATTTTTTTCTCTTGTGATTGATTTCTTGTTTCATGCCATTGTGATTAGAGAAGATGCTTGATGTGATTTCAATATTATTAAATTTCTTAAGACCTATTTTGTGTCTTAACATGTGATCAGAAAATGTTTCATGTTTATTTGGACAGAATGTATGTTCTTCTACTTTGGGGTGAAATGCTCTGAAGACATCAATTAAACCCATGTGATCTAATGTGTTATTTAAGGCCACTGTTTCTTTCCTGATTTTCTGTCTGGAATATCTGTCCATTGATTTCAATGGGGTGTTAAAATCTCTTACAATGACTATATTACTGTCAGTCTCTCTTTTTATGTTCATCAAGATATGCTTTATATACAGGTGTTCCTGTGTTGAGAGCATAAACATTTACAAGGGTTGCATCCTGTTGTTGGATTGCTGCCTTTATCATTATGTTGTGTCCTTCTCTGCCTCTTACTATAGGCTTTGTTTTAAAGACTACTTTCTTACATATAAGTATTGCTACTCCAGCTTTCTTCTTTTCATTTGCATGAAATATCTTTTTTCATCCTTTTACTTTGAGTGTGTGTGTATCTTTCATTCTAAGGTGGGTCTCTTGAAGACAGCATATATGTAGGTCTTATTTCCTTATCCATTCAACTACCCTGTGTCTTTTATTGAAACATTTAAGCCATTTACATTTAAAGTGATTATTGATAGGCATGGATTTATTACCATTTTATTCTTTCAACTGTGTTTCTTCTTCTCCTTTTTCTTCCTCTTCTTCTTCCTCCTCCTTCTCCTCCTCTTTCTTCTTTTTCCTTCCACTTCTTCTAGAAGACACTTTAATATATCTTGTTATACTGGTTTGATGGTTTGGTCATAACAAACTCCTTTAGCTTTCTCACATGGGAAGTTCTTTATTTCTCCTTCAATTTAAAATGATAGCCTTGCTGAGTAAAGTAGTATTAGTTGTAGGTCCTTGCTTTTCATCATTTTGAATACTTCATGTCAATCCCTTCTGGCCTAAAATGTTTCTGTTGAGAAATCAGCTGATATAATCTTATGGGAACTCTCCTATAGGTAATGAACTGTCTTTCTTTTGCTGCTTTTAACATTCTCTCTTTGTCTTTAACTATGCCATTTTAATTATGATGTGTCTTGGTGTGAGCCTTTTTGGGTTCAACTTGTTTGGAACTCTGTGCTTCTTGGACTTGTGTGTCCTTTTTATTTTCACCGGGTCAGGGAAGTTTTTAGTAATCATTTCTTCAAATAGGTCCTCAATCCCCTGTTCTTTCTCTTCTCTTTTTGATACCTCTATAATGTGGTTGTTTTTAAACTTCATGTTATCCTAAAGTCTCTGAAACTGTCCTCATTTTTAAAAAAATAGTTTTTATTTTTGCAGCTCTGATTGTTTTCTGCCATCTTGTCTCTCTCTGCTTCATCATACCTGTTTATTCCTTCTAGTGTATTCTTTTTTAAAAAATATTTTATTTATTTATTTTTAGAGAGGGAAAGGGAGGAAGAAAGAGAAGGAGAGAAACATCAAGGTGTGGTTGCCTCTCACATGCCCTCCACTGGGGACCTGGCCCACAACCCAGGCATGTACCCTAGCCTGGGAATTGAACTGGTAACCCTTTGGTTCACAGGCCAGCACTCAATCCACTGAACCACACCAGCCAAGGCTCCTTCTAGTGTGTTCTTTATTTGAGATATTATATTCTTCATTTCTTACTGATTATTTTTTATGGTTTCTCTGTCCTTTTTCATGATGTTGTAATTCTTGCTAAGTTCTCTGAGCATCTTTTTAATCATATTTTGGACTCTGTATCTAGCAAATTGCTTGCTTCCATTTCATTTAACTCTTTTTTTTCTAGAGGTTTCTACTTTCATTTAGCATATTTTTTTGTCTCTCCATGTTGCTGCCTCTTTGTGTTTGTTTTTACATCTTAGGTAGATCTGCTATGACTCCCAGTTTTGGCAAAGTGGCTGTATATAGTAGGTGTTCTGTGAGATCCACTAGCACAGTCTCCTTGATCACCTGAGTTGGGTGCTCTAGAAATAATTTTTATGTGGGACACATGGGCCTTTTTATTTGTAATCAATTATTGATTGCCACTGACCCATTCATGTGTGAGTTTGACCCTTAGGCTGGCTGACTGGGAGGATCAAGCCTGACCATAGTGTACAACCTGTTGTGCTGGGGCTGACCACATGAAGTAGAATTTGTCTATCAGGGTCTGGTGCCTGCCAAGATCTCCCTTTGGATATGCCACTTGTGAAGGTAATTAGATTCTCCTCTGATGTTGTCTGAAGCCTGCTACTGGGTGAGTTGGATCTCGGGCCTTTTAGGAGGGACTCTGGTGCAGACCAATGTCAGATGTTGTCTCTGACTGGCCCTGGGCAATCTGTTTAGAGCTAAACAGTGATCTACAATTTGTAGTTGCCTCTGCTAAGCCTGGGTGTTTGGGGGAAGGGCCAAGCTGTACATCAACACTGGCTTTTAGCAGCACTAGGCCTGGGGCTGATCTGCAAAAGTCCCAAAGTATGTTGATTAGATCTGCCTCTGCCTACCTCAGCCTGCCCACTGCCTGTTAAGCTCAGTCATTGAAAATACCTCTGCTGGTATTCAATTTGCATAGAATAAATTCTCAGTGAGCCACCAGGTAGGCATGAGTAGTAGTTATCAGGTAGGCACAGGTTCAAACTTGGTTGTAGTGCTGGGTCTTAGGCCACTCAGCAAATGTCTCAGGGTATACCAAGTCTAGCTGCCACCTGCTGGGTGCTTGCAAATCTTTGTGGTAGGGCAGAGTTCCAGGGAATCATTAGGGTCAAGCCAGCAGAGTTTATCAGGTCCAAACAAATCCAGATTTAGCTGTGTGTAGGGGGAGCTTTATACCAGGTCATGCCTGTAAGGGAAAAATGGCCCCTGTCCTAGAGCCTCACAACTCAATCTGTCCAAGATTCTGCCAGGAACCCAATCTCAGCAGGGCCTGGTTGCTGGTAGTCTGCATGGTGGGGCTAGTGGATCTCCCATGAGTGAGAGGCATCTGTCATGCTTGGGGGAATATGGGAGGAGTAGCCCTCACCCTAGAGCCTACAACTCAGTCTGTCCCAGATTTTTCTGACCTCAGCAAGGTGAAGCCACCTGATGTCAAAAAGGTGGGGCCACTGGGAGCACAAAGAGTGGGGTTAGCAGATCTCCTGTGAAGGGGGGGGCACTAGTCAGATTACAGAAAAGCAGAAGGAGGGATCCTCGCCCCAAAGCCACACAACTCAGTCACTAAAACCTCCTGTATCTGCCCAGACTTCTACAGACTGGGCCAGGCAATGGACTCCTCAGCAGTGCTCAAGTTTCATAGGATGGGGCAATAGGGATTCCAGAGATTGGGGGCTATTGCTTTTTTTCCAGGCCGATGCTGTGTGGAGGAGAGTGCTCCACCCAAGAATGATGATATCTGCAGTGTGGGAGAGTGACTCAGCACAAGGATTTTGGCACTGTTTCCTTCAGCACTTTCCCCAGAACCACAAACCCCATTATTTCCTCATGAGACTCTAGTCTGCTCCACCCTTTCTCTGCTGCAGCCCAGGGTGAGTGACTACAAACAATATTTTGTGTGTTGCCTCTTTAAGAGGGTGCCTGTGTCTGCAGTGCATTCTGTCTCTTTTTGGTAGACAGAATCTCTACTGATTTTCACAGCCAGATGTCATGTGAATGCCTCCTCCCAGTTCTGGAGCTCTCACCCAGCTTGGGATTGAGATCCCACACTTCTCATGGGAAACCCCCATAGCTGAGATTTCCCTCTGGAATCTCAGCCACTGCCCTTGGGAGTGGGGTTAGCCCTTTTTGTGCATCCACCCTTCCTACCAGTCTCAATGTGACTTCTCTTCAGGTGATCATCAGCTGGTTATTCAGATTGCTTGCTCAATATTTTAGTTATAATTCCAGAAAAACAATTGTCTTTACTTAAATATCAATTATAATATTCAAGATATCGATGCCTGAAATATGAACAAAATAGTATGCTATACCCAAAATTCTGAAACTAAAAAATAAAAGTAAAAATATTATAATATTTTTGGACATTTTATTCCTAGTTGAGACTTTGTCTAATTTTGAAACTAACTTTAAAAGTCTTTCAGAGATGTTTGATATTCATTCTCTTTATATTTTCTTTCACTTTTCTATTATTTGAACTCTCTGAACTTTCTTCAGACATCTCCTCCAGATAATGCTTTAGTTTTATTACATTATAATTGGAGTTGATAGAATCTTGTGGTTGTAAGCAATGGAAACCCTACTCAACTTAGTTTAATTTAAAAAAGCTATTTGTTGGTTGAAATAACTGAAATATTCAAAAGAAGTTCTAGAGTTAAGCATAGATTAAATAATTCTGCCTGGACTCCACTCTCTCTCTCTTCATCTCATAGCTCTGCTCTTTCCTGCAGTGATATCACTCTCAGGCAGGCCCTCTCAACATGGCAGCCCTTGGCAAGTCTAGGCATACTTTATCATTACAGAGTTGAGTCTCCTTGGATTAGCTTAGAGTCATGTGTCAATCCCTGAACCAGTCACTGTGATGGAAATGCAGATTGTCCAGCATGGGGCATGTCTCCTACAGCCCAGAGTTAGTGAGTGTAGTCAGGCCCACTGAAAACAAAGGGTCTGTGAGGGAGAGAGAGGTGAATGAACAAAAAAAAGTACACCAAAACAAGGGAAAATGAACGGTAAACAGAACAAACACCATCAAGTGAAGAATGAAATATCCTTCCACTGTGTAGCACTGGAGGTTCATTCTGATGTCATTTAGTTCTCCAATAACTGCAGCTCTGACAAAATGTCTAAACGGATTCTTTTGCTTAATGACAAGTGCTGGTCAGGGATGGTTTTCAGAGGAAGCATTCACAGTAAGGCAAATTTTACCTTGATCAAGAAAAGTCTGGACCATTGTAAAATATAGGTCTGAATGCTTATGTTGTATAAAACTTAATAACATTAATGGTGTTTCCTATTTAAGTGCTCACTTTGCTACCTCCATGATAAAGACCTACAATAATAATTTATACTTCTGTAAATCTTTCCAGCAAAGTTAAATAAAAAAGAAGAATTTGTTTAATACTGGATTCAATGTTATATACTGACTTGATGGGAAAATTATTCAGGAACATTTCATTTTTAAGAAAATGCTGCTCACATTATCAATGTCTTGATACATTTGGCTTATAAAAAACTGTACTCTATACTTTCTGAGCACATGACCTTGTTGGCAACTTTTCATCACACACACACACACACACACACACACACACACACACACAAATTTATCTTGGAATTCAATAGCTATTAGTAGTGCTCAAAAAATAAGTTCTCTGAAACAAGACAAGAATATAACTGTAGATGTTATCTACCCACTTTCTTTTCACAGTATTCAAGGAAATTTCCTGAGGAGGTTCTCTACTTGTAAACATCTCTCACATTGAAATAGATAGTCAGTATTTTGTTTATCAGGGATTAAACTGAGCAATATTAATAAATATTCATACATTAATTAGTAGTCATCTACAATATGCTAAGTACCATGCTAAGCCCTGAGGATTTAAGAGTGAAGAGAGACAATCTAAACTCTCAAGGAGTTTATAGTTTAAAGGAGAAAACATACAAATGAGTAATTATAACATAGCATGACAAATACTTTGATAAAATGAATGATATGCATTGTGGTACTTAAAATTGAGGATTGGCATAAAAAATAAATAAATGGAATAAGATGGCAGAAGTATTGGGAATGCTTCCATGGGGACTTAATGTCTTAGGAGAGGCTTGGGCTAAGTCTTAAGGACAAGTAGGAATTATCCAGATACAAGGGGCGGGGTGGGAATGGGTAAGCAAAGTAAATGGAGATGTGAGCAAATATAGTGAGTTCAGCTAACTAAAATTGGCTTAAAGTAAAGGATGTATGTAACTGAGAATGTAGGCATTTCCTGATAGACCTGAAGAAGGGTACCTACTAAAAAAAATCTGTCAAGTGCCCACTGAGATTTTATTCATATAATTGCAATTAATTTTGTCTTAAATAAACATTGTAATAAATTAATATTCTCATGGGTGGTTACAGGAGAAATATTAGTCATCTATATCTTACTGTCAATTAGTTTAATCTCTTTGGTTTAGATCAAGGGTTAGAAAACCTTTTGTATAAAGGGCCAAATTGTAAATATTTTTGGCTTTTAAAGCCATACAGTTTCTGTTGCAACTACTCAGCTCTGCAGTTGTGTCATGAATGCAGCCACAGGCAATATATGAGGAAGTGGATTCAGCTGTGCCCCAAAAGAACTTTATTAAAAAGAGCAAGAGACCTTGATTCTCCAAGAATAGATTTTGCATTCCAAAAGTAGTGTTCCTTCTTAGTTATGCTGACCCTCAAAACAAACATTGGACTTTGAGTATCTTCCTGGACAAGCAACCTTACCCAGTCATTTTTCTCTTAAATGGGCAGTCCTTTAGAGGTTGTATAAGTTTTCTTCATTTGAAAATGATGCTGAAGAGAGAAGGGAAACCCTATCCATTCTTTCTTGATTTGTCCCCTGACTGGGAGAGGCAGAAGATAGGAATCCTGTACAGTTAAGTGGCTTCTCTTGTTTCAGGGACAAGACCCCTTTCAAGTTTATATTGTAAAGCATCAGACTTCCTTTTCTCCTCTTCTTTCTGGCCTGTGCATGGCACATAGGTGTGCATGGCAGTAATTTTGACTATTTGCAGGTTACAGGGAATGTTATAATCCAATTTTGAATTTATTCCCCCCCCACACCCTTCTGCAGATATAGTGAATCATAGTTAGGAATTAAGTCTAAACATAAAGGCCTATTTAGCATGGATGGACCTGGAGATTATTATGCTAAGTGAAATAAGCCAGTTGCTGAAAGACAAACACCATATGATCTCACTTATATGTGGAATATAATGAACAAAATAAAGTGACAAATGAAATAGAAATAGAAGAATGGGTACATGGACTGACAGCTATCAGAGGGGGAGGGGGACTGAATGAAAGAAGGTGAAGGAATTAGCCAAAGAATATATATGCATGACCCATAGACACAGACAACAGTGTGGTGATAGTGGGGAGCCATGAGAGGGAGCAATGGGGAGAGGTGGGTAAAGGGGGATGAGGAGGGAATGAGGATAACTGCAATAGTGTAAACAATAAAAATAAAGCTCAAAAAGCCTATTTAACACATTGCACGGTAAAATATAGCATTATTTCACTGCTAAAAGTTCTGTCATGTTTAGTAAATGTGTGAGTCTTGGGTCATTAAACTCACTCTGAAAGGCATAAAAATAAGAACCAGGAACACCAAGCCTTTTGAGAGTGGAAAACAAGAATAAAACTGGCTACCTTTAATAATTTCTTTCTCTCATTCTTTATACTCATTTGAATTTGAGAAAATATTTGATGCTTAAAGGGGAGTTATTCATGCCAAACAATTATCTCTATGAATTCCTTTTTTGTGCACTTCACATGTCAAAGACATAAAATAATGCCACCAGTACTTGCCAGTGGCATGAACTTTGATCTCAAATGGGTCATGGGCCAGTTCAAACAAAGCACTAAATGTGAAATGATAAGCAACTTCCATGCCTATGATATTACGAGATTTTGTTTTTCACGTAGTGGACACAATGGCATATTTTTGTCTTAATTTTTTAGTTAATGACTACGATGTGGATATTGCTCAAAGTCAGGGACAGGTCTAAGAATTTTGTTGAAGAAATAAACTTCTCAGCATTATACAATACAGTACAATGTATCTTATTTCCTAATAGTTTAATGGACATTTCACTGTTCAATAATATTCAAGAATTAATCAGAGAAAGACCACTGACAGAATTTGTCTTGTAATTGAACATCTAACATTTTAATAGTTATAAATCTGATCACTTTTAACACATGGTTTCATAAAGTTGTTGCCAAAGCTGCAGGTACTAATGCAAAAAGTAATTATTTTAAAAACCTTAACTTAGCCAAATTCTCTATCACTTATATAATTGAAACAGGAAGTGTTAAATAGCACACATTTTACATTAAAATGTGAGGCAAAACACTTATAACAAGACAAATGCTATAGCTTCAGTATTAATATATGTAAATGAATTTGGATTCATGACCAAAAGGGCTAAAATCCAGTTGGTTTTGTAAATAATTAAGTAGTATGAATGATGTGACTATAGCATTAGATTTTGGGATTGTAACCAACTATCTCTAACAAAACCCCTCCTTCTTTTGCATGCACTGCTAGCCCTCTGGTTCTCACTATCCTAGAGAGTTTGGGAGTTTTGTTTTATGAGAACACACAAACATGAGAACCCAATAATGATGTTCTGGACCAACCTAATGTCTACTAACTATAAGTTATATGCTCATTTTTAGGAAGTGGTATTTATGTTTGTTTTTAAAATATTATTTGATTACTATATGAAAAATATATGTGTATGATAGTTTGGTCAAATTGGAGCCTTTAAAAGTATAACTATTATTATTTTGCACTAGTATGTGAAGCATGAGCAGCAAATGTGTGCAACCATGTCTTAACAGTAAGTTTTACAGGGGAGGAAGATGGCGGCTTTACTGTAGGCAGCGTTTTTCTCGGCTTCTGTGAAGAGGGGGGAAACTCGCAGATCGGTGGAGAGGCAGAGCAAGTGGGCTGGGTTGCCGAATCACTTTTGGAAAGCAGGACATCAGAAATTATTGCACTCACTGGAAAACCAGACGGTAAGAAGACGGCTACAGGACAAAAGGGGCCCAAGGATCAGCGCGGGGTCTGGGGTGCGCAGACCCCAGGCCCGCCCGGTGCTCTGGGCTCTTCCCCAGGGATCCCGGGAGAGGGAAATTGCTGCTCCCTCCCTCCCCCCGAATACGGGGGGTGAGCAACTCCAGGGGAGAACGGGTTGCTAGAAGGAACAGATTGGCCAGTTGGACTGAGAAAAAATCGCCCAGGGAATATGAAATCCCGCCCAGAGGCCGAGAAGTGAGAGCCTCTAGCCAACAGGACCAAGGGCATCTCTACCCCGGCGGAAGTGCAGATCAGTGGAGAGCACAAGCCGACCGTGCTCAGTTCGTGCCCCATAGGGAGGCAGGAATCGCGCACTACGATCCCGGAAGCTCGCGCTGCGATCCCAGGAGGGACAAGGGGCTGGGAGCATTCCTTCAGTAGTGGCTCAGAGATTTCCAGCCAGCCCGACCGGGGGAGTCGGGAAAGGCGCCAACACCAGGTCAGAGTGCGGTTCGGCGGGGAACACGGAGCTGAAAACGGCTGGGCTCCTGCACCTGCATCTGGAAGACTGACTCTCTCGACCAGTGTTTTCGGGAGCGCCCCGGTACCTGACAGACTTGCTGAGTTCTGGTTGTGAGAGAGAGAAGCATTTCAAAGGCCCCTCAGCCAGCTGAAGCTAGCAAGATCAGAAAAACTGGTCTGGCCAGTTAGAAACCAACAAGAGGTTTTTTTGTTTGTTTGTTTGTTTGTTTTTTTGGTTTTGTTTGGTTTTTATTGGTTTCTCTGGCTGTTGTTGGTTGACTGATTTTATCTTGTGTTTTATGTGACTTTTTTTCAATTCTCATTATTTTTATCTCGCAAACCCTTATGTTTCTCTTCCATTCAACGTAATATTATTCTTTCCACTCCAAATTTATCTCTCCTGCACCACATCTTCTGCTTTTCTTTCCTTTTGTTTTAATCTTGCAAGTTACTGTAAATTTGTATTATCTTTTTCTCACTTTTACGACATTTTTTATTTTAATAATATTTTGGTATTCTTTTTCTTTCTGTATAATCTTCTTTGCTTGGCTGGTTATACTGTCATTTGATAGGTTCACCCTGGTATCTCAGTCACAAGGTGTTGATAAGTTACTATCCTTCATCTGTGTTCCATTAATACACTTCTCAAGGTTCTATACTCTTTATTCTTGTTATCTAGACCTCATCGATTCTCACACAAGACTGTCACTTTACTATTATTGCTAGTAAGACCTAGTCTATACAATTGTAAATGCTTCTCAATACCCCTACCTGATCTCAGCCCACTTTGCAATTTTCTGAACTATACTATTGTGGGGGGTTGTCTCTATTCTTTTACTCACTACTCCTATATACTAATCTTTAGTCCAACCCTACCTTAGAAGCTGACCTCCCACAGCCTCACAGCTTTCTAGATCCAACTAACAATCCTCTCATCCCCAATAAGAGTCTTACCTTCTTTCCATCCTTTCTAAAACGTGGATAGTGGGGTGGAGGATCACAGCTACACTATAAGGAGCCAAAGGATAACCCATCTCTTCTCTACTGGCTGCTAAAGTAAATATCATACTATACTATCTTGCTGTTTTAAACCATTTTGCCTTACTCCTCCAACTGATCCCAAAAAAAGAGTAGGGGGAAGCTGTGACCACCAGGATACAAGAAGGAGATTGCACCACTGAAACACACAAAAATTTCTACCACAGAAGTTCACACCATAAATACAGGGAACCAGAACAGTTCAAATTAACAAACAAGAAGAACAAAGAAGAAACCCACGAACAATGAGAAAACAAAGAAACAACCCCCCAACTGAAGGGAAACGAGGAAGCCTCAGGAAAAATGCTAAATGAAATAGAGGCAACCCAACTATCAGATAGTGAGTTCAAAACAATGATTACCAGGAAGTTCAATGAACTCACAATGAGCTTTCAGAAATTAGAAGGAAACTACATCAATCTCACTGCAAACTATATAAACATGAAAAAGGAAATAGAAACTCTCAACAAAGGTCAAGAGGAAATGAAGAATACAATTTCTGAACTGAAGAACACAGTAGAAGGAATGAAAAGCAGGATCGATGAAGCAGAAGATCGGATTAGCGAGCTGGAGGACAAAGTAGAAAACAGCATCCAGAAAGAGCAAGAAAAGGAAAAGAGGCTCAGAAAGAATGAGGAGGGATTAAGAGAAATGCAAGACAATATGAAACGTAATAATATCCGTATAATAGGGATACCAGAAGGTGAAGAAGAAGAGCAAGGGATCGAAAACCTGGTTGAACAAGTAATGAAGGAGAACTTCCCTAATTTGATGAGAGAAAAAGTCACACAAATCCAGGAAACACA
This sequence comes from Phyllostomus hastatus, assembly GCF_019186645.2. Taxonomy (NCBI): domain Eukaryota; kingdom Metazoa; phylum Chordata; class Mammalia; order Chiroptera; family Phyllostomidae; genus Phyllostomus; species Phyllostomus hastatus. The sequence goes on from NW_025334041.1 coordinate 45,830,215, forward strand.
GAGAGTCCCAATCAAGAGGAACCCAAAGAGACCCACCCCAAGGCACATCATAATTAAAATGACAAAATTTCAAGACAAAGAGAGAATCTTAAAGGCAGCAAGGGAGAAGAAGGAAATAACATACAAGGGAGCCCCAATAAGGCTTCTCAATGGAAACACTTCAAGCCAGAAGAGAATGGCAAGAAATACTTCAGGTAATGAGAACCAGAGGTCTGCAACCAAGGCTACTATATCCAGCAAGGCTCTCGATCAAGATTGAAGGCCAAATAAGAAGCTTCCCAGACAAAAGAAGTCTAAAAGAATACACCTCGACCAAACCAGCTCTGCAAGAGATTCTAAAAGGACTGCTTTAAGGAGGAGAGAAGAAAGAGAGAGAGAGAGAGAGAGAGAGAGAGAGAGAGAGAGAGAGAGAGAGAGAGAGAGAGGAACACACGTACATAAAAGACAATGAATAAGTACCTATCAATAATAACCTTAAACGTAAATGGATTAAATGCTCCAATCAAAAGACATAGAATAGCTGATTGGATAAAAAAAAATGACCCACATATCTGCTGTCTACAAGAGACCCACCTCAGGATAAAAGACCTACACAGGCTGAAAGTGAAGGGCTGGAAACAAATCTTCCAAGTAAATGGACAGGAAAAAAAAAGCTGGAGTAGCAATACTCATATCAGACAAAATAGACTTCCAAAAAAGGTCCATAAAGAGAGACCCAGAAGGTCACTTCATAATACTCAAGGGAAGAATCCATCAAGAAGACATAAATATTGTAAATATATATGCACCCAACATAGGAGCACCCAAATACATAAAGAAAATCTTAGAGGACTTCAAGAAAGATATGGACAGCAACATAATTATAGTGGGAGATTTTAACACCCCACTATCAAAAATGGACAGATCTTCTAAACAAAATATCAACAAAGATATTGTGGCATTGAACAATACCCTTGATGAAATGGGCTTTACTGATATATACCGAGCCCTCCATCCAAAAGAAGCTAAATATACATTCTTTTCAAATGTACATGGAACATTCTCAAAGATAGACCACATGATAGGACACAAAACAAGCCTCAAGAATTTCAAGAAAATTGAAATCATACCAAGCATTTTCTCAGACCACAAGGGACTGAAGCTAGAAACCAACCCTAAGGAAAAAAAACCAAAAACACTCAAAATCATGGAGATTAAATAGCATGCTATTAAACAATGAATGGGTCAAGAATGATATTAGGGAAGAAATCAAAAGGTTTCTGGAAACAAATGAAAATGAACTCACTACAACCCAAAACTTATGGGACACAGCCAAGGCAGTCCTGAGAGGGAAGTTCATAGCGATACAGGCCCACCTAAGAAGGTTAGAAACATTCCAAACAAACAACCTAACCCTATGTCTACAAGAACTCGAGGAACAACAACAAAGGCAGCCCAGAGCAAGCAGAAGGAAGGAAATAACCAAGATCAGAGCAGAATTAAATGACATAGAGACTAAAAGCACAATTCTAAGGATCAATGAATCCAAGAGCTGGTTCTTTGAAAAGATAAACAAAATCGACAAGCCTTTAAGCAGACTCATCAAGAAAAAAAAAGAGAAGATCCAAATAAACACAATCAGAAATGAAAGAGGAGAGATTACAACAGATACCACAGAAATACAAAGGATTGTAAGAAATTACTACGAAGAACTGTATGCCAAAAAAATTTGAAAACCTAGATGAAATGGACAACTTTCTAGAAAAATATAATCTTCCAAAACTCAATGAAAAAAGAAGCAGAAAAGTCTGAACAGACCAATAACAACAAAAGAAATTGAAGCAGTAATCAAAAAACTCCCAACACATAAAAGCCCAGGACCAGATGGTTTCACAGGAGAATTCTACAAAGCATTTAAGGAAGAGCTAACCCCTATCCTTCACAGACTATTCCAAAAAATCCAAAAAGATGGGAATCTCCCAAACTCTTTTTATGAGGCCAACATCATCCTAATTCCAAAACCAGATAAAGACACAACAAAGAAAGAAAACTTCAGGCCAATATCACTGATGAACATTGACGCTAAAATCCTCAACAAAATACTGGCAAACCGCATCCAACAATACATTAAAAAGATTATACACCATGACCAAGTGGGATTCATTCCAGGGATGCAAGGATGGTTCAATATTCGCAAGTCAGTAAATGTAATACATCACATAAACAAAAGCAAAGACAAAAAACCACATGATCATATCAATTGATGCAGAAAAAGCATTTGATAAGGTACAGCACCCATTCATGATAAAAACACTCAGCAAAGTGGGAATAGAGGGAGCATTCCTCAACATAATAAAGGCCATATATGAGAGACCTTCAGCCAACATCATTCTCAATGGGCAAAAAATTAAAACCTTTTCCATTAAGATCAGGAACAAGGCAAGGCTGTCCACTTTCACCACTTCTATTCAATATAGTACTGGAAGTTTTAGCCACAGCAATCAGACAAGAAAAAAGAAATAAAAGGCATCCAAATCGGAAAGGAGGAAACAAAACTATCACTGTTTGCAGACGACATGATAGTATACATAGAAAATCCTATTGACTCTACCAAAAAACTGCTTGACCTAATAAATGAATTTGGCAAAACAGCGGGATACAAAGTCAATATCCAGAAATCAAAGGCATTTCTGTACACCAACAATGAAACAGCAGAAGCAGAGATCAAGGAAAAAAATCCCATTTGAAATAGCAAAAAAGAAAAAATAAAATATCTAGGAATAAACCTAACCAAAGAGGTAAAAGACCTGTATTCAGAAAACTACACAACACTGAAGAAAGAAATCAAGGAAGACACAAACAAATGGAAACATATACCGTGTTCATGGATTGGAAGAATTAATATCATCAAAATGTCCATACTACCCAAGGCAATTTACACATTCAATGCAATTCCTATTAAAGTACCAATGGCATATTTCACAGACATAGAACAAACACTTCAAACATTTATATGGAATTATAAACGACCCCGAATAGCTGCTGCAATTTTGAGAAAGAAGAGTAAAGTAGGAGGGATCACAATACCCGACACTAAACTATATTACAAGGCTACTGTAATCAAAACAGCCTGGTACTGGCATAAAAACAGGCACATAGACCAATGGAGCAGAACAGAGAGCCCAGAAATAAGCCCAAGTCTCTATGGTCAATTAATATTTGACAAAGGAGGCAGCAACATAAAATGGAATAAAAATAGCCTCTTCAACAAATGGTGTTGGGAGAACTGGACAGCCACGTGCAAAAAAAATGAAACTTGAGCACCAACTTACACCATATACAAAAATAAATTCAAGGTGGATAAAAGACTTAAATATAAAAGGTGACACCATTAAAGTCCTAGAGGAGAACGTAGGTAGGAAAATCTCAGATATTTCACGAAGAGACTTTTTTAATGACGTGTCCCCTAGAGCAAGGGACATAAAGGAAAGAATAAACAAATGGGACCTCATCAAAATGAAAAGCTTCTGCACAGCTAAAGAAAACAGTATGAAAATTAAAAGAGAACCAACTGTATGGGAAAACATATTTGCCAATGACACCTCAGACAAGGGTCTAATCTCCAAAATATATAGAGAACTTACACGACTGTACTCTAAGAAGACAAGGAATCCAATTAAAAAAGTGGGCAAAGGACTTGAACAGACACTTCTCCAAGGAGGACATACAGAATATCCAAAGACACATGAAACGATGCTCAATATCGCTAGCTATCAGAGAGATGCAAATTAAAACCACAATGAGATACCACTTCACACCAGACAGAATGGCCATCATAAACAAAGCAACAAACAACAAGTGTTGGAGAGGTTGTGGAGAAAAGGGGACCCTAGTGCACTGTTGGTGGGACTGCAGACTGGTACAACCACTATGGAAAGCAATATGGAACTTCCTCAGAAAACTAAAAATGGATCTGCCTTTTGACCCGGCAATTCCACTGCTGGGACTCTATCCTAAGAATACTAAAACACCAATTCAAAAGAACCTATGCATCCCAATGTTCATAGCAGCACAATTTACAATAGCTAGATGCTGGAAGCAACCAAGATGCCCATCAGTAAATGAATGGATCAAAAAACTATGGTACATTTACACGATGGAATTCTATGCAGCAGAAAGAAAGAAGGAGCTCCTACCCTTTGCAACAGCGTGGATGGAGCTGGAAAACATTATGCTAAGCGAAACAAGCCAGGCAGTGAAAGACAAATACCATATGATCTCACCTTTAACAGGAACCTAAATAACAAAACAAAGAAACAAGCAAAATGTAACCAAAGACACTGAAATAGAGGACAGGCTGATGGTGACCGGAGGGGGAGAAGAGGGAATTTAAGGGGACAGTGGGAAGGGTTCACAGGAACAAACTTAAAGGACACATGGTCATAGACTAAGGGGAGGGTGGTAATGGGAGGGAAGTGGGGAGGGTGGGAGGGGGGACTTGATTGGGAGTAAAAAGGAGAAAACTGTATATGACCAATGATTAATAATAATAAAAAAAACAGTAAGTTTTATAACAAAGTTATATTTTTCAACTATAAGATAAATATTGATAATGGCTTTTCTCTTATTGAATTCTTTTTAATAATAATCACATAATTATTTATGACATTGTTCCTTCTTTCTGGTAAAGCTCCTAGTTTAGTTCATTATATGGCTTGCAAGGTGGGTTTACAACTTTTTTAATTTACTTGAAAGTGTTTATTCTAGGTATCCTTTATTTAAAGTGTTTTTGATATATCGATGATCACAAAAACCTCCCTCCATCTTATAACAGGTAACCTTAACTTAATGTACACACAATAATAAAAACCACTAGCTGCTTGCCTTTTCAGTTAAGGTAGAATTCAAATCAAAGGTATTAAGCATTTTATAATTGTTTTCTTGGTTCAGTTTGGTTAGTTTTATATCTTTGGGGTATCATGAACTGAGAAAGCTGGCAAAAAACTACATTTTATGCTTTTATAATGTGTAGCTCTGAGATATTGCACTGAACTACTCCCAGAGTTAAAACATCTATATGTTTGAGACTGGCCATCAAATGTGTTGCATGTAATAAAAGGGTTGACTTCCTAATTCTCTTTTACTTTCAAGAAAACAATCTGGCCATCTTGTTTTATTTTGCAGAAGTCCTTCCAGTGGGCCAAATATGGTTCATCCAAAAGTCACTTAACATGGCTGAGAGAGGATTTTCTCTAATAATGGGCAGTTCAGAGGCTCCACATGAGGTGAAGTCAGAAATTCTTCCCAGTTAGAAGGCCCAGGGACCAGATGCCCCATAGTGAGGATGACATGCCCCTCTGTAAAGTATCCGTGCTCTCTGACCTGAGCAGACAAGCCCACCCATACACAGGGTGACAGAGCTGGTGAGTTATTAAGCTCAAGCAGCTTTGCTAGCTGACACGAAAAACCTAAACTTTGTATGTCAATAAGCAGAACTTTCTGGGAACTCAGTAATGGGCTTCCAGCACAGCCCTTCTCCTTGCCTCTGTTAATCATTGAACTCTCTTTTTCTGAATTTGAGAATGAGTCATGGCTTTAACTCTAGACAGCCTGATAAAGGTCCAGCATCAACGACCTGCCCTGGGATTTCCAGGTCAAAGGAAAAGGAAAAAGAGGGGAAAATGACAACAACTGCCAACCTAAGAGAGGCCCCGTGACAAGTGTTAATTGTTGAAAAATAATGTTAACCTCAAAATGACCTCACTACCACAGTGCTCCCTACTTATGGATAAATTGAGCCTAGGCTAAAGATATAACATCTAAAAAAGGATGAAGATTCTTTAAATTTTTTTTTATTTAGTGATATTTAGAGAGAAAGAAGAAGGGAGAGAAAGAGAGGAAAGGGCAAAGGGAAAGAAAGAGAAATATTGACCATTTGTTTTACTTGCTTAAGCATTCATTGATTGCTTCTAATATGTGCCCTTACCAGGGATTCAACCAACAACCTTGGCATATTGGGATGATGTTCCAACCAATTTAGCTACCTGGCCAGGGCAGGATGAAGTTTCTTTTATCCACCACATTTTGTGTTTGGCTAATAATCAGTTTAAACAGCTAATTGATTAGAACAACTATTGTCCTGACCTATATGTAAAGCAGGTTCACTGAAGTTTAAAGTGAGCCTGTATGACTAATTCTTTTAGACAGGAAATCATAGGTAAACCCATAAAGGTTTTGAAGGCCCTGGCTTAGTGATTGTACCTCCCAGTACTTACTATTAGTAAAACTGGTGTGGTCTTGTCTTGGAGATATTTATTTTGTTACAGTTGTTTTAGGAATTCAGTTGTTAGTATTCTTTGCAGAGCTTGAAGTTAAAATGATTTTTTTTTTGGCCAGAGTAGTTACAGACAAAGAAATCTGAACTTAGGGAAGGGAAATATCATATTTCAAAGATTCAATAATCAGAATAACTTTCCTAATAATCCAGGCAGACTATTTTAAGACCTCAAATGAGAGCAGAGTATGTTAAATTAGGTCAACATAAGGTTTCATGGTCAAAGATATTGTTTCACATAATTACGAAATTTAAAATATAGATACAAGATTATAAACATAGAAACTCCAAGAAACTAGTTTGATAAGTTAATAGTATTTTTAAAAGTAGATTTGAGGTAATACACAAAAATGTTTTGTTCTCTTTATCTCAGCATAACCAACAGAATAGCACAGCATATTTATAACACATAGAAACATCATTCATGACAAAGTATACATGGAGAAAAACAAAATTATACTGAGAATAAAGTCCTGAATATATTGAAAGATATACCCTGATCTTGAAGAAAAACTTTAACATCATAAATTTTTACCCTTTCAAATTAATATGTAAATTTAATTCAATTCAATTGTACATATTTTGGAGCTTAGTAACTTTTTTTAATTTTAATTTTTAAATTTTATTTTTGTTCAAATACAGTTTTCTGCTTTTTCTCTCCTCTCCCCCCACCCCAGCTATCCTCTCCTCCCCTGATTCCACACCTCTTGGTTTTGTCCTTTATAGTTGTTCCTAAAAATCCTTCACCCTTTCCACCCCATTATATCCTCCCATTTTCCCTCTGGTTACTGTCTGTTTGTTCTTAATTTTGATGTCTCTGGTTATATTTTGCTTGCTTGTTTGTTTTGTTGATTAGGTTCCACTTAAAGATGAGATCATATGGTATTTGCCTTTTACTGCCTGGCTTACTTCACTTAGCATAATGCTCTCCAGGTCCATTCATGCTGTCACAAAGGGTAGGAGATCCTTCTTTCTTTCTGCTGTATAGTATTCCATTGTGTAAATTTACCATAGATTTTTGGTACACTCATTTACCAATGGGCACTTAGGTTACTTCCAGCACTTGGCTATTATAAATTGTGCTGCTATGAACATTGGGGTGAATAGGTTCTTTTGGATTGGTGTTTCAGGGTTGTGAGTAACATTTTTAAATGTCAATGAAAAGCACCTGAGAAAAGCTGAGGAAACTCTGACAAAGAGAATTTTGATAGGAGACTTGCTTTGTCAGATATTAAATGTAATATAATACTAATATAAAAAATGGTAGAAATATACAATAAAATAGAGACTAAAGGAGAAATCACCAAGTATAGATAAATGACAAAGGTAGCATTGCATTTAAAGGAGACAGTAGAGCTTATTTAGTATACAGTGTAAATATAGTATGTTAGTTATCTAGGAAAACAACAAAATTTATTCCCTATCTCATTACATATACAGAAATAAATTATAGATGGATTTAAGTTTAAATGAAAAATAAAACTATTAGTTTGCATAATTGTGGGGCAGAGGAATCTTTGTAAGACAGGAAGCTCAGGAACCATTAAGCAAACTAATAAACATAGATCCTGTAAATGTAAAAGGCTTCTAGGGCAAAATATATTATAAAAATAATATTAGCAAACAAAAAATATTAGCTTCTGTGCACCATATGCTATTCTACATTTTACATTTTTTAACTCATTTAATCCTCATCCCACTGTATGAATTAGATACTATTTTCTTCCCCAGATTTCAGATGATGAATCTATAGCCCTAGATCACATAGCCAATAAATAGTAAACCTAGAATTTGAACTCAATCCGGTCAGAAACTGGGCACTACACAAAACTGCTTTTTATATTACTGATTAAGAATATACATGTGCAACATATATTACTACCAATTATACAACCAATATATGAATTCTAAAAATTAGTATAAGAAGAAGAAGGAGAAAGCAACTCAATAGAAAATTGACATAGGATATGAATGGTTAATTCACAAAGGACTAAATTCATTGGCTAATAATAAAAAAAACATTCAACCAAGTGGACAAATATAAGTAAAAGCAGTAACAAATTATGAAGAATGATAAAATCCAGGGACATCAAGGAAGTGGGAAAAAAAAGTTACACTCAGATATTGCTGGTAGGGGTTTGAGGATGAATTGCCACACTTTTGAAATTTAGCCTTATCACTGAAACTGTAACATACACATATCCTTCTATCCACAAATTTCATTTTTGAGAATCCATCTTATTAAGTAAAAATGTGAGAATGTAAGACAACTTATGAGAATATATATTAGCATATTGTAGTTGTCATTGGTTATGATATATTCATTCTAAGGAATATTGTGTAGCTGTTAAAAAGAAAAAGTAAGATTTATATCTGCTACTTTTTATAGATTTCCATGTATTGAGTGAGAAAACAATTAGCAAATAATGTGTATAGTATCTTCCCATATTAAAAAATCGACATTATAATATATTACTTGCTTTTATCTGGGCATTAAGAAATGCTGTTCACTGTTAGCCTGTTCTCTATTTCAATGTCTTTGGTTATATTTTGCTTGTTTGTTTTGTTGTTTAGCTTCCTATTAAAGGTGAGATCATATGACAGTGACCAGAGGGGAGAGGGGAGGAAATTTCAGGGGAAAAGGGTAAGGGTTTACAGGAACAAGTATAAAGGACACATGAACAAAAACTAAGGGGGTGGTGGAAATGGAAAGGAGGTGGGGAGAGGTTGGGGGGTGGGCCAGAATGGGAGTAAAAAACTAAAACTGTACTTGAACAACAATTAAAATAAAATAATTAGAAAAAAAGAAATACTGGACTACCAGCCAAGATGGAGGCATAGGTAGACACACTGTGCCTCCTCACAAAACCAAAATAAGGACAACAACAATTCAGAAACAAAAAAACAACCAGTACTGACAGAAAATTGAACTGTACAGAAGTCCAAAAACCAAGGAGTTAAAATAGACACATTCATCTAGACTGGTAGGAGGGGTGCAGTCTGGTGGCCAGGTGGAGAGGGGTCATGGCAAAAAAAGCAGTGGCTGGTGGACCCTGGGTGCTGGGTGGCAGCAGGCGAACCCAGCGAGGCAGCGGATTATGGATAGGCACAGCGTGCAAGGTGGCTGGTGGACCAGGTGGTCCCACATTCTTGTGCAGATAAACCAGGTGAAACTGGGGAGCAAGACAGACTGAACAGCCCAGGGCTCCAGTGTGGGGAAATAAAGCCTCAAAACACCAATTGAAAATACCTGTGGGGGTTGAGGTGACAAGAGAAACTCCAAGCCTCACAGGAGAGTTTGTAGGAGAAACCCACAGGGTCCTAGAATGTACACAAGCCCATCCACATGGAAAGCAGCACCAGAAGGGCCCAATTTGCTTGGGAGAAGTGGAAGAAGGGACTGAAATCCATCAGAGAGTGGAGCAAGTGCCATTGTTTCCTTTTGGACCCCTCCCCCACAAACAGCATCACAATGCAGCAACCTGGGTTGCCTCACCCTAGTGAATACCTAAGGCTCCGCCCCTCACTATGTAACAGGTACATCAAGACAAAAAAAAAAAAAAAAAAAACAAGGCCCAAATGAAAGAACAGATCAAAGCTCCAGAACAAGTACAACTAAATGACAAAGAGATAGCCAACCTATCAGATGCACAGTTCAAAACACTGGTGATCAGGATGCTCACAGAATTGGTTGAATTTGATTGCAAATTAGAGGAAAAAATGAAGGCTATGCTAAATGAAATAAAGGAAAATGTACAGGGAACCAATAGTGATGCAAAGAAAGCTGGGTTTCACATCAATGGTGTGGACCAGAAGGAAGAAAGAAATATCCAAACAAAAAAGAATGAAGAAATAAGAATTCATAAAAAATGAGGAGAGGCTTAGGAACCTCCATGACATCTTTAAATATTCCAACATCCGAATTATAGGAGTACCAGAAGGGGAAGAGAAAGAGCAACAAGTGGAAAAGTTATCTGAACAAATAATAAAGGAGAACTTCCCCAATCTGGCAAAGGAAATAGATTTCCAGGAAGTCCAGGAAGCCCAGAGAGTCCCAAAGAAGTTGGACCCAAGGAGGAACACACCAAGGCACATCATAATTATATCAGCCAAGATAAAAATGAAGGAGAAAATCCTAGAAGCAGCAAGAGATAAGGAGACAGTTACCTACAAAGGAGTTCCCATAAGACTGTCAGCTGATTTCTCAAAAGACACTTTGCAGGCAAGAAGGGTCTGGGAAGAAGTATTCCAAGTCATGAAAGGCAAGGACCTACATCCAAGTTTGTTCTATCCAGCAAAGCTTTCATTTAGAATGGAAGGACAGATAAAGTGCTTCTCAGATAAGGTCAAGTTAAAGGAGTTCATCATCACCAAGCCCCTATTATATGACATGTTAAAGGGACTTATCTAAGAAAAAGAAGATAAAAGATATGTACAGTAAAATGGTAGAAAATTCACAATTATTAACGACCACATTTAAAACAAAAACAAAGATAAACTAAGCAAACAACTAGAACAGGAACAGAACCACAGAAATGGAAATCACATGGAGGGTTAGCAATAGGGGAGTGAGAGGAGGAGAGGGGGGAAAAGGTACAGAGAATAAGTAGCATAGATGGTAGGTAGAAAATAGACAGGGGGAGGGCAAGAATAGTATAGGTAATGTAGAAGTTAAAGAACTTGTATGACACATGGACATGAACTAAAGGGGGAGAATATGGGTGGGAAAGGGTGTGCAGGATGGAGGGGAGTGAAGGGGGAAAAGGGGACAACTGTAATAGCATAATCAATATAATATTTTTTTAAAAAGAAATGCTGTTAATATCAGTTTCTCTAAAGTAAATAAAGGAGACAGTTATAAAGGAAGAGACTTATCTTTAAATATATGGATTGTCCCACTTGAAAAAATGAAATCTGGACTTAGTACTTAAATATGCAAAGATAATTTCTGGAAGGCACCCAAGAGTGGGGTAGAATTTGAGTATGCATGAGGGTAGAAACTTTTTCTGTTTATACCCTTTTCTATTTTTTAAATTGTTTTTTGAAGAAGGAACACATGTTCATTTTTAAAAATCTGATAATTTAAGTGATTGAAAGTAACTTTCTTTCACCCTTCAAGGATATTTAAATTTTAATGAACAACTCAGAACTTTTTATATAAAAAGAATAAGTCTACTTTATTCCAAAGAGATTGTCAAAGTCAATGGGAGAGGAGCCCCAAAACATATCACACAGACCCATTAACTTGGTATATCTACACAACTCTTTTCAACTATTCCCTTCTTTTGTGTAGACCATCACTTCTTGAACTTAAAAGCTTTGATGTCAGGTTACCTAGGTAGGTAGGAGAGACACATTTAGTGTTAGGTTAATAATCCATGAACTTTGGAGGGAAAAGGTTGGTAAACATCATATATATCTATTAATTCTATTCATATCACTCCACCATATGTCATTTTTGTGTGTGGCAGGCTGATTCACAGATCAGAAAGAACCAGAAACCTCTATGTGTCAAAATTATTTGTTGTTGTACATGTCTCAAGGAAACCTCAAGTTGGTGATTGCATTTCAGAAGGACACTGTGAAAAGCCATTTGTAGGTTTCTAGCTTTATGTTACTGACAGAAGTAGATGTTGATCACATAAAGAACAGATGGCAATAATAAGAGAATAAATATTCTACTGTTATTCCTATAGACAAGTCTAGCAGGCAGAAATTACAATAGTTAATAAAATGATATGTCATTTACATACATAGGCCATGCCATAATATTGAACTGGTTAAATGTGGGACACACAAAGAAACACTTAAAATTTGTTTATTTCTTGAAAGTCCTCAGGTTCAATTTTTTCCTCTTTACATTGTCTAATTAAATCACACATCAGATGAAGGAAAAAATAAAATTAAATTAAAGTTCAATGTTAGGTTAGGTTGGAAAGTTATGGTCTTTAATGGGTGACACTGCTAAGTGAAGTTATCACTTCCTTTCTTTCTGCCATCTCAGTCCCCAACCCAGAGTGATAATGGCTTTAAAAGTAAAATAGTTCTGAATACACTGATAGTTTTTGTTTTTGTTTTTACCAAAGACTATAAGTAGGAAGTTTCAACACCTGATGAATCATATTATTTCTTATCTTACTTAACAAATTCTAATAGGCAGCTAAAAGTCTCTTACTGGTATTCATTTATTTGAGTACAAAGTATTTGAGATTGAAATCTGGCCCAGAAAATGGAGCACAAAAATCAGGAAAGGGAAATTATACAACTGTCATCACAAATAATATTCTACTTTTCTGGACCTGAGTCATAGCATTTTCACCATGAATGCCTATATTTTCTTCTCAAGAAAAAAAACTTTAAATCATCAAAATTTAGAAGTTTAAATAAAATATAGACAAACATTGAATGTCCTAAATGAACTCATTGTGAGAGAGATAAAGGAAAATGAAAAAAAAATGTACTAAAGGTTTGTGTGTGTGTGTGTGTAAATGGAATAAAGACTTGCAACATTTACACAATGGACAGAAGATAGTTGTGGTCAATTACATTATATTCCTACTCCTGAGAAAATATCTTACATGCCAGGAAATGAGTTCTGAAATCCTTCCTGTATGCCGTAATATATCCCAGTGAGCCTTATTGTCTATTAAATGTGCTACTTTCACACATTCTAGGAGTGGATATGCACTTCCTTTTCTTTTATGTACCATACGTCCTGTCCCAAAATAGACTTAACATAGCTTAAAAAGACACATAAAGTGCAACAAGACCTCATAAATTAAAAATATGAGCAAAAAGAAAGAAAATATGGATGGCAGCATTAATAGAGCCAAAAAATAAGGCCAAGGAAGACATATTATAATAACCTTACTCTTGTTATTCATGGGTCACAAATTTGTTGCCAAGTTCTCTAGCAGTGACTGAGAAAGGGAAGACATCAAACCCTAGAATATCCTTTTTTTAAATTTTATTTTAATCATTGTTCAAGTACAGTTTTCTCCCTTTTACTCCCAATCCAGCCCACCCTCCCAACCCTCCCCACTTCCCTCCCATTACCACCCTCCCCCTAGTTTTTGTCCATGTGTCCTTTAAATTTGTTCCTGTAAACCCTTCCCATTGTCCCCTGAATAGAATATCCTTATAAAAGGAAAAAAATCCTAATGAACATTCAATTTGGCTTATATTATTTTATTTGTAATAGTAGTAAAAATATAGTGGTAGTAAAAGTAGATCTAACTCATAGAGTGTTTACTGTAATTTCAGGTACTCTTCTGAATATACTATACATATTAAATCATTTAGTCCTCACAAAATCTAACGAACTAAATAATACTATTATTCCTGGTTATAGATCAGGAAACCCAGGAACAAAGAGGTCATGTATCTTATACAAGATCACGTGCCTAATGAGAGATAAGGTGAGATGTTACTAAATGTGCGCTTATATAAACAAGGTATAAACGCTGTGTACTTACAACTTTTATATATTTAACTATGTGAAACAAATTTGGTTAAATATAATCAAAAGCTGCAAAAACAAGCCGACTACCAACTGTAATATATGATAAATGATGTTTGAAACTAAGTCCTCTTTGCAACATTAATATGTAATCAAGTGTTTAGATGAAAGTTCATTTAAGTTTGGCATGCTAAAATTTGATGACTCAGTTTCCCTCTGTTTTTCTCTAATTAGACTACTGAGAAATCTAGTCCACATGGCTTGTAATAACCTTCAGCTTTCCTTTGGTGAGAAGACATCCTCAATGTATCAAGTACACCAGTGCTCTTTTCTCATTAGTTGGCAACAGTTCAAGAAGTACCACTTGGCATCAACTCTATTGGAAGCACAAATAGGAACTCAGGCAGTGAAACTTTTGAGCAGTTTTTTATTGTAAGATACAAATGGTGCAAAATATGCTTAAATTAATTTGCTAGGATTTCATTTAAATAAAAACATAAATTTAAGTGTTTTTGTGACTAACTCTCAAGTCCCCTTTTTGGAAAATACTTAAAAATACTTGACAATGTTTTTAATTTTAAAATAAATTGTTCATGTGTTACTAATCTTCATACTAGAAGACAGTTATTTCTTATAGGAGGGGAAATATAAAGAGAAAATGGTATGGAATTAGATTAATAATATTTTGGCCCTTTTACAAGAAAAAATAAGGATCTTGAAAATATGCTGATAAAGACTTCTGGTCAAGATGGCAGAATGGACGAACACTGTGCTCATCTCCTCCCATAGCCACATCAAAATTACAATTCACTTATAGAACAACCATCCTTGAGAAACACCTGAATACTGGCTGAAAAGAATTCCTGTAAATAGGATATAAAGAAGAAGTCATGCCTTTGCCAGGCAGCTCAGTTGGTTAGCACATCATCCTGATACTCCAAGGTTGCAGGTTTAATCCCCAGTCAAGGCACACACAAGAATCAACCAATGAATGCATAAATAAGTGAAACAGAAAATCAATCTCTCTCTCTCTCTCTCTCCCTCTTCCTTCCTCTCTCTCCAAAAATCAATAAATTAAAATAGAAGAAGCAGATATGTTGAGACTGGTAGGAGGGGCAGAGATGCTGAACAGACTGGTCTTGCACCCTCCAAATGGCAGTTAAAAATCTGAAGGGATAGCTTAGGTTACCCCTGAGGAGAAGGGGTCCAAGTCCCACACTGGTCTCCCCAGCCCAGAGCCCAGTGTCAGGAAGAGGAGTCCACACAACATCTGGCCATGAAAACCAGCAGGGATTGTATCTGTGAGACACGCTTCTGTAGACCCACATGTCCTCTTTAAGGGCCTGAGCATAGACTTACCTGCTCACAAACACTCATCATAAGCTCCAGAGAAATAACAGCAGCTCAAACAGTTTCAGGTACCTACAGGGAGGAATAGAATTTTGTGGCTTCAGGACAGGAGCTGGAGGGGCAGCACTCTCTGGGACTAAAGTGCTATCAGCTGCCATTGCCCTTTTGTTGAGCCCTCCCTGAACACAGCTAGCAGGCTCAAGTGGGTGTTAATCTGAGTTTCCACTAACCTGGCAAATAACACTTTCAGCCCACTCTAGTGATTCTCTGAGACCCCGCCACACCCAATTCACTGGTCAGCCAGAATCTCTATCAGAGTATCCACATGAACGGCTGGCCTGGGTCCAGTTTTCAACATTCTTAAAATCTCTCAAAGGCTCACAACCCAAAACAAGCAGCAGTTGACTTTGGCATGCCCTGAACCTGTTGCTAACTGGCCCCACACTAGTGGTAGCCAGCCTTGGTTCGCAGCACAACAATTCTCAAGCATTTCCAAGCCCAGTCCAGGCAACTACTGACTGCAGAATACTTTATAGCTCCTACTGGGTAGCCTAAGTCAGACACAGACAACAGAAAACATCCATTCAGAGCAACAGAAAGGAAAAAAAAAGTTTAAAAAAATGAGGATAATTTAAGGGGCCTTTGGGACAACATAAAGTGTAACTGGCCATCAACTTAAAATAAACAGCTATAAACATAGTGTGATATATAGGAAGTACATGATAACCACAAACAAAAATTTGACAAGAGATATACAAGAAATAAAAAGAAATGTATCTAAACACAACACTGCAGAAAGTCAACATAAAAGCTAAGAGAGCAAGAGAATAAGAAAGGAACAGAGAAAACTACAAAAACAATCAGAAAACAATTAATGAAATGGCAATAAGTATATATATATCTATCAATAATTACTTTAAATGTAAATTGATTAAATGCTCCAATCAAAAGACAAAAGGATAAAGAAGTGATACATATATACAACAGAATGTTACTCAGACATAAAACAAAGAACGAAATCTTACCATTTACAAGTACATGGATGGACCTAGAGGGTATTATGCTAAGTGAAATAAGTCAGACAGAAGAAGGGAAATAGCATATGATTTCATCTATATGTGGAATCTAAAGAACAAAATAAATAGACAAACAAACAAAACAGAAACAAACTCATAGACACAGAACAAACTGATGCTTGCCAGATGGGGTCTGTCATTGAGTGAGTGGGTGGACTTGGTGAAAAATGTGAAAAGATTAAGAAGTATAAATTGGCAGTTACAAAATAGTCATGGGGATATAAAGTATAGCTTAAGGAATATACTCAATGATATTGGCATAGCTAGATACAGTGTCAGGTGTGTATAAAACTTATTGGGGGATCACTTTATAAATTACATAAATGTTTAGCCACTATGCTGTATACCTGAAATTAATATAATATCAAATGTCAACTATAATTGAATAATTTTAAAAGATAAACAGAACAAGGTTATTAGGTTCACTTTGCAAATGGGTAAATACTGGCTTAAAGAAGGATTATAATATACTTGTAAATCAATGACTATTTCACACTTTGGAAAAAGAAGCAAACACCAAGCATATGCGTAAAATATTTTTATATATTGCAAATAATTTTCATGACACTGCTTGTAAAATTTGTTTATGCTCTATATAATGTCTGACTTATAGCTGGTACTCAACATTAGATAAATGAAAAAGAAGAAGAAAATGACTTATAGCTGGTACTCAAACATTAGATAAATGAAAAAGAAGAAGAAAATGCAGTGATGACATCACACAAATGGGCAACTCAGTAAAAATAACTATCATTATCTGGTCTGATTTGAGGATATATTTTTAAGTAAAGGTAAGCCAAGCTTCGGGAAAAGTTTGTGGCAATAAACTCAGACCTGTCAAAATACCTAAACTCACAGCCCCAAACAAGCAGCAGTTGACTTCGGCATGCCCTGCACCTTCTGCTAAGTGGCCCTGCACTAGTGGCAGCCAGCCTTGGTTCACAGCACAATTCCCAAGCATTTCCAAGCTCAGTCCAGGTAACTACTGACTGCAGATCACTTTATAGCTGCTTGAATATAGACAGGCCCATGTTGTTGCTTGAATACAGACAGACCCCATGGGCTTTAACATTAAGTTCTTGTTTAGAAAGCTAAAGAGCCCCAAAAGAAACTGAACCTGAATAGATACATTCTGTTTCTAGTTACAAATGGGCTGAGACTATTTCCTGAGAATATTCCTTGGAACTGTGCCATCCAAGAAGGTATACCTATATAAGTTTAGAAATCAATAAGGCCTTAAAGATTCATTATAACTTCCTTTGCTTCCATTTTCAGTACCATTAGCAGATTTTTTCAAACTGACTTAAATAGTTATAAAATCGATTTTCTCATATAATAAAAAGTCTAATGTAGGTAGCATGTCAGGGTTGGCTGATTTAACAATGTATTCCACAATGTGGATTTGAATGTGTTAAATGTATTCTACAATGTGGATTTCTTCCTACAAGTTTTCCCCAGTGGTTAGAGAATGGTTACCAGAAGTAAAAAGGATACATAATTTCTCATTTATGTCCAGCAGAGAGAAACAGAGTTCCTCCCCAATTATGCAATAAGATTCCTTACTTTCAGGCTGAATGACCCAACATAGGTCCCATTACTAAGAGAATGCCATGCACTGATTGCTTAAGCCAGGTTGCTAAAACCAACCCAGTTAAGAGACACCATGATTGCTTTAGGTTAGTTAAAGCCCATCCAGCTGCTGGGATCACCTTTCCCTAAATCACATGGGTTGCATTTTGTGGATGCTTGCAAAGATCAGAGTTCCACTGTGAATGGGGGCAGTGGGGATAGGATGCTGGGTAGACAATCTACAGACCATCTGGCAATAAAACCTGAGAATGTTGAGGCAAAATAAACTTGTATGCTCCCTGATGTATACACTGTATGGACTATAGGAGGCAGAAGTGGTTCAGTACTCAGTGAATTTTGCTGCATTATAGTGATGGACATTTCTCTTGAAATGTGTTTTCCTTTAAGAGTCACATAACATTTGCTCTCAGTAAATCATAACTGGTATTTTCATCAATTGAAATCACAGCTATTTGGAGTTGAACTCATAGAAATAATGACTTAGTTTCTGTACCTTTGACTTAACTCACAGAATTATTAGAGTTAGCAAGAATGGTTTATGCATTTGATCTTTTTCCCTACCAACAATTTGCCTGCTGTATGCTATAGGATGGCTAAACAGGCAAAAGATACCTCTCTGTATTTATTCTATACACAGCAGCATGGTTAACATTAAACTCAAATGCTAAAAATGTTAAAAATGTAAGCTAATAAACTTTCCAACTTCTGATTTAATCAGGAAGACCCCTTAAATGCATTAGATTCTGAACTGGAGATGAGTAAAAGGTCAAGACAGAGAGGGAAGATAATCAGGCTCCAGGGAACAAAGAAAAAAAAGCTAAGCAGGATGTTATCTAAGAAGATAGTAGTGGATGGGGGTTGGAAGAAAGAACTATGGGACTAGTTCACTGATAACTTGGGTAGTATTCTGAATTACTGGGTAATAAACCAATGAAAGAGATGAGAACAAAATGAACATCATTTGTTGCTTGTCTAAAATGTGCCAGACACTGTGTTGGATGTACAATCTTCACAAGAACCTAGCAAAGTAAGTTTTATCATGATTAGTGTTTTCATGAGCAAGGAAAACTGAGGATCAAAGATGTTAAGTAAATTGTCCAAGATCACACAGCTGGTAATTTGAATAAGAATTTTAATCCAAATTTGTTTAGTACTAATCCACAGCTTCTCCCATTGCCTAATGTCATTTCCTGTTGGAGGAGATAATGATGTACCAATAATTTTAGCATTCAGAATTGACCACAGTCTGTTGGAGAAAGACCTGAGAAAAGTATCCCAATAATTTAAAAGGGGGCAAGGTGGCTAGCAGACAGAGCTTGCATGAACTGTCTGATTATTAAGATTTAGATGAGGTTACTCACAACCAGTTACATGGCAAAAGATTCTAAAGTATCACCAGGTTCTATGCTTGGTTAATTGGTCTAATGAGTATGTTTGCAACCAAATTGCAAAAGACAAAATGTGAGGTATTGATTGTCATTGCTATCAAGAATAGTGATTGAGTCAAGTAACATTTGGAAGATGTTTTTATATATAGCCCTATGGGCAATATTCCATGGAATACTTGCTTATGAACAGGGTTAAATTTCAAATTTTCTTAACGTGAGTTTAGTACTCAGCATATTTACAATTTGTTGTAATTTTGGAAAGGGATTAAATTTCCCTTTCTCTTTTTTAGATTAATGATATGAGAGAGATATCTAAAAATCCAAATTATCTTTGTTTAAAGATTAGGGTCTAAATGAACAGTGTATTGTTCAAGGTTAATTGACAAAACTAATTAGAGACTGAATATTCATATCACAATATAATTCATGATAATATCCCATGAAAAAGTTCTTTTTATAAACTTTAAATTCATATTCAGCTCACATGCTAAAGTCCTATCTTTTTTTTGATTCCATGTTACAGATGAGGTTGGTTTGCAGGTCTGTTTTTATCAATAGGGAATTTTAGGGCAGAGAGACTGTTTTTACTCACCTTTGGATAAAACTTATTTAGTGATTTAATTTAGGAAATACAAGGTAATGCTTGTTGAATGACATCATGTTTGTTTAAGACAAATTTAACATTTTGTTTTAGTAATGGTGGAAAAAAAAGATCTCCTGGCTCCTCTGCCTTTTTGCTGCTTGACTTCAAACAAGCTCTTTAACATTCTATGCATTATCTGTGATACTTACTGAACTGCATTGCTGTGAAGACAAACATAGTAATATATGCAAAAGTATCACACAAATATTATTTATTTTTGAAATAAATAAGTTACACCTGTGTGAATATTTTATACAGCATGCTGTTTAGTACTTTAGCATGTCACAAGGCAAACCTTGAAAATTTACTCTGAGGATTTGATAGTAAGTAGAAGACCTTCTTTCCAAACATGTTCTATAATCTGTCTTATAAATTCAGACTGGTAACACTCAAAATATCCCTTCTTTCCACTGAAATGAAGTTTAACAATAATAAAAAATGAACACACAAAAAAGACCTGAGAAACTGATACATGTTTTCTAGAATATCAGAGATTCTCCCCGCACCCTGCTTTTTGCTTTGTCTATTGACATTCCCTTGAGCAAAGAAGCTATTTCTTTAGATTTTTGCTGTGCATCCACTCTACAACTCAAGTCAATGATCATGTAACTCCCAAATGACTTAAGTAAGTTTTGGACTAAAAATAAATGTCAATGTTAAGAGTATAATATATAAAGAAGGATTCTACTGGGGGAAGAACCAGAGGTCACAAAGAAAAAGAATGATAGGGATAGCTAAATCTGTGGTTTCGGGCTCAATTTGGAGGTTTGGAGGGTAAAAGGGAACAGAAAAAAAAATTCAGAAAGTCCATAATTCTAGAACATACAGCAACAGTCCCTTCAATGAATTCTAAAAAACTGATTCCCTCAAACACAAATGCTGCTTGAAACCCCCATTGTTCTCAGGTGCAATGCAAGAAAATATTGTTTAGACATTCTCTATGGGAGCTACTGTGGTGCTAGGAAACAAAGAATAAACAGAATTAGATCAAAGGTCAACATTTTTTGCATATAGGTTTAAGCAATACTATAAAATCCCTACTCATGACCTTGTTCTGAATCTGGACCAATGTACATAGCAAAAAAGAAAAAAGGGAAGAGAAAGAGTCAGAAACCTTTGGTGGCCATGGTGCTGAAATTGGCAGGTTTTCTACCATTCACAAATGAAGGGGGCAACAAATTAGACATTAAAATAGTCAAGTTTAATGCAGATGAGGCTTTTCTAAAGATATTATTGAGTTTTAAAGGCTTTACTAAGGGGCTCCATTCCCTCTTTTCCCATCACCCTGAGAGCGGTTATTCTGCCTCTCAGTTCTTTGGGTAAGAAAATACAATAGGGTAGCTGTCCAGACCTCAAGTACAATTGTAGGACTAAAACCGATGCAGCTACTTATTAACAAGATAGTGTTTAGGGAGTTATTCGATGTCTCTATGCCTCAGTTCCCTCATATGAAAAGAGATAAAATAATAGTACCTGCCTCATGGAATTGTTGGGAGTGTTCCTGAGCTCAGTACCTGACATGAAAAAGATTCAATAAATGTGACCCTTTAATATTAAACATATTCCCTATTCACAGAGTAGGAAATCAAGGGGCTGCTCAATTAGGAAAATGTGTCTTGCCTTGAAATGGTGCACCAGCATGTGGGGCACAAACGGAAGATGTATGGTGAGACTCTATCAGGAATTACTGCATTGGTTGGATCAGTTATTGGAAAAGAAATTAGGAAGTGACAGCTCCACCATTCCCAAGAAGGGCAGAGAGGATGCATTCTGCCCATAGTTGCACCTCCTTGAATGTACATTTCTGTGAGCAGTGCATTAAGTTTACAGTTTTTGCTTTTAACTTTTAAAACTCTTGAAGGACTGCTTTCATGTAAGTTTTATGGACTTTGGGCCAGCCCTTTCCTTCAGGAAGTTTGAGGGAATGGAGCTCTGGACTTTGGGACTTAGTAGGATATTAAAAGGATTATACATCTCTTTCCTTATGCAGCCCCTAGGCAGAGAGAATCATCTCTCATTTTAAAAAGCTTTCATTTTTGAGGACCCCTTGGCTCCGCAGATTCATTTTATATCTTTTTATTTATATTTTATAGCTATTATTTATGAATTTTCAGGTGGTCCACATTTATCTTTTTTATACTTTCCTCTTACTCTCTCTTTTTTCAGGTATCGTTTTATTGGCAATGCTTTTGGGGTTGAAACCCAGCTAATATGCACTATTGACAAGAACAACTGCTGTGAATTTTTGAAATTGATGGATAATAGATCAGCAAAGAACTTTAAAAATTTTTTAAAACACTACTGTAAAAACTATTTTGTAAAAAAGAGAACTTATGGACACAGACAACAGTGTATTCATTCAAGTGAGGAGGTGAAGGAGGGCGTAGGAGGGATAAATGGTGATAGAGGCCTGAATTGGGGTGATGAACACACTATACAGCATAAAGTGTAGAAATGTGCCCCTGAAACCTGTATAATTTTTCTAACCAATGTCACCACAAGAAATTCAATAAAATGGAAAAAAATGTTTAAAAGTTAAAGATACAGCTTTGTAACATGTACTTTAGTCATTTATTTTAATATATGTAATTTAAGAAGCGGCAACATGTGGGGTGTTCTTAAAGCTTTTTATCTGAAGCCCTCTGAATAAGCTTTTATTGAAGTAAGTCCACAGGTTCAATTTATTATGTTGAAAACAGAGGTTCCAAGAAGGTAATAGAATTATTCAAGGCCATGTAATAAATTATAGCCAATCTGGAAATGTTGTCCAAGGTCCTTGACCAGGGCAGGGTCCTGCATACTCACCAGAATGACAGAAAAAGATTTTCTGACATGAAGATTTTCTCATCCCCATGCTGGGAGAGTCCATTTCAAGAATGTGGGAGAGGGCTCAGGAATATCCATTTTTATAGTTCTATATATTATTTTATATATTATTATATGTTATATCCTTCTATATATTATTTTTAATAACCCTGAGGCTGATGGTTCATGAACCACATTTCAAAAACTACATCTTTAAATCCAGTTCAGAGCTCTAAGACAGTGAGAGGCTTTTTGGATTCTGGATCCATTTAAACAGAATCCAAACTTTTTGGATTCAGAGTCTGTTTAAACTTTTAAAAAACATTAAGGATCCCCAAAAGCTTTTGTTTTTGTAGGTCATATCCATTAATATGTATTATACCAGAAATTTAAATGGAGACATTTAAAAGTATTTACTTATAAATTTATTTAAAAATAACAAATCTAGCTCTGGCTGGCGTTACTCA
The DNA here is from genome assembly GCF_019186645.2 of Phyllostomus hastatus. Taxonomy (NCBI): domain Eukaryota; kingdom Metazoa; phylum Chordata; class Mammalia; order Chiroptera; family Phyllostomidae; genus Phyllostomus; species Phyllostomus hastatus. The sequence continues at coordinate 45,853,306 of NW_025334041.1, forward strand.
GTGGATTGAGTGCGGGCTGGGAACCAAAGTGTCCCAGGTTCGATTCCCAGACAGGGTACATGCCTGAGTTGCAGGCCATAACCCCCAGCAACCGCACATTGATGTTTCTCTCTCTCTCTCTCTATCTCCCTCCCTTCCCTCTCTAATAAATAAATAAATAAATAAATAAAATAAAATTTTTAAAAAGTATTAAAAATAACAAATCTATTAACATATTAACATAAGCACACATTGGTTATGAAAAATTATATTTTCCAAGACAAAAATATTTAATAGAAAGGGTGGCATAGTTCTGCATTTATGCAAATCTCTTTAATGACTGGCTTAATTAGAAAACAGCTGGATTCTCATATTTGTTTCTGCATTCACTCTGTTGCAACATGTTGCTTTGGGTTGAAGTATATGAAAAAAATCTGGCTTCACACAGATAATTGGAAAAGAACTATTTTAGTAATCTTTTTATGTAATTGTGGATATTCTTCTTTATTACTACAGCAGAACTCAACAGGTAGAAGTTTCTTTTCTGTTCTTTGAGTTTAATCATCAGGGCATGGAGAATGGTGTTAGCCATGTTGATGAACACTGAGAGATGACACCTGGCAACTTTTAAGCTGCCACCCCAGCACTGGAGTTAGAATGAGTGACTTTGAGTCAATGTGTGCATCGGCCCTTTAAGAAGAAACCCTGGGACTCTAGAGGCCCTCTGTCTCATTCAGTCACCATCCCCACTGCTTTTCATGGCCAGAAGTTATGGAGACTTATCTTCTTGGCACTGGAAACCTGGACAAGGGAGCCTGGTGTAGGACTGGGACCCACCACCCTCAATCTTCAGAGGGGACTACCAGAGCAGAAATATCCCTACTGATTTTTAAGCACTACACATGGCTGTAATACCTGCCCATTTCTCATCTCCACCCCTCCTACCAGTCTCTACCTGTCTTTTTCTGTAGATCGTTAAAAGACTTCTGTTCAACTAGACTTCAGGTAGTTCTCGATGATGTTTGTTCTTTAGTTTCATCATAATTTTGATGTGGTTGTGGGAAGATGCAAGTACCATTTACTTCCTCTGCCACATTGCCTGGAAGGCAACAGGTAGAAGCTTCTTAAAGTTTGGTTGCAATATGAAATCTGAAACCATGTCAATGAATTTTTCATAGGTCATGTTAAAATTTATTGGTCTCACTTATGTTTTAAATATTGTTTTTACCCATTCCTGATTTTATAAAATCACATGTTAGTCATTTGGAAAATACTGTTTCACTGAGTTATACATATCTTTCACATTTTGACATATTTAACTATACAATATTTAAAAATCACACTTGTTAATATCACCACCAATATTGTCATAAAAGAAAAGTATTGAGGGGCTGTCCAGCCTATGGTGGCAAACATGAACTTTCCAAAATCCTAATATTCACTTTAAAGTTTGAATTTCATGACTATCAACAAATACCTAAAGTTAGAATGAAGAAGTACTTGGTCTATTTATGCAAAGTCTAAAATGCTGTATTTTATATGTCAGTTGTTTATTCAGATTAAAATAGTTTCCATGAAAAAAGTGGGTAGTTCAGCTCATAAGTCAAACAATTATACTACTGCTTTACTTTAAGACAAAAACTGGACTTCAGTGCACTGTGAGCACTTCCCATTTTGTCACACTAGATTAAAAAGAAATGTTCTCAAAGACTGAGTTAATAATTTTTATTGTTTCATCAGGGACATTATTAATTGAAATTAGATTTTGCTTGTTTGTTGAACTGCAAGTGTGCAATGTCTATCAAAGTATCACTGCACTGATTTGGGCTAAAGTACTACAGCCTGGTTTTGCAATATCAAGACAAATATCAATACTGGAAAAAAGGAAATAATATCTTAGTGTCTTTATGAAACTAGTTTGACCTTGCAGACCTTCGATGAAGGTATCTAGGACTCCCAGGTTCTGTGGACTACACTTTGAGAACCAATGCCATAAAAAACAGTTTGCTAATATTTTAATATAATTAAGGTTGAAAAATAAAAACAGAAATTTGGAAGGTTGTCTTTATTTTTATTTGTTCATCTCCTCCCAAAGAAGTGACACAATGAATATAATTAATTGACCAACCATTCCCGTTAAACCATCTAAAATAATTATGTCCTAGATATGCACAAAAATGAAACTAGACTACTTTCTGACAGTATATAAAAAATAAACTAAAAAATGGATTAAAACTTAAATGTAAGACCTGAAACCATAAAACTCCTAGAAGAAAACATAGGCAATAAACTCTTCAATATCTCTTTTTAGCAATAATATTTTGGATATGTCTACTCAGACAAGGGAAACAAAAGAATTAAATCAACAAATGGGACCAAATCAAGCAAAAAAGGTTTTGCACAGCAAAGAAAACTATCACAAAATAAAAAGACAACCTACTGGGAGTCTGGGAGACTTGGGCTGCACACACACACAGAGCAGCATGTCCATGGCTGCAACACCAACTGGGAGAATCCAGGAGAGAAATTCTGGCTCATAAGACTGTTGGAGTTACCTGCAGGCTGTGGCCAGCCCTTACTGAGAAAAACTTTTTGAATTTTGGGAAAGTGGAGTGCATGGAGAGCCAGGCAGTAGCTCAGAGCCTCTGTGTGGGTGCCACACAGGGTCTTATTTAAAGAGGGGAGTGAAGGCATGGCTGAGCAGGGAACTTGTGTGCACATGCAGCTGCCCTGCTAGCAAAAAGGCCAGATTCAAAGTACAGTTCATGCCCACTGAACACAGCTGGCCAGTAAGGGTATAAAGCTGCACGGTGAATGGTTTACAGGGCCCCACCCAATGTGGCTGCCATATGTGGGAGCTACACGCAGAAGAAAGGTTTTGGCACTGAGCCTGCAGTGAGCCAGGAACTGGATGAGCTAGAACTGAGTGCTTACAATTCTCTGCAGCCAGGAAGGGTCACAGAAACCACGGAATACAATCCTCTGGGAAGGGGAAGGCATGCCCATCCCCCACCTACAGGATTGCAAATTCCACAAGGCCAGGCTCAAGAAACCCCTGCCAGGTGCATATACGCAGGGGAAAGAAAGAAAGAGAATCTCTAAAGGTATACTTTATAAACTTTTATCAGATGCTATGCTAGCTTCTCCTCGGACCCTATTCCACTGAACAGCAGAGCAGAGAGATTAGCAACTGGTGCAGCAAGAGGTATTAAGAGAGCTGGAGAGGTGGCCCTATCCAGCCTCACTTCTCACACAGAGCTGCCGTCAGCACCAAGAGGGAAAAAGCTGACCCTTTTACACAGATTGGTCCCTCACATGAAATAGACACTTAATTCATCAGAAACTATGCATTAGTGAAAATAATCTGGGACAGACGAAGATTTTTGGTGCAGGGGTAAAGAACCCACCTACCATCTTCCCTGAAGGCTGAACAGCACCTCCTAGGGGATGATCCAGGGATCCCATCCCCCTGATTATACCAGAGGCCCCCTCTAGAGGCAGGTGGAGGTGGTACCTGCAGTGCTGAAAGACATTAGATAAATCAGTCCTGGCTCTTGTGCTGATAAAAAACCAGCAGAGAGAACAGCAGGGAACAGACAAGCCTGGAGGAGACAGTCACAGACCGTGGGTCATCTATAGCAGCAAACAGGCTGCCTAAACTGGAGCACCAGCTGGCATCAGGAATGGATCCTGAAGAAGAAGTCAGTAGGCCAACAAACACTAGACTCTGCTGAGATGAAATCCACCTCACTCTTTTTCATTATCTGGATTTTTCTCCTGCATAAGTGTTTTAACATTTGTTTCTTTGTCTTCAATTTTGTTCCTGTTTTTTCACCATTTAATTTTTAATTTCACTTTTATAGTTATTTCTTAGTTTTACCATTTTTTAATTTTCATTTTAGTTTTAATTCCAATCTCATATTTTACTCTTCCCTTCTCTTACTCCATTTTCCCTTCACCCTTTTCTTTCTTATTTTTGTATTAAATTTTATTTTTCCTTTTCTACACCTTGCTTCTACTCCTCATATTTACTATTTTCCTCCTTCTATCATCTCAAGATCATATTTCCTTCCACTAGTGATCTCACATTCTTTTTCCCTTATAATATCCATAATGGCATTCCATTTTTATTAATATTTGCTTGGGTATCACTGATATTGGGGTTGTTGTTGCATCTCTTCAATTCTATTCCTAGGTGTTCACTATTTTTTTATTTTAAATCTCATCTTTTATTGTTCTTGTCTTACTCCATTTTCCTTCCTCTTTCTGTGTCTTATTTTCATTTTAAACATTATTTTCTCCCTATTTTAGCTTAGTGTCTACCCTTTCCACTTATTATTTCTCCACACTCTATCTTCTAAAAATCAGTTTTCTTTCCTTTAGACATCTCACAGTCTTTTCTTACTTTTCTTTCTTTTAATATTACTCTTCTCTTTCCACCTTTATCAATCTTTGCTCCTTTGTCATGGATATCATGGTGATTATTATTTTTCTTCAGTTTGTTTCCTATTTTTTCACTATGTTTTTCTCCAAAACCTCATATTCCACTCTTCCCTTGTATTACTACAGTTTGCTCTATTCTCTCCCTATTTTATTCACATGGTAAATATTATCTTCTCCTTTTTTTGCCTTGTTTCTATTCCCTACTCTTATTATTTCTCCTCCCCATAGCCTCTCAAAATAATTTTTGTCCATTAATCACCTCACATTCTTTTTCCTTTCACATAATATTCTTATTCTCATTCCACCTTATAAATTATAGCTCATTTGCAGTAGTGATTGGGGGTATATTTGCTGGTGTGGGGTTATTCGCTGGGTTGTTTTGTTCTGGAAGCTTCTGTACAGTAAATACAAGACATTGTGGGAGTTGTGAATTTTAGTTAGCCAGCTGGATGGAGAGAACCCAACAATGAACAAGCCAACAACAACAAAACCCAGTTATAAGAGAGCCCACATAAAATTTGTAAAGGGCATTGCTAAAGTAACCAGCTCAGGAATTGGGGAGACTGCACACTGAATCCTAAAGACTCCTACCATAGAAGTCCAACCCATAAAGATAAGGGGTCAAAGCATATCAATCTAATACATGGGGGAAAAATGAGACACCTAAAGTGGGGAGGTAAAGAAACAACCCCCAATTGAAATGAAAAGAGGAATCCCCAGAAATAGTGCTAAATGGAGTTGAGGCAAGCAATTCATCAAGCATACAATTCAAAGTAGTGGTTATAAGGATGCTAAGAAACTCAGTGAGAACTACAAGAAACTTAGTATGAAATACATACTAAGTATGAAACATACTTAGTATGTTTCATACAGAAACTACAAGAACTACAGAACTACAGAACATACAGAACTACAAGAAACTTAGTATGAAATACATACTTAGTATGAAACACATGAAAAAGTACATAGAAACTATGAAGAAGAACCAGGAGAAAATGAGGAATACAATATCTGAAATGAAGAGTTCACTGGAAGGAATTAAAATCAGGCTAGATGAAGCAGAGAAATGAATCAGTGAGTTGGCAGACAAAGTAGAGCAGAACACACAGTCAGAACAACAACATGCAAATGAAGATAGTTTAAGGGAACTGAAGAACAACATGAAGCATAACAATATTCACATCATAGGGATTCCAGGAGGAGGAGAAAAGGAGTGAGGGATAGAAAATCTCTTTGAAAAAATAATGACAGAAAACTTTCCTAACTTGGTGAAGGAAGAAGTCATGCAAGTTCAGGAAGCACAGAGGGGCTCAGTCAAGATGAACTCAAAGAAGCCCACTCCAAGACACATCATAATTAAAATGGCAAAATTTAAAGACAATGAGAGAATCTAAAAGGTAGCAAGGGAGAAATAGCTAGTAACCTACAAGGGAGCTCTGATACAACTATCAGCTGATTTCTCAATAGAAACACTATAAGCCAGGAGAGAATGGCATGAAATATTCCAAGTAATGAAAAGCAAAGATTGCAACCAAAGTTACTCTACCCAGCAAGGCACTCATTTAGAATGCAAGGTGAAATAAGAACCTTCCCAGACAAAAAATAGCCTAAAATTGTACATCTCCACCAAACCAGCAATGCAAGAGATGATAGAGGGACTACTTTAAGAACATGAATTGAGAGAAAGAGGAACACAGGCATAAAGGGAAAAAAGGTAATGAATAAATACCTATCAACAATGACCTTAAATGTAAATGAATTAAATGCTCCAATGAAAAGGTATAAGATAGCTGAATGGATAAATGATCTGCATATGATCTGCATATATGTGGCTCTCTAGAGTCTCACCTCAGAACAAAAGATCTACACAGACTGAAAGTGAAAGAATGGAAAATATATTCCACACATGGGCATGAAGAAAAGCTGGCATAGCAATACTTATGTTTTACAAAATAGATGTCAAAACAAAGGCTATAACAAGAGACAAAGATGGTCACAACATAATATTTAAGGGAGTTGTCTAACAAGAAGATATAACCCTTGTAAACATATGTGCACCCAACATAAAAGCACCTAAATATATAAGAAGGACTTTAAGAAGGAGATCAACACCAATACAGTCATCATAGGGGATTTTAACAGCCCACAGTCAACAATGGATAGATTTTTCCAAAGAATCAATGAGAATATTGTGACATTGAATGACACACTAGATCAAATGGACTTAACTGATATATACAGGACCTTTCACTGCAAAGAAGCAAAATATACATTCTTTTCAAATGCACATGGGACATTTTCCAAGATAAACCACATGGGAGGACACAAAACAAGCCTCAAGAAATTCAAGAAAATTTAAATTATACCAAGCATCTTCTTGGATCACAAGAAGTGATGTTGGCTTGAAACTAGAAACCAACATCAAAGAAACTTAAAAACAATCAAGTAAAAGAAGACTGAATAACATATTATTAAGTGATGAATGGGTTAAGAGTGAGATCAAGGAAGAAATCAAGACATACCTGGAAACAAATGAAAATGAACACACAACAACCTTAAACCTATGGGACACAGGGAAGGCAGTCTTGAGAGGGAAGTTCATAGCAACACAGGCCTAGTTAGAAATATAGAAAATCTCAAATAAACAACTATACATCTAAAAGAACTAGAGTAACAAGAACAAGCAAAGACCAGAGTGAGAAGAAGGAAGGGAATAATCAAGTAAAGCAGAATGAAATGACATAGAGACTAAAAAAATAATTCAAAGGATCAATAAATCCAGGACCTCATTCCTTGAAAAAGTAAACAAAGCTGGCAAGCCTTTAACTAGACTTATCAAGATAAAAAGAGAGAGGACCAAAATAACTCAAATCAGAAACAAAAGAGAAGTACAGCCAATACCACAGACATACAAAGGACTGTAAGAAATTACTGTGAACAATTATATGCCAAGAAATTGGGCAAATTGTGCAAAATGGATAAATTTCTAGACACATACAATCTTCCAAAAGAAGATTCAAGAAGAAGCAAAAAGCCTGAATACACCAATAACAACTACCAAATTGAAGCAGTAATTAAAAAAAAACTCCTGATACATAAAAGCCCCCAACCAAATGGCTTCACCCATGAATATTACCAAATATTCAAAGAAGAACTAACTCCTATTTTTCTCAAACTATTCCAAGATTCAAGAAGATGCAAGACCCCCAAACTCTTTTTATGAGGCCAGTATTACACTAATTCCAAAAGCAGATAAAGACACAACAAAGAAAGAAAATGTCAGGTCAATACCGCTGATGAACAAAGATGCTAAAATCCTGAAGGAAAAAAAAAAACATTGGGAAACCAGATCCAGCAATACATTGAAATCACCATGATCAAGTGGGATTTTCCCAGTGATGTAAGGACAGTAAAATATTCACAAATCAATCAACATAATACACCACATAAACAAAATGAAGGACAAAACTGCATGATCATATCAACAGATGCTGAAAAAGCATTTGATAAAATCCAGCACTCATTTATGATAAAAAAAAAACACTCATCAAAAAGAGAATAGAGGTAGAAAAGGCCATATGCAAGAAACCTACTGCCAACATCACACTCAATGGGCAAAAATTAAAAGCTTTTCCTTAAGATCAGGAACCATACAGAAGGATGCAAGAATTTGGCAAAGTAGTAGTATACAAGGTCAATATTCAAAAATATATGGCATTTCTGTATACCAACAATGAACTATCAGAAAGAAAAATTAGGGGGGGAACCCATTTATTATAGCAACAAGAAAAATAAAGTACCTAGGAATAAATTTAACCAATGGGGTAAAAGACCTGTACTTAGAAAACTATAAAATGGTGAAGAAAGGAATTAAGAAAAATACAAGTAAATGGGAGCATATACCATGGATTGGAAGAATTAATATCATTAACATGTCCATACAACCCAAAGCAATCTATAGATTCAATACAATCCCTATTAAAATACCAATGACATATTTCACTGATTTAGAACAAATACTTCAGAAATTGATATAGAACTAAAAAAAAACTAAATAGCCTCAGCAATCTTGAGAAAACAAAATAAAGTTGGAGGGATCACAATACTTGATATAAAACTATATTGAAAGCCACTGGAATCAAAACAACTTTGTACTGGTGTGAGAACAGCCACATAGATCAATGGAACAGAATATACAGCCCAGAAATAAACCCGTGTCTCTATAGTCAATTAATATTTGACAAAAGGGCATGAGCATACAACAGAGTAAAAATAGTCTCCTCAATAAATTGTGTTGTGAGGCCCTGGCTGGTGTAGCTCAGTGGATTGAGTATGGGCTATGAATTAAAAGTTCGCTGGTTTGAGTCCTAGTCAGGGCACATTCCTAGGTTGCAGGCCAGGTCTCCAGTTGGGGCCACATGAGAAGCAACAACACATTGATGTTTCTCTCCCTCTCTTTCTCTGTCCCTTTCTCTCTCTCTAAAAATAAATAAATGAAATCTTTAAAAAACATACTCAAGAAATAATATTATAAAAAATAAAAAAAAATAAATTGTGTTGTGAGAACTGGAAAAAAAAAAAACCAGGTCACCAACTTACACCATACACTAGAATAAACTGAAAATGAATTAAATACTTAAATGTAAGTCATGATACCATAAAAGTCCTAGTGGAAAACACAGGTAATAAAATTTCATATATACTACATAGCAATACTTTTGATGATATATCTCCCAAGGTAAGAGAGATAAAGGAAAAAAATAAACAGATGGAACTACATCAAATTAAAAACTTCTGCACAGCTAAAGAAACCATCATCAGAAGGAAAAGGGAACCAATTGTATGGGAGAACATATTTGCCAATAATACATCAGACAAGGGTTTGATCTCCAAAAATATATAAAGAACTCATATGGTTCAACACTGGGAAGACAAACAAAGCAATTGAAAATTGGGCAAAGGATCTGACTAGACACTTCTCCAAGGAGGACATACAGATGGCCTATAGACATATGAAAAGATGCTCAACATCACTAGCCATCAGAGATAATGCAAATGAAAACAACGAGATATCATCTCACTCCTTTCAGAATGGTCATCACTAATAAATCAACAAACAACAAGTACTGGTGAGGATGGGGAGAAAAGGGAACCCTTGTATAGTGTTGGTGGAAAAGCAGACTTGTGCAACCACTATGGAAAACAGTATGGGACTTCCGACAAGATGGAGGCATAGGTGGACACACCTTACCTCCACGCACAACCAAGATTAGAACAACAACGATTTAGAGCTAGAATAACACATAGAACTGATAGAGAATTTATCTGAATGGAAGTTGGACAGCCAAGAAGTTGAAGTAGACTCGTTCATTCAGACTGGTAGGAGGAGCGCCTAAGAGGAGAAGCCCGGTGGGCACGGGTCGGTGGCACAGGGAGGTCGGGGAGTATTTGGCACGAACTCAGCGCATAAGCCATCTGGGGCATGCAAGATCACAGCCGTGGGCCCTGAGTACGAAAACAGCGGCTGGCGGACCCAGTGAGGTGGTGATTGTGGACCAGGGCAGAGCTCGCAACCCAGGATACCAGAGAAGGGACTGAGATCCCAGGAGAATGGAAATACCGCCATTGTTCCTTCCCGTCCCCGCTCCCACCCCCACCCCCACATATAACATCACAATCTAGCAACTGGGGTGCCCAGCCCCAGTGAACACCTAAGGCTCCGCCCCTCACCATAACAAGAGCAACCAGACTGAAAAAAAAAAAAGGAGAGACAGGGAGAGAGACATGTGTCCAACAGAAGAACAGATCAGTCCCCCAGGACTCATCTTTTTGAGTGACCAAGAAACAGCCAATCTATCAGATGCACAGTTCAAAACACTGGTAATCAGAAAGCTCACGGAATTGGTTGATTTTGGGTGCAAATTAGATGAAAAAATGCAGGCTACCATAAAAGAGATGAAGGAAGATGCACGGAGAACCAACAGTGAAAGGAAGGAAACTGGGTCTCAAAACAATAGAGTGGACAAGAAGGAAGGAAGAAAGAAACAACCAAGCAGGAAAACATGAAGAAATAAGAATTAAAAAAAATAAGGAGAAGCTTAGGAGCCACCAGGACATCTTTACACGTTCCAACACCCGAATTATAGGGGTACCAGAAGGGGAAGGGAAAAAGCAACAGATTGAGCACATATTTGAAAAAATAATAAAGGAGAACTTCCCCATTCTGGCAATGGAAATAGTCTTCCAAGAAATCCTGGAAGCTCAGAGCACCCCAAAGAAGTTGGACCCAAGAAGAAACACACCAAGGCACATCATAATTACATTAGCCAAGGTAAAAATGAAGGAGAGAATCCTAGAAGGAGCAAGAGATAAGGGGACAGTAACCTACAAAGGAGTTCCCATTAGACTGGCAGCTGATTTCTCAAAAGAGACCTTACAGGCAAGAAGGGGCTGGAAAGAAATATTCCAAGTCATGAAAGACAAGGACCTACATCCCAGATTGCTCTATCCAGCAAAGCTTTCATTTAGAATGGAAGGACAGATAAAGTGCTTCTCAGATAAGGTCAAGCTCAAGGAGTTCATCATCACCAAGCCCTTATTTTATGAAATGTTAAAGGGACTTATATTAGAAAAGAAGATAAAGAAAAAACATGTATAGTAAAAGGACAGCAAACTCACAATCATTAACAACCACACCTAAAGCAAAACCAAAAGAAACTAAGCAAACAACTAGAACAGGAACAGAACCACAGAAATGGAGATCACATGGAGGGTTAGCAACAGGGGGGTGGAAGGAGGAGAGAGGGGAAAAAGGTACAGAAAATAAGTAGCATAGAATGTAGGTTGAAAATAGATAGGGGGAAGGTAAGAATAGTACGGGAAATGTAGATGCCAAAGAACTTATAAGTATGACACATGGACATGAACTAAAGGGGGGGGATGTGTGTGGGAGAGGGTGTACAGGGTGGAGGGGAGTGAAGGGGGAAATGGGACAACTGTAATAGCATAATCAATAAAATATATTAAAAAAAAGAAAAAAGAAAACAGTATGGAATTTACTCAAAAATTTTTAAATACAACCACATTTGACCCAGTGATTTCACTACAGGGAATATGCCCTAAGAATTCCAAATCACCAATTCAAGAGAACTTACACATCCCTATATTTATAGCAGCACTATTCAAAATAGCCAAGAACTGGAAACAGCCTAAATGCCCATCAGTACATGAGTGGATTTAAAAACAATGGTACATTTACACAATGAAATACTCTGCAGCAGAAAGAAAGAAGGAACTCCTACCTTCTGCAACAGCATGGATGGAAGTGGAGAATATTTCACTAAATAAAATAAGCCAGTCAGTGATAGACAAATACCATATGATCTCACTTATTAAAGGAATCTAATAAACAAAATCAACTAATGAACAAAATCGAGCCACAGGCATGAAACCATGGAACAGACCGATAGTGGCCAGAGGGGAAGAGGGTGGAGGATAATGGTGGAAAGAAGGGAAGGGATTAGTCAAAGAATGTGTATGAATGACCCAGGGACATCGACAACAGTGTGGGGTTTGAATGTGGGAGCAGGGGGTAGGTTGGGAGGAAGGCAAAGGGAGGAAAAATTGAGACAATTCTAATAGAATAAAAATTTTAAAAAGCCAACTTGCAAGTGGAAGAAGATACTTGCCATAGATACACCTGAGAAAAGGTTAATATCCAAAATAAATTGAGAACCCGTACAACTTAACAGCAAAAAAAATACAAACACACAATTAGAAAAATAGGCAGAAGACCTGAACAGACATTTCTCCAAAGAGAACATAAAGATTGCTAATAGGTATATGAAAAGACACTCAACATCACCAATCATCAAAGAAATGCAAATTAAAACCACAGTGAGATGTCTACCACCTGTCAGAAAGAATGGTCATCATCAATAAATCAACAAAGTGTTGGGGAGAATGTGGAGAAAAGGGAACCCTCATGCACTCTTAATGAGATTGAGACTTGATATAGTCACTATGTGGGGGCATCCTCAAAAAATTAAAAAAAAATTACCATATGACCTAGCAATTCCACTTCTGAGTATTTCTAAAACACTAATTCAAAAATAAATAGACACCTCCATTTTCATTGTAGCATTATTTACAATAGTCAAGATATGGAACAACCCAAGTGTCCATTATCAATGAACAGATAAAAATAACAAGTGGTATATATGTACAATGGAATCCTCAGCCATAAAAATAATGAAATTTGCAAGAGCATGGATAGACATAGAGGGTATTATGCTAAGTAAAAGAAGTCAGAAATAGAAGATAGAGGTGTAGGTAGGTATACTTTGCCTCCTCGAACAACCCAAAGAAGAAGAACAACAAATTTAAACCAAAAAAACAACCAGAACTGCCAGAAAATAGAACTGCATGAAAGCCCAACAACCAAGGACTTAAAGAAGAAACATTAATCCAGAATGGTAGGAGGGGCAAAGACAGGCAGCTAGAGCAGAGGACACATGGCAGGAAGTCTGCATGGGCAAAGCAATGGCTGGCAGTCCACATTTGTGTGTGGATAAAATGGGAGAAACAACTTGGGGATGAGACAGACCACACAATCCAGGGTTCCAGCATGGGAAAAGAGAGCCTCAAAACCTCTGACTGAAAAAAACTGTGAGGGCTAATGTGGCAGGAGAAACTCCCAACCTCACAGGACAGTTTGTTGGAGAGACCCAGAGGGTCCTAGAATATACACAAACCCACCCACCCACTCACCCAGTAATCAGCACCAGAAGGGCCCAATTTGCTTGTGGGTAGCAGGGGAAGTGACTAAAAGCTGGCGGAGAGCTGAGCAAGTAGCATTGTTCCCTCTCAGACCTTCTCCCACATACAGTGCCACAATACAGGAACATTGGTTGCCCTGCCCAGGAGACTAACTAAGGCTCCACTCCTTAGCACATAACAGGTGTGCCAAGACAAAGAAATATGGCCCAATTGAAAGAACAGATAAAAACTCCAGGAAAAAGAAACTAAGTGGTGAAGAGAGCCAACCTATCAGATACACAGTTCAAAACACTGGTAATCAAGATGCTTACAGAAATGGTTGAGTATGGTCACAAAATAGTGGAAAAAGTGAAGGCTATACAAACTGAAATAAAGGAAAATGTACAGGGAACCAACAATAACAGGAAGGAAAATGGGAATCAAATCAATGATTTGGAGCAGAAGGAAGAAATAAACATTCAACTAGAACAGAATGAAGAAATAAGAACTCAAACAAATGAGGAAAGGCTGAGAAACCTCCATGAAAACTTTAAATGTTCCAACATCTGAATCATACGGGTGCCAGAAGGAGAATAGGAAGAGCAAAAATTGAAGATTTATTTTAAAAAATGATGAAGGAGAACTTCCCCAATCTGGCAAAGGAAATAGACTTCCAGGAAGTCCAGGAAGCTCAAAGAGTCCTAAAGATGTTGGGCCCAAGGAAGCACACAGCAAGGCATATCACAATTACGTTAGCCAAGATGAAAGATAAGGAGAGAATCTAAAAGCAGCAAGAGAAAAGGAGACTCCAATGAAGGAGTTCCCATAAGATTCTCAGTTGATTTCTCAAAAGAAACCTTGCAAACAAGAAGGGGATGGAAAGAAGTATCAGTCATGAAATGTAAGGACCTACTCTATTCAGCAAAGCTTTCATTTAGAATGGAAAGGCAGATAAACTGCTTCCCAGATAAGGTCAAGTTAAAGAAATTCATCATCACCAAGCCCTTATTACATGAAATGTTAAAGGGTCTTACCTAAGAAAAAGAAGAAGATCAAATAAAGAAGATCAAAACTATGAACAGTAAGATGACAACAAACTCACAACTATCAACAACTAAACCTAAAACAAAAACAAAAACAAACTAAACCAACAACTAGAATGGGGACAGAATCACAGAAATGGAGATAAGATGGAGGGTTTTCAGCAGGGAGGTAGAATGGGGAGAATGGGGTAAAAGGTACAGGGAATAAAATGCATAAATGGTAGATACAAAATAGACAGGAGGAGGTTAAGAATACTATGGGAAATGGAGAAGCCAAAGAACTTATATGTATAACCCATGGACATGAACTAAGGGGGTGGAATGCTGGTAGGAGGGGAGGTTCAGGGCAAAAAGGAATAAAGGGGAAAAAAGAATGGGACAACTGTAAAAACATAATCAATAACATATACTTTCAAAAGTCAAAAGTAGAAGACAAATGGCATATGATTTTATTCATATGTGGAATCTAAAACAAAATAAATCAAAAAACAAAATAGGAACAATAGATACAGAGAACACATTGATGGTCACTAGTGGGAGCAGAGTTGGGAGAAATGGGTGAAAAAGATGAAACCTATTAAGAAGTAAATAGTTGCAGTTACAAAATAGTCAAGAGAATGTGAAGTACAGCTTATGGAAGACAGTCAATAATATAACTATGTATGGTGTCAGATAGGTACTAGACTCATCAGGATAATTGCTTTGTTAGATATATAAATGTCTAATTGCTATGTTGTATAGCTGAAAGTAATATAATATTGCATGCCAACTGTAATGGTTGAGAGATCAAGAAAGCTGCATGCAAAAAAAAAAAAAATGAAACTTGACCACCAACTTACACCATACACAAGAATACATTCAAGATGGATAAAAGACTTAAATTTAAGTCATGACATTATAAAGCCCTAAAAGAAAACAAGGGAAGGAAAATCTCAGATATTCCACACAGCAATATTTTCACTTTTTGTCCCCTACAGCAAGGGACGTAAAGGAAAGGATAAACAAATGGGACTTCATCAAAATTAAAAGCTTCTGCATGGCTAAAGAAAATATCAGTAAAATGAAAAGGGAACCAACCATTTAGGAAAATATATTTGCCAATGATATCTCAGACAAGTGTTTGATCTCCAAAATATAACCAGAGACATTGAAAAAAAGAACAAGTTGACAGCAACCAGAGGGGAAGGGGGAGGGAGATAAGGAGGGAAAGGGGGAAGGGTCATCAAGAATCATGTATAAAGGACCCATGGACAAAGCCAAAGAAGGGAAGGATTGATGGTGGGAGGTGGGGCTGGGTGGGACAAGGGGAGTAGAGAAAACTGTACTTGAACAATAATTTTAAAAATTTCAAGAAAATAAAGAAAAATAAATTATAAAATTAAAGAAATTAATATATGAGATCACAGTGGCTCTTGAGACTATTTCATCACAAAGGAAAATATATTCCTTAGCTAGGCATGCATTGTATGTCTTAAGCAATACCTAAAATACCTTTGTCCATGGGCATAAGTGTTCTGAATGTTGGGGGTTGAGGGAATTGTTATTCAAAAGATAATAGTGTGAAGGGAAAGATAATAAATTTCTCTTTGCCCCTAAGGCATTTATCTGCCAATGACTGGATGTTGTTACCCTTGTATGCCTTTCTCCCTTTAGGCACAAATATGGAAAAGTGCTTCGAACTCAGAGTAAAATTTAAATAGGCCAGACATCTGCCTTCTAGCTATACATTATAGCTATAACTTTTGACACAGCCAAACTGCTAACAACTTTAGAGTTCCTTCCATCTGACACATTTTACCACAATTGCTAACATTTAATGTGTATTTTAGAAACCGACAATAAGTTTAATGACTTTGTAGTCAGTTTTCAGTAATTGTCTTTAGCCTGAGGGTCAGTGGTTTGGAGACAAGGTAAGAGCCAGTACTTTCTCATGTCCTCACTAACTAGTTGTATGACCTTGTGCAAGCCTCAAGTCTCCCACCTCATATGTTCATATAATGAGGGGGCCTAGACTCAAGAATACACAAAATCCTGGAGTTGGAAGGTCTTTGGAGAATACCATCTACTTCAATCACCTCTTTTTTTAGATCAAAAACAGCCATTGCTAATTTACCACTTACTATAGCCAAGTGTTATTTTAAGTGTTTTGTACATATTAGCTCAATAATTGACCTTATGATGGAGATGGTTACTGATATTATAGTCAGTGCTACTATAGCCATGATCTTTGTGTTCCTAAAAATCACCACTCTGTGCAAAATCATGCAATAAAACACAGGTCTTATAGTAGAGTGAGTTTGGGGTATAAAACTCAAGAAATTTTCAGTGGCACACTTTTAAAAAGGGGCATATAATAAAAACGGTAGCACATTTTTATAGATGTGAAATAGCTAATACATAATTAATACAATAAATACTGTACTTTACTTTGAAAAAGACCTGCAGCTTGCTTGTGGGGGCAGGTGCCTGCAGTGCCATGGCTTGCCCTCCTGCTCCATTTGCCACCTTGTATGCAGATAACAAAAGGAATACAAGGAAAGAGTGAGAGAAAAGATAGAGAGAGAAAACAGAGTTGAGAGAAAAATTACAAAATAGGCTGAAAAGAAAGTGGGAATATTAAGAGAGGGAAGGGTGTCTGACTGTGTGACCCACAGCATCTGCTTGTTATTGTGAATTGGGAGGAGAGAGGTTATCAAAAATCAGAGGGGAAGCTCTAACACCAGATATGGATGGGCGTGACATCTTGTCTGAGCCAGGTGTGTGCATGTTTGTATATTCTACTGAAGCTGGGTGTAGTTTTCTGAATGCATCTAGTGTTTCATGTATACCAACCAGGGTGTTGTGCTTAACTACTTTGAACAAATTGGTCTGTTCTTGGTAGTCCTTACAGTAGAACTGACTATATCTCTATCTTATGTATGAAAAATCAAAGGAGCACAAAGGTAAGTAAATAGTATAAGATCAGGCAGCTAAAAGAGGTAAAACCAGTACTTGAACAAAGGCCATGCTCTCACATGGTGCCACAGTGCCCTCCCAGTTCAGGGAGGAAATGAATGCTGTTGCAGCCAGTGCAATTCAGTTCCTAAGATCTCAAAGAAGGGAAGGGAAGGGAAGGGAAGGGAAGGGAAGGGAAGGGGAGGGGAGGGGAGGGGAGGGGAGGGGGAGGGGGAGGGAGGGGAGGGAGAGGAGAGGAGAGGAGAGGAGAGGAGAGGAGAGGAGAGGAGAGGAGAGGAGAGGAGAGGAGAGGGAGAGGAGAGGAGAGGGAGAGGGAGAGGGGGAGGGGGAGGGGGAGGGGAGGGGGGAGAAAGGAAAGAAAGAAAGAAAGAAAAGAAAGAAAGAAAGAAAGGAAGGAAGGAAGGAAGGAAGGAAGGAAGGAAGGAAGGAAGGAAGGAAGGAAGGAAGAGGAAGGAAAATGTGGCAGCTGGTAAATGGTTCAGAGAGAAAGAGCGAGTGATCACATAACTTTGACCACTATTCATCCTCCATATAGTGAATATATTTATTTCAATAGTCTACTCAGAGACAAACCCTAGGAAGCTAAGGTCCATGTTTCACATTCTCATATACACCTCCAAGCCATTATTACTCTCCTTTACCCCACAACTAAGAAATTGTGGTGTGCCTCTTAACATTTTGAAAGAACATAGGAAGGACAAGTATTTTCTGTATCAGTATAGAGTATTTTCTTAGCATGGCTGAAGGAGAGGGTGGGCATTCCTCAATGCACAAGGGCAATAATATACTGAGAAAGAGTGGGGGAGAGCCCTAATTTGTAGCATCTGCCAAATTTGTGGAGTAAATAGTCCCATCATGGCCAATTTCAAGCTACTAAGATTTATAACCAGCTTGCAAAAGACTTGAATATTTAGTATTCAGCTCTTCCAAGCCAGTAAAAGCAGGTTGACACAAGTCTGTAAGTTCCCTGACTCCCAGTGTTAATGGAAACTAGAAGCAGGCCAGACTTCAACACAATCAATACACCCACAGCTACAGTTATAGGAAAACCATAAAACCAAAGAGATGAATCCCAACTCCACTATACAGATTAATACACTGAGGCCAACAGAGGTTATTTAATTTCCCATGATTACACAGTATGATGATTAGATCAGTGGTGTTTACACTCCTATTACAGTTAATAGTGTAAAGCAGCAGTTCCCAAATGTTCACTCCCATGGAATCACTTGAAGGGCTTGTTTAACCACAGGTCACTACTCCCCACTCCCAGAGTTTCATTTTTTTTAAAAGCACATGAATAAACCTCAAAGGCCATAATACAAATTTATTCTGAATGTTTGCTATCAGTTGTTTTCTTTTTTCCACAATTTTTTTATTGTTCAAGTACAGTTGTCTCCATTTTCCCCACACTACTGTCCCTGACCATGGCCATCCCCACTTTCCACCCTTTATTTTACACCTCCCTTTGGTTTTGTCCATGAGTCCTTTATACATGTTCCTGAAAACCCTTCCCTCTTTCCCCCATTAACCCCTCCCCTCTAGTTACTGTCAGTTTGTTCTGAACTTCAATGTCTCTGGATATTTTCTGCTTCCTTTTCTATTTTGTTGCTTAGGTTCTACTTATAGGTTAAATCATATAGTATTTGTCTTTCATTGCTTGCTTTATTTTACATAGCATAATGCTCTCCAGTTCCATTCATACTGTTGCAAAGGATAGGAGCTCCTTCTTTCTTTCTGCTGCATAGTATTCCACAGTGCAAATATACCAGTTTTTTATCTGTGCATTTACTAATGGGTACTTATGTTACTTTCAGCACTTGGCTATTGTAAACAGTGCTGCTATACACATTGGGGTGCATAAATTTTTTTGGATTGGTGTTTCAGTGTCCTCAGGGTATAATCTCAACAGTGGAATTGCCAGGTCAAAAGGAAGTTCCATTTTTAGATTTCTGAGGAAATTCCATACTGTTTTCCACAGTGGCTGAACCAGTCTGCATTCCCACCAATGGTGCACTAGGGTTTCCTTTTCTCTACATCCTCTCCAACACTTGGTGTTTGTTGATTTGTTTATGATGGCCATTCTCATTGGTGTAAAATGTATCTCATTGTGGTTTTAATTTGCGTATCTCTGATGACTAATGCTGCTGAGCATCTTTTCATATGTCTCTGGTCCCTTTGTATGTCCTCCACAGAGAATTGTCTCTTCAAGCCCTTTGCCCATTTTTTAATTGAGTAGTTTGTCTTCCTGGAGTGGAGTCGTGTGTGTTCTTTATATATTTTGGAAAACAAACCCTTGTCCAAGGTATCATTGGCAAATATGTGTTCTCATACCATTGGTTCTCTTTCATTTTACTGATGTTTTCTTTAGCTGTGAAAAAGCTTTTTATTTTGTTGAAGTCCCATTTGTTTATTCTTTCCTTTATGTCTATTGCTCTAGGGGACGACATATCGGTGAAAATATTGCTGTATAGAATATCTTAGAATTTCCTGCCTAGGTTCTCTTCTAGGACTTTTATGGTGTCCCGACTTATATTTAAGTCTTTTATCCACCTTGAATTTATTTTTGCATATGGTGTAAGTTGGTGATCAAGTTTCTTTTTGCATGTAGCTATCCAGATCACCCAACACCATTTTGCTGAAGAGGATATTTTTACTCCATTTTATGCTTCTGCCCTCTTTGTAGAATAAAAATTGACCATGGAAGTTTGGGTTTATTTCTGGGCTCTCTATTCTGTTCCATAGGTCGATGTGTCTGTTCTTGTGCCAGTACCAGGCTGTTTTGATTAGTGTGGCCTTGTAATACAGTTTCATATCAGGTATTGTGATCCATCCTACTTCATTCTTCTTTCTCAAAATTGCTGCAGCTATTCAGGGTCATTTATGGTTCCATATAAATTTTCAAAGTGTCCTATATCTGTGAAGTATGCCATTGGTATTTTAATAGGGATTGTGTTGAATCTATAAATTGCTTCAGGCAGTATGGACATTTTGATGGTGTTAATTATTACAATCCATGAGCATCGTACATGCTTCTATTTGTTTGTGTCTTTCTTCAGTATTGTGTAGTTTTCTGAGTATAGGTCTTTTACCTCCTTGGTTAGGTTTATTCTTAAGTACTTCATTTTATTTTTGCTATGTCAAATGGGAGTTTTTTCCTGATTTCTGTTTCTGATATTTCATTGTTGTACAAAAATGCCTCTGACTTCTGGATATTGACTTTGTATCCTGCTGTTTTGCCAAATTCATTTATTAGGTCAAGTAGTTTTTTGGTGGAGTCTATAGAATTTTCTATGTACACTATTATGTCATCTGCAAACAGTGACAGTTTTGCTTCTTCCTTTCCAATTTGGATGTCTTTTATTTCTTTTTCTTGTGTGCTTGCTGTGGCTTGGACTTCCAATACCATGTTAGATAGAAGTGGTGAAAGCAGACATCCTTGTCTTGTTCCTGATCTTAGTGGGAAAGCTTTTAGTTTTTGCCTAAAACTAAATTTAAATTTATTGAGTATGATGTTGGCTGTATTTCTCTCATATGTGACCTTTATCATTGAGGAATGTTCCCTCTATTTCAACTTTTCTGAGTGTTTTTTATCATAAATGGCTGCTGTACTTTATTGAATACTTTTTCTGCATCTATTGATATGATCATGCAATTTTTGTCTTTCCTTTTGTTTATATGATGTATTATGTTTATTGATTTGCAAATATTATACATCCTTGCATCCCTGGGATGAATTCCACTTGATTATGGTGTGTGATCTTTTTAATATATTGCTATATGCAGTTTGCCAATATTTTGTTGAGGATTTTAGCGAGTATGTTCATCAGAGACATTGGCCTGTAGTTTTCTTTTTTTTTTGTTGTGTCTTTATCTGGTTTTGGGATTAGGATGATGCTGGCATTATAAAAAGAGCCTGGGTTTCTTCCACCTTCTTGGATTTTTTGGAATAGTCTGTGAAGAATAGGGGTTAGCTCTTCCTTAAATGTTTTGTAAAATTCTCCTGTGAAACCATCCAGTCCAGGAATTTTGTGTGTCAGGAGTTTTTTGGTTACAGCTTCGATTTCATCAGCTGTTATTGGTCTGTTCAGGCTTTCTGCTTCTTCCTCTTCATTGTTTTGGAAGACTATATTTTTCTAGAAATTTGTCCATTTCATCCAGGCTTTCAAATTTCTTGGCATGTAGTTGTTCATAGTAATTTCTTACACTCCTTTGTATGTTTGTGGTATCAGTTGTAATGTCTCCTCTTTCACTTCTGATTGTGTTTATTTAGGTCATCTCTCTTTTTTTCTTGATGAGTCTTCTTCAAGGCTTGTCAATTTTCTTAATCTTTTCAAAGGACCAGCTCCTGGATTCATTGGTCCTTAGAATTTTTCTTTTAGCCCCTATGTTGTTTAATTCTGCTCTCATCTTGGTTATCTCTTCCTTCTAATTGCCCTGGGCTGTTTTTGTTGTTGTTCCTCCAGTTCTTGTAGATGTAATGTTAGATTATTTATTTATAATCTTTCTGTCTTTTTAGGAAAGCTTCTATCACTATGAACTTCCTTCTCAGGACTCCCTTGTTGTGTCCCGTAAGTTTTGGGTTTTTGCAAGTTCATTTTCATTTGTTTCCAGAAACTTTTTGATTTCTTCCTTGATCTCATCTTAGCCCATTCATTGTTCAATAGCATGATATTCAATCTCCATGACTTTGAATGTTTTTGAGGGTTTTTTTTTAGGTTGGTTTCTAGTTTTATTTCTTGTGGTTGGAGAAAATGCTTCATATGATTTCAATTTTCTTGAATTTGTTGAGGCTTGTTTTGTGTCCTATCATGTGGTCTATTTTTGGAAATGTTCTATGTACATTTGAAAAGAATATGTATTTTGCTTCTCTGGGATGAAAGATCCTATATATATTAGTTAAGTACATTTGTTCTAGGACACTGTTCAATGGTGCAATATCTTTGTTGATATTTTGTTTGGAAGACTATCCATTTTTGACAATAGGGTGTTAAAATCCCCTACTATAATTGTGTTGCTGTCAATATCTTTCTTGAAGTCATCCAAGATTTTCCTTATATGTCTGGGTGCTCCTATATTGGGTGCATATATGTTTGTAATGTTTATGCCTTCTGGATGGATTCTTCCCTTGAGTATTATGATGTGTCCTTCTGGGTCTCTTTTTGTGGCCCTTGTTTCAAAGTCTGTTTTGTCTGACATGAATATGGCTACCCCAGCTTTTTTTCCTGTCCATTTGCTTGGAATATTTTTTCCCAACCCTTCACTTTTAGTCTGTGTAGGTCTTTTGTTCTGAGGGAGGTCTCTTTTAGGCATCACATGTGTGGGTCATGATGATCTTATCCATTCAGCTACTCTATGTCTTTTGATTGGAGCATTTAATCCACTTAAATTTATGGTTATTAATGATAAGTACTTATTTATTGCTATTTTACTTTCTTCATACCTGTGTTCCTCTCTCTTTCACTCTTTTTCTTCCCTTTCTTAAAGCAATCCCTTTAGCATACCCTGCAGTGCTGTTTTGGTGGAGGTGTATTTTTTCAGCCTTCTTCTGTCTGGAAACTCTGTATTTCACCTTCCATTTTAATTGAGATCCTGCTGAATAGAATAGTCTCAGTTGCAGGCCTTCAATCTTTATTACTTGGAATACTTCTTGCCATTCCTTTCTAGCGTGTAGTGTTTCCATTGAGAAATCAGATACTAGCCTTATCTGGGCTCCCTTGTATGTTACTTCCTGTTTCTCCATTGCTGCCTTTAAGGTTCTGTCTTTGTCTTAGAATCTTGCCATTTTCATTATGATGTGTCTTGGAGTGGGTCTCTTTGGGTTCCTCTTGATTGGGACCCTCTGTGTTTCCTGGATTTATGTGACTTTTTCTCTCATCACATTAGAGAAGTTTTCCATCATTACTTTTTTAAACAGGTTTTCTATCCCTTGCTCTTCTTCTCCCTCTGGTATCCCTATTATATGGATATTATTACATTTCATGTTGTCCTGCAGCTCCCTTAATACTTTGTCCTTCTTTTTGAGTCTTTTTTTCCTTTTCTTGCTTTTTTGGGGAGTTTTTTTCTACCTTGTTCTCCAGGTCTTTTATCCAATCCTCTGCTTCATCTAGCCTCCTTTTGATTCCTTCTACTGTGCTCTTCAATACAGAAATTGTATTTTGCATTTCCTCTTGGCTCTTGTTGATAGTTTCTATTTCCTTTTTCATGTTGATATAGTTTGCAGTAAGTTCTTTGTAGTTTTCCTGTAGTTTTTGGCAATTACAGTGAGCTCATTAAGCTTCCTTATAACCATTGTTTTGAACTCAATATCTGATAATTGACTTGCCTCTATTTCATTTAGTATTCTTTCTGAGGATTCCTCTTTTCCTTAAAGTTGGGGTTTGTTTCTTTGTCATCCCATTGTTTGTGAGAATATTCTTGTTAGCCTCTGCTGCTTAAATTGATCTGTTTGGACTCCCTGAGTTTGTGGTGTAAACTTCTATGATAGGAAATCTGTGAGATTCAGTGGTGCAGTTTCCTTGATCTCCTGAACTTGTTGCTCTTGAGATGCCATTTATATTGGCTCTCTGGATGTAATTGGGTTTTGATTGTTGCTGGGTCATTCTTTGGTGGAGAATGCTTCCCTCCAGCTGGTTGACTAAGGGTCACTCCACACACCACGTCTTGTATGCTGTTGTGTGCAGGTGCTGCCAGAAGAAAACCACAAAGCCCAGGAAACAAATGCACATCAACAATAATATCCCCCTTCCCATCCTGCAATCTCAGTATCAACAACAAATGAGCCAGTATTAATAAGGGTTTAAAAAGATTAAGAGTATTATAAGAGTGGAGAGAAAAAATAAACTATAGTATAAATTCTAGTGACTTAATATGCACAAACTTACTGGACAAGAAATGAATGTTAAAAAACTATACAGGAAAGAAAATATCACTCATTATGGAGAAAACCACAGTGGATTTTATCTCGATAGCCTCTAGTATTTACCACTGTTTTTTCTTTCTGGATCTGCCTCTGATAATATCAGATGTTGGCCTGGTCTGACCTTAGGCAGCCTGCTCTGAGACTGCCAGAGATCTGCTGTTTATGACTGTCTCCTTCACTTGTTAATGTAGTAGTCACTTTGCACTCACCACTCAGGACTAAGCCCCATAGGGTGGGGCAGAATTCTTCTTGAGGTTGGGGCTATTGTTTCCCCTCGGTCTGCTGCTGCTTGGAGGGGAGCGATCTGAGCAGGATGTCTGCCGCAGTATGGATGATGAGTCAGCACCAGATCCTGGTGGCCACTCTCTCAGTCCCCCCCCCCCCGCCCCCCCATAAGCCTCTGTCCCCAGTTTCTCCTGAAGTATCTCTAGTCCCTCTGCCCCCACATTGCCAGGGATCTATGTCTGTAGCTGACTCCTTCAGTTATTAATCTGGTCACTCTGCACTCAGCAGTCAGGCTTAAGCACCACAGGGCCCAGGCAGTCTCTCTTGGGGGCAGGCTGTTGTTTCCCCCACAGGCTGCTGCCACTCAGAGGGAGTGATTTGCCTGAGCGCTGATGGCTGACACCCATTGGGGGAAGACTCAGCACTGGGATTCCTGTGGCTACTCTCTCCCCACTCTCCCAAAAGCTTCTATACCCAATCTCTCTTCAGTTATCTCCATCCCACTCTGCTCCTGCGTTTGCCAGAACCCCACATAAGTGACAATAAATGAAAATGTGTGCGTTGGTCTTTTAAATGGCTCTTTGCCTCTCCAGCAATCTGTCTCTGGCAGAGAGCAACCCTGCCACTTTTTACCACCAGCTGTTATCTGTGTACTTTTTGGGTCCTGGTGTTCTAGGCTGGGGATCCTAGCTTAGGGTTTAGACCCCATTCTTCTCAGGGGGATCCAAACTGCTGCTTAATTATCCCTCTGGCGCTGCCGTCTGTGGGTGCCCAGCCAGCTCTCTCAAGTCTCCACCATATTCCTTATCAGACAGGTTGTGCTGAAGGCAATTCTTCTGTCTGTCCAAGGTTATAAGGATTCTGGCTCACTATTGTTCAGTTATTTGAGTTCTGGGTAATTTCTCCACAATTTAGTTGTAATTCCAGACCGGTCATGGAAGAGGGTTAGTGTGGCTTCCACTCTGCCATCTGGCCAAATCACCACAGCTTCAAATTCACTACATCTTTGTGGGGCTCCAGAGGATTCCTACTCCCTTATGTGCATACCTTATAGGACCTCCCTGCAAATATTGGTGGGATTGGTATATAATGGGACTTCACTTCTATAATTAAGCTATATCAGAAGGTAAAAATAAAGGGGTTTTATAGATACAATTAAAGTCCCTAATCAGTTGACTTTTAGTTAATAAAAAGAGATATTATTTTAGGTGGGCCTGATCTTTATTTTTTAACATATATTTTATTGATTATGCTATTACAGTTGTCCCATTTTTTTCTCCCCTTTATTCTCCTCCACTCTGCACCTCTTCCCACCAGCATCCTCCCTGACTTGGTTCATGTCCATGGGTCATACCTGTAAGTTTTTTGGCTTCTCCATTTCCTAAACTGTTCTTAACTACCCCCTATCTATTTTGTACCTACCATTTACACTTCTTATTCCCTGTACATTTCCCCCCATTCCCACCCTCCCCACTGATAACTCTCCATCTGATCTCCATTTCTGAGATTCTGTTCCTGTCCTAGTTGTTTGCTTAGTTTGTTTTATTTTTAGGTTCAGTTGTTGATAGTTGTGAGTTTGTTGTCATCTTACTGTTTGTATTTTTTATCTTCTTTTACTTAGATAAGTCCCTTTAACATTTCATATAATAAGGGCTTGATGATGACACATTCCTTTAACTTGACCTTATCTGGGAAGCACTTTATCTGCCCTTCCATTCTAAAAGATAGCTTTGCTGAATAGAACAATCTTGGATGTAGGTCCTTGCCTTTCATGACTTTGAATACTTCTTTCCAGCCCCTTCTTATTTGCAAGTCTTCTTTTGAGAAATCAGCTGAGAGTCTTATGAGAACTTTTTCATAGATAACTGTCTCCTTTTCTCTTGCTGATTTTAAGATTCTCTCCTTATCTTTCATCTTGGCTAATGTAATTGTGATGTGCCTTGCTGTGTACTTCCTTGGGTCCAACTTCTTTGAGACTCTCTGATCTTCCTATTCCTTTGCCAGATTGGGAAAGTTCTCCTTCATCATTTTTTCAAATAAATCTTCAATTTTTTGCTCTAGGAAGAGCAAAAAAATAGGAATTCTCCTTCTGGCACCCGTATGATTCAGATGTTGGAACATTTAAAGTTGTCCCAGAGGTTCCTCAGACTCTCCTCATTTTTTGGAACTCTTATTTCTTCATTGTACTCTAGTTGAATGTTTATTTCTTTCTTCTGGTCCAAACCATTGATTTGAGTCCCATTTTCCTTCCTGTTACTGTTGGTTTCATGTACATTTTCTTTTATTTTACTATTCATAGCTTTCACTTTTTCCTCTTTTGCAACCATACTCAACCATTTCTGTGAGCATCTTGATTACCAGTGTTTTGAACCCTGCATGTGATAGGTTGGCTCTCTCTTCGTTGCTTAGTTGTATTTTTTTTCCTGGAGTTTTGATCTGTTTTTTCATTTGGGCCATATATTTGTTGTCTTGGTCAGCCTGTTAGGGGTGGAGTCTTAGGCATTCATCAGGGCAAAGCAACCCATGTTACTGCATTGTGGCACTGTATGTGGGAGAAGGGTCTGAGAGGGAACAATGTTGCTTCCTCACCTCTCGGCCAGCTTTCATCCATGTCCTGCACTATCCACAAGCAAATTGGGCCCTTCTGGTGCTGATTCCCAGGTGGGTGGGTTTGTGTACATTCTAGGACCCTGTGGTTCTCTCCAACAAACTCTCCTGGGAGACTGGGAGTTTCTCCCCCCTGCCACAACCCCCACAAGTTTTTTCAGTCAGAGGTTTTGTGGCTTTATTTTTCCCATGCTGGAACCCTTGGCTGCGTTGTGTGTCTTGCTCCCCTAGTTGTTCTTACTGGTTTATCTGCACACAATTGGGAGACTACCTGCTTCACCAGCCACTGGCTAGCCCAGTCCCCTAGCCGTGCCTCACCTGCCCCTGTCTTCTAGCCACTGCCTTGCCATGAGTCCTCTCTGCCCTGGCTGCCCATCTCCACCCATCCTACCGGTCTAGATGAATGTTTCTTCTTTAACTCCTTGGATGTCGAACTTCCATACAGTTTGATTTCCTGGCAGTTCTGGTTATTTTTCATGCTTAAATTTGTTGTTGTCCTTCTTTTGGTTGTGTGAGGAGGCAAAGTGTGTCTACATATACCTCCATCTTGGCCAGAAGTCTCTTGGTGGCCCTGATCTCATCAGTGAGCCCATTAAGAGAGAGAGAGAGAGGAATGGAAAAGAAGAAAATGCCTTCCTCCAAGGAGAATTGAAATGGTTTCTGGGAAGAGACACTTGGACCCTCAAAGTGAGGGGAATCTATAACAAGGAGCTCACAGGGCAGAGAGAGTATGTTGAATGAAAGACAAAAAATATGAGGGTGCAGAGGAATTTGTGAAATAAAAAACAGGCCAGAACAATTGGTATAGAAAAACACTGTATTTAAAAAAATATTTTACTAATTACACTATTAAAGTTGCCTAATTTTCCTCCTTTGTCCCCATCCACCCAGCATCCCCCACTCCTTCAGGCAATGTCCACATCTTTGTTCATATCTATGGGTCATGCATATAAGTTCTTTGGCTACTCCATTTCTTATACTGTACTTTATATCCCCATGGCTATTCTGTAACTACCTATATGCACTTCTTAAGGCCCTCATCTCTTCTCCCATTCCTCCAGATGCTCCTCACATCTGGCAACCATGAAAACACTTCATATTCATGATTCTGTTTGTGTTCTTGTTTGCTTAGTTTGTTTTTTAGATTCAGTTGTTGGTGGATATGTATTTATTGCCATTTTATTGTTGATATTTTGATCTTTTTCTTAAATAAGTCCCTTTAACATTTTATATAATAATGGTTTTGTGATAATGGACTCCTTTGGTTTTTTTCCTCTCTGGGAAGCTCTTTATTTGCCCTTTGATTCTAAAAGATATCTCTTCTGGGTAGTGATCTTGTCAGTAGGTCCCTACTTTTCTTGACTTTTAATATTTCTTGCCAATCCCTTCTAGCCTGCAAAGTTTCTTTTGAGAAATCAGCTGACAGTCTTATGGGAATTCCCCTGTATGTAACTGCTTTTCTCTTGCTGCTTTTGAGATTCTCTCTTCATTTTTAAACGTTGGGATTTTAATTATGATGTGTCTTGGAGTGGGTCTCTTTTCATCCATCTTGCTTGGGATTCTTTGTGCTTCCTGGACTTGAATATCTGTTTCTTTCACCAAATTATAGATGTTTCCTTTCCTTAGTTTTTCATGTAGATTTCCAATTTCTTGCTCTTTCTCTTCTCCTCTGGCATCCTTATGATACAACTGTTGGAATGCTTAAAGTTATCCTGGAGTCTTCTTACACTATCCTAATTTTTTTAATTATTATTTTTTCTTGTCATTATGACTGATTGAGTTTTGTTTCCTTATGTTTCAAATCATTTATCGATTCTCAGCTGTATCCACTCTACTGTTGATCCCTGTAAATTGTTCTTTATTTCAATTAGTGTATCCTTCATTTCTGATTTGATCTTTTTATGCTTCTGACATCCTCACTAAGTTTTTTGAGCATCCTTATAAACAGTGTTTTGAACTCTGCATCTGATGTATTGCTTATTTCCATTTTGTTTAGTTCTTTTTCTGGAGCTTTGATCTGTTTTTTCATTTGAGCCATGTTTCTTTGTCTTCTCATTTTTCCAGCCTCCCTGTGTTTGTTTCTATGTATTAGGTACAGCTTCCATGACTCCTTGTCTTCATAGTGTGGCCTAATGTTGTAGGGTCATGTGGTACATCCTCCCCCATCATCCAAGCTGGGTGCTCAAGGTATGTCCTTTATGTGTGCTGAGTATGCCCTCCTCTTGTGGCTGAGACTTGATTACTGTTGGCAGGTCAATGGGAGGGATTTACCTAGGCCATTGAGTTGCAACGACAGCTATGCCCACTGACTGACCACTGATGTCCTCCCTCCATAGAAGACCCAGTGAGCAGAGGCAGAGTGGTGGTGCTTTGATGTGGTCTGTAGCTGTCCATTGGATGTTCAGGCTCTGGGGTTTCCCATGTGGTGCTGACCAAGGTCAGCCACCACCCATGTTCTGCCTGAGGCCACCCAGTGTGATCTACAAAGCAAACTGAGATGGCTGCTACTTGTGCTAGGCTTGGAAGTTCC
The DNA here is from genome assembly GCF_019186645.2 of Phyllostomus hastatus. Taxonomy (NCBI): domain Eukaryota; kingdom Metazoa; phylum Chordata; class Mammalia; order Chiroptera; family Phyllostomidae; genus Phyllostomus; species Phyllostomus hastatus. The sequence continues at coordinate 45,882,767 of NW_025334041.1, forward strand.
CAAGTGAAGCCAAGCTGTGAATCTAGGCTGGGTGCTGTTCGTGCCAGTCCTAGGGTCACTTAGCAAGAGGTTTGGGGGCTGGGAACTCATTGAGGCTGGCTGTTGCTTGTTTAAGAAGATTTAGGAAGATGTGAAGGATGAGCCAAGGCCAGCCATTCATATGGAAAAGCCACTATTAATAGCTTGGGTAGGCCTGTAAATTGGGTGGGATGGAACCTTAGGGAAATGCCAGGTCAGGGAAAGCAGTGGAGCCAAGTGGATGTAGTCTCTGATATGGCTCTTGCCTGCCAGCTCTGTGGCACTGGAGGGGGAGGGTTCAGAAAAGGAACAATGACCTTTGACTGGCATTCTGTTTGGGACAAAACTGTCCTCTAGCTCTCACCCTTATGCCAGACATTTTATTTTCTCCTCGTATGCCACTTTCAAGTTGCTACCCTAGTGATGGAGATCAGAGAGAATGAATCTGAGTAAGTCCATGTGCAGGTCTTTATTAGGAATGCTTAGGAATCAAGCAGTTTCTTTCACTGACAATCCCCACTGGTTTTTACAGCTGTAAATTATGGGGACTTATCTTCCTGGCACTGGAACCTTGGGCTGGGGGGTCTGGTATGGGCTTGGGACCCCTCATTCCTGAGATATCCCTCCCAAATTTTTATCCACTACACATGGATGTGGGACCATTCCACATCTGTGTCTCCACCCCTCCTACCAGTCTGAATGGATGTGGTTTCTTTATTTAAAAACAAAAAAAGATTTTATTTATTTATTTTTAGAGAGGGGGAGGGAGAAAGAAAAAGAAAGAAACACCAATTTTATTTGCCTCTCAGCTGCCCCCCACTGGGGGCCTGGCCTATAACCCAGGCATGTGCCCTGACTGAGAATCAAACTGGCAACTCTTTGGTTCACAGTCCAGCACTCAGTCCACTGAGCCACACCAGCCAGGGCTGATGTGATTTCTTTAATTCCATAATTGTTGAACTTCCATTCAACTTGATTTCTCACAGATCAGAGAAATGGTTATTCTACAGTTTAGTTATAATTTTGATGTGTTTGTGTGATGAGGTAAGCCATGTTTACCTATGCCTCCATCTTAACAGGAAGAGAAGATTGTATTTTGACATCCCAAGTTTGAGACTTCCTGCTTTGCTTATTTATGGAGAAAGAGGCCTGAATGTTGGGAGTAAAGTCAAGGATGGAGATATGGATATCAGAGATCACTATGCACTAACCATTGTTGAAACAGTAAACATTGGTGAGATTATTAACTAAGAGAAGAAAAGGGCCAAAGAAGAACCTTGAAGAAAAACCACATTAAAAGTCCAAGTAGTCTTTTCTTAGATGTAAATTAAAAATGGCATCTAACCAACAATCAATGAATCACTACATTAGTATAAATTTCATACTTATCTGTTGAAAGGAAAAAAAGACCTGAAATATGCCCTACCATGGCAGGTATTATTCACTTCTAAGTATTCAATGTGTTAAAAATTAGAAGGTGGTGCTATAACAGTGGTTTCTAGACAAGAAACCTCTAGAAATGCAACTTCTCAGACACCACTCTAGACCTAAAGTTTGCTAGTAATCTGTTTTAACTAGACTTGCTAGAGATTCTGTTCACCGTAAAGTTTGAGTTCTCAGTACTGGTTGCAAAGAGTAAAAGGGTTGTCTGATCTAAGGAATGTTGGCTATTGGGTTATCAGAAAAAAAATCAATTTAAACATAAGATCAAACACAGATCATGTTGAAAAAAATGTTCTCAGAACAGATACAGATTCTTTGCCTCAAAATGTGTTGGTTCTTTGAAGATCTACAACTAAAAATGTGTATAAGAATATTCTAAAGCAATGGTAGTAAAAGAAGACTAGGGTGTGATTTAAGGCCATCAATTGATCATTATTCTACAAAAGTTCTATAGCTGGAGAACCCCAGTTTTATCATAAGATGGGAAGAGTAGACATAGCCACATCTCATCCTCTAGCATATACAGATGAAATATAAAGCCCAATAAATTCTGAAAACCCATTTGTCACACATAAGCTTAGAATGTGTATTATATGGCAAGGATTGTCTCTGTTGTGATACTTGGATTAAATAATTCACTTTCAAAACATCTTTGAAAGTTTGTTATAGAGAAATATAAAAGCTCATCAGTATCTCTGTTATGTTGTTGCTGATTTATTGTTATCAATGCTTTGTATCAGAGAGTGCTTTTGACTGCAAGTGAGAGAAAACCCCAACCCAGACAGCTGAAGCAGTAGGAAAATGTGAGTATGAGCTCAGAGGTAGGGCAGCTTCAAGCTCAGCACCACAAGGCACCAGCTTCCCACCTTCCTCTTGTATTTGTTCTTTCACAGGCAGACAGCAAATGGTCCCAGCTGTTCCCATCCTCACATCCAAGCATGACAATGTCCAAAAGAAAAGGAAGGATGAGCTATTTCTTGCAGCTCTTTTTTAACAGCAAGGAAATCTTTCCTAAAAACTACCCAACAGACTTTTCCTCTTATCTTACTGTCTAGAATTGGGTGGCATGTCAGTTGTTGTCTTACCCACACAGTTCTCACTAAATGTCTTTCTGTAAATCTGGATATTTATTTTATGAAGAGGAGTGGAACTTTCCAGATTCATGAACCTTGTAGTTTTCTAGGTTTCCCTGGGATGTTTACCAAGTAGAGCTGGTATTTAGGCCTTTTAATAAAGCTATTGAATCTATATTCCTTTTTCTATTGGTAAGGATACAGCTGGTCACAGTAAGGGTAACTGTATAACCATGACTGGCTCAGATGAACTCCATGTTTTGTAACAGATGTTTGGAAGCCAACCACTACTATCACAACAAGTAATAACTTTCATTAACACTTACTATATGTATTTTGTATTGTGCTAGGGACTAAGCTAAACTCTTTGCACATATTATATCATTTAAAATAAATTCAGAAGGTATATGCTTTTACTAATTTTGTTACACCTGAGGAAACAGACTGAGATTGGTGAATCACTTCAAATTACACACCCAGTAGATGCTGAACCAAACACAAGACTAAAGATCCTTCTAAAGACTTCTCTGCTATATGGAGAGAATACATTTAAAAATATTTTGTATATTTATTTTTTAATATTTTATTATTTTTTTAGAGAGGAAGGGAGGGAGAGAGAGAGAGAGAGAAACATCAATGTCTGGTTGCCCCTCAGGTGCCCCCTACTGGGGACCTGGCCTGCAACCCAGGCATGTGCCCTAGACTGGAAATTGAACATGTGAACCTTTGCTTCGCAGTCCAGTGCTCAATCCACTGAGCCACACCAGCCAGACTCCTTTGTAAATTTAAATGCACTATTCCTACATGAGGACTATTTTCAAGCAAGCATGGCCTAAACCTCAAAAAAAGGAAATAGGAGAGAAGATACCAAGTAAGTGTGAACTTTTTTACTTTAAGTGCATTCAATCTATCAAACTTTAAAAATTTTACCCTAAAACATGAAACTAATCTGTTTGTGGCTTTTATGATGTCATGGAGAAGAAAAAAGTACCCCCAAATCAGAGAAAATCAAATGCCTGAATTTTGAAGAAGTGAAAAAGAGTAGATTGTAACCTAACAGCTGACATTTGTTGAGTCCTTCTTCTATTTCTGAGATTGTTCCAACAGTTTTGTGATGCAGAATTATTATTATCTGCATGTTATACATGAAATATTGGACTTATGGGGTTTCTAAAATAATCAAATAAGTGGGTAAGTAAGTAAAATATTTAGAATAATTACTGGCACATACTAAAGCCATCCATAAATGTAGGTTGTTATTACAGAGAAATCACAGTTGTCTTTATGCCTGCAACGCACTATTTTTATTTATTTCATTTATACTTAATTAACTTATAGCTGTTATTTTCTTTTCTAACTATTTTTATTAGCAATATTTTCTATCAATATTGCATATCAAAGGAAAATACAATGTTAGTAGATTCATTTTGAAGATAAAGAAACAGAGGCAAGTAAATTAAGCAGTTGATGTAAGATTCTGTGATCTCTTTGGTGATTGAAGCAGGGCTAGTACCACTAACATTAGGAGCCAATGACACTTACAACTCATATATCTGACTCACCAGTATCAACTACATCTGAATTTAGCCTCTTCAGCAGTCTTGTGCTTAGGAGCTGAATTCCTCAGCTGAGCTTAAATTGCTGATCTGTTATTTACTGAACTATTCTTTTTTTCTTCCCTTTGTCTTTCTGGCCTTTGTCTGCCAGTAGTCATAAAAATTTCATATAATGACAGGTAAGGGACTAAGAAAAGATGCAGGCATATGAAATCTGACACTTGAAAGATGTATTTGTCCCAGAATATGCTTCAAACAAAGTATTTTTCAGGGCATTACAATAACAATGAAAGAAACCCAGTCCTTGCCAATGCTGAATTATTTTGACATAAGAGTCATTTTGCTTTACCTCATAAAAATAGGTTTGTTTCTTACATACATTTAAATCATTGGTATGCCTGAATAGTTTGAGAATGAGAGGTTTAGCAAATTCTGAGATGTGAGAGCAATGGTTTTATTTGTCTGTTAATGCATCCATCCTTCCATCCCTCCATCCATCCATCCATCCTTCAGGAATTTACATCTCTTCATTGTGGGTCCTACTAGCAAACAGTTCCCACTAGATGGCTGCAACAAATCTTTGGAGATTTATTCTACTAGGAAGAGTGGATCATGCCAGGTTCATGGACCCCTACTTTTGTAGGACTCCCTGGGATATTTATCCAGTAGAATTGGCATTTGGTCATTTTACAACATTCCTAAATATTTTTAATTTTTCTATTGGATAAAATATTAACTCTAAATTCAATTCCTTCCTTTTCTTCTAATCTGGAATCAATGTGTTAAATCAAAATGTATTTGTTTACTAATATAATCAAGGACCACCTCATAAAGGAGCTTGAAAAACTGATCCACAAGTATGTGGAAACAATGTGTAAATGTGTGTGTGTAAATGTGATATGAATGATATAAATTTTTAAAAAATGTTTAACTTTTATCTCCTAATTGACTTGACATTATTATAAACAAGAAAGAATATCTTTTACCAAGGAAAGGGAGGTTGGTTGGTCCTACTCATGGCTCTCTTCACCTCCCTCCCTCCCTCAAAATGAAAAATCAAAGAGCTTCCTGGTATTGTGGAAGTAATTGTAAGAGTGACTCATCCATTTCTTCAACCAATTAAGCACACATACAAAATCCTATTGACTGTTTTCTGTTATTACACTAGAGTTAAGAGAGATAGTTTTCCAATCCACCCAGGGGCCTTGAGGTGTCAATGATTTGCAACTGACTTTCTTCATTTATTTGGGTTGTCTCTGATTTCCAGTTTTAGTCACAGAGCCTTACTCCTAGATTCTTGGGTAGTTCCAGCAACCTCAATTATCAAAGAACATTCCCCTTGGGCCCTTTCCCTGTGTCTTCTTTAGTCTCCCTCCAAAGCACCTCAGGTTCTATAAAAATTTCTCTACCCAAACCCAAGGAGTAGACTTCATCTTGTGTCCTGGTTTCACTGATGGTTATAGTCACTCTATGTACCACCAGTTCTTCTAATACACTGGAGAAGAGAGCTTCACATCCATGAGTGAATAGGAAGAAGGCAGACACTACCAAAAAGATCCAATAGAGAATGGCAAAACCTAGAAACCATTCAGATACTTCACAATATAAAGGTTAATTCCCTTAAGATATCCCCTGCATCCCAGCATGATAAATTAGCACATGGCTCCTTCCCTTTAGTGATATTAGAAAGAGCTCCTTTCCATTCCCCTCTATTCCCTCTTCAAGCCCTAGGAAGAGCTGGGTTCTATGCAGGGACAGAGTGGGATGAAGAGTGGTAAGAGATAATCCTTTCCACAATATTATATCACTTTATAAAACCCTATAACATGCATCATTGACTATAAAATAATTTGCATTATTACAACATTAAATAGATGTTATATCATATTTCTACATATACAAACACATATGGATGGAATTGTTTATGTACGAGTGTGTACAGATTTCCTTTTTTCTCAAGTCAACCAAAAAATATCCTGTAATTTCCAGGCTATTCTCTTCCTCCTTCAGTCCTGTGAAGAGGATGAGTTCTCTCTCACTGTGAGAGATACTGTTTATTTACACAATGTAGGGATTTATAGAGAAGAGTAGTAGGAGAAAGTAAGAACAAATGTTTTTTGCAAAGTTCAAGGAAAAGGTGACAGAGTAGATGTAGAGAGAGAGGGTAATGGAAAGAGAGCTATATATTCTGATTCCTTTTAGTGTACTTTGTAAAAGTAGGTAAGGTAAGGAAGGTATGTTTGGCTATTAAATGCACTTGATTCTTGTTTTATGTTATTTTATTTTTATCATTATTTTTCTAATCCTCACCCAAAGATATGTTCAATGATTTAGAAGGAGAGGAAAGGAAAGAAAGAGGCATCCATGTGACAAAGAAACATCAATTGTTTTTCTCTCACAAGCTCCCAACACAAGATTTGCCACCAGCCAGGCACTTGCCCTGACTGAGAATCAAACCCACAACATTTTTGATGTACAGAATAATGCTCCAACAAATTGAGTCATCTGACCAGATCATCATTCATATTTTATTTTATTTTTAAAGACTTTTGTTGTTATTCTATTACCGTTGTCTCAATTTCCTCCCCTTGGCCCTATTCCTCCTAGCCCACCCCCACTCCCACAGTCAATTGCCACACTGGTATCCATGGGTGATTCATACATGCTCTTTAACTAGTCCCCTCCCCTTATTTCCACCATTATCCACCTCCCACTTTCCCTTGGCCACTGTCATTCTATTCCATGTGTTCCATGACTGTGGTTCTATTTTGGTCATTAGTTTATTTTGTTCATTAAATTCCTTTTATAAGTGAGATCATATGGTATTTTTCTTTCACTGCCTGACTTATTTCACTTAGCATAACACTTTCCAGTTCTATCCATGCTGTCACAAAAGTTAAGAGTGCCTTCTTTCTTTCTGCTGCATAGTATTCCATTGTGTAAATGTACCACAGCTTTTTGATCCACTCATCTACTGATGGGCACTTAGGCTGTTTCCAGCATTTGGCTATTTCAAATAGTGCTGCAATGAACATAGGGGTGCATAAGTTCTTTTGAATTGGTGATTTGGGATTCTTAGGGTATATGCTCAGACACAAAATCACTCGGTCAAATGGCATTTCCATTTTTATTTTTTTGAGGAAATCCCATACTGTTTTCCACAGTGGCTGCACCAGTCTTCATTTCCAACAGTTCACCTTTACTTCACATTCTCACCAGCACTTGTTTGTTTATTTATTAATGATGGCCATTATGATATGTGTGAGGTGATATCTCATTGTGGTTTTAATTTGTATCTCTCTGGTGGCTAGTGATGTTGAGTATCTTTTCCTATGTCTATGGGTCATCTGTATGTTTTCCTTGGAGAATTGTCTAGTCAGGTCCTTGGCCCATTTTTTAATTGGATTGTCTTCCTGGTGTTGAGTCCCATGAGTTCTTTATATATTTTAGAGATCAAAGCCTTGTCTGATGTATCAGGGGCAAATATGTTCTCCTGTATAGTCAATTCCCTATTCATTTTGATGATGGTTTCTTTAGTTGTGCAGAAGCTTTTGTATTTGATGTAGTCCTATCTGTTTATTTTTTCCTTTATTTCACTTATCTTAGGAGATATATCATCAAAAGTATTGTTAAGTGGGATATCTGAAATTTTACTGCCTATGTTTTCTTCTAGGACATTTTATGATATCATGACTTAGGTTTAGGTCTTTAATCCATTTTGAGTTTATTCTGGTGTATGGTGTAAGTTAGTGTCTAGTTTCATTTTTCTTTTACATGTACCAGTCCAGTTCTCTCAACACCATTTATTTAAGAGGATATTTTTACTCCATCATATGCTCTTTCCTCTTTTGTCAAATATTGATGACCATAGAGGGCATAGATTTATTTCTGGCTTCTCTATTCTATTCCATTGATCTGTGTCTGTTTTTATGCCAGTACCATACTGTTTGGTTACAGTAGCCTTGTAGTATAGTTTGATATCAGGTATCATGATCCCTCCTACTTTTTTCATCTTTCTCAAGGTTGCTGAGGTGCTTCAGGGTTTTTTGGTTACATATAAATTTTTGAAGTATTTGTTCTAGGTCTGTGAATACTATTAGTATTTTAATAGGTACTGTATTGAATCTATAGTTGCTTTGGGTAGTATGGACAATTTAATGATGTCAATTCTTCCAATCTATGACCATGGTATATGCATCCATTTATTTGTATCTTTTTTAATCTTTTTTTTCAGTGCTCTATAGTTTTCCAAGTACAGATCTTTTACCTTTTTGGTTAAGTTTACTCATAGGTACTTTATTTTTCCTGTTACTATGCTAAATAGGATTGTTTTCCTAGTTTCTTTTTCTGATAGTTAATTGTTTGTGTACAGAAATGCCATCTATTTATCAATATTGACTTTATATCCTGCTACTTTGCCAAATTTGCTTATTAGGTTGGGTAGTTTTTTGTGGAGACCATAGGGTTTTCTATGTACACTATCATGTTATCTGCAAATAATGATGGTTTTACTTCTTCTTTTCCAATTTGTATGCCTTTTCTTTCTTTTTCTTGTCTGGTCACTGTGGCTAGAACTTCCAGTACTATGTTGAATAAGAGTGGTGAAACTGGACACCCTTATCTTGTTACTGATCTTGCGAGGAAAACTTTGAGTTTTTTCCCACTGAGTATGCTCACTGGATATAATGTTGGCTATAGGTTTCTCATATACAATCTTTATTATGTGGAGTATGCTCACTATATTGCCACTTTCCTGAATGTTTTTATCATAAATGGATATGGGATTTTATTAAATACTTATTCAGCATGTATTAATAAGATCATGTGATTTTTGTACTTCATTTTGCTTGACCTGGTTTTGGAATTAGGATGATACTGGCCTTGTAAGAAGATATTGGGAGTCTTCCTACTTCTTGAATTTGTTGGAATAGATTGAGGATAGGAGTTAGTTCTTCTTTAAATGTTTGGTAAGATTCACCCATGAAGCTATCTGGTGCAAGGCTTTCTGTGTGGGATATTTTTGATTACTACTTCAATTTCACTAGTTATGAGATTTCTGGCCAAGATGGAGGCATAGGTGGGCTCACTGTGTCTCCTCGCACAACCAAGACAGGGACAACAATAATTTAGAAATAGAATAACAACCAGAACTGACAGAAAATTGATCTGAATGGAAGTCGGACAACCAAGAAGTTGAAATTGACCCGTTCATCCAGACCGGTAGGAGGGGTAGAGTCGGGCAGCCGGGGGTGAGTCTTGGCATGGAGAGCAGAGAGCATTGGAACCAGGGGTGTAAGGCATCGAGAGCACACAAGACTGCAGCGGGTGGACCCTGAGAGCACAAGTGGCAGCTGGAAGACCCTTGCCGAGGGGTGGCAACCAGCAGACCCAGTGAGGTGGTGATTGTGAAGCAAGGCACTGCACACAACCCAGGATCCCAGTGCTGGGAAATAGAGCCTTGAGACACTGATTGAAAACACCTGTGGGAGGTGAGGCACAGGGAGAGACAGCCTCAGAGGAGAGGTCCTTGGAAAGTCACACAGCGTGCACAAGCCCACCCACACGGGAATTGGCACCAGAGGGGCCCAGTTTGCTTGGGAGAAGCAGCAGAAGAGACTGAGGTCCCACAGAGAATGGACCAAGCACCATTGTTCCCTCTTGACCCCGCCCCCACGTACAACATCACAACCCAGCGACGGGGGTGCCCAGCCCTGGTGAACACCTAAGGTTCTGCCCCTCATCTGTAACAGGTATGATCAGACCAAAAAAAAAGATGGCTCAAACAGAAGCCCAAATGAAAGCCCCAGAACTCATCCTTTTAGGCTACCGAGAGATAGCCAACCTATCAGATGCACAGTTCAAAACACCGGTGATCAGGAAGCTCATAGAATTGGTTGATTTTGGTCGCAAAATAGATGAATAAAATGAAGGCTACAATAACTGAAACGAAGAAAAATACACAGGGAACCAATAGTGATGGGAAGCAAACTGGGTCTCACATCAATGGAGTGGACCAAAAGGAAGAAAGAACCAAACAGAAAAGAATGAAGAAATAAGAATTCAAAAAAAATGAGGAGAGGCTTAGGAACCTCCAGGACATCTTTAAACATTCCAACATCTGAATTATAGGGATACCAGAAGGGGAAGAGGAAGAGCAACAAGTGGAAAAGTTATTTGAACAAATAATAAAGGAGAACTTCCCCAATCTGGCAAAGGAAATAGACTTACAGGAAATCCAGGAAGCTCAGAGAGTCCCAAAGAAGTTGGACCCAAGGAAGAACACACCAAGGTACATCATAATTACAGTAGCCAAGATTAAAGATAAGGAGAGAATCCTAGAAGCAGCAAGAGATAAGGAGACAGTTGCCTACAAAGGAGTTCCCATCAGACTGCCAGCTGATTTCTCAAAAGAGACCTTGCTGGCAAGAAGGGTCTGGGAAGAAGTATTCCAAGTCATGAAAGGCAAGGAACTACATCCCAGATTGCTCTATCCAGCAAAGCTTTCAGTGAGAATGGAAGGGCAGATAAAGTGCTTCTCAGATAAGGTCAAGTTCAAGGAGTTCATCATCACCAAGCCCTTATTTTATGAAATGTTAAAGGGACTTATCTAAGAAAAAAGAAGATAAAAAACATGTATAGTAAAATGACAGCAAACTCACAATTATTAACAACCACATTTAAAACAAAAACAAACTAAGAAAACAACTAGAACAGGAACAGAACCACAGAAATGGAGATCACATGGAGGGTTAGCAACAGGGGAGAGAACAGAGGGAGCAAAGGTATGGAGAATAAGTAGCATAGATGGTAGGTAGAAAATAGACAGGGGGAGGGCAAGAATAGTATGGGAAATGTAGAAGCTAAAGAACTTATGACACATGGACATGAACTAAAGGAAGGGAATGTGGGTGGGAGAGGGGGTACAGGGTGGAAGTGAAGGGGGGAAATGGGACAACTGTAATAGCATAATCAATAAAATATATTTTAAAAAATAAAAATAAAAAATAAAATGTCAACAGCTAAAAAAAATTTCACTAGTTATTATTGGTCTATTCAGTCTTTCTGCTGCTTCTTGATTCAGTTTTGGAATATTATATATTTCTAGAAATTTGTCCATTTCACTCAGGTTGTCCAATTTCTTGGCATATAACTGTTCATAGTTATTTCTTACAATCCTTTTTATTTTTGTCATATCAGTTTTTTTAGAAGATTAATTTTTTAAATTTTATTTATTTCTTTTTAGAGAAGGAAGGGAGGGAGAAAGAAAAAGAGAGAGAAACATCAATGTGCGGTTGCTGGGGGCCATGGCCTGCAACCAGGCATGTGCCCTGGCTGGGAATCGAACCCGTGATGCTTTGGTTCGCAGCCCACGCTCAATCCACTGAGCTACACCAGCCAGGGCTCTGTGGTATCAGTTTTAAGTTCTCACCTTTCATATCTGATTTTACTTATCCAAGTCCCCTCTATATTTTCAAGATGAGTCACATTAAAGTTTTGTCAATTTTGATTATCTTTTTAAAGAACTAGCTCCTGGAATGATTGATCCCATGAATTGTTGTTTTAGCCTGTATGCCATTTAATTTTGCTCTGATCTGGATTATTTCCTTCCTTCTGCTCACTCTGGGCTTTGTTTGTTGTTGTTCTTCTAGTTGTTTAAGATGTACAATTAGATTGTTTATATGAGATCCTTCTATATTTCCTAATTTACTAGGCCTGTATTGCTATAAACTTCCCTCTCGAAACTGCCTTTCCTGTGTCCCACAGGTTTGGGGTTGTTATGTGTTCATTTTCATTTGTCTCCAGATATGTCTTGATTTCTTCCTTGATCTCATTGTTAACCCATTCATTATTTAATAACAGATTTCCAGTTTCCATGTATTTCAATGTTTTGAGTTTTTTACTTGGGTTTGGTTTCTAGTTTCAAGACATTTTGTGATCAAGCACATGCTACATATGATTTCAAATATTTTTAATATGATGAGGCTTATTTTGTGTCCTCCCATGTGGTCTTTGAAAATGTTCCATGTATGTGTGAAAAGAATGTATATTTTGCTTCTTTGGGGTGAAAATTTCTTTATATATATCAATTAAGTCCGTTTGATCTAGAATGTCTTTCAATGCTACAATAGCCTTATTTAATTCTTTGTTTGGAAGATCTATCCATTATTGACAGTGGGTGTTAAATCCCTTATGATAACTGTGTTTCTGTTGATATCTTTCTTGAAGTCCTCCAAGATTTTCCTTATATAATTAGGTGCTCCTTTGTTGGGTGTATCTATATTCATAAGGGTTATATCCTCTTGATGGACTACTCCCTTAAGTATTACATAGTGACCTTCTTTCTCTCTTGTTATGGCCTTTGTTTTGAAGTCTATTTTGTCTGATATGTGTATTGCTACCCCTGTTTTTTCATGCCTGTTTGCTTGTAATATTTTTCCATCCCTTAACTTTCAGCCTGTATAGGTTTTTTGTTATGAGGTGGATCCCTTGTAGACATTTATATGGGTCATGTTTTCTTATCATTCAGCTACCCTATATGTTTTGATAGGAACATTTAATCCATTTATATTTATGGTTATTATTAATAGTCACTTATTCATTGCTATATATTCTATACCTCTCTCTCTCTTTCTTCCTTTCTCTCTCTCTCTCTCTCCCCCCTCCTTCTTTTAGCAGCCCCTTTACCATCTCTTGCTGTGCTGCTTTGGTGAAGATGTACTCTTTTAGCCTTCTTTTGTCTGGGAAGCTCTTTATTTTGCCTTCCATTTTAAATGAGAGACTTGGTGGATAGAGTAGGCTTGGTTGTAGATCCTTGCCTTTGCTTACTTGGGTTATTTCTTGCCAATCCTTTTGTGCTTGTAGTGTTTATATTGAGAAACCAGCTGATAGCCTTATTGGGGCTCCCTTGTATGTTGCTAGCTGTTTCTCCCTCGCTGCCTTTAACATTCTCTATTTGTCTTTGTTTTTTTTTCCATTTTAATTATGATGTGTTGGTGTGGGCCTCTTTGGGCTCATCTTTGTTTGAACCCTCCATGCTTCCTGAACTTGTGGGACATTTTCTTCTCACCAAGTTAGGGAAGTTTTCTGTCATTATCTTTTCAAGTAGATTTTCTGTTAACTTGTTTATTTCCTTCTCCTTCTGATATTCATATGATGCAAATGTTGTTATATTTCATGTTGTCCTGAAGCTCCCTTAAAATATTTTCATTCTTTTGAGTCTTTTTTCACTTTGTTTCTCTGACTGGGTATTTTTTTCTGCCTTATCTCCCAGCTTGCTGATTTGGTCATCTGCTTCGTCTAGCCTGCCTTTGATTCCTTCTAGTGTACTCTCCATTTCAGATATCATAGTCTTCATTTCTTAATTCAATTCTTACTCATAATTTCTAGTTCTTCTAGTTATTCATGCTACTGTACTTCCCACTAAGTTCTTTGTAGCTCCTACAAATTTTCTTACTGAAGTTTCTTTCTTAGTTCTTACTGAGTTCCTTGAGTATCTTTATAACCATTATTTTGAATTCTATGACTGATAGATTGCTTGCCTCAATTTCATTTAGATCTTTTTTTGAGGGTTACTCCTTCCCTTTCAATTGGTGGTTATTTCTTTGTCTCCCTGTTTTAGGTGACTCCTTTTGTTTGATTCTGTGTCTCATATTGTTCTGCTTTGACTTCCTGTCTCTGTGACGTGGACTTCTGTGGTAGAAACTCTGTGGGAGTCAGTGGTGTAGTCTCTTTGATCTCTTGATCTGGATGCTCTAGTGATGCCCTTTCTTCAGTCTATGTGGGTTCTTTTGTTGTACTTCGGCTTTGATTATTGATGGCTTACTCATTGGTGGGTTCTCCCCTCTAGCTGGTTGACCCAGAGTCATAACCCCCATCATGTCTTTTATGCTGTTGTACAGGTGCTAGTTAATAAAACAATACTACCTAGAAAACCAAACCCACACCAGCAAAAAAATATCACCCCTACCACATCAGCAATATCAACAACAACTGAGCAAAGATTAATAAAGGTGGAAAGAGATTAAGCATATTATAAAATAGAAAAAAAGAATATGAGATGACTAAAGGAGAGAAAAAATATTTTGAGAGGGAAGAGGGGGGAGAAATAATACAAGTAGGGAATAGAAACAAGGCAAATGAAGAGAAACTCTAAAAGTTAAATCATAAGTAGAAAAGAGAAGGGTGATGGCAAAATGAAATAAGAAAAAGGAAGAGTGTAATCTGAGCTATGAAATAAAATTTTAAAAAGTAGTCAACCAATAGAAACAAAATTGAAGAAAAGCCATAACTGGGTCAATAACAACAAAAGGTGAGAAAAGGTTAATAAAGGTAGAAAGTGAATAAGAATATTATAAAAAAGATAAAAGAGAGTATGAGATCCTACAGTAAAAAAAATGATTTTGAGAGGATAGAGGGGTGAGAAATAATAAGAGGAAGGAATAGAATCCAGACTAAGAAAGGGAAAAAATAAAATTCTAAACTCAAATAAGCAAGAGCTGGAAAAAGGCAAAATGGAGTAAGACAGGGGGAGAATAACCTATGACATTTGAAAAAATAGTGAACAAATGGAATACAATGGGAGAAAAACAACAATAACTACAATATCTGCATGAAAAAAGCCACAATTAATAAAGGTGGAAAGAAAATAAGAATGTTATAAGAAAGGGAAAAAAGACTGTGAGCTGACAAAAGGCAGGAAGAATGATTTTGAGAGGATAGAGAGAGAAAAAATAGTAAGAGTAAGGAATATGAACATGGCATAGAAGGGGGGAAATGTAATTTACAATGAAAACAAGAAAGGGCAGGAAGAAGGCAAAATAGACTGATACAAAGGAAAGGTGTTATGTGAGATTTGAAATAAAAATAAAATAAAATATATAAAGTCTAAATAAAAGATGAAAAATAAAAGACAAAAATAGTGTATTAGTTGGAATATACTTGAAGAAAACACAGAAATGGTAAAGGGCCATGAGAAAAATATAATGCAAGTTCTGAAGAATGAGGTGAAATTTGTCTCAGCAGAGTTTGGTGCTTACCTTCTCTCTTCTCTTTCTGAATCCACCTCTGGCTTTTTATTAGCTCAAGGTCCAGAGGTGGATCATCCAACTTCTAGCAGCAGCACCGAATGTACCACTTTCACCTGCCTCTAGAGGGGACTTCTATTTTGAGTTGGAGGGTGGGACCTCTGGGACTCCTTTGGGAGGTGCTGTTCAGTCTTCTGGGAAAAGTGTGGTCATGTTCCCCTGCTCCTATACCACCAGTCTTGGTCTGTCCCAGCTTATTTCCAATAATGTATAGTTTCTGGTGAACTAGCTGTCTGTTTCAAGGGAGGGGCCAATCTCTGTAAGAGGGTTGGTCAGCTCTTTCCTGTTTGGTTCTGTTGGCAGCTCTGTTTGAAAACCCAGGCTGGGTGAGGTCCTGATTACCCCTTGCTTCACTGATTTCTGATCTCCCTGCCCTGCTGACCTCAATGAAATAAGGCCATAGGAACCAGTGTAATTTTTCTTCCTCAAAGAAGTTCAAAATGGGCCCTTTCAGAGATTCTCTTCCTGCCTTTCTCCCATGGAAATGCATTCTGCAGGGGATTCTTGAACCTGTCCTTCCTGTTCTTCCAATCCTGCAGGACGTGGGGGCTGGGTAGTTCTTCCCTTTGCATAGGTTTGATTTCTTCTGGGGAAGGGGGTTCTGCCTGACTGTAAATAATCTCAGGCACTCAACTCTTGCACGTCTAATTCCTAGCCCACTGCCCTTGTAGTAGACACAGTTTGGACTTTCCATTTTGCATAGCCCTTGGGATTGTTAGCCACACTGGGCTGGGGACAGAAATAACTTTGTTGTTCAATTTTCTGATTTCTCTGCCCAGCTGTATTCAGTGGGAGAAAACCACACCTTTAATCTTGTCTCTTTGTTGGCAAAGGCAGCTGTGCATGGGGTCCCTTTCCAGCATGCTTTAGCTCCCTTTCAAAAAGTCTTTCTGTGGCACACCCACTACAGCACCAAGTCACTGTAGGGCTTTCTGCCCACAGCACCTCTCCAAAAAGCCGGAAGTCTCTCATGGGCATGGCTGGCTGCAGCCTACCTTTGCCCAACCCAGATGCAGATAGAGTCCCCTGCCCACCTCTCTGGCACTCTCCTGGTTGGCATTTGGTGCTGCAGCTATGGATGATGAGCTGTTGGTTGTGTGTGTGTAGCCTGGATCTCTCCGACCTTTCACTTCCCTCCAAGTCACTCCTGGTTTGGGTCCATGGGCTCCCCACTTGGAACTGGGGCCCCCTTCACTGGGAGGGGAGGGAGCCACAAAGCTGCAATTCCTGATTAATCTTTCCAAATCTACAGGCACTACACATGGGGTATTTCCCCTTCAACTTATAAAATCATCTTACCACACATTGTGAAGCATCTTCTGTACTTCTTGGCTCTAAACTTCATATCAGCTAAGATTCCATTGATTACTCAGGTTATTTCTCAGAACATCAGCTGAAAATCTGAGTTGGGGTCTAGAGCAAGTAGACTCAGCTCTCACCTACTTGGTTGCCATATTCCCTCTATCATTAATATTTTAAAAACAGCTTTATGAAATGTAACACACCTGTTATGCATTTCACCATTTTAAATGGTATAATTCAGTGGCTTTGAGCATATTCACAGTTGTGAAACCCTGCTATTATTAAATTTTAGAATATTTTCATTACCCAAAAAGAAACCCCATAACTACTAATAGTACTCATTTCTTCCTCTCCTAGCTCTTGCAACTATAACATATTTTCTGTTTTTATGGATTTGCCTATTCTTGACATTTTGTATAATGGAATTGTATAATAAGTAGTTTTTTTGTTACTGGCCTTTTCCCTTCTCATAATAATTTCAAGGTTCATCCACGAAATAGCATGGATCAATACTCTATTCTTTTTTATGACTGAATAAATATTCATTGACTAACATATCACCTTTTGCTTATCCATTCATCCAGTGATGGACATTTGTTTTTATATTTAAGCTATATGAATGCTGCTACTATGAACATTGTGTACATAACGTGTTTTCAATTTTCGTGGGTTTATACCTAGGAGCAAAAATGCCAGGTCATGTGTTTACTTTATGTTTAATGTTTTGAGAAACTGCCAAACTGTTACACTATTTTACATTCTAATCAACAGTATATGAGGGTCCCCAGTTTACCACATTTTGCCAAAACTTATGATATATCATTTAGAACAGGGGTGTCAAACTCATTTTCACAGGGGGCCACATCAGCCTCACCATTGCCTTTGAAGGGCCAAAATAATTTTAGGACTGCATAAATATAACTATTCCTTAACTGTTAAGGAGTTGAAATTACACTTGGCCCTTTGAAGGCAATGGTGAAGCTGATGTGGCCCTCGGTGAAAATGAGTTTGACACCCTTGATTTAGACTATAAACATCCTAATGGGTGTTACATGGTGTCTTATTGTGGTTTTGGTGTGCATTTCCCTGCACACCATGTGTAATGATGTTGAACATCATTTTATGTACTTGTTGGGGACATTCATATGATTTTTAGGAGAAATGTTTATATCCTTTGCTCATTTTTTAATTGGATTATTTGTCTTCTATATTCTGGATACTAGTCTATAATCAAATATATGATTTGCAAATATTTTCTCTCATTCTGTGGATTGTGGAATGATTTCAGTCTTGCACCATTAAGTCTGATGTTATTTGTAGGTTTTTCGTAGATGGCCTTTATCAGTTTGAGAAAGTTCCCTTCCATTCCATGTGTTGTGTGTACTGTGAAAGAGTGTTGAAATTTTTCGAATGATGTTTTTAGAAATATATTTTATTTATTATGCTATTACAGTTGTCCCATTTCCCCCCTTCAATCCACTCCACCCTGCACATCCCCTCCTGCCCACATTCTCCCCCTTTAGTTCATGTCCATGTGTCATAAGTTCTTTAGCTTCTACATTTCCCATACTATTCTTGCCCTCCCCCTGTCTATTTTCTACCTACCATCTATGCTACTTATTCTCCATACCTTTGCTCCCTCTGTTCTCTCCCCTGTTGCTAACCCTCCATGTGATCTCCATTTCTGTGGTTCTGTTCCTGTTCTAGTTGTTTTCTTAGTTTGTTTTTGTTTTAAATGTGGTTGTTAATAATTGTGAGTTTGCTGTCATTTTACTATACATGTTTTTTATCTTCTTTTTCTTAGATAAGTCCCTTTAACATTTCATAAAATAAGGGCTTGGTGATGATGAACTCCTTGAACTTGACCTTATCTGAGAAGCACTTTATCTGCCCTTCCATTCTCACTGAAAGCTTTGCTGGATAGAGCAATCTGGGATGTAGTTCCTTGCCTTTCATGACTTGGAATACTTCTTCCCAGACCCTTCTTGCCAGCAAGGTCTCTTTTGAGAAATCAGCTGGCAGTCTGATGGGAACTCCTTTGTAGGCAACTGTCTCCTTATCTCTTGCTGCTTCTAGGATTCTCTCCTTATCTTTAATCTTGGCTACTGTAATTATGATGTACCTTGGTGTGTTCTTCCTTGGGTCCAACTTCTTTGGGACTCTCTGAGCTTCCTGGACTTCCTGGAAGTCTAATTCTTTTGCCAAATTGGGGAAGTTCTCCTTTATTATTTGTTCAAATAACTTTTCCACTTGTTGCTCTTCCTCTCCCGCTTCTGGTACCCCTATAATTCGGATGTTGGAATGTTTAAAGATGTCATGGAGGTTCCTAAGCCTCTCCTCATTTTTTTGAAATCTTGGTTTTTCATTTTTTTCTGTTTGACTGTTTCTTTCTTCCTTCTGGTCCACTCCATTGATCTGAGCCCCAATTTGCTTCCCATCACTATTGGTTCCCTGTGCATTTTCCTTCATTTCACTTCACATAGCCTTCATTTTTCCTCTGACTTGCAACCAAATTCAACCAATTCTGTGAGCTTCCTGATCACCAGTGCTTTGAACTGTGCATCTGATAGGTTTGCTGTCTCTTGGTCACTTACCTGTATGTTCTGTGGAGCTTTGATCTGTCTTTCCATTTGCGCCATTTTTTTTTGTCTTGTCATGCCTGTTTGAGGGATGGAACCTTAAGTGTTCACCAGGGTGAGATATCCCAGTCACTGGGTTGTGATGCTGTATGTGGGGGCAGGGTCTGAAAGGGAACAATGGTGCTTGCTCCACTCTGTCAGACTTCAGTCCCTTCTGACACTTCCCCCAAGCAAATTGGGCCTTTCTGGTGCTAATTCTCATGTGGGTGGGCTTGAGCACATTCTAGGACCCTGTGGATCTCTCCAATGAAATCTCCTGTGAGGCTGAGAGTCTCTCCCTGCACCTCAACCCCCACAGGTGATTTCAATCAGTGCCCTGAGGCTCTATTTCTCAGCTCTGGGACCCTGGGTTGCGTGTAGTGCCTTGCTTCACAATCACTGCCTCACTGGGTCTGCTGGTTGCCACTTTGTACCTGGGGCCTGCCAGCTGCTGCCTGAGCATCCAGAATCCACCCACTGCAGTGTTTCATGCACAGTATGCCTTATGTGCCCAGTCCCACCGAATTTTGTGCCTCAACCCCTCTCCGCCTGGCTGCCCAACAGCACCCCTTCTACCAGTCTGGATGAATGTATTTTAACTCTTTGGTGTCCAACTTCCATACAGTTCAATTTTCTGTCAATTCTGATTGTTATTTTATTTCTAAATTGTTGTTGTCCTTATTTTGGTTGTGCAAAGAGGCACAGTGTGTCTACCTACACCTTCATCTTGGCCAGAAGTCCCAAATGATTTTACTGTATCTGTTGAAATGCTTATGTTATTTTTGTCCTTTATTCTATAATATAGTATATTATATTAATAGAGTTTTGTATGTTGAACCCGCTTGCATTCCTGGGATAAATACCACTTGGTCGTGTATAACCTTTTCTCCCCCACATTTAAAACAATTTTTATTTAATGTGTAATCTTTTCATACAGATTTAGTTTGCTAGTATTTTGTTGAGGAATTTTTTATATTTATTTTCACAAGAAAGACTGGTCTGTAGCTTTCTTGTGATGTTTGTCTGGTTTAGCTATCAGGGTAATACTGTACTCATAGGATAAGTTAGGAAGTGTGCTTGTTCCAATACTTGTTGGAAGTTTGTGAAGAATTAGCGTTAATTCTTTTATAAACATTTTAAGGAATTGATCAGTGAAACCATCTGGGTGTGGGGTTTTTCAGGTGGAAAGTTTTTAAATGATTAATTCAGTCTCTTTACTTGTTTATACGTCTCTTCAGATTTTCTATTTCTTCTTGAGCCAATTCTAATAGTTTTTGTCTTTTTAGAAATTTGTCCATTTCATTGAGGTTCTCTAATTTGTTTGGATGTGCTACATGCCAGGCACAGTGCCAGGCTCTAGGATAGAGGTCAGCAAAAGAGACAATACCTTGCCCTTCTGGAACATATATTCTCTCACAAGAAGAGCAGACAAGAAGTAAAAAGTAAAAGTCATATGATACATAATATAATGTCAGGAAGGCTTTTGATATTGAATACAGTTTTATAAATGACAGCTTATCAACCCATTGGGCATTATATTATAATCATAAGTTAATATAACATGCTAAGATAACTGGTTAAACAGATTCTTGTAATGAATTTTCCTTCATACATCAAAATCACAAAATGGAAAAATAATTTGCAAATGCATTTTATTTTTAAAATTATGGTGTGCTCATAAGGATATTAACTGGTAAATTAAAACAATTAATTTAGCAGAAGGACAAATCATATCAAAGCAGCTATCTTCTTAAGTGGCTAGTTATTTTGGTGGCACTTAAATAGTTTGTCAGTGGTCCAAATTCAAGTTAATAACAAAGATGGTCCTACATAGATATAACCTGGCAGAATGGAAGGTTATCTACTTGATAGATTATACATACTGTACAACTCTAGGCAAGCCATTTGCATTGCTCATATTGTGTCATAATGGAATGATTCAGAGCTCACCTCAGGACCTTGGACAGCAGCTGGTTAAACTCATGTTAGCACATGCGAAAATATTAACTTTAATTACTAAATTATGCTAAATATTTTATGAACACAATCACATTATCTATAATGACACTGTAAGATAGATGTTTTCTTCTCTTTATAGATGAAGAAACTGAGGCTGTGAGACATAAAGTCACATAGAGATGGAATTTAAAGAAAGGAAATTTGAATCCAAGCCTGTATGTTTTACCACTATATTATCCTACCAATCTTATAAGTAACAGATTACATAGGTAAAAAGTACTTACCTTGTCAGTTACATGTAGCTAACCTCACTTTCCTCAAGTTGCACTCATTAATGAAGAAATTTGCATATGTAATTTATAAAAATTAAGTTCATGTCTATAAAGCTCTTAATTGGTCAACAAAGAATTCAGGGGAAGGTACAAGTAAAACAGCCATTTCTATCTAAACCACTTCTTCCTAAACATCCATATGTCCTTATCCTTGTACCCACCCTCAAAGGCAGAATGCTCACAGACTTCCTGAGAAGACAGGATATGCTAGACATTGAGATGAACTAGGATAATGGTGAAAATAATGGACAAAGCTCAAACACATTAACAATTCCTAGACCTGCAGACAATCTTTGTGAATTCAATGATACCCTAGCCATCTTCAGCAATGACAGTATGAAATCATCAGGTTTTTCTCCATTAAAACATAATAAGAAGATTCAAAATACTATATTTAATTATCCATAACATCTAGAAATGGAATAAAATCACCCCAGCTATGTGTTTCTGAAACACACACACACATATACATACAAGTTATGTCCAAAAAGTATCCAGCCATGTAATATGAAAAACAGAGATATTTATTGAAGTAGATATAAAATACAAGAAACATTGTACATAGGATAATGACACTTCAGTCCCCTTCAAATAGTCACCTTGAGACCTCACACAGTTCTTCCAGCATCTTTTCCACTGTTCAAAACACTCTGCAAAATCCTCTGTTTGAATTCCCATCTGTTGTCCCATCATATTTTCCTGAATCTTATCAATGGTCTGAAATCACTTCCCTTTCAAAGGTGATTTTTAGTTCTGGGAAAAGCCAGATCAGTCCCCAGATCAGCTTCTAGTTCTCACACTGTCAGTTGCTGATCTTCATTGACTGCAGCCTGTACATATTCAACAATCTCAGGTGTTCTGCTTATTGCAGGCTTCCAAAATGTGGATCACTTTCAACAGGTTCTTGACCATGTTTGAAGCATTTGTGCCACACTTTTATTTCCATTGCACTCATTGCACAGTTCCTGGAGGCCTTCCGAATCATCTGAATAATTTCTGCAGAGTAACGTTCAAGCTTAATGAAAAATTTGATGCAGATTCATGGGTCTACCAGATCATTTTGAATGTGATGGCCACACAGTACACATGCTCAGCCAATGGCATCTACAGCTTCCACTGACTACTAGAGTGAAGTCATCATTATTCACGCATATGCATTCTAATCCACTCTCCTTGGCTGCAAGGTTACAATGATATCATGCAAACCGTGTTCATTACATTAATAATGGCTGGACTTTTTTCAGGCTTTTTCTTACCACTTAGAATGAATCTTATTTTCATTATACATAATGAATATATATATTCACATGTACATATATAAAGATTTACATATCTGTATACTTATAGATATGTATCTATAGATTTATATATGTATCTCTGTATCTATACATATAGATATATATAAAAGTGATTCACTGGCAACCTTTTTTGTCCCTTTGAGTTTCTTAGAAAAAAAGATGGGGTGGCTAGTGTATTTCTAAAACAATTAACAACAGTGTTGCTGAAGGCCTGCTTATTTATTTTTGCTCTTTACTTTTAACAAACTCAGAGTTTTTATAACAACAGAGGGGAGATGTTTTTCCAAAATATTGTAAAACAACACTCAGTACATATCCACCCTTAGATACTATTGGTAAACAAATGAATGCAAACTCACATTTGAGGGCTAAAACAAAGTGAACAATCTGATGTCAGACCACTTCTTGGGATCCTCATGCTGAGATGCTCAACTCCATCTAGAGCAAAGCAAGCACTGTTTTCATGTGTGTATTGTGCTTCTATTGCCTCTGTAATGCACAATTACCATAATAGGGACACTTGGTTCTCTGGCTGCACTATGACAAACATCTGATGAACTTGTGGGAGAATCAAGCATCATCAGTTATTGTCTAGAAATTTATGTTCTACAGATAGGATTGACAGTCTGTTGCACACTGATTATTTTACTTCTAGGCTGAACCACCTGTGTCCACCCAGAAATCTTAAAGATTTCTTAGATAATGTTGTAGGATCATCTTCTAAGAGTCATTCATTATCAATGGCCCTTCAACCCCTTTTGACAAAGGCAAAATTGACATGAAAGCACTAGCCAGTGAGTTGCACAGGCTTTTACTAACAGATTTAGCAAAGGGGGAAAATGTATGCTTACAATATCTGAAGATTAAATTAGACATGCAATTAACTACTATACTCACAGATTTAAGGGTATGAAATGCAAATTCTAAACACAGTATGACTGCCTTACTAAAAATAAGTGACTGTTGACTTAAAAGGTGGCCTGAGAGCTATGTTTAGCTATAGTGACAGAGACCATGCTTACCAAATACTCATGTGCTCTATACATGGTGGTGCCTTTCAAAATGATGCTGGTTATGACATTATTTGGATACTTTTTTCTAAAGATAAGCTTACACCTACATGCTGTATTTCCCTATCTCCCTGCAGTTTGGTTGGGGCCATATGACTAAATGGACCAATGGACTCTGAATGTGTCCCTTCCAGGCCAAAGCATATAAGACCTGGTATCTTTTCTTTACCATTCTCTTTTCCAGTGGAGGCAACCTTGGAGAGTGTGCACAGATGTCAGAGAAAATGGAGGATTGCTTGGCCAACATTGAGCTGTGATGAATGTGAGAAGCAAACTTTTATGTGTTAAACCCTTGAGATTTCAAGGCTGTCTGTTGCAATTAATTACTCTGAATAATACAGCCACATATATCAGATGGCATTGAGATTTCTCACCACTAAGAATGAATCTTATTTTCACTATCAACTTGGGCATAAATCTACAAAAAAGTTTTTCTCTTATCAAAGAAGTAAGTTGTATAGCCATTCTAGTTCTATACTATTACCTTTAAAAAGTATGCTGATCACAAGGTTCTCTGGGTACTTTTTTCTAAAGATCAGCCTACACCTTAATTACGTTAAAAGGTATTAAAAATAAAGATCTCTACCTAGTTATTGTTATTTTAGTTTTATTTGCAGGCTGGAAGAACATCTAATTTCAGTACCCTGGACTACTTGTCCCAGTGGATTTGAAGGCCACTTCCCTGCAAGACCTTTAATGTCAGTACTTCCTTGATTCATCTTTTTAGGCTGGGCATAACATATTAACTGCCTGGACTGAAATGCAGTATGGACTAGGTGGCTAGGAGAGAAGGGCAGAAGATCCCAAGCTTTTAACAAGCTGCTGTCATGAGCTATCTGCCCATGAAGAATGACTTTTATGGAGAAATTTCATTGTTACTGCAGAAGACAGCTGTCACATTATCTTAGCCACAATAGATGAAGCACAATGAAGCAAGTGTTTGCAAGAAATCCTTGGCCATAAGCTGCATTTGGTGACTCAGAATTAATTACAGTTTTGTAAGTGTTATAAAAGATTGTGGTATATGTAAGAATATTGCCTGTAAATCATCAAAGGCAATCATCTGTGACATGTGACTAAGTTTTAACCATAAGTATGCATATGTCAACTTTCTATATGTATTCTAGATGAAGAGATCTTTATTTTTCTTGGACTAGGTGCTATATAACAAGTGAACTCTTTTTGGTTCTTTCATATTCTTCTCCGTTACTAGATATTCGACATTGTCTATCCAGAAACAACCATTATTGTAATTTAGAATGCATCCTTCTGCTCAATATTTTCACATATTATCATCCTATGTTCATCTTCTATAAATTGCCTCATGAAATCATTTGTCCAGTTTGTATTAAGTCAGTTTTTTCTTACAGATTTGTAGGAACCTTTTATATTCTGAATTTCAAAATTTTATTTTAACATTTGCGTATCTTCCTCAGTCTCTTGTTTTTGTTTATTCTATCTTTTTTTGGTGTGGAATATTTCAATTATGTGGATGAATTTATCAGACTTTTACTTAATGTGTGACACTTTATGTGTCTTCTGTCTTAAAAATCATCTCTTTCTCCAGCAAAGCCACAAAGACATCCTCCTACATAGAAATCTCCATTTTAAGAGATGTCCAAAAATGTTTTCTCATTATTCACTGACTTTTTGTATGCCCACTTATTTCCATAATGGCAGTCTATTGCTTCATTAGAGTAGACAAAAGGGGATCCCTGCCTCTATATATTTGAAAGACACAGTAATGAATAAGGAATCAGCAACTTTACCAGGCTTGTGGGCTCACATAGAACTAAGTATTAATTACCCTTTTCATAGGTTTCCTTCTTTGTGGAGGGATATCTATTGCATAATGCTCCTGGACTCTCTCACCCCTTCTTCATTCCCACAAAAGGAGGAATTTCTTATCTGCTGAGCGATTTTAGGATCAAGGACTGTGACTACCTAGCTTAGTTCCTCCTCCCCTCTTTTCTATTTAGGATATGTTTTGGTTGCAGAGAAAATGTGCCACAAGGTAAAGTTAGTAGTAAAGGCTCTGCCACTGCAGGGAGAAGTCAGTTTTCCGGTGCTACCTGTGATAAGTAGATAAGTTGGTAAAATTCTGGGGTTCAGCATTAGGAAATTCTCTCTCATTACACATCTAAATTATTGTATGTCCTCTGATTCAACAGTAATCAGCAACAGGCCTAATACTTTTATCTTCACTTGCCTGACTCCTTTATTTCCTGGTTCAGAACTTGGTATGGGGGGAAAAGTGCACCAACCCAAGCCAGAAATCCACCATTGAAACTAGGGGTATTTGTCTACAAGACAGTGTATTAAGTCCCAAAGGGGCCATAAAGTATTCAGATTCCCTCCCTGTATTAATAGAGTGAAACCAACTTAAGCTGAGGATGAGGGCAGTGGGGCAGGGAATAGAATTTCACGTGAAGATACAGTGATGGTTCATTACTCAGAGCAAAAAAGCTGTTAGGCCTCAGGAAAAAAAAATGTAGAACCAGGAAATGTGAGCCAGGCTCTAGTTTCTCCACTTCCTGTCTTGACATCCCTGTGTACTTGCTTTGTTCTTTTCTGCTTCTGCAGATAGGCCTTCTCTGTTTCTCCAGACCACATGGGTTTTATGTATGTGTCAGGGGCTGTCCACACTGATCCTGTCAATTGTAGTCATGAGAAGAATCATACAGAATGATGTGTATTCTCTATCAATAAGTAAATAATGTAGGTTATCAGCTAAGAATTAAGAATGGGAAACAGCTCTGTGAGTTTTGGGGTTTCAGAAGAGAGTGTAAAATTGGATGGGAAAGAGGAACAGGAAATTTAGGTATCATAGCATTGGCAGTGTGTGCTGAGGGGACCTGTGAGATTTGTGGTCCTGTGCTTGGAAACCAATCATCCTAGCTGCAATCACTTACCCAGCCACAGACAGCTGCTGATGTTCAGATGCAGTGCAGGCAGGGCGTTGGGTTTAACCTGCATTGATTTTTGTGATCAGGTGAATAGGTCAGAGGAAGAGAAGATGTTGATGGCATTTTGTCTGATACAGGTAAAGCTACCTTTGTTCTCCTTTGATTTCTACTTAAACACATTCTTATAGGAACCACTGGAGTTGCTGGTCTAATTTGGGCCAATTGCTTTCCAAGACTGTGGCAGAATTCTTCTACTGGGATTTCTCTTTAGGGTGCACTTGAGTTAGTGCCACATTTCTTGCATCTTATCACTGCTGTTGTGCTATTTTTTATCTTATTATGTCATCATATTCTTTAGAAAGAACATTTTACATGTAAATTTTAAAACTTTGTATATCTAAAATTATCTTCATATTACCACCACTGTTGATTGATAATTTGGCTGCGTGTAGAATTCTAGCTTGAAAATGATTTTCCTCAGAACTTTGAAGGCATTGCTTCATGTCAGTCTAGTTCTTACTTTCTAATGTGTGACATCTTTTCTTCTATGGAAGTATTTAGTTTCTTTTCTGTATCCTTGGAGTTCTGAAATTTCACAATGATATGTCTACTTGTATATCTTTTTTCATTCACCCTTCTCAGAATTTGGTTAGTAAATTCAATCTTAATTTAAAATAATCTACTTCAGATTAACACTAACTTAATTTTAATATTATATAAAGACATTTCCCTAACATATATCCCTTCCTACCTCCCTCCTTGGATTATTATTGTCATATGAATTACATCTTTACATGTTATAAGTCCACCATTATAGTTTTTATGCAGTTACCTTATTTTTACAAATTTTATTTTTTTTTATTTTCAGAGAGAAGGTAAGGGAGGGACTATGAGAGGGGGAGAAACATCAATGTGAGAGAGAAACATCAATCAGTTTTCTCTCATATGCATCCTGACTGGGAACTGAACCCACAACCCAGGCAAGTACCCTGATCAGAAATTAAACTGGTGACATTTTGCTTTGCGGGATGATACCCAACCAACTCAGCCACACTGGTCAGAGCTGCAGTTATCTTTTAAAAAAGTAGAAAAAAAGAATTATGAAAAAGGCCATTTCAATTGTAAAGATTCATGTCTCTCTAGCTCTGAGAAATTTTTTTCTATTATTTCTTTGATAGTGTCTTTTTTCCTTCTGTTTTCTTTTTATGAAGGTCATACTAGTAAGATTTGCTGTCTCTGTATATTTGCTCTGTTATCCCAACTCTTCCATTACTTCATCAATAATATTTTTACTTTCCAAGGGCCCTTTCTTGTTCTATGATTGTTCCTTTTCTATAGTACTTTGCTCTTAATTTATGGATATTTTATTAATCTATTAATTTCAATAGTAATGCATGTTCCTGGGACAAAACTCAATAGGTTTAAAAAGGTATAGTGACAAATAAGCTGTCTCTCACCCAGTTCACAGCCTCAGAGATAACCTTATTATTACTTTTTTATGAACCATTCAGAAATATTTCATGAATTTAAAAAATATACATACACTTAAAAATATATTCTTGAATCTTTTTAAAAATATTTTTTAGTTTTGCTTTTTTCCTCCTAAATTACCTTGTAATTATTGAGGATCAGATATTATCTCTATCTTAGACTATCAACTTCATGATTCTGGTTTTCTTCATATAATTTGTTATTCATTCTTTATAAACATAGAGATTACTCTTTCTAGGTAGCAAATATGGATTTTGTCCCATTGCAAATGTTAGTATATATTCTTGCTTATTCTCACCACTGAGTAGAAAAGTTGCCTAGGAGCTATGTTTATGTCTGGTGATGGTGGTAGGGAGCGGGTAGAGGGCATCAACATGAAGGATTTATTTTAGAATAAGTGGCTGAGAGTTGGCCTATATGCTGCTCTCATTAATGAATAGAGAAGCCAGAATCCACCCAGCAGCCTTCTTTCAGGCATTTTGTTCTATGTATTTACACAGACTTCCAATTAATGCCATTTTTTCCATCTCCCTTGTCACTCCCATATTCCTGCCAACTCCAAGCCCAGGGTCCCTCCAGGTTTTGCTGGCAGCTTGTCCCTCTCCATACTATTGTCCTTCATCATATTTACACAGAACTATTTAGGACTACAGCCCCCTCTGATTTGCAGTAATTATTAATATCGTCTACCATATAAAATTTCTCATCTGTTAGTAGGCCCCTCCAGTACATTGTCCTTGGGAAAAGTTCTAGGCATTGGTAAATAATATAGTTTAAATATTCCATACTAGCCTGTGGCAACATTTGTTTAATAACGTAAAAGATGGCCCATGGCAGGGGCAGGTACTTACTTCTCTATAGCAAGATATTTTTCAATCAGAAGAGATTGTCAATCTGTTCTTGTGTGTTTGGAGGCATGTCTTCTGGGAAACCCTAGGACAAATGAGGGAAAAGAAATGCTATTTTTATTAATTTGTTCCTACAGTTTTCTCCATTCCTCATCTGGAAGACTGATATTTTCCTGAGACATCTAGCAGCCCTGCCAATTCCAAGGTTTGTCATTATTTGAAACAACAAGGAAAATGCACTGCACTTATTATTTCTTTCTTAATAAATGCAGCATCTTGCAATGGTTGCAGCACTTTAGACATTACTGTGGCTTCATCTTCCTGGGAATATTTCTTATTCCCTATTTTGAGATACATAGTTCTCTTTTGATTGTTAGGACCTTCACTCACTCATCTAGGCTTCTAGCAGCACTATAAAATTAGGAGAAAAAAACTTCAGAAGTTGCAAAACAGATGATTAACAGTAGTGCTGTGGCCTTATTAAGTTAAGGATCTCATGCTGTTTACCCATTCACACATGCTTATTGATTTAATGTTTTGTAAATTTAGCTTTCTTCTGTCTCAGCTGATGTGTGGGTGCATATACCAACCAGACTGATATTTATGCTATAAGTGCGAATAACGTGATAATTTATGAGTGGTGAAACCCAAAGTTAAATAGGTTTTTCCCTCAGGAAAGGAAAAAACACATGCAGCACATTTTAGACAACTCTCTTCTTAGGCACATTCACTTTAAGAATGCATGCACCTTCTGGTGGGATGGCTGGAAAGAGGATTGTGCAATTGAGCCAACCTACATTTTCCTTTATGATCTGTATCTGAGAGAAATATGCCTGAGTAATGAATTGTTTTCTTCCTTTTGCTCTGTTATTTGTGCAAAGGCTGAGCCTGCACTAATGAGGACATTCTGGAACTTCAGGGACCACTTTGGGGATGTCTGAGGGTGGTTACTAAGTGTTTGGCCCATGGAGATTCCATGGTGAGGTAATAATTAGTAAAACAGGCCTTATGCATTGTCTGATATGAGCATTCCTTTTGATATATGCCTTGTGTTTAACAAAAGAGCTTTATTTTTTTCTTTTATTTTAAACCAGGGAAATGGATTTGATTACAAATGGGCAGAAGTTCTTCCATTGAAGAAAAGGACACATAGCAGTTTGGGAAGGAGAGATTAGAGATTTGCTTGAAAATCCTCTTAGAAAGACACCCAAACACACACACACACACACACACACACACACACACACACACACATACTCACACACACTTGCACATATATTCATGGTCACATATATGTATTTAATGATGAGAAAGATGGGGAATAATGATGGCAAAAAAATACGAGGAACCAGCTGGGCATCCCCGTCCTCCACAAACTTGCTCTCCTTTGGTTTGGAGATGTCTGTGTCAGCCCAAGGGCATCTGTGCCAGAAAACTGATTTAAAGTACAATACCTTGTGTCAATAGTTTCTTATTTCCACAGCAGCATAGGTACCTCAGCAGCCATGGGCTTCAATCAATGCAAGCCAGATCATGATTTGACTTTGTTTTGCTTCTGACCATCATGGGGAAAAGAGAAGACTAGAAGACAGGAAGCTGATTCAAAGATTGAAACTGGAAGCGGGGAGAAGCACAAAGGGAGGCACGTAGCTCATTGGTCTATAGAAATGCTGGAGAACAGTCAGGCACAGGTTACTTTCTTGATGAATGCCCAGGACTCTTCCTTAGCTCTTGATTCTCAGTTCAAGCTGACAGTGCTTCCCAAGCACAAGTCTCTTAAATATTCTGGGGTTCTCCATCAATCATATTAAGTTTCAATGTTTTTAAGAAAGCCATGCTCTCAAATCTCTTTAAGATAAACTCTCTCCTATCCTGGAGTTCTTACAAAGCTGCTGTGTGACAATCCCTAAGATTCTAAGAGGCTCCACTGTTTAACAGAGAATCTGTGAGGCACACCTGAGTTTTAGGACTTTTGCCTGTTTAAAAGAGTCTGTGAGGTGGCATCTTAAATTATTCTGAGGCTTTAAAAAAGAATCTCACAAGCCCATCCTAGATTTGATCTTTGCCTGGAAGCCATTCTTCCTTCCTTCCTTCCTTCCTTCCTTCTTTCCTTCCTTCCTTCCTTCCTTCCTTCTTTCCTTCCTCCCTCCCTTCCGTCTCTCTCTCTCTCTCTCTTTAAGATCTCTTTATTTATTTTTATAGACATATGGGAAGAGAGGGAGAAAGAAAGGGAAAGAAACATCAGTATGTGGTTGCTTCTCACATGCCCCCTACTGGGGACCTGGCCTGCAACCCAGGCAGGTGCACTGACTGGGAATCAAACCAGGGACCCTTTGGTTTGCAGGCCCACGCTCAATTCACTGAGCTACACCATCAAGGGCCTCTTTGTTCCTTTCTTCATTCTTTCTTTCAATTTATGCTGAGAACATAACATGATTTTTCTCCCAAAAAGCAACACAAAAAGTAACAGGCTGTAATAATTTAACTGTGTACCTGACTCTCTTCATCAATTCTCCCTTTTTTGTTGTTATTCTTTCCTCTATATTTCCTACCATCCTCAAACTACACTTAAGCTTTAGTGCTCTATAAGAAATGAAATAAAAGTAAAAAAATAAAAAATAAGATAAAGGCTAGTACTAGTAATAATCAATAATTACTTACTCAGCATTTGCTATGTAAAAACTCTTATTTGTATTGTATCAACTCATTTAATCAGAATAAGAACATAATGAGATACACTTCTGGCCAAGATGGTGGTGTAGGTGACACACTGTGCCCATCATATAACCAAAGGAAGAGCAACAACAAATTTAAAAACAAAAAACAACCAAAACTGCCAGAAAGTTGAACCATATGGAGGTCCCCAAACCAAGGAGTTAAAGAAGAAATATTCATCCAGACTGATAAGAGGGGCAGAGAGGACTTGCAGCAAGGCAGCAGCTCATGGACCAGGTGAAGTGGTGGCTGGTGGATCAGGCCACATTTATCTCCACATTTATCTCCACATTTGTGTGAAGATAAACTGGGAGGAACAACTGGGGACCAAGACAGACCACACAACCCAGGATTCCAGTGAGGGAAAATAAAGCCTCAAAACCTCTGACTGAAAAAATCTGTGGGGGTTGAGGGTGTGGGAGAAACTCCCAGCCTCTCAGGAGGGTTCACTGGAGAGACCCACAGGGTCCTAGAAAATACACAAACCCACCTACCCAGGAATCAGCAGCAGAAGGGCCCAATTTGCTTGTGGGGAGCAGGCAAAATGACTGAAAGCCAGCAGAAAGCTGAACAAGCAGCATTGTTCCCTCTCAGACCCTCATCCTCATACAGCACCACAACACAGTGATTAGGTTGTTCCACCCTGGAGAATACCTAAGACTCCTCCCCTTACTACATAATAGGTGCACTGAGACAAAAAATATGGCCCAAATGAAAGAACAGTTCAAAGCTCCAGAAAAAAAAATACAACTGAGCAATGAAGAGATAGTCAACCTATCAGATACACAGTTCAAAACACTCGTAATCAGGATGCTCACAGAAGTGGTTGAGTATGGTCACAAAATAGAGGAAAGAGTGCAGGCTATGAAAAGTGAATTAAAGGAAAATGTTCAGGGAACCAACAGTGAAAGTAAGGAAGCTGGGACTTAAATCAACAGTTTGGACCAGAAGAAAGAAATAAGCATTCAACCAGAATAGAAGAAAGAAATGAGAATTCAAAAAAAATGAGAAGAGGCTTAGGAACCTACAGGACCACTTTAAATGTTCCAATATCTGAATCATAGGGGTGCCAGAAGGAGAAGAGGAAGAACAAGAAATTGAAAACTTATTTGAACAAATAATGAAGGAGAACTTCCCCAATTTGGCAAAGGAAATAGACTTCCAGGAAGTCCAGGAAACTCAGAGTCCCAAAGAAGTTGGACCCAAGGAAGCACACACCCAGGCACATCGTAATTACATTACCCAAGATTAAAGAGGAAGAGATAATCTTAAAAGCTGCAAGAGGAAAGGAGACAGTTACCTACAAAGGGGTTCCCATAAGGTTCTCAGCTGATTTCTCAAAAGATATCTCACAGGGAAGAAGGGGCTGGAAAGAAGTATTCCAAGTCATGAAAGGCAAGGAGCTGCATCCAAGATTACTCTATCCAGCAAAGCTTTCATTTAGAATGTAAGGGCAAATAAAGTGCTTCCTGGATAAGGTCAAGTTAAAGGAATTCATTATCACCAAGCCCTTATTATATGAAATGTTAAAAAGACTTATCTAAGAAAAAGAAGATAAAAAACTATGAACAGTAAAATGACAATAAACTTATGACTATCAACAATAGAACAACAACAACAACAACAACAACAACAAAAAACAACCAAACCCAAACTAAGCAAACAACTAGAACAGGAATAGAATCACAGAAATGGAGATCACATGGAGGGTTATCAGTGGGGAGGTGGAGGGGAGATAATGGGGGAAAAGGTACAGGGAACAAGAAGCATAAATAGTAGGTACAAAATAGATAGGGAGAAGTTAAGAATAGTATAAGAAATGTAGAAGCCAAAGAACTTATACAAATGACCCATGGCCATTAACTAAGAAGGTGGGGGGAATGTGAGTGGGAGGGTGGGTACAGGTTGGAGGGGAATTAAAGGGGTAAAGATGGGACAACTGTAATAGCATAGTCAATAAAATATATTCAAAAAGAACATAATGAAATAAATAATCTCATTTTACAGATTTAGAAACTAAAAGGCAGAGTGTTTAAGTAACATATTCAAGATCACACAGATAGTAAATGTCAGGGCCAGAATTCAACACAAGCA
This sequence comes from Phyllostomus hastatus, assembly GCF_019186645.2. NCBI lineage: Eukaryota > Metazoa > Chordata > Mammalia > Chiroptera > Phyllostomidae > Phyllostomus > Phyllostomus hastatus. Next base: position 45,916,574 of record NW_025334041.1, read on the forward strand.
AGTTAACCACTACATTATACTGCCTCAAATATGTATTAACCAAAGAAGCTAATTTTTCACTTTTCTCTTGAAAGCCATTAATCTGAGAAAGTTTGCCATTTTAAAAGATTAAGAAAATACATACTTTTCATTTTCAAATCTAAAAAGTCCTGGCTCTTTTATATTTCTTCAAATTTTGCTTAAAAACTAAACAATTTCTGTATTACTTTTCACAAATTTAGTAGCTTAAAGCAACACAAATTTGTTATCTGTACATCAGGAGTCCAGCATATGTTCTCTGGGTCCTCTGCTCAGGGTCTCATAGGATAAAATCATGTTGTCAGCCAAGTCTTATCTTCAGGCTCATCTGGAGAAGATCTGCTTCCATGCTCCCTTGGTTGATGGCAGAATTCATTTCTTTGGGCTGTATTGCTGAGGTCCCCATTTCTTGCTGCTTTCAGCTGTTAGAGGACAATGTCAGGTTCTGACCACATGGACTCCCCATGGACCTCTCACACTTCAAATCTCTTCACAAAAAGGGACAATTGTCTTTTAAGGGCTCAACTGATTAGGCCAAGCCCACCTAACATAGTCTTCTTCTGATTACCTACGGGTAACTGATTTAGGACACTAATTACATCTGTGGAATTCTTACTGCTGTATATGTCACTAATTATGAGCACAGCACCAGAAGGTGGAATCATGGGGCTATCTTAGAATTCTGCCTTCCACAGGTCCTTTTTGGTTCATCACTCTTCTCCCATTTTATTATAAATAGCTAAAACATCTTAAGCAGAACATTAATGCTCTTCTTGGAGACTTCCTTAGCTAGATCATCAAATTTATTATCATATTTTCTATTTTTCATATTCTGTTACTACATAACAAGGGCCACTGTTTCTCCAGCTTTCAATATTTTTCTCTCTCCCCTTTAGGTCCTACTGACATCTTCCTTGAGGGCCTTTTAGATTTCTGCAAACACTCTTCTCAAGGCTCTTTAGGTTTTCACTAACATTTTCCTAGTGTCCTTTTCAGCTTCCAGCAACCATGTGGTGCCAAAGTCAATCACATGTTTTGGGTTTTATTTATGGCAGCAGTACCCAAATCAAGCACAAGTACCAAAATCCGCATCAGTTATCTACAGCATTACAGCAAGCCACTCTGAAACTTAGTAACTTAAAACAACAAAAATCATTTTTTTAGTTCACAAATCAGACAGGAGAATTCCAGACATAGGTTTGTGTTTAGTGAAGCAATTAACACATAAGATGAGATGAGATTACTATGTAAGATTAAAATTCTCCGGTATAAAAATTCTGTTCTTTAGCCATCAGTAGTTAGTTATTTGGACCAAAGTCCCCACTGAGAACTAGAAAAGCTGGAAGATGAACACACACACACACACACACACACACACACACACACACATACACACACACACACACACCACAACAGTGATGACATATAAGGCAAATATCTGAGGGAGAAGAAGGAAGCCCAAAAGTGAGTCTGGCATTTGGTGCCACTATTTTTTCAAGAGAGATGGCTTCTTACAAGCAGTAGATGAAACACTGAGCAGAACTTCTAGCAGACACAAGTCTAGGAAGCAAAAACTGAATTCAAGAGTTGTCAAAGAAAATAAACCTATTTCTAGAGGTGAGTTGGGACCCCAAAAGGATATACAGTTAGAGTAGGAGTATACTAGAAATAGATCAGCTCTGCCAGACACTGACATTAAACTTCAAATCATTTTAATTTCTTATTGTAAGGTCACATGGAAGCCTTTGCTCAAGGTCAACTTCCAGAAATAAAAGAAAAATTTCTCTGAAGGAAGGTAACATTATCCATAAATTCAATTTCCTCTCCATTTTTTATGTACAGTGTCTGGTACCTGATCAAAAATACCTGGGTACTTGAGAAAATGGAACTTAACTAAAAGCCAAATTAAAAAAAAATGTGGTAGATGTCTATTATCCTGTCTGATGCTGTCACCATTATTTTGAACCATGAGCTTCAAAATAATATCTCCAAGGGACTAAAAGAACAAAATAGAGAATTTCAAGAGAGAAATGAAAAAAAAGAATAAAATTGATATTCGAGCTGGTAAATCTTAATATTAATCATAACAGATATTAGGAACTTGATGATTAATACACATGACCTAACTGCCATATGTAGAACAATGCACCCAACAAATGTAGAGTCATTTATCAAAACTGAATAATGCTAGTTCATCAGCAACTCTAACAAATTTTATAAGATTAAAATCAGAAAGTATATTCTTTGACCATAGTGGAAATAAGTTAGATATCAATAGCAATACCACCACAAAAAAAAGAACTAGAAAATTCCCATAAGTTTAGAACTTAAACAATATAATTCTCAATAACCCATGTGACCCAGAAGAAATAATAAATTAGAAAGTATTTGACCTTAATAATAAATAAGACATGATTAAATTTGTGTGATGAAACTAAAGCAGTGCATAGAGAGAAATATATGTAAATCAAATCTATATTTGAAAAGCAAAGGGACTTAAAATCAGTAGCTCAAGAAGCTACAAAAATAAAACCAAATGAAATCCAAAGTAAGTAGAGGCAGGGAAATTATAACTACAAAAGCAGAAATTATTTTAAAAGAAATGCATAAAAGAAAGATAATTAACAAAGCCAAAGACTTACTCTTTGGAAAAACTGAAAATTGATAACAATTTGGCATAAATAATCAATGAGAAAAAGAGAGAAGGCATTAATAACTAATAATAAAAATGTAAAAGAACTACTACCATGAATCCTTTTCATGGTAATAGGAAAAGAAGAAAGATAATATGAGGATATTAGAATTATGATGAGAGATTAGAAATTAGGTAAAATGGAAAAAATTTCCAGAACAAACTTTCTACAGTTGACACCAAAATGTAGAAATTAATCAACTGATTCTAAAATGTATATGGAACTAGAAAGTGCTGATAAATAAATGAAATAATCTTGAAGAAAAAGAACAGAGTTGGAGAAGCCACAGTACTGACTATCAAGATTTGTTTTAAAGCTACTATAATTTAGACTATAGTACTGGCACAGGAATAGATTAAGAGATAAAACGGAAGAGAATCTAGCAAAAGACCCACCCACATATGGATGATTGATTTATGTGAAAGGTGGCACATCAGAGAAGGGGGAAGATGGTCTTGCAAATAGTGTTGGGCCAATTAGATATCCATATTATTAAAAAACTAATAATAAAATCCAGCTATGATTTGACTGTTCCCACAGTTGTGGTAGAAAAACATCCTAAAAGAAAATGTAGGAAAAATCTTCATAAAGTGAGTTTAGCAAAGATTTCTTAAATGGACACAAGAAGCGCTAACCAAAAAGGAAATTAATAAATTAGAATAAATTAAATTTAGGAACTTCTATTCCTAAATAGGAGGGAAAATACCGTAATAAGACAGTGAAAGGCAAACAGCAGAGAGTTTTTAAAAATATATTTGAAATTTGGAAAACATAACAAGGGGCTTGTACCAGAAGGTATAGAACAATTTCCATAAGTCTGTAAGAAAAATATAGACAATCCTATAGAAAGATATTCAAATAGCCAATGAACATGAGAGAAGATTCTCAACATTACAAATTAGGGATATATGCAAACTAAAGTCAATGAGATACCACTACACCCCCAGGAGAATGGCTAAAATTAAAAGACTAACTATATCAAGTGTTGGTTAGAATATGGAAGAACTTGAATATTCCTGTTTTGCTGGTGGGAATGAAATTAGTGCAAATATTCTGGAAAAATGTACAGTAAGTACTGTATACATATCTTAAGCCCAACTAGTCCTCTCCTAGGTTTATATTAAAGAAAAACACTTACATATATGAACCAGAAAACATGTATGAAAATATTCATAGCACAATTATTTCTAATAGCTAAAAACAGAAAATGATAAAACCCAAAATTCCATTACCAAGTGGTAAATACTGTGTATAATAAAAGAACATGTAGCAATGACAATGAATGTGCTACTGTCACACAACCTGAATCAATCTCACAAACATAAGGTCAAACAAAATAAGCCAACCCCCCAAAATAGGTATAATATGACTCAATTTTTTAAAAAGTTTGAAAATAGGCAAAAATAATCTTGAGAGGTTATTTGAGGAAATAGAGATTGGAGGATTAGTCTTTCCCCAGGCTCGTGGAGTTTCATTGCACATATGCATACACAGGTCGCTCACTCAGCCAGACTCAGGGAAATCTCTAGTAATCTCCAGAACTTTCTTTGTACAACTTCCTCCTCTCTAATACTCTGGTCCATAAATCCTAGCTATCTTAGCCTCCCAGAACCCCACACTAAGACCCTCAGGCTGTGTTTGGGTTCCCCCTCCCTGAGCGGAGGCCTGAGAACAGCCTCCAGGCAGGATACTGGATCAATTGAAGGGCTCACCTCATCATTTGCCTTCTACCATGGATCCCAGTCTTGCACAATCTGTTATTCAATGTCTAGAAACCATACTTTTGCATATTTTCCACTTTTATAGTTGTTTGTGACAGGACTGCAGTATTAAAAGTGCAAGTATTTTTATTCTATTCTTGGAAATTGTGATTCACTAAGTCCAAGATGAGTCCCAGGCATCTACATTTTGGAAAAAATATGTAAAAATTATTCTCCTACAGTTCCCCAGCTGTCTATGATGAAAAAGAAGCCATTGCCATTATTGACAAGTCTATGGTTCCCTATTTGGAATACTGATGGTCACATTAACACACATAAAAAGTAGGTCTTGTCATTATCTCCTTTTATAGAGGGTATTATCATGCCCAATGCTAGGCAATGACAAGTTGTAGAACTACAATCAGCTCATGTTTGTGACTCCAAACCCAATGCTTCTAATAACTATGCTGCAAAATCCGCGCAGAATTAGAAAAATTCCCTCAAATATTTTGAGAATAGAAAGCAAAACAGTGAAGAAATGTTGGCCAAATTCTTAGATAATTAACATTTTAAAAATAAACCTCTTTTGTAGAAAGAAGTAGAATAAAAAATCGACAAATTGGAATTTTTCTAATGATAACCTTTTCCTTCAAGTAAACAATGACCTTTCAAATCAATATTTACTGTTATTGATTGAAGCCCAAACATACAGTAAGTTCAACTGAAAAGAGAAGTTTTGCCATATCAAAGAACTTTGATGTAGATAAAAAAGAAAATGATTAATCCTGAGGAGATCAGAACTTTGATCCCATGTTTACTCACAGGTGAATGGCAGCAGACACTTTACTAAAGAAGAGTCCTTAAAATGAATCATGACTTCAGGAACCCCTTGAATCAATCCATTGCTTTCCTCATGTTTATAAAAGTCCTTTTGTCTCTGTGCAAACTAGATGAGTTCTGTTCAGACATCTTACAATACCACACATTCCCTGCTCAGAAAAACCAGAAAGGCTGAACTCAAGATAGTTCAGGCATCAGGTAAGGTATTGTCCCATATCCAAAATAAATGTCTTATTAACTTTCACTAAAACTACTAAGGTGGTCTGTGCATATGTGCTTCAGAAATTTCCATAAAATGAAAGAACAGGGGACATTTTTCAATTACTTGCCTTTTTTAAAAACATATACCATTTTCCTCTCCTTTGCCCTTCCACATCAGAAACATTTGCCTGTTTCATAAAAGTTGGGTTAAAGAAACTTGGGTTAATGAACTTCACATGAATAGAAATGATGTCCTGGTTCCCATAGTGAACATTAGGATTGTTCATCTTCTCCACCTCTTAGAGTAATTGCAAAATGGGAGTTATATCAGCCTGGAGGTCTAATGAGCACCAGTTTCATTTACTTGTGATATAACTCGAGCTGCTGCAAAAATTGCTTTTGCAGAAAAGATGAGAAATGATAAACAACTCATCCTCCCAGAGGAATAATAGCTTATTCATAACTATCACTTCCTAAACATATTGAAGTCAATTCTTATCTTTTGGTATCTCAGAGGAAAGCAGTACCTGCCTTGGAAAATGGTAAGAAAACATATGTTCTATCTCAAACTGCAATGGATTTACATCCCACACAACCACCTGCTAACTGTGTAATCTTGGGCAAGTCACTTACCCACTCTGTGCCTCACTCCCTTATCTGGAAGGTGAGAATAACAAGAGTACCTATCCAACAGGGTTGTTGTGAGGATGAGTAGGTTCTTTTTAATAGTAAAATTCAGCTTTCTTTGACTGCCCCATGGTCATTGCAGGAATGAATTCTCCAAATATATATCACTCTTATTTTAGATAAGACAGACAATATCTGATAGAGTTAAGAAATCGCTAAGTCAACCATATTCATAATATACTCTAGCTAATTTAATTCAGCCTTTAGACCTTTTATAAGCCTCCCCTATATACAGAATCTTCCATGAGGAGCCTTGATCAAAGGTCATCATGCATACTCCTCCAAATTCCCAAATCACTGTGGTTTATAATAGTCTTGTATTTACAATTATACTTTTTGTTTATGAATTGTCTTCCTAACAAAAATGAGAACTGTGGTATTTAATCCCTTTGTTCCTGAAAAGGGACATGGGTGGTCCATCAGAACATTCACTAAAACATTCAAGATAGTGGTAGGTATAACAACAATGGAAGGTAGAGCCAGATCTTCTCATGCTTGGGCACACATCTCCTACCCATCCCTCTGTAATAGTGTTAGGTGAAAATTTTTCTAGGGGGATAGACTGGTTGACCTCTGAAGGATAACCTTATCTATCATCAGCCCATAAGTCAGTAACAGTTGAGAAGCTTCTTTAGGCAAGCAATTATTTTCCTAGCCAATCAGAATGTCAATGATAACAAGATATAGGTATCTTTTTTAGCAATCACATTAAATTACCCCAAAGTGAACCTAAAAGAAGCTAAAGAAGACCTCAGAGCTGGCTCCACAACTTGAAAAACAAAACATGACAAAAGTAATGAGAAACTCTTTGAGAAATAAAAGGTGGTTGTAGCTGGAGCGGGTAGATGATGAGGTATGCTTTAAAGCCCTAAGTGGGGATAACCTGGTAAGGCATTCTCTAGTAAAGCTCTTTTCTCTGCCCAGACTGTTCTGAGCAGATCATTGCCTTCCCTGCTACAACCACAGGGACAATAAGACAATATCCTAGAATCTACCCAAGCTACACAGGTAAAGAATAGACAGCATAGGTGCAGATGAGCTGGCAAGCACCTAAGCACTTGCTCCTCTTCAAACAACTATCACAGTTTAAGCAATTGAAAAATCTTTGGATAAAAGCATTTCCTAGGAAGAGGGACTGAATTCTGAGAGTGTAGAGAATAGCGCAAAGGTGGTTTAATCCTAGATTTCAACACAAAGGCCTCTCCACATAGGGCATTCCCTGCAAATCACTTGGTATACTGTTTCATACATCTTCACCCACTTGGAAAAACACTGTACAGGTCCTAGTAAGGTGAATGGTTCAGCCATTCCTCCTTTCCACCATTCTCCTGGTTGGTTTTCCTGGTGGCTGAACCTGATGGGAAGCCAGAAGACAAAGGAGCCTATTGATGTCATTGGTATAGTTCAGCATTCAGGGACACTGAGCAGGGTAAGGAAGGTAAAAACTGGATCAATAAATTTTTGGTATAAAATTAAAACAAATAATGAAAATCCTGCTTTCCAAAAAGAAGACTTAATGTAATAAATAGAAATTTAAAAGAAATAAATTATACTTAGAGGTATAAAGAGAGATATTAGAAACATAAAGCAGAGGAAGCAGTTATGAAAAATAGGCAATAGAATGTATTGTGATGGAGAATAAGACACAAAATAGATTTAATAGCAGAATTATTATAGTCAAAGAACAAATTAGTGGGTTGGAAGATCAGGTCAAGAAATTCTTCCAAAAGGTGTTAGGAAGGGACAAAGAGATGAAGATAATGCAAGAGAAGTTAAAAACATGAAAAAAAAATCAGCATTCATCTGGTGGGAGCCCCAGATGCAGATAAGGATTAAGTGAAACAAGAACATACTTAAGGAAGTAATGGCCAAGAGTCTCCCAGAATTAAAAAACAAAACAAAAAAAACCCCGCCAAAATTCAAATTATTGAATAGGGCACAGAAGGAAAAAATAAACTATATAGTGAAATTCTAAAATATCAAAGAAAAAGAAAACCAGATTTCTTAACAGCAAAACTGTATAAAAGACAGATATATAATCTAAATCACTGAAGGAAAACAGCTTTCAATCTTGAACTTTATCATTTAAATGTAATAGTGGAATAAAAATACTGTTAGGTATTACATGTCTCAGAAAGTTCACCACACTCTCACTTCAATGAATTCTTGGGGTATGTACTCCATCCAAAAGGGACATTAACATAGGTGGAAAAATACGATATGGGAAGAAAGGGTGAATAAAGAACTTAGTAAGATTTATTTTTGTTTAGTTAAGCCTTGGCCAAGACAAACAAGAAAAAGTATATTTATAATAATCCAGAACTAAAATTAGCTGGTAGGGGAAGGGTGTTGTGTGTGGGTGGTGGTAGAGGGGCTGTCAAGAAGAAGAAAATGATAGTATCCTAAAATTCCTGTTTGCTTTGTTTCTTTGTTTCTTCATAATTTCTCTAGATAGTGGTGGAGAAAAATAAACATAAGTAAGGATTTAATAAATTAGGATAAGCTGTTGTAAAAATAGTAATAGATGGTTAATGTTCAAACACCACAGGAAAATTTTAATCTATTGAATGGAAGGTAGGAAAAAATATCAGAAAGAAAGCATTTATGTAAATAAGAGAAACCAATAAAAATGGAACAAGCTCATGAATAATCTACAGACTTTTACATTAAATATTGAGGTAATCTCCACTAATAAATCATTTATAACAGTTATACTTAAATCAACCTCACAGACATAGGTAAATGAGAAAAAATCATGTTAGTAAATGGAGAAAAGGTACTTGGTAAAATTTACATCTATTTTCTAGTGCAGGAGCAGACAAATAAAACAGTGTGTGGGTCCCAGCAATAGATAAATACATGAGTATATAAAAAGTTAATATATGATTGGGGTAACATCATAACTAGTAGGAAAAGGACAAATCACTAAGTAGATGGGTTTGGAAAGACAGACTCAGTACTGGGAGAAAACTAAAGTTGGCTCTTTATGTTATGTTGGTTAACATGAGTTTTAGCTATACATATATAAACAAAAAATAAAAATAAAAAAACTAGAGTGGCAATGGTTAAATAAGGCAGAAATTTATGTCACTCTCTTATAACAGAAAATTCAGAGGTATTATGTCAGGGTGCTCCTGCAACTCCATAGTATCATCAACACATTTCCACACTCAGCAACACACTCAGCATATGGCATCCATCCCCAAGGTACATCCATAGCTCAACACATTGCTGATATGCCAGCCATCATTTCAGCTGTCCAGGCTGGTGGCAGAAAGAATCAAAGGAAAAAGAGGAGAAACTTGCCTCTTTCTTCTTAAAGAGTGTTTCCAGACCTATGGACAAAGACAAAGGAGGAAGGTTTGAGGGTGGCGGGTAGAGATGGGTGGGACTGGAGAAATTGGTGGTGGGAAAATAGGGACAATTGTACTTAAAGAACAATAAAAAAAGAATGTTTCCAGGAGCCTCTCACATAATTTTGTATATATCTAATTACTGAGAGCTAAATCACGTGGCCTCACTTAACTATAAGGAAGTCTGTGAAATGTAATCTTTGTTATGGGTAGCAATATGCCTCTCTAAAATCTGAGGTTACATGCCTAAGGAGCAAGAGGAGAATGAATATTGAGAAGTAACTACCCAATAATGACTATTAAAAAAGAAACAATCTCTAAATTGGTTAAAGACATAAATGTGAGAGATATAGAGCAAATTAAATAATATAAAGAGCCAATTAAATAATATAAACCTAAGAAGATAAAATGTGAAAGAATATCTTTGTGATATCAGGGATTGGTGGGAAAAGGGTGAATTTCAGAAACTGAACATGAGAAACAGAACCATGGAGGAAATGGATGAATTATGCTACAGCAAAAGTACAGATTCTTGCTTTTATGAGGCACACTATAGATCAAGTTTTCTGTGGAAGAGGTGATAGAATGGAAAAAGATAGTTCCAAGAAAGCAACAAGGATTAATGTCTAGAATATACACAGAACACACGTTTTCAAGCAAAATAGGACAATAGGTATTTACATAGGCATTAATGGATGTGGAAACCTAAATGGTTATTAAATACATAGAAGATCTTCAACTTTACTAGTAGTCAGAAATAGGCTAAACAAAACAAGATAATTTTTTGCCCATTACAGTGGAAAATATAGAAAGTGGTATTAAGTACTGATGATGATGTCAGGAAGAAGGAATTCTCGTCCACCAGCTGCAATGATTCTGAAGCATTTTGGAGGAATTTATAGATAGTTAACATGTGTATACTCTGCATCCTAGCAAACCCATTTCTGCTACATAATCCAAAGAATATCTTGCACAGGCCCACAAAGAACTATGTGTGAGCATCATTGCTTATGATTGTGAAGAGTTTCAGATAAACTAGGGCATCCATCTCTTGGGGAATGGATAATATGGCATATTTCATATAATAAACTGTCATAAATCACAAACAAGATTACACATAGTAACATAGATAGATCTTAGAATGTTGGAAGAGAAAGAAAAAATAATGAGCAATAGAATATGTTATGGACTGAATTCTGTTCCCTCAAATTCATATGTTGAAGTCCCAATTTCTAGTGCCTCATAAGGTATATATTTGAAGATAAGGTCTTTAAATGGTAAAAAGAAATTAAAACAAGGGCATTAGGATGGGGCCTTAATCCAATCTGACTGGTGTCCTTATGAGAAGAGGAAATTAAGACATATGAAAGGATAACCAGGGTACATGGACAGAGAAAGAGCCATGTGAGGACCACAGCAATAAGGCAGACATCTGCAAGCCAAGGAGAGAGACCTCAGAAGAAAGCAACCCTGCTGACACTTTCATCTTGGCCTTCTAGCCTCCAGATGTGAGAAAATCTGTTTAATTTTTAAGCAACCCTGTCTATGGTATTTTGTTTATGGCAGCCTTAGCAAACTAACAGTGCACAATACCACTTATTGTGGTATTTAAAAACAGATGCAGCAAATCTTTAGATTTTTTTCAATGAAGCACATGTACCTAAATGAATTAAGAATAGTTTGGAAGAGTATGCATATACAAGATCTGTCTAGAAGGTGTCCAGCCATGTAATATAAAAAATAGAGACACTTGTTGAAGAAGATACAGGATACAAAAAACATTGTACGTAAGATAATGACACCTCAGTTTCCTTCAAAATAGACATGTTGGGACCTCACAGAGCTCTCCAGTCACCATCAGCTGCTCCACCATATTTTCCTGAATCTCATCAACAGTCTGAAATTTCTTCCCTTTCAAAGGTGATTTTACCTTTGGGAAAAGCCAGAAGTCACAGGGTGCCAAATCATGGCTGTAGGGAGGCTGAATTGCCTGGGTGATTTGATGTTTGGCCACAAAACTGCACAAGATGTGATGCATGAGCAGGCACACTGTCATGATGAAGCTGCCAATCACAAGTTACCCATAGCTATGGCCTTCTGAATCATCCAAATAGTTTCTGTGGAGAAATGTTCAAGCTTAATGCAAAATTTGATGCAGATGTGTTGCTCTACTCGCTTGGTTACTTTAAATGTGATGGCCACACAGTACACATGCTCACTCAATGGCATCTATCACCCCCACTGACTAGTACAGTGAGGTTGTCATTGTTCAGGCACGTGCATTCCAGACCACTGCCCTTGCTTGCCAAGTTATATCAATGTCATGCAAATTGTTCTCAGTTTATTAACAATGTTTGAATTTTTTCCAGGTATATCTCATACACACACACACACACACACACACACACACACACACACACACACAATAAGGATGTTTAAATAGATGAATGGGAATAAATAGAGAGGATTAAGGCAGAAAAATGATCACATAAAAGAAAACAAGTGATGGCCTTGAATAGACTAATGCTAGGATGCAATAAACTGAAGAGTATAATCAACTCAATTCTGTACCTTTGAGTCCATATCCCACCCACTGCACAACCAAAGGAGGAAGGAAATTCCAAACTAAAAATAGTGAAGAGAAGGAAGGGGAAAATTAGAGTGTATTATAATGAAACAAAAAGGAGAAGGTATGTCAGTCAACCCCCTTTATAATATAGGTAACTTGAGCCACAGCCTTAGCCAGAAGAATCCCTCTATGAGTGGTAGAGAAAAGATGACCACAGTCAAGGATAAGGTGCTCCCAAGAAGGAGGCTCTGGGAACACTGATTTCTTCATTCACACACATAGTGGGACATTGGTGAATGTCAGTAAGCCAGGGGTCAATTGCTGAGACTGGTAATAGGTGTGCAGAGATTTATTGTTAGGTTAGGACTCTGGTTGATGACAGACTAGGGTTATAAGCAAAGACAGAGCTGGACCAGAGTATCTCTATCTTGTCACCAAGGCCAGAGTATCTTCCATGTACTTCCTTTTGTCTCTTAATCCTGAAACACCATACTACCCACCCTACTAGCTTTCACCAACTCTATTCCAAGTAGGTAAGGCCAAAATTGTTTCCAAAAACCTACAAAGGGAAGTCCTCAAGTGACCATAAGTCCTATCAGTAACTAGAACTCAGAGATGGGTTGATAAATCAAAAACCTCAACTTGAGTATGAGATGTTGAGTGAAAGAAAATGAATTAGAATGAACTTATTAGAACAGTGAATTTTCAGTCAGAAATTTGGCTTTAATCACTGAAAAACATAGATTGTCAGAGCTTAAAGAAACCTTACTATTACCTGACTTGTAAATCCATTTTGTTATCCATTCATTCAACAACTATTACATGAACACCTACAATGTTCCAGTCAGTATTAGGCTCTAGTGACACACTGATGAATCAAAACAGATAGATCTCTTGACTTCACTAGGTTTCATTCAGTCTTGTGGCAGAGACAGTCAAATTCTTTCCTGCCTTTGAGCCTTCACAAAAGATGTTTCTTTTGCCTACAAGGAACTTTAAATGCAAGACTCCTCAAACTTTAGGTTGTAGCTGAAATGTTAGAGGGCCTGTCCTAACAACTCTGTCTAAGCCCTCCCCCTCAACACACACTGGTATTTTCTTCTATCACAGTAACCTATTCATATCCTTCACAGCACTTATCACCATCTGTAATTATGTTTTTTGAGTTACTTTGTTCAATGCCTAAAGTTTAAAGGTGGTAAACTGAGGTCCAGAGAAATAACTGGACATTCAGCAAGTCATTATCAGAATCAGGATTAAAATTCAAGCCGTCTAAGTGCATGGAAACCTTAAGAAGCTATGTGAGTTACCTGAATCTCAGTTTTTTCATTTATAAAATGTGGTCAATAATATATCTTACCATGGAAACTAGGCAAGAAAAGATATAAAAGGCAACCAGATTGGAAAGGAAAAAGTAAAACTATTTCTATTTTAGATCATATAGATGACATAATCTTATATATAAAAAATTGTAAGAAATCCACAGATATTAACAAAAACAATTAGAGCTAATAAATGAATTCATCAAGGTTGCAGAATACAAGGTCAATATACAAAAATCAGTTGTGTAACCTGATTTAGAAATTAAGATAACCTGAAATCAATAACCTGAAATAGAAATTAAGAAAACAATTCCACTTACAATAGCATTGGAAAGAATAAAACACTTAAAAATAAGTTTAACTGAGGAGGAGCACAACTTGTACACTGTAAGCTACAAAATATTATTAAAAGAAATTAAAGAAATGCTAAGTAAATAGAAAGGCATCCCATGTTCATTCATTGAAACACTTAATATTGTTAAGATACTAAGTGTTTCAATATCTCTCCTACAGGTTTAATTGACCTACAAATTCAATGCAATCCTTATCAAAATCTCACATGACTTTTAAAAATTTTTTAAAAATAAAAGCCAAGTAGAGGATGCCCACTTCCCATGACAAACATCACTAAAAAATTACAGTAATCAAGACTGTGATACTGACATAAGTATAGACATGTAGCTCAATGGAACAAAATTGAAACCCAGAAATAAACCCATATATTTATGATCAATTGAGTTTTGACAAGGATGCCAAGATAGTTCAATGGAAGAAAAAAATAGTTTTTTCAATAAATAATGCTTGGACAACAGGGCATTCACATACAAAAAAATGAATTTTGACCCCCACCTTATACCATATACAAAATTAACTCAAAATTGATCATAGACCTAAATATAAGAGTTGAAACTATGAAACTCTTAAAAGAAAACATAGGGGTAAGTCTTTGCACCCTTAGGTCAACCAAGTGTTTCTCAGATATGATACCAAATGAAAATATTGAAAGTTCTCAAAATTAAAAACTCTTCATTTCAAAGGACACTATCAGGAAAGTGAAAGCCCACAGAATGTGAGAAAATATTTGCAAATCACATATCTAATAAACACATAGCATCCAGAGTATGTAAAGAACTCTTACAACTCAACAATAAAAAAAAACAAATAATCTGATTTAAAAATGAGCAAAGAATTTAAATATACATTTCTCCAGAGGATATATACAAATGGCCTATAAGCACATGAGAATATAGCCAAACTTATCAATCATTAGGGAAATAGACATCAAAACCACAATGTGATATTATTTCACATGTTAGTATGGCTATAATAAGAAAGATGGACAGTTACGAGTGTTGAAGATGTGGAGAAACTAAAAACCCATATATTCCTGGTGGAAATGTAAAATGGTACAGCTGCTTTGGAAAACAATTGGAAAGTTCCTCAAAATATTAAACCTAGAGTTAACATATATCCTAGTAATTAAACTCCTAGGTATAATCTCAAGAGAGTTGAAAACATATGTCCACACAAAAATTTGCATATGAATGTTCATAGCAGCATTATTCATAACAGCCCCAAAGTAGAACTGACCAAAATGTCCACCAACTGATGAAGGAAAAACAAAATGTAGTACATCCAGTTAATGGAATATTATTGAGCTACAAAAAGGAATAAAGTACTGATTTGTGCTACAATTTGGATGAAACTTGAAAATATTATGCTAAAAGAAATAAGCCTGACATACAAGGCTCCATGTTGTATGATTCCATTGATATGAAATGTCCAGAATAGGCAAATCCATAGAAATAAGAAATGGGTTAGTGATTGATAGGGGATAGGAGAGGGGAGAATGAGTAATGACTGTTAATGCACAAAGGTTTCTTTGGGTGGAGGGGGGTGAGAAAATGTTATGGAATTAGATAGCAGTGATAGTTGCACAACTTTGTTAATGTACTAAAAACTACTGAATTGTATATCTTAATTCATGGTATATGAATTATAATTACAACAAAGTTTTTAAATCTTTCCTAGTATAGTGCATATATATCAACTTCTCACTCTCCCTGACCCTGGTGTTCTTGAACTCACCACACTTTCCACCTCCCATCCTCCACCACCATCATGGGATATCTAATAAGATAATCATGCTTTTATAAAACCTTACTTCCTGACCTCCATCTATTGGTCCTTATAAATCTGTACTAATTAGGATTTTTCTAAAGGATTTCAGACTTGGGAATGACAAATAAGTAGTCAATTCTTCATCAGTGTGAGAAGTGATTACAGTTAAACATAAATTGAAATCTGAAGTTGTTACATACTATGCCAAGAAAGTTATCTCACAGTGAAAGGCAAATTTAGCTGATCGCTGAACAGAAAGAGGCAGGAATGGAAAACAAAGAACATGTCCTGGAGGCATCCAAGTCCTGATTCCAGAGGCCCTGGACACCAGATACCCCTGGGACCTTCCCAGTTTTGGGTGTCAGAGCTTCCTTGGGTTCCATGAATCAGTAAGTTGTCTCTCTGCCCAAGCTAGTTCTATCACTGGATATCAAATCAATATATCTTAACACTACAAAGCTTATTGTGAATAACAAATGAATGTAGTTATGAAAAATAAAATAGTACTAAGAGTTAACATTTATGGAGGCCTTCTTCTGTGTCAGGCACCATTTTAAGGGCTTTCAAGTGTCTTAAACTCAGTCCTCACAAGATTCTTAGGAGGCAGGTGCTACCCTTATTCTGATTTACAGATGAGGAAACCAAGGCACAGAAAAGGCTAAAAAAACTTACTCAAGGTCACACAGGTAGTAGTTAGCAATTTCAGTATTCTTAATCATTGCACTATGTTGCCTTGTATAGAGTAAAATGCTATATGTGTATGCAACACTTTCTTGTTATTTAGAAGAAATTAACACAGCAAGTTTCCATGTTATTGTAATTACATAATTTTTCTAAGATGTGGGTTTCTTTTAGAAAGCAGCTTCTTGGAGCCCCAGCTGGCTTAGCTCAGTGGATTGAGTGTGGGCTGCAAACCAAAGTGTTGCAGGTTCAATTCCCAGTCAGGGTACATGCCTGGGTTGCAGGCCATGACCCCCAGCAACCGCACATTGATGTTTCTCTTTCTCTATCTCTCTCCCTCCCCTCTCTAAAAATAAATAAATAAATAAATAAATAAATAAATAAATAAATAAATAAATTTTAAAAAAGAGTTTAAAAATAAAAAGAAAAAAGAAAGCAACTTCTCACCTAGAAACTTTCAAGAACTATTCATGA
Source organism: Phyllostomus hastatus (assembly GCF_019186645.2). Taxonomy (NCBI): domain Eukaryota; kingdom Metazoa; phylum Chordata; class Mammalia; order Chiroptera; family Phyllostomidae; genus Phyllostomus; species Phyllostomus hastatus. Next base: position 45,933,233 of record NW_025334041.1, read on the forward strand.
CATTTGGTACTTCTAACCTATGTTCTCAGTTCTTTGACTTTAAATACTTCTACTACTTGCATCCAAGCTAACTTTTATGGTAGCCCCATTATTATGGGTGATTGATAACAGCATTTTGGTTTATAGAGCCACAGAGCTGCCTTAGTGTCTGCCTCTCTATTTTGTTCCCAAAGAAAGAAATGTTCATATTCTGTTTTTATTATCAAGAGAGTCACTAAGTGATCTATACAGGGTTCACACTAAAGCCATATAATTTGACCACATCACATGAAATGCATGTAGGGTCTGCTATTGCAGCTGTCAATCAGAAAGACCACACATGTGCTGCCTGGTTCTCCTGGCCAGAGCATCTCTACATTGATATTAAACTTGCAAACTGCTTTCTCAAGATGATTAGAAAATCAAATTCTGAATCCTAATATTTACCCAATTTGTCCCCAGCAGAGTTGGAAAGTTGTACATTAAACTTGAACTCTCCTTCCCTTCAGCCTTTCTTACTAGAGCATGTGTCCACATTTTGTTAAAGGAAGTACTCAAGGGACAGAGGCTTTTTCTTCCAGACGACTCAGTCCTCTGTGTCTGATTTCCTACAGAGTGCTAATTACTGGTGGAAACCCATTAGAAGGAGTTTGTGCATTGCAAATCCTTGTTCAAGGAATAAGAAATGAAATTGCCACTTCATTTCATATAAATATCAACTTGTCACCAAGAAGGCAACAACAAATGCCAACTTCTGAGATGAACTGGTGACCCCCTGGGAGCATGATGACTTTAGATGTAAGTTAAGAAGGGTTCTGAAATGGGTGAGGAAACTAAGCTGACCAGAAAATAATTTATCCTCTTGTAAGAGAAAGTATCTGAAATTCTGTAGTTTGAATTTCAATCCTCAGTTTAAGACTTTGCTAGGTTATTGAATTGCAATTAATCTAAGGTAAGAAGACATTTTAAATTTTATCATTTTTTTTTGTATCTTATTGTGATTGAGTTTTAGATCCTACACTGTGAGTATGTTTTAAGAATGGAAAGAAGGAATAGGAACATACCCCAGAAAGGAGAAAGAGGGCCAGGAGCTTAGAACAAACCCAATGTTGTCTAAGTCCTACCGTCTCTGACTGGTCAGTGTCTCACTGGGTCACTTAGTCACTGAACCAAAAGAAAATCAGAAGACCTGGCCATTCCACATGAGGAACTGGGAATATTCTTTCATAATGAGGAAATTACAGTAGACCTCAAGACAAGAGGAAAGAAAAACGGAGACCCTGGTGAAATTGTGTTGTTTGCTAACAACCATTTAGGTCTTTTTAAAACATATTTTACTGATTGTGCTATTACAGTTGTCCCATTTTCTCCTCTTCACTCCCCTCCACCCTGCACACCCTCTCCCACCCACATTCCCCCCCTAAAGGGGGAATGTCCATGTGTCATAAGTTCTTTAGCTTCTACATTTCCCATACTATTCTTGCCCTCCCCCTATTTTCTACCCACCATCTATGCTACTTATTCTCTGTACCTTTTCCCCCTCTCTCCTCTTCCCACTCCCCTGTTGGTAACCCTCCATGTGATCTCTGTTTCTGTGGTTCTGTTCCTATTCTAGTTGTTTGCTTAGTTTCTTTTTGTTTTTGTTTTAAGTGTGGTTGTTAATAATTGCGAGTTTGCTGTCATTTTACTATCCATGTTTTTTATCTTCTTTTTCTTAGATAAGTCCCTTTAACATTTCATAAAATAAGGGCTTGGTGATGATGAACTCTTTTAACTTGGCCTTATCTGAGAAGCACTTTATCTGCCCTTCCATTCTAGATGAAAGCTTTGCTGGATAGAACAATCTTGGATGTAGGTCCTTGCCTGTTATGACTTGGAATACTTCCTTCCAGCCCCTTCTTGCCTGCAAGATCTCTTCTGAGAAATCAGCTGACAGTCTGATGAGAACTCCTTTGTAGGCAACTGTCTCCTTATCTCTTGCTGCTTCTAGGATTCTCTCCTTATCTTTAATCTTGGCTAATGTAATTATGATGTGCCTTGGTGTGTCCCTCCTTGGGTCCAACTTCTTTGGGACTCTCTGAACTTCCTGGACTTCCTGGAAGTCTATTTCCTTTGCCAGATTGGGGAAGATCTCCTTTATTATTTGTTCAAATAACTTTTCCACGTGTTAATCTTCCTCTTCCCCTTCTGGTACCCCTATAATTCAGATGTTGGAATGTTTAAAGATGTCCTGGAGGTTCCTAAGCCTCCCCTCATTTTTTTGAATTCTTGGTTCTTTGTTCTTTTCTGTTTGGTTATTTCTTTCTTCCTTCTGATCCACTCCATTGATTTGAGTCCCAGTTTGCTTCCCATTGTTATTGGTTCCTTTGTGCATTTTCCTTCATTTCACTTAGCATAGCCTCCATTTTTTCCTCTAATTTGCAACCAAATTCAACCAATTCTGTGAGCATCCTGATCACCAGTGCTTTGAACTGTGCATCTGATAGGTTGGCTCTTTCTTGGTCGCTTAGTTGTATTGGCTCTGGAGCTTTGATCTGTTCTTCCATTTGCGCCATTTTTTTTTGTCTTGTTGTGTCTGTTACATATGAGGGACGGAACCTTAGGTGTTCACCAGGGCAGAGCAACCCAGTCGTTGGGTTGTGATGCTATATGTGAGGGCGGGGTCTGCGAGGGAACAATGGTCCTTGCTCTGCTCTCTGCTGGACTTCATTCCCTTCTGCCACTTCCCCCAAGCAAACTGGGCTTTTCTGGTGCTAATTCCCATGTGGGTGGGCTTGTGCACATTCTAGGGCCCCGTGGGTCTCTACAGCAAACTGTCCTGTGAGGCTGGGAGTCTTTCCCTGCACCTCAACCCCTACATGTGTTTTCAATCAATGCCCTGAGGCTCTATTTCTCAGCTCTGGGACCCTGGGTTGCATGTAGTGCCTTGCTTCACAATCACTGCCTCACTGGGTCCGCTGGTTGCCACTTTGTACCTGGGGCTTTCCAGCTGCTGCCTGACAATCCAGAGTCCACCTGCTGCTGTGCTGTGGCCTGGGATGCCTTATGTGCCCGGTCCCACTGCATTTTGTGCTGCGACCCCTCTCCACCCGGCAGCCTGACTCTACCCATCCTATCAGTCTGGATGAATGTGTCTATTTTAACTCCTTGGTTGTCCAACTTCCATACAGTCAATTTTCTGTCAGTCCTGGTTGTTATTCTATTTCTAAATTGTTGTTGTCCCTATCTTGGTTGTGCAAGGAGACACAGTGTGTCTACTTGCGCCTCCATCTTGGCCGGACCCATTTAGTTCTTAAGTCAACATGTTTGATCAACCATAGTGGAGTAACAACTTTGGACAAACTGTTTCTTAAAGTTAGTGAATGAAGGAGAATGAAATGAAACACAAATGGAAGAACTAGGTGCCCTCATCCTTTGAAAACCCAGTAAGAAAAGTCACATAGATGTGTACAAAATAAGTAACTGCAATTCAAAGCAGCATGTCTGTTGGTATGAATTAGTAAAACAGGAAGAGTATTTAAGTGAAAGTTAAATATGCAAAAGAGATCTGAGTCCCACTAAAATATAATGTCAGACACAAGTCATCAGGAAAGAGGCTATTTCCAGGTATTTTTGTTCTTGTCTTTTTTTTAAAAGATTTTATTTATTTATGTTTTAGAGAGGGAAGGGAGGGAGAAAGAGAGAGAGAGAAACATCAGTGTGCGGTTGCTGGGGGTCATGGCCTGCAACCCAGGCATGTACCATGACTGGGAATCAAACCTGTTCTTGTTTTCTAAGAGCTGTCCAATAATCTACAAATGAGCAAAGACACTGGTCAGCTGGGCCTCTGCTTTTCTATTTCACTATTAGAATAGAGGCAATTCTTCAAAGAAGGAAAACCACTCTTGCTGTCACTAAAAGTACTATTATAACTATGGATTGCAGTATTTTGTTTTGTTTTTAAGTCAACCTACCTTCTGTAATCTCAAAATGCCCAAATAACATCCCTTCTATTGTACTTACAATATTATGATAATCCATTTATTGCTGTTTTTCCCAAGAGGAGGAACATCCTCAAGGGCCAGAATCATGTCTTATTCATCCTAATAACACTAGTACCTACATAGGACATACTACATAGTTGGCAGTCAGTAATACTCATTCATTCAATCAACACTAATTGAATACCTACTGTATGCCAGATGGCATAGAATGGTGAACAAGATTGATGGGATTCTTGCTCTCCCAGCGCATCCATGAAATTCCTGCCAGTGAGTGGGTAACTGGATAAAGGAGTGCATGGATGGCTGTTATGTATTCAAGTAAAATAGATGATGAGAGGACACTACAAGGTCTATAAGGCCCTTGAAACTTCTTGAAAGAGGTAAAACCATACCATTGAAAACATCTTTGTCTTACCAATAAAGGTGTCCATAAAGGTGCAAAGCTTCCTTCTCTCTATGGCAGAAGTCTTAAAGGTTGGATGGGTCAGAAAGAGGCTGTCAAGGGTAGATGGGCTGGCATAGAGACAGAGTCCAGGATAACCAAGCCCCAGAGCTTCACCACTGAGAGGGCTGTTTCATCAGCCTAAAGGAGGTTTGTGTATACACTATTTGCCTAAGCTCTGTCTCTTCTTACTAATTCTTGATTCAGTCAGCTCATCAATCCTATTTACAAGATGTCTAAAGCTCACTTATGTGTTGTTCCTCTGAAGAATTCTATGATGTGAGTTTCTAGCCACTGCAGTGTTTTTGTTCTTACTCTCTGAAGCCTGCCCAGATTCATTTTACCTCCCCCAGCAGCCTGAAAGATAAAGTTAGTCATCAAAATAATTGGTGCTAACTACTCATCACCTAACCCTAAATGGCCCTGGATTTTTTCTAAAAATAAATTGAATGAAGTATAAAACATGTCTTAAACATACTAAATAAGAGTCAGGGTAGAAAATTGACTTATGAAATAATAGTTTTGATTTGTCACAATTCACTGGTGAGAGACACTCTAATCTCTAAAAATGCAATTTTAAAATAGAAATCATTAAAATCTGTGTAGCATTAAACAAATTATCTTTTGATTCTCACAACCAACCCATAAAGAAGAAAAGAATGGTATTTACTATGTGACAAATGATGAAATGTTAGGGAACTATTTACCCCACTTTATTATATGAAAAATTTCAAATAAAGTTAGAAGGAAAGTACAGTGGATACTCAGGTACCCACCACTTAGATTGAACTACTGTTAATATTTTGTTAATTTTGGACCCATGAACAAAGACTATGGGGAGAGGATTGAAAGTGGAACATGGAGAGTGTGTAGGGCAGGGGAGATTAATGGGAGGGGGGAATGAGGATAATTGTAATTGAGCAACAATAAAAAATTTAAAAAAAGAAAAAAATTTTGTTAATGTTGCTTTATTTATACATATATAAAAATATTTGTCTTTTGCTTAACCATTTGAAAACAAGTTGAAGACATCAAAAGCTTTGTCCCTGTATATTTCAGAATTCATTAATTAAAAATGACGACATTTTTCTTTTATAGCTATTTTCAGACTATGAAAATCAGAAATTATTCCCTAATAATTATTATAATATTTAGGCCATGTCTAAATTTTCTCAATTGTCCCCTAAAAGGTCATTTTTATTGACATATAATTCACATACTATAAAATTTATCTTTTCAAAGTGTACAGTTTAGTGTTATTAGTGTACAACATCATGATTATCTAATTCCAGAACATTTCCATCCCCTCAAGGAAATCCCTTACCCATTAGTAGTCACTCCTCATTCCCTCCTTTCTCCAGGCATTAATATATTTTTGTCTCTGTGGATTGGCTGTTCTGGACATTTCATATAAAAGGAATCATAAAGTATGTGGCCTTTTGTCTAGCTTCTTTCATTTATCACAATGGTCTCAAGGTTCATCAGCACTCCATCTCTTTTCATAGTTGAATTGTGTCTATCCATTAATCAATTAATAGAAATTTGGACTGATTCTACTTTTTGGCTATTCTGAATAATATTGCTATAAACATTCATGTACAAATTTTTGTGTGAACACATTTTCAACTTCCTTGAGTCTATACCTAGGAGTGTAATTGCTTGGACATATTATAACTCTATGTTTAATGTTTTAAAGAACTTCCAAACTGTTTTCCAAAGCAGCTGAACCATTTTACATTCCCACCAGTCCTGTATGAGGGTTCCAGTTTCTCCACATCTTCACCAATACCTGTAATTGTTCATCTTTTTATCATAGTCACCCTAATGCATATGAAGTCGTATCTTATTTTGGTTTTGATGTGCACTTACCTAATGACAACGATACTGAGAATCTTTTTATTTATTCCTTTGGAGGACCGTCTATCCAAATCCCTTGCTCATTATATTAGGTTATTGGCCCTTTATTGTTGAGCTGTAAGCATTCCTTGTCTATTCTTGACATCAAATTCCTATCAGATGTATGATCTATAAATATTTTCTCCCATTCTGTGAGTTGTATTTTCACTTTGTTGATGCTATCCTTTGAAGTACAAATGTTTTCAATTTTGGTGATGTTTACTTAATTTTTTCTTTTGTTATTTGTTCTCTTGGTATCATATCTAGGAAACAATTGCTTTGTCTAAGGTCACAAAGCTTTACCTGTATGTTTTTTTCTAAGAGTTTCATAGTTTTTGCTCTTACAGTTAAGTCTAACTTTGGATTAATTTTTGTATATGGCATGAATCAGGGATTCGATTTTATGTTATTGCACATGGATATCCAGTTATCAAAAAAAGACTATTCTTTCCCTATTGAATTCTCTTGTCACCCTTACCAAAAATCAGTTGCTTATAAATGTATGAGTTTGTTTCTGGACTGTCAGTTCCATTCCATTGACTTATATGCCTAAACATATGCTATTTTTTGCCAGTCTTGATTACTGTAGCTTTGCAATAAATTTTGAAATTGGTAAGTACATGTTCTCCAACTCTACTCTTCTTTTTCAAGATTGTTTGGCTATTCTGGGTCACCTTTATATCCATATTAATATTAATATCAGCTTCTCAATTTCTGCAAAAAAAAAGACAGGTAGAGTTTTGATAGTGATTGTGTTTAATATTCTAAAAAATTACATAGAGTGACTTTTAGGTGATAGCCAATAAGCTTTTCTCAGCAAATAGGACAATCACTTTTAACTATTGTAGTTGTTTAAAAGGACTAAATGTGAGATATTTATTCCCATTTTTAAATACCTCCATTTATTTTGAAAAAAAAATTACACCGAATAGATACAGAACTGAATTTCAAAGGGTGTTCATGAATAAAGATGTGCATTACTAAGTAATCTACATCACTCTTACCAAGAACTGGTGCTCTTTAATCAGCAACTTTAAAAAAAAAGATAATTTTGCAAGGGATTTTTTTCTTTTGAAGAAATCTGATTGCTAATTATTAAAGAGAGTACTACATAGCTCCAACAAATGAGGAACAGACTAAAAGATGAATTTTCAGCAAATGAAAATTCAAAAAGCAACAACCATACTTCAATCTGTTGGTGTAAGCTCTTAAATGTTATTTTCTAGAAGCCTGATTGCCTAGGATTTCAGTTAGTGATCCTGTCATAGAAAAAGATTTTTAATGCTTCCTCTTATGGGTTTGCATGCCAGACCCTTGCAGATGATTTTGATCATTGCTTCTCCTCTTCCTCAATTCTTCTCATCACTCACCCACATCCTCTTCACTGAGTGCTTCCTTATTTGGGGAACTTTATGTCTAAATTTTTAAAAGTATATTAAATAAAGTTACAATATGTTATTGTTTAAATAATTTATTTTCTTTTTAAAATATATTTTACTGATTGTGCTATTACAGTTGTCCCATTTTCTCCTCTTCACTCCCCTCCACCCTGCACACCCTCTCCCACCCACATTGCTCCCTTTAGTTCATGTCCATGTGTCATACATATAAGTTCTTTGGCTTCTAAATTTCCCATACTATTCTTACTCTCCCCCTGTCTATTTTCTACCTACCATTTATGCTACTTATTCTCTGTACCTTTTCCCCCTCTCTCCCCAGCTCATTCCCCTGTTGATAACCCTCCATGTGACCTCTGTTTCTGTGGCTCTGTTCCTTTTCTAGTTGTTTGCTTAGTTTCTTTTTGTTTTTGTTTTAAGTGTGGTTGTTAATAATTGTGAGTTTGCTATCATTTTACTGTACATATTTTTTATCTTCTTTTTCTTAGATAAGTCCCTTTAACATTTCATAAAGTAAGGGCTTGGTGATGATGAACTCCTTTAACTTGGCCTTATCTGAGAAGCACTTTATCTGCCTTTCCATTCTAGATGAAAGCTTTGCTGGATAGAACAATCTTGGATGTAGGTCCTTGCCTGTCATGACTTGGAATACTTCTTCACAGCCCCTTCTTGCCTGTAAGGTCTCTTTTGAGAAATCAGCTGACAGTCTTATGGGAACACCTTTGTAGGTAACTGTCTCCTTATCTCTTGCTGCTTCTAGGATTCTCTCCTTATCTTTAATCTTGGCTAATGTAATTATGATGTGCCTTGGTGTGTCCCTCCTTGGGTCCAACTTCTTTGGGACTCTCTGAGCTTCCTGGACTTCCTGGAAGTCTATTTCCTTTGCCAGATTGGGGAAGTTCTCCTTTATTATTTGTTCAAATAACTTTTCCACGTGTTGCTCTTCCTCTTCCCCTTCTGGTACCCCTATAATTTGGATGTTAGAATGTTTAAAGATGTCCTGGAGGTTCCTAAGCCTCTCCTCATTTTTTTGAATTCTTGGTTCTTCGTTCTTTTCTGTTTGGTTATTTCTTCCTTCCTTCTGGTCTGCACTGTTGTTCTGAGTCCCAGTTTGCTTCCCATCACTATTGATTCCCTGTACATTTTCCTAATTTCACTTAGCATAGCCTTCATTTTTTTCATTTAATTTGTAACCAATTTAACCAATTATGTGAGTATCCTGATTACCAGTGTTTTGAACTGTGCATCTGATAGGTTGGCTACCTCTTTGTCATTTAGCAGTATTTTTTTCTGAAACTTTGATCTGTACTTTCATTTGGGCTATTTTTTTTTGTCTTGGCATGCCTGTTTAGTAGTGAGGGGACTCTTAGGTATTCACCAGGGTGAGGTAATCCATGTCGCTGGGTTTTGGGACTCTATACAGGGACTGGGTCCTAGAGGGAACAATGGTGCTTGCTCTGCTCTCTGCCAGATTTCAGTCACTTCCCCTGCTTCCCACAAGCAAATTGGGCCCTTCTGGTGTTGATTCCCATGTGGGTGGCTTTGTTCTAGGTACCTGTGGGTCTCTTCAACGAACTTTCCTGTGAGGCTGGGAGTTCCCGCTCCCCCTTTGTTTCACCTGGTTTATCTGTGCATGAACATGAGACCGCATGGCCCACCAGCTGTAGTTTTGCTAGCCCTGTTCCACAGTCTGCTGCCTTGCTTGGTCCACCAGCTGTTGCCTTGCATGCCCAGTCTGCCAGCTGCCACTTTGTCATGAGTCCTCTCCATCCCTGCTGCCCAACGCCACCCCTCCTACTGGTGTGGATGAATGTGTCTTCTTTAACTCCTTGGTTGTTGGACTTCCATACAGTTTGATTTTCTGTCAGTTCTGGTTGTTTTTTGTTTTTAAATTGTTGTTGTCCTTCCTTAGGTTGCGTGGGGAGGCCCAGTTGTGCTTACCTACACCTCCATCTTGGCAGGAAGTCCTAAATAATTTATTTTCTTACATCCATGTCATTGTTGGCACATTCTATACCAAAATCTTGGGTTACATCTTAAAAAGTGGCAGGAACATGGCTAGGTATTATGGATCAAGTCTGGGGAGTGTGCACACGAATACCAAGATATGATGTTATTCACTCTATACTGATTCTACACATAAAATTTCCTAATAAGAAGAGTTTGGCGCTTCTAAAGCAAGTTCATCTTAAGTAGGATTCAACATTAGAAAAATTAAATTTTTCTCTACTAAAAATATTATGTAATAGACGAAAATAATAGTCAAAGATGTGTGTCATAAATGTAAATTTTGCTAGTTGCAAAATATCTTAAAAAATAGCTTCTTCATGGATTATATGAGGTAAATTTTAACCTCAAGCTGGCAACTTTCACTCAGTTTGCTTCTGTCATCCCCTTCCTCCACTGTCAGAGATTCTATATTCAGAGAAGAAAGTTCATTTTAATACAACTATATAGAAAATATAAATAGTGAGGTATATACAGAAGGAAAGCTCAGGCAGCATGTTCCAAAATGAACACTAGTGATATTTTTGCCTAGTATTTTGAATTCAATCATCTATAAACTTCCCATATATTTTCCTAAATCATCAAAAGATGAAAATATGTAAATGTAATGTATCTGGGCTTCAAAAGTTAACATGTGTTAAGGTAAATACCCATTCACAAACAGATACATCCATCCTCACTGGTTTTACTGAAAGGTGCAACCTGTCAGTTATGTGCAGTTTCTTAGAACATCCTTATTTAGTCTGGTTTGAAACAATTCAAGCCTGGGTTCTTCCTATCACAAAATTCTGTGGAAAATTATTATAAGAAAGTATACTTTACCAGAGAGTTGCTTTCATTTTTAACTTGTAGCTTGCTATTACTCAATAAAGTACTCTATGACAGTAGCATTGAAACCTCTTTTCTGACCCACATAAAAAATGTATATTGCAAATAGAACCAGAGGCATAGAAACAAGGTACAGACTGACATCTATAAGAAGAGAGCGGGGAGGAGGGCAGTGGATGAAAGAAGGGGAAGGGACTAACCAAAGAACATCTATGAATGACCCATGGACATGGACAACGATGTGGGGATTGAATGGGAGTTGGGGATGGGCTGTGTGGAAGGGGGCAAAGGGGAAGAACCGGAATAACTGTAGTAGCATATTCAAAAATATTCAAATAACCCCCCATCTTAAACATGACAGTCTATAAAATTGATGATTATGTAATGTGCAATTCAGAGAGGGGCACATACTGAAGAAGAAATAGTCCAACAAAAGCAAACACACAGTGTTTCTGCTCTACAATCTGCCTTTCTCTCAACTCATTTTTTATCCTCTCTCCTCCCAAATGTCAATTTTTTGCTCAGTAAGTAGAATACAGTTGACTTCTGTGCCCTAATGTCTGCTTTCTTTCCCAGAAAGTTGCTTTTCTGTTAGACTTATGGCAGCCTTCCATGCAGTCTCTCCCCATCTTTCTCTTACACTCTCTGAATAATGGAAGCTCTTTTCTTCCATCCAGGGCACTAGCTCTCGCTTGACTCCTCGCCCACAATCAATCACTCATTGCCCAAGGATTCCCAGTAAACTCTAGCTCCCCTGTCTCCCCTGACAGAACATCTTTTCAGCTTTCATCAAACAAAGGCACATGATTACATAGCCAAAATAGATAAGAACACTACAAAAGAGGGGTTGAAAAATTATTTCATGGCAGATAACCTTGTAGTCTATTGGGTAGATATTAGTCCTTGTATCTACCCAGCATAAGATAAAGTTTTATTTGATTTACCCAGGGATCAGGTGAAATTAATTGACCTATAGGGAGTTGTCTGCTCTAGCTGTGGCTAGAAGAAAATTCCTGTTAGCAGTCTCAGCCTTTCTGTTTAACTGCACATATTACCTTACTATTGAGGCCATGTCACTTTTCACCTTTCTTCTCATCAGTTGTGGGTTCTGTTAATTAGCTTAACTTTTTCTACAGTGAATTTTTCTTTTCTTGGTGCTTAGATGGACAAACTAAATAGAAATTAAACTTGTAACTTAGTGTAGAGTAGCTGTTCACAAATGTTTTAGCATCTACCATATCATCTTTTTGGAAGTCATATTTTGTTATATTATTCCATCTAAAAAGAGATGATCTGGATAGTATTTAATACCAGGTTCAAAGTTAAAAAATTAACTCAGTTGACTTTTTTTACTTTATTGTTTTTTCTCTGATTTTAACTAACAGATATCCACATATTAATTTTTTCCAACATTATATAAAGGTATATAGATAAAAGTAAATATCAACCATCATTCCACCACCTAGAAATAACCACTGGCAGCACTTTGGTATATATCCATGGAGACACTTTTCATTCATACAGATAGATAGATAGATAGATAGATAGATAGATACACACACACACACACACACACACACTCACACACATATATATATATATATATATATATATATATATATATATATATATCACACATACACATACAGAAATACAATATTTTAAAAAATCTCAAAGCCGTTGTCTTTGGGTGGTTGGATTAGTGATAGTTTTTTCCTACTCCTTTATGTCTTTTTTCTGCTCTCCACATTTTTAAATAATGTCCATGTATTGGTTGCAACTCACAACAAGAGAAAATAAAACACTAAAAAGACTAATCTAGGGTCCCTGGTAATGAGAAGTCCCAAGTCACATGGCAGCAGGGGGCAGTAGGGGCAGGTAGGGTGAGCAGGCATGGGGAGGGAGTGCAGGTGGGACTGGGAAAGGGTCTGCAGGGAAGGGCATTTCAAGTAATCACACCACTTTCCAATTCCTCCTGCTGTTCTCTCAGAACTTTTACACTTAGGCACTTCCATGTTCACTTGCACATGTTTATATTTTCCAGAACTTGACTAATAAGAGCTGATAAAAAGAAGATTACCTAGGTCTTTTGTCAATGTCAAGAAGTGAAGAAAAATTAATAAGTATTTCCTTAACTTCTGCTGGTTGGATCACTATGAAAAGTCTTGTTCATAGGTAGGACATAGCTGGCAAGAAGATATGATTATTATCTGTGTTCCTCCATCAGGCTTGGGGAGCAGGAAGTACACTCATCTATGCAGGGCTAGAACTGACTCCCCATAGGCCACTATTTCAATTCAACTCAGTTAAATTACACTCCCTCACCAATCCCAGGAAACTCCTCTCTTTCCCTAATGAAGCATTCATCACCCTCCCCACACTGAATCTCCAGCCTGTTCCCTCTCCTGCACCTTCATATCTCAGCCCATCCATCTCCTCCCTTTGTTTTACTTTAGGAGGGAGGATTGTTATATATTGCTTGTGTAATGCTTTAATCATGGATTATGAGTTACTTTACAGCTCCCTGAATGCGTTGGCAAGGTCTCTACATAAATAAAATTATTATTATTAAAGTCAATTAATCAGAGACACAATTCACTTTTCAGTGTCTGACATCCTGAAAGCTTACTCATGTAGAAAAGTCTTTTTGTTTACTTCCAGTGTAACAACATTTTGGGGAATCAATAATACAGAACATACTATTGTAGCGGTCTTTAATTAAATTGTAATTTGTACACACATATGGATGTACTTCTTTTTGTTGACTGTTAAGGATCAGTGATTGATCAGCAGTGAAATAAGATATGGTACTGAGTAATTATGTTTAGGAAGTGCTGGTGAGACTTGTCATATAATTTGCAAGTTATTTTAATTTATACTCAGCAAAAGAAAGAAAGGGAGAAGCAGCTCCTTGTATAATTAGAATCTCTCATCCACCTTATCTCTTTTGATAGGTTTTCTGACTAGAGTAATTACTTGATTTTTCATTTTAGTAAGCTTTTCATTGAAGCATACATAAATATATACAGAAAAGTGTGCAAATCATAAGTGTACAGCTCAATTTCACAAAGGAAACAAAAAAAGTACCACTGAGATCAAGCACCAGAACATCACCCCTCCTCAGCAGCCCCGTCACACCACCTCCCATTATCACGCTTACTCTAAAGTATTCCTGACTCCTGTCCCCAGATCAGTCTGCCTATTTTGGACATTTCTATACAGGTAGTCACACAGGCTGCATTCTTGTGTCTATCCAATAATTTGGCTTCAATGGTACTTAGGTTTTTAATTTATTGAGAACATGCCATGAGGCAGAAATTATATGAAGGGCCATGACTATAAAAACTTATTACAGACAGTACCTTCCCCTGATAGTTTTTCACTCTGGGGGGTGGGGTGCCAAAGGGTGGGCACAGAGGTGTGTACACAGCTGGGATTAGTACCTATTAGTGGTTCTGTGAAGGAAAAAAGTGGGGCTCCATCCCATTTGGGCTCAGAAGGTGAGTTAAAAAGACTTCCCGCATGTCTATCTTGATACCTATTATGAATTTTTAAATTCTCTAAGGACTTAAATAAAGAATAGGAAGGCATAGGAGTGTCATTTGGACAAATTATCCTGGAGAGACTTTCTGGGTTGTTGTTGGAGTCCTTCTTCCTTCTTGTTTTAGTTTTGCCACCCCTGTCCTTCCCTAAACTTCTTCCCTCTGAATTGTCCTTCTCCTTCTCTCCACTTTCTTGGCCTCTCTCCCATAACAATCTGTAGGTTCTTGCCCCACATTTGCTCTAGATCCTTCTCTCCTGACTGACCGTTGCTTGCTTCCAGGGTGAGAGGAGACAAAAGCTTGAAGCCTCTGTTCTCACGATGGCCTGCATGTTCTGCCCACTCACTTCCTCAGTATTTTCCTTGGGTTTAGTGGGCTCAGGGCATTCCTGGCAACTGAAGCCTGAGCAGGTGGAAAGGATAGATAAAGGGAAGGGTAGATGTAGGTGGAGAATGAACAGAGGAGACAAGCAAACCCATTTTAATCAATTCTATTTTGTTTCCCACTTTGAGTCTTGTGGTCAATTGAATTGGGTTTAGTTGATTTAAGATTTATTGTTCTTCTTGTACCATTGCCAAACACTATTCAATTTTTGGTGTTTACAATAGAGTTTTGTTTTGTTTTGGCTCCTATAAATCCATCCTTCTCTCTGAAAATCCAAAAGGTGGTTTGTGGTGATTGCTGGTCCATTGAAGGGATGCTGCTCTTGGGTCTCCTGCCAGAGGGACACTCCATGTTCAGTGTCAATAAGAGACCATTTAAAATACCAGCAAAGGACCTGGACTTCCCACTTCTCATTATGGCAAAAATCCCTAGACTGTATTTTTTTTTCTGATTCCAACAGGGTAGTTTTTATATTTTACTTGCCAGTTGCCTAAATTGGAGACTGGGCTGAAAATGAACTGGCTGAAGTTCAATCCTGTCAAGAAGAATGCCCAGGAATGGTAAACTATAAAAATTGGAAAAGATAGCCTTTTCACAGGATTTTCCTTCAGGAGATGTTGAAGTTTCAGACGACAGGATGTGACTGTCATTTGGCAAGTGTGAGGTTATGTTAAGTGGCAGAGAACTGAGATGGTAAACTCAAAGGGCTTTGGATCAGACCATCTGAATTTAAATCCTGGCTCCACCAACTAGCCGGGTGACCCTAGGCAAGGTGCCTAAACTTGAAGGCTGTTGACCAGTCTTTCACTTGGGCTGGTATAGCAGGCCTCACAGATGCTGAGCTGGAATCAGAGTGATTCTGTGTGGGAAGGATTGGTGCATGGTGTGATACAGCTAATTATGTCGTTATCTCTTCTGAATGGGATTCTGTTTTTAAACCAGAGGATGCTCTGGTACTATATGCAGAAGCTTGGTGATGAAAGGCAGATTTTTGAATAGGCCAGATTTCAGGTCCCACTGGAGGTTAGATTTCAGAGGGGCATGTAGATTTCAGAGGGGATGTTCATCAGACATCCAAACCAGAGATCATATGGAAGGCCAGAGATCCCATCACCTCTACAACAGATAGCAGGTAAGGATCTTAGGGTCTTACTGAGCTGTCATCGAGACCCAGACCTTGAATGATAGAGAAGTGCTTCTAAAGAAGCATCTCCTTATGCTTCTTTGAGGTGGAAATTGAATAAAAATCAGAGATAATAACTTAGCCAATATAACCATTTAAGCTGCGTATGCTTCCACTGAGAGGTGAAACTCGTGGGATAAGAATAAATATCATATGGATACTAATGTAGATACTTAAGAGGTAGTAAGTAATAATAGAGTGCTGGGGTTATTTGCTGGTTATTTTCTCAAAAGATGTATGGGAGAATTACATGTATGTATTATGCGTATAAATAAAAATAGAACATCTTTTTTATGCTATAAAACATTTATTTAGAGCCTGTACCTGGAATCATGTCTTATGTTGGAGTCAGATATGGGAAAAAGCAGCCTCTCTTCCAAAGGCTGCCAGTCCCATGTTTGAAGTCAGGGATGTTCCTATGAAGAATTTACAATGGTAGGAAAAAAATTGAGATGAAACAATTGATATCTCTCTTTCTCTTATACACTACATCCCTGTAGGTCAGGAAATCCATAAAAATATAACTAGAATCTACCACTTCCCACCTCCTCTCCTCTATCACCTTTGACCAAGCCATCCTCATCCTCTCTTACTTGGAATAACCTCCTAACTTCTCTCCCATCGCATGATTCTAAGCACAGCAGACCCAGCTCTTCCCGCAGCTGGGACCATTTTTCCCCATAAAGACCTGTACTCAAGGCTCTGTGCTCCATGGTTTCCTACTTCACTCAGAGGAAAAGACAAAGTCCTCACAGTGGCCTTAATAGATCTGGGATCCTATTCCCTCTCTGACTTCATCTCCTATCACCTCCCCTTGACCTCTCTGCTGTCCTACACCTTGCTGCTCCTTCATCCATCACCCCATCTACCTTGACCAGGGTCTTTGTGCAAGCTCTTCCCTCAGCTGGGACCATTTTTCCCCATAAAGCCATATGACTAATCCCTCGTGTTCTTCGAACATTTATTCAAACGTCACCTTCTCAATGAGGCTTGTCCTTATCACAGTATTTTAAATCAGGTCCCTCTCTCCCTCTCCCTGTCTCCCAGTCTGTCAGTCTCTCTCTCTCTCTCTCTCTCTCTCTCTCTCTCTCTCTCTCTCTCTCTCTCTCTCTCTCACACACACACAACAAAAACTCTAGCACTCTGATACATCTAACTTGCATTTCTATTGTTTATTTACTGCTCTACATTTGTGCAATTTGCTCAGTTATTTTGTTTATTGTTTATTCTTCTCCTCCTTCCACTAGAATG
This sequence comes from Phyllostomus hastatus, assembly GCF_019186645.2. NCBI lineage: Eukaryota > Metazoa > Chordata > Mammalia > Chiroptera > Phyllostomidae > Phyllostomus > Phyllostomus hastatus. The sequence goes on from NW_025334041.1 coordinate 45,950,125, forward strand.
TAAACTCCATTTTTGCTATCTTATTCACTAGTGTATTTTAAATACCTGGAACACTTAACTACAAATTTGTTATGTGGATGAATTAATCACACAATCAGGGTAGAAAGATACTTTAGAAGTAATCTGGCCTCTTCTATCTGATACCTCAAACTTCTTAGCATGCCTATAATATTACACAAACTGAGGACAGTCTGTACTCCTATGCTCTCAATTCAGTTCCATTAAGACTGCATTCCTGAGCAATGGATTCACTTAAGAGTTCAATTTGATGTCAACTAATGCTTCTAAAATTATCTGCAGTGAAGGACCTTTTAAAAAGTTGCAATATGCAATGGACCAATACTTTTATATATTACAATAAAAATTAATTACTAGAAGCAAAATTTTTAATAGATGTATAATAACAGTGATAATAAATTAATAAGGTATAATACTGTATTATAAGGTTCAATGGAAACACAAGTACTCTGTCAAAATCCTATAAAAATATTCTACAACTAGTCTTAATTTCTATTCTTATGTCATGGTGGGGACATAACAACAGTTAGAGAGATAGGCTTTGATGAGCACCAGTGTAGATTCTGCTTCAGGAGTCACTCTTCTCTCCTGCCCCTCCCACGCTTTCAGCATGTTCTCCCTTTCATGTCCTCAGGTTCACGAAGTTGACCAATGTGTTTTGCCAACTCTGACCATAGTTTTTCTGGGGAAGGCTTCCAGAGGCTTCCTATGGAATCCTTAAAATTCTAGTTTAATGGAAGCCTAGTGAATTGACCTTTGGAATGCAGGGCAAAGCCTTATCTTTCTAAAGTCATTTATTCATCTTCTTTTTTTTAAAAGATTTTATTTATTGATTTTTAGAGATAGGGGAAGGGATGGAAAAAGAGGGGGAGAAATATCAATGTGTGGTTGCCTCTGGAGTGCCCCCTACTGGAGGACCTGGCCTGCAATCCAGGCATGGGCCCTGACTGGAATCAAACTGGTGATCTCTTGGGTTGCAGGCCAGCACTCAGTCTACTGAGCCACACCAGCCTGGAATGTTTATTCTTCTGTTGGAGTGTGGCAAGGCCACTTTGTAAAGTTTATTTTATATTTTATTATGCTCACTGTTAATAAAATTTCTTAAAATGCACATGTTTAATATAGTTTGTATATGTGGTACCTGGGATCTCCTAAAAATAAATATAAAATTGTATCCATATGTGTAAATGTAGTGAACAATATATTTCCCTTATTACACAGCATTTAATAGACTATTGTCTGGACACAGTAATAATAAGAATTGTATCCATAAACAAGATGTGACTATTTAAACTGCTGTATATGTTTCAGGAAAGGAAGTTGAAATATAATTTTGAAAAAAAAAGGTAGTGAACTCATATTTCTCTAGACATTTAAAAAATATGACATATGAAGCTGAGCTCACATTTCAGTGTGCTGCACTTTCTCCTCTTAACAATACCCTGACTGAGCTTTTAGTTACCAAACATTTGTTTTCAGTTTACGTACAGGATTTCTCCATGGAGATATGTCCATAACATGAAGGCATCCAATATAGAAAATGACATGCAATGCCTTTATTCTTCCAGTTTAAATAATGCCATGACAACCTCTTGGCAGAGACTGCAATGAGGAGGAGGCCTCTGCAGGGAACTGCAGGTTATAAGCAGTAACAAAACTGTCAAACTGCTCCTGGGATCCAACATATCAAAACCTGAAGCTAACTTTGCAGTATAACTGGAGATAAATTCCAAGGAGAACAAGCACTTGCAAAATGCTTGTGCTAAAGGTTGTTTAGTCTAATAAAGAAGAAAGTTGATAGAGGCAGAACTTGCAATTTTTGATGAATCTCAAATATCTAGAAAATAGATTTCCACCTTAAAAAAAATCCTAAGACCTGGCCAGTGTAGCTCAGTTGACTAGCATCGTCCCCATTTGCCTAGGTTGTGGGTTTGATCTCAGTCACGGCACACACAAGAATCAACCGATCCATGCATACATGAGTGGAGCAACAAAAGTCAGTGTTTCTTCCCCCGCTCCCCACCACACACTTTTTCCTCTCTCTGTCTCTCTAAAACCAATTTAAAAATGGAGTCGGGGGCAAGTTTATCTCACTGTGGGAGCCATGAGCTGAGTGGTGTGATCCCAGTTACATGGGGCTCTTCTGCCAACCAGACACCTCCCTCACTCTTCCAGAAGAAGAAAGCACGAACATTTCCTTAACATCTTATTGGTTCTTTAGTGCCCAGGCCACATGCCGCTGTCTCCCTTGCATGCTGTCCCTACACAATGAACTATCTCTATTTTGTCCAGCTGGATGAATTGCCTTCCTACTCGTCCACCCTGTGTGATCTATCACAGCATTTACCCCAACCAGGAGAAAGAAGACCTCCCCTGACCCCCAAGTGGAAGTGACCTTTCCTTTTCTGAGACCCTTAGCACTTTCCCTGGTCACAATATAACATGGTGTTTGCACCCTGGTTCCATCATCCTTACTAGATGAAGCTCTGTGCAGGCAATGATGGGGTCCCACTCATCTGTGTATGCCCTGCACAATGCCTTGCTACAGAAGTGGGTGCTTGATGAATACCTGTGTATGGTAATATAGCTACTTTTCTCCTTAACAAAGAAGAGTCCTCATAATAGCTTATAATAGTGGCAGGCATGATAATAGCTCCACAAAGTTGTCCACATCCTATTCACTGTGAATTTATTGCCTTACATAGCAAAAGGGACCTTGAAGGTAGGATTGAGTAAGGAATCTTGAGATGAGGAGGTTACTTTGGATTATCTGGGTGGGCCAAATACAATGCCAAGAGTTCTTATAAGGGAGAGAGGGTGGCAGAAGGAGAAGATGTATGATGACAGAAGGGAAGGACAAGTCAGAGTCAGAGATTTTAAGGTGCTCTGCTGCTGGCTTTGTAGATGAGGAGGGGTCAAAGCAAGGGATGAAGGAAGCATTTGGAACCATGTGGAAAAGGCAAAGAAACAGATCTCTCCTAGAGTCTCCAGTAGGAAATCAGGCCTGCTGACAGGTGGATTTTAGCCCAGTGAAACCCGTTTCAGACTTTTTACCTCCAGAACTGTAATAGATTTGTTTTAAGGCCCTAAACTTGTAGTTATTTGTTACAATAGGAAACTAATGCATTCCATTGCTCTTCAGCTGGCAGAGGCCTCTCCCTCTGGGCCATGTGAGCCCCAGGACTGTCTCCAGGAACACTGCCTTGAACTTGCCTTTTCAGCATCAAGGCACACCCACCGCTTGCATTACCTTCCAGGTCCTTTTAAATGTCTCGACTGGGACAGAGGCCACATCCTCCCTGCCTCCCCACTCCACCACTGCCATTGAGATTAGAGCTCAAAGTTAGAGGCTACCATTTAAGAAAAGCCCCATTTGAGAATGAATGGTTTTTATTGTATACATGGATAAACTCAGAAAAATTCCCACATTGTGTGCCCTGAGTATGGGGACAGGTGGGATCTTAACGCATAGCCTGTGGAGCAGGCCACTTCCTGCAGAGGAGCTGGGACCCCTGCAACCCTGCTTGCAGGCCAAGGGGACTCTCACAGACTCGATGTGCTCCCAGCATCTCTGACTTGTCAGGTTTCCTGGCACTGCCTGTCCAGTAGCCCTCTTTCCTAAAGGAGTGTATACCTGTGGGTGCAGGGTCTGAGTCTGTCTGCATTACCAGGCCCAGCATAGTGCCTGACTCACAGGGGCCAGTACAGATCTGAGTAGAATAAATGAAGCCACCACTAGGTATATTGCCTAGAAGGAAAGAGCCAGAACCAAGGATGGTTGAGGAAGGTACTTTAAAAGGGATGCACTGCCGGTCATTGCCTTCTGCCTTTTACTCCTTTTCAATCTTTGCTGTTCGAGAGAGTTCATACTCTTTCCACTTGACATTCTCCTTATTAGCATCTACATCCCAAATTTCTCTGGTATCTTGACCTTCCTTTCTTTTCACTATTTCTCTTTGCAGGATTCCATCCACTGTCAGGACTTTAGCTGCCACCTGTAAACTGATGACCCTCGAATTCAACTCCAGAGCTCAGGATTTCCCCAGTGATGCTCAGCATCTTAAGGTGCTTGACTATTGTAGGGACAAGCCTAACATAAACAGATCACCTTGAACAATACACAGTAATGATAATGAGGCCCTAGATCTTTTGATAAAGTCAAATGGTTTTCTGTCTTCATCACTTTAGAAGGAAGAGCATATCCCCTGTTGTTATACAAACAATTGTAAGTAAGCATCCTCATTTCAAAAATCCTTAACAAATAACCAGAAATATAGTCATCTCTTCACCTGATGTGAGAACAGATAGAGAAAAACTCAGAAGGAATAGAATCAACTGGAATACAGAACTCCCCCTCAACCCACTTTTTCACCTGCAATTTCAGTTACCTGTGATCAAAAGTGATCTGAAAATATTAAATGGAAAATTACAGAAATAAACAATTTATAAGTTATACATTGCATGCCATTCTGAGAAGGATAATGAAATCTCTTGCTGGCCATCTTTTCCCCACCCTGGATGTGAATCATCCCTTTCACCAGTGTTTCAACTCCAAGGGGCTTTCTGTCCCTCAGTCACCTGTTTTCAGGTCAGCTATCAAGGTATCACAGAGCTTGTTTTCAAGTAACATTCATTTTATATAATCATGGCCCCAAAGCAGTTCATATAACTTTTGTTACAGTATATTGTTATAATGGTTTTATTATAAGTTATTGTTAATCCCTTACTATGCATAATCTATAAGTTAAACTTTATCACAGGTATGTATATATAGTAAGAAGCATAGTATAGTATATGTAGGGTTCACTACTATCCATGGTTTCAGACATAAACTGGGGGTCTTGGAATGTATTCCTCACAGATACAGAGGGACTACTATAATTATATGTCCTCAGTATCAAGCTTTATGCCCCTGTCCCAAGTATAATCTTCATGAATGACATTGTGCCACTAGATGATAGTAAGGTCAATTACCTGTTTGCCATCATACAGCATGTATTTTGGTATTATTTTCGGGGGGGGGGGGGGAAGCTTCTTGCTTTCAACAAATACTCAGTAGAATTTGGTTATAAAGATACTGTCTACAAAGGACATCTCTGAATTCTCCAAGGACATGGCTGGATGATCCTCAGGGTAAATGACTGTCAGGTGGAGAAATGCTGTGATGGGTGCCCCTTTCTTTGTTGTTGCTGTATTTTACATGTGGTTGTTATTGTTTGTATTGTTTATGTTCTACCTTTGTATTGCTTAACTTTATGCTGGTGACACTGATTTACAATCACAATAATTATCAAATGTCATTAATGCACCATTTGTTCCATAGACATGTTTACAAACCAAGTTCACAGCCTCCACTGAGCACTGCCCATCCTTTAGTACATTGCTAATGATTGACCTTCTATTTTAATCAGTATGCTTTTAGATATATTAATTTATAAGAATAGTTTGAAAAAGGCCTTTTTCCAGATGATTTTATTTTAATATAGATATCTAATGATTCTTCTTGTTCACTAAGTTTGAGAATCTACAGATACAAGGCTAGGATGTTCAGTAAACAATTTTCAAACCCTGGCTTTGTTCTTTTTTTTTAATATTTTATTTATTTATTTATTTTTAGAGAGGGAAGGGAGGGAGAAAGAGAGAGAGAGAGAGAAACATCAATGTGCGGTTGCTGGGGGTCATGGCCTGCAACCCACACATGTACCCTGACTGGGAATCGAACCTGCGACATTTTGGTTCACACCCGCGCTCAATCCACTGAGCTACGCCAGTCAGGGCAAGTCATAGATTTTTAAAGTAGCATGTTATCCTCAGTCCATATTCTTCTTACTGTTAGCATTTCAAACAGATTCCCATGACAACTGAACTCCAAAGGGTCCCCACTGGCTGCTCATGACTTACTGGAAGACTGCAAATCCAGCTGAGAAAGATTGTGGGGTTAGAAGCTTCAGTGGTATCCCCTCACCATGACCCAAGAGCATTTCCAGGGCAAGGAGACATAACTGGCTTAAATTTGTCAGCAATGCCCAACCCTCCCCATATATGACTGTTCTTGATTGTACTGCCTCTCTGAGCTAATCAACGACAAGGCTTCAAAGGAGAAACAGACCAGCTCCTCACCACAAACATTCTGGGGGCTTCTCGGAATACAATACAGTGCAAATATACTGACTCAGTACTTGGCAAAGGTAAACTAAAAGACCCTGAAATTGATGTTTGTGGTACCTATATTGCCATTAACTAGAATTGTCAAGGACTCAATCTGTGACATATGCAGTTTGTAGAGAACAACACTATTGAAAAAACACTGATCAACCTACATCACCAAAATCGTAGGCATGATATAATGGCTTGAGTTTGAAACCTGGCTCTGCATCTTGCTTAGATGTGCCTTAGATACATCTGCAAACCCCCTCTCCCGGCTCAAAGCTGTGGTTTCTTCATTGATAAAAAGAATAGTGTCTCCCTTACAGGGTTGTTGAAAATGTAGCAGAATTTGTAAAAATGGGAAATTTAAACCTAGGATATGCTTTTCCCCTCTTTTTTTGCCCTTTCTTTGTTTTATTATGATGATTAAAGCCACTATAAACATCCAAGTACAGATGTGTTTTTGTTTGTTTTTATTGTTGTTTTGGTGGATAGTGGTTTTTATTTCTCATGAATAAAACCTTAGGAGAATTGCTAGGGTGCATGGTTAGTGCACCTTAACTTAAACTTTTTAAGAAACAGGTAAAGTCTTTTCCTAAGTGACTGTACCATTTGGCATTACCAGCAACATCAACATGAGAGTTCTGGTTGCTCTGCAACCTTGTCAGCACTTGGTATTTTCAGTTTGTTGTTGTTTATTTGTTATCTTCAGTTAATCTAATATGTGTATACTGGTATCTCCCTGTGGTTTTCACTTGGCATATTCCTACTTATTAATGATGTTGAGTGTCTTTCATGTGTTTTCTGCCATCTTTATATATATTTTTGTTAAGGTGTCTGTTGATATTGTTTGTCAAATTTTTAATGGGTTAATTTATCATTGAGTTGTGTGAGTTCTTTACATAATACCAGCCCTGTGTTATATCAATCACTCAGTCTGTGCCTTGTGCTTTCATTTTCTTAACTGAAGAAAAATATTTTTAAATTTTGATGAAAAATGACATCACTTTTTCCTTATATTGTTTGCAATTTTTGTGTCCTAATAAATCTTTGCCTCACCCAAGATCACAAAGATTTATTCTCATTTCCTTTGGGATTTTTATACTTTTAGGTTTTAAATTTAAATTTATACTACATTTTAAGTTATTTTTATATATTATCCACGTTATGTGTCAAGGTTTTTGTTATGTATTTGGATGTCCAATTTGTTCCAGCATCATTAGTTAAAACAACTATCCTTTCTCCACTGAATTATCTTGGCATCTTTGTCAAACATCAATTGATTTATCTATCTATCCATCTATCATCTATCTACCTATGATCAACTGATTTTGAACAAAGGTGCTAAGATAATTTAGTGGGTATATATAATATATATCTTATATATATGAATATATATATGTAATTCTAGAGTCTGTATATTATGTTCCTCTGGTCTATGTGTATGTACTTTCAACAATACCTCACTGTCTTAATCACTGTAGCTTTATATTTGGCCTTTAAATCTGTTAGTGTAAATCCTTCAATTTTTTCTCATTTTTGAAAAACTGTTTTGGCTATTCTACTTCCTTTGCATTTCTATATAAATTTTACAATCAGCTTTATCAATTTCCAAAAAAAATCCTACTAGGATTTTGAATGTTATTGCATTAAATTTATATGTAAATTTGGGGAGAAGTAACTTCTTAATGTAGAACCATTCAGCCCATGAACACAGAGTATATCTCCATTTATTTAGGCCCTCTCATCATCATCATTTTGTAGTTTTCAACATACAAACCTTGTACATTTGTTTATATCTATCTCCTGCTTTTTGGTACTACTGAATTTTTATTTCAGTTTCTTTTTTTAAAACATTTTATTTATTTATTTTTAGACAGAGGAGAAGGTTGGGAGAAAGAGAGGGAGAGAAACATCAGTGTGTGGTTGCCTCTCACACACTCCCCACCAGGGACCTGGCCCGCAACCCAGGCATGTGCCCCAACCAGGAATCAAACCAGTGACCCTTTGGTTGACAGGTCAGCATTCAATCCACTGAGTCATACCAGCCAGGGCTTATTTCAATTTCTGACTGTTCATTTCTAGTAGAAAGAAATAGAATTGATTTTTGTACATTGCCCTTGTATTCTTTAGCTTTGCTAAAGTCACTTATGACTTTTAGAAGTTTGTTTTTTACAGACACTGGGAATTTCCTGCATAGTAAATTAGGTCTATGCAATTGGTGGCATTTTTATATCTTATATTCCAGCCTGCATAATTCCATTTCCTTTTTCTCTGTTATTGCATGGGCTAGAATCTCCAGCATATTTAATTTACTTATTAAAGTATTAATAGGAATGGTGAGAGTATATTTTATAGAAATAGTGAGAGTAGGCATATTTGCCTTATTCCTGATGTTATAGAGGGAAAGCACTAGATCTTTCAACATTAGCTGTGATGTTAGCTGTAGGTTTTTCATAGGTGCCCTTTACCAAGTAAAGAAAGTTATTTTAATTTGTCATTTGCATGGAGGTTGGTTTTTTAAAATCATAAATGGATGTTGGATTTTGTCAAATGATTTTCTTTATTAATCATGTGGTTTTCTTTAGTCTATTGACTGGTGAATGATATTGATTGAATTTTTGGGTATTAAATCAGTCTTATGTTCTTGAGAAAACCTCACTTGGTTGTGATATATTATTTTTTATATATTCACTGTCTTTGACTCATTATTTTGCTGTGGATTCCTGTATCTATTTTAATAAGGGATATTTTTCGGCAAGTTTTCTTATTATGTCTTTGGTTTTGGTATCAGAGTAATGCTGGCCTTGTAAAATGAGATGAAAAATGTTCCCATTTCTTCTTATTTTCTGAAAGAACTTGCATAGAGTAGTTATTATTTCTCCCTTCAATAAATGTTAGAATTCTCTAGTGATGTATATGGCTCCTTAGGTCACTTCTTGAGTAAGTTTTGGTAGTTTGTGTGTTATAAGGATTTGGTTCATTTCATTTAAATAATATAATTTATGGGCATAGAACTATTCATAATATTTTATAAGGTCTGTCTGGAAAAAAAAGTCCAGCTATTGTTAATATAATGAGAACAGTTTTCACCACATCAATGAAATCTAGCAGCCAAGGAGAGTGGACTGGAATGCACATGCATGAACAATGACAAATCTGCATAAAATTTTGTGTTAAGCTTGAACATTCCTCTGAGGAAGCAGAAACTATCTAGATGATTCAGAAGGCAGCGGTTATGGACAACTGGTGATTGGCAGCTTCATCATGACAACACACCCACTCATGCATCACGTCTTGAGCAGTTTTTTTGGAAAACATCAAATCACCCAGGTGACTCAGCCCCTCTACAGCCCAGAGTTGGTGCCCTGCGACTTCTGGCTTTTCCCACAACTAAAATCACCTTTGAAACAGAAGAGATTTCAGACCATCAATGAGATTCAGGAAAATACAATGGGGGGCAGCTGATAGTGATTGGGAGAACTGTGCTTTGAAGGGGACTAAGGCATCATTGTCCTATGTACAATGTTTCTTGTACCTTCTTCAATAAATGTCCCTATTTTTCATAATACATGGCTGGATACCTTCTGGACAGACCTTGTATTTTTTCCTTAAAATGTCTGTGAGATCAGTGGTTATATCCTTTCTATTTTACAGTTATTTGTGTCTTCTTTTTTCTTGGTTAGTTTATCCATTTCGTTGATCTTCCCCAGTAGTAGACAGATTTATTTTTCTGTTCCTTTCCTCTGGCTGCAATGTGTCCCCAATGATTATTAGATTTGTTTCCTTTCCCCCAGTGGTTTATGGCTTTTTTTTCACCCATAAGGAGGTTGGGAAAAGATATTTGAGTGGATCTTCATGCCTTCCCCCAGCAGCTGTTTCTCCCCTCTACCAAGTCAGCACAATGAAGGAGAATTTCTTCAGTCTCTTGCCCTACCTTCAATTTTTCTTGGGAACATCAAAGAGCCTGTGAATACATGCAAATTCACTTTTTATCTGCATCTCCCAGGAATTCTATATTCTCATAATGGCTCACATTTAGTCCTTAGCAACTTGTTAAAAACTTTAGCTGTACTATTTTTACCAGCTTATATGACACCTGGCATCTGGTCCAGGGTAAGCATATGCTCATGTCTTGGTTTTCTTTGATTTCCAGTCACCCATCTTTCCCTATATCTCTAGCAAGTTGGTTGCTCTGCCACCTCAGCTTTCTGATGGGCTAAGGGAAGTAATTTTTTGTAGATTTATCTTTTTTTGCTATAGGGTTGAAATGCTTTCTGACTTACTTCATATACAGCTTTTGATCTAGCAAATTCATTTTTTTCATTGCCCATCAGGAAGCAGAAACATGCATTTCCCATTTACATATAACAAACAATTATATATATTCATGATATTATTCCAGGGTTATGCTAATTCTCCTGCTCTCTTTTACAATATACCCAAAGGCACCTGAGCCATCTGGATATTACATAAAACATCATGTTGGTCCACTGTTGATGACATGGTATTAGCGGGTCTATTAAGCAAGAACCTACAAGGAATCTGGATGCATGTATGGTATGACAATGCATGTGTCCAGGTGCTGGATGGGAAATAAGCCTCATGACGATTTAGAAGCCTTCCACATATGTGAAGTTTTAGAGGTTGGTGGTCTGGGACATGATGTGACATCCCTTCCAAAGTAAAGGTACGTTACTGCATGTGTATGTTCTATTGCTAACAAAGGAAGAATGCTTCATAGGCTTCTTCAGATTCTGGAGGCACTATATACTACTCCTTCCCATTTATAAGTGAATATAGGACTGCTGTTTCTGGGTGGGGACCAGAGCAGGAAAGAGGTCTGCCGTGGATATAGGCTGTCATACTAGTAACCCTGTCCTGTGGGCTGTATAATCCAGTAGTTCCCATGATAATAGAGACCTGTTAGAGAGAAGGATGCTGTGTGGAGCCTCTGGAAAATCCCAATATGCAGAGGTGTAGCAAAGTCCCCCTTTAGGCTGAAGCAAATAGTTCTTGGTAAGCTACAGTGTCTTGGTAGGAGTAAGCATCAAACCATGGACATCAAAGGTCACATGGCCAAAATTATCCATTATGATGAACTGGGTACTCTCAGACCCACCAATTTACCAGCCTCTATCCATTTTCAAATGGAAGTGATACATCATAGATCAATCTCAAATGTGTCCAGAAACATAAGAAAGCACAAGAACAGGTGGCCCAGATCCACTGTTGCACCAATGTCTGTCCCTTGGGTCATTCCTGAGGGTTTATGGGTTTCTCCATGATCAACTGATGCAAGACCAAAAAGGCTGGTTTTGTTTCATGGATGGGTAAGCTCTGTATGTTCATGCAAGCTGAAAATGGACTGTTGTTGCAGTAGAGCCCTACTCAGTGGAGGTGAAAGACAGTGGTGAGTGGAAATCCTCTCAGTGGGCAGTTTTGAGTAGAGAGAGAAGTAGACCCAAGTAAGATTACAGTCAGACTCAGGGGCAGTTGTGAATGGAGTGTCAGGTTGGTCAGGAACCTACAAGGAACAAGATTGGGAAATCAGGGACAAGGAAGTCTGCAGAAGGGTCATGTGGACAGCCTTATGAGAATGGAGGCAGCTTGGGAGAAACTTCTGTATCCACTGCAGAGGATGCACTAACTTACCAAGTGAAAAGAAATACTGGGTCAGACAACGTCAGCTAGCTTCTGTCCTCAGCTATTCTACTGCCTGCACAATAGTCTCATGAATATAGGGTCCAGCTGTGCATGGGCCTAACAACATGGGTGAAGGGAAAGGAAAAGAATCCTGGGAGGCCAAGTTCAAACTACAAAAAGCTGAGTTAATCTTGAATTAACTAGCTGAGTTAATCTTGGCCTGTTAGTTTCTACCATCAAGAGAAGTGGGGGCTCAAAAGCTAATTCATTTATAAAAAATAAAACATGTGATACTTTTTGTTTGGATTGGTCACACCCAAGATGTACCTGAATTCCTTGTTTAAATAGAGGAACCTGAGGTTTACATTCTCATGGTCACTTCTAATCCATTTCTTACTTCAACTCAGTTTGTGGTTTCCACTTGTTATTTGGTAGGCTTTAAAAGCAACTTACTCTAGTGTCAACCCATTTGTAGGAAATAGCCTCTTTCCTGCAAATCATCTCTCCAAGAGCATGGCTATTGCATGTGACAGACTGTTATAGAAAACCTAAGTGTTCTAAAAAATGGTCACATCTTGAATTGTAAAGCAGTAAGTCAAAATTTCTCCTTGGTTATATCATCTACCCATAAAAGCCCTTGTTTGGCAGTTCTTGTCTTGATCCTCAGAATCAAAAACAAATTCTTTTTTTTTATGCAGAAGAGTTCAGCCATCTTTCCACTGCCTTACGTCTTCCAAGGAAGAATTGAAGTCTCATCTTCTGCCCTTCCTGCATCTTCTTTCTCAACTTTTGTTTCTAACTACACAACAAGATATTTTCTTCCCTAAAAGGCATTCTGCTGTCAGCTGAGTGAATACATTTTTTAATCCAAACTATATAATATAAGCATTACACATGATATATGTGAATTGTCTATGACAGTACCAGGCACATGGATGTGCAAATAGTAGTTATTATTACTATCATATAGTTTTAACAGTGAAAAGTATGAGGAAAAGAAAAATCAATTTCCATCTAACAGATGTGTACCCAGTAATATAACTCTTATCCTCACCTTCCTTACTCAGGTAGCTGTTAGTTATTGTATGATAATGATGGAACCATCTTGACAGTTTTAATCATTATACAGGCTTGTTGGTTTCACTCTGTTCTGCCTCCTATAATTACCTTGCTAATGACTGACATTGTTCACAATGGAAATCAAGAGAAAATCAGTGCAAACCAATCCAACATCTGGAGCCACAACTCCAAGCATGCCCTCAACTGAGTGTGATTCAGTGGTTGATGTGTCATGATTAGGGTAAAAATACAACAAAAGATAGATGGATTTTTTCTGGGAAAAAAGTTAGATACTAATTAACAAATAATCCACACTTAGATCTACTGAGAAGAAATTTTTCTTTATAATGGAGAAATTCAGCATATAACCTTATTTGTCTATTTCTAAAATGGAGAGAAAATAAATATATAGTAATAAGAACAGCTTTAAAACAATGGGCTTTTGAAATTTAAATAGCATATTTTATCTGTGAACTCAGGATTTAGAGGTTATTTTGTGCAGACTTGGCATAATATATATTATTATATCTAAATGAGGCACTCATTCCTTTCCTTTTTTCTTTTTAATACTGCAAAGACCAGTTAAAAATTTTTTATTAAAATTTAGTATTTTAAATTTTACTACTTAAGTGAATCTTATCTTCCCACAGAAAAACTGACCAAGGTTCCTCCCAGTTTAGCAGCAACTCCCCAGGAGGAAAGTCCCCTTGTAGAGGTGCTCTGAATGCTCCCAGGTGTAGCTCAGACAGAGAATGGGACAAATTTTCTAACCTAAAAGAGTCAATCACCATTCCTTTGTATACACTGTTCCATTACATATTTCCATTTAAATACTGACAACCCCACATGATATCCCTAGCCTGGGCTTCAGCCCTGAACATCAGACTTGTCTAAGTCTCTCCTTGACATCTCCATTTAGATACTTAATAGCAACCTCCAATTTACCATGTCCACACCTGAAACCCTTTATCTTTTTCCCCTTCCACTCTTCCAGATGTTTACATCAAAAACCGTGGCATCTACCTTGACTTTTTCTTTCACAATCAATATCCAATTAATTTGTACATTCTGTAGACATTTCTTTCAAATTATATCCAAAACCTAGCAGCTTCTTACCGCCTCCACTGCCAACACCAATACCACCATTATCTTTCACTCAGATCATTTTAATAGCCTTTTAATTATCCTTCCTATTTCCATCCTCATGTCCCCTATAGCTATCTCAGTATAGTATCCAGTGATCCAGATTGTGAATCCAATCAAAGCCAGATCATGTGATTCCTCTGTTCAAAATTCTCCTCACATAGAATAAAAACCAAGGCAGTAAATCTTGAACATATCTCGTAGCAATATTTTTTTTCTGATACATCGCTTCAGGCAAGGGAACAAAAGAAAAACATGAAAATACATCAAACAAAAGTGTTTTTGCACAGCAAACAAAACCATCAACAAAATGAAGAAAACCCACTGAATGGGAGAAATATTCACCAGTGATACATTTGATAAGGGGTTGATATCAAAAATATATGAAGAACTTATACAACTCAACACCAGGCAGAAAAACAATCAAATTAAAAAATGGGCAAAGGACCTACATAGACACTTCTCCAAAGACATACAGATGGCCAATAGGCATATGAAAGGTTGTTTAATGTCATTAACCACCAGAAAGATGCAAATTAAAACCCCAATAGGATGTCACCTCACACCTATCAGAATGGCTACCATCAATAATAAATCAACAAACCACAAGTGCTGGTGAGGGTGTGGAGAAAAGGGAACCATCATGCACAGTTTGTGGGAATGTAGACTGGTGCAGCCACTATGAAAAGCAGTATGAAGTTTCCTCAAAAAATTAAAAGTGGAACTGCCTTATGACCCAGGGATTCCACTTCTGGGAATCCTGAAACACCAATCCAAAAGAACATATGTATCCTTATGTTCATAGGAGCATTGTTTACAATTGCCAAGACCTGGAAATAGTGTAAGTACCCATCAGTAGATGAGTGGATAAAAAAAGCTGTGGTATGTTTACACAATGGAATACTACACAGCAGTAAAAAAGAAGAAAATCTTACCCTTTGCAACAGCATGGATGGGCCTGGAGAGCAATATGCTAAGTGAAATAAGCTATTCAGAGGAAGACTAATGCCATATAATGTCACTCATATGTGTAATCTAATGAACCAAATAAACTAACAAAATAGAAACAGATTCAGAGAACAGAGTGATAGTTGTCAGAGGGGAAGGGAGCTGTGGGCCTGGGTGAAAAAGAAGGAATTAAGGAAAAACAAAAAAAGACCTTTTAGACAGACAACAGCATGGTGATTTCCAGAGAGAAAGAGCAGTGGGGGAAAGTAGAAGATGTTACAGAGGGTATAAATGGTGATGGAAGGAGACTGGGCTTGTGGTGGTAAACCCCCAATACAATATAAGAGATGTTTTATAGAGTTGTACACTTAAAACCTATATAATTTTGTTAATCAATGTCACACCAATAAATTCAATTTTAAAGCAAACAAAAAAGCCAAGGTTCTTCAGTGTTCCAAAAGGGTTGCACATGACCTAGCCCCATGACCTCTTTGATCCCATCTTTTCCACAATTGCTTTTGCTTCCTGTGCTCCAACCACATTGGCCTCCTTGTAGCCACAGCTCCCGTGCTTTAGAAGAAGGGAGGAGAGATACTTGTTGGGGGTAGAGGGACAATCAGCAGTCACTGCCACACCCATTCAAATTTTTAAATGACATAAAATAAAGCATGTTTGCAAATTCTTTGACACTCCTTCTATCAAGAAGAGGGTTTAATTCTCTTTGCTTTAAATATAAGTAGGCTATAGTCACTGCCTTCAATTCAATGCTGCAAAAGTGATGTAATATAACTTCTGATGCTGGATTAAACAAGGCCATGCAGCACCTCTTGGGAGGCTGGCTTTCTGAACCTAATCATCATGTCCTGAGGAAGAGCAGAGAGCACGTGGAGATTACACACAGGCGTTCCAGGTAAGAGGCACCAGCCGGCACCAGCCTCCAGATGTGAGGCCAGCCTTCATGGGATTTCAACTTGAGTCTCAAGCTGCTGTTTGGAGCTACCCAAACCATAATTTCATGACTAAAATTGTCTTTTTAAAAAATTTAATTGTAGTTCCAGTACAATTTTTGATCTTTTACTCCCATACCAGCCCACCCACCCAGCCCTCCCCACCTCCCTTCCATTTCCACCCCCCTAGTTTTTGTCTATGTGTCCTTTATACTTGTTCCTGTAAACCCTTACCCTTTTCCGCTGAAATTCTCCAAAACTTCCCTCCCCTCTCCCCTCTGGACACTGTCAGCCTGTTCTCTATTTCAGTGTCTTTGGCTATATTTTGCTTGTTTGTTTTGTTGTTTAGATTCCTGTAAAAGGTGAGATCATGTGGTATTTGTCTTTCACTGCCTGGCTTATTTCGCTTAGCATAATGCTTTCCAGTTCAATCCATGCTGTCCCAAAGGGTAGGAGATCCTTCTTTCTTTCTGCTGCATAGAATTCCATTGTGTAAATGTAGCATAGTTTTTTGATCCATTCATTTACTGATGGGCACCTAGGTTGCTTCCAACACTTGGCTATTATAAATTGTGCTGCTATGAACATTGGGGTGCATAGGTTCTTTTGGATTGGTGTTTCAGGGTTCTTAGGATATAATCCTAGCAGTGGAATTGCTGGGTCAAAAGGAAGATCCATTTTTAGTTTTCTGACAAAATTCCATACTGTATTCCATAGTGGTTGTACCAGTTTGCAATCCTATCAAGAGTGCACTGGGGTCCCTTTTTCTCCACAACTTCTCCAACACTTGTTTATTGCTTTGTTTATGATGGCCATTCTAACCGCTGTAAAGTAGTATCTCATTGTGGTTTTACTTTGCATTTCTCTGATAGCTAGTGATATTGAGCATCTTTTCATGTGTCTCTGGACCCTCTGTATGTCCTCCTTGGAGAAGTGTCTGTCCAAGTCCTTTACCCATTTTTAAATTGGGTTGCTTGTCTTTTTAGAGTGGAGTCATGTAAATTCTTTATATATTTTGGAGATTAAACCGTTTTCTGAGGTATCATTGGCAAATATGTTTTCCCATACAGTTGGTTCTCTTTTTATTTTAATACTGTTTTCTTTAGCTGTGCAGAAACTTTTTATTTTGATGAGATCCCATTTGTTTATTCTTTCCTTTATGTCCCTTGCTCTAGGGGACATATCAGTAAAAATGTTGCTGCATGAAATATCTGAGATTTTCCTGCTTATGTTCTCCTCTAGAACTTTAGTAGTATGATGGTTTATATTTAAATCTTTTATCCACCTTGAATTTATTTTTGTGTATAAGGTAAGCTGGTGCTGGAGTCGCATTTTTTTGCATGTAGCTGTCCAGTTCTCACAACACCATTTGTTGAAGAGGCTATTTTTACTCCATTTTATGTTGCTGCCCCCTTTGTCAAATATTAATTGACCATAGAGACTTAGGTTGATTTCTGGACTCTCCGTTCTGTTCCATTGGTCCATGCATCTGTTTTTTGCCAGTACCAGGCTGTTTTGATTACAGTGACCTTGTAATACAGTTTGGTATCAGGTATTATGATCCCTCTTACTTTGCTCTTCTTTCTCAAAATTGAAGCAGCTATTTGGGGTCATTTATGGTTCTATATAAAATTTTGAAGTGTTTGTTCTATGTCTGTGAAATATCCATTGGTACTTTAATAGGTATTGCATTGAATGTATAAATTGCTTAGGGTAGTATGGACATTTTGATGATATTAATTCTTCCAATCCATGAACACGGTATATGTTTTCATTTGTTTGTCTTCCTTGATTTCTTTCTTCAGTGTTGTGTAATTTTCTGCATACAGGTTTTTTACCTCCTTGGTTAGATTTATTCCTAGGTATATTATTTTTCTTTTTGCTATAAAAATGGGATTTTTTTCCTAATTTCTGCTTCTGATGTTTCATTGTTGGTGTACAGAAATGCCTTTGATTTCTGGATATTGACTTTGTATCCTGCTGTTTTGCCAAATTCATTTATTAGGTCAAGCAGTTTTTTGGTAGAGTCTATAGGATTATCTATGTACATTATCATGTCATCTGCAAAGAATGACAGTTTTGTTTCCCTCTTTCCAATTTAGATGCCTTTATTTCTTTTTCTTGTCTGATGACTGTGGCTAAAACTTCGGATACTATATTGAATAGAAGTGGTGAAAGTGGACAACCTTGTCTTGTTCCTGATCTTAGTGGAAAAGATTTTAGTTTTTGCCCATTGATTATGATGTTGGTGGTAGGTCTCTCATATATGGCCTTTATTATGTTGAGGAATGCTCTCTCTATTCCCACTTTATTGAGTGTTTTTATCATAAATGGGTGCTGTACCTTATCAAATGCTTTTTCTACATCTATTGATATGATCATGTGATTTTTATCTTTGCTTTTGTTTATGTGATGTATTACATTTACTGATTTGCGAATATTGTACCATCCTTGCATCCCTGGGATGAATCCCACTTGGTCATGGTGTATGATCTTTTTAGTGTATTGTTGGATGTGGTTTGCCAATATTTTGTTGAGGATTTAAGGGTCTCTGTTCATTAGCGATATTGGCCTGAAGTTTTCTTTCTTTGCTGAGTCTTTATCTGGTTTTGGGATTAGGATGATGCTGGCTTCATAAAAAGAGTTTTGGAGTCTTCCATAATTTTGGATTTTTTGGAATAGTCTGTGAAAAATAGGAGTTAGCTCTTTCTTAAATGCTTTGTAGGATTCTCCTGTGAGACCATCCAGTCCAGGGCTTTCGTGTGTCAGGAGTTTTTTGATTACTGCTTCAATTTCATCAGCTTATTGGTCTATTCAGGCTTTGTGCTTCTTCTTTATTAAGTTTTGGAAGATTATATTTTTCCAGAAATTTGTCCATTTCACCTAGGTTTTCAAATTTCTTGGCATACAGTTCTTCATAGTAATTTCTTACAATCCTTTGTATTTCTGTGGTGTCAGTTGTACTCTCCTCTTTCATTTCTTCTTGTGTTTATTTGCATCCTCTCTCTTTTTTTCATGATGAGCCTGCTTAAAGGCTTGTTGATTTTGTTTATCTTTTCAAAGAACCAGCTCCTGGATTCATTGATCCTTAGATTGTGCTTTTAGTCTCTATGTCATATAATTGTGCTCTGATCTTGGTTATTTCTTTCCTTCTACTTGCTCTGGGCTGTCTTTGTTGTTGTTCCTCGAACTCTTGTAGGCATAGGGTTAGGTTGTTTGTTTGAAACGTTTCTATCTTTTTTAGGTAGGCCTGTATCACTATGAACTTCCCTCTCAGGACTGCCTTCACTGTGTCCCATAAGTTTGGGGTTGTTGTGAGTCATTTTCATTCGTTTCCAGAAACTTTTTGATTTCTTCCCTAATATCATTCTTGACCCACTCATTGTTTAATAGCATGCTATTCAATCTCCATGATTTTGAGTGTTTCGGTTTTTTTCCCATGGGGTCGGTTTCTAGTTTCAGTCCCCCGTTGTCAGAGAAAATGCTTGGTATGATTTCTATTTTCTTGAATTTTGTTGAGGCTTGTTTTGTGTCCTATCATGTGGTCTATCTTTGAAAATGTTCCATGTTCATTTGAAAAGAATGTGTGTTTAACTTCTTTGGGATGAAGTGTTCTCTATATATATCAGTTAAGTTCAGTTCATCTAGGGCATTGTTCAATGACACAATACCGTTGTTGATATTTTGTTTGGAAGATCTGTCCATTTTTGACAGTGGGGTGTTAAAATCTCCCCTACAATTGTGTTGCTGTCAATATCTTTCTTGAAATCCTCTAAGATTTCCTTTATGTATTTGGGTGCATATGTATTTGCAGTGTTTATGTCTTCTTGGTGGATTCTTCCCTTGAGTATTATGGAATGACCTTCTGGGTCTCTCTTTATGGCCTTTTCTTGGTAGCCTATTTTGTCTCATATGAGTATTGCTACCCAGGCTTTTTTTTTTTTCCTGTCCATTTGCTTGGAATATTTGTTTTCAGCCCTTGACTTTCAGTCTGTGTAGGTCTTTTGTTCTGAGGTGGGTCTTTTGTAGGCAGCATATGTGTGAGTCACACTTTCTTATCCATTCAGCTATTCTATGTCTTTTGATTAGAGCATTTAATTCATTTACATTTAAGGTTATTATTGATAGGTACTTATTCACTGACATTTATGTACCTTTTTTCCTCTCTCTCTATGACTTTTCCTTCCATTCCTTCAAGCAGGCCTTTTAGCATCTCTCGCAGAGCTGGTTTGGTGGAGGTGTACTCTTTTAGACTTCTTTTGTCTGGGAAGCTCCTTATTTGGTTTTCTATCTTGATTGAGAGCCTTAGTGGGTACAGTAGCCTTGGTTGCAGCCATCTGGTTCTCATTACTTCAAATATTTCTTGCCATTCTCCTCTGGTTTGGAGCATTTCCATCAAGAAATCAGCTGCTAGCCTTATTGGGGCTCCCTTCTATGTTACTTCCTGTTTCTCCCTTGCTGCATTTAAGATTCTCTCTTTGTCTTGAAATTTTGCCATTTTAATTATGATGTGTCTTGAGGTGGGCCTCTTTGGGTTCCTCTTGATTGGGACTCTCTGTGTTTCCTAGATTTGTGTGACTTTTTCTCTCATCAAATTGGGGGAGTTTTCCATCATTATTTTTTCAAATAAGTTTTCTATCCCTTGGTCTTCTTCTTCTCCTTCTGACATCCCTATTATATGGATATTATTACGTTTCATATTGCCTTGCATTTCTCTTAATCCCTCTTCATTCTTTTTTAGCCTCTTTTCCTTTTCTTGCTCTTTCTGGGTGTTTTTTCCTGCTTTGTCCTCCAATTCACTGATCCAATCTTCTGCTTCATCAATCCTGCTTTTCATTCCTTGTCCTGTGTTCTTCAGTTCAGAAATTGCATTCTTCATTTCCTCTTGCCTCTTGTGGATAGTTTCTATTTTCTTTTTCATGTTGGTATAGTTTGCAGTGACTTTGTTGTAGTTTTCCTGTAGTTTCTGGTAGCTCATTGTGAGCTCGTTGAGCTTCCTGATAATCATTGCTTTGAACTCAATATCTGATAGTTGAGTTACCTCTATTTCATTTATCATTCTTTCTGAGGCTTCCTCCTTTCCTTTCCTTTGGGGGTTGTTTCTTTGTCTTCCCATTGTTTGTGAGACTCTTCTTCTTAGCCTCAGCTTCTTAAATTGATCTGTTCTGGCTCACTGGGTTTATAGCATGAACTTCTGTGTTAGAATACCTGTGAGATTCAGTGGTGAGCTTTCCTTAATCTTCCGAGCTCACTTGTCTTGGGCTGTTGTTTAAGTTGGCTCTGTGTTTGTCTTTGGCTTTTGATTGTTGTTGGGTCTTTCTTTGTTGGGTCCTTCCCACCAGCTGGTTAACTGAGGGTCACTCTGTCCCCCACCTCTTGTATTTTGATGTGCTGGTGAGAGTAGATTGTGTTGAAGCTGGTTCTTCTGGGTGTAGAAGGTTTTAAGGAATCTCACTTGCTCTTGTTTAGTTGTTTGTACTGGGCAGTGTCTCCACTACTTAATTGTATTTCCAGGTATGTCCTGGATTGAGGTTTGTGTGGTTTCCACTCCCTCCTTCACCTTCTTCTGTTGTTATCTGTTAGTGGTTCCTTTGTTGTTGCGTTTCCTCTTCCAGTGGTTATCCTGGTGTTCACAGCTTCCACCTACTCTTTTTTGTGATCAGTTGGAGGGAGAAGGCAAAATGGTTAAGACAGCAAGAGAATATTCTATAATATTTACAGTAGCAGCCAGTAGAGAAGAGATATGAAATCCTTTGACTATGTATAGTGTTCACTGTGATCTTCCACCCAATTAGCTGAGTTTTAGGAAGGATGGAAAGAAGATAAATCTCTTGTTGGGGAAGGAATGATTGTGAGTTGGATCTAGAAAGCAGTGAGGTTGTGGGAGGTCAGATTCTGAGTTAAGGTGAGAGTAAAGGATAGTAAATAGGTGTAATGTGTGAGAGAATAGAGTTAACCACTACAGTAATAGAGTTCAGGAAACCGTGAAGTGGGCTAAGATCTGGGAGGGGTGTCGTGAAGTATTTACAATTGTATGGACAGGCTATTATTTACAATAATATTAGAGCAATAGTCATATGACAGAATCCATTTCATCTAGATAACAAGAATAGGGAGTATAGGACCTTGAGTAGTGTGCTAATGGGACACAAGTGAAGTGAAGGACAGTAAATTAGCAATACACTATGAAAGAGATATCAGGGGAAACCTGTCAAATGATACAATATAACCAGCCTAGCAAAGCGGACTATACAGAAAGAAGAGGAATACAAAAACGCCATTAAAATAAAAGATGTAAGAATAATGCAAAAAAATAATAATACAAATATGCAATAACTTACAGATTCTCTGTAATTGCAAAGTGAAATTTGTCTCACTGTCACAGCTGTTGTGATGCCCCTTCTTTCAGTCCAACTCTGGTCTTTTCAGGGGGTTTGTGTGTGTGTGTGTGTGTGTGTGTGTGTGTCTCACTTGTAGGTATTTTAAAGAGAGCAGAAGAAAGAAGGAAGATGAGACAAAATTGGAAAGAAAGGAAGAAGGAATAAAACAAGAAAGAGAGGAAAAAAGAATTCAAAGATAAAAAA
Source organism: Phyllostomus hastatus (assembly GCF_019186645.2). Taxonomy (NCBI): domain Eukaryota; kingdom Metazoa; phylum Chordata; class Mammalia; order Chiroptera; family Phyllostomidae; genus Phyllostomus; species Phyllostomus hastatus. The sequence continues at coordinate 45,972,617 of NW_025334041.1, forward strand.
ATAATAAAAATTAAAAAGTAAAAAATTATTCAAAAAATAGAGTAAAATAAGAAAGCCTCTTGGTTTCAAAGTGGCCAAAGCAGTTTTTCTGATCTTGCTGGCTGCAGCACGCTGAGGGACAATTGGTATGACTTTTCTTCCTTTCCTGTCTGCACTCAGCGCAGCACACTATCCTGGCACCTTTCCCCAGAGGTTACTGCTGTGGGCTGAGGTGCGGGTGTGCCCGTGCAGGCTGCCTCACCCTTCCCAGTGCAGGGTCTTCCACACAACCTTCTGCGCAACCTCGGGATGGCTGCCCGGCTGGGTGGGCTGGGTGGTGGGGAGGCTGGAGTGATTGCTGCAGGAGAATTCCCCAAACAGTGTCTGTCTTTTCACTTTTTCTTTTTGAGAAATTCCTCCTACTCAAGACTGCCACTCCATACAGTGCCCTGGCCTCTCCCACAGCCCAATTCTGTAGCCAGACTGGTGACTATCGGGGTCAGGGCCCATCACTGTGAAACTATCAACTCTGCCAGTGTCCACAGACTCTGTGGGTGCTCACAGAGCACCTGCTCTGTGTGTGTTTGCTACCTCGTTCTTATTCCCCTCTCTGCAACTTCAAGAAACCAGGTTTCTCCTGGTGCTGCTCAAACCTTGTTTGGCAGGGGAGGGAGCAGTTGACCCGCCTCTCTCCCAAGAACCCTGTGGCAGACCCGGTGGGCGCCGGGCTTGGGACTGCAGCCGCCCTGGACCCCGTGCTGGTCCCTGGGACCTTATTGTCCTGAAGCACTCTCCTTACCATCTGGCTTTTCAGTTCCACTATAATTTTTGGTCTCTTATTTTCATATATGCTGAGGTACTGTTGGTTGTTTGCTCTTTTACTCCATAGATCAGCTAGGATTTTTCTCCCATGTGTAGGAGGAAGTGGAATCTGCTCCCTCCTACTCCAACATCATCTTTCTCTCTATCCAAAATTGTCTTTAGGCCATTAAATATGGGGTTGTTTGTTTCCATCAATAGAGACCTGGAACATCCTGTTCCTGTGCCATTTTGATTAAAATTTCTGTAAGTTGTCATCTGTTTTACTGCCTTCCTCCTTCCATACTTCATTTTTTGACTCTTTCCTTACTTTTCTGTTTTGTTCTTTCTCCCATTTTATTATCATGATAAGCATTTTCAATAAGCAATTCTACTAAAAGACATATTGGCCACACATATTTGATAATTAGTTTTTGATATTTTTATTATGTTGATGTAGATTCACACTTCTACTTGTATATAAATGACTAAAAAAACTGTTGTCACTGTGTGGGAAGGTGGCTATAAGGGGAATAAATGGTAAGGGAAAAAAATACAATAAATATTATATTTTTAAAAAACTTGTCACTGTAAGCATTTTTGGTGAAACTTCAATCTTAATTCTCCTACCAATCATATTTCACAGACTGCTGTTTACCATTGGTCCACCTGACCTGTCTTTTCTATCTCAATATAAAGTACAACTATACTTTCTGTTAAATTACAAGAACAATATAGTAATTAGAAGTAAATATACCAAACCTTGTACTAACAGTCAACATTTTTCAATTAAATAAAGTGAGACTGATACATAAAACATCAGGAATTTCTGTTTCAGCATCTTTCCTTGCAGATGTTTATGGGTTAGTGCATCCCAGTTCCTCTGAGGCTCTCTTCATTTCCAAATGAATGAGTGTTACAATGTGAGTCTAAAGAGGGTTAAGAACATTTACAAACACCTGAGCCAGAGAAATGCCTCTATTACAGTTGACCCCTGAACAAAGCAGGGGTTAGGGGCCAGCAACCCCTAACTCCACCCCATGCCATCAAAAATCCACATATAACTTTTGACTCCTCAAAAACTTAATTACTGTTGACTGGAAGCTTTGCTAGTAATATAAACAGTAGATTAACACATATTTTCTCCATATACAAATACAGTATACTGTATTTGTAGAATAAAGTAAGCTACAGAAAAGAAAATGTTAAGAAAATCGTAAGGAAAAATGCAAACATATTTTATGCATTTATGACATATCTTTTTCTTAATTTTCTCAGTATTTGTAGGTTACTCAGTTTGCTAGTTTTTTCAAGTTGTGGCAAATCTCCAAAATATTTCTAATATATTTAAAAAAAATAGAACCAAGATGGAGGTATAGGTGGACGCACCATACCTCCATGCACAACCAAGATTAGAACAACAACAATTTAGAGGCAGAATGACACCCAGAACTGATGGAGAATTTATCTGACTGGAAGCTGGACAGCCAAGAAGTTGAAGTAGACCCCTTCATCCAGACCAGTAGGAGGGGCAGAGAGGAGCAGCTGGCATGGATCACGGCGCACGGAGAACAGGGAGAACTGGGCGCATAAGGCATCCGGGAGCACGTAAGGCATCTGAGGCGCACAAGATCGCAGCGGGTGGACCCTGAGTAGGCAAGCGGCAGCTGGCAGACCCAGTGAGGCGGCGATTGTGGACCAGGGCAGAGTGTGCAACCCAGGATCCCAGAGAAGGGACTGAGGTCCCAGAATAATGGAGCTACCGCCATTGTTCCCTCCCCCTCTCACCCCCACCCCCGCCCCCACATACAACGTCACAATCTAGAGACTGGGGTGCCCGGCCTGGTGAACACCTAAGGCTCCGCCCCTCACCATAACAAGAGCGACCAGACACCCCCCAAAAAAGAGAGAGAGAGAGAGGGAGACATGTCTCAAACAGAAGAACAGATCAATGCCCCAGGACTCATCCTTTTGAGCGACCAAGAGATAGCCAATCTATCAGATGCACAGTTCAAAACACTGGTGATCAGGAAGCTCACAGAATTGGTTGATTTTGGGCACAAATTAGAGGAAAAAATGCAGGTTACCATAAAAGAGATGAAGGAAGATGCATGGAGAACCAGTAGTGATGGGAAGGAAACTGGGACTCAAAACAACAGAGTGGACCAGAAGGACGAAAAAAACAACCAAACAGGAAAGAATGGAGAAATAAGAATTCAAAAAAATGAGGAGAAGCTTAGGAACCTCCAGGACATCTTTAAATGTTCCAACATCCAAATTATAGGGGTACCAGAAGGGGAAGAGGAAAAGCAACAGATTGAACACATATTTGAACAAATAATAAAGGAGAACTTCCCCAATCTGGCAAAGGAAATAGACTTCCAGGAAATCCAGGAAGCTCAGAGAGCCCCAAAGAAGTTAGACCCAAGAAGAAACACAACAAGGTACATCATAATTACATTAGCCAAGGTAAAAATGAAGGAGAGAATCCTAGAAGCAGCGAGATAAGGGGACAGTCACCTATGAAGGAGTTCCCATCAGACTGTCAGCTGATTTCTCAAAAGAGACCTTACAAGCAAGAAGGGGCTGGAAAGAAGTATTCCAAGTCATGAAAGGCAAGGACCTACATCCAAGATTGCTCTATCCAGCTAAGCTTTCATTTAGAATAGAAGGGCAGATAAAGTGCTTCTCAGATAAGGCCAAGTTAAAAGAGTTCATCATCACCAAGCCCTTATTTTATGAAATGTTCAAAGGGACTTATCTAAGAAAAGAAGATAAAGAAAAAAACATGTATAGTAAAAGGACAGCAAACTCACAATCATTAACAACCACATCTAAAGCAAAACCAAAAGAAACTAAGCAAACAACTAGAACAGGAACAGAACCACAGAAATGGAGATCACATAGAGGGTTAGCAACAGGGGAGTGAAAGGAGGAGAGAGGGGGGAAAGGTACAGAGAATAAGTAGCATAGATGGTGGGTAGAAAATAGGGGGAGGGTAAGAATAGTATGGGAAAAGTAGAAGCTAAAGAACTTATAAGTATGACACATGGACATAACTAAAGGGGGGGTATGGGTGGGAGAGGGTGTACAGGGTGGAGGGGAGTGAAGGGGGAAAAATGGGACAACTGTAATAGCATAATCAATAAAATATATTTTAAAAAACAAAAAAACAAAACAAAAAAAAAGAAAAAAAACAACATATAAGTGCACTTGCACAATTCAAACCCATTTTGTTCAAGGGTCAACTGTATTGTGAAAGTCACACAATGATGAAGTTGTGTTTGGATCTAACATTCTCCACAGAGCTAAAAGTCTAAATGGGCTTGGTTTTTCCTTTTGGGGCCCTATACTACATGGAACTTAGCCCAGGTCTCTTATTGCGGCTTCACATACTGAAGCAAATGAGGTTTACATGAATAGTGGAAAACTGTTACTTAAAAAAACTAACTTTCAGTTGAAGAGCAATAGTTATAACCATCTTCTATATCTTTTTTTTATTGTTCAGTTACAGCTGGCCTGCCTTTTTTCCCACTGCTCTCCCCTGCCCCGCCCACACTGACTCCCACAGTCAATCCCCCCTCTATTGTCTGTTCCCAAGAGTCCTTTATTTGTGTTCCTTGGCTTACCCCTTTCCTTTCTTTCCCCATTATCCCTTTCCCTCATCCCCTCTGGTCACTGTCAGTTTGTTGTTTATTTCCAAGTCTCTGGTTCTATTTTGCTCATTTGTTTGTTTTGTTGATTAGGTTCCATTTATAGGTGAGATCATATGGTATTTGTCTTTCACCACCTGACTTATTTCACTTAGCATAATGCTCTCCAGTTCCATCCATGCTTTCCCAAAGGGTACAAGCTTCTTCTCTCTTTCTTCTGCATAGTATTCCATTGTGTAAATGTACCACAGTTTTTTTTTATACACTCATTTACTGATGGGCACTTAGGCTGTTTCCAGCACTTAGCTATTGTAAATAACGTTGGTATGAACATTGGAATAGCAATAGTTATAACCACCTTCTATATATTTTCTTTAATTCATTTCTCACTTCAAGATGGCTTCTCCTTCACCATGACATGGAACTACTTTAAGAACTAAGACCTTTAAGTCATTAGTCACCTGTATTCTGATGGCTCCTACATTTATTCTTGGCAGTAATTCTGATCCCTAACCTAAATCCAACCACTTACTTTATATCACTCCTTGAATTTCTTATAAGCAAATCAAGGGCAACAGGTCTAAAATTGAACTCATGGCCTTCCTCACGCTACAGACCTAACTCCTCCCCCAGGATTTCCTACCTCTAGGAATGGCTTTGTCAATGTTGACAATATCTGTTGTCCAAGTCAGGACTCTGTATCTCCTATATCCAACACAATGCCTGCCTCATAGCTGGTACTTAGGATTTGCTGAATGATTACTGAATACTTTTATGGAAACTGCTGTTAAATCAGACTCTCAACTCCTTTATAGACCAAGAAATGAATGGTGGTTTATCTAATGCCCAGGCAGATCTTCACTGACTAAAATTCCAGGCTCTTTCCATCATGCCAAAGCTACCAGTATTTACTCCAACAGCTGAATGCCTTCTAAAATTCCCATCATTATTGTGCATCAACATGCAGTTAAATGAATGGATTGATTATAATTTTCTCTGCTCTACCAAATTTCTAGTTCTCATACTGTGCCTCATGAATGTGTCACTGTTGGAAAATGAACACTGTGTATTCAGGGCATTTAATGGCAAATTTGAGTGAAATGTTGATATCTTGATAGGAAAGATTTCTCTGAGCTCTACTAAGCATTTTTGAAAGCAAATTTTTTCAGCAGACTAAAATTACATGCAAAACTATCTAAACTATTCATATATAATAGGCAGTCATACTTTGTAGTAGATGAAGCTTTCAAAATGTAGGAAACAAAGCTGAATAATATCAACCTCTGGTCTAATTACCTCCAAGTCTCTGTTCATGGCTAAAGGCATGAAATACAAACAATTACAGTACACAACAGTGTGAGGCATTGGGTAGCAAGAGAGGACATCATCATAGCCCTGACTGAGCATACATAGCAGTTGTTGCATTTTATCTACTATTTTAGAGACCTGCTAAGTATGTGATAAAGGGTGCATTATTTCTAGATTTAGTACATTATTTTATCTCTTTTAAATTCAATTCTTTCTTTATTTATATTTAGAAACAAAACCAATTACTGTATTCTAGGGTGTTATTTTGCATATGGATGTCATTATTGCTTTCTAGAATTACATTTTTAAAGTATATTTTATTGATAATGCAATTACTGTTGCCCCATTTTTTTCTCCCCTTTAAGCCCCTATGCCTGCCACCCCACCTCCCTCCAGCATTTTCTGCCCCTCCACTTAGTTCATGTCCATGTGTCATACATATAAGTTCTTTGGCTTCTCCATTTCCTATACTATTCCTAACCTCCCTCTATTTTTTACCCACCAATTAAGGCTTATTCCCTGTACCTTTTCCATCATTCTTGCCCCTCCCCATTCTGGCTGATAACCCTCCATGTGATCTCCATTTCTATTATTCTGTTCCTCTTCTAGTTATTGGCTTAGTTTTTTGTTTTTGTTTTATGTTGTTATTGGCAGTTGTGAGTTTGTTGTCATTTTACTGTTCATAGTTTTGATCTTCTTTTTCTTAGATAAGTCCCTTTAACATTTCATATAATAAGGACTTGGTGATGATGAATTCCTTTAACTTGACCTTATCTGGGAAGCACTTTATCTGCTTTTCCACTCTAAATGATACCTTTTGTGGATAGAATAGTCTAAGTTGTAGGTCCTTGCTTTTCATGACTTTGAATACTTCTTTCTAGACACTTCTTGCCTGTGAGGTGTCGTTTGAGAAATCAGCTCACAGTCTTATGGGCACTCCTTTGTAGGTAACTGTCTCCTTATCTCTTGCTGCTTCTAAGACTCTCTCCTCATCTTTCATCTTGGGTAATGTAATTATGATGTGGCTGGGTGTGTGCTTCCTTGGGTCCAACTTCTCTAATACTCTCTGAGCTTCCTGGACTTCCTGCAAGCCTATTTCCTTTGCCAGATTGGAGGTCTCCATTATTTTTTCAAGTAAGTTTTCAATTTCTTGTTCTTCCTCTTCTCCTTCAGGCACCTCTATGATTCAGATGTTGGAACATTTAAAGTTGTCCCAGAGATTCCTAAGCCTCTCATTTTTTTTGAATTCTTGTTTTTTCATTTTGTTCCGATTGAGTAATTTTTTTTCTTTTGTTCCAAATCACTGACCTGAGTCCCAGTTTCCTTCCTTTCACTGTTGGTTCCCTGTATATTTTTATTTATTTCATTTTTCATGGCTTTCACTTTTTCTTCTATTTTGCGATCATGCTCAGCCATTTCTGTGAGCATCTTGATTACCAGTGTTTTGAACTGTGCACCTGATTGGTTGGCTATCTCTTCATCGCTTAGTTCTTTTTCTGGAGCTTTGATCTGTCCTTTCATTTGGGCCACATTCCTTTGTCTGGGTTGCACCTGTTACGTTGTAAGGGGTGGAGCCTTAGGTGTTCTCAGGGGTGGGGGGGGCAACCCACTTTGCTATGTTGTGGCATTATATGTGGGGGAGGGAACTTCCCTTGCTTCCCACAAGCAGATTATGCCCTTTCTGGTGCTGATACCCAAGTGAGTGGGCCTGTGCACATTCTAGGATCCCGTGGACCCCTCCAACAGACTCTCCTGTGAGACTGGGAGTTTCTCCTGCCACCATAACCCCCACGTTTCCATAGCTAGAGGTTTTGAGGCATTAGTTTCCTGTGCTGGAAACTACTTGTTCCTGGGTTGCATGGTCTCTTTCCCTACTTGTTCCTCCCCGTTCATCTGCACACAAATGTGGGATATCCTGGTCCACCAGCTGCTGCCTTGTCACGTGTCCTTGCTGCCCCAGGTTCCTGTTTCCACCCCTCCTGGATGAATGTTTCTTTAACTCCTCAATTGCCGGACTTCCATATAGTTCAATTTTCTGGCCAATCTTGCTTTTTGTTTTTAAACTGGTTGTTCTTTTGGTTGTGCAAGGAATCAAAGCTTATCTACCTATGCCTCCATTGTGGCTCAACTACTTTTATTTGTGTAGTACAAGCAGAGTGGGGCAGACTTTGGAGGGATTAAAGAAGCTTCTTACTGAGATTTCACATCCCAGACCACCTTAATTACATTAAACAGTTGTTGGTTAACTATAATAAATCTACTGCAGGTGCACCACTAACTGTCTAGCCATCATACCTTGAGGGCAAACAATGTAATTTCTCAGTCACCTGTTCTAAGTCAATCATTCTCAGCTGTGCTTTTGACTATTCAACACGATTCTGAACAATAAGTAATGAAATTTGCATGTGGATTAGAACCCAGTAGATAATCCTTTCATTCTAAAAATAAAAATACAGTCCTGACAGGTGGCTCAGTAAGCTAGCATTGTCCCACAAACAAGAGGTCACAGGTTCAATTCCTGGTCAGGGCACAAGCCTGGATTGCAGGTGTGCTAGAGACAACTGATGTTTCTCTCCCTTTCTCCCTCTCTTCCCTTCTCTCTAAGATACATAAATTTTAAAAATCTTTAATAAAAATGCAAACACAAGGTATTGCATCCATTTGAATAATTCTAAAATTTTAAACAAGAAATTATATTCATAGGTAGAATTTGGTCAGAGTACCTTATCATTTTTTAGTTGTAAAGCTACCACATTCTCTCACTTAGCTTCTTTCTAGGCCACAAATATTGATAAATATTTCATAATATAGATAACAGTAGCTAACATTTATTAAGCACTTACATGTGATAGGTACCTTACTTAATTCAGTTTCTCAACCTGACAGTATTGACACTTTGGAAGTGACAATTGTTGTGGGATATTCATCTAGTATGGTTAGCAGCATCCCAGGCCTCTACCCTCCCCACTAGTTGTAACAAAAACATCTCCAGAAATTGTAATCATTCCCTCAAGGGCAAAACTGCCCCTGAGAACTATTGCCTTAAATGTATAATTAACCCTTTAAACCAGGGTGGGAAACTCATTTTCACCAGGGGCCACATCAGCCTTGTGGTTACCTTCAAAGGGCCAAGTATAGTTTTAGGACTGTATAAATGTAACTGCTCCTTAACTAGGGGCAAGGAGCTTGGCGCTGCTGTTCGGTAGAAACAAGGTGCTGGGCTGGATAAAATAGGTGGAGGGCTGGATTCAGCCTACAGGCCTTGTGTTTGCCACCTGTGATCTAAACAACTCATTAAAGTAGTTCTGTTCTCCGTTGTACAGGTGAGAAAACAGGCAGAGAGATTCAATAACTTGCCCAAAGTCACACAGCTTGTAGAGATATAGCCAACATTGGATCCAAGATAATCTTGCTCGAGAGCCCTAACTCTTAACTGCTGCCCTAGGGACTTGACCCCTTTCTGACTTTAGGGCTTAATGAGAAGAGGCTAGCTGGCTCACAATCCTTTCTGGAGTTATTTTAAAGGAATTGCTTCAGCAATGAATTCAGGGACTGAAATTAACATGAAAGAAGGAAGAGGAGGTAATATCTCCACCTGACTATGTATACCTGGGTCATAATAATTGAAAGAAGACATTTTAAAAATGGAGAATTAGCCACATACAAAAAAAAATCTAAAACCCATAGTGTGGTAACCTTCTTCTACCACCTAAAGCACTTTTAGCTAAGTAGAATAGATGCTGAGTATAATGTAAGAACTTCCTTTTTTTAATGAAAATATCTGGCCCACCAACCATCATAATTCTCATCATTCTACTCCCTCCTGTAATTGGAGATTTATACCTTTCAATTAGAGGATTCATTTGCAGATGACCCTTGTAAAATGCTAATATCCATATTAAGCTTGGTTAGTCTTCATTTAATAAATTAATCAAATTAGTGAGTCATTTAGCAAGTCATTAGAAAGTAAATTACAAAACAAGAAATTTCTGATTGATGGCCCAGTCAGGAGCAGAGAAAATCTGGTTACAAGGTATTCTGCAGTGCAGCTCAGTGTGGGGCATACAGGATAGGCATCGTGCTAGGCAGTGGACAGTTGGCCAACAGTAAGGTGAAGCCACGGAGAGTCACAACAAACTGCCTCCTCTCTGTCCTTCTCCCTTGTTCCCTATTTGACATTATCTTCCCTCTCTGATACTCTAGAGTTCTCCCGTTAAAATGTAGACTGGTCCCAGCCTATCCAAAAGGCTGTACAGCAGACCTACCACTTTAAAACAAACTATGAAAGCTGAAACTTCCATAAGTAGCATTGTTGTTCCTGAAATCAGCTACCCAAACTGTCAATCAAGTGTAAATGAATCTGACTTTGCTGAAAATGGCAGTTCTATTCAATGATCTAAGTAACGCCCAGAGTGTTCCAAAGAAAAGAGAAAAACTTAAGAGTTCTTAATAGAAAAAGTACATTCTTGAGAAAAAAATCAGTACTGCATTCTTAGCTTCTGGATTACTTTGTATGGTTATCTGGATAATGCATGTCAGGTGGTCTGGACACATGAACATTCTTTCCAAAGTTCTTCAGAGGATTATCCATAGGATATATACACAGGCACTGATGTATAATAAAAGTTCAAAAGTTTATGTTTCCAGGCCAGTTAAAGCAAGGATACGATTATTTCCTCAGCCTCAGCCTACTTCATTTTAGTAATTTATCAGCTTGACTATACTGGTTCCATTTTTTTTTCTTTACTCTTTTCTCACTACTGTAATGATACATGAATTTCTATGTGCAGGAAACCTAAGCTTGAATTTGCAATGCACATGGCTTTCCCTGGATGCTGGTTTCTGTAAACACAAAATTTTACCATCTTCTGTGGGACAAGAGACTCAGGGTGAGACAGCTCTATCACCCTTTGTGGATGCCACCCTTTGGGCAAGAAAGTCTTCCCTTGCTGTCATATGTAGGAAGACAAAAGGAATTCCAGTCTTCTCCTCCTACTCATTACCGCCAAGTAAACGCAAGTAGACAACAACTTGTTTTCTTTGACCCAGAATGTGTTATATAATCATATTTTTAAAAGGCTTCCTATCTGAGAGTGCCCAGTGTGAGAATTTTTCTTCAAGATGCCACTGAAATTTAAACTAGTTTCTGTAATTGAGTACTTCAAATCTGCTCAAAACAATTTTCGATTATTCAAATGCTAACAGAAATCTTCCTTAAAAATATGAACAGACAAGAAAATCATACTCAAGGTTACACTGATATAACAGAAAAAAAATTTTATTGTGGAACTATAAAGGTCAATGGTTAAATAAAGAAAACCATCATGTGCATTACAAAGCTAAGCTGGGTAGTTTAATTGCAGGAATGACCAGATGAACCTCCCACACTAGTTATCAAGTAGGCTGGGGGTGGAAAGTTGGCCTATTTTTAATCAAATTACCTTGCCTTTTGAGAAAAGCAGAGTGAAAAATAAGCATTACAAGCTTGGATTTAAAAAAAAGACTTCTATTTATTATTTTTTGCAACTATGATCTTTTAAAACAGGGGCCTTAGGAAAATCTGCCTTGGCAAGCAACTGCAAAGGCTCCTGTGGAGAGGAAGTGAAAAGACTGGGCTTATATACAAGGGCTGCTGGCACCTTCAAAGCACAGGGGATAGTTCACAGCAAAATGGAGTCCTAAGTAAATGGGTTTCAGGCAATTTCAGTGTTAAGATAACATCATTAAGAGTAGAACAGATTGTGTTCAAACCCTGCTGTTTATAATTAACACGTTGCTTCCAAATACTCCAGGGTCTCTGGTAAATAGTCTTCTGCTCACATCCACCCAGACCAATCAGAGTATTTTCATCAGATTCCATGCTGGGCCAGCACCTGTCTGGACAAATCCAATAGAGCCAAAGAACTCCTCTCCCTGGCCAGCTAAGTAGTTGGATGAACACAGCTTGGCTTAGTCATTGTCACAGTGTCCATATGGCTTTGAAGCTTGTTTTCACAAGAAATCATACAAGTATTTTATTATGTCAAAGTTCACCGTCCTATAAACAAAAACAGATAATAGGTTAGCATCCTCACCCCCCAGACTGCTCAGCTTTGTATGTATGACTCTGGGAAGCATATGCAAAATAATTCACAACTGGTGGTAAATAAATCTATAGTGCGGTCAAAAGCACCATGATAAGACTGACATTAATTTTTCAAAATATAACTAAGAAAAGAGTTTCTTTAAAAAGTTTATTTTCCCACTTATAAACTTTGTTTTTCCAAAAAAGAACAGTTAGAACTATTCAACATCGTGTCTTTCAATTATACTACATAAAGTTTAGATTTCATCTGAAAGCTATTTGCTTTTTGTCTAGTAACCAGAATAAAGTAATTAGAGATGCAAAAGTATTTAAATCTTTGCTTTTGAACACTGTTTATCTTCCAAAACACCTGTTTTATCATTATAGAATGCACAGCTCATCTGTCCTCGCTTGAAGTTTTCATTCTTTTCAGTCTTTTAACACTGGCTGACCTGTGTATGTATTGTAACTAAATCTGTGTGATCCAAGAATACGATACAACAGACTGATGTAAATGTATATTTTTGTACTCTGATAGCAGGCAGAATAAAATAGCAGGGAGAAAAAGACATATAATTATTTCCTTTTCTCCAAACTCATTTTTCACTATAAATATTCAGACTTGGAGGTTTATTTTTTGAATAAATGGTCAAAATAATTAGATATAATGATCTAGCAATAAGTATAAAATTAAAGCCTTAAAGTATTCAATTCTGCAAAAATAATCATCCATGTGAGAACAGCCTTTTAAAGATTCACTAATTGCATGCTCTTATTTATTAAACCATCATCAATTAATGTTTTTGTCTAGCATTTTGTAATATACTTTCTAAAAACGTTTCTAAGCAAATGACTGACATCTGAAATATTTTAAAAATTTGGAATGTGGAATTATAGATGTCTCTTATGAAAACACATTTAAAAATAGCTGAAATTCGATGCTATGGCTATTGTGGTACCTAACAGCGGATTGAAAAATACCTTAATTGTTTCATTACGACTGTGCCTCTCTGAAGAATACTTAACCTTTCCAGATGCATACAGCACTGCCAAAACAAACCTATTATCACCAGAAGTAATAAAACAACTAAAAATAGGCACTAAAATAAAAAAAATCTTATCTCAGGCATAAAAACATAAAAGGTATAATTATATATCATAAAAGCTATTTTATTTTTATGTACTTTTCTTTTATTGAACTATGGGACACTCCCACACCCCTGCCAAATGTACCATCAACAAGGTACTGCTAACAAATCACTTAAAAAAAAATCATGGTATTGGTTGGAAAAAAATCTTTTTAGAAGATCTTAGAAGAAAACAAACATAGTAGGCTATTTTTAACCACAAACAAAAAAGGAAGTGAAATTTGTACATCTCTCCAGGCACATTTCCCTATAATGACTTTGGATTTTAAGGTTATAAACCTAACGTGACAAGGTGAAGTGAACTTACTGTTAACTTTTAATGTTATTTCCTGGCATTGGGTGAAAAAAATAGTTTAGAAGAAGCTAAGATTAAAATAATTAAAATTCCAATACTATGGTATTAGAAGACATTCTTTGATAGAATATTACATAGCCATACAAAATGATCAAATGAGAGATACCTACAATATTAAGAGGGGACATGAGAACAGAGAATTGCACCTATGTTGTGACAACTAAGAAGAAATGTTTGTATAATGAACTAAAACTAGAAGAGAACATAAACAAATGAAAATACTATGATGTTAGTGGCAGAACTCCTTTACTTTATTCCATAATCTATTTGTGTAACTATAGCATAGTTTGTGCAATAAAATTTCCTTTAATGGAATGAATGAACTGACTTAAAAACACTAAGCAATTTAAGTGTATTTGTTTATAAAAGCTTCACTACATTCTATTTTTTTGCTTTGCCACTGGGAAATACTCAAGAATCCTGAACCATACAGTTAAAATTTTTGGACTTTTTAATTAAAAACTAAATTATTCAGGAACTGAATATGTAAGATCATTCCTTTAAAACATATTTGCTCCTCAACAAGTATGACTACCTTTTTTCTATCATCCCTCCATCCCCCAACAAAAACAGGTGAACCTGCCAATGGATCCCCCACATATATTATTCTAAGACATGGCAGAATAACCACAAGGACAACATAAAAAATTATGTAATATAGTCCAAAGAGAACTTTTTTGCTTTAAGGACCTGGAAACAAACAATTCACTTTAAAGAAAGTCTTAACTTACAAAGGGACTCATGTACTTTGCAAGTACTTTCTCTAGTTTTTCATAGCTTCGGATGCATACTAGATCCATACGAATACATTTTTGAGATTTTGGATAGTTTTCATAAACTACAAGGAGATATTCTCTCACAGAACCCAAATGAGTTATTTTCTAAAGTAAGCATCTAGAAAAAAATTGGATCAGCACAAACAGTGCTGGTGGCAATTTGTCTAGTAATTTTTAAATCAGAATTTAGAATATTTTAATATAAGTTAATTACATATATAGCTAAGGAGATAATTAGTCTTTATCCTTTTATTTCACTTTGTTGATTCTTTTATGACACCAAAATACTTCTTTCCTATGGGATACGTTTATTTCCTTTTACTTTAGTGGATGATTTGAGTTTGAATTTTGTTTGTTTGTTCTGACAACTTGCAACTGTACAACTTCAAGCTGTAAGCCTAAGTTATCTTGTTGTGTCTTCCTGCTGACTATGGAGGAAAAACAAATTGGAAACTCAGAACTACCTTTCACACAAAAACAGTCCAAGGACAATATTTAGTAAGCTTCTCAGTCATCTGTCTTTTCTCATACTCTACCTGTGTATTCTGTGCTCCCTTTCTACAACAAGTCTCCTACTGCTTCTCTGAACAAATCTTTCCACTGTTCCCTATGACCTCTATCTCTTCCATGAACTTGTTTTTCTCTTCTGGGCTAACTGAACAATGGCTCCTCATAAGGACCAACCCTCCTCTGACCAACGCAGTTATATTTGCTCCTGTACCCAGATAGTCCTGTCAGATGGGGTTAGTGTCCTGACATAAAAAAGCTCTTCGCTGAGACTCGGACCATTCCATTCACCACCCCAATTCCCTTTATCACTGAATAAGGTAGCACCCAGTTTAGACTACCTTACCATCCCAAGATTTATATGAGCCTTACGGACTTCTCTGCACACTTATCTTTTTTACCTTCTATGGCCTTTCCAACTCTCTCATGATCCATGATCAAACTCAGAAATATCCTACCTCTAAAACCATATGTGTACATTTTACCCTCTCACCCCCATCTCTTCCTTTAAGGTACCTGGAACAACTTGAAATAACCAGTTCATAAACCCCATTCATTTTCTCCTGATCAAATACTTACTATCTGTGTGCCAGGCACTGAACTACTAGCCATCTACTGGCTTTATGTTTTTCCTTCCCTTCCTAGCTTAAACTCCAGTTTGTTCCTTTAAGCTTTCATTTGCTAGCATTCACTGAATTCACCTGGCAAAACCCCAATCTTACATGATTTCAATTATATCCTTTTCCTGTCCCAGAACCTAGCATATCTCCAGAGTGCTGTTGGAGAAGATCACAAATTTCACAGATTCACGTCACTGTAAATTCAAGGTCAGGAACTTCAACTGGACCATCAACACTCCCAGCAAGTTGCTTTCTGTTGTCAGTACTTTCTTCCACTCCCCATAAAAGCTATTTCAAATCTCTGTATTCCCCTCCAACTGCTACCACTTCTGTCCTTAATCTCAATTTTGCCCCCTCCTTTACAGGTAAACTAGTAGTCATCAGATCAGAATTCCTCCAACTTCCTGCTACTATCTGCACCTTTTCCTCTTGTTTTAATATAAAAGGATTCCCCTCCTCATCCAAGGCTATTTCTTTCTAAATCCCATGCTATATACCATTTTAAGGTCTTCATGCTTTAAGTTAATCTCTCTTTTGTATCATTAACTCCCTTCTCTAGCAGTCTTGTCAGCATTTAAATATGCTCAAATCTTTAAAAATAATGACCCTCTCAACACCTTTCGTAGGTAATAATCCTCTCTCTTTATGGTAAAACAATCCAAAATACAGGGTCATGGACATGGTATATACATCTATTATACTTGTTATGATGTCACCAAAGCCTAGCATAGTGATTATAATGGGCAACACATTAAATGTTAAATGAATGAAGCCATTTTCTCTATCTGCAGCTTCAGCTTTCTTAGAAATACTACTTAAACACACTATTATCTGCCTTCCACTCCACTGTATTCCTGAAAGTATTTCTGATAGAGAAACAGTGACTGCTTTATCATTAAATTGGATGGACTCTGCTTTATTTCTTTGTAGCAATTGACAGTTTTGACCATTAATCCCTTCTCTTAGGTTTTTCTTGTATATACAACTTTATAAATAACTCCTTTATCTGTTTAAGCTCATAATTATCCATTTAACCTCATGTGTTCCTTCAATAGTATGATTTTTAATAACTATACAGTGGTTTTTAAATAAGAATTTACAATAAATTACTAACCCATTCCCTTATTTGGGACATTTAGGTTGTGTTCTGTCATCTAATTGTTGGTTTTCTGCCACAGGCATCTGAAACTAGGCCTACCTACCTCTCCTTTCGTAACTATCCTTGGGATAACCATCCTTGGAATCTCCTCCCCCCACTAGGCCTTGATTTGGAAGGAAACTTTGTCTCTTTAGCTTCCTCCTTCTTGCTGCCCCAAAAGACAAGTCCTTTTGTCTTAGGTTTTACTCTTTCTCACTATAGGAAAATATGTGATATTTATATATTTGGCTAAGTTCATATATTTATAGTAAGTTTAAAGCACTATACTAGGTTTGAAGTAAAGTGGAGACTGACACAAATACAGTCTCTTTTGACTTTTATGGACTTATGAAGACAGAAAGATGAATTCTAATTGTTAAATTAATTAATCAAAACTATGATAAGTATCAGAACACATCAATGGGACCTGGATGATTGTATGTGCGCGTGTGTGTGGGGGGATAATATGATGGTTGTCAGATGTCAGGGTATATTTGAGGCTTGTTAAGCAGTAAGCTAGATAAAGGAGAGAAGGAGTTGAAAATGCTACATATATGCAAAGATGGAAATCACAACAGTGAATATCAAGAACTGAAAAAGCCAGGCAGGCTGAAGTACAAAGACCTAGGAGAGAAGGGTGTGCCAGATATGGCAGGGCACAAAGGCAGGGGCCAGGTCCTGGAGCCTTGTCGGCTATTTCAAAGATTCTGTTGTTATCCCAATTTAGAATTAGGAAAAACTATTTGAGAATTAAGTAAGAAGGTGACATTAAATTTTTACATGATCATTTTGGCTATAGTGTGGATAACAAATTACAAGGAATAATAAAACCTGATAAAAGACCAATGAGGAGGCTACTAGAGAAGAGATGATGGTGGCTTGGTTTAGCAGGGTAACAGTAAAATGACAAAAGTGAATGATTTTGTGATCTATAGGTGGGAACTGTAGGCTCAACAGGACTAATGCTTACATGGTAGGAGTGTGAGAGAGAGCAATGTCAAGAATCCCAGGTTTTAGGCCTGTGCAGAATACAGTGCTAACTGCTGAATAAACAATGGAGGAAAGATAGATCATTCCATTTTTGTTGGCAAGCGGAAGTAGAGGTTAGAATTCCTGAGTTCGGTTTTGAAAATATATTGATGTAGCTGAGAAACATCCAATAAAGACAAAGAATACAGAAGAAAAATCTTGACTTTATAATGAGGGGGTTATTAATAATATAGGTGTTGTGGAAGTCATGGGTATAGCTAAAACTGACTAGGAAAAAACAGCCAAGCCTCAAGGACCAGCTACACTTAAAGGTTAGGTAGAAAAGATAAGCTAACAAATGTGCCTTAGAAAAAGCAGCCAAAGAATAAAGAGGAAAACAAGAGATTGGAACCATGTGCTTTAACAGAAGAGAGTTTTAAGAAAGAGAGAGCGGTCAACAGCCTTAGGTGCCACAGAGTAAACAAATACCCTGAGGAATAAAAATTGTTCTAGGGAAATGGAGAAAATAGAACTCAAAGCAGAGGTGGAAGAATCCACTCTAGATAGAAAGAGGCACTGCCCCTAGTGAAACAGGAAAGAAGAGATGGATACCAATGCAGGCAATCGAAGGAATACTCAACTGCTGCTTTTAATTTGTTCTGTGAAACAGAGAGAATGCTGAACAGAGTGAATACAGATGTTAGGATTTGTAGTTTGAAGAGTCAAGAGTCTAGGTTGAAGTCTGTGAACCACATGCTCCAGTCTTCAATACATGAAGGAGAATGGTTGCGAGGTTGATGGAAGATAATCACAGGAGAATAGGGAAATAGAGCCAATTGCACGAGTCTCAAAAAACCATTAATTTTTACAAAAATTTGGGGTAACAATCTGTAAGTGGCAATGAGAAAACAAGATGCCACTCAAAGTGCTGCAACCCCAACTGGGGTTTGAGAAATAAGTAGCTACCACTACAGAGAACTTCAGGGAGAACTAATATCCCCAGATAAGAATCAGGTTTTCATTAAGGCAGAATATTAGGAAAAGACAGAAGAATATGGGAAAAAAAGAAAGAATGGAAAGTTAAATCAGCAAAAAAGAAGTGGAAGGGGGCAATGTAGGACAACAGAGGTTTAGCCTTTGGACACTGTCCATGGAAACTGAGAAGAGTCAAAAAACAAAGGTAACAAAAGCAGGTTACAGAGTTGCCAAGTTCTATGGCAAAATTCCAGGTCTACAATTCCTGCTCCCTTTTGAAGTGCATTCAAAATTAAGAAGTGCACTCCTCTGGATGTGTCTAGTATCACTGATGCTGTGGATTAAGTAATGCTCAATTCAGTTGGTTCACTGTATATTCACCATATTGGGCATTGACAAATCTCTGTCCTATTCATGATTATGTTGGGGCATGGCCCAACATATTCAGAGCAATGACAAAATCCCTGAAATGAAGATATTTCATTCAAACGTTATACATTTCATAGAGTCTCTTAGATATAGAGTTATTAACATTGTTGTTTGGAAAAAGAAAGTTATTGCCTTATGTTACATTGAATACATTCAAAACAACGTTTTGCTCAATTTCTTCTGTGTAAAAATTTGCTCAGTTTTATAACAACACATTTCAAAATCTTCATTTTATGTTTTTAGAGTTTACATGCCATCAAAATATTTCAAATACCTGCAGCACATTATCATTTTTGATTCACAAGAGGCTTTCAGGGTACAGCTGCCAACCTGTACACTTCAGAACTTCAAATTAAAAGTCTGCAAATCCATAATGTCAAATTCTGTTTTAAGTCTGAATAAATAATGTGTCATGCCTATATGTTATTAATTTTTAATTTTTAAATAAATGTAAATATTTTCATGATTAATTTTAAAAGGATATTAAAATAAAATCTTCATATTCAAAAAGGCTAAGAAGCACTGTCTTATGGATTGTCTTATTCCACACACCAGTCTACACACATATCACCTCTTCTACCATAAATCCTAACAGGTCGTTATCCAGCTACAACCATGAGATGAAGTTATTTATTCATATAAATGGCTAGAACACTTTCCATAACAGTAAATATACTTCTTTGTGAGGAAACTCATTACATTTTTAGACAGTTCTCATGTTGCCACAGTTTTTTCCTAGAATTTCTAACACTCTACAATTACTCAGAATTAGTTTCATCCATTTTGCACATGACAACCCTGAAATACTTGAGACAGTTACCATATCCTTCCTAAGGCTTTTTTTCTCACACCCCAGCCCTCAGTCAGGGATGTGACATGGTCCCTCATTTTAGAATGTCCTCATTCCTCCTCAGCATGTACCTGTTTGTCAATGCCCCTCTTAAAACTCCAAGCACAGCACAGCACACCAGATTTGACCTGCCTAGGGCAACACATAGTAGACAGACCTATTACATTCCTTACATGAGACACCAGAATTTTTAAAACCTTATAGTTAGCTTAAATACTCAGAACTTCAGCCAAACCTCCCCGACCTTATTTGAGTATATATGAGTTTTTTGTAGTAAACTGTCTGTTAAATCCTACCTTGCTACTATGGGACCATTATTCTGTTCTGTTAAGGTCCTTCAGAATCTAGATTTTTGCCATCTAACATATTAGCTAATTCTCCCAATTTTATGTCATTTGTAAATTTGATGAGAAGATTCATTCTACAGTGAAAGTTACTCATTCTTGGTACTTCAATGATCTTTTCTTGCTTAAATGACTAATTGCATTTGGAAGACCATTAATTTTTATATTTAGTATATAATTTACACAATTCAAGACATTTTGTGGTCATCACCATTCTACGCTTACCTAGCAATAGCTCTGATGAAGTCCAGAGATACTGTGCATTTGTATTTTGGTCCATCAAGCTGGTCATCATGGCCAACCAGGGTCAACAGCTGCAGGGTCACTAGAGAGGTAATCTAAACATAAGAAAACATTTTTATGAGAAAATGTTGCAATGAGATTACACGAGGTCCTTTTTCTAAAACATTTTATAGTTCCTTTGATAAAGACATATAACTAAATTCACAAGAATATCTGCAAAGAATGTCACTACTTTGAAAAATGTATACACAAATTTGTAGATATGCTTCAAGTCCTAGTTAATCAAACTAACAGTCTTTAAGGATTCACAAGAAACACCTTTGTTTCATTAATGACTCATACATGACTGCTACCCTTTAAAAACTACAAATAAAGCACATTCCTTCTCTCTACATAAGGATTTTATGGAGTTCCTATCTAAATACCTCAGAATATCAAATCTACACTCCCTTGAGAATCAAGCAGTTAAAATGTAAATGTGGGGTTTTTTCAAAGTTGGGTAGCAGCTGGTTACACGAACAAAAAGTAATACATTCTTCAGACGTGGGTTTATTCTTGCTTTCAAAACGGTTCACTAATTAGGTAGTCAGGAAACACCAGAAGACTAATCCAAACTAAAAACAACCAAAGGTTTGCTATCGCACTCAAGGGACTGCACCTCCAGGAGAACGTGGCCCTAGTTAGGAGGTCTGAAATGTAAGGAATGAAGAATGAAGAAACTGGTAAATATGATGGTATAGCTGAATGAATTTGCCTGTATAAATTATAATGATAACGTGTTATAAGTTTAAAGATAAAATAAATACTCAATATTAGTAATATATAAATTACAACTGGAGAAAATAAAGTTTGAATGTTCTAAGGTCCTATGGCATCTGAGAGAAAATTAAAAGTACTCATTAAATTTCAACTTTACTAATTTAAGTATGAATATGTACGTACATTATAATTTTTAAAGTAACAACTAAGGGAGTAAAACAAGAGTGTTTGCTTCTAAATTAGTAGAGGGGGAAAAACTGAATTATAAAAATAATCCCCCCCAAAAGAAACAAAAAAAAGTTGGACAAATATGAAATATAAGACTTCCAATCAAGATGGTGGCATAGGTCAGTAAATAAGGCTTGCCTTCTTGTATAACCACATCAAAATTGCAATAAAACTGTGGAACAACCATCACTTGGAATCATCAGAAATTGAGCTGAGTGGAAGTCTGACAACTATTGAATTAAAGAAACCACATCCATCAGACTGGTAAGGGGGGTGGAGATGTGGAATGGGCTGGAACCACATCCACACGTGGTGGACAAAAATTTGGGAGGGATATCTTGGAAGTAGTATGTCTCAGCCCCACACCAGGCCCCCCAAAGCCCAGGGTTCCAGTGCCAGGAATATAAGTCCCCATAACTTCTGACTGCAAAAACCAGCAGGGATTGAGTCTGTGGAGGAATTTCTGGAGTCCTAGGCAGTTCCTCTTAAAGAACCCATACAAGGCTCAGTCACTCACTCCCTCAGAGCTCTGGCACCACTGGCATACAGGGAGGAAATGAAGTGTCTGGCATCCAGGTGAGAGCTGAGGGACAGCTTCCTCCAGAGACAGAAAGGTGAGTAGAGGTGATTTTCCCTTTTCTGAACCCTCCCCACAAAGAACCACCGAGTCGGCAGGTGGGTGCCATATCTGAGACTCCATCAACCACACTAACACTGTTAGCTCCACCCAGGAGATCCCCAGGGGTACCATCTCACCCAACTTATGGGCCTACCCAAGCTGTTAACAGTGGCTTTCCCATATGAATGGCTAGTCTTGGCTCATGATTCACAACTTCCTAAATCCTCTCAAACAAGCAAGAACCGGCCTCAGTGAGCTCCCAAACCCCCTACCTCTAGTTAGGTGGTCTCAGGCCCAGCACAAGCAGCCATCTCAGATTGCTGTGTACCTCAGACAGGGTGGCCTGGGGTGAAAAACAGACGGAGGCTGACTTTGGCCTGCACAACTTGGGAAACCCTAGAACCTGTGGATCCAGTGGACAGCTACAGACCACATCGGAGCACCACCACCTTATTGCTGCACAGCTAATATTCCACAGAGGGCAGAGTTTGGTGGTCACTGGTCATGGCATGTCCTTGCAGCTGACTGGCCTGGGTAAATCCCTCCCATTGACCTACCAATAGCAATCAAGGCTCAACTACAAGAGGAGGATGTACTCGGCTCTCACAAAGGGCACACCTAGAGTACCCAGCTTGGGTGATAGGGGAGTCTGTGCCACTGGGCCCTACAGGACACCTACTACATTAGGCCACACTACCAAAACAGGGGGTCATGGCAGCTCTACCTAATATATAGAAACAAACACAGGGAGGCTGCCAAAATGAGGAGACAAAGAAACATGGCCCAAAGGAAAGAACAGATCGAGACTCTACGAAAAGAGCTAAACGAAATGGAGATAAGCAATTTATCAGATGAAGAGTTCAAAACACTGATTATAAGGATGCTCAAGAAACTTAGTGAGGACCTCAACAGCATAAAAAAGATCCAGTCAGAAATGAAAGATACACTAATTGAAATAAAGAACAATTTATAGGGAAACAACAGTAGAGTTGATGAAGCTGAGAATCAAGTCAATGATTTGGAACATAAGCAAAAAGCAACCAAGCAGAACAAGAAGAAAAGAGAACTCAAAGAAACGAGGATAGCGTAAGCAGCCTGTGGGACAATTTTAAGCAATCCAACATTCGCTTCATAGTGGTTCCAGAAAGAGAAGAAAAAGAGCAAGAATTGGAAATCTATTTGAAAAAATAAGAAAGAAAACTTCCCTAAATTGGTGAAGGAAGAGAAACACAAATCCAGGAAGTACAGAGTACCAAACAAGATGGATACAAAGAGGCCCACTTCAAGACACATCATAATTAAAATGCCAAAGATTAAAGGTAAAGAGAGAAACTTAAAAGCAGCAAGAGAAAAGCAGATATTTATCTCTAGGAGAATTCCCCTAAGACTGTCAGCTGAGGAGCTTCCTGACAAGATGGGGGCATAGGTAGATATGCTTCACTTCCTCACACAACCAAAAGGATAACAACCAATTTAAAAGCAAAACAAAAACAAAAAACCAGAACTGCCAGAAAGTCAAACTGTCTGAAAACCAAGGAGTTAAAGAAGAACCATTCATCCAGACTAGTAAGAGGGGCAGAGATGGGCAGCTAGGGCAGAGAGGTAGTAGGGCGAGGCAGTGGGTGGTAGACTGGGTAGGTGAGGCAGCAGCTGGCAGATGGGTAAAGTTAAAGGAGTTCATCATCACAAAGCCCTTACTATATGAAATGTTAAAGGGACTTATCTATAAAAAAGAAGTTCATAACTATGAAGAGTTAAATAACAACAAATTCACATATCAACAACTGAACCTAAAAAAAAAAAAGGAACTAAGCAAATAATTAGACCAGGAACAGCATCACATAAATGGAGATCACATGGAGGGTTATCAGTGGAGAGGGGGCAGGAGGAAAATGGGGGAAAAGGTACAGGGAATAACAAGTATAATTAGTAGCTACAAAATAGACAGAGGGATATTAAGAATAGTATAGGAAATGGAGAACCCAAAGAACTTATATGTATGACCTATGGACATGAACTAAGGTGGCGGGAATGCTGGAGGGAATGGGGGTACAGAGTGGAGGGGCGCAAAGGGAGAAAATTAAGATAACTGCAATAGCATAGTCAATAAAATATACTTTAAAAAAGACTGTCAGCTGATTTATTAAAAGAAACTTTGCAGGCTAGAAGGGATTGGCAAGAAACATTCAAAGTCATGAAAAGCAAAGATCTACAGCCATGACTGCTCCACCCAGTGAAGATATAATTTAGAATTGAAGGGTAGATAGTTTCCCAGACAAGAAAAAACTAAGGGAGTTCATCACCACCAAACCTTTATTATATGAAATGCTAAAGGGACTTATTTAAGAAAAAGAAGATCAAAACTATGAACAATAAAGTGGCAATAAATATATATGTAACAATTAAATCTAAAAAAACAAACTAAGCAAAGAACAACAGAAACAGAATTATGGATACAGACAGCATTTGATGCCTGACAAATGGGAAGGGTGTATGGGGGAATGGGTGAAGATGAGAGAGGATTAATAAGTACAAATGGGTAGCTGTAAAATAGCCATGGGGATATAAAGTACAGTGTAGAAAATGGAGTAGCCAAAGAAATTATATGCATGACCCATGGTCATGAATAGGTGTGTGGGGACTGCCTGAGGGAGTAGGGAATGCTGGGTGGTGGGGGGCACTTGGCAAAAAATTAGGACAATTATAATAGCCATAATCAGTAAATTAAAATTTTTTAAAGATTTTATTTGTTTATTTTTAGAGAGGGAAGGGAGGGAGAAAGAGAGAGAGAGGAACATCAATGTGCAGTTGCTGGGGGCCATGGCCTGCAACACAGGCATGTGCTCTGACTGGGAATCGAACCTGCAATACTCTGGTTCACAGCTCGCACTCAATCCACTGAGCTATGCCAGCCAGGGCAGTAAAATGAAATTTTCTAAATATGAAATATAAAACAAGTTAACAGATATAAACAAAATTGCAACGGTAATTGTACGTAAACTAACTAAATGCTATAAGTAAAAGACAAAGATCAACTGATTGAAAAAATAAATCCAACTATATAATGCTTAGACAGATACATCTAGAACAGAATATGGGAAGATTAAAAATCAAAGGACAGATCCATCAACTACTAACAAAAATAAAAATTAAGGTATATTAACACAGACAAAACTGATTATAAAAGAGATTTAAAGAAAGGTTCATTTAATAATGATAAAATGCAAGCTTTGAGCTCATATGTCTTACAATATGAGTTGTCTGAGATCTTTACTATGAAGGAATGAGACAGAAAAGGATGGGAAGTCAAGGAGTAGGGGAGTCGTTGGGGGACAGTAAGTACTGCTGAAAAGTCAAGACAAACTTGTATCATTCCCAGTTTAGAAACAGGTAGGATCCATGATGAAAACAGGCCTCAAATTTTAACAAATGGAAGACAGAGAAAATCATTAATACAATCTTTCCTATGGCAAAATATATTCATTAACTTCAGTCCTTCCTATTCTTCTATAAGGGATTCATGTGCTAAAGTAGGTTAATAATAGTCATTTGAAACTCACACATTAATCTCCCTTTACTACTAAAGGCAGATTTCTTTAGTAGTTCTTTCTCTATTAATATAAAAGAAACCATTGATTACCTTTTATTCTGCCAGTGGCATTTCCATATATTATTCTTATGATTTCTACTTTCCTGTATTCAAATATCCTCATATATTTATTTAATCAATTATTTAACTCAAATAATGTACTGAAATACTCTTCCATGTGTTTTCAAAAACACAAAATCTGCCCTTAATTAAGTTAAAATTTCAAGAATATTTTCAGATATCATATAGTCTTATTACTTTCACCATATTAGTTACAACACATTTCCAATGATAGTAAGTTGAACCAGACAATCCCTTGAGGTCACTCAATTCTACCAGAATTCCATGGATAAATTAATCATGTAAATTGTGCAAAGAATATTACTTCAAGACACAGAGGTCAAAAGGCATTTCCAAAATACTAAGATAATTGGCTCAAGTTTTGTGGGGGAAGGGTCTGATTTAGGAAAAGCTAATACACAAAAAATTTAAACCAAAATGAAGCAATTAAATTAGAATGTGATTTTTCACATTAAAAAACATCAATTTCAGAGATTTGTTATTCCCAGGCCTTCTCATATGAACAAAAACAACATGCAAATACAGAGTTGAGGAGAACATTACATGAAGCACTGTACAAATGTATCAACAATGTAAAAGTACTTTGCCAGTTTATTAAAATATTGCTAGAGTAAAATGGAAAAAAAAGTACCAAGATTAACTTATGCGGCCAACATTCTGAAACTCAAACATATTAATTTATACCTATATAAAAAGTTCTGGAAAAAATATACACAACTTTGGGAAAATTGTTTCTATACATGCATAAGTACAAGAATATTCACTTTCCTCTCCATTATCCAATTCCTAAAATTATTTTGTTTTGCAATTGCATATTCATGAAACTCTTGAGGACTTGCTCTAGGTACTACACATTCAAAGATAAATAGATGACAAAAATATTAATTTATTTCCTTGCCCAAATTTAAATGTTCATGACAATGTGATGATGTCATATCTTCACACTGGCATTAACACCTAAACAGCTTGATATGGTCTGTAGGCACATAGTAGAAGGTTTTAGTGAAGGTATTTGGGACCAGATTCTTAGTGGTGTCTCGATTTTGTATGTATGCATGCGAATGCAGAATATGGAGGTGGGACCACAGTCTTTCCCATCTGCTGCAGTAACCATTCTTGTTGTTAGGGCCCCAAATGTGACATAGAGTAAGGGTCTAGTCCCAGTAAAGAAGTTTGGAATATTTTATAGCCAATAAAATCAATGCTTTAGAATGACAATCTTTGTTGGAGAAAAGCTCTCTAATGGTAAAACAGCCCTGGCTGGTGTGACTCAGTGGGTTGAGCACTGGTC
Source organism: Phyllostomus hastatus (assembly GCF_019186645.2). Classification (NCBI taxonomy): domain Eukaryota; kingdom Metazoa; phylum Chordata; class Mammalia; order Chiroptera; family Phyllostomidae; genus Phyllostomus; species Phyllostomus hastatus. The sequence continues at coordinate 45,999,340 of NW_025334041.1, forward strand.
TGTAAACCAAAGGGTTACTGGTTCTATTCCCAGTCAGGGAATGTGCCTGGGTTGCAGGCCAGGTCCCCAGTGTGGGGGACACAGGAGGCTACCACACACTGATGCTTCTCTCCCTCTCTTTCTCTTTCCCTTCTCCCCTTTCTAAAATAAATAAAATCTTTTTAAAAAATTACAGTAAAACATACTTAAACATGCTGAAATGTTTTTTAGCACCTAGTTATAAAAGGCTTCTCATGCAATTAAGCTTTGAATTACCTTGGAACATATTTCACAAATACTAAACCTAAATACTAAACTAAACCAAACTAATAACTAAACTAGAGAACCTAAACTGAAGGGTTAGAAAGAGGAGAAAAGTACAGGAAGATTTTTTCTTGAGACAAGATGGCACAAATTCTTCCCTGCTAAGCACAACTATAAACCCTGGAACTGACGTTAAGAGACAACAAAAGGAGGGTTCTGCAAGGTAAAAGAGGAAGGTAGACTGCACAGGGACCTAAGACTGGAAGAAAAATGCAGAGGCAAGGAATCTTGTGACTCCCCATCCAACAGCACAAGGTGACCCAAGCCCAGTATCCTTCAATCCCCAATTTAAAAGAGAATGCTATGCAGGTAAGTTCATTCTTCCCCTGGACTTAACAGGAACCCTGCCAAAAAAAAATGGAAGTTGTGAATTCTGTATCTCAAAAAACTATCCATCTTGAATAAAGTAGAGAAAAAAAAAGTTGTCACATGAGAAAAAACTAAAGAATCTGTTATTTGCAGACCTACATAAAGAAAGTTCTTAAAATAAAAAGGAAATGATAAAAGAACCTTAAGAAGAAAGACAGTTTGGTAGAAGAGCAGAAATATGAATAAATCAAATAGACTATCTCCCCCTAAGTTTTCTACATGACATTTGATTAAAAAGTAAACCACTTACCTGCTACTCTTAAAAAGTGGAGATGTAAAGAAATCTAAATGGAAGTGAGGGTATCATATTTCACTGAGAGAGGAAAAACATTGATACCACTTATAAAACTAAATATGCAATTACCATATTGCCCAGCAATTGCACCCTTGGACATTTATTCCAAAGAAGTTCATGTTCACACAAAAACCTGTACTATGGTTTATAGTAATTTTATTTACTTTAAAGTAACTATGTTCATAGTAACTTTATTTGTAATAGCCAAAAAACTGGAAAATACCCAGATGTCCTTTGATGGGTGAATGGTTATGCAAACTGTGATACATTCATTTCATGGAGTATTTACTCAGCGATAAAAAAGGAATAAACTATTAATATGTACAATAATCTAGATGAATATAAAAGGGTTTAATTATACTGAGGAAAAAACAACCTCACAATTTACTCACTATATAATTCTGTTTATATAAATTCTTGAAGTGACAAAAATTTTAGAGGTGGTGGTTAATAGCCACCAAGGATTGAGGGCAGAGGCAGTAGGAAGGGGGGTGAGGAGGGTCCTTGATAGGGACAGCCCTGGCCTGGACCTTGACCGGGGTGGCAGATATACAATCTTACACATGGAGTAAAGTTTCACATAACCAAATATGCACACACATATGCAAAAGTAAATACATGTAAAAATGTAAATTTTGAATAAGATCAGTGGACTGCATCAATGCCAATTTTCTGGTTGTCATATTTAGTTTTGTAAGATGTTACCATTGGGGGAAACTGAGAAAAGGGAACATGGGAAGAGAGAGCCCATATTATTTCTTACAACTGCAAGTGAATTTACAATTACTTCCAAAACTATTTAATTAAAAAATACACAAGAAAAAACATTTTAACTTATATGGTGATGCATGTTAACTAGACTTATTGTAATGATCATTTCACAATATATACAAATATGGAATCATTATTTATACATTTGAAACTAACAATGTTATGTCAATTAGTACCTCAATAAAAACATAAACAAACTGATAAAATACACAAAACAGAGAGGGCTTTTAGAAAGACCTTATAATGTGCCAGAATAAATTTTACTCAAAATGTTTAAGTACCTATGAAGTCATAATATTCTACTTGTAGAAATAAAATATTTTTTGACCCTAATTTACAGAATTTTAAAGAAACTACTTGATAAAATATTGCTCAACATGGGCAAATTAGAGAATGTTCATTATTTCATATTGATATGTTACTCGGGTGAGGCAATATGGGTTTTAAAAGTTTATAGATTTTTACAGATTTTCTTATTGAAAAGTCAAATGATTACTTATGACTTGTGGTTCAGCTGCAAGAGGGGTTTGTAACTGCTGGTTTCATGTTGTAAGCCCATAAGGCTGCTACAAACATGTGGCTTGCACAACTTATCTTTATAGAATAGGATTATCCTAAAACTATTATATAAATTCAAACCTGAGTGTTACTACATTTTCCAAAACTCTACTGTTTCTTTTCCTCTTCTCTTTTAAAATAGCAGATTTTTTTGTGTGCTATAAAAATCAACTTCACTTCAAGTTTATTAAAAACTGAAATGTTCCAATGTAAAAATTATTACCATTTAAAATTCAGAGCTAGCCTATCAGGACTAGCTGAAAATCAATGACTCATTTTACGGATGAAAAAACACACATCATAAAAGGGTAAATGACATTATCAGTCCCTATTCAGTCACCCCAAACAAATAGGTTGAGGCACTTAAACCGATGCTTCAAAATTATTTAACCCAAAAGCCCCAGTGAAAAAAAATATAGCACATTTACCATGCTAGAAAAAAACAACAAATTTTAAATTAAGCACTGAATCTTAAGAATGTTTAACATATTAAAAAATGTAATGCCTCATTTTGGGTGTTGATGAATATTAAAGGTGGTCTGCCAAGACTACTAACTATTGGACTAAAGACTGCAGTCAGTGCTGTTTTCTTCTATTGCCCTTCAAACACATATGTAGTCTTGTATCCACTCCTTTCCTCAGGATCTAGCAGAGGATATGGACAAAATTTGAGAGGGAGGGTAAAAAAAAAGCAATGAGAACTAGTTAATATCAGGACCATGGGTAATTAGGAGTATAGGGATTAGAATTTATCCAGGCACTCAGAGCAAGTCACTACAGACATTGATAGACCTCTACCTATAGATTATAGACAGACATTGTGCTAGGCACATTACAGTTGACCCTAGATCATGGGTTTAAACTGAGCAGGTACCTTTATATGCAAATTGTTTTCAGTAAGTATGTACAGTACCATAAATGTATTTTTTTCATAATTTTCTTTTCTCTAGCTTACTTTATTGTAATAATACATATAACACGAAATATGCACTAATCAACTGTTCATGGTATCAGTAAGATAGCCAGTCAATGGCAGGCAGTAACTAAGTTTTGGTGAGTCAACTTACATGTGTTTTGATGGTGGGAAGGAGTGAGAATCCATGTCCCTAACCCCTGCATTGTTCAAGTGTCACCTATAATTTCTTCAGTCCTCGTGACAACCCTACCATGAGTTAGGTACTAAAAATAAACCTATTTTTCCAGATGGGGAAACAACTTCAGAAAGGTTAGTAAATGTTCAGGGTCACTGAGGTACCAGCAGCTCTGGATTTGAATACCATATGAATTCAAAGCCCATATTCCTCATACCACCCCAAATAGGGAGCTGCAGAACCCAAGCAAGAGGTAACTTTGTTGGGAAAGACTAAGGAAAGTTTAACAGAATAAGTGAGTAAAATGACAGCTCTGAAAGCATTCCACACTGAAAGGGGTTACTATGAATATGCGGGAAGTTAGAAATGCCAGCCGCACAGTGTAGAAAAAAAAAACTTAAATGAAAGTGTAAGAAAAAGGATAAGAAAATATCTCAATATAGGCAAATATTGTGCCCACAGACAATCCTGTGAACAAAATGATCAGATATGAGGGATTTGATGTCACCAAAATAAAATACTAATGTGACTGTTCAAGGAGGACATACAGAGGGTCCAGAGACAAATGAAAAGATGCTCAGCATCACTAGCCATCAGATATATACAAGTTAAAACAACAATGAGATACCACTTCACATTGGTCAGAATGGCCATCATAAACAAAGCAACAAACAAGTGTTGGAGAGGATGCAGAGAAAAGGGAACCCTAGTGCACTGTTGGTGGGACTGCAGACTGGTGCAACCACTATGGAAAACAATATGGAATTTCCTCAGAACACTAAAAATGGAACTGCCTTTTGACCCGACAATTCCACTGTTGAGATTATACGCTAAGAACCCTGAAACACAAGTCCAAAAGAACCCATGCATCCCAATGTTCATAGCAGCACAATTTACAACAGCGAACTGCTGGAAGCAACCTCAGTGCCCATCAGTAAAGAAGTGGATCAAAAAGTATGGTACATTTACACAATGGAATACGATGCAGCAGAGAGAAAGAAGGAGCTCCTACCCTTTGTGACAGCATGGATGGAACTGGAGAGCATTATGCTAAGTGAAATTAGCCAGGCGGGAAAAGACAAATACCATATGATCTCACCTATAAGTGGAACCTAATCAACAAAACAAACAAGTGAGCAAAATATAACCAGTGACACCGAAATTAAGAACAAACTGACAGTAACCACAGGGGAGGTGGGAGGGCATAATAGGGGGAAAAGCGGAAAGGGTTTTCAGGAAAGGACACATGGACAAAACCTAAGAGGGGTAGGATTAAGGGCAGGAAGTGGGGATGGCTGGGGTGCAGGGGAGTGGTGGGGGGATAATGGAGACCACTGTATTTGACTAACAATTTTAAAAAGTAAAAATAAAATAAAATTTAAAAAAAACAAGTTGTACACACACACAGAATAAAATACTAATGTGAAATGTATTCACCTAAAGATTTAACTTTTCATAAATCCGATTGCATATTATATTAGACAGAAAATTACTGTTTTTAAGGTTTAACTTTTAAAAGATAAGTAATTCAAGGAGGAGAATGAAAGCACAATTTCTTAAAATGTGAAATTATTAGACAACACTGAAAATGTTCTCCTAATGCAAAATTTCTTATACATTCTGGATTAAAGATCATTTACAAGAAAATTTGTGACTATAAATCACACAGAATATACTAATTATTAAATAAACTAGGTTAGTATAAATATTAACATTTTAAAAAGCAAAGGCAATAAAAAGATCTTTCCTGAAATACTGGAATAATTTTAATTGTTTTAATTACTTAAATAAATTTAAAAACTTATGGGGAAATTATTATTGCCTTTCTTGGTTGCTGTTACCTATGAAGATATAATCTTTTGCCAATAATATTCAGATTTTAGGGTTTATATACTATTTTCCACAGCTGCTTTCTTGTCTATTGTATCAAGTTCAAATTTAAATAAATGAAATTCAAGTAAATAAGAGTAGCCTAGGGAACAGATTTTCTTTACCAAAGTGAGGACTTTAGAATGTATGCTAGGAAATACCAAAGTTTTTTTTTTTAAGCTGTACTCAAAGTCAGTGACTTTACCTCTAAGTTTCAGTCATATGTTTCCATTGTCAGTTTTCCTCAAAATATAAATTCTGGTTTAGAGTTCTTGGTTTAAAAATAAACAAAACTCCCTAAAATCTTAAATGTCTTCCTATCAGAGAGAATGGTATCTCCCTAAATTAAAAAACAATCATAATTGTATTTTTTCCATTACCATTTAGTCTTCTTATACCCTCTTTCCTCCAGCAATCACCACACTGTTGATTATTAGCAGCATATTGACACTAATTATAAAAGATTTTATTTTACTTTAGCTTTAAAAATCAATCTAATTCAAAGCCAAAGTATTTCCCTCTGACCAGCTCCTATGGTATGACTGATGCATTCACAAAGAAAGAGAAAAAAGTGAAAACTTCCTTATACATAGGATATATTTTAATTTACACCTTAAATGGCGTTGTGCAATATTTGCTTAGTTAATCTTTATTCTGTGTACTATTATGTTCTTTGTTCTCATTCGTGTAGGGGATGAGCTGATTAGTCTTAACAATAGGAGTTCATGTTCCACACTGAGGAATTTTTTTTCTTAATCTGAGAGGCAGTCACTAACAAGCTTCAGCTGGAAGTAAGTGCTTGATGTTAAAACAGTGTGAACCTGTTCCCAGGCTAATAAACTATGTTCATTCTGCCAAAAAAAGAAAATCAATTTACAACTGTAATTAATTTTGAACATGCTCATTATTTTTATACTTGCATAGGTTGGTATACATGTCAATTGATTTGTGAAACAGTCTATCCTGCCTGTCCTGAAGGAACTTTCCAATCTGAAACGTATTAAATTATTTAAATTTTAAAAAACCTTAGTGTGTGATATGTCACACACTAAGGGTCAACCCAACAAGCACTACATTTGATCTGATTTCAGGTGATGCAATAGTTCATGAGTATGTGGCATATAACAAGCAAGTTCAAATGACATTTTTACACTTACAAGGTAGAGGTGAGGAGTACAGCAATGGAAGAGATACACAAATATTTTTAAAGCTATTCAACTTAAAATCATCACCTCTGGAAAATCATCTTTTCAATTTCTAGTCAACCCCCCCAAAAAGGCAGGAAGTAGACTGTTAGTCTACAAATATGCTCAGATAGAAGACAAAAAGTGAAATATATACTACACAGAGGTAAATTAAAAATGACAACTCTCATCTCTGGAACCTGTTAGCATACAAATGACTGTAAACCTCTAGTACCCAGAAAGACCATAATGACAGGTTTAATGGAATAGAAAGTCATTGAGTGAGTGAATCTCATGTTCAAGGTACTGTGCCAGAGTCACAAAAATTAAAAGACAAGGTCTTTGCCCTGAAAGAGGTCAAGGTACTGGGAAAAAAATGCAATAAATGGCAGTAACAATATGAGAGCTATGCTAGAAATATGTATAAATGCAATTATGTGATTATAGAAAAGCGAATGACTAAGAGGGAGGGAGGCAAAAGGTAAATTCATTGAGAAATGACATTTGGGAGATGAACCATGAAGCCTAAAAGAGAGCTCAACAGTGGTACAGAAACAACACATGAAACAACACAAAAGAAAAACTGGTAGGTTTTAGGGAAGAAACAGCTTATTGTGAATGGTGTATAGGGTGACTGAAGGAGTGGCAGAAAATGGGGCCAGTCTGTGAAGTACAATGCAAGAAATGCTATGGAATGCAGACTTGATTTTACAGATAATGTAATTCATTTAAAAAGTACAGTAAAAAAATGAGACCAAATTAAAAAAAATTACTGATGAATGAATGGAAGTTGAATTGGAAAGTTTGTTGACAGGCAGACCAGATAGGATGCAGTGCAAGTCTAAGAAATAATGATGCTATGGATTCAAGAAGTGGCAGTAGGGTTGGGAAGAAAGGAATAAATTTAAGAGACCTTTGTATTTAGGAGGTAAAACAGATTGGACTTGTTGACCAACTAAATGGAGTGAAAACAAAAGAGGGTTTAGAGATAATTTCTTCATTTAACTAAACTAAAAACTAAAAAACATGTATTTGATTTTCTAGCATCTAACTGTACATACCACAAAGTATGCACTTAGTAAAAATGAGTAATAATGACTAGATTTGAAATCCAAAAAAAAAAAAGAACAGGAAAATGTTTAGGGAATATTTTGGTTTGACACATTTAGGTATTATTGTTCAGGTGGCAATTTGGGTCCAGAGCTAGAGGATAAGGGCTAGAAGTACAAAATACAAAAGATATCAGTGTACACATATCATGTGAAGCCAGGGGAGTAGGTAAGGGATATCCAGATAAGCCTAGTTACTTTTCTTCTTCTTAACTATAGGGACACAATTACTTCCTATTCTAAGAATTCAACTCTCCCATCACCATTCACAGTACCCAAAGTAAGGGAGCAACTAGGTTCTATAGTGACTTAGGACTGAGGATCCTAATTTCTCATCTAGGGAAAATGACAAGGGCTTTTCTGCAATACCAACTACTTAAAGATGTCTATGTATAGGCAGGTGAGGCTGGGCTTCCCCAAAGAACTCCAATTAGTTGTGACTTGACAAGGAATGAAGACAAATTTTCATTGGAAACCATTTCATTAAGCACCAACATTTCTTTTCATTATCTTTTTTAAAAATATTTTATTTATTTATTTTTAGAGAGGGAGAAGGGAGGAAGAGGACAGAAACATCAATATGTGGTTGTTTCTAGCATGCCCCCTACTGGGGACCTGGCCTGCAACCCAGGCATGTGCCTTGACTGGGAATCGAACCAGCGACCCTTTGGTTTGCAGGCCAGCGCTCAATCCACTGAGCCACACTAGGCTCAGGGCTCTTTTAATTATCTTTTTATAGGAATATTTTAAAAGTGTAGCAACCTTCCATAATGTAGATTTTTCCAAATCATTTATCTCCTAACTCATTTTCTTAAAACTCCTTTTCTAGACATAGATCTCTGAGGTTTGTGTTTGCCTATACAGTCACTATATTGACAGTACATATTTTCCTAAATAGGCATGTGCAAGCACACATTCACACAAACTTTCTTGTGTGTTTTCAGCAAAAAATCTGCCAAGTCAAATGAAACTTATTGCTGTTAAAAACATTTCCTCAAAAATGTGAATAAAAAGGATACATTTGGTATAGTTATTAGAAATAAGCTTTGAGAAAGACAGTTATAAAATATTGTCTACAAAATTATCGATGTATTATTTATTCAAAAGTTGAAAGCCTAATTTATGCATTTTTTAATCCTGTAAGCAGTATTTAGATGTCACCCTTAAGCAAAGGTTCTATTTTTCTAGAGTTCAATAAAAATGCCTACTGCTGGGCTGACAGATTCACAAAGGCAAAGTGGACACACTGAAGATATTTAACACCAGATTTAGGGAAGATGAGAATAGGAAAAAATGATGTTCTTTTACAAAGGAAAACAAGAAAGACAACTTTTTACTACTAGACAAGAGAGTAAAATATACCCTCCTTTTCATTTTTTTTGGTAACAATTAATATTAGTATCTCTTACAACAGAAGTGCTGCTATGGAAAAATCATAGATCAACTTTACCCTTTTCCAATATGAAGTATCCCAAAACAGTTTTAAAAATTCTCCTGAAACAGGCACCTATTGCATAGTGATGTGATGGCAGAACAGTGATACATCTACACCAGGGAGAAGAGGTTACGAATCTACTGCCCCGGTGGAGACTGAGCATCAGAGCTCTTCGCTGCTAGAGAAGGGCCTGTCTCTATCAAACAACACCCTTGCTGACCTATTCATCTGCTGATTAGGTATTAAGGAAGGTTTCTTCACCATCTTTGGAATGGAATGCCTCACAATCTCACTAGTGGTAAAGAGAAAAAAAACCCATAATAAGATTATTAGAAAATGTTAGCATTCAAGGTACTTCCTGTTATTTACATAATTTACCTTAATAGCATAAAATATTTAAGTTAGATATTATAGAGACAGTGGAATACTAGCACAATGCAAATGATGCATTGAAAAAGAATAAATAGTGTTTCACTTTTGCAAATATACTAGTGTCCAAGGAATTTGTTTTCAGGAAAACTGTCTCATTTATTCACCAACTTTAATACCTATAAAAATAATTCTCATACTTGAATCACTTTATGTGAATATATTATAGCTAGATTTTAGGATGTTACACTTTGTGTTTAACAGATTCCAATTCTTATCTGATCTTGTCTATCTGGAAAAAGTCCATCCATTGTTAATGTAACAAGAACAGTTTGCATGACATTGATGTAACCTGGCAGCCAAGGAGAGTGGACTGGAATGCACATAGGTGAACAATGACAACTTCACTGTACTAGTCAGTAGGAGCAGTAGATGCTGCTGAGTGAGCATGTCTACTGTGTAGCTATAGCATTCAAAATGACTGAGAAAGTAGAGCAATGAATCTGCATCAAATTTTGTATGAAGCTTGAACATTCCTCTGTGGAAACTATTCAGGTGATTCAGAAGGTTGAGCTATGGGCAACTGGTGATTGGCAGCTTCATCACGACAATATACCCACTCATGCATTATGTCTTGGTGCAGAGTTTTTGGTGAGACATCAAATTTCAACACCCCTACAGCCCAGAGTTGGTACCCCGTGACTTCTGGCTTTTCCCAAAACTAAAATCACCTTTGAAAGGGAAGAGATTTCTGACTGTTGATGAGATTCAGGAAAATATGATGAGGCTACTGATGGCAATTGGGAGAACTGTTTGAGGTCCCAAAGTGCCTACTTTGAAAAGGCATCATGGTCCTATGTACAATGTTTCTTGTATCTTCTTCAATAACTGCCTCTATTTTTTATATTACATGGTGGATACTTTCTGGACAGACCTCATATGCATTTGATAGTATTTCATTAACTATGATCTCTGATGTTATATAACTAGCACTTAATAAATGTTATTTTTTTTATAAAATAGAAATCAGCCACATTATATAACATATAAAAATAATTTTTTAGGGCAAAGGAAATTATAAATCAAGTTTATAAAGACAGTTATTTGGCTGAAGTGCTTTTGGTTAAAAATCTATAATAGTAATTTGAAATATATATATAAAAGTCATATGAGTATAATATTTAATCATAAAGTATTTGAAAGTATAGCCATGTAACTTTTTAAGGGCCACTTAGTTTGTAATAGGTCACATACAATACACTACTCATTTGTCCATACCTTAAGTTTCAAGTTTTAATATACCAATAAACATAACTAACTAGTTACAAATAAATTTAATTGATAAATAGCAAAATTTAGTTATGACATAGGTATCAAACAATCATGCTCCACAACACTAAGTTCAAGGCATGTCAGGAGACATTCAACAAGAAGATTTATTATTTTACTCAGAACACCCTTAAATACATATATTATCAAATAACAGGGACTACCAATGTGAAAAATTCTACTTTTACTTAGTTATTTTAGGTATTTAAGTTAACTTTCACTTAAGTATTCAAAGCAGCTACTTCAGTATGTATGTCCTCTCACTAAATACATTTACACACCACTAACTCTAGTATAAGCTAGAATCTGGCAACCACACCAAGTAAGTACAAAAGAAGGGCAGTAGAAGCCACAGACTGACTGTAAGATCCTGGAGGGCAGGAATTCCATTTTTCTAACTTACGTATTCTCTTCACTCAACACAGTACCTGGCACACAGTAGGCCTTCAATAAATGTCTCTTAAACGGAATGTTTAAGTACAGAAAGAAAAATTTAATTTCATCTAGGAAAAAAAAGTAAAAACTGACTTTGAATTTGAAGCTTGAATTAGATTAAAATATTTTATATTAAAATGTTTTTGAATTAAATAATATTCACAAAATCTTCTAAGTTGAAAACTGTATAAATTTACTATACATCAACCTATATTTGAAGGGAAAATCCAAAAATCTGTTTATGATTGAATAAAATGTTGGCTGCCCTAATAAGCATAGCATAAACATCTTCCTATGGCTATGGTAGAAATAAAGCATCTGCTTTGAAAAACTCTCCTAGATGTGGTAGGGAGGGGTAGAGGGGTGGGCTGGGATGGGAGTAGAAGACAGAAAACTGTACTTGAACAACAATTAATATTAAATTAAATTAAATTAAAAAAGAAAAGAAAAACTCTCCTAGATGAAATAACTAATCATTTTGCTTTCTGATTAATGACAAATTCATTTGGAAAATATAAAAATAATGTTTAAATATATTCTGCATGGTTCATAAACCAATACCCAAATAAGTAGAAAGCATAAGGTTTTATAAATGCTACTAGAGTTAATGTAACCTTTTTAAGAAAAGATCAAATTGATTCATGACTAATAATTAAAATGATGTAACAAAATTAGTCCAAAAAATATTCCAATATCATGATTTAAGTTCAAGAGCAAAGAGATTATAAATGGAAATGTATATTTTTGAAACAATATATTTGTACATTATACTTTGCTCCAAAATGCATTTTATACTTTAAATAAAGAAAATATCTTTAAGGACATTTAAATTTAAGTTTTTCTTAATTAAATTATACACAACTAAATATGAAGCCATATCAAAATTAGATCTTATTTATTAAAAAAAACAATGTAACCTGTCAATAACATACAAAGAACTATGTTTAAGGCACTATGCTCCTTTTAGCTATTTTTTAATATTAATTTAGAATACACTGTTTCTTCTAATAATTATAGAATTACAGTGATTTGCCATCAAAATTAATTTTTCAAAACAATAACTGATTAAATAAGTTTAATAATGTGATATAATGCATGCCCCTAATTTTTTAAAAGATAACTCTTCTTTTAAAAGTCACTTTAGAAAGCTGTAGCAATAATCTTAGAAATAAACACCAATAATTCTATCATCTGGAAGAAAATAAAGCATTATGGCTTAATATTTTAAATAAGTAAGATACCTGATGACAGTCATAAAGAACTGTGTGTACTCCACTGCCTACAGCTAACTACCAGACTGTGGTGAGGGTGGGCAATGATAATTAAGAGAGAATACAGAAATCACACAAATAAAATATACTAAAAATTTGCAAATAAATTATAAGTTTTTTTCAAGAAAAAAGTAAAAAGGCATAACTTGTTTTAATATACCTCTGGAAAAAATCGTCATTTTTCTTCAAGAAAAATGGCATAACCTGGTTTTAATATACCTCTGAGGAAAAAAGACAAGTCATTAATATTTCTTTAAAGGTGATAAAAGCTCTTCAATAATATATCTGATCAAAGTGTTTTGAAAGTAATAATCTTTACCATTTCCTGCATGTAAATAGCATAGTTTATACATTCTATCCATGCTGAGAAGGAAAGAAACGAAAACACCAGAAGTGAAGCTTTGTCATTCACAAGTTCAAATATATATAGGACTACATTTATTTTATTTGATTGAAAAGCTTTAAAATGATACATGGTCATGACCGTAAAATTGCAGTAAACTGCATAAAGCAAAAATTATCTCACAAGGGTTAGAAAATTTAAGAACCACATTTCTATTTCAGTAAATGAGAATTATTATAACATAAAATTTAAATGTACTAACATCCTTTTATTCACTTTTGAGATTAAAAAGTTAATAACTGTATTCAAAATTTAACTAAGAATAAAGAAATTCAGAGGAATACCAACTATAATATAATACTATTATTACTACTATGAATTTGAATATTATTAATTGCAATTTTAATAACTAAAGATTCCTTATACTACTATTTTTATAAGCTTATTACAGAATAGATTTAGATGAAATGCACTGGAAATAAACTTATGCTTCAAGAGATACTGAACATATATACCACATTTGATAAATTGATTATATTTAAAACATTATAAATAATTATGTAACTGGTAAATCAAGCTATTCAATAGCATATTGCTATACAACAGATCCTTAAAACAGTTGCCATAAAATAAATAAACAGAAAAAGTAGCAATTATCACATATAAACCCATTACAGCCAATAAAAAGAAATTTACTTCCAGGTGGAAAATGCTTATGCAAACACAATAACTTACCAATTTTATTTACATTTTCATGAAAGTGTGTAGAGCACCCACCTATATTATCATTAAATATCTCCAGTTCATTGTTTTTATTCAAATAAACCAATGTATTAAATGAACAAACAGCTTTTCTAAATATCAAAACAGTATTAACAAGTTGTTTCCAACTTCATCTTAAAGCTACAATGTAACAACATTGCCATCTAGTGTTCCTATTAAATGAGCACTTCCAATATAAATGTCACACTTCTATTCTTCACTTCAAAAATTAAGTGTGCCTAGGTTAAATACAAACTTCCATTTCTATTGACAAGAGTATAGTTTTGATAGATGAATAAAAGGAGAAAAACAGAAAAGGTAACTGGGAATCAATGGAAAGAAAAAGAAAATAAGGCATATGGGAGAAATATCCTTCCTATATATATATATGTGGTTTTTGCCACACTTGGTTCTTTTATTAATTTTTATTTATTGATTTTGGGGGGGGAGGAGAGAAAGACATGTTTTTCTACTTACTTATGCATTTACTAGTTGATTCTTGTATATTCCCTGACAAAGGATAAAACCTGCAACCTTGGCGTATCAGGATGACACACTAACCAACCAACTGATATACCTGGCCAAAGTCCACATTTTGTTCCTAAACACAGTATATTTGTGACTTGACTGTCTTGTATATTTTATTGACCAAGCAAAAGCAAGGGACAATACCATACTGTTGGTGGCATCATCCCTTTGTAGCCCTCTCACCCTTTGTATTGCAAATGGCAACCAAGTAAGATCAAGTCCTAAGTGATTTGTCAACAAATAAATATCAATTCTTAGAGCCAAATTCTATACAAAGTTTATCATTTTGATTACTGCTAATCAAAAAGAGATAAGAAAGCAAAAATTTATTTTGGGCTGTTAGGGTCAAAAAGAATATCACTATTGTTAAGGTGGAAAACAATTTAATTTGGTTAAAAAATAGAAAGATATTTTGGGCCAAACTGTTTCTTAATTACAGCATTAAAAGCATTGTTGAAAACAAAAAAAGTAAATCCAACCACCTCTATAAATATCACACTCAAGGGGTGAATTCAGTGGGAACCAGATCCCACTAAAGTAAGTCCTGCTCTATAGGGTAGGTCCCTGTACAGCTGATGCTCCATGGTGGTCAGCAGTCACCGCCAGTACTTGCAGCCGATTGGTTGGGGTACAGGGGCAGGTGGGTGAATCCCTCCCATTGACATGCCAACAGCAATCAACTACAAGAAGAGGGTGTACATAACCCACCCAAGGATGCACCTTGAGTGCCCCACTTGGGTGATCAGGTAGGCTGTGCCACTAGATCCTACACAATACCTTTAGTACATACATTTCTATCAACAACTGAACCTAAAAACAAAATAAGTGAACAAAGAGAACAAAAACAGATTCATAGATACAGAGAACATTTTGACAGTTGCCAGATGGGAAGCTGTTAGAAGGGAAGGATGAAAAAGGTGAAGGGATTAAGAAGTACAAATTGGCAGTTACAGAATACTTATGGAATGTAAAGTACAGCATAGGGAATATAGTCAATAATATTTTAATTACTATGTACAGTGTCAGGTGGGTACAAAATTTATTGGGATGATCACGTAGCAAGTTATGTAATGTCTAATCACTGGGGTATACACCTGTAACTAATATAATGTAGGTCAACTGTAATTGAAAAAAATAATTTAAGTATGGGAAATAATAAAAGTAAAAAGGAGATAAAGAAAACAAAGACAGATGACACTGTTCAATTATAATCAAAGCCTGCTGTTTGGAAAATCTTCAACTCTGGATGCTACCTACCAATATGGTAATTTACTACATAGCCTTGGACAAATCTCTTAGGCATTATGAGTTTCAGTTTCTTTTCTTTAAAGATTAACTTATTATGTAACAAGACTATAAAATGTAAAATGCCCTACCAATTGTAAGGTACCAAGAAGCAAGGTATGATGGGTGGTGGTAGCACTATTACCACTTACTAGATTGCAATAATGACTGCTACCACTACCACAATATAATATACATATTTTTCAATTAAACCAGCTTGAGAGTTGACAAATATGTCTTGTTTCTTCCTAATCCTATCCCTTTGGTCATATTATCTACCCTTCACAAATCTTTAGTCTACCAAAGTCTATCTATTGGAAATAAGGTGTTAGCTAATTTTATGTATTATTTTTCCTTATTTACCTATTTTCTCTTTTCTGTGTAATAAGAATGAATCATTATGTAAATCAGAAGTGTTAAAGAAAAAAACCCTACTTATTCTCCACAACTCAGCTCCATTTTTCATCTTTCTTGCATCCTGCCCAATCCAGAAGTGATCCCTCTGTTCTAAATCTCTCAGAAGCACTAACTAGGATTCATTTCCAGACATAAAACATTATTTTCATGTACCTGTTTTATCCCTCAAGAATAAATTAAAAGCTCTCTAAAGGAGAAAACCATTTATTATCCTTCTTTGTATCTCCCATAAAGGTAATTTTGGGGTGCCTGATAAGTACAATCACATGTATTTTAGGAGCACCTCACTTCCTTAGGCTTTAGTTCTCAAAGATTTACATGTGTCACATTGATTGGCAGTATCATTTAACCTCTCCAAGGCTCAATTCCTTACAGTAAAAATCATAATTCCCATTTTACAGTTACTGCAACAGCAAAAACAGACAAAAACCTTAGGTATCAAATGAAGAAAGCTAAGTAAAATGTAAAGTTTGAAAAGCATTTAAAAAATAAATAGGAAAAAACTCACTGTAAAACATTAAATCTGAATTGGAGTTTTTTAATTATTGGCATTAAGACTACCAATCTATCTACCTATTAGTTAGTTATATGCATAACCTAATAAATGACTACATTACCTCCTTTCAAGGACACAGTAAAGGTAGATGAAATTTTCTATAAATGCTGACATAAAAATTATGTAACTTAAATGCTGAGTTAAATGAAGAATGAAAAGTTACTACCACACACTGGATTACAATGGCTAACATCCATTCAAGAATCAAATTTATTTGCAGTGAATTAAAATGCAAATTCTATTATTTACATATTACTTAACCTAAAAACTTATACATAAAACAAAATCCCCACTGCAACATCTCATGTGACTTTGCTCTTCAATAAATACTAGTCACGTCATTTGCTTTTTCTTCTGCTTTTCTAGATCATTTACGAAATACAACAACTATATTTCTAATAAAGAAGTTTTTCTAAAAATAGCAACCAAAAAATCAACTTTATTAAATATGTCATGGTTCCTATTTTTAATACTACTGCTGCCATCTAGTGAAAAATTTGAGAACTTAATCATTCTAGAAATAGGAGCACTTTAAAAAAATCATGCACACTATCAACCTGAAAGGAATATATGCGAGGAATAAGAATATTACCTCCTTACCAAAAAAGTTTTAAAATTTTGTTTTCATTAAATTATATTTCTATCATCAATAATCACATCAATATCACAAAGCCACTTATTTGTTTAATTAAGATCATTATAATCATAATTTTTAAATTCCTTTATTAAAAACAGGAAAAAAAATCCAGTAATACTGAGCTGTTTCTAATCATCCAGTTATACTTATAAGGAAATTCAGTAATACCCTAAAGATTTGGAATTTTCAATTACTTACCAAGAACAAATTTTCATTACATAGTTAAAACAGTTATCACCTACTAAGCAAAATTATACATCCTGGAACTATACCATACCAACTATACTACCTGAAAAATTCCATAAAAATAAAGATGATAGATAATAATCTATCACAAAGCTTACCTGGGAAAAGATATTTGCTGTTGGAGCAACTCTGCTGTCCACAATACTATATAATATTGCTAATAATCTATCTAGTGGAAACACTTTTGGTCCGAGAAGATGATTGCTTGTCTGTAAGAAAAAAGAACATGGATTTTCTTCTTATAGCAGAAGACTCAACTCACTTTGTGTACTATAAATTCCCAGTAATGAAATATTTATGTCCTATGGTTTCCCAAAGATGCTACCAAATCTAACTTGCAATCCCTACGTGAAAATTTTACCTGATATAATCATGACTAATCCCTGAGCACTTTCTTCAAGATTTTCTGACTTAGCATCAACAAATATTATTAAAGAACTCACAAGTCATCCAGACGAGACATAAACATCACCTCTATTTTGCTGTTGTAACCAGATGTTAAGTGACTTAGACACATCATTAGTAAAGACAGTACATAACAAAAAGCAGGGTTGAGGTCCTAACTCCTAGCCTAGAACTTACTACTTTCTTCTCACCATTTGGCTTTGTGCAACAGACTGGAAAATGCACTTATTCAACATTAATAGTTCAAAAAACATCAGTTATAGTAAATACTACATTAGAAAACTAATAAAACATTTCATAATTTGTGAATAAGCCATTGGCTTAAAACAATGTAAAAGTCATAAAAAGTTTAAAGACTGTAAAATGTTCATACTGGTATACACAATCATGTGATACAATTATTTGTCATTAGAAAACCGCAATGTAAGTGCTTAAGTACTTTATATTAGCAATGGCAAATAAAATGAGAAGCTACATTTACATGCATGAAAATAATTATTTCTTTAAAGAGTGACTGTAGAGGAAAACAGCTACTTAGAATTACAAAATGAAGATATATTTACCTCAGCTATTTACATCTAAAACATAGTTCAGAAAATATTTTGCAAGTCTTGAATTTTATATGCTTTCATCATTAACTACTTCAAACACTTAGAAAGTAATGATAATACAATTAGTACCAACGAAACCTCAAATTTTATCAAACCCTAACATGCAATACAAAAGAATAAAAGTACAAAGAAATAAAACATTAAGTCACATTACAGATAAGCTGAAGCTCCCTTTCACTCCTCTCACATCCCATTCTCTCCCTCCATAAAAGAAACCACTATCCAGATCTGGTGTTTTTATCACTATTATGACAGTTTTTATACTATATACATGTTCATAAACAATATACAGCATTGAACTTCCCATCAAGATGGTGGGGTAGGTAAACAAATGGGATATGCACCTCCTCCCACAATCACATCAAAATTACAATAGAACTGCAGAACAACCATCATTCAGAACTGCCTGAAATCTGGCTGAATGGAAGTCCCACAACAGGGAATTAAAGAAGAGGCCACATCAAGACTTGTAAAAGGAGCAGAGACCCAAATGAGCTGGTTCCTCAACCATGTGTGGTGAATAAAAACTGGGAGGACTATCTTGGCTGCAGAGTCCCCCCTGTAGAGCAAGGGGTCCCAGCCCCACACCAGGCCCTCAAGCCTAGGGTTCCAGTGCCAGGAAGAGAACTCCCCATAACTACTGGCTGTAAAAACCAGGGGGGACTGAGGTTGAGGAAGGCAGAGGGCTTCTGGAGTCCCAGGCAGTTCCTTTTATGGCCAGTGCATGGACTTACTCAGGCTCACCCTCTCTGAGCTCCAGTGCTGGGGCAACAGCATGAAAGACACCAGAGACATATAGGGAGGAACTGAATTGTCTGGCACCAGGGTGAGAGCTAGGGGAACAGCTTTCCCAGAAAGAAGTGTGGCAGAGGCCATCG
The DNA here is from genome assembly GCF_019186645.2 of Phyllostomus hastatus. Taxonomy (NCBI): domain Eukaryota; kingdom Metazoa; phylum Chordata; class Mammalia; order Chiroptera; family Phyllostomidae; genus Phyllostomus; species Phyllostomus hastatus. The sequence goes on from NW_025334041.1 coordinate 46,018,395, forward strand.
TTCCTTTGATGAGCCCTCCCCCACAGAGCCAGCAGGTGGGCACCATATATCTGAAATTCCATCAACCTGGCTCAGACTGTTTGCTGCAACACAGTGATTCCCTGAAGCCCAGCCCCACCCAAGCTGTTTCTGGTGGCTTTTCCACAGGAATGACCCGTCTTGCTCATTCTTCAGATTTTTCTAACATCTCTCAAACAAGCAGCATATGGCCTCAGTGTGCCTTGTACCCTTAGCTAAGTGTCCCAGGCTCAACAGTAGCAGCAGCTAGCCTTGGTTCACAGCCTGGACACCTCCAAGCCCAGCACAAGTAGCAGCCATATGCACTTCATTTTGTAGCTCATGCCAGGTGGCCCCAAGCAGAAAACAGGCAAAGGCTAACCTTGGCCTGCACCTCCTGGGAGGCTCCACAGCCAGAGCACCAATCGGACAGCTCTGACCACAATGAAGCACCACCATCCAACCACCTCTACAGGCAACATACACAAGAAGCAAACTCAGTGGCACAAGAGCCCCACTATATTAAGTCCTGCTCTATAGGGTGGGCCCCTGTACAGCTGATGCTCCATGGTGGTCAGCAGTCACTGCCAGTACTTGCAGCTGACTGGTTGGAGTGCAGGGGCAGGTGGGTGAATCCCTCCCATTGACATGCCAACATCAATTAACTACAAGAAAAGGGTATACATAACCCACCCAAGGATGCACCTTGAGTGCCCCACTTAGGTGATCAAGTAGGCTGTGCCACTGGACCCTACACAATACCTACTACTCTACCAAGCCTGGAAGACACAGCAGCTCTGCCTAATACATAGAAACAAACACAGGGAGGCTGCCAAAATGAGGAGACAAAGAAACATGTCCTGAATGAAAGAACAGAACAATACTCCAGGAAAAGAACTAAACAAAATGAACGCAGGTGACCGACTAGATACAGACTTTAAAACACTGGTTAAAATTATGCACAATGAATTTAGTGAGAACACCAAAAGCATAAAAAAGGACTAGTCAGAAATGAAGGATACACTAACTGAAATAAAGAATAATTTACAAGGAATCAACAGTAGCATAGATGGAGCCAAGACTCAAAGCAGTGATTTGGAATATAAGGAAACAAAAACCACACAATCAGAACAGCAAAAAGTAAACAGAATCCAAAAAAAATTAAAATAGTGTAAGTAGCCTCTGGAACAACCTCAAGCATAACAACATTCCTTAAGGGAGCTCCCTTAAGACTGTCAGCTGATTTCTCAACAGAAACTTTGTGGATCAGAAGGGATTAGCAAAAAATATTCAAAGTCATGAAAAGTGGGGACCTACAACCAAGATTCCTCTACCCATCAAAGCTAGCACTTAGAATTAGACATATAAAGAACTGCCCAAACAAGAACAAGCTGAAGGAGGTCATCACCACCAAACCAGTATTACATGAAATGTTAAAGGGTCTTCTCTAAGAAGGAGGAAAAAAATCAGAAATTTGAATGATAGAATGCTTTAGTACATACATTTCTATCAACAACTGAACCTAAAAACAAAATAAGTGAACAAAGAGAACAGAAACAATCTTACAGATACAGAGAACATTTTGGCAGTTGCCAGATGGAGAGCAGTTGACATCTAGGGGGTGAGGGAGGTTAGAGAGTGGAGGGATTGAGTAAAAGGGGAAAAAGGACTCATGGGCATGGACAACAGTGTGGTGAATTCTGGGTGGAGAGGGTAAAAGGGGGCTAAACAGTAATGGAAAAAATACAATAAAGGTTAAATAAAAAGTAAAAAGAAAGACATTGTGAAAGATGTTGACAGTTTTTAAATTTTCACTTTTATTTTTATTTTGTGGTTAGAAAACACATTTCTAAGTTAAAAATAAAGTGTTTTAGTTATTTTCATCACTGAACTGTATGTGCTATAAACACAAACTGACCTTCCACTTAGAGAGGAAGGCAGTCTGAGAAATACTTCTCCAGTTCCACTACAGGTTATTAGAGACTGAATGCTTATAACAATGGAAGAAAGAATCAAAAAAGGAAGCCAAGTAAAATAATTTTTGAGGTCGAATATGGAATGAAAAGTGATGTAACATGAAAAATAGCCCTAGCTAGTGTAGCTCAGTGGAATGAGTATGGGCTTCCGACCAAGGAGTCATTGGTTAGATCCCCAGTCAGGGCACATGCCTAGGTTGCAGACTAGGTCCCTGGTGGGGGCCACACAAAAGGCAACCACACACTGCTATGTCTCTCCTTCTCTTTCTCTCTCCCTTCCCTTCTCTCTAAAAATAAATAATAAAAAAAAATCTTAAAAAAAAAAAGTAAGTTCTGGCCATGATGGAGGCATAGGTGTGTTTCCTGGCACCAAAAGTGCCAGGAAATCAAACTACATGGAACTCCAACCACCACAGAATTAAAGAAATGGTCAAACAGAACAACCAGACCAGTAAGGCAGCAGACAGAGAAACTGCAGTGAGGCGGTGGACCATGGGGGCAGAACTGGCTCTGCTGGCAAGGTGGTAGGCTGAGCAGGAGGGGCTGACTTAAGCGGAAAACTGAGACTCAGAGGTGGCTGTGGACTATGCCAGTTTCTGGTGGGAGGAACTCCCAGTCTCACGAGAGTCCCTTGGAAAGTGCCCTAGAGATGAGCAGGCAAGCTCCATTGTTCCCTCTCTGGCCCCTCCCCCACAGGTAGTGCTGCAGCACAGCAAGAAGGTTTGCACTGCCTGGGTGAATACCTAAGGCCCCGCCCCCTTACAACTTAATCAGCTGTGCCAAGACAAAGAAATATGGCCCAAATGAAAAAACAAAGCAAAACCTCAGAACTAAGCAATGAGGAGATTGCCAACCTATCTGATGGAGAATTTAAAGCCCTGTCGATCAAAATGCTCACAGATCTGATTGAGATTGGTCAAAAAATGAAAGAACAAATGAAGAATACCCAGAGTGAAATAAAGCAAAATATTCAGGGAACCAACAGTGACAGGTAGGAAACCAGGGCTCAAAGCAACAATTTAGAACAAAAGGAAGCAGTAAACATCCAATCAAAACAGAATGAAGAAACAAGAATTCAAAAAAGGGGAGAGATTCTTACAAACCTCTGGGACAACCTGAAACATTCCGATATCTGAATTATAGGAGTGTCAGAAGGAGAAGAGCAACAGCAAGAAACTGAAAACTTACTTGAACAAATAATAAAGGAGAACTTCCCCAATCTGGTAAAGGAAATAGACTTTCAGGAAGTCCAGGAAGCTCAGAGAGTCCCAAAGAAATTGGACCCAAAGAGGAACACACCAAGACACATCATCATTAAGTTACCCAAGATTAAAGATAAAGAGAGAATCTTAAAAGCAGCAAGAGAAAAGGAAAGAGTTACCTACAAAGGAGTGCCCATAAGGCTATCAACTGATTTCTCCAAAGAAACCTTGCAGGCAGGAAGGGGCTGGAAAGAAGTAGTTGAAGTCATGAAAGGCAAGGACCTACATTCAAGAATACTCTATCCAACAAAGCTTTCATTTAGATTACAAGGGCAGATAAAGTGCTTCCCAAGTTAAAGGAGTTCATCATCACCAAGCCCTTATTATCTGAAATGTTAAAGGGCCTTATCTAAGAAAAGGAAGATCAAAACTATGAACAGTAAAATGACAGCAAACTCACAAGTATCAACAAATGAACCTAAAAATATACAAGAAAGAACAACGAAAACAAAACCTAAGCAAACAAGTATAACAGGAACAGAATCAGAGAAATGGACATCACATGGAGGGTTTTCAGTGGGGAGAGGGAGGGGAGGAATGGGGGGAAAATGTACAGGGAAGAAGAAGCATAATTGGTAGGCATTAAATAGATGAAGAGAAGTCAAAAATGGTACAGGAAACAGAAGTGAAAGAACTTACATGTACAACCCATGGACATGAACTAAGGTGGGGGGAGAATGCTAGATGGTTGGGGGAAGCAGGGGGAAGAGGGCATAAAGGGGGAAAAATGGGAAAACTGTAATAGCATAATCAATAAAAGTACTTAAAAAAGAAAAGGAAAAATAGTGACAGCAATATAAACTTAGTTATGAATATTTATATCAGAAAAACTAAAACTATAAACAGTTAAATGAAACTGTGTGGAAAGGGACTAAGGGTAGGAGAGGAAAAGGACCATTCCTTTTCCACATGAATTAACCGGCAAATAATCTGGTATAATATACATGCACTTATTGAATTAAAAAGTAAAATATTTAAAAAAATCAATGTCCACTGAGGTTACACAGTGAAAAAGAATTATATAATTGAAGATAGATAACAGATTTAAAAAGCAAACATGTGTTTTGCTTTTTAATGCTTGATGCCTGATTAAATCGAGAGCTTCTTGAGGGCAGAGACAATGACTATTTTGTTCTCCACATTATCTGTGGCATCTAGCAGAGTGCTTGGCATAAAGTTAGCATTCAATCAAAATTTCAGGAACAAAGAGAACAAAAATATAAAGAAACTAGTAAGTGAACATAGGGAGCTTTCAGTTAAGTTCAGACTTTAAAACATGAACCAAAGACAAAAGAGGCCTATAAAGGTCATATTTCAGAATAACATCAAAGGAACTAGAATTCATCTAGAACTAGATACATCTTTCTTCATGTCTTTGCTCAGACAGCTCCCTCAGTCAACACTGTCTTTTTCCGAGTTTTGTACAAATCCACCCGTTCTACATGGATGGTCTCAAGTGCCAGTTCTTTCATAGTCCTCATTGATCATCACTTTGTGTCTCCCTCCTAAAATTTCTTAAACGATTCTCTGTCTGAAAGATAAAATTCTTAATTTTATATTCATTCTTTAATTTTCTTCACTCATTAATTAAATTTATTCCTTTTTTTTTCAATAAACAACCATCAAGGATCACTAAGTGCTGAGACACAGAGGTGAATAAATGGGCTTCCTTCCCTTAAGAAATTGGTCAGTTGAGGACATTCCTCCATAATTTTACTTCAATTGACTTTTCTCTGAAACTCACCATACATGGCAGCCAATTATATTTCATTATTTATTTTATATAGCCTACACTTCTTCACATCTGCTTCTTGGCTTAACTCATTTCGTCAACTGAAAAGCTTTCCTCTCCCATCACTGCACATCCAATCCTCATCATTCCTGAGCACCCAAATGCAAGCCCTACCACAAATCAGTCCCTGACCATTCTAGCTATTAAGTACTCTCTTACCAATTCTTTATGATCCAAAGCAGTCACAAACAATAAAAGAGGGTACAAAATCAATAGTCTGCCTATGGTGGAAAGCCTAATTAAAGATGTCTCAGTTAAAGGGCATATTAGGAAAATCTTTCCATCCTAAGCAGATGGATTTATTAATAAAAATTCCCTTCCAGACTCTGGCATGGTATGAAGGGAGGAAAAAAGTCTTCCCTGAGAATTTTAATTAGAAACCAGGGCTAACAATGATTGGAGGCAGAATTCACACTCCTTGTGATCCGAAAATCACCAGGTGAGAGTTGAATTCCAAATGATCCCAGGTTATTGGTGTTCCCGAGTGACTGCACACAAGTAAATGTAAAACCTTTTTAAATGAGCACACCTCAGGTCTCAAAAATTCTAAAGATTAAGTTGAGCAAACATCTAAAAATAACAAAATGTTCAATAAACAAGGCATAAATGCATGAGTCAGCAAAAATGGAAAATTTAGAATTAGACCACCAAGGACTTCTAATATGGTGTAAAATATAGAATATAAAATAGGTGTTTTTATGTTAAAAATATTACTAGCAAAAGTGTAAAAGTGAAAAAACTTGAACCAACAGAACTTCTAAAAATTAGAAATAAGATTACTGAAACTATAAAGTTAACATAAACAGAAAAAGAACAGACAAAACTGAAGAGAAACATCTCAACACGGAACTGAAAAAATTACTCAGAATATAGTATACAGAGACCAAAGGGAATGAAGAATGAGAAGGACTTCAAAAAGTTGGGCACAGTGAGAAGACTTACCCATATATCTAATCAGTATATCATAAAGACATGTTAGAATGGAGAAGCAATATTTGAAAAGTTAATGACAGAGAATTTATGAGAACTAAATAAAGGCATTATTATTCAAATTCAGGAAGCAAAAGTAATTCCAAGTAAAGAAAACTTCAATCCAGACACACCACAGTGAAGCTATAAAAATGCTAAAGGAAAAGGAAAAAAGAACTTAGAAGCAGCTAGAGAAAACACAGATAAAGAAATTGAAATAAACAGACTTTTTAAAGCAGGAACACTAAAGCCAGGAGACAGTAAAACGATGTCTTCAAAGTCCTAAGAAAACACTATCAGTTTAGAAGTATATCCTGAGTTTGTAAGAGTAAGAGTGAGAAACAAAAGTCACAGCTTCTATAGTGCCAAGTTTATATTTCAAACTTCTTCATCTTCTGCCAACAGACACAGAAGTGGTTTAGATATACAACAACATGGAACAAAAATGCACCTTTGAAGTTCTTCTTGTCCCACACTTCCACCCTCAAACGTATTCAGTGCCTTTAATTCCTATGCATCTCCAGATTTCCTCAGATCAAACCAGCTTGCACTGGGGTTTAGGTTTCATTCAGCCTCTCTGGTCTGCTTAGTCACCTGCATATCTGTGTACTATGCAAGTCCAAATTTTGTGGGTCTCTCATCTACTTATTCCTTATATATTTACATTTTTATTTCTTCAATGCCATTTTTGTGGATGTTTCAAAGAAGAAAAGAGGAAAATCTTCTGTGTTTAATTAAAAACTACAGGGTGATCTTTTCTATCTATTAATTCACTAGAAAAAGTTGTCAATTTTTATCTCTAGTACCAACTCCCTTGAATGTACCTGCAGTCACTGTATTCAACATAGCAAAATACTAGTACTGTATTATAATGGTACTGTAGCGATACAAATAACTTCTTATGTCCAACTGACAGATAAAAGCATGCATTATCCCCATAGTATCCTAAATTCATGATTTTTTCTTACAGAAATTAAAATGTGAATACCTTTTCATGTTTCTTTAGAAAATTGGTTTTCTTGATTTTCCCATGATGCTGAAATTAAGGAAAATAATTTTAAGATTAAAAAAAGGTAGTATTCCACAAAACCAGAAAACATACTTTGTTTAAAATGTGGCATGGATAACACTAATTTATGTATCTTAAACTTTTTTATTTTATTCTGCTTATCACCTCAGATATCACCTTAAAATATCAACATATTTTAGCCGGATTTTACTGAGATTTTGATTGTAAAGATTACTTCTATATATAGAGAAAAAGCTCTTAAAATAGTGATACTTCCTAAAAGAACTTACTATATTGATTTATTATAGCATATTTATTTTTATAAAAACAATAATTCTAAAGATAAATGGGTTTTTACACATCCCTTAAGGCAGGCTGTTAATTCATTAAAAAAAAAAAAAACTTAGTTGAGAACATTTAATTAAGCACTTGGGATTCAATAATAGGAAAAAAAATAGATGTGGTCCTTAACCTCATGAAATGAAAGATATGACAGAGATGGGCAAAAAACCAAATAAATAAGTCTATTACAAATATATTTAATAATATATAAAATTGCATATTAATTTTTCAAAAAGAAATGAATTCTAAAATGGGATTTCTTCAGCTAATATATATGCAGAAGAGGCTCCTAAATGTTCTTGATAATGATGTATGGAGTGTACAATGTTGTGGCAGTTGTGCTACAATAAAGAAGTTACCAGCCTTAAATTTATTCCCATCTCTCATACTTCAAACAAAATCTTATGTGTATTTAAAATCCAGAATTATTACCTAAGGTATAGTTGAACTCTTCTGCGAAATTATCTATTTTTCCCACTTAGGTTGTGATTGTAATTTAAAGCCTTTAGAGGATGAGTCCTAATTACATATTTAGTAGTATCTCATTATAATCTCTGCCCCTTAGAAATGTACAGGTATTAAAAAATTTCAAACTATTCATGGGATCTAACAAAATAAAAAAGAATTATTACCTTTAGGAAGAACCTCTTGTCAGTTCTTGCTGGATTATATGAAGCAAGGTATGCAGCAATTAGAATAAACTTAGAGTAATACGGAAGTTCCACATGAGTGTATGTCGAGAGACCTATATAACAAAAAACTTTTATGAAGGTATTTAACAGGCTATGATGAGATTTTAAGTATCTCATTTTTTCTCACTTATCTTTTGACTTCCATATGGCATTACCTCATCAAAATGGCCTTCTCCTTGAGCTTCAAGTACCATGATAATGATGGTGGTGGTAGTGATTATTACTGATATGCTTTGCTCATTTTATTATTTTTGTTTGGCTCCTCCTATTCTAAAGTCTAAATCCTACCCAGCCTACCCTTCAAAGCCATACTCTCCCTTTAACCTTCTCTGATGCTCCCCAAACATACTAAAATGGAAAAATCTGTCTCTACTATTGTGAATCCCTACTTTGTGTTTTTCACTTACGGCCCACGTAACTTTATACCTATATTATTAAAAGTTAACTATACTGAAATTATATTTCTTACCAACCTATACCGTTCACTGAAGGAGCCATGTCTAATTTTTTTTCTATCACTACAGTGCCTTTCACAAAGGAAATAATGAATGAACAGATAAATAAAACAACTGAGTCACTCAAGCAGCACTGATTTTTACAGGAGAAGAAGGAATCTGATATTTACTGAAAATATAGTAGGTGTCACAAATTGTGCTAAGTATGCCTGAATCTTTGCAGTAACTTAAAGCTAGATATTTTTCCCATTTTAGATGAAGACACTGACTGAGTTGGGGTCAAGAGCACACAATTAGGGAGTAGTGCAGACCAATTATTGCAGGTTTTCTAACTCCAGCATCTATTTCTTTCCATTAAAACACACACCTAACAGTCACCTGTATAACATCTAGAGCACTGAGAAACCAAAATAGGCAAAATGCAATCTTAGTACTACTTCATTCCATACCAGTTTCCTCAACCACTAGCCACTGACCTATTTTTAAATACGAATATTTTAGATATTCTCTTATTTTTTTTAAAGTAAAAGCTGTTCTACTGGGATAAAACCAAAGTAACAGTTTCTTTAAAGAAAACAAAAACACAAAGCTTTTAAAACATAACCAACTGAAATGTATCCCGCAAACTAGATTAACATAAAATTGAATTTTATTCCATAAAACTCATGAAATATATATATATATATATATATATATATATATATATATATATACCGAGATGAAACTGTCATATAATTGTTTTAACAAAAGTATTTAAAAAAATAGAAACCACTTGATTCTTGCATGACAAAATTCCAACATTCAGAAAACAGAAAACTGGTATACTAACTTTACCTCCTCCTATTAAGGTGGAGGTTCACTTAAAATATCGGTATAGCTTACAAAGTAAATTTACTTTTATAACACTTCTGACTGACGTTATCTGTAGTATTAACCTCAGTATCTTGTTTATTAGTAATAAAACAGTCTTAATATTTTCTTAATACCTTCCAGTTGTCCTGGATCTGCATCATCTTTCTGTAGCTTTTCCCACTGTGAACTTAAAGAAAACAGAAAAGCAATAATGGGTTGAAAATATACAAAATCAATATACCATACTTAAAACAGAGTTCTAGAAAAACTAAAATTTATGTACAAAATAGACTCAATTTCCCTATAAACAAAATACATACATGCAATATGTATGTTTGTACCTCTACAAAATCATATAAAGTATATTAGACATAAACTTATATAACATACCCACATACTAATTATTTTTAAAACTTTGATCATAATTGTAAAGCTATCAAAAGGTATCAACAAATAATATTACTTGTCATTCAGTAAAACGCCCAATGTTCCAGTTACCATATTAAGTAACAATTGTTATACACTATGTCTAATTCAGTAACAATCCTTAAAATAAGCATCATTGTATCAGGACACTGAGGTCCACAAGTTAAGTTGCTAGAACTGAATCCTTGTAGGTGTCTGCAGAGTTAGTTCATGCAATTTCCATTGCCTCATTCTGATCTTACTTGCAATTACAACTATTTTTTTAAAGATTTCATTTATTTACTTTTAGAGAGAGTGAAAGGGAAGAAGAGAGGAAGAGAAACATTAATGTGTGGTTGCCTCTCACACACCCCCTACTGGGGACCTGGCCTGCAACCCAGGCATGTGTCCTGACTGGGAATTGAGCTGGTGACCCTTTGGTTCACAGGCCAGTGGCATTCAATCCACTGAGCCACATCAGGCAGGGCACAATTAAAACTAGTAAACAGCCCCAAATATTATTAAGACTATGAAGTGATTAACATATGTCAAATCCAGTTCATAAGAAAACATACCATAGTGTAGTGAAAAGACTACCCTGGGAGACCAAAGATTTAGTTGTATGACATTGAATAAATCAATAACCTTCACATCAAAAAGTAATGCAATTAGATGCATTGATCTGTAAGAACTTCCTCTGACTTTTAAACTCTCTAATAAAGCTCTTAAAATGCTAATTGAAAAGAAAATGCCAGAACAATTAAATATACTAAATAAAACTAAACAGTTTTTCAAATCTGTAAGCACAGCTGAATATTCTAGGAATACAGAAAAAGGGAAATTTTGAGAGGCTACTAGTAACCTATGTGAAGAGCAAACCTAGTCTAACAAGTTGACTTTCAAAACATAATTTCCAGCCCTGACCAGTGTGGCTCAGTTGGTTGGGCATTGTCCTGCAAGGCAAGGAGTTGCAAGTTGCATCCGGGCTGTCTGATTTCTGGTTGGGGCACATAACTGGGTTGCAGATTTGGTCCCCAGTAAGGGCACATTCAAGAGGCAACCAATCAAAGTTTTCGCTCCCATTTTTTCTCTTCTTTTCTCTCTAAAAATAAATAAATAAAATCTTTTAAAAAATAGATCATTTTTTCCATCTCACAGTTACTTGACAGCACATCACAGATTAGAAGGCATTTTCACGTTTCTTACTTCTTATAAATGGAAATAAAAATAAATTTTTACCAGTTACAATATTATAACCCAGGCTTTGAGACAGTTTAAATTAATATGATTTTCTTATATAGTGATCACCCATTTAAGGTTCTTATTTAACCTCTCAAAGGACAATAGGAAGAGAGGAGACTATAACATTTATTAACTGTCTACTATTAACCCAGGTCTTAACATACCCTATTTAATCCTCATAACCTTATAGGATAGACTTTCATTTATTCTTTAGTTTTTTTGTTTTTTTTTACAAATGGCAAAACTGAGAGTCAAAGGGGTTAACTAATTTGACAAAGGTTGCAAAGCTACTAAGTGTTGGAACCAGCTGTCAATTAAGATTTGACTAAAAAGTCCACCAATGTTGTAAATAAATATGAACTATTAATTCCCAAAGGTGAATCAGAGTCACAGAGTACAACTGTATTAATTGATAGAATAGGCTAGAAATCATAGCCCCGACCAGGTAGCTCAGTTGGTTAGAGCATCATCACAATATGCCAAGGTTGAGGGTTCAATCCTCGGTGGGGACACATACAGGAGGCAACAAGAAAATGCATAAATAAGTGGAACAACAAAAATCTATCTACCTCTCACTCTTTCTAAAAATCAATAAATAAAAATTAAATTAAAGAGAAACAGTAGGCTAGAAATCATAATTGTCCAAACTGCTTATAAAAGCTATATAAAATCAACATACATTCCAACAACAGCTTGTTGAGTCAGAATCTAGCCTTCTATGACTATTCTTTTTCTTCTGCTTATTCCAAGTATTTAATCTCAATTAGAAAATATGAAATATGTGGTTATTATTTTTAATTTAATAAAATTTATTTTACATGAATAAACGAGGTCAGGGATATTGTGGGGGGGGCAAGTCATTTAACTTAAGCAATTTAAACACTTTCAAATGGATCAGTAGATATCACCAGTCTTAGATGGAAAGTCTCACTGGTCCTTTATGCCACTTTGAGAGAAAATAATGGGACTATGGGCATTATGTGTAGTATGAGTAGAAAGGTAACCATTTGGAATCAAAATGGAAACTATCCTACCAAAACTTTAAAAAAAAAAAAAGACAGAAAATAACCACATAAAGAAATTCAGCAAATTAACATGACAAAATTATAAAACATATATACTTCATATCAATAAATACAAATGAGATAATTCACCCATTAAAGTAAAAGGTTTTCAGAATGCTTCAGTGAGACAGCAGGTCAGATCAGCTTATTTCTGTGCTCTATACCTTTTTGTGAAAAAAGCACATTGCAGATTACATATCATTGCAAATTGCAAAGGGAAGATGCTTTTGCACATGTAAAGATACATATGTACATATTTGAACACTTTTGAAAAAAGATACAAGAATAGGCCAGAAAATCTATACGGTTAGGAAAACAGTGAAAGGGATACAGATGGATATGTGGCTTCTTCATAGTTTTAACTTCTGAATTTTTCTGGTACCCTTCTCTTCCTTTTTCAATAATCAATGAGTTTGCTCTCCTTTGTCCTTTCTCTCTCCCTCTTCGCATTTTTAACTTTGAAACTATGTTATTCCTACCCTGTTAGAACATGTAATGTATATATTGTATTCTTTCAACCTTTTTCCCATCTTTTAGTTTTGAGCTAAAATTAATTAAATTAGTGCTCACCATAAATCCTTTTCGTAGTTTTCCCCAGTCATCTCTGTTGTACCAACATTGTCAGTAAAAGACTCTTCTGAAGGGGTTTGTGAACATAGTGTTCTTTGAGTTCTTACATATTTAAAACTGTTTTTCTACAGCCCTGATAACTTGAACAACAGATTGGTTGGATATAATATTCCTTACCTGAAGAAACTCCTCTCTCCTTGAGTTTTTTGAAAATGTCATTCTACTTGTCTTTAACAAAGATTCACTTTCCCTGGTAAGTGAACTTACCTTTCTGCATGGGAGCTCAGAGACTTTTTTTCTTTAATATTTATTTTTAAAGTGAAAAGCATAAAAAGATCTCTGCAGTAGGCTGAATAATAGTCCCTAAAGATGTCCATGCTATAAGCCCTGGACCCTGGGAATGTTACCTTACATGGTAAAAAGGACTTCTGAGGATCTTGGGATGGCGATGTTATTCTAATTATCTAGGAAATGCAATGCAATCACGGGATTCTTATAAAAAAAAAGATAGCAGTTCAGAGAAAAGAGAAAATGATACATTGCTAGCTTGGAAAACAGAGGAAGGAGCACAAGCTAAGGAATGCAGATAGCCTCCAGATGCCAGAAAAAGCAAAGAACCAGATTCTCCCTAAACACTTCAGAATGGATGCAATACTATGCACCCATTTTAGACTTCTGACATGCAGAAATATAAGATAATAAATGTTCCTTGTTTTAAACTACTAATTTGTGGTAATTTGTTACAGAATAATGGACTAGGACAGTCTCAGAATTGACTGTTGTGAGTGAAATGGAGAGATGAACCCCTTAATATACAGAGTTGCCTTTTAACTCTGGAAAAGTTTTCTTGGAGTATAGTTTTAGATCTTAATTCATATCCATTGTTTTATTTTATTTCTTTAAGAATCCCAATGATACATATATTGAATCTTCTTTGCTTGTAATATTTATTACATTCTACTTGATTATTTTTATGTCTTTAGGTTTGTCCTCTTGGTTTTCACTTTCCTCCTCAATATCCTTTATTACATAGTGGAACCTCTGTTCTTGAGCTTAATTTATTCTGGAAGACTGTTCAAGAAGTGATTTGTTTGGAAAGTGAATCATTCATATTCATGCATCCTCTCCTTTGTCAGTCACCTGAGAGATGTGTAACTAATCACACAGGTATCAGCACAAAAGGGCTGTTGGGTCAAGAACCAAAATTTTGTTCAGCAACCAAGACAGTTTTTCTGTGAACAACTTGGTCCAAGATGGGAGATGTCAAGAACCAAGGTTTGACTATGTTCTCAGTTAAATCCACTCTCCGTAGGAAACCTTAAAATTTCATTTTCATTTCTGAGACGATTAATTTTGCTTGAATTCCATTAGTGAGTCTGGTTAGTTTTTGTTTCCCAACCTCTTCTTCTTCAGCCATTTTTCCTGAGTTGTTAAATTTCTAAATTTAAAGTATTTTTCCATATCTGAAAATGCTAGTTTAAAATCTTTACATCAAGTTGGAATATTGTGTTACATCTTCCTCTACTCTATTTTGGGTCTGAAGGGGTAATTTCATCAGCTAAAATGTTTTTATTTACATATTCTGTTTCTTCCTATAATAACCTTTTCATGCCTTTTCTATTTCATTTTCTCTTCACTTTGAAATGCCCCAAGTTTGCTTGGATCAGTGAACAGATGATTCTATAAATGCAGGTGTGAGGGTTTTGGATGACTTAGTAGACTTCTTAATTCTAAAGTACTTTTTTTCTTTAAGAATAATGAAGCAGTTTCTTTAATACAGGTATAGTGCCATTTTAACTGGGATAGACTGGCTTATCTTCTTGTTTGACAGAGGTAGGTATAAGAACTGGAGAGGGTGTTAGCCTTAATTTCTACCCCTTTCTTCTTTCTTCACTGCCAAGCCTCCAAGGAGATGGCATGTCCTTCCAAATCATCTCTCAGCCTCCCTTCAGAAACAATACTTTCCCAAGACTGCCATACTAATTATTATCCTAAATAGTCATAAGACACTTCCTTTTTTTGGATTCTTTAATAGACAACACTCTATGCATAGGGTCCAGATCTGTTGTCAATATTTCCTAATCAGGGTTAGACTCCCTTTCTGGAGGAGATTTCATCTGTATTTCACCACTACTAGTCAACCCTATCCAAGGCCCCCACTACCCTCTTGTCTTTTCCATGCAGTCTTTAGCTTTTCACTTTAGCATGAGCTCCAGAGCTGGCTCCGCAGGCTTTAGTTACTTCACTATCTGCATATAAATTGAAGTTTTCAGTCAACTCTACAGACTCCTAGTATGCTGCAGGAAAGGGATACCCCTGCAGGAAAGTGGTGTTCTTTGCTCTTCTTATCAATCTTGTGGAGAGAACTGGATTAGGTGGCCATCATTATCCTATGGAAAACTACAGTTCTTTCTTTCATTGTTTTGTAAGAATTATTATAACAAATAGACAATTTTTCCCACATTTAAAATACCACAGGGTTTTCTATTCCATGACTTCCAAAACCTCTCATGAATAACTTTTTATAACTGAAAAGAAGAATAACAGGCCCTGGACCAGCCAGTTGGCCATGGGCACATTAAGAGACTTCCAGCCAAGATGGAGGCGTAGGTAAACACTCTTTACCTCCATGCACAACTACAACAAAAATTACAACTAAATTATAAAACAAGTATCACCCAGATTCATCAGAAAATTGAGTGCTATGTAAGTCCAACAACCAAGGATTTGAAGAAGCCACATTCATCCAGAGGGGTGCCTTTTCTACATAGGCCATGCTACCAAGGGAGTCAAAGCAGCCCTACCTAATACACAGAAACAAACACAGAGAGGTTGCCAAATTGAGGAGACAAATAAAGAAATATGGCAAATCAAAGAACAGAACAAAACGCCGAGAAAAGAACTAAATGAAATAGAGATAAGCAACCTGTCAGATGCAGAGTTTAAAATGCTAACTATTAAGGTGCTCAAAGAACCAGTGTGCACTGCAACAATACAAAAAAGACCCAGGCAGAAATGAAGGCTGCATTAAGTGAAATAAAGAAAAATCCACAGGGAACTAATGGTGGAGGGGATGAAGCCAAGAATCAAATCAACGATTTGGAACACAAGGGAGGAAAAAAGCATTCAATCAAAACAGCAGTAAGAAAAGGTATTTAAAAAAAAGAGAGAATAGAATAAGGAGCCTCTAGGACATTTCCAAACATAGCAATACCTGAATCATAGGGGTGCCAGAAGGAGAAGAGAAAGAGCAAGAAACTGAAAACTGAGTTCCAGCCAAGATAGAGGTATAGGTAGGAAACTTTCGCTTCCTCGCACAACCAAAAGGAAGATAACAACCAATCTAAAATCAATAAACCACCAAAAGCAACAGAAAATCAAACTGCATGGAACTCTGACAACCAAGGAATTAAAGCAAAAAAAAAAAATCAACCAGAACAACCAGACCAGTAAGGTGGCAGACTGTACGGGATGACCCAGAAAAACTGCAGTGAGGCAGTGGACCATGGGGGCAGGGCTGGCTGCCCAGCTAGGTGGGCTGCACGGGAGGGGCTGACTTAAGCGGAAAACTGAGACTCAGAGGTGGCTGAGGGCTATGGCTGGGGTTGCAGCTGTGGGAGAAACTCCCAGTCTCAAACTAGAGTCCCTTAGAAAGTGAGGTGCAGACGAGCAGACAGGTCATCTGCACTGTTGCCTCTCTGGCCCCTTCCCCACAGGCAGCGCCACATTCAGCAAAGAGGGTAACCTTGCCAAGGTGAATACCTAAGGCCCCGCCCCCTTACAACTTAATCAGCTGTGCCAAGACAAAGAAATATGGCCCAAATGAAAAAACAAAGCAAAACCTCAGAACTAAGCAATGAGGAGATTGCCAACCTATCTGATGGAGAATTTAAAGCCCTGTCGATCAAAATGCTCACAGATCTGATTGAGATTGGTCAAAAAATGAAAGAACAAATGAAGAATACCCAGAGTGAAATAAAGCAAAATATTCAGGGAACCAACAGTGACAGGTAGGAAACCAGGGCTCAAAGCAACAATTTAGAACAAAAGGAAGCAGTAAACATCCAATCAAAACAGAATGAAGAAACAAGAATTCAAAAAAGGGGAGAGATTCTTACAAACCTCTGGGACAACCTGAAACATTCCGATATCTGAATTATAGGAGTGTCAGAAGGAGAAGAGCAACAGCAAGAAACTGAAAACTTACTTGAACAAATAATAAAGGAGAACTTCCCCAATCTGGTAAAGGAAATAGACTTTCAGGAAGTCCAGGAAGCTCAGAGAGTCCCAAAGAAATTGGACCCAAAGAGGAACACACCAAGACACATCATCATTAAGTTACCCAAGATTAAAGATAAAGAGAGAATCTTAAAAGCAGCAAGAGAAAAGGAAAGAGTTACCTACAAAGGAGTGCCCATAAGGCTATCAACTGATTTCTCCAAAGAAACCTTGCAGGCAGGAAGGGGCTGGAAAGAAGTAGTTGAAGTCATGAAAGGCAAGGACCTACATTCAAGAATACTCTATCCAACAAAGCTTTCATTTAGATTACAAGGGCAGATAAAGTGCTTCCCAAGTTAAAGGAGTTCATCATCACCAAGCCCTTATTATCTGAAATGTTAAAGGGCCTTATCTAAGAAAAGGAAGATCAAAACTATGAACAGTAAAATGACAGCAAACTCACAAGTATCAACAAATGGACCTAAAAATATACAAGAAAGAACAACGAAAACAAAACCTAAGCAAACAAGTATAACAGGAACAGAATCAGAGAAATGGACATCACATGGAGGGATTTCAGTGGGGAGGGAGAAGGGAGGAATAGAGGAGAAGAGGTACAGAGAAGAAGCATAATTGGCAGGCATAAAATAGATTGGGAGAGAGAAAAATGGTATAGGAAACAGACTACTCAAAGAACTTATATGTGCAATCCATGGATATGAACTAAGAGGGGGAGGGAATGGTGGAGAGGTTGGGGGTGTGGCAGGGAGGATAAAATGGGGAAAGTTGGGAAAACTGTAATAGCATAATCAATACAAATACTTTAAAAAATGAAAAAGAAACCAAAAACTTATTTGAAAAAATAATGCAAGAAAATGTCCCTAATTAAATAAATGAAGGAAACAGACATACAAATCCAGGAAGTACAGAAAGTCCCAAACAAGTTGGACCCAAAGAGCACCACAACAAGACACATCATAATTAAAATATCAAAGGTTAAAGATAAAGAGACAATTTTAAAAGCAGCAAGAGAAAAGCAGAGAGTTACCTACAAAGGAGTTCCCATAAGACTGTCAGCTGATTTCTCAAAAGATACTTTGCAGGCTAGAAGGAACTGGGAAGTAGTATTCAAAGTAATGAAAAGAATGGACCTATAATCTAGATTACTCTATCCAGCAAAGTTATCATTTAGAATTGAAGGGCAGATAAAATGTTTCCCAGACAAGGTAAAATTAATGCATCATCATCACCAAGCCATTATTATATGAAATGTTAAAGAGAACTATACAAGAAAAAGATCAAAACTATGAATATTAAAATGGCAACAAACACAGAACTATCAATAGCTGAATCTAAAAGAACAAACTAAGCAAACAACCAGAGCAGGAGCAGAATCATATATATGGAGATCATTTGGAGGGTTATCAGCTAGGAGGGGGAAAAGAGGAATAGGAGAAAAGGTGCAGAGATTAAGGAGTACAAATTGGTAGGTACAAAAATATACAGGGGGAGGTTAAGAATAGTATAGGAAATGGAGTAGCCAAAGAACTCATATGCATGACCCATGGACATGAACTAAGGGAAGAGACTGCTGGAAGGAATGATGTACAGGGCAGAGAGGGGCAAAGTGGGAAAAATTGGGACAATTGTAATAGCAAAATCAATAAAATGTATTTAAAAAGAAGAACATTATCTTTGTAATGTTCATATTTATTGAGAAACTATTAAATTTTAACCTTAAATATTAACTATTAAATTTTCAGTAGCTAATTAAACTAAAGACAAAATTAATAAACCAGCTTTGAAAATAAGGTATTTAAGAGAGAGAAGTAATAAAAGACTAGAAAGTAAGAAGAACAGATAGCACTGTTTTTAAATTTCTAATGTTGCTTTGTAACCTAGGCTTCACATTTAACACCTATAAGGTACTTCATATTTCAAAAATCATTCTTATATATATTATTTAAATCTTCTAAGGATTATTATAGGAGGAAGCTGAGAAGTGGCATTTTTAGGTAACTAGCTCAGACCCCATAAGGCAAAAAATGTCTGAGCAGGAAATCAAAACCATGTTCTTCCTACTGTACTATGTGCCACTGTGTCTCTTGAGCAGTTTTGTTACAGTGAAATTCTAATAAAAGACAAATACAGATTTATAACTTGATTTACACATTTCTTTAATGATCAGAGTTTCATATCACTCAAATATCTCACAGAAATATATAGAACAAAGCTAAAACTGACTTTTCTGTAACTATCCAGATTTTTTAAATTTTACAATAGTTAGATATACAAGATCTGTCAAGAAAAAGTCCAACTACTGTTAATATAAACAAGAATGTTATGAGTGACATCAATGTAACCTGGCAGCCAAGAAGAGTGGACTGGAATACGCATTTGAGAACAATTTTGATTTCACTGTACTAGGCAGCAGGGACAGTAGACGCTGCTAAGTGAGAGTGTGTACTGGGTGGTCGTCACATCCAAAATGACTACATGAGTACAGCAATGACTCTGCATCATATTTTGTATAAAGCTTGAACATTTCTCTGTAGAAACTATATGGATGATTCAGAAGGCTGCAGCTATGGGCAACTGGTGATAGGCTGCTTCATCATGACAATGTGCCCTCTTATGCATCATATCTCATGCAGTTTTTTGGGAAAATATCAAATCATCCAGGTAATTCAGCACCCCCACAGCCCAAATTTGGCAAACTGGGACTTCTGGCTTTTCTCAAAACTAAAATCACCTTTGAAAGGGAAAAGATTTCAGACCGCTGATGAAATTCAGGAAAATACCATGGGACAGCTGATGGTGACTGGGAGAACTTTGTGAGGTTCCAAGGTGCCTAGTTTGAAGAGGCATCATTGTCCTATGTACAGTATGTCTTGTATCTTGTATCTTCTTCAATAAATGTCTCTATTTTTCCTATTACATGGCTGGATACCTGCTGGACAGACCTTATATAACTCATGTCAAATTATGTCCTTCCCTAAACAACAAGAAATAATATAAACCTCTAGAGTTTTTTACCTTGCTCACATACAAAAGAAAACTTGTATACTATAGTAAATATCCCAAATAAATATATGGAAATAATATACCTACTAAACAGAAAATTACCTTGATATTTCCCTGAGATAAACAGTCTGCATGGCCTTCTTCAAATGAGGTTCAATATTTCTCCAGAGTTTGCGAGTATCACGTTCACTTGCTACACCAAAGGGAAGAAAATTTCAGTAATTTAGAGCTTACAAATTTTTTTTCAAAAAAGTAAATAAAATTACATAGTTACCTTCTCCTTTAACCACAGGTTCACAATATTTAGGAAAATTAAGTACTGCCTGTAAATAACAACAACAAAAAAGTAGTTATCAAAGGGAGAAAACTGTACTTGAACAATGATTAAAATAAAATTAAAAATAATAAAAATAAAAATATCCATGTTTACTAAAAAAAAGTAGTTATCTACCACAATTAAGAATTATTTTTTAAGTAAAATTTTTATTACAATTCAGGCTATTTTATTTTGATATAATTGTTGAAATAGAAGGTTATTATAGCTTATTACTGCAATAATAAAACAGCAAATACCAATAATGGTAGTAAAACATTATGTAAAATATTTCTTAATTGGCTAAATTCTGACTAATCTATTAGTGCCTAGATATAAGACAATGCAACAAAGCTAATTTGCCATTTTAGAACAATTATGTTACAAAGGACCATAAAACACAATGAAATACCCCTAGCCCAAAGAATTAACCTGTTATTTGCCAAGGTCTCTTCATTCTCTCAAATTAAACGTCATCTAGTTCTGTATAACTCAAACTATTTTGACTGGCAGCACTGCTGAAGACTGTTATAAAATCAAATTCTTAACACCATCAGAATCCTGGGGATGAGGCCCAGGAATCTACGTTTTAACAATCTCACTAGGAATTCTATGGATTCTAAAGTCTAAGAAGCACTAGTTAATCATAATTACTTAGTAGTTTTCCATAAATCTACACTGAATTCTACTGAAAGGTAGTTTAAGCAAATTGAGTACAAGAGTTGTCCAAGCAGAGTCTCTATATTTAAGTACACTTATAAAACCTAGCTCTTACTAACAAGTGGAATTTTAAAAACAAAATATTTGTTAAATACAAAATACTTTTCACAACTTTGGTTACTGACATTTAAATGTGCTCTCCAACATTATGCCCATTTCTCCTATACTAATCCTTACAGATAGGCAAGTCCCCACTTCTTTACATTAAGGTTATTTACAATGGAACTGAAGTACCAGACCACTGGTATTTTAAACTGCCCTCTCAAATACCCAGAGAATGAAAATATATAGAATACTAACAAATCACAAAAATATCCAAAGACTAAGCAGAAATCATTTTTATATGAATTTTTATATTATGAATTTTTAAAACCACTGTACATTCTCCCATAAAACTTCCCATTATTCCTTACCATTTAAGTATACAATTTACTCTTAACTAGTCTCATTAATGTAAAGGGGGGGTAGGAGAAGTAAAACTTTATTAAGAAATGACCAAGTGCTCAGAGCATTTTAGTACTCATAACAGTAACAGAAGGAGCATAATTATCAAAAGTTAACTATGGACACTAGTTCTCATTACTGACAACTGAACTTTCATTATGCCCATTTGTCGGCTGAGGAGAGAGAAGCAAAAATTTGCCTATAGGCACACAGAGATTCCACTGCCTGAATTTATGATTGTGAATCTGTGAGATGTTCTGGGAATTTACCTCAAAACCAGTAAGATGTTGTGTTGTCAGGCCTGATTCAGGTGAAACAGAGAATACAGACATCCCTAGTTTTATTGTGCTTCACAAATGTTCTGTTTTTTTACAAATTGAAGGCAAGACTGTCGTCCACTGGACAAAAAGTTAAAACTCAATTTATTGCAAAACTGCAAAACTTAATTATGGTGATCTGAAATGCAACCTGAAGTCTCTCCAAGATATACCTGTATTTCCCTTACATTGCAAAGAAAAACCTGCATTACTTTAAGAAGCAAAACAATCTGCGATGAGTCCTGAGTAGGTTGCCACAAGATAGGACAGGCAATTTGAGAAGCTTTTCCACTCTTTCTCAGTGAGATTTTCAGAAAGCCCTCACTATTATATTTGAAATTGTTTGTTAGAAAATAATCTGATACATGTACATTGTAATAAGCAAAATCGTAAGACAGATGCCAAGACTCCTGGCCCCTAGTGTACACACATCTTCTGTTATTCAATCAAACATTTATTTAGGCACTGCTGTGAAGGGACACTGTAATACAATAAAGGTCTCAGAGATTATACAATACTATTTATGGAAGAGTTAAAACAAGGAAGTGATCAGATAAGTCAGACCTAATCACACAAGCCCTTGAAAAGCAGTTTCCTCTGGCTGGTCCCAGAAGAAGTTAGAGATTCGGTGTATGAAGATTCAATGTGCCCTTGCTGGCTGGTAGATGGAGAAGGCCAAGTGGCCAAGAATGTGTATGGGCTCTAGGTCTGAGACAGACTCTTGGCTGACAGCAAGCAAGGGAATTTGGAACCTCATTCTTACAACCAAGAGGAACTGGATTCTGTCAGAATTCTGAATGAGCTTGAAGAAATTTTTCTCAAAATGAGAATTTAGTTCAGCTAAAACTTTATTTTTAACCTTGTGATGTCCTGAACAGACAAGCCAGCAACACAGTGCCTGGATTTCTGACCTGCAAAGTTGTGAGCTAATAAATGAGTGTTGTTTTAAGCCACTAAATCTGTGGTAATTTATTTTGCCAAAATAGGAAACTAATACATGCATTAAGTACAAATATAAAAACATACTCCATGGCTAAGCACAAGTAATTTCTCAACTGCTTTGCCTTCTTTAAGAATACCTACATTTTATTTCAAAAACATGAGAGGGACAAAAATCAGAAGTGAGAACATTTACATTAACAGTAATTTTTAGAAATTTTCATCAAGAAATGAGACCTTACCATATTCCAGGTCTTACTATTTTAAGTGCTCTATATGCATTAACTTATTTAATCCTCCAAATGATGCTATAAAATAGACATTATCATAATCCCCATTTTACAGAGAAGTTAAATTATGCTTCAAATCTCTGCCTTCCACTTCTTTGATCAGCCAGAGAAAACTAGCCCCCTTTAAAGAAAGGACTCATGTGATTAGGTGAGAACCACCTTGATATCACTGTATTAAAATAGGATATCCTGAAGCCAGAATGATATAAAATATTAATAAGTTGAAGTTAAGATGAAGAATAAAATATTTACAAGGTTTCAAAGTACCTCCCCACAAAATACCACCTTAATCAAATAATCAAAATGAACATTATCAAAAATGAAATAAAATCAAATCTTGTAATAACTGCCAGGAGACAAAGAGAACACTGCATCATTTCTGTGATATTCCTGTCAGATACATAACCTAAATCTAATCAGGAAGAAACATAGATGAATCAAACTTTAGGGAGAATCTACATACAAAACAATTAGCCTATAACCTTCAAAGGTTTTAAGATCATGAAAATCAAAGACTGAGGAACTATTCCAGATGAAAGTTCAAGAGACATGACAACTAATTGCAAAATATGATTCTGAACTGGATTCTTTTGCTAAATCTGATGTATACAGGTCTGTCCAGAAGGTATCCAGCCATGTAATAGCAAAAAGAGACATTTATTGAAGCAGGTACTTGATACAAGAAATACTATACATAGGAAATGATGCCTCTTCAAAGTAGGCACCTTGGGACCTCACAATCGCCCAATCGCCCCATCATTTTTTCCTGAATCTCCCAGCTGCCCCGTCATTTTTTCCTGAATCTCATCGACAATTTGAAATCTCTTCCCTTTCAAAGGTGATTTTAGTTTTGGGAAAAGTCGGAAGTTGCAGGTTGTCAAATCTGGGCTGTAGTGGGGGCTGAGTCACCCGGATGTTTCACCAAAAAATTCTGCATGAGATGTGACACATGAGTGGGTGTATTGTCATGATGAAGCAGCCAATCACCAGTTGCCCATAGCTACAGCCTTCTGAATTATCTGAATAGTACCATTTCCATGGAGAAATGTTCAAGCTAAATGCAAAATTTGATGCAAATTTGTTCCTCTAGTCACTTAAGTCATTTTGAATGCAATGACCACACAGTATACATGCTCACTCAGCAGCATCTACAGGGGGGCCCCACTGACTAGTACAGTGAAGCTCTCATTGTTCACACATGAATATTACAGTCTGCTCTCCTCAGCTGCCAGGTTACATCTGCATCATGCAAACCACTCTCATTATATTAAAAATGGCTGGACTTTTTCTGGGAAGACCTTATATTATTGGAACAACTGGACAATCTTGAGTAGGGTGTGAGCATCAGATTGTAGCAATAAACCAATTTTCTAATTTCAAAGGGTGTACTGTAGTTATGTAGGCAATGTCTTTGTAGAAAATTGCACGCTAAAGATTCAGGGGTGATGGGGCATTGGTCACAAACTTACTCTCAAATATTTTGGGGAAAAAGAGGAAAAGTTCTTTTTACTATATTTGCATTTTTTTGAATATTAAAATTGCTTCTAAAATTTTAAAATAAATTTTAAAAGCATCCAACATTTTCACTATTTTGAAAATACCATACCTAATAAAATAACTAGAAGAAATTATTAATGTCAGTACCACTGAATGTGGTTGTGATGCAAAAGAATTCTTAATTATCAACGCCATTAATAAAGGCATCCTCTGCAGGCCTAACTAGGAAAGCTGTCTTAAATACCACTTTCTGCTTATGTCATATTTAAAGACTGTGTGACCTGTCAGATATGCCAGAGGTACATTTAACATGGATGAATATCACAAATAAAATGTTGAGCAAAAGTAGATAGATTAAAAAAATGCACACTGTATGTTTACACTTACAGATAGTTCAAAAACAAGCAAAACTAATCTTTTATATTATAAGAATAGTAATGACTTCTGAGGAGCTTCAAACACAAGCAACTAATCTTTTATTTTTTAAGTAAGAATTATGATTACTTCTAGGGAGGAAAGAAGAGGCAGAAATTGGAAGCATGCAGTAGGCTCCTGAGATGCTGGTAATTTACTACTGCTTGACCTGGATTATATTTACACAAATGGTTTTTGCTTTGTGATACATATTTATGGTTTCTGTGCTCTTCTTTATGTGTGTGATATACTTTAATCAAATAGTTAAGAAAACAGAAAAGGAAAACAAAGCTCACTAGATTATTTCTCCTTTACTTTACAGTAAGTAAAGACCCCACCTCTCCCTGAAGTACCCTTAACCAAAGAGTAACTCTTCTCTGTGAAAAAGTCATTCTCATGCATAAAGAAATCAGTGCAGTATATAAAAGGGTGCTAAAGAAAACCCATTTATCCAGCCATCTGTCAGGCCAACTCTGACAATCGATGGGGTGATATCTCTTCTGCCAGATCACCCTCAAACTTCATATGACTTTAATATCTGATACAAACTTACAACAGGTATTATCAGTCTCCATACTTTGGCTCCGGTTCATGTTCTTGCAGTTAGTAAAATCTCAACCTATTTTTAAGCCCATGACCTTTTTGCTCAGCAGAAGGAAGCAAACTAAAAGTAACTGATCCCCCATAGGTTATCAGGCATTTTACCTGTGTTCCTTTCTTTTTACTTCACAATATATCTACTTAACAGAAGAGAAAAATCACATTCAAAAAGGTTAGGTAATTTGGCCAGTTCACAGAGCTGGTAAAGGAAGAAGTTTCTTCATCTGTAAAATCAGGATTCATGATGGTACTTTCCTTCATGGGGCTGTTGTAAGAATTAATTGAACTAATAAAAGTAAAAAAGTTTACAACAGTGTCCAGCATACAGTAAGTACTCAGTAAAGGCTGGCTCTTATTTAAGAGGTAGCATAGTATAAAGCTTATGAACATATGCTATGGAGGCAGACACCATGATTCTTTATCCACAAGCTTCTATAATCTTTTTCATTTCAGTTCTCAGAAAGCATTTTTTCCTATCATACAATCAATCCCAGGGTAAACAAGCAAAAATAACTAGTATGTACAGAAACACTTTAGTGTATACTGTCTTTATGAATCCACTGACAGCTGAAGGACAAATCTGCAAGCATTTCAGAACAATCTTTCTTTCCCTCATCAAAAATATTGTTTTAAAAAATACATGAAAGAATTTGAGATCTGAGAATGTCATGATACCACCTGAACTAGCCAGAGATTACCTTGGGGTTAGTCAGATGCACATGAGAAAGCTAAGTTATGTGTGAGGCATCAGAAGTCTATCTGCACTTTATGGAGCTTCTCTGTGCCAGCTCCTTCGCTGCCCTGCTGCCTAGTGCCCTCACCTACTCTTCTAACATCCAAGAGCCCATCTACCTAGCCCCATGCGCAAAAAATGAATGCAAAACTTCTATTCCCCAGGAAATGCTGGGTCCTGGCTATAAAAAGCAGCTGAATTATTTAATTCAAATAATAGCAGTGATCCTCATAGGAACTATTTGTATTTTAAAAGGAGAATATTTATTCAAATGACAGTGTTATCAGTAATATCACCTAATATCTTTACAGATATTCTTTATAAGCACTTTAATGTAGAGCATTTCTTTTTACACTCATAAAAATCATGTGAGGTATATATTCTTAGTCCCACTTCAGAAATGAGGAAACAAAAGTACGGAAAATTAAATATCATACCCTACATGACACCACTGGTAAGCAGTAGAGCTAAGGTATTTCAATATAAATCCTCCACTCATTCTACCATATATACACTTCAGTTATTTGGCATTTTCTTATTAGTCACTATGTCACTAGCCACTACCACTAGCTACACAGTCAAACAAATCAACAACAACAAACAGGCATCAGAAAATTGGAATTGCACTCTAAAAGACTGCTAAGCTTTAGCTAAGCAATTCATTTTACTGAGTAATTTCTAAGAAAATTATGATATTGGGAGTAAAAGTTTGAAATACAATAAATATAATGTGTAACAGATGTTTAAAAATATGCAAACTATAATTTAGAAAATAAATTATTCTATGGACGGCATTTATGAGTATAAAAATAACTTCTTTAATTAAACTTTTTAAAAATTATAATTACTATTTCTTAGGAATAATATATGTAATGTCAGAAAAGACAAACCTAAATGAATTCTCAGAGTACTACTTTAATTTTTCCTATCTTGTGTTACCTGCAGAACTAGCATCCAAAAAATAAGCCTTAAAGAAATACCAATTCCTAAAGCAAATTTAAAAGCACATAGAAAAGATGACTGAAAAAGAATCTTTGGCAGGTGATTTATTAAATTTTCAAAAAATATGCCACTTGCAAACTTTGAAATAAGTAACACTATCCATTTGAAGGAAAAAAATAAACTATATTTTTAGTCTCCTGTGTTCTACATATGGAGGAAATAAGAACACTTATTTTTCCTCCAATGGTTAAAGATCATTTTTTAAATTTACTAGTATTACTAATAGTAATAAAGCCTTAGACCATACTTCAAGCTTCAAGTTTATGAATATGATGTAGTAACAAGAAAAGCTGTAATCTTATCCCTAAAAAGAAATCATTCCTCAGTGAAATCCAAAGGACTTTATAAAATATAATTATTTAAACATATATTTTTTCCTTTTACATTTTTTTTCTAGAAACAGTTTCCATAAATAATTCTTCCTTCTTGTATAATCTAGTTTTAAATGGCTGCCATCACAGATTCCCACCGATTTCAAGGACATCAGTGCTACAGAGCAGAAACTGCAAGTTATTTCCTAGGACAGACAGTGGATGACTACTTGCTCCCAATTCCATCTCACCCAAGGACAGCTCTCTCCTCTCCATAAACCCCTCTGCTGTCATTTCCCTTGGGCACCAGGGATCCAAGACATTCAAATCTGGAGAGATGTTGGTGATTGGCTTGAATTACAACACCATGTCATTTCTTTGTTCCTTACCCACAAGATGCTTGAATCTACATCTAAATCAGCAGAGGCCTAAAATCTGAAACTTCTGAAAAGTACTAAATGTGAATATAAGTTTTAGATGGTTATCTTCTCCTAATACTGTCTCAAACACACACTGAATCCTTCTCAGTTATACTTCAGAGAAAAAAGAAAAAGAGCAAAGCAAATGTGCCAATCAGAATCTGTTACTTTAAAAGTAACTGTTTTCCAAGGGGGTGAGAATCAGGGGAGGGAGCTGGGGATAGCTGGGGTGGGGGGCAGTGGTGAGGGGAAAAGCAGACAACTGTACTTGAATGAATAAATAAATAGACAAAAGTAACTGTTATCCAGCCTTAGATATGTTACTACTTGCTGTTATATGGAGAGATCTTAAGTATTAATTGAAGGTTTCTAAAAGGAAAGCCAAACTTTCTTGCCTCCTTTCTTTCTCATCACCACAATTAAAATTAAAAAGTTAAAAAAAAATTAAAGTAAATATAGGATCTGGCACAAATAATGCCCCTTTTTACTACAAAATCTTTTATTACAAAATCATAAGCATGTAATTCTGTAACATAATAAAATCACACTCAAGCACATTATATGACATTTTAAGTGAAATGTTCAAATTAAAACTAAAAATTATTACACCTACATTATTACCCTACCAACCACACTCAAGCAGGCCTTACTTCTGCTGGACCCTATATATTTTCCAAACTGCCTATGAAATATAAACAGCTTTTCTAATGTTTAAAAATATTTAAGTAAATTTTCTATAAATTATAAAAGTAATATATTTTATAATTAGTAACTCAAGGCTAATGGCTAATGAAAGACCTATAATTAAAGCTTCTGACCATTTTCAAGTTCATCTAGATTCCAGACTGCTATCACTATATACATACAACCTGAAAGATATTTCTTACAAAGAATTATCAAGAGATATAAAATTGCTTAAGTTTTTACACCTTTGTATTACTCTTTATTTTGATTTTCACAGAGTTCTACCTTTTCTGCAACTAGGGAAAAAAGGAGAAAGGTGGGAGGGAACACTCCAAAGGACAAGTAAAAAGACCTAACTAAAGATAATGGAAGTTTTCTAATCAGGTCAAAATTTGTACTAACCTACAGATTTCTTCCTTTGTATGGTGTATTAGCCTCAAAGGGCCAAATAAAAATTTCCAGAATAAATTTTCAATTTCCAACCTATCACACACCATTTCTTCATTGAAAAATTTTAAAAGGCATACTTTTCTTTACAACAAAATGCTCACTCACCAAATGACTGAGCTCTTTCAAATCCCGACAGACAGTGTAGAAAACTCCAAGAAGAATATTAATGTAAGCAGCATAGAAATCAGCTGAATATTCTGGAGGATGATCATGGGATAGGATCTTCTGAAGGTTCCCTGTTCCCAGGACACAAACATAGAATGATTATTACAGCACCCTACTTAAATCTTCCAGCATTTACAACAAAGGTTTAAAATAGCAATAATTAAAGAGTAATAAAACTGTTACAATAAAAAAGTAATGCAAATCTTGAAACTGAGATAAAACAATTCTAAATCTAATGTTTAAAAAAACTTAAATGTTGCTTGAGACAAATATTAAACAATGATATCTAAAGAAAATTTCAAGAATCTTATTACTGGCAAAATCAATATCAGAGACAAAAAGTAATACATCCTATTTTATTTTTCTGCCTATTAAGGATAGCAACTTGTGAAAACAGAAGGGGCACTACTTAAACTAGGAGTACTACCACTAAACTAAAAAATGCTCATTTTTTTGTAAAACTATTTACAAAAGAATTTTATAAAAACATTTTTGTAAAAGAATTCATAAATATTTTAATGACAATCATCATACTTACTTTGTCATTCCCCTTTTAATAAACTGTTTTCTTACTACAACTTTGGTATCTTAACTCTATATCTCTTCTATATTAAAGTCTTTATATAATATCATACATTTAGAGTCCTAAACTTGTATTTATTAATTTTTAATATTTATTGCTTTTAGAGAGAGTGGGGGAGAGAAACATCAATGTAAGAGAGCACCCCGACCAGGGACTGAATCTACAATGTAGCCATGTGCCCTGACTGGGGACAGAATCTGCAACCCTTTGGTGGTGAGATGATGCTCCAATGAACTGAACCAAACTTGTATTTAATCCTGCTAGAAATATTATAGAAGTGCAGTTAAAATTAAAAAGAAACAACCACCTATTATTCAAAATTTCCCAGATACAGTAATGAATCAATTCCTTATTGCAATCCCCTCTGACTTCTTGGTGCAATGGTCATTTTTAAATTAAATTTATTGGGGTGACATTGATTAATAAAATTATATAGGTTTCAGGTGTACAATCCCTCAACACATTATCTGTATACTGCACTGTGTGTTTACCACCCCATGCAATGGTTTCTTTACATTTCTCAATTAAGAACTCTTTGAATTTGACTGATACTTTAAACAGTTCCACAGGGTTCAAGACTTTTGCATAATTCCTTATACTTATAGAAACTATATACTTATAGAAACTCCTATAGAATGTTCTGATCATGTCAATTCCCTTTTGTTTAATGTTCCAAATAAGTGAGCATTTTTACCATGGTTAGTATGCCATCTACCAATAGCTCCTCACTTTAACCATTGTTTTATTCTCTTGTTCCTTAAAATAAGTTGGATATAGGTGCAAGATCAAACAATATATGTGGGCTATCAATAGCTATTCATGAACAGAAATTTAGAAAAAGCTATATTCAGGGAATCTTTTAAACAAGGCAGTGATTTAAAAAAAAGACTGTTACTTGATTTACATTTCCATGTCACAGCTACTATAAAAAATATACAGAGGACAAAGCTTGACTTTGAAGTGTATGTGTTTTTATATTCTAGTAACAAAATGTAAATCTAATGTCAGTAAGATTTTTCAGCTATGCATGGGAAAATATGATACACAGATAATTTCCAAAGATGCCTTAAAACTTGGAGGTAAGTGTATTTTCTAATACAAGTCACCAAATAACTGGATAGATGGAAGGAAAGACGGGCTAAGTGGCCAAACGGATGAACATACACAGGCAAAAAAGATGGTGTATGGATGCATGGATGAGGAAATTTGGAGAAGAGTTAAGTCTCCAGCACAGACTGCACTCCTGAGTTCCTCCTGAACATCTCTGTCTAGCTATCCCTTACTGGTGACCTTCAGTGCCACATGTGAAAGTTGATTAGATGTTACCATTGGCCCATTTCAATCCTGATGCAAGTCTTGTAAGAATCAGAAGTCTTACTGTGTTGCTATAGAAGTAATGAGCTGCTCAGTTATAGGCTACAGACAAAGTCTGAGACTACCACTTGGCATAAGCCATGTCAGCTCTAATAGTCTAGGACTATTCAAACTTATTTTAAAAATACCCCATCTCTAACAGGAAACTAAAAACAGTGCACTAACTGGTAGTAAATAACAGGAAGAAAAAAACCATTTGATTGGTCTTCTGGTGTCTTAAAATTTTGCTATCAAATTACCATTTCTAACTTGGAGAGGAACTTCAGTTTTCAGTCATGAGGGTGGAAGAGGATCCAGAAATTCTATCCTATAATAAACAACTAAAAACTGGACAAAATACAGAAAACTACTACTTTCAGACTCCAAACAATAGGCAGTAAAGGGCTGGGATATGTGAGAAAAGGGAAACAAATGAGATGAGTCCCACCATCAGGCAGGCTTTCTAACTACAGGTAATTTTAGAGTTCCAAAAGAAGTACATTAATCTCACTGAGTTAAAGAGACAGAGCTGAGAGTATAGGGAGCTAAGGTAGCTAGAATTTGTGGAGCACAGGACATAACAGAGCTATGTAAGAAAGAGCTCCAGAGATCTGCAGAGGTTCCCCTTGAGTCTTGGTTGAATACCAATGTGTATATGAACAGAGTAAACCCCTCTAAGGAGAAAAACAGTTATTGGAAAGCTGTAACTCAAACAGTTCCCAGAGTTCACACATGTAAACCATTCATGTTGTCACTAGTCAAAATTGAGAAACTGTTGAATACGTGGGACATTCAGCTGAGGTTCCAGAAGGGCTACATCTTAGAAGTGGAGCTACAATTAGCCATGGAATAAAGGCTAGATTTTATCTCCAAAAAAAAGCTTAAAAAATAGTCCTGAAAGGGTCAAATATATAGCTTCAACTAATTTAAACACTTACCAGAAAAAAGTCCAACATGCAAAAACAAAAAACACAATATCATACAATCAAAAATTGCTAAAAACATGAAAAAGCATACTGGACACCCGTAATAAAGAAAAATTAGTCAAAAAAGAAATACACAAAATGAAAGAGGTAATAGAATTAGTAGACAAGAGCACTAAAACAACTATTACAAATATGCTCAAGGATATAAAGGAAAACAAAAGTATAATGAGATCTGAAATGAAAAACACTGGATGGGATTAACTGCAGATCATATACAAAAAACAGTGAACTTTTAAAGATATAGAAACAAAAACTATCCCAAATAAAACAGAAAACAAAGTATTTAAAATTTAAAAAAACAGAGATTTGGTGGGACAATATCAAGTGATCTAACATACATATAATACAGTCTCAGAAAAAGGGGAGTGGTACTTAAATTTTTGAAGAAATAATGGCTGAAAATTTTCCAAAATTTACGAAACTTTACATTCATGTATCTAAGAAGCTCAACAAATCCCAAATAGAATAAAC
This sequence comes from Phyllostomus hastatus, assembly GCF_019186645.2. NCBI lineage: Eukaryota > Metazoa > Chordata > Mammalia > Chiroptera > Phyllostomidae > Phyllostomus > Phyllostomus hastatus. The sequence goes on from NW_025334041.1 coordinate 46,050,955, forward strand.
AAGATTTTTCTTACCATTTTATTTCTTTAAAGCCCAAATAATAAAGTATCATAGGATTTATAATAAATGTAGAAATAAAATGTAGGGCAACAACTGCACAAAGGTGGTAAGGTAGATAATTACAAGTCACTGAGATTTTCATATTATTATTAGGGCATAACTTATCCTAACTGTTACAATAACTAAACCAAAAACCTGATCAAGGGCATTATAATTCACTTGAAGAAAAGAAAAATGCACTTCCAAAAGATAAGCAATCTTCATGTGACAGAGACCAAAAAACAAGAATTCCAAATTTTGCCCCTAGCCTCCGAGTGACGAGGGTATCCTTAATATCAGACACCATATTCCTAAAGATGGCATATGTATCAAAGTATTACATAATTAGGTGACTTAGCTGCTAAAATTATCCTCTTGCTCTGGTTCCATGCTTAATTATTCTGACTCCAATTTGGCTTATCCAATTAATGCTTCCTTTCTGAATGCCTTTTTGTGTGATTTGGTATTTTTGCTTTAAAAAAACACTTAAAATGTAAAAAGCACTAGAATTTAATAATTAGACTAAATTAGCCTCATTATTATATACGTTTCAAAAATCTATTAGCTCACATTTTTCTAAAACTGGCAAGATCACTTTAGTAATTTAATTATGCCCTTAAATTTTCTCCATCTATGGTGCTTTGTATCTTTTCACTGTTTAAAATTTTAATCAAATTCTACAATTCATTATACCATACTTTAACTCAACTTTACTAAGATATAGAAAACCAGAATTTTTCAAGAAGATTTTATTTATTTATTTCCAGAGAGGGAAGGGAGGGAGAAAGAGAGAGAGAAACATCAATGTGCAGTTGCTGGGGGCCGTGGCCTGCAACCCAGGCATGTGCCCTGACTGGGAATCGAACCTGCGACACTTTGGTTCGCAGCCCGCACTCAATCCACTGAGCTACGCCAGCCAGGGAGGAAAACCAGCATTTTTATAATCTTAAGTATTTTAAATAATTTTTAATACTAACGCCCAAAATGGGTAATGAAAAAATTTAACTTCAGTGATGACATAGGTATAAAAATTTTTTTTAAAGATTTTATTTACTTTTAGAGAGAGGGGAAGGGAGAAAGAAACAAAGGGAAAGAAATATAGATATGTGGTTGCCTCTCGCACACCCCTAACTGGGGACCTGACCCACAACCCAGGCATATGCCCTGACTGGGAATCAGGCTGGTGACCCTTTCGTTTGCAGGCTGGCACTCAATTCACCGAACCATACCAGTCAGGGCAAGAAAACTTTTTAATGAAATCCTTTGATTTATTCTGTTCTTCCTACCCATTTCTCTTCTCCTTAGTTTGTGATTTTCATGAAATAGAAGCTATTAAAAATAAGGGCTCCTATCATTTATTTTGGGGTTTGTTTTTTTTAAATCTCAAGTTAATTAGTTAAGGCAGGAGGTATTTTTGATTGCTGTTCTTGTGAAAATAGGCAAAAATGTGTTGATCTAAATAATGAATGTTCACAGCTGATTAGTTCAAAAGGCTGGTGTTAGTGAGTCCAAGGTCAGGGAATACTATTTTTTTCAGAGCCTGCTAACCACCTTGTGCTTCACAGTTATAATCTTTGAATCAGAAGAATCATATTTGTACAGTGATATCACAGTATTAATCTACAAAACTATTCAGGAACACAAAAAACTATTGTTTTCTCCAAGATAAAATTATCAGGATCTATGAAATGCAAGATTAAAGACAAACCAAAAAGAAATAACACAAAGGCTAGCAATTGGCACTCTAAGAGTCACAGTAATAAAAAGTGAAATTTACAAAAAGAAAAATACATCTCACATAGTTCTTAAACCAAGTTCATGGTAAATAAAGATTTCAATACAATTTTAATGTGCTTTGCCAACCTGATCTGATCTTACTTGTGTGGGTGTTACAATTGCAATATATAAATATAAATTACTAGCTAAAAAATGTAAAAACACACCATTAGCACAATTGTTAGAAACTGCTTATTCAAAAAATTTGTTATTACACAAAAATTACCCCTCAGAGTTCCAAAATAAAACCTATATAAATGCAGAAACATAAGCAACATTTTATTTGAAATTGAACATAAACTTTAACAATTTAAGACATTAGAGTATTAAAAAAAAAGACTTAGAGTACTCCCAGCTGAACATGCTAGCTTAATCTTCCAAAGATTATTTTACTGAATTATCACTTGTCAAAACAATGTTTTAAAATTTACCTATGCTATAATCAGGGAAATACAAGACAAATGGCTCAAAGCATCCAGTATTTGGACGAAACTTTTCCCAAACAATTTCACTGAGAAAGATCACAGTCACATTTCTGTCACACTGGAAAAGAAAAAAGAAGTAACTTTGAAACATTTAAAACTCTTAATCAGAGTAGTAATTCCATTTGAATTTTTCTTTCAAATAAATCTAGCAAAGTTTCAACATATAACAAATTATTTGCATATTAATATGCCATATTTAGAAAACCTAATCAAGCAGCTCATCCACTTGCAAATTTTCATACATAATTACTTGGAATTTCCATAAAACGTTTAGGTTAATCAACATTTCAGTTACCATGAATGCTAGGACTTATTTTATAAAAATTAAGCAACACATTTGCTTAAATAATTAAGGCAAAACCTTTTTATGGAAATTTTCAAAGAAATCATTGTCTTTTAATCAGTAAACAAAAAAGGCAAAACTTAACATCTCTCATCATTAAAATGGCTAACAACAACCCAGAAAAAAAAAGAAATATGATTTGAAGAAAACACAGATAAGCCATACTATATAACCATATACCCATTATTGTTAGAAAAATTTAAAGTTTTTTAAAGGTTATTTTCACACAAATTAGTACGTAAAACTGACTTTACATATACATTAAAAATATAAACAAGTATGATCTAAAACACTAGCATTAAGTAACTAGACATCTTTTGAAGTATATTTACAAATTATAATTAGTTTTAAAAAAGAACACTAAGAGAAGAGACCCCGTGTATGTTATCCTTCTTCAGAGTGGCCATGAATGCCCTATACATGCTAGTTAGAATCTATCGGGAAGAATCTATTGGGAGACACCTCTGCATTCTCAACATAAATTTTAGCTTTTTCCACATTCTTTTACATCTCCCAAGTTGACAAGCAGCTTCACCAACAATTTTCTTTCCTGGTAGAGTGGAAATTACTGTGCATCTTTTAATTTTCTTCAATTTCCATAATTAAAACTAAAACAAAAATGAAAGCTGTTTTGTTCTGTAACTATTCTTAGGACCCTATTTCATAAACAAATTATACTATACTTTGATGGTGATTTACTATTAATTGATTCCTAACTTATGGGCAATTTTCATTATTTAGAAAATATTACTTTGGCTAACAAAGGCAGCTGAGTTCAATAAATTTATAATTCTACAAAATCTAGCATCTTATGAAATAAAGAAAAGATTTTACTTGCAAATGCTCTTTCTGTCTTTACAACATTAACTTGTAAGAATTCTTGAATTTACTTCTATAGGGATAAAAAAAAGTATACTCTGAACACAATCTTAATTCAAAGCATTAAGTTGTTTTGGCTTTAAAATAATTTCCAAGGGAGATCAATAGTAATAGAAAAAATATAATAATAAAGAGAATAAATTAAAATGATTATCCAAAAGAATTTTATAAAATCAGTTAAAAATATTAAGAGATTTTTAAAAATGTATTTTTCAGTCTGAAAGGATTTTAAGTTGGTAATATTCTCATTTGTTCATCTGAAAGTATTTCATTTCACTAAGATAAATATTTAATATAAAAAATGGGAAGTACTTTTGCTATATTACTCGTAAATGAAGTACATTTTTTTAAAAAATCAACCATGTTTTCAAAAATATCAAAAACAATTCTCTTTTCTGGTACAGTGAAGATTACAGTACATCTTTCCATTTTCTTCAGTTTCCATAATTAAAATTAAAACAAAGTGAAAGGCCTAACTAACTACTGTGAAGGAACACAACATCACCATTATTGGACAGGAGAGGAAAAAATGGGGTAAGCTATACTGGAAGGTCAAGAAGACATCAGGAATGCACTAGGGATAACAGATAGGGAGTCTGAGACCAAAGCAATGGGAAATACTGGATGGGGATGCAAACACAAAAAAAATAAGAGTAGTCCCTGATCTCAGTAGTAAAATGCTTAGAGTTAATCAAACTGAAAAAGGCTAAACTACTGGCTGGCGTAGCTCAGTGGATTGAGCGTGAGCTGCAAACCAAAGTGTCAGAGGTTCGATTCCCAGTCAGGGCACATGCCTGGGTTGCAGGCCATGGCCCCCAGCAATCGCACATTGACATTTCTCTCTCTCTTTCTCCCTCCCTTCCCTCTCTAAAAATAAATGAATAAAAAGAAAGGAAGGAAGGAAGGAAGGAAGGAAGGAAGGAAGGAAGGAAGGCTGGCTAAACTGTCTGAGGAAACTTCCAGGATAGGCCACCAGGAGCAACACATAATACACTTAATCTCTTCCTGCCCTTTCCATATTGGCCCCAGAAAACTATCACTAAAGGTGAATTTTAGGAGTTGGCCTTAGGCATACAATAATTTTGTGGTACTTGGAAAGCCTATCTGAACTTCTAGCAGTTTCTCATATTTGAGTGTGTTTATCTTTTCAAAGATGAAAAGCATTATCTCCCCAAATATTTACTTAATTTTTATTGTAATGTTACTTAATACTTAAATAATACAGACATAAAACTAGGTAGATATAAATTATTTATGCTCAAAGCAACTTACAAATTATAAAGCCAACATCAATTTGTAAATTAATGCAAAACTAGAACACCAATAAAATTTAAACTGGCATTAACTGACTAAGACAAACAATACTGTTGGCTCAAACTAAATCTTTGCTGGCTTTGTGAACATGGTTCTAACACAAAAACAGCCACTGTTCTTTTGAATTTAGCATAACTATACCAACTGGTATTGGTGAACAATGAATTCTCTCACCAATTTTCTTTACTTAAATGACTGTAAAACCCCATTGTTTGCCCTAATAATATTTGGCTTTCACCTGACACATACTCACGTGAAAAAAGATGCCTGCTCTTTTCCCAGGCCACAACAATTAGAGTAGTATTAATATTATTCAGTGCCAACACAATTGAAAATTGAAATATAAAGCTGGTCCTGTTGCTGAGTAAACATGACACAGAACTCAAGATAACCCAGAACAGACACACCATTCTTATTTTAAATTACTACAATGAAAAGAAAATTTTAAAATTCTTGCAAGTTTAATTCAAGTCTAGCCACTGCCGTTTAGCAAACACCTAAAATCTTTTACTAGAAAGCAGTGTTAGTCACAATTAGAAATAAAAGCTAAAGTTGAAGAATAAGTGTTACCAAGTCACAAATTGCTATGACTTTGAAAAGAATGCTAATATCACTCATACCAGATGAATGCAAATTAATATATCATGATATCATCTCTCACTTATCAGACTGGCAAAAGGAAAAATGTTGACAACACAATCTATTGATTAGGCCATAGGGAAAGGCCATCTCATACATTACTTACCAATTCTTGTAACCTAAGAAACCCAGGCAAAACATTCACTTCCATATCTCTGAGATACTCTGCTTTATCGAGAACCTTATAAGAAAAAAATGAAGCATCAAAATCAATTTACAAAGCTCTTTACAAAACATTTACTATTATGTTACAAATATTATAAATATTAATGTACAATTCAAGAATTAAAGTTTCCATATTAAAAATTGTAATTTTCAATTGCTATTTATATTTTAAGATATTTTAAATAAGTTTAAAAAATGGACTATAACGTCTTTTAACTCAAATTTCTAAATAGAAAATGAGTCATTTTGAGCTACATTAAAAAGGTTTACTTTAAGGTATACTATGAAAAAGATATTAATATGCTCTAAGGACATTTTCTTAGGTTTCCAAGAAATATAATCATGTGCATTTTTTATTCCACTTGATAAAAGGTAAATGTCCACTGTGAACCAAAAATTACAGTTCTGACTTCTGGCAAAGATGGAGGTGGTGGGTAGATATACTTTGCCCCTCCGACAACCAAAAGGACAATAACAAATTTAAAAACGAAAAATAACCAGAACTGCCAGAAAATCAAACTGTATGGAAGTCAGACATCAAAGACGTTAAAGAAGAAACATTCATCCAGACTGGTAAGAGGGGTGGAGATGAGCAGTCAGGGAAAGAGAGGACACTGGCAAGGTGGCACTGGCAAGGTGGCGCTGGCGGACAGGGTAAGGCGGCAACTGATGGACCCACAGCTGTCCCATATTTGTGTGTGGATAAACCGGGAGGAACAACTGGGGAGCGAGACAGACCACACAACCCAGGGTTCTAGAGTGGGGAAATAAAGCCTCAAAACCTCTTACTGAAAAAAACCTGTGCCAGCTGAGGCAGCAGGAGAAGCTCTCAGCCTCACAGAAGAGTTCATTGGAGAGACCCACAGGGTCCTAGAATGTACACAAATCCACCCACACAGTAATCAGTACCAGAGGGCCCAATTTGCTTGTGGGGTAGCAGAGGAAGTGACTGAAAGTCTCCAAGAGCTGAGCAAGTGGCATTGTTTCCTCTCTGACCAACCACCCCCCCGAACATACAGTGCCACAACACAGGGATGTGGGTTGCCCTGTGCCTTTGAATACCTAAGGCTCCACCCTTACTACATAACAGGCACACAGAGACAAAAAAATATGGCCCAAATGAAAAAACAGATCGAAACTCTAGAAAAAATACGACTAAGCAATGAAGAGACAGCCAACCTACCAGGTTCACAGTTCAAAACTGGTAATCAGGATGCTCACAGAAATATTTGAGTATGGTTGCAAAAGAGAGGAAAAAGAGATGGCTATGAAATGTGAAATAAAGGAAAATATACAGGGAATCAACAGTGAAGGGAAGGAAACCAGGACTCAAATACATGGTATACAGTAAGGGGAAGACATAAATATTCAACTAGAACAGAATAAAGAAACAGGAATACAAAAAAAGAGATGTTTAGGAACCTCTGGACAACTTTAAATGTGCCAACATCCAGATCATAGGAGTGGCAGAAGGAGAAGAGGAAGAGCAAGAAATTGAAAACATAACGAAGGAGAACTTCCCCAATCTGGCAAAGGAAATAGATTTCCAGGAAGTCCAGGAAGCTCAGAGTCTCCCAAAAAGTTGGACACATGGAAGTACACAGCAATGCACATCATAATTACATCGCCCAAGGTTAAAGATGAGGAGAGAATCTTAAAAGCTCCAAGAGGAAAGGAGACAGTTACCTACAAAGGAGTTCCCATAAGACTGTCAGCTGACTTTTCAAAAGAAACCTTGCAGGCAAGAAGGGTCTGTAAAGAAGTATTAGAAGTCAAAGAAAGGCAAGGACCTACACTCAAGATTATTCTATCCAGCAAAGCTCTCATTTAGAGTGGAAGGGCAGATAAAGTGCTTTCCAGATAAGGTCAAGTTAAAGGAGTTCATTACCACCAAGCCCTTCTTATACGAAATGTTAAAGGGACTTATCTAAGAAAAAGAAGATCAAAAGTACAAACAGTAAAACGACAACAAACTCACAACTGTCAACAACCAGACCTAAAAAAATAAAAATGAAGTATGCAAATAACTAGAACAGGAATAGATTCACAGAAATAGAGATCACATAGTGGGTTAACATCAGGGAGGGAAAGAGAAGAGAATGGGGGAAAAGGTACAGGGAATAAGAAGCATAAATGGTAGGTAGAAAATAGACAGGGGGAGGTTAAGAATAGTATGGGAAATGGAGAAGCCAAAGAACTTATATGTATGGCCCATGGACATGAAATAAGGGGAGGGAGTGGTGGTGGGGGGGTACAAGGTGGAGGGGAATTAAGGGGAGAAAAAATGGGACAACTGTAATAGCATATTCAATAAAATATATATATATATATATTTAAATTACAGTTCTTTCTGACCCAAGAGACACACACAGAAAATTCTGAATTTCATCACGTGAAATTTTTCTTGCCTGAACTTTAACATCATGCTAAAACCTGTTTAACTTAGATAATGAATCATGTTAAAAAAATAATAAAATTTTCAGTGTTAACACAATGCTATTGGCGCTGTGTTTTTTCAAAAAAAGGTACTTAACTATTAGAAACATATAGTACAGTACATGTACACAGATTTATGAATCAAATATATATGATATACATATACAGTAGAAATATAGCATAGATACATTATACACATATATTTTTATGTACTGATGTGATTCAGGAAACAATGAATGAGGTACAGGTGACATAAAAGTCTGACCACATGTTAGTAATTATTGGAGCTGGATAATGAGTTCATTTTGGTGTACTATACTATTCTTTTTATATTTTTGAAATTTTCTTTAAAAACTCTTTAAAATTTTTTAAAAAATCTGTTGAAGATGTTATCCATTTTTCCATAAAAAAATCAAGGTCTTAAAAACATTACTAAAACATTTATTCTAGCCCTGATTGGGTGGCTCAGTTGGTTGGAGTGTCATCCTATAGACCACAAGGCTGTGGGTTCAATCCCTAGTCAAGGCACATACCCAGGTTGCAGGTTCTATCCCTAGTCAGGGTGCATGCAAGAGGCAACTGGACATGGACGAGAGGCAAGTGATTGATGTTTCTCTCACATAATGTTTCTCTCACATGATGTTTCTCTCTTCCTATCCCTCCTCCCTCCCTCTCTCTCTGAAATAAAAAATACATATATTGAGTGAGAATAAAAAAATTTTACTCCAAAATTTTTTACTTTGTTATGGGAATTTTAAAATATACACAAGTTAGGGAGATTAGTGCCAGGAATTCCCATAAATTTCATCCAACAGACATCAACCAATAACCAATCTTGCTTCTTCTATCCACTCCCCACTTTTCCCTCTACCATCTTGCTGACAGTTTAAAGCAAATCTCAGACATACCATTTTCCACAAATACGCCAGTATACAGCTACAATTGGTGAGGTTTTTTTAAAAATATAACTACAATATCATTATGCCTAAAAACTTGAACAATATTCCTTAGTATCATCTAATAACCAGTATTCAAATTTTCCCACTTATTCCATGAATATCTTTTTTTTTCTATCCACACCAGAGGACATTATTTTTTATTGTTTTTTTGTTTTATTTCATTTTGTTTTTTTAAGAGAAAGAGGAAGGGAGAGAAAAACATCAGTGTGAGAGAGAAATATCAACTGGTTGCCTCCTATTCATGCCTGGACCAGAAATGTAACTTGCAACCTCTAAGTACGTGTCCTGACCAGGGATGGAATCCTCAACCCTTCTGTTACAGGACAACAATGCTCCAACCAACTGATCCACACCAGCCAGGGCCCATGAATGTCTTCTTAGAGTAAGCTTATTTGATCAGGATCCAAAAAGGTCCAAACATTGCATTTATTATACTTGACTTATTTGTCATCTAAGTCTGTTTCAAATAACAGTTCCACTGACCGTTCTTTTTTCCTTGCTATTTGTTAGAGAAACCAGGTCATCTGTCATGCAGAATTTTCCACATTCTGGATTGGCTGATTGCATTTCTCCAGTGTCATTTAATGTGTTCCTATGTACCCTACATTTACTATAAAATCATAGGTAGATCCAGACTTTTGATCCAGGTTTGAGTTTTGGGCAAGAATACTTCACAATTAATGCTGTCTATTTCTTACTGCAAGCATACAATACCTGCTGTCTCTCCTTTTTGTTAATTTATACTGACAGGTTCAGGTGGTGTCAGCCTGATCCATCCATTAAGTTCCCACAGCAGTGTTTCACCTAATGATTTCAGCATCAATTGATAATCATTGCCTATGTACATTATTTAATTAGGGATTCCAAAACTATAATCTTTATGGTTCTTTCTGCATATATTAGAAGGCATTTTTCTAGAAAGAACTTTCCCTCATTCCCTATTTGCCTACCCAGAAATAAAGTTTAAACAGTACAAAAGGGATTAATGCTTGAATCTTTCCCTTTCTGTACCAATTTTCAGAATAATGAGTGTGTAACTGTGTTAGCTCTCTGTGGTTGCTGTAACACATTACTACAAATTTGGTGCCTTAAAACAGACAAAAAATTATTCTTTCACAGTTCTGGAAGTCTTAACGTCTGAACTAAGTTTTACTGGGCCAAAATCAAGGTGTTGGAAGGGCCATACTCCCTCCAGTAACTCTAGAACATAATCTACTTCTTGCCTGTCCCAGCTTCTGGTGGCTGCCAGCACTCTTTGGTGACTGCACAGTTCGAATCTTCAGGACCAGCATCTTCAAGTTTCTCACCCTTCCTTGCCTGTTTCTGTTACCTGGCCATCTCCTTTGTGTATGTGGTATAATCAAATTTCCCTCACCTCTCTCCTACATGGACATTTGTGATTATACTTTGGGTCTACCCAAAAAATCCAGGTAAATCTCCTATCTCAATATTTAACTTAATCAAATCTGCAAAAACTCATTTGCCAAATGAAGTGACATTTACAAATTCCAGGGATTAGGACCTGATGTCTTCAGGGGCCACTTATTCAGCCTACTGCAGTGCCCTAGTAAACTCCCATGGTAACCAAGGAGCTGGGGTTTTATGCTTTTTATATATTTATTATCATGAATTCATGGGTTTTAACATAACTAATATGCTAGCATCTACTGAATTCATTATTCTTTTTGATGGTCAAATTGCCCCATCTTTAGCCAGTTGAAGCCCCTTCAAATTGACTTTGTCTTTTTTTACTCCCATCTTTAGTAAAATATAATTGACACATGACACTGTGTAAGTTTAAAATGTATGAGTTGATTTAATACACTTAAGTATTGCAGAATGATTACCACCATGACATTTGCTAACCCCTGTACCTCCCACATAGTTACCATTTCTTTTCTGTGGTCAGAATGTGTAAACTGTACTCTACTCAGTAACTTTCAAGTATATAATACAGTATTATTAACTATAATCACTATGTTTTACATTAGAATCCTCAGAACTTAAAGCCTATACCCTTTGACCAACATCTCCCCATTTCCCTTTACCACCTAACTCCTGGTAACCACCATTCTACTTTGTTCCTATGAATTTAGCTTTTTTATAGATTCCACATATAAATGAGAACTATAGCATTTGTCTTCCTCTGACTTGTTTCACTTAGCATAATGCCCTCAAGATTCATTCATATTGTTGCAAATGGAAGGATTTCCTTCTTTCTCATGGATGAACAGAACTTCATTGTAAAAAATACACTAAGCCTTTTCAAAATGGAGGCAATTCTAGAGCATGTCTTTTCCTTGAATCTTTGTGCTCGGTCAGACCTTTGCACTGGGTTAAAACATTCTTTTACAAACAATTGTTTGTAAAGCCAGCAGGAAAACAGATATCCTGACCACAAGACTGATGACTGTGGATTCTCTATCTGAAGACAGAATCAATAACCAATCATATACAGCCAAGAGTTGCTCAGCCTGTTAGCATCAACAGGAATTCCTTCTTCTTTTCATGTCATTATTTCTTTCCTTTTCTCATTAAAAACCCTTGTTTTCACCCTGTAACTGGGACAGTATTGGGTTTCTGCCTAAATCTGTACTACCCAAACTAGTTCTTTGATCCCAAATAAACACTTCTTGCCTCTCATTTCAGCTTTTTAATTTCAGGTTAACACCATATACCACATCTTCACCCACTGACAAATATTTAGGTTGTTTCCATATCTTGGCTACTGTGAATAATGCTGTAATGAACACAGGAGTGCATATCTCTTCAAGATTCTGAGTTACTTCCTTTGAATATACAAGGTCTGTCCAGAAGGTCTCCAGCCATGTAATAGGAAAGAGACATTTTTTGAAGAAGATACAAGATACAAGAAACATTGTACATAAGACAATGATGCCTCAGTCTCCTTCAAAGTAGGCACCTTGGGAACTCACACAGTTCTCCCAACTGCCCTCAGCTGTCTCGTATTTTCTTCAATCTCACCCACAATCTGAAATCTCTTCCCTTTCAAAGGTGATTTTAGTTTTGGTAAAAGCCAGAAGTCACAGGGTGCCAAATCTGGGTTGTAGTGGGGCTGAGTCACCTTGTGATTTGAGTTTCCCCAAAATACTCTGCAAGAGATGTGATACATGAGCAGGTGTGTTGTCATGATTAAGCTGCCAATCACCAGTTGCCCATAGTGGCAGCCTTCTGAATCATATGAATAGTTTCTACAGGAACATTCAAGCTTAACGCAAAATTTGATGCAGATTCACTGCTCTACTCACTCAGTCATTTTGAATGTAACAGTCACACAATACGCATGCTCACTCAACAGCATCTACCACCCCTACTGACTAGTATAGTGAAGTCATCATTGTTCATGCATGTGCATTCCAGTCCACTCTCCTTGCCTGCCAAGTTATATCAATGTACCAAAACAGTTCTTGCTATATTAACAATGGCTAAACTTTTTCCACACAGACCTTGCATACCCAAAAATGAGACTGCTAGATCATACAGTAATTCTGTTTTTAACTTTTGAGATACTTCCATACTGTTTTCCATAGTAGCTGTACCAATTTACATTTCCACCAATAGTGCAAGTGCTCCCTTTTATCATATCCTTGCCAACACTCAGATGTTGTCTTTTTGATGCTTGCCGTTCTAATAGGAGTGAGGTGCTGTCTCACTGTGGTTTTGATTTGCCTTTCCCTGACGATGAATGTTGTCAAAGGCCTTTTCATGGATCCATTAGCCACTGGATATATTGTCTCTGGAAAAAATATCTTAAGTTCCTCTGACATTTCTTAATCAAACTGGTTATTTTGCTACTGAGTTGTATGAGCTTCTTATATATTAACCCCTTATCAAATATATGATTTGCAAATTATTTTCTCCCATTCTATAGGTTGTTTTTTCATTTTGTTCATGGTTTCCTTTGCTGGACAGAAGCTTTTCTTTTTAAAAGCTTTTTTTTAAAAAAATATTTTTATTTACTTTTAGAGAGGGAAGGGGAGAGAGAAAGAGAGGGAAAGAAACATCAATGTGAGAAATATCAATTGGTTGTCTCTCATAATTACATGCCCTAACTGCGAACCAAACCTACAACCCAGGCATGTGCCCTGATCAGGAATCTAAGAGATGACCTTTTGCTTTGCTAGACGATGCCCAACCAAGTGAGCCACACTGGTCAGGGCTGGGCAGAAGCTTTTTAATTTGATGCAGTCCCACTTGATTATTTTTGCTTTTGTTGCCTTTCCTTTTGGTGTTAAACTCAAAATATCAATGCCAAGAGTGATGTAAAAGACATTTTTTCCTGTTTTCTCCAAGGAGTTTTACAGGTCTTACATTCAAGTATGAATCAATTTCAAGTTGATTTTGTGCATGGTATAAGATACTGATCTAGTTCATCCTTTTGTATGTAGTTAGCCAGTGTTGCCAGCACCAACTATTGAAGAGACTCTCCTTTCCCCACTGTATATTCTTGGTTCCTTTGTTGGAAATTCAGTGACCACGTATATATATTTGGCTTTATTTCTGGGCTCTCTATACTGTTTCAATGGCCTATGTGCCTATTTTTATGCCAGTACCATACTATTTTAGCTTTATACTACAATTTAAAACCACAAAGTGTGATGCTTCCATCTTTCTGAAGATTTGTTCTTTCTTAGGACTGCTTAGGCTACTCAGGATCTTTTGTGAGTCTATACAAATTTTAAAAGTATTTTTTCTATTTCTGTGAAAAACTCCCCGAGAATTTTCATAGGGATTGCACTGAATCTACAGTCACTTTGGGTAGTAACGACTTTTTAACAATATTAATTCTTTTGATCCATGAAATTCTGTGTGTGTGTATGTGTGTATAAATAAAAATATGTGTGTGTGTGTATATATATTTTATATTGATATTTATTTATTTATTTATTTTTAGAGAGAGGGGAAGGGAGGGTGAATGAGAGGAAAAGAAACATCAGTGTGTGGTTGCCTATCACATGCCCCTCACTGGGGACCTGGCCCACAACCCAGGCACATGCCCTTACTGAAAATCAAACCGTCAACCCTTTGGTTCACAGGTCTTCACTCAATCAATCCACTGAAATGCACCAGCCAGGGCAAGATTCTTTGTCTTCTTAAAGTAACCCTAGAAGTAGTTAATAGTTTCTCCGTTTTCTATTATGTCAAGATGTTCTAGGTTTCTCTTGTACATTTTCTTCCCAGAACTGAAATCACTCTTTTTCTAAAGACAGATGTTTAATCATTTATACTTTATTAATAAATCTTACTGCAAATTATAATTATTTAAGTAAGAAATAAATTGAAATGTAGGGAATATAATATTGTTTCCCAAAATGGTCCACATTTTTTTATATTTGTTTTATTAATAGACAGGTTTGAAACAGTATATGAGTAATCAACTTATTTCATTTCTAATTAGTTTAGATGAAATAAAGCTAAAATTATTTATTGCTAAAAAATACCAATTAGTTTCTCCACTATGCCTTCACATTATTCAATTTTCCCATCAATCTCCATTTAAATAGCTCTCTAATGCAGGACACAGTTTAATTCAAATAAACTGGTCAATTTTTATCCCTATTTTAATACAAAACACAAAGCTGGAACCACAAATTAATAGTTCATTCTGATTTGATATAATTAACCCACTATAATTTTATGGTATTTTAATAAATGATCCTTCTTCAAAAGCAATTATTAGCCCTGGCTGGCATGGCTCAGCAGATTGAGTGCCAGACTGAGAACTGAAGGGTTGCCAGTTCGATTCCCAGTCAGGGCACATGCCTGGGTTGCAGGCCAGGTCCCCAGTGGAGGGGCACTCGAGAGGCAACTATACATTGATGTTTCTCTGCCTCTTTCTCCCTCCCTTCTCTGTCTAGAAATGGAAAAATAAATTTTAAAAATAAGGTTATTACTAGATAACAAAGACAGAAGTAAAAATTTTAATTCGGATCCAAATTATTTTTCTTAATAATTTAGATGAAGGCATTCTAATCAACTCTTGATTAGTAAAGTGGTTTACTGACTAGAAAACATTTTCAACCACCTTTATGTGTTATTTCCTAAGTACTGAAGTTTACCAATTCATATATTAGATAGCTAAACAGGCCCTGGCTGGTGTGGCCCAGTGGATTGAGCACTGGCCTGCAAACCAAAAGGTTGCTGGTTCGATTCCCAGTCAGGGCACATGCCTAGGTTACAGGTCAAGCCAGGTCTCCAGTAGGGGGCACCACACATTGCAAGAGGCAACCACACACTGGTGGTGCTCTCCCTCTCTCCCTCCCTACCCCTCTAAAATAAGTAAATAAAATCTTAAAAAAAAAAAAGATGGCTAGACAGTCTATAGATTTACTCTAACAAATGTTCTACACTAAATATATGCAAACTTTTCCACCTATAACATTTAATCAACTAACACATAATGAATGCCTACTTTGATCCACTTGGTTTGAAAAATGAATAGGGTCTGAATTACTCCTCTTGGTTATTTCTAGAAATTGGTTTATTTTCCCTCCTCCCTAAAGACACACAGCTTTGAAATTCTACTTGTTGAAGCCATCACATATTCTGGGGTTATTCCTCTTTATTCTTTTTTTTTTAATTTTATTTATTTTTAGAGAGGGAAGGGAGGGAGATAGAGATATAGAGAGATAGAGAGATAGAAAGATAGAGAGAGAGAGAGAGAGAAAGAAACATCAATGTGCGGTTGCTGGGGGTCATGGCCTGGAACCCAGGCATGTACCCTGACTGGGAATCGAACCTGCAACACTTCGGTTCGCGGCCCGCGCTCAATCCACTGAGCTACTCCAGCCAGGGCTCTCTTTATTCTTAAATATTAGTTTCTGACTATCACTTCTCTAATACAACTTCAATGATATTGTCCCCTACCTTACTTCAGTGAAAGACCAACTGGTTTTGAAGTGTGATCTTGGCCCCCGGCAGCAGGGAGGGAAGGGGAGACGCATGTCCCTGAAACCTTTTCAGGAGGTTGGCAAGGTCAAAACTATATTCATAATAATATTAAAATATGACTTTCCTTTTTCATTATGTTGACATTTACACTGGTGGTGCAAAAGCAAGAGTAAGTTAAACTCGAGCCTTTTTAGTGTAAATCAAGGTGGTAATTATAGGGAACTGTTCCTCGAGGCATGGGAAATGTAGCCCAGCCCCCACTTGGAAAGACCAGTGGGGAGCGAGGTCCAGCACACAGGACCCACATCCACGGATAGGTTTTCCCGTGGGGAATCAGGCCTGCATTGTACCTGGACTGCTACGAGACTTGCTTTTGCTAAAACTCCCTCACCCTGGATTGAGGCAGCAAATGTTTACTACATAGCTCTAAAGTAACTTCCTAAAATCTGTGCTAAACCTTCCAGGTATGGAGTGTAACCAGTTCAACCACTTTTCCCTTTGATCTGAAACATCCTTCTCTTTGAAGTAATTAGCAACATTCTTTTCTTTGTTATCTGTAAAAAGTAATCATCTACAGCAAACCTGTGCATAGTAAGTGAGGACCATCCTCAGTGTAATGTACCCAGAAAAGCAATAAAAGCCTGTCTAGGCAGGACCCAGGGCCCTCTCTCTCCCTCAGAGAGTGGCCATGCCATCCCTTTTTCTCCACAGGACTTCTGTAGTCCATGCAAATTTGTATCTTGCAGCCAAAACGCATGGACTTTGCAGGCCAGAGTCCGCATCAGGTAATGATGCCAGACTTTACTAGTAGTTGCTGTATTCTTCACTATGCACTTGCATAAAAGAAACAGACTTATGCTTCTGGAAAGATGGAGCAAATGTACTTTTTCCTATTCTTCCTCCTAAGGGAAATTAAGAATCTTGAATATTACGTATAAATCAAACGGAGATCTGAAAGGTGAAGAGAAGGCAGACCAGCTAGGAACTTCAGATCAGAGGAATGGAAACTCATGTCAGGGAGTAAACTGCCTGAGTATCCTTCTGTCTCACATATCCCAGATGTGCAGCTGAAGAAGCCAATAGCACAGAAAGGCCAACAAGCATAGCCTAAAAAGTCCCAACAAAAGTCTGCTCTCTAGCCAAAGGACAAAGAAAGGGCCACTCAGCAAGACTTCTGGGACACTGCATTCTCCCAGTGTTCTTTGTACATCACTGATTTCTTCTGCCTCCTCGTTTGTTCTTTATCATTTCCTTATCCCTTAGCACTGGAGTGCTACAGTGCTCAGTCACTGGACATACCTCTTTTCTAACTCATTCACTCTCTTAGTGGCTTAATCCAGTTCACAGTTTAAAGTACTACTCCCTATAGGCTCATAACTCCAAAATAGCACCTCCACAATGGACCTCTCTCGTGACTTCAAACTCAAGTGTCCAAGTGCCGATTCAACATCTCTGTTTGGATTTAACAAGCTCAAAACTAAACTTCTGATAACTCCTTTCCCCACAGAAAGACTCTACCTACTATAGTTTTCGCCAAATACTGACACTGCATCCTTTCAGGTACACACAAACTTTTTTCTTTCTTTCTTTCTTCCTCCACACTCAACCTACCATAAAATTCTGTCAGCCTCTCCTTCAAATATATCCAGACCATTTCTTACAACCTCCATTGCTACTACCCTGTTCTAAGCCAATATGATTTTTGCCTAGATTAAAACACCTCATAACTAATCATATTAGTTTCCTGAGGCTGCCATAACAAAGCACCACAAACAGTATGGCTCAAACAATAGAAATTATATTGTTTCACAATCCTGGAAGTTAGAAGCCCAAGATCTAGGTGTTGACGTGGCCATGCTTCCT
The DNA here is from genome assembly GCF_019186645.2 of Phyllostomus hastatus. Lineage (NCBI taxonomy): Eukaryota > Metazoa > Chordata > Mammalia > Chiroptera > Phyllostomidae > Phyllostomus > Phyllostomus hastatus. Next base: position 46,068,765 of record NW_025334041.1, read on the forward strand.
TTGATGTGCCAGAGAAAAATTTGTTCCAGGACCATCTCCTAGTTTCTGCTAGTCCCTTGGCCTGTAGCAGCGTACATTCAATCTCTACATGGCACTCTCTCATGGGCATGTCTTTCCCTATATTTGCTTTTTATAAAGACACCAGTTATACTAAACTAGAGGCCCAATCTATTTTATTATGACCTCACCTTAATTAATTACAACTGCAATAATCCTATTTCCAAAAACATATTCTGAGGTATCAGGGGTTAGAATTTCAACGTATGAATTTCTGGAGGAAACAAGTCAATACATAACACTAGTCTACAAGCTTATATCCTTGCAACTTTCTGTTGATCTCAACCTCCACCTTATTTAAACTATTTCAGCCTCAATCCCTGATATTCTTTGAATATAAAAGGCATGCTCCAACCCTTGTACTCTCATATAAATCTCTGCTTGGAATATTCTTTTTTGCAGATCTTCTCTGTCTTCCCTATTTAGAAAAAAATAACTACTTTCCCCCATCCACTGGATTTGCCCTTCCTCTACTAATATATCATATCAGACAGACATACTAATTGTTAACTTGCTTATTGCCTATTTTCTTCAACCACACTATAAGCTATAAGTGGGCATGAATTTTGTTCCCTGTTCTATCTCCAGTATCTATAATAGTGCCTAACACACAGGAAGTGCTCAATAAATATTTGTTTAATAAATAAGTGAAATTAAAATCTGGAAGAAACTGGAATCTGGAAGAAACTTTATACAAGAGTGAATAAGATTTGGTCCCTTCAGTTAGTTAATAACTTAGTGTTTTAATAGATTCCATAATACAATTCAATTCTAATTCAGAGAGAATCATTTTTTAAAAAACATTCAAGTGTTATAAAAAATTCACTGATGTAAAACACATTATATATTTTTAGTTATCTGCTGGTCGTTTTCACATTGGTATAACAACTACAATTCAAATGCAGCCAACCTAAAATTAGTTGATGCATCTTTCCCCACAAACCTACCCCACAGAGAACTGATAAGTTTGACCTTTACTATCTCTTCCATATATTCCTTTCTTTGTCTCCTGTCCCAACTCTAGTCCAGGCCCAAATTTCCTCTAATGTAAACAGCTACAAAAGCCTCAAAAATAACCTTTCTAGCCTTCAGTCTTTCATCCCCTCCAACCCACTTATTCAATAGGTTTTCAGGGTACTCTTCCTAAAGCATATTTGTAGCTCCAAAATTCTCACTACCTCCTCTCACTATCTAGAAAACAAAATAAAGTGTTTTAGTATAGTCTCAAGACACTCCATGATCTGCCACAACCTACTATTCTAGTCTTCTTTTTATCCCATCATATTTATAACCCAATAAAACTAGCCTATTTGATATTCCCTGGCCTCCACTCCCATCTGTATGTATTTGCTTATATAATTCCTCCATCTGAAATTCCTCTTCTTCAGTTTTGTCCTATTAACATCCTGACCATTCTTTTAGGTCTCTCTCAAATATAACCTCTTAAAACTGTACTAGATGTGCCTAAGTCAGTATTTTGCATTTTATGGTTATCACTTATCACATTCTGCATATAGTCATATGCCAATTAATGTGTCATAACTCTTCTATTAAACTAAAGCTCACTTTAGGTTAGAAATACACCTAAAACATTTTTGTACCCAAAAAGCACCTTGCATGGTGCACTGTACATAGTGAGACTCAAAACAAATATATGGCAATTGAACTAATAAACAAACCAATTTTCAAATAAGAGATGATATAATGAAATTAAATACTTACAATATATATAGTCTGGTCCTTGAGATTTTTAGCTTTGGTTACTTGTTTAAACAAGCGAACAAAGTCATTAAATGTGTCACAGGTTATTTGAGTAAAACATCTATCCTCTGAAGAACTAAGATGATTCAGCTTGTTTAAAATTTGTTCCAAAAGCAGCCTCAAGGTAAAGCATTCAACACAATTCATAAAGACATGTGGGAGCTGAAAACAAAATACAAAAAAAATAATGTAAACAGTAAACACACACATACAATTTGGCTCTGCTGTATAGTTCCCACTGGCCCTTCTAGACCTACACCCCATACTCTCCCAACCAGCTCTGTGTCCCAGGAGTCTGTACATTATACACTGTATCACCCAGACTCTCTTACTTTCCCACACTGACTGGATTCAGCCAATGGAAAGAACCAGCAGAGGACTGAAGGAGAGTAGTAAGAGAAAAAAGTTAAGTATTTATTCTCTTGATTCCCAGCCCCACCCCTCAGGGGCCTACAGTTTGACAGTGGCTTTGCCCTTCTACTAAAGGCCATACCTCCAGCTGGGTAGCCCTTAATGGAAGGCTACAGTTCTTAAAGGGGGCCAGTAACAACTCCTTCCTGTGACTCACTCAGGTCTGGGAGATAAAGACTATCTCTGCTTTACTACCCCTTATTGGTTCCCTTAACATTAATTAATTCAACCTTTGTAAAATAGTCCCTTCATTAAATTCATTTCAATTATGTAAGTTTGCCATTTGTTTCCTACAGGGATTCAAAGCAAACTTGTACTTCTTCTAAAGAATTATATAAGGAAACCCATGTATACTTGAAGGTTAAAATCCTTAGCAGAAATTTCATATTTATAATTTTAAGATAATAACCTTAGTGATCAATGAACCTCGACCAAAAAAAGAATTTTAAGAGTTAAAAACTCTGAGGATTGAGAACTAGCTCTTCGTTTAGAGAACCATCAAAATGGAGGTAATTTCTGAAATAACAAGGAAATAAAAGCCTTCCTCACAAATACGGTCTGTTATAAGGATGAAGTCACAAAAGCAGTACTGATAATTCAGAGGAACATAACTTATGACATATGGCATGAATAATGGAACCTAAAACTATTTTTAGTAATAGTCTATAAATCTCACCCAATAAAGGGGCTTTTCTTTCTTTGAGTAATGATATAACTAAGGTTACATTACATTTACTTAGGCACAGTTTTACCAACATTTACTCCTTTATCCTCATTCCTTTATAAACTAGAAGCTGCAAGCACTCCATTATGAATGTGTCTTATGTACGACTACGCCCTTGCACATGACCTTTAATGGCAGCATAGTCTAAGTGTCTCTTTGTGTACCTGTACCAGAAACAGCAATAATTAATTAAATGATTAAACAGCAGTGAAAATTGTGTGTTAAAAAGTGAAATATGTCTTAAATATGTAACTTCCTTATTCAGTTTTCATGCTTTTTTCAATATATATATATAATTAGACACTTCATACAAGGGGTTCTCAAATGCAAATACCTGACCCAGGACCTTGTACACTCAGATTCTGAGTCTCGAATGAATGCCAGGTATTTGTTAAAATGCACAGGTGTTTTTAGGTATTGAAGGCTAAAATTCAAAGTTGGTAAGGTGTTGAGGATAACCTCAATAAACTCATAGTCTTGAGCCAGCAAAACACAAATACAATATAAAAGCTAAAAGCACTATATATTATGACAGAATTAAGCACCGAATACTTAGGTTGAACAACAGAGGAGAATCTAACACACCTTAGGGAGTCAAGAACAGCTTCCCAGAGCATAAGCAGAAGAACACCTAGCAAAGTACATATGCATTTGCGAAGCAACAGGGTAATAGAGGCCAAGTGAGTGAATACATGGAAGCTACTCCAAGCAAAGGGAACACTAGGTGCTAAAGTCGGAAAGTAAGAGAGAGCAGGAACTAACAGTTGTGCAGTATGCCATATAAACATGCACCTTCAGAGCTAGAGCTTAGGACTGCAGCTAGCAAACTACACGGTCTGTGGGGCAATTGTTTTGATAAAATTGTGTGAGAACATAGCCACATCTGTTCAGATAGATAATGTTCACAACTGCTTTCATGCTAAGGCAGAGCTGAATAGTTGTGATATAAACTATATGGCTCATAAGCCTAAAATACTTATCATCTGGTCCTTAAGAAAAAGTTTGCTTACCCTGGATTAGAACATGATAGAGGGTGTGGCAATAATCATTAATAATAGCAATTAACCTTTACTGAGTGCTTACTATATACTAAGTACTGTACTAAGGACTTTTCATGTATTAACTCACTTAATCCTCACAATTCCAAATGTTGTCAGTATTAGTGCTAGTTTTCAGATGGAGAAAGTACTAAGTGGTAAATCCAGAAGAACATGAGTCTGCCAGACTCTATAGCCCAAATTCTTAGTGATTATGAAAGATAAACTGAATCCAGCTCATGAAGGGTCTTACATATCAGACAAAGCATGGATTGCACTGCAGAGACTATTACAGAAATACATGGAAGAAACAATGGTAACTGAAACTGAGTTAGTTATAGCTATGATTGAAGGTACATGAGGTTAAGACATTAACAATGTGGAATGAGTAGAACATATTTACTGGGTCAACTTACTTAACAAGAGAGGATGAAGCAGGAGTAAATAGTAAGTTTTGACAACTATGTGAATATTGAGACCATACACTGTGATAGACAATATGGAAAGAAAGACAGAGTAAAGGTGGTATATTCAGTTTAGTGTACATGGAGATTCAGAATCATCAGTATCAATATTCTAGATACAACAACAACAAAAAAACAGATTTTAATATTTTTGAAGAATTTATCATGTGTTTTTTTCCATATAGTGTACCAGCCAATTAAAATTAGAAATAAAAAATAACTTTCTAATATCAAGGCTAAAATTATCTAACAATCCTTTCTGAAGCTTACTGTCTTTGAAGGTATTCAAACAAAAGCTGGTCAGAAATGTTTTATGTATACAATATTTCTCCATAGAAAAGTAAATTGGATTAAATAATCTCCCAGATCCCTTCCATTTCTAAGACTCTGAGTAAAAATCAATTAACACTGAGTATGGGGTTATTCTTACCTCTAAAGTTTTCAACAAGGTTTGTGTGACATAGGTCTTTCCACTGGCAGTATGTCCATAAATAAAAATTGAGGGAAAGCTGAAATGATGTCTCTAGGGGAGAAAAGAAGATTATCAGCCTGGAAAATTGAACTAATTGAAAATTGAACAAAACAGAAAATTAACATTTATTAGCTTGCAAGAAAGTTTTATGTGATAAAGTAAAATATTCAATCCAAATTATTTCAACAGTGAGAATAATGGAGTCATCACCACATCTTAAATTTACTTGACTCAAGCCTAAGCACTTTCTCTAAGACATTAAAATTTCTTAAAAATTTTATTTGGCTTATTTATTATATACTACATGTTTATACTTTTATATTATTGTACAAGTTTATATGAACAAACTTATATTTTCAAAGAAGATTTAAGAAATTTTTCCAGAATAATTTTGACCATACTCCACTTTTATCTTAACTCTTTTGTAAAGAATATAATCTTACAAAAAACTACTTCATTATACATTTTAAAGCTCTCAGAGCTAGTAGGATTTCAAAAGTCCTCTGTTCTAGCCCTGGCTGGCATAGCTCAGTAATCTCATGTAATCTCACGTAATCACAGAGCTAGAAGGATTTCAAAAGTCCTCTGTTCTAGCCCTGGCTGGCATAGCTCAGTGGACTGAGTGCGGGCTGCAAACCAAAGTATTGCAGGTTCAATTCCCAGCCAGGGCACATGCCTGGGTTGCAGGCCACAGCCCCCAGCAACCACACATTGATGTTTCTCTCTCTCTCTTTCTCCCTCCCTTCCCTCTCTAAAAAACAAACAAACAAACAAACAAACAGATAAATAAATAAATCCTTTAAAAAAAAGTCCTCTGTTCTTAGGAAAACTTACAGGATACTTTTGAGGTATGCACATTAAATTTACTTCAGCCTAAATGTCATTTCACCAAATAAAACATAGTAAAATCTACAAAGCATGTATTTCAAAAGACCTACTTCCAAGATTTTCTTGCAGAACATTGTTAGCTGACTAGCAAAAAGTAATTATTACAAATGTTTTAGTCATACAACAAACATTTATTAGACACCTATTAAATGCTGAAAACAATTGATATTTATCAATTAAATAAAAATTTAATTGATAAATATCAATTAAAGCCAAAACTACTGTGGAGAAGTTCATAGTCTAGTGAGAAGACACACATTTTAAAAATAATTACAAGAAAATTGGAGGATTCAATTTTCATGAGAAAGTAGAGTATCTATGATCATCATCTACCACTACAGTAAGTTATAAACATTTATTATATTCTAGCCACTAAGTTATACATTTCCTTTTGCAAGACAAATTGGAAATGAGATTTATACAGGAAAAACTTTTCTAAATAAACTAAAAATGCATATTTTAACACACTGATCCCTTTTTGAAAATGTATATACAATCTTGTAAATTAACTGGCTCAAAAATTCTGCCCCAAGAGTTAACCACATGCTTGCTGAGCATCTCTGCTATACAAATACTATATTTTACCTTTAAAGAAAAATTCAAGACATCCTTTAGCCAATTTTTTCAAGCTACACTAAAACTCTCCTTTTCTGGAATTCTGCCACACTTGTCTGCATCCATTATTTGGTGCTTAATAATATCCCACCTCATAACATCTTTTCTTTTTTTTTTTTTAAATTTATTTACTATCTTTTCTTCCCTTTTCTTTCTTTTTTATATAATCTTTTTTTTTAAGATTTTATTTATTTATTATTTTTAGAGAGGGAAGGGAGGGGGGAGGAGAGAGAGAGAAAGAGAGAGAGAGAGAGAGAGAGAGAGAGAGAGAGAGAGAGAGAGAGAGAGAGAGGAAAACATCAATGTGCAGTTGCTGGGGGTTATGGCCTGCAACCCAGAAATGTACCCTGGCTGGGAATCGAACCTGGGACACTTCAGTTCCCAGCCCGCGCTCAATCCACTGAGCTATGCCAGCCAGGGCACATCTTTTCTATTGTTCCCTCAAATTAAACTGAACTCTTGCATTGTTATTTAACCTTTTACCTTCATAGACCCCCCTAATATAAACTGTAATAAGCCAGGATCTGACCCAGTGCCTGACACAGAGAAGGTGCTCAGTGAGTATTAGTTGTTGAACAAATAAATAAATTTGCTTAAAAGTATGAACTAGTTTTTTGTATGTCCCACATGCAAAGCACCTTGCAGAAAAGTGGTATTAACATTGTTAAACATGATCTGCAAAAAGAGTACAGGTTAAAACACTTTCTGTGGTCCATACCATGGTGATATGGCTCATCTCTATTTGTCAATATTCTCTTTCAGGAGGAGCATTTCTGGTTGGAGTGATCTAGGTTTAACAATTCCAGAGAAGGAATGCATAGAGAATAACCAAGAAAACATTTCAGTGATAATATAGCTAACTGTAACTGAAAGCATTATGACTAAAATACTGAGGATGCAGTCATTGTCCTCTTACTTCCCTAACTAAGGTGCCCCTTAAGAGGAATGGTACTTTTCCCCTAATACTTCATAGGCCACCTCAGACTGCCATCCAACATTACCAGTGTGATGAAAGTACTTAAAGGATTTAAGACTGCAAAACATAAAATGGGGGATGGGAGGGGGACACAGATAATAAGAGTAACTCTAAATTGCCATCTTCTCTCCTTACAGATAAGATCCAAGTCTGAGTAATTCCATGTCTAAATAATGTGCATATAAAGATGGTGCGAATTTAAAAAAAAAAAAAGAAATACAAAGAAAAAAATAATAATGTATATGGTATAAGTTGGTGGTCTAGTTTCGTTTTTTTTTCCATGTACCAGTCCAGTTCTCCAAACCTCATTTATTGACAAGGCTAGGGCAAGAGAAATAAAGGGAAAAATTAACAAATGGGTCTATATCAAATTAAAAAATACAGTGAAAGAAACCATCTTCAAAATGAAAAGGGAACCGACCATATGAGAGAACATATTTGCCAATGATACATCAAAGGTTTAATCTCCAAAATATATAAAGAACTCATACAACTCAACAACAGGAAAACAAATCCAATTCAAAAATGGGCAAAGGACCTGAACAGACACTTCTCCAAACAGGACATACAGATGGCCCAAAGACATATGAAAACATGCTCAGTATTACTAGCCATCAGAGAGATGCAAATTAAAACCACAATGAGATATCACCTCACACCTGTCAGAATGGCCATCATTAATAAATCAACAAACAAGTGCGGGCAAGGATGTGGAGAAAAGGGAACCCTAGTGCACTGCTGGTGGGAATACAGACTGTTGCAGCCATTTTGGAAAACAGTATGGAATTTCCTGAAAACTTTAAAAATGGAACTCCGTTTTGACCCAGCAATTCCACTGCTGGGATTATATCCTAAGAATTTTGAATCACCAAGTCAAAAGAACTTAAAGCACCCCACTGTTCATAGCAGTACTATTTACAATATCCAAATGATGCAAACAGCCTAAGTGCCCATTAGCAGATAAATGGATTAAAAAAATTTATGGTAAATTTACACAATGGAATACTATGCAGCAAAAAGAAAGAATTCCTACCTTTTGCAACAGCATGGATGGAACTGGAGACTGTTACGCTAAGTGGAATAAGCTAGTCAGTGACAGACAAATACCATGTGATCTCACTTATAAAAGGAATCTAATGAACAAAATAAACTAACCAGCAAAACAGAACTAGAGGCATGGAAACATGAAACAGACTGATAGTGGCCAGAGAGGAGAGGGGAGGGGGATAATGGTGAAAGAAGGGGAAGAGGCTAGTCAAAGAACATGTGGGAATGACCCATGGACATGGACAATTATGGGGATTGACTGGGGGGTGGTGCTGGGGAGAGGAGAGCAAAGGAGGAAAAATTGGGACAGCTATAACAACTAAAAATATTTTAAAATAAATAAATAATGCATATAATCAAAAGCCCCCTCCCCAGGTGAGATTATAATAAAAAACAGATTAAGTTTTGAATTCGTGAATACTACGTCCTGCCTACGATTAAGACTCCCCTGCTGTGTCCATCCAGAGAAGATACTTAACCTTTCCTCTCTGATAGCACCTGAGGTGCTAGTCTAGAAGTATGGACTAGATCTGTTCAGGGACCTTACAATTCTGGAAAAGCCGATGAAGTTTTAAACATGAAGCACTGCTTTAGCCCTGACTTGTGAAAACCACCACCTTTCTATCCATATTTGACTTACACCAACTGTTATAGTTCATACTGAAATGTGCGAACTTATATTTGAATAAGTAACATTATTCAAACACTCCTGTTGTATTAAATGCCATTCAGTTGGGGAAAGATAAGAAACAACTACTATTGGCTACTGTGAGCTAACACCATCTCAAAAGTGCGGCGTGTGTAAAGGAACATGCCCTGAGCTAACATACTAAGCCAACGTAGAGCAGGCCGGTCCTTCCGGTGCAGTTTTCTTTTAAAGGGACTAACACAAGTTACTCTGGATGGAAGAGTGGGGTAGGTGTACAACACTCTCTATCTCAACGCAAAAGATGATTTACTGCCCCTCAATCCACACACCAAAAGTAAATAAATAAACAAGTAAACAAACACATCACAAGACCACAGAAACGTTTGCCCCCAGGATTTGGAAGAGAAAAAATAGTTTGACCGTAATACCTCTCCAAATAGGGACCGCAACGTGGACACTTGCGACTCGCGACAAAGCACCAGGTTTTCGAAGTGAGGCATTCTGGCGGCTCCCAGGGAGCGCCCCCGGACAGCTAATCTCACGAAATTAGCAGTACCTCTACCTCCACTTCACGGTAACTGCTCCCGCCGGAAACCTGACCAGAGGGGTTATGGGTGGGACTAGCGTGGCCGTGCGTCAGCTCACGTCAGCGCGCACAAGTACCTTTGTCCCGCCTTAGTTTCCAAGGGAACGAAGTATCTGTGTGTTCTGCGCTGAGGGACAGTTTTGCTGAGGTTGCTGGCTTCGGATAGACATCTCCCTTCTTGTTCTTTGCCACAAAGGCCGAGAGGACGAGAGGACGCAGGGATGCGCAACGGAGTTGGGGCTAGAAAGAGCTAAGGAGGTTGTGTAAGGAGGTCCGCAAAACCGTGGCTTCGATTTTCCCTACTTGAGGCCTCAAATTTAGAAACTTTGGGTACCCAGGAGCTTTAGACATGGAGCTCCACTGAGGAATGGAAGGTGGTCGTGGAGCGGAGGCCCGCTGCCATTCAGGGACTTCGCCTCCTTAAAGAAGTAGGGAAGCCAGACTCAGGATTTTGTTTTATTATTATTTTTTTTAACCTGAGGAGGGGGTAGGAAATTAGTGTCATTGCAGGCCAAGAAAAAACAAAAATGTTTGATTGGTTGAACAAACAACTTGGAACTGCTAGCCTTCATGCAAGCCTGAAACCGGACCTTGAAGTTCCTATACCCAAAGGGAGGGAGATCTAATGTACGTCCGTTAAGGCGTGGCAGAAGTGGAAATAATGCTACCTTCAGCATAAGGCCTCCTTGTGTATTTATTTATTCATGGGACACCTGCTAGAAGCCACACACTAGAAGATTCTGGAAATAAAAAGATAAAGAACAAGACAAATGTATGGTGAAAAGAGGACTTGGGGCCCTGAAACCCTGGATTGGGGCCACTCAATGACTTCTGAACAGAGGCCTTAGAAGAATCACTGAACCATTCATCTTGAATCTCAACTTCATTATCTATAAAACAGGATCCCCTGGCCAATGTGGCTTGGTTGGTTGGAGGGTCCTCCCATAATAAAAGGTCGTGGATTGGATTCTGGTGAAGACATATACCTGGGTTGTGGGTTGGTCCCTTTGGAGCGCCGAAGGCATCCAATAAATGTTTTTTCTCCCACACATAAATATCTTTCTCTCTCTTCTACCCTCCCTCCACCTTCTTTCTCTAAAACCAGTTAATATATCCTCAGGCAAGGATTTAAAAAATATGATAATAATACTAATAGCTGTTATTTCCAGAAGTAAAAGATTATATACTTAGTGCCTGGTACACCTAGATTTAAATTGTGGACATCATGATAAGATTTTTGCATTTGTGATGGTCCAAAGGATCTTTTGATAATCATAAGCTCCTAGAACTTATTAACTAATCAAAATCATATTTTTAAAGCAATAACTTAAATGCAGTTGCCTAAGTACTTTAAGAGAGAATTACAAAGGATAAAATGGGACTGTCATTCTTTCAATAGCTCTTCCTAAGGGAAACTAGCCCTACCATCTTAAGACTGTTACACGTTTTTATAAACTACATTTTTATAGCATTCAACAAAAGTATAACTAAATAATTATCTAAGTGTTGGTCTCCCTCTCCAGATGCTTTATTAGAGCAGGCCACCATGTATTCTTCACAGCTCCATTTCAGCATATACTGTAGTGCCTAGTGCATACATAAGGCAGTAAATGATTGTTGACCTAAGAGGAAATGCTTTTTTTTTCATTGTTCAACTACAGTTGTGCCCATCTTCCCCCCACCACTCTACTCTGCTGCACCCAGCCATACCTTCCACACTCAATCCTACCCACCCCACCCCTGAGTTTTCTTTGTCCATGGGGTCCTTTATACTCGTTCCTTGCTGAACCCCTTCTTTCCCCTGTTATACCTGTCCCTCTCCCCTCTGGTTACTATCAGTTTGTTCTTTATTTCAGTGTCTCTGGTTATATTTTGCTTCCTTGTTTGTTTTGTTGATTAGATTCCACTTATAGGTGAGATCATTGTCAGGATAGATTTAGCAAAGTTTCCCAAAGGAGGGAACCTGGAAACTAAATCAAAAGAAGGGTTCATGTAGACACCAGTATGGTGATTGTGAGGGATATGGAGGGGATAAATGATGATTGACAGAGACTTGACTTGCTTTGGTGAGCACACAATTCAGCCAGATCATGTGTTGTAGAATTTTGCACCTGAAACCCATGTAATTTTGTTAATGTATTCATCTTAATAAATACAATAGAAAGAAAAAAATAAAATATATAAAATAAAGAAAGAAAAACTGTTCACCTGTGAGACCACCAAAGGCATTCTAAGCAAAAGAACAAAAAGGAAAGAAAAAGACAAAAAGTGGCAAATTGGCAATTTCATACCAGGGACTAAAAAAAACTGCATGGCAGTGTGTCAGGTTGGGGACAATTTATGTCATGCTAAAAGATGGTATCCTAAGGAAGTCACAGGGAGCCAATGAATTTTAGGCAGAGAGGCAAATGATGAGACTTGACTTGTAGAAAGATCCCTTTGGCTACAGCTTGGAAAGTGGAATCAGTTTGACTTGTTAAAAAGACTATTGTGATGTTTAATTTATAAGTCATAATGGCTTAAACTAAAGCAATAAGGACAGGGGTGAGAGGGAATGACAATGAAGGTTTATTAAACATAATGTGGCAAGCACTGTGATATGTATATTATCCCATTTAAGCTTTAACAATGTTATAATAGAGATACTGTTGTTGTTCACCAAGTGGACAAACTAGCCAAGGTTAAATAATTTATCCAAAGTCTCACAGTTACTGTATACTTGAGCTTAGGTCTGGTGGATGCCAAAGCCCTTAACCTTTTCATTATATGATACTGAGAAAAAGCTCAATCTAGAGAAATTTAGAAATACATTTCATAGACTTAGTAGCTGCGTATATGAGATTGAGGGGTGAGTCACTGAGAATAGTGTTTAGGTCTGACTTAGGTGATTTTACATTTGTCAGTAATTAAATAAAAAATAAAGAATGAGAACATTTATTGACTTAGTTTTATCTTTATGACCAAAGTGAGTTTGTTATATTAAATTTGAAGTGTCTTCAGGATAACCAAGTAGAGAAGTTGAGTAAAAATAAGATCTGGAGCTACAAACAGTATCCTAGAGAAGGAATTAACAGAAGTCATCACCACATGGGAGTTGAGCCAGTGCTGGTTTAGATTACCCACAGAGAATGTGTTTGTTATTCAAATAATCCTTTAACAAATGTAGTAGTAGATGAAATAGTGTTTGGTGTTCCAATACTATAAATTATTTTCCTTAGAAAGAATGTGTTTTTAAGAAATACTAGTAAAAAGCTCACTGAAATCTTCTGCATGTATAATAGCTATTGTTTTGCCTTACTGTACTAAAATTCAAGTTTTAGTTAAAGGAAAAGTCAGGAACACCTACAGTCATAAGTAGATTGTTGACAGACCTAGGTAGGCCTAGGAGAAATGGAAAATCACCGGGCAAGAAAACTGTACTGTAGGAAACTGTAGCCTGGGAAAATACCTTCCTGGGAAACTGCCTGCTGACCCTACCCAGGACAAACAGATGCCCAGCTAAGATTAGGGTCTGGGGTTGGCCTACCTGGCATAACAGGATGCAGCTTTAACTTGAGCATGACAACATGTATCAAGAACAATGGTCGGCAGAAATGGAACCCAGCAACCAGCTCTAGCCAATCAGACTCTGACACCCCAACCAGTTACCCTTGGTGGGTTTTTGCGCTTAAAAACCCTGCCCTAAGAACAACTGAGCGAGTCCTAACCTCCCTTGGTTGGCTCCACTTTTCCCTCTTATTCCCTGCTAATGAACCCTGTTCCTTAGCTCACTGTGTCTGATTTCTTAAGTGACTCTGACCTAACGATTATTTCACTAGGCTTTCTACTTATCAGACTTAATTTTGTATACCCAAAATTCTGACAATACATATGACCCTAGTTTAAAGAATATAAGAACAATAATGTAGGAATGGTTTCTTATAGAAAAGAAAAAGTGAACACATCACAAGCCATGGATCACCAATAGTTATACAGTAAGGATGTTTTAAAGGGTCTTGAATATTGCCAAGTCTTTCAATCTGTAAACATGGAGCAAATAAGTATAGTATTTATGAATTAAAAGGATCTTTAACCCCAATTTTGATCTCTTAAATCTCAAACATTAAATAAATATGAAATGCCAGGAAATTTTATTTTCAAAACATAGCTCAAATGATTTATAGTAGTGAAAAGGAAATAAATGAAACTGAGTTTCACTATACTTTTAATGCTATCAATAATATCTTTGTACTCTTTTAATATTTGGTTACTTATTCTCTAGTTTTTAACTTACTGAGGTGTTTGCAAAACAAACATAGAAGCTTTACTCCTAAAATATCAGGTGACAAAATGTGCTTTCAGGTTAAATTTTTTAATGCCATTTTGAAAGTCTGATATACATTATGATGTTCTGTTATCCTAGGACCAATAAAGTACAAATTAATTGTTTAAAAAGTAATCAGGTATATAAATGTCATAAAGTTGTACACCTGAAATTTATTAATTAGCTGTGGGGGACTCCGGCCAGCAGAGTCTGCCTGTTGTGACTGGAGATGAGAATAAATGCACAGGAGACAGCAATCCTGTAGAGAAAAAGGGGACAGCACAGCTACTCTCTCAAGGGGAGAGTGTGTGTGAATGCCTCAGCCACTCTCTCAAAAGGAGAGCGCCCCGACACTTGCCTAGACAAGTTTTTATTGTTTTTCTCTGGTCTTACACCAGAGAAAGATTTGTTATCTATTACATAGAATATTATTGTCTACATTTTAGGTACAACCAAGGAAATGAAAATTACATGCAGAGGGGAATGGCAGTGAGCTAATTAGCTCTGTCCTTGGGAGAATTCACACAGGCTTTGGAAATTACCTTGAAGATAGACAATACACATTTGTTGTTTTAGACCAGGGTAATGGAGTTTTAGCAAGAGCAAGCCATAACAGTTAGTGTGCATTTTCTAGGCCTGATTCCCAAGGGAAAACTTGGTTTGAAGGTCTGGCTTCTGCCCACCACTTTGCTTCTGTAGGTTTTCCATACAGAGCTGAGTCAAATTCGCCAGACTAAAACAAACCAGTCCCCTACAATTAGCCAATGTTATCTCAATAAATTTAATTTAAAAATGTGAGGGTTGGATAAGAAAAAAAATCAAGCTGAAAGAAAATCTAAAAAATTGTGGATCTTAGTAATGGTGTCATAGAAACTAAAGATAAGCCCAAAAGTAGATGGAAAGCTTCAAGAAGATTTTATTTTAGCAAGTTAATAAATTAACAGTCTGCAAGTAAATCCATTGTTCCCCTCTGCTCAAATCTTCTTTTCTCCCCTCCCCACCAGGTCCTCACAATATATAAGACGGCGTTGCCTCAGGCCAGCATGGCTCTGTTGCTTGGGTGTTATCCCACAAACTGAAAGGTCACCAGTTTGTTTCCTGGTCAGGGCACATGCCTGGGTTGCTGTTTTGGCCTCTGGTCGGTGGGTGCTCATACAGAAGGCACCCAACCAAATGATGTCTCTCTCTCACATCGATGTTTTACTTTCTTTCTCCTTCCCTTCCTTCCTCTCTCTCTAAAACAAAACAATGCAAAACAAAAACAAACAAAAAACAGTATAGAACCCGCTCCCCACCTCACCCCTTATTTCCTTACCTCATCTGCTCCTCTCCCTTCATCTCAGGACCCTTCAGCTTCACTGGTCTCATTGCTTTATCTAGAAAATGCTGAGTATGCTCCAGCTTTTTGTGAATCTGCATTTGCTCTTCCTCCTGGAGTCTTTTCCTCAAACTTACTCCTATGGCTCACTTCTCAACTCCTTCAGGTGTCTACTTCAATGTCATCTAATTAAAGAGGCCTTGTTTGACCACCAAGTCTGCTACGCTCCATTCCGTTTTTCCTTTGTTTTGGTCCACAGTACTTATCATCATCTCTATATTTTCCTTGTTTATTATCAGTCTCCCACACTAAAATGTAAGCTGTTTTAGGGGCTTAAATAATCTAGAAAGGTTCCTGGTACAAAGCAGCCACTCAGTAAATATTGATTGAATTAATGACTTAGTCCAAATGACTGACATGAGTTCTGGCACAGACTACATGCTTAACTACATTTGTTTACTAAAATAGACTACTAAGGGAAAATTACTGATAAAGCAAAATACAAAAAAAGTCCTAGTTTTAATTGCAAAGATGATTGCTTTCTGTGTCTTTTAAATATGGCAGCCCATCCTTACTCAGCAGTCTGATTATTGTAGTTATAGCCACTTTAAGGACTACCCTGAACCTAAAATAAAGTAAAAAATGGTTGTTGTGCAAAAAATAAACATATAAATAAATACAATTGGGGTAAAGTTCAAATAGTTTGCTCTGAAATTAAATTAACTTTAGGTCCTTTGGCCACCTACTGACAAGGAAATTTGAATGTTAAGGACCATCATGGTATTTAGAAAGTGGGTAATACATCCTTAGTACCATTTTAGACATTTATGAAAGTCACCCTAAATAGATGAGGACATTGTTTAGGGTATTATCTGAAAATAAAGCAAATATTTTTTCCAAAATAAATATATTTCATAACATATAAATAGTGAATAAATAACAATTATCTATATTCACATATTAGGAGAAAACATGAAGTAGATTTAAAAGCATGTCATACTTAGGCAGGTTGCTATATCATTACATGTACCTTCTCTAACATTATTATAAATCTCTCTTTAATTCAGTCTAAGCATAATGTCCAACTTTCTCCCTCCCTCTATTTACCCCCTGTAGTAAGTAGAATGATTGCTTTCCAAAGATAGCCATGACCTAATTCTAGGACCTGTGAATATATTAGATAACATGGCAAAGGGGAATTCAGACTGCAAATGGAATGAAAGTTATCAGCTGACCTTGAGATGGGGAGAGGAAACTGTATTATCTATGTGGGCCCAGGATAATCACATAGCTCATTATTAGTGGAGCAGGGAGACAGAAGGAGGAGAACCAGAGAGAGACAGTGTGAGAATGGTTTGTCCTGACATTCTTGCCTTGGAACTGGGAGGGATGGGGACATGAGCCACAGAATGCAGGCAGCCTCTAGAAGCTGGAAAGAGGAAGGGACTGGATTGTCCCTTAGAGCTTTCAGAAAGGGATGCAGCCTTGTCAAACCTTGATTTTAGTCTAGTGAGAATTATTTTAGACTTCTAACCTCCAGAACTATTAATATAAGAAAAAATTATGTTTCTTTAAGCCACTAACTGTGTGGTGATTTGTAATAGCAGCAATAGAAAACTAATACACCACCTGTTATATTAGAGTTCATTCTGATTTTTATGCTAGGACAAAAAGTTATATATACTCCACTGATTAACACTCATATTGATTAATTTTCATAAGAATCTAGTTTTGAAAAAACTCAGGGATATTGAAGTGATTAAAAAGGATATTTCTCTCATAGACTTTAAGAGTGAGGGTTATTATACAATATACCCTGAAGTATTATAACTTTTTTTATTGCATCAACATATAGAACAACTCCATTAGAATTACATCAAAATATAAAATACAAAAAATGGTGGAAACAAAAACCAGGAGGATACATACCAGACCTTTGCTTGACTAGTTTCAAGAGATCTTGCCTGGGAGAGTATTTCCCGCTCTGCTCCTAGGAGTAGAGGGTTTTTTCTTTTTACCCTTCTTTCAGCTCTACAGCTTTTCACATGTAGCTTGAAAGTGACAATGTTTGTTGCCTTTCTGCCAAAGACTTGTCATAAATCTTAAGACCTTTTGGGCTCACTGCCAATGTACATAGAAGCTAATATTATGGCACTGGCTTTTGAGAAAAGAAAAAGCTTTTATTGTGAAGTCTAATGGCAAAAAGACAGGAGGCAAGGCTCAAATGTGTCTCCATGATTCAGGGTGAGTTTTAAGGGTTTAGGAGGAACAGGCTGGTATTCACAAGTGCTGGCAGGGCAGGTTTTGGTTTGGAGGGCTTTGAAACTTGACCATTTATGATGAGATACGGTCAGTGGCTTTAGCACTGACCTTCCTGGACAATGGACTTTTTGCTTCAAAAAGGGTTTCTCTGTTCAAGTTCTAGTCATGTCCTAGTCCTTTGGTTCCATTGGGGTGGTGGGGGCAAGACTTTGGTTCCACTTGCAACTGGAGGTCAAATTGCTTTCCTCTGCACATGGTTTGGCTGCATGACCTAAAGTTTTGGTTGGTTGTCTCTTAAAAGCAACTCAATATCTTGTTAGGATCAGTTTGAGCAGGTTGTGCAGTTACAAATCTCCCATTTTTTGCTATTTAGTCTTTTATATAGAGAGAATAGGGAAAAAAAGCCTAGGCTCAGTTAAAGAGTGGATAGCTTCAAGATGGAGTCAGATTTGTTTATCCATTGTATTTTTTTCATTTGGCACTTACAATCTCACATGCCTATGTCTTCCTTCCATGATGGTCCCTGAGACTTACAGCAGGCATTCTGGGTGTTCAATCTGCAAGGGAAGACCACAGCAACAGTAGAGGTAGCAGCAGGCCAGGACACCTGTACCTTAGTTTGAGATAAAGAATAAAGAGTAACTTTTATCATTATGTCCTACAGCACCTGAACCATGACCACTGTGATGATCATTAGGGAGAAAGAAAATTTGAGGTTTGAAAGCTGCTTCCTGATGATTAGAATAGACTGTGCTGGTCTGCCTGCAGTCCTCTCAGTGCACTCTCAACCTCCTTTCCTTGATTTGTTCTGATTTTCCTCTCCCTCCTTATAAAAACCCCTGCCTTTACTGAAGTGGAGAAAAGGGCTTTGGGATGAGAGTCCCCCATTCTCTCATGTGGCCAGCATTTGAATAAATCTCTTTCCTTCTCACCAGCATCTGTGGAACGAGTTTGGCCTTTGTTGTGGCAGGCAACTGGCCCTGTGTTCAGTAACACTCCCATGCCTAACCCCCTTTCCCTGAGCCTCCTTAAAAATTGACAAAAGCACTACTATAGCAGGTGGTTTCAACAGAATATCTCTAAATTATTGTTAGGTTTGAAAAACAATTAACAAGCTTGATATACCAGACAAAGTCATGCAACAAATAACATAAAGAACTCACCTTTCTAAGTTAAGCTGACTAACAGCTACCAGGGAGTAAAGCAAAACTAACCAGATTTTAAAGGATTGGTTTCATAAAGATCATATGCATTTGGAGGTCAGCAAATGTTCTAGGGGTGAAATGCCTGAAGGTTGAGTCTTTATCTTTTGAAGTTAGTTCCTAGGATTCTTATACAAACATGCTGTTTATCGATAATTCCCATATTAGTCAGAGTCAACATTTACAGAGACAATGTCAGAAGAATGATGGAGTGGGTTGTAATTCCCCAATGTTACAGGAGGACCAATTTTAAAGAACACTTTCCAAGGGATCGCAGCTAAAGATACTGCTTGTATTTCTTTTGATTTTAGAAAGAATTTTTAAGGTGACTAGGTCAATGACTTCCCAACTTCAAGCCAATTAGTGTGGGATTCCAATATCCAAACTTACCATAATGCTTTGGATGCTGAATTTTGTTCCCCTCAATGTAGACAATGTGATGTGTGGTTCTTTGCAAGAACCAGACACCTTTTATTCACTCAAAGTGGAGGGGGCTGACATCTTGTCACTAATCAAGCAAGTATTCACCTGGTAGAACAGCCCTGAATTAGGCCTGCCTGGCTACTGTTGGCAACTCTCTCAGGACTTGATAAAGAGTAGCAAATTATAGAACCGTTCATTTAAAACAAAGCGTACACCTCACAAGACCAACACACACATACAATACAGTAAACTGAGTACAGAAAAAGAAGTCTAAGACCCTGGGACTTGAACTCAAGGTTGAGGACTCAAACCCGACCTTTGAGGACCTCAGCAATTATAACTTTTTTTCCAGTTGTCTCCTGAGGGTAGGGTTTCAACCCACAATCCTAGCACTGGGACTCTAACCCAAGTCTCTGAGGATGGGACTTGAACCAACAATTTTCAAGTGATTCTTAGACAATTTAGGCACAAGCAAATATTAGCAAGGTCATTCTCCCAAAAAGTATCTGATCCAGGAGCTGTTTCTTAAAAGTGAAAGTGGTACCAAGGATCCTGGAGTTCCAGCAGAGATACAACAACCTAGCAGCAGAGTTTCTAGACAAACCAGTCTTAAGTGGCCACTCAGAGTTGGTTGTGGGGACCCACATCATTTCCTCCAGGGTTGGGGTGGGGATACAGGGCCTTGGTGAGGCAGTTACAAGATCCTGGTTGCTTTTAGTGACCAAAATTGTTACTGAGCAAGAGCTCACTGCCTGCCATGGATAGCAGCCAATACTATAACATTGCTTTTTGAAAAAGGAAAAAGGTTTTATTATGAAATCAACTGGCAAAGAGACAGAGGGCAAGGTTCAAGTCTGTCTCCCATACCCAGAATTCAGGGGAGTTAAGGGTAACAGGCAGGGATGTGGAAGTGCTGGCAATGCATATTTTGATTTGAGAGCTTTAGAAGTTGGCCATTTGTAGTAAGGTATCAGTAAGGGGCTTTAGCACTGGATCTACCTGGACAACAGACCCTTTGCTTTAGAAAGGGTTCCTATGTTCAAGTTCTAGTCATTCCAGTCATGTCCCGATCCTTTGATCCTACGTGGGAGGAGGTAGTGAGACTTTGGTTCCAAGTGCACCTAGACATCAAAGTTCTCTCCCTCTGCACATGCTTCAGCCACAGGCCTTGTGATTTTGGTCTGTTGTCTCTGAAAAGCAACTCAGTATCTTGTTAGAAACCAGGTAGAACATTTTGAGCTGGTTCTGTGATTATATATTTTTTTACATAGTCAAGGTCCAGGCCCAGCTTTGTTCACTTCCCAATTTCCAACATTCCTATTCCCCAAAGAAGAAGTGGCCACTCCTCTTCCTCTAGTGTTTCACTTTTTAGGGAGGCTTTCTCTTGCTCTGCCCTCGATCTTGCTTTTGAGCATCCAGCAGAAGTCCATGGAGATGAGACTGTGAATGATAGTGAACTCCCTTTGTGTCTCTGACTCTAAATTAGCATTTAACAGATGATTTAAAATGTTAACTTTTAATATTTTCACCTGATTGTGTGGCACCGGCCTTCTCCCCCACCACCTATTTTGCCACAGGTGAGTCAGGTCTTGAATTCCATCTCTTCTAGAAGGAGCCTGTCTTTTCTTCCATTTTAGGCTACTTGGTTTCCCTGTCGTCTTAGCTATCTGATGAGTTAAAGAAAAATTATTTTTAAGTTATCCAACTGTGATATTGTTACCAAACAAAAGAGGGATTTGGCTGCCCACCATTGAACACAAGCATAAAACAAAGATTGGTGGGGAAGGAAAAAGATCTTTATTAAAATGTTGCATGATTTGGGGGAGTGGAAGGCTCCATGGCTCTAGGCGGCTCTCTTCTGCAAACTACAGAAAACACTCATTTGTTCTCTAAAAGACTGAAACCCAAAATTCCACTCCATTCCTATTTGTCCTTTGGAGCATGAGGCTGCTACTCAGACCCAGTTTCATGTTTCCTCTCTGGAGTGCATGCTGTCACCACAGCACCACAGTTGATTCCCACTCTGGGGACCTGGGGCCACTGCCAACCACTGCAGCCTGTCATGAAGGGGTTCTGTCCATGAGGCCCAGCACCCAAGGCTGCCCCAGCCCACAGGGCCAGTGAGCTCTCTGGCCCACGCATCTGTATGATGATCTCAGAGGAAGAGAAGAAGGCAGTCCAGGACCATCCATGTAGCTAAAGATGCTACAGTATCTTAACGGCCTCTGCAGAGGCATACATCCCTAAGGCATGGTCCAGCACATGAGACCCAGCCTTGGTACAAGCCGGCCCCCAACTTGGCGAGTGAGGGAAGGAGATGGGGGTTGGTTGCCAGGATAACCAACCTAGTGATTAGATGATTGGAACATTCAGTCCCATCCACCTGATTTCCAAGGAGTGGTGAGGAGGCTAGAAGTTGAATCAATTGTTGATGGCCAGTGACTGAGATAGTTATGACTATGTCATGCAACCTCCATAAAAACCCAAAAGGACAGCTCATAGATTCCTTTTTTGAATAGTTTGGGGAACCAGAACACTCCCAGAACAAAGGCTTCAAGCTCTACCCTTCCCTTTTTCCATCTTGGATGGAAAACTTCAGACATGACCTTAACTTACCACCTATTTCACTGCTCCTCCCTCACTTATTTCCTGTAATGAGAAGACCCCCAAAAAGTCACTATCTAGAGAGGAGAGAGAAAGATGAGCCATGTTGGCAGTTGCCCCACCAGCATCAGAAGCCAAGGACCACCCTAACCTCTCCTTGTCCATGTTTAGTAAGAATCTTTACCCAGACACCCTTCAACAGTGTGTCTTCTTTTCTGAGGTCACCTGCCCTCACTTCTCAAGTGTGTACTATCACTTTAGTAAACTTACTGTGCTTCGCTAAATCATTTTGTCACACTCTTGAATCTTTTCTTGGACCATGACAAGAATCTGAATCCTGGGTTGAGGCCTCCTTTGGCCTCCCTGGGTGCCCTTCATTTGGGACCTTCCCCTATATGTCTCTTCATCTGGTTCTTGATTCATATCATTTAATATCATTTTTAATAAATCAGTAATATAATGAGTAAATAAATGGGTTTTGAGTTCTGGGAGCCATCCTAGTAAATGAATCAAACTAGAGGGGGTCTGATATATAGCCAGCCATTCAGAAGTGGAGGGGAATTTGTGAAACTCAGCTCCTTACCTGTGAAATCTCAGACACCCTGCTGGTATCCTGTGCTTGGTGGTATGAGGAAGCCTCCACACACACATTAAAATTGGGTCCAGAAACCCTTTTCTCCAGTTTTTCTTGTTGTCAGGGTGAGATTAATGCTCTTTCTAGATTGTTATAATCTAGATAGTAGAACTCAACTAGTTATTTTTTAGAACCAAGTTCATATATGTTCTCTTATCTTATTTCCCTTTGTACTCATCCTTTCTGTTCTTCATGTGAACCTTCTATCTGAAAGCACTTTCATTATTGGCTCAGGAAACCAAACCTAAGATATCTGCCTATCTTAAGTCCAAGTTCCAATGTTATGAAACTACCCCAATTTCCTCAACAAATTTTCCAGTCTCTATGGTCTCATAAGATTTATTATTTACACCTGTTATAACACCTAAAATTCTTGACCTTGTATTATGAATGTTTTTATTGTTGTTTATTGAACACCAACTGGATTAAAATACCCAGAGACATTAACTTCATTTATTAATATAGTCTTTATTGAGGATCTATCATGTTTGATTGCCAGGGTTACAGTGTAACCAAGAGGGACATTGTACTCATGCTCGTAAAACTTACCATCTATTGGAGAAGAAAGAAAGTAAAGATGTGATTAGAAGCCTATCAAGTGCTACAAATGCCAAGTCTCAGTAAATAATAATAATATAAACACACATAATAAATAGATGTGTGATTGAATAAATGTGTGAATAATAATCCCTTCTCCACAATTTCCCCCTCTCTTCTTTATATCACTTTTAGCTTAAAATATGTTTCTTAAGGTCTCTGTCACATTATTTGAGAATTTCAGTGTGTATACCTCCAGGAAATATTTTCCACAAAACATTTTCTTTCATAAATAATCAAAAAGTAACTCTTTGTTTTGAAAAAATATTTTATTTATTTTTTAGAGAGAGGGGGAAGGGAGGGAGAAAGAAATGGAGAGAAACATCAATGTGTGAAGAACATCCATTGGTTGCCTTGCACATGCCTACAACCAGGGGCCCGACCTGCAACCAAGGCATGTGCCCTGACTAGGAATCAAACTAGCAACCCTTCTATATTCAGGCCGGCACTCAATCTGCTGAGCCACATCAGCCAGGACAAAAAACTAGCTCTTTCTTAAGTGTTGGATTTTCATTATAGGACCATAGTTTCAGTGCTTCAATTTCCCTGAGCGCTACTAATGTAAAAGACTTTTACATTAAAAGTCTTTTTAAATATTACATTAAGTAGGACAAATATTTTGAAATTCAACTCAAATTTATAATTTCTAAAATTATATCACAAAAGACAAATAAAGTAATAAGGACATGTGATGAAACTATATTCAAAAGTAATTTATGTAGTAAAATATAAGAAAATCCAATATCAGAGTGAAATTAAATCAATATTAAGTTGAGTCCTGGCTGGTGTAGCTCAGTGGATTGAGTGCAGGCTGTGAACCAAAGGGTTGCCAGTTCAATTTCCAGTCAGGGCACATGCCTGGGTTGCGGGCCAGGTCCTCAGTATGGGGCATGCAAGAGGCAACCACACATTGATATTTCTCTGCCTCCCTTTCTCCTTCTCTTCCCCTCTCTCTAAAAATGAATAAATAAATTTTTTAAAAAATTTAAAAATGTCAATATTAAGTTGAAAAAGCAATTCAGTTAACTTTCAAACTAGCAATAGCCAAATCCGTTATTTTTACATTCTTTTAAAACTTTCAAAATTGTATTTCTAAGGAAAATTTATTGGCTAGGTTAATCTGTCACTACTTAAAAGATATTATAGTCACTTTTACTAGTGAGTATTCATGAATACATTCTTACTCAAAAGATAAATAATAAAGCATAGTCTCTAGAGCCAAACAGACTTCATTAGAATCTTGGCTTCAACACCTGTTA
This sequence comes from Phyllostomus hastatus, assembly GCF_019186645.2. Classification (NCBI taxonomy): domain Eukaryota; kingdom Metazoa; phylum Chordata; class Mammalia; order Chiroptera; family Phyllostomidae; genus Phyllostomus; species Phyllostomus hastatus. The sequence continues at coordinate 46,093,054 of NW_025334041.1, forward strand.
ACTGTAACCTTAGGCGTATTATCTTTTTCTAAGCCTTGGTTTCCTCAACTGTAAAGTGGGGGTGAATAAAAATAATAACTACCTCACAATGGTAACATTTCAGTATCTCCAAGGAGAGATTATCTCCACCCATAGTGAACTTGCTCAGCATCCTGACTGTAGCATGCAAGCACCACAGTGGAAGGCAGAGATTTTGCTGGCAGTGTTTTTTATACTGTATCTCCAGCTCCTACAATAGAGACTAGCAGGTATAAGATTGCTCAATTAATATTTTCAAATAAATGTATGTGATGTGTTTAACACAGTGCCCAGTACTAGGCAAATGCCTACTAAATATCATTATGATTATAATTATTCTGTTAAAATATTTCCTAATGTTTGACCAATAATTTTTCTAAAACACTAGAAATCAAAAAACTTTTTGAAAAAAATTAGAAAAAAAGAACACTTTATATATCAAAAAGATTATATTTAATATATAATGCCCAAACAAAACTTCTAATTCTTGCTCTGCTGCTACCATAGTCATTCCATCTCAGTAAATTGGCACTACTTTTTGCTTAATTGCTTAGGGCAACTATTTTAGGTCATATATATTTTCTTTATCTTCATATCTCACAAATCCATGTAAATCTTGGCTCTATCTTCAAGGTGTTGTTGTAAGACATATCCCATGGATCTCTCACATTTCTCCATATTTTGTGAGCAATGTACTGACTGACCATTTGTTACCAGGCTAAAGGGTCCATTTGCCTGGATGCATTAAAGCCCAGTAAAACATGAACAGGAGCTTGCAGCAAACAAAGTAAGGGTTTATTATCTGAAACAGTGGCCCACACCCAGAGCCACAGCTGAGTTAATGCTCATAGAACTGGCTCCCTGGTGGCTTCTAGGAGTGAGTTATATAGGGGAAAAATCATTAATCATGGTGACTAGGGAAGTTAGGGCCATGGTCAGCATTGTGTTCTCTACTAACTGGTCAGTGCTAGTGTAGGGGGTAGTTGATCAGTGCATCTGGTCCTGATAAAAATGATGGTGTGGCATTATCTAGTTTCACAAGAATGTAATCAATGGGGTCATTCTGGAGCTGAAGTACAACTCAAACCTAGATGTTATGTTTAGATTGACTGAAACTCTCTGGGTTAATAGGATTGAGACAGAATAGTAAGAAACTGGAAAATTTCTTAGCAAATGGAATAGGAAAACTGAGATAGCTGAACACAATGTCCAAGAAATTTACAGCCAGATGCAAAAGGTCACATCCCTAGAGATGACATCTAGACCTCAACTGTGTTTCAGCTGCAGGCCCAGAAAAGCAGCAAAAACAGGTAGGTGACAGCAGAACCAACTGCAATGACTGCCCTGCCTCTAACCCATCAGAGGAGACTATGACTCTGAAAGACCACACCTGAAGAACTGATGAATATTCTGTTGAAATCCTCCTCTGAGATCTCCCCTAAGATTCCTACCTGCAGAAAAGAGATAAAAGCCTCAAGACAAAGGCCCTGGCATGTGTGTGCCCTCCCTCTGTGGAGGAGCTAGAGCTATTCCCTTTCCTTTCTTCCACCACCCCCAACTCCTCCCAATTCCTTTCTTCACAGGCACGAGTCTCCTAAACTCGAAGGCAATAGGCAGCTGGTAGCTTGTCCCAGATTTATTCCCTGAACCCATCCTTAACACTCCTTTTCTCCACTTCCCAGTGATCTAAGGCAGCCTAGCCTAGGCTCTCCTGTTGCTTCTTCTAAGCTAAGTCTTTTCTAGCCATGCTTGGAAGGGCTGTTCTGTCCCTTGAAAATATACTAATAAAGCCCTTACTCATCCACTTTCATCTCAATGATCTGTAATTCTTCACTGTGTCAGTGAGAACCAAGCTTCCTGTAACAAGGACCAAGACTTTGTTCTTAGGGTTATTTGGCACTTACCAAAACTTCGTTATCCTGAGGGCTTAACGATTAAGGGAGTGGACATGCCAGGGAGAAGGAGGCAAATGAGTCAGGTTGGTATCTGTGGCCAGTTTAAATCAAAGGAAAGAAAGAAGAAAAGATCATATTAAAGAAATGAAGTTTCTATTTAGTTACTGTATCCTCTCCAGTATGTTTATTCAGCACACAGCTTTGGAAGGTAGAGATAGTATCTTTCCCTGGGGCAAAGGGGCAGACAAATTTTCTGTCCAGCATAATAAATATAATATCTCTTTCAGGAACAGAAATCAGGTATGTCTATAGCTAATTCTAAAAAGATTGAAATTCCTCAAGTTCAGGGTTTCCTCCTATAACAAAACTCACTGCATGGCTTTTGTTGTGTTGCCCCGTGGAAATTAGGGCTTGGGCAACTCACACAAAAATGCTGACACTGAGACACAGGAACAAAAGCACACATCATAGCCTTCCTAGAGGAAATGTCTGATATAAATGCTGAAATATAAGTAAGAGTTTGTCAGATGTGTAAGGATCCAATGTTAGAAAAAGTGTGAACACATTAGAAAAGTTGCAGATATTTCACTAGAGTAAGTGTTGGGTACAAGGTAGAAAGAAGAAAATAAAAGATTAGGGGAGAATGTCTGAAACTTTTGGAGAGGTAAGGGAGTGCTGGGCATTAAAGGTCATGAATTCCAGGATATGGAATTTAGATATGATCTTGAAGATTATAGGGAGCCACTGAAGAATTTTAAACCTGGATATTTGCGTTCAGGAAAGGTCACAGTGGCAGAAGTATTGAGAGCATTGAAATAGGAAGATTGAAAACCAAGAGACCTTTTAAGCCTCCGATTTAATAAACTGGTTTAGAATTTTTAAGGAATTCAAATAGTGAATGGCAGAAACTTGATGCAGACACCAGCCCACAGTGTCCGAGTCATTATGGATGAAATGGGACATTCACACTGACTACCGAGCCTGTGGAGGAAAAGGGACAGCATGGCTTTTCTCTCAAGGGGAGCAAAAACTGAGGCCTCAGCCATGACAGTCCTTTATTGGGTTTCTCTGCCAATTGCATGATGGTCCTCATTTACTATGCACAGATTTACTTTAGGTGGTTACCTTTTACAGAAAACAAAGGAGCCAATGCTGCTAATCACATCACAGAAGAGGGATATTTGCAAATGGAAAGGCAAAAGTGTTTGAACCCCTTACACTCATCCTTGGAAGGTTTAGCATGGATTTTAGGAAGTTACTTTGCAGTAAATGTCCTCAATTCAGGGTGAGGGAGTTTTTTAGCAAGAGCAAAACTCAAAGTGGCCTAGGTACATTGCAGGCCTGATTCCCCACAGGAGAACCTATCCATGGGCATGGGTCCTGTGCATCTCTGAGTGGGAGCTGGGCCCACACCACATAGAACAGTCTCCTACAGAAGCTGGGTCAGATTAAGGATTTATGTCTTGCAAGATTATGATGTTTTCAAGTTTCTCCCTATGTGGATTTCAAATAAAAACTTAGTAAACCATAAAAATATTTGTAAGTCAATTCAGTTATGTTCTTATTTTCTTATATTGAATATAATCTATTTTGATACCTCAAACATTCTTTTTCTAATTTTTAATTAAAAATTTTTTAATTCCTAATGTTTTAGGAAAATTATTGGTGAAACATCAGGAAAAACTTTCTCCTGCTTGTCAGGGAGTAAATTAATTACATGGTTTAAAAGTTGCAGAACATTAAGTGACAAAATTCAAATGGTTTTTAAACAAACTCTTTTTTAAAAATTTTCTTTAACACTTTTTAAGTAATAATCAGAGATTATCTATGTTACCAAATTAAAGTGGTTATTTGCCTGCATGCATCAAAGCCCAATAAAACTTGAAGAGGAATTGCAGCAAAGAAAGAAAAGGTTTATTTAAGAAAATAGCACAAATCCCAGAGAAACAGGTGAGATGGGTAAGCCAGTGTCCGAGACCAGATTCCTCGATGGTTGCAAGGAGATAGGTTATATGTAGAAAAAATTATTAATTGTTGTGACTAATGGAGTTGAGGTCCTGAGTTCCACTGATTGGTTGGGGCCAGGGAGTAGCTAATCACTGTATCAGGTCCTGATGTCAGCCATGGCTGTCATTCTGTCTACATACATGAGGGTGTGGTAGGTAGAGTCACTCCACTTTCACAGGCCTGGGACTGAAACACAACTGAGGTCACAATGTTATATTTAATTTGATCCAAACTCTGTTTCTCTGGTCAACAGGCCTGAGGCTTCTTTCTTAAGACAGTTTGATGCTGACCAAAACCAGATGCTCTAAGGACTTAATGATTCTGGAAGAGAAGGGATGTGCAGTATGTACAAAGGTGGTAGTGATGTCAGAGGGGCATGTCTTTAGTGGGGACTCAAGCCCTAAGCCAAGGGGGTTCTTTGCTTTGTGGAAGAAAAAAGTCAATAATGAGCGGTGGTATAAAGTGGAAAAGTAGGTTTTACTGAACGGAGAGGACAAGCAAGAAATGCCACTCCACAAATAGACTAGTGCTCTTCCCTCATAGGAGAAGAAAGAGAGGTGCTTAATTTAAGCCCTCAACTTAATTTAAGACTTCAACTGCTCCTAGAAGTTGAGGTTATATCTGTTTGTAGTTTCTATAGAATATTACTGGTGTTGGGAGATAGAGAGAGAAAAAAAACATTAGGTTTAACTTTCATCTTTACTAGGTATATTTTGTGGTCTGTTTTTCTTTTATGGTATGAGTAATTAATCTTATTTCATGACTGATTAGCCATGTTTTGAATTTGGTGGCATATAGCAGGCTATGAGTCTAACATGGCTTCATTTTGCTTTATTTGTTTAGTTCTCATGACCCTTTTCTATTTTAGAAGAATCTGGTTGAAAAGAATAAAGTGTGGCATGGTGTTATTAGACAGGACAAGGCTAGTTTGAATTGAGGGAAAAGTCATATGAAAGAAATGAAGTTTCTATGCAACTGCATCTACACACTGGTTTCTCAGTTCTCTACTGGGAAAATTTTTTTCCTGGAACTGTCCCATAATTCGAATAGTGAATGCCTCCCTTGTAACAAGAATAGCTGATAAAATAATGCATATTTACAATTTTATATAAACTCTGTGGAAACAACCTGGTCACTTCTTCTCTGGGTGATGAGTGGTGCAAATTAAGCACCTCTGTCTTGTGATTGAGATGATTGATAGCTGGAGTGTCTCAGTATAAGTTTTCTTTTCTTATTTAGGACAATTCAAGGTGGGCTTCTTTTATTGTTTATTAAAAATAATACAAAGTAATAAAACTGGATCCTAACACTGAAACCAGACCCTAATAGTTATTTTTCCTACACTTAAGTGTCTTTCTGGTGCTAACAACAGGACTCACAGTGCTCAGACTACCAGATCAAGTTGGATCAGACTGGTCCCAGAAGCTTGAGCAGCAACAGTTTAGACCTAAATAATCTTAAACTGACCTCAAAAGCAATGTGGGACCAAACTCTTGGAATTCAAGAAGCAGAGAGAGACAGTGGCTACCACTCAGGTGAGGAATATAGGGCAGAGAGGTTTTAGGAGGAGGAGGAAGATGAGTTCTGTTTGGGGCAGGCAGAATTTGAAGACCCTGGAGGACATCCAAATGGTGATACCCAGCTGGCTAAATGGTTTTGGAGTTTAAGAAAGCCATTTGAGCTAAACACTCAGATTTGAGAGTCATTAACATTTAAATGGTTGTTAAATTTGTAAAATAGTATTACCAGAGGGAACAGGGAATGGGAGGACATTTAAGACAGTAAAGTACAAATAAGTGGCAATGGAAGGAGACTTTGAAATAGGTAGAATAAATGTTCCGAAAATTTGCTCCATCAAGTCAAGCTTTGCTGGAACTATGGTGGTTATCAATAGGTAGTTATAAAACAATGGTCCAAGAACTATACTCACTTCTTTCTTTTTAATATTTTATTTATTTTTCAAATTTAAATTATTTTATTGTTGTTCAATTACAGTTGTCTGTATTTTCTCCCCAGCCCTCCTTCCCACTCCCTCTAAACCTGTTTCCCTCCCTTGCTTCTACCCTCCTCCTTGGTTTTGTCCATTTGTCCTTCATAGTAGTTCCTGAAAACACTTTTCACTGTTCCCTCCTGCCTCCCCTCTGGCTATTGTTAGATTGTTCTTAATTTCAATGTCTTTGGTTATATTTTGTTTGCTTTTTTCTTTTGTTGATTATGTTCCAGTTAAAGATGAGATCATATGGTATTTCTCCCTCACCACCTGTCTTATTTCACTTAGCTTAATGCTCTCCAGTTCCATCCATGTTGTTGCAAAGGGTATAAGCTCCTTCGTTCTCTCTGCTGCATAGAATTCCATTGTGTAAATGTACCATAGTTCTTAGGTTGCTTACAGTACTTGGCTATTGTAAATTGTGCTGCTATGAACATCAGGGTGCATAGGTTCTTTTAGATTGGTGTTTTGGGCTCTTAGGACATATTCCCAGCAACAAAATGCTGTGTTAAAAGGCAGTTTCATTTTTAGTTTTCTGAGATAATTCCACACTGTTTTCTATAGTGGCTGCACCAGTCTGCATCCCCACCAACAGTGCACTAGGGTGCACTAGGGTGCACTGTTCTCCATATCCTCTCCAAGATTTGTTTATTGATTTGTTTACGATGGCCATTCTGACTGGTGTGAAGTAGTATCTCATTGTGGTTTTAATTTGCATCTCTCTGATGGTTAGTGATGCTGAGCTTCTTTTCATGTGTCTCTGGGCCCTCTGTACGCCCTCCTTGGAGAAATGTCTGTTTAAGTCTTTTGCTCATTTTTTAATTGGGTTTTTTGTCTTCCTGGAGTGGAGTTGTGTGAGTTCTTTATACATTTGGAGATCAAGCCCTTGTCCAAGGTGTCATTGGCAATTATGTTTTCCCATACAGTTGGCTCTCTTTTCATTTTAATGCTGTTTTCTTTAGCCATGCAGAAGCTTTTTATTTTGATGAGGTTCCATTTGTTTATTTTTTCCTTTATGTCTCTTACTTTAGGGGACATATCTGTGAAGATGTTGCTGTGTGGAATGTCTGAGATTTTCCTGCCAATGTTTTCCTCTAGGACTTTTATGGTATTATGACTTATATTTAAGTCTTTTATCCACCTTGAATTTATTTTTGTGTGGTGTAAGTTGGTGATCGAGTTTCATTTTTTGCATATAGCTGTCCAGTTCTCCCAACACCGTTTGTTGAAGAGGCTATTTTTGTGCGATTTTATGCTTCTCCCTTTGTCAAATATTAATTGAGCATAGGGACTTGGATTTATTTCTGGGCTCTCCATTCTGTTACATTGGTTTATGTGCCTGTTTTTATGCCAGTACCAGGCTGTTTTGATTACAGTGGCCTTGTAGTATAGTTTAGTGTCAGGTATGGTGATCCCTCCTACTTTACTTTTCTTTCTCAAAATTGCTGCAGCTATTCAGGGTCATTTATGGTTCCATATAAATTTCTGAAATGTTTGTTCTGTATCTGTGAAATATGTCATGGGTACTTTAATAGGGATTGCACTGAATCTATAAATCACTTTATGTAGTATGGTCATTTTGATGATGTTAATTCTTCCAATCCATGAACATGGTACATGCTTCCATTTGTTTGTGTCTTCCTTAATTTCTTTCCTCAGCGTTATGTAGTTTTCTGAATACAGGTTGTTTACCTCTTTGGTTAGGTTTATTCCTAGGTACTTTACTTTTCTTGTTGCTATATCAAATGGATTTTTTTCTTGATTTCTGCTTCTGCTGTTTCATTGCTGGTGTACAAAAATGCCCTTGATTTCTGGATATTGACTTTGTATCCCACTGTTTTGCAAAATTCATTTATTAATTCAGTCAGCTTTTTGCCCCAGTCTATAGGATTTTCTATGTATACTATCATGTCATCTGCAAACAATGACAGTTTTGTTTCCTCTTTTCCAATTTGGATACCTTTTATTTCTTTCTCTTGTCTAATTGCAGTGGCTAGAACTTCCAGTACTATGTTGAATAGGAGTGGTGAAAGTGAACAACCTTGTCTTGTTCCTGATCTTAGTGGAAAAGCTCAAAGATTTTGTGCATCGAGTATGATGTTGGCTGTAGATTTCTTATATGTGGCCCTTATTATGTTGAGGAATGCTCCCTCTATTCCCACTTTGCTGAGTGTTTTTATCATAAATGGGAGCTGTACCTTATCAAATGCTTTTTTCTGCATCTATTGATATGATCATGTGATTGTTGTCTTTCATTTTGTTTATGTGGTATATTATGTTTATTGATTTGCAAATATTGTACCATCCTTGCATGCCTGGGATGAATCCCACTTGGTCATGGTGTATGATCTTTCTAATGTACTGTTGGATGCACTTTGCCACTATATTGTTGAGAATTTTAGCATCTATGTTCATCAGCATTATTGGCCTAAAGATTTCTTTCTATGTTGTGTCTTTATCTGGTTTTCGGATTAGGATGATGCTAGCTTCATAGAAAGAGTTTGAGAGTCTTCCATCTCCTCAAACTTTTTTGAAATCTGTGGAGGATGGGGGTTAGCTCTTCCTTAAATGCTTTGTAGGATTCTCCTGTGAGACCATCCAGTCCAGGGCTTTTGTGTGTCAGGAGTTTTTTGATTACTGCTTCAATTTCATTTGCTGTTATTGGTCTGTTCAGGCTTTCTGCTTCTTCTTCATTGAGTTTTGGAAGATCATATTTGTCCAGAAATTTATCCATTTCACCTAGGTTTTCAAATTTCTTTGCACACAGTTCTTCATAGTAATTTCTTACAATCCTTTGTATTTCTGTGGTGTCAGTTGTAATCTCTCCTCTTTCATTTCTGATTGTGTTTATTTGGGTCTTCTCTCTTTTTGTCTTGATGAGCCTGTTTAAAAGCTTGCCAATTTTGTTTATCTTTTCAAACAACAGCTTCTGGATTCATTGATCCTTAGAATTGTGCTTTTAGTCTCTATGCCATTTAATTCTGCTCTGATCTTGGCTATTTCCTTCCTTCTACTTGCTCTGGTTGTCTTTGTTGTTGTTCCTCAAGTTCTTGTAGGCATACAGTTAGGTTGTTTATTTGAAATGTTTCTATCTTTTTTTTAGGTAGGCCTGTATCACTATGAACTTCTCTCAGGACTGCCTTCATTGTGTCCCATAAGTTTTGTGTTGTTGTGAGTTCATTTTCATTTGTTTTCAGGAACTTTTTGATTCCTTCCCTAATCTCATTCTTGACCCATTCATTGTTTAGTAGCATGCTATTCAATCTCCATGATTTTCAGTGTTTTGGGTTTTTTCACTTGGGGTTGGTTTCTAGTTTCAGTCCAAACTGGTCAGAGGAAATGCTTGGTATGATTTCAATTTTCTTGAAATTGTTGAGGCTTGTTTTGTGTCCTGTCATGTGGTCTATCTTTGAAAATGTTCCATGTTCATTTGAAAAGAATGTGTATTTAGCTTCTTTGGGTCTATATACATCAGTTAAGTCCATTTCATCCAGGTCATTGTTCAATGCCACAATATCTTTGTTGATATTTTGTTTGGAAGATCTGTAGATTTTAGAAGTGGGGTGTTAAAATCCCCCACTATAATTGTGCTGCTGTCAATACCTTTCTTGAAGTCCTCTAAGATTTTCTTTATGTATTTGTGTGCTCCCATGTTGGGTGCATATATATTTACAATGTTTATGTCTTCTTGATTATTCTTCCATTGAATATTATGAAGTGACCTTCTGGGTCTCTTTTTATGGTTCTATTTTTGAAGTCTATTTTGTTTGATATTAGTATTGCTACCCTAGTTTTTTTTTCCTGTTCATTTGCTTGGAAATTTGTTTCCAGCTCTTCACTCTCAGTCTATGTAAGTCTTTTGTTCTGAGGTGTGCCTTCTGTAGGGAGTACATGTCTGGGGCATGTTTTCTTATCCATTCTACTCTTTTGTGTCTTTTGACTGGAGCATTTAATCCACTTACGTTTAAGGTTATTGTTGATAGCTACTTATTCATTGCCATTTTTTGTACCTGTTTTCCTCTCTCTCTCACTGTTTTACTTCCTGTTCTTAAAGCAAACTGTTTATCATCTCCTGCAGAGCTGGTTTGGAGGAGGTATATTATTTGAGGCTTCTTTTTTATAGGAAGCTCCTTATTTGGCTTTTCATTTTAATTGAGAGCCTTGCTGGATAAAGTAGTCTTGGTTGGAGGCCTCTGGTGTTCATTACTTGGAATATTTCTTGCCATTTGCTTCTGGTTTGGAGCATTTCCATTGAGAAGTCAGCTGCTAGCTTTATTGGGGCTCCTTCCTGTTTTTCCCTTACTGCCTTTAAGATTTTCTCTTTATCTTGGAATTTTGCCATTTTTAATTATGATGTGTTTTGAGGCAGGCCTCTTTGGGTTCCTCTTGATTGGGACTCTGTGTTTCCTGGATTTGTGTGACTTTTTCTCTAATCAAATTAGGGAACTTTTCCATCATTACTTTTTCAAATAGGTTTTCTATCCCTTGCTCTTCTACTTCTCTTTCTGGTACCCTATTATATGGATATTATTATGTTTCATGTTGTCCCCCATTTCTCTTAACCCTTCTCTATTCTTTCTGAGCCTCTTTTCCTTTTCTTCTTCATTCTGGGTGTTTTTTTTCCTACTTTGTCCTCCAGCTCACTGACCCAATCCTCTGCTTCATCAAGACTGTGTTTGATTCCTTCTACTGTGTTCTTCAGTTCAGAAATTGTATTCTTCATTTTTTCTTGCCCCTTGTGGATAGTTTCTATTTCCTTTTTCATGTTGGTATAGTTTGCAGTGAGTTCATTGTAGTTTCCCTGTGGTTTTTGGTAATCCTCTGTGAGCTCATTGAGGTTCCTTATAAGCATTGCTTTGAACTCAGTATCTGATAGTTGAATTGCCTCTATTTCATTTAGCATCCTTTCTGAGGATTCTTCCTTTCCTTTCATTTGGGGATTGTTTCTTTGTCTTCCTATTGTTTGTGAGACTCTTCTTATTAGCCTCTGCTTCTTAAATTTATCTGTTCTGACTCCCTGAGTTTATGGTGTGAACTTCTATGGTGGAATACCTGTGAGATTCATTGGTGTCATTTCATTGATCTCCCTAGCTCACTGGTCTTGGGCTGTAGTTTATGTTGGCTCTGTGTATGTCTTTGGTTTTGATATTGCTGGGTCTTTCTTTGGTAGGTCCTTCCCACCAGGTGGTTAACTGAGTGTCACTGTGCCCACCACGTCTTATATTCTGTTGTGCAGGTGTGGGCAGATTGTGTTGAAACTGGTTCTTCCAGGTGTACAAGGTTTTGAGGATTCTCTCTCACTCTTGTTCAGTTGTTTGTTTTAGGTAGTTTCTCCACCATTTAGTTGTATTTCCAGATAGATCCTGGGTTGAGTTAGTGTGGCTTCCACTCCCTCCTTCACCTTCTTCTGTTGTTATCTGTTGTTGGTTCCTTTGTTGGTGGGTTTCCTCCTCCATCAGGTAATCTGGTATTCACAGCTTCCACACACTCTTTTTTGTGATCACTTGGAGGGGAAGGAAGAAATGGTTTAAGACAGCAAGAGTGTGTTCTATGATATTTACAGAAGCAGCCAGTAGAGAAGAAATAGGAGATCCTTTGGATATGCATAGTGTTAACCATGATATTTCACCAACTAACCACTTTTTAGAAAGGGTGGAAAGAAGATAAGACTCTTGTCGAGAGGGAAGGATTGTGAGTTGGATCTAGAAAACTGAGGTTGTAGGAGGTCAGATTATGAGGTAAAGTGAGAGTAAAGGATAGAAAATAGGTGTAGTGTGTGAGAGAATAGAGTTAACCACAACAGTAATAAAGTTCAGGAAACCGTGAAGTGGGCTAAGACCTGGGAGCAGTGCTGTGTAGTATTTACAATTGTATGGACAGGCTATTATTTACAATAATAATGGAACAACAATCATATGACTGAATCTATGTGATCTGGATAACCAGAATAGGAAGTATAGGTCCTAAAGTAGTGTGCTAATAGAACACATGTGTAGTGAAAGACAGGAAATTAACAATACACTATGAAAGAGAGAGCAAGGGAAACCAGTCAAACAATGCAATTTAACCAGCCAAGTGAAGAAGACTAAACAGAAAGAAGAGAAATACAAAAATACTTATAAAAGATGTAAGAATAATGAAAAATAATAATAAAAATATGCAATAACTTGTAAGTTCTCTACAGTAGCAAAGTGAAATTTGTCTCATTGTTTCACCTGTTATGATGCCCCCTCTTTGGGCCCAACTCTGGTCTTTTCTCAGTTCCAGGATTTTTGTCTCACTTGTGGGAATTAAAAAAAAGAAGGAAGAAAGAAGATATAAAAAGGGAAAGAAAAGAAGAACAATAAAACAATAAAGGAGGAAAGAGAGGAAGAAAGAGTTAAAAGATAAAAAATAATAAAAAAATAAAGAATTACTTAAAAAATAAAAAAGAGCCTCCTGCTGGCTTCAAACTGGCCAAGTCAGTTTTGCTGGTCTTCCTGGCTGAAGCAGGCTGAGGGAGCATTGGTTTCACTTTTCTCCCTTTCTAATCAGTACTCACCATCCTCCATCCCAGTTCCCCAGCAGCCTCAGACCCTGTGGGTTTGGGCGTGCAATCTCCCAGGAGCTGCAGGCATGAGCACTTGGTGGGGCCACCTCTGATCCCTCTTGTTTGGGTGAGCACTCTTCCCAGGGCTACAAGACTGTGCTCAGGTTCTTCTGCATCACCTTCTGAGCACTTCGGCTGGGTGGGGAGGAGGCCAGAGTGGCTGCTGCAGGAGAATTCCCCAAACAACCACAGAGTGCCTCTTTTTTCACTTTTTCTTTTTGAGAAATTCCTCCTGTTCAAGCTTGCTGCATCATACAAGGGCCTGGCCTCTCATACAGCCCAGTTCTCCAACCAGACTGGGAAGTATCTGGGTCAGGGACCATCACAAGCCAACTCTCAACTCTTCCCAGTCGGAGTTCACAGACTCCATGGGTGCTCACAGCCCCTGTGTCTTTGCCACTTAGTCCTTATTCCCCTCTCTGTGACTTCAAGCAACCAGGTATCTCCTGGTGCTGCTCAAAACCTGTTTGGCAGGGGAGGGAGCCATTGACCCAACTCTCTCCCAAGAACCCTGTGGCAGACCCGGTGGGTGGCAGGCCTGGGGCTGTAGCCACCCTGCTCCCCGCACTGGTCCCAAGGACCTTATTGTCCCAAGCACTCTCCTTACCGTTTGATTTTTCAATGTCCTCTACAATTTTTCTTCTCCTATTTTCATATATGCTAGGGTACTGTTGGCTGTTTGCTCTGTTCCTCAGCAGATTGGCTAGGTGTTTCACCTGTGTACAGGGAGAAGTGGACTCTGCTCCCACCTATCTCACCACCACTTTAAGACTTATTGTTTATTTATTTTTAAATATTTTATTTATTTATTTTTAGGGAGGGGAAGGGAGGGAGAAAGAAAGAGAGAGAAATATCAATGTGTGGTTGCCTTTCATGTGGCCCCCACTGGGGACCTGGCCCACAACCCAGGCATATGCCCTGACTGGGAATCAAACTGGCGACCCTTTGGTTTGCATCCCATGCTCAATCCACTGAGCTATGCCAATGGGCTGTTGGTTTATTTTTAAAGAGAGGAGAAGGAAGGGAGAAGGAGAGGGAGAGAAATATCAATGTGCAAGAGAAAAATTGATCTGTTGCCTCTAACACACACCAACCAGGGACCTGACCTGCAACCCAGGCATGGACTCTGACTGGGAATTGACCTGGTGACCTTTTGGTTCATGGGACAATGCCCAACCCACTGAGCCACACTAGTCAGGGGTACTCTGACTTCTTTTAGGTTTGTTTTTCAGATCTAAAGCCAACAATACCCAGTTGGTGAAGCCCCTTCCTGCATTCCTTAAGTGCTGCACAATTCCAGAATGCTTTGATTTGCTCACATATACCTGGATATCAGTGTTTCAAAAAAGGAAAATCCTGCTAACTCACTCTCTGATTGGTTAACCACAGCAACTTCTACATTCCCAAGCCATAAAAAACCCTAAGCCCCACTTTTGAGACCCTTAACCCAGGATCTTTCTCAGTGTTCTTGCCTGCCCTCTGCAGAGCTTCAATAAATCTGCCTTTCATTTTACCAGTATCCTTGGTCTAAATTCTTTTATATCAGGAGAAAAATATCCAAACTCATTGGTAACAACTTAACTTGGGGTTGTGAACACACAATAAACTATACAGATGATGTATTATAAAATTGTACTTCTGAAACCTATATAATTTTATTAACTAATGTCACTGCAATAAATTCAATTAAAAATTAATATCAACAGAGCCATTTCAAAATGCAGTTGGAGCTGCTATCTTAGAGGAACTGTCCTTGAATATCTTTTTTTAAAGAGAAGAGGGAATTTCAGGGGAGAATAGGTAGGGTTTATAGGAACAAATTTAAAGGATACATGGACAAAAACTAGGGGGAGGGTGGTAATGGGAGGGAAGTGGGGTGGGTTGGATGGGTGGGCTGGAATGGGAATAAAAGGGAGAAAATTGTACTTGAACAATGATTAAAATTAAAAAATAGGAAAAAAATAAAGATTTTATTTATTTCTAGAGAAAAAGAGGGAGAAAGAGAGGGAAAGAAACATGGATGTGTGGTTGCCTCTCACACACCCCCAACCAGGGACCTGGCTGACAACCCAGGCATGTGCCCTGACTGGGAATTGAACCAGAGACAACTTGGTTCTCAGGCTGGCACTCAGTCCACTGAGTCACACAAGTCAGGATGCCTTACATATCTTACTCCTCAAACCCTTGGAATGTTTAATAGTGGGAAAAATAACTTTTGGATTGGGCCTAAAGCAGCATTGTATTCTGAACCAATGTTGGCAAAGCCAACAGAAAAGCAGATGTCATAACTACAGGACTGAAAATAAAAGGCATTCTTTAGAATTAGCATCATGGGTACTAGCTTAACTGCACCTATAGAAATTCCTTTCTTAGCTTGTTAACACCTTAGAAATTTATTTATTTTATTCAGGCAGTTGTTCCCCTTCACTTTTCATAAATAGCCTTCATCTCTTCATCAGAATACTATTTGGGTTTCTGCTTGAATCAATGATTCCTAAAAGCTATCCTTTAGGATCTCAAATAAATGCTTGCTGGCTCTCACCTTGGCCTTTTATTTTCAGGGAAACAAATTCAAGTAATAAGTAAAGTTACTTAAGGAGAGTGCATAGATTGAGAAGATAAAAGAAGGGAATAGGGAAATCTGAAAAAAAAATCAACATTCAGAAGTGGGCAAAAGAATAGATTAACAGATTGAGACAGTGGAGAGAGAGAATTAGGACTAATGAAACTGTCAATAAACCTAAGAATGGCTCAAGAAAGAGCAAACAATTAGCAGGGTCAACTAAAATATCTGTGGAAATTACATTATTTATGCTGTCCTGTAGACTCCTTTTTCCTTACAGGATGTTGCAAACAGTTTTTTTATTTTAATAACTATAGATCTGCATTGTAATTTAAATATACAATGTAGTTGCTACATAGAATTCGATTGTATGGGTGCATAATTATTTAACCAGTTACTAAATAAACCTTAAATTATTTCCAATTTTTGCTCTTATAGATATTCCTATGACTATTTTTTAATGTAGATCTTGTCAGGGTGGTTGGTGATGTGGGCTGTGAAAGAATTCACAAAGAGAAGAAAGTATAGAGAGTAAAGTTTTTATTCACTTTCCAAGGAAGGAGAGGGGCATGGTGTGGAGAGATAACACCAGCTTTGAGGTCTAGGGACTTTGAGCTTTTATTGGATTATAGTTGGATTAAAAGGGTGGGGGGAGGGGTTGCTACTGTGAGGCCCCTGGGCTGTTGGGGGCGTTGCAACAGGAGGCTTAAATTTGTTCCCATGTTATCTTATGCCTGTGGCTATAGGGAACAGTTAGTCACATTCTGTTCTTGCTTTTCAGTAATTTCCAGTCCTGGAGATATAAGCTCAGAAGACTAAAATAGCAGACATGTTTAACAAGGTCATAGGCCTGCTCAGCAAACGGCGCCGTAATAGCAAATGGTACTGACTTTAACCTTTCATTCTTCCCTCTGGTTTTAAAAGGGTTTCATAATGACCTGGCCTGGTTTTTGTTTTGGGGAGTATGGATGAAGATCTCTTCTTCTGTAACTACTTTATGCAGGCTAGGGTATAGAGCTGCTCTGTCTGTGGGTTGAGGTATGGGTCATTAAGGAGAAGAGGGTGGAATTAGACAGCCTGAATATTGAGAGCTGTGGCTGGAGGCCATTTCTGGAGGGAATCTTCTAGAGCCTCGAGGCTCTGTTGAATGAAGGATATGAGATATTTGAGGAGACATGACCTAAAAACAAGAATAAAGAAAGTCTGCTATGGATTCTCAAAAGGGAGTTAGCCAAGAGAACCAGGACCAGATATTGGCCTTAAAATCCCAAAAAGGGTCAGAGGCAGAGTAGGTACAGTGCATTAGTAATTTAATGATTCCAATTCAAAGGATGAAAGAAAAAATTAAACACTAGCTTAGAACAAAACTAGAAAAATTAAGATTTAATTAAGTTTGTAGGTAACAGTTGGATATTGTGATTTTTGTTTGAAACACAATTTCTTTCCCTAAAATCACCCTCATTTTTTTAAAGAAACTGCATGTAAGTCCATTTACAATTTGGCCTGATTATTTGCATGAACACAAGAATAGTAATTGATCATATAGGCACTTTCAAATCTACTTTGCTGGAATTTTACCAGCATCCTGCAGATTGAGCTTTAGTCAGCCCTTCAGGGCACAGAAGCCAAGCCACACAGTTGACACCTGGCTTTTCCTGCAATACCTATAGGGTTGGGTAGATTTCTCAAGTTCTACTGGTGCCTGAAATGTCTTGAGTTTCTTTCCTTGCCATCTTTCAGGAAAGCAACCTTCATTCCCTACCTAGAAAGATTGTCATGAACCAAGTGATCAAGAAAGGGGCTCTTGGGAGGGAAGATGGTGGTGTGGTAAGAGGGAGCAGATTCCACTTTCCCTACACATGGGAGAAAAACCTACCTGATCTACAGAGGAACAGAGCAAACAGCCAACAGTACCATAGCATATATGAAAATAGGAGACCAAAATTTGTAGAGGACATTGAAAAACCAGACAGTGAGGAGAATGCTTCAGGACAATAAGGGCCCAGGGATCAGTGCCCAGACCAGGGAGGTTGCAGCTCCAGGCCCAGTGCTCCTGGGTCTGCCTCAGGGCACTTGGGAGAGAGCTGAGTCAACCGCTCCCTCCCAAGCCAAACAAGGATTGAGCAACACTGGGGGAGGCCCAGTTGCTTAAAGGCACAAAGAGGGGAGTGAGGACTGAGTGGCAATCACACAGGGGCTGTGAGCACCCACACATAGCCCTGGGAAGAGTGTGTGCCCAAGCCTGTGTGACAAAGAGCAGCCTGGCTGTGGGCCCACACCTGTAGCCCAGGGAGAGTGTATTTTGTGGAATACCCAGAGCTCATAGTCATGAACCTAGGAAAGGTGGGGCACTCCACAGGATCCCGGGAGCCCACAGCCATGAACTTGGGAGAGCGTGCTTAGGAGGGCCCATCCCCTACCCAGAGCCCTACAGAGAGGCACCAGACTTGCTCTGGGGAGAGTGTGCAGTTAGCCCTGGGGAGAGTATGCACAAGAATGACTGAGTGCTGAACAGGAAGGGAGAAAAGTGATACCAATCGCCCCTTAGCCTGCTGAAGCCAGCAAGACCAGAAAAAATGGTTCGGCCAGTTGGAAACCAACGAGAGGTTTTTTTGTTTGATTGTTTGATTTCTTTAAGCAACTTTTTATTTTTTAATTCTTGTTATTTTTATATCTCTCAATTCCTATTGCTTCTCTTTCCTTCTTTCTAGGGTTATTGCTTCTTCCTTTCTTTCCAATTTTATCTTTTCCTTTTATCTTCTGCTTTTTTCCTTTCTTTCCTTTTTTGAAACTGCAAGTTTTTTCATATTGTGTTATCATTTTTTTCATTATTCTTATATTTTTTATTTTAATAACATTTTGGTATTCCTCTTCTTTCTGTATAGTCTTCTTTCCTTGGCTGGTAATATTGTATCATTTGACAGGTTTCCCCTGTTATCTCATTCATAGTGTACTGTTAATTTACTGTCCTTCACTCCATTTGTGTTCTATTATTACACTACTCAAGGTTCTATACTCCCTATTCTTGTTATCTAGATCTCAAAGAGTCTGTCATATGATTCTTGCTTTAATATTACTGTAAATAATACCCATTCCATACAATTGTAAATACTACACAACACCCCTCCCACATCTTAGCCCACTTCACAGTTTCCTGAACTTTATCACCATAGTGGTTAACTCTATTCACTCACACACTACATCTATTTACTATTCTTTATTCTCACCTTGCCTCAGAATCTGACCTCCCACAACCCCACTGCTTTTTAGATCCAACTCACAATCCTTCCCTCCCCCACAAGAGTCTTATCTATTTTCCATCCTTCCTAAAAAGTGGTCAGGTGAGTGGAAGATCACAGTTAACACTATACATAGCCAAAGGATCTCCTATCTCTTCTCTATTGGCTGTTACTGTAAATATTATAGAATACGCTATTGCTGTCTTAAACCATTTTGCCTTCCCCCTCCAAGTGATCACAAAAAAGAGTGGGTGGAAGCTGTGAACACTAGGATAACCAAAGGAAACCGCACCACTGAATCTCACAGGTATTCTACTACAGAAGTTTACACCATAAACCCAGGGAGCCAGAATAGATCAACTTAAGAAGCGGAAGCTAACAAGACGAGTCTCACAAACAATGGGAAGACAAAGAAACAACCCCAAATGAAAGGAAACAACCCCAAATGCCTCAGAAAGAATGACAAATGAAATAGAGGTAACTCAACTATCAGATATTGAGTTCAAAGCAATGATTATCAGGAAGTTCAATGAGCTCACAATGAGCTACCAGAAACTACAGGAAAACTACAACAAAGTCACTGCAAACTATATCAACATGAAAAAGAAAATAGAAACTACCCACAAGACACAAGAGGAAATGAAGAATGCAATTTCTGAACTGAAGAACACAGGACAAGGAATGAAAAGAAGGATTGATAAAGCAGAAGATAGGATCGGTGAATTGGAGGACAAAGCAGAAAAAAACACCCAGAAAGAGCAAGAAAAGGAAAAGAGGCTAAAAAAGAATGAAGAGGGATTAAGAGAAATGCAAGACAATATGAAATGTATAATAGCCATATAATAGGGATACCAGAAGGAGAAGAAGAAGGGCAAGGGATAGAAAACCTATTTGAAAAAGTACTGATGGAAAAGTTCCCTAATTTGATGAGAGAAAAAGTCACACAAATCCAGGAAATACAGAGAGTCTCAATCAAGAGAAACCCAAAGAGGCCCACCTCAAGATGCACCATAATAAAAATGGCAAAATTTCAAGACAAAGACAGAATCTTAAGGTAGCAAGGGGGAAACAGGAAGTAACATAGTAAGGCTAGCAGCTGATTTCTTGATGGAAATGCTCCAAACCAGAAGAGAATGGCAAGAAATATTTGAAGTAGTGAGAACCAGAGGGCTGCAACCAAGGCTACTTTACCCAGCAAGGTTCTCAAGCAAGATAGAAGGTCAAATAAGAAACTTCCCAGACAGAAGAAGTCTAAAAGAAGACACCTCCACCAAATCAGCTCTGGAGGAGATGCTAAAGGGACTGCTCTAAGGAAAGGAAGGAAGAGAGAGAAACGGTGAGAGAGAGGGAGAGAGAGAGAGAGAGAGAGGAACACAGGTACGTAAATGGCAATTAGTCAGTACCTATCAATAATAACCTTAAATGTAAATGGATTAAATGCTCCAGTCAAAAGACACAAAATAGTGGAATGGATAAGAAAACATGCCCCAGACATATACTCCCTACAGAAGGCACACCTCAGAACAAAAGACTTACATAGACTGAGAGTGAAGAGCTGGAAACAAATTTCCAAGCAAATGAACAGGAAAAAAAAAACTAGGGTAGCAATACTAATATCAAACAAAATAGACTTCAAAAATAGAACCATAAAAAGAGACCCAGAAGGTCACTTCATAATATTCAATGGAAGAATAATCAAGAAGACATAAACATTGTAAATATATATGCACCCAACATGGGAGCACACAAATACATAAAGAAAATCTTAGAGGACTTCAAGAAAGGTATTGACAGCAGCACAATTATAGTGGGGGATTTTAACACCCCACTTCTAAAATCTACAGATCTTCCAAACAAAATATCAACAAAGATATTGTGGCATTGAACAATGACCTGGATGAAATGGACTTAACTGATGTATATAGACCCAAAGAAGCTAAATACACATTCTTTTCAAATGAACATGGAACATTTTCAAAGATAGACCACATGACAGGACACAAAACAAGCCTCAACAATTTCAAGAAAATTGAAATCATACCAAGCATTTCCTCTGACCACAAGGGACTGAAACTAGAAACCAACCCCAAGTGAAAAAACCCAAAACACTGAAAATCATGGAGATTGAATAGCATGCTACTAAACAATGAATGGGTCAAGAATGAGATTAGGGAAGGAATCAAAAAGTTCCTGAAAACAAATGAAAATGAACTCACAACAACACAAAACTTATGGGACACAATGAAGGCAGTCCTGAGAGAAGTTCATAGTGATACAGGCCTACCTAAAAAAAGATAGAAACATTTCAAATAAACAACCTAACTGTATGCCTACAAGAACTTGAGGAACAACAACAAAGACAACCAGAGCAAGTAGAAGGAAGGAAATAGCCAAGATCAGAGCAGAATTAAATGGCATAGAGACTAAAAGCACAATTCTAAGGATCAATGAATCCAGAAGCTGTTGTTTGAAAAGATAAACAAAATTGGCAAGCTTTTTAAGCAGGCTCATCAAGAAAAAAAGAGAGAAGACCCAAATAAACACAATCAGAAATGAAAGAGGAGAGATTACAACTGACACCACAGAAATACAAAGGATTGTAAGAAATTACTATGAAGAACTGTGTGCAAAGAAATTTGAAAACCTAGGTGAAATGGATAAATTTCTGGACAAATATGATCTTCCAAAACTCAATGAAGAAGAAGCAGAAAGCCTGAACAGACCAATAACAGCAAATGAAATTGAAGCAGTAATCAAAAAACTCCTGACACACAAAAGCCCTGGACTGGATGGTCTCACAGGAGAATCCTACAAAGCATTTAAGGAAGAGCTAACCCCCATCCTCCACAGATTTCAAAAAGTTTGAGGAGATGGAAGACTCTCAAACTCTTTCTATGAAGCTAGCATCATCCTAATCCGAAAACCAGATAAAGACACAACATAGAAAGAAATCTTTAGGCCAATAATGCTGATGAACATAGATGCTAAAATTCTCAACAATATAGTGGCAAAGTGCATCCAACAGTACATTAGAAAGATCATACACCATGACCAAGTGGGATTCATCCCAGGCATGCAAGGATGGTACAATATTTGCAAATCAATAAACATAATATACCACATAAACAAAATGAAAGACAACAATCACATGATCATATCAATAGATGCAGAAAAAGCATTTGATAAGGTACAGCTCCCATTTATGATAAAAACACTCAGCAAAGTGTGAATAGAGGGAGCATTCCTCAACATAATAAGGGCCACATATAAGAAATCTACAGCCAACATCATACTCGATGCACAAAATCTTTGAGCTTTTCCACTAAGATCAGGAACAAGACAAGGTTGTTCACTTTCACCACTCCTATTCAACATAGTACTGGAAGTTCTAGCCACTGCAATTAGACAAGAGAAAGAAATAAAAGGTATCCAAATTGGAAAAGAGGAAACAAAACTGTCATTGTTTGCAGATGACATGATAGTATACATAGAAAATCCTATAGACTGGGGCAAAAAAGCTGACTGAATTAATAAATGAATTTTGCAAAACAGTGGGATACAAAGTCAATATCCAGAAATCAAGGGCATTTTTGTACACCAGCAATGAAACAGCAGAAGCAGAAATCAAGAAAAAAATCCATTTGATATAGCAACAAGAAAAGTAAAATACCTAGGAATAAACCTAACCAAAGAGGTAAAAGATCTGTATTCAGAAAACTACATAATCCTGAGGAAAAAAATCAAGGAAGACACAAACAAATGGAAGCATGTACCATGCTCATGGATTGGAAGAATTAACATCATCAAACTGTCCATACTATCCAAAGAAATTTACACATTCAGTGCAATACCTATTAAAGTACCAATGGCATATTTCACAGACATGGAACAAACACTTCAAAAATTTATATGGAACCATAAATGACCCCAAATAGCTGCTGTAATTTTGAGAAAGAAGAGCAAAGTAGGAGGGATCACAATATCTGATACTAAACTCTATTACAAGGCCACTGTAATCAAAACAGCCTGGTACTGGCATAAAAACAGGCGCATGGATCAATGGAACAGAACAGAGAGCCCAGAAATCAACCTAAGTCCCTCTGGTTAATTAATATTTGACAAAGGGGGCAGCAACATAAAATGGAGTAAAAATAGCCTCTTTAACAAATGGTGTTGTGAGATCTGGACAGCTACATGTAAAAAAATGAAATTTGAGCACCAACTTACACCATACACAAAAATAAATTCAAGGTAGATAAAATATTTAAATATAATTCTTGACACCATTAAAGTCCTAGAGGAGAACATAGGCAGGAGAATCTGAGATATTTCATGGAGCAACGTTTTTACTGATATGTCCCCTAGAGCAAGGGATATAAGGAAAGAATAAACAAATGGGACCTCATCAAAATAAAAATCTTCTGCATGGCTAAAGAAAACAGTATTAAAATAAAAAGAGATCCAACTGTATGGGAAAACATGTTTGCCAATGATACCTCAGACAAGGGTTTAATCTCCAAAGTATATAAGAAGATACACAACTCCACTCTAAGAAGACAAGCAATCCAATTTAAAAATGGGCAAAGGACTTGGACAGAAACTTCTCCAAGGAGGACACACAGAGGATCCAGATACACATGAAAAGATGCTCAATATCGCTACCTATCATAGAGATGCTAATTAAAACCACAATGAGATACTACTTCACACCAGTCAGAATGGCCATCATAATCAAAGCAACAAGCAACAAGTGTTGGAGAAGTTGTGGAGAGAAGGGGACCCTAGTGCACTGTTGGTGGGACTGCAGACTGGTACAACCACTATGGAAAGCAGTATGGAACTTCCTCAGAAAACTAAAAATGGATCTTCCTTTTGACCCAGCAATTCCACTGCTAGGATTATATCCTAAGAACCCTGAAACACCAATCCAAAAGCTCCTATGCACCCCAATGTTCATAGCAGCTCAATTTATAGTAGCCAAGTGCTGGAAGCAATCTAGGTGCCCATCAGCAAAGGAATGGATCAAAAAACTATGATATATTTACACAATTGAATTCTATGCAGCAGAAAGAAAGAAGGAGCTCCTATCCTTTGCAACAGCTTGGATGGAGCTGGAAAGCATTATGCTAAGTGAAATAAGCCAGGCAGTGAAAGACAAACATCATATGATCTCACCTTTAAAAGGAACCTAACAACAAAACAAAGAAACAAGCAAAATATAGCCAAAGACACTGAAATAGAGAACAGGCTGACAGTGACCAGAGTGGAGAGAAGAGGGAACTTCAGGGGAGAATAGGAAGGGTTTACAGGAACAAATATAAATGACACATGGACAAAAATTAGGGGGGTGGAAATGGGAGGGAGGTGGGGAGGAATGGGTGGGTGGTCTGATATGGGACAAAGAACAGAACACTGTACTTGAACAACTATTAAAGTAAAATTAAAGAAAGGAAAGGGGCTCTTATTGGCTTCAAAATTTAATCTTAATTCCTTAAAACTTTTTGGTGACATCCAAAGTCCAGGTATGACTCTTTCAATCATGACATTACAGACAAAGACTTCGTTAATAAGTCCCCCTTTAGAAACAGGTGCTATTATGAAGAGAACAGATTCTTTTTGGGTTTATGCAAATAAACATTTTGCCATGAAAATAATACTCATTTGTGAAGAGTGGCCAAATTTTGGAAGGATTAAATAGGCAGAAAAATATAAATGTTTCAATATTGCTTATGAGGGTATAATTTATAAATTATTCTAGGGAAAAACAAGTTTCCTTTTATCCTGAGAACAAAAAGATTTAAATTAGCCATATTTTAAACAAAGTGATAAGAATAACAATTTTTAGTTCATTTAGTCCCATATAACCAATTTTGTTTATCTTGATTATTTGCCAGTATTTCCATGAATCCAGTTATTCCATAGGGTTCCATGAATCTTCATTTACTTCAAAGATACACCCTGCTTAGATATCTGTAATTAAGAGTAAGTCAGAGTCCTTTCCATGAACCTTTTCAAAAAATGCAATATATTGTAAAGGCACTAGAGTAAAACAGTGCCTGTTTATAAATGACCAAATTTAAAATGACATGTTTGTAGATTCTATTACAATGCAATCAATAAAAAACTTTGTTTCTTTATAAAATATAATATTTCAAGATAAGAATTTCTTGGCAAGTAATTGCTTGAAATGTAATTATGTCATTATGAAATGACATAAAAGAACATTATAAAGCCCATATTTTTATATTTAACACAAAACCTTTCTGTTTAGCAAAGTTTTCCATGTAACTGAGTGCATTAAATAGAACTAATTAGTTCAAAAACTTTTATTTTATAAGGAGAGTGAATAAATCCTTGAGGTATTCCAGGGGCCCATTGGAATAACTCAAAGTCACTTCTCATTTTTTTAAATTTAAACTTTGGGAAGGTTGTCAAATATACTTAACCAAAAAAATATAAACTTTTGTAAACCTAAAAAGATATTAATTAAACTTAAAACTGGTTTTAATATCAAATATTTTTTCCAGAACATAGAATCCTTCTTAATTTATATCAATGCTTAATATATTTAGTCTGATAAAATATTATACCATAATTATGCCATCTGGAAGCAGAAAGTGCACCACATGTAACATACAGACAAGTATATATCATGCAAAGACCACACACATGAAGCCTGAACACATAAAGATTGTACACAGAATTTGAATTACTAATTTTTGTAGAGAAAGTATAAGATTTCTCTTATTTGCTTTTGACAACTTTTAAGAAGATTGGAAAAAGGATGGAAGGTCCTAAATACCAAGCAAGAAGGCCTGTTCAGACTCTCAATAAAAGCTTGAGGAACTGTTAGTTAGTGGTGGAAATAAAGCCTCAGTTCCAACGAGTTTAGTAGCAGGGAAGAGCCTGGACAGGGCTTCTCTGACTCCCTGAAATGTCAGAAACCTGGTGGCAGAATATATATGCTGCAGATGGAGGACTGGAGTTATAATCCATACCAGCAGAGACATACAAAGAGATAGATGTGTTTACCCTCTGCCTGAGGGTGACCTTACCAATTACAAGAGTGACAGTCAGATGTCTTGGGAGTGGATTTAGCCCACTCAGAGAGGAGATTCAATAGAAAGCCCTTTTGAGACAGCCACACTAGCAGAAAGAGAAGGCATGTTTGAGAGAGAAAGCCCATTTGACCTATAGATGTTTACCCCATTCCCTTAGGGTGGCCTTACCAATGACCAGGGTACCAGTCAGATGACCTGGAAATGGATTTACTCCATGGAGACAGGGAACTCAACTCCATGCCTGCCTGTGGATGTGTTATTGTGGATGGTGCCATGATAGCAAATGACACTGACTTTATCCTTTCAGATCTTGACATGTGTTCAAAGATGTCCTTAGTTTAAAATCCTAGAATCAGAATTGTTAGGTCAAGATGTCTATAGATTTTGAAGACTTTTGATATACCTACCAAACTGCCTTCTAGTAATGTGTTTTAATTAACTAAACTTGGGACCTCTGCATTAAACCCCAGAAACTGAGAAGAGTAGGTAGTCACAAGTAATAAAAAACTGGAAAAGTCATTATTCATGCTGCCTATCACTACCAGAACCAATAAGTGGAGACAAGGATTGCACCTTTACGGGCACTTTATTCAGATAGCCCTCTGAGAAGATGGGGGGTTGTGTACCTTGAAAGACTGTCTCACAAACTCCCAGCCTCATAGGAGAGTTTGTTGGAGAGACCCACAGGGTCCTAGAATGTACAAAAACCACCCACCTGAGAATCAGCACCAGAAGAGCCCAATTTGCTTATGGGTAGCAGATGAAGTGACTGGAAGTCTCCAAGAGCTGAGCAAGTGGCACTATTTTCTCTCTGAACCCTCCCTCACATACAGCACCACAATTGGCAAAGTGGGTTGCCCCACCCTGGTGAATACCTAAGGCTCCACCCTTTACTACAAAACAAGAGCACAAAGACCAAAAAATATGGCCCAAATGAAAGAACAGATCAAAGCTCCAGAATAAAAATACAACTAAGTGATGAAGAGATACCAACTTCAGATGCAGAGTTCAAAAACTGGTAATAAGGTGCTCACAGAATTGATTGAGTATAGTCAGAAAATAGAGGAAAAAGTGAAGGCTATGAAAAGTGAATTAAAGGAAAATGTACAGGGAACCAACAGTGAAAGGAAGGAAACTGGGACTCAAATCAATGATTTGGAGCAGAAGGAAGAAATAAACATTCAACCAGAACAGAATGAAGAAACAGGAAAAATTTTGAAAACTTTTTTTTCAAAAAAATGAGGAGAGGCTTAGGAACCTCTGGGACAACTTTCAACATTCCAACATACGAATCATAGCAGTGCCAGGAGAAGAGGAAGAGCAAGAAATTGAAAACTTATTTGAAAACATAATGAAGGAGAACTTCCCCTAATCTGGCAAAGTAAATAGACTTCCAGGAAGTCCAGGAAGCTCAGAGAGTCCCCAAGAACTTGGACCCAAGGAGGCACACACCAAGGACATCATAATTAAAGATATTGCCATATGATAAGGAGAGAGAATCTTAAAAGCAGCAAGAGAAAAGGAGACAGTTACCTACAAAAGGGCTCCCATAAGACTCTCAGCTGATTTCTCAAAAGAAACCTTCAAGGCAAGAAGAGACTGGAAAGAAGTAGTCTAAGTCATGGAAGGCAAGGATCTACATCCTAGATTGCTCTATCCAGCAAAGCTCTCATTTAGAATGGAAGGGCAGATAAAGTGCTTCCCAAATAAGGTCAAGTTAAAGAAGTTCATCATCACCAAGTCCTTATTATATGAAATGTTAAAGGAACTTTATCTAAGGAAAAGAAGATCAAAACTATGAACAGTAAAACAACAAACTCACAACTATCAACAACCAAATCTAAAAAAACAAACACAGAAACAAAAATGAACTAAGCAGACAATGAGAACAGGAATAGTTTCACAGAAATAAAGATCACATGGTGGGTTATCAGCAGGGAGGGGGAGGGGAGAGAATGGGGGAAAAGGTACAGGGAATGAGAAGCATAAATGGCAGGTACAAAATAGACAGGGGGAGGTTAAGAATAGTATGAGAAATGGAGAAGTCAAAGAACTTACATGTATGACTCATGGACATGAATTAAGGTAGGGGAATGATGGGAGGGGGAGTACAGGGCAGAGGGGAATAAAGCAGAGAAAAAAATGTGACAACTATAATAGCATAATCAATAAAATTATATTTAAGAAAAAGATTTTTTAAAAAAGACTGTCTTAGATTTCATCTCAAATGAAATGTCTTACATTTCAACTTGTACAAGAAAAGTTTAGGTAAGGGGTTTGGAGTTCAGGAAATTAAATAGGTAAGGGGTTTGGAATTCAGGGAAAACTTTAATCAGAAAAAGGCTGCAGTTCACCAGTTTTCCTAGCATCCTTTCATCTGTTGACTGATGATTATTTATCTGTGCCCTGGGTGATGAACATTTCTCTTTGGAGCACAATGACTCAGACACCATCTTGATTGCTTGCAGCCCTCCTGGGGCACAAAAGTCAGATTGCTTGTGCTCTCCTGTAGTCAGACTGTGTCATACCTTTAGTTCCTGGAGTAATAGCTTTTTACATGCTTTAATTACTATGCTTATTTACTATAACTTAAAACTAAAAATGTTCCAACTCTTGAGTTCCCTCATCAATAATATCACCTGATTATAGGCAGAAAAAAATGAACATCTTCTATAGAGGAAAGTATTTATGGACAGGATCTCCACTAATTAAGATCTACCAATCCAAGGTCCTGCTTTGCAGGGTAAATTGCTGTACTGACCAAAGAGGAGGGACAGTTAAACAGAATGGGAGAAGCCTAAAGGCATTCTCTGAGCCTGAGAGTGTGCCACCTGGACACAGCATGACAAGTTAGAAGAATCCCTCAACTCCCTGGCTGGCGTAGCTCAGTGGATTGAGCGCGGGCTGGGAACCAAAGTGTCCTAGGTTCGATTCCCAGCCAGGGTACATGCCTGGGTTGCAGGCCATGACCCCCAGCAACTGCACATTGATGTTTCTCTCTCTCTCTATCTCCCTCCCTTCCCTCTCTAAAAATAAATAAATAAAATCTTAAAAAAAAAAAGAAGCCCTCAACTGAGCAGTAGGTTTGTCAAGGAAAGCGATGTATTTATGCTCACGAGCAGAATTCTTTGGGTGTTTGTGGGCAGTGGCAGCTGTAGGGTGAAGAGAGAGAAAGCCAGCGTACTGATAGAAAAACCCTGATTGGATCCACACAAGATGCCCAGTGGATGGGTACATGGGAAAGAAAAAAGCTAGAGCAGTTTTTAGCGGTGGAAACCCTTCTGGAAGGTCATTTATAAAAGCAAAAAACATCCCTGGAGATGGTGAAATTCAATTTCTTTTAGAGATCAGGGATTTTGTCTTTGCCCTCCAAACCCCAGCCTCTCAGTTCCAGAATGTGAGGGTGACTGCCTGTCAACATAAGAAACATCCAGATATGTAAGAGATTTTATGAGCTTTTTTGAGCCAAACTGATGACTATTGTTAGGAAGTAAAGCCTCAATGGGTTGAGAATATGTCCTGGAAAATAGCAATTTTGTACCTTATTTTATACATTACAACAACAAAAAAGGAGGAATGGGAGTTACATGAAATCCAACGATGATAGATTAGGGAAGTAGAAGAAAGCAAAGTGGGGAAACCTTTGAGATTGGATAAAAAGGCAAAATGATAAGCAAATACTTCTTTTACATAAGGGGATATAGGACAGTTAAGTCAACAATTGAGGGGATTTGTGGTCTATGCTCTGGTGATTGTGCCCCAGGGGGTTGGAAAAAAAATGTTACCTGATACTCCAAAGGTATGTTATCATAGATGCAAAAAGACAACAGACAGGCTCAAT
This sequence comes from Phyllostomus hastatus, assembly GCF_019186645.2. Classification (NCBI taxonomy): domain Eukaryota; kingdom Metazoa; phylum Chordata; class Mammalia; order Chiroptera; family Phyllostomidae; genus Phyllostomus; species Phyllostomus hastatus. The sequence continues at coordinate 46,122,257 of NW_025334041.1, forward strand.
TAAGGTAAAGATTGACTTTTTGTCACTGAATATTCTAACCTAGGCAGAGAAGATTCTAGCCTAGGGCAATGACTGTCAGCCATGACCTGCTTGCTGTTAATAAATTTTAATTTCAGACCCTCCTTCATGGTTACTTCAGGTCTCTGAGTTTGTAAGGTTGTCAGGCAGGCTTTCCTTGAACTTGTCAGGTTTTGTATGTGACCCCTTTTCATCCACACACCCATGCCTCTCCCATTGTTACAGAAATGTCCACATTTGTAAGAATTTTTATGAGTTTATTTGAGCCAAACTGATGAGAAATGCTGGCAATCTCGATGTATAGAGAATATCATCCAGAAAATTGCAGTTTTATCCCTTATTTTATGCATTAAAATCAAAGAGGAATACTTAGGGGTTACATAAAATTCATTGATGATAGATTAGGGAGGCGAGAGAAAGCAAAGCAAGGAAACCTCTGGGATTAGATACAAAGTAAAATGATAAATACACACTTGTTTTACATAGGTGGCTATAGGATAGTTAAAGGTCAACAACATGGTAATAATAACAATGAGATTTGTGGTCTCTGCTCTGGTATGGTGGCTACATTTTGAGGGGCCTGGAAAAAGATTTGCTTTGCTATTTCAAAGGTATGTTATTGTAGATGCAAAGACATTAAATATGTGCCATTTAGTAATGGCACAGCTACATACCATTACTAAAATACTGGCCAATTTCTTTAGATATGCAAAGTAACTCAATGGTTCTTCTCTGCTTCCCCTTGCCTCAGCCAGATTAATGTGGGAATTTCCTCATTTTGGGGGACCCCCACTATTCCCTGTTATACTTTTAGTTAGAAAGTTTTAATTTCAAACCATCCTATGTAGTTTGTATTTTCTCTGAATTTGTGAGGCCATCATGCAGGCCTCACCTGAGCTTGTCAGGTTTAGTATGTTGCCCCTTTCTCATCCACACCAAACATGGACAAGGCAGAAATGGGTCTGCTTCAGGCTGGCCTGTAATGTGTGGGTTCTTGACTTAGTGCAGGAAAAACTTCACAACATGAGTCCAGATGATTTTGAGTGTATGTTTATTAAAGCTGGGTGCAATGAAATAAGGAAGGACTTAGGACAGAAGAAGCAACAAGAGAGAATCTAGGCAGAGCTGCTTTGGCTCTGGGAAATTTTGGGTCTTTTGGCTCTGGAAAAGTTATGGCGAAAAAGTGAGCTAAGGTGGAGCTACTGTCAGCTCACTAGAAACTCAGAAAAAGAGGTCCTTGGGGATAGGTTCAAGGGGTTAGCCCAGGATGAGCTGCCAATGCCTATTGCTTTTTGGTTGCAAGTCTTGTGGGATACCTTGGAGTTTAGGAGATGCATGTCTATGAAGGAAGATGAGGGGGAAGGGAAAGGAGGAGAGAGAGCACATGCCAGGTCCTTCCTCTTGAGAGTTTTACAGGCTGGGAGCTTAGAGAAGGATGGATCTCAGTAGAATATTCATCAGCTTTTCCAAGTGTGTCCTTTCAGTGTCATGGTCTCCATTGATTGGTCACCATCAGGGCAGGAAGTTAATCATCCCAGCTGATCCTAGCATCACCCACCTGCTTTTGCTGCTTTTCTGGGCCTGGAGCTGAAATACAGCTGAGGTCTAGATATTAACTCCAGGTAGCAAAGGTTGGGGAATCTAAACTGTATAACCAGGGATATATCAGGGGAAGAAGATATACTTGGGGGCAGGATTCAGCACCAGTTTTGCTAGTTGCTTTGCACCCAGGGCTTTTCACCCTGGTGACCCCTATCTGGCTGTAAATTGCTGAGCCAGTTTGTTCAGCTGTCTCAGTTTCCTCATTGCACTTAATGCCAAGAACTTTTACTAGCTTCTTTTTAAAAAATCCTCACCTTGGGATATGTTTAGTGATAGGGAGAGAGAGAGAGAGAGAGAGAGAGAGAGAGAGAAACATCAACGTGAGAAAGAACCATTGATCAGTTGCTTCCTGTACATGCCTAGACCCTCAGATAGTGGATTGCCCTACCCAGGGAAACCTAGACATGTGCCCTGACCAGGGAGCAAACCTATAAGCAACATTTTTTGGTGTATAGGATGACGCTCCAACCAACTGTGCCACCCAGTCAGGGAGAATTTTCTTAGCTTCTTATTATCCTGTCCACCATCCACCCAGCTCTAGTATTGCCCTGCAAACCTAGCTAGTCTGGCCCAGGTCAGGTTGGGTCTGGGAATGAAGCCAGGTCTTGAAGTTGCTGATGTTCACAGCCAGAAGAACTCCACTTACCAGATTTAATTTTGGGTCTTTTGGTCATGAATGCTAATCATATCTTCATGTTGATGATTTTTAGTATGGAGGACAAGCCAAGTCTAACCAGAATGCAGTTCAAAATGGGCTGGAGGAGTCAGACCTCACAAGTGCAGTAATGGCTACTGCACCCTGGCAGGAACCCTGGTCAATGGGGAAAAGAGGGCCTCAGCAGGTGGCTGAAAGTACTGTATACAGATTGCTTCAGGCAGCTCCACAGCTACTCTTCTCTGCCCCTAGATGTTGCTATTAGAGTCAGAATAACAACTGGATCTACTAGAACACCACAGCACCCCAAGAAAAGGGTTTGGATTCTACCTTGTCCTAAGGGGGAATGACAAACCCAACTGGTTAAAGATACATACTTAGATACATACAACACCAAAACTGAAGGACTGTGAGTGTGGAAGTGGGGAGCAAATAACTGCTCTCTTTCCTCTCACGTCAAATATATGAGGGGACTGGAGGTTAGAGGCTGGAAAAATGGTACAGTAAGTGAACTGCCTGAAAGAGACTGGGAATCTCTGTTGCCCAGACAATAAACTAGTTTGGACCCAAGTTACCTCCTAACCCCAATAGGATAAGCTGAAACTTATCATCTTCAGGACCTCCAAAGTGCTGGGCAGTTGGGTTTCCCAGAAAACCCCTTGTAAACCGCTGATATCTGAGTAATCATTTCTGGGAAACTAGGGAATCTCAGTGGTTGCCCAACCGAGATCATTCTCATGCTTGCTTAGTAAAAGAGAGGGGTGAGGGGGATGAGTCTCCATGGCAACAGCAACTTGGTTGTGTGGCTCATAGTGGCATAGATCTCTATGAGGTGGAGGAAGAATTGAGACACTTAGGTCTTTGCTTGGTGCCCTTGGCTTGTGAATGTCCCCTAACAAAATCTATTTTTTATTTATGTCATGTGATATTGCAGAATCTACCTTTATCTGCCTTACAATACTGTAAAAAAGTGAAAACAAACATGAGATCATAAAAACAGCCCAAGAAAGTCATAAACATAACAAAAAACCACAAGCAGACTGGCAGTAGACCTCCTACTCAACAAGGAAGACCAGGAGAGGAAAAATATCTACCAAGGGCTGAGAGAAAATATCTATCTCAAATTATGTGCCCAAAAGAATCTTCTTTAAAGACTGAAAAGAAAATTAATTTTGATAACTAAAACTTAGAGAGTTTGCCACCAGTTTGCCATCAATACTTAAGATACATTTAGAAATTGTACTTGAAAAAGAAGGAAAATTATATCAGAAGAAAGCTCTAAAATGCAAGGAGCAATAGTGAAAAAGTGTTAAACATAGAAAAATCTGTAAAATCGCTGGCAAAAATATGATGATGATAGTGGACAGTATGAAAATTTATTTAAAATTATTTATCAAAGCAATAATAATAATAATAATAATAATAATAATAATAATAATAATAAAAGAAGTTCCTAGCAATAAAGCTAAAAAAAATAAGCAAGGCTTTAAAGAAACCATGAACTTATCACTCTAAAAATATACAAGGTGTGAAAACTTTGAGCTATTTGGTCCCACCTCTAGTCACTTGGCAGCAACACTGGCAAAATCTTCAGGACCACTTTCAGGAAGACCCTGGGAGATGGGAAGGGAGGATGTTGAGAAGGCCTAGTAAGAAGATGGATGTTTCTCTAGTTGCCCTCAACCATATATTGCTCCTTTTTCACAATACCCCCCAACCAGACAACTATGGCCCATTCAAGATATGGAATGATATCTGAAGAATCCATTAGTAATTGTTCATAAGCAATATTCTACCACATCTTGGGAAGGCCTTCCTAGTCCCTAAATATCTTTGACATATAATTCCTAAGGTTCATCCATACTTCACCTTTTTTTTGTTCTCATAAACATAACACAGACTGAGTGAAGTCAGTCATGGAGTATTGTTGTGGTTATGGAGGACTTTGTTCAAGGCACTTCACACATACTTATACTTGCCTACTGATATTCTCTGTCAGCCTAGCAGCAAAGAGGATAGACCTATTAAGTGCCCAAAGCATTCCTACTGTCAGTCTCTGCTCCCATTTGCCGGACTAAGCCGGAGCTTTACCTAAGAGAGGACACCACTGTGTCAAGGGTCTTAGGTAGAAACAAATGTGATTTTAACTATTTGCTTGTTTTGGTGTTTGTGTTATAGAAGGTCACACTCAAGTTTCCAAATTCTCTATTCTTGTCTTACTGGGTCATCACAAAATCTTCTGGGAAGAAATTCTTTCTCATCAAAAAAAGAGAAAAAAGAAAAGAAAAGGAAAAGAAAAGAAAAGAGAAAAGAAAACAGAGTGGTAAGGAAGAAATGTGAAGAAGCTTAAAATGTAAGAGAGAGAAAGAAAATATAAATCAAGCTGTGGTAACTAAGAGTGGATAGCAATAAATCTAAAAAAGCAGCCAAGAGATAAGAAAGGTGAGATAAAGATATTGGAAAATTAATGATGCCGAATATGAATCCACACACTTAGGTGCACACAATTATTACCTCACTTAAAGTGTAATTTAATATGACTTTGGTCCCAATTCCCATAACCAGGTGGGCAGAAAGTATAATCTCAGTCATATTAGAACCTCCTGCCCCCTCACCCCAATCCTAGGAGTCCAGGGAACTTAAGAAACATTATGGGTTATATTTCCCATCTCCAGTCCAACCTAGTTACCATTAATATTTCCACTGTTTTTTGCTAGACCTTCAGAGGATCTTCTTCTTTGGGCATGTGAATTTTTGCCAATGCTAGGTGACTGTCTTAGTCTGTTTGAGCTGTTTTAACAAAGTAAACACCACAGGGTGGGTGTCTTGAACAACAGACATTTCTCACAGTTTAGAGACAGGAAAGTCCAAGATCAAGCACAGAAGACGTGATTCCCAATGAGGTCCTTCTTCCTGGCTTGCAGATGGCTACATTTCTTGCTTGTCCTCAAATGGCAGAGAGAGAGAGAGAGAGAGAGCACACGGGAGCACGAGCTCTGGTCTCTCTTCTTCTAAGGACACTAATCTCATCATTGGGCTTCCCTTTCATAAACTCTTCTAAACCTAAATAACTCCCAAAAGCTCTACCTCCAAATACCATTTATTAGGGATTAGGGCTTCAACATATAAATTTGGGAAAAGGAAATAAACATTTAATCCATAACAGTAACCATGAACCCAACTTCCCATCCAAGTTCTGCCAACTTTCCCAACCTAGCCTCAGGTCCCCAGTCTCTGTGGGGACTGCTGACCTCCAAACTCTTCCAAGTCTTTGAAAAATCTATTTTCTGTCCTTTTCTCTCACTTTTCAAAATCATTCACTTTTCCTTTCTTCCTAGTACAATTTCCTCAGGGACTTCAGGCTTTTGGAGAACAAATGCCAAGGAAGGAGGTTGCCAATGCAGAGGCAAAGGAACATAAAAAAGCAGGCTACCTTCTTGGAATCAAGGGATTAGGGAAAACACTAAGAAAAAAATACAAAGTAATATCTCAAAAATTATCTTTTCACATTAAAGTAAAAAAACAAAAACAAAACAAACAACCTTGTATTTTTTTCAGCCAGACTCAGTATTTGTTTAGGAAACAAACAGCTCACATAGGAATGGGTCCTTGCACTTCCTAGACTCAAGGATAGGGAAGTTATGAGTGGCTGATCCAAGAACCTTGATTCACAGTGCTTATAATGCAACATCCTCCAAAGGTGATTGGCTACTCCTGAATAAATAATCAAGCACTACAATTGGCACCCAACCCATTGTTAGCTACTGTCTACGATACAGGTCCACAGTTCAAAAATGTAGAAATTTCTGAAAAATGAAAGGTTTTTGGTAATTATTTCGAAGTAATATCTGGATTGATCTGACTTGAAGCTATTCATAGTTATTACTTGCCTTATTTTGTGTGAATAACCATCTTTTGCTAGGGAGGGATTAATGTTTGATAATAGGGGTTTGTCTCAGCCTTTTTGGGGATAGTAAATAATTTATGTGGCCCATGCACCATATTTTCTTTATAAAGTTTGAAAAATTCTGAATTCCAAAAGTCTAATGATTCTGTGTACTTTAATCTTACTGGTTCCAGATAGAACAACTGTACAGGGATAGACTCCTCAAATCACTTATTTCCAACTATAGGGAACTACAACATCCCAGTAGATCCCTCCCAAGGTTGACTCACTGAAGACCTGTTTTCCTCTAAGGGTAGACAGAGAACAATGAAATGTAAGGAGAAGTAGCATATGGCTGGGGTTCCCTGGCTCTCTATGTGGTGTGTAAGTCTGTTGGTCAAGGAAGCAATAAATTTGGCATAGCAGTAATTTCTCCCTATTAAAGCTCCCTATTGTGTCTGAGCTTTATTTGCACATTGGGAACTAAAGCGGAAGCTGTTCTATGTCCTTGAGTTGGAGGTGCAGAGTAAGAGGAGAGATGAGTGGGCAATCAGCCTTACCCAGCCAGAAGCTTATTAGCAGAAAAGGATATTTTGGGGAACATAAATCCAGGTCTTGCAGCTTACTGGGATATTTTGCCAAGTAGCAACCACATGCTTATTAGATCTTAGTTTTATATGAAAAGGAAGATGTGGTTGGGAAAAGAAAGCAGTAAATGAAAGGAAATAGGAAGTCACTTCAATAGGAAATGGTTTATTTCTTTACATGAGAAGATCAGAGCTAATACACAAAGAGGAAATTCTCTAAGAGGTAAAGATGCAGACAAGAGTCAAAGAAAATCAAGAGATAAGGTAGTGACATGAGGGCCTCCTTGCAGCTGTTGTGTAGTGTAAAAACACATCTGGGTGTGATTTTCTCTAATAGAAAGCAACCTAATGTGAAGACTTTATTATAAAAGAAAAAATTCATATGAACTAGTTCAAATGCTTTACTGAAAAAAAGAGGCTTACTTAAATAAATAAACAAGTATAATATAGTTATCCACCAAAACAAATATAAAATATCTTGGAGATCTTCAGTGTATTTTTTACATAATACTATTACAGTGAGCTTTAAAGAGCTCACCATAGGATATGTTTGACTGGTTTATAATCTTTCATCATCATTTGAGACTTGGCAACCTGTCTGTCCTATAGAGATCCTTGTTAACTACATTTATTAGAGTAATGTTTGCTCCATAATGCACCTTCTCATGAAGAGGTTGGGGCAGAGGGGTGCAACCCTCACAGGCTGATTTACTCAGTAGATGTGGCAGGGTGGTCTTGGATCCCTCTGTCTCATTGCGGGTGGGGGGTCCACTGGCAGGTTTCCAGCACAAACTGTAGAAAGAGCCTCTGACCTACTTTCACAAGCTGCTTGTTCTCATCTGACATTACCTCCAGCATCTTGCCAATTGTCTTCACTCCCAGCTTTTGACTGTTTTCTCGCAATTTCTTGGCTGCCTCCTGGGATTACCTTCTGTTCACCTTTGGTTTGTGTTTTACTTCCTGGCTTTGGAATGTCATCCATTTTACTTGTTTGTGTGGTTCTCACCCGGCATCATGTCTGGCTAGATTCAGTATCTCTATTCCCTCAGGCCTCTTCCTGAGAGAGCTATATTATTTTACCTCTAATCAGCCTCCTTCTATGCCACACTGTTATCCATCCTCTTTTTGATTATTCACACATTTAGAGACCAGAGTGTGCCATGTATGTCATTTAAATTCTGCATAATGCCTATCTTTTTAGTTGGACAATATTAATTGCTCATTGAATATTTGTCAAATTAAATATCAATCAAACTAGTTTTTACAATTAACTGTAATCATAAAAAGACTTTGGTAAATCAGGACAAGGGTTTTTAAAAAGTGGAGTAGAATGTGAAGAAATAAAAAATAGGATTGCATTGCAAAACAGAGTATTGTTTTGTGAAACTTGTGTTTTATAAAAGTTGGGGCCTTAGGATCAAGTTATTTATTTTCATCACTGTAGGTCACAGTTAAAAATGTTCAAAAGTCATGAATTAGATTTCAGAGTGTGTTACACAGATGAACTAGACATTATTCTTGTGTGACACCTTCTCCAGTTGAATTTCTAACAACAGAACCACTTCAGTTTCATGCTTCTTGGACAGACTCACCCACCCAGCCCTATCTTTAGAGAACTCCATCCCCAGGTCATGTGTTTTACTAATGAGGAAGAAGAAAATACAAGCAAATTACAACCAGAGACATTGAAATAAAGTAATCAGAGAAGAGGAGACAAAGGGATAATAGGGGATAATGGGAGGGTGTCAAGGAACATGTATGAAAGACACATGGACAAAGACAAAGGGGGTGGGTTTAAGGGTGGGAGGTGGAGATGGGTGGGATGGGGGGCATGGTGGGGTGAAAATGGAGACAACTGTTCTTCAATAACAATTAAAAAATTAAAACATTAAAAACAAAAAATAAAGAACATACACACACACAAATAAATAGTCAAAAAAAGGAGCAAATGGCACAAGCTAGTCTAATCAAGTGCTTCCTGGGTTGTTGTTGTTGTTGCTGTTGTTTGAGCTATCAGGAAAAACTCATTCTGTCCACTGGAGTTGCTAAATTGGTAGAATATAATTTTTAAAAACATATTTTATTGATTATGCTATTATAGTTGTCCCATCCCCCCTCTTTATTCCCCTCTGCCCTGTACACCCCTTCCCACTTGCATTCCACCCCCTTTAGTTCATGTCCATTGGTCATACATATAAGCTCTTTGGCTTCTACATTTCCCATACTATTCTTACCCTCCCCCTGTCTATATTGTACCTACCATTTATGCTGCTTATTTCCTGTACCTTTTCTCCCTTTCTCCTCCTCCCCCGCTTATAACCCTCCATGTAATCTCCATTTCTGTGATTCTGTTCCTGTTCTAATTGTTTGATTAGTTTGCTTTTCGGTTTTTTTTTTTAGGTTCAGTTGTTGACAGTTGTGAGTTTGTTGTCATTTTACTGTTCATATTTTTTATCTCTTTTTCTTAGATAAATCTCTTGAACATCTCATATAAGAAGAGCTTGGTGATGAACTCCTTTAACTTGACCTTATGTGGTAAGCACTTTATCTGCCCCTCCATTCTAAATGAGAGCTTTGCTGGATAGAGTAATCTTGGATGTAGCTCCTTGCCTTTCATGACTTCAAATACAGAAGTATTTTGTACTTCCAGTCCCTTCTTGCCTTCAAGATTTCTTTTGAGAAATCAGCTGAGAATCTTATGGGAACTCTTTTGTAGGTAATTATCTCCTTTTCTCTTGCTGCTTTTAAGATTCTCTCTTTCTCTTTAATCTTGGGTAACTTAATTATTATGTGTCTTGGTGTGTGCTTCTTTGGATCCAAGTTCTTGGGGACTCTGAGCTTCCTGCCCTTCTTGGAAGTGTATTTCTTTTGCCAGATTGGGTATGTTCTCCTTCATTATGTTTTCAAATAAGCTTTCAATTTCTTGCTCTTCCTCTTCTCCTTCTGGAATTGCTATGATTCATATGTTAGAATGTTGAAAGTTGTCCCAAGGGTTCCTAAGCCTCTCCTCATTTTTTTGAATTCCTGTTTCTTCATTCTGTTCCAGTTGAATGTTTACTTCTTCCTCTGGTCCAAACTGTTGATTTAAGTCCCAGTTTCCTTCCTTTCACTGTTGGTTCCCTGTACATTTTCCTTTAATTCACTTTTCATAGCCTTCACTTTTCCCTCTATTTTGTGACTATACTCAACCAATTCTGTTAGCATCCTGATTACCAGTGTTTTGAACTGTGCCTCTGATAGGTTGGTATCTCTTCATCGCTTAGTTGTGTTTTTTCTGGAGCTTTGATCTGTTCCTACATTTGGGCCATTTATTTTTTGTCTCAGCATGCCTGTTATGTAGTAAGGGGCGGAACCTTAGATATTCACCAGGGTGGGGCAACCCATGTTGCTGATTTGTGGTGCTGTATGTGGGGGAGGGTTTAGAGAGGGAACAATGCAGCTTGTTGAGCTCTCGACTGGCCTCCAGTCACTTCCTCTGCTACCCATAAGCAAATAGGAACCTTCCAGTGCTGATTCATTTGTGGTGGTTTTTGTACATTCTAGGACCCTGTGGGTCTGTCCAACAAACTCTCCTGTGAGGCTGGGAGTTTCTTCCACCACCTCACCCCCCACAGGTTTTTTTCAGTGAGAAGTTTTAAGGCTTTATTTTCTCACTCGGAAATGCTCAGTTGTACAGTCTGTCTCACTCCCCAGTTGTTCCCCCTGTTTTATCTGCATGCAAATGTGGGACCACCTGCTCTGCCAGCCACCACCTTGCCCACCCCAGTTCTCCAGACACCCACCACCTTGTTGTGAGTCTTCTTCACCCAGCTGCCCACATCTGTCCCTCCTACTAGTCTGGATGAATGTTTCTCCTTTAAGTCCTTGGTTGTCAAACTTCCATACTGTTCAATTTTTTGTCAGTTCTGGTTGCTTTTTGTCTTTAAAATTTGTTGTTGTCCTTCTTTTGGTTGTGCAAGGAGGCACAGTGTGTCCACCTATGCCTCCATCTTGGCTGGAGGTCGATAGAATATAATTTTAAGGCTACCAGTGGAAATATTGGAGAGACTTGGAGAAAAGCATTGCCCTTATCTCAATGTTACACCTGAGCTTTTTCAGCGAATGATCCAATAGACTTTCTTTTTGGCTTAAGGTAGTTAAGCCAAAAAAAGCTACATGAGAAGCTATATAGGCGTCAGTTTTCTCTTCCTCAGAAATAAGAGAAGTGGATCAGATAGTAACTCATGATCCTTATTGGTCATCAGAGTTTCCTGTGGGGTTTTAAAACATACAGGTGCCAGAGCTGCCTACTAGATTTCCTGAATCAAAATTTGTAAGAATGTGGTCCAAGAATTTGTAATTTTTAAACAACCTTAGGTAATTCTGATGCATAGTCACCAAGGAATAAGTGCTGGACTAGGCCACCTCTAATGTGTTTTCTATCCTATGGCTCTGTGATTCCTCACAGATCACATGGTCTGATCAAATTTTCAGCAGTTGACATAGTGACAAATGCAGAATCTGGATTCATACTACTTTTGTTGACTGGTTTGAGATGAATAATGCAATGTAAATGGTAATAATTATTAATTAAGATGTGCTACCACTATCATTAATTAGCCTTACAGAGAAGAAACACTCATGCATCAATCACTTTTTCTCAGTGCATACATTTCCAGAATGGTTTGCTATCATAATGAATCCTCTTTTTTTTCTGAGAAGTTAAGGCTGGAGGTGAGGAATATCGAAGTAAGAAAAAATAATAATAGTAACTGCAAGAAAGTCAAATTATTAAGTTTGCTGTGTGTCATTACAAATATTTCTAGTATCCAGAAGTGTCACATTTTGGTTCTTTCCTGTGTCAGAGCACAAATGTAAATTAGAAATTTAATACAAATGACAATACAATAGCTTCAGTGATCTTTAAGTAATTTTTTTCCTGCCTAATGATTTCATTCTGTATAGCAAAGGCATACTTTCTCATCAATTAAAAAAACTCAAAGAGGTAAGTGTTATTACCCTTAGAGATTTGTGTCTATTTTCCTTTTTAGAATGCTTTAAAATAATTCATCAGTATTCCGTGTTTTTCACAGGAACACTAACAAGACTAGCAGACTTGAAATCCTTTGTCTAGGAGACTGATGCCTTAGTAAATTTTCATTATGCACCTCTCATTTTCACCCTTTGGTAAAAAATGCAGTGAATTATGGGACAGCTGCAGAGATGTATACAATGCCTTGAAACACACATATTCAATTCAGTGTTTTGGGGTCTCTGGGGCAGTGGCCACAGAGGGAAGAAATATGTGTAGGTCTGTTCTTGAATGATTGATGATGACCTTTGGGAGGGAGGAAGAGGATGCATAAGGACAAGCAAGTGGGCAGAATGGGGGAGGCAAGATGGGAGACAATTTTCCACCTAAGGAAATAACTATTTTTGAAATGTTAAAGTAGCCTGTCAGGCTTGAACAATGTTTTTTTCAGATTCAGAGGAAACTGGTATGAGTAATTATAGGCAGTAACTGTCATTGTCAAGATAGTTCTGTAATTAGAGAAACACAAAATATGTCTCTTTTAGAGGTAACTCAAATAAAGCCATGAGAGCAGCCATCACATAGAAAAGGTTAATAAAGTCAGAACAGTCAGACAATGGTGCCGAAGCTGAAGAGTATAACAACGTCCACGACAGGAGAGGACATTCTGTCATCCTTAAAGCACAGACTTGTTTTAAAGAAATCTGGACAGATCAGTCTGGAATGAGAAATAGGCTCTGGAATCTGCAGTAAAACTGAAGGGAGGACACAAAAGAAAAGCCTACTAAATTCCTTTCCATCACCTAGTCAGATTTTTATACTCATTTTTTTCTTATGTTAATGAACTAAAAATGCTTTGTTGGGGAGGAGGTAAGATTTTTTTTTAAGATTTATAATACAGTTGGAATTCATTTTTGCTCAGGTGGAAATCCAACAAATAGTTTAAGTGAGGCAGCTCACTGTCTAAGTAGTCAATGTTTTAATAAGTATTGAGCCAAAATTTTAATTACCTCGCAATTTGGAAAAACAAGAATACTCTACCCAAGAAAGTATGTAGGAAACAAATGTGTATGAATTGAGGTGCTCCTTAGAGAGATATAATCTTCACCATTTTTTTTCATAAACAGAAAAAGCAATTGACTGAAGCTGCCTTCAGGGATCTGGTTCAGATTTATGGGCCCAAATAGACATTCAAATTGTAATGAAAGCATGTAATCATAATAACCGATTGCAAAGATAACTTGTTATGTGTGGTTTTGTTTTGCTTTTAAATTCAGAAATATCTCTCTTGTTCTCACCACATCAATAAAAGGAACTTAAGAAAAAAATATCTTTACCTTTTTATGTACTGGTAGTCACATATTTAAAATGATTTTCAGAATATAAGAAAAATCCAAAGAAGTCTAAATTTCCCATAAAGCCAGGTAACGAAAGTCTCCCTTCCTCCTTCTCCTCCTCCTTTTCTCCTCTCTCCCCTTTACTTTGTGTTTTATGTTTAAGATATGAACTTTCTCTAAGCTAAATGTGAGGAATGTGTGAAAATTAGGCTAAAATGAACTTTCGTTTAGGAAAGCTTTATCATCAGCCACAATAGATGCAATCTTTAGATACATCATATTTTAATCTGGATGTAAGAATGATTTTAAAAGTCAGGTTTAAAAAAGAAAACCAAAGTATTAAGGTTTCAATTGACTAGACTAAAGTGAAGATGTTTGTCCATATACTCTTTCATTCCTCAAGTATTTATTAAGATATTAGGATAGAGGTGCTGGGGATATGAAGATGAAGGAGACATGGTCTCTACCATCAAGAAGCCCCAAATTTAAGCAAGAAGAAATTTACAAATACCTGTGTATTAAGTTCAGACATGGAAATATTTCAAATGCTAAGAGAGTGTAATCTGCCAGAAGGGACAAGAGAAAGCTTTGGAGAATATTTGATGTTTGAGTTGAGTCATGAGGGATAATGAGAATTTTCACAGGCAGGTAAGACTGTTCTAGAAAAGTGAATCACCTTTGAAACGTCAGGAGTTATGTGTGAATGTTTGAGAGGAACAATTAGTTTAATTTATTTAGAATAGTGATTGAAAAATTAGGTAAGATTAGAAAAATTAACTAAAAATAAGAAGACAAGAAAGACAGATGGAAGTCAGATGGAATTTACATTTTATCCAACTGGCCAGTGATTCTTAGCCTTAGAAAATACACACATACCATTCTTCAAGAAAATTCAACATGATTTGTAAATTCCCTTTCCCCATTTCCTGCCCACTACCTCAGGTTAAAAATCCCTGCTAAAGGCAATAAGGACCACTGAAGTATTTTAAGTCAGAAACAGACTACATTGTTGAGAAAGACTATACTTACAACAGTGTGGAGGATCTTACTTGATCAACTCTTATGTATCAGGTTTGAAGAGAGACAGACTACAGCCAAGAGAGCCATTAGCATCTCACTCAACAGAGTTTCTTTAAAATCTGGGTCTCACTCCCATAGGAAATAAAAACACTTGAGAGGGAGATGTCAGGAAACAAGTAGTATGTGTGTATCTCTCGTTCAGTCTAGCTTCTCTAACCTGTCACACCAAATGACTCTTCCTGATCTTTTCTTCGTGACCTTTTGATCTACTGTTTGGATTATGATTAAGATATTTCATTTTGCAGGAAATCTCACAGAGTAATAATTGGTTACAAACACTCTTTTGGCACAGCTTAAAGACCTCTTGCATGTTTCTCACAGGCTGCATATACCAGATTTTCTCTAGCTGGCTCTAGGCAGTAGGAGGCTAATGTCACCTCTAGGTGAGAGGTGATACAAGACTAAATAAAGATGGGGGTCTTGGGAATAAAGATGGGTAACATGAAAAATAATGAGACTTAGTTCCCAATTGAATGCACAGGATGAGGATAAGGGTGACACATTGATGACTTTCAGGTTTTCATCTTGAGAGACTGGGATGCCTGACAGAAGGATGTAAGAGGAAGAGAAAAATGAAGGTAAGTAAAAAAGAGATGAGGGGGTTTTGGGGACATGCCTGCTGATTTTGAGCCCTCTTAAATTCATCTAGGTTCAGTAGAGCATATTCTGGCCATCTATTAAATGTTGATGAACCCTAGGGTGTGATTCTTATTTGCCTTGTCTTACCCTTACAAACAGACTTTGCATGATCTTAGCCAGTCTCATGGCTTGAATCATCACCTGCCTGATTTCTGGTCTCTGTGCTCCTAGTTTCTCCCCTTTCCAGTTGGATTACAGGAACTAAATAAATATTCACTGAATAAATGGTGTGTGGCTAGGTAAAATCATCTTCCATAATGTCTCAAGAGTCTCTTTCTAAAATATAAACATGAGTCTGGAGTTCAGGATTATGATCACTCTGGAGCCAAGAAACAGCTTAGAATCAATTAAAGAAGGCCTGGCAACAGAAGAGTTCCCTCAGGGAGAGTATGTGACTAGAGAAAAGACAATAGAGGGCAGAATTTTGGCTATCAATAGCATTTATAAATTAGGCTGAAGAAAGTGGATCAGGAAAAATTACTGAGAAGGGGTAAACATGGATTGACAAAAAAACAGAAGAACCTTGTATCTTAGAAGTTGAACCAAAAAAATGTTTTGACAGGAAGGCCCATGGATAAAGTGGCCATAGTGGCAGGGTAGAGGAATGGGCCCAGCAGCATGGCTCCCATTTACCAAGACAGATCTAATTGCTGCTACTGCTGCTGCTATTATCCAATCTTTTATTAGCAGAAACCAACACTGATCTCCTATTGTGTTACTATATCTTGAAGACTACTCCGGCTACTTAATGGCAAGTTGACTGCATTGGATCTCTTCCACTCTGGAAGAGCCACAAATTCGTTCTGACAGAAATTGATACATATTTTTGCATAGGTCTGCCTGTCCTCCCTGCAAGACTTCAGCCAGCACCACTATTCGAGGACTTAAAGAAAGTTTGATCCACAGACATAAGATCCTACATAATATCATCTCACATTAGGGGACTCATTTTATAAAACAGGAGGATTAGGAGTAGGTCTTTGCCTGTGGGATCCATTATTCCTATTATTCTGCATTACCCAGAAGCACTGAAAACACACCCACACAAAAAACATTTATGTGAATGTTCATAATAGCATCATTCATAATAGCTGAAAAGATGAAAATGACTCAACTGTCTATCAGATAGTGATGAAGGGATAAGCAAAATGTGGTCCATTCATACAATGGAACATAATTCAGTCTGACAGGGCATTGGGATATCCTTATGTTAAAGGCATAAATGATGTATAAACTTGGATCCATTAATTTACAAGACTGTAAGGACATAATATAAACTCTAAATCAAAAAATGTAATACGGTTCTGTATCTCTAGCAGGAAGAATAGATGGGTCCCTAAACCAGAAGGTGAAAGCAAAAGTAGCTCTGCTTGCCGTCACTCCCAAGTGACTCCTATTGCTTCCCATATGAGGAATTGGTTCTTCCTATCCCTGAAACTCTGACCTCTGCAGGGTTAGGGGTCCTGATGACAAAAGTATAGTATATCCACCAGGGGACAAGGCAAAAATCCCATGGGATTATAAACTGTGACTACTGAGACACGAGGTTCCTTGTGAGAAGGGAGTGTGGTTAAGAAGGGAGTCACCATTTGGCAGTGATAACTGACCCTGATCATTGAGCAGGAGCACAGTTTCACAATGGAAGCAAAGAAGAATTTGCTTGACACTTAGGTGACTCACTGGGGCATCACTTGGTACTTACATACCCAATTTTTATGGTGGATGAAAAAGTGCAGCAAACTTGTCCTGGGAAAATCAGGGTCTGACCCCTCAGGGCTGTGCTAGTTGAGGGTGAGGAGAGTCTGGAATGGACAGTGTGGGAGAGAAATGCTAAGTATCAGTTGCAATCTTAAGACTAGCTGGAGTGGCAGGGGCATAATTCAACCCAGTAATCTTCTCTGCTAAGTTCCTCGAGGAAGAACAGTCAACTAGAATCCTGGCACAGCTGCTTCCAGAATATAAATGAAGTTCCAAGTCGCACAACTCTTTTACTGTGGTAGACACTGAAAAGCACTGTCCAGGTCCTGCTTCCAAGGAAGACCTGTTACCCCAGTTGCTGAGAGTGCTAACTTTGTTGGTCCTCTCTACCTCTAGGGTTCATCTTAAGGTCAGCCAAGGCTGCATCTCCACTTCATCTTCCTTCCAATCATGCCTGACATGTGATAGTTCCCTATTGACTAACCATGTCATTATACCTGGATGAGAGTTCCCTTAACACCAATGTTTATCAATACTTCAGACCTGTAATCAGTCCTCCTTAGGAGTCTCAAGCCCTTGGTTTCAGTTTATGGGGTCCTCTTCCATGTACAAGTCCATCTGGCCTGGCATCCTCTCTCAGCCAGCTTCAATCATTCACATTTCCCTGGAATGAATGCTGTTAAAACATGAAGCCTTGGAATAACACCCTCCTATTCTGGCCAGGTATTATACTTTTTTTAACAGATCACACAGAAAAAAAAATACAATCCAACTAATATTTATTGAACACCTACTGCAACAGAAACACCAAACTATCTTCTGGGAAGGTAGATGAGTTAAGTCTTTTCCAAAAAGAATTTACAAAAATGTACTGGACTAGCAATTTCTTCCTTTGGAGACTAACCCAGGAACAATGGGAGCCTTTAGTTTTTCACACACTATATGTTTCCTTTCTTTGAGAACCAACTATTTCTATGAGTGTCAAAAACAACATTCACAAGCACTGAATGAACACATCCCAGCCTATATGCTTGCTCTACAGACAGCCTTCAGCTATCAGCCCTATAAATAATTGTCTTAACTGCAGAGAGTGCCTTTGCCAAGATCATGTCCCTTCCCAGGGCATCCCCTATCTGATGACTGATTAATGTAGGAGTATAAAAATCTTACCATCTTGACCCAATTCAGGATAATTTTGAAGGTCCTTTCTAACTCTAGGGTTCTCCTTGTGGTCAGCCAAGGCTGTTCCAACCACAGGGTTCAGCATCCAGCAGTTTCTTTCACATATGTGCTTCATACCTTAGTCTGTGAATAGGCAAAATACCACATTGAGACTTGATGGTCTACTGACTTATTCTTACTGGGTGGTGGATAAGAATGATTGTACCAACCAAGATGCTCGTGGACTAATCACTGAGCCCCATTCTGCATGACAAGAAATTCTTCCTTTTAAATTTATTTTAATAATGTTATTTTTAATTACATCTTACATTCAATATTATTTTGTGTTAGTTTCAAATGTACAGCATAATGGTTAAACAATTACATATTTGGCAAAGTGATCTCCTTGATATTTCAAGTACCCACCTGGCAACACACATAGTTATTACAGTATCATTGGCTATGTCCCTTAATGCTGTAGTACACAAACCCATGACTACTTTGTAACTACCAATTTGTACTTTTTAAAATTTTATTTTTATTGAATTTATTGGGGTGACATGGGTTGGTAAAATTATATAGGTTTCAGGCATACAATTCTATAATACATCATCTGTATATTGTATTGTGTGTTTACCATCCCAAGTCCAGTCTCCTTCCATCACCATTTCTCCCCCTTTACCCTCTTCTACCTCCAGCATCCCCCTTTTCCCTCTTGCAATCACCATGAAGTTGTCTGGGTTTGTGAGCCTTTCTTTTTCACCCATCCCCCTAACCCTCCACCCTTTTGACAACTGTCAGTATGTTCTCTGCATCTATGAGTCTGTTTCTATTTTGTTTGTTCATTTATTTTCTTTCTTAGATTCCACATAAAGTAATATCATATGGTATTTTTCTTTCTCTGTCTGACTTATTTCACTTAATATAATATTTTCTAGGACCATATATGCTGTCTCAAGTGTTAAGATTTCATCCTTTTTATGAGCAAGTAACATTCCATCACATATATGTACCACATCTTCTTTCTCCACATATCTATTATGGGTACTTGGGTTGCTTCCATACTTTGGCTATTGCAAAGAATGCTGCAATAAACATAGGGGTGCATATATCCTTTTGAAATAGTGTTTTGGGTTTCCTTGGATATATACCCCAAAGTGATACTGCTATGTCATAAGGCAGTTTCATGTTTAATTTTTTAAGAAAACTCCATACTGTTTTCCATAGTGGTTGCACCAATTTGCATTCCTATCAATAGTACACAAGGATTTCTTTTTCTTCACATTCTTTCCAGCACTTGTCATTTGTTGACTTGTTGATGATGGCCTTTCTGTCAGGTGTGAGGCGATATCTCATTGTTGTTTTATTTGCATTTCTCTGATGACTAGTGACATTGACTACCTTTTCATATGTCTATTGGCCTTTTGTATGTCCTCCTTGGAGATGTGTCTATTTAGGTTTTCTGCTAATTTAGAAAATTTTTATTTATTTATTTATTCATTTATTATTAATTTTTTTACTTTAAAGAGAGGGGTCAAAAGGGAGAGAGAAAGAGAAACATCAATATGAGAGAAAAACATATATCAGCTGCCTTCTGTAGGTGCCCTGACTGAGAACCAAACCTGCAACCCAGACATGTACACTGACTGTGAATCAAAGCAGCAACCTTCTGGTTTGAGGGATGATGCCCAATCAACTGAGTCACACCAGAGAAGGTCCTCTGCCCATTTTTAAATTGATTTTTTTTACATTGAGTTGCATGAGTTATTTATAAATTTTGGATATTAACCCCTTATAGGTTAATATCTTCTCCCATTCAATAGGTTTTCTTTCTGTTCTGTTTATGGTTTTCTTTGCTGTGCAAAAACATTTTAGTTTAATGTAGTTGCAAGTGTTTACTTGTTTATTTTGTGTCCCTAGCCCCAAAATATATAGCAGAAAAAATGTTGCTAAGAGAAATGTCAGAGTTTATTGCCTATGTTTTTTTCTAGGAATTTTATGGTTTCAAGTCTTACATTTAGGTCTTTTATCCATTTTAAGTTTTTTTTTCTTTTATATGATGTAAGAAGTTCACCCAGTTTCATTTTTTTTGCATGTATCTGTCCAATTTCCCCAACAGCATTTGTTGAATGGACTATCTTTACCTCATTGTATGTTCTTGCCTCCTTTGCCACATATTAATTGTCAATATAGACATGGATTTATTTCTGGGCTATCTATTCTGTTCCACTGATCTACGTGTTTGATTTTATGCCAGTACCATGCTGTTTTCATTAGTATAGTGTTGTAGTATAGTTTTATAACAGGTAGTAGATTTCTCCCACTTTGTTCTTTTTTTTTTCAAGATCACTGCAACTATTTGTGGTTCTATATAAATTTTAGATTATTTGTTCAAGTTTTGTGAAATATGCCTTTGGTATTTTGATAGGAATTGCACTGAATCTATAAACTGTTTTGGGTAATATGTGCAATTTAACAATGTTAATTCTTCCTAGCTATGAGCACTGTATATGCTTCCATTATTTGTAGCTTTTTAAATTTATTTCTTTAATGTCATAATTTTCTGAGTACAGGACTTTTACATCCTAGGTTAAATTTATTTCTAGGTATTTTATTCATTTTGATGCAATTGTATATTGAATTGTTTTCTTAGTTTCCCTAATTGGTGCAACTAATTGGTTGCATAAACTGCAATCAATTTCTAAATATTTATTTTGTATCTTGCTACCTCACTGAATTTATTTATGAGTTCTAGTTTTTTGGTGAAATCTTTAGTGTTCTCTACATATAATATCATGTCATTTTTTAGTAATGACAGTTTTACTTCTTTCTTTCCAATTTTAATACATTTTATTTCTTCTTCTAGTCTGATTGCTGTGGCTAACTAAGACTTCATTACTATGTTGAATAAGAGTTGTGAAAGTCCTCATTCCTGTCTTGTTTCTGATCTAAAGGAAAAACTTTTAGTTTTTCCCCATTGAGTATGATGTTAACTGTGGGTTTTGTCATATACCTTTATTAGGCTGAGGTATGTTACCTCTATTCCCACTTTGCTGAGAATTTTTTTATCATAAATGAGTGTTGGATTTTGTATAATGCATTTTCTTAATCTATTGACATGATCATATAACTTTTATCCTTCATTTTCTTTATGTAGTGTATTATGTTCATCAATTTGCAAATATTGTACCAACCTTGCATCCCTGGAATAAACCCTACTTGATCATGGTGTATCTTTTCAATGTATAGCTGGATTTGGTTTGCTAATATTTTATTGAGCGTTGTAGCATCTATGTTAATCAGGGATTATGGCCTATAATTTTCTTTCTTTGTAGTGTCCTGACCTGGTTTTGAAATTAAAATCATGCTGGCCTCATAAAATGCGCTTGGGATTCTTCCCTCCTCTTGTATTTTTTGGAATACTTTGAGAAAGATGTAGGTGTTAATTCTTCCTTGAATGTTTGGTAAAATTCACTGTTAAAGCCATTCCATCCAGGACTTTTTTTGTTGAAAATTTTTAAATTACTGCTTTAATTTTGTTGTATGCAATCAGTTTGTTTAGATTTTTTAATTCTTTTTGATTCAGTTTTGGAAGATTACATGTTTCTATGAATTTATCCATTTCATCTAGGTTATCCAACTTGTTGGCATGTTGTTGTTCACAATATTTTCTTACATTCCATTGTATTTCTATGGTGTCAGCTGTTGCTTTTCTTCTTTGATTTCTGATACTATTTATTTGGGTCCTCTCTCTTTTTTAATGATGAGTCTGGTTAAATGTTTTTCAATCTTGTTTCTCTTTTCAAAGAACCAGCTCTTGGTCTCATTAATGTTTTGTATTTTTTTAGACTCTATTTCATTTACTTCTGCTCTGATCTTTATTATTTCTGTCCTTGTACTTACTTTGGGTTTTATTTGTTGTTGTTTTTTTAAATTCCTTTAAGTGTAAAATTAGATTATTGATTTGAGATTTTTCTTGTTTCCTGAGGTAGGCCTGTAATGCTATGAATTCTTCTCTTAGGATTGCTTCTGCTGTGTCCCATGGATCTTGGTTGTTGTGTTTTGATTTTCATTTTTATTTGTTCCAATGTTTGTTTTTATTTCTTCCTTGGTATCATTGTTAACCCATTCATTATTTAGTAACGTTTAGTGACATATTTAGCCTCTATGAATTTGTGTGTTTTTTAGGTTTTTTTTTTCTTGTGGTTGATTTCCAGTTTCCTTTCATTATGGTCAGAGAAAAGGCTTGATATAATTTCAAACTTCATAAATTTTTGAGACTTGTTTTGTGTCCTATATGTGATTCTATACTAGAAAATGCTTTATGTGCACTTGAAATGAATCTATATTCTGCTGCTTTGGGAGAAATGCTCTGAAGATGTTAATTAAATCTATCTACTCCTGTGTGTTATTTAATGCCACTGTTTCCTTATTGATTTTCTGCCTGGAAGATCTATCCATTGGTGTCAATAAGGTA
The DNA here is from genome assembly GCF_019186645.2 of Phyllostomus hastatus. Taxonomy (NCBI): domain Eukaryota; kingdom Metazoa; phylum Chordata; class Mammalia; order Chiroptera; family Phyllostomidae; genus Phyllostomus; species Phyllostomus hastatus. The sequence continues at coordinate 46,144,408 of NW_025334041.1, forward strand.
TTAAAATTCCCTAGTATGACCTTTTTTTACTGTCAGTTTTTCTGTCTTTCCCTTTATGTCCACCATAATATGCTTTATACATTTAGTTTCTCATATGTTGAGTGCATAAATGTTTACAAGGGTTATATTCTCTTATTGGATTGCTTCCTTTATTAAGTAGTATTCTTTGTCTCTTACTATACAGCCTCAGTTTTAAAGTCTATTTGTGTTTGATATAGCTATTGCTACCACAGCTTTTTTTTTTCATTTCTCTTTGCTTAAAACTTCTTTTTCAATCCCTTTACTTTTTGTCTGTGTGTATTTTTTTTTCCTGAGGAGGGTCTTTTGAAGACAGCATATATATGGATCTTGTTTTCTTATCCACTGAGCTATCCTATGTTTTTTGATTAGAGCATTTAAGCCATTTACATTTAATGTGATTATCAATAGGTATATATTTATTGCCATTTTTATTCTTTTTATTACCTTCTTCTGTGTTTTTTTTTATTCTCTTTCTTCTTCTAGTTCTTAAAGCATGCCCCTTAATATTTGTTTTAATACTGGTTTGGTGGTAACAAACCTTTTTAGCTTTTTCTGGTCTGGCAAATTCTTTTTTTTCTTTCTTACAAAACTTTTCTTAACGCCAGAAATAAAATAGTAAAAACACAATGAACTTTTAAAATCAGCATGATTGTGGGTACAAAGATGTTATAAATGGGGACTGTGGAAGCCTTGAGGAGATAGCTGGTCTGGGAAATTCTTTATTTCTCCTTCAATTTTAAATGATAGCCTTGCTAGGTAGAGTAGTTCTGTAGGTCCTTGATTTTTATCACTTTGAATATTTCATTCCAATTCCTTCTGGCCTGAAATGTTTCTGTTGAGGAACTCGCTGACAGTCTTATGTGAGTTCCCTTGTAGGTGATTAACTACTTTTTCTTGCTGCTTTTACAGTTCTTTGTTTGTCTTTATCCTTTCCCATTTTAATTATAATGTGTCTTGGTGAGGGGCTTTCAGGGTTCATCTTGTCAGGGACTCTCTGTGCTTCCTGGACTTATGTATCTTTTTCCTTTGCCAGGTTAGGAAAGTTTTGAGCCATTGTTTCTTCAGATAGGTTCTCAATCCCTTGCTCTCCCTCTTCTCTTTCTGGCACTGCTATAATGTGGATGTTGTTATGTTTTTTTTTCTTTTATATTCTATTTTTGGACTATGAAAAATTGAACAGAATTTATAATTCTGAACAACATATTGTCTTAAAGGTCCCTTAAACTATCCTCATTTGTTAAAATTCCTTTTTTCTTTTTCTACTTTTATTGAATGTTTTTTCTACCTTGTTTTCCAAATCACTGATTCAACCCTTTGCTTCACCCAATGTACTTTTTATTCCTTCCAGTGCACTCTTTTTTTAAGTATGTTTTATTGACTATGCCATCACAGTTGTCTCAATTTTCCCCCTTTTGCTTCCCTCTACCTGGTACCCCACTTCCTTCTAGCAATTCCCTCCACCTTATTTCAGGTCCATGGGTCATGTGTGTAAGTTCTTTGGCTTCTCCATTTCTTATGCTATTCTTCACTACCCTTGCTCTTAATCCCTGCATCATTTCCCCATTCTCCCTCTTCCCTTCTGGTAACCCTCCAAATGATCTCCATATCTATGATTCTATTCTTGTTCTAGTTGTTTGCTTAGTTTTTATTTTCTTTTAGATTTGGTTGTTGATAGTTGTGAGTTTGTTGCCTTTTTAATGTTCATAGTTTTTATCTTCTTTTTCTTAAATAAGTACCTTTAACATTTTCTATAATAATGGCTTAGTGGTGATGAACTCCTTTAACTTTACCTTGCTTGGGAAGCACTTTATCTGCCCTTCCATTCTAAATGATAGCTTTGCTGGATAGAGTAATTTTGGTTATAGATTCTTGCTTTCCATTGCTTTGAATACTTCTTGTCAGTCCCTTCTTGCCTGCAAAGTTTCTTTTGAGAAATCTGCTGTTAGTCTTATGGGAATTCCTTTGTAGGTAACTGTCTCTTTTTCTCTTGTTGCTTTTAAAATTGTCTCTTTATCTATAACCTTTGGCATTTTAATTATGATGTGTCTTGGTGTAGTCCTCTTTGGGTCCAACTTATTTGGGACTCTATGGTTCCTGGACTTGTACGTCTATTTCCTCCACCAAATTAAGGAAGTTTCCTTTCATTATTTTTTCAAATGTTTCCAATTTCTTGCTCTTCTTTTTCTGACATCCCTATGATTCTGGTGGTAGTATGTTTGGAGGTGTCCCAGCGGTTCCTTAGCCTCTTCTCATTTTTTTGAATTCTTGCTTTTTCTTTTTGTTCTGGTTGAATGTTTATAGTTCTTTATGTTCAAAATTACTGGTTTGAATCTCAGTTTCATTCCCCTCTCTCTTGACTTCCATTGGATTATTCTTTATTTCACTTAGTGTGACCTTCATTTCTTCCTTTATTTTCTTGCCATATTCAAGGAGTTCTCTGAGCATCCTGACAACTAGTGTTTTGAACTCTGCATCTGATAGGTTGGCTATCTCCATTTTGCTTAGTTATTTTGGGAGGTTTTGTTCTGTTCTTTCATTTGGGCCATTTTTCTTTGTCTCCTCAATTCAGCAACCTCTCTATGTTTGTTTCTGTGTATTAGGTAGAGCTGCTTTACCCCCTGTCTAAGCAGTGTGGTTTATGTAGAAAAGGCACCTGTAAATTGTGTGGGGTAAAGCCTTAGATATTTGCCAGGTTGGGGCCACCAGCTTCAATACTTTGTGTCCAAATGGGGAGGGCTCTGAGAGGGACAATGTTGCCACCTGGATTTTGGTAGTTTGCCCAGCACTTGCCCCATTTCTAATCACTTCACCCCCTTCCTGTGTGTGATGGCACCCTTCCAGCTGGTTCCCCAATGGTGAATCCCAGAATGGGAGGGTTTGCATATGTTCTAAGGCTGTACTGGCCTTTTAAATGGTGAAAATCTGGTAGTTTCTTCTGCTGTCCCTACCCCCACTGGTTTTTATAGCCAGTGGTAATGGGGATCTATCTTCCCAGTACTGGAACCCCAGGCTGTGTGGTCTGGCCTGGGCCTGGGATCACTTGCTCCCAAGGTGTATCTCCCATCCATTCAACCACAGCCATTGCTGCCACCCTTCCATGCCTCACCACTTCTCTACCCATCTCTGAGATCCTGACCTCCTACCTGTCTGGATAAATGTATCTTCTTTAAATCCTTGGTTGTCAGACTTCCATACAGCTTGATTTTCTGATGGCTCTGGGTGTTATTTGTTTTGAGATCCAGTTGTAATTCTTTCTATGGTTGTACAAGGAGGCAAAGCATGTCTACCTATGCCTCCATCTTGACTGGAAGTCCTCCCAGTGTATTCTTGATGTGAAATATGGTATTCATTTCCCACTGGTTATTTTTTATGTTTTTATGTCCATTTTCATGCTGTTGTAGTTTGCACTAAGTTTCTTGAGCATCTTTATAACCATTACTTTGAACTCTATATCTGATAAATTGCTTGCTTCCATTTCATTTAGCTCTTTTTTTGAGAGATCTTCTGTTCTTTTATGTAGGGCCTATGTTTTTGTCTCTGCATTTTGGCTGCCTCTTTGTGTTTGTTTCTATGTATTAGATAGATCTTCTATGACTCCCAGTTTGGGGAGAGGGGGTGGCCTTAGGTAGTAGATGTCTTGTGGGATCCAGTGGTGCAGTCTCCTGATCTCCTGAGCTGGGTGCTCTAGGAATATTTCTTGTGTGGGTTATATGAGCCCTCTGTTGTAACTGAGTCTTGACTCCTGCTGACCTGTCCATGCCTGGGATCAACCCTCAGGCTGACTGACTGTGAGGCTCAACCCTGACCACTATATGTGAGCTTTTGTACAGGTGCAGCCTTGAGGTGGCTTACTCTGCAAACCCTTGGTTATAAGACTCCTTTTCAGCTAGTTTTAGTTGGTTATTCAGGATAATTATTCTCTAATTTAGTTATACTCCAGCTTGGTCCTGGGAGAATGTGACCCCAGCTTTTACCTACTCCATTCTTTTGTATTGTTTTTTTAAATTTTCTATTTCATTTATTTCTGCTATGATCTTTGATCTTTATGATCTATGATCTATGATTTGATGTTTATTATTTCCTCTCTTCTACTCATTTTGTGTTTTTGGGTTTTGTTTTGTTTTGTTTTTTAATTCCTTTAGGTGTAAGGTTAGATTGTTTATTTGAGATATTTCTTGTTTCTTGTGGTAGGCCTTGAAGTAGATATTGCCATGAGTTTTCTTTTTAGGACTTCTGTCACCATGTCCCATAAATTTGTGATTGTGTTTTCATTTTCATGTGTTTCAAGGTATTTTTTTCTTTTTTAAGTATATTTTATGGGTTATGCTATTATAGTTGTCCTGATTTTCCTCCTTTGTCCACTCCACCCAGCACCCTATACTCCCTCAGTCAATCTCCCCACCTTTCTTCATGTCCATGAGTCATGCAAGGAAGTTCTTTGGCTATCCCCTTTCCTATGCTGTACTTTACATTCCCATGGCTATTCTGTAAGTATCTGTTTGTATTTATTAACCCCTTCACCTCTTACCCATTCTCCTACAACCCTCCTTCCATCTCTTTATCTTTAACCTTTGGCATTTTAATTTTGATGTATCTTGAGGTGGGCCTCCTTGCATTTATGTTGTTTTGGACTCTGTGCTTTCTGGGCTTGCATGTCTATTTCCTTCACCAAATTAGGGAAGTTTTCTTTCATTACGTTTTCAAATACATTTCCAATTTCTTGCTTTTTCCTTCTCCTTCTGGCACTACTATGAACTGAATGTTGGATTGCTTAAAGTTGTCCCACAGGCTACTTACACTATCCTCATTTCTTTAGATTCTCTTTTCTTCTTGTTCTGATGGGTTGTTTTTTGCTTCTTTATGTTCCAAATCATTGATTTGATTCTCAGCTTCATCCACTCTAGTTTTGTTTCCCTGTGAGTTGTTCTGTACTTGAATTTGTGTATCCTTAATTTCTGACTGGGTCTTTTTTAAGTTGTTGAGGTCCTCACTAAGTTCTTTGAGCATCCATATAACCAGTGTTTTGAAATATGCATCTGATAGATTGCTTATCTCCCTTTTGTTTAGATCTTTTTCTTGAGTTTTGGTCTGTTCTTTCCTGTGGGCCATATTTGTCTCCTCATTTTGCCAGCCTCTTTGTATTTGTTTATATGTATTAGGTAGACCTGCTATGACTCTGTATTGGCAGTGTGGCCTAATGTAGTAGGTATACTGTAGGGCCCAGTACTGTAGGGCAAAGCCTCCCATATCACCCAAGCTGCATACTCAAGGTGCACACTTCTTGTGGGCTGAGTACACCCTCCTGTTGTAGTTGAGCCTTTGTTGCTCTTGGTCAATCAATGGGAGGGATTTATCGAGGCCATTCAGCTGCAAGGATAGGCTGTGACCATTTACCACCAACCCCCACCCTCTGTAGAGGATCAGCTGTGCAGGGGCAGGGTGGTGGTCCCCTAATGTGGTCTGTAGCTGTCCACTGGATGTGCTGGCCCTGGGGTTTCCTGAGTGGTACAGACCAAGATCGGCCCCCACCTGCATCTTGCCTGGGGCCACCCTGCCTAAGTTATAAGGCAGCCTGAGATGGCTGCTACTTGTGCTTGGCTTAGAGATTTTGAGACGAAGCCAAATTGGGAATCTAGGCTGCTAGTTCTGGGCCTGGGGATCACTGAGGCCAGCTGCTACTTGTTTTTGAGGATTTAGGAAGTTGTGAAGAATGAGCCCAAACCTGACATTCATATGGAAAAGCAACTTGGGTGGGTCTCTAAGTTGGGTGTGGAGGAGTCTCTGGGGATCTCCAAGGCACTAGTTGATGGAATCTAAGGTATGGCATCACTTGGCCAGATCTCTGGGGGGTGGGTCCAGAAAAGGGACAATGGCCTTTGCTCACCTTGATGCCAAACACCTCAGCCTCCCCCTACATGCCACTGGTGCTCCACAAGCTGCCACTCCAGGGTTGAAACTCAGAGGGAGTAAGTCTGAGTAGGTGAGTCCACATGTGGGCTCTTTAAGAGGAAGTTCTTGCGGTTCCAGAATTTTTTTCCACTAACTCAATACCTGCTTGTTTTTGCATTTGAACATTGTGGGGGCTTATCCTCATGGCAGTGGAACCCTGGGCTGGAGGGGCCTGATGTATTGCTGGGACTCCTCGCTCCTGAGATATCCCTTCCAAATATTTATCCATTACATGTGGGTGAGGGACCAGCCCATCTGTGTCTGTGTCCATTTTACCAATCCAGATTGTGGTGGTTTCTTTAATTTTGTAGTTGTCAGACTTCCATTTAACTTGATTTCTCTCAGTTCTGAGCAATGGTTGTTCTCTGTTTTAGTTGGAATTATGTTGTGGTTGTGCAAAGAGGTGGGCCATGTCTGCCTATGCCACCATCTTGACCACAAGTCTCTTGATTTCTTTATTGATCTTATTGTTAACCCATTCATTGTTTAGTAAATATTGTCTAGCTTCCATGTCTTTTTTTTTCAGTTTTTTTCTTATACTTCATTTCTAATTCCATACTATTTTGATTAGAGAGGGTGCTTGATATGATTTTAATCTTCTTAAGTTTATTGATAATTTTTTATGTGGCCTAGCATATGGTCTATCTATGTTCCATGTACACTTGAAAAGAGTGTATATTCTTCTGCTTTGTGATGAAATGCCCTAAAAATATCAATGAAATCCATCTGGTCTAGTGTGTCATTTAAGACCACTATCTCCTTGTTGATTTTTTGTCTGGAAAATCTATCAGTGCTGTCAATGGGGTGTTAAAGTGCCCTACTTTGACTGTATTACTGTTGATCTCTCCCTTTATATCCATCTTTATATTTGCTTTATGTATATAGGTGCTTCTGTGTTGGTACATAAAGAGTTACATGGGTTATATCTACTTGTTGGATTGATTCCTTTATCATTATATGATGTCCTCCAGTTATGCCAAATAATTCTTTAAGGATGATGGCCCTAAAATGCTATTTCCACTGAACTATATTTAAGCACATTAATTAAGAAGGTCAGTGCTCAGAATCTTGGCTTTAGACAAATGAGTTCACATTCAGCATTGTATACTATGCTCAGGTGCTACTCTAAAAGGCTAGACTTTATGAGGAGACTTCCCCAGAGAAAAGCTGCTATACTGATAAACATCTCAGATAACCTTACTTGAATAACAATTGCAACCTCTTAGGCAGATAGGAGTGAGCTATATAACCTTTATTTTCTTGTCCATAAAAGAAGCATAACAATCCTTGTTCAGGTTGTGTTATTGTTTCTTGTTCAAGTCAACTGAAAACATGTGAGTTCACTTCATAAAAATTAAAGCAGTAATCCAATGACCTCAACCACATAGCTCAGTGATGTCTCTTTAAATTTTTTTTTCAAATTCAGCTGCCTTTAGAATGACAGTCACCAGGTTTAACACCTGGTAGGCTTCATTAATCTACATGTATAAACGACCTGACTCTAAAGACTTTTGAGCTTGAATTTTGCTTATGCAAATGCTTATCAATGCTTTAAAGGAAACTCATAATATTACAATGATGCATACACCATTAACAATGTCTAATAAATTATAGATTAATCTCTTATCAACTGCAAATACATACCATTTGATGTGAACTCACTAAAGAAAAATGCAGTATCTTATTCATTATTATATTTCCAAAGCCTAAGACAGTGTCTGGGCATTGCAAATGCTCAATAACTAACTCCTTGTTGGGTATAATTGAGCCAGATGGCGGGGAAAGTGGGTCATTGTAATAGGGTTGATGTTAAGGAGAAACAGGATATTAAAATGCAAAATATATATAGAAGTTATAGCTCTGGCTTTGTGCCTCAGTTGGTTGGAGCATCATCCTGTATACCAAAAGTTTGCAGGTTTGATCCCCAGTCAGAGCACATGCAGGAGACAACTGATTGATATTTCTCTCTCACATTGATGTCTGTCACTCTCATTCTCATGCTCTCTCTCCCTTCCTTCCTCTCTCTTTAAAAATCAATAAACATATCCTTGGGTGAGGATTAAAAAATAGAAATATAATAACTGTGGAAATAATTAGTTAAGTAGAAACTGGGCTTCACCCCTTTAAAGGAAAAAATACTAAAACAACAAATACTGAGAACCAAGTTGACACAGGGATATATTCAGGACAGTTTAGACTCCAAGAAGTGAGGTTCAGGTTCAGGAAAGACCAATAACTGAGAGCTGTACCTATCCTATAAGAGTAAAGCAAAGCTTCTGAGTGTCATTGATTGGCAAGCAATATCTGGGCGTGTTGGACAGATACATGCAGAGTTATGACATCAGCTGCCTCTGTTGCTTACACAGATGCCTCTCTGAGGATTATGGTATTCAATTCACCTCTCTTCTGTATCCAAAGTGCCCAAATCGGGATTATATCACCCAGTTCTGTCTGCACAGGTGGCCATATCATGGTTTATCTGCCTTCAATCTTTCTTCTCTCTTCAACTTCACATCTGTTAGTCACAAAAGCCTTTGATCTCCTTCAGTATAAGCCATAGACTGCACTGGACAGTAGACTTTAAGCACTCCATGCCACAGCCTAGATATTGGTCTAGATACTTTTTGGCTTCCGGACTGCAACTTCTTCCTGCCTCAACTCTTACAACATTGGGTGTGTTGCTCTCCTTCATAGTCCCCACTTGCTTTCCAAATTAAATTAAAATTCCAACTTCTTATCTTCCATGGAAACTTTCTGCTCTATTCATTCATGAATGTGCATGCTCTTTCTTCCATTAGGCTTTTCTCATACCCTCACACTCTCCCTCTCGTAAGTCTGGACCTATTATATTTTCCATTTGCAGTGGTATCCCCACTTTCCTTCACCAACTATTTGTAATTTTAATTTAATATTTTAATTTTGAAATGTAGACTTATTTATGATTTTTGGAAGTTCTAGCATAGGAATACATTGATTCAAAAAGTCATTGCCCCAAGAATGGCATATCTATCTGAGCAGATGACCTTGTCAATTTGGAAAGGACACACACCTATGGTGAGGAAGGAAGGGGAGTCCTACATATACCATCATACTGATCATCCATAGGAGTGTAGATATAGCAAAATTGCCTTCACTTGAAGCAGGGGTCAGCAAACTAGGGCCTGTTGGTCAAATCTAGCCTGCCACCTGTTTTTGTAAATGAGGCTTTATTTGAACACAGTCATATTCATTCCTTTACACATTGTTTGTGGTTGCTTTCATGCTATAATGGTTGAGTTGAGTAGTTGCTACAGAGACCAGATAGGCCACAAAACTTAATATTAAATATCAGTATCTAGCCCTTTACATAATGATTTCCAGCACTTGACTGAGTTTTCTTAATTATTTTAGCCTGTTTCATCTCCTCTGTTAGACTACAGACTACTTAAGAACATGCCCATATTTCTCCCGCTAAGACTTGTGATACACTTCATACAATGAAAAAGTTAAATTTCTGATTGAAATTCACCCATGAAACATTTTTAAGTGTATCAGATAAGCAGGAAAATCTAGATATGATTTGTATTTTATGTAGTAGAAAGGCTATATCCATGCCTTCTCAAAACATTGATTTTTTTTAAAAAAGTTTTACTCCACAGGGGCACCATAATAAAAATATCTCAAACTTTGTTGAAATTGTTTTTAGGAGACATAGTGTCTGATGAAGGGGACTGTCTCCTTCATGCGGCAGCCATGTCCTCTGCAGTGCTTGGTATAGAGATGCTAGACAGATATTAGTCCAATGAATGAGGAATAAACAAGCTTCCTCTTCATGTTGTAAATAACTTTATTTAAAATATGTTGTTTGGAAGCATATATAAACTTGAATTTCATAATGTTCATAGCTCCACAATAACACCCAGGCATATGTTTGTTTGGAGAATGCCAACATATGTGCAGGGAGATAATCTAAAAAATAAGCATTTTCAAGATGGTGACTTAGGAAGATCCTGAACTCAGCTCCTCCTCTATAAACACTCCATCTACAGCTACATCTGAAACACTTGCTTCTTAGGAAAATCTAAAGGCTGGCCGAGTAACAACTGTACATCGGTAAACTCTAAGAAAACCACATCCAAGCAAGAGAGGCTGAGACACAATCTTGCCATAAACCCCAACCCTCGTGTGGAGACCCATGACAGGGAGCAAAGGGTTTGAGGCTCACATAGGGCACCCTAACTTTTAAGACATACACTTGAGAGAGGAGCTCCCAAATCATGTAGCTTTGAAAACCGGTGGGGTACACATGCACGAGCCCATAAAGCTGAAGCGACCTGAGAAACTGCTCTTTTTTAAAAAATTATTTTATCATTGTTCAATTACAGTTGTCTGCATTTTTCACTCACCACTCCCTCCCACCCCAGCCAAATCCACCTCCCTCCCTTGCTTCCACCCTGTCCCTTGATTTTGTTCATTTGTCCTTTATAGTAGTTCCTGGAAATTCTTCCCTAACATTGTACCTTCCCCTCACCCCTTTGGTTTTTGTTAGATTGTTCTTAATTTAAATGTCTATGGTTATATTTTGTTTGCTTTTTTTTTTGTTTTTTTGCTGATTATGTTTCAGTTAAAGGTGAAATCATATAGTATTTGTCCCTTACCTTCTGGCTTATTTCACTTAGCATAATGCTCTCCAGTTCCATCCAAGCTGGCACAAAAGGTAGGAGCTCCTTCTTTCTTTCTGCTGCATAGAATTCCAGCAAATGTGTAAATGTACCATAGTTTTTTGATCCACTCATTTACTGATGGGCGCTTAGGTTGCTTGTAGTACTTGGCTATTGTAAATTGTGCTACTATGAACATTGGGGTGCATAGATTATTTTGGATTGGTGTTTCAGGGCTCTTAGGATATAATCCCAGCAGTGGAATTGCTGGGTCAAAAGGCAGTTCCATTTTTAGTTTTCTGAGATAATTTCATACTGTTTTCCACAGTGGCTGCACCAGTCTGCATCCCCACCAACAGTGCACTAGGGCTCCCTTTTCTCCACATCCTCTCCAACATTTGTTTGTTGATTTGTTTACAATGGCCATTCTGACTGGTGTGAAGTGGTATCTCATTGTGGTTTTAATTTGCATCTCTCTGATGGCTAGTGATGCTGAATATTTTCTCCATTTTATTGGTATGGTCAATAAAATGGAGAAACTACCCCTGGCGTAGCTCAGTGGATTGAGCGTGGGCTGCGAACCAAAGTGTCTCAGGTTTGATTCCCAGTCAGGGTACATGCCTGGGTTGCAGGCCATGACCCCCAGCAACTGCACATTGATGTTTCTCTCTCTCTCTCTCTCTCTCTCTCTCTTTCTCCCTCCCTTCCCTCTCTAAAAAATAAATAAATAAAATCTTTTTAAAAATAAAATAGAGAAACTGCTCTTAAAGTGCTCCTGCAATTGGACTCACCTACTCCAGGGCTCAGCTCAGGGGTAGCTGACCACACTCAGATTTAAAGTGAAGGAAGCTCACCTGCTTATATTAAAGGATAAGACTGAGGGGCAGGCATCTATTTAATATCTGTTTATCTAGAAGCTTGATCATATAGTCTCAGAGAACAAAGACTAGCAAATGCCATCTTTACACTCTCCCTTTGCAGTGCTCCAGGGCAAGTTTCTCCCAGAAGAGAGCTTTTACATATATCTGAAGTCCTGATTTTTGCAACTGCACCTGGCTCTGGGGGCTAGGGGAGCTTGTGTTCCCGATCCCATGAAACACTATGTATAATTTTGAGAATAGTTTCACCACCTTAAATATCCCCTATCCTTCACCTATTATTCCTTCTGCTCTCTCCTGAACCTCTGATAACTGCTGATTTTTGTTGTTGTCTCTCTACTGCCATTTCAAAAATATTATATAATTGGAATCATATAGTCTTTTCAGGCTGGCCTTTTTTTTCACTTAGCAATATACATTTAAGTTTTCTCCATATTTTTCTGTGGCTTGATAGCTAACTTCTTTTTATTGCTGAATAATATTCCATTGTATGGATGTACCAACATTTGTTTAGTTATTGCCTATTGAAGGACATCTTGATTGCTTTTAGGTTTTGGTAATTATGAATAAAACTGCTATAAACATTAGTGCACAGGTTGTTGTGTGAACATAGGCTTTTAACTCAATTGGGTAAATAAGTAGAGTACAAATGCTTAATTTCATGTTAAGATTATGTTTAGCTTTATAAGAAACTGCCAAATTATCTTCCAAAATTGTTATACCATTTTGCACTCCTATGAACAATAAATGAGTGTTTTTGTTTCACATCTTTGCCAGTTTAGTACTGTTCACTATTATTATTTATTTATTTTGACTTTAACTATCCTAATCGATGTGTAGTGGTATCTCATTGTTGTTTTTTTAATTTTTATAATTTTTTATTATTGTTCAAGTACAGTTGTTTCCATTTACTCCCCTCCACACACACCCCATCTCACCCCTCTCCACCTCCCACCCTTGATCCTATTCCCTTTGGCTTTGTCCATGTGCCCTTTATACATGTTCCTTGATGGCCCTTCCCCTATTTTCCCCCATTATCTCCCTCCCCACTCCCATCTGGTTGCTGTCAGTTTATTTTTTATTTCTATGTATCTGGTTATATTTTGCTTTTTTGTTTGTTTGTTTTGCTGATTAGATTCCACTAATAGGTGAGATCATATGGTACTTGTCTTTCACTGCCTGGCTTATACCACTTAGTATAATGTTCTCCAATTTCATCCATGCTGTTGCAAAGGGTAGGAACTCCTTCTTTCTTTCTGCTGCATAGTATTCCATTGTGTAAATGTACCATAGTTTTTGATCCACTCATTTACTGATGGGCACTTAGTTGTTCTTTTTTGCATTTTCCTAATAAAAATGATGTTTAGCATCTTTTTATATGTTTCTGTGTAGTCTGTATGTATTCTTAGGTGAAGTGTCTGTATGTTTTGCTAATTTTTTAATTGAGTTATTGCTTTTCTTATTGTTGAGTATTAAGAATTCTTAGTATACTTTTGCCCTGGCTGGTGTAGCTCAGTGGACTGAGCACTGGACTGCGAAATAAGGGGTCACTGGTTTAATTCCCAGTTGTGGTGCATGCCTGGGTTGTGGGCCAGATCCTCAGTGGGTCGCATACAGGGCACAGACACACATTGATATTTCTCTCCCTCTCTTTCTTCCTCCTTTCCCCTCTCTAAAAATAAATAAAATCTTTTTAAAAAAGAATTCTTAGTGTATTTTTGACAAAAGTTTTTAACAAAAATAGTATAGTCATACTTGGGATATACAGTAAAGAATTCTCACTGAATATTGTTGACTAGGTCATATTGAAGTACATCATATATAGTTATTGATTTTAAACACAATTATTTTATTCTGAAATTTACATAATTATACAGACTTTCCTGATTTATTTCTTTTTTTAATTTTAATTGTTGTTCAAGTACAGTTTTCTGTCTTTTACTCTCATTCCAGCCCGCCCCCCCAGACTTCTCCACCTCTATCCCATTTCCACTCCCTCCCCCCCAGGTTTTGTCCATGGGCCCTTTAACTTGTTCCTGTAAACCCTTCCCCTTTTCCTCTGAAATTTATTTCATGTTTAAATTCTTATATCCACTAATTTTTTAAAAATTTTCTTCATTTAGAACAGCTAGAAAATAATATGTCCTATGTGTATAAATAGAGATTGGCTGAAATTGTATGAGTAATAGAAAGGTAAAATGAGACCTCCTTCCAAAATATTCTGCTTCTCCAATATTCATTTATTAAAAATAGGAAGATAGAGTTAGAGAAATTTAAGATTTGTAAAAAGGCATTTTTAAACATTGCTTTGCACAGATAACAATAAATAGATTTTGCTATAGAGTTTTTATTATGAGACTGAAGGGATAGAAAATAAACTGTGGCAGTACAGGAATAGTTGATAGTAGCAATTAATATTCATAACAGCATCATGTACCTATAAAATAGTACTGATTGTTATAGCTAGTATATAAAATCCAGTTGACTTCCTCAGGATTAGCACAGAAATGCCATTATTATCTGAAATCATGTTATAAAACTGTAATTATACTGGCCTAAATAAAATGAGAATTTGTATCAGAAAAAATTAATTCATTTACTCACATTTTGTATTTGACTTAACTGAAATGCTTCCTATCTATATTGTACATCACATAATCCTATCAGAATTGTAAAAATGGGAGAAAATGGAAGGCACATGCCTTCCACCCCCTACCCCAATTAAAGATGGAAGAATTCTGAAAAAAAAAGAAAAAGAAAAAGAAAATGTTAGTTACTGTGGGGATATCTGGTAAATAAGAAACAAGCTTTTGGCTACTATCTGGGATGCAAGATATGTAAGAGCAAGGTCTCAAAAAGCAAAGCAAACTACAGAATCAAAGGAGGTAGTTAATCACCATTTTTTAGTTGACTGGAAGGAGTAAATGCATGGTTTAAATAATGAGCTACCATCCTCATTTGTATGTGATTTTATATTTTTCTGTGCACTAAATCAAATAAAAGTATCATTTGCAAAAAGTTATTTCACTATGTTTGAATTGTCCAGAGGACATTTTGATGAAATAAGAACTCTCAAAACTGGAGTTAAGAGATTTGGATTCAAGTCCAACTGCCAGTTACTAGTCGTATAATTTTGGACTGTGACTCTTAAAAGTGTGGCCTCCAGAAGCCAGCTTCTGGATTTTAATTTTCTCCATTTGTTTCTTCCCCAGTGCTTTGTCCTTCCCTTAAGATCTCCTACCATCCTCTAGTTTTTTTTTCCCCCATCAACATGTCCTTAAGCTTCTTCCCTCTTCCTCCTACTTCTCTCTTTCATCTCTGCCCTCTGTTTTTTCTCATTTTATTTCCCCTAGTCACTATTGTTTTCAATCTTTCTACTTCTATTTCTGAAATATATTCACAAAGCTTGTTTTTTAAACCATCTACCAAATGTTAATAAAATAGCTATAAGGTCTTTCATTAATGTCATTTTATTTTCATTATTGTGATTTTCAACTGTCATGTTTTCTTGCTGCCCAATTTATTTTTTAATATCTTTGCTACATTTGAGTAGTTTGCAGCTTATGAATTCAAGGCCTCCTCCCCAGCCTTCTCTGCAGCCAAAGCACAAGCATATGACTTCATTAGATTCCACCAACAGTATTTACCCACATGGCACTTAAGATCTGGAAGAAGGTAACTTGGAGCAGAAGAGTCTGAATGCTGGCAAAGAAAGGTGGCCAAAGTGTGGCAACTGTGAGGATGCATGCCAGACATCCAACAATGGGGAGCATAATTGACCACAGGCCCCAGCTGTTGCCCTCTGAGAGCCATTATAGAATTTGTACTGAGGCCACAGTTTCTACACAGCTGGTCAATGAATGATGCAGGAATACTCAGAAAGACCCATTCCTTTTCAGTGATGACCAACTTCAGCTGAAGAACTCCCTGAAGGACCTTCCAGAAACTTCCTTAGACAGCAGCAGTCTAGCTCACCTGTAATGACCTTCTTTCTCTTTTCCCTTCATTGAGGGTCACACTTGATTGGAGGTCTGATGCCTCTTCTATCCTACTACAGTACTCTCTATTTTCTCTCACATGGGCATTTTCCCTAATAAAATCCTTGCATGTGTAACTCTGCCTTGGTGTCTGATTCTAGGAGAATTCGAGAGGTTTTTCAACTGTGAGGGAAGGCAGTGGTTGTAAGGTTGAGTCCCTAGCACTGAAGTAGTGTAGCAAAGTGAGGGCTATGGTGGATGTTTCTTTATCAGATCAGTTCTAATGTGTGATTCTGGTATTACATGGAACACATGCAGCGGCAAAAAAAGCTTAAGTAATACAATTAACACCTATAACTACATGGAGTCAAGTGGCCATTAAAGGGAAGACTTTTATGATCAACTTCCTGCTACCACAGAAAAAATATGAAAGTGGTGAGGAATTTAATTTAAAGTCTGCAGGATAAGCTGGTTGCTTCTAATTGTGCTGACTAGCTTAAAAAAGAAAATTAAATCCTCAATTTATTAAATTCTCAGCACACAGAAAACCATGAAATACCTATGATTATGATACAGAATTTCTTATCAAAAGTATTTGTAGGATGATATTTTAGAAAACAAAACTCAAAATTTGATTCTCTGGATTGCTTTATTATATTAGTTGAATTCACAGTCGTCTGTGCTTGTTCTCTATAAGAAATTAAGGGAAAGAATGGGACCCCAAGAATTGGAATGGGGACTTATGGAAAGATTTGAGTGACTCAGGGTATTTCAACTTCACAAATCCTCCTGTGCTCTCTCTTTAGGAGAAACCCCAACTACTCCTCTGTCCAAGGAGATTCTTCCTGACTTATTCAAAAATGCTGTGATTATCTCACCTCAGTTTCCCTGCAAGGGGAAGGCAGTTCCCCTCATGCCACTAGTACCATCTCCCATTGTCTCCAGATCTTTATCTGGAATTAGTTCCCAGTAAGCCCAAAGTCAGCAAATATGAGGTTACCCAAGAGTCAAAGATTCACACTCCAAAAGAATAGCAAGATTTTGTTAATTTGTGTTGATGAATGGAAGGAAAGAAGGAAATAAAGAAAGTAGAGGAGAAAGAAGAAAGAGAATATGTATAGTAATATGTTTTAAAAAGAGATAGAACATGAAGAAGGGGATAAGTAATTTTATATTGGGTTAAAAATATGAGTGCCCTTAGTAGGGTTAATGGATTAATATTATGTAGATATTGTTTGCTTTGTTTGCTAGGTTGGTTGACTGAAACCTAGACTCAGTAGCATCTGTGAATGCTTATCAAATGCCCCTCTTAGTGATTCCCAGGATCTAGGCAAAGTCTGTCAGACAACTCCTCTGAACATCCAAGGCTTGCTTATTCAGTGGACTAATGTAAATCATAACTCACTTAGCCAGAGTCAGAATCTTGCTTAAACTAAAGACTCTGATACAACATATATCTTTAACTTTAAAAATCAAATACAAGGTGTATTAGTCAGGGTTTTCCAAATATATACACTCAAATGATACAAATATAGATTAATATATATGCTATTTAATTTGAATTTTTTTTATTTTAAGGAATTGACTCATGTTATTATGAATGATGAGAAGTCTAAAATCTGCATAGTGGACCAAGAGGCTGGAGATCCCAAAAAAGCCAATGTCACAGTTTAAGTCTGAAACCTATCTGCTGAAGAATTCTCTCTTGCTCAGGGGAGGCTAATCTTTTGTTTTATTCTGGTCTTCAACTGATTGGATGAGTCCCATCCAATGGGAGCCACTCTATTTTACCCAAAGTCCACCTATTTAAATGTTTATCTAGCAGAAGGTGATATTTGCAAGTAGCAGCTCAGAAAAGGGGTTAATATTAACAAATATAAATGTATAACCATACAATTCAACACCAAACAAACAATCCAATTAAAAAATGGGCAGTGGACCTGAAAAGACACCTTTCCCAAGAAGACATACACTAATCAGATATCTGAAAAGATGTGCAATTTTAACTAGCTATTAGAGAAATACAAATCAAAACAACAATGAGAAACCACCTCGAGGACTTTCGGCCAAAATGGAGGCATAGGTAGACACATTGTGCCTCCTTGCACAACCAAAATAAGGATGACAACAACAATTTAGAAACAAAAAACAACCAGTACTGACAGAAAATTGAACTGTATGGAAGTCTGACAACCAAGGAGTTAAAGTAGACACATTCAAAGGCAGCCAGACTTGTAGGAGGGGCAGAGTTAGGCAGCCGGGCAGAGGGGGGTTGCAACAAAGTGGTGGCTGGTGGACACTGGGTGCGCAAGGCAGCAGCTGGTGGACTCAGTGAGGCAGTGTATTGTGGAGGGGCATGGTGCACAAGGCAGCTGGCAGACCAGAAGGTCCTATATTTGCACACAGATAAACCAGGCGAAATTGGGGAGTGAGACAGACCTCACAATCCAGGGTCCCAGCATGGGGAAATAAAGCCTCTAAACACTGATTGAAAACACCTGTGGGGGTTGAGGTGCTGGGAGAAACTCCCAGACTCACAGGAGAGTTTGTTGGAGAGACCCACAGGGTCCTAGAATGCACACAAGCCCATACTCCCAGGAATCAGCACCAGAAGGGCCCAATTTGCTTGTGGGAAATGGGGGAAGTGACTGAAATCTGTCAGAGAGCAGAGCAAGGACCATTGTTCCCTCTCTGATCCTGCCCCCACATACAGCATCACAACACAGTGACATGGGTTATCCCACCCTGGCAAATACCTAAGGCTCTGCCCCTCACTACATAACAGGCACACTGAGACAAAAAGGAATGGCCCAAATGAAAGAACAGATCAAAGATCCAGAAAAAATACAACTAAGTGATGAAGACAGATAGCCAACCTATCAGATGTACAGTTCAAAACATTGGTAATCAGGATGCTCACAGATTTGGTTGAATTTGGTTGCAAATTAGATGAAAAAATGAAGGCTATGCTAAGTGAAATAAAAGAACATGTACAGGGAACCAGTAATGATGGAAATGAAACTGGAACTCAAATCAATGGAGTGGACTAGAAGGAAGAAAGAAACATCCAACCAGAAAAGAATAAAGA
This sequence comes from Phyllostomus hastatus, assembly GCF_019186645.2. NCBI lineage: Eukaryota > Metazoa > Chordata > Mammalia > Chiroptera > Phyllostomidae > Phyllostomus > Phyllostomus hastatus. The sequence continues at coordinate 46,162,961 of NW_025334041.1, forward strand.
AATAAGAATTCAAAAAAAATGAGGAGAGGCTTAGGAACCTTCAGGACATCTTTAAACATTCCAACATCTGAATCATAGGGGTGCCAGAAGGAGAAGAGGAAGGGCAAGAAATTGAAAATTTATTTGAGCAAATAATGAAGGAGAACTTCCCTAATCTGACAAAGGAAATAGACTTCCAGGAAGTCCGAGAAGCTCAGAGAGTCCCAAAGAAATTGGACCCAAGGAGGAACACACCAAGGCACATCATAATTACATTCGCTAAGATTAAAGATAAGGAAAGAATCTTAAAACCAGCAAGAGAAAAGGAGAGCCTTACCTACTAAGGAGTGCCCATCCAGACTGTCAGCTGATTTCTCAAAAGAAACCTTACAGGAAAGAAGGGGCTGGAAAGAAGTATTCAAAGTCATGAAAGGCAAGGATCTACATCCCAGATTGCTCTATCCAGCAAAGCTTTCATTTAGAATGGAAAGGCAGCTAAAGTGCTTCCCAGATAAGGTCAAGTTAAAGGAGTTCATCATCACCAAGCCCTTATTATATGAACTGTTAAAGGGACTAAGAAAAAGAAGATAGCCCTGGCTGGTGTAGCTCCGTGGATTGAGTGTGGGCTGTGAACCAAAGTGTCACAGGTTCGATTGGGCACATGCCTGGGTTGCAGGCACAGCCCCCAGCAACCACACATTGATGTTTCTCTCTCTCTCTCTTTCTCCCTCCCTTCCCTCTCTAAAAAATAAATAAATAAAATCTGAAAAAAAAGAAGATAAAAACATGTATGGTAATATGACAGCAAACTCAAAATTATTAACAACCACACCCAAAATAAAAACAAAAATAAACTAAGCAAACAACTAGAACAGAAACAGAACCACAGAAATGGAGATCATATGGGAGGCTAGCAACAGGGGAGTGGGAGGAGGAGAGAGGGGGAAAAGGTACAGAGAATAAATATCATAGATGGTAGGTAGAAAATAGACAGGAGGAGGATAAGAATAGTATGGGACATGTAGAAGCTAAAGAACTGATAAGTATGACACATGGACATGAACTAACGGGGGGAATGTGGGTGGGGGGATAGGGTGGAGGGGAGTGAATGGGGGAAAATGGGACAACTGTAATAACATGATCAATAAAATATATTTCAAATAAAGAAAAAAAAGAAACCACCTCATATCTGATTTTTATCAATAAGATAGGTAATGACAAATGTTGGAGAGGTCGTGGAGAAAAAAGGTCCCTTATTCACTGTTGGTCCACATGGAGACTGGTACAACCACTATGGAAGATAGTACGGTGGTTCCTCAAAAACTAAAAATAGAGTTACTATATGACCTAGCAACCTCTCTTCTGGATATCTACCTGAAAAACTCAAAAACATTTATTTGCAAAGATATATGCACCCCTATGTTCATTGTAGCATTATTTATGGTAGCTGGGCCATGGAGACAACCAGTTTCCTATGATTCCTGTGGTTGAGGATTTGATAAATATGTGGCATGTATATACTATGACACACTACTGAGCCATAAGAAAAGATGATATACTGCCACTTTTTGACATGGAAAGACCTTAAGAATATTATGCTAAACAAAATAAGTCAGTAAGAAAAAGCTAAGAACCATATAACTTTACTCATTTGTAGGATATAAAACTGAAACCCATAGATTAACAGTATGGTGGTTACTGGAAGAAAAGGCAGGTAATAAAGTGGACCAAATACATGGTGATGGAAGATGATTTGATTTTGGGTGGTGGGCACATAATGCAATATACAGATCACATATCATAGAAATGTACACTTGAAAACTATATGACCCTATCAACCAATGTCACCCTAATAAATTTAATAAAATAAAAAATTGTGTATCTCATCTTAAACATTCTCACAGAAACATCCAGAGTAATGTTTAGCCACATACTTGGGCACTACAGTCCAGTCAAATTGACATGTACAGTTAACCATCACAGCAGATAAATATTTTTGTCAAAATACTGAGAATCTGCATTATAAATTAAGAATTATTTCTATAGATGTCTGTCTTTGATCTTTTTATAAGTAACCCCCAAAAATGAATGCTTAAGACAATGTAACTTGAGTCCAGTTTAAAATTCCAGTTGAACGTAAATGGTACAGAATTTTCTACTATACACCTTTTACAATTGCTTGTTCTAATGACTAATGGTTAGAGTAAGAGGGCACAAGTCTATCATGCTCACTCTCAATTCTTTTTTCTGAGTCAATATGCTTTATTCAGAGATTCCAAGCAGGAAAACCTGGTATTCATGGTACATGCCTAAATCAAAGCCTCTGAAAGATAATGGATAAACATTAAGATTCCAAAGTCCTGATCCATGGGGTCATCAGGCTATTGATCTTGCTTGTTTATATTTGTTTTACGAATGTAAATCCTAAGATATGTTGCCTTAATGTGTTATTACTAGAAAATAGCGGCAAAATCACAGAATAGGTCATACACTTCAGTGAAAGGAAAACAGATAAAAATGATTGAGATTTAGAGAACATTTTCCCTTAGACAAATGGAGACTTAACAATAAAAGTATATCCTTCTGTATTTAATTCAGTCAAGGTTATTTTTCATGATGTTAGGGTGATAGAGGCCCTAAGAATATTATGAGCTAATATTCTCATAAAATTTCCCTGCCAAATATATACGCTCAGATGAGATATTTAATAGAAGTATTCTATTGAAAGCAACATTTTATAAGAAAAATCTACAGAAAAATATGAATTAATGTTATGCATTATGATATAATTATTTGGCCTCTTTTGAGCTGAGAATTGCAAAGACTCTGAGAGTCAGACAAAAAAGCTGTTTAGTTTCACTGAAGGGTTTATAAATCTCCTCTTTAGCCAACCTGTATTCAAGGCTTAAGGTAATTATTACTTAGTGACTCACATCAGGATGTTCTTGGCCATTAATAGAAGTAGTACACTAAATGCCCTAATTTTCACCTGAGGTTTCCCATATCAGAACCCACGAGAGCTCCCCAATCCTGCATTTGCATAAGCCTGACTATTCTGGAAAGTGTCATAGAAGTACATATATAAATTTACCTTTTACAGTATATTATTTAGTTATTTTAAATCATCTTCAACAGTTTAATGATATAACTGTGTATGGTATGGTAAAATATCTCTCATGTCTACTTTCAGTTCATAAAATGCCAGTGCAATTTGTGGCTGTTGCAGTAGATGGCAGTGTTTTAAAACTTCCTCCATTTGTAATTCAGGACAACTGGATGATTATCTTTAATCAGCCCATTTACATTATATATAGATGAGTCTGTACAAAACAGTCATGCTTTGATTTTCACATTTGTTGCTTCCTGGGAAAATGCTGAAAAGCAATGAAACTTAAATTAACAAACATTACTTGTGTACTTGAGAGGTGCCAGGTATTACTTGGAGAGTACATGAAATTCCCTGAGCCATGGGTGCAGGAAAAGTTACATTAAATTGTGCTAATAATGGTTATCTACAAATAGAAAGAGAGCCCAGATAACATTAAATGTGTTTTTAAAAGAACCTGATGCTTAAACAGGGGCCTACATCTTATATAATAGGCATATAGTAATCCCAGGAGAGGGGGAATTACTCTCCATTGAACAATATTTCTGTCTCTCAGATTTTCATTGCAAATCTTTAGAAAATGCTTTTGCTGAGTATTATTTAGCTCCACTAATGTGTTATTTATTTTCATTGACTATTTTAGAATATATGTCCCTGCCTTTTATCAGCTTTACCTAGAAGCAATTATTTAAGTTTTGCTTTTTTTTTTTTTGTTACTGCACCTTTCACCACAGAGCTACATTGAAAATAATTATCCCTGAAAATAGGTAGAGGTTCCTATAATTGGAGGAAGGCCTGTAGAAAACCAACATAGCTCCTGATTATGCATTTGTGGAATTCACTCTTCTCCAACTCGGCACTTTATTCTCCTCCAACACTTCCTGAATGCAGAATATTAAACACTTCAACAACCAATGCTGAGTAATGATCTGGAAACTGCTTCACACACACTCAGTAAGTGGTTTTCCTATTTTAGATTAATCCTGTCATGCCCTTGGTCCCACTTCCCACTGCTTTCATGGGAGATTTGCTCTGCGAATTATGTATTCTGTCTTCCATCTCAATGTTTCCTTTTCATTGGCTTCCTCCTCTTAGCCTGAAAACATACTCAATCTTTCCATCCTAAAAAAAAGTTAAAATTAAAAGCCTTTCCCCCAAGACCTTATTTTGGTTACTGCCTGTGGTATTTTTGACAGGATGTCAAAATAAAATGCCATAGGAGTTTAATAACAGAAATTATTTTTTTCTCAGCTCTGGAGGTTGAAAGTTCAAGATTAGGGTGCCAGCATGATGGGGTTCTTATGAAGGCTTCCTTCTGGGCTTGCAGAGAACCACCTTCTCACTATATCCTGAGAAAAAGGGATCTCTCTCTCCCTCTCCTTCTTCCTCTTCTTTTAAAGCCACTAATCCCATCATGAAATTCCTATTCTCATGACCTAATTTAACCTTAATTATCTCCCCAAAGCCCTATCTCCAAATATTGCATTGGTGTATTTGTGATGGCACCCTACATCACAACATATGAATTGGGGTGAGAGGCACAAACATTCAGTTTATGACATTGTCCCATCAACCCTGCTCTGGAAATTTGCTGATAACATTTTAGAAAAAATAACTTTCACTTGCAACTTCTCTTCCTCACTTCTCATTTTCTCACAACTCTCCAAAGTTTGTCTTCTATCCTCATAATATGACTGAAATCACTAAGATTACCAGCAACCTTAATATTTAAGTTCAAATACTGCTATTCAGTTCTTATTTTATGTTTCTTGAGTGTTCAGTGCTGCTGATCATTCTATTTCTTCTTGGCTTCTTCCCCTGGCTTCCAAGACATGATGCTGTTATCTGACTCTTCCTAGTTCAAGAATTTCTCCTTTGTATTGTCTTCCTCAGGTACCCCAATGTTAGGGTTCCATCTCTGATATCTCTGATGCTCTTCTCTTTGTAATCTATATCCTCTCCTTCTACTCACTTCAGGGTTGTTGTTGTGTGTGTGTGTGTTTTTTTTTTTTTTTGCTGAGTTGCATATTTTATTTTATTTTTAATTTTTTTAAATATTTTATTTATTTATTTTTAGAGAGGGAAAGGGAGGGAGAGAGAGAGAGAGAGAGAGAGAGAGAGAGAGAGAGAGAGAGAGAGAGAGAGAGAGAGAGAGAGAGAGAGAGAGAAAGAGAGAGAGAGAAATCAATGTGCGGTTGCTGGGGGTTCTGGCCTGCAACCCAGGAATGTACCCTGTCTGGGAATCGAACCTGGGACACTTTGATTCCCAGCCCACGCTCAATCCACTGAGCTACACCAGCCAGGGCTTTTTTTTTTTAAGATTTTATTTTTATTTTTATTTTTTCTATTGTATTTTTCCATTACAATTTAATCTCCATACATCCCCCCCCCATTCAGTCACCACACTGTTGTCCATGTCCATGAGTCCTTTTTCCTTTTTGCTCAATCCCTCCACACCCTAACCTCACCACTCCCAATAGCTGTCATCTGCTCTCTATCTATGCGTCTGTCTCTATTTCATTCAGTTTGTTCACTAGATACCACATATAAGTAAAATTATATGGTATTTGTGTTTCTCTGATTGGCTTATTTCACTTAGCATAATGTTCTTCAGGTCCATCCATGCTATCACAAAGGGTAAAATCCTCTTCTCTTTTATGGCTTAGTAGTATTCCATTGTGTAAATGTCCCTTGTTGTTTTATCCAGTCATCTACTGATGGGCACTTAAACTGTTTCCATATTTTGGTGATTGTAAATACACTGCAATGATGATAGGGATGCTTATATTCTTTCAAATTAGTGCTTTGGGTTTCTTTGAATATATTCCCAGAAGTGGGATTGCTGGGTCAAAAGGCAGACCCATTTTTAATTTTTTAGGTATCAGGAATCACATTACCTAATATCAAACTATACTATAAGGCCATAGTAATCAAAACAGCATGGCACTGGCATAAAAACAGACACATAGACCAATGGAACAGAATAGAGAGCTCAGAAATAAACCCATCCCTTTATAGTCAATTAATATTCAACAGAGGAAACAAGAACATACAATGGGCTAAAGACAGTTTATTCAATGAATGGTATTGGGAAAATTAGACAGATATGTGCAGAAAAATGAAACTAGGCCACCTACTTACACCGCACATAAGAATAAATTCAAAATGGATTAAAGAGTTAAATATTAGACCCCAAACCATAAAAATCCTAGAGAAAAAACAGGCAGTAAAATCTTAGACATTGCTTGTAGCAATATTTTATCTGCTCGATCTCCCCAGGCAAGGGAAACAAAAGAAAAAATAAACAAATGGACTACATCAAATTAAAAAGTTTTTTCACAGCAAAGGAACCCATCAACAAAATTAAAAGACAACCCATGGAATGGGAGAACTTATTTGCCAATACATCTGATAAAAGGTTAATATCCAAAATTTATAAAGAAATTATACAACAACACCAAAAAAGCAAACAATCCAATTAAAAAATGGGCAAAGAAAATGAATAGACACTTCTCCAGAGGGGACATACAGATGGCCAATAGACAAATCAAAAGATGCTAAACATCAATAATCATCAGAGAAATGGAAATTAAAACCACAATGAGATATCATCTCACACCTGTCAGAATGGATATCATCAATAAATCAACAAATGACAAGTGCTGATGAGGATGTGGAGAAAAGGGAACTCTTTTGCACTGTTGGTAGGAATGCAGACTGGTGCAGCCACTGTGAAAAGCAGTATGGAGATACCTTGCTTTACATCTTATTCACTGCATCTGTGCTGTTATAACTCAGTCTGGGACTCTCTGTCCATAATGCAAAGGGAGCTCCTGCCTGGCCAGGCAACCTGTATCACTGTCCTAGTTACTGAAACAAGTATTGTTTCAGATGGAATAAAAATCTCCCTCCTTACTAATCTGATGTGTGTGTGTGTGTGTATGTGCGTGTGTGTGTGTGACTATAAAACAAATTTATTCTGTGTGTGTGCATGCCAATACACAACAAATTCATTCTCTCATATCTTTAGGAAAACACAATATATATTTTAATCTCTATAATGGATTTTCTTAATTTTCTCTTATCAATACTAAGTAGCCTATTACTTTCTATGTCCTCAGTAGGTATGATTTCCAGGCTGTTTCAATGACCTCTGGATACTTTATTATTTGTCAATTTCTATCTTAAAATGTGCCGCTACAAAAAATCAAACACAATGCCCCAGAAGTAAAGGAACTATTTGTCTCATGATCGGGACACTATTCATTTTAAGATAGCATGATCTTTTACAAGATGTTTTCATGAAAAACAACTTGCTTCCAAACCACACTTCCAAAGCACACTTGGGGTATTCTTTTTGTAATGAAAAATACACAAATTTTCATTTATTTCTATTGAATTTTACTCTATGGATTTTTATCTAGTGTTCTAGCTCATAGAAATAATAAATTGTAATTATATAATCTATTGTGTAGTTTATTTTTATTGAATAAATCATCATTTCTAATTTTACATTTTGAAATTTTAATAATCTTGCTTTCTGGAACTTTCTCAAAGTCGCTAATATCATTGAACAAGATGAAGTCAGGAAGAACCTCTAATTCTTTATTAAAGATGCTGCCTCACTGGCAGTGCTGTGTGCTTTACTCAGGGTTTGCTCTGGAAGTGGGCTGACTCACCCAGTGTCATTTTTAAGCACCAGCTGTGTTTTGTGCAAGCTTCCATAACTCACCAATGATGCTCTCATGTCAACAACCCACCCATGAGGCTGTTGTGGAAATCTCGAACATTTATTAAAAATCAACATACATTAAATGTCTATGATGTATCTGTGTTCCACCAAACTATGTCTTATCAAAAAAGGAAAAGGTTCATTTAATATGATAGTTCTTGCTGAACTTGTTTTTATAGCTAATGAGCACTACATTTTTTCGTTAAATGCTCTGTCTTATCATATGTCTTGAATTTTATTTCAATTTTCAGGCAAATTTTAATTTGCCTTTCCCATTCCTTTCTCATTTTTATACTTGCCTTGAATAGTTAGGCCAGGTCTCTGGCCAGAGAGAATTCCTTTGTTAGGAATTCCTTCATTGTTCTTTAGTATTTTGTTGACACATTTCTGCAGCATGTTTTGCCACAGTGATGAGAAACTCTCCATAACCTGGGAAATACAGATAACTCCTCTGAGGTGTTTTACCATTGTATCACACAAGATTCCCCTCCCCCCAAATAAAAATGATACTTTTATTGTCCCTGGCATATCAGTATCTCCCAAGTATGTTAGGAAAATTCAGAATGAGATTTTCATTCAATATTTTAATCCCAGGCACATGAACATAAACATGTTTCAGGAAATTCTGATTAGCTATATCATGGGTTTGTTTCACACACAGTTACAAACCTTCCAAACACTTTAATTGCAGTGTAAATGCTCAGTCTCAAAATTCTTCCACATTTGAAAATATTGCTTCAAAACTTCTGGTTGAGAATCTGTTTCTCATGTTTTCACAGCTTTCCAGAAACATCTTGATCAAGCACACATATATGAATAAATGGCATCACCATTTATATCTCATTTATTCAGTTTTGCCTCTTCTTAACTTCCCCTGATCTGGTTGTCATTAGGGCTCTCTCTGGCACATCAAAATACTCTAGCTGCTCTCTTAGCCCTCACCACCTGTACTATCAGGCTGCATTTCCCCTGAACTTCTACTGTCTCTTGTTCATCACTGACAACTTCACACCTTCATTGCTGCTGTTCTAACTTTTCTCTTCCCAAGCTTACGTAACTGATCCCCATGAACAGCATTTGCAGTTCTATTAAATCTCATCTTCAATTAAGTTTAAATTTTCCAGGTGTTTGCCCTTGATTTCTAGCTGTGAAAGGAGACACTTTGATTCCAGTGAAAACAATTTCAGGCCAGTCAGCAGGTAAATCAAAGTTTTTCTCCTAGTGGGAAAAGTTATTTTCTTCTTGTTCCTGAATCAGATTATGTCTAAGGCTGAACATGACAGTAAAGGGTTTTTTTTGGTTGTTTGTTTGTTTGTTTATTTTTGCCATCTATTTAGTGTTCCTATCATAAAGGGCACCTTGGTTAGAATGAGCAGTGGAGAGTCTGGGCCTGTCCATTAAGTCAACTATTTCAGGAAAACTACAGGGAAAGAAATTTGGGAAAAATAATAAACAGTTTCTCCCCACCCCAACTTTGGTGATATGTAGCGATAAATTTGACCAATTATACATAATTCTTAGACTGATAGTTATCTTAATCTGCAGAAAATTCCAACATAACAAAGCGTAAAATATCCCTAGGGTAGACTGAAAACTGAAATTACCACTTAACCTCTGGGATAGCCAAAAGGAAATGAAACAACAGATACCTCTTTCATAATTTTCTGGGCTGTAATTTAATTCTATAAGAACTCAATAGCTGCATTGACATTGTATTTTTGTTTCACAAGTCTCATAGGTTATAATGAGTTATTGAATAACATGGTGAGCAACACATGACTAAAGTTGATTCTACAGTAGGTTTACAGTTGTGAGGTGTGTAAAACAGTTTATTCTGGTACTATATTTATTAATGTGTTATTTTTCTCTTTTAAGCATTTTAATTGATTATGCATTACAGTTTTCCCAATTTTTCCCCCTTTATCCCCTCACTACCCTGCCCCCTCAACCCTCTAGCAAAATCCCCTCCTTAGTTCATGTCCATGGGTTGTACACACAAATTCTTTTGAGTCTTCTGTTTCCTATACCATTTTATCTTTCCCACCTATTTTATGCCTACTAATCATGCTTCTTTTTCCCTGCACCTTTTCCCCCCTATTCCTCCCTTCTCCCTCCCCACTTAAGTCCCTCTGTGTGATGTCCATTTCTCTGATTCTGTTCCTGTTCTGGTTGTTGGCTTAGTTTTTGTTTTCCTTGTTTTTCTTTTCTTTTAGGTTCATTTGTTAATAGTTGTGAGTCTTTTGCCATTTTATTGTTCATAGTTTTTTATCTTCTTTTTTCTTAGATAAGTCCCTTTAACGTTTCATATAATAAGGGCTTGGTGATGATTAATTCCTTTAACTTGACCTTATCTGGGAAGCGCTTTATCTGCCCTTCCATTCTAAATGATAGCTTTGCTGGATAGAGTAATCTTGGATGTAGGTCCTTGCCTTTCATGACTTCAAATACCTCTTTCCAGCCTCTTCTTGCCTATAGGATTTCTTTTGAGAAATCAGCTGATAGCCTTATGGGGACTTCTTTGTAGATAACTGTTTCCTTCTCTCTTGCTGTTTTTAGGATCTTCTCTTTGTCTTTGATCTTGGGTAACTTAATGATGATGTGCCTTGGTGTGTTCCTCTTTGGGTTCAACTCCTGTGGGACGCTCTGGGCTCCCTGGTCTTCCTGGAAGTCTATTTCCTTCACCAGATTGGGGAAGTTTTCCTTCATTATTTGCTTAAATAAGTTTTCAATTTCTTATTGTTGTTCTCCTTCTGGAATCCCTATAATTTGTATATTGGAACATTTCAGGTTGTCCCAGAGAATCCTCAGCCTGTCTTCATTTTTTTGAATTCTTGTTTCTTCATTCTGATCCAGTTGGGTGTTTATTTCTTCCTTTTGTTTCAAATCATTGCTTTGAATCCTGGTTTCTTTCTTGTCACTGTTGGTTCCCTGAATATTTTGCTTTATTTCATTTTTGGTATCTTTCACTTGTTCTTTCATTTTTCGACCAAGCTCAATCAGTTATGTGAGCATTTTGATTACCAAGGCTTTAAATTTTCCATCAGATAGGTTGGCAATGTCCTCATTGCTTAGTTCTAAGGTTTTGCTGTGTTCTTTTGGGGGGGCCCTATTTCTTTGTCTTGGAACACCTGATAAGTTGTAAGGGGTGGGGCCTTAGGTATTCACCCAGGCAGGGCAACCCTCTTTATTGCCCTGACTATGGGGGAGCAGCCCAAGAAGGAACAATGCAACTTGCCTGCTGGTCTCTAGAGGACTTTCCAACAGACTCTCGTGTCAGACTGGAAGTATTTCCCACTGTGGCAACCTCAGCATTAACCCAGAATCAGCTCTGAATCTCAGTTTTCCTCTTAAATCAGCTCCGACCCTCAGCTGTGGTTTTTCTGAGTCAGCAGAGCAGTCTGCGTTACCAGTCTGGTTGATTTTTTCTTTAATTCCTTGGTTGTTGGAGTTCCATGCAGTTTGATTTTCTGACACTTTTGGTTGTTTATTGGTTTTAGATTGGTTGTTGTCCTCCTTTTGGTTGTGTGAGGAAGGGAAGGGTTTTTACCTATGCCTCCATCTTGGCCAACTCTCCAATCACTGTGTTATTTTTCATATGAACAACTGTAAACCTACTTTTGCCCTTCCTTAAATATGCCTGATAGAAGAACAAGTCCCACTTGAGGTCAATTGTAATTTTTTAGTGAAAATTATTCATTCATGGCTGTTAACAAGATTAACTGAGACAAAAATATTGTTCCCTCTGACAAGTAGCCATGTTGGAGATAAAAAAGATGATACTTTCAACTAAATTTGGGGTTCTCCTGTAGCACTTTATATAATGACAAGCTACTGGTGATTCCCCATGCAAGACTAATCTTACTCAGGAAAGAGAAAGCAGAGGAAGTATAAAAGTAACCTTTTTCATAAAACCTCATCTATTTCTAAAATTAATTCATCATAAAAAATGTAGTACCTCATTTGAAAAAATTAAATTTGAACTTTTAACATTTAACATGTTGAAAAGGTGATATTTTAGCAAGGCTGACATTAGTGGAGGCAGATTAGTTGGTTGCTCAGATAATGCAGCCATTTCTGTGAATCTCACAAAAATTCTTTGCTTAGACATTTTGAGCAAATATCTTCCAAATAGCCCTCCCTAGAATGAAAGGGAGGAGCTGCATACATAGATATATTTATCTTCATTCATTTATATTGGTATGTTTTCAAGGAAATTGAAACCAGGGAAAGGTATGAAATCCATTATAAACATATGCAGTACAGGTTTCAGTGAAATTGGTATTCTGTCAGAAGGTAGGAAATTGTCTAGTTACCAAATGTGAATGAATGAATGACCTGCTGACATATCTAATTTCACTTATATAAAACAGATGGCCTTCTCAGATTCCCCACTATCTCTTGGTCATGTTTCTTCTCTCCAACTAGGGTTAATATCGATAGACTGAAAAAGATGGTGGCCTTCTTAATCTGTTTCTGTTGCTATGATATTAGTGTTTGTACTTCTGTCTTTTTTTTAATGTGACTTATAGAAAATAGTCAGAAATAAGTCTTCAGGTTATCTATTCCTATAAGAGTAAATACATTTAGCCAAATAGAGAGTCACAAGTATCTTATGAAACATTAGAGAACTCTGCACCAGAAAAAGCAAGTGGCCCAGGAATTGGAATCTAGTTCTTTGGTCCATCAACTTCATGGGAACTTCTGGGTATATAGTTTCAGGTTTAGCATCTTCTACAACATTGCATTAAAATCAGATTCTGCTGATCTTGCTTAGAATTTGCATTGTCTTTACATCAAAGCTCTGACTTTGGGAAAGAGTGGCAGCAGGGACCACAAATTGAGTGGCAATGAGAAGATTGCTGAAAGATTTCAGTGAAGGCAGACCATGAGGCAAAGAATGTGTGTTTTATTTGATTCAAGTTCTATAAATAGCAGTCTTTCTCAAGGAGTACCTCTGTCCTGTGGGGAAAGAAGAGCTGATCACAAATGGACATTTTTGGCTTCAGATGGGCTCATGTACTCAGGAGGTTACAATAGCAGAAGCTGTAGCAGCAGCAGTCGTATGAATGTGGATTTGCATGTTGGTGCCTGTGTGGTGTGTTACTTATATTTATGGATGAGATATATCTCAAGTTGTGGGTGAAGCTTATTCATTTAAGGAAGTGGCATTTGAGAAGTACTTTATCTTTCAGTAATCTGTGTTCTCCATTAATGTAAAAATAATCTAGTGCTCTCAGTAAAGACCCATTTTTGCATGGAAAAAAAAGCCAAATTTGCATTTGAAGAGTCTTAAAATATGGCAGGTGATGAGGAGAATAGACTGGTTTGATACATAATTCCCAAAGGCATGGAAATCAACATTTTTACCTCTTGAAAAGATATAAGGAAAAGGAAAAAAATATATTTAGCAATGGACTGACATTTGCCATTATTTGTAACTCAGCCCATTGCACATTGAAGAACAGTTGCAGTCCTTCATGATTTACATGACACGACAATTTATTTACAAAAAGATCCTTTGATGTGCTGTTTGAAACAGCCCAGTGAAGTAATATTTTTTCCATACAAATAACATTTGATCTGAACTCCAAATTCAATCCTAGAAGGGACTGCAGGCAGTCAAGCAAATTTGCGGTGGAGGTGAGCCATGTGCAAATCCCAGGCCTCCCAGAACCCAGGTCATAGTTGCTTTGTCCTCTCTGGGTCCCATAAGGTCTCCTGAGCCTGCCTTCTTTATCAGCATTGTACCCTGGAGTCAGTGGTGGTGGTCACTGGGATGTTTCCCTGTCTACCATCCAGTCTCTCTTCTGTCATTTTTATCCCAGTTTTGCTCTGAAAAATTATCCTTCCCTACTTCACTAGATGCAAAGTTGATGGGCATAATAATCGAGACATCCTGCCATTCTCTGGTTAAGGGGTAGGACTATGACCCAAGTGAGGCCATTAGAGACGTTCTTCTAAGAAGCTGACTCTTGAACTGAGGCTGATACAAGAAGCTAGCCCATTCCATTGATAGTGTTTAGAAGAGACTGTCCATTGGTACCGAAGTCCCCAGACTGCCCTGGGCCCTGTCCTTACAGTATATTTGCTAATTTGAATTTGCAAGTCACCCTGACAACATTCTCTCTCCCTCTCCCTTTTGCTTAAATTAGTTATTTTTTCCTCTTGCTTACAGATGAGAAACCTAACAGCTGAGCTATGCTTCTTAACCTGTAAAATCTTTCTGGAATACCTATCCCCAAGGCCCATCTTTCCATTTATTCTACTCACTTCACAATCTCTAACTGACAGTGAGTGATCTGAGGACTACTAAGTGGAGATTCTTCAGGAGAAAAGTGTAAGAAGAGGAAGAGACGAGGATTTTAGTAACAAATATTTGGTATTTTGATGTCAAATCCTTTTTTTCTTAAGATTGGAAGTACTTCCTTACACATCTGAACCCCTGATATACTGAATTTGGATCCTACTTCATCAGCAATTCAAATAAAGATGTTTATCATGGACAATCAGCAATTCAAATAAAGCACCTGGCAAACTGCCAGAAAAGTCTGCACATCCTACTGTTCTCAGGAGTGGTTTTTTTCTCTCTAGCAAATTGTGTACCAGGCAGGCTCTGTTGGGAGATTTCCCTTCAGCGATATCCTGGAAGCTACCCTGGTAAGAGCCAAATGTGCTTCCTCGAAACTTTCTCTCTACCCATATTTTCTCCTATACTTCCTTGTTCTTCAAAGTCTTCCAGCTCTATTTCATATTCACTTTCCTTAACACCTAGACTCTGGCTTGGGGTACAGAGGGCTGGTATGAGGTTCTTAATCCAAAGACATTGTTTTTCATTCATTTTTAAGTTTGCTTTTCCTCCTTTTTCTTTCTCAGTAGTCTCTTTGACATTCCAATATGTTTTTCAGTGATATTAGAACATAGTAAAATTTTTCTATTGCATTGAAAATAAAAAAATGTGTAAATCCTCACAACAAATCCTAAAGCAGTGTTCTTCCAACTATGGATCAAAATCCACTTGTAGGTTGTGAAATCAATGTAGAGGTTGCATCCAGTGTTTTTAAGAAGTAAAATAACATAGACTAGAGTAGAACTGAATAGAAAATATCACAGTACCTTACTCATAATATAAATTGTTTTAAAACAAAAGCTTTGTCTCTGCAATGTGTAATTCATAGTCTGGTCTCTTTGGACTAGGTCAGGACTCAGTTAAGCTGTCTGACATGATTTCCTCTCCTCTTCCACTCTTTGAGAACAGCATGTCTGCCACATCCTCCACCTTGCCTTCTGGCCTATTGGAGGATGCAACATGTCAATTTAAAGGTGGCATAACAGTCTGGAGCTTTGTCTTTCAAGTTTAGTATAGTAAATTTGCCAATGTGGAGGATGAGGGAATTTAGGAAATCCTCTTTCAAGATCAAACCTGGTTGCCTAATTCTATTTTATATGTCAGAAGCTAAGTTTCACATTACCATGTTTTACTCTGTATTTCTTCTTTAAATTTCCTAATCTCTCAGACATATTATCTTTCACCCACATGTAGATATTCCAGACCAATGGAATAAAGGTTAAGTACCTGAGAAGGCAAAAGAGAAAACCACTCATTTAAGAACTATTATTAGGTTACACATATAAATGTTTCATGTAGTACCAAACTTGTAGTGTTACCATGTTTCTCTAAATGAGAGTTTAGGTTTGACAGCCTCTAAATTCCTTTTCAATTCAAGGCTCTACTATTCCAAGAACGTCTGTACTATTTCCTCTTTGACCTCCCCACCTATCACCCTTTCCACCTTCCCAAGGGCCAAGGGCCCTTTTGTTGTTTTAATCTTCCTTCCTCCAGGTTCATCCATGTTGTTGCAAAGGGAAGAATGGCTGAATAATATTCCACTGTATATAAAGACCACAATTTCTTTATCTATTCTCCTGTCACCAGACACTTAGGCTGTTTCCATATCTTGGTTACTGTGAACAATGCTTCAGTGAACATGGGGGTGCAGATATCTCTTTGAGGTATTGATTTAATTTCTTTTGAATATATACCTAGAAGGGGAGTTGCTCGATCATATGATAGTTCTATTTTAAGTGTTTTGAGGAATTTTCATGCTGTTTTCCTTTATAATATAACCCTCTGAAATATGAACACTATTCTGAAAGGTCACAGATGACTTTTTATTAACTGATCTTTTCACTTCACATTCTACCTGATCTTTTCAGAGCATTTGATGCTGTTTTTCACTTTTTTTTCCAACTCCTTTTTCCTATCATGTTAATTACCATTTATTCATCAATAGATTTATTGACCACTTACAATGTGTCAGGCACTGTGCCAGAAGCTGGGATAAAAAACAATGAAACACAGCAATAACAAAAATTCCTGCCCTTATGGAACTACTTCTCAGCAGTGAAGGAAATTTTTGTTTTCTTGGTTTCCTCGCTTGTGCAAGTCTCCTCCAAGTTCTCTGATAGTTCTTCAGGCTTTTCCTTGGCTTCAGATTCTACGCTTCTTGTTGACATGTTTACGCTCTCCCACATTTCCTCCCATGGACCTCCTCTTTGAATTCTCTATCTGCTCTTTCAGGGTAATTTTGCTCCATCTGATGACTTCAACTTCCATCTACATAAATTAACATTTATGTTAAGATCTTTATCCTGAGCATCAAGTCAAACTTCTGACTATTTACTGGTATGTCCTACAGCTCCCCAAATAATATTTATTATATAAATTAAGATTAATAATCTTTCCTCTCAAAACATTTTCACTCTCCTAAACTGGTTTGTAGCAGCACCCATGGATTAAAAATTTGAAGTCATCTTTAATTTATATCAGCCAAATATTTCCATAAATCCTACTAATGTCCCTTTTCCATTTCTACTTTCTTTTTTTTTCTGCACTGAATTTATTTATTTATTTATATGTTTTTGAAGATTTTATTTATTTACTTTTAGAGAGGGAAGGGAGGGAGAGAGAGAGAGAGAAGCATCAATGTGTGGTTGCTGGGGTCCGTGGCCTGGAACCCAGGCATGTGCCCTGACTGGGAATCGAACCTGCGCTGCTTTGGTTCACAGCCCATGCTCAATCCACTGAGCTATGCCAGCCAGGGCCCATTTCTACTTTCAATGCCTAGGTTGTGGGTCTCAAAACTTATCAACTGTCCCATTGAAACAGTCTCCTAACTGGCCTCTTTGTCACTCTAAAATCCATTTTTCACACTGTCACCAGAGTATTCTGGGATAGAAATCTGATCATGGCATTCTTCTGCTTAAAAATGGCTAACTTCTTTTTTTTAAAGATTTTATTTATTTATTTATTTAGAGAGGGAAGGGAGGGAGAAAGAGAGAGAGAGAAAAACATCAATGTGCGGTTGTTGGGGGCCATGTCCTGCAACCCAGGCATATGCCCTGACTGGGAATCAAACCTGCAACACTTTGGTTCGCAGCCCACACTCAATCCACTGAGCTATGCCAGCCAAGTAAAATGGCTAACTTCTTAGAAGATAAAATCCACGGTCCTTATAGAACACCTGAGGCCTTACAGAATCTGTGTTGACTTTATTTCCCACCAAGATGCTTCACCCTTCTGCTGGAGTCAAACCAAATGCATGGCACTCCCATCAATCAAGCTTTGCACATATAAGTCTTTTTGCCTGAGGAAAAAAAAAAGGTAACCAATCATCACTACATGTCCACTATGTGCCAAGCATTGTGCTATCCATGTCTTCCTTCAATACTCCTAGAAATTGTCTTTTCTATTTTGTAAATGATAAAAATTGTGCACAGAAAAATTTTAGAAACCTTATTCAAATTAATAGAATGATTAAGAGCTAGAACCAAAATCCAAATTCTAGTATTCTTGTTTCTAAAGCCCAAACACACTTTTCACTAAATGTGCTCTGAAACTTATCCTTTCTTTGTCCTTCAAGATCCAGTCTAAAATGCCACTTCCCCTATAAACCTTTTTCTGATACTCAAGGCAGAGTTATAACCTCTGGTACCACAGTGTACACCTCCCTGTGTTTCTCATCACACTATTATGTACATGTTTGCCTTCTCCTCAGCCTATGGGACAAGGGCCACATCTAATTCATCAGCAAGGAGGCCAGCTGGGGAGGCTGAAACAGCAACAACTTGCCAAAAGTTTAATCCCATTTATATTATTGCCAATTTACTACACCTCACAGAATTTCTTCACCTGCCTAACAGTGGTAATTGTAGGCAAGATTTCTGGTACATGGAAGGTTCTCTGTAAATGTTGGAAGAAAAACTGGTAAGTATATTTGATAGTTTGTTCACCCTTTCAAGACCTAAATTCACATTTCAAAGAATTTTTTCCACAGAATTTTAATATTGGGATTTTTGGTATTTGCAGGAGACTGGAAAGAGAGGTGGTTTGGGTCAGGTAGAACATTGGTACCTCACCCTCTCCTTATATTTTGTTATTCCCTACCAAGAATTGACTTAGTGGGACAGACCTGACCCCTAGCAGAAACAACTTACTCTAAGATCTGTTACCACCTCTTAACAAGAGCCCAAGTCTAGCTAGCCCTTTCCTAAACAGGTGTACCCACTGATAGACTGAGTTGCTAATTGAAAACTCTTAGCTTTATGAAATAAAAATCATGTGTCTATTATTGTACATTCATAAAAAATACTCAGTAATAGACTGTTTCACAAAATATCTTTTAAGAAAAATGTAACCACAAAATATCTTTTATAAAGCTAATTATTGTGTTTTAATATTTATGTGAATCCTTCTATCTAAATAGACTCAAAAGCATTTTGCAAACAGATTTATTACCTATACAGTGTGTTCCAGTCAATTTAAGTAAAATTCAATTAAAATGCAGCCACCTCTGAAGTAGGGCACAGCAGATGTTTAACAGCTCACAGCGACACCTCACAGCAGTGTAACTTAAGCAATAGTTGACAAATGAAAATGAAGAATTACATTTTCTATTTAAGCTACAGGAGTAACAGAGAGAAGCAGAATGTAATTATCCAAATTAGATATTTTTTGTGACACTGAGGTCACCATTTACGTTATTCACAGAAGGACCAAAGGATATTTATTGATCACATGCAGCCAAGAACACTGCTTTATATTTCTGCTGATGGACAGCCCACCAGGCACATGGCCTCCAAATACCCAAGTGATGAAAATTCATTACAAAGCTGGGAATGCTCTTCAGGACTTAAAAAAGGTACCCCCTGACTTCTTATTCTCCTACCACAGAGCTCAGAAAAGGGCTTGACCACCAGACTATCTACTGAACAAGCAGAATACAATGTAAAAAAGAATGCAACTACAGTGTCTCTTTTGGATATTGTTCATATTTGACTCACTCCTAAGTCTGGAGGGAGTGGAAACTATTCTGACCACTTTATTCTGTGATTTTCACTTTCACTGCTGCTGAAGACCAAGGGATACTGAGGTGGATTGAGGTTTTATCTATACATAGAGATGTAATTTGAAGAGGGTGACTACACAATATCAAAACAGCCTTACAAAGAGTAAAAGAGCCAACCACTAGTCCTGGCCAAATGGCTTAGTTGGTCAGAGCGTCATCCCATACACCAACATGTGTGAGTTCCATCCCCAGTTGTGGGGTTCAGGAGGCAACCAATTGGTCTCCCTCTTTCTGTCTTTCCTCTCTCTCTCTAAAATCAATGAACATGTGCTTGGGTAAATATTTTTAAACAATTTTTTAAAATTCAACCACTATAGTGAAAAATGTCTGGATAGAGATTTGAGTATGTCTCCCTTTCTTCCAGATGTAAACTTGTTCTGCAGCCATAAGCCAGCTTAATTATCCTGTATGTACTAACCAAATGCCTGTTGTATTTCATTTAATTTAAATGCTTGATAGAATAGGTTTCCAGATAGAAATGAAAAAGAACAGCCTTTTGACTTCACTTTAGGTTGAACCTAATGATAATTTGACTCAGTTTTGCCTCAGATAGAATTCTAAAATTAGAAATAAGCAGAAACATATTAATTGATTTGTCTCTGGGTCAAATTTCTACATCAAATAGCCATTGCAACATTATATAATTCATTCATTTTGATAACTGACACCTGCAAACAAACTGCTGATACATATGGAATGAACAATTATGCTGTCTCTGCATGTTGAGGGACAGACATCTCTACTGTCTGAAGGAGAGGGGAGCCAGCAGCTTTTGGTTGAGGCACTGTTTACCTCTAAATCATGATCTTTTACATGTTGTTATAATAATTTTACCCACAAAGAAATATGACCTCACTTCTTGCCTATGGATTGTAGAGATTAAATACTGTGATAGATATTTTCCTCCTGTGTAAGAAGAATAGAAGTCTTCCTTAGGAGGTTTATATGGACCTGATTTTGTCAAGATCAAGCAGAAGCATATCAATATGTTTATTACATGCCCACTTTGAGCACACAACTGTGCTGAGCACTAAGCAGACATAAAAATGAATGCAATGATCTCCTGAATCCTTACAATATCTCAGAAATCTAAGCAGATGAGAAGGAGCAAAAACTAAGAAACAAAGCCTCACAGAGCATTTCTGGTAGACCCAGGAATCAGATTAGAACTTCCTTTTTAGTCCCATGCTTTTCCTCAGAAGACTTTTGGAGTAGGCCTTAGAAATTTGAAATTGTTTTCAAGAGTATACATGAAAAGTGATGGAACCAAGTAGGTGACTTTCAAAACAGCAGAGGCAGAATCTTTCCTGGTCACAGATGGTAGACTAAAATTGGAGATTAAAGTGAAGGCTGCCCTCTCTCTCCAGATTGAGATTTCTCCTATCACCTGGCAAACTTGATTCAATCAATAATCTTCCGCTTCTATATCTACCAAGCCTCTCCTTGACCACTAAGTCCTTCTCAGCACAGAATTTGATCAATTTCCTCATGTCTAAACTAATCATATAAATAAGCAAAATCTTATTTGAACCCTGAGTGCCTTCTACACATCTCAATCTTTCTCCTTCCCTTAACAGCCAGATTCAGAAATGGAGTTGTCTGCACTAACTGCTTTTGCTTATTTATCTATTCTCCCTGGGCACCAGCAATTTAGCACCATACTATTGAGATTGCTTCCCTAAGATCACTGACAACCACTTTCCTGTCCTTGTTGTCAGGGCTGCAGTGATCCTCTATCATCTTGAATCTCTCTCCTTACCATGGCCTCTGTGATAACACATTTTCTAATTTCCTTCCTCTCGGATTGCTCATTTGTGGCCCACTTCACAGACACCTCTTCTTTCACCCACCATTTCAGTATTATTCTTTCCCAGGATTCCATTCTTGGTCCTCCTGCTTTGTCAATGTCCCAGAGAACCATGGAGAGTGGAAGTAATATAAGCTTCTGTGACACTTATTAGCTATATGATCTTGAGTAAGTTATTCTACTTCTCTGAACTTCAGTTTCCTTGTCCTCAGTAATACGGGGCTCATCATGCATAATTCAGCAAGTCCTTGTGAGAAATAAATGTGAAATCATAAGTAAAGACACCACCTCAGATCTGCCTCATGGTATATGCTCAGTTAAAGTGCATTCTTCTTCACCTGCTAACTCTGTTGATAATGCCTTACTTTATTTTTCTAGCTCAGACCTTCTCTCGGTGAAGGTAAGCATCCAACAGGGCCTACAAGTCACCTTAGATTCTATCTTCTAACTCATTCCCATGTAGAGTCCCATTGTTCTTAAAGCTCTTGAATCAATTACTCTCTCATTTTCCAACTAAAACTCCCATCTCCTCTTTTATCTGGACTATTGCAGTAGTCTTCCTGTTTTTCTCCCTCCAGTTATTCCCACTACCATCCCCACTCCATTCCCACTTCATAGCTACAATCTAATACATCTTCTCTACTAGAGAACCTTCACTGGCTCCCCATTGTCTAAAGAAGAAAACCCACACCCTTTGAATGGCAGACAAAGCCTTTTAGAGTTTTCCTTTTATTATAACTTTCTACCTTTATCTCCAGCTCCTACCCACAGGTATTTTGTCCTCCATTCTTACCAATGAACTGATGAATTTCCTAACTCACAAGTCCTTACATTCTTTCTGTCTTTTCCTTGCTGATTCCTCTATCCCCTCTTGTTCATCCTTCAAACCTCAGATTAGTTATCACCTCCTCTATTGGGTTTTACCTAATATTTTCCATTTTTCTAAGCTTTATGCATTTTCCAATTTAACAAATACTTTTTTATTCAACAAATACTTATTGGACACTTAATTAATTATCTATCACTCCATAAAATGTTACCCCCATATTTATCAGGCTAAGCAACATTTGTTAAACAATAGTTGCTGTGGGTCAGGAATTTGGGCACAGTTTTGATCATTCTCTGGCTCAGTCTAGCTCTGTCACAAGCTTCAACAGGGCAGCATCTAGTGCTGCAGTCATCTTAAGTTTTGACTGGTGAAGGATTAACTTTCAAGCTTAGTCATGATAGCAGGATTGAGTTCCTGGACAGCTGTTGTACTGAGGACCTCAATTACTTGCTGGCTGTGGGTCTAAGGTAACCCTTAGTTCCTTGCCTCTCCACAAGTCATGTCATAACATGGCAGCCTACTTCATCAGGGAAAACAATGAGGGATTGGGGCAGGGCAACTGGCGAGATGAAAGTTAGAAGTCTTTTATAACCTGATCTCAGAAATGACACTCCCATCTAATGTACCATAAAATATTCATTAGAAGCAAGCCACTATTTCTAGCCCACATATAAAGGGAGGGTGATGCAATCACCTTCCAGCAGAGACCACAGAATGCTGTGGATGGCTCGTCAATATGTGAGAAAAACATATACAGAGACAACCGAGTCCTGTGGGGAAGTAGGAACATAATGGCCACTCTCTCTGGTGAAGACAGCACCCTGTCCCCCCTCTGGAGAGGCTTTTTATTGGTTTCATTTGCATAGGGATTCAGGTAAAAGCTCATTAAACATTGCTGGGAAGGATCAAACAATAGATAGTAAGGAAGTCTGAGGGCCTATTTTGAGTCAGGATCAAAGAGCTGTAAAACTTTAAAGAACAAACTTACTTCTTCCTTGGACCTTTATCATTCAACTGAGAGCATTCTAAACAAAGCAGGTTTCACACAATCTTACAGATTCTTTCTTAGGCCTGATCACACGGGGAACCCACCCTTTTCAGCACAGAGCTGCACCACCCTGTCATTGTTTCAGGCTTAGGTGGAGTAAGGGAAGTAAGGCAGCCAAGGGATAAGGAGATTTTCTCCCAGACGATGAGGACTCCGGCTATATCACATCCAAGGAGCAAGGGTCCATCACCCCCTTTTGCTGTAGCCCCCAAAATCCTTTCTTGGGGGCCTCCCACGTGATCGTGCCTGTCTTAGATCGTTCTCCCCTTGGGGAATCTTACCTGTCATTGGCTAACCGACCAAGCTTTGGGGTTCAGTTATTAATGAAGCAGCAGAAGCAGCACTCCTGCCAGGGAGATAAGCTTTTGTCTCCTAGCTGGCTTACCATCCAAGGCCACTCCCTCAGCCTTAGCCTAGGTGGGGCTTACAGCTTCTGATACCAGGCAGGGCAGTTCCCAACAGGAGGGGATAACATAAGGGCATGAATCCAGAAGTGGGGGTCATGGTACCATCTATTACCAGTATTAACTACTGCCAGTAAGGAACACCCAGTCTAGGAAAGGAGGGAGGTATGTGTAGAAATAGTTGCAGCAATTTGAAAAGTGATGTTGTTACAGAACACAACAAGGGGGGCCTGAGACAATATACTATTATTGAAAGAAGGCCCCGGGTCTGTTATGTCCGCCACCAGAGGAAAGACGTCTCTCAATGCCAGAGATTTGTGAAAAGGAAAGGAAATGTTCATTTAATGCTATACAAACTTAAAGTAGTGACCTAATGTCTTTATCAAAAATCCCAAGGTCCCTTAAAACACCCCCAAACACACAGTCCTTCCTTCCTTCCCCCTTTGCCCAGTCCAGAGTACCGTATCTCAGGGAAGGAAAATGAAGTCCATGGCTCAGACAGTCCTCTGGTTCTTAGTTAGTCCTCCTTCTCGACTGGGAGACCTTCCTGGGTTCCTGGCACCCTCGGCTGAGTCGCCAGGATCTCTGCTAAAACCAGGTGGTGGTTCCCCCTTCTAAAGGTGTGGGGGTCCCCGCTCTGTCCAGGCCTCTGGTTCTCCCTTTCAGGGCTGCGGGAGTCTCCACTCTGTCAAGGCCGCGTGGTTCTCTTTCCTAATGGCCACCAAGTCTGGGTTTTAAATCCCCGTGGCCAATCTTCCTCTGCAGCCTCATTTCCGACTCCTCCCACACTCGGCTTCACTTGCCAGAATTCATATCCTTCCATCTTTACTGGGCTGCCATTTTGAGCCTGGGCAGGCGTGGCCCCATGTCCTGGAGCCAATCTTCTCCGAGTTCCCACGCAGGCGCTGTAGCTTGGGGGGATCTGCCCCCAGTCACGTGTTGGTGGGGAAGTTACTTCCATTCCCCTGGCTCAGAGATGATCACAGCTATTTAACATATCTAAGCGACCAGCTAAAGGCTATAGATATGTTAAGTGACCACGCCAGAGGGTAGCTGCAAGGCTGTTGCTATGCAAAACAGATCTCAATGGCCCTGCTCCATTTGTCCCTTCCCCCAACCCACACCCTGGGGGGGGATGGAGACATCTTAAAATCTCCTGGACACCTTAAGTTCTGGACCCCATTTCAAATGCCCATTTGGGGTCCCCCCTCTTGGCTGCACCCTGTAACAATGTAATGGGGTAGTACACAAGTGCTTTGACTAGAAAGATGCTTAGCTACAAGTTACAGCGATCTGACCACAGTGGATTACACATATAGACGTTTAGTTTTCTCACATAATATGAAATCCAGAGGCAGATTATCATTACCATTGGTTTAGTGATCCACAACAGGAGGTTCAGAATCATTGCAATTTTCTCAGTCTTTAATTCATGCTTTTCCTGCCTCATGAATCCATGATGGTTACTGCACCTTCAGATATCATATCATGTTTAAGGTAAGAAGAAAGGGATCAAAGCACGAGACTTTCCCCTCCCATAGCTTCCTTTTGTGTTATGGAAGGAAAGCTGTCCTCAGGAGATTTTCCCTTGGAGGCAAGGAAGTGTCACAATGAAAGGTATGGATTTTAAAGCCAGACTCAGGGGCTCAAATCCAATCCAAGCCATTCATTAGTTATTTGACTTTGTTCATGTTACCTAACCAATCTGTATCTCACTTTTCTCATCTGTGAAATGGTTATACCAACTTACTTCACAGGATTATTGTGTGGATTAAATTATTTGACTTATGTAAAGATCTTAGAATAACACCTGTGTACACTTTATATATCTTGCCATTATATTATTGACAATTTAATCAGCCAGAACTAGGTCACACACTTACCCTCAGATGAATCACTACCTAAAAAGATCAGATTCTGGCAAAGATGGAGGCATATATAGCTATGCTTTGCTTCCTCACACAACCAAAAGAAGGATAACAACCAATTTAAAAACAAAAATCAACCAGAACTGCCAGAAAATAAAACTGTACGGAAGTCCAACAACCAAGGACTTAAAGAAGAAACATTCATCTAGATTGGTAGGAGGGGGCAGAGAGAACATGTTACAAGGCTGCAGTGAGTGGACCTGGGTGAGCAAGGTGGTGGCTGGTGGACCTGGCAGTAGTATACTTGCCTGTGGATAAGCTGGGAGGAATAACTGGGGAGCAAGACAAACCATGCAACCCAGGCTTGCAAATTGATCATAGTCCAGTGAGACTTATTTTGGATTTCTGACCTTCAGAACTTTAGAAAATACATGTATGTTGTTTAAGCCTCTAAATTTGTGGTAATTTGTTACAGCAGCACTAGGAAACTATGACAGGACAGAAAGGTGGAAT
Organism: Phyllostomus hastatus; assembly: GCF_019186645.2. NCBI lineage: Eukaryota > Metazoa > Chordata > Mammalia > Chiroptera > Phyllostomidae > Phyllostomus > Phyllostomus hastatus. The sequence goes on from NW_025334041.1 coordinate 46,188,652, forward strand.
CCTACCTCTGCTCCTTTTCTTCTCCACTTGCATCCAAGGACCACTGTCACTATAGCACTATCACATTCCTTTCACTGGACCAAAAAATCTTTGGGGGAAAGTATAGTCTTATTTACTTTTGTATTCTCATGGCCTACCATACTTTATGACACACATTAATAGACACAACTGTTTTCTTTTTTAAAATTATATTTTACTGATTATGCTATTACAGTTGTCCCAATTTTCCCCTTCCCCCCCTCTATTCAGCACCCCCACTCCCTCAGGTAATCCCCCTACCATTGTTCCTGTTCATAGGTCATACATGTAAGTTCTTTAGCTACTTCATTTTCTATACTGTACTTTACATCCTTATGGCTATTCTGTAACTACCTATTTGTGCTTATTAATTCCCTCACATCTTCATCCAACCCCCAAACCCTTCTCCCATCTGGCAACCATCAAAATGCTCTTCATATCCATGATTCTCTCTCAGTTCTTCTCATTTGCTTGTTGGTTTTTTAAATTCAATTATTGGTAGATATATATTTATTGACATTTTATTCTTCATAGTTTTGATCTTTTTTTTCTTAAATAAGTCATTTTAACATTTCATATAATAATTGTTTGATGAAGATTAACTCCTTTAGATTTTTTCTTATCTGGGAAGACCTTTATCTGTCCTTCAATTCTAAATGATATTTTTGCTGGGTAGAACAATCTTGGCTGTATGTTCCTGTTTTCATGACTTTGAATATTTCTTGCCAATCCCTTCTAGCCTGCAAAGATTCTTTTGAGAAATCACCTGACAGTCTTATGAGAACTCCCTGTAGATAAATATCTGCTTTTCCTTTCTTCTTTTAAGATTCTGTCTTTATTGGGTGACAGAAGATGGCGGCTTTACTCTAGGCAGAGTTTTTCTCAGCTTCTCTGAAGATGGGGGAAACTCGCGGATCGGTGGAGAAACAGAGCAAGTGGAGTAGGTTACCAAATCACTTTTGAAAGCAGGACATCAAAAATTATTGCACTCACTGAAAAACCAGATGGTAAGGAGGCTGCTTCAGGACAAAAGGGGCCCAGGGATCAGAGCGGGGTCTAGGGGTGTGCAGACCCCAGGCCTGGTGCACCCGGGTCTGCCTCAAGGTTCCTGGGAGAGGGGAGTCGCTGCTCCCTCCCCTGAATACGGGGGGTGAGCAACTCCAGGGGAGAGCGTGTTGCTAGAAGGAACAGATTGGCCAGTTGGAGTGGGAAAAAATCACCCAGGGACTATGAACACCCGCCCAGAGACCTGGGAGTAGTAAGGGCCTCTAGCCGACAGGACCAGGGGCTACCTGGAAGAGCACCTGCACCCCTAGCCCGGTGGAAGTGCAGATAGGTGGAGAGCACAGAGCCGGGCCACACTTGGCTCGCCCCCATAGGGAGGCCTGAATCCTGCCGTGATCCGGGGAGGGATGTGGTGCTTGGTGCATTCCTACAGTAGTGGCTCAGAAATTTCCAGCCAGGCCAACTGGGGGAGCTGGAAAAGGCGCCAACACCTGGTCCGAGTGCGGTTTGGCTGGGAACTTGGAGCTGGAAAGGGCTAGGCTCGCGCACCGACGGGAAGACTGACTCGGGAAGACTGACTCTCGCACGCTGTGATCCCGGAAGGGTCCCGGCGAGGCGCTTAGGGCGATTTTAGACCCCAATCCCAAAAGTTTGGGGGAGGGGCACGCTCTTTTACCATTCCTAGGGAGGGCACAGAGAATCCCAAAAAGTTGAGGGTGCCTCCTGAGATCAAAGAGCTGGAACCCTGCAGGACCCCGGAGTCCGGAAGAATGTGGAAGTGAGATCCAGAGAGCCAGTGTGTTCGGGAACGCCCAGGGTACCTGATAGACTGGCTGAGATCTGGCTGGGAGAGAGAGAAGCATTTCAAAGGTCCCTCAGCCAGCTGAAGCCAGCAAGATCAGAAAAACTGGTCTGGCCAGTTAGAAACCAACAAGAGGTTTTTTTTTTGTTTTTGTTTGTTTGGTTTTGTTTGGTTTGGTTTTGTTTTTGTGGCTGATGTTGGTTGATTGATTTTATCTTGTGTTTTATGTGACATTTTATTTTTCAATTCTTATTATTTTTATCTCGCAATCTCTTACGTTTCTCTTCCATTCATCCTAATATTATTCTTTCCACTCCAAATTTATCTCTTCTGCATTCCATCTTCTGCTTTTCTTTCCTTTTTGTTTTTTAATCTTGCAAGTTACTGTAAATTTGTATTATCTTTTTCTCACTTTTCTGACATTTTTTATTTTAATAATATTTTGGTATTCTTTTTCTTTCTGTATAATCTTCTTTGCTTGGCTGGTTATACTGTCATTTGACAGTTCCCCCTGGTATCTCAGTCACAAGGTGTTGATAAGTTACTATCCTTCATCTGCGTTCCATTAATACACTTCTCAAGGTTCTATACTCTTTATTCTTGTTATCTTGACCTCATCGATTCTGCCACAAGACTGTCACTTTACTATTACTGCTAGTAAGACCTAGTCTATACCATTGTAAATACTTCTCAATATCCCTACGTTATCTCAGCCTACTTTGCAATTTTCTGAACTATACTATTGTGGGGGTTGTCTCTATTCTTTTTACACTACTCCTATATACTAATCTTTAGTCCAACCCTACCTTAGAATCTGACCTCTCACAGACTCACATCTTTCTAGATCCAACTAACAATCCTCTCATCCCCAATAAGAGTCTTACCCTCTTTCCATCCTTTCTAAAACGTGGATAGTGGGGTGGAGGGTCACGGTTAACACTATAAGAAGCCAAAGGATAACCCATCTCTTCTCTACTGGCTGCTAATGTAAATATCATAGTATACTGTCTTGCTGTTTTAAACCATTTCGCCTTACTCCTCCAACTGATCAGAAAAAAGAGTAGGGGGAAGCTGTGAACACCAGGATACATGAAGGAGATTGCACCACTGAATCTCACAAATATTCTACCACAGAAATACACACCATAATTACAGGGAATCAGAACAGATCAAATGAACAAGCAAGAAGAAAAAAGAAGAAATCCACGAGCAATGAGAAAATAAAGAAACACCCCAAATTGAAGGGAAATGAGGAAGCCTCAGGAAAAATGCTAAATGAAATAGAGGCAATTCAACTATCAGATAGTGAGTTCAAAATAATGATTACCAGGAAGTTCAATGAACTCACAATGAGTTTTCAGAAATTAGAAGGAAACTACATCAATCTCACTGCAAACTATATAAACATGAAAAAGGAAATAGAAACTCTCAACAAAGGTCAAGAGGAAATGAAGAATACAATTTCTGAACTGAAGAACACAGTAGAAGGAATGAAAAGGAGGATTGATGAAACAGAAGATCGGATTAGCGAGCTAAAGGACAAAGAAAAAAACAACATCCAGAAAGAGCAAGAAAAGGAAAAGAGGCTCAGAAAGAATGAGGAGGGATTAAGAGAAATGCAAGACAATATGAAATGTAATAATATCCATATAATAGGGATACCAGAAGGAGAAGAAGAAGAGCAAGGTATTGAAAACCTAGTTGAAAAAGTAATGATGGAAAACTTCCCTAATTTGATGAGAGAAAAAGTCACACAAATCCAGGAAACACAGAGAGTTTCAAACCTATCAATAAAAACCTTAACCATAAATGGATTAAATGCTCCAATCAAAAGACATAGAATAGCTGAATGGATAAGAAAAAATGACCCACATATCTGCTGTCTACAAGAGACCCACCTCAGGATAAAAGACCTACACAGGCTGAAAGTGAAGGGCTGGAAACAAATCTTCCAAGCAAATGGACAGGAAAAAAAAAAAAGCCGGGTTAGCAATACTCATATCAGACAAAATAGACTTCCAAAAAAGGTCCATAAAGAGAGTCCCAGAAGGTCACTTCATAATACTCAAGGGAAGAATCCATCAAGAAGACATAAATATTGTAAATATATATGCACCCAACATAGGAGCACCCAAATACATAAAAAAAAATCTTAGAGGACTTCAAGAAAGATATGGACAGCAACACAATTATAGTGGGAGATTTTAACACCTCACTATCAAAAATGGGCAGATCTTCCAAACAAAATATCAACAAAGATATTGTGGCATTGAACAATACCCTTGATGAAATGGACTTTACTGATATATACAGAACCCTCCATCCCAAAGAAGCTAAATACACATTTTTTTTCAAATGTAAATTGAACATTTTCAAAGACTGACCACATGATAGGACACAAAACAAGCCTCAAGAATTTCAAAAAAATTGAAATCATACCAAGCATTTTTTCAGATCACAAGGGACTGAAGCTAGAAAACAACCCAAGGAAAAAAAACCAAAACATTCAAAATCATGGAGATTAAATAGCATGCTATTAAACAATGAATGGGTCAAGAATGATATTAGGGAAGAAATCAAAAGGTTTCTGGAAATAAATGAAAATGAACTCACAACAACCCAAAACTTATGGGACACAGTGAAGGCAGTCCTGAGAGGGAAGTTCATAGCGATACAGGCCCACCTAAAAAGGTTAGAAACATTCCAAACAAACAACCTAACCCTACGTCTACAAGAACTCAAGGAACAACAACAAAGACAGCCTAGAGCAAGCAGAAGGAAGGAAATAACCAATATCAGAGCAGAATTAAATGGCATAAAGACGAAAAGCACAATTCTAAGGATCAATGAATCCAAGAGCTGGTTCTTTGAAAAGATAAACAAAATCGACAAGCCTTTAAGCAGACTCATCAAGAAAAAAAGAGAGAAGACCCAAATAAACACAATCAGAAATGAAAGAGGAGAGATTACAACAGATACCACAGAAATACAAAGGATTGTAAGAAATTACTACAAAGAACTGTATGCCAAGAAATTTGAAAACCTAGGTGAAATGGACAACTTTCTAGAAAAAATATAATCTCCCAAAACTCAATGAAAAAGAAGCAGAAAGCCTGAACAGACCAATAACAACAAAAGAAATTGAAGCAGTAATCAAAAAAACTCCCAACACACAAAAAGCCCAGGGACCAGATGGTTTCACAGGAGAATTGTACAAAGCATTTAAGGAAGACCTAACTCCTATCCTTCACAGACTATTCCAAAAAATCCAAAAAGATGGGAGTCTCCCAAACTCTTTTTATGAGGCCAACATCATCCTAATTCCAAAACCAGATAAAGACACAACAAAGAAAGAAAACTTCAGGCCAATATCACTGATGAACATTGACACTAAAATCCTCAACAAAATACTGGCAAACCGCATCCAACCATACATTAAAAAGATCATACACCATGACCAAGTGGGATTCATTCCAGGGATGCAAGGATGGCACAATATTCGCAAGTCAGTAAATGTAATACATCACATAAACAAAAGCAAAGACAAAATCACATGATCATATCAATAGATGCAGAAAAAGCATTTGGTAAGGTACAGCACCCATTTATGATAAAAACATTCAGCAAAGTGGGAATAGAGGGAGCATTCCTCAACATAATAAAGGCCATATATGAGAGACCTACAGCCAACATCATTCTCAATGGGCAAAAATTAAAATCTTTTCCACTAAGATCAGGAACAAGACAAGGCTGTCCACTTTCACCACTTCTATTCAACATAGTACTGGAAGTTTTAGCCACAGCAATCAGACAAGAAAAAGAAATAAAAGGCATTCAAATCGAAAAGGAGGAAATAAAACTGTCACTGTTTGCAGATGACATGATAGTGTACATAGAAAGTCCTATAGACTCCACCAAAAAACTGCTTGACCTAATAAATGAATTCGGCAAAAGAGCAGGATACAAAGTCAATATCCAGAAGGCAAAGGCATTTCTGTACACCAACAATGAAACAGCAGAAGCAGAAATCAAGGAAAAAATCCCATTTTAAATAGCAAAAAGAAAAATAAAATATCTAGGAATAAACCTAACCAAAGAGGTTAAAGACCTGTATTTAGAAAACTACATAACACTGAGGAAAGAAATCAAGGAAGACACAAACAAATGGAAACATATACCGTGTTCATGGATTGGAAGAATTAATATCATCAAAATGTCCATACTACCCAAAACAATTTACACATTCAATGCAATACTTATTAAAGTACGAATGACTTATTTCACAGACATAGAACAAACACTTCAACAATTTATATGGAACCATAAATGACCCCGAATAGCTGCTGCAATTTTGAGAAAGAAGAGTAAAGTAGGAGGGATCACAATACCTGACACTAAACTATACTACAAGGCCACTGTCATCAAAACAGCCTGGTACTAGTATAAAAACAGGCACATAGACCAATGGAACAGAACAGAGAGCCCAGAAATAAACCCAAGTCTCTACAGTCAATTAATATTTGACAAAGGAGGCAGCAACATAAAATGGAGTAAAAATAGCCTCTTCAACAATTGGTGTTGGGAGAACTGGACAGCCACGTGCAAAAAAATGAAACTCGAGCACCAGCTTACACCTTACAGAAAAATAAATTCAAGGTGGATAAAAGACTTAAATATAAACCATGACACCATTAAAGTCCTAGAGGAGAATGTAGGTAGGAAAATCTCAGATATTTCACAGAGAAACTTTTTTTACTGACATGTCCACTGGAGCAAGGGATGTAAAGGAAAGAATAAACAAATGGTATCTCATCAAAATAAAAAGCTTTTGCACAACTAAATAAAACAGTATCAAAATAAAAAGAGAACCAACTGTATGGGAAAACATATTTTCCAATGATACCTCAGACAAGGGTTTAATCTCCAAAATATATAAAGAACTTACACGACTCCACTCTAAGAAGACAAGGAATCCAATTAGAAAATGGGGAAAGGACTTGAACAGACACTTCTCCAAGGAGGACATACAGAAAATCCAAAGACACATGAAACAATGTTCAATATCGCTAGCTATCAGAGAGATGCAAATTAAAACTACAATGAGATACCACTTCACACCAGTCAGAATAGCCATCATAAACAAAACAGCAAACAAAAAGTGTTGGAGAGGTTGTGGAGAAAAGGGGACCCTAGTGCACTGCTGGTGGGATTGCAAACTGGTACAACCACTATGGAAAGCAGTATGGAACTTCCTCAGAAAGCTAAAAATAGATTTGCTTTTTGACCCAGCAATTCCACTGCTGGGACTATATCCTAAGAACCCTGAAACACCAATACAAAAGAACCTTTGCACCCCAATGTTCATAGCAGCACAATTTACAATAGCTAAGTGCTGGAAGCAACCTAGATGCCCATTCGTAAATTGAAGGATCAAAAAATTATGGTATATTTACACAATGGAATTCTATGCAGCAGAAGAAAAATAGGAGCTCCTACACTTTGTGACAGCATGGATGGAACTGGAAAGCATTATGCTAACAGAAATAAGCCAGGTAGTGAAAAACAAATACCATATGATCTCACCTTTAACAGGAACCTAAACAACAAAACAAACAAACAAGCAAAATATAGTAAAAGGCACTGAGATAGAGGACGGGCTGAAGTGACCAGAGGGGAGAGAAGAGGGAATTTCAGGGTAGAATAGGAAGGATTTACAGGAACAAATTTAAAGGACACATAGACAAAAACTAGGGGGGGATTGGTAATGGGAGGGAAGTGGGATGGATGGGTGGGTGGGCTGTAATGGGAGTAAAAGGGAGAAAACTGTACTTGAACAATGATTAAAATAAAATTTTTTAAAAATAAGAAATGTCCATACTATCCAAAGCAATTTATAGATTCAATCCAATCCCTATTAAAGTACAATGACATACTTCACAGATGTACAACAAACACTTCAAAAATTGATATGGAACCATAAATGATGCTGAATAGCTGCAGCAATTTTGAGAAAGAAGAGCAAAGTAGGAGGAATCACAATACCTGATTTGAAATGTATTGCCAGGCCGCACTAATGAAAACAGCCTTGTACTGGCATAAGAACAGACACATGAACCAAAGAAACAGAATAGAGAGCCCAGAAATAAACCGAAGTCTCTATGGTCAATTAATATTTGACAAAGAGGGCAGCAGCATAAAATGGACCAAAGATATCCTCTTCAACAAATAGTGTTGGGAGAACTGGACAGCTACATGCAAAAAAAATGAGACTTGACCACCAACTTACACCATACACAAAAGTAAATTCAAGGTGGATAAAAGATTTAAATATAAGTCTTGACATCATTAAAGTCCTAGAGGAGCACATAGGCAGGAAAGTCTCAGATATTTCATGCAGCCATGTTTTCACTGTTATGTCTGTCCCCTAGAGCAAGTGATATAAAGGAAAGAATAAACAAATGGGATCTCATCAAAATAAAAAGCTTCTGCACAGCTAAAGAAAACAGCATTAAAGTGAAAAGAGAACCAACCATATGGGAAAACATATGTACCAATGATACCTCAGACAAGGGTTTGATCTCTAAAATATATAAAGAACTCATATGACTCCACTCTCAGAAGACAAGCAATGCAATTAGAAAATGGGCAAAGGACTTGAACAGGCACTTCTCCAGGGATGATATACAAAGGGTCCAGAGATATATGAAAGGATGCTCAGTATCACTAGTCATCAGAGAGATGCAAATTAAAACCACAATGAGATACCAACTCACAGTTGAGAATGGTCACCATAAACAAAGCAACAAACAACAAATGTTGGAGAGGTTGTGCAGAAAAGGGAATCTTAGTGCACTGTTGGTGGAACTGCAGACTGGAGCAACCACTATGGAAAATAGTATGGAAATTCCTAAGAAAAATGAAAATAGATCTGCCTTTTGACCCAGTAATTCCACTGCTAGGATTGTATCCTAAGAACCCTGAAACACCAATCCAAAAGAATCTATGCACCCCAATGTTCATAGCAGCACAATTTACACTAGCCAAGTGCTGGAAGCAACCCAAGTGCCCACTGGTAAATGAGTGGATCAAAAAACTATGGTACATTTACACAATGGAATCCTACACAGCAGAAAGAAAGAAGGAGCTCCTACCATTTGTGACAGCATGGATGGAACTGGAGAGCATTATGCTAAATGAAATAAGCCAGGTGGTGAAAGACAAATACTATATGATCTCACCATTAACAGTAACCTAATCAACAAAACAAACAAGCAAGCAAAGTAGAAGCAAAGACACTAAAATGGAGACGAGGTTGACAGTGACCAGAAGGGAGAGGGAAGGGGATAAAGAGGGAAAAGGGTGAAGGGTTTACAGGAGCAATTATAAAGGACACATGGACAACAACAAGGGGGGTGGAAATGGGGGAGGGAGGCGGGGAGGGTTGAGGTGGTGGGAATGGATGGGCGAAAAACAGTAAAAAAAAAAAGAAAACTTTGCAAGACATATTGAAATTGAGTTTTCATGGTTGCATTTTAAGCACTGTGTCTAACACGTAGCAGGAAAGATATTTTTGGGTAAGGTAGATAAGACCATAGTCTTCTTGGCCATATTATATACCCAACTGTTTACCCTGCTACTCGCATAGCAACCTCTCCCTCCACAATCTACCTCACCAGACTGGAAAGCCTGGTCCTATTCATTTATAGTATTGCCTATTGTTTTTGCCATATTCTTCCATAACTAACCAAACTAGCATTATGATTACTTCAACCATGACACATTTTAAATTTAAATTGAGGCTCAATAATTATTTTCATGTCTTTTAAAAGATTTGAACCATACAAACCAATGAATGTGGTCCGAAAGCAACTAAGATAGTTATTCATGCCTTGTAGTTTATCTGGTCATGGGTTATAACAAATAAGAAATAACACATACTGGAAAAGTGAAAGGCAGAAAACAATAATGCAAAAACTTAGTATTTTTTTTTGAATGATAGCAACAGCTCATCAGAGAAGAGCCTAGAAGTTGCCATGGCAACAGTGATACAGGAAGTGAGTCTCTAGTTTCTAAGTGTCCTTTTTCTTTCTCCTAGTGCTGGCACTAAATAGTAAAGAATAGTCCCAGATGATGTGTAAAACCCATAATGTTTGTAAATTAGTCTCAGTTAACTTGTACAATAACCTTGAATTTCTAAGCAAATAATGTGCTGATAAACATTAACAGAGTAGAGACATCTCTGATGAATGAATGTACAATGCATCCAGGTCCCATATGTTTGGGTTTACTAACAGTCTCTTCATATCAGTCCTGATTAGGATTATGTATCATTTCAAGTTCTGAATTTTGGTCCATTTCTATGACATTTTACTTTAATATAGCTCATATCAGCCTTCATATCCCTTGTCTTCAATCACATACACTTAGCTAGTAGAACAGGGTGGTTAACATACTGATGTTTGGGACTAGATAGACCTAAGTTCAGATTCCAACACTGCCACTCATTTGCTGGACAACCTTTGGTGACTCACATAATATCTCTAAATTTCAATTTCCTCATCTGTCAAATGGAGATAACTGTAATTATAATTATAACTCCTCACAAAGTAGTTGTGAGGGTTAAATGAGAAAATGTGCATAAAAGCACTTAACTCAGAACTTAGCACATATTGAACACTTTGAGTATTATTTATTATTATACGTAAAATACAGTTCAAGGCTTATAGTCATTGATATTTTAAGCAATTTTTATAATCACAGAAAAGGTAGAGTTTTTAGAATTGTAATTCTCAGTCACTTTATTCTACTTCTGTTTCTATTTCTGATTTGTTGTGCTTTATTTCTCATTTAATCCTATTCAAAAGCACTATTCAAAGATGACTTGGCCAACCTTCTGTAGTTCTTGCTGCTTTATTTTGCTTCTGCTTGGGTGCCAACCTTATTCACAATTAAGACTGGCAAGTTCTGAAAGACAAGGCTCAGTTTAGTTCCTTTTCATTTATAGTTTAGTAAGTGAGATAAATAAAGGATATAAATATGTCATGTCTGTGAATATAAAAAACAATAGGAGATTGGACAACAGCCAGCAAAAAGCTCAAATCCATAAGAATAATGTGAGATGACAATCCCATGGCAAGAATTAAAACACTTACTCAAAAAGATATATGCATGCCTATGTTTACTGCAGCTTTATTTATAATAGCCAAGATATGGAAGCAACCTAAGGGTCCAAATGGATAAAGAGGAAGTGGTACATATATACAATGGAATATTCCTCAGACAATAAAAGGAATGAAATCTTGCCATTTGTGAAAGCATGGGCAGACCTAGAGGGTATTATGCTAAGTGAAATGTCAGACATAAAAAGACCAATATCATATATTTTTATGCATGGAATATGTAAAACAAAATAAATTAACAAACAAAACAAAAACAAACTTCTAGATACAGAGAGCAAATTGATGGTTGCCAGCTGTGAGGGGTGTGGGTGTATGGGTGAAGAAGGTGAAATGGATTAAGAAGTATAAATTCTCAGTTATAAAAATAGTCACAAAAATATAAAGTATAGCATAGGGAATATAGTTAATAATGTTGTAATAACTGTGTGTGGTATCGTGTGGGTTTTAGACTTATCCAGGTGATCACTTTGTAAGGTATTTAAATGTCTAATCACTATGTTGTACATTTGAAACTAATTGTATGTCATCTGTAATTGAAAAATAAATTTAAAAAAGAATTAGTCAAAAATGTGCAGAAAAGACCTTGTAAGTTCTAATAAATTGAAGAAGATTATTATTTTTTAAAGATTTTTTATTTATTGATTTTTAGAGAGAGGAGAAAGGACAGGAGAAAGAGAGGGAGAGAAACATTAATGTGTGGTTGCCTCTCACATGCCCCCTGCTGGGGACCTGGCCCACAATGTGCCCTGACTGGGAATCAAACTGGTGACCCTTTGGTTTGCAGGCTGGCACTAAATTGACTGAGCTACACCAGCCAGGGATAGAAGAGGATTATGATAAAGCTCATTGTGTCCACTCTTTCCAAAGGCAAAGAAAGCTCACAAACAGCCAATTGAGTACCCATTCATTTTGGTCCAAGTACTTCTGGTAGTACAACAGAGACAGATTTGGAGAACAAAGAGTGAGTGTCTTGACCCAAAAATAAAACCTTCACCATCATCTAAGAGCTATGGGTTAGGAGTATAGAATTGAGCCAGGCTGCTTGCCGTTTTTAAAAAATTGAAGCATGATATACATATAGAAGCATAGACAGTTTGTGTACAGTCTGATGTACCTACTACGCAGAAAGATTAAAAAAAAAAAAGAACATTAGCAGCACAACAGAAACCTTTCTCGGGCCCCTTCCCAGTCATTACTGCTTTCGAATGTAACCACTCTCCTATTATTGTCAATTAGTTTGGCCTATCTTTGAACTTTGTAAATATTTTAAATATCTTTAAACAAAGATATAGTACAAGGTATGTCCAGAAAAAGTCTAACAATTGTTAACATAACAGGAACAGTTTGCATAACATTGATGTAAACTGGAAGCCAAAGAGAGTGAGCTGGAATGCACATAGGTGAACAATGATGACTTCACTGTATTAGTCAGTATGAGTGGTAGATGCCATTGAGTGCGCATATGTACTATGCGGCTATTGCATTCAAAATGACTTAGTAAGAAGAGTAACAAATCTGCATCAAATTTTGCATTAAGCTTGAACATCCCTCCATAGAAACTATATGGATGATTTAGAAGGCCTCAGCTATGAGCAACTGGTGATTGGCAGCTTCACCACAACAACACACCTGCTCATGCATCACATCTTATGCAAAGTTTTTTTTTTCCTGAAACATCAAATCACCAGATGACTCAGCATCCCCTACAACCCAGATTTGGCACCCTGTGAATTCCGGCTTTTCCCAAACTAAAATCACCTTTGAAAGGGAACAGATTTCAGATTGTTGATGAGATGCAGGAAAATACAATGGACAGCTGATGTTGATTGGGAGAACTGTGTGAGGTCCCAATGTACTTACATTGAAGGGGACTGAGGTGCCATTGTCCTATGTGCAATGTTTCTTGTATCTTGTATCTTCTTCAGTAAATGTCTCTATTTTTCATATCACATGGCTGTATTCTCTCTGGAGAGACCTTGTATGTACTTCTGTGCTTGGTTTATTTTCATCAACAATATTTTTGTGTGACTGTGCTCCATAATAAGAAATATATATATATATTTGATCTTTGACCTTGCTTTTGTTACAGAGCTCCTAAAACCCTTGGGATTTTCTTACTGATGAAAATGATAAAGGTGTCTTTTGTTAATGAAGTGATTTTTGGAAAACCCTGAGGTAGCTAAGGATGAGGCTCATTGCCAGGGGCACCAAGTTTACTGATTAGACAGTTGGAACTTTCAGTCTCAAACTCCCAACTTGATGGAGTAGAAGGAAAAGAGAAATGTTGGAGGTTGAATCAATTGCCAATGGCCAATGATTTAATCAATCATAACTATATAAAAAGCTTTCATAAAACCCCCAAAAGACTAGCTTCAAATAGTTTAGGGATGGCGAACATGTGGAGGTGCTGTGAGAGTTGTGTGCATAATGCTCTTCAGACCCATTCATACTGGTACAAAAGATAAGATTTCTTTCCTTTTTTATGGCTGATTAGTATTCCATTGTGTAAATGTACCACAGCTTTTTTATCCACTCATCTACTGATGGGAACGTAGGCTGCTTCCAAATCTTGGCTATTGGAAATTACACTGTGATGAACATAGAGGTGCAGGTATTCTTTCAAATTAGTGTTTCAGGTGTCTTTAGGTATATTCCCAGAAGTGAAATTGCTGAGTAATAAGGCAGTTTTAGATTTAATTTTTTGAGGTAACTTCATACTACTTTCCACAGTGGCTGCACCAATCAACATTTCCACCAACAGTGCAAAAGAGTTGACTTCTCCATTCATATCCTCATCAACACTTGCTATTGTTGACCACCATTTTGACAAGCGTGAGGCAATATTTCAATGTGGTTTTAATTTGCATCCCTCTGGTAATTAGTGATGTTGAGCATTTTTTCATATGTCCATTGGCCATCTGTATGCCCTCTTTGGAGAGGTGTCTGTTCAGGGCCTTTGCCCATTTCTTAATGGAATTGTTTCTTTTCTTGGTGTTGAGTCTTATAAGTTTCTTACAAATTTGGGATAGTAAACCCTTATTAGATGTATCGGTGAATGTGTTCTCCCATTAAGTGGGTGACTTTTCATTTTGTTGATGGTTCCCTTTGCTGTGCAAAAACTTTTTAGTTTGATGTAGTCCCATTTGTTTATTTTTCTTTTGTTTCCCTTGACCAAGGAGATATATCATATAAAATTGCTATGAGCAATGTCTGAAATTTTACTGCCTATGTCTTCTTCTAGGAATTTTATGGTTTTTGCATCTAATGTTTAAGTTTTTAATCCATTTTGAATTTTTTCTTGTGTATGGCATAATAACATTGTCTACTTTCATTTTTTGCATGTATTTGTCCAATTTCTCCAACACCATTTACTGAATACACTATCTTACCTCATTGTATGTTTTTGCCTCCTTTGTCAAATATTAATTGACTCTAAAAACATGGGTTTCTTTCTGGGCTCTCCATTCTGCTCTATTGATCTATGTGTCTGTTTTTATGCCAGTACCACACTGTTTTGATTACTATGGTCTAGTAGTAAAGTTTTATAGAAGGTTGCATGATTCCTCCAACTCTGTTCTTCTCTTTCAAGATTGCTGTGGATACTCAGGGTCTTTTCTGGTTCCATATAAATTTTTGGAATATTTGTTCTAATTCTGTGAAATATGTCTTTGGTATTTCAATAGGAATTGCATTGAATCTATAGATATCTTTGGGTAGTTCAGACGTTTAAATGATGTTAATTCTTCCTATTCCTAATCACAGTGTGTGCTTCCAGTTATTTGTATCTCCTTCAGTTTCCTTAATTAATGTCTTATAATTTTCAGAGAACAGTTCTTTTACATCCTTGGTTAACTTTATTCTTAGGTATTTTATTCATTTTGAATAAATTGTGAATAGGATTTTTTTTCTAAGTTTGTTTTCTTTTCTTTTTTCTTTTCTTTTATTTTTCTATTTAATCTTTGTTGTATTTTTTCCATTACCATTTAGTACTCTTACCCTCTCTAGCATTCACCACACAGTTGTCCATCTCTATGAGTCCTTTTTCTTTTTTTGCTTAATACCTCCACTACTTAACCTTCCCCTGCAACAATTATCTGTTTTCTGCTCTCCATCTATGAGTCTGTCTCTGTTCAGCTTGTTAGTTCAGTTTGTTCATTAGATTTCACATATAAGTGAAACCATATGATATTTGTCTTTCTCTGACTGGCTTATTTTACTTAGCATAATGTTCTCCATGTCCATCCATACTGTTGCAAAGTGTAAATTTTTCTTTTTCTTTTTTTATAGCTTAGTAGTATTCCATTGTGTAAATGTCAAATAGTTGTTTTATCCACTAATGTACTGATGGACACTTGGGCTGCTTGCATATCTTGGTGATTGTCAATAATACTGCAATGAACACAGGGGTGCTTATGTTCTTTCAAATTAAGTGTTTTGGTTTCCTTTGGATATACCCCCAAAAGTGGGGTTGCTGGGTCAAAGGCAGATCCATTTTTAATTTTTTGAGGAATCTCCATACTGTTTTCCACAGTGGCTCCACAAGTCTGCACTCCCACCAACAATGCAAAAGTGTTCCCCTTTCTCCACATCCTCACCAGCACTTCTTGTTTGTTAATTGATGATAGCCATTCTGATAGGTGTGAGATATTATAAGTGGTTTTAATTTACATTTCTCTAATAATTAGTGATATTAAGCATCTTTTCATGCCGGCCATCTGTATGTCCTTCTTGGAGAAGTATCTATTCAGATTCTTTGCTCATTTTTTAACTGGGGTTGGTTTAGTTTGGTGTTGAGTTCTGTAAATCCTTTATAGATTTTGGTTATCAACCCCTTATCAGATGTATCAACAAATATGTTATTCCACACTCTGGGTTGTCTTTTTATTTTGTTGATGATTTCCTTTGCTGTGCAAAATCTTTTTAGTTTGATGGAATCCCATTTGTTTATTTTTTCTTTTGTTTCCCTTGCCTGGGCAAATATATCTGATAAAAATTTCTACCAGCAATGTCTGAGATTTTACTGCCTATGTTTTCTTCTAAGATTTTTATGGTTGTGGATCTAACATTTAAGTCTTTGATTCATTTTGAATTTATTCTTGTGCATGGTGTATGAAGGTGGTCTAATTTTATTTTTTGTATGTACCTGTCCAACTTTCGCAACACCATTTATTGAATAAATTGTCTTTTTTCCATTGTATGTTTTTGCTTCCTTTGTCAAATATTAATTGACAATAAAGACATGGGTTTATTTCTGGGATCTCTGTTCTGCTCCATTGATCTATGTGTCTGTTTTTATACCAGTACTATACTATTTTGATTACTATGGCCGTATAGTAGAGTTTAATATTAGATAGCATGATTACTCCAACTTTGTTCTTCTTTCTAAGGATTGCCATTGCTACATGAGGCCTTTTGTAATTCCATGTAAATTTTGGGAATATATGTTCTAGTTCTGTGAAATATGTCATTGTAATCTTGATAGGAATCGTGTTGAACCTATAGATTGCTTTGGGTAGTATGGAGATTTTGAATATATTAATTCTTCTTATCCATGAACATTGTATGTGCTTCCACTTATTTGTATCTTCTTGAGTTTCTTTCTTTAATGTCTTATCATTTTCCAAGTACAAGTCTTTGTACAGGTATTTGTCATGCTACTTTGCTAAATTCATTCATCAGTTCTAGTAGTTTCTTTGTGGAATCTTTGGAGTTCTCTATGTGCAGCATTATGTCATCTGAGAATAAAGGCAGTTTTCGCAGTCCCTTTTGAATTTGGATGTCTTTTATTTCTTTTTCTCTGATTGTTGTGGTTAGGACTTCCAGTACTATGTTGAACAAGAAAAGTGAAAGTCAATGTCCCTGTCTTATTCCTGAACTTAAGGGGACCACTTGTAGTTTTTGTCCATTGTGTAAAATACTGGCAGTTGGTTTGTTGTATATGACCTTTACTATGTTTAGGTATGTTTCCTGTATTCCCAAATTGCTCAGAGTTTTTATCATAAATCAATGATGGATTGTATCCAATTCTCTTGTTAGGATCATGTAATTTTTATGTTTCATTTTCTTTATGTGGTGAATCACATTTATTAATTTGTGAATGTTGTACCAAACTTTCATTCTTAGAGTAAATTCCACTTGATCATGTTGTATGATCTTTTTGATGTAATTAGTTTACTAATATTTTGTTGAGGATTTTAGCATCTATATTCATCAAGGATATTGGCCTAAATTTTCTTTCTTTGAAGTGTCTTTATCTTGTTTTGGAATTAGGATATTACTGACCTCATAAAATGAATTTGGGAGCCTTCCCTCCTCTTGAATTTTATGAAACAGTTTGAGAAGGAGAGGTTTTAGTTCTTCTCAGCATGTTTGGTAAAATTCACCTGTGAAGCCATCCAGTCCAGAGCTTTTGTTTGTTGAGAGGTTTTTAATTACTGCTTCAATTTCATTATGTGTCATTTGTCTATTCAGACTCTTCCCAATTTATTTTTGGAAGACTGTATGTTTCTGAGAATTTATCTATTTTGTCCAGTTTGTTAGCATATAATTGTTCATAATATTTTCTTACAATCCTTTGTATTTTTTTGGTGTCAGTTGTTATTTCTCCTTTTTCAATTTTGATTTTACTTATTTGAATACTTTTTTTTTATAAATGTGACAACCTAACATTCATTTTATTTTATTTTATTTTATCTTATTATTTTATTTTATTTTTATTATTAATCATTGGTCATATACAGTTTTCTCCTTTTTACTCCCAATCAAGTCCCCCCCTCCCACCCTCCCCACTTCCCTCCCATTACCACCCTCCCCTTAGTCTATGACCATGTGTCCTTTAAGTTTGTTCCTGTGAACCCTTCCCACTGTCCCCTTAAATTCCCTCTTCTCTCCCCTCCGGTCACCATCAGCCTGTCCTCTATTTCAGTGTCTTTGGTTACATTTTGCTTGTTTCTTTGTTTTGTTATTTAGGTTCCTGTTAAAGGTGAGATCATATGGTATTTGTCTTTCACTGCCTGGCTTGTTTCGCTTAGCATAATGTTTTCCAGCTCCATCCACGCTGCTGCAAAGGGTAGGAGCTCCTTCTTTCTTTCTGCTGCATAGAATTCCATCGTGTAAATGTACCATAGTTTTTTGATCCATTCATTTACTGATGGGCATCTTGGTTGCTTCCAGCATCTAGCTATTGTAAATTGTGCTGCTATGAACATTGGGATGCATAGGTTCTTTTGAATTGGTGTTTTAGTATTCTTAGGATAGAGTCCCAGCAGTGGAATTGCAGGGTCAAAAGGCAGATCCATTTTTAGTTTTCTGAGGAAGTTCCATACTGCTTTCCATAGTGGTTGTACCAGTCTACAGTCCCACCAGCAGTGCACTAGGGTCCCCTTTTCTCCACAACCTCTCCAACACTTGTTGTTTGTTGCTTTGTTTATGATGGCCATTCTGACTGGTGTGAAGTGGTATCTCATTGTGGTTTTAATTTGCATCTCTCTGATAGCTAGAGATATTGAGCATCGTTTCATGTGTCTTTGGATATTCTGTATGTCCTCCTTGGAGAAGTGTCTGTTCAAGTCCTTTGCCCACTTTTTTAATTGGATTCCTTGTCTTCTTAGAGTGCAGTCGTGTAAGTTCTCTATATATTTTGGAGATTAGACCCTTGTCTGAGGTGTCATTGGCAAATATGTTTTCCCATACAGTTGGTTCTCTTTTAATTTTCATACTGTTTTCTTTAGCTGTGCAGAAGCTTTTAATTTTGATGAGGTCCCATTTGTTTATTCTTTCCTTTATGTCCCTTGCTCTAGGGGACACGTC
Organism: Phyllostomus hastatus; assembly: GCF_019186645.2. Lineage (NCBI taxonomy): Eukaryota > Metazoa > Chordata > Mammalia > Chiroptera > Phyllostomidae > Phyllostomus > Phyllostomus hastatus. Next base: position 46,207,465 of record NW_025334041.1, read on the forward strand.
ATTAAAAAAGTCTCTTCGTGAAATATCTGAGATTTTCCTACCTACGTTCTCCTCTAGGACTTTAATGGTGTCATGTTTTATATTTAAGTCTTTTATCCACCTTGAATTTATTTTTGTATATGGTGTAAGTTGGTGCTCAAGTTTCATTTTTTTTGCACGTGGCTGTCCAGTTCTCCCAACACCATTTGTTGAAGAGGCTATTTTTATTCCATTTTATGTTGCTGCCTCCTTTGTCAAATATTAATTGACCATAGAGACTTGGGCTTATTTCTGGGCTCTCTGTTCTGTTCCATTGGTCTATGTGCCTGTTTTTATGCCAGTACCAGGCTGTTTTGATTACAGTAGCCTTGTAATATAGTTTAGTGTCGGGTATTGTGATCCCTCCTACTTTACTCTTCTTTCTCAATATTGCAGCAGCTATTCGGGGTCGTTTATAATTCCATATAAATTTTTGAAGTGTTTGTTCTATGTCTGTGAAATATGCCATTGGTACTTTAATAGGAATTGCATTGAATGTGTAAATTGCTTTGGGTAGTATGGACATTTTGATGATATTAATTCTTCCAATCCATGAACACGGTATATGTTTCCATTTGTTTGTGTCTTCCTTGATTTCTTTCTTCAGTGTTGTGTAGTTTTCTGAATACAGGTCTTTTACCTCTTTGGTTAGGTTTATTCCTAGATATTTTATTTTTTCTTTTTGCTATTTCAAATGGGATTTTTTTCCTTGATCTCTGCTTCTGCTGTTTCATTGTTGGTGTACAGAAATGCCTTTGATTTCTGGATATTGACTTTGTATCCCGCTGTTTTGCCAAATTCATTTATTAGGTCAAGCAGTTTTTTTGGTAGAGTCAATAGGATTTTCTATGTATACTATCATGTCGTCTGCAAACAGTGATAGTTTTGTTTCCTCCTTTCCGATTTGGATGCCTTTTATTTCTTTTTTCTTGTCTGATTGCTGTGGCTAAAACTTCCAGTACTATATTGAATAGAAGTGGTGAAAGTGGACAGCCTTGTCTTGTTCCTGATCTTAATGGAAAAGGTTTTAATTTTTTGCCCATTGAGAATGATGTTGGCTGAAGGTCTCTCATATATGGCCTTTATTATGTTGAGGAATGCTCCCTCTATTCCCACTTTGCCGAGTGTTTTTATCATGAATGGGTGCTGTACCTTATCAAATGCTTTTTTCTGCATCAATTGATATGATCATGTGGTTTTTGTCTTTGCTTTTGTTTATGTGATGTATTACATTTACTGACTTGTGAATATTGAACCATCCTTGCATCCCTGGAATGAATCCCACTTGGTCATGGTGTATAATCTTTTTAATGTATTGTTGGATGCGGTTTGCCAGTATTTTGTTGAGGATTTTAGCGTCAATGTTCATCAGTGATATTGGCCTGAAGTTTTCTTTCTTTGTTGTGTCTTTATTTGGTTTTGGAATTAGGATGATGTTGGCCTCATAAAAAGAGTTTGGGAGATTCCCATCTTTTTGGATTTTTTGGAATAGTCTGTGAAGGATAGGGGTTAGCTCTTCCTTAAATGCTTTGTAGAATTCTCCTGTGAAACCATCTGGTCCCAGGCTTTTATGTGTTGGGAGTTTTTTGATTACTGCTTCAATTTCTTTTGTTGTTATTGGTCTGTCCAGACTTTCTGCTTCTTTTTCCATTGAGTTTTGGAAGATTATATTTTTCTAGAAAGTTGTCCATTTCATCTAGGTTTTCAAATTTTTTCGCATACAGTTCTTCGTAGTAATTTCTTACAATCCTTTGTATTTCTGTGGTATCTGTTGTAATCTCTCCTCTTTCATTTCTGATTGTGTTTATTTGGGTCTTCTCTCTTTTTTTCTTGATGAGTCTGCTTAAAGGCTTGTCTATTTTGTTTATCTTTTCAAAGAACCAGCTCTTGGATTCATTGATCCTTAGAATTGTGCTTTTAGTCTCTATGTCATTTAATTCTGCTCTGATCTTGGTTATTTCCTTCCTTCTGCTTGCTCTGGGCTGCCTTTGTTGTTGTTCCTCGAGTTCTTGTAGACGTAGGGGTTAGGTTGTTTGTTTGGAATGTTTCTAACCTTTCTTTAGGTGGGCCTGTATCGCTATGAACTTCCCTCTCAGGACTGCCTTGGCTGTGTCCCATAAGTTTTGGGTTGTAGTGAGTTCATTTTCATTTGTTTCCAGAAACCTTTTGATTTCTTCCCTAATATCATTCTTGACCCATACATTGTTTAATAGCGTCCTATTTAATCTCCATGATTTTGAGTGTTTTTGGTTTTTTTCCTTCGGGTTAGTGTCTAGCTTCAGTCCCTTGTGGTCTGAGAAAATGCTTGGTATGATTTCAATTTTCTTGAAATTCTTGAGGCTTGTTTTGTGTCCTATCATGTGGTCTATCTTTGAGAATGTTCCATGTACATTTGAAAAGAATGTATATTTAGCTTCTTTTGGATGGAGGGCTCGGTATATATCAGTAAAGCCCATTTCATCAAGGGTATTGTTCAATGCCACAATATCTTTGTTGATATTTTGTTTAGAAGATCTGTCCATTTTTGATAGTGGGGTGTTAAAATCTCCCACTATAATTGTGTTGCTGTCCATATCTTTCTTGAAGTCCTCTAAGATTTTCTTTATGTATTTCGGGTGCTCCTATGTTGGGTGCATATATATTTACAATATTTATGTCTTCTTGATGGATTCTTCCCTTGAGTATTATGAAGTGACCTTCTGGGTCTCTCTTTATGGACCTTTTTTGGAAGTCTATTTTGTCTGATATGAGTATTGCTACCCCCAGCTTTTTTTTTCCTGTCCATTTGCTTGGAAGATTTGTTTTCCAGCCCTTCACTTTCAGCCTGTGTAGGTCTTTTTATCCTGAGGTGGGTCTCTTGTAGACAGCAGATATGTGGGTCATTTTTTTCTTATCCAATCAGCTATTCTATGTCTTTTGATTGGAGCATTTAATCCATTTACATTTAAGGTTATTATTGATAGGTACTTATTCATTGTCTTTTATGTACGTGTGTTCCTCTCTCTCTCTCTCTCTCTCTCTCTCTTTCTTCTCTCCTCCTTAAAGCTGTCCTTTTAGAATCTCTTGCAGAGCTGGTTTGGTCGAGGTGTATTCTTTTAGACTTCTTTTGTCTGGGAAGCTTCTTATTTGGCCTTCAATCTTGATCGAGAGCCTTGCTGGATATAGTAGCCTTGGTTGCAGACCTCTGGTTCTCATTACCTGAAGTATTTCTTGCCATTCTCTTCTGGCTTGAAGTGTTTCCATTGAGAAGTCAGCTGTTAGCCTTATTGGGGCTCCCTTGTATGTTATTTCCTTCTTCTCCCTTGCTGCCTTTAAGATTCTCTCTTTGTCTTGAAATTTTGTCATTTTAATTATGATGTGCCTTGGGGTGGGTCTCTTTGGGTTCCTCTTGATTGGGACTCTCTGTGTTTTCCTGGATTTGTGTGACTTTTTTCTCTCATCAAATTAGGGAAGTTCTCCTTCATTACTTGTTCAACTAGGTTTTCGATCCCTTGCTCTTCTTCTTCACCTTCTGGTATCCCTATTATACGGATATTATTACGTTTCATATTGTCTTGCATTTCTCTTAATCCCTCCTCATTCTTTCTGAGCCTCTTTTCCTTTTCTTGCTCTTTCTGGATGCTGTTTTCTACTTTGTCCTCCAGCTCGCTAATCCGATCTTCTGCTTCATCGATCCTGCTTTTCATTCCTTCTACTGTGTTCTTCAGTTCAGAAATTGTATTCTTCATTTCCTCTTGACCTTTGTTGAGAGTTTCTATTTCCTTTTTCATGTTTATATAGTTTGCAGTGAGATTGATGTAGTTTCCCTTCTAATTTCTGAAAGCTCATTGTGAGTTCATTGAACTTCCTGGTAATCATTGTTTTGAACTCACTATCTGATAGTTGGGTTGCCTCTATTTCATTTAGCATTTTTCCTGAGGCTTCCTCGTTTCCCTTCAGTTGGGGGGTTGTTTCTTTGTTTTCTCATTGTTCGTGGGTTTCTTCTTTGTTCTTCTTGTTTGTTAATTTGAACTGTTCTGGTTCCCTGTATTTATGGTGTGAACTTCTGTGGTAGAATTTTTGTGTGTTTCAGTGGTGCAATCTCCTTTCGTGTATCCTGGTGGTCACAGCTTCCCCTACTCTTTTTTTGGGATCAGTTGGAGGAGTAAGGCAAAATGGTTTAAAACAGCAAGATAGTATACTATGATATTTACTTTAGCAGCCAGTAGAGAAGAGATGGGTTATCCTTTGGCTCCTTATAGTGTAGCTGTGATCCTCCACCCCACTATCCACGTTTTTAGAAAGGATGGAAAGAAGGTAAGACTCTTATTGGGGACGAGAGGATTGTTAGTTGGATCTAGAAAGCTGTGAGGCTGTGGGAGGTCAGCTTCTAAGGTAGGGTTGGACTAAAGATTAGTATATAGGAGTAGTGAGTAAAAGAATAGAGACAACCCCCCACAATAGTATAGTTCAGAAAATTGCAAAGTGGGCTGAGATCAGGTAGGGGTATTGAGAAGCATTTACAATTGTATAGACTAGGTCTTACTAGCAGTAATAGTAAAGTGACAGTCTTGTGGCAGAATTGATGAGGTCTAGATAACAAGAATAAAGAGTATAGAACCTTGAGAAGTGTATTAATGGAACGCAGATGAAGGATAGTAACTTATCAACACCTTGTGACTGAGATACCAGGGGGAACCTATCAAATGACAGTATAACCAGCCAAGCAAAGAAGATTATACAGAAAGAAAAAGAATACCAAAATATTATTAAAATAAAAAATGTCGTAAAAGTGAGAAAAAGATAATACAAATTTACAGTAACTTGCAAGATTAAAACAAAGGAAATAAAAGCAGAAGATGTAGTGCAGGAGAGATAAATTTGGAGTGGAAAGAATAATATTAGGTTGAATGGAAGAGAAACATAAGGGTTTGCGAGATAAAAATAATGAGAATTGAAAAAAAAGTCACATAAAACACAAGATAAAATCAGTCAACCAACAACAGCCAGAGAAACCAATAAAAACCAAACAAAACCAAAAAACAAACAAACAAACAAACAAAAAACCTCTTGTTGGTTTCTAACTGGCCAGACCAGTTTTTCTGATCTTGCTAGCTTCAGCTGGCTGAGGGGCCTTTGAAATGCTTCTCACTCTCACAACCAGAACTCAGCAAGTCTGTCAGGTACCGGGGTGCTCCCGAAAACACTGGTGCGAGAGTGTCAGTCTTCCCGATGAAGGTGCTGGAGCCCAGCCGTTTCCAGCTCCGTGTTCCCCGCCGAACCGCACTCTGACTGGGTGTTGGCGCCTTTCCTGACTCCCCCGGTCGGGCTGGCTGGAAATCTCTGAGCCACCACTGAAGGAAAGCTCCCAGCCCCTTGTCCCTCCTGGGATCGCAGGGCGAGATTCCGGGATCGTAGCTCGCGATTCCTGCCTCCCTATGGGGCGGGAGCGGAGCATGGCCGGCTTGTGCTCTCCACTGATCTGCACTTCCGCCGGGCTAGAGATGCCCCTGGTCCTGTTGGCTAGAGGGTCTCACTTCTCGGCCTCTGGGCGGGATTTCATATTCCCTGGGCAATTTTTTCTCAGTCCAACTGGCCAATCTGTTCCTTCTAGCAACCCGTTCTCCCTAGAGTTGCTCACCCCCCGTATTCGGGGGAGGGAGGGAGCAGCAACTTCCCTCTCCCGGGATCCCTGGGGAAGAGCCCGGAGCACTGGGCGGGCCTGGGGTCTGCGCACCCCAGACCCCCGCGCTGATCCTTGGGCCCCCTTTTGTCCTGTAGCCGTCTTCTTACCATCTGGTTTTTCCAGTGAGTGCAATAATTTCTGATGTCCTGCTTTCAAAAGTGATTCGGCAACCCAGCCCACTTGCTCTGCCTCTCCACCGATCCACGAGTTTCCCCCCTCTTCACAGAAGCTGAGAAAAACGCTGCCTACAGTAAAGCCGCCATCTTCCTCCTCCTGAATCCTTTTTTTTTCTTAATGAGTCTTGATCTTGTTAATCCATTAATTGTTTAATAAAATGTTATTCAGTTTCCATGTCTTTGTGTGTTTTCCCCTGTTCTTCTTGTAATTGTTTTCTAGTTTCATGGCATTGTGGTTAGAGAAGATGCTTGATAGGATTTCAATATTCTTCAATTTATTGAGGCTGGTTTTGTGTCTTAACATGTGATCTACCCTAGGGAATGTTCCATGGGTACTTGAAAGTATGTACATTCTGCAACTTTGGGGTGAGATAGTCTTAAGATATCAATTAAATCCATTTGATCTACTGTGTTGGTTTTGGTCACTGTCTCCTTGTTGATTTTTTGCCCAGAAGATATGTTCATTTAAGTCAATGGTGTGTTAAAATTCTCAGCTATGACTGCATTTCTGTCAGTCTCTTCCTTTATGTCCATGAAGATTTGCTTCACATATTTAGGTGCTCTTATGTCAGGTGAGTAAATGTTTATTACTGTTATAGCCTCTTGTTGGATTGTTCCCATTATCATTATGTAGTATCCTTTTTGTCTCATACTATTGCCTTGGTTTTAAAGTCTATTTTGTCAGATATAAGTACTGCTACCCCAGCTTTTTTTTCTATCCCATTTTCATGAAATATGTTTTTCCATTCCTTTACTTTTAGTCTGTGTGTATCTTTCAAGCTGAGATGGATCTCTTGGAGACCGTATATAAACAGGCCTTGTTTTTTTATCCATTCAGCTACCTTCTGTCTTTTGGTTGGAGCATTTAAGCCATTTACATTTAAGGTGACTATTGATAGATACATATGTAGTGCCATTTTATTGTTAGACTGTTATCCTCTGTTTTTTTTTATTTTTCTCCTCTTCTTCCTCCTCATCCTCTTCCTCCTTCTTGTTCTCCTTCTTCTTCAAGCAAGTCCTTTAACATTTGTTGCAATACTGGTTTGGTATTAACAAATTCCTTCAGCTTTTTCTTGTCAGACAGCTCCTTATTTCTCCTTTGATTTTAAATGATAGCCTTGCTGGGTAAAATAGCCTTGGTCATAGGTCCTGGCTTTTCATGCCACATTCAATATTTCATGCTACTCCCTTCTGGCCAGAAATGTTTCTATTGAGAAATCAGATGGTAGTCTAATTGGTGCTGCCATGTAGGTAACTACCTGCTTCTCTCTTGCAGCTTTCAGGATTCTCTCTTTGTGTTTAATCTTGTCATTTTAATTATGATATGTCTTAGTGTAGGCCTCTTTGGGTCCAACTTGTTAGGGACTGAGCTTCTGGGACTTGTGTGTCTTTTTCCTTCACTAAATTAAGGAAGATTTTGGTCATTATTTCTTTAAGTGGGTCCTTGATACCATGCTTGCTCTCTTCTCCTTCTGGTATTCCCATGATGTGAATGTTGTTACACTTCATGTACAAAATGTTTTTTAAGCTCTCCTCATTTTTTAAAATTCTTTTTTTTTCCTTTTTGCTGCTCTGCTGGGTGTTTTTTTCTACCTTGTCTTCCAAATCACTGATGCAATCCTCTGCTTCATCTAACTTACTCTTTATTCTTTCTAGTGCATTATTTATTTCAGATATTGCATTAATTATATCTGACTTTTTTATAGTTTCTATGTCTGTTTTCATGCTTTTGAGTATTCTTAAAATCATTACTCTAAACTCAAACTCTATCTGATAAACTGCTTGCCTCCATTTTATCTAGTTCTTCTGGAGAATTCTCTTGTTCTTTCATTAAAGGTCTATTTCTTTGTCTTCCCATTTAGGCTGCTTCTTTGTATTTTCCACCTTAGCTATGAAACTAATCAGCTGTTAAACTAATCAATCTGTAATCATCTTCCACAGAGTTCCACAGCATTCCACCGGGTGGGGCAGAGTAATTCCTGTGGGCTTCCCCTCAGGCTGATGCCACTTGGAGAGGAGTGCTCTGACTGAGAAAGATAGCTTCTGTAGTATGGAGAATGACTGAGCACTGGGATCCTAGTAGCTGTTCCTTCAGTTCTCTCCACAGAGCCACCAACCCCAGACTTTCTACCGGCATCTCTACTCCACTCTGCCCTTCCTCTGCTGGAGCCTAGAGTAAGTAGCTGCAATAAAAATTTTGTGTGTTGGCCCTTTAAGAGGCTCTCTACATCTCCAGCTATCTCTCCCTGGCAGAAAGAAGCCATAATGCCTCTCACAGCTGGATGCTATCTGGCATAGCTTGTATCTAGGTTCCTTTCTGGCTCTGGTACTGTAGGCTAGGAAGCCCAGCTTGGAGTTTAGAACCCACACTTCTCAGGGGAACCCCAAGCCAATGAAATATCCCTCCAGATTTTAAGCTGCCACATCTGGGAGCCCAACCAGCCTCTTACACCTCTGCATTCCCTACCAGTCATATTGTAGTAAAATGGTTTCTTCTGCTTGTCCTTTGTTACAAAGCTTCTCTCCAGCAAATATTCAGTTGGTTATTTGGGATGATTTCTCTACAATTTAATTGTTATTCCAGATTGGTTCTGGGAGGATATTTGTATAGCCTCCACTTACTCCTCTGCCATCTTGGACCCCCTGCTGTTCCTCTTAAATAGCCCACACAGAGACTTACTCAAACTCACTTCTACTGAACTTTAGCACCAGAGGATCAGTTTGAAAGGCACCAGTGGCATTAAGGGGAGGAACTGAAGTGTCTGGCATCAGGACAAAAGGTGGGGGATAGCTTTCTCCAAGACAGAACTGCTGGCAGAGGCCATAGCTCCTCTTCTGAGCCCTGTCCCTATAAAGCACAGTGGTCACCATACCTGTGACTCCATAAACCTGGCTCACAGTTTGCCCCACCCAGGTAATTGAGACTCTGCCCCACTCAACTTACTGGCACACCCAAGTGGTTAACAGTGGCTTTTCCATACAATTGACTTGTCTTTGCACATACTTCTGATCTTCCTAAATCCTCCCAATAGCAGCTGGGCTTAGCAAGCCCCTATACCTTACTAAGTACCCCAGCCTTGGCACTAGCAGCATCTGGCTTTGGTTCACAGCCTGGCCTCGATAGGGCACCTCTAAAGCCAGCACAGGAAGCAGCCAGCTGCTGATCACTTTATATCTTATGCCAAGTGGCCCCAGATAGAACACAAGGGGGTGCTACAGCCCTGCTGAAGTAAGCCCTGCTCTGTGGAGTGACCCCTGCACAGCTGATCTTCCATAGACGACAGGGGTTGGTGGCCAACATCACAGCCAGTTCTTGCAGCTGATTGATCTTCAACTACAAGAAGACAGTGTACTCATTCCACATGGAGGATGCACATTGAGTACCCAGCCTGGGTGATAGGGCAGGCTGTGCCACTGCATCCCACAGGACACCAACTACATTAGGCCATGCTACCATGACAGGGAGTCATAGTAGCTCTACCTAATACATAGAAACAAACACAGGAGGCTGCCAAAATGAGGATACAAAGAAACACGACCCAAATGAAAGAACAGAACAAAACTCCCCCAAAAGAAGCAATCTTTCAGATGCAGAGTTCAAAACACTGGTTATAAGGATGCTCAGCAAATATAGAGAGTATTTCAACAGCATGAAAAAGATCCAGTCATAAATGAAGGATGCATTAATTGAAATAAAGAACAATTTATAAGGAATCTATAGTAAAGTGGATGAAGATAAGAATAAAATCAATGAAATCAAGGAAGCAAAAAACAAACAACCAGAACAGCAAGAGGGAAAAACACCCAAAGAAAACAAGGATAGTGTAAGGAGCCTCTGGGACATGTTCAATTATTCTAACAGTTGCTTCATAGGGGTGCCAGACAGAGAAGAGAGAGAGCAAGAAATTGGAAATCTATTTGAAATAATAATGAAAGAGGAACTTCCCTAATTTGGTAAAGGAAAGAGACTTGCAAGTCCAAGAAAAACAGATAGTCTCAAATAAGATGATGCAGAAAGGTCCATGTCAAGACCCATCATAATCAAAATGCCAAAGGTTAAAGATAAAGAGAGAATCTTAAAAGCAACAAGAGAAAATCAGGTAGTTACCTACAAGGTAGTTCCCAAAACACCATCAGCTGATTTCTCAAAAGAAACTTTGGAAGCTAGAAGAGATTGTCAAGGAATATTCAAAGTGATGAAAAGCAAGGACTTTCAACCAAGAGTACGCTATCCAGTAAAGCTATCATTTAGAATCAAAGGGCAGATAAAGAGCTTTCCAGACAAGAAAAAGCTAAAGGAGTTCATCATCACCAAACCATTATTAAATGAAGTTTTAAAGGGACTTATTTATGAAAAGAAGATCAAAACTATGTACAATAAAATGGCAATAAACATATATATATCTATCGACAATTGAAGCTAAAAAAAACAAACAAACTAAGCAAATAAAGAACAGAAACAAAATCATAGATATGGAAAACAGTTTGATGACAGCCAGATGAGAGGTGGTTTTGGAGGATAGGTGAAAAGGTGAAGGGATTAAGAAGCACAAATTTGTAGTTACAGAATAGTCATGGGGATGTAAAATACAGTATAAGAAATGAAGAAACCATGGAATTTATATGCATGACTCATGGATGGGATCAAAGATGTGGGTTTTCCTGAAAGACTGGGGCTGCTGGGCAGAGGGGTGCAATGGGGGAAATTGGGACAACTGTAATAGCAAACTCAATAAAATATAATTTAAAAATAAAAATGGTAATATAAGCTCTAAAGTTGGACTGATATGTTAAAATCCCAATTCTGACTCTTATCAACCCTGTGAGATTAGGCAAATTGTTTTACTTCTCTGAGCTTGAATTTTCTCATCTATAAAATAGGAATAATAATTTCATCTCCCTCATGGTACTACTTGTGAAGATTAAATAGGACCATTTGTATGAACCTCCTAGAATACTGGTAGGTGTGCAAATTGTTATTATTATGCTTCACATCATTATCAATGTAATGGTCATTATTTTACTTCTATGTTAAAATATCCATGTAATGAAACCACAATTTTAAAGTTCACATCATGGGGTAAACACAATCAATTTGTTCATAATAACTTTAATATAGGAATATAATTTTCTGGCACTGGTTGGTATTATATTACAGGCCTGGATCAGCAGTGGAGAAAAATTACCTCATTTTCTAGAATATATGACTAGAAAGTACTTGATTTGCCAGCACGGATGATTTTCAGTCCTCAGTTGTCTTAATCCAATTTTATATTTAACCGTGTCAGTCATACCTTAATATAATGAAATTCCACTGTATATGTAGACATTTGTTTGAAAAAGAAAACATACTTTATTATTCTCCCTTTAACATCACTGAGAAAACATTCTTTTGATCACAGTTAAACACTTATCTAGATTTACCTGGAAGTTTATTAAACAATTCCCTGGATGTAATGTAGGCATTTCTGGGAATTTGTTGAAAACACTATGGTATCAGTCTATGTACTGTGCTCTTAATTTTTTAAATGATATTCTGGTTCCCCAAGATCCTACAGCAAACTAAGAATTAGGATTGTTCACATAAATTTGTAATAAATGGAAACAAACATGAAGACAACCGAAGTGGGAGGGGGAATGATTTAATATCATGAAGGCAGTTTTAGAAATTGTAAACTAACTCATTTCCTTCAATATTGTTTCACACACACCATCTTTCAAGGTCATGCAGAGATTGGCTATCTAGAATGAAACTGGAAGCAATGAGTAGTGATCGATACAATGTAAGGCTTGGTGTTTAATGAGCACATCTATAGTAAACACTTTTCAATGCTTCATGTGGATTATCTCTTTTAACCTTCCCAACAACCCTCCAGAAGAGGTACCATCTTCTACCCATTGTGCTACTAAAGAAACTGAGCCTTGGAAAGAATAAATAATTTGGCTACAGTCATACAAATTAGTAAATAATTAGCCAGAATTCAAGCCCAGCTAGCCAGACTCAGTATCTTCCAATCTTTATTCAAAATATACTATGTTCTATTTGTATTTTGTCAGTAGACACTTCATTTTTCGGGGGGGGGGGCCTGAATAGCGCTTCTCAAAGTGTACTCCAGAGAGAGATTATAGTTAGGTATGTATCCCTTGACACAACTATGATAATCTTACCAGTTTAAGCATCAGCTTTGTCATGGTGAATCCATTAAGTCCCTCAATTTCCACATATCCAGTAAGACACATGCCACAAATCATGAACAAGTAAAATCAATAACTTATACCATCCAAGATACTTTTATCCAGAAGAGGTGTCACTGAAAATTTCCTTGATCATGTATTTCTATTGTCCTTGCAATGGTGTTTTAAGCTGCTTCTATAATAATCACATAATTTTCATCAGCTTGAACTCTATCAAAATGATTAGAATGAGAAAGGAAAAGGTTTGGTCAAAGAACATGTATGAATGGTCCATGGGCATGGACAACGGTGTGGGGGTTGACTGTGGGAGGAGGTGGTGGGCTGGGCAGAGGGAGGACAAAGGGGGAAAAATTGGGACAACAGTAATAGAATAAAATACCTTCTCTACATACACATTCAATGATTAGAATAAGGCTCTGTATTAGATTTCAAAATCATAACAATAGGAAATAAAGATAGGAAAAGAGAGACTAAATAAGAATAAGAGAGTGGCTAGAAATAAAGTTAGAGTTTGAATATAGGGATGTAGACTATGTAAAAAGACATAAATATGTAATTTCTTTGTTACTCTTTGATGTGCTGTTTTGGTGGTTTGTTCTACTCTGTTCAGTTACTAGAATGGTTGATTGAAAAGCACTCTATGAGTGACCCAATATTCAATCTTCCTTAGTGATCTTGACAAACTAATCTGGATATTTTTTTCAGTTAAATACAAATCTCACTTACTACATAGTCCAGTTATCTCTTGCTGTGTAATAACATCCCCCAAACTTCATGGCTCAAAATAATAGCAGTCATTTATTTGGGTGCAATGCTTTACAGAGCTGGCTTATCACTGCTTCCACACAGTGTTAGCTGGGATAGGTCAACTAAAGGCTGAAGGATTCATTTCAAGATGGCTCACACACAATGCTATAAGATGGTTCAGCCAAGACTGTGGAATAGAGGGTCTCAGTTCTTCTCCACAGGCTGTTTGGACTTCCTCATGGTTTGGTACCTGATTTCCAAGAACAAAGCTTCAAAAGGACCAGATACAAACTGCTGCCTTTATGGCCTAGCCTCATAAGCCACATAGCATCACTTATGCTGTAATCATAAGCCAGGCTAGTTCCCACCTCTCAACAAAAGAAAAATTCAAACTACACATTAAGAAGAGCAGGTGAAACAGAAGATATTGTCATGACCATTTTTGGAAAATGTATCCTGCCACACCATATGTGTTCATTCAGTCAGTCAACAAATATTTAATAAACACTAAATTGGAAGTTGTGTTTTCAATTGTGATGAAAAACATATGCTTACTGTCTAGTGAGGGAAATACACATTATGAAAATAGTTACATAGATAGATAATTATGATGGTGATAAATGGTGCAAATGAGAGATCATAAGGAAGGGTGAGGAGGTCTAAGAGGTCAGCAAAGGCTTCTCTCCAGAAAAATAAATGAGTTTAATTTAGATCTTAAAGATGAGGAAAGGTAAATTTCTCAGAGAACATTTCATGCACAGGGAAAAGCATGTGAAAAGGTCCTATGACAGAAGAACAGAACATGGTGAGAACAAGGGCACAAAGAAGGCTTGTGTGACAGTAGAAACAAGTGACAGAGAGAGAGAAGAGAGTAAATTGAGGCTAGAAATCTGATAGAAGTGTCCAAGCAGCAACGTGTTAAGGCATTTTGTCTTTAGTCTCAGAACAGTGAGAAGCCATTGAAGAGTTTTAAGCAGAGGCAATGGCATAATCAGATTTTCATTTCAAAAAGTATGCTGTCCTCAGTATGAAGGATAAATAGGAAAGGGTGAAAGCAAGGAGGAAAATGATGTGGCTATTGTAGTATTTCAGGCAAAAGGTAATTAATATATTACAGTAGCCTGGTGGTAGAAATGCAGAGAATGGAACAGATACAAGAAGCAGATAAGAGGTCCTACATTTACTCAGGTCTCTCCTGAACTACTGAACTCCAGTTCCTCTAGAGTAGTAATAGGGTCAAATTCTAATAACCTTTGAATCCACACCACTTAGCCCAGTATCTGGAATTTAAGAAATAATGAATGAATGTTTGTTTCCATGGATAGATGGATAGATGGATGAATGAATGGACAGAAGAATGAATAAGAAAATAGAAACACCTCTCCACTTCAATTCCAAGTTCTTATACCTCAGTGACATTATTCCTATTGTTCTCTCTTCTTATAATATCCTCTCTGCTTGTTCTTACTTCTCTTCATCCTCTCGTCAATCCAACCTCACCCAGGGAGCTTTCTTGACTCTCAGTCTAGTTAGATGGTTCCCCTCTGGGCCTTCAGAGGGCATCTCTATCAAATGTTAGAATGACAACACTGCAGAGCAATATTCAATCTGTATCTATCTTAAGTAAGAGCTCCCTCAAGCAAGGACTGTGTCTTGTTCATATCTGTAACCCTTGCAACTAGCACAGTGTACAACCTAGTAGGCTAGTATTTGTTTATATCAATGAATGATGGAAACATATTCTTTGAGTCTAAGACCCTCAAATGCAAAGGTGTCAGAGCTGACATTCTGTGGGGGAAATTAGGAGTTCAACTAGTCTTCTTTCCCAAAGGGTTTCCATTGCTTCTGCCTGGGAGTAGGTCAGAAGGTTGCTGGTGAGCTGTCTTCATTTTTCTTCCTATATCCCCAGAGTGCAGCCAAGATATCTGCCTTAGCTTTTGATGAAATACTCAACTGAGATTTCAGAGTTCTCTACCATAAAATACAGTAGGAATGAATTGTGCCTGGAAAATATTTAAAAGCAGGTGTTTTCAATTAAAAATTTAAAAGGCAGAATACCCTTTGCAATAGAATAATTAGTTGAAGCACTATTTCATGCTTTTGGTGTGGGCACTAATGAAATATAAATATTCATGAAACTGGGAAACACTATCAGGTAAAATGCATGATGATTTAAGCCAGTGAAATCCACATGACATAGTCTTTTTTGAGTTCTGCGGGGGAATTTTAATTTTAGTTTTTAATTAGGTGCTAATTTAAAATTTAATGTAAACATATTTTAAACCATCTGTACACTTACTGTCTGGTGGGGAAAGACCCTGAAAAATGGTACTGATAAGCAGTTTTAGAGCAGGGTGTGCTCTGTATTTGACTGCACTCATGCTGACTAATCTATCAAACAGTAGTTTTTTACTTTTTATTTATATACTTTTACATAGAGGGGAAGGGAGGGAAGAAGAGGGAGAGAAACATCAACGTGAGAGAAATACATTGATCAGTTGCCTCTTGCAGCTCCCCAACTGGGGACCCAGCCTGTAACTCAGGCATGTGCACTGACTAGAAAATGAACCAGAGACCTTTTGGTTCACAGGCTGGCACTCGATCCACTGAGCCACACCAGCCAGGGTCAAACAATAGTTTTAAATGTGTCGGTAAGCATGTCCAGCTCCACTGCACATCCTAATGTCCAGATGATAATACTCATCCCACAGCTACTATAATATTACACAAACCTCTTTTTTTGGCAGTGACAATTCGCAATTGAAAATCAATTTCATAGAATAAGATTTAGTGACTATGATATCATCATTTTAAAATGACATAGTGGCCCTGACTGGTCTGGTTCAGTTGGCTAGAGCATTGTCTGGTGATTAAAAGGTCACCTGTTGGATTCCTGGTCAAAGTTCATGTATAGGTGGTGGGTTTGATCCCTAGTTGCATGCAGGAGACAACCAATTGATGTTTCTCTCTGTGTCTCCCTTCCCCTCTCTCTTAAAGGGGAATAAAATAAACCTTTAAAAATAAAATAAAATAAAATAAATAAAAGATAAAGTGCATCAGAATAATATTATGAAGAAATAACATAATAGAAGTGGTCTTTATGTGGTGTAAATTCATTCATTCTTCTGATTTCTGCAAAATATCATGTACTGTTCTAGGCTTTGGGTCACAGAAGTGATTCAAAAGAAGTTTCTGGCCATGTAGAGCTTATGTTCTAGTGAATGACATCTAGGAACCAAGTAAAGACAAAACACATTATGGTCCAACTGTACACAGGAAAGTCATAAAGTAATTTGTAGGGAAAAATGTGGTGAGAACTGAGTTGCCACAGAGCACATTGTAGCCTAGACATTGCAGCCTCTAAAACACCTGTACCATATCAACCATGGCACAATGCACAGTGAGGGAGAACTTATTTGAGTTTATCTTGTTTCTATGGACATAAAATTGCATAAAGTTAATTAGTGTAAGTGAATAAATAATATTTAAGCAAAAGACTTTTGTTAGGTGATGCCTTTAAATTTCTTAGTTATATTCTAAAATGTTAATTTGAATTTTATTAGTTTAGTGATTTGTCATATTTAATTTGTAAATTTTGGGGGGTTGATAATTGCATGGGAAGGTTTTAAAGAAGTATAAGTATTAGGAATTTAAATTTCATTTTGGGAACAGTTTTATTGAAGCATAATTTATATGCTGTAACATTCAACCATTGTAAGTATGTAGTTCGATTAATTTTTAGTAAATTTCTACAGTTGTACAACAATCATCATAACCCAATTTTATAACAGTTCAATTTCCCCCAAAAGTTCTCTCGTGTCTATTTAAAGTCACTCCCTGCCTTTACCTCCAGCTTCAGGCAATCACTAATCTGTCTCTTGAGATTCTTCTTTGTTGGACATTTCTTATAAATGCTATCTTTTGTGTCTGGCTTCTTTTTCTCAGCAAAATGTTTTTAAGATTGATCCATCTTGTAGCATGTATCAGGTTTTCATTTCTGTGGCTGAATACATTTCGTTGAATAGATAAAATGCATTTGTTTATTCATTCCTAGTTCATGGATTGTTTTCTAGCCAGTATGACAATCACCATCTTTTCATTGGAGTGTTTGGCCCATTCACTATTTCTTTAAGTTTAAAGTATATATATGTTTATTTTTACATGTAGCTTTTAAAATTAAACTTTTTAATTTTGGTATAATTGTAGATTCACATGCAATAATTAGATAATACAGAGAGATTCTTGTGTACTCTTTAACCAGTTTCTCCCAATTGGTAAAATTTTGCAAAACTGTAGTACAATAGCACAATTATTATATTGACATTGATGCAGTCAAGATCCAGGTTATTTCCATCAATAGAAGGATCCTCCCCACCCACAGTTGCCTTTTTATGGCTATACTCACTGCTTCCTTAACCCTTAGCTAAGGGTTAAGCTGTTAATCTGTTCTCCAGTGCTATAATTGTTATTTTAACAATGTTATATAAATTAAATCATACTGTATATAATCTGAGATTGTCTCTCTTTTTTTTCACTCAGCATAGTTCACTGGGGATTCATCCAGGTTATTGAATGTATCAATAGTTTGTTCTTTTTTAAAAAACTGCTGATATTTAGTTTTGAAGGACAGTTTTCTTGAATATAGAACACTTGGTTTACAGTTATTTTTCCTTTTGACATTTTGAATGTGTCATCTCAATGCCACTGGCCCCGCTGTTTCTAATGGGAAATTAGCCATAAATTGTGCTGTCATTCCAGTGTTCTATGATTTTTTTCTGGCTGTTTTTAGTATTTTTGTAGTTTAACTATGAGATGTCTTAGATGTGCATCTCTTTGTGTTTATTCTACTTGAAAGTGATTGACCTACTTGAATTTGTAATTTTTTTTGTCAGGTGAAGATTTTAAGACAATAAATTATAGCAATTATAGATCCTGATTTCCCACCACCCTCAAGGGATTTTTTCAGTAACTTGCCTGTACTTAACAGAATCTGTCCTCCTCATGGTGTGTGGCTGCTGACATCTGTACTTAAGTGGTTTTCTTCCTTTTCAAATTTTCTTTTTAACTAATTCTTATATGAATATTTTAGCCTGGTTTCCTGAAAGTTTCCTCTGTGTCTGCATAGCTTAGCACTCAGGCAATGATTTGGGCAGAGATTATGTTGAAATGCATGAAACCTATAATGTTTCCTTCCTCTGACAGTGGATTCAGGTGTTTCTCAAGTCTTCCTCAGGTTTCATGCTCCATGGAATTCTTTTTTCTCTCCCCTTAGCATGCATATCATTTCTCAGTTTGCCAGAGATGTGTAATGAGCTCTCTAGCTTTCTACAGCTCTCTCATTTTCATTAAATTTCTGACTTCCCCACTGTTTGTCCCAAGTGGGACCTCAGGCTAGAAGAGTCAGGGGTTTTCCACCCTCATTTCCTATTGTGCTTGCTAGTTTCAGCAATAGTGTTGTTTGGCATGGACTTTGTCCTCTACACCAAATAAAGTCTTCCCCTTCTGGCAGAAGCTGGTGATGGTTACTGCTAGTCCACCTAGCCTCTAAAACAATATGCTGACTGAGCTGGGGGTAAGTAGGAAGGGAACTACCCCAAGCAAGAAAACTACAGATTCCCATTTTTCTTAACCAAATTCCAGAAGCTCTTCATGAATAAATACTCCCAATTTGTTGTTTGCTTTTAGTGATCCTTCAGGGTCTTAAAATGGCTGTTTTGAAAATTTCATTCAGTTTTATATTTGTTTTGGGGGAGCAGATTCACTTACTTTCACATGCTACCATGACTGAAAGTCAATAAAATTAAGTTTTATGCTTTCAATATTTACTCTGTACTTTTAGGTAACATTACAATAATAATTTCATAAGTCATTACTGCAAGTACAATAAGGTGTTTTTGCTTTTAAAAAGATGTATACTCAAGTTTGGAAAATATTATAGCTTTGTGAGAATTCATAAGATAACATAAGTTTTCTCCATTTTGAAACAAAATGTCATTTCTGCCCTGGCTGGCATAGCTCAGTGGATTGAGCGTGGGCTGCGAGCCAAAGTGTAGCAGGTTCGATTCCCAGTCAGGGTACATGCCTGGGTTGTAGGCCATGACCCCCAGCAACCGCATATTGATCTCTCTCTCTCTCTCTCTTTCTCCCTCCCTTCCCTCTCTAAAAATAAAAAATAAAATCTAAAAAAACAAAATGTTATTTCTGATCAAACACACCTTGCTAGACAGAATCATGTATCATGTTTGAATAGTATTAAGTAAATAAATTCATCATGAATTTAGCTGCTTATGGAACATCTTTTCAGTTTATTAATTTTCCCATGAATAAAAATGCCAAGTAGAATATATCCTAAGAAACCTGAAACACCAATCCAAAAGAACCTATGCACCCCAATGTTCATAGCAGCACAATTTACAATAGCCAAGTGCTAGAAGCAACCTAGATACCCATCAGGACAGCATAGATGGAGTTGGAAAGCATCATGCTAAGTGAAATAAGCCAAGCAGTCAAAGACAAATACCATATGATCTCACCTTTAACAGGAACCTAAACAACAAAACAAACAAACAAGCAAAATATAGCCAAAGACACTGAAATAAAGAACAGGCTGACAGTGACCAGAGGAGAGAGGGGAGGGAATTTCAGGGGAGAATGGGAAGGGTTTACAGGAACAAATATAAAGGACACATGGACAAAGACTAGGGGAGTGAAAATGGGAGGGAGGTGGGGAGGAATGGGTGGGTGGGCTGGGATGGGAGTAAAAGACAGAAAACTGTACTTGAACAACTATTAAAATAAAATAAAAAAATACCAAGTAGAGGTGGAATCTTTAATAAAAGAGTGAGGATGAATTGTCTTTAAGCAAAAATCAAATGTTCTTTCCAGGAAACGATGTTCTTTCCAGAAAACAATTGAAAAGTAAGTTGGTGTTAAAGTTTTGTCAGAGAATGCATGTAACAGATTGATTGAAGTTCTTGATTTTCCACTTGTTTGTTTCCTGTAAAGAGGTTTTATATCCCTGGCATGCTGACTTTTGTCTTCTTCATATGATATGTTTTGGCCCATGGAATATGAGATGGTATGCTGCATGCTACATTTGAGCAAGTTTAGATAAAGTTTTATAATTTGTCTCAGCCTCTTATATTCCTCTCCTTATGCCAACAGTATCTCCCAGATAAGGGCTACTCCTTCAATGTGGACCTCAGAATGAGAATGCCAGCAGACCTGACTGCAGGTCTGCGGCCTGGAGTTGGATCTCAGCCAACCAGCACCATAATGTGGTGTGGGTTAGAAGTAAGTGGTTTGGTTATAAACCAGTGAAAGTGTGTGTTACTTCTTCAGAAAATGTTGATAAATTTAGGCATAAAAATGTGCCTCCTCAACAAAAGCACTGAACTATCAAGATTAATATTTTTTGTGTGACTATACCAGTAAAGGAAAGCATTTGGAAGGGTTTCCTTCACGTGTAGAGGGGTGTTTGGGGTTATAAGACTTAAAATACATGTTCTGTGGCTTGAGGAGATTATCAGAAAAGCTGAAGCTGAAGTATGGCACACTCAAGTGATTGTAGGAAAGATAAGCTTTGTGGATAAAGATGCCTTTAGCAGACAGTCCAGGCAGTGGTTTCAAATAAGAGCCCCAAATGAAGGTAATAGGGTAGATGCTCCAAATGAAGGCTTTAACTTTTAGTAAAGGTGCACCTTGAATGGGAAACTTCATGAAGCAGGTTCAGATGAATAGCAAATAGAATTGTTTTAAGATCAGAAAGGTCATCAAGTACTACATTTAATGAAAACAGAATCTACATACCAAATTTATAACTTTAATATAATATCACCCCATATAGACTCAAGTGATGATCATGTTACCATAGTAATTTATTCAATAGAGGTCACTATTTACTTTCAAAGAGAATTGTTTTAAAATCATCAAGGACTTACAAGGTTAACAGAGAGATGGTCTTCTAGCATATGCTTTGGAGGTGATCAGCTTTATGAGAAAACATCTTATGCTTTTAGCTAGGTTCTGGAAAAGGGAAAAGGACTATAAAAGCAGTGATTTACACAGAATCCAATTCAAAACAGAGAAAAGGGGGAAAGAAGGGGGAATGACTGATATTCCTATTTCCCTTTTCTTTTCACGTGTGGAGCTCTCATGTCTTTGCAAATGGGTACAGACTAAGGTGCAAAGAAATCAGAGCCCTGTGATCTATTTGATCTTGATTTGCAGGGGGCCTTGAAATGCTAGATCTGTCTGATTGCCCCTGCTAATCTAGTAACTGATTAACTAAGAGGTGTTTCTGAAGAGCCCTAAAAGAAAACTAAGGTGGGGGAAAGATGGAAGAAAACCCTTGGCAAGTAAAAAAGCTTCATTATTAGAATTTTTATATTCTGAAGTGGGATCTGATACTGACCTTGGTGACAGCCCCAGAAATCAATTAAGTAACAGATTTTAGAAGTCATCTCTCTCCATTTCCCAAGGTCATAGCAATGACTCACCTGGGACCACTAAGTACCCATTGCCTAAAATACTATAACAATTTGATTTTAGTAGGGATTTTCAATTTTAAATAAAATGTCTGTATCACCAGAGTCTAATATCTTTTGTTAGGTCTTGCATCATTTTTTTTCAAGTACTGGGTTTTGTCATTTTTTTTTGCAAAGTCACTCTAGAATAATCTTTGTAGAAGAGAATAGAATTTTACTGAAGAAAGGGACCTTAGTCCCTCACCATAATTCTTGAGATGAGAAAATCATGCTCTAAGATTCTTAGACTCTCACAGTTAGGCAGAGATGGTGCTGGGTCTAGATCCTGTTTCTTGCCCTCCCTGGCTTTCACACTCTCCCAAGCCATCACAGATTAGTTTGGGATTAAAACATTTAATCCTTTAACTCATTCAGAATTTATTAGTAGTGTCTCGCAGTCCAACTTTCTGTTGTTCTCTTTTATGGTCGTGATATTTATTCAGACACAGTGAGGGAAAAGAATGGGTCTCAATACTGACTCTTTGTGTCAGTAAGAGAAAAACATTTTTAACGGTGAAGTTTGAGATTTGAGTATTCATTGTAATTCAATGCTGTCAATGACAGAAAATTCTACCAGTTATTTAGCACATATGAATCATGTTATTGTTTCAAAATAGTTTTCTATCAATAGTAACTTCTTAGTGTGAATCAGGCTAGTTTTATTATTTCCTCCTCCCCAAATCAGCTTTCCTGGTCACATCCTATTTGATTAATGTAATTAGTTGTCCACATGCTTAGCTGTCTGAACTCCTGGCACCAGACTAAGCTTTAGATTAAGGGTAGGGACAGTTTTACCCCTGGGGTTTCTGGTTGCTGAGGACAAAGTTAGAAATGGGCAGCGGCAGGATTTGGAAAGATGTAGGACATCTGCTTTCGTTGATGACAACTGAAAAGTTTACAGGTGTTCTAGCTCATCCCTAATTCCAAGTTTTGGGGAACCCTGCTACATTCTGGAAATCTGTTGTGGTGCAGGGCAAGATAAAGGTAGGAAGAAGGGCCATTGTCAGGGTTCAGTTTATCCCTGACTGATTCCTCACCTCAAGGGGAAATCCATGGGATCACTTTAGACAGTTGCTCTTGAAAAGAGGGGATACTTTGAGTATGCCCCTTGGCATAGTGATTCTGAGCACAACCCAGAGGCAATTTCAACCCTAGATTAAAAATAAGGGTTTCCTTGGTCATGACTCAAATAGAAAAGCTCTTTGAATCACAACACTTGAATCTGAGTCACTGCCAGTCTTTTCTTTGTCCTATAAAGGCAATTTAAGCATTGAGGTCTAAAGTAGGCTTTTTGATTCTCAGCCTTTCCCCTCTTAGCACACTTCCATCTTGGCCACCCCATGGGAACAGTAAGATCTCTTTAAAGCATTGATTTTAAAGAAATATCACTTCATATAAGTTGGTTTGGAGATTTGAGAGCCCCTAGAAATTACTGTCATTTGTGCTGTAAAGCTATCTCTGTGCCTGGGACACATGGCCTGCCAGATGGCCCCATAGATCCTCACCTTTTCTCTTCCTCCTTCTATGTTAAAACTCTTCTGATTTTCTGATTTACCAGCAACTTCAGAGGAGTTAAGTCAAATGAAACCTAAAGAAGTTCTGACCTTTCACTTCCACCAATGCACTAATAATGCATCATCACGAATTATATTTTTAAAGACTTGTGAGAGTTATATTGGGACAGCTCATATTTAGGTCATCCTCCCCACCTCCCCCAAATGCCTTCATTTTTTTAAAGACCTTCTGAGTCTCTACAACCAACCTGCAAGAAATTTTTAGTTGCCTGAACTTACATACCTTATGCCACTGTTTAATTCTTTACAAAGTCCTGCCTAATGGACCTTGAACTATAATACCTACATTTCATACCTATGGGAAAAGCTGAATGCAAGATTCCAACACTCACTCTTTAAATTCTTTCCAAGTTTCAGCACCTTCATAATTGTGTCTGCCCAATATTCCTCTTTCTACTCTCTCCATACAATCTCAAATCTTCAGGTTATTAGATGAGGGGCCTGGATGGTCTTATCACTTAGAGTATGACCCTTCGTCCATATAATAGACATTTATGTAGCTGAATACACCCCCAACCCCCAAACAAAACCATTCTAAGCTTTCTTATTCATTCCTGATAATTTCATATTTCACCTGGTATCTCATGTCTCTCACTGCTCTAGTAAGAGTGTGGGCAGATTGGGCATCATGGCAAGATGTTGTTAAGGAGTTTACATATATTTTATGCATTATAATAAACTATAGCTTATGTATGGACTTAGGGGTCAAATTCTAACAGAATTCTCTCCTTTCTGCTCAGAGAATTCAGTGGTCACATGGTTCAAAATGAGTTTGTTACCAAAAATCTGCCATTACTATGAAGCATTTTGGTTCCATTGTTTTGAGTGGGAATTACATGTTTTTGTCTCTGGTGTCTCTTATTTATTTATTCATTTATTTATTTATTTATTTATTTATTTATTTTTAGCAGAATCAGAGAGAACCAAGAAAGTAGCTAATGGAAATAAAGAAATGGAATTTTCAGGCAGGGACTATTAACAGAGCAATAGAAAGACTGGAAAGAGAAAACATTAAGGTAAGGAAACAGCACAAAGTACAGGTATAAAACAACAATGCCACATGCAAGTGTAAGGTATTATGTATGGATAATTCAGGGGAAATTACTCTGAAAACCACTCTGGTTCCTGGAGCTTTGGGTTGTGGGTCAGGGAGAAATACCTGTAAAGTCAATCATCATCTTGCTGGAAAGCAAGATATCACCTATCTTGCTTATTGAATCCTTAGCACCCAGCACAGTGAATGTTTGTGTAAGAAATGTAACACCGGCCAAACTACCCAATGTTTTCAAACTGTTTTACTGACCCAGTCACTTTACATGCCCCAGAAGTCCTGTTTTTGGCAGTATTTGTGGGGAAAGTGACTTGACTGAAAGGAATGTATAGGGAATCTGCTATAGTTCATCTGGCTGCAGAGAAAGGAAAACCGCAAACATGCAACCAGTTCAGTTGAACAGATATGAGACCACCCTTGAGTTTTGTCTTTTACATTATTGTCTGCCAGCTCCTGCCCAACTTCTCCCGTCCCCACCTTGTCGACCTCAGGTAACCGAGAAGTTAGCTAGGGGCAGTTCTGTGGTTGTGGTTGTAACAAGAAAGTGTCTTGGGGGCAGTTCTTCTGCTCTACCTGGCATCTCTGGCCAGCACCTGCCACTCTGACCCACGTGCCTCTGCAAAGATGCAGAGGTCGAAGCACGTTGCTGTGCGGAGCTGAACTGCTCCCAGATTCTGCCTTGCGCTCCTGCCCCCTAACACAAACCGGGATCCCCGGGATCACCTCCAGGATCCCTGTGGGTGTTCCCGCGCCCTCCTTAGATTTCCCCTTCACCAGCTCAGGCCTGCCCGCCACTTGCGGGGCATCCTAGGGTCCCGGAGGCCCTCCACACCCTGGGGCAGCCTTGGGCGCCAACCGGGCACGAAGGGGGAGGGGCAGAAGGCAAGAAGCGAGGTGGAGGGGTGCCGGAGCTCCAGCGCCACACTGCCCCGCTCGGGATTTGTCGCCTTCAGCTGCAGCAGCTGCAGTGGCGGGAAGAGGGGTGGGGTAGTGAGAAGGGCTGGAGCCCCGGCCAGGAGGGAGGGACAGAGAGGGCCCGCGAGGCTGTGCGGGAGAGCCAGAAGGGTGCTCTGAGCTTCCCCGCCCTCCTTCCGGAGCGAGGATGCAGACTCTGAAACTGGCGCTGCTGGGTTGAGGTGGAGGCAGGGGAGTTGCAGCGCGAGGCTCCGTGAGTGTGTCTCCTGAGCGAGGAGAGGCGGGGGAGGCGGAGAACCGGGAGGAGGAGGAGGAGAAGGAAAAGGAGGGGGAGAATGCCCGGAGCCGCCGCCGCGATGCTGCCAGCCCAGGAGGCTGCGAAGCTGTACCACACCAACTATGTGCGGAACTCGAGGGCCATCGGCGTGCTGTGGGCCATCTTCACCGTTTGCTTTGCCATCGTCAACGTGGTGTGCTTCATCCAGCCCTACTGGATTGGCGACGGCGTGGACACCCCGCAAGCCGGCTATTTCGGGCTCTTCCACTACTGCATCGGCAACGGCTTCTCCCGGGAGCTGACCTGCAGGGGCAGCTTCACGGACTTCTCCACGTTGCCCTCGGGCGCCTTCAAAGCCGCCTCCTTCTTCATCGGCCTCTCCATGATGCTCATCATCGCCTGCATCATTTGCTTTACCCTCTTCTTTTTCTGCAACACGGCGACCGTGTACAAGATCTGTGCCTGGATGCAGCTCACCTCCGGTGAGTGCGCGCTCACCTCTGCGGAGGCTAGGGTCCCCTGGGCGTCCGAGCTGAAGGGGCGGGAGTGGGAGGGACCCGGGCTGAGCGCGCCTTGGGAAGCCGAGCAACTTAACACACTTGAGCTTAGAGGTGTGGGTGGCGGGAGTCCTGGGAGGCCGGAAACCCGGGCTTCCCAGACCCGTCACAAGCCTCTTGTCCCAGGGCTTTGAGAACCTCCCAAGCGCGGGGACGCCACTCAGAGAGACCCCCTGGAGGCAGGCAGTTGCTGCACCGAGTCCACTCAGAACTAAAGACAGGGAGAAGCTGCCGCTTCAGGGCGCGTGCTGAAGGACTAAAGAGGGACTGACACAGCGAGGCGAAAAGCGGATTTGGAGAGGTTGTAGTGGAAGGAGAGTCAGCCTGCTCGGTCCCTGTCTGGGACAGTTTCTGTCATTGGTCTTTGTAGAAGGTGGTAGTGGCTGGAGAAGAATTGTTTCCCTCTGTACCAGGCAGTTATAAAAATTTTATCATGCATCTGGAAATGAATACATCCTAATTGTTTTGGGTTTGACCCTTTTAAGAAAAATGCAGCTTAGAATGTTCCTTAACAATTTCCCGATGTCGGGTCTTCAGTTTGCTTCCTTGACAGAGCAGAGGTGCTTCCATTCCATCTTTAAACAGAGAGAGGTCTTGAGGGAATCAAGGTCTCATTTGGGGGAAGTGGCTTTAGGGAGATGGGCTGAGAGCAAAACCTGTTTCATTAGTATCTCTGCTTGATCTTTGCCTGTTGGTGATAGATTTTTGCTGACTGGAGAATATGAAAGTATTTTTTTCTAAGCATCAGAGTTACTCTTAACCCAGAAAGGATGGGGTGCATTTCTTGGTGGCTTTGGCGAGTCACAAACCCAAACTGACTGCTTGCTCCACCTGCCCTGAAGCTGATTCCCTCTCTGTCAGACACCTTGGGTGCCCTGCCTGCTATGTCTGACTCCATTCTCTAGCACTTGACACCCCCTTTTTTCCAGCATTATCAGAGTCTTTTGGATTTTATGGATGTTCTGGTGTGGAGGAACAGATCTCAGGCAGCCAATTTTTCTCATTTGTGTTTTGTTTTATTTGTTTTCATATTTTAAAGATATTACCTTCAAGATTTTGTAGTTATGCCTATGCTCTGGAAGGTTTTCCAGGGTAGGGATTTGATCCCCAAGTTTACCAGAGAGTTCTAGGATGATTAAGACCTTAAAGGTTCTGGATGGGAGAGATAAGGTTCATGATCATATACTGATAGTTAGAAATGAGAAGCTGGTAGCAGACTCAATTAGAATTGAAGTATTTGCTTTGTATTGAGTGTGTCTGAGCTGATTTTGATTTGCCATGAACTGTGAACATGCCCCATATGAAAGGCAAGAAAAGAGCACCAGTAGAGGACCCCTCATCCCACATATAATTATCCTACTGAAATGTAAGAGTTCTTTGCTTTTCCTTCTGTCCTTCCACTCCCAATTTTTTGAGGCACTCTCCTGCACACACACACACACACACACACACACACACACACACAGTTTTTATATATAATGTAAACACTTATGGTCATTTCAACTGCAGTATAACTATAAGATTTGGAATAAATTAATGTATTATGTTTGTTCTTGACACTTAATTCTGTTTGACTTTGAAGACAATAGGATATTGAGAATACAGATGCTTTAGAAAAAGAGTTGACCCTGCACAGCTCATTTTAATTTTTCTAAGTTTAATAACCTATTTAGACTGTTGATTCAAATTCAGTTGTTTTTCAAAGGTCTGACAGTAATTTGCAGGGTCTAAATATTTCTAAACATAGTTCTAAATATTTTATTTTAATGAGATTTTTTACTCTAAACCAAAGTTTTTTTCTTTTAAAAAGAAAGAAAACTATCTTTATAAAAGAATTACCAGCTTTGAAGGTAACACTGTCCGAAACTATTAAAGTATATTTTCCTTCCTCATCCTGGAATAGAGTACACAAAAATAACTTATTCTGGGGTAGTAAAATATGCACAAATTTTGCATAAATATACTATAATGTTTCCTATATGTCAGTGTAAAATGTGATGATAACCTTTGTACCAAAAAAGATACAGGGGCATTTACTTCATTTTTGGAGTGGTACAGATCTTTAAGTTCTAGACATACTTTTTAAAGCCTTTATTTGCAATTTATTTGGTATTTTATTTCTAGATAAACCACAGAAAGACATAATTTTATTAATGAAGTATATGAATTAAAATGGGTAATGACAATGGAGCAATTGAGAATCAGAGTCAATTATATTCACAGATTTTTTAAGGAATGAGATATAGAAGATAGGTCTGAAGAATGTTTACATTTAACGTGGTTTGGGGGGTTTTGTTTTTAAGTATCATGACACAACAAGATATTTAACATACTGTATTGTAAGTTACTTTCAAAGTTTAGTTTCTAACATTTAGACTTTCTTTTTAATGTTAAGAAGATTTTTCATTCTTTTAACTGCACCAAGGCCAATCTCAAGTGTAATGTGCTAACTATGACAGATGAGACTTAGTGTACCATTTGCTTATTAGAAACTGTTTAACCCTCATTGAAAGTCAAATGATTAACTTGTGTATTTAGTTATCTAGGCATTTTAATATAGTATCATCATCAATTAAAGCCAGGTAGAATATAAAACCCCATATGAAATGATACAATAAGGTGATGAGGCAGGAGATTTTCTTGTGGCAATACCACATCAAGGATTATTCTTTTTATGATTCTGAACAATAAACTGGGAAAAATATGTAATTTATTGGACCTTGAAATGATGTTGCTCTTCTGTCTAGATGTATAAAGTACATGTAATTAACAGTGCTATTATGCACACCTGCCCTCTTCCTCGCACTCTCCCCTCTAAATCATTATTGACCTCAGTGGAGTGAAACTATAGAATTAGGAGCTAATAGTCACACTGTTGTTGGATATAATCCTATACTTATGGGTCATGCCTGATATAAAGACTAAGGACATAAAAATAATACATAAAATAAATAACAAAAATCAAAGATGCAAGGTTTTCAAATCTACAGAGACAACTTTTTGAGAAGAAAAGAGAGACTTTTCTTCTTTCTGTATGATTTCCCTAACACTAAGAGAAAAATAGGGTAATAAAGCCCAGATTTTTTAAAAAAAAATCTCAGGATGAGAAGAAATTTTGTCACTCTGGGAACTTGGTTTTCTGTTTCCCTAGTTTGGTCTTTAAACAGTGTTTTTAGTCTGTTTCCAAGTCACATAAGGATGTTTTGTTTGTTTTACTGACTATAAGCCATTTCTAGAAGCCCAAGTGTTAGCCATTATAAGCCAAAGAAATCTTTTTTTAAAACTAAACTAAAGCATTAAAGCAGAAATTAAGGGGGTTTTGTTTGTTTGTTTGTCTTTTAAGCCATTCACCATGTACTTCTTGGTTGAAGGCTAAGGATTACTCACTTTCATGTGTGAAGAAGGGGCACCTGAACCAGGTTGAATTTCCTTATTCAGAAGGGGTAAGGTTAGGAGAAGGGGTTACATTTGCCAGATCCCTTATATTTTGTCATTCTGAGTGTACCAACAAGAAGTGCCACCAAAAATGGCAAGGCTCTATGGCAGGGGTTAAAGGCTGAATTGCTAGTCATGTTCCCTGGCCTCCCCGCCTTAGTTTTCTCAGCTCGTTTTAGCCAGTTTGTTGTCTTAAATTTTATAACTGTCATTTAGGTGAGATAATTACCAGAGATAATAATCATTCCATTTTTTAGCTTGCAAAACTAGTCTTTATAATGTTAAATAATTCTATTTCATAGCACTTTGCATATTTTAATATATCCTATCAGTGTTTGACATAAGATATGCTTGTGTGTTTGTTTGCTTGTTTAATGTATGTCTTCTCCAGTACACTGAAAGTTCCATAAAGCCATGTTTGATTTTCTTCATATAGCATAGAGTCAAGATAATGGACAATGGAGTAAAAAGATGTTAAGATGTTGATTCTGACATTTACAGACTCAGTGACCTGAAAAATTAATATCTTCTACTTCAGTTTCTAATTGTTGTCCTTACCTCAGGAGATTGGTACAAGACAGGCATGGAAACATGGAACAGACTGACAGTGACCAGAGGGAAGGGTGGAGGGAGATAATGGTGGAAGGAAGAGGAAGGGAGTAGTCAAAGAACATATACAAATGACCCACGGATGTGGACAACAGTGTGGGAATTGACTGTGGGAATGAGGATGGGGATGGGTGGAGAGGGTAAAGGGGGAAAAATTGGGACAACTGTAATAGAATAACAATAAGAGAAAGAATTAAACAAGGTAAAGTATATACTGAGAACACTGCTCAGCATATAGTAAGCAAGGACTATTTGAATTTGAGATTTAGGTTTAGTTACTGTTCTTGTATTATTATTATTATTATTATTATTATTATTATTACTGCTGTATCCTGGCACACAGTAGTATGTGTATGGCTGGCACATAGTAGGTATGTTGAGCTAATGAATTTTTTAAAACTGAACAATTAATGGGACAAAGAATGAAAGGAGTGAAATAAAAATTTCCCACATGCCATGGTAAAAAGTGAATGCCATATAATTGAAAGCCATGGTGCTCATCTTTCTCAGTGGCTTGTGGCATCAGTAGTAAACACACTAAATGAATATTTCGAAAATGCTTTGGTGGCAATGGCTGTGACTTGAAAGCCTAATTCATGATGAGCTTATTCTCAAGTGGAGGTTTTAATGATGCAAATTTTCCCTTATCATTTAGTTTCACATGAAAAAAATCACATTATTCAAAATTGAACTTTTATGTAAGAACCAAAAGATCAGGCTTTTTTTTTAAAATAAGAGCGGGCACCTTGTTCCAGGTTGGTTTTCCTTATATGCCTTCAGGAGCAATCCAGACGGAGGAGGATGTGTTTTACAAATTTCTCATTTTTTCTTTCTGGGCATTGTGCAGATGTGCTTTTCTTTGTCCTGCCAAGGAGCTTGCCAGGCCTGATCAGATGGGTGTCCCTGTTGTGTGCAAAGCTATGATGCAGGTGCTCCATAAAGGGGACAAGATTGGGATTTGCTCAAGTGCAGACTTGGCATTCAGGACCAACACCAGTTCTTACCAATGGCTGGTGCTGAGCAGTATGAAGAGGCAAGATCTTGCTTCAGAGAGTTTCTAATCCACCCTAAGTTCAGTTATGAAAGGACCATGGAGGTGATTCTCCACTGCCAGAGCATTTTAAACATTCCCCTAGATTCAGAGCAAAGAATGTGTAGCCCAGTGAGGATGGTTTTCATTTTCATTTTGTTTTAAAAAATTTTATTTATTCTTTATTTATTGTTTAATTTAATCTTTATTGTATTCTTTTACATTACATTTTAGTCCTCTTATATCCCCCTCCAACCAGCAATCACTACACTCTTGTCCATGTCCATGAGTCCTTTATTCTTTTTGCTTAATACTTCCACCCTCTAACCCTCACAATCAAATAGCTGTCATCCTGCCCTCAATCTATGATCCTGTCCCCATGTTCCTTGTTAATATAGTTTGTTCATGAGATTCCACATATGAGTAAAATCATATGGTGTTTGTCTTTCTCTGACTGGCTTATTTCATTTAGCATAATGTTCTCCAGGTCCATCCATACTGTTGTAAAGGGTAAAAGTTTCTTCTTTTTTATGGCCAAGTAGTGTTCCATTGTGTAAATGTCCCACAGCTGTTTTATTCATTCATCTACTGATGGGCACTTGCGTTGCTTCCATATCTTGGCAATTGTAAATAATGTTGCAATGAACATAAGATGTT
The DNA here is from genome assembly GCF_019186645.2 of Phyllostomus hastatus. NCBI lineage: Eukaryota > Metazoa > Chordata > Mammalia > Chiroptera > Phyllostomidae > Phyllostomus > Phyllostomus hastatus. The sequence continues at coordinate 46,238,896 of NW_025334041.1, forward strand.
CTTTCAAATTAGTATTTTGGGTTCTTTCAGATATATTCCCAGAAGTGGGATCTCTGGGTCAAAACCCAGATCCATTTTTAATTTTTTGAGGTTTCATACTGCTTTCTACAGTGGCTGCACCCATCTGCATGCTCACCAAGAGTACACAAAGGTTCCCCTTTCTCCACATCCTCACCAGCACTTGTTATTTGTTGATTTATTGATGATAGCCATTTTAACATGTGTGAGATGGTGTCTCATTGTGGTTTTAATTTGCATCTCTCTGATAATTAGTGATGTTAAGTATCTTTTCATATGTCTATTTCCCATTTGTATGTCCTCTTTGGAGAAGTGTCTATTCAGGTCCTTTGGCCATTTTTAAATTGGGTTGTTTTTTTGATGTTGAGTTTTATAAGTTCTTTATGCATTTTTGGATATTAACCCCTTATCAGATGTATTGACAAATATGTTCCTCCATTCTCTGGGTTGTCTTTTTATTTTGTTGATGGCTTCCTTTGCTATGCAAAAACATTTTAGTTTGATGTCGTTCCATTTATTTACTTTGAATCCCTTGCTTGGGGAGATTCTGATAAAAACTGCTATAAGCAATGTCTGAGATTTTGCTGCCTATGTTTTCTTCTAGGATTTTTATGATTTTGGGTCAAACATTTAAGTCTTTGGTCCATTTTGAATTTATTCATGTATGTGGTATAAGAAAGTGGTCTAATTCATTTTTCTGTGTGTATTTGTCCGATTTTCTAAACACCATTTATTGAATAAACTGTTTAGCACATTGTATGTGCTTGTTTCCTCTGTTGAATATTAATTGATTATAAAGATGTGGGATTATTTCTGGGCTCCCTATCCTGTTGTATTGATCTATGTGTCTGTTTTTATGCTTGTGCCATGCTGTTTTGATTACTACAGCCTTCTAGTAGAGTTTGATATTAGGTAGCATAATTCCTCTGACTTTACTCTTCCTTCTCAGGATTGCTATTGCTAGGGGAGGCCTTTAGTGATTCTACATAAATTTTTGAAATGTTTGTTCTGGTTCTGTGAAATATGTCATTATAATCTTGATAGGAATTGTGTTGAACCTATAGATTGCTTTGGGTTGTATGGACACTTTAAAGATGTTAATTCTCCCTATCCATGAACACTGTATGTGCTTCCACTTATTTGTATCTTCTTCAATTTCTTTCTTCACTGTTTTATAATTTTTTGAGTACAGGTCTTTTACATCCTTGGTTAGATTTATTCCTAAGTATTTTATTCTTTTGAAGCATCTGTGAATAGGATTGTTTTATTGATTTCTCTTTCTGTTGGTTCTTTATTGACATGTAAAAATGAAACTGATTTCTGGATATTAATTTTGTATCCTGCTGCTTTGCTGAATTCATTTATCAATTGTAGTAAGTTCTTGGTGAAATCTTTGGGGTGCTGTATATACAGAATCATGCCATCTGTGAAAAGACAGTTTTACTACTTCATTTCCAATTTGGATGCATTTTAGAAAAAGAAATGGCAGAGCATATAGATATATTTGCAATATGTGATTCAGTGCACAACTGAGTGTGATGTGAAGAGATAAATTATGTGGGGAGGAGTAGAAAGAACTTCAAAACACACTGGTGTGAAGCAAAGACTATTTCAGAAAAATTCTAATTTGCGGGCTTAATAGCAAGACTAGGAGAGTATTAAAGTGTAATTTCCATAACATATTTGAACTTTGGGAGTCAGTACTAGCTTTAATTTTTGTGGTTTTTCCCTATTATGAGTCAACTGGAATTTTTATTGGATATGAGGAAAGACCAAGGAACTAACCTTCATTCTTTACAATAACAAGAACATAATCATGATGAAAAATAAGAGCCTGGCTTCTTTAGCAAATAGCAGTGGGTAAATTATTTGATCACTTAAACATAAATCTGTTATGAAAAGTAATTTAAGACTTCTGGGCAAGATGCAGGTGTATGTAAACATGGCTCACCTCCTTGCACAACCATATTAAAATGATAACTAAACTATAGAACAATCGTCACTCATATACATAAGAAATCAAGTTGAATGGAAGTACAACTATGAAACTAAAGAAACCACATCCAGCCCTGGCTGATATGGCTCAGTAGATTGACTGCTGGCCTGTGAACCAGGGGGTCACTGGTTCAATTCCTAATTGGGGCACATGCCTGGGTTGTGGGCCAGGTCACCAGTGGGGTTGCTCAAGAAGCATATTGATGTTTCTCTCTTCTTCCCCCTTCCCCGCTATAAAAATACAATAAATAAAATCTTATCACATCCAGCCAGATTGGTAGGAGGAGCAGAGGGGTGGAGAGACATAGAACATGCTGGTCCCACATTCACATGTGGTGGATAAAAATGCAGGAAGGATATCTCCCCTCAGGAGCTAGGATTCCACTGCCAGAAACATAAATGCCATGTAACTTCTGGAAATAAAAACTGGTGGGCATTGACTTGGTGTAACAAACTACTGGATTCTCAGGCATATCCTTTTAATGGGCCCACACAGAGACTTACTCAGACTCACTCCTTCTGAGACCCAGCACTGGGGAAGCAGCTTGAAAGGCACCAATGGCTTATGAGGAAGAACTGAAGTGTCTGGCATCTAGATAAGAGCCGGGAGACAGCTATCTCCCAGATAAAAAGATGGGCACAGTCCATTGTTCCTTTTCTGAGCTTTCTCATCCAACAGAGCCACAGACGTAGCAGGTGGGTGCCATATCTGAGTCTCCATCAATCAACTTGGCTCACATGGTTTGCCCCACCCTGGTGATTCTTGAGGCTTTGGCTCACCCAAGCTGATAATAATGCATTTTCCATATGAATGGTTTCTTTTAGCTCATGTTTCACATCTTCCTAGTTCCTGCAAACAAGCAACAGCCAGCTTCAGTGGGCCGCCAGCCACTGTACCTCTTGCTAAGTTGCCCCAGGCCTGGAACTAGCAGCAGCCAACCTTGGGTCATAGCTTGGCTTTACCTGGAACCTCCAAGCCCAGCACAAGTAGCAGCCACCTGCAGATTGGTTTGTAGCTCAGTCTGGGTGACCCCAAGCAGAACACAGGTAGTGGCTGACATTGTCCTGAACCACCCAGGAAATCCCAGACCCTGCTCACCCAATGGACAACTACAGACCATTTTGAAGCACCACCACCCTGCCCCTGCACAGCTGATTCTCAACAGAGGGCAAAGGTTGGTGGTTAGTGGTCCCACCCTGTCCTTGAAGCTAACTATTCTGGGTAAATCCTTCTCATTGACCTGCCAGCAGCAATCAAGTCTCACCTATAAGAGAAGGGTGTACTCAGCCCACATGGAGGGCACATGTCAAGTACCAGCTTGGGTAATGGGGGAGGCTGTGCCACTGGATTCTATAGGACACCTACTATATTAGGCCATGCTACCAAGACAGGGTGTCATAGCAGTTCTACCTAATACATAGAAACAAAAATAAGGAGGTTGCCAAAATGAGGAGACAAAGAAACATGGCCCAAAGGAAAGAACAGATCAAAATTCCATCAAAAGAAATGAAGGAAATGGAAATAGGCCATCCATCAGATACAGAGTTCAAAACACTGATTACAAGGATGCGGAAGTAATGTAGAGAGTACCTAAACAGCATAAAAAACATCCAGTCAGAAATGAAATATACACTAATTGAAATAAAGAACAACTTACAGAGAATCAAGAGTAGAGTGAATGAAGCCAACGATCAAATCAATGTATTGGAACACAAGGAAGCAAAAACAACCAATCAGAACAAAAAGAAAAAAGAATCCAAAAAACGATGGTAATGTAAGGAGCCTCTGGGACAACTTCAAATGTACCAAAATTGGCATCATAGGAGTGACAGAAGGAGAAGAGAAAGAGCAAGAAATTGGAAATGTATTTGAAAAAATAATGCAAGGAAACCTCCCTAATTTGGAGAAGGAACTAGACATGCAAGGCCAGGAAGCACAGAGTCCCTAACAAGATAGATGCATACAGGCCCACTCTAAGACACAATTAACATGCCAAAGGTTAAAGATAAAGGGAGAATATTAAAAGCAGCAAGAGAGAAGTTAGTTACCTACAGGGGAGTTCCCACAATTCTGTCACCTGATTTCTTAAAAGAGACTTTGCAGGCTAGAAGGGATTGGCAAGAAATTTCAAAGTCATGAAAAGCGGGGACCTACAGCCAAGATTGTTCTACCCAGCAAAGCTATCATTTAAAGTCAAAGGGCAGATAAAGAACTTCCCAGACAAGAAAAAAACAAAAGAGTTCATCATCACCAAATCATTATTATATGAAATGTTAAAGGGAATTATTTAAGAAGAAGAACATCAAAGCTATGAACAATAAAGTGACAATCAATACATATCTATCAGCAATTGAATATAAAAAGCAAACAAGAAGAACTGAGACAGAATCATGGATATGGAGAGCAGTTTTGATGGTTGCTGGATAGGTAGAGGGTGTGGAGGAATATGTGAAAAGGTGAGGGGATTAAGGAGCATAAACTGGTGGTTACAGAATCTCTATTAGGATGTAAAGAACAGAATAGGAAATGGAGAAGCCAAGAACTTATTTGCATGACCCATGGACATGAACAATGATGTGGGGATTGCCTGAGGGAACAGGTGGTTCTAGGTGGAGGTGGGCAAAGGGGGAAAAATTGGGACAACTGTAATAGCATAATCAGTAAGATATAATTAAATTAAAAATACATATAAATAAATAGCTCTTCATGAGGGTGATGCTTTCTCCAAGCTCTTGACTCAAATGAGCCTTACTCCCAATGCAGCTGATAATTGCGCAGCTGTCTCCCTCTATTTATCAAGGACAATAGCAGAGACACAGTTTATTTCTCAGTGAATGTCCCAGTTGTGGCATGATGTTGTGTTCTCCAGCTTCAGAATGAAGACAACTCCCCTTTGCAGGGTAGAGGTGGGAGGGTGGTGGAAATAGTTGGGGTTTCACCTGCTGCTGGAGGCACAGATGGTGCATCACCTGTAGAGCAAATACCATTTCTGAGCTCTGGATTCTCAGACCCTGACATGCCTTCCCTGCCAGCTGGCCACCATTCCACAGTCAAGTTTTTCATTAAGAAAAAAATCTCTTGTTATAAGGTATAAAGAAAAAGGGGGTACCTTAAGTCTTAGCAGTCATTGACACTTTAGTCTAAATTAGCATCAGTTATTTCACCACAGGCAGATTTGAATGATGCAAGGTAAGGCAAGAGAGTGATAGAGTATCCAGGGCCACAGAGGAAAGGCAGATGGGAAGGGAACCAGTCCTCATTTTGACCAGCCTCTGGCTCTACCTTACATCTCTCCAGAGGTCCATAAAATTGGCTGAAGGCCACAGAGCCACACAAGATATACAATGTACTTACTGCGTGCAGATGGTCAACAAACACATGCCCAGTATCTTCCAGATGCTAGGCTCCGAGTTGATTCCCAGGACAGAGCCTTGAGTAACACAAGGAAGTCCCTGGACCCCACTGGTCCTCAACCTGACACTTGCCATGTGGGCAGAGCCAGTGGAGTAAGTGATGTTTGAGCTGAGTCCTGGGGAGAAGACAGGAGGAGAGGAAAAGAAACAGCATGATGAATGACTGGGGCACTTAGGACTCTGTGTGGCACAGGTTAGTTGACACTCTCCCACTGTACCCTGAGGGAGTACTTACTCTGTCCCTGTGAGCCAGGCAGGGGCTGGTGAGGAACCATCTCCTAGAACCATGTGCACCTCTCTCTGAGATTGTGGAGGTGCAACAATTCTTCCAAACTCTGTACCCCAAAGGCAAGGCTGAAGCTAAGCTACAACATGGGCCACTCTCACCTGAGAGATGCCTGAATCCAGGAAGATGATGCCACTTCCTGAAGTGAGCTGGGGAACCCCCTGCAGAGCACTCAGTGAGTTGCTTAGGGCCTGAACCTGGAAGGCAGACACTAAGCCAGAGCCAGGGCTGCCAAGGAAGGACCTCTGACACCATGCCAACAGCTTAGGAACCCAGGTTCTGAATGGAGGTGGGAGGTGACTTCCAGGATTTTGAGGAAAGCTGAGTCTCCAGGCTGGTGGGAAGGGAGGCCTATCATTTTCTAAAAAACTCATTAATTCCTTCAAATAACTCACTGAGCATCTATCAGCATGAAAGCACAACTGAGTGGAAACTTGGAAAATCAGATACATTGCAAGAGCTCATTAAGAGTTAAGTTTCCATTAAAAAAATAAAGAAAAGAAAAGTCATTGAGGCATTTAAAAAATAAAGGAAAATCAACCACTTCCAGAATCCTAAATGTTCATCTAACTAATATCATACAACTGTCAAATTACGGCCATGATTCTCTGGCACTCATACACACAGGGCCATTTTACCATTCATAGTTAAACTGTCCTAACTATAATCTTGAGCACATTTCTCATGTCTTTTCCTCAAGTAAAACAGAAAAAAATCAGTGGCTTGCAAGAGGAAGATAAGTAATTTTTCCAACAATCTAGACATGAACTTTATTGAGTATCTATTGGACAATACAAATGAAGAAAGCAAACTTTTCTGAAATATAGTTGTTGGCCTGGAATTGCCAAATGTGTCTTGCATACCTGGATTCTGACACCTCCAACCTAATGAAATGAAAGCAGGTCTGTACTGCGGCAGGGTAGGGACTGTATGTATGTTTCATAGGAGGAGAGATCCTAAATGATAAGCTGAATGAAGTGAGTCTAATTGCATGAAAATTTGAGATTATGGCTTATCAAAGAGCTAGTGGAAGAATAGTGAAAGGTAGTAAAATGAATGATAAATAATTGTCCATCAGAAAAGAGGCCTTAGCTGAGAATCAGACATGCAGAACTTAATCAATCAAGAGTGTTCTCCATATTCTTTGCCTTATTAAAAAACAGTGGCAGACAGGAGTTTGAAGGGAATTCAACTTTAACTTTAGTACGGAATACATCATAAGCCTATTTATTTAAGTGTCTGGAGACTATTTGTGGATATAGTGTATGAGGGGAGTGCTCTGTGAACATCCCTTTTTTGTTTCAATGAAGATCAGGAGTGAGGCTGCAAAGTCAAAATGGGAACTGTGTATCATCACTGTGTAAAGACTCAGTATTTGAAAAACAGGCAAACATATCCAGCTGTGAAGAATGACAGGGATTAGAAGAGTGACACCAACATAAATGAAGTATGAATAAAAAAACTCAAAGAAATTCAAGCCTATGGAATCTGATAACACCAAAAGCCTGTTGAATTTGATATAATCAATGACTTAAAAATATATTTACACAGGACAAGCAGAGAGCTGGAATATGCATTACAGTGCAAAGCTGTGTGCAGATCCCAATTATCGAGAAAGAAAAATTATAATTACACCCCTTCCCCCATATAGAGAGTTACAATGGATTCTAAGATCAAGGTATTCAGAGGGAAAGATGTTTGAACTTCTTAAATTGCCTATAGGAATACAGAGAAGGATTAAAATAAACCAAACTAAGACAGAAAAGATCCTTGTAAAATTCAATATAAAGCATGCTATTTTTTCCTTTGGAAATCTAAAACACAATTCACAATTTCTTAGAATTCACAAATCTAAAACAACTCCCATTCACAATTTCTTCAAAAAGAATAAAGTACCTAGCAATAAATCTAACCAAGGATGTAAAACACCTGTACTTGGAAAATTATTAGATACTGAAGAAAGAAACTGAAGAAGACACAAATAAGTGGAAGCATATACCAAATTCATGGATAGGAAGAATTAATATAATTAAAATGGCCATACTACCCAAAGCACTGTATAGATTCAACACAATTCCTCCCAAGATACCAATAATGTATTTCATAGAATGAGAACAAATATTTCAAAAGTTTGTATGGAACCACACAAAGCCCCACATAGCAACAGCAATCCTGAGAAAGAACAGAGTTGGAGGAATCACACTACCTAATATCAAACTATAATGTAAGTCTGTAATAATCAAAACAGCATAGTACTGGCATAAAAACAGACACATAGATCAATGAAATGGAATAGGGAGCCCAGAAATAAACCCACACTTTTATAGTCCATTAATATTTGATAGAAGAAGCAAGCACATACAATGGGTAAAAGCAGTTTATTTAATAAATGATGTCGGGAAAATTGGACAGATATGTGCAAACCACCTTCTTGTACCACACACAAGAATAAATTAAAATGGATCAAAGACTTAAATGTTAGACTCAAAACCATAAAAATCCTAGAAGAAAACATAGCCAGCAAAATCTCAGACATTGCTCGTAGCAGTTTTTATTAGGTATATCTTCCCAGGGGAAACAAAAGAAAAAATAAACCAGTGGGACTATATCAAACTAAAATGTTTTTGTACCACAAAGGAAACCATCAACAAAATAAAAATACAACCCACAGAATGGGGGAACATATTCATCAATAAGTCTGATAAAGGTTAATACACAAAATCTATAAAGAATTTACAAGACTGAACACCAAAAAAACAAACAAACCAGTTAAAAAATAGGCAAAGAACCTGAATAGACACTTCTCCAAAGAGGACCTACAGATGGTGAATAAACATATGAAAATATGTTCAATGTCACTAATCATCAGAGAAATCCAAATTAAAACCACATTGAGATATTGCCTCACACCTGTCAGAATGGCTTTTATCAATAAATCAACAAACAGCAAGTGCTAATGAGGATGTGGAGAAAGGGCAACCCTTTTGTACTGTTGGAGGGAATGCAGACTAGTGCACCAATGTGGAAAACAGTATGGAGATGCCTCAAAATATTAAAACTGAATCCACCTTTTGATCCAGTGAATCCAATTCTGAGAATTTATCTGAAGAAACCCAAAACACTAGTTTGAAAGAATATAAATACCCTTATGTTCATTGCAGCGTTATTTCCAGTCACCAAGATATGGAAGCAGCCCACGTGTCCATCAGCAGATGAGTGGATAAAACAACTATGGGACATTTATACAATGGAATACTGCTTGGCCATAAAAACAAAAGGAAATTTTATCCTTTGTGACAGTATGGATGGACTTGCAGAACATTATGCTAAGTGAAATAAGTCAGTCAGAGAAAGACAAATACCATATGATTTCACTCATATGTGGAATCTAATGAACAAATTGAACTAACAAGCACAAATAGAGGAAGACTCTTAGATAGAGAGCATGGTGACAGCTAAGGGGATGGGGTGGCTAGGGGGTGGAGGGTTAAGCAAAAAGGTGAAAGGACTCATGGGCATGGTCAGCAGTGTGGTGGATGGTGGGGTGGAGGTGGAAGAGGCTGTAAGGGGGATAAATGATAAAAGGAAAAAGTACCATAAAATAAATTTTTAAATCTGAAAAATCCAGTTACAAATTGTGAAGCTAAATTGATTTCTATAGTGCCAATGGGGAAAGGGAACTTATAGTGAGCATCTAGGGTAAATATATTTACAGAGCATTTTAAGAACATGTATATTATGAGCTTGATTAATTGAATTTGATTCAGAAGATTAATAACCAGCAATATTGTAGATCTGTGTAACACCAAATATTAATTAACTGAATATTCACATTTTAACCAGTTAAGTGGACAAACTGTAGTATGACTACTTGGCATTCTTTTAAAACCTTCATAGGGAAAAGAATGCTGCACTGTGTAGTGTTTTACAAATATGGTTGGTGACACTTTGATGGGTCAGGATATCAATTTAATATGTAATGATCAGCATCAAAACTTGGATTAAAACAGAAGAGAAAATATGAAAGCAGTACAGATGCAAACAGTTTTATGAAACCTTTATTTTCTATAGTACATCCATATGTGTATATTGGACTAGATTTCAATGTACAATGTAGTACTTACTGTGGGCTGAAGTCAAAATATTTGAAAGGCACTCTTCCAGGGAAATGATGATAAAGTATGAATTTGAAAAAATAATTTCCTATTTTCTGGAAAATTGTGAAAGTTTTGCATCAACTCATAGGTAATTTTATATTAGAGGGTAGGGGATCGGTAAAATGCAGTCAACCTAAGCAATTTGAGACTCGTTTTTTTGCTTATCTTTTCTTACCTCCATTAATGACTTTTACTGCTAATATACCCCAATTGGATTACAGGTTGATTGAAAATAAAAAATATTTTTCCAGATGTGATTTCATTGTCCATTCATGCTATAAAAATGTCTTGGTCCACCCCTGAGCAACAATCTAGCTAAGTAAATATTTAAACAAGTGTGCTTAACCAGTGCCAAATGGATATAGACTCATACACTTTTAGGAGTTGGATGGATATTAAAACTTATGTATAAATAGTAATGGTAAATACTAACTATTGAGCAACTACTATTTGCAAAAACGTTTAGTATATTTAACCTTCAGAAGAATCCTATAGGTTTAATATTTTAATACCCATTTTTGAAGATGAGGAACTGAGGCTTAAAAATTGTTCACAGTCACAGAGCCAGTAAGTGATCTGAGCTAAAATCAGACTCTCCCACTGCCCCGTACGTAGCATAGTAGCTTGGAGTCTTGCCAAAATTACAACTTGGAAAAATTGAAACTAATACTCTGATTCTGAGTGTGGAGCTATTTCTACCCTTTCTTTTGCTTCCCAACTTAATGTCCATTTGTTTAGTATAAATCTTCTATATACACTTTTATATCACAAATCTATAACAACATGAAGGGAAGGAACTGCTTTTTACAGGGAAAGTAATTAATTGTCTACGTGTTTACCAGATTTCCCTCTTCAAGCATGTTTAGGTGTGACAAAGTACTCCTCACTTCATCCTTTTCATTTCCCAAACCTAGAGCCTGGGTCATTCTTTGCTCACGCTGTCCCCTTGATTGATCTCTGATCTCATTGCTACCACTCTTTGACTGTGATTCCTACAGGACAAGGGCACGTGTCAGCATTACTGGTTCTGTGTTATGTGTTCCTGCCCTGAATCAAATGTAGAAACATTCTAATAGATTTGCTTATTGATTGTGGTGGTGAAAGTGGTGCTAGTGGATAGGATTGCCAAGGCACAGACACAGTCCCAGTACTAATGGATTTGGCAGCTTCTGGAGGCATCAGCATTGGAAAGTGGCTGTAAGATTTGCATCCTGACTTTGCCACTTACTGTGTGGATGGCTTTGGTCCAGTTATCTAACTACTCTTGAGTTTTCACTTTTTAAATGTTATTTTTCTAAGTTTTATATAATTATATTCCAGATACATACAAAGAGATTGTAAGTTATGGACAGTAAAAATATATCTTCTGTATCAACTGTGTCAACTGTAGTACTGACTAGTTGGCATTCTAACCAAGTGTTGCTGAGCATTTACCAACAAAGCAAATATTAAGAAAATCATGAAAAATAGGGTTAAATTAAAGCAGAAGGCAAATAGGGTATGATTCTAGACAAACCGATAGGTATCCAGAATTAGATTTCCTTTATATAATGACGTTAAATTAAAATACCTATCCCTGTGTTTTTAGGATTATTGAATCAATCCTTGCAAAATACTTAAAAGTGGACCTAACACATAGTAAGCACTCAATACATTTTAGCTGTGATTACTGTTATTATTACTGGTGCTACGATTAAAAAGAGCAGGGCTGGAAGCATGGTTAGTATTCAGAAAATTTAGTAGACAGAATTTAGATTAAACTCGCAATGCACAATTTAAAGGACAATTTTGTTTCACAACTTGTATATGCCATACCTACCTTGTTCTGAGGATCAAGAAGGATAATTACTGTGAAATCCTTTTAAAAACTGTGCCATGTAATATAAATGTCATTGTGATTCTTATAGTGGGCGTTGTACATCACTAACAAATACCATATTCAGTTAAGGGTTTAATTTTTTGTTAACAAGGTCTAGCTCTTTGATTTTATTTGTGTCTAGAGTAATGACTCAAAGTAACAAGAATGTATTTTGGAGATAATTTAATTTAGTTTATATTTTAAGTATATTTTATAGATATTTTAAACTCAATAATTTCAACTGAACAGACTTGAAAAAAGGCCATATTTTAAAGGTATTGTGAGTCAATCTTTTGATTATGTTAAGACCTAAGCACTTAGGCATTCTTAAGTTCCTCCAAGTAATAGAGAAATGCCCAAATTATCTCTTATTCACAGTTATCAAAAGCAAAATGGAATATTCTCAATATGTAATTGGGCATCATGTAACAACAGGAACAAATCTGAAGCAGCATTTTTTCTGACTGTTTTAAATGTAGCTGTAATGTTTTGAAAATTGTTTCTCAATATTATATCTGTGAACCTTTATTTTTCTTTCTAAGCAAAAAAAGTAATTATTTAAGTTTCTCCAATTTATGCTCAAATGACAATTATATTGCTGTTTTTCATTAACATGTTAATTCCTTGCAATTCTTCAGATTTTCAGAAGAAACTTTGAAAACAAACCCCAACGTTGCTTGTTATTAATATTTTCATTTCAGGTTTAAAAACGTCAGCTTATAAAATAAAAGTATCAGTTTGTTATTACTACAACTATGACCTAAACCACTGGATTGAACAAATGAACAAATGAATATTCTTTGCTGTACTTATTATCAATATCCCTTTTATGGTGGATATCCAGAGTTGATGCTGAAGAGAGTGCTTATATAAGCATCATGAGAAGCGCAGTGAAGAAATGCTAGTGAGCACTGCTGGACAGTCTCTCACATGCATCTTCAAAGTGAACAGCTCTGCTCTTCCAGACCCTTTGGTCTCCTGGAAAGGGCTCTACAGCAAGATGAACTAGGATGCAGAAGTGGGCCAGGATCTGCCCAGGACCAGTGCCAGAACTAGGCCACTTTACTGAGGGCCCCTCCATTGACTGCAGGATGGGCTCTAGAGGGAGCTCTAGCCCTGTCATCTTGTGCTTTTCAGAACTTTGCCTTATATAGGGTCAGGTCCAGAGTCACTTTTCGCGATGACACTGCTTGTAAGATAACATTTTAGAGGATGGAGGGTAGAAAATAAAATATGAAAGTTGAAAAAGAATGAGGAAAGGGATTCATCCAGAATCCATGCAGTAAGAGGAAAGCTCCTTTTACCTGGAAGGAAAAAGCCAACTCCACCTAGACTTTCCTGCAGTGCATTGCCTTGATATACATTTTTTAAGAAGATTTTATTTACTTATTTTTAGAGAGAGGGGAAAGGAGGGAGAAGGAGAGAGACAGAGAAATATAGGTGTTATAGAAACATTGATTGGTTGCCTCTTGTCCATGCCCCAACTAGGGATCAAACCTGCAATCCAAGCATGTGCCCTAACTGGGAATCAAACCGGTGACCTTTTGCTTCATGGAATGATACCCAACCAACTGAACCACACCAGTCATGGCCTTATATAAATTCTTTTAAATTAGTTTATATAATTTATTTGACCTTCTAAGAAGCTTTTGTAACTCTCAAGTGGCCTACATTTTTAGAGGGCTCACTGGCATGGTCTTTTATTGGAACATTTTGACAGTTGTTTCTTAGTCTGGCAATGGACACTTTGGAATAACTTGAACATAACTAGAGAATTAGCAGGTCACAGGATAATTCAAAAGAAGTTGAGGTATTCAGAACTACAGGATTCTAAACAACCATTTGATCTTGATGTTCAGAAACTATGCATATGGTTAGCAGCCCAAGCATTTTGCAAATGAAAAAAGTAGAGCTGGAAATTCCATTTCTTGGGAAACTTTAGGGACTCTTCAGAATTTAAAAATAATATTTAGAATAACTCAAAACATGAATCCCAGCCATAGGCAAACAATGCTTCACAAAAAGTTCATTACTAGCTCCTACCTACTGTATTCCAATTTCTAGTTCCTTAAAAACAACAACAAAAAGAAGGAATGAGTGTCTGCTTTCTCCCTCACTATTGGAATTGGACACAATTGGACACTGCCACATAGCTTTCATCACTAGAAGCCACTCAAAAAACACACAAATTCCATTCTTTTGCTTTCTTTTTATAAAAATGGGACCTGAGTTCAATCTGGTTTCTATGTTATCTCCTTGGGAACCTGAAGTGCATAAAGTTTGTTAGAGGAAAATTTTCAAGAAAGCACAGTTTACTGTTCAACATGAAGCCACTTTTTCCATCTCACACTCAAGAACATTATTTTTAATTCTTATCAGAATTCCCCCTCATTAGCCCCAGTGCCCCACTTTGGCCCCAGCACATGCTGAAGTGTCTGTACCTGAACAGGCCAAGCAGAAACTCTGAGACTGTCCTGATCCTGCAGTTCAATATGGCACCCTGGCATTGCTGTGGGACCTCTTAGAATTTGGGAGCTGACTTAATGAGCATGGAACACAGGGAAAACATTCTACAATCAATATGAGTTCATTTGACAAGGGCTTTTCCTTTTCTTTGTGTACTGTTAGAGAATTAATTTAAACCAATCTAATCACTGAGAGGTGGTCCCTGAACACTCAAGTTTTCATTGTGATAAATTTATTCAGTTAATGAAATGAGTCTCACAGATGATTCTCCTTATCCAGGTTTCATGGTAACATTAGAATTTATCCCCAAAAGTGTCAAAGTATTATCTGTTTAGTATAGAAATATGACTTATATCAAGGCAAGCTTGAACTTGTACAATGAAAGAGGTCACTTAAATTTCTATGTAGTTATAGTATATTTAGCCTAACCATCTCTCTGGTTTTATTCAATATTTGCAAAATGAATCATTGTTTCAGTTCATCTGCAAACATATTATGAATAACATCTTTTACATTTTATGAATAGCATATTTTGCATTTGTGTATATATGCCTGTATGTTTGTGTATATGGTTTAAAGAATAATAATAAAATGACTATTTGTGTGTCTGCCAACCACTTTCCTGATTATATCCATCCAGAGGTAACCACTTTTCTGAGTTTGTATTATCAATCTATATTCCTTATAATACTAATGTACATATACATGTAATATGTACATTAATGTAATGTACACTAGTGTACATATTCTTGAGTAACAAATTCTTTATTTTTTATCTTTCTGTTTTTAAAGGAAATGTTTTTAATATTTCACTATTTAGCATTACATGTGGAGGAGTTTTTTTTCGAGTACTATTTATTAGGTCAAGGAAGTTCTCCTTATATTCCTATATTGATAAGAAATTTTCAGATTGTGAATATATGTTGAATTTTATGGAATACATTTTCTGCATCTGATGAGATGATCAAATGACTTTTTTGAATTAGCAGGTATTGATGAGATGAATTATAATACTAGATTTTCTAATGTCGAAATAATCATACATTTTGAAAACACCACTTTGATACGCACTGTCTCAGTCTCTACTATTTTATTTAATATTTTAAAAAGTATTTTCATGAATAAGGTTGTTTTTTTTCCATTGTCATACTGTCTGTATCTAGTTTAGGTATCAGGATTGTGTAAGATTCCTAAAAGTAATTGAGAAGTCTTTCTTTTTCAGCTTGTGAAAGAATTTGTGTGCTATTGGAATAATCTGTTCCATGAGTGTTTAATGGAATTATCTTATAAAACTGTTTGGGCTTCCTATTTCTTTGTAGGAAGATTTTAAACTATTGATTTCATTTGTTTAGTGGTTATAGAATAATTCAAATTTTTATATCCTCTTTAGTCAGTTTGTAAAGATATACCTTTCTAAGAATTTGTCCATTTCATCTACATTTTCCTATTTATTAGCATATAACTATCCATACTCTTACAATCATGTATTAGTTGTTCATTGATGTCAATTTTGCCAAAAGTTTGTCAGATTTATTATTTCTCTAGAAAAGCCATCTTCATTGTTCTTCTCTATTATCTTCTGCTATATAGCATTATTTTTTGCTTTTATTTTTTTTCTATTTGCTTTGTTTTAATTTCCTTGTTTTTTTTCTAACTTCTTAATTTGGTTACCAAACTCACTAATTTTTAACTGCTACAAACTTATGAAAAACTTTTTATTTAGAGTGAGACATTTAAAGACATAATCATTAAAAGTTTTGATCAAGAATTGCATGTAATTATCTCAAGCATAACTTAAAAGAAACAAAATAGATATTCATGAAAGAAGGCTCATTACTTGTTAGAATATTTACAAATCTGGTTGCATAGTTTATGCAAATTCAGTATATTTCATATTCTAGTTTTCTTTTATGAAATACATACAATAAATATTTTTGCAAAGTTTACATATAGATGTTCCCAAATGCCCTTCCATTTATTCTAGCCATTGCTATTGTAATAATATAATTTTTAAATGAGTATCATATGGAAAAGATGAACTCTAAACCACTAACAAGCAGTTGGTGCTACCAAGGTCAGTGTCAGCTTTACTGAGCAATTGCTTCTTTGGATTCTTGTTTTGTCTTTTTTCTTACCTCTGATTTCTCTTGCTATCAGCTCAGCTAGTTATGCATGGTAAAAAACATTCTGGATTTTTATGCAGCATTTTGAAGTGTTCTATTGAGAGGGTCTTTTGGGTCATCTGATCTGCCTTACTGCCTAAAATGTAAATCCCACAGGTAATATTCAGTTGACTTTGCTTAATTCTACAGCCACATAAACTCCAAACTTCAAAGTGCCAAATCACCAATTTATGTCATTGCTAAAAGAGGGATGGGATCAGAGAAATGTGGATTGATGTATGCAAAGTAATTATAATTTCTGAATCTACTACTCAAAATTCATGTATCTCCCATGGTGAGTTAGCATCATTTTTCTAGGATGAACTATATATTAAAAGCAAAGGAGAGAATGTCTCCACTTCCAATGGCAAATGTATGTAATGCAGTAGATTTATCTTAGTTTTAATATAAAAATACCAAATGAAATCACAGAAATATTGTTATTAGGTTCTTAGTCCTTCTTTTATTCTGTTGTTCATTAATTTATCTTTCTTTATTAGTGTCTCTGTTAATGTGTATTAGAGAAGATAAGAAGATTAAAATGCTTTCTGATATTTAGAATCTTTTTGTGATTGGTGTTCTTCTTAGGTTTAGAAAGAATTTTGTATTACTTAAAAAAGAGTGTCAAGGCAGTTTTGCTATACTAGATAATTGTATAAGCTCTGAAACATCTGAATTTGGGTGGTGGTTGCATCATTTATAAGGTCATTGAATGACCTTGGGATCGTTATTTAGCCTATCTGTATCTTAGTTTCCTCATCTGTAAAATAAGGGTAAAAGTAGTATCCATCTCATGTCTGGTACACAGAAAACACTCATAAAAGTTAGGTATTGACATCAATATGCTCATCATTGGAATCACCATCATCATAACTGTGGGAAGGCCATCCCAGAAGGAAGAAAAAGAAGTAAAGGACCTAGTAGGTTGTTGTTCTATATAAACCCCACATGACCTCATTATTTTATTTCTCTTTTAATCTAGAAAAGAAATCATGTGCATATTGGAGCTGTAAACTCATTGCTACTCCACTTTTTGTCGGGTGAAGCTGTTTCCATTCTAGGTTTGGGTGGGGATTGATGATAGAGAAAGGAGAACAGAAGAAGTTGTTGAACTTCCTGGAATGGGTGCCCCTTGAGCTCTCTTTTTGGATTGGAGATTGGGATCTGTAGAATGTTATCATTAGGGCTCACACAGGAAGTGTAGTCATTAGCAATTACAGCTCTTTGTCACCTTCTTACTAGAAGCTTCTTGAGGACAAGGATATTTTAGTCACCATTGTACATGCAGTACTGAAGGTCCTTGCTGTAAGTTTCCCTTATCTTCTAGTGCACTGAGACGATACCACAACTCAAAGCTCTATTCTAGGAACTGGTATAGATACAATTTTTCTGCTCTTTTTAGAGAAGAGGTCAACATAGTGATTTTCTCACAGAGTCAGCTTAATATCTTATCATTTCTGTATGATTTAGGTAACACTTAAGAAAGCAGGTCTTGTTTTTATGGTTTGTAATTTTTGACCTTAACACAAAGAATAAAAATGTTATAGAGCCAAGTCAACACTAACAAATTTGAGTATAAACCTTGTTTTCAAACAGATTATTTTCCAAAAGAAGTTCTTTCAGTTTTCAGCCTTTAAAGTAGCAACCATAAAATCTAAGAGTAGAGCAAGGTGAGAAGATTTAGAGGACAAAGGAAAAGACAAAAAGACAGAGCAGTATAATTCAAGAAGCTAAGCAGATGAGACTGGCATGTGACAGAGCAGCAGTAATCTTGTGCAATTTCCACTAACCCTGCTCCATTTATGGACATTTATATAATGGTTGCAAGAGGAGAACTGATCATATAATGTCTAATCAGGGAGCTGAAAACCCTTTTTATCCACCCCTCTACCCCAGCCCTTCTATTTCTTTGCAAATTTGTCTTAACATTCAAATTGTCTGGGAAGGAGAAAAAGAATAGAGTTTATAAATGAAAAAAACCTATATAGGTAGGAAAAGAACATTTTACTTGTATTTGGAGGCTAACAAAAAGACAATACAAAAAATTAATTTAAGGCTCTTTCAAAATACAGTAACATCAGTTTGCTGCTTTTGAGGACAATAATAAAGTGGTATCATAAGACATATTTCATAATAATTTTTTTCTGATAAAATAATTGTTTTCCCTTTTTCACTGTTGTGAGTTTTTTTAAATAAAAATAAACCCTCAGATATAGAAAATATGTAGAATATCAGGTGTGGTTGTAAAGTAGATATTGAAAGCTGGAGAAAAGTGTTGGGAAGTGAATTATTCACTATGGTAAAATCCAAGACATACCAGTAAACCTTTCATGATATTGTTCAGTTACACTGTTCACAAGGCTTCTTAAGAAGGTGTTCCTTGTCTTTAATTTTGAAAGAACTTTGTGATGTATGGATGTTATGGTAACTGCTATTTTATTAAAGAGTAACATTTATAGTCAACTAAAATTGTCAACTTGTTGGCATGCTATTTTAGATCTCCTTTATATTTACTCTATTTTCTGACTTATCACATATTTGATATAATCTTATATTTGGAAATGCCTATACTTCCTTATGTTTATTTACATATTAAATTAATATTGTTATGTCTGATGATAGTCATTCAGTGTTACTGCAAAGCCAGCTTCTTTTGCCCTCAATAGTACTATTTACTGAGAGTTCATTATGTGGCAGGTACTCTTCCAGTGCACTACATATACCTAATGTAATACTTATAAAAATCTATGGGGCACTATTTATTTTCATTGTTGGTGCTGTTACCATTTAACTGATGAGTAAATAGAAATACAGATTGATTAAGGAATGTTTTCAGGATCATACAGCTAGAACTGTACTGTCCAATACAATAACCTCTAGTCACATGTGATGACTTAAATTTAAATTTAAGTTAAATGATGTTAACAATGTAGTTGCTCAGTTACAATAGCCACACTTCAAGTGCTCAATAGGTCCACAGGGTTGGTGGCAACTGTATTGGGCAGTGCAGAACAGAATATCCCTATTGCTGTGAAAAGTTCTATTGGACAATGCTGTTGAGGGAACACTAAAGCCAGGCTTCAACAGAGGTGGTGTGGTTCCTGGGTTCATACTCATAACTACTACACTGAACTGTCTTATTTTTCTCCTATTAACTATAAAGGGACTGGTATCGATTCATTCATTCATTCATTCATTCCACAAATCTTAGTTGAGCACCTGCAGAGTGAGAGGTACTGTTCTAGATGCTGTTGATACAGCAGTGAATCACATGGATTCTCTAACCTCACAGAACTTAGATTCTGCTGAGTCAGGAAAACACAAACAAATGAGGTGGTGATAAGTGTTGTGGAGAAAGCACAGCAGGATAAGGATGATGACTGGGAGTGCTGATGAAAAGTCTAGTCTCTCTGGTAAGACATCATTTAAAAAGGGACTTACTAGAAGGAGGCCACATAGAGAAGTGAGTGGAGAAGTCAGGCAGTGGAAACAGCAGTGCAGAGGCCCTGAGGCCCTGTGAGTTCAGTTCACATGTTCAAGAATCCACAGAAATTCCTTCCCTTTCCAATCATCATATCTCATTCATTTAGCCTTTCTTAACAGTGGTGTGATGTCCCCTTTCTTTCCCAGTTCCTATATGTCTTCATTTAAGTCATTAAAGCAGATTGCATTTTCTGTTACAAATATTCTTAATTTTGTAGTTTTCAGACTTTTGAAAATAAAGAAATCTTAACACCCTTCGAGGATTATCTTAATAAGATTATAAGATCATATTTATTTGAAAAGTTTTTCTTTTTCTCATGGCCTCCTTCCCCCAGTAAACAGAAACTAATTGACCAGATCAGAAGTTACTACAAGTGAAGCCAGGCTGATAAAATTATTCTTAGAAGAAAATTAAGATGAAAACAAACTAAATCATGGTGTAAAATTTTATTTCTAGACTCAAAAAAGTCTTATGAATTTAATGCTTAGTTGTTAATATTTTGACAAAACACAGCAAATTAATTCCAGTTATTAGAAAGCTCTTCTTATATTGAACTGAAACCTTCTTTTTTTTCTAGTACTTTTTAAAAATTTTATCTTAATTGTTGTTCAAGTACAATTTTCTACCTTTTACTCCCATCCTGGCCCACCCACCCAACCCTCTCCACCTCCCTCCCATTTCCATCTGCCCCTGGTTTTTGTCCATGTGTCCTTTAAATTTGTTTCTGTAAACCGTACCCATTCCCCGCTGAAATTCCCTCTTCTCTCACCTCTGGTCACTGTCAGTCTGTCCCCCATTTCAGTGTCTTTGGTTATATTTTGCTTGTTTCTTTGTTTTGTTGTTTAGGTTCCTGTTAAAGGTGATATCATGTGGTATTTGTCTTTCATTGCCTGGCTTGTTTTGCTTAGCATAATGCTTTCCAGCTCCATGCATGCTGTTGCAAAGGGTAGGAGCTCCTTCTTTCTTTCTGCTGCATAGAATTCCATTGTGTAAATGTACCATAGTTTTTTGATCCATTCATTTACTGATGGGCATCTTGGTTGCTTCCAGCACCTAGCTATTGTAAATTGTTCTGCTATGAACATCGGGGATGCATAGGTTCTTTTCTATTGGTGTTTCAGTGTTCTTAGGATAGAGTCCCAGCAGTGGAATTGCTGGGTCAAAAGGCAGATCCATTTTTAGTTTTCTGAGGAAGTTCCATACTGCTTTCCATAGTGGTTGTACCAGTTTGCAATCCCACCAGCAGTGCACTAGGGTCCCCTTTTCTCCACAACCTCTCCAACACTTGTTGTTTGTTGCTTTGTTTATGATGGCCATTCTGACTGGTGTGAAGTGGTATCTCATTGTGGTTTTAATCTGCATCTCTCTGATAGCTAGCGATATTGAACATCGTTTCATGTGTCTTTGGATTTTCTGTATGTCCTCCTTGGAGAAGTGTCTGTTCAAGTACTTTGCCCATTTTTTAATTGGGTTACTTGTCCTCTTAGAGTGGAGTCTTGTAAGTTCTTTATATATTTTGGAGATTAAACCCTTGTTTGAGGTATCATTGGAAAATATGTTTTCCCATACAGTTGGTTCTCTTTTTATTTTGATACTGTTTTCTTTAGCTGTGCAAAAGCTTTTTATTTTGATGAGGTCCCATTTGTTTATTCTTTCCTTTATGTCCCTTGCTCTAGGAGACATGTCAGAAAAAAAGTTTCTGTGTGAAATATCTGAGATTTTCCTACCTACATTCTCTTCTAGGACTTTAATGGTGTCATGGTTTATATTTAAGTCTTTTATCCACCTTGAATTTATTTTTGTATAAGGTGTAAGTTGGTGCTCAAGTTTCATTTTTTTGCACGTGGCTGTCCAGTTCTCCCAACACCATTTGTTGAAGAGGCTATTTTTATTCCATTTTATGTTGCTGCTTCCTTTGTCAAATATTAATTGACTGTAGAGACTTGGGTTTATTTCTGGGCTCTCTGTTCTGTTCCATTGGTCCATGTGCCTGTTTTTATGCCAGTACCAGGCTGTTTTGATGACAGTGGCCTTGTAGTATAGTTTAGTGTCAGGTATTGTGATCCCTCCTACTTTACTCTTCTTTCTCAAAATTGCAGCAGCTATTTGGGGTCATTTGTGATTCCATATAAATTGTTGAAGTGTTTGTTCTATGTCTGTGAAATAAGCCATTGGTACTTTAATAGGTATTGCATTGAATGTGTAAATTGCTTTTGGTAGTATGGACATTTCGATGATATTAATTCTTCCAATCCATGAACACAGTATATCGGTATATGTTTCCATTTGTTTGTGTCTTCCTTGATTTCTTTCCTCAGTGTTATGTAGTTTTCTGAATACAGGTCTTTTAACTCTTTGGTTAGGTTTATTTCTAGGTATTTTATTTTTCTTTTTGCTATTTAAAATGGTATTTTTTCCTTGATTTCTGCTTCTGCTGTTTCATTGTTGGTGTACAGAAATGCCTTTGATTTCTGGATATTGACTTTGTATCCCGCTGTTTTGCCAAATTCATTTATTAGGTCAAGCAGTTTTTTGGTGGAGTCTATAGGACTTTCTATGTACACTATCATGTCATCTGGAAACAGTGCCAGTTTTGTTTCCTCCTTTCTGATTTGGATGCCTTTTATTTCTTTTTCTTGTCTGATTGCTGTGGCTAAAACTTCCAGTACTATGTTGAATAGAAGTGGTGAAAGTGGACAGCCTTGTCTTATTCCTGATCTTAGTGGAAAAGATTTTAATTTTTGCCCATTGAGTATGATGGCTGTGGGTCTCTCATATATGGCCTTTATTATGTTGAGGAATGCTCCCTCTATTCCCACTTTGCTGAATGTTTTTATCATAAATGGGTGCTGTACCTTATCAAATGCTTTTTCTGCATCTATTGATATGATCATGTGGTTTTTGTCTTTGCTTTGTTTATGTGATGTATTACATTTACTGCTGTAAATGTAATATTTGCAAATATTGAACCATCTTTGCATACCTGGAATGAATCCCACTTGGTCATGGTGTATGATCTTTTTAATATACTGTTGGATGCGGTTTGCCAGTATTTTGCTGAGGATTTTAGCATCCATGTTCATCAGTGACATTGGCC
The DNA here is from genome assembly GCF_019186645.2 of Phyllostomus hastatus. Lineage (NCBI taxonomy): Eukaryota > Metazoa > Chordata > Mammalia > Chiroptera > Phyllostomidae > Phyllostomus > Phyllostomus hastatus. Next base: position 46,261,833 of record NW_025334041.1, read on the forward strand.
TGAAGTTGTCTTTCTTTGTTGTGTCTTTATTTGGTTTTGGAATTAGGATGATGTTGGCCTCATAAAAAGAGTTTGGGAGATTCCCATCTTTTTGGATTTTTTGGAATAGTCTGTGAAGGATAGGGGTTAGCTCTTCCTTAAATGCTTTGTAGAATTCTCCTGTGAAAGCATCTGGTCCAGGGCTTTTGTGTGTTGGGAGTTTTTTGATTACTGCTTCAATTTCTTTTGTTGTTATTGATTTGTTCAGGCTTTCTGCTTCTTTTTCATTGAGTTTTGGAAGCTTATATTTTTCTAGAAATTTGTCCATTTCATCTAGGTTTTCAAATTTCTTGGCATACAGTTCTTCGTAGTAATTTCTTACAATCCTTTGTATTTCTGTGGTATCTGTTGTAATCTCTCCTCTTTCATTTCTGATTGTGTTTATTTGGGTTTTCTCTCTTTTTTTCTTGATGAGTCTGCTTAAAGGCTTATCGATTTTGTTTATCTTTTCAAAGAACCAGCTCTTGGATTCATTGATCCTTAGAACTGTGCTTTTAGTCTCTATGTCATTTAATTCTTCTCTGATATTGGTTATTTCCTTCCTTCTGCTTGCTCTAGGCTGTCTTTGTTGTTGTTCCTTGAGTTCTTGTAGACGTAGGGTTAGGTTGTTTGTTTGGAATGTTTCTAACTTTTTTAGGTGGGCCTGTATCGCTATGAACTTCCCTCTCAGGACTGCCTTCACTGTGTCCCATAAGTTTTTTAGGTTGTTGTGAGTTTGTTTTCATTTGTTTACAGAAACCTTTTGATTTCTTCCCTAATATCATTCTTGACCCATTCATTGTTTAATAGCATGCTAGTTAATCTCCATGAATTTGAGTGTTTGGGTTTTTTTCCTTGGGGTTGGTTTCTAGCTTCAGTCCCTTGTGATCCGAGAAAATGCTTGGTATGATTTCAATTTTTTTTGAAATTCTTGAGGCTTGTTTTGTGTCCTGTCATGTGGTCTATCTTTGAAAATGTTCCATGTACATTTGAAAAGAATGTGTATTTATCTTGTTTGGGATGGAGGGTTCTGTATATATCAGTAAAGCCCATTTCATCAAGGGTATTGTTCAATGCCACAATATATTTGTTAATATTTTGTTTGGAAGATCTGTCCATTTTTGATAGTGGGGTGTTAAAATCCCCCACAATAATTGTGTTGCTGTCCATATCTTTCTTGAAGTCCTCTAAGATTTTCTTTATGTATTTCGGTGCTCCTATGTTAGGTGCATATATATTTACAATATTTATGTCTTCTTGGTGGATTCTTCCCTTGAGTATTATGAAATGACCTTCTGGGTCTCTCTTTATGGTCCTTTTATGGAAGTCTATTTTGTCACATATGAGTATTGCTACCCCGGCTTTTTTTCCCTGTCCATTTGCTTGGGAAATTTGTTTCCAGCCCTTCACTTTCAGCCTGTGCAGATCCTTTATCCTGAGGTGGGTCTCTTGTAGACAGCATATGTGTGGGTCATTTTTTCTTATCCAATCAGCTATTCTATGTCTTTTGATTGGACCATTTAATCCATTTACGTTTAAGGTTATTATTGATAGGTACTTATTCGTTGCCTTTTATGTATGTGTGTTCGTCTCTCACTCTCTCTTTTCCTTTCTTTCCTTAAAGCAGTCCCTTTAGCATCTCTTGCACAGCGGGTTTAGTGGAGGTGTATTCTTTTAGACTTCTTTTGTCTGGGAAGCTTCTTATTTTGCCTTGTATCTTGATTGAGAATGTTGCTGGGTAAAGTAGCCTTGGTTTCAGGCCTCTGCTTCTCATTACTTGGAATATTTCTTGCCATTCTCTTCTGGCTTGGAGTGTTTCCATTGAAAAGTCAGCTGTTAGCCTTATTGGGGCTCCCTTGTATGTTACTTCCTGTTTCTCTATCGCTGCCTTTAAGATTCTGTCTTTGTCTTGAAATTTTGCCATTTTAATTATGATGTGTCTTGAGGTGGGTCTCTTTGGGTTCCTCTTGACTGGGACTCTCTGTGTTTCCTGGATTTGTGTGACTTTTTCTCTAATCAAATTAGAGAAGTTCTCCTTCATTACTTGTTCAACTAGGTTTTCAATCCCTTGCTCTTCTTCTTCTCCTTCTGGTATCCCTATTATATGGATATTATTACGTTTCATATTGTCTTGCATTTCTCTTAATCCCTCTTCATTCTTTCTGAGCCTCTTTTCCTTTTCTTGCTCTTTCTGCGTGTTTTTTCCTGCTTTGTCCTCCAATTCACCGATCCAATCTTCTGCTTCATCAATCCTGCTTTTCATTCCTTGTACTGTGTTCTTCAGTTCAGAAATTGCATTCTTCATTTCCTCTTGACCCTTGTTGAAAGTTTCTATTTCCTTTTTCATGCTGATGTAGTTTTCAGTGAGTTCCCTGTAGCTTCCCTGGAGTTTCTGGTAGCTCATTGTGAGCTCATTGAGCTTCCTGACAATCATTGCTTTGAACTCAATATCTGATAGTTGAATTGCCTCTATTTCATTTGTCATTCTTTCTGAGGCTTCCTTCTTTTCTTTCATTTGGGGATTGTTTCTTTGTCTTCCCATTGTTTGTGAGACTCTTCTTGTTTTCTCAGCTTCTTATATTGATCTGTTCTGGCTCCCTAGATTTATGTTGTGAACTTCTTTAGTAGAATAGCAGTGAGATTCAGTGGTTCAGTTTCCTTGATCTTCCAAGCTCACTGGTCTTGGGCTGTCATTTAAGTTGGCTTTGTGTTTGCCTTTGGCTTTAGATTGTTGTTGAGTCTTTTTTTGGTGGTTCCTTCCCACCAGCTGGTTAAATGAGACTCACTCTGTCCACCACCTCCTGTATTTTGTTGTGCTGGTGAGGGCAGGTTGTGTTAAAGCTGGTTCTTCTGTGTGTATAAGGTTTAAAGGATTCTTGTTCAGTTGTTTGTATTGGGTACTGTCTCTACTGTTTAGTTGTATTTCCAGATAGGTCCTGGATTGAGGTTTGTGTGGTTACTACTCCCTCCTTCACCTTCTTCTGTTGTTATCTGTTAGTGGTTCCTTTGTTGTTGGGTTTCCTCTTCCAGTGGGTATCCTGGTGTTCACCACCTCCACCTATTCTTTTTTGTCATCAGTTGGAGGGGGAAGGCAAAATGGTTTAAGACAGCAACAGAGAATTCTATGCTTTTTACAGTAGTAGCAAGTAGGGAAGAGATAGGACATCCTTTGAGTATGTATAGTGTTAACCGTGATCTTCCACCCAGCTAGCTGAGTTTTAGAAAGGATGGAAAGAAGATAAGACTCTTGTTGGGGAAGGGAGGATTGTGAGTTGGATCTATAAAGCGGGGATGTTGCAGGAGGTCAGATTCTGGAGTAAGGTGAGAGTAAAGGATAGTAAATACGTGTAGTGTGTGAGAGAATAGAGTTAACCACTACAGTAATAGAGTTCAGGAAACTTTGAAATGGGCTAAGATCTGTGGTGGGGTGTTGTGAAGTAATTACAATTGCATGGAACAGCAGTTATTTACAATAATATTATGGCAACAATCATATGACAGAATCTATGAGATCTAGGTAAGAAGAATAGGAAGTACAGAACCTCGAGTAGTGTGCTAATGGGACACAGGTGAGTTAAAGGACAGTAGATTAGCAATACAGTATGGAAAGAGATATCAGGGGAATGCTGTCAGGTCATACAATATATCCAGCCTAGCAAAGCAGAATATACAAAAAGAAGAGGGATATAAAAATACTATTAAAAAAAATGTAGGAATACTGGAAAAATAGTAATAATACAAATATGCAATAACTTGCAGGTTCTCTATAATATCAGAGTGAAATTTATCTCACTGTCCCAGCTGTTGTGGTGCCCCTTCTTTGGGTTCAACTTTGGTCTTTTCACAGATCCAGGATGTTGTCTCACTTGTAGGTATTTAGAAAAAATTTAAAAAAGTAAAAATAGAAAAGGCAGGCGGAGGAAGGAAGAAGAGATAAAATTGGAGGACAGGAATGAGGAAGGAATAAAACAACAAGAAATCAGGTAAGAGAGGAAAAAAAAATCAAAAGAGAATAAAAACAATAAAAATTAAAAAATTAAAAATTGTTAAAACAATAGAATCAAATTAAAAAGTCTCTTGGTTTCAAAGTGGCCAAACCGGTTTTTCTGCTCTTGCTGTCTGAGGCAGGCTGAAGAGTGATTGGTATGGCTTTTCTTCCTATGCCAGTGGAGCTCACACTGGCTCCTCAGCCTTGCACCCTGGGTGTGGGAATCAGGTCTTTCCCCAGGGTTACTGCTGCGGACTGGGGTGCGGGGATGCTCCTCCTGCATGCGCATGCGTCATTGTGCCCGTGTTGCGGGGCACCCACCACTGGGTAGTAGGGAGGCTAGAGCCACTGATCACTTTAGGAGAATTCCCCAAACAGTGTCTGTGTCTATTCACTCCTTCCTCTTGAGAAATTCCTCCTGCTCAAGCCTGCCGCTCCCCACAGTGGCCTGGCTTCTCCCACCGCCAAACCCTCCAGCCAGACCGGTGACCGTGGGGGTCCGGTCCACTGCTCGACTCAGCCCCTCCGGTGTTCACAGCCTCTAAAGGTGCTCACAGCTCCCGTGTGTTTGCCAGCACCCGGATTCCTCCCAGCGCTGCTCAGACCTTGTTTGGCGGGGGAGGGAGCAGTTGTCCCGGCTCTCTCCCACGGACTTAGTGGCAAACCCAGCTGTGGGCCCTGGGCCTGGGCCTGCAGCCCCCGGACCACACGCTGTTCCCTGGGACCCTGCCTTGTTGCAGCACTCTTCTTAGGGTCCAGTCCTTTGGTTCTGCCACAATCCTTGGTCCCCTATTTTCAAAAATGCTGAAGTATGTTGGTTGCTTGCTTCTCTACTCCATAGATCGACCAGGATTTTCTCCCCTGAGCAGAGGGAAGCCGAATCTGCTCCTTCCTACTCTGACACCATCTTAGCCCCCCAGGATATAGTTTTTATAATAGAAGGAAAACATGAATATGGTTGCTTGCAGTGTACAGTTCCGTATTCAGACTTGGTCACTGCTCAGCCCAGAAAGGGAATAGTATAGCTGGTGAAAGAATCTTCCTTATTTTCTCTAGTCCTTAGTGTTGACCACAGACTTCCTCTGATGATGTATCCAGAGCAGTGGTAACACCTTTATCCCTTAAATTAGGTGAGGACCAGTTTGAGAAACAAATGATGGAAAGAAATAAGGAAGGGAATTGGAAGAGATATGTGAGTCTGGAATCATCCTTACCTGACCCTTATGGACCCTCCCAGATTCCATCAGTTCCAGGAAGAGTTTCATTTGGATCATGGCACTATGGATTTCTAATGTTTTTCTTAAATTTTCATAGAACAGGGCAACAGGGAGAGTGGGTGGTGGGGCATAAGGGAGCAGACAAAGAATGAAGAAAAGATAAGCCCAGTTCTGACTGAAAAGGATTAAAGATGGACTCTCTGGGTCCCATTTCTCCCAAGACCCTTAGAACTTAATTCACTTTAGCAAACAGCCACCTAATAGACACTGTGTTCATCTTTGTAGGGTACCAAAGATGAGTACTACATCACTTGCACAATCTGTTGGGGAAGGGATGGCAAAAGCACACAGACAACAAAAATCAAGTGTGGAGTGTGCTAAGTAGTCTAAGAGAGACAAAAGGTGTTCTAGGAGTTCAAAGGCAAGTCTTCACATTTAATTTAGTTTGAGGACTTGGGATGAACTATCAAGTAGATAGTCTTTGAGGTGAACATTAAAGAATGAGTAGGATTCCCACAGACAAAGATAAGCTGGAGAAGCATGTTAGGCTGTTCCTTCATAAGAAAGTCCCAGGTGGTATTATGCAGGCAGAATTCCTTGCCTACTATACTTAAAGAGCTAAGTAGTAAAGACTTCTATGTCTGGGCTTTCCAGTTCTCACAGTGTTGTGAACATAACCCAGAGTACTGTCAGAGCTGTGAGGCAAGTGCTTCCTTGACAAGTCATGTGCAGTATTGGCCAGATACCTGATCAACAAGTATGAGTCTGAACCCAGGATACAGATGAAGTCAGGCCTTTTTCTTCCTCTTAATGGCAAGTAACTAATAGCTATTGGCTAGGGCATCTGGGCAAATGACTATCAAAAACTACCATTTAAGATAGAACATCTTTATAGCTCTGTAACCACTAACTTCTAGGTAGCCAACTTCAGTGGACTAGAAAAAAGCAGAATACTATAAATTTAAGACTTTTTTTCCTCTTCCTATATCTATCAGCATTCATCCAGAGAAATAAAACCAGTAGGAGATATATATTAAGAGATTTACCCTAAGAAATTGCCTTATACAATATGGGGACTGTCTGGGCAAGTCTGAAATCTGTGGGTTAGGCTGTCAGGAAGGGCAGGTTGGAACTCCTGGGTATGAGCTGAAGCAGCTAATCATAGGTGACACTTCTTCATCTTCAGGAAAGCCTCAGTTCTCCTTTTAACATCCTTGAACTAATTATGGACTTTAATCACATTCATAAAATACCTGCATGGCAACACCTAGATTAGTGTTTGACTGAATAATGGGCCTATAGCCTAGTCAAGTTGACATGTAAAATGAACTATCACACCTCTCATAGACCAGACCTGATGTTAGGATGGGGGCAGGAAATATTAACAATGGGATCAGGTAACTTATAGCAATGGCACAGGGGACTCAATCAAAGATACAAAACACAATATATTAAATACATTTATTTACATATATGAATATCTGGAACAGACAAGTCCACAGGAACAGAAAGCAGATTTGTGATTTCCATGAGCTGGGAACAGAAAGGAATAAGGAGTGACTGCTTAATGAGTATAGGGTTTTTGCTTGGGGATGATGTAAATGTTCTGGCACTGAATAGTAGTGATGGCTGCACAACATTGTGAATGTACTAATGCCATTGCATTGTACACTATAAAATGGTAAATTTTATGTTATGCATATTTTTACCATAATAAAAAATAATCAAATGTAATTGTCATTAAGCAGTACTCTGCAAAGCTGGCTACTATGGACTCAACATTGGAACATACCTCTCATTATGGGTTGGCAGGGTGTAATTTAAAAGTGCCAGTTTACTGTGTTTATCTTTGGGGATTCAGATCCTTGACAAGTGGCAGCCTCTGCTCTTCAATACACTTGAGATGGACATTGTTCAAACTTATTGTTCTGAAACCTCAGTTTATAGTATAAGGGCACAGGCAGGTTTCCTTAGACAATTGGAAGTGTATTGAGTAATAAAGATAATACAGGATTGGTGGCTTTCACAGAGCCTGCAATGGAGATCTTCAAATGCAGAAAGATTTACTTTGAGTGTGATTATTGGGAATATGGTCACGAATCTCTGGCCTGTCAGAAAGAAAACTGAGATTTAGCTTGGCTACTGTATGTGGGTTCCTGGGAATATTTTATTGCCATGGCCCTTTTCTTCTCCATAAATGCTGTTCAGACTTGCTCTTTATTGGCAACTGTGATTTGTGGGGCCTTTTCTCTGTGTATAGCATGAGCTCTCACTTGGCTTACAGTGGATGTCAGTATAATGATCCTTTCACAGCAGTGACAGTTCAGAGAAAATGTTTTTCAAATTTGTGCCTACTGACAGACATATATGAATTCCCAACTAGAGTTATGGATCACCAAGAAAATAGGCTCTAACAATGCTCTGGAGCCAAGCAGTGAGATGGACCTTCCCTGGGAGAGGCTACATGGGGCTTATGTTCAGAGCTGATGTGCAGAGCCACACAGGGAAGGCCAGGCTTCTTCTTTCTGAACTGAAAACCACACATGGCATGGCTAATGCCCTCCATACAGAGATTTCCCCTTGGAAATATTTTCAACTACTTTAGAAGCAACATTAAATATTTGAAGTCACTAGGGAGAATCTGTTTATTGGCATAAGTGGGAGTTCAGGTAACTGAGAAAAGCTTTGGGAAGTCCTTTGTTGGGCTTCATTTATGCTACTTTTATAAATTAAAAAGAAAATTTAAAAGTTACTATTAACCATCATGTATGCTGGTTTCATATATAGATGATTTTAGCCTTAAAGAACATATTTTAGATAAAATAAATTTTGGGGGGTATAAATGTTCTCATCCTTAATGGCTCAATGGACATATTAAAAAACTAAGTATAATTTGATGTGGTCCTTTCGAAAAAATTAAATCATTAAACTTATACATCTAAGGCATTCTTTGACTTACTCAGGTTGCTGAGTCCTGCATATGGGAATGTATGAGCAGCTTTACATTTCTGAGAAGAAATTTTCTGCACAAATGTACCTACCAATGGTCTAACAATGTCCAAATGTCCACTGTTAGGATCCACATTTCAGGCTGGCCAATCTCTAGAGACATCTATTGAAATGCAGCTATTTATGAGTGTGATGTGTTATGTTAGAAGTCTAAGATGTGTTAGCACTCCATACATGTAATTTCATTTTTTTCTAACAGTTTGAGGTATGTGTCATATCATAAACTGACACTCGGAAAGGTGAGTAACTTGCTCAAGGTCACACAGATAGTAAGTGACAGGACTGACTTCTTACCCAGGACAGTTTGATCCTCAAACCTTGTCATGTTCTATTGCACCAGCCTAACAAGGAGTTTCAGGATGTTTAGCCACAAAGCTAATGTCTGAGTCTGTCTGAGTTGCCATAACAAACTACCACAAACTAGGTGGCTTGTAAACAACAGAAATTTATTGCTCAGAGTTCTAGAGGCTGGAAGTCAGATCAGGGAGCCAGCATGAGAGTTCCCTTCAGGAGGATGAGGGCTCTCTTCAGGGTTCAAGACTTCTCCTTACATCCTTACATGGCAGAAGGGACTAGAAAGCTCTCTGGGGTCTTTTTTGGTGCGCTAATCTCTTTCTTGAGAACTCCACCCTGGTGATTTTGATACCTTCAGAGGCAGCCTCTCTTCCAAATACCATCACCTTGAGGGTTAGGATTTCAACATATGAATTTTGAGGGAACAAAACATTCACACCATAGCAGCTGGTCACCAGAAAATGAAGGATAGGGTACCTCAGTTTTAAAGAACACAGGGAAGTTTTCTGGTAAGGAAACATGGATAAAGGCAAGTGATTCACTTAAAGTATTTCTGTATTTTTAGAAAACACAGTTTAAGCATAACCTCTGCTTTGGAGCCTTGCCCCCGACATATTATGTTCCACAGTTGACTGTGCTACCTTCCTCTGTGTTCATATGTGTGTAGTCATGCTTGTCATACTTTATTTTACCTGGCATAGAGCCTGACACAGAGTAAGACCTTAATGAGCATTTATTGAATTAATCGGGTACAGGTACCTAGGAACATCTTGGAGAGTGGGAGGACTAGTGGAAGACATCTTGGAGAGTGGGAGGACTAGTGGAAAACCAGAGGTGAGCTAACTGGACTTGAAGACAAGCCAACTATTTCTGTGCTTTCTGAAGATGGATCAGCTGGTACCTGAAATATAAATGTAGTGACAGACTTGATGATAAAATCCAGGCTTTCTATTGATTGTATTTTTAGCTGGAGAGGAGGTTGATTTCCACAATGGTTTTTTTTAAGTAAATGCTTTCATGTATGTTTGTACACTTTACATGCGTTTTTGCCCAAAATGAAAACAAAGAAAGAACTTGCAGAAAGACTTCAGAGAGAGTGAAAATGCAGAGATCATGTGTTCTGAAGATTCAAAAATCCCCACTTTGCCCTCTATGCTAAGGATTGGGTAACTATAGTCAGCAGGCCAAATACCTCTTGCCGTTCGTTTTTGTACACTTGCACAAAAAGTGAGCTAAGAATGATTTTTACATTTTTTTTAGTGGTTGGAAAAAGACAAAAGAATATTTGATGACATCTGAAAATTATATGAAATTCATATGTCAGTGAGCACAAGTAAAGTTTCATTGGAACCCATACACACTGATTCATGTATATGTGATTTGCGGTGGCTGCTTTTGATGTGTGGTTGCAACAGTGACCATATGGTTCACAAAATCCTCAAATATTTACTATCTGTTTTTTTTTGCAGAAAAAGTTTGTCAATTCTGCTGTAAGCTATAATAGTTTGATTCTAAGTCTGGTGGGAAGATAGAATAGTATTTTTTCCATTGTTTCAGGAGCCCTCTTACAGAGCATATTGATTTTATTTATAGATTTCTATTGATTTTTGTTGTTACTTTAATCTGTGTTGTCATGAAAGTCCTGGAATAATTATAGTACATTGTGAAGTTTCATTCTAAATAGTATCTGGAAAATTTCTCATGGCTGATTTTGGTAAAGAAGCTTTAGTTGTTAAATTGCTTTTGAACTTTTTCATCTGAGAGTGAACACTAAGGGGAAAGAAATGCTGAGATGGGCAATAGCAGCCCCTTGGCCTCATGCTACCTCATGGGATGCCACAAGCTGTATAGGCAGCGCTTTGTGCATCTCAAGGAAAGATGTTACAAAAGTATAAGGCATTATTAATAACACACAGAGGGCCTTGAGATAATGATCTTCATCTCTGACTTACAAAATAATACATAACTACTAAAACAATTTAGATCTGATGATTGAATACATGTTCATAATGGGGCCAAAGTACCAAGAAAATCTTGGAGCAATGAGAGAGACAATTGTGATTTCAAGATATATAAATCTGTCTTGATTTTTAAAAAATGACTTCAGGCAGATGCTTCTGAGCAATAAAAGTGAGGAAGCATGGAGAGTAGGGAAATGAAGAAGAAATGCCAATGGTGGGTGTATTTCTGGTATGGTTAACCTATGAACAACTGGGATCTATTTGCTGGGGACACCCTGAGGCACTGTATAGAATTAACCCTCATATTGTCCTCCCAAATGAGGTTGGAATTAGTGAATCCATTATATGATAAAAATGACCTTACCAGGTTTTGCAGTCATCCATTATGCCAGGAGCTTTGTCTAGGTAGTTTTGCATAATTCTGGGGAAAAAATCTAAAAGGGTATATTTAGTAATATTTAAAATTGAGAAACTGAGGAGTTAGTATAAATTATGTAAAGTCACTTAGTAAGTGTTAGGACCAGAATACAGATCCAGGTCTGTCTAACAGAAGGAAAGCTCATGTCCTTTCCTCTGTGCTATATAAGAATGCAATTGCCTCCTACTAAAATTTAACTTGTTTCTAATTTGCAATGTTGGGAGGATCGGTGTATGTCAGGAGACTATACTGCAGTAACAAATAACCCCCAGAATCTCAGTGATTTAACCACAACTTATTTCATTCACAACATGTTCATGAGGATGGTAGGGTGGTTTCATGTTGATAAGGTCCTCACTTGGGAATTCAAACTGATAAGACAATGCTATCTGGCAGAGCTAGCTCTAGATTGAGATAAGTGAGGCACCTCTGGTACTCCTGTCAGGGTCATGGAAGTGCCAACCCTGCATCTACCAGGGGACTTAAGTGCCTCCTTAACTGGGTACCATATTTTGGACCCTGAGAATAAAGATACCTACTACAAAGGAGTCCTAGTGGCTAACAGGCCTCAAATTAAAAAACAAACAACTACAACAAAAAACCCAAAGCCCAGCAGCCATTTCTACACAGGGAACTCTCATGCAATTTGCACTTCAGGGAGAAGTCCGAACTGAAATTTCTGCTTCTCCACTGAACTACTTTCTTGCACTATGTTTCTGCCATCTGAACCAGCCTTTATAAAGAAGTTCCTGGAATCCTGTCTCAGTCCTGGAATAGGACCGAGGTTTCCTTCATCTAATTGGAGCCACACAGCTATCCCCATCAGCTTCTTCACCAACCAATCATGGAAGCTCCATTCTGACCAATCAGGAAAGTGCCTTTTAGACCAATCAAACTGTGAGGATTGGGAGTCCTCATTTGCATGAGGATGAACCAATCAGAACCAGGGGTAGTTACTTATGTCTATGTAAGTTAGCTCCCCTCTGGCTTTGAGAGTGCACATTCTCTTTCCACCAAAGGCTGCATTTCCCAGAAGCAGAGAAGACCAATGCAGAGCAAACTAAAGCAGAGAAAAGCAGATTAGCATGAAGCTGAGCAGAGTAGATCAGGGAGGAGCAGAGCAGAGCTGTCTAGCCAGAGAGGTACCTGGCCCCAGGACCACCTCACAGCCATGCTATTTTCATGCTGTGTTATATCACAATTAAGATGTTTCACCGAATAAAGTTTTTTTCTTCACTGCACCCTAAATTGGGGATTCCTATTGGCACTGAATTGGCAACAATGACCATTAACCACAGGCTCACAACAGGCATCTTGTTTTCTTTACCCTAGTCCAGTCCAAATGGCAGAGAGATGGGAGCCTGGTGAAGCACATGTAGCCTCTTAAAGCTTTCATCAAGGTGATATGCTATTTCTGTTCACAGTTTATTGAAAAAAAAAGTGGGAAGAACACCAGATATTGGTAAATAATAATAATGTCTTCCAGAATAGTTTTGACTTAATTAACTGTTATAAGCCTCCTCCTTTTCTTATTAATAGGTTAACAAGCTTAAGCTATTAAGCAGATCATCATGGCTTGGAGTACATTTTAATTCAGATGTTGATTTTCCTGTGAGGTCTCATGAAAATTCATAGTAACTAAGTGCTGCAGCTGAAAGTTTCTATATTTGAGTATTAGAAGTAGAGTAATAAGGAGGATGCTCTGTAAAAGTTCCTAAGCCTCGTCAGCAATCCAAAGCTAATCTTGAGATTCTGTCATTTCCTAGATGTAATGGGAGACAGAAGAAACAATTATTACCCAAAGATTTCATCTGGAACATGCAATAAGAGCCTTTGGCAGTAGGCACAGTTTGATAATACAGCATGTTGGTGGCAGGGAACTTGTTTACCAATAGCTGAGCTTTTCAGCGTATGGTCCAGTAACTCTTTTTGTTGTAGGCTGCATTTTCTGTGAGCTGGAAAGAAGTGAAACAGTAAATAAAAAGGAACATTAACCATCTCCCCAAAGATCACACACACCATTTCAAAGACATATTTCAAGAACAAAAATGTCTTTGAACAAATAGCAGCAAAGCTGATTGATGACACACATAAAAAACAAGTATCTACTTAGCCCTGTTCAGAAGTCCAAAGAACCCAGGTCTTCTACCAAAATTCTGTTGCCTTGGGGACAAGTTCTAGGGGTCAAAAATGGTGTGGTTTAGTCAGAATTAGAATTTAGGTTTTAGGGAAAGGGTAGGGTAGGAAATCATATTGGGGTGAAAAACTGTTGTATCATTGCATGTTTGTGCACTATAGCATGTATAAATTGTGCAACCATAAGCAAGGCATTTCACTTTGCTTTCTTCACTTTTGAGATGAAACTGGAGGAGCCCTGGCTAGTGTGGCTCAGTGGACTGAGCACCAACCTGCAAACCAAAGGATCACCAGTTTGATTCCCACTCAGGGCATATGCCTTGGTTGAGGGCCAGGTCCCCAGTGGGGGCATGCGAGAGGCATCCACACATTGATGTTCCTCTCCCTCTCTTTTTCCCTCCCTTTCCCCTCTCTAAAAATAAATAAATAAAATCTAAAAAAAGAAAATTAAAAAAAAGATGAAACTGAAGGAGAAGATTGTAGCTCTAAATATGGTGATAACAATAAAGGAAGAGAGTGTTAGTTCAGAGGGATAACAGAACTAAGAAATTTTATTTTTAGGTTAAAAGAGGATTTAGAATACTTGTACTTGGGCTGAGAGAAGGAACTAGTTGAGTTACTGAAGGTGCAGGAGAAAGAAGAGTTCTGTTGTAGCCAGGATGTTAAGGAGGTGGGAGAGAGTGACTTCAGGAGGCCAGTGTGGAAGATTTAGCTCAGAAAGGTGGAGGTGCTCCTGTCTCTAAACTGGAGGGAGGACACAGTGGGGTGAGGATATGGGAGCATCAAGAAGATGAAAAGCCTTGTACCAGCTCATATATCTGCATAGGGTGGGGATGGGAGAGGGGCATACTAAGAAGTAGAGAAAAAGTTTGGAACAACTGTGTGGGGAGTGATTAAGAGAGTTAGCAAGAGAATGGAAACATTTTGGAACATAATGAAGGACTCAAATGAAGTTAAACAACAGGAATTGTGCTGGAGCCAGTCACCATGTTTTTCATTATTTGTCACACCTGGGCAAGGGGTGAAGGGCTCTAAAGGTGAAAGAGGGCAACTCTGGAATTATTGCCCTTGGCAACTTGGCTTGGGAGGAAAACAGAGTTGAGGTTTCCTGTGATCTCTGTGAAGGAGTAGAGAAGGGTTACTGGGCATAAGAGTATAGGAAAGATGGAAGGAAAGGAAGTTTTGGACATGCAGGAACATTAGAGGTAAAACAATACCCATCAAACATGTACTAAGACCTATGAGTGGTTGAAATGGAGTGGGAATTACATTCTCTTTTTGAGAAGGTTGAGAAAGAGGTGGACAGAGTGCTAGACTGAGCCCAATGAGGAAAGGGCCAAAGGCCTATATTTTGATATCCTAGTCCTTAGCATGTTGTCAGGCACATAGAGGATGCTCAGTCAATCAATACGGAAGTAAACTGAGCTGAATATCATCCAGGATGATGGCAAAAGGTGGAGTCAGGAAAAAATTTTACAATGACTAGTCTATAGACCAGGTTGGTATGTGCAGGCTTCATCTCATTCAGAGGAAGTGTCTCTCAGAGGAGGTAACCTAGTTTTTATTCATTTATTTATTTATTTTTTCCACATACCCTGTTGAGGGCTTTTCTCTCCTCTCTTCACAAATGCCTCCACAAATAGGGATAATTTCCCTAATTATACCAGCTGTGCCTCCCACTTCCATAGGAAGGGTTTCTGTAACCATCTTAATATAAAATTTTATCCTGCTTGCATGTATGAATACATTTTATGGTCATGGCCTTCACTATATTCTTGATACAGAGTCATTCCTAGAAATCCAGTAAATATAATACAGAGAAATGAAACAGAAATGAGAACCCAGCTAGTTTGTATTAGACATGGATGAGTTCATTGTGGATTACTGAATTTTGAAAAATATCCAGCAAAGAGTAAATAAATAAATCAAATAGCCAGCACTGCTGAATATAGATTTTTTCAGCTTGTTTTGCTAAGTGTGGATGGTTGTTAATTACATATTTATAGCTTAATTATGAATGTCCTGAAGCATGTTTTCTAAACGTAATGAAGTCTGGACTACGTAGGGCCCTCTTGCTGCATTATTTTCTATTAAACTTTATCTGACAAGTGGTTTAAGTCTGCTGTGGAGTTTGTGGATTAATTATATTGGGATGATTTACCTGGGTTGTCATGATCAAACTAAAATGCCAGAAAGACATTCTTATTTTTGAGAGATTCTGTAAAGTTTTTACTTTTACTTCATAGAAATAATGCATTTGATTTTCATAGAGGACTATTTTGGTGTTGACTTCTGAGGGGCTTATCTAATGGGCTATGTCAGGGCAACCCTTTAATTTCTAGTTTAGGAATTAGGTGCATTGTGTTTAACTCGTACCTTGAATGTACATATTTCTTATTCCCCTATTTAAAAAATTATTGTTGTTCAAGTACAGTTGTCTCCATTTTCCCCCCTCCAGTCCCCACCTACCCACCCATCCCCACCTCCTACCCTCAATTCTACCCCCTTTGGCTTTGTCCATGGGTCCTTTATACATGTTCTTTGATGACCCTTCCCCTACTTGCCCCATTATCCTTTTGCCTTACCCTCTGGATACTGTCAGTTTTTTTCTTTACTTCAGTGTTTCTGGTTATATTGTGTTTGCTTATTTGTTTTGTTGATTATGTTCTGCTTATAGGTGAGATCATATAGTATTTGTCTTTCACCTCATGGTTTATTTCACTTAGCATAATGCTCTCCAGATCTATCCATGCTGTCATAGGGGGTAGGAGTTCCTTCTTTCTTTCCGCTGCATTGTATTCTATTGTATAAATATACCACAGTTTTTTGATCCACTTGTTTACTGGTGGGCACTTAGGTTGCTTCCAACACTTGGCTATTGTAAATTGTGCTGCTCTGAACATTGGGGTCCATAGGTTCTTTTGAATTGGTGTTTCAGGATTCTTAGGGTACAATTCGAGCAGCGGAATTACTGGATCAAAAGGCAGATCCATTTTTAGTTTTCTGAGGAAATTCCACACTGTTTTCTACAGTGGCTGCACCAGTCTGTGTTTTCATCAACAGTGTACTAGGGTTCCTTTTCTCCATAATCTTGCCAGCACTTATTGTCTGTTGATTTGTTTATGATTGATTGCCATTCTGACTGGTATGATGGCCACTTCTGACTGAAGTGGTATCTCACTGTGGTTTTAATTTGCATTTTTTGATGGCTAGTGATACTCAGCATCCTTTCATATATCTCTGGGCCCTCTGTATATCTCCCTCAGAGAAGTATCTGTTCAGGTCCTTTGCCCATGTTTTAATTGGATTATTTGACTTCCTAGAGTGGAGTTGTGTGAGTTCTTTCTATGTTTTGGAGATCAAAACCTTGTCCAAGGTATCATTTGAAAATATATCTTCTCATACAGTTGAGTCCTTTTCCATTTTGCTAATGTTTTCTTTAGCCGTTCAGAAGCTTTTTATTTTGATGAGATCCCATTTGTTTACTCTTTCCTTTATGTCCCTTGCCCTAGGGGAAATGTCGGTGAAAATATTGTTGCATAGAATATCTGAGATTTTCCTGCCTATATTCTCCTCTAGGACTTTTATGGTGTTGCAACTTATATTTAAGTCCTTTATCCACCTTGAGTTTATTTTTCTGTAAGTTGGTGGTCGAGTTTCATTTTTTTCCCCATAGCTGTCCAGATCTTTCAAAACCAGTTGTTGATGAGGCTATTTTTACTACATTTTATGCTTTCCATTTGTTAAATATTAATTGACCCTAGAGACTTGGGTTTATTTCTGGGCTCTCTATTCTGTTCCATTGACCTATGTGTCTGTTCTCATGCCAATACTAGACTGTTTTTTTTTTTACTATGGACTTGTAATATAGTTTGATGTCAGGTATTGTAATCTCTCCTACTTTGTTCTTCTTTTTCAAAATTGCTTGGGCTCTTCAGGGTTGTTTATGGTTCTATATAAATTTTTGAAATATTTGTTCTATATCTGTGAAATATGTCATTGGTATTTTAATAGGGATTGTACTGAATCTCTAAATTGCTTTGGGTAGTATGGACATTTTGATGATGTTAATTCCTCCAACCCATGGACACAGTATATGCTTCCATTTATTTGTATCTTCCTTAATTTCTTTCTTCAGTGTTGCATAGTTTTCTGATTAAAGGTCTTTTACCTCCTTGGTTAGGTTTATTCCTAGGTACTTTATTTTTCTTTCTGCTATGGTAAATGGGATTTCTCCCTGATTTCTATTTCTGATATTTCATTGTTAGTATACAAAAATGCCTTCAATTTCTGAATATTGAGTTTGTATCTTGCTGTTTTGCCAGATTCACTTATTGGCTGGAGTAGTTTTTTGGTGGAGTCTACAGGTTTTTCTCTTTTTTAAAAAAATATTTTATTCATTTATTTTTAGAGAGAGAGGAAGGGAGGGAAAAAGAGAGATAGGGAAACATCAGTGTGTGATTGTCTCTCCTGCACCCCCATACTGGGAATGTGGCCGGCATCCCAGGTATGTGCCCTGACTGGGAATTGAGCCAGTGACTCTTTGGTTTGCAGGCTGGCCCTCAATCCACTGAGCCACACCAGCCAGGGTCTATAGGGGTTTTTTTATACACTATTGTGTCATCTGTGAACAGTGACAGTTTTACTTCCTCCTTTCCAGTTTGGATTCCTTTTATTTCTTTTTCTTGTCTGATCACTGTGGCTAGGACTTCCAATATATGTTGAATAGAAGCAGTGAAAGCAGACATCCTTATCTTGTTCCTGATCTTAGTGGGAAAGCTTTAAGTTTTTGCCTGTTTATTCTCCTATTTTTAAATTAGAGAATTAGTATATTGTTACACTCTAGCTTCTGTGTCTTAAGATGGGATTCAGTCTTAATTTCTATCTGATACTAATGCTGGGTCAGATAAAAGGGGCTGTTCATGACTTTGGGACATCGATGATCAGAATTTAAGCAAGCAGAAAATGGATACTACTGTCTTTTTGATGACCACAGCTAAAACTAGTAGATTTGGAAGCATCCACGTAATGATGTGTGTTTTCCAACTTGGAAATTCTAGAGCTTGCATAGTATTAGAAAAAAAATGTGTGTGTATTTGGTTTATTTGTTTGGTTTTGGTTTTGGCTTCCCAGACATATAAAATTATGTGTGTCTTGAAAATAAAAGTGGTTGTTGCTTAAGGCATTGCTGGGACTGAAGGAGGGGGGAGTATCTCATAGTAGAAATTTAAAAATATTTTATCTAAAGACAGAGGGCAAAAAATGCACAGATGCAATTATCTTTTTACTAAAGTAACTACATCTCCCAGGCTTACTTTCCTCTCTTACTTTTCAACTTTAAGCCTTTAACCCAGAAGCACTGAGAAGTCTGTCATTGTTGTTCTGTGAACCCAGCTTTCCTCTCATTGAGCATTTAGTGCTCTTGCTAGGTTGTTTATCCATACAGCAGTATGGAGTGAAGCTGTGATTTAGGTGCACCATGGAATTTAGGAGGGCTGAATTAGGAGGCCTCACCAGGCAGCCTTTGCCATTGGTCTTGCATTTTATTTTTCCCAGCAGGGCAATTTCAGTTTGAAAACTTTTTCCCTCTGGTTACATTTCTGTCCAGCTTCTTTTGGAAGGTGTGAGGGAGAAAGGAAGGAGGGTACCTGAATGGTTCAGTTTGGGACTTTCAAGACTCTGATTTTAGCTTATCAAGAAGCTACAAAACGTTACCCAAGACAAGAGGCTTGTACACACCCAGCTGTCTGAAAGGGGTGGGAGAAGCTGGGACCCACTTCTCTGGCTTGCACTCTGTTCCTTTAAGCTCACCAGCACTTCCTGACTCTAATTTATTTCTTTGTCCCTGCCTCTGTCTAAGCCCCTCCCTCACCCCTTCCCCAACTGCCAGCCCCATCATCTTTGTTGTTTCCAGACATGATTGAGTGTGCACATGTGTATGTGTGCATGCGTGTGTTTTGTTTTTGTTTGCACAGCATCCCACAGACCAGCAGATCTATGGTTCCCATAAGAATACCTTATTTTGGATACCTCTGTACTGGCCTCCTAGAAGGGCATGGCCAGTTCATTCTGTACTGGTACTAATATTTATAAAGTGCCTGCTGTGTGCCAAGCACTACACATATATATTTAATTTGTGGTAGGACAATTTAATATTGTAGCTGTTAACAGTTATGAAGCATTTGCTATGTGGCAGATGCTGTTCTATACACTTTTTGTATAGTATTAACTTCCTTTATAATCTCAGCAATTCTCTGAGGATTATATCAGTCAGGGCCTATCCAGTAGACAGAAACCACACCATTTAAAAATAGCATTATTGAGTATGTTTTACAGACCATGAAATTTATCCATTGTAAATATAAAATTCAATGATTTTTAGTAAGTGTATATAGGATTTACAGGATGTAGAGGGTAAGTTTTAGAGGACTTCTATCACCAGCCCCCCAGATTTCCCCAAGCCTCTGTGCAGTCAATACCTGTTCCTATTCCCAGCCTCATACAACCACCAGTCTGCTTTATATCTTTATAGACTTACCTTTTCTGGACATTCCATATAAAAGGAATCATATAACATGTGGTTTTTGCATCTGGTGCCTTTCACTAGCATAATGCTTTTGAACATCATCTATATTGTTGCATGTATCCGAAGTTTGCTCTTTTTCATTGCTGAATAAGATTTTAGTCTGTGAATATAATACATTTTTTTATGATTTCCTCAATTGATGGACATATACATTTTTCCAGTTTTGACTATTAAAGTAAATAATGTGGGCATATGTTTTCATTTCTTCTGGATATGACTGGAATTACTTCCTGGTATGATATATTTTTGTATAAATTTTTATGTATAACTTTTTAAGAAACTACCAAACTCTTTTTAAAGAATATATTTATTTATTTTTAGAGAGGGGAAGGGAGGGAGAAAGAGAGGGAGAGAGAGATCAATGTGTGGTTGCCTCTTGAGTAACCCCCAACTGGGGGCCTGGCCCACAACCCAGGAATGTGCACTGACTGGGAATCGAATCAGTGACCCTTTGGCTTGCATGCCAGCACTCAATCCACTGAGCCACACCAGCCAGGAGGAAACTCTTTTCCAGAGTGGATGTACAATTTCACATTTCCATAAGCAGTGTATGAAAGTTCCAATTTTTCTGTATTCTTGCCTATACTTGGTATTGTCTGTCCTTTTGATTATGGCCATATTAGTAGGTATGTTATAGCATCTCATTGTGGTTTTAATGTGCACTTCTTAAATGAATAATGATTTTGGGCATCGTTTTGTGTGCTTGTTAACAATTCACATGTATCATTTGGTAAGTTGTCTATCAAGTCTTTTCCTTATAATTTGCTTTCTTATTTTTGAGTTGTAAGCCTTCTTTATATTTTCTGGATAAAGTTTTTGTTAGATATATAATCTGCAAACATTTTCTCCCAAGCTATGTCTGGTATTTTCACATATCAGTTATTTTAGTAGAGAATATTTAATATGAGGAATTATTAACCATGTAAATATACATGTTAACTCTGTACTGAAAAACTGAAAAGGCAATAAAGAACAAAAAAGCTTTACAGAGGCAACCGCTGCAAGAAGCAGCAGAGGATGAAGGAGCAAAGGGGCAAGGTTAAAATTATAAGACTTAGAAGCTTGGAGAAGGGGCTAAAAGTTAGGCTTCCAAGGAGACTATGCAGTGCAGTGTGCTGGTGCATAAGGGAGGGGTACAATAAGGCTGGTTCTTAGTATGTTGGAAAAACTGCAAACTGTAATCAACTGCTACTACTGGAATGAAGCGCAACTGTTGGGAAGAAGAGAGGTTAGGGCAACTGACGGGAAGATCAAGAAGTCCCTTTTTCCTCCCCCACCCTTCCAGTCTCTCTCTGGCCTCCTTTACCCCAACCCCTGCCCCCACTTTGCCCCATTAGCAGAGCCTAACAAGGAGCAAGATGACAAAGCAGAAATGTGGTTTACAGAGTCTCAGCCCTAACACAAAGAAGAGAGTACAGAAGTATGGGTTTGAAGGTGATAGACAACAGCTTAATAACTAACATGGGTAGATGGCATCATTTCTGTTAGGGTGGTCAGTGATGAGGCCTGTGAAAGAATTCACAAGATAACCAGAAGGGAGGTGGGAGGGAGTATGAGGGGACAAGAGGGAAGGGTTTTTAGGAACAACTATAAAGGACACATGGACAAAACCAATGTGGGGGTGGAATCAGGGGAGGGAGGAAGGAATGGCTGGGGTTGGGGGAGATTGGTGGGGGGAAAATGCAGACAATTGTACTTGGACAACAATAAAATAATGTTAAAAAAAGAATCCACAAGAGAAGAAAGTTCAGAGTAAAGTTTTTATTTTACTTTTCCCTAGAGAGGGAAAGGGCTAGGTGCAGAGATATGCACCAGCCCTAAGGGGTTAGGGCTTTGAACTTTTCCAGTAACAGGGTGGTTGTAGAGAATGATATTTCAGTTAAGCTGCAACTTGTTTTGATGTTGTCTTAGAATGCAGGGTCTGGTTGTTTGGTTGTTGTGGTCTGGTATGTCCTAAGTCCCCCCGACCCAAGCCTCTGTGACTTCAGGGCACTTCCAGTAATTTTCTAGTCCTGAGGATAAAAGCTCATAAATAGTTAGGTTAGTCATGCCTTATGGGGTCCAGCTGGCTCTGGCAAAGAGGGCTTGAAAAAGGGTCTTTTGTCCTATTAATTCCCATTTTACAGATGAGGAAACTGAAGAATAATGAAGTCATTCCCTAGGATATTCAAGCTGATAAATAACAAAGCTGGAATCTGAACTCACATGTCTGGATCCAGAGCCCATTTTCATAACTGCTACATTGGTCTGCCTCTCTGTACCCACCACATGTTGTAATAAAACATGGTCTGCAAACAATACTCCTTCCTTTTGTAAACTCTTGGATCATCTGTGGTCCTATGGCCTTGTTTGGGTGTGGGGGGGAGCTACCATATTTCTGCTGAATTCTTGAAAGCATGAAAGAATTGTAAAATTCTGGATTCTACTTAGAGAAACCTCAAACAGTGAACTGTGGCTCCAGTCTTCAAAAGAAGCCAATCCACCTTGTTTATTCCATTTCTTTTTCATAACTGTTTCCCACTTTCAACTCTAAAGTTCCCACAACATTAGAATGGCTTACTAGTAAGGATACATGTTATTTTTTTCTCTTGGTGTTATCCATGGGGAATAAGGGCATTTGGCATTAGAGGAGAATCATTTGGAAATGGTTCTCTCAGGGCAAGGGTCTAATTGATTTGATTCTGTTTTCTAGATGATTATGTCTTTCCTAATTTTTAGTTGCCTTCTAGTTCTCTGAGTTTCAGAATATAGCTTAGTATTTTCATTTTGAACTTGATGCTTTCATTGCTTAACTTGCAAATTCTGGAATAGTAACATTACCATGACTTTTTCCAACTGAGGAACTATGTAAATTTTCTTTTTTTTTTTCAGATAAGTCCCAATATGGATGTTACATAATATAGATGCATGATCAATAGTAGGCTGTGTGGTACTCTTGTGCTTAGAATTTGAAAGTAAAAATTTTGGATACTTACAAGAGTATATAAATACATAATTTTACATAGACAAACAGTGTTGCAACAACTAGAAAAAAGATATGGATGTCTGGGATATATACATAGCTTATGAGCATTCCCCATTGTATGAATATACGTGTAGGATATATATATTTTCCATAACAGATTTATCCAGCCCAAAAGTCTGGACCAGAATTATCTTGCTTCATATTCAGAACCTCAGAGAGGATAAAATTTTTGGTAGGTGGCTTGTTAATAGCCAGTTCATTCTTTTTGTTTTTCAGTGAAAGTTACAGTCCACTTAAGAATAACCTAGCTCTTTCAGAACTATTGCCTCTTTGGTGATAATTTGTTACTATTCCAAGCAGCTATTTAAAACATCAAGAATTCAGCCAGAGTGGTCAGGACTTAAATATGACTTCAGTCTTGTAGCTGGAGGTACATGTCCACACACAACATAATCAGCCTCTAACAGCCTGTGTGCTGGTGAGGAGGCTACTCTCTCATATGTATTTTATCTTTTAGGCTCTTCTCTTTTCTGATCAGGGAGCCTATGAAATGGAAATTCAGGGTTGCAGTTATGAATGTATGATGTTGATGTGGGACCAACAGGAGCAGTAAATCTTGCATCTAAATATTAGCATGGTTCTTAATTCATCCGTGACTTCAATGTTCCCAGGATGCTGCTCACATTCTATTATATTTAGGATCAGCTGGTTGTGATTTCATTATATATTATCCAGTGAATGGCAGAATAATGAATTAATCCAAATAAAACACTCTGTGACTGTCATTGACCATACTTCTGAGTAAAGGAAAATTTCAATGGCTTAACATGCATTTCCCAAAGTTTTCCCAAGAGATACTTAAACAAACAAACAAACAAACAAACAAACAAACAAACAAACAGTTCCATTGGCAAGTAAGTTCTTGAAATGCTGCATGTTCTAGTTCTCTACTAAATAATCATAAAGCACATTAACATAGTGAAGATACTGAGAAGTCTCATGATGAATAGTGCTGGTGAATTTTGTTAATCCAACATGTCCTACTTATTTGACTATTAGCCCTTTTCTTCCAAATATCTAATGGAATAGTGTATCCATTTGGTATATTATGCTTTAAACAAAGTTTTCAAGATACCGGGTAATTGTATATCTGAAATAACAGAGAAAAAAGGTTTTCTTTACTTATTTGCACAGTAGCAGTCATGATTTCAGGAAAAATTATGCAATAAATGAAGTAAATTTTTAGTTGGATGAAAGTAGGAAACACTCAATTCAAAAGTATTATATATATTTTAATACTTCTGAAATTATTTTTGCTTTCTATTTATTGATGCTATGTTACATTCTACCATCCTTTCAATTCCCAAGCTGGGAAGAAACATGCCTTGAATATTTATTGATTTGCAGGGTGACTCTGTTATCTATGAATAGATATTGAATTTTTTTTGCAGACTAAGTGTGAGGGGTGTCTTAATTTCCATTCCTGGAAATTAATGGAAATTAAGACACATAGCCAATCTCTGTTATTCTAGGTGGGGAGGGGAGCTGTGGCTACACTCCTCCTCCTTATTGCTAGAATATATGGTGAATTATATAGTTTTAGTCATTTTGCCAATAATATTTATAACTATAAATATTTATATCTATAATTCAGAATGTGTAGTTTTTTCCTTGAAAGTTCTAGGTGTCCTGCAAAGCAAGTTAGCGTTGTTGTTGGTATGCAGTATACCTTGGTTATGACTTTAAAATTTTGATATATGATTTAGCATAAAGCTTAAGTTTTTTATTGGATATTTTGTTGAAGAGGACACACACACACAAATATCACAAATTGGCTACATTTTCCCAAATATCTGGATAGTTTTTAGTTCACAACTAACTCCATCAGGACTGCAGGAAAGTCAAAAATATACCAAACTGTTATGGATTGTAGGGGACTGAATGCATTGTGACATCTTGTAAAGTTCCATGCCTTGTTTAATCACAGGATAGAAGGCATGAATTTGCTGACTCACCAGCCATTTTAGGTGCCTGATTTAAACCATCCCTGGAAAGGTGACTGAGAGGGATCATGGGGTCCTGTTAGATGCTCAATACCTCTTGCAACACACACTTAATTGTTAAAATGTCTTTATTTCTCCACTTATTTGTCATTTGGAGGGAGACATAGCTCCATTCTTCTTCTTTTTAAAAAATCTTCATCCAAGGATGTGGGTCTTTTTAAAATGGATATTTTAGAGAAAGAGGAAGGGGGAGACATAGCTCCATTCTTTATAGGAAAAAGAGGGAAGTCAGGTTTTGATGTCTCACAAAGAGTCACATAGTTAGGAGGAAAAGGAATAGTTTAAGGAATTTCAAATTGAATGCTTGGAAAAGCATCTTTTTTCATACTTTTTATTCTTTGGAATCAATTTTTAAAGTAATGACAGAAGCCTCATTGTTTGGAATACTTAACACTATCTACTGGATTTTCTAAAGAATCAACTTGGACCTGTGAAGAACTGGGTCAATTAACCTAAGTTGACTCTCACCATTTTCTGTGACAGTTGGCAAAACAGTGACCGTTCCACATTTCACTCCCACCCTAAATTGTCAGCAGTGTGTCCTTCGCATCACATAACCCCTGGGAAGGACAAATCTAAATATTAAAAGAAACTAATAATGCTTCCTAAATTTCCTTTTGTCTTCTCAACAAAAATAGCTAAGCTTTTATTTACCTTTAACTTAGAAACCCAGAGTTTATGTGCTGGTGGCTTCTTCAATTCTTAAAAAAAATTCCATGTTGTGAAAATAAAATGTATACAGCACTGCCCTAGAATTCTGGACTTACCCAAATGAAATTTCCTTTTAGTCTAGTCTTTTTAAATATCAACACTTTGGGAGTATAATTTTCATATGAGAAAATGTACTTATTTCAAATGTACAGTTGAGTTTTGACAAGCTATACACCTAAGCAACACTATCAAAATCAAGAGTTAGACTACTTTCACCACCCCCAAAACTTTCTTCCTGCCCCTTTGCAGTTGTCCCCCTTATTCTTGACCCAGGCAACCACTGCTCTACTTTCAGTCATTATAGAAAGTTGAATTGTTCTTGAATTTCAGAGCATTGAAATATATAGTATGTTATCTTATGCCTCTTTGCAGAACATGCTTTTCAGATTTATCAAAATTATTGTGTTTATCAGTAGCCCATTTCTTCTCATCACTGAATAATATTCCATTGTATGGTTATACTACATTAGCTACCTCTTGGTGAGCATGTATGTTGTTTCTAGGTTTTAGCCATTATGAATAAGCTGCTATAAGCATTCAAAGTTTTCCAATTACAGTTTGCTTTCAATATTATTTTGTATTAGTTTTAGGTGTACAACATATTCCCCTGATATTTCTAGTACTCACCTAGCACCACACCTAGTTATTGCAATATTATTGACTATATTCCTTATGCTGTATTTTACATCCCTATGACTATTTTGAATTGCCATTAATTTGCATCTTTTAGTGTACTAATTGGCCACTAATATATCTTCTGTAAATATTTTCAACTCTTTGTAAGAGTTTGGTGTGAGAGTCTTCATATATCCTTTATATCACTCAATTGATGTATATGTAGACCTTGGATATTTTCTCCCAGTCTGTGATTTGCCTTTTAATTTTCTCTTTAATGGAATCTTTCAGAGTTGAGTTACTGTTTTTCTTTTATGCTTTAGGTTCAACTTATTCTCAAGCCTTCCAACACATATTTTAGTGAATTGCTTCTAAATTCTGAAACCAGGAACCAATCAGATCATGTGAGACTGCTGACTTTAATTTTATAAACTTAGCACAGAAGTTTGAAAGAAATAGTGCCAGATGGCCTGGAGATACAGACCTTGCTATTTCCTTCCAACTTCAGTCCAACCAGGTCCACTTCTAGGGCAAGCTTGAAAATCTAAATTGATTGGCAGATCCCTGGTGCTATTCCAGGATAGAGCCAGGTCTCCAAATTGGTCTCTCAGGGAACTCAATGTATTTTGGGGGAATAGTGTACACTTCCTGGGCCCTTGTCAGTGCAGACCCCTCTGAACCAGAGCACACTGTTGACGTAAGAGAATGTCCCTTGCAAGTTGTAAGTGTGCCTGTCTATTCTGATGTTTTCTTTAACACAAAAATGATGTTACTCTCTTATTCCAAGAGGCTAGTACTGTCTTTGAAATAATAAAATGCTTCTTTTCTTTTAAATCTTAGGTAAGTCAACTATTTTAATTGTCCAAGCTGGTAGCAAGGAAGCAGGACACCCAAGGAGGAAAGTGGTATAACGGACATATTGGCTAATGAACTTTCCTGTTGGTGAACTAGTTAATGCCCTCATATAAATATGTAGATCCAATTTGAACTTGAACGAAAATAGATAGCAGGAAAGGGCTTCTCAGCATAGCCACTGTTATGCTATGTTGAAGAAACAGTGATGTGGGTGAGGCCACAGTCAGGGACCCTCAATCACAATAATATCCCAGCTTTTACCAAATCTCTTGCTTATCATGATTGGAAACACAATAGTTGAGTATTTATTGGACTATTTATATGAAAATCCTCTGATTGGAGCAGAAGCATTGAATTCTACTGCTGGTATAGATTGAATGGGAAAAATATTACTTTATGTTTGTTGATATCATAAAGTCTTATCTGTTTCATTGTGATATACAAAATCTGTCCAGAAGGTATCCAGCCATGTAATGCAAAAGATATAGAGACATTTATTGAAAAAGATAGAAGATACAAGAAACATTGTACATAGGACAATGACACTTTAGCCCCCTTCAATGTAGGCACCTTGGGACCTCACAGTTCTCCCAATCGCCATTAGCTGCCCTGTTGTATTTTCCTGAATCTCATTGATGGTCTGAAATCTCTTCCCTTTCAAAGGTGATTTTAGTTTTTGGAAAAGCCAGAAGTCGCAGGGCACCAAATCTGGGCTGTAGTGGGGCTGAGTCACCTGGCAATTTGATTATTTGCCAAAAAACTCTGTGTGAGATGTGGTGCATGAGTAGGCACATTGTCATGATGAAACTGCCGATCACCAGTTGCCCATTGCTGTAGCTTTCTAAATCACCTGAATTTCTTCTGTGGAAGAATGCTCAAGCTTAATGCAAAATTTGATGCAGATTTGTTGTTCTGTTTACTGAGTCATTTTGAAGGCAACAGCCACATATTACACATTCTCAACAGCTAGTACAGTGAAGTTGTCATTGTTCATACATGCTCATTCCAGTCCACTCTCCTTGGCTGCCAGGCTACACTGATGCCATTCAAACCATTCTTGTTATATTAACAATGGCTGGACTCTTTCCAGATAGACTTCATATATCATATTCTTCTTAGTAAGCATAGTGGTTAAGAGCACTGGATCTAAGATCAGACTGATTTTTTTCCCATCATAACTCCATCACTTACCAGCTATATGACCTTGAACATGTAACTATATATTCTTTGAGCCTCAGGTTTCTCAACTGCAAAATGGGGATATAACAAAACTCATATCAAAGTGTTTTTTTATGAATATTCATTCAAATAAACCATGTGCCTGGCATGTAGTAGTGAGTCCTTAATAAACATTAACTATTACTTTAATTAAAATAATACATATGTAGCTATATTAAGAGAGGAAAATTAAGAAATGTCAGATATGGAAATGGGGAATAATAATCCAGCACATGATAACTGAAATTTTTGTAGAAGGTTTAAGAACAAATGGAACATAAACAATATTTATTTTTTGTTTTTTTAAAAGATTTTATTTATTTATTCTTAGAGAGGGAAGGGAGGGAGATAGAGAGAGAGAAAGAAACATAATTGTGCAGTTGCTGGGGTTTATGGCCTGCAACCCAGGCATGTACCCTGGCCAGGAATCGAACCTGCAACACTTTGGTTTGCAGCCTGTGCTCAATCCACTGAGCAACGCCAGCCAGGGCTAATATTTATAAATATAAATATAAGAAAACATTCCAGGGCTCGAGGAAGACCTGAATCTGCAGATTGAGAGGGTTTACTGTGTTTCAGGAAAAAAAATCATGAAAATAACTGTAATCTAAACATATCAGTGTGCAATTTTTGAATTTCAAGAAAAACTAAAAATTATGGCAAGTATTTAGCAAGGGAAAAATATTTCTATGAAGAAATACAAAGTCAAGCTAGCCAATGACATCTCCATAAGATGAAGACCATACATCAATAAATTTTCAGGAGAAATGTTTGTGACTGAAAAATTGTAAGCCATATATGCCTAAAAAAATCAGAGTCATTCTCAAATTTGGAAAAGCTTAGAAAATATGTCATTTATAAAAAATCCTGAAAAATTTACTTACTATTATTCTGTAGCCAAGAAAGAAGAAAGAAAGAAA
The DNA here is from genome assembly GCF_019186645.2 of Phyllostomus hastatus. Lineage (NCBI taxonomy): Eukaryota > Metazoa > Chordata > Mammalia > Chiroptera > Phyllostomidae > Phyllostomus > Phyllostomus hastatus. The sequence continues at coordinate 46,290,807 of NW_025334041.1, forward strand.
GAAAGAAAGAACAAAAGGAATCATTGTGAATACTGAAATCAGTTGTATACATTTAATTCTTAATTGTTGAAAATCAGTTTAGTAGAATGTACTGAGTAGAATGTAGTTGCAATAAATAAATATTAAGAGAGAAGATAAACACTAATTTAGTATTATAAAGTTGGTAGAAAATCCTAAATTATTTTTAAAAATAGCCTATGTGAGGAGTAGTAAGGAGAAAAATAATAAACAACTTAATTTTTTAACCAGAGGAGAAGGAATTAATAAGTACTGTTTCACTCTTCTGCTGATAATTACATACAGGCTCAATGTGTATTTAAAGCTGAAAGGTACTTATAAGTAGAATTAGAAGTACAACTATAACTTTCAAAAAGCATAGGAACTGCAAATTGTCATGCATGATGGGTGAATTTTAAGGCATATAAATTATACATCAATAAAGCTGTTTTTAAAAGTCACAGGAATAAAATATAATCCATGTTACAGAAGACAAACTACAAAGGAAAGAGCAAGGTATTATACCAGATAAAAATCTTAAAGCATGATGATGAGATTAAAACCCAGCATTCACTTATGACTGTATTCAGGTTATGACTATAAGTTAAAACAAGTGTTATTCATCTATGTACTGACCAAAATTTACAGATCAAGTCAATTAAATAACAAGGGAGTTCAGCAGAATGCTGTATGTCAGAGCAGATGTTAAATAGAACAATAATTTTTTTAAAAAGAAAAAATACAGTGACTCAAAAAGGCCTACTACTTTTGAGCTTCTAGCATTTCCCTCATATATGCTTAAAAGTTTTTTTTATATTCCCATATTATGCTACCCAATACATAAAGATCCATGACTATTGTCTTTTTATTGTGGACTATAGCCCTTATCAATGTAAATGATCCCCTTTTCTCCATTTACTGTTTTTTACCTTCCTTGCATCCATTCTGAGTGCTCCCTCTCTCCTTCTGTCCTTCCTTTCCTTTGCAACATGCAGTTATTGAGTATTTAGTCTGTAGCAGGCACTTCACTTGTTTTGGATATAAAGTTGTAAGTAAAACAAACATGGTCCCTGCTCTCATGGAACTTAAAATCTAATGGCAAATTAAGATTGTAATTCCTGTTTTCATTGTTTTCCTGATAAATATCTGCTCATCCATTTACTATAAAACATTTTACAAATGAATAATGTTAAGTTGATTTTGACTTGAAAAAAATCCAATCTCATTCATGGAAGGCTTGGTGTTGGGTAAATATTATTGCTTCTATTGGAACAGATGCTTTGGAAAGATGAGACACTAATTTGATTAAAACTGCCAAAGATTAGCATAAAAGAGTACACCCTCATTCATTATTTAAATTAGCCTTAGGAAAGAAATTGTGGGGCAGACAAAAGTATATTTTGTTCCCTATGCCTGCTGTGGGTCCCTAGACCCCATTCTTGGATACTTAGACCTCCCTTACCCCACCATACATTCACCCTTCTACTCGATATTGGCTCCTCAGACTCATTCAGGCACATGGATGCAAAGAAAATTCTTGATTGTCTAGGGAACAGTTCTCAGTGTTTTCCCTGGACCAGTACCATCAGCATCACCAGGGAATTTTGTTAGAAATGCAAATTCTTGGGCTGTGGTCCATATCAACTAAATCAGAGACTCTGGGGCCCAACAGTTTATGTTTAACAGGTTCTTCAGCTGATTCTGATCTAATGGTTCTCAGTCTTGCTGCATACTGAGTCAGTCACCTGGGTACCTTTGCTAACTACTGATGCCAGGGTCCCACTTCCCATGATGCTGCCTTTAATTGTTCTTGGATGTATACTGAGCATCAAGAGCTCTGAACCTGTGCAGCAAAGTACCACCGCCTAGATCTTTACTAACTGTCATTCTCTGTATACCCCATTTCCGATACCCCATTCTATATATCCTATGTCCAATTTCTACAAAGAAATCTGAAAAACAAAACTGCCAGCTTCATTAACTTTCATACTGTGGTGAGATGGTAGGCAAAGTGCTTGCCTGGGCTTCCAGACAGATGGCCCTGATTACTGTTCAGGACTCCAGCACTTACCTGCTGTGTGATTGTCAGCAGGTTATCTCACTTCCTTATGGCTCAGTTTTCTCATCTGAAAGTATTAATCAAAATGCTTGTTACATACTTATCATGTGTCAGCCACTCTTAAAGACATTTTAAATGCAATAATTAGTGTACTGTTCACAGTTGTTCTATGAAGTATGTATGTACACTATTTGCCTCATTTCACAGATGAGAAAACTGAGGAACAATGAGGCACTACTATCTCACAGGACCAGGCTTCAAGTCCAGGCTGTCTACTTCTATGTGCACGTTCCTGACCAGCATGCCATAATGCCTCATCATAATGATAGTATCAATTGGACCTCATGAGGTTTTTGTGAGGATCAGTTGTAGTAATGAACGTAAAACTCCCTAGGAGTGCTTTAATATCTGTGCCTTTCCTCCTGGGAATTGTGATATTTTACTATCAATTCCTCTAGAGGCTTCTGTTTAACACAGTAACTCTGATGCAGAGGTTTCAGGGGCCAAGAGAAACTATGGGTGGGATCTTGGGCCATAGGACTGTCAGTTCCTCTTACAAATTAGTGGCTTCCTAATCTGCTTAGACATAGGCTGGCCTTGTCAATCATCATTGAAGTTAATTTTTAAGAAGGTACCTGCTAATCTGTCCCTGTGAGTATACTTTTACCCAGATACTCAGATGAACCAGCATTTCAAGAACTTCCATTTAACAGTTTTTGCCCTGAGATCTTAGGATTTCATTAGCATCTGCAGATTAAATACACAGCACCTGGCTTCTCTTTCAAAGTGTTGCTACAAAGGAAATGATCTTGTCTCCCAAGGCTCGAGATTTTAAATTTATTTGATTTCTGGATGGAAAAATATTGCTCTGTAAGCCTGGACCTTGTTGCTAGTTTGATTCTCTTTTTGATGGTATTTAAAGTCTTTTTTAAAAAATTGTTGTTCAAGTACAGTTTTCTGCCTTTTACCCCCATCCCACCCCCCCAGCTCCCTCCCCATTTCCACCCCCCACCTTGTTATTGTCCATGTGTCCTTTATACTTGTTCCTGCAAATTGTTTACCTTCTTCCCCTGAAATTCCCTCCCCTCTGGTCACTGTCATCAACAAATCAAACAAATAAGCAAAATATAACCAAAGACACTGAAACTGAGTACAGGCTGACAGTGATGGTATTTAAAGTCTTAAGGCAAGAAAGCAGTGGTTAGTTTTTCTTTCTTTGTCTTGTCAAAGGGGGAATAGATATCTTATGGACCCTCATTAAAGTTAGTACTGAATCTTGAATATACATAGATCTCATTTCTGTATGCCTTGTGGAATCCTTTTCAAGCATGCCATTGGTTATCTGACCTCAGCAATGGATTTCTTTCAGCAATCAGGAGGGCTTCTTATGAATTCTGGAAGTTCAGCTGACATGAATATTGCTCATCTGTCTGTCCCTTTCCCACCTGCAACCTATACCAGTGAAAGAAATGGAAAAGAGAGAAATTTTGAATAATTAGAGCAGAGAATGTGGGAAGAATAAGTTAAGTAGCAGACAATAATGATGACCAAGGAAACTAACTGAAACCAGCAATGAGGGTGCTGAGAATGGAAGAAGCAGAGACCTAGTTAATAAGCATGTTTGAAAATGGTTTTGACTGCAGAAATTGAGGTAGAATAAAAAATTAAGAATAAAGTGGAGATAGAAGACTAGACAGAGAATAAAGGGGAACAGGAAGGATTAGGAATCTTTTTAGACAGTTATTTGGATGCCAAATTCCACAGTAACCTGTTTGATGCTGACACAATAAATACAAAATTGGGTAGCAGAGTCAAGAGGTAGTGGCAAAACCAAGATGTCCCAAACTTTGGTCAGAGCAGTTATGTGTGAAGTCGATTTGAGGGACTTAAATAAAACCAAAGACTAAAGAATAAACATATTAAAAGAGGGTTTGTTCAGAAATGGCACAGACTAAAAGAAGAATCAGCAGCCCTAAGTGTTTTGGCTCAGTTGGTTGGGCATCACCCTGAAAAGTGAAAGGCCATCGGTTCAATTCCTGGTCAAGGCATATGCCTGGATTACAGGCCAGGTCCCCAGTTGAGGCACATGCAAGAGGCAACTGATTGATGTTTCTCTCAGACACCGGTGTTTCTCTCTGTCCCTTTGTCTCTTACTAAAAATGAATAAATGAAATCGTTAAGAAAAGTAAAAGAGGAATCAGCAGAGAGGATCTTGGTGACAACTATTTGAACTTTCTCAGGAGAGGGAAATATTTCTCACCAGAAGGTCAACAGCAGTAAGAAAATGAAGTCTTAGTTGTGTTTTGCAGTGAGGAATTCTACAAGTACCTTAGTCTAGTTGAAATGGTCTAGTTGAAAATCCACAGCTTCTGAGCACATAGGTACTGAATGTCTAGCTTCCTGAGCTCTGCCAATGCAGAACCACTTTCCCAAATCCTCTCCCTTCTCAATGAATTCTCAAGCTCAGGGAAAACCTGTGCTCTATAGGTCAAGCCACTTCCTCTTCTTGTTTAGGCTTCAGCCCCAGCTGGGCATTGTGACCATAACTCCTGACTGGGCTCAACATTTCAAAAAAGGCTGAAATAGCCCCCCAGGAAGCACAAGGAAGGTTCTTATTCCCTCCCTGTCCTCTAACCTCCCACCCCCAACCTGCTCCTTCGGGTGAGGAAAACCTTAGATCTTACATGGGAAGATTACTTTCATATTATTATTATTTTTCTTTTTTTCACATTTTTTACTGTTGTTCAAGTACAGTTGTCTCCATTTCCCCCCACCACTCCCCTGCACCTCAGCTGTCCCTGCTTCCCCCCTCGATCCTACCCCCTTTGGTTTTGTCCATGTGTCCTTTATCAATGTTCCTGAAAACCCTTTCCCCTTTTCCCCCCATTATCCCCTCCTAACTCCTCTTGTTTTCACTGTCTCTAGTTATATTTTGCTTGCTTATTTGTTCTGTTGATTAAGTTCCACTTATAGGTGAGATCATATGGTATTTGTCTTTCAGCACCTGGCTTATCTCACTCAGTGTAATGCTCTCCAGATCCATCCACGTTGGTGCAAAGGGTAGGATCTCCTTCTTTCTTTCTGCTGCATAGTATTCCATTATGTAAATGTACCATAGTTTTTTGCTCCACTCATTTACTGATGGGCATTTAGGTTGCTTCCAACACTTGGCTATTGTAAATTGTGCTGCTATGAACATTGGGGTCCATAGGTTCTTTTGAAGTGGTATTTCATGATTCTTAGGGTATACTCCCAGCAGTGGATTTGCCTGGTTAAAAGGCAGTTCCATTTTTAGTTTTCTGAGGAAATTCCATACTGTTTTCCACAGTGTCTGCACCAGTCTGCATTCTCGCCAACAGATATCTGGGATTTCCTTTTCTCTGCATCCTCTCAAACACTTGTTTATTGATTTGTTTATGATGGCCATTGTGAGTGGTGTGAAGTGGTATCTCTTTATGGTTTTAATTTGCATCTGTCTGATGGTTAGTGGTGCTGAGCATCCTTTTGTGTGTCTCTGAGCCCTTTGTTTGACCTCCTTGGAGAAGTGTCTATTAAAGTCTTTTGCCAATTTTTTAATTGGGTTGTTTGTCTTTTTTGAGTGGAGTCATGTGAATTCTTTATATATTTTATTATTATTTTCACATTATTCCTAAAGCAACAAAAATAAAGCAGGAATTAACCATTTACTAGATTCTCAAGCTTCAGTAGCCCAGTCATTAAACATGAATTTTATAACAGTTCTCATTGTCCTTTTTTTGTGCTCACCTGATGAATTTCTCAAAAGGATTTGTGTGCCCAGGTGGATCTACCTACAGAGTACTAGGTAGAAAATGCACTAGACCTGTTGATTTAATTATTGTGATCCTCATGGACCACAATATAGTTCTTATTATAAATTAATAAGTTGGCATGCTGATCTCTATGAGCTGGGTTAATGAGAAGCTGTCCGAGAGATATGGCCCCACTTATATGCTGACAGGCTATCTTTAAGCCAAGTCTGCAAAGCTGAAGGCTAGACTGGCACCAGGGTAAAATCACCAAGATAATGATTATCTCTTTAGAAGGCATCTTGGTAGGCAGCCAGCCTGCCTCCCCTAGTGACACTTGAGCTCTCTGGGAGAATGGATTTCATCATTTATGCATGCATTCACTCACTCATTCATTCACCCACTCATGTACCAATTCTCTCATTCATTCTCTCAAGAAATAGAGTTTTACTTTAATGCTAGAGTGAGCTAAGCTAACTGCATTTAAACTATGTCTAATGCTGTGAACTATATAAGTGGTTCTAAACTGAAGACAAATGCATCAACTGTCACATCCTGTTCTTTTGTTTTTTCTAGTATAGAAGTTTTAAAATGTGTACCTTAAAAAATTTTAAAGGAGGGAGCATTTCTGGAATGGACCTCCGAAAACTGAACCTCCATAAAAGCGATAAGAACACTGGCAAAAGTTATCAAAACCAACATTTTGAGCTCTGAAAATCAACCAAAAGCTTGCAAAAATCTGAGAAGCAGCTCTTTAAGAAAAACAGCTGAATCTAAATAAGAGCAGAGAGCTTTATGGCATTTTTATTTGTCTTATACTCACCCGACCCCAGCTCGGTAGTAGACTTAAATAGTGGCAACCTGACAGCTATGGTAGTTATGCAAACCAGCAGCCTAGCAGCCACTGGAGTGGGCATAGCAGGTGAGGAAAGCTTCAAAAAGTCCCATCTCCAGAGCATTGCCATTCTTTGACCTGTCTTACAGTTTCATGGAAAAGCTCTGTTCACAGGGCACTGTTATTATTTGATCCTATTCAGGGCTTACTCTGCAGAAAACTATCCCTGAGGAATGTGTACAAAACAATTATTGGCAACTATTTAATACCACACATGCCTGAGGCTGCAATGCCAATTGGGGCAAAGAAGACCCTGCATAAAAAGTAAAAGATAATTGTGAGGAAAAAGATGTCCATGGGAGAGCTCTGCCATACATAGTCCTGGGACTCTAGAAGGTCACACACATATGCAAGGCTATTATCATGTCAGTAAAGACCAGTGAATGTCCAAATTACTTAATGATGGTTTATGTAGAGGCTCTGTACAAACAGGAAGTGAAGGCACTAAGGCAGACTTACAGACTTTCAGAGCATTGCCAGTGTGGCCCACAACACACACAGGGCCCCATGGCAAAGGCAGGGTAACTGTGAATTCAAGGCAATTAAGAAAATCTTTATTCAGTTGCTGACCTTTAAGCTAATTGAGCCTCCTGTAGAAGAATGAAATTTGGCCTCCTACATCACACCATAAACAAAAATTAACTCATTGTAGATCAAAGACTGAAATGTTAAAACTAAACTATAAAACTCTTAGAAGAAAATATAAATATGGTGAAAATACAGCTCACAGAATGAGGGAAAAATATGTCTGTTAAAATATCATACATCTAGTATCCAGGATATATAAAAAAATTCATAAGTTATCAATAAATGACAACCCAATTTAAAAATGGAAAAAGATCTGGACATTTCTCCAAGAAAGATATACAAATAATAAATGAACACATGAAATGATACTCAGCATCATTAGTCATCAGTGAAATGCAAATCAAAACCTCAATTAGATACCACTTCACACCTACTGGGATGGCAAGAATAAAAAAGTCAGATAATAACAAATATTGTCAACAATGTGGAGAAATCAAAACGCTTATACACTGCTGGTGAGGATCTAAGATGGAAAATAGTTTATCAGGACTTCTTCAAACAGTTAAACATAGATTTACCATATAACCTATCAATTCCTCTCCTAGGTATGTACATAAGAGAAATGAAAACATATGTCCACACAAAAACTTGTACACATTTACAGTAGCCAAAAAGTGTGGAAAAATACCAAACAATGTTCATCAACTGATAATAGATAAAACACAATGTTGTATGTTTGTACAATGGAATATTATTCAGCAATGACAAGAAATGTTACAACATGATGAATATTGAAAACATTACACTGAGTGAAAGAAGCCAGCCACAAAAGACCACATATCATAAGATTCAATTTGTATGGAATTTCCAAAACAGACAAATCTGGGGAGGCTTAGAGTAGGAGGAATGAGGTGACTGCTAATGGGTGTGAGTTTTAGGGAGGGAGATAATAATATTCTAAATTAATCAGATAGTAGCAATGGCTATATAACTCTCTGAAATACTAAAAACTGATTTATATACTTTAAAGGAATAAATTGTGTGATATGTGAATTTTCTCTCAATAAAGATATTATTTAAAAATTCTGATTTAATGATTTGGCAAAGAAAGCTAAAAGTCTATCTAATTTAGTAGTTATCAACTTTACACCAAATCACCTGGACAACCTTATTAAAATGCAAGTCTGATTCAGTAGGTCTAGGATGGGGCCTGAGATACATTTCTCAAGAGCTCTCATGTAATGTTGATGCTTCTGGTCCTCAAATTGATAGACTTGCAAAAAAAAAGTTTGGAAAGATAACTTCAAAAATATTATCAACTAGTGGGCCTGGTGATATAATTTAGGTAATTTTAATTTTTTATACCCTTCCAAGTTTTCTGATTCTTTGAAAACTGTTTCTTTTTTCTTAATTATCATAAATAATTTAATAGTAACTTCTAAAAAAAATGAATCTTCTGACAGCATGTTATGTTTGTTTTAGGCTAGTTTTCGTTTACTATCCTATATTTTTAGAAGGAGAATTAATTTTGTAACAAAATTATGGATGAAAATCTAAATATATATACTCATTGATTTTATATTTCCTTTTTAAATGTTCTAGTTAGCATTAATAAGGCAATTGAGATTAATTAGTTATAATTACTAGTCATCATTTTCTGAGGATTCAACCCTGCCACACACTGTGATTGGTTCTCGCTCGGAGAGCTAATTTTAATATCACAGTTACCCAACATCCCCTGTATACCTCACTGCCTGGAAGACATGGAGGAAGAAAGGATTCTAAAGATTTGATGTACAAGAAGCTTAGTTATTTTATTAAGTACTGAATAGCTTACTAAATAATAAGGCTCATTTTAATATGACTAACAAATGGATATTTTGTGATTAAATCCATTTTTTTTCTAAATTGTGTGTCCATAGTTAAAAAAGTGAACCTGTGGTTAGTCATTTCAGAGCAGCTTAGCTGCCATTGTGATAGCTGGATTCTTCTGTCTGCTCACATGCTTTCCACATTCTGTTGAGGACATGCAGTGACTTACCTGTCCTCCAGCCAGCCTGCCATTTACTGTCACTTGTATCATTACAGGCAATGATTTTTTTTCTGAAACTGGCAGCTAGTTTCTTTGCCTCTTACTCTCAGATTTTCTCTTCCATTCTTACCCCAGAGACACTCTCCGTGATTTTATCTACTTAGTTATTAGAAGGACCCACTGACTGATAGGAAAAGCAGTAGTCACAGGAAGTGGGAGTAATTGTGCAACCGATGGAAGAAATAAATTGCCTGCCACTGAGATATTGTCTTCTGCAATTTTTCTGTCTCAATTTCTGCTCAGTTCCAAACATACTTTATGAGAACTTTCCTAGGGCAGAAGGTGATTTCATATACTGGATTAACTCATAATGACATTCTTTGTTTCTTAATGTTTATGGAGTTCAGGTAGCTTTAGATTTTACAACACCCTACAAAATGAGACAGCTTTTTAATACATTTGTATTTATTAATAAAGGTTCTTACTGACTAAAAGTGATAAAAATAGGCAAGTAAACCTAAATACCAAAAGAGAACTTCAGGGTTGTCCTGCTGGCCTCATGAACAGAAGGCAGGTGGACTTGAAGGAAGGATGTATATTGAAAAACCACCTATGCTCCTGTTCTTCATTCTTCTCTTTGTGGAGCACCTTCCCTGCCCTTGGGTCCACATGGTAGAAAACATGGCCACTCCATTGCCTTTGAATTTATGTGCTCATAAACCTGTAGGTTCATCCACACTAAGAGGGACCAGTTCTTACCGAGACCTGTTCCAGATTCCAGGAAAAAGAACTGGCCCAGTTTTTTTTTCAGTTGCCCACCTTAAGTTAGGGTCACATTGTACAGAATGGCTTCCAAAGACCCACTGGTACAGAAGGACATGAATTAAATCAAATGCATAGAAATGAAGATGAAACAAAATGACACAAAATAACATTGACGCAAGAGAAATAATAGATAGAAATGAAAGTCTCCAGAGTATGGTTAGGGTAGATACTGGAGAAAGTTGGTATAAGAGGCTGATCAACTGAGTGAAAGCAAAGGGCACAGCTGGCAAGGATAGAGTTCTGATGCTGTAACTCCCAGTTCATTAAAGGAAGGAATAACAGTGCTATAATATTAAAGGTTCATCAAAGCTCAATTTAGGGAAATCAGAGGCTTCCTCTTTGCTCCAACACATACTCTTCATTAGAGCACTGTGTTTATACCATGAAGTATTGTACAAAAGCATGATAATGAAGAGTTAAGGGGGGAAAAGTTGAAAAAGGAGATTTTCTTCTCTTTTTCATTGTCATGTTTTGCTTGGTTGGGTTAAAAACAACAGATTAATATACCCAAGGAGTCCCAATTAAACCTGGACATCAAAGAAGACTCTAAACAAAATCAAATGTGAAAATATATATTAGAGCATAAAGAACATTCTAATAGACCTTGGGACACATTTAATTTAAAGAAAATAAGAACAATCTAACAATACCAGAGGGGATGGGGGAGGGGACAGAGGGGAGAAGGGTTTTCAGGAACTACTATAAAGGACACATAGACAAAACCAAAGGGGAGTGTGGAAGCAAGGGAGGGAGGTGGGTTTGGAGGGGTTGGGGGGTGGAGTGGGTAGAAAATACAACTGTACTTGAACAACAATAAAACAATTTAAAAAGTAAAGTAACTAGTACCAAGTGAACTTTCCAAAAAAATTATATAAATTCTCTTAAAGTAAAAATTATAGGCTATAATTTTATACCACATGGCATTCTTATATTAAGAAATATGCATAGCTGTAACACCAAGAATAGAGAATCTACTCTTCATAAAAGCTACATATTCTTGTATCACAGCTCCTGTCACACCTATTTGTTTGTCTGGTTTTCTCCCTTGCTGGCTTTTGCATCTTGAGAGCCTGAAATAAGTTTCATTTGTTTGATATCCCCAGTGTTTGATATCCCCAGGGTCTGACATATAGTACTTACTTAAAAATAGTCAAGTCCCTTTCTAATGCCTGGGGGTATAGTCTCAGCTGGGAAGAAAACCCTGGTTTTCTGAAGCTTCTGTATGCTGCTCAAAGGAGGCAAAGAGCTAGGGGGATATGTCATTTGCTGTGGAGTTTTCTGAGGGAAGAGAGTTTCTGTGAGCAGGCCCTGATATCTCAGAAAGTGAGGACATTGGGGTTCTCAGGTGGTCAAAGCTCTGGTGCAGCTTCAGGGTGCTGGAGTAAACATCTAGGTACTAAACTGTTTGAAAACAGACAGTGTTGGTATGTTGTGCAATTTTAAATTTGAGATTTAAGATTTTATTTAAGATTTAAGATTTTTATTTATCCCTTATTATTGCTCTGATGATCACATCTACTTTATAACTGGGTGATATCAGAGCAAATCAAGAATTCCATTATGTTCTCTTCTTAAGGCAATTACGTTACCTTGGAGTAGCTACCTGAGATTCCCAAGGGTAGTGAAGGCTATATACTCTATGAGAGAATTTTAACTAGACCTGCCATATACTTTAATGGGTTAATATCTTTGATCAGTCATCCAGGGTCGAGTTACTTACTGAAGTTCGAAGACAACATGGATTGTCAGCTGTGATCATGGACAAGAGAAATGCCTGAATCCGCCAATTAATTTTTGTTAACAACAGTTTGACATAAATTATATTGCAATGTAAGTTGAATCTGGCAGACTTTGATTAATGGTAGAATATAATTAACTTCTATCTGGTAGGTCAATTCTTTCAGTTACCCGGGGTCATATTTTTAAGGTTATTCATCCTGATAATCTATCTAGTTGTCATTTTGTTAAAGAAAATAAAATATTCTACATAGACCATACTGAGGTTCTTTAGTTTATGCGTAATGCTTGCCTAGAAATTCTAGTTTCCTATTACCTGTCATCTAATTTTTATTAGATTTCATAAGTGGTAAATGAAGAAATCTAGAAATTTGACCACCAAAACAATATTCTTTTTACTCAGCTATACTAACAAACTCAAATATCTTTTATTACTATCTAAACTGGCCTAGTATCCATAATTTCTGTAAAAACCATGGACATTTCAAAAATTTTTTGAAAATATTTAATCTCATTTTTCTCTAAAACTTTCCTAAGAACTGTCGATTCTTGCATTATAATCATTTAGAATTGTTTTCATAATTTCTCTCCATTGGTGAGGACAGCCACCATCTATAAAGGTTTACTGAATTCTCACTGTGCCTTATTACATTGTTGTAAGTAATTTAGAGCTATTAATTTTATATTTACAACTATACTGGAGTCCTCTAGCAGTAACAACATGCATATAATTTCCTTGGTTGTTGGAGAGGATGCCTAGGGCCAATTCTAGTCTGGGGCTGGCCCTGCTGGGTCATTCCATCTCTTCCCTGTCAGTGGCAAGAACTCTCACTCACTATCTAGTGCTGTGATGTAGGACAACTTAATGAATTAGGTGTGGAAAAAATCAAGATATTCAGCTGAAAACTCTAGCCACAATAGGACATGGCTATTTTAGGTCCACTTCTAGCTAGCATTTATCCCAAATTAGTTATGAGGACCCTTGAGATTGTTAGAGGAAAAGAAAGTCTGAGAGAAAGTATTTTTGAGCATTTTTCAAAAGTTGTAGGATGGAATTTTAAAAAACATATTTGGTATAGTCTTTAAGCTAACACTTCATTAAATAAAAAAAGCCAAGTCAATTTCAGCAGTGTTCAGAAGACCAGAAAATAATTTGTATTTATCAAATAGAAAAGGGCAGAGACCAATGGAGAAGAAAAACTAATGAGTGTATCCTTTTGGATGAGTTAGAATTTGAAGAACAATAGCAGAAATTTCAAACTTGAATACATTTTATTGAAAGAACAAGAAGCTATCTGGTGTAAGAGACTTTTCAAAAATTAAACTTAGGGAACAGAATATTTAGAAATCACAAGTCAAAATAAACTAGATTTATACTAAAAACAGCCATAAATAAACTTACACATTCTGTTTTTTCCTGTTCTTATTTGAGTGGCCCACTGTGGATTTTTCATTAAGAGAAAGATTCAGAAGATTAAAGAAAAAATCCAGTGAAGAGAAAACAAATAATACAAATTATTAAGGGAACAATGGAATTAATTAACCAGGAAAGATAAAAGTAGCAAAGAATGCCTACCTCTGCTTTGAAGTTACTCAAGGGAGTGATAATAATGGTTTACAAATATTTAAAAGGTGTAAAACACCAAGAAGAAAGAGGAATTATTTAGCATGATGCCGTGTGTGTGTGTGTGTGTGTGTGTGTGTGTGTGTGTGTAATCAGAGATAACAGGATAAACTCAAAAAGATTACCAAAAAGGCTTCCAACAGTGAATACTTTGGTTAGCTGAATATTTAATCCCATTGATCTTTCTGAACAAATAAACACAAAAGGTCATCTTTGTTATTACTTAATAGTCTCCATAGTTAATCCACTAACAGCTCCAAATTCCAGAGAGGTGGGGAGACACCACAACCTAATTAAAGTTAAATGTATATAAAAGTTTTAATTAGCAAATTGTGTCTGGCTTACTTAGCCAAGGGCTTTTGCCAGTAGATTTCGCTTATGCTTTTCAGTTCACCTTATCTGGCACATTTTACTCTTTCTTGGAGACTTACAGGTTTTATTTATTTATTTTTAGAGAGAGGGGAAGGGAGGGAGAAAGAGAAGGTGAGAAACATCAATGTGTGGTTGCCTCTCAGGTGGCCCCTACTGGGGACCTGGCCTGCAACCCAGGCATGGGCTCTAACTGGAAATCAAACTGGCAACGCTTTGATTCACAGCCCATGCTCAATCCACTGAGCTACACCAGCCAAGGCTTTTTCTTGGAGACTTGAATATCTCACCCTGCAGAAACCTTTGCCACACAAATGAGCATTGGGTGTTTCACCGGGGTACTCCTGAAACAGGATGAGGATGCCTGTACCCATCCTAGCGCAGCAGTGTGATGGTATCCCAAGTTTACTTCTCTGTCTCACAAGGTAGACCATGGCATGGCATCCTTCAGGGCAAGGATCATGTCTTATTCATCCCTGCATCCCCAGCACTCTTAAGGCACTGTGCAGAGTAGGCACTTTGCAAAATTCTGTTACATCAGCAGTTCCCAACCTTTTAAACACCAGGGATCAGCTTTATGGAAGACAATTTTTCCACAGAGGACAATTTTTCCTCTACTGGGGTAGAGGGGATGGCTTTATAGCCTGCCACCAGATGCAGCTTAATTGTCACTTGCTACTTAGTGATAGGGTTTGATATGAGTCTACAAGCAACTGATTTTTTATGGTCTTGGGCAGTCAAACCTCTCTACTAATGATAATCTATATTTGCAGCTGCTCCCCAGTGCTAGCATCACCACCTCAGCTCCACTTCAGATCATCAGGAATTAGATTCTCATAAGGAGGGCACAACCTATATCCCCCACATGCACTGTTCACAGTAGGGTGCATGCTCCTATGAGAATCTAATGCCAAAGGAGATTTGACAGGAGGCAGAGCTCAGGCGGTAATGAGAGTGAAGGGAGCAGCTGTAAATACAGATGAAGCTTTGCTTCTTTGCCTACTGCTCACTTCCTCCTGTGTAGATCCTTTCATAACAGGCTACAAACTGGGGATTGGGGACCCTTGTGTTTCATGACTGACTGAGAAAAAAATGTAATTGTTGATGGAACTACTCACTTCTTCCTTTTGAATGCATTATTTTGATCTTTGGATAGGTTTTAATTCTCCAAGTTTAATTTATTTTTATTTTTAAAGTATTTTTATTGATTATGCTATTACAGTTTTCTCAATTTTCCCCCTTTTATCCCCCCTCCACCCTGCCCCCTCAACCCTCCAGCATACCCCCTTAGTTCATGTCCATGGGTTATACATATAAGTTTTTGAATCCTCTGTTTCCTATACCATTTTTATCTTTCCCCATCTATTTTATGACTACTGGTTATGCTTTTTTTTCCCCTGTGCCTTCTCCCCCCATTCCTCCCTTCCCCCTCCCCACTGAACTCCCTCTGTGTGATGTCCATTTCTCTGACTCTGTGCCTGTTTTGGCTGTTTGCTTAGGTTTTGTTTTCATTTCTTTTAGATTCATTTGTTCATAGTTGTGAGTTTGTTGTCATTTTACTGTTCGTATTTTTTATCTTCTTTTTTTCTTAGATAAGTCCCTTTAATGTTTCATATAATAAGGGCTTGGTGATGATGAACTCCTTTAACTTGACCTTATCTGGGAAGCACTTTATCTGCCCTTCCATTCTCAATGAAAGCTTTGCTGGATAGAATAATCTTGGTTACAGTAGTCCCTTACCTTTCATGACTTCAAATACTTCTTTCCAGCCCCTACTTGCCTGTAAGGTTTCTTTTGAGAAATCAGCTGATAGACTTATGGGGACTCCTTTGTAGGTAACTGTCTCCTTCTCTCTTGCTGCTCTTAGCATTTGCTCTTTGTCTTTAATCTTGGGTAACTTAATGATGATGTGCCTTGGTGTGTTCCTCTTTGGGTCCAACGTCTTTGGGACTCTCTGGGCTCCCTGGACTTCCTAGAAGTCTATTTCCTTTGTCAGATTGGGGAAGTTTTCCTTCATTATTTGCTCAAATAAGTTTTCAATTTCTTGCTGTTGCTCTTCTCTTCTGGCACCCCTATAATTCATGTATTGGAATGTTTCAGGTTGTCCCAGAGAATCCTCAGCCTGTCTTCAGTTTTTTGAATTCTTGTTTCTTCATTCTGTTTTGGTTAGATGTTTATTTCTTCCTTTTGTTCCAAATCATTGCTTTGAGTCCTGGTTTCCTTCTTGTCACTGTTGGTTCCCTGAATATTTTGCTTTATTTCATTTTGGGTATCTTTCATTTGTCCTTTCATTTTTTGACCAAGCTCAATCAGTTCTGTGAGCATTTTGATTACCAGGACTTTACATTCTCCATCAGTTAGGTTGGCAATGTCCTCATTGCTTAGTTCTGAGGTTTTGCTGTGTTCTTTCTTTGGGGCTATATTGCTTTGTCTTGGTGCACCAGTCTGGTTGTTCTGGTTGATTTTTTCTTTAATTCCTTGGTTGTCAGAGTTGCATGCAAGTTTATTTTCTGGTGTTTCTGGTTGTTTATCGATTTTAGACTGGTTGTTATACTCCTTTTAGTCATGAGAGGATGTGAAGGGTTTCTACCTACACCTCCATCTTGGCCTGAATTTGAATTCTCTGAGTATTAATACCATTTTTTAAAGCATGTTTAAAGTTTTCTTTGGGGGGAAAAAAAGTGGAGAGAGAAGATTGAAAAGTGAAACTTCAGGATCCTGCTAGAATGAGTCATGGTTTTGGTGGCACCTGAGACCAGAGCATGTCCTCAGTGAGCACAGGTGCTCTTACTCTCTCTTTATGGGATAGAAAACCTATAATGGAGGTGGCATTCCTGACCTTTGGCTAGAGCAGAGGTGAGAAACCTATAGCTACCAGGTCAAATCTGGTCCACCACCTCATTTTGTATAGCTCATGATCTAAGAATGATTTTTATATATTTAAATGGTTGAAAAAATAAAAAGAAGTGTTTTATGATATGTGAAAATTACATGAAATTCTATTTTGAGAGTCTATAAGTAAAGTTTTATTGGGACATAGTCATGTTCATTTGTTTACATGTTGCCTATGGCCTTTTTTGTGCTACAACAGCATAATTTGAGGAGTTGAGAATCACATGTCTTATAAACCTAAAGTGTTTATGTAGTCCTTTAAAGAAAAAGTTTGCTGAACTTACCCCAGAGAAATAATAGAGTTCTACCATATTGTTGAAAAGAATGGTATGTTGCATCTTGGTGAATAAGCTAAATCTTTAAACAGTTATTTTAATGAGATCATTTAGATAGTTAATTGTTTTCTGGTTTGCCTACTTTCTGTATTAGGTATTGGTGAAATAGCCAGTGTTTAAATATTTAAAACTAAACACTTTTTTAATTTTTCAAAATATAATTACATTTAATTAAACATCTTTAGAGGTAGACTCTTAGCCAAATGAGAGGCTTTTTAAAAAAAAATGCTTATGGGTTCATTAGAGATCAACAGTTTGAATATAGGTCCGTTTTTACTGAAGTAAAATTGATTGAGGAATGCTTGCTATATTTAGAGAGCATATTTTGAAAGGTAAAGTTTGACTTGTGAATCCAGGTTACTGATTTTTGACTCTCACTAGTTAAAGTAAATCACAGTAGTCACCTCTCCAGTCATAAAATGAATCAGAATTGAGTCATAAAAGTGTAAGATAAACTGCACTAGTTCAGACTAATACTTCTGTCTCCTTGGTTTCTTGCCTCTGCCTATGTCAGAGAAGAGCCTTTTTAGGCAACAGGGTAGCTGAGCTTCATGTTTCTGACCTAAAAAATTCCAGTAAGTAGGTGGTACTTTTCTTGCCAGTAACCAATTACCTATTTTGTACCTTCATCCTATGCTGCCTAATAGGAAGTGTAGATGAATTGAATTCATAGCTTATTATTAAGGTAGTTTAAACAAAAATAAACAAATAAACTTCTGTGGAATTACCTGTGTAAAGGAGGTGAAAATTAGGTTGTTCCCAAATGTATTGTTTCACCCTGGCCTATTGTTGATATCTGGCAATGAACTAATCAGGTCCATAAAACTTACTAAACATGTTGTCACATCCACTTTAGTTTCTTGGATTTTTAAGAAGTGTGTGTGATTTACTTGTTTTTAATAAATTCAGATAGGTAGTTTTTCAACAGCATTGATTCTATTTCAGACTTATTATTTTTTACTTAAGGTTAAATCATGAGATTTACTAATGTGTTTTTCCAATGATTAGATTTTGAGCTTAACAAAACAATTTCAGTACCACAGAATTATAGAAGGAAGCAAAAAATGACATTTTTATATTATTTTCTTCTAATTAATATTTTATGGTATATAAACTATTATTTCTCCTCCCTGTACTTTTACTTATTTATAATGTAGAACTGACTGAAAATAAAATGTTTTTCATTGCTGACTTTATTAGTACATTAATTCTTAATTTATCAGATGACCAGCAAAGTGAAAATAAAATCTAGATGTTCTCAAATAATGATAGCTGACATTTACTAGGAAATTATTACATGCCTGACATTCTCCTAAATGCTTTAAATAAAATTCTTTTTTATGATTATCCTCATTTTGTAAACTCAGCAAAGAGAAGATAAGTTGTCTAAAGTCACACAGTAACAGTGGATTCAGGATTCAAACTAATGCTTTAAATCAAAAGACTATGATTTTAATCACTATACTATATTCCCTCCCAATCATTATTTTTCTCACAACTTTTTAATTATAAATTTTGTTTTTACAACTCTGGAAAAATGCAGAACTTTTATTTATGTATTTATTTACTAATAAAAAATTGTGTTTATTTAGAAGCATTCAGGATGTCAACAAAACAGCTGCAACTTTTTTTTTTGCAGTTACAGACTGGTATTCAGTTAACAGAACAACAATTATTTTGTATAAGCTGCATTAGAGACAACTGAAGATGAAAAAACTACCATCCCCATATATAACTAATTTGTGCTGTGTACCAACAAGAACCTGCTTTAAACTTCCATGCCAATTTACAGCCCCCATACTGTACCAGGCAAGGTTAGTGGCTATTGAAAATACCATCAGGACACGATAATCTAAAGACACATTTAGTAGTGTGTTAACTATACAAAAAAAGACACTGTGCAGTTTAAAAACAAATCTTCCACAGTCTTACATTTCAATTTTCTTCTTTAAAAGGAGAGAGTTGTGTACAGGGGGATTAAATGCTTTGTAGACAAGAAAAATACTGTGCTAGAACCAACTTACCATCATCTTCTTGTTTTTCTTACTCATCTTCATCTTCCTCCTCTTCCTCTTTTTCTTGCTTTTTTTCAGCTTTGATGACTCCCTTTTTTGCAGTACCAGGCTTTCCTTTAGCTCAGTATGTGGCAATATCCTTTTCATATTTCTCCTTCAGCTTAGCAGCCTTCTTTTCATAAGGCTGCTTGTCATCTGCAGCAGTGTTATTCCACATCTCTCCCAGCTTCTTTGCAACATCACCAGTGGATAGGCTGGGGTGCTCTCCTTTGATTTTTGGGCAATACTCAGAACAAAACAAGAAAAAAGTTGAAGGAGGCCACTAGGGTACATTGGGATCCTTGAACTTCTTTTCTTGTTTCCCCTTTAGGAGGAATATAAGTTTTCATTTCTCTTTCATAACAGGCCTTGTACACCTTTGCCATATCTTCAAATTTTCCTTTCTCTTGAGCAGACATGGTCTTCCACTTCTCTGAGTACTTCTTAGGAAACTCTGAGGAGTTTACCAAAGCTCCTTGTGCTCCTCCCAGCAAATTTGCACAAAGAAAGCATATGATGACATTTTGCCTCTAGGCTTCTTAGGATCTCTTTGCCCATGTTTAATTACTTTTCCTCAGCCAACACAGTCACCCAATGCCTGTCTGGCTTGCACTTGCCCTGGTGCTATCTCTATGGAGCTCAATGTACTGTAGTCAAAAACAGAACTTTTAAAGCATGGTTATATTTGAGAAGGTCTGGATTCAGCATGTATTAATTGAGTGCTTGTTATATGTTACTTCCTATAATTCTCTTTAATCCTCATAGTGTTGAGATGTAGGACTCATTGTTCCTGTTTTATAAAATAGGAAATGGAAACTTAAACAGGTTAGCAAGTTTCCCTGAGTTAAATAAGTAAAGTGATGGCTAGAATCCTAAGAGTAGCTCATTTCTGCATGTGTCTGGCTGGGAGTGTTTCTTTTATTGTCCTTTAGATGAGGATTCATAGATTTTCAAAAATATGCTGTCAAGCCATAGTCACTTACAAACTTAAAGCTTTCTGTTTATTAATCAACCAGTCTCCACCTAGATCCTTGCCAATTGAGAGCTTCCTAGTGAACTGGGCCCCAAATGAATAGGGGTATAATTACATGGCAGATATATCCCTATTTGTCTGGAGAAGACCATGAGCCTAAAGATCATAGACTTGGACCAGCAAAACATTCTTGCAAGCAGAAGATAAAAGGAAGATTTTACCTATGGGATACAGGTCAAGTTGGACATGTTAAGAGAACATTTTCAGCATCATCACTAGCAGTGGTTATCTAAGAAAGGATCAAAGAGGTAACCAGTATGCATGGCCACTATATATAGACTGAGTATTTGTGTCTTGTGTCTCCTATCAAATTCACATGTTGAAGTCTAATTATGTATGAATGACCTATGGACATGGACAATAAGGTGGGGATGGACTGTGGGACAGGGGGATGAGGCTGGATGGAGGGCAAAGGAGGAAAAATTGGGACACCTGTAATAGAATAAATAAGAATTTAAAAAAAAGAAACCTAATCTCCAATGTGATGGTTAGAAGGTGAGGCCTTTGGGGAGTGATTAGGTCATGAGGGCTGAATGGAATAAGCGCTTTTACAAAAGAGTCCCAAGATTGTTCTCTCACCCCTTCCATCATGAGAACACATCTATGAACCAGCAATCAGAACCTTACCAGATACTGAATATGCTAGTGCTTTGATCTTGGACTTCCTGGCCTCCAAAACTGTGAGAAATACATTTCTGCCATTTATAAGTCACTCAGTTTATGGTATTCTGTTATAGCAGCCTGAACAGACTAAGACAATTGCCTACCTACCATGTACCAGGAAATTAACATATTTTCTGTGATTGATTCCTCAAAATCACCCTAAGATGTTGTTATAACTATCTCCATTTTAACTGATACATGAATTAAAGTCAAAAGGGGAATAACATGCTCATAGTTGGGTAATAGAATTCAAACCCAGGTTGTCTGACTCCAGAGCCCATGATCTTTCTACTGAACTAAGAGAAAAACATAGATAGGTGTTCAGGGAGAAAATGTAGATGTCATTGCTGCTGCACAGTGGTCACCTCATGTCCCTAGTGACTGATTGGCAAATGCAATAGAGAGAAGCTCTTCCTGTGATCAAACCAGTGGGATTCAAAAAGACAGATGGCACACATACTGCTTTCAGGGAATTTATAATTTAGGGGACATTCCAGGGTTCCTGCATAGTTTAATCTTTCTGGAAACTTGTGCTTGATAATTGATATTTCTTTGGTCACAAGTTAAAAAGACCTTGGTCTTAATATTGAGAACTAATTACCACAATAAGTTTAGTTAACTCAACCATCACATCATATAATTAACTCTGTGTGTGTGTGTGTGTGTGTGTGTGTGTGTGTGTGTGTGTTAAGAACATTTAAGATCAATTCTCTTAGCAAATTCCAAATATATAATAAGATATTGTTGCTGGAGGTTATGGCCTGCAACCCAGGAATGTACCCTGGCTGGGAATCGAACCTGGGACACTTTGGTTCCCAGCCCACGCTCAATCCACTGAGCTACGCCAGCCAGGGCTTATAATAAGATATTGTTAACTGTAGTCACCATACTATATGTTAGATACCAGAAATTATTCATCCTATAACTGGAAGTTTGTACCCTTTGACCAAGCTTTCTCCATTTCTCCCACCCCCCAGCCTCTGGCAACCACCATTCTACTCTTTGTTTCTGAGTTCACTTTTTGAAATTTCACATGTAAATGAGATTATGCAGTATTCATCTTTTTTTTTGCTCTGCCCCTTCCTTCCTTCCTCCCTCCCTCCCTCTCTCTTTCTCTTTTTCTTTCTCCCTTCCTTCCTTCCTTCCTTCCTTCCTTCCTTCCTCCCTCCCCCCTCCCTCCCTCCATCTCTCTCTCTCTCTCTTTCTTTCTTTCTTTCTTTTGTTTCCCATTATCATTTATCCCCCTTACCTCCTCTTCTACCTCCATCTAACCCCCTCCCCTCTGTCTGACTTATTTTACTTAGCACTATGCCCTCAAGTCCATTCATGTTGTCACAAAAGGCAGGGTTTCCTTCTTTTCTGCCCAAATAATATTCCATTGTATGTGTATACCACAACTTCTTTATCCATTAACACCTGATGGATCCTTAGGTTGTTTCCATGTCTTGGCTATTGTGAATAAATGCTGCAACAAACATGGGAGATGCAGATATCTCTGCAAAATGGTGATTTTTTTTATTTTTTGACAAAAAAAACAGACATGCAAGTGCTGGGTTATATAATACTTATATTTTTAATTTTTTGAGGAATCTACATATTCTATATTGGCTGTACCAGTTTACATTTCTACCAACAGTGTACCGGGGTTCCCTTTTCTCCATATCTTCACCATTGCTTGTTATATCTTGTCTTTTTTGCTAATAGCCATTCTATCTGGTGTGAGGTGATATCTCCTAATTTTTACAAAGAACATTTACAATTTCAAGGATTGAAGGAACTGCAAGGGACAGGCAAACCAGAGACAGACCAGAGAGTGGTCTAGGACTTCCACCATGGTGCTCTGTTTCCTTTCTTGCTGCTTTGGGCCAATTAACACAGGAGGTGTGTAAGTGATATGTGCAGCTGACATTGCTTGCACAGAAGGAGAATCTCCATTTTATATTAGAGAGTTCCATGGCTTATGTGACATTTTCTATTTTATGTCTCATAAGTTTATAGATTCCAGGTATATTTATTATAAGTAATCCCAGCTAGACCAAATATATCCTACTAAAAGCATTATATAGATGAGGACCATTCCACTTGTAAATGCCATTAATTATCTGTTAGAACTATGTTATTAGCATTTTTTACAAAGATATTTGAGTGGGTCACTTGCTTTCTTTTTTTCCAAAGTTCTTCATCCCCTCCCAGTTCACCTCATTATTCATACACAGTAAAGAAAGAGAATGTATTGCAAACCTGTTCTTGGCTTACTTTATTTTCTACGAACTTAGAGCAAGAAATGGTAGCCACTGGTCTCTTTTCAAAATCAATTACTGGCTCAAAAATATGTCAGGAAAAGGGAGGAAAAAGATAGGCCCTGGTTTATTGCCACCTGTAAATTCTTTCCCCATCAGACCAGACAGGTTAGTGGCCAGCATCAACCAAAAGAATGAGATTCCAGGTGGTACTGACCTGCTACTTTCCTCAGATGAATTAGATATAGTTAAACCAACATTGCAGAAAGGCTGTGATATAGGTATCACATCCCCATCTTGTTTGTCTTTGCCCATTATTCCAGTGGGACCCCACCCTTTGGTTCTGCTTCTCTGAAGTCTCGCCGTCTTCAAACATTACACTGGCTAAGACTCAGAAAGCACTTATTTGTCAGGTGATCTTCTAAAGTCTTTTTATATTAGTCTATTTAATCTTAACAAGAACCCTTATACCTACTTTTTGGGTGAAGAAACTGAGGCACAGAACAGCAAGATGACTTGCTAAAACTCACACAGTCTGTTAGAAGTAGAGTAGGAATTGAAACCCAGGTGGTTTGGTTGCAGAATCCATGCTCTTGACCACTGTGCTCCTGCCTTCTCTAAGAGAACTCATCTTGGTGTCCCTCACATCCAGTGAAACTTTCCTGCATAGTGTGATATAATAGAAATACCATCTAACATTGTTTTTTGTTTATGGTCATTGTTTATGGCTCCTCTCTGTTCCCATTACAGTCAAACGCCAGGCAAAGCTTTTGATATATGGGATCACCTGTTTTTTTGTTGTTGTTGTTGTTGTTTTGCTTTGCCAGGAACCCTGTTTTTATTTTCCATTTGACCCACTGGGCAGAATAATTTCTTTGGTATAGAAAAAGTGATTAAAATGTAAAATATGGCTCCGGCTGGCGTAGCTCAGTGGATTGAGCTCGGGCTGCGAACCAAAGTGTCACAGGTTCAATTCCCAGTCAGGTACATGCCTGGGTTGCAGGACATGATCCCCAGCAACCGCACATTGATGTTTCTCTCTCTCTCTATCTCCTTCCCTTCCCTCTCTAAAAATAAATAAATAAAATCTTTTAAAAAAAGCATAGCCATCTGATAAGGTTGAGGATATTTTTCAAAAAAAAGAGTAAAATATAATGTTCATTAGAAAAGGCATACTTTTAAAAAGTATAATATCAAGATGGAATATTTAAATGAGTGCCTTCATCTCTTCTAGATGTAGCACTATATTTCTTTATTAATTTGGTGAAAGAGAACTGTATCTTTCAGTTTATTTTCAGCTTATTTTTTTTATTTTCTTTTCAGCTTATTTTTTCTTTGAAACCTGTTTGTTGGCATTTAGTATGAATAGTAGATGGAGAACCAAAATTATACATAAAATGATTAACCGTCAGTCAAATCAGCTTTCATATTTTATCCATGTAAAAA
Organism: Phyllostomus hastatus; assembly: GCF_019186645.2. Classification (NCBI taxonomy): domain Eukaryota; kingdom Metazoa; phylum Chordata; class Mammalia; order Chiroptera; family Phyllostomidae; genus Phyllostomus; species Phyllostomus hastatus. Next base: position 46,315,303 of record NW_025334041.1, read on the forward strand.
ATATACTCAATTAGAATTTCCCTTTTGCTTTTTAAAAAGCATACAGAGCTTCTGCAATAAGAAGAGGAAATTACAGCTGATGAGTTTTTTAGAATCTCTAGCAGAGGGATTTCTGCATGGATTTTTAAAAGGATCCTGCAGAAGGACAACATTGTTAGACATTTCACAGAGTTTCTTAGGAACCTCTATACTCAGAGCAGCACGTGATTGTGCCCAGATCCAAGGAAAGGGAACTCTGAAACAAAACACAGCTGTCCCGATATTTTTAAGAAAATTGTAAGGGAGACACTATGTGCAATCAATTAAATTGTTCTTTCCCCCCTTTCAGAAGACAGAAACAATTTGTAAATGCAGAGTTGCTGTTGAGAATGTAAATTGGCTAGAGTGACTGTTTATGCTGTTAGATTTATGCATAAACTGTAGATGGCACAAACAAGGTCTTATTGACCTTAACAGCTAAGCAGTGATCCAAAACAGGCTCATTGTATTCAATTTCATGCTGCCAACCAGCAGCCTTAACATTTCAGTTTTGAGGGTTGAATTCTCTTACTGATTTAAAAAGAACGTTGACAAATTCAGATAATGTTGCCATCTAAAAATTTTATCTACCATTCCAAATGAGTGTGTTTTCAATATTTAATAATGGCATTGCTTAAGATGTGTTTGTATTTAATGGTAGCTAACATTCATTCACAGGTCAGCTGAAGAAAACAAATTGCCCCATATAGTTATGCTACCAGTAAATGTTAACTCTGATTAGCAGATAATTGAGATCATGCTGCAAAACAATGGGTACAGAAATTTGTTTAAGAGCATAACTTTTTTTTGATCATCAACTGGTGTCAATTTGAGCAGAGCCAAGAAATTGGAACTAGAAACAGAAAAGTGGGGAGATAAGGTTTTTTTTATAAATCCTCATCTGAGGATATGTTAATTGATTTTAGAGAAAGAGGAAGCAGGTGAGGAATAAAAAGAGAGAGAGAGAAAGAGACAGAGGGAAAGAAATATGGATGAGAGAGAGAAACATCCATTGGTTGCCTCCTATATGTTCCCTGGCCTGGGATTATATACACAATGTAGATATGTGCCCTGATTAAGAATAGAACCTGCAACCCTTCGGTTATGAGACAATGCTTCAACCAATTGAATCACATTGGCCTGTGCATAAACATATTTTTAAATGTTATTTTTCACATAAATTATTTTAAATTAATAGTTTGTTTTGGGAACAGTTTTAGGTTTACAGAAGAATTGGGCAGAAAGTACAGTGAATTCCCGTATTACCCCCTCCACCTGCCCCACACACAGCCTCCTCTATTAACCTCTTGCACTTGTTACAATTGATGATCTAATACTGATGCATTGTTACTAACTAAAGTCCATGCTATACCTTTGCCCTTCAATAGATGAATAGCTAAATTGTGGTACCTCCAGACAATAGAATATTATTCAATGATAAAAAGAAATAAGCTCTCAAGTCAAGAAAAGACATGGAAGAAACTTAAATGCATATTTCTAAGTGAAAGAAGTTAACCCGAAAAGGCAACATGCTATATGATTCCAACTATATGACATGGAAAAGGCAAAACTATGGAGACAGTAAAAAGGATTAGTGGTTGCCAGGAATTAGGGAAAAGGGAGACTTGAACAGGTGAAGCACAGGATTTTTAAGGTGTATGATACAATAAAGGATGGATATATGTCATTATATATTTATCAAAACCCATAGATACATAAATATTTTATACTTTTAAATAGTTATATAGTATTATTGGTGAACAGCAACAGAAATATAGCCAATTTAAGCACAGAAAGAATTATCAAAGGACACTAGGTAGCTTTTAGAATTTATAGGAGGGCTATAGTTGGCTAGGCACCCCCAAACAAGGTCCTGGTCAGTCACAAGTATGAGTAGTAAGGACGTTCCACCACTGCCACCAAGCACTATTCATTTCAGCTTGCTCTGCAGACACATAGTCATGGGTCAGTAAATACCACGTGTTGTACCTCGCTCGGAATGTGATCTCATTTGGAAATAGTTGCAGATATAACTAGTTCAAATGAGGTCTTACTGGAGTGGGGTGTGTCCTTAATCCAATGGGACTAGTCTCCTTATCAGAGAAAAGAGACACACAAGGAGGAGATGGCCTTGTGATGACAAAGGCAGCAGAGAATCACAGCTACAACTGAAGGAATGCCAAAGATTGACAGCAAACATCAGAAGCTACGAAAGGCAAGGAATGATTTTTCCCTGCAGGTTTCAGAGGGAAGATGATCCTACTGACACTTTGATTTTGGACTTTTAGCCTCCAGAATCACAAGATAATAAATTTACCTTGTTTCTAACCACCCAGTTTATGGTACTTTGTTATAATAGCCCTAGCAATCTAACACATGATGCACCACCATCTTAACATATCATCTACTTGCTGCCCCCCTCCCCTCCATCTATGGATATCTCTAAAGGAAAACCTTCCCTGGCCCCTCTTTCTGGATCACCAGCTTCCCTTTGAATCATGGCAGGAGCATCTGAGCAATGATTCCTAGGGCACAAGCCCATGACCTAGTGTCAGGGAAGGCTGGGGAGATGAAGATCTGAAATTTTTTGCTTCTGCAGCCTCTCATTGAAACTCACAAGGTATGGGATTCCCCTGTACAGGAAGGGACTCAGAGGCCAGGCAACCAAAAAGAATGTCAAATGTCCAATGTAACTGACTATTATAATTATGCATTTTAAGGGGTGCATAGTATTCTGTTATTTTGACACATTACTAATTTTTTTCCTATTTTTATTGGACAGTTATTAAGATTTCCATATTGCCATTACTGTGTATGGTGACATAGGTGTGCCTCTAAGTTTTATTTCTGCTGAGCCATGTCTCAAGTGAACTATGACAGTCTTTATGACTTCAACTACATATTCACAGACTTTGTTTCAAAAGCATTTTCTCAATTTACAACTTCATAGATAGTATATACATGTAGCTATTTCATCATAACTCAGTATGAAGTGATTTATTAAAGTTTCTTTGTATTTATTTAATTGGTAAAATAGATATGAAATGGTACCTTAACATGTATTTGACTTGCATTAGTTGACCTTTAGAAAAAATAAATATTTTCCACATGTAGTTTGCACTTTGCATTTCTGCATAGCAAAAATGAATGTGTTAACTCCACACTTCACATGCAATTTCTGTTTAAATCCATTACTTTTTTCATTTTATTGATGAGAACACTATAACTCAGAGAGATTGTGTAATTTACCCAAGGTTACACAGCTACAAGCAGTAGAGTTCACAGCTTGAATCCTTGTTTGTCTAACTCTAGAGCCCAAGCTCTTTATCATGAGTGAGAAAATTGTCTCACACCTTAAAACTAGCAGATTCAATCTGGTTGCAATTTAGAATTCAAGTTGGATATTAATGAAAGATAAACCAGAAAAGGTATATTGATTAAAAACTACGGAGGGTGCTTAAATGTCAGGCGAATTGGTTTGAACTTCACTTAGTAGGAACGAGAGTCCCACTGGCATTCTGAGCTGCTGAGTGATAGGTTCAGTGTTGCTTTGGGAGAGCAGTCTTGTGGCATTGTATAGGATTTATTGGAAAGAGATAATGGAGCTTAGGAGTCAGTTAAAGAGATAAATTATCATTGGTAAGGTAACAAAGCTTGAAGTATAGTTGAGAGATTGATTTAGAACAACTGTGAATTTGAAAGACATTACTAAAATGAGTGAAGAGAATTTAGTAGTCCATGAAATGTGGGGGAAAGAAATAAGTCAAAGATAGATCATGTTTTAGATCTGGGTGACTGGGGGATTTGATTACACTAAAAACATATATATAGACATTAGCCAGAGAGTGGATTTTAGGGGGGAGATCATAAACTTGACTTCATCAAAAATGTTCAAGAATTCAGAACTAGAACTTGGCTGAAGAAGAAAGCTAAAACTATAAATTTGGGAGATATTAGGTGAGGGCAGTGACCACATGCATTGACTGAAGGAAAGGCACTAAAGGAAGAGATGGAGACTGGAAGCTCGGGAATATCACACTGAAAGGGAGGGAGGAGGAAAAAGGGGAGAGAGGGACACAAAGAAGTGAGAAGTAATAGTCTTACCTGTGTTATGATGGGGCGCAGATATGATTGGACTGGACATGGGCACCCAGAAATACCCTGGTCATGCCCTTGACAAGTTTATGCTCATCCTCAGAATCCAAGTGATAAACAAAGTTCAGAGAAGGCAAAGCAAGGCAGAACATACTTACTAGAGGAGAGTTTGGGCTCCAACCTCAGGAAGAATTTCAGGGGTCCATACTCAGCCATGTGGAAGACGCCATCTGCCTAAGCTAGATAAATCTTAGGAGCCCAGAAGCAACAAAATGGAAATCACTTTTCTGGGCCATATTCCAGAAGTTATAGCCAGGCCATCTTACTGCTTTTGCTATGTAGAAGGGAGAGAGAACCCAAGAGCCATGCTAGTAGTGGAACCCAACCTACCAGCATAGTGGTCAATAAAGTGTCTCTGGCAGCCTTCCCTCCCTAGTAGATGGAGTGGAGGAACAGGGACATACAATAGCTATGACTATCCTTTGCCTTGTATTTCATGAAAGACAAGACAAGTAAACAGGTAGACAACAAAGAGGCTTGCCAAAGAAGGAAAGGAGGTGAGAGATCGAGAGGTGGCAGTACGTGTTAAAGTTCCATATAAGGATGAAGAAGGTTAAAAATTAAAGAAAGACTCCATTGAAATTTTAAATAGTTACTGGTAGCCTTCTAAAGGGTGAATTTAGTAGAAGATTTAAACAAAATTGACAGGATTGAAGAATCAGCAGGTGGAAGCATGGGCAAGAATTCATGTTGACTATACATTGGGGTAATTTGAGTTGAAAGGAATGAGAGATGGGCCAACAACTCAAGGGCATAGGCAGACTGAGGCACTTGTGGTTGTTACTGTATATTGTTTGAAATATAAAGGAGATTGGCAAAAAGAGGAAATATTAAACATAGTAAGTTTTGCAAAAGAGAAATACGCAATTAATGAAATAAGATCCTGGAGGATGTGAGAAAGGATAGAATTAGAAAAGGACTTTTCACGGAAAGTTTTCATAAAAGGAAAGTGCTCTGAGTTTTAAATATAAGTGTAGTCTGAAAGGACTGGCGAGCAAGGGTAGCTTTGCTCCTATAGAGTTAAGGAAGAAAGATAAGATGTAGATAAAATGGGTGAGGGTAGAGAAGAGAAAGGGTGGAAGTGAGTCCTCACCAAATAAAAAGCATCATGATGAGAAAACTCAATCTGCTGCAGATGGCCACCAATTAACAGCTGATTTTTATGGAGTGACATAAAGTTAGAGGTTAGAAAGAAAAGACCATGAAGAGGCTATGGAGGTGATATGTTTTCTGTGGTGGCTTAAACTAGAGGACAGGAATTCTTCACTGAGTCTTGGAGAGGCTCAACCAGGGAAGCTATAGAGAAGATAATGGCTGTCAGCAGTGGACATGACTTAAAGCCCTGGAAGAGAAAAATAAAGGGGGAAGAATAAGGTAAGTTGCTAAGACATAGATAAGGAGGAAATGGATTTGGAAATTGTTCAGAGATGGAAAGCAAAGATTGGCATCTTCCTCCTAATGATGGTCCCCCTAATTCCCTCCTCCTTCCAAATAAATTAGGTTGGGTTATATGGATTACAGAGATTCACTTTTTTCAACTAACTTTTATTGCAGAATGGTTAAACAGGTCTAGAGTTAAACTACCTGAGCTTGAACCCCAACTCCATTGTGTACTATCTATATGACTTGGGCAAGTTACCTTATCTCTCTAAGCTTCACTCAGTTTCCTCACCTATGCAAATGTGATAATAATATAATACCTCATAGTGAAGATTATACATACATATAAGGTATAACACCAATAAAAGTTTACAGAACTGGCAGCCAGTCTACATTCAGTAGTATTTTCTGTTACCATGATGATGGTGATAATGGCAATGTAGAATACCTTGGGAATTTGGAGATGAATAAGATACAGTACCTGTCCTCAAGGACTCAGAGACTATTGGGAAATATGTTAATACCTTCCAGGAAATCAATGATTATAGTAAAATTAATTGATTCATTGAACAAGTACTTACTGAGCCCCTTACCCTGCTCCAGGTGCTGAGGATACGTTGGTAAATGAAACATACCAAGATTTCCTGTGCTCATGATACTTGCATTCCAGTGAAGTGAGAGAGAAAAAAAAACAAATGACAGAGTAAATAAGTATAGTGAGTAAGGAAGTAGTATGTTATGAGAGGAAAGGACAATAAGCTAATGGTAATAGAGATCAGAGTAGGGAGAACTAATGGTATGCCAGTAAAAACATAGTGATTAAGTTAGGTCTTATTGAGCAAGATGCTTGGGGGTTGTAATGGACATTTTAAAATGAAGTCCTCAAATGGGCTGCTGCTTATGGAAGTACAGAGGTGGGCCATCAAACTTGACCTGGCCATGGGAGAGAGGAAAGGCTTCTTAGTCTAGGGGATGTTTGAACTAGAAAAGGGCCAGAAGCAATCAGAAAGGCTGGCAGACCTGTAGAAAATAGTATAGAAGTTTCTCAAAATTCCACTTCTGAGTATATGCCAAAGGAAGTAAAATCACTGGCTCAAAGCAATATCTGCACCCCCATATTCATTGAGGCATTATTTACAATAGCCAAAACATGGAAACAACTTAAGTGTCTACTGATGGATGAATGGCTAGAGAGAATGATATTTAGCTTTAATACATATTCTTTTGCATATATATTAAAGATAAGATGTAGGCCAGATTTCGGTGGGGGTAGAGAAAAGGTAGAAGTGAATTCATATGTATGCAATGGAATAATATTCATCCATAAAAAGAAGAAAATCCTGTATCATTTGCAACATCATGGATAAACCTTGAGGGCATTATGCCAAGTGATATAAGTCAGACAGAGAGAGAAAAATACCGTTATGATCTTACTTATATGTAGAATCTGAAAAAAACAAACTCATAGAAACAGAGAACAAACTGGTGCTGCTAGACAGAACTGGAGGTGGGTGGTAGATTGGGAGAGGCTGGTCAAGGGACACAAATTCCCAGTTATAAGATAAATGATTTCTGGGAACTATAGTTAACAATACTGTATTGCATGTTTGAAAGTTGCTAAGGGAGTAGATCTCAAAAGTTCTGACCACACACTGAAATTGAACTCTGTGAAGTGATGGATATGTTAACTAACCTTAATGTGACATTTTGAAGTATATGCATATAATTACTACATTGCTTATCTTAAACTTTCACAATGTTATATATCAATAATATCTCAATAAAGCTGGATGAGAGAGAAAGGAAAAAAGCCTGCAGAGAAGTAGCCTGTGGAAAGGGAATGGCCTGGGCAGGGCTTTAGCTTTGTTTTTAAAAGAGGCAATATGATGCACCCTAATGTCCTCTCCAAAAACAGATCATAGTAAAAAAAAAATCACTCAACTAGTGCTTTAGACAAGAAATTATCTTATAAATACTTTTATTCCTTAAAAAGGGAGGGCAGACTGTGGTTTATAGTGTTTTTCATATTAAGTTTCTTAAAACTGTAACTACTTTACCAAATATGTGATTTATTGCTATTATTCCAGTGAAATTGGTTTTCTGATTTAGCAGTCTCTTGATAGGCACTTGCTGTGCAGGAGCCACCAGAGCCCCGCTTGGCTCAAGGTACTTTTGCTGGGGAATGAGAGAACTGTCTTTTGTATTTCACAGAAGTGCTGCTGAATGATGGTGCAGAGAGAAGAAAGGCCTTACACTGAGGCACAGAGGAGCTCTTATAGTATGCACACAGAAAGAAACAGCCTTTCAATTCCTTTCAAAATGCTCATAGCTTTCCATTACAGAAGAGGCTATGTAAGACCAAAGAAAGATAGAAAATAAAAGTATAAACTAACTGAATAAATATATTGTAGCCCCCACCCTTCCCTAAAGATGAATTCAAATATTGCTTAATCTAAAAGGTCAGCCAGCCAGGTCTGGAGACATTTTTGGTTGTCATAGCTAGTTGGAGGAGAAGCTACTGACAACTGGTGGGTAGAAGCTACCCAAGTGAGTACAGGTTAGGGATATTACTGGGCAGCCTGCAATGCACAGGACAGCCTGTACCACAAAAAATTATCCAGCCCAAAATGTGAGTATTGCTGAGCTTGAGCCCTGTGATAGAGCATAGAATTTAATCTGGGAAAGTGGGAACAAAGTCATGAAGTAGACGAGGGGTGGTGAGAAGTAGCACAATCAATAGATCGTAGGGTTCAATAAGAGGAAAAACATGTTTGGGTCAGATAGTGGAGGGGATGGGATAGAAAGCAGATGTGGGATTGGGATGTTCAGAACTGGGATTTTGGAAAGTAGTATCCAGTTATTGATGTAGTAGTTACACCTTATTCATCCACAGGAATATGTTCCAAGACCCCCAGTGGATGCTTGAAACCATGGATAGTACTGAGCGCTATATGTGCATATGGTTTTTCCTATACATACATACCTATGATAAAGTTTAATTTATAGATTAGGCACAGTAAGAGATTAACAATAACTGATAAATAAAAATTATATCAAAAAACTAATAAAAGTTATGTGCATGGCTTTTTAAGTAAAACAAGGGTTTCTGGAACATAAGAACTGCGATACATTCACAGTCAACCTAATAACTGAGCCAGCTCCTAAGCGACTAACCAGTGGGAAGCATTGACAGTGTGGAGACAGTGGACAAAGGGATGATTCACGCCCCGGCAGGAAGGAGCAGGGCAGTGTGAGACTTCATCATGTTACTGAGAACAGTGTACAATTTAAAAGTTATGAATTATTTATTTCTGGAAAATGCCATTTAATAGTTTTAGAATGGCTAGCCACTGATAACTGAAACCATGGAAAGCAAAACTGAGGATAAGGGGGAACTACCACATTGACAAAGGACATTTGTATGCCACATACACACAGACATGAACTTAAGTATTTATTCTAAGTTCCAGCCGAGATGGAGGCATAGGTAAAAACCATTTGCTTCCTCACAGACCAAAAGGAGGATAATAACCAATCTAAAATAAACAAACAACCAGATGTGGCAGAAAATCAAATTGCATGGAACTCCAACAAACAAGGAATTAAAGAAAAAGTCAACCAGAACAACCAGACTGATAAGAAACTGAGGTGAAGTGGGGCCAACTGAGAAAATCCCTGTGGAGGCGCCAGACCTTGCAGGTGGGGCTGGCTGAAGACAAAACTGAGACTCAGAGCTGACTGTGGACTACGGCAGTTCTGCATCAGATAGATGCAGAACTTAAAGCCCTGGTAATCAAAATGCTCACATAACTGATTGAGCTTGGTTGAAAAATGAAATAAAACAAATGAAAGATACCCAAAGTGAAATAAAGCAAAATATTCAGGGAACCAACAGTGACAGGAAGGAAACCAGGACTCAAAGCAACAATTTGGAACAAAAGGGAAAAATAAACATCTAACCAAAACAGAATGAAGAAACAAGAATTCAAAAAAAGTGAAGAGAGATTTACGAACCTCTGGGACAGCCTGAAACATTCCAATACATGAATTATAGGGGTGCGAGAAAGAGAAGAGCAACAGCAAGAAATTGAAAACTTATTTGAGCAAATAATGAAGGAAAACTTCCCCAATCTGACAAAGGAAATAGACTTCTAGGAAGTCCAAGGAGCCCAGAGAGTCCCAAAGACGTTGGACCCAAAGAGGAACACACCAAGGCACATCATCATTAAGTTACCCAAGATTAAAGACAAAGAGCAAATGCTAAGAGCAGCAAGAGAGAAGGAGACAGTTACCTACAAAGGAGTTCCCATAAGTCTATCAGCTGATTTCTCAAAAGAAACCTTACAGGCAAGTAGGGGCTGGAAAGAAGTATTTGAAGTCATGAAAGGTAAGGGACTACTACAACCAAGATTATTCTATCCAGCAAAGCTTTCATTGAGAATGGAAGGGCAGATAAAGTGCTTCCCAGATAAGGTCAAGTTAAAGGAGTTCATCATCACCAAGCCCTTACTATATGAAACATTAAAGGGACTTATCTAAGAAAAAAAGAAGATAAAAAATACGAACAGTTAAATGACAACATACTCACAACTATGAACAAATGAATCTAAAAGAAATGAAAACAAAACCTAAGCAAACAGCCAAAACAGGCACAGAGTCAGAGAAATGGACATCACACAGAGGGAGTTCAGTGGGGAGGGGAAAGGGAGGAATTGGGGGAGAAGGTACAGGGAAGAAGAAGCATAATTAGTAGGCATAAAATAGATGGGGAGAGATAAAAATGGTATAGGAAACAGAGGACTTAAAGAACTTATATGTACCATTCATGGATATGAACTAAGGGGGAAGGGAATGCTGGAGGGTTGGAGGGGGCAGGGCAGAGGGGGAATAAAAGGGGGAAAAGGGGGAAAACTGTAGTAGCATATTCAATAAAAATACTTTAAAAAGTATTTACTACTAACATGTAGTAGCTTTGCGATCTTTACTTTTTCTGAGCAAGTTCTTAATATAGTAGGGCCTGGCAATTACTAGGTGCTCAGTAAGTGTTAGAACTTCTCACTATTATGGTGATGGTTAGACAACTGTGTTTATTTGCTATTGTCACCTAAGAGGAAAGGAGGGACAAGAAGTGAAAGAAAAAGGAAAAAACAGTTCAGCTGAAATACTTTTCTTGAAGATCCAGTTTTCTCTTAGTTCTAACATCGCATTTGTTAGTGATTAATTATATTGCTAATTTTTATTTTTAGTAATGAAATTATATTTATATTTTTATAGATAGGAGTACCCGAGGGATTCTCTTAACTCTGGGAGATGATTTGGTGAAATAATTTCCTAGAAAGTTTTTCTGAAGCTTTTTGGTAGAAGACTTAATGAAGTTACTTATTTCATCCTCCTATTTTTAACCTTTTGCTTATAAAATAGACAGGTTCTTATCCTTTCCTAGCTCTCCCTTGTACTGAATACTCTTAAAATAAACTGTTATACATAGCAGATAAATTTTAGGGAAGTCATTAGAACCATTGTTTCATCAACACTACCTATTACTTCTGTTCACAATGGCAAAATTGTAGCTTAACATCCATAGAGCAGTGTAAAACGTTATCATTTCCCTGATAATGCAGTGTGGCATTAGGGTAGCTTCTGGTTTACTGACATGGTGTTTTCCACAGTGTCCTTTTAAACATTTTCTTTTAGTGAATGGTGGGATTTTAATTTTAATATTTATCACTAGTTAAGGGTTGAAATATCTTTATTTATATGTGGAATTTGTATTCCAGTGTTCTATACTATCTTCTAAAACATAATGAAGCCCTTAAAAAATGAAGTCAATGCCTATGAAAATGAGTAAATTAAGAGCAGATCAGAAGATTTAAAAATGTGTGTGCCAGTTATAACTGTTCTGACAGTTCTCTCCCTTATATACATTTTATTAAGGATTTTCTTGCCCTGACTGGAGTGGCTTAGTTGGTTTTAGTGTCATCCTGTAGACCAAAGTGTTGTGGATTCAATTCCTGGTCAGTGCACATGCCTAGGTTGCAGGTTCAATCCCCAGTTGGGGCTCATTCAAGAAGGTGGCCAGTCAACATTTCCCTCTCACATCAGTGTTTCTCTCTCCCTCTCCTTCTCTCTCCACCTGTCTCCCTTTCCCTCTCCCTCCATCTCTCTCTCTCCCTCCCCTCCTTCTATCTCCCCCCACCCCACACTTTCTGCTTTCTCTGAAAGCAATGAAAAAAAAATAGAATTTTCTTTTATTAAGGCACACTTTATTCTTTGGATGAACCTCCCATTTTCACTTACATTATTGGGTCACAAAAGTACTTTTAGATGGATATCTTAGCATTGAACTTCCATACTGCTTCATAATAACCTGCTATGGTCTTTCTGTTTTGCTAGGTGTGTTTCTTTGAGAGAAGAGGAATTGTATATTATTCATCACTCCAGCCCTAGCTACCCCGAGCTCAATGTGTGACACATAATAGACATTCAAAAGTCTTCACTGGATAAAATTGGATTAGTGAATAATTAGTAAACATTTATAGAGTACCTAATGAATTTTGCATTTGGTGCAAAGTTGTAGGCATTCAAAGACATTGTATCTCAAGGTGTTTAGAGTCTAGTCAAGTGCAGCACAGACTTGTTCAAACAACACCCAGTGATGTTTATGGAGGGATGGAAGGCAAGATGGAAGAAGGGAAGAAAGGAGGGGGGCGTAAATGCATGCAATGTTCTTTAATATCTCCAAGGAAACCAATACAATTCTCAAATGAAACCTCTGAGAACTTGAAAAGCTGGCTTTATAAATGAATGAAATATTATTATTCCAAAATCTATTTCAGCATACACTAAATGATCTAAGTAAAAGGGTCTGCAAAGAAATTAACTGGCAAAGCCATCACAGAGCTTTCCTTCTGCTCCCTAAGGAAGCAAATCATTCTTTTAATCTGTTGACTACTTATATAAAAATGATGCTGCTAGTGTCAGATCATTCTTTAAAGCACACCCAGCAGAATCTTTGCTTGAAAATATTTTGTCAACATGTAGTTTAAATTTGAAAGAAGCAAACCACAAATCTAAAGAAACATTATGTGATCAGGCTTTGTACTGACGCAGCCTGGCTTGTTCTCTGGCTGATTTGATCCACTTAGTGCTTTTCTTTGTTGGATATTAAAATCTCTTTGCTGTCTTCATCTGAAATTATAAGCAGATCAATGGCTTACATGGAATCTGAAGTTCTAAACCTTATTTTAAATTCAAATTGTCTCGTTCTTCAGGTACTTGACATTTTTATACTCAGGGTCATGAACAAAGTAGCTTAGATTGTTCCGTTCAAGTAATTGCAACTTGAAACACCTCATGTATCAGTTTTTCCTGTGATGAGCATCAGGAATGAGAACTTTCACCAGCAGTCCATATTGCTTCGTGAAAATATGAAAGCTGAGATTCTATTAATATGCCAGGATAAAACTTGTCTAATTAAAATGGTTGGAAAGTGCTATCCCAATGAAGTAGGAAATACCTCAGTGTCACAATGCATTGAGTAGGAAATGGTAGCATTCCACCTTTCTCACTTAGTTGTTAAATGATCACTTAGCCACTTAGAACTGCAGTCATATTACACCACTTTTACCTAATAGCATCCTAAACGATGATGATTTTGTAGATGTCTGTCCACAATTATCTTAAAATCTGTATACATAACCTGATAGTGTGGTCCCATACTGCCACATTTTCCTCATTTAGGAGAAACTATAAAGCAATTTATGTATGAAAACATGATCATAAAATAATCATTAATTAACTGGTTTCACCATATCCAAGAACGTGTTCTATCATCTGGTAATTAATATCCTGTTTTTCAGAGATAAGAACAATTTAATCTTCCTGATGACTTAGAAGGTAACAAAAATTGGCACTTGCCTTTCAGGTTTGATAGTTTAGTACATTCACTATCCAGTATCCACCTATGCATAGTTGACATAGTTACAATTGCTGACCTGATTATATTGTCTGATTAATATTGAATCTGGAATTTATATTCAATCAAATCTTCACAGAGCTTCATAAAGTACTAAAATATCTACCCGAAGCCCAAGTCATGGCTTCTGGCTTGTCAGTTATGACCTGCCTTTGTGGAACTATTAAAATTAACTATTAAAGCCCTGACCGGTATGGCTTAGTTGGTTGGGTGTTTTCCTACAAACTGAAAGGTTGCCAGTTTGATTCCCAGTCAGAGTATGTGCCTGGGTTGTGGGTTTGGTCTGTAGTAGGGGCACGTGAGAGAGACAACTGATTGATGTTTCTCTCATAAATTGATGTCTTTCTCCCTCCCTTTCCCTCTCTTTAAAAATAAATTAAATCTTTTTTAAAAATTAAACATTTAGGATTTATAAAATAATGTTGCAACTCTAGAAATTTTTATTTTGTAATTATGTTTATATTTCTGTTTTTTCATTGTTTAGAAATGAATGGCAATATGTCTTTCCATTCAAATGCCTAGTTTTTTAATATGGTATCAATATGGATTTCTCTGTCAGACTAATAGATTATCTTAGTAAATACCTCAATTGATAGAAATATGTCTTTGGAAATTTTCCCTCTGTATACATGTGAGCCTCTGGGAATACTGGCATCAGGGTTAGGTTCAGAATTTGACCAAAAATAAATAAAAAATAACCATCTTAACTTCCAAATGCCTGCACAAAAAGAAAAATCTTCTGAGAAACAGAGAAACATAATAAAATCAGTAACTATCAGTGATGTTATCTGTTGTTCTTCTTGGTCATAAGTATTTCTCATTTTATTCAGAGATATATGCTTTTGTTGATGAAATTGCTAGTGGACAAGAACTTAAAAATTAACCCCCCAAAACATAATCTGCCCTATTTAAAAATAGCAACCTAGATAATTTTTATAAGGAGTACATATTAAAATATTTCATGTTCCATCTTACACAAGAGTGAGACAAGATTTCACCTTTTCCTATAGAAATAGTTGTCAGCCCTTATTAATGTCCTCCCAGAGTCTTCTTTCCTCAGCTTTCTGAAGCAAACAAGAAGTTCCCTCTAAAACAGCTAAGTTTTCTCTGAAATTTTCTCTTCATATTCCTACAAGGCCCTCTGAAGTCTATTTGCTCTCCCAGCTAGGAGTTTACCATCTATGATGCTACTTAAACAACAATAACAAAAAAACACCAAAAAAAACCATTAACAAACAAAATAGCAAAGAAAATACCAGAGCAGAACAATAACCATTTAAAGATCCAGGGAAAAGTCCAAAGATGCACAGTTAGGGAACTATCTCTCATAATCTAATTTTTTTCTTACAAAAAAGGTTGGAAGGAATCTCAGCACTGATGCTTGGACTATTAGCACTACAACTTAGGCAAGTTACTTTGATTTTACTTTTCCTTCTCTATAAAAGTAGGGTATAATACCAAACAGGGTTGTTTTATGTAATGACATTTGGCCAATGATGTACAATGGTGGTCCTATAAGACTATAATGGAACTGAAAAATACCTATCAGCTCCATTGTAACTATTGTAATGTCATAGTGCCAAGGCTGCAAACACCAATAAGATTGTGGTTAAGATGGCAAACAACTTTAACTTGGGTGTGAAACAGGATAACATTCAGGAGTTTCTACAGGTGGAAACTGAGGAATCAACTAATGAGAGGTTGTTGGAACTGGAATAAGAACTAAAGAAGAAGCAAGAGAAAAGGAAACTGCAGGAGAAGAAAAAGAAGAAGCTGAAGCCTTTATAAACCTCAGCAAACTAACTAAAGGAGAGAGGGGAAGGAATTTCAGGGGGAAAGGGGAGGGGTTTACAGGAACAAGTATAAAGGACACATGGACAAAAACTAGGGCGGGTGGAAATGGGAAGGAGGTGGGGAGGGTTGGGGGGATGGGCTGGGATGGGAGTAAAAGACAGAAAACTGTACTTGAACAACAATTAAAATAAAATAAAACAAAAAGAACATGTAGGAATGACCCACAGACATGGACAACAGTGTAGGAATTAACTATGGGAATGGGGCATGGGATGGGCAGAGGAAGGAAAAGAGGGAAAATTGGGACCACTGTAATAGAATAGTAATTTTTTAAAAAACTTTAAAAATATTTATAATTTATGTATTAAGTACTTGAAGATAAATTACTCCTTATAAAATAAAAAAAATTGAAAATGTGGACCTCAACACCAAATAATTTTCATTAACAGAGAGGACTGTCCATGATGCATTATCTGCTTACAAACAAATTTATGATGAAGAAAAGGAAACAAAGCAAGCAAACTACCCTGATGTATTTCTGAAAAGAGTGACACCTCCTCAAGAAGAGCTTAAGGTGGATGGATCCTTCAGGATGTAATTTCAGAAATAGGAGTTTTTATCCTAGATGACAGGTCCATGCATATTATGTGCCCCTGAAGACCTGGAAGTGGGACAAGAATGGAGGTAGAAGACAGTGATAATGATGATCCTGGCCTTGTGTAGGGCTAGGCTGATATGTGTGTTTGTGTTTTAGCTTTTAACAAAAATGTTGTAATGTTTAACAGTTAAAACAAATTAATTTTAAAAATATAAAAAAGCTCCCACCCACAATGCTACCCCACTTTGGTTTTGTCCATGGGTCCTTTATACATGTTCTTTGATGACCCTAGGATTGAGAGTGGGAGGTGGGGGTAGGTGGGGTAAGGGAAAATAGTGGTGGGAAAATGGAGACAACTGTATTTGAACATTAATAAAAATGATAAAGAATAGAAAAAGCTTATAAAATAAGGATATAAAGAAGTGAAATATTTTGTACAGGTGTACTATGTGTTTGTGTTTTAAGCTAACTGTTCTTAGGAAAGAGTCGAAAAGTTAAAAAATTAAAAATTTATAAAGTAACAATTTTATAGTAAACTAAGGTTCTTTTGCTACTGAGGAAAGAAAAATATTTTAAAATAAATTTAGTGTAGCTTAAGTGTACAGTGTTTATAAAGTCTACAGTAGTGGACAGTAATGGCCTAAGGCTTCACATTTACTTACTCACCACACACTTACTGATTCACCAGAGGTAGTTCTGCAAGCTCCACTCATGGTAAGTGTCCTATACACGTGTGCCATTTTTTATTTTTATATTGTATTTTTACTGTACATATTCTATGTTTATAAACATGAATACTTACCATTGTTTTATAATTGCCTATATATAGTATTCAGTGCAGTAATATGCTGTATAGATTTGTAGCCTAAGAACAATAGTCTATACCATATAGCCATAGCAGGCTGTGCCATCCAGGTTTGTGTAAGCATACTCTATGATGTTCACAGAACAACAAAATCACCTAATAGTATATTTCTCAGAAGGTGTCATTAAGTGACCCATGTCTATATATGAATATATGGCATGACTGAGCAAATCAACAAAGAATACTACAGAAAGACTTTTGACATCTAATCCAGGAAAGAAAGAACAAGAACAACTGGGGTGGGCACATGGTTTATGAAAAGCAATGTGCCTGTTGATATTTAAACCATTCTTTAAGACAAGTCTTGTGTTCTACCGGAGATAAGGGAGGACAGAATCAAGGAGAACTGGCTAAGCGACTCCTCGTAGTATGGCTCTTGCCATGACTTCTGGCAGGGCTTCAATATCAACTGAATATGCTGGTGACAGTCATTTAGGAGACATGCAAGAATAAAAGAGACAATGGAAACAAGATGGAAAAAAAACTAAATTTAAGACATTTTTAAAAATCTGTGTTTTAGAAAGCATCCTTTTAGTCTTTGTTCTGTCTGCCTTTAAGTTGGAGTAACTGATCTCTCATCCACGACACATCTGTCCTCTGTGGAAGGTAATGAGGACATTAGAATAAAAAATAATGGACCAAGACAAAGACAGTCAGCTCACCTAGATCCTGTTGCAACATCCTATGTGAATGCAAGTTGATGTTCTAAATAAAATTCATACTTATGTAAGTTTATTTTAAGCACCCTTCTCCACCCCATCTTTGCAAGTGTATAAGGTATGCATTTTTGTACATACAATGACTATTTTTCCCACCTTTGTTGTGGAAAATCCACCCACACGCGGGGAGATAGTGAAGCACAAACTTTATTACCCGGGAGCCCAGAGAGGGTGGTTAACATCCAAAACCTCTGAGCACCGATCCTCACTCTCCTGGGGTTTAAATAGTCCCGGGCTTCCTACCTACGTGGCGAAGCAAGGTTACAGAAGCCGAATGCGGAAGTTAGGTCCAGCTACCTTATATGGGAGACAAAGAGAAAACTCAGGAGGAATTTGCAGAAGCTCCAGAGCACAGGAGCTTATCATCGGAGTCTGTGTATGACCTTGAGTAACTGGCTGTTGCTGTGGTTACCACTTGTCAGCTTCTACAGTCCTGTGTGAAATTTTGCAAGTGTTACAGTTACAGAGCATAAGAAACTTTTGGAGTTTTCTTTTCCTGCCACACCTTCACTTCCCTTTTTTCTTAATTTGTTCATTTGTATTGTATGTATTTCAAAACTACCTCAAATTTACTGTGTAATGATAAAATAAATAAAAACACACAATTCCTTTTCATCTGAGAAGCCCTTTCACAACCCCAATAACATGTGTGTGATTTTCTCTTCTTTCCTTTAGATTTTTAAAGAGTTTGCTATACTGGCCATCTCTGTTTCTTTATCTCTCACTCATAAATCTACTACTTCTGGTTTTAGTCCTTATTTCTTAAACTGATTATTCTAACAATCAAGAACAACCTCCTTCAGTAGACACTTCTCAGACTTTCTCTTGGCCTTTCTGCTATAATTATACCATTCTTATTTTATTAATTGTTATTGAATTCCTAATTTAGCATCATCTACATGTTTCCCCAATGAGACTTTCTCATCCTGGTGTTTAGAACTAAATTGTTTTGAGACATATTTTTCCTGTTTCTCTGGTCCCTCTTTTTGTAGAGGAAGCATATTTTCTAATTTACTTGATCATTCATATTTCCTGTATCTTGTGCAGGATCCTCCTGGATTTATGCTTGTCCCTTTTAAGCACTTCCTCTAATAATGTTTCCAAAGTAGGCCATGTGGAAAAGTTTCTGAGACCTTATGAGCCTAAGAGAGTATATTTATTTCACCATCACAAGTATATAATAATTTGGAGGGCATAAAATTGTAGGTTTAAACTTTTTCCCTTTGAAATTTTAAAATTAGTCTTATTTTTTGTATCCAATTTTTCTATTGAAAGATATGATTCCATTCAGATTATTATCCCTTTGGAGATGATAAGATCTTTCTTTCTGCAAGGCTTTAGATTTTTTCATGTCTTGCATGTCACTATCACATCAGTCTTCTTGGTTGATGGTCTTCTGGTCCTGGAGATTTGGAGGGGAGAAGAGATAAAGGAATAAATGTCCTAGGAGTCAGTTAGCTTCCCTGCTATAGTCCAGGTCCCTGTCCCATTGGGCTTTGGGCTTTCTTAGTACTATGGAAACAGGCTACTACTGCTGTTTTTGTGATCTTCTGTGGCTGTGCTGGCTGGACACTACAGCAGAATTTAAAAGCTCTCTCTCAGCCTGTTCTCCCATTGCACCAGTCTGCACTTAACCTTACTGATTCATGATAGACTTTTATCTTCCCAGGTGTTCCTCAGTTTTTATGTTACTGATACTTTCTGTCTGTTCATCCTCTAGCTTCTGTAGTTTCTCCAATGTTGACTTTGAGGAAGGAAGTCAACATTGGGTTAGGTCTGCCATCTCTTCAAGATCTGAAAGACTCCCTCAGCAATATTTTACATGTACTCATGCCTTCTTCCTAAAACTCTCTTGACTTACATTCCTGATAACACATTTATAAGGAGCTGCTTGTTTTTCTCCTTTGAAGAGTCCTCTTCTGCTCACTTCTGTTCTCTGCCAGGTCCTGCTGTCTTCTCACACTCCACTTTCTCTGGCTGATGATCTCATCTCCTTTAAAGACCTCAGTTACCACCTCCATGCTGAAGGCACTTAACTATTTATTTCCAGTTCCAGAGCCTGCTGCCCTCTAGACTCACATAGCTAACTCAGCATTGGACTTGGTGAAATAAATGCAAAA
This sequence comes from Phyllostomus hastatus, assembly GCF_019186645.2. Lineage (NCBI taxonomy): Eukaryota > Metazoa > Chordata > Mammalia > Chiroptera > Phyllostomidae > Phyllostomus > Phyllostomus hastatus. Next base: position 46,334,927 of record NW_025334041.1, read on the forward strand.
CACACCCAAAGCTAAACTCATTCTACTCCTGACAACTCCTCTGAGTTGGCTCTGTGAGGCTTCCACAAACCAGAATCTGAGTGTTCTTGACCTCTCCATCACACCTGACATGTAATTAATTACCAACTTCTGTTGATTCTGCCTCTTCAACATATCTGAGACTCATCCCTTTCTCTCTATTCTTACTTTAAGCCTTATTCCATGCCACTGTAATCACTCACCTGTGATGAAAATGACCCTCCTGTTTCAACATCTCTCTCTTTCTCCCTGTTTCATTCAGTATAGGTCCATTTCATTCAGTGTAGTTGGAGTGAAACTTTTACTTCAGAAGTTCTCCGACTTTTTGGTCTCAGGCAACTTTTGCATTCTTAAAATTTGTTGAGGGCTCCAATTTGTTAAGAGAAATTAAAAACACGAGAATAACAAAGGCACATGTTCTACAAGCCATCACCCCTGTGATGCCATTGCTCATGTAGCCTGTGGAAAATTCCACCTTACACTCCTAAGAAAATGAGAGTGGAAAAGATAAACAATGCCTTACTCTTATTATGAAAATAATGTTGACCTCCATCAAGGTCTTGGGAAGCCCCCAAAGCTTTGTAGACCACACTTTGGGAACCACTGCTTAATTCATTCTTTGCTTCCCAGTTTAAATCACTTTAATGCCTAGCAATGGACTCTCAGGATGAAGTCTAAAAACTCTAGCAAGGTATATAAGACCCTTCATGATCTGGCCTCTGCTCATCTTTCCAGACTTACCTCATGTGATGTCCCCAGTCTGAACTCTGCTTCAGCCATACTGAAAGGCTGGCAGGCCTCAGCACTTGCCTTTTTTTCTTCCTTCTCCAGGTCACTGCTCTTGCTTTTCTATGGGCCTGGCATGCCTGTCCTTATCCTGGATGCAGCTTTATCTTCAACTATGCTTAAAAGCTTCGCTGAAAACTAGGTCTATCCTCTGGTTTTCTTGAACTTAGCCTTATTTTAGCATTTATCCTTTTCTTTTGTGACACCAAGAACTGTGGAATATTTGCCTGTGGCCTATCTTTGTATGCCAGTGATAGATTAATCTAGGATCAGAGGACCAGAGGAGACATTAGGGAAATTACACGCAAAAGCTTTTGTATATGTGAGTTTTTCTGGGGAGGACTGTATAGCTTTTACCTTTGAAAGGGGTTGAAGATTCAAAAAAGCATCAGAACCATTTTACCATTAATGAATTGGGTTCAGTGTGCAGTGAGTTATTTTATTTTTTATGAAAAGGAGTGAACTTAGATATAAGATCAGTTGGTATCCCAAGTTCCATTTTATGATAGCATGTTTATACTTAATATGACTGTGTGAGAATTCTTGATTGAATTTGTAGAGTTCTGTACTGTATGTAATGTAAATTGAGGATGTGAATCTTTGTAATTTTTGAATCTTTGAGGATGTGAATCTCAGACTTCTATGCAAATAGACTTGGAAGGTAATATTAGGCTAATGCTAACAAACCACATTGTGACAGCCATAAGCTCAGAAAGCTATTTTGTAAGATCAGATTTCAGTTGCTGATCAATTATGTAGACAAATAACTTTTAAAATCCATCAATAGCTTTCACATACTTACTAATAACATGACTTATTAGGTGTTTACTCAGTTAACTAGTGAATTATTAATTTATGAATATATTATCAATTATTTGTTAAGTATGTTAAGTGCTTAGTAAGTGTTTTGTTTACATCAGGGAAATGTCTTTTTCATTAAAAGTGTGACTGCCTTATTTGGTGGTACAACATTAAAGGGAAAGTAAACATTTTAAAATGAAAATGAATGGGAAAAAAGGGATTAAATTTTTTCCATAATATTCTTTTTTTTTTTCGTATTTCCCATTTGTTAACATTGTTGCCAGATTTGCCATAATATTCTTTTTAATGCTTATTTAAAAGACATTAGACTTGGATAATTTTACTTGCAAGTTAGATTTATTTTCTTAGTTTTATCACTCCTCTCTACCCAAGATATACACACTGGTACTCTTTATGATAGGACATATTCTGGATTTATTACAGCATAAAAGTGTTGTCAATCAATGGCTTCTTGCTTGGATTGTTGAATATCTTTCTTTCTTTTTCTCTATTTTGAAAGTTCATCTAAATGAAGTCTGTTTTTTATTGAATTTCTAAGCCTAAATGTACATTTCCTCCAGCATTCATTTCATATTTTGGGTAACTGTAGGATAAGTGATTATTTATACACTGACCCCATGTCCTGTGATTCAGTTTCATAAGGTCAACAGAATTCCTTATGATTTTTGAACAACAAAAATAAGGCCATTTTCAAGATTCTAGAAGAGACATGGCAATAACACTATTATATTTGACTTAGTGATATGTTTTAGATTTGTATTTGAATGTGAGGATGTCCGGTGTTTTGAGAATTATAGTAATAATAAAAATTTTCAAATAATAGCTATTATACATGTTCATTATATTCTAGACCTTCATCTCCCAATATGGTAGCCATTAGCTACATGTAGCTAGTGATCACTTGAAATGTGACCAGTGTCACATACTAAAAGAATAATATTTTGGAGATATAAGGTTAAATACCTTCAACAAAATATATTATTAAAATTAGTTTTACCTGTTTTTCTTTTACTTTTTTAATGAGTCTACTGGAATATTTTAAAGATTCATAAATGAGTTGTATTATATGATTATTATAAAAGTTTTATGATATTGTTATAATAAATATCAATATACCATAGTTATTATGATTGTTAATATAATAGTAACATAATACATTTTATTGTATAATGTTATGATATACAGTTACTCAAGTGGCTACCCACTGAGCTAGTTACTTTATATGCATTTTAATCTCATTTGATTCTTACATTAATTTTATGTGGCATGTATTTTTAATATTTGCATTTTTCCAAGAAAGGAATTGATAATCAGAGAGATTAAATATCTATCCTAGTGCTCATTCAGTACTCAAACCCAATTGGTACTCCTAACCAGTAGGTACTAGGTACTTCTAACCTTTTTGATAGTATACCTCATCAGGTTTTGTGTTGCCACCAGTGACAGCAATACGATTAAATATGCTTCTTTATTTTTTAAAATCCTTGTTTCTTACTTTGTGATATAGCAATTTGAAAGTCTCATTTTTTTATTTGTTTTTAAATGCATGCATTTAATTGATCTGATGGCTGAAATATATACCTCATAGCAATATGTACAAAAAAGGGTATCATTGACTGCACTTACTAAATCATAATGCTTGGGTTTTTTTGTTTATTCACTCATTAGTTATGCAAAGGTTTTTATTGAAATTCAGCTTGTGCATTTTTATCTCTGCTCATGTCATTAAATTGTTCTTGCAAACTAATTGGATGTAAAATTCTTTGTTTGAAAGGGTTTTTAAACAGGCTTAAAATGATAGGAGACTTTTTTAGAGGTAACACACAATTTTTATGAAGAAAAAATGGAAACATTTTCATAATATTTATCCTTAAAATTCCATGCATTTAAACATTTCCATATGTTTATCTTTTAAATCTCTGTGATTTCATTGCTAAAAATGACACCTTTACTTTAAAGGGACAGATTAATTGTGATTATATTTTTTCCAAAAATATCCACTAGGTAGCATACTACTGTTAATCACCACTTGTCATCACAAAGAAGTTCAGAAAATTTATAACAGTTGTTCTTTGTTTAAAAGCATGTACCATCCTTAAGTTTGACAATTTTCTTAAGTTCTTTGCCAAGAGATACCAGAGATAAAAGTTCTTATAGTTAGCATCAATCTTATTTGAAAGTATTGTGAAGATTCTGCCAGTTTCTACTTTTTAAAAAAATTTTGGTACAAAATGAACTACATTGATGCCACAGTGTGACACTATGAGCTTTTGGCCTCCCTTGTTTGTGGCATCAACTTCACTGCCCAGTGAATAAATTTCACATGTGATGCTTTCTCTGTAATCTTACCTTGGATATACTTTTCTTTTTAAATCCTAATTTTAAAATTTACTCCACCATAGATTGCACTTGTACAGGTTTCCCATGAAACATTGTTTTCATCAAATAATTCAAGTATTGTAAGCATACAGATGGATGTGTCTTGCCTTCATAAGTATAAAAAAGTGATTCTTTTTTTAAATCATTTTTATTGTTGTTCAAGTACAGTTGTCTCCATTTTTCCCCATCATCCCACCCCCAGCCCAGCCATCCCCATCTCCCACCCTCAATCCTACCCCCCTTTGGCTTTGTCCATGTGTCCTTTATACATGTTCCTTGACAACCCTTCCCTCTTTGCCCCCAATTATCCTCTTCCACCCCCACTCTGGTTACTGACTTAATTTCAGTGTCTCTGGTCATATTTTGCTTGCTTGTTTGTTTTGTTGATTAGGTTCCACTTATAGGTGAGATCATATGGTATTTGTCTTTCAGCGCCTGGCTTATTTCACTTAGCATAATGCTCTCCAGAGGATTCTTCATGATTTTGTTATTGAGGTGTAATTCATGTATGATGGCAGTTAGAAAGTATTTAAAACCAAATAATGAAAATATATCAATATTTGGGGATGTCTTTAAAGCAGTGCTTAGGAAATGTATAGCTTCTAAAACTTATATTAGAAGGGATTGGTCAAAGAACATGTATGAATGCCCCATGGAAATGGACAATGATGGGGAGATGAACTGTGGGAATTGGGGGATGGGCTGAATGGAGAAGGGCAAAGGGGGAAAATTGGGACAAATGTAATAGAATAAACAGGAATAACAAAGGAAAAAACGTATATTAGAATGGAGGAAAGGCTTACAGATCAATGATTTAAATTTCTTGTTAATAAGGTAGGAAAAATGAGCAAATTAACCCCAAAGTAAGTAGAAGAAAAAAATAATAAATTAAGAGCAGAAATTGGTGAATTGAGATGCAAACAACAGGAAAATTAACAAAGCCAAAAGTAGGATTTTTAAAAAATCAACAAAATTATTAATCTCTTGCAAGGCTGTTCAAGAAAAAAGAGAACAAATGCAAATTACACCATCAGGAAGGAAAAGGAAATCACTACAGATTCTACAAACCAAAAGACTAAACAGTATGAAAAAATCTATGCCAATAAACTCAACAACTTTAATGAAATGGGCAATTTCTTAAAACATAATTTATCAAAATTCACGTAAAATGAATTAGAAAATATGAATATGCTTATATCTATAAATAATATTAAGCTTTTTAACAAAACTTTTCTCACAAAGAAAACTTCAAGTCTAGGTCATTCCAATGGTGAATTCTGTCAAATAATTAAGTAAGAAATAACAATCTTATACAAACTCTTCTTTAGAAAACAGAAAGAGAAAAAATGCTTTCTTACTCATTTTATAAGGCCAAAAAAGTTTTTGATAACAAAGCCAGGCAATGACATTATAGAAAACCATGAATGAATGTCATAAATGTAGTCATAAAATCTGTTTAAAATGAACAAATCAGATCCAGCAATCCATATAAACTTAATATATATCATGACCATCTAGGATTTATCCCAAGAATGAAAAGTTGGTTTAACATTAAAAAATCGAACAGTGTAACTTACCATAGTAACAGACTTAAAATTAAATATCATACTATTGCTTTAATGGTGTAGAAAGAGTATTTGACAAAGTTCAATGTCCATTTATGATTTTTTAGGAAAACTAGCACTAAACTAGGAATAGAAATAAACTTTCTCAATTGATAAAGAGAACTGATGAAAAGCAATGACGGAACTGATCTCAAGGGAACTGATGAGGGCAAAGGGTGACTAACTAAAGCAATACTGATGAAAGATTGAATATTTTCCCCCTGAGATCAGGAGCAAAGCAAGATTATCTACTGTCATCATTTTTATTATTATTTTTTTAATTTCCTAATGCTCTACTTACATCCCTGTGACTGTATTTATAACTGGCAGTTTTTACATCTGAATCCCTTCCTGTTTTTCATTATTTTTATTCAACAGAGTAGTAGAGATTCCAGTTAATGGATAAGGCAAGAAAAAGAAGTAAAACAAAAATTGGTAAGAAGTAAACTGTCCCTATTTATAAATAACATGATTGCACAGAAAATTCTAAGGAAGCAACCACAACCTCAACCCCTACAACAAAACACACCAGAACTATTAAGTGTGTTTCAGAATATAATGTACAAGGTCAATATATGAATGATACAAAGCCATAACCGGGGATGTCCAACCTTTTGGCATCTCTGGGCCACACTGGAAGAAGAGATGTCTTGGGCCACACATTAAATATATAAACACTAACAGAAATTAATGAGCAAAACAAAAGTTTTGAGTACCCTTACAAGTTTGTGTTGGGCCACATTATTAGCCATCTTGGGCCATATGTGGCTCATGGGCTGCAGGTTGGACTACCTCGGAATCAAATAATTAGTTTGGCCATATGAAATTTTGATGTACTCAAACAGCAATTATATGGAACAGCCTAATAATAAGGGGAAGAAAACTGAGTAAATTTATATTCCCATATAGCTAATACATACATATGTGCACACAAAAGCAAATGATAATCAACCTACAGTTTATGCATCCTCTCTTCAGTCACTCTTCAGTTACAAATTAATGAGAACAATTCATTGGATTATATTTTCTCTGTCCTAGCTTCTTTTAGAGTATTACTAATTAGCACAGAAATGGCTGGAAGAGAAAAAGGGTGAGGAAAGAGGAAGAGATGGATAGCCTTATGAATTGCATAAACTTAATTGCATTGGAATGCTTAGTACAGATGACAGGAGAGTTCAACACCACAGAGACTTTCTGAATGGTTGAAGACATGGACTATGAGATTCTATTTCTAAGGAATTGTGTGATTACATAGATTAACCATCAATTCTAAGTATCTGAGCATCTACTTGTAGGATATTTACATACACTGGTATCTGATTAGTGATTTAAGTCATATGAGTGGTTTTTCCAGTTCTTTTTAGGTTTTAAGCAGCTTTATGGAGGTATAATTGGTATACAAAATAACTTCATGTGTTTAATGTGTATAACGATGATTATATATATATATATGTATACATCAGTAAAACATCACCATAATCAACATTACAGAAATATTCATTACCTCCAAAAGTTTCCTTGTGCATCTTTTTTTTGAGGATGTGGTAAGACACTTAACATAAGATCTATCCTCTTAAATTTTTTATGTACATAATATAGTACTGTTATTGTATTGTGTTGTTCTGTGTTGTGCAATGTATCTGTACAAGTTATTCAAGCTGCATAACTGAAACTTTATACCCATTGAACAGAAGTCTCCATTTCCTCTTCTCCTCATACCCTAGGAACCATCCTTCCACTCTTTAATTCTATGCATTTGACTCTTTCAGATACTTCATATAAGTGAAATCATGCAATATTTGTCCTTCTGTGACTGGTTTATTCCAGTTGTCATAATGTCCTCCAGGTTAATCCATATTGCCACATACATCAGGGTTTCCTTTCTTTTTTTTCCCACTGAGGTACTTTACTTGCACATATGTACTACATCTTTAGAAAAATAATCCCTGGTTTCCAACCCCCACCCTGTGTGTTTTTTACTTGCTTCATTACGGTCCAAGATACCTGTTGAGGTTGTCAGTTCAATGAAACCAAAATGACAGAAAGAGAACAGGTTGTTCTGCCATTTTTCTAGATCTCTGAGTTGCTCATCAAATCTGGGGCTGATCACTCCACACTTGTTTAACCTGCCCATGAGGATCACAACAATTTTCCCATCTCTGTGAATCTCAATGGTTTCAAGTTCACCAATGTGATCATGCTTCATTATCACAGTTAGAAACCAGATGATGACTTTGGAGCCTAATAAGAACCTGGCATTTGCCTCTATTTTTGGCATTGTTGATGCTCTTGAGAGCATCAGCCAAGATAGTCATGTGTACCACTGTGGTGGCACGGAAAGAGCCAGGATTTCCTTTTTTTAAAGGCTGAATAATATTATGGTACTTTGTATGTATATACCACATTTTCTTTACTCATTCATCTGTTGATGGATATTTACATTGTTTCCATGTCTTGGCTAATATGAATAATGTTGCAATGAACATGGGAGTGCAGATATGTCTTTAAGATCCCAATCTCAGTTCTTTTGGAAATCTATCCAAAAGTAAGATTGATGGATCATACAGTAGTTCTATTTTCAGTTTTTTGAGGAAGTTCCATATTGTTTTCTATGATGAATGCACCATTTTGCACCATTCCACCTAACAGTGTGCAGGGGTGTCCAAACATGTAGCATCTCTGAACTACACTGAAAGAAGAAGAGTTGTCTTGGGTCACACATTAAATACATTGTGACATGTAATTACAAAAAAGTCTCATAATGTTTTAAGCAAATTTATGATTTTGTGTTGTGTTGTGCAGCCATCCTGGGCTGCATGTGGTCCACTGGCTTCAGGTTGGACACCCTTGGTGTAAATAGTTCCAGTTTCTTTACATCCTCATCGACACTTGTTATCTTTTGTTTTTTGGATAATAGCCATCCTAACAGGTGTGAGAGAATATGTTATTATGGTTTTTATTTGCATTTTCCTGATGATTAGTGATATTGAACATACTTTCATATATCTTTTGGCCATTTGCATTGTCATCTTTGTAGAAATGTCTATTCAAGTGGGATTATTTGCATTTTTGCTTTGAGTTGTAGGATTTCCTTATATACTTTATATCTTAGGTATTAATGCCTTATCTGTTTCAATTCTTTTCAGAAAATTTTAGATTATTGTCATTCTTCTTCATGTCAGCTTATATATGTGTTGACATGAAGCTTTGGTACATGGATTCTTACTTTTTAAAATATAAAAAGAATAGCATTATATGTTGGATTTAATTGAATGAGAAATTTGGGGGCCCAAGGGAAATAGTATACAACATCTAGAAAAAATATCTGAAAGAGTAGATTGCTAAGGTTTTGTGAACCATTATCATTCTATGAAGCAATTTATATCTAGGCACCTAGATTTGTAGCTTACTGGGTAGAATCTGGGTTTTTAGGTTGGTAATTTTCTGAATATGTCTTCAGCCAGATGATTCTGTAGTCTGGGTGCCACCTGACCAGGTAATGTTAGCTAGATTATTTAGTTGTGTGTTTATTAAACTTGCTTTCTCTGGCAATGTATTGTACCTTTTTAAAATGTCTCCTTAGCAAACTGCTGAGTTTGGGGTGCTGATTATTTTTAAAGTATATCAGTGGGGCTTCCAGAGATTATTACTTACTCTCATATACTCTAGCACCCCAAGAATAGGGCTTCCTTACCTTGGGACCTCACTGCACTTCTACCATAGCTGCTTTTGATTTTTAAGCCTAATTCTTTATTTTTGTAATATTTGGAATTACCCTTTGGAGTGATTGTCATAGGTGATCTAGTGGCTGCTGATTGAACTCTGAATCCCCTCATTAATTTGGGTTTATCTTGGAAAGTACCAATAGTTTATACCTGGCAGTTGGTGACCATGTCAAGACCCCATTTTCAGATAGTGTGGTTAGAGTAACTTAAGAGGTAAAAGAGCAGGGTAGCTGGCGGAAGGTGATTTTGTGGTCCTGTGTAGGTAGCCACTGAAGCAGGCAGAAAACAGGTAAGATGTAGCTCTAACCCTGTCCTCAAAGTGAATAGCATCACACAATACTATCATCCCCCAACCGCACCCAACATACAGGATCGCACCCACAATGGATGGCACAGGTGAAGGTAAATGAGTTGTCAGAGGAGACAGGAGGGGTCCATGACCATTATTTTCAGTGTATAGATGTTTGGCCTTCAGGGTCTGTTTTCTTCTATGAGCCCTACTCATATTTCGACTGATTATCAGCACTGGAGGATATAAGCACCATTAGATGTCTTGGCATGACCACTTCTACCTTATCAGCACTGGAGGATATAAGCACCATTAGATGTCTTGGCATGACCACTTCTACCCACTAGATCTATCATTCATAGGTCAGGAAAATTGCTCAGAAATGCCAGGAGAAATTTCAGAAGCACTTAAGACAAAAGGGATGGGGCTGACACCAGGTGCTTCCCTTTAACCAACAAGGACATGTAGTTAATTCCAGAGCAGCTCTAACTTTTGGCCCCTTGGTACGTGGTCTAAGTGAGGTGTCTAGAATCCCACCTCCATTTCACACTAAAGCTGTCCTACTGTAGGTGGTCCTCCTGGTCTACACTTCTGTAGGTTGTTTGTGAAAGTGATCAGAGATATTTGTCATTTATCAGAAAAAAATAGAATGAGTGTATTTCTTTTCAGAATTGAAAGAGTAATAAAGGAGCATACAGAGAGTACAACAGAAATTATAGTGATAAAAAGATAATCAAAAGATGATTAAGCATCTAGATGAACTTATTGAACTAAAATGTAGATTAATGCAGTATTTATCCCCCCAGAGGTTGATCATTACCACATAATATGTGTTGTTTGCAAACTAACACAATCTTTGGACCTTTTATAGAGGGGTAGAAGACTATCATTTTACATGCAGTTAAATACATATTCTGAAAATAGATTTCTTTGGTGAGTTTCCCTTCTCAAATGTGGTTCACTACAGTGGAGAGACATACCAGCCAGGAGCCGTTCCTAACCAGCAGAATAGCTGTAACATGCCTGCAGAGTGACTTCATCATTTATTAGGGAAATCCATGCATGGTGACTCTGGCCAGGTGCACATCCCTGTAGAAAGCAAACAGTGGCATTGGCGTTTTTGAGTTGTCAGGATGATAGGTATCATCCAAGCAAGTGCTAGGCTGTGCTTACTCTGAAATTCCTTGAACTAGTGTTAACTTAATTGACAATTACTTTTTGCATGTAGTAGAAGCCACTCCTCAGTATTTGTAGACAATTGTTGTATATGGATTATGTTCAAAGGAATTTTAAATTTTAATTTTATCTGGGAACCCCCACTGTTTGGTTATAGAATACTTTCTATCAACCCAGCATCATTCTTTTTCAGTAATTTTAAACCATTATGTCTAAGTGGTGGTCATCATGTTTATTGAATCATAAATATGACTCAGTAGGATGTAACTGCAAGGAACCTGATTTGGGTAACTTGATAATTTTTTAAAAGAATATCATAGATATGAGAGCTTTTCTGATATTTGTTAATTTGAATGTATTCTATAGTTGATCTAAATTTTCTGTTGTCTAGGCAGTTTTTGGTTTGTTTATTCATGAGTTGTTTTTGTTTTTAATACCATTGGTCATCTGACCAAGATGTGGTGGTATTGTGTATCTGTTTGTTCTTGGAAACACTTAATATCATTTCTGTTATTAAAGCACAGGTTGGTGTTTTATGGAATTGAAAAATCAGTTTCCCAAGCTTCATGGATAGGGAAATGGTATAACATAATGAACAAGAGCATCAGTTTGTGAATCAGAGTTCTTGAGTCTAACTGCAGCTTTCCTTCTTAGTAGGTGTATCCTTGAGCAAGCCACTTAATCTTTCTAAAATTTGGTTTTGTCTTTGTTAAATGAGGATAATAGGAGAATCTACCATATAGGCTTGTTGTAAAGAATAAATGAATAATCCATTTAATGTAGGTCTTGGCACACAGTAAATTTTCCATAAACTTTTGTCATTTTATCTATTAATATTCTCATAGGCTTGAGAAATGGGGCCCATCCCTAGAGTTAATTCTCCCTTGTTTGGTTACTTTGTTTATTTTAAGGAAGTGACATAAAATGTCCAGAATTGTAGCCTAGTGCTTCCTTTTTATATAGATATCTTTTTTCTTTTATAATACTCAAATTCAACATGGACCAATGGAAAAGAACAGAGAGCCCAGAAATAAACCCAAGTCTCTACGATCAATTAATATTTGACAAAGCAGGCAGCAACATAAAATGGAGTAAAAATAGCCTCTTCAACAAATGGTGTTGGGAGAATTGGACAGCAATGTGCAAAAAAATGAAACTCGAGCACCAACTTATACCTTATACAAAAATAAATTCAAGATGGATAAAAGACTTCAATATAAACCATGACACCATTAAAGTCCTAGAGGAGAACATAGGTAGAAAAATCTCAGATATTTCACACAGAAACATTTTTTACTGACATGTACCCTAGAGCAAGGGACATAAAGGAAAGAATAAGCAAATGGGACCTCATCAAAATTAAAAGCTTCTGCACAGCTAAAGAAAACAGTATCAAAATAAAAAGAGAACCAACTGTATGGGAAAACATATTTGCCAATGATACCTCAGACAAGGGTTTAATCTCCAAAATATATAAAGAACTTACATGACTCCACTCTAAGAAGACAAGCAACCTAATTAAAAAATGGGCAAAGGACTTGAACAGACACTTCTCCAAGGAGGACATACAGAAGATCCAAAGACACATGAAACGATGTTCAATATTGCTAGCTATCAGAGAGATGCAAATTAAAACCACAATGAGATACCACTTCACACCAGTCAGAATGGCCATCATAAACAAAGCAACAAACAAGTGTTGGAGAGGTTGTGGAGAAAAGGGGACCCTAGTGCACTGTTGGTGGGACTCCGGACTGGTACAACCACTATGGAAAGCAGTATGGAACTTCCTCAGAAAGCTCAAAATGGATCTGCCTTTTGACCCAGCAATTCCACTGCTGGGACTATATCCTAAGAACACTAAAACACCAATACAAAAGAACCTTTACACCCCGATGTTCACAGAAGCACAATTTACAATAGCTAGGTGCTGGAAGCAACCTAGATGCCCATCAGTAAATGAATGGATCAAAAAACTATGGTACATTTACACAGTGGAATTCTATGCAGCAGAAAGAAAGGAGCTCCTACCCTTTGCAACAGCTTGGATGGAGCTGGAAAGCATTATGCTAAGTGAAGTAAGCCAGGCAGTGAGAGACAAATACCATATGATCTCACCTTTAACAAGAACCTAAACAACAAAACAAAGAAACAAGCAAAATACAACCAAAGACACTGAAATAGAGGACAGGCTGACAGTGACCAGAGGTGAGAGAAGAGGGAATTTCAGGGGAGAATGGGAATGCTTTACAGGAACAAGCTTTAAGGACACATGGACAAAAACTAGGGGGGGGGGGGATAATGGGAGGGAAGTGGGAGGGTTGGATGGGTGGGCTGGATCGGGAGTAAAAGGGAGAAAACTGTACTTGAACAATGAATAAAATAAAAAATTTAAAAAATACTCAAATTCATATCTAGGCAAAGTTGAAGACATGAAACCTAGATACAGTCAATTTCATTGTTTCATAAATCTTTTGAAAAGGTGTTTTGCACATCATAATACTCCACCAATGCTTTTGGACATCACCCCTCTTAATGTCTTTCCTTCAGTTTAATAGCAGCAAAGTAGGAAGAGAACAAAAACCATTTGCCTGTCCTTTGGTTTAATATGAACCTCTTGACCCTGATCCATAAAACAGGATATTTCATCTTCTGCAAGAAGTGCTAATGAAAGTCAAGTGTTATAAGACATTGTTTTTATCACCCGGAAGGTTTATTAGTGTGTTTGCAGAGGAATAAAGGGTAATTGGATGAAGCTGGATATTTATTTGATAAAATGCCTTGTAGGTCAGTTTCTATGAATTTTCCTCAAGAGGACTGGGAATTATTTCAAAAATAAAAAAAATTCTTTGGAGATTTGAGAAGTAAGTTTCAGTAGAAACTGAATTATCCCAAAAATGAAACAAAAAATTCTTTGGACTTGAGAAGTAAATTTCAGTAGAAGTTGCCTTACGGGAAATCAGTTCTCTTTGTGTTTTCTGCTCTCTGATCAGAATGGCCTCTTGTATTACTAGAGGACGGGGCCAGGTGGAAAAACAAAGATAAAAACATAATCACTGAAGATATGTCCATCAAAAGATCATCCAGAGCTGTATATATTCTTTCCCTATCTATAAATTTGTTGGGCAGGAAGAGTCTTCAACAGAACCATTTGTGGATCATAGTTATATTTGGCATTCACATCACATCTAGGTCTTGGCACTGTTATAGCTATTAACATTTTTTCTAATTTATCACTTTTTTAAAAACTATCAATTATAAAATAACATTCTCTGATTAACTCATACTAATAAGTAAATTCTTAACTTTAGGATATATTTAATTTTCAGAAACAGAACAACTGTCATATTAAGAGCAGTATTGAAATCTGAAGTTGTTATTTTGCTTTTGGGTTTTGACTGCAACTCACTAATATATTTTATCCTTTTCCTACAGCTATATTTCTAGTGTATTATATGATTAAATGTAAAATTACATTGGGTCTCAAACTGCAGAGTATGGGACCTTGCTGGTATTTTGGGGGTGGACGCTAGGAAGAAGCTAGGTTCTTTCTCTAAAAACACTAGTGATAACTTACGTTAATCTGGGCAAAAGAAAAGTTATAAATTTTCCTCCCCAGTGATCTTTGGGATTGGTTTTCTAAATACTGAACTTAAAAAGACCATGCTTCCAAAAATTGGTCAATCAAAACACTAATGAATGAAAACTATTTTAAGTACATTTTATTGATTATACTATGAAAGTTGTCCCATTTATTCTCCTCTTTATCCCCCTCTGCCCTGTACCTGCCTCCCACCATCAGTCTCCCACCTTAGTTCATGTCCATGGGTCATACATATAAGTTCTTTGGCTTCTACATTTACATTATTCTTAACCTCTTCCTGTCTGTTTTGTCTACTACTTATGCCTTTTATTCCCTGTACCTTTTCCCCCATTTGCCCTCCTCCCCCTACCACTGATAATCTTCCATGTGATCTCCATTTCTGTTAATCTATTCCTGTTCTAGTTCTTTGCTTCATTCTTTTAGTTTTTGTTTTTTTAGGTTTGGTTGTTGATGGTTGTTTGTTGTCATTTTACTGTTCATATTTTTTATCTTCTCTTTTTCTTAGATAAGGCCCTTTAACATTTCATATAAAAAGGGCTGGGTGATGATGAACTCCTCTAACTTAACCTTATCTGAGAAGCACTTTATGTGCCCTTCCATTTTAAATGATAGCTTTGCTGGACAGAGTAATCTTGGATATAGGCCCTTGCCTTTCATACCTTGCAATACTTCTTTCCAGTTCCTTCTTGCCTGCAAGTTTTCTTTTGAGAATCAGCTGACAGTCTGATGGGCACTCCTTTGTAGGTAACTGTCTCCTTTTCTCTTGCTGCTTTTAGGATTCTCTCCTTATCTTTAATATTAGATAATGTAATTATGATGTGCCTTGGTGTGTACTTCCTTGAGTCCATCTTTTTGGGGACTCTCTGGGCTTCTCAGACTTCCTAGAAGTCTATTTCCTTTGCCAGATTGGGGAAGTTGTCCTTAATTATATTTTCAAATAAATATTCAATTTCTTGGTCTTCCTTTTCTCCTTCTGTCACTGCTATGATTCAGATGTTGGAATGTTTATAATTGTCCTGGAGGTTCTTAAGCCCCTCCTCATGTTTTTGAATCTTGTTTCTTCATTCTGTTCTAGTTTAATGTTTATTTTTTCCTTCTGCTCCAAATTGTTGATTTGAGTCCCAGTTTTCTGCACTTCAATGGTGGTTCCCTATGAATTTTCCTTTAATTCACTTTTTATAGCCTTCACTTTTTTCTCTATTTTGTGACCATACTCAGCCATTTCTGTGAGCATCCTGATTACTAGTGTTTTGAACTGTGTATCTGATAGCTGGTGATCTCTTCATTCCTTAGTTATATGTTTTCTGGAGCTTTGATTTGTTCTTTCATTTGGCCCATCTTTTTTTTTTGTCTCTGCATTTCTGTTGTGTAGTAAGAGGCAGAGCCTTAAGTATTCATTGGGGTAGTGCAACCCACTTTTCTGCATTGTGGTGCTGTATGTGGGGGAGGGGTCCAAGAGGGAACAATGCTATTTGCTTGGGTCTTGATCAGCTTTCAGTCACTTCCTCATTTTCCCACAAGTAAATTGAGCCCTTCTGGTACTGATTCCCAGGTGGGTGGTTTTATGTACATTCTAGGACCCTGTGGACCTCTCCAACAAACTCTCCTGTGAGATTGGGAGTTTCTCCTGCTGCCCCAAACCCCACAGGTGTTTTCACTCAGAAGTTTTGAGGCTTTGTCTCCCTGCCCTAGAACCTTGGGTTGTGCCATCTGTCTTGTTCTCCAGTTGTTCCTCTTGGTTTATCTGCATGTAAAGTGGGACCACTGCCTCACCTTGTCTGCCAGCTGCCATTCCACCTACCCCCGTCCTCCAGTTACCACCTTGCCAGGAGTCCTCTCTGCCCTGGCTGCTCATCTTCTCCCCTCCTACCACTCTGGATGAATGTTTCTTTTGTAACTCCTTGGCTGTTAGACTTCCATACAGTTTGATTTTCTGGAAGTTCTGGATATTTTTTGTTTTAAAATTTTTTGTTATTCTTCTTTTGGTTGTGTGAGGAGGCAAAGTGTATCTATCTATGCTTCCATCTTGGCCAGAAGCCCTTAAATGCAAACTATTGAACAACCTTAGTGAATTACAGAATTACAAGTTTCTTACCTTCAATAATTTTTTCATCTAGCCCTGGCTGGTGTAGCTCAGTGGATTGAGTGAGGGCCTGCAAACAAAGAAAGGGTCACTGATTCGATTCCCAGTTGGGGCACATGCCTTGGTTGCTGGCCATGGCCCCCAGCAACCACACATTGATGTTTTTCTCTCTCTCCCTCCCTTCCCTCTCTAAAAATAAATAAATAAAATCTTTAAAAATAATAATTTTTCATCTAATTGGTCTTACAAGTCAAATTCTTTATAGAATTTATAGAATTGGTTTTACAGTCAGATTCTTTATAAAGCAAGCTCACCAATGGTCTCTAAATCTTCAAATCCAATGGTATTTACTTTTCTTTTTAAAATTGAGATGTAATTGATATATAATATTAGTATAGTTTCAGACATACAAGAGAATGACTTATTATACATGTATATTGAAAAATAATAGCCACAATAAATCTAGTTAATATTCATCACCATATATCATTTTCAATTTTTTTCTTATTTTCTTGTGATGAGAACTTTTGAGACATCTTGTGATGAGATCTGCTTTTTTAGCAACTTTCAAATATATAAGACAGTATCCTTAACTATGGTCTCCATACTGTACATTACATCCCAAGGTACAATGACATTCTCTTAGTATTATTTTCTGTAGCCGTCAGTAGTGTTTAGCACCAGTGACTGCCCCTTATTCTGGAAACCCTAGACTGTTACTCCTCATGAATTTTTTACTTCTTTATTCCCTAATAGAGATTTTAAGGTTCATATCTTAGGTATTTTCTATTCTCTCTGAAACATTTGTGTTTTTTTTAATGCTTTAAAAATATTACTTTGGCTTCCAGTTAAGATGGCAGAGTGGGTAAATGCTGTGCTCCCCTCCTCCCATGACCACATCAGAATTACAGCTAAACTACAGAACAACCGTAACTGAGGACCACCTGCAGTTTAGCTGAACAGAAGTCCTACAACTAAGGATATAAAGAAGCTACATCGAGACTGGTCAGAGTCAGGAGATGCAGCATAGGCAGGTCCTATATTCATATAAAAATTAGGGGGAAGGGAAGATATCTCAGCTGTGTAGGTCCTCCCTGAGGAGTGAGCAGTCCCTGCATCATACCAAGCTCCCAGTCCAGAGTTCCAGTACTGGGAAGAGAAGTCTCCATCTTTTGGCAGTGAAAAGCAGCCGATTGTGATTGAGTGAGACAGGAGCTTCTGGAGTCCCAGGCATTCCTTTTAAAGAGCTCATGCAGGGACTCACTAACAAACTCACTGGCTCTGAGCTCCACCACTGGGGCAACAGGTAGAAGGGCACCAGAGACAAGAGAGAGGAACTGAATTGTCTGGCCTTAGGGTAAGGGATGGTGGGACATGTTTCCCAAACAGAAGTCATTGCTGGCAGAAGCCATTGTTTCTTTGTTAAGGCCTCCCCTAACCCAGCCTGCTAGCACCACATGTGAGTTTTCATTAACTTAGCTAACATCATTTGCCTCACATTGGTGATTGCTTGAGATCTTGCCAAATTGCAGGCCCACCCAGGCCATTGCCAATGCTTTTTTTTTATATAAATGGCCTGTCTTGGCTTGTGCTATGGACCTTCGTAAAATCTCCCAAAGGTTCACAAACCCAAAGCAAGCAGAAACTTGCCTTGGCATGCCCCATACTTCTCACTAAGCAGCCCCAATTCTAGCACTACTGGAAGCTGACCTCAGTTCCCAGCTTGGTCCCTCCCAGGCATCTATAAGCCTAGAACAAGTGGCAACCATCTACAGATCACTTTGTAGCTCATACCAGGTGGACCCAGGCAAGGCACAGGCAGTGGCTGACCTTGGCCTGCACCAGTACTTCTCTCAGGAAGCCTCAGAACCAACACACCTGGTGGCCAACTTTAGACCACACTAGAGCACCTCCACAAATGACACACCCAAAAGGGGAATTTGGCAGGCATCACAGCACTGCTGAAGTGAATCGTGCTCTGTAGGTTCTCCACTACACAACTGCTCCTTCACTGTGGTCACAACTAACTCTCAAACCATTTGGTTAGATGAGAAATCAGTTTCTTTGAGTGTCACAGTTATAAAGGCTCAGTTCAACAAGAGCACACACACAACCCACAGAAAGAATGCATCTGCTGCACCTGGCTCAGGTTACCAGGGAAACTGAGCCACTGAGCACCATAGGACACCTACTACATAAGATCACTCTACCAAGACTAGAAGATATAGCAGCTCTACATTATATAAATTGTAGAAACAAACACAAGGAAGCAAGCAAAATGAGGAAACAAACAAACATGTCTCAATTGAAAGAACAGGACAAGACTTCAGAAAAAGAACTAAAAATGGAGACAAGCTACCAAATGCAGAGTTCAAAGCACTGGTTATAAGGATGCTAAATGATCTTGGTGAGAACTTCAAAAAAGAAATAGGGAAATAAAAATGGAGATAGAAAACATACATAAGAACCAGTCAAAGTAAAGAATATAACAACTGAAATAAAGACTACATCAGAGGGATCAACAGGTTAGGTTAAGCAGAGGATCAAATCAGTGATTTGAAAGTAAGGTAGCAAAAAATACCCAATCAGAAAGGAAAAAATAATCCAAAAAATGAAGATAGTTTAAGGAGCCTCTGGAACAATATCAAGTGTACCAACATTTGCATCACAGGGGGATCAGAAGAAGAAGAGAGAGAACAAGGGATTGAAAATCTATTTGAAGAAATAGTGAAGAAAAGTTCCCTAACCTGGAGAAGAAAATAGACATACAAAGAAGTGCAGAGTCTCAAACAAGATGAGCCCAAAGAGGCCCACACCGAGACACATAATTAAAATACCAAAGATTAAAGACAAAGAAAAAAACAATAAAAACAACAAGAGAAAAGCAGTTAGTTATATACAAGGGAGTTCCCAGAAGACTGTCAGCTGATTTCTCAACAGAAACATTTTTAGCCAGAAGAGATTGGCAAAAAATATTCAAAATGATGAAAAGCAAGAACCTACAACCAAGATTACTTTACTCTGGAAAGCTATCACTTAAAATCAAAAGACAGAAAAAGAGCTTCCCAGACAAGAAAAAGCTAAAGGAGTTTATCACCATGGAACCAGTATTACACGAAATATTCAAGGGACTTCTTTAAAAATAATAATAATATAAAAATATGAATAATTGAATGGCAATAATTACATATATATCAACAATTATTTTAAATGTAAATGTATTAAGCACTCCAAACAAAAGGCATAAGGTAGCTAAATGGATACTAAAATAAGAACCTTACATATGCTGTCTACAAGGGACTCACTTCAGGTTGAAAGACACACACTGATGGAAAGTAATGGGATAGAAAAAGATATTTCATGAAAGTGGAAATGAAAGAAAAAAAGCCGTGGTAGCCATGCTTACACCAGACAAAATAGACCTTAAAGTGACTATACCAAGAGACAAGGAAGCATCCAGAAATTTCACTTCTGAGCATTTATCCAAAGAGACCCAAAAAACTAATTTTGAAAAGACATATCCATTCATTTGTTCATTACAACATTATTTACAGTAGCTAAGAAATGGAAGCTACCAAGCATCCATTAATAGATGAATGGATAAAGAAGAATTGGTGCATATATACAATGGAGTATGGCTCATCCTTTAAAAAGAATGAAATCTTACCATCTGCAACAAAATGGATGGACCTAAAAGCTATTATGCTAAGTGAAGTAAGTCAAACAGAGAAGAGATTCACAGATATAGAGAAAATTTTGGTGGTGGCAATATGGGAGGAGTTTAGGAATTTAGAGGGAATGAGTGAAAAAGGTGAAGGGACTAAGAAGTACAAATCAGTAGTTGCAAAATAGTTGTGGGGATATAAAGTACAGCATATACTTGATAGAATATATTTGATAATACTGTAATAACTATGGTGTCAGAAGGGTATTAGAGTTATCAGGGTGATCACCTCATAACTTATATAAATGTTTAACCACTAAGTTGTACCCCTGAAACTAATATATTGTATGTTAACAATAATAGAATGAGAAAAATTTGAAAAAAAATTAAACTTACATCTTTCTATCAGTCAATTTAAGTAAATAAAAATATTCACTTATTTTAAAGTAGGTATTCAGGACATGTATGACATGATGTTGGACTATATGAAATTACTGTTTTTTTGTAAGTCAAAAGTGGTCAAATATTGGCAATTTTTTCTTTTTCTCTTGTATTTTTATTTTTTCTCTACCTCTGTATAGGAAATCCATCTTCAGCTGCATGAATTGAGATATGATTTATCCTTAAGCTTTCTAATACATTTTAATGAAAAAAACTTATTTTCAACTAAATTGATTTACTTTGATGTTATATTTTCCTCCTCAAGTCAATTGGGTAACTTCCATTATAATTAATGTGATACAAATATCACAAAGGAAGATGGTATCCTTGAGGGATTTTTTTAGCAAAATAATTCATTGGAAACATAAATTTAACTGGTAGACTGTTTTGTGTTTTGAGGTGCATTGAATAATGAAAAAGATAGGGAAATTCTTATACTTTTATTTCAGTATGAAGTTTATTCATTTCTGTCTGTGGTGCCAGGGTTAGAAATAATTGTAGCCAAATTTCAAGGTCTCACCCTGTAGCAGGTTCATCTCCTTCCTTGGCAGACACAGACATTACTTTATATGATGACTCTATAATTACTCAGTTTTGGTAAACACTCATTATTTAGCCAATATAGCAAAATGGCTCCTTCAGAACCATCACACTGCAGTTCATCAAGTAAATAGTGATTTAGCCATTTTCATAAAAAATATGTGTTATTTCATTGATAGCCTGTAAATCCACAGTGTTCAGCTAATTCCCTATCGCTTTTTATGAGTATTTTAGAACCTCTTTTTGACAAGCATTACTATACTGTATGAAAACTATACAATGTTTATTTCAAAGTAAAAGTCACTTAGGGTGATTGTTTTTATAGATATTTCCATTATGAACAGTATCTCAGTGTTAGAGAGACTGACACAATGCCCTGACTATTAATGTGAATTAATAGTGAATTTAATGAAAAGAAAGTGATTTGATTGCCTTTAAAGAATGAAAAGAAATTATTTCCATTATGAAAATCCATATAGAATTTAAGCCCTTTCAATATTTTTCTTAATCATTTAAATCTGGAATAATTTAATGACAGAATTATGGAACCCATTTAAGAAGATACACTGAAGCATCATCTGTCTACTGCTGCTGTCTGGAACCAGGTGTATGTACACTGGTGAATCTGAGCTTCAATACAAATACAGGTAGTCTCACAAAGATGCTTTTCTAATTAAAATTAAGATATTGTCTATACTTACTTTTCTAAAGGATAAAAGGATACTTTTTCTTCAGGATAAAATTACAGTGGGGTTTGGATATTTTTTCCTGAGGGACAAAGACTTGGAATTGAACTCCGAAGTCAAAGAGAATTGCATAGAGGCAGTGACAGGGAATCTTTACTTATTTGTTTTTGTGGCGATGCATCATGCAAGGACTTCTAACAAAGCAATGCATTAGGATGTAGACAGTGCTCCTACCTGCTGTACTGAATTTTTTTTTCCTGAGAGTCAGAATTAGCTGCTTTGGCCCACTGGTGCTGGGCCTTGGTGGAAAGTGTCATACTGTCTCATGCTTCTTCCTTTAGTAGCATGATACATATGTTGAACTCAGGTATGACATTCTAAATGTATTTAACAAATCTCTGCAGGGCACAGAAGTAGGAATTTAGAATGGAATCACACACATAAAGACTTCAAAATGGAATCCCACAAACCACATCAGGCCTTGCCGCATTCAATAACTCTAGGAGAACAGGAGAAAATCTTGATTACTCCTCACATATGAATTAGCAGTGGTTCATATTTCAATGTATCTTTTTAGGCATCAATGTGAGGATTTGCCTTAATTCATTTATAATTCTTGGGAAAATTTCTTCAGTCCACCTTGCTATTCCATGTGTAACTTAATCAGGGCAGAACTGAGTTTGAGGACAAAGGGCTTTTCTCCATGATTCCTTCCCATCAGCACTTGGGATAACAATGACCTCACACTTTACCTTCTCTCTTCACCTAGTGACTCTAGGCTGTCTTCCCTAAGAATGCTAAATGTTAGTAATATCTTCTATCTTGGATGACCACTTGTTTGATAATCAGAGGTGTCTGCCTGGATTCTCTTGGTTGGTGACACAAGAGGAGGACAGTTCTTTAATACCTCAGCTGCTTTCCTCAGCTCATACAATTCTCTGGCTTTGTTTTCTTTGTTTTCATCTCTCATTTGAATAGAAATATTCAAGAAGAGGGACCAAACAAAAACCTTATGAAGGATACTGTATGGCAGTTTGTTTTCTGTGTTTTTTAAATTTCTCTCCCCCGCCCCCAGAAACATCTGTTGTCTTCTGAGTTTTCCTGAGTACTCTCAGGAAAAAAAGAATTTCCCACACCTATCAGAGAAATGTAGAGACTGGGGAGAGGCAGAGAAAATAAATGGAAGAAAAAAGTTGCTTTACTTATGGAGATTGGCAACAAAAGTGTCATCCTTAGCATTAAAAGCCCTTTGTGACTTCTGAATTTTAAACAGTGCCTTTTAAAAAGTAGTTGCCAGAAATGAAGTTACCCTTCAAGATAGAAACAGACCCTAAACAGACTCACTGCTTATCTTTCTGAAACCCTTCACCAAAGTCAAGTTGTGGTAAATAAAGCAGGCAATCACAATGTGTTCTAAGATGGGTCCTCACCTGTGAGAAATAAGAATTATTGTCATTGGACGCTCAGAACTAGGACTCTGCTGGTTCCTACTTGACTTACTACATCCTCACCTGCCATAAATTGCAGCTATCAAGGGTATCAAGAGGTAGTATCCATAACATAAAAAAAAGCAAGAGTCCACATGCAGGCCTGAGTTCTAATCACAGCTGTATTATCTATTAGTACATTGTAGACAAGTAACTTAACCTCAGTGAGGCTCAGTGTCCTTAGCTGTAAAATGGGGGATAACAAGTTTATTCAAGATTATTGGGATAACTCAATGAGGTCATGTATACAAAACCCTACCCAAGTACCCCACATAGAATGAGCTCAATTAGTTTTTGTTTCCTTCCCTACCACGTTACCTCCCTAACCCAAGTACTGCTCCTCTGCTTTCACTAAAAATCATGAGGGGTGTAATTGCCTAACTTCAACTCTTTAATTCCTATATAGCCCATACATAAAGGTATAAAATACTTATAAATCCTGTCCATTGCTCTAGTCTAGTCTATGAATGCTGAATGAGAAGGAAACAAGGTATGAAACTTCCTTCTTCCATCTTGTTTTATTAGCTGTGATCAGTTAGCTGGCCTCTTCATTGTGCATCCATGATTTTGCCTCAGAACCTCCTCAATATTTTTTTCTTTATAGTTTCATTTCATCTTGGTGCACAAACTAGGTATGGATTGCAGCTTTTTACTTCATCACCAGTATCAACATTGACTTCTGGCAGCCCTGTTCACCAAAAGTTAATCTTATGATGTAAAAATGCACATTAATTAGCATTTTGCTTTTAATGAGTTTTTGGTGATGAGGAAAACTGATTGTCACAAAATGCTGATCTCAGGTCTATAATGTGCAAATTAGTTTATTCACAACTAATTGAAAAGTTTCTGATCTTAAAATTTGGACAATGTATGACTTTAAAAAAACAGAATCTAAAACCTGAGTCAAAAAATAAAAAAAGAGGGAGCCCTGGCCAGTATGGCTCAGTTGGTTAGAGTATTGTCCCATAAACTGAAAGATCATGTGTTCAATTCCTAGTCAGGGTACTTGCATAGGATGCAGGTTTGGTCCTGGTCTGGGAACATACGAGAGGCAACCAATTGATATTTATCTCTCACACTGATGTTTCTCTCCCTCTCTCTCTCCTTTCCTTCCCCTCTGTCTAAAATCAATAAGCATATCTTCAGGTGAGGATTTTTTTTAAAAAAGAAGGTCTTGGACTTTGAATTTTATATTAGTACTAATTTCTCTCAAACTGCTGAGAATCAGCAGCTGAAGACAATGACAAAGTATATTTTTATAAGACTGTACAAACATTTGGATTATTTGTAAGAAAAAATACTGGAAAAAATAAAGCAATCTTTATTTTTGTAAATGATTGCATGCAATTATTCAGTGGTAATAACTGTATATTTTAAGTATTCACAATGGGAATTTAGTTAGTTCATTATGGCTTCTTTTTCCCCCTGTTTTCCAAAAGAGCATGGAGCACCTAAGTGCTGGGAATACTTTTGTTATCTGTGTTTGTCAGTGTAACTACAGAGTTAATTTTCAGTGAATTGACTATTATAGCTTTGCATATATAAAAAATTATCTTTTGCAATTTTATGTACTCTATGAATAAATAAAGCCTAAATTTGAACATACATTTAATTTATAAAGTTATATTTATACCTTATGATTCATAAGCTCAAAAATTATGATGAAATAGTTAACTCAAGATAGAGATAATGAGAAGCTCTCAGAAGAACTTTAAGTTTCCTGGTAATACTGAAGGGTGGGAGGGGGAATTGCATAGATGAGAACTAATGGTGTACATCTTTTTTTAAAAAAAAATGACACTTAAGAAATTGAAATAATAAGTGTTCAGACTATAGTTTAAAGAAAATCCCACTATGTAAAACTAATTAAGTTAGGAGATAATGCCAAGAATACAGTAATAACTGTACAGTGGCTCCACATTTTAGCTTTAAATGCTTTAAGATCATTTTCAGTTTTATCCCCAATTCCTTTTTAAAGGGTATCTATTTCTTCTATTTTTTAAAACTCATGTACTATTATCAGCTTATTTGTTGTCAGCCGTCCTGTTCTGCTTAAGTCCCAGCACTCTCAGACTACATATCCTATTGTCTGTGGGCTTCCCATCAGGGTCTGCTATTAAAAGGCACTGTTCAGGGATTAGGAAGTATGAAAATGGCAAGTGTCTTGTTTCTGGAGGATTTACAACAGTGCACTAGAAGGTACAACAGCATTTTTTACCTTGGCCATGGAGTGGGATGGAGGGCAGGAGGGTGTCTGGGCAGCAGAACTTTCAGCAGCAGGCTCCTGGGCTCCTGTGCCCACACTAGGGTGAAACATTCAGCTGGAACCTTGCAGCACAGAGCCAGGGCCTGAGAGTGTTTCTGCTCCTCCAGCCCAGGGCAGCAGTGGTTTTCTATAGTGGCTAATATTTTAATAATTTCACCTTGTCCACTTTGGCTTCTTAAGTGTTGCCAACACCTCTATAACCAATCCTCTATTAAATTTCTTCTTTTTGAAATATGTGGAGTGCTTTCTGTTTTCTGGTAGTTCCTAATGCACTGTGTCTACCCCACATTTAAGTACTACTTGTTATTTGCTAATGTGTCTCAATCCTAGTATATTAACATACTCTGTGAATTTTACTTGAAGTAACATTTTTATTATATTTTTAAAATATTTTCATTTTTCAAATTAGGATAGTAATCATATTTTCACTAGAATAATGTATATTAATATGCTGAATTAAGTCCTAAGTAAACAGTTTTTATCTCTAAATATTTTCTTTTATTTTTCTATTGTTGTTCAAGTACAATTGTCTCCATTTTGACCCCAGAATGCCCCTCCTCTCCAGCCATCCCCACCTCCCACCTTTGAACCCACCTCCCTTGGCTTTGTCCATGTGTCCTTCATACATGTTCCTTGATGGGGCTCCCCCCATTCTCCCCTATTATCCCTCTCCTTCCTCCTCTCTGATTACAGTGAAATTGTCCTTTATTTCAATGTCTCTGGTTGTATTTTGCTTGCTTGTTTGTTTTGTTGTTCAAGTACAGTTGTCTCCATTTTCCCCCCACCAGACCACCCCCAACATTTTTAAACCCTAAATGAAATTTTAGCCATGAGCAGTAGGTATCATTCCAAATTTTCTTTAAAAGAAACCAATATAACAAAACAGAGTGGGCAGAAATACTAGTCTGAGGAGATCAAAATTCATGCCATAAATTGCTACCACTGACCACCAAAGAATACTTTTTTATTGCTTTGCTATAGAGGACATGGAAGGTAGGAATGATAGGGACCCCACTACTTTTACAGTTAGCTAACTCTACCCATCTCATTCCTAGCTGTGTCATGCATCCCCTAAGCTATAGTCTTGAAAACTGACAGAAGTGTCCCATTAATGACTTGTATGGGAGAAGAAATAAGTAATTAGAGGCTTATGTACTTGTCTTTTTGTTCCAGGATTAATAATGGGAGCTAATATTTGACATGGTATCCTTCTTTTTGTGTATGATTTCCTAGGGAAATATTAACCTTAATTTTAAAAAAGAATGCATCTTTCTTTTTTAAACAGATTTATAAAAATTGCATGAATAGCAGTTTTGCCCAGCAACAATTTACATATCTGGAAAGTTACATCTCTTAAACTATTGCTATCAAGAGTGTGCAAAAAACAAACAAACAAACAAAAACCTCAATATTATTAGAATTATGGGTATGCTTCTGATTTCAGTTTTCTAAAACTGTAGTTTTGGAAGACCTCTTAGAGACCAGGAATACATTTGAATGGAAAGGAATTGAATTTGAATTGAACTGCAGAAGTTCAACATATAAATGTGGTTTCAAACAATAGGTACATCGTTGCCCTTCTCCAAGAGAGAGGGAAATGTCAACTTTAGAAACAGATAAAATAAGTAGACTGTGTCACCATTCTCAGACAATTGTGTGTATGTCTTAGTCCATTCAGGCTACTATAACAAAATACCATAGACTAGGTGGCTTATAAATAACAGAAATATATTTCTCACAGTTCTGGTGACTGGGAAGTCCAAGATCTATACACTGGCAGATTCCATCTCTGATGAAAGCTGGCTTCCTGATTCATAGATGGCATTTCCTCATGTGTTCTCACATGACAGAGGGGCAAGGGAGCTCTCTGGGATCTCTTTTACAAAAGACACTAAACCCATTCAGAGGGCTCTGTCCTCATGACTTAATCATTTCCCAAAGGCACCACCTCCTAATATCATCACATTGGTGGTTAGAATTTCAAAATATGAATTTGATTCTATAGCATTATAATGCTATTACTAAAAATATCTGGGTAATTTGGGAACGAGCTATTTTTCCACTGCTAAAAAAGAGATCATCGGTTGTTTTTTTTTTCAAAATTTACATTATCTAGTTAAATCCCCATGTCATTGTTAGTCCCTGTTCAGCTACAGCTCTGCCAGTATTTCCATCAGTCCTGCATGATTGAAACAAACTGGCTTTTACGTTGTTGGTTTTAGTTGGCCCAAGACTTTATGGATAGATAGAAATGAGTATTTGACCTAGCTATAATTCCTTTGTGTGGATTAAAAGGGATTTTAGCTGGAATTGAAATCTTGTGAAGAGAATCAAATGAAACCATTTGTAGGACTCCATATATTCCAACAACATAGTATTTGGCCAGAATTACCATCTGAGTTGTAGTTCCTGTATCCATTTTTCTTCTTTCTCAAGAACTGTATTTCTGACCCTTTCATTTAATTCTGTTTACCTCCCTCCAAAGCTCTTTACTTCTAGTAATTAACTCATGAACTGATTCTCCATTGGTCAATTCCAGTATTAACATCAATTTCCTCTTTAGTTTCTTGCTGGTATATCTCTTTCCCAGAATTCTGTAGAACAAAATGTTTTTTTTTATTTGCAAAGTTTAGTGTTTTCCAAAGTTAGTTGTAAAGCAGGGCAAGGTTAGTGACTTTGAGATTATTGTTCTTTGGTGGTGTCAATAAGATTCATTTAAAAAAACAGGATGGGAGGCATTCCTTGTACTACCTGACTCACATGATTATGTGAGAGTGAAACAAGAGCAGATGGTAGGGAGTAAGGGGTAATATAAAGAACATCAGATTGTGGGAGGGACAGAAAACTTCAGTTTAACTCATATCTCGCAACTCAACAACATGGGGCCTCCTTGAGTGTCATTTTCTTCCACTGTGAAATAGGAGTAATAATAATTTCTACCTATTTCACGAAAGTGCATTAGGAGCAAATGAGATATGGTATGTGAATGTACCTTTTACATTGTGAAGTACTATAAAGGTAGGTTATACAGGTTTATCTCTGATCAGGAAAAAGTGACAAACTGACTTTGAGACTAATTTAACTGACGTTAATTCATTTCATTATTCCTGTATTAGATGGTAGTGCAAACAGGTTATCTTCTGTTGTTTGGCAAACTGCATTTGGAGGCATATCCAATTTAATAGACATTCCTTGGTTTAGTTTCTCCTCACCCAATCGAGAAATTAGATACATTTTGATAAGACAGTATTTGGTAATAAACAAATTGAAAACATGGATTGACAGTAATTGAGAAAGTGAATTCAGCAAATTATGAACTTGGACATCATATCATTTGGTTTCTTTCTTTACTCCTTCCTTTCCTTCTCTCCCTCTTCCTGTTCTTCCTTCTCTTTCTCTTTCTCTCTCTTTTTCCTCCATGTTGTTTTCCATGTCTTTCACTTAAAGGCTAACCCATTAATCTCCTTACTATTCAGTGTTTTTGCCTTTCCACAACATTAACAGTAAGGGGTAAGTCTTTATCCAACTCTCACCCATAAGAGATCTGACAGTATTCAGTGCACTTGAGATATTTTAAACAGAAAGATTTAATATACTGAATTAGGTATTTATAAAATCATTGAAAAGTCTAGAGGAACAGAAATCATTTAAACTATTGATTTCAAGGTCAAACTACCACAGCTGCAAGCCAGAGGTCAGGAAGCTGCTACTGCTCTCCCTCACTCCCTCCCTGCCTCGATCAGCTTGCACCCTTGAAGCTGGTGACTACCACTGGAATATGTAATCCAGTTACTGAGGTCATAACTACCTATCTTCCAGCCAAAACTTACATGGGAACACTTTATTGGCACAATGTATATTGCCTGTAGAACCCTAGCTGCTAAAGAGTCTAGAAATGCAATTCTTAACTTCCCATCCTCTACAAGACTGGGGTGAGAATAGAAGTTAGTGCCAATAGGTTTTGCTTGGGAGGCTGGCTGGCTCATCCTCTGGAAGTTTTCGGAAACAAAGGGAGAAAACAATGATTTTGGGTTATATAAAACCAATAAAATAGATGTATCATTTGCACCCTTGTGAGAGAGAGAGCAAAGATGAGAAGATCTACTCTGACTGAGAGTTATACAGGCATGTTTCAGCATGGAGCAGTTTCTATGGAGAATAACAAGTTCTCCAAAGAAAGAAGGACTTGTGGAAACATTTTCTACCTTCACCTATTGGGGCTTCCCAGGGAAGATAACTGTGGTCCACTTAGCTTGTGTCATCCATTTAAATAGGAGACTCCAATTTAACAAGCTCACATCAAACCTTTGCCCTGTGGACACATGGATGGTTTGATCCAGCCTCTCTGGTCATTTGAGTAAATAAAGTGGACACTGATAGCTTCAGAGCTGATGGATTTATTTATGAAATGGCTGCTCCAGATTATTACAAGTGCTATCTGGAAACAGAGAAGTAATGTCACTCAGTGGGGGCTAAAAGCAGACTTTTGTTCTATTCCCAGTTCATCAGCAATGTGTTTTGTGTAGTAGGAAAAAAGACAGGGTTTTTTTTTCTTTTTAAATTATTTTATTGTTGTTCAGGTACAGTTGTCTGCATTTTCCCCCTACCTCTCTCTCCCCCAACTCCAGCCATCCCTACTCCCCTCCTCTGATTCCATACCACCTTGGTTTTGTCCATGTAAGGACAGGGTCTTTTAAATCATCAGCCACCTTTTGTGGCATGGCCCATGAAATCACCTTATCTGATGATGTAGTTTTAAAGTACTATGCAGTGGTATTCATTTTGTGAATCTTCCTGATAAGCATAAATTGAGAGTGGTGCCAAACTGGGTTTTGTTTTGTCTGTTTTTTCTCTTAGGGAAAGTTTCCTCCCAAAATAAGTAGACTCTTAATGGTTCTTAACTATTTTTACTCTTACTATTATTTAGCAGGTTTAGCTAACTCATAGGACAGGGTATAAAATTTCTCCAAAGTGTGGATATGTACCTGAGGTAACTAACTTTAAATTTCCATTTCCTATTAGTCTTCCTGTTTACCCCCACTTGAATTTAGCTTTTGGAGATCTCTAAGATTCATGATGGTTCCCCCTTCTTCATTACCTGTAACAGTGGTAGAGCTCTGTTCCCTAATAGTAAACATTACATTTTGTTTTCTAGAAGTCCATGAAAAATGGTTGTCAGAGAAACTTAAATCAATCCAGATTAATATAGCATTTTTCTGTTGATTAGACAAAGGTGATATTCTTAAACATCTACAACATGCACGAAATGCAGTTGCCATCCTAGATGTGAGACAAATTATGTATTAATATATATCCCTAATTTAACATTTCCTCTGAGCAGAATTATAGCACAATTATAGAAAAGTGAAAGGAAGTAAGTGACTGCATTAAATGCCAGGCTCTGAGAATGCCCAAATCCCAGATAAGGGCACTTGCTATATGTGGTTTAGGTGTTAGATTAGAACATGCATTGCCTTCTGCTTCAGTGTGAAAGGAAAGAACAAAATTAATCATGAGATCAAAGAACAGACCAGTTGTGAGATAATGAGAGAAAAAGAAAATGGCTTCTGTTGCACACCTCCCACCCCTGTTTCTTAGTATCTAGCCTCATAGCCTCATATTTTCAAAAGCAATAAAATGAAAAAATAATCAGTGGCCTTAGACAAAAATGGCTTTTATTGATAATTCCATTCTACTTCTGTTCACAAATGGGTCAGTCCATATTTATCCTCTTATTTGTAATTACTATTCTTTCTTTGTGAGACCATCTACTATGCAGTTACAGTCATGTACAATACTATGTATAAGACAGGGTTTTAAAGCATTTGTAGTATCTCAACTCATATTAAACTTGGCTAAGACAAAGCACATCATCTTTATGACCATCTCCATGTCTGGCCCAGGAACAAATGCCAGCATGTTACATTTATCCAACACTCTAGTGCACACTCTGCAACCACAAACAGCTCTATATACATTAAATCACTGAAATCTGATAACAACTCTATTGCTCCCTGATGTTCAGATAAGGAAACTGAGGAACAAGGAGGATAGGGAACCTGACCAGGGTCCGTAACTAGTGAGTTTCAGATTGAAATCTGAATCCAGAAACATTGACCCTGGAGTTCATGTCCTTAACAACCCTGCCTCTCCAACACAACCACAAGCACAAATGCTTGAGATAGTCTTTTCATTGATGCTTTCTCTTCATAGCAATTCCTCTGGCTTCTCCATCTCTTCCCTTTCATTCCAACTGTCAATCCATAATCTGGATTCTAGTAGGACCTTTTCTGTGCAGCCTACATGCCACACTCAGGACACTGCTCTCCTACCAGTTCTCAGCACAGCTTACACCTTTCCACCTTTTGCCTTGTTGAAATTTTCTGTTTCAATTGAGTCCAAGAAATCTCAGCTTTTCTACAAAGATGTTCCTGACCAATAAGAAGACAATTTCTCTTTAAATACATTAAAGATAATTCCCATGATTTTCTCATTCATCATATTCCCGATGCACAATCATTATACTATATACAATAAGATAAATATTTTTTCCCTAAGGTATGTTCTTTTAGTACTTTTTCCATGTTTGGGTTAATATTCCCTCCCTGGAAGTCAGGAATGGTACTTGTAATTCACTTCAAAGTACCCCATGGAATATTCTTAATAAATATATTTGATGGCAGTGATAATAGTTATTGACAGTGACAATACTCAGTTGCAGGATGAGAACGTAGTATTTTGCTGTTGTCATTGAGAGGAGGTCAGGTGGCTTCCTTATTATTGTTGCCTTCCTCCTCCTCCTCTATCATTGTGGCTATGTGCTTATGGCGCACCAGCTACAGTTCTGATCAGTGTTGCTTCATTTAATCCTCATTACCAATACAAGTTGGGTATCAATACTCTTATGTTACACAAGAGGAAACATGTGTAGGTAACTTGCCCTAGTTCATACATGGGAATGCCAAGCTTTTAAAATCAAGACAATTACTTTAAATCTGTGGTCCTGTTTATGGCTTATAGAAACCTTGATGAACCCTTAGATAAAAGGTTCTC
Source organism: Phyllostomus hastatus (assembly GCF_019186645.2). NCBI lineage: Eukaryota > Metazoa > Chordata > Mammalia > Chiroptera > Phyllostomidae > Phyllostomus > Phyllostomus hastatus. The sequence continues at coordinate 46,367,550 of NW_025334041.1, forward strand.
TACTGTGTGACCTTGGGCAAGTTACATAACCACTCTAATTTTACTGGCTATATTTTATTATAATTAATAGAATCAGGAGTCTCCATGATATAATTTCACATTTAGTACTTTCTATTTGGAGTCATACCTTAAAATTGAATTATATTAACAAATGTGTATAGATACTGTGAGAAATCTTACATTGAAGTTGGATCATTAATGCTTTGATCAAGTATTTTATTTAATGTAAAATTTTCATTATTCAAGGTTAGTGTGTTTTAGTCACTATGATTGAGCTAAACAAAATAGATTAATTTCATGCCACTGATGAATTTTATATGCTTTTTAGAAGGAAAGGTGAGAGGTAGATAGAAGCTACATTGTTTTAGGAATCCAGCCTCATTTCTCATCAAATAGGTGATGTGAAGTACTGTCCTCAAAAGCTGCTTCACTCTATTTTTAATTACCTTTAGGTACATTTGCTTTGTAGAATATTGGAAAATATAGGCAAGTAAAACTAAAAATAAAATAAAACATGTTTCTACCACTCAGAGATTGTCACTGTAGCACTCTCTGGCATATCTTTCCAGATCCCTTTGTATGCACATATGTGTAACAGTATTTGCAAATATTCATTTTTAATTAATCAAAATGTTTTTCCAATTATACCCACTATTATACAATCTGTTTTTTTAGCCTCATAAGTTTTTTTTCATTTTTATTGTATTTTTCCATTACAATTTAGTCCACTTATACCCCTCCTGCCACCCTGCAATCATCACACTGTTGTCCATGTCCATGAGTCCATTTTCCTTTTTGCTCAATCTCTCCACACCCTCCCCTATACCACCCTTAGCTGTCACCTTGCTCTCTATGAGTCTGTCTCTATTTTGCTTGTTAGCAATTTCAATCTGTTTTTTACTGGTGATTTTCTTTTCATTCAGATGAAATTTTGTATTATCTAAATCAAATTCAAATTCATGTTTCCTCAATAGGCCCAGTATTTTTCTGTATATTTGGTTTGTTCAAACCAGTGTCATTATATTTGGTTATTATCTCTTAAGTCTCCTTTAATTTAACATAATTCTTTTTTATGACACTTTAAAAATGAAATTTCACTGTTAAATGTCACAATCTAATTCTTGATTGAGGATTTCAAACCTAATCAGAATAAAACCTGATGAGGCATTAGAGGAACTCCTTCATTAGACCCTCTCAGAGACTGATAATAAATATTAATGATACTAATAAAAGAGATTTCTAATTTCAAATAGCTGTCATTTTAATGAAATTAGGGGTTTCTGTGGAAATGTAGGCAGTGAAATGGAGACATTTTCAAACCAATGGCTCAGAATTATACTGACATATTTTGTGAAATATAAATCATATCAGCATATAATCAATGGTGAGAACAACTACCAGAACCCCAAGAACCCTGTTGGGAATAAATGTGTCTTTCTTGCACATATAAGTTTACAACCTATTAAAATGTTTTTCTGTACAATTTATGGTTGGCCTTTTCTAAAGTTTTTTCTTAATGACAATAGAAATTTTCTTTATGCAGATTCTTCCCAGTTGGACTTCTCAGTGGAATACTTTTACTCTACAATTTTTCATTGTATCTACTACAGAATGAATAGCAAATGGCAGGCAAGTCAACTAACATCATAAATGTTTTAACACCAAAAAAACATAATTATAATCTTCTTACTGTCTCATCATTTGCTTCTACTATTTGCCAAGAAAACAGGTATTTATTCATTGCTAACTTTGTGCCTATCTATCCATGCATTGTTGTGAAAAACTTGGACTCTGGAGTCAGAATAGCCTGTTTTATTTTTTAATCTTTTCTCTATTGTGTGACCATAAGTAAATTACATAACCACCCTGTGCCTCATTTTCCTTGGTTGTAAAATTAGGGTAAAACAGTCTCTATCTCATAGGGTTGTTATGGGGGTTAGATGAGATACCCATTTAGAATAGTGCCTGTACACAGTAAGCACTAAGTAAATCTCACAATAAATTTGTTAAAAACTGAATTTGACAAATAGCATCTGAAGGCACTGCTCTGAAAATGTTCCTTGGTATTCATCCTTCACTAAGGGAAACAAGAAAAATGAAACTTAATACATTTATTTTGGGAAAAGAATTTATAACTGCATGACACACATACCCTTCTTCTCCTACCTTCACATACATGCACACATGTGTGCATGTACTCACTGTGCATTATTTGCCCACAAGCTCACCACTCTGCCCTCAGACCTTTCCAAGGAGCAGGAAAACATTCTAAGCCAAAAGGCACACATGATCTCCTCAGCAAAGTAGTCATGTAGAATAAATCCTAAGACCACTTGCTTCTACTCCTATTCACCATGGTACAAGAAAATCATTCTGGAAGGTGCAGATGTAAGTCATCCCTGAAAAAAAAATGTTTGATCTGCTTCTAAAGACCCTTGAAGATCTATTTTGGGATTCAGTTCAACTCAATTAGACAAATACTTAAGTGTTTATTATGAAAAGGAACTATTTTAGGGCTAAGGAGAATAACAAGATCAAGAAATTATCTCTGAACCTCAAAGAACCTGTGATTCCAGAATGGGGGATGTATTAATAGCAGAATGAGAAATATGCTGAAAAGACATAAGGGATCATGGAGACAGTTTATTTTCTGTTGCTGAGAAAGGAGATGTGTTCTTCTTAGTGGAGAACATAGAAGAAGTACATGACAAGATAAAATCATAAAACAGATAAAAGTATGGGTCTGTAAATAGCATATGGTGTGCTAGGGAATAGTGTGATGTCTGAAGCACTGGGTACTGAGAAAAAAGACTAGAAATACAAACAGAACAAACTCACAGAGGGCATAGAATTCTTGCAAAAATGTGTGAACTTCATGCTTTAGGCCAGAGATATAATGTGATCATTTTAATAGTACTCTTCTGGGAATTTTTCCTTATATATAAAACACTGCTTATTAGTTATAAACTCACTCTCATTAAGTTCTTAGTATTCTCAGTACAGATAATAAACCATTGCTTCTAATAATATCTAAACATTATTTCTTAGTTTTTATTCTCTGTCATGAGAGTAAAATAATAATTAATAGAGACTTACGGAAATAATGGTGCAAAAGGAGATTCAAAAACATGTGACCCATTATCATCAAAGGAAATTACTAAATATCTTTTGTTAATCATCCCCTACCTCTATAATGGTGGTTTCGATCTTTGAACAAAACCAGAATTCTTTGGCATATTACATGAAAACTCTAGTTCTTTGATATATTAAAAATCATGTCTTACAAAATGTAGAAATGGTGGTTACCAGGAAGAGAGGCAAATGGGAAGTTGTTCAGTGGGTATAGTTTCAGTTGTGCAAAACATGAACATTCTAGAGATCTGATGCATAATGATATGAATATATTAAAAACTACTGAATTGTAAATATTTAAAATAATAAATTTCATGTTATATACTTTTACCACAATTAAAAATGTTTAATAAAAATTTATATCTTACAGAAAGGGTTCTGTGGTCAAGTATATTTATGAAACACCCATGCTTATAATTCCATTTTGGTGGTATGAGAGTTCACAAGCCTCTGAGAAGTCCTGCCTTTAAAAAATCCCACTGAACTTTGTTTAGAGCTGAATTTCCACACTAGTTTTTTCTCAAAACAATTTTGGAAACTTTGTTAGATGTTATGACTACTAATAGTGAATGATTTGTTTTCTATTCTTTCTTGACTGGAATAACAGGAAATTCATCAAACATTGGTTTTTACTATTAGTTTTCAGTCTCTTAATTTTGAGAAAAAATTTTAGCAGATATTTTCACTGACTCTAGCCTATTTCAGAAGTAATTTTTTCATCTTGCCTGAGTGTAGTGTGTCTAGAGGTTGTACTTATTAAGCTTAGAGAAATTGGAGTGGTGACATTTGCTTATTATTGAAAACACTTATGAGATGTTCTCCCAAGCATTTTTCATTGGCAGATGCCTACTTCCATCTAAAATGCGCAAGCTCAAAGGAGCCTCATTGTCAATGTTTATCATAAAAAAATAAAACAAACACAAAATACTATGAGAGATTTTCCGACTTGGAAATACCACACAGAAGGTGCAAAACAGAAATAATGTAGCAGAAGTGTCCTGGTAAAATGACTGGAAAACTAGATTTCAGATGATGTTGATTTTATTCCTGACTTTTGTCACACCTTAATTATTATAGGACCCAAATGTTGAAGGAAATGGGAGTATATAAATGACATCTACAGAAAGCTTCCTCTCTTTTATTGCTAAATGAAAAAAAGAAAAAGGACATGTTTTAAAGGAATGATTTTCGCTAAAATCTTCATATTAGATAAGTTGGAAACAATTTAGGAGAACACATCTAGAGTGACATTAACTACTTTAAGGTAGGAAAAGAAATGTTTGATAAATTATTATTGATTTGTGTTGAGCATTTCATTGTGATATATGGGTAGTTTTATTCATTTATTCAGTCATTCAATATATATTTATCAAATGTTAGCTATATCCCAAGCACTGTGCTAGGCAATTGGCATAAAGTGGTAAATAAATCCAGTGTGGTCTCTGCTGTCATAGGTCTTGCTATGAAGAAAAGATTAACATTAATCAAATAGCCACACAAATGAGTGCATGATTATAAACACAGTGATATATTTTAAACAAATATGATCTCACCTTTAACTGGAACATAATCAACAAAAGAAAAAAGCAAACAAAATATAACCAGAGACATTGAAATTGAGAACAATCTAACAATAGCCAGAGGGGCGAAGGGAGGGGACAGTGAAGAGAAGGGTTTTTAGGAACTATTATAAAGGACACATGGACAAAACCAAGGGGGAGGGTGGAAGCAAGGGATGGGGTGGGTGGGAGTGGTGGGGAGAAAATGCAGGCAACTGTAGTTGAACAACAATAAAGTAATTATTTAAAAAAAAGGAAAGAAGGAAATGCTGCTGTAACATGAGCATTAAAAAAAAAAGAACCTAATATGTCCAAGAGGGCTTCAGTGAGGAAGCAACACTTAACTGAGATTTGAAGGAGGACCAGGAATTAGCCAGCTGAGGGAAAGGGAAAGCTTTCCAGACATATGAAGAACTTATGGAAAGGACTAGGGACTGGTCTGTGTTGAACCTCATTTGGTGGCAAATAATTACTAAAATCTTCAAAGCTGTCTCTATTTTTTGAATGAAGGAAAGATTGGAAAATAAGCATTAAAATGTTAAATGTGATTACTTTTTTTGTATGCATGTATTACCTTTCTGTTTTATTTACTTTTCAATAATGAAAATATACTATTTTTAAAGTTAAAAGTTATAAAATATTCACAAATCAAAGATGACATTTTTTAGATTGATAGTTTTATAGGAACCTTTTTATGAGGCTCTGTTACCTTAATGAAACTCCTGATTAGTTGAGAAATTATTTCAATTTTCACAGAATTACCTGGAGTAGGAAGAGGTGTGGTATGCTAGTTTGGGAGGCTTCAGTCACCAGGGATTCCTGGAAGTGATAGTTTCTGAATGAGTACAAAGATCATGGCTCTTGGGGACTCAGGACAGTTTGGGGGTTTGCTTCTTTAGTCCTTTCTTTTCTCTCTACTCCTCTACCTGGACACAGAGGGTCTTAGTGAGGCATGGAGTCCTCCAGAGGGGAAATGGCAATAGGTAGAGGGTGGAGAAACCACCAAGGTACTTCAGCTCATCTTGATCCACCACTAGCCAGTGGTTTACCCTTTTATAGTACTTGTTCTTGTATTGCCCATGCCCCTGGTATAAAGATTCCAAGAAGAAGGAATTTGGTGTCCTCAGAGTGCTACTTCCAAGTGTGCTCCATGCATTCCTTCCCTGCATCTTCAATCTCTTAGGAAAACTCAGATAAATATTTAAAGGCTACTATTAAGGAGTCTTACCAAGTTGCAGGCACTCCTCGGTATGCTGCTGCACAGTTAGCTCTCAACAATTAATCTTAATTACAATGTTCAAATAAAACCCTCCCTGGTTATAGCAAGAATGTCCTATGGAGACAGCATTGACTGAAGGTAGGGTAATAACAGGACAATATTGCTCTAGAACCATATTAGGAGACAGTAACCTGGTTAAGATAGGTTACTGTTTGTTTTTGTTTTTTGTTTTGTTTTGTTTTGTTTTGTTTTGTTTTTGAGAGCTGTGCAAAGTGACTGGTGAAACCACACACTAATACTATAGTTAGTGGGAGGTTTCCCTCCACTGTTGAGGAGAACCACTCCCAAGAAAACCTGCGTTGGCTGGATTCTGCAGTGTGCTGGGATTGGCTGAGGCTGGGATTGGCTGAGACTGGCCTCAGCTGTTAGCTCTTGACCGAAAGGCAGGAAAGACTTCCTGCTGAGAGAAATCTTCAAAAGCTCTGAGGACTCTTATCTGAAAGGAGAAAAAACAATGGGTTAGTTTACCTGAATCTTGTCCAGGTGTGTCCTTCACAGCGCTAACATGTAAGTACCGACAGTTTTTAAAATAAAAAGTTATTATTTTCGGCAGGTATTTAATTCTCTAAAGGCCATCAGGAGGGATCCCTTACAGGCTCCTAGGTATGTTACTTATATACCACCCCTGAACTAACACAAGATGTTGAGGGGACAAATAGGGCACGTCTTCCACTTCTGCTAACATTAAACAGCTCCCAGGGGGAAATACATTCAATTTTCAGATTTCCCAAGTCTGCCACATCTGCAAGACTCAAGCTCTCACTGCCTCAGCATCTGTTTTCTCTTCCCAATGTCCACAGTTGGGCATACTACATACCACACATAGAGTAATACTTCCTGTTTGTGTAGCAGTTTATTTTCTAGAACTTTCTTGTTGGTTATCTCATTTGTTCCTCATGACTAGTCTGTAAGGTTGGCAAAACAGATTTCATTATCTTCATATGCAGAACAGAAAATGGAAACTTTCATATGAAGGTTAAGTGATATTTACACATCACACTTTTATAGTAAACATTTTGAAGCATTTTGTCAGGATATAAGTACAGAGAAGAAATGTTGCATAGTAGGTAATTAGGGCCTTGGAGAAAGATAGATCCTAATATGAAACCTGGTACTGTGGGACCTATGGTGAATCATTCAACCTCTCTGAGCCTCTCTTCTTAACTGTAAATGGAACTGTTAACTTAAAATGGAAATAATGATTCTACTTACAGAACTGTTGTGGAGATCAAATGAGATTACATATGCAAGTCCTTTACTTCAGTACCTGACACATAGCCAATGCTCAACAAATGACAACCCCCCACCATTTTAAAAAGGCATAGATATTCATACTAACACTTAATTTTGACTAGCCAGTCACAGACACTCTAGCCAACCGCAGATGAAAAATTACAGAGAAAATTCCCTTCCATAATATTGAAACAGTATTTGGAATAGAAATGAGAATGCACAACTTTACTTGGACAGTTGGAGTAGCTTATTCTCAGAATGTTTCAAGGCTATGTAACTGTGAGGTTGAATATCAATTATTTATGCCCAGTTGCCAAGTTGAGAGTTGCCTACTTGCATAGCTCTCTGTTGTAAGCTGTTTTGAACCACTTCATTAGAAACTTAAGTGCCTGAAAAAAAATAAACTATGGAATATTTCCTACTATTGTTCTACTCAAAGAGGAAGGTATGACCAGAACAGGGTCATGCATAAAACAGGAATTTGGTATGCAAGTAAGCTAACATCAATGAAATCTTGAATAACCCATGGACAAAATCAGGAATTTATATCAGTAGATATTCACAGCTGGCATTTAAACTAGAGTAGTTGAGGATGTAGTGGTAGGAATTCTGATGTATTTAGAGAAGTGTGATATGCATTTGTTTATGAAATAAAGCACTAGTTCTGGCCTTTTAAGGAACCACTTGTTGGGAATTGCTGGGATGAAATGAGAAGACAGAATTCTAGTCTCATTTCTGCTATTAGTCAATCATGTCACTTAGCCTTGCTGGGCAACATGATTCTCATCTGTTAAATGCTGGGCTATTCTAACACTGACATTCTACACATCTATGAATAAGACCCTTGAATAAGGACACTCCTTAATAACAAAAAAAGCCATCTGTGTTTTACTGTCTGTTCAACTACTCCTCCTTAGTTCATGGTCCTATCATTGCTCATACAGATGACCACAGTAGTCCTGATCAAGTTCTCTGTCTCCACGCTCACTTCCTCGAATATCTTGATCATATTTCTTTAGAAAGAATTATCTTTCTGAATTACCAAACCCAAGTCACATCCCACTTTTCCAGCCTTCAGTGTCTTCTCATTAATCTCAGGATAAAGTGTTTATGTGGTGTACAAGGCCCTCCATAATCAGGCTCTCCACTTCTCATTCTGACCTCATCTCTCATTTTTCCTCTTGCTAGGCTCTAGCCACACAAAATTACTTGTATGTCTCCAACAGTTCTGGACACTTCTTACCTCTGTAACTTTGCTTATGCTGTTCTCTCTGCCTGGAGTGCTCTCCCTATTGTGTGGTCTCCCTCTAATAAACTAAATCCCTGGAACATAGGGACTCTGCCTGATTCATTGCATGCTCTGTGCTGTGCCTGACATGTAGCAAGACTGGATATTTACTGAAAGAATGTATGAATAAATATTGATGGTTCAGATTTCAGACTAGACAGTCAAAAGGGTATTTTATTTTCAGTGCTCCTTAAATTATAGTTATAAGCTGCTTACACAAAAAGCTCATTCTGCCTGTAGTAAAAATGGTAATTCAGAAGCTAGAGACCAAACTCAGCTAATTTTTGGAGATAGCTGGTACAGAAAAGAGGCTCCCTGTACAGAGTTCTTGCTTTTTGAGTAAAGAGTTCTGAGCTCTGGTTATGTGTGTTTCCTTCTGTAAAGCATAGATGCCATCATTAAGGAGCAGTGAGAATAGAGCATGGGAAGTCTTATGGGTATAGAAGGAGAAGAAAGAGGAAATGTGGTTGGAATTTGGGAATCAGAAAAGAGGGTGGGGGCATGGGGAGCTGGTGAGGAATCTAGTATGTTCATGAAAATATGGGGTAGTACGAAAGTAGATTTACAGTTATTTGTATGGAAAATCATACAGTAATTAACAAATAATAATACAGGAATAAACACTGTGTTTTGCTTACTCACAACTGTAAACACTGCCACATCCTGTACTCTAACAGAGTACTGCTGTGCATAAAGAGCAGTTGAAATTTTTAAATGTCTTCTATATACAATATATATGGCCACCCACCCAAGAATTTTTTAGTGTTAATAAGAGCCATTGCTTCTGAAAATAACTCTTTTAAAAGGTGATAGGTTCAAGGACTGAGCAGTTGACCTTTCAATCTAGGATATGTCACTGTGTGGTAGCAGCTATTGGTGCTCTGCTCATATCTGTAACAGTGCACCCACCTATTCCTCCCACCTCTTGAGTGTTGGCTGCTATAGGCTCACATTCATACCTTTTTTTTTATTGGAGGGTAATTGCCCTGCCTTTGTAGTTCAGGCTTCCTCCCCTCAGGGTTGGTCTGCAACTGAGGACTGATTAATAAAGGAGTAAAAAAGCGCAGCTCCTTTTTCTCAAGGTGAAAGAATTCTGTTGTGCTGGCTACTCACACTGTAGAGTTCCCTAGGAGATCATACTGAGGTTAGATTTCAGTTGAATCAAATCCTTGTTTATCTTCTTCTCCTGTCATCTTCCCCTTCCTTAATCCCCTTACAAGTTTGCTTCTTGACAACACTCCCTTGGTAAATCACTTGCAAAATGACTTGGCTGGGGCTCTGCTTCTAGGACCCGATCTAAGCCCCACTAGTGGACTGGAAACCCTTTCATGGAGCCAGATCTTCCTGGTTAAGGAGTTCTAGAGGTTGCAGTCAATCATGTATTTGGTCAGATGGAACCTCTTTCAAGCCGCTCTTCTCACCCTGAGTAGATGTCCTATCAGAGGGGTAGTTAGAAAAGCTCTTCTTCGAGTCTGTCCTTTTAGACCCTTGTGTATTTACACCCCCATGACTCTCTCTCCCTGCTCCAATGAGTGTAGCAGGAAGAGTGAGTCATTTGTCACAAACAGGGCTAAAAGAAGATACTGCCTTTCTGAGGTTTGCTTTTCTTGTTTCTCCTTCTCCCTGCCACCTCCTTGAACCCTAAAACAGCAATTGCTTACATCTTCTGAACATTGAACAGATTTAGAATCCAAAAGGCATCTGGCAAGTTGCCCAGTGTGCCATATGCCACCTTTTCTTACTCCAGATGTTCTCCTTCTTGACTCACAAGCTGGCTGTGGTCCAGTCAGAGGAATGGAGAAGATCTTGGAAGAAATGCTCAGCATATCTTGTTATAAAACCAAGTCTCCATCTGGGTTTTAGTTTTTTGGACAGTGTTTACTAACTACCCATATGTAAATGTACACAGGATTACAGGAACTATGTTGTATATACTTTGTGCCCTGATGAGGTGGACACATGTGGAAACACGTGGATATACTCTCAACTTTGGTTTGTCAGAGTTCGAAGTGATCACAGAATTTAGGTATTGACTCCAAGTAGATAGAAGTCATTAAATTCTGTGAAAATGTACTCAGTGCAATAAAAACAAGCTTGGGGACCATTTTACCAACCGATCACAGGGCAGGACCCACTCATTGATTCTCACGCTTAGTCCAGACTTGTTTTGCAAGATTGATTATGTTCCCTTAGATGCCTGTTTTGTCCTAAAGTAGGATGGAAAACAATCTTCAGCAAGTGGTAATGCTTAATTAATTTTTGATAAATTGTTTTTGAGTCCTGCAATTAAACAAGTAAGGTATAAATCATTATGACTGCCACTCAAATTCACCATCTTATAAATGTTATATTGGTTGTGAAGTGTTTTAAGGAACAAGTATAAAGGACACATGGACAAAACCAAGGGTGGGTGGAATCAGGGGAGGGAGATGGGGATGGCTGGGGTAGAGGGGAGAAGAGGGGGGAAAAAGGCAGAAAACTGTACTTGAACAACAATAATATTTAAAAGTATTTAAAAATGAATAAATAAATAATATAATTAATCACAAGTAAAAAAATGTTATATTAGTTGTGATTTTCTTTCTTAACCAAAGAGCAAGGTTTTCTAATGACATACAGACTTTTGAACAGTTATTTTTAATGTTTGTCTCAATGACAAATAGTATATCACATAAATGAGATTTAAAAATAAATATGTAGGTAGGTAGACACACTGTGCCTCTTCACACGACCAAAAGAAGGACAACAACAAATTTAAAAACAAAAAACAACCAGAACTGACAGAAAATCGAATTCTATGTAGTCCGACAACCAAGGACTTAAAGAATAAATATTCATCCAGACCAGTAGGAGGCAGCCCAGTGGAGGGGAGCCCAGTGGAGGGGACTCGCAGTAAGGGGGTGGCTAGAGGACTGGGGTGGGCAAGGCAACGGCTGTCAGGCAAGGCAGTGGCTGGTGGACCCAGTAAGGTGGCAGATTGTGGACTGGGCAATCCCACATTCTTGTGCAGATAAACCAGCAGGCAGAACTGGGGGGTGAGCCAGACTAGACAGCCCAGGGTTCCAGTATGGGGAAATAAGCCTCAAACTTCTGACTGAAAACACCTGTGGTGGTTAGGGCAGCAGGGGGGAGACTCCCAGCCTCATTGGAGTGTTTGCTGGAGAGACCCACAGGGTCCTAGCACATACACAAAGCCACCCACACAGGAATCAGCACCAGAAGTGCCCTAGTTGCTTGTGGGTAGCGGCGGAAGTGATTGGAAACCAGCAGAGATTGGAGCAAGTGCCATTGTTCCTTCTCGGACACCTCCCCCACATACAGCATCAGAACACAGTGATGTGGGTTGTCCCACCCAGCGAACGCCTAAGGCTCCACCCCTTACTACATAACAGGCACACCAAAACCAAAAAAAAAAAAAAATGGCCCAAATGAAAGAACAGGTCAAAGATCCAGAAAAAATACAACTAAGCAATGAAGAGATAGCCAACCTATCAGATGCACAGTTTGAAACACTGGTAATCAGAATGCTCACAGAATTGGTTGAATACGGCCGAAAATTAGATGAAAAAATGAAAGCTATGCTAAATGAAATAAAGGAAAGTATACAGGGAACCAACAGTGATGGGAAGGAAACCAGGACTCAAATCAACAGTGTGGACCAGAAGGAAGAAAGAAACATTCAGACAGAACAGAATGAAGAAAAGAAAATTCAAAAGAAAAATGAGGAGAGGCTTAGGAACCTCCAGGACATCTTTAAAGGTTCCAACATCTGAATCATAGGGGTGCCAGAAGGAGAAGAGGAAGGAGAAGGCAGAGGAAGAGGAAGGCAGAGGAAGAGGAAGGAGAAGAGGAAGAAATTGAAAATTTATTTGAGCAAATAATGAAGGAGAACTTCCCCAATCTGACAAAGGAAATAGACTTCCAGGAAGTCCAGGAAGCTCAGAGAGTGCCAAAGAAGTTGGACCCAAGGAGGAATACTCCAAGAAACATCATAATTGCATTAGCCAAGATTAAAGATAAGGAGAGAATCTTAAAAGCAGCAAGAGAAAAGGAGACAGTTACCTACAAAGTAGTGCCCATAAGACTGTCAGCTGATTTCTTCAAAGAAACCTTGCAGGCAAGAAGGGGCTGGAAAGAGGTATTGCAAGTCATGAAAGGCAAGGACCTATATCTAAGATTACTCTGTCCAGGAAAACTATCATTTAGAATAGAAGGGCAGATAAAGTGCTTCTCAGATAAGGTCAAGTTAAAGGAGTTCATCATCACCCAGCCCTTCTTATATGAAATGTTAAAGGGACTTATCTAAGATAAAAACTATGAACAGTAAAATGACAAAAAAAAACTCACAGTTATTAACAACCACACCTAAAACAAAAATAAAAAACTAAACAAACAACTAGAACAGGAGAGAACCACAAAAATGGAGGTCACATGGAGGGTTATCAGTGGGGGAGGAGTAGAGGGGGAAAAAGGTACAGAGAATAAGTAGCATAAATGGTAGGTGGAAAATAAACCGGAGGGAGCCACAGATGCAGGGGCAGGGACTGGGACCGCCGCCCACACCACCACCATGAGTGATCAGCAGCTGGACTGTGCCTTGGACTTAATGAGGCACCTGCCTCCACAGCAGATAGAGAAAAACCTCAGCGACCTGATCGACCTGGTCCCCAGTCTATGTGAAGATCTCCTGTCTTCTGTTGACCAGCCACTGAAAATTGCCAGAGACAAGGTGGTGGGAAAGGATTACCTTTTGTGCGATTACAACAGAGACAGGGACTCCTATAGGTCACCATGGAGTAACAAGTATGACCCTCCCTTGGAAGACGGGGCCATGCCTTCTACTCGGCTGAGAAAGCTGGAGGTGGAAGCCAACAATGCCTTTGACCAGTGCCAAGACCTGTATTTTGAAGGCGGCATCTGGTCTGTCTACCTCTGGGATCTGGATCACAGCTTCGCCAGAGTGATCCTCATAAAGAAGGCTGGAGACGGATCAAAGAAGATCAAAGGCTCCTGGGACTCCATCCACATGGTGGAAGTGCAGGAGAAGTCCAGTGGTCGCACTGCCCATTACAAGCTGACCTCCACGGTGATGCTGTGGCTGCAAACCAACAAATCCAGCTCTGGCACCAGGAACCTCGGAGGCAGCCTGACCAGACAGATGGAGAAGGACGAAACTGTGAGCGACAGCTCGCCGCACATAGCCAACATTGGGCGCCTGGTAGAGGACATGGAAAACAAAATCAGAAGTACACTCAATGAGATATACTTTGGGAAAACAAAGGACATCCTCAATGGGCTGAGGTCTGTGCAGACGTTTGCAGACAAATCCAAACAAGAAGCTTTTAAGAACGACCTGGTGGAGGCGTTGAAGAGAAAGCAGCAATGTTAAACCTCTGCTTCACGCTGCGGGACCTGCCATGCACTCGATAGGTTCCTTTCTTAGAAAACTCACTTTCTGCTCCCTGCCCTGTCCCTCCCCACCCCGACAGGTCACACCACAACCTGCATCCTGACCTGCACAGCGCCGTCACACCCTGAGAATAAAGCTGCTAACACCCTCCTTGTTTCCAAGGCCTGCTGTCAGACTCGATGTTTCCTAGAGACCTGTGCATTTTGTTCGCCCCGCCCCCCGTTTACAGGCATCAGATACACTGTCTGCCTGCCTCCCCTTCCTCCCACCTTTTTGTTACATTGGTGTAAAAAAATGGAAAACAAAAAATTTTTATGAAGTAACTGTGGTGTGTGAAAGATAGAAGAAAAACTGGAAATCTAATTCCAAGTGTGTTTGGGAGTTGCTTGGGTGTGGGGGCGGGGACGGCTCTGGGAGAAAGAAGAGGTGGCCCTGGGCACTGTCCTGCACAGCCCGGACCTGCCCCCGTGGAGGCCACCGTGTGGGGGCACAGGGGCGGGCCGCTGGCTGTTCTGCTTTTCTGGTCAGGTGCTTTTCTGTCGATTTTTATGGAATGCAAAAGGAGTTTTTTGTTTTATTTTGTTTTTTTGTAAAGCTTAAAAAAATCTACATCTTATACTTGAGCTTCCATACTTAAAAAAAGGGAAAAGTAAAACAAAAAAATAAATAAAAAGAAACTGGGACACAATTTAAAAAAAGAAAGAAAATAAATAGAGGGAGGTTAAGAATAGTATAGGAAATGTAGAAGCCAAAGAACTTATATACTTATATATATATGACCCATGGACATGAACTAAATGGGGGAAATGTGGATGGGAGGGAGTGTGCAGGGCAGAGGGAAGTAAAGGGTGGAGGAATGACACAACTGTAATAGCATAATCAATAAAGTGTTTAAAAAATAAATATGTAGGTAAGATAATCTTGACATTTTGTAATACAGTTTTTCCAAGTAACTTAATAATAATTCTTAAACTTGTATTTTAGACATGTAGTAATTTCATGTAAGACATTGAGTAAATGAAAAGAGTTGGCTTATATATCAACTTTAATCAAATGCTTTTAAATAGTATCCTTGAGATTTTCAAATCTTATTAGACCTGGAGATTAGAATTTTTATTTCTTTCCCTTCTTCTCCTTCAATGATTTGATATTATTTAGGTCCTTATGTCCTTTTAAAAAAAACAAATCTTGTCTTGCTGCACTGTGACAGCATCCCACTTCTTCCTCCATCTGACTTTGATTGGTGTCACTGGCCATGAAAGATGAAAGAAAGCAAGACAGAAGAGACAGGTACGAGTGACACTCCCCAACTCATACTGGGTCTCAAGGCCTGCTCCTTACCTCACTCACTCCATCCTCACATATAGACACCTTTGATCTCCTTTCCTCCTTCACGCCATCTCTCATGGACATCTCTTTGTCAAGGTACTGGAGGGCATGATGGGGAGGGGAAGAGAGACGGTTAAACATAAACACTCTGGGGTGCACAAGGAGTGTACTCCTGTTGATGTTGTTGGGTTGTCAATTCCTTTTGAACTTACCCTCTTGAAGTCTCTCTTCTCCCCCTAGGTGGGTGATGCAAAAGGCTTAAGGTAACTCAAACAGAATAGAAACAATTTCCCAAAGATGAAAATGGAGTGGCAAGCAGGTGAATGAAGACCTGATGAAAAGGTCTTTTCTTTTTTAACATATTATTTAAACAGTTTTTCATAGGTAATTCATCCATGTGATTTAACATTATGTTGTATTTAAATATATACAGTGAAAACTCTGTCTTCCATATCTTATTCCTATCCTCTCAGTTGCTAGGCACAATGTTGACTTTTGCACTAAGAGAACGATATTTTATTAAGCAAAGATAGTACCACTTAATTCTCATTTTATAGAGTGTTCATTTTTTAAAGAATTAAAATTGTGATGATCTTATGTTTTTATTTTCTTGGAACTACTGGTATAGTGAATTATATTAATATAATTCTAAATATTGAACCATCCATTTGGTTATTATTACTTAAGCCTTAAGGTACTGTTGGGTTTCATTTACTAGTATTTTATTTAAGATTTTTACATTGAGCCCTGGCTGGTGTGGCTCAGTGAATTGAATGCTGGCCTGCAAACCAAAGGGTTGCCAGGTGGATTCCCACTCAGGGCACATGCCTGGTGTGCAGACCAGCCAGGTTTCCAGTAGGGGGTGCGTGAGAGGCAACCACACATTGATGTTTCTCTCCCTCCCTTCCCCTCTCTCTAAAAAATAAATAAATAAAAACTTTATTAAAAAGATTGTTACATTAATGTCCATAAGTAACATTGACCTGTGGTTTGGGAAATTTTTCTGTGCACTCTCTATTTTTTGATATTAATATTATGCCTACCACATAAAAAGAGTTTATAAATATTCCTTTTATTGTTTTTCCTTGGAACAACAATAGCATTGTTTAAATAGCATTGTACTTATGTTCCTTTTAAAGTTTTTGGATGGAATGGAATTTTCCTGCACGTTTTAGGCATGGAAAAGATCCCTTTTTTAGTTTCCTCTGCTTCATCTATGGAAACTAGACACTGGGTTTTCTATCACTTTTTTACTTTTAATTGAAGGTAGGGAGGCACAAGGGTAATACTGCATGCTATCTGGGATTCACAAACCTGAGGCTTTCTTCCTCCTGACTACCACCAAGGCAAGGTGCTTCCTGCAAATATGGCTTGTCTCCAGAATTTGTCATGTAGTCCATTCTCCTTTGCTTCTCTGAACTAAACCTAGTTAGCTCACTTCCCTTTCCACTACCCTTGTTGCAGGCAAAGTCCCCTTGAAATAGGCTTCTTAACTTCAGAAAGTGTATTTTTGTCATTCTTTTCTGAAATCTCCCACAGTGGAGTTCTTGCCATAGAAATCTCTGCTTGGCTCCTCTCCAGTTCCCCCATGCAGCTCCTGAGTGAACTGGATTACTTTTGGCAACCTCTACAGATATTTTAGTTTCTTCTTTTAGTTTTGCTAACAACTGAGTATGCTTTTGGATGATTTTCTAGAGGAGAAAGGAAAATGCTGAGTTACAGAACCATGTACTTACCAACATTCCTTTTTGAATTTTGAATTCTTTAGGGACAAATGCTCTTTTCATTGGTTTACTTTTCCATGAAAGGGGTAAGATCTTTGGTATAAAAAGGCCAAGATGGCAGTCACACTGCTTTTCATCTGGTCTACTTGAGTTTGGGATCCTGGGACATTTCTTTTCACTATAGGGTAATGACTATACAACTACTCTCACCTCCAGAGCCTGAGGATTTGGAAGATCCAGAACCTGAATTATACCTACATTTTCATTCCTTAGTGGAGTGTCAACTGGTGAAGAGCGTGAGAAATTCCAGCTGACCAGGCAACATTGGGCATCTAAACATAAGGCAGCAGACTGCAGGTATAGATTGGGTGGGAATGCAGTGTCAGGGAGCCTCACTGCATGTAGAGAGTCCAGAGCATGCAGCAAAGTTCCAGGCATGCATCAAAGTCTCAGCACTTAGTAGGAACCAGACTCAGCCACTGAGAATGAGTAGAGAGTGGTAAAAGGCAGGTTCCAAGTAACGGAGAGACTGGGGCTTTAGGCAAAGAGAACAAGGTTCTTCATGGCTTCATGGAAGTGTGACCTATGCAGTCACAATGTCCTATGCTCAGAAGCCCCCCCCCCCCATGATTTATGGCTTTACTGTCACTGTTTTCAAATTCTTAATATTTTCTAAACAAGGGGCCCTGAATTTTCATTTGCAGTGAGCCTTGCAAATTCTATGTGTAATTCAGGATAGAACCCAGGGAATTCCCGTTTATTCTTTGCATTTCAGTTCAAATCTGCAAACATGTCATCTCTTACTTTTGTGTCCTCATTATCTAGTGTGTCTCAATAAATACTTATTTAATAAATTAGTGTAATGGTCACCAGAGGGGCAGCACAAGAACCAAATAACTGACCTTGGGCTCTTTCAGTTCCCCCTTGCCAGGGATATGTTGCAACTCAAAACCCCAGGTAAGAATGAAACCACAGGTTATTCAACTCTAGGCAGTGAGAAGTATGAGGACAGGGACCTGGCTCTTACTAATACCTCACCCAAGTCCAGGTGGATGTGACTGTCTAGGTCACTGGAATAACTTGGAAACAGAGATTTTTGTGGAGGGTCAGTTCCCTCTTATTTGCCATGTGGCTGGGTACAAACAGCTGTGTGTTTTACAGCCCTTTTACTGCTGACACCTGACCTTTAAATTCCTGCCGTGGCTCACTGCAGGCTTAATCAGTGCTTCTCAGGAGAGTCTCTATGTTCTACCTATCCCTCAGGATACTGTAGGGGCTGGAGAGAGATTTGCACCAACCACTGAGTCTGCCTCATCATCAACCCTTGTTAGGCAATTTTGTAGCTTTTCAGATAGTTTCTATAGTTTTATCATTAGCCCCACATTTAACCTTCCTAGCTGTCCACTTTCTTTTTCTTTAGTAACTAGACACTATTGCCTAACCCTTTTTTCCTAATTAATTTGTTAATTAAGATAAAAAGAATCCCCAAATGAGTGGCCAACATTCTCTCATCCTTCCAGGTACTTCCCTTTGCTCCAATAGTACCAGGTGACCTTTCCATAGAAGCAGCTCAAATCACCCCCAGTAGAGTGAGATCTCTCTCTAATTCATGAGGTTTATAAATAAATAATGATCCCTCTCCAGAGAAACCAGAGGCTGAAGTCAGCGCTTGGGGGCATTGATTCTTCTTGACCTGGCAGAATATCTGAAAATCAACCCCTGAGTACTCAGATTCAAGAATTCGCCCCTGCTCACAATAGGCAGCTTAAAAAAAAAAAAGGAATCAAACTCTTCACACTCCATTGGGTACACAGAAAACCACAAAAGAATGTTAAGACCTAACGTTATTAAAATAAAAAATTAAATCACGCATGTTTAAAACATAGTAATAATGACCAGAAAGATAAGCAGGAAAAAGTTGATGTAATATTTTGCCAAAAATCTTGCCCTAATTCTTTTTTTAGATAGAGCCTTTCTATCTAAATACTACTCCCTGGAATTCACTTTTTCCCCCCTCTCACATGTTTCTTTTTGAGGTGCCACCCCCTGTTTTAAGGCCTTCTTAAGGAGCTGCTGTTAAAATAGACAGCCATCCATGCTCAGTCCTCTTCCTCTCTTGTCCTCAAACTAAATGCTGGTGACCCCTCCAGGCTCCCTCAGGAATTTGCATAGGAGTTTATTTACATACAGAATTCATTTGGAAAGTTCCTGGAATGATTGACATCTAGATCCCAGGGCCCCAGGATTTAGGGATGGGCAATGCAAAAAGCAGAGCCCAGAGAGCAGGAACTATAGGTCTCACTCCAACTGTGGCTTTGGTAGTTTACATTGGACCAGAGACTCAGATATGCAATGCTGAGATTTCATTTCTATCCTGACACCATAGATTTACCTTTTGCATCAGCACTCAGCTAACTAGGAGTTCTGTCAGTACTCTGCTTTCCCATAGAATATATAGATTGGGGAATGGTTTGGAAAATGATCACTTTCTGTCAAGCTTTAGGGGATTTTTAATGTGTGCATAGGTGCATCTATCCCCTTGTAGACCATAACATATTTCAGCTGAAGTTCCATATTCATATTTCTTTTAGGTATTTTCATTGAGCATTATAAGCGATGACCCTATCAAGCTTGGCAAAACTGCAAGAACTTTTCCCTGTAAAAAAAAAAGTACAGATGGTAGAAGGGACCCAAACATAAAAATACTAGCCCACACATTGCCTCAGGGTGGGCAGGGAAATAATGGGGCACTACCAAATAGCTGCAGTGGGTAAGTTAGATCCCAGTAGGGGAGGGCTGATTGCCAGCTGCCCAGCCTTCTCCCACCATGCCCTTTCTCAATGACAGTGCTGAGTAAGTGGGGTTGGGAGAATGGAGGCATAAAATCAACAAACAAGTATAGAGTTATAATCATTTTACATATAAAAACGATTCCTGTTGTAGTCTATGTTTATATGATCCACATTAAACATTGTAACATATCCAAAACAAAATATAAAAAGTTTTCCCATCCAAATTCAAATGACCAACATAGGACACCAAGTACCAAATTAGAAAAAAAAATCAAACTTGCTAATTTACATCCTCAATTTCATTCCCATCATATTTTAACACATTCTTAATATTTAAGAGTAAACATTCTCATTCAGCAGTTACACATAAATTAAGATGTGTTCTAAGAAAATGTGTGTGTATATATGTGTACCAGTGCCGAATGTCAATGTGGAAAAAGTTAACTTGGTTTGAATGTTTCCTTTAGTATGTGCTGATTCACCAAGAGTTAATTTTAAAAGCTTTAAAGATGTTTTCCTGTTCTAACATAAATGATCAACCAATAAATGAGAACTACAGGATTGTTTGAATAACAATACTATTATTAATTGGATTTTATTTTTAAGTGTTGGTTTTGCATTTGATATCTCATTAAATAATTGTTTCTCTTATTTACAAGTAGTTAACAGGAAACAACATTAAAATTTCTATAATAGAAATAGAATAGTAACACTTGAAGCACTGGGCCTTGAGGGCAAAGAGGACATTGCCTTGCCCCAAATTGCTTAGTATTGACTCATTTAGGGAGAATGTTTGAGTTTCAAACCAATAATCTCTGAAATGGATCCATTCAGAACATTACTGAACCCAGAGTGAGACCCTAGACTATAGTGAAATCATCCCAAAAATGGTGCCTTGCAAGGTGTACTGGGCAATAGCTCTGCCTTCATGCTTTGCCTGGCACATACAGCTGTTTTGTTGGCTGTATTTTCCATTTGGAACCTTGTATAGTTAGCACAGACAAGCTTAATAAATATTGTGCAATAATAAATATTCAAGACACATGGTTCTGGTTGTTATAGAAATTCTATGAAAATCTATTCTGCTTTTACATTTATTTATAACTACCCTGTCTGATAATTTGAAAGATACTTGACTTATTAAAACCCTCAAATTCCTTGCTTTTTCAGTTTAAAATGTTTCCATTTTAACCACCCTCTCTCCTTTCCTTTCTGTCTTTGCGGAGGAGGTAGTTGTTCACCTTGTTCCCTCTCTTTGCATCTTTGATTCCATTTCCTCCTGTCTTTCTGAGGACCTTCATCTACCCATTATCACTCCTACTTCCATCCCTTCTTTTCCACCAGATCTTCTTCCTGAATCTGTAAACAGCGATAAGCAAGAGGCAGAAGCCAAGATTATAGCTGGTCATTCAATATGTTGCCCTCTCTACTTCCATCCCTCCTAAAGCATTTCTATTGTTCAAATATCTCCTAATCAGAGAAAAGCTCAACTCCTTCCCTCCACGCCTAACCAGCCGGAGTCAATACCCACTTTGGACTTTATGGCACCTTTATGTGAGCAGTGCTTCACTTCATTTTTTCTCAGTGCATGCCAGACACTCTGTGTACATTCTCTCATTTAATCCTCACTTATAACTTCACTTTGAGAAGATGAGCCAATGGTCTGAAATTGCACAGCTACTAAATAGAAGAACCAGGATTTTAAACAAAGTGTTGCTGGTTCCAAAGTCTGTGTTTAGCTATTAACCTGTATTACTTCAGCTTAAGTCTAATTGAACATATGCCCTTGAATACGTATCTTGTCATCACTGCTAGATGTTAAACCCACTGAGGGCAAGAGCTGGGCTTGTTTTTTGTGTATAGTATGGAACAGTACATACAGGATGTGAATACAAAGCTTTTCTGGAAAGGGAGAGAGAGAAAACCTAAAATTTTTTTAATCTAAGTTTTTATAAACTTTCCAGTTCTTATGAACTTTCTCAAATAATTTTTTAGATGTCACTTGTGCATCTTTGTAATATAAAATTAAAAGCATAAATGGAGAGCAAGGTCCCTTTTGCTCACTCTGTCAATCCTACCCTAAACAGCCCCTAATTTCCCTAGAAATAAAATAAATCATTCCACAGCTTCTTTTATAGTGAGAGACCCAGGTTTTATAGGTGATTTTCTTGGTAGCTGAGAAGCAGAGGGTGTGAGAATAGAGGAGATTATCTTATTACCATTATAATGGCCATCAAGTGTGATTGACAAAAAACAAAAGCATTCTTCTCAGAGCATGTTTTATGCATTTATAAGCTTTACTTACATGTAAGAACAAAGCACTGCTAATTCATGTGGTAAAGAAGATCCTTACGTGTCAATCCCAAAAGGTAAAATTTCTTTTGAACATTATTATTTTTTAAAAGATTTTATTTATTTATTTTTAAACAGAGGGGAAGAGAAGGAGGCAAAGAGGGAGAGAAATGTCACTGGTTTGCCTCTTGCGCACCCCCTACTGGGGACCTGGCCTGCAACCCAGACATGTGCCCTGATTGGGAATTGAACCACTGACCCTTTGGTTTGCAGGCCACCAATCAATCCATTGAGCCATACCAGCCAGGGCTGAACATCATTAATTTAAAAAATATACACATAATATGAAGGTACACATATATTTTAAAAGCATTGTTAATTTGTCTGATAAAGAAAATTCTTAGATTTCAATCTTAAAAGTACAATTTCCTTTTGAATATTATTAATAAAAATATACACACATACATAATGTGAAGATATATATAATGCATACATATATGTATATATTAAAGGTAGAACAACAATAAAGTCAGCTGAAAACCACACCAGAAGCCTTTGTCTTCATCTGTGAGAGCTCACAGATCTGCCACTTATAGTAAACAGCCTATGATATGCATTTTTGGGGTGAAATTTCATTTCTTTTATTCTGTCGTTACTATGGTTACCATCCTACAATAAAAAAAGGAGGAAAGGAGAGCATAAACAGAAACTTCAATCCTTTCTTAAGAATGTGAAACTGAATACAAGATCTGCTGGGATGAGGACAGTGCCGGCCATTCTTCCCTGCAGAGAGTCCCACTGCTGGACACCTGCCTGGAGCCCAGTCACACATCTCTGGCACTAATGTCCCAGTGCTGCCCATTAATCTCATCTGCAGTGCCACCATGGAAGGCAGCAGGCACCTGGAGTGGTGAAGAGGCAGAGCCAGAGCCTGGTTCATTTTGACATCAGAGTCTGGATACCTAAGTCACAGTGTCCTATCATGCTGTAGCCTGGCACAGATGAAACATGGGAAGCCAGGATTTATCAATGGCCTGGGTCTTAGGGAAGCCAGAAAACCTAGGCATGTGGGTGGGGCAGACACAGGTGCCCTTGGCCTGAATGATTTTTGCCTAGTTTCTTTTTTTAAGGCAGATTTATCTTTGATCCTGTTTCTTAATCTCTAATATGACGACAAAAATATAATAATATTTGCCACATGGAGTTATTGTGAGGATTAAATAAGATAATCACGTTGAATGTATTTTGTGAGCTTGAGAACCAAAAAATGCAGTTTTTAATCACTGTGGTTATGGTTATTACTATGAAAACAAAATCAATCACTAATACCATGACTGTTAAAAAATCCCCATAAATTCTCTCAAAACGGGACCCTGAGGCTTCCCTCATCACACCTTTCTTCTGTCCTTTGTTTTAGACATTTTATCTTTGCCCTAAGAGATAATTGGTCCAAGAACTTTTCATCTGAAATGGATTTTAATCCTCATTTATTACATTCACTATGCTTCACTCACTGCACATGGAAACAATTTTTAATAGCATTTTCTTTTTTGGCAATACACATGCTTATAAATGCCAGCTGTTGGGGTGAAAATGGGTCCACAATCAAATCTAAGCTAAGCTAAATGTTCTAAGCTAAAAATAGAACATTTAAGTAAATTTTTAAATGGAAAGCTGTATTCATCTATTTTTCCTTTGAAAACCAATTCCAAAAATGTTCAGTGAATGTCCTTCCATGATGACAATAGGTGTAATGTTTGGGCATGGACATTTCCAGGTACAGTGACTGATGAAAGCTCAAATTAAGTGAAGCATGATTGAAAGTCATTTCTTACTCCAAAAGTGATGGAATGGAACATAGCTAGTAAGGACTTTTACTGCCTTAATCTTATTCCTGAGGAAAATGATATAATTTTAAATACTTTAGGAGGAAAAGAAAACTATAGGGATATGAGTCAGGAGACAGGGAGTCTGGGCCCCTCTTTGTCATCACCTGGATGGGTGATCTTAGGAAAACCACTTAACTCTGGTTTATCTGTTCCCTCATTTGCAACATGAATCACACCTCCCCTCCTCAGCTTAGCAGAGTTCTGGCTATAAAGTGATTGATGTCCATGTGCTTTCAAATGAAATATTTTTATTGCTATCCTAAGCCTGCATTGTTTACATTTTTTGTGTTTACTTTTAAAGGGAGAAACACATTAAGGTCATAAAGAAGCATGACCCAACTCTTCTCCTTTAAGTTGTACCTTAGTATATCACCTTGTGTGGGCTCTGTTTGGAAAGTTCTACTGCCAGCCAGCCATTCTCAGTGGCTCCCAGGCCCTTGGAGAAAGGCTGTCATTGGAACGAGGGAATTCTTTGTGTTTGTGTTAGCTTTCAGTGTACCAATATTGCTTTATTAATTACAAAGTGTTTTCCCTCCCCAAAGAGACCTGGTGACTAGTAATAAGATGAATTAGCTTAATCTGTTATGTTAATTTCTTTTATTGGGAGGTTTAAATCATTAAACTAATGATCTCATCTATATTTTGAAGCAAGATAATAAAACAAATGCAGTTATAATCACATTTAACCCCAAAACTACACAGAACTCGGTAAATTGCTTTAAAAGATTCCATTATATTTCAGTAGTGTATTCTTACTAGTAGAAGAAAAAACATTGCCAGAAATAAAGAAAATAAGAAAATGACCAACAGATTAGAAAGATGTTGTGCAATTTTAATTTTTCTAAATGCAATAAATGTATTATTCTATTAAAGAATTATTAAGGGATTGTTAATACAGTCCTTTTAGCAGAGGATTGAATCATAAAGACGAGGACAATACATGTGGATGGGTGGAGGTTTGCATTGGCTCTGCACCATCCCTGACTGGATGACTGTTTCCATGACTGATTCAGCCCCAGAAGAAATGGGAATGTGGGTAAATATTGCTGCCTCAGAGGTTTCACAAGGTAAAGAGACTTTTGTTTAAATGGTGACATAGTTCTCAGAGACAGTTGAGGGGACTAGTCAGCTTCTGAAAATCTATTTCAGCAACCTGCTGATTTTATTAATATCTTTGTAATCTCTTCTAATCAAGTGGAGATCAATACCAGATATCTTAAAAAGAAAGGGGAATTTGCTATAACCTAGTTTGTGATTTTACCAAGTATTGCTTACTAAATTTTGCATTATAAAACTGAAAATATTTTAACATTTCACCTTTATGAAGGTAACAAAAAGATAACTATTGAAATTATATATATTTATATATAAATTATATTGTTAAATATAATATGATAATATAATTATATTTGAATTATATATATATCCACAATTTCATTACTGAGCATTTTGTGTGTTGATAATGGATGAGACCCCAGTGGTTTTTGTGCTCTCTCTGAAATCCACTTCCCATCTCTCTATACTCATTATTTCTGGGCCAGTTCAGGCTTTTATTCTTTCTCACCTGGACCACTGTAATTAGCCCTTCTTAGGTCCCTACGCCTCACACTTTTCTTCCTCACCTCTCCCTGCCCACAGAAGACTGAGTGAATTTTCTAAACGCATCAGTATCACCCACCAGCCTGAAATCCTTGAGCAAATCCCTGCCCATAAAATAAGCCCTCTCTTCTGTGTGCTCTTCTCTGAGTGCTCCAAGGTCCTTCCTGTCTCCCAGGCTCCTTGCCCAGAAGTATCCCTATTGCCCTTTCAAATTCCTTGTTATTCTTCAAGTGTCATATGTCCCTGAGATGCCTTCTCAAACCTGTGGCATCCCTTCTATACTTCCAGGCAGCTTCACCTGCTACCTTACCTTGTCATTTTATATTGTAAGTTTGTACTTACATCTTGCCTCCTCGTCTTTATCATTAATATATCCCCAGAGTTTACCACAGTGTCTGGCAAAGTTCTTCATAAATGTTTACTGAGTAAAGGAAAGAAAGAATAAAAGAACAAACTAATTGGTTTTGCGTATCCTTTTGAATTTGAAATATTATTCCTTAATTAATCATAAGTATCTTTTCACGAACTCTACAAAATACAGATAATGTCATACACCACTTTTTATGCTGCTTTTCTTTCAACAAATGTCCCAACACTTGGAGACTTGAAGTCTTCAAATCCAGTCAAGTAAACTGCTCCAGTCGCTGGAGAACAGTTAGTGCTCTATACAATTGCTAGTATGATTTAACCTGAAGAAAAATGTTTTCAGATTTGGAGTTAAGAGCAAATAAGATGTTAATAAAATTTGGAGCTCCATCTATATTTTTCCATGTGGTTTTATGTTGAGAATGTAGAACTTAAGAGACTCAGTTTATCCCCTAAACATAATGGTGAGTCATACTGACAAGCCAGTCACTTCCAAGGGTTTAGGGGTTGTATTTCCCAGGCCCCCACTCTACCCTGACATCCACCATAAAATACCCTAATTCAGAGATTGTGGGCCATTTGCCTTGATATATGTATTTAGCCAGTGGCCCAGGTATGTTATGAGAAATGAAAGAGAGTTCTAGAAATAATAGCTTCCCATTTAAAATAAGGAGAAAAGGAAAGTTTGTAGCTTAAGAAAAATCTCAAAGAAAAGCCAAACCAACACATTCTGCAGTTATGTCTAGATTCTGATATTGATTAGCTATGGCATCATTGATTTGATGGTTGTCCCTTTTCTTTTCTTCTTCTGGCTATAATAACTGGGTTTCTTAGCAATAAATTAGATCTATTGTATTGTACTGGAAAGCAAATTAACTGAAAGGAATTTTAAAATAATTATATCATGGTCTGTTTATTGTAAATACATTTGGTTAGGAGGTGGAAATTAGATTCCTAAGGATAGCTACAAGGGAAAAAGTTCAGTGAAAATAGACATGAATTATCAAAACTTTGCATGTCATTATTGAGATTTTATGGGTATTAAAACAATTCAGAATTGTTAGTGTCCACAAAAATGGTATCCTACATGTAGCACATTACTTTCTATGTTCTGTATAAAACATAGGAGTACAAAACACAATTTATTTGCTAACACCTGAACTAGTTAAAATTTGTTCTCTTTGTCCCATTGTTTGGAATTTAGAACTAAGTTCCACCTTTACTTAAAGAATAGGGAAGAAATCAGTGTTAAATGCTTCAGTTCTCAAAATATATAATGCTTACCATCAAATTAGGAAAAAAAATGGTTTTATATTCTTATTTGATGTCAAAAAGATGTGTAGGAAAAGATGTGTAGAGAGACAGTGTCCATGTGTTGGCTAAGCCACCTGGCTAGTAGGCTCTTGCAGAGGTCCTGACTCTGATGGCATGGACTATTACTGCTCCACATTAAGATAGCAGAAGATCATATGTGCTGTCCAGGGTAGATCTAAGATGTTGTGCTTCATCTGCCCCCATCATATATATTACCTCTAGAAGTATTTGGGTATGCTCCTTTCAGGGAAGGTGAAGTACACTTATGTAGTGTAACTTGTCTAAAGTGCTTTTCCAATCCTTACAAACCACAGGATTTCTAGTGACATTTTTTTCATATTAGCGTTGTTAGGGGATAAATAATATTTCTTATTGTTTCTTCAACTCTATTTTATACCAATTGGATAATAGGATGGTTCTGGTAGGTCTAGTTTTTAGAGCATTATGGTTTAAGCTTTTTAAATTTTTAAAAACATTTTAACCATAGTTGATATGCAGTATTATATTAGTTTCAGGTGTACAACCTTCTGATTTATATAACTTATGAAGTGACTACCTTGATAACTCTAGTACCTATCTGATGCTATACATAGTTATTACAATATTATTGACCATATTATATTCCCTATGCTGTACTTTAATTCAATTTTTACTTCTTAATCCATCCCCCAAAAAATACCCTCCCATCTGGCAACAGTATAAATATTCTCTATAATTATGTCTGTTTCTGTTCTGCCTGTTCATTTATTTTGTTTTTCAGGTTTCACATATAAGTGAAATTATCTGGCGTTTGTCATTCTCTGTCTGACTTACTTCACTTAGTATAATACCCTCTAGCTCCATCCATGTTGTTGCGGATGGCAACATTTCATTCTTTTTTTTATGGCTGAGTCCTATTCCATTGTATATATACAACACTTCTTTATCTGTTCATCTATTGATGGGCCCTTAGGTTGCTTCCATATGTTGGCTGTTATAAATAATGCTGCAATGAACATGTGGATATATATGACTTTTTGATTTAGTGTTTTGCACTTCTTCAGTTAAATACTCAGAAGTGGAATTGCTGTGTCATTCTTTGTCTCTTATAGTTTTTGTTTTAAAGTCCATTTTGTCCCCAGCTTCTTTGTTTGTTTCCATTTTAATTAATACAGGGTCTGGCACAAATAACACCCTTTTATTATAAAACCTTTTATTACAAAATTATAAGCACCTAATTCTGTAACATAACAATATCACACTCAAGCATACCATCTGACATTTTAGGTGAAATGTTCAAATTAAAACTATAAATTATTACACCCATATTATAGCCCTACCAACCACACTCAAGCAGGAGTTACTTCTGCCAGACCCCACATCCATATCCATTTCATTACTTCCAGTTTGTGTGTCTTTAAACCAGAAGTGAATCTCTTCTAAACAGCATGTGTAAGTATCAGCCACACTATGTCTTTTGAGTGGAACATTTAATACATTTGCATTTACAGTAATTGTTGATAAATATGTACTTATTGCCATTCTATTGTTATATTTTTATTTTCTTCTTTTTAAAGAAGCCCCTTTAACATTTCTTGTAATACTGGTATGGTGGTGATGAACTCCTTTAGCTTTTTTTTTTGTCTGGGAAGCATTTTATCTGTCCTTTGATTCTAAATTATAGCGTTGCTGGGTAGAGTAATATTGACTGTAGGTTCTTGCTTCTTATTGCTTTTAATATATTGTGGCAATCCCTTCTAGCCTGCAAAGTTTCTGTGGAGAAATCAGCTGACAGTCTTATGGGAACTCCCTTGTAGGTATTTGAGTGCTCTTCTCTTACTACTTTTTGTACTTTCTTTTTTGTCTTTAACCTATGGCATTTTAATTATGATATGTCTTAGTGTGATCCCCTTTGAGTTAATCTTTTTTAATTGAATTTTTGGAGTGATGTCAGTTAATAAAATTATATAGGCTTCAGGTGTACAATTCTATGATACATTATCTGTATATTGTGTGTGGGTTCACCATCCAAAGTCAAATCTTCTTCCATCACCATTTATCCCCTTTTACCCTCTTCTACTTCCCCCACTCCCCTTTCCCTCTGGTAATCACCATGCTGTTGTCTGGGTTTAGGAGATTTTTTTTCTTTGCTTAATCCCTTCACCTTTTTCTCCCAGTCCCACAACCAACCTCTTCTCTGATAGCTGTCAGTCCATTCTCCATATCTATCTATGTGTCTGTTTCTATTTTGTTTGTTAGTTTATTTTATTCATTAGATTCCACATATAAGTGAAATCATATAGTATTTGTCTTTCTCTGACTGGCTTATATCATGTAGTATAATATCCTCCAGGTCCATCCATGTTGTTGCTAAAGGTAAGATTTTCTTTTTATTTATTTTTTATGGCCAAGTAGTATGTGTAAAGGTGCCACAGCTTTTTTCCTTTTTATTGAACTTAACAAAATTATACAGGTTTCAGGTGTATAATTCTACAACAGATTATCTGTACTTTGCATTGTGTGTTCCCCACCCCAAGTCCAGTCTCCACTCAACAAATAGTACTAATGCCCCCTTTACCCTCCTCCATCATCTCCCACCCCTCCTCCCCCAGCAATCATTACATTGTTGTCCATGTCCATTAGTTTTATCTTTCTCTCTCTCTTTTTTTGTTATATCTTTCCTCCCCCACAGTCTCCCACAAAAGGTGTCAACCTGCTCCAACTGTGAGTCTGTCTCTATTTTGCTTGTTAGTTCATTTTGTTCATTAGATACCACATATGAGTGATATTATATAGTGTCTTTCTCTAACTGGCTTATTTCACTTAGCATAATACTCTATAATTCCATCCATGCTGTCACAAAAGGTAGGATTTCCTTCTTTTTATGGCTGAGTACTATTCTACTCTGTAAATGTATCACTGCTTTTTTTATATAAGCCTATTTGATTTTACTTTATTCTAGAATTTATCAATAATTTTATTGGATCACAACATTCAATTCTAGGCAGCATCCCTGAATTTAAGTAATACATGTGTGTTTTAGTGAATATGGTGTGGAGAGGCATCCATTCCATTTACTGACTATTTTCCTCTTCTTTCCATGCCTAAAATCCAGATGTTATGTTATTAATAATTTATAAAACTTAGATATTTGAACTGACATTTGAAATTGAAAAACAAATGAGAAATGTTGTTATTACTTGGTGACACATAAAACTTATAAGTCCCCAAGGAGCTGACTACTTCAGTTTCCTTATTTTTTGGATCTTCAGCTACCTTTTTTTTCACATTTTTTATTGTTGTTGAAGTACAGTTGTCTCCATTTTCCCCCTACTACTCCCCCTCACCCCAGCCATCTCCACTTCCCACCCTTGATCCTACATGCTTTTGGCTTTTTGTATGTCTGGTGGACATCTGTATGTCTAATTTGGGAAAATGTGTATTGAGTCCTTTGCCTAGTTTTTAATTGGATTGTTTTTTCTTTTTCTTTTATTTTTTTAAATTTTAATTGTTGTTCAAGTATAGTTTTCTGTGTTTTACTCCCATCCCAAACTGGGATTGTTTTTTTTATGTGATGATTTTTATCAGTTCTTTATGAGTTTTGGATATTAACCCCTATATCAGAGGTATTATCAGTGAATATGTTCTTTTATTCAGTGGGTTGTCTTTTCATTTTGTTGATGGTTTCATTTGCTGTGCAAAATCTTTTTAGTTTGATGTAGTCCCATTTGTTTATATTTTATTTTTTTGTTTCCCTTGCCCAAGGAGATATATCAGAAAATATATTGCTACCAGAAATATCCAAGATTTTACTGCCTATGTTTTCTTCTAGGACTTTTATGGATTCAAGTATAACATTTAAGTCTTTAATCCATTTTGAGTTTATTCTTGTGTATGATATAAGAAGGTGGTCTATTTTCATATTTTTCATATATTTGTCCAATTTTCTCAATACCAATTATTGAATAGACTATATTTACCTCATTGTATGTTCTTGCCTCCCTTTTCAAATATTAATTGACTATAAAGATGGAGGTTTATTTTTGGTCTCTCTACCCTGTTCCATTCATCTGTATGTCTGTTTTTATGCCAGTACCATGCTGTTTTGATTACTGTGGTCCTGTAATATAGTCTAATGTCAGGTAGATATTATCAGATGATTCCTCCAACTTTATTATTTTTTCTCATGATTACTGTTGCTATTCAGGGTCTCTTGTTTTGTATAAATTTTTGAAAATTTGTTCTGATTCTGTGAAATATACTATTGGTATTTTGATAAAATTTTTTTGGATATACAGATTGCTTTGAGTAGTATGGAAACTTTAATGAGGTTAGTTCTTCCTCTCCATGAACATGGTATATACTTCCATTTATATGTACAATATCTTCTTCAGTTTCTTTCTTCTGTGTCTCATAATTTTCTGAGTACAGGTTTCTTACATATATTTCTGATGTTTTTTTATGCAGTTCTAAAACTGTTTCCTCAGTTTCCATTTCTGATAGTTCATTATTTGTGTATAAAAATACAACTGATTTCTGATATTTATTTTGTATACTACTATTTTACTGAGTTCATTTATCAGTTCTAGTAGTTTTTTGGTGGGATATTTAGGGCTGTCTATATTCAGTATCATATCATCTACAAATAATGACAGTTGTACTTCTTTCTCTCCAAATTGGATATATTTTATTGCTTCTTCTTGTCTGATTGCTGTGGCTAGGACTTCCAGTACTATGTTCAGTAAAAGTGGTGGAAGTGAACATCCCTGTTATGTTCCTGATCTTAAGAAAAACACTTTTAGTTTTTGCCCATTGATTGTGATGTTGGCTGTGGGTTTGTCATATATGGCCTTGATTATGTTGAATTATGTTCCTTCTAGTCCCACTTTGATGAAAGTTTTTATCACAGATCAGTGCTGGATTTCATTAAATGCTTTTTCCATATCTATTAATATGATCACATGGTTTTTATCCTTTATTTTGTTTGTGTGGTGGATCACATTTATTGATTTGTGGTTATTGTACCAACTTTTCATCCCCAGAATAGGTTCCTCTTAATGATGTTATATGATTATTTTAATCTATCACTGGATAGATTTGGTTTGTTGCTATGTTATTGAGGATTTTAGTGTCTATGTTTGTGAGGGTTATTGGCCCAATTTTCTTTCTTTGTAGTGTTTTTATCTGGTTTAGAATTAGGATAATGTTGGCCTTGCAAAACAACCTTAGGAGCTTCTCTCCTCTTGAATTTTTTAGAATAGTTTGTGGAGGATAGGTGTTAGTTCTTCTTTGAATGTTTGGTAAATGTCACCTGTGAAGGCATCTAGTCCAAGACCATTGTTTGTTGAGAGTTTTTATTTTTGTATTTGTTTTATTGCTTCAGTTTCAGTAGTTGTAACCTGTCTATTCAGATTTTCTGATTCTTCCTGATTCAGTTTTTGAAGATTGTATGTTTCTAGGAATGTATCCATTTCTCCCAAATCATTCAATTTGTTGGCATATAATTGTTTGTAATATTTTCTTGTAATCCTTTGTATTTTTTTGGTGAAAGTTGTTATTTCTCTTCTTTCATTTCTGATTTTATTTATTTGGGTCCTCTGGTTTTTATTTTTTTAAAGATTTTATTTATTTTTAGAGTGAGGGAAAGGGAGGGAGAAAGAGGAGGAGAGAAATATCAACATGGCCCCCACTGGGGACCTGGCCTGCAACCCAAGCATGTGCCCTGACTGGGAATGAAACCAGCAACCCTTTGGTTTGCAGCCCTCACTTAATCCACTGAGCTACACCAGCCAGGGCTCTTTTTTTATTTTTGATGTGTCTTCCTAAATGCTTGTCAATCTTGTTTATCTTTTCAAAAACCATCTCTTGATTTCATTGATCTTTTTATTAATTTTTTAGACTCTTTTGTTTATTTTTGCTCTGATCTTTATTACATCTTTATTATTTGTTTGTTGTTGTTTTTTTGTAGTTCCTTTAAATGTAAAGTTAGACTGTTTATTTGGGATTTTTTTTGTTTCCTGAAGTAGGCTTGTAATACTATAAATTGCCTTCTTAGGATTGCTTTCACTGTGTCCAATAGATTTAGGATCATTGTGTTCTCATTTTCATTTGTTTCAAGATATCTTCTGATTTCTTTCTTGTCCTCACTGTTGTCTCATTTATTGTTTAGTAACATGTTATTTAGCCTCCAAGTGTTTGTGATTTTTTTTCTTGTGATTGATATGTATTTTCATACCATTTTGGTCAGAGAAGATTCTTCACATAATTTCAGTCTTCTTAAATTTATTGATACTTGTCTTGAGTTTTAACATGTAGTCTATCCCAGAAAATGTTCCATGTGCACTTGAAAAGAGTATATATTCTGCTGCTTTGGGATGAAATCCTCTGAAGGTATTAAAATCCATTTGACTTGGTATATCATACAAGGTTGCTGTTTTCCTGTTAATTTTCCATCTGGAAGCATTATCCACTGATGTCAATGGGGTATTAACATTTCCTACTATGACTGTATTACTGTCAATCTCTCTTTTTATGTCCATCAAGATTTGCTGTCTATATTTAGGTGCTCCTATGTTCTGTCCATAAATCTTTACAAGGGTTATATCCTCTTGTCAAATTGCTCTCTTCATCATTTTGTAATTTCTTCCTTTATTTCTATAGCCTTTGTTTAAAGTCTACATTGTCAGATATAAGTATGGATACCCCAGCTTATTTTTCTTTTCCCTTTGCATGAAATATATTTTCCCATACCTTTACTTTTATTCTGTGTGTATCTTTCAGTCTGAGGTGAATCTCTTGGACACAGCATGTAGATGGGTCTTGCTTCCTTACCCATTCAGCTACCCTGCATCTTTTGATTAGAGAATTTAAGCCATTTACATTTAAAGTGATTCTTCAAGTATTTATTTATTACCCTTTTATTCTTTTAACTATGTTTTTCTTTTTTAAAAATCTTTTTCTTCTTTTTAAATAAAGCTCTTTAACATTTTTGTAATACTGTTCTCATGGTAACAGACTCCTTTTGATTTTTCTGGTCTGGAAAGTTCATTTACCCTTCAATTTTAAATGATAGCCTTACTGGGTAAAGTAGTCTTGTAGGTCCTTGCTTTTCATCATTTTCAATATTTCATGCCAATTCTTTCTAAACTGAAATGTTTCTGTTGAGAAATCAGATGACAGTCTTATGGGACTCTCTTGTAGGTAACTAACTGCCTTTCTCTTACTGCTACTTCTAAGATTCTCTCTTTGTCTTTTACCATTTCTGTTTTAATTATGATGTTTCTTGGAGTGGGACTTTTGGGTTCATCTTTTTGAGAACCTCTATGCTTCCTGGACTTGTGTGTCTTTTTTTATTCCCACCAGGTTAAAAAGTTTTTGGTCATTTTTTTTTATTCTCACTTGAGAAAGTTATTGGTTTTGATTTCAGAGAGAGAGGAAGGGAGTGGCAGGGAAGGAGACAGAGGGAGAAGGAGAGAGAAACATCAATCAGTCATCTCTCAACCAGGCTTTGAAATCACAGCCTATGTATGTGCCCTGACCAATAATTTATCCCACAACCTTTTGTGTACAGGATAATGCTCCACCCAACTTAGCCACCTGGCCAGGGCTTGGTCATTTTTTTTTCCAAGTAAGTTCTTGATCCTTTGCTTTCTCTCTTTCCTTCTGGTACCCTTATGATTCCAATGTCACACTTCATGTTGTCATAAACATTTCTTAAACCATCCTTATTTAAAAAATTTTTTTCTTCGTGTTGCTCTGAATGGGTGTTCTTTTTTTATTTTGTCTTCCAAATTCCTGTTGATCTTCTTCAAATTCCTTTTGATCTTCTGCTTTATACAACCTACTATTTGTTCCTTCCAGTATATTTTTCATTCCTGATATTTTATTATTCATTTCTAACTCATTCTTTTTTATAGCTCCTGGTTTTTCATGCTGTTGTAGTTTTCACTAAGCTCCTTCTAAGTTCTCACTAAGTTCCTGAGGAACCTTATAACCATTTTTCTGAAATCCATATTACCTCCATTTTATTTAGCTCTTTTTCTGAAGATTTTTCCTGTTCTTTAATTTGGGTTATGTTTCTAAGTCTCTGTATTTTGGCTGCCCCTTTGTGTTTGTTTCTATGTATTAGGTAGATCTGCCATGACTTCCAGTCTTGGTTGTTTGGTCTTATATAGTAGGTGTCCTGTGGGATCCATTGGTACAGTGTCCTTGATCACTTGAGCTGGGCACTTCAGGAATGTCCCTTGTGTGGGTTATATTGGCTGTCCTATTGTAATTGAGTATTTTCTCCCCTTTTTAAATTATTTTTTAATTTTTTTTTATTATTATTATTTTTAATCCTCACTTGAGGATATGTTGATTGATTTTAGAGAAAGAGGAAAAGGGAGAGAGAGATACATTGATCTGAAAGAGGAACATCAATTTATTGCCTTCCATATGTGCCCCAACCAAGGATCAAACCTGCAACCTAGGTGTGTGCCCTGACCAGGAAATGAACCCATAATCTTTTGGTATATGGGCCAATGGTTCAACTAATTGAACCATCTTGCCAGGGCTATAATTGAGTCTTGATTGCTATTGGTCCATTCATGCATGGGTTTGACCTTCAAGCTGGCTAACTATGAGGCTCAACCCCAGCCATGGCATGCAAGCTTCTATGCAGGTGCTGATGGCAGGACACAGAATTTGCATGAGCAGAGTCTCATGCCTGCTGAGATCTCCCTTTGGATATGCCACTTGTGAAGCTTATTGAATCATATTTTGATGTTGTCTGAAGGTGGGCCCTAGGTAGGTTGGTTCTGGGCCTCTCAGAGAGACTCTAGTACAAGCCACTGTCAGATGCTTCCTATGATTGGCCTTGGGCAATCTATTTAAAACTACGAAGCAATCCACAGTTCATGAATGTCTCTCTTGGGCCTTGGTGTGCACAGGAAGGACCAAACTGCACACCAATGCCAGCTGTGACCAATACCAGCCCTAGGGGCAAGCCAGCAAAAGTCCCAGCATACCCTAATATTTACCTTCACCTGTGTCTGCCTGCTGACTGACTGTTAGGTGCAGTCACTGAGAGAATCTCTGGCAGTACTTGAAGAGCCTGAGGTATATTCTTAGTGTGTCACCAGGTAGTGACTAGTGGTGTTCACCAGATTGATACAGGTTCAAATGCAGTGCCAGTGCTAGGTCTGAGGCCAATCAGCAAATGTCCCAGGGTATACTAAGTCTAGCTGCCACTTGCCAGGTGCCCATAGACCTTTGTGATGGGGCAGGAACTAAGGGAGTCATGAGGGTAAGGCCAGCAGAGTTTATCATGCTGAAACAGACCAAGATTTGGCCATGGGAGGTGAGGGCTTTTCACCAGTTGGCTGTGTAAGGAAAAATGACCCCATCCTAGAGCCATACAACTCAGTCTTTCCATGATTCTGCCAGGAGCCTGTGCTCAACAGTATGGGGCTGTTGGTAATCAGTAGGTTGGAACTGGTGGATCTCTCCTGATGGAAAATGCTAGTTAGACCTGAGGGAATGTGGAAGCCACACCACTTAGTCACTGTCACCTCAAGGCTGCCCAGATTTTTAGACCCTAGCCCAGTCAGCTGACTCCCTACCAGGGCCTGACAAGTTGGAGTGAGAGAATGTCAGAGGGTGGGGCTCTTGCTTTCCTCCAGGCTGATGCAATATGTAGTGGTATGCTCCACCCAAGAAAGATGGTGTCTATGGTGTAGGAAAGTGACTTAGCACAGGGGTCCTGGTAGCTGTCTCCTCAGCTTTCTCCCCAGAGCCTCACACACCAGTCTTACCTCACACAACTTCAATCTACTTCACTCTCTCTCCACTGGTGCCCAGGTTGAGTAGCTGTTAATGAGATTTTGTGTGTTGGCCTTTTAATAGGGTGCCTATGTCTCTAACAGACTCTTATCTCTCCCTGGCTGAGAGAACCTCCATTGATTATCACAGCCAGATATTATGTTGATGCCTCTTCCTAGCTCTGGTGCTCTGGGGAGCCTGGCTTGGAGTTGAGACCCTACACTCCTCGGGAAGAACCTTTGCAGCTGCAATATTTTTATGGAATCTCAGCTGCCACCTGTTGGAGTGGAGCCAGCACTTTTCTCATCTCTGCCTTTCCTACCAGTCTTGATGTGGCTTCTGTAAATCCTTGGTTATGAGACTGCTCTGCAGCCGGTCTTCAGTTAGTTATTCAGGTTGATTGTTCTATATTTTAATTGTAATTCCACTTTGGTCCTGGGAGGCAGTGAGTTTAGCCTCCATCTACTCTACCACCAACTTGGATTGACCTCTTCCCTTGAGGTTGAAATTCTTCTAAAGCCCCCTCAGCTTCTATCTCATTTGGTTCTACTCTAGAAGGCTGAGACACCAAGCAGTCAGCTATAAAAGTAGTGACAGGTACTTTCTTCATCAATTCTTAGACTTCCCCTCACCCTGGGAGAGAATAGGGTAGGATACACTGAGCATCAGTGATAGCTCAGAGGTCCTCTTTGGATTCATCTTGTTTTAGACTCTCTGTGCTTCCTAGATTTGTATGTCTATTTTTTCTCCGGGTTAGGCAAGTTTTCTATTATTATATTTTTAAAATAGATTTCAATTTATTTTTTCTCTTTTCTGTTTCTAGCACTCCCATTATGCAAATTTTCATATCCTTGAAGTTGTTCAAGAGGCTCCTTAAACTATCCTTTTTATCTTGAATTCCTTTTCTTTTTGCATTCTGCTTCCTTATCTTCCAAATTGATGATTTGATCCTCTGCTTTATCTAATCTACTGTTGATTCCCTGTAATGTAGTCTTCATTTCAATTATTGTACTCTTCAGTTCTGAGTGGTTCTTCTTTATGTTTTTTATCTCCATTTTTATATTTTCTAACTGTTCGTTGAAGTTGTCACTAAGTTCATCTACTCTTCTCCTAAGTTCATTGACCATCCTTATAACCAGTGTTTTGAACTCTGCACCTGATTGTTTCTCTTCATTTTGTTTAGTTCAGATTTGCTTCAGCAAGACTCTGGTGCCTGCTCAGTCCACCCCTCAAGTGTGTCCCTCATGGAGGTTGTTGAGTAGTGCTTCAGCATGGTCTGAAGCTGTCCACAAGGTGTGCTGGCTCTGGGACATCTTGAGAAGTGCAGGCCAAGGTCAGCTGCCACTTATGTCCTGCCCAGGGTTATCTGGCATTAGCTACAAAGTGATCAGCAGATGGCTGCTACCTGTAGTAGGCTTAGAGGTACCTAAGTGAGGCCAAATTGGAACCAAAACTGGCTGCCTCTAGTTCCAAGCCTGGGGCCACTTGTCAGGAGGTACAGGGCACACCAAGGTGAGATACTACTTGTTTGAGAGCTTTTAGGAAGGTCAACAGCATGTTCTAAGACAGGCCATTTGTATAGAAAACCAACTGGAAATAGCTTGGGTGGGCCCACCGGTTGGGTGGAGCTGGGTCTCAGGGAATCACCAGTGTTAGCCAGGTTGATGGAGGCTCAGATATGGTGCCAGGCTGCCAGCTCAGTGTGGGTAGAGTTCAGCAAAGGTACAGTGCTTCTCCCAGCACGTCTGTCTGGGATAAAACTGTCCCTCTGGCCCTTGCCCTAATATCAGACAATTTAGTTACTCCCCACATGTCCCTTGTACTTTTAAGCTGCTGCCCCACTGCTGGAGCTCAGAGCAAGTGAGTTTGAGAAAGTCCTGTGCAAGCCCTTCAAGAAAAATGTCTGGGACTCCAGAAGTGCTCCATGTCACCCACAATCTCCACTGGTTCTCACAGCCAGAAGTTATGGGGCTTCTCTTCTTGGCACTGAAACCCTGGACTAAGTGATAAGGTATGGGGCTGGAACATCTCTCTCCTCAGAAGTGACCTTCACAGCCAAGATAATCCCTCTCAATATTTAACCTGCCATGCATGTGTGTGGGACCAGCCCAGTCATGTCTCTGCCCCTTCTACCAGTCTCAACATGGCGGCTTCTTCATATCCTTAGTTATAGGACATCTTTTCAGCTAGATTCCAGGCAGTTCTGAGTGATGGTTGTTCTGTACTTTTGTTGTGATTTTGATGTAGTTGTGGGAGGTCAAAGTACAGCATTTACTTCACTGCTGTCTGCTATTTTGAACAGAAGCCCCAGAGCATTATGTTTAAAATAATAATATTTAGTTATATTTGAGTCCTTAGAAAAGGGCATGCTTTCACATTGTCAATGATAATATAAATCATTTCAAATTGTATGGATGAGAATTAAAAATTAGTTATTAACAACATTATAATTCTGCAAATCTTTGATCCAGCAATTTTCCTAGACATTAATGCTAAAATTTAATTACATATGCTTGCAAATATTTAATTCTCTAAATGCTCATCACAAGTTTGTAAAAAGAAAAACTAGGACAATTTTTAAAGCCTCATATAAGGGATTGGTTAAATAAATTAAATCT
This sequence comes from Phyllostomus hastatus, assembly GCF_019186645.2. Classification (NCBI taxonomy): domain Eukaryota; kingdom Metazoa; phylum Chordata; class Mammalia; order Chiroptera; family Phyllostomidae; genus Phyllostomus; species Phyllostomus hastatus. The sequence goes on from NW_025334041.1 coordinate 46,407,154, forward strand.
TAGAGCAGGGGTCCCTAGCCCCTGGGCTGTGGACCAGTACTTGTCTATGACCTGTTAGGAACCAGGCCACACAGCAGTGAGTGAGAGGTGGGTGAGCAAGCGAAGCTTCTCTGGCTTTGCCACCTGAGCTCCTCCTCTCCCCCCAACCCTGGCCCATGGAAAATTTGTCTTCCACGGAACCAGTTTCTGTTATAAAAAAGGTTGGAGACTGCTGTTTTATAGTAAAGTAAGATACTATTAAGCTATGAAAAGTTGTTCACATATACTTTAAGTGGTAAGAGCAGGTTAAGATCTAGAATGAATTAAGCTATCTTGTTTTGAAACAAATACATATATTCACACATGCATACGAAGAAAAGCCTGGAGAAGATTTAGTTTTCTCTGGCTTCTGGAATTATAGGTGCTTTTTATATTCATCTTTTTTCTTAACTGTTTTTTCTAGATTTTCTATAATCAAGTTGCTTATTTTATAAGAAACAAAATATTTTTATGTACTCAGGCAATAATTTTCAAAATGCTATCAAGTATTCTATTTCATGTTTTGATAAGTTCCATATTTAAGAAAAAATTTTAAATTCAATCAACATTTCTTTAGCTTTATGTAAGCCCATTTCTTTTCTTTAAGCCCTTGTTTTATGTGTATGTTTTGTTTTTATTTGGTTAATAATAAAAAAAAGACTGTTCAACACACTTACATAGACTCTCCTGTGCTTGAAGATAGCAATCAAGTCATCTGTTACTCATTTTTCTCTTCAGGTCTAAGAAGACCCCATTCTTTTCATCTTTCTTCATGAACCAATTTTCTATTCCCTTAATCTTTATTTGTTGTTTATCTCTGAACCTTCTCTACTTTCTTCACATAGGACTTAAAATGCAGTTACCTAACTGGAAACAATCATGGGAAAATGTAGCTAAGATAGACTGTAATGGAAGGAGTTTTCTTTAACTCTTAGCGATAGCTATTCCAGAGCATGTAGGGGTTTTTTACTAGTCATAAATAATTCTTTATTCACTTCACATTTATAAACAGTTAATATTTGCTAAGATTTTCTTCTTTGTTGCTACATTTTTCTTGTTACACTTTATTTCAATTTTTAATGTCTGCAGTTAGGTTTTTGGCTTTGGTGTTTTCTCTTTTGTATGCTTACCCTTATGGCATTAAATTACAATCTTTTGGTAGAAAAATAGCCCAGAAATGTGAAGGTCATGAGGTATTAAGAGCAATAACAACCCTTCAGATTGAGAATTCTCCACAGATCTGGTAAGTACATTCCTGATTCTGGGTCATGAATGTTGAATACAAACACATCGGTCTTAGGGCTGATTGCAGTACACACCACATCACAATTTCCTCCATGTGGCAGCCTTAATTCAGCTATCTTCCCACATTACAATAGGGCAATAAACAACTTACTTCCTACCTTGTTGATGAGACATGATATGTAAGGCATTAAAACCTTAGCCATATTCCAAGATAAATTCCTTGCATCACTATCCATTTGTTTTTGCTGGGTGGCAGTATCATAAAAAGAAATACAGTTGGTTTAGCATGCTTTGTTCTATATACAGTTACTGTGACAGTTGTTTGTTGGCTGATCATTAGCAGTGGAACAATTGGCCTGATAAAAGTTCCCTAGTCCTCAAGGATTGCAAAATCACACAGCTTATATGTAGTAGGTAGTGCATCAAAGCAGAACCCTTCAACATTTATAGTTGTGTAAGATGGCACTAGCCTCTGAAATCAATATTCAGAAAGATGAACATTAAAGAAAATATATATTCCTTTTCTGTCCTCTGGTATATACATCATACAAACAGCAGAATTTTGATCTTCTAACTCCATGATTACATTCAGTCATGGACAGGAAAAAATATTTTACCTGGGCTGTATTTTTTTTAAGCCATCACATTGAAATGAGATATGGAAATGAAAACTCTCACACTACTGAGATGAAGTGCAAATTAGAAGCAAATGATGATAATGATAAAGCACAATTTTGTGTTCTCCTCTATCTGCCTAAAGGTAATGAGAAAGTACAGGGTAAAATGTTAGAGCTGGTAAAAATGGAGATAGTGAGCTTTCAGGAAAATGGTAAGTTCCCGGTGAAAAAGGGGTAACAATATCAATGGTGTTGGGTGTCATGGGAAAATTGAGCATGGAAGACTATTGTTTGTTAGAGAGGAGAAAATAAAATTATATTGGAATATTATAATTGGTTAATTGTCTTACATATGAAATATATTTATATATCAAAAAGAGGTGATGAATGAATGGCTACTACAGTAGAAGAACTCAATCAAGTATTCAGATATGAATAAATGCAATTAGCAGAGTTAATGGCTATTATAATTGCCCGAGCATGTCATTGTAATATAAAAGTTAATCTCTCTCAAGTAGATTAATAAAAGGTCTTTAAAAAGCTACTCTTTTTCATTTTCAAAGATCAGAGTCATAGACCAGAACTCATATAGTGCAAAGACTTATTATACATATCTTTTCCTCCAAAGCTGATAATGGACTTAATTACATATAATTTGTATACATTTCTTAAATGTAAACTGCACTTTTAATTCCCTGGAATGGCATGAAAAGGGACCTTATAAGGAAAATAAGTTTTCTCCCAGTACCTCAAAGTATGCAGAGAATATTCCATACTTAACATTTACTCATATTTCAGGACTCGGTTTAATATACCTCCTCTGGGAAGCCTTGCATGAGCGCTCATGGTTCCTATGTGTTCCCATGGAAATTGATGTGTATATCATGTTCTCGCACTGAGCCCATGGCCTGTTCACCTACCTGTCTCTGACACTAGACTATATTTAGTCCTTGAGGCTATATTATATTCACTGGTATATATCCAGAGCCTACCATAGTGTCTAACACTAATTGGTATTCATCAAGTACACATAATATCACTTGAGCCTCAATTCAATCCTAAAGAGTATATGTTGGGGTTATAATCCCTATTTTATAATTTAAAAAATGAGGTTCTAGGACTTAGATCTCTGTTTCTGTGATTTGCACAAGGACATACAGACAGTGAAAGAACTGTGATTCAAATATTTGTCATAGAAACCAAGGAAGATAGAATTTTAATGGGAATAACCAACCATCTGGATTTAATTTAAAAAAGGGAAGGGTACAGAGATAAATGATAATCTTTGAGAGCAGTCTCAGCAGAAGACTGAGGAATAGAAGTGCAAATCCAAGAAATTTAGAAAAAATAAATTGCAATGAAAGGAAAGTAATAGAAACAGCTGACTGATTCACAAAGTTTTCCTTTGGAGGCCACAAAAATGTGGAGGTCATTAAGAAGGTATATTTAAAAAAAGTCTTTTTCAGAAGGAAAGACCTATTGTACATTTAAAGCACAAAGCTAAATTCTACCTTCAGGAAGATAGAGTAGATATGTTTTCCTCTATTTATCCTGCTAAGTACAACTAAAATCTTTGGACATTACATACAAAACAAATGCTAAGACACTCTGAATGGTGGAGGCAAGTCAGATGGTCTGGAGACCTTCAGGCCTCAAATAAGAACATGGAAGTGAGTTCCTTGGGTTTTCCCAGACTTAGAGCTGAAGGAACCAAGAACACAAAAATGCCAATAGGCAGAGAGAAAAAAATAGTCTGAACAACAGCCTGCTCTCTCTACCCAGAGTACCAAGGAACAGGCATCCTACCAACACAGAAAACCTTTAGATTATAACCAGTCTCCTCCAGCAAAATATTACAGATGAAATTGTGTCCCCACCCCACCCATGCCAGCAACAGCCAAGCAGGGAGCTTAGACTTCCACTCTCTTTCATTTTCTCCATGCTGTCATGAGTCTCTTCCTCTCACCCCCAACCTGTGTTGGTGTCAGTGGAGACCAATAAGAAACTTGGACTTCCACTTCCACCCAACAGTAATATGGCCACAAGCACTGCAGTGTCAGTGGAGACCACACAGGGACCGGGACTTCCATCCCCCACCCAGGAGTAACCAAAAACTTGTACCTTGGGTGTCAGTAGATCCCAAGTGGAAAACATGGAGTTTTATCTATACATAGAAGTAACAACACAGTGAACATCCCCTTCCACTGCCAGAGTGATGTCAGAGAAAACTAGCTAAAACAAAAAGTTTAAGAAAGATCCTGGGCCTCATGACATAACAAGAAAAGGCCCAGGTTTCAATTTTAAAAAAATCACTTACATCAAGAACCAAGAAGATCTTGCCCTGGCTGGCGTAGCTCAGTGGATTGAGCACGGGCTGCAAACCAAAGTGTCGTAGGTTCGATTCCTAGTCAGGGCACATACCTGGGTTGCAGGCCATGACCCCCAGCAACCGCACATTGATGTTTCTCTCTCTCTTTCTCCCTCCCTTCCCTCTCTAAAAATAAATAAATAAAATCTTAAAAAAAAAGAACCAGGAAGATCTCAAACTAAAGGAAAATTTAATCAATAGGCATCAATACTAAGATGACAGAAATGTTAGAATTATCTGGCAAAGATTTTTTATAGCAACAATGATAAAATACTTCATTGAGTAAGTACAAATAAGCCTCAAACAAAAAAAAATAGAAAGCTTCAGGAAAGACATGGAAAGTACCAGCAAATAATAGAGGATGTAAGAAAAAGCCAAGTGAAAATTTTAGAATTGAAAAACACAACAACTGAAATTAAAAGCTTAGCAAATGGGATCAGCAGTAGAATATAGGGATCAAGGGAGTTTGTTGTCTGAAAGCTAGAATAATAGAAATTGCTGAACCTAAGAAATAAAGGAAAAAGAGACAGAGAGAAAAACCCTCCGGGACACATGGGAGATAACAGAAGGTCTAACATTCATGTCATTGACAACGGAGAAGAAAAGGAGAAAGAGAATGGGGCTGAAAAAGTACTTGAGGAAACCTTGGCTGAAAATTCTCAAACTTGGCAAGAGATACAAACCTACTGATCCAGGAAGCTGAGCAGGATAAACAGAATAAACCCAAAGACATCCACACTAAGACTCTTTATAATTAAGCTTCTAAAAACAGACAAAGAAAAAAAATTTAAAGCATCCAGAGTATAAAACAGTACCTTACCTCTTGGAGAAAAAAAATCAAGTGACAGTGGATTTCTCATTACAAACCATCGAGGAAAGCAGGATTGGAACACTGTTTTCCAAGTACTGAAATAAAAGAACTGTCCACCCAAAATCCTAAACCCTGTAAAAATATTCTTCAAACAAACACATGAGAAGATACTGCACATCATTAACCATTATTAATATGCAAATTAAAATCACAATGAAACATCACTAGACACAAATCAGAATGACTATAATAAAAAATAAAATACTGCCACCACCAAATTCTGGCACGGGTGTGGAGCACTGAATCACTCATGCATTGTTGGTGGGAATGTAAAGTGATACAACCACCCTGGAAAACAGTTTGGCAATATCTTTAAAAACTAAACATTTAACTACTATTAAGATTCAGCACTTATACTTCTGCATATTTATCCCAGAGAAACGAAGACATATTCACACAAAAGCCTGTACATGAGGATTCCTAGCAACTTTTATTCTTAATAGCCAATAATCAGAAACATCCCAGATGTCTTTTAGTAGGAAAACAGTTAAAACACTCAGTAGTACATTTATACCAAAGAATACTGCTCAGCAGTTAAAAGAAACTGTTGATACATGCAGCAACCTGGGTTTATTTCCAAAGAATTAGTCTGAGTGAAAATGCATATCCCAAAAGGTTATATGCTATATGATTTTATTTATATTACATTCTTTAAATGACAAAAATGTAGAAATAGAGACCAGAGTAGTGGTTGCCACAGGTAAGGGTAGAGGGCAGGGGCTATGGCTAGTAAAGGACAGTGTGAGGGATCCTTGTGGTGATGGAAATGGTCTTCGTCTTGAATGTATCAATGTCAGTATCCTGGTTGTAGTATTGTATTATAGTTTGGCAAGATGTTACCTTTGGGGGAAATTGAATGAAGGGTGTAAAGGGTTTCTGCATCATTTCTTACAACTGCATATAAATCTACAGTGCTCTTCTGGAGCAAAATGCACAGAACCAGTAGAAAGGGAAAGATTGAAGATAAGAAGAGAGACTGAGGGAGAAACAAGGAATTTTTTTTCATTTAGGAGCTCTCCCCAGTGTTCCCACAGTTTGAATTCCAATCCAGCTGTTTATTAAGAAGTTATAACAGAAGAGATCTCCATTACATGGTGAATCCTAATACATCAAGTGGAGGCAATAACTAAGGATGGAGAGTGACAAATTTATACAAACACGATTTATCTCTTCCCTCCTTGTATTCTCCCTGATCAGAGCCCCACCCTAGAACAGCTGTTCTCAATCTTGTCTGCAACTTGGAAGGAAGCTTTGAAAAAAATGCCATTGCTTGAATCCATCCCATGCCTGAAGATTCTGATTAAATTGATCTAAGATGTCTCTTGAGTCTTAGCATTTTTAAAGGCCTAGAAGTCATTGGAAAGTGTTGCCAAGGTTGAGAACCAGTGATCAAGTGGAAGTCCACAGTTTGTTTGAATCTTATATGTGGGTACACATTATGTGTTAGTTTCAAATTGAAAGTGAGACAAGGTTGTGATGTGTATACATCATTTCACTGTGCCTATAGTGATGAGATTAAGTACATGTTTTAAGGTAGAGGTTAAATTTATAAATGAAATCAGTTAACATGGTTGTTAGCCCTCCAAACTGGGATGTCCTCAGACTTGCCTGCTTGCCTCACTGTCCTTCTTTCAGCCCCTGAACATTCCATGCTTGTTTTTGTTTTGTTTTGTTTTTGCCATAGAGCTTTCTAACATATGCCATTCTCCTACACAGATCCAGAAGTCTCTCCCTGTCCCCTCACTTTGTCTCCTTCTCCGTCTCTTCTGTCTCACATACAACCCCAATCTTCTTTTCCTTCTTTGCCTCATCCTTCTCCTTCAGATCTCATTCAGTCTGCACCTCCTCAGAGAAGTCAGCCTTTTATGATACCAGGAACCTCTCTTTCCCAGCACTTAACACAGTTAAAATTTTATAATTACTTCATCATTATTTCATTAATGTTTGTCTCTCCCCCTAGAATGTAAACTCTGTGATGGAAGAAATCCCACCTGTTTTTGCTACTATTTTATCTTCATCTACCAGCCCAGTTTCCAACATAGTGTAGGTGCTCTATAAATAATTTGTTCCCTAAATGAACCAGCCAGTCTCTATTTAAAAACTCGGGGAATGTTCACAGAGATAGAGGATGTCATAAAATCAGTTGACTAGGAATAGTTCAGCTGAAAGCTAGTTAATCTGACTTTGGGCAAATCACTAAGTCTCCCTGTGGCTCGGTGTATAAATCTGTGAAATAAAGATGGTCCTCAAACTTGACTGTACATTAGATAGATGGGGAAAACTTTTAAAATACCAAAGTCTGGGACCCAGCACAGATGTCCTTATTTAACTGGTTTGAGGTGAAACCCAGGTATTAGACATTGTTAAATGTGATTGAATGCACAAAGTTGAGAATTGCTGGACTGGGCTTAATGAAGTCTAAAATCTAGCACAATAATAGAATTTTAGGATCACATAAAGCAACCCACCTCCTTTGGTAATGACCTTCCTTTTCTATTCAGATAATCTGCACTCAGAGCACACTAGGCTCAAAACAACTTGTGGATAGTCACAAAGTGAAAGCTGTTTGTAACCTACCACATCAATTGCTCCCTGCCCCTTTTACTTTCAATAGTGGTGGTGCTTGCACTGCCATCTCACTACAGACTTTGCCTGTTGGCACCCTATGAAGTGAGACTGTGGGATGGTGCTATGTGAGGCACAAAGAAATTGGAAATTAATTACAGACTTAAAAACAGAGTAAATGAAAAATTTCAAAATAATAGTTTAAAAACACATCTTTCCATCCAAAGGCCTAGAGAGATTAATCTTCACTGAAGATTAATTCCCTGAGATGTTTCACTCTTTAAGTCTCCTGGTTTGATTTTTAATATTTGGCCCTAAAAATGAAGTCTGATGCCAAATTTCCTTTGTTGCCCTTTTTTAACTGTACTTGACTCTAAGATATGAAAGAATTCACTGGGTCCTGTGACTGTTATCCGTAACAGAGCGGTAGAATCACAAAATGCAAATAAGGAGGAAGCTTGTTACCCTATTGTATGAGAGGCTGCTCTAGAAAGAAAAGCCCAGGGTTGCATCTTCCAGCTCCCTCCACATTGTGTTAGTTTTTGCTGTTGTTTTCTGTGGTTATAACATAAACCTCAGCCAACTAGTAGAATAACTGGAATTAAAAAGAAATTGTGCTTCAAAGTAATATGATTTCATTCTATTAGAAAAGTTTGTTGCAAAGCATCTCTGGTTTGATTCCCAGTCAGGGCAGGTGCCTGGGTTGCCAGTGGTCCCCGGTTGAGGGCGCAAGAGAGGCAGCCATACATTGATGTTTCTCTCCTTCTCTTTCTCCCTCCCTTCTCCTCTCTCTAAAAATAAATAAATAAAAATATTTTTTAAAAAAGTTTGTTGGCATAAGAAACGAAAGCAGTATGGAGCTGAAGAATTTTTTATACTTCTTTGCAGCCCTGGAGATGAAGTGCATCTCTGTGGTGGTCCGTTCACAGCATGTGTGAGAGCTGTGTGTGGAAAACACCAGGATAATTTCAGTCCTGGGCAAGAAGAGTTGCCCTTCTTATTCTTGAGCAATGTAGACAAATACATCTCCTTTGCCAGAGTCACTCGGATACTCAGGTGTATACCCCTGAAGCATGTTCACTTCTTGCAGCCAGAAAAGAGGACTCTTTGAGACCACTCTTTGAGTTACTTACTATGCCTCCCTGAGCACTTAACTGAACTACTAAAAGATAGAGGCCTGAACATGCTTGAAGTAGGTTAGGCATAGAGAAACCTTTTCACTGGGCTAGGGCAGGCAAATGACTGGATTTCTATTCTTCCCTATTGGAGAAGGGAGAGTAAAAGAGAGAAATTCCACTTTCTTCTTTGCTTCAAAAAATAGCTCTGTCCATAATCCACCAATAACTCCTCTTCTAAAATGAAGGCAACCTCTGGGAGAATTACACAATTTGATCATTCACACTTTAGTGTGAATTAGTAAATCAGGTCACTTTCCTCCTCAGGGAAGTCATCCATAAAGAGAGACTGAGATCGATTTGGAGGTAGATGAGGAGTGAGGTTAATTTCAGAGCACAAGGAAAAAAGGCATGAGGGGGCCCAAGGTAGGGGATTTCAAATAGAAGCTATCTGAGAACTTCTGATGCCCGAGAATGGCAGTAAAGTTCACAAGTGGGGGGTTGTTTAGGCAGGGCAGACCAGAGGCCATTTGAAATAAGGTTTGTCTACTTTGTACATTTGCCTAAATTTAGCTATTGAACTATAGGGCTATGAAAAATATACTTCCAGCTACTCTAGGTGTATATATTTCTATAGGCAAATAAGAGATTTTGATCTCTTAAACAAAAAATTGGGAACTATGACTTCTTTAGGAAAATGGGGGAAGTTGGTCAGAGTGTAGCCAACTGCCCTCACAATCTGTCTGGAGACTCAAACAGATTGTAGCACTGTCTTCATTCTCCCCCTTGGTTCTGAGGCCAGAGAGCTCCACACTGGGGTTCCTGTACTCCCAGGACTCACAGAATATAAGCAATAGGCACAGAGAAAGCATAATGGAATCCACTTCCAGATACTCAGGGTCTTTCCTAAAATTGATCTACTCGAGAGGAGACTTGCAATCAACATGTCAATGTTCTTTCCCACTTCTCCTTTCATAGTCACTTTTTTCCTACTTTATGAAAAAAAGACTCTTTCACCCTTCCAACATCTCACTATGGCAGCCTCCAAAATGTCAAACAAAGGGACCACTGGCAATATTAAAATTGGGTAAGACTCCTTTATTCAGAGCACATAGGCATGTGTCTTTCCTGTCTTAGGCACATTTCTGATATAGACCAAGCATGGTGTTAGGAAGCAAGTATGCTGGTCCTTGTTGAGATGTTCTGAGTTCCCATAGTGATGGAAGTTTGTCTTTAATGACCTCATTTTCTTATTCTCAACTATTTTTAAAAAATGCATTGATCCTGAGGGAAAGTTCTTTAAGAGCAAAGCCAAACAAAGCATAAAAAGAAATATTGAAGATGGCAGCACTTTATTACATCCTTGCAACAAACTCTTGATAGAGCTATCTACCTGTCTATCTGAAAATTAAAACTCTGAAATGAGGTGGCTGTCATAAGATGAGAATTAACACATTTGTTAGAACTTTAACCTGAGGCCAAACTTTCTAACAAAATGTGAGGTTGTCGAGCCAACTCTTTGACAACAAGGATGGCTTTGCCAGTTATCAAAGATATCAAAGACATTGTCCATAAATTGAATAAGCTAGATCTTCAGCTTCAAAGTTTTGATAAAAATTGAAGTTGTTATAAAAAATTTTGTATTGGAAAGTTAGTATTTAAATTAACAATGTTTTTAATTCTCCAATCATTTAGGAGCATATTCAGTTAAAGAAGATGCCTTTAAGTGAAATAGAGACAAGTCTAATAAATAGTTATTTGAAAAAATCTTGGTAAAATTTTTTTTGGTATGATTCCCAGAACATGGTAAAGTTAATGCTGCTAATGAATGAGTGTCAACTGTTTTTGCAAGACAGGTTTCTGTTTTCCAAAGTTGTTAGTGCTGGGAGTTAGGGGGTGGGCAAATCAATGAAAGGACTCAAATGTACCCACTTCAGTTATCAAATAAGGCCTGGGGATGTAATGTACAGAATGAATAGTGAATACAGTTAATTATACTGCATTGCATGTTTGAAAGTTGGTAAGAGAGTAGATCTTGAAAGTTCTCATCACAAGAAAACAAATTGGTAATTATATATGGTAATGGATATTAACTAGACTTATTTTTGTAGTGATTATTTTGCAGTATATATGAATATCAAATTATTATGTTTTACACTGAAATTAATGTCATATGTCAATTATACTTCAGTTTTTAAAATTAATTAAAGATCTAAACATTAAGATTAATTTTAATAATTATTGACATTAGATTTAATTAAATTTCTTTGACAAAGTAATTTTAAATTAAAATTTTTTATTAATTAAATTACTAAGTAGTTTTTCATTAGTGATCCCTCTGTGATTTGGGAATATAACTCAAAATCTGTTCAAATACTTGGTTGGCATTATTACAATACAATCCCATCTACTCATTTATGAAAGCAGCATTTCACAACATAGTCTATGTAAATGAGAAATAGCAATCATGTTGATGATGAGCTCTGTTTCATCCTAATAATAAGTACCAATCTAGGAATATATGAATTGGATTAGCAATGAGAGTAACAAAAAACCATCCAGAGATGAATTTCCAGTAACATTTACTTTGATAGTTTATCAAAATTTATCATCTACATATGTTTTTTGATTAGTTATAATAATAAGTAAAAACTAATAATATTTATATGTTACTAATAATTAAGTTTTTTATTCAGAAGAAAAATTTAAAAAATTTACAGCCTTTTATTAAAAGGAGATTTTTAAAACATTCTAATTTATATATATTTTGTTTGTGTGTTCTGGAGAATTTTGATAGAGTAATCAGTAAAAAGTTTTAGGGTGAGAATAGGTCATGTTTGAATGATAATTAATAAAGGAAGTAGATGGCAAATACAAGTTAGAGGAACAAATGAATGGTATAATTATTTCGACTAAGAAGAGCTTGGGACTGTTTTTTTAATGAATGATAATAGGTATTCATTCTCTATGGTATTTAAATTTCACTAGATATGTTTAAAAGAGTGGTAAAAGTTTTGTTTTAGAATATTGGCATTCTTTATAACTGTTGAATTTCACAATAAAAAAATTCAAATATTAACTTGAAAATTTTGTAAAGAGGTACATAGTTTTTTAAAATTTGAGGGGCTAGAATATATGAGTAAAAATGTCTTAATTCAGCTCATTTTGGTATGGGTGACTGCTAATCACATACTCTTCCCCAAAGACATTTGTGTTATACAAGGATTCCTGGAAATAATAATGTTACCTATAAGAATGATGTTAGAGAGAATTTTCAGCCATGAACAAAGACATTTAAGGCAAGAGAGAAAGAAAATTCTTAGAAGTCACATGGGTGTTTTGAGATTGGCTAGGCTTTGGATTACAGGTAATACAGGGCCATCAGGAAAGCACAACTGGAGGGAGGCAGAAAGCATTGCCAACTTTGGGGGTCAAATAGAATTTAGGTTAAACTCATGATTGAGAAATTAAACTCACTAGATATGTGTTGCTTTTTATGTTTTCATGAAATTTCTGGCATTGCCTGCTACAGTGTTATGATATATGTGTATATATATCCAAAATATGATTGAAACTAGTTCAGGAGTAGAGGAGGGAAACAAACACCTTCAAAAAGAAGCCAATCATTTGTATTCTTGGGGTTTTTTCACATTGCACCGAATCAGTCCTCATCCAACAGAGCTGTGTGTCAAGAAAACACCTTTGTTTGTTTGTTTGTTTTCTGTTACAAAAAACAGGCCAAAGTCATGGCTTTAATGACTGTTGACTTTTAATTTTGTTACCTCAGAGCCAAGGATAATAATTAGTACAGATGAGACAAGCCAGCGGTGCACAGAGGCCTCCATGTGCTTCTGGGAAAACAACTGTATTGAGGGATTGTCAGGAGCATCATTTTTACAAATAAAAAATTATAAATTTTAAATGTGTCTGTTCTTGGCAGTAGTGGAATTCATCCTGCTAGTTTATCTAGACTTCCTGCAATTGTCGAGGTCTTGCTGAATGTTAAATATCAGCTCACTGAAAAAATAAATTAGTGAGTGCCAAGTATAAAGAATTTTATGTAACGTAAGATAGGTCCCAGCCTCAAGAAACCTAAAATTGAGCTGAATAAAGGGATTTGGTCTTTAAAAAATTAAATGCAGTACAGATAAGTCTTTATTATCATTTGTCCTGTTGTACAGTGTATGTGAAGCGGAAGGGGATTTCATTTGGAGCTAGACCCATAGGAGGAGGTTCATGGCATGATGCAAGACTTAATGGGGCCTTGAAACCAGGGTAAGACTGACAAAAATGGAGAGAAAATGGTTCCAAGCAACAGGAAAATGCTCACTGAGTCTTTGGGAAATAAGTATTAAACCAGCTCCTTAAAGTAGTGAGTTTGAGGAGTTTGAGGGGAGAGGGGCAGGACAGGGTCATCTGCAAAGTATATATTTATACATATATGTACATATACATACATATATACATATACATATATATCTATACACACACATATAAGCTTAGTTTTTCTAATTGTTAATTCACAACTTTATACAAAGTATGCTTCCCAAATTAATCCTGTTTAACAGCACCTTCCTGAGCAATAATAACCTACTATTCCTGAGCCCCTACCATGTGCCAGGCACTGCTATAGACCCTTTATGTAAATACATTATTTGTAAATCTAATGATCTTATGTAGAAAATTTGTCTCTGGACTATATAAAAGACACATATACTGGAGAATCTAAAAAAAAAATAGTGTTTTTCCAACCTAAGCATCTAGTGATGGCTGAATGGTTAAAGAAGTTGTGGTACATATATACAGCAAAATATTATTCAACCATTTAAAAAAAAACAAGGAAATCTTACCATTTGTAACAACATGGGTAGAACTTGAAGACATTATGCTAAGTGAAGTCAGCCAGAGAAATACAAATACTGTGTGATCTCACTTATATGTGGAACCTAATCTAAAAATATATACACACTCACCAAATACATAGAAAAAGAAATCAGAATTGTGGTTACCAGAGGCAGGAGGTGGAGGGAGGGGGAATTGGAGGAAGTTGGTCAAAAGGGACAAACTTTAATTTATCAGAAAACAAATACCAGGGATGTAATGTATAACATGATGATTACAGCTAACACTGACATATGATATATAGGAAAGTTATTAAGAGAGTAGATCCTAAGAGTTCTCACAGGGAGAACTTTTTTTTGTTTGTTTTATTGTATCTATATGTGATGATGGACATTAACTAAACCTATTGTGGTAAACATTTCACAATATATGTAAATCAAACCATCATGTTGTACACTTAAACTTATGCAGTAGTGTATGTTAATTATTTTTCAATAAAACTGGAAAATAAATGGTGTTTTCCAATTCTTTTATAATGCAATAAGACATTTTTAAAACTAGGGATAAAAAGTTAGTTATAATAAAAATTCATTTTCTTTACATCTGTATTGTATGTGTTAACAATGTCAAATGTATATAGTATAACTTACCTCATGACCCATTAACCAAAGCTGATGCTGCCTCTCATTTTTCCCCTTTCTATGCGCTAGTCTATAGTCCAGGTATATTTTCTATTTTCCCCATTAAAAATCCATTATAATGAATGTTTAATATACATGTAGCCTCTTAGCTGTGTGCCACATTGGTATGCCCTCCAACATGGAAATAGATTATCACCCATCAGTGAATACTTACAACAAAAGTCCAAGGGGGGACTTGCTGTCTTTATTCTTGTTTGGTAATACAGTAACAGAGCCTGTGAAGTGGTAATCCTGCAATCTGGCTATACTGCTGTGGAGAGTTTAAAACATTCAGATTCATGGTACTCATCCCAAACTTATTAAGTGGATTCCCCAAAACCCAACTCAGAAATCAATGACTTTAAATTTCCTTTAAATAGTTCTGATGTAGTCAGTCAATCTAGGATCAGGTGTTTAGGAACTTTTTCTACCAATTAACATGTTAAAACCTTGATGAATTTAACAGGACTGCTTTTGTAGCAGTATTATATTTCTGTTGCATTAAATAACAGTGATAGATACATATGTAGAAATCTAGTCACAGAATATAGTACAGGTAAATAATATGAGGACAGGAGTTAAATAAGCAAATAAGATCATAGAAGAAGAAGAAATTGTGGCAAAGAAAGTGAAGAATATAATATATACCAAACATGGGTAGAAATTAGACTGAGGCATGGCCCACACTGACACAGAGTCAAGATCACAGGAAGACCACTAAGGAAGGCTAAGCAAAAGACCCAGTGTAAAGGAGATCTTGATCTACAGAAGCTAAAGCTCATAGCCTGTACCTCATAGGAAATCAGTTTACTTACTGATTTTATGGGAGGCCAGCAAGTAGCCCTTCTTCTCCTGATGTCAGTGAAATGATCTGCTTATAGATCTATGTCTTCTACCCAGCCTGGTGCATCTACAGAGCAAACTAGGTGTCCATCCTATATCCTCAGGCCTAACCCAGTACTTGTTAGTATGTATTGAGTGAATTAAACTAAATCAACCACCCCTGATAGAACTTATGGTATTGGTCAAGAGTCTTAAAAATATTCCCTGGCCAGGTAGCTCAGTTGGTTGGAACATTCATCCTGTACACTAAAAGTCTGCAAATTTGATTTCCAGCCAGGGTATATACCTAGATTGCAGGTTGATCTCCTGCTGGGGTGAAATCTCCTGATAGGAGAAAACCAATCAATGTCTCTCTCTCTCTCTCTCCCTCCCTCTCTCTCTCTCTCTCTCTCTCTCTCTCTCTCTCTCTCTCTCTCTCTCTCTCTCCCCCTTTCTCTCTCTCTAAAATCAGTGAACATATTGTTGGGTGAGAACTTTTTCCAAAATAGTCTTAAAAATCTTATCCACAAGAAAAACATATGTTTTAATTTTGGAAAACTATTTACAACACTACTTTGCATAAAGACCAAGGATAATAAGGCTGTTTTAATTCTGAGTTGTATTTGGCCTACAGTCCTTCAGATTTCTTCCAAAATTTGTAAGGTTTAAACCCCCTTATTAAATACTCTTGCAGTCCTATTCATCTTAACCTTAATTGTTCTTTTACATTCTCAGCAGTTTGCTCTAAAAAAAGAAAAGGTTTTTATTCATTTTTCCTGGTTTGGTTTGCAGTACTTCAAGCCACTGCAAATTATATACATCTTGCATTTCTGTTGTAATGTTGGCTTCCTGCAGAAGCAGGATATGTTGTGCCCATATGCATTATTGCAGAAATATGAGAAGGTGGTGCTGATTTAACAACTCCTTCAGTTTGTGTTGGAGTAACAGTTCCCCTTGAAGTAGTGGTGGGTGTGTTTGTTTCCCACTCAAGAGTTGAGTTCCTTAATGTGTATCACACATTTTAAATCTCAATATGCTGCTCACTGTTTTAGCTCCAAATCTCACTACATTCAAATTGTCCCACAAGCAGCAATTCTTCCCCTTTCCAAACTGCTCATGTCACCAATTTTATATGCACTTATTCCACTTGCAGTGCAACATATTGATATCAACCAGGCATTGGAAGTCTAAGGGCAAACAGCCCTAGTATAAACATATATGATAAATATTCAGAGTCTTCCAAAGCCTCCTGAATTTATAATTTTCATGGACTTTATTTTACTCTAGGGTATTGAGGATACTTTGGGAAGTAAGAAAAACCCAAGTCAATGAATTTAAGCAAAAGGAGAAAGTGTTGGCTCATGTAACAGAGAAGACTACTGAGGTCATTCACAAGACCTAAAGTACAGCTTAAGGAATCAGACTACAGAGACTATTTCAGAGTAATTGCTCCCAGATCTCTGTCTTTAACTTCTCTTGACTGTGCTTGTTTCTCCTTGGCTTTATCCTGCAGGTATGGAGGCTGTCCAGTGTGTGGAGAAAAGGGCTTCTGGAAGACCCAGATTAATACTTCTCTCCTTTACAACCCTAGTAAAAAGAGAGAATCTTTCTCTCAGAGCCTACATATCAATCCAAGAAAAGATTTGTATTGATGCCATTTGAGTCCTATTCTTACCCCTTCAATTAGAGGTTTTTTTTTAACTTATATTGTGCATAACAATTATCTCAGGTGCTTTGAAAATTTAGACTACCAGGTATCACCAGCAGAAATTCCATCTCAGTGGGTAGGAAAACCATATGAAGTGGGGAAGAGGTGGTTTTCCAAACTAAGGGCCACAAGCCAAACAAATAGATATATCCATGGAAGAGTTTCATTTAGGATTTGTGATTCCATTAAAATGTCCACAGGCAGATGCAGCAATGCCTTACAAATATAGAGGTGGACCAGAAAAAGGAGACTTCTGGTTGAACATGTCCCAGCAGTACCCAGTTCTCTAGTTACAAATGACAACTTTATTAGCTACTTAAGGGCATTATATCTTGTCCATATAAGTAAATAATGACCAGTGTCATCTTGAAAAATGTGACAAATCCCTTAGTCATATTAATTAATTAAGCATTTCTTTTTTAAATATATTTTATTGACTATGCTATTACAGTTGTCCCATTTCCCCCTTCACTCCCCTCAACCCTGCACACCCTTTCCCACCCACATTCCCCCCTTTAGTTCATGTCCATGTGTCATAAGTTCTTTAGCTTCTATATTTCCCATACTATACTTGCCCTCCTCCTGTCTATTTTCTACCTACCATCTGTGCTATTTATTCTCTGTACCTTTTCCTCCCCTCTCCTCCTCCCACTCTCCTGTTGCTAACCCTCCATGTGATCTCCATTTCTGTGGTTCTGTTCCTGTTCTAGTTGATTGCTTAGTTTGTTTTTGTTTTAGGTGTGGTTATTAATAATTGTGAGTTTGCTGTCATTTTACTGTACATGTTTTTTTATCTTCTTTTTCTTAGATAAGTCCCTTTAACATTTCATAAAATAAGGGCTTGTTGATGATGAACTCCTTCTGCTTGACCTTATCTGAGAAGCACTTTATCTGCCCTTCCATTCTCAATGAAAGCTTTGCTGGGTAGAGCAATCTGGGATGTAGGTCCTTGCCTTTCATGACTTGGAATATTTCTTTCCAGCCCCTTCTTGCCTGCAAGGTCTCTTTTGAGAAATCAGCTGACAATCTGATGGGAACTCCTTTGTAGGTTACTGTCCCCTTATCTCTTGCTGCTTCTAGGATTCATTTTTATCTTGGCTGATGCAATTATGATGTGCCTTGGTGTGTTCCTTCTTGGGTCCATCTTCTTTGGGACTCTCTGAGCTTCCTGGACTTCTTGGAAGTCTATTTCCTTTGCTAGATTGGGGAAGTTCTTTATTTGCTCAAATAACTTTTCCACTTGTTGCTCTTCCTCTTCCCCTTCTGGCACCCCTATAATTTGGATGTTGGAATGTTTAAAGATGTCTTGGAGGTGCCTAAGCCCCTCCTCATTTTTTTCAATTCTTGGTTCTTTATTCTTTTCTGTTTGGTTGTTTCTTTCTTCCTTCTGGTCCACTCTATTGATTTGAGTCCCAGTTTCCTTCCCATGACTATTGGTTCCCTGTGCATTTTCCCTCATTTCTCTTATTGTAGCCTTCATTTTTTCATCTAATTTGCCACCAAATTCAACCAGTTCTGTGAGCATTCTGATCACCAGTGCTTTGAACTGTGCATCTGATAGGTTGGCTATCTCTTAGTCACTTAAAAGTATTGGCTCTGAGGCTTTGATTTGTACTTCCATTTGAACTTTTTTTTTTTTGGTCTGGTAGCACCTGTTGCATAGTGATGGTCGGAGCCTTAGGTGTTCACCAGGGTGGGGCAACCCAGTAGCTGGGTTGTGATGCTGTATGTGGGGGCGGGGTCTGAGAGGGAACAATGGCGCTTGACCCTTTCTCCGTGGGATTTCAGTCCCTTCCGCCACTTCCCCCAAGCTAACTGGGACTTTCTGGTGCTAATTCCTGTGTGGGTGGGTTTGTGTACATTCTAGAACCCTGTGGGTCTCTCCAACACACTCTCCTGTGAGGCTGGGAATCTCTCCCTGCACCTCAACCCACACAGGTGTTTTCAATCAGTGTCCCAAGGTTCTGTTTCCTAGCACTGGGACCCTGGATTGCAGGGTCTGTCTCACTGTCTGGTTTTGCCTGGTTTATCTGCACTCAAATGTGGACTGGACAGCCAAGCACCTTATAGTCAGCGCCTCACTTCACAGTCGCCACCTTGCTAGGTCCGCCCACTGCAGTCTTGCACTTGGGGTGCCTTACATGCCCAAGGTGTGTTTTGCGTCCAGTGCTGCAGCTCGACCCCTCTCCGCCCAGCTGCCTGACTCCGCCCCTCCTACCAGTCTGAATGGATGTGCATATTTTAACTCCTTGGTTGTCTGACTTTCATACAGTTCAATTTTCTATCAGATCTGGTTGTTATCTTGTTTCTAAATTGTTACTGACCTTATTTTGGTTGTGCAAGGAGGCACAGTATGTCTACCTATGCCTCCACCTTGGCCGGAAGTCCTCTAATTAAGCATTTCTTTAAAATACTGATTGCTATGTTCTGAATGTTCGTGTCCCTCCCCCCCAAAAAATTATAGGTTGAAATTCTAATGTCTGACTTGATGGTATTATCAGGTGGTACCTCTGAAGGGTGCTTAGGTCATGAGGTGGAGCTCTCATGAATGGAATTTGTGCTTTTATAAAAAAGAGCCCTCACAGCAGAACTCCTTTGCCCTTTCCACTGTGTAAGGAGATAGCCAAAGGCACTAGCTCTCACTCACCCATGCTAGTGCATCAATCTGGACTCCCCAGCCTCCAGAAATGTGAGAATTAAATTTCTGTCATTTATAACCTACCCCTGAAATACTTGTGAACAATGCTACTTACTCACTTGTTATTCAAACTTTTGTTGACATTGTAGTTAAGACTGTTTTGATGCATGAATAGCAGAGGCCAGGAAGCAGTTTTAAGATCCCAGAAATTAGTTCTGATTCTGTGGATCCAGTATTGATAACATGGAATTCTTATCGGCAAAGACAGAGAATCACTCATTCAATGGTTGTACTGAGTATCCATTAAATGAGAGGCATTACTCCAGTGATAAGGAAGCTTCAAAAGTCCTACCCTCATGGGGCTAACACTTTAGTGGAGAAACAGACAGTAACTGAACACACACTCACATACTAAAATGCCAAATAATGGTAAGTGCAATGAGGAAAAATAAAGCTGGGTAAAAAGAGTAACAGGAGGTGCAACTTTAGCTGCAGGGTCAGGGAAGACCTTTCCAAGCAGATGACACTGGGATGAAATGAGAACACCAGCCATGCACAGACCTGGCAGTAGAGCACAAAGGCAGAGCCCTGACATGAGGGAAAACTTGGTGCATTCACACCAGCGTGTCTACAGCAGCAAGTGGTGGGCAATGAGGTTGGAGAGGTGGGAAGTGGTAGATACTGTAGGGCCTTGTAGTCCATGGCAGGGAGTTGGGATTCTATTCTAAATGTGGTGGGAAGCTGTTGGAGCATTTATGGAGTGGCAGTGGTGAGATCTTGTTTCAAACTTTTATAAGGTCTCCCTGATTTCTGTTTCTGGTGTAGACTGAATGACCAGAGTAGAAACTGAATGATTGGGTAGGAATTCATAGTAGCTTGTCCTCAGTTGGTAGCAGTGGAGGTGGTATGAAATATGGACACATTTGGGATATATTTTGAAGGGTAATGAACTGAATTGCAGACCAAGGGGAAGAGAGTTTCAATAAGAGGGTAGGATCTAATGTTAAGAATCCCAAAAATAGGGGAAGTAAAGAAAGGGAAAGGGCCTTACATTTGACAGTGGGTCAGTTACTATATTTAAATAGAAATAAGAATATCAGTAGTGATCTTTGAGAGAGGTGTATGTAGAGTGTTGGGGAAGGAACTGGACAGCAGAGCAGTGAGGAAGGGATGGATGGGTGAGGACGAAGGTCAGGCAACAGACCCAAGATAACTCCTTTGAAAGTCTTGACCTCAGTAAGACCATGCAGCTCACTTTGTCCTCAACTGTAGGTCTGAATACAGAGGGAAAATAACTTGTCATCTTCTAAACTTTTTAAGGAATATCTATTTACTTCTGCCTCCCAACCCAATACAGTATAGCCTGGGACTCAAACTATAACAAGGGCAGAAATTATACTTTTAATATTCAAACAGGGTGACCATATATATTTAAATATAAATCACAAATCAAAGTTTCTGCTTGGTTATCTTTGGGGACATTGATCTCTATTTTTTCCCATCTTTTGGACATGGCTGTTTCATTAGACTCTCAAGAGAGCAGAGGATTCTTGTAAAATGCTGATAATTATATGAATAGCTCCTTAGACCTTTGATACATTATTCACAAAGGAAACTAAAATAAGTTGCTTTTACATCAGGAATTCTGTTGGTTTGATCATTTCAAATGTATTGGTGTTTTCCTTTGGGGTTCAGCAGTCAACAGGGGATTTATCAACATATTTCAAAGTAATTATGTGTGTTGCTATGATTGGTAGAAACATATACAGGAGCAGGAGGACTTTGCAGTTATGTAGAGTCTCGTACGTTCATTTTAGAGAAAAGCAAAGGATTAAAACCAGATGTGATAGGAAGGATTCACAGACATCAATAAAATGATTTTGGCTTCCTTTTTCATGCTTTCTATCCCAGGCAGTTAAGCAATGAAAAAAAAAACAACCCTACTGGATACTCAGGACTGTGTGGTGCAGGCAGAATTGCTGCTTCTGGTATCAATAAAGAAAGGCTGATAGGGTTAATAAGATGAGCACATAAGAAGCAATGACAAACAATCTAAGGCAGCAAATTTCAAACTTTTTTTAATCACATAGCACACATAAACTAATTACTAAAATTCTACAACACACCAAAAATATGTTATATTTTTTGCTAATCTGATCCCCCCAAAAATAGGTACAATTTTGATTCATGCACACTGGACAGCTATTGTTTTGGCTGTTTTCATTTTTTTATTTGGCAATCTAAGAGAAAAGAGGTCAGCACCCCTGACTAAGTAGTCAGGTGTTTGATATTTTAAAAATTCTTGTGGCACACCAGTTGAAAATCACTGACCTAAGGGAATATATAATGAAGGGCCAAAACATGTACAGCAGAATATGTTAAAGAATGTTCCAGTGTCTCGTGGGAATATTTATTGTTCCCTGAGAACACGAGGCCTTTCTCAGGATAATGAAAGATTAGCTGCAACTTCCACATTAATTAAGAGAGTCAAAATTATGTAGGTTCCATACCCTTACATGCCATCTTCTTATTTTCTAGAGAATTAAGTCTAAGATATATGGCAGCCAAGATACTGGGTTGGCCAAAAAGTTCATTTTTTTTTCTGTAAGTTGATTCTAGTAATGCTTTCCTTGGAATGTTAAAAGTCCCCATCTGAAGCCCCATCTGAAGGTGGGGCTCTGAGATATTTGGAAAGAAAAGATGTTATAATTGAATAATCCTCATTATGACTGTAACTCAGAGTTTGAGACATGGGCTCTTAGTTCTACATCTGAGTCATTTAACACCCCACAAAAATGAACACAAGTTAACTCCTGTAGAATTGCAGATATTGGTTGTATTTTCTGATGATTCCAATATAGCCCAAATCACTTTGCACTAGGGGCCACGTGGCTCTTTATGGCCACAAACAGCGAACATATGGCCTAGAAAGTGCTTTCCTACCCAGCAGTTTCATTTCCAGCACACCCAGGGCGGGAACAGCCACAGCTGTAATTGGCAGATAACTGACACAGCTGGTTGTTTGCTTGTCCTTGTAAAATTGAGCATGACAAGCCAGTGAGGGGTGGTGATGTGCCTGTTGTAAACACATTTAAAATTCAAGAAAAGCAAAGTATAGATTTGAGAATTTGATTTGCAAAGTCCATAACTATTCCATTCATAACAAAGTCCATAACAAAGTCCATTCATTTCTTAACCATAGTTCATTTAACTGAACAGTTATATGACTCCAAATTCACAAATGACAACCGCAACATATTTTGGGTAATGAATTACTAGATGCTTTAAGAAATGGAGCTGATTTAACGGTGTTTTGTAGAATAGTAATCAAAGCACTAAAATCTGTCTTTCTACTTCAAAGAAGTTTGTTTTAAAGGTTTTGATTACAACAATAATGATTCCTGTAATCCTTCACCGCGCAAGCAAGTCCACTTTCAGAGGCTGTCCTTTACTTGTATTATAACAAAAAGTAATTTATGATACATGATATTGATTTATATTTATACTTTCTCTCCATGGTACTGTCATAATGTTCTCTCATTGTTCCAGTGGAAGGTGCTTTACAATTATCTGATATCCGAAACAAAAATGTTGCTTGTATTTAAAAAAAATAAATAACAGTTCTGAAAGTTGGAGCATGGCCTGGAATGGGTCTGAGTTACAAAGTCAGCACTGAAGGGACCCATTTAACATTTGCTTCTTGAACTAAATACCCCAGTGGATATATTTATGCACAATTACTGCACCTGTCTATTTAATTTTATTTTTGTTGGTACTGAGTATTCTCTTTTTTCTCTCTACAACCCTTTCCCCTCCCCAGAGATGTCCAGACTGATCAGCTTACTTTGTCAGTAGAGAACTTCATGGAGCAGTAGGTCTCCAGTAAAGATATAAGCAGCTATCACAAACTAACAACCAAAACATCTGTTAACCACTAGATAAAATAAGAGTGGGCAAGGGCCATTGGGTCTGAACTTAGTATTTTCCCAGTGGGAGGGTTAAACTTCTGCTGATTCACACAATCAGGACCCCAATTAATTTTGTGGCACAGTGTTTACATAATTATGTCATTGGGCTTGAAATGAGAATCTTACTTTCAGAAATGCTTCAAAGGCATTTGTTCCACTTTCTTCTGAAACTGGGACCTGTACGGAGAAAGCCTGATTCACCTTTTATCTACAAACATGTCTTTTAGGGTTTTCCCAAGGATCCCATGAAGATGTATAACAAAGGGACCTATATGAGAAATCATTTATGTTGTGGGTATGAATAGAGGACCACAAACTCAAGAGTATAGGAAATACTATATTTCTTTTTCTTTAGTTAATTACTTAATTCTGACTTTTTGATACATCATATTTGATGAGCTATAACCTTAGCTATCTGTGGGGCTCTCCCCACCATGGTTTTGCTCAAGTTCTAGCAGTCAGGATGGCCCCTGTAGTCATCTAGCATCTGTTCCTACATTATCCTAGCCCATGTCATCAGTAAATCAGTTGATGGCTTTAGTTTAACACTGAGAACACAAGAAACTGTCAATGCTGGGAGTCCTGGGCCTTGATTTCTCCTGAGTTCTGCCACTTCTTGCTACTGCCTCATAGACTCTTGCCTCATAGACTCTAATGCCTAAGGAAACACATCTCTTTCCTTCTTCTAGCTTAGATCATCTGCTTTTAACCTTGGAGAATGTTCCCCCTTTTCCCTAGTTCTATCAGAAGCCTGCACATAGATGTCCCTTTCTTCTTCCTCTAACCCTGGGGAATCTATTTTTGTCTTGGGGAAATCCTCTCTTTTTGTTTTCCTCTCATACTTACCCTCATCTCCTTACACTTCATTAATCTCAATGGGCTTTGGCTTCTGGAAACAAAAGCCAAGAAGAAAAATTTCTTTAGGAAGTCTTTGTTTCTTTCCTTTAGAAGGGGAAGATAAAACAGAAAATATACAGTGAGAATGATAAATGACTATCCCAGAAAATTATACTAGAATAGACATATACATACATTTTCCAAGGCAGTTGCCTGATTGATTCATTTTGCACTGGGAAAAAAAAAACTAGACAAAAGGACCTGCAAATATTATACATTGAGTAATTTATAAATTTGTCACTGTGTTCAAGGTAAAAGAGAAACTGGGTTTAATGTGTCAATAAGGAGAGGGTAGGAAGATCAGCTTCCCAGAATTCTTCTAAGGACCACATGCTTGTCAGGCTTGCACTTCCAAATTATACTGTTTTATCCATATGGTTATATGAAGAGGGATCCCAAGACCCCCAGAACTTATTTATAAATAATTGTGTACTTATTCTTAAATGTTTAAACTTCAGTCACTTCAGGATACTCTCCATTGGATGCAATACACCTATCAAGATGTTTTTTTCCACTGCTCAAACAGCTTTAGAACTCATCTATTTTAATGCCTTTTAAGTGCTTCTACCATTTTTTTGTTTCACCTTTTCCATATCGGCAAAACATTTCCCTTTAAGGACTGTTTTCATCCAGGGAAACAAACAAAAAAAAGTCAGTCAGGGTGAAATTGGGTGAATAGGGACGGTGGGGCATGGGGGTCATGCCATTTTTGGTCAAGAACTGCTGAACACTCAGTGCGGAGTGGGTAGCTGTGCTCATAAATCATCCATTATGAAATGGGAAAAGGCATTGAAAGAGTCTTAAAAAATTCACTGAAGCTGAATACAACCTTTCACAACAATGCTAGCTGGTATACTGATACAGATGGGCTCCTAGAACACTCATCTAGTGGGAGGAGGCTGTACTACAAGGGGCTCATCCCCCACAAGATAACTCCATTTTTTTGGAGGTTTCCCCCTCCTATGTAATTCAGTGATTTTTGTAGTCATCTTTTACATATTAGCATTAGCCAAATCCTATACATTAAAATGTTTTTTATGACAATCCATATTTACAAACATTAAGTGGCGGGACTATGGGCTGTCTCTTGACCTCTATCTGTAGTGGACTAAAGTGACAACTATTCTTTGAAATTACTTTTTTTTTGGATTCCATAGAAGTACTCTTTCATGGTTCTCCTCCTACCCTTCTCACCTCTCCTCTTTGAAAGTTTTCATGAAGCTTTTCCCTTCATACACATCTGAATACTTATCAGTGTACAGTTCCAGGCTTCCATTCTTGGTCCTCTGTTCCTCTCACAAGATGATCTCACTTGTTCTTGGTATTTTGACCACAAACCATCTGCCAATGATTCAGTTCTGTCCAGCCCACTGATCTTCATACCTCACATCCAAATGCATGCTGAACCCCCCCATTTGAATGTTTTGTAGCTCCTTACACTCAACATTTCCAAAGCAGAATGCCTCAACTTCCATCCCACTGACTTGCATCCCTCACTATGGTTCTTTTTAGCATTGAAGCATTCCTGCTTCTTAGTCTTGACCAGTCCTACCAGGCACACCAAATCAATACCAATGCTAAATAGTTGCTGCAGCAGCTCCAGATTTACTCGCTGTCTGCTTGTTACTACTATCCAACTGGCTCTGGAGTCCAGGTTTGACTGGGCTTTTTGCTTCTGACCCAGACAGTTTGATAATCTTTGGTCTTTCTATTTGCTTCTTGGACTCCAATTTCCCTTTTAATACTTGACTGTGTCTGTCTGATTTCATTGTCCCCTACAATTTTGGAAGAAAACTTCCTCAATTTGTCAGGCTAACTTCCTAGTCTGCCCTCCACTGGCGAAGAATAAGCCATCTTCCTAATTCTGGACTCTGCTTTACTCCTCACTTTCCTTCACCTCCTCACATGGAGTTAACCACTAAGTCATCTTTGAACCTGCTCTGGACTCTCCTTTATACCCCTGCTTACACTGCCTGAACTTAAACCCTCATCCTCTCTTCCCTGGATGATTCAATTTCCACGTGGACTCCAGGTCCTATTCTGTTCTCCACGTAGTCCCAATGATTATTCTAAAAGAGTGTTATTCATTCCTTTGCTTAAAACTCTTCAGCAAATATTTGCAGCCCTGATAGCTCATCAAAAAAGAAGTCATGAAATATTTAAAATATACTGATTTTGGCTTCAACTCCAGAGATGGCAATTCAGTGGATCTGAGGGAAGGCTATTGCATCAGTGTGCTGAAAGAGGCCTTTGAGAAACTGTGATGTGCATGCAACCTCCTCAGCATGGCCTCCCAAGTCCACAATGGCCTACTTCTACACACATTTTCATCTCACCTCCTGCTCCAGGAGAGCTGGAGGGTATCTCTTACCTTTCTCTATCCTGGGGTCTATTACAGCTTTGGTGTTCACTGACATAACTGGATAACTGCAGGATGGCAGCAGTATTATCAAAGAGTCAGAGCTCTTTTTGAGGCAAGTGTCCTAGAGTTATCACTTAAAGAATTCCTTTGTAATTGTTTGCACCATAAGTCAATATATTCATTTTCTTAATTCCATGTTCAGTGCTGTTTCTGTAGAGTACTAGACAAAATAATTCCTCACTCTACTTTACATTTACATCTTTAAAGTATTTGTAGACTACTTTTATGTCCTCACTCTGTCATCACTTAACTAAGTGGCTATGCATTTTGCTTCCACTCTATTAATTTAGAAATCTATTTCCCCATAAGGTAATAACATTTCCTTAAGTATTCCATTCTTTTATGTAGTTTTTAAATTGTGCTTTTTCTGTTTTGAATAGCTAGATTGTAAGCCTATTGAGAATAGCAACTATGACTTACAATTATGACTTCAGCTTCATTGTTACCTCTCCCCTGCTTGGCCTAAACCTGGGTATAAAATACAGGGAAGGAGAAGGACAAGTAAATTCATCAAGACCCCCACTTCTGTCATTTTTTGTCCTGTTAACCCATGTATAAATGCTCATTACTCCTACCACCTGATGTTTTAGGTGTCATTATTTCTGATTGAACTGCAAATAAGATTATTCAGGATGCCTTATTCTTTGGTAAGAAAGAAAACCTAGGAGAAAATGAAATACTTTGTATTATTGTACATCTCCAGAAAAGGATCAATCATGTCATGTAACTTGAGATCTTTACAAAACTCCAAACTATGCCTCTATTAGGTAGTATAAATCATTATTCTGGATCTATATTACAAAAAGTTGTATTTAGCTACAATCCAATGAAATGTTCAAGAATGCAATTTCCAAGGCATTCAGAACTATACGTTTCATTTGATTCTGTGCATGCCCATGTAGTATGTTTATTACTGGAGAATGTTTGTTAAATTTCTATTACTGAGTGAAATAATTCAGGACTTCTTCAATAAATCCTTGATAATTCATAGACACCTTCTGCACCAACAGCCACCTCAAGCATCCAGTTCTGTTCTAAACACAGGTGTAAGTGGAGAAGGGTTTTTACTAGCAGAGTCCTACAACAGTGAAAGCTACAGAACACATAAATTTCAGGCAGAAAACACCACGATTTGTTGCTTGACACATTAGAAAGAAAAAAGCCCTGTGCCAGGGGAGAAATACATCAGGGCCATAGGCTTTGAGAGCTAAGGAACATGGGAAAAGCCTTTGAGAGCTAAGGAACAAAGAGACAAGAAAGAAGGAATGCATAGACATGAGAGTGGTGAGTGTTTAAAGCAGCAGGGTTGTCAACCTGTGGAATTCATGATCTTGTTATAGATGTTGGGATGGAAGCTATGAGAAGACAGAGAAGAGAATAGTTATGTCATTGGAAAGTGGGAAAAAGTTGCATCAACACACACCTTAGCAATCCCCAGAGCCAGTTGTGCATGCTCATTAGTACATTAATGTAACTCCACCATCTGGAGGGGCCATCACTGTGCCTACAGGACCCCCTTAACAAGCTACACCATCTTCCTGTGGCCTACACCATCTATGTATTCATCTGCAGGCATAGCTGCATGGTGAGCATACATAATCATGAAGAGGATCCAAACTCAAATCAAGAAAAGTAGTATTTAGCTTTCTCTCTTTAGGAATGTACTGATATATGTAGTATATTTTTAAAGATTTTCTAATTTTAAAAATATTTAATACAAGGGTGTCAAACTCATTTTCACTGGGGGCCACATCAGCTTTGTGGTTGCCTTCAAAGGGCCAAAATAATTTTAGGACTGTATAAATGTAACTACTCCTTAACTGTTAAGGAGTTGAAATTACATTCGGCCCTTTGAAGGCAACCATGAGGCTGATGGCCCCCAATGGAAATGATTTAGTATAAATTCTTGAACAAGGAAAACAAAACAGAAATACAGCAAGTCTCCAATAAAAGTGCAAACACCTGTAACCCCAAACTGCAATAAATGAAAATGGAAAACAGACATATGTTATAGGACAGTAGTCAAATTTTGACTAATTCATGTGTCTTTTAATGGTTGACCCAGGCCATGTGCCTAGGAATGTTTGTGGTTTCATCTCTAAGCCAATTTGAATGTTTTTCTCCAACTACAGTGTCCCAGCCCATTACATCGTCTTCCCTAAAGTGGAAATAAATAATTGGCTCCTTCTTGATATTAATTAAAGTTCTGTCAGAGGAAGATATTAATCCAATCTTCTGTAATCTGATCTTGCTCATAAAACATAACTTTTGACTTCTGGCTCCTCACATCTTTCCCCTCAAGTACCAGCCTCAAGTTTTTTTATTTAATCCTTTTACACTGATGATAAGATGCCTCTATTGTTTACTTCCCCTCTATAGCCTATACTATTTATTTCAGAATGGTGACAAATTAAGCTTGCATTTACACAAAAATTCTTTCACCGATTCCTTTCAAGTCAATATATTTGTAATAGAATGCACCAAAAAGTACCAAGGAATGTCAATAAAGGGCAATAGCATTAGGCTTAAATGACCATTAATTTCACCCTTCTCCTATATTTTTTTCTGTAGTCCTTGATAGCAATGTTCGGAACTATTTAATCTCCCAACTTTGGTTAACCTCTTTTTAGGTTGCAGAATATGCTTCTGTCACTCAGGATGTGAGGATAAAAAGAAATTTTAACTGTCAAACCCTTTCAGTTTCTTTAATGAACCTGGCTGATCTTTAACCCAAGAAATTGGTGGTCCATCTGTTCGAGAGGAACTTGACTCCTACAACAGTTTGGCTCACTTCACAGAAGGCATTTCAACACACAGCCTCCATCTGGTAACTGCTGCTTGCTAATCTAAAAAGAGACTTGGGGACATGGGGAAGAGTGACATTTCCAGTTAACAGTAATTGCATGTAAAAGCTCTCAGCTTCTCATGTTTTCTCCTCCTCCTGACACTTCCGTTTCCCATGGAGGAGTTTTAGGAAATGAGGTTATCAGTGGACTCTTTGGATTATTTATAATAAAGGTATTCTCATGCTAAATTTCCTCGATTAAGCTACCTTGGTTTCTCTTGTTAGTTATTTGTTACTCTTCCTACTCAATTATGGTTACAGACTGTTTGATTTTCCTAGTTACATTGCCCATATCTGAGGCACATGTGAACGGTGATCTCACTAAGCCTACATCTTAACCATCATCCAACCTCTCTAGCTGTTTTATCTGTCTTCATGATTGATAAAAGTTGTACATGTAAATTTATGAATCCGTAAGCTTTGATTAACATGGATAAAATTGTTGAATTCACTACTTCATGGATGTGAACATTTGAAACTAAAATAATCATATGTAGATGAAGAATTATCATCAGTGACACTCCTCTTGCTAACCTAAATCAAGACAGCTCACTCACAATGTGCTCTATGTTTTCAACTGAATATTATTAGGCCTTAAAAATGGGTATTCTACCATTTACAAAAACATGGATGAAGCTGAAGTACATTATACTAAGTGAAACAAGCCAGACAGAGAAAGACAAATACTGCATTATCTCACTTACATGTAGTATCTAAAATAGACTCATAAAAGCAGAGTAGAATAGTGGTTGCTAGGAGCTGAGGGGTGGAGGAAATGAGAGGTATTGGTGAAAGAGTATAAAGTTTAATTTATTCAAGATTAACAAGTTCTAGAGATCTAATATACAACATGGTGACTATAGTTAATGATGCTGTGTTATATACCTAAAATTTTCTAAGAAGGTAGATCTTAAGTGTTCTCACCATAAAAAAAAAAACAATGAGAAGAAAAGAAAATGGCAGCTATGTGAGGCGATGGATATGTTAATTAGTTTATTGCCCTGATCATTTTGCAATGTATGCAGACATAAAAGTTGTATACCTTAAATATATATAATTTCCATTTGTCAAGTATACCTTAATAAAGCATGGGGGTGGGGAGAAAAGTGAGAGAGCACTCTCTCCCTAGTAGTTTCTAATGCAAATGGATGAGGGAAGTTAAAGATATTTGTGTCTAGAATAATTTATGTACAATCCTGCCTATAAACAGATAATTTTTTTACCACCAATGTCCTTCTTTGGTAGGTAAAGGCTATTCTGAAGCCAGAGACAATTTTAGGTGATGTCTAAACCTCATAGTAAACATACTATACCTCATAGTAAACAGAAGTCAAGGCAGAGTTTTTTTCTGCAAGAAACAGTCTCTCCTGAGCCCTGCTAGAGAAAATAAAACTCTGAACTCCAGGTTTTGGTTCATGTAGTAAATTCTGCCACAAAGACCTTACTTACCACACACTATTATATTAATTAAGCCTTGAAGTGCCCAAGCCTTGCATCAGCACTGGATAGTCAATGCTAAATGTTTAAACAAAAATAGCTCTTTTACTCCACACAAGCGTTGCAATCTGATCACTGTGACAGCTAATGGGTAGCTTGTGAGAAATGTGTTCTTAGATCAAAGCTCAGGAAGCTTAACTGTAAGGTTCCAAGATACTAAAAAAAAATACCCTGACACTAGGGATAAATGTCCCCTGACTACACTCAATTCAGTTACAAAAACTGGAGCCCAATTTAGAAGATTGTCTTTCAGATGTCTTGTGTGGTCATGGACATTTGTCTTTGAATGTAGAGTCATAAATAACCTGTGGGCTGGGGGAAAGCATCTCTGCATTCTCAAATGCCAGCTAAAATGTGTCTCAGAATACATTTTTACTGCCTCATCATCCATTTCACATGGTGGCTGCCCACTGCACAGGTCACATGCTTGGCTTTTGCCTTCTTCATCAGAAAGGTATTAGAAGAAGCTGTGTATCCACATAGACTTGGGTTCAAATCCTGATTTTATCATTTATTATTTTTGTGATCTTGAGCAAGTTTCAGACCATGAATAAAGATGACTGTGAATTGATAAAGAGCAGTAATGGTGGATGTAATAGGCAGGATAATGATTCCAAAAGATGTCCACAGCCTAATGCATAGAACCTGTGAATACAGTAGTCCCTCATAATCCACAGGGGAAATGTTACAAGACCCTCAGTGGATGCCTGAAATCTCAGATAGTAGTGAATCCTATATGTACTGTTTTTTGCTATTTGTACATACTTTTTCACTTAAAGGAAGCACTTCAAGTCTTGTTTTTAATATTTTTATTGCTTGTGCTATTACAGTTGTCCCATTTTCCCCCCTTTATTCTCCTCCACCCTGCATACCCCCTCTCACCCACATTCCCCACTTTAGCTTATGCCCATGGGTTGTACATATAAGTTCTTTGGCTTCTACATTTCCTATACTATTCTTAACCTTCCCCTGTCTATTTTTTGCATATTTGAATTGCCAGCATCAGTGTTCTCATGGTTTTAGGCATTATTAAGTAAAATAAGGGTTACTTGAACACAAGAATTGAGATACCTTGACAGTTGAGCTGATAACTGAGATGGCTACTAAGTGACTAACAGGTGGGCAACAAATAAGGAGTAGATATGCTCTGTAAGATTGTGTTTTTATTTTCATTTGTCTCAAGGTAGTTTTTGATTTCCTGTCTGATTTTTCTCTTTGATGTATTGGTTGTTTTGAAGCATGTTGTTTAATCTCCATGTGTTTATGTTTTTTCAAGATTTCTTCCTGTGGTTGATTTCTAGTTTTATGCCATATGGTCAGAAAACATACTTGATATGATTTCAATCTTCTTGAATTTATTGAGGCTGGACAAAGGGATGATTCACATCCTGGATGGGATGGAGTAGGATAATGAGAGATTTCTTCATGCTCCTCAGAATGGTGTGCAATTTAAAATTTATGAATTGTTTATTTCTGAAATTTTTGATTTAATGTTTCAGACCATGGTTGACTATGGGTAACTGAAACTGAAAACAGCAAAACTATGGATAAGGAAGACTATTGTATGTCACTTTACATGGTAAAGATAATTTTACAGATGTGCTTAATTTAAGAAACTTGAGATAGGGAGGTTATCCTAGATTATCCAAGTGGGCTCAGTCTAATCACATGGGTCCTTAAAAATCAGAGAACCTATTCTGACTCAGGTCAGAGTCAGAGAGAGGTGTGACAATGGAAGAATGGTCAGAGAGATACAATATTGCTGGCTTTAGAAATGGAGGAAATAGGCTACGAGCCAAGAAATTCAGGTAGCTTCTGCAAGCTGGAAAAAAAAGCAATGAAAGAGAATCTCCTTTGCAGCCTGCAACAAGGAACACAGCCCTGCCGACACCTTGATCTAAGCTCAGTGAGACCTGTTAGACTTCTGACCTATTGAACTGTAAGATTATAAATTGGTATTGTTTGAAGCCATTAAGTTTGTGATAATTTGTAGAACTGGTATTCCTGGTACAGAAAATGGAAAATCCAAAGCCAGAGTCCATTCAACCACTTAACACAACATGCTTTTATTGGATGCCCACTATTTACTTGCACATCCCGTTTATATAAACTAAGGAGATGTTGCTATCTGTAGCCTATATTAAAACAACTCCAGTGGGTAAAATATGGGAAGTACTCCAAGGAGTAAATTAAGTGAGAAGAAAGGCCTCTGGTTCGGGCACAATTTTTTACATGCTGACTTTGAAGGAGTAGAAGTTTTCTATGTAGGGATATGTGGGCAGAGTATATTGGTATGGGGGCAGACTGCTCATGGGGCAAGAGGTTCAGGTCAAGGGAGAAAATAACCTAGTCAGATCTGGTTGACCAGGAAATGAGATCAGTGGTTCCCAAATACTCGTCCATGATAAAATAAACACCAGTGTTTTCTCAGACATGAGGAACACAAGAACAATATAATGAGATCTTCCATAAAAATAATTCATTCCATTTAAATGCCTTCCTTTTGTTTAGAGATTATGTTCCTTTCTATTTTTGGTATTAAAATTCCCTTTAATGAATTGATAGTGGGGTGTTTGTTGTCATTGTTGTTTTAGTTCAAGTGTATTTACCGGAGAAAAATTAAAAGTTGGCAAACTTATATTGGTTTTCTTTGTGTGTGTGTGTGCTGAGGTGGAAATGGAGTCCATGAAATGTAGAAGTCTGGAATATGAGTATTATGGCAACAAATGAATTGGGGGAAATAATAGGTAATAATGAGATTCACTGGAGAGGTTGGGGGTAGATTTAGGCAATGCTGACTGCCATACTAGGAATTTGGGCTTTAACCACTTCATAATAGAGAATGGCATTCACTGTTGCAAGTTACACTCATTTAAGGTATGGGGAAATTATGTGGTGTGAGATGAGAATGAGATGGTAATGCACCTTATCTGGCTTAAGTGGTAGTTTGTAGAGGGAAGCAATCAAATACTATATTTTTGAGAATAGGAAGTAATGTGGAAAGTATGGTTGGCAAGAGGGGCAGAAAATTCTAGAGCCTTGACTGGTGATTCTAAACCACAGCTAATTTTCCCCTGATGTTACAGGGAAATTTGACAATGTCTGGAGACACTTTTGATTTTCATCACTGGGGCTGGGATACTACTGGCATCTCATGGGTAAAGGCTATCCCACAATGCACTGGACTCTCCCCCACAGCAAAGAATTATCAGTCAGTTATCGATTATCCCACTTCTGTCCATCCCCACTGCCACTATCCTAGTTCAAAGCAATGTTAACTGCTGCCTGTGTAACTGAGTGCAATAACCTCCTACTGACTTTCCTCTCATCTCTTCAGACTGTGGTCAAAGGGAGCTTTCTAAAGACTGCTCCTGACCTTATCACCTTTCTGCTTAAAGCCCTGTGGTGCAGAGTCACTGGCAGTTTCTCTCCTTCACTATGCTTGTGCTTGTTTTACTTATATCCACATCCTCCCCACCATACACACACACATGCACACAACCAGCTATCTCTTGCTGTAGTTCCTTCAGAACTCACTGCCAGAGGGAGAACTTCTTTGATTCCACAGCTGAGGCTGGTGCCATTCCCATGCACTCCCAGGGGCACCTGTGCATATCCCATTATTGCCTTTACCACCCTTTTCATTAGTGGTTCACTAATCTTTCTCTCTCCACCTAAATGTAAACACCTTGAGAGCAAGGACTGTGTGATCCGAATATGTATCCCCAACACTAGGCACATAGTAGGTGACAAATGATATATGTTGAGTGGGTGACTGCCCCCCCCCAACTCTGTATTAATGTTGAGTTGGGTTCAGTATTCTTGAGACACAGGAGTGCCGGATAAAAGGCTGTTTTCACCCCTTAGGCACAAGGTGATGATGATCTTGAGTAAGATTTGACCATGGGGAAGGGAAGGGAAGATATGAAATATACAAAAGAAACAAGTCTATGAGACATTTTGACAGACCAGCAATGTGGAGGGAGATTACTTGAAAGAATTTGTAAGTGAAAAAATGTGTAGGACCAGGATGCTGAGGTCATCATAAGTGATAATAAAGAAGCATGCTTCTATACTTCAAATCTCAGTAAATGTTGAATAAATAAACTTGAATATATCTCTCTACATTTGAGCACCATCTAAACAGAGCATTTGGGTGGTATGTAAAACCATAGGAATAAATGGGGTGCCCCAGGGAGAATGCAGAGCAAGGAAGAGAAAGGAAACTGAACCTGGCACCAAGCCCAGGAACACCAACAATTATAGGCTATTAAAGGAGAAGCCCAGGAAGGGGACAAAAAGCAGATGCAGAGAGAACTGGAAGAGTGAGAACATTTTGTGAAAGCCAGGAGGGGTGAGTGTTTAACGAAAGGTGGCCATCAGTACAGTGCTCCTGAGATACTGAGTAAGAGCTTCCCTTCTTGGTGAGTAAAAGTACCAGGAGTGCTCGTTGACACTGAGGAGCAAAGATGATAGCTCTGTTCTTTGAGGCCCCAGTTTCAACATCTGGTTATGGAGACCTAGATTTAAACAGTTTTCATTCCTTATATCACTTGAGCTTGTTTTCCTAAGCAAGATAAGGCAATTTTGCTAATGAAGATTAAAGCCCTCCACTTGTCTCAGTGGTCTTAAGGAGACAGTGAATGGTGTATTCAATAACTTGAATGGATGAGCCAGTGAGAAGTGGTCTCATCTTCTGATGAACACCAGTAGGTGTGGGAACTGCCATAAAAAAACAGGAACCTGATTGCAGACTCAAGCTGCTCTTTGAGACTTCCCAAATTAGTCCTGTATATGCTCTGTCTGATACACAATTCTATTGCACCATCATCCCCCAAATGGAATTTGGGCTAAGAGAACCTTCCCAGGCAAGCCATGGTATTCAATAAGGCATGACCCTTGCCTACTCATGAGACACACCCACCCCAGATGGGAGGCTACTGGAATGACCCTGTGTGTGGTGGAGTAAGGGGACAATTGATATTGCTTCCTTTTTCATCTACTTTTCTCTCTGTAAGAGAATTGAAATTCTGAGAATGAAAATATGCCTGGTATTTAAAATATACCTGCTATTAGGAGTTTTCCATTCATTAAACACACAAGAGTGGGTGAAGAAAAACAGAATTATCTGATTTTAATTCTTCTAGCTAACCTAGGTGACATTTAGTGCAAATGGGAATAAATCAATGTACTACAATACAAATGCTGATGGCTATAAAACCACTAATAACTGGAATATCAGTCTCTTTCCAGTGCATTTTAAGATCCTGTTTTTAGATAATGAAAGTAACTCAAATAGTGAATTCACATGTATAGGTTCAGGGGAAAATTTGTATAGCTCCAAGCTCATCTCAGAATATAAACTAACCATGTAAACAAGTCACTTTGTGTAACGAGTGGTGATCAGATTAGCAACCCCAAGGTTATAATTTGCCTTCATAAAGACAGAAATTTGGAACATTATAGGGTCAGATGCATTTTGATGGGACATCTGTTGTTCTCTCCCTCAGAAATATAATGTTTTCTTTTCCCATTAACCCCAAGCCCTGAAGTCATTTATCTCTCAGTTCTTTCTAGGACAACCAGGAGTTTTAGCTGGAAAATGTTTGCAGAGAGCTCTTCAGTGTCAGTGATGGGGGCTCTTGACAAAGATAAAAATAGCCCACCCAGTAGGTCAGTTCTCCTTCCCTCTATCCTTCATATTGCACCTCTGTCTACAAAGATGATCTCTGAATAAAACAGATGTGTCTTTACATGGTAAATAGAAAATGCTACAGGGTAAAGGAGTATGCAATTGTGCGAGTCTTTGAAATGATAGGTCCTCTTCCTGCCCCTCACCAAAAGTGGAGTTGTTATAAAGCAGGCTCTAGAGAAATGAAGACATGCCTTTTTAGCCTTTTGAAATGGGCAATCTCACTTAAACCTGAAAGTTAGGATTTCTGGATTAGGCATTAGAGAAAACCTGACAGTTTGTCCATTGGGATCTATAACAAAATGGATCCTGCATCATCTTATCTTGAATTCAAGCCTCTGTCCCTCCCCCTCCCCCAGTAAGCTCTCAAACCATTTTTACCCTTGAAAGTTATCCAGTTCCTTCTTTGGTTTGATTAGTGCCAACTGAATAATACAAAAAATCATCCCTATTTCAAACATTTGTATGAAAACACATGCTTCTCCGCAGTCACTACCTTCTTATCTTTATCTTTCTCTGGCTTTATTATTAGTCACTGAAGAAAGAAAGATTGAGTACCAAATAAGTCTCAGCAAATGGTATCAGCCCTGCTCAGCCATGAGCTTTTTACCTCTGTCTGAGTGGCCTGCTCTGGGCCTTCTCTCCAATGTTCACCTCTGCCAGTTCCCATTTCACAGAATCACTTTGTAGACTCTTCCTCTTGTCTGGTACTGGCCTCCTGGGAGTATCCAGACCTTGTTACCAATGAGCTCATCTGCATCTTTGCCTGCTTGCTTGAGTAGAGTATGAACAGGGGTTCTAGTCTTCTGAGGGCTTTCCTGATCTGGTGGCTCTGGTAGAATACTGAGTAAGGCCTCCCCTTCCCTCCAATTGTTTGGATAGCCCCCAGAGATACCTCTGAGCCCAAGGGACTTAGTTTAGACATTTGCAGAATTCGAGCCAGCAGATCCTTCCTACTACAATCTAAAGGGTTCCATAATTGGAGCTTGCTGCTTCAACAAACCTATTTGACAATATAAGAGCAAGGAAATGACTCTGTTACAGTTTTCCTGGGTCAGCCTCCTGCCTCCACCAGACCTGCTTCCACATGGGGCATTGCAAACTGAAAAGTGCACAGCAGCCAAGAATCTCCCTTCTACATGGAACAAACAGGCATTTTGCTTTCTTTCTCAGCCTCTGTGAAAATCTTCATACACTAAAATGTAAAAGATTTTTGGCTATGAACCCACTGGGAGCTAAAAGTTTTTCAAAGAATAGTTGACATAAATCCAAAAATTACAAAAGAATATTTTTGGCTTGCTATTAGCAAAAAAAAAAATTGTTTCAGAGGCTACTTCTGAGCTATGGAGGCATGCTTTGTTATGTCATACATGTTTTAACAACTTTTTGAGCCAGAATGTATTTAATGGGTCTTTAGTGGATACACCCTGTTTGCAGTCTGACTTTGAAAGAAATGTCCCAGGAAATAACCATGGAATTTAACTTAACACATCTTTTGTAGTTTGTACTTAGTTGTATATTTTTAGTAGAAATACATGAATCCATTGCAAAATATTTAATATAGCTCCTTTGGATCAATAAACTAATTTATTTTTGAAATTATCTTCATATGTAGCCAAGATTCATTGCCAACTACTTATCAACCACACATTGTGTAATGAAGGTTCATAAAG
The DNA here is from genome assembly GCF_019186645.2 of Phyllostomus hastatus. Taxonomy (NCBI): domain Eukaryota; kingdom Metazoa; phylum Chordata; class Mammalia; order Chiroptera; family Phyllostomidae; genus Phyllostomus; species Phyllostomus hastatus. Next base: position 46,445,637 of record NW_025334041.1, read on the forward strand.
CATTATATAACAAATGTAACTTTGTGGAAGAGAAAGACAAAAGACACTCAAAATAAAGTCAAATAATGAAACTGTTGAATGCTCTCTTAATGAATGGGGTTTTCACTATAATGTGATTGTCAATATAATGTAGATTTCTTTCATTGTAATCCAAATTGTTACTATTGCTGATGTTATTAATAACATATTGAATTAAAGATCCACTGTAGCTATAGAGGATCATATAGAGAGCTCATCACCTGCAATAAATTCTTGGGTCCCCCAGAGGCTGCACAACTGAGTTATGAACATTCTTTCTTTGGTTTGGAGGCCTGCATTCAGATCTTGGCCTCATGACCTACTCTCAAAAAAACTGTGTGACCTTGCTCTGGACAGTGTGGTTGGAGCATCATTCCATAAACCAAACAGTCACAAGTTTAATTCCCAGTCAGAGTACATTTCTGGGTTGCAGGTTTGGTCCCCAGTCAGGGTGTGTACAAAAGGCAACAGATCTATATTTCTCTCTCACATCAATGTTTCTCTCCATCGCTCTCTCCTTTCCTTCCCCTCTCTCTAAAATCAATAAGTGTGTCCTTGGGTGAGGATTAAAAAAAAAACTGTGTGACTTTGGTCATTACTTGAGTCTCAGTTTTCTCTTCTGTAAAAATGAGGATAATAACTCAAATGTATCTCACAGGGTTATGGAGAGGATTAATGAGAAAATGTAAGGTTTCTGGCATGTATGTTAACAAGAACTCAACTTTGAAATAAGTATAATCTATGTCAGTTAATTCACCTGCTTTGAGGTGGAACTAATTTATTCACTTGTCAGTGAAGATGCTTGCATTGATTATTACAAAGTACTTCTTTTTTGATAGTATATTTCAGGGGTTGGAATCTGGGATTGAGAGCATGAGAATTATTACAGGTCTGAATAATCAATAATGACATGGTGTTGGGGTGATCCTTCAAGACTGCCTCTTTAATGTGAAAGCCGTTTACGTACATGTGTATAGTGTATAAATAAGCCATGATGGTGAGAGTAAACAGGAATCTCTAGCTGTCCAATAGGCCATGTTTCTGCATTCTGTCCCAGGTTTAGAAAACTTCCAGGCAGCACATTAACCTGCCAGTTTATTGGCCTTTCTCATAGCATAGAACATGAGGAAAAGTTGGAGAATGAAATAGATTGATACCCTTCCAAATTCCAGGGACCAGAAGGCTTGTAAAAGAAATATTTGAGAGGTCATTTTTCAGTTTTCATTTATATCAAATGCATCTAATGAAAAGTAATATGACAACCAGCTAAAGTTTCAAAATTTTAGAAAAAAAAATTGTCATTTGCTCTCTTGGTAAATATCAGTAAATACAAGCTAAATCCCAATTATTCCAAGTCTGGAAAAAATGATATACTGTAACCTTGTCTTTCAGAAATATAAAATGCATCTAGGCAACTATAGCAACATATATAATTAATTAATACTGAAAGAGTGAAATGCTCACTAACATGTTTTAGAGTGTTATTTTATACTAAGTAGTATTAATATTTTCATCCTAGGTTTAAACTAAATAAGAACTAAAATATCTGAAACCAGTAATCTTTTAACCATAAAGTTTTTCAGTTTTCCTTTCATTCAGTTTTGGTCTCTTTTTATTTTAAGCATTTGTTCTCTAGTTACATGTGTGTATGTGAACACATAAATAGTGCTACGTTAAATAAAATGAAAGTAAGCAATGAAGAGAAACAAATGGATGATTGCCATTCTGACAGGTGTGAGATGACATCTCATTGTGGTTTTAATTTGCTTTTCTCTGACAATGAGTGATGATTAGTATCTCCTCATATATCTATTGGCTATCTCTATGTCCTCTTTGGAGAAGTGTACATTCAGGTCTTCTGCCCATTTTTTTTTACAACAAATCACACTTTTTTTTCAGTGTTCATGAGATTTTTGTGTTGAGTAGTATGACTTCTCTATAAATTTTGGATATTAACCCTTTATCAAATGTATCATCAGTGAATATGTTCTCCCATTTAGTAGGTTTTCTCTTTGGTTTTGTTTGGCTTGGTTTGGTTGGTTTGTTTGCTTTGTTTTAGATAGCTCCCTTTTCTGTGTAAAACCTTTTTAGTTTGATGTAGTCCTATTTGTCTTTTTCTTTTGTTTCCCTTGTCCAAGGAGATATATCAGAAAAAAAATATTGCTAAGAAAAATATCAGAGATTTTACTGACTGTTTTCTTCTAGGATTTTTTATGGTTTCAAGTATTACATTTTAGTCTTTAATCCATTTTCACTTTGTTCTTGTATATTGTATAAGGAAGTAGCCTAGTTTCATTTTTGTGCAAGTATCTTTCCAATTTTCTCGGTACCACTTGGTTCGAGGCACTGGGTAAAAAAGGTAAAGGGACTAAGAAACATAAATCGGTAATTACAAAATAGTCACAAGGAAGCAAGTAAAGCTTAGGAAATACAATCAATAATATTGTAATAACTTTGTATGGTGCTATTGCGGGCACTGGAAATATTGAGGGGAGCACTATCTAAGGTACATGATTGCCTAAGCACTGTACACCTGAAACCAGTCCAAAATAAAATTAAAGGGGAAAAAAGGAGCAAAAGGAGAGTTTAAGTAAATATAAATATGTATCACTTATATACATCCCCAAACTGCCTTTTAAAAAGAAAAAACATGAGTTTTTTAAATTAAGCATTCTGTTTGCAGCTGATGCTGGAGAAAAATCCTTTCTGTAAGTGCTCCAGTAGGAATCACCACCAGGGAGAGGTGGTGAGAATTTGGTGGAGAGAGAATTTGGCCAGGCTGTAGTGGTTAGCCAGCCCAGGTGAATGGTAGGAAGAAAGAGGTGCCCAAACCTCTTTTCTGTGTCTTCCTGTGAGAGAGACATAAAGCAGCAGTTTTCTGTCAATTGGGTCACAAGGGCTAGCAGCCCCCAGCCATAAAGGAGCTCGAGAGGTAATGAGGCAGCCACCACTGTGCTTGCCTTCTAGGGCCCTGCCATCTGGCTGCCTGCACAAAACCACTAGACACAATCCTTAAGGGATTTTGGGAGTCGGATGTTAGAGTCAGGAAATATTTTTGGAGAACTAGACTTTACTTCAAATTTGAAAAATTCTTTCACTGGACTTGTGGAAAAGAAACTCGTATAGTTTGAGATGAAAGTTCATAAGATCTACACAGGGAATAATGGGGGAACCTGGTGCATCAGCAGATAAAGAAGTAAATAGTGAAGAGGATTTAAAAAGTACTGTGTAAGTCCACATTTGATGCAATAAGGTATTCTGGATGAAAACTGTGGATAAGGAAGGATACTTTTTGGCCCTTACTATGTAGCAGACACTGTTCTATACCCATGCATGCACACACACACACACACACACACACACACACACACACACTGTGTATGTGTGTATATATATATATATATATACCATATATATAATATAAATATACATAATATATACATATATTATATATCAGGAAAAGGAGTATATATATGTATATGTGTGTATATATATACATACATATATACACACTCATTTAACCCTCACAACAGTCTTACAAAGTGGATATTGTTAATCCCCATTTTTCTGATAAAGACATTCAAGCACAAGGAGGTTAAGTAAACTACCCTAGATTGCATAGCTAACCTATGATGGAATTAGGATTTGAACATAATCAGTTAGTTCCAAAGAGTACCTTCAACCACTACATTATAGTTCTTTAGAAAGAAAGTGCTGAAAGGAACATCGTGTAATTCTCCTGTCATTGAGCTCAGTATAATGCAAGGGAATAAGTAGGAAATTGGTCCAGGACACCTGAGGAGTCATTTTTTTAATTTTTAAAAATATTTTATTTATTTTTAGAGAGGGGAAGGGAGGGAGAAAGAGAGGGAGAGAAACATCAATGTATGGTTGTGTCTTGAGCACCCTCTACTGGGGACTTTGCCCACAACCCAGGCCTGTGACCTGACTGGGAATTGAACCAGCAACCCTTTGGTTCACAGGCTGGCACTCAGTCCACTGAGCCACACCACCCAGGGCAGGAGTCTTGATAAAAGTAATCTTGTGCAAGTGAGATCTGTCTCCTGCCATGTAAGAATGGTATAAAATGAAGGTGGACCCTTTTTTTTTAACATTCTTCAATGCTATGCACATAGTAACTATTATTTCTTGGCACAATTAATAAAAATGAATTAAAATAGAGCTAGAGGAGTCACTAGCCTAGTCTCTTTTCAGAGTGCACTATTTTCAGCACTTCCTACACCCACGTGTACATATACAACACACATACAGTATGCACTTTCTCTACCTAAATATGGTTGAAATGGTGGGAAGACACAAGGGACATTGCTTTCAGGATTTTACTTTTATAATTGACAGATAATGAGGAGGGAAAGATGAGGTTAGAAAAGAAAAAGTGTAACAGCTTTGAAAAATCTGAGAATATCTTTACACAATGAGGAAATTTTTGCCTAACTTCTGTATTTCTCTATCTGTCTGGAGACATTGATTATTTGTAATTCAACTTATATACTAGGCAGTATACTAGGTGGGGACTGCCCTCCTGAACTTATAGCCCAGGGGAAGGCAGAGATGTTAACCAATAAGTATGATACACGTGCTGAGTGTTATATCATAGGCCTGTAAAAGGTACAGTGGAGGCCAAAGGAAGAGCAATTATTTTTGCTCTGGAGTAAAGGAATAGAGGTGGAGCAGGGATGTCAGGCTATCAGGTGCTGTGACTGGGGAACTAACAGCTCAAGGATGAGGAAGAGTCTGCAGACAATGGAGGAAGAGACATTCTCTCCAAAGTCACACGGTTATATCACAGGTCATTTGAAGGACCACAGAAGGAGTGGGAGGAAAACCATAATAGTTAGCTGGAAACATAATTATTTGCCAGAAAACCAAACACCTTGATTGCATGACAGTGGCATTTTTGGACTTTCTCCTTTAGGTCAGGAGGAGTAATTAGGGTTTTAAGTAGCAAAGTATTTTTTGTCACCTGTGTGTCTTAGGAAGGTCACAATGACCTATTCTTTCACAAAAGCAGCAAGATTATCAGCTCTGTTTAAACCTATGAAAATTATTTAATTTTCTTAGAAAATATGATAGAGGAATATATAGCACTTTTATGATGTTTAAAAGTGAGAAATTATTCTAAATTTCTCTTTAAAGTTATTTGTATAAGAAGTTATAGTCATCCTTGATATCTATTTTTTAATAACACACTTCATAAAAAGGAATGAAATCCCTTCACAAAATGTTTTTGTCTTCCAAACAGCATGAAAGCCTCTCAAAAATTTCCAGAGCTCTCTGAGCTATCTCTTGCCAGGTTATATTTAGCTCAGCTATAGACCTTGACCTTTTCAATAGATGCACAGCATGATGTACTAATCAAAACATTTCTTAGTACATTTGAATGAGGTTAGTTGTTCCAATCCCAGCCTTGTACACACACACACACACACACACACACACACACGACATTCATGTTTTGGAATCTTTTGGAAAACAGCTATTAGTTGGTTCAGAGGAAGACATATGTTTTGTAGTTTTGCAAAAAATACAGGTTTTAAGTAGGCTTTATTTCTTTGAGCTTAAGAAAAACAGATTTGCATCCCTTCTTTCCTTAAAAATATTCTGTTTGAATATTTTTGGTATGTTTCTAGTTGCTATAAATCTTACTTTGAATAGCTCTCCCTTGGGCTTTATTTCTTGGGTATGGTTTGGTTTGCAGGCAGGATCTGTATGATTGACCTATAAGAGTATAGTGTTCTTTCTAGGAACATGAACCCTCTCTTTCTGTCCCTGCACCTGCGTCTCTCCCCTCAACCCTCACTTGGCTGTCCCAGCATCTGTGGATTGATTTTGTGCAGGGAGACCTCTGTCAAGTTGTCAAGGTACTTTTGATGTTGAACCAAGTTTCTTTATAAACACCTCACTATATTATTTATTGCTGTAGTATTAATAGTAATACTAGTTTTAGTGTTCATGGCAAAGTGGGACGCCAAACATGTCCTCTTGGCCCTTGATAACACAACTACTCAAAAATTAATCTAAATTTGGCAATCCTATTAAAAATAAAGTTGATTATCAGAAATAAAAAGAAAGGAAAACAATAATTAGGGAAATAAAGGGCATTCTCTCAGTTATCTCAGTTACAGTGTGTGAGGACAAGAAGAGAGAGTCCTTTGGAAGTGCATCAGTCTCCATGAGGAGATTCGTTACAGCAACTTGACCAGCTGGCCATTTGCTTATTTTATGGTTTTCTCCACTTATCAGCCACCTTTTCCTACCCAGAATGTTCAGCTTTATGACCTGGTTCCTTCTGCCTCTGCCTGTGGAGTACTACCTACCTAAGCTTGAAAACCCTTATTCAGGGAGGTGGTTGCATATGGAGGTTAAGGGTGTGGTCTCTGCTACCAGCCTGGCTGGGATTGAATCCAGTTTCACTCCTTTCTAGTTATATGTGGGTAAATTATTTAACCTCCTTGTGCCTCAATTTCCTAATCTTTTTTTTTTAAGATTTTATTTATTTATTGTTAGAGAGGGAAGGGGGAGAGAGAGAGAGAGAGAAACATCAATGTGCGGTTGCTGGGGGTCATGGCCTGCAACCCATGCATGTACCCTAACTGGGAATCGAACCTGCGACACTTTGGTTCACAGCCCATGCTCAATCCACTGAGCTACACCAGCCAGAGCTCTCAATTTCCTAATCTTTAAAACCTTACCTTGACAGGCTACAGGGCTTAAAGTTTTCCACAGTAACATTAAAGATGTATCATGCAGCAACCAAATGAGCAAAACATGAACAAAGTAACCAAGATGATGAAGGATAAACCCTAGAAAGATGTGAGTAGATCAGCAGCATGTACAGCACTAAGTAAGCAGGGCTGTGGTCTTTCCAATAAGGAATGGTTTTGCTTTCTGACTTCTGTAGCAATTTCCTCCTGATTGATTAGGGTTCACTGGATTTTAAAGGTGACCGGAGTATCACCCTGTTCATGGTCGGGGTGTTTTAAATCTTTTAACCTAACTGAGGGTCCTGTGAAGAGGATTTAAGTTTCCTAGGGTTGGAGTAAGAGTGTGAAGGCATCTCTTACTCAGAAAAATTATCTTTGGGAGTCACATCACTTTTGAGTTAAGCAATAGAGGTCTGAATTATGATTGGGGACTGAAAAGGAACAAATTCAATTATTGGCCATTTCTTAGAAAGTGCATATATTAACCTGTAATTAAACTATGTTATAATATTTGTATATATGTAGACTTTATAATTGAAATATTTTTTACATTTTTTGTTTCTTTTTTTCCTCTATAACTAACTTCAGCCTTGGGAATGGGAAGACTAGGCAAAGTGATTCTATTTCTTCGTTACCTTTCCCTTTTCTTCATTTGCTTCATCAATTATCCTTACTATCAACTTTTCTGAATTGAGCTAAACATCAGAGACTAGTCTCTCTTGTTTGTCTTTTGAGTGACACTTTCAACTGTTCTAACAAACACATGCTTCCTCTAATCAGCTAAGGCAAAACTATACAGTGCATGATGTGTGCCATGGTATATTCCCTGCCTGGATCTCCCCCATACAGTTTGTATTGCTTTTATTAATATCCTTTCCAGTGGTTTCACATAGTAGGTTGGAAATCCAGCTCTAACAATCCAGCTGAACAATACCCTGTGACTTTGATCTAATCTCCACAGAAGTCTCAGTTTTCTTATTTGTAAACTGGAGACAATAATAGCACATGCCAGCCCTGGCTGGCGTAGTTCAGTGGATTGAGTGCAGGCTGGGAACCAAAGTGTCCCAGGTTCGATTCCCAGCCAGGGTACATTCCTGGGTTGCAGGCCATAACCCCCAGAGGCCACACATTGATGTTTCTCTCTCTCTTTCTCCCTCCCTTCCCTCTCTAAAAATAAATAAATAAAATCTTTAAAAAAATAATAGCACATGCCTTTTATGGTTGCTTTGTTTTATTTTTATTTATTTTATTTTTAAAAAATTTTTATTGAATTTTGCGGTGACATTGGTTAAAAAGTTAGATAGGTTCCAATTTACAGCTCTATAATACATCATCTGTATATTATATTGTGTGTTTACCACCCAAAGTCAAGTCTCCTTCTACCACTATTTATCCATTTATCTCACCTTTACTCTCTTCTACCTCCCCCCACCTACCTTTCCTTCTGGTAATCACCATTCTGTTGTCTGTATCTGTCTTTATTTTTTTGCTCAGTCCTTTCATCTTTTTCATCCAGCTCCCTAACCACCCTCACCTCTGAGAGCTGTCAGTCTGTTGTCTGTGTCTATGAGTTTATCTGTTTTTATTTGTTCATTTATTTTGTTCATTAGATTCCACATATAAGTGAAATTGTGTAGTATTTGCCTTTCTCTGGCTGGCTTACTTCATTTAGCATAATACTCTCCAGGTCCATCCATGCTCTTGCAAGGGTATGGCTTTTTTTTTTCTTTATTTATGGCCAAATAGTATTCCCACATATAAGTGTACAGCAGCACTTTTATCCACTTATCTACTAATGGGTGCTGGGGCTGCTTCCAAATCTTGGCTGGTGGAAATAGTGCTGCAATGAACATAGGGGTGCCATTGTTCTTCTGAATTTGTGTTTCAGGTTGCTACAGATATGTTCCCAGAAGTGGAATTGTTGGCTCAAAAGGCAGTTACATTTTTAATTTTTTGAGGAAATTCTATACTGTTTTCCACAGTGGCTGCAACAATCTGCACCCCCACAAACAGTGCATGAGGTTTCTTTTATCCTCACATCCTTGCCAACACTTGTTCGTTGATTTATTGATGATAGCTGCCATTCTGACAGGAGTGAGATTGTTATCTCATTGTGGGTGTTTTTAAATTATTTTATTGTTGTTCAATTACAGTTGTCTGTATTTTCTCCCCATACCTCTCTCTTCCCCTTCCGAACCCACTTCCCTCCCTTCCACTCTCCCCCTTGGTTTTGCCCATGTGTCCTTCATAGTAGTTCCTGAAAACCCTTCCTACTGTCCCCTCCCACTCCCCTCTGGCTATTATTAAATTCTTCTTAATTTAAATGACCCTAGTTATATTTTGTTTGCTTTTTTCTTTTGTTGATTATGTTCCAGTTAAAGGTGAGATCATATGGTATTTGTTCCTCACCGCCTGGCTTATTTCACTTAGCATAATGCTCTCCAGTTCCATCCATGCTGTTGCAAATGGTGGGAGCTCCTTTTTTTTCTCTGCTGTGTAGAATTCCATTGTGTAAATATACCATAGTTTTTTGATCCACTCATTTGCTGATGGACACTTAGGTTGCTTCCAGTAGTTGGCTATTGTAAATTGTGCTGCTATGAACAATGGTGTGCATAAGTTCTTTTTAATTGCTGTTTCAGGGCTCTTAGGGTATAATCCCAGCAGCAGAATTGCTGGGTCAAAAGATAGTTCCATTTTTAGTTTTCTGAGGAAACGCCATACTGTTTTCCACAGTGGCTGCAACAATCTGCATCCCCACAAACAATGCATGAGGTTTCTTTTATCCTCACATCCTTGCCAACACTTGTTTGTTGATTTATTGATGATAGCCATTCTGACAGGTGTGAGACTGTCATCTCATTTCATTGTGGTTTTAATTTCCATCTCCCTGACAGCTAGTGCTGTTGAACATCCTCTCATATGGCTATTGGCCATCTGTATGTCCTCCTTGGAAAAGTGTCTGTTCAAATCCTCTGCCCATTTTTTAATTGGATTGTTTGTTTTTTTGGTGTTGAGTTGTGTAAGTTTTTTTTATTGTTGTTCAAGTACAGTTGTCTCCATTTTCCCACCACCACTTTCCCCCGCCTCACCCACCTGCATCTCCCACCTTCAATCCTTCCCCACTTCATGTTTCTCCGTGGGTCCTTTATACATATTCCTTGACTATCCTTCTCCTTCTTTCCCCCACTATTCCCCTTCCTCCTCCCCTCTGGTTACTGTCAATGTGTTCTTTATTTCAATATCTCTGGTTATATTTTGCTCACTTTTTTGTTTTGTTGATTAGGTTTCACTTATAGGTGAGATCATATGGTATTTCTCTTTCACTGCCTGGCTTATTTCACTTAGCATAATCCTCTCCAGTTCTATCCATGCTGTCTCAAAGGGTAAGAGCTCCTTCTTTCTTTCTGCTGCATAGTATTCCATTGTGTAAATGTACCACTGTTTTTGATCCACTCATTTACTGATGGGCACTTAGGTTGCTTCCAACACTTGGCTATTATAAATTGTGCTGCTATGAACATTGGGGACCATAGGTTCTTTTGAAGTGGTGTTTCATGATTTTTAGGGTATACTTCCAGCAGTGGATTTGCCAGGTCAAAAGGCAAATCCCTTTTTAGTTTTCTGAGGAAATTCCATACTGTTTTCCACAGTGCTGTGCAGTCTGCATTCCCACCAACAGTGTACTAGGATTCCCTTTTCTCTACAGCCTCGTCAGGACTTCTTTGTTGATTTGTTTATGCTGGCCATTCTGGAGAAACAACAACAAACAAAGCCCAGAGTGAATAGAAGGAAGGAAATAGCAGAAGTAAAATCAGAGCAGAAGTAATAGACATAGAGACTAAAAGAATGATTCAAAGGGTCAATAAATCTAGGAGCTGGTTCTTTGAAAAGATAAACAAAATCAACAAGTCTTTAAGCAGGCTCATTAAGAAAAAAAAAGAGAGAATCCAAATAAACAAAATCATAAGTGATAGAGGAGAAATACAACAGATACCACAAAAATACAAAAACTTGTAAGAAAGTACTATGAACAACGATATGCCAAGAAGTTTGAAAACCTGGGTGAAATGGACAATTTTCTAGAAAATATAATCTTTCAAAACTGAATGAAGAGGAAGCAGAAAGCCCAAACAGACTGGTAACAGCTGGTGAAATTGAAGCAGTAATAATAAAACCACCCACCACATAAAATCCCGGGACCAGACAGTTTCACAGAAGAATTTTAGAAAACATTTGAGGAAGAGCTAACCACTATCCTTCTCAGACTCTTCTCAAAAATACAAGAAGAGGTAAGACTCCCAAACTCCTTTTATGAAGCCAGCATCATCCTAACCCCAAAACCAGATAAAGATACAATAAAAAAGGAAAATTCAGGCCAATAATGCTGATGAACATAGATACTAAAATCCTCAACAAAATATTGGCAATATATTAAAAAGATCATACACCCTGATCAAGTAGGATTCATCGCAGGGATGCAAGGATGGTACAATATTTGTAAATTAATAAGTGTAATATATCATATAAACAAAAGAAAAGACAGAAATCACATGATCATATCAATATATGCTGATAGAAGCATTTGATAAGGTACAGCACCCGTTTATGATAAAAAACACTCAGCAAAGTGGGAGTAGAGACAGCATACTTCAACATAATAAAGGCCATATATGAGTAACCTACAGCCAACACCATACTAAAGGGGCAGAAACTAAAAGCTTTCCCAGTAGGATCAGGAACAAGATGAGGATGTCCGCTTTCACAACTTCTATTTAACATAGTATTGTAAGTCTTAGCCACAGTGATCAGACAAGAAAAAGAAATAAAAGGCATCCAAATTGGAAAGAAGGAAGCAAAACTGTCATTGTTTGCAGATGACTTGATAGTGGACATAGAAAATCCTACAGACTCGGGGAAAGAACTGCTTGACCTAATAAATGAATCTGGCAAAACAGTGGGATACAAAGTTAATATCCAGAAATGAAAGGCATTTTTGTACACCAACAATGAAACAGCAGAAGCAGAAATCAAGAAAAAAATCCCATTTGATATAGCAAAAAGAAAAATAAAATACCTAGGAATAAACCTAACCAAGGAGGTAAAAGACCTGTACTCAGCAAACTACACAACACTGAAGAAAGAAATTAAGGAAGACACAGACAAATAGAAACATATACTGTGTTCATGGATTGGAAGAATTAACATCATCAAAATGTCCATACTAACCAAAGCAATTTATAGATTCAACACAATCCCTATTAAAATAGAATCGAAATATTTTTTTAAGTGTAATAGGATTTTAAGCTTGTTGAATGTAATCTAATGAAACCAGGGAAGAAATTGCTATCTCCTAATTTCCCTTTCTTTAATCTGGATTTTTATGATCTGAAAATATAAAGTAGGAATTAAGCCTATGGTTTCAGATTCTGGTTCTGCCTTCTATTAGCTGTGTGATGTGGGCATACTATTTAGCTTTGGTTTCCCCTCATTAAATGAGACTGTGAGTATTGCATGTTTTATGTGCTATTTTGAGGATTGGGTGGATTAATATCCATAAATCACTTAGACTGCTGCCTCGTTGAATGTTAATCTCTATTATGATTATGATTATTTACATATTAGACTTCATTATTGTAAGGTGCCTCTCCATATTTCCAGTCCAGTGTGCAGTTTTCTACCATGTTATTTCTATCCTGAATCTAAAATGAGAACCCAGATCTTGTTTTATCGATGTTTTTGCAATATCCTTGCCAAAGAAAAGCAACATTTCACATTCTTAGAGTTAGCACCTCCTGAATTGAAGCCAGAGTTAGGCCTTCAGATTAATAACTCGGGGCAGAACAGAATCAACAAACACTGTGCTGTAAGACACAAAAATATATTCTATGCTGCTTTGCCACCTTTCTTTATATTTTGATAATAAATTATAAAGGACACAACATCCTCAATCTAGGTAGAGTAATGTTCTTCTTTATTGGCCTAGAATCAGGGGAAGAAATTACTTGAGACCACTTGCTACTTCCCTAATTTCTGAGTACCTTCCAGAAAAATTGTAATCCTGACTGGATATGAAACTATCTCTATGTCCAGTGAAATTAGCAATATGAATCTAAAATACAAGTGATTTAATGTCTCCTTGTTCCCACTTCCCTTTTTTTTTTAAGATTTTATTTATTTATTTTTAGGGAGGGAAGGCGGGGGGGGAGAGAGAGACCGACAGACAGACAGACAGACAGACAGACAGACAGACATCAATGTGCGGTTGCTGGAGGTTATGGCCTGCAACCCAGGAATGTACCCTGGCTGGGAATCGAACCTGAGACACTTTGGTTCCCAGCCTACGCTCAGTCCACTGAGCTACGCGAGCCAGGGCTTCCCACTCCTCTTTTCAGTTTAACTTTTCTTTTTCTGTGCCTTACTGATCTGCATCACATGTCTCATGAGCCTTAAGGCAATTTACAAATTAAAACCACAAAATATTGAGATCATTTCACACCCTGCAAATAACAAGTCCTCTCCATTGCCATACTAACATTCCAGCTGTTATTGACATTTCATGCTGAGAAGTAAACACTGGAACTTAATTAATCCAGGCCTGAGGAATCTTCCTTTCCCAATAACTAGTGTCTGGCTAGACTAGAGGCTTAGGTATTGACCATGTGATTGTGAATTATTATGAATTGTGGATTCAGTCTGATATATACCCAGTGTTTACTCATGTTGTCCCTGTCCCAAGGTCTTTTTCATATGATACTGAAGATTCCTTATAATGTTAATATCACTGGTTGATGACAATTCACCAGTAAAGAACCTCTGATCTTTAGCACCTTATTTTATGTTGTCCATCAACCTTATAATGGGTCATCCTTGTCTCTTTCATTTGGATAGATACCTCAATATTTTTCTGGCAATATGTTTTTTGGTTTTGTTTTTGGGACATTCTTACCAATCTCAGTTGACTTGACATTCTTATCTTCATATAGGAAAGGGATTATAATATTTTCATAAATATTTATTTTGTTATTATGCATTCCATATTATTTTAAAAGTTTATTCATCATCTAGTTTCTCATCTTACAAATCAGCTAAGTGAACTGCAAGCCAACAATCTGATTGGTATATCCTTGAGATATGTTTTATCTCCTTGAAATATAGCATCCTATATATAAAACTCAATAAATGTAAACTAAGAAATCATCTGACTAAGCAGAAATATTAAAATCAGCATTTAATCAAACTTAGTGATTAAGTGTTAGGCAAATAGACTTGAAATGACTGATTTTTCTACCATAGAAAATTCCCAATAACAATAGCAATAGCTACCATTTATTGCTTATTATATGCCAGGCATTGTGCTAAACATTTGGCAGCAATATCTCTTTTTTAATTTTTTATTGGTTTTTATAGAAAGAGAGGAAGGAAGAGAGACAGAGGAGGAGAGGGAGGAAAATATCAATTTGTTATTACACTTATTTATTCATTAATTGGTTAAATCTCATATGTGCCCTGACCAGGGATCAAAACAACTACCTTGGCATATTGGAATAACACTCTAACCAACTGAGCTACCCTGCTAGGGCCTTGAAATATCTCATTTGATCCATTCAAAAATCCTACAGTATGGCTAGAGATGTTAAGTAACCCATGCAAAATTACACATCTGAAAGAATCAGGGTTTATAACCACATTTTTCTCACTTAAAACCTATGTCATAACCCCTGTTATGAGCTTTATTGCCTCTACTTTTACTGATATTCAGAGGCCTAAGTTAGGGTCAGAGCTTTGCTTCTCATAGCCAATATTCAGTAATTCTTGATATAGTGGTACCACTTTTGGAAAGTCTGTCCCTGCATTATAAAATATACCACTAAGAAAGGTAAAACAGCCAGTAGTAGGAACTGCCACATTCAATTCTATTTAATTAAATTCAACATATATTTATTGAGAGCCTGTGTTATGTAAGATATAAACCTGGTTATTGCAAAGATACAAAGATATTTGAATAATAATGAACTCATCTAGATGCCTCACAGAATCTGATCATCTATATAAAAATTGTTTTATATTAGAAAGAAATTAAACAGACAAAATTGGACATGGAGTAATGTGTTCTCCAAATGCCTTTCTCTAGGGTATCTTGTTGATAATGCCTTATGACTTCGGCAATTGGATGTGAGTGTGTAACCGTTCTGCTTCAGAAAGTAGTAAGAAGGAGCTAAGGACTGGAAAGTTGGTCTTGAAATAACAAAACATTACTGGACTCTCTGGGTCTGAAGCCTAGGAGGACAATGCCAAATGCCCACCTTTTCTCTGTGTAAGAAAAAAAAATGTGCCTAGATTTCCATGAAGGTGAGAAGACTGGAGAGGAGAGGGCCATCTCCCTTTCAGTGCTGGAGTACAGGCTCCTATGTTGGCTGTGTATATGTAAATTATCCATTCTCACTGTGCCCTTTAGCAATAACTCTCCACTAGTCAAAATGAAATATAAGCTAAAGGAAGTCAGTGATAATGTTACAGAAGAACCCCCACCCCCCGAGGGACCTTTGTTACCCTAGGTTCTTTATGTCTACTGCCATCATGTTAGGAATGGTGGCTCTCAATGCCAGAGTTTGCTAAAAAGGAAAGGAATTATTTAATTAAAAGTTACACAGGTTTAGGATAATGGTGTAATTCTGTCGTTAAATCTCACTACCTTTAAAAATGAAGATACACCCATAAACACACAGTCCTGCCCTCCCCTCTTTTCCCTGTCAGGCCAGTATCAGAGCATACCAGTCAGAAGTATGGCCTTCCAGAAAAAGAAGAAGTCTGCAGCTCACTTCTCCCATTTCCTCACAGTAATCTCTGCTGGGCTGGGCAAGTCTCCAATGGTTCCCAGCACCATCAACTGTATCACAACAATCTCCAGTTCTTTTTCTTTATATATATACATATTTTTTATTTTAATTGTTGTTCAAGTACAGTTTTCTGTCTTTCACTCTCATCCCAGCCCACCACCCGAGCCCTCCCCACCTCCCTCCAATTTCCACCCCATCCCCCCAGTGTTTGTCCATGTGTCCTTTACACTTATTCCTGTAAACCCTTCCCCCTTCCCTCTAAAATTCCCTTCCCTGTCCCCTCTGGTCACTGTCAGCCTGTTCTCAATTTCAGTGTCTTTGGTTATATTTTGCTTGTTTGTTTGTTTTGTTGTTTAGGTTCCGGTTAAAGGTGAGATCATATGGTATTTGTCTTTCACTGCCTGGCTTATATCGCTTAGCATAATTCTTTCCAGTTCCATCCATGCTGTCACACAGGGTAGGAGCTCCTTCTTTCTTTCTGTTGCATAGAATTTCATTGTGTAAATGTAGCACAGTTTTTTGATCCATTCATTTGCTGATGGGCACCTAGGTTGCTTCCAGCACTTGGCTATTATGAATTGAGCTGCTATGAACATTGGGGTGCATAGGTGCTTTTGGATTGGTGTTTGAGGGTTCTTAGGATATAATCCTAGCAGTGGAATTGCTGGGTCAAAAGGCAGATCCATTTTTAGTTTTCTGAGAAAATTTCATATTGTTTTCCATAGTAATTGTGCCAGTCTGCAATCCCACCAACAGTGCATCAATCAGGGTTCCCTTTTCTCCACAACCTCTCCAACACTTGTTCTTTATTGCTTTGTTTATGATGGCCATTCTGACCAGTGTGAAGTGATATCTCCCTGTGCTTTTAATTTACATCTCTCTAATACCTAGCGATACTAAATATCTTTTCATGTGTCTCTGGATCCTCTGTATGTCCTCCTTGGAGAAGTGTCTGTTCAAGTCCTTTGCCCATTCTTTAATTGGATTGCTTGTCTTCTTAGAGTCGTGTAGTGTCTTTATATATATTGGGGATTAAATTCTTGTCTGAGGTATTATTGGTAAATATGTTTTCCTATATGGTTGGTTCTCTTTTTATTTTAATATTGTTTTCTTTAGCTGTTCAGAAGCTTTTTGTTTTATGAGATCCCATTTGTTTATTCTTTCCTTTCTATCCCTTGCTTTAGGGGACATATTAGTAAAAATGTTGCTGCGTGAAATAGCTGAGATTTTCCTGCCTATATTCTCCTCTAGGACTTTAATGGTGTCACATTTTATATTTAAATCTTGTATCCACCTTGAATTTACTTTTTTGTATGGTGTAAGTTGGTGCTTGAGTTTCATTTTTTTTCACGTAGCTGTCCAGTTCTCCCAACACCATTTGTTGACGAGACTATTTTTACTCCATTTTATGTTGCTGCCCCTTTTATCAAATATTAATTGACCATAGAGACCTGGGTTTATTTCTGGGTTTCTTGGATTTATTACTTGGGCTCTCAGTTCTGTTCCATTGGTCCATGTGCCTGTTTTTATGCCAGTACCAGGCTGTTTTGATTGCAGTGGCCTTGTAACACAGTTTGGTATCAGGTATTGTGATCCCTCCTACTTTGGTATTCTTTCTCAAAATTGCAGCAGCTATTTGGGGTTGTTTATGGTTCCATATAATTTTTGAAGTGTTTGTTCTATATCTGTGAAATATGCCATTGGTACTTTAATAGGTATTGCATTGAATATGTAAACTGTGTTGGGTAGTATGGACATTTTGATGATGTTAATTCTTCCAATCCATAAACACAGTATATGTTTCCATTTGTCTGTGTCTTCCTTAATTTCTTTCTTCAGTGTTGTGTAGTTTGCTGAGTACAGGTCTTTTACCTCCTTGGTTAGGTTTACTCCTAGGTATTTTATTTTTCTTTTTGCTATATCAAATGGGATTTTTTTCTTGATTTCTGCTTCTGCTGTTTCATTGTTGGTGTACAAAAATGCCTTTCATTTCTGGATATTAACTTTGTATCCCACTGTTTTGCCAGATTCATTTATTAGGTCAAGCAGTTCTTTCCCCGAGTCTGTAGGATTTTCTATGTCCACTATCAAGTCATCTGCAAACAATGACAGTTTTGCTTCCTTCTTTCCAATTTGGATGCCTTTTATTTCTTTTTCTTGTCTGATCACTGTGGCTAAGACTTACAATACTATGTTAAATAGAAGTTGTGAAAGCGGACATCCTCATCTTGTTCCTGATCCTACTGGGAAAGCTTTTAGTTTCTGCCCCTTTAGTATGGTGTTGGCTGTAGGTTACTCATATATGGCCTTTATTATGTTGAAGTATGCTGTCTCTACTCCCACTTTGCTGAGTGTTTTTTATCATAAACGGGTGCTGTACCTTATCAAATGCTTTTATCAGCATATATTGATATGATCATGTGATTTCTGTCTTTTCTTTTGTTTATATGATATATTACACTTATTAATTTACAAATATTATACCATCCTTGTATCCCTGGGTTGAATCCCACTTGGTCATGGTGTATGATCTTTTTTAACGTATCATTGGGTGCAGTTTGCCAATATTTTATTGAGGCTTTTAGCATCTATCTTCATCAATGATATTGGCCTGAAATCTTCTTCCTTTGTAGTGTCTTCATCTGGTTCTGGGATTAGGATGATGCTGACTTCATAAAAAGAGTCTGGGAGTCTTCCATCATTCTGGGTTCTTTGGAATAGTCTGTGAAGGATAGAAGTTAGCTCTTTCTTAAATGCTTTGTAGAATTTTCCTGTGAAACCGTCTGGTTCAGCGCTTTTGTGTGTCAGGATTTTTTTGATTACTGCTTCAATTTCTTCTGCTGATTATTGGTCTGTTCAGGCATTCTGCTTCTTCTTTATTGAGTTTTGGAAGATTATATTTTTCTAGAAATTTGCCCATTTCCCCTAGGTTTTCAGATTTCTTGGCATACAGTTCTTCCTAGTAATTTCTTACATTCCTTTGTATTTCTGTGGTATCAGTTGTAATCTCTCCTCTTTCATTTCTGATTGTGTTTATTTGGGTCCCCTGTCTTGTTTTCTTGATGAGCCTGCTTAAAGGCTTGTTGGTTTTGTTGATGTTTTCAAAGAACCAGCTCCTGGCTTCATTGATCCTTAGAATTGTGCTTTTACTTTCTATGTCATTTAATTCTGTTCTGATCTTGGTTATTACCTTCCTTCTACTTGCTCTGGGATGTCTTTGCTGTTGTTCCTAAAGTTCTTGTAGGTGTAGAGTTAGGTTTTTTGTTTGAAATGTTTCTATCTTTTTTAGGTAGGCCTGTATCGCTATGAACTTTCCTCTCAGGACTGCGTTTGCTATATCCCATAAGTTTTGGATTGTTGTGAGTTCATTTTCATTTGTTTCCAGAAACTTTTTGATTTCTTCCCTAATTTCATTCCTGACCCATTCATTGTTTAATAGCATGCTACTCAATCTCCATGATTTTGAGTGTTTTGGGTTTTTTCACTTGGGGTTGGTTTCTAGTTTCAGTCCCTTGTGGCCAGAGAAATGTTTGGTATGATTTCAATTTTCTTGAATTTGTTGAGACTTGTTTTGTGTCCTATCATGTGGTCTATCTTTGAAAATGTTTCATGTGCATTTGAAAAGAATATGTATTTAGCTTCTTTGGGATGAAGGGCTCTATATAGATCAGTTAAGTCCATTTCATCTAGGGCATTGTTCAGTTCCACAATATCTTGTTGATATTTTGTTTGGAAGATCTGTCCATTTTTGACAGTGGGGTGTTCAAATCACTGTTATAATTGTGTTGCTGTCAATATCTTTCTTGAAGTCCTCCAAGATTTTCTTTATGTATTCGGGTGCTCGTATGTTGGGTTCATGTATATTTACAATGTTTATATCTTCTTGGTGGATTCTTCCCTTGAGTATTATGAAGTGACCTTTGGGGTCTCTTTTTATGGCCTTTTTTTTGAAGTCTATTTTGTCTGATATGAGTATTGTTACCACAGCTTTTTTTTCCCTATCCATTTGCTTGGAAAATTTGTTTCCAGTCCTTCACTTTCAGTGTGTGTAAGTCTTTTGTTCTTAGGTGGGTCTCTTGTAGGTAGCATATATGTGGTTCATGCTTTCTTATCCATTCAGCTACCCTATTTTTTTGATTGGAGCATTTAATCCGTTTATGGTTAAGGTTATTATTGATAGGTACTTATCCACTACCATTTTTCATATCTTTGTTCCTCTCTCTTTCACTCTTTTTTCTCCTTTTCTTAAGGCTGACCCTTTAGCATCTCTTATGGAGCTGGTTTGGTGGAGGTGTATTCTTTTAGACTTCTTTTGTCTGCAAAGCTCCTTTTTTGGCCTTCTATTTTGATTGAGAGCCTTGCTGGGTAACATAGCCTTGGTTGCAGGCCTCTGGTTCTCATTACTTGGAATACTGCTTACCATTCTCTTCTGGCTTGGAGTGTTTCCATTGAGAAGTCAGCTTATCAGGACTCCCTTGTATGTTACTTTCTGTTTCTCCCTTGCTGCTTTTAAGATTTTCTCTTTGTCTTGGAATTTTGACATTTTAATATGATATGTCTTGAAGTGGGCCTCTTTGGGTTCCTCTTTATTGGGACTCTCTGTGTTTCCTGGATTTGTGTGACTTTTTCTCTCGTGAAATTAGGAAAGTTTTCCATCATTACTTTTTCAAATGGGTTTTCTATCCCTTGCTCTTCTTTTTCTCCTTCTGATATCCCTATTATATGGATATTATTACATTTCATATTTTCTTGCATTTCCCTTAATCCCTGTTCATTCTTTCTGAGCCTCTTTTCCTTTTCTTGCTCTTTCTGGGTGTTTTTTTTTTCTACTTTGTCCTCCATCTCACTTATCCGATCTTCTGCATCATCAGTGCTGCTTTTGATTCCTTTTACTGTGTTCTTCAGTTCAGAAATTGTATTCTTCATTTCCTTTTGACCCTTGTTGATAGTTTCTATTTCCTTTTTCATGTTGATATAGTTTGCAGTGAGTTCATTGTTGTTTCCCTGTAGTTTCTGGTAATTTGCTGTGAGCTCATTGAGCTTCCTGATAACCATTGCTTTGAACTCAGTATCTGATTGTTGACTTGCTTCTATTTCATTTAGCATTCTTTCTGAGGCTTCCTCCTTTCCTTTCATTTGAGGATTGTTTCTTTGTCTTCCCCTTGTTTGTGAGACTCTTCTTATTAGCCTCAGCTTCTAAATTGATCTGTTCTGGTTCCCTGGATTTATGGTATGAACTTCTGTGGTATTATACCTGTGAGATTCAGTGGTGCAGTTTCCTTGATCTCCCAAGCTCACTGGTCTTGAGCTGTCATTTAAGTTGGCTCTATGTTTGTCTTTAGGTTTTGATTGTTGTTGGGTCTTTCTTTGGTGGGTCCTTCCCACCAGCTGGTTAATTGAGGGTCACTCTGCCCCCCACCTCTTGTATTTTGTTTGTTGGTGAGGGCAGGTTGTGTTGAAACTAGTTCTTCTGTGTGTACAAAGTTTTGAGGCTTCTCTCTCACTCTTGTTCAGTTGTTTGTTCTGGGTAATTTCTCCACTATTTAGTTGTATTTCTAGATAGGTCCTTTATTGAGGTTAGTGTGGCTTCCACTCCCTCTTTCACCTTCTTCTATTGTTATCTATTGGTGGTTCTTTTGTTGTTGGGTTTCCTCTTCCAGCGGGTATCCTGTTGTTCACAGCTTCCACCTACTCTTTTTTGTGATCAGTTAGAGGGGTAAGGCAAAATGGTTTAAGACAGCAAGAGAGTATTCTGTGATATTTACAGTAGCAGTCAGTAGAGAAGAGATAGGAGATTTTTTGGCTATGTATAGTGTTAACCATGATATTCAACCCAACTAGCCACTTTTTAGAAAGGATGGAAAGAAGATAAAGTTCTTGTTGGGGAGGGAAGGGTTATGAGTTGGATCTAGAAGGCAGTGAGGTTGTGGGAAATTAGATTCTGAGGTAAGGTGAGAGTAAAGGATAGTAAATAGGTGTAGTGTGTGAGAAAATAGAGTTAACCACTACAGTAATGGAGTTCAAGAAACAGTGAAGTGGGCTAAGATCTGGGAGGGGTGTTGTGTAGTATTTACAATTGTATGGAATAGCTATTATTTACAATAATATTAGATCAACAGTCATATGACAGAATCTATATGATGTGCATAACAAGAATAGGGAGTATAAGACCTTAAGTAGTGTGCTAATGGAACACAAGTGAAGAACAGTAAATTAGCAATACACTATGAAAGAGAGAATAGGGGAAACCTGTCAAATGATACAATATAACCAGCCAAGCAAAGGACACTAAACAGAAGGAAGAGGAATACAAAAATACTATTAAAATAAAAGATGTAAGAATAATGAAAAAATGATAATACAAATATGCAATGACTTGCAGGTTCTCTGTAATAGCAAAGTGAAATTGGTCTCAGTCTCTCAGCTGTTGGGATGCCCCCTCTTTAGGGCCAGTTCTGATCTTTTCACAGTTCCAGGGTTTTTTTGTGTCACTTGTGGGTATTAAAAAAAATCAGAAGAAGGAAGGAAGAAGAGATAAAATTGGAAAGAAAGGAAGAAAGAAAGAAGGAATGAAACAAGACCAAAAGAGAGAGAAGAAAAAGAAATTGAGAGAAAAAAATAAAAATGAAAAATTGCTTTAAAAAAAGAAGAAAAGAAAGAAAGAAAGAAGGAAGGAAGGAAGGAAGGAAGGAAGGAAGGAAGGAAGGAAGGAAGGAAGGAAGGAAGAAGGAAACTTCTTGCTCCTTTCAAACTGGCCACACTGTGTTTTCTAGTCTTGCTGGCTACAAAAGCTGAGGGGCTTTTCTCCCTTCTGGATCCTCCACACTCAGTCAGCCTCGAGCACACTCTCCCCAGAGCTAGCCTGGTGCCTCTCCGAGGATCCTTGGGTGTGGGATCCAGGCCTTACTCAGAGTGAACTCTCCCTGGGTTGCAGGCATGCACTCCACCAGGCCACCTCTGGCCCCACAGGTTTGCAGCTCACCCTTCCCGTGCCACCTTAGAAGCTCTGACCAGGTGGGTGGAGAGGAGGCCAGGGCGACTGCTGAAGGAGAATTCCCCAAACAGTGTCTCTTTTTCACTTTTTCTTTTTGAGAAATTCCTCCGGCTCAAGCCTGCCACTCTGTACAGCGACCTGGCCTGTCACACAGCCCAATTCTCCAGCCAGACTGGGGACTATCCGTTTCAGGGCCTGTCACAGCAGGACTCTCAACTCTCCTGAGCCACAGTCCACAGACTCTGCGGGTGCTCACAGCCCCTGTGTGTTTGCCACTTAGTCCTTATTCCCCTCTCTGCAACTTCAAGCAACCAGGTCTCTCCTGGTGATGCTCAAACCTTGTTTGGCAAGGGAGGGAGCAGTTGACCCAGCTCTCCCCCAAGAACCCTGTGGCAGACCCGGCAAGTGCTGGGCCTGGGGCTGCAGCCACCCTGGTCCCTGCACTGGTCCCTGGGACCTTATTGTCCTAAGCACTCTCCTTACCATCTGGTTTTTCAATGTCCCTTACAATTTTTGGTCTCCTATTTTCATATGCTGGGGTACTATTGGCTGTTTGCTCTGTTCCTCCATAAATAGGCTAGGTTTTTCTCCCATGTGTAAGAGGGGAATGGAATCTGCTCCCTTCTACCTCCCTGCCATCTTCCTCTATACAATCTCCAGTTCTTAATCCAAAACCACATGGTACCTTCTTATGGCTGGCCAGCAAGAGTCCTTTCACCCCCTTTTTTCCCCACATGGTCCTGCCAGATCCCTGTGAAGTCCCCATCCAACATAGCAACCCACCTTTTTGTTTAAATCCCAACTGGGAACCTCTTCCATAATCCCATTTCCAGCTCCTCCCACAATCAGCTAAACCTGCTAGTACAGTGTATTTTCTGCCTTTTTTTCTCTTTTTTTTCTCTCTCTTTTTTTGTTGTAGTAGTTGTTCAAGTACAATTGTCTCCATTTCCTTCCACAACTGCCTGCCCCAGCCATCCTCACCTCCCACCCTCCATCCTACCCTCCTTTGGCTTTGTCCATGTGTCCTTTATACATGTTCCTTGACAACTCTTCTCCCTTTTCTTTCTGCCATAGTTAGTCCAGGCAGGAGTAGCTCCATGATGCAGAAGCCGCCTCCAAGCCTCTGAGCTTCTCTCATAGGCACAGGAAGCCCCTCAGCCAACATCGCCTCACGGGTTAGAGCCATGCCCATCTCCCTGGCTCCAAGCACAGGCATAGCTTTTTAACATTAAAACACTGGCCAAGTTAACCCATTACAATGAAATATTAAATAACAATGTGTGGCCTGCATTGATCTAGAGTCATTTTGTAAGTAGTTTAAATATCAATGGAAAATACTATTAATGAGTTAAAGTTAGAGTGGACCACTATACCTTAGTAAAGTAAAAATAAGTCTTTGAAATCACCTAAGTACTCAAACATGTGGGACAGATTTATTTTAAAACATTAAGTCATGGGGTTTGGGAAGATGGTGGTGGGGTAGGAGGATATATTGCACATCTCCTCCCAGAACCAAATTGGAAATAAAACTAAAGAGAGGACTAGACACTCCCCAAAACCAAAGACTACCTGGAAAAGAGACTTTTAACCAAGGATGGGGGGGGCGGGAACACCACAACCATTAGGAAGGGTGAGGCTATTAAAGGGGCCAGCCGTTCACATGGCAGGCTGTCTGAGGCAGTGGTGCAGCTATGGGAGCCTCCCCTGCAAAGGAGAGAAGTTGGGACCACAAACTGGGCTCCCAAGCACAGAGCATCAATGCCAGCATCAGCAGGCTATGAGGCCCCCAGTGGTGAAAGGCCATGAGGTTTGTCTCTGCTGGGGAGAGAGGAGACATGTTGGAGAAAAAGCCACTATTTTTTTTTCTTCTTCCTTAATTCTTAAAGGGGCCAAAGCACAGGTTTGTTGTTCATGACCACTCACCTTGGGCCCAAGAGAAGGGAGTGTGGCACAGACTGGAGTGGCGTGAGGAGAGTCTGGAGCAGGAGACACAGGAGAGATGTGGGGCAGCAGCCATGGGCTTTTATGTGCTGGGATATACCCAGATTCTGCAGCAGCCATCTTTCTTGAGAAGAGCAAGCCCCTCCCAGGGGAAAAGCAGTTACCTTACCCTGTGGGATACCTATTCCCCTGCCCTCTGGAATCCTGGTTGCTCCACATGCATCTTTGTTTTCCTTTTTTGTGTTTAGTTCTGTTTCATCTTGTTTTGTTTGGGGGGGTTTTCTTCTTTCGTTTCTCCCATAATGCATCTGAACCCTTGCAGAGGAGACAATGTATGTGGACTCGGAGTGTGTCAGAGATAGGCTGTAGGGTGCAACATATCATACACTTTCCTGGGAAACAGACTAGAACTTTCCTCTCACAGGAGAGCCATAGAAACACCCACTCAGTTTCCAGCAGACCCAAAATTTGGGCTCTGAAGACTCCACCCATTAGCCTACATCAGGCCCACCCTGCTAAGTACTGGAAAAAAATTTCAGATAGACTCAAACTAGTGGCTTGAGGACAGGGGAACACCCACCATCTTCTCTGAAGTCTAAAAGGCACCTGCCAGGGATGATCCAGGAGTCCCAACTCCCCTCCTACAGAAGCCCTCTCAGAAACAGTTGGGTCTGCAACTAGTCTAAAACTGACAGCAGGACAGCAGGCAGAGGTGGATCCTACAGTGACTTGGGTTACTTGCTGATGACCCCCTAGACCCAGAGCTAATAAAACCCAGCTTGCAGAATAGCTGGGCCCATCCTGGCCCCAGCCAAGCCTGGAGGAATCAGCCACAAATTGTTGATCACTTGTAGCTTCAAACAGGCTGCCAAGGGCTAGACATGGACAGCACCTGACATTTGATTACACTAGCCTCAGACTACATCAGAGCCATATCCATAGGTAGAACCCAGCAGCATGCAAGATGTGGTGAGGGTTGAGCCTCTATGTCAGCAAGCTAGAGGGGAGACTGCACCAATGAACAAGCCAACAACATTCAAGACCCAACTCCAGCAGGAGAGCCCACATAACCTACATACAGGGCATTTTCAGAGCATCCAGATGAGGAGGTCAAGGAATCTGCACCACTGGGTTCCACAGGACTTATACCATGTAAGTCCACCCCACAATACATGGACTCAAAGCAGATCTATCTCATACATAGAAACAAATAAAAAGAGACAGCTAAAATTGGGAAACAAAGAAACAACCTCCAATCAAAAGAAAAGGAGGCATCCCCAGAAAAAGAGGTAAGTGAAATTGAGGCAAGCAAATTATCAGACATAAAATCCAAAGTAATGGTTATAAGGATGCTCAAGGAACTTAATGAAAACTATACCAGCATGAAAAAGGACATAGAAGCTATGAATAAGAACCAGTTGGAAATGAAGAATGCAATATCTGAAATGAAGAATATACCAGAATGAATTAAAATCAGGCTAGGTGAAGCAGAGGATGGAATCAGCAATTTGGAAGACAAGGTGAAAAACAACACCCAGTCAAAGCAAAAAAATGAGAAAAGACTTAAAAAGAATGAGGATAGTCTAAGAGAGCTTTGAGACAACATGAAACATAACAATATTTGCAGCATAGGGATAAAAATGACAGGAAAGAGAACAAGAGTTACAAAGCCTGTCTGAAGAAATAGTGACAGAAAATTTCCCTAACTTGGTGAAGGAGATAGTCACACAGGTTCTGGAAGTGCAGGGAATCCCAATCAAGATGAACCCAAAGAGGCCTACACCAAGACACGTCACAATTAAAATGGAAAAGTTTAAAGACAAAGAAAGGATCTTAAAGGCAGCAAGAGAGAAATAATTAGTTAATTGCAAGGGAGCTTTGATAAGACTCAGCTGATTTCTCAACAAAAACACTACAGACCAGAAGGAATTGGCATGAAGTATTTCAAGCAATGAAAAGCAAGGACCTGCAACCAACACTACTCTATCCAACAAGGCTCTCATTTAAAATGGAAGGTAAAATAAAGAGCTTCCCAGAAAAAAAAAAGCTAAAGAAGTACATTACCACCAAACCAGCATTGCAAGAGACTGTTTAAGAAGAAGAAAAGATAGAGAAAAGAATACGAGAACAAAGGGGAAAATGGCAATGAATAAATACCTAGCAATAATAACCTTAAATGTAAATGGTTTAAATGCTCCAACCAAAAGATACAAGGTAGCTGAATGGATAAGAAAACATGGCTCACATATACTGTCTACAAGAGAGCCATATCAGAAAAAAAAATGTTTACACAGGCTGAAAGTGAAGTAATGGAAAAAATATTCCATGAAAATGGAGGCAAAGGGAAGCTGGCATAGAAATATTTCTGACAAAATAAACTTGAAAACAAAGACCATAACAAAAGACAGAAAGGTCATGACATAATACTTAAGGAGTCAGAACAACAAGAGGTTATAACCCAAGTACACATATAAGCACCCAAAATAGGAGCACCAAAATATTTAAAGAAAATCTTGAAGGACTTTTAGAAATAGATCCACAGCAGTACAGTCATTGTAGGGGATTTCAGCACCCCATTGTCAACAATGGGCAGATATTCCAGACAAAAAATGAACAAGGATATAGTGGCTTCAAGACACATTAGATCAGTTTTGTGAGCATTTTGATTACCAGGGCTTTAAATTCTCCATCAGATAGGTTAGCTATCTCCTCATTGCTTAGCTCTCTTTCTGAAGCTTTGCTCTGTTCTTTCATTTGTGTCATATTTCTTTGTCTCGGCACACATGTTAAGTTGTAAGGGGGTGGGGGCTTAGGTATTCACCAGGGCAGGGCAACTCTCCTTGCTGTGATGCTGTGCTGCCTGTGGGGGAGGGGCCAGAGAGGGAACAATGTGGCTCGCCTGCTGGGCACTAGCCCACTTTCCAATGAACTCTGTGTGAGACTGGGAGTTTCTCCTACTGGGGCAAATGGTATAGTCCATGGTCAGTTCTGAATGTGTTTCCCATTCAGCCAGCCCTGCCTGCAAGGTCCACCACTTCATCACAGTTTCTCTCAGCTGGCCCCACCCTCTCAATCCACCACCTTGCCCTGGGTTCTTAACGGTCTGGTTGCTCTGTTTGACTGTTTCTTTAACTCCTTGGTTGTCAGAGATCCATGCAGTCTGATTTTCTGTTACTTCTGGTTGTTTATTGATTTTACATTGGTTCTTATCCTCCTTTTGCTTGTGCAAGGAAGTGAAGAGTTTCTACCTACACCTCCATCTTGGCCTGAGCTCTCCCAGGTTTTTATCAGTTTCCTGATTTTTAATTGTAAACCCTTTCAAAAGTCCCCAGACTAGGGGGGTAGGACTGATTGTTCACTATTAGCATAACACCCACCACAAGATTTTCCATTTGCTATGAATGTTTACCAGAGAATGTTGCCTCAGAAACATATGATATACTGAATGAGCTTTGTCGAAAAATGAAAAAACAAATGAAAGATACCCAAAATGAAATAAAGCAAAATATTCAGGGAACCAACAGTGACAGGAAGGAAACCAGCACTCAAAGCAACAATTTGAAGCAAAAGGTAGAAATAAACATCCAACTGGGACAGAATGAAGAAACAAGAATCCAAAAGAATGAAGATAGGCTGAGGAATCTCTGGGACAACCTGAAATGTTCCAATATCCAAATTATAGGGGTGCCAGAAGGACAAGAACAATAGCAAGAAATTGAAAACTTATTTGAACAAATAATGAAGGAAAACCTCCCCAATCTGCCAAGGGAAATAGACTTCCAGGAAGTCCAGAGAGTCCCAAAGAAGTTGGACCCAAGGAAGAACACACCAAGGCACATCATCGTTAAGTTACCCAAGATTAAAAAGAAAGAGAGAATCTTAAAAGCAGCAAGAGGAAAGGAGACCTACAAAGAAGTTCCCATAAAACTATCAGCCGATTTCTCAAAAGAAACCTTACAGGCAAGAAGGGGCTGGAAATTCAAAGTCATGAAAGGCAAGGACCTACATCCAAGATTACTCTATTCAGCAAAGCTATCATTTAAAATGGAAGGGCAGATAAAGTGCTTCTCAGATAAGGTCAAGTTAAAGGAGTTCATCATCACCAAGCCCTTGTTATATGAAATGTTAAAGGGACTTATGTAAGGAAAAAAGTTTGTCAAAATATGAACAGTAAAATGACAACAAATTCACAACTATCAACTGGACCAAAACAAACAAACAAACAAACAAACCCAGAAACAAACAATTAGAACAGAAACAGAATGACAGAAATAGAGATCACATGGAAGGTTATCAGCAGAGAGGAGGTGGGGGAGAATTGGAAAAAAGGTTCAGGGAATAAGAGGCATGAATGGCATGTACAAAATACACAGGGGGATGTTAACAATATTATAGGACATGGAGAAGCCAAAGAACTTATATGTACAACTCATGGACATGAACTAAGTGGGGTGGGGGAATGCTGGTGGAAGGGCATGTGCAGGGTGGAGGGAAATAACAGGGAGAAAAAAATGGGACAACTGTAATAGCATAATCAATAAAATATACTTAAAATATGATAAAACTGGAGCTATTATTTGACCCAGCAATCTGCTGCTGGGCATATACCCTAAGAATAATAAAACACCAATTCAAAAGGATTTATACACTAACATGTTTATAGCAGCACTATTTACAATAGCCAAGTGCCAGAAATAACCTAAATGCCCATCAGTAGATGAGTTCATAAAAAAACTGTGGTACATCTACACAATGGAATACTAAGCAGCATGAAGAAAGAAATAAGGAATTCCTCCTTTTTGCAACAGCTCAGATGGAACTGGAGAGTATTGCACTAAATGAAATAAGCCAGTTGTTGAAAGAAAATTACCATGATCTCACTTATAAGAGGAATCTAATGTACAAAATAAACTAATGAGTAAAATAGAACCAGAGACATAGAATCATGGAACAGACTGGCACCTGTAAGAGGGAAGGGAGGTGGTGGGGATTGATTGAAAGAAAGTGAAGGGGTTAATCAAAAACATATATGAAGGGCCCATAGACATGAACAATGATGATGGGACTGATTATGGAAGTGGGGGACAGGCTGGGTGGAGAGGGGCAATGGGATGAAAAAGTGAGACAACTGTAATAGCACAAAAAATAAAACAAAACACAAATGGGAAAACAAACTTTAACTTCAGCAAAATCAGAATATTTAGTTTTAACTTTTCTCCAAAATGAAACAAATAAACCGTTATTTCCAAAATGTATCTTTAATTCTTCATCAGAAGTAAGTTTGGACAATTTGTCCTAAAAAGTTCAATTTAAAATTAGTTTAACTTTCAGTAAAAGAATAGATTCATATATAGATACACATATATATTTTATTTATTTATTTATTTATTTATTTATTTTTATTTATATATTTATATATATTCATAACATTGTCCTGTGGAGAAAACCTTATTTAGTGTCATGGTTCATAGATATTTTGAAAGAAACTAAAACCCTCTAGGAGGTCATAATTTCAAGTCTACCTCCTGTTCAGAAAGTTCTGTGCTTTGAATAATACATTTAAGAGACTAATGCATAAGATGACATGCTGCTACTTGAGCACTCTTTAAAAAGCTGTTTAAAAATCAGGACTAAACTGACCTTTTAGTTTAATTGGTCCAACTTGCCCAAAATAGGTTTATTCAGTAGATTTGCACAGGAAAGATAAGTGAAGGGAGAAGAGAGAGAACTGACAAGAAATAGAGAAATAAAAGCTGTCTGAATGTTTAAACTGGGAGAATCCTAAATTAAAGTCAGATTACTTATTGCTTGTCACTTTAATGAAGCCCATGCAGCAAATGCATGCACTTCATCTGGTTGGAAAACAGCTATCTTTTTTTTATTTCTCAAGTTTCCCCAAGCTTGCATAAGTAGCACCACACTTTATCTTCCTGACTATGTGTATATACTTCCCAACAATCTTGCCATGTGATCTATCACTCCAAAGGATCAGTTTTGTGGCAAGTGTAGTCATGAGTACATTTCATGTTACATCTCAATTTATCACAAAATATGATAATAAGTGGCTTATGTACAAAAACTGAATCTGTACAGATATGGAAGCCTTTTAAAAAAACATTTCCTTTTAAGTAGTCTTTATATTACCAGTCAACATGTATTCTGGGCTCCCATTCTGGGGCAACCACTACTAAGTGATGACTGTTGTAACAGGGCCAAGAAGCCTAGTACACTGCTAAGTCCCACCACCATCCATTCACCACAAGAGCCAAAGAGAGGTAGGAATTGGGAGGGAAGTTGTGAGCATTTTTGTGACTCAGAACCCACCTTTTCCCTGCAGTTGTTACTTACCCTCCACTTTCACATCTGGAAATGCAAATACCCTGACACCTCATGACAAGTCATTTTATTCATGTCTAGAAAGTGAGTTGTGAATAATAAATATTTATACAAGGGCTTCCAAGGTTTCCTTTTAATATTAAGGAGGAAAAATAATGGGTTTTCAAGTAAGATCCAAAGATTGCTTGTATTATTAAAACTGAGAGATGTGGAGAGGGACACATCTAAAGCCTTGTTCTGCTCTTTCCTACTTGTCAGTTGATGACTCCAGAAGCCTGTCTTTCTTCCCCAGTGATGATGCCAAGGCAGTTAGTTGTGCACCTTATTTAATGAGAATTAATTAGTATTTTTAAGATGAAAAATTTTGAAGAAATACATGTGATTGAGCCAAGTTTTCTCTGTGCCATTTACATCTTTGTTTTACCCAAGCACCAAGGGAAAACATATTTCTCTTAAATGTGATTCTCTGTTTAATAACTGCATTGCATGATGTACTTCAGAAGGAGAAAATGTTACAACTTTTCAAATGAAAGTAAAAATTCTTTTTGACCTTCTGTCAGGATTTCTCTTCTCCAAGTAATGTCCTTGTGGCTCATCCCTCACACTACTTTTGCCAGTCTTCTCCAATGACCTGTAATTCTTGGCAAACTTAGTTTAATTTGCATAGCTTCTTCCCAGGCAACTATATACAGATGCTTCTCAAATTACAGTGGAGTTATGTGCCAATAAACCTACCACAAGTTGAAAATATCTTAAGTCAAAAATGCTTTTAATGCACCTAACCTACTGAACATGATAGTTTACCCTAGCCAGTTTTTGCTGAATGTGTATTGCTTTCACATAATCATAAAGTGGAAGAATCATTAAGTAGAACCATTGTTAAGTTGAGGACTACCTATACTTTCTATGTATATTTTGTATTCAAAATAGAGTCAGCTTCACATAAAAGTAAGTTTTTAGGTGACACAGTTTTTCACTTTGGTGAAAGCATGGTTTCCAAAGTGATTTCTAGTGATTGAGAAACCATGCATATTTTAGAAGACTCTATTTTCTTTACCAATGAATTGAAAACTTTTCTCAGTAATTGTATCCAAAGTAACACATGTGCAATGTTTTAGGCCCTCAAATTCTTTTCAGGAGATGCTGCTGAGTTGTGTAGCCTTCTTCAGGAGGAGCTAATGGAGCTTTCATTCACCTTGGTTATGTACACCCACATTGTATCAGGAGATGTGGGCATTTTATATTCTCTTTGAATGTACTGACATTCTCAAAGCTGATGTGTCAGTCCGTCTATGGCATCAAATGAGGACCTCAACAAGCTTTAGTTTCAAAACCAGCAAACAACTATGACAAAAGCAATCCTCTAGTGTGTCCAGTCCTCATTTTGGAAAGTTCTAGAATCATTTTAGACAGCATAAGAAAGCTATTTTGCCAGAGACCAGCCTACCATGAAGAAAGTGACTGGGGCTGGTGTGAGGGAATGATCTTCTTTCCTTTTAGTTTGTGCCATGAACCCAGTACAGACTTCCACATGTTCCTGCAGATCCCTGCCTCATTTTGTAGAGGGCATGCCTTCAGTCCATACAGAAAGCCCTGTTGTTGCACTAATGGTCATGCCAGCTGCATTGTATGCAGAGCCTTACACCTCTTTTACCCCTAAGATACTTTCTCTCCCATATCTCTGAGCCCTGGACCCAGGTGCATGTCTGCTCCCCTCTCAGTCAGGTCTTGGATACCAACAATGTAGGTACTATAGGCTCAAAGATGTTGAGGTAAAAGGGGCCTGAGTCCAATATTCTTATTTAAATTATCCTTCTTTTCTGTCCCCATATCCTTTGCATGGGCCCTCCAGAAACCCTGGAGACAAAACAGCTTGTAATAGAATCCTTAACAGGTGTGTACCTGAGAATCACCTGGGAAGAATTTTCAAATTCAGGCTCCATAGAGAGCCATTGACTTGGCAGTTGTAAGGTGGAACTCCCAAGGTGATTCTGATGTGCAGACCTGGTCAAGCACCTAATACCATGTGGCACTCTCTCTTGAGCTGAAGGTACTTATGTTTTGCTCATCTCTCTCACCAAACTATGAGCTCCTTGAAGGCAAGAACCATGTCCTATTCTTCTTTGAATCTTATGGTATTTGTAGAAGAAGCGGGAAGTTCTTCTGAGAAAGCCAAGTCTGATGAACGTGAAATGACTTAGCCAAGGCTACACATAATGAATTTGTTGCACAGTTAACCCTAAGACTCTGATCATCTCACTCAAGTTGACTGTTCTATTATTCCGGTACTGATATCTAAAGTTTACCTTCTAATATTATGATATATATACATCCTCTTTCTAATGGGACCTAACCCCTGATAGCAGCCTATATTACATCCTAAAAATCACACTGCCCACCTGGCAGCTTCTTGTTACCCTCCAGTTTTTTCTCTTACTACCCATGGCATGGTGGAGATTCTTTATCCCCCAAAATATACTGGTGGTGCCCTCCCAGAGGCCAGAGAAACCAGAATTCATCTCCTAAAGCATTATAAATTAACACCAACTTTTCAATCAGTTCTGAAGATTATTGTTAAATTTTGCATGACTCTGTTCCTTGGTATATAAAAGAGCATAACATTACTAAAGATCTAGTGAGATCTTTTTGATTTATGTGAACTAATGAGGAAAGAAGCTTTATGTTGACTGAATACTGAAGCACATATTGAACATATGTGAAAGTGACAGGCTAACAAATATATTTTAACAAAAAAAAATTTCCCTAAGAATTAATAGGTTTGATGAGTAATCTTTATTAGAGGATTCAAAGCCTCTACCATCATATTTATTAAATTATGTTTTCAACTCATCTTTTATTTTGTGGCCCTAGATAGATGTCCAATTATAGGCAATATAGTGATTGTAGTCAGAGAATCAGAGGACGATTTCTTCCTGTGTCCTTACTTTCCTCCCTTAGACCATAGTATCTTATACTAATCTCTAGTGTAGCACTCATAACATAGTACTACAAGTATTTGTCTTCATGACTGTGTCATCTACTAGATTCCAGGCAACATAAGCACAGCAAGCCCTATAAAGTAGATGCTATTTTCCCCCTACGTACATGATATAAAACAGGCTGCCACCCAGTTTTCAAGATTATCTTCAAGGACAATCTTAGGACAAACTCATGAGTATTTGCTATAAGAGAAAGATGTCTCATTGTGTTTTGGAGAGCAAAATCTTGTATTAAAGTGCTAATTTTTCCAAAATATGTTTGCTCCTACATGTTTAAAGTGCTGACTGAAATTAAATTAGAGCGTTTCTGTATTATGAAAGTTGTGCTTTCCCCTGACTGGCATAGCTCAGTGGATTGAGCGTGGGCTGGGAACCAAAGTGTCCCAGGTTCGATTCCCAGCCAGAGTACATGCCTGGGTTGCAGGCCATAACCCCCAGCAACCACGCATTGATGTTTCTCTCCCTCTCTCTCTCTCTCTCCCTCTCCCTTCCCTCTCTAAAAATAAATAAATAAAATCTTTAAAAAAAAAAAAGAAAAAGAAAGTTCTACTTTCCAGCAGCCATTGGAAAGTTGTAGGATAAATGAAATTTATCATCACAAAGTAAATACCCAGGCATTTTTGATTGATTAATTGGAGTCTTCCCATTTCCACCTTTGGCCTGCTTTTGTCAGTCCTACCATGTGCTCAGCATTGCTTGTCCTCCTCACGGTGGCACCACACTCTAGCTATAAGACGGCTCATGTGCTAGCATTCCCTTGAGTGACTTCCATATATGGGAATGCTGCACCCAAAATAGTGACTTTCTACTGTGGGATTTCAGAGTTCATTTGACCATGTCCTCAGTGACAACACCTACTCAGCCAACATGTTAGGTAAACCTGGATTCAAATCAGAACTTGGACTTGATGGTATGATTTGCACTTTTAAATTATGCTGCAAGC
Organism: Phyllostomus hastatus; assembly: GCF_019186645.2. Classification (NCBI taxonomy): domain Eukaryota; kingdom Metazoa; phylum Chordata; class Mammalia; order Chiroptera; family Phyllostomidae; genus Phyllostomus; species Phyllostomus hastatus. The sequence goes on from NW_025334041.1 coordinate 46,480,433, forward strand.
CAAAAAAGGGGCAATTGCTTTGAACTTCAGTCTCCTTTATAGCAAGAGCAAATTTATTTTCAGTACCTGTCTTGGTTTATCTTGGGATAGATGTCAAATAGCTGCATTGTCTCTATTATCATCAGTTTCCACCAACAGAACTATTTCTCATAAGCTCTAGGCTGCTTTCTTATGAACTCACATACATGAATATACACACTACATAAATATACACCCTACCTTCTAATAATTATTCTGGAGTGCTAGCTGTTCTTATTTTATAAAAAAAAAATCAGACATTCTCACATTACTCAGATATCGTGCCTTTAGTGTTCACCTGGTAAAAGAAAGAGCTCTTCTGGAAAACCCAGCAAATGTGAATAAGAGTAGCATCTGAGACAAAATGTTAATTTGATTATATTTTACAATCTGCTTAAATTCATGTTGCCTTAATATTAAAAACCTTTTAAAAACTCTTTCAGCAACTTTGTCCTAAATGGTTTATGATATCAGTAATTTTATGCTTTTCATTTTTATATGATGTCCTGAAGTGTCTACTTTAGACAATAATAAAAAGGCCATAAGTTATCATAAAAAGTTCAGAATTTTTCATTTCATCCAGTCAAGAGGCCATAAATGATTCTCCATTTAACCAAACTGTTTCCTCTGTTTTTCAATCTTCAGTCAATGGCAGAAGATGAAGTACGGAATGAAGTTCTATGTTTCAGCACAAATCCATCCTTTGCCTCTTTACAGTGTAGCCATCTCATCTCAGAAGCCCCTGGGAAGTGGTTCCCAAGCCTTTCCTTAAGCACATGTAGTTATAAGAAAAGTGCTCATTGAATTGAGACAAAAATCTGCTTCCCTATTTTCACCAATTAACCTGGATTCTGCCTTGAAAAGAAACACTCCATTTATTTCCTCCTTTTTCCCCTCTGGCAACCCTGTAGGTATTTACAGACAATCAAGTCTTCTCCAGGCTAAACATACTCTACTCTTTTTCTTCCTTAAGAGGAATGGTGTTCAGTAGATTTATCACCCTGATGATTCTCTAGATGCACTCTATTTTGGTAAAAAAAATATTTTTTAAGTTATACCTTTTCTTATTTAAAAAAAATCCAAGAATATGCAATATGAGGAGTAGAATATAAAAACCTTCTAAGATCTTAATACTCCCTCCCCAAACAACCACTCTGAGCCATTTGGTGGATATTTTTCTGGCTGTCAGTCTGTCTTAAACTGTAGATTTTAACTGAGTAATTCTCTTCCTTTAACAGATACACCACCTGAGTTTTGAAAAAACATGTTTCAGACCAAAAAGTATAGTGGTATTTTTAGAATTCTCCCCACAGATTTGCATTTATATTTTGTTATAAAGACAGAATCTTACAAGTAACATACAACTATAATTTTAGGCCCATCTATGGTTCATCTTTTGGAGGTAGTTTGGAAGCAAGCAGAAAATGTGGATATTGAACTCAAATGATCAAATCTGAGTTCAAAAAAATCAATATTCTACATGAGAAGAGGAAGAATGCTATAGCTTCATGATCTCAATTGGGGCATGAAAATCAAGGTTTGCGGGGATATTTCCTTGTTTTCAAACACTAAGAATAATGTTGTCCAACAATTCTTATATAACCCAATGTCATAGAACTACATTTTCTATTTCTCCTAGAAAAATATGATCTATGTTGCATTTCTGCTTGATAATTTTTCATAAGAGCAAAAATGGTTCTTATTACTCCACTAATTAGCTAACTTATAGCACATATTTCCAAACAGTACTCTATTTTTAAGCATTAATCTTGTATAGGAATTAAAGTAGATCAGTGTTCTCATAAGTCTGGAACTTTATCCTTGTTATTACAGAAGGTGATTTTAGGTATTAGGCACCAAACTAAATAACGCTGAATTATAAATGAGAAAAGCATTTCTTCTTCAATTATCTTTCACTTTTGTTAGTTAAAAAAAGAACAAAGTCACCAACATTAATTAGTTTCTTTTTAAATAGAAGGAGTGGGTATTCAACAGAACAGAACAGAGAGCCCAGAAATAAGCCCAAGTCTCTATGGTCAATTAATATTTGACAAAGGAGGCAGCAACATAAAATGGAGTAAAAATAGCCTCTTCAACAAATGGTGTTGGGAGAACTGGACAGCCATGTGCAAAAAAAATGAAACTTGAGCACCAACTTACACCTTATACAAAAAATAAATTCAAGGTGGATAAAAGACTTAAATATAAAACATGACACCATTAAAGTCCTAGAGGAGAACGTAGGTAGGAAAATCTCAGATATTTCACGAAGAAACTTTTTTACTGACGTGTCCCCTAGAGCAAGGGACATAAAGGAAAGAATAAACAAATGGGACCTCATCAAAATTAAAAGCTTCTGCACAGCTAAAGAAAACAGTATCAAAATTAAAAGAGAACCAACTGTATGGGAAAACATATTTGCCAATGATACCTCAGACAAGGGTTTAATCTCCAAAATACATAAAGAACTTACAAGACTGCACTCTAAGAAAACAAGGAACCCAATTAAAAAGTGGGCAAAGGACTTGAACAGACACTTCTCCAAGGAGGACATACAGAAAATCCAAAGACACATGAAACGATGTTCAATATCGCTAGCTATCAGAGAGATGCAAATTAAAACCACAATGAGATACCACTTCACACCAGACAGAATGGCCATCATAAACAGCAACAAACAACAAGTGTTGGAGAGGTTGTGGAGAAAAGGGGACCCTAGTGCACTGCTGGTGGGACTGCAGACTGGTACAACCACTATGGAAAGCAGTATGGAACTTCCTCAGAAAACTAAAAATGGATCTGCCTTTTGACCCAGCAATTCCACTGCTGGGACTCTATCCTAAGAATACTAAAACACCAATTCAAAAGAATCTATGCATCCCAATGTTCATAGCAGCACAATTTACAATAGCTAGATGCTGGAAGCAACCAAGATGCCCATCAGTAAATGAATGGATCAAAAAACTATGGTACATTTACACAATGGAATTCTATGCAGCAGAAAGAAAGAAGGAGCTCCTACCCTTTGCAACAGCGTGGATGGAGCTGGAAAACATTATGCTTAGCGAAACAAGCCAGGCAGTGAAAGACAAATACCATATGATCTCACCTTTAACAGGAACCTAAACAACAAAACAAAGAAACAAGCAAAATATAACCAAAGACACTGAAATAGAGGCCAGTCTGACAGTGCCCACAGAAGAGAGTAGAGGGAATTTAAGGGGACAGTGGGAAGGGTTCACAGGAACAAACTTAAAGGACACAGGGTCATAATCTAAGGGGAGGGTGGTAATGGGAGGGAAGTGGGAAGGCGTGGGAGGGGGTATTGGATTGGGAGTAAAAAGGAGAAAACTGTATTTGAACAATGATTAAAATAAAAAAAATAAAAAATAAAAAAATAAAAATAAAAATAAATAAAAATAAACAAAATTTTCACCTCAAAAAATAAATAAATAAAAATTTAAGAAAATGAAAAAAAAAGAGTGGGTCTTGTCCTATACAACTTTTGGCTGACCACAAGATTTAGCTAGAATTAAATAGAATTTTTCATTATATTTATGTTAACAATTACCTTATATTTATGGCAATCAATATTTGTTTTCTATGGAAAAAGTAGTATAGGAAGTTCCCTTTAAATCAATTCATTTAGAGAAGAACAGTGAAATTATTTAAAGAAAAATATTAAATAAATAATATTCAGATGGTATTTGACTATTAAATGGTATATGGATGAATTTAGGAAACTGAGATTTAAAGGAAATACCAACTAGTAGGAGATCATTTTCCATGTAGGTGTTTGCTCCACTTGGAACTATTTTGTCCCTCCTATTCTCAGTTAGTCATACTTATGTCTGTCACTACACGGTCTTTTCCTCCTAACAGCAAGAATTCTGGGTATAGGCTCAGAGAAGCCAGTTACTGTGTTAGTCTTTCCTCAATAAGCTCTTTTCAGTAGCCCTTCCTGATTTTTTTTTAAAAAGAGTTATTAGTGGGTAACATTCCTCTTCTTTCTCAATACTATCATTTACTCTGGCCACAGTACTTTGCATGGGAAAACTGCATGTTCATGCTCCTCTCCCTTTAAGAATTCCCCATCAAAGATTTCTCCTTTGTCTTTGTTAAAAAGGAATAGTATTCTGCTTTAATTTTGGTGTCAGTGAGAATGACATCCATTCACAAAGGAGCATGAATTGGAAGAGGCAGAAAATGGAATGACTAACATTTGTAATGAAAGATTATTGTATTGCGGCTTGAAAATATTTATACTAATTCATATCTCTTTATTGTCTTCAAAGCAATGTAAGTGGACTAAAAAAATAGGTAACTATGAAAAACCCCAGCAAAATTTTTACTGAATTTATTGGGATGACATTGGTTGAAAAAATTATATAGGTTCCAAGTATATAACTCTATAATACTTCATCTGAATGTTTTATTGTGTTCATCAACCCAAGTTAACTCCCCTTCTATCACCATCCATCTCTCCTTTACACTCTTCTACCTCTCCCCATCCCCCTTTCCTCTTGTAATCAGCATATTGTTGTCTGTGTCTATTAGTTTTTTTTTCTTTGCTTAGTCCCTTCACCTTTTCACCCTGCCCCCAAACCCCTTCCCCTCTGACAGCTGTCAATCTGTTCTCTGTATCTATGAGTCTGTTTCTATTTTGTTTGTCAGTTTACTTTTTCATTATATTACACATATAAGTGAAATAATATCATAGTAGTCTTTGACTGGCTTATTTAATTTAGCATGATACTCTCCAGGTCCATCCATGCTGTCACAAAAGTTAAGATTTCCCTCTTTTTATGACAGTAGTATTCCATCGTGTAAATGTACCACAGCTCTTTTTATTCACTCATCTACTGATAGGCACTTGGGCTGCCTCCAAATATCCACTATTGTAAATAATGCAGCAATGAACAACAAACAGGGGTACATACATTCTTTGGAATTAGTGTTTCCAGTTTCTTTGGATATATTCCAAGAATTGGAATTGCTGGGTCATAAGGCAGTAGACACTTTTCCAAAGAGAATATACTGATGGCCAATAGACATATGAAAAGATTTTCAAAATCTTTTGAGAATCAGAGAAATGCAAATTAAAACTACAGTGAGTCACCTCACACCTGTTAGAATGGCTATTGTCAATAAATCAACAAACAAGTGTTTTTGAGGATGTGGAGAAAAGGGAACCCTTGAGCACTGTTGATGGGAATGCAGACTGGTGCAGCTACTGTGGAAAGCAATATGGAGTTACCTGAAAAAATTTAAGAAATTGTAGAATTTCCCATTAATTTAAGTATTATATCGAGTTTTCTAATTATGTTTACCGCTAATGATTGTCAACCAAAGAAAATCCAACTAAGAGAGAGTTTGTCTACTTGAGAACACCATTATTTCAACTGAAAAGAAACATGTAATGTCAGTCCATTGCCATACATGCTCATACACTAAATTTTATAAGGGGCAGAGACAGGGATAGGAACAAACTGTGATGGATAAAGAACATAAAAACTCTATAGTATCATTAATGGGTAAATACTTTTTAGGGCATTAGAATAGAGAAAAAGACACTTAAATAAAATTATGCTGAAAATATAACTATCATCTTTTTATTCAGAAAATCCCTTAAAGGATTTTACATTTTTAAAGTAAGTGTTTGGCAAATGCTAAATCTGTGAAAAACTGCTCAAAGCAAACAACAGCTTTCACAGTATCTAATCCTACTGAAATCTTTTAGCAGGTAAGGGAGAGGAAATAGCAAATGCCCTCTAAAAATAAAATAAAAATATTCTGTAAGAATTTGAGGGTAGTAAACATGAGTATTGTCAAAAATCCATCTATATTATGTTTTCTTGACAAATAGAAGCCTAACTATTTTAAAGCGGTATGACATGTGGGATCTTTTTTAACTTTGTAAAGCTTAGTTTAAGAATTTGTTTATTTACAATTTCCCTGAGTTTTTCATACTCTTAGAGTGTTGTACATGTAACTGTTCTAGAGAAAGAGAAGGCAACTGGATTTAAAGCAGAGCAGCCCTAGAATACCACTTGGATAACATGTTGCTCTATGCATGCAGGTCCTGTGGAAAGGGTGAGAAAGGGCACTGGTCCATTTTAACCACAATATAATCTTTGATAGTTTTACTAAAAAGTGGCCACTGCTTTTTTTCACCTTTTTTGTTGTTCAAGTACAGTTGTCTACATTTTACCCCTGCCACTTCCCCGCACCCCAGCCATCCCCACTTCCCGCACTTGGTCCTACCCGCCTTTGCTTTTGTTCATGTGTCTTTTATACATGTTCCTGAAAACCCTTCTCCCTTTCCCCACCGATATCCCCTCCCACCTCCCCTCTGGTTACTGTCAGTTTGTTCTTTATTTCAATAACTCTGGTTATATTTTGCTCACTTGTTTGTTTTGTTGATTAGGTTCCACTTATAGGTGATATCATATGCTATTTCTCTATCACTGCCTGGCTTATTTCACTTAGCATAATGCTTTCTGGATCCATCCATTCTGTCACAAAGTGTAGGAACTCCTTCTTTCTGCTGTGTAGTATTCCATCATGTAAACATACCATAGTTTTTCGATCCACTCATTTACTGATGGGGACTTAGGTTGCTTCCAGCACTTGGCTATTGTAAATTGTGCTGCTATGAACATTGGAGTACATAGGTTCTTTTGAATTGGTGTTTCAGTGTTCTTAGTGTATAGTCTCAGCAATGGAACTGCCAGGTCAAAAGGCAGTTTCATTTTTAGTTTTCTGAGGAAATTCCATACTGTTTTGCACAGTGGCTGTACCAGTCTGCATTCCCACCAACAGTGTACTAGGATTGTACTAGGATTCCCTTTTCTCCACATCCTTTCCAACATTTGTTTTTTGTTAATTTGTTTATGATGGTCATTCTGACCCATGTGAAGTGATATCTCACTGTAGTTTAAATTTGCATCTCTCTGATGGCTAGTGATGCTGAACATTTTTTCATATATCTCTGGGCCTTGTGTATGTCCTCCTTGGAAAAGTGTCTGTTCAAACTCAATATTCAGAAATTGAAGGCATTTTTTATACACCAACAATGAAATATCAGAAACAGAAATCAAGAAAAAATTTCCATTTACCATAGCAACAAGAAAAATAAACTACTTAGGAATAAACCTAGCCAAGGAGGTAAAAGACCTGTACTTAGAAAACTATACAACACTGGAGAAAGAAATTAAGGAAGACACAAATAAACAGAAGCGTGTACCATGTTCGCAGATTAGAAGAATTGACATCATCAAAATGTCCATACTACCCAAAGCAATTTATAGATTTAACACAATCCCTATTAAAGTACCAATGGCATATTTCACAGATATAGAACAAACATTTCAAAAACTTACATGGAATCATAAATGACCCCAAATAGCCACAGCAGTTTTGAGAAAGAAGGACAAAGTAGGAGGGATCACAATACCTGATATGGTCATTGCTTTTGATAATAAATATTAACCCTTTAATCATTATAAACATCTACTAGAACTAATAACTTACTTATTCATACATTTGTTTCTCAGAGAATGAAAATGAAACACATACTGCAAAAGACTTTCTTTAAAAAATGGCTAAGGCTCTGGCTGGTATGGCTCAGTTGGTTGGAACATCCTTCTGTAACCAAAAGGTTGAAGATTTGAGTCCTGGTCAGGGCACCTATTTGGGTTGTGGGTTCCATTCTCAATCTCTGGTCCAGGCTGGTACAATCCTCAGTCCAGGCAAATACAATCTCCAGTCTGGGAACTTTCAGGAGGCAATGTACCGATGTTTCTCTCTCACATCGATGTTTCGCTCTCTTCCTTCCTCTATCTCTAGGCAATGAGAAAATGTCCTCAGGTGAGAATTAAAAAAAAAAACGGAAGGAATAATGGGGAGAAAGTGTGGAAAGGTTTTCAGGAACAACTATAAAGGACACATGGACAAAACCAAGTGGGGTGGAATCAGGGGAGGGAGGTGGGGATGGCTGGGGTTGGGAGAGTGTTGGGGAAAAAATGCAGACAACTGTACTTGAACAACAATAAAAAAAAAGTGGCTAAGAATATTTTGCATATTACCAATTATTTGTGTGGGTGTGTGACATTTTTTATAAATATATTTTATTGATTATGCTATTACAGTTGTCCCATTTTCCCCCTTCCTTCCCCTCCACCCTGCACACCCTCTCCCACCCACATTCCCCCCTTTAGTTCATGTCCATGTGTCATAAGTTCTTTAGCTTCTAGATTTCCCATACTATTCTTGCCCTCCCCCTGTCTATTTTCTACCTACCATCTATGCTACTTATTCTCTGTACCTTTTCCCCCTCTCTCCTCCTCCCACTCCCCTGTTGATAACCCTCCATGTGATCTCCATTTCTGTGGCTCTGTTCCTGTTCTAGTTGATTGCTTAGTTTGTTTTTGTTTTTGTTTTAGGTATGGTTGTTAATAATTGTGAGTTTGCTGTCCTTTTACTATATATGTTTTTTATCTTCTTTTTCTTAGATAAGTCCCTTTAACATTTCATAAAATAAGGGCTTGGTGATGATGAACTCCTTTAACTTGACCTTATGTGAGAAGCACTTTATCTGCCCTTCCATGCTAAATGAACGCTTTGCTGGATAGAGCAATCTGGGAAGTAGGTCCTTGCCTTTCATGACTTGGAATACTTCTTTCCAGCTTCTTCTTGCCTGCAAGGTCTCTTTTGAGAAATCAGCTGAGAGTCTTATGGGAACTCCTTTGTAGGTTACTGTCCCCTTATCTCTTGCTGCTTCTAGGATTCTCTCCTTCATTTTTATCTTGGCTAATGTAATTATGATGTGCCTTGGTGCATTCCTCCTTAGGTCCAACTTCTTTGGGACTCTCTGAACTTCCTGAACTTCCTAGAAGTCTATTTCCTTTGCCAGATTGGGAAAGTTCTCCTTTATTACTTGTTCAAATAACTTTTCCACTTGTTGCTCTTCCTCTTCCCCTTCTGGCACCCCTATAATTCGGATGTTGGAATGTTTAAAGATGCCCTGGGGATTCCTAAGCCTCTCCTCATTTTTCTGAATTCTTCTTTCTTCATTCTGTTCTGTTTGGTTGTTTCTTTCTTCCTTCTGGTCCACTCTATTGTTTTGAGTCCCAGTTTTCTTCCCACCACTATTGGTTCCCTGTGTATTTTCCTTCATTTCACTTAGTGTAGCCTTCATTTTTTTATCTAATTTGCCACCAAATTCAACCAATTCTGTGAGCATCCTGATCGTCAGTGCTTTGAACTGTGCATCTGATAGGTTGGCTATCTCTTGGTCACTTAGTTGTATTTGCTATGAAGCTTTGAGCTGTTCTTCAGTTTGGGCCTTTTTTTTTTTTTGTCTTGTCGTGCCTGTTAATATGAGGGGCGGATCCTTAGGTGTTTTCCAGGTTGGGTTAGCTGGGTTGTAATGCTGTATGTGGGGGCAGGGTCCGAGATGGAACAATGGCGCTTGCTCAGCTCTCAGATTTCAGTCCCTTTAGCCACTTCCCCCAAGCAAACTGGGCCTTTCTGGTGCTGATTTCCATGTGTGTGGGCTTGTGTACATTCTAGGACCCTGTGGGTCTCTCCAGAGAACTCTCCTGTGAGGATGGGAGTCTGTCCCTGCACTTCAACCCCCACAGGTGATTTCAGTCAGTGCCCCGAGGCTCTTTTTCCCGGTGCTGGGACCCCGGGTTGCACAGTCTGTCTATGTCCCCATTTTCACCTGGTTTAGCTGTGCGAGCGAGTGTGGAACTGCAGGGTCAACCAGCCACCTTGCATGCAGTGCCTCATTTCACAATCACCACCTCACTGGGTCTGCCTGTTGCTACCCTGTGCGAGGGGTCTGCCAGCTACCGCCTGTGCACCCAGGGTCCACCTGCTATGGTCTTGCACACCTGGTGCCACTGCTTTTTGTGCGGGGACCCCTCTCCACCCAGCTGCCCGACTCCACCCTTCCTACTGGTCTGGATGAATGTGTCTATTTTAACTCCTTGGTTGTCTGACTTCCATACAGTTCAATTTTCTATCAGTTCTGGTTATTTTGTTTCTAAATTGTTGTTGTCCTTATTTTGGTTGTGCAAGGAGGCACAGTGTGTCTACCTATGCCTCCTTCTTGGCTGGAAGTCACATATTACCAATTCTTTAAATTTGAGACTTGGAAGTAGCTTTAGAGGGAACCCAGTTTATCCAGGTTGGAAATCAGAAACCTGAAACCCAGAGAAATTGTGCTTTATTCAATTACCCACCAAATCAAAACTAGATGTCAAGACCTTTGCCTCACACTAGTCTTCTTCCCACTGTACCATTATTCTTCTTTCTTGGTTTTAAGAATTCACTGTAAAGATTTGCATGAAGTTGATGATATGTCCCTAGTTACATTGAAAAGAATCAACCTTAAAAAGAAATTTGGAGATTAGTTTATTTAAAGAATATAATAATAGAAATTGAGTATGACTAACTAGATGATTATAACCATAAATTTCATTGAAAGTGTTCATGTGCATTTTAATATGTTATTAACAAATAGGTATTTTTAACATGTGGGAAGTGGATGATAAAATTGCAGACAGTGCCTTCAGAGCTTTAAAATACAGAAGCATGCAACCTTCCCAGAAAGTCCCCAGAGTAAGTTCTTTCACTTTACCCTTCAGAAATGAGAAAGGACCCTGCTTTCTCTACCCTCAACTGCTATTTTGAAAGCAGTGTCTCCAAAACCACCACATAGAAAGGGAGCTTAAGGGAGGCAATCTTTTTGATAAGGGTGGTTAAGGAATTTACCTTGTAGCCAAGATTGCAAACATGCAGTTTATATTTAGACTGTTCATTTTCAGTAGTTTGGGGAAGGAAACTAACAGAGATTATAGTTAGGCTCAAGTACTGCCCAAATCCATCCAATGCATTGGTATTAGTTCTTAACCTTTCAGAGTGCCTTTCTGTCTAAACAGAGGAGAGATTTGCCTACTCCACAACCATGGTAAAGATAGGTCTTCCTCCCAGGGAAGACCTACTGATCTTCTGTGTTACTGGAGAGAGTTGCTGTCTCTTTTGTCATGAGTTACACTGTTTCATGGACCATTCATTTTCCAGTGCCCTTCAATTAGAAAGCATATATCTTCACCTCCAAGTCCTTTAAGAAATAAACGAGTTATAGTTATAACCACATCATGGCTAAGGCTTAAACAAGAAAGTGATTGGTGCCAAATTTCCAAAAACCATCAGTCTTATCTGTTATCACTTCCTCAGGATCCTTATTCTAAATATGTTTTAATTTCTCTGACAGTCTCTCACTGGGTCCATGTCCACAGTGAATCCATCTCCAAAAGTTCTCTTCTTACCTTTCTTGGGCCCTGGGCTCTAGCTGAATGCTCTGTTTAATCAGTTGCCTTCTGATGACACTTACCCTTATGAAGTACTTCAAAATCAAATGAATTTATATAGCTTCAGCTTTCCTGTCTTTCATGAAAAGGATCCAGCATTTCACTGATTTATTCATTCAACAATTTACTAAACATCAAACAAGAATCAGGAACTGCAATTCTAAGGATATAAGCACTCAATTTTTGCCCTCAGGAGAGGGACACATTGTATAAATGGGAAGACTACACATATTAAATAGATAATCAAAGACAAGGTGTTCTAGAAAAAGCCATGGGAATATGTAGAGAAGTAGGTGGGAGTGCAGATGTCATGGAGAGCTTTCTGGAAGAACTCACTCCTAACTTGAATCTTAAAGAATGAATAGGCATGAAATAATGACTAGAGAAAGAGGGATATCCAGGCATAAAGACAGCATAAACAAAGGCCTGGATGTAAGAATCAGTACTGAGTATATGGAGAATTTCAAACAGTTCAGCATTTGGTAGTATGCATGTTAAGAGAAAGTAAGTGGCTAGGCAGTCACTGGAGAGTTTTAAGCCTGGGAGTCATGTCAAACTTATAGTCTAGAAAGATCACTTTCACTAAAGCATAGAGAATGAATTGAGATTTGCAAAGCTGTAGGTAGGGAGATGAGTGAGGCTGTGTCTATAATCTATTAAAAAATTATAAGGGCCTGAACTAGACCAAGTATAAGACAAATTTCAAAACTATATAAGAATTAAAAAAAAACAACAAGACTTTGTGATTACTTGATCTTGGACTATATGAGAAAGAAGAAGGAAGGAAATTAGGACTCAGCTTCTAGCATAAGGAATGGATGGATGTCGATGCCTCTAACTGAGGAAGACAATAAAGAAGCGAGAGCTGGCTTAAAGGAGGGATACAAAGTGGTTTTGATTGTATGAGTTTGAGGAGACAATCAGATATTCAAATATGGAAGTGCAGAAATATAAGAAAGTTATGTACTAAAAATCATTTTGGTGGATAAATTCACCCAGGGAAATTAGAAAAGTAAGAGGAGAATGAAATTCTGCGGGAAATCCACATATGAAGAGCAAGCAGAAAAGCAAGCAGAAACGAAGATAAGGAAAATTAATGGTTAGAAAGGAGCCCATAGTGTCATGAAGGCCAAAGAAGTGGATAATTTCAGAAATAAAAATGTTAACATCAGTTTGAAACTTAACATGGAGATTTAATATTTTAATAACTAAACGGTTTTTAGTTGGCAGACTGCGATATGTATGTATACAAATGGGTGGAAAGAAGTAAGAGTGCATTTGAGAGTTTAGATGAAAAGGGATGAGAAAAATGAATCATAACTAGAGGGAAACAACCAATGGAAGAAAAGCATCGGAGGATTGGTAATGATTGAAGATATGGGGACAGCATAAGGAATGACAGATAAAATATGGTTCTAGAGTTTACTGGACAAGGTATGGTGAAGTACACAGGTAGAGTATTGGACTTGATCAACTTCTTCCTCTGCAACTTGAGTATGCATACAGAGATGGGTTGGATGTAGGTAAATTTGGGAGGAGTTTAGGGGAGCCTGAAACAGGAATTGTATGAAATCATGCCAAGTGGCCATTTGTGGGGTGAGTTTGAAATTCCAAATGAGGGAAAAGGTGGTAGGAACCAACTGAAGACAAGTGAAGAGGTTGATGGGAGATACTTCTCTGGGCATTTCTGGGCACTTGGGAGGCAAGGCTATTGAAGCTGGGACCAATTAGCAAATAAAGGGCCTGGGTAGTTGTCCCAGTTTCAAACCCATCCCAGTAGGTGATGGTAGCAGAAAAGCTGCCATGGGTTGTTGGGAACAGATGCTGGAATACAGAAAAAAAAGTACTCTCCCTCTTTTCTGGAAGTGCTAATGCCCCAAAAGAGTGTAACTTAATTGAAGCTGACTGTGGGCAGATCAGACTTATTTTTATGATGATGTTTTCAAAGACCTGCTCTCAGTGGTCAGGGATCAGTAGTCAGTGGTGTGTTTATATGGGTATGTCTGCATTAACAAAGAGCCAACAGTTGAGTTCAAAAATCTAGACTTCCTGTTCTCTTTATTCTTATGCCTTCTTCTTTCCCTGACTTGAGTCCCCTTCTCCTGGATCTTAGTTTGTTCTAGTGTCAACTGTATTATAACTGATTTAAAAGAAAAATATTTGATGTCAAAGAAAGTGTTTAAATGCTAACTGTTAAAATTTAGGCATCAGTCTTCTGATGGCTGCTGACTTGGAATAGTGTCTGGTATGTCAGAGACACTTCTTACTTAATGGGTAGGATTCCATCATAGAAAGAATGAATGAGACTGTTTAGCTTGAACAGTTCTCCCTTCTGAGAGAGAACATTTGAAAAATCTAGAATCACCAGTTCTGTTGATTTTTGTAGTTTACACATCAGTCAAAATCAAAGATAACCATCATTGCAAAGAAGTTTTCTTCAAGTCAGAGTTTAAATGTTTTGCCAGCCATCTTGGCTCATGTTTAAAATTTCTGGAACTAAGAAGAGTAGGAGCCCCACCAAATCCCTTGGGGAGGCATTTCACCTTTGGAACTCATGATCTTGAAACTTTCCACCCATTGAGACTGTATATCCTTTAATTAATTTCTAAAGTCCTCTTTGAATATCCTCTTCAAAAAATCTATTGGTTTTGACATTCAACAAATATTTATTAACACCTAGCATGTGCCAGACTGTGTGCTGGGGCAGGTATACAAAGATAAGCAAGAAACTAACAGTGCCTCCATGGAGACAGAGATGCCCCATCATTGTCATTGTGTGGAGACAACAGGATGATTTGGGGTATCCAAATCAGACTGTCCCAGTAAGGAAAGGAGATGGCAGTGCCACCATCAGATTTGTTTTAAAAAGCTCATTTTTGCTTGGAAATTTAAATGGTTCAGAATCAAGACTCATAAACATTTGGCTAATATCATCCAGGAATAATTAGTATGATCTCTAGTCCAGAAACAAAGCAACAAGGAAAAATTCAAGATTCCAAGACCTCCCTCACAGTTTAGTGACAGAACTGCAGATACAGGCTAGCCTTTTTTGGATTATCTCAGCATTCCTAAACTGTATTATTTTGTTAGGGAAAATCTACTTTCCTCTCTTAATAGATTATGGGTAGCAATATGCAATTAGGTTATTTTTCCACATGAATGTATCCTTATGAAGTACTTAAAAGAGTAGAAAAATAGGTTGTCATATCAGAGAAACAATGGAGGGCTCCATTAGGCAGAGATATAGTGTCAGAGGTATGGTTATGAAACTCCACCAATTAAATTATGTTTCTCTGGTTTAAACCTAGTCTTTGTCATTAGCTAAATAGCATTCATGCTCCTGAAAATATTAGTTTTTCTTTATTTCATAGATCCATTTTCAAGGAAACTATGATTATTATCAAAGGAAGAGTATTTAATGAGTCTTTCCCATGAATGTTAATGAATAAAGCATCCTTGGAGAATATGAAAACCTGTCCTTGGAGTTTTATCCAAGGGCAGAGGGGACAGGATTGCATGGGAACTCAGTAATGTATGTGTTCATGATTTCATTTAAAAGAATTTATTTAAATGATCTTATTTTAAAGAATCAACCATAGGAGTTAGAAAGGGCCTAGGAGCTCACTTAGTTCAACTCCTTCCTTTTACAGATGAGGAGCCTGAGCTGTAGCTCTCTGCCCAGGTCATAAGATTGTCTAGACCACAACCTAGTCTTGAGTTCCATACTATATTGATTAGTCTTACAAAAAACCACCCATGTAGCATTGAGGTACTACAGGTACAGGACACAGGTACAGAGATCAAAGACCATAGAATCATACTGAACTAAGTGAGGTGTTTTGTCTATTTCAAGCATACCATTGATATTTCAAATTTCTATTTCATAATAACTTTAGACAGATTTGGTTAATTTTATTTACTTTTTCAGTTAATGTTCACTGAAAACATACTCTGGAACAGGCATTGTGTTTAGTACCTTATTTATTCTTATTAAATAATAACAAAACATACCTTAAATTTAATGGAGGGTTTAGCTTGGCATCTTATTAAAAAGTAGCCAATAAAAGGTTGCATAGGACCACACCAAAATTGCAACTAAGTTATAGAACAATCATCCTGGAGAATCACCTGAAGACTAGCTAAACAGAACTCCTATTAAGATATACAGAAGGTGTGTGAAGACTGGTAGGAAAGGCAGAGACATAAAACAGGCTGGCTGCTACCCATGCGTGTGTGGTAGTTGAGAATGCACAGGGATATCTCAGCTGCAGATGTTGCCCCCATGCTGGGCTTTTGGGAGAGGAGCCCCTATAACACCTGGCTGTGAAAATCAGCAGGAATTTGTTCTGTCAACCCAGAAAGCTGCTGGAGACCCAGGCATCCCTTTAAAGGGCCCACACAGACTCACTGGCTCACAGGCACTCACACTGGGCTCTATCTGGGGGACAGTGGCTTGTTGGGGGTGGGGGAAGGGAATGCCAGAAACATACAGGGAGAATAGTATGGCTTCAGGCCAAGGGCTGGAGGGACAATTGCCATTGTCCCTGTGTTGAGCCCTCCCCCTACACAGTAGACAGGCAGCCATGAGTTTTCTGGTACTGAACCCTCCCCCTAATACAGCCAACTGTTCCATACTTGGGAAGATGGGCTAAGTGGATTAAATTCCAGTAATATATAATTATAAGTATATGAGTACATATGTTGTATATTTATAAACATGTATGTGTTCGTGTGTGTGCATTCCCTTTAAACAAAATAAATTTTTATTTCTTATAAAGGTTCTTAAACTTGTAGATGGTTTTCCCTAGTGTCCCTCTGATATTCACTGCTTTTCCTGAAGTTCTGGTTTCATAAATTATACATTCTATAAATGTTAATGGTGAAACAGGAGATGGAGTTGATTCTCCACAATGCGAGGCATATTGTGCTGTGGTTTCTGTGAGTGGTAACTCTCATTATCACCTTGTATTTTCTAGAAAACCGCCACTGTGCCCATTCTGCCCCAGAGCTCTTAATGTATTCTGACATCTTTCATAATGCTTAAAGCATTTCTGCTATAATACAAACTCCTTTTTCCCCTCAATCATGGGGAAGTGAGAAAAATACATTTGGGTCTGCTTCTCTGTGGAAAAACAAAAAGAAATTCTGGAAAGAATTTTTGTCAGTTTATCATCTTTTATTGTGGCATATACAGGATGTCAGGGAGAAGGGTACCTCAGGTCAAAAAATGCAGTAGAGGCCCTGGCTGGTGTGGGTCAGGGGATTGAGCACCGGACTGCAAACCAAAGGGTCACTAGTTTGATTTGCCAGTTTGATTCCCAGTCAGGGCACATGCCTGAGTTGCAGGCTAGGGCCCCAGTTGGGGGCATGTGAGAGGCAACCACACATTGATGTTTCTCTCCCTCTCTTTCTCCCTCCCTTCCCCTTTCTAAAAATAAATAAATAAAACCCTTTAAAAATGCAGTAGAGGACAATTATTTAAGGCATTTTTCTAAGTCACTAAATATTGCTTGCTTGTGTCCCAAGTGTCAAAAACAGGTTATAAGCAGTTAGCTTTTCCAGGAAGGAGATTTCTGAAAGAGTAACTGTGATTTATGTTTTATGATTCACAGTATTATAGACTCATTCTGAAAAGGCCTCCTCTAGGCATGAGAAACTCCTAGTGAGCCCTTCTGTTGAGGAGGCTCCATGGAGCTGCTCTGTGATGAGCTTGCTTCAGTTATAATCCTTGCCACTTTCCATCCCTCTTCATGAGATGTTTGAACACAGGATTACCCACCCATGATGGACAAATTCTGCCTTTGGCTGCCACATCCACAGTCCTTGTCTCCAGCCAGGGGTACCCCTGGCATCACCTGTGGATTCTAGGCCTCAAGGCAGCCAGGCAAGAATGTTCTGAGGATCAAACAGAACTGTGAATATTTTAAATCCTTAAAAGTTTTGGTATTATATTGTATTAAATCACGTTATGTCATATCAAATCATATTCCATTATAATCTCCTATTTTGCACTACTTCATTTTTTCAGATATCCTATCCTTAGCATTGTGCCCCTACCCTAGGCATGATGGATGCTATTTGACAGTGCCCACCTCCAGCAGGGGCCACTTGACACCTTGCCTTAATTAGATTTTAGAACCCTGCCCTACAGTTTCCTGGAGCATCCTCATTATTTTACCAACAGAGGGTGCTTAATTATGCATTTTGTAAGCATTCAAGAGGTCTACTGGGCTAAACTACATTGTGTAATCCTAGCTTATGATTATCTCTTCCCCATTTCCAAATCAGCCAATGAGTCAACATTGGCTATTCTTAAAAAAAGCACTTACTTTGTATTTTGTAGTTATATAATTTACTCCACTCAGAGGTAACCTACAGAAACCAATTTAGAACTCTAGCAAGAAAACTGAGCCCAGCTCACAATATTTGCCTGCCATCCAATATGATAAATATTTACAGAGTATTTACCATGTTCACTGAACTGTGCTAGCACTGAGGTACACAGTTAAGACAGCCTCCTGGACCTCCCTAGGTAGCTTGCTTACAGTTCATGTTATAGCTCTTGGGAGTTGAGAGTTAAGTCTCTTTACTAGTTGATAGCAAAATTGAGTTGATACAACACAAAACTCAGCTTTTTGTAATGAAGTATGTATTTAAATTGTTAACTATTGATTATAGATTTTTGTGCTGTAAACATAAAACCTTCCAATGTTCAGTCCTAAATTGAAAAGGTGAGATACCCAGCGATGTGCTTGCAAAAACTCTCAGAAGACTTACATAAAATTGAAATACTGATCTTTAGCCAAAATAAGTTCTGAGAATGTTTTCATGCTTAATAAACTCTTTTCAGCTGACTAGTGAGGTTCCCTCTGAAGTGCTGATATATGCAAATTATTGGTGACTATTTGTGAAGGTCCAGGAGTACAGCCTGTGAAAGACGACAACTGCAATACATGTTATCTTCTCCTTTTCCCAAACATTTTATTATGAACATTTTCAAACATAAGAAAAGTTGAAAGAACTGTGCAATGATCACCCATGTACCATCCACCTTACTGTCCACCTCGATTTTAGAATTGTTAACAAGTTTGTTTTGTGCTTCCACCTTACTTTTTATATATTTTAAAGTGAGTTTCAGGCATCAGTGATCTTAAGAAGTAAGCACTTGAGTGTACATACCATTGACTAGAGTTCAATATTTCATTATAGTGTAAAGTACAAATCTTAAGTGTACCATGAATTTTAGCAAATGCATACACCCCTATAACTCAAACATCTATAAAGATAATAGAACATTACCATCACCCCAGTAAATTCATCCATACTCTTCCTAGTCAACCCTTAAAATCTGTCCTCAAAGGCAACCACTGTTTTGATGTTTTTCCACAACAGATTAGTTTTCTCTGTTCTAAAACTTCATATAAATCAAATGAGCTCTTCTGTGTAAGGCTTCTTTCACTTAGGATATTTTTAAGATCTATTCATATTGTTGTATGTAGCTTAGTTCTTTTATTGTTCAGTAGTATTCCAATGTGTGAGTGTACCCAGTTTACCTACTCTCCTGTTATTATTGAGATTATTTTCCATTAATAAGTATTATAAATAAAGCTGTGATGAACATTCTTATACAAGTCTTTTTGTGGATGTGTTTTATTTCCCTTGGGTAGGAAGTTAAGAAGGGAATTGCTGAGTCACACAGTAGGTATATATTTAGTTTTTTTTAAGTATGTTTTATTGATTGTGCTATTACAGTTGTCCCAATTATTTTCTCCTCTATATCCCCTTCATCCTGCACCCCTCCAGTAGGGGGCTTGCCACACACATTAAGAGGCAAGCACACATCAATGTTTACCCTGGCTGGTGTAGCTCAGTGAATTGAGTATATTTAGTTTTATAGGAAAGTGCCAGAACATTCTCCTCAGTAGTTGAACTATTGCCAGTCCCATCAGCAAGATATGAGAACTCCAGTTGCTCTACATCTTTACCAACATTTTATGTTGCCAGTCTTTCTAGTTTTAGCCATTCTGACAAATGTATATCTTACTCAAATCCCCAAACACTAATTATGTTGAGCACTTTTTCAGGCTGCTTATTGGCTTTTCACATATCACTTTTGTTTTTCTTTTCATTTTTTGAAATTGAATTTATTGGTGTAACAGTGTTTAATAACATTATATAGGTTTCAGGGGTACAATTCTATAATACATCATCTATATGTTGTATTGCTCACCACCCCAAGTCAAGTCATGTATCTTCTTTTGTGAAGTTTTTGTTCAAATGTTTTCCACTTTTATTTATTTGTTTGCCATTCTTATTAAGTAGTAGATTTTTTAATGTTCTGGATATAAAAGCTTTGTCAGATATATGTTTTGTAAATATCTTTTACCAATGTGTGGTTGGCCTCTCCATTTTCTTCACAGTGTCTTTTGACGAATAGAACTTCTAAATTTTGAAAAAGAATAATTTAAAATTTTTGTGTTATGCCTATTTGCTGTGTCCTATCTATAAAAAACCCTTCCTACCCTCAGTTTGTGAAGATATTCCCTTCTGTCTCCTTCTAGAAGTTTTATAATTTTAGCTTTTACATTTGTGTGTATGATCTATCTCAAATTAATTTTTATGTATGATGATGTTCACTTTTTCCATATAGATAACTAATTACTCCAGCATCGTTTGTTGAAAAGGCCTTATTTTTTTCTATTGAATTATCTCGGCACATCTGTCAAAAAGCAAATAACTATATAAGTATGGATCTATATTTGGGTGCTCAATTCTCTTGCATTAATCTATTCATTTATTTTCATGCCAGTACACTATCTCAATTAATGCAGCTTATTAGTAGGTTTTTAAGCAAAAGCCTAAAGTCTTTAACATTGTTCCTTTTTTTTAGATTGTTTAGATGTTCTAGATACTTTTCATTTCCATATACAATTTTAAATGCTCTTGTTAGTTTTTAACAAAGAAGCATTGGTGGAATTACTAGCAGAATTGCATTAAATCTATGACCAATTTCAGGAAAATTAATATCTTAACTACGCTGGTCCTCGAATCCAAACAGGGTATATATATATGAACTTATTTAGTCTTCTTTAGTGTTGCTTATTAGTTCCTCAAAGTTTTCAATTGAGAGGTCTGTATGTCTTTTTAAAATGTATTAATCTTTTTAAATCTCTTTTTAAATTTTATTTTGTTTTGACAGCATTATTAATGAAAATGTTATTTATTTTTATTGCTAATATATAGAAATGTTATTGGTTTTTTATGTTGACTTGTATCCTGCCAACTTACTAAGTTCTAATTATTAATTCTAATAATTATCTTTTCATTATTTTATATTTTCTACTTAATTATATTATTGGTATATACAGGCAGTTCTTTTCTCTTTTCTTTTATTTGTATGCCTTTTATTTATTTTTCTTACTTTATTACACTCACTAGCATCTCCAGAACACTATTAAATATAAGTGGTGATAATGTACATCCTTGCTTTTTTCCCGATCTTAAGAAAAAATATTCAACATTTTACATTAAATATAATGTTACCTGTAGCTTTTCAATAGGTGCTCTGTACAGATTTGAAAAGTTCCTTTCTATTCCTATTTTGCTAGTATTTATGATGAATGGGTGTTAAATTTTTTCAGTGCTTTTTCTTTATTGATTGAGATTATTGTATATTTCTTTTTAAGTATAATTTATTGATTATGCTATTACAGTTCTCTGAATTTGTTCTCCCCTTTATCCCCCACCACCCTGCTCTCTCCCTCCTTCCAGCATTCCCTCCCCTTTCAGTTCATGTCCATGGGTCATACATATAAGTTCTTTGGCTTCTACATTTCCTATACTATTCTTAACCTCCCCCTGTCTATTTTCTACCTACCCTCTATGCTACTTATTCTCTGTACTTTTTCCCCCATTCTACCTCTCCCCCTCCCCACTAATAACCCTCCATGTGATCTCTATTTCTGTGATTATTTTCCTGTTCTAGTTGTTTGCTTAGTTTGTTTGTTTTTTTAGGTTCAGTTGTTGATAGTTGTGAGTTTGTTGTCTTTTTACTGTTCATAGTTTTGATCTTCTTCTTTTTCTTAGATAAGTCCCTTTAACATTTCATTTAATAAGGGCTTAGTGATCATGAACTCCTTTAACTTGACCTTATCTGGGAAGCACTTTATCTCCCCTCCCATTTTAAATGATAGCTTTGCTGGATAGAGTAATCTTGGATGTAAGTCCTTGCCTTTCATGACTTTGAATACTTCTTTCCAGCTCCTTCTTGCATGCAAGTTTTCTTTCGAGAAATCAGCTGATAGTCTTACGGGAACTCCTTTGTAGGTAACTGTCTCCTTTTCTCTTGCTTCTTTTAAGAGTCTCTACTTGTCTTTAATCTTCGGTAGTTTAATTATGATGTGTCTTGGTGTGTTCCTCCTTGGGTCCAATTTCCTTGAGACTCTCAGAGCTTCCTGAACTTGCAGGTCTATTTCTCTTGCCAGATTGGGGAAGTTTTTCTTCATTATATTTTCAAATAAATTTTCAATATTTTGCTCTTCCCCTTCTCCTTCTGGCATGCCTATGATTCAAATGTTGGAATGTTTAAAGTTGTCCCAGAGGTTCCTAAACCTCTCCTCATTTTCTTGAATTCTTGTTCCTTCAGTGACTATCTCTTTGTCATTTAGTTCTTTTTGTGGAGTTTTGATATGTTCTTTCATTTGGACCATGTTTCTTAGTCTTGGTGCACCTGTTACATTGTATATTTCTTTTCTAATCTTCTGATATGGTGAATTACAATGATTTATTATTTTGCTAAGGATTTTTTTATTTAATGTATTTTATTTTTATAATAAAACTAGATTTTAAAAAATGCATTGAGTAGCTGATCAGGCACTTCTGGGGATATTACAGAGAGTATCTACATGGTGACATTTAAAGTACTTCCAAAATAGGCTTCTCCAAAACATTGCAAACATCTTCCTTCTACCCCTGTAGTCAAGCATCTAAATAGAAAATAGAAATCACATGCTTCATCTTTATTAACAAAGTTTTGGCATGATTTCATTTTCTTCTCTAGCAATTAACTAAAATATCTTCTAAATGTAAAAGAACTGGTAAGCCATTATTCAGTAGTTAAATTGAGTTGTTATATATCAGATTAGAAGACTAAGTAATGAAGATAAGGAAGTCTCTCTGAGATCTTAGTATGGAATCTTGAATATTTTGAAAGAATGTATTTTCTTGGGGAAATATGCTTATTACCACTTGAAAGAAGTAGTAAAACCCAGAAGTAATCAAAATAAAAAAGAATCACTAGATAGTGGTCCTTAAGAGAAAAAAACTCACTGGTCATAACGATCCACAGAATAAATAGAAGTTGGCATAGTAGTTCAGTTAACTCAACTAACCTAAATCAACCTGGAAGTATTGAACAAGTTTACTGACATAGGAGGCATCTGTAGAATTATTTTTGGTTTTATGTTTTTATATCTCTTATAATTACACTAAAGCTTAATGCACATACATGAAGGGTAGCCATCCTATCACACTGCAGTCCCTCAGTGGCACCTGAGCCACACAGGTCTCTGCTGTGATTGGCACTTTTTCCTCTCTTTGATCCTTTCTTCCTACTCCTAACACTTTTGTGTAATCTATCTGTCCTTTTTCCCCTTTTACTATCTGCCCTCTGTCTCTCCTATGCCATTAGCATGCCACAACTCCTTGTGATACCTGTTGATTCCCACAGGGGCTTCTTTGCCTGGGGTGATGCCTAAGATTACCAGGATTCTCCCCAAGAAAACATTGTAACTAACTCTTTTTTCCTCTAAAGGAAGATATTGACATATACCATTAACAAGTTTTGCTTTTGTCAAGATCTGCATGAGGATTTTCAACATTCTCCATCATTCCCCTTATCATTTTAATCCACAGATGCTTCATTTGATTATAATGCAATAATGGTGCCAGTGGAATAAGACACTGAGGGGAAAACAGCACACATACATTAACAAAGCTTTGTCCCTGATAAGTGTTGAAGAGAGCAGAAGCCTTTGCATGCAGAGGGTTTTGGCAGGCTTCATTGTTCTACAATTTATCAGTGGATAACTTTTGTTGCCTCCAAGTCATTGTGTTTTCCCAAGTGAAGAACTTTTGGCTGAGTGCTAGAAATATACATGCTCCACAGAAATGAAAAGTTATTAAACCAAGACTGCAGGGGAATGCAGAGAAATGCTCTATTTATAATCCTGGGGAAACAATTTAGAGTGTACTTTTTAAAGCTTAACAAAATTACTTAAAATCTGGCTGGGAAATAACCAGCCTTTTGAAAATCTAGTCCCCAAGGATTTCATTTATCTTTTTGATCTAGTTGCTGCAAAATACTGATAATGCACAAATTCTGTGAGGTGTTAAATCTGCATCTACCAGTGACTTGCAGAATTAATCAAATTACCTTAATGTTAATTCAGTTGGTGAGAAGAATGTAATGATATTCCGAAACATTCATGGTAATAATTACAGATGAAGAAGGCCAGTCAGTTGAGAATTAACAGGAAAAGTGAATAGAATGAAATCCAAATTAGGATATCAGGACATGCATACATTGTGGAGAAGGTGAACCATGAAAATAAAATTCATTTATGTTCCTTTGGAAGGAAGAAATAAGAAAAGGGTAAGGGTCTAGTCAAGGAACATGTATAAAGGACCCATAGATATGGGCAACAAGGTGCGGATAGACTGTGGGACCTGGGGGTGGGTAGGAAAGGGGAGAGCAGTGGAGGAAAATTGGGACAACCTAATAGAACAACAATAAAAGGAATAAAATAATAAAAAAAGGAATTTGGACTTTCCTTTGGAATTTGAACCTAGGGACATTTTTAAGGATTGGATAGTTCTAATGGGGAAAGAGAAAGAGGAGTCATGATGGTTAGGAAAGTAAGTTAGAGAAGATCAAACATTATTCTTTCTTACACCTGCTTCTTTCATTTTTTAGGATGCTGAAAACAGCTACTATAATTCCCTTATGATTTTCACCCACAAGTTTTTTTCTCCCTGATGTTTTCTGTACAAACACCTTTTATTTCTCCTCTGTACTTTAAAGAGAAAAGGTAGCACAGTATATAAATCATCCTTCCTGTTCAAAAAATAATTGACTGTACAAACATTACAAAGTAGGAAGTAGAGATGAGTTAAAGTAAAATACATTTTCATCTTGTCCATCTTACCTTACTCGGATCCTTTTTCTTAAAAGTTGGAAAGGTATTGTTTTATTAATGGAATTTACTTTAAATGTTATTTTAAGATTTCTAATAGGCGAAAACATCTTAAATACTTTGAAATTAGCATTATCTACTCACTGTATTTTTATAAAAGGCAGTCACAACAGATGGTACAGTAACTTTTTAAAAAGTGATTGGTTCAATAAACAAATGTGGGTCTCCTATGGTACATGTCAGACAACTGTTTATAAAACTCTCTGCTGCAGAGAACACAAGCCCAGTCTGTAGGCCCCTTACAGTAGGCATTTCTGGGGGTATGTGAAATGTTGAAAAGTCCCTTCTTTTAGGTGTACTCTGTTGAAAGATTATATCCATTCTCTCCTCCAGTTCTGAGATATAAAGTAGGAGATTGGTAAGTATAATTGAAAAAAAGAGAAAGATAGACATTTTCCCTACTGTGAGGCCAAAACTAATGAGGGAAAATGCTCATTGAGTTGTTCATTCATTCAGTGTGTTTTTAGTGAACATTTCCCATGTTACAGACACTTGTGATATGCACTTGAGATACAGAAATGAATATGAAGGTGTGGTCCCTGCCATCACAGAGGCCCCTGTCTGGAATGCAGAGATATCTATGTAAACCAACAAATGCAACAACATATTTTGAGTGCCATGATAGAAGAATGCAGAAGGGCATACAGAAAGATGAGGTAAGAGATGTTTTCACAGTTAAGTCTTACAACTGAATGTATGTCCAACTGCTTGGCGAAGGGAAGGAGGCAAAGGAAAGAAGGCAAAGGAGACAGGTACAAAAGCAGCCTGGGCCACCATGAAATGGCCCAGTTGTGGAAGTTACAATTAAGTTTGGCCAAAGAGTCATGTCACTTTCAGGGATGAAATGTTAGAGGAGCAGGTAGGTTCCAAATTACAAGAGCCTTCTTAATCTCTACCAAGGATGTGGACATTATCTTCAAGGCATTTGGGAGTCCTGAAGGTCTTAAGCAGGAGTAATAAAATCAGATCTGATAGTTATGAAGATCACTCTTGTGGTTGGAAGCAGGACTTGAATATAAGGAAAAATGTTTTAAAATATGTCATTTTTATCAGAAATTAAACATTCAGCAACTGTAGCATGCAAGTCACCTGGGTGATACAGAAAGCAGGTCATAACAACACCACAGATGGCAGAAGCCCTTCTTCCAGCTGATTTCCTTGTCTCTACCTATGAGCTCAAAGGCTGCCTCCACTTCTGTTGCTTCTCCACCACCTTGCTCAACAAATATGTTCATTTATTCAGTGAGTGCTCATGTGCTAAGTCCTATGATGGGCTCTAGAGCTTGTGAGACAAAAATAACTCATTGTCTCTGCCTTCAAGCTGTTCACTGGGCCATTCCCAATTGTCTCTCTGGAGCTGGACATGACCCTTGAGGAATTGTAATCTAATTCCTTCTTATGTAGCCACATGTGACCTTTTCCTACCCCTTTCCAAAGTCAAAGTCATTTGTTGTATTCACCATCTTCAGGTGTCAACTACAGAGTGAGAAGATTCACTAGGAATAGCAAAAGTTTCATTTTTAGAATTGTCATGAAAGGAAGGGTGTGAGGGTTTAGTACAAGGGTTCCTAAAAGGCTACTGTTGAACCAGAGCCTCATACACCAGTTTAAACATTTAACAAGGTGACCCTGATTTGCACAGGTTACTGTATATGAACTGGCAAAAAGTTCTGTGTATTATCATTACTCAAAGAATCAAAAACTTCAGATGCCCATGATGAACTTTTAGGTTAACATATTTTTTTAAATAATTTTTTGGCTTTCAGTTATGGTTGATATTCAATGTTATATTAGTCTCAGATGTACACAAGTGATTTGATATTTTTATAGCTTACAAAGTGATCACCCTAATAAGTCTAGTACCCACTATACAATATTATCAACTATATTCCTTATGCTGTACTTTACATTCCCATGAATGTTTTTATAACTGGTAATTTGCACATCTTAATCCCTTCTCTCTTTGACCCATCCTTCCACCCACTCCCATCTAGCAACTATCAAAATGTTCTCTGTATTAATGAGTTTATTTCTGTTTTGTTTGTTCATTTTTTTGTTTGGTTTGGTTTTTTTATATTCCACATATAAGTAAAATCACATGGTACTTGTCTTCCTCTATTTGACTTATTGCATTTAGTATAATATCCTCTAGTTCCATCCATGTTGTTGCAAACAGCAAGATTTCATTTTTTTCTATAGGTGAGTAATATTCTATTGCATAATGTAACATTACTTCTTTATCCATTCGTCTATTAAGGGCCACTTAGGTTGCTTTCATTTCTTGGCTATTGTAAATAATGCTGCAATGGACATAGGGATACATATGTCTTTTTGAATTAGTGTCTTGGGATTCTTCTGATACTCAGAAGTGAAATTGCTGGGTTCTTCTTTGTCTGTTATTATAGCCTTTGTTTCACAGTCTACTTTGATATAAGTATTGCTACCCCATATGCATAAACTATATTTTTCTATCACTTTACTTTCAGTCTGTGTGTATCTTTCAACCTGAAGTGGGTTTCTTGTAGGTAGCATATGTTATGGGAATTGTTTTCTTATCCATTGGACCACATTATGTCCTTTGATTGGAGCATTTAATCCATTTACATTTAAATTAATTATTGATAGGTATGTATTTATTGCCATTTTATTTCTTCTTCTTCTTCTTCTTCTTCTTCTTCTTCTTCTTCTTCTTCTTCTTCTTCTTCTTCTTCTTCTCCTTCTCCTCCTCCTCCTCCTCCTCCTCCTCCTCCTCCTCCTCCTCCTCCTCCCTCTCCTCACCCTCTTCCTTCTCTGCCTCCTCTCCCTCTTCCTTCTCCTCCTTCTTCTTTAAGAAGTCCCTTTAACATTTTTTGGCAATACTAGTTTGGTGGTTATGAATTTCTTTAGCTTATTCTTCTCTGGAATAATGAATTTTTTAATAGCTATAAAATTTTCCCATTGAGCGGATTCAGAGCATGGATTTTATTGGACCTGTACTACATATGATGAAATTTATCCTTAGTGGTACAACTTTTTCTTGTATGATCTTAGTTTGGAAATAACACCTTCAGACATTTCTTGCCAACTTCCTGGGGTCAAGTTTTTCTAGTGACATGAATTTCTTGGAAATTGATTCTTAGTATTGTGAACAATTCCTGAATAATTTCTATGCTGCCCCTCATTATAAATTGAAACTTCTCTTTGATGATGCTGTAGACCTCACAGAATAGGTTTCAATAATGAAAACTTATAATCATAGCTTTGAAGGCTTCATGGTGACCTTGTCACTTTTGGTAAAGGGCACATACTGTTCCATCATTAAACAAATGTTTATTTGAGAGCCTACTGTGTGACAAGCACTACTTCAAGTGCTATTTTCCATGCCTGGACACAACTAAACCCCCTCCCACACATATCCCAACTCCATTTCCATGTAGTTTTTCTGCAGGTCTCCTGCTGAACATCAAGAAAGACTTCCATCAATCCCCTTGACTAGGTTAGGATCTGAAAATTCCAGGGATCTGACCCAATTCCAGTATATGTATGGAACTTTCCCCACACTGACAAGCAATTCTCAGATGCTAACAAGATGCTGAGAATTCAACTCAGTTCTGGCACTATCTAGCCATAGATAGAATCATATTCCACAGGTTAAGGTCTTAGTCTCACAAGACCACCCTCCACTTCAGACGCCATCAAAAGCCCAAGTTGTTACCTGTACATCAGACTGGCTATAAATTAGAGGTCCCCACAATGCACTCCTGAGGTTTGATTAGTTTTCTAGAATGGCTTGAGGAACTCAAGAAAACCTGTTTACTCACTGTGTTAAGGATATTAAAGGATATGAATCAACAGCCAGGTGAAAAGATACAAAGGGTGAAGTTCCGAACAAAGGAGCTTGTGTCCTTGAGCTTGAGGCACAGAACATTGGAACATAGAAGTGTTCTGGTTCCTTAATGTGGAAGTTCTCCAATAAAAGGACAGAGGAGCTGTTCTTTGGGAGTTTTATGGAGTTTTCATTACATAGTCATGACTGACTGAGTCATTGGCCATTGGCAATTGATTCAACCCCAAGCCTTACTTCCCTCCTTGGAAATCACAGGGTAGACTGAAAGTTCCAGTGTTTGTAACCACATAGTTGGCTCCCACAGACAACCAGCCCTCACCCTTAGGTGGGGTCCAGTGGTCACTTTACTATCACAAGAGAAATTCCAAAGGATTTGGGAGCCATGAGCCAGGAATTGTGGATAAAGACCAAATATATCTGAGAAATATATTTTGGTCATCTGAATGACCAAATATTTGTATTTCTTGTAAATCACAATACCATAGGATCCCTGATAAATGTTTTCATAACCCTCCACAACTCTCCTTAAAAACATTGAACATTATTAAAATTTTGTATTTATTTCTTTAATTTGTTGGGTAGAGCCCATCTTCCCCACTAGACTATGTTTTGAATTGGTTAAAATTGTTTTTTTTTTTTTTACAGTTACTAGTACAGGAACTGGTTGGAACATAAGTAGGAATAATGAAGTGTGAATTGAAGTGTGAAGAGTGAAAATGAAACTTTATTTTGTACTTAAATTATATTTATCATATTGCAATTATAATATTCCAACTAATAATATTATAATAGGTAGTAGAAAGTCCTGAGGCATGTCATATGATTCTCTATCATGTAAATAATCAAGATTGCTGAATGCCAGATGAGATTTTCTAAGAGTTTTTTAATGGAATACTCCTTTTAGATGCCCCTTCCTCTTGCAAAATCGGCTTCAAACATCCTTTGCAGACATGAAGATAACTTCACACCATGGGGATGGTTGTTTATTTGATGGTGCTGTAGATGGTCTGGAGCAAGCCTTTTCTAGGCTCCCTGGCTACTGCCAGCAAGCTCTCTAGCCAGCTGCTGTGGCAGTGCCCATACTTCAAATAATTCCCTTAGTTTTTATCACATGGGATACAGTCTCTCTGCTTAGACCTTCTCAATGCTCTTAAAAGTGTGTTTAGTCAAGAATTGCCAAAGAAGAGCTTCACTGTGAACTCCACTTCCAAGTGAGCCCACAACACATTTAGATATGTAGAACTGATTTGTTGAGACAAATCACACAAATTTTCCTCAGGAGCAGCAGCATCTTCATGAAGTAATTTCCTCCATATGTGATTTAAATCTCAATATGATTGGTGGATGGCTTTAAGTCTAAGTGAGCACTTTACAGCTTTCTTTGTCCAACAGAAATAGAGATAAAAATAGTAAGTATGCATCTTTTTGGATCTTATCAAATCTTATGAAATTAAATCATATTCAGATCTGTTTGTTTCAAGATAAATTAATGGCACATGAATAACAAAATATAGCTAGTGACAGAAAACTCTTCAGTGTGCATTATACCCACCTCGGTAATCATAAATCTACTGTTGTAGAGTAGAGGTTGTATTAAAATACCTGATAATGCAACTGAAGGTTTACACTCCTAGGCTTGACAAGCTTTCCCCTTATTAGCACCCCATGTTCATTGCCAGAGGATGAGTGGCTAGACCTTTGAACTCTATCTTTTAACATTTTTTTTAATCCTCACCTGAGGATATATTTTTATTGATTTTAGAGAGAAAGGAAAAGAGACAGGGAGAGCAAGAGAGAGAAAGGAAAACATGGATGTGAGAGAGAAACATCAATCAGTTGTCTTCTATATGTGTCCTGATTGGGGATTGAAACTGCAATGTAGGTATGTGCCCTGACCAGAGATCAAACCCTCAGCCTTTCAGTGTTCAGCACAATGCTCCAACCAAGCAAGCCACTTGGCCAAGACAAGACCTTTGAACTTTTTATTGGAGTCACTAATGAGCTCTAAATCATTATATTTTTACATGCCCATTTTCCCCAAGTGACCATGGCTCATTGAAGGAATTAGTGATCCTATCTTATTCATCCACTTTATACCCAAGCATTAATCCCAGTGACTGACCCCTATGTAGGAGCTGAATAAATATTTAACAACAGGGACTCACAAACATCACTCCTTTTTGTTCTTCCCCACTGAAAGCAGCTGTAGTCATCTTCCTTCCAGATAAATTGACTCTGTCTCTCTGCCTAAGCCACATAGCTATAGGATGATAAATGGATGTATAAGATATCACAAGAATAAAATTTTGCCTAATGGGAGTGACATCCTTTTATTAATTTGCATATATAGCAGATTAAGTCATTTCTATTTAAACTTATTTTTGGATAATTGTTCTTTCTTTTGTCTTTTGCATACTACTTAATTCAATTCAGTCATTCTTTCTGTAAATAGCCATTAAAGTTGCCTTTAGAACTAACTACAAAATAAAGTTTCTGCTTCCACTCCTTACATTTCAAGCTTCTATACAACTGAATCATTAAACACTTTAGTTAAAACTTGCAGATGCATCTTTAAATTGATCCACCTTGATTAAAGCTAGTTTGCAGGCTTCTGATAATACAGTCATACCAGAAAGAATTAAATGCTTATCATTCTCATTAGATTATTTAAGTCTACTTTATTCTACTATATAAATACACAAGTAGAGCCTGACTCTATTCATATGTGGCTAAAAAAAACTGTGGTTATTTACTTGCATCAGTTCAGAGGAAATGTAATCTTAATTAAAGTCTGAACTAGACTATAAAAAATTACCTTTGCCAAAATTTTGGCTAGAATTATTCTCTTTCAATCAACATAAAAAATTGCTTTGTATATTGACAATACTGGCTTCTTCTCTTAAATAAATAAACATTTTCCCAACTGTGTCCACTTACTATTTTTATGGATAATAGAGGAGAAAATCTTACTGTGGCTCCCTTCTGAGTGATCACAAGTTGAGAATTAGTGACCCAATAAATCAGTTATTTCTGTAGATTTCCACTAGTTTATGTGATTTATAAACCCATACATGTAGAATAACTAATATCAACATTGATTATCTCTATTCCAGAAGTGTTTTACATTTACTTTCTTTACATTTTCATTGGAATTAAACTTGACTTTCAAGTTCCATCTTGGAACTAAATTTTTCTTGTAAGCATATTGAGTTTCTTGGACTATCCATAATAGAGATAGAAGCAATGGTATTAGATGGTCCTTTATTGGTCAATGAATCCTGTGTTCTCTTTATAGGTAGGGCTGCATTAGGGTTTGGCAGTGAAAGAACCCATCATAGATTTTATGCATTCTGTCCTCATTCATCCAACTCACATAGTACCTTATCTATGCCAGGGAGTGTGCATAGCATTGGGGATGTGAGGATAAGCCAAGCACATATCACTGTCTAATGGGGGAGACATTAGAAATTGAGCACTTAGATACAATGAGGAATGTCAATGATGTAGATACATCATTGTAGAAGGACCATGATGTAGAAGGACCTAAATCAGCCTTCTCTTCATGGCAGCAATGGTAAGGAGGGGCCCCGAAGCCTGGTCTCTCTAGTTTTCCCATCCAAACAACCAAAGTGCCTCTACTAACCACACATCAGCAGCATGAGTCCATCTGATATCCAGGGCTGGTAGTTCTGAGCTGCAGTAGCTTAAAATTTTGTAAAAGCCCCACAGCTCTTAAACCCAGACACCACCCAAAGCATCCCTGGCCCTACAACTGCAGACTGAGGTAGCACTGTGGCATTGGTGCTTTGGCTCCACCCCAACCAGGCTTTTTGACTGCATCTTAGTCCAGAAACCTTAGATAAGAACTTAGGTCTATTGCCCCTGGCCAGATGTGATGTCTACACATGGTAGGCCTTCCTCACCACTCTTATTTTGTATTTAACCATTAGAATTGTAACCTGAGACACTCCTAGTCCACTGACTCACAGGTGACATTGAGGAGTGAGGAACCAGGAAAGTATCTGAACTCAGAATAGAATTGTTAAGTAGACTTTATCATCATAACATCACTTCACAAGTAAATACTTTCTGAACTGTTTACTTTTTGAGAATTAGTCCTTCATTTTTTTTTCATTCAACAAATATTTATTGAGATAATGATCCCTGTTTTGTGGAGAATACAAACCATCAGGGGCATAAAGAAATGGCATTAATTTTGTATACCTTTCATATCACCAGCCTGATCTATGACTAAACAATTATTGTTATTTGGGTCCTAATAGGACCTTTATTATTCAATTGTGTTGTCACTTTAGCCATCAGAGCCATCATTTTGATGTTGATGATGGTGATGACAAAAAGCTTATTATTCATAATGCTTTTCACTTTTACAAAACATTTGCTAAACTATTCTCTAATTTTACCTTCACAGTGAAAAAGTAGATAATGCTTATAAAATCCTCTTTACCAATAAAGAATCTGAGGCACCTGAGACTGAGTTAGTCACTCAGCGGGTGGTGAAGCCAGCAATAGAGAGCCACATCTTAAATGACACTCGTTAGCTCGTAAGTGTCTGTACTATGTTATTATATTTGTTCTTCAGTGTTGCTGTGAGTTGGAATCACCATTCTTTTACAGATAAGGAAACTGAGGTACATCAAAGTGATGTATCTACTTAATGACGTGCATATTCATATCCAGCTCAGAGGTATTAGCAACCACTTTGGACTAGGCACTGTGTTGAGTGTATTCATACATACTGTCATATTTCATCTCCTAGCAATCTGCGAGGTAGGTACCATTATCCATATTTGATGGAACAGCAAACCAATTAATCACCCATGTCTCCACTTACTGTTAGTGGAATCAGTTCTTAAACTCCTTTCTAATGTTCCTTCCATTAAGCCAGAGGTGCTCAGCCTTTTTCCCATCTCTAATCCACTTATAAACTGAGCTATGTGCTCACTGATAATGTCTTCTTACACAACAGATATTTTTTATAAGGGATTTGTTCCACCAGGAGATATATCAGAATCTGCTAAGAGAGGAAGGGGGTGAGAAGAGGAAGGGGGTGAGAAGACGGCCATTCAGGTGACAGGGTAATTTACATGAGTACTCTTCTTCTCCCCTATTAGTGACTAAACTATATCTCTTATAGAAGTATTCTTTTTTAAGATTTTATTTATTTATTTCTAGAGAGGGAAGGGAGGGAAAAAGAGAGAGAGAAACATCAGTGTGCAGTTTCTGGGGGCCGTGGCCTGCAACCTAGGCATGTGCCCTGACTGGGAATCAAACCTGTGATGCTTTGGTTCACAGCCCATGCTCAATCCACTGAGCTATGCCAGCCAGGGCTAGAGGTATTCTTTTAAAATTCAACTTTATCTCTGTTTTATCATTTTAACAAAAATTTATTTAGTACCTATATGTGCCAAGTGTATTCTAGTTGCTGAAGATACAGCAATGAACAAAATCAGTGCAGTTCCTCATGAAGTATATATTCCAGAAAGTGACAAGTTTTCTGAATGAAATTAAACAGGATGGTGAGATAGACATGGGAGAGAGTGGCTGTTAGATAGCATGATCAGGGAAGACTTCTTTGAGAAGTGGCATTTAGGCCAATATCTGAAAGGCAAAAAGCAGCCAGCAGTGTAAAGACTTGGAGTCAGGTCTTTTTCTTGCCCATAGTGGGCACTGGCACTGCTCTCTCTTATTCCACAAAGGCACTAAGTGTGAATTCAGCCTACTTGACTCTCAACTTGAGCCAGAATGCCAAAATCACCAGCCAGGCCTGGTCCTCACCAGCCTTTCTCTATGCCAAAGCCTGCAACTGGTTTGGGTCCACATGACCTGGCATCACAGACTGCCCTACACTTTGTCACCTAGCCCTCCAAGTCATAGGAGTACCTATTCCATCTCCAGCAAGGGTGGGCACCTATATAAAGAGAGCCCCCAACTCACATAACAGTGGACTTTCAAAATGTCAGTTCTTTCAAAACTGGAAAACATTTATGTAAATAGTTTATTTTCATATAAGCAATTGTCTTTGTTAAGGATCCAGATTCTTTTCTTTCCCCACCCTCAGTGGGAAGTTTAACATACAAGCAGGAGGCAAGACAACTAGTATAGTAGATGGGTACTTGAAGATTCTAGAGAGCAATTTTCCTCTCAGTTTCTTCCTTGACATGACCATACCCCATGTCCTGTAACTTTTATATATAGTGACTGGCAATTAGGTTTCTATTCAGTACTGATTACAGAGGGAGACTGAGTCATTAAGTTCCCCATAGTTAAACCTCAAGGACACAGAATCAATGGTATTATGTTAGTAGAAGTGTTTCATACAAACTACTCACTGAAATAGATCAGTCTAGGACTTACACTGAATTGAAGCCAAGTTTATGTTTGTACAAAAGTGAATAATAAACTAAAACCCAACCTAAAATATCATGATGGGGATAAAGGAGGCATGTGACCCCTGGAGATTTTTTAAATTAAAACATTTCTTTCTCCCCTTGTAAAAGTTGTGATACAAACCCTGGAGATATGACTCCTTTGACAGTAGTCATTATACTCAGATCTTCTATGGTCTGTGTTGGAAGAAAGAAGATTCTGGAACCTACTGGAAGAGAGTTTTTTACAAAGCCAAACTTAAACAAATTATAACTTGTAGAAGCTATCAGTTTGGGGCCAGGATTTGCACAGCTTTCACTGATGGCACCGACTTGGAACTAACAGACTCCCATCCTTCCACAATACTTGGTATATTAATCGTGGCATCCTGTATTATACTGCACTTACCTGTAATTTGTGCTGTCTCTCCCACCTCAGTGGGAAGACACACTGATATCTTTCACCTTTATAGCCTCACAGTGTATAATGATGCTAAAAATTTGTTGAATAAAATTTGTATTCAGACCTTTAGACATTTACTAATTTTTTGCATTAATGCATTTGGTCATAATTCTGAATTACTAAGCTAAGCTTCTCAGGTAGAAGTTGGACTATAAATCAGTTTATTTATTCAGCAAGTATTCATTCACATATACTATGTTGATCAGCTTCCTCTCAAAGATTTTAAAATACATACTTAAAAATAACAGGTACCACTTTGAAATCTGCATATGTCCTAATGATTTAATTTTTATATCCCTGTAACTTAAAGTGCTTAAATATCTAATTTGAACCCGCTTTTTGACCCAGTGAACCCACTGCTAGGAATATATCCTAAGAATCCTGAGTCACCAATTCAAAAGATCTGATGAACTCTTATGTTTATAGCAGTGCTATTTACAATAGCCAAGTCCTGGAAACAGTCTAAGTGCCCATCAATAGATGAGTGCATAAAAAAGTGTAGTGCATCTGCACAATGGAATACTATACAGCAGAAAGAAAGAAGGAACTTCTACCTTTTGTGACAGCATGGATGGAACTTGAGAATATTATTCTAAATGAAATAAGCTACACAGTGAAAGACAAACACCATATGATCTCACCTATAAGGGAAATCTAATGAACAAAGTAAACTAACAAACAAAATAGAACCACAGGCATGGAAATATGGAACAGACTGAAAACAACCAGAGGGGAAGGGGGGAGGAGATAATGGTGAAAAGAAGGGGAAAGGACTAGTCAAAGAACATGTATGAATGATGCATGGACATGGACAAAAGTGCTGGGATTGGCTGTAAGAGTGTGGGTTGGGATGGGCAAAGGAAGGCAAAGGGGGAAAAACTGGGACAACTGTAATACAATAACAATTAAAAAATGATTTAAAAAAAGAATCTACCTGAGTTGGCAGAAACTCTGAAATAAGCTTTTTCTGGATAACAGAATAAACCATGTCTGTCTCTATGACATAGTTTTATTTTTTTAACTTTCAGGAAAGCAAATAGCAGGGAGATCAATTTCCTGCAATAATGGATTTTTCCACTCAATTATTCAGCTTTCAAAGCTGCTGGTCCATGCAGAACTGGCTTCAGAACTGCCCCACTGCCAGATGAAGCTATCAGGATTGTCAGTTTCCAGGGAGACTAGGAATTGTTTCAAAATGGCCACAAAGGACCATCAGAATTAAATGTACTTTATTGGGGGAAAATATTTCCCTACTAGAATTTACCAGCTATCTCCTTTATCCTTCAAAGTTGTGAAATGACTCTCAATATACACAATTCTGTTATGTTCAGCTGTCAAGATATCTGTAACTATATATTCAAGTAACCTAGGTTTTGGTAGTGTAAACACAACAGCTATCTTTTTTAATCCATAAGAAAACTTCTGCACTTTAAAATAAGATTATCAAAACTTTGACTGATAGTTCTCAACCAAAATAATGGTTTATGCTTTTTCATAAAAGCAATCTCTTAACCTCCCTCTCCTTTCTAATAATCTGACTTTTTCAAGAATTACCTTCTTACTAATGGAATAAAAGAAATAAGGTTTTCTCCTATTAAAGTATTTGAAGAAAATGGTCAATTCCTCTGATTTCTAGTGACATTGATAGGCATGTATCTCAATATATTAATTTTCTTATTGACCATCTTAGCTGTCTTTGATTAAGCTTTAAAAATTATGCTCTTATAACTGCTGCAGTAGTACAAACTTAGAACTTAAAAATGCTGGCCACAGAGTAATGAATGAAAATACTTAATCAATATGTAATTACAAATTATGCACACAAACACACACATACACACAAAAAAATCCACGGTATAATCTCATTTGTACAAGCCACCTGTGATATTATAAACTCACAAACATCAGTAAGTGATATTTCCTGTAAAAGCAATCTTTAGTTTAAGAGTATCAAATCATGTTTTTGGTGATTCATTTTATAGATAACTCTCAAGAACATCCCTGTTTCATAAAGCAATGTTTACCACTGTTCACACAACTATGGGAAAAAAACACCAGATTTACTCCCATATTAAGAGGGCAGAAAATTCAAGTCCTTTTTGAAGCTGGTCAGAACCAAAATAATAGTTTCTAAAAAAAGAAATGATAGTTTCTAGAAGAAATACCTTAAAAAATATTGAAAAGTTACTGCAGATTTTGACAGGCTCTTATTTTTAAATACAGAGGTGTTGGTTACAGCCAACCGAGAAGACACATTTAGATGACAGAACTTGAAAGCTGACAGGACTGGAAATTTGCAATATCAACCACATCCCTATTATCATTATCTGCCTTTATTGATTACATCACTTTAGCATGTTTGGCTCTTGGCCAGATAGTAGTGAGTGAGATTTGAGAGCAGAAAAACAGAGGTATTGGAATCAGTATTGCTTTTACCATTTTTTTCTTTTTTGCAAATTCATCATTTGGCCATGTCTACAGACAACTAGCTTTGTCATTTTGAACAGCCTGACAGGTGTCCAGGGCTGATTTGCTTTGACTCTTTATTTGAAGAGCAAGTTTGGCAAATCACTTATCCTCTTTGAATCTCAGGTTTCTGTAAAAATGTAAAAAGGATTGGGAGAAAGGTCAGGGAGACCCATATGACATGGGGCTTTGAAAACCACACAGTGCTACACAAATGTACAGTGTCATTCTGATTGTCTCAGAAGAGTTGTCTGCCTGAAGTGCATCAAGCAATCTTAAAAGCTTAACTTGTGTGCAGAACTGTATGTTCAGATCAGAGTCACTGGTATGTCTACCAAAGGCTTCACAAAACTTCCTGTGTGAAGTTTCATATATCAACCATCACTATGGCTACATCCAGCAAGACTGAAGATTCAGGGCTCATTGCAGAGGGTCAGCACCTATAAGGTGCCATACATAATACCAAAGGCACAATGCCTGGCATTTAGTAACATGTCTTCCTTTTCTTGAAGTGTGAATGAGGAGAGACAGTGATGCTCTTCTAGACATTATGTCAGTACTCTAGACATAATCAGGACAATTCTGGAAGTAATCTAACCTCTAAGCAAGTGTGTTCAAATCTAGACATTGTGATTAAGCTAGTCCAGCACAGAGTTTAAAAAGTGAGTTCTGCTGGATTCACCTGTGTGGGCAAGTTACATACCCTCTCTGTGCTTCAGTGTTACCTCCTATAAAATGGAGACAGTAATAATGCACTCCTAGTCGGGTTGTTTAAAGAATTAAATGAGGTAATAAAACACTTAGAACAGTGCCTGCAACATAGCAATCTGTCAATAGGAATCAGCTGCAACTAGATTTATTTTTATTGGCCTAATTGGGACATTTTTGGCTATTATTTTCCTTATTGTTGTTCAAGTACAGTTGTTTCCATTCCCTGCCACTGCCCTCCTCTACCCTACTTCCCACCCTCAATCCTATCCTCCTTTGGTTTGTCCATGGGTCCTTTATACATGTTCCTTGATGATGTTTGCTCTTTTTTCCCCTATTATCCCCTTCACCCCTCCCCTCAGGTTACTGTCAGTTTGTTCCTCATTTCAATGTCTCTGGTTCTATTTTGCTTTCTTGTTTGTTTTGTTGATTAGGTGAGACCATATAATATTTGTCTTTCACTGCCTGGCTTATTTCACTTAGCATAATGCTCTCCAGATCCATCCATGCTGTTGTGAAGGGTAGGAGCTCCCTCTTTCTTTCGGTTGGTAGTATTCCATTGTGTAAATGTACCATAGTTTTTATCCACTCATTTACTTAGGTTGCTTCCAGCACTTGGCTACTGTAAATTGTGCTACTTATTTGTTCATTTATAATATAAGCAACAACCTATCTTATAGAAGTAGAAATTTTTTCAGTGGTTGGGATAAGTCTTGAGATAGACACATAGAAATTTTTACTTTGTGGAAATAATGTTAAAAAATTCTTTTTGATTTAAGAAGTTGGGCACAATAAGGTATCTCAGCTTAAGGTAGCAGGGAGAGGCACAGAATCACCAGTAATGAAAATGGCACAGACTATAACAACCCAGGAGAACAGTGAAGTACATTTAAAATGACAATATTGGTATTACACAATGCCTATAAAACAGCTAAATATGCAGTTCTTGCCAAACTTGTTTGACATCACTTCTTAAATTTGGCTGGTGAACAAGGAAGACATCTGGAAAAAATATTTAAAACAAAACACTGTCTAATTAGCTTTTAAATATTTTAGTTAAAGTACAGTAATTAAATAATGCAATTCTGAGGGGATAAAAGGAAGTGACTATTCTGGGAAGGCACAGTGTTGCATTCTCAGACGTTGCCAGTGGAGAAACACTTGGAGCTTGTGAGGATGTGTAATTATTTCTTCTTCAGTTTTTCATTATGAAACTATTCAAACTAACAAAAATACCAAAAATAATAGAAGGCAACTTTTCTTTACCACTAACTTCAGATACATATCAATATAATGCCTTACTTCCTTCATATGGTTATTATTAAAACCAAAATATATTACTGTGTTAGCTGGTCCTTATTCTAGTATTGTTTCCAGTTGGCTATATTACTATTTTCTGTGCCTAGAGATACAATACAGTAAATTAAAACTTGATGGTGAACTTTAGATTCTGAGTTCTGAATAAAAACACCTCCCTCTACCCTCAATCTTCTGAGATACTCACTAAATATCTGGGCATCTTTGATCGAATCAGTCAGGTTTTTTTAACTGATTAAAGCAAGGTCAATCCTCTACATTAGATTGTATAATTTAAAGTACCTTAGAGCCCTGGCTGGTGTGGCTCAGTGGATTGAGTGCTGGCCTGTGAACCAAATGGTCAACAGTTTGATTCCCAGTCAGGGCATATGTCTGGGTTGCAGGCCAGGTTCCCAGTAGGGGGTGTGTGAGAGGCAACCATACAGTGATGTTTCTCTCCCTCTCTTTCTCCCTCCTTTCCCATTTTTCTAAAAATAAAATCTTTTAAAAAATTAAAGCACCTTAGAGATTCTATTTAATATTTTCCTCATCAACTTACCAATTCCCCTATTGGTTATTGGATTCTTCTCAATCCTATGGAATCTATATTAGTTTGGCTTCTCCAGAGAAAGGAGAAATAAAGAGCTTGCCACACAAAGAAAAGCTAAAGGAGTTCAATACCACCAAACCAGTATTACAAGAAATGTTAAAGGGTCTTCGTTAAAAAGAAAAAGAAGAAGAAGAAAGCAGAGGAACATAGTTATAAAGAATAAAATTACAATAAATACATACATATCAATAGTCACTTTAAATATAAATGACTTAAATGTTCCAATCAAAAGATATAGGATAGCTAAATGGATAGGAAAAGCCATATATATATATGGCTATATATATATATATATATATATATATATATATATATATATATATATATATATATATATATATATGTGGCTTTATATATATATGTGGCTATATATATATATATATATATATATATGGCTTTATATATATATGGCTATATATATATATATATGCTGTCTACAAGAGGCCCACCTCAGAATGAAAGATACACACAAACTAAAAGTAAAGGGCTAGAAAAAGTTATTTTATGCAAGTGAAAAAAACTGGGGTAGCAATACATATATCTGACAAAATAGACTTTAAAACCAAGGCTATAGTAAGATACAAAGAAGGATGCTACATAATGATAAAGGGAGTAATCCAACAAGAGGATATAACCCTTATAAACATTTATGCACCAAATATATGAGCACCTAGAGATGTAAAGCAAATCTTGATGGACATAAAGGGAGAGATTGACAGTAATACAGTCATAGAAAGAGATTTTAATACCCCATTGACTTCAATGGATAGATCTGCCAGGCAAAAATCAACAAAGAAATGGCAGCTTTAAATGGCACGCTAGATCACCTGGATTTAATTGATATCTTCAGAGCATTTTACCCCAAAGCAGCAGAATATACATTCTTTTCAAATGCACGTAAAACATTTTCTAGAATAAGTCACATGTTAGGACACAAGTCTCAATAAATTTAAAAATATTGAAATCTTATCAACCATCTTCTCTAACCACAATAGTATGAAACTAGAAATGAATCACAAGAATAAAACTGAAAAACACACAAGTACATGGAGGCTAAATAACGTGTTACTAAACAATGAATGCATTAACAATAAAATCAAGGAAGAAGTCAAAAGATATTTTGAAACAAGTGAAAATGAGAACACAACAACCCAAAATCTATGGGACACAGCAAAAGCAGTCTTAAGAAAGAAAGTCATAGCAGTACAGGCCTACCTCAATAAGATATACAATCTCAAATAAATGATCAAACTCTACATGTAAAGGAACTAAAAAAGAACATTGTTCTACAATGTACAAAGTGTGTAGAAGAAAGGAAACAATAAAGATCAGAGTAGAAATAAACTAAATAGAGTCTTAAAAAAAAACAGTATAAAGCATCATTGAAACCTAGAGCTGGTTCTTTGATAAGATAAACAAGATTGACAAACCTTTAACCAGGCTTACCAAGAAAAAAAGTGATAGAACCCAAGTAAATAAAATCAGAAATGAAAGAGAAGTAACCCCTGACACAACAGAAATACAAAGGATTGTAAGAAAATATTGTGAGCAACTAACTATATGGCAACAAATTGAAAAATCTGGATGAAATGGATAAGCTCTTAGAAACATGCAGCCTTCCAGACTCAATCAAGAAGAATCAGAAAACCTGAATAGACAGATTACAACTAACAAAATTGAACCAGTAATTTTAAAAAAATTCCCAACAAAGTTCTGCACCAGATGGCTTCACAGGTGAATTTTATAAAACATTCAAAGAACTAACACCTCTCCTTATCAAACTATCCTGAACAATTCAAGAGGAGGGAAGACACCCAACCTCATTTTATGAGGCCAGCATCATCCTAACTCTAAAATGAGATAAAGACACTACAATTGCATCAAAAGAATAAAATGCCTAGGAATGTATTCTTTTTAATTTTATTTATTCATTTTTAGAGAGAGGGGAAGAGAAGGAGAAAGAGAGGGAGAGAAATATCAATGTGTGGTTGCCTCTCACATGCCCCACAGTGGGGACCTGGCCTGCAACCCAGGCATGTGCCCTGACTGGGAATCAAACTAGTGACCCTTTGGTTCATAGCTGGCAGTCAGTCCACTGGGCTACACCAGCCAGGGCCCTAGGAATATTTTTAAACAAGGTTGTAAAAGATCTGTACTCAGAAAATTATAACACACTGAAAAAATATTGAAGAAGATTCAAATAAGTGAAAGCATATGCCATGTTCATGGATAGGAAAAATTAACATCATTAAAGTATCCATACTACCCAAAGCAATCTATAGATCCAATGCAATTCCTGTCAAGATACCAATGGCATATTTTACAGAACTAGAACAAATATTCAAAAAATTTTATATGAAACCACAAATGACCCCAAATAGCCACAGCAATCTTGAGAAAGATGAACAAAGTTGAAGGATTCACTCTACCTGATATCAGACTATACTTCAAGGCCATAGTAATCAAAACAGCATGGTACTGGCATAAAAACAGACATATAAATCAATAGAATAGAGTAGAAAGTCCATAAGTAAACCCATGCCTTATAGTCAATTAATATTTAACAAAGGAGGCAAGAATATACAATAGGATACAAATAGTCTATTTAATAAATGATGTTGGTAAAATTGGACAGATATGAGCAAAAAAAATGAAACTAGACCACCTTCTTACACCATACACAGAAATAAACTTTAACTGGATTAAACACTTAAATGTTAGACTCCAAACCATAAAAAATCTACAGGAAAACATAGGCAGTAAAATATCAAAAATTTATTGTAGCAATATTTTTTCTGCTATATCTCATGCAAGGGAAACAAAAGAAAAAATAAACAAATGGGGAGTTCCCCCCAAGATGGAGGTGTAGGTAGAAACCCTTCATTCCTCACAAAACCAAAAGAAGGATAACAACCAAAATTAAATAAACAACCAAAAGCGCCAGAAAATCAAACTGCATGAAACTCTGACAACCAAGTAATTACAGAAAAAATCAACCAGAACAACCAGACCAGTAAAGCAGCAGACGTCTGGGGTTGACTCAGAAAAACTGCTTTGATGTGGGAGACTGTGGGGGAAGGGGCAGTATGCCGACCTTAGCACCTTAGTGGGCTGCACATGAGGGGACTGACTTAAGGGGAAAACTGAGACTCAGAGCTGACTGTGGGCTATGGCTGTGGTTGCCACAGTGGGAGATATTCCCAGCCTCACACAAGAGTTTGTTGAAAAGCGTGCTAGAGATGAGCAGGCCACCACATACTTCCCTCTATTGTTCCTCCACCACAGGCAGAGCTGCTGCCCAGCAAGGAGGGTTGCCCTGCCCTGGTGAATACCTAAGGCTCCACCCCCTTACAACCTATCAGCTGCACCAAGACAAAGAAATATGGCCCAAATGAAAGAAAAGAGTGAAGCCTCAGAAAGAGAACTAAGCAAGGAAGAGAGAGACTACCTATCTGATGGAGAATTTAAAGCCCTTGTAATCAAAATGTTCACAGATTTGACTGAGCTTGGTTGAAAAGTGAAAAAACAAATGAAGGATACCCAAAATGAAATAAAGCAAAATATTCAGGGAACCAACAGTGACAGGAAGGAAACCAGGACTCGAAGCAACAATTTGGAACAAAAAAAAAAAAAAGAAAAGAAAAGAAACATCTACCCAGAAGAAAAGGAAGAAAAAAGAATCCAAAAAAATAGAGTTTTGGAACTTCTGGGACAACTTGAAATGTTCCAATATCCAAATTATAGGAGTACCAGAAGGAGAAGAACAAGAGCAAGAAATTGAAAACTTATTTGAACAAATTAATGAAGGCAAACTTCCCCAATCTGGCAAGGAAAATAGACTTCCAGGAAGTCCAGGAAGCCCAGAAAGTCCCAAAGAAGTTGGACCCAAAGAGGGACACACCAAGATACATCATCATTAAGTTACCCAAGATTAAAGACAAAGAGAAAATCCTAAAGGAAGCAAGGGGGAAGGAGAGAGTTACCTACAAAGGGGTGTACATTAGACTATCAGCTGATTTATCAAAAGAAACCTTGCAGACAAGAAGGGGCTGGAAAGATGTATTCGAAGTCCTAAAAGGCAGGGACCTACATCCAAGATTACTCTATCCAGCAAAGGTATCATTTAGAATAGAAGGACAGATAAAGTGCTTCCCAGATAAGTTAAAGGAGTTCATCATCACCAAGCCATTATTATCTGAAATGTTAAAGGGACTTATTTAAGAAAAAGAAGATAAAAAAATATGAACAGTAAAATGACAACAAACTCACAACTATCAACAAATGAACCTGCCCTTTTAGCTCTCTGAGCAGCACCATCGCGGTGGGCAAGAACAAGTGCCTGACGAAAGGCGGCAAAAAGTGAGCAAAGAAGAAAGTGGTTGATCCATTTTCTAAGAAAGATTGGTATGATGTGAAAGCACC
The DNA here is from genome assembly GCF_019186645.2 of Phyllostomus hastatus. NCBI lineage: Eukaryota > Metazoa > Chordata > Mammalia > Chiroptera > Phyllostomidae > Phyllostomus > Phyllostomus hastatus. Next base: position 46,525,265 of record NW_025334041.1, read on the forward strand.
AGCTATGTTCAACATAAGAAACATTGGGAAAACGCTAGTCACAAGAACTCAAGGAACCAAAATTGCATTGGATGGTCTGAAAGGCCGTGTATTTGAAGTGAGCCTAGCTGATCTGAAGAATAATGAAGCTGCATTTAGAAAATTCAAGCTAATTACTGAGGATGTTCAGGGCAAAAACTGCCTGACTAATTTCCATGGCATGGATCTTACCCGTGACAAAATGTGCTCCATGGTCAAAAAATGGCAGACCATGATTGAAGCTCATGTTGATGTCAAGACTACTGATGGGTATTTGCTTCATTTATTCTGTGTTGGTTTTACTAAAAAAAAGCAACAATCAGATTCGGAAGACCTCTTATGCTCAGCATCAACAGGTCTGCCAGATCCGGAAGAAAATGATGGAAATCATGACCCGAGAGGTGCAGACTAATGACTTGAAAGAAGTGGTCAATAAATTGATCCCAGATAGCATTGGGAAAGACATAGAAAAGGCTTGCCAGTCTATTTATCCATTTCATAATGTCTTTGTTAGAAAAGTCAAAATGCTGAAGAAGCCCAAGTTTGAATTGGGGAAACTCGTGGAGCTTCATGGTGAAGGTAGCAGTTCTGGAAAAGCTACTGGGAACAAGACAGGTGCTAAAGTTGAACAAGCTGATGGATATGAGCCCCCAGACCAAGAATCTGTTTAAATTCAGACACTTAATGGTGGCAAATAAAAAGGCCTATTTGTGATTTAAAAAAATGAACCTAAAAGACAAACAACAAAAACTAAACAAATAACTAGAAAAGGAATAAAATCAGAGAAGTGGATATCACACAGAGGGAGTTCATTGGGGAGGAGGAACAGAGGAGTGGTGGGGAAAAGTACAGGGAAGAAGAAGCATAACTAGTGGTATAAAATAGACAGAGTGATAAAAATGGTATAGGAAACAGAGGACTCAAAGAACTTGTACATACAACCCAAGGGCATGAACTAAGGAGGGTTGGGGGGCATGGTGGAGGGGGGATAAAAGGGGAAATTTGGAAAAACTGTAATAGCATAATCAATAAAACAATACTTAAAAATAAACAAATGGGATTACATCAAATTAAAAAGTTTTTGCACAGCAAAGGAAACCACCAACAAAATGAAAAGACAACCCACTGAAAGGGAGAACATATTTACAAGTGATTAATCTGATAAGGGGCTAATATCCAAAATTTATAAAGAACCTGTGCAACTCAACACCAAAAAAAACAACAATCCAATTTAAAAATGGGCAAAGGATTTGAATAGACACTTCTCCAAGGAGGACATACATATGGCCGATAGACATATGAAAGGATGCTCAATAGCACTTGCCATCAGAGAGATGCAAATTAAAACCACAATGAGATAATAATCTCACACCTGTCAGAATGGCTATCATCAATAAATCAATAAACAAGTGTTGGTAAGGATGTGAGGGAAAAAAATCCTCCTGCACCATTTGTGGGGATGCGGATTGTTGTAGCCACTGTGGAAAACAGTATGGAATGTCCTCAAAAAAATTAAGCCAGCAATGTCCTCATGAGCCAGCAATTCTGCATCTGGAATATATCTTTAGAAACACAGATTCAGAAGAACAATGGCACCCCTATGTTCATTGCAGCATATTTCCACCAGCCATGATTTGGAAGCAGCCCAAGTGCTCATCAGTAGATAAGTGGATAAAAAAGCTGTCATACACCTACATTATGGAATACTATTTGGCCATGAAAAAGAAGAGAGAAGAAAAAGAAGTTATACCCTTGCAAGAGCATGGATGGACATGGAGAGTATTATGCTAAATGAAATAAGCCAGCCAGAGAAAGGCAAGTACTATATGATTTCACTTATATGTGGAATCTAATGAACAAAATAAGTGAACAAATGAAAAACAGACTCATAGACACAGACAATAGACTGACAGCTCTCAGAGGTGAGGGTGATTGGGGAGCTAGGTGAAAAAGATGAAAAGGATTAAGCAAAAAAATAAAAACAGATACAGACAACAGTATGATGATTACCAGAGGGAAAGGTAAGTGGGAGGAGGTAGAAGAGAGTAAAGGTGACATAAATGGATAAATAGTGATGGAAGGAGACTTGACTTTGGGTGGTAAACACACAATACAATATACAGATGATATGTTATAGAGCTGTAAATTGGAAACTGTATAACTTTTTAACCAATGTCACCCCAAAATTCAATAAAAATTTTTAAAAAGTAAAATAAAGCAACTGTAAAATGCATGTACTATTATTGTCTCCAGTTCACAAACAAGAAAACTGAGACTTCTGTGGAGGTTAGGTCGAAGTTACAGGGTATTGTTCAGTTACAGCTGGATTTCTAACCTATGTGAAACCACTTGAAAGGACATTAATAAAAGCAATACAGACTGTATGGGGAGAGATCCAGACAGGGAATATACCATGTCACACATCATGCACTGCATAGTTTTGCCTTAGCTAATTAGAGGAAGGATGTGTTTGTTAGAACATTTGAAAGTGTCAGTCAAAAGACAAACAAGGGAGACTAGTCTCTGATGTTTAGCTCAATTCAGAGAAGTTGACAGTAAGGATAGTTGATGCAGCAAATGAAGAAAAGGGAAAGACAAAAAAGAAATAGAATCATCTTTGCTCGATAGTCCCATTCCCAAGCTTGAAATTAATTATAGAGGAAAAGAAGAAACATGGGGACAAAAATAAGGCAGTTGATTAAAAGGCAGAAAATATTAACATAAAAGAAAGCCAGATGGGTTTTTATGTAGGAATAACAATAGAATACAAGTAGTTTCAAGTACCAGTATATCAATTAAATCCAAATTTAGGTTGTTTGAGAGAAAGAAGATAATGCTGAGGTGCTGTGCTTTGTATAACAGATAATGCAGTCCTAGCTTGCCTTGTCCACTTCAGGCTGGTGTGTAGGCTGTTAGGGAACTTCATCCACTTCTGACATCTGGCTTCTGACACAGTAAGTTCTCCAACATTGAATTGGATGATTATCATAATAACTACTTTTACATTATTAGGAAACAATCTACCTGTTTTTCTTTTATGGACTCATGTGGTATGTGAAACATTAAGTATGTGTGTAATTTCGAGGCCAAAGTCTAGGAATCTAAACTTTGTAGTCAAACCTGACTTTCAACCCCAGATCCTCCACCTATTAAATCTATAAACAGGTTATTTAATCCATCTGAGCCTCAGTTTCCATATTTTTAAAGTCATGCTGATTAAAGCCACGTCCAAGTTTGTTGAGAGGTGAATAAAATGTGTCCATCATTATCCTAATGCCTCAATAAATAGTGATAATGCACAGAGAGTCCCAAACAAGTTGGAAACAAAGAGGGCCACCTCAAGACACTTCATAATTAAAATGCCAAAGGTTAAAGATAAAGACAGAATCTTAAAAGCAGCAAGACAAAAGCAGATATTTACCTACAAAGGAAACCCCATAAGACTGTCACTGATCTCTCACAAGAAACTCTGTACGCTAGAGGGGACTGGTGAGAAGTATTCAAAATAATGAAAAGCAAAAATCTACAACCTAGATTACTCTATCTAGCAAAGCTATAATTTAGAATTGAAGGGCAGATAAAGTGCTTCCCAGACAAGGTAAAACTAAAGGAGTTCATCATCCCCAAGCCATTGTTACATGAAATGCTAAAGGTACATATTTAAGAAAAAGAAGATCAAGACGATGAACATTAAAATGGCAACAAATTCACAACTATCAGCAACTGAACCTAAAAAAACAAACTAAGCAAACAAGCAGAACAGAAACAGAACCATAAATATGGAGATCATTTGGAGGGTTATCAGTTGGAAGGAAGAAGGGAGAGAACGGAAGAAAAGCTACAGGGATTAAGAAGTACAAATTGGTAGGTACAAAATAGACAGGGGTATATTAAGAATAGTATAGGAAATGGAGTAGCCAAAAAACTTCTTTGTATGACCCATGAACATGAACTAAGGTGAGGGGATTTCCATAGGAAATGAGGGGTACTTGGTGGAGAGGAGACAAAGGGGGGAAAATTGGGACAACTCTAGTAGCATAATCAATAAAATATATTAAAAATATTAAATTTAATTTTTTAAATAAATAATCATTGTAGTTTTATAAACATTTTAAATCACCACTCACATTTATCCTTGGACTAGAAGAATGAGTTCTAGTAGAAGAATTAAAGAGTTTACAGAACCTGGAACACAAGTTCCTCCATAAGGACAGTTTCCCTAAACTCAGTATTTGGCTGCCTTTTAAATAAAATAAAGATGATTGTTAACTGAATGTAAAACCCCATGAAACAGACTTTATTAACTTAAAAACTTTTTCTAGTTACCAAGAATCACCCAGGGTTTCTCATGAATGACATTGAACAAGAGCATTTTTAATTCATAACAGAAATTAAAGGCTTTCATTTCTGCCAGGACCATCCTGTGTTTGTACCATAAGGACAAAGGCAATAGCTACTGTTTCTTTACATATTTAATTGGTCCCTTCCAAAGTTTCAGAGTTAAAAGAGTTTTAATAATGACATCTTACATTTCTTTTGTTTTTCCTAGATATAATTCATGTTTACATAATACTAATCTATCTGTTGTTTCTTTCTAGATGATATCTGATGTCCAGATATTTCCAGATGCCTTGATTACAGGGACACATAGTTGAGAACAAATAATTTTAGATAAGTGTTCTTACTTCATCCAAATGTTCCAATTTCAAGTAGCCCCAAATCTCACTGCTCAGTGGCTTCAGTAATGACTTCTAGCTGAGACTTCAGATATATAGGATTTTCTTTAACATATTCATGACAATAGTAATTCCATAGTTTGTTGAAGACAAAATCTGAGCCAATGTCTGGATATCTAGAGGAAATTTGTAATCTGTGCATGCTGTATCAGTTACAATGCTTGTAGCTGACAAGTAACAGAAAACAAACTCAAAACATTTTAAGCTTTTAGCTTCAACAATAAGGAATTGAATTATCTTACTGTGAAATTGTGGAACTTCACTGGTGGGGAAATTCCACACTAGTTGAATATGTAGCTTAACAATACCATCACTGTCCATTGTTTCTGTTCTGCAGTCTTCCGAGTGTCTTCCTTGTCCTCAGAACCAACACATAGCTGCTCCAGCTCCAGATATTATGTGGTGAAGAGAAGGGACACCTTTTACTACAAGTTTGTTTTTATCAGCCAAGGAACATTTCCCAGCAATCTTTCTGCTGTGTCACACTACTTAATCATATGGCCTAAACCAGTCATTTGCAAGAAGAATGAGACCATCATGAAAAACAAAATAATCAGAATTTTCCCTAATCATATGCCCAAATGAAGCCAGGTTCTACCAGCTAAGGAAGGAAGGAATGGCTTGAGGTAGGTAACCCTTAGGGTATTCTGAAATTCCTAGAGCACATTGAGTCATTTACTCACATGCAACTATTTTCTGAGTTCTCACTTTAGACCCTAGGGATAGAGCAGTGAGCAAAACAAATTAAGCCCTGCCCACATTAAGCTACGGTCTAGAGGCAGAAAATATTTAAAAATAAAAACAAACAAAAAGCAAACAGACAAGGATATAAGTGGCATGGAGGAGGAAAAGGGGAAGTAAAGAGACTAGGGAGCTCTGGTTCTGAAGGCAGTGTGTGTATATGTCTGTCGGGGGCAGGCAGTGGGGGATGTTGCTATAGTATATGGGGCATTTTGGAAAGACTGCACATAAGATGTTATATGAACAGAGATTTAGAATGTAATTCTCAGTCAAATGAGAAGATACTGACAAGTTTGAACAGAGGAGTGATGTGCTCTAACTTTCATTTTTAGAAGAAAGACTCTAGGTGGACAAGGGATGCCATAGGTACAAAGAAATACGATTGTCTTACTCCAGGTGTGAGATGATGAAGACCTGACCCAAATATTAGTGCAGGAGGTGAGAAGTGGTAGCATTCTGGATATGTTTCTGAGATAGAGCAAACAGGATTTCCTGATGGGGGATTGGGTAGTGTGTGAGAAATAAAGTTCAGGCTGACTCCAGAGGCTTTGCAACCAGGAAAACAGATTCATCATTACCTGGGATGAGGAGGGTGGACCAGGGATCCACCTCATAAATAGAGGCAGTTTGGCACTGACCATTGGATTTAGCAACATAGAAATCACTGGTGACCTTCACAAAGAGAACAGTCTTTGTTGGGCGAATGATGGACATGGACAGCTAGTTTGGTATTGTTGGGGGTTATTGTTTTATCAGGTGTTTAATTTTTCCAACACATTTTCCCCAACATCATGAACAATTCCAAAGTCATTATTTTCTTATACACAACCCATTTTATTCATCATTGTATCCCAGCATCTAGAAGAGTGTCTAGCACAAAATAAGATTTCAGTACATATGTGTTTATTGAATACATGTGTATCTCCAACAGGACTCCCTGGATTATGACTATAAAAAGGATTATGTTTAGTCCTTGGTCATTAATGTTTTCCCATAATCTCTTTCCATACTAGCCCCATAAAACAGCTGTTTTTTAAATATAGCCAGAGACTTTTTCACCCTGGCTGCTTATTGCAATATATAATACTTATCACTTTGACAGTGTGTTTCACAACCATGAAAAAAGTAAAACCAAAGAAATTCTATAATGAAGAAAGTATCATATCAACAGGGCTTCAGTGAACAGATGCTTGATTAACAACCACCAACTTACACAGTGCCTACTACAGACATCACAATACCTACTCCTATAATTCTTATCACAGCCCTGTTGGAAGGTACTATTATTTTTGCCCCTGTTTTACAGATAAAATTAAGGCATAAAAGCTTAACTGTCTTTCCTCAAATTTCATGTTGGTAAGCACAAAAACCAGGATTCATACCCAGGTAGTCTGGCTCTGGAATTCATGTTCTTAAAGGCCATCTCTACTGCCTCTACCCAATTTTAAAGGCCCTACCACTTCCAATGTATGATATAGTAGTTCCCCATTATCCATGATTTTGCTTTGTGCAGTTTCACTTACCCATGGCCAACCACACTCTGAAAATATTAAATAGAAAATTCCAGAAATAAACAATGCATGAATTTTAAATGTGTCATTCTGAAGAGCAAGATGAAATCTCATGCCATCTTGCTCTGTCCCGCCAAGACGTCCAGTGTATCCATGCTGTATTCACTCCCTGCACATTAGCCACTTACAAGATGTCTCATTCATCAGATCATGTGTCATAGTATCATAGTACTTGTGTTCCAGTAACCCTTATTTTACTTAATATTGGCCCCAAAATGCAAGGGTAGAGAATTTGGACATGCCAAAGAAGCTGTAAAGTGCCTCCTTTAAAAAGTGAACAGGTGTGTATGTATATGAAAAAATGCATAGTATATGCAGGGTTCAGTACTATCTGCAGTTGTTCAGACATCCACTTGAATCTTGAATCATATCCACTGTGAATAATAGGAACTGTTATACATTTTTTTATCACTTAGCTTTACATGTCTTCCCATTTCTCAATGAAAACCTTATAGTGGCTATGGTAGAGACCTAAACAACCTAAAGAGACACAATAAAATGGTTCTTGTTTCTGGAGAGAGACACTCTGTACTAGGATTTTGAAAGATAAAAATACTGTAAAAATCACTAGATTGTTACCAAACAACAACAACAATAACAACAACAACAACAAAAACAGAGGTTCAGCTGCCTGTGCCACAAAAGCCAAACTCGTAAGGTGGGTACTGATGCAAAAGGAAAAAACTTTTATTTGAATGCTACACCATCTTGGAGAATGGAGGACTCCTTGTCTCAAAGCTCATCTCCTCCACAAAACCCAGACAAAACTCAGCCATCCTCAGCAAGACCAGAGCAAAAGGCAGTGCCCAGAGTTCCTGTTCCATTTTAAAATACTGTCATTTAGAGTCCTAGGCAGCTGTTAAGCAGTCATTCAGGTAGCTTATCTTGTTCCCAGCTGCTGTCCAGCTTCAGGATCCCTCTTGGAAGCTGTATGTGGGGATGGCATGGCCATGCAGTGGCTAGGCCCATAAAGTCACATGCTCCTGGGTGGGAGAGCATGGGAACACACTGGTGAATGCTTATTCAGGTTAGCAAGAGATAGAGGGATTTCCTCCTGGAGTCCATGGGCCTCCATGGAAAAAACAGCACAGCATACATCCTAGTGCAGGTCCCAAGCATCAAGAGATGAGCAAGAACAGAGCCAATCCAGAAGAGCAGCAATGGGCAGGAAAGAGTGGTTTCTTTTTTCCCCAAGGCTAATCTGTTTTGTGTATCCTAGGCCAGATACTTTCTCATAAAGACCAATTAACTTCCTGAACTTTACATTTTTTGGGTGGGTCCACCTTTCAACCAATCCCTCTTTCCCCAGGCTAGACTGACAGGCTTCTTTGGTCCAGCACCTCCCTTGTCACCATTCTGATTTCTATGGGTCATGCCTTCCCCTGGTCCCACCCACAATCTGCTACCAGAAGGGCCCAGGCAAGGGCTTTCCCCCTTATCCAGTTATGTTTCTAAGCTTTTGTCAACATTTAAGGCCTGTCCATTCATATTTCCAGGTTTCAATAGGCTCAGTGTAAGAACTTCCCCCCTGCCATCTCTGTGGGTAGGGGTGACTCCCCTAACTCCTCTTATCCTAGGCTGCCTGGTTTCCCTGTCCTCGGGGCCCACCTTATGATAGCTGCAGCAATTCAGCCATTGCAGGTGAAAGCTCCATTGCAGTTGGGCCCAACCACCACCCCACTTGGGGGAGGTGGTGCCCTGCTGCTGGCAGTGATCACCAGGGTTCCCACAGCCTCTGGGCTGGCAATAGTGGCTGATGCTGCCATCAGCTGAGCCTTGGGCTCTTCCCTCCACCCACAGAGGGGAACCCTCTCCTCCCTGCAGGAGTGTGAAGTCTCTGGGCTCACTGGGAAGGGGCAGGCCAAGGGTGCCAGCTTCTCCACCAGTAATAAGATTATTTGGTTGAAATAGGAAGCTATATGAACTCAAGAAAGTTCACATGACTTAGCCAAAGTCCCACAGCCCCTTAATGGTAGAGCTGTAACTAACATACATATATCTTGCCAGCTACTTACCTGAGTTTGGAGAGGATATCTTAAGTTCAAAATGATATGAAATGCCATTTGTCCTAACAGAGTAGATCACTAGAATGCAGTACAGAACCCTTAGTAGCTTTTCAGTTCATCTCCCACCTAGACATTCTTCACTCAGTGATCAAATAAAACCATTAGTTATTGTATCAGTAGCATTGCTGAAGCTTAACATGGTCCCTTTGGACTCTGTCAGAAATGAGACAGCATACTGTGTTCACTGTGAATAATGGGAAACTGGGAAAGCTTTTTAAAATGATAGGAATTAATTTCTTTAGATATAAATCACTGTAATAATAATACAGCTTCTCATCTATTTTCTTATATGTTCATTTCTGATACTATTTTTAGACCCTGATGTGGAAAATATCCTATCATTAATTCCATTGCTTTTCTTTACCCCTCCTCTCTACTTCTGTTATTTTTCACATATTACTTTTACCATGACTCATTTTAAAATGTCTAATAGGATGTCACTGGTATTTTAATGCTAGATACCAGCTTGAAGTCATAGTCCCTTTTTCTTGTTTCAGAATCATTCATCATATTTTTATATAGTTCAATTAAACTTTTTATTCTGAATGATTTGGGTGAGATACATGCTGATTAATAGAATGATACATACTTTTATAGTTAGCAGAATATTGCACATTTATTAAATCAATATCTGATATACCAATTTTCAAATAACACAAACATATGTAAACACTCAATGCTTATCAATTTATTCTTTAAATCAGAAAACACTTAATTATCTGGATCAAGCAATGTTCTAGGTACTAGAAAAATAACAATATCATAACTTTGCTACCCAAGGAGTTTACAGTGCACTTAGGCAGTTAGACAAGTATCATTCAATTAGCAAGTATCAGGTGATCAGGGTAAAAACACGGCACTTAGAGGACATTTACACAAGCCTGTGACCCAGCCTTGGGAGATTAGAGAAGCAAGCAAATCTTTTTTACTATAATTTGATCTTGGACAATCCAGAGGACACTTTGGGACTTAATAGTGCTTTAGGTTTGTTATTGGACACAGTTGTCACTCTACTGCAAATTTATAAAGGTGTTTGTCAAGAGTTTTAGATGGAAAAATGATGAACAAATCCTTATGTCTATAGCAATTTTGTTACTTTTTTTTGCTTTTACCTCATCTTTGCTTCATTGCCAAATTGTACAACTTTTGCTTCCATTTTGACCATTTATCATTGTATGACAGTCTCTGCTTTCCTCTTGATTTTTGAACATTTCCATTTCTACAGGTACTCTTTATCAGTGTAAACTCTTTGTCTAAGCTTCTAGGGTGGTCCTTTGTTCCACACAGCAATTCTAGCCAAATAGAAATACTTTCTATCTTTAGTGTAGCACTTTTTTCCTCCAATGATTTCTCACTCAAGGTAAATAGCCAGAACTCTCTGATTCATTATTGAAGATCTTGAAATGGCAATAATTCCTTTGTATAGGATCCCAGTTTGGGGTTTATGATGAACAAGAAAGCTAAATGAAGTACCCAGCTACATTTTTGGTAGTCACAGTACAACTGCAGGATAAAAATGTCCTGCAGTCATGACTAAGGGTGGCCTTCAATGGCATGAGGTTGGGGAACTGTCTAATTTTCTTCTTCACAGAGAAGGCTTTTCCCTCAACATTTTACAATATAAATCTCTACCCACTTTAGGAAAACCTCCATCCCCTGTTCCCAGGAGATGGCTCTGTTCAGGCATTTGTCCTATGCATCTCCTTTTATATAAGCAATCCATGGAGTAAAATCAAGACTCAGATTTTCAAATTTCTTTACCTCTCAAATCTGTGGACCCATCCCCAGATCTACCAGTTTTCAGTCTTCAACCACACCTATAATGCCATGGGTGGGGTTGTTCATCCCTTCTGCTGTCCATCCAAAACTTGAATGAGATCTAGTCCTGAAAATTAATTTTGCAGCTCTTGAGGTTTACTTCAATTGGGTTTTTCCCTTGTTGATAGATTAGTAGAAAACTCCAATATTCTATTAGAGAGGTTTCGCTGAAATAGTTCTCCACTCTAGAACCAAGCATGCTCATATTTTCATGTATGGCTTTTCTTGAAAGTACAATGCTAATGTGGGCAGGGGGGGGACACCTGCAGGGCCCCCCCGGCCACCGCGGATGAGAATAAGTCTACCAAGACATGATCTGCTTGGGGAGGAAAGGTGGCCAATCTCTCAAAGGAGAAGGGCCCAAGAGCCTTTTCCTGAATGGCTTTTATTGGGTTCGTTTGCACAAGAGTTCAGGTAAAGCTCATTAACCATTGCCAGGAAGTAAGGATCAAACAATAGATAACAAAGAACTCTGAGGCCCTATTTTGAGTCGGGTTCAGATAGCTAAAGAGCTGTAAAACTTTGAGGAACAAACTTACTTCTTCCTTGGACCCTTATCAGTTAATTGAGAGCATTCTAAACAAAGCAGGTATCACAGGATTTTACATATTCTTTCTTAGACCTGATCACCTGAGAAACCTGCCCTTTCCAGCACAGGGCTGCACCACCCTCTGCCATTGTTTCAGGCTTAGGTGGAGCAAAGGAAGTAAGGCAGCCAAGAGATTAGGAGATTTTCTCCCAGACAATGAGGACTCAGGCTATGTCAAAGCTGAGGGGCAAGAGTCCATCATCCCCTTTTGCTGTAGACCCCAAAGTCCTTCCTTGGGGGACTCCCATGTGATTGTGCCTGTCTTAGGTCATTCCCCCCTTGGGGAATCTTACCCATCATTGGCTAACCGACCAAGCATTGGGGGCCAGTTATGGATGAAGTAAAAGGAGCAGAAGTGTCGCCCCTGCCAGGGAGATAAGCTTTTGTCTCCTTGATGGCTTACGGTCCAAGGTGACTCCCTCAGCCTTAGCCTTGGCAGGGGTTACAGCTTCTGATACCAGGCAGGGAAATTCCCAACATGCTAATATGTGATTTTCCAGAGTTAACACATTCACAAAATGAATTACTACCCACTTCAGCAGACTCATACTGGAAAAAAAAAAAAGTAGCTTCAACTAGAATGAATGACAAAAACAACCAAAAAATGAGCTGGGCAAGAGGAGGGACCAGAACTTCTAGAGCTGCTGACATCAACCCCTTTCCATCCTTGATGCTGACAGATCACTTCATCTTATTGCTGTCTGTGAAAATAGTGACATGCTAGGGAATTGCTATGTCTCTCAACAGGGGATTGCAATTGACTTTTAATTGCATCTGTAACTAGGAAAAGAGATGGCAGCATGTATACTTGGACTTTGGTCCTCTCATTTTACCATAGAATTGTTGAAAGGAAGGAGGGCAGAAAGAGAGGATGCCACCACTGATAAGTAGAAGTTATAAAACTTTAACTTTATGGCAACTTTGAGCCATAAATTCTCTCTTTAAGTCTCTAAAGAATTCAACACCAACAAAAAAATAGGCCTTTCACAACTAGTCTTCTGGTCTTTTAGTAATCCATATTGACTCAAAAAAATCATCTTCCACCCACCAAAAAATACTCCTCTCACCCCAGAAGATAAAACATATATGTTTATAATAAATTAAATTTCCTTGATTTCTATTTATTGTGGCATAAACAATGAATCCCTCTAAGTGTGGTAGATTGTTTCCAAAGACGGCTGCACCAGTATCTCACTCCCACCAACAGCTTATTGAGATATAATTCATAAATAACATAAAATTTACCTATTTAAAGTGCACAATCCAATGGTTTTCAGTATATTCATAAGTTGTATAACCATCAACCACAGTGGATTTTAGAACATTCTCATTACATTCTCTAAAAAACCTTAAAGCTCTACTCTCCCTATCCCATGCATCCTCTCTGCTCCAGAGCCCGATGCAACCACTAACCTACTTTCTGTCTCAAGAAATTTCCCTCTTATGGACATTTGATATGAATGGAATCATACAACATGTGTTTTTTGGTGACTGACTTGCATTTAACACAATGTTTAAATGTGTTCATTTAAACAGGGCTGGAAAAGGTCAGCGTGAGTGTGGAGCACTCCCTGCCTCTGCCACACTCCCTGAGGCACCTCCCTGCCCAATGCATCATCAGATTCCACCTCTCTTCAGTCAGCTTCCCTGTGTCTTCTTGCCAGCCCTGTTTTCACTGTTTTCTGTTTGATGGCCAGTGGGACACCATTGGGATGGAGGAGAGAGGCCCCAAGAGGGGGCCCAGCCTTCCTGTAGACCTCCCAAGAAAGTCTCGGTAAAGATAACTGGCCTCCTCTTTACCTTGCTGCTCTCTCCAGGGCAGCAATGGGTGTTTCCCCTGTGCCAAGGTGGAGTTGGGATACACACAGAGCAGGTTCCTGGAGCCTGTTAGTTAGGATTCCCAGGGAGAATTCAGGGTTGGAGATCCCAGGACTCCTGCTGACCAGACACTCCTCTCAGTGCCGGGGGAGTGCGCTCTGCAGCCTAGGGAGGAGCCTCAGTTCCAACCCAAGCCTCAGAGTAAGGCCTCAGCTTCCCCTAAACTCCCTTGGGCAGAGGTTGCCCTTCTCTGACCACACCCCCTCAATCCCAAACTTGGAGGGACACAGGAAGCTGAGGACTGCTCACCTCTGCCAGGGGCTGTGGAGCAGCTGGAGGAAGAGAAGGGGCACATGGGTGGAGGGTCAGAGGATCTGGTAGAATTGGCAGGTCATGGACTGGCTGGTGGAACCAGTCTGAGGGCCAGGCTGCTGATGTCAGCAGTGTGTACCTTGGGACCAAGGAACCTCCCTGGGCAGGATCAGGACCAGGACCAGGCCAGTGTCACAGAGCTGAGCCTGACTGGGCTGCACGGGAGCTTGGCAACAGGGGCCTGAGACCACAGGCAGGCAGCCTGAGCTTGGCAGCAGAGGGTCAGCTGGACAGGGGTGCAGGTGAAAGGGGTTCCCTGCCCCACTGCCCTCAGAAGGGACTCCTTAAGTACACAATCTGACAGGAGTCAGCCTAGTGTGGCAGTCCCAACAAAGCCTTCCACTTCACCCCAGCTTCAGTCCTGAGAAACTCCGACCCCCACCCCTACCCCACGACCTCCCAAGCTCTAGCCCCAGCCACATCATCCCATTTCCATGGTTCCTCAGTTCCTCAAAAGGGAAAATGAACACATTTAAACATTGAACAATGGTTCATCCATGTTATTGCATGCATCCGTACTTTATTACTTCTTAATGCCAAATAATATTTCATTGCATGAATACACCATATTTTATTTACCCATTCATCAGTTAATGGACATTTGGATTGTTTCTACTTTTTGCTGTTACAAATAATGCTACTCTGAACTTTCATTAACAAGCTTTTATGTAGGCATGTTTTTTTGTTTCTCTTTGGTACATACTTAGGGGTGGAATTGCTGGATTCTATAGTAACTCTTATGTGTAAGAGTTCTCATTGGAGAAATGACCAGACTGTTTTCCACCATGGCTGCATCATTTTACTTTTCCACCAGAAGTGAATGAGGGTTCTAGTTTTTCCACATCCTCACCAACATTTGTTATTATCTCTCTTTCTTTTTATTATACCCATCTTAGTGGGTGTGAGGTGTTCTCTCACTGTGACTTTTATTTGCATTTTCTTTATGGATAATAATACTGAGCTTCTTTTCATGCATTTATTGGCCATTTATATATCTTCTTTGGAGAAATGCTTATAAATATTGATCAGCTGCCTCTCACACATGCCTCTCACAACCCAGTCTTGAATATTGTGGATGTTTGGGAGATTTTTCAGCCGTTTAAGTAGTAGTGACCTCTCAACTCTGGTATCACTTTAAATTTAAACCAGACATCCTGAGACTTTTACACACATCTAGAAGTGGAACATCTACCTCCAAAAAAAAAAATCTCAGGGTGCAGTTTGTGAAGCTTCAGCTATCCTCATTGGCCAGTATTGAGAATCAGAGATCTCTCTAGTTTATAGATAAAGGAGGATCTGCTGAAAATCAGGAACTCCTGTGAAATTTCAAGTCTTCTAACAGTCACTCGGGGACAAGTCATCTTCCTCCTCAAATCCACAGAGTCCCATAGAGTGTGTGGAGGTGCTTCCACACACTCCCAGTGAGGAAGAAGTGTGAGAAAGGAGGATGCGGCAAGTGACTAGGCCATCTCATTGCCATCCCTTCAGCCAAAGCAGCTTTGCTTCTTTTTTTTATTATTACTTAAATATTAGATCAGCCTTGGATGGTGTGGCTCAGTTGGTTAGAGCATCATCCCATAAACTGAAGAGCCTCAGGTTCAAGTTCGATTTCTGGTCAGGGCACATGCCTAGGTTGCAGGTTCAGTCCCAGGTCAGGGCATGTGCAAGAGGCAACTGAATGATGTTTCTCTCTCACATTAATGTTTCTGTCTTTCTCTTTCTCTTTCTCTTTCTCTTTCTCTTTCTCTTTCTCTTTCTCTTTCTCTCCCTCCCTTCTTTTCTCTCCAAAGTCAGTAAGTGTGTCTTCAGGTGAGGATAAAAATAAATAAATATCAGATTAAAGTAAGGAGTCATTATTTTGAATTATTATTATTTTGAAGCAACAAAAAGGGATGGATGGATGGGTGGATGAATGGATGGGTGGATGGATGGATGATTGGATGGATGGATGGATGATTGGATGGGTGGATGGATGAATGGGGGGAAAAAGAAAGAACAATGTTTTTTGAAAGACTATTTAGTGGTGTCTCT
Source organism: Phyllostomus hastatus (assembly GCF_019186645.2). Classification (NCBI taxonomy): domain Eukaryota; kingdom Metazoa; phylum Chordata; class Mammalia; order Chiroptera; family Phyllostomidae; genus Phyllostomus; species Phyllostomus hastatus. The sequence goes on from NW_025334041.1 coordinate 46,541,025, forward strand.
TCAACTCAAAAAAATTGCAATGTTACAAAAAAATGGCGGTTGAGATTTATAAAGAGTATGCTTTTCTTGTATCTTTCCTTAGTAGAAAAAGTTGAATGTGTCTTTAGTTTTTCATATAGAAGAGATATTTATCTCCAGAGAATTCATTAAAGAGCAAAGAAGAATAAATCTGAATTCAGGTATAAAAAGGACTTTCTGATCATGTGGGATGTTAAGCCTTGAGATGGTTTATAGATAATAAGCATTGTATTTTCACCTCCATATAGACTATGAAGAATTAGCCCTAGCTGGTGTGGCTCAGTGGATTGAGCACCAGACTGAAAAGCAAAGGGCCGCTGGTTCGATTCCCAGTCAGGGCACATGCTTGGGTTGCAGGCCAGGTCCCCAGGGGAGGAGGGGACTGTGGGTGAGAGGCAACCACACATTGATGTTTCTCTCCTTTTTTCTCTCTCCCTTCCTCTCTTTCTAAAAATAAATAAATAAATAAATTTTAAAAATACTATGAAGAATTAAATATTCATATGCATTCTTCTCACAGTTGTTTAGGTAACACTTACATACAGGTTATATGTAGAGACCCCTTTCTGCTTCTAATTTTTAAAAATATCTCTGAAAATCATATATAGTCCATTGAACTTTTCACTAAGATGGCTCTTGCAATAAGTCCCACCTGGATAGGTTTAAGTATCTTTCAGTTATTTAAAATACACCAGTTAAATTGAATATGTTATTTTCCTTCACCAAGCAAAATGTTTGAAAAGGTGACCATTCTGTATTAATTATGACACTTATTTTAAAACAATTATTGTAATTGCATTTGCATTTTGGAGCCTATCACAGAGCATAGCCAGCTTAAATAACAAATTTATAAATTTGTCTTTTTGTTCTACAAGCAAAGTGTGGCTTGTCTCATTTCCACAGTACGTGAAACCAAAATCCTCCCATTCATGAGCAGAAGGTAGGCAGCAGTAACAAGCATGGCATTCCAGCAGAGAGAGAAAAGTAACACTTGGCATTGTCTACCTTCAAAGTGTCTACCATACCTCCCTTCATTCCTTACTTCTATATCTTATCCATAAAGGAATGATAAGACCATATTATCCTTTTTATTGTTGGTCTTTCTGTTGAAACTAATATTGCCAATAATTTGTGATAGGAATACCAGCCTCCCTTGCTTATTGGCTGTCCTCCACCTCCAAATTACAAACAACTTTCAGTCACTAAGTGGTCAATGGCCCACCTAAACTTGAACTTCAAGAGGAAATTTTTCCCAATTTGTGAACTCTACCCTGGGAGCTTTCATGCACTGTACATGACTCTATCAACAAAATACAATCACAGTTACCCCCACAAAGATAGCAATGTTTAAAACATGTACACAGTACTCATATTATGGAACTTCATCAAAGTTTCCAAAGTAATACCACAGCTAGCCAGCTGTCATCTTCCCTCTCATAGCTGTGCCAGAGCCAATTTGCCTGACAGGCCTTAATCTCCATTCTCACACTTGGCATACACTCAGTAAGAATAAACAACAAAAAGTACTATAGTCATCCCTTTTATATAAATAAAAGTAACATTGTGGGGGAGGGCCTCTAAGCCCATGTGATTTTTTCACTTTAATCAAAATATGCACACCTCTAGCACCTGACATTTTAGACAGGAGTGCCTGTTCTTTCCAAGATTGCTTTCCAGAGAGGTTGGTGTGTGTGACTAATTATCAACACCAAAGACACTTAGGCTCTTAATATCATACTTCCTGCCTCAAGAGTCCAACTCTTCACAGCTACAAATGTTAATAACAGAGGCAGAATGTGTCAAACTTGTATTCTTTTTTGTAATTCCCAAAATAGGAATATACAATAGGCTGAATTGCTCTGATTTTCATAATATCCTTTCTTTCTTCCCTCATTTAAGCACTTTAATGTTTACCTTAATACTAAGTACATTTATGACCCCCTTTATAGTGACCTTGGATCCCCAAACTAGTAAACAAATCTATGTAATTTAGCATTTTTGACATTTGGATGCTGGACATTGTGAAGTTACAAAAGAATTTTAGACATTATGAAGTACTTGGATGCCTTGGTTGAGAACATCTAAAAACTAAATTATTTAATTGATGGAACACACTTCCCACAGCTTTTTTAACCAAATTATGCAGTGTAGATTGGTCTGGTGATGTAAGGGACATCTTTAGGAGGAACTAGAAGAAGATACTGCAATCTCAGACAGATTTGGAGTGATTAGGCTTATCCACAAAATTAGGGCTCCTCCTGGATTATTCTTCCAATTCAAAGACCCTCCTACTTTTGTAGGCGCCCTTAAAGATATGATCCCTTTCATTATTTGTACTGAATGACTTCTGAATAACAAAGGAAGAAGAGTTCAACACCTAAGATAGTTTCTTCCATAGTGTACCTGCTTTGTGTTGACAATCTGAGATTAGAACTCTGAATTTCTAAAGTTTGAACCATGATCAAACTGGCAAACAATCCTGGCCCTAAGGCAGAATCCAAAGAAAATACTTCTGACTCATTATTTGGTATTACAGCAGAGTTATTGAAAAATCTAACATTGTCCTCTGCCTCTGAGAGCATCAGTTGACTGATGCTCTCACAATAAAGGATATCAGGAAATTACCATAATCATGACTTATCCAAACCAGATGTCTATAACCCATTAAATGTTATAAATGTATGACCCTTTTCATCCTGAATCATCAAGGTAGATAGGATTTCTAACATTCCTCTGGAGTCAGGGGAGCTGTGCCCACAGGTAACTCTTGAATGCCTTGAATGGATATGCTTTAAGAGCAGACAGAGGGAAACACAAGTCAAAAGTATATGACAGTAATAGCTGTTCTTTGTCCATTGACAATGAGATACACATGGCCCACTACTGTTTTACATCAGTGCTGGTAATTGTGCATGGGTATTGAATTTCAATGGAGGTAATGTATTAGATACCTTATCAAGAAAGTCTTAAATAGAACAGTACTTTACTGCTGCAACTACTACCCTAGATTAAGCCTTCCCTGAATTACTGCCATATTGAGCTAAGATAAAGTGCCATAAATCAAAACACAACACTTCTCTGGCATAATAATCCTCAAATACTGGCAAATCAAGCTGTAAAATTTGACAAGCAACAAAAATCAATGATTTTTTAAATCTGATGATTTATCAGTGATCTTTCCATATTTACAAAATGTCTCTTGTGGAGACATCAATGTGACATTAATATTTACTTTGTACCTGCTTGTGTTGTTGGAATACTTAATTTGTCTATAAACCTTCCTTTGTGGTCCTATAAGGTGAAAATTGTCAAGGATCTCACTGCCTGAGCAGAATTGCCAAATTACTACAACTGGTAGCAGAGTTTTCTGACCATCAGAAATAAGTAGCTGTTTGTATGTGGAGAGAAAGAGAGAGACATTGATTCATACTACTAAGATTACCTAGAGCTAAATTTAGGCTTTCCCAGTTAAAATTAAGTGCACCACTTTTATAACATTTTTCTATGTAATTTTTACTAAATGTTAGTTCTTTTTAAACAAGTTAAGAACTGAACCCAATTCTATCTTGTTAATTAATAATGATGCCTTTGAAAATTTAGGTCATAATTTTGGGAGGCTACACCTTAAGTGGGAATGTTTCTTGGTATCAGATATGAAGCCAGTGTCTCAAATCCAGGGGATCAATGACTGTCTGCAGCACAAGTCACATCAGTATTAACTTAAGATATCTTGCAAATGTTCTTTGCCTAAGTTTATGAGGATACTTCTAAATAAAATACCATCTTTTCTTCTGTCAAATAAATTTTGTTTGGCTTTTATTCTTTTTGTGTTGTTGTAATACTACCACTAAATATATCTTATATGTGTTAGCAGCTGATGATCAGAAAAGTCCTTCTCTCCTTTACAGTTCTCATTGTTCTCCCTTATTTCTTCTGAAATATTAGATCCTGTCTTCCTTGCTGCCCTTTGTAGTCATAGAAAGATGCTGTTGACATCACTGATGCTCATGTGCTTCCACACGTGCTCTGATGAGAGATCAGAAGCTCCCTGCTCATTGCACATCTCCCAGAAAGTTAGCTGCTGGCTTGCTCACTGTTCACAGTTCTGCTTCTTTACTCTCGAGGATTTCATGGTATCACAGGTCAAAATGATTTACTCTGCCTCTGAGAACCACAAGCCAGGTTGATTAGCTTACTGCTTCTGCAGTACTTATAGTGTAGGTAGCAGCACCTTAGGTCTTCCTTAAGAAGTCTTCACCACATTTCTTTGCCTGCCTTCCTATCTCCACATGGAAGCTGATTAGCAGGTCTTCTGGGATCCGTCACTGTATATTTCCAACCCTGCAGAGCTAATGCTACTCAAAGCCTGGCTTCAGGGCTGATGCAGTGGCTATGTTCCAGCTCACCACTCATGACTCAGACTTGCCAACTGATGCATAAGAAGTGTTGAGAAAACTATTTAAGAAGATACTTGCAGTAGCTATAGCCAGTCTGTATCTCAGCCATATTGGCACTTCAATATGATCCGTAGTCTGTAACCTTTAGCTGACTCTTCAGCTTGACACAGTGTTGATGCCACCTTGGATGGGGTTCACTCTGACTATTACCCTTAAGTAGAAAATGTATAAACTGGACCATGTGCATTTTTAATGTCACTTATGCCTCAGGGTATGGGCATATCTTTGTACAGTTTTATTCTCCTGCAGCAATTGTCAGCACATCATTTGTCAAATAGCTGACAAAGCACTGAAATTTCCAGCTGTCCCTAGTGATTCAGTTAGCTCCAACTAAGTAAGAGGCCTACAGTGAGCATAGCACCAGGTCCCTCAAGAAAGACATATGGGAGAAATGAAAGACAAGGTCCCTAATTTTGAGACATTGGTGATTTACTCTCAAAGTTGCAACAGATTTATAAAAGAGATTTCAAACATTTAAAATGCATATTTTATATTGCATGTGTATACCAAGGCCGCAGAAGTGCCAAAGGCAGATACAAGACAAATGAGCAAGTGGTATATGATAAGGTTCATCTAGAAACAATTTTTAGAACTGAACTGATAAGCTACATTTATAATGTGGTAGGAATTGTTCAGAGGAGAAAACCAGCATTCAGGAGAGAGATAATCACATGCAGAAAAGGCAAGAATATAGGTGGTGGTGAGAATATAGGTTGCCTTATGGAAGGCAGCATACAAATTTGTCTGGGGTAAGAATGCTGACAGGAAAAAGGTATAAACTGAGATGGTAGAACAAGATGGAGAGCATCAATGAGGAGCCAGGAGTTGATTCTGGTAACTCGGCACTGGATGATTCAAAGCAAGGGAGAGCTCTACTGTTTTGTTTTACATTTGCCAGGCATTGTGGTGTTAGTTACTTACTTGACCTTTCCCAGCTGAAGCCAGTTCTTCCTCATGATCTATGTAGACAGTCAGGTCCAATTAGGAGGGGAAAACCACATAGTAACTTCAACAGGGAAAGTTAAATATAAAGAATTATTATTTATAATAGGGGATTAGAACAACAAGAAATTGGCTAAAGAAAAAGTAAAAATCTCTAAGGAAGATAAGAAAATCAGACATAAGGAGCAGCCACTACCCTTAGAGCTTAGAGTGTGTATGGAAGAGACTCCTCTATAGCCTCCTCAAGGTTGAGAGATCCAGACCTTGATGGAGAGTAACAAGCTGGGACCCACTGAATGGCAGAAAAGTCATTGTGGTGCTGCAGTGATGGAACCTGCTGGAAATCTGCCCTTGAGTACCAGAAAAAGCTGTTTACAAAAAAAACAACAACAACAACAACAAAAAGACCTCATCTCCTACAATATCTCTGCAATACCCTTAACTGACAAAGTTCAATATCATACTAGCTGACAAAGGAAAACTATTTTAAAGGCCCATCTCAATCTTTGCAGAGTAGGTGATAAAGTTTGATTTGCAGCTGAGGTAATAAATTAATAACAGGAACATCTTGACTTCTCATTTCTTAAGTTTACCAATGTCCTCTTTCACTTTTTCAAATAATAAGCAGTATTAAATATGCTTTTTAAACTAGTCACCAGTGTCCCACCCACCCACCCAACTCCACCTTTTCAGAGATGATAATTGATCCTTGGAGGGAACATGACCCATGATTGTAAAATCAGTGGTCTAAATAAACTAACATGCTTATATTCCATAAGACTATCAATCACCTCTACATACAAAGGATGGAGAAAGAATGATTTAATCATTGTTGTTTGTTTGTTTGTTTGTTTGTTTGTTTGTTTGTTTGTATTTGTGAAAATGCCCTAGGGATGCAGGTTGGTTTGCTGTAAATACACTATGGCCACAATTTGATATGATCCCTAAAAAAATCACAAATGCAATCTTAGGATACATTAATGGGGTTCAGAACAAGACATATATTGGCCCAGATTTTATCTGCTCAGCTTTTGATATGGTTAAATATTGCTTTCAATTCCAGGCACCTTCTTTTAGAAAAGACAGTGAAGAACTACAACAGTTCCAAAACAGTATGATGAAGAAACTGAAAATGGTGAAGGACTTGAGGATATTAGCCTAAGAAAAAGATGCAGAGGCAAGACCTAGTTGTAAACTTTATAAGTGCTTTCATATCAGAAGATAGTTTTAAATTATTCATTATCATACCAGAGGGCTGAAGAGGAACCATTGGAACAAGTTATGGGACAGAACCTGAGATTCGATCTAAAAAGGATTTTCTTCTTTCTCTGGTCCCTTATAAGATTCTATAAACAGGCCAAGGTAGTCCTGCTTATCCTAATATTTCTTCAAAGGGACAGGCTCAAACCTCATATTTAACCAATTCTTTAAGATATTAGCATCTGATGAGGTAACATCACTTTGAGGAAGAAAACAATGAATAACATCCCAGTCCTAGAGACCCAAATAATTAAATTCTTGAACATAATTAAGTTATATTGTACCATTACTAATACCACAATTTGAATGTGCTTTTCAGGGTATAGATATTATTATCATAATAAAAAGAAGGACTTGGTGGTTCATTTTAAACTGTTATGTGAATTCTTAGCATAAAGGTTATTACAGTCTTATAATATTAAATAAAACTTGATTCAGTCCCTCTAGTTTTCTATACAGGTAAAACTTTAAAATTAAGTCAGGGTTATTATATACAATTCAGGACACCAAGTGAGACATTAAATGATAAGGGTATGGATATAGAAACTCTGAATATCATACAACTAATTGGATAGTCTCAATAATGCTTTGAGCGCCTCTGATAAGTGTGTTCTCAGTGCAAAGGATGATGATGGTATTAATGACAATGATAATAATGTAGTCCATTCTTAATAGTATGAGAGGCTTTTGAAAGCTTCCCAATCCAGGTTAAGGCTTCTATTTTGGTTGTCTGAAAGTGATTCAGTTTCTCAATGTTAGATACTCTCTGGAAAACAGTCAATCTTGAGTGCTACTTAAACATTTAGACACAGAGTTTAGTGATTTGTCACTTATTTCAAGTTCTTAGATTATATTCAACATATAACAACTTTCTCAGGAAAAAATATTCATTACAGTACACAAATGATAAATGACCACCTACCTGGTGACAGGCATTTGGTGTGTTTCTACTCAAGTGGCTGGAAAACCCACTGATAAACTACGAGCAACCATAATTTAAAAGGAGTCCACAGTGGTGTCTGGTCAAGAGAGCATCGTGGGTGAAGGCTGTATTTGATTCCTCTGATGGCAACATCAAAATTACAACTAAACTACAGAACAACTGTTATTCATAACCACCTGCAATCTAGCTGAACAGAAGTCCAATAAATGAGGATATAAAGAAGAGGCCACATCAAGACTAGTAGGAAAGGTAGGGAAACAAAATAGATTGATACCATACCCACATATGCCGGCTAAAAACTGGAAAGGATATCTCTAGCTGTGGAGGTCATCCCTGAGGAGGGAGTGGTCCCAGTACCATACCAGGCCCCCAGCCCAGGTTTCCAGTGCCAGGAAAAAAAGTCCCCATAACTCTACTTGTAAAACCAGTGGGGATTGTGGCTTAGTGAGATGGAGGGCTGCTGGACCCCAAACATTTCTTATTTTTTAATATATTTTATTGATTATGCTATTACAGTTGTCCCACTTTTCCCCCTTTATTCCCCTTCACCCTATACACCCCCTCCCACCCACATTCCCCACCACTTAGTTCATGTCCATGGATCATGCATATAAGTTCTTTGGCTTCTCCATTTACTATACTATTCTTAACCTCCCCCTGTATATTTTCTACCTACCATTTATGCTACTTATTCCCTGTACCTTTTCCCCCATTCCTCCCTTCCCTTTCCCCACTGATAACCATCAATGTGATGTCCATTTCTGTGATTCTGTTCCTGTTCTCATTGTTTGCTTAGTTTATTTTTGTTTTTGTTTTTGTTTAGGTTCAGTTGTTGATAGTTGTGAGTTTGTTGTCATTTTACTGTTCATATTTTTTATCTTCTTCTTTTTCTTAGATAAGTCCCTTCAAATGTTTCTTTTAAAGTACTCTCATACTCTTATTCAGACTCAGTCACTCTGAGTTCCAGTGCTGGGGCAGCAGCTCAAAAGGTACCAGAGACACATGGGGAGGAACTGAATTGTCCTGTATCAGGATGAGAGCTGGGGCAGGGAGGGTAGCTTTCTTACAGACAATAGTGCTGGCAGAGGCCATTGTTTCCTTGTTGAGCCCCCTCCCCCACCGACAGAGCCTGCCCACTGGTGCCATATCTGAATCTTCGTCAACCTGGCTAACACTGTCCATCTACCCTGATGATTCCCTGAGACCACACCCCACCCAACTTTTAGGCCCACCCAGGCTATTTCCAGTGGTTTTTCCATATAAACAACCTGTTTTGACTCATGCTGCAGACTTTCATAAAATCTCTCAGACAAGTAATATCTGGCCTTTGCATACCCTGTACCTCTTGCTATGTGGCCCCAAGCTCAGCACTAGCAGCATCCAGCCTTGGTTCACAGCTTAGCCTATTCCTGGCACCTCTAAGCCCAGCACTGTAGCATCCATCTGCATATCTCTTTGTAGCTCATGCCAGGTGACCTTGGGCAGAAGTCATGGGCAGGCTAATCTTGGCCTGTGATTTTCAGGAGGCCCCAGAGCCAACATCCCTGGTAAACAGCTCCAGACCATGCTGAAGCACCACCCAACCACCTCTAATGAGCAACACGTTCAAGGGGTGGACTCAGCAGGCACCAGGACCCTGCTGAAGAGAGTCCTTCTACATGGAGTTGGCCCATGCACAGCAGATCCTTCAGAGTGGTCACAGGCAGTCCTCACAGCTGATCAGCCTGAGGAAAAATCCCTCCCATTGGCATGCCAACAGCAATTAAGGCTTAACTACAATAGGAAAGTGCACACAGCCCACAGAGAGGGGCAGGGAACACCTGGGGCATCCAACTCTGGTGGCCAGAGAGGCTGCACCACTAGGCCCCTCAGGATAAGATACTTACTACATAAGTCTACTCTACCAAGACTGGAAGACATAGCAGCTTTACCTAATACACAGAAACAAACACAGGGAGACAGCCAAAATGAGGAGACAAGAAACATCCCAAATGAAAGAACAGGACAAACTTCATAAAAATAACTAAGTAAAATGGATACAAGCAGTCTACCAGATGCAGAGTTCAAAATACTGGTTATAAGGATGCTCAGTTATCTCAGTGAGAACCTCTATAAAGAGAAAAGAAACATAAAAGTGGAGATAGAAACATAACAAAGAACCAGTTGGAAATGAAGAATACAATAACAAAATGAAAATACATTATAGGGAATCAATATTAAAGTAGATAAAGCAGAGGATCAAATCAGCAATTTGGAAGAAAGGAAGTGGGAAATATCCAATGAAAACAGAAAGAAGAAAAAATAATTCAAAAAATGAGTATAGTTCAAGGAAAAAGACACATAAGCCTAGGAAGTGCAGAGAGTCCCAAATAAGAGGAACCCAAAGAGGCCTACACCAAGACACAGTATAATTAAAATGGCAAAGGTAAAAGAAAAAGCTAAAAGAGTTCATCACCAGCAAACCACTATTACAAGAAATGTTAAAAGGTCTTTTTTCAGAACAAGAAGGAAAAATGAAAAACACAAGAAGTAAAATGGCAAGAAATACAAATCTGTTAACAATTATTTTAAATGAAAATTGATTAAATGCTCCAATCAAAAGACATAGGGTGGCTGAATGATAACAAAAAAAGCTTTAGTGCCTTCTGTTCTAGACAAAAAAAGATCCATACATATGCTGTCTACAAGAGATTCACTTCAGATTGGAAGACACACAGACTAAGAGTAAAGGGATGGAAAAACATACTTCATAAAAATGGAAACCAAAAAAACTTGAGGTAGCAATACTTATCCCAGACAAAACAAACTTTAAATTAAACAAAGGCATAAGAGGAAGACTATGCTGGTGCCTTGATCTCGGACTGCTAGCCTCCAGAACTGAGAAGATAAATTTCTATTGTTTAAGACACCCAGTCTATGGTATTTGTTATGGCAGCTTGAACTGTCTAGTACAAATAATGATAATATATTTTATTTTAAAAATGTTTATTAGCCTTTGGAATTTACATATTTGCTGCAGAAAGTTTAAGAAGACATCAGTGAGGAAACAAAGATATTTGTTATACATTCTTAAACAAGCTTAAATATCTTTAACCAAAGATATTTGTTATATATTCTTAAACAAGGGAATCTTATATATGTATTAGATTCCCTGAACTATGTATGTGAATAGCTAGGGTTGTTGACACTACCAAAATTGCCTTTATAGTGCCTTCAGTTCTAAATGATAGTCTTGCTGGATAGAGCAGTCTTGGTTGTATGTCCTTGCCTTTCATCACTTTTAATATTTTATGCCAATCCCTTCTGGCCTGAAATGTTTCTGTTGAAAAATAAGGGACAGTTTTGCGGGAACTCCTTTGTAGATAACTGTCTCCTTCTTGCTGCTGTTAAGATTCTCTCTTTTTCTTTATCCTTTGCAATTTTAACTATGATGTGTCTTGGTGTGGGCCTCTTTGGGTTCTGAATTGAGACTCTATACTTCCTGAACTTATGTGACTTTTTCCCTCACCAGGATAGGGAAGTTTTCATCCATTATTTCTTCAAACAAGTTTTCTATCCATTTCTCTGCTCCTTCTGGTACCCCTATGATGCAGGTGTTGTTATGTTTGATGTTGTTTCAGAGTCCCATAGACTTTTTTCATTTTTTAAATTTCTTTTCTTTTTGTTACACTACTTGGGTGCTTACTGTTATCTTTTTTGTCCTTTCAGTCACTGATTTGATCATCTACTTTATCTAACCTGTTGTTGATTTTGTCTAGTGTATTGTTCATTTCACATATTGTATTCTTCATTTCTGACTGGGTTATTTTTATGGTTTCTATATTTTTTAATGATTACTATCTGTTTAAGTTTTCACTGAGATCATCCATTCTTCCCCTGAGGTCCTTGAGCATCCTTATAACCATTGTTTTAAACTCTGCATCTGGTATCTTGGTTGCTTCTATTTCATTTATTCTTTTTTTTTTAATTTCCATCATAGTTTTGGGGGTTTTTTTTACATTTTATTGTTCTTCAAGTATACTTGTCTGCATTCTTTTTCAGGGACCTTACCTTGTTCATTTATTTAGGTCTCCACATTTTGACTCTGTGTATTAGGTAGATGTGCTCTGACTTCCAAACTTGTTATGGTGTCTTGTTGGGCTCAATAACACAACAGGTGCTCCAGAAATGTCTCCTGTGTGGGTTATATGCACCCTCTTGTTGTAGTTGAGTCTTAATGCTGTTGGCCCTTTAGTGGATGGAGTTGATCTTTCAGGCTGACTGACTATAAAGGTAAACCTTGATCTCTGTGTATGAATTACTGTGTAAGGGCTGCCCCCTGAGGCAGAGCTCCTCCCACCAGGGCCTGGTGCCTGCTGGGACCCCCTTTTGTGTGTGTCACTTTTGTGGCTAGTTCAGCTGAACTTTGATATGGTCTGAAGCCCACCACTGGTTATGCTGGTTTAGGGTCCACTTGGGTGGGGACCAGATACAAGTTGATGTTAGACATGTGTAACCATCATTGAGCTACCTATCTGGAGCTACCACTCTATTCACTATTTGTGTCTGCATCTACCAGGCCTCTACCATGAGAGGAACCAATATGTTTACAAGAATTGGCTTCTTCCACATTAGAGCTGGGGGCAGATCTATTAAAAGTCTGAGGCTCCCTGAGGTCTGCTTCCACTTGTCAGCTACTCTGAGGTTGCCTGGTCTTCCTCCAGAGCCTTCTGAAGAAAGACTTTAGAGCAGGCCCAGTCTGGCCTTGACCCACAAAACATTTCACAGGTTGCTAACTCAGGAGGACAACACTATTAGGTACCCTACTTGGTGGCCATGCTATCAGGCACTCAATGAGGGGAAAGTGGCCCCTACGCCAGAGCCAAACCACTCAGTCTCTGCCAGAGTCTCTAACTGTAGCTCCCCCAAAATGAGCACACCACAGGTTCAGGTTTGATGTAGCTAGCCATCCCTTTTGCAGAAGCAAGCTCAGTAGGGAGGAGCCACCCAGACTTGGGAGGACAGATCAAAATAGTCTCCAGATGGGGGTGGTGCCAGCCAAGCCTGTAGGAGGGAGCCAAACATTTCATCCTGTCCCAGGCAGTAACCTCCAAAGGAGACACACTTTGATTTTCCTAACTTTGAGCAGCACATCCTTCCCCTGATGGAACTGAGCTCAGCAGAGAAGGGCTACCAGGACTTGGGACAGATCCAGTCTCCTGTTGAGGGTAGTGCCAGAAAACCTGTCAGAGCAGGGAGGATACCCACAATGTAGCCACACATCCCAGCACCTGCCTCTCTGATTCCTGGACAGAAGCCTCCTCAGGAAACACACCCCTTGTACTGCATGACTGAGCTCAGCAGGGTGAGACCACAGAGTGGCAGGGCCAGCCAAGTGATTCAGTAGGAGGGGGGTAGGTACACTGGCTGTGCACTCAAGGTGGGGAAGAATGGTTCTATTTCCAAAACTATACAGTTCAGTCACTGTCTGAGTCTCTGCCAAGAGCTTCTCCAGAGAAAAGAGTTCCCTACTGGGTGCAGCCAGCATACCCCTCTGTAGAACCTGAGAACATCAGAGCAGCATCACCAGTAGTTGGAGGACTGTGCAATGCACTTCCCAATCTGGTGGGTGGAGTTGATCTTTCAGGTTGGCTGACTATACAGGTAAACCTCAATCACTATGTATGAATTGATGTGCAGGGGCTGTCCCTGAGGCAGAGTTGTTCACAGAAGGGTCTGGTGCCTGCTGGGATCCACTCTTGCATGTGCCACCTTTGTGGTTAGTTGGCATCTGGGTTTCTAGCAGACTCCCTTTTCTCCCAGGCAGACTGAATCCCCACTGATTTTCACCACCAGATGCTATGTGGGCTCCTCTGCCTGTCTCTGTTGTTCTGGGCTGGGGAATTCTCGTGTGGCATTGAGAACCTCTGCTCCTGGGAGAGGGAGTATTGTAGCAAACCCTTTTGCTTCTTTGTCAGCCCTTTCCGCATCTCTGCCCTTCTTACCAGTCTCTTTATGGCTTCTTTTGTAAATCTTTGGTTATAATATTTCAGTTCAGTGAGGCTTCAGTTGGTATTTTAGGTTGATTGCTCTATAATTCAGCTGTAAATCTGGTTTAGGACAGGAAGCAGATAAGTGTAGCTTCCACCCACTCTGCAGCCATCTTGGATTCTATTAGCCAATGTTTTTGAAGTAACATATAAATGGTAAAAAACAACTCAAATATTATAACTAGACATAGCAAAATAGACAGACACCAAGAATTATAAATCTTTTGGCTATTGCTCTTAGAGATTCCTTGGAAGCAATATTTAAATTGCTACACACAGATTTTCTACTGGTGCATAACTTTTGTTTCACAAATTGGTTTATTTTCTATTCCTCCTGTAGAATAATCTAGAGTAGAACACAGAATATAAAATAAAGTAGAGAGCATATGGTAGACAAAATGTGGTGTAGAGCAAACATTAGTAAGAATGTTTCCAAATGCAAAGTTTTGTTTTACTCCCTCTTCTAATTTTCAAAGCCTAGAACATTTTATGTTCACAAAAGGAAGCCTCTCACTTGTGAAGTTTTTCTCCTCTCTCCTTGTTAGTTATAGGTAGAAAGGTTTTTTCCCCTTTATGTAGGAAGAAAAGTCAATTTTTACCCCTCTCCCACATTCTTTCCCATAACCCTGGCTCCCACTCTCCCATGCAGAGAGTGATAGGAGAGGATTGGAGAGGATGGTGCTCCCATCTGCTGCCAGAACTGATTATAAGACACCTGGTGGGAATTCCTTTACCAGCTGGCATTCTGAATGTTAAAGGATTACTGAACTATAACCCAACATCTGCCTCTTAAGCTCTTGTTGTTTTTAATATCTTGTAATATGCAGTGATTTTTCTCCTTAGTTTTCTCCACTTCTATGAAGGTAAAAGCTTACCCCCTGTTTAGTCTAATTTCAGTGATATTTAGCCAAGGGGTTTTTGCGTTCATTTACTTATTAGCTCTTTTGTTTTAGATATCTTCAAAAAACTCAGCTTGGTCATTATTCTGCAGAGGGGGCACAAATGCCACAAGAATCTGAAGCCTAAACTTCAGTTAAAATTGGCTCATCGGAGTGGCATTTACCCACAAATCTCTTCTGTCAGTGGAGTCTTGACTTCTTCATCTGGCTCTGTCAGCAGGAGGGCAACTTTCCTGGCCTCATTTCTTTCCGACTCCTTCTCCGCCAAGTACCCATGCAGGAAATTAGAAAGGGACATTGTAAATACAAATTTCTCTTAACCTTTCTGTAGGTTCCTGCAGTCTCCATAAGCCTCAGTTTTCTTATTGTATTTTTTAAATGAAGGTAATAATAATACCTACCTCACATGGTTTCTCTTATGATTGATTGAGATAATCTATAACATTAGTTATTGTTTTTATACTCTGACTTCTATCTATACTACAGGGTCTGTTATATATAGAATCACATACATTCTGTATACATTATCATATACATTATGATTCTTTTATATAAACTTTCTTGAAAAGTTCCTAGAAATTTCTACATTTATCTTGCAATCTCCAGGGTAAAGCTAGAACAGTAGAAGTGCCCTATGGAGAACTGTAGGTCAGTAGGGCTTATTCTACTTGCACATTGGAATCACCTGGAGAGCTTTACAAACTATTGATTCCTGGACCCCATCCCAGAGCTATTAAATTATCTGGTCTGGGACACAGCCTGGGCTATTTTAAAGCTCCCCAGATGATTCTCATTAGCAACCAAGACTGAAAACTACTGTTTTCATTTAAATTTAAGCCACATAAGCAAAACCAAGCCAGGCTGGGGCAGGGGTGAGGGCTCTATCTTCAATGTACAGCTTCCTAAAATGCCAGCACACAGTCCATTCACAAAGGAACTCCCCACTCCCTGTGCAAAGAACTACAAGATTTTCTTAGGTATCTATTGAACTATGATCTTATCCATGAGAAATTCTGAGAATTCCATTAATGAGCCCTTGTAAATGAAGGTAGTTCAAATCCAAGCGTCATTAATGGATGTCAGCTATCAGTTCTCTGCTGAGTGTTGAACTAAAACACTGTAGCCACTGATAAAATATTTCCCACTCTTGAAATGACAGCAGTCAAAATAACTTATTGATATCACAGAGTAGTAAAAACACTAATTATCAAGTTTCTCCTTTATGACCAGAGAAATATTTCATTGGTGCAGCCATAAATTACAATTGCAGTTTCTGAGTCTTTCTAATAGATCAGGGACCTATGTCTGTAGAATGATCAGTTATGTAGCTGTCGGTGCAAACTTCATGCACCTTCCACAACTTCTCACCTAGAACTCTTCTTAAAACACTAACCCAAGCTCAACTTGCCAGCACTGTGAGAGTTCTTTACTTTCTTTAACACATTAATTTCCAAGAAACCTCTTGCTCACACACTGCCTGTAACAATGGCATAAAATAATATTGAGTGATTATAAGAATGCTGACACACACAAGAAAAAGCCTGGATTAATTAGTGAGTGTCCATGCCCACTCTTGGGAAGGTAACATCTAGAATCAGTCAGAATAAAGCTGGGTTAATGGCATTTTCTTCTTTCGTTGAGCTGAGCACTTACTTTATGATGGGCAAGACTGAGTTATTTTTTACTGCGTTTATTTTTTTTTTTTTGGTAGAAAGAGTTCTTGATATCTGACAGAGTGTGACATCAAGCAGGAGTAACGGCTTTATCTTTAGCCATTGGTGCGCTGCTCAGAGTTGTGAGAGAATCTTGGGCAGCCTCCCCTCCCCTGTCAATGCTTACTGCTCCCTCTGGGACATACCCTCTACCCCTTCCCAACCTTCCACGTGTCTATCATCTGTCACAGTGGTTTCTTAGCCCTGGCTACATAAGAATCATCTGGAGGAACTTTTAAATTATAGCCACCCAAGCTTCACAGCAGATCAATAAAACAAAACCAAAAAATCTGAGTATTGGTGTTTTTTAAAAACTCCCACATGGTTTTGATCTACTGTGAGTGTTGCAACCTCTGACCTGGGTCTCTTGTCCATCACTATAACCTCGCCAGCTGCTGCCTACCTCACCATTCCTCTACAATACTTTGTCTCAGCTCTGATCTCTCTGTAAAACTGTTCGCACCATAACAAAGAGGCAGTCACCCAGGTTTTTCTTTTTTTTCAAGATTTTATTTCTTTATTTTTAGAGAGGGAAGGGAGAGAGAAAGAGAGAGAGGGAAAGAAACATCAATGTGCAGTTGCTGGGGGCCATGGCCTGCAACCCAGGCATGTGCTCTGACTGGGAATCGAACCTGCGACACTTTTGGTTCACAGCCCGTGCTCAATCCACTGAGCTACGCCAGCCAGGGCGGTTTTTCAATGAGATCTAGATTATCTAGATTCTCCCGATCTCCTTGCCCATGTGGGCACAGACTTTACTTTGCTGCTTACATACTTGCAGAGCAACCGCAGTTACTCTTCTTTTCATAGAAGGAAAGCAGGGCCAAAAAATGAATTATGAGCTAGACTGGGACAAAGGTGCATAATATGCATATAATCCAGACCTTAGTGAATTCAGTGAACACTTAGGTCAGGTAACTTAGTGACCTAAGTGTTCACTGCTGTGGCACAAAAACCTCCCTCAGCTTACCAGTGCTCAGCAGAGGTGAAGAGTCAGAGTATGAGAAGTCCCAAAAGTACACTAAAGCCTTCTGTTCCCAAATGCTTGCTTTTCAAAATTCATGTTTTAACATATTTTATAAATTAATTATTATATTTCAAGGTAAATGTTGTGTGCACACCTGGAAAGTAGAATCACATATTTGTTTGAAAGAAAAAATAGACCCCAAAAAAACTCTTCTACTAATATTAAACAGTTATACCCAAGGCATAATTTCTGATTGTAAAGCTCAGTACTTTGAAATCGTTTTCTTTTTCATGTGGCTTTATTTCTTAAGACTTAAATCAATTCCTAATAAGCAGTTCTCCAACAGAACACAGTATACCTGGTATTCAGGTTCAGAGCTCATTTCTAATCTGGGGTCTTGTGATTCAGCCAAGAGGAAGAAATAGGCATACCTCTCTCGGAAGTACGTGTTAGTTCTTGTATTCAGGTCAGCACTTCTTCCCTCAACTCTTCCATCATTGAACTGCCAAAGTGCACACCTCTTGGCAGCCCCAGTTGAAGAAAGCTCAGGCCAGCTTCAAGAGTGAGTAACTTAAACCTTCCCCCTTAGTCTTGTGAGACAAAGTCAGAGATTGGGGTCATGTACCTCACAGGTGATATCTTAGGCTCTAGGTTTAAATCTTGACTTTCTTAAAACTGTGAGCAGACAATTTATTTGGCATACCTGTGCTCAGTGTTCACATTAAAAAATAGAATTGACTTGTGGGGATTGACTGAGAGAGTATGTTGAGTGCTTAAACTCAATACTTGGTAAGCATGCAATTCATTATTGCTATTGTTAGGTATTTAAGAGCATTTTTAAATTTGGAAGGTTTTAAAAGTTTTTTCATATTATTATGGGATTATGATAGATCATTTCATTGCTGGCGAGGATGTCAAGAAAGGGGAACCCTTTTGCACTGTTTGTGGGAATGCAGATTGGTGCAGTCACTGTGGAAAGCAGTATGGAGGTAACTCAGAAAATTAAAAATGGATCTGCCTTTTGACCCAGCACTCCCAATTCCTTCTGGGAATGTATATGAAGGAACCCAAAAGGATAATTTAATAGAACATAAGCACCTCTATGTTCATTGCAGCGTTATTTACAATCACCAAGATATGGAGGCAGCCCAAGTGTCCATCAGTAGATGAGTGGATAAAACAACTATGGGACGTTTACACAATGGAATACTACTTGGCTGTAAAAACAGAAGAAAATTTTACTCCTTGCAACAGTATGGATGAACCTAGACAACATTATGCTAAGCAAAATAAGCCAGTCAGAGAAAGATAAATACTCTATGATTTCACTCATATGTGGAATCTAATGAACAAACTGAACTAACAAGCAAAACAGAGACAGACTCATAGAGAGAAGGATAACAACTAAGTGGTGCAGGGGGGATATTGAGTGGAGAGGAGTTGAGCAAAAAGGGAGAAGGACTCATGGACAACAGTGTGGTGATTGCAGGGGGTTATAAGAGGACTAAATGGTAATGGGGAAAAATACAATAAAAAATGTTTTAAAAGTATCAAGCTAAACATAAAGATAGATCACTTCACATGGAAGCATTGACTGGCTGTATTAATTTACTTTTATTTGAAAGTAAATTAAGCAGCTTGAATCATTACAAGGATACAAAGATGCATAATAGAATCCACAGATGTAAGGCAGCCTGGAAAGGGCTAAAGCCAGGGACCACTCTGTGTTTCCTGTCTTTACTCTCCTCTCATTCTCTGCATCTGCTTCTTTCTTCTCTTTCTAAACCAGCTTTGTCTCCTCCTCAGTCATATAGCAGAGCTTAGCTGCTAGCCAGTTTAGCCACCAAAAGAAACAAAATAGTTCTGCCTTAACCCCAACTCTAAATTTCTAGATACAAGTCCAGTCATTGAGGCCAGGGCAAAGCAATGTTTTATAGAAGAGGCAGTCACTGAGAGCCTAATACTGTATATGGGGTGAGGGGAAGTGAAGGGCCACAGAGGAAGAGTTGGGAGGTTCATTAAGGAACTTCGAAGACACAGCTAATCTATAGTTTAAATGATTATGGTTTGTATTATGAACCAACTATACTGTAAGGACACAATACTTTCCATCTTAACAAATACAACCCCTTAGAACTCAAACTTGTCTGATGGTTTGCATACCCTCAGGGATGATTCAGAAATGTGACTTGGCATTGTTTCTCCCTGGAAGCACAATTTTGCGACATGATTGGAGGTGGGGAAGAATTTTATGCAATATTAAGTAGTTACTTCTACAAGTGACCAGGCATGCCATGTTGCATGTAGATGGAAACACTGAAGCATCATAAAGATGTCAACTCTATTTGTAAATTTAGAGCAATCATAACAAGAAAGATATTCAGACTACTGTTTACTCTCTTTCCCTCTCTTCATCTTTTAGATTAGGCAAGGTAATTTGGTTGAAATAGGAAACTAGACAAGCAAGAGTAGTCTGGGAAACTGAGAATGAACAATGATCTAGAACTAGCCCCTACTAGATATTATAACATTATAAACCCTTAAGTAGAATGATGAGAGGCTAGACCACTGGAGACCACTGGAACTGACTAAAAGTTCAGAAATAGACCTCCATACACACTGGATTTTTGTTTATGACCAAGGTGATAATTCAAATTGTTGGAGATAGACTAGTCAATAAATGATAATGGGACCATTGAGGGCAATTGGGAAATAAAAACAAAATTTGGCTCGTATGTCACCAGACGTGACAATAAATTATAAATTGAAGAATGAAACTATGAAAATACAAGAAAATACTGAAAGAATTTTTATATAATGTCAGAGTGGGAAAAAAAGCATTTCCAAAGGTGATTTAAAATCAAAGAGCAATATAATTAAACATTGATATCTTCAAATACAGAGCTCCAAAATCTTCTAGGTGGCAAAAAAAAAAAAAACACATTGAACAAAGTGAAAAATCAAACTGGAGAAAATATTTCTCCCTCATAGACAAAGAGCTAAACTCATCAATTATACAAAAAGCTCCTAGAAATCAATAAAAGAAAAATTGAAGGAGAAAGAAAATGGGCAAAGGATATAAAAATAGGTCACAAAAAAAATTACAAATAGCTTAAATGAAAAGATGTTCAACCTCACTCACAGTAAGCGAAATGAGAATTCAAATTGCACTTAAATACCATTTGATAACCCATTGTGTTGGTAGGCCATGGAGGAGAAGACTTTCATATGTAGCTTATGAGGAGTACTGTAAACTGGCTCAATTCCAATAAATGAAATATGGCAATATCTATCAGATTGTAAGTGCATACACACACCTTATGACCTAGCAATGGAAGTTCTGGGAATTTCTCTTATGAGATGCTTGGAAGTGTACAAATATATGTATAAGATTACTCATTCTGACAAAAAAAATCATCAAATAAATGTCCATCAAATGAGGACCAGTTAAATTATGGAGTATACATGCAACAAAATACAAAGCAGCTGTGGGATAAAACAACAAGACGCAGAATAAAATATAAATACATTTGAAGAAGGGAGTTAAAGAATGTGTCTGTGTGCATGCACTGCACTTACTTGGTTTTGCCCCAAACATTATTGAAAGGATAGACAAGTGACTAAAACTTGCTGTGACCTATTTAGCAGGAGGATAGGAATGTAGAGATGAGGAGAGTGATGAAGCATAGAGATTTCATGTAAACCTGTTTAGACTTTTTATTTCTGATCCATGTGAATATATTATAATTATAATCTAGTCAAAACTTTCAATACATAGTCAAAAAAAATAAGTAGACCTGGCTGGTGTGGCTCAGCACCCACCTGAGAACCAAACAGTTGCCATTTCTATTCCCAGTCAAGGTACATGCCTGGGTAGAGGGCCAGATCACCTGGGGGTGAACAAGAGGTGGCCAATCGATGTTTCTGTCACACAATGATGTTTCTCTCCCTCTCTTTCTTCCTCCCTTCCCCTCTCTCTTTAAAATTGATAAATAAAATCTTTAAAAATAAATAAACAAACAAACATACATACATACATGTTGGCCTAAAATATATTTGCCTATGCTTTAAAAATAAAACAGGAGTCTTTTTTTTAATTTAGTAGTTGCCTCACCCACTGTGTACAGTCTAAACCTCCCAACCTCAGCCTTCAGTCTTGGAATCTTTCCAAATAGGTTCATCCTTCACTCAATCATATTCAAAAGAAGAAATTAGACTGAATAACATTTGGCTTTATCAGATGAAACATAATCACCAAGGGAAAAGAATTTTTTAAAACTTTAGTGGTGCATGATGTGTTCCTTCAGAATATCTCACAACAACTTGTTCCTGACAGAAAGAGAGTGTGAAGTAATTCTGTAAAATAAATCATTTATAAATACAGCAAAGTGTTTGTAAAGGAACCATGTCTAACTCCTTAATCACACTCCTGACATTCCTGCCCTGTCGGGCTGGATTTTCCATGCTGCTACTCTTCAGGATGGACTCTCGTGTTCAGAAAGCAGTGGTGTTCTCTCGGACAGGCTCCCATACTCAACCCAGGAACTGTGCACCATGGCCTCAGACATGAGGCTTTACCCTCAGACAGGCCTGAGTTTGACCACTAAAAATTAGGTACTTGATCTCTCTGAGCCATTTTCCCTGTTTATATAGTAGAGGAGTAATAATACTGTTGGGGAGTAAAAACTTTTCCTCTATCCTCCTAGGTTCAGTGAATAGGAGGCCATGAATTTAACCTACAGAAGATGTATTAACAAAACCAAAGGGGGATAGGATTAAGGGTGGGAGGTAGGGATGGTTGGAGTGACGGCGAGTGATAGAGGAAAATGGAGACAACTTTACTTGAACAACAATAAAAAATGTGAAAAAAGAAAAACCTACATGAGGAGTTAGCAGTTTGGGGACCTATGTTACCTCCCCAGTCCCCTACATATCTTCAATGGAGGGTAGGCCTCACACCTCCCTCTTGACATAGAAGACTGCCTTTGATTGCAGACTTTAGATCTTTAAATCTTTTTAAATACTTAAGTTTTAAATTATTTTAAATTTGTAGTTCCCAATAACAGAGGAAAACCCTTTGGAAGCTGCTTTCACCCATTCACCTCCCTTTCATGCACATGTTGAAATCTCCAATCTACTCACATCCTCCCTGTAGGAAGATGCTCACAACTTATAAATAAATAGGTCTCAACTCTAGCTGCACATTTAAATCACCTGGAGTTTTTAAAAAATATTGATGCTTTCTCTTATTCCAAAGAAATGTTTATAAGATAATGTAAGTAAGTAAAAAGCCAATATATTAAAGGAAAATACATAGACATCTCAATTTTGTTTAATATACATATGATTTAAAAAGATATATAGGTGTACATATATATGCCAAAAATGTCTCAATTCCTTTGGATAGTATGATTATTTTTTAATTCTCTTCCTTATATTTTTTGCACTTCTAATTTTTACATATAAAACATGCATCATCATTATAATCTCCAAACAAAAAAATAATTTATTGTTTCTAAAAAACATAAAGAGATTTGATATATATAACAATGTAATATTACCCATAAAAAGGAATGAAATTTTGCCATTTGTGACAACATGGATACATTAGGAGGGTATTATGCTAAGTGAAATAGACAGAGAAAGGCAAATACTGTATGATTTCATTCATATGTAGAATCTAAAAAACAAAACAAACAAACAAGAAAAAAGCAGAAATAGATTCATAGATACAGAGAACAAGTTGGTGGTTTCCAGAGGGACAGGGGGTGAAAGGATGAGCATAAAAGGCGAAGGGGATCAAGATGTAGAAACTTTGAGTTATAAAATAAATAAATCACAGGAAAGCAACAAACAGCATAGAGAAAAGAGTCAGTTATACTCTGATAACATTGTATGATGCCAGAAGGTAACTAGAATTATTGTAGTGATTGCTTCATAATTTCTATAAATATCAAATCACTGTGTTGTACACCTGAAATTAATACAATGTTGTAACTCAATTATACTTCAAAAAAACATAGTAAGTGTTTAACAATGAAATAAATTGTTCTTATTAAACATCATGGTAAACATCAAAGACATATTAACAGGAGGAAAAGAATATAAATGTGTAGATATTTTTACATATGTGGAGGTTTACAGAAAAGAAGTGAAACTCAAAGAAACTGTTAGACTCAGTTGCCTATATATCCTTCTTAACAAAGGAAAGAAGGTTTGAGCTTTAAGAGGACATAAATTGTCAAGAAATGACAACAAAATAAGGCATAGGAAAAAGTAGCTTAATAATAATAAATACAATAGTTAATAAATAATAATACAAGAATAAACTGCTTTGTGTGCTCACAACTGTAAACCTACTTTTGCTTACCTCTGTATATGGAGAAATTAATGGAAGATAAGGATATTTTGGTAAGATTTGTTTATGCATACTGATCTCAGTGCTGGCTCTCCACTTCCAGTAGTAAGGCTCACTCTCCTCATCCTACTGCAGAAGAGAGGGAAATTTATGCCCTGCTTTTAGGCAGAGAATGGGAAGGGCAGAGAGCTCTTCCTGTATCTGCTGATTCTTAATTGCCTTCAGTTCAAAATTATCCTTGTGTCAAAGGGCATATTTTGGGATGGGATACTCTGATCTCCTTCAATGATGATAGGAGGCTTAAGTAAATTATGTACAGCAACAATTCCAATGCTAGATTTATTGTAAGTGGTCAGTACATTTATTGTTCAGTTTGTAAATGTATATTTTATTTATTTAGTTTTTATTTTTTATATATTATTATTGTTGTTCAAGTACAGTTTTCTGCCTTTTCCCCCAACACATCCCCACCACCCCAGCCCTTCCCACCTGCCTCCCCTGTTTCCACCCCCCCTTATTGTTGATCATGTGTCCTTTATAATTGTTCCTGTAAATCCTTCACCCTTTTCCCCTATAATCCCCTCCACTCTCCCCTCTGTTCACTGTCAGCCTGTTCTCAATTTCAGTGTCTTTGGTTATATTTTGCTTCTTTGTTCATTTTGTTGATTAGGTTCCTGTTAAAGGTGACATCATATGTTATTCATCTTTCACCGCCTGGCTAATTTCTCTTAGCATAAAGCTCCATCCATCCATCCATGCTGTTGCAAAGGGTAGGAGCTCCTTCTTTCTTTCTGCTGCATTGAATTCCATTGTGTAAATATACCATAGTTTTTTGATCCATTCCTTTACTGATGGGCACTTAGGTTGCTTCCAGCACTTGGTTATTGTAAATTGTGCTGCTATGAACATTGGGGTGCATAGGCTCTTTTGGGTTGGTGTTTCTGGGTTCTTACAATATAATACTAGCAGTGGAATTGCTGGGGGAAAAGGCAGATCCATTTTTAGTTTTTTGAGAAAATTCCATACTGTTTTCCATAATGGTTGCACCAATCTGCAATCCCACCAACAGTGCACTAGGGTTCCCTTTTCCACAACCTCTCCAACACTTGTTGTTTGTTGCTTTGTTTATGATGGCCATTCTGACCAGTGTGAAGTGATATCTCCCTGTGCTTTTAATTTGCATCTCTCTGATAGCTAGCAATATTGAACATCTTTTCATGTGTTTCTGGATGTTCTGTATGTCCTCCTTGGAGAAGTGTCTGTTCAAGTCCTTTGCTCATTTTTTTAATTGGGTTGCTTGTCTTCTTAGAGTGGATTTGTGTAAGTTCTTTATATATTTTGGAGATTAAACCCTTGTCTGACGTATCATTGGCAAACATGTTTTCCCATACAGTTGGTTCTCTTTTTATTTTAATACTGTTTTCTTTAGCTGTGCAGAAGCTTTTTATTTTGATGAGATCCCATTTGTTTATTCTTTCCCTTATGTCCCTTGCTCTGGGGGGCATATCAGTGAAAATGTTGCTATGTGAAATATCTGAGATTTTCCTGCCTATGTTCTCCTCTAGGACTTTAATGGTGTCTTGACTTATATTTAAATCTCATATCCACCTTGAATTTATTTTCGTGTATGGTGTAAGTTGGTGCTCGAGTTTCATTTTTTTGCATATAGCTGTCCAACTCTCCCAACACCATTTGTTGAAAAGGCTATTTTCACTCCATTTTATGCTGCTGTCCCCTTTGTCAAATATTTATTAACCATAGAGACTTGGATTTATTTCTGGGCTCTCTATTCTACTCCATTGGTCTATTTGTCTCTTCTTATGCCAGTCCCAGACTGTTTTGATTACAGTGACTTTGTAATACAGTTTGGTACCAGGTATTGTGATCCCTCCTTCTTTGCTCTTCTTTCTCAAAATTGCAGCAACTATTGAGGGCTGTTTATAGTTCCACACAAATTTCTGAAGTGTTTGTTCTATATCGGTGAAATATGCCATTGGCACTTCAATAGGTATTGTGTTGAATCTATAAATTGCTTTGGGTAGTGTGGAAATTTTTTTTAATATTTTTTAAGATTTATTTATTTATTTTTAGAGAGGAAAGGGAGGGAGAAAGAGAGAGAGAAACATCAATGTACGGTTGCTGGGGGCTGTGGCCTGCAACCCTGGCATGTGCCCTGGCTGGGAATCGAACCTGCGATGCTTTGGTTTGCAGCCCGCACTCAATCCACTGAGCTACACTAGCCAGGGCAAAATTTTGATGATATTAATTCTTCAGATCCATGAACACAATATATGTTTCCATTTGTTTGTGTCTTCCTTAATTTCTTTCTTTAGTGTTGTGTAGTTTTCTGAGTACAGGTCTTTTATCTCCTTGGTTAGGTTTATTCCTAGGTATTTTATTTTTCTTGCTGCTAGAGGAAATGGGATTTTTTTTCTGATTTCTGCTTCTGGTGTTTCATTGTTGGTATACAAACATGCCTTTGACTTCTGAATATTGACTTTCTATCCCACTATTTTACCAAATTAATTTATTACGTTGAGCAGTTTTTTGGCAGATTCTCTAGAATTTTCTATGTACACTATCATATCATCTGCAAACAATGACAGTTTTATTTCCTCTTTTCCAATTTGGATGCCTTTTATTTATTTCCTTTTCTTGTCTGATTTCTGTGGCTAGGACTTCCAATACTATGTTGAATAGAAGTGGTGAAAGTGGACAACTTTGTCTTGTTTCTGATCTTAGTGGAAAAGACTTTAGTTTCTTCCCATTGACTATGATGTTGGCTGCAAGTCTCTCATATATGACCTTTATTATGTTGAGGAATGCTCCATCTATTCCCACTTTACTGAGTGTTTTTATCCTAAATGGGTGCTGTAACTTATCTAATGTTTTTCCCACATCTATTAATGTGATCATGTGGCTTTTGTCTTTGTTTTTATTTATGTGATGTGTTACATTTATTGATTTTCAAATATTATACCATCCTTGCATCCCTGAGATGAATCCCATTTGGTCATGGTGGCTGATCTTTTTAACGTATTGCTAGATGCGGTTTGCCAATATTTTGTTAAGGATTTTAGCATCTATCTTCATCAGCAATACTGGCCTGAAGTTGTCTTTCTTTGTTGTGTCTTTATCTGGTTTTGGGATTAGGATGATGCTGACTTCATAAAAGAGTTTGGGAATCTTCCCTTTTCTTGGATTTTTTGGAATAGTCTCTGAAGGATAGGGGTTAGGTCTTCCTTAAATGCTTTGTGGAGTTTTTCTGTGAAGCCATCTGGTCCAGGGCTTTTGTGTGTCAGGATTTTTTTTTGACTACTGCCTCAGTTTGTTCTACTGTTATTGGTTTGTTCAGTCCTTTTGCTTCTTCTTCATTCAGTTTTGAAAGATTATATTTTTCTAGAAATTTGTCCATTTCACCCAGGTTTTCAGATTTCCTGGCATATAGTTCTTCATAGTAATTTCTTACAATCCTTTGTATTTCTGTGGTATCAGTTGCAATCTCTCCTCTTTCATTTCTGATTGTGTTTATTTGGTTCCTCTCTCTTGTTTTCTTGATGAGCCTGCTTAAAGGCTTGTTGATTTTGTTTATCCTTTCAAAGAACCAGCTCCTGGATTCATTGATCCTTAGAATTGTGCTTTTAGTCTCTATCTCATTTAATTCTGCTCTGATCTTGGTTATTTCCTTCCTTCCACTTGCTCTGGGCTGTCTTTGTTGTAGTTCTTCAGGTTCTTGTAGATGTAGGGTTAGGTTGTTTGTTTGAAATGTTTCTCTTTTTTTAGGTAGGCCTATATCAGGATGAACTTCCCTCTCAGGACTGCCTTTGCTGTATCCCATAAGTTTTGGATTGTTGTGAGTTTGTTTTCATTTGTTTCCAGAAACTGTTTGATTTCTTCCTTGAGCTCATTCTTGACCCATTCATTCTTTAATAGCATGCTATTCAATCTCTATGAGTTTGAGTGTTTTTTGAGTTTTTTCCTTGTTGTTGGTTTCTAGTTCAACCCCTTGTAGTCAGAGAAAATGCTTGATATGATGTCAATGGTCTTGAATTTGTAGAGGCTTGCTTTGTTTTGTGTCCTATCATGTGGTCTATCTTTGAAAATGCTCCATGTGCATTTGAAAAGAATGGGTATTTTCCTGCTTTGGGATGAAAGGTTATATATATATATTCATATTCAGTTAAGCCCATTTAATCTAGGGCATTGTTCAATGCCACAATATCTTTGTTGATATTTTATTTGGAAGATCTATCCATTTTTGACAGTGAGGTATTAAAATACACTACTATAATTGTGTTGCTGTCAACATCTTTCTTGAAGTCCTCTAAGATTTTCTTTATGTATTTGGGTGCTCCTATGTTGGGTGCATATATATTTACAATGTTTATGTCTTCTTGATGGATTCTTCCCTTGAGTATTATGAAGTGACCTTCTGGGTCTCTCTTTATGACCCTTTTTTTAAAGTCTATTTTGTCTGATATGAGTGTTGTTACCCCAGGTTTTTTCTCCTGTTCTTTTGCCTGGGAAATTTGTTCCCAGTCCTTCACTTTCAGTCTGTGTAGGTCTTTTGTTCTTAGCTGGGTCTCTTGTAGGCAGCGTATGTGTGGGTCATGTTTTCTCATCCCCTCAACTACCCTATGTCTTTTGATTGGAGCATTTAATTTGTTTACATTTAAGGTTATTATTGATAGGTACTTATCCATTGCCATTTTTTCATACTTGTGTTCCTCTGTCTCTCACTCTTTTTCCCCCCTTTTCTTAAGGCAGACCCATTAGCATCTCTTGCAGAGCTGGTTTGGCAGAGGTGTATTCTTTGAGGCTTCTTTTGTCTGGGAAACTCCCTATTTGGCCTTCTATCTTAATTGAGAGCCTTGCTGGATAGAGTAGTCTCACTTGCAGGCCTTCGTTTTTCTTACTTGGAATGTTCTTTGCCAATGTCTTCTGGCTTGGAGCGTTTCCATTGAGAAGTCAGCTGCCAGCCTTATTAAGGTTCTTTTGTATGTTACTTCCTGTTTCACCTTTGCTGCCTTTAAGACTCTCTCTTTGTCTTGGGATTTTTCCATTTTAATTATGATGTGTCTTGAAGTGGGCCCCTTTGGGTTCTTCTTGATTGAAATGCTCTGTGTTTCCTGGATTTGTGTGACTTTTTCTTTCATCAAATTAGGGAAGTTTTTCATTATTACTTTTTCAAACAGGTTTCCTATCCCTTGCTCTTCTTCTCCTTCTGGCACCCCTATTATACAGATATTATTACCATTCATGTTGTCCTACAGTTCCCTTAACACATCTTCATTCTTTTTTAGTCTCTTCTCCTTTTCTTGCTGTTTCTGATTTTTTTCTACCTTGTCCTCCAGCTCACTGATTCAATCCTCTGCTTCATCGAGCCTGCTTTTGATTCTTTCTGCTGTGTTCTTCAGTTCAGAAATTGTATTCTTCATTTCCTCTTGGCCCTTGTTGATGTATTGTATTTCCTTTTATTTCCTTTGTATTTTATTTCCTTGTATTTCCTTTTCCTGTTGATATAATTTGCAGTGAGTTCATTGTAGTTTCCCTGTAGTTTCTGGTAATTCTCTGTGAACTCATTGAGCATCCTGACAACCTTTGCTTTGAACTCACTATCTAATAGTTTACTTGTCTCTATTTTATTTAGCATTCTTTCTGAGGCTTACTTCTTCCCTATATTTCGGGGTTATTTCTTTGTATTACCATTGTTTGTGAGACTCTTCTTGTTAGCATCTGTTTCTTAAATTTATCTGTTCTGACTCCCTGGGTTTACGGTGTGAAGTTCTATGGTAGAAGACTTGTGAGATTCATTGGTGCAGTCTCCTTGGTCTCCTGAGCTCGCTGGTCTTGGGCTGTTGTTTATGTTGGCTCTCTGTATGTTTTGGGGTTTTGATTGTTGTTGGGTCTTTCTTTGGTGGGTCCTGCCCTCCAGCTGGTTAACTGAGCATCACTCTGTCCACCACATCTTGTATTCTATTGTGCAGGTATGGACAGGTTGTGTTGAAGCTGGTTCTTCTGTGTGTACAATGTTTTGAGGCTTCTCTCTCACTCTTGTTCAGTTGTTTGTTCTGGGTAATTTCTCCACCATTTCATTGTATTTCCAGATTGGTCCTGGGTGGAGGTTAGTGTGGCTTCCACTACCTCCTTCACCTTCTTCTGTTATCTATTGGTGGTTCCTTTGTTGGTGGGTTTCTTCTTCCAGCATGTATCCTGGTGCTCACAGCTCCCACTACTCTTTTTTGTCATCAGTTGGAGGGGGAAGGCAAAATGGTTTAAGACATCAGCAAGTGGGTATTTAAAATGCCATGTTCTATGGTATTTACAGTACCAGCCCATAGAGAAGAGATAGGAGATCCTTTGGATATGTATAGTGTTAGCAGTGATATTTCACCCAAGTAGACACTTTTTAGAAAGGGTGGAAAAAAGGTAAGACTCTTGTTAGGGGCTGGGAAGGATTTTGAATTGGATCTAGAAAGCAGTGAGCTTGTGGGAGGTCAGATTATGAGGTAAAGTAAAAGTAAAGGATAAAAAATAGGTGTGGTGTGTGAGAAAATAGAGTTCAGCACCACAGTAATGAAGTTCAGGAAACAGTGAAGTGAGCTAAGAGTCAGGAGTGGTGCTGTGTAGTATTTACAATTGTATAGAACAGCAAATTATTTAAAATAGTAATGTAGCAACAATCATATGACAGAATCTATGTGATCTGAATAACAAGAATAGGAAGTATAGGACCTAGAGTAGTGGGCTATTGGAACACAAGTGAAGGGAAAGATGGAAAATTAAAAAGACCTGCAACTTCAAGATCCTGGTTTCCATTTTACTCTGAAAAAGAGAACAATGGAAACCAGTCAAACAATGCAATTTAACAAACCAAGTGAAGATGACTAAACAGAAAGAAGAGAAATACAAAAAATAGTAATAAAATGAAAGATGTAACAATAATGAAAAATAATAATACTTATATACAATAACTTGCAAATTCTCTGGAGTAGCAAAGTGAAATTTGTCTCACTGTCTCAGTTGTTGGGATGACCCATCTTAGGGTCTAACTCTGGTCTTTTCACAGCTCCAGGTTTTATTGTCTCACTCGTGGGTATTAAAAAAAAAAAGAAGAAGGAAGAAGAATTAAAAAAGGAAAGAAATGAAGGAAGGAAGAAGGAATAAAAATAGAAAGAAGGAAAGGAAGGAAGAAGGAATTTAAAAAAAAAATTTAAAGCCTTCTGCTGGCTTTAAACCGGTCAAGCCAGTTCTGCTGGTCTTCCTGGCTGCAGTAGGCTGAAGATGGATTGGTTTTGCTTTTCTACCTTCCTGAGATGTTCTCTTGGCAGTTGCCCAGCCTCCAACCCCGTTCCTCAGTTCACTTCCAGGCCCCCAGTACCCTTCTGTGCCCAGCCTATGCCTTCAGTCCACCAGTTGCACCGTCTTTGAGGTGTACCAGTTAGGGGCAACTCACACAACACTCTCTTTCTTTGCTGTCCTAAATGCTATGGACTCTCAGCACCCCTTAAGCATCCCCCAACACTGAATTAAGTCTTTCTGGGGATTGCTGACTCCCTGAGCCCTGCAGCTCTCCTCTGCAGGGCACCTCTCCACCTTCCTCTTAGGGAGCCAGTCGGCTGTGCAGGGCCCTGGGCACTGGGCAGGAGGTGTGGCAGGGCCAAATGCACTCCATCCAGGGGCTGCAGGCTGAGTCTGAGCACTCAGTCTCACTGCTGGGGCAGGATGGCAGCCACCAGGCCACAGGATCAGATGCACACCATCCCCAGTGCTTTAGGTGTGAGCTCACAGCCAGATGGGAGTAGGGGCACAGGAGACAGGGGTAGCTACTGCAGGGAATTCCCCAAACAGCCACTGAGTACCTCTCGTTTTCTCTTTTCCTTTTTGAAAAATTCCTCCTATTCAAGCCTGTCACTCCAAATGAGCACCTGGCCTCTCACACAGCCCAACTCTCCAGCCAGACCAGAAATTGACTGGGTCAGGTCCATCACTGACCAACTCTTCCCAGCCGGTATCCACAGTCTCAGCAGGTTCACACCTTCCCTGTGTGTTTGTCACTTCATCCTTATTACCCGCCTGCAACTTCAAGATCCAGGTCCTTCCTGGTGCTGATCAAACGTTGTTTGGTGGTGGGGGAGCCGTTGACCTGGCTCTCTCCCAAGAATCCTGTGCCAGGTCTGGGGCTGCAGCTGCCCTGGTCCCTGCACTGGTCCCAGGGACCTTATTATCTGGAAGCACTCTCCTTACCATCTGATTTTTCAATGTCCTCTGCAAGTTTTGGTCTCCAGTATTCATATATGCTGGGATACTGCTAGCTGTTCGTTCTGTTCCTGAGATCAGCTAGGTGTTTCACCCATGTGCAGGGGGGAGTGGACTCCATTCCCACCTATCTTACTACCATCTTCCTATCCTTGTAAATGCGTATTTTAAAGAATTGGCTCACTTCCATTTGGATTGCTGGTTGCTCATTAAGAACTCTAAGTTTTATTTTCTGTAGCACATGTTGTTTGTCATTACATTCATTAAGTGATCATCCCCATCATTGTAACCAAAGAAAAACAGTGCTATATGTGTGTGTGTACTGAATCATGATTCAGAATTTTATTTCTGTGAGAATATAAAAATTGGCAAGCATAGAGAAAAGATATCTGGAAACTTTTTGGCTGCATTATCTGGTTTCCATTGGGAAAATAAATTCTAAAACTCAATAAGAAAATTGTTTTAACTGGGAAGCCTCTTCAAGTTTACTTATAATATGTATTGTACTAAAACAAATTAAATGGGCAGGCATAAACTATAGTTGCCATAATCAAACATAAACATAATTATAGGAGACTGCTATTGAATGTTTACATAGCCTAAATAACTAGTCACTAAGTTGATTTCCTGCAAGTACAATACACTTAGAGTAGAACAATGAGATTTGAAATACCAACTCACTGTTAATAAAAATTGTTTTATTTATTCAGTATTTACCAAACTTCTATTGAGTAGCAGATTTTGTGTTAAGTGCTGAAATACAAAGATGAATAAGCAGAGCACCTGCCCCATGCCACCCCTAGGAGACCCCATGGAACTAAGATCATGAGCATCTCCTTTTGGTCTGCTCAGTGCTATGGTGCCCATTGGAAATAGGCATTGATTATCTCAAAGTCACAGATCCTCTTCTATGTAGAGCAAGAGGTGTCAGAAATACCTTTCAGATACCTCAGAACAGTCTGGAAGTCTTAATTATTTACTTTTTCCCATTTAGTCTAATGAAAGCACAAGTCTCCCAGTTTTTTACTATTTGCTGAAGGGTATGAGTTTTTCAGAAAGAGCAAATTCCTCTCTTTGGACCAACTCTAGAAACCTTCCTTCTTAGGTTTGTAAATTCTCATGTCCCCAGAACCGAAAATGCTCTGAACTAATCCAGGTGGACATATTTTAACACAGGGTAGCTCTGGACTTCTAGTAGCTTACCTTGGTTGAGCAAGTGATTCTTGACCAAGAAAAATACTCATTCAGGCTCCAAGAAAATGAGTTTGGACTGGAATTATGAATTTGAGTTGAATAGACATTTTGGAAGAGCCTTGAATAACTTGTCAGTTTGTCTTCCTATTGTTGCACTCATTCTTAGCACATATTTGCAGGGTTTTGCCACATAAAGTACTCATTTTAAAAGTGCAATACTGTATTCATTAGAAATGCTTTCAGCTGCAAGTAGTAGCACATTCAACTAGAATGGCTTAAACAGTTATTTTTCTCATGTAAAATTGCTGAAATTGCTGAAATTGGTTGCAACAAATCTACAAGGCCAGTGTAGAATTCCCCTTGATTCTCTTGTCCTTTCCCTCATCATCATTGGATGGCTGCTGCAGTTCCTGCCATCTTTGTTATATTCCTTTAGGAAGAAGTAAGTGGAAATAACATCTGTATTAGGAAAGCAAAATTTTCTCAGGAAATCTATAGCAGACCTCTGCTGTCAAGTCAGTGAATCAGAAAGGTGAAGGGAGTTGGGAAGGGGCTGAATCTGTCAGTCACCAAAGTCTGCTGATCATTCCTTTCATGGATCTAGTGGATGATGTCAAAATAAACAGAGAATTGGCCTTACATCTTTACTGATTAAAACAAATTGACTTGTCAGCAGTGACATTTGATTTCTGAGGAAGACTTCTAATGAACAGATTGGAGAGAGAAATACCTGCTATTTCTATTAGATATTTAGATGTGTGTTCTCTACTTTCTTAGTTGGCTAGACCATTTCCATCTGACAAATCAAAGCATTAATATAATTATTATCTCCAAAGTACATCTCCTATATAGGAAGCCAGTGGCAGAAACACAAGTCCTGAAGCATGTGCTGTTCCAATTCCACAGCTCTGTGTATTGAGTGCTTACCCACTGCAAAACACTGTGCTCAGGAGTGAGCTTCCCAGGATGGTCTCATTGAAACCTCCAATCAGCCATATTTCCTCAATTCTAAGCCAAAGCCCTCAGGTGATATCTATCTAATAGTTTCTTTCTCCAGACTCTATCAAAAAGAAAGTTGTCATTAAATCAATGAAGAATCTTTCATTGGTGATATGACAGAACCAAGGAACTATGATATTATTCCAACACAAAAACTTACAAAGCTAAGGTAAGTTCTGGTAATACACCAATGTCACCCAGCTAGAGACCTAGATTACCTGGCTCTAGCCCTGCACCACTGTATCATTCTCTCTCCCAGACTAATGTGGTCTATGTGACACAGTAACTACCATGTACAAAGTGAGATAAGTGCTGGTCATGGATCAACTCATTTTATCCTCACAATAGCTGCCCTTAACTACTGGTAGCAGTGACTACCAGTCCTATCAAGAAAATAAGCTCTAAAAGCCAAGTTGCTTGCTCAGATTAAACCTAGGTGGTCTGTTACCAGAGGCCATGCTCTTCACCACAAGGCAATACTGCCTCTCAGAGTAACACATGGGGATGTTTAATTTAGTTGTATTTGATGTGATTTGTTCATTCTCCAACCCAAACCACAGGGAGCTTTGTGGACATGTTCTGGCCTTCAGTCCTTGTAACTGCTTTCCTCCTCCCTTTTTTTCACTCCCCATGTTCCAGTAGAGTGATCCATGAACAGCATCACTTTGATCTGGGAGTTGAAAGAAAGTTTGACTCTTCCAAAGAGCAGGTATGTTAGCTACCAGAATTTGCTTTATTGCAATAATTTTAAGGGTAGGGGAAGACACTGGGATCAATAGTAGGAATGGCATGGCACTTTGCAGGCCCCTAAAGAACTCATGGTCTAGAGGATGCATTTGGGGAATAGAGACAGGCAAATGCACAAAGTAAAATCTGTTCTGGAAGATTTGGAAGCACAGAGAAGGGTGCAAACAACTCTGCCTGGGAGAATCCCAGAGGAGGTGACAAAGACCCCTTACTACTCAATGGCAGAGGAAAGGAGAGAGGACTCCTGGTAACAGGGCAGTGTGTGCAAGAGTCCTGGGGAATGAAAGAGCATGGAGAGTTTGTAAGGTCTGAGGGGCAGGGTCTGGCCCATAGTATCCTCTCAGCCAGTATTCATTATTTAGAAGGTGGGTAGGGTGAGAGAAGGGGCAAGAGACCAGACCAGAAACATACACATGATGTTTGCTAGATGTGGGATTTTGACAAACTGAATACAAGCTCTGGTTCAGAGGGCACAAAACTGCCAAATGCACTGAAGTCCAGGCAGAAGGATGGATTTGTATGCAATTAGTACAGACATGTGACTTGATGGGGAACAGCAGGAAGGAAAGTGCCTGTACTTCCCAAATTGGAACATGGGCTTTTTGGAGGGATCCCCTTAAGATGCTAGCACATGCTCTTGTGTGATGGTTGTGTCCAAAAGCACATGCTCTGACAGCTGTCCTTGTGACTAGTTTTTTTTTTTTGTCTTGCCATCAGAAGCCATGCCTCACTCAAGAATAGGATGTCCTTTTGCTCCTGGTCTCTTTTCTTTCTTTTTTTAAAAGATTAAATTCCCCAACATATCAAGGAGAGTTCTGAGAGTGAAGCAGTGAAGGGGTGAGCACTACCACAGGAGATGGCGGCAACCTGCCTCCCCTGAAGACTGAGCCCCCACACTCACCTCACAAGGAGAATGAACAAAACAGGAGATTCCACCTCTTTGGGGACAGAGAGGCTGTGTGCTGCCCCAGTTCAGGGTGCCTTTTCCCCTGGGACTATGGGGCAGTTTGGGAGCAAAAGCAGAAAGGACAGTATGCTCCACCCCCAACTGAGTTTTTCTCTTTGTA
This sequence comes from Phyllostomus hastatus, assembly GCF_019186645.2. NCBI lineage: Eukaryota > Metazoa > Chordata > Mammalia > Chiroptera > Phyllostomidae > Phyllostomus > Phyllostomus hastatus. The sequence goes on from NW_025334041.1 coordinate 46,576,876, forward strand.
CAAGAACAGATCTGCCATTGCTCTCAATACTGTGTATTCAGATGGAAGCAGGTGGGTGGTTTTCCTATCTCTACATATAGATAGATGATTGACTTTGCATAAAAGGAAGATTGTCCATAAAAATAGAGAGATAGATGCTATCACAGCATCACAGAATGTAGTAACTTATACTCAAAATTGTGGTCTGCGGTTCACTTTGACAGTACTTGGGATCTTGTTAGAAGTGCAGAACCTCAGGCCCCACCTGAGATCTGCTGACTTGATCTGCATTTTGAATAGGATTCTCAGGTGATTCATGCCCAATGAAATGTGAGCAGCACAGATCTAGGCTCTAGTGCAAAGGGAGAAAGAGATCTTTATCAATGGGCATGTTTCATCCAACAATGACTCCCAATAAAAGGTCTTTACATGAGGGAACATAGCAACCAAGAGTAAACATGTTCTGTTGTCCAAGTGGGAGCAAATGCGGAGCCCAAACTGCTGAAATCAGATGCCACATGCTGCAGCACAGTGAGCTGGAGAAGTTGTCTCTATGGCAGTTAGAGGCTGCAGTTATGTGAAGCTCTGGCTTCTCCAAGGACTGACTGCACCATCCTTGGTGGGGGCACACATCCCCAGCAGCCTAGGAAGATGATGGAGAAACCATTAAGTGAAGCAAGGAGAGGCACTTCAGCAGACAACTCCCAGATAATCCGGGTAGAAATCATTATCCTCACTTGATTCTTCCTCCTTAGCAAACTCCCTTCTAGCAAGAGTTAGCTAGTTAAATATCATCAAGACTTAATGAATCTGGAATATTAGACACATATTTCACACAAGGCTAAATAATGACAATGCATAGCTACACATAATCAACAATAAATTATTCCATTCAGATTGGTGAATTCCTTGCTGAAAGCATTGCTTTCATTACACCTGAATGCTCCTAGAGTTTGTAATCTTCAGAAAGTGTTTACAGCCTGAAGTAAATGAACACTTTAAGGTTACAAGCTACTGATTGATTACCCTTTCTCATTTCAACACAAACAAACTTTGGGGCAAGGTAGGGAATCCACAGTGTGGAGGGAAGGCTATCCTTGACATTGTGGAGAGCTGCAAAAGAAGGCAAGGGACAGGAAAAAAGATGACAGGGAAAAGGTACAGATTACAACAGCAAAGTGGACAATCCCTAAAGTGAATCAAAATTTCTATAGGGCATCATAGTGAAGCTTCAAAAGTGAATGATTCATGTTGTCAAAGAGTGTCTGGTAAAAAAAAAAAATCAGACTCAACAGTGACTTACTTTAATAAGAGACTATCTTCACCTGAAAGGACTTTTTAAGGGTCTCACCAGCTTTCTTCTTCTGAGGTGTCATAGAAGATGCAGCCACATGAGAATAAGTCAGACTATATAGCACTACATGGGGTACAGAACAAGGGTGAGTTGGAACCAAGCCATGGAGGCAAGTTTGTCAAGTCTGTGAATAAGTGGGAAACAGGCTGCAGTTTAATGGGCCACACTGAGAAGCACTTTCCTTGGGAATGCAGTTTCTCTTCCATAAAGCTGAAAACCCAAACCTCCTAAAAAAAATTGGCAGAAATTTGAACAAAGGCTTAATTATGTGGGCTTCTTATTGCCATTATTCTGAAATAAAGATTTTAAATCATAGGCTAAGTGGCCAGAATGTAGTGAGCTGTGTGAGCCCAAGGTGTGGGAAGGATTAAGGATCTCTGGCGAAATACACCTGTGAGCAGCTCTGAGCCCTGGAGCCTTAGCACCTGCTCTGAGGCACCTCTGCACCTGGCAATGGATCAAATACTCGCCCTGGCACATACCCTCAGCAGTACAGTTTGTGAAGAGAAGGGACTCGGGATGCCAGTCTTTGTCATGCAGTCAGGGCTCATTTGGATACAGGAGATCTAGCATCATGATTCTTTCATAGAAGTGGACAATAAATAAAGGCAACCTGAGCCATGCCATCTTCCCTCTGTCTCCAATTCCAGGTACAATGATACATTTCTGGTTTCGCTCTCTTTGCCTCCAGAATGTATCACCACTTTAATCTTGCCCAAGTAGCACATCAGAGCATGCACTCTGGAATCACTCTGTCTCTCACTAATGGTGGGACTTTGGGAAAGGTAGCAACCTCTCTGACTTTCAATTTCCTGATTTGTAAATGGTGATAATAATTCTAGACTCACAGGGGGTTGTGACAATTTAGTGATATCACACATGTGGGGTGTGTAGTATGGTTTTCTGATCCATAATAGATGCTCAGTAAATGTTGGTTACCTTATCTATGTCCTCCATAGGATGTAGTGGGTTTTGAGATAAGATGTAGGAAAGGAGAAAAGAAGTATCTACATTTTTAAGCTTGCTAGGTAAATGGAGTTGCTTTTGACCAAGAAAAGAAATAGAAGGTCTGGCAGAAGTAATGCCACGGAGCGTGGTTGGTAGGGTACATGAATGTTTCTTTTTAAAAAAATATATTTTATTGATTATGCTACTACAGTTGTCCCATTTTCCCCTCTTCATTCCCCTCTGCCCTGCGCACCACCTCCCACCCACATTCCTGCCCTCCAGTTCATGTCTATTAGTCATATATATAAGTTCTTTGGCTTCTACATTTCCCATACTATTCTTAACCTCCTCCTGTCTTTTTTCTACCTACCATTTATGCTACTTATTCTCTGTACCTTTTCCCCCATTCTCCCGTCCCACTCCCCTGCTGATAACCCTCCACATGATCACCATTTCTGTATTTCTAATTCCTGTTCTAGTTGTTTGTTTTTGTTTTAGGTGTGGTTGTTAATAACTGTGAGTTTGTTGTCACTTTACTGTTCATAGTTTTTATCTTCCTTTTCTTGGATAAGTCCCTTTAACATTTCATATAATAAGGGCTTCGTGATGATGAACTCCTTTAACTTGACCTTATCTGGGAAGCACTTTATCTGCCGTTCCATTCTAAATGAAAGCTTTGCTGGATAGAGTAATCATGGATGTAGATCCTTATTTTTCATGACTTTGAATACTTCTTTCCAGCCCCTTCTTGCCTGCAAGGTTTCTTTGGAGAAATCAGTTGATAGTTTTATGGGAACTCCTTTGTAGGTAACTGTCTCTTGCTGCTTTTAAGATTCTCTCCTTATCTTTAATCTTGAGTAACTTAATGATGATGTGCCTTGGTGTGTTCCTCCTTGGGTCCAACTTCTTTGGGACTCTCTGAGCTTCCTGGACTTCCTGAGAGTCTATTTCCTTGCCAGATTGGGGAAGTTCTCCTTCATTATGTTTTCAAATAAGTTTTCCATTTCTTGCTGTTCCTCTTCTCCTTCTGGTACCCCATATGATTCTGATGTTGGAACCTTTAAAGATGTCCTGAAGGTTTCTGAGCCTCTCCTCATTTTATGAATTCTTTTTTCTTCATTCTGTTCTGGTCAAATGTTTCTTTCTTCCTTCTGGTCCACACTGTTGATTTGAGTCCTGGTTTCCTTCCTGTCACTATTGATTTCCTATATGCTTTCCTTTATTTCACTTAGCATTGCCTTCATTTTTTTCATCTAATTTGCGACCATATTCAACCAATTCTGTGAGCATCCTGATTACCAGTGTTTTAAACTATGCATCTTATAGGTTAGCTATTTCTTCATCGCTTAGTTGTATTTTTTCTGGAGCTTTGATATGTTCTTTTGTTTGGGTCATTTTTTTTTGTCTTGGTGTGCCTGTTATGTAGTAAGGGGCAGAGCCTTAGATGTTCACCAGGGTGGGGCAACCGACACCACTGCTTTGTGATGCTGTATGTGGGGAAGTGGCTAGAGAGGGAACAATGCCACTTGCTCCACTCTCTGCCAGTTTCAGTCACTTTCCCTGCTATCCACAAGCAAATTGGGCCCTTCTGGTGATGATTCCCAGGTGGGTGGGCTTGTGTACATTCTAGGACCCTATGGGTCTCTCCAACTAACTCTCCTGTGAAGCTAGGAGTTTCTCCCACTGCCACCTTAACCCCTACAGGTGTTTTCAATCAGGTTTGAGGTTTTATTTCCCCATACTGGAACCCTGAGTTGCTCAGTCTACCTCAATCCCCAGTTGTTCCTCCCAGTCTATCTGTACAAGAATGTGGGATGGCCCAGTCCTCAATCTGCCATCTTTCTCGGTCTTCCAGCCGCCACTTTGCCCACCAGCCACAGCCTTGTCCACCTGCTTGTCCAGCCACTGCCTTGCCACAAGTCTTCTCTGCCTGGCTGCCCATCTCTGCCCCTTCTGCTGGTCTGGATGAATGTTTCTTCTTTAACTCCTTTGTTGTCAAACTTCCATATGGTTTGATTTTCTGTCAGTTCTGGTTGCTTTTTGCTTTTAAATTTATTGTTGTCCTTCTTTTGGTTGTGCAAGGAGGCATAGGTAGGTCTACCTATGCCTGCATTTTGGCCAGGAGGGTACATGAATGTTTCACATGAGGATAGCAATTTGAACATTTCACCTAAAATTTCCAATAGAGTGCTTGAGTGTGGTATTGTTCTGTTACAGAATTACATGCTTATGATTTTGTAATAAAGGTTTATGTAATAAAAGAGGGGTGTTATTTTGCTAGACCCTGTATAAGAGGAGGAAGGAGTAAAGGGACGAGATGTTTGTTTTGGCACATGCTGAATTTAAGAGGAGATATCCAGAGACATCTGAAAAGTTAACTTGAGACAGTAGATGGTGCTGGTTGAAGCTGTTAACAAGGGTGCATAGAGTGTGAACAAAGGGCCAAGGAAAGGCCCCAGGGAGCACCAACATTGAAGGTTGGACTGAGGAAAAGAGCCAGATTAGAGAAGAAGGAGTATAACCAGCTGACAGCAGTGCCCTGGACTCTTCCAAGATTCAGAAAGGACTAAGTACAGGGTCAGGGGCTGCATAGGCCCCAGATGATGAAGGTAGAAGGAGGCCCCTAGGAGGTCAGTGAGGACTAGGGGGAGATAGCACCCTGATTTCTGGGAATTGAGGAGTGGTTGGGAGGGGAGATAGAGCTCAGAGGTGGTAAATGAAGGCCACTCTAACAAGGGACCAAATGTGGGAGGTGTTAGAGACAGAAGGTGCACTAGTTAAAGGCTGATTTTATTCAATAATCTTTACAATAGGGAAGAGAATCCATACAAATGGAGCTCACTTTTGATCCATGCAGAGGTGATTGGGTGTTTTAAGGAGAGAATGATGCAGCGGGGAATGGTGGGGCAGGGCTTCAGACAGCATCAGAGAATTGGAAAATTACAAAATTCAGGTAAGGGAGTTGGTCAATGTGATTGGGTCCTCTGGGTTTACTAACTAATCCTCATCCAAGTTAGGCTCCTACCTTCCCACAGAGACTGAGAAGTAGGGGTCCTATCATGAGGTGTTAGCTAGAACAAATAGTAAATGCTGATAGCAGCCTTGAGCTTTCCCAGGCAGGAACTTAAGGGGGTAGTGGGGAGTGGTCAACCCAGGGACATAGCCTTATGCTGTTAGAAGCTGTTCTAGAGTTTGTTCAAGTCTCCACTGTGGAGTGGAGGTGGGGAGTGGATGAAATTGTTTGTGCTGAATGTCTGTAGTCCTTATATGCTGAGACTGAGGCCTAATCTAGAAGAAGACTCAGAGGAGCCTGCATTTGGTCAAACAGAAAGTCCTTATCAGGCGTGGTAGGGCCATGGAAACACAAAGATGTTTTTAAGCTGAATGGAAGAGTCCAAGAGAGAAGAAAGATTAAACCAAAAATTGAGGATGGGCTAAAAGGCACAAGTGATTAAATACCCAGAGTAGAACCATGAGGCCTTAGAGTCCTATCATGGCAATGTTCAAGCCAAGGGTCAGCACAAAAAGGCCAGATAATAAATATTTTAGGTTTGCAGGCTATGTATGTTCTCTGTCTAATATTATTCTTTCTTTTTTAACCTTTAAAAATGCAAAATTCATTCTGTTCACACCAAAACATACCAGCTCTGGTTTGATCCCATGTATGTGGGATCAGATTTACGTAGAGCATGTTGACATTCCTCCTGCCTATGGTGACTTCCTCAGAACATTCACCTGAAAAATTTTATCCCCTCCTCCTGGCCAAGAAAAGAGAAATTACAACCTCATCTCCTAGATGCAAAACTAATTTGTTGCTTGGCATCCCCCCAAATCCTCAAGCCTGATTCATTCCATCAAGCTGCATGCCAGCAACCTCCATTCAGAACCAGGCAATATTGCCTCCCTGGAGACAGCACTTTTTTGCCCACTACTTAAGCCTAATTGGGAGCAACTTCCCGCATGACAGTGCTCACATTAAAAATATCTTAGGATGGCACCTAAGATCTTCCCATTCACTCCTTGCCAAGAAATTCTTGGCTTGCTTCCCAAGAGAAACCACAAGAAGGCAGTTTCTGGTCCCCTTGGACTACAATCCCACATACAGCTTAATTTCTAGGTTTCTTAGTTGGTTGCATTATCTAAGAACAAAAATAGGAAAGCAAGTGTGATATCTGTCCATGGCATCATGCTGGTACTTCTGTACCAGAAGTACCTGGCAGAAAATTGAAGGGATGACCAAAGGAATTTTCTCTTCTCAGCTCAAGATAATGTCTGACAATTTTATTTGTTTCAAATATTTGACCATGTTTCCAGCAACAGAGGATTTAGGTGGCCTACCATGCGGAAATGACTTCCTGAATCTCATGCCCTCTGAAATGCACCTCTGAGCATGCTGTAGTGGGATTGTTCAAATTTGGGAAACAGACCTGGAACTGAATCCCAGAGGCAAACAGCTGTGTGATCTTGAGCAAGTTACCTAACTTCTCTGAACCATAGACTTCTCATCTGTGAAATGAGAATAGTTGTGCATACCTTACAAGATTAGCATGAGAATTAGACATAATACTCATAAATTTTGACTGATGCACCTGGCACCCAGAAAACACCCAGTAAATGGTTGTAATTATATTTCTAATGTCACAGAGTCTCATTTCAGAAAATATAAAAATCAACAAGGTGCCACATTATTTGCCCAATGGTGTGGATATTCATCTGCCTGAAGATGAATGGCTGAGCAGTGTACCTTTTGTTTTCAAACTCTCTTTTAGTTCTAATTCTATAAACTCCAGATTCCTAATCTCATGCTTCTTTACCCCACCAACCTCTTCTTAGACTGCAGGTTAGAGTCCATGTTCAAGCCAAGCAAGCCCCGTTACACCCATACTCACTTGATTACACCAAGTATGAATTGTTCTCTCATATTTTGGAGCAGTCACACCTGCCACATTCCCTACCTCAGAAGCTTTCTGTGTCTCCTTCCCACTCTGCTTCCTCCTCCAGCTGGTCCAGAAAGCCAGCTCAAGGCTTTCTAATAGCAACTCTTGTTCCACTCATTCCCTCTTTCCCACATATACTGCTATGTAGTTAGCTTTGGCAAAGTAGTTTCTATGTTTGCTCTTGATATTTTTCCAGTTGGGTATCTTTCATCTTTTTACTCAGTATGTTTGTTCTGTCTCTTTGGTTGTCTGTTTCTTGGCGCAGGGTTCTACATCTTGTTTGTTCTGGGTGCATGGCTGGCATCCTATGTGTCTGGTGACTTAAAATGGAGAGAGATGATTGTGTAGGCAGATATCCGGGTGCACATTACGATGAGGTACAGTTATCAATGTTATATTCCAGAAATGATAATTTAGCCATCACAACAGCAAATATTTTGGCAGAAAATAGTGTCTGGTGTGCACTTTGTGGTAACAGCCCTTAAGGGAAAAACTGGAGAAACCCAAAGGATCACAAGCAGATGAAACATTACTGTATTTTATTACAAATCACAATTCAGACTAAGGCCCAAAATCAGTATTCCTTGTGCTGAATTGTTTGTATCAGCGAATTTTGTTATTTAAAAAAATCAGCAAAATGCAAATAAAGATGGTATTTACAGGATACTTTGGCACAGCACATCTTTTCTTGCTGTGGGATTTAACCTATGTCGCATTATCTTTCTCCTACCCCTTCTTATCTTCCTTTGAAAGAGTCCCAGTGATACCCGACCATTTATTGTTTGTTTCCTTGGTTACCAATGACTTTCAGTTTTTCATTTGTGGGTTTCTGGTGTTAAACAATATATCTCTGTGCTTTTGTGCTGCGTTGACAAAGGTTTAGAACTAGAGATTGTGCTTTTGTCTCCAGAAAAGCATTGTAATTTTTTTTCAGTAAAATTACTACAGGAACAAAAGAACCAAAAATGACTCATAGGGGTTTTCTTTACTGAAGAGGTTTTATTTCTGTTGTCACAGATTTCAGAATTTTGACATTTGATTTAAAACTCTATATAATCAATCTAGTTGTGCAAAAAATAATTTCAGTTTCTCCCCTAAATAAATTAAACAAGATTACTGCTACCAATTTTTTTCATTTGATTCTCTCCAATATCCCTGAATTGGCTAACTGTGTTTTATATGATTCTGGGAGAAAGTAGGTAAGATGGGAGCTAGGGAGGGCAGGTGAAAAGCCAGTCCCCCATAAAAATGAAAGTGTTTTTGCATGATTACTAGGTACCATTCTAGGTAATAGTGAATTCAAATGAGCTTAACCCAAATGAATCTGTTGAACTGGTGAGATCTGGTATAGGCCATGGAGGAGGCAGACATGAGCTGGATTGCATCTTGCTGGGAAATAAATGTCTATGCTGCCTGAGGGCTGCTCTCAAACTACTGATTGAGAGAAGCTCACAGCCCTGCTTGTCAGCTTCCCTCCATGCTTCCTGGAACCTAGTGATATGCAATCCTGACTCTGGGGAAAACATATATGAGCAACATCCCCTTTCAGGCTTCCTGAAGAGGGTAGCCCCTCAGAAATTGCTCAACCTGAGAAGGACGTGCCCAGAGGAAACCCACAGCACATGCACGACAAAATTACTCTGATCACCATCCTAACAGCATTCTCCCCACACTTTTCTAGGACTCCATAAGCTGAGGGGTTGCGGACCTGTGTGGCCAGATACCTCCTGTTTGTAAGACCATTTGCAATCATGTTTTATTTTCCTTTTAAGACTTCACATAGAAATTCTAATTCCCTGTGTGAGCATCTTCACGTTCTACTGTCCTTTTAAATAAGGGTCATGGGTGTCTACCATTTCCCTTTGGAGCCAACGTTATTTACATTTTCTGAACTTGTGGTTGTCCATCAGTTCACACCTGAGAAAAACAAGCCTGGCTGGAAACAAATTCCTGGCATCCCACTTTTCTCTGTTTAAAGGATATGACTAAGAGCTTGACTTGACTCAATTTTTCCATATTCCCCTTTTTATGCGTAATCTACAGAAGATAATAAATACATTTGCTTTGTAAGCACAACCAGCCCAGATCTGCTCATCTCTGATTACGGTCTGAGATCTCTTTCCAATCAACTGTGGCTTGGGAAAAAAAAGAGGACTTTTTCTCCTCAGTCAGTGTGGACAAGAATGTTAGTCATACTAACTGATGTTATGAATCCCTCCCCAATTCCTAAGCATCAAAATATTCCAGCACCAGTGTTTTCCAACTCTGTGTAGTTAAAACCAGTAGCTGTTTTTAAAACTTCATTTTTTAAGAATTCAGCCTAAATGAAATGTTGCCGAAAGGAACCCTGCTTCCCAAGAGCATGCTCTGGCAAGCCTGCCCATCAATAGGTTTAACTGTTCTAAGCCTGTGCAGCTAACGACATTGGAAAGGGAGAGTTTATGTTTGATTCTTCAGCCACCAAATCATTGCTTGAAATTCATTCTGAGGATTAAAAGTAAAATATATGTTTTTTAAGTTGCTGTTGGGTATATCTGTGTTTAGTTTTTAATAGTTATCACTTGCTTAATGTCCAGTATCTGCTGATACTGAATCTTCATAGCAGCCCTGTAACATAGATGACAATATTCCCATTTTACTGAAAAAATTGAGGATTATATTGCTCATTACTTTGCCAAATACACGAAGATGCCTGGGTGTGAATACAGGTCTGTTTCCAAATCCCACCCCTTTTCACTACCACTGGCTCTCTCTATGTGAATTTCATGCCCACACACCCTCTCTCCTGCCATCTGCCTTCCCTGGAGCTTCCTTCTTGACCCACTACAGACTTCCCCTTCCCAGCTCAGAAGTCATGGCTTTAAACTCTCTCTTCTACACTATAGTGAAAATTCCACAATCACTTCAATTTGAACTATATTAATGATAGCAAATCCTGAGTCTTGACAGTTGAATAATACCCCATTTTATTTGGCTACTAACTTGCCAGTAAAAAGCAATTACAATGATATGTAGGCCCACTTAATCAAGTATTTTTTTCATAGATACTAGTACAATTATTTTCAGTGCTGAGCTTTGAAAAAAAGACTTTGACAGAAAAAAATCAGGTCATAATATTAAATCATAAAGTGCTAATTGGAAGAAAATAGTATGTGATTTCAAGTAAAATTATGGAGAGTTTTCAAATTTGCTGCTGCATTGCAGTTACAATTGCTTAGTATTTAATGCTGACTTTGGCAAATAATATGCATATAGCACTTTATGCACCATTGAATGCAATACACACACACACACACACACACACACACACACACACACTATATATATTCTTGCAAGTCCTCAGTTCTGACTTCTTTTAAATATCAAGTACATTTCTATAGATCAAGACAGAAGACTCATGGGAAATATCTCTTCTCAATATATGTACTCTTATATCTTTCTGTATTTTTTCTACTTCAGTCCAGCTTTGGAAATATGCTGACCTAGTCCTTTAGCTACACAGTGAGTCTTTGAAATCAGTTTAGTTCGCCTCTGAATTGCTCAGGATCTCTATAGAACAACATCAGTGATTCTCCATCATTAGTACCTAGGTCCTTTTAAAAAGTTGTTTCCTTGGTCTGCACCCCAGATTTAAATCCAGGATTTCTGACTTGAGGTGTCATATTCTGGATTTTTTACAGGTACCTCAGATGACTCTGACACAGGTGATCCCCAAACCCTAGTTTGAGATAAAGAAGTTAACATAACATCACCTTATTGCATTCTCAGGACAGTCCTGTGCAGTGGAAATTTACCAGTGGAAAATCTGAGATTTCATGAGGTCTTACTACTACACACACCATCTGGTTCCCCAAGCACACCACATGCCTTTGCACATGACCTTCCCATTTCTTAAACCTCCTTACTTACTCTCTGCCTGATGAAACCCCACTGGTCCTTCAGGAATCAGCTCTGGGTGCCACATCATTTTGCCCTTGCTCACAGCACCCTCTGCTTGCTTGAATTGTTTGATAGCTACCACATTGAAGATGACTGATTGTACCCCTGTCCAAAGGCTGTCACCTCCTCTATGGCTTGCTTCATCTCAGGAATCCAGTGCCTCTCCTGGCACATGAAACTTAGGGGATGCCTCTCAAATATGGCGCCCAAATTGTGGAGCCAGGATCCAGCTACCATCTTCTATCAGCCATTCAGTGCTCTTTGCCCCTCACCAGGAAAGTCCAGTGGCTCCAGCAAATCATGAGCTCTTACATGCCTTCCAGGAGTGCTCTGTAATACACAGGACAGCCACATGCTTTTCCTGTATGCTCTGCTAACCCAAATTCTTAAGGTGAATTTTTAGCAGGATTAAAGGAATGATTTTAGACCCTGAAACAGACCAAAGAGACTACTTTTTAATATAACAATTAAAACTGTTGACTTGGTATCATAGTGCAATATTCTAAGTAAGAAACTGAACTGAATGGCAGAAGGCTTTTACATCATTTGCTGCTTCTCAACACTTCAGATGGTGAAATCAGGAAAGAAGCTGGGTTGTCTTCCCTGGGAAGCTGTCTTGTTTGAGTATGGTTTATACACAGACCCCATTTCTGAACCAAGTAGCACTAATATTAGTAAGCATTAATTTGAAGCGCCCTCTGGTGTGCCCTGCTGGCCTTCTACCTCTGAGAAGGGCCTCATTGTTACTTCCTTCCTAATTATTAATAAGGTGTTCCAAATTGATTCCTTTGTAGCCCTCAAGTTTCCCATAGCAACCCTTTTTGTTTAACTGCACCTGATATACAGCAAGTGATCAGTTTACCATTTGCTTTGTCAGTACAACCAGCCCAGATCTGCTCATCACCAATTCCAGACAAGATCTCTTTCCAGTCAACTGTGACTTAAAAAAAAAAAAAGAATTTTTTTCCCCTCAGTCAGTGTGGGCAAGAATGTTAGTTGTACCATGCTACCCATTTGTACTCTGCTGAGTTGTCTATTTCTATCAACTGAATGCAAATTTAGCAGAAATTACATGATTTGCATGTCAGTGTGTGTTAGAAAGTTGCTATATAAACAACTCAGTGTGAACTCACCTTCTGGTGTATGTGGAGGAATAAGGAAACAGATTACTCTCTAGTCAATGTCAATTAAATCATCCTTGAAGACTTTCATCTCTATTTTGAAAGTTATATTAATAGCCACATTTGCATAGCTCTTTCCTTTTTCAAAAATGTCCACATTTGGCTTCACAACAGCCCTTTGGGCATCAATATTCATCATCTTGAATAACACACAGAAGTCAAATGGTTTTCCCAAGGTTACATGCTGCATTGTACACCAGTGTGTCTGGTCTCCTGCTCATTACAATAGGGCATATCCCCTAAAATTCAATGCCACAGATCCTCATATTATACATAAGAATATAAACTCAAATGTGCTTAAATCTTAAAACTTGGAGTGCTGCTAGGTGGCAATGTGGTCATGGAGACATCACATTTCTGTTAGTAGTACAACTAATTCTCTTAATGAGATGGATACCTCTAATTTGAGGTCATGTGAGCACTGGTAACAGGTAGGCTCAGGGATAATGCAGTAATGGTCCATGAAATTGCTGGTCTCAGAACACCATGAGCTTAATTAAAATGGTATCAAAGGAAATACAGGTCCCCATGAGGTGGTAATGACAGCTAGATATATAGATATAACCTAGTACAGAATCTCCTTTACCACTGGAAGTGTTGCCCTGCTGGTTGGCATGTGGAAATGTGACTGTCCTACCTATGCTATCCAAACACACTCTTCCTGGAGTCATTTCCCCATATAGTTAAAACATCCATGGCAACATTAACTGTGCTGACTCATTGTAGATCACCATTTGAGAAAACCAGCCCCTTGAACTGCCCTTCTCTGAACAGGTGATTAAACCAGGAAGCAAGAATGCCTTTGTCCTATTTCTTCTTTTAGTTTACTCAATTGAGAGGATAAAAAAATATTTTTGTGTTATTTTGGGATGGTTACAAGGGAAAATATTTGGTAAATATAAAATGTTTTTCCTTTATAATATATAGGCATGAATAACTTTGGCAACAGGACACAGCTTGTTATATGTTTGAACTAAACCATATTACAGATAATTATTATAGCAGAAGAATATTACTCCCTATTTGTCTTGTCTGCCCCAGGAATTTTTCAGAGTATTTCATTTAATCCTCCCAAAGACCCAATGATATAGGAACTGTTATTAATTTCCATTTTGAAGATGAAGACACTGAACAAAATGACCTTTAATAACTTGTCCAAGGTTACACAGCTAATAATTGGAGGTGCTTAGAGTCAAACTCAGGCAGCTTGGCTTTGAAGCCAACTCTCTTGTACAACCTTGTGCCCCACAGGGTATGGTAGGCAATACCCAGCTCCCAGGGCAATGAGGATGCTTTACAGGCACTTAATGAATGTTTGTCAGATGAATGAGTGAACAAACAAATGAATGAATATTCAACAAGCTTTCGGGTTTTTTTTATTTTATTTTAATCATTGTTCAAATACAGTTTTCTCCTTTTTACTCCCAATCCAGCCCCCACTTCCCTCCCATTACCACCCTCCCCTTAGTTTGTGACCTTGTGTCCTTTAAGTTTGTTCCCGTGAACCCTTCCCACTGTCCCCTTAAATTCCCTCTACTCTCTTCTGTGGGCACTGTCAGTCTGACCTCTATTTCAGTGTCTTTGGTTATATTTTGCTTGTTTCTTTGTTTTGTTATTTAGGTTCCTGTTAAAGGTGAGATCATATGGTATTTGTCTTTCACTGCCTGGCTTGTTTCGCTTAGCATAATATTTTCCAGCTCCATCCACGCTGTTGCAAAGGGTAGGAGCTCCTTCTTTCTTTCTGCTGCATAGAATTACATTGTGTAAATGTACCACAGTTTTTTGATCCATTCATTTACTGATGGTCATCTAGGTTGCTTCCAGCATCTAGCTATTGTAAATTGTGCTGCTATGAACATTGGGATGCATAGGTTCTTTTGAATTGGTGTTTTAGTATTCTTAGGATAGAGTCCCAGCAGTGGGATTGCTGGGTCAAAAGGCAGATCCATTTTTAGTTTTCTGAGGAAGTTCCATACTGCTTTCCATAGTGGTTGTCAAAAAAGAAAAAAATAATGTTGGTAGTTATGTTGATGGAAACTATATTCTGAAATATTTTATTAAAATGATTTAAAAAAGCAAAAGGTCTATAGATTAATATTAGATCATTGATTTTTAAGGTTTTGAATCAAAATGTGTGATTTTCCAGAAATACTACTTAGACATTTTGAATTGATTCTCTCATAGTTATCTCATGTCATCTCTATCTGTGTTTAAAAATACTTTCCTCATTACAACAATTTCTTTAAGTCCCAATTCCTCATTAAGCTTTTCTTCTCAAATCTAACAAGACTTGGAATATTTTTTAATGTTTATTTAAATGTCTATCGGCCAGTATTAACTTCAGTATATAAAATAAAATAACTTTGATCACAAACTCAAGAACTTGAAGGTTTTCTAGTTCAGCCTCTTGAGTTTATAGTGAAAATGTTTATGGTATATATTAATATGAATTGCAAGCGCTTTATGGATTTTTAATTATATCTATTGATTATACTATTACAGTTGTCCCATTTTTTCTCCCCTTTATTCTCCTCCATCCAGTACCCTCACTCCCTCCAGCATCCCACCCTCTTAGTTCATGTCCATGGGTCCTACATATAAGTTCCTTGGCTTCTCCATTTCCTAAGCTATTTTTAACCTCTCCCTGTCTGTTTTGTACTTACAAATTATGCTTCTTATTCCCTGTACCTTTTCCCTCATTCTCCCCCTCCAGTTCCCTACTGATAACCCTCCATGTGATCTCCATTTCTGTGATTTTGTTCCTTTTCTAGTTGTTTGCTTAATTTGTTTTTATTTTTGTTTTTGTTTAGGTTCAGTTGTTGATAGTTATGAGTTTGTTGTCATTTTACTATTCATAGTTTTGATCCTCTTTTTCTTAGATTAGTCTGTCTAACATTTCATATAAGGTCATGGTGATGATGAACTCCTTTAACTTGACCTTATCTGGGAAGGATTTATCTGCCCTTCTATTCTAAAAGGAATCTAAGATTAGTCTATCATGACTTTCATGACTTTGAATACTTCTTTCCGGCCCCTTCTTGCCCGCAAAATTTCTTTTGAGAAATCAGCTGATAGTCTTATCAAAACTCCTTTGTAGGAACTCTCTTCTTTTCTCTTGCTGCTTTCAGAATTATCTCACCTTTAATCTTTGGCAGTGTAATTATGATGTGCCTTGGTGTGCTCCTTTTTGGGTCCAACTTCTTTGGGATTCTCTGAGCTTCCTAGATTTGTATGTCTATTTCCTTTGCCAGATCATGGAAGTTCTCCTTCAGTATTTTTTCAAGGAAGTTTACAATTTCTTGCTCTTCCTCTTCTCCTTCTGGCACCTCTATGATTCAGCTGTTGGAACATTTAAAGTTGTTCCAGAGGTTCCTGAGCCTCTCCTTTTTTAAAAATTCTTGCTTCTTCATTCTGTTCCAGTTTGATGTTTATTTCTTCCATTTACTCCAAATTGTTCATTTGAGTCACAGTTTTCTTCCCTTCACTGCTGGTTCCATGAATATTTTCCTTTATTTCACTTTATGTAGCCTTCACTTCTCCCTGTCACTTCTCAGTCACTTCTCTGAGCATGCTGATAACCAGTGTTTTGAACTCTATATCTGATAGGTTGTCTATCTCCTTGTCACTTAGTTCTTTTTCTGGAGTTTTGATCTGCTGTTTCATTTGGGCCATATTTCTTTGTCTCAATACACCTGTTACATTGTAAAGGGAGGAGCCTTGGGTATTCACCAGAGTGGGTCAACCCACTTTGCTCTGTTGTGGCACTGTATGTGGGGAAGGGGTCAGAGAGGGAACAATGCCACTTTCTCAGGTTTTGTTCCATTTTCTGTCACTTCCCCTGCTTCCCACATGTGAATTGTGCCTTTTCAGGTGCTTTCCTGGTGATGATTCCTGGTTGGGTTAGCTTGTTTACATTCTAGGACCCCTTGGGCCCTTGCAGCAGACTCTTTTGTGACACTGGCAGTTTAGCCCACCACTGCAGCCCCCACCTGTGGGGGTTTTACAGCTAGAGGTTTTGGTGCTTTATTTCCTAGTGCAGGAACCCTAGGCTGTATGGTCTGTCTTGCCCCCAGTTAATCCTCCCAGTTTATCTGCATGCAAATGTGGGAATGCCCAGTCCACCAGCCATCAGCCACCATGTTACCATGCATCCTCTCCACTCAGGCTGCCCATTCCAACCCCTCCTACCAGTCTGGATGAATGTTTCTTCTTTAACTCCTTGGTTGTCAGACTTCCATATATTTCAATTTTCTGGCAGTTCTGGTTGTTTTATGTTTTTAAATTGGTTATTATCCTTCTTTTGGTTGTGTGAGGAAGCGAAGCAAATCTACCCACATCTCCATCTTGGCTGAAAGCCAATACACTATTTTATTATGGATTTTTAAAACAAATTATTTTAACTGGAAATTATTTACGTGCTGGAAGACCAACTCATACACTGAGGGGGAAAAAAAACACCAGCAGTAACACATAGCCAACACATAAAGAGATTATGTATGGATTTCTCCATTTTCCTCAATATCTTTGGGCAGCCCGTTGAGTATTCCAATCTAGGAAGTATTAAACTGTTATCTGAAGGTTAATCAGCTAAAGAAAACTATGCACTGGTTCTGGCTGGTACTCCCTGTCTGGGGGAGGAGTCAAGTCTCACTCATCCTTCACTTAGCACAGATCCAGGCTTCTGATTGCAAACATGCACCATCTGGCTAGAGAATTCATACACAACATGCAGAGCTGTAAAGATTCCATTCCCCACTAGCAGCCTTACTGTCATGAGTAAACCAAGGAGCATTAGAGCATATGGCAAAATTTTTCAGGTTACCATATGGGACAGCAAGTTTGGGAAACTACATATTTTAAGCTGAAAGGGAGAAACCAAAAAACCAAAAGAACCTGGACTTTGTGGTGTATTACAAAGATAAACTTGTGTTTACTATCACAGAATCCCATGATTCTGCAATTAAATCATGTAAATTCAGTCACTCAGTCCGTATTTATTTACCTCAATAGCCAAAAGATATTACTGCATATACTTTTTAGTATTCAATGCCGTAATAGTTAGCATATCTGCCTGGGAATTATCTGATTCTCTAGATGTGTGTTCCTTTATTTGAATTGCTACTTATTGTTGATTAGTAGATAGATAATGACTTCTAGAAAACTGATAGTAATGAAAATGATTCTTATCTGATAACAATCCAGTGAACTTCTTCCAGTGGTGATAGAAATAATTTCTCTTTCATAGAAAAGATAACTCAAAGGTTACATTTTTATGAATATATAGAGATGTATTATGTTATATTGACTGTCTCTCTGAAATAGGAAAGTATCATACAACTGTAATCTTATATCAGAATAGCACAAAACTATCCTATTTACTGGTGATATTTTCTTTTTTTTTTTTATATTTTATTTACTTATTTTTTAGAGAGGGAAGGGAGGGAGAAAGAGAGAGAGAGAGAAACATCAATGTGCGGTTGCTGGGGGTCATGGCCTGCAACCCAGGCAGGTACCCTGGCTGGGAATCGAACCTGTGACACTAAAGGTTACATTTTTATTGCCCTGGGACATTAACCAGTTTTATACCAAATTATCAATGTTATTCAAGTATTTCTATAAAACTTTGGCCCTCTAGTTCTCTTTGAACATGTACTAACGTATACAATTTTTAAATTAAAAAATTTAAGATGCCTTAAGTGCAGAAATTTCTTTTTTTTTCTTTCCTTCAGAATGGAAATGGGTATTTATGATCAGGCACTTTGCCTCATTATGATGATTCAAGAACCCAGGCTCCTTCTATTCTCTGCCTCCAATAACCCCTCTGACAAAAGCTGCAAAACTTTTTCTTTAAAAGGCCAGATAGTCAACATTTTAGGCTTTTTGGGCTACACAGTCCCTGGCAATTCCTCCATTCTATAGCTGTAGTGCAGAAAGCAGCCATAGATGACTAAATATGGCTGTCTTCCATAAAATTTATTCACAAAATCAGGTGGCAGGCTAGATTTGGCCCACAGGCCACATTTTGCTGACCTCTGACCTTGGGCCTCACAATCTTCTTGGAAGAGATAAATGATACATTCTCCTTACTGGGTCACCTTGCACTGAAAGTGTTACACATCACTTCCATTGGTGAGAGTTAGATTTGTGGTTTTACCTAGATGCAGAGGTGCTTGGGAAATGCAGCTCCTGGCTCAGAAGTGACTTCCCAGCAACACCTACCTCTGCATCATGGAAGAGAAACATGAGTCCTTGATAGAAACCTAGCCTTCTCAGCCATAGGCATATGGCACACATAGCAGCTGTTCTGCTGGTCCTATAGAAGGAATGTATGTGGAATTTCTGATTTCTTAAAAGCAATACTATTTATGGAAATGAATTTTTGCACTTAATCACTAATTTACTCATTATAAATTTCTCAGCCCAGGCTGCTATTATAAAACTAGTTTTCAGAAGAAGTAATTCATTCTGTGTTAAAAATGATATGTCATGTTTTCATCAGGACATTGTTGTTACTTACAAGTATAGTATCTAATAAAAAGTTGTAGTCATATACCTATAATTACTTGTTGGCTTTTCTGTAGAGTTTTCATCAGAACACTCAGCAGGTGGGTCCATCCATGAAGATCAGACATTGAATTGTTTCTGTAGTTGAAGTGCTTTCCTCATGAGGAAAACATGATTCAGAGATGTAAAAGCCAGGTTCTAATTTTAATAATCCATTCAATTAAAAATACAACCATATGGAAATTTTTTATTGTAAAAAAGATTACAGGAATTTCTAAGCTGTAGTGTCTATAGTAACTTTGACTCTCCTATTTTCATAAACTGTTTTACATAGCTACAGAGCAATTATATCAAAGACCAGTTTGTGTTTAAGACAACAAGAACTATGATTATGGACAACCTAATTCACAGGTATTCCTTGTTCATAACTTATCTGAAAGAAAATGTGATTTATTTCAGTGATGCTTTACATATGTTTTATCTCTGCTCAGTTATTATAGATGCATGAAGAATGAATGGCCTATCTCTAATGAACTTGTGGATGAGGGAAGAATTTATCTTCTGTTTTGTCTTTGACTTTTTCCAGTGCCTAGATTGACAGGTATTTTCATAATCTCTAACTATCAGAGAAGACTGTCTGACTCAGACAGTGTAAATTCTGCTGTTCATCTCTTTCATCTCCTACTCAGAGTTCTCTCTCTGGCATAAAACCACAAACTCCAAACTCTTTATACATACATGTTCCTTGCTTTACTTTACAAGCACTGTTTAAGATATTACATTACTGCTTTTAAATGACTTTTGGTGAAACCTTTAAAAAGTGCAAATCTCCAATGCAAACATCCCCTTTTATAATTAATTGGCTTGCATAGCACCTGGTACAAATAAAGGTGTAAATATGTTTTACAGTGTCTATGCCCACATTCTTATAATCACAAATCACTTTCACACCCCCTGCCTGTATTAAACATCACATGCTTCAAGGCATTGCTGTCACTTTATAGATTTGACTTTTCAAGGCTGACAGCCCGGCAGCTGCTTCCATTCTCCTGGGTGTCTCTCTGCCTGTAATTGAAATTAGCTGTCCCAGCAGTGTTGGTGTCATCTGGATGATAAACTTATGGTCAGCTTAGCCAGTCTTCCTGTAAAGCCTTGCAACTGGATCACATAGCAGCATAACTAATATTAGTTATCCATTTAATGTCCCACATTGAACCTGTCAAAATAGCCAAAGGTGAATAATAACTAAGGTTAACATGCCATTATATTTGCAACTTATAACTTAGAAGAGTAATTATAGAAATACCAGGAAAAATTATAGGCTTTTCCACTATGTGGTCATTTAGTGATATCAACTTCCAGCTTCAACACTAACTAGTTATTAAAAGAAGTAATTAACTAATAAATTACTTAACCTCTTTCAGCCTCAATTTCCTCATTGTAAAAAAGACATTAATAGTCCCCATTTATTCCAGACCCTCTAAGTACTAAGCACAAAAATAGTTCCTTGACTTGTGTTATTTAATTAATTCCTATAACCCAGCAAGGTATTATTGCTCCCATTTTATAATCTAGTTGAAAAGTTGGTATTTTACTTTCTTTTTCTCTACCAACTTCAATGTCCCTATGTCTTTTGAAACAGTTATCCTTTCCTTTCATTACTTTTGCAGGTTATTATGGTAGTACCAAAGAGCTATTGATACAAGCAAGAGGGAGAGTATTTACCTTTTTTTAGTATCTTTTATCTTCTTGGAAAAATTACTTTCACTTAAAAGTGTATCTTCTGTTGTTGTTGCTGCCGCTGCAGCAATAGTTACTCATGCAAACTTCCTAACATTCATTCAGTGGCCAATTTAGTGGGTAATTTTTTTTAATTGTAAAAACATTCTACAGGAAAGTATGTGTGATTATTTTATTAAATTTGAAATAGGAAAAGGACTTTGTAAGGCATGGAAGCAATGGAATAAACTATGGGGAAAAAGATTGATACACATAGCAACATGAAATTTTAATATTTATACATTTCAGAGGCTATCATAAGTAAAATTGTAATACAATTCAAAATTAGGAGAAAATGTTTTCAACAAAAGGTAAATCTATCCCAAATATAAATCAGACCTATAAGTCAATAAGAGATACACTAAAGTCTTAAAGAAAAAAGGAATCAAAGATCTGAGCAATTCACAGGGAAAGAAATACAAATGTATGCATTAAACAAACACCAACTCTGTCACAAGATACTACTCTAGGTGATAGAATATACAGGTTAAAAAATGCTGAGTTTCCACCTTCATGAAAAAAAATTGATGTGGAAAGACTAGCAATAAGAAAATTATAAAAGTAAGTAAATATATACTGTCTGATGGGCATAAATACTTTGGAGAAAAATAAAGTAGGATAGAGCAATAAAAAATTTCAGGGGTTGAGAAGCTGTGTACCTAAGGTGACGTTTGAAGAGAGGGAAATGAGGGCACTAGCCAATTAGATCTCTAACAGAAGAGCTTTTTAGGAGAGGAAATAGCAGGTGCAAATGCCCTAAGGTAGAGAAT
The DNA here is from genome assembly GCF_019186645.2 of Phyllostomus hastatus. Classification (NCBI taxonomy): domain Eukaryota; kingdom Metazoa; phylum Chordata; class Mammalia; order Chiroptera; family Phyllostomidae; genus Phyllostomus; species Phyllostomus hastatus. The sequence continues at coordinate 46,598,267 of NW_025334041.1, forward strand.
ACTTAGTGTATTCAAAATAAGAGCCACCTGTGTGGCTGAACAGAGTGAGCATAATGCACAGGTGGTAAACACAAGGCCTATGGGCTAAATCCAGCCCTCCACTTTGTTTTATCCAGCCCAGCACCTTGTTTCTAACCAGCGGCAGCGCTGGAGCTCTTGCTTAACTGTTGAACAGTAGTTACATTTCTACAGTCCTAAAATTACATTCAGCCCTTTGAAGGCAACTGCAAGGTGGATGTGGCCCCCAGTTAAAATGAGTTTGACACCCTTGGAAAGGGAACAATAGACAATGAGGTGAGAAAATCAGCAGAAAGGAGCAGGTCACGCAGGATCTTCTCTGCTACCCCTTGCCTTTGCTGTGAGTGAGACATGAAGCCCTTGGAAGTTTTGAGCAGTACAGTGACATGATGTGGCTGAGGTTTAAAAGGATCATTGTTCAAATTACTATGGGGAAAAAGAGTCAACAGAACAAAGGCTTAATTGCAGTTAAGAGGCAATTGCAATGATCTGAGTAGGACATGAAGAAGTTTTGGACTAGGGTAAAACAACAAAGGAGCTGTGAGAAATGATCAAAATTTTGGATATATTTTGAAGGTAGAGTCAATAGGTATTGATGACGGATCTAATGTGAGGTATAAGTGTCTCAAATGATAGCTGCTTTTTTTGACCTGAGCCGCTAGAAGAATGGGTCACTGATTTACAGTATGCAGCGGGCTGTGGAGGCAACTGGTTTAGGAGAAAAACTCAGGAGTTTCGTTCCAGACATGTTATATTTGAGATGTACCTCCTAAGCTCTTGGATGTATGAGTCTGGAGTTCAGAGGAAAGAATAGGGCTAGTGATAGACATTGGGAGTCCTTAGCATATGGATGATAAAGACACAACAAAGAAAGACAACTTCAGGCCAGTATTGCTGATGAAGATAGATGCTAAAATCCTCAACAAAATATTGGCAAACCGCATCTAGCAATACGTTAAAAAGATCAGCCACCATGACCAAATGGGATTCATCCAAGGAATGCAAGAATGATAGAATACTCTCAAATCAATAAATGTGATACATCATGCAAACAAAACGAAAGACAAAAGTCACATGATCATAGCAATAGATGTGGAAGGATCAACCAATGAATGCATAAATAAGTGCAACAACAAATTGATGTTTCTCTCTTTTTCTCTCTCCCTTCCTCTCTCTCTGAATTCAATAAATAAAAATTTAAAAATAAATTAATATATTAAATCATATTCTTATTCTATAATGTAGGTTTTTCATAATTTATATAGTTTATTATTATCATAAAATTTATAATTAAAGAACTCTTCTCTATCCTGGCAAAGTTAGGATTCTGGACAGGGTAAATGTTATCCTAATATTGCAGGCAAGATTCTGATGCCCAGAGGAGGTAAAGAGTACCCTTTATTAAATATTCCTTTTTAAATAGGCTTATTTGTGTCTGCATGTGCTGCATGTTAAATTTACACAAAATCCTATCTTTTCTGATGCTGTGTTTTGTGGTTAAAGTTTTAAGAGATATTTTCTTCTGTTTTGTGTTTAAAAGCTTCTAAAAACTGTTTTTTAACTCAAAAGAAAAGGCAGAATTTTTAATTCTTCTTAACCAGGATTACAAAATTTTTAACACTTAAGGTAATGTAACTGCTATACTCTGCTGAGGGAATAATGTCCTAAAAATAATGAAATTATGGCATAAGCATATAAATATAATTATATAGCCATAATAAAAATTCAATTAGGCTTGCATTACATTGCAATTAACTCTGCATTTGAACACTAACATTAATGTGTCTATCAGTTTTGTTTCTTTCTTGCTTTTTAAAATTAACATGAAATTTTTTTATTTTTTTTTAATTAGTCAAGAAGACTCAAGGAAAATTTCATCAAAATCTAAATAAATTTTCCAAAAAGTAAGCAAAAAGTAAGAGAAAATATACTTCAAGTTGTAACTCATAATTGCACAGTGTATTTATTCTCTATTTCTGTGTGACAAATTAAACAAAAACCTTGCAGCTTAAAACATGTCACATAGTTTTTGAAGGTGAGGAATTCCACAGCAGCTTAGTCAGGTGGTTCTGGCACCAGGTCTCTCATGAGATTGCTGCCAAGTGGCCAGGGCTGCAGGTGTCTGAAGCTTTAACTTGAGCCCCCAAGTGGAGTGTCCATCTCCAACATGACTGTCAGAATGAAACCTCTGTCCTTAATGGGTGTGTAGGTAGAAACTGTGGCCTCAACACATGGATCTCTCCACAGGGCTACCTGAGTCCCAGAATTAGTAATCCAAAAAAGAAAGTCTGAAGCCTCAGTGTCTTTCATGGTCCCCCCTAAAGTCACAAGCCTCTCTTCTGTTTTATTCTGTTCATTAGAAAAGAGTCACTAAGTCCAACCCATATTTGAGAGGTAGGGAATGAGACTCCACTTTTAGAAGGCTATAAAGCAGTGTCAAGGAACATGTGTACTGCCTGTAAACCACAACATACATAAAATGCTTTAGGCTATTAACTAGTTTGATTGGTGTATGTTTATTTTATTTTACTATAGTGAAATAGGAGAAAGCAAAGCCATACTTAGAACCCAAATAGAACTTACATGCTGAGGTTCATAGACAACTGTCAGATTTGCAGTACACTTTTTCTTCCAATGTTTCTTGGAGCTCTGTTGCAGTAATACTAATGTTATGCCTGATACATTTTTCCCACTAAGAATGTACCTTTGAGAGATCATAAGTCAAAAATGAGTGCTACCCTACATTTTCCAAGATTTCTACTAAGCTCATTGTGAAAGAAGAGCTCAGAAGAGCTGTGTTCTGGCAAAGTTAGGATTCTAGACAGGGTAAATGTTAGTCAGGCATTCTCTCAACTGTGAAGGAAAAAGACAGAAAAGTTTAATAGTGGTTGCAGCTTTGCTGTCACAAATAGAAGGCATTCTATCTGAAATAACTTCTTGCCCTTTTCTTGTTCCTATCTGCTTTCTTTCCCTGGGTGACCTCATGCAATTCAACCAGGTTTAAATTTTTATCTGTAGCCCACATCTCTTTCTGATTTTCAGACTTGTATATCTACCTACCTACACAATATCTCTGCTGGGATGACTAATTGGGTCCTCAAACCTACCATGTCCAAAATAGAAAATTGCTTCAGAGTCAAAGGGAAGAAAAAAGCAGTAAGATAAGCATGCAGAACACTGGGCACTAGTTGCTTTCAGTGAAAATGGGCTATTTCTGTCCACATGATGATGTGGTTACTTAGATGGCCTGCCTCGCCCATAGGCTGTGCCATTCCTTATGCTGAGGATGGGAGGAATTGTGTCCCAGTCCTCTGGCAGAAAAACTAATGTCCTGGTCAGGCTCCAAGCTGAAAACAGGTTTCCCCTGTTTGGATGTCATGGCACTTATTATGTGACAGTGTTCATCACCCTCATGGCTGCAGGAACATTTGCCAGCAATGGAATTATTCATTGATCATTTCTGCCCAGGATTGTGTGGGCAACATGAGTGAGTATTCTGATGGTGTGATTCCAGGCTACTTCTAGCTCTTTCTACACCCCACCCACCTCAAATATCTCCCTATTGAGTCCTACCATCTTCTGATTCTCACCATATCATTCATTTCTCAGGGGCCTTAAAAGTAACTCCCTCACAGGACCAAACACTTCTCAGGTCCTTTCAGGGAAGTCCACTCAGGAGCTTTCTGTAGGTTTTGTTCTGTGGTTATACAGGAAAGAATGTTTACATTACAAAGTTACACATTAGCAGAGATAATTTAATATGAGATGCTTACTGTCATCTCCAAGAGATCATTGCTTTGGAAAACCAGGATAAAAAAAAAAAAGATGAACTTGATGCTGGTGAAAGAAAAATAAAAGAAAGGAATCTTGAGCGTTGCCTAGATGGGAAATTCTACTTGAGGGCCAAACTATAACAAGGAAAACATCTAAAGGAGAAAAAACTAGCTTGGTTCTAAATGTTTATTGAATGAGTGAGTTACTCTTTGAATGAATATAACTACAATATCCATTAAACTTAAATGAAGCTTAAGCTTTTTAAAAAAATTATTTTATCATTATTCAATTACAGTTGTCTGCATTTACCCTCTACACTCCCTGCACCCCAGCCATCTCCACCTCCCTTCCTTGCTTCCACCCTCCCTTGTTTATTTTGTCCATGTGTCCTTTATAGTTGTTCCTAAAAGTTCTTCCCCCCTCCCCCCCATTATCTCCTCCACCTCCCCTCTGGTTACTGTCAGATTGTTCTTAATTTCAATGCTTCTGGTTATATTTTGAACCAAGCTTAAGCTTTTAAGATATTGCTATTTCATATCAAAAAGTAAACACATATTTGAACAGATAGTGTTATATGAGATCTAGTCTCTTTCCCAGTGTATTCACAACAATATCTTGTTTTATTAGGCAGTTATTAAGTTAAAGGCATTGTTCTACATTCTTAACATATCTCTTTTCTTTGGTTTAGAGGGATGTTTTGGTATGTCCCCTGTTTATTGTCCATCTCCCCTAGTAAATGGAAGGCCCATTGCATAAGGACAGGAGTTTTTGTTTGTCTGATTTACTGCTATATCCCTAGCCAACATCTAGAACAGTTTTGGCACAACGTGTATATTCACAATTATTTACTGAAAGAGGAAGGAAGAAGATCAAGGGATACAAACTTCCACTCCTCAGATGAATAAGTTTTGGGGATCTAATGTACAGCATAGTGACTACAGTTTACAACACTGCATTGTACACTGGAAAGTTGCTAAGAGCTTAAATATTCTCACCACCACCATCACAACAAAAAACATAGTATGTGAGGTGAAGGATGTGTTAACTAAACTTATTGTGGCATCAAATCATCATGTTGTATACTTTAAACTTACATAATATGTCCATTTTATCTTAATAAACTAGAAAAAAAGAAGGAAGGAGGGATGGAGGGAGATAGAAAGGAAAAGAGGGAGCAAACAGAAAAAAGGAAGGAAGGAAACATTATCACATTTAATCTCCACAGGGCCTTGTTATTCCTATTTTACAAAAAGGATATCAAGGCTTAGAGAGGTTAAGTGCCTTGCCTAAACCACACAGCTGACAATGAACATCATTGTCACACGTATTCATTCAATGAATGTCATTCTCCTAACTTTTAAATAACAACACTAAGGTACGTATAGGCCAGATCCCATACACATGATCCTCATTTAGATTCTCATACATGTCTATGCGTTGCATGCATAATACTTAAGTAGCTCAAGTTAAATCCAGATTCTGCCGCCACACTACTGTAAAGGTTTTGTGATACTGTGTACAACTAATGGATCATAGTGCACAAATGATAATAGTTACCTCTCTTCATGATAAGCTGGTAGATTAGCAAATTAATAGTTACCAAAAAGCCTTGAAAATATAATGAACTTCATAATTGCCAAGCATTGCAATTAGCAGCCTAACTGGTTATAAAAAATAAATTATGGAAGCATCCTGAAAAAGGTAATGTTTTACATGTCCCATTTTCAAACTCATTTCATTTTATTTACAAATAGCCAGAAAAGTAGAAAGGTTCTCCCATGGCCATATTTTACTAGCTGCATGACTTTGGACCATAGATCTCCCTCTGTAAACTGTTCTTTCTCCTCCAAGTGTCATCCATATGAGGACCATAGCACAGGCTCCACCTGGGAGCTTGTGAGAAATACAGGATCTCAGACCCCACCCCAGACCCACTGAATTAGAATCTGCATTTTAAGATCCCCAGGTGACTCATAAACATCTTGAATTCTGAGAAGCACAGCTTTAAGTTTCAATGACCTCATCTGGTAAAATGTGAGAATTAAAATGCCCTACATGGTGCCTGACAGTGCCCAACAAGATTTTGTTTCATATGCTCCAACTCAGTACAATAACAGTAACCTTGAAACCTCTGGGAAGACCAAAGTGTTCTGGCTCTTCAAAGTAAGGTGAGGATATGGCTTTAGAAGGTCCTGGAACAGGACTGTGCCAACTGGAAAATAATTTTTAAATAAATATGACCCCTTTTTCTGCTCTAATATGTATTTGAAAGTTTGTTTTTATCCTCTCAATTGCTGAGCCATTATTAGGTTTTGATTTTATCATGTACTTTGGCATTAATTTTATTTTTTTAAGATTTTATTTATTTATTTTTAGAGAGGGGAAGGGCAGAGAGAGGGAGAGAAACATTGATATGTGGTTGCCTTTCACACGCCTGCAACTAGAGACCTGGCCCACAACCCAGGCATGTACCCTGACTGGGAATTGAACCAGTGACCATTTGGTCCACAGGCTGGCACTCAATCCATTGAGCCACACCAGCCAGGGCATTGGCATTAATTTTAATATGTAATAGTTTGAATTCAAGCTTATATTGGATGGAATTCTTTTCTTTAGTGCTTATTTATATCTGTCTATAAAAGCAATATATTCTTACTGTAGACAAATAAGAAAAACAAACCATTGTTGCTAACATGTATGTTTCTTACCAGTCTTATTTTAAGCAAATGTAGGATTATACTAGTGAATTTTGTGACCTGATTTTTGTACTTGTCCTGAACACTTTCCCACATTATGCAATTTGAAGATAATTAAATGGATATCTATTATTCTCTTTTGTGACTACATCAAAATTTAACCACCCCTAATTGAAAGGATATATAGTTTCTGGTTTTATTTGCTATTTAAATCACGTTATGGTGAACATTCTTTTTTATAATCTTTGTCCACAATTAATCATTTATTCATATTGGCTGCTTCCAAAATTAACTGAGTCAAAGAGTATTTGATTCCTTTACTTTGATACATGTCACCTTCCAGAAAAATTCCAATTCATGGTCCAAAAGCAGTCTAAGTACTAATATGAATACAAAGCCAACTAACCCTGGAGTTAGTGTATGTTTTAAAGTTTCTACTATAATTGATGGGCAGTATAGTGATAGCAATATAATTACTTTGATTTGCATTCTTTTTTCTTAGTAAAACTTCAGTAGTATCACTGAATTGCACAATCAAAACAATAATCAAAACTCCACATTCCTGTAGTTCAATTTTAGAAGAATTGATGCTTGTACAATTTTTAGTGCTATTAGCCAGGAACTTGATATTCCCCTCCATTTATTCAAATTAAACACACAATTTTTTTGACATTAGTATATACTGCTGTTATTGATAGAGAATCAATTCCCAAAAGCATATCTACATTTTAGAGTAGAAATTAGCCCTTTTAATCTTATAGTGAAGAAAATACCAGGATTACTTTTAAAACTTTAGTTCCCAAAACATTCATTAGTGGTAAGCTTGTTAATTTATGACTCTAGATTTAAGTTTATATCAATTTTCTTTTGTTTCCCATTTTATTGTGGCACTAAAGTTAAAATATGTTAAAGAATTCTTTCCTACTTAAATGAGATTTAAGTTGAATCATTCAATTCTCATATAAATAATGAGTTCTACTAGTTCAGAGTTTTTCAAAATTGGGCCCCTAAAGCCCCCTCTCCTAAAGCACATTCACAGACGAAGATGAGGATGAGGTAGGTTTCTGGATACCCCTTCCCCTGACCCAACCTTCAATCTCCCCGTCAACCAGCTCAGCTCAGCTTTTTATCTGTTTTTTATACCATGCTTCTGCCCCAGGTTTTTTTAAACAAAAAAAAAGTGTGTAAAATAAATAAATAGAGTGGGATGGAGTGGGATGGGATCAGATGGAATAAAATATAATCCCATTTGTCCATTCAGGTAGAAGAATCAGATTCTTGCTTTTTGAAACATCTTTAATATTTTTTGAGGAATAGGTTTGATTTAGATATATTTTCAATGAAGCTTTTTAATCTATGTTATAGCCAAGTCCTAAAACATCTTCCAACTTACAACTACATAGTATAACATGGGTAGATTTTTTTTTTAGAATTTGCAGCTTTACTAGTTGGTTGAGATTCTATCATGCTCCACCCTACCCAGAGATGGCATTTGAAAACAAGAAGGCACTTTAAGACAACTCAATAAAACTTATGTAGAAGTCTTATTCCACAACACTGATATAATAATCACATTTATTTTACCTCTCTAATGGTTTACCATGAACTCCGGCTGGTAAGAAATTTCACTTCGGTCTTTATGAGGCTTCTCTCATTTATCTAATGAAAGTCCCAAAGGTTCTTACTAGGTCCAGAACTTTCTTCAAGGGCTATTTAGTCAAGGAATCAGCTTTTTCTGTAATAGGCCATCTATATCTTAAGCTTCACAGGGCAAACTGGTCACTATTGCAACTGCTCGGTTCTGACATTGTAGGAACCAGCCATAGACTATACATACATAAACAACTGAATGTAGTTGTGTTCCAATAAAACTTAATTTTTGAACACTGAAATTTGAACTTCATATAACTCCCATGTGTCACTGTGTTGGGAAAACATTAGTCCCCCTCCTATGTGTCTCTCCTTTACTCTCACACTATTACCACACTCACAATACTTCTGATACCAGATGTATGGGGCTTTTCCCAAACCAAGCAATTTTGTGACACCAGTTGGATATCCTCCAGCTCAATTCTGTCACTGTCTCCCTGGAGATAACATGAGATTTCACAGAGTTGGGGCTCAGTCCCACAAAACTGCCCCCCAATACACACTTCAGATGCCAATTGTAATACCCTGTTGTCACCAGTGTTTCTGACTTATAGACGAGTGGCTATAAAGCAGAGGTTCCCATGAGCCCCACCCCAGGTTTGATTGATCTGCTAGAGTGGCTCACAGAACTCAGGATATGTTTATTTACTATTTACCAGCTTATTATAAAACATGAGAAAGGGTGAAGATGAACATCGTGATGAAGATGGGCAGGGCACCGTATGTGAGAAGGGACAAACAACTTCCATGCCACCCTTCCATGCCACTCTCCCAGCACCTCCATACGTTCACCAACCTGAAAGCTCTCTGAGCCCCATATTTTGGGGGTTTTATGAAGGTTTTAATCATATAGGCATGTTCAATCATTAACTGGAGCTTCTTTCCCAGCTCCTTTTCCCTCTGCAGAAAATAGGGGATAGGGCTAAGAATTTCAGGCTTTGAATCATGGCTTGTTTTTCTAGTGACCAGCCCCCATCCAGGAACCCAAGAATCACCTCATTAGAACAAAAGAGACTGCCTATTGCCTAGGAAATTGCAAGGGATTTAGGAACTCTGTGTCTGGAACCAGGGTCAAAAAACAAGTATTAGAACAAAATGTACTCCCAGTGCTTTTATCACTTAGGAAATAACAAAGGTTTAAGAGCTCAGTGCCAGGAACCAGGGGCAGAGACCAGCATATATATTTTGTTATCTCACAGTCATAAAACATTTTCTTCTTTTCATTTCTTTCAAATCATTTAAGAATGTAAAATCCATTCTTTGACCCAGTTGTATAAAACTAGGCAGCAGGCCACATGGTTTTCTGACTCCCACTGTGGTCTTCTATTGTCACTGGATGCCACTGATATCTTCAGGGCAAAACCCACTTGGTGCCCAGGGGGAAAGCAATTGCAGAGGCTGGAGCGCAGACCCCCACTGCCAGCAGTAATGGGCACTCTACTCTGCTGGGCAAAGCACCTCCAGCTCAGACCCTCTGGCTCCTACTTCTTAGCCAATTTCATCCTCTTTTGAAAAGTCGGAATTTAGGATACTCCTGATGTCTACCTCTCAATGCCCTATTTGTACTCTTTAGGATAAAAAGGAAAATCAGACTCATTTTGCTTCTTTGGCATCAGTAAAAACAAAATGTGGATTAATCATCTCATATTATATTGCTTTCATAGGTACTTTGAGAAGAAAATAGGTATCATTCTTCAAGAAAAACTTATGTATTTATTATTGTGACCACTAAGTAAAGAATTAGATATAGGATTTTAGGACCATGCAGCTCTAGTTCAGCTGTTCACTTTTTCAGATGATAGCCCAGGAAGATTCAGTAACTCATAAAAAAAACATTCATAAAGGAGATTCTATAACTCATATAAAAAACACCCAGGTACTCTTTTGCACTCTTCCACATCATCTCCTTAATCATGCACTTTCCTTACCTTACTCAACTAACAAGATCTTTAAAAGTCTTTAAAAAGATAAGAGCACCCAGGAGATAGTCCTACAGGTTCTCATCACAGAAAGCCTCCAGAAGGTATAACCAGGTAGCTGTAGCCACAGGAGACCAACCAGGCATCAGAACTGCAGGACTCCAACCTCTAAGATTCTATTCTTTCAACAAGAAACATTACATAGTATTGTCTTACAGATTCCATGATACACTCATTCTGCATGGTCACTTCTCAGACCTGCCAGTGAATGTATAGAAGTATTTCCCATATGAAGATCAGTTGCTCCTTAAAAGTAGTTGTTTAAATGTCTCTGAAGACTTGGATGCAGAAAATTTGAGAAAAAGGATAGCAAATCCAAGCAAGACTTGAGGACACAAGGCATTCAGGTGGTTCCATTTTAACTTAATGAATAGGAAACAAACAAACAAACTATAAACAAACAAAAATGGAGGTTCAGCTACCTGTCACCACAAAAGCCAAGCTTGTGACATAGATGCTGGCACAAAAGGAAAGAGGTGTTTTATTCAGATGCTGCATGACCAAGGAGAATGGTGAACTCCCATTTCAAAGACAATCTCCTCTTTCTGCCATGAAAAAAGTCTAAATTAGCCTCAGCAAGGCTAAGACAAATGCCAGTGTCCAAAATTCCTGCTCCATTTTAAAGTACAGTCCTTTGGAGCCCACCAGAGGCTGAGAAGTGGTCTTAGTCTCCATTTAGGTACCTTAGCTCATTCCTGGATGCTGTCTACTTCAGGCTCCCTTCTGGAGCCTGCATGTGGGGCCCACATGGCCATGGGTGATGGGGCTACCAGAAGAACCACATGGTTGCATGCTCCATGTGAAGGGGTACAAAAAATGCACAGGCAAGAGCATCATCAGGTGGGGAAAAGTAAGAGAGAGAGAGAGAGAGGGAGAGAGAGAAGCTCCTCTTAGATCCCATCAGCCATGTGGCTGCTAAGGCCACATGGCAATGGAGAAAACAGGGGAGTGCACTGTGCTAGTGCAAGTCATAGCGAGAGAGAGAGAAAGAGTGAGAGCACTTCTTTGTTCCCCTAGTGTTAACCGGAGAGACCTGGTTCTTCTTGCTGACACATATAAAGAATTACAGATCAGCAAATCTATTAGCATGTAATGAGTTTATTAGTGACTCATTCCCATGGAAGAGAATGAGACTGGGTACAGTAGGGGGTGAAAGGCAAAGTTTCAGGGCAAAGCAGGGCAGCAAAAGTAAGAGAGGCTGAAGACCAGGGTGGCAAGCCCCTGGACAGCCTGAGACTGGGTGGCCAGAGGCTCAATGGCCCAGGAGCCAAGAGCACCCTGAGCCCCCAAGAGAGAGAGCGAGTCCTTTGTTCTGAGGACTTATATAGTTGGTGGGATAGGAAAAAAAAAGTTACATATTGATTAACAGGTAAATGTGGTACCAGCTTTTCTGAGGGAATGTAACTACCCAAAATTAGGTATGTGTGGGGGTCTGTTAGCCTGAATCCTTCCTTATCTTGCTTCAGACTCCATTTATTCATCTTATTGTTAAACAAATACGTGACAGGAGGCAGTTAATTAAAATTGGGGCACTTTCCAAAGTTATTTATGAGCTCTTTCTGTGAGTATCAGGGACTCCCTCATAAAACAGATAGTGACCAGGGGTAGGCAACTAACCAAAGTTGTTTTATGGGCTTCTTCTTAGGGCACCTGGACCCTCTCCCACATTCCAGGCCTTGGGACAAAAGCACAGTTTTAAGGTTTTCTTTCCCAGATAGTGGAAATGCTACATAGAATTTCAAGGACTTCCCTTCTTTCTTGCTAACATAGTGTTTCTTGTGATGTTGGAACACCTGGTGATATCACCAGACCAGGCTCAGGACTGCTGAGTTAGCTTGTGAGATTTGTCTCCTTCCTCCTCCCTGCCTCAGTTTACTGTTTAATCTACCTAATTGGTAAAAGGCGTTTCCTGGCAACCAGGATACTAGACACTGGCCAGTAACAGTATTGCAGTCTCAGAGTTCTTCCTATGCTGTCTCCTGCCTCAATAGGATTATATTAGCTTGGGCTTGGGACAGACCAGGTGCTTTCTCAAAGTGACCCATCAACTTCCTAAATATTCACATGCTTTGGGTGGGTCCACCTCCCAACCAATCCCTTATTTTCCCAAGTCAGACTGGCAGGCTTCTTTAGCCTAGCTCCTCCCCTTGTACCATTTTGACTTCTATGGCACATGTGCCTGCCTTCCCCTGATCTCCCCCAATCTGGTACCAGAGGGAGGGGAAGTGCTATTTTCCTTTCCAAATATCTTTCTAGCTTTTTGCACACTCAGAGTAAGAACCTCCCTCTACTGCCATCTTGGCCAATGTGGGAGACTTCCCAGTCCTCCAACTGACTGTTTTAGGGTAACTATACCATTTAAGTAACTATGGCAGTGAAAAGCAGAGGCCTGACTGTGCCTTTTAGCCAGAGGGGAAGAAAAGAGGAAGAGGATAGAGACTGATCCTGTCTTTATTTAAAATTAGATGGATACCTTCTGAAATTTCTGGTTAAGAGAATAAATTTCCGCTTGAAATTTTTATACTGTATACTTCTTAGTGCTTTGCTCCTCTTTGGAGAAGAGCTATATAAGCAAAGTTCCAAACATGAAGAAGAGTGTACATGAAGTTCAGTTCAATCTTCAAGGCCAGGTTCAGAATAAATTTCTCCATGTAACTGGTATAGCCAGAATTAACCAGGTTTTGAATGTGAATAGACATCATTATGCTCTTAGCCTCAGTCTCGATACTTCAAGCTCCCCAGTTTTTTGACTCACAAAATGTCTGTTTCTTCTGGAGGTGCCCTTTCCAAATATTTCTAAGAATGACTAGGTACAAATAAAAAGAAGTCACTCCTTCACCACCATCTTAGGCCCCAGTCTGAGGTTAAGCTTCTTCTTCCAAAGCCTAGATTCTAAGTATAAGTTAAAAGTTTAAATAGCACAGCAGATGCAGATTCTTGGGAGGGAGGGATGGAGGGAGGGAGGGAGTAAGAGAAGGATGGAGAGGGGAAGGATTGATTCTGAGGTAGCTTATGCATTTAAAATATAAATGGGCACACCTATTAGATTCACTGAGCACTTCATTCTCAGATGGGTAGAGCATGTCTTGCCCTATTGAAATAGAGTTTTACTGATGAAGATGTGTTACAGATGAAAACAATATAGACAAAAAGTTAGTAACTAGTCCTTCAGAGAGAAGCACATGAAGAATAAGTACCCAAGTATTAGTGAGATCCTATTTCACTGCTAATGTATGTTTTCACTTCCAGTATTTTATATTACCCCTACTCTTTCCATATCTGGGAGAGCTGGGCAGAATTTGCAGCAGGACAAAGACAGCCAGAGTGAAATTCTTGGCTTTTGAGTTTCAAAAGCCTAAGTCTTGGCCTAAGGCAAAAGATCTGGAAGAACTGTGAGTGATGAGAGCCAAGTGCCTTCAGGGTATGTGAGGGTTGAGGGAGTAAAGGTGGCCCCTGAAGAGAAGTCCCATCCCCACTCCCACTGCAGCGTCATGTCTCAGGCAGGGATGTGCTCTAACCCTTAAAGTACACAGAGCCACCAAGAGCCCAGATCCACAACCAGCATATGAAACAGCTTTGTCTAGGCAGACAGGCCCCAGACAGCCTCTAGGGTTTCTTGCACCAGCCACGGGACTGTGGGTGAGCCCTGGTGCCTGATAGGAGAGAAGTAGAACTCACTACAACATAGTGGTGTGGGAACAGTGGTGTGATCCCCATGCACCAAGAGTGGAACAGCTGAGGACAAAGAACTGGCCAACTTGAAGGGCTTTGTGGTTGGACACAGGTCCAATATAACAATGCCAGCAACTAAAAGCCTTCAACATTAACAGCAAACTCAGGAGCTCTGTAAGCCTGCCTGGGGCTTAAACAACACCCCAAAGAAAAGAGAACCTTGAATTGCCTGATATTAAATTTCTACCATCCAGTGGGAAGGGAGATAGAAGTTAAGTTCCATTAAAGTAAAATACAAAAAGTTGGGTTCTTGCACACCTGAATTTGTGAGCCGAGATTCTGAATAAACACACACAAAATTAGTAATGAGTTTATAGTCTGCATAAACTAGGATGTAGCTAGCTCTACTGATAGGGTCTTGAAATGGAAGGAGTGTTGCTTTTCCTCCCATATTAAAAAACACCAAGGACCATAAAAATTGTTCTAGAATTTTTCAATATCTAACTGGTTTCATAGAATTTACCTTGGTGGTTTATGCATTCATTTTCAATGCTAACAATATCAATTTGCAATGGTTTGTGATCCCCTCCCAAAGGTCTATGGTACATAATCATATATACAATACATTTTGATATTAAAAGATCTTAGTGGCAGGCCTGGCCAGTGTGGTTCAGTTGGTTCAGCCTCATCCTGTACTGAAAGGTTGTGAGTTCAATTACCGGTCAAGGAACATACCCGGGTCACAGGTTCAATGTTTGGTCTGGGCACACAATGGAGGCAGCCAATTGATGCTTCTCTCTCATGTTGATGTTTCTCTTTCTTTCCCTTCCTCTCTTCCTCTCCCTCTATAAAAGCAGTGAAGAAATTATCCTCAGTTGAGAATTTAAAAAGTTATTAGAGGGGCCAATTAGGAAAAAGTTCTAAAAATGCTCCTTACCAGATAATAATGAAGAAACAAAGGTGAGAAACACTGGTCTATGGCAATATGGGAAGTCTTAGGACCCAGTTTAATAATCTTGACCTAGATACATCCACAAAACAACACTAATTAAAGCCCTATGGCAATCGTATTGATTTAACATAGTTAATTCACTACTCGCAATTAAAAACTTAAAAACCCTTGTTTAAATTTTTTTACAAGTGGAAGTGATGGTGATAGAAATCTATATAAAGATTTGTGAACAAGATGTCAATATAGAGTGAAAAATTCAGAGTTCTATGGATACGTATCACCACCACCCCTCCCCAAAATGAAAAAAACGTAGTTTTTCAGGTTTTCAATTGAATGTGAATGAATTAACTACGTGGATTCAATATAATGGTCATAGATGAGTCATCCTTATTTAACCAGAACTAAAAGTGTTGTAATAAAAGATACAAAGCAACAAAGAAGCAAGAAGAGAGATGAAACCCTTGTCAATGGGATACAACTTTATCTGTTGGGTCTCTGAGTTTTTTCAATCCTCAGTATTGTGGTAAGAAAAATTAGCTGGCAAAGAATGCCATATGAACAAAAGTAAATATAGTAATTTGTAAACGATGCCAAAGAAGCTACTAAGACTAGGAAAATAATGAGCTTTACATCTGGGTATTTCAGATCTGGAAGATTTACACATTGTTTCTGCTGGGTGAAGCCCATGTGGATGAAGTAAGGTGACAGAAGTAATGGAAGGTATCCAGAGGAAACTTACCACCTACCCAAGGAGCTAGAAGCAATAGCAATACATTTACTAAGTCTAGAATGCATCTAACTTGATAGACAACAATTCTGCAGAAACCTGGGGTCAAAACAGTAGACTATAACAGAAAGACAAAACAGATTTGGGCTCTCATTCTTGCTTCCCTACTTTCTAAATATGTGTGCCCTTTGCCAGATTACTTCATTTCTGAGCTTCAGACCTCTCATTTATAAACCGAGACTAATTCCTATTTGCAAGATTGTTTTGAGGATTAAATTAGAATATGTGAACTACAGAGTACCAGTGTCTAATAAGTATGCTCAGCAAATGGAAGTTTAAATAAAGAGATGGGTGAAAATTTAGGATGAAACAAAAAAAATAAAATGTCACTAAGCTCTGTGTGTGTGTATTTAGATTGTAAAATTTCTCAAAATTCACCTTGTAAAAGCTACTGAGAATATGGGTTACCTTAGCTAAAGGGATGAGAAAGAAATGTCTTAAACAGAAGGAAAGGGTTTTCAGGAACATGTATAAAGGACACACAAACAAAACCAAAGGGGAGAAGGCTCAACGGTGAGAGGTGGGGATGGCTGGGGTTGGGGGTGGGGGAGTGGTGGTGGGAAAATGGAGACAACTGTACTTGAATGACAATAAAAAAGTTAAATAAAACAATTAACTACTATAAAAAAAGAAGCTATAAACAGGTATAGGTTCTTGGTTCATCATCACTAGAAAAGAGGAATAATCACAGCAAAAATGAAAAATTCAAGGTCATGCCACAAAAGATAAGAAATTTATGGTTCTGAGGATTTTTAGAATCTTCTGCAGAGTTCTAAACCAGGAATTTGTTTGGGAGTTGACATTTGAACTGTTTTATAAAAAAATAAATGCATAGCAGCAAACAGACTCATTGGAAATGGGGGTCCATAGCACAGAAATGCATTTGTAAATATGGCACTAGTTAGGAAACGATGGATATGAACCACAGGAAAAGATAAATGTGGTATGTCAGCTGGTGAAGGTAAAATAAAATCACCCATCATTTTATCCCTTTGTTAGAAATTATTCCTATCAGCAGGTCATGGGAGAAAATGAATTAGCACTCTGGGCAGGATTTCTCTTTTCCATGTCAAAGAGACCTTTGATAATAAGGAAATAGTTGTAAAGTCAGGATGAAATGTAAAATGATACAATAAGAAAACACTATGTCCAAAGTTAAAGGCAAGCATTAACAACTAATAAGAGATAAGCCCTGAGAAAGAACTTAACAAACAGTTTAAGTTCTTGAAGAATTTATGTGAGAACCTGCAATTTATTTCAGATTGGAAGATATATGAGGGTCACATAATTTATATGTTGCAAGAATCCATAAACAAGAACTGAGAAAATATACTCCTTGAGAATATTAATAGCACATGAATTAAAAAATCAACAAAATATAGAGTGTTGTTTCCTGCCAAAAGCATGTTTGTAACCTTCTTTGAAGCACCAGTGGAACAGAAATAAGATTCACAATATATTAGGTTAAAGAATATAGGTATAATAATTTATTTGCCCCTTCAAAAATAATAAATAGTGTGCTTTGAAGACTGGAATAGTTTCTCCACATCTGATTTCAGAAGTACAACAAAACTATAGAGCACTTTTACTTTGAGCTTTTCATTTAACTTGTCTTTAGAGTTGAATTTTACCCTAGTGCTGATGCAATATTTATTTTCTTAAATTTAAAGAGAAAGCCCTGGCTGGTGTGACTCAGTGGACTGAGTGACATCCTGCAAACCAAGGGGTCATGTGTTTGATTCCCAGTCAGGGCACACACCTGGGTTGCAGGGCAGGGCCCCAGTAGGGGGCACTTGAGAGGCAAACACATTGATGTTTCTCTCCCTCTCTTTCTCCCTCTCTTCCCCTCTCTAAAAATAAATAAATAAAATCATCAAAAAATATATATAAAGGGACAAAAGCCAGGTTGGCAGTTCTTTAACTTGTTCTTGAACATCAGCACAGAGAGAACATCCAGTTAATGAATTTCTGTCCCAGGGACCTGGTGGGAAAGCAGCAGGTATGATAGCACATTGATTCCTTCTGAAATTCTGTTTTGCTTTTTATGGCTTTCTATTTAACTTCCCATCTTTACCATAGTTGTATTATGGGTTTCATATTCCCTCATTGATGGTTTTCATGCTCTTAAGGAGGAAGAACAAACTAACCTAAATAAGTTCCAAATCCTCATCCAACACAAGGCCTTTGTGTCTAACTTTCAAATGCCAAGCAAAGTGCACTCCAGCCAGATTTCATTTCAGGCAGGTTCTTGGTGAGGGAACAAGATTGTATCAAAGCCTTTATGGGCTCTTGTTACATTTTGCTTATGAATTTTCTGCCATTCTTTTGAGCAAGGGTCAAAAACATATACACTAAAATTCAGATGTGCAAGAAAACAAAAAAGTAAGTTTTATGTTCTATAACTGATCATATCTTGCATTAGAGTTCTCATTGCCACTTAGTAGTAAAAAATAAAAAACAAAAAAGTCATAAATTTATCTATTAAAGTTAACAATGTCTCTTTCTGCTTATTAATCTCTGAAGGGGTTGACTTAGACTCTTGGTTCTCTGCAATTCAAAATTTAAAAACTTATAAAGACCAAAAGCACAAGCAACCAAAGAAAAAATAGGTAAGTTGAACTTCATCAAAATTTAAAAATGTTATGCATCAAAGGACACTATCAGTAGAGTGAATAAAAAATCCAATTAATGGGAGAAAATATTTACGTCTCAGGTATCTAAGAAGGACTGATACCCAGAATATATAAAGAACTCCTTCAACTCAGAAGGAAGGAAGGAAGGAAGGAAGGAAGGAAGGAAGGAAGGAAGGAAGGAAGGAAGGAAGGAAGGAAGGAAGGAAAAGTGAAAGAAAACTAATTTAAAAATGGCAAAGGAGCCCTGGCTGGTGTGGTTCAGTGGATTGAGTGCCAGCCTGAGAACCAAAGGGTCACCAGTTTGATTCCCAGTCAGGGCACATGCCTGGGTTGCAAGCCAGGTCCCCAGTAGGGAGCACACAAGAGGCAACCACACTTTGATCTTTCTCTTTCTCTTTCTCTCTCCCTTGCCTTCTCTCTAAAAAATAAGTCTTTAAAAAATGGCAAAGGACTTAAATAGACATTTCTCCAAATAAGATATACAAATGGTCAATAAGCACATGAAAATACACTCAACATCAGTAGTTATTAGGGGAATGTAAATGAAAACCACAATATCACCTCATACCCATTAAGATGGCTACTATTTAAAAAAATAAAATATCAATATCAAGCACTGGAGAGGATATAAAGAAACTGGAATCATTGCACATGGCTGGTAGGAATGTGAATGATATAGTCACTATGGAAAATGGTACTGTTTTCCACACACAAAAAATTATACATAGAATTACCATATGATCCAGCAGATCCACATTTGAGATATACCAAAAGAGAAAAGACAAAAAGAAGGAAAGCACAGGCTCAAATAGATACCTGTACCCTAATGTTCAGGGCAGCACTATTCACAATAACCAAAAGGTAGAAGCATCCCAGGTGTCCAGTGATGGATGAATACATGAACAAAATGTGATATACATACAATGGACTATTATTCAACCTTAATGAAGAAGGAAATTTTGACACATGCTATGACATGAATGATCCCATGAATATATTATGTTAGTGAAATAAACCAGTCACACACACAAAAAAAACATATATTGTACAATTCATCTTATATGAAATTTCTAGAGTAGTCACATTCATAGAAACAGAAACTGAAATGGTTTTTGCCAGGGCTGGGGCAGTTGGGGAATAAAGAAATAGCACATAATGACTACAGAGTTTCAGTTTGGGAGATGAAAAAGTTCTATAGATTGATGATGGTAATGACTATAAACAATGTGAATATACTTAATGCCACAGAACTTTACACTTAAAATGATGTAAAGGGTAGATTTTATGTTGTGGATACTTTACTGGATTAAAACTGTAAGGACAATTTTTCCCACTTCCCAGACTTCTCCTGTCTGCATCCTCCTTCCCAGAACTTAGGTACCTTATAGAATCAGTGTCAGGCCCTTGGTTTTCATGCTGACATCAGTTGGGGTGTCTTGACCTGGGGAGGCTCTGGCCATATTGATCCAGCATTGTATCTTTGCTCTGTTCTTCCAGGGAGTTTGCTGTCATCCTCTGATGAGTAGATCCCCCACTTTAGCCATCGGGCCTCACAGATCACTTGAGGTTAGCTGAGATCTCTATTTATTCCCCACCTGAGAATCCAAACTTCAGTCCTTGACTGTAAGCTGATTTCACCCCTTGCTTCAATGACCCATCCTGGAAAGACCACCAGTCAGCATCTTTAAGCTTCTTCCAAATCCCCTACATGTGAGGACCATGCAGGGTCTGCAAGCTATGGAGGTTCACTGAGCGCTGCCTTGTGTCCTCTCTTGACATCAACATGCCAAACAACCACTTCACTTTCTCCTGTCCCTTACCGATATAGGCTCAAGGAGATACTTGTCCCCTCTGTTTTTGGCTTTCCTCTTAGCCTACCTGAGGTTTCCGTGATTTCTCCACTCACCTAACCCCTTTTGGCCAACATCCAGGTTGATGCAGCACGACCCAGTCAGGGTCTTCACTCTTTTTAACTCATTGGGCATAAATCTCTCCTTTTCCTGATTCCACCAGCATGAAGTGTTCTGCACTCCTTCAGTGGGGTGGGGAGTGTATATGACTTTCTAGATGACATAGCCTGCAAACACTATTAAGTCATCTGTACTGTGTCCATTGGTTGGCTGTAAAAATTAAAAATGCCTGAACAGCCTTTACATTAATGTGACCTGCAAATATGGTTTGTCTTGTGTCACGTGTGTGTGTTTGATTATATTACCTTCCTCTGTGAGTGACTTAAAGGAAAGTATTTTTAGCATTGAAATTAATGGATTCACTTTTCTTACATTCCACCAGTTGTTTAGATGCACATAATATTTTGGTTTACAGTTGTGAGTTTCCTAGTTTTAATTGCCTTTTTGCCTTGCATTATTTGACTCTCTTATGTCCTCTGTCTTTTCCCTTCATCATAATTTGTATTCTGTCAAATCCCTTTTTTTCCTAGAACCCTCCATCCCATTATCCAATCTGTACCACTCTGTCTCCAGGCCTGCTGCTCACCTGGTTTGAATCTCCTGTTTCAGTATCCCATGCTTTCCTCTTTCTTTGTTTACATTCTCATTTTCCTGGAGTATGTCCTCAAGTGACTTCTAAAAATAGATGTGAGGGTAGTAAACATTGAGTAAGGTGGTCTCTAAGTGTCTTTACTCTGTTCTCCCATTTGATTAAAAATTGTATAGTATTCTGGGATGCAAATTCTTTTTCTTAAAAATTTTAAGGGACTGCTATTTTCAAGCATCCAGTGTTGCTGATAAACCTGGTGTTAATCTTATGCTTACCTTTAATATGTGAGTTATTTTCTCTCTAGAAACTGTTACCATTATTTTCTTATCTTTAGCATTCTACAATACAATTTACAATGATGTGTTGTCTAGTTTTATTCATCCTACTCAGCATTTAGTGAGGTTTTTAAATTCACAAATTTACATTTTTCAGCTTTCGGAAATTCTGTATTTCTGAGAACTCTGCTTTATTATGATGTTTTATGGAATTTTGTTTTTTCTCTTTAAATGGTACTAATCAGGAATTTCTGTGTGTATCAACAGGGAGTGTTAGGATTGTGTTTTGTTTTCTAATTCTGTTCTTTACATTTTTTCTTATTTCTCCAATGTCATATTTTTCTGTTTGTTTTCTTATTCTCATGTCACAGATTTCCTGAAAGACCTACTAATCTATTATTTTCCATTCACAATTCAGAATGAGGCAAAACAAGCCCACAGTGGACTCTGCATATCTGAGTAAGGCTTACTGACTAGTGGAGCAGATAGTAAGCTGGCCTTCAAGCTAAGCAACAAAAATACCCAAACAGGAAGACTTCTCTTAACAGCTAGTTTGCACACTGGTTGACTCATTTTTCCTAATCAGTTAATTTTCTTTAGAGAAAATTCTCCAATTATTTTGCCTATGATATAAACTCCTGAATTATGGGCATTATGCACCTAGGAAGAGAATAGGGCTAGCTGTTCTGTACAGGCACCTTCAATTAAGCCCTGTTTTCTACTTTGTATCCCATCCTCAATTCTGTCTTACCTAGTACCTGATGTAGGGTCTCTCCTCAGCTCTTGCCCCTTCATGTCATAGCCTAAGCTGTTCAGTCATTTACTGTTCCTCCATATTCTTGATCCTTTAGCATAATTCTGGTAGGTCTCAGCTTCTGATTAGAACCCTCCCCTCACTTCTACTCTTGTTAATTGTGGGATTATATCTTTTTTTTCCTTTGTAGTCATTTTAATTAGAGTTTCAGAACAATGAAATAATCATGTGTTTTTAGTCTGCTACCTTGAAAGGAAACTTTGTCCTAAAGATTTTGATATAAAAACCCCTCCTTTCCATTTTTTCTATATCCTTTTTTTAAACCTGAAATATTTATTTAATTATTTAGAAAATTAGCAAGTAGTTTTTCTGGTCATCTTTTCATTGTTAATATCTGGTCTTTTCAAATCAAGATGTAATTTCTAAATCCCAACTTTGATTAATTTATTTAGGCCTTCATCACTAAATTGATGTTTGTAAGTGTTCTATAGGCTCAAATTATCTATTCTGTTTATAGGATAAAAATTCTATAAATGTCAATTAACTTTACCTTGTTGATTATGTTATTCAAACCCTTTAGTTTGTTTTTATTTTTAGACTATTTTATTCATCAAGCTCCAAAAGCAGTTTATTAAAATCTTCTACTATGGTTTTATCATTTTTCTTCCAAAATCTTTAGTAACTTTTGACCTATATATTTGTCTCCTATGTTTGTACATAACCTGGTACATAAGGTCTAGGCTTACTTTTCATTGGATATCATTTCTGGCAATATATAATCTTCCTTGTCTCATTAAAATCTTTTGACTTTGAATTCTGCTATTCCTGCTTTCTTTGTTTGTATTAATTATGTCTATCTTTGCATATATCTTTATTTTTAATCTTGATTTGTCATTTTATTTTATCTGTGAGTTTTATTAGCATATAGTTGGATTTTTTTCTAACTGAATATGATAATATAATTTGATAGGGAGGTGAAGAGTTTTCACATTTACTGTGATAACTGATATTCTTTGTGCTATTCCTTCCATTTATTTTATGTTTAATATTTAATATATTTCATGTTTTCTTTTTCCCTCTACTTACTTTTCTTCATAAGTACTTCCAAGTTTTTCCCCCACCTTACATGGGACAGGATGACTAGAGAGAGCCACAGTTGGATATTTCTCTTCTCCCAGGTTGATTAGGCTCTGATAAAACCCCGGTTGGTTAGGCTCTGGTAAAATTTCTCTTGACAAATCTGGTTAAAAAGAACATATACTCTGGTACATTTCAGAATGGTTCCTTTTCCCCTCCCCCTGCTGGAAGCACAAGCATATTTCTCTTCCATTTTTACTGTGAGAATCTCTCCCATTTTTACTGGAGCTCCCGGAAGTAAAACGCAAAAGTGTGAGAGCCACCCTATGACTGGGTTCCCCTGGAGTCTTTAACTCTCAGCACTGTTCATACTGAGCATCCAGCAACTTGTCTTTTACAGTTCAAGTTTTCCTACCCCAGTTCTGGTTCCCCAGCAGGTTTCTGCTTGTGCATTTCTGTTCTGCTAAGTTGTAAACTTTGTATCCACCTGTCTCACCAATTTTGGGGGCAGCATTTTGCCTTGTGACCACACTTCCCTCACAGATTTAAGAAGAACTGTTGATTTTTTAGTTTGTTCAAGTTTTTACTTATAAGATAGAAAAGAGTAACTTCAAAGAGTGACTTTGAAGCTCCTTACATGACAGACAGGAAACCAGAAGACCCTCTCCTTACTTTTCTGGTTTGGTCAGTACTCTGTTCATTCCATTTTTGCCCTGTTAGCTTAGAAATGCTAATTAATTATTTTCAATTCTTCCAAGGCCTACCTTCTCACCCTAATAGCTGTAATCACACTTGTATTTTTTCTATTAACATATTAAAATTAAAAGTGTCCCCCTACCAAGGTATTTTCTTTACCTACTCATTCAGCATACCACAAAGATAATATATTTAGGCTGTTAAAACCTCTCCTGTCTACATTACCCCTCTCAACAGTAGTGTCCTAGAACTGGTTCATACCAACTCATCTCCCCCCAACTCTGTATTTGGTGACATCACCTTGATAGCTTGAAACTAGCCATGGGGGAGTATTAACACCATGAAAATTAGCAAACACTGGAAAGTGAGTCTTTGTTTTTTGCTTATCATTTTTTCATTGAGTTGGTTGTTATTATTTACAAGTATACCACTGCACTGCTGTTTCCACTAAAATTTGTAGGTTTTGCTGAACTGCTTCAAAATTTTAGTTCAGGGATGTTATTTCTCCTTTTAGTATATATTTACTTTCAAAATGCTGTACCACATAGTAACTATTGCTTTAACTGATCTGCCTTGTTGTTGTCATTGTTGTCATAATTTTCTATGTGGGAACTTATAACATTTTTTAACCTAAGGAATTTACATATGTCAACAAGATATAATAGGTATGTAAATTTTTCCTATTAAACTCATCTGAGTCTTGGAAACCATTATTAGTATAAAAATTTGTCTTTCTACAGAAAAATTTTCTTCCTTTTTAAAAAATTATTTCTTCATATATTCCTTTCTTCTTCTCAGAGCTCTTAATATTTATATTTTAAGTCTCTAACCAATAGATCTCTTGCTTTTTCCCTCAGATCCTTGAGATTTTGTCCTTTTGTGCCATTTTTTCCTACTATATCTTCCAAACCACTATTTCAGTTCTCAGCAACAACAATCTTCTTCAATTGTTTGTTCTTTTTAAATTATGGTTTATGTTTAGCTCTAGGAAATCCTATGCATTCTAACTGAATCTTTCCAAGAGCCTCAGTACTCTGTTAGGGTCTTCCACTTTTTTCTTCAATTCTCTGGCTCTGGGAACTTCCCCAGGTTTAGTTCTGCTTTGTCTTTCTCCCTTGAGTCTCTGATGTGCCTTAAATAAATTCTCATTTCTTTGCCCACCCATTTATTGACCTTCAGCACCCATTCAGCCAGGACTTTGAGATTCCCCAGGCCATGATGTCAAGCATGAAAACATATGCTGTTACTTCATAAAAAATTGAGCTGGTAATTGCTACACTGAGGTAGGAAGGGGCCTCTTTGGGAAAAGATGGCAGACCTCTGCCCCTAAGGAACTAGAAGCAGCCCAGAGTACCAAAGTATCTCTCCTCTAAGCCAAGGCCTGGAAGCTCCTTTGAGGAGCACATGCAGCTCATGCAACAGGTCTCTGCTCATCTGGGCCCCTCAAGGAGCAGGAAATAAGGAGTTTTCACCTCACAATTCTCTCCACCCTTCCTCAACACAACAGGGAGCAGTGACCTTAACTCTCAGGTTGGCACACACACCCCTGGCTCTGCCTGCAACCTCAATTTGTTCATCGTGTTTTCAGAGGAGGAACATAGATGAATGAGTCAGGAATGTGTTCTCAGTCTTCCATGTTTCAGTACATATTTTTAATGGCAAAGTAACTGACTCTGCCATAGGCCTATAGTCTGATTCTATTTCATGGTTTTAGTAGCTACTCAACATGATCAGACCAAAGCAACAACAGGTATAGTACTGGTCATTACCTGAAAAATTCTAGGATATCAACTGCTGTCAGCCAGTGATAACCACTGGCAGGTGAGTAAGACAGGGATATCACTCAGAGACAGGCCTCAATAAGGACACGGTTACATAAACCTACCTCTGGCTAGTGACTCAGCATCCCAAAGACCACTGGGAAAAAGCACCTCCATACATTGTCAGAGCTACACCAGTTGGACCAGAAAGCCAATATTCTCAATTTTCTGACTATCAATGTCTCACATGCAAGATAGCTGGTATCCATGATATAGCTCTTATTCTAGGTTGAGGCAGAGTCAAAATTCAATAAAGAGTGCACCCCAGAACCACACTGTTTGAAGGTGTATGAACTTAAGTTATGTGCACTAGGATAGTAAAAGTTGTAGATGATAACCATTCACTGGAAGTCAGTTTTCAGTTTGATAGACCATATCTTACAAAATACCCCATGATGGCCTTCTAATTTATTAATCTTCAGTTGTATTGGTGGTGTTTGTCTCAGTGATGAAATACCAGTGGTCATCACTGTTACAGATTATGTAGCACAGCCAGAATTCTCATTCTTGGCAACATCTTCTAAAAAACAAGAACTAGCTAACATGAGTAGCTTCAGTTGTGAGACTCCAGGGGAGGAAGGGGGTGATTGTATATAAA
Source organism: Phyllostomus hastatus (assembly GCF_019186645.2). Taxonomy (NCBI): domain Eukaryota; kingdom Metazoa; phylum Chordata; class Mammalia; order Chiroptera; family Phyllostomidae; genus Phyllostomus; species Phyllostomus hastatus. Next base: position 46,624,147 of record NW_025334041.1, read on the forward strand.
TTTGAGGCTCAGGTAGACTAGTATATGATGCTGACCAATACACTGGTCCCTCACAGCATGGTGATAAGAAAACAGAAAGAAGCCCTGGATGGTGTGGTTCAGTGGATTGAGCACCAGTCTGAGAACCAAAGAGTCGCCAGTTCAATTCGCAGGCAGGGTACATACCTGGGTTGCAGGCCAGATCCCTGGTCAGGGCATTCAAGAAGCAACCACACATTGGTGTTTCTCTCCCTCACTTTCTCCCACTCTTCCCCTTTCTCTAAAAATAAACAAAATCTTTTTAAAAAGAAGAAAATAAAAGTAAGCCTTATATCTTTATTCTAAATTTGACAACAAACACTCAACATTCTGGGTGTGCCAGGGGAGCACTTGCATTATTACTCAGCCACATATGGAGTACCACCTCAAGTCAAACCCATTATGTGAATGTGCCAGACAACAGGTGGATAGAGACCCAAGTTCATACTCCATTAGGCTTAATTCACCCCAGAGTTTCCAACCAGTTCACTGAAAAATAAATTCTGTCAAGTTTAGGATTGTATTGGCCTGAGAGGAAAAAGTAAACATCCCCAACTTCTGTGCCCCAAGTGGGGAAACTTCATGGTCAAGTTGATTTGCAAAATTGGGAGCCTATAGGAACCATGAGAATGTACTGACCAAAACTGGATAAGAATAATCTATAGTATTGCAGCAATTGATATGGGGAAACCAGACTGCAATAGTCACATGTCAGCTGGAACCTCAGGGAACCTCAGGAAACCTCAGTTAACTTAAGAGTTTAACCATCCCTGATAGAGGTCCTGCTGGTACCACAAGGAGGATGTTCCTTTTCTCCTCTGACCCATGAAGAATTTGGAGTAGAGGTCTATGCTTTTTCCATTTTCTCTAGTACATTTTTTTGTTTTTCTGTATGCTGGTCCCATTCTGGTGAGTTCTCAGACTGCATCTGTATGACTGAAAACACTTCCTGCAGAATTTAAGGATCCAATGTGATCCCCTACCCAATGCAGGTAGAAGGATGCATAAAGGAAGAAAAGGTAAGTTTTGAGAGGTTATATTCACCCATGATACTACCAACCAAATCAAACAAGGGTAATCTAAAACCATGAAATTGTGCTTAATTCCAAAAATAGTAAGAGAAAAGTCCAGAGGGACATCAGAGAAGCCAAAGACCTATAGGTCAGAAATAAAAAAAGGTGAGAGGTGAGCAGGAGTCTGTGTGCCTAGAACTCTTCCCCTCACCTTCCAAAAGCGAGGTTCTTGTCAGCTTTTGCAGTCCATAGATCACTTCAGGTCCCTAGGAAGCAGCATTCTATACCCACCCAAAATATGGTAGTGGTAAATCATCTTTTTTTGTGATTTGAACTCTTTCAAGGAAAAATAATTTTTACTCTGGAAACATCCAGTGCTGGTATTTATTATACTTCCAGTAGAAGAGAGGAATAACATATCACACTATTGATGATAGAGGGAGCTTGAGTTTGAATCTCACTGTAATATGAGACATCTCCCAACCCCCTCAGCTTGAGATTATAAACAAATTTCACATTCCTTTTGCCAGAGTTATTACCTTTTTAAAAATCCCTCTTGTTCTTCCTGATCATTGTAAGCATATTTCCATTTTGATATTGGTTATCTTCCTATTCTTAAGTTATATTTATATTTTAACATTCAAATACTATAATTTAAAGATCATGCCCACACATACTGTTTTACCTTCCTTTGTCAATTCTAAGTCCTCTTCTAACTCTTGGATCTGGTTGAAAGAATAATGGTTTGGGACTAAAAATCTTCAATTTTCCTTTTCAGTAAATTTTTGAAATTCCAAAGCATTACACTCAGTAGCCTATGTCTCCCTTTTTTTCTTACTTGGTTACTCATTATAGCACTTAAACTGGGTACTTTTTAGGTTACAAGTCCATTAAGAGAAGGAATAAAATATGTCTTAATCACCACTATCCCCAGACCTGAAATATAAGTAATGGATGTTTGACTGAAAAGGCTATTTGTCAAGGATATGTAAAATGGCTTTATTTCTGGCCATACAAAAAAAAAGGCAGTTATTTAAGACTCATCAGATGCTGACAAGATCTCCCTTAACTGGGAATATATTACTCTAAAGTTCAACAACAAAAATCGATGAAGTTTCTGCATTTTAGTTTACTGAGATTTTTTGTACCCAGGGATGACATTTTGATAACTCAGAATGCCAATAGTTTGAGATAAGTTGGCCTATTTCTTAAAGTTCATGGGAACCCTTATATTGTTCCACCACAAGACCATTCTTCAATAATGACCTTCTAGCCATGCATTGCAATAAAAATATTTATTGGTGAGTTCAATTTTACATTTTTCCAACCCACTTTAACCTTAATTATTCATTCTATTTAATTAAGTCAGGATTTGTCTTTTTTAAGGATTTTATTTATTTATTTATTTTTAGAGAGAAGGGAAGGGAGGGGAAAAGAGAGGGAAAGAAACATCAATGTGCAGAAATTATCAGTTTCCTCTCAAACACCCTCAGCCAGGGACCTGGTTTGCAACCCAGGCATGTGCCCTGACCTGGAATCTAATCAGCAACTTTTCAGTTTGCAGGACAACACCCAACCCACTGAACCACATCATTCAGAGCAAGATTGGTCTTTTGTCAGATTATCAACATCAGCCTCAGCAATTGTTAGATGAATATGTCTTCATTGGTATTTTAATTTTACTGTGAGAGGAAAGCTCTGTGTTTTCTTGAAATAATAAAAATAAAGCTCTATAATTATATAACAGTTAAGGGATATAACAGCAGTCAGACAACCCAAAGGGTCAATCCTTTGACATTACATTTTTCAAGTTTCTTAAAGTCTCTATTCTTGTTTCAGTACCTTTAGTACCCAATTCAAAAGGTTGTAAAGAGTTTAAAATGAATTGATTCATATAAGTGAGTGCTCAATAATGTTAGCTATTATTTTTACATTATCAAAATATTTTTGAAAAATGAGGCACTATTAATTTTTGTTCCAATTTCCCCAACAAACTTTTTATTTCCTTCAACATTTGTTCAAACTGCTAGTCTCATCAGGGATTCAGGCCTCTCAGATACCTAAATAATGACTCTGTCTTTATATAAAATAATACCATTAGTGCCCAGGGATCAACATGATAACATGGAAATAACGAGTAACAGTTGAGGTACTGAGTTTATCTTACACGCTATATCCATAAATAATTCCATGCAACTACACTGGACCTCCAAATATGTTGCCTATTTTTGTGACAATAGGTTTGAAGGTTGAGACCACAGCTTGAGTGCGTTAATACCTAGAGGTAAGAGGACAAGACTCATACACACTCTTACTCAAACTTCCAAATGTGACAAATGACAAAAGTTTAGGAAACTTTACTTAGCACCATCACCCTGTAGACAGTAGAGGTATGCACATTGATCACTCACATTTTGAGGAAATGAAGACGACATTGTCTTTGAAAACAGGACTAGAGTTGTTGAGATGGCCTTGTTTGCTGTGGTTTAGATGGGTTCAGCCAAATAGCATGCTGTTTGGGAGAAATAGAAATGCTGAAAGGGAGAAAGTTGGGACTAGCAAACTGACATTACACAGAATCACTAATGGGAGTAGCCAGTATTCAGTCCTGAAGGATTCCAAAGTTAGGCTGATTCAAGCTGGAGGAAATATTTCATGTCTCAGGGTGGGTAAGCAGTGAATTGTGTCTTACATCAAGAAAGCCCCCAAGTCATGATCTTTTTGAACATCACTTGCTTTGGTCAAGGTGATCCAGCCTTAGAATATGATTCAAGCTTGCCTTTAAGTAAAAAAAAATTACATAGCCAGAGCCAGGAAAGATGCTGGGCTCCAGAAAATCAGGCTCAAAATAAGGTCAACTGTTGGACCCAACAAGACTATAACCAGGAAACCAAGAAAGAATTATGTAATAAGCTGAGAAAACCCAGCAGAGACCTATGCATGAATAACCAGACTAAGAGATCTACAACTGATTTTATGCCTCTTGGTCTGGACCATTTTAATGACATATCAGAAATCAGGAACAAGATCATACAACACACTACTTATGTGTAACATTATGTGGTATGCAAAATGTTGCTTCCCCCACCCCTAAAGATTTCTACACCCTAATCCCTGGAACCTGTGGATATGTAATTACATGGCAAAGGGAAATTACCGGTAAGGTTGAAGCTGCAATTAAGTTTGCCAATCAGTTGACCTTATGATGGGGACATGATCCTGCATTACCTGAGTTGGCTAAATCTAATTATATGAATCCTTAAAAGTAAAAGAGGTAAAAGAGAGGGTCAGAGATACAGTATATGAAAAGGATTAGACTCGTTGCAGGCTTTGAAGATGGAAAGGGACCATTATCCAAAGAATTCAAGCAGCCTCTGGAAGCTGGAGAAGGCAAAGAAATGGATAAACCCCTAGAGCCTCCAGAAAGGAATGCAACCCTACCAACACCTTGATTTTAGCCCAGTGAGGCCCATATCAGTATTCTAATCTAAAAGAACAATAAGATAATAAGTTTGTGTTGTTTTAAGCCACTAAGTTTGTAATGATTCATTACAGCAGCAATAGATGATGAGTGCACATTACAAATGAAGAAAGGTCTAATCTAAATTGTGTTTGACTCTAAAATCCATAAAACCACAGTTTGTCCCAAATGATATTTCCTTTATATATAAAAACCAATTTCTCTTCAAAGACTACAGACTACACCTTAAAGAGGGGGAGCAGGCAGTGTCATAAGGTAGAAAATGTGTGTTTATCTTCTTTTTAGTCCCTAGAGCTGGGCTCAGGTAAAGATAGGGACCAGGACCAAGGCCCAGATCATGGCTGCTCTATACTCCTCTCAGTGTCCATTCAGGAATTTTAAGTTCTCATGGTCATAGGTTGGTCTCCCACTAGAATTAATATTTCCTACTCTAGGGGTAACTGGTATTCTGGATTCAGGTAGTGGGGTAAAAACACATGAAATAAGCACACAGGAATTCTTTCATGAAACATTTGAACAAGTGTGCCATCCTGTCACTGTATTAAATGTTTCTAAGTAGCAGAGTTTATCAATAATTTACATTAACATCATCCCAGAATTTTAAGTGCCTTAGGTCAGCAAGAACTATAATTCCATCAGTGTACCCCAGCCTCAGTTATGAGAGTGGTAAATGAATTACAAGTTTTTTTTAATGCCAAGAAGGAACCTAGAGCCATAGTTAAATTGTGAAAATACAGAGCCTCAAGGGGAGGGAAGACTTCCCAAGGGCAAATAAAGCAAATGCCCAAGCTTCATGCCCAGAACTTTCTAGAACTTTCCCCTCAGATTCTCTAGTGTCCATGTTCCATGTTAAACCACCTTCTGGGCATTTCACTGACAGGTTAAAACTAGGCTAAACTTCCTTTTAGTCAAGGGAAGGCATTGTTCTTCAGGCACTATTTTTCAAATGTCATATTAGTCAAGGTTTTATCTATTAAGTTTTGGCTACTGCTCTTAGAATTTGAAGTTGAAAGATGTGCAAAAATTTTTGACAGAACATTTAATATGCTGACTTCTCTGATCCTCTCTTGACCTGGTTTTTGTCTTATAACTTTTTTTTGATACCTACTGACAGTTCCAATTTGGTTTCTCTGGGGACAGTTTCTTGTTCTAAAGCAGCAGCATTCTCAATCAATATGTAAATTACTAGAAAATCCTACCACACATAGGTCATAACCTAACATATCTCAAATTATTTTCCAAAGTCTGAATAAATATTTTTGAAGGAACAGCAAAAAGAATTGAAGTCTTAAAAACTAAAACATTTTCAAGAAAATCTGATGGGGAAAGGGAACAAGAAATTTTTTTAAAGATCTCAAATAATTTGCCACAATGGCCTTTTTCTTTAGCCATTTTTTGTTTTAAATGTGATAAGTCAGTCCCTTTGATTCCACATAATCTTGATCTTAAGTATCCAAGGGGCAAGGGGATCAGAGGGGACACTGAAAAGTAGGAGACTAGGCATAAGGAACATCAGCCCAAATATTTTGCTAGCCAGAGCCCAGTGGTGCTGTGCTGCTCTTTTCACTGCAATGGAAAAATAATTAAGTGCTCTAGATCATGTCTATTCTGAATAATATTATAAGCCCCTCCCTGCAAGGGACTCACAGCACTCCACAGCTTATGCAGCTTTTCTTAAACTATATAAGGACCAGAACTGGGGCAAAGGGATAGATAGATGATAGATAGATAGATAGATAGATAGATAGATAGATAGATAGATAGATAGATAAATAGATAGATAGATAGATAGATAGATAGATAGTAGATAGATGATAGATAATCAGCTAAACTGTGAAAAAGTATAGGCTGAAAGCCTACTAAATAAGTGTAAATGTGTGCATCTGATGCCCCTTTGAAAGTAAGGACCTTCCTTATGAAGGATGGTGGGAAAAGCACTCATCTTTCCTAAACTTGGTTCCACTCCAACATTTTTAGTGTACTATATTTTTTCCACGAGTTTTCTTTGAACAATTTTTGCTGTTTGAAATTTCTATACATTAAAATGTTACCTCAAAAGAATAAGATTAAAAGTGATAAAGCTGGGTAGCTAGGTTGGTTGGAGCATCAGCTGTACACTAGAAGGTTGCGGGTTCGATTCCTAGTAAGGGCACATACCTAAATTGCAGGTTCTATATTCCCTGAGTATGCATACAGGAGACAACTCATTCATGTTTCTCCCTCACATCTCTCTCTCTCTCTCTCTCTCTCTCTCTCTCTCTCTCTCTCTCTCTCTCTCTCTCTCTCTCTCTCTCTCTCTCTCTCTCTCTCTCTCTCCATTTAAGCATGTCATTGAGTGAGGATATTTCTTTAAAGTTAGCCATTCTGACAGGTGTGAGATAATATCTCAATGTGTTTTTAATTTGCATTTCTCTGATGATTGGTGATGTTGAACATCTTTTTTTATGTCTATTGGCCATATGTATGTCCTCTATACAGAAGTGTCTTCAGGTCCTTTGCCTACGTTTTAACTGAGTTGTTTGTGGGTTTTTTGGAGTTGAGTACTGTAAGTTCTTTATAAATTTTGGATATTAACCCCTTATCAGATGTATCAGCAAATATGTTCTCCCATTCCGTGAGTTGTCTTTTTATTTTGTTGATGTATTTGTTTTCTGTGCAAAACCTTTTTACTTTAATGTAGTCCCATTTGTTTATTATTTTTCTTTTATTCCCTTGCCTGGGGAGATATATTGATTAAAGTATTGCTATGAGCATTGTCTAAGATCTTGCTGCCTATGTTTCCTTCTAGGATTTTTATGGTTTTGGCTCTAACATTTAAGTCTTTAGTCCATTTTTAATGTATTCTTACATGTGGTATAAGAAGGTTGTCTAGTTTCATTTTCCTGCACATATCTATCCAATTTTCCCAACACCATTTATTGAATAAACTACTTTGGCCCACTGAATGTGCTTGCTTCCACTGTTGAATATTAATTGACTATAAAGTTGTGAGTTTATTTCTGGGTTCTCAATTCTATTCCATTGATCTATGTGTCTATTTTTATGCCAGTACCATGCTGTTTTGATTACTATGACTTTATAGTATAGTTTAATATTAGGTCAGGTGGTTCCTCTGTAAATCAACACACAACAAGTACTGGCAAGGATGTGGAGAAAGAGAAACAGTTTTGCTGGTGAGAACTGCTGGTGGGAACACAGACTGGTGCATCCACTGTGGAAAGAAGTATAAAGATACCTTGAAAAAATGAAAATGGATCTACCTTTTGACCCAGCAATCCCACTTCTGGGAATATATCCGAAGAAACCCAAAACACTAATTCAAACTACCATAAGTACCCCTGTGTTCATTGCAGCATTATTTACAATCTCCAAGATACAGAAGCAGCCTAAGTGTCTATCAGTATATGAGTGGATAAAATAACTATGGGACATCTACACAATAGAATACTACTTTGGCATAAAAAAGAAGAAAATTTTACCCTTTACAACAGTATGAATGGACCTGGAGAATATTAGGCTAAGTGGAAAAAGCCAGTCAGAGAAAGTCAAATACCATATTTTACTCATATGTTTTATCTAATGAACAAACTGAACTAACAAGCAAAATAGAGACAGACTCATACATAGAAAGCAGGATGACAGCTAAGTAGGGGGAGGTCAAAGAATTGAGCAAAAAGGAAAAAGGACTCATGGACATGGACAACACTGTGGCTATTGAGTGGGGCAAGAGGTATAAGGGGACTAAATGGTAATGAAAATATACAATAAAAAAAAGTGACCAAGCTTTGTAAAAGAAAAGCTTGCTGCCAATTGGTACAAACTTCTGTTTTAAGACAGTATCTATAAATGGACACTATTTCCAGGGGTCCGGCAGGATTGGGAGAATTCATCATCTGAGGAGGATTTCAGTTGCTTCTAAGGTCATTCCTTCATTTGAGAAATGAATTGCTGATAGCCAGATTGCCATGAGATCCCTGACTTTGTCTAACTCTAACCAACGGAGACTTTCAGTGAGCCCTGTGGTGAGTCACATGGAGAGTGAGTGTGCCACCCTCTCTCTGCCTGCTGAGCAGGAAGACATTGAGTCAGTTCATGAATTATTTCTATGAGCACAGTTATTTCCAATAACATGTGTATGTATGGAACATCAAGTGAATACAAATTTATCCCTGAATATATATAATTCCATGTAAATAGTAGGTAACCAGTTAATAATCTAGACTGGGGATCCCTGTTTTACAAATAAAGTAACCATGGCACAAAGGGCCACTCGCAAAAGTATGGCAGAATATCCATTACTCTATGTTGCCTCGCTTTGGATGTTAGGATAAAGCAGATTTTGCTGGGAGAATGGTGATAGGTATACCACTGCACAGGGTTCTGTTCATCTGGCCATGGAGAAAGATCATCCTGTCTTCCCTTAAGATCCTGTGTCTGAACTGGAGTATAGCTTTTGGCAAGTGAAAATGTTGCTGAAGTTCCAGCCAAGATGGAGGCATAAGTAGAAACCCTTTGCTTCCTTGCACAACCAAAAGGAGGATAACAACCAATCTGAAATCAATAAACAACCAGAAGCACCAGAAAATCAAACTGCATGGAACTCCAACAACCAAGGAATTAAAGGAAAAATCAACCAGAACAACCAGACCAGTAAGAACTCTTGCCAAGGCCATGCAGGTGGGGCCGGATCAGAAAAATCAGAGCCAGGCAGTGGAACTCGCAAGTGGGACTACCAGAGAGAAACCTTAGCAAGGCAGAAAACCACGTAGGTGCGGTGGGCTGAGAAAAACCAAGGTGAGGCAGCAGACTGCACAGGTGGGATTGAATGAAGGTGAATCTGAGACTCAGAGTCGACTGTGGACTACAGCAGTTGCTGCGGTGGGAGAAACTCCTAGTCTCACACACGAGTTTGTTGGAAAGTGGGCTAGAGCAGCACTGTTCCTTCTCTGGCCACTCCCCAACAGGCAGTACCACAATGCAGCAAGGAGGGTTGATCTGCCCTGGTGAATACCTAAGGCTCTACCCTCTTACAACTTAACAGCTGTGCCAAGACAAAGAAATATGGCCCAAATGAAAGAACAGAGCAAAACTTCAGAAAGAGAGCTAACTGATGAGAAGATAGCCAACCTATCTGATGAAGAATTTAAAGCCCTGCTAATCAAAATGCTCACAGAACTGATTGAGCTTGGTCGAAAAATGAAAGAACAAGTGAAAGATACCAAAAATGAAATAAAGCAAAATATTCACGGAACCAACAGTGACAGGATGGAAACCAGAACTCAAAGCAATGATTTGGAACAAAAGGAAGAAATAAACATCCAACTGGAACAGAATGAATAAAAAGAGACTTAGGAACCTCTAGGACAACTTTAAACATTCCAATATCTGAATTATAGGGGTGCCAGAAAGAACCACAGCAAGAAATTGAAAACTTATTTGAACAAATAATGAAGGCAAATTTCCCCAATCTGGTGAAGGAAATAGACTTCCAGGAAGTCCAGGAAGCTCAGAGAGTCCCAAAGAAGTTGGACCCAAGGAGGAACACACCAAGGCACATCATCATTAAGTTACCCAAGATTAAAGATAGAGAATATTAAAAACAACAAGAAGAAAGGACAGAGTTACCTACAAAGGAGTACCCATAAGACTCTCAGCTGATTTCTCAAAAGAATTTTTTGCAGATAAGAAGAGGCTGGAAAGAACTATGTATGTCATGAAAAGCAAGGACCTACATCCAAGATTACTCTATCCAGCAAAGCTTTCATTTAGAATGGAAGGGCAGATAAAGTGCTTCAAGTTAAAGGAGTTCATCATTACCAAGCCATTATCATATGAAATGTTAAAGGGACTTATCTAAGAAAAAGAAGATAAAAAATATGAGCAGTAAAATGACAACAAACTCACAACTATCAACAAATAAACCTAAAAGAAGAGAAAAACAATGAAAACAAAAACTAAGCAAACAACTAGAACAGGAATAGAATCAAAGAAATCAAACATCACATGGAGAGATTTCAGTGGGGAGGGGGAAGGGAGGAATGGGGGGAAAATACAGGGAAGAAGCAGCATAATTAGTAGGCATAAAATAGACAGAAATAAAAATGGTATAGGAAACAGAGAACTCAAAGAACTTATGTGTACAACCAATGGACATGAACTAAGGGGGGAGGGAATGCTGGAGGATTAAGGGGGGCAGGGAAGAGGGGGGATAATGGGGACAAATTTAGGAAAACCATAATAGCATAATCAATAAAAAATACTTTTTAAAAAAATGTTGCCTAAGTCAAGGGCTCACCGGCAAATTTCAGACATGTTTGTGACCTTACAGCACTTTCAGTTGTGTGTTTATTGAAATGTTCATTAAAACACTGTATCTACTGAATCCAAAGAAGTTATTTAAAGAAAAAAATCTTCACAAAACTTAAACAGTACCTAATTGATTCATGAATGACCTGAATTTTAACCTGAAGCACAAATCATTCTACACATAAGTATCTAAATATAAATTAATAGTAAGGTACATATATATTCATAGTTATACACACACACACACATAGTCCTAAGAGGAATATATGCCTTTTAAGAATATGTAAAATTTTTGGCTAACATATAGCCAACTTAAAATACCAAGCCAAAAGATAAGGATGATTTTCTTGTGAAATGTGTATAAAACCAAACATACACATATTTATGCACTAAAATCTCTTAATTTCCATTTCACACACTTAGAATTTATAACTACCCTGATGTTCTTGGTACCACAAATAAGATTAAATTATGATTAGGTGAAATACAAATGTAAACAAAACAAATATTTATACATATAAAAGCTAACCATTTCTAAGCATTATTTTAGTACTAGCTCTTGTACTTGAAGAATAAATGTCTAATTATAAACATGTTAAGCACTGCCAATACTCTGTGAGTCTTCTTAGCACTGAAACCAATATTCTAGATTTCCAGCCAAGAGGAAGGCATAGATAGATACACTTTGCCTCCTTGCACAGCCAAAATAAGGACAACAACAAATTTAAAAATAAAAAATAACCAGAACTGTCAAAAAATTGAACTGTATGGAAGTTTGACAACCAAGGAACTAAAGAAAAAAATATTCATTCAGACTGGTAGGAGGGGCAGAGATGGGCAGCTGGGGTGAAGAGTACTTGCAGCAAGGCAGTGGCTGGTGGAGCAGATGGTCCCACATCTGTATGTGGATAAACTGGAAGGGAAAACTGGGGAGCAAGACAGACCATACAGCCCAGGGTTCCAGGGCAGGGAAATAAAGCCTCAACACCTCTCACTGAAAAAACCTGTGCCAGTTGAGGCAGCAGAAGAAACTCTGAGCCTCACAGGAGAGTTCCTTGCAGAGACACACAGGGTTCTAGAACATACACAAACCCACCTACCTGGGAATCAGTACCAGCAGGGCCCACTTTGTTTGTGGGTAGTGGAGGAAGTGACTGAAAGCCAGCTGAGAGCCAAGCAAGCAGCAAGCCCTTTCGCATGCCTCCCTGACACACAATGCCACAACACAGCAACATGGGCTGCCACGCCCTGACAAAAAAACAAGGCTCAGCTCCTTACTATGTAACAGGTACACCCAGACAAAAAAAATCTGGCCCAAATGAAAGAACAGATCAAAGCTCTAGAAAAAAATACAACTAAGCAATGAAAAGATAGCCAACCTATCAGATGCAGAGTTCAAAACACTGGTGATCAGAATGCTCATAGAAATGGTTGAGTATGCACTTAAAATAGAGGAAAAAGTGAAGGCTATGAAAAGTGAAATAAATGAAAATGTACAGGAAATCAACAGTGAAGGGAAGGAAATTGGGACTCAATCAATGATTTGGACTAGAAGGAAGAAATAAACATTCAGCCAGAACAGAATAAAAAAAAAATTCAAAAAATGAGGAGAGGCTGAGGAACCTCCAGAACAACTTTTAACATTCCCACATCCGCATCATAGGGATGCCAGAAAAAGAAGAGGAACAGCAAGAAACTGAAAACGTATTTGAAAACATAATGAAGGAGAACTTCCCCAATCTGGCAAAGGAAATAGACTTCCAGGAAGTCCAGGAAACTCAGAGAGTCCCAAAGAAGTTCCCAAGGAGGAACACACCAAGGCACATCATCATTAAGTTACTCAAGATTAAAGATAAGGAGAGAATCTTAAAAGCAGCAAGAGACAGTTACCTACAAAGGAGTTCCCATAAAACTATCAACTGATTTCTCCAAAGAAACCTTACAGTCAAGAAGGGGCTGGAAAGAAGTATTCAAAGTCATGAAAAATAAGGATCTACATCCATGATTACTCTATCCAGCAAAGCTTTCATTTAGAATGGAAGGGCAGATAAAGTGCTTCCCAGATAAAGTCAAGTTAAAGGAGTTCTTCATCACCAAGCCCTTCTTATATAAAATGTTAAAGGGACTTATCTAAGAAAAAGATGAAGATCAAAAATATGAGCAGTAAAATGACAACAAACTCACAACTATCAACAAATGAACCTAATAAAAAACAAAAACAAAAATGAACAAAAACTAGAACAGGAACAGATTCACAGAAGTAGAGATCACATGGAGGGTTATCAGCGGGGAGGTGGTAGAGAATGGGGGAAAAGGTACAGGGAATAAGAAGTATAAATGATAGGTACAAAATAGACAGAGGGAGGTTAAGAATAGTATGGGAAATGGAGAAGCCAAAGAACTTATATATATGACCCATGGACATGAACTAAGGAGGGGAATGATGTAGGAAGGGTGGTACAGGGTGAAGGGGAACTAAGGGGAGAAAAATGGGACAACTGTAATAGTATAATCAATAAAATATATTTTAGAAAACCAATATTCTAAAATGATTACAGCAAGCATAATTAGTATTGATAAGTAAAAGATAATATCATAGATGATGTTGAAAGAACAGATCCCAAAACTAGACTGCCTGAATTCAAATCCTGGTTCGAGGCTTTGTATGATTTTGAGCCAGCTATTTGAAATGTTTGTGCTTCAGCTTCATCGTCTATATAAAAGAAAATAATGTTAGGCCCTGGCTGGTATGGCTGAATGGGTTGAGTGCAGGCCTGTGAACCAAAGGGTTGCCAGTTCAATTCCCAGTTAGGACACATAACTGAGTTGTGGGCCAGTCCCCAGTAGGGGGCGTGCTAGAGGCAACCACACATTGATGTTTCTCTCCCTCTCTTTCTCCTTCCCTTCTCCTCTCTCTGAAAATAAATCAATAAAATCTTTTTTTAAAAAGAAAATAATGTTGGTATTGGTGGAGAAGCAACGAGTAACAGCCCTTGTTCCCACTGTGCAATGGACTGAATACTTATGTCCCTCCAATATTAGTAAATTGAAACTCTAATTCCAGTAATATATTGTGGAGCTTTTGGGAGGTGATTAGGTAATGAGCATGGAGCCCTCATGAGTAGGATTAGTGACCTTATAAAAAGAGGTCAGAGGACTACGTAGCTCTCTCTGCTATGTGAGGATAAGACAAGACAACTTTCTACACACAACACAGAAGGTGCTCAATAGAACTGGACAATGCTGGTACTCTAAACTAAGACTTCCAGCCTCCAAAACTGTGAAACCCTTCCAAGCTCTGAACTGAATGAAAGAGAGAATAACTGGCATACCTAGACAAAAATATCCTCTTTATTGTGAGAAAGGTTGAAGAACATGGCTCTGGGTTTCTTAGCCAAAAGGACATCTTCATGTGCACCCCCCAGAAGTCAGCATATTTGTCTTCCTACTCCCAGGCAGCATGAGGAAGTCAAGCCCAGACTGTGCAAAATTTGCAGCACAGGGCAGTGGAACATATGTTCATGTAGACAAACAGCTCTTAAGGTAAAGAGAGGAAAACTAGAAAAGCCAGGAAGAAGTGTTCTCTTGTTTCTATTAGCTTTGTTTGAGAATTAGATGATGCATGCATAGTGCACCTCATTCATGGTGAGCATTCAATAAATATTAGGTTGGGGACCCAGGATGGCAGAGGAGTTAGTGGAAGTGATACTAACATCCCCTCAGGACCAAACTGGAGCTATAAATAAATTAAAGAAAAATCATCCTGAATAATGAACTGAACACTAGCTGGAGAGAAGTCTTATAACCAAGGACATACAGAATGAACCATTTCACAACAATGAGATTAGTAGGGAGTACAAAGGCACAAGAGGGATGGCTTGACTCCCACGGGTGGCAGTTGAAGTTCTGGAGGGATACTTCAGCAGCTGTGTTGGCAAGGGTTCCTCCTGAGAAGTGTGGAGTCTAAACCCTAAGCTGGACTCCCCATCCTAAAGCACCAGAATCAGGAAAGGAACCCAAATAACATCTGGCTGTGGAAAGCAGCAGATTCCTGCCTGCCAGGGAGAGATGGCTAGAGACACAGAGAGCCTCTTAAAGGGCCAATGCACAAAATTTTGTTTGCAGCCACTTACCCTGGTTTCCAACAGAGGGAGGGCAGAGTGGACTAGAAACACATAAGGAAAGTCTGGTTGGTGACTGTGGGGAGAGAGCTGAAGGATCAACCTCCAGGATCCCTGTGCTGAGTCATTCCCCATACTGCAGAGTCAATCTTTCTCAGGCAAAGGGCTCCCCTCCATGTGGCATCAACCTGAGGGGAAACAATAGCCTCACCCAAGAAATCCATCTCACCTCATCCTGTGGAGCTTAAGCCAGGCTGCTGAGTATAGCTAGAGGCTACATTGTGATTAAGCCAAACAGCAAAGGTGGATCTCTGGGAGCTCTGAGACTTTAGCTGACCCTTCCTTAGTCTGGAGCTGGTAACAGCCAGCTTTGGTACCCATCCTGCTTCTTTCTGTACACACACAGGCCCAACAGAGGGAGCCACAAGCTGTAGATCAATGACAGCTCCAAACACATTGCTCAGGGCCAATCACAGAGTGTCTGACATAGACCTGCACCGGAGTCTTTGTAGATCTACCTGACAAATACAAAGAAGCAGGCAAAATTGGAAGACAAAAAAAAGCCCCAAATGAAAGAATGAGATAATTCTTCAAAAGAAGAACTAAATACAATGGAGGCAAGCAATTTATTAGATAAAGAGTTCAGAGTAATGATTATAAGGATACTCAACAGCATGGAAAAAGACATACAAACCATAAAAAAGGACCAGTATGAAATAAAAATGGAATATCTAAAATAAATAATACACTGGAAGGAATAAACTGTAAGGAAGATGAAGCAAAGTATCAAATCAGCAGTTTGAAAGACAAGGTAGGAAAACACCCAAGCAGAGAAGAAAACAGAATTTTAAAACTGAAGAGAGCTTAAGAAACCTTTGGGACAACATGAAACATAACAATATTCATATCATGGGAATACCAGAAGGAAAAGACAGTGAGCAAGGGATCATAAACCTATTTGAAGAAATAATGACCAAAAACTTCCCTAATCTGGGGGAAAAAAGATATGCAAATCTAGGACGTGTAGATAGTCCCAAAAAGATGGACCCAAAGAAGCCTATACCAACACACATCATAATTAAAATGACAAAACCTAAAGACAAGGAGATTATCCTAAAACCCACAAGAAAGAAGCAGTTAGGGAGCTCCAATTAGACTGTCATCTGATTTTTCAACAGAAACATTTCAAGCCAGAAGTGACTGGCAAAAATATTCAAGATGATGAAAAGCAAGGATCTACAACCAAGGCTACTCTACCCAGTAAGGCTATCATTTAAAATTGAAAGAGAAATAAAGAACTTCCTAGACAAGAAAAAACCAAAAGAGTTGGTGAACTCCAAACCACTCTTGCAACAAATGTTAAGTAGCTTGCTAAGGAGAAGGAGAAAAAAAAGAAAAAGAGGGGAAAAAACAGGAAAATAGTTAAAAATAAAATGGCAGTAAATACATATCTATCAATAATCTCAAATCTCAATAAATGTAAGAAGACTGAAATCATATCAAACAACTTCTCTGCCCACAATGCTATGAAACTAGAAATCAATCACAAGAAGAAAACTGAAAAATACATAAAAACATGGAAGCTAAATAACATGTTTTTAAACAATGAATGGGTCAGCAATGAGATCAAGGAAGAACTCAAAACATACATGGAAACAAATGAAAATGAGAACACAAAGCCCTAAAATCTGTGGGACACCAGAAAAGCAGTGCTAACAGGGAAATTCATAGCATCACAGGCCTATCTCAAGAAACAAGAAAAATCTCAAATAAACAATGTAACTTTACACTTAAAGGAACTTGAAATAGAACAACGAGCAAAGCCAAAAGTGAATAGAAGGAAGAAAATAATAAATATCAGAGCAGAAATACACAAAATAGAGTCTAATAAAATAATAGGAAAGATCAATGAATCCAAGAGCTCATTCTTTGAAAAGATAAACAAGATTGACAAACCTGTAACCAGACTCATCAAGAAAAAAAGAGAGAGGATCCAAATAAATAAAACCAGAAATGAAAAAGGAGAAATAACAACTGACACCAAAGAGATACAAAGGATTGTAAGAAATTATTATGAACAACTATATGCCAACAAATTGGACAACCTGGATAAAATGGATAAATTCCTAAAAATGTACAATCTTCCAAAACTAAATCAGGAAGAATTAGAGAATCTGAATAGACTAATTACACCTGATGAAATTGAAGCAATAATAAAAAAAAACTCCTAATGAACGGATGTCCTAGACCAGACAACTTTACAGGTGAATTTTACCAAACATTTCGAGAAGTACTAACACCTCTCCTTCTCAAACTATTTCAAAAATCTTAAGAGGAGGGAAGACTCCCAAGCTCATTTTATGAGACCAGCATTATCCTAATTCCAAAACCAGATGAAGACAATACAAAAAAATAGAAAATTATAGGCCAATATCTCTGATAAACATAGCTGCTAAAATCTTCAACAAAATATTAGCAAACCAAATGCAAATGCAGCAATCCATCAAAAAGATCATACACTATGATCAAGTGGGGTTTATTCCTGGGATGCAAGGTTGGTACAACGTTCACAAATAAATAAATGTGATCACCACATAAATAAAATGAAGGATAAAAACAACATGATCATATCAATTGATGCAGAAAAAGCATTTTATAAAATCCAGCACACATTTATGATAAAAGCTCTCAGCAAAGTGGGAATAGAGGGAACATACCTAAACATAACAAAGGCCACTTATGAAAAACCCACTGCCAACATCATACTGAATGGGCAAAAACTACAAGCATTCCCCTTAAGACTGGGAACAACGCAGGGATGTCTGTTTTCACCTCTCTTATCCAACATTGTAATCGAAGTCCTAGCCATAGCAATCAGATGAGAAGAACTAAAAGGAATCCAAATTGGAAAGGAAGAAGTAGGTATAAATATAATACCTTTTCCAAATGTATAAATACCATAGCTCAAGTTTGCTGGCACTGTTAATGAAGAAGCTATAGGAATGATTCTTGACTCTTCTTTACGAGGTATTTAGAGTGACAGTCCACATGTGAACATCCCCCTCCACATTCCGGCAGCTCTGATGGCATCAGTTTCTTCAATTACTGTATGCCTGAATAAATGATAAAAATACAGGTCCATTTTTTTCACCAAGTTCCCTTTGAGTGCTTCAGCAGCATGAGGTAATTTATCATGCTTTTTATGCGACATGCATAGACTTTTTAAAGAATGAACATAGACTTTCTCCTCCTGTCCAAAAAATAAGGAGTTCTCGGGTTCACAACATTAATAGTTCTGATTAAGACAGTTGGACCAGAAGTATCAGTGGGCCCAAGTAACCCAAACCATAGATCCCCTATTGCTCTTTTCATCTTGCTTCATTTTCCTTTGGAGAAAGACCCAATTTAAAACATTTGTGGATTTTTCTAAGGATGTTTCCTTCACAGAGGTTGCATTCAGCTTTTTGCAGGGGGAGGGGAAGTGCCAGAGCAATTAGTGGCTCTGGGGAACCACTAGTTGTTTGTGTCTTGTTTTAGAAGAAATCATTATGGACCTCGGTCTCTACACAGAGGTCCTTTCAGAATATGAACGCTTCCTAATCATTTGGAATACACTTAAAATTGCAATCAACAGTCATGCCCTTACAAGGGTGCCTTTATTGTACATTTTAGATTAGAAGTCATGACATCATGCAGCAAGTTCTTTTCATCATTCTTCTCTATTCACCTCCAGCTTGTCAGCTGTCATTTCTCTTTAACATTCAAGAACATTCTCTAATATACTTGCAGAAAACCTGCTGCTGAAATGAAGGAATATATACCTGCAAGTTAGTCATTTCCTAGGTGACATTCTAATAAGAAACCCATTTTAGGATAACAGCCCAACTGGAACTAATTCTCCAGTATCCCCTGTGGTCAGGAAGTAGCATGTCCAAATTAATCAAATGTTCTGGTGCTTCATATATTCTCTTATTTAGTGTAGTTATGGTTTTACATCTTACAGGATGAAGAATTTGTAAAGAATTAGAAATAATTAATTGTAAAGCAAAGAGGAATAGTATTTAATTTTTCACTGACTGAGACATTAGCCTGGGATCTTGCTGGCACTCCTCAGTCAGGATTAGGAACAGCTGTTAGTCTTCTGTGGCTACACAAATCATACAGGTTAATACGTCTCTGGTTAATAGAATGCCAGCAAACAGAATTTATTGTAGCACTCAAGCATCATTGCAGAACATAATAGTAATATCTTTCCAAAGAAACCAACAGAGCCTACACTATTTTAATGGTTTAAATTAATCTTAAATACACTGTAATTTGGGGGGGCCTCAACCTTTTAAAAATAAAACAAGATAGCCAAGAAGAGGAAGTTTGGATAGGGGAAGAAGAAAATGTACATTTTGATAATACATTGTCAGGAAATAAAATTTGTTATACAATGGCCATCCAGAAACACAGCTTTCAAAAGGATAGAACTTATTCATTTAAAAAATGAAATTTAATCACAAATTTCACTTACAAAGTTTTAAAAGCTTTCAAATGCAATTGTTTTATTTTTCAGTATCTTACTATATAACCACTCAGATTTTCCAAACAGATAAATTAGAAAAAGATTGCAGCTTTCACTTTAGGAGAAGGCAAATAAAATAAAAAGGGAGTAAAGAGTCCAATATATATTGCAGTGCCTTGTGGCCAGCAGGACACTTGGAGTATCCAAGTGTTAAGGGTGACTGAAACACTTTTCCCCAAGAGGACAAACCCTGACCTTGTTAGCCCAGTTTTTATATTAAGGTTTTTCTGAACAACCAACTCCCTTAGACTATTGAAAATAAGAATTTCATTTTAAAAATTCTGTATTTACAAACAAGCAAGCAAAATGTAACCAGACATTAAAATTAAGAACAATCTGACAGTAACCAGAGGGGAGGTGGGAAAGGGCGATGGGGGGAAAGGGAGAAGGGATTTCAGGAAGAACTACAAAGGACACATGGACAAAATCAAGGTGGGGTGGAATCAGGGGAGGGAGGTAGGGATGGCTAGGGTGAGTGGGGAGTGGTGGGTGGGAAATGCAGATATCTGTACTTGAACAACAATAAAATTTTAAAAAAGCAACTGAACCTAAAAAAAAAACAAACTAAGCAAATGACTAGAACAGGAACAGAATCACAGAAATGGAGATCACATGGAGGGTTATCAGCGGGGGAGGGGAAGGGGGAGGCTGAGGAAAATGTACAGGGAATAAGAAGTATAAATAGTAGGTACAAAATAGATGGGGGAGGTTAAGAATAGTATGGGAAATGGGGAACCCAAAGAACCTATATGTACGACCCATGGACATTAACTAAGGTGGGGGAACATTGGTGGGAGGGAGGTGCAGGATGGAGGGGAATAAAGGGAAGAAAAAATGGGACAACTGTAATAGCATAATCAATAAAATATATTTTTAAAAAGAAAAAAATTCTGTTTTTATAAATTTGAGCAGAATACTCCTTGTATAAAATTAAGCACAAGTGCATATTATATCGCCTATTTTCCTTGACTCTGAAGATAGGAAACAAGGGGTTGCCATTATCCTCTCATGGTTTCAGTTTCAGAGTGTTAATTTTACCTCTGTTCTTTTTATTTTGATTCCTAACTCAGAGTTTCCAGAAGTGGAAACTTTTAAGATAGTCTACCCTCAGTGCAGAAGACCTTGAGAAAAAGATGTCTTTGTTATGTCACCATTCCACAAACATCCTCTTCCAGTGAATTTATCCTGTGATATCCAATAATCTGTATAAATTTGTCAGTGGTGATTTCTATATGTGTACTAAAGTTGTAAGTTATTCTCCAAGTGATTTCCATTCATAAAGGCAATTTATTTATTTTTTATGAGAAAGTAATTTTAATATATAAAAAACCTTTAGAATATTTGTTCAGTATTTTAAGTAACATAGCATCCTTAGAGGTGACTTTTTTGAACTATGGTTTGGATTCAAAGATATTCTATGTCTTTCAAGTAAAATAAATTTTTGCTCATGAAAGCCACATGTTTTAAAATACACAGGTTGTTATTGTTAGATAGTACCTTGAAGAGCATGTTGGTACCAAGTGCTGAGAGATACAAAGGGAACAGGAATTTGAAAATGTTTTCAAATGATTTACTTCATTTGTTTCTAATTATTCTCCCAAGTACTTACCAATCTGTTTTCTCAGTCATAGCAAAATTATCTTTGCTATGTGTCACCTGAATATAAATCCATCTTTAATTAGGCCTTTTATAGTTTTCATGACCTTGAGTAGTTGTGATATTAACTTCTATAAACTATATTTTATTTTCTAACTATTATAATTCACATATTCATTCATTCACTCCCCCATTCAAAAGTATGTTAGTGCCTACGATGTTTAAGGCACTGTTTTATGTACTGTGAATATGATGGCTAACCAAAGATTCTTTCCTCAGAAAGGTTATAGTCTATTAATTTAAATAATAATTGGAAATAAATAACAAATATAAAACATAACAGGCACTCTAAGATAGGTACAGTCAGCTGCTGTGGGAGTTCAGAGGCAGACAATTATGATACTATGATTTATAATTAAAAATATGTATTTTGTCTTCTTCCACTGTTCCTAGCACAGAGCTCCTAAAATCCTTGGAACTTCTTAAGTGTGACAGCTATAAAGATTTCTCTTGTTATTAATAATAAGGTGACTTTTGGAACCTAAGGATGGGGCTTGGTTGCTGGGAAACCAACCACGTGACTAGAGGATTGGAACTTTAAGTCCCATCCCCTTGACCTCTCCAGAGTGAGGAGAGGCTGGAGGTTGAATGGCCATTGGCCAATGGCCAATGATTTAATCAATCGTGCCAATGAAGACTCAGTAAAAGCCTCAAAGGATGGATTTCGAAGAGCTTCCAGGCTGGTACATATGAGGAGGCGCTGGAAGAGTGAGAGAAGACATGGAGGCTCTGCTCCTTTTCCCATACCCTGACCCTATGCTCTGTTCAATCTGACTGTTTTTTAGTTATATAGATTCTTTTGTAATAAACCAGTAATCTAGTAGGCAAAATGTTTCCTTGAGTTCTGTGAGCTGCCCTAGCAAATTAACTGAACTGGAGAAAGGAGTCTTGGGAACCTCTGACTCATATAGCCAGAGGATCAGAAATACAGGTAATAATGTAGTTTTCTAATTGGCATCCTGAGTTGGAGGAGTCATTGGAACTTCCAATTTGTAGCCAAGTGTCAGAAGCACAGGTAACAGTCTGGCCTTGAAACTGGCATCTGAAGGGGGATGGAGGAAGTTGTTAGGACTGAACCCTTAATTTGTGTCATCTAGTGCTATCTCCAGGTAAATAGAGTCAGAATTGAGGTGAATTATAGAACATCCATTTGGTGTCCAAATACTATTTGTTGGGGTGGTTGGGAAACCCCACACACACATCAGAATTGGTACCAGAATCAATTTAACAATATTCTAGATTGAGTATTTGAGATGCCTTGCCTTGTGGAGGATGCTGCATTTGACTTGAACGTTAAAAAAATTTAAGAGTGAACATTTAAGGACAATAGTGGGAAATAAGTCCAGGCAGAGGAGAAAATAAAGAGATTGAAAAACTTAGTGTGTGAACAGGGTCATGTTGAGCTCAACTCAAGTGAAGAGTATAAAGTGGATGGATGGGAAAATTAAGTAGGGATTGGATTATGGAGCCTTTGAATTCCTGACCAAAATATCTGAGTGTCCTTCAGTACTAATGTGGAGGCTACAAAAGGCTCTGAGCATGATGGTCTAAGTGGTAATGTGTAATCTGGATTAGAATGAGGGCAAACTGAAAGCTGAGGGAAAGGAGGGTTCCCTTTGAAAGATAATGAAGACCCTGGCTGGTGTGGCTCAGTGGATTGAGTGCTAGCCTGCAAACCAAAAGGTCACCAGTTTGATTCCAGCTCAGGCACATGCCTGGCCTACAGGCCAGGTACCCAGTTGGGGATGTGCAAGAGACAACACAATCAGTGTTTCTCTCATATATCATGTTTCTGTCCCTCTCTTTCCCCCTCTCTAAAAATAAATTTTAAAAATCTTTTTTTTTAAAAAGAAAGCTAATGAAGGCTTCAAATAGGGAAGTGTTGATGACACCATAGGAAATACTGAATAAGTAGTTGTTGAATTAATGAGTTGAATGAATTAGTAATTAATGAGTGAAACAACCTGTCCAGAAAGCTCTTTATAACCTAAACTATTATCATTTACCCCTAAATAATTCAATTAAATATAATGAGAATGGCAACAATAGCCACTTACCTTCTTTAATCTTCAAAATAACATATTTTTAAAAGCATTCATATGACTCCAACAGTGGTAGTTAGGAAATTGAATATAAGTATTCTCCTTAAATTTCTGAATTTCCACAAAAGCTCTGTGGTACCACACCATGTTGCAGCATTTTTCAACCTTTTAAAAATGAAACAGAACAGAGAATACATTAGAAAATATCAGAGTAAATTGCATACAGAAAGTACAGTTTCAAGAAACTTTTCAATGTGTGTGTGTGTGTGTAGATCACAACATGAAATTATATTTTGATGTGACTCAAACTCATTATACTCTCTGGTATTTTCCATGTTATCCTAATCCCTTATCTGGCTCCTGCCATGGCTCTTCAGAGCCAGCAATGAATAGTTGTTCTACAGTATTATGATTTCTTATGTATGTGATTCCTATTTGCATTGAAAGCCTTCCAACAAATGCACACCAAAATTCATTTTTTAATTTTTAGTATTATAGATCAACATACCTTCCCTTCTTTCAGAATGCTTGGGCTTACCATGAAGTGCATTCCTAGAGCTCCTGCAGAGTACTGGGCTGCTTTTAAGTTAAAGGGTTGGGGGGCAGGGATTGGGAGAGCAGTCATTCCAGGTAGGACAGCCATAAGATTTGCTGTTCTTTAAGTCAACAATTTTAAGCAGTTAAATCACTGCTATTTGCTAAAATAAAATTTATTTTAACTTCTTTTTTCTTTTTTCCCCCCTCTCTCTCAGCTGCCTGCCTTGTGCTTGGCTGTATGATTTTCCCTGATGGCTGGGATTCAGATGAAGTAAAACGAATGTGTGGAGAAAAGACGGACAAGTACACTCTTGGGGCTTGTTCAGTCCGCTGGGCATACATCCTGGCTATTATTGGGATTTTGGATGCTCTGATCCTCTCATTTCTGGCATTTGTGCTTGGTAATCGACAAGACAGCTTGATGGCAGAGGAACTAAAGGCAGAAAACAAAGGTAAGATTGCTTTGGGGAACATTTACCTGGACATCTAAGCACAAAAAATAATACTCTACATTCTTTCCTATCAAGTACCAGTGCTTCCCCTGCGCATCTAATTTGCTGCATCTTTTAATGCTATCTAGTTTCCCTCAGACTTAACTCAAAAGTTCATACCATTAAAGTATCATATTTTTATACTCAACTTTCTGAGTCTGATTCCATTATTATTATTCAAATATACTTTTTCCAGTTTTTCTTTGCTGCTTTCCTGAGTTAATGGCTATGAATACAACGTTTTTCCTTTCTTTTTGTCTATTTGACTAAATGGAGAGTGCTTTCTCTCCATGTATTCAGCTATTGTCTGGGTTGAAGTAAATGCCAGGGGAATCTCAGGAAATTATCTATAACTGTCTTTATTAAACTGTTCACAATCACTTTATTTGAAATCAGACTCATTCTCACAGAAAGATAGTGATACTGGCCCCAAATGGTTTACAGTTAGATATTTCAGTACTTACCTAATTAGCTGAATTTTAAATGTGTTATCTGGGTAACCAAAAGTCCTCAGATTTCTCTTCAAAAAGAAAATACCTTCTGAAGCACAAAGAAACTAGGATATAAAATAGGAAATTGACTAGTGAATGATACAGAAATATTATAAGAGGCCAATAAGGGAGCAAATCATTATTCAAGATAAATCTTTTAATTTTCTTTCCATATTTCTAAACCAATTTCTTGGGATAGAATTTACTGTCTCTGTATAGACTTAAAGTCATTTAACTGTTTTATCTTTATAGCACCTCTAATATTTTGAACTTATATTAGTACCTTCAACTGAGTGGCTTCTTCTTCTAGCTTTTATTCCTAGTTGGGAACTAAATCCATCTTTGAATTATGAAATTTAGCTCATGTCAGGTACTTGCTAACTTCAGAAACTTTTCACTGCTTCAACAAGCCTCAAATATAAGCATATGTTAGTATCTATATGAATATCTCATGTAATGTTAATGTAGCAAGCTTTAAATTTAGACCATCACTGTTTATGCTTATAAACTATGAACTATAAGGAGAGAAAATTGAGAAGTCTGGGAAAGCAGCATGGTTCACCCACAAACCCTTAATCATCCTGATTTATAGACAGAACATATATTAATTTACTTGGTTCTAGCAAAAACATTCTAAACACAAAAATAATACTTTCACGGGGAAGTAGTACTGATACTTCCTAAAAATAAAACTACTTTCCAAGTAAAAAGGATGACATGAAGTTAATTATTAACTTTGTAAAGCACATTACAGATTTAAAGTGCTTTCACATGTACTCATTAACTAGCGCCCTTGTCTGTTGTCTTTGTAACTTACTGGATGTACACAGGTCTCTGTCTGGTAACTTCACTTCAAAATTAATAATAAGGATAACTCAATATTAGAATAAGTTGCCTTTCTCTAAAGAATGAGTTAAAGAAAATGACACTTCAAGAGTTTGTATTTTCCATGTATCTTTATAAGGATATTGCTTAGATCCATGAATCCTTCCTAACCACCACCCTGATGGACAAAACAAGAATCACTTTTACATAAATTCTAGAATATAGTAAAGAAGGAAAGAGAACTCAGTTCTAGTTAAACTATATCCCAACTACAAAGTCTTAAAATGAAATATAGGATGCTGCTGAGACATAAATTAACAATCACAAAGGTGCTATTCAAAGGGAAGACAAGTGGGGCTGGAAGCAGACAAGTGAATGACTTCATCTGTATAGACCACTGCCTTTTAAGATAATTTTCCAGTGAATTCACGGCAATCCCACTTCATTGTCTCCTTTCAACACCTCCCATAACATATCTTCAGCCCCTCCTTTTCCAAAAGTGCAAAAAATAAATTAAAAGAGGTGTTTAGCAGAAATGTTTCATAAATTGTAAAATGGCAAAATTGGAGTGACTTTTAACATACAACAAACAGAAGGCAACAACTTTGATGATGCAATTGCTGTTTTAGAACAAATTTCCATGAGACATAAAGTTAATTATCTATGATACACCTTCAAAATCCCAGAATACTTTCTCATTAAAAAAAAACAAACAAACAAAAAAAAAAACAACAAAAACAAGAATCTCTGGCCAGATGGCTCAGTTGGTTGGAGCGTCATCCCCTACACCAAAAACATTGTGGGTTTGTTTCCTGGTCAGGGCACATACCAGAGACAACCAATCAATCTCCGCCCCCGCCCCCTGCACACACCCTATCTCTCTCCACCCTTCCCTCCTCTCTCTATCCTTGGGTGAGAATTTTTTTTAAAGCCCCTCACAGGGAAGTGAAAACTTTCTAAATAATCAACTAACTTTATGCAGGAGTTGGTGCATGCCAGAAAGCTACCGCCTGCTCTGATTTTGAGGAGCCAGGCTTGCGGGCTGCATGCTGCCCCTGCCTCTGGGGAAAACAGCAGACAGGCAGGTGTTCATTCTTGTTTGGGAGTTCAGCAGCATGATTTCTAAATGAGCAAACAACAATAGGCATTTAACCCTGATATATGTTCTTAATTGCATATTTTAACACACTGAACTGTGAAGTCAATTTAATTACGTAAAATTAAAGTTTCACCCAGATAAAAAGGATTTGAAATGAAAGCTTCATTTTTTTATTTCTTTCATTAGTTGTAAAAGGATAAATAATTACATTTGCCATAGCTTCTGTGCCACACAAGCTCTTACCTTGTCAGACACCATTCACAAAGAGGTCTGTTTCTTCATTTATGTATATGGTCTTTGGAATCGCTTATCAGGTAATTGGATCCTCTCATGAGCTGTTTTAAAGTCACTTTGTCTTCTAGTACTTACACTGCAAATGAGAAAACATGATTATCCATCAAGAAATGACTCCAGCTACCATTTATTTATCAAGTGGCTTAAGCTCTTTTTAATGCTATAATAAACAGAGTTAGAATAAATTTATTTTACTTTAACTAATTGAGAAAGGCTTTGGAATTTTGATTTAAGGCTCCACGCCATGCCATGCCCTAGCCACACTGTGAGTGGCTGCGTGGTGTAGCAGGAAGAGCACACTGCCCAGAGCCAGTGCCATCTCTGACAGGACCTAAGGAGACTTGCACCCACATCTTAGTAGTCCCAGAATTAAGCTTCCTCATCTGTAAAATGCTGGTTTGTCTCAATGGTGTCTGAGGTTTCTTCCAGCATTCGAAAATTCAATTCTGAGAATACCCTCAAAGGTGTCCTATGAAGACTCTCCAAGAGTGGTAAAAGCTCTTGCACAGTAAAACACACTAAAGGCTTTTTTTAGGGGCTTGTTATCAGTGCATGGCTGACTAGAGAAGGGAAAGATGAAAATCAAGGAAAGGATGTCCAGGGTTTCTCCCCCAGCCATGTACCTGCCCCCTGAACCATGCTGTCACAGCCCATCCATTCACATCACCAGGAGTAAAATGGGTCAAATTTAGAAACTCTGGCCCATGCGGACACCTCAACAGTGGACAGAGCCCTGGATCAGCGATAAAAAGTTTGTTTCTGGTGTCAACTCCAGCAGGTATTAGTCATGTGACTTTGAGCAAGTCCCTTAGCATCATAGAGCCTCAGCTTCATTGTCTTTAAAATGAGAATACTAATACCCAGTCCTGCCTCCTCCTTAGCCTTGGAAGAGTCCAACAAAAGTATGTGTGTGGAAACAATATATAAGCAATATGTATATAGGCTTCAGTTGTTATGAATTATTCTCCCATATAACATTTATTTAATTTTTGCAATCATCCTGTGAGATAGTTATTATCATTCTAATTTTTGAGATTCATAAAAGTTTAAGATTTGGTCTAAGTTTTTACTGCTAGGAAGGAATGGACCCAGGGCTCAAACACAAACCCCCTTACTTGAAATTTCAAATTGTTTCAATTACACAAGATGAGGTAATGATTAATTCTTAATAGATGCTGATTCTATCACTTTCAACTTGAACAATCAGCTCTTTAGCAAGTAAAGAGTTTTGTCTTACTTTCATTTGGTAGCTTATAGATAATGTTATTTAATCAAAAGTATAATACACTTAAGAATGGAGAATAGCCTATAAATTGATCCTCTTATTTGACTGTGTAATTTTATAAAAACCCAATGAAATACAGAGAACAGATTGGTGGTTGCCAAAGGCTGGGAGCAGGGTGGGGCCAGGGAATGGGTGAAGGTAGTCAAAAAGAACAAACTTTCAGTTATAAAATAAGTAGTTAATAATACTATATTATATATTTGAAAATTATTAAGAGACTAGATCTTACAAGTTCTTACAAGATTAAAAATGTATAACTATGTAAAGTGATGGATATCAACATACACAAACATCAAATCATTATATTGTATACCTGAAACTAATATAATGTTATATGTCAGTTATATCTCAATGAAAAAATAACAAAAAAAAACCTAGTGAGGTAAGATCAGAAAGGTCAGGCAAAAGTATCTTCAAGTGCTTTGAATTAAAACTTTATTAATACCGTGGTGAACTGTTTGTTTCCCAATGGGGTTTTTGTGGAACAAAATCCTTGGGGTCATCAAAGCATCTAAGAATGTGTCTCTAAAATACTGAATATATCCTGATGCCTTTTCAGAAGGGCTCAAATTAATCTAAGAGGTGGAGCAGATCCTAGAGGTCCTCATAGATTTGTTTTATGTCCTTGCTGCTGCTAGTTACTCACCTTCAACTTCTTCATAAAGTCCCTGTATTTAGGTTTTAACCCCAGCACTTCACAGACACTGTCTTCTGAAGTTTACCCCCCAGTCACCTAATGCTAAATTTTATTGTCAATTTTCAAATATTATATTGTATCAGCATCTTTTTACAGTTGACTACAGGACCCATCTTGAAATTCTTTTTTTAGTTGACTTCCAGTAGCTGATCTTGCTGAGATTTCCTTCCGCCTCTCTGGAGCTCTTTGTGCTCAGTCTTCTTTGCTGATTCCTCCTTCTCTCCTAACTCTTCCTATCTACAATCACTTCCTAGGTTATCTCATTTTATGTCATGGCTTTAAATAGCATTTATACCTAAATGACAACACAATCTCCAATTCTATGATTCTGTTCCTGTTCTAGTTGTTTGCTTAGGGTTTTTTTTTTTTAACCCCTTCTTGCCTACAAGGTTTTTTCTGAGAAATCAGCTGATAATCTTATGGCTACTCCTTTGGAAGTAACTATCTCCTTTTCTCTTGCTGCTTTTAAAATTCTCTCCTTATCTTTAATCTTGGATAATGTAATTATGAGGTGCCTTGGTGTGTTCCTCCTTGGGTCCAACTTCTTTGGGACTCTCTGAGCTTCCTGGACTTCCTGGAAGTCTATTTCCTTTGCCATAATGGGGATGTTCTCCTTAATTATGTTTTCAAATAAGTTTTCCATTTCTTGCTCTTCCTCTTCTTCTTCTGGCACCCCTATGACTCCAATGCTGGAGCATTTAAAGTTGTCCTGGAGGTTCCTAAGCCTCTCCTCATTTTCTGAATTCTTGTTTCTTCATTCTGTTTTGGCTGAATGTTTATTTTTTACTTCTGCTCCAAATTGTTAATTTGAGTCCCAGTTTCCTTCCCTTCACTGTTGGTTCCCTGCGTATTTTCCTTTATTTCATTTTTCATAGTCTTCACTTCTCCCTCTATTTTACAACTGTACTCATCCATTTCTGTGAGCATCTTGATTACCAGTATTTTGAACTCTGCATCTGATAGGTTGGCTATCTCTTCACCACTTACTCCTGTTTTTGGAGTTTTGATCTGCTCTTTCATTTGAGCCATATTTCTTTGTCTTGGCACATCTGTTATGTTGTAAGGGGTGGAGCCTTAAGTATTCGCCAGGGTGGGGCAACCTATATCACCCACTGTGGCACTGTATGTGGCTGAGGGGTCAGAGTGGAAACAATGACACTTGCTTGACTCTCAGCCAGTTTTCAGCCTCTACCCCTACTACCCATAAGCAAATTGGGCCCTTCTGGTGCTGATTCTCAAGTGGGTGAATTTGTGTATGTTCTAGAACACTGTGGACCTTTCCAATGAACTCTCCTGTGAGTCTGGGAGTTTCTCCCACTACTGCAACCCCCAAAGATTTTTACAGCCAGAGGTTTTGAGGCTTTATTTCCTGCCCTGTAACCCTGGGTTGTGTGGTCTGTCTTGCTCCCCAGTTGTTCCTCCTAGTTTATCCACACGCAAATGTGGGGTCACCCGGTCTGCCAGCCAAGGCCTTGCTGCATGTCCTGCCCATCTCTGCCCCTCCTCCAGGTCTGAATGAATGTTTCCTCTTTAACTCCTTGGTTGTCAGATTTCCATACAGTTTAATTTTTCTGGAAGTTCTCATTATTTTTTTGCTTTTAAATTGTTGTGGTCCTTCTTTTTGTTGTGCAAGGAGGCAAAGTGTTTCTACCTATACCTCCATCTTGGCCAGAAGTCCTATTTTACCTCGTTTTTGTTATTGTCTATTTTCCCCAAGAAAAGCTGCACAGGGGCAGGAATTTTTGCCTCTTTTGTTCACTGCTGCATAGAGCAGCTATTTTCAACCTTTTCATCTAGTGACACATATAAACTAATTACTAAAATTCAGTGGCACATAAAAAATATATTTTTTGTCTATCTGACCAAAACAAAGTATGATCTTGATTCGTGCATGCTGGATGACTATTGTTGTGTTGGCTGTTGTCTTTTTTTATTTGACAATCTAAGGAGAAAGACATTAGGGCCCTGACTAACTAGTCAGGTGTTGTATGTCTTAAAAATTCTTGTGGTACACTGGTTGAAAATCAGTGGGCTGGAATAATGTCTAGCATATGTAAGTATTCAATAATTTTGTTTTGAGTGATTGAGTGAATGAATGAATGAATGAATGAAAGAGCATACTAATCTCTGTCTCATGAATGACTCCATTGTTCCAGAGAACTTAGAATGTTTGTGTTTCCTATAAGTTGAAATGTGACTGCTTATAATGTCCACCCACTGCTACTCCCTCTTCTATCTTAAGCTATTGACTTCTTTAGAAACAGTTATTGCGTCAGTAATGGTTAAAGTTACACATTTCTCAAGCAGCATAGTTTCCACATCTTGCTGAGTGTCTGGAGACACCTATATTGTCAGTGTTCTCTACTACCTACCCAAGGAGCCAGGACAGAGGACCACCCCTGGTGAATAAGAGGCAGAGGGAGAGAGTGTATGAAGGTGTGGTGGAAGAAAGAGAACTTCACAGGAGTCACTTGTGGATGTTTTGTTGGAGATTGTCTCCTTCAATTTACCCTCTATGCCTACAGGTAATTCATAGAACATCTGAATTTCTGAGACTGATTCTGGCTTATTTAAAAAATATACATTGAGATCATGAATGTACCATGGTGCACTCATATAGGGAGCTCTCTCTTTAACCTGTACCCGACCTCAAATGATACCCTCAAAGTCATACCTTTTCTCTCAGCCTTCTCCAATTAGTGGACTTAAAGTCAAATGTGGTTCAAGAATCTGAGGGCAAAGGCAGTGCTGACTTTGAATGACTGTCATATGCTCTATTATTCACTCTAGTTCAATAGCTAAAATAATTTTGACATTTCATTGATCTTTTCAGTCCCTGATAAAGGATCTCTGGATAAATATCAAACCAGCTAGAAGAAAGAAAGGAGGAAGGAATAAAAAATAAAAAACCTTAACAAAGTTATGATATTCAAGATTTGGCTCTATGAGTAAATTTTTAATCAGCATTTCAGCATAACTTTATGAAGACTTGCAGTTAGGTTAAATCCTGCCAGCTTCACCCCCTCACCGTTCCACCTCTTGCCTTCTCCCTTTTAACAGCATCATCATGAAAACTGAAAACAAGGGCTACCATGACCTTTAGAAGAAACAGCCTAGGTTTATGGATTATATTTATTACCAAATTACTGATCTGTGGCCAATTCTTTTTTATTTTTTATAAGACTGAGTCTAATTTCAGTTCTCTACACTCTGAATAGCATTGGTACACACCTCAGTATTTGAAGTTATTTAGCCATCAATTATGTCTTTTTAAATTTACTGTTTTTATTTTAATATGTAATACAAACTTAGTCATTAAATTGATTTTTATTTCATAGCAAATCTGTCATTTCTAGTTTTTTCATCTATACATTTAAGCTTCTAGACTAAAAATATATCTATGAAAAATATTTTCCACTATTACTATACCCAAAGTAGTTTATTTTCTTCATGCATCTGGTTAGTTTCCCAAAAAAAGAACCTCTTTGGCTTCTCTCTTACTCATCCCAGTGCCTCTGGCTCTTGTCCATGTGCCTTATTGAGAGAATATGTACTAAGTAAAATCTTAGTGTTCTTGATTTCAATTCTAGTTAAATCTCCTTGGGTCTCAGCTTTCCTATTCAGATTTTTTTTAATGTACATAGAACTTTTTTTGGCAGAGTGGATCTTTACATTCTTGCTACATGTTCAGTGATTTCATTGTGAGGTTAAAGAACACAATGAAAATGTAACCTGTCACTTCACTTGCCCCACAAAGTAGAAACATAGCTGTTCTGAACTTCCAGTAGGCTAGGTAAGAACACAGTGCCAAGCAAACTACTGCTGAGATAAATGTATTGAGGTTAAGTTTGCAGAAATACATGTCTCTATTAATGATTCACAAAATATGACATCCTCCCAAAATCTTACAAACTTTATTTTTTCTCTAAGGATGATGTCTTACCTGTTATCTCTAGTGAGATATTTCCTAGGATACAGTAAGCACTTAATATATTTGAGCACTTGTTACTGTTTCATTGAATCAGTTTCATTAAAAAAAACTGTGTAACATCTAATTCATGTCTCCACTTAGTGTCTTCTGTACATGAAGCAGTTTGTCCCTTGCTTCACTGATTGCAAAGGAAATAAATTTACCTGCACATTACACATAGATACACATATTTTAAAAGAATCAAGGAGTGGTATGTTAGAACAATATACTATAACTGACACTTTAGGCAACTCACTGCACCTCCTTAGGCCTTATATCAACAGCCACAAAAGTGTACTGTGCACTTGACTGTGTGATAAACAATGAGTAAAACTATGGCATTCAACTCACCAAACATTTTTTGTGTGCCTCAAGCATGCCAAGTCTAGTAATAGGCACCAGGGACTTAAAAATGAGTGGAACAGGGTTTGCCCCAAATTTCTTTGGGAAAGACATGTAGTGTTATAGGCACCAGGTTGTATTTCTGAGATGCAGTCCTGTTTTTACATCTTTGGCTTCATGAGGGTACTTTGTTAGTGTCACCTCTGTATAAAATGAGTGAATGCCATCCCCTGACAGGTGACTTACTCCAGCACCAGTGAAAGATGATGGTATAATAAGCAAAGACTGCATCCCAAGGACAATTTGACATCCAAGATTTCATCTGTTAGGCAGCCTTTTAAAAAGCAGCTTGTGGAAAAAAATAATATTAAACAAAGGAAAACAAAAATATGAAGAAATTGAAAATACAGTAGATAGATATGTGTGGCTTAGGGACAAGGAAGAATGATAAGAGAGGAGTTCTCATATCACTAAGGCATTCACTTTAGAATAGCCTATTTAAAATCTAAAATCCAGGAACTATTTTGAGGAAAAGTCTCTTTAATTGTCGACATTATCACTCTTGAACCATGTCTTTTTGTTGTTGTTGTTGTGGAATTACAGCTGTCTCCATTTTTCCCCATTGCTCTCCCCTGCCCTACCTACCCCCCTCCTCCCACATTCAGTCTACCCCACCATTGACTTTGTCCATGGGTCCTTTATACATGTTCCTTGACTTGACCCTTCCCCTTCTTTCCCCCTTTATCTCCCTTCCCCCTCCCCTCTGGTCACTGTAAGTTTGTTCTTTATCTATATGTCTCTGGTTGAACCATGTCATTACAATCAGTTGGCCAGCTGATACTTACTATATTTATGCATTTCACTGATTTTTTTTCTTCCTGCTTTACTGCCCAGAATATCTGGGCCTCGAGTCTAGTGGGAGAAAAATCAGTTTGCCGTGAGTAGATATCATCTCCCTAAATTAACTTGACCATGTCGCCTTTGATGATGTGCCTCGAATAATCAAGAAGTGAAATGTGAATTCTGGGAACTACCACATGATACTGTCTGCAGGTCAGTGTGCTGTCAAAACCCAGAAAAGAGAGAGTAATAATGTTGTCAAGAGATCTGGAGGGCAGAATTTACTCAGGGAGAAAAGCAGCTGTGGTGTTAGTATCCATCATCCCAACATATGTTCTGACAAAACCACTAGACAGACTGGTCACCAGAGAGAAGCCCAGGCAGGAGGCGGACACAGCCCATCAGGTGGCAGATGAGGTGGCAGCACTCACTGAAAGACAGATTGACCCAGTGTCTTCTAAGGGGCAGCTTCCAAAGAAACTCTAAAACAACTGTCCCTTGTCTCAGAGAAGGTGGAAAGTCCAGTGGTCACATGAGCAAATCCATCTGCTCGCCTGATACTTCTTCACCACAGGACGGCCTTTGGTGCCAAAGTGCAAACCGAGCCAGACATCTGTAACTGGCCAGGTGAGAGAAACACAGCAAAAAAAAAAAGAAAAAGAAAGCCTTTTCTTGCCCTGGCTGGTGTGGCTCAGTGAATTGAGTGCTGACCTGCGAACCAAAGGGTCACCGGTTCAAGTCCCAGGTGGGGCGCATGCCTGGGTTGCAGGTCAGGCCCCAGATGGAGGAGTGAGTGAGGGTCAGCCATACATTGATGTTTCTCTCCCTCTCTTTCTCTCTCCCTTCCCTTCTCTCTAAAAAAATAAGTAAATACAATCTTTTTTTAAAAAAAAAAAAAAGGAAAAAGCTTTTCTTGACCTTGGTAAGTGAGGCCCAAAGATGCTGTATAGATCAGTACATGGTAGCAGATAAAACTGTCTTGAACTTTCTTTTTCAGGAAAATCTTTTAAAAGCATAAGTAACTGCTCTTTTTGGCCAGGTGGGGTGGTGTTTGGCCTAGGGGAAAATCTTAGTAGTGGGCTTAATTACTTTTCAGACATTGAGGTGATAATGACTAACTGTCTCCTCTCATCTCCACCAAGGATAAAACTAAAAGAATATTGAAATATAATCACACAGTGAGGACATTTAGAGCCAGAAATCATTTGATTCCTCACAACCACCTAGGGGTCTTTAAAAAAAATATTCCAGTGCTTGATCCCACCCCAGATAATCTAATGCAGTTGGTGTGAGGTGGATCCAGGTATGAAAACTCCCCAGGAGGTTCTAATGTGCAGCCAAAGGTGAGGACCAGTGGGTTCACCAAGCACACTCATTTTACAGATGAGAAAGCTGAGGGACTGAGAAGGGAAATAAAAAACATCACCTCAGTTTGAATTTTCATAATTACAAAGTGGTAGGTAATCAATGACATATAGTCAAGTTTCATTCAATAACAGGCTATACAATCATCTCTCTGACAGAGTTCCATTGCTGCCTTTTTTGGAAACAGAGCTCTGTGCCAGCCCTAGGAAATTTATTTATGCCACCTGCTGGCTCTATGAACTTGAACAACCCTAAGCTTCAGCCTTCTTGTCTGTAAGGACATTAATAGAAACTGCCTCATAGAGATTTTGTGAAAATGACATAATGCATGAAAACTGTCACAATATCTGACACATATCAACTTATTTTAGAGTTTTGATTTTACTTGGAAAACACACAAAGTGTTTATTATATGTCATGATTCATGTCAAACAGGGCCCATGCCCTAACCACTTTGCCCTGTTGTCTCCCTTTGTTCCTGCAACTCTGCATCATAATGGAGGCCTCATTAAGATCTAGAAGATTGCTCCCTCTACATGCTTAAATATTATTTTTTCATCTGGTATCTTTACAAATTGTTTTAATAAAACTGGTGAGGGTTAGTTTTTTGGTTAGGGGTTTGCTTTTCTCATTTGCAATCTTCCCACATACACCCATATCTGGGAATTAGGGGCATGGGGTAGGGGGCTGCTATTCTTGTGCATTTGCCATCCAGAGAGCTCAAACTGTGTAACTGGCTGTGTAAATTCAATGAGAGTCACCAGGAAGAGCTTATGATCCCTTGACAGAAATATGACTCAATCCTTTACAGTAAAGTTCCTTTACAGTAAAGTTCCTATTTTCAACCTAGCTAAGAATCATCACTGCATTGATGGACTGATGAAGGACAAAAGCCTGAGCCTCAAAATTGTCTGTGAGAAATGGAGATCACATGAAGGATTAGCAACAGGGGAGTGGGAGGAGGAGAGAAGGGGAAAAGGTACAGAGAATAGGTAGCATAGATGGTAGGTAGAAAATAGACAGGAGGAGGGTAAGAATAGCATGGGAAATGTAGAAGCTAAAGAACTTATAAGTATGACACATGGACATGAACTGAAGGGGGGAATGTGGGTGGGAGGGGGTGTGCAGGACAGAGGGGAGTGAAGGGGGGAATGGGACAACTGTAATAGCACAATCAATCAAATATATTTAAAAAAACAATAAAGCAAACAATCAAACATTTTTTTAAATGTCTGTGAGAGGTACACTTCAAAAGTGATAGAGGGAAGGGATTCCACCTAGGCAGAAGAAGCAATAAAAACAAGAATCTACTGAATATAGGAGGATATGATCACTTTAATTTTGCAGGGTGATAAAAATTTAGTGCCACTAGTCTAGCAGGTCCTTGTGTTTTGGTTAGAATACATATTTATTTTCCTCACCATAAACATGGCAAATAAAATCCATGTGTCAAACATTAATAATAAAATTATTAGAAGTAAAAATAAATCATAGGGAACTCTTTCCCCATTGTTGAAAAACCCTTTTCTTTCTGGCTGTCTCTCCTGATGCATTCTGAACTGATACCTTCTTTCACTAGCTAATTCATACCCACTAGGTAACACCTACAGTGTATTATTATTATTGTT
This sequence comes from Phyllostomus hastatus, assembly GCF_019186645.2. Taxonomy (NCBI): domain Eukaryota; kingdom Metazoa; phylum Chordata; class Mammalia; order Chiroptera; family Phyllostomidae; genus Phyllostomus; species Phyllostomus hastatus. The sequence goes on from NW_025334041.1 coordinate 46,661,218, forward strand.
ATTACTATTATTAAAATAATAATTGTCAGGTAGTACCTATCAAAATTCTATGAGCATGGTGTTTACCTGGGATGCTTATTTCAAATGATATGAAGTTCTAGGGATTAGCTCTGCTATTTTTTACATTAGTAAACTGTATTTTTTAGAGAAGTTTTTGGTTTACAGAAAAATTAAGTGGAAAGGACAGAGCTCCCCCATGCCTCCTTCACCATAAGCACAATGTCCCCCACCATCAACATGCCACATCAGTGTGGTCCACTTTTTACAATCAATGAACCGACATTGACCCATTATGATCAGCTACAGTCCATAGTTTACATTAAGGTTCACTCTTGGTATTGTACATTTTATGGGCTTTATCAAATGGAATCTTTATTTGTTTAAGTACATTCAAGTAAATGTGCTACAGTTGATTTGAAGATCACACTTGAAGGAACACTGCTCTAAGTCATTTATAATCAGATTTATACTATGATTCTAGTGTAATGATACTGAAGCCAATGGTCATAGCTAGACCAGTACTATAGAGTTCCTTTTTGTAAAAATCCTGGCAACCTTCATTGCATAAATAGGCTCAAATCCAAAAGTTCACTTCTATGTTTGTATTTTGGAACTCATATCACATATTTTTCATGAAAACAATTGATATACACAACAAAGTTCTTGGACCTGACCACCAATGCACATTTTACTCATAATGTTATAGAAATAAGGTTATTTTGGCAATCACACTTAAAAAGGAAGCAATAAAAATGTAAACCCATAGTCAACAGACAAAAGTATCTTTTTAAAAACTTTGAGAACTGGAGGTATGATAGAATTTTTTTAAAGATTTTATTTATTGATTTTTAGAGAAGGAAGGGAGGGAGATAGAGAGAGGGAAACATCAATGTGCGGTTGCTGGGTGTTATGGCCAGCAACCCAGAATGTATGATAGGATTTTTAAACAAAACTTTAAAGGTATAAATCAGAAGGATATATATATATATATATATATATATATATATATATATATATATATATATATATATATATATATATATATATATTTGCATCAAAATAGGATTTCTATTTTCTAGACACTATGGTCACCACCACCATCACCTCACAGGTTTTGGACTATGGGCCAGAGAGCCACAGTGGCCACATCACTGAGCCTTTCTCTTGGCTTAAGCCCAGGAATGGGGTGCTATGCATGGAACTTGGCCAACTCCTTTAAAGCTGATGTCTTAGACCATGTAAATGGGAACAAAACCCTTTCAAATCTCCTTTACTTCACTTTACCCTGATGGGCCTTTGACTGTAGAGTTTTTTGTTAAAAAAAAAAAGAAAAGAAAAAAGCTTTGGGCTTGTCAAGGTTATTTAATAGATACTAACTTATTGACCACAGAGAGCAGAGCTATGGGTTTAGTAATGGTGTGTGGGTCTGCACTTCCTTAACAAGAACTTGAAAACTTTACCCTCTAAGAAGAAAATCTATTTGCACAAAGGCCATAGATAATCATCCTTTTACTTAAGTCACCTGCTAAATAAATGAGATCCTGCAATGAGACTGAGTGGGACAATCTATTCTCAATTCTGTTTCTGATTTAGGTGCAATTCACTTTTATTTTTTATTTATTTTTAAGTATATTTTATTGATTATGCTATTACAGTTGTCCCATTTCCCCCCTTTATTCCCCTCCCCCCTACACACCCCCTCCCACCTGCATTCCCCCGGCTTACTTCATATCCATGGGTCATACATATAAGTTCTTTGGCTTCTACATTTCCTATACTATTCTTAACCTCCTCTGTCTATTTTCTACCTACCATCTATGCTACCTATTCTCTGTACCTTATCCCCCTCCTTCCTCCTCCCACTCCCATGCTGATAACCCTTCATGTGATCTCTATTTCTGTGTTTCTGCTCCTGTTCCAGTGGTTTGCTTAGTTTATTTTTGTTTTTGATTTAGGTTCAGTTATTAATAACTGTGAGTTTGTTGTCATTTTACTGTTCATAGTTTTGATCATCTTCTTTTTCTTAGATAGATCCCTTTACCATTTCATATAATAAGGGTTTGGTGATGATGAACTCCTTTAACTTGACCTTATCTGGCAAGCACTTTATCTGCCCTTCCATTCTAAATGATAGCCTTGCTGCATAGAGTAATCTTGGATGTAAGTCCTTGTCTTTCATGACTTTGAATACTTCTTTCCAGCCCCTTCTTGCCTGCAAGGTTTCTTCTGAGAAATCCACTGATAGCTTTATGGGAACTCCTTTGTAGGTAACTGTCTCCTTTTCTCTTGCTTCTTTTAAGAGTCTCTACTTGTCTTTAATCTTGGGTAATGTAATTATGAGGTTCCTTGGTGTGTTCCTCTTTGGGTCCAACTTCTTTGGGACTCTCTGAGCTTCCTGGACTTCCTGGAAATCTATTTCCTTTGCCAGAATGGGGATGTTCTCCTTCATTATGTTTTCAAATAAGTTTTGAATTACTTGCTGTTCCTCTTCTCCTTCTGGCACCCCTATGATTTGGATATGGGAACATTTAAAGATGTCCTGGAGGTTCCTGAGCCTCTCCTCATTTTTACGAATTCTTATTTCTTCATTCTGTTCTGGCTGAATATTTTTCTTCCTTCTGCTCCAAACCATTGATTTGAGTCTTGGTTTTGTTCCCATCACTGTTTGTTTCCTTTACACTTTCCTTTATTTCACTTAGCATAGCCTTCATTTTTTTCTCTAATTTGCAACTATATTCAACCAATTCAGTGAGCATCCTGATTGCCAGCATTTTGAACTGTGCATCTGATAAGTTGCCTATTTTTTCATTGCTTAATTGTATTTTTTCTGAGACTTTGATCTGTACTTTCACTTGGGCCATTTTTTTTTCCTCAGCATGCCTGTTATGTAGTAGGAGTGGAGCCTTAGGTGTTCACCAGAACGGGGCAACTCAGGTAGCTGCATTGTGATGCTGTATGTGGGGGAATGCTCAGAAAAAGAACAATGCTGCTTGTTCAGCTCTCAGCTGGCTTTCAGCCACTTCCTCAGCTACCCACAAGCAAATTGAGCCCTTCTGGCAATGACTCCCAAATGGGTGGGTTTGTGTATGTTCTAGAACTCTGTGGGTCTCTCCAATGAACTCTCCTATAAGGCTGGGAGTTTCTCCCACTGCCACCTCCACCCCCACAGGTGTTTTCATAGGTTTTGAGGCTTTATTTCCCCATACTGGAACCCTGGGTTGCTCGGTCTATCTTACTCTCCAGTTGTTCCTCCCAGTTTATCTGCAGGCAAATGTGGGACCACCCAGTCCACAATGCTCTGCCTCGCTGGGTCCACCACCTGCTGCCTTGCCTGCTCTGGTCCTCCAGCCACTGCCTTGCTGCAAGTCCTCTCCGCCCAGCTGCCCGGCTCTGCCCAGCTGCCCATCTCCACCCCTCCTACCGGTCTGGATGAATGTTTCTTCTTTAATTCCTTGGTTGTCAGACTTCCATACAGTTTGATTTTCTGTCAGTTCTGGTTGTTTTTTGTTTTTAAATTTGTTGTTGTCCTTCTTTTGGTTGAGTAAGGAGACATGGCATGTCTGCCTACACCTGCACCTTGGCCAGAAGTCAACTCAATTCAGTTTTATTTTTTAAATAGGTTTTATTAATGGAAAGAAACAAATTTTTTCAAGAAAGCATCTTGAAATAGTTAGGGGAAGGAGATATTTGCACTTTAAGGCAATAGAGATACTTTATAGAGACACTCCTCTTCTCATCCCTACTGCAATGTGAGTTTTGGTTGCTGAGTTCCTATCAATAGCTTGCTCTGTGCAATGTACCAGTGACTGGCCTTGAATTCTAGTGTTTCTATTTTGACATTATGAGCTTTTTTTCTGAGCACCTAACTGATTCAAAAAATCACAAAATCTTTATTAACAAAGACATTTTCTCCAACAAATATTTATGAAGTGCTTGCTGAATGCACAGGGCATGGGGTGGTGAGCCAAAAGGAAGTGGTTCCTGTGCCATGTTGCAACAAGTGAGTGAGGGAGGGACTCACTTTTAATAAATCTTGTGGGACATTTCAGAGGCCTTGAGATTGCCTCTTTATGCCTCTGAGAGGTCCTTAATCTTTAGAAAAGCCATCTTTTTACTTGGTTATATTTCAGCTAGTGTATCATTGGAAAGGAGTGATAATGAAGGAAGGCTCAATGGGTGGAAGGAAGGGCAGCAATAATTAGTTGCTTAATGGTAGGACTAAGTGTTGCTTTTCTTAGGGACGATGTGCCCTGATCCTCAGGCAGTCTATATGCTTAAGTAGCTATTATCCACCTTCCCATTTTTCCATCAGTAATTGCTTTCTTTGCTTAATTTCCTCAACCCTTTACCCAAAAGGTGGATGAATGATATTAATGCAGCAAAATAAAGTGGTCCAAAGTAAAGAAGAAGAAGAAGAAGAAGAAGAAGAAGAAGAAGGAGAAGAAGGAGAAGAAGGAGAAGAAGAAGAACTTCTCTTCATAAAGAATAATTAGGACAAAAACCAAGTGACAGATTAGGAGAAATTATTTGGAATGTTTTCAACTATCAGGTACCTAGAATAAACAAGGAATTTCCTCCAAATTAATAAGAAAAAATGCAGTTACAAAATAAGCAAAGATTATGAACAAGCAGTGTGTAGCAGAGGAAACTAAAAAACTGAAACAACATTTGAAGAAATGTCCCCAAATCATTGCTAATTAGAGAAAAATAAAGTAAAGCACCAAAGGGTTATCAATTTACACCTTCTAGGTTGGCAAGGGATTTTCAAGGCAGGGATTTGCCTCCACAGTCAGTTCATGGATGTGTGGTGTAGACTGGAGCAACCATTCTAAAGAGCAGTCTAGTACAATTGTTAAACATACCCTGTGATCTACCAGGTTTCCTCTGGATTCATATCCAGGAAATTTTCACTAGGGCCATAAGGGACTGTGTATGAGAGTGCTCACTGAAGTATTAGTTGTAATGGGGAGTTGGAGAAAATCTGGATGTTCATTAAGGAGTGGCTAAATAATGTGGGATGAGTGGAAGCCATACACTATTATGTAGCAGGTCAGAGATGACAAATTAAATGAACACATATCAACTACCAACATGGATGGATCTTAAAAATGGATACAACCCTGGCTGGTGTGGCTCAGGCCCTGGCTGGTGTGGCTCAGTGGAATGAATACTGGCCTGCAACCAAAGGGTCACTGGTTCAATTCCCAGTCAGGGCACATGCCTGGTTTGCAGATCAGGTCCCCAGTAATGGGATGAGCAAGAGGCAACCACATATTGATGTTTTGCTTCCTCTCTTTCTCCCTCCCTTCCTCTCTCTAAAAATAAATAAATAAAATCTTTAAAAAATCTATACTTAGTGAAAAAAGCAAACAATAAAATAAGTTATAAAATATTTATGTAAATTAAATATGAACCATACACATTGTGCAAAAATATATTCAAACAAAACATTTACATTGCCCTACTGGGTGGCTCAGTTTGTTCAACATCATCTCATACACCGAAAGGTTGGGAGTTCCATCCCTGGTCAGGGCACCTACCTAGGTTACAGTTTCGATCCCCAGTTGGGGCAACAATAGAAGGCAACTAATCAATGCTTCTTTCTCTCTCTCCCTCTCTCCCCCTCCCTTTCTCTCTCTCTAAAATCAATAAAAACTTATCCTTGGGTGAGGTTTTTTAAGAAACATATATATTAGTGGTTGCCTCTGGATGGGACAGGATAATCATACTGGGAAATGGAGATACTGGGGATTCAACAAGAAGAGGAGGTGTGGTGTAGGGACAAGAGCACAGCTTTGACAGCAACTACTTGGATTAGAATCTCAGCTCCACCACTTACTAGCTGTGGATTTGGGAAAAATCATTTGATGTCTCTTAAGCTTCTTCATGTGTAAAATGTAGATCACATTATATATCTTTTAGCATCATAGTGAGGGTTTAAAAGAGATAATGCAAGTAAAGTAGTTAGCTCAGTGTCTAATATATACAATTTAGCATTTAATAAATGTTAACAATAACTATAATAGAACTCCAGCCTCTTTGTGAAGATTGATTGTGGGAACACAAAGCATTAAGGGTAGGAAATAAGGACTGGAGGTGAGAAAGAAGATGGGACAGTTGATGTAGGAGCAGGCTGAGCATGGTGACAAGTTTCCCATCTTTCCCATGAGAATTTCATAGTTGGCATCAGTCTTCTCTCCTTCACCCTATTTCCTCTCATTTTTTCTCCCACTTCCTCAGTACCACAGAAGATCCCACTTTCTGCCAGCAGGTGCTAGGACAGAGTGACACTAGGTAGGGAAGAAACCTAAAGGGTAGAAAAGGGGAGAACCTGGGATATATGGTGACGAGGAAGCAGGGAGTGTCAGTCCATTATAACTGTGTACAAACCACAGTTGCTGTGGCTTCAGAAGACAATCATTTATTATTCCTTACAAATATGGAGCATCTGGGTTAGATTTGTCTGGTTTGTGTTTCTGATCCATATGTCTCTCATCTTCCTCCTGGAATGAATAGGCTAGAATGTCCTTCCTGTGGTGATGATAGGGGCACAGAAAAATCAGCCCCATAACACAGGGACGGTTGAAGCCTCTGTGGTGTTACATCTACTGAAATCCCATTGTTCAAAGTAAGCCCTGTGGCCATGAGGAATTATACCCCACTTGCAGGAGTAAGGCACTGAAAATTACATGCCAAAGGATAGGGAAGGGTGAAGAATTAGGACCATTCATAGAGTCAACATGGAGCCACATACTTCTTATGAATGACAGGAAAGAGGAAACACAGCCAAGCTGAAAAAGCAGGAACAGTGTTTGAGTGCCAGAGGGTGAACAGCCAGGCTTACCCAGGACTCTGACCTTCTCTCTCTCTCTCTCTTAGAGAGATACCCACACACAGTACAGCAGAAGCCTTGATGGATATTAGCTTTAATAGAGTTGGTAACCAAAGACAGTGTAGTCTTTTATGTGGCCTCTGGGTGGGCATCTAGACATCTATCCTGAAAGAAATAGAGAACTGAATAGATAGTGCTGTTTCGGGATATATATATCCCGAACTAGTTTAATATATAAACTAGTTTATATATATATAAAAACTTTCTTGAATCCAGAGCAAATGTGGAGATGTTAACTAAAGACTAAAATGAACTCACAAGTTTTTATAAAATTTCTCCCTAGCCTTTAAGTTAACCATACATTTTCCCCCCATTTCCTCCCTCTGCCCCCCTCTGCCTCCCTGCTGATATCCCTCCAGGTGATGTCCATTTCTGTGATTCTGTTCCTGTTCTACTTATTTACTTAGTTTGTTTCTGTTTTTGTTTTAGGTTCAGTCACTGATAGTTGTGAGCTTGTCATCATTTTACTGTTCATAGTTTTGGTCATCTTCTTTTTCTTAGATAGATCCCTTTACCATTTCATATAATAAGGGTTTGGTGATGAACTCCTTTAACTTGACCTTATCTGGCAAGCACTTTATCTGCCCTTCCATTCTAAATGAAAGCTTTGCTGGACAGAGTAATCTTGGATGTAGGTCCTTGTCTTCCATGACTTTGAATACTTCTTTCCAGCCCCTTCTTGCCTGCAAGGTTTCTTTTGAGAAATCCACTGATAGCCTTATGGGGACTCCTTTGTAGGTAACTGTCTCCTTGTCTCTTTCTGTTTTTAAGACTTTTTCCTTGTCTTTAATCTTGGATAATGTAATTATAATATGCCTTGGTATGCTTCCTTGGGTTCAACTTCTTTGGGACTCTCTGAGCTTCCTGGACTTCCTGGAGGTCTATTTCCTTTGCCAGACTGAGGACATTCTCCTTCATTATGTTTTCAAATAAGTTTTGAATTACTTGCTCTTCCTCGTCTCCTTCTGGCCACCCCTATGATTCAGATGTTTGAACGTTTAAAGTTGTCCCAGAGATTCCTAAGCCTCTCCTCATTTTTTTGAATTCTTGTTTCTTCATTCTGTTCTGGTTAAATGTTTATTTCTTCCGTCTACTCCAAATTATTAATTTGATTCCTGATTTCCTTCCCTTCACTGTTGGTTCCCTGTGTATTTTTCTTTATTTCACTTTGCATAGTCTCCATTTTTTCCTCTATTTTGTGACCATACACAACCAATTCAGTGAGCATCCTGATTACCAGTATTTTGAACTCTGAACCTGATAGGTTGACTATCTCTTCATCACTTAGTTCTACTTTTGCTTTGATCTGTTCTTCCATTCAGGCCATATGTCTTTCTCTGGGACAGCTGTTACATTGTAAGGCGTAGAGCCTTAGGTATTTGTCAGAGAAGGTCAACCCATATCACTACCTTGTGGCACTGTATGTGGGGGAGAGGGTTTAGAGGGAACAATTCCACTTGCTCAGCTCTCAGGCAGCTTTCAGTCTCTTCCCCCACTACCCACAGGCAAATTGGGACCTTCTGATGCTGATTCCCAGGTGGGTGAGTTTGTATATGTTCTAAGACCCTGTGGGTCTCTCCAACAGACTCTCCTGTGAGGCTGGGAGTTCCTTCCACTGTCTACAACCCTTGCTGGTTTTTACAGTCAGGGGTTTAGAGACTTTATTTCCCCACACTAGAACCCTAGATTTTGCAGTCTGTCTCACTCCCCTGTTGTTCCTCCCAGTTTATCCACATGAAAATGTGGGACCACCTGGTCCATGAGCCACCACCTTGCCATGTGTCCTCTCCAGCCTGGCTGCCCATCTCCACCCCTCCTACCAGTCTGAATGAATATTTTTTTCTTTAGTTCCGTGGTTGTCAGACTTCCATACAGTTTGGTTTTCTGACATTTCTGGTTATTTTTTGTTTTTAAATTCATTTTTGTCCTACATTGGTTGTGTGAGGAGGCAAAGTATATCTACCTGCACCTTCATCTTGGCCAGAAGTCAGCTGTCATTTATTTCTGTTTTAGTCTAAGTTAGAACTAGAACTGTGTCTCTCTCAGTTCTGCACCTTCAGGACCTGGCATAGTGTCTGGCATCAGCAGGTGCTCAATATTTATTTGAACTTACCTAGCTGGGAAATTTCTACACCCTATTGAAACAAAAGAAAAACCTGAAATGAAAGGGTAATCAGATATTATACAGGCAATTTTACAGACATCAATTCATCTTTACCATCTTACCCATTCCTTGGGTCATTAGTTGCTTTTAATGGGGAACCATCACCCAAAAGAGGTATCAGGCATGCACATAATCCTTCTAGATACTCACACAAGGGCTTCTTTCTGTTGTTAGAGTGCTCTCTGTGTGTCCTGGAAGAGCTGGGTTCTGAAAATAAGACAATATTTAAAGCACAGAGTGCCAACTTTCCTTAATCCTAAAATCTTTTTAATAATTAGAACAAGCTTGTATTCTCTTGAATAATTTAAGAGGTATAAATATGAAATTGTCATTTAAAACATCTTAACTCAGGTAATTCCATGAATGTGTCTCTGTAATGCACATGATTGACACATGATTTCCTGAGCCAATTTTTAAGTGGAACTGAGGACAAATGCACATCCAAGGAAATTGCCTTTTTCTGTCTTCTGTTAAGCAGAAGATAGAGTGGGCTGATTCTTAAAGAGTTCTCATTTCTGAAAACTGACTTTTAAAAATATCTTAAGGGTTAATCAAGTCTAGATTCTGCCAGAAATAAAGCATGGTGGGGTGGGAGAGAGGGGTGATGCTGGATGGGATGGGGCCTCTTGGTAAACTTTACTTGGGAGTGGACATTAATAGCAAGCCCAAGTTATTCTGAGTTAGCCCCACATTTGCATTTGCTCCCACTCCCACCCTCTGCTTTGTTGTTCTCATCATTCCTTTGCAACCCATTTCACTACTATGTGAGAGTGTGTGCCTCCACCAGCCCTGAAAGATAATCACATTAATGAGTCTCAATTGAGCAGGGACCTGCCTCATAGACTATGTTGTGAGGGATAACCAATGAAAAGATTGTGGAATCTTTTGCAGCTACAAAATGCTGCAGAGATGGCAATGAGGAACAGTTCCACAGAGATCATAAATTTTATAGCAAAGAAGCTAATAAGCAATTTTTAGCAGAAGCCTCTCCCATTGTCCCCTGGGTCTGGTGTGAGGACAACACAGTGACCCTCAGGGTTCCTAGACCAGCATTGTCCAACAGAAATGTCATGTGATCCACATATATACTTTTACATTTCCTTATAGCCACACTTTTTAAGTTTTTAAAAGGTGAAATTAAGTTTAAGAATATATTTATTTAACCCAATATATCCAAACTTTCAATTCAACATGTTATTAATATAAAAATGTAAAATAAGTATTTTACAGTTTTCATACTAAGTCTTAAAAATCCACTGTGTATTTTATACTTGCAGCTCACCTCAAATTCAGATGCACATTTCAAGTGCTCAGTGGCCACACATGGCCAGTGGTTCCTATATGGGACAGCACAGACCTACACAGCTGACAGCCCACTTAATACAAGAGGTCCAGTTTTCACTCTGTAAGGTCCATGAGCAGGTGAAAGTGCTCTTAATTTTACATGAGTATTGGTTAATCTTACATGCTGAATTTCCCAGCAAGAACCCAACTTCAGGGAAGGAAATAGGAAAATCACCAATGTGTTCTGAGCTACTGTGAATCCACCAATGAACAAGGACTTAGGCCTTCTCATTTGCCCTACAGCAAGAGAGGAAATGGTCCTTATTTTGCAGGAAAAAAAAAATGAAAATTAAGGGAGACCAAGGACTTGCCAAGGTCACACAGCTGGCCTTAGCAAAGTGGGGAAGGAACTCAGACTTGGCTTCAGAGCCTGGGTACCTTCCAGTGTATTGTGTTCCCTGCTTAGATACCACTGAGCAGCAGTGGTTCTCAAACTGGGGAACATCCAAGTCACTTGGAGGCTATGTTAAAACACTGGTTGCTGGGCCCTACCTCCAGAGTTTTTCATTCAGCAGATTAAGGTGGGGCCTGGGAATTTACATTTTTTTAATATATTTTATTGATTATGCTATTACAGTTATCCCATTTCCCACCTTCTCTCCCCTCCACCCTGTACCCCCTCTCCCACCCACATTCCCCCCCTTTAGTTCATGTCCATGTGTCACACTTATGAGTTCTTTAGCTTCTACATTTCCCATACTATTCTTGCCCTCCCCCTGTCTATTTTCAACCTACATTCTATGCTACTTATTCTCTATACCTTTTCCCCCTCTCTCCTCCTCCCACTCCCCTGTTGCTAACCCTCCACGAGATCTCCATTTCTGTGGTTCTGTTCCTGTTCTAGTTGTTTGCTTAGTTTCTTTTGGTTTTGCTTTAGGTGTGGTTGTTAATAATTGTGAGTTTGCTGTCCTTTTACTATACATGTTTTTTTCTTTATCTTCTTTTCTTAGATAAGTCCCTTTAACATTTCATAAAATAAGGGCTTGGTGATGATGAACTCCTTTAACTTGATCTTATGTGAGAAGCACTTTATCTGCCCTTCCATTCTAAATGAGAGCTTTGCTGGATAGAGCAATCTGGGATGTAGGTCCTTGTCTTTCATGACTTGGAATATTTCTTTCCAGCCCCTTCTTGCCTGTAAGATCTCTTTTGAGAAATCAGCTGACAGTCTGATGGGAACTCCTTTGTAGGTTACAATTTCCCAAGACAAGTTGATGCTGCTTGTCCAGAGACCACACTTTGAGAATCTCTGCTGTTTACAGTAGATTTGATGCCATTCATAGGGATTTGTCTGTCTTAAGCTAACAATGATGCTTCCCTGTGCTGTCAGAAACCAAACTTCATTTTATAAATGTGTCCATTGCTGTTCTTTTAGTCACTAAAGTTGGCTACCACATAGTATGGACTGGGATAATTCCACTCATTATGAACCTTTTTATTCATTTATAATCAATCACTGAACTTAAGTACTTTTTTGCAAGGGAAGCATTCATCTCTTCACTCAGTGCCTCCAGGGAAGAGGAAATGATGCAAGTGAATGTCTTGTATCATGTAAACACTGGGTAGTCTTTTCTAAAGCACACGCACTTCTAAGTCATCACTACTTGCTTTTAAAATTTTTATGCAGACAAAAAAATAAAAATAAATAAGTAAAATAAAATTTTATGTAATGTCTTTTATTTAAAATACAACCACATCATCAAATATTTTCTTCGTGGCATTTTTAAAAGTGACTGACAGTCGCTGTGTATTTATCACAGCTTAGAAAACTCTGATCCGAGCTGAATTTTAACTTATTATACTTTAACTATCATTGCTGTGCTCAAGAAGCAAGAAATTATTTACCTTTCCATCTAACTGTAAGTTCTACCACCTCTTGAGTTATGAAGTGGTGTGAGGGTACTTTAAATCTTTCTAGCCATTGACCTCTAGCCCTTTTCATTCTTGTGGTGGGGAGATGGTTCTTTTCATTCCTTTTATTTACTTTTAATGACTTTTAAGCCCTCTATTTTCCCAAACTATGTCACATCTGAAAAAAAAAAACAGATTACCTGAGCCCTTCCTTTTCACAAGATGACAGCAGACCCAGGTGTGCTGATCAGATAGAACCAGGTCAAACTAATACCAGTGCCAAGAATGGACATCGTCTTCAACAGGAATATGGGTAACATCTGTGTGTTCAAAACAGACAAGAGGCAAGCTGTGTTTTTCTCTCAATCAGTAAAAGTGAAAGTAAGGTGGTGTGTGGCCATTAGGCTGGAGAGACCTCTAGGTCTCTGAACTTCACTCACAGCCTCCACCTTTCATAACAGATGCATTAAGCCTGTTTCCTTATCTGAATATGGATTTACTGAATTGGTTGTTTTTTTTAATTTTAGAATAGTTCAAACTTGTAGCACTTAGAGCTTTTAAGAAGGAAAAGGGTGGGATTTGGGTATATCTAAATAAGTACAAAAGAACAAAAATTTTATTACCCCAATAACACAAAGAAATGTTTTAAACAAAAATGTTAGAAGACAAGTCTACCATTTCTATCATGTCACCAAAAATACCTACCATTCCTCAGCTTTCCCCCACCATTTATTTCCTCCATAACCTCTGTGCTCTGCTCTGTACCTGAGTGCTGGTTTCAGAGGAACTGGTGAAATAAAGGGGTGGTGAAGGCCAGGCTGGAAAGAGGGAAAAGCTATAAGATTTTTTTAAAAAACAGGCTTTAAGAGTTCTTTCTCATTCAGTGCTTAAATGCAGAATCCCTTCATTTTATTGGGTTCAGAAACAAGTAGAACTGTCTTGCAGTGAATTTCTTCAAACACATAGCCTACCAGAATTTTTATTTAACTGCATCTTGAGATAAGCCTAGACTTTATCCTTAAAACACAAAGCTTGCATCCTGGATGAAAAGACACAGAATGCTGTGTTACAGTCCTTCTGATAGAAGTACCAGCAAGCCATATCAGGAAACAGCAGTTTGTGTCTAGAATATCACAAGGAGGAAAGTTAGTAGACTTTGCCAGACACCACCTAAGTATTTTCTAACCTAGCCACATTTCCTGGCACTCTGCTTCTCAAACTTTCATGTGCCAATGAATCACCTAGGAATCTTGTTAAAATGCAGATTCTGATTCAGAATAAGCTTCCAGCAATGCCAGTGCATCCCACTTTGAGCAACAAAGACCTAGAAGTCTGTTTCATATCTGAAAACACTACCTGGCATGAGAGGGTTAGTGAATAGATTTATTCACTAGAGCAGGAGGGGAAGAAAGGGAGATGGCAGATAGCAAAAGAAAAATAGGGACCCAACTACAAGTGACAAGAAAAAGGCAGGTGGAACTTGGTATCCAGAGAATAATATAACAAATAGCAGGAGGTAGCCCAGGCAAGCAAGCAGTAGCAAACTAGAGTGTCATGATCATTTGAAAGGGTGATACACGCAACGGGGAATCTCAAAAATATCAGATACATGCACAGGCAGGCAGCTGAGAAGCAGATACCTAGCTATATAACTAAATATAGAATTGGAGGTGAAGGAGGGAGAGGGGAAAAGGGAGATATGGGTCCTTGCAAAAACAAGAAGATTGTGGGGAACTGAGACACAGACTCAAACCAAGGACAAGAAAACAAGGGTCCATTTACCCAAAGTGGAGCTTAGAAACATGGTTGAGTTATGAAAACTCAGTTATGAAAACTCAGTTATGAAAACTCAGCCTTAAAGAAACTAATATTTAATTCAAAGTACAGTCCATGTGGCAGGCACTGTTGCAAAGGGCTTTGTCTTTACTATGTCCTGTTGTTCCCACCAATACCTATGCCAGGCTTTATTACTCCATTTGGGACAAGCATCTGAGATTCACAGGGATTGTACGCTTACCTAGGGTTCCTCACTAATAAATGCAAAGCAAAGGCCTCACATTCTATGGTCCTCTTTCTATGACCCCACACATGACCCTAGCAACACATTGATGAAGTAAACTATACTAGCTCAGGGCTCCTGAAATCTACCCTCAGATTTAAGGAAGGAGGAGGGCCTTCAGTGGAGTAAGTGGCCTGAACTAAAGATGAAAAGGTGCAGGTGCCAGACATTGCATGACATAACAAAGAACTGCTCTTTCCTAAGGCTACAATTCAGAATTGTGATTGTGCCAAAAATAATCCAGTCTCTTTGTTAACTCTTCTACATCATCTCAGGTCATATAGGAAGAACCCATACCTTAAGCTCTGGGCTTGTCAGCAAGTGGTTGAGCATGAAAAGTGTTGAAAAAAGACAGGAAAGATATTACTAAGGCCACACTGTCCCCTCCTTACCCTGACCTTGCCCTTGTTTCTCTATTCATCTCTGTGGTGACTGTCCCTGGACTTCTCGTGAAGGAAACATAATGACTCCATTGCAGCATACTCAAGAGACTGTCAGTCACATGGATGTGTTGATGAGTACCCTTCAGCAGAAATGAACATAAACAGACTGAACCTAGTTTGAGGAGAAAGAAGTCAAGGTAGACATGGTAGGAACATGCAGATTACCTTACTAACCCCACTGTATCCCATGCATGGTTTTCTGCATGCTGCAGGCTGGAACCATAAAGACTACTTGCTAAGACTCCTTAGAGTGCAGAACTGCCCACCACAGCACTTCCAATGAGCAGAGATTACCTCAAGAGCTGGAGACCACATACCGCAGTTGGTGAGGGGATGTCTGTGGGGTGGCGATGCAAATGGTTGCAGATATCCCCGTGGTTTGTCTTGGCTTTACAGATATCAAGAATCTTCCTGGTATGGATCCTGATAAAAGCAGTGTGGTTCTAAAACCAGCAGCTGTGGAAGCAGCTTCTTGCTTCCCCAGCTCTCCGGAAAGAACAGTACCTCCTTTGGTGGGCCACTTCTGTGGGCTTGTTTGGGGAGTAGTCCTGAAACCTTGGCCTGGAGCCTGCTCCTCTCTCTACCAACTACTTTGTAAGGACCTAATTTTTGTATTAAATCCCTTTCTTCTTAAACTAGTTAGAATGGATTCTCTTCTCTGCAACTGAACCTTGACTAATCCAGAAGGAATTTACAATAGTGACACTGGGATGTCACATAGAATTGGGGTAATAAAGAAGTCAGAGTGCAGAGAATAAGTAGCATAGATGGTAGGTAGAAAATAGACAGGGGGAGGGCAAGAATAGTATGGGAAATGTAGAAACTAAAGAATTTATGATACATTGGCATGAACTAAAGGGGGGGAATGTGGGTGGGAGAGGGTGTGCAGGATGGAAGGGAATGAAGGGGGAAAATGGGACAACTGTAATAGCATAATCAGTAAAATATAATTAAAAAAAAGAAGTCAGAGTATACTTTTCCCCCTTACTCTCCATGTATGTGTACATCTCTCTCTCTCTTCTACTTCATTCTTCCTTCTCAGTAAATCTTCTTTCTCTGCTAACCAGCACTTTGAGTTCTCCTCTCCCTGACACTCTTGTTCAGAAGTGAAGAACAGTCCTTTAATCCTAATTCCAAATTCCTAAGGAAAAGAATCTGTTTGACAGAGTTTAGGCTAGATGTTTACCCCTGGTTTATATGGTTACTATTTCAGTTACAAAACCCTGTGAAGTTTTCAGTCATTTAATAATCCACATTTACAATTAAGGAGACTGAGTCTTAGGCAGTTTACATGACTTCCCCCAAATCACACTATGGTTAAGCAGAAGGTTTAAGATTGACAGCCATGTCTCCTGACCTCAAATTTAATGTTCATTTCACTATGCTATCACTGCCTCTTTAGCATTTCTAATTATATCTATGCAGTTCTTTACAATTTACAATGTGTTTTTATATACTCTACCTCATTTAATCATTCCAACAGTCCCATTATTATTGTTATTACCATTTTACAAAGGAGAAAATTGATGCTGAAAAAAGTTAAGGTGCCAAGGTTCAAACCTCCATCTTCTGGTTGTTACAGGAATTAATGTTGGTGTGGGATGGGAGAAGACAAAATGTCTATGGAGCATTTCCACTCCCCACTGTTTGTGTGCCATGCAGATATCTGATTACTTGTGGTATAGTGACGAAGTCCAGGCTCCACTCTTCTGTGCAGAAATCTTGCCCATCAGGAAAAGCTCTGGCAGCTCCTTCCTGGTCAACATCAGGCCCAGTTCAACCCATTGCATTTCTGACAACTACTTAAGAACTGTTTTAAAACCCCAACATATTCTTTGCTGTTTAATAGTTTACTCTTTTAATTCCCTAAACCTCACTCTATGGCTTGTTTCAATATCTTTTCTGCTATAATATCACTGTATAACAAAATTCTTTGTTCCTAAGTTCACACAGACATCTATAATGATTGTCTGGAATGACCCTACTGTAATTTCTGTGAATGGTAAAGCTGAGTTTTTGTTATCTTGGCTTTCTAGAGAGAGAGAGAGAAGAAAGAAAAACATTTAGGAGACATGGGAGACAATCTGGAGAGCAAAGAATGGAATGGTCTGAAGCTAAACTGTATTTTCTTGGGAGTCCAAATGCCAAGGGACCAAGGCTTTGGAAGAGGCCAATGTGAGAAACATCCACTTTGTCAAGGCCCTAAGCCTAGAAAGTTCAGCCATGGGGGGCAAGAATCAGCAACAGAGAGGATCTTCCACTTGTTTTTTGGATTTTTTCTGATCTTTGCAGGTTTTCTCCACTTTGTTCATTTTGTGATTATCTTAATTTTAAAACTAAAATACTAAATGGGTTCATTTTACCTGGAACACTATAACTGGCCCTCTTTTTAGGATTCCATTTTATGGCCAAGCCCATTAGACGTCTGAGGGGAAAGGATGGAGACTTTCTTTTCCTCCCCATCTACGAGGAAGTCCCTAAAAAGAACCTTAGGGGTTTCTTGGCACACAATTGGAAAACCACTGCCAATTCTTTTAGTTTTGTGCATGATTCTGTGATCCCAAACACCTCAGATGAGTAACAGAAGTCTGATATCAGAGAATGAGAAAAAGAGCAAAATAATTTTTTTATTCTCCCACCACTACCTACCACATCCCCCCTCCCTTTTTTCCTTCTTCTTATTTCCTTCTCTCCTTAATATTTCTCCTCTATGTTTTTACCAAGCTATGACAAAGTTCAAACTGTGGGTTTGGAGAATCATGCCAGATGTCCTAGAAAAGTCATACTCAACACCCCCACACATACGCAAATGATGTTTTGGGAAAGAAATATTCAAGGGTTTTTAGTCAAGATCTCTGATCAGCACCAAATCCACAGTAGCTTAGCCTTGGTTTGCATACCAAGTTTATACATTCTATTTCTGTTATTATTTGCATTTGGCAAAGTTTATACCCATGGAAAGCACAGTAATTACATGTCTTTATCTTAAGAAACTTGGATTTTCTTTCTAAAAAGCTAAAAATAAAAATAACTGAACATCTCTAAATCTAAAATGATGGAGTTATAATCCAAACCACTAAGTAAAGGGGTTAAAGTTGTAACTTAATGAGACAAGCTTGGACTTTCTGAAGGTGCTATTTGTTAGGGTGACCATTATGTAAAGGCTTTGTAGCCTAGTTTGGTGGCCTCAGTGCGCAATCCAATAGTGATCACATAGAAACTGTCAGGTCTAGAAAAGCTGGATGTCAGATCAAGCTGAGGTCATTTTAGCCCTGCAATCAGGACATGAGCTCTGGAAGATAAAGTGTGAATGCTGGCAGATCTGGAAATCCAGAGGTGCCTCTGGCAAATTGCCTCCATCTTGGAGAAGACCTAGAAAGAACATCTGAAATTTCAGGTAACTCCCAAAGGGACAGGATCACCCTAATAATCACCTCATCTCTGATATTATGAAGCCCATGAATCTGATTTGATTCTTTCCAACTGGTATATATATAGTTTCTGGGTAAAGTTTGCATTTAGGATTCTCCAAAATAAGTTTTAGGTATCCTGTGTATTTTTCATTTTTTATAAGGTATCCTCAGCTTTCTTTGTATACTACTTTGTATTTCTAAGCCCCTTTTCACTGAGATTCTCAAACTACAAACCCTGATTAAACCAACCTTGCAACTTCCACATGGGGAGTTGACATGGGGAGTGATACTGCTGAAAAAAAAATCATGAAAGTTGAATGGATTGGCCAAAGCATATTATCAAATCCACAGTTTGGCTTGAGAATAAAACCCAGAGAATTCAGAGACTTCTGACTCTCCTAACAATCACACCACCAGATGTAGGTGTTTTTCCCTACTTGTAAGAAAAATTTTATTTATATTATCCTCATGTGACATGACCTGAAAGGAGGTGATAGAACAAAGGAGAGAAATAAGGCATGTGATTTTATCTTTGCCTAAAAGTAAATACTCCCAGACTCTCTACTGCTTGGCATCTCCAATTTTTTAATCTCTGATCTATGAGCTAAAGACTCTTTCAACAGAGAAAAAGAAGCTACTGACTTCCACATCAGCCTCCAAGAAAAACACTCATGGAAGATTGAAGCAGGCATCCCAAACACCCTTGCAATTCTTCTATTTAAAAAAAAAAGACAGAGATAGTTTCTCTTCCTTCTTCTTGCTGGAAATAGCTCAGATATCTAGATTTGACCTTCAAGTTTTATATTATTTTTTAGTACAATGACCTGGTCAGTTGGTTGAGGGAGTCTGACAACTTGCTGAGAACACTTACCTTGGCTCAGTGAGGAGAAGTTAACACCACAGGGTAACATCTCACTGGCCTTCTGTGAACAGACTTCACACTCCTGTCTGTGGGCAGTGAAAAACCACTCTCCATGTTGCCATTTTTATTTGTAAAGTCAGCAGAGTTGAGCTTGAGCCTGCTCTTTCACCCACACAGCTACAGGTACTGCGTGACTAAGCAGGATGAAATGACCATGCAGGGGACTCCTAATACCTCTTAATATCCCTTTGTTTCTATAGATGCTCCCCTTCTTGGCAGCCAAATCCTTGCTAATTAGCCATCTGTTTACTTTATTTCTATGACTAACAATTTTCATTTGATGAAAAACAAGGCCAGCAGTCAAGGCCCCTGTCACAAAGAGATTAGTTTGAATTTTATTTCCAGGAACAGAGCACTACTTCCAGCATCCCCCTTTTAAAAGAAGTGTTAGTTTGTTACCACATTCTATCAAACTGAAACAGCCCTCTCTCTAATGTGCCTATTCTGTTGCACCGCAATATTTCATACAAGTGTTAATCAGAATACTCAGGTACTCCATAACCACATGCACACACAACCATTAGATTGTATGAGTGAAATAAAATGGAATGCCTGGACAAAACTTCTCTAAACACCAACCTAGACCTCCTGCAAGCTTTGATCAGCTACTATACAGATGCTATTCTGTAGTTAATGAAGGAACCAGATTGCCCTCAGTCATTTGAGAAACAAACAGGGGTGTAGACATCATTTCAAACATCCTAGGTGTTTCTCATTAAATACTTCCTTTTTCCATCCAACCAGTCAACACTAAAGGGGACAAACTGCCTTCTGGCTTTATGTAATCTATAAAAGCTGAACTGAAGGGCATACAATTCTTCAAGTATTAGAAGACAGGCCTTTGAGCAGCTTTTTTTTTTTTACTATCATTAAGAAGGAAATAAGAAGAATGGGCTTTGAAGAAGAGACATGTCTAAACAAAATATTAATGTTCTTTTCTCTTTTGCCTTTCTAAGTATAAAACATTCTCCCTAAACAGCCTAAACCCCAGATCCTCAAATTGGGATTGTTAAAGAAGGTATACAAATATTGGGTTGAGCCATAGGAAATCGCCAATAGTCAACCTTTTACCTAAAACATGACAATTTCCTATAGTTGTTCTACTAAAAAAGGTTACAACTTACTTTTGTTTTCTTGTTTTTTACATTATTTTTCATTGATTATGCTATTACAGTTGTCCCAATTTTTCCCCCTTGGCCCCCTTGACCCAGCACACCCCCACTCCCTCAGGCCATCCTCACACCATTGTTCAAGTCCATGAGTCATTCATATAAGTTCTTTGGCTATACCATTTCTTATATTGTATTTTACATCCCCATGGCTCTTCTGTACATGGCTGTTCTGTAACTACCTATTTGTACTTCTTTTATTGTTTTTATTTTTTTATTGTTGTTCAAGTACAGTTGTCTCCATTTCCCCCCAAACCCCAACAACCCAACCATCCCCAACTCCCACCCCTGATCCCACCCCCCTTAGTTTTGTCCATGTGTTCTTTATAGTTGTTCCTGAAAATCCTTCCCCTTTTCCTCCATTATCTCCTCTCACCTCCCCTCTAGTTACTGTCAGTTTGTTCTTAATTTCAGTGTCTCTGGTTATATTTTGCTTGCCTGTTTGTTTTGTTGATTAGGTCCCTCTTATAGGTGAGAACATATGGTATTTGTCTTTCACTGCCTGGCTTATTTCACTTAGCATAATATTCTCCGGTTCCATCCATACTGTCGCAAAAGGTAGGAGCTCTGTCCTTCTTTCTGCTGTGTAATATTCCATCATGTAAATGTACCATAGTTTTTTGATCCATTCATTTACTGATGGGCACTTAGTTTGCTTCCAGCATTTGGCTACTGTGAATTGTGCTGCTTTGAATATTGGGGTGCATAGGTTCTTTTGGATTGGTGTGTCATGACTCTTAGGATATAATCCCAGCAGTGGAATTGCTGGGTCAAAAGGCAAGTCCACTTTTAGTTTTCTGAGGAAATTCCATACTGTTTCCCACAGTGGCTGCACCAGTCTTCATTCCCACCACCAGTGCACTTGGGTTCCCTTTTCTCCACAACCTCTCCAACACCTTTGTTTGTTGCTTTGTTTATGACATCTATTCTGACCACTGTGAAGTGGTATCTCATTGTGGTTTCAATTTTCATCTCTCTGGTGGCTAGTAATGCTGAGCATCTTTTCATATGTCTCTGGGCCCTCTGTATATTCTCCTTGGAGAAGTGTCTGTTCAAGTCCTTTGCCTATTTTTTAATTGGGTTGTTTGTCTTCTTGATGTGGAGTCATGCAAGTTCTTGATATATTTTGGAGATAAAAACCTTGTCCAAGGTATCATTGGTAAATATGTTTTCCCATACAGTTGGTTCTATTTTCATTTTAATGCTGTTTTCTTTAGCCATGCAGAAGCTTTTTATTTTGGTGAAATCCCATTTGTTTATTCTTTCCAGTATGTTCCTTTCTCTATGTCCCTTGGACATATTGGTGAAAATATTGCTGCATGGAATATTTGAGATTTTCCTACCTATGTTCTCCCCTAGGACTTTTATGGTGTCATGACTTATATTAAAGTCTTTTAACCACCTTGAATTTATTTTTGTATATGGTGTAATTTGGTGATCAAATTTCATTTTTGTGTATGTAGCTGTCCAGATATCCCAACACCATTTGCTGAAGAGGCTATTTTTATTCTATTTTATGGTTCTGCCCCCTTTGTTGAATATTAATTAACCATAGAGACTTGGGTTTGTTTCTGGGCTCTCTATTCTGTTGCATTGGTCTATGTGTCTGTTCTTATGCCAGTACCAGGATGTTTTGATTACAGTGGCCTTGTAATACAGTTTGATATCAGGTGTTGTGATCCCTCCTACTTTGCAATTTTTTCTCAAAATTGCTGAGGTTATTCAGCCTATTTGTACTCCTTAATCCCCTTACCTCTTTATCCATTCCCCCAGATATCTTCCCATCTGGCAATCATCACAACAGTCTCTGTAAAACTTCTGGCCAAGATGGAGGCATAAGTAGATACACTTTGCCTCCTCATACAACCAAAAGAAGGACAACAACAAATTTAAAAACAAAAAATAACCAGAACTGCCAGAAAATAGAATTGTATGGAAGCCCAAAAATCAAGGAGTTAAAAGAAGAAATATTCATCCAGACTGGTAGGAGGAGTGGATATGGACAGCTGGAGTGCAGACGACATGCAACAAGGTGGCAGCTGGAGGACGTGGAGGGCAAGGTGGTGGCTGGTGGCCCCACATTTGCCTGATGATAAACTGGGAGGAAAGCTGGGAGCAAGACAGACCACACAACCCAGGGTTCCAGCATGGGAACATAAAGCCTTAAAACCTCTGCTGTAAAAACCTATGGAGGTTGAGGCAGCAGTAGAAACTCCCAGGCTCACAGGAGAGTTCATTGATAGGCCTACAGTGTCCTAGAACATACATAAACTTACCCACCTGGGAATCAGCACCACAAGGGCCCAACTTACTTGTAGGTCGTGGGGAAAATGACTAAAAGTGGGGTAAGAGCTGAGCAAGCTGTGTTGTTCCCTCTCTGACCCCTCACCCACATAAGCACCACCACCCAGAGATGCAGGTAGCCCCACTCTGGTGAATACCTAAGGCTCTTCCCCTTACAATGTAACAGCTGTCCAAGACAAAGAAATATAGCCCAGATGGAAGAACAGATCAAAACTCCGGAAATGAAACTAAGTGACAAGGAGACAGCCAACCTCAGATGCAGAGTTCAAAACACTGGTAATCAGGATGCTTACAGAAATGGTTGAGTATGGTCACAAAATGGCGGGAAAAGTGAAGGCTATGAAAAGTGAAATAAAGGATAATGTACAGAGAACCAACAGTGAAGGGAAGGAAACAGTACTCCAATCAACAATTTGGAGCAGAAGGAAGAAATAAACATTTAACCAGAACATAATGAAGAAACAAGAATTTAAAAAATGAGGAGAGGCTCAGGAACCTCTGAGACAACTTTAAACATTCCAATATCCAAATCAGAGGGATGCCAGAGAGAGAAGGGGAAGAACAAGAATCGTAAAACTTATTTGAAAAAATAATGAAGGAGAATGTCCCCAATCTGGCAAAGGAAATAGACTTCCAGGAAGTCCAGGAAGCTCAAAGAATCCCAAAGAAGTTGGACCCAAGGAAGCACACACCAAAGCACATCATAGTTACATTACCCAAGATTAAAGAGAAGGAGAGAATCTTAAAAGCAGCAAGAGAAAAGGAGACAGTTACCTACAAGGGTATTCCCATAAGATTATCAGCTGATTTTTCAGAAGAAACCTTGCAGGCAAGAAGGGGCTAAAAACAGACCTAAGAAAAAATAAAAACAAACCTAAAAAAACCTAAAACAAACAAAAACAAACTAAGCAAACAACTAGAACAGGAACAGGATCACAAAAATGGAGATCACATTGAAGGATTTCAGGGGGGTGTGGGATGGGAGAGAATGGGGGGAAAGGCACAAGAAGTAAGAAGCATAAATGGTAAGTACAAAACAGACAGGGGGAGGTTAAAATAATATAGGAAATGGAGAAGCCAAAGACTAATATGTATGACCCCTGGACATGAACCAAGGGGTGGAGGGAGGGAGGGACACTGGTGAGAGGGGCAGTGCAGGGCAGAGGGGGATAAAGGGGAGAAAAAATGGAACTGTAATTGCGTAATCAGGCAAATATACTCAAAAAAATAAATAAATAAATATTTGTTTAAAAACTCTCTGTATCCATGATTCTGTCTCTGCTCTTTTTGTTTGCTTCATTTTTTTAAAATTCAATTGTTGATAAATATGTATTTATTGCCATTTTATTTTTCATAGTTTTTATCTTCTTTTTTTTAAATAAGTCCCTTTATCATTTCATATAATAATGGTCTGGTGATGATTAACTCCTTTAGTTTTTTCTAGTCTGGGAAGCTCTTTACGTGCCCTTCCATTCTAAATGATATCTTTGCTGGGTAAAACAATTCGGCTGTAGGTCCCTGCTTTTCTTGATTTTGAATATTTCTTGCCAATCCCTTCTAGCCTGCAAAGTTTCTTTAAAAAAAAAATCAGCTGATAATCTTGGGATGCCCCTGTAAATAATTAACTGCTGTTCTTTTTCTGATTTAAGATTCTGTCTTTATCTTTAACATTTGGCATTTTAATTATGATGTGTCTTGGAATCGGCCTCTTGGTACCTATCTTGTTTGGGACTGTCTGTGCTTCCTGGACTCGCACATGTATTTCCTTCACCATATTAGGGAAGTTTTTCTTAATGTATTTTTTCAAATACATTTCCAATTTCTTGCTTTTTCTCTTCTCCTTCTGGCACACCTATGATGTGAATGTTGGAAAACTTGAAGTTGTCCCATTTGCTGCTTACACTGTCCTCATTGTTTTTGGATTCTCTTTTTTTCTTGTTTTCTGATTGCTTGATTTTTACCTTCTTATGTTCCAAATCATTGATTTGATTCTCAGCTTCATCCACCCTACTATTGTTTCCCTGTAAATTGTTCTTTATTTCAATTAGTTTATCCTTCACTTCTGACTAGATCTTTCTTATGCTGCTGAGGTCCTCACTAAGTTCCTTGAGTAACCTTATAAACAGTGATTTGAACTCTGCATCTAGTAGATTGCTTATCTCCATTTTGTTTAGTTCTTTTCCTGGAGTTTTAATCTGCTTTTCCATGTTTCTTTGTCTCCTCATTTTGGCAGCCTTTGTGTATTTGTTTCTATGTATTAGGTAGAACTGCTATGTCTCCCTGTCTTGGTAGCCTGGCTTCATGTAGTAGGTGTCCTTCAGTGTCCAGTGGCACAGCCTTCCCTAATCACCTAAGCTGAGTACTCAAGTTTGCCCTCCATGGGTCTGAGTAGACCTTCCTCTTGCAGTTGAGATTTAATTGGCATTGGCAGGTCAATGAAAAGGACTTACCCAAGCCAATCAGCTGCAAGAACTGGCTGTGACCACTGACCACCCAACCTCTGTCCTCCACGGAGGATCAGCTATGCAGGGGTGTTGTGGTGGTGCTCTGATGTGGTCTGTAGTTGTCCACTGGGTATGCAGACTCTGTGATTTCCTGGATGGTGCAGGCCAAGGTCAGCCCTGACCTGTGTTCTGCCTAGGGCCAGCCTACATGAGCTATAAAGCAGGCTGAGATATCTGCTACTTGTGCTTGACTTAGATATTCCCAGGTGAAACCATACTATGAATCTAGGCTGGCTGCTGCTAGTGCCAGGCCTGGGGCCACTTAGCAAGAATTAAAGGGGCTAAGGGCTCACTGAGGCTGGCTGTTACTTGTTTTATAGGATTTAGGAGGCTGTGAAGTATGAACCATTGATGCTTAGTTGTGAAGACTAGCCATTCATATGGAAAAGTCAGTTACCAGTTTGGGTGGGCATATAAATTGGGTGGGATGAAGTTTCAGGGGCTCTCCAGGGCAGGGCAAACAGTGTTAGCCAGGTTGATGGAGTCTCAGATATGGCACAGGCCTCCTGGCACTGAGGCTCTGTAGGTGGTGGTCCCAGAAAGGGGAAATGGCCTCTATCTGCCTTTCTGTCTGAAAGAAAACTGTCCTCCAGCTCTTGCCTTGATGCCATGTACTTCACTTCCTCACAATATGCCACTAATGCCTTTCAAGCAGCTCCCCTGGTTCTGAAGCTCAGAGACAGTGAATCTGAGTAAGTCCATGTGTGAGTTCTTTAAAGGGAACTGGTGGAGGCTCCAACAGTTTCTTCCACCAACTCAGTCCCCACTGGTTTTTGTAACCAGAAGTTATGGGGTCTTATCTTCCTGGAACTGGAAATCTGGGCTGTGGGGCTTGGTGTGAGGCTGGGACTCCTTGCTCCTGAGATATCCCTCCCAAATTTTTATCCACCACACATGGATGTGGAATAAACCCATTCTGCTTCTTCACCCCTCCTACCAGTGGATGTGGTTTCTTTAATTCTGTACTTGTCAGACTTCCATTCAAGTCCATTTCTGATTCTTCTAAGTAATGGTTGTTCTATATTTTAGTTGTAATTTTGATGTGGTTGCACAAGGAGGCAAGCAGTGCTTACCTATTCTGCCATCTTGACTGACAGTCAATTAACAGCTTTCTTTTGACATACAAAATATAATTTTGCAACAAGACAATGGCTTAAAAGCAATACAATCTCAACAGAGTAAGGGATTTATAAATTTACTTATTTGACATATCAAGAGCTAAATAACAGGGTTTTCTCTCAAATTTTCATCTACCTTTAAGGCCCAGGCATAAGCTGGAATCAACCTAGTATGAGATATTCTGGAGCCTCAACATACTGTTAGAAATATAAGGGAAAGAAGGTGAATTAACCAGGAGGGCTATAAAGTTTCCTCAAGAGACTTAAAGGAAAGAGATAGATCACTATCTTTCTAAAATGCTGGGAGGAGTTGAATTAGATAATTCCAAACAGAAGACAAGAAGAGCAAATAAGCAACAAAAATTTTGAGAATAGAGGAGGTTGATCCTAACCTTGAGTTGGGATCCAGAAGGGCAAAGAAGTGGAGCCATAAACAGAAAGAGGTTCTGTGGAACATAGTTGAGTTACATGACTACTTGTGGTCTCAGTACAGATGAGGTGAAAGATTGGAGAAGTAGACCAGTAATAATTACATTTATGTAGGACAATCTTTCTCTGAGAATATCCAAATGATTTTTCATGTACACATAAATGCTGGACTTAATAATACTTGCTTATTGAGCTTCATTACATTCTCAGGAAACTGGAAGAGCACAAACCATAATGAGACAGGTATAATCTAGTCACATGGGACCTCGCTGGGAATAGCAAGTATCTGGCACACATAGCCCAATTCTTCCCCCTACACCCATTGCAGACATTACTACAGTCAATCCTGGCACTCTACCACAGGAGCCAGAAGGAAGCCTCAGGATCCTCCTCAAAATAGATTCCAGGAAGCTTCTACCAAGTCCTGTGAAATAAAACCAGAAATGAAGCCTATTTTCCATAGCCCCTGTGAGTTCCCCTTCTGTGTATTTGTTGACTCCACTGTCTCCTCCTATATGATCTTTCCTCCCCCTTGAAACTTCTTCAGCCTCACCCAGCCCTTCCTGCCACCCCCTCATCCAATACCCTTTCCCATTATAATGTAAATTCCTTAAATGCAGGTATCTTCCTTTTATTCATTAGTAAATTCTTAAGGCCCTAGTACAGTGCTTGGCACAGGAGTAGAGCTCAACAGACATCAATGGAATGAATGAGTAATGGATGAATGAATCTTTACTTGTTCAGTTCACACATCACCTCTGTATTGAACCCTCCCTAGCCCTTCCAGCCAGAAGCCCCCTCTTTCTCCTCTCACTTCATGTAGGCACACAGTATGAATATCTCTACCCAACTTACACCTCCTGTAGAACCTCAATCAATATTTGTTAAATGAAATTAGAATAAGAAGACACCAACTAAATAATTAAAATAATGTACCTCACAGGTATGTGGTACTTTTTCAGATATGTATTTCATTTCATTTCATTTCATTCAACCCTGTGAGCTGAATAGAACAGAAATTATCTCCATTTTATACATGGGAGAGCAAAGGCACTGAAGTGGGTTTTCCATGGTTTATGTCAGAGGTAGCATCTGTCTGCTCAGTGCTCTTTCTAATAGATAATTTGATATACCATTTACTCCAGTTGAGAATATTTTTATATTCTCCAATTCTACAGGTTTTGAAAATATAAACTTGTTATATAATTGTAGTTATATTTGAGTATTTCAATAAATGTTTTTAAAAGAAAACTAGTTTTTGAAGCCCAAAAAGTATTGCTATTTTGTCTCTATTTTGTAGTTACTAATTAATAATGCTCATATTGCTCAGAACCCTCATCCCTGAGTGATTTGCTTACCCTTACAACCCTCTCTGAAGAAAGTAAGAGACTTTGGGTTTTTCTCCTTAGTTTTATTTTTTATCTATATTTTAAATATGTATGCATTTAATTTTTAGAGGGAGGGGAAGGAAGGGAGAAAGAGAGAGAGAGAAACAGAAACATGAAGAAAACATCAAGAGGAACAAGAGGAAAACATCAAGAGAAACAAGAGGAAAACATCAATCAGCTGCCTCTCACACATGCCACAACCACCAGTGACTGAACCAGCAACCCAGGCATGTGCCCTGAACAGGAATCAACTGGCAACCTTTCACTTTGCGAAAGCACACCTAACCCACTGAGCTACACCACTCAGGGCTATTTTTTATTTTTATTAGTTTCATTTTGCCTTTTTAATATTCTAAAATGACAACTTCCATGCTGGTTAATCACTTAAGGTTAATAATAACTACTCATATTCATGGTATTGCCATGTCTATTATTCTTTTTATTTGCTCACCCCAGAGGAATAGAGTGAATTTTTTAACCCCCAATTGACAGATGAAAAAAATGATGCATAAAGGAGGGAACTGACTTGCTGAAAATCATTCAATCAGTTAGTGACACAGTGACTAATAAACCCAATTCTTTTGAACCCAGTTCCTATGCTCTTTCTGCTCAAACTGATGGCCTTTATGTGAGGTGTCACATCACTCAGGCCCAAGGGTGCAGACGGGAGAACTGAGACAAAGAGCTTTGCTGCCTCTTCACGCCAGCCCCACAAGGACACTGGAACCCACACAGCAGTGTCCTTTCCTGTTCCAATGTCACCTAGCTCACAATCTTCACCAGGAAGGTGCAGGCTGTGCTAAACTGCCCTGCTGCCCTGCAAAGTGAATGGCAACATCAAAGAGATAACGTAGAAAGCAGAAATCTCATTCCCTTGCTGCCTGAAGGTAGAGAAGAAAGCATCCTTGGGGCTCCTCCTTCAAGAGTGGGTTCACCTTCAGAATATAAATACCAATCTCCTTTCCATGACGTCTCCTTTTCTCAAGGCAGACAAAACACACGTTCAGTGGGTAAGACACATGACTCGGGCTTCAATCCTGCAATCAGATATATTTTAAATTCCAGTTCTGTGCAATTTGGCTAACATTAACTTTATTGGATACTTTTTCAAAGTGATGTTAACACCACTATCAACAAGAATGTCAGCTTGCTATAAGAGAGGTGCTTTCCGATAGCAACACAAAGAGAGGCTGAGGCAGGTTTTTCTTGTAACCTATTTATTATTTTTTTATTTTAATTGTTGTTCAAGTACAGTTTTCTGCCTTTTACTCCCATCCCAGCACACTCTCCCAGCCCTCACCACCTCCCTCCATTTTATTTATTAAAAATTTAAGTCATTTTCTCCTTTGTGGGCTTTTTCTTCTACTTTGTATTGGATCACAGCTGTTTGAATGTAAATGTTGCTCAGCCTTCATGGCATCCACACCAGCTGCCAGAGAGGTCCCCTGGAGGTGTGTTGCCCACTTCGGTACTGACAGGGCAGTGAGGGGCTACTGGCTTCACTCACCATCCCAGTAAGGTAATTAAGAACAGGCAGGGTGCCACTGAGGGAGAGCTAGGGTGCGCTCTGCCCTGAGATGGAGGGAGGACTCCTGTGCTTTGTTCTGATCAACCCCGATTGTTGTCCCCATTCATATTGTCCAAACAGACATAGCTGTACCACAGGCATAGCACAGAGCCATCATGGCATTCCACAGCACAACAAAAGTGCTCTTAAGTTAGATAAGTTTGAAAAATACCATGCATACTTTCTGACCCTCTTGGAAAACCATAGAGCACAGCAATATCCAGAAGACTCTGAAAAATGTTTCCCAGTGTTATGGGTTGAATTGTGACCACCTCCAAATGTGTATGTTGAAGTCCTAACCCCCTGTACCTCAGAATATGGCCTTATCTGGAAATAGTCATTACAGGTATGATTAATTAAGAGGAAGTCACACTGCAGTAGGGTGGGCTCCTTATCCAGTCCTCTTTTGTCTACCACATAACACTAAACATGCTCAACATTTATTACTTGGCTTCATGTTCCTTTTGGAATGAGGCAAAGAAATAGAAACAGAAAGAGAGAAAGGTGACAGAAGAAAAGAAAAAGGAGAAAATACAGGAAGAAAGAGGTACTGCTTCTTCTTATAGGGCTCTCATTAATAAGAATTAAAATGATATTTGTAGTAATAACTAAATTTCTTGAGCACTTGCTAATGCCAGCATGGTTGGAATAAAACCTATTCCTCACAATCAGTTAGATGTGGCTCTTTTCTCCAATATACAGATGAAGAAACTAAAACAAAAGATTTGTAGATATCTTGTCTAATGTCACTCAGCTAATAAGCAACCTAACCAGAATTTTGTTCCAGGCAGCCAGCATCCAGAACTCAATTCTAACCTCTTTGCTATACATTTCCATACATTCACTCAAATAATATGGGGAGAATGGTTCTTTGCAACCTGAGGTCAAACAAAGCCTTTCCCTTTTCCAGTGTTTAACCCCCAGTAAAGCTTCTAACAAATGCTTATCACTGTGTCCCAGTGTTTTCCTAGAACTTGGGCTTTGTAGAAAAAGAGTACTTTGATCACTTATATTCTGAGCATCAAGATACGGTTCATTTTATTCAAGTACTTTGGTATATTCAGTTCTTTCTGATCATGTTCCTTTTATAGAGCTTTGCTCTGAGGATCTCTGTTTGCAGTACAAGGAGTGTGCTGGATTAAAGTCCTCACTCAGGCATCAAAATATGTAAGTCTTAGCAACTTTATACATTAAAGCAGAACCACACTATAAAATTTCCACTTGCCCTGCTTCTTGGGTGCAGGGCAAGTGCTGAGCTGTCAGCTCTGGTGTTACAGTCACAGCAAAATCATTGGCTTTTCTGGGCCAGGTTTCATTTCACCGGCCCTGCCCCACTGTCAACACACACATCAAAGGTGGAATCACACCAAGGCTCAAAAATGGGGTAAACATAATATGATGCATTTCAGGTAATTAAATACAGGAACTAATTTTTATAGGTTGCTAACCAAACAGTATTTCCAAGGAAGCCTCAACTCTCTTAATATGACCCCAAACCAACCTTTCTTGTACAAAAAAATTTTTTTTTTCATTTTCTTGAGAGAGAAATAGGGGCCAGCTAGGGAAAAAGTTAAAAGATTAAAGAAATAGTTTGCAAGAATTTAAAATACCCTCTCCTGCAAGACTGAAGAATATGATTTAAAACCTCAAAGATTTTTTGCTTGCCCTGAAGCAAACAGCCACCATACTACTTTAACTGGAATCTTTTTTTACATTACTCATTAACTTCAAGAATAAAAACCTTCTGAATATATCCAATAACTAACAATCGTTCTTTCTTTCTTTCTATCTAAAATGCTTATTCTACAGGGTTTCTTCTTGTAGATACGCTTTCTCTTCCATCTCTTTTTCTTAGCTGGTCAGAATATTAGAAACGTGTGCTCACCCTCTTCTTACATCTTAATTTTTCACATGTGCTCTAAAATGAATTTGATTTGCAACCGAATCTTGGACCACATTATTTAGAAGAAAAAAAGAATGTAATTTCAAATATCACCTCTATTCATATTTTCTGGTTTGGTTTAAAGTATGAGCTGGATGGTACCAGACCAAAGCCAAAGAAGAGTATCGATCCAGTGGATCTAAATCTAAGGTGGGCTGGGATGGGAGTAAAGGGCAGAAAACTGTACTTGAACAACAATGAAAATAAAATAAATAAAATAAATAAGTGTGTTCCTAACAACAGCGAAGCTTTATGTGAGCACTGTAGATACAAAGGACTAGGAAATGAGTCACCTCTGGGAGTCCAAAGTCACTCAGGCTGCATCTGAAATTATATGCCCACACTGATGAAAAAATGTATTAAAAAATATGACACTTTAGCCAATTACATTATTATTATGCCAAATCCAGCAAATTTTTAAAAATCACACCCAAAATCTAAATGTTATCAAGGTAACTATGAGTCTCTCCACCCCCACTGCTCTTCCTCCCATGCTCTGAGGAAGACTTATATCTGAAATGCCCTGAAGCTCTAGTCCAGGTACAAGAGCCCCCTGACTGCTCCCTGTTACTCAGAGTCTAAGCCAGTTTTCTCACCTAGCAGTGTGCATCAGAACCACCTTTCAAGCCTGCATCCCCAGTGGGCTCCACCCCAGTGTTTCTAATTCCGAAGGCCTGGGATGGGGCCCAAGAAAGTGCATTTTTAACAAGCTCCCAGGCAATATGAATCTGCCAATTGTAGGACCACACTTGGAGACCCTCTTATCTTAAACTAACAAGAAAGTGTCAGTTTAATGCCCCAAATATTTATATTGACATTTAGATGTTTTGTTTTCATTCCATGTTTCTCCTGTGTTTTTTTTATTTTTTATTTTAATTGTTCAAGTACAGTTCCTTTTATTCCCATCCCAGCCACCCCACAGCCCTCCTCACCTCCCTCCCATTTCCACCGCCACTCTTGTTTTTGTCGATGTGTCCTTTATACTTGTTCCTATAAACCCTTCCCCTTTTCCCCTGAAATGCCCACCTCTGTACCCTCTGATCACTGTCAGCCTGTTCTCTACTTCAGTGTCTTTGGTTATATTCTGCTTGTTTGTTTGTTTTGTTGATTAGGTTCCTGTTAAAGGTGACATCATATGATATTTGTCTTTCGCCACCTGGCTTATTTCACTTAACATAATGCTCTCCAGTTCCATCCATGCTGTCACAAAGGGTAGGAGCTCCTTCTTTCTTTTTGCTGCATAGAATTCCATTGTGTAAATGTACCATAGTTTTTTGATCCATTCATTGACTGATGGGCACCTAGGTTGCTTCCAACACTTGGCTATTGTAAATTGTGTTGCTATGAACATTGGGGTGCATAGGTTCTTTTGGATTGGTGTTTCAGGGTTCTTAGGATATAATCCTAGCAGTGAAATAAAACAGACACATAAACCAACGGAACAGAACAGAGCCCAGAAATAAATCCTGTGTTTGGTTTCCTATTTTATAGCACATAGAACTGTAAGGATCAGATTAGATGGCTGAGCTACTAGACTGAAGGCTAACTAATCCCAAATTGTGAAAAACCTGTGACAGGTTCTATGACAAGGGGAACTACTTGTGGCTGAAAACCCTGCACCCTTCTGCAAAAAGCCCCACTTGAGAAATAAAATGATGCTCAGTTCAGTGACTTCTGTCCTGAGATCTTCTCCCTGGAAAAGAACATTACATTCCAGCATCATCCAGAAGGAACAGTGCTATCTGGTTCTGAGTGTCATGACCTCTAGGAGTCTCAAGTTGTCTGGGCCACAGGAAAGAAAGGCAGGGAGCTAACTATAGCCCCAAAGATCATGGTGTGGCCTCTGAAGAAAGGCTCTTGTCTTCATTTTCTGCCTTGAAAGCAAAGTATTCTGCATATAGTTTTTGTTGTTGTTGTTGTTGTTGTTGTTGTTATTGTTGTTGTTGTTGTCCATGTGGTTTTTAATGGCACATTCTTTGATGTGTGTGGAGATGAGCACTCTGGCTTAAGTACTTGGTATTTTCCCTCCCAAGGAAGACAGGGTTCAAGAGGTTAGCAGGAATGGTACTTTAATAAGCCCTGTGCCCCTTGACAGACACCCTTGTGTAGCCCATCAGTCACAGTCCTGGTTCTGTTGCTGCCATAGTACCAAATCAGAAAATGCTGCAGGCCAGAGTCTGATGGGAATAAGGAGCCCCAGGTTTCTCCTAAGGATACCTTCAGGTTGCTAAGCCTGCAGTTTCTCATTTCCCTTTGCAGCTAATTACTCCCTTGGCCTGATCCAAACTTCCAAAGGCAACCTTCCCAGAGATCACCAGTGCCTAATCACTAGCACTTCAGAGATCATCATTTGTTTTATTAAATTATTCTGCAGAAAACTAGTCTTCAGCTGGCCAGTATTTGGCCCAGTTGCCATAGATGAACCACCTGACTGAGTTGGACTGGGAACACACCAGAAATCACATTCTTTTTTGAAATTCCTGTGACGAAAAGAAAGAGAGCAAGGGTCACTTGTAATTTAAGTTGATTATTTTGGCAGCCTTACTTCACCAGCTGTTTATCAGCATGTGCAGATTTGATATGTAGGAAAAATCTGGGACATATTTAATCTGTTCTCCTTCCCCAAACAGAGCAAACCCAAGCTCCTGGGCTCAACTTGCTGGAACTAGAGCCCTGCCTTCCAGGAAGGAGAAGAACTGAGAAGGAAGTAGACCCAGGCCCTATAAGGGCAGTGGAACCATATGGCTGAAGAGGTCCTGAGCCCCATAATCCTCATACTATCTTTCATGTGCTTTCAGAATCAGAATATTGAGTGGGGTTTAGGTTGTTGTTGTGGACCCTCAAGGGTCCCTACCTCCTTGACTTATCTAAAGTCCAACCCTCCTTCTCATTCTCCCACAAATTTGTGTAGAGGTGGCAATGATACCACCTCAGCTTGGATGCCTTCATCAGCTGTTGCCTCACTAGCCTGAACTGGTTGACTATTGGAATGGCTGAGTTGCATGAAGTTCAGAATATATGTCTGGTGTAGGGGAGAGGAGGCAGGAGTACATCAGTGACACACTTGACTACTCCACAAATATGCCCAAGAAGTACTTTGAGCTCTACATACTCACATGGAAGGAACAATTATCCTGATTTCCAAATGGAATTACAATCCTTCACTCAGTGTTTCTCCAGTTTTCCAACAATTATGTGCACCCTGCAGGAACTCACTAAGCCCACTCACACCCACTGCACTTTCCACACAAACCTTTCCTCCTTGGCCAGCACACTTCCTCTGCCCTAGGCCCCCTTCCTGTCCCATAATCACCTGTCATTTCCTTCCCTCCCTCCTGACCCCTGGAGCTCCTGGGTTGAGGCACCTGCAATACAGACTGCCTCTGTTAAAACCCAGGCTCCCATGCATGCTCTGTCACAGACAGCAAGTACTAAACCCATCTGAGTTTCAGCATCCTATTCTCTAAAATGAGGATGATGCTAACAGAGCCTTCGGCAGGGGAATATCAGGAGGGTTCCATTCAGTGGAACTATTTTATGTACAATACTTGCCATAATGGCTGGCTAAATGAATGTGAACTATCATTATTCTTCAACACTCAATTCAAATACTGCATGTGTCCTCTAGGAACCCATCCTTCCTTCTTTTGTTCCTTGTATGTGGACTGCCTGTAGCTTTTTTACATATGTTATAATTACAAGTGGCTAGATGCTATAGAGCATAAATTCTGCAGCCTGACTACCTGGGTCAAGGCCTGGCTATTAACCCACTTCATAGTTATGTGATCTCCATGCCTTGGTTTCTTCTTCTATAGAATGGGGATAATATGGCTCACTTGAGAGGGTGATGTAGGGATTAAGCAAGTTATATGTGTAAAGGGCTTCAACAGTACCAAGCACACAGTAAGCACCACATAACCATAGCCTTTTATCAGTGCATATTCACTTGTTTGTCTCCCTCATAAAACTTTGAGCTCCTTGAGGACAAGTAGAAGCTTTATTAATTGTTTGTATCTCCATACTTAGAATATAATTTGACAGATGATAGTCCAGAACTCCTGATCCCTTGTTTTCATTTCCTTCCTTTCTTCTTGAACATAGATTCAGCACTGACATATGCTGGCCACTGACAAACCTTATAGACATGTGCAGCAGGTCCCACTAGATAACAGTCCCTAGACTTCTTATGTTAGCTGTAATCCAACTCTAAGAGACAAAGCTGCCTAAGTGTGGCTAATTCCTCTAAATAGTGTAAATTTGTTTTTGTTGAAAGTGATCTGTAATTTACTTCACAACTTATAGTTGTGCTTGTAAGTGAAAGAACTTTGAATTTTTTTAGTATATAACCAACTCTTGGTTTCCCAGTGGCCACTCCTCTTGTATAAATCTATACAGTTGTGGCTTCTGTTGGGGGCAGAGAAATCTTGCATCCACAAGAACAGGACCCACCCCACACACTAGTGGCCACTTCCAACTCTTAAGTGAATTCTGGTGCAGAACCTCACTTTCCTTCATTGGAACCAAGACTCCCTGAAAAGGAGAGAGCCAAAGCAAAGACTCAAGCAGGAGTCCCACTCCTGCTGTTGAAAAGTCCCTGACACCCACCCCATTCTAAGATAAATAAAATTCATAAGTCCTCAACCTCCTCCTTGAATTTTTTCCTCCACTTCCTTACCTCATCTAAAACTCAGCCCTGCCCTGGTGACCCCATTTTTGCAGCCCTGTCAAGAGGATGTAACTCACTGTCCCACAGCTTTTTAAACTGGAGGGGACAGTGTCCCGCTTGATTTCTAGTGTGGCTTCCAGGACACATCCTGGTACCCTTAGGTTAAAAACAAAAAGACTCCTTGAGATCCATGTCACCAGGCTGCCTGTCTCCCACTCTCTCTCTCTCCATCACTGTAATTTACAACTTCCTAGGCCTGCACACTTTCTGAACACTTTGGCAACTTCCCCCAGTCTTCTTCCTTCACTCTCAAGCCCTGCCACCCTCCCAGAGACCTCATCAGTGACCATTCACATCCATGTAAACTCATTTCTTTGATTTCCTCTACTTCAATACTCTTCAATTTCTCTCTACTCCAACTACCCACTTAAGACACTGGATTATACTGTTACCTAAAACCCCTGAAAAAACAAAACCAGATATCCATTTTCTGTCCTTCAAGCTTATCAAGACATTGAGCCCTCAAACGTGACTCTCTCTGTCAACACTTGTCTAATGAGTGCACCCCCACTTCAATCTTTTCTTTGCCAACATCCTCAAATCCTTTGCCATGTGTCCTTATATAAGTCCAACAAGACTCCAGCCTAGATTAATCCAGCTGTCTGCCTTCTTTGATTCTACATCTGGACTTTTAAGTGGTACCAAACAGAAAAGAAAGTCACAGAACCACAACAATAGGCACTATTATCAAATATGCAGTCCTTCTGTTTCTCTGTTTGGTCCCCCTGCTCAGACCCACAGTGGCTATTTCAAGTCTTCTTCATTTTCTAAAAGTCTTATCTTACCAACTCCCCCATCGGACTGAGCACACAATGTTTTCTCCTACCTCACAGGAGAAGTAGGTTCCATCACATGAAGTATCCCCTCATCTTACAGCAACTAACCATCTATACATTTATCTTCTCCAACATCATATTCCTGCTCTCTCCTGTCACAGTGGAACAGAGGTCCATCCCAAGCAAACCCCTCTGCTTGTA
The DNA here is from genome assembly GCF_019186645.2 of Phyllostomus hastatus. Taxonomy (NCBI): domain Eukaryota; kingdom Metazoa; phylum Chordata; class Mammalia; order Chiroptera; family Phyllostomidae; genus Phyllostomus; species Phyllostomus hastatus. Next base: position 46,698,430 of record NW_025334041.1, read on the forward strand.
TGCTGGAACACATCTCCTCCAGCTTGCACAGAAGCTTACAGTAACCCTCAGGAGAACCACTCACCCTCAGGACCTCCCATCAGCCTCTCCTGCATTTTCTGTTCTTCCCATCAGCAGTGAAATATGCACAAATCTAATAACTTAAAAATAAAAATATTTTTTAGCCCTGCATATCCCCAGATCTGTGCTCTTTCTACATCATGAAGCTTCTTGACAGAGTTACTTTCATCTTCTGCCTCCTCACTACTAATTGTCTTCATGACTTCCCAGATTTCACTAATGTCACCAGTGACCTCTGTGCCATTATACCTAAAGAGCACTGTTTGGTCCTTATCTTTTTCTACTTCTTTGCAGCATTCAATACTAATAACTACTTCTTTCTACCTGAAGTCCTCTCTTTTTCTTTGGCTTCCTTGTTTTCCTCCTTCCTTCCAATTTATTTTGCTTTGAGGATCTCTCCTCCCTGCCTGTCCTTTAAATATTGATGTTCTTTGTGGTTTAATTATTGAAGCTGTTTCAATTATCTATTATCATAGAACAAATTATCCCAAAACTTGGTGGCTTAAAGCAACAACTATTCTACTACATTCATAATATTGTAAGTCAGAAGTTCAGGCAGAACACTGCAAGGTAATTTTTCTGTTCCACATCGCACTGATGGGGGTCACTCAATGATATTCAGCTAGTGGCTGGGCTGGGCTTGGCTAGGCTTGGCTGGGCTGAGCTGGAAGTTCCAAAGTGTCTTCATTCACATGCCTGGCACCAGACAGCTGGGACCCTATACCTCTCCACAGATTCTCAGGACTCTTCACAGGGTTGTAAATCCCACAGGCAGGTCAGGAATCCAAGAATAAGTGCTCCAAGATATAGAAAGAGAAAGCTTAGAGCCTGAGCCTGGAGTCTGGCACAACATTACTTTTGCCCCATTTTTTAGGTCAGCTAGTCATAAGCCTACCCAGTTTCAAGGCAAGGAGACATAGACCCCATCTCTCCATAGGAAGAGGGATCCAAAAATTCATGGCCATTGTCAATCCACCACAGCCTTCTCCTCAACAATCAATAGTCTGCACAGCCACCATCATCCTTCTCCTCAGTTGGCCTTCCTAACTAGTCTCCCTGCTCCCATGTTGCCCCTTTCATACCATTATCCACAAAGAATTCAGAGCAACCCTTCAATAACACATATCATGTCACATCACTCTCCTGAATAAATAGCTTCTCATTGCAATGACTAAACTCCTTAGCATGGCCAACAAGATCCTTTGTGAATTGTCATTGCTGATACCAGCACCTTTATCTCTTACTATATCTTATGTTCTTCACTCCACAATATTGATGTCCCCAAGCATTCCATGCCTTCTTTTGTCTCCAAGGCTTTACATGTCTGTTCCCTGTGGAATGCCCCCCTACACAGAATTTTCCATGCCCCTTCTCCTGTGAGACTTACACATACACACATTTCCCACTTTTACTTTCCTTCAGATCTTGGCTTAACCACATGATTCTCAAAATGTGGTCCCAGAGCAGAAAGTATCATCAGCATCAACTGGAAACTTGTTAGAAATGCAAATTCTCATGCTCCACCCCAGACCTATTAAATCAGAAATTCCAGAGATGAGGCCCAGAAATCTCTTTTAACAACTCCCCCCAGGTGATTCTGGTGCACAGTAAAGTCTGAAAAATACTGATTTAGTCACCACTTCCTTCACGCAGATTTCCCTATTCTAACCCTCTACCCAAATACTGAGATAGAGATTTCTGCTGTGTACTTCAACAATCCCCCATCCTTCCAGGATCATATCCCTATCACAGGGATATGTGTAATTGCCTTACTTATTTTATTCCAGTGGATTCTTTCTGAGCTCCCATAAACAAGGAGTCTATCTTGTTTATTGCTGTATCCTCAGCATCTACATAATTGCTATATTCCCAGCATTCACACAGTATTAGCTCAATACAAAGTGATGAAGCCAAGATTCAAACCCAAGTGCATGTCCCAATTTCCTAGAAAGGTAGACTACAAACTCCAAAAACAAGAGATGTAATGCGTTGAGTAATCATCAACTGGGATCAAGCTTCAAGCAAATGTTTTTATCCCTGAATAATAATGAGACACTGAGTAGACATAGTGCCCACACAAGATTTTAATAAAACCCCAGAGTGGAAAGATATGCACACTTGAATAAACCTAAAACCCTGAAAATGGATCACTTGACTCTAGCCCTGAAGTCAGATAAACCAAATACACCATCTTCCCATTTCTATATGGTCACTTACTCTATTGTTTGCATTTTAATATACACTGTCTTACTGTGTTTACTGGAATTTTTTAAATACCACTAAATCTTTGGAAATTTGGCAAGAGAAGAAGAATTTGGGTCATGCAACTGTGAAATCTAAGTAAGGTGTAATTAACACATCCATCAACTTTCACAGAAGTGATGCTAGTTTCCAAACTATTCATTAATTCTGTACAATAACAGCAACTGGATACAATGCAGACACCAAGCTGAAGATGAGAGGCTCAGTGTAGTGTTCACCAGAGTTGTTGGTGATATGCAAGAATTAACTGCTTCTATTTTCTGCATGGAAAGATATGACTATTTAAGAATTTGAGGACAGAATTATCAAAGAGTGGCAGTATAATAACTGGCTCCATCCTTTTAAATGTTACCTTGTGAGTAGCAAAATACTCTGCAAATTATGAAAATCATTTCATGAATCACAAGGGAATGGGAGAAAATGAACCCTCCTCATCAGAAAACAGCAAAATGTCTACATCTGAAAATCAAGAGAGACATGAATTCAAGTCCCAAGTATTAACTAGCCCTGTGAACTACTTAACACTTCTGTACCTCACCTATAAAGTGTGGTAATAACATATCTCTTCAGAATGTTGTTTCAAGGATTAAATAAGATAAATACACATATTCTGCTGAACACAAAGCTAATATGCAAAATAACTATTATCTCTATTCTTCCTAGTCAGATATTGGCAGTAATATTAAAAAACAAATGGAGTATAGAAAATAGTATTGTGGTGCCTCAAAAAAATTAAAATATAACTACCATGTGAATCAGAAACCCTACTTCTGGGTATATAGCCTAAAGAATTGAAAAGATCTTGAAAAGCTATTTGGATACCCTTGTCATAACAGCATTATTCACAATAGCCAAGAGGTGGATTAAAAAATACAGTATATTCATGCAATAGAATATTATCCAGCCTTAGAAAGGAAGGAAATCTAGCCCTGGCTGGTGTGACTCAGTGGGTTGAGCACTGGCCTGCAAATCAAAGAGTTGCTGGTTATATTCCCAGTCAGGGCACATGCCTGGGTTGTGGGCCAGGTCCCCAGTAGGGGCACGCAAGAGGCAACCACACATTGATGTTTCTTTCCCTGTCTTTCTCCCTCCCTTCCCCTCTTTAAAAATAAGTAAATAAAACTTTTAAAAACTTTTTTAAAGGAAGGAAATCTTGTCACATGGATACGCCTTGAGAACATTATGCTATGAACATAAGCCAGTCACAGAAAGAAAAATGTTGTATAATCTTGTTTACATGAGATATATAAAGTAGGGAAACTCATAGAAGCAAAAAGTAGAATATTGGTTACCAGGTTTGGGGGAGGGAGAAATGGAGAGTTATTGTTTAATGCATATCATTTCAGTTTTATAAGATGAAAGAATTATGGAGATCTGTTATACAACAATGTAAACATACTTAACACTATTGAACTGCACACTTACAAATGGTTAAGATGGTAAATTTTAGGTCATGGTTTTTTTTACCACATTAGAAGAATTTTGTAATTTAAAAAGTAGACCCAATTCCATCACTTTGTATGCTCAAATACCTTGTGCTCCTGCTCTGCTTACCACTCAGTCTAAGCCCCCTTTGCTCCCTTCCCCTCTTCTTCCAGCTGCCCTTCAGTTGTGAAGGCTCCTCAGGGCTCTATCTTTGGTTCTCTTCTTGCTCTCCCTCTCCCAAGGATTTCAGCCACACCTCCTGCTTTACCAGCCACTTACATATTGATGACTATTTACTGCTCATCCCAAGTTGCTAAAATAGGGCCTGTAACTTAATGGGCACTCGATACATGTCATGTAAGTGAATATCTAGATCCCTACCCAACTCAAAGGTCCAGAAGCATATTTTCCATTTACACTCTGAACATATCCACTTGACTGTCCCATAGGTCCCTCAAATACAACTTATCCAAAATTTAATTTATTTAAACCTTCCTAGGGGAAATAAAAAAGCTCCTCCTCATGATCTTGGTTAATATTATCCCTGATCCTTTCAACCTGCTTTCACTGAATATCCAGACTCTATTGGTATTCAATTAGAAATGTGTTGAGAATCTGGCCACTTCTCTCCTTCCCAGGGTTTCATCTTCTCTCAACTGGACTACCGCAGTGGCTTTCTTTCTGTCTCCATTTGCTCCTCTAAGAAGTTTACTCTCTACATTAGTGTAAGATTTTTCTTTCTAAAGGGCAAATCTTATCAAGCTTTAACCCTACTGACACTTCCATGGAGTTCATTTCACTAGCACTGGTTTGACCAACAATGCCCCTGTATTCTGGCCCCACCTGTTTTGCCAGTCCTTGTTCCCTGACCCCAAATCTACTACATTGCAGACACATTTTGTCCACTGTGTCTTTTTCCAGGCCCTTCCATAACTCCATACCAGACCTTCTGTGTAGACAGACTCTTCACCACCCCCATCTTCTCCTGGAAACAACTTATTCTTCGTGCTGAGTATTAAGTGAACACTCAACAAAGAGCAATATAGCTATGATGGACATAATTTCGCCTTGAAAAATTTCTTACCTCAGCACACTGGTTCAAGCAGCTTAGCTACCCGTGTTGGACTGAAATGTTTATACAAAATTCAGCTACCTATGGAGAAGACATAAGGGCAGGGATTGTAGTCTTTGACTGACAGTATTTAGAATTAAAATAGTCAGTTTTATTAAAGTAGAAGTAACAAAGTGGTTAGGACCCAAGCTGTGGAATTATGTGTAGCTCGTTTGTAATTTGCTCAGCATTCTCATTTGTCAAATAAGGATAAGAATAACACCTACCTCACAGAGTTGTCAAATTTTGGGTGAGATGAAGTACAAAGTAATTAACCCAATACCTGGAAAAATGTAATGGTTAATAAATGGTAGCTATTATTACTATATAGAATTAACTTTCTCAATCTGTTACTTAGACACACATCCTCACTAACAGACTTCATTAATATCTCTAGTACCACTCTACAATTCCATGTAGACAAGAAAGTAAAAGGGATCAATCAAAATTATAGGTGCCATCTTGACCAACATGGTAAGATGGAGGTTCATGGTCCTGTTGGGTAAGACAACACTGTGTCTGTGTGTGCATGTGCATGCATGTGTGTATGGGTGTGTGTGTGTTCCATATAAAACTTGAAGAAAACATTTATATACCTAGTAATTTGTTACATATTGTTAGTGCAATCTAATTCTGTTCATTTGTTCTAATTACACAATTAAGTTTAATTATACAGATCACTCACATGAATACTTTTGTATTTTTAGAAAATAATGTTTAAAGAAACATTGTGATGTATTTACTAAAGGTTCAGCACTGTTCAGAACCAATAAGACAGTTCTAGGAAATTCTCCTACTGTGTTCTGTGTATGACTAAGCCTAGTTGCAATCTGTAGTTATTAAGGTAGATTTTTACTATTACAAGGCACTTACTTTTATCCTTCATTTTGTTTTGTTCTGTTTTGTTTTGTTTTCAATGTTCTCATCATTAGACATTGTGGCAGATAGTCTTCCACTTCTTAAATGGGCTCGTTCTCACAGTTGCATTAGGAACCACCCAGAAACACTTTTAATATCACTGGAGCCTCATGTTATTTAGCTTATACTCTATCCTTTGAGTATAAGAAAGTCTTGCAATTGCTTTTAGTATAATTTGAGTGACTTATTGGAACACAGAAGCTGTGAGGCCAAAAATTAATGTTAGTTCATTCCCAGTAGAGTCACATGTCCTAAAACAACAGAAGACATGAGAACAATAGACTTGGGGTGATTATCCTCTCTGCATTCTTTCTCATTGAATTTTTAAAGCCTGTGCAGTGCAACCCATCCCCCATGATCTTTTCATAAGTTGTGTGTAGTGCCATAAGAAGAGTAGAAACCATTTGTTTCTGTTCATACATGGGAGAAAATGTAATTCCTTTATGAAGAGTGTTTTCAGCAGATTTTCTGGTTCTGTTCTTGCAATCTTTGACATATGATGTAGGTCACCTACTTTATAGTTTAACAATCAGAATAGAATATCATATAGCCTAACTATTTGGGACTGATCATGTACATGTCTATCAAGAGATAAAATGGGCTACTGAAGACTGTGTTCTCTGGACTGTGCTTCACCCAAATGCTGGGAGGTACATCTTCTCACATGGACTCCTCCATTAACTTACCTCATTCTCTTCACACACCATTTCACACTTTATCTTTTCAATCTATTGTAGAGTTTCATCCAATGGAACTATAAAAAACTTTTGTTGTTGTTGTTACTTTTGCTCTCACTTTGTTCAGAAAGCATGTAGTGTTCTATTTTTGTGCTTCAATTACACATATGAGTAGATAAACTGAGTCTGGAGTTCAATGCTTTCTCACTGATGCCAATTAGTACCACGACTCTTACTTTCTAAATAATGGTAAGGCAATTTTCTCTCAGCAGTCCTCATGTGAGGGTTGTGAGAACTGCCGAAGTCTAAGAGAATAATGTCATCAACAATTGAAGTATGTCATCATTTATGGCAAGAACACATTTTCCTGACGCACTTTTGAAGAAGTCATCCAAATCATACTTGCCACAGTTTTTCTCTTTACCTTCATCCATTCTCTCTCTTATCTTCAACAAGACTGCATTCACACAGGAGCTGTGGTTAAAGGATCTGGCAGGGCAAAAGTTATGTATAGCTAGAATTGCCCTTGAAAATCTCTTTAGGAAAGCACCACCATTTCTCTAAGTTCAACATATTAAATATTTCTTTCCACTATTGTGAGAAGCAACTGCTGCTTCTTGATTGAGTACCATTCTTGCATTTATGGACTACTTCTTTCTGTCTTGAATTCATGGACTATTTCTTTTCTAAAAACAAATAAATATTCTTTTAGTTGCAGCCAAGATGAAAGTGTAGGCAGAAGTACTTCGCTTCCTCACACAAACAAAATAAGGATAACAACCAATTAAAAACAAATAAATAAGCAGAAGTACCAGAAAATCAAACTGCATGGAACTCTGACAACCAAGGAGTTAAAGAAACATTCACCCACAATGGTAGGAGGGGTGGAGATGGGAGACGAGCAGCCAAGCAGCAGACCATGCAGGTGGGGTATGGCTGGCTGAATGGGAAACTAAACACTCAAAACTAGCTGTAAAATACTGTGGTGGTTATGACAGCAGGAGAAACTCCCAGTCTCACAGGAAAGTTCATTGGAAATTGGGGCTAAAGATGAGCAAACGAGCAGCATTGTTCCCTCTCTGACCCCTCCCCCACAGACAGCACCACAATGCAGCAAAGAGTGTTGTCCCACCCTGGTGAATACCTAAGGCTCTGCTCCCTTACAACATAACAGGTGTGCTGAGACAAAGAAATATGGCCCAAATGAAAGAACAGAACAAAACTCCAGAAAAACAGCCAAGTGACGAGGAGATAGACAACCTATCTGATGCAGAGTTCAAAACACTGGTAATCAAGATGCTCACAGAACTGAATGAGCTTGGTCACAAAATGGAGGAAGAATTGAAGGCTACCCAAAGTGAAATAAAGCAAACTATACAGTGAAGGGAAGGAAACCCAAACTCAAAGCAACAGTTTGGGACAAAAGGAAGAAATAAACATACAACTGAAATAGAATGAAGAAACAAGAACTCAAAAAGATGAGGAGAGACTCAGGAACCCCTGGGACAACTTGAAACATTCCAACATCATAGGGGTGCCAGAAGGAGAAGAACAAGAATAAGAAATGGAAAACGTAATTGAAAACATAATGAAGTAGAACTTCCCCAATCTGGCAAAGGAAATAGACTTCCAGGAAGTTCAGGAAGCCCACAGAATCCAAAAAAAATTGGACCCAAGGAGGAACATACCAAGACACATCATCTTAAGTTACCCAAGATTAAAGATAAGGAAAGAATCTTAAAAGCAGCTAGAAGAAAAGAGACAGTAACCTGCAAAGGAGTGCCCATAAGGCTATCAGCTGATTTCTCAAAAGAAACCTTGCAGACAAGAAAGGGCTTGAAAGAAGTATTCAAAGTCCTGAAAGACAAGAACCTACATCCAAGATTGCTCTATCCAGCAAAGCTATCATTTAGAATGAAAGGGTAGATAAAGTGCTTCCCAGATACGGTCAAGTTAAAGTTCATTATTACCAAACCCTTATTATGTAAAATGTTAAAGGGATTTTTCTAAGAAATAGAAGATCAAAAACTATGAACAATAAAATGACAGCAAACTCATGATGATATCAACTAAATATCTACTATCAACATTATATATATAATACCTAATATAACTATCAATATATATATTAACTATATAACTAAAATAAAAAACTAAGCAAACAACTAGAATAGGAACAGAATCAGAGAAATAGCAATCACATGGAGGGTTTTCAGTGGGGAGAGGGAGAGGAAGAATGGGGGGTGAAGGTACAGGGAATAAGAAGCACAATTTGTAGGCATAAAATAGATGTGAGGAGGTTAAGAATGGTATAGGAAATGGAGAAGCCAAAGAACACATATATATATAGCCCTGGACATGAACTAAGAGGGGGAGGGAATCCTGGAGGGTTGAGGGGTTTAGGGTGGAGGAGTCATAAAGGGGAGATAAAATTGGGAAAACTGTAATAGTGTAATCAATAAAATATAAATAAATAAGATTTTTAAACTACAAAAGACACAAAGGCCAACACCCACAGTATGGAAAACAGGGGAACTGAGGACTGCGTGAAGAATGGAATTCAAAGCCTCTGTCACATACTCACTGACATCTCATCTTCCACAACTCTTACCTATAGTGAAGACCAGTAATCAACCTACAATAAAATTCTCTCTTTCCCCACACACATGTGTGCACACATGCACACCAGGTGTGTCCAGAAAAAGTCCAGCCATTGTTAATATGAGAATAGTTTGTGTAACATCGATGTAACCTGGCAGCCAAGGAGAGTGGACTGGAATGTGCATTCATCAACAATGATGACTTCACTGTACTGCTGAGTGGGGGTGGTAGGCACCATTGAGTGAGCATGTGTACTGTATGGCCATCACTTTCAAAATGACTAAGTGAGTTGGGCAACAAATCTTGAGTTAAGCTTGAACATTCCTCCATAGAAACTATTCAGATAATTCAGAAGGCTTTCAGGGTCAATGCAATGAGTGCATCACAAATAAATGTGTGGCACAAGCATTTCAAAGATGGTCTAGATTTTAGGCCAGGGGTTTCAAACTCATTTTCCCTGGGGGCCACATCAGCCTTGCAGTTGCCTTCAAAGGGCCAAATGTAATTTTAGGACTGTATAAATGTAACTACTCCTTAAGTAGGGGTAAGGAGCTCAGCACTGTTGCCAGGTAGAAACAAGATGCCAGGCCAGATAAAACAAGGTGGAGGGCCAGATTTTCCCCTTGGGCCTTATATTTTCCACCTGAGGTCTAGAATCTGTTGAAAGTGATCCATGTTCTGGAAGGCCTGCAATAAGGAGAACACCTGAGAATGTTGATAGTATATGAGTTGCAATCAACAAAGATCAACAACTGACAGTGTGAGAACTAGAAGCTGATCTGGGGATTCCAAACACTGCTGTGTCCAAGATTTTGACACAGGATCTTGGTGTGAAATGTGTCATGGCATAATTTGTTCCACAGTTTCTGCTACCAGAGCAGAAGGGATATCAGGCCACAATTGCTAATGACTTGATTAAAACCATTACCAATGAACCAGATTTCCTCAAGAAGGTCATACCCAGAGATGAATTGTGGGTCTACAGCTATAATCCATAAGTGAAGGCTCAATAGTCCCAGTGGAAGTCACCTAATTCTCCACACCTGAAGAAGGTGTAGCAAAGCTGCTGTAAGATCGAGACCATGTTTTGAACAGTGGAATTTGAACAGTGGAAAAGACACTGGGAGAACTGTGTGAGGTACCAAGGAGCCTACTTTGGAAGAGACTTTGGATATCTTTTTCCTGTGTACAATGTTTCTTGTATCTTGTATCTTCTTTAATGAATGTCTAAATTTTTCAAACTATGTGGCTGGATACTTTCCAGACAGATCTTATATGTCTCTTTTCTGGAATTGGCTTGCACTTTGTTTGTTTGTTTGTTTGTTTGTTTGTTATCATCAGTTTTTCAATGACTTATTTATTCCTTATTTCAGGGCACTCTTCCCAACAAAATTTTACCTGTGAGCAGCATCACATCTCATTTCCCTTTTGAGGTTCATGGTGCCTAAAATAGGCTATAGTTATCTTAGTGATTATTTGACTGAAGTCAAGATGCCAAACCCATCTTTTGGAATTCATCCACCAGAAATATGTCAAACAGGATATTCTAGTACACTACAATTCATACGTGACCAGTTGCCAGAAGACTAGATTCCTAGTTATTCATGATTTCAAATAAGTCACATAACCTTTTTGTGCTTCATTTTCCTTGTATACAAAATTAATGTATTATACATATACTTTTCTACTTTCCAGATTCAAATAAGGATCAAATAAGACAGAATAAGCAAAAGCAATTTGTATCTATAAAATGTTATTCAAATGTGTGGTTTTATTATTAAGTCATTTGGTCTTTCTATACATTGTTGACATAACTGAAAAGCATGGATAGAGCATCTTAAACTTCATGGAAAATCTTCCACAAATTTTACACTTTATTATTGTTTTTCTGTGATTAATATTCTATTATTATTTTCATAACCTACCCTCTTTTTTCTTCCTGCTTTTTATTGGTACAATTGGAACTGTCTTTCTGAGTTGATTTCTCTCTAGTAACCAAGCTCTCACTTTTGTGAGCTGATCTAAGTGGGAAGGGTGTAATTGGCTCCAGGGAAACTTCCTGATCACTCACAAAACAAAAAGTACAAAGGACATTTCAAAAGGCTGGGAACTGAACCCATGGGCAACACTTCTACTGACAGGGCTAATTCTGGCATAATTAAAAAGGGTTTGGTCAATGAATAGAGTTAAGTATAAAGAAACCGTTTCTGGCAGGCTTACATCACAGGTTCCTTGATATTTTTAGCCTCCATTAGCCTCCAATCATGTGATCTCTACAGTTCAGGGGTCTTCTTTCCCTCACCCCATCAGGAACATCTTGGGAAGCATGGCTGGAACAGCTGACTGCCTTGCCATTTGTGGGAATCTCAACTTCTTGGGCTATTGCCTCTTCTGCCAATCAGAGCAGATGGAAAAAAGATTCTGATTTTGGAGGATCTGATGGGATATACTCCCTGCCTCATTATAAATAATATTTCTGGCCTATCAAATTAGGACAACCTTTTCTGACAGTCAGCTTTTAAGAGACCTTTAGTGGTAGCTGCAGGATGATTTCAGGTTTTTCTTTCTTGAGGCTATATGCTCTCAGGAGCCTAAGAGCTTGCTGAGAGAGTTTGCCTACTGGATCTTTAAGAAGTTCAAAATAAAAAAGTTTCAGTATTGGCAATAGAAGGGAAACATAACATTCTGATTCAAATTCAAAGATAGTTTTCCATCAGTCTCATCCCTCCTTTTCCACTTCCTTTCTCCTCTTTCTCTCACCCCAGAAAGGCAAGGGCTTGCCACCTACAACCATCCAATGGATAGTGAGACACTTAGGTAGACATCTTGGGAAAGAGAATGGGTAGAAATATATGCCTCCAGCCCCTTCAGTATCCAGAATGCTGGAAGCCTATAAATTTTTCTAATCTGAGAGATTATCTCTTTATGGGCCAGCTTCTTCCCTGAAAATTACAGTATGTCTTTATCTCTCATTTGAGTCCAAAAACTGCTAGAATTCTCTGTGAATCCAAACCATTACAGATGAATTAATCACCTTTGTCATGACTACTTATTTCAGTTCCTTTTGACATGGTATTATCCATTACCAAATATTCCCTTTACTATTCACACTTATAATTCTTCAAGACTCAAATGTCAGTAGAATTCTGCTGCCTTTTGGGAAGAAGCCACTTGGCTGTATAAGATGTCCTCTGGAGAGCAGACCCAAGTGCTTTGTTCCTGGGCCTTGTTTTTACTACTTTAAGTTCATTTACTAGATGAGGAGGATTTATTCTGTTTTTCCCATATTCAATAACTTATAAAGCAGAAAAATAATGTGTTTCACAGGTATGCTGAAAAGTTTGGACAGCTGGTAGACCCTACTGGGCAGTCACGTTTCAGTACATAGAAAACTGCTTTAGAAAGTATCTGTATGCAAAGAGGCATATGTGACCAAAAGATACAAATTTCACAGATATCCTGTGAGCTGATCATTAGCCTGTATCAAATCCTGCTATTTGCTAACATTTATAAGATGCAGTCAGCTGCACAATTGAATGATAAATGAAGTATGTAGATTTCCTCCTGGAGAAAAGAGAGAAAACAGAGGAAATGCAGGAAATGTCAGTCATAGAAAACTAAGTGTTTAAATAAAAGTGAAAACAAACAGAAAACTAATGTTGCATTCTAGGGAATGGCATATACAAAGTTGGTTATTCATTGTGAAGGAATTTAGGAAGTACTCCAGTGATATTTTTGTTTCTGGATCTATTAAGATGTCAGTGATGAAAAATCAATATTGTCAAGGATAGTAATATATCAAGCTGAAAATAGCAGACACAAAAAGTGATAAATTTTTCTAAAGAATGATTGGGACTCATAAGATTATAACTGTCATCAGAGTGGCCAATAAGAAATTAGGTGGCCTGCACTCACAGCTGAACAGACAGGAGCTGGGTTTGGTTTGCTTTGTTTTTTAGAAACTTGTCCCCAACTGTTAAAGATTATAGAGCTGCCAACTTGTATACGATGGAAATTTAACTTCAAAACAGAATTTGATTCTCCTTCCAGCCTCATTTTTGAAACTGCTAAGCTCTCTTATATTATCTCCTTTAGAATAATGTGGCATTCAAAGAAACTGTGGTGGAAAGAGCACTGATATAAGGGCTTTTGAATCCACCAATATAAAGTCTGGATGCATGCAAAATTAGTCAAAGGTATTAGAAATAAAGATGGTGTCACCCTGAGAGGGACATGGCACAGTTGGGAAGGGAGCATAAAGGTACTGATTATTTCCTGCACCTTCTGAATTCACTGAGTTTAGACATGTAACATTTATTTTTCTGTATCTACTACAGAAGTATAATACATATCATACTTCAATACAGCATTAGAAAGCTTTTGCATTCTCTTGCCAGCTCTACTCTAAATAGCCAACAGATTTAGGGGAGGTCACTTGAACCCTAGTTTCTTCTACCAAATGAGAAGGTAGACCAGATGATACCAGCCCCAAAGCTTCCTGGTGCTGTTATTATTGGCTCATGATAAATGCATAGCTATTATTGATATTCTGCTATTAGTGACTCAAATAATAATCAGAACATGGGCAAAGTTGCCATAGGCCTTCCCAGAAGAAGCAAAGAATGAAAAGCTATAAATTTGCCACATGGGGAATGATGTAGAATAACTGCAACTTCAGGGTGCATGCCCATAGCAAAGAAATAGAATTAGGGCAGTTGTCAATGTGAGCCCTTACTTTAAAAGCAGATATTCATTACACTGCTGGTGATGTGTGTGATCACATTAAATTCAGGAGCCGATGCTTTGCTAATAGTTTCTTCTCAAAAGTAGCTGCTGGAAATTATGATTTTGTTAAAATACACTACAGAAACTTACAGCCAGTTCTGCCATTGGAGGTTTCAAGAGGTTGCTTTCCTTTCTTGTTTAACATATAGTGAATTTAAAGGTGACCTGTATGACTGACTAGACAATTAGGGAGAATCATCATCTTTATCATCAGTGAGAATTTGTCAATTGCACGTCACAATGAATGGGAAAAGTCCTGTGTCTGGGCTAGAGAGGACTTGCTGGACAGATAAGAGAAATTCCTGTGATCTCCAGTTGATTTTCCTACAACTTGAGCCTCTTCCAAGGCAAAATATTTTTAGCAGAACACAGAAGGGAAAGATAAATGATTTCGATAATCCACTGTACAATCAAACTAGGTAGTCAGCACCTGGATAATAGATCCATAGGGAAATTTCTTAAATTTTATGATCCTTTTCTAAAGTCTCTGAGGTTACCTAGAGATGGGTCACTTGATTCTACTGAGCCACCTGCCTTCCTCTGAACACCATTTTGGAAAACCAGGCCAGACATGCTCTCTGATGGCCTTCCCTATTCTGAATCCAAGAATAACTCTTTGGTACAGACATAGAAGTGTATTATTTAGTCTCCCAGCAAACATGAAGGGAAACAATGAAATGAAGGAAATGCAAATCATGAGCTGCCACATAAGATTCTAATTACCATAATTTGACCCGTCCCCCTTCACATTGCCGGAAAGCCAGCCTTCTGGATGAGAGAGAGCCAAGCCAGCTAGATAACAGCCTTCTGTTCTCTTTCCCCATCCCTTGCCTCTTTTTCCCCCTCTTCCTTAAATGATGTTCATTAAGACAAATTCTTCTAACAGTTTGTAAGCCTCAATTGTGTTAGTGAAAGCTTTGCATGGCTTGATAAAATGAGCTAAGGAAAGGAATAGGAGGGTGGGGGGTGGGAGGAAGCAGACACATGCTGTCTCTTTATTTTCCAAAGCAACTGTCAGTCTCAGAATATTTCTCTAGAACCTGCCAGAAATCTCTCTGGAATCATCTTTATTAAATACAAGGGCAGTAAATCTAAAAGGTCCAGGTCTTCCATGGGAAAATTTTAGAAAATATAAATAATTCAGAAAAGGGCCAATTTAGTCCAGCCACATCAGTAACACAATGCCCTCCACCCACACACAGCTCCTAGAACATTTCTGTTTCTTAGATTACTCACAGCTTTGCCTTTTCCCTGACTCCTCCTGAACTATTTAAGATAAATTAACTTGGCATAACTTTTTATATTTATGGTGGTAAATGAGCCAGGCTGGAAGACATACAAAATGTGTTAACTTCATGCCTATTAAAATTCACCTAAAATATGCCCATTAAAATATGGATCTGGATAGCACACCCCTGCCCACATTAGTGCTGGGGCTTTGGTCTTTTGCTATGACAAGTACCATAAAAAACGGGCTCTGTTGTCACCTTCCAGTTCATGTAACAAATGTGATGGAATGTTTCAATGGTAGCTTTAAATGAGCTTTCTAAATCTTCAATAGTGCAGCCCCAATTTAGGACTCAAGAAAACAAGTCATTAAATCTGAAAGCTCACAGCTCTGTGATAGTATGTATGGCTGAGAGTAGAGGGTGTGTTCCACTGACCTTTTGTATTTTATAGCATTTGACCACGAAGGTTGCTTCAGTTTCAACCAGTGTGTAGGCAAGATAAAATTTAGTGCTATAAAAGACATGTTTTCAGGAACCAAAAATGTCCTTGAGAAGCTGCTCTTCTTCTTAGCATTAGTGTGGGGACTGCCAATCAAGACAGACCAGGAACAGACCATGGAGTTATAGGCAGAGAGAAAAAGACCAGCAGGCCATGTTTGAAGGTCATGAAGTTGGTAAGCAAAAGGAGGAATTCATATAATACTGAAAGTTTGAGACAAGCCTATATTCTATATGCAAGTGAACTGCGATGAGGAAGAGGCAGCCAATAAGGTATGCGTCAGGGGCCACAAACAAAGCAAAAACACCATAACAGGAAACCTATTTAAATGAAAATATTAATTTGGATACTAAATCCAACTCAAAGCAGCTTAAAAAACAAGGACATTTTTGGCAAGGAGAATTGGACATCAAAAGATAGGATAGACATTAGGTATGGCTGATCCAACAGCCAATCATTTTATTAGGAACCCAGGTTTTTTCTATCTCTTTGCTCTACCATCCATGGTATCAGCTCAATCCTGAAACCAGTTCTCCTGTTGGTCACAGAAGGGATGTAAGCAGCATTTGGGCATCCATGATTTCTCCTCATATCCAGAGAAAGCCAAGGAGTTACTCCTAGAAGTTGTTTTACAAAAATGAGAAAAAACTTTCTCCAAAGCCCCCACCAATTAAAACCAAGTTAAGGTGATTTTGCTTGACTAAATGCATCAAGACCCATCCTTGGAACAATAAATAAAGTCAAATTTACCTAACTTAATGTGTAGCATGGGAGACAACATTCTCCTAGGAAGGCAAAAGAGATGTACACTGCATGGGTGAACATAATAATCATTAGAATGTTCAAGTATTTCTAGATTTCCACCATAATAACTAAATGTTATTTAGTATTAGTTTCATGTGCACAGCACAGTGGCACAGTGGTTAGACATTTATTTTGCAAAGTTATCCACCTGATATTTCAAGTACCCACCTGACATCATACATAGTAGTTACAATATTATTAACTATATTCTCTATGCTGAACTTTACATCCTCATGAGTAGTTTGTAACTACCAATTAGTACTTCTAATCCCTTCATCTTTTTCATAAAGCCCCCCAACCAACAGTCTATTCACTATATCTATGATCTGTTTCTATTTTGTCTGTTCATTTATTTTGTTCTTTAAATTCCACATGTAAGTGAAATTATAAGGTATTTGTCTTTCTTTCTTTGACTTATTTCACTTAGCATAATACCCTCTAGGTCCATCAATCCTGTCACAAATGGTAAGATTTTTTTTAATGACTGAGTAATGTTTTGTTGTATATGTATACCACATCTTCTTTATCCACTCATCTATTAATGGACACTTGGGTTGCTTCTATAGCTTAGTTATTGTAAATAATACTGTAATGATCATAAGGGTGCATATTCTTTCAAATTAGTGTTTTGGGTTTCTTCAGATATATTCCCAAAAGTGGGAATCACTGATCATAAGGCAGTTCCATTTTTAATTTTCTAAGAAAACTCCATACTGCTTTCCACAGCAGCTACACCAGTCTGCATTCCCACCAACAGTGCACTAGGGTACCCTTTTCTCCACATCCTCTCCAACATTTGTTGTATATTGATTTTTAATGATAGCCATTCTGACAGGTATGAGGTGATATCTCATTGTGGTTTTAATTCACATTTCTCTGATGATTTGTGACACTGAGCTTCTTTTCATCTGACTATTGGCCGTCTGTATGTCCTCTTTAAAGAAGTGTTTATTCCCCTTCACTTTTTTAATTGGATTGTTTGCTGTTGTTATTGTTGTTGTTACTTTGGTGTTGAGTTCTATGAGTTCTTTATAAATTTTGGATATTAACCTCTTATCAGATGTATCATTAGCAAATATGGTTTCCCATTCACTAAGATGTTTCTTCATTGTGTTGATTGTTTCCTTTGTTGTGCAAATCTTTAAATTTTATACAGTCCCATTTAGTTATTTTTTTCTTTTGTTTCCCTTGGCCAAAGGGATATGCCAGAAAAATTATTGCTCAAGACATGTCAGAGATTTACCACCTATGTTTTCTAGAAGCTTCATGGTTTGGAGTCTTACATTTAATTCTTAAACCATTTTGAGTATATTCTTGTATATGGTATATGAAGATGATCTAGTTTCATTTTTTTATGTATCTGTCTATTTTTCCCAACACTTTTATTGAATGACTGTCTTCACCCCATTGTATGTTCTTGCCTCTTTTGCCATATATTAATTGACCATATAGGCATGGGTTTATTTCTGGGTTCTCTAATCTGCTCCATTGAACTATGTGTCTGTTTTCATGCTAGTACCATGGTGGTTACACTACTATGGCCTTGTAGTATAGTTTGATATCAGGTAGCATGATACCTCCAACTTTGTTTTTCTTTATCAAGGTCACTGAGACTATTCATGGTCTTTTGTGGTTCCATATAAATTTTTGAATTATTTGTTCTAGCTCTTTGAAATATCCCATTGGTATTTTGTTAGGAATTTCATTACAGCTATAGATTACCTTGGGTCATATGAACATTTTAATGACATTAACTCTTCCTATCCATGAACACGGTATATGGTTCCATTTATTTGTATCTTCTTCAATTTCTTCAATGTCTTATAATTTTTCAAGTATATGTCTTTGATATCCTTGATTAACTCTATTTCTAAGTATTTCATTTTTTGACACTGTTGTTAGTGGTATTGTTTTCTTAGTTTACCTTTCTGATACTTAAAGACTGGTGTAGGTATTTCTGAATATTAATTTTGTATCCTGCTACTTTACTAAGTTCATTTATCAGTTCTAGTTATTTTGTGGTGGAATCTTCAGGGTTCCCAATATGCAGTACCATGTTATCTGCAAATAATGATGGTCTTACTCTTTCTTTGAAATTGGGATGCCTTTTATTTCTTTGTCTTGTCTGATTTTTGTGGCTAGGACTTCAAGTACTATGCTGAATAAGAGTAATTGAAAATGTACATCCTGTTTTGTTCTCTTTTTTAACTTTATTTTTTTTTAAGATTTTATTTATTTATTTTTAGAGAGGGAAGGGAGGGAGAAAGAGAGAGAGAGAGAAACATCAATGTGCAGTTGCTGGGGGCTGTGGCCTGCAACCCAGGCATGTACCCTGACTGGGAATTGAACCTGCGATGCTTTGGTTCGCAGCCCGCACTCAATCCACTGAGCTACGCCAGCCAGGGCTTTGTTCTCAATCTTAGGAGAAAAGCTTTTAATTTTTGCCCATTGAGTTGATGTTGGCTGTGGGTTTGTCATATAAACTTTTATTACATTTATGTATGTTACCTCCATTCCCACTTTGCTAAGAGTTTTTATAAGTAAGTGCTGGGTTTTATCAAATGTTTTTTCTGTGTCTAGTACTATAATCATGTGGTTTTTATTTTTTTTTATGTAGTATATCACATCTATTGACTTGTGAATGTTGTACCAACCTTGCATTCCTGGATAAATCCTACTTGATCATGGCATATGATCTTTATACTATATTGCTGGATTTGTTTCCTAGTATTTTGTTTAGGACATTTACATCTATGTTTATCACAGATATTGGCCTATAATTTTTTTCTGTAGTGTCTTTATCTGGCTTTGGAATCACTATAATGTTTACCTAGCAAAATGAGCTTGAGAGTTTTCTCTCCTCTTTAGTTTTTTAGAATTGTTTGAGAAAGAGAGGTGTTAGATCTTCTTTGAATGTTTGGTAAAATTCATCCAGTCCTGAACTTTTGTTTTCTGGGAGGTTTTTTTTTTGTTACTGCTTCAATTTTATAGTTGTAATCAATTTATTCAGATTTTCTGATTCTTTCTGATTCAGTTTTGGAAAATGATTTGTTTCTAGGAGTTTACCCATTTCATCCAGATTGTCCAATTTGTTGGGATATAGTTGTCCATAATACTTTCTTATAATCCTTTATATTTCTGTGGTATCAGTTGTTACTTCTCCTTTTCTTTTCTGATTTTACTTATTTGGGTACTCTCTCTTGCTCTCTCTTTTATTATGGGTCCAGTTAAAAGTTTATCAATCTTGTTTATCTTTTCAAAGAACCAGCTCTTGGTATCAGTGATCTTTTATTATTTTTTAATAGATATGCTTATTATTTTATTATAAAACTTATATACATTCATTGCAGAAAAGGAAAAAAGTGAAGAAAATAATAAAAATTACTTATAATTTCACCACATAGATAATTACTGTTAATATTTTGCAGTATATGATTTTTATTACCAAAAAGGTTTATCTGGCACCTTCTTTTCATCATCTAAATTTTTTATTTAAAGTATATAATAATATTTTTCCATACCATTAAATAGAGATATATATTATATTTTTGCAATCTACATTTTTTTAATAAATGAAAGGAATATAATCAATTCTAGCTTATTGCTTAAATAAAATATGGTATCAGTGGTATTTTGTTTGTTTTCATTTTTATTTGTCTCAATGTATCTTTTGATTTCTTCTTTGATCTTATTGTTAACCCATTCCTTGTTTAGTACATGTTATTTAGCCTCCAAGTGTTTGTGTGTTTTTCAGTTTTATTCTTGTAATTGACTTCTGGTTTTATATCATTGTGGTCAAAAAAGATACTTGATATGATTTAAATCTTATTAAATTTATTAAGACTTCTTTTGTTAGTTAATGTGGTCTATTTTAGAAAACGTTCCATTTGTACTTAAAAAGAAGGCATATTCTTCTTCTTTGAGGTGAAATGCCCTGAAAATATCAGTTAATCCATTTGATCTAATGTATCATTTAAAGGCACTGTTTTCTTATTGATATGTCTTAAAGATCTATGCATTACTGTTAATAAGGTGTTAAAGTCCCCAGTTATGACTCTATGTCCATCAAAATTTGCTTTATATCTTTAAGTGCTCCTATGATGGATGCATTAATGTTTACAAATGTTATGTCCTCTTGTTGGATTGATCCTTTTATCATTATGTAATATCCTTCTTTGCCTCTTAAAATAGTCTTTGTTTTAAAGTATTTTTTCTCTGATATATGTATTGCTACTCGGCTTCTTTTTTGTTTCCATCTGCATGAAATGTCTTTTTTCATTCCTTTACGTTTAGTCTGTATGTATCTTTCATTCTGAGGTGAGTTTCTTGTAGACAGCATATATATGGGTCTTCTTTTTTAATTCTTTTGGCTACCCTATATCTTTTGATTGGAGCATTAATTCATTTACATTTAAACTGATTATTGATGGGTATGTATTTATTGCCATTTTTATTTATATTTATGAGGTTTTTCTTTCTTTCTTTTTAATTATGTCCCTTTAACATTTCTTGTAATACTTTGTTGGTAGTAAACTTCTTTAGCTTTATCTTTCCTGAGAAACACTTTATTTTTCTTCATTTCTAAATGAAAGCCTTGCAGGACAGAGTAATCTTGATTGTAGGTCTTTACCTTTTTATCACTTTGAATATTTTATTCCAATCCCTTCTGTCTTAGAATATTTCTGTTGAGAAATCCATTGATGGTCTTATGGAAGCTCCCTTGTAGGTAACTGTGATTCTTTTCCTTTCTTTAAGACTTTCTATTGACCTTAACATTTGGCATTTTAATTATGATGTGTCTTGGTTTGGGCCTCTTTGGGTTTATGTTGTTTAGAATTCTCTGCACTTCCTAGACTTGTATATCTATTTCCTTTACCAGATTAGGGAAGTTTTCCATCATTATTTTTTCAAATAAGTTTTCAATTCCTTTCCTCTCTCTCTTCTTTTTCTGGCACCCCCATATTGCAAATGTTGGTATGCCTGAAATTGTTACAGAGGCTCCTTAAACTATCTGCATTATCTGTGATTATTTTTTTCTTTTTGCTGTTCTGATTGGATGTTTTCTATGTCTTTATCTTCCAAATCACTGATTTGTTCCTGTTTCACCTACTCTACTGTTGATTCCCTGTAATGTATTCTTTACTTCAGTTATTATATTCCTCATTTTTGACTGGGTTTTTGTCAAGTTTTGTATTTCTTTGTTGAAATTCTCATTAAGTTTATCTACTCCTCTCCTAAATTATAACCAGTTTTCTGAACTCTGCATCTAGTGGGTTCCTTATCTCCATTATGTTTAGTTCTTTTCCTGGAGTTCTGTTCTTTCATTTAGGACACATTTCTTTGTCTCCTCATTTTGGGTGCCTCTCTAGGTTTGTTTCTATATATTAGGTAGAAGTGCTATGTCCCTGTACTTTGTAGAATGGCCTTATATAACAAGTGTCCTGTAGGGTTCAGTGGCACAGCCTTTTGGGGTGCCATCCCCCAAGATGGGCAGTCCAGGTGCACACCACTCACATGGGCTATATACATCCTTCTGTTGTAAGTCTTGATTGTTGTTGGCACATCAATTGAAGGGATTTACCCCCAAGCCAATTGGCTGTGAGGGCTAACCACTAACACCATGGACGATCAGCTGTGAAGGGCCTGACCCTACAGAGCAGAACTTACTTCAGTGGGACTCTGATGCCTACTGAGTTTGCTCCTGGAATGTGTCCTTTACAGAGGTGGTTTAGTGGTGCTTCAACATGATCTGAAGCTGTCCACAAGGTGCACTGGCTCCAGAGCCTTCCTGGAGGTGCAGGCCAAAGTCAACCACCACCATGCCCTTCCTGGGGCCACTTGACATGGACTACAAAGTGATCTTCAGATGGCTGCTATTTGTCCTGGACTTGGAGCTGTCTGGGCGAGGCCAATGCCAGTTGCAGCTACTGTCAGGCCTGTGGCCACTTAATAAGAGATACGCAGCATGCTGAGGCCAGATGCTGCTTGTTTGAGAGATTCTAGTAAGTCTGAAGCATGAGCCAAGACAAGCTGTTTGCATGGAAAAGCCACTGGAAAGAGCTTGGGTTGGGCTGCAAGTTGGTTGTAGTAGGGTCTCAGGAAATCAACAGGGGAGGGAAAACTATGTTAGCTACATTGAAGGAGACTCCTTGTGACCTGCCTGCCAGCTCTGTCACAAGGAGGGCTCAGCAAAGGAACAATGTCTGCTTACAACACTTGTTTCTGGAAGACAGCTGCCCCTCAAGCTTTAGCCCTAATTCCAGACAATTCAGTTCCTCCTCATATGTCCCTGGTGCCCCCGTGATGGATCTCAGAGTGAGTAAGTCCTACTAAGTCCATGACTGGAATCTTTAAGAGGAATGCTTGGTACTCCAAAAGATTTCTATCTCACTCAGCCACAGTCCAAGCTGGTTTTTATAGCCACAAGTAATGGAACTTCTCTTCCTGGCCTTACGGTTTTGGTGTGTGGCTGAGACCCCTTTCTCCTCAGGGGGAACCTCTGCATCTGAGATATCTTTCCCAATTTTTAACCACCACATATGGGTGTGGAACCAACATGTTTCATGTCTCAGTGTGGCGGCTGCTGCTTTATATCCTTAGCTGTAAGACTTCTGTTCAACAAGATTTTAGATGGTACTGAATGATAGCTGTTCTGTAGTTTAGTTGTAATTTTGATGTGGTTGTAGGAGAATTTGAGCAACACATTTACCTTCACTGCCATCTTGATTGGAACCCACCTTGAATGTATTTTTTTATCTGGTTAAGGAAGTTTTCAGTCTTAATTTCTTCAAATAGGTTTTCAATCCCTTGTTCTCTCTCTCTCCTCCTACGATGGGGATGTTGTCTTTGTCTATTTATTTTGGCCGCCTCTTTGCATGTGTCTCTATGTGTTAGGTAGATCTGCTATGTCTCCCAGTCATGGTCAGGTAGTCTTATTTAGTATGTGTTCTATGAGGCTCAGTGGTACAGTCTCCCTGAGAACCTGAGTTAGGTGCTCCAGGAGTGTCCCTTGTGTCAGTTATTTGAGCCCTCCTATTGTAGTTGTCTTGATTGCTGTTGGCACATTGATGGGTGGGTTGACCCTCAGACTAGCTGACTCTGAGGATTGACCCTGACCACAGCTTACCAGCTGCTTTGTGGAGCCCATGAAGCAGAATTTGCCCCAGCAGAGTCTGATTTTTCTGCCAAGACCTTCCTTTGGGTGTGCTGATTGTGGAACTAATCAGATCATGCTCTGACATGGTCTTAAGCCCACCTTTGGATGTCTTGTTTCTGAGACCCCTTAAGAGGGACTTCAGTGCAAGTAAATATCAGTTTCTGCCTGTGATTGGCCCTGGGCTACCCATTAGGAACTACAAGGTGCTCCATGTTTGGTAGCTGCCTTTCTGGGCCTCAGTGCTTTGGGAAGAACTAAACTGTATACAAGGCCAGCCACCACCAATACCAGGCCTGGGAAAGATCAGAAAATGGCCAAAGGCATCCCAAAATCTACCACCACCTGTTGGCTGCCCATTAGGCTCAGCCACTAAGAGAACGTCAGGTGGTATGGGAGTCACTTGAGGCAGGTTCCCAGTGAGTCACAAGAAAGGGGTGAGTGATGTTCACCAGGTTAATACAGATTCAAATTTGGCACCCGTGCTGTGTCTGAGGCCACTCAGCAAAAATCTCAGGGTATGCCAAGGCCAGATGCCACCCACCTCAGGCCTACAGATTTTTGCACTGAGGTGAGGTTTCTGGAAGTCATCAGGGGACATCCAGTAGAATTCATCAGGCTAAAATAGATTAAGATTTAGCCATGTGTCGGGAGATCCCTGCACAAGAAGAGTGGGGCCTGTCTAGGATTTTTTTTTTAAGGAAGGTTACAATACCCACCCAAGCTCACCACCACCAGCAGGCGCCTCCATCAGGTGTGAGCTTCACAGGGTGGGGCCTCATGGAGTCAGCAGGGTGGGGCTAGAGCATTTCCCAGGTTGATGTCGTGGAGATGGGGTGTAGTTCTCATGGAGGAGCAATGGTGCCAGTTGGGCACATGGAGAAAAAATGGCCTTGCTCTAAAGTCGCACAGCCCTGCCTCTCCCTGTATGTCTCTGGCACTCCCTGAGTTTGCCTGAAATTTCTGCAACACAAGTCTGGTTGGCCACCACCATCAGATCCCTCCACTGACAGTGGGCTTGGCATGGCAGGGCCTCAGGAATTCAGCAGGTGGGGCTAGTGCATCTTCCCTGGCTAATGTTGTATGGAGGGGGGTGCTCAACCAAGAAAAGATGGCATCTGTGGGCAGCGTGGGAGAGGGACTTAGCACAGGGACATTGGTGGCTGTCTTCACAGCCCCCTTTGAACTGTCATCCTTCTACAGGAGCAGGGTGACTTGATACTTGAGTATCTTCAAGTCATTTTGTGCAGTGGTCTTTCAAGAAGTCACCTGGGTTTCCGGCAGTATCACAGCCAGATATTATATGGGCTCCTCTTTCCAGCACTGGTGCTCTGGACTAGTGAGCCCAGCATGGAGTTGAGACCCCTCACTCCTCTTGAGGAAACTCTGCAACTGAGATATCCCTCCAGATTTCCAATTCCTACACACTGGTGTGTGGCTAGCATTTTCAAGTCTTTGCCCCTCCAACCACAGCTGACATGGCTTCTTCTATATATTCTTATAAGACCTGGCCCTGGCTGGCGTAGCTCAGTGGATTGAGCACGGGCTGAGAACCAAAGTATCGCAGGTTCGATTCCCAGCCAGGGCACATGCCTGGGTTGCAGGCCACGGTCCCCAGCAACCGCACATTGGTGTTTCTTTCTCTCTCTCTCTGTCTCTCTCTTTCTCCCCCAACCCCTTCCCTCTCTAAAAAGAAATAAATAAATCTTAAAAAAAAAAGACCTGTTCAGCTAGTCTTCCAGTGGTTATCCGGGTTGATTGCTCTATAATTCAGTCTTAATTTTGATGTGGTCCTGGGAGGAGGTGTGTGTCCTGGCTTTCCATCTTCCTGGCACATGAGATTGTACTTCCTGGCTCCTAGAGGTTAGGTAAAGCCATGAGACTTGTTGTAGCCAATGAGTAGTGAGCAGAAGTGACACATGTCACTGCCAAGCCAGAACTTTTGGGGCCAACATGAGGCCTCCAGACCTATCATTACTTCTGCTTGGGAGACAGGTGAATGCTCAAAATAGTGGCTGCTGCTTCAGTCATATATCATCAAATGAGGAAGCAAAGAGCAGAGCCCCTAGCCAACCTATGATGGAGATAAACAAGAAATAAACCTTTGTTGTAAAACCCATTAAGACTTTTTTTATTCTACCATATATATTCTTGTCTATCCTTCAAACCACTACAAACAACATCCATGGCAACAGCTGATGTTAGCACTTGGTGTCTTGTCCTAAGTAGGGGGACCATGTGAGGTAGATACTAGTATCACACACCAGTGAAGTATGAGCAGACCAGGGTGAGCAAGTATGTACTAGAGCCAGGAACAAAGCAAAATTTCCTGAGAGTTCCCTTCTATTGACAGCTGCCACTACAGGTTTTGTTTGTTTATTTGCTTGTTTGTTTGCTTGTTTATTTTCTGAACAGATGTTATTACACACAGAGATGATGGGGTTTAGTCCTTCTTGACTGCTGTCTTCCTTATGGCTGAAAGGACATTACTCAGCTCCTCTCTCTTCTTCTTGGCACAGATGTATGTTCCCAACCCTTTCCTTGATGAACTTCAGGCCCTCTTATGCTTAAGACTGTGAGCAACTCCATGGTGCACCACTCATAAGGGGCAAAGCTTCTGGGATCATGTCCCACACTAATCTGATGTGCTTGAGTCACCCACAATGGCAGCTGTGCCTCATTTTGCCTACATTCTTGGTCACCCTGTGGCCCTTGTTGAGACCCATGGCCATGCGGTAGTGCCGAGCCATGGCTACTGCTCCTCACTGGGTGCCACAGCAGGAAGAAGTGCCACTACAGTTCTCGTCCTCAAGAAAACAAAAGGATTATTCTGAATTTGCATCTTTTAAGTAATCTAATGATTACTTAAGGGTGTAGATTTCTTATATGCCTGGCATATAAGAAATAAAAAGGAATCTACTTTCTATTGACATTTTAATTAAAGAAATTACTCAAGAGTTTTGAAAAAAATTACCCAGATCAAGAAAATCTGAATTCATGTAATTACTTAAGATCAGAAATGTATTCATGGAAAAAATAACTGACAAAGTAAAGACAAAAATTTTAAGTCTCACATTTATTAAAATAAATTTTAGTTTTTGAAATGTATTTGAAATATGAAAGTCATCACTAATTGGTATGTACATATAACTACACATATTCAATGTTTATTACTCTGATGAATAGTCTACCAAAAATTATAATTTGATACTATTTTATTGTATAATTGACTTTTTACTGAGATATAATTGGCATACATTGTATAAGTTTAAGGTATACACATTTATTTGATACATTTATATATTGCAATATGATTGCTACCATAGAATTAGCTAACACTTCTATCATGTCACCTAATGATCTTTTTTTGTGTGGTGGGAACAATTAAGATTTTGAAGTTTGTAATATGGTCTGTAATTACCATGATATGCATTAAATCACCAGGATTTATTTGTTTGCTGGTTACAAGTTTTACCCTTAAAATTCCCCCATTTCCCCTAGTCTCCCACCCTCTGATAACCACCATTCTACTTTTAATTGACTTTTTCTAAAATGACAGCATTTTTAAACAAATAGATATATATTATAAGCAAAAAGATATATAATGTAGATTATCCTAGTACTAAGAGAAAGATAAGTGCTATAAAGGCTCTGGATAATTAATTTCTGATTTTTAAAAGCCTAGTTCTCAAATGAAAATGGAAAATAGAAAAAGTCTCATTTGTTAGTAATTAATAGCTAAAATGCCTCTTCCATATATTCATAGACATTTTCTTTCTTTAAAAAATTTAAAACCAACTCCTATCTTTGCTGCTGCTTCTTTGGGATTGACTCTGACCTGTGTATATTGTAAAATTTTTCTATTCACCTAAACAAAAATAAATTTGTGTGAAATTTCTTAGTATAACCTGAGTAATTTGGAGAAGATTCCTTCCCCCCAAGAGTAATATTAAAAATTCAATGTGCTTTTTCTCCTATGGATAATTTTATTACTGCATTTGAAAACATACTACTTGATTATTGAAAGCTTTCAGAACAGAATACCTGGGTAATGATGAGATTCATTAGGTCATAATTTTGAAAACATGCTATAATTGCACAGTGACAAGATGCTCATTTTTCATGTTCTAAAATGCAGCCATAATTCCCAACTGGGAAGCTATTTTTACCATCCTCCTTTCAGAGATGAAAATACAAAAGCACAGACATTGTTATTAAGTTGTCTGCTGGTTTATGAAAGGTAACTGGCACAGGAGCCAGAGGACCTGGGCTCTGGGTTCTAGTCCCCATTGGCTGGTGCTCAGGTCACCCAAGTCTAGACAGGAGCAGAGTCTCAGACATTTGCTGATGGAAAAGTACCTGGCACATTTATAATCAGGTAGCCATACAAGCCTCACCTATAGAAGAGATCCCTTTCCTTTGACAAATGATCCTCATGGTCTGTCTGGTCAACATGAAAGATGAAGTACCAGCATTGCCTATGCCTTGCCAAGTTCTCTTCTAATAGTCAGTCCCAAAAGGAAAACATCCCAAAGCCCCAGACGCTGGTCTCCTTCTGTGTTGGGAAACACTTGGGAACATCACCCTGGGGCATTTATCATCATGACCTCTGACCTCTCCCTTCCTCCTCCTTAGGAGGTGGCAGCAGACTCTGCTAACAAAAGGGCCTGCTGGACAACAGGTCATGGACACCTCTAATGATTTCCATTACACTGTAGCTTCCCACACACTGTGTTCTGAAGCACCTCATTTCCCTTTTGCCTTTAATACAAAAGATTAATTCCCTTCATAAATTTGCCTTTCTATGACTTCATCCTATAGCCTCTGTCCAGGCATAAACTCAGCTGTCCTGATCTCTGGGAGTTGTTTTCTATCTTCTTTCTTGGCACTGCCTCAGTAGACTTCTTCCTCCTGACCCAAAACCAGTAGGTGCTGGAGTCTCTTGTTTTGGTCTTCCATGTAACCTTCCTTTGTACAAATACAAGATGCCAGGTCTAGGCTTTTCCCTATGTTGCTATTATGTAAGTGAGCTGAAATTTTCAATACTTGCAAAAGCTGGTCATACAGGGACTGCTATCCCTAAACCACAGTTGTCCTTAAACCTAAGGATGATGATGTCTTTGTTTGAAAATATGTCTCATCATGAACATAAGTAGGGGCTGACCTGGGTCTGCACCACCTGGGAAACTCCAAAGCCTGCATACCCAGTGACAGCTACAGACCACGTCAGAGCACCTCCACCCTACCTCTGCACAAGTGATTCTCCACAGAGGACAGAGGTTGGTGGCCAGTGGTCACAGCCAGTCCTTGCACCTGACTAGCCTAGGTAAATATCTCCCATTGACTGGCCAGCAGCAATCAAGGCTCAACTATAAGAGGAGGGTGTACTCAGCCCACATGAAGGGCACAATTTGAGTACCAGTTTGGGGATAGGAGAGGCTGGGCTACAGGACCCTACAGGACACCTACTACATTAAGCCATGCTACCAGACAGGAAGACATAGCAGCTCTACCTAATACATAGAAACAAACACAGGGAGGATGCCCAAATGTAGAGACAAAGCAACATGGCCCAAATGAAAGAAAAGCTCAAAACTCCCAAAAAATGAACTAAACAAAATGAAGATAAGCAATCTACTAGATGTAGAGTTAAAAACACTGTTTATAAGGATGCTCAAGGAACTTAGTGAGGACCTCAACAGCATGAAAAAGATCCAGTCAGAAACACAGGGTACACTAATTGAAATAAAGAACAATTTACAGGAAAACAACAGTAGAGTGGATAAAGCTAAAGATCAAATCAATGCTTTGGAGCATAAGGAAGCAAAAACAAGCAATCAGAAAAATGAGAAAAAAAGAGAAGCCAAAAAAGGAGGATAGTGTAAGCAGCCTATGGGACAACTTCAAGTGTTCCAACATATGCATCATACAGATGCCAGAAGGAGAAGAGAAAAAGCAAGAAATTGGAAATGTATTTGACAAAATAACGAAAGAAAACTTCCTTAATTTGGTGAAGGAAATAAACATGAAAGAACAGGAAGCACAGAGGGTCCCAAACAAGATGGGTACAAAGAGGCCCATTGCAAGACACTGATGTGGACCCCAATTCGTGGGGTCCGTGTCATTATGGATGAAAATGAGACATTCACACAGATTACCGAATCTGGTGGAGGAAAAGAGATAGCATGGCTTTTCTCTCAAGGGGAGCAAAAGCGTCCACCCTTGCTCCAATGAGCTTTTATTGTCTTACTAGACACATTACAAGAAAGTCCTCATTAACTATGCACAGGCTTGCTTTAGGTGGTTACCTTTTACAAAAAACAAAGGAGCCAATGCTGCTAATCACATCACAGAAGAGGGATATTTGCAAATGAAAAGGCAAAAGTAGTTGGACCAGTTACACTCATCCTTGGAAGGTTTAGCATGGATTTTAGGAAGTTGCTTTGCAGTAAATGTTCTCAATTCAGGGTGAGGGAGTTCTAGCAAAAAGTAAGACTCATAGCAGCCTAGGTACATTGCAGGCCTGATTCCCCATGGGAGGACCTATCTGTGGGCGTGGGTCCTGTGCATCTCTGAGTAGGAGCTGGGCCCACGCCATGCAGAGCAGCCTCCCACAAGACACATCATAATTAAAATGTCAAAGCTTAATGATAAAGAGAGAATCTTAAATGCAGCAAGAAAAAAGCAGTTAGTTACCTATAGGAGTGTTCTCATAAGACTGTCAACTGATTTCTCAAAAGAAACTTGCAGCAATAGGGGACTGGCAAGAAATATTCAAAATCATGAAGCAGAGACCTGCAGCCAAGATTGCTTTAACCAGCACGGCTTTCACTTAGAATCAAAGAGCAGATAAATGGCTTCCCAGACAAGAAAAACTAAATCATCATTAGTGAACTATTATTATATGAAATATTAAAGGAACTTATTTAAGAAAAAGGAGAAGATCAAAACTATGAACAATAAAATGGCAATAATGCATATCTCAACAATTGGATCTAAAAAAAAAAATGAAGCAAACAAGAAGAACAGAGATAGGATCAGGGATGCAGAGAGTATTTTGATGGTTTCCAGATGGGATGGGAGTGTGGGGGAATGGGTGAAGAAGTGAGAGGATTAAGGAGCACAAATAAGTAGTTACAGAATAGCCATGGGATGTAAAATACAGTATAGGAAATGCAGAAGCCAAAGAACTTATATGCATGACCCATGGACATAAGCAATTGTGTCGTATTGCCTGATGGAGTGGGGGTTGCTTAGTGGCGGGGGGGGTGGCACAAAGGAGGGGAAATTGAGACAACTGTAATAGCATAATCAATAAAATATAATTTTAAAAAAACATAATCTGCCTCATCAATAACTGAGTTTACATTTCAACTTGCCTGATGTCCTTCTCTCTTACTTGAAAAGCAAAATGAGCTTTAAGTATTGCTGTGGAAGTGCAGTTTTGTGAGTGTTCCAGGAGGCCTCACACTCTCTGATATCTGTGTGTGTCAGGCTCAGGCTTCATTTCTAAGAAAGAACAAGAGCCGTCTCCTCCTGCCTCTCTAATCACCCTCCCAAGGGCGCCCCCAGCTTCTCTTCCCCAGGAGTTCTTTCTCTCTCTCCTCTTCCTTCTGCCCTCCCTAAACTCAACCATTACCATTAGGTTTTCAACCATCCATAACCAGCAACTCTGGCCACAACCACTCTTGGTCTCCAAAACCCATTTCCAACAGCCAAATATAGGATGTCCTGGAATACTTTAAACACCTCAAATTTAAACTGTAGTTTAAACTAAACTTTTATCTTCCCACCCAACATGTGCCTCCTCCCACCATCATCATCTCACCTACCCAAACACTTCTGAATGTTCCCCAGTGATCTACTTCCTTTCCTTTCTAACTAAAGAGACAGTGTGGGAAAGAGGAATTGAACAAAAGGGGTAGGAATTGAGATGCTATAGTTTCTACATAACCTCCCAACTCTAGGACACAAACAAGGGAGGGTATAGCATCTACAATTGAAGCTCCAAATAAGTTTAGAAGGCCTCAGAGTAGATAGGACCTTAGCCTGGCTTTCCCTTATAAGGCCCATGTCTGCCAGCCTTGTAAAGAAATCCATATTCAACTGAGTTACAGATGAGAAATAGCTGAGATAGACGTCCAGGTAAATGGGCTTAAGAATATGTTTCCAGTTTTCCACAGGCTTTTCAAGGCATACAGGCATCTCAGAAGTCCCTGCTTATCCCATAAAGGACCAGAAAAGTTGAGAACACCAGTGGTCCAGCAGAGCCATGGGATCTGGACAAAGAGGCCACAGAATTTGAGTACTCTGAACTGGGAGTATAAGCAGCAGGTAACTTCAAGGACTAAACATGACTTGGCTCACTGTAGGAACACCAGTACAAAGCACCCAGGCCTCAGACCAGCCTGATCCAGCAAAGGCTTTCACAACAAAGACCAGCCAGGACCCATAAATGCCCCTCCCTGTCACCATGAGGACAGATAAGCTGTCCTCCATACTCACACAAGATGAGGTTGGAGGGAAGGAACAAGAGGGAAGATCCTGAATGTCTGAGGGTAACCACAAGAGGTTGAGTAAACCTAAAAGGAAACATTTTAACTTGAAAGAGTAAGATTTCTTTAGTTGGTATAGAGGGTTTCTTTAGTTTATGCTTTTTTTTCCTTCCTCACCTTGGGATTGAGAGCTATCAAAGGTGATTAGGTAGTAGACAATAAAAGGGGGATTTGTTATCACAGTTTTAGTTGTAGTAGTAAATTTTTGACACTGCTACACAAAAATCATCACTAACCTCCCTCCCCTACCACACTATCTACCACCATCTAACAGTAGACTAGAGACTATACCTCTGAACTATCTCATGTATGTTCTATTTTTTCCATTCCTAATGCCAGTGCCAATATTTACCCTAGTCATTTCTTACCTGAATGTAAGGGGTATACTGTTCTCTATCTCTCCTCTCTCTAACCTATCTTCATCCACGTTGCTGGATCTTCCTAAAATATGGTGATTTCCACAAGTAAAGAATGATGTCCAAACTCCACAGCTTGGCCCATAAGCCTCTTTCTAAGGAATTCCCATTCTAGCCTCATCCCTCTCTCACACATACTCTGCCTTCTCTCACACATTGCAAGTTGAAGCCATAAGCAACTATTAGCCCTTCTTAGTATAGACTAAGTGCTTTCACTCACTGCCACCCTTCACACTTGCTATTTCCCCTGCTTACGGTGCCTCTCTTCTCCTCTTACCAATTTCTAGTCCATCCTTCAAGATCCAGATCAAATGTACCACTCCTTTAACATCTTCTCTAACTTTCTTCATTCCCTGAGTCAAACCCATTACCAATTCCTTTGTATTTTTTTATACTGTATACAAGCCTATGGAACCATAAAGCCACAAGTACCAGTTTCAAATATTCTGTCCCATTCACACAGAAGGAAAAATGTTTGTGGACCATATTTCTCAACTTAGGGTTTCAAGACCCATAGCCAGGTTTTCCAACATCAAAGCAGGGCAACTGGGCTGGCAAATACAAAGAACACTTGGTTCCATTTTTTACTTACCTCCTTGGCTAAGTTCCCAGTTATATGCCACAATCCTGGGATCTAACATGTAATAAGAGCAAAATAAATCTTTTTTGATGAATTAACTTGCCTAAAAAACATCCCCTACCTTTGTCCCTCTTACAGAATATGAACTATGTGCCTGTTATTTACATACTTTTGGCATCATACTATATCAGTTTAACAATTATGCCTCAGGGTGCCATTGATAAATTAGTGACAGGCTTAGCCACAGAATCTGATTATCCTATATTTGAAACATCATTGAAAAATTAATTCTTTACCAGCACTTTGTAATACCAGTACCAGTACCTCAGCATAGGTACTCCATATATACTTATTAAATAAAACTGACATTAATATTCAAAGTTGTATTGCAATTCCTTTAATGGTTACAATATAACTATTATTCCCATTCTGTCTCAAAATAAGTGAACTGTATTTAAAAATTAGATTTTAGGTACCAATTGACTCTGTCATAAAAATAACAGCAACCTGAACATTAGAGCCCAGAAAAAATCCAGTAAAAGACTCTAATGTAAATTGAGGTTAATTAAAATGTTAACATATGTCCCTTCATTTCTAGAGTGAGTGTGTGGAAGGGAGTAATAGAATTCTAGAATCTACAAAGGATATATGTATTTCAATAAAGGTATTGTGTTGTAGTATACCTTGATTTTTTATATAAAGTATACTAGCCATAAATCTGCTTTAGAACAAGCTATAAATTCCTATGCAGGATATATATATATATGTATGTATTTTGGAACCCTATGTTTCCCTGGGCTACTAAAAACACAACAAAGTCAAAAATGGAAGCAAGGAACAATTATGGGACCTTTATCTCAAACCTTGTTTACCTCATCTTAAGACAATTCATTATGAGCTAAATATTTTAGGTAAAATATTTATCACTATAGGTAAAATGATTTGTCAATTCTAAATAAAATTGTGGAAGATTCAAAAGTTGCCTTCAGATGAGGTATGGGATGTTCATGACCCTAAAATATGTCAAATAAACTTTAGTTTCTTCCTCTGTGTCAGTTAGGACCCTTTTAGTTGCAGATCACAGAAAACTTGATCCAAACTGGATTGAGCACATTAGGAATAATCACTTCAAGCACAGCAGGATTCAAATCTTGTTCACAATAGCATAAGGACTCATTATCTCTTCTTTGTTCTCCCTCTATTCTGTCACCTGCAGTCTTGGTACTTATAGCACAGTAGATGGAGACAGCAGTTTTGGGCCCTACATCCTTTCTAGTTTTAAGTCAGTCTGAAAAATGGGAAATATCTTTGCAGGATTCCCAAGAAAGTTTCATTGTTTTCCATTGGCTCTTGTAGGATCATGTGTACAACTCTGGGCCATTCATTGTCACAAGACGTGATATTCGACTTCCAGCAGAGGTGGAAGCATGGGCAGATACTCTTTACCTTCTCACACAACCAAAAGAAGGACAACAACAAATTTTAAAACAAAAAATAACCCTAACTTCCAGAAAACTGAACTGTGTGGAAGTCTGACAACCAAGAAGTTAAAGAAGAAACATTTATCCAGACCTGTAGGATGGGTAAAGATGGACAGCCAGGGTATACAGGACTCACAGCAAAGCCACAGCTGGGGGAATAGGCAAGGCGGTGGCTGGTGGGATGGTGGCCCCACATTTGCATGTAGATAAACCAGAAGGAACAACTGGGCAGCAAGATGGACCACACAACCCAGGGCTCCTGTGAAGGGTAATAAAGCCTCAAAACCTCTGACTGGAAAAACCTATGGGGGTTGAGTCAGCATGAGAAACTCCCAGCCTCACAGGAGAGTTCCTTGGAGAGACCCTCAGGGTCCTAGAATGTACACAAAACCACCCACTCAGGGATCAGTGGCAGAAGGGCTGAATTTGCTTGTGGGTAGTGGAGGAAGTAACTGAAAGCCAGCTTAGAGCTGAGCAAGCAACATTGTTCCCTCTCAGACCACTTCCCCACATAAAAAACCACAACACAAGGATGTGGGTTATCTCACCCTGGTGAATACCTAGGTTCCACCCTTTACTATGTAACAGCTGTGCCAAAACAAAAAAATATGGCTCAAATGAAAGAACACATCAAAGCTCCAGAAAAAATACAACTAAGTGATGAAGACATAGCCATCCTATCAGATGCATAGTTCAAAACACTGGTAATGAGGATGCTCACAGAAATGGTTGGATATGGTTGCAAAATAGAGAAAAAAGTGAAGGTTATGAAAAGTGAAATAAAGGAAAATACACAGGGAACCAACAGTGAAGGGAAGGAAACCTGGACTCAAATCAACAATATGGAGCACAAAGAAGAAACAAACATTCAACCAGAACACAGCAAAGAAACAAGAATTCAAAAGAATGAGGAGAGGCTCAGAAACCCCCATGACAACCTTAAATGTTCCAACATCTGAATCATAGGGGTGTGAGAAGGAGAAGAGAAAGAGCAAGAAATGGAAAACTTATTTGAAAACATAATGAAGGAGAACATCCCCAGTCTGGCAAAGGAAATAGATGTCCAGGAAATCCGGGAAGCTCAGAGAGTCTCATAGAAGTTGGACCTAAGGAGGAACACACCAAGGCACATCATAATTACATTAGCTAAGGTTAAAGATAAGGAGAGAATCTTACAAGCAGCAAGAGAAAAGGAGACAGTTACCTACAAGGGAGTTCCCATAAGACTATCAGCTGCTTTCTCAAAAGAAACCTTGCAGGCCAGAAGGGACTGGAAAGAAGTATTCAAAGTCCTAAAAGGCAAGGACCTACATCCAAGATTGCTCTATCCAGCAAAGCTATCATTTAGAATGGAAGGGCAGATAAAGTGCTTCCCATATAAGGTCAAGTTAAAGGATGTCATCACCACCAAGCCCTTATTGTATGAAATAATTAAGGGAATTATGTAAGAAAAAGAAGATCAAAAATATGAACAGTAAAATGACAACAAACTCATCACTATTAACAACTGAACCTAAAAAAACAAAAACAAAACAAACCAACAAACAACTAGAACAGGAACAGAATCACAGAAATGGAAATGACGTTGAGAGTTATCAATGGGGAGGAGGAGGGGAGAGAATGGGTGAAAAGATACAGGGAATAAGAATCACAAATGGTAGGTACAAAATAGAAAGGGGGAGGTTAAGAATAGTATAGGAAATGAAGAAGCCAAAGAACTTGTATATATGACCCATGAACATGAACTAAGTAGGGGGGATGTCGGGGGGACGGTTTTCAGGGCAGAGGTGAATAAAGGGGAGAGAAAATGGGACAACTGTAATAGCATAATTAATAAAAATATATTTAAAAAATGAGATATTCTGATTGGCCAGGCTTGAGTCACGTATCCACCTCTGAGCTGGGACTGCCAGAATCACTTTGGAATTATGGAGAAAATTGTCCCACAAAGGAAATTCTTGGTATAATTACTAGAAGAAATATGAATGGATATAAAGGTGAATGGAAAGATGAATGGAATAAACACAATAGATGTCTGCTATGCCTCTTTTTTCTCTGTAGTAGGTAGCCTCTAAGTGGCCCCTAGTGATCTCTATATCCTGGCATTCTGTCCTTTTGTAATGACCTCTTCTTGAGTGCGAATGGGATTTGTGACTTGTTTATAACCAATAGAATATGACAATGGTGATGGAATGTCACTTCCATGATGAAGGTACATAAAATTGTGACTTCCATCTTGCTAACAGATTCTTCCTATAACCTTCTTGGCTTGCATACTTTGATGGCACAAAGTGCCACGTTGAAGAAGCCCACATGGCAAGGAACTGAAGGTAGCATTTGGATAGGAACATCTGTTCATTAGTCCAGCAGTCCTCACAGTACTGAATTTTGCTGACAACCACTTGAGCTTGGAAGCGCATCCTTCCCCAGCTGAGCTTTCAGATGATACTCGAGCTATGGCCAGCCAACACCTTGATTGCTATTTTGGGAGAGATACTGAGATAGAAGACACAAAAACACTAGACTACAAACATGTATTTTTTTAAGCCAATAGGTTTATGGTAATATTGTTATATGGCAATAGAAACCAATGCAGTTCCTTTTCTTGAAGGGTATGGAAGCACTTTGGGGTTTTTGTTTGTTTTGCTTTTATTTTTCAATTACAGTTAAGTTAATATTTTATTAGTTTCAGGTTATAGTATAGTAGTTAGACATTTATATAACTTATGATCACTCAATAACTCCAATACCCATTTGACACCACACAGTTATTATAATATTACTAACTATATTCCCTAAGCTGTACTTTACAACCTTGTGACTATTTTGTAACTGTCAATTTGTACTTCTTTTCTTTTCTAATTTTATTATGTATCGTTTCAGGTGTACAGCTTAGTGGTTAGACAATCATATACTTTATACAGTGTTCCCCTCAATATTTCCTATACCCCAACTGGCACCATACATAATTATTACAATATTATTGACCTCCCCCCACCATGACTGTTTTGTAACTACCTATTTGTACATCTTAATCCTTTCACTTCTTTCACCCATTGTCCCAAGGGTATGGAAGCACTCTGGACCCCAAAATAACTGTTCCTTGAAAGACAAGTGATTCAAATGAATATGTGATCCTTGTTAATGGCAGATCGTGACTGCCTGTGATGATGTGGATGGCTGTCACCTGCTACTGTTTTGATTTCTCTCCTATCTGGAGTCACCATGACTAGCCAGAGTTGACCTGTGAGGTCCCATGCCAGCCTTCTTTCTGTTTTCAGGTCCTTCCTCCTCTCTTGCTTCTTTATCTCTTTCCAGGGGTGCACAGCTGCAGCACCATAGAGCCCAGACTGCAGTGCACTGAGGGAGGACTCACAGGGGTGCACAAAAGCTCAAACCTACCAAGGCACAAGCCTTTCCTCCAGTCAGGTTCCAGGGCCTCCCAGTTCTTAGGGGAACCATAATTCTGCATGAAGAGTCATACTTCCCCTTTTCTATGGAATTTTCTATGTTGACCCCACACTCTTTTTTTTGCTCACACCAATCTTCTCCCAGCCTGATCCATAATTGTTAGACTGAATCCCTCACCTCTCTGGAAATAGTGTTTACCAAATTTACCTTAGCCACATTGCTTTATCTGAAACCTGGGCTTTATTCTTCTGTGGATTCTGTGATTCTGCAACTTAGCATAGCATTTCAATCACATTGCACAGTAAATCATGATATGTTTCATGATTAAGCACTGAAAAGGTGGCAGGTGGTGCATTTATGGGTAATTAAAGCCTGCCACAGGCTGTGCACATGAGATAGTGCAGGAATTACTGCAATTCTTGGTGAAGAAACATCTCTGCCTATGAAATGACTCTTGCCACATGCAAGCTTTCAAACAGATTAAGGAGGAAAAGCTCACTAATTTTTTTTTCTGACATTTAGGTCATTTAGGTCATAACCACTTGGAGGTTCTCAATATTTGTTTTGCCTTGGGGTTTTTTTCAGAGTCCTGATGCTATATGCTACAAAGCATAAAGCAAATATTCACTAATATTTAAATATCAATTAGTTCTGGATGGAATTATCCATACACTGTTTAGAGTTGCATTACATCTTTTAAATTATTAATTCAAGATAAAACATTCTTTTAGGGGAAATTTTTCTTCAACAGTTTATTCCAAGAATCTTCAAATGGTCCTTGATCTCTGCAGATTCCTAAACTGATGAAGAGATTACATTGACCCCAAAGTTGTTTTTGGTACAAATACAAGTCATAGATTCTGGGAAGCAAAGTATCAGAATTCTCTTTCCAGAAATGACACATGTGCTCTTGGTGATTGTGAATACTTTCTCTTGATGTCACCTGAAATAAAGAGCACTTAGGGTCTTTTTAGGATGTTTGTCCATTATATTCTTCTATCTGAACATCATCAGAATATTTTCAACATAAAAAAATCACAGTGATTAAATTACATTGACACTTCTAGAATGGAGATTATCTATTAGTGCAAGGAAGTCCTTTTGCTTTCATTTAGTTGTGAACAGAATATTTTTCAAGAACAAGTAGGGCTGGGCCCTGGAATGAGGAAAGAGCACCCAGCAAAGTCCTACTGTGGGCCACGCCTGCTATCAGGCATCTGGCTTCACTCTCAACTGCCAGAGTCAATGGCCTCATTTTACTCCCAATGACCCTCAACCATTAAAAACAACTTTTGGAAATTCTCTTCTCCTTTTATCAGTCCTGTCCTCCTTCC
This sequence comes from Phyllostomus hastatus, assembly GCF_019186645.2. Lineage (NCBI taxonomy): Eukaryota > Metazoa > Chordata > Mammalia > Chiroptera > Phyllostomidae > Phyllostomus > Phyllostomus hastatus. Next base: position 46,737,731 of record NW_025334041.1, read on the forward strand.
ACATGTTCTTCCTAATTATTTCATTTGTTCTTGTGACCCTGTTGTGGGTTGAGTGGTGTCCCCCACCCCCGAAAAAGATGTTTGGTTCCTAACACCCAGTACCTTAGAATGTAACTTTATTTGAAAATAGGGTATTTACAAAAGCAATAAGTTTAAAATGCAGTCATAGAATAGGCCCTAATCCAATATGATTGGTATCATTATGAAAGGGGAAGTTTGGAAAGACACACATGGAGAACGCCATGTGAAAATGAAGGCAGAGATTAGGGTGACGGTGCCTTGCTGATGCCAAGTAATGCCAAAGATTGGCAGCAAATCACCAGAAGGTAGGGAGAAGCCTGGGACAGATTCTTCCTCACAGCCTTCAGAAGGAATCAACTTGCCAGCACCTTGGTTTTATGTTATCTACCTTCCAGAACTATGAGACAATAAATTTCTGTTATTTAAGCCATACAGTCTATACTACTTTGGTGTGGTAGCCCCAGAAAACTAATACAAATCTCTGTATTATTTCCAATTAAACCCCTCTTCCTAATTGCCTGATTGATGAGAGATACACAGTTTTCTCAAAGTTATATAAAAGGCTTATTGAGCTCAATGCCTAGACCATAATAAGTTTCCATTCCAATAAAGTTTGTGCTGCTACTGCTGCTGCTGATTTCATGATGATGCTAATGAAGTAACAGAAGAAGGAAGAGGAGAAGAAGCAGAAGGAGCAAAAGAAAAAAACAAAGGGAAAAAGAGAATGAATTAATTGAGCCTACTCCCCTCTCACCCAAAAAGTATAAAACAGGCTCATTATGGAATCTTCTGAATGTTTGTCCTTACTGAATACACTGGAACACTGATATTTAATCACAAGTGGACACCCTTGAGAATAAATCATAGTTCCTGGCTCCTGTGTGCAATCAACAGAAGTATTTCTTTGTGGTCAGGTGGTCTGGAGCACCACCTTCTTAACCATCACTATACTTCATCCAGGTAAAAGAGGAAAAGGTGGTATGAAATGTTCACACAAGGGCTGTGCCTGTGATTTAAGTAGCAGTCTGATTCTCAACCTACTCTTCTTGCCTTCAACTAGACTCTTCCTCTGATAGAGAAGGGGAGACATAAAGCAGAAAACTATGTCCACCTCCCGCAGGAACCAGAGTGCCCAGAGTATTTCAAATTGTACCATTTATCAGCCATCTGCTAGATATTCAAAACACTGTCAGACATTTCATGTTCGGTATTGCAGCTGAACCCACAAACTGCAACTTCCAGAGTAGAAGAATTATTATACCCATTTCAAAAAGCATCACCCTATCACAGGTGGCTAGAATGCCCAAGATCAGCCAGCTAGGAAGTGGCAGAGCTACAATTTGAACCTATGCCTCTGTGACTGGTCTGCTTAGGCCCCAATTCCTGGAATAGTGTCTGGTGCATAGTAGGTGCTCAAGTATTTTGTGGCATGACTGACTCCAAAACCTGTACTTTTTCCACAACATGGTGGAAATTCTGTAGAATAAAAAGATAAGAAGTGAACTAATATTATGGTAGTAATCATTTTTCAATATATGAGTGCCAAACCTGCATGTTCTACCCCTTAAATTAATACAATGTTATATGTCAATTATACCTCAATAAAGCTGGGGGAAAATTTTTAAATTAGGTGTAGGCCATTCTATCTGTATCTTTCCAGAAGTTTATAAATCATTTAACATCTTTTTCCTAAATGTCAGATTCGCGGGACAGGCAAAAGAGGTACATGTGCCTTCATATTCTTTCCTTAGTACATGTGCAGAAAAAGTGAACAAAACATGAGCTTTTTCCAATTTCCACTTCAGAGAACAGATTAGTGAGTAGTGCAGACCATCCACATCTGCCTTTCAGGGGTTTGGCCTGAGCATAGGATAGGCTTTTACTGGGAAAAATCCCAAAACCCTTGATTCAAGGTGAACTCTGTTTACTTGTCCTTGACACCTTTTCTTTTTTAAAATAAATTACCAGTGCTCTCAAAAAAAAACTTTTACTTTTGAATTGCTGATAAATAGTATTTCTTATATATAAAATCATATATCATAATATATAACTCTCATAATATCTGTAGTACTAAATGAATAACTCAAAGAGATTGTTGTGGAAGGCAAAAAAAAAAAAAAAAGAGAGTGAGAGAGAGAGAGTCTGACCCAAACAGTGCAGAGGGAGCTCATTCTACTTCAGTTCAGATAGTCATTTTATTGAGGAATCTTTTCTGAGCACCACTAATGTGCTGTGCACTGAGCCAGTTCCTATGGATGTAATCATGAGCAAAATGAACATAGCTTCTGGACACTCAGAGCATGTAGTCTATTAGAAAACAATTAGAATAAATTGTGGTAAGTGCTCCAATAGAAAAAATGCAGGCTGTACCTGGCAGGAACGCTTAATGTAGTCTAGAAGGGTTAGAGGCTTCTTGGAAGAAGCAACAACTAAGCTGAAATCTGAAAAGGTAAACCAGTCCAAATGGAGGAGTATGTCTGACTAGAGAATTGTATGTGCAGCAACTCAAAGAGAAAGAAGGCAAAGTGCTTCCTAACACCTGAAGTCTTGAATGCCTAGAAGACAAAAGATAACATGAGGAATGACAAATGGAGCATCCAGGAGCTAGCCATGATAGGCCCTGTAACTATGGACTTCATCCAAGGGCATTGAGAAGTCACAGCAGGGATTTAAGCAGGGGTTACATGATGAGAGGTCTGGTTTAAAGGGTAGAAATTAATTTGTAAAGGAGCCAGTCTAGGGACAGGGGATCAGTGAGGCTACATGGTAGATCCCAAGTAAAGGATGGTGCTGTATGCAGAAATACAGGGACAGGGAAATAGAAGTGCTTCATTAGAGAGAGATTTCAGAGATAGAATCCTCTGTGAGAGATGGTCATTCTTCTGCTTTGCTTTGGGCCATGCGAAGAATGATGGTGCCAGTAGTTGAGAAAGGGGACAGCAATGGAGTAGCAAGTTAGAGACATGGAGGGAGGTTGGAGAAGGAGGGACATGAGTTTGTTTTGGGTAGAGTGAGCGTGTCCTTTATTGTCCAAACTGACACACATTTGAAAATAAAAGGAGGCACTATTAGTGTTATTGCAACAACATAAACTGAGCCTGTACCTGGCAAACCAGATATATAGTCATTCTAATCTGGGGACATATTGAGATTGGAGGTACCAAGAAGTTATTCAAGTGAAGATGTTGAGTAGGCAGCATATATATGTGTCTGAACTTGAGATAAAATTCTTGACCAAAGAGTTTTCTATCAATAAAATAATTAAGGAAGTTGTTTCTTTCTGATTACTTTATGGTGTTTAGTTAGGACACATTTTATGGCTGTTGTCATGGTAGATGCCAAAATAAACTGTCCGCTAAGGATTGTTGTCCTTTCCTTATAGTATATGGCATATCAGGTGATCCAGGAAAGCCCCTGGATGAGACCAGGAGAACTGTCTCCAGATTGAAGTTAGAGTCAGGATGAAATATAATCAAAGGCAACTTGCCTGAGGTCAGACTTTTGATGGGGGTCAGTTAAGAGAGCAAGGATGTATGAACACACATTATATCCCTAATCCTAGATGGGGAAAAAAACCTCATCTACTGACTCTGGATTAGAGGCATCATTTTATATCTGGATGACAGCATGTTGTTGCCTTGGCTGTTATAATCATTAGCAATTATCATAATTATTATGACTGATGCCATACTAATGCTAAGCATCAGTCTTTGCCAACACTAGCATAAAAGAATTCATATATTAAAGTTCTTTCCACTTTTGATTCTTTCTCATTTTGAAGGCTAAATCTGAAATAACATGAAAATATTTATTGCTGTCACCTACTAACTGGTTATATCATCATAAGAGAAAGCTATTTTAGAGAATGCTCCAACAATGAAGGATTCATACAGCATGTCTGCAGAATTAGTGTCCCATGAACATTAAAGGTTTAAATTATTATTTTATAATTATTTAATAATACAAAGAATTACTTCTCTAATACTGACAAAATTGCAGCAAGTGAAAATTCAAGAGTTACCAGGTGGAGACTCAGGCTTCTCTTAGTGGCCATGCCACCATGACCCCTCTGTTGCATATGCTGTCTTAACTGCAAAGTAATTTATAACACTTTCTCAGTGACTGGTCTCTGTGGCAATCTATAGAGTCTCCATCAGCCCTCCAATTCACTATTCCCTTGGCATGGCTACTGCTGACAGAGAGCTAACAGCTGCTGAGGAAATGATGGTCTCAAAAAAGCAAAGGGAAATGACTCAAATGGCCATCCCAAGTGGAATGGGTGAACAAATTGGATATGTTCATATAATGGGATACTATAAAGCAATGGAAATAAAAGAACCACAGCTACCACATCAATATGGATGAACCTTAAAATGCACAATATTGAGTGAAAGAAGGAATCAGAAAAGAATACATATAATATTATTCTAGAATCAAAAATCAGACCAGAAATGCTGATATGTGTATATAGCTGATAACCCCATAAAGAAAAGCAAGGAAGTGATTGTCACGAATACCAGGACAATGTTTACCCCAGGGAGGAGAAGGTCATTGACTGGGAGGGACTCATGGGGTATCCAGGATGCTGCAAGTGTCCTATTTCTTGATCTGGTTGCTGGCTGCATGGGTGTTTACTTTACAATTATTTGTTGAGCAATGCATTTGTATTCTACACATTTGCCTGAATGTGTGCTCTACTTCACAATAAAAAAAAATTAAGATAAAGAGACTACTAAAGTAGTAATATAGAGGGACCTAAATCTGTACATTCTTACAATTCTAACTACAATGACTTATTCAAAGCCAACATGAATTCTTCCAGTTCTATCTTTTCTTTCTTCCATCCAGAGCTCTTTGCCACTGCCTACTCGCTCTCAAATAGCTCTTTAACTCCACTCAACTCTCTGCTGCCCCTAACCCCACCCACAGTACAATCTCATACCCCAGACCCTCTCTTGGTTTCTGACACAATGGGAGGTCACCTCTTGGTATGGCTATTGGAGAACGTAGGAAAGCCATCACACTGTCTCACAGCAGTACTGGGGAAGAGCCTTCGTAGTGAGGATGGCCTCTCACCCAACTTACAGTATTGACAATGTAGCAGCCCCCCACCCCACCCCGCTGCAGCTTCTTTGAAAAATGAGGGATTTATAGGACTGCTTTGCTCTTTCAGAATGAAGGGGTCAAGCTCATCCTCATAGCTGGCATCCTATACAGGCCAGCACCCCGTTTAACATGAGGAGAATTAGCACTATGGTGTACTTCCTGCCACCTGTTCTAGAACATTCTACAACAGTCTCAACCCTCATTATGAGTATGGGACAAAGATCCCTGCCTCAAAGAAAAATTTGAAGGACCAAGCCCTATAAGACAATCTTTTTTCTTAGTCTCCTGAGAATCACCTTTGCTAGTAGAGTTCAAGCTTTTCCCCAACTAGGCCCACAAGAGTCTACAAGAAGCAGCAGTGTGGTAAGAATCATGTCAAAAAAGCTCATACCTGTTACAAACCTAGTTTCCTTTCAGTGTAACAGGATTCCACCCTGCTACCCAGGATTTGGGGGTCTTCAGTAAGCTTCAGGGCTGCATGAACCACTACACTGTCTCCTGAGATTACTTCACAAAAGAATGCATTTGCCAAAGATGATCAGATAGTCTGTACAAAGCATACATGTGAGCTCTACTTTGAATTTATTCTATTTCCTTGGATTTGAAATCATCACCTTTGATCTTAATTTTAGTTTTCTGTGGTAACCATGGTTTCAGAATCCTCCTTTCAATTACTATGAGCAGTTGCATAAAGGAGATATTGGGTTTAATCTCTTAAGACCCATCTGAAATTTCTGCACTGGCCTGAGTGGCAATTCACTTAAAAAATTAATATCAGATCTTGCTTTCCAAGGTAGACAGTGCCTGTCAGAGCCAAGCAGTTTCCATTTTAGGCCAATCAAGTTGGCAGAGGGCTCAGACCTAAACAGCCTTTGTCCCAGTCTGGAAACATCTCTTCTTTCTCCAGTTACTGCCTTCCCTTGGCCTCCCAGCCTCAGAGAGTTTTAACACTGCATTTGTGAAGAAAATGTATTCTCCAAGCCTGCCTCTTTAACCATCTATCTTCTGGCTTTCCAGAGTCCTTTGGGTCAAGCACACAATTCAGACCAAGACCACCTTAACTTCTGAAGAGCTAGCTCCTCCAATCATTCTGTAGTTCCCCTCCAATGGATTCCCCTTCTTCCTCCTCCACTGCCCCCCAAGTCAAACTCTTCAAGACCCAGCCCAAGCTCCATTGCACCCTGGTCACCCCAACCCACAAGGGCTTCTCACTGCCCTGAAGCTGGGAGTTCCCTGTCTCTGCTTCTCTGAGCACTTCATTCCAGTGTTGCTTTGTATTGCTGTTTATCTCTTCTTAAATTGAACTAGTTTGCCAGTCTTGTTTATCACTTCCTTGAGAGTGGAACCCTATACAAAACTCTGTATGCACAAAGGATGCCTGCACTTTACTGGGTGTTCAGCATTGGTATACTGAGTAAAGGCTCAGGTTTTTTAAAATTCACCCTTAATCTTCATTCAGCCTACATGGCCTCCCCCTTTTCTCTTCACCTGATTCATCTCCTCTAACCACTGCCTTAACCTGCCCAAGCCCAAATCAAAGAGCTTTGCTTTCTTGTTCTTGGGAAGTTTTCTTAGTATATGCCACCTTCTTTTGACAACTTTACAACACAATCTTTGAAAATTCATCCTTTTCCCAACCTTTTACAATAAATATTTGCTTGTGTTTAGCTCAGTAGTATAGCTTTTACTTTTCTATCTCTCTCTATTAGACTAGGAGAATCCTGAGGACAAAAACTATACCTATGTATTGTTACTTAGCCCTGAGGGCTGCACCTCCATGGGAACTCAGAGGCCTTTCCTAGTTTGCTGGTTGACAGCTTTAGGTATAGATTCACAGGAGCCTTCTGCCTCAGACAGTACCATTTTTCTCATCCTAATCCCAGTTTGGAACAAGAGGAAATCTTGCTCCAAACAGTTCCTCCCTCACACCACATCATCAACTGTTCTTTGAAATCCTCCCGTTGCTGACTCATCCCGCAGTCTTTGGTTAAAACATTATTTCACATTAATTGGAGGCTTCCAGTCAAGATGGAGGTATAGGTAGACAAGCTTCACCTCAATGCACAACCATAAGAAGGAAACAGCTAACTTGAAAACAAAAACACCCAGAACTGTACGGAAGTTGGACAACCAAGGATTTAAAGAAGGTATATTCATCCAGATGGGTAGGAGGGGTGGAGACGGAGTCTAGGAGGAAAGGACACAGTGTGGTGGGGGTGAGCAGGGGGACAGTAAGGCGGTGACTAGAGGAACAAGTGGTCCCACATTCACATGTGGTGGATAAAAATCAGGGACATACCTTGTGAGCCAGTGATCCCACAACCTGGGATCTAGGGTTCTGCAGCCTAGAGTTCCAGCCCTGGGAAAATAAAGCCTCATATTTCTGGCTGTAAACCCAGTGGGCCCTGGGGCAGCAGAAGAAACTGCCCATTTCTCGGGAGAGCCAAAGCATGTGCAAACCCACCCACTCCGGGAATCAAAACCAAGACAGCAGCTGGAGGGGTTCCAGTCACATACAGGAAGTGGATGAAGTGATTGGAAAAGGGGCGAGTGACAGGTAAGGCCCCAGAGGTCAGCTATCAATGGCATTGTCCCCTCTTTAACCCCTCCCCCACCCACAGAACCACAAATAATGAAGCAGGTTGCCCTGCCCTGGCCAACACCCAAGGCTACACCCCATACAACTTAACAGGTGTGCTAAGGCAGGAAATCAAAGTGGATTTACCTAGTACACAGACACAGGGAGGCTGCCAAATGAGAAGAAAAGAAATATGGCCCAAATGAAGGAACAGAACAGAACCCCAGAAAAACAACTAGGTGATAAGGATATAGCCAACCTATCAGACACAGAGTTCAAAACACTGGTAGTCAGAATGCTCAAAGATGGAGGTGTAGGTAGACACACTTCACCTCAAAGATCTCAGTGAATATGGCAAAAGCATAAGGAAAGAAATGAAGGCTATACTAAAGGAAATAAAAGAAAAATCCACAGGAAACCAACAGTGAAGGGAAGGAAGCTGGTCGTCAAATCAATGATTTGAAACATTAGGAAGAAATAAACCATTAAGCAGAACAAAATTGAGAAACAAGAATTCAAAAAAAATGAGGCAGGTTTAGGCAGACTCTGAGACATCTCCAAAAGAGCCAACATTCAAATCATAGGAATGCCAGAAGGAGAAGAGAAAGAGCAAGAAATTGAAGACTTATTTGAAAAAATAATGAAAGAGAAATTCCCTAATTTGGTGAAGGAAATAGACATAGAAGTCCAGGAAGCACAGAGAGTCATAAACAAGTTGGACCCAAGAAGGTCCACATGAAGACATATCATAATTGAAATGCCAAAGGTTGAAGAAAAGAGAGAATCTTAAAAGCAGCAAGAGAAAGGCAGTGAGTTCCCTACAAAGGAGTTCCCATGAGACTATCAGCTGATTTCTCAAAAGAAACTTTGCAGGCAAGAAGGGACTTGCAAGAACTGTACAAAATTATGAAAAGCAAGGACCAACAACCAAGATTACTCTATCTAACAAACCTACCATTTAGAATTAAAGGACAGATATGTGCTTCCCAGACAAGGTAAAGCTAAAGGAGTTCATTATCACCAAGCCCTTATTATATGAAATGTTAAAGAATCCTAAGAAAAAGATCAAAATTATGAACATTAAAATGACAACCAACTCACAACTATCAACAACTGAATCTAAAAAACAAAACAAAACAAAAACCAACTAAGCAAACAACTAGAACGGGAATAGAATTATAAGTATGGAGATCATTTGGAGGGTTATCAGTGGGGAGGGAGAAGGGGGAGTTGGGGGATCAAGAAGCATAAATTGGTAGCTACAGAATAGACAGGGGAATGTTTAGAATAGTATAAGAAATGGAGGAGCCAAAGAACTTATATGCACAACCCATGAACATAAACTAAGGAGCGGATTGCTGAAGGGAAGAGGGTGCTGGGTAGAGGGGAGCAAAGGGGGAAAATAGGGACAACTGTAATAGCATAATCAATAAAATATACTTTAAAAAAAACATTATTCCAATACCAAGCACTAGACCCATGATGTCTATTTAAATTTAAATTAATGAGAATTAAAAACATTTTATTTTCTCAGTCACACTAGCTATATTTCACAATAGCCACATGTGGCTACTATATTGAGCAGTACAGATATAGAATATTTTGAACATCACAGACAGTTCTATTGGACAGTGCACTTAGAGCAAGCAAGAGAAGTAATGAGACAACAGGAGAAAGAAGGATTTATTGAGCCAACAGGGGTCATCTAGTTCATTTCAGAGTTCTTAGAGACCTGTGTGTCTAAACTCCTCTGAGGAATATGGTAGTTCATTTTCCCATTCTGTTTTATTTTCTATCAATTTTGAGGAGAGTCTTTTCATAACCTTCTAGGTAACCTATTAAACCTGTCACAATCAACATGGCCAGAAAGGTCTCCCTGAAGTCTAACCTTGTTTGTGGAATCCCTTGCCTGCCTAAGGCATCTGACCTGGGCAGCCCAATATATGTGCATCTTTAAATATCTATTTTCTTCATTTTATTAACACCATTCACTGAATTTTCAGTTTTATGCTTTACTCTACTGAGAGTCTTTATAGTATTTGATCCTGGGGTAAGCATATGATTACAGACCCAAGTTTATAAGTAAAATAATTAGTAACCTAAATTTCAGATCTTCAGAAGTATTTGGAGAGGGAAAAATGGAGCAAAGCCAGAAAAACAGACAAGACATTTTCACCTTTCCCTTTCACCTTTCACACCTTTATACAGGTTGGGTTTGGGAATTTGTTGGCTTATTAAGTGCTCACGCTCTCTCTCTCTCTCTCTCTCTCTCTCTCTCTCTCTCTCTCTCTCTCTCTCTCTCTCTCTCTCCAACTCTTCTTACTCTTTTTTTTATCTCTGGTACTGCCATCACTGACATTGAGATTTTCTTCTCTCATCATACATCTGCTACATAGAAGAAACTGCCTGTACAATTCATAGTTACATAGAACTTTTTGAGAATATATTTCCTGGCCCCCTGGTGGTGTTCATAATGTTTCTTTTACATGCTTTCAAGCATGAGGCAAAGCCCTGAACCATTCCAAGCATTACTGAAGAAATTTAATATCAGCTTAATTTGATCCCTGTAAAAGCAACTGAAAATTTTTCATCTGATCCTGCTAAGAAAGAAGTAAATCATATGAATGATACAAAATATGCTTGCATTTCTCATAATAATTCCAAAACAGATGGCTCCTATTTGCAACCATCACAATTAACATACCACTAGAAATCCACCATGGCTCACCATAATTCAGTTTTATGCAAACGTCTTCTGCTGCCCTTCATCTGTATCTAAAGAATATATTCCTCTTGTCCATTTGGATCTTGGGTGGGGGGGACACTGCTCTCTCAAATATTTACACTTAGCCTTGCATGGAGCCTCCATGAGATTACACACAAACACACACACACACACAAAAAACTCTAATCCTCACTCCTGGATGATTTCTCAATATCCCAGCAGAAAAATGTTTTGCAGTAGGAAACCTGTGCCTTTTTTCTCCTGTCATAAAAAGCAGTGGTTGTATTACTCCTGTAACATAAAGTATATGTCCTTCAGTACTAATACCCCATGTCATTGCAGCTAAATGAATTTACTTTAAATGCTGTTCATAAGGAAGCCCTCTGCTCAAAAGTAATCATGACCATTCAGTATTTCAGTTGTTTCATATCAGAGCTCATTGGTATTTGCATACATTAATGGGGATTCCACACCATCTTTAACAAATCCACCACTGCAGACTGTATTTTTGAAGATACATGGGCCACTTGGCAAGGAACAGTAAATTTTTTAAATTACAAAGAGACACACATGGCTATAGAGAAGCTTCAGTTGCCACAGCATCCCCCACTGTCACCAGGCCTCTGATAGAAGGGGAACTAGGATCAAACCAATGCACAGGAGCTGACTGTGACTTTTTTAATGAGAGAGAAAGCTCTCTCTCTCTGCTCTATTGTCTCATGTTTTTAACAACTTGAGTTCCATATTTGTATTATTGCAGGATTTTCTCCAGGAAAATTGGGCTCATCGGGACATTTACACCTTCTCACTCATACATATCTGGACATGTTATATATGAAAATTGGAAAATGCAAGTGCATTCACAGACCATGCAAAAAATGAGAGTGGGAAATGCCAAGTTCATTTATCATTCTTGGGGGGAAAATTATAGAGGTGGCTCCTCCTGCAAGAGAAGCAAATGAATGAAAGGGTGAGCCAAGTGCTAATAATGTACCATGGATCCAGATTAAAGTGTCAGTGCTTCTGCTCAACATCTGAGCAGCTGAAATGCTTCTCTGGTTTTTGATTAGGAAAGGAAGATACTTAAAGAGATGTGAGCTGCATGCCCATGATACATTCTCAGAAGTCAACCTCATGTCAGACCAGTAACAGAGATGCATGCCAGGCTGAAGCCCTTAGCAAAATCAGGAGGCAGATCAATTGGTGTTTCCAGGACTCTTTCTCAAGGTTCCCAATCATTCCACCTCATGCCCAGCTTTCTTCAGTTCACTAGCAGGACACATGTAGAACCTGTATCACCAGCATCCTCCCAGTATCACACAGAACCCATTTCTCCCTTCAATCAGCAGCTCTCCTCATTCTCATCATTCTGACCCTTACTGCCTCAGTGAGTACCAACACGGGAAGACATGTCACCTCCTCACCAGGCAGACATCTTTATGCTGTAAGGGAAATGCCTGTCATTCCTTTGCAATGAGCCCACTACCAAGGAAAGCAAACACAATTAGATTCTCAATCAGTTTGTCCTGACATTGATTTTAAATATTTCATGACCTGATCCCAGACAGAAGCCTAAAGAGACTCCCCAGAGTTTTCCCACTTAAACACAGACTGCATTTTTCTCTCCCCCTGGGAACTTCAAACACCTCCCAGGTGCCTTCTTCCCAACATTTTCATTGTCTTGATTGTGTCTTTTGCTGTGCAGTTTTCATTTGTTTTATTGTATTTCTATTTATTTATTTTTGCTTTTGTTGCTTGTGCTTTTGGTGTCATATCAAAAAAAAATATTGCCAAGACCAATGTCAAGGAGATTTTTCCCTGTGTTTTCTTCCAGGTGTTTTATGGTTTCACATCTTATATTTGAGCCTTTGATCCATTTCAAGCTTTTTTTGAGTGGTGTAAAATAAGGGTCCAATTTCATTCCTCTGCTTGTGATTATCCAACTTTTCCACCACCATTTACTAAGGAAAGTATATTTTCCCCATTCAGTATTCTTGACTCTCTTGTCAAATATTCATCAGTCGTATATGGAAGGGCTTATTTCTGGGCTCTCAATTCTTTTTTTTTTTTTTTGGTCCTTTATTTATTTATTTATTTTTTTATTTATTATTTATTTTTATTTTTTAAATATATTTTATTGATTATGCTATTATAGTTGTTTCATTTCTTCCCTTCATGCCCCTCCACCCTGCACACCCTCTCCTACCCACATTCCCCCACTTCAGTTCATGTCCATGTGTCATAAGTTCTTTAGCTTCTACATTTCCCATACTATTCTTGCCCTCCCCCTATTTTCTACCCACCATCTATGCTATTTATTCTCTGTACCTTTTCATCCTCTCTCCTCCTCCCACTCCCCTGTTGATAACCCTCCATGTGATCTCCATTTCTGTGGCTCTGTTCCTGTTCTAGTTGTTTGCTTAGTTTCTTTTTGTTTTTGTTTTAGTTGTGGTTGTTAATAATTGTGAGTTTGCTATCATTTTATTCTATATGTTTTTTATCTTCTTTTTCTTGGATAAGTCCCTTTACCATTTCATATAATAAGGGCTTGGTGATGATGAACTCCTTTAACTTGACCTTATCTGAAAAGCACTATATCTGCCCTTCCATGCTAAATGAAAGCTTTGCTGGATAGAGCAATCTGGGATGTAGGTCCTTGCCTTTCATGACTTGGAATACTTCTTTCCAGCTTCTTCTTGCCTGTAAGGTCTCTTTTGAGAAATCAGCTGACAGTCTGATGGAAACTTCTTTGTAGGTTACTGTCTCCTTATCTCTTGCTGCTTCTAGGATTCTCTCCTTCATTTTTATCTTGGCTAATGTAATTATGATGTGCCTTGGTGTGTTCCTCCTTGGGTCCAACTTCTTTGGGACTGTCTGAGCTTCCTGGACTTTTTGGAAGTCTATTTCCTTTGCCAGATTGGGAAAGTTGTCCTTTATTATTTGTTCCAATAAGTTTTCCACTTGTTGCTCTTCCTCTTCCCCTTCTGGTACCCCTATAATTCAGATGTTGGATAGTTTAAAGATGTCCTGGAGGTTCCTAAGCCTCTCCTTATTTTTTTTTTTGAATTTTCACTTCTTCACTGTTTTCTGGTTGGTTGTTTTTTCCTTCCTTCTGGTCCACTCCATTGATGTGAAACCCAGCTTTCATTCCATCACTATTGGTCCCCTGTGCATTTTTCTTCATTTCACTTATTGTAGCCTGCATTTGTTCATCTAATTTGTGACCAAAATCAACCAATTCTGTGAGCATCCTGATCACCAGTGCTTTGAACTGTGCATCTGATAGGTTGGTTATCTCTTGGTCGTTTAAAAAACTGTTTGTGGGGCCTTCAATTCTGTTTGAGCCATCTTTTTTTTGGGGGGGGGGGGGTCTGGTTGCTCCTGTTATATATGAGGGGTGGAGTTTTAGGTGTTCACCAGAGCGGGGCACCCCAGTAGCTGGGTAGTGATGTTGTTTGTGGGGGTGGGGTCTGAGAGGGAACAATTGCACTTGCTCCACTCTCCATGGGACCTCAGTCCCTTCTGCTGCTTCCCCCAAGCAAACTGGGCCCCTCTGGTGCCAATTTCCATGTGGGTGGGCTTGTGCATGCTGTGGGACTCTCCAAGGACCTCTCCTGTGAGGCTGGGAGTCCCTCCCTGCACCTCAGTCCCCAGAGGTATCCTCACAGTGCCCCAAGGCTCTATTTCCCAGTGCTGTGATCCTGGATTACACCCAGTGCCTTGCTTCACAATCACTGCCTCGCTGGCTGTGCTGTTTGTTACCCCTCAGCCAGGGTCTGCCAGCTGCTGCTTGTGTGCTCAGGGTCCACTTGCTGTGGTCCTGCACACCCCAGATCCCTCACAGGCCAGTCCCAATGCTCTCTGCCTTCTGCACCGTGACTGGTGCCCAGCTGCCCGACTCTGCCCCTCCTACCGGTCTGGATGAACAGGTCTATTTTCTTGGTTGTCAACTTCCATTCAGATCAATTTTCTGTCAGTTTTGGTTGTTATTCTGTTTATAAATTGTTGTCATCTCTATCTTAGTTGTGGGAGGAGGCACAGTGTTTCTACCTATGCCTCCATCTTGGCCAGAAGTCCAAATGATGAATGTCTTATTCAGCCATCTTGCTGACATCACCCCTCCTACATATATAGTCCTTATAGCATGTTTCCTACCTCTGAAAAAATACAGTTATGTGTGTTGAACTTTTTAATAAATGTACTTGCCAGAGAATATCCATTTTGTGGGTTTTAACAGTGTCCTTAATGATGATAACACAAGGAAAGTGAAGCTTGGCAAGCTTCTCCCTGCCTCCTTCTTGAAGCCTCTGTGGATCACTCCTGAACAGCACAGGCCACTGCTAAGAACATCAGCCCTGTCATGTGGTAGGGCTGCCAGTGCATAAGAAGAGTCATGGCAATGAAGAGTTCTGACTCAGAAGCACTTGCAGCTGTGGACAAGAGGTAGTTTGATGCAGATTCACTCTGAAGTGAGGACTGAGGTGGGAAATATTCTCTTGGTTGTGAAATGAAATCCTGAGTTATCCCCTAAGTACATTTACCTGTCCCTGCTCCTCAAATACAGCCTAATTTTTGTGTTTGGGGCAATACCCAGCCCAAAGGTTCTGAAAGACAAAGACTAGACCCATTTAAAGGCATTTCATGTGATGTGAATGAGGTGAGACATGGAATTTGGAAAATCTGATTTAACGTACAGTGTAACCACCTTACTACACTGCTGTATAACCTTGTTTTTGCCATCTTTCAAGGCCTAAAGTAACTGAGCTTCTGGAGTTGCAAAAGGAAGCATTCACAAAGAATTATCAACTCTCCCAAGTTCAAGTGAAACCTCATTTAGATATAGTAAATGACACAAAAGGAATATAGGTGAAGCACTTGGCAAATACAGGTTAAGTACTGAAATCAAAGGCTAGTAAATTTACCAAACGTTTTAGAGAGCTACTTAGCTCCCTTGAATTGTAGGGTGGAGGTAATAAAAGCCTGCATATATGAAGACAGGTCAACACCAGGGAGAGAAAGGGCCTATTTGTTGAAAAATGAGGGGCTATAACTTAGAGCCTGTTGACAATATCAGCTGGAGGAGTAAGGGGGGAGCATCTTTCAAGGATTCACACACAATGACTATAAAGGGAGCTTTATCCCTTTAAGGAGGTGTTTGTGAGACTGTGATGGGGCTGCAGTGGCTCAAGGCTCATACTGTGTTCCAGAAGTGATCTTTGAAGGGTCCTTCTCAAAGGTGGAAAAACTTAAAGCCTAAATACAGCTCTGCTGCAGTCACAATGTTTCTAAATACAAATTTCTAGGAGGAGTTAGACTTGTTATTAGTACACATTAGATGCAAGAAATTCTAAATTCTTAAAAATAAAACTCATTTATCATGTAAAAAGAAAGTTCCTGAAATTTTATCCCAGTCTAATTCTGAAAGTTTCCTTTCTACTGCAGGGTTTCTCAGTCTCACCATTATTGACATTTTGGACCAGCTAATTCTATGTGAGGTTAGGTGCTATTCTGTGCATTGGGGGATATTTAGCTGCATCCCTGGCCTCTACCCACTCTAGCCAGTAGCACCCCTCAGTTGTAATAAACAAAAATTTCTCTAGTTATTGTCAGATATTCCCTAGGATCCAAAATTTCCCCTGGTTGATAAGCACTGAACTAGAGGCAGTAGTGACTTTTTTTCTAATTCATACAAAGGCACTTTATGAGCTGGCAGTTGCCTGTTAGCAAACTCCTCTGTGTCCATCACTAAAACCAGGTGAGCTATATCAGCTTGGAGGAATTCCAGATGAAACAGAGGTTGAAAATAACTGTGTTTTCAGAGAGAAAGGACATTGATGGGAGACTAAAAGTAAAATAGAATTTTGAAGACTTATGGGGTGATACCCATAGATTGCACTGTTGAATTTCATTGTGCATTCTACCAACAAGTGCTTGTTGATTGTCTACTATATGACTTGCTTGGGCATATACCCTGCAAGGAATACAAAACCAAAGTAACATGGAGACCCAGGCTTCCAGAACTTTACAGTCTGCATGGGAAAATAACCATAGACATATCTGCCAGCAAAATTGCAGTCCAAAACAATATGTGATGCACAAAAATAGTGAGGTAAGACAGTAGATATTGTAGGACATGGGAGAGTCCTGCAGCAAAGGATGTGGAGAATATTATCAACAGCTCCCCAGATTAATAAGCAAATTCAGAGAAAGAAGATGGGTTTATTTTTTAAAAATCTGTTGCAAAAGGGGTAAAAGCATAAAATGGAGTAAAAATTGCCTCTTTGACAAATGGTATTTGGAGATCTGGACAGCTACATGCAAAAAAATGAAACTCAAGTTCCAGCCAAGATGGAAGTGTACATATAGACCCTTTGCTCCCTCACACAACCAAAAGGAGGACAAAAACCAATCTGAAATCAATAAAAAAACAAAAGCACCAGAAAATCAAACTGTATGGAACTCCAGCAACCAAGGAATTAAAGAAAAAATCAACCAGAACAACCAGACCAGTAAGGTAGTGGACCAGGCCAGCTGACTCAGGAAAACCGAGGTGACTCATGGACATTGGGGGTGGGGCTGGCTGCCCAGCTCAGGGGCCTGCGTGAGAAGGGCTGACTTAAGCAGACTCAGAGGTGGCTGTGGGCTACACTGGAGTTGCCATGGTAGGAGAAGCTCCCAGTCTCACAGGAGAGGCTAAGAGTCCATCAACAAGTGCACTAGAGACAAGTAGGGGAGCCACACCATTCCCTCTCTGGCCCTGTCCCCCACAGGCAGTGCCTCTGCACAGCTAAAAGGGTTGCCCTTCCCTGGTGAATACCTAAGGTCCCACCCCCTTACAACCTATCAGCTGCACCAAGACAAAGAAATATGGCCCAAATGAAAGAACAGAGTAGAGCCTCAGAAAGAGACCTAAGTGAGGAGGAGAATGCCAACCTATCTGATGAAGAATTTAAAGCCCTGGTCATCAAAATGCTTACAGATCTAATTGAGCTTGGTCAAAAAATGGAAAAAAAATGAAGGATACCCAAAGTGAAGTAAAGCAGAATGTTCAGGGAACCAATAGTGATGGGAAGGAAACCTGAACTCAAAGCAACTGTTTGGAACAAAAGGAAAAAATAAACATCCATCCAGAGCAAAATGAAGAAACAAGAACCCAAAAAAGTGAAGAGACTCTTGCAAACATCTGGGACAACCTGACACATTCCAATATCTGAACTATAGGGGTGCCAGAAGGAGAAGAACAACAGCAAGAAATTGAAAACTTATTTGGACAAATAATGAAGGAAAACTTCCCCAACCTGGTGAAGGAAATAGGCTTCCAGGAAGTCCAGGAAGCTCAGAGAGTCCCAAGGAAGTTGGACCCAAGGAGGAACACACCAAGGCACATCATAATTATATTACCCAAGGTTAAAGATAAGGAGAGAATCTTAAAAGCTGCAAGAGAAAAGGAAAGAGTTACCTACAGAGGAGTTCCCATTAGACTATCAGTTGATTTCTCAAAAGAAACCCTGTAGGCAAGAAGGGATTGGAAAGAAGTATTCCAAGTCGTGAAAGGCAAGGACCTACATCCATGATTACTCTATTCAGCAAAGCTTTCATTTGGAATGGAAGGGCAGATAAAGTGCTTCCCAGATAAGGTCAAGTTAAAGGAGTTCATCATTACCAAGCCCTTATTATCTGAAATATTACAGGGACTTATCTAAGAAAAAGGTGATCAAAATATGAACAGTAAAATGACAACAAACTCACAACTATCAACAAATGAACCTAAAAAAAAAGAAAAACAACAGAAACAAAAACTAAGCAAACAACCAGAACAGGAACAGAATCAAAAGAATGGACATCACACAAAGGGATTTCTGTGGGGAGGGGGAAGGGAGGAATAGAGGGGGGAAGTATAGGGAAGAAGAAGCATGGTTAGTAGGTATAAGGTAGACAGGGAGAGATTAAAAAATGATATGGGAAACAGAGGACTCAAAAAAATTATATGTATGACCCATGGACGTGGACTAAAGAGGGGAATGCTGGAGGTTTTGGGGGGGGGCAGGGTAGATGGGGATAGATGGGGAAAAATTGGGAAAACTGTAATAGCATAATCAACAAAAAATATGTTTTGAAAAAGATACAACTAGTTGAATATGTTAAAAAAAAGAAACTTGACCACCAAAAATAAACTCAAGATGGATACAAAAATAAACTCAAGATGGATAAAAGACTTATAAGTTGCAACACCATAAAAATCCTAGAAGGGAACATAGAAAAGAAAATCCCAGATATTCCAGGCAGCAATGTTTTCACTGATATGTCCCCTAGAGCAAGGGACATAAAGGAAAGAATAAACAAATGGGACTTCATCAAAATAAAAAGTTTTTTCATGGCTAAAGAAAATACCAGCAAAATGAAAAGAGAACCAATAATATGGGAAAATATATTTGTAAATTATACCTCAGACAAGGGTTTGATCTCCAAAATACATAAAGAACTGATACAACTTCACTCCAGGAAGACAAACAACCCAATTAAAAATGGGCAAAGGACCTGAACAGACACTTCTCCAGGGAGTACATACAGAGGCTACAGAGACACATGAAAGGATGCTCAGTATCACCAGCCATCAGAGGGATGCAAATTAAAACCACCATGAGATACCACCTCACACCAGATAGAATGGCCATCATAAACAAATCAACAAACAACAAGCATTGGCGAGGTTATAGAGAAAAGAAACCCTAGTACACTGTTGGTGGGAATACAGACTGGTGCAACCACTGTGGAAAACAGTATGGAATTTCCTCAGAAAACTAAAAATGGAACTGCCTTATGACCCAGAAATTCCACTTCTGGGACTAATCTGTAAGAATCCTAAAACACCAGTTCAAAAGAACCTATGCACTCCCAGTGTTCATAGCAGCACAATTTACAGTAGCCAAGTCCTGGAAGCAACCTAAGTGCCCATCAGTGAATGAGTGGAGCAAAAAATTATGGTACACTTACATGATGGAATACTACACAGCAGAAAGAAAGAAAGAGCTCCTACCCTTTGCACCAATGTGGATGGATCTAGAGAGCATTACGATAAGTGAAATAAGCCAGTCACTGAAAGACAAATACCACATGATCTCACCTTTAAGTGGAACCTAATCAACAAAACAAACAAGCAAGCAAAATATAACCAGAGACATTGAAATAAAGAACAAACTGAAAGTAACCAGAGGAGAGGAAGGAGAGGATAATGGGTGGAAAGGGGGAAAGTTGTCAGGAACTTGTATAAAGAACACATGGCCAAAAACAAAGGTGGGTAGGATTGAGGGTGGGAGGTGGGGATGGCTGAGGTGGGAGCAAGTGGCTGGGGTAAAATGGAGACAACTGTACTTGAACAACATTAAAAAATAATTATGTTGTATATAAAACTCAACACCAAAAAATCATATCGTTCAATTTAAAAATGGGCAAAGGACCTGAACAGAACACTTCTCCAAAGAGGACACACAGATGGCCAATAGACATATGAAAAGATGTTCAACCTCACTGATTGTCAGAGAAATGCACATTAACATCACAATGAGATATCACCTCACACCAGTCAGAATGGTTGTCATCAATAAATCAACAAGTGCTAGTGAGGATGTGGAGAAAGGGGAACTCTTTTGCACTGCTGGTGAGAATGAAGATTGGTGTAGCCACTGTGGAAAGCAGCGTGGAAATTGTAGTGTTATTTGCAATCGCCAAGATATGGAAGCAACCCAAGTGTCTATCAATAGATGAGAGGATAAAAGAACTATGGGACATTTACCCAATGAAATAATACTTGGCCCTAAAAGAGAAGAAAAGTTTATCCTTTGTAACAATGTGAATGGACCTGGAGAACATTATGCTCAGTTAAATAAGCCAGTGAGAGAAAGACAAACACCATACGATATCACTCATATGTGGAATCTAATGAACAAACTGAACTAACAAGCAAAAACAGAGATAGACTTAGAGAGAGAGAGCGGTCTGACAGATCTGCAGTGGCATGTGGGGAGGGGGAAGATGGAGGGGGGATCAAGGAAAAAGGACTCATGGACATGGACAACAGTGTAGTGATTGCACAGGGAGTGGGTATATTGGGGATAAATGGTAATGGAAAAATATAATAAAATAAATAAAATTTTTAAAAAATTCTATTGCAAAAAAAAGTAATAGTATAAGTATCTTTCATCTGAATTAAGAGTTTGGAAGACCTGGGTTCTTGGCCTAGCTCTGCCCTAACCAGCTGTATGACACATGACAGCCACTTAACTGCACTAGGTCTCAGTTTTCCCATCTCTAAAGTGAGCGGACTGGACCAGATGATCTCTAAGGCTGTTCCAGCTACAACATTCCTTGACTCTGAACCCTTTTAGTTGATTGTCCCCAGGTCATTGTACTTATTAAGCAGTTTTGGGTTTTTTAAGATTAATTTCTCATTTAGTGATATAGTTCATCCCAGAATGTTTTATATTAAAAAAAAAATTGTGTTTCCAAGTCTGCAATTGCTTTAGCTTGAAATACATACTATACCATAAAGATCACTATAGATTTGTAGAGCAAGATTTGGAAACATTAAATAGCTTATAAGTGCTTTAAAATTAATTTGATCTTAAATGTGTCTGTGAATGAATGAGCTTGACATAAGCCTTTCAATTTTTTGCTCCGCTTCAGAGAATGCACAAAGTACAAACTGTAAATCAACCTCCACATTTACTAATATGACCACTAAGCTTGGAAAAAAGAAAAAGAAATATGGCTAATAAACTATTCAAACAAGATTTAGGAGCTTGAGAGGCACAGGACCCCAGCTTGTGACCTGCCTTCTTTGAATTACTCTTCCTCGTGTGGCTCAGATCATGTAAACACAGAATAGCCATTGGAAGCAGTGGGTCCAATAAGTCAAGACATAATAGCATTCAGATTATCCGTTTCAAGCTGGCATGTGAGTGGGAGGAAGAGGGAAGGAATATGTGTTAACATGAGAGGGCTTTAAGAAGGAACTGGAAGTGAGGTCAGAAGGATACAAATGACAGCTCCACCTCCCCACTAATGGGTCAGCATAAATCAAGCATTGCAACAGTAAGCCTGATGGACTGGATATATTTAGACAGCAAGAGATGTCTGTGCAATGAATTGGTTCAGAACTTGCTATCACACATTAACTGCTTTGTGAGAAGAGAGGCAACATGGAGGTATAATGGACTTGGGGTCAGATTGACCCAGAATTAAATCTTAGCTCTCTTACCACTTTCCACTTGTGTGTCCTTGAACAAGTTAGGCTCAATTTTTCTATCTATAAAATGGATGTGATAAAGCCTATTACCCATGAAAGAATTAAATGAAATAATGTGTGCTTCAGGACTAAATCAGAAAATATATAACAGAAAACCCAAATCATAGTTCTTTAAACATGGTAGAGGGTTATTTTCCTTCATATAATATGAAGTCTAATGGCAGTGGTTTAGAGCTAGCAAGAGGACTCCATCACATCAAGAATTTCATTCTTTGTTTTGCTGTAGTATCTTTAGCATGTGGCTTCCATCTTCAAGATCACCTTGTAATCAATCATAAGATGTTTGTTGCAGTTCCAACCATCACATTTGCCCTTCAGACAGAAAGAAAGAATAAGGACAAAAAGAAGCCTGCCTCCCAGCTGAGTCTTTAAAGAATTTTTCTAGATGCCCCACCAAACAACTTTTATTTATAATTCCATAATTGTACCTATCTTCAAGGGAGACTGGAAAAGTTAGGATTTTAGTTGAATACATTACCCCAATAGTATATAGAAGATTAAGGCAAAGGGGGAGTGTGGATAGTGGATAATTAGACCCAAAATGGTGGAGGAGTAAGTAGAATCTATACTAACCTCCTCCCAGTACCAATTTGGAATTGCAACTAAATTATAGAGAAATCATCCTGAATAATCAACTGAACACTAGCTGGAGAGAAGATTTATAACCAAGGACAGACAGAAGAGACCACTTCACCACGATGAGACTGGTAGGTAGTGCAGAGGAGGCATGAGGGTGCTGGCTGGGCTCCCACAGGTAGCAGCTGAAGTTCCAGAGGGATATTTCAGCAGCCAGGGGTCTGGGTTACCCCTGAGAAGTGTGAGGTCTAAACCCCAAGCTGGGCTCCCCAGCCTACAGCACCAGGGCTGGAAAGGGACCCAGCTGTGCAAAACAGCAGGGTTTCTGTCTGCCAGGGAGAGACGGCTAGAGACATAGAAGGCCAATGCACAAAATTTTGTTTGCAGCAACTTACCCTATAGAGAAAGGACAGAGTGGACTAGAGACACTTGAGGAGAGTCTGGGGTTGGTGGCTCTGGGGAGAGAAATGAAGGACAGCCTCCAGGATCCTTGTGCTGAGTCATTGCCCATACTGCAGGAGCCATCTTTCTCAGAGCACTCCTCTGCAAGTGGCATCAGCCTGTGGGGAAGCAATAGCTCCACCCGCAGGAATCACTCTGCCCCACCCAGCAGTCCTTAATTAGTAATCTCTTTCATAGTATATAAAGCACTTGGCAAATGGAAGTTACTTAATGAATAATAACTGTTATTATTCAATATAGTCTTAAAGCTATTTTGGAAATGCTTGGCCCATCTCACCATGCTGACTCCCTCAGAAGGCCTTTCCCATCTTTGGGTCAAAGTCTATCTCTCCTAGGCCTCCCACCCTTTGGGGACCTCACAAAGGAGACAGACCCTCTTCCAGACCACAGACCTTTATATTTTGGGAAGCAGCTGTCCTGTGCTCATTGAATCACTTTAGCCCCAGAGACTGTCCACAAGGTACTTCCAGTCAGACAATATTGTTAGAAGTCCTGAACTTTCTTCTCTGAACTAATCTGTTTTTAGCTGGGGCTCCCACAGCAGAATACAATCATGTATGGGCAACCCAGGGGGAAACAGAGAAGGCCTGTCAGTTCCCTAGTCGTAGTCATGGTCCTTACATTTCACTCCTGCCATACAAGACTCTCTCAGCAGCAGCTCTGAGACAGCCCCAGGACACTTTCTATAGGACAGTCTAAGAAACACAGTCAACCCTCCTGAGCTCTGGTGCCCTCAGAGCAGAGATGCTGGGCCCCTGAGTCTCTGTCCCCACCACCCTCAAACTCCCAGACCAGCAGATGGTGCTGTCTGCTCACTGAATTAGCAGGCAAAAAGTCAAGGGGGAGAATCTTAGAGGATAGCCAGGTAAGAGCCCCTGCCCCAGCAAAAAGAACTCAGTAACTCAAACCCAATCCCTTCCTCTTGTCCCTTGTCTAAAACCAAGAGACCTAGCTGCCAGGTACCTTCCAACAAAGGAACAGCGTCCCAAGGGTACAGGCCTAACAGCACTTTCCAGGGGGTGAGGCAGCCAGCTGTCCTCTTGTTCTCCAAACACAGGGGTGTTGAGTGAAGGCTCCCCAGGCCAGGGAAGCTGAATAGGTTAAACAGATGACATACGTAGGAAGGTAAAAGAAAAAAATCATCCATAAACATACTGACTCCCAAATCCCGTAGTTAGGAGGCCCAGGCTGTGGTTTGGCCCAAGCTGATGACCCCAGGACTTAGTCCCAGCCCTCCCCTCCAGAGGAGACAAGTAGACCCCATGGAGAGGTCCCTGACAGGTGCCATTCTCACTGGCCAGGGGTCCACAACCTGGCTTGCCCACTATCAAAGGCAAGCAGAATTGGGGGAAAATAGAGGAAGAGAGCCAAAATAATTAAAAATTCACACTCCTGAAGTAGGGAGAAGTCATGGGTACCTTTTAAGTCATGGATTGGTGGGCTGCTCATGGAATCTACACAGAAAAAGTGGCCTCCCTTTGGATACAATGGGTATCCATCCTGGTTTGCCTAGGACAGTCCCAGTTTACACCTGCTGACCTGACGTCATTAATAGCACCCACTTGCTCTCTCAGAAGTGACCTGATTGGATAACAAATGACTTGGTGACTTTACATTGGAGAGGGACTAAAAAGTATAAAAATTATTCTTTTGGTGACTTTTCTCCCATAACTTATATTTATAACTAGAAATTGGGCATTTCACCGTATTAACTATAATTATACTCTTAACCAAACTAAATAATCTTAATCAAATTAATATGTCATCAAGCTGCACTCTTATTCATAATTTTTTAAAAATATTGTCCATGAATAATGGTGATACTGAAATTAACCAGAAAGAGTTTTGACGAAAGTGAAGTCCGTGCAGTTTTTTATTCCCCTGATTGCTGGAAAATTCAATGCAGGCAGTTCCAACTTATGGAAAGAGAGCTTTGGAGAGAGAGTAGTCATGCTCTCAAAAGTTTCCTGTACTGGGTTTGTTACTTTCGAAGGAAACAAAAATTTAGAAGACCAAGAAAGTAGCAACATTTAGAGCCTGGAGCTATATGTCAATCTATGTGTAAGCACTTCCACAGTGGGAAGGTGGTCTGCAGCTTCCCCTCCCGCACCCCATTCTCCCTCCCAGTCCCCACATGTACCCTACTTACACCAAACCACCAGACACCCCAATAAGATTTCCAAATTCTCTGAGAGCCTCTCTTCAGCAGTTTTATCATTTGAAAAATAAAAAGATAGCAGGGATTTCCCTACAGCACAAAGAGATTGTGAAGATTAATGAAGCAACATCTCATAGAACATCTTACATCAGAAACAGATGCTTCAGAATGCTGTACGACTCATGTAGTATATTAGGTAGAGTGAGCAGCTAGACCTGTGTTTGAGTCCCCACTGAATCTGCACTACTGCTGACTAGTTATGTGACTTTGTGGAAGAGACTCACTTGGACTCACTGTCCTGCTCTGTAAAGGAAGATTAGTAATACCTGCCTTCAAGGATGTCATGAAAATTAACAGAGGCATAGGAAATGCCTGTCATACAGTAGACACTCTCAGTCCCTCTCCCTAATTAGCCCTTCAATTATTTGAGGATTAAGGATGTGTGCACTATGTAAAATTATTCAACCCCCTTCTTTTATTTTCCTGTCTTTTGTCATTTCCATGTATATTGGTGAAAGTCAATCAGGAACAGTGAGAAAACCTTGAAATGAAATGAAACTTACAGAAATAAGCCTTGTCCTTTGTTATTTTCTGCTCCAGTAAAAGAGCTTGGCACAGAAGATAGACTAGAATGTCTGGGAGTTTGGATGCAGACAGCTGTCATTGGTGCTTTATGGTAGAAAATTTTAAATTGGTTGTATTGTCCATCATTCTATTGGCAATATTGGTATCCACAGCATTACATCCCCCATTGAACACAAAGAAAATGGGTAATTGTGAAGGACCCAAGTTTTCTCCCAGTTAGACATTCAATGACTCATTCATTGGGCTTGAATGTATACATCTGAGAGAATTTTCTTCATAACCAATGTTCATTCTGTCCAAATGTGTCATGGAATAATAGTCCTGGAAAACATATTTAACTTAGCAAATTGAGTCCTAAAACATTTCTTTTACTCTGTTATTCCTCATTTAGAGTACTCTTTCATCTGCCTCCAAAAGCTCTTTCCCTGTCATGGCTCATCACCTTGTCTTAGGATCTTTCTGCTCAGTATTTCTGTTTGATGCAATACTCAGACCAGATGGTTAGAATAACTAAATCTTCAGGAGGACTCTCCTGCTCTGGATTCCATCAGAGTCCAGTCACAAGCTCCTTCTGAAACCTTTCTCTCTTTCTCACTCTCTCTCCCTCTCTCTCCTGGATGCTCTTGCACCTAGGTCACCAGTACTTGTGCCTCCTGACCTTAAATATTTTATAGTATCCTTTGTTTCCTAAAATCACCTGTTTAGACCTATTAGACGTCAGTGGACTGAGTGAAAGGGACCAAGATGGCAAGTCCAGATGCCAGATAAGGGGCAGCTTGCCATTGTCCAGTAGAGACAAACATTTGCAAAATGATAGTGGAACAGAAGGAAGACTCAGAGTCAAATGTCAGCTGACGGGCTTCCAACATTCCATTGACTGGTTAACCAACACACTACATGTGCATAATCCATTCAGCGTGGTCTTCTCACGTCTGGGAGGCAG
This sequence comes from Phyllostomus hastatus, assembly GCF_019186645.2. Taxonomy (NCBI): domain Eukaryota; kingdom Metazoa; phylum Chordata; class Mammalia; order Chiroptera; family Phyllostomidae; genus Phyllostomus; species Phyllostomus hastatus. The sequence goes on from NW_025334041.1 coordinate 46,764,190, forward strand.
AGAAGGAACCTTCAGTTTCATTATGGTGGCTATGGTACACGCTCATGGAATTCCTTTATTAGATCTCTATAGTGCTGAGAATCTTGTTCATCTCAATTGACATTCTTAGATCACTGAAGGCCAATGTAGCCTTGAAGAGATAGAGATACCTTTTATTTTGATACAAGTAGGGGACAATTGTCAGCCATATTTGTACTTATTAAACAAATATAAATTCATGTTTTCTGGCATTTTATTTTTGCCATTTATGCCATCCTTACATTGTTTACACTGGTATGGGTTTCACTACAAATTTTCTGTAGCTCTTAACAGTGAGGCCTCTGAAGTCAGATGCCCTGGGTTCAAATTTTGGCCCTTTAATTTACTATTTATATGGTCATGGGTGATACATTTAACTGTTAGGACTTCAAATTGCTGATACTCTCTAATGCAAATGACAATAGTGCCTACCCAATTGACTGACTGAGATTAATTGAGTTAATTCTGATAAAGACCTTAGTATCAGAAAGAATAAGCACTCATTAAATATTATTTAATCAACGAACAGTGGCTATGTGTTTTGCTAGTAAGAGTGATTGTTAAATTTGCTTTCCATGGTGCTCCACACTTTGCATTTAGGCAGGCAACATCCAGAGCCTAGGAGATTTGCTATAGGCACAAATAGCACCTGAAAATAATTGTCTTAGATGTGCTGATTCTTGAGCATTGGGTACTCACTAGTTCATTAATTCATTTCTGTCTGTAAATACTTATTGAACACCTACTATGCACTAAGCCTAGTTCTAGGAGGAGGAGATAAAGTAGTGAACCAAGTAGACAAAATCCTACTTCTCTTAGTTTTTCTTTAATGGGAAATGCAAACAATAAACAAATTCATAAGGCAAGAAAATATTGAGACTGTAAAGTGCCATGCAGAGAATTTAAACCAGGTAATATGATAGGCAGTGAACAAGTACCTCCCTCAGGTTGGATGTTCAGGGAAGGCCTCTGAGGATGTGGCATTTAAGTGATATATGGAGAGACAATACAAGAACAATCACTGAGAAAGAATTGCAGTCAGTGGAAAGGGCAAGTGCAGAGATCAAAGATAGGAATGAGGATCAGAAAGAAAGCCAGTGTGACTGTACAGTAATAAGAGGGAGAGTGTGAAATGAATCTGGAAGGTAAGCAAGGACAGGACCCTATAGGCTTTGCAAGCCAGAGAAAGGAGCTTGGATTTTATTCCAACTGTGATGGGAGCCATTGTATGGCTGTGGACAGGGAGCAATACAATCTCAAATTTTTAAAGGTACTTCCCAGCTGTCTTGCCCCTTTCCTTGCTGTCAGTGGGCATAGCTGGTCCTGTACGCTGAGGAATGTATCATCTGGAAGAAGCTATCTCACATAGCCACACAGGAATAAGTGCTCAGAAGACCAAGAGGCCATTACATTCTGATCTGAAAAGCCCCTGGTTCATTCACTATTTGTGCTTTTAGGAGGATACAAGAGAAAAGCAGTGGTTGAAGCAAGAAGTTGACCATTTGCCCTAAGAATTAAAGACTAAGAAAAATAGTATCAAGACTGTGGTGAACATGCACATTGGGTCCTACCTTCCAGCACCTGTTCTTCATGAGTTCACTGTGCTCTTCTAATCATTCTAATATTCTAGAAATAACTGAAAGTTTACCACTGCTGGAGTGATATTGGTTCACAAAATCATACCAGTTTCAAGTGCACAACTCAACAAAACATCATCTGCACCCATCACCCCAAGCAAAGTCTCTTTTCATCCCCATTTTCCCTGCTTTGTCCACCTCCATATACCCCTAACCCTTTCCTTTGAGCCAGGTTAACTCTTGGGGTATGCCACAAAGTATATCCCAAGAACACTTTCTGGGCTGTTACAGATTGTGAATCTGCATAGAGTCCCTTCTGGGAGCTATGTCTCATAGGATATCAATTTATCTCAGAGGAAAATGAAAATTGCACACAGTGTGGTGTCTGAGTTCCACAAGTCATGCAAATGTATTTGGAAATAGTCCCAATGACAGTAAAATAAGCATCTTTCCTCGTACTTTATATTGATGAAGATTTTTGTTCCATTAGGAAACTATCAGTGTGTGTATAACAAACACTGGGCAGGGAATCAGGAACCCAGGTTCTGGCCACACCTCTGCCACCAATCTGTTGTGTTTAAAGTTTGGCAATGTACTTTCACTCAAGTTTACTCTGCTCATCTCTGAAGAAAGGAAATTGGACTGACTTCACCTGGGATCATTCTCAGCTCTCATATTTGATTGCCCTTATACCACCATCCTGATTTTTTCAGTGGTCCCCATTTGTCAGCTAGCAGGACTAAAGCAGAGGCATCTATTCTACCCCACAGCTGATTGAGCCATACAGGGATTGAACCTATAGCTGTGACATCTTTAACATCATTTCATTATCAGTTAAATTAGCCATGTCTGCAGTGAGGAAAAGTACAGCTTAAGTGAGTCTATCTTCCTCACTAAACTATATACCCTTTAATAATGCTATAGTCATTAAATTTTACTGAATGTTTACTATGTGTCTTCATCATTCAATCCTCATAATAACTTCATGAAGTAAATACTAGCATTCTCTCCAATTTAATACAGGAAGCTGAACCTTAGAGAAGTTACTTATCTGAGGACACAGCTAGAGCATACAAGGTTTGAACCCACATTGACTTCAGGGCCCGTGCAGGAAGTCAACTGCCACACTCCAATGCCATCACTTACTGACTTCACCATATTTCAAATACATATCAAGGTGTTTGACAGATATTATTAGGTACTCAATAAGTGATTCTTGAATGAATAAATGTTTAATGTTCTAACTTGCCTTTGATACTTACTCATACTGCTTTGGAGAAGCAATGTAGCCTTGCTGATCAGAAGGCTTACTCATGCTACTTAGACTGTGGGGATTGTCCATGAGACCAGCCCTAGTAAGCCCAGCTTAACCTATGTGATGATTAATTTTATAAATCAACTTGACTGGGCTAAGGGATACCAGGATAGCTGGTAAAACATTATTCCTGGTGTAAGCATGTATGTGAGGGCATTTATGGAAGAGATTAGCATTTGAATCAGTATACTGAGTGAAGAAAATCACACTTACTAATGCAGGTGGGCATCGTCCGATCAGTGGGGGCCTGAATAGTATACAAAGTTGAAGAAAGGGTCAATTTGTTCTTTTTTTTTAAGAAACAGGGGAAGGGGCAGAGAAAGAGGAACATCCATTGATGTGAGAAATACCAATTGGGATTCAAACTAACTACCTTTAACTTTGCAAGATGATACCCAACTAACTAAGATACACTGGTCAGGGTGAAGTTGCTGTCTTGCTTGAGGTAGGACATTCATCTCCTCTTGCCCTTGGCCATCGGAGCTTCTGGTTCTTAAACCTTAGGACTCAGACTGTAACTTACACCATCAGCCCCCAGATTTGAGGGTCTTTGGACTCAGGCTGGAACTTATGCCATCAATTCCCCTGGTTCTCAGGCTTCTGGTCTTAGGCTGAATTACACCACTTACTTTCCTGCCTCTCTAGCTTACAGATGGCATATCATAGGACTTCTCAGCCTCCATAATTATGTGAACCAATTCTTATAATAAATTATATGTATATGTAATAGTCACTAACTTTTATATCTATATATCCTGTTAATTCTGCCTCTCTAGAGATTCCTAATACAACCTATGTAAACACTTATATACTTAGCCTACATAAATGGTCCCTGACATTCTGCAGCTGAGCACATCTTCCAACCGATTTAGCCATTTTTGAAGCAATGGTTTCCACATATAGGGATGGAGATGAAGAAGATAGATGAGAACCACTAGAGGAGATTTTCAAGTTACAATATCTGAAGTATTTCCCTTCCCCCAGTGGATTCTAATCCTATCTGAGTACAGGAGCAAATGTCTAGTTTGACACATGTTCCTAGGTGTTTCTAATATGGTTCCCCATATAATTCTACCACTCCCACCACTCCCAACCCCACAATCACAGCTCCGTGGAGAAGAACCATCACTTTAATGAAAGCCCATTCTATCTTTTAAATAAAGCTGACCTTCTTATAATCTAAATTAAATGATGAGGCTATGTGTCTCTGTCTTGAACATAAAGACACCCAGACTTCCAACTGTATTGTTTATTGAATAGTTACACTCAGCACTTTCCAGATGAGTTTTGACTGACAATGACTTACATATTTATGTTTCAGTGTATCTAAATTTGACTTACAAAGTATAGTACACAACTTGCATTTGAATTTTATTAAGGCATAATACATGTTATAGAGCAGCACTGTCCTACAGAACAATGATGGAAATGTTCGCTATCTGCTCATTTTAATACAGTGTCCCAGACACATGTGGCTTTTGAGGACTTGAAATGTGGCTAATGAGACTGAGAAACTAAATTTTTTATTCTACTTCATTTTACCTATTTTAAATTTAAAGAGCTCCAGGGGTGGGGAGGAGAGCAGAAAGGGGAGACATGGTAATAGGAAGAAATACAATAAAATCAGACTTCCGGCCAAAACAGAGGCATGGGTAGACACACTGTGCTTCCTCACACAACCAAAAGAATGATAACAAGAAGTTTAAACAAAAAACAACCAGAACTGCCAGAAAATCAGACTGCAGTAAAGTCTGCAGTTCAATTTAACCAGTTCCTTTAACCAAGAAGTTAAAGAAGAAACATTCATCCAGACCAGTAGGAGGGGTGGAGACAGGCAGCCTGGTGGAGTGGGAAGTCTCACATTTGCGTGTGGATAAATGTGGAGGAACAACTGGGGAGTGATACAAACCACGCAACCCAGGGTTCTAGTGCTGGGAAATAAAACTTCAAAACCTCTGACTGGAAAAACCTGTGGGGGTTGAAGTGGGAGGAGAAACTCTCAGCCTCACAGGAGAGTTTGTTGGAGACACCCACAAGGTCCTAAAATGTACAGAAACCCACCCACCCAGGAATCAGCACCAGAAGGGCCCAATTTTCTTGTGGGTAGCAGAGGAAGTGGCTGAAAGCCAGCCAAGAGTTGAATGAGCAGCACTGTTCCCTCTCTCAGCACTCCCCCACATACAGTGCCACAATACAGCAACATGGGTTGCCCTACCCTGGTGAATACCTAAGGCTCTGCCCCTTACTACATAACAGGCATACCAAGACAAAACGGAAATGGCCCAAATGAAAGAACAGATCAAAGCTCTAGAAAAAATAGAACTAAACGATGAAGAGATAAGCAATCTATCAGATGCAAAGTTCAAAACACTGGTAATCAGGATGCTCACAGAAATGGTTGAGTATGATCACAAAATAGATGAAAAAGTGAAGGCTATGAAAAGTGAAATAAAGGAAAATGTAGAGGGAACCAATAGTGATGGGAAGAAAACTGAGGCTCAAATCAATAGAGTGGACCAGAAGGAAGAAATAAACATTCAACCAGAACAGAATGAAGAAACAAGAATTTTTAAAAATGAGGAAAAGCTTAGGAACCTCTGGACAATTTTAAACATTCCAACATCTGAATCATACGGGTGCCAGAAAGAGAAGAGGAAGAGCAAGAAACTGAAAACTTATTTGAAAACATGATGAAGGAGAACTTTCCTTTGCCCAATCTGGCAAAGGAAATAGACTTACAGGAAGTCCAGGAAACTCAGAGTCCCAAAGAAGTTGAATCCAAGGAGGAACACACCAAGGTACATCGTAATTACATTACCCAAGGTTAAAGATAAGGAGAGCATCTTAAAAGCAGCAAGAGAAAAGGAGACAGTTACCTACAAGGGAGTTCCCATAAGACTATCAGCTTCTTTCTCTAAAGAAACCTTGCAGGCAAGAAGAGGCTGGAAAGAAGTATCCCAAGTCATGGAAGGCAATGACCTACATCCAAGATTACTCTATCCAGAAAAGCTGTCATTTAGAATGGAAAGGCAGATAAAGGACTTCCCAGATAAGGTCAAGTTAAAAGAGTTCATCATCACTAAGCCCTTATTATATTAAATGTTAAAGGGACTTATCTAAGAAAAAGAAGATCAGAACTATGAATAGTAAAATGACAACAAACTCACAACTACCAACAACTGAACCTAAAAAACAAAAACAAGAGCAAACAACTGGAACAGGAACAGAATCACAGAAATGGAGATCACGGGGCGGGGGGTTATCAACAGGGGAGGGGAAGGGGGAGAGAGGATGAATAAGTACAAGGAATAGGTAGCATAAATGGTAAGTAAAAAATAGACAGGGAGAGGTTAAAAATAATATAGGAAATGTAGAGGCCAAAGAATTTATATATACGACCCATAGACATGAACTAAAAGGGGGGGAGATGTTGGTGGAGGGGTGTGCAGGGCAGAGGGGAATAAAGGGGGGGAAACTGGACCACTGTAATAGCATAATCAATAAAGTATATTTAAAAAAAGAAAGAAATCAAGAAAAATACAATAAAATGAACTGTTATCAGTAACATTGAAAAATAAATAATTTTAAAGAGCTATATGTGGCTAGCCCTACCACAATGGAATATGTAAGTATAGAGAAACAGCCTTTCATTTAAAAAAAAAGATTTCATATATTTATTTTTTAGAGAGGGGAAGGGAGGGAGAAAGAGAGAGAGAGAAACACCATGTATGGTTGCCTCTCATGCACCCTCTACTGGGGACCTGGCCTGCAACCCAGGCATATACCCTGACTAGGAATAAGAACCTACAACCCTTTGATTCTCAGGCCAGCACTCAACCACTGAGCCACACCAGCCAGGGCAGCCTTTCATTTTTTTTTAACCAAAATTATGTAGAAATAGAATCCATTACAGTCTTTTAAAAAATCACTTTTCATAAAATCCAAAACAAAAACAACAACACTGTGAGAGCCAAACAGAAATTCTAACATACTTGCATATCCACTGGGGATAGAATTCTTAACAAAAAAGAAAATTCTGACCCAAGAGGAGAAGAAAGCAAGTAGACAGGAATAAGACATTCCTAAGGGGAGCTCCCTGGCAAATTCCTGATGGGCTATGAGACACAGCATGGTGAAAGACTGTCAAAGAGAGAGAAATTCCCCCTCTGAGGAAAATCTAATGTGTTTTTGGCCACCTGTCACCCCAGAGGACAAGATGGCAATGTTCAATTCGTAAGACTGTGAAACAGGGAACTTAACTGCTACACAAGGCCAGCTGAGATGTGTAAAGTGCATTTCACCTGATACAACTTCATTCCTGAAATCTAGACAGTGGCTGATGCACCTAGATGACAGAATGGAAACCTCTATCTCTTTTATTCTAGGGAACTAGCATTATGCTGAATTTTCATCTAAAGCAAATATTAGGAAAATCACAGAGTGAGCCAGGATTCAGAGAGAAGTAAGGTGATGAGGTAATGGGAATACAGGACACACAGCTTTGGTCATAAAAATGTAAATGAACTAAAAAATTCCATTCAAAACAGATGACATAGCTACTAAAGGAGCAAAGGTAGAAGGGGATATAAACTGAAGAAGTTCCTTGATGGGCCCAGAGAAGAAAGCAGAGAGTCATTCTGAGCTAGGACAGTGTTTCTCAAGCTGGATTTCAAGGGTATATTCATGAGGGAAGATGGAGGTCTTTGGGTTTAACAAGAACATTCAAGATTTGTGCTTTCTTTTTGCCAGTTCTAAAGATAAAACTTGCCTTTTTTCAGTGAGAATTCTCAATTAAAAATCATGTGCAATAAAGGACATTTTAGCTCTCTTAAATAAGTGTTTCTCAAATGCTGGTTAACAAAATTCATCGTGGGATCTAGAGGATTATTTTCCTTTAAGGTTTTCTATAGTTTATTCAGATTTAGGAATCAGCGGCCTAGAGGCAGACCACACACATCCTTTGATTTTTATCTTTTTGAGGGGTTAAATCAGTTTCCTAACTTGCCCTTAGCTTACTTATGAAGAGATTAAACCTTTCTAAACTCAGAGGGCAGGTTGGGCATATTCCTCATATTTTTAATGAGTGTCATTGCTTAGAAAACATAATTCTTGTATTGAAAATGGAAGCAGCATGGTGGGATAGTGCTGGATCATGAGTCAGGAGACCTACCACTAACCCTGACCATCTCCCACAGACCATGTGTCACTTGTCCTCTCAGAGCCTTCGTGTCCTTACCTGTAAAATGAAGCAGTGGACTAGATAATTAATTACCAAGGTCACGTCCAGCCTTGATTTACCTGATTCTAACAATAAATTACAGTACCATCTTATATATCTTCTTTGAAAGGCCTATCAACTAAAAATCTTTTTCACTAGGATTTTATTTCATTTATGTCCTTTTCATTGCTACCCTCCACCACTGAGCACTGAAGGCCCAGGAGGTGATGCATTTAAAGGAAAAATCAGTCAACATTCAGTGTTCCACCTGTTGTCTACTACCATTGAGGAAGTGGGAAATTGCATTACAGAACCCAGACTCCCAGGGTTTAGTGCAAATCACACAGTGAAGAAATACTTACTCGACATTTTGTGTGCTTTTTATAGTTTTAAATGAATGAGACAGCTGTTCTCTGTATCGTGAATAGATCAAATGGAAACATAAAGGCTATGTCTGTTCTTATAGATAAAATTATTTAATGAGTAGAATCTCAGCTTGTTATTTGATTTAGCACTAAGAGGGACTTATATTTAGTGAATCCTCTGAACAAAGGTGCCAGTACAAAGGGTGATAGAACAAGACCTATCTGTGTCTGTAGCAAAGACAGAAGTGTTTGCACACATGTGCATGGAACCACCATGCCACAAATGCTTTTCCATGGGAATAAGGCTATTCCTTTTCTCTAAGAAATCCTCTCCCACTCTATGGAAAGATGGACATAGTATGTCCCATTGCCTCAGCCTTGATTGCAATATGATACCTGTGGTCAGAGGGTTCCAGAAGAGGTTTGCTTTAAAACCCGACTATGCAGCTAAAAACATCAAAACATGCAAATGATGCTCAAGCATCAGCCCCTTGTCCAGTAATAGAACTTATTCTTTTGCCCTTTTGCCTACATGGGATACCCACTGGAACTTGGCCTGACCACTTACACCTGGGAGTATCTGTTGTGCCTTGGAAGAGAATTGGGCCCTGGGACTCAGAGCAGAACTTAGAAGCTACTGCCACCAAACTCTTTAGTAAAACTCACAATGTCCTGGATGATGATGCCACAGCTGTTTTCATGCACCAAGGGCTGCAACCCTCCAAACGTGGTCCTATGGCCTGATGGACTCACTGACCCTCCAGGAGACAATGACATTGCTTGTCCCATCAACAAGAAAATTGTGGCTGCCTCTATCACTTCTGTGGAATGAAAGCCCTCCAAAGCAAGAGAATGACTTATTTGAAATCACCCTGTATTTCCCATCCTAGTTATAATTTGGCTAATTGCTTAATAATTCTGTTTAAATGTCTTTATTTCCACAAACATCAGTTCACTAGGCTACTTTTTCTGGTTGGAAATCCCTTTGCTTCTCTAAGTCTCTTGTACCCTTTCTCCCATTTTCATTTTTGCCTGAGCAACATTCTGATGCCATAAATAGCATCCCTTCAAAGAGGTGTTGAACATATCAAGGTGTCCCTCTGTGCTCCAGAGCCCAACCACTGTAATCTACATCCTTGAAATAGTACCTGTGATTGGAAGCTAAGATATAAGACTGTGTTTTTAAAAAGCCTGCTTCCCAGCCAAACAAATGAAGCTGCAATCTCTGGCAGCCCTGACCCACTCCTGCTATACTTGACTTAGTGAGAAGCTACCCAAGAAAGAAAATCCCAGACCCAGCCTTTAGAAGCCTTTAGCCTAACTGGCAGCTGAAGAGTTCAACTCTAGGGTACACTCACATATGAGAATATTATCCAGGTTTAAACTCTGCTCTAGGCAGATGCCTTCTCCAAGCACAACACTTGTGGTTGGGCACCACAGAGGTACAGACACACAAGCACGTGCCCTGCCTGTGGGAGACTGCACCTAGCTGGAAGCTGAGCACCATTGTGGGAGTAGGCTAGGCTACTAAACAGATGCTGACATGTTCCTTGCCATTCTTCCCTTATGTTTATCATGTGAAATGATGCTTTTAGCACCTGACTTTCCAACTTTAATAAGAAAATTGCTTCTATGCAGCAGAAAGAAAGAAGGAGCTCCTACCCTTTGCAACAGCATGGATGGAGCTGGAAAATATTATGCTAAACGAAACAAGCCAGGCAGTGAAAGACAAATACCATATGATCTCACCTTTAACAGGAACCTAAATAACAAAACAAAGAAACAAGCAAAATATAACCAAAGACACTGAAATAGAGGACAGGCTGATGGTCACCGGAGGGAGAGAAGAGGGAATTTAAGGGGGACAGTGGGAAGGGTTCACAGGAACAAACTTAAAGGACACATGGTCATAGACTAAGGGGAGGGTGGTAATGGGAGGGAAGTGGGGAGGGTGGGGGGGACTGGATTGGGAGTAAAAAGGAGAAAACTGTATTTGAACAATGATTAAAAAAATAATAAAAATAAATAAATATTTAAAAAAAAGAAAATTGCTTCATCCAAATGTTCACATCCCAGAGAGGCCCAACAGAGCCCCCCAAGCCTTTGAGAAAGTGAAAGAGGGCTTGAGATGACAGAGTGACAGAGGAGAGGCCTTGAGCTTCTTCTATCCTAGAACTTTCAGGGCCAGTGACAAATAAGAGACACTGGCAGGTAACAACCAAAGGAGAGAAGTAAGAAGAGGTCCAAATGGGAAGCAGGAATCAAGAGGCTATAACATCAGATTTGAGTTGTTAGAGGGAAGGAACTAAGTGGCCCTGGGTCAGAGGAGAGGACAGCCCAGGAGAGGGCTGCCCTCTCCTCTGACCCTAATCTGGGGTTTATGGAAAGTTTCACTTGTTTAAATAAGGCCTGTCTAGGGTGGCCTGTCTACATGTGCAAATGTACTATGACAAGGTGAGGGGCAGAATTACTCTGAGGGAAACTGAAGAACTATGTGGGCACTGGTACTGGCAAGCCAGGGACACAGAGTCATTAGCAAAGGCAGACTCAGCCCAGGTCATCTTTACTTACAGGTTCCTCTTAGGCTAAGGTCCCATTCTTCTGAGCTTGATTGCAATATCCTGCCAAGTGATGTCAGAGCTGATGAAATGATTCAGGGAAGGAATGGGAGAGAGAAGTTTGTCCTCCTGCATGACTTAGTAAACCACTTGGTAGTTATGACCCAACCCATCCTTGCACCAACACCTTTTAGCAATTCTCTGTGTGAGGCCCTGGATGGAAGCCAGTTAGAAAATGTGAGATGCCATCAATCCAAAGGGTCATACTTGATGATTTGTACACAGCCTTGAATTGTCCAACACAAGCCAGGCCTCAAGGTTCTAATTAATCTGTATAATTGATATTTCTTTGGAAATTTCTGGGATTTTTTAAAAAATATTTTTGATCCATGATTGGCTGAATCTGCAGATGCAAAACTGTGGATATGGAAGGCCAACTGTATTCATTTTTCTTAAAAAGCTACTCCAGATTGCTTTGGTATTTGAAATGATGTCCTCAAGAATTATAACAACAAATGGAACTATTGCTCACCCAGCAGTTTTAACTTTTTTCTTTTCTCCCAAACATTTTCATTTCTTCTATTGTTTTTCTTATTAAGTACCTAAAATTCTCTCTGAGGCTTGGCTTTGTAGAAAACTTTTGATTGTTTGTTCTTGGTGGTCTGCTCTCTGGGATGTGTGTTAAATGGGTGTTGCCTGAGGAAGCCAAAGATAAAGTAACAATGACATTAGATACTGCTTGGTATACAATAGATAATACTTGGACTGTTCCAACTATTTCAAATATAGTATTAATTCATTTCATCCTCATCACAATCTTATGAAGTGATACTATTAGACCCATTTAACAGATGAGGAGATGGGGGCACAGAAAGAGAAGACACTTGTCCAGAGTCACACAGCTAGCAATTGGCAGAGCCAACAAATGAAACCACAGTCTGAATCCCAGAAGTGTGCCGTTCATCATGGTGAATCATCATGCGTGAATCTCTGCACACTATGAATGGCATGGCCAAGAAAAACATTGTTATTTTTAACTTTTAAAAATAAAGTGTGAGCTCTTATTGTATTTTACCTATAACTGTTCTGTTTTTCCCTCCCAAACTCTCAGATGATGGAAATGCTTAAAGCAAATAAGGTAGTGTGAGACCACACCATGTAAGTGTGAGCATGGCTCCTATGGGTCCAGCTGTGTTTTGCGCGCTTCTGCCTATCATTCCCGCATGTTCTCTTCGCTGTTCGATTCCTGCTTTCGCTGCTTGGTGCTTGGGCCGCATGAACCTTCACTTTTAAGCCATAGATCTTATGTCTTTGTTCCTGATTTTATCATTGTGCTCATGGGTAGGAGCCATAGCACTTGCAGCTGTCAGCCTGGCACCTCCTAGGGAAGCAGCTGGGAGCCCCCGGGGAATGTGTGTGGATATTGTTCTCTGAAAATGAGCCCTCAGATTGTCAGCTTTTAGGATTCTAATCATGTGTCTACATTCTCGCTGCAGAATCCTAATCCACAGTGTGGAAATGAATGTAGGACTCTCCCTATGGGCCAAGGTCACCCCTGGTGAGCCTTAATTAGACAGTGCTCTTCAGGGGCCACCAGCCTACACAGACTATTGCTCTATGAGTCTTTATAGGAGTAGATGCTACATGAAAACAAATACCACTGTGCCAGATAATGGGGCTAAATTAGAAACATGTTAATCTTCTCATTCATTATTTTCTCTGTAACTGTATATTGCTAGATTATGGACATACATATATTGAACAAACCTGTGGTTATAAAGGATTATTAAGGCAGGTATGGGCTATATTGGCCCTTCATTATATACACATATGCAGACACACACAATCACAATCTCTTTTGGTGTTCCTTGAATCTATATAAACTATATTTCCACTTTAAGTGGATCAATATGTGAAAAACTAGGTTTATAGATAAACTGGGAGAGAGAAATTTGTGCCTGATAAAGAGTATACCTGGAACATTTAAAATAAGGCCCCACATGACTATGATTTCAGAGTGGTAACTGCCTCATTTTCTTTCAATCTCAAAGTTTCGTGTATGTGTTAAATGGGAATTAGGAGGAAACTTCTCAAGTTGTCAGAAATCATAAGAATTTAAAAACTGAAAGGGATCTCACAAGATGTGACTGAGCACTACTCAGTCCCCTGCAGTGTTGAGCCCACAACCCTGGAATCCTGGAATCCTGGAGCTGAAGCATCTTTAGAGATGCTTCACTCCAAACCCCTTAGCTCATAAACAATGACTGAGGTCTTGAGAGAGAAATTAATTTGCCCAAGATGGGGCAGAGCCTGGATTGAAACTCAGTCCTCTTTCCATCAAAGCATATCATCAGTATATGGTCCCAGCTCCTTTCTCTCTGGTTGAAAACCCTCCTACACAGCCAGGAAAGGTTTGCTTGTTTGTTTTAAGTGAATAAAAGTGAAGGAGCTTACATCCCAAAAAAGGACTCAAGTCCCAGTCCTGGCTCTATCACCAAATATCTGGAAGAGCTTGGAAAATTATTATGCCTCCCTGGACCTCTGGCTCTTCATCTGTCATAAGAGTTTAAGAGCAGTGTTTTCAAAATGTACACCATGCTAAGTTTGCTTCTAGCCTCAGGCTGTTTTTTCATACAGTTTCTTCCCAGCAGCATTCATTTCCCACTATAGGGTTAAGGAAAAAGTCATAGTCAGGCTGTGCAAAGGGGGATGACCCACGGAAGCAAAGGCCCTGTGAGTCTGTTTTTACCTGAAGCAGGATGAAGAAGGTACAGATGAGAAGTGAATAGCTGGCCCCCCTTATATGGACCTATGAAACTGAGGTGGACATGGCAAACATCTGATTTGGCTATCTCAGTTATGCTGGTTTCTGTACTTTGGGGTTTTCTGGCAGGTATCTACTTCTCTCCTTTCCAAGACACCATTGATTAGAGCTCTGGAACTGAAGGAGACCCAGTAGGTGAACAAGATTATATTTTCTCCTTTCAGTGTATGGCTTACCAAGTTAACAGGGCCAGGGAAGTCTCTGAGGCAGTAAGAGAATAATTTGAAAGACAGTAAGGCAAGAGTAGAGACCCACACATGCCAGCTCCCAGCATAGTTTTGAGATACACACCTTGTTTACATAAAATTATAGAAGTACAGATGTTAACCATACAGGCAGTGTCATTTTAACAGAGATTTTTTCTTCTATGGTAAGCCCATGGTACTTTTATAATGCACCTTTTTTTTCCTTTTTTTTTCTTTTTCTTTTTTTTAGAGAAAGAGGAGAAGGGAAGGAGAAAGGGAGGGAGAAATACATCAATGTGAGAGAGTAACATAAGTTGGCTTCCTTTCATACATGCCCCAACTGGGGACCAAATCACAGCCTAGGCATATGCTTTGACCACAATTGAACTGATGACCTTTTGGTTTACAGGACAGCACCCCCACCAACTGAACCACACCGGCCAGGGCTATGATACACCTTTTACCATTACTTGTCTTAATATTTTGGCCCATTTTGGTTTCCAAGTTTGGCTTAACATGCAACTTTTTCCAACTGGCCTATAGTAGCATTCCCTGAATCTGATGCTGATTGAAAGTTGGATGAAAAGAATGGAAAGGGTATGGTGGGGTGGGGAAAATTACAGAGGTTGTTGACTTCCTGTGCACATCTGAGGTTAATGCTACTGGATGAAACAGCACGGCAAAGAGCTGTGACCTCAGAAAGTACTAGTGGTGAAGAATTTCAGCTTCAGAATTTTGGTGGAGAAGGGGCTTTTGAGGCAGCAAATGTGGCTAGAAAAGTTGTACTAGAGGATACTCACAGACGCATTTCAGTGGCACTTCACATAAGATTAAACATTTTCAGTTGAACATGGCATTTGGAGGGAGCCGCTTCTGGAAATTATGTTAAGGGCCCACAATTCCCCTTCTTGGCAACCGTCATTGATTGCCCTGGTGTTACGATTCTTTCTCCTGTGACAACCGTAGTGCTGTTTGAAGAGGAAAAATAACATCCTAGGCAGCCACACAATACCAGTGAGGCAGAGGTCATGCACTCCTCACCTTATTTTTCCCTTTCTTGGTGAGCCCCCTTAAACTTAAACAAGTCTGAGAGGGGAGGGACTTCAAGCTTCTTCCAGTTCCTTGCCTTCCCCTCGCTGGGATCACCATTGTCCTGCTGTGACCTCTGGTGGCCATTTTGGTAACTGCAGATGTCTGAGGACCAAGGAGAGGAGCCAAAGGTAATGTGAGCTGCCCCTGAACCACAGCCAGCACACCACCGCAGTCGGTGGGGGCCTCAGCCTGAACTATTGTACTTTCTAGATAGAAAAAAGGAAGCATCTGTGTCCTGAGATCCCTGAGGCCCAGAGGCCTGGTGATTTCTTGTATGTGAATATTGAACCCCTCAACTCCCCACACCCAAAAAGCCTGGCTTTTTACTGATGAGTTCTGCCTGGTTAGCCATGGTAATGAGAACTCTGCCTTCCTTTGTTTTTCAAGTTATTCCATCTTAATTCTGGGACTTTCTGGAAGTGCTAGATTTAGCCAGTCCTTCTTGTCTTGCCCTAGAACAGACCTATAACCCCATTTTTATCTGAAACCAAACTGAGCTCCTGAAAGTCTGAAGCTCCAGCCACCAGAAGCCTGGTTGCCTGACAAATTCTGGCACCATTTGCTCCCTGAGGTCCCTGTGTAGGGGCCTGGTTCCTGGGGCTGGTGGACTGCACTGCTCTCCTAGACATTCACCTCCTGGACAAGGAGAAAGCAAGCCCTCCACCACCACTGCCTCCTACACGCTGACCCTCAGTAAACAGGTTACATCTAACTGACACAAGACTAAAGCATTGTCATTGCTTTAACCCAGTGCTTCTCAATGTGTGCTCCCCAGACCATAAGTATGAATATCACCCAGGAACCTGTTGGAAATGCAGATCCTCAGGCCTCACTCTAGACCCACTGACTCATAAGCTCCAAAAGTGGGGCCTAGCCATCTGTGTTTCCCAAATCCTCCAGATGCTTCTGAGGCCTGTTCAAGTTTGAGAACCATGTCTCCAAGCACAGATTTGCACCTGTCAGTGCACATAGGGCTGCAGACTCTTACCTTCTTTAAAATGTAGGTACTGACCCCTCACCCACAGAGATTTAGTAGTTCTGCCATCAGGATGAAGAAATCTGAATTTTAAACCATCATTCCATGTTATTATGATGTGGGAGAGCCACAGATCACCATTTTGAGAAATTCTGCTCCACAAATTCTCTTGAATTAGATGTAAATATTGTTCCCATAGCTCACCAGTCATGAAAGAGGTTTCAGGAGTATATCATGGCATGCCAGGTCTTTAGGGAGTGTCATATTGTTCCCCTGACATAGTTTTTACTGCCACTGTGAGGAAAATCTCAGTGAAGTCTGTATCATAATCCTAAAGGGAAATCTTCTTCTGGAAAGAGATGTTAATTACTGAGGGAACAGAAAATACAGGAAACCTGGGGCCACAGAGAAACTAGATGTGTGGGGTGCCGTGCCAAGCTCGGTCAACAGCCATGGGTCATCTTTAGGCTGTGAGTCCATCAGACAGCATTGCCCTTCCTTCTCCCTTCTCAAGCAGAGATTTAGTGGAGGCTTCCCCATAGAGCCCAAGAGGCTAATTCATGATAACGTTGCACTACTAGGAAGAAAGGGTTTTTGAAGCTTAAGGTTATGAATGCATTTGGTTCATATGGCCTCTGCTTTGATCACCCTGGAAAAATAGAGTTCGTTTTTGTGAATGAGAAATCCCAACTCTCCTCAATGCAACTCTGGACCCTACTGGGAGCTCCAGAAGGGATTTTCCATTGCTTTTCTGGCCCATTTAACTTCCCCATCAACTCCACCCCACCTCTCCAGTTCTCTCCAGAGCATCACCCCTTGGTAGGGCCCCAGTTCATTAGGATTGCTCTGAGAAGACAGAAATACTGAGTCTCATTTTAAAGGATCTGACAGGAGCAGAGCAGGAGATTTGGCGCTGATACTTCTTGCTGCCACCTAGGATCCTCAGTCATTGTTTAGGACCAGCATACACAGACATTGTCTGCTTGGAGCAGTAGCTCTAACAGGTGAAGCCTCTATTCTTTCAATTCATGGGAATAAAAGAGGCAAAAATCTGTCTCCCTTCCTTCCTTTCCTTTTTTCTTCTTTACCCCCCTGCCTTCCATTCTTATTCCCCTAACCATTTTCCCATGCTCCCTTTCTGATATTTCCTAAGCTGTGATTTTCTCCAGCTCTTTTCCTTCCTTCTCCTTTCTTCTTGTTGGGCCTCCCACAATCCTGAAAAGCAGACACCCCCACCTCAGGACTTCCAAGGGCGTCACAAGCATTCACTGCTGAAGCCACATGCATCCTGCGAGGCAAGGAATGCCAACTTAATTTACTGTAAAGCATAATTAAGAGACAGATCTCCCATCTCCCCTCATGCAGGTGGGAGAGAGAGAAGGGAAGCAAGGAAGGGAAGAGCATCAAAGGAAGGTCCATACTACTTAAAATCCTGAGTGGCCAGGAAAGAGAGGGAGGAAGAACTAGGGGCACTACTGAAAAGACAGTTGTCTCTTCACACCAAAATGTTCCCAGGAAGGAGAAACCCTGGTTGGGAGCCAAGGAAGGGCAGGTCTGGGCTCATTCCCAGGAAGTATTGGCTCCCTTCTCCCTTCACCTACTTGTTCTTGGCTCCTGCACCCAGGGCCAGTGTAGTCCCACTGGGTTCTGTGCTCAGTAGAGCCCCTGTGTGGGGCCTAATGTTATGCGGCCCCAGACTTGACACTGTATGTTGTAAGTGAAGTCTGATGGGACAGTGGAGTGTTGGGGAGCACAGGGTGTCCTGCTTCCTGCCGCATCCCTCTCCCTTCTCCCTGGCCCAACCCCATCCCATGTCCCCAGCTCCCTGGAGGGGTGGATTCTCACCTCACTCTCCTACCCTCTAGAACCTGAGTCTTGCCTGGCCTCCCTTCCCTACACCCATCCGTGACCACTGCCCCAAACAAGGGCCCGGGTGCAGGTGGGGAAGGTCACAGTTGGCTGCACCTATCCTGCAGCCTCTTGGGACACAGCATAGCCATTGCCCTCCCACCCAGGACTGGCAGCGCTGCAGCTTGCCTGAAACATCAGGCAAAAGGCCTCAACATCTCTCCTGATATAGATACAGACACTGAAATAACCTGGCATCAGTCGTCCCTGGGTGGTGGGGGAGGCATCTGCTCTCCATGGGTTTGGGGAAACCACAAGGGAAAGGGAGATTCCCCAGGGCCTGCCCCAAGCTAGGGAAAAACATGTCAATCTGGGACCTGGGGGTGGGGGGATCCCAGCATCCCAGCAGCCAGCAAGCCTGATAACACAGATGGGGCTCCTTAGCACCTGTGAAGGCCCTGAATAACCCTGTGCCAGATGGAGCACTCAGCCAACTCCTTCCTTCTGTGCCTGTGGAACCCTCTAGTCCTTCCAACTTTCCTGAGAATGTCCATGTTTATCTTTTCTAGCCAGCTTGAAGCATCCTCCAGGGACAAAATATAAAGTTTGATTTCAATGACTGCACAAATGAGTTAAATGCTCTGACCTTTGCATTTAACACTGACATGTAATGAACAGCAAAATTCATGCTAATAATTTAAAATTTTTTACTTAATATGGCATTAAATATCAAATAAAAGACACCATGACTGGTGGTGGTTGCACAACAATGTGAATGCATTTAATATAGCTGAACCACACACTTAAAAATGTACAAGATGTACCTGTAATGTGAACATGTAAAAAGGTTAAGATAGCAATTTTCTGTTATATGTATTTTACCACAATAAGGATTTGGAAAGAAATAAATAAAAACAAACAAATGCCATGACAAGGCACGAGAGAGGCTACATTAAAAGGGGAAAGCTTTGTATTTTAATACCTTTAATGGCTCTTTTTCCTGCTTTTTGGACAATTTGCACCTAGCAGTGGGCCTGCAAATTATACACTGGTTCTGCTGGCACCACACAGTCACCCCTACCATGGAGATGATTATGTTAATTATTACACAGTGCTGGGGGGGGAGTTCTAATCTTGTGAGGGGGTGGTAATCCCAATCTATGGCTGAAGCTACTTTCAATCTTAGAACCCATTCATCCACAGGGAGAAAAAATACCTAAACATAAAAACACAAAGAGATTCCTGCATTTACATGAGCATCCATCACATTTCTAGGAGCCCTCAAACAGGGACAGGGCAGAGTGAGAGTTCTATGATGTGGTTAGTTTGTTAGTCACGAGACCTTCCTCAAGAGCACAGCTGCTCAGAGATCCAAAATGGAGTGAATGAAAGCTACACTCACCTCCTCCCAAGACCAAACTTGAATTACAACTAAATTATAGAACAATCAACCTGAATAACCAAATGGAGACTAGCTGAACAGAAATCTTAAACCAAGAATTTACAGAAGAAATGACATCCAGAATGGTGGGAAGGGCAAAGATGCAAAAATGGCTGGCACCACTCCCATGGGCAGCTGCTGAGATTCTGGAGGTATATCTCAGCTGCAGGGGTTCCCAATGAGGAACATAGAGTCTCAACCCCAAACTGGGCTCCCCAGCCCAGAGCACCAGAGCTAGGAAGAGGCACCCATATAACATCTGGCTGTGATAATCAGGGGAGATTCTGTCTGCCAGCAAGAAACAGGAGTCTGCTAGAGACACAGGAGCCCTCCTAAAGGACCAATACACAAAACCTCATTAATAGCCATTCATCCTGGGCTCCAGCAGAGAGAGAGTGAAGGAAATTCAAGTTGTGTGAGGCAAGACTGGTGTTTGCAGCTCTGGAGAGAAAGCTGAGGAGACAGACATTAGGATACCTATGCTAAGTCATTCTCCCACACCACAGATGCCATCTTTCTTGGGTGAAGACTCCCCTCTTAATGGCATCAGCCTGGCGGGAAAGCAATAGCCCCACTCTCTGGACTCTACGTAGCCCCACCATGTGGACTTCACACCCAGATGAGGAGTCAGCTGCCTGGCCCAGGCTGTAGAGTTCTGGACTGACTCGAGGGTGTAATGACTAAGTTGTGTGGCTTTGGGGTAGAGGCCATTCCCCCACTTTCCTGTGAACCTGGTGAACCTGACTGGTGCCTCCCCTTCATGGGAGATCTACTAGCTCCACTCTCAGGGCTCCTAGCACCCTGCTCAACCCACCAACCCACCCCAAATTCCTGGTGACTCTGCCCTGCTGAGGTCTGGGCAGACTCCAGGACATACTTAGTTGTATGGCTCTGGGGCAAGGGCTATTCCACTCACCTTACCCCAAGCCTAACCAGCACCTCCCCCTCACCAGAGATCCACTAGCCCTATATTCCTGACTTCCAGTGGCCCCACCATACTGAGATCAGGCTCCTGGAAGAATCTGGCACAAACCAAGTTGTGTGGCTCTACGACAGGGCCTATCTTTCCCTCACATGGACAACTGGTGCAAAGTCCTCCCTTCACACAGCCAAATCTTGGTTTGTTTGGGCCTGATAAACTGTTGTCTTTACTGTAATGATTTATGAGACCCTGCCCCATCACAAAGGTGTGCAAGCACCCAGTGCATGGCAATTAGGCTTGGTATACCCTAGGACATTTGCTAAGTACCCAGCACTATCACCAAGTTTGAACGTGTATCAATCTGGTGAACATCACTCTCCCCTAACTGGTGACTCACTGAGAACCTAAACCATGCAACTTGAGTACCACCAGAGGCTCTTTCAGTGACAGTCTAATAGTCAGCCAACAGATGGAAGCAGATAGAGGCAGATTTCAGGGTGCCTTAAGATTTTTGCTGACCTGCTCTTGGATTGGTGCTGATAAAAAAAAAAAACAGCCTTGGTGAGCAGCTTGGCCCTTCCCATGCACACCCAATCCCAGCAGAGGCAGCCACAGACTATGGGTCACTTCATTGCTCCAAAAAGGTTGCCCAGGGCCAGTCACAGACAGCATCTGACATTGGGCTGTACCAAAGCCCCTCCCAAAAGGCCCCAGACCCACAACACCCAGTGGCCAGCTTCAGACATCACAGCAGGATCCAATTAGCTTCACAAGTAGCATATCCAAAGGGAGACCTCAGCAGACACCAAATTCTGCTAAGGCAAATTCTGCTCCATGTAATCAGCACCTGCACAGCAGCTTGTACACTGTGGTCAGGGTTGATCCTCATAGTCAACCAGCCTGAGGCTCAACCACCTGCACAAACAGGCCAACAACAACCAAGACTCAACAAAAAGTGTGTACATAATCCACCCAAGGGACATTCCTGGAGCCTCCAGCTCAGGTGATCAGGGCAATTGTGCCACTGGGTCACACAGGACATGACTGAGAGCCATAGCAGATCTACCTAATAAATAGAAACAAACACAAAAAGGCAGCCAAATGGGGAGGCAAGGAAACATGCCCCAAATAAAACGAGAAATCTCAAAAAAGAGAGCTAAATGAAATAGATATAAAGTTCAAAAAATGGTTATAAGGATGCTCAAGGAACTTAATGAGAACTACAACAGCTTGAAAAAGGTAATAGAAACCATAAAAAAGAACCAGTTAAAAATGAAGAATATCTGAAAAGAAGAATATACTGGAAGGAATAAAAAGCAGATTGGTTGGATGAAGCAGAGGATCCACTCAGTGATTTGGAACACAAGGTGTAAGAAAACACCCAACCAGAGCAGCAAAAAGAAGAAAAAATCAATAAGTACAGTTTAAGAGATCTCTGGGACAACACAAAGTGCAATGACATCTACACCATAAAGGTATCAGGAAGAATTGAGAGAACAAGGAAACAACAAACTATTTGAAGAAATAACGATTGAAAACTTTCCCAGCCTGGTGAAGGAAAAAGACACAAAAGTCTAGGAAGTCCAGAGAGTCTTAAACAAGATGAACCCAAAGAGGTCCACGCTAAGACACATCATGGTTAAAATGACAACGGTTAAAGACAAACAGAGAATCTTGAAAGCAGCAAAGGAAAAAGTTACTTACAAGGGCCAATATCCCTGATAAAAATAGATGCTAAAATCCTCAACAAAATGTTAGCAAACCAAATCCAGCAACACATTAAACAGATCACACACCATGATCAAGTTGGATTGGTTCCAGGGATGTGAGGTTTGTTACAATATCTGCACATCATTAAATGTGATACACCCCATAAATAAAATGAAGGATAAAAATCACATAATGGTATCAATAGATGCAGAAAAGCATTTGATAAAACCCAGCACCCATTTGTGATAATAATGAGGTGAGAATACAGAGAACATACCTCAAAATAGTAAAAACTTTAAGTGACAAACCCACAGCCAACATCATATTCAATGGGCAAAAACTAAAAATGTTTACCTTAAGATTGGGAACAAGACAGGGATGTCCACTTTTCACTACTCATATTCAACACAAGACTACAAGTCCTAGCCCTAGCAATCAGAAAAGAAGAAATAAAAAGCACCCAAATTGGAAAGGAAGAAGTAAATCTGTCATTATTTCCAGATGACATAATACTATCTGTAGAAAACCCTAAATATTCCACACACAAAAAAACTAATAGAACTGATAAATGAATTCAGCAAAGTAGCAGAGTACAAAATAAATATCCAAAAATTAGTTGCATTTTATACACTTGTAATGAACTATCAGAAAGGGAAACTAAGAAAACAGTTCCACTTACAACTGTATCAAAAATAAAATAAAATACCTAGAAATAAATTTAACCAAGGACATAAAAGACCTATACTCAGAAAATTATAAGACACTGAAGAAAGAAATCGAAGAGGACACAAATAAGGGTAAGCATATATCGTGTTCCTGGGTGGGAATAATTAACATAATTAGAAAGTCTATACCACTCAAGGCAATCTATACATTCAATGCAATTCCTATCAAAATATTGTACCAATGGCATATTTCACAGAAGTAGAAAAAATATTCCAAAAATCTATATGGAACCACAAAAGACCTTGACAAGCCACAGCAATGTTGAGAAAGAAGAACAAAGTTGGAGAAATCATGCTACATAATATCAAACTATACTATGAGGCCACAGTAATCAAAACAGCTTGGTACTGGCATAAAAACAGACAGATAGATCAATGGAACAGAATAGAGAGTCCAGAATAAAACCATGCCTTTACCGTCAATGTCTGATAAAGGAAGAGAAAACACACAATGAGGTAAAGACCATCTACTCATAGTATTTGGAAAATTGGACAGATACATTAAAAATGAAACTATACCACCTTCTTACACCATACACAAGAATAAACTCAAAATGGATTAAAGACTTAAGTGTTAGGCACCAAACCATAAAAATCCTAGAAGAAACAAGGCAGTAAAATCTTAGACATTTCTCATAGCAACAATTTTTCTGATATATCTCCTCAGGCAAGAAAAAATTAGCACATGGGACATCAAGTTAAAATGCTTTGCACAGCAAAGGAAATCATCAACAAAATTAAAAGACAACCCCCTGAATGGGAGGACACATTCGCTAATACATCTGATAAGGGCTAATATCCAAAATTTATAAACATATATAACTCAACACCAAAAAAAAAACAAACAGTTCAATTTAAAAATATGCAAAGGACTGAATAAACATTTCTTCAAAGAGCATATACAGATGGCAAATAGACATATGAAAAAATGCTCAACATCACTAATCATCAGAAAAATGCAAATTAAAACCATAACGAGATATCACCTCACGCCTGTCAGAATGGCTAACAAACAACAAATGTTGAAGATGTGGAGAAAAGGGAATCCGCACACACTGTTGGTAGGAATGCAGACTGGTGCAGCCACTGTGGAAAGCACTACGGAGATAACTCAAAAAATTAAAAATGAAACTGTCTTATGACCCAGTAATTCCACTTCTGGGAATATATCTGAAGAAACCCAAAACACTAGTTTGAAAGAACATATGCACCCCTGTGTTCATTGCAGCATTAGTTCCAATAGCCAAGATTGGAAGTGGCCCAAGTGCCCACCAGTACATAAGTGGATAAGAAAGCTGTGGTACATTTACACAATGGCCATAAAAAATAAAAAAAAAAAATCACTTTGCAACAGCATGGATGAATCTGGAGAGTATTATGTGAATTGAAATAAGCCAGTCAGGGAAAGACAAGTACCATATGATTTCACTTATATGTGGAATCTAATGAACAAAATTAACTAACAAAATGGAAACAGACTCATAGATACAGAGAACAGAGTGACAGCTGTCAATGGGGAGGGGTGTTGTGGGGCTGGATGAAAAAGATGAAGGGATGAAGCAAAGGAAAAAAAAACTCATAGACACAGACAACAGTATGGTGATTACCAAAGGGAAAGGGGTCAGGGGAGGTAGGACAGGATAAAGGGGGGATAAATGATGATAGAAGGGGGCTGATGAACACACAATGCAATATACAGATGATATTTTAGAGAATTGTACACCTGAAACATTTAATTTTATTAACCAATGTCATCCCAGTAAATTCAATTTAAAAAAAGAACACAGCTTCTCACACTCGGCACAGATTGTTATATTTCCAGCATATTGCAAATGACTTAGGTCATTTATCACCCTCCTGTGTGAAGTCTGACACTTAATAAGCTTCTAGCTTTTCATAACTTTTGAATGAAAAGAAGGAATATAGCAGATTTAAGTGCAGAAAATGTTTCTGTAGCACTGTTTATCTAAGTAAAATTTGTAAGGCTACATTATAAATGAGATTTTAAAAAGAGAGGATAGCAACCTGGCCCTTCTAGGTGAGAGAAACTTTATCTAAATTGAGGCTGCTATGGTTTATAACTTCCTCAAAATTACTCTTCATGGACTCTTGATGTAGTCACCCAAACACACCCTTCTCTGCACCTTTGTCAACCTCAGTAAGCTCTTTAGGAATGAGTGGGAAGCTTAATGTATTTCTTGTGAAATAGTACCATTCTCTTGATCAGCTTATCCCAGCTTTGCAAATTGAAAATTTTTCATTCCTGGCATCAATAGCCTGTTAAATTGGTTCTGATTAATAATTGAATCATAAGACCTTTTCAAGGCAACACTTACAACAACAAATTAGTGAAGAAGGGATAGTGGTACTGTGTGGCACTGTGTTCCTGATGGAACAGACTGCTTACCTTACCTGGAGGTTAAATGCAGAGGCCAAATTCCAGGAGAGTTTAATTTCTTTAAAAAAAAAAATAGAAATACACAGAGACTTCTGCCCCGCACACTGAAGGACCTAGCATTTATTTCCTATTAATATACTTTTAGTGCTGATGCAAACATATCCCTCTTGTACTTGAAATGTTACTACAAGTCATATTCTTGTGGTTCACATGAAACCTTAGATTTTTAATTCTTTATAGTGACACTGCAGAATATTTCTTCCTTTAGTCCTAAAGGTAAATATACAGTCCTCCTGGACTGTCAGACTGAGAAACAGGCTCTTAGCTTAACTATCAAAAAGAACGGTCCTTCTGGATGATTTGCAGGCATGTAGTGTGTCTGAATAACTCTAGATCTTTATGGCAAATCCTTTAAGCATATGCATGATCATACAAATACAACACCAGAACTTACATGAGCCCAGATCAGTCTATGACTAAAGGTCATTTCAATCCTATTATCATTCTTTAACTCACTGGAGAGAAAAGAAGGAAACCTAAAAGTAAAAAACAGTTGGGGGGGAGGGGCGGTATTCTTGCATTTAGATGGGTATCCATCACATTTTTAAGTAACCCCTCGTTTCTCAATAGAAGCCTTTAGGCTACCCTAAAGTGTTGCCTTAGAACCATCTGGAGATGGGCTTTAAATTCTGTCACCTGACCCTGACCAGTGTGGCTCAGTTGGTTGGGCTTCATCCCAGAAACTGAAAGATTGCTGGTTCGATTCCCAGTCAAATAACCCATTGATGTGTTTCTCTCCCTCTCTTTTTCCCTTCCTTCCCCTCTCTCTAGAATCAACTAAAGAAAAAAAAATAATGCTGTTATCTGTACACTTTCCAGATCTATCAATTCTGAGTCTTTGGGAATTTTTGAGGTAATTAGGAGGCTTTTAACATAGTAAAATTTGAAAACCACTGACCTCCAGATATTTTCATTAATTTCAGTGACTCATTATTTTTTCATAATTTAAGGATCCAACAGTTGTATTACACATGTGAGAATATTTAAGTCACTTGCTTAGTGGTATGTTTTGTAATTCCCAAAGTTTCTGTAAATTTCTTTGAATAATCATTCTTTCAGTAAGCATGTACAGAGGCCGTACAAGACCTGGGCACTGTGCTCACTTCTATAGGTTAACTAATCTTCACAGCCTCTCTGTGCACAGTAGCACCTGCATATTTGGTATACTTAGAAAGACACAGGCTGCAGGGAAGGCTGAGAAGTGAATCAAAGAATTAAGGCAAAAAGTAATCATAACAACTAAAAGATTCCCCACTCCCTTGGATTATTATAATTTTTCTATATGCTGGGGCTCTGCCCATGTAATCTCATTCCATCTACACAATAATCTATGAAGTCTACACACATATTGTCCCTATTTTACAGAGGAGAACACTGTAGCTCAGAGAGGCTATTCAACTTGGAAGCAGTGGAGCAAGGACTCACTCCCAGCAGTGTGCTCCCAGAATGCAGGCTCTTAATCAAAACTATTCCAACCATCACAGTAGTTTTCCCTTTGGGGAGGTGAGGCTATCAAATGTGAATATTTTGTACTCTCTCATCCTCACCTAATTCCTATTCCAATGGTGACTTATTTTATATAAATCCATGAAGCACACATATATACCAGGCTGTGGGGATACAAAGTGAATAAATGTGTGACTCAAGAATCTCTTAATTACTGCCCTAAGCAGGTAGCTCATTTGGTTAGAGCATCATCTCAATAGGCCAAGGTTGTGGATTTGATCTCTGGTCAGGGCACATATAAAAAGCAACCAATGAGTGGAACAACTAATTGATGTTTCTCTCTCTCTCGCTCTCTCTCTCTCCCTCTCCCTCTCTCTCACTCTCTCCCTTCCCCCACTCTCTCTAAAATCAATAAATAAAAAAGAAGAAGCTTCCCATTACTAAGACATTCAGTCATATAGAAAGTCCAGAGTTAAAACTGAGAACTCCCAACTTCCTTGGCAATCTCAAGGCCATTGTACTGCCTGGTCTGCCTTTCTAAGATTCCCTCAGGAGTAGTTTCCAACTGCCTTGCATTACTGAGATATCTAAATAACTGCCAGTTCATTTGTTTTTATTAAAGCACAACCATGCCTGGGGGCTATAAATTTGGAACCAAATCCTCTTTGCCATACAGTCTGGGAAATTATAATATTTTAATACCTTTCAGTGTATTAACATCAGTGTTTTTCTTCCTTCCTAAATGCTGGTAAAATTTCCTGGGCTCTCAAAACTGGCCCCCTTGATATAATCCCTAACAATAAAGAACAAAGCCATGCACAAGAACAACCAGGAGGTTTACAGCTAAAGGTTCTGCAGGAGAGAAATAGGACACGTGGTTTGCAATCATTACTACGTAGAAGTTTCTGCGGCAGTTAGTCTAGTTAAAATAAGTTAGTAGATTTTAGCTGTGTCCCAGGCAACTTCCTGCTATGAAGGCTGAATGCAAACCAGAATACCTCACTGTAAATATGAAAACTATGTAAAAATGTCTTGAAGACCCTTTAGACTTGCCCTGAAAGCTAGCATTGCAGATTTCGTTCACCCCAAACCAATCAATAGGTAAGAATTTTCCTCCGTGCTTTTACATTACAGGTGTTCCAGTACTGGCGGAGACTTCCTAGGGGCAAGATAACCCTTAAGGCTCAGTTTCAGACTTGGGATGTGGGGCAGGCTCAGATCTTACAGCAAATGACAACCACAGGCCTCCCTGCCACCTCACAATTTAGTCTCCCAAAGCAAAGCTACCAGAGAACCCCTCCCAAACATAAATATAGACAGAAAATGTGTCCCACCCTACTCTGCTCAGACTTTGTCAACTTCCCAAGCTGGTTCCCCCCACCCTCACCTTGAGAACCCTCAGACCAGGATGACTACCAACACCCAGCCTGCTTTTTCCACTTATATTTCTAGATAGCTGGATAAAGACCCAAACATGATGATGCATCTACTACACCCTCATACAACTAACCTCCAGTGAGCACACCTTGACACCTGGCATCTGCTTCATTCATTTCCTGTTGCTCTTCACACATCCCTTCCAGAAGTGGCTCCAAACCTCCTTCTCTTTGCTCAAGCCTGCAACACACCTCCACCCTCCTTGGGCCCCACAAGACCCTCTGCTGAGATGAAGCTCATCCAATGACCACTTCAAGTTCCTTTTTGTCCACCTCAAATCTTTCCTTTACTTTCACTTTTTTATTCCCTCACCTCATTTCTGTTCCTGTCCTAGAGCCTACTTTTCCTCTTGAGCTATTTTTTAAAGATTTTATTTATTTATTTTTAGAGAGAGGGGAAGGGAGGGAGAAAGAGAGGGAGAGAAACATCAATGTGTGGTTGCCTCTCACATCGCCCCCACTGGAGACCTGGCCCACAACCCAGGCATGTGCCCTGACTGGGAATCAAACTGGCAGCCCTTTGGTCCGCAGCCTGCACTCAATCCACTGAGCCACACCAGCCAAGACTTTTGAGTCATGTTTTAAAAATAAGTGCCCATCCTGCCCAACCCCAGTCCCTAGAAATACCATTCTATGTTCTGTCTCTGTGAGTTTGACTACTCCAGATACCTTATATAAGTGGAATCTATACAGTATTTGTCTTTTTTTAACTAGTTTATTTTACTTAGCATAATGTACTCAAGGTTTATCCATGTTGGAGCATGTGTCAGAATGTCCTCCTTTTTTAAGGCTGAATATTCCATTGTCTGTATATACATTTTGTTTATCTATTTATCCATCAATCAGCACTTGAGGTCCTTCCACATTTTAGCTATGCTTCTTGAATTCTTCATACTCTCCCCTTTAGCTCCTCCAGAGTCTCAAGTCTATCAGTTACTTCTTTTTTCCCACATTGAAGTGAATTCTCTCCATTGATGTCTTCCCATTATCCTATACAGATGTTCAGGATGGTGAAATCCATCCTCTACATCTTGGGTTTTACTCTTTCTCTTGTCTTTTTACTACTACAATTTCACTTTTTAAAATAATCTATTCCCCACATTTCTACTTCAACACTACCTATTCACTTTTTGAAAAAAATAGTATAAATATTTCCTGCATTCAGAAAAGTATAAATAATGATGTGATAAACACCTGTTTACTCACCACATAGGCTAAGAAAAAAATTACTGATATCCCCATTCAGAGCTACATTGGGGTTTAATCTTACTCCTAATCCTTCTACCACCATCCCCCAGACACACACACACACACACACACACACACACACACCAAATGACCTTTTTTCTCATGCCTTCTCTGCAAACTTAGTCGATCCTTCTCCCTGGCACTATCTCCTCTTGGCTACCATGATGCCAGGCTGTCTTGATTCCCAGCCTATGTCTTTGATCCCCTTTCTCTACCCTTTTTTTTAGGGAGGGGTGGAGGGGAGAGAGGAACATCAGTGTGAGAGAAAAACATCAATTGGTTGTCTCAACCAGGGATCAAAACCACAACCTAGGTGTGTGTCCTGATGGGGGATCAAACCCACAACCCTTTGGTGCACAGGAAAATGTTCCTACCAGCTGAGGCACCTGGCCTGGGCTCTTCTCTGCTTTCTGTAGCTCCTCTTCCCCTTCCAAGGTTCAGACATTTGTCATCTACTCCTCTCTCTATAATCTCTCTTCTCTATGTTACCCATTTCAATTATTTTGTCTCTCATTGACTATCAATTCTCAATGACTTCCTAATCAAAATCTTCAGTCTATATTTGTTGCACATGTTTCATTTCCAAATTTCTATTTGCATGATAGACATAACTAGACTGTCCTAATAACACCTCAAGTCAGCAAACCTCAGGGCTTTATCCTCAATCCTGCCCAGTTTGACATTCTCAACAATGACTCAGATGGGAATGTATAAACCTATAAAATTGTGGGGCATTGTATAGCTGGAAAACAATATGAAATCAAAAGACTTATGTTGAATACAATAGGAGAAAATTTAACAAAGGTCAATGTAAGGACCTGACCATAGTTCTAAGCACCCAACCACATAATTGGAGAGGTCATAGATCAGGAGCTATTGAGAAGAAAGGCACAAGGGATTTCATTAAGTGGCAAGGGTACTGGGCAGCAACTGTGAAAAAAGCTAATGGAATCTGAGGCTGTAAAAGATAAAATATCTAGAGCAAGGAAGACGTGTCCTCTTTACCAATGTTTGAGGCCTACAGTGCTGATTCAAAGCAAGGCTACAGGAAACTTCATGGTCATTGAGACTGGAGCAACTGGAACCATGAAAGTATCTAAAATGGGTCATATGGCCATGTCCTCAAGTCCATCCAGAAGAAGAGACATTAGACAGGGTCTTTGTAGCTCCATAGTGTACAGCACCATTAGGAGGCACTACAGGACACTGATTCAACCCAGGCCAATGAGGAACTCTCCAACTCTGAGCTGCAGATCAGGGAAAGAACTTTTGTGGAGTAGTAGGCAACTAGGGAAGGTTTCCAAATTCAGTGAATATGCAGATGGAAATTCCAGCATCATCTCTTCAAATTTTCAGCACCACCAGGATCCTTGATTATATGTACCTGCCTATAATTGAATTGCCATGTAAGATAGTAAACTTAAAAAGCCAATGTTCATCCTTATAGCCACAGGAGGGGAAAAAAGCATTTAGTAATTTAAGAAAATTTTTAATTCAGAAAACTTGTAATACAGGAGAACTTCCTTGACCCATCAGAGGGTATCCATGAAAAAACAAGGGCTAACTAGTATCATTCTTGGTTGTGAAACACTGAAAGTCCTCTCTTTAAGGTCAGAAACAGGAGAAGATAGATGCCTCCACCACCAGTACCATTAAGCAATTTGCTGGAAGTCCTAATGAAGTATCAAAAATGTTTCGCCTACCTAAGAGACCATAAGGCAGAAAGGGTGTGATACTGATCTGGGTTTGATACCCAGCTCTATAGCTTACAATTTATATGACCTTGGGTAATTATTTAATCATATATTATTCGTATCTATAAAATGAGCAATCTTATGTACCTCAAGGAATTTTTGTGAGAGATATGCCTCAATCAGGATAATTTAGGAGAGTTTAGTGAAGCAACTATGTACAAAGTTGTGGGCAGGACTACGGAGACCTGGGAGGATGATGAAACCTCCCCAGATCAGCAGCAGAGGGAGCTATTACCTAAGGGAGCAATTACCAAAAGCAGGAGAGAAATGGAGCAGGAGCTGTCTCTCTGTAACTGCCTGTGGGAGAAGCCACCTGTGGTTTCTCAGGACCTGTGGCTTTCAGTAGAAGAATACTGCCATCCAACCTGTGGCCTTTAACGAAAAAAAATACCCCAATATTTCTCTCCTTCCATCTGCCAATCTTCTGCCTGTGTCTCTTATCAGCTAAAGTCAGAGAGCAAAAGATCCTATTTGGTGCAGTCTAAGAGGCCTGCCCTCTTGGGGCATAGACCTGGGTGGAGAATGGATCTGGAGGGGCAATTGGAAAATACCAACTAAGGTGCTTCATAAACTTTAGTCTTTTTCCTCAATCTTCCCAGCTGCATTTTTCTCATCAAGCAATGCTGAGCTGTAAATTAGATTTTTTTTAGCCACTCTTATACGTTTTCAAAGAGTCTCAATTCAAAGAGCATTCATTGTTTTATTTGATTCCCTTTGCACTTTATTAGGTAGACTGGGTAAGTGGTATTATACTGAGGCTTAAGAGATTAAATGACCTTCTGAAGATCATAGAGGGTTCAAGGCTATAACCCAGATTCATTAGATTTGTAAGATATCCCAGATATACAGATGCTAAAAAATATTATTTGAGGGGGAAACCTTTGAGTAAACTAAAGGGTCTTAAACATTATCATCATCCAGCTACTTTCATTAGACAGAAAGTTGCATCTCCAAACAATGATTTGACTCCACTCACAACAAAGAATATATATAATTTATAATAAAGAATATATATATAAAACAAAATATATTATTAATAAAAGAGAAAATTAGAACTAATTAGTGGAGCCTAATTCAAATATGCTAATTATAAAAGTTACTCTAGTGGCTGTGGGTGAGCATCAGATTGGATTCTGAGATCCTTGGCATCAGTAAGTTATACAATTCTCATTATCGGAAAAGAAGCAATACACTATTTTCTCAGAGAGGAAAAAGGGAAATGTTCCTAGAAAAAAAAACTATGTTTCTTGTGGAGAAACCTTCCTTTTATGTAAGAAACTGAGTGACATAATGGACAGTGTCTTTGACAACAGTTTCATAACTAATAAAAATGAGCATTTTCCATGGCTGTTTCTTGAAATGAGGGCATAACATTAAAGTGCATCTCAGTGAAAGTGATTCTGGAAGAAGTTAAGATAATGGTCCAGGCATAAAGTTTCTTGGTGTTCTAATGGTGTTGCTAGTGGTCCTCAGAGACCCTGAGGAAAAAGGAGTGTCCTTCCCTTTGAGACCATCTCCCCAAGTAGCACTTCTGTCAGGCAGGCTTTTGAATGGCAGATATCTGGAGGTTGTTCTCTCCATCAGGGTCAGCAGTGAGTGCTAGGGTTGGACCCTGCTGACTGAGGGAATTCTTGGGCTTTGGGGAACAGATCAGGAGGCAGTAGGACTGGGCTGAAGATCTACCATGACAGCATTGTGACTTCTCATTCATGGATCTGTCAGTTCCTGAAAGGCAGCAGCTTAGAACTCACTGAGGCAAGTGATGCACACACTGCTTCTCCCACCATCCTCCAGCAATGTGTTTTCAACTATCAAGGAGTAAAGGGACGCTCCATAAGGATAAAAAAGAAAAAGAATAGAATCTCCCAGATTCACCTCATTCAAACTTAAGCCTCAAATACAACTTCACCAAAACGCCATATAGTCTGCCAGCAATAAGAATCTGCCCCTCACCTCTTGTGGGAAGTTACAGAACAGGGTTAGTTGGAATTCTTATCTCTAAACTTTAACACAGGTGAAATGAAATGAAAATGAACTTCAGGGGTACACTGGAAAGGAACTGACATAGGAGTTACCACCTATTGCCACCTCCAGGCACCAAGCACATTAAAATATAACCTCTAATCTTCCCTACTTACCATTCAGGTAGGTGGTATTACCTCCATTTAATTTCTTGGATTAGAAAATGATATTCTGAGATGATAAGCTATTGGCCAGGATTACACGTTGACAGAGCTGTATTTTTTTTTCAACATAAATTTATTTATTCAATTTTATACAGTTCACTCTTTTTTTTATTAATCATTGTTCATATACAGTTTTCTCCTTTTTACTCCCAATCCAGTTCCCCCTCCCACCCGCCCCCATTCCCTCGCATTACCACCCTCCCCTTAGTCTATGACCATGTGTCCTTTAAGTTTGTTCCTGTGAACCCTTCCCACTGTCCCCTTAAATTCCCTCTTCTCTCCCCTCCAGTCACCATCAGCCTGTCCTCTATTTCAGTGTCTTTGGTTACATTTTTGCTTGTTTCTTTGTTTTGTTATTTAGGTTCCTGTTAAAGGTGAGATCATATGGT
Organism: Phyllostomus hastatus; assembly: GCF_019186645.2. Taxonomy (NCBI): domain Eukaryota; kingdom Metazoa; phylum Chordata; class Mammalia; order Chiroptera; family Phyllostomidae; genus Phyllostomus; species Phyllostomus hastatus. Next base: position 46,797,881 of record NW_025334041.1, read on the forward strand.
ATTTGTCTTTCACTGCCTGGCTTGTTTCGCTTAGCATAATGTTTTCCAGCTCCATCCACGCTGTTGCATGGGGTAGGAGCTCCTTCTTTCTTTCTGCTGCATAGAATTCCATCGTGTAAATGTACCATAGTTTTTTGATCCATTCATTTACTGATGGGCATCTAGGTTGCTTCCAGCATCTAGCTATTGTAAATTGTGCTGCTATGAACATTGGGATGCATAGGTTCTTTTGAATTGGTGTTTTAGTATTCTTAGGATAGAGTCCCAGTAGTGGAATTGCTGGGTCAAAAGGCAGATCCATTTTTAGTTTTCTGAGGAAGTTCCATATTGCTTTCCATAGTGGTTGTACCAGTCTGCAGTCCCACCAACAGTGCACTAGGGTCCCCTTTTTCTCCACAACCTCTCCAACACTTGTTGTTTGTTGCTTTGTTTATGATGGCCATTCTGTCTGGTGTGAAGTGGTATCTCATTGTGGTTTTAATTTGCATCTCTCTGATAGCTAGCGATATTGAACATCGTTTCATGTGTCTTTGGATCCTCTGTATGTCCTCCTTGGAGAAGTGTCTATTCAAGTCCTTTGCCCACTTTTTAATTGGATTCCTTGTCTTCTTAGAGTACAGTCGTGTAAGTTCTCTATATATTTTGGAGATTAGACCCTTGTCTGAGGTGTCATTGGCAAATATGTTTTCCCATACAGTTGGTTCTCTTTTAATTTTCATACTGTTTTCTTTAGCTGTGCAGAAGCTTTTAATTTTGATGAGGTCCCATTTGTTTATTCTTTCCTTTATGTCCCTTGCTCTAGGGGACACGTCAGTAAAAAAGTCTCTTCGTGAAATATCTGAGATTTTCTTACCTACGTTCTCCTCTAGGACTTTAATGGTGTCATGTTTTATATTTAAGTCTTTTATTCACCTTGAATTTATTTTTGTATATGGTGTAAGTTGGTGCTCAAGTTTCATTTATTTGCACGTGGCTGTCCAGTTCTCCCAACACCATTTGTTGAAGAGGCTATTTTTATTCCATTTTATGTTGCTGCCTCCTTTGTAAAATATTAATTGACCATAGAGACTTGGGCTTATTTCTGGGCTCTCTGTTCTGTTCCATTGGTCTATGTGCCTGTTTTTATGCCAGTACCAGGCTGTTTTGATTACAGTAGCCTTGTAATATAGTTTAGTGTCGGGTATTGTGATCCCTCCTACTTTACTCTTCTTTCTCAATATTGCAGCAGCTATTCAGGGGTCGTTTATAACTCCATATAAATTTTTGAAGTGTTTGTTCTATGTCTGTGAAATATGCCATTGGTACTTTAATAGGAATTGCATTGAATGTGTAAATTGCTTTGGGTAGTATGGACATTTTGATGATATTAATTCTTCCAATCCATGAACACGGTATATGTTTCCATTTGTTTGTGTCTTCCTTGATTTCTTTCTTCAGTGTTGTGTAGTTTTCTGAATACAGGTCTTTTACCTCTTTGGTTAGGTTTATTCCTAGATATTTTATTTTCCTTTTTGCTATTTCAAATGGGATTTTTTCCTTGATCTCTGCTTCTGCTGTTTCATTGTTGGTGTACAGAAATGCCTTTGATTTCTGGATATTGACTTTGTATCCCGCTGTTTTGCCAAATTCATTTATTAGGTCAAGCAGTTTTTTGGTAGAGTCAATAGGATTTTCTATGTATACTATCGTGTCGTCTGTAAACAGTGATAGTTTTGTTTCCTCCTTTCCGATTTGGATGCCTTTTATTTCTTTTTCTTGTCTGATTGCTATGGCTAAAACTTCCAGTACTATATTGAATAGAAGTGGTGAAAGTGGACAGCCTTGTCTTGTTCCTGATCTTAATGGAAAAGGTTTTAATTTTTGCACATTGAGAATGATGTTGGCTGAAGGTCTCTCATATATGGCCTTTATTATGTTGAGGAATGCTCCCTCTATTCCCACTTTGCCTAGTGTTTTTATCATGAATGGGTGCTGTACCTTATCAAATGCTTTTTTCTGCATCAATTGATATGATCATGTGGTTTTTGTCTTTGCTTTTGTTTATGTGATGTATTACATTTACTGACTTGCGAATATTGAACCATCCTTGCATCCCTGGAATGAATCCCACCTGGTCATGGTGTATAATCTTTTCAATGTATGGTTGGATGCGGTTTGCCAGTATTTTGTTGAGGATTTTAGCGTCAATGTTCATCAGTGATATTGGCCTGAAGTTTTCTTTCTTTGTTGTGTCTTTATCTGGTTTTGGAATTAGGATGATGTTGGCCTCATAAAAAGAGTTTGGGAGACTCCCATCTTTTTGGATTTTTTGGAATAGTCTGTGAAGGATAGGGGTTAGCTCTTCCTTAAATGCTTTGTAGAATTCTCCTGTGAAACCATCTGGTCCCGGGGTTTTTGTGTGTTGGGAGTTTTTTGATTACTGCTTCAATTTCTTTTTGTTGTTATTGGTCTGTTCAGACTTTCTGCTTCTTTTTCATTGAGTTTTGGAAGATTATATTTTTCTAGAAAGTTGTCCATTTCATCTAGGTTTTCAAATTTTTTGGCATACAGTTCTCGGTAGTAATTTCTTACAATCCTTTGTATTTCTGTGGTATCTGTTGTAATCTCTCCTCTTTCATTTCTGATTGTGTTTATTTGGGTCTTCTCTTTTTTTTCTTGATGAGTCTGCTTAAAGGCTTGTCTATTTTGTTTATCTTTTCAAAGAACCAGCTCTTGGATTCATTGATCCTTAGAATTGTGCTTTTAGTCTCTATGTCATTTAATTTTGCTCTGATCTTGGTTATTTCCTTCCTTCTGCTTGCTCTGGGCTGTCTTTGTTGTTGTTCCTCGAGTTCTTGTAGACGTAGGGGTTAGGTTGTTTGTTTGGAAAGTTTCTAACCTTTTTAGGTGGGCCTGTATCGCTATGAACTTCCCTCTCAGGACTGCCTTGGCTGTGTCCCATAAGTTTTGGGTTGTAGTGAGTTTGTTTTCATTTGTTTCCAGAAACCTTTTGATTTCTTCCCTAATATCACTCTTGACCCATTCATTGTTTAATAGCATGCTATTTAATCTCCATGATTTTGAGTGTTTTTTGGTTTTTTTTCCTTCGGGTTGGTTTCTAGCTTTAGTCCCTTGTGGTCTGAGAAAATGCTTGGTATGATTTCAATTTTCTTGAAATTCTTGAGGCTTGTTTTGTGTCCTATCATGTGGTCTATCTTTGAGAATGTTCCATGTACATTTGAAAAGAATGTATATTTAGCTTCTTTTGGATGGAGGGCTCGGTATATATCAGTAAAGCCCATTTCATCAAGGGTATTGTTCAATGCCACAATATCTTTGTTGATATTTTGTTTGGAAGATCTGTCCATTTTTGATAGTGGGATGTTAAAATCTCCCACTATAATTGTGTTGCTGTCCATATCTTTCTTGAAGTCCTCTAAGATTTTCTTTATGTATTTGGGTGCTCCTATGTTGGGTGCATATATATTTACAATATTTATGTCTTCTTGATGGATTCTTCCCTTGAGTATTATGAAGTGACCTTCTGGGTCTCTCTTTATGGACCTTTTTTGGAAGTCTATTTTGTCTGATATGAGTATTGCTACCCCAGCTTTTTTTTTCCGGACCATTTGCTTGGAAGATTTGTTTCCAGCCCTTCACTTTCAGCCTGTGTAGGTCTTTTATCCTGAGGTGGGTCTCTTGTAGACAGCAGATATGTGGGTCATTTTTTTCTTATCCAATCAGCTATTCTATGTCTTTTGATTGGAGCATTTAATCCATTTACATTTAAGGTTATTATTGATAGGTACTTATTCATTGTCTTTTATGTACGTGTGTTCCTCTCTCTCTCTCTCTCTCTCTCTCTCTCTCTCTCTCTCTCTTTCTTCTCTCCTCCTTAAAGCTGTCCTTTTAGAATCTCTTGCAGAGCTGGTTTGGTCGAGGTGTATTCTTTTAGACTTCTTTTGTCTGGGAAGCTTCTTATTTGGCCTTCAATCTTGATCGAGAGCCTTGCTGGATATAGTAGCCTTGGTTGCAGACCTCTGGCTCTCATTACCTGAAGTATTTCTTGCCATTCTCTTCTGGCTTGAAGTGTTTCCATTGAGAAGTCAGCTGTTAGCCTTATTGGGGCTCCCTTGTATGTTATTTCCTTCTTCTCCCTTGCTGCCTTTAAGATTCTCTCTTTGTCTTGAAATTTTGTCATTTTAATTATGATGTGCCTTGGGGTGGGTCTCTTTGGGTTCCTCTTGATTGGGACTCTCTGTGTTTCCTGGATTTGTGTGACTTTTTCTCTCATCAAATTAGGGAAGTTCTCCTTCATTACTTGTTCAACTAGGTTTTCGATCCCTTGCTCTTCTTCTTCACCTTCTGGTAACCCTATTATACGGATATTATTACGTTTCATATTGTCTTGCATTTCTCTTAATCCCTCCTCATTCTTTCTGAGCCTCTTTTCCTTTTCTTGCTCTTTCTGGATGCTGTTTTCTACTTTGTCCTCCAGCTCGCTAATCCGATCTTCTGCTTCATCGATCCTGCTTTTCATTCCTTCTACTGTGTTCTTCAGTTCAGAAATTGTATTCTTCATTTCCTCTTGACCTTTGTTGAGAGTTTCTATTTCCTTTTTCATGTTTATATAGTTTGCAGTGAGATTGATGTAGTTTCCCTCTAATTTCTGAAAGCTCATTGTGAGTTCATTGAACTTCCTGGTAATCATTGTTTTGAACTCACTATCGGATAGTTGGGTTGCCTCTATTTCATTTAGCATTTTTCCTGAGGCTTCCTCATTTCCCTTCAGTTGGGGGTTGTTTCTTTGTTTTCTCATTGTTCGTGGGTTTCTTCTTTGTTCTTCTTGTTTGTTAATTTGAACTGTTCTGGTTCCCTGTATTTATGGTGTGAACTTCTGTGGTAGAATTTTTTGTGTGTTTCAGTGGTGCAACCTCCTTCGTGTATCCTGGTGGTCACAGCTTCCCCCTACTCTTTTTTGGGATCAGTTGGAGGAGTAAGGCAAAATGGTTTAAAACAGCAAGATAGTATACTATGATATTTACTTTAGCAGCCAGTAGAGAAGAGATGGGTTATCCTTTGGCTCCTTATCATGTAGCCGTGATCCTTCACCCCCCTATCCACGTTTTAGAAAGGATGGAAAGAGGGTAAGACTCTTATTGGGGACGAGAGGATTGTTAGTTGGATCTAGAAAGCTGTGAGGCTGTGGGAGGTCAGCTTCTAAGGTAGGGTTGGACTAAAGATTAGTATATAGGAGTAGTGAGTAAAAGAATAGAGACAACCCCCACAATAGTATAGTTCAGAAAATTGCAAAGTGGGCTGAGATCAGGTAGGGGTATTGAGAAGCATTTACAATTGTATAGACTAGGTCTTACTAGCAGTAATAGTAAAGTGACAGTCTTGTGGCAGAATCGAGGAGGTCTAGATAACAAGAATAAAGAGTATAGAACCTTGAGAATTGTATTAATGGAACGCAGATGAAGGATAGTAACTTATCAACATCTTGTGACTGAGATACCAGGGGGAACCTATCAAATGACAGTATAACCAGCCAAGCAAAGAAGATTATACAGAAAGAAAAAGAGCACCAAAATATTATTAAAATAAAAAAATGTCGTAAAAGTGAGAAAAAGATAATACAAATTTACAGTAACTTGCAAGATTAAAAAAAAAAGGAAAGAAAAGCAGAAGATGTGGTGCAGGAGAGCTAAATTTGGAGTGGAAAGAATAATATTAGGTTGAATGGAAGAGAAACATAAGGGATTGTGATATAAAAATAATGAGAATTGAAAAAAAAGTCACATAAAACACAAGATAAAATCAGTCAACCAACAACAGCCAGAGAAACCAACAAAAAACAAACAAGACCAAAAAACAAACAAACAAAAAACCTCTTGTTGGTTTCTAACTGGCCAGACCAGTTTTTCTGATCTTGCTAGCTTCAGCTGGCTGAGGGGCCTTTGAAATGCTTCTCTCTCTCACAACCAGAACTCAGCAAGTCTGTCAGGTACCCGGGCGCTCCAAGACACACTGGTGCGAGAGAGTGTCTTCCCGATGAAGGTGCGGGAGCCCAGCCGTTTCCAGCTCCGTGTTCCCCGCCAAACGGCTCTCCGACGGAATGTTGGCGCCTTTCCCGGCTCTCTGGTCGGGCTGGCTGGAAATCTCTGAGCCACCACTGACGGAACGCGCCCAGCCCCTCGTCCCTCCTGGGATCGCAGCACGGGATTCCTGCCTCCCTATGGGGCGCGAGCCGAGCGCGGCCGGCTTGTGCTCACTACCGCTCTGCACTTCCACCAGGCTAAAGATGCCCCTGGTCCTGTTGGCTAGAGGCTCTCACTTCTCGGCCTCTGGGCGGGATTTCATATTCCCTGGGCGATTTTTTCTCAGTCCAACTGGCCAATCTGTTCCTTCTAGCAACCCGTTCTCCCCTAGAGTTGCTCACCCCCGTATTCGGGGGAGGGAGGGAGCAGCAACTTCCCTCTCCCGGGATCCCTGGGGCAGAGCCCGGAGCACCGGGCGGCCTGGGGTCTGTGCACCCCAGACCCCGCGCTGATTCTTGGGCCCCTTTTGTCCTGTATCCGTCTTCTTACCGTCTGGTTTTCCAGTGAGTGCAATAATTTCTGATGTCCTGCTTTCAAAAGTGATTCGGCAACCCAGCCCACTTGCTCTGCCTCTTCACCGATCCGCGAGTTTCCCCCCCTCTTCACAGAAGCCGAGAAAAACGCTGCCTACAGTAAGGCCACCATCTTCCTCTCTCCGATAGAGCTGTATTTGATCCCAGCTTTCTCTGACTCATGCAGGGCTCACACTGCCAGTTCCCTCAAAGTAGCAGAAGGCTCGATGCTTTGGCTTCTGTGATTTGGGGAAGGGTGTTTCTGGGCTCCCTGGCTGCCTATGTATGAGCAGCTTGTCTTACCTGAGTCTCAGGTCCCTGGCTGGGTACTGGATACAACTGCCCTTGCCCCTGCAGAGCTCAAAACTGGACAGATCTTGACCTGCCACATCCTGGGGCCAGCTTTCCCAGGAGATTTATCCACATCTCATTGGCCTTCACAACAATCTGGAAGTCGATAGAACCAGATAGATGAAACTCATTACAGAAGAGTCAAAAAGGTAAACCTGCCTCACACACACATGTGCATACACACACATGTGCACACACACACATGTGCACACACACACACCCTCTCCCAGCTGCCCAGATCAGAGCTGGGGGAAGAGCCCAGCTGCTTGCAGTACCCAGTCCCAGAAGAACACATGTGGGAAGATGTGTAGCTGAGAACCTGGGTGCCTGTCAAATCCCATATGCTCTCTCAGATGTAGACAGCATAGCCCTAGGACACAGCTGGAGTGATGCTCTGCTGAGTGCCCTGCATATCTGGGTTAGTGGGTTTTTCCTAATTAGAGCCCATAACCCACATACCCCTACACCCTTGCCCCTTAAAAGAAATTAACAATAGAAATGGCTCTGTGTTGTTGATTCCATATTATATTTTGTGTTGTTTTCCTTGACCTTCATTTGACTTACTCTCTTCATCTCAAAATCCTATAAAGTGAACAGTGCAGAAATGATGGGTAGAGGTTGATCTTCTGGTTAGAAACATTTTGATTTATTCTTATGGATGTACTGAATTTCATTCTGGCAAACCATAATTGGCTCAACTGCCTCCATTTTTAAAGAGCCTCTGCCAACACCTGTGATTGCTGACCTATTACAAATAAACCAGCACAGTTAAAACTTCTATTTGTTTCAGTGACATCAAGGGCTATCCAAAATATAAGCACTATGTTTTCAGGGTCTTATATTAGCTCCTTTTCTGTTGGGATCTCCTTGGCAGAAGTCCTGAGTTGCCTCAGGCAGCTTGTGGTCAAGATGGCAGAGCACAGCCAGAAAAACAACTGACATTTACAGAATGCTTACTGCATGCCAGGCACTTTCCTTCAGTCATCATTTGGTTCTAACACAATGCTAAGGGGTAGGATTTACTGTCCTCATGGAGAGGTGACAACACAGACTTACACAGTGAGTCACTGGCTGGGTCAGGATTTGAACCCATATTCTCTGATTACAAAGCCCATTTTCCTCTTCAGCCATGTTCCTCTTTCCATTTAACCCCTGGGAGAATCGGGCAGTGAACTCCATAAATCAGTCATTCATGATAGACAAGCAGCCCTGGAGAGAAAAATCTCTCATATTTTGCTGAGCAGGTCTCATCCTGATGCAAACAGATGCATTTCTCTGGAGGGAAAAATAAATCTTCTTTTTTTAACTTAGTGTTATTCTTAATTTTAGTCTGATTCTTTCTCCTACAATCCCATTTTCATCTTTCTTCCCAGCCTTTATCATTCTTTTTCTCACCTCCCAAATCATTTCTCAATTTTCCTTTTTTCCTCTTTGCTGATTTCTTGCCAAGTCAAGGAATGGCTTTGTTCAGCTAATCATTCACCTAACATATATTGAATCACCTACTACCTGCCAATGAGAGACAGAGAAGAAAAGCAACCGTGAAGGACTGGTTGCTCCTGGAACACAGAGGAAGAAGTAGTTGAGCAGTGTTGCAGGGGTCAGGAGAGCTTCCAAAAATAGTTTCCTCATTCAGGATAACCCACCCTGACACCAACAGAATCTTTTACAAACAGAACAGAAGTCTCACCATTACTCTTTGGATATTCTTACATTCATTCAACAGCAGTAGCATGTGTAGTGTTCAAGATCTCAAACTCTGAAGCTACCAAACTGCCTACAATAAAAATCCCATGTCCACCATCTGCAAGCTACAAGACCTCTCCACACCTCTCCTTCTCTATCTGTAAAATGGGGATAATAATAATGCCTACCTCTTGGATTGTTCATAAAGTGCCTAGAGCATTGCCTGGCACAAAGTTAGCACTATATAACTGTTAGCTGTTATCCTTCTTCTTCACTCAGTAACAAACATTTATGGAGCCCCTTCCATGTAAAAGTTCCATGCAGGAGACAGCACTGAATACCAAGAAGCACCATAGGCTAACAGCTAATGGCATGGAGTTTAGTGTCAAGTGCAAATTCCATGACTACCCTTGTGACCACAAGCAAGCTACTTATACTCTCCAAGCCAACTTGCACTTATGTAAAATGGGAATAGTAATATCTGTCTCACAGTACAATGATTACAGGTGAAAAATAATAGGAGACTCTTAGCCCAGAGCCTGCCTTACACATGGTGAGGGCAGAATACATGACAATGCTAATGTAACTCCTACATTAGTTCCTGCTGCCTTTTAGGAACTGATGGCAGGCATGGTTGCAGGCCTAAGAAACTGACTCCATGGAGCTTCAGCCAGGTAGAAAAGCAAACTCTACCACTCCCAAAGTGGGGAGGCTTGTGATAGCAAGAACTTCACTGAAAACTTAATGCTCGGTTTATGTATTGAGGAAAGACACTCTGGGCAGTTTTCTCATGGACTCAGCCATCCCCCAGGATGCTCACTTGAGACAGATCAAACAAACTGCCATGTAGGACCTGGGTGTCTAGAGAACCCAAACTGTACATGTGTGAAAGATGTATAGCATCCTCAAATACATTCTAAAGGGAAAGAAAAGATCTCAAATGTGACATCTTTTCCTCAGCTAAGTGAGGAAGGGGCAGGCACCCAATAGACAGTTCAATGTGGTACTGAAGCCAATAAGAGCACTTGACTGAGAGTCGGCCTACTTGGCATCAAACACTTCACAAGTATGTTTTAATCCCTTAGACAGTGTAGGTTGAAGCACTGGGCTGCTTAAACTTTTCAAAAGAAGACAAAGTAGGTATGTGTGTGTACATAAATGTTTGTCCAGTTTACTTGTTCATCAACTCATCTTCCTGAAAGAAATGTATAAAATGTGTTGTTATTAAGATTATTTTAAAAGAAAAATAGTGACAGACAATCCTATTAAGGAAAAAAAGAACTGAAACCAGTATGTTAATTTTTAAAATTCTGATTATTAACAATATATGAATGTGCTCATACTCTCCCACACACACATTTTATTTACTGTTCTGTATATTTCCAAAGGGATTTCGGGTACTGACAGCAAACTGCCTTTGATCACCATTTGCCTTCACTGAGTAGTTCTCAGAATGGGATGCAAGGACCCTGGCAAGATGTTCAGTTGCACCTATTTTACAAACCTAGTCCTGGCAGTCCTCAGTATGTAACATCTAACAGTGTTTTGTGGGGCAATGCCAGGGAGGAGGATGGGTGAGCAGTTAAGCCCTCATTTGGGGATCCCTCACTGCCATGAGCACTGATGTTGGATGAGCAGGTGAGCCGGGAAATGTGAGAGGACTCCCAAGAAGTGCTGTCCACGTGTGGCTGCCAGCAGCTCTAATCTCATTTCTCTAATTCTCTTTATTATTAGAATGGAAACATTAACCTCACTCTGGATATTAAATTAATTTGGACAAATCACAATTGTTCCCAATTAACTATATGAGTATTTCCTCTTAATACTACAATACACAATTGCACATAATTGCAACCTAATTTATTTGCTTTAATTAATATTTGACTTATATAAAAAGAGATGGGAGAAATTGTTCAGGAGTGTCTCTCTGCTAACAGTGTTTTAGTGCCTAAAAGGAAGACTTTTTACACTAAGGTAATTCTTTCTTAAATTCAAATGAATTGGGTTTCAAGGAGCTCTCAGAATAACAATACACACAGGTTAATTCAGGCCCATTGGTTACCCCTAATCCTGCATTAAAACTCTATAGTTTGGTGGCTCTTAAATTTTTGTCTCCCTTTATAAGTTGAAATACTTATTCTTCATATACAGGGCAGGCCTGGGCACAATTGTGAAATCAAAATTTGTCTCTGATGCTCTTCCATGGTCCTTTCTTTGACTCCCTTGTCAGTGCCTCCCTATAAGCCCACCCCCAGATCCACACCTTTGGCCTCCCTCCCTGTAGCCCACCAGACCTAAGCCAGCTCTGAGTTCTCTGGCCTGAGTTCTGGCAAGTCCTGGGGAAGGAGGGGTGGGAGTGAATTGATTCACAGTAATATATCACCTGACTGATAATAGCTCTCAGATAATCACATATAGTATAGCCCTTTGTAACCAAGAACTTCAAAGCCTTAGGCATGTTTAATGGTGATGGAAATCTTGCTTATTAGTAGTAGAAAAAGGAGATTTTTCAGATCTCAAAAAGCCCTTTAGATTAACAAACAAAAACATCTCAACTCCACACCCACAGTAGAGACAGAAGGATCCCCAGTTTAGTCAACTGCTGATTCAATCTGTATTTTAAATATTTATCAATCACCACTGTGTGTCCCACATTGCAGCAAAGGCTAGAGGTAGAGGAAGACCCTCTATATTTACAAAACTTTTCCCTTTCCACTCTTTCTAGAATTATTTGTTTTAACTTTGGGGAACACAGGATTAAAAAGAGACTTGTTAGACAATCTACAGAATGGGAAAAAATATTTGCAAGTTATATATCCAATAAGGGATTTATATCAAAATATATAAAGGCCCTGATTTGTGTGGCTGAGTGGACTGGCGTCATCCTGCAAACTAAAATGTTGTCAGTTGAATTCCCAGTCAGAGCACATGGCAGGGTTGTGGGCTAGGTCCCCAGTTGGGGATGTGCAAGAAGCAGCTGATCGATATTTCTCTTGTACATCAATATTTCTCTCTTTCTCCCTCCTCTCCCCTCTCTCTAAAATAAATAAAAATAAAATCTTAAAAATATATTCATATAAAGTACTCTTAAAACTCAACAATAAAAAGACAAGTGACTTACCCTGACTGATGTGGGTCAGTGGAATGGGTGCCAGGCTATGAATCAGGGGGTCACTGGTTTGGCTCTCAGTGGGGGGGATGTGCCTGGGTTGCAGGCCAGATCCCCCATGGGGGACTCTTGGGAGGCAACCACACATAGATGTTTCTCTCCCTTTCTTTCTCCCTCCCTTCCCTTCTCTAAGATAAATAAATAAAATCTCTGGGGGAGGGGGAGACAAGTGACCCAATTAAAAACTGGGATTTTTTAATTAGAAAAATTATTTCTGCTCCTTTCATATACTTTATTGTTCAGGAAACAGTCTTACACACAAATCTGAAATAATGTACTATCACATACTCTGTTTAAAAACAAAGCACCATAAGTAAGGCTGATCAGCTGTCCAGAGTTCTCAGCTTATGGGATCTTGCTTCCTGATTTAACATTAATTTCTGAAAGTTGGAAATGTCATCTCCCCCCAAAAAAATGTTAAGAGCATTGTAAAAAGTAATCACTCTATTCAATATTATGCTTATAGAAATGGAGTGTATTTTCTTTAAGAAATCAAAATCTGAGAAGAAAATGCCACTTAATATCACTGGTATATCAGTATAGGTCAGCAGGATAATATACTGTGATAAACTTGTCTTTTTGATATCAAGAAGATATTCTAGTCCGAGTTTTAATATGCTTCCCATGTTTTCTACTAGATGCTTCTTTTCTACTGCTTCTTATCCTTTTCCATATTTCATGTCAGAGGATTGGTACAGCCTTTAAAACTTCATTAACAAGAACAAATCCAGTCAATACCCATTGATTCCTTCTCAAAAAGCACTCTAACCCATCAGATAGCCAGTAGTTTCATTCTCTAGAGTAGTGAATACTCTAGCCATGAAAAATCTCAATAGGACACATACGAATGCAATGAATAGAAGAGAAGATCTATTGAGTTTTGGAATGTTTGATGCATTGGATCCATCTAGGATTATGAAACCTAAACCTCCCTTTGTAAACAGGAAGCTAGATACGAGTCCTTTTGTAATATATTGTCCATTTACTCGGTAGGCTAAGAAAGCTACTGGCCTCTGATGCCCATGTTCATCAGTCATAGAGTCAACACTTGGAATTTCAACAATAACATCTAAATTATTCCTCTGGTGGTGAGGAAGTAAGACACCACCACCAGAACATACACCATCATGGCCGAGGGCATGGACACTGAGGGCCGCTTCTTCAGCTTTAGGTTGGAGCAGTTGAGCACTAAGAATGGGACTCGGTACAAATTCTCCTTGTTGGGGATGGCAAGGGCAGCTCTCAGTTTCAAACCAAAAATTTAAATTGCTATTTCTTCACATGGTCATTAAACATATGGGAGATTCTTAACATCTTTAATCATTAGGGTAATACAAATCAAAACCACAATGGGATACTGCTTCACATCCATTAGGATGGCTATGATCAAAAAGATAGAAAATAGCAAATGTTGGTGAAGATACAGAGAAATTGAAACCCTCACATATTCCTGATGGGAATGTAAAATGGTGCAGGTGCTTTGGAAAACAGTTTGGAAATTCTTCAAAAAGATAGTAAGTAACCATATAATGCATCAAATCTATTCCTAGGTATACACTAAAAAAAATTAAAATATATGTCCACAAAAATCTTGCACAAGAATGTTTACAGCAACATTATTCAAAATAACCAAAAGGTGGAAACAGCTCAAATAACTAGCAGCTAAAGAGTGAATAAACAAAATGTGGTATAGTCATACAACAGAATATTATTTGTCAATAAAAAGGAGTGAAGCACTAATTCATGTTATAGCATGGATAAACCTTGAAGATATTAGGCCAACTAAAAGAAGCCAGTCACAAAGGACCTCATCCTGCATGACTTCATTTATATGAAATGTCAAAAATGGGCAATTCAGAGAAACAGAACATAAATTAGTATCTCCAGTGAATGTAGGGAGGGGAAAATAGAAAGGTACAGATTTTCATGGTGATTAAAATATTCTAGTAGCACAACTCTGTTAATACAATGAAAATCAATGGGTTGTACATTTTAAGAGGTATTTTACAGTATGTGAATTACATCTCAATAAAACTATTATATTTTTAAATGTTCCTCTCCCATAAGATAGTGAGTGGTAAATCTTCAAGATGGGGTATGGTTTATGTTGTAATTTAGGGTAACTAACTGTCCTCACTTGCCTGGGACTGAGGACATTCCTGAATATACAACTCTCAGTGGTAAAACCAGGAAAGTCCTAGGCAATCAGTACAATATTGGGGACTTACTACAAATAAACTGTTCAGTGTTTATCTATAATTTAACTAGGCATGCTGTATTTTTATTTGCTAAATCTGGCAACTGTTGTTTCACAAGATGATCAAGTTCACCTAAATCAGGTTGATGCAAAGAATTAAGATTAAAAAGAAAAAAAGGAACCAAAGAAGTTTTAAATTAAGTAAACCAGCTCCTAAAGCATTTTAAAATCGTGGCCAAGACTATGTCAAAATGGTTTTGTAGAAACCTCTTTTTACAACCTTCTGATTGAAGTTCTCTCAATCCCCACATCTATAGCAAAGGGTTCATTTCCAGCACTCTTAAAAATGATTTTCACAGACTTCTGACCAAGATGCAAGTGTAGATAGATACACTGTGCCTCCTCACACAACCAAAAGAAGAACAAAAACAAATTTAAAAGCAAAAACACAGAACTTCCAGAAGTTGAACTGTATGGAAGTCCAGCAGCCAAGGAGTTAAAGAAGAAACATTCATCCAGACCAATAGGAAGGATGGAGACAAGCAGCCTAGGTGGAGAGGACTCCCAGCAAGGTGACGAGGACTGGGGCAGGTGAGGTGGTGGCTGGTGGAGCAGGTGGTCCCACATTTGTGTGCAAATAAGCTGGGAGGAACAACTGTGGAGCGAGACAGACCTCAAAACCCAGGGTCCCAGCATGGGGAAATAAAGACTCGAAGCCTCTGATTGAAAAAACCTGTGGGGGTTGAGGTGGTGGGAGAAACTCCCAGCCTCACAGGAGAGTTCCTTGGAGAGATCCTCAGGGGCCTGGAATGTACACAAACCCACCCACCTGGGAATCAGCACCAGAAGGGTCCAATTTACTTGTGGGTAGTGGAGGAAGTGACTAAAAGCCGGCTGAGAGCTGCGTAAGCGGCATTGTTCCTTTTCAGCCCCTTCCCCACACACAGCACCACAATGCAGCAACATGGGTTGCCCCACCCCAATGAGTACCTAAGGTTCCACCCCTTACTATGTAATAGGTGTGCTGAGACAAAAAAAAAAAGAAAAGAACAGATCACAGCTCCAGAAAAAAATACAACTAAGCGATGAAGAGATAGCCAACATGTCAGATGCACAGTTCAAACACTGGTAATCAGGATGCTCACAGAAATGGTTGACTATGGTTGCAAAATATAGGAAGAAGTGAAGGCTATGAAAAGTGAAATAAAGGAAAATGTACAGGGAACCAACAGTGATGGGAAGGAAACCGGGACTCAAATCAGTGGTTTGGAGCAGAAGGAAGAAAAAAAACATTCAACCAGAACAGAATGAAGAAACAAGATTTCAAAAAAATGAGGAGAGGCTTAGGAACCTCCAAGACAACTTTAAACATTCCATCATTGAAATCATAGGGGTGCCAGAAGGAAACGAGGAAGAGCAAAAAATTGGAGACTTATTTGAACAAATTATGGGGAACTTCCCCAATCTGGCAAAGGATGCAGACTTCCAGGAAGTCCAGGAAGCCCAGAGTCCCAAAGAAGTTGGACCCAGGGAATCACACACCAAGGCACATTGTAATTACATTACCCAAGATTAAGGATAAGGAGAGAATCTTAAAAGCTGAAAGAGAAAAGAAGACAGTTACCTACTAAAGAGCTCCCATAAGACTATCAACTGATTTCTCCAAAGGAACCTTACAGGCAAGAAGGGGCTGGAAAGAAGTATTCCAAGTCATGAAAGGCAAGGACCTACATCCAAGATTACACTATGCAGCAAAGTTATCATTAGAATAAAAGGGCATTAAAGTGCTTCCCAGATAAGGTCTAGTTAAAGGAGTTTATCATCACCAAGCCCTTATTATATAAAATGTTAAAGGGACTTAAAGAAGATGAAAACTATGAACAGTAAAATGACAACAAACTCACAACTATCAACAACTGAACCTAAAAACAAAAACAAAAACTTAAACGTACTAAGCAAACAACTAGAATAGGAACAGAACCACAGAAATGGAGATCACATGGAGGGTTATCAGTCTGGAGGGGAAGGGGGAAAAGATTCAGGGAATAAGTAGCATAATTGTAGGTACAAAATAGACAGGGGAAGGTTAATAATAGTATAGGAAATGGAGAAGCAAAAGAACTTATATGTACAACCCATGGACATGAACTAAGGTGGGTGGGAATGCAGGTGGGAGGAGGTGTGCAGTACAGAGGGGAATAAAGGGGGTGAAATGGGACAACTGTAATAGCATAACCAGTAAAATATATTTAAAAAATAAATAACTAACAAAAAATAATTTTCACAAATGATTACATGAAATATTGTGTTTTCTTAAGCTATTTCATCTTGGATGAATCTTAAGCTTCCTACTAGCAGCTGAGTGCATGATTAATTGTATTATACGTCTATTTTTAGCCCACTAGTGCTTTGGCAGACAGGCTGTGAAAAATAGAAGCAGACCTAGTAGAGTACAGAAGCAGGGAGCTTTTCCTTACTGATGACTGAAAATGAAGCTGGTTCTCTGAGCCTAAATGATTGGAGGGAAGGTGGGTGCAGCTATGATCAGGTTAAAAGCCTCTGGCTTGTAATTTGGAAATTAGTGTGTCATGTATCACTGAGGCAGAAGATCAGGGGCATAGCTCTAAAGTGAGTTCCCTGGAAAGGCTTCCGTACTGGGAGTTAAAGATTTGGGTGTTTGATCAGAGAAGTATTTGATTAGTTTTAAGAATCATTTGAAAATGTATCTGCCCTCAGAAGCTATGACTCAGCTCATTGCTTGTTCTCCTTGTGGTTTCTCAAGCATAGCAGGTTAGTGGCTACCGGGAAGCATCAACTCAGACTGTCCCAGAGGAACGTGTGGTGCTGGTCACTTGAGTTATTTACACTCCTAAGCACCTATCTTGGTGATCATCACAGCCTTCCCTTTGAGCTGCTATTCCTAGACTGTGCCTTTCAGCTCCAAGACTGTGCCTTTCACTGTACCAAGTTCAACTCCAAGCCATGTTGGACTTAGAGTATCCCAGACAAGGGCTCCAGATCTGACTCTCCCACTTTCAACCACAAACAGGGATTGTACAATAATAAATTACCTCCATCAGAGGCAGGTGGTAAGAATTCAATGACATAATACCACGGTGCTCAGTTTCTCAGTGCACCCTGGAAGTGATAGTGTGGGTTCAGGTGCTAACAACATCACAGAGAAGGCATGAGCTTTCTTCCATTCCCTTCTATTCTACAATCTCTTCCCCATCCTCTCTCCTTTCTTGGAGACATGTGAGACCTCCTTCATTCACTGTCTGTTCAAGGGTCTTCATTCTGGCTGCTTGCCAAGCATATTCTCCACAGAAATGCCCTGTGAACCCAAAGTTCTGGTCAGTCCTCTGTACCCTAGTATTCTCCCAGTGTGGTTCATGAGGCACCTGTATCGGAATGATCTGGACCTATGAAGTTGGAAGTTCTGGGAATGGAACCTGGAAATATGCACCTTAATGAGTTTCTTATGTGAAACTTATGCATGATAAAGCTTGAGAATATCTGCCAAATTTAAGTGAGGTTTTTTAATGGAGAAGGAATGTACACAAATTGATCTCAACCAGCTGTTAAGGAGGGAAATTACATGATTATCTGATTAAAGTAATTCACACTGAACTGTGAAGAACAAATAAACTCCCCTTTTAGGAGAATTTGCATTCTGACATTTTGCAAGCCTTAATGAATTTCCAATTAGTGAAGTGTGTGGGATGGATGTTTGAAGAAAAACTAATCTTGCCTATGACCAGTGCCTCTGGGAAGCCTTTATATGCACATCAAAGGAAGAGTGTGTGACTTAGCAGCTGGTCCCTCCTTCCCCAGCCACCTAAAATTCAGCCCAAGCCTTCTGACTGATGGAGAGGAGGGAAGAGGAGGGAGACAAGTTGAAGGCAAAGGAGGAAGAATGGGAAATTGAGAACAGGTTAACAGAGGAGTGAGGCAGGGAGAGAGGGTGGGGAAGGAAGGAGAAACCTCTCAAATATCCCCACCTCCACAGCATTCAGTGCTCCAAGCTTGTCCAAGTGCGGAATAAACTGTTGGAAAAAGGGCCCAGCTGCTATTTTTTTTTTCACTATCCCAGAGACCAACACAATGAGAACTTCTATTTTATTTGCAATGCAGTTTAATTCTTTCATATGAAGCTGCAAGGGGGAGGTAGTTTCTCTTTGCTGCTCGCAGACCACTTCTCCCTCTGCTAAAGGTAAGTAGGGCATAGGACCAGTCTTTGGGCTTCCCTCTTACAGCCCCAAGTAAATTCTTCCAGTCTCACCATTTTAAATATCAGCTGTACAACTGATGGATCCAGCTCCATCCTCTCCCTTGCACTGAAGACCCTTATGTCTAATGTCTATGCTCTCTCACCTCCTAGATGTCTAACAGGCAACTCAAATTTTAGCATGTACAAAACTAAACTGATTTTCCTCCAAAATAATCTGTCCCCCCCCAGTGTTTCCCATCCAAGTAAATAGCACCCCACTCACCCAAATGGATCAAAACCTGCAGAGTCATCCATGAGTCTCTCCCTCTCTCTCTCTCTCTCTCTCTCTCTCTCTCTCTCTCTCTCTCTCTCTCTCTCTCTCTCTCTCTCTCTCTCTCTCACACACACACACACACACACACACACCCTTCATCCAACCTATCACCAAATCCTGCTGGCTCTACCTTAAGAATGCATCTTGAATCTGACTGCCTGTCACCACCTCCACCACTACCAGCCTTGTATGAGACAGCATCACCTTTCAGCCAGACCCCTTCATTGTCTCCTAACAGTAGCCCCTGCTTCTATTCTTACCCCTACAATCTCATTGACATATACAACATAGCCAAACCTTTTATTACATAATTCTCATCACCTCCCTCCCCTTCAATGACTTCTTACTGCATTAAAAGTAAAATCAAAATGCCTTGTTTTGGTCTAAGGGCCTTACAGGACTTGCTGCCCTATCTCCTGCCTCCAGCTACCCTGGTTTCCCTGCTGTTTCTTCTGTCTTTGCCTCTGCTGATACCTCCACCTGGAGGATGGAGATTCCAGATACCATGTTCCCTCACTTCATGCACAGAAACCATCCCTAGCCCCCTGGCCCAAATTAGCAACTCTCTTCTTACCCCAATTTTTTAAAGCACTTAAAAATTAAAAAAAAAGACTATTTATTTGTTTATTGTCTATCACCCCATTTGAATGTCATCTCTGTGGGAGCTTGGACTTACTATCTTTTGTCCACCACTTTTATCCCTAGTGCCTAGAACAGGGCCTGTTACATCAGGTATGCACGATTGTTATTTGTTGAATTGAAGCAAAACTAAGCAGAAGTAGGAATGTAAATAAGGATGACTACTGACAGATGGTTTCAGGGTAACTTCAAAGGTCTTATTTATTAGGAGAGTTGGAGCAAAGAATGGAGTAACTGGTTCCTCTTTTTCCCCTCCCTTGTGTTATTTTATGGTGGCTACTCAAAGATACGGCATGTTCTTATTTCATTCCCTATTTCAATAAAGGTTCATTTCTGTAGCTCTGGACCTCCTCTTTGCACACATATAAAACCTCTTCTTTATTCTACATTCTAAGCCCTCAACAATTATATATTCACAATTACCAAATCACAAACTCAGCTGTTACTCACTTACTATACATAAAACAAAGCTAATGAGATTAGGCAATAGGGAAGCTTTTCTACTGCAAAATTATACTAAGGGAATTCTCCCAGGGTCTAAGCTGATTTCTCTCTGAAAGTTAAGCACATTCCAGAAATCACATTAAAACCCTTTCAGGCCTCTCTGGTCTCAGGGGTCAGGGGAAGGAAAACCTGACATGCAGCTTCACAGAGCAGCTTATGGCTCTTAGCATTTAACTATGAACCTGAGAATCTGCTTTGTGACTTTCTTCTTGTGTCTTAAAGAAATCCATAGGGTTTTCTCTTTTCACAGTGTGTTATACTGACAGCCATTTCCCCATAAACGGCACACACAAAGATGGGCATCAACTTCCACTAGTGGCACATCAGCATCAGCTCCACAGAGCACAGCAAAAAGCAAAATTTATTCTTTTGTAGGAAATAGCTGAAGTGAAAAGAAGGTGATCATCTAACTTATTCTATAAGGATATTAGCTTAGCTTAGGGTCCCCCATAGGCAGATCCTGAAACAAGGAATCAAGTGTAAGCAGTTTATTTAGGAAGAGATCCTAGGAAACACTGGCAGAGGATGAGAAAGCGAGACAGGAGAGGGAGGGCAGCCATAAAGTATGTGTGACCAAGCAATCACTACCTGGGTAAGTGGAGCCCAGTCCTTCCTGAGAAACCTGGGAGTCCAGGAACAAGGGAGGTGATATTTATGCATCCATTTTCATCAGTCATGGACTGAGAACTGCTGGGGATAAGGGCCATTAATTCCCTGTCACTTCCAGTCTGCCCTACAGGTAAGCAGAGAGGGCTCTGGTGTCCAGAGAAAGTCCTCTGACAAAAAAAAATAAAATGCAGGGGCTGAATTGCTAAAGCCCAAGGGAAAGTGGCAGAGAAACAACAACCTCTGCTATGAGTATTGACTTTTTCCAAAAAAGCATTCCTAAAAAATGGGTGTTCTCCCATATCATCTTCAAAATGAATAAAACTTAGCAGGACAACTCTGGAGAGTTTTCAGTGAGGACTGAAATCTTGGAGAGGTGTTTGAAAGCAGGTCATCTTGGCTCAGATGGAGTGAACTGGATCTATGGGTGGGACTTCCTGGGTGGGTTTGGGTTTTGTTTGTGACAACTCTCAACAGCCTGGGAGTCAGAACAAGTTACAAAGAAGAGAGGATCTGGTTAACCTGACTGGAGAAAGCAGCCTTGGATTTCTCTTGGGAAGCTGGCACCTCCCTGGGGTGCCATCAGAAAAGCAGCCACCTGCTGTGGGGTGCCCTTCTTCACAGAGCCAGAGTGGCCAAATGTCACAGCCAAGAGACATTGAGGGCTACCTTGACCCATCATTCTTCTGGGTCATGGGGATCTAGAGATGAAACACCTGGTTCTTATCATTGATGCTCACACAATATTAGTAGGGAAGATGCCCTGGTAAATAGATATATGATACTCCAGTGCCATCATAGCTATATGTGTGAACAAAGCATGAACAGTCATGTGTAGGAATGTAGAACACAGAAGCCTTAAACTACCCTGGATAATGTTTAAAATGTACTTTCAAAGGACATTTGGATATTTAGGATAAATCTATATTTTCTTGGAGAAGGAAGAGGGTAGGTTCTGCTCTAAATTGTTTTCACTGATTAATCTGCTGAAAATCACCATGTTGACTTTTGAAAGTCAAGTTCATGTCAGAAAGTCAAATAGGAAGGAGGAAAAAGAAGAGTTACATGACAGCTTCACCTCAAATAGAAGTGACTTGAGTCTGAATAAAGTCAGAAAGGGAACAACAAAAAGAGGCAAATATATTCATATTATTTAAACTCACAAAGGCAACCAACTCAAAACTGGGAGGAAAAGAAGATGAGTAATGAAGGCAAATCCTCACTTTTCTAGAAGAAACTCTATAGATAGTATCTAAACCTAATAAATAAATAGGGGAATAGTTCCATATTATTTTGACCATTAAAGTAGCTACTGTAATAAAACTGAAACTATTAATAGAGGTTATCTCCAGGGAGTAAGACTGGGTATGAGAAGCGATAAAGTAAGGTGGCACTTTTCATCACAAGATCACCTGTTTTTTTCATTTTGAAACAAAAATCTTATTAATTTTTAGAAAGAAAGAGGAAGAGAGAAAGAGAGAGGAAGAGATCAATATGTTGTTCCACCTAGTCATGAATTCATTGATTGATTCTTGCATGTGCTCTGGCCAGGAATCAAACACACCACCTTGGCATATTGGGATGCTACTCTAACCAACTGAACTACCTGGCCAGAACTATGGTTTGACTTTTTTTTACCAATATGCACATATTGCATTCATAAAATAAAAAATTTAAAATTCAAGCTACTATATTCTACACTGTAAGTTCAATGAGTTTTTCCTACTAAGGAGCAACTCTAATAATATTTCATAGAGGTATTCCTTCATTCTCTCTTCTCTCATTCAGTCCTTGGGATCAGGAAACATCTAAGAAGATATTTTACAGATCAGCAGAATAGTGCTGAAAACTTTCCTCTGACCCACCCCTGCGGAGCAGACCAAGACACTAAGGAAAGTGCTAAGTAGTTACCAGGTCACTAGACATGTTCATCTTTTTTAATTTGTACTCCATCCCTCCCTTCCCCACATTTCAGTTCCCTATGGAGCTCAGAAAAAATGTTCCAATAGCTCTGCCCAGAGGTCCTGGCTTGATGTTCACACACAGGGGCTGAAATTAAGCCCATAAATTGAGTATATTTGTCCTCTTAGAAGTGACAGTCCCTTCCCCTCAGTGGGATCTGAACACTTGCCTGGAGAAAACCTCCGTGCCCAGAGCCAAAACTGTTAGCAGGAAGGAGAAAATTTCAGGCCAGAGGCCACAGAAGGAACAGAATGGAAGCTAGGCTCTGCCAAAACCACCTTCAGCAGCCACTCAGGTCTAGGTTGAGGACCACCTTCACACTTGGTGGTGTTTTGTCTTTTTGTTTACCTGCAACAGAGATTGAGTGCAGCTCCCTGGAAGGCCTGTGGGGGTGCTGCTGGTGCTTCCCTGCCTTTTGGTAAATGAGAGCAGAGGGGATATGGTGCCAGGAAGGTTGCCAGCAGTGCCAGTTTGCCTCACACTCTGTCTGCTGAGGACCAGAGTAGGTGATCATTGAATGTTTGTTTAATTTTCTTTTAATGTCCAAGTAGATCATTTCTATTTCTACCATGGCTACTGAAGCACCTATGCAGCTGCCAGGACAAATCTATTCAGAGTTCCTGCTAATCTGGGTGCCTTGTCTACTTGCACCCCAACTTTCTCCCATATCAGAGACATCCAGTTGCCAAAAACAGTCTGTTTTGAGTGGTCCCTGAATTGGGATTGTCTTGTATTGCTCAAGAGCCATTTCCCTGAATGATGAAAAAAAACACACACACATCAAAACCAGGTGGGAGGTTGGGGAGACTTTCTAAAAACCAGAAATCTGTCCCTCATCTGTGGAAAAAGATTACAGATTACAGTAAAAGATTACAGTCCTATTACAGTGAACAAGCAATGGAAAAGGAAGAAATGGCATGTGCTCTGGGGAAGCATCATTCAGACCTCCTACCTGAGACAGCCACCAAAGGCAACAATGATGAAGAAAAAAGACAGGGTATAGACAGGTTGACTGGATGCATCTGTTGGAGGCAGTTCTCACAGTGACTTAGCTCCTGCCCTGCTCTGCCTTGATTCTAGGACCAACTGGACCCACTGAATCATTACCTTGAACACAAGTTAACCCTGCTACCAAGAATGTAAGAAAAAGAATTGGAAGTTATTCTTTTCCATTGTTGTGATTTCTTCCAGTCCTTATAAGAGTGCTCATCTTTTGCAATATTTTGCCTATCATCCCACTTTTAAGTGTTTATTCAATCAACTAGAATGTGTTGAGTGAAATATTAAGGAGTGCATTGAGTATATGGGGAGGTGGCAAAAGGGATGCTTAGAAATACCCACAGGGCTATTGCTTTGGTGTGCTCTGTCTTCAGACCATCTCCTAGTCACCACCTTGGAGATACAAACATAAGTCCATGAAGACATTGAAGATGGTAGAATGTTTAATTTCATTTTCTTCCCAAGGCATTTAATGTTCAAAATGATGATAACACATTTCTTCTAATTATTAAACTACTGCATGCCTATTTCACTGTGAAAGAAAGAAAGAAGAAAGAAAGAAAGAAAGAAAGAAAGAAAGAAAGAAAGAAAGAAAGAAAGAAAGAAAGAAAGAAAGAAAGGGAGGGAGGGAGGGAGGGAGGGAAAACCAGGTAAAACAGAAAGTGATAAACATCCTAAATCTATCATTCAAAGTTTAGTTAGTTTATTATGGGGTGGATCCTTACATGTCTTTTCTATATTTCATTTTCAAAAATAGGATCACACCCTACATGCTGTTTAATGACCTGCTTTCTTCATTTAATATGACATGAATGTCACTCATTTAATATAGATCCACAGTTATTTAAGTAGCTTTATGAAAGTACCACAATTTCTTTATTCAATTTTGTACTAGAGGTATTAAGTTTGCTTTTAGCTTTTTGATATGATAAAAAATCTTATTTGTATAACTTTTTTCTATTGATATCAATATATTCAGAGCCTCTTTACAAACATTGATTGAATGCCATTCAATGCACTTCAAGCTCAAGCTCATATCCAAGTATTAACTGAGACTCCAGTCTCATATGTGCAGAGCAGAGAAAGGAATAGAGTGATAAGTAAAACTATACCTCAAGACTCAGATTTGTCTGGGGGAGTAGAGTGTTCAAGGAAATAGTAGAGCAACATCTTGTTTGTCTTTAAAATTTGTTATCCTTACAAATACTACTTCTTATAATCCTTGAATTCATTTCCTTATTGGTAAAACGGAATTAATGATATTACCTGCCACATAGGAGTGTTTGTGGGGATCGAACAATGTAAGGTATGTGCAGTACTTGGCATAATCAGTGGCATACAGTTAGTGCTCAGAAAAGGTTACTGTTATAACCATAGAGAAACCTTAAATCCCTGCCAATAGGCTTATGGGGAACAAGATCCCAGGTGATTTCAACATTTTAGGGAAATATCCTTGATTTGACTGAGGGTATGACCATATCCATAAAACAACCAATAATCCTCCCCCAGGGTTAAGTCTGTCAGCACCTTCCCTCGTCCTTCCAGCCAAAGACTTTCCTCAAATGGAGTTGTATTTCCAGCACTCGGATGTTATCCTTTGTGCCTACAAAACCCTTGAGAGTTATTTAAAATGCTTAATTCCAATAAGCAATAAGAAACTATATGGATTTCTTATCTTCTTTGTCAAAATGGGAAAAACTTCACAGGGAGATTTCAGAAACTGCTTTTCTCGATTCTACTCTCTTTCATCTCCTATGTGTCTCTCCCTGGGGAAGAAGAGTGTTATATGCTAACCTTAATTCCTCCACCAACCCTATAAAATAGGTTTTATATCCATCTTGCAGGTGAGAAATCCAAGGCTATGGTAAGTAAAATGACTTGTCCACATCTAGAAAGTAGCTGGCCTAGGATTGACACTTTCCTCTGATTCCAAAGCCTGGGTGCTAACAATCTTAAACTTGAATATAAACAAGAATTACCTGCGGAGCTTGATACTGGTTCACTAAGTCCAAGCTGGGATCTTGGGTTCTACACATTCACACATACCCTGGTGGTTGAGATGCAAGAAGATCCAGGGTCCACAACTGGAGAAGCACAGTCCTTGACCATATGGCATTTTCAGAGGCAGGCTTCTCTGGGGCCATAGGAGTTTCTTCTCCTAGTCATAAATAAATAGCTTTACTAAAACTTCAGTCACCTTGGGATGGAGCCATGTATATATTATATTTTGGATATTTGCTGACTTACAACAGGGGTCTCAGACCACAGTTGGGATACAGCTGGTTTTGGGGTAATTTTCTTTATCTATTGAAATCTTTTTTAGCATCTCCCCAGAAAAGAGTCAAATCATTGCAGCGATCTTTCCTTCTCTGAAACCCTCATAATCTATCCTTTCTAGACCATCTTATCTTATCTTCTAGGACCCTGTTGCCTTTCCTACCTTAACATCAGTTTCTAATGCTTTCCTTCAGGGTGAGGGACATGATAAATGGAAGATTTCTGATATTGCATAAAGAAGGCAGCCTCAATGCAGCATTAGTTTTCAAACTAGGTTCCATGGGGGCCTAGAGAGCTGCAGAGGTGCAGTATAGAGGAGGGTGGGGGAAGGGAGGAAAGCTAGGGCAGGGTGGGGTTCTACCTCAATTCTGTTTCATATGTAGAAATGAAATCCCTTAAAGATTCACTTGAAGAAAGTTTTTCACTGGAAAATAAAACTGAAAAACCAATGGAAACATCAGTGTAGGTCTGAAGTATTCTATGTCTTCAGCTAACTAGCTGCATGGCTTGCAGAAAAACATAAGGAAAAAAAGGTTGGTTTTGTTGATACCTGTCTTCATCTACTAGGGTTGCCATAACAAAATACCACAGACTAGGTGACTTAAATAAGACAAATATATTTACTCACAGTTCTAGAGACTGAGGTCCAAGATCTCCTCAGCTTACAGATGGCCATCATCTTATTGTGTCCTTACATGGCCTTTTTTCTATGTCTGCATGTCCCTGGGGTCACTTTCTCTTCTTATAAGGACACTAGTCCTGTTAGATTAGGGCCCTACCCTTATGACTTCATTTAACCCTAATTACCTCTTCAAAGTCCCTACCTCCAAATGCAGCCGAATGTGAATTTTGGGGGATATGATTCAATCCATAACAATGTCTAAGTTTCAAGAAACATCAGAGGTTTGTTAAGGATCTACTATGTGCTGGGCCCTGCTTCAGGTGCTTGGGACACAGAGGCTTATCAGAAGTGGCCTTTTCTCTCCAGGAGTTCATTACCTAAAAGGAATAGGCAGGCTCCAATAAGGGATGACTGGGGCAAATGGGGACCCAAAAGAGAAGGAAACATTCTGGAAATTCCTCCCAGGGAAGTGACTTGGATGAGATTTGAAATATGCAGCTAGAAAACTGGAGGAAGGGCATTTCCTGCAGAAGGGGAACAGTCCTGGGAGGTTCATTGCAAGACCCGCAGGTCTCATTCAGGAGGCCAGAGCACAGTCTGGAGCAGGGCACCCCTGAGGAGAAGCTGGAGTAGTGAAGCAAGAAGGCCACAGAAGGCCTTGTAGGTGCTGCTGTGCAACTGGACTTACTTGGCAGAGAGTTACTTCTAAACAGTTTTAAGCCAAAGAACAAACTATACCCTTCTGCATTTTAAAAATCCCTAGAATTCTTGTTCAGTTTATCTCTGGTGTTGGGATTGTTGAGAAGAATATCTTTGTACCTCCCCATTCTTCCAGCAGTGTGCCACAAATTTCCTTTTTGCTCCAGCAGGCTTAGCACTTGATGGGGTACATAAATGATGATAGGTTGTCCCAAGGAAAAATTTTCAGCTTCCTGTAAAAGCTTGAAGGTATCTACCACAGCTCTCAAGTAAACTGACCACCCATGGGAAGTATGATCTAGTTTCTTTGACAAGTATGCCATGGGTTGTGAAATATCAGTATGCATTTGGGTGAGGACTCCTAGGGAAATACCTGCCTTTCATGAATATATAATTGAAAGGGCTTTCATAGGTTTGGAAGACCCAGGGATGGTGCATTCTCGGAGCCTCTTCATTTGCCTTATATAATACCAGCCTCTGCTTATCCCCTGTAAGCAAAATATCTAGTAAATTTTGTGTGTCTGCCCAGTTGGGATGGTGGATGGCAAAAATTGATGGAACTAAATCTGTAAGTTTAGTAGGGTCATCCCTATAAGAAGGATTTGAGCTTTTTCAGTTTAACACATGTGATATAGAAAATAAAATATGTGCCCAATAATATCCAGCAGTCTGGCCCTCTGGCCCTACTCCCACTGGAAGTCTTGGCAAAGTGTATTGCAATACCGTGATAGGGGCTTGTCCTCCACCAAATTTGGTTTCCTGATGAGTTTGGGATGGAGAGATGAATTCAGTCTCATTCCCCCAGCTCCCTCAGAAGAGTAAAGATGAAGATCCCCCAGGGCTGGAGGGGCTGTGGGAACCTTGACCATGCTCATAATATCTAGCATCCATAATATCTAGATCTTCCTGGTCCCTCTCCTCTGAGCTTCTGCTATCTGCCACAGGTAAATTCCCCTTTCTCTGGACTATTAATCTATTTCCTTTTAATCCTTCATCTTTATTATGTAAACTCATAAGAGCATGTATGTAAGTAATTTCAACCCTATTCTCTAATCTTTGGCAAAACAATTCTAATTGCAGTATAGTATAGTAATTTAAAGACCTGTTCAGTGGACAGCACTCTCTTGAGTCCAGATTATACATAAGCCAAATGGGTACTGCAATAAAAAAAATTCTTTTCTAGTCATAAGTTTATAAGCATAGGTTGACCAATCAAACAAAACTCATCCCAAAGGGCTGTTTCCCAGTATGGAGGCTTTTTTCCCCATTCTACCAGACAGAACTCTGTAAGATCACACAAACCAAACAAGAAAGTACCTTAATTCCTGACAACCTACCTAAGTCATGACCCAGGGCTGTAACCCTAAACCAAAAAGTTCAACAATTCAATAAAAAAAAATGAAGGTGACGGAGTGCCAAAAGTCAGAGGAGAGCCTCAAAGCAAAATCCCTTGACAACTGCTAGGGAGTCTTCACATTCGCACCCCAGGGCAGACAATGGTATGTCCAGGCAACCAACAGGATGTCTCACCAAATACTCTGACTTACTAGAAGTGCTAAAGTCTGTCCCACTGGAGTCACCACCAGAACCAGTAAGTAGAGACATGGATCAAACCTTTATGGGTTCTTTATCCAGATGGCCGGTGATCTGAGAAGACAGCACATTATGTACATTAAAAGACTCATAGGGAGGGTGGGAGGGGGGACTGGATTGGGAGTAAAAAGGAGAAAACTGTATTTGAACAATGATTAAAAAAATAAAAATAAAATAAATTAAAAAATTAAAAAGAGAAAAAGAAAGACTCTTACATTTCATTTCAAGCCACACTTTTCTATAAAGGAAAAAAAAAGTGTAAGTAAAGGGTTTGGAATTCAGGAAACAAGTTAGTCAGATAAAAGCTGCAGTCCGGCAAAAACCTTAGCATCCTTTCATCTGTTGACCAGTGATTCTTTATCTGTGTCCTGGGCAGGGTTTCTCTCCCTGGAATTCAGTGGTTCAGATACCATTTTGATTGCTTGCAGTCCTCCTGGGGCACAAAGGTGGAATTGCTTGTGGTCTCCTAGAGTCAGGGTGGGCCATATCTTTAGTTCCTGGAACAGTAGCTTTTTACATACATTCATTACTAAGCTTATTGATTATTACCTAAAACTAAAATTTTCCATTCGTGAGTTCCCCCATCAGTAGGAGGAGAGAGGCGGGGGGAGAGGGAGGGAGAAGGGAAGAGAATACAAAGGTTTTCTTTTTTTTTTTAATTTTTTGTGATGGTTGTAATATACTTTATTTTTAATGTATTTTATTGATTATACTATTACAGTTGTCCCAATTTTTTCCTCACTCTTATTCCCCTCCACCCTGCACCCCACTCCCACCAGCATTCCCCCCTTTAGTTCATGTCCATGGGTCATACATATCTGTTCTTTGGCTTCTACATTTCCTATATTATTCTTAACTTCCCCCTGTCTATTTTGTATCTGCCATTCATGCTTCTATTCCTTGGACCTTTTCCCCCATTCTCTCTCCTCCCCACTGATAACACTCCATATGATCTCCATTTCTGTGATTCTGTTCCTATTTAGTTGTTTCTTTAGTTTGTTTTTGTTTTTAGGTTCAGTTGTTGGTCATTGTTTGTTTTCATTTTACTCTTCATATTTTTCATCATCATTTTTTCTTAGATAAGTTCCTTTAACATTTCATATAATAAGGGCTTTGTGATGATGAATTTCTTTAATTTTACCTTGTCTGGGAAGCACTTTATCCGCCCTTCCATTCTAAATGAAAGCTTTGCTGGATAGAGCAATCTTGGGTATAGGTCCTTACCTTTCACAACTTAGAATACTTCTTTCCAGCCCCGTCTTTCCTGCAAGGTTTCTTTGAGAAAGCAGCTGATAGTCTTATGGGAACTCCTTAGTAGGTAACTGTGTCCTTTTCTCTTGCTGCTTTTAAGATTCTCTCTTTACCTTTAAACTTGGATAATGTAATTATGATGTGCCTTGGTGTGTGCTTCCTTGGGTCTTTGGGATTTTCTGAGCTTCCTGGACTTCCTGGAAGTCTATTTCCTTTGCCAGATTGGGGGAGTTCTCCTTCATTATGTTTTCAAATAAGTTTTCAGTTTCTTGCTCTTCTTCTTCTCCTTCTGACACCCTTATGATTCAGGTGTTAGAGCACTTAAAGTTATCCCATAGGTTCCTAAGCCTCTCCTTTTTTAAAAAAATTTTTGTTTCTTCATTCTGTTCCTGTTGAATGTTTATTTATTCCTTCTACTCCAGTTTGTTGTTTTGAGTCCTGGTTTCCTTCCCATCACTGTTGGTTCCCTGTATATTTTCCTTTATTTCACTTCTCATAGCCTTCACTTTTTCATCTATTTTGTGATCATACTCAACCATTTCTGTGAGCATTCTGATTATCAGTGTTTTGAACTCTGCTTCTGATAGGTTGGCTATCTCTTCATTGATTAGTTCTACTTTTGGAGCTTTGATCTGTTCTTTCATTTGGGCCAGATTTTTTTTTGTCACAGACCACTTGTTATGTTCTAAGGGGCAGAGTCTTAGGTACTCATCAGGGTGGGGCACCCCATGTTGCTGAATTGTGGTGCTGTATGTTGGGGAGGGGTCAAAGAAGAAACAATGCAGCCTGCTTGGCTCTCAGTTGGCTTTCAGTCACTTCCTCCACTACCCACAAGTAAATTGGGCCCTTCTGGTGCTGATTCCTGGGTGAGTGGGTTTGTGCACATTCTAGAACCCCGTGGGTCTCTCCAACAAACTCTTCTGTGAGGCTGGGAGTTTCTCCCACTGCTGCAACCCCCATAGGTTTTTACATCCAGAGATTTTGAGGCTTTATTTCCCTGTGCTGGAACCCTGGGTTACGTAGTCTGTCTCACTCCCCAGTTGTGCCTCCCAGTTTATTTGCACACAAATGTGGTACCACCTGGTCCTCCAACTCTTGCCTTGCCATGCATCCTCTCCACCCTGGCTGCTTGTCTCCACTCCTCCTACCAGTCTGAATGAATGTTTCTTCTTTCATTTCTTGGTTGTCAGAATTCCATACAGTTTGATTTTCTGGCAATTTTGGTTATTTTTTGTTTTTAAATTTGTTATTATCCTTCTTTTGGTTGTCCTTCTTTTGGGGAGGCAAAGTGTATCTAACTGCACCTCCCTCTTGGCTGGAAGTCCAAAGGTTTGTTGTTGTTGTGTTTTTTTTTTTGAAAAGGAAAAAGAATCTAGTAGAAGGAGAAAAGAAATGCACTATGATTATCTCAGGTTGTACATTTTTTTATTTCCCAGATACCTCTCTATGTATTTTTTAAGATTTTATTTATTTTTAGAGAGGGGAAGGGAGAGAGAAAGAGAGAGAGAAACATCAATGTGCAGTTGCCTCTCACATGCCCCTCACTGGGGACCTGGCCTGCAACCCATCATGTGCCCTGACCAGGAATTGAACTGGCAACTTTTTGGTTTGCTGACTGGAACTCAATCCACTGAGCCACACCAGCCAGGGCCCTCTCTATGTATTAATACTCCCCCCAAAATTATTGTTACAACTGAGGGATAAAATCTCTATCTATGGAACCAGGATGAGACAACACAAGCCCCATCTCTGCTCCCTCTGCCTAGCTCTCTAATGGTAATGGAAGGACTTGAAAGTCCCCAGAAGTCCACACTGAGCTTGCAGGTCATTGAGTACCTCTACCAGACTCTTGAGATTTGCTTTGCCAGGTTTTTCATAGATCTTGTACCTGGTTTTGTTTCATGTATTCAACAAAGAACTTTTGAGCACCTATTATATACAAGCACCTCATTAAGTTGGGAATACAAAGCTGAACTCTCTGCCTCAGGAAGTTCAGTCCAGTGCCTTGCTTCTCAGAGTGCGGTAACAGCAGGACTAGCAGTAGCACCTGGGAGGTTGTTAGAAATGCAAGTTCTCAGGCTTCACCCCAGACCTACTGAATCAAAACCTTCATTTTAAACAAGATCACCAGGTGATTCTTAAATACATTGAAGTTCAAGAAGCACTGGCTTAGTGGAGTACTGAAAAAGGGAGATTACCTCTATTTACTAACTCTTCCATTTGTTCAGCAAGTACTTCCTGATCACCTGTCATAGATCAGGCTCTGAGCTAGGAGCTGGGGGTGCACTGTGAGCAAAGCAGAGGAGGTCCTAATGGCCTGGAACTCACATTCTGAATGGGGATAGGAACAGAAAACAAGAAAATACATGAGATAATTGCAGATTGTGAGTAGTGTTATGAAGCAAATAAACTGTTATGTGATTGAAAGAGGCCAAAATGAACTGTGACAGGTAGGGTGGTAGAAGTCTTTGGGAGTAATTTATTTCTATTTTGTATCTTGCTTTCTGTTCTAAAAATGTAAACCCAGACACTGATTTTACCTGGAAAGAGCCTATGATTATAATACTTGATCCTTCTTTCTTTTCTCCCAGCTCCCCATCCCTCTACCTCACCAGCTGACACTGAACTATATATGCCACCAAGCAGGTAGTCACATGCATTAGTTCAGGTCCAACTAAGTACATGGATTCAAACTAACTTATAACACTCAGAAAGAAATACAGATGTTGTCCTAACTGGTGTGACTCAGTGAGTTGAACATTGTCCCAAAAACTGAAAGGTCACTAGTTCAATTCCCAGTCAAGAAACATGCCTAGGTTGGGTCTCAGGTCCCCAGTTCAGGGGTGTGCGAGAGGCAACTAACCACTTTTTCTCTTGCACAATGATGTTCTCTCCCTCACTTTCTCTTTCCCTCCCCCTCTCTCTAAAAATAATAAATAAAAACAAAATTTAAAAAAAAAGAAGTACTAATGTCTCTTTCCTGGTCAAGGTAAGAATGTATTAGAGAATATAGAAGGACAGACAGCAGTCATAGCTTCATACAGAGTAGTCTTCCTGCAGCACCATGGTCCAGCCAAGAGTGTGCTGACAAGAGTGATGAGTGGGAGGGTGCCATACAAGTAAAGATGAGCAATGGGAATAGTTTTCACTCAGCTCACTGGTCAGTCACACAACAAACAACTCAGAACCTTGAATGACCTATAAAGCTCATGTTAATCAACCTGCAGCCAAAAATCAGTGTCAGACCTTAATTCAGCCCAAAAGTACATTTGAGCATGCATTTATTTCAGCACAAATCCAAACTTCCTGCAGTTAAACCACATGAGGGACAAACCAACAGTTGCCCAAAGAGAGAATATGTTTAGACCAATAAGTGAAGTTTGGAGGTTCAGGTGTGTCAGGAAGGAAAAATCAAGTCAAAGACGTAGGCTCACTTTCTGATCTGTGAGCAGTGTGCCTATTGTCCAGCCACACATGTCATTATAGCATATTTAATACAATGATTCCAAACCACACTAGGAGAAAGGGCATTTGCACTCTGCTCCAGTTATCTATTGCTATCCTAAAACTTAATGACTTATAACTTTGTAAAGTTATATTTTAAAAATCTCATACCAATTAGGATGACTACTATTAAAAAAAACAGAAAATAATGAGTGGTAGAGAGATATGAAAAACTTGGAACCCTTATGCACTGTGAGTATAATTATAAAAATGGTGCAACAGAAAATATTATAGAGATTCCTCAAAAAATTAAATATAGAACTACTATATGATCCAGCAATTCCACTTCTGGGTATCTATCCAAAAGAATTGAAAGCAGGGTCTTGAACAGATATTTGAACACCCATATTTATAGTAGCACTATTCACAACTAAGAGGCAGAAGCAACCCAAATGTCCACTGATGGATGACTGGATAAATAAAGTGTGTTACAGTCATTCAATGGAATATTATTTAACCTGAAAAACAAAAGAGGACAGACCCAAGACAGCAAAGAATAAGTGGAAGCTACAATAACTTCCTCTCAGGACCAAACTGGAATTACAATTAAAGAAAAATCATCATGAATAACCAACTGAACACTAGCTGGCAAGAAGCCTTATAACCAAGAACAGATGGAAGAAACCACTTCACTACAATGTGACTGGTAGAAAGTGAAAAGGTGCAAGAGGGCTGCCACAGGCAGCAGCTGAAGTTCCTGAGGAATATTTCAGTGGCCAAAGGGTTCCCCCCCTAAGAAGTGTGGGGTCTAAACCCCAAGCTGGGCTCCCCAGCCTAGTGTATCAGAACCGGGAAAGGAACCCAACAACATTCAGCTATGAAGAGCAGCAGGGTTTCTATCTGTCAGGGAGAGATGGCTGGAGACACTGAGAGATTCTTCAAGGGCACAAATGCACAAAATTTCATTTGCAGCCATTTACCCTGGGCTCCAACAGAAGGAGGGGAGAGTGGACTGGAGATATGAGAGGACAGAATGGGGTTGGTGGCTCTGGGGAGAGAGCTGAAGGGTCAGTCATCAGGATCCCTGTGCTGAATCATTCCCCACACTGCAGAAGCCATCTTTCTTGAGCACAGCATTCCTATCAAGTGGTATCAACCTGGGGGGAATCAAGAGCTCTGCCCACAGGAATCTATCTAGTTACATCCTGTGGAGCTTAAGTCAGGCTAGAGGCTATTTCAGTGATTAAATGTAACAGCAAAAGCAGACCTCTGTAGCGCTGAGACCAACTGACCATATCCCCAGGCTCAGTGCTGGTAAAAGCCAGCCTTGGTGCCTAGCCTGGTTTTTTCTGTATATACTCAGGCCCAGCAGAGGGAGCCATGAGCTGTAGATCACTGATAGCTCCAAACAGGTTGCCCAGGGCCAGTCACATGCAGCATTTGACATAAGGCTGAGCCAGTCTGTGCGGATTTACCTAATACATAGAAACAAATACAAACCAGCAGCCAAAATGGGAAGACAGAAAACAGTCCCCAAATTAAAGAACATAATAATTCTCCAGAAGAAGAACTAAATGAAATGGAGGCAAGCAATTTATCAGATATAGAGTTCAAAGTAATGATTATAAGGATACTCAACAGCATGAAAAAAGATAGAAACCATAAAAAGTCAGAAATAAAAAAATACAATTTTTGCTGAAATAAATAATACACTGAAAGGAATAATAGCAGGTTAGATAAAGTAGAGGATCAAATCAGTAATTTGGAAGACAAGGCAGAAAAAAAAACACCTAAGCAGAACAGCAAAAAGGAAAAAAAGAATTTTTAAAAATGAGGAGAGCTTAGAAACCTTTGGGATTACCTGGCATGTAACAACATTCACATCATGGCAATATCAGAAAGAGAAGAGAGTAAGCAAGGGATCAGAAACCTATTTGAAGAAATAATGACCAAAAATTTTCCTAATCTGGTGAAAAGACACACAAGTCTAAGACGTACAGGCAGTCCAAACAACATGAACCCAGAGAAGCCTACAAAAAGGCACATCATTATTGAGATGGCAAAGCTTAAATACAAGGAAAGAATCCTAAAATCTGCAAGAGAAAAGCAGGTAGTTACCTACAAGGGAGCTCCAATTAGACTGTCATCTGGTTTCTCAACAGAAACATTTCTTCCCAGAAGAAACTGGCATGAAATATTCAAGGTGATGAAAAGCAAGAACCTACAACCAAGGCTACTTTACGCAGCAAGGTTATCATTTAAAATTGGAGAAAAATAAAGAGCTTTCCAGACAAGGGACTTCTGGTCAAGATGGAGGCATAAGTAGACACACTTCACCTCCTTGCACAACCATAAGAAGGATCACAACTAACCTCAAAACAAAAAACACCCAGAACTCCTAGAAAATTGAACTGTAGGAAGTCCAAAACCAAGAATTTAAAAAAAGCCATATTCATTCAGACAGGTAGGAGGGGTAGAGATGGGGAGCCAGGGAGGAGAGGATGTGATGTGGCCACAGCAAGGTGGCAGTGACCAGCAGAATGGGTGGTCCCACATTCATGTGTGGTGGATAAAAATTGTGAAGGATGCCTAGGGAGTGAGAGATCCCAGCCAGGGGCCAGACCGCACAGCCCAGGGTTCCAGCGTTGGGAAAATAAAGCCTCATAACTTCTGGCTGTAGAAACCAGTTGGGTTGGGGCAGCTGAAGAAATTGCTAGTCTCTCAGGAGAGTCTGTTTAAAGGTCCCACACAATCTTAGAACATATGCAAACCCACCCATCTGGAAACCAACACCGGAATAACAGCTAGAGGGCTGTCAGTTGCATATGGGGAGTGAGTGAAGTGGCTAGAAGTGGGGTGTGTGCTGAGCAAGCCTCCAGCAGCCGCATGTTCCATCTCCAACCCCTCCCCCACACACACAGAGACACAAAGAGGTGAAGTAGGTTGCCCCACCTGGAGATACCTAAGGCTCCACCCAATACAACTTAACAAGTGTGCTAACACAGGGAGTCAAAGCAGCTGTATGTAATACACAGACACAAACACAGGAAGGCTACCAAATTAAGGAGACAAAGAAATAAGACCCAAATGAAAGTACAGAACAAAACCCCATAAAAAGAACTAAACAAAATGGAAATAGCCAATTTATCAGATGCAGAGTTCAAAACGCTGCTGATAAGATGCCCAAGAACTCACCAAGTATAGCAAAAGCATAAGGGAAGAAATGAAGGCTACACTAAGAGAAATAAAGAAAATTCCACAGGGATCCAACAGTGAAGAAAATGAAGCCAGGGTTTAAGTCATTGATTTGGAACATAAGGAAAAAATAAACAGTCAACCACAACACAATGAAGAAACAAGAATTTAAAAAAAAAAAAAAAAAAAAACAAGCGAGAAGAAGACTCTGGGACATGTCCAAAAGTACCAAAATCAGAATCATAGGGATGCCAGAAGGAGAAAAGGAAGAACAAGAAATGGAAAACTTATTTGAAAAAAAACAATGAAAGACAACTTCCCTAATTTAATAAAGGAAATAAACATACAAGTCCAAGAAGCACAGAGAGTCCCAGACAAGTTGGGCCCAAAGAGGGCCATACCAGGATGCATCATAATTACAATGCCAAAGATAAACAGAGATCTTAAATGCAGCAAGAGAAAAGAAAAGTCACCTTAAAAGGAGTTTTCATAAGATCATCAGCTGGTTTCTAAAAAGAGACCTTGCAGGCAAGAAAGGGCTGGAAAGAACTGTTTGAAGTCATAAAAGGCAAGGACCTACATCCAAGATTTCTTTGTCCAACAAAGCTATCATTTAGAATGATAAACTTCCCAGAAAAGGTAAAGCTAAAGGAGTTCATCATCACCAAGCCATTATTATATGAAATGTTAAAAGATCTTATTTAAGAAAAAGAAGATCAAAATTATCAACAGTAAAATGACAACAAATACAACTATTGACAGCTGAACCTAAAAAAAAAAAAACTTAGCAAACTAGAACAGGAACAAAATCATAGATATGGAGATCATTTGAAGATCAGCAGGGAAGGGGAATGGGATAATAGGTGGAAAGGTGCAGGGTTTAAGAAGCATAATTGATTCTGGCTGGTGTGGCTCAATGGATTGAGCACTGGCCTGTGAACCAAAGGGTAACTGGTTCAATTGCCAGTCAAGGCACATACCTGGGTTGTGGGCTGGGTCCCTGGTTGTGGGTATATGAGAGGCAACCACACACTGATGTTTCTCTCCCTCCCTTCCCATCTCTAAAAATAAATAAAATCTTTTTAAAATATTGATTGACTATAAAAGTGTGTGTTTATTTTTGAGCTGTCTATTCTGTCCCATTGATCTATGTGTCTGTTTTTATGCCAGTTCCATGCTGTTTTGATTATCACTGTTAGATCTAGGCTGGCCTAGGAGGAATGAAAATTAACAGGCAAGAAAATGGCACGGTGGGAAGCTGCCTGCAGACCCTACCCAGGAAGATTAGGGTCAGGGGTCGGTCTACCAGGCATAATAGGATGCAACTTTCACCCAGCAACTGCTCTAGCCAATCAGACTCTGATACCCCAACTGCTGGTTTGTGTGTTTAAAAACCCTGATCTAAGAACAACCGAGTGAGTCCCAGCTTCCCCTGATTGGCTCCACTTTCCCCCCATTGAGTCCTAACCTCCCTTGGTTGGCTCCCCAACCTCCCTAGGTTGGCTCCACTTTCTCTCTTATTCTCCACTAATAAACCCTGCTCTCCTTAGCTCCTGCGTCCCTCTGTCCCTCCGGCTTCTTGAGCGACTCAAACCTAATATTTGGTGCTGAAACCTGGGATGGGGCACCCAGCCGAAGGCCCACGCTCGCCCCAATTCCCAGACCACGGAGTCATTCAGAAACCCTAGGGGACAGCGGATAGAGCTTCCCCTTCGGCTCTTCCATCCTATTTTGCTCCTCATTCAGGAGGACCTTGCCAAGGCACCGGACCTTTCTAGTCCACACCGGTCACTATTCTGTCGGGTGAGTCCTTGACCTTTGACTCCAAGGACTCTGGGGGTTCCATCTAGGCCGCACTGGCCTCACTTCTAACTCTAGGAGTTAGCACTTCAAATTGGGGGTTCCATTCAGGGCCGCTCTGGCCCCACCTCTGACTCCAGGAGTCAGCACTTAAGTCGTAGGACTTGGACTCACCCTCCTAGCAATCTCACTCATTACCGCTCTCATTATCAGCATAATTATGGGGACATCTGGGTCTCCTCCCGCCCGGGACACTCCTCTTAGCTGCCTGGTTCTCAGCCTTAAGAACATAGCCAGGAAACTGTAGCGATAGCCAGAGAACCGCACTTTTTCGATTCCAAAATCCTCACGGATCTTGACAGTTCCCCGTGGTTCACTGGCAAGCAGTTTGACCTCCCTACCCTTCCCACTCCTCCTTCTCTCCCGACTCCTCCTCAGCCACCTCCTTTGATCCGGCTGACCACCCTCTGCCCTCTGCAGGCGCCTCCCCCCCCACCCCCGCACACCCCCCCCCCGCCACCCCCCTCCCGCTCTTAGACGACTCATTTCTTTAGGTCTTTAGGGGACTCACAGCCTCCCAGCCCTGACTCGACTCTCCTACCCCGGGACAAAGCCCTTATACACCTGCCTGTTATCTCTCCACTTCACACTCCTGCTTGAAGGTCTGTCTCAAATCCCTCAGTGTTGGCCCTCACTGAGGCCTCCTCAGGGATGTTTCCACTCAGGCAAGCAGCAGGAGGAGAGGGAGTAGTGCCGGCTCATGTTCCTTTTTCACTCTCAGACTTAGCACAAATAGAGCGCAAGCTCGGCTCTTTTTCTGGGGAGCACAAATGTTAGGGAGTACAAATTACCCAGGGCCCAGATAAAAATCCTGCGGCCTTCATGAGCCGCCGCAGTGAGGAAGTTCTCACACACACGAGTCTGGACCCAGGCTCTGCAGACAGGCGTTTACTCGATATTTGGGAAAAGCTCCAAAAACTAGAGGACCTCATTAAGATGGCTTTCCGGGTATTCAGCAACAGAGAGGAGGAGGGAAAAAAACTAGAACAAAAAAGGAGCCGGGGTAAGGAAAGGCAGGAAAGAGAGAAAGAGAGATACCTAATGCTTGCTGCTGCCCTCCAGGGACAAACCCCTAGGGGTCTCAGGAAAGGAAATCAGGCAGAGGCTCCCTGGGGTCCTTGTTTCAGGTGTGGAAAAAAGAGACATTGGGTGAGGCTCTGACCAAACACACAGCCACCTTCCGGACCCTGTCCACTCTGCAAGAAGACAGGGCATTGGAAGGTTGACTGGCTGTCAGCCCCAGCGGAGGGAATAGACTTCCTTCTTCTGCAGGAGAAGCAACCCTGAGTTCACAGTCCCTGACCTACTCGGTCTAGCCACAAAAGACTGAGAAGGCCCAGCTTCAAAAACCCTGACCATTACCATCACCACCACTGAACCCAGGGTAACCCTGGGAGTGTCAGGTAAGTCTATCTCCTTTATCCTAGATATGGGAGCCATGTTCTCAGTTCTGCCAGAATATCCCAGGCCTTTAACCCCCTCCTCAGTCTCTGTTATAAAAATAGATGAAAAACTAATAAAACCATGGGCCACTCCTCAGCTCTTCTGCCATACAGGGGGACACACCTTTGCTCTCACTCTTTCTTAGGTACACCTACCTGCCTGTCCCGCTAATAGGGATGAACGTTTCAGCCAAGCTACAAGCCTCCCTTCTAATCATTACAGAGAGTAACACATGCTCTAAACCCACAACAGTTCTGCTGCTAACCTTAGGAAGCCACCCTAATTCCCCAACACCTAACAACACTATGGGCCCAATCTAAGGTCCATAGCTTATTTCACTCCTAAGATGGCTGGCTTGCCTGCAGGCCCTGGCAGCAGTAGCCATCCCTAGTT
This sequence comes from Phyllostomus hastatus, assembly GCF_019186645.2. NCBI lineage: Eukaryota > Metazoa > Chordata > Mammalia > Chiroptera > Phyllostomidae > Phyllostomus > Phyllostomus hastatus. The sequence goes on from NW_025334041.1 coordinate 46,837,907, forward strand.
CTATGCCAACCTCATGGTATATTCCTCCCACCCCATAAACCCTCTCCATGCTCCAAATCCATCCTTCCCCTTGAAGTCTTAAACCAGCTTCTTTACCACCTCTCTTTAACTGGTCTGCAGACTCTACACCATAATCCAGCACAAGAAAAGGTGGTCCCCTTGCTACGCTTTCTACTCAGCAGGAAGTAACCTTAAGACAACACGATGTCCCTTATCCCTATACAACCTCTCCTGCCTCTTTATCTAAAAGAAAAAGCAGGAATGTTTTTAACAATCACCTTTTAGTATAGTTTGATATTAGGTAGTGTGAGTCCTCCAATTCTGTTCTTCTTTCTCAGAATCACTCTTGCTATGCAGGGCATTTTTTGGTTCCATATAAATTTTTGAACTATTTATTCTAGTTCTGTGAAATATGTCATTGGAATCTTGATAGAAATTGTATTGATTTTATAGATTGCTTTGGGTAGTATGGACATTTTAATAGTGTTAAATTTTCCTATCCATGAACACAATATGTACTTCCACTTATTTGTATCTTCTTCACTTTCTTTCCTCAGTGTCTTATAATTTCACAAGAATAGATCTTTTACATCCTTGGTTACATTTATGCCTAGGTATTTTAATCTTTTTGAAACAATCATGAATGAGGTTGTTTTCCAAATTTCCCTTTCTAATAGGTCATTATTGGCATATAAAAATACAACTGATTTCTGGATATTAATTTTGTATCTGCTCTTTTACTGAATTCATGTATCAGTTCTAGTAGTATCTTGGTGGAATCTTTAGGATTCTCTATGCATGGTATCATGTCATCTGTAAATAAAGACCATTTTATTTCTTCCTTTCCAATTTGGTTGCCTTTTATTTCTTCTTATGTGATTGCTTGGCTAGGATATCCAGTACCATGTTGAATAAGAGAGGTAAAAGCATACATTCCTATCTTGTTCCTGATCTTAAGGGAGATTCTTGTGAGTACTCAGCCCATTGAATATGATGCTGGTGGTGGTGTTGTCATACATGGCCTTTATTATGCTTAGCTATGTTCCCACTATTTCCACTTTGCTGCGAGTTTTTATCATAAGTAGATGCTGGATTTTATCAAGTGATTTTTCTTCATCTATTGATATGATCATGTGGTTTTTATCCTTCATTTTGCTTATGTCATATATTGCATTTAATGATTTGTGAATGTTATACCAACCTTGCATTCTCAGAATACATCCCACTTGATCATGGTGTATGATCTTTTTGATGTATTACTGTATTCAGTTTGCTAATAATTTCTTTTTTTATTTTATTTATTTTTACAGAGAGGAGAAGGGAAGGAGAAAGACAGGGAGAGAAATATCAATATGTAGTTACCTCTTGTGTGCTCCCCACTGGGGTCCTGGCCTGCAACCCAGGCATGTACCCTGAATGGGAATTGAACCAGCAAACCTTTGGTTCACAGCCCACACTCAATCCAGTGAGTTTTACCTGCCAGGGCTGCTAATGTTTTCTTTAAAATAGTTAAGATGGTAAATCTTATTTTATTTGATTTTTACCACAATAAAAAATAAACTTCCTGTGTTATACATCCAAATAAACAGCCCACCACCCATAAATTCCAGAGGCAGAGAGATTTGGTAAAAAAGAAAAGGGCTGTTTATTTAAAAGCTATACAATTTAGAAGAATAACGGGCTTCTGCCTCAAAGTTTATTCCTTTTAAAAAACCCAAAAGAAAATAACCCCTTCACCTCTTGTCAGCTCAGTTCAAGGACACACTTGGAATTCCCTTTTCCCATTTAAAAATACAACATGCAAGTGGCTGCAGCAGGATTATCCAGGCAGCCTGGCAGGTTCTCAGCACAGTCTGGCTTCTGTTTGTGCCAGTCACCAGTGCTGCTGCCACTGCTTTTTACACAAGGAGGGACATGAGGCTTGTAGCCTGGGGATGCGATGTCCAGGGCCCCCTCAGCATTGGAATACCCAGGCCCCCTATCCCTAACCAGGGGTAGTGAGGGTGAAGGAAAGAGATAGAGTTTATGCTGAATTGCCACTTTTAAAGTCCTGGCCCAAAATCTCACATACTGTGGAAACAAGGAGGGTCTTTTCCTGTGTTGCAGCCTGGCAAGGCCTGGCAAGTCCACTCTAGATTCAGGCAGACAGAAGAATATTGATGGAGCCCTTGGGATGTCTGACATGCCTTTATTATGGGTGAGCAATCCATGCACACTGCAAGCTGTGTGTTACATTGCATGTCACCTGTCTCCCTGCGTAGCACCCAGCAGGGAAACCCTACCCCCTTAAATACTGAATACAAACAAAGCTGACAAGGTGCCAGCAGATATGCACCAGAACTTCACACTGTGCATACAAGCCCACTCAAGGCTATGGGGACAATTTATCAGACCCAGTCTCAAGGCTTTGAGAACACTATTTATCAAGCCCATTCTCAAGATTATGGGAAACTGCTTCCCTTAGTTACCCAGGCATCTGGGTGAGGAAGCCAGACTGCTTCCATTTACCCCCACATTTCCTTGTCAAAACATTTTGTTAGCCAGGTGCATGGGCACAGTGGCTCTGCCTGGAGTGGGTTGTCACCTTGTTACATGTGTGTTGTGATCTTTTCAGCCTGTGCAGGCTCTATGCAAGCTATGTCATAAGCCATGTTAGTTCTTTACCATTCCCTGGGGCTATGGAGTCAGTCAAGCAGTTTCAGTTCTGAATTCATCTCCTGCATTGGGCACTTCCTGACCCCTCTCGGGCATCTCTCTCCTCTATCAAGTGGTCTGACCAGACCTCTCTATTATACCACCACTCTTACTCTTACTCTTCTCACCACTCAGATTCAAGGGGAGAGGAACAAATACCCCACCTCTCAATGGGAAGAATGGAAAAGAATCTGTAGCCACCTTTAACCTGCCATGCCCACTGTGGGGCACATCTTGTCTAAAGCACCTGAGGACACAGGTGGGGGGTATTGTTTCCAGGGCACTGTATTCAATTTCCCAGAGATATGCAGTTCCAGAAGGCCCTGTTAAAGGTGGGTGCAGTCTGAAACAATAGAATGGGATAAAATAACTAAGTCTATATAGCCAATGAGAAAAAAATGACCTGGAATTCCTCCTGTACACGTTTATTTTTAATATATTTTTCCAATTTCAGTTTACATTCAGTATTATTTTATATTAGTTTCAGGTGTACATCATAGTGGTTAGACAATCAAATACTTTACAAAGTGTTTCCTCCAATAATTGCAGTACCCACCTGACACCATATATGATTATTATAATATTATTGACTGTATTCCCCTATGCTGTCCTATTTATATCCCATGACTATTTTGTAACTACCAAACTGTACTTGTCAATCTTTTCTCCTTTTTTATCCAGTCTCCCAACCCCTCTGCCCATTGGCAAATTTCAGTCTGTTCTCTATATCCATGAGTCTGTTTCTGTTTTGTTTGTTTGTTTGTTTGTTTGTTTGTTTGTTTGTTTTGTTCTTTAGATTCCACATATAAGTGAAATCATATGGCATTTGTCTTTCTCTGACTGACTTATTTCACTTTCATAACAAAGATTCTGTAAGCCATTCTGCTAAAAGCCTGATGCTCCCATCAAACATTTTTTTCACTCAAACAGTACCTGCTTCCCAGCTATCCTGAGAGTGGGAGCTCTGGGCCCTAACTGGATAGGTCAGATAGAAACACTCAGCAGAACTTGACAACAGGAGACCTTTCAAAGTCCACAAACACATAGGAAGTTCAACAACAAACCATTTAGATAGAACAATGCGGCCATTGCATTCTGTTCTCATGGGCAGTAGTTCAAATGACAGCTTCAAAAAGGATTTGCAAAGATCCCCGTGGAAATGGAACATAGGCAAGTCAGATCCCATGACATGTCACAAGGACAAACCTGACTGAACAAAGATTCAAAGCATTATTGAACAACTTTTTATTCAGTTCTGCTATATAGAAACCTGAGAGAATAAGACATCTTTTAAATTGTCTCCCATGAGCTATTCAACATCCATGATGTGTAGGAAATGTTAAGCAAAGGTTTTGAAAAAAGTAGAATATTTTACAAAGCAAAGATCACAGTGTAACCACACTAATGTTTCCACTAAATTCTGCACACTGCCTTTATGTCTCACAGTCATTAGACTGAAGGAGTGATGGTGGCATCTGCAGAGGAAAATCCTGCCTTTTATCTTTTTTTACCTACTGGTTTTGTTTGGAGGGATAGCCCTTCCCAAGACTTCAGGTGGAAAATTCTTCATTTTGCATGCCATTTAAATCATTGCAATAGCATTCTAATTTTATTCCCCACAATAAAGTATTTTCCTGATATTGTGTAGGGAGTGTTTGTGTTGTGATCACCACTGAAACAAATGTGTGTTGGTTATTTTTAGCCTGGCATGGTCTGCAGAATTCTCACATAACCCTAGGGTTCCCATTGCATGGTGCTGTCACACACTAGGAAGAAAAAATAAGCAATGGTGGCAGTGCCTAAGTAACTCAAGCTCAACCTAACATTTCTAGGAGGCTTTGTGATGACAGCTGGTGTTCACCAGTAGGACTGGGACTAGGATGAGGCCAATTAGGTACCTACTGTACAAAATTTGAGGAGGAAATCACTCTACATTTGCACAACTCTGAGAGTTAGCACTTTTTGAATATTGTACCCTGGAGCCTCACTGGCCTCACCCTAGTGTGGGGCTGGTTCACTGACTTTACTCTCTTTATTTTTTGTTGTAATTTTTTAAAATTACATTTCATTGATTATGCTACTACAGTTGTCCTCATTTTTCCCCTTTGCCCCCTTCTACCCAGCACCCCCCACACCCTCAGGCAATCTCTCTACCATTATTCATGTTCATGGGTCATGCATATAAGCTCTTTGGCTATTCCATTTCCTATACTGTACTTTACATCCTCATGGCTATTGTGTAACTACCTTTTTGTACTTCTTAATCTCCTCACCTCTTCACCCATTCTCCCCTTCCCCCCTCCCATCTGGCAACCTTCCAGTAAATAACTTCTTTTCTCTTGCTTTTAAGAGTCTTTCTTTATCTTTAACGTTTGGCCTTTCAGTAATGATGTGTCTTGGAGTGAACCTCTGCCTCCATCATAAATGGGACTTTCTGTGTTTCCTGGACTTACATGTCTATTTCCCTCACCAAATTAGGAAAGTTTTCTTTCACTCTTTTTTCAGATAGATTTCCAATTTCTTGCTCTTTCTCTTCTCCTTCTGGTACCCTTATGAGGCAAGTGATGGACCTCTTAAAGTTGTCCCTAAGGCTGTTTATACAATCTTCATTTTCTTGGATTCTTTTTTCTTCTTGTTGTTCTACATGGTTGTTTTTTGGTTCCTTATGTTCCAAATCATTGATTTGATTCTTGGCTTCATCTATTCTACTGTTGTTTCCCTGTAAATTGTTCTTTATTTCAATTAGAGTATCCTTCTTTTTTTAATATATTTTATTGATTATGCTATTACAGTTGTCCCATTTCCCCCCTTCACTCCCCTTCACCCTGCACACCCTCTTCCACCCACATTCCTCCACTTTAGTTCATGTCCATGGGTCATACTTATAAGTTCTTTAGCTTCTACATTTCCCATACTATTCTTATCTTCCCCCTGTCTATTTTCTACCTACCATCTATGCTACTTATTCTCTGTATCTTTTCCCCATCTCTCCTCCTCCCACTCCCCTGTTGCTAATCCTCCATGTGATCTCCATTTCTGTGGTTCTGTTCCTGTTCTAGTTGTTTGCTTAGTTTCTTTTTGTTTTTGTTTTAGGTGTGGTTGTTAATAATTGTTAGTTTGCTGTCATTTTACTGTACATGTTTTTTTTTATCTTCTTTTTCTTAGATAAGTCCCTTTAACATTTCATATAATAAGGGCTTGGTGATGATGAGCTCCTTTAACTTGATCTTATCTGAGAAGCACTTATCTGCCCTTCCATTCTAAATGAAAGCTTTGCTGGATAAAGCAATCTTGGATGTAGTCCTTGCCTTTCATGACTTGGGAGTACTTCTTTCCAGCCCCTTTTTGCCTGTAAGGTCTCTTTTGAGAAATCAGCTGACAATCGTATGGGAACTCCTTTGTAGGTTACTGTCTCCTTATCTCTTGCTGCTTCTAGGATTTGTTCCTCATTTTTATCTTGGCTAATGTAACTATGAAGTGCCTTGGTGTGTTCCTCCTTGGGTCCAACTTCTTTGGGACTCTCTGAGCTTCCTGGACTTCCTGGAAGTCTATTTCCTTTGCCAGATTGGAAAAGTTCTCCTTTATTCTTTGTTCAAATAACTTTTCCACTTGTTGCTCTTCCTCTTCCCCTTCTGGTACCCCTATAATTCAGATATTGGAATGTTTAAAGATGTTATGAAGGTTCCTGAGCCTTTTCTCATTTTTTTGTGAATTCTTGTTTATTCATTCTTTTCTGTTTGATTGTTTCTTTCTTCCTTCTGGTCCACTCTATTGATTTGAGTTCCAGTTTCCTTCCCATCACTATTGGTTCCCTCTACATTTTCCTCTATTTCACTTAGCATAGCCTTCATTTTTCTCATCTAATTTACTACCAAATTCAACCAATTCTGTGAGCATCCTGATTACCAGTGCTATAAACTGTGCATCTGATATGTTGGCTATCTCTTCATTGCTTAGTTGTATTTGTTCTGGAGCTTTGATCTGTTCTTTCATTTTGGCCACTTTTCTTTGTCCTGACATGCCTGTTACATAGTGAAAGGCACAGCCTTAGGTGTTCACCAGGGCAGGGCAACCCAGTCACTGGGTTATGATGTTGTATATGGGAGAGGGGTCCAAGAGGGAACAATAGCACTTGCTCCACTCTCTGCTGGATTTCAGTCACTTCCGCCACTTCCCCCAAGCACTGGGCTCTTCTGGTGCTGATTTCTGTGTGGGTGGGCTTGTGTACATTCTAGGGCCCTGTGGGTCTTTCCAACAAACTCTCCTGTGAGGCTGGGAGTCTCTCCCAGTACTTCAACCCCCCACAGGTGTTTTGAGGCTTTACTTCCCCACTCTGGAGCCCTGGGTCTGTCTTGCTCCCCAGTTTTTCCTGGTTTATCTGTGCATGAATGTGGGACCACCTGGTCTGCCAGCCACCTTGTGCACCACTCCCCTCCACAATCCACCACTTCACTGGGCCCACCAGCCACCACCTGCATGCCTGGGGTCTGCCAGTTGCCACTTTTTTTGCAGCGACCCCTCTCCACCTGGTGCCCAACTCTGCCCCTCCTACAGGTCTGGATGAATGTGTCTACTTTAACTTCTTGACTGTTGGACTTCCATACAGTTCAATTTTCTGTCAGTTCTGGTTGTTATTTTATTTCTAAATGCTTGTTGTCCTTATTTTGGTTGTGCAAAGAGGTACAGTTTGTCTACCTACACCTCCATCTTGGCCAGAAGTTCTTCTTTTCTGAATGGATCTTTTTTATGATGCCAAGGTCTTCACTAAGTTCCTTGAGCATCCTTATAAACAGTGTTTTGAATTCTGCATCTAATAGATTGCTTATCTCTATTTCACTTAGCTCTTTTTCTGGAGTTTTGATCTATTCTTTCATGTGGTCCATATTTCTTTATCTACCTCATTTTGGCAGCCTCCCTGTGTTTGTTTCTATGTATTAGGTAGAACTACGTTGACTCCCTATCTTGGTAGTGTAGCCTAATGTCATAGGTGTTCTGTAGGGTCCAGTGTCACAGCCTCCCCTATCACTCAAGCTGGGTACTCAAGGTGTGTCCTTTGTATGGGCTGAGTACACCCTCCTCTTGTAGTTGAGTCTTGGTTGCTGTTGGCAGATCAGTGGGAGGGATTTACCCAGGCCAATTAGCTGCAAGGACTAGCTGTGACCACTGACCACCTACCACCAACCTCTGCCCTCTGTGGAGGATCAGCTATGGAGGGGCAGGATGGTGGTACTCTGACATATTCTGTAGCTGTCTGGTGGGTGTGTTCCTCTCTCAAGGCCCTGGGGTTTCCCAGATGGTTCCTCTGTGAGCCATCTTCCTCTCTCAAGGCCCTGGGGTTTCCCAGATGGTGCCGGCCAAGTTCAGTTCCACCTGTGTTTTGCCTGGGGCACCCTGCCTAAGCTATAAAGCAATCTGAAATAGCTACTATTTCTGCTGGGCTTGGAGATTACTAGATGAAGCAGAGCTATGACTATAATATGCTAAGGCTCACTGAAGCCAGTTGTAGCTTGACTGATAGGACTTAGGAGCCAAGACCAGCCAACCTTGTGGAAAAGCAGCTTGTGTGGGCCCATACACTGGGTAGGACAGAGCCTTTGTACATCTCCATGGTGGGTTGCACAGTGTTAGCCAGGTTGATGGAGTCTCAGATATGGCACCAGCCTATCATCTTTGTGGAGAGAGGGCTTAGCAAAGGGACAGTGGCTTCTGCTCACCCTGATACCAGACACTTAAGTCTCTCCCTGTATACCACTGGTGCCCTTTAAGCTGCCATCCCAGTTTTGGAGCTCAGAGGGAGCAAGTCTGAATAGCTGACTCCATGTATGGGTTCCCCAAGAGGAATTGCTTAGAGCTCCAGCAGCCTCCTCCACCTACTTAATCCTTGCTAGTTTTCACAGCCAGAAGTTAGGTGGACTTATATTCCTGGTACTGGAATACTGGGCTTGGGTGACTTAGTATGAGTCTGGAATCCCTTGCTCCCAAGACAGCCCTCCCAAATTTTATCCACATGGGTGTGGGGCCAGCCTATTCCACATCCATGATCCTCCTATCAGTCTGGGTGGATGTGGTTTCTTTAGTTCTGTAGTTGTCAGACTTCCAATCTACTTAATTTCTGACAGTTCTGAGTGATGGTTGTTCTATATTTTAGTTGTAATTTTGATGTGATTATGTGAAGAGGCAACCCATGTCTTACCGACATCACCACCTTGACTGGAAGCCCACTCTGTTATTTTTAATTCACTCCTAAACTCCCTACCCAACAATGACATGAGGGATAAGCAGTATAGTCCCAATTTTAACACTTGAACAAAGAAAAGAGCTTTCAGAGAGAAAGATTGAGGACTTCCAGTAAAGATGGCAGTATAGATAAACATGGTATGCAAATCCTCCCACTACCATATCAAAATTACAACTAAACCCCAAAACAACCATCATCAGAATCACCTGAATAAAAATCTTACAATTAGAGATTTAAAGAAGAAGCCACATTGAGACTAGAAGGAGGGGAGGAGATTTGGGACAAACTGATCCCACACCCACATGTGGCAGATAAAAATTGGGAGGGATATGTCAGCTGCCAAGGTCCTCCCTGAAGAGCAAGGAGTCTGAGACCCACACCAAACCCCCAAGCCCAAAATTTCAGAGCTGAGAAGAGAGGTCCCTACATCTTCTGGCTATAAAAACCAGCAGGAATTGAGGCTGAGTGAGAAAGAGGGCTTCTGGAGTCCCAGGCAGTTATTCTTAAGGGGCCCATGCATAGACTTACTCAGATGTACTCCCTCTGAGCAGAGGCAGCAGCTTGAAAGGCACCAAGGACATACGTGGTGGCGGGGGTGGGGGGGCAGAACTGAAGTGTCTGGCATCAGGCGGAGTGCTGGGGTGGGGGGGCAGGCAGCTTTGTCCCAGACAAAAGTGCTGGCAGAGGCCATTGTTCTTTTTATGAGCCATCTTCCTCTCTCAGGGCCAGCAGGCAGGCACCATATCTGAATCTCCATCAACCTGGCTCACGTTGTTTGGCCTGCCCTGGTGATTTCATGAGAACCTACCCCACGAAAATTTTGGGTCCACCCAAGCTGTTTCTAGTGCCTTTTCCATATGAATGGTGTCTTGGTTCATGCTTCAGGCTTTCCTAAAATCTCTCAGACAAGCAACAGTTGGCCTCAGCGTGCCCCATACCCCTCACTATGCAGCTCCAAGCCCAGCACAAGTAGCAGCCAGCTATAGATAGCTTGGTAGCTCAAGCTGGGTGGCCCTGGGCAGAACACAAGCCATGGCTGACTTTAACCTGTACCTCCCAGGAGGCTCCAGAGCCATAGACCAGGTGGACAGCTTTAGACCATGTCAAAACACCATCCAACCACCTCCACAAGGACACACTCAAGGAGCAAACTAAGCAGGCACCAGGCCCCACTGAAGTTAAGTCCTGCTTTGTGGAGCAGGCCCTGAACAAGCAATACTTTATGGTGGTCAATGGTTGCAGCCCGTCATTGGGGTAGATTGGCCTGGGGGTAAATCCCTCCTATTGAGATACCAACAGCAATCAAGGTTCAACTATAAGGGGAGGGTGTACACAGCCTTCAGGATGGGGGAGGTGGAGGACACAACTGTAATGCCCAGCTTGGGTGATTCAGGAGGCTGTGCCACTAGACCATACAGGACACCTACTACATTAGGCCACTCTACCACACCCATGACACATAGCAGCCCTACCTAATACCTAGAAACAAACACAGAGAGGCTTCCAAAATGAGGATACAAAGAAGCATATCCCAAATGAAAGAACAGAACAAAATTCCAGGAAAAAAAAACTAAACAGAGACAAGCAGTCTACTAGATGCAGAGGTCAAAACACTTGTTATAAAGATACTCAATGAACTTAGAGAAAGAGTAGTTGAACTTAGAACTTCAACTGCATAAAAAAGGACATGTAGCCCTGTCTGGGTGGCCCAGTTGGTTGGAGCATCATCTAATACACCAAAAGACTTTGGGCTCAATCCCCAGTCAAGACACATACCTATGCTACAGGTTAGATTCCCAGTCGGGGTGCATATGGGAGGCAACTGATTGATGTTTCCTTCTGACATCGATGTCTCCCTCTCTCTCTCTCTCTCTCTCTCTCTCTCTCTCTCTCTCTCTCTCTCTCTCTCCCTCCCTTCCTCTCTCTCTAGAATCAATAAACATACCCTTAGGTGAGGATTTTTTAAAAAGGATATGGAAACAATAAAGAAGAACCAGTCAGAAATGAAGGATACACTAACTGAAATAAAGAATAATTTACAGGGAATCAACAGAGTAGATAAAGCCAAGAATAAAATCAGAGATTTAAAATATAAGGAAGCAAAAAAAAAAACCACTCAATCAGCACAGCAAAAAGAAAAAAGAATCCAAAAAGAAATGAAGTAGTGTTAAGGAGACTCTGAATCAACTTTACACATACCAACATTCACATAATAGGGGTGCTGGAAGGAGAGGATAGAAAGCAAAAATTTCAAAACCGACTTGAAAAAAATAATGACAGAAAACTTCCCTAATTTGGTGAAATAAATTCACATACAGGTCCAGGAAGCATAGAAAGACTCAAACAAGATGAACCCAAAGAGACTCACACCAAGGCACATCACAATTAAAATGTAAAAGGTTAAAGACAAAGAGAGAATCGTAAAAGCAGCAAGAGAAAAGCAATTAGTTACCTACAAGGGAACTCCCATAAGACAGTCACCCAATTTCTCATCAGAAACTTTTCAGGCCAGAAGGAATTGGCAAGAAATATTCAAAGTCATGAAAAACAAGGACCAAGATTATTCTATCCAGCAAAGCTATCATTTAGAATCAAAAGACAGATAGCTTCCCAGACAAGAAAAAGCTAACGGAGTTCATCACCACCAAACCAGTATTACATGAAATGTTAAAGGATTTTCTTTATGAAGAAGGAAAAAAGATAAATATGAACAACGAAATGGCAATAAATACAAATCCATCAGCAAACAAATCTTTAAAAAAAAACAAAGTAAACAAACAAGCAGAGCAGAAACAGACCCATAGCTATAGAGAACATTTTGACAGTTGCCAAATGGGAGGAACGACTGAGGGGATGGGTGAAAAGGTGAGGGGATTAAGAAGTACACTTTGGCCCTGGCTGGCATAGCTCAGTGGATTGAGCGCGGGCTTCGAACCAGGCATTGCAGGTTCGATTCCCAGTCAGGGCACATGCCTAGGTTGCAGGCCATGGCCCCCAGCATGTTTCTCTCTCTTTCTCTCTTTCTCTCTCCCTTCCCTCTCTAAAAAATAAATAAATAAATAAATAAATAAAATCTTAAAAAAAAAAAAAGAAGTACACTTTGGTTGTTGCAGAACAGTCATGGGAATGTAAAGTACAGCATAGGGAATATAATCAATAATATTCTGATAACTATGTATGGTGTCAGATGGGTACTAGATTTATCAAGATGATCACTTAGTAAGTTATATAATGTCTAATCACTGGGGTGTACACCTGAAACTAATATAATAACGTATGTGAACTGTAATTGTAAGATAAAAGTGATTTAAAATTTTTGGTAGAAAATATTGAGTAATCAATGGTGAGATTACAGTGGGGGATCCACTAAAAGATTTAACCACATAGAGGCTACAGGTGACCCAAGACTAGAGAAGATCCGAGAACGGTTGGTGATAAATGACCTGTCTTGGTCAGTGCCTGGGCTGTGAGCCCAAATGGTGGTGTGTAAACAGGAACCTTTGTGAGACTGGTCACAGATGTTCCTTTCCTACAAGGGAGATGCCTACACTGCAGGAAACTCCCTTCTCCTCCCCCTAAGCTTGGGTGTTATTGCTCTGGGTGCTGTTCTAAAAGCCTTCCACCCCTATTTGCTCTCTTTCCAGCCCAATGAAATATCATAAAGCCAAATCAGGGGGCTTAGAGCTGGAGAAAGAGAAAGAGGGAGTCTCTGGTCCTAGATACCAACAAATGGTTTACACCAAAGAAGGCTTTTCTATCATGAAATCAGTGTATTTATTTGAGAACTCAAGAAAATGGGAACTACCTCCTCACATCCCTCTTCCCTGGTATCACACACATATAGCCCTGGGAACTTCCATATGCTACCTTCTCTTCCATATGCACAGCCACTTTTCAACACCCATTTCCCTATTCTCCTTGATGTATTTGCAACCCCATTCCCTTCTCTCTCCACCCCAGCTGGCATCTTTCATGGATCTAGGTGGAAAAAACAGACATTCAGCTTTGTGGATTTTAAATTTAAAGATATCCAGAGTGAAGAATGCTAGAATAGTGAAATTCTGGACCCACAAACTCAACTTTGAATTCCATCTAGCAAGAGCACCTTGATGGCACCAGAGCAGAAACCAATCAAGGTTAAGAAGTTCCCATAGCACTGTGTAAAATCTGTAGATGGCTTACATTGCTTTTAACAAGATCTGAAGAAACATTCCATTCCTTAGGGCTTCTGCTGGCATGACTCAACCTCAGAAAATCATTACAGAATTATCATCATTATGACATGATCATATTACAATTATCCCCTGTGTGGTCTGGGTACATTAAAGTAACTGAGTTCTCTCACTAAGAGTTCATTATAATCATAATGTGCATAAGATTTTTTAAAGTGTGTTGAAAAACAAGGGCATAAATACTGGGAACAATAGAATCTTGCAGAGAATTCTCTAACATTCATTCAGACACCATAATCTTGTCTTGTGATATGGAATGAGGACTGTAACTGAATAATGGGCCAATTATTTTAATATAATTTGTGCTTCTAAGTTTTCTGTGATGCAAAACCCAATAAGCCGTTTTCTTTCAGCCCAAATCTGGCCAGCTGGGTGCATTCACCCATCTTCACAATATTTAAGGGTACCCTTATAAGCCCTGGTAAGTAATGCCAAAGTCTATGAAAATTATCCAGAGAATAGAGTCAGTCTAGTTATATCAATACAGGCATAGTCCCTAATATGTTGAAGAAAAGGAAAAGCAACCAGCCCCTGAGAATTGTCTTAAACAAAGAATGTAAAAGAATAGCTTTATATGCAAAGATATTTATTATTGACAATAATAAAAATGAAACTTACCTATGTATCTGATCACGGTAAAATAGTGGAGAATGGAATATTGAGCATGGAATGAGAATAGAATGGAATATTATGCAGCCATTAAAAATTGATACTGGTGATGCTGAGAGTGGAAATATAGAAAATTGTTTCCAATATAATGTTAAAAGTGTCATCTATACTATGATTCCAACTACATAAAATAAGAGCATATTTAGATAAGTAATGGAAAGAAAAGAGCTATTTTCTTAAGGTGATTGGACTATAAATGATTCATCTTTATAATCATTTTTTTCCTAGCTGTTATAAGGTTTATTATATAATAAATAAATAAAACGGAGGAGAAAGGAAAATACTTAAGTGAGATATTTTCTGTATCAGGCCAAAAAATATTAATGCTTAGGATAGTTTTGCATTCTTCCTTGCTCCTTCAAAGCAGCCTCTAACTTTTACCAGGATATGGGGAATATGTATGTCTGGGTTGGTGGGCTGGAGCAGGGGGTTGGGCCTTGACAGAAGACTGTGCTGTTTGTTTAAGGGAACAGAAACCCTTCTAGCTTCTTTGATGACAAAAGCATTTGAATCATTTGTTGATATGGGTTTTCTGTGATAAACATGCAGAAAAATCTTGCTAAAATATGATGCATTTTCTCTTTCATTTCTCTTTTTCTTCCCCACCTCTCCCCTTCCCCTTTCTGCAGTTCTGCTAAGCCAATATTCTCTAGAATGAGCACAAGCTAAACAAATCGAATTAACAGCTTTCGTACATCAACATCAAGAAGGAAGACACTTGGGAGAGACAAGAGTACAGCGATGAATATGAACAAGAGTGAAACATCCACTTGTCAAATCTAGATTGGCAGAGATGGGAGTGATTTTCTAGAAAGAAATGTGATTATGGATTAAACACCAGCTCACTGGAAACTATCATTGTACAAGATCAGATAACATTCACAAGAAATTGCATTCATACAAAATCACATTCAGGAAATATTTCAAGGAAGAGGAATGTAAATGTGCTAGAATTAACATGTAAAATATATATGTACTGAGGTTTGTAAACTGTCCTTTTTTTTAATCAAACTGAAAACAAAAAGCTTTAATTTTTCAACATTATTTTAAAAAAAGGCAGTCAATCCTAACATTTCTATCTCAGTAGCCAAAAAGCTAGTCAAGCATCATTTATTGAGGAAGTGTCTTAGAAAATGCCTCTGAATACCTTCATAGGAGCCATGATCTTTGGTTCTCCCATCTCTGCTGTTCTATTTTTTTTCATGTGTAATTAGTTACAATCACTCAGTTAAGAGATGTAACACTGCAAAGTTTTTACCAAGTGTGTGTTCAGTTTAAAGTCTGTACAAGTCATCACTGAGAAAGTGTTTCTGAGGTATACTGTTACTCCATCAAGCTGTATATTACAGGAAGTACATCTTTACATCATAGGTTCCCGAGCAGCATAGATTTCCCTATCTTTCAGGAAATAGCATCAAGGAATTTTGAAAATATAGAAAGTTCATATTCACCTCTGATGCTCACATGTAATACATAGGCTGCTATCAAATAAATACTTTTTCTAATTCTCCCTAGTATATGCATAGGAATTTAATATACTTTATAAATAGGCATATGCAATATCTCTTCTTTTCCTTCCATATCATTTCTTTGCCATACATATCATGAGAAATCATATTCTTTCTTTCCTTTACTGACAGGCACTCATTTTTGTTTTTTAAAAAAATCATTTCATTAAACCTATTTCTAAATGATAGTAAGTGGTACTAAATAAATAAATAATAATTTATTAGCCTTAGAAATAAATGAATATATACTTATACAGGTCAAAGAAACTTGGTAGAAATAAATTGCCTTTTGTTTACTAACATTGGTTTCAAAAATGTTCAATTATTTCTAGTTGGTTGACATCTGAAGGTAGCTACAACTGGTTAGTTGTCTTCAACAATCTTGCTCCCAGGTTTACCCCCATCCACCACTATCCTCACCACAAATTCTGCCAATATGCCACAACAGAAAAAAATATTTAGTATTGAAGTAACCAATTGCTTGAGAATGATCACAAGCTAAAAGGTACATACAGGAATAATCAATGTAAGCCAAACCATGTCCCATACCTGAGCAGAAAACATGCCTTCATTTTGCAACTCAAAATTAAGATAAGATAATACAAGATGTAATACAGATCACAGTTGATCTCTCCTACCTTCTCACTGTTAGGGCCGTGCTCCTATTTTTGCCAAATACAGGGTCTGGCAGAAGTAACTCCTGCTTGAGTATGGTTAGTAGAGTATGTGAATGTCTCTCATGAGATGGACAGCAATTTGAACATTCCACCTAAAATATCATATGGTATGCTTTGAGTGTGATATTATTATGTTAAAGAATTACATACTTATGATTTTGTAATAAAAGGGGGGCATTATTTGTGCTGGACCCCAGTATTTCTGACAATAACCATCTTTTCACCAAAAATGAGATTATTTTTCAAATGGCTAAAAGTATGTTACAAGTATGCTCAAATCAGTGAAATCCAATTCACAAAGACATGGATTTTCTAAAGAACTAAATTAGGGAATAATTATCTCTAGTGTAGCCATTCTAGGAGTTATTGTTTTGCATTAAATGTTAGCTCTCCCACTGAATTCAAATAACCCTACTTACTAAATTTAATTACACACAACTTTTCAAAAATTAATCTTTTATTTAAAGGGAGTTACTCTCTACTTTATCTGCAATAAAAATAGAAGGCATTGGGTTTCCCTAACCCATATAAATTACAGATTCCATTGGTAGTTTTACATCACTAATAGTGGTGTTTACAAAATTGAAAAAGTGTTTTCTAACCATATACAAATGTTTTTTAAAAGTTGTTTCCACAAAACCTAAGTGTAATTTAGCATACCACAGTGCTCTGAAGATGAATCATTGATGATATACGATTTGTACATAGGTAATACACATATAAATCACTAAATGTGAAGTATAAGAAACATGTTTTTATCTTTAAAAAAATTAAGTGACTCCCTTTCTCATTCTGTTATGTTGTATTGTGTCCAAAAGTTGTGCGTAATTTTTTAAGGTCCAAAAAATATTTAAAAATTTGTTGGAATACCTGAATTTCTGTAAAAAATAAAAATAAGATTTTGTTATTTTAAAGATTGCTTGGTTGTGTGGTACACATTCAGTGCATTCAGTGTCTGTCTTTGTCCAGTGATGCAGGGACAGGTGATGATTTTTCTTTTTTTTTCACTGAATTTGTCATTTTTTTCTTTTTCTCATTCAATTACAGTTGATGTACAATATTATATTAGTTTCAAGTGTATAACCCCATCATTAGACATTTATATAACTTAACAAAGTAAGCACCCACAGGTGATGATTTGACTGAAATAACTATCCTCAAAACATCTCCTTGCTATCACATGCCATAATAATGTGTCACCAGCAGACATTTATTAGATAAAAAGGACCTTCATGTAAAAGGTATGATTAATATCTCCAAAGCCTCTTTTAGCCAAATATAAACATACCTCAGACTAAATCTTCATATACTCATCAGAATAAAATTGATAAGTGAAAAGCCTGACTATTCAAGTAAAACTTGACCTTAAATATTGAATTAATTGTTCAGTCTTTACTTTGCAAATTGAAAACAGCCACCTGTTCCTCAGACATAAGCAACACTTTTGCTTACACAATAGTTCATACTGAACATGTGTTGTCTAGGTGGATTACAGTGTCAGATTCTTCATTTACTATATGAGTCTGAACAACTCTAGATCTCAGTGTCCTCATCTATAAGATGGATATAAATAATAATCCTTGGCCCCATAGTAGTGTATGAAAATATAAATTACAATGGTGTTACTATGCATGACAGGTAGGAGATAATCAATGATGGTTAATTCCTTTCCTTTCTACTATATGCAAGTCACTGAAGGAAGAAAAAAATAGAAAGCACAGCCTCTGCTTTCAAAATGCTGAAGACAATTAGAGTAACATTTTTGATCAGGGATTGAAAGTTCAAATGCCTATGAGGCCAGGTAGGTAAATAAAAAAGCAAAGTAGGCTTGGTTGGGGACATAATAGGAAGTAGTGAACACTGGAGAACATAGGTCCTGTCTAAAGAGAATAAGTAGTCAATGTTCGGATCTAGTCACTCAACAAATAAGTATGGAGTTCCTACTGTGTGCCAGGTATTGTTCTAAACCCTGAGAAGATAGTGGTAAACCAGACTAGCAAGATCCCTTGCTCTTCAAGGTCTAGTAGAAAAAGAGATGAAAAACAAGAAAATGTCAGCTGAAAATAGTTACCTTAGAGAGAATTAAAACATGGTGATATTTGTCTTTCCTTGACTATCTTATTTCATTTATAATATTCTCCACTTCCATCCATACTGTCATAAAAGGCAAGGAGACAAATACCATATGATCTCACTTATAAGAGGAATCTAGCCCTGGCTGGTGTGGTTCAGTGGATTGAGTGCCGGACTGTGAAGCAAAAGGTTGCCAGTTCGATTCCCAGTCAGGGCACATGCCTGGGTTACCAGCCAGGTCTCCAGTAGGGGGCGCATGAGGGACAACCACACATTGATGTTTCTCTCCTCTTTCTCTCTCCCTTCCCCTCTCTCTAAAAATAAATAAATAAAATCTTTTTTAAAAAGAGGAATCTAATGAACAAAATGAACTAATGAGCAAAATAGAACCAGAGACAAAGACATGGAAACATGGAACAGACTGATAGCAGGCTGAAGAGAGGGGGAAGGAGAATAGTGGAAAGAAGGGGAAGGGACTAGTCAAAGAAAATGCATGGATAACCCATGGACAGGGACAACAATGTGAGGATTAACTGTGGGAATGGGGAGTGGGTTTGGCAAAGGAAGGCAAAGGGGGGAAAATTGGGAAAACTGTATAGAATAACAATAAAAAGTAAAAGACAAAACCTGTGATAATGGGGAGGCTAATCAAGAAAGGCTGCTATGAAAAGGTGACCTTTAAATGAGAATGATAATGATCCAGGCCCTGGCTGGTGTGGCTGGATGGAGTGCTGGCCTGCAAACCAAAGCATCACTGGTTCAATTCCCAACCAGGGCACATGAATGGGTTACAGACCAGGTACCCAGTTGGGAGTGTGAGGGAGACAACCACACACTGGTATTTCTTTCCCTCTCTTTCTCCCTCCCTTCCTTTCTCGCTAAAAATAAATAAATAACATATTTTTAAAAATGGACTTCCTGGAAGTCTATTTCCTTTGCCAGATTGGGAAAGTTCTCCTTCATTATGTTTTCAAATAAGTTTTCAATTTCTTGCTCTTCCTCTTCTCCTTCTGGCACCCCCAAGATTCAGATGTTGGAATGTTTCAAGTTGTCCTGGAGGTTCCTAAGCTTCTACTCTTTTTTTTTTTTTTGAATTCTTGTTTCTTCATTCTGTTCTGGTTGAATGTTTATTTCTGCCTTCTGCTCCAATTTATTGATTTGAGTCCTGGTTTCCTTCTCTTCACTGTTGGTTCTCTGTGTTTTTTTCTTTATTTTACTTTTCATAGCCTTTACTTTTTCCTCTATTTTGCAACCATACTCAACCATTTCTGTGAGCATCCTGATTACCAGTGTTTTGAATTCTGTATCTGAAAGGTTGGCTATCTCTTCATTGATTAGTTCTACTTTTGGAGCTTTGATCTGTTATTTCATTTGGGCCAGATTTCTTTGTCTTGGCCCACCTGTTATGTGGTAAGGGGCAGAGCCTTAGGTATTCACCAGTGTGGGGCAACCCACATTGCTGCATTGTGGCACTGTATGTGGGCTAGGGGTCCGAGAGGGAACAATGCTGCTTGCTTGGCTCTGGGCCAGCTTTCAGTCACTTCCGCTGATACCCACAAGCAAATTGGGCCCTTCTGGTGCTAATTCCTGAGTGGGTGGGCTTGTGTATGTTCTTGAACCCTGTGGTTCTCTCCAACAAACTCTCCTGTGAGGCTGGGAGTTTCTCCTGTGATGTCAACCCTCACAGGTTTTTACAGTCAGAGGTTTTGAGGCTCTATTTCCTCAGGCTGGAACCCTGGGTTGTACGATCTGCCTCACTCCCCAGTTGTTCCTCCCAGTTTATCCAAACACAAATGTGGAATCACCAGCTGCCATCTTGCCCACCCAGTCCTCCAATTACCACCTTGCCACCTGTCCTCTCTGCCCTGACTACCCATCTCTGCCCCTCCTGTCAGTCTGGATAAATATTTCTTCTTTAACTCCTTGGTTGTTAGATTTCCATATAGTTCAATTTTCTGGCAGTTCTGGTTATTTTTGTGGTTAAATTTGTTGTTGTCCTTCTTTTGCTTGTGCATGGAAGCAAAGTATATCTACCAATGCCTCCATCTTGGCCAGAAGTCCTACAGTGAGTTTATTTTTTAATACACAGCTTAGTTTGCGAGAAAGTAAGTGAAATCCCAAAGGTGTAAAAACAGAAGAAATAGAATAGTAAACTGAAGACTGAGTGTGAAGTGTAAGCAAATGCAAAAATTGGGACTGCCTGAGGCAGCTCCATATATCAGAGTAGGGAATGAGAGACAAAGCCTTGGGCAATGGAACTGAATGAGCTAAATTTGAGAATCTCACTCTAAAACAGGATACCTGAAGGTGACTACAACCTTAGACAAGGGTGGCCCAGGAGAAATATTCATGCTAGGCAACAAAAGAAGCCTATCAAGAACTCTCGGTGGGAGGGGGGCTGGATTGGGAGTAAAAGGAAAAAAACTGTATTTGAACAATGATTAAAATAAAATTTTAAGAAAAGAAAATTTAACTCAATTTTTAAAGGACATTTTAAAGTGTTTAATTATTAAAATTTCACCTGTGAAAACAAACAAACAAAAAAAGAACTCTCTACACTGGCTCTTGATGGAGGGGAAAAAACAAAAAACAAAAACAAAGAAAAAGAGGAATAGCCACCTCTGAAATTTTTAACCCATGAATCTGGCCCCCTCAAGCCTGCAATTTAATCTTACATACTCCATATGGTCAAAGAAATTACAAACCAAGAAATTAAAGAGCTTGCTAGAGCCCTGTAGCTGACAGATACAAGCACATCTCTTGGCTGGGCCAGATCCATGTTAGAGAAAGCATCTCTAACATGGATCCCACCAATTAAGGTCAACAAAGTATGAGCCTCTTCTGTTCCTGAACATCTTGCAAGCAGAGATACTGACTGCCTCTATTCCAGGCTATGTTTTCAAGGCTCTGGATGGCCAGCAGCCTGGAAAGACAGAGGGAAGCTCTCCCTCCACAGAAAAGAATAGGTTTGTTCATTGTTCTGTAATAAAGATAATGTGTCCTTCTGGGGCAAAGGTCAGACTGGCTCATTGCTCATTATGAAAGAGTCATGGTCCCTAAGCTCAGCGTTTCTCTCCTGTAAAGCAACCCAGTACGATGCAGGCATCACCCAGCCCTCTTCTCCTACCATTCTGGGAATGTGGCAGGGGAAACCAACACCAGCTCGCTGCTTTCTGTGCTGACCCAGGAGTCTTGTATTCCGCCAGCATCCATGAGACTGGCAGCTTAGCTTCCTAGTTTACAAGTAGGATAAAATCTCAGACTCTTCACAGCTCTTTATGGTTATCTACTTGGAAGAAAAGAATATTAGATATCTAACTCATATTGTGCACAAAAACCTACTCCAAGTGAACTAAGAAGTTAATTGTGTTCAGATATTTCACGAAGAAACTTTTTTACTGACCAGCAGCCTGGAGCAAGGGACATAAAGGAAAGAATAAACAAATGGGACCTCATCAAAATTAAAAGCTTCTGCACAGCTAAAGAAAACAGTATCAAAATTAAAAGAGAACCAACTGTATGGGAAAACATATTTGCCAATGACACTTCAGACAAGGGTTTAATCTCCAAAATATATAGAGAACTTACACGACTGCACTCTAAGAAGACAAGGAATCCAATTAAAAAAGTGGGCAAAGGACTTGAACAGACACTTCTCCAAGGAGGACATACAGAGGATCCAAAGACACATGAAATGATGTTCAATATCACTAGCTATCAGAGAGATGCAAATTAAAACCACAATGAGATACCACTTTACACCAGTCAGAATGGCCATCATAAACAAAGCAACAAACAACAAGTGTTGGAGAGGTTGTGGAGAAAAGGAGACCCTAGTGCACTATTGGTGGGACTGCAGACTGGTACAACCACTATGGAAAGCAGTATGGAACTTCCTCAGAAAACTAAAAATGGATCTGCCTTTTGACCCTGCAATTCCACTGCTGGGACTCTATCCTAAGAATACTAAAACACCAATTCAAAAGAACCTATGCATCCCAATGTTCATAGCAGCACAATTTACAATAGCTAGATGCTGGAAGCAACCTAGATGCCCATCAGTAAATGAATGGATCAAAAAACTATGGTACATTTACACAATGGAATTCTATGCAGCAGAAAGAAAGAAGGAGTTCCTACCCTTTGCAACAGCGTGGATGGAGCTGGAAAACATTATGCTAAGCGAAACAAGCCAGGCAGTGAAAGACAAATACCATATGATCTCACCTTTAACAGGAACCTAAATAACAAAACAAAGAAACAAGCAAAATCTAACCAGACACTGAAATAGAGGACAGGGTGATGGTGACCGGAGGGGAGAGAAGAGGGAATTTAAGGGGACAGTGGGAAGGGTTCACAGGAACAAACTTAAAGGACACATGGTCATAGACTAAGGGGAGGGTGGTAATGGGAGGGAAGTGGGGAGGGTGGGGGGGGACTGGATTGGGAGTAAAAAGGAGAAAACTGTATTTGAACAATGATTAAAAAAATAATAATAATAATAAAAATACAGGACTCATGGGCACGGAATGGGGGGATTGACTGTGGGAGTTGGCAGGGGTATGGGGCAGGGGAGAGCCATGGGGAAAAAGGTGGGACAACTATAATGGCCCAACAATAAAATAATTTAAAAAAAAAGTTAATTGTGAATGGCAGAATTTTAACTTTTAGAAGAAAACATAGATAATCTCAGAAAAGGATTTATTGAACAAAACAATATCATAAAGGAAATAACTGATAAATTCGACTATATTAAAATAAAAGACTTTTGTTTGCCAAAATATTCCATTAAAAAAATTACTAAAACTGCCCTGGCTGGCATAGCTCAGTGGATTGAGTGTGGGCTGCAAACCTGTGTCGCAGGTTCAATTCCCAGTAATGGCACATGCCTGGGTTGCAGGCCACGACCCCCAGCAACCACACATTGATGTTTCTCTCTCTCTCTCTTCCTCTCTTCCCTCTCTAAAAATAAATAAATAAAATCTTTTTAAAAATTACTAAAACTCCCGAATTGGAAGAAGGTATATATGAAATATATTACTGGTAGAGGATACCAATGCAGAGTACATAGAGAAGTCTTAAAAAGCAATTTCTTTTTTTTTAATAATAGACACATACTTTTTTTTTTAAGATTTTACTTTTAGCCCTGGCTGGCGTGGCTCAGTCGATTGAGCACAGGCTGCGGGCCAGAGCGTTGCAGGTTCGATTCCCGGTCGGGGCGCATGCCTGGGTTGCAGGCCATAGCCCCCAGCAACTGCACACTGATGTTTCTCTCTCTCTCTCCCTCTGTTCCCTCTCTAAAAATAAATAAATTAAAAAATCTTTAAAAAAAAAAAGATTTTACTTTTAGAGAGCAGGGAAGGGAGGGGGAAGAGAGGAAGAGAAACATCAATGTGTGGTTACCTCTCACACACGCCCTACTGAGGACCTAGCCTGCAACTCAGGCATGTGCCCTCAGTGGGAATCAAACCAGCAACCCTTTGGTTTGCAGGCCTGGTGCTCAATCCACTGAGCCACCACAGCCAGGACTAAAAATCAATTTCTTAACAACCAAAAAAAAGGAAAAATGAGCAAAAAATACGTACAAGAATTTATCAGAAAATACAAATGACAGACATGAAAAGATATTCAATTTTATTAGCAATCAAAAATATCAATTAATTGCACAATGATATTATACATTATACTGACATGAATAAAAGTCTAAAATATTAAGCCTTAGTACAGTACTGGAAATTCTTATTACTATTGGTAAGAGTAAAATTTGGTATAATCACATTAAAAAACAATTTGGCATTATCTAGTAAAACTGAACATTTCATACACTAAATTCATCAGTTCTATTCCTAGGTATACATGCTGCAGAAACTCTTGCACATAAGGACCAAAATACATGTACAAAAATGGAAAACTTTAACATTCATCAACAGAGAATAGATAAATAAATTATGGATTATGCACAATTTATTTTCCAGTTAATTAATTTACTACTACTGTAAGCATGAACATGAATAATTTATAAACACTGACATAAATGATTATATTATATTAGATATATAATGTTGAGTAGGAAAAAAACAAGTTGCAGCAGATTCACTATGGCTCCATTTTTTAAACTATAATTTGTTTAGTGATAAATATTTAGATGGTAATACTATAAAGATAGAAGCAAAGGAGTTATAAAAATAAATCTCAAGATTGTGGCTACTTCTAGGGGGTAGGGAGGGATTGCAATCAGGAAGTATACAGTGCTGGCTGGGTGGCTAATTTGGTTGGAGCATTATTCAGTACAGAAAATGTTGTGGTTCGATTCCCATTCAGGGCATATACCTAGCTTGTGGGTTTGAACCCCTTTCAAAGCATATACAGGAGGCAACCAATTGATGTTTCTATTTCTCTCTCCCTTCATTCCTCTTTCTCTAAGAATCAATAAACATATCCTCAGCTGAAGATAACATTTTAAAAAAGAAAAAGTATATAGGCAACTTCAATAGTTCCAGATCTTTGTTGAGTGGAAGGTTCATAGGTTCATTTGATTATTGCTTCCTAAATTGTATACATATATCAAATATGGTCCAATGAAATAAGATAAAATGAACTGAGTAGTTAAAAAGAAAACTGACGCCCTTGCTGGTGTGGCTCCAGAAAAAGTGGATGGAGCATCAGCCTGAAAACCAAACAGTCACCAGTTCAATTTCCTGTCTAAGGCACATGCCCAGGTTGTGGGCTAGGTCCCCAGTAGGGGGCACATGAGAGGTAACCACACACTGATGTTTCTCTGCCTCTCTTTCTCCATCCCTTCCCCTCTCTATAAAAAATAAATAAATAGCTAAAGAAAACAATATTAAAATAAAAAGAGAACCAACTGTATGGGAAAACATATATGCCAATGACACCTCAGACAAGGGTTTAATCTCTAAAATATGTAAAGAACTTACATGACTCCACTCTAAGAAGACAAGGAACCCAATTAAAAAATGGGCAAAGGACTTGAACAGACACTTCTCCAAGGAGGACATACAGAGGATCCAAAGACACATGAAAAGATGCTCAATATCACTAGCTATCAGAGAGATGCAAATTAAAACCACAATGAGATACCACTTTACACCAGTCAGAATGGCCATCATAAACAAAGCAACAAACAAGTGTTGGAGAGGTTGTGGAGAAAAGGGGACCCTAGTGCACTGTTGGTGGGACTGCAGACTGGTACAACCACTATGGAAAGCAGTATGGAATTTTCTCAGAAAACTAAAAATGGATCTGCCTTTTGACCCAGCAATTCCACTGCTGGATTATATCCTAAGAATACTAAAGCACCAATCCAAAAGAACCTATGCACCCCAATGTTCACAGCAGCACAATTTACAATAGCCAAGTGCTGGAAGCAACCTAGACGCCCATCAGTAAATGAATGGATCAAAAAACTATGGTACATTTACACAATGGAATTCTATGCAGCAGAAAGAAAGAAGGAGCCCTACCCTTTGTGACAGCATGGATGAAACTGGAGAGCTTTATGCTAAACTAAATAAGCCAGGTGGTGAAAGACAAATACCATACGATCTCACTTTTAACAAGAACCTAATCAACAAAACAAAGAAACAAGCAAAATACAACCAAAGACACTGAAATAGAGAACAGGCTGACAGTGACCAGAGAGGAGAGGGGAGGGAATTTCAGGGGAATTTCAGGGGAAAAGGGGAAGGGTTTACAGGAACAAGTATAAAGGACACATGGACAAAAACTAGGGGCGCGTGCAAATGGGAAGGAGGTGGGAAGGGCTGGGTGTGTGGGCTGGGATGGGAGTAAAAGATAGAAAATTGTACTTGAACCATAATTAAAATAAAATTTTAAAAAATGAATAAATAAAATCTTTTTTTAAAGAAAGAAAACTGACAATTATGAGGGAAAGGGATGTGAGGTCAAGAGAAGAAGCACAGAGACTGGGGAAAGTGTACTGCAGTAGTCAAGGTGAGAGAAGGTGGTGGATCAAACTGTAATCGTCAGAGTGGGGATGGAAAGAAGGAGATATATTTGGGAGAGAGTGGCTTTCCTGGGAAGTTGACTCTGAGAAAGGTCAGGCTGAAGTAAGTTTATTATGCAGGGCTCACAAAATCAACACCTGTGAAAGGGAAGTAAGGGGAAAGGAAGGAAACAGCATGGCAGAAGGAGAAGGTGGGCTGTGGCGCAGTCTCAGTGAAGGCCTTGGCCAACTCCAGGGAGCACGGCACCTGGGATAACTTTTCAGAGTCATCCTGCATTACATAAGTGTGTCAGGCTTTGTATATGGGGTGTGACCTTGGGTGCAGTGGCTCTCTTCAGCTGAGGGCAATTTCCAGAGAGAACAGAGGGCTAAGATGTGGCAGCACATCCAGCAACTGGGGAAGAACTCCTCTGGTCCTAAAGAGGGCTGTAAGGGACAGCTTGCAGCATCAACTACAGATATCCATTTTTGCAATGTGACACTTCTTCATGGATTGAATGTGAAAGATGAGGAAACAGAGCTACTAATTTTTGCTATGAGAGTGGATGGGGACTGATATAGAAAGAAGAGGAGGAGGAGGTTTGGGAAACAAAAATCCAAAAAATATTTTCTGTGAAGTGTAAATTCAAGTTGTTTATTAGAAATTCAAGTGGAGATATCAAGTTACACAAGTAGTCAGATGTATATTTACAGAGTTCTAGGGAGAAGTCCAGACTAGAAACCCAAATTTAACAGACATGGCAAACAGATAGCTCTTTAAAGTTGAGACTGGATGCGATCATTTAGGAGGAATGTATAAACATAAAAGAGGACCACAGGCCAAACCTAGACCACTCTGACTTTAGAAATAGAGTAAAGGACAAAAGCCAGCAAAGTAGATAAAGAGGAACCTAGGAAATGGGGTTTTGTGGAAGCCAGGGGGGAAGTATTTCAAGAAACAGGGAGTGAAATTTATTTTCTGCCCAGCCAAGATGAAGGCATAGGTAAAAACAATTAGCTTCCTCGCACAACAAAAAGGATAACAACCAATTTAAAAACAATAAACAACCAGAAATACCAGAAAATTGAACTCCATGGAACTGCGACAACCAAGGAGTTAAAGAAACAAACATTCACCCAGACTGGTAGGAGGTGCAGAGATGGGAGATGGGCAGCCAAACAAATAGGATGCACAGCAAGGTGGCAGACAGCACAGGCAAGGCAGGGCTAGCTGAAGGAGAAACTAAAGACTCAAAACTAGCTCTAAAATACTTTGGGGACTGCAGCAGCAGGAGAAACTCCTAGTCTCACAGGAAAGTATGTTGGAAAGTGGGGCTAGAGTGGAGCAAGCTGGTGGCATTGTTTCCTCTCAGACCTCTCTGCCATAGACAGCACCACAACACAGTCAAGAGGGTTGCCCCACCCTGACGAATACCTAAGACTCCACCCCTTACAACATAACAGGTGGGCCAAGACAAAGAAATCTGGCCCAAATGAAAGAACAGATCGAAACTCCAGAAAAAGAGCTAAGCGACAAGGAGATAGACAACCTATCAGATGTGGAGTTCAAAACACTGGTAATCAGTATGTTCACAGAATTGATTGAGCTTGGTCACAAAATGAAGGAAGAAATAAAGTCTACCCATAGTGAAATAAAGCTAAATATACAGGGAACCAACAGTGAAAAGAAGGAAACCAGGACTCAAATCAATGATTTGGTACAAAATGAAGAAATAAACATCCAACCTCTGGCCAAGATGGAGGCATAGGTAGACACAGTGTGCCTCCTCGCACAACCAAGATAGGGACAACAATAATTTAGAAACAACATAACAACCAGAACTGACAGAAAATTGAACTGTATGGAAATCAGACAACCAAGAAGTTAAAATAGACCTGTTCACCCAGACCAGTTGGAGGGGCAGAGTCAGGCAGCCAGGTGTGGGTCATAGTGTGGAGAGCAGAGAGTGTTGGCACCAGGTGTGTAAGGCATCTGGGGCATACAAGACCACAGCAAGTGGACCCTGAGCACTCAAGCGGCAGCTGGCAGACCTCAGCTAAGGGGTGGCA
Organism: Phyllostomus hastatus; assembly: GCF_019186645.2. NCBI lineage: Eukaryota > Metazoa > Chordata > Mammalia > Chiroptera > Phyllostomidae > Phyllostomus > Phyllostomus hastatus. The sequence continues at coordinate 46,866,034 of NW_025334041.1, forward strand.
ACCAGCAGACCCAGCGAGGCCGAGATTGTGAAGCAAGGCACTGGGTGCAACCCAGGATCCCAGCACTGGGAAATAGAGTCTTGGGACACTGATTAAAAACACCTGTGGGGACTGAGGCACAGGGAGAGATTCCCAGCCTCACAGGAGAGGTCATTGGAAACTCCCACAGGGTGCACAAGCCCATCCACATGGGAATTGGCACCAGAGGGGCCCAGTTTGCTTGGGGGAAGCAGTGGAAGGGACTGAGGTCTGAGGGAGAGCAGAGCAAGTGCTGTTGTTCCCTCTAGGACCCTGCCCCCATCAACATCACAACCCAGCGACTGGGGTGCCCCACCCTGGTGAACACCTAAGGTTCCACCCCTCATACATAACAGGCGTGACCAGACCAAAAGGGGGGGGGAGATGGTTCAAACATAATTAAAAGCCCCAGAGCCAATACTTTTAAGCAACCAAGAGATAACCAACCTATCAGATGCACAGTTCAAAGCACTGCTGATCAGGATACTCACAGAATTGGTTGATTTTGGTCGCAAACTAGATGAAAAAATGCAGGCTACAATAAGTGAAATGAAGAAAAATGCACAGGGAACCAATAGTGATGGAATGAAAGCTGGGTCTCACAACAATAGAGTGGACCAGAAGGAAGAAAGAAATATACAATCAGAAAAGAATGAAGAAACAAGAATTCAAAAAAATAAGGAGAGGCTTAGAAACCTCCAGGACATCTTTAAATGATCCAACATCCGAATTATAGGGGTAGGAGGAGGCAGAAGGAGAGGAGGATGAGCAAGAAATTGGAAACTTATTTGAACAAATAATAAAGGAGAACTTCCCCAATCTGGCAAAGGAAATAGACTTCCAGGAAATCCATGAAGCGCAGAGAGTCCCAAAGAAGTTGGACCCAAAAGGAACACACCAAGGCACATCATAATTACTCTAGATTGCTCTACCCAGCAAAGCTTTCATTTAGAATGGAAGGGCAGATAAAGTGCTTCTCAGATAAGGTCAAGTTAAAGGAATTCATCATCACCAAGCCCTTATTTTATGAAATGGTAAAGGGACTTATCTAAGAAAAAGAAGATAAAAGAACATGTATAGTAAAATGATAGCAAACTCACAATTATTAACAACCACACCTAAAACAAAAACAAAAAGAAACTAAGCGAACAACTAGAACAAGAACAGAACCACAGAAATGGAGATCACATGGAGGGTTATCAACAGGGGAGTGGGAGGAGGAGAGGGGGGAAAAGGTGCAGAGAATAAGTAGCATAGATGGTAGGTAGAAATAGACAGGGGGAGGGTAAGAATAGTATGGGAAATGTAGAAGCTAAAGAATTTATGACACATGGACATGAACTAAAGGGGGGGAATGTGGGTGGGAGAAGGTGTGCAGGGTGGAGGAGAATGAAGGGGGGTAATGGGACAACTGTAATAGCATAATCAATAAAATATATATTTTTTAAAAAGAAACATCCAACTGGAACAGAATGAAGAAAAAAGACTTCAAAAAAAAAATAAGGAGAGGCTTAGGAACCTCAGGACAACTTTAAGTGTTCCGACATCTGAATCATAGGGGTGCCAGAAGGAGAAGAAGAGCAAGAAATTAGAAACTTATTTGAAAAAATAATGAAGGAAAACTTCCCCAATTTGGCAAAGGAAATAGGCTTCCAGGAAGTCAAGGAAGCTCAGAGAGTCCCAAAGAAGTTGGACCCAAGGAGGAACACACCAAGGCACATCATAATTATATTACCCAAGATTAAAATTAAAGAGAGAATCCTAGAAGCAGCAAGAAAAAAGGAGACAGTAACCTACTATGGATTGCCCATAAGACTGTCAGCTGATTTCTCAAAAGAGACCTTATAGGTAAGAAGGGGCTTGAAGGAAGTATTCCAAATCATGAGAGGCAAGGACCTACATCCAAGATTGCTCTATCTAGCAAAGCTATCATTTAGAATGGAAGGGCAGATAAAGTGCTTCTCAGATAAGGTCAAGTTAAAGGAGTTCATCATTACCAAGCCCTTATTATATGAAACGTTAAAGAAACTCATCTAAGAAAAAGAAGATCAAAAATACAAACAGTAAAATGACAACAAATGCATAACTATCAACAACTGAACCTAAAAAAAAAAAAAACTAAGCAAACAACTAGAACAGGAACAGAACTAGAGAAATGGAGATTATATCAAGGGTTTTCAGTGGGGAGGGGGAGGGGAAGAATGGGGGAGAAAAGTACAAGGAATAAGAAGCATAAATATTAGGCATAAAATAGAGGAGGTTAAGAATACTATAGGAAACAGAAAAAACAAAGAACTTATATGTATGACCCATGAACTAAGGGGGTGGGGGGAATGTTAGAGGGTTAGGGGTTGCTGGGCAGAGAGGGGATAAAGGGGAGAAAAAAACTGGGAAAACTGTAATAGCATAATCAATAAATATACTTAAAAAAGAAACAGTGATCAAGTGACAGATGCTATTGAAATCTCAAGTAAGGCAAAGCAAAGAAGAGCACTGGATTAGGCAGTTATGGAGGATACTGGTAATGTTGACAGGAACAGTATTTGTGAAGTAGTAGAAATATAAGCAGTGAATTGGGAAAAAGAGTTGAAACTGAGGAGGTATAGGAAGGAGTACAGACAATTTTTGCAAGAGGTCAATTGTAGCCATTTGAATCTGAGAAGCTAGGGTTGCTAGCTTTTCTAGTTTCTTAAGACAACAGAATTTTTTATAATATTAATTGTCTGATGAGTTGGTACATTGTTAAAGAGTGCAGACCAATACTAGGAGTGTCAAAAACACATTTAGGAGTCAAGTTCAGCCATCGGGTTTTAAGTATCCCACTGCCATTGAGAGGACATGCTCCTAAAAAGTAACTAAGTGTCATGGAAGAACATGCCAAAAGGCAGAAGAGTGAGTGCAGGGATACTTGGGGAGGCTGGAATGGGTAAAAAGTTGAGGAAGAGCCACTTAAAATGACCACAGAGAGGACTTTCTCAAGGTCAAGATTGGGGAAGTGAGAAACAAAATTTTTTTTGCAAACCCTGGGGCCATATAGCCTATCCTCCAATCTGGCACTGATCAACACTAACACCAACACCTTTTGATTGCTGTGTGGCCCTCTCATGAATGTTATTTTTTTTTAATTTCTGTTGTTTAATATTTTATTTATTTATTTTCAGATAGAAGGGAAGGGAGAGAGAAAAAGAGGGAGAGAAACATCAACCTATTGCCTCTCACATGACCGGGCCTGCACCCAGGCAGGTGCCCTGACAGGGAATTGAACCAGCAACCTTTTGGTTCACAGGCCAGCATTCAATCCACTGAGCCACACCAGCCAGGGCTCATTGATGTTATTTAGGTAGAAGTGCCAGGCTGTTAAAGGCTTTTATTCTAGCTTCTTTGAAGTTAGAATTTTATTCTGCAGGCAATGGGAAATCAGTGAAAGTCTTTGAACAAGAGAAAGATGTAATCCAAGTAGATTTTAACAAGATTATTTCTTCAACTGTGAACTGGACAGAGTCAAGCCAGGCTACTTTAGAAGCAGGAGGGCCACTTAGAGACTTCCAGTTAGACACTAGGAGATAAAGACTGACTGGGTGTGGGACATGAGAGAGAGAACAATAATGGTCAGGCTTCCAGTCTACATTATTTGAAGGTTGTGTGGGGAGTGGGGACAGGTGTCAAAGGGGGAGGTGACAAGGAGGTTAGGTGGGCTAACATGATAAGATAGCCAATAATTTGGATAGCACCAAATAGCTTACAAGTGCTTTCATGTTCATTATCTCATTTGCTCCATGAGGCATTAATGCCCATTTAAAAAATGGGAAATCAGAGGCTCAGAGAGGCTGAAAGATTTGCCCACAAGGTGACAGAGGATGATCTCTCCCACAGATGTCTTCACTCTGAAGTTTGGCAATGGCTTTCAGATACTTTTGGGTTCTTGATGGTCTGTGGGCAGAAGTCAGTCTGTGTTTGCCTTTCAAAAGTCATGCTCTGAAACTTCTGTTTCTTAGAGGGATTAGCTGGATTCCATTTCTTTGATGCTGGCTGGTTTCCTGTGATCCTTCTATGAGGCTAATAATTTGCATATGACAGCTAGAGTTAAAAAAAAAAGACTCTTTCTAACTCAGTTTTCTATTTGAAGAACATTTAGCATCCAGGTACACATGTACAGCCTCTCTAAAATAGAACATTAATTCTCTCAGTAAGATCTTTTTCATTATCTCAACCCCAAGTTGATAGGCCCAGGGTCTCAGTTGTGGAACCAATGTGTGGGGTGATCCCACTTTCCCAGATGACTTAAATATGGCTTTTTCCCTAGCATTAACTGAAAGAAACTTCCCCAAGAACTAAACTGGCAGCTATATTTGTAATTAATGAAACAAAGGCTGACTCTTAGCCAAACCAAAATGGTAAACCAAAAGAATCCACAAAGTATGTGGGTATGATGTTATCTTGCTGATGCAGTTTACCAAGTCTAAACATTTACTTAAACCTTTGGCTTCCTCCTAAGCAGGAATTTCTAAAATTTTGGAAGCAGCTTTACTTATAAGAAACCTTTATACTTTTCAGGTCTTTTGATTTTGAAAAGCTTGTGAATTCTAAGTGATTGAAACTCATTTTGAGTTAAATTAACAGCTGCCCTGATCATGTAATGAAGTGATGACAAATGATAAAAGTGCTTTCTAGAGTTTTATTTACTACAGATTTTCCCTTGCTATCAGAAAGTAGAGCATTCCTATGAAAACTTTCATGAGCAAAAATGTCATAAAACAGGAGTGTCCAACCTGTGGCCATATGTGGCCCAGAATGGCTATGAATGGAGCTCAACACAAAATCATAAATTTACTTAAAAACATTGTGAGATTTTTTTGTGATTATGTGTCTCAGTGCCACATAAAATAAACATACATACACTCTCACTATGTGTCGGCATATGTGGCTTCAGTTTTAAGGTGATATGCCGCTCCCAGTGTGTTATCTTCCAAGTGCAGACAGTAGAACTGACACTGCCAAATGTTGCATGTGCTCTTGGTGACTTAGCAAGGCAGAAATTATCAATAATATTTCAACCTACCATTGCAATGTTAGGCATTTAATGTTATTTAGAAGTCAGGTAAGCATTCTTATTTGATTATTGAAGGTGTTTCCACACCTCAGTGGTGCCTCACACACTGTCTGCTATACTTCACAATCAGCCCTCACCCTCACCCTGCATCAGCAGCCGAGAGGGCTGTGGAAGGATCCAAATCTTGCTTTATATTTTCTTGTCAATTAATTTTCATAATAAAAGTAAACAAAATCTTATATTATTATTATTTTTAATTCAAGCATGGCTTCTACAATGTCTCAAAAGAAAAAAGAACTCCCAAAAAGAAAAATTATGAATAAAAGAAGATTGTTCAGTGAAAAGTAGACAGATGACTCCTTTTTTGTTGAGGCAAACAGTAAGGCACTCTGCTTAATTTGTAGAGAATTTGTGCAAATTTTCGAAGACTATAATTTGAAAAGGCATTACACGCAAAAACATGCTGCCAAACTCAATGTGTATGAAGGATTGTGTTGTAAGGACAAAATAGTGGAAATTAAAAAAGTCTGTCTTCTCAAGAAAAGTATTTTCAAAAAAGTTACAACTTGAGTGGATTCCATTGTAAAAGCTAGTTATGTGGTGGCATATTTAATAGCAAAAATATCAACACCATTTATTGATGGTAAGTTTATTAAACAATGTATAGAAAGAGTGGCAGATAAAATTGGCCCTGACAAAAAGGGGATATTTCTAAAATCTGTTCATTTCACTAGACTATTGCCAGGTGAATTGTAGAAACTGTAAAATCTATTGAAAGAAGTTTGGAGAGTAAAGCTGCTAATTTTAAATTTATGCTTTGGCAATAGCACTGATGCTACAGATATAGCTCAACTTGCCATTTTTATTATTTTTACAACAAATATAACATTACTGAAGAAATGACTTCTTTAGTGCCATTAAAAGACACAACTAAATCAAAAGATTTATACAAGCAGTAAAAAATATGTTAAGGCAGTTTTCTTTGTCCGTTGTCAACACATCTGGTATAGCTATTGATGGTGCCCCAGTGATGGCAGGTGAAAGAGAGGGGCTTGTAAAATTAATAGAAGACAATTCAATTGCCACCCAAAACTCATGTTTGATGAAATATCATTACATAGTACATCAAGAAAATTTATGCATGAAAGCTTTAAAAATGGACAATGTCATGCAAATCATCATCAAGACTGTAAATTTCATAACAGCTAAGGGACTGAATCATCGCCAATTCCAGGAATTCCTTAAAAGTATTGATGCTGACTATGGCAACATCATTTACTTTTCAGAAGAAGGTGGCTAAGTTGAAGCCAAATGCTGAAAAGACTTTATGATTTGCAATCTTATTGAGTCATTTATGGTATCAAAAAAACAAATTTGTGCCCGAACTTGATAATGAAAACTGGCTTACAGATTTAGCATTTTAGTAGATTTAATTGCTCATTTAAATGAGTTAAACATGTGTCTTCAAGATGAAAACCAACTTATTTTAAACCATATATTTTAAAACCAACCATATTTTAAACCATAACAGTGATCCAAATGAAACTGAAATTATTGCAAGCTCAAATTAGGCAAACAATTTTATGCATTTCCACACGTTAGAGAAAGCAGTGAAAAATATGCAGCCTTGCTTTTCAATTTGATAAAGAATTTGAAAACAGATTTCAATATTTCTGAGAAAAGAATCAATATTTTGCTATATTTGTGACTCCATTTTTAGCTGACATAAATATCTTACCTGTCAATTTTCAAATGGAATGCTTGGTGCTGCAATCTGCATTCAACTTAAAGAAAAATTTCAGAAGATAGGGGCATAGGTAGATACACTTTGCCTCCTTGCATAACCAAAAGAAGGACAACAACAAATTTAAAAACAAAAAACACAGATCTGCCAGAAAATCAAACTGTATGGATGTCCAAAAATCAAGGTGTTAGAGAAGAAACATTCATCCAAGCTGGTAGGAGGGGTGGAGACAGGTAGGCAGGGCAGAAAGGATGAGTGGCAAGGTGGTGGATGGAGGATTGGGCTGGCAAGACAGCAGCTGGAGGTCCCACATTTGCATGTGGATAAACCAGGAGGAACAACTGTGGAGCCAGGCAAACTGTGCAACCCAGGGTTCCAATGTGGAAAATAAAGCCTCAAAACCTCCAGCTGTAAAAACCAGTGGGGCTTGTGGAGGTGAGAGTGACTCCCAGCCTCACAGGAGAGCTCATTGGAGAGACCCACGGGATACTGGAACATACACAAACCCACCCACCTGGGAGTCAGTACCAGAGGGGCCCAATTTGCTTGTGGATATCAAGGGAAGTGACTGAAAGCTGGCCCAGAGTCAGACAAGCAGCATTGTTCCCTCTCGGACCATTCCCCAAATACAGCGCCACAATGCAGCAATGTGAGTTGACCTGCCCTGGTGAATACCTAAGGTTCTACCCCTTACCACATAACAGAAATCCGGCTCAAATGAAAGAACAGATCAAAGCTCCAAAAATAGAACTAATCAATGAAGAGACAGCTAACCTTTCAGATGCAGAGTTCAAAACACTGGTAATCAGGAATGGTTTCTGGTTCACAGAAATAGCTGGATATGGTTGCAAGTGGAAGAAGTGAAAGCTATGCAAAGTGAAATAAAGGAAAATATAGACAGAGCCAACACTGAAGAGAAGGAAACCGGGACTCAAGTCAGTGATTTGGAGCAGGAGGAAGAAATAAACATTCAACAGGAACAGAATGAAGAAATAAGAATTCAAAAAATATGAGTAAAAGCTTAGGAACCTCTGGGACAACTTTAAGTGCTCTAATATCTAAATCATAGGGGTGCCAGAAAGAGAAGAAGAAGAGCAAGAAACTGAAAACTTATTTGAAAACATAATGAAGGAGAACTCACCCAATCTAGCAAAGGAAAGAGACTTCCAGGAAGTCCAGGAAGCTCAGAGAGTGCCAAAGAAGTTGGACCCAAGGAAACACACACCAAGGCACATCATAATTACATTACCCAAGTTTAAAGGTAAGGAGAGAATCTTAAAAGCAGCAAGAGAAAAGGACACAGTTACCTACTAAGGAGTGCCCATAAGACTATCAACTGATTTCTCCAAAGAGACCTTGCAGGTAAGAAAGGGCTGGAAAGAAGTATTCAAAGTCATGAAAGGCAAGGACTTACATCCAAGATGACTCTATCCAGCAAAGCTATCATTTAGAATGGAAGGGCATTAAAGTGCTTCCCAGATAAGGTCAAGTTAAAGGAATTCATCATCACCAAGCCCTTATATGAAATGTTAAAGGGACTTATCTAAAAAAAGAATTTGATCAAAACTATGAATAGTAAAATGACAAAAAGTCACAACTATCAACAACTGTACCTAAAAAAATAAACAGGAAGGAAAACATACTGAGCAAACAAGTAGAACAGGAACAGAACCACAGAAATGGAGATCACATGGAAGGTTATCAGTGAGGAGGGGGAGGGGTTATAGGGGAACAGGTAATAAGAAGTGTAAATGGTAGGTACAAAGTAACAGGAGGAGGTTAAGAATAGTATAGGAAATGGAGAAGCCAAAGAACTTATATGTATGACCCATGGACATGAACTAAGGGAGGGGGAGTGGAATGCTGGAGGGAAAGGTGGTGTAGGGTGGAGGGGAATAAAAAGAAGAAAGAAAATGGGACAACCGTAATAGCATAATCAATCATATGGATATATACTTTTAAAAAGGAAAGATTTTTTCATGTCTCCTTACTGGACTTTTATAGGTCCTATTTTCCCATAGACACCTTTCCCTTGCTTCACAATCACACCTTATTTGTGTCATCATTATTTGCCAGCACCTACATTTGCAAGCAACTGTTTTCAAGAGTGAAACACATTAAGAGTAAAATTAGAACCAAAATATCTGATGAGCACCTTAAGAACTCACTGAGAATCACAACTACTTCCATCAAACCAGATATTCATGCAGTAGCTCCTCAAATATAATGTCAAACATCCCACTAGTTTTATGTTGCCCTCTTTATTTTACTTTTATAATAAAAATATATTTAAAAATCCATGATATTTTATTACTTAGATATGTACATTTTCCATATTAGTGATTACAAACTTGGAACATGCTCAACAATTTTAAAAGATTATCGAAAGGGCCACTGCATAATTAGAGTTATTATGTGAGGACTTTTTTGTTTATTGTGACAGATATCATGAAAGTTATGCACAGAGCTTTTTTTTGTTCATCAGTTTTGGTTAGTGTTTGTGTATTTCCTGTGTTCTTCCAGTGTTTGGCCAGAGATGCCGGAAGACTGAACAGTCCTGGCATGAAACAAACAAGAAGTTACCTTGGGATACATCTTGCTAACGGATGCACAAAATAAACTGAGTTAAGTAAAGCACAGAAGCTCACAGACACAGGTCAAAAATATGGGGCTTGGCACTGAGATGCTGAGTGCCTGGCTCCCTGGGAAGAAGCTTGGTGGTACCACTCTCACTGCTCTAGGTGCATGCTGCTTCCACGAGGGTTTGCTGTGAAACAAATGCTGAATGCTGTTTTCCCTTTTTGCCCTTTTTCACTAAAGCAAAAGTCCTCTTTGATATCTTTCAGTTAGCAAAAGCAGGTACTAATATAGGTGCTATGTAAAAGTGAAGTGGCTTAATATGAACTTTGGAAAAGCAAGAGATACCTGTGTACAGATTTAGAAAGCAGTTAGATAATCAAAATTTGAGTTTTACTGCCATCTTGTGGTACATTTTATTGCAAATTTCAATGTCCTACAATACATTTGTTAGGTCCAGAGGGTTACCCTTAAAAACATTGTAAACCACCAGGTGGCTCAAGTGCTTAGTTTGCAGGAGCATTGTCCCATACACCATAAGGTTGTAGGTTCCATCCCTGGGTAGGGATGTTTTCCTCTCTCTTCCTCTCTCTGAAATCAATGAACATATCCTAGAGTGAGAATTTAAAAAACAAAAACAAAAAGCTTTGTAGAATGCAACATACAAGGACCTCCCATACTACTAACAGGCCAAGAAAAAAAATTTAACTTAAATGTGGAAAAGAGATCTCAACAGAAATCCTCTTAAACCACAGAGGCTTCTTACAGTAACTTTTAAACTTACATCTTCGAATTCTTACCATAATTACTCCACATAAGCTATTTATTTATCCTGGATAAATAAATACAATCCTGGCCAACCAATGTAATGGTCACTCTGTTTGGCTGTCTGGGTTCAAATTTTAGCTCAGAACTAGCAATGTGTGTTCTTGAACTACTTATGAAACACCTCCATGCTTCAGTTTCCTAATCTGTAAAACAGGGATAATAATCAAATGTACCTGACAGAGTAGTGTAAGAGATACTACACTCAGTACAGAAACTGGCACAAAGTAAATTCTCAATGGAAACATAAACTACCTTTATACTGGTAGATCACAGTGAGCTTAATTTGCATAGCCCCTCAGGATGCTGAACTACAAGAACAGACCCCTGTCTGATTCTATTAGCAAACATATCCTTAGACACAATGAAGACTCAAGGTTAGGTCTCTAGACACCAGAATTATCTAATGATTTAATAATTCTGGATAATTACCTAAAAGAACTGAAAACAGAGAATCAAACAAATGTTTGTACACCAACACTCACCAAACTATTATTCGCAATAGCTAAAAGATACAAACAACCCAAATGTCCATCTGCAGATAAATGAATAAACAAAATGAGAAAGGTACATAAAATGGAATATTATTCAGCTTTAAAAATAAAGGAAGTTTTGACACACAGATGAATGTTGAAGACATTATGCTAAGTGAAATAAGCTAATAATAAAAATACTGTATGACTCCAATTATATGATGTATCTAGAGTGGTCAAGTTCATAGAGACAAAAAGTGGAATGGTAGGGCTAGGGGGAATAAGGAGTTATTGTTCAATGGACACAGAGCTTCAGTTTGTGATGATAAAAAAGTTCTATGTATGAAACAGTGGTAATAATTGCACAACAATGTGAATGTACTTAATGCCACTGAATTGTTCACTTAAAGTTATTACAATGGTAAATTTTATGTTATATGTGTTTTACCACAATAAAAGAAAACAGGTAGGGCCAGAGCCCTGGTCGCACATTTCGCTTCCCCACTCTCTACCTTCATTACCTACAAATGCTGGCTGAGCAACTTTGGGGCAACGCCAGGGGCCAGGGACTCTATCCAGGTGCACAGGACTTAAAGGAGGCCCCAGAGCCTCTGTGTCACCCTCCCCTGCCACCACCACACACACACACAGGGCACCTTTTTGTTTTACCTTCTGACAGTTGGAGGGCAGACAAAGAGACAGTCTGGGAGAGATACCAGGGCTTGTGTACAATGGCTCTTCAACTCCAACCTGGGCCCTTCTTTTCTTCTGGGCCTGTCTGGGCCTGGGAAGTCATGGTTATACTTTTAAAAGAAGGGAAATATCAGAAAAGTGCACATGATTCTAATTTTCATTTGTGGATAGAGCAAGGAGTAATGTGAATAACTTCGGTGTCTATTGATTAACACTGAGATACAGTTTAAATGAACCAGTGAAGCAAAAAATAAGCCAGATCCAGAAACAGCTGTGGAACTAACCTCTGTCAGGGACTGGAAATCCATGACACCACTCAGCAGACTGAGAACTAAAAACTGCTCTTTTATGCTTTATACTCAGAATGTAACCAGGACTTAACATTTCTTTTTTTAACTTTATTTTGTTGTTCAAGTACAGTTTTCTGTCTTTTACTCCCATCCCAGCCCACACACCCAGCCCTCCCACCTCTCTCCCATTTTCACCTCCCTACTTTTTGTCCATGTGTCCTTTATATTTGTTTCTCTAAATCCTTCCCCTTTTCCCCTGAAATTCCCTCCCCTTTCCCCTCTGGTCACTGTCAGCCTGTTCTCTATTTCAGTGTTTTTGGTTATATTTTGCTTGTTTCTTTGTTTTGTTGATTAGGTTCCTGTTAAAGGTGAGATCATATGGTATTTGTCTTTCACCACATGGTTTATTTAGCTTAGCATAAAGCTCTCCAGTTTCATCCATGCTGTCACAAAGGGTAGGGCTCCTTCTTTCTTTCTGCTGCATAGAATTCCATTGTGTAAATGTACCATAGTTTTTGAATCCATTCATTTACTGATGGGCGTCTAGGTTGCTTCCAGCACTTGGCTATTGTAAATTGTGCTACTATGTACATTGGGGTGCATAGGTTCTTTTGGATTCATGTTTTAGTGTTCTTAGGATATAATCTAGCAGTGGAATTGCTGGGTCAAAAGGCAGATCCATTTTTAGTTTTCTGAGAAAATTCCATACTGTATTCCATAGTGGTTGCACCAGTCTGCAGTCCCACCAACAGTGCACTAGGGTTCCCTTTTCTCCACAACCTCTCCAACACTTGTTGTTTGTTGCTTTGTTTATGATGTCTATTCTGATTGGGGAAAAGTAGTATCTCATTGTGGTTTTAATTTGCATCTGTCTGATAGCTAGTGATATTGAGCATCTTTTCATGTGTCTCTGGATCCTCTGTATGTACTCCTTGGAGAAGTATCTGTTCTCTTTTTGTTTTAATACTGTTCTCAAAATAAAGAGCTTCTGCACAGCTAAAGAAAACAGTATCAAATAAAAAGAGAACCAATTGTATGGGAAAACATATTTGCCAATGATACCTCAGACAAGGGTTTAATCTCCAAAATATGTAAAGAACTTACATGACTACACTCTAAGAAGACAAGGAACCCAATTAAAAAATGGGCAAAGGACTTGAACAGACACTTCTCCAAGGAGGATATACAGAAAATCTAAAGACACATGAAATGATGTTCAGTATCGCTAGCTATCAGAGAGATGCAAATTAAAACCACAATGAGATACCACTTCACACCAGTCAGAATGGCCATCATAAACAAAGCAACAAACAAGTGTTGGAGAGGTTGTGGAGAAAAGGGAACCCTAGTGCACTGTTGGTGGGACTGCAGACTGGTACAACCACTATGGAAAGCAGTATGGAACTTCCTCAGAAACTAAAAATGGATCTGCCTTTTGACCCTGCAATTCCACTGCTGGGACTATATCCTAAGAACACTAAAACACCAATCCAAAAGAACCTATGCACCCCAATGTTCATAGCAGCACAATTTACAATAGCTAGGTGCTGGAAGCAACCAAGATGCCCATCAGTAAATGAATGGATCAAAAAACTATGGTACATTTACACAATGGAATTCTGTGCAGCAGAAAGAAAGGAGTCCTACACTTTGAAACAGCTTGGATGGAGCTGGAAAGCATTATGCTAAGTGAAATAAGCTAGGCAGTAAAAGATAAAAACCATATGATCTCACCTTTAACAGGAACCTAAACAACAAAACAAAGAAACAAGCAAAATATAGTCAAAGGCACTGAGATGGAGGACAGGCTGACAGTGACCAGAGGGGAAAGAAGAGGGAATTTCAGGGGAGAATGGGAAGGGTTTACAAGAACAAATTTAAAGGACACGTGGACAAAAACTAGGGGGAGGGTGGTAATGGGAGGGAAATGGGGAGGGAAGTTGCTTGGGTGGGCTGAGTTGGGAGTAAAGGGGAGAAAACTGTAGTTGAACAATGATTAAAAGAAAAAAAAATTTTTAATTACTTTTAAAAAATCAAACAAACAAATAAAAAAAACTCTTGCTGGTTTCAAACTGGCCAAACTGGTTTTTCTGGTCTTGCTGGCTGCAGCAGGCTGAAGGGCACCTCATTTTGCTTTTCTCCCTTCCTATTCAGCACTCAGTCAGCCTCAAGTCACTCTCCCCAGGGCTGGCCATGCATTCTCCCTAGAGCTAGTCAGGGCCTTGGGTGTATGATCTGGGCCTTCCTAAGTGAGCGCTCTCCCCCGGTTAACAGCCCTGGGCTCTGGGCCACCTGCAGTGGGTGTGCTCTCCCCCAGTTTACAGGTGTGGGCTCTGGGTCTTCCACAAAGCACACCCTCCCCAGTTTACCCGTGGCCACACGGGCTCACGGCCAGGCTGCCTTTGGTCACACAGGTTCACACATGCACTCTCCCCAGGGCTATATGTGGGTATTCACAGCCCCTGTGTGTTTGCCACTTAGTCCTCACTTCCCTCTCTGTGACTTCATGCAACCAGGTCTCTCACAGTGCTGCTCAGACCTTGTTGGCCAGGGAGGGAGCGGTTGATCCAGCTCTCTCCCAAGAGCCCTGTGTCAGACCCGGGGAGCGGGGAGTGCTGGGCCTGGGGCTGCAGCCTCCCTGGTCCCTGTACTGATCCCCAGGGCCGTTATTGTCCTGAAGCACTCTCCTTACCATCTGGTTTTTCAATGTCCACTGCAATTTTTGATCTCCTATTTTCATATATGCCCTGGTACTGTTGGCGGTTTGCTCTGTTCCTCTGTAGATTGGCTAGGTTTTTCTCCCATGTGTAGTGAGAAGTGGGATCTGCTCCCTCCTACCACGCTGCCATCTTCCCTCCCCCAGGACTTAACATTTCAATTAAGTGATAAAGGGTGTGTATTCTGCTTTTTCTTAAGGCTGCAGCCAACCCTCTGTTTTCTTTTTTTATCTTTTAAATTTATTTTTTTATTGTATTTTTCCATTACCATTTATTCCTCTTATACTCCACTCCCCAACCCCGCCACACCACCACCCCAAAGTCACCATACTGCTGTCCATGTCCATGCATCCTTTTTCCTTTGTGCTCGATCCCTCCACCCCATAATCTCCCTGCCAGAGCTGTTAGTCTGTTCTCTATCTATGAGACTGCCTCTATTTTGCTCCTTAGTTCAGTTTGTTCATTAGATTCCAAATATAAGTGAAATCATGTTATAGTATGTAAATAAAGCCCTGTGTTTTCGTTTGGCTGCTTGGTGCCAGCCAGGAGGATCCACAGGTATCAGTAGTAAATCCACAAATTCCTGTTTGAAGAGAGAGAGAGCACCAAAAGAAGGGGAGGAAGCTCCAGAAGCGGCAGAGTCATACTCCCTCAGCCCCCTCCCTTTCCTGTGCTCTCTTCTCAGGAAAAGCAGCTCTTCACATTCCCCTCCCCCTGACCTCTTTGATCTGCTTTCTCTCTCCATCCTTATAAAAGCCTCTGCATCCATTGAGTTTGGAAAGATGGTTTTTGAGAACAAAAATTCCCACAATCTTCATGAATTGCCAGCAACTCAAATAAACCACTTTCCTTCTCCTCAGCACCTGTGTCATGAATTTGGCTTTCACAATGACAGGTAGCCTGGACCTCGGTATGGGTCTTCTCACAGTTACAAGAATAAGTAATCTTACCTGTAAAAGAAACCATAAAGAACAAAATCAAACAGTCCCTTCCCCAAAACTTTACCAAGAAACAGTTGGCTTGGAAAAAAACAGAAATTTCTCCCAGCTTTTTTTTATCTTACTTTTTGTTGAGGTAACATTGGTTCATAATACTGTATAAGTTTAAGGCGTACAACATTATAAATTACATCTGTATGTGCTACATCATGCTCGCCACCAAAAGTCTAGTTTCCATTCGTTACCATACAGTTGAGCTCCTTGTTTCATCCTCCCTCTACCTCCCACTCCCCACTGGTAATCACCAATCTGCTATATGCCTCTCTAAGTTTGCTTTTGTTTTGTTTTGTTTCTGTTTTTACATTCAACATATGAGTAAAATCATATGGCATTTGCTTTGACTCCTTTGTCATAAACTTGTTACCCACATAGATGTGGGTTTATTTCTGAGCTCTCAGTTTTGCTCCCTTGATCTGTGTATCTACTTTTCTGCCTGCACCATACTGCTTTGTAGTATAGTTTGATATCAGGGAGTGTGATAACTCTGGCTTTGTTTCCCTCCCCGCCCCCCTCAGGATTGCTTTGGTTGTTTGGAGTCTTTTAAAGTTCCATACACAGTTTAGGATTTTTCATTTTACTTCTGTGAAAAATAATGAGGATTTGACAGGAATTGCATCGAATCTGTAGTTTGCTTTAGATGATATGGAAATTTTAACAATGTTAATTTTTCTAATCCCTGAACGTGGAATGTCTTTCCATTTCTTAGTCTTCTTGAATTTCTTTCAACACTGTCTTACAGTTTTCAATGTCCAGGCCTTGCATCTCCTTGCTTAAATTTATTCCTAGGTATATTTTATTTTTTGTTTTAATTATAAATGGAATTGTTTTCTTAATTTCTTTTTCTCATTTTTCATTGCTGGTGTCTAGAAATGTAACAGATTTTTGTGTATTGATTTTGTACCCAACACTTTTACTATATTTGTTTATTATTTCAAATAGTTTTTGGTGGAGTCTTTAGGGTTTTCTATATATAAAATCATGCCATCCACAATTGGTGATGGCTTTACTTCTTCCTTTATAATTTGGATGTCTTCTACTTCTTTTTCTTGCCTTATTGTTCTAGCTAGGACTTCTAATACTTTGTTAAATATTAATGGTTACAGTGGGCATCCTTGTATAGTTCCTGATCTTAGAGGAAAAGCTTTTACTTTTTCACCATTGACTATGGTATTAGCTGTGGGTTTATCCTATATGGTTTTTATTATGTTGAGGTACACTCCTTTTATACCCATTATATTTACAATTTTTATCATAAAGGAATTTGAATCTCGTCAAATACTTTTCCTACATCTATTGAGATGATTATATGATTTTTATTCTTCAATTTGTTACTGTGATATACCACACTGATTGATCTGTGAGTGTTGAATCATCCTTCATCCTTGGAATAAATCCCATTTGATTATGGCCTATGATCCTTTAATGTATGGTTGTATTAGGTTTGCTAGTATTTTGTTGAGAATTTTTAATCTATGTTCATCGGATATATTGGCCTATAATTTTCTTTTTAGTGTGAGTTGTCTTTGTCTGATTTTGATATTTAGGTAATAGTAGCCTCATAAAATGAATTGAGAAGTGTTCCCAACTCTTTGGGTTTTTGGAAGGCTTTGAGAAGGAGAGGCATTAAATCTTCTTTGAATATATGGTAGAATTTACCAGTGAAGCTGTCTGGTCCTGGACTTTTGTTTCTTTGGGAGGTTTAGATTACTGTTTCATTTGATTACTATTAGTTATTGGTCTATTCAGATTTTCTAATTCTTCATGATCAATCTTGGAAAGTGGTATGATTCTAAAAATTTACTCATTTTCACTAGCTTTTCTAATTTGTTAGCATATAGCTGTTTATCATTGCCTTTTGTTATCCTTTGTATTTCTGTGATATTCATTATAACTTCTCTTTCATTTCTAATTTTAATTATTTGAACCCTCTCTTTTGGGCAAGAGCCCTCTCTTGCAAGTCTAGATAAAGGTTTGTCAATTTTGTTTCTCCATTTGAAGAACCAATTTTTAGTTTTATTGATCTTTTCTACTATCCTTTTAGTCCTTATTTCATTTACTTTCACTCTGATTTTTATTATTTCTTTCCTTCTACTGACTTAGGGCTTCATTTGTTCTTCTTTTTCTAGTTCATTTTAGGTATAGGTTAGATTACTAATCTGATATTCCTTCTGTTTCTTGGGTAATCCTGTGTATTGCTACAAACTTCCCTCTTACAACTGCTTTTGCTGTCCCACAGATTTTGGTATGTTGTATTTTCATTTTCATTTGTCTCCATGTATTCTTTTATCTTTCCTTTGATTTCCTTGTTGACCCAATAGTTGTTCATGAGCATGCTGTTTAATCTCCACATATTTGTGATTTTTTCCAGTTTTCTTCTTGTAGTTGCTTTCTAGTTTCTCGCTGTTGTGGTGGGAAAAGATTCTTGATATGATTTCAGTTTTCATTAATTTATTGAGACTTGTTTTGTGTCCCAATATATGGTCTACTCTTGAGAATGTTTCATGTGCACTTGAGAAGAATGTATATTCTGTTGTTTTGGATAAAAAGTCATATATATAATGGGTATTATATACGTGTGTGTGTGTATAAATTACATCTGGTCTAGTATGTCATTTAAGGCTGCTGTTTCCTTATTGACTTTCTGCATAGATGATCTGTACATTGCTATAAGTAGGGTGTTAAAGTCTCCCACTATTGTTATGTTGCTGTCAATTTCTCCCTTTAGGTTTGTTAATAGTTGCTTTACACAGTTTGGTTTTCCTATGTTGGGTGCATATATATTAATAAATGTTACATCTTCTTGATGGATTGTCCCCCTTATTATCATATAATGCTCACATTTGTCTCATCTGACCCTTTTTCTTTGGCTTGCAATTTATTTGGTCTGAAATAAGTATAGCTATACCCTCTTTGTTTGGTTACCATTTGCTTGGAGTATCATCTTTCACACCTTTACTTTGAGCATATGTTTGTCTAGAACTGACATGAGTCTCTTGCAGGCAGTATATAGTTGGATCTTGTTTTCTAATCCATTCAGCTATTCTGAATTGGATTGCTTTTTGATTGATGAGTTCATCCCATTACATTTAGGGTAATTATTGATATGTGAGGGCTTACTACTGCCACTTTATCTTTTGTTTTCTGTTTGTTCTCTATCTCATTATTTCTTTTCCCTGGTGTTTCTTTCTGTTTGTTATTTTAGTTTGATGGTTTTCTATGACATTTTTCTCATTTTTCTCTCTTCTTATGTTTTGTATCTCTGCTCTACATTTTTATTTTGTGGTTACCATGTAGTTTATGTAAAATGTCTCATAGATAAAATAGTCCTTTTTTTCTGCTGATAGCATCTTATCTTTATTTGTCTGTATAGGTTCCATCCTTTTCCTTCTCCTCTTTTACATATTAGTTGTCAGAAATTATTCCTCTTTAGATTTGTTACCAAATTGAAATAGCTATAGTTATCTTAAATTTTTCTTTCTCTTTACTTTCTGCTGCACTTTAGTGTTTAACGCTCTAGTCTGAAATGCCTTTGCATTGGCCCAGCTTTTTGAAAATATCTTGCAATGAGGCACATCTTAAAAAATGTCTAACCCAGAATTTATTGATCACCTATTTTCAGATACTGTACTGGGACAATTTTTATGGATATTATCTTGTGCTGCATAACGAGTTACTCCCAAAACTTTGTGGCTTAGAACACCAATAATTGTGTATTATTTGTCACATTTTCTGTGGACCAGGAATTCAGAGGGCACAGTAGGAATGGCTTATCTCTGTTCCAGGCTGCTTGTGACCTCAACTGAAACATTGGAAGGCTGGAGGCTGAAATCATTTCAAGACTCTTCATTCTCATGTCTGGTGGTAGATGCTGGCTGCTGACTAAGGGCAAGCTCAAACACTTGTATGTGGTCTTGCTATGTAACCTGGGCTAGGATTGAATGGCAAGCATCCCAAGACAGAGAACCAGTGAAAACCTTACTGCCTTTATGACCTAGCCCTAGAATAAATCACTGCAGCATCACTTTGACTACCTTCCATTGATGGGTGCATGTCTGCCAAAATTTTATCCAAGAGAAAGGAACACAGACCCCACCTATCCCGGTGGAAGAGCACTTAGGAAATGATATGTGTCCATACAAGTTGGTGTCACATCTTCAGAAAGCACAATTTTGCACATTGTGCTTTATCTGTGTTTATCATTTTTTAAAACCTATGAGGTAGATATTATTAGCCATTTTTTAATATTACAGGCTCAGAAAAGTCTCAGAGAAGTAGGTTTCCAATGTCAGACACCTAGTAAGTGGCAGCAAGGGACTGACCCCTGTGTCCAATCTCTTAACCCCAAACTGCCCTTCCTGCTTAAGGTTATATTGCCTTATTGACAAGTATATATATACTAGAAGTTCATGTTTCAGGTCTAATTATGAATATGAACAAGTTCTTAGAGGAAAAATGATTTATTATTATAGGAAGATTAGGTCCTTTGCTCTTTCTATACTCAGGATGGAGTTTCAGAAGCAGGCTGTAGAGAAATATTATATCAGGTTAAATAGTACAAAGTACACAGGCAGTGCAGAGTAGACATGAATGGGCTTCATGGGCCCCCAAAGAATAAGCCCACGTATCTGTGGTAGCCAGCCTCCAAGATGGCCCCCAATGATTCCCAGCTCCTGGTATTCACACCTTGTGTAATCTCCTCCCACACTCTACCAGGGTTGGTCTGTGCGACCAAGAGCATATGTTAGAAGTGATGATGTGTCACATCCAACATGTGATTTTAAAATACTGTGACTTCTTGCCCTGGCTAGTGTGGCTCAGTGGGTTAAGTGCCAGCCTGTGAACCAAAAGGTTGCCTGTCTGATTCTCAGTCAGGGCACATGCCTGGGTTGCAGGTCAAGTCCCCAGTAGGGGGCGAGCAAGAAGCAACTGATCAATGTTTCTCTCCCTCTCTTTCTCCCTCACTTCCCCTCTCTCTAAAAATGAATAAATAAAATTTTAAAAAAGATAAAAATAAAATACTGTGACTTCTTTATTGGGCTTTTCTTTCATTACTCACAGAAAAAAGCCAGCTGCCATTTTGTGAGGACATTCAGATAGGCTATGGAAAGTCAACACAGCAAGGAACAGAGACCTCTAGTCAAATGCCAACAAAAAATTGAAAACTGCCACCAATCTAAGTGAATTTAGAAGCAGGTTCTCTAGCCATAGTCAAGCCTTGAGATGATGGCAGCCCCAGTGAACAACCAAGTCACTTCTGGATTCCTGACTCTCAGAAACCACTGAAGATAACAAGTGCTTACAGCATTAAACTGCTACTTTTAGGGCTCATTTGTTACATAGTAATAGTATCGCTACAGTTGAAGAGTGAGAGCTTTGGAGACAAACACCTGCTTTTAAATTCTGGTTCTACCACTCCCTGGGCAAATAGCAGGATCTCTGTGAGCCTCAGGTTTCTCCTGAGCAGAAATGAGGATGACACTCCAAAGGCTGAGTAGCGATAAAAAAAAAAAAAGAAGAAGTTAACACAGGGAATATTCTGCTTCTTCCTTCTTAATAGTTTAAGCCAAAGTTAAGAATTTCCTCAGAGCAAGTTTCTCTCTGATAGTGACAGGCGATAATTGTACAACCAGCATTGAATGACAATAATAATAATTGCTTATTTCATGCCAGACAATGAAGGTTCCAAGAACTTAAATTTCAGGTACAAATCTCAGATACTATCACTTCAGCTATGTTTTTACTCTTTCTACAGATACATGTGAAAGATTGTAGTATTAAGAGTAACATATACATGTTCAAATTTTGTTTTACAGACATGATATTTTAAAACCCCTCTGTGTTCTGACTGGTGTGGCTTAGTTGGTTGGGTATCATTCCACAAAGCAGAAGGTCACCAATTAGATTCCTGGTAAGGGCACATGCCTAGATTGCAGATTCAGTCTCAGTCCTGATGTGTGGGAGAGGCACTCAATCAATGTTCTTCCACACATCGATGTTTCCCTCCATCTTCTTCTCTCTCCCTTCCACTCTCTCTAAACATAAACAAATAAAATCCTTTTTTAAAAACCCTGTCTGTTTATAGTACAAGAAAGTAATTATTAAACAAGGCACACTGAACATAGTTTAGCTGTTTTCTATTCAAATAATCATTCAATAATCCACAGACAAGCATTTTTCAGGTATCAGTTTTAGCCAAGATATTGTCCTAGGCATCATGAGGTATGACAAATAGCTTAAGGAATCATCTCTGACTTTTAGGAATTTTTAAACTTTTTAAGATAAAATAACACAAAAACCTAAATACTATAAGTGAGTGAAGTTGCAAGGAGGTAAATGAGTAAATAACACAGCAAACTAGATTGATAATGAAGATATACATATCTGGACCTTAATCTTAGATTTACTGTTTAGTAGCTTTGTGGAGTTAGGCAAAATCTCAACTTCTTTCTTCATCTATAAAATTGTGCTAATCAGATATAGGTGAATTGGATGACTCTTATGGTTGTTATAATCACCAAATTAGGAGACAGACAGAGAGAGAAAGAGAGCGAGCTTGATATAGAAAGAACGCTCCGTTTTTAATATGTATAATATGTGAAGGTATTTATGTGGAGGTTACAAGCTATTAAAAAGAAAGAGATAAACCAGACTGGAATATGGAATGTTCTAGGAGATATTGAGAAATGGTTCTTAAATTTGCCTGAAGACCAGGCCAGCTTTAAATGTGCAAGGAGAAAATCAGGATGAGATGGAAGGACCCTATGGGGGAATTAGAACAGCCTTGACATCTTCCTGCCACCAAGACACTGTCACCAGTAATGATTCCACTCTGCTAAATCTCAAATACCAGAACAAATCCTAATAATGGTAAAACCTTATGTAACACTAAAGACCTCACATTTATTAGTTCAATTAATCCTAACAACACTATGACATAGTTCCATGGTGACTGACCCATTCTACAAAGAAGAAACAGAATCTCAGAGACCTTAAATAACTTGTACAAGATTATGCAGCTAGTGATCAGCAAAGCTGGACCTTGGACCCCAGCAGTTTGGCTCCAGACTCTGGGCTCTTAACTTCTATATTAAACTTCCTCTGGTTCATCATCTATACATTTCTCACTCTACTTAACATTTTCACACCACCTAGCCAAATCTCAAGACACCAAACAGAAATCTTGTAGGAAAGGTAAACTAATTTTAAATTAGCTCAAGTTAATATTAAATCAACAAAAATATCTGGAATAGTCCCAAAGTAATGATTCTTAACCTTTAGGGGTCAGAGACTCCTCTGAAATTCAGACAATTAAGTGCGCTCTTCCAGAAAAATGTCCATACACACAAATATAAAATGTACATAGAATTTCACGGAGTCCCTGATGCCCAGGGAGGGGCCCTAAGCTGACACCCCTTTATCTCACAACTTTCCAAGCCAAATAAATCTCCCCTCCAAGTGCAATGGTCTGAGGATCTCGCCTGGTCCCAATGTCACTCCATTAGCACAGGCAATCCAGGGTGCTGGGGCAGGGAGCTGTTCTGCTTACACATATATTCAAATCACAAACTTTCTCTTCAGCCGTGTACACATCTGAGTTTTTAATGAACCACCTGGTCTAGGAATGCTGATGCTTTCTTGCTGCCAGTGTGCAGGGAGCAGCCTCTGGGTGGGGCTTTTTGGGAGGAAGACTGTGTGACCAGGAAGTACTGCTACCACCCTCCGTACTGTCAGGTGCCTCTGGCCTGGAGTAGTGAGAACCCATTTCCAGTGCAGGGGCCAAGATGAAAACAGAATTAATCTAACTCTGGTCCTACCCTCAAGCAGTCCTGCCCCATGTGTACTGGGCAGATCAAAAGCATAATAAATAGTTTTTCTCCCTTCATTCTAGCTTTAGCAGTAGTATTTTTCTCCTCTCTAATTTTCTTCTATGAAAGGAACAAAATACAGAAAATATGGCACAATATTAAAGAATGAGTTTAGGAGACAGACACAGGTTCAAATCCTAGCTTCACCACTTACTCAGGCAACTTACTTAGCATCTCTGAACCTCTGACTTCTATTCTATAAAGTATGAACACTAATGTTTATATTGCAGAATAGTGAGTATTAAATATGACAATACACTTAAGTTCCTGGAATATAATAAGTACTTAAGAAGCAGTCACTAAAACCAGACTTCATGGTGTTTCTGGGTATCAAATTTCCACTGAGATTAGTAACTCCCATAGATGGGTGGTACATTTAAGTCCTTGAATATTAAGACCCATTGTGATCTCAGGGATACATAAAAGATTCATTAATCCTAAACCCTCTAGTCAGAAGCCGTTACTGCTTCCTTAGATTTCTCACCATTGCTGGTACAGAGCTTGGTGAACAACTGAATGTTGGCAGGTATGCATGGAACAGAGGTATTCTGGGAAATCCAGGATATCCTTAAGACAGAAACAATGTTAGATCATAACTTCCTTACAGAGTACTCTGTGCAGGGGACAGGCTTGGTCTTTGGGTGTTCTGTAATCCTTTGGTTCTCTGAAAAAAGCCAGCTGTAAAGAACCTTTGGGTAATATCTTCATCTCTCAGCTTAGAGATGAGGAAAGGCCTTGGAGAAATCACTGGATTTATATACATCCTGCATCTTCAAAGCAAACACACAGAAAAGAATTTGAAAATTTACAATGACAAAATAGAACCTAGGATTGAGGAGAAGCAGATATGATAACACTAAAATGTGCTGCAGTTGTAAATTTCAATCTACACTTCTTGAATAGAAAGACAGTAGGTTTCATAGCTGTCATCAGAAAACAAAAACAAAAACAAAAACAAAAAACATGTGTCAATTGTAAGGAAAGTGAGAACTCCTTCCTGACACTAAATTTTGGTGAAAATTTCTCATATGGAATGACCATAAGAGAGTGGAGACATGCCAGGTACTGTTTTATAGTAAATAAATGGTTTTCACGTAGCTCTGTATTATAATAACCTGAAATAAAGCACCACCTCAAGGGAGATGATCAGTGAAGGGGTTCAGAACAGGCCTCCCCAAGATGTGCCACTTTGGCATGTGGATTGTTTTGAACTGAAGGCAACAAAGACCCTACGAGCTCAAGAGAAACTTTTACTTCTTCCTTTTAAAGAATTTCAGTGAGAGTTATTACCAGAAATAATGTTTTATGACTTCTCTGTATGGCAGGGCAAATATGTAATTACTAAACATCTGCTCTTCTTATTGTCCTGTGAATTACTTTCCTCCTTTCTGAGTCCCCACACTCTTATCTCATTCCTTGGCTAAGATAGCATATATGTTCCCTTAGTGTCTTCAAAAAGTCATTATCATGAGAATTAAAGGTAGGGGAAAAATATTTAAGATGAAAAATACTAGATGCTTAAGAGACATAACCATATTCAATGCAGGAATATGGTTAGGCAGGAATATTTTTGGGTGGTGAAGAAAAACATTATAAGACATTTTGGTTATAGCCTAAGAAATTTGGACATGGAGTGATTATTGTTACATATGATAATGGTACTGGGCTGAGTAAAAAACAGAAAGAGTTCTTTTATTTCTTAATTTATTTTTGAAGAAGTACCCTGAAGTATTTAAAGGTAACTTTGAATGGTGCATATATATATACACACAGACGTGAATTACATTTGACAAAATGCTAAGCAGTATTGAAGTTAGACGAGGGATACATGAGCTAGTATAGATTCTACTACATGTTTGAATATTTTTAAAATAAGAAGTAAGGAAAGGAAGACAAAAAGGAAAATCTCAGGGGAGCATACACCCTACATGTGCCAGGGAGAAAAGCCTGCAGTCTACACTGAGCACACCAGGCTGAGAGGAACGAACTTGTTATGGACTGAATTATGTCTGCCCAAAAATTCATATAAGGAAGTCTTAACCCTCAGTACCTTATAATAAGACCATATTTGGAGATAAGGTCTAAAATGAGGTCATTAGGCTGGGCCCTAATCCAGTCTGACTGGCATCCTTATAAAAAGAGGAAATGTGGACACAGACACACACAAGTAGATGATATGAAGACACAGGGATAAGACAGCAGCCATCTACAAGCTAGAGAGGCCCTCAGAAGGAACCAAACTTGTTGACAGACAACTTGATCTTGAACTTCTAACTTCCAGAAGAAGCTGAGAACAATACATTTCTGTTGTTTAAACAACCCAGTATGCTGTTCTTTGATAAGGCAACCTCAGAAAACTAATACAGAACTTGTTGATTTGCCACCAAAGCCCAGGGGTCTTTTCCCATATCCCCACCCCAGCCCTGTACCTTGGCACTGCAGTCTGGGAACTGCAGAATCCACATCAGGCAGAGCATGACAGCAAGGCCCAGTCAACATGGCAAAGACCTTTGTCTCATCAGAAGGCCGATGCCCTGAACAGGGTGTGGGCACATACTCTGCCGGGTCCCAGAGACTGTGCATTTGAACAGCTGCAACCCAAGTCTGACCCATGCTGGCCCTTTACCTTTCCTAAGTGCTTTCTGGTTTTTCACTTAAAAATTAAGAAGGGGTGTGTGTGTGTACATGTGAATGTATGTACTTGTGTGTTGGGGAAGAAAGACTCTAGCAATAAAATCCTGTAGCTAACATTTCATTTATACTAATAAGAATTAATATTTAACAATATGCTACCATATTGATTGTTAAACATTTAAGTAACTTCATCCTTGCTGATAAATAGCAGTACCCTTCTCCATCACTTCCACCCCTCTCTAAAAACTCCCCATCTTCCAGCAGCTAATGAGTTAATGCCTGGCATCCAAGGCCCTCCAGAACCAGCTCCAGCACAGGCTGCCCTCCATTCCTGTAAGAAGTATGCTGTCCCCACCCATACTTGTTGTTGCACGCTTGTCAAGTTCATCCCTGCTTACTATGATCCCAGCACCATCCTCTAAATCTCTTATATTATTTGGAGTTATATTCATAACCCTGCAGCATATACAATTAGTACTTTCTTTTACATAGAAAGAAACTGAGGCTCAGAGAAATTAAGTAGTTAGCTCAAGGTCATGGGCAGAGTTTATAACCACTGCTCCATATTTTCTGGCTGTACCCCCTGGAATTGGTATGTCAGACTTCTTTTCTCCTTAGAAGAGGAAAGAGCAGAGGAGCCAGAATAATTCGGAGGTTGCAGCCCCAGGTTCTGGGGAGCGTGAGTGTTCTCAGGGCTCTCTTTTTTTCTGGTAACATCTCCCCATATGAAAACACTTCACAAGTACAAGCAGTCCTGAAAACAAACAACTTTTTAAGGCTGCACGATGGTTCTGGGCACTCAGTGCGGAAACTCAAGAGGACTCCTCACCTGCAGCCATGGTACCCCTTGAAGGGCAATACAGGGCTAAGCAGGTAGGGGTGACCCATTTTAACCATTTAAAGTAGTGACAAAAGACTGCATAGCTGTCTGAGGAACACTTGGACATTTTTTTTTGGCCCTGAGAGTCTTGCTGCAGGAACATTGTACTTAAATTCCAAATAGCATCCTGCCCACTTACTGGCGCCTGGTGTTACTGACCTTGCAATACATGGAGGCCCACCTCCGTCCTCCCTGATTTCCTGGTGACCTTTTCACTTTGTTTTTACCTTTCCCATGGTGTTTGACTCCTGTGTGACCTGAAGACTTTATAACCCTAAAAATTGGTCCTGCTGACCAGCTGGCCTGGGCACAATAGCACTGGGAAAGCAAAGTCATGGGACTGAAACCAGAGGAAACCTACTCAGGAGAGGAGCAGCTGGCAGCTGGAAAATAGGAGAAAGAAAGGAAGGCCAGTTTCTATCCCCCACAGGACTGGAAATTTCAGAGCAAGAGCAACTCAACCTGCTGAAGATCCCCACCCTGTCCTAGTGAAGGCAGTGATGCTTATCACAGCTCCAGCAGGGCTCCCAAGTGCAATCCCACTGGCCAGAGCTTTGAGATGGAAAGCAGTCAAGAGAGGGGATGGGCAGGACCACAGTGGCTTTGGCTGTCATCCTAATGCCACTCCCCAGTTAAACACCAAAGAAGTATTTCTGAGGGCATGTGTTATTATTAAACAATTTTATTCACTTGTGATTTTTGTCTTTTTAAAACATGTTCAATTAGAGTTGATATTCAATATTATATTAGTGGCAGATATATACTTCATGTCTTTTTGAAAATAGCCATTCCAACAGGTTTGAGGTGATAGCTCATTGTGGTTTTGATTTGCATGTCCCTAAATCATTTATGGTTGTGGGTGGAAACTGAACATTCAGTGGTGAGCACGCTGAAGTGTATACAGATATCGAATTGTAAGGTAGTACACCTGAAACTCACATAATGTTATGAACCAATGTCACCTCAGTTTTTAAAAATAAAAAATACTAATTAAAAAATTTCACAAGTAATATATTTTATTGAAGAAAAACCAGAAAAATAAAAAGAATATGGGAAAGTTGCCCATAATATAACTAGAACAGTAGCACTTTCAACATTTAGTATATATATGTGCTTTTCACACACAAAAAACTAGATACTACTATATATATCCTCAACAACAGATTGTGAGTACCTATCCACATCAGTAGAGCCATTTCTACCACTACATTTTCATTGCTGCAGTGTGTTTCATTATATGGATAAAAGATAATGATTTAAGCCAATTCCCCAGTGTTGCAAATTTGGATTATTTCTGATGAAATTTAAATTTCATCAGAAATTATTATTTTATGAAGTGGAAGATGATGAGACTAGAGAAGGTGATGTAGCAGCCTTATATAGTTTCAACCTCATCATCCCCATCACCCACCATCACATTCCAGCCTGGCTCTTTGCATTTCTACCTTGTGTTCCCTCACACTCCCCTCAGGGCATCTCCAGAGGTTTTCCTGGGTCAGCCCTGTCCAGAAACATGTGTCGTGGGGGTCAAAGCATCATCTCTTACCAGGGCTTCCTCTGCCTAGCCTTCGGACATAAGAGATCACAAAGAAGATAGCTTCAGCTAAATCTTGTTTCCAACATACTGTGTTTTATTAGTGGTGACTTTCCAGTTGTACTGGTGAAATCCCTCCACCCACCTTCGAGTTTCTGCCTATTTAGACAAGAGGCCCGGGAACTGGCTGGCAGAGGGTTAAAATCCTCCTGCAGTGAGAGAGGCCTGAGACAGGATAGGAAAAGATGCCAAGTAGGGAACAAACACACATGCTCCAGAGTTTTGCACTTAGGCATGAGGAACTTTCACAAGGAGACAAAAGTTGTATCTTATGTATATCAGACAGAGAGAACCAAGGACTAAATATAGGCATCTATTTTGCCCCAAAAGGAGGGATACTATTGTCAGAGGTGTCCTGGGGGTATAAAGCCAGCTTTGGGCTGAGATTATGTTTTCAGAAACATATTTTACACCACTGCAGTCTTCATTTTTTCTGGTCTCCATGATATTGCTTTAAGGTCTCTCCCTGTTCTCAATTCATCATTGTGACATCAAGAACACCCTTGAAACAACCAGGTGCCTTATATGATTTAGAAACAACTTCTGAGGAAAAAAAGAAGCAAGGTAGGGACCAAGAGAGGCCGCTCCTGCTCTAAGCAATTAAAGGGAGGTGGGAGGAAGGGGAGGAGCCAGTTTCTTCTTTGTGCAGAGAGAGCAAGTACGGAACAGCCACACCCTGGACTTCCCTGTTCCCTTCTCTTAATAGAATCCATCCTCTCCAAATTGCCCAGACTTGAAAACCTGAAACCCTGTTTGTCTCCTCTTTCCTCTCCTTTCACACCTAGTCTGTTGTCAAGTTCTGTAAGCTCTTTCTTCCCAAACACTTTCCCATACCCATTCCTTCCTTTCCATTATAATAGCAGCCGCCCTAACACAGATCTTTTTCTCACATTTGAACTACCAAAGCCTATTTGTCCTCATCTTCCACACTCAGCTCTTTAACTCCTCCCAGCCCATTCTTACTGACAAAATTAGTGTCCCTAATGATTTGCATTATGTTGCCCTCCTGCTAGAAAATTCTCAGGATGACCCCATGGCCTGCCAAGAAAAACCCACCAGAATTAGGTTCTGTCCCACTCGCCCACTCTTTTCTCACCTGACTGCTTCCATCTGCCTCCTAAATATGCCAAGCGATCCAGCCTTCCTTGGAATGCTCACCTTTCCCTATCCCTAACCCTAACCTTGACCCTCACCCCCAGAAATGCCTAATCTTTCTCATCGTTACCTCTGGAGTCAAATTAGAATGACCATTCAAAGTGAATCTGCACAAATCTTTCTCTTAACTCTCAATCATGAGAAAGAGTTCCTCTTCTATGGCTTTATTCTTCATACATTTCACTGCTCTGTATTTTATCTGGTCAATATTTTATCTCCCCTTTTGGGTTACATTTCCTGAAGGGTAGAAGCTGACTTCTGCTGGTCATTGTGTTTCCCACAGCCCCAGGAAATTCTGAGTTTACGTGAGCTGGCTTGGTCAGTACCGGCAATCATGCCAGCAGCACCATGGGTTATAGGACACACTTGAAGACATGCTCACTGGCCCTGGAAGGCTCTGAGTCTTGCCCAGCTCCTGGATTACCAGGCATAGAGCAAATGCCTACAGCTTGCCAAGGGAGCTTAGGCTAGTGTGATGGGTTAATAGTGTCCCTCCAAAATTCACATGTTTAAATCCTAAATCCCAGTTCCTCTGCATGTGACCTTATGTGCACATAAGGTCTTTAGCAAGGTAATCAAGTTAAATGTGGTCATTAGGGTGAACCCTAATCCAATTTGATTGTGATCCTTATAAAAAGGGACATGTGGACCCAGAGACAGAAATGCATAGTGTGCAAATGTGAAGACATAGGAAGTACACGATTTATAAGCCAGGGAACTGCAGAGGCTGCCAGAAGCTAGGAGAAAGGCCTGGAATAGATCTTTCCCTCACAGCTCTTAGGAAAAACCAACCCACTGACATCTTGATTTCTGACTTCCAGCCTCCAGACTATGAGACAATAAATCTCTGTTGTTCTAAGCTATACAGTTTGTGATGCTTTGTTAGGGCAGCCCTAGCAATACAGCTTGGGTCCTGAAAAACATGGGGAGGGCAAAGCCAAGTCTTAAAATGCTCTGGACAGAGCAGCAATTAGCCCAAGCCAGCAAGCTAAGCAGAAATGGCTTGTTGCCAGCACCCCTGCCCAGGGTGAGGACCAGCATTTGGCCCTCCTGACAAAGCTGTCTAAAGAGAGTGTTTTGATTCTGGATCTGGGCAGGGGAGGGTGGCAGCAGGGTTGAGGGTGGGAGTGAGGAGTTGGGGAGGGACAGGAAACTCCCACCAAAGGGCAGACCATCCTTCAGGCTCTAGGTAATCCGAGCAAAACTCTTGAAACTAAAAAAAAAGGGAAGGAAGGACCTCATAAGCTCTTTGGAGATGCCTTGCTCTGTCCTGGAGACACCTCCCTAATTACCACCTTCCACTGTGGCTCCTGGTGCCTCCCTCCTCCTCAGCCGGAGAGCCGGGGATGTGGAAATACTTCTTCTCCTGACTCAAAGGGGTGTTTTCTAAACCTTCCTTACCCAAAATATGTCCTCCCACCTCTGGGGAGACCCAACAGACATACTAATTATATTAAGATTAATTCCATATAATTAGGTTAGCTAAGTGTAAGGGCTCACCATTAGCAGACAGGAGAACTAAGGCACAAGGAGCTTCACATGAAGGCTGGCTGCTGGTGGGAAAGAAGCCAGAACTTCTGCCTCCCTGGAGTCAGCACCAAAACCTCCTGTGGTGAAGGCAGTAGGCAGGGAAAAGCAAGAGGAAAGCATGAGGGTGTGACCGAGCAGTGAATCTGGGACCCAAGGCTATGGAACAACCACCACTATAATAGTGAACACTTGGTGTGAGCACTCTAAACCTACACAGCTCAGGACTGCAGCCACTTGGCCACATGAAATGTGCTACTCCAAAATGAGATAGGTATTAAGTGTAAATTACACAGTAGACTTCAAAGGCTTAGTATTAAAGAAGAAATAGAAAATATCTCATTAATACTTTTAAAATGTTAAAGGGCTCAATTTCCTCAGATGGAAATTGATAATAATAGAACCTCTCATAACAGAGTTGTCATGAGAAGGAAATAGGATGATGTATTGAAAGTGCTAAATAAATGTTTGTGTGTTAATCATTGAAAAGAGAGTGAGAGGTTTTAAGGTCCAGAAATATGCCTCTCCTCCCCTTTCTTGTCATTTCCCAGGCTGCTACTTCAATGATTAGTCCACGGGACACCTCCCCTGGGAAGAACATCAAAGACAGCAAAAGTGGCTTTGCTCTCCCAGAGAGGCTGCCTCCCTGGGGTCACAGCCCCTTTCTCACCAGGAAAAGCTGAGCCAGAGCCACAAAACCAAACAGATTCCCACAGTGTTATGCCAGCCCTGGGCAGAAATCCTAAAGGTGAGGGCCATTTGGGCTCCTCTTCCCACCCTACCCCACTAGGGTCAGGATTTCATGTGCACAAGCCCCCAAGATGCACAGAAACAGACCTTCGGAGACAAACTCACTCCTCTCCCAGAGATGACCTTCACTGTGCCAGGACAGAACCCACCAAACCCTGTCCAGTGCCACTAAGCCCTGCATTATATTCCATGAGAATGGTGTTGCAGGCATTCCATGCCTGGTGTTGTGCCCAGGGTGTCCTTGAGTCAAAGCGGATTTCTCCCTTCCTCCTCCAGTCCTACATTGGCCCAGGCAAACATGAGATATGGGTGAGGAGTGTTTTGAGAGCTCCCTCTGTCCCTTTCTTCCTCTCTTTCTAGTAATTCCAGGCAGAAACCTACCCTGAATCCTAATCTTCTTCAGTTGCAGTTCCACTGGGAAGGAGATCTGAATTGAATGAGGAGCCCTTCCACCATTCTGCCCTGGCCTCTATCCTTACCTTAGTACACTAAGTTGGTGTTTCTATCTGTCATTCTTAACTTGTGTGTGGTGATCAGTAAATGTCTGAATGAGTGAATGAATGAATGAATAGGTAGGTCTCTGCTAAGATCTTTACTGAAAATGGTTTCCCACAGAGATGGTTGTATTTTAATGGAAGCTTCTTTAAAACAAAAATGACTTCAAGCCCTGGCTGGTGTGGCTCAGTAGATTGAGTGCCAGCCTGCAAAACAAAAGGTCACTGGTTTGATTCCCTGTCAGGGCACATGCCTGGGTTGTAGATCAGGCCCCTAGTTGGGGGCATGTGGGAGGCAACCAATGGATGTATCTCTCATACACTGATGTTTCTCTCCCTCTCTTTCTTCCTTCCTTCCCGTAACTCTGAAAGTAAATAAATAAAATGTTATTTTAAAAAAAGACTTCAACCAAAGGATTTATCATTCTACTGATGTCATACCCAGTTGTAAACCTTAGGAAAAAGAGTCTTTTCAATTCTTGTAAGAGAATGCCACATAAACAATGCCCTACTGCTCACACTTACTCCAGCCTCTGCATGCAACATTTCAGGTGGACAGACTAAGGCTCTTGGAGGTGGATTTTTCCAGTTGCATTCCCTGGCAGAATTGTCACACATCTGGAGACTATGACAAGGCTGACTTTTCTCACATCTCCACCCTAAATTTCAATATCTAGGCCTTAAGAAACATGGCCTGGGTTATCCTCCCCACCCCACCAGAGGACCCTCACCTCCTGATGAATCCTCATGGGCCTTTTCCATGTCTCTTATTTCTGAATGTTTGTGAACAACATCATTTCTCAGCAGGGCTGGTGTTACAGGGTGCAGCAAAGAGGGGGGACCCCAAGTAAGCATTTGAAATGGGGTCCAGAACTTAAGGTGTCCAGGAGATTTTTGGATGTCCCCACTCCCACTCCCCAGGTGTGGGTTGGGGGAAGGGACAAATGGATCAGGGCCTTTGAGAGCTCTTTTGCATAGCAATAGCCTTGCAGCTAACCTCTGGTGTGGTCATTTAACATATCTATAGCCTTTGGCTGGTCACTTAGATATGTTAAATAGCTGTGGCCATGCTCTGAGCGAGGGGAATGGAAGAAACTTCCCCACCAAGATGTGACTGGGGGCAGGTCCCCTGAGTTACAGCGCCTGTGTGGGAACGTGGAGAAGATTGGCTCCAGGACATGGGGCCACACCTGCCCAGACTCATGATGGCAGTCCAGTAAAGCTGGACGGATATGAGTTCTGGCATGTGAAGCCGAGTGTGGGAGGAGTCGGAAATGGGGCTGCAGAGGAAGATGGGCGCGGGAATTTAAACCGAGATTGCAGCAGCCATTGGAGGGAGAGAACCACACAGCTTTAGCAAAGTGAAGACTCCCGCGGCCCTGAGGGAGAGAACCACATGGCCTTGACAGAGTGGAGACTCCCGCAGCCCTGAGAGGGAGAACCATGCGGCTCTGGCAGAGTGGGGACTCCCGTGGCCCAGGGAGAGAGGACCACGTGCCTTTGCCAGAGTGGGGACCCCCGCAGCTTTAGGAGATATGGTACTCTGGACTGGGCAAAGGGGGAAGGAAGGACTGTGTCTGTTTGTGGGTGTTTTAAGGGACTTTGGGATTTTGGTGACCTAAAGACATTAGGTCACCACTTTAAGTTTGTATAGCATTAAATAAACATTTCTTTTCCTTTTCACAAAACTCTGGCATTGAGAGACGTCTCTCCTCTGGCGGTAGACATAACAGACCTGGGGGCTTCTTTCAGTAATAGTATATCGTCCCAGCCCCCGCCCCCTTGTTTGTTCTGTAACACTGGGACTAGAGTGAGGCCAGTGGGGCATTCAGCTCAGGTGCAAAGTGCTTTTGGTGCACTTTAAGGAGGCACCAAAAACTCAGTAGTCAAGATAAACAATATTTTGATGAAATAATTTTAAAACTAAAAATTTGTGCAAAATAATCTAAGATGAACAACATATCAAAAAAGTTTAAAGATTGCATTAAGATATTATTTGTCTTGTTTACTGAGGGGTTTTTTTTTTGGCACTACTTTAAATGTTAGGCTGAGAAAGTACCTCACTCAATTGTAATCTCAGTTTCCCAAGAATAGGAGTTTCTAATTTCAGATTAATCTCTAATGGGTACTGGCTTCAGCACTGACTTTAATTTGTGAGAATCAACTTTACGAGGTTGGTAATCTGGAGAACAGCTAGCTGGGGGCCCTTTTACTTATTTCAGAAAGCTATGCAAACAGGTAGGCAGGGGGCCAAGTCTATTGTTCTAAAGTTTCCAAAGGCCTTGAAAGGCCCTTGGTCTCTGGTCTGGTGATCAGAGGTATAAGGGTTTCTGAACATTCCAAGGCCTTTGATATGGTTGCCAACACTCACATTTTTCATTCTGGGAACAATGCCACCAGGACCACAGCCACCCTCCCCAACCTAAGAGAGGAAGTATCTGCTGGTTGTGGGTGGAGGCAGGACCTGTGAGGACAAGGGTCAGAAGGACAGGAGTCTTTCTCATCCTGTCTATGGGCCCTTTTCCCTCTGGTACACACTGACATGCCCACCTTTCCTCTTTCAACATCTGTACTTGTTTTGCCACTCTTGTCCTTTTCCAAAGCCAACACCCATCTCAGTTCCTTCTTACAGAGGAGCTGTCCGTAGCACTAATTCATATTGTGGCCCTGCTCTGTCATTTCCTGGCCCCACGGTAGTTTCTATTTTCAGAAAATACAAAAGAGAGAGAATCATATCATGGAGGTGGGGAGACACAACTTCAAGTTCCTTCTCCAAATGATGCCTTGAGGACGTTCTTCAGAAGAATCAGCATATCAAATTTATTGACAATGTCCTTTAGGGGGAGTGCACCATCTGGGGATACCCCCCACCCCTCCAGAAAAGTAGGTGTCTAGGCTCATAGGCTGCTGTTTTGGAAGATTGCAGGTGAACGAAAGGGAGTTTCCCACTACGCAAACTGTTTTTTCCACTTCCTGTTCTTTGCTATTTTGCTTTGTTCTGGTGTTAAACCACAGAGTTTCGGAATCAGATGAAACTTCTCATAATGAAGGCCTGCTATAAGGTCTCCATCAATCCCATAACTGGGTGACTAAACTAGATTTCATGATATCAATCAAAAGACAGTCTTTGCAATGACCAAACTCACTGTTCTATATTAGGCCTTTGCTATTGAGCCTGAATCTCTTGAGATCTCTCTTCCTAATGCTGACCTGTGCATTTTTTTCCTGGGAAAGTATCTTCTGGATTTTACTTCAGCCCCCACAACTTCCTAGGAATGACTAGGGGCTTCTTTCCCTGTCAGCCGGCCCTTGTGAGGAAGCAGGAAAAGCTGTCGAGTGGCTGGGACTGGGAGAACCCCAGTGGACAACAGTCTGACAGAAGATCAGCTGTTATCACTCTCAGAAAAGGACGCGTGGGCGTGTTATGTTGCTGTAGAAACCAAAGGCTAAAGAGCTGCAAACCTCAGAAAGCAGATCTCATTAAACAAGAGGGAGTTTCAAGCACTCTGGGCAACCTCCCTCCCCCAGCGCCCCCCCGGGACTGGGCCTAGCTCAATTAGGGGAAAAGTCAGCATCCAAAAGCCCTCACTGACGTAGAGGAAGCCAGGGGAAACAGTCAATGGCTAGTCATCATTGATTCACAGTCACAGAACGTTAGAATAGGAATGAGTTGTGGAGAGCTGCCAGTCCTCACTTTACTGAGAAAGGTAAGTAAGATCAGAAGGTACTTGATCAAGATTCTGCTGCTAGTGAGCGTCAGAACCTCATCCACCACCCTATGGCCTTATGTTTGCTTGTACAGGTTTACATTTGCAAACATTCTTAGCGGCTTTAATTCCATCTGACCCTGAACCAAAAACAAATATTTATCCTTCTTCAACGGAGTGGCCAAATAAGGACTGCCAGTTTTCTCATCTGGGAGGAGGATTGATGCAGACCCGGGCTCGTGGAGTCTGCGTCATTATGGATGAAATATGAGACAAATTCACATGGACTACTGAGTCCTGTGAAGGAAAAGGGATGGGGTGGGGTGGCTTTTCTCTCAAGGGGAGCAAAAGCCTCAGCCCTCACTCCAGTGAGCTTTTATT
Organism: Phyllostomus hastatus; assembly: GCF_019186645.2. Taxonomy (NCBI): domain Eukaryota; kingdom Metazoa; phylum Chordata; class Mammalia; order Chiroptera; family Phyllostomidae; genus Phyllostomus; species Phyllostomus hastatus. The sequence continues at coordinate 46,902,406 of NW_025334041.1, forward strand.
GTCTTACTGGGCACATTAAAAGAAGGTCCTCATTAACTATGCATAGGCTCGGTTTAGGTGGTTACCTTATACAGAAAACAAAGGAGAGGATGCGGGTAATCACATCACAGAAGAGGGATATTTGCAAATGAAAAAGCAAAAGTAGTTGAACCAGTTACACTCATCCTTGGAAGGTTTAGCATGGATTTTAGGAAGTTGCTTTGCAGTAAATGTCCTCAATCAGGTGAGAGAGTTTTAGCAAAAAGCAAGACTCATAGCGGCCTAGGTACATTGCAGGCCTGATTCCCCACTGGCAAACCTATCTGTGGGCATGGGTCCTGTGCATCTCCACGTGGGAGCTGGGCCCATGCCACACAGAGTGGCCTCCCACAGAGGGTACTTTCCTAATGGAATTCTTATTAGCGTTCAGTGAGTTAATAGTTTGTGGATTCAAGTGGATATAATAAAGGGCATCCCTCAAGTAAGGGTGGCCAACCTTTTGGCATCCCTGGGCCACACTAGAAATAGAAGAAATGTGTCTTGGGCTACACATTAAATACACAAGCACTAACGAAAACTGATGAGCAAAGGCAAAGGTCTTAAGTAAATGTACAATTTTGTGTAGGGCCGAATTCATAGCCACCCACAGGCCACATGTTGGACACCCCTGCCAGAGTTCTGATTAATTAAGGATGGGCAACAAATGGGATCAGAATATCAATTTTATCACTTATAAATTTTATATTGGAATTGTAGGAGGGTGCAGCCAAAGGGTGCCTAAAAGAAGGATTTGTAATGGAGTTCAGAACTCAAGGTGTCCAGGAAATATTAGAAAAATATATAGAATGTCCTCACCCTCCACCCCAGGGGAAGGGACAAATGGAGCAGGGCCATTGAGAGCTGTTTTGCATAGCAACAGCCTTGCAGCTACCCTCTGGGGTGGTTATTTAGCATATCTATAACCTTTAACTGGTTGCATAGATATGTTAAATAGCTGTGACCAGCTCTGAGCCAGGGGAATGGAAGTAACTTCCCCACCAAGATGTAACTAGGGGGCAGGTCCCCTGAGTTACAGCGCCTGCGTGGGAGCTCAGAGAAGATTGGCTCCATGACATGGGGCCACGCCTGCCCAGACTCATGATGGCAGCCCAGTGAAGGTGGAAGGATATGAATTCTGGCATGTGAAGCCGAGTGTGGGAGGAGCCGGAAATGGGGCTACAGAGGAAGATTGGTGCAGGGATTTAAAACCCAAACGTGGCGGCCAGTGAAGAGAGAACCATGCAGCTGTGGCAATGCAGGGAGGACTGCAGCCACTGAGGAGAGAACCATGCAGCTTTAGCAGAGTGGGGACTCCCTCATCCATGCAGACATCGTCCGCGATGCAGCCACCTGCAGCTCCTCTACCACCCAGCTCTGAGCCCCAGCTGGCTCTGCAGCCACGGCCACGAGAAGGGGCCACCAGTAAGTGGCTCAGGAGCACCAGGTCACTGCCCGGCCACCGCAGCCACCGCCAGGCCTCCGCACGCTGTGCCCGTGCTCTCACCACTCGGGCTCAGCCAACCTTGCAGCCACCTGCCTCTGGCCAGGACACAATGAGCTCCGCGCTAGCCCTCTTGGTGCTGCTGCTGCTGCTGCCACCGCCGTCGCTGTCCCAGAAAGGGGGATCCTTCCCCACCCCCCGCCCCACCCCGTAGCCATGAGAAGAATCTCCACGAGGCTTTAGCTGGAGATCCTGGCAATACAACCAATGGTGCTGGGAACTAAGGAAGGCCTGCCAGCTGAGCACAAATTACTGGGAAAAACCGAGAGCTGCCTAAGCCACGGACTTCTATTTCTTTTCCTAAGATACGGTACCCCAGACTGGGCAAAGGGGGGAAGGAAGGACTGTGTGTTTGTGGGTGTTTCAAGAGACTTTGGGATTTTAACAAAATCATTAAGTCATTACTTTTAGTCTGTATAACTTGAATAAATAACTCTTTTCTTTTTCACCAATCTCTAGCATGGAGAGCTATAATTCTCTGGCTTAGGGAAAAGTGAACCTAGTACAGGGGGACTCCAGGAGAAACAGGGATCAATTTGGTAGCATTGTGGGACCCTCTTCCCTGATGGCCAATTGGGGAGAATCATGAGAAACCACATGTGCAGTAGCTTTAAAGTAATGCAACTACTTGTATATACTCAGTAAAAGCCCACCAAAACTAGCCAGAAAGGATCCTCCCTATAAGAATAGAGTCCCTCCAGCCCATGAGGTCCATCTCTGCTTGGAGTTGGCCTGCTCCCATGTTCTCTTCTATGAACTCTGGGTGTTCGGTTCAATTCTTTGTCCCAATCACTAAGAACCTGGTTACCTGTGCCCACCTGTGACAGAATCAGTGGTTTATATCTGTGGGTAAGTGAACCCCAAAATTAGAAAGGGCAGCTACACAGGTAGGGCAGGACTTCCAGCTGGAAGCTGTCCCTGGGGCCATGCATTGTGGGGAAACAAAGCCAATCACATGCTTGGCTGCCAAGAAGAGAAAAGGGCTGAGCAAAGCATTTGGGTTTCTACCCCATACTCAGCACTGAAGATGCTCCTTCTTCCCTTCTCCTGGGAGGAGTAATTCATGAAGGAAGGAGAGATATCAAATCTTCCACATGGAAGAAAACATCAGGGGTGATGAAGAATTTGTTTCACCCTAATAAATATCTATAAGCACTTAGCATGTGGTACAATAATAAGTGCTCAATGAAAGCTGTTCTATTACAATTCTAGCTATAGTCTATTAATGACACCAGAGACTTCTTCACCTTCATCAGTGTGACTTCTCTAATGTGTTTGCCCTCATCAGATATGTGATCTCAGCATGCTATTTAAGCTCACTAAGCCTCAGTGTCCTCCTCTGTGCTAATAATAGTACCTACCCTGTAACTGGAAGGACTACATGATTTAAGTGTAAAGAGCTTAGCATGATGCCTAGTACTGTTGGGAACCACCCTGACTGGTATCAGAGGCTGAAACCCCCGCCTAGGCTAAAGCTAAGGGAATGCCCTTGGAACCGTGAGCCAGCAAGGAGACAAAAGCTTGTCTTCCTGGCAGGAATGCTGCTTCTGCTGCTTTATTCATAACTGAACCCCAAAAAGCTTGGTCGGTTAGCCAAAGATGGGTAAGATTCCCCACGGGGGAGACGACCTAAGCCAGGCACGATCACTTTGGGAGGCCCCCCCAAAAGAAGGACTTGGGGGGCTGCAGCAAAAGGGGGTGATGGACCCTCGCTCCTCGGCTTTGACATAGCCTGAGTTCTGAGCATCTGGGGAAAAAAAAACCTCCTTGTCTCCCAGTTGCCTTAGTTCCCTTGCTCCACCTAAGCCTGAAACAATGACAGGGTGGTGCAGCTCGGTACTGAGAAGTGCAGATTCCCCAGGGTGATCAGGCCTAAGAAAGAACATGTAAATTACTGTGAAACCTTCTTTGTTTAGAATGCTCTCAGTTGAATGAGAAGGGTCTTAGGAGGAAGTTATTTTGTTCCTCAGTCTTACAGCTCTTTGACCCCCAACTCGATAGACCAGCAGAGTTCTTTGTTTTCTATGGTTCCTTACTTCCCCCAAATGAGTACTGTACTTTAGCTGAATTATTATGCAGAATGTGCCCAATAAAAGCAGGTATGGACGGTAAATCAGCGAGCTCCCCACTAGGGGGGGTGGCCATTTCATCCCTACTTCCCCACAGAAACTAGTCTGTCTCTGTGCATGTGTTGTTTTTTCTTGCGTGTTTTGTCGAGCCATCGACAGCGTTCCATGGTCACTGCTGGCCGGTGACCCACGCGCAACATAGTACATAGTAAATATTCAATGAATGGTGACTATTGCTATTGTTGGGAACAAGGAAATTAAGAACTAAATTCAACCTTAATAGACAAGAACCACATTGTAGCTAAAAAGAAATGATAAAAGAGACAAAGTACAGTTAAAGCAAACATCCTGTGTCTAGCAGACGCTCTCCCCTGGGTAGGCTAGATAAGCAGTGCTTTGTAGTTTTTAATGAGAAAATAGAAAACTAGCTAGCTAGAGCCAGGAGATTACTAGGTTAATGAACAAACATCCTGCCTTCCCGCCTTATGAAAGAATGCTTGGTTTGAAATTCCCTGCGCGGTCTTTGTAAGCGAATTACTAACTGCCACGTCTGCTTCTGTATAACGCTTGCTTGCCCGCCCCTATATAAGAACGTAGTTGTAAGCGCTCAGCGCGGCTCTCGTTTGCAGCTCCTTATGGGCACTGTGTCGCTGGACACTTTAAGAGTTCGCCCCTGTGCAGGTTAAACTTGGCCAATAAAGTAACATCTTTGATACCCTGAAAGTCTCCGATATTTGTTCTCGAGTTTGCTGGATGCTACACTATTGTAGGAGGGTGCAGCCAGAGGGTCTCCAAAAGAAGGATTTGTAATGGGGTTCAGAACTCAAGGTATCCAGGAAATATTAGAAAGATACAGAGCATGTCCTCACCCTCCACCACAGGTGTGAGTTGGGGGAAAGGACACATGGAGCAGGGCCATTCAGAGCTGTTTTGCATAGCAACTAACCTTTGCAGCTAACCTCTGGCATGGTCATTTAACACATCTATAACCTTTAACTGGTTGCATAGATATGTTAAATAGCTGTGGCCATGCTCTGAACCAGGGAGATGGAAGTGTCACAGGTGGGCACAGGTAACCAGGTTCTTAGTGATCGGGACAAAGAATTGAACCAAACACCCAGAGTTTGTAGCAGAGAACATGGGAGCAGGCCAACTCCAAGCAGAGATTGACCTCATGGGCTGGAGGGACTTTATTCTTATAGGGCGGATCCTTCCAGGCTAGTTTTGGTGGGCTTTTACTGAGCATGTACAAGTAGTTGTATTACTTTAAAGCTACAACTCCTTCTCCTGGGGTCTCCCTGTACTAGGTTCACCTTTCTCTTCCCCAGAGAATTATAACTCTCCATGTTAGAGATTGGTGAAAAGGAAAGGAATTATTTATTCGAGTTATACAGACTTAAGAGAAATGACTTAATGTCTTCATCAAAATCCCAAAGTCCCTTAAAACACCCACCCACACACACAGTCCTTCCTTTCCCCCTTTGCCCAGTCTGGGGTACTGTATCTCAGGAAAAGAAATAGAAGTCCATGGCTCAGGCAGCTCCCAGTTCTTCTCAGTAATCCGTGCTTAGCTGGCAGGCCTTCCTCAGTTATCAGCACCATCGGCTGTGTTGCCCGGATCTCCAGGTAAAGCTGTGTGGTAGTTCTCTGCTAAAGCCGTGTGGTGATTCTTCTCATGGCTGCGGGGGCGGGGGGGGGGGGGGCGGGATTGTGCCAAAAGTACGTGGTTCTCCATGGCTGAAGCCGCGTGCTTCTCTTCAATGGCTGCTGAATCTGGATTTAAATATCCTTCTAGCTTTACTGGGCTCCATCATGAGTCTGCGCAAGGGTGGCCCCAAGTCGTGGAGCCAATCGTCTCTAAGCTATCACACAGGTGCTGTAACTAAGGGGAGTTGCCTTCCAGTTACCTCTTGGGGGGGGGATTTCTTCCATCCCCCTGGCTCAGAGCATGGCCAAAGCTATTTAACATATCTATGCAACCAGTTAAAGGTTATAGATGTGTTAAATGACCATGCCAGAGGTTAGCTGCAAAGGTTAGTTGCTATGCAAAACAGCTCTGAATGGCCCTGCTCCATGTGTCCTTTCCCCCAACTCACACCTGTGGTGGAAGGTGAGGACATCCTCTGTATCTTTCTAATATTTCCTGGACACCTTGAGTTCTGAACCCCATTACAAATCCTTCTTTTGGGGACCCTCTGGCTGTACCCTCCTACAGAAGGAACTTCCCCCCAAGATGTAACTGGGAGGCAACTCTCCCTAGTTACAGCACCTGCATGAGTGCTTGGAGATGATTGGCTCCATGACATGGGGCCACCCCTATGCAGACTCATGATGGAGCCCAGTAAAGCTGGAAGGATATTTAAACCCAGACTTGGTGGCCATTGAGGAGGGAACCATGTGGTTTTGGCTGGGTGGAGACTTCTGCAGCCATGTAAGGAGGGAGCCACACGCCTGTGGCAGTGGAGAGAAGACCATGTGCCTGCAGCCATGTAAGAAGAACCACCCACTTTTGGCACAGGAAGAACCCCCCCCCCATCCCCCGCAGCCATGAGAAGAATCACCACGCAGCTTTAGCTGGAGATCCAGGCAACACAGCCAATGGTGCTGAGAACCAAGGGAGGCCTACCAGCCAAGCACGGATTACTGGGAAGAACCAGGGGCTGCCTGAGCCACAGACTTCTATTTCTTTTCCTGAGATATGGTACCCCAGACTGGGCAAAGGGGGGAAGGAAGGATGTGTGTGTTTGTAGGTGTTTTAAGGGACTTTGGCATTTTGATGAAGACATTAAGTCATTACTCTTAAGTCTGTATAACTTGAATAAATCATTCCTTTCCTTTTCACTAATCTCTAACATGGAGAGCTACAATTCTCTGGGGAAGGGAAAGGTGAACCTACTACAAGGAGACCCCAGGAGATACGGGGGTCAATTTGGTAGCATTGTGGGACCCTCTTCCCTGGTGGCCAGTCAGGAAAAGTCATGGGAGACCACATGTGCAGTAGCTTTAAAGTAATACAACTACTTGTACATGCTCAGTAAAAGCCCACCAAAGCTAGCCTAGAAGGATCTGCTCTATAAGAATAGAGTCCCTCCAGCCCATGAGGTCATTCTCTGCTTGGAGTTGGCCTGCTTCCATATTCTCTGCTATAAACTCTGGGTGTTTGGTTCAATTCTTTGTCCTGATCACTAAGAACCTGGTTACCTGTACCCACCTGTGACACTTTAAAAAAAAAGTTTGGAATCGGAGCAAAATAAATGCAAAATTAAAATGGAGACATAATTGATTTAGAAAATGCATGTAAAAGAAAGGCTTTGCATGCCATTAAAATTAGAGCAATGGCTTCCATTGGATCCATAATTTAGATGCCTTTCCCCCTTATTGTAAATAAAATAAGGAGAAAGTCCCCGTTTGGTGTTCCCCATGGGAAGATGATGACATTCTTGAGACTGCAAGCTCCTTGGGAAAAGATAACTAAGTGCTGTTTAATGTGTGAACCAAAATGGCTTGAGCCAGTCACACAACCTAAGTGTCATTGTCTGAGCTCCAGGAAGATAGATAACAAGTTACCTGCCTCACTGCTTTGTCTTTAGCACCTACCCATAGTGTCTGGCACATAGCACATGTTTATTAAATGTTTGCTGAATAAGTGAATGGAGCAGGTTGCTCTCCATACCAGCGATGGGGAGATGAGGTCTAAATGGACATGGTCTGATTCCTTTTCTAGATCTAAATCATGCTGAACCAGAGAATCTGTATAAGCTCTGGCTTTGGTCTTGCTTAGGAAAGGCAGGAGGGATGACAAAGTAACCCACAGAAATATAGATTGTCTTTTTTTTTTTCTTCAAAAGCCCAGTGAGTGTCATTTTGAATATAGGAGCTTGAGATATTGATGGTACAGATTCCCTATGCAAAGTGAGATAAGAGTGAAAGATGTAATGTCTTAGCAATTAGGATAAACTATAGAAATAGCCCACTTTGAGACAGGGATGGATGTAGGACCCTGGCAGACTTAATCATATTTCATCCTAAAGCCTCAGACACCCAAGGAAGCTTACAAGCACACTTTATGTAATAGCAAAAGATTGGAAACAATGCAAATGATCACCTATAGGGAGCATATACGCAATGGAGTATTGTAAGTGAAAAAAGCTATTTTAAACTTATGCACAAAATATGACCTCAAACTATTTGAAAAACTATGTGTTATGATGGCTGCAACTTTCTCAACATTACAGAGGGGGGTTGACTTCATGAATCTACTTTATGTCTTGTCAGCTCCGGCTGCCATAAAAAAATACCATAGGCTGGGTGCCTTAAACAGGTATTTGTTTCTCACAGCTCTGGAGGATGGAAAGTCCAAGATCAAGGCTTCAGCTGATTCAGTTCCTGATGACAGCCCTCTTCCTTGCTCCTAGATAGCAGCCTTCTGGCTGTGTCCTCACATGGAGAGAGTACCTTGGTGTCTCTTCTCTAATCCCACATGAGGGCCCCATCCTTGTGATCTCACCTAACCCTAATTATCTCCTAAAAGTTCTATCTCCAAATATCTTCACATTGAGGTTTAGGGCTTTAACCTATGGATTTTGGGGTGTCACAATCATTCCACAGCAATAGTCTTACTTTGGTGAGTCTTCAAGGTATGGGACACAGACCCAACTGCATCAAAATCCATTGTTGAATTTTTAAAAATAATTCAATATCAGAAATCTTGCCCCAGACTCAGTAGGTTTGAGCTGGGCCCTGGCTTCTGACTTTTTAAATATCTTCCTGGTCATTCTCTTGAGCATTACAGGTGAGAACCACTGAGTGAGAAATGTCCAGTCCATTAGGGTGGCCACACTTGGGGAAGGGTCAACTTAAACATTAAATTTCACAAGACATTTTCATCCCCTAGTTTCTACTTTCTACTTTGGATTTTGAATTTATTTTGCATTTCTTCTGTTTTTGTAGTTCAAAGACTGATCACTGACAGACATACCTCTTCACTCTGGGTCATGACACCAAGCTTCTGCCCTTGACCAGATACTAATTCTTCCACTTATTGTAATCTCCCATGTCTGAACCTATTCACTATTTTGTAGTCACCTGACTTAATCCAGCTTAGACGTGCATTATGTTCTTTGGCTGAAGCACTTTAGAAAGCAGCATGAAGTTCTGGTGTTTTAATTTTTGTTTCTTTCCAGAATGGGAAAACTCTTCCTTAACACAGGACTTTTGCATTTTCTTTCCTGGTCTTATAACTTCATTTAACACCTTTGCACAATTCCAAGAAAAATATAATTTTTTAGACTGTTTCAAGGAATTACCTACATGGTTTATTAGAATATAAATTCCTTATAAAATTGTGGCTTTGCTTTAATTCACTAAAATGTGCAACACATTTTATGTGATTAATTTTTAAAATACTTCTGAGTCTTGGAATGGGCTTCATTCAAGATTCTACAATTAACTATCAATTACCTGCAAGCTACTTTTTAAGGTTGTTGACATTTGCCTCTTCCCCCCTTAATCTTGCTGTTGCCTGCAGCATGTGTGGCTTCCCTGCTTCCAACCACCAGCTGAAAATGACTAAGTGTCCTGTCCCCTGTGTGCCAGGCACAGTGAATGACAGCATAAAAAGGAAATGTACATTCTCTACCTTCAAGATTAAAATGCAGATGCGGAGATAAATCACAAGGTTATAAAACAGTTTAAGTTTTGAGCATGTTCCAAGTTTTTGTATCTACAGCAATGACCATGTTCCAAGTTTCCCCTTTATTCAAACCTATGTTAGTCTGCCAGCTTAACTGACTAAACAGAGTAATTTGCCGTCTTTATTCCTGTTTGGCCAAGTGTGGGCTATCAGAGAAGGCAATCTGGCATTTTCTCAGGGGCGTATGAAATAACCTGAGCTTTGTATATATTTACAGAAAAAATAAAGGAGTAGCCATGGTCTGTGTCACTGTATCTTCTGCTCAAAGCTTAGGCATCACTGGAGCACTTGACTGAGAGAGGATTCGCCTGCCAAGCGGTGCTTGGAACAAGCTGCTGTCAGGGAAATTCTCTACCCTCCTCCCTACTCTCGCACTTCAGTCATTGGTGTTATGTAAGCTCAGTCACTTTTTCCCTTCAAGCTCAAGTTTGCTTATCTGGGCAGTACCTCTTTCCAGTGGGCCAGCCTTCTATAACCTCTATATTGTAAAGTCTACGGTGAGCTTTGTCACAAATCCAGGTTCATGATTCACCTCGTGTTCTGGCCAAAGGATCCTTACTCTTATGTACATGCCTTTTAAAGCAATATTTTGTAATTTTCAGACTCTAAGAAAGCAAAACCATACCCCAGGGCCCAGAGAGAGGCTATATGACAGCTGGCTAATTAGGTTTGTGTTTGTTTTAAATAGCTAGCTTGTCCCACTACTTCAAAGCACTTTCTTTAATGCTCAGCACTTTTTTCTTACAATCTGCTAAATGTACAACATCATAGGACAGCAAGTTCTGTATCCTTGGTCCTGTGGTCTGGTTCTGAGTCTGTGACTCCCCCAAAGTGTACATTTCATTTTAAACCCTCTGTACCCTTCTCTTATTCAATCAAGACATAGAAATAAAGTAAAATAACTATTTCATACTTACTGAATTCCTCTTGGGAAGACAATTACAAATAGTAAGCAGATTAATTTCCCAAGAAACACATCTGAAAGGGTACAGCTGGACTCCAGAAAATTTGCCACCTAGCCTGCCAGACAGAGCTGTTCAATGAGTTCTTCATGTGATTACATGTGCCTTGTCCATTAAGTGTCTCTTGGGACCTCTTTTGATTGTAAGTCAAATTTTTATGGAATCTAGGAGTTCTATTTATTTAGTTCTGCTAGAAATTCAGGGTTTCTGACTTCCTTACTGCTTAGATGTTTGGGTTTTTTTTTTTTTTCCTGTTTCACTAAGATGAGTGGTGTGACCAGTATCTTTGGGAAGTGAATGCTTGGTCTGGTTATCTTGTTGTCCTGACAAGATTTAAACTTATTTTACCTTAAAAAAAATTGGTCAAAATCATGTATGTACAAAATCATGTATGATTACAAAATTGTGTAATCAATTGCATGATTACATTTCTATGAAATGTGAAGAATAGGTACTGGTAAATCCCTAGAGACAGAAAGTAGATTGGTGGTTGCCTAGGGTCTGTGGAGTTTGGGGAGGGGGAGTAGGAACTGGAGTGGCTTTTTGCAGGTATGGGGTTTCTTCCAGGGGTGATGAAATATTCTAAAATTGTTTGTGGTGATGGTTACATCACTCTGTGAATATGCTAAAAACTATTGAGTTGTACATTTTAAATTGGGTGAATTGTATGGAATGTGAATTACATTTCAATGAAGCTATTATTTTTCAAAAAGTCAGAAAATGCACAGCCAACACTGAGGAGGGTATGTACATGAATTTGTTCCAGTGAAGGAAACAAACCACCTTCTGTTACTGGAGTGAGAGTGTCTGGTCTCTTACCCTGTCTACCCTTGCTATATACAGTTTCTTTGGGGAGCCTTTTGATAGTCTTGTTATAGTTAATGAGCAACAGCAAGGCCTTGGTTACAGCTTACCCTTGTTTTCAATCAACAATAAACATGACTAATGTCACCATGGCTCAACTCAACCACACACGGATTCAGGAAGTTTTAGACATGTGCTTGGGGCTGACCAGCCAGATATTTGGCTCCTTGGGGGGACAGTGGTTGGCTAAACTTGGGCTCCAGGGCCAAGATGTTGATGAAGGCTAGGAAAATGTCTTCACCTGAACTGGGGGTGGAAGAAACCCTGAAGGAAATAGAGTTCTCTGGGTTGGCCTGGACATGGCAGTCTTGGAATTCATGAGAATGGATTTTGAGTTCGACATTTCCCTAATTAATTTCCAGCCCAAATCCCTCTTCTTCCTCACCCTCTGCCATCAGTAACCTCCAAGGGAAGCCATACCAGGTCAGGGGGCGGGCGGAGAGGACAAGAAAGTTAGGGGAACCTGTGATGAAGTGACTGCATTGGATGCAGGATGCAGCACAAGAATAAGAATATGAGACAATTCTCCATTGTCCTTTAGTAACAAGGCTCTGTAAGGGTTAATTCTATGTGTCAAGTTGGCTGGACCATGGCATCCAGATATATAGTCAAATATTATTCTGGATGTTTCTGTAAGGGTGTTTGGGATAAGATTTACATTAAATCAGGGATTTTGAATAAAGCAGATTGTCCTCCGTAATGTGGGTAAGTCCACCCAATCAGCTGAAGGCCTGAATAAAACAAAAGACTTACCCAAAGCAAGAGGGAATTCTGCCAACAGATGACCTTTGGACTTCATCTGCAACATCAGCTCCTCCTGGCTGCTAGCAGAACCTGTGGACCCAGACTGCAACTGTTTCCTGATTCTCCAGTCTGCCAGCCACCGCCCCCATCAGATTTTGGACCTGCCAAGTCTCCAAAATGGCATGAGCCAATTCCTTAAAATAAATCTCTTTTACTACATATACACATTTTATTAGTTCTGTTTCTCTGGAGTACCCTGCCTAATACAGGCACACACTTCCACTTCTCCCTCTCCAAGGATGACACTTGGAGCAGACGGAAGGAAGTACAGCTCCAGTCTCACCAAAAGGAGACTAGAAGACAACAAACCAGGGCCAGGAGCTGAGGCCTCGGTGCAGCAACTTAGTAAGCACAGTTGGTGGAGAGTCACGGGAGAAAATGAGGACTTCGACTTACAAAGAGGGATTCGGAGGTGTTAGGGCTGGTATAACTTGGAGAAACATGGGTTTACTAAATTACTTAAGCAATTCATGCCAGCCAAGTCAGAGTCTTCATGTAGAAAGTGCTTCATGTAGAGAAGGTCAGGCCCTGGTGGGCTCTCCAGGTTTGGGAGGGGTTATTTCAAATTTCTGTTCTTTGTGGACAAAGCTAATCACATACTCCTTAGGCAGGGCAGCAACACACAACTCCACGTTCAGCTTCTTGAGCAGCATGGAAGCTGATCCTTGCAGTTCGCATAACAAAAAACAAAAAGTAATTCTTGAGAGCCCTCATACACATGGAATAATACTTGGCAATCAACAGAGTCTCACATTCTGAAATAAATGAATAAATAATATCCTCATGGGCACACTTACTACAAACTATAAAATTCTGTGAAACATGCAGGCACATGCATTCTCTGAAACAGTAGTCACATTGGTAAAAAGATGAAGGAGAAAATGGGCTTGATATTTAGGAGAAAAGGACAGGAGCTCCCTGTGTGAAGAGTTACACAAGAGAAGGTATGAAGAAGGAAATGAGGAAGCAGGGGGCAAGGCAAAGGCCAAGGTCAACTGAAATAGGAAAATAAGCCAGAAAGCATATTGCTCTGTTTTTGAGGACATTTCCTTCAAGTTCCATCTTGCCCCAGAGCCTGACCAAAGCTGGATGGTGAGTTGTCTCATCTCTGAGCCTCTGCAATATGCATTGTCCACCCTGTACCTTTGGCACATGGCACGGTTTTCTGGAATCACAAGCATTTCTGTACAACTATCTGGACTCTCCAGTTAAATTTAAAGGCAGACATTTTTTAATGACATATCCTTAGTGTAAGAAATATGAACTAGACTAGGTTTTAAGCCCAAAAGAAATTAATACATTGGAGTCAGTGCTTACGAAATAATTGGAAGTACTGAAGAAACAGGCATCTAGACTGGGGCCTTCTGGAATGACTACCTAAAACCCACAGACTCCTGCCTTCCCCAACCAAGAAGCTACTACTTCTGCATAAATTAGGAGGGTGTGGGGTTCACAGGGCTCGTGAACACACTGCAGTTGCTGTACTCAAGAAATATGGAAGTTGGGCTCAGGAACCACTGCTAATTTGGAGTTTGACCAAGCAGCCAAGAAAAAATGACCCATGGCCTCCACCTTACTTCCACTTTCTGAAACTCACACAGTTAGTGCGTTGTACATCCACAACTACAAGGGAGTCTGGGAGACATAGTCTGAAGCTTTCCAGGCTCTGAAACACAGAAAGGCACCCAGGAACATGTAGGAATGGATACGAGGGGGGACCCAAAAAACCTCGGAATTTATTTGTAAAAAATTATGTTTATTCTTCCATGTTTAAACTTCAGTCACCTTCAATGTACTCTCCATTTGATGCAATACACCTACTGAGATGGTTTTTCTACTGCTAAAAACAGTTTTTGAACTCGTTGATTTTGATGCCTTTTAGTGCTTCTGCCCTTTTTTGTTTCACCTCTTCCACATCAGTCAAATGTTTCCCTTTGAGGACTTTTTTCATCGGGGGGTGGGGGACAGAAATAACATTGCTTGGGGCAAGATTGTGTGAATAGGGAGGGTGGGGGATGTGGATCATGTCATTTGTGGTCAAAAACTGCTGAATACTCAGTGCAGTGTGGGCAGGTGCACTTGCAAATCACCCATCATGAAATGGGCAAACTCACTATAAGAGTCTTCAAAAAAAAAATTTACTGAAGCTGAATGCAGCCTCTCACAACAATGCCAGTTGGTACACTGATACAGATGGGTTCCTAGAACACTCATGCAGCAGAGGAAACCTGTACTAGAAGGGCCCCCCCTCCAGAAGATAATTCCATGGGTTTGGGGGGTCTCCCTCATACTCAGTGCCAATCAACTTCCAACACAAGCTTATAACTAAGGTGTTATCCTTTTTCTGTCTTAGGGTGATCTTGTCCTGGGCCTGTTTAACTCCACCCAAGATCAAGTACAAGGCTTACTCTCCCTTTCCTACCCACCATGCCATCTCCCAGGGTCCCACCTTCGTTCTCAAAGGCTGAGGAGCATTTCAGGATGTTGCAAGGAGGGACTGTCCTTATAGAATAGAGAAGACAGAGACGCAACAATTTCTCTTGCCTGCCAGGGAGTAGAGAGTGCCTGGTTGCTGTCAAGTCCTCACAAGATGCCTGCTAGAAGGCAACTAGCATAGCCCTCCAGCACAGGCAAAATATACGGACCACTTAGATGCAGGTTGGCACTCAAAACACATTTTCTCCTCCTGGCCCCACCAACTCCCTCTCATCACTTCTGTTCTACTTCCATCATCCCTCAGCCAGGGGAATACTTTCTCAATCCTGGTAAGCTTTGCTTTCACTCCTGATGTTTCCTCTGAAATCTGTTGCCTATCTGTCTTTTCCAGTCCACTAGACCAGTGGTTTTCAAATGTTGCCTGTATCTGAATCACCTGGAGGGCTTGATAAGACACACTGCTGGGACTTATACTTAGAATTGCTGATGCAGTAGGTCTGGGGTGCAGGTGATGCTGATGCTGCTGATGTGAGGGCTGCACTTTGAGAACCACTGGTGAAGTTTCAGTACTTCCAAATGCTGTGCTTTCCACTCTCAAGTGCTATCCCTCAGGTATCAGCAAATAATGGCTTATCTGTTCAGATGGGAAGATGCAGCAAAGGGGAAAAAAGAAATCTGGGAGACAAAAAAAAATCAATGTTTCAAAACATCAAAAAATCTCACCACTCAGTAATAATAATGTAACCCCTTTGTAATGCTCTTAATGTTTGAAAGGGTGGTGAGTACTTGAAAAGTTTTTAAGTACTTGAAAAACCTTTCTATTAGATGGTGCAAAATAATTTTCCCTTTTCCCCTTGAATCTTCCATCTGCCCCTACCAAATATATCTTAGAGTACAGAAGGGGGTAAGTCCTTCCACATCTTCATGATCTTGTGTAATTTTGCACCCCCAGCCCATAGGACAGAGACCTTCAAAAGGAAACCCACAAGACCACGGATACACTGAAGAGACACAAGGTAGGTGTCAGTCTCTAGGCCAAAGCTTCACAGGGCGCATCACCCCTGTAGGGGCTGCAGTGCCATCGTTTCCACCCAGGAGGCTCTCCTGCTCTGTATGTGTTCATTTCTGGGACATACTTTTTGTAAATATAGTTGGTGGGAATTATAGTTTCACCCCCAAAAAAATCCCACAAAATTTCCAGCAAACCCAAAATCATGTAGGTTACATGGATGAGGCATGTTGTTTTTGGCAGAAAGTCTTATCTTGGCAGTATACACCTAAAAACATAATAAAAGTGCTTTTTAACATTTTGGTTTTTTCCCCTTTTATTGACTTTTGAGCATTTCTTCCCTAGCAAGGAGTTATACAACAAGATTTGGAAGTTGCCAAACTTTGATTTTACTGGTAGTTTTATTTGGTTCTTTTGTACATTTCTGTGCACTTTTATCTGCTTTGAACTTTAAACTTAGGGACTGAAGTGACTATCAAGCACTCTGAGAGTAGGCCAGGAACCACATGGGGTGGGATAACAGTCTTCTAAGAGCAAAGTGAAAAGCTCTGAAAAGTTAATTGCAGGTGGAGGGGCTTGGGGAGGTGGTAGGTAACCCTTGAATCCAGGAATATGCATATCTCTACTAAACAATCCATGCTCTTCTTACTGAACAAAATATTTCAGATCCTTGTGTCTTTCTAAGTGTTCTCAAAAATGTTCATTCCCCATTTCCCATGAAAGCCAGGCTGGTGCAAGGGGTTGGGAGTTTGGATGCTAGAAGTAGATGGCCTTATCCAGACTCTGGTTCTGCCTCTTCTTAGCTGTGGTATCTTAGACACAGCACTTGACCTCTCTATGATTCAGCCTCCTTATGTATGAAATGAGATGGTAAAGCACCTATTTAATATGGTTGTTGTGTGGATTAAGTTAATACACATGACGTGCTTGCTTAGAGCAGGCTTTGATGTATAGTAAATGCTCAGTTAAAGTTACTATTCTTAACATGAACTTGCTCTTGCCTTGTAGTGTAAATTAGATTATGATATGAGACTACATCTATAAACATCTTTCTAGACTGGTAATGGGCTCACAAAATCCTGGTCCTTGCCAAAGATAGGCGGTAGCAGCAGTTCCTCTTAAACAATATGCTCTTTGTAAGCAACACTTGCCATCCCTTTATTAGTCCTCTTTGCTGTTGCTCCTTGTCAGAGATTAAAATACAGAGGCAAAAGTCACAGCTTCAAACAATGTAGCTTGTCATCAAAAGCCCTGCTGCAAAATGTGGACTTTCTTATTTCTAGCCTACTCAGTGTGGCCTGGAAGCTGTGAAGTCTCAGCCCTCAACCTGCCATTAACTAGCTTTGTGACATGGGACAAGTTAGTTCAATTCTTTGAACTTCAGTTAAAAAAAAAGACTTGGCTCAAAACCCTAAGAAGTGGGACTTTCTAGATCCCAAGGAAACCTGCACAGGCCTCGGCTGATGGAAGACTGCACTCTGGTGACAAGTTTGATCATTGCCAACAACCCGTGTCTATTGACAGTGAAACCAGCTGAATTGGTGGAAACATAAATAGAAGAGGCAATTTTCAAAGGATGGTGTCCAAGGCCTATTGGGTGACAGCACACCTGAGATTCTGCAAAGCCAGAGAGTGCTCCACACAACAACCGTACCTTGAATCAGAATGATGTAGAGGCTAAGTGAATTTTGAGAACCCCAAGCCTGTGGTTAAGAGTATTTACCTGGTGTGATATTTGTGATTTATAATGAGAAACATATATTTGGTCTTTGTCCCCAGTCCTGACATGGAGCTAAAAAAACCCTAGGAATTTCCTAAGTGATGAGATTGATAAGGGTGTCTTTTGTTATGTTAATAATGGGTGCTGGTTGCCAGGGGAACCAATCAAGTAGTTTAGAGGGTTGGAATTTCAGTCCCAACCCCCTGACATAAGGGGAGGGAAAAGGTGCTGGAGATTGAGTACAATCACCAATGGCCAATGATTTAATCAATCATGCTTAATTATTGAAGCCTCCATCAAAGGGATAGGGTTTGGAGAGCTTCCAGATTGGTGAACAGGTAGAAATGGGAGGAGCATGGCATCCTCAGAGACAGTACAGAAGCTTCACAGCCTTTACCCATACCTTTCCCTATGCAACTCTTCCAGCTGGCTGTTCCTGAGTTACATAATCTGGTAGGTAAAATGTTTTTCTGAGTTCTGTGAGCTGCTCTAGCAAATTAATGAAACCCAAGGAAAATGGTTGTTGAAACCTCCAATCTATTGCCAGTTGGTCAGAATCACAAGTGACAACCTGTACCTGAGATGGCACCTGAAGCTGAGGGGCAGGGGTGGGCATTCTTGTAGGACTGAGCCCTTAACCTGTGGGATATGATGCTATCTCTTGTATATAGTGTCAAAATTGAGTTGAATTGTAGGACACTTCATTAGAGTCTGAGATAGACTAAGCTCTTAACTTACTGTTACCATCATCAACATTTTAGCAGTGTCAGCTAGTGGAAAGAGGGAAACAGGGGGACTAACTTGGCCAGCCAGGCTGGCTCTGGAAAAGGTAATCAGGTGGGCTCAGTAGATAAGGCAAGCTAGGATTTGGCTTAAGCAACTAATTGATCTTCTGGGAGGGAAGTAAGGTAAGGGAATGACTGTGTCTAGCTGGTGACTAAAGTCTTGAAGGAGTCATTACTCTTAAATTGACTTATCTCCAGCAGAATCCCAGCCAGAGGGTGCAGAGAAAGGGTAGATAGGAAGGCATATAGCTGGCAAGGAGTAAGACAGGGTAAATGAACCTCAGCTAACTACAAGGCAGCTTTTCAGTCCTAATGAGGAAAACTGAGGCACAAGGGCAGGGTAATGAATCTAGGTCACTGCAGGATGGATATCAAATAGAGGAAAGAAGGGGAAGAAAAGCTGTGATGTGGAAGACCTTGTGGGACTAACTAATCATGGCCACCAATGACTCCAAGATTCAGAGCAGAGTTCTTAGCAATGTAATCATTTGGTGTCCAGGAAGGTGAGGGGTCACTATACAGCAAATTGAGGAAGATAGGAGTAAGAAAAACATTTCTTAACAGTGAGAAGGGCCTGAGCTTGGAAGAAAAAGACATTTCTTATCTGCCTAGGATGTATGTATAGTTTATGCTTGGAAAAGAGAGTTTCTAGGTCTATCCCACCTCTCTACCCAATTTTTAAACAACTGCTGAAGCAAAATAAAATGGAAAGGTTGGAGTGTAAGAATAAATAAAATTATTTGGCCTGCAGACTTAGTGGAATTTCCCCAAATAGTTTACCAAATATGAAATATTTTAGGCTCAAGTTGGAATTTTTTTCTTTTTAATTTAGAAGTAACACTAAATACATTTTGGACCCAGTTATGAGCTGTATTACCAGAAATTTGGAAGTTTATACTTCAAATTTCCTGTCATTTTTCCTCTACTCATTTGTTTGTAGTCATGTACTACTCATATGGGGTAGGGGGATCAATATCTGGGACAAATGGTAATTTTTCTAAATTAGTATTTTTACCTGCCTTTAAGATTTTAATTTACTTTATTTTTAAAATATTTTCTAGTTTTTAAAGATTTTTTAAAGATTTTATTTATTTATTTTTTAGAGAGGGGAAGGTAAGGAGAAAGAGAGGAAGAGAAACATCAATGTGTGGTTGCCTCTCACACACCTCCTACTGGGGACCTGGACCGCAACCCAGGCATGTGCCCTAGACTGAGAATCGAACCAGCTATCCTTTGATACACAGGGCTGTATTCAACCACTGAGCAACACCAGCCAGAGCAATATTTTTTATTTTTATTGTTATTTTTTCCAATTTAAAATCATTTTTATTTTTCAATTATAGTTGACATACTTTATATTAGTTTCAGGTATATACACCAGTGATTACATATTACATAACTTAATAAGTGATCATCCTGTTAATCTTGCACCCATCTAACACTATGTAAAGTTATTAGAATATTAATGACTATATTCCCCATGCTGGACTCTACATCCCCATGAATATTCTAAGCAACCAAAATGTATTTCTTAATCCATTTACCTTTATCACCCATTCCCCAAACCCCTCTCTCACCTGGCAACTATCAAAATGTTCTCTGTATGTGAGTCTTTTCTGATTCTGCTTGTTCATTTGTGTTTTTTTTTAGATTCAATTGTTGATAGATATGTATTTATTGCCATTTTATTCATTTTTTAATCTTTTTTTTCCTTTCTTAAAGAAGACCCTTTAACATTTCATATAATACTGGTTTGGTGGTGATGAACTCCCTTAGCTTTTTCTTGTCTGAGAAGTTCTTTATCTGTCCTTCAATTCTAAATGATAGCTTTGCTGGGTAGAACAATCTTGGTTGGAGATCCTTGCTTTTCATGACTTTGAATATTTCTTGCCAATCCCTTCTAGCCTTCCAAGTTTCTTTTGAGAAATTAGCTTATAGTCTTATGGGAGCTCTCTTGTAGGTAACTAACTGCTTTTCTCTTGCTCCTTTTAAGATTCTCTCTTTGTCTTTAACCTTTTGCATTTTAATTGTGATGTGTCTTGGTGTGGGCCTCTTTGGGTTCATCTTGTCTGGATCTTTCTACATTTCCTGGACTTGTATGTCTATTTACTTCACCAGGTGAGGGAAGTTTCTCCCATTATTTTTTCAAATAGGTTTTCAATTTCTTGCTGTCTCTTTCCCTTTTCTGGCATCCCCATGGTGTGAATGTTGGTATGCTTGAAAGTGTCCCAGAGGTTCCTTTCTCCTTACAGTATCTTCATTTTGGGGGATTCTATGTTCTTTTTACTGTTCTTTTGGGTGTTTTCTGCTTTCTTATATTCCAAATTGCTGATTTGATTTTTTTAAAAGATTTTATTTACTTTAGACACAAGGGAAGGAGAAAGAGAGGGAGAGAAACCTCAGTGTATGGTTGTTTCTGGAGTATGCCCTACTGGGGACCTGGCCCACAACCTAGGCATGGGCCCTGACTGGGAATCAAACCAGAAACCCTTTGGTTCATGGGCTGGCCCTCAATCCACTGAGCCATACCAGCCAGGGCTGCTGATTTGATTCTTGGCTTCATCTACTCTACTGTTCATTCCCTATAAATTATTCTTCATTTCAGTTAGTGTATTCCTTATTTTTGATGGATTCTTTTTTATGTTGTTGAGATTGTATGCTATGTCCTCACTAAATTTACTGAGAACACTTACTAAATTCATTGAGCATCTTTATAACCAGTGGGTTTTTTTTTTTTATTTTTAAAAATATATTTATTTATTTATTTTTAGAGAAAGGAGAGAAACATTAATGCATAGTTGCCTCTCGTACTCCCACAACTGAGGACCTGGCCCACAACCCGGGCATGTGCCCTAACTAGGAATTGAACCTGTCACCCTTTGGTTTGCAGGCTGGCACTCAGTACACTGAGCTACACAAGCCAGGACCATAATGAGTGTTTTGAACTTTTAATCTAGTAGATTACGTGTCTCCATTTTGTTTAGTTCTTTTTCTGGAGTTTTGATGTGTTCTTTCATGTTTCTTGGACTCCTCATTTTGATAGCCTCCCTGTGTTTGTTTGCATGTATTAGATAGAGCTGTCATATCTCATGGGCTTGGTAGAGTGGCCTAATGAAGTAGGTGTTCTGTAGGGTTCAGTGGAACAGCATCTTTGATCACCCAATCCAGGCACTTATGATGCACCCCTTCCACCCATGTATATACTGTGTACACCCTCCTTTTGTAGTTGAATTTTTATTGCTGTTGGCACATCAATGGGAGGAATTTACCTCCCAGGCCAATCTGCTGCAAGGACTGGCTGCAACCATTGTGGAGGATCAGCTAATGCAGGGGCCCACACCACAGGGCAGGGCTTACATCAGTGGGGCTCTGATACCCACTGAGTCCACCCCTTGAGTGTATCACTTGTGGACATGGTTGGGTGGTGATGCTTCAACACAATGTGAAGATGTCCACTGGGTGTGTTAGCTCTGGGGCCTCCTGGGACATGTAGGCTAAGGTCAGCTGCCACTTGTGTTCTGCCCAGGGCCACCAGGCAGGAGCTACAAAGTGATCTGCAGATGACTGCTACTTTTGCTAGGCTTTGAGGTGCCCAGGTAAGGCCAAGCTGTGAACCAAGGCCAGATGCTACTATTGCTGGGCCTAAGGCAACTTAGCAAGAGGTATGGGGCATGCTGAGACCAGATGCTGCTTGTTTGAGACATTCTAGGAATATCTGAAACATGAGGCAAGACATGCTATTCATATGGAAAAGCCACTGGAAACAGTTTGGCTGGACCTGAAATTGGTTGGGGTAGGGCCTCAGTGAATCACCAGGGTAGGGCAGACAGTGTGAGCCAAGTCAATGGAGTCTCAGATATGGCACCCACCTGCAGTCGTTTTTGGAGGAGGGCTCATTAAAGGGACATTGGCCTCTGTCAGGACTTCTGTCTGGGAGAAAGCTGTCCCCCACTCCCAGCACTCACCTTGATGTCAGATAATCCAGTTCCTCTCTATGAATCTTTCAATCTGCTTCCCCAGTGCTGGTGCTCAGAGGGAGTTTGAATAAGTCTGTGGGTGGGCCCTTTAAGCAGACCTGCCTGGGACTCCAGGAGGCCTTCCTCTCTCTCAGACTCAATCCCTGCTGGTCCATATGTTTTATTAACCCACCTATGATTACTGGTCTTCTGGTTTGATGAAGCCGTAGGTCAGACAACATTTGCCACAGTAATGCAATAATTTCTGTCAAAGTGGCCGTCCATAAAAACTCCAGCACCAGATTCATCTGAAGGGCATTCCCAACAAAGGCAACTGACTTTGCCATTCTTATCCACTTTGTAGTATTTCAGGACAGCCACTTAACCCTTTTTCTCTTACGCTTATTCTTCTTGGGAGTGGTATAAAGTAACTGAACCCAGGTTCAGTTTCCTGCCACAACAAAAGCCAAACTTGTGAGACAGGTGATAGTGATAAGAAAAGAGGTTTACTCAAGTGCCTGCCACCTGAGAAGATGGGGTGAAGGACTCTTGTCTCAAAGCCCATCTTAACATCTCAGTGTAGGTAGAGGCTTTTATAAGGAGGGAGAGGGGAAGCAGAACAAAGAGATCGGAAGAGGGGCTGTGGACACACTGGCAGTGTCTTTGCTGGTCCTGAAATGGATTTTCATGGTCAGCATCCTTGAGTTGGCTATCTGGTTGAATTCCTGTGATTGGTGGCCTTGAGGTCAGGCTGTTCCTTAGATTCACACAGGAATTGAAACTGCTGATTCTAGTAAAGTATATTAAAAAAAACTTTTAACATGGAAGTTTTAGTTTTGAGAGGAAAAAATCAGGTTCGAATAACAAGCTGGATTTAACATTTACTAAGATTTGTATGGGTAGTTATAGTGTATTCATTCTCCATTACAGTAAGGTTTCCTCCTTTTCTTCCCACCACCATGAAGACTAACACAAGATAACAAGTAAACTCCTTTTGAATGTTATAGTCAGACAAAGTACATCCATCTTCCAGTTGCTTACTAGCAAAGATTAGTCTTTGCTGATGAGAAGAAATTCCTCCCCTATCCTAGACCTTAGCCTGTACATTTTCTATTGTATCCTAGGGTTCAGCCTCAAGAGTGATGGTCTTCCCTGTGTAAGGGTTTTCACGAAAATCGGCGTCTTGGCAGTCGCACCGCAGATGGCACAAAGGAAAAGAAGATCACTATGCAGGCGCACTGAATCAGAAGCTTTTATAAAGGCCTATTCAATTGGTAAACAATGCCTTGCTCTCAAGGCTTTTATTAGTGTTACCTTTAGACTTTGTCATTATAAAGAGATTCCCTCTTGATTCAATTAGAAATAATTTTGGTTAGGAAATAAATATTGGTAGATTTATTCTTGGATTTTAATTTTACTTGCAAATGATTAAAAATGAATGAGAAAGAAATTTTTTTTAAAAAACTGAATAAATTTAAATTATTTCCTTGCATTGTCATAAAAACATGTTTAAAATAGCATTTCCAAACCAATGATGAAAGTTATGGCACAACCCAGGGGTGATAATTGATTTTATTCTGTGCTCTTGAGGTCCATTTTTTAAAATAGAATATAAAATATTATAAAGGAGAAAATCCTAAATTGTGTGTACTTGCATGTGTATCGAGCAGTCATGAAGTAATATTTTGGGTACCACAATTGGAGACATTTTTAAGATGTGGAATTATTGGAGACATATCAAAAAGCAGGAAAGGAAGAGAAAAAAGTAAACTGAAAAAAAGGAAATTGAAAACACCTGATAGCATTTCTTCCTGCTCAGTGTTGGTAAAATGGTAAAAAGTTGTTTTTATAACATACAGCTAAAAATGACCAATTAAAGTGTAGAAAAAGTGTTCCTTTGCATAGTCAAATGCTAGGCAGAGAAATATAATGTCAGTAGGAATTACTATAGTAAGTTTCAGTAAAGGATTGCAGAACAATAAGGCTTTGTTAATCTCACACTGGTTTATTCAGATAGTGTGTAATTCAAAGCAATTGCTGCTCCCCAGGCAGGAATTTACAATTGCTGCATTTGGAGGGAGGATAATGTGTCATTCCAAGGGGAAATCAGGTCTGGAAAGGGCCTCATGGTTAGAGAACCTCATATGTCCCCAAATAGCTCCAAAGCAGGCCAAGTAAAACAAAATGACTGAGAAGCCGCCCTGTGAAGTCAGTCTGCCTGAACTGAGCTGTATTTCTCTTGCTTCTCTTGCCTTTTTTGATGGTACAATGTCCTGGAACAAGGGGGAAGGCAGAGAGTATCAAGTCCAGAAAAACTGTCACTTTGAAAGTGACCCTTTCTTGCCTCCTGGCAAGGGTTTACAAGTTTATTCCAGAGAACTGCATCTTCCCTGCATGGGTTGTATGTATATTTACTAATGATGGTGAATAAAGAGCATCCTCCCTTGGCAGAAACACACTGGACATGAGTCATTTGCAAGAGGAGGCATGAATCATATTTTGAACACTTTTGGTCAACAGTCCTTCAGAGACAATCCTCCAGTTTTATGTTGTCATTTATATAGAATTAAATGTGAACAGTTCTTAAAATTCTATGATTTTTAAGAACTGAGCTTTGATTCCAGTGACTGACTGATTTGCTTCCAGGAACACCAAGATATGTCAGTTCCCCAGCAACATATTTTGAGGCCATGTTGAGAGGCCAGTTTCTGTGAACTACCTCATTAGGTAAATAAGTAAATTATGGGGTTGGGAAAACCCTTACATAGAATCCACCTTAAATGGGGTGGACCATTTTTGACCTGAGAGCTGCTGCCTATTAGACACTCAGGAAATTGGTAAGAAAGACCCTTAGATGGAACATCTCAGATCTGAATTCAAATGATCTTTTCATGGTCTGGGATTCTGAGCTGCTGTTACCTGTCATAATATACACTTAGCATTAAAGTGCTGCTATAGCTGAGGCATTTATTGCTCACCAAATATTTATATACTTCTCCATTACTCCCAGGCTCTCTGTAGCTTTTTCTGTCCAACCACTGAAAGAAGAGTACATGGTCACTTCCAAGCTGATGTGTAGATGAGCAGGTGTGAATTTTCCATGCATTCTCTTCCTTTACTGCCGGGATGGTGGAGGCCTAAGATGTCAGGATGTCAGAGCCTCTAATAAGCAGGGTTCTTGAGCAGGATTCCCTTATCTCCACCTCCTACTCCACCACCAACCTGCAGTGGTCACATAATGGAAGCAAGAATAAACTTTGTGTTAAGCCAAGATTCTAGTTTTAATTTGTTACTACAGCATAGTCTAGGCTAATACAACTACTTTTCCAGATTTTTTTTTCTTTTCATAAAAAAGGAAACACCATCTAGAAAAAAGATGAGCAATCTGAGTTATACAGTCCTTGAATACACAAGCCACTGAGGCTTTGCCTGGTTGCCTCTGTGTCATGTGCCACCAAAATTATGCAACTCACTCTACCAGTTGCCACTGTTCCTTCAGGGTGTGGCAACTGAGGGAGTGATGAAGAGCACTGGGCAGTTGGGTTTTGATACATGACAGTTCCCTCCTGATGGTTTCTTTTCTTATTCACCAATCTTCTCTTGGGATTTTAGGCTTGCTAAATGTACAGTACAAATCAGTGAAATTATTCACTGTGGTTTTCATTTGAGTAAGCTAGTTTCCGCTCCTAAGAACAGTCTTAACAAAACAGGAAGTTTTTCTTGGATTTAGAAATGGAACTCTACCTTCTGACATTCATCTTCACCAGCTTCTACAAATCTCTATTTTCCCACTTCCCTGTCACAGGGTGGGGCAAATAGAAGAGACTAGATAAAACCAGAACATGCGGATTAGTATAGTAGTAGAGTTAGGGCTGATTCAGTTTGGAGGGGAGGCGGGGAGTGTAAAATGGCAGCCTGACCAGGCCAGACCACATCCTCCCATCTGACCATGTTATCTCCTACCTCCTCTCCCACTCTGGTCTTGGCAAAGAGGTGTAAAGGGCCAAGAACTTTATGATAGTAACCCTTGACATGTGTATCCTAGCTGATATTCATCAAAACGTTTTGATATGTATTACCCATTAGATTCCACTCCATGGAAACAGGGAATAGGTCTGTGTTGTTCTTAATGCCTACCATATAGAGGGCACCCAAGAGTACTTGAAGGAATACAAGAAGGAATACTTGACTTTCATAACTGTCTTATCATGAGGATTGAGAAAATAGAATGTAATTAATTGCCATTGTAGGGTGGACAAATGGATACACTAAGAATCTGTTACATGCTGGGGTCACACAGGGGTCAATTAAGATATGGAACTAGAACTTGGAGAACATTATGCTAAGTGAAATAAGCCAGTCTTTTGACAAAACCATGTGATCTCACTCATATGTGGAATCTAACGAACAAAATAAACTCACAAACAAAGTAAAACCAGAGACATGGATACATGTAACAGACTGACAGATCTCAGAGGGGACAGCAGTGAGGGGACTGGAAGAGATTAGCCAAAGAACATATATGCATACATGCATAGTCCATGAACACAGACAACAATGTAGTTAAGATGGGGAAGGCGGGTGGTACTGGATGGAGTGGGACATCTGTAATAGTGCCAACAATAACAAAATTAATATTCTTTTTTATTTTCAATTGTAACATTGTAAAAAAAAAAAAGTGGAACCCAAATCCAAATCTATCGATTTTAATTTTCTTTCAACTACATGATAGGTTAGCTTTAAAATCCTCTTTCCACCTCACCCCACACTATGTATCATCACCACCATCATGTAATATAAATTACCATCTCAGAATTATATGTTATATCTGCAATTTTATTAGATCAGTCTATAAGGAAAAATATCAATATCCTAACATCATTATCACTGGGGAATGGAGTCTCATTATACAAATTCTTAAGTTCTTATTGATTTGTATTTTCTGCTATCCAAATAATGGAGGGGGTAAATATGCCTCTAGGTTTAAACATTTTCTGTACATGAGGAATTCAGTGGGCTTCAAAGTCAGCACTTTGAAGTATTAAGTAAGTTTGGAGTGGAAAACAATAGGAAGGGAATCGTGGTGGAAACTTCTAGCTGTCCTCCAGTTGGCTATCTTCTTATATAATAGAATTTCTAGCTGGACACACATTCTTCCAGTTTCCTAGCCTCCCTAGCAGCTAGATATAGCCTATTTGGGAGTAGAATTGATGTATACAACATCTGGATTGTTGCCCTAAAAGAAAATGTCTTCACTTTCTTCCTTCCTGCTGGAATGTAGGTGTGAGGGTTGGAGCTGGAGCAGTTATCTTGGACTACAAAATGGAAGTAATATATTAAAGGTAACAGCACAAGAATAAGAAACTGGGCCCCTGAGATTGCTAGACTGCCACTGTATTTCCGGCATCTTTTTGTAGTTGTTGAAGCCATATCCTAAGTAATACCAAATCTAAACATTTAGTAGAACAGCAGTCCAACTTCCTGACCTTGAAAACAAATGTGCTCTTTGGAAAAAACATACAGTTTAGTTAGTCAAGCTTCCTTTTCTTTATGGGCACAAGGACCCAATTCTATTTCAGTGGTCAAGAGTGAGTCTTTAATTAGGACATGTTATGTAATAGGGATGGTGAAGAAACTGCAGAAATTAATGTAGTATTTTTCAGATTATACTTGAGCTCTTTCCTTTTTTAAAACAAATATTTTATTTATTTTTAGAGAGAGAGGAAGGGAAGGAGAAAAAGAGGGAGAGAAACATCAATGTGTAGTTGCCTCTTCAATGCCCCTACTGGGGACCTGGCCTGCAACCCAGGCATGTGCCCTCACTGGGAATCAAACTGGTGACCCTTTGGTTCACAGGCCCATGCTCAAGCCACTGAGCTACACCAGCCAGGGCTATATGTGAGCTCTTTCTGTCTGACACTGACCAACCCCTTCATACTCCCCTTCCTAAGACCAAATTCAGAATGTATGCATCTTGTGCCAAGGGTTTTGTGTAGGAGGGATGCCCAAAAGGGGCTTCTTGGTCATCTAACCTCTCAGGCAATGTGGTTAATTGCAGGTCATATCTGGCACTTAGTACAAATTCAAACAGATTATTGAGAATTGTAAATATTCATGTATTAACATAAAGGACATCTTAAAATGATTAGGAATAAACCAAGGAGTAGCCATTTCTTAATAGAAATTATGGAGTTTTTGGATGACTCTTAGGAACACAAAATATGTTTACCTTCTGAACCAAGTTGCTCATTGGCTAGATTCCTGCCAGAGACTCTAGTCTATGACCTTCCTGGTTCATGCTAAGCCCCTTTATAATCTATAACCAGAATGTCATCATTTAAAGAGAGGTTGGTGAAACCCACCTAACCCAAGTTACTTAGCAGCTCTGATCTGCTCATGGAAATTTGTAACACAAACATGCTCCTCCCAGATTAAAATAATACCTGACTGAATGCTGGATATATTTCATGGTTTTGTCTGAGAATTCCCTCACAATTTTCTATTACCACAGTCAAGGTACTTTATACTGCTTTATTTCCCCATTTTTCAAATGAGGAATCTGAAGTCATACAACAGCATCAGGATTTAAACCTTCCACTGAGGCCCAAGCCCTTTATGTTTCCTGTCAGTAAGCAGAGTTGGTCCAGGGGTTGAAGTCACTTGACAGCATGCCACCCCAATCAACTTCATCTTTGAGTAGCTTTGTTATTTGCTGTAAGCAGTTGTAAATTCCCAGAACTCCAGACACACCCATATAAAAATGTTAATGACTAGAAATGCCTCATAAAACCAAATGTAAATAACCAGTAAACTGAAGTCCCACTGGAATTCTCTCTCTTGATCACCTCCACTTATTCAGACAATTGAGAACTGATAAGGTTTAATTTTTCTTATAGTCAGATCTTTCAAACTGAACCCTTCTGTCATTTTGTGAAACTTCTCAATTATGAAGAAAATGATGGTTGATTCTATGCATTACGGTGCTTTTCAAATGTGAAACCTATTTTGCAAAGGGGAGAAACTGAGGTTCATTGAAATAAAAGAACTTCTCCAGGTCCCCAAATTTTGCTAAAACACAGAAGACATACATTTGGGCAACTCTGTTGTTAGTGCTTATTCTTTCTAAAAGTTTCAGGAACCATGGCTCCTGGTCAAGTGCTCTGCTGAAACAGCAAGCTTTAGAAAAATGAGAAAAATCCCACTGGAATGAAAGAGTTTCATTTGTTTCCAAGTTGTGGCCCTTCTGTCTTCTGGGTGGCTCCTCCCCTATTGTCCATGTCTTCAGCTCTGATTTATAATCTTCCACCCACACATTATAGGATTCACTGAGATCCTGCAATGAGGTTAAGGTATAAACTTGAAAGAAGCTTTTAAGGACAAAATTGAGTTTGGGATGGGAGAGATTTAAAGAGGGGAAAAGCATTTAAAGATCCCATGGTTGGCATAGTGAATGAGCACATGCTTGGAAGGGCGAGCGGATGGAAGGACTGCTGAATGTAGTTCTGGTGGCCAAGACTGTGCCTTTGGTTCTGTGGCACAGCTTCCAGTGGGAGAGCTCACTGACCAGTGAGTGCACTATGACCAGATCTTTAACATATGACACACAGGAAAAATAATGTGAACACCCTCCCCCATCAAGATTTCTTTTACATGCTTACAGAGACATATCTCAGTGTTCCCAGAAGTAAGGCTTGGGCTTTGCAGTGTATCCCCTAAGGAGTAAATAACAGCTGCAATCTTCTGCCAGAAAAGAACTTGCTGCCCCAACTGGGAGGTTCAGTGGATGATGAGTGCAAAAATATTTCGGGGAGAGAAAATGAGATGTCCTACAGGCCAGCCTTTGATAACTGCAAGGTGCCAAGATAATGTGAGAGGGCTAGGTAGGTGGGCTTTCTTGCAAAGGAGAAAACCTCAGAACTGCTGGCTTAGCTCCTGAAGGGAGTAGCAAGATTCTCCTTGCATTTCTGAAACTGCGTAACTCAAAATTCTCTTTGGCAAGTGTTTCTGATGCTGTTGAGGCCATGGGCTCTAGAGGATGCCTCAGGTTAGAAGTCTAGCTCTGATACTTGCCTGGTTACCTACTGCAATTTTCTCCTCTGGAAAAAGGGGATAATATCCTCTCTCTTACTGGACTGTGATTGTGAGAGTTAGAACTAATGTTTTTTTGTTTTGTTTTTTTTAATTTTATTTTAATCATTGTTCAAGTAGTTTTCTCCCTTTTACTCCCAATCCAGCCCACCCTCCCAGCCCTCCCTACTTCCCTCCCATTACCACCCTCCCCCTAGTTTTTGTCCATGTGTCCTTTAAATTTGCTCCTGTAAACCCTTCCCATTGTCTCCTGAAATTCCCTCTTCTCTCCCCTGTGGTCACTGTCAGCCTGTCCTCTATTTCAGTGTCTTTGGTTATATTTACTTGTTTCTTTGTTTTGTTGTTTAGGTTCCTTTTAAAGGTGAGATCATATGGTATTTGTCTTTCACTGCCTGGGTTGTTTCGCTTAGCATAATGCTTTCAGAAATAATGTTTGTAAAATACTTAGCATAGTGTCTAAGCATATAATAGCAGCTCAATAAATGGTTATATGGTAGCTGTTTATGAGAAAATTAATCTGATTTAGCACTGAGGAAGTGGAAGGGAAAGAGATATATTGAGATCTTTAACATATGACACACAGGAAAAATAAGCACAGGGAGATTTTTATTTCCAGGACCAACCAAAGACTCCAGAGAGACTCAGGGGTCAGAAGTACCCAATGCTTTCTTCAAGAAATTGTGTTCTTGGGGAGCCCAGGACCTAGCGATGTTAAACAGCAAAGTCCATGTCTGTCAATGCAGGATGTTCTTTTAGAATATCTAGATGAGAAGATACCTCTTTAAAAGATATAAAATAAATTTTACCTGTATAGCCTAAACAATGCTGGAGTTAGGTGAGAATGGTTGAGAACTCTGAAATTTACTGATCTCATTGATCTGTAAATCCTGACTCACTTGGTCTCCACAGGGCCAGTCATACTGCTTTCACACTGTCCACTGGTAAGACAAATACTATCCACACTTGTGGAGCAACTACACTAATTCAGAAAAAAGAATGTGGAGCCTCAGGCTTAAAACACATAAGTTTGAACCCAAGTCTTCAAATTTTTAGATTATTTTCCCTTTCTAGAATCTTGCTTCTTCTATATTTTCTGAAATTTACCATATAACCATTTACCTTGAACATTAAAATTAAGTAGAGCAGAGTGGTGCAGCTGCTGGAGACACCTGAGGTGGTTTGAGGAGTGACCAGCAGCACAATACAGCAGTCCAGGGACCCCTTAAACTTGAGATGGATTACAGAACAGCAGGTACCAGAGGTGAAAGTTGAGGTCAAATGTAGGACAGCCTTCCTGAGCAACAAAGTATCAGCTGTACCCTAGGTGGTCTCAGCAGCAGCAACTAACTGTAGTGAACTTCAAGGCAGAGCTGAGGCAAGCATTCCTAGCTGAGACACCGAGAGGTGGTTAAAGCTGTCTTGGAAGATCCCATGTAGCAGATTTCAAACAAAAAATCCAACTGACAATGTAACCAAGACATTATCCATGAAAAAATAAGACAAGTAGTTCTTAAGGACGTGCAATTCTAAACACTATGAAGAATGCGAAGAAATTCAACATGCTTCTAGACTTCAGAATTGGCATGAGTTGACTCAGTAAAATGGAACCAGACTAGAATCGTACCAAGGCTTTTATTTATTTTTTTCAGCTACTCTTTAACATTCTTCACATTCCCCAAATAGCAGAGTATGCCACTCAAGATTGTTACTGTCTTCAACCATGGTTAGTATTTACTGTATCTATATATATGCACAAAAGAGTTAGCAATTATTGAGCTCCTACTATGTGCAGGGCATCCACATTATATGTATTAATTAGCTTAGTCCTAAGAGGAACCCTATACAGTTTACATATTTATTCTCCTCATTTTACACATGAGGAAACCAAAGCTTAGAGATTTAGGAACTAGTTTAAGTTCACACTCTCATGGGCAGGCGCAGAGAACAGTCTCTTTGGGTGTCATGAAAAGAAGCAAGGTCAATCTCACTGGGAAGGTGGACTGAAATTTACATTTTATCCTCTTAATAGTTCCAAGATCAAGTATGCTTGTCATTTAAAAACAATACACTAGAGGACGCCAAATACACAACCTGTGACTTTAAAACTTTTCATAATGCAGTTCCCACAGTGATATAAGACATATAATCAGTAATGGATTCAAGCCAAAGGGCCCTCCCAAAAATACTATGATGCAGTTTATAATTAAGAGGCTGTATTTCTACCCCCTCAATTAAAAAAAGAGAACCTTATGCTTTATATTGAGCAATTCATAATTAGTCTCTACTTGATACTGAGTGTTATTCAAAGAAACTTTCAGGTAGGTGTTTGATTTATCTTGCTCTGCCTGCTGAGTGGCAAAGGGAAAGGGTAGCGTAATCTGTTAAGGGTAGGATAACCTGGATAAAAATAAATTTTAAAAAATTGCATGGAGATATAGTTCATCTTTTAAAATTCATTTACCAAAATAAAATATACATGTATTTTAAAAAGAAAAAAACACATCAAAGAGTTTAAAATGAAAAGGAACTAAAACCCCATTCTCAACCTTATATTCAAGAGGCAACAACTTTTATAGGTAACTTTAGATTTTATAAGGGAACTCCAGATCTTCAACAGATGTTGGGATCAGATTTCACTGCACAGTGGGAACTGTGTTTGATGGTATCATTCAGTTTCAGTTAATGTCTGAAGGAGCAATAAGTCCTGCAGAGATTGCACAAACCAACCAATTTAGGATAACAACTCAGTCTGGAAAGAAAAAGTTCTAATTATTCTTCAACATCACAAAACTCAATGGGTCATTAATGAGTTTGTCTTGAGTTTGGAATTTGTCCATTTTGGGGTAGAAGATAATCTCTTTTGTGGTATGTTTATCATTCCCTTATAAATGATCACAACAAGCACTGACAAGAACTACAGTCACTGGTGCAACTAAAAGAAAAAATCCAGCCCTCATGGGGGTGGCTCAGTTGGTTGGGCAGTGTTCACCAAAGTAAGGGGTCACAGGTTAGATGTCCTGTGAGGGCACGTACCTGGGTTGTACGTTCCCAATTGTTGTAGGTGGGAGAGGCAACCCACGGATGTTTCTCTGAGGCATGCTTTTTCTCTCCAGCTCTTTCTCCCTCTCTTCCTCCCGCTCCATAAATAAAAACAATTTTTAAAAAATCTAGCACCTCTCCCATGCACTCTTTTGTAAGATCTGTCTCTGCCCCTTTACTTGATTCCAAACTGCACGGGGCAAGTATTTAGCAAGCATTATGGTCTCTTGTCAGACACCAACCTAAAATGAACCTGGGAAGAGGCTAGTCTACCTCTTCACTCCCTGTGAAATAAAATCGCAGGAAAGTTAAGAGTTGCCCACCATCCCACCAGAGTACTCATCCAGTACAAAGCTATGCAAAAAAGGGGTGAGTCAAGTTCAATAAAAGCATAACATTCCTTAGGAACTAGAGCCTGGGAAATGGCAAATTTGCTCAAGACACATCAAATAAACACCAGCTCACTTAAGGAAAGAGGCCATTTCCATGGGGACAGAATCAAAAACACTTTATATACCCAACAGACAGCATGGCATTGGACACACAGGTGCTCGACAAATCCACATAGCGTTTCTTTTACTTTTATTCAACCTTTATGCCAGACACTACTCTACACCAAGGATTTTTTTCTAAGGGATTTGCATGCATACCAGTCATTCGATCCATTAACAAACTAAGAGGCTCAACAGAGATGAACTTCTTCAATTTACACAAAGCTGTTAAGGGGTGGAGTCGTCAGAATTGAAACACAGGTCAGTCTCATGGCAGGCCATCATTGTTCCTGCCTCCTCTAGCAGAGTGTAATGAATACCGAACAATCATGCGATCATTTTCTCCGTGCACACAGGACATTGATACGCCGGCCGCTTCCAGCAATTCGTGAAGATGGCGGTTGCGCCAGGCTCCGAGTCTGCGCACAGTAACTCTCAGCAGAAGGAAGTTGGAAGTGGCGTACTGTTTTGCGAGGAAACAAGGAGCGGTGGGATAAAATGGAGTTATGTAAGACCCTAAATACCGAAAATGCTAAAGCCCTGGGCCTTGGGGCCGAGGAAGTGCTGCTGGGAGGAAGTGGGCCCGGCAGAGGATGTCCTGCGCCATCCTGGCGCGCCGCCGCGGAAGTGCGTTTCTGGGGCTCCTCTAGAGATGCTGCAGCTGGCGCGTCTTTCCGGCCCGTCTTTGCCCTCTTCTGACCCCACTGTATTTCTAGCCGCTAACAGCCCAGCATGATCGGCCTTAGGGTCTCCCAGCCTCTGGAGTACTGTGCTGCTTTCTTGCTTCAGCTTCGGCCGGACTGAGTCCGCCTGCCCCACCCAACAGGGAGGGCGGGCACCCTTTGTGACGCCGGAAGCGGCCTGGGCTACGCCCTTCCCGGCGGAAGCCAGCCTGCTGCTCTGATGGGGAAGCACCAGACCTTCACTCGCGAAGCCGTAAGTTTGCATCTGCTGCGCAGCCTCCACGGCGCACATTTCCAGACCGGGAGCAAATGTTTGGACAGTTTGGTAGAGTTCACCAGGACAAAATACCACTGCACCATGAGAGCGTGGGAGAGATCGCAACAAGCAGGTTTCTTCTAAAGTGTAAAATGGTTGGTGGGCTCTTAATGGGTTCTTGGTTGTGACCATGGTTTTGACATATCATAGACAATAAAAGTGCCCATTTCCACCAAAGGTTAAAACTCTCCTCTGAATTGATCGGACTGCTTGAAGAGGACTGAACTCTTAATGTTTCTTACTAGGTTAAGATTACTCGGTGTGGCTTCCCACCGCAGTTTTAAGGGATCAAGTTTCCCTTAGGTCAGTTGACACAGGGGTCATTCTAATTGGAAGCTAGAACGACGTAATCCCAAACTGCACAGGGTGTCATTAGTTACAGGCCTCATCACTGAACCTTCTCTTAAAACTTTTAACACCTGGCAAGGGATTTCTAACTAGCAGTCCATTGATAGAATTGACTTGTGTCTTACTATAAAATACATGTTTAATATATCCTGACAGATTTGCAGGCTTTATGCCCCGGGCTGTCAAAAGGTAGTTAAGAATATCTGCCGTAGCACTGGCTGGGTTGCTCAGTTGGTTAGAGCTGAGCGGTTCCATCCCTATTAGGGCACATACAAGAAGCAACCAATGAATGCATAAATAAGTGGAACAAATCAATGTTTCTCTCCCCTAAAATCAATAATAATACTAATACCACTACTACTAATAAAGCATCTGTGTTTTTAGGGGTGAGAGAAACATCTCTGTCAGTCAGTCATATTAAGGTAATTTAAACTTATTTTCTGGGAGCTTTAAACAACCAGTTTATCTTGTGCCTTGGGAAAAGGAACTCATTTTCATAAGCAGTCCTATTTCAAAAATCTACTCCAGAAATTAGGCTGTCATGTTGCCTATCGACATTTTCCATCCTCTATTGGGAATCAGATTATTGGTTCTTTATTGCAAATAATTTGGTTCCATTAACCATCAGAAAAAGGAGGATTCTGATCAGTCACTATCTTGTTCACATTTTGGTGTTTTAAAGGTGTATTCCTTTTGTACAAAAGAACCACCTAATCAAGGGGATTGGCTGGCTGGGTTCACAGGATACTAATGTAACTTGTTAAAAATTTTTTTTAAAGCCTATCAAAAAATGGTCATTTGGGTAGCACTGTTAGTTTTTGTTACCATTACACAGATAGGTAACTTTGGTAAAAATTTTGTTATTCCCTTTATTTGACCAGGTAAGTCCCCTCCCCACAAAACTAATCTTTGAAAATGGCATTCTTCTCTGACCCCCTACAATTAAATATTTTTCTTATATGGTTGCCTTTAATCATGTAATTTTCCTGTTCAAAAGAAATAAAGTGACTATCAAATCTCAGGTGTGATGCAATTTTGTATGCAACCCAAAATAGTTTTCTTCTCTTCCTTTCCTTGTAGGATTGCCTTGTAAATTCATAGCTCCCTTAAAAAAAACCAACCAGATTCAAATTCTCTCCTAATACTCCAAGGTTGCAGGTTCCATCCCTGGTCAGGGCACATACAAGATCAAAGAATGCATAAGTAGGTGAAACAACAAATTGATATTTCTCTCCCCCCCCACCCCCCTCTAAAATCAATTTAAAAATACTTATCTGGATTTCATAAAATATCCTTTAAATAAGGAGTCTACTATTATGTTATCATGTCTCCTAATATTTTAAATGCTGAGATGGTGTCTTCACTGCAGTTTCAGTATCTTAAAAAAACATTAATTTGATAATTTTCTCAAAAACTCATAGGACTGAATTTTGACTTGGGAGGTTTGTCAAGAATCTGCACTCTAAACAGGCACCATAAGTAATTCTAATGCACTTTGACCCAGGACCCGTATTTTAAGAACCACTGCCCGAGACAAATACATCAAGCTTTCTCTGGTTGGTCCCAGGTTATCCTGGCAACTTGTAGACTTAGTAGAATCAGATGGAAAATATCTATGGAGGCGTAACAGCCACCAAACTAATTCGAGCCAAAGCACCAATTTGCTTTGGAATTCTTTAAGTTCTCTTGTATTATAAAGGAGCAACATAACCAAATGAAATGTGCAGAGTGGAGAAAACTGTTTTACAAATGCTTTATGTTAGTAAAGGTGTTCAGGCTCAGATAATAGTCTGAACTTATTAAACAAGTTTAAAGTTCTCTCCATGTTTATGATTAAAACTTAAATTCTCTATTACCTTGTTTAATGTTGACTAAGGACCTAGGCTGAGAGAAAAATACTGGAGTTGGCATATAGAGCCTTTGCAGGTGCAGGACCTAAATTGAATGGTTAAAAACAAAAACAAAATCCTGTACTGCAGTCACACCTTGCCAAATACCTGGTGGTCAAATTTATTAACTAAATCGAGATGCTCCCCAAAGATGTTAGAAGTTGCCTATAGCTTTGTGCCTCTGTTGACAGGGAGGTACAGAGTTCCTGTTACTATCATACTATACTTTACTTAGTGGGACCTTCCACCAACAATCAGTGCCATATGGTAGGACACAGAATCTATTTGCCACCCCCTAAAAAGTATAAAAATATACGGTATTCTGCTGTGTATAATGCACAACCATGTTCTGTGTGCATTATACACAGGATTATTAGATTCATGGTATAATCATTATATCCACATATAATGCACATCCTTATTTTTCCCTCAAAAATTTGGGCAAAAACTGCACATTATACCTGACAAAATACAGTACTTGCCCTGGCCAGGTACCTCAGTTGGTTGTCATCCTATACACCAGG
The DNA here is from genome assembly GCF_019186645.2 of Phyllostomus hastatus. NCBI lineage: Eukaryota > Metazoa > Chordata > Mammalia > Chiroptera > Phyllostomidae > Phyllostomus > Phyllostomus hastatus. The sequence goes on from NW_025334041.1 coordinate 46,939,600, forward strand.
GTTGTGGTTCAATCTCAGGTCAGGGCACATACAAGAAGCAACCAATGAATGCTTAATAATGAACAAATTGATGTTCTCCCCCTTCCTCTAAAATCAATAAAATGTATGTGCTAATTTTGTATATACTGCCCACAACCAACTACTGAATTGTTCCGCCTAAGGGACTTAAAGGAGAAAATTTTTAGACTGGCCAGTTGAAAAGAGATACAAAAGCTTATGAGGAACAGTATGTACTGTACACTTTAAAATTTAAAAGATTAACCACATGGGATTTTGTGAAAATAGGTATTTTGCTATGTAAACTCCCTATTCAGTCTCTGCTGTGAAACTTGCCAGTAAAATATGTGCACCTACTTACTGAAGACCCATGAATTCTCATTTTAGGAAACATGATGGAGTACATAACCTTGTTTTAAAATTCGGCATTTTGCCCCTGGGATATACATGCAATGATGACCAATTTTTAAATCTAATATAGCTTTGATAATTACTTTATAAAATGCTAACACCTCACTGAAGAGTCCATCATCTTAAATCTTGTGTATTATGTCTGATCAACTTTATTAGTCTGTCAAATAAAAAGTATTTATAACTTGTGATTCCACTGCATTAAAACTTTATAAAATTACTTTATTGTTGTTGAATTACAGTTGTCTGCATTTTCTCCCTATCATTCCACCCCACCCCAGCCAAACCCACCTCCCTCCCTTGCTTCCACTCTACCCCTTGGTTTTGTCCATGGGTTTTCAGGGACTACTATAAAGGACACATGGAAAAAAACATTGCATTAAAACATTTAATTTAGTACTGCCATTTTTAAAGTTTACCAATGAAGCAAATAATTCTTTGCATTTATTAATGTCACTTATCCCATTACACTTTTTGAATACTGAACATGGTACAGGGTTTGGCTCACAATTTAACCTACTAGTTTTAAGAGTATTGCCAATATACTTCAGAGAATGTTGTACAACTACCTAGAACTCAGTAGGTAAGGGATTAAAAAAAACTACTAGATATGTACTAAATCAAACTTTTATCTGCTAGTTGCTGTGCTGTATCTTCAATGACATTTTCTTCCTATATGCGTGTCACTAAGTTGTGGGGTATAAAGCCCTATATTAATATTGAAAGTTTAAATATATCAAAAGTCCTTATATTTTAAATGGTGTAAGTTTATCTTAATGATGGCATTGCTCCACCTACTAGCTGTGATATGGTATATTTAGTTATTTGCATGTTAATATTTGTATTGTGATCTCCTGGCTGACTGATCCCTTGATGACCTGCAGGCTCTCTCACTTACTAGTTACCATATAAGTTTAACAGCCTATGTTTGTTTACTTGGTTAATCTGTTTATGGAATGAGCTACAATTCCAAATAATCTATGCTGTTGGTCACCTATCTACCCAGTTCCTCATTTTACTTGTTTTGTGGGACAGACTTAATTGATGATGTTATAATCAGTTCTATGCATCCAGGAGAAAAAAAGCTGTCCAAAAGTACAAATAAACTGCCCCAGTATGACTCTGGCTACTTAAACAGAGGTCAAATCACTTGTTGGGCAAACTAATGTGTGCATACAGAGGGACACCTTGGGTTTTAGGCAAATTCTAAATTCTATTAATCTCCATTAATATTTGTTAAACTTAGGTTGAATGGAGCAAGACTGACAATTTTGATAGCTTATACAGATATACCTACTTTCAAGATTTACAGTGTTTGGGGGGCATTTTAATGGGATGCTACTATTTGGCACTTGTATAAATTATGGTTCTAGGAACAGTGATACTTATACTTAAATTGAGTCTCTAAGGGCAAAAGAAAAGATAAATAACAAAGGAAGGCTGTTATTCCATCCTTATTTCTGCCTTTGGGTGCTTATATATAATCTTATTTATCACTCTAGCCGCTTGTAAATTACTACTCACTGCCTCTTTGAAGAGTAAGAATGATGAACACAGTAGAATGTTGGGACTAAATGCCATACCTCTTTTGTCCCTACGGTCATGAATAAAATTTCTTCCCACCTCACAATTCTTTGTTATCTGTATAGAAGGCAATAGAGTTACAGTTGTTCAAATGGAAAAAAGACATGCAGGTTATGATTATTACAGTAGCTTTATTAACGCAAAAGAAATGTCACAACACACTTAGGTACAATCTCATGACTGCTCTAATTGCCGGCCTTCATTATTTACACATTCTTGTAGTCTACTTGCTATATTTGAGCACACTTTAGCACAGAGTTCTTTATTGTCATCGATTTCTTGACATGCTTCTCTTATGCAGCAAATCATATCATCCATAGTACGTGGTTTTCGTGAAAAGACTTTATCTTTGACAACACCCCAAAAGAAGAAGTCCATTGGGGTGAGGTCTGGTGATCGTGGTGGCCATTCCACTGGCCCTTGTTGACCTATCCACCTGTTGGGTAATTGTTCATCAAGAAACTCATGCACTGTTATGGCACAGTGTGGATGAGCTTCATCTTGTTGAAAGAAGTAGTCATCATTATCATGTTGTCTCTGTAACTGTGGTAAAACAGTGTCCCTTAGCATGTTAAGGTAGAGATCATGGGTAACAGTTGTATGAAAAAAAATAGGTCCAAGTACCCCTTTACATGAAAATCCAGCCCAAACTGTAACCCCTGGCTCATTTACCTGTCCTTCTATCATTACATGGGGATTTTCTCTTGAATAGTAGACACAGTTGTGTCGACATACAGCACCTGAAAGTTTAAAATGAGCTTCATCAGACCATGTAATTTTATCAATGATGCTATTGCCTTGTCTTTCTTCATTGAGAACCACTTCACAGAATTGTAAACGGCGATCTGTATCATCCTCTAGTAACCCATGAAGCAATCTTGGTCGATACATTTTCAAACCTAAACGTTGCATAATACGACTCAAAGATCTACAGGAAATGCCTAACTCAATAGAAGCTCTTTGTTTTGATTTTTTGGGACTCTCCGTAAATGCCTGACTTACTAACATTTCATTTTCCTGGGTGGTGATACTGACTGGCCGACCACTTTTTGGAGCATTACAGATGGACCCAGTTTTATCAAATTTATCACGTATTCTGTAAATTGTTTGTCTACTTGGTGAAGGTGTATCAAATTCTTCAGCCCACTTCTGTCTAACCTTTTCAGCATTCTCTGTCTTCCAGTATTGTTTAAGTATCCACTTTCGTTGTTCGTTGGTTAAATTACCAGCCATCATAACCTAAAAGATAATCATAAGGACACAAAATAACAATAAGACAAATAATAAAATTAATACAATAGTCCTGACTGGTGTGGTTCAGTGGGATGAATGCTGGACTATGAACCAGAGGTCATTGGTTCAATTCCCACTTAGGGCACATGCCTAGGTTGTGGGCTAGGTCCCCAGCTGGGGGTGCGTGAGGCAACTGATCTATGCATCACTTGCACATAGAAGATGTCTCTCTCTCTCTCTCCCCCTTCTAAAATAGTCTTCAAAAAAATAATAAAAGGATAAACTTCTGCATACTCACAACTGTAGACTTGTTTTTTAATTTATTTTTTAGGGTGAAAGAGAGGGAGAGAAACATCCATCAGTTGCCTCGCATACCTCCAACTGGGGACCTGGTCCATAACCCAGACATATGCCCTGATTGGGAATCTAGCAGGTAACCTTTTGGTTCGCAGACCTGTGCTCAATCCACCAAGCCACACCAGCCAGGGCTGTAAACTTACTTTTGCCCACCTCTTAAATGCAACTGTGTTGTCTTTGTGCCTTTCAGATTATAGAATCCCATAGCTAAAGGCTAAGCTAGCACAATACCTTGGTTTTCTATGAATGAGATTTCTGTGGTTCCTATCTTCTAGCCAGTGAAACACAGCCAAGGCACTAGGCTTAGCAGTATCAGCAGGGGAAGACCTGGTTGAGCATTAACTTTGATCTAGGGGAAATTAAATTGTACATTTTCTATTACTGGTTAATATCTTCTGGATAATATAGTGACCATGGTGGGAGTTATTCAAGACTAAAAGATACCTGTTAGTATTCTCAGAAACAATCACAGAAATGCACAAAATCAGTTTGTCACCATCTTGATGAAAGAATGAGTTTTTTGTGCTGTTTACTGTATTTTTTCATATGTATCTCCACATACTTTGTCTATATTAGTGACTTGCTGAACTAATTTTTAGTTGTTTACATTTAGCTTTTATATAATTTAAAAATCAAAATGATTATTAACTAATCAAAGGTGGGGACTTCAAATATATGGATCAAAATACCCAACTTTAAAAAAATGTTTTGCTGAATTATGTATTTTTATTTAAAACATTTTTAATTTCTTTCAACTATAGCTGGTACTCAGTATTATATTAGTTTCAGGTGTCCAACAGAGTGGTTGGACATTTATATAACTTATGAAGTAATACCCCAACAAGAAGATACCTAACTTTGTTAATAAGCAAGTAGATGTCTCTCAGGCTAAAGGCACAGTAGACAAGTTGAAACACGGTATGTTAAAAAAAAAAAATGTCATTCAATTATGAAGACAAGACACATATCTCCTTGGCCAGTTCATTGCCTTCAAAGAGGCTGACCACTTATAAGTTTTATTACATTCATAGAATTACCTGGTGAACATGATATCAAAATATATGTGTGAAATTATGACAATACTGTATTTACTATCATTAGGACTGGAATGTTTTATATTGAAGTGGATTCTTTAAAAAGTCCTAGCTCATGACACCTAAATTCTTAAGATCTACTACTCTTACATTACTAGTATTAACTGAAGTGATGCTGCTTTCTACTCTGAGTTACACTTCTGGAGATTAAAGTCACTGGTTTCACCTTTAAGGGAAAACAGTAACCTTATAAAAGAACACATTGTCTAAACATCTTAACAATAATTAGTTGTAAAAGTAGTGGGATGAAATGTCACTATGTTTAAAATATGCTGATAGCTAGTTCCTCCCCTTTAAGGATGTTCATATATATATTAAAAGTGGGGAGGAACTTAGAAATAAGGCTTCTTTTTCACAACAAACTTAGACATTCCTACAAACAGACAGAGGTTCCTAGGCTAACAAGACTTGGCCCATATTTACTATAGAAAAAATGGTCAGTCCATCAGAATATTCTTAAAAAAATTATTATTATTTTTTTAGAGAGATGGGAAGGGAGGGAGAAAGAGAAGGGAAACAACATTCGGTTGCCTCTTGCATGCCCCCAACAGGGGACCTGACCTGCAACCCAGGCATGTGTCCCAACTGGGAATCGAACTGGCGACTTTTCAGTTTGAAGGATGATGCCCAACCTATTGAGGCACACCAGTCAGGGCTCTAAATTTTTAAAGAACAATTGATTTTGCTGTTCTGATAAAATTTCCAAGAAGAAATGTAAGAAATGGTTCAGGATTATTATCTCCAAGATTCTCAGGTTGGAGAGGTAAATATTACAATAATACTCCCTCCAAAAGAAATGGAAAAACAAACAAACAAACAAAAAAAACCAACAACAACAAAAAGAAGTACTGTCCTTGCACTATAGCTCTATATAGGCATTTTAGTGAAAAGCCTCATTCCATATTTTTCAAAGTAGCGTTTTCATGAAAAGTACCTGAGGATGAGAGGCTTGTAAAAATGCAGATTCCTGCATCACACTAAGTAGCTCAGCATATGGCTCTTCAGGAATTGCTACATTCTAAGAGAATTATGAATGATGATACCTACCATTTTATTTTGGGGAACACTGGGTGTGGAGCCCAGGAATGTATAGTTTAATAAGCTTCCCAGATAATTATGGTGATCAACTGGCATGAAGTATTTTAACATACCCAGAGCAGGAAAATTAATTAAAAAAAAATACAAAAACCCTTGGTAGCCATGACCTATAACCCTAAGTGTAAGAATTTGCCTCCAGTGAAAATTTGTTAGATATGGATGCCCAGCCAAGTTCTGGAAGTAAATACATTATATAACCAGTCTATTTTTCCATCCTCACCTGAGGATATTTTTTGAAAAATTGCGTTTATATAGAGAGGAAAGGAAAGGAAAATACATTGCTGTGAGTGAGGAACATTGATTGCTTGCCTTCTCATATATGCCCTGACCAGTAACTGAACCCACAATCTGGGCATGTGTCCTGATGAGGAATCAAATTCGCCACCCATTTGGTTTATGGGATGACACTCCAGCCAGCTGAGCCACACCAGGGAAGGCTCTACTAGTTCTTTATGTAAGTACCTTCAACTAACACTTAGAAATCTAAGAAATTTGTTATTTGTGTAACAGAATATATCAACTCGTTTAATGTTGCATATCTTAGAAGTAACTTTTAGTGCCAAACCTTCCCAAAGAATACAGAATGGCTTGTGTTTGTGTGTGTGTGGGGGATACTTGTTAGCACATTGATGGATTCAACTTTATATAAAAATGGGTATTAACAAAATAATCTGTTGATTATAAACAATTCAGGATTGAAGCTAAATAACTTTCCATGCAGAGATAAGCATCTATCCTGTTAAATTAGCCATAGGAAAGTTCTCTCCTCTAATGTATCTATGTTAAAGTACCTTTACAGTTATATTATTATACATTGGTAAAACACGTTAAACTTGAAAAAATAAGAATTTATAACCAAACATCAAAAGACAGATAAGAATCTTCAATTTGCCCAAAATAATTTGACACTTTTTGAGACGAGGTTTTTATCTGCAATGGATGAAGTACCAGTATATGTTTCACTGAGCATTGTTAGTCCCTCAATATAATTATGAGGGATGAAACCTAAGAACAGATGTCCAATTATGTTCCTGATTTTTTCCCCTAGAATAAGGATGGCTTTGCTCTTATGCACAAATCATTAACAATTTTAAGTTTCCTAACTTGTAGCTACAAAAATACATCTCCAACCCTTTCTTTCTCTTCACAATTTAAGTTTAGTAGCTATTTTGCAGACTTAAACTTACACCGAAAGAGACCTAATTAATTATTTTAAACATTTACTTGAGCATTTACCATGTCCTAGGTGTTAATGTAAGTACTATGCATTCATCTGAGGGAGACACACTGTTAAGTTAAATACTGTACTTTAGGGGCTCACATTTTATCAGGGTGAGGAAATTCTATATAGTTATAAACAAACTGCAATAAGTGCTGTCAATAGAGCTGGGGAAAAGGTACAGGGAATTATGAAGAACAATGGGCTTCTTGAAAAAGTACCAGGGAAAACTTCATAGAGGAAGACACTTGAACTGAAGGATGCATTCACAAGGCAGAGGGGGATATTCCATGGAGAGATGATAGTGTATATAAAAGAAAAGAGGTCAGAGACCACAAGGTAAGATTGTGGAACTGAAAGATGGAACTGAAAGCAGTAATAGAATGGGTGGGAGCAAAAAGAAGGAGCACTGGAAATTTTATTGGAAACAGGCAGGAACCAGATTACAGGAGGCCTGGTATGCCATCCTAAGGAGCATGGACTCCAATCAGCATTTCAAGACCAGATTCACATTTTAATAAAATCACCTTGAAGGATGACAGATGGATTAGAAGGACTAAGATTAATGCTGGAGTAGGCCAGGTAACCACACACACACACACCAACACCTCATTTATTTGGCAATTATTTGGGCAAATGCCTCAACTAATGGAGAGGCATCTGTGAAGGTGGGGAGGCTGATCTAGAAACAAAGTTAGAATGCACATTACTTAGGGACATAATGGGCACGGGTGTTAAAGGATAGTTTGTATTCCATTTTTAGTTAATTTACAAGCATTTTCCCATACCACTACAAACTAGACCATCTTTGAAGAAAGTGTTTTCTGGTAACACATGCTTATTGTAAAAAATCCACCTGTAAGCCTACATATGAACTAAGAGAACCACTGAAAGCATTCTACTTTATTTCCTTGACCCATTTCTACGAAACACAATATACAAAAGCCCCACAAAATTTTAATTGTTCTCATATTTTTACCATTTTTTGTAGTATGTTATGCTTTGAAATAGTTATTTGAAAATAATTTTAATGACTATTCATGGACTTACGTCTTTATTTGCTGTTAATAACAGTTTCAAAACCAACTGTTAGGTATGGTGTTGCTATTTAGAGAACTAAAACTGGCAACTACATTGGTTTCCAAATTTCTTATCATTTGATTCACTCAAGAACTCCAAGAGTCTGGAAACCAATGGATTTGATTCGCTCTAAAGCCCTGCCAACTCTTTCATTGTAGTTTGCCTCTCATATATACTGGATTGCTACATTCTTATCAAAAGACCCATAAGAGTTTCATAATTATTTTGCTTTGTTGAAAGCAACTTTGTTTAGACAGGGATACAGCATGTGAGCTCCCCATCCTCACCCTCCACCTTAATCATTTTCTTACAAAGACTCCTTTAAGACACCAGACCTAATTTATGAAGCAAATCTTGGTTTAGGAACAACAAATCTAAACTTCTTGTTGTGAAGCTATCTAGTTGCTGACTGCTACTAATATATAAGGGAGTAGTTACCCATACATCTTGACAAAGACTGTTTATTACAATTAACAATTACCCTGTTCTTGTTAGTACCTTTCTTCCAAACACGCAAAGCCTTCTGGTACACAGTGTCTCCTTAATGTGTAGTAACAACAGAAATAGCAAGCAAGGAAGTAAGTTCTACTAGCGAATGGAGAGGGATTACTGGATGATCTCTGCTGACTGCAGTTATAGTAATTATGGAGGTTACGTGTGGTGGTTAAGCCCTTTCATTTCATTCCAAAGGGCATGAAAAATCAAACTGTAAAGGATGAAACTACATTCAAATAATTGGTGATGTCAAAACTCTTTCTACTCCCTCAGTCAAAAGGGATCCATACTTTATACATTTACCTTCATCTGAACATCCCAGAGCACCAAGTTCTCTGGGCTGGCAGTAATTACTGAGTTGTAAAATACCAAGTTTTAGGACTGTTATGAAGAAACCCTTTACAACTAGAATTCCTTTTCAAAGAACTGAATTAAAAACACAAATGAATGCTTAGCTGTTCTCTTCTGATCTCTGTAAAGCCTTACTCCATAACTTGATTTTGTAATCTGGTTCTTTCATTTTATTTGGCTAATTTTTATTTTAAAGATATTTATTCCAGAGAACATATGACCTCTTTCACTGTTTTAAAAATGGAAGATGTAACCTAAATATCGATATTTTGGGGGAACATATGATGACAAGGGCTGACAGGGGAAAAAATTAAGTTTATGCATAGAAAATCAAGCAGTTGCTTCTTTTCTGCAATTAACTGATTATACCAAGCACCTGTATAGAAAACCTGAACATGTGTTTAAAGGGATTTAACCTTTTAAAAAAACTTATTACACTTTGATCTAGGCCTTCAATGAAACTACTCTCATAATTTAGTCCTGTGGTAATTCCTACATAGCTGACAGAGGAAAAAGGCAGAGATACACAAAAATAGCTGTATGTCATAGCTCTTAAGGTATTACAATCATTTTGATTTTCGTGACAGAAACCTCACTCTATTACTTCCAATGTTGTGTTTTTAATTTAAGAGAAACTATTTGGACCTAAAGCTATGAATTAGGAAGTTATCTACCCAAGTGCTATTTAAGGCCAGTTTACTTTGTAGCTCAATATGAGGGAAGTTTAAATCTTAATTTTCCTCTCAATTTAGTCTAACTGCTGGCCAACTTTACAGAGACTGAGGGCTTTCATAACACTTTGGTACACATCTGTTTGTAGAAGGGTATATACACTGTTGCATTAGCTGCATAAATTGTACCCAGGTGGGGAGGGCTGAAGGGCAGGATCGCTTTGTAAATTATGTTAACTGTCTAACCCAGGGGTGTCAAATGCATTTTCACCAGGGGGCCACACTGGCCTCATGGTTGCCTTCAAAGGGCCAAATGTAATTTCAACTCCTTAACAGTTAAGGAGTAGTTACACTTATACAGTCCTTAAATTACATTCAGGCCTTTAAAGGCAACTGCGAGACCGATGTGGCCCCCAGTAAAAATGCATTTGACACCCCTGGTCTAACCACTCTGCTGAATACCTGAACTAATGTAAAATATTGACTATCAACTGTAAGAGAGAAAAAAAAAAGAGGGAAGCCTACAGAGTATAGAGGTGGAAAAGAAGGAGAGAGCAGTAAGAATGGGAACCAAAAATTAGGGGTCTATTCCATGTTAATAATCCCTCAGGGGAGCAAGACAGTATACTGAAAACAAAAATGAATGACTTATTTAACATTAAGCATTTATTAAGTGACTGGATTCATATAAGAATGGAAAAAAATTTGATCACACCTAGGAAAATCAAGTACTTAAATCTTAATTATCTCAATGGTTATCAATTTCCTCATTTGTAAAGAGGACCAGATCAAAAGTCTCTTTATCACTAAAAAGGCAAAGATAATGCAACTTTAGCAGACATATATTAAATATCAGTGGCATTCATTTTTAGCTAGTTCTGATCTTTACCTATCTGTAGATGTTTGAAAATTATGAATTTGATGTCTAAAGTGTTATATCCCTAAAAAAGAACCCCCCCCCAAAAAAAACCCAAAACAGTTTTAAGCACATAATACAAATATATACAAACCAGACACTTGTACCATATTTAATGATACAAGGACTTAGGTATTTATTAGAAGAAAACCTTAAAAATTCAACGTGAAACCTGTGTTTAGTTTCAAACAGGTCTTATGTTTTAGACGGGCTTCTTCTGTAAAGTAGAAAAACTACCAAGTTAAAAACCAATGAAGTTGATAAAACAATATGTGGGGAATACAGATATTTTGTAACTTGAAAGCACTAAATCAAACATTTATTTTTACTGTATCTCAAGGTTGATGGAAACTAAGTGGTCAAAATGTATAACATGGAAATTTCCCAGGCAAGAAATAATTCCAAAATAAACTAGCCATTTACAGAACTTTATATAAAGAAAAAAAATGATACCATACTATCATCTTTCCTCTTCAAATTCAGTAATTTCATTGGCTCTTACTATATAAGTTGCTTCTTTTAATAAGGCATACTCCCAGATCTATAAAGGGGTGAGATATGAATATCAAGTTCTTTTAAAATATACACTATAAATGCAGAGAACATCAAGTCACCTGGGAATTCCAATCAGCACTGTCTATGCATGACTATTTTCAAGTCAATCACTATAGCTTTCTTTTTTTCATTTTAAAGATTTTATTTATTTTTAGAGAGAGGGGAAGAGGAGGAGAGAAACATCAATGTGTGATTGCCTCTCATGTGGCCCCCTACTGGGGACCTGGCTGGCAACCAAGGCATGTGCCCCAACTGGGAATGGAATCAGCGACCCTTTCTTTGTTTGCAGGCCCTCGCTCAATCCACTGAGCCACACCAGCCAGGGCACAATCACTACTACTTTCTTATAGCAGTAGTTTTGTGTGGTCAGATAGTGTTCTGTTTAACACTAACATCTTGGTCATAAAAGAGTAACACACACGTTACACAGTCTGATTGTTATGATTTCTGCTGACTGCCAAAATGTGCATAAGCTGTCCTTAAAGCCATAAAAATGCATTTTACACAGGCATAATGAATTTAAGATGAACAAAAATGATAACCTGAAATGTGAAGTATTTTAATAGATTTTTTGGGCCTAGAATTTTGATAAGGTGTCAGGATGCAGCAAAAATACAAGTTCTGGCTTTTGCTATAAATAGGTATAAACATAGGGTGCCTGTGCTACATGGATTCTCAGCATAAAACTTGAAATGTCAGACTTCCCTTAAATTCATGTTTATTAACAGCAATGGCTATCAACCGAAATATTCTGCCATCAATTTATGCATCCAACTGACTTGCTAATATTACCATAAACTAATGCTAGAGCAAAATTTTCAGATACTTGGCATCAAATCAGATTATGTTTTGATAAAGCAGACACATATATGCCCTGCCTGGTGTGGCTCAGTGGATTGAGCGCTGGCCTGCAAACCACAGAGTCACCGGTTTGATTCCCAGTCAGGGCACATGCTTCGGTTGCAGGCCAGGTTTCCTGGTGTGGGGTGCATAAGAGGCAACCACACATTGATGTTTCTCTTTGTCTTTCCCTCCCTTTCCCTCTGCCTAAAAATAAATAAATAAAATCTTTAAAAAAAGACACATATTTGATAAAATAGGAACAAAAACTAACTGCCTATTGTATACCAGGAACTTTGCATATTTGCTACAAAGATGACACCACCTATCCAAATCTCACAGACTAACAGAAAGAAGCAATAACATGACTGTGATAGGTACAGAAATAACAAAGAAAAAGGGGATGTCTCATTTTCTGGTGATAAAGATAATTAAGAGTTTACTACAAATCAGTGATTAGTCCTGGATCTTTTATATCTCATTTAATCTCTAAGCATTGCGATGAAGCAATTAAAATTTTACCTATTCTATGGATTATTAAACTGAGGCCCAGAAAACAAACTACTTAACTTCTTAAAGAGGAAGAGCAAATATTCAAACTTGGGTCATTTTAACTTCAGTGGTGTCCATGAGGCTCATAAGGAAGAGCAAGGATCTTGCTTGTCATAGGGTATTTGGACTTGATCTTCAAATTGTTGGTGAATTAAGTGTTTTAAGCACAAAAAATTGTTTTAAAAAGATGTTTAATTACATGAATTAAGCCAAAAGGGTAGAACTATTAACCAAAAAAGGAAATATAGTGAATGGTACCTTGGCACTTGTTAATTCATTCTAGAACTTGTGATAAGTGCTGAAACCAATGAGTAACGAACAAATTCCCCACCCCCCCAAAATAATTAGAAATAATTCATGAAAGTTCCCCAGAACATTCACATTTTTAATGGACTAAGTAATGAGGTTGTTCTGTAATACAGAACCCTAAAACTAAAGACATGGATTTAAAAAAAAAAAAAGCAATAAATTACATATAAATAAAACTTCACTTCACTTTACCTGTACTGAGAGTTCCTGGAATAATGGGATGATGGTGAGGTGGAGGAGGAGGAGAAGGTGAGGGGTTAATTGTTGGAAGAGGAGTCCTCTTCCAAGATAATTTCAGATGCTCTCTCAGGGATTTCTTCTGTTTTCTGTCTCTTGGCTTCACTGAACACTGTTGGAGATTCGGATTTAGGGCGTTTCACTTAAAACCTATCAAGAGAAACTTGTTTTTGTCTATGTTTCAAAATGTTTCTAAAGTGTGACATTGTCTGTTCATTAAAGAGGTCCACATTTCGGCTTGCTAGGGCTTTGTCTGGGTGATACTTTTCCACAAAGTTTTGAACTTCAATCCATTTACTGCACATTTCTTTTATCAGTGCAGTAGATGCTTCCTCCCTTCCCTCCTCCTCATCTGAAGAAATTTCCTCAGCCACTATCTGTTGCTGCTTCTTTTGAAGTTCCTGTAGCTCCTTTGTGCTGAGCTCTGCTCTGTGCTCCTGTGCTAACACTTTAACATCTTCACCATTGACCTCTCCACACCTCGACATATGAATGCCAATTCTCTTTTTAAATTTATCAAACCATCCACGACTGGCTTTAAACACTTCAGTGCTTGCACCACTTGTTCCAGGCTTGTCTTTTAATAGATCAGCATGCAACTGCCTAGCTTTCTCACAAATTATTGCTTCAGAAATGCTGTCACCTGCTGATTGTTTTTCATTAATCCAGATATAAAGCAGTTTTTCAACTTCTTCCAATGTCTGTGAACGTTGCTTACTCACAGACTTTACACCTTTGGCAACACTAGCTGCTTTAATTGCTTCCTTATTTCTCACTATTGTAGAGATCGTCGTTCTCGGCATCTTGAACATTAGAGCAATATCAGTCACACCCATACCACTCTCATACTTAGCTATGATCTCTTTTTTCTTTTCGATTGTGGTTCTTATTAACTGCCTTTTAGGCTTAGTGGTATCACCCTTAACCTTTTTGCAACCCATGATTATCACTAAAGTGCACAAAAGTACAAGACAATAATGACGAATACGTGGGGGTTCTGTACTGTTGGTGAGCTACCATGAGATTGATGGGTCGACTTCTGTTTCATCCACAGAGAGGGGTGCCAAGTGACAAGCAAGCGATGAGTGATGAAACATTTTCTCTTGCAGGGCAGTGTTGTAACTCATACAAGTTTTAGCAAGTGTGCTGAGTCCCGAAACATTTTTTTTCTCGTCAAAATGCAACGAGTACAGGGTTTGACGAGTTCTGAAGCCGACTAGTACCGAGGTATGACTGCATAAGGAGAAAAGTTGAGAGAGAAAAGAAGTTGTTTTGAATTTGTTTAATTTTAAGTATCTATATTTAGTAGTTCTATCTGAGTACAGAGGTTATAAATTCTGAAGTCATCAATAGGTAAAGGTGTGGGAACTGATTAACATAATTGATGAAAAGGTGGCTGGGGACAACACTAGGAACAACCAAAATTAAGCAGAAGAAAGCAACTACAGTCACACCTCGGTACCCATCAGCTTCAAAACTCAGCAAACCCTGTACTCAGTTGCATTTTGATGAGAAAAAAATGTTTCAGCACTTGGCATTTGCTGGGGACTTGTTGCACTTGTTAGAACTTGTATGAGTCAGGATGCTGCCCCACAAGAGAAAAGTGCCTGGCAAGACAAAGTGCTCCATTGTTCAGTACTCATCAGTTTTGGTTTTTGGTACTTGTCATGAGTTCTGGAATGAATTAACTACGAGTACCAAGGTACCACTGTAATGAAAACAGGAAGGACAGAAGTAGCAAGTAGCAAAGGATATTAGTATATAAACCAAAAAGTTTTAATAAGGTATAGTCTAAGTAATTAAATGTTATAGGTTATATAAGACCACCCACATCTGGAGCACATTAAAATATAGAACTTTCACAAAATGTTAAAAAGGTAAATACTGTATTTTGCTGTGTATAATATGCTCCCATGTATATGCACACCCACATTTTTGTGCACATCATACATGGGATTATTATACCTATAGTATGTAATTATTATACCCATGCAAATGCACATCCTTATTTTCCCTCAAACATTTAGGCAAAAAAGTACACATTTTATTCAGTAAAATATGGTTATTACATATAATCTTTCATTATTTCCCAGGAATACCAAAATTTACACAGAAGGCTGAATTTGTAGGGGGAAAAATGGGGGGGGGGGGGGGACTAGTTCACTTTTAGTTAAAAAATCCAAAGGTGGCACAAGTGAACCCTTGACTTCAAATGTCATTGTTAGAATATCTCTTCTCCCAGCCATTTAATTTTCTAAAGTATTTTTCAATCACTCACTTGACATATCCTCTTTATCTTTTTAACTCCCATTTGCCCTTTAACTGGCCATAAAGTGAGAACATGAGAATAAAGACAGAAAGTAGCCACAGAATGTCTTGCATAATGTGGTTAGGTGTGTGTAGGACACTGAGATGTCTAAACTACCACATTATTGTTATCATATGAACCTGAGAAAAGTATTTTTGTGCCTTTTCAGTTTCCACTCTTGTACAGAATGATAAAAAGTAATTTGGCATTTCTTTCTTACCTACAAGTTTCTTCAGGAATGAGCTGTCACCTTAGGAAAGCCTTCTTTCATTAAACATTTAAATACTAGGGATTAAACTAAACTGGAGGAATAGATCCTCTCTTTTCCTAAAGACACTAAAGTTTATCAGAAAGACATTTGGAACCAGGCACTGGGCATAATGTATGGAAAGTATATGATAAAGAAGTTTAGAATTTCCTGCTAGGAGTTGCCAAATTCTGACCCTGCTGTAATAATTTAAGCATTTAACAAAAAAGTAGCAATTTCCCCAAATTTAGAGTTAAACCACCTCATGTGCTCACAAAGCATTTATGTAACTTTGCCCTTAGGAATCAAGTCACTGGTGATAGAAGCAACCTAGTTTGAGAGGGTTAAACAAGTACATGGTTTTCACAACTTTTCAAACTGATTTACACTATTTTACTTTCTATGGAGGAGGAAAACTTCCTTAGGTAGAGAATCCTACAATAAAGCAGAAAACTTGGCTCAAAAAATTTTCTACTCCTTATAGAATTTAATTTTAACAAAGACTTAAACATGCTACCTATCATTTTTGTGCTTTATAGAATCATCTAGTGAAAGGTATTTCTTAGAATAGTCATGAATAAAATACTACTATTCTTACTATGGCTAACCAGACACAGTTAAATATGTACCAGCATGTAATTTAGTTATTAAAAACAAAAACAAAAAGAAATAGAGTCCTTTCCTTTTCCTAGGTCTAAAATGTGGACATGCCAGCTTTCTTGCTGGATTTGTCCATTAAATCTACTCAGCTTTGACTTTCATCTTTGAAAACTACCAAATCTCAAATAATTATTTTTCTTGAAAGTCAGTCTTTTCTCATCTCTAGGCAAGCAGCATGAATGTTTCTGCAATGTCTTGTGTACCTCCTTAAAATCTATCATTCCTATTCTCTCATTCAGGCTCTTCTTACTTTATCTCAATTTCCCTCAGGAGAAATATAGGTAAGATTTAGAACAAGTTCTAACACACTTCACTGTCCTGTTGTCTCCATTCAAACACTATAAGCAAGGCAAGAAATACGAACTTTGGTGAAGTCAGGGAGTCAGCTGTTATCATTTAACTGTGATAAAGTATATGTAATAGTATCAAACATGTTTCTGGGCAGAAAGCACTCTTTGTGGGGGGTGAGGAGAGTCACTAGCAGTTAACAATTTCTAGTCTGTCCTTAAATCAAACTTCCCAATAATTCCCCTCCATTCTCAGTAAACTAGTATGAATTGACCCGATGTGGCATACCCTGCTAATTAAAACACACACACACCCCCACCCCCCCCAAACCTTGTTATTCCTCAGTCCTTGGAATTCCAACTGTTATAACCCTCACTTATTACCTAGTTATCTTTCCTTTCTTTCTTTGATGTTAACTGTCAGCAAAAAATCGAAGTGGCATTAAAATTTAAGCTAGGTTTAAAAGGGAGAATAAAGGCTGGGAGAAATCAGCAAGTAAATATTTAATAAATATAAAATCTTCAAAGGTTCTAATTACTGAGTTTATCTTGTCAAAACCCAACTGAAAATGTAAGGGGCTAGGAATTGTTTTGTGTGTTTTAGACATTGTAGGGATGCAAATTATGACTGAAATTAGAGCTGGAGGTTCAACCAGCAACTGGAGGAGAAAAACATTATAGTTTTAAATTTGAGACACAAGTATCAGTATACTTTGGGAGGGGCACTTTTCAGTTATATGAATCACTGTTTATTAACTAGGTTGATATACAATTATTTTGGACCAGTACCACATCAAAATTTGTTTATTGAAGATATATCCTATACCTCAGACAATGCTGACTGCCACTGTTTTGCGGTGTGTTTACAAAAAAGGATGAAACAAAAAACCCAAACCCAATTTTTTAAATAAAAGGTCCAATGCAAGATAAATGCTGCATACTTCAATGCTTATGGCAAATATATTCATTGAAGAAAAAGGCCATAAAATACTTTTTTTTTAAAAACAACAAAAAAAAATCATGAGCTCAAAATAGGAATAAACTAGTTACCCTCAAAATTTTGTTCTGTTTAAACCACCACTCACTTCTCCAAGCAAATGAAGGACCACTGGTAGATTTTACAGCTCTTCTACACTGGCTCTGCTTTTAGATTTGACACTGTGTTACACAGTAAAAGACCCTTTTTACTAAATCTACTGTTAAATCAGTCCAGAGAACGGTGGGCTCTATAAGCCTTTTTTTTTTTTTTTTGCTAGCTTATTTGCTTCATTTAGGTAGAAACAATACTATTAGTGTCTCCAGTTTCCAGATGAAATTCCATATTTGAAGATGTTTTAAACTTGAACTAAACATAAACAGTCAATAGGGAGACTATGGGCCTAATCTTTTTGGATAGCAGAAGGCAGGTAACTTTGAAAATGTTTTTTGAATACTTAGGAATAAATGTATTACTTCTCTCTTAAGAAAAATAATTTGAGTTGATTCAAGGTATCCACAACCCTTGAAAGTTTTCAATACTATTTATAAATATGGATTTCAGGTTTAGTGTTCATGTAAGGAACCCCTTGCTGAGGAAAAGATAGCATTTCACTCACTTTTCAGGAAGTTAAACTTATCAGGCTGTATACATTGTTTAACCCTAACATTTTAAAGTGTATTTAATGATTTAATTTCAAACTATTCTCAGATATAAATCTTTTCATTCCACATTTAGAGGACACTGAAGTCGGCTGGGGATGGAGCAGAGGAAAATTTCATGTAGAAACAAAATCCAATTAAGTCACAGATGATTCAAAATATTTTTACTTTGAACTTGGCACTAACCAATGACAAGAAAAGTGATGAAAATAATTAAACTCAAGGGCATAACAACCTGAGTCCTCCAATATCAGAGCAAGCAGTGCTACACACCTGGATAAACCCTAAATGCATCAAGGAATTATACAACCTACAAAAATCTCTGGTTTTACATACTGTTGGAATTCTGTAGGTTAAAATGTCCTCTCGATTTGAGAAATATGGATGTCGACTAAAATTAAGGCCAGTTTTTTTTCCCTTGGTACTCCATTCCCGTAAGTACTGCAATACCCTGTTGATATGCAGAATGGACAGAGCAAGTCCCTATTCCATCTCCCTGCTCCAGAAATATATTTAATATACTCTCCTTGGATAGAAAAGGTCAGATATGAAACTGATAAGAACAGATATGACACTTGATCTTAGCCAAAAGGCTGAGAAGCAAAAAGGCCAGTTTTTTTTCTTTCCATCTTTTTGGGGGCAGAACTATCTCTGTCCCATCAGCTGGGTCCAATTTCCTACCCATCTTTTAAGAGAAGACCTTGCCCCTGGCCTCCCTAATCTTTCATTTCTTCTCTAAACTCTGATGGTCAAACATTTTTTTTAAGTGAAATTATTTTACAGTTTGGACTGTATGGTACAATAGTAAAGTGTTATCAATCTCTAAAGAAGTGTGTACACCTGAATATCAACAAAGTGTCAAGCATTGGGTTAGGTCACCAATATAAAGACTGGCTTATTTTACTTGGAAATAGTGATTCAGAAGAGTTTCAGAGACAAAGGCTCAAGCTGTATTAACTAAAAGCAGGAAGAAGCACTTCAGACAGTTGTGAACACAGGCACTGAAGATATGAAATAGCACACTATTTAGAGATGGTATTCAGTTTAGCCCATCAGGGTTAGATTTGAAGAGTAATAGGGAAAGGAAGGTTGGGGCATGATTTCCTAAGATAATGAAATATGAGAAGTGAAATAAATTTTCTGAGAGAATAGGTGAAGAAAATTCTTAGGAATCAAGTACTAAGCTTAATGTTTTTTACAGGAGTTTAGGAAACCTGTGGCCCCTGTACATTCCATCTGAAGCTCTGAGATGAAAATGTAGGAATTATCCAGGAACAGGCACCAATGAAATTGCCGCCAAACATAAAAAGCAGTTAAGTTAGTCAAAGAAAGTTAGTAATTGCAAATAGTTATTTTCATAAGCTGCCTCTTTTCCTTATAAAGGCACACAAAAACTAGGAACTGTCTAAAAATTACATTAAAAAACCTGACATCATATTTACTCCCTCTTCTCTAAGCAAGAATAAAAGTTGCTGAGATGGTAGTTCAGACAACTCACATACAATAGACCACTGAAGCTATTCACGAGTCCTTATAGGAAAAACACCCATTTATATTCGGAGTGAACAAAAATTGATTAATCACTGGCTTTTCAGTTCATTCCCATTGTTAACTTCACTAAAAAAAAAAAAAGCCACAAAAATGAGGAAGGACTTAAGTATACACGAATTAATTAAAAATATCAATCTTGTTTTTAACCTACCAAGCCCACAACTAACATTAAAGGAACCAGCGCAACCTTAACCCTAAGTTAAACTTATCTTTTCAGGTCCAGTAAACATCTCCTGGCATCAAATAGGAGTGGCACTGTCAAAAAAAAACAAGCCAGGCTTCAGATGCAAACGTCCTAGCTGAAAAATTCCCAATTCTCGCAGACACTGGAGAATTATTTTAAATCTTCACTCTTTCAGTTGATGGCCTCTATACTAGCTTAGCCAAGTGGGAATAATCAAAATGAGTGTCTCTTACTGCATCTGCCAAGTTAGACCTTAGGAAATCGTGAACTGCTGGAGATCTTCACTTAGCAAGGTTTCAGAAACTAAAACTGAAGCTCACACTTCGACAAAAGTGATTTAAAGTAGTAAGTTTTAACGTTCATAATGGTGCAGGAATCTTAAAATTTACCTAGTGATTATAACTTCCTTTAAGAAAACTAGTTAAGAGGGCGACAGAACGACAACATAAAAGTATCGAAAACAGCTTTAAAACTTCAGATTACACTAGCAGTTTTTATTGCGTATTACTAATGATGCCTAAACTTAAACAGAAAAGCAAATACATTGGTAAGATTGCACATTGTTACAGAATATACAGATAAGAAAGATACGCGAAGAAAGTACGGATGGGAGGTACAGAAAGTTTGAAAAGGGCCCTCCAAATACCGATGACATAATTCCATGGTTTCTTGTCACTTTTAGAAAATTAAAAGGGGTTCCTGAGTGTTCTTTAAACCTGCTTCCAAATTTAGGGACCATTTCTTACTTGGATCTGAGAAACTGTACGTTTTCTCAGAAAATAATTGATACTCCTAGCGTTGTGGCCCAGGAGCTAGTCTCTCCTTTTCATTCAGTCTAGTGGCCCTCAAGGAGTCAGTTGCTTCAGATTTCCACATTAGGGACCTGCCACATTACGTAAGTATACTTTGCAAGGAGATAAGTAGATAACAAAACAGGGAGTCAAACCTCCTCCATCAGCCGTCACACCCGGTAAGGAGTGTCCCTCCGGGGGCTCCCCGCATTCCCCCCCCCCGCCCCCGTGTCGCAGCAGTAAACTGTATGGGGGAGGGGACGCACTCTCAAACAGTCATCTCTTCCTCTTCAGGCCGCCAAGGCCGACCGCACCAGTCTCCTCCGCCCAAGCCCTTTCCCCTCCCCCGCCCCAGCCTGGGACTGAGCCAAACCCCACAGGAATGCAGCCCAGTCACATGCGTTGCGGCGGCGGCGACGGCGGACGTGCCTCTCCCCCCGCGCCCCAAGGAGACCCAGCGCCATCTTGCCCTGACGCAGTTACAAAAGTCACGGAAAAAATTGTGTCTCCTCCTCCGCGCCAGCGCCCTAAAGTTCCGCAGAGGCCGAGCCGGGGCCCTCACCTCGCGCAGGGACAGGAGAAAATGTCAGGGAAGAGCCTTGAGATTCCCTTCGCCACTGCTTGGGTTCCACATCGCCGGGGCAGCAACGAACTCCACCGTCACTTCTCCCTCTCTGCCTTTGCAACAGCCTCCCCCAACCACTGTCGCCCTACCCGCTGCTGCAGCATGAGGTCATCGCTAGCCAATCACAACGCGCCCGACAAAACACATCAAGCGCTAATTGGCTGCATGAACCACCTCTGCCTCTCCCCACTCCGCCTACCAAAGGCTTCGGGTCGCAGTGAGGCAAGGACAAGACGGAAACCGCCATTTCGGGGAAAGACCCCGAAAACAGGAGCGGGAACCACCGTGCCATTTTAGTGGGGGGAAACCCAAGTTTTTTTATTTGGTCTTGCCCTTTTTTTCTTCGAGATAACCGTCTGCCCCTCCCCCATTGAACCAGTCACATAAAAAGAATTCCCTCTCCCGTCCCGCATTGTCCCGCTGGCGGGGAAGTCCGTCCCTGGGGCGAAAAGAAGTAGAAGACAGCGACGGGAACTGCAACGACAGCGTTTTACCCCGATACACGGTGGCAGGGAGGCGGCGCTGACGGTGGCTGTATTTTTCTTGCTCCTTCACCCCCCCGACCTCTTCCGTTTCTCGCTCCTCCATCAGGACGGCTCTGGCCTCGCCAGCTCCTCTTTTATCCGGTGCCCGGAGCCTGCGCACTGGATCCTTCTCAGCCCCTAGTGGGTGTCGATTTACACCCTAACCGAGTTCAAGCTGCACTGGAGGCCTGAAGGGGGGAGGGGGGGGGAAGGCGAAGACTGGGACTGAGGTGGTTTGAGGAGTGGGGGAGAGTGCATTGATTTAGGAGGGAGATGGGAGGGGTGGTCCTTCCCAGGGCCTACAGTCATTCTCCCACCGTGTCGTGGCGTACCCAAGCTCAACGATAGGGATAGGGAAAAGGGGTAAAGAACCAATCTCACCAAATACCGAAATTTCCCCAAACCTTCGGTGAATTGTTGAATGTATCTTTTGTGAAAAAGACATATTCTGTCCACTTCTCCGCCTCCCGTTGCCTATCTTGGGACTTCGAGAAATGCAACGGCTGAGGGCGGCAGCCCACAAGCAAAATGGCGGCGGGCACCTTCGTCCCCACCCCCTCTGCCCCTGCGGAGCGGGGCGGGCGGGCCCCGTGCACTGGCCGCCGCCGCCGCGGCCGCCGCCGCCGCCGTCGCCGCCGCGGCCGCCGCCGCCGTCGCCGCCATTTTCCCAGAGCAAGAGGCAGTGACACTGAGCGGGCGCAGGGGGCCGAATCGGAGACCGTACCTGAGCTCGGGAGCGGCAACAGAAAGGACATAGACACTCTGAGCAGCTTCGCCGTGGCCTCTGCGTTCCTATTGACTGCCTGAGTGCCCCCTCCCCTACCTCTCGGTTGCTGAAGAGGCTGCGCGCTGCTGTTTGGGGAGGGGGTGTGTGGAGCCGGGTCCTGTGTCCGCAGTGTCTGCTGTCGGGTGGTCGTCTGATCGTGGAGGTGTGGAGAGACTGCTTGGTGGTCGAACAAATAACGGGGTTCGGGTCTCTGGTGTGTGAACAGCACAGGTCAGTGCCTGTCGTCTCTTTGGGAGTTCATGGGGCTTAAGGGGTGAAGGGACGTGTGTTTCCAGGGGGAAGGGGCCTTCTCATCTTTATCCTCTCGGAGGGGGAGTCGACGTTGACTCTCAGATGCCTTGGTTGGGGCAAGACTTGGCTTATTTGAATAGAATTTATTCTTTCTCTTCCCTCTCCTTAGAAAGGGAGCATTATGGCGGGTTTTAGGGTTGGGGAAGGAGAAACTGGCAGTTAAACCCCCTTGAGAGTGGGAGTTAGGGAGGGGGTGTACTCCTCCTTGGCAGCGGGTTAAGGCTGCTTGGGTGAGGAGAGAGGCTTGTGACTGTTAGGGTTTGTGTCGAAGTGGTCCCGGTAGCTGCCAGCCCTCCCTTCCCTCCACCGCATCTTGTTCAGGTACTAAAAAAATATCTAGGCCTCATTTTCTTCTTCCATTTATTCACTGCCAGCCTCCGGTATAATTTTATCAGTACGAAGGGGGTTAAGAGAACGCCCTGGGTCTCTATCTCCCTTTGTGGGAAAACGAGACGGCTTCTCATCCTCTCCGGGAGAAGGTAAACCCGCCCCTGAGGTGGTCACCCCAGTACCCAGCCTTCTCAGTCTCCTCCCCCACTCCTGTTGTGGTTATCGCTGTCCTTTACTGTACCAGAGCCTTAGAATCCACAATATGGCACATTTCAGAAAAGCTTATTTTGACCAAGGGATCGGCACAAACACTGGCAGCAGGCACAGAAGAGAAACAAACGGTTCACTGTGCTAAACGGGGGAGGAGGGAGAGAAAAAACAATCCGGAGTGCCCTCTTCCACTGCCCTTAGTTTCGTGGAGATCCGTTTTTGCTAGACTGTGTCTTAAAAACGATACCATTTAAAGTCAAAGAAATCGCTAGAGTTAGCTTTAGAGTAAACCCCGTTTTTTCTGATTGCCCCTTTTTAGTGATGTGAATAACGTAAAGTGTTTGGAGTTCTGGAGACCTTGGAGAGAATTAGGTGAGGTGCATTAAGTTCTAGGCTGGAGATACCAATACCTAATTGGAAAGTAGTCCGTTTTTCCTTTTAATTTCCAAGATGGGGAGTAAAAAGTGAAATATCCCTCTTTTGTCCTTTACAGATTCTAAAAATGGCGGCCCCAGGCTGATGTTGTGGTAATCTAATCAGCTCGGGTCCTCCACACCCCATGCAGTGCGTTTGTCTGCAGCATATTACAGGCTTATTATGTTTACATGGAAAGACTGGGCTTTTTTTCTTCCCTAAACCGTTTACAAAAATGTGTTGATTTTACTGCAAATTGCAATGCTGTGTTTTAGTTTATTGATTTTATTGCTTTTTCCTGAGAGGCAAATAAAATGACACCACTTTGGGAAAAAATAACACTCAGGTAGTCTTAGAAATTTCAATAGTGAGGCTAGCTACTCTTAAACATGAAAAAAATTATTCGGGCACAAATAATAGTTTTTGTTCAGTTTAATCCAAGCATCTTTTAGTCAGTATACCAAAGTAAATTAAAATGCTTAATAAGTGTGTAAGGGCAACCTATTTTGTATGACTAGAGGTTTCAAACTAGAGTGAAATTGTTTTTCACCCATTTCTTGACCAATTTTGTGAATTTCAGCTTTTGTACTCTCACATTAATTTTTAGGGAGCTGTACAAACAAGCCTAAACCTGTTACTTCACAGGGTGTGGAGACGCTTGTTTTTCTCACTATTAAAGTTTGCATTCATTTTCTGCATATATTCCTTAAGACTTTTGTAAGCTAATTGTGTATTTTTTTGATAAAATGAAGCTCCATGCGTTGCTGTCTCTTAATATGTTCTTATGGAATACTATCATGATTATGTAGGTAAAGGTTTTAGTTCTTCATCCTCCTCACCCCCCACCACATGCCCATTTATCTATTATGGGATGTAGAATTTAGTCAGCTTTAATCGACTTTAAATAAAAGCCATACTGTATTAGGGTCTTGAATTCACTTTGTGCTAATTTCAGCATCTTATAGATTGAGGCAGAAAATTAAATGTCGTTGAACTGTATTTTTTAAAGTGTGAATGATGATTTCACCTCTTTAGTGGGAGGTTGATCTTTTTGGCCTGAACTAAGCAGTGAGATATGAGTGGGCAATTAATGGCATTTAATGACCATTCTGATTGTGAAGCAACTGAAAGATGAGTGCCTTTCAATCCAGTAGTACTTCAAAAGGTTGGAGAGTATACACCCTTTCATGATTCTCTTATTCTATTGTAAATTATGCTCTAAAATATTTACAGTGGAAAAGAGAATCATGAAGTTCATATATGAACTAGATTTACAAATTTCTATGCTGTAGATAACTGTAGAGATAACTGGCACAGGGAGTTTTATCATGGAAAACTAAGCACATAACCTTACTTAGAGTCTCTGAAATACTTCATTATAAAGTGAAATGTTGAGTTGTGTTGGGATTTGTGATATGCTGACTGATCATGTAAGTCTAGATCCTTAACTGTTGTGTCAAGATTATGCATTTTAAAGACTAAGTGGTTAAAAACTGTGGTTAAGAAGGTTGGTACTTTAAACTTACTATCTAATATGGGAAATTTAGTTAATGTAGCCATAGAAGGAAACACTGTGTATACCATGTTTTTCTTGAGAGTGACCTTGGTCAGGCCTAGACACGTAAAGCATTTGAACTTACTTGGCTTCAAACAACATCAAGTTAGAAATTATAAGAAAAGCTGCCTTCATTCTGCTAGTTTTCTTCATACTGGCTTGCTTCATTGCTTTGATTTTGTTTCTTTTTGTTTTAATGTTTTGGATCCTGTAAAATGAGACTTGCTTTTTTTAGTATATTGTACTTTATTTTAAATGGTTACTTTATAAATAACATGACTATAAATGTTTGGTTTTTATTAATGTACACCCCAGTTGATTATGCTTTATGTTAGGATTGTCGAGGTAAATTTTTTAAAGGGTTAGGCATTAATTTTGTTGCCAGAGTTTTGAAATGTTTGGTCCCTTGGGGGAAAACTAGTCAAATGGTCTTTGTTCTTAGGATAGTTGAGTTTCAGGGATTAGTTATCTGTTTAAGTGGATTTATAGAAAATCGTAATGTAATTGGAGAGTAAACTTTATTTTTAGAGACTACATTTTGATCATACTTCCCTTTTGTTGTCAGTATGAGTTATAGGATCCCCTTGATCTCATTTTAAGTTTAGAACCTTTTAGAGGGCTTCTCCATTTTTCTTCAGTTTTTCAGGTCTCTGATAACTCTCCTACAATTTTGGCTTCTCTGTCTGTCTTCCTCACAACTTCTAGTCAGAAATTTTTTACCATATATACCACAGCAAGTTCTAAGATGTTTTCGATCTAAAAATAAAGAAGTGAGGAGAAAGCCAATTAATGAGTTAGGAGAAATTCTTCCCAGCATACATACCTTAGTGGTCATATTAAAATTATAACTTCTTAAATTGGTTTCTTATTTCTAAGAATAATATATGTATTTTCATGCATCAAATTCTTAAACCTATGGTTTTATTTTTAAAAGTGATTATGTACATCCTAAAGCTCTGCTTTTTTGGGAATTCACTACTGGGAATTAAATGTGTACTGCCATTGTGTCTTTGAAATGTATACAACCAATTGTACTTTGAAGAGCTATCAAAAACTGCTTAAGAAATGTTACAATGGAATTTTCATAGAAGATGCTATATTTATTTTTAAAATATGTTAATAATGTGTAATAACTTTTTTAGCAGATGGTAAGTGCCCAATTTTTTGTTGAATTTAAAACTTTTGTTTAAGTGAACACATTTACATCTCAAACATTCATGGTGATCAGGGGACTATTTTCAATACTTGTATCCAGTGAGACTTTTTAATGTTGAATATAGAATTATTTTAACTTTACAGTAAGATCATTTTTGTTCACTGGCAAAATAAAAAGGATATGATTTGAGATGTTGCTGTATAAATGTTAGCTGGCTTTTCGTCTGGGTTTAATACTGCAGTGGCTCACTATCTCTTTTCTAACTTACACAAGTTGGGGGAGTATATAGAGACTACATTTTTATTAATATTGAAAGGATAATATTTTCTATTACTTAAAATTTATTTAATATGAAAGATTAATATTAGTGGTTAAAATTCTTTTTAAGTGCAGTAAATTTGAAGTAGATGGTATTTGACTATAAAAAAATTGCTGTTGCAACTAGTGAGTTTTATTAAGAGGTAGGAATTAACCAAAATAATTTTTTTTGTTATTGTGAACACTTATGCTAAATGCTACATTAAAAATCAAGTGCTGGTGACTCAGGCTTAGTTAAATTTATTTGTGTCTTCAAGGATATGAAAAGATTTGTATTAATCATTGGTAACTTGTGCTTTTTTACTTAAATCAGAGTCAAGAGAACAGTGGTCTTATGTTTCACTTAATATGAAATCAGTTTTTTCCCCTTATGGGGAAAAAATCAAATTTTTCCATAATCAAATTTCATAAATCAAATTTTATTCTTAGAAGTTTAGGAAAGCCATTTTTGTATTTTAGGTGAATTTTACAACATCAAAAATCTGATTTGGTTATTTACCTAAACCGTTTTGATGTTAGTCAATGCAACAGGTCAGTCACAGATTATTTTTAATTAAACATTTATTTTTGCATTTAAAACTCACATTTAAATTCTCAAATGTGAAATATAGGTTTAAGAAAGGCCCTGTTTACAGATCAACATGAGAAACAAATGATTGTGCAGCTTTCTTTATTCTAGTTATACAACTGAAGAAGAGTTTTCTAGCAATTCTTAGATGATTGCTCAATTACAGTTAATCCAAAGTAATAAACATTCTTGGTCCCTAAGTTTGTTATTGAGAAAGATAATATTGAGTAATCACACCTGTGTTATATAGCCTATGTGATTGCAGCACTTAAGGTCTGAGCTTGTGGCAGAAAGCAAAGTAATAGAACAGCAGGATTGAATTAGTTTTGGTTAGTAGTAGCTATACTGTAATTTTAAAGTTCAAGTTCACATAATTATGTTATCTAACATTCTACCTGAGACCAGAAAAATTTTTTATATCTGTGTTGACTTTTGTTTTCAAAGGATATTGAAAACATCATTCTTACTTAAAGACTTAAATAGAATTTACCCAGATTTCCATTTTTTCCACTGTTGGTCTAAGAATAAGGTGAAGCCTAGTGTCTGGTTTTTAGCATAAAGTGAGGAATGTGATTAGAAGAAGTAACATCACTTTTATGGTATGGTCAGGAAAATAGTTTTGTTTTTTCAGAAGTTCACACAGCAGGAGACTTTCTGTGAGAAAGATACAGTCTTCTAATATATATACTTTTTTAAAATTTTTTTTAGAGAAGGGAAGGGAGAGAGAAAAAAGGAAAGAAACATCTATCAGTTGCCTCTTGAATGCCCCCAACTGGGGACCTGGCCTGCAACCCAGGCAGGTGCCCTGACCTAGAATTGAACCAGTGACCTTTCGGTTCTCAGGCAGGCCAGCACTCAATCCACTGAACCACACCAGCCAGTGCTTCTAACAAGTTCTTATTTCACAGACTAATGATAAAATTTAATAGTTTCTACTTTTGAGTTTACAGAGAGACCTTGAATTGCTCATACCCGGTTTTGTGTTGTTTAAAGAAAGATAGGGTTCAGGAATTTGAAAACGCATTTCCTCTTCAATGATGTGCCAAAAGACGGGAAGATTCTTGATGTGAATGATTTAGGACTATAGCGATAAATTGATGGGGGAGTGGGGTGTGGTGTCTGAGGTTAGTCTGTCTGATACAAAGTTACTCTTCACCAAAAAAGATTGTTTCTTTTGGAATTACTTGTGTTTCTGCTTCTCTTTAAAGGAAGGTGTATAATTGGTTGAATTGACACAGCCTTGTTACATCTTTTCATTAAGCCCCTACCAAAACAATATTTGTTTTTATTAAATTTATTGGGATGACATTGTTTAATGAAATTATGTAGATTTCAGATGCACAAGTTTGTAATACATCAACTGTATATTGTATTGTGTGGTCACTACCCCAAGTCAAGTCTCCTATCACGATTTATCCCCCGCACACATGTGTAGACAGAAGATTAATTTAGGTACTATTTGTTTGGCACCATTTATTTCTGTTTCTCAAAATCCTGTTGTTAATAGGGTTTGTTTGGCTACCAGCAATAAATCAGCTCCAACTAGTTTAAGATTAGTTATAAGATTATAGGGAAATCTCACAGACTTTATTAGAAGAAAGTACAGTTGGGCCTCAAGAATTGGCAAAGTATCAGAGCCACTCACTATTCTCCATCTTGATCCTTCTAATTAACTGTGACTAGTTGGGATAGGGTGTGTATTTATGGTGTGTGTGTGTGTGTGTGTGTGTGTGTGTGTGGAGGGTGGGTTGTTTCCTTGGATGGACAACAAGAGAACGACACTTCTAATTCATCTGTAAATTAATGGCTTTTTTCACAGATGTATTTGGGAGGGGCTCTTAAACTAACTAGAATCAAACTGATGCTTCTGTTTATATAAAAATATACATATATATGTTGAGGGATGCTTTTAAAATAACCTTTTTTATTTTAATTTTTTTATTTTCAAATAATTTTAAACTTACAGAAAAATTTAAACATCCCTTGTACCCTTAACCCATATCTCTTTTTTTAACATTTTGTCACACTTGCTTTATTATTCTCTGTGCATAAATATAAACAAATTTGAGTCATTTGAGAGTAGATTGCATATTATCATGCCCTCTCACAGCCCTTAATACATTTCATTTGCATTTTGTAAGAACAAATATTTTAGGTATCCAGAGTAGTTAAATTCAGGAAATTTAGCATTGATATAACACATTAAATTAGTCTATTGTCCATCGTCCATTTTTATCAATGGTCCCAATTATGCCCTTTATTAGCAATTTTTTTTTCTGGTACACTAGCTACTCCAGGGTCACAGATTGCATTTAGTTCTGAGGTCTCTTTAATTTCCTTTAATCTGGAAGAGTTCTTTGGCCTTTCTCTGTCTTTTGTGATAGTGGCAGGCTAGTTGTTTATACAGTGCCCCTCATTTTGGGTTTGTCTAAGATTTCTTCATAATTAGATTCAGATTTTGCAGTTTTGGCTGGAAAACTAATAATATATGTGTTTTTGTCATCTTGAGGCACTTGATTTCTTTTACTCCTTACCCATATGTTCATTTTGATTGCTTGATTAAGGATTAAGTAGTTTCTCCATTGTCTATATCAGTGTTTCTTTTGTCATTATTAAGTACTTTCTGGGTAAATAGTTTGAGATTGTGTAAATATTCCATTCCTTGTCTCTCTGAGATTTAATGTCTATTGATGATTCTTTTCTGAGTAAGTTTTTGCTGTGGTGGTTACAAATATACCAGGATTTTTAGCAGTGGTTTGTTTCTGGGTAATTGGGATTGTGGAAGTTTTATTATTTTTTTTCTCTTCTGGTTTTTTTGTAATGCATGTGGGTCACTTTTGTAATCACAACAAGTAAAAGAAATTTTGAGGAGGAAAAGTATAGATAATTTAGATAGTATTTCTGCACAGTTGTCTATTTAAATGGGATTTAAAATAATTGTTTGAATGATGGTCTAATTTGAAATCCAGAACACAGAAATTAAGTATCAATACTTAGATTGTTAAATTATTTTTTAATGACATAGTTCCAGTTCCTCATTTAGTTTTTAGAATTATTGCTAAATGAGCCCTGAGTTATACTTGTTTAGGTTTATGATTTGCTACTAATGCTAGCAGTTTGATATCTAACAAAAGCTGAAAATATGTATTTTAATTATTGTGCTATTCCCCTTCCTCCATTACAACAATTCTTCAGGTTAATTTTTTTAAAATATTTTTTTCTGAAATGATTGAGACAGGCTCTTTATATATATATGTGCAAGTCATTTCTTTTTAAAAAGGGGTTGGTGAGATGGTACACTGAATACGGCAGAGCATCAAACATCTGTAACTCATAGGACAAGGTAGTATATATTTTTTTGAAACTTGTAATTAAAGAAATACATACCCATTGTAGAGAAGTTCAGAAGGACAAGAGACAAGAAACAGCAAAAACATTTATTTAGACTTTAATTACATTATAATGATACTTTTATGAATTTAGCATATTTGCTTTCAGTGATAGCAAAATATTAGTAGTGAATTTGGATGATAATTTGAATTTCATACTGATTCAGGCCCTGGGTAACATTGAATGAAAATTATTAATTTAATTTCTTTGGAATTTTCAGAGACTGAGAAGAAAACTTTGAGAATCGTGAATACTTGTAGAGTGGAGATTATTATAGTCTCTAAAATTTAAAATGTTGTGAGAAAATGAAGATAAAGCATATTTCAGAATAGTGAGTATCAATGAGAGAATACAGCAGATTCTTAGCATTTTATAGGTGTTTAATTAGCTTAAAAATTAGTTGAATCAACTGTATCTGTCTTAAGAGAATAAAAGTTCAGTTTGTAGCACTACCAAATCTATCCCATCATTTCCTTTTTAAAAAAAATGTATTGTGTGAGCCCTGGCTGGTGTGGCTCATTGGATTGAGTGCCTGCCTGCAAACCAAAGGGTTCCCAGTTGAATTCCCAGTCAGGGCACATGCCTGGGTTGTGGGCCAGGTCCCCAGTGTGTGGGGGGGTGGGGGTCAGGGGTCATAACCATTCATTGATATTTCTGTCCCTTTCTCCCTCCATTTCTCTAAAAATAAATAAAGAAAAAAAAAGTATTGGGTGAAAGGTGGAAAAACAAAAAACAAGTTCCATGATGAACTGTAGACTCTTCTTTTACACCAGAACCCCTGTCCTGGTGATTAAAGTTAAGAAACTAGAGTCAGAATGACTTGTGAAATATTTTTTTTTAATATTTCTCATTGTGGCCTTATTGTGCTTATTAAAATGAACATTCTTGGCCTCCCTTCCAGACCTACATAATTACATCTAGTGGGGCATTGAATTGGCATTTTAGTACTAATCTCAGCTGATTTTTACAATGTTCTAGCTCTTCCCTTTTATTTTACAAGTAAAGTGTGTCCCAGGGAGGTTAAATAAATTTCCCAAGGTCATACAGTTAAGTTGTGGTTGATTAAGGATTAAAATTTAGGTTCTCATACTTGATGCTTTATACTTTTCTAAGAAAACATGCTGACTCCCCCCTTGAGAAGCCAAGACACTATTTTTGGATCCTCTGAATAAGGGAGTACTGGTCTTTGTACAATATCATGTGACAGACCTTCTATATTTAGTGCTTCTGTACATTCCAATTCAAGATGATATGTTGGTTTTTCTAGAACCCATGTGTTATTTGGTAAAAAGTTTTGGATTGGAATTATAGCAATACAAATTAGGATCAAGTTGTGGTGAGCCTTGAATCTAGGATAAGAATATGGACTCTGGGAGAACTACTGTCAAATGAGCTTCGGGGAGTGACATACTGGAACATACTTATTTAACCCCCCCCCCCCCCATTTCTTAAGATTATGAAAGTAATGAAAATAATTCAAAGAGTACTTCTTAGAGGCAGTATTGCCTGAAACTTAAGAGTAGAAACTCTAGGGCAACACTGCTTTGGTTTGACTGTACTCACACCAGGTTGCACTTCTGTATGACTTTTGGGCAAGCTACTTACCTTTTTGTGCCTTAATTTCTTGATCTACAAAATGAAGATAATAATAGATTCTACCTTATACAGTTGTTTTGAGAATTAAACAACTTAATATGTATAATAATTAGTAGTAAGCTCTACAGCTGTAGACATGTAGCTGTTTCTAGAAGAGTCTGATTCCCATCCCTAGTGTTTCTCATATGCTGAATATGTATGTATACATACATATATGTATAAATATATATTTATTTTTTAAAAAATATTTTATTACTTTTAGAGAGGGGAAAGGAGGGAGAAAGAGATGGAGGGAAACATCACTGTGCGGCTGCCTCTCACATGCCCCCCACTGGAGACCTGCCCTGTAACCCAGGCATGTGCCCTAGACTGGGAATCGAACCAGCGACCCTTTGGTTCACAGGGTGAACCAAATCAATTGAGTGCAGGGTAGGTTGGCACTCAGTCCACTGAGACACACCAGCCAGGGCTAAGATATACATTTATATATATAATTTTTTATGGTTCTTTGTTGACTCTCTGACTTTGATGAACTTGGAGATTTCTAGTCCCCATTTTTTAATATATAAATTCAGATTTCTTTTTTTAATCTAAAACAGAATGGATCCTATGATATTCTGTAGCTCTATTCATTTAGTATTCTGGAAATCTAAAAGTTCTCTTTTAGAATCAGACTCTGGTTTGTACAGTGGGGTTTATAGGACCAGATCTAGTTGAAATGACAGATTTCGTGTCCCTGGAATTTAACAGATACGTTGAAGTGTCAAGATTTAGTAACTTTGTTATCTTAAGAGATTTAAAGACATTGATTTATTTTTAGAGAGAGGGGAAGGAAAGGAGAAAGAGAGGAAGAAAAACATTGATGTGAGAGAGAGACATTGATTGCTTGCCTCTCATATGTGCCCAGACTGGCTTTGTGGACCTTTGCTTTGTGGACTAGGCTCAACCAGCTGAGTCACACCAGTCAGAGCTCTTGTGAGATTTAAATTGTTCTCCTCTGCTAGGAATTATACTCTATGAATCCTGAAACACCAATTCAAAAGAATCTATGCACCCCAATGTTCACAGCAGCGTTATTTACAATAGCCAAGCGCTGGAAACCGCCTAAGTGCCCATCCCCAAATGAGTGAGTCAAAAAACTGTGGTACATTTACACAATGGAATACTACACAGCAGAAAGAAAGTAGGAACTCCTATCTTTCTCAACAGCATGGATGGAACTAGAGAGCAGTGAAATAAGCCATGCAGTGAAAGACAAATACCATATGATCTCACCTATTAGTGAAACCTAATCAACAAAATGAGTGAGCAAAATAGAATCAGAGACATAGAAATAAAGAACAAACTGACAGTGATGGGGGGGGTAGGGGGATTACAGGGGAAAGAAAGGGAGGGGTCAAGTCAGGGAACATGTATAAAGGACCCATGAACAAAGACAACAGTGGGCGGGGGTGCGGGAAGATAGAATATAGGAGAGGGGAGTGGGCAGGGCAGGGGAGAGCAATGGGGGAAAAATGGGGACAACTGTCATTGAATAACAATAAAATTTTTTGTTAAATTGTTGTTTTCTTTTGGACCAGTCTAATCCTGATAATAAAGTAGATTCATTGAGTGGCAAACAGTTAAATGCCCTCTATGTGAAGTATCCTGGTAGCTAGTAATTTTGGCTTGCTGACCTTGCACATATTTCCTAAGGGAAGTTACTGATAATTGTGTTGGCTAATATCCCTGGATCATTTTGTGGAGTTTTTAAGTTTTAGTCTTTAATTGTTTAGTGTATTGTAATCTATTTGCCTTATGTTAATAGTAACCTATTAGTTATATATTAATTAATAACTGCTTGAGTTTTGAATTCTGAGTTAAAACTGATGGATTTTTTAACTACTGGTTTATATTTTGATGCTTTATTTTGAAACAGCTGTTAGATGCGTAGTTTCCACAATTAAATCATCTACTTCACCCTATAACAAGCACTATATATGATATGTGTGATATGTATATATTACCTCTGAAGCTTAGAACACAGTGGCTAAGATCCCACCAAAGTTGAGAAGGAAAAGAAAAGTTGAGAAGGAAAGAGAGAGGGAAAGAAACATGGATGTGAGAGAGACACACTGATTGGTTGCCCCTTGTACACATGCCAACCGGGACTGAACCCTCAACACAGGCATGTGCCCTGACTGGGAACCAAACCCACGACCTTTCAGTTCACAGGATGGTGCTCCAACTAACTGAGCCACACTGGTGAGGATTCTGGCAAACATTTTTGATAAATATATATCCTATATATAGCTGGGCATAGGAAATCAATCAGAAATGAATATTTAAATCCAAGATGAATGGAGAGTCATAATGGGCAGGATTGACCCTTGTGGGATAACCACAGCTTGGGATAATAAGGGAAAGAGAAGCAATTAGGAGGGAAAAAAAGGTTCCAGAAGGAAATCAATCACTAACATTCGTCAGTGGCAGGTATTTTGTTTTGTATTGTTTTGCTTTTGATATATGTTCATGTTCATCTAAAAGGGGAAGAGGGAGATTGAATGTGTTAAAGAGTATGTTTTAATCAAGATCAACTTAGGTGGTATCTTAGGCACTGTGTTCAAGGCTCTAGAGCTATTTTACAGGGCCCAGCAGAAGTAATGTCTGCTCAAGTGTGGTTGGTAGAGTAATATGGGTATAATAATTTATAGTTTTAATTTGAATATTTCACCTAAAATGTCATATGGTGTGCTTTAGTGTGATATTGTTGTTACAGATTTACATGTTTATGATTTTGTAATAAAAAAGGGACATAATTTGTGCTGAACCCAGTATAAATATCTTAGTGCTTGCTGTTGGGTGAAGTAGATGATTTAATTGTAGAAACTATGCATCTAACAGCTGTTTCAAAATAAAGTGTCAAAATATAAACAGTGATTAAAAATTATACATTATTTAGGAGGTTACAAAGGGAAGAGATTAGTGTGGAGTAAGTTTTACAGCTGGAATAGTTTTTTGAATTAACCTGGTCAGATTTTTGTTTATAGATTAGGAAACAGTCCTCAGGAGGTTCATCTACTACAGACCTCAAAAGCTAGTTTTGTGGCATTGGTGTTTAAGTTGGGATGTCAAGAAGGTTTCAGGAAAGCATTGGTACTTAAGTGATCCTTGCAAGTTTAATAAGATATTTATTTGGTGGGATGGATATAAATAAAAATAACTTTAGAAAGTTTAAGCAAGGATATACCAATAGTAGGAAAGA
Organism: Phyllostomus hastatus; assembly: GCF_019186645.2. NCBI lineage: Eukaryota > Metazoa > Chordata > Mammalia > Chiroptera > Phyllostomidae > Phyllostomus > Phyllostomus hastatus. The sequence goes on from NW_025334041.1 coordinate 46,975,273, forward strand.
AACTGGCATAATCAAGAGATTTATATATTTGAATAATATGGAATTAAGTTAACCTGGTAAGTTCCAAGATTAGGAACTTGACTGAGTACTGTGAGATACTATGCTCTTTTGAAGAGGGCAAAGTTAGGAAACTAGTGGGTTTGAATTATATGCTGTTCAGTGTTTAAGCAGCTGTAAAATAGAGCACTGAAGTGAATGTCCACCCCCTACCCCCCACCCCCTGCCTTTTTTAAAATAAGACATCTGGGTCACAGCCCAGACCTACTAAATCAGTATCTCTGAGGTGAAGACTAGGAATATGTCAATTTTAAACTGTGAACTTCAGGTACATGAAAAATAGCAGTCTGTGGGTCTGTGTTTGAGAACCACTGGTTTAAAGGTCAAGTTAGATTACAGAGAGACCACTTAGAAAATTATTCTGGTAGCCTTGGTCTGAGGTAAAATGTAGATGGATCAGAAAGATTTGTTTAAACTCTATTAGATTTGAGGTACAGTGTTTTTAGATAGGGAAAGAAGAAGACTCAAGTCCTCTAGTCTAAAAGAAATGGTTCAAAATAGTTATAGAAGAAATAGATAATTCTGGAGTATGAGTAGTATATTATTTTACTTGAGATTAGAGTAAAGATTGAGAGAATAAAAGTATTACCAATTTTGTTGTAGTCAAAAAGGATGCCTTACTTGGCAGCATACATATTTGAATGCAAAAAAAGCAAGAATAAACCACCTTATTAATAGTTTATATAAGAGCCCTGGCTGGTGTGGCTCAGTGGATTGAGTGCTGGCCTGTGAACCAAAGGTTCTCTGGTTCGATTCCCAGTCAGGGAACATTCCTGGGTTGCGGGCCAGGTCCCCAATAGAGGGTATGTGAGAGACAACCACATATTGGTGTTTCTTTCCCGTCTTCCTCCCATTCCCTCTCTCTAAAAACGAGTAAAAATCTTTTTAAAAATAGTCTGTATAAGAGATGTATGTGACTAAAAGGTATATGCAGGAATTTTGTTGTTTTGTTTTATTTTTAATTGCAACCAACTTAACACTACTTTTTTGGAAGAGTATTGTTTTCTTCCAGTGATATTTTCATACTTTTCTCCAGAAAGCCTTAGGCTTTTCATGGAACTTAACTGTTATGTGGAGGATGTGCAAGCAGGAACATACCCTTACCACCCTCTTTAATGACAGGCAGAAAAATATCATAATAAATATGAGGTACAAATGCTTTCTATACCCATTATCAGACATCACTAATCACTTGTGGCCTTCATTGGTAAAAGCATAGGAGATTAAACTATTTTTTCATTCTAGATTCAAAATAGATGCTTATATTTCTGTGTATGGTATCATTTGTAGGGAAGTTTCTATCAGTAGTCAAAAAAAGTTTGAAAGTCACCATAGTAATGTAATTTGTAAAATAAATTTGTAATTTTGAGGTAATTTTAGATTCACATGCAGTTGTAAGGTATAATACAGAGAAACTCTATGTATCCTTTGTCCAGTTTCCTCAACAGTAACATCTTCTAAAAACAAATAGATTCATGACCAGAATATTTTTTTGCCCAGATATTATATTTTTTATTGAATTTATTGGGGTGGGATTGGTTCATAAGACCATACAGGTTTCAAGTGTACAACTCAACAAGACACTGCATTGTGTGCCTGTCAGTCAAAAGAAAGTCTCTTTTTGTCCTCACTTATCTCCTTTGCCCACTTCCATCTACCCTCACCCCGTTTTCCCTCTCGCTGTCACCACACTGTTGTCTGTGTCTGTGATCATATATACACATATATATATTTTGCCTAATTTCGTCATCTTCTTTCATCCAGCCCCCAAACCCCGCCCCCGACAGCTGTCAGTCTGTTTCATGTATCCATGCCTGTTTCTGTTTTGTTTGCATGACCAGAATATTGACATTAATAATGACCCACCCATTTTTGTTCAGATTTCCCCAGTTTAATTTTTAGTTGGGTGTATGTGTATATTTGTCACATGTGTAGGTTCCTATATCCACTGCCACAGTTAAGATATAGAACAGTTCCATCACCACAAGGATCTCTGGTATTGCCCTCTTGTAACTATATTAATCTGTTTTTCTTTTCTATAATTTATCATTGAAGAAATGGTATATATGTGGAATCATATATAGTATATGACCTTTTGGGATTGGCTTTTTGCCCCCACTGAGCATAATTTCTTTGAGATTTATCTAAGCTGTTGTGTGTATCAGTTGTTTCTTCCTTTATGTTGCTAAGTAGTGTTCTTATTTTCCTATTTGGTAGTTACCACATAGAATATGGAGCTTCAGAATTTTCCTTTCAAGTATATAGAACATGCTATCTCTCATTTCTCCTGTTAATCTCCCTGACTCTGTTTTCTCCTACTATCTCAATCCCCAGCTCTCCCAGGTCTTCCGAAAGTACAATTCAAAACTTCCTCATGCAGATAACAATATTATCTTTTACCTGAAGTTTTAGAATCCATTAGGTATGTGGTGTTATACCTTATAGTGCTCCCTACCTTTTTAAGTAAAAGTAAATTTTTTGTGATTATTATGAGTTTGAAAATTCTTTTTCTTCTGCAGTTGTATGGTGAGCAGTATATTCTAAGATATATAGTTGTGGGCAATATGGCAAGTAAAAAGTGGGAATAGGTAACTTTTTTTTCTTTTTAAAAATCCTCACCTGAGGATATGTTTATTGATTTTTTTAGAGAGAGAGAAACATCGATGTGAGAGAGAAACATTGATTGGTTGCTTCCTGTATGTGCCCTGACTAGGAATTGAACCCACAGCCTTTTAGTGTACGGGACAACCCTCCACCCAACTGAGCCACCCAGCCAGGGCAATAGGTAACTGTTTCAGAATGAAATCACTTTTTTTAGTTTTATTCTTTGGTACATACAAAGACTAAACTCATTCAACAGTTTTGCATGTGTAGGAAAAAAATTGTATATTTATACCTGTAAAATCTGATCTAACCAGATTTTAACCACTGAATTGCCACTTGCATGAAAGTCCACATTTTACTAGATTTTACAACAGATTTTAGTGATCTCCAACACTTTGGGACATGACAAATGTTAATAAAAAATAATAGCAATGGTGCATAAGCAACTGGATAGTATTGAAATTAATTATGTTAATTTGAGGGTGTTTTAGGGTTGTGATGGAATATTCCAGTACTTTAGCTAGTTGCAGAATTAGGGTTTAGAATAGCTTCCCCAAAACCCTGGTAGAAAGATACTGCCTTAAAAAATGCAAACCAAATAGTTCACTGTATCATATTCATACATATATATTTTGAATTAATGGACTTTATTTTTTAGAGCAATTTAAGGTTTACCTCAGAATTGAGTGGAAAGTACAGACTTCCCATATACCTCCTCCCCACACACAGGCACAGCCTTGCCCACCATCAACATTCTTCATCGTTATGGTACATTTGTCATATTCAGTGAACCAACATTGACACATCCTTATCAACCAAAGTGTGTGGTTTTACATTATGGTTCACTCCTTGTGTTCATGTATTTTTTTTTTAAGGTCATTCTTCTTGATACTTTACTTTGATTCTAATATCAAATCTATAGTGAGCTTAAAGGTATAGTAAACTGGGCTACAAGGTAAACTGATATGGAGTTCTAAAAACTGGTTGATTTAGGAAAGTGCATCCTTCATTCTTGATTATACAGGGATGATTTGGTGCTTATTGGGTATTATCGTAAGGAGTGTCATTGGTTTATTTATTTATATTTAATCTTTATTGTATTTTTTCCATTACCATTTAGCCCACTTATAACCCCCTCCCACCAGCAATCACCACACTGTTGTCCATGTCTTGAGTCCTTTTTCCATTTTGCTCCTTGGTATATCCTTTAAAGAGTTTAATCTTATCAAGCCAATCTGTTTTGGCAAAAAAAAAAAAAAATCTGTAAAAAGGGTTTCAGGGTCTGTATGGCCTATGTACCGTATTTTGCCATGTATAATGCGTTCCCATGTTTTTGGCCCAAACTTTGAGGAAAAAATCTTTCATTTTCATTTTTTAATTCAATTTTTTTTGTTTATTTGTATTTAGGATTATAAATACAGGATTAGGATTACAACAGAGATTATTGTATTCCAGGGTATAATTTTGCATATGGACATCATCATTGCTTTCTAGAGTTATACTTTTAATGCATAAGCATAAAAAGAGAATTAAAAACATTTATATAGGTATGGAATTAGTACACTATAATATACACCCTTAATTTTCCCTCAAGAATTTGGGGGGAAAAGTGCACATTATACATGGCAAAATTTAACTGTTACTCTGTATACAGATTTTTAGCTTAAGATAATAACTGAAATGGTGTTTTTGGAGTTTGTAATAAAGAGGTTTGACTGTTGACTCCCCCTGCCTCCCCCAATGTTACTGAGTTGGCCAAAAATTTCATTTGGTTTTAAAGTAAAAATAAAAGACATTTTTCATTTTCTCCAATAATTTTGTTAAACAACATATTCACCATTTTGGTCTACAGCCTTCTGTCATCTTTTAGGCAACTTCATAATTTCGTCTTCCCCAATTTTTTATCTTTTTGAAGAAAGAACTGTTTAAGGTGCCTTTTGCAGTCTTCAGGGAATTGAAATGTTTTCCATTAAGGGAATTTTATACAGACCAAAATAAGTGGAAATCTGAAGGTATGGTGTCTGGTGAATACAGTAAATGAATCAGAACTTCCTAGCCAAGCTGTAACAGTTTTTGCCTGGTCATCAAAGAAACATGTGGTCTTGTGTTATCCTGATGGAAGATTACATGTTTTCTGTTGGCTAATTTCAGATGTTTTTCATTGAGTGCTGCTTTCAGTTGGTCTAGTTGGGAGCAGTACTTGTTGGAACTAATTGTTTGGTTTTCTGGACTGAGCTCATAAAGCAGACTTTCCAGTCCTACCATATACACATTACCTTCCTTGGATGAAGACCAGCCTTTGGTATGTGTGGTTGGTGGTGGTTCATTTCTCTTGCCCCTGGATCTCTTCTGTTCCATGTTATTGTAGAGTATCCACTTTCCATCACCCATCACAATTTGTTTTAAAAAACAGAACTTTTTGTTACATTTAAGTAGAGAGTCACATGTGGAAATATGGTCAAGAAGGTTGTTTTTGTTTTTTTTGGTGTTTTTTTTTTCACTTAAGTGGAACCCAAATATCGAAGCAATTAACACAACCAAGCTGGTGCAGATGATTTTCAGTGCTTGATTTGGATATTTTGAGAATGTTGGTTGTCTCCCGTGTGGTATAACATTGATTGCTCTCAATTAATGCCTCAAATGATTCCTGTCAACTTCACCTGGTCTGTCCGATTGTGGAGCATCTTCCAGTGAGAAATCTCCAGCATGAAACTTGGCAAACCACTTTGGACATGTTTGATCAGTCATAGTACCTTCTCCATACACTGCACAAATCTTTTTTTTTTTTTTTTTGAGTTCCAGTTGTGTTTTTACCTTTCTTAAAATAATAAAGCATAATATGCCAACAATGTTGCTTATTTTCTTCCATTTTCAATATTAACATGGCTACACAAGAATTCATCAATTTTGATGCTGGTTTTTGTTTTTTTTAATGCACGCTGACATGACAGCTGTCACAATACAATCTAACAATTGTTTTGAATAAGTTAAAGACAACTAAGGACCACTAGAGCCATCTTATGGAAAAAACCTGATTGAACTATTTGGCCAGCCCGATATTTTGTTAGTTTCACTTGTACAGAACAGTGGTTAGGCAGTGTGTAATAAAGAGGTTTGTCTGTTGCCCTGGCTGGGTGGCTCAGTTAGTTGGAGTGTTGTCTCCTACACCAAAAGGTTGTGGGTTCAGTTCCAAGTTAGGGCAGATACCAAGGTGCAGGTTGGTCCCTGGTCAGGGTGCATACAGGAGGCAACCAGTTGATGTTCTTTCTCTCTTCCTCCCCTTAACCCCCAGACTTGGTTCCTCGGTTCCTCTCTCAGTAACATCAGTAAACATTGTCTGGAATGGATCAGAACTTCTTAATAGTGTACTTGAACTTCATAAATATAATAAATGAGAATTGTTCTCTAATACTTATCTTTTAATGACTAAATATGTATGTAATTCTCAGAAATCTTACCTGGTTATCATAGAAAACACTTAAGTGCCATACACAATCCTTAAAACAATTCAGATATACTGTGTTCTATGATTATTCCTATTTACAAATGAGGAACTAAGGCTTCAAAAGAATAAGTAACCATTATTGATAAGTGACAGATTTTGAAAGCTGAATGGTTGTTACTTTGATACTGAATTTTATGTAGTTACAGTTGAGTGGAATTTTACTAAACATGATAGTGAAACTGTAAAACTTTTCTAATTAAAAACTTTTTAAAGATTGTATTTATTTATTTTTAGAGAAAGGTGAAGGGAAGGAGAGAGGGAGAGAAACACCAGTGTGTGGTTGCCTCTTGCACACCCCCTTCCGGGGACCTGGCCCGCAACCCAGGCGTGTGCTGTGACTGGGAATCAAACTGGTGACCCTTTGGTTCTCAGCCCATGATCAGTCCACTGAGCTACACCAGCCAGGGCAAAATAGTGAAACTCTCATAGGACAAGAAAATGTGCTTTTTGAACATTTATATATAGGTTTTCATTTTTCTTTTCTTAATTGAATTTATTGGGGTAGCACTGGGTAACAAATTTGTACAGGTTTCAGGTGCTCAGTTCTATAACACATTATCTACACACTGTATTGTGTGTTTACTACCCAAAGTCATGTCTCTGTCCATCAACATTTATCCCCCCATACCTTCTTCCACCTCCTCTCAACTCCCAAGGTCCACTAACAGTAACCTGACTATGAAAAGACAGATTTTTTTAGAGATTTTATTTGCTAAAAAAATATTAGTATAAGTTGAATTGGTGAAATTCTTTGTCTCCAGGGGCCAAATGGCTATTTAAGGGAGCCTCAAGTTAAAATTATTTTGAGTTAATATTTAAATGGGTAGATTGATGGTCTTTGCTTCACAAATAGTTCTGTTTAGAAGTAAGGGGATATACTTAAGCATACATTAGTAAATCTCAAATTTGGAGCATGGTTCCCTTAATTTATGGATTGTTTTTAATTCACTAGTGAGGTATGTGTTCCTGTCAATATATGAAATTTGAAGATCTGTATTTTTCTATTATGTGATTAGCACTAACCCTGAAATACTTTAAACACAAATTTTAGACTTGAAATCCATGCATCTCTACCTTTGCAGTGTTTTAATTCATTGTTATGGAATGTGTTTAAGTTTATAAGTAGATCGGGTTTGGGGGAGGAACAAGGTGGGTTTTGATTATGTTTCATTTAGTGTGCCAGATGTTCTGGAGTGAGACATTTATGTATTTATTTAATTTCTCCTCTTTTTGAGAAAGGCAGTTGTCAGTTTTTTACCCATAATTGTAAATTCTAGATTATTTATTTTACCAGTCATCTGGCAAATTTTAATTTCAAGCATACTAATGTGTTGGTTATGGAATCAGACTGCCAGGGGTCAAATCCTGATTCTACTATTTATTAGCTGTGGAACTTTATGCATGTTTAACCTCTCTGCCTTAGTTGTAAAATGGGGGTAATAAACATACAACATAGGCTCTTTGTAAGGATTAAGCATTGTAGCACTGAGTGTGTTAGAACTGTTATAACCTCAGTTGAGAAGGATTTGAGTATCAGGTTAGTGCTCATACAGCACTGTCTGATACTAATATTAATACTAATACCCAATTGGAGCTCATAATTCATTCCATTGTCAATCTTTTTTGGCTTTTTAGAGTCTGATATTTATTCCTTTGTTTTGATTATCCGGAATAATTCTGTTAATGTACTTGGACTAAGATTTAACTGTAAGATTATCAACCTAACTAACCCATTTAAGTTGAAGCCCAGAATAGTGAAGTGACTTTCCCAAAGTTTCATAGATAGTAACTTGGTAATAGATCCTGAGCAGCAAGTATTCTTTTTATTATACCTTAGCTACTATAAACAAAAAACCTTTTTTAAAAAAAGATTTTTATTTACTTTTTTAGAGAGAGGGGAAGAGAGGGAGAGAAACATTGATGTGCGAGAGATACATTGATTGGTTGCCTCTCACAATCCCCCAATTGGGGATCCTGGCCCGCAATCCAGGCGTGTGCCCTGACTGGGAATTGAACCAGTAACCTTTTGGTACATAGGCCAGCACTCAATCTACTGAACCATACCAGCCAGAGCTAAATAAAAAAATCTTAAATGAATAATGAGGGCAGTTTTATTTCTGATTTAAAATGAAGTCTCTGGTTTGTGGTCCCTTACAATTTCTTTCAACTTTCTTTATTTCATTTCTGTTAGTAGTTCAGCTCAAAATTAACCCACCTATTCTCTTAGTGATATATGTCCAAATACAAACATTGACTTAACTTTAAATATTTGTTGAGCTCTGGGTAAGGTGCTTATCAAGGACAGAAAGATGGTAATAACTGACCTTTTCCTCAAAGAGATTATTTTAGATTGGGCATTTTTATTTGTAATTTTGGAAGATAAAAGTCCTCATTTCCATCCTGTCTGCCTTTGGGTATCATATTAATCTTTTCAGCAATATATTTTTGTTTTCTGAGCTTTTTAACATGGCCATAAAAGCAGCTTTAGTCTTCCAGTCTTTCTGATAGTGTTTTTTTTAATCCTCACCTGAGGATATGTTTATTGATTTATTGATTTATTGATTTATTTATTGTGAGAGAGCAATAGAGACATTGATATGAGAAACAATCATCTGTTGCCTCCAGTATGCACCCCTACTAGGGATAGAACTCATAACCTAGTTACGTGCCCTGACTGGGAATTGAACTTGCAACCTTTTGGTGTATGGCATGATGCTCCAACCAACTGAGCCTCCCTGCCAGGATTGATAGAATGTTTTCTAGTTTAATGGCTTTCCTTGCCTCTAACTTGTTTTTCCTAATTTAGGGTTTTGTTTTGGCATCATTGCCAATGCTTTGCTAAATCTGTTTTTAATATTGTATTTTCCAGTTTGTTTTTTTGTTTGATTTGGTTTCTAGCTTTAATTGTTGCCTTTACTTGTGTTTACGTTTATATGTCTAAAAAAGTAAAGAATATATTTATCTTTTTAAGAATTAGCTGCTGTCTTTGTATGAGTCCCTTTGATTTTAGGGGCCACATTAGATGAAAGTACCTATAATTTTATGCCATTTAAAAACAGCTCAATACTCCTATGTTCACTTGGTTTCTAGGTCTATTCTGGATAGCAGGTTTTGTGAAGACATTTATTCTTTCTTGGACCTCAGATTTACCAGACATCTCATGGTATTTGCTTTTATATTATTTTTTAATGGCTGCCATTTATTCTCAATGTATTTTGTATATATTTTACTTGCCAGTTGGATAACCAGGAGTTTTTTGTTTTTTGTTTGTGTTTTTTTTTTTATTCACATACAAGATGTGAAAACTTTGTGCTAATTGTTTGGATTGTATTGAATTGGTTTTCCTCTAGTTGTACCTGTGTTATAAGCTCACGTTTTTTCTGTTTATTTCATTGGTTTTCTCTTTTTTCTTTTTATTTTTTTAAGGCACAATGATTTAACTCTAATGAATTTATGATTTTATTAAGTATCACCTGGGGTTTTAAACAGTGAGCTTTTTTGGCTGTAGAGTTTTTTGGTATTAATGAATATAGTAAAATTATTTGCCAATTTGTGGTCTCAAGAGACGTGACCCCTTGTCTTCTGATCTTCTTGTGAGTTCTTCCCTATTGAAGCAAACTCAGTCTGTGATTCTGTTTCACATATGGTGATGTGTCTTTATCCTGGGGATGACCTGTGTTTTTTAGAGATGCTTTTCTGTAGAGGTGTCATATAGTTGTTTTATAGCACTTAATTGTATAGGTTGATAACTCATTTGATAAATGAGGCCAGCACTACAGTTTTATTCTGGTGCTCTAATTCATTCACCAATCCTTTGTAGAGTGCCTGTTATGTCCCAGGCACTGTGTGGAGTTTGAGAGACAGGCAGCAATCACACAAATATAAGCCATTGTCTGAAATAGGCTTATGGCAAACTCTCCGCTGCTATTTAAAAACAACTTAATTGTAGTGTTTATTGAGGATTGTATATTTATTCAATATATACAAATAGGGTATGCTGCTAGTACATATTTAAAAAGATTCTTTTAGGTTGGAAATATTACTCAGTTACCTAAAAGAATGCATAATGATTTGATTTCTGCTTTCCTTTTTCTGCCTCTGTTTCTAAAAAAAAAAAAAGCACAGCTAAATATTTAACAACATATACCTAAAATACAAGATTTTCAATGAATTTAACATAAAGATAAGCTGAGTGAAAAATATCTACCATCTAGAAGCTACCAAAAGGAAGAAAAATATTTTTAAAAATTGCAGTTGTTACCTGTTGTTAGGTCCGAGCCTTCAGCATTTTAGAGAAACACATAATTATTTAATATTTGAATAGAACAAACTTAGAGTTTTGTATATGGCTTGCATTTTGTCATTTAGAAATTTTATAGCTTTGTGTAGGCTAATAAATATGGCTTTTATGAAGTAATTAATATGGTGATAAGTGCAGAAAAGAATGTAGGACAACTTTTTCTTTTTCTCCCTCTGCTTTGTTTTTAGAGGATGATTTTAATTTGATGGAACAAGCCATAAAAATGTGGCATGTAGAAACCATAATTACTTTGTTTTCAAAACTATTAGAAGATTCTCTTTAAATGAGAACTAGAGAGTTTTCCTATCCACATTTGTGTGTGTGTGTGTGTGTGTGTGTGTGTGTGATAATATAAGAGTAACTCTTCATATGTGGCTACTACTTACTGATTGCTAAATATGTGTAATGCAACATATGAAGTACTTTGCATTGGTTATTTTCTTTTTTTTCCACAGAAGCACTAAGAGGATAAATCCCCATTTTATAAATTAGGAACCTGATGCCTAAAGAGGTTCAGGGGTTATGTTTTAAACTTTTAGGTGCAATTGCCTATTATTATATATTTTTATAATAACTTGTAACCTAGTAGCTCTCCCTGAGTCATATATGGTTTAAAAGTAAAGACTAGTATTCTTGTGGAATTCAAACCACAATTACCACCTTGTTTTCCTATTTTGGTATTTTCCCTCATAAGGAATGAGCTCACAGTCTGCATCATCTTTCAAATAGGAATTAACCTGAGTAGGAACTCTCAAGTTTACTTGTAAATATTAAAGATAAATACAAGAACTACTATTTGAAGAAATTGCTTTTCAGCATTTCAGGTATAACATGACAGGGTTCTGACTGTTGTTCTTTTCATGTTTATAGGATTATCTCCATCTGTTTTGGTCCTGATTTGTACTATATCATTGCTGAAAAGATTTTGAGTAGTTATTTCACAAACTGTACATATAGCAAGTGTTATACAGTGAGTTTAGATTTTAAAAATTGATGTTGAAGTTGAATATATTTTTGTCATTATGGTAAATTTGTTTTACAAAATATCCCAAGCATATGTTCTCTCTAGAACTAATCGTCTGTGATAATGACATAGAGAACCCCCTCAATGTACATGTGTTTCTGTAGTATGGAAAATAGTCAACCATTGTAAAGCAGTTGGTTTTATTACAAATAAAATAGCTTTCCTTTTCTATATACTTAAATAATAGCATGGAATTGGTCCGAATCCTGTTTTATCTCTTAGGCTGAGCAGCCTTGGTTAAGTTATTTAACTTTTCTTGCTGTTGTGCTCCTCAGTGGCAAAATGGAGATCCATATCTCAGAGTTGTGGGGATTAAATAGATCATCCATGTAAAAGCTTAGTATGGTGCTTAGTCCATAGTAAGTACTCAATATTTGTTTATTTTTAGATCACACTGAATCAAGAAGACTTATTTTTTTTGGATACTAGTGCTATAAGAAATTACATTTATTTTTTAAAATGAATAATATAATATTTGTTTGTTTTTCATTAAGCAGTATAAATAGTGATCTTCCTTTTGGCAGCCTAAATTCATTTCCTAAGGAAGATTATGAATCATTTTTTTGACCACAGTCACATAATGTAATTCTAGGAAAATAAATATAGTAGAGATTTCCTGAGCATATTGTAATGTATATCAATATTTTAATAAAGAATGCTTTCCTTATGTTTTTTACTTACTATTAATTGTTATAGTATGACTGTTGCTGGGAATAGAAAGATGATTTTTTAAAACTTTTTGGTTCCCTTTTCTTTTAAACAGGGTTTGTGGATGCACTTAGATGTTTGCAATGAGCACTGTGGCTGGCATGCCCCAGTGTTTTGGATACCAATGCATAGGACTCCATAGTAATCGAATTTATCAGAGGCGAACGTCATGAGCATAGTGATCCCATTGGGGGTCGATACAGCAGAAACGTCATACTTGGAAATGGCTGCAGGCTCGGAGTAAGTATTTTAAGGTATTTTTGAATAGGGAAAGGCAAAATATTTCATACAGTTATTTTAGCATAACAAAGTAGTGCTTGATTTGCGTTTATATTTTTCTCATTTTAGACCCTTGGCTAAAATAAAATACCAGACGATTAAAGGCAAAAATTCCTTTAACTAAAATTATTTTATAATAACTTTTGAGTCAAAATGGTGTATCTTTTTCTAAGTCTTTTTTAAAAATGTACTGATTTTCAGAGAGAGAGAGAGAGAGAGAAACATCAGTTTGTTGTTCCACTTATTTATGCATTCATTGGTTGATTCTTGTATGTGCCCTGACTGGGAATTGAACTCAGAACTTTGGTGTATTGGGACAGTGCTATAACCAACAGAGTTGAAAAACAAAATTCCAGCCATTTATTTCTTTTTTCTTTTTCTTTTTCTTTTTCTTTTTTCATCCTTGACTGAGGATATGTTTATTGATTTTAGAGGGGAAGGAATGGATTCAGAGAGAAAGAGATATAATGAGTTGCATCCTGTACACACCTCAGCTGGGGATCTAACCTGCAACATAGGTATGTGCTCTGACTGGCAATCAAACCCACAGCCTTTTGGTGTATGGGATGATGCTCCAACCAACTGAGCCACCCAGCCAGGGCTCAAGCCATTTTTTAAAATAAGAAAAAGGGGATGTTTTCTGCTGGATGATGATTTTGATATTTTTTGCTTTTATGGGAGCCATTTCTAATGGATTCAGTGACAGGTTCTTACTTTGCTTCCAGGCTATTTGGTCTAGGCAGTTGTATGGATAGATTTTGTTTTATCTTGGGTTTGAATGACCAGCCACTTTGACACTAAGTTATTGCTGTGAAGATTGATTGATTATTTGTTTTTGGGAATTGTAAGGGATTCAAGTGATAATGTTAGAAGTTGAAGGATGGAACGATGGATATGTTTGTTCTCTGATTCAGTATATAGTTGCTTAATGGGACTCTTACTGACCAGAAAGTTAACTTAAGTTTTTTAAAAAAGGAAATTTATTTTAGGGTTGCTAGAACTGGTATATGGAAAGGATGAAAATTCTTGTTCTTTTGCTGGCATTTCCAGTGGCATAGAAGTATTTTTACCACTGCTTCTTATGCTGTCAGGAAAGACAGAGATGGTATCTAATATTCTTAAAATGTACTATACAGTTTATCTAACTGTATGATTATTGTAATTTTTAAGAGCCATTTTTTTTTGTGCTATGTATGAGTTATTTTTATTGTAAAATAATAGATTTCCAGAGCAGGTACTCTTGTGACAGTTGATTGCTGTCCAAATAGGGCCACTACTAAGAAAGGAAAGAACCTGGAAGCAGGGCTTGAGAGGCAAGGGCTTGAGTTCCAAGTCTGAAGTACTAGTCTTAATATAAAGCATCTTATAGATGCAAATCCATATCTAATAATAGTTACAGGCATTTATCAGTAATAATCAAGGATTTTTTTGCACCTTTGACAGAATTTTTTAAAATTAGCCTTTTAAGCAATTAATACAAGATAGAATTCATGAAATGTTATTTATATACTAGATAGTAACTTGTTTAGTACACCATGTGAGATACACATGTGCCTTCTTTGAATGTCTGATATGGCTACTATAAATAATTCATAAATTGAATCTCTTCATAAATTCAAGAAATTAAATTATGAAAACCATAAAATTATACAGTTAAAAGAGAATGAATAATACACAGAAAGAGACCAGTATAGGGAATAGTTTCCTACCTATTTTCTTTATTAAATATATTTATAAAGTATTAATGGAATATAAGTATGTTTTATATTATGGAGCCAAATCTTTTCTGATGTAAATAGGGTCATTTTTATTACAGAAAAATTATCAAGCTTGTCGGTAATTACAGAATGACTATCTTTGAAGAAGTATTTTGTTTTAGGAAATTTTGTTTTTGTATTCTGCATACAGGTGTATGCCACTTGGGCATAGTTCCCCCACTCAGTGCACACAGAGTATAGCTGGTAACAATTTTTACTCTGGGACAACCATTAGACTTTTTTGTTTTTTTTGGTTTAATTTATGAATTTTTAAATTCTCTTTTTAAATATAAAACCTGGGAGTTTGAAAAAACAAAACTTAAATCCTGGAAGCTTGGAAAAAACCATAAATCACTTTTTTCCCCTTTTGACAGAAACATAAAGCTTTTGGAGCTGTTTCAGAAAAGGTTTTTATTTATTTACTATTTATTTATAATTCTCACCCGAGGATTAGAGAGAAAGGAAGGGGTGGGGAGAGAGAAACATTGATCAGTTGCCTCCTGTACACACCCCAACTGGGGATGGAACCTGCAACCTACATATGTGTCCTGACTGGGAATCGAGTCTGCCACCTTTTGGTGTACAGAATGATGCTCTCACCCACTGAACCACCTGGTCAGTGTTGGTTTTATAAGAACCTTTGATACAATTAACATGTTGCTTTCTTTCAATTTCAAAAACACAATCAAAAGATAACTATAGTTGTGTAAGATGCAGACTGCTGGAGGATGGGGTGCATGGGACTTCCATGTACATTTCTTTGTAAACCTCCTGTGAAGCTACATAATTATTTGAAAGTAAAATGTTTTTTAAAAAGAGAAGATTACATTTTGTACTCATGTGACTATATACTGTTAATAATTATATGTTTGTTAGGGTTTTTTTTTAATCCTTGCCCAAGGATACATTTATTGATTTTTTTAGAGAGAGAGAGAGAGGGACAGAGACAGAGAGACATTGATGTGAGAGAGAAACTGGACCCGTATACTCCCCGACTGGGGACCAAATCCGCAACCTAGGTATGTGCTCTGACTGGGAATTGAACCCGAGACCTTCTGTGCACGGGAGGATGCTCCAACCAACCAAGCCACTCTGGCCAGGGCTATGTTAGTTACTTTAAAACAGAACAAAAAAAATTGTACTGCTAAAATACAGTGTATCACTAATAAATTACACTAATTTAAGATTTAGGAGGTACTTCTTTAGTTTTTGGAAGATTTTATTTATTTATTTTTAGAGAGAGGGAAGGGAAGGAGAAAGAGAGGGAGAGAAACATCAATGTGTGGTTGCCTCTTGCACCCCGCCCCCACCCCCAGGGACCTGGCCTGCAACCCAGGCATGTGGCCTGACTAGGAATGGAACTGAGGAACCTTTAGGTTGCAGGCCGCACTCAATCCATTGAGCCACACCGGCCAAGGCCAGGTACTTAGTTACTATTTATTGAGTGAATTAATGTACTGGACCAAATTTATACTCTTCTAAGGCTAAAAAGAAATTTTTTTTTTGATTACTTAGATTCCATCTAGTCTAGCTGTAGCATCTTATAGATAGGAAATTGAAGGTCTAGTTTAAGATCAGTGAAGAATGGATTTGTTAAATTGTTTCAGTATTTCCATATTCAGTAACATTTGCTCTTGGATTATTGTGTTTCTAAAATACAAGTCATTATTCTCACCAAGTCCAATTTTTTCTTTGTTACATACGTGTTTTCCTCTCATCACTAAGTTTTGAAAAGCTTGGGTTTGTTTTGGCTTTCCTTTAGAGTTAAGGAGCTTGTATTTTACTCCTTTTTCTTTACTACCTTGCTAAGAATTGACTTTTCCTGAATATTTGGACTAAAAAAAAGTTGTAAAATACTTGAGGAATACCTGATTAGTGAATATTAATAGGCTATGATTTAGGGATATCTGTTTTAATAAGAAGATTAAAATTTTGTTTTACTAGCCTAAGCTTTTTCTTAAGCAATTATAAACATTTTCATAGTCAAATTTAACAGATGTTTTATTTAAAAGTAACTTTTTACTATATATATATATAGATATAACAAATCAACCTAGACGTTGGTGAATCAACCTAGAAATGGAGAAGCCAGTGGCTATAGTTGAGACTCTAACATACCCTAAAAAGCTGCATATTAGCCACTCTTAGATCTCGGCAGGAAGCTTTGATGTCTATTTTGTTTGTCCTGAGATTTGAAAAATACCAGAACAACATACAGAGTAACGTAATGACTGACTGGTTTTTTCACTAGTATTTGGTGTAATCCTTGGTATAGTTGAAAATGTGAATGAGTAAGGATATATAGAGAAAACTATAAATATAGTTTATAGTTTTGAGTATAAATATTTTTAAAAACTTGATAAGCAAAATGATAACAACTGGAATACCTTTCTTACCAGGAAGCTATATTTGTCAAGTTTTTAAATTAACTGCATGTCCATAAATGAGGCTAATACTAGAAGTAGACTTTTTCCTTCTACATGCATTCATAGGATAATACCAACAATCCAAGAAATAGCACATTTTGGATCATCATTTATAAGCATCAAGTTTGTGGAGAATGGTATTCTAGAGGTTCAGGTTACAAAGGTGAAGTGTAAGCTTTTATCCTCACTCTTAAGGAAATTATAATTAGATGGAAAGTCAGAAGTTTAGATCAGAACTGTGTAGTAGAAATATAATGTGAGATATATGTATACTTTAAAATTTTCTAGTAGCCATATTAAAAAGGTTTTTAAAAAGTGAGAATAATTTTGTTAAATCTTTTATTTAACTGACTATATCCAGAGTATTATCATTTTAACATCTAGTCAGTATAAAAATACTAATGAAATATTTTGTGTTTTATTTTTCACACTAAGTGTTTAAAATCTAGTATGTATTTTATACTTCCAGCACTTGTCATTTTTAACTGGCCACATTTCAAGGGCTCAGTAGCATCTATGTGTAGTGGCTTACTGTATTGGATGGAGAAGCTGTAGGCTGAGGAATAAAGGGGTAGGACTCAGAGGAGAAGAGAACAGTGAAGCCTAAGCTAGTTTCAACAGTTGCAAAAGTGAGATCATAACAGTCTACCTTCTTCTGAATAAGAAAGATACAGATATAGCTATTATGTAGATGTTCTCAATTTATAGGTGAGGGGACTGAAGTCACTGAGCAGATAAATGGCAGAGGCAAAATTTAATGATGTGTTGATTTTAGGCCTTTTCTGTCACAGTTTCTTTACTATACTAATATTACAAAGAATGATTTCTCTAATGTAACTACCTTGTTTTGATGTATGGTTTTATATAAGTAGTAGTTTCAGTTTTAGAAGTAGTAAATTCAACATAATAAATGACTGTAATAACAATCATATTTTCAGGCCTTTGTACAAGATAAGGAATGTAAAAGAAAACCTAGAGTCTATTATCACTGGATTGGATAGGAAAATTGAACCAGAGGTCAGCTGTTTATGAGAATTGTATGTTTTTTATCTTCTATTCTTTTTTACTTCTTTACTTCTGTCATTCGAACCATCTGAATTCCTAAATTGATTAAATAAGAAAAAAAAAAAGATGAGAAACTCTTCTGGAGCTGGAAAGTGGGAAGAGATATAAATGGGGAATGTTACATTTCTTCTTTCCTAGACTTTTTTTGAAAGAAAAGCCAAATTGCTTTTCCCTCTCAGAGACTGGGAGCATGATTGCAAATATTGTATTCCCTTTAATATTGTTACTACCAAATATTCCTTGGTCTCATTCGAAATCATTATATTGAGCTTTTTATATAAGTAAGTGTGTTTTAGGATGAGATGGACAAATTAGTAAATGTGACATGTGTAAGTTAAAGGTGAACTATTTTGAAGGGAGGGCTCTTAGTACTGTGCCTGGCAATGTAGCATACGCTAATTTGTTGACTGAGAGTATTAAAGTGAGAGATCTGAGTTTTCAGTTATGTCTGCCACTGACATACTAGTGAGCCCTTTAAATTTTTTTTGAACTTTGTGAACTTTGGTATCTTTATTTGAAAAAGAGAGCTTGGATTGAAGTATTAATGTGATTCTTTTGGACTCCAAATTTCTGAAATTCATTTCATTTTCACCACTTGTGTTTTGCTGTAGTATTTGATAGTGATTTCAGTGTCACTAGAGCCACCTGCTGACAGAATTTATTAAATTGTTGAAGTGGTTGGGTGCTTTTAGCCTGAATTTATATGACTGAAGACACTAAAATATTTTGTGTATAATAAAATGTTTCTAGTAACTTATTTGTTCAATTTTCACTAATACTTAATATTTGTGTTTATGATTCTTTACACTTAATCCATTATCAAGAAACTAATACTTTCTGCTGCTTTTAACATAGTGATTTGCTTATCCTAATTAGGAAGTACTTCCACTTAAATGTGGTTTTGTCTTAATATTCCGAAAGTTTTTTTAAGTAATGTCCTAGCATTGTTTAGAACTATTCTTAGAATTATGCTGAATTTCTCATGTGTTTCATACTAATTTTTTTCACTTGTGATAGTGAATACAGAGCTCAGTATACCCATACAGTGTATAAGACCTCTTAATCTTCTCAGTAAAAAGTCAGGCAGGTATTATTCCTGTTTTACAAAAGAAATTCAGCTCAAGGAAATAACAGATTTACCTAAGGTTACATAATTAGTAAAAAGTAGAGGTAGCTGTGAACCCAGGGTTGCTTAGATCTAGATCCATGCTGCCACATAGGTCTGAAGAGCCAGGTTTTTGTTAAAGAGAGTTAAATGAAGTAAAATGCCCCATGTGATAAACTGAGGACATTTGTTAAATGAAACCTGGTATCCATTTAAAAAAAACTCCTTGTATGCTTGTAATGTATGTAATTAAGATGTCTTTGAAAAATAATAGGTTTATAACAGGGACAAAAGAAATGGAAAGTTTTTATCACATATCTGAAGAACCCATGTGAAGAACTCATGGAGATCCTTTATACCCATTACTGTTGGGAGCCAGTTTATCCATGTGCTATTATGATACCCAAGTGTGTGTTATTGAATATTTTAATATTAAAAGTAAAATTAGAGGTTTCATCTAAAACACTGGTATAAACTTCTCATTGAAATCAGACTATATTTTGAAAGTTTATACAGGGAAGAGATTAAATTTTTGATAAGGAAGAAGGAAATCATAAAAGTTCAATTTCTGAGGAATTACAGCTTATTAAATTATTCTATAAACTTTTTCCTCTCTAAATGCCTTTTAATTTAAGGAATAGCACTTTTCTATTTTTTAGATCTTCAGTTCACCTAACTTAAATGTCTGCACTAACCATGTATAATATGGCTTGGATGATAATTTCTGATGGCTTTTTAAAGAGTAAGGATTTTTTATATAAAAAATTAAAATTAAAATTTGTAAAGTGGCTCAAGAAAAATGTGGCAACATAGGTAGATTACTGTACAAAATGGTAATTGTTCTCTGTCTTCTAAGTTTTTGACAATAATTTAAAACTAAAACATTTTAAAATAGCCTGTTTTTGTTTTTCACAATGGAAATATTACATAAAGAAATAATTTTAATGACCAAAAATGTTCTCCATATTTATAAAGTTTGTGAAGTAATGAAAATTAAACTGGCATATATTTATGATAACCCGAACTCAAAGGCTTTGTGTAACTTCTTTATTGAAGTTGTATGTCGCTTAATAAAGCGACACATACTACCATTTTGTAATACAAAAATGAGGTAAAGCTATTTACCTTATTAAGTCACTAATCCATGGGCATAAATAGTACATTTCGAAGGTATAGTGGGGACAATTGAAGTTTGGTGGGGAAAGTACTAGACCAACTTAAAAGAGATCTGGGCTTTAATATTTTCTTTGCCATTATAACACCATGTGACTTAAAATTGAATTCATTTAACAAATGTAGAAACTGAGACCCAGAGGATTTTATATGGCATGTCCCAAGGATATACAGTGAGTTAGTGACAGTTAGAGCTTGAATCTAGAGTTTGTGACACTTAGATCAGTTATCTTGTCTCTGAAACTGGAGATTGGACGATACAATCTTTAAAATACCTTCAAGGACACTGTCTGAACATCACTTTTGAGCAGGATAGATTCTGTTTTCCTGAACAGTTCCTGTCCTGCAGCACCCTGTCCCACACCAAGCAGGACTTCAGTTGACTCTCTACCCCTAGCTTCATGACATCATTGTCTAGGGGTCTAGGAACTGCTCTCCACCCTATACCTATCTAGCCTCAGCAGGGACAGATCTACTGCCACCAGTTCTAGGCTAGAACAAATCTACTTCCAGTCTGAGAAAGGGAAGCGATACCCTGACACTCCCTTAGGGCCAGGTACAGACCAACCCTATCACATCTTTGTTCTACCTGCTTTACTTACCAAATCTTAGCAACAGCATTTTATATTCTCCAGGCCCCCAACATCACCTTATGGGTCTAGGTAGGGCTTGGGAGTGACTAATTTAGATTAAATCTTGACTTTTCTGTCAGTATTATCTGTGCTTCTCATTCCTGTAATCCCTTGAGCACTGTCTAAATTGTAGGGCCATTCAGATGCTTGAATCCTTTCATTGTTCTCCCTTTTATTCTTCCTCCTGCTGGGTATAATTTGGCTTTTATAGTACTTTTAGAACGCTAGTAGCTATTAGCATCTAAGCTAATGCATAGTTTTCAGGCCTTATGTTCTTGTTCTCTTAGTACGATTTGTTATATTAACTCTTTGTAGTTTTGACTTTGATGGTTTTTCTTTTAATTATAGTAAAATGCATTTAACATAAAATTTACCATTTTAACTATTTTTAAGAATATAGTGGCATTAAGTACTATCAGTGTTTTGTAGCCCTCACTACTGTGTCCAAACTTTTGTAATTCCAGACAGAAACTTTGTACTAATTAAACAGCCTCTTTTTTTCTCCAGGTACCAGTGCCTGGTAG
Organism: Phyllostomus hastatus; assembly: GCF_019186645.2. Lineage (NCBI taxonomy): Eukaryota > Metazoa > Chordata > Mammalia > Chiroptera > Phyllostomidae > Phyllostomus > Phyllostomus hastatus. The sequence goes on from NW_025334041.1 coordinate 46,996,432, forward strand.
CCTCTATTTTTATTGTCTGTCTCTATTTGCCTATTATAGATACCTTATATAAATGGAGTCATAAAATGTTTACTCTTTTGTTTCTGGCTTATTTCATTTAGCATAATATTTTCTAGGTTCATCAATGTTGTAGCATGTATCAGAATTCCATTGCTTTTTATGGCTGAATAATATTCCATTTGCCTTGTACAATTCATTGTCTACATAGAAGTTAATGTGATGTACCATATTTTGTTTATCTGTTCATTTATTGAGGGACAGTTGAGATATTTTTACCTTTTGGCTATTGTAAGTAATGCTGCTATAGATATTGGTATACAAGTTTCTGTTTAAATCCTTGATTTCAGTTCTTATGGGTATATAATTTAGGAGTATTGCTGGGTCATAGGGTAATTCTGTTTAACATTTTGAGAAATCACCATACTGTTTTCCATCTGGTTTTTATTTTTTAATCTCCTTTGTAAATGTTTCTTCTCCTGTTTCTTAAATATTTATGTTTTCTAGAAGTCTGTACTTAGTTTACTTTGTAAATTGTCCTGGAGGTTTCATTTACTTCTATAGCTTTCACTGTTTCCAACATGCTCATGATTTCCAAATTATCCTTAACCTAATTCTGTCTCATGTGCTCCACCCATGCAGCCCTCTGCATTACTAGGCCTTTTAATTTAGATATGACTATAAAGTGCATGTCTGTTGTAGAAAATACTGTTTTACTTTCTAGATTGTTTTGGAATTTAAAATTAAATTTAGAGCTATGGTCAACAAACTTTTTCTGTGAAAGGCCAGAGAGCAAAGGAGGCTAAAGGAGGTTTACAGTTGTGAGTATAGGAAACAGAGAGTTTATTCTTGTAATTATTTATTAATTACTGAATTATTTTCCATATGAACAACTATAAACCTACTTTTCACCACCTTGAATTTTACAGTTTTAGAATTACATAATACATGTAAAGGGCTATTGAACAAAATGTCCCTTGTATGTAAAGAAAAATCTTACACTATTTATGTGATTTCAATGAGTTGAATGCTACAGTTCTTTAAAGTAGCAGTTCTAGTTAGTGCCTATTTCAGGAACCTGGGTAACATACTAAAAGGCAGTAGGAAACCAGCAGAATTAAAACAGCAACTAAAAAAGGAGACAGATTGAAATTTATTACATATATTATCTGAGGGACTGTGTACCAACCACAGTAGAATACATTAGGACAGAATGTAGAAGCAGGAGGGATATAAAATTCTCCAAAATTAGAATTTTAACAAGTGGTGGTATTTTTACAAGTCATTGTATTTTCACTAGGATATTTTATTTTATTTTTTAATTTAATCTTTATTGTATTTTTCCCACTACCATTTAGTCCCCTTATATTCCTTTCCCCACAGCATTCACCAAACTGTTGACCATGTCTGTGAGTCCTTTTTCCTTTTTGCTCAATCCCTCTATCCCTAATCCAACCCCCAGCTGTCATCCTGCTCTCCATCTATGAGTCTGTCCCCATTTTCCTTGTTAGTTCAGTTCATTAGATTCCACATATGAGTGAAATCATACCATATTTGTCTTTCTCTGACTGGCTTCTTTCACCTAGCATAATATTCTCCGGGTCCATCCATTACTGTTGCAAAGGGTAAAAGTTTGTTCTTTTTTCTGTCCAAGTAGTATTCCATTGTGTAAATGTCCCACAGTTGTTTTATCCACTCATCTACTGATGAACATTTTGGGCTGCTTTCATATCTTGGCAATTGTAACTAATGTTGCAGTGAACATAAGGGTGCTTATGTTCTTTTGAATTAGTGTTTTGAGTTCTTTCATATATATTCCCAGAAGTGAGATAGCTGGGTCAAAGGCAGCTCCATTTGTAAAATTTTTGAGGTATCTCCATTCTGCTTTCTACATTGGCTGCACCAATCTGCATTCCCACCAACAATGTTCCCCTTTCTCCAATGTCCTAGCCAGCATTTTTTGTATGTTGATTTATGCATGATAGCCATTCTGACAGGTATGAGATGATACCTCACTGGTGTTTTAAGTTTGTTTTTCTTTGATGATTAACAATGTTGAGTATCTTTTCATACGTCTGTTGGCCATCTGTATGTCCTCTTTGGAGAAGTGTCTATTCAGGTCCTTTATCCACTTTTTAATTGGGTTTTTTTGGTGTTGAGTTTTGTAAGTTCTTACAAATTTTGGATATTAATCCCTTATCAGATGTATCAGCGAATATGTTCTCCCATACTGTGGGTTGTCTTTATATTTTGTGGATGATTTCCTTTGTTGTGTAAAAACTTTTTAGTTTGATGTAGTCCCATTGGTTTATTTTTTCTTTTGTTTCTCTTGCCTGGGGAGATATATTTGATAAAATATTGCCACAAGCAATGTGTGAGTTTGCTGCCTCTGTTTTCTTCTGTGAATTTTATGGTTTTGGGTCTAACATTTAAGTCTTCGATGCATTTTGAATTTATTCTTGTGTGTGATGTAAGAACATGATCTAGTTTCATTTTTCTGCATGTACCTGGCCAATTCCCCAACACCATTTATTGCATAAACTATCTTTAGCTCATTGTATGTGCTTGTTTTCTCTGTTGAATATTTATTGACTATAAAGTTGTGAGTTCATTTATGGGCTCTCTATTCTGTTCCATTGAACTCTGTGTCTGTTTTTATGCTAGTACCATACTGTTTTGATTACTATCGCTTTTTAGTATAGATTGATACTAGGTACTGTGATTCTTCTGACCTTGTTCTTTTTTCTCAGGATTACTGTTGCTATGTGGGGTCTTTTGTGCTTCCATGTAAATTTTTGAAATAATTTCTTCTAGTTCTGTGAGATACGTCGTTGGAATTTTGATGGGAATTGCGTTGGATCTATAGATTGCTTTGGTTAGTACGACCATTTTAATGATGTTAATTCTTACTATCCATGAACACAGTATGTGCTTCCACTTATTTGTATCTTCAGTTTTTTCCTCCAGTGTCTTACAATTTTCCAAGTACAGGTCTTTTACATTTTTGGTTAGGTTTATTCCTAGGTATTTCATTCTTTTTGAAGCAATTGAGAATGAGGTTGTTTTCTTAATTTCCTGTTCTGTAAGTTCATTACTGGCATATAAAAATGCATCTGGTTTCCAGTTATTAACTTTTCATCCTGCTATTTCGCTGAATTCATTTCTTAGTTCTTGTAGTTTCTTGGTGGAATCTTTTGGGTTCTCTATGTATAGTATCATATTATCTGCAAATAAAGACCATTTTACTTCTTCCTTTCCAATTTGGATGCCTTTTATTTTTTTCTTTTTCTCTGATTGCTGTGGCCAGGACATCTAGTACCATGTGGAATAGGAGAGGTGAAAGTGGACATCCCTCTCTTGTTCCTTATCTTACGGGGAATACTTGTAGTTTTGCCCATTGATTATGATGCTGGCAGTGGGTTTTTTATAACTGGCCTTTATTATGTTTAGGTATGTTCCCTCCATTCCCACTTTGCTGAGAGTTTTTATCATAAATGGCTGATGGATTTTATCAAATGCTTTTTCTGCATCTATTGATATGATCACATGTTTTATCCTCATTTTGTTTCTGTGGTGAATCATATTTATTGATTTGTTAATGTTATACTAACCTTGCATTCCCAGGGTAAACTCCACTTGATCATGATCTTTTTGATACATTGCTGTATTCAGTTTCTAATATTTAATTAAGTATTTTAGTGGCTATGTTCATCAGAGATACTGGCTTATAATTTTCTTTATAGTGTTTTATCTGGTTTTGGAATTAGGATAATGCTGGTCTCATAAAATGAGTTTGGGAGCCTTCCTTTCTCTTGAATTTTATGAAATAGTTTGAGAAGGCTAGGTGTTAGTTTTCCTCGGAATGTTTGGTAAAATTCACCTGTGAAGCCGTCCCGTCCAGGGCTTTTGTTTGTTGGGAGTTTTTTTTGATTACTGCTTCAATTTTACTAGGTGTAATCTGTCTATTCAGATTCTCTCATTCTTCCTGATTAAGTTTTGGAAGATTTTATGTTTATAGGAATTTATTCATTTTATTCAGGTTGTCTAGTTTGTTGGCATATAGTTGTTCATAATATTTTCTTAAAATCCTTTGCATTTCTTTGGTGTCAATTGTTATTTCTCCTTTTTTGTTTCTGATTTTATTTATTTGGGTCCTCTCTCTTTTTTTCTTGATGAATCTGGTTAAAGGTTTGTCAATCTTGTTTATCTTTTCAAAGACCCAGCTCTTAGATTCATTGATCGTTTGTATAATTTTTTTAGAGTCTATTTCATTTATTTCTGATCTGATATTTATTATTTCCTTCCTTATACTCACTTTGGGCTTTGTTTGTTGTTGTTTTTCAAGTTCTTTTAAGTGTAAAGTTAGATTGTTTATTTGAATTTTTTCTTTTTGAGATAAGCCTATAATGCTGTGAATATCACTTTTAGGATTGCTTTCCCAGTGTCCTACAGATTTGGGGTTGTTGTATCATCATTTTCATTTGTTTCAAGGAATCATTTGATTTCTTCTTTGATCTCATTGTGGACCCATTCATTGTTTAAGAACATGTTATTTAACTTCCATATCTTTGTGTGTTTTTCAGTGTTCTTGTGATTGATTTCTAATTTTATAGCATTGTGGTCAGAGAAGATGCTTGATATGATTTCAGCCTTGAATTTATTGAGACTTGTTTTGTGTCCTAATATGTGGTCTATCCTAGAAAACATTCCATGTGCACTTGAAAAGCACGTATATTGTGCTCCTTTTGGGTGAGATGCTCTGAAGATATTAGTTAAATCCATTTGACCTAGTGCACAGGTGGCAAGCACAAGGCCCAAAAGCTGAATACTGCCCCCTCCACCTTGTTTTATCCAACCTGGAACCTTGTTTCTACCCAGTGGCAGCACCGAGCTCTTGCTTAACTGTTAAGGAGTAGTTATATTTATATATAACAGTCCTACAGTTACATTTGACCCTTTGAAGGCAACCATGAGGCTGATTTGGTCCCCAGTGAAAATGAGTTTGACACCCCTGATCTAGTGTGTCATTTAAGGCTGCTGTCTCCTGGTTGATTTTCTGTCTGGAAGATCTACCCTTTGAAAATCAGTGTGATTTTGAAATCCCTGACTGTGACTGTATTTCTGTCATTGCACCTTGGGGAAGTTCAAAACTGTGGCATCCACATCAAGTGTTTATAGTTTCCCACTCCAGATGTAATTAATTTACCAATCAAGGGCCATTTTTGTTAATGTGCCTAGCAATACATGCAATTACTTTATCAGTTTTTTGGGGGGGGGAACAGAAGTAGAAAATAAACTGAAGGTCACAGTCACATGCAGAAGAGGAAAGGGTTTTGTTAAGCATTTACCCATACCCCTTTTTTTTTTGTAGCATTACCCTCTCCTTGCCGTTTATGGTGGTTTTTGTGTACTTGTCTCTTTTTGCTAACCTGCTGCTCCTCCTGAGATCAAAAACTCTTTGAGGAATATGAGTGTGTTTTATAATCCTTTATTCTTTCTAGCATCTAACAAGGTACCTTAAACATGTGGTGAGCATTATCATAGAACTAATTCTTGAATTACAGTTTGTGTGCTCTTTTGACTGTAAGGTAAGTCCACCAGAAAACTTAGACAAAAATTCTGTGAATGGGATTTATAGATGCAAACAAAGTGTAGGTTAAACTTTTTGGATGAAGTGATAAAAACACAGTGGTGCCCTCCAGCATTACTAAAGTTACTCTTATTTTTAATACCTATATGGCTTCTTTGAAATAGGTACTGCAAAATGATATATCTAGATTCATTCTTCAACTACTGAAAGGTTATTTTAATGGTGGTAAGATACAGATTTGAGAAGACTGAGTTAGCAGAAAATGGCAAATATTTTACTATGAGGTAAGGTCAGAAATACTAAGATAAGGTCATTTCTTGATTTTGGTATATAGTAAACTGCTATGTCAAGCAAAATGATCATCATCATGAGATGACTTTTGTACAGAACACTGCTAAATCCAGCTAATAATGGTCATTATCACTTTGTACAGAGTATATTATACTCATGACTAGAGTGTCCTGCCTGCCTGTCTGACATACCTTATTGAAGGAAAAAATGGATCTGAAGAAGGATAATTGATCACTAGCACTTAAGGGCTGTGTTATAATGATAGTTAATAGGATTGAGAACTGTGTCTTGTGAAACAGATAGTTCGGTGGAGGTATGAGTGAAGCCATCTATATGGATAGGTTCTTAGTCACCTAATCTTAAAACATAAAAACAACGAAGTGCCTTTTAGAGTGTTAAAGAGAGTAACTGAAGACAATAAAGTATTCCTTACAAAGGTTCTGAGTATAATAGTCACTTTTCTCCAAGGAGCACATACTACTTCGTAGTTCATCATGTTGGATAACTAGACTGTGTGAACAATGAATTTAATGCATTGTCAGATCTTGCTAATATACATAAACCCTACATATATACTGTATTAAGTATTCCATAAAATTATGTTGATTTTTCATTGACATGCTTAAGGCTTAACATACCTTTGTATAGTCCTTTAAAAATCTTTGAAGCCAGAAACTTTAAAATTATTAATTTAAAAACAATTTAAACATTTAAAATTTTTCTGCTGCCAATGACAGTGATTCCTTGCTTATCTTTTGTATTGAAATTAGGATGGTTTAAGCAGTTATTGGAACTAAAACGAGAATGTTAATCCCATTCTATTATACCATTTCTATCTATTTCCTATTTTGCTTGTAGTAAATCTTTTCTACAGTAATAGGTCCTTGACTCCTGGAGCTTACAATGTCATTAAAAGAGACAAGGAAGGAAAGTACAGAAAAGGAATGTATGTATATTACTTTGCGTTCCTATTAGATTAATGATACATAAATATACGATGTAACAATACAATTTATTTTATTTTCCTGATTAATGTCCTGCATCACCACGACATTAAATTTTGAATTTTGAAACCTTATTATAACAACATTACAGATTTATGGTTACACATTACATTTCTTGATGTAAAGTTTAGTGTTTTAGTATGTGAAAAATTCATATGTATGGCCCTGGCTGGTGTAGCTCAGTGGATTGAGCACAGGCTACAAACCAAAGGTTTGGCAGTTCAGTTCCCAGTCAGGGCACATGCCTAGGCTGTGGGCCAGGCCACCAGTAGGGAATGCTTGAGAGGCAGCCACACATTGATATTTCTCTCCCTCTCTTTTTCCTTCCCTTCCCCTCTCTACAAAATAAATAAAATCTTTAAAAAAATTCATATGTATGTATAGACTCAACTTTAAGAAAATATATTTTAAAAATCTGCTTTACAAAAGGGTTACAAAGGAACCACTTTATTTCAAGGCACTTATTTCAATATAATTTTGGGAGTTATAGGAGTATACTTTAAAATGAATAAACTTTATAAGGAGTTTACTTTGACACATATTTATTCCTCCATTAAATGATTTTAATATAACAATGATTTGATACTTTGCAAATTTAGTGATTTTTTTAGAATAGATGTAGCTAGACTCAGACTGAGAACCACTCTATTTGGAAGCTTGAATTACTGTGGAGGTAAGGTCTTAAAATAATTTAAAAGCAACTTCAGACTGAATATTCCTAATAATACCTGAGAGGTATTTCTGAGGAGATAAGTAGTTACACATCTGTATAATTCATAATAGTTGAGAAAATGCATTTTCAGATTCTTTGTATGATTTGAGCTTTATTCTGTATTGCTAGGAAGAAGGTGAAGCACAGGTATATGTAATTCCACTTTACAAATAAAAGTTTAAGTTCAGAAAGGTGAATACCCAGCTATATCCATCAAATGGCCAGCCTCAGACATATAAGTCCCAATTCGGTATTCTTTCTACTAGAGAAAACTTGTTAATTTTGATGGAGTCTAGGAGAGAAAATAATAAATGCGTGTGAGAAGGTAGTTGACAGCATGTAAGTAATAAATGAATAATACAGTAAATAAGTGCTATAGGAATCCATAGGAATTATAAAACTATGATGAGTTGAAGCAATCAGGAAAGTTCTCCTTAAAGAGCACTTTGAAGTGAGCCTTGAGAAAAGTGTTGAAATTAAAGAAGTGTTAAGAGAGATTCCACAGATAGAGGTTTAGAAATAGAAATACCCAGTACATATTCCTGATGTGGGAGAAAAGGAGATAGTAGACCATTCTTTTAGGTACCCACTGTATAAAGGACATTAAATGTAAGATTAAAAGAAAAACTTGGGGAACTTAAAAAATGTTTTTTAAATAAACAAATACAGCAGTAGGGAAAGCAGTATTACTCCCAAGTGGCCATTACTCAGCCTTAGGAGTATTCACAATTTTGCCAATCTTTTCTCTATTCCACAGTTTTTTTAAAGTATTTAAGAACAAATTCTGTGTCTTTTTAGTTATATATTGCAGTGTACATCACTAAGAGATAGGGACTTTTTTTAAAACCACAATACTGTTATCTCAAAGAACAATTAAGAATACTTTTTAAATATAAAATACCCTTAAAATACCAGTTTATTTTCAGACTTTCCTCACTCATCTCAAAAATGTGTTTTTGCAATTGGTGTGTTTAAATTGGGATCCAAACAGGATGCACATATTGTGTTTGACTGAAATATCTTTTGAATCTGTCTTTTGAATGTGCTTTTCATCTGTGACAACCATTTAGATTTGTTTTCCCTTATATCAGTTGAAGAAACTGGATCATTTGGCCTATAGAAGTTTCAACATTCTGAATTTGGTGTCATGTAGTATTCTACCTGGCATTTAGATCTAGAGATGATTAGCTTCAAATTCCCCACCCCCAACCTTTTCTCTCATTTTTCTTTTTAGCATGATATTTTCTATGTGGGGCTTTATACTTTATATTGTATGACATTAGGAGAGGCACATAAAACTTGATTGTCTAACTTCCAGTGAAGATAGGAATGATGAATAGGCCTTTATAAACCTTATCCTTTAAACAGCTTTCAACCTTTTTCAAGGTGTTAGTTTCTGTACTTATTTCTTGCCTAAATCTGTTTTTTGTTGAGGGTTGAAGATTGGTGATTTTTCTAATTTGGTCATTTCTTCTGCATTTATTAGCTGGTATGGAACTTCCAAAAGAAGCAGTCAGTACCCAAGTGTTGGCTTAGTTAACAAGAGAGTATACTACTTTATTTTTATTTTTATTTTTTTTTTAATTCCTCACCCAAGGACATGCTTATTGATTTTAGAGAAAGAGGAAAAGAGGGGTTGTGGTGGGGGCTGGGGAGAGATAGAAAGAAAGAAACATCGATCTGTTGCCTCTTGTACAGGCCCAGACCAGAGACGAAACATATGACCTAGGCATGTGCCCTGCCTGGGAATTGAACCCATGACTTTTTGGTTTGTGGGACAGTGCTCCAGCCAGCTCAGCCACACCAGCTAGGGCAAGAGCATACTTCTTAATTCAGTTTTAGAGCCAAGTTGCATATTAGAATCTCTTTTGGTGCATTTAGTTCCTCTACTTATGGGAAACAATTCAAAGTTTTGAAAAAGTGAGTTCATATACAGATTCTGGTGGTTTTGACCATTTGACCATACCTTATTGCTTATATATTGAGAATACTCTAATTGATTGTCATTTTTGAACAGTTTGAATTTACAGACTAGAATGGTATCTTTTGGGCAGTTTCATAGGTAAAAAGATTATCTTTTTGGGAATGATTACTGTCTTACTGATTTAAGAACATATACAAAGCAATATATGAATGAGTACAAATACCACACACTCTTTGAAAAGTGACATTGAAATTATGTAAGTGAAATTTTATTTATAGGATGAACACAGCACCATGGTTTATGTTTTGATACAAAATTATTTGTAGAAATAGAAATACCATGCTAATGTAGTTTCTTACTTGATGATAAATGCTGTACCTGTATATTAGCTGAGTATTTATGTGAATATATGTAAATTGTCTAGAGCACTGTAGCAACTTTTACACAAAATTTATTATTGCATAGTCTCTCTAGTCCTGTTATTAAAGTTTATTAAAAGTTTGTGATAATATTTCAGCAGATTTTGAGGAAAATTCCTATGGCCTGAATATAGTGATTTTATTAGTATGAATTTCTATTGAGCTGTTCATCAATACATAAATATGATAGGTTTGCTTGGATTTAATGAATCATTTTTTTATTGATTGGGCATTGGAATGATTTTTGCTCTTCACATCTAGTTTTCTATAATTAGTTTATGAGTAGTATTTCCCTGAACATCTCAATTCTGAGGTTCTTTAGTAGGGGATTACTTTCTTAGGATAAATTTCTAAAGATGGGAATACTCAATCAAAGGATACTTGACTTTGGTATTCATCACAGCATTGTTTTCAGATTTATTATGTTCTGGCATTGCAGAGCTTTGAGGATATTTATCAGCATGGGACTTTTAAAGAGTACTTCTATGGATATTTGTTGCCCTGTTACTTAAAGAAAAATGCTATCTTATGTTTCAGGAAAATCCTTAAAATATATCAAATTTTTTATATAATTGTTAACCTTTTAAAAATTACTTTTAGTAAGAAATGTCATTAGAAATGAGCATCTTGGTAAAGTTTCTCTGCCTTCTTACATTGCCAGCTTGTCAGTACCACAGCTTTAATTTGAATCATGAGGTTATGCAGGGCGTTTGTGACTTGTTTATATGCTTGCACTGCAAGTTTTATTTTTATTTCTAACTGTTAGTTACTCCATACTATCAAAGTTTTTGCCATACTCTTTAGTAATACATTCAGAGTTTACTCTAAATCCTTAAGAGTGAATTTTTCTGGCCACAATTGCTACACGTAGCTTTAATAATAGTAATGTAGGTCAGGAATTGCTAAAACTCCACTTCCTCCTCCTCCTATGTAATTTTTAAAGAATTCGGAAGGAATAAGATGTTGTAATCAAAGGTAGTTAGGCAGCATCTATCTATTTTATTTGCATTTTTCCCTTTGTTTAGTATATCTACTTCCAGGAATCCAGGTTGTGGAAATACCACCATGTATGCAGAACAGATACATGGAAGGGTGTACAATTGCAGTGATGTCTTTAACAGTGAAAAATAGAAACAATTAAATATCCAACAATAGGGAAATTGTTAAGCAAGTTGTGATACATTCATACAATGAAATAAGCAATTATTCCCAGATACATATTGACACTGAAAACTGGAAGAAGCAAAGTGTGAATCATATAGTATACATTGCCAGTTTTTACAAAACAACTGTTAGATATATTTATGAATAGGTTTAGAGGAGGATACACAGCATCTTAATATGGGTATGTCTGGGGTTTGGATGAAGGCATGGTCTTTCATTTTCTTATGTGCCTCTGTATTTTATATTATAAGCATGTATAATTTTAAAATTAAAAATATTTCTATTTAAAGAGAATGAATAGGTGAATTTTTAATACAACAGCATAGATATTAGGTGAGTACTTGTTTTCAGACTATTAGGTGAGTACTTGTTTTCAGAACATTTTGGAGACTCTTCCTTTGTAATCTCCTTCAGACCATTTTACAACCTGAGTTTGTGCCTCCCTCTCTCTACTGAGTGTAGCACACTGGGTCTCCCAGCATTGGCAACATGGAGCTAAGCTGAGACTGTGCAAGTAATGAGTAAAAGGCAGGCAGTATATCAAGAAGTAGTTGACTATAGAAATATGACGAATTAGAGAGTGTAATTGCATTAAGAAGTCTTAGACCATGAAGAATGCAAATTGTACTAAGTTCTACATAAAGTTTTGGATAAGAGATAGAATAAGGGTTATTATGAAGAAAAGTCATCTCAAGTGGTGGTTATTGGTAAGAATAAAGGCATGGAAATGAGTCATGTTGCGAGTATGCAAAGGAGAAGTTAATTTTAGTGTGAACTGTCCTCAGAAGTAGGTTCAGCACCCATGTTGATTGATAGAAATTACCGGAATAGGGCTCAGGAGGATTGATATGACTAAAGAAGTTGAGAGAGTGAGGTATATAAATGTTAGGCCAAGGAGCTTACAAATCAACCACCATGGGTGAGTTGTTACTACCAGTTGTATCAGTAGTTGGCCAAGTCACCATCACAACCATTACCAGGCCAGACCTGCTGATCTTATACTACCTAAGGCTGTTGCTTGTATTTTTTAATAAGCAAGCTTTGGTTTAGTGTGAGATTCCTATTTCTTAGCTTTACTAGTATTTCCAAGATTTACTGTATCTTTTCACACTATAACACGTACAGATGTTGCTTGACTTACAATGAGCTTAGGTCCTGATAAACCCTTAATAAGTTAAAAATATCATTAGTCAAAAATGTATTTAATATACCTGGCCTATCAAACATCATAGCTTAGCCTAGCTGGTTTCTATTGAATACATACTGTTTTCTAATGTTTGTAAAGTCGAAAAATCATAAATTGAACCACTGTAAATTGGGACCATCTGTAGTTTTACATAAGTGAAATGTATACTTCACATTCAAATTGGGGTCCGTATAGTCAGTGTGCCCTTAGTCCAGTTTAAATTATTTCTACCACTTTTACCTACCCTTATGCTTAGCATCCCCTGTATCACTGACTGTATTATATAACATTTAATCTTTAGTAATATTTTTTAATGATAGAGAAACTATATTTGAACTCGAAAGGGACATTTATTTTACTTAAGCAAAAGCTTTGTTATGATACGGAATTTAGATAGGATATATCTTATCCACAGGGTGCCTGTCTAGTATAAAAAATATTTTATTGGCAATGACAGAAGAAAAAAATGACTCTCAGTTAAAAAAAAAAAGGCAACCAATCGATGTTTCTCTCTCATATTGATGTTTCTCTCCCTTTCTTTCTTCCTCCTTTCCCCTCTCTCCAAAAATAAATAAATACCATCTTGAAAAACTTTGTGTATAGCCAATAAAATTAGTGTTTATAATTTTAAATTGATTAAAAGGAAAAGAATAAATGGAATTCTCCTTGATGCAACTTTTTTCCCTCCAGACCAGAATCTGTAGAAGCTAGCCCTGTGGTAGTTGAGAAATCCAACAGTTACCCCCACCAGTTATATACCAGCAGCTCGCATCATTCACACAGTTACATTGGTTTGCCCTATGCGGTAAGTGTCAAGCATTTCTCTAGAAGGGTATTTTTTGTATCTAGAGGTTGAAAGTATGTGTGTGGTATTAAGGTGTGCTTAAAACTGAGTACTTAAAAGGCATACTTGTTTTATACTAATCTAAACAGGTATATAATTTATAGTTTAATATTTCATTGTTCTAACTATTGAAGGGATTAAAATTTAAGGGGAACTCTTTAGAGGTGTTATTATTACTATTATTTTTATTTTGTGCTATTAGTAGCTTGGTGTTAAAGTCTATTCTTCATAAAAAGACTGTAGGTAGAATTGTACTATCTACCAATAATTTTAAGTTACAGAGTAATTCTTATAGAAAATGATATAGTTACCGTTTATTGAGCACTTATGTGCCAGACTCTGGTAAGAATTTTTACATATAATACCTCATTTAATCTACAGAAAAAACTTCATGAGATAGATATAATTTTCATTTCTACTTCATAGCTGAGAAAATGAAAGCTTATCTGAGTTAACTCATTCAATATTGCATAGCTAGTAAGAGGCAGAACTTAGATTGGAACAGTTGCAAAACTGGACACATATGTGATATTGAGGTACAATTATGAGAGATTTTTATTACCCTGGCCAGCATAAAAAACACTCAATTTTTAAAAATCTCCTATTAATACTTTATAGTGATAATGTCTTTTGTAGTTGTTTTGTTATTCTTTAGCCTCTTCATTCCTGAGTTTCTTGTTTTGTTTTCTTTACTTCTCACATTTTGCACCTTCTTTTATCTTGAAAGTGGAGATATGTGACTATAGGACTATGAGGATATCCTCTAATTTGGGGGTTGAGGGAGTGGAGTTTGAAGGAAATCATTATGAGGTGACCAAGGTTGTAGACTGACATTTTTACTTAGTAGTATAGTTTAATATTTAGTTTCACCAAGTCATTATTTTAGAGCTGTTATGGAAGAAATGGGCCAATTTCATATCTCTTGAATATTCAAATTAAGGATTGAATTTTAACTTGCTTATTAGCTCATATCATTGTTGAAATTACATTGTGCTGTATTTATGTTCAATAATCCAGGACCATAATTATGGTGCTCGTCCTCCTCCAACACCTCCGGCCTCCCCTCCTCCATCAGTTCTTATTAGCAAAAATGAAGTAGGCATATTTACCACTCCTAATTTTGATGAAACTTCCAGTGCTACTACAATCAGCACATCTGAGGATGGAAGTTATGGTACTGATGTAACCAGGTGTATATGCGGTTTTACACATGATGATGGATACATGATCTGTTGTGACAAATGCAGGTAAAATATTTCACACCACTAGTTTATTTTTGTTTAATGAATGCACTTTAAAATGAGACTTCTGCTACTATCATTGCAGTCTGTTTTGTTCCTAAAAAAGCCCCTATGGGAAAAAGCTATCTTAAAGTTGATTAGAACTCCTTATTATTAATGGAGTATTAGGCAGTCAGTTTTGATAATTATTCACATAGGATCACATCTCTCTTTTCACTCATGTAATAGTAATATAACTACATAACTAGTAGACAAGATAGAAATGAGAGGAGAATTGAGTCCTTTGTATTTCCTTTGGAATTATTTGTGCTGTGTAATCAACTGTGATTTTCCAGTTTGGGGGAAATTATACATTTTGATTGATGTTTGTTTGACCTGACTCTCTCACCTCCTTTTGACTTGAACCTTGCAGCACTCTGGAGTCTCCTTGAACCAGAACCACAGTCTCCCCTCCCCCAACCCTGGTTCAACCACCAAGAAAGACCTCTTCCCCTAGAGAAGGTGTGATTGGGACAGAAAGTGGGGCTTTGTTTTCTTTTTTCTTTCTTTTTTTGTTCTGTTTTTCTTTTTTTGGTGGGAGGGAGTTGGGGAGGATGGAGAGGGAACAGTAGGATTTCAGCTTGAAAGTTACTGAGTCCATCCCCCGCATAGTGTGGGAGTATTTAAGTAGTGCACTGTAGAAGTTAAGAAATTTTGATAGCTTTACAGAATTCCCTGGGTCTGGTCTTTATGGCATAGCTTTGTTACTTATTTGAAATAGTCCAGCATATATAAATATTTGAGTGTGAGTATAAATATGCATCCCACAGCCAAATATAAGTTAGTTTGCATTATTTTGTAATAGTGTTCCCATTTATTAGGTTAAGTTATTAGGGCTTGGGTGTTATTGATTATAAACATGCAGTTAGGGTTATATTTCCAAAAGTTCATTTACCTGTCTTTGCTAAAAGGGGAAAAGTAGCTTTAAGTGAAATATGAAATTTGATATCATTTTTAAGGGAAGTTTGTTACTTTAATATTTGAGTGACTATTAATAAAACCATATTGTGGTACTCTTCAAATTTAAAAATAAATTATCATTTCCTGTGACACCTGTCAGTACCATCAGCAGTCACTTAAGTAAATTTATTCATGAGGTAAATTTAAAAATAACCAGTATTAACTTGTTTTCCTCATTATTTTTAATTAGCTACTTATTAGAAAATATCAATTCATATTTTAACCAGTAATGTAAAAGTGGTTTCTTTCAACTGGTTTTGTCTAATGTGACAGATTACATACCATTTTCAATGTTTTTACTTTAATGCACAATCTAAACAGTGGTTTTTTGGTTTTTTTTTTTTGGTTTAATTACAACGATCTATATATAATATAGTTATCCCTACTAGAAAATAGTGAAATAGTCTTTAGGATTTATACTTATCTATAAATTTTTAAAGGACCAATTTACCCTTTTTGGGTTACTCAAGGTATTTGCTTTTCAGTGTTCTCTTTGTTAGGAATCTATTTTTTTATCATTCTGTTTTTCTGCTTCACCTGTAGTGTATAGCAGGGCTTAATCATTTCTCCTCTGTTCTCGTTTGACATTGCTTCTATGTATTTTCATGTTTCTGTTGCCCATACTCATCTCTTTCAAGTGTGACTCAGATCATTTACTCATTTTCTAGTTTTTTTTCTTCTGTTGTCTGCATGACATCATTGCTTCCCCCCCAAGTTTAAATTAGTAATTTGTTATTCTGACCATCCTTGTTAGGTGCTCTGCCTTTTGTTTTGTTTTGTTTTGTTTTTTTGCTTTCCCCCCACATCTTTGATATGTACATATCATTGCCTTCCACATTCTACCAGTTCTTGTCCCAAGGTTCTCAATTAAGAAGTGAAGAACAGTATGATAACTTTAATAGCTTTGTATGTTAGAAGTGGCTAATTACTATATAAAAGATTAAGGCTTTTTAGAAACAGGCATATATATCAATTTTAGACCAATCAAAATCTTGGCAATAAAATACAATAATAATAACATAGAGAAGTTTGCCTCAATCTAGACCATGTATTCCATTAAAAATAATTAGAGAACAGAGAACAGATTTAATCTCTGTCCTCATGGAATGTTTATTGGATTCTTTAACTTCATGTTCTCTGCCATCATTCTAGTTCTGTCTTTTAACTCAGGTCTGGAATTTTGCTAAAGCCTCTTGTTTTTTCTGCTTTCAGTTTTTTTCAGAAGTATTTTTTAATTTATTGATTTCAGAGTGATGAAGGAAGGTGGGGAGAGAGAGAGAAACATCTGTTCATTGTTCCACTTATTGATGCATTCATAGGTTGGTTCTTGTATGTCCCCTGACAAGGGATCAAGCCTGCCACCTTGGTGTATCAGGACAGCGCTCTAACCAACTGAGCTACTTGGCCACAGCTTGCTTTCAGTTTTACTTTTTTGAATTTACAGTGTGTATCATCAAAGCATCTAGTTATTACCTGTTGCCAGTTAGAGGAAATCTACACACATCTTGACATTCCAAGTCTTATATAATCTGACTACACATTACTAATCTGTGTTCATCCTTCTCTGTTTTTCAAAATGAACATTCCTCTTCATAGATGTTAAGCACTTTCTGGCTGTTGCTCCTCCTACCTGCCTACTTGAAGAAAACATTGCTACAATAACGAATCTTTTCTTCCTAATTTCCTAAACAAGGTTCTGTTTAAGTTCACTGTTCTCCAGGGTGCTTTTTCCATTAACTCCAAGTAGTGTGGCCTTCTCTACTTTGTGATTGCTAATATTTATAATGTATATATTTTACAGTTTAAAATTATATTTTCTTTACAAACTTTCATTATATATAATATCTTAAATTTGCCCTCTTTTAAAAAAGATTTATTTATTTTTAGAGAATGGGGAAGGGAGGGAGAAAGAGAGGGAGAGAAACAACAATGTACAAGAGAAACATCAATCGGCTGCCCCCACACTCACACCCCCAACTGGGGGCTTGGCCCTACAACCCAGACATGTGCTCTGACCAGGGATTGAACCAGAGACCCTTCAGTCTGTGGGAGGACGCCCTCCCTACTGAGCTACACCAATCAAGGGCTGTCCTCTTGGTTTTACATCTCAAAGTTTTATCTCCCTCAGGATCTATTTTAATGAATTTCTCACAGCACATTTTGGTACTTTTACAGTACTAAAGTCAAAGTAGGCACCTAAGTAGTAGTTAAATGGAATATCAGATCTTCATTGAAGGATGATTTTAAAAATACTTTATATGTTCTGCTGTTTTTTTTTTCTTTTTAAGTGTTTGGCAACATATTGACTGCATGGGGATTGATAGGCAGCATATTCCTGATACATATCTATGTGAACGTTGTCAGCCTCGGTAAGTTGTACATACCAATAAAATTGCCAATAATTTTACTTAGATAATCTTTAGTTAATAGAAGTTATGTATGGATTCTAGATTAAAAAATGAATGGATATGTTATCAATTCTAGATACACTTTTCATTTTTATGGGGTATTTTTTTTTTTGCATTCTGACACCTCTAAAATCAGGAAAAATCTTCCCATTGGTTTACTGTGTAGCATTTTTACTTTATTAATGATGCATAAAGTAATAGTGCATCTTCTAAGTGGTGGCATGTTTTTTCACTGGAATGCACTATGTTAAAGAGTTACTAGGAGGACATTGCCTTAGTTTACAGAATTTTGTAAATTGATACTATCTTTCCACCTGTTGCAGTAATGTGTTCCCCCTGACCCATTTTGGTGTTTTTAAAAAATCTTTTTATTATGGACATTTTAAACCTGTATAAAAATAAAATACTATAATGAACTTGCATATTTCCACCACCCTTCTTCAACAATTGTCAGCAATCTCTTTTCATTTATATTGCCATGTGTTTCTTCTCCCCTTCTATTTTAATGTAAATCCCAGATATATTATTCCATTCATATATATGTATTTAAATATATATTTATTTATGTATATGTATATAAAAGAATTATTTTAAAATAATCATGACCATAAAACCATTATCATACATGGAACAAAATCTATTATCTTTTAGCCACTGCTAAAATGCTGATTGATTGATATACATCTCCTAAGTCCAGAGTAATCTAAACCTACTCCTCTTACCCCACCAACCCCAGTCTCCTTTAAAGTCATTCTTTACATCCATTAATTTATTAAGGGTTGCACGTTAGTGACTTGTTAATTTTATTGCTCATCACTTATTAGCTGAAATATTTCTATAGAAAAACATGTCCCCATACTAACTGTTCAGTTCTTTTAAGGTATATTTCAATGAAGAAAGGCAGGATGGATGCTTTGGATTCTTAGCCTCTATTTACCAGTTTTTAGAATAATGAAAAAAGATTTTAAGTATCATTATGAACTCAGAGATTGAAATGTACTGGATGTCAGTCTATTAGATCTTTATTGATGTTCAAATTTTGCCCTATTTTTGGTTGATGGGAACTTCTTCAGGTTGGCTCTCGGGTCATTTTGACCGTACCCTAGTACTGCTTGATAGTTTTTGTGCTACCTGATAATGACAAGATGTCTCAAGCTTATCTTATACTTCTGTTCCCCAAAATCAGAATTGGTTTTCAAGATCAGAATCTCAAAGAGGTAGCCATGCTTCTTCCTATTAGATTGATCACTGTTCCCACATCTGTTTTAGCAGACAAAGCTAGGAAATGTTTTGTCTCTTTATTTTTAAGATAAAATACATCAGTTTATACTGATAATTGCAATTAAATTTCGGAATACAGGGAAAAGGAATACATTTTATTTAACCTTCTTTGTACTGAGATAAAGTTGGTATATAATGTTACGTAAGTTTCAGGTGTACCTCATTGTAATTTCACATCTGTATGCCACTTAACCATTTCTCTGTTTCATCTATATCTCCTTTTATCCTAGTTCTCAATAACACAGACATTAATGTAATTAGAATAGCATAATTACTGGTATTCACTTTCTTAATCCCATAGAACACAACAGTCTCAATTGTAGTAATGCCAATGCTAGTACCAACAATATGATTAGGTAAAACAGTTTAGATTTTTTATTCCTTAGTTTTCCCAAAGGATTTATTGTTAATTTATTGTATTTAAAGTCTCCTGAGAAAATTGTACTTTGTGGTTATAACACCAACTGGATACAGAGTTACGTTGATTTTATTAGTTTTATTTTGATTTTTAAAAATTAGACCTTCTAGTTGTAAATTCATATGCAGTTGTGAAGTAATAAAGAGATCCTGTGTATCCCTCACCAGTTTTTCCCAGTAATATCCTACAAAACTATCAATACGGTACAACAAGAATATTGACAAAAAATTTTCATCACAAGGATCCCTCATGTTGTCTTTTATAGTGATGCCAACTTCCCACCAGGAGGTGGGTAGTTGCCCCTCCCGTCCCTGACCTCTGGTATCCATTGATCTAAACTCAATTTCTGTAATTTGTCATTTCAAGAATTTTACATGAATAGAATCATACAGTTAGGACCTTTGGGGACTGGCTTTTTTTACTCAGTGCAATTCCCTGGAGAGCAGCCAATTTGCTGCGCACATCAGTATTTCATTCTTTTTTACCGATGAGTAGTGTTCTGTGGTATATATATATATATACCACAGTTTGTTTAACCATTCACCCATTAAAAAACATTGGGTTATTTCTATTTTTTGATTGTTACAAATGAAGTTGATAGGAACATTTGTGTATAGGTTTTGAACCTAAGTTTTGTTTTCTCTGGGATAAATGCCTGAGAGTGAAATTGCTTAGTCATATGTTAGTTTAATACGATATTATGGAACTTTTTTGTAGAGTAGTTGTACCAGTTTACATTCCTACCAGAAATATATGAGTAATCCTATAGTTGTTTTATTTTTAAGGATTACTTTTTATACTGTATTTCTGTAATTATATATTCGTATAATTATTCAAGAAGAGTCCCATCATTCGGAAGTCACATATTTAAAATAAAGTATATTCAAGTAAGTCTAATTTCTGTCCCTGTTCCTTGTACCCCCAAAATAACAATTTTTAAAAAATACCATTTTTCCATTGTTTTCTTACTAGAATCAGATATGTATGTATTTATTTGTATTCCCCTCCTTACCTAGGTAAGCAGTATCATATAGAGTTTTTGCCACATTTCTTTTTTTCTCTTAAAAATATATGCTGAAGATCACTAAATAGTATATAGAGATTGACTCATTTCTCTCTGTTGCTTCAAGGTCGTCCATTTTTTTCATGTACTGTAGTTTATTCATCCAGTCCCCTTTGAATGGACATTTGAGTTGTTTCCAGTCTTTTGTCATTGCAAATAGAAACAAGATTGTTCAATAAAAGGGCAAATATAAATGCAAAGTTTTGTTAGATATCACCAAATTTCCCTCCATTAGGAGCTGTACCATTTTGAATTCCCACCAATAATGGATAAGCATGTCTATTTTCCCAAGCCTCACAATAGAGTGTTTGACAGACTTGGATTTGCCAGTTTAACTAGGTGAGAAATGGTAATCTTAGTGTTATACTTTCCATTTCTTTACTATAAGTGAGGCTTTTCTGAGTGATTTTGTTTTACTTGATAAGACCAAGGATTTTTTGATGGGGTAAATATCTGTTGATGAATTCAGTAAGAGTTGGTTAAAAACTCACCTGTAGGTAGGGCAGTCTGTTGAGCAATTTCTGCTTATCTCATTCTGTGCTGACTAGGATAGTTATCAGTGATGCAATAGGATAGTTACTGTACATATCCTAGTAGACCTAAGGCAAGCCTGTTACTGTGCTGTAGGCATTTCAGTCTAGAGCCCTTATTCTTCCATCTAAAAATAATAATCTAGTGTTATTTGACCTCTAGACTAATAAGTTAGAGAGTAAAACATGAGGGAGAGAAGTAAAACAATTACTATTTATGATGTAATGTATTTTATGAGTAGAGGCTGGAAGAGGTTAATGAAATATTTTACTTAATTGTTAAACGTTTAGCATTTATTATTTCAAAAGTGAAAATAATTTTAGGCAAATGGTATAATGCAAATAGATTCTAATTTAGTATCATACATTTCTTTTAAGAAATTTAATTTGTAATTTTTGTTACATATGTTGCATTAACATTTTTTCCAGACTTGCTTTAAATATTAAATATTCAATTGTAGTGACTAAACTGGCATCAAATGCTAATAATGCTAGATCAAGTTCAGTGCAAGGCAAGGGATAGGACATATATTTTATACTGTTGGTTTTCCAGTGAGACTATTAGAGAATTTGTAAGTTTATCACATTAAAAACAAATTTGCTTTATATCTAAATTCACGAAAGTTTGATAAATAATAATCATATTAATATTTTAATGTAGGAGTTTGGATAAAGAGAGGGCGGTGCTACTACAACGTCGGAAAAGGGAAAATTTGTCAGGTGGGTGAAAAGGATCTGTACTGAATTAGGATTAGTGTGATTGAGAGAATAAGTGGCTTGCATATTTTTAGTTGTATGTAAACACTTTACTTGATGTATATTGATTATATATAATTTACCATCTCAAATACAGATTTTAAATGTGGAAACTAGAGGACACTAAAATAAAAATTTTAAATCATTCATAGCTTTCTACATATAGGTAACCTATTGATTTAAAGAAGTTAAAATATATTTGCTCTTCAGAAAGATGGGGATCCATCAGTTTATGATTTGGAATCATGTTCCTTTCATTTTTAGGAACAGAATTTAGAAGTATAACATTTGATACAACTTTCATTTTAGTTTAAAACATGTTGATGCCAATATAGGTGGTTTTTTGTTTTGGGGTTTGTTTTTTTTTTTTAAGTTTTATTTATTTTTAGACAGAAGGGAAGGGAAGGAGAAAGAGAGGGAGAGAAACATCAATGTGTGGTTGCTTCTCACGTGTCCCCAACTGGGGACCTGGCCTGCAACCCAGCCATGTGCCCGGACTGGGAATCCAACTAGTGACCCCTCAGTTCACAGGCCGGTGCTCAATCCACTGAGCCAACACCAGCCAGGGCAAGGTGTATTTGAATAACAAAAAGTTTATTGAACTACTCTTGTTTGATTGACATTTGAGTTATTTCTAGTATTTTTTGTTTTTAATACAAATAGTACCTTCAACAAAACCGTCTTGGATAAGTCTTTTGTCTTTTACCATTTTCTCTTTGGATTGATCCCTAGAAATGGGAGTGTTGGGTGAACAGGTTAGTGTACATACAATTTTTCTAGATCTGGCTACCTTTTGGAGTGAATTTTGAATTTCCACTGGCAATGTATGCTGTGTATTTCCCACAGTCACTCCAGCTCAGTGTGTTGTCAGACTTTTATATCCTTTCTAGTTTAATGTATGACTACTGACATTTGTAGTTTGCATTTCAAGGTATCTTAATATGAATGAAGTAAGTGAGGAAGTGAAAAAAAAAGTTTATTCTTCAGAAAGATGGATATATAATAGTTTCTCATGTGGAATGCTCTTTCATTGTTTGAAATAGAAGTATTTTACATGCATTAATTTTTATTTTGCTTTTGAAGATGGTGATACTAGTGCAACTGAGAGTGGTGATGAGGTTCCTGTGGAATTATATACTGCATTTCAACATACCCCAACATCACTTACTTTAACTGCTTCAAGAGTTTCTAAGGTTAATGATAAAAGAAGGAAAAAAAGTGGGGAGAAAGAACAAAACATTTCAAAATGTAAAAAAGTAAGTTTTCATTTTTCATTTTTTTAGATGAGTAAGAAAGTGGTGGGAGCTGAAAGGAATTTTACAGGAACTACTGTATTTTTTATATCCTTTCAATGTTTAGCAAATGTTTTTCTATGGTTGTAATGGTGATCACACAGAAAACTTAGACTTTTTGTTAGCATTATATCATAAGCATATTTCATGTTCTTACATAGTCTGTATTCTATTTTTAATAGCAGAATAGTATTCTGGTAGATGACTTTATTTACTTAAACATTTCCCTAGTTTTTGTGATATTGGTTACACCAAAGTTTTTGTTACTGTGAGACTTCAGTAAAAAGCTGCAGTAAACCGACTGATTCTTAAGTTTTAATTATATCCAAAACTCAAGAATTCCATTTTATTTCAGGCCTTTCGTGAAGGATCTAGGAAATCATCAAGAGTTAAGGTAAACATGTTAAATTTAAACCCTTAATAGCAGCTGTCAATTATTCAGGAGTTTACTGTTACTTGTTCATAATTTTTGTGCTTTTTTCATTTGTATGTAATTTCATTGCTTATTGTTTTTATCAGAATTGGAGCCATAGAGAATTCTAATCGGATAAATATACCACTCTGAGTTTATTAACACTGTTTAAAAACAGCCAAAATGAGGTGATATATCAGCAATTTCTAATATTAAAATTTTGAGTATCTGAATTTCAGTTATTGCATTCCATGTCCCCAGTACATTAGGTGTTAATATACTAGACATATGAATGCAAAATCACATTTGGAATTTGAAAATTTGATTCTTTGCATAGTTCAGATTCCAGTGATTTAGTTATCAGTTGTTATAAAATAGTATAAAATCATCATAGATCCACCATGTAAGACTAGTCACTTATATCTTGAATTAATTACAATAAATCCTCAATTTTGTAGATGCTAAGATTGCTGAAAGAAGCAAGGTTCCCCACCCCTGCCTCCCTCTAAGAGATAGGTTTGTGTTGAATCACAGAGGTCAGCTGTACAGTGTTACTATAGTTTTTAAATTAGGCAGTAAAGACTAGTGGGTTTTTCACATTGTCAGATGTTAAAATAGGATGTGGGGAGCATGTTACAGTATATCTGTTATTCACATGGTATGATTATTCATAATAACTATTCATAATAATTCATTATTTCACATGCCTAGAAAACAAACCATTAAACAGTTGTACAATGATTATTTTTGGGTATTTTCGTCTTTCTTAAGAATGTTAATGCATGGTGTCACTCAGCATACATTAAAGTTTCATGACATGTTCTTTGTATTACAGTTAGGATTTTATACTTACTATGTTAAACTTGGTTTTATGGTATTTTCTCTGACACAGAATAGATTTGAAAAAGTTTTTGGATTAAGCTGTTAGAAAAATTGGTACTCCAGCAATTCTCCTTTCTTCCCAATTTATCTAATCACTTCAATAGCAGGCCTAATGAGGAAGAAGCATATTTTACTTAGCTGAAATATTTTCATTTATTACATAGAGTGGTGAGTCTTTGCGCACTTTTAAAAATAGCTTTTTCTTACCTTGAAGATATCTTTAAAATCATTACAGTTTTAATCTATAATTCTCTAGCATTTATAAGGTTCAAGAAATATAGAAGAGCTGTATTAAAGATATACCATGTCAGTATAGAGGGTTTTTTTCGGGGGGGCAGCAGGGGGAGATGCAAAACAGAAAAATTTGAAAACTGGATAGATGTCTTTTAAAAAGCTGAGAGAAGACTTAACATGTAGTGTCTCATTTGTATATCTGTTCTATATCAAGTAATCATTATGGTGTAGAATAGGTAAGTACATAAAATATCAATTAGTGAAATCTATCCCCACCAAATAGTTGAGCAACTTACTATATAGTTGATGCCGGGGTTACAGATGTCAACTCCCTATGCAGTTAAAAATTCGAGTATAACTCTAGACTCCCCCAAAACTTAAGTTGTCATTTAATGTCCGAGGAGACTTGGTTCCAGGGTGCTCCACAGATATCAAGTCCCCTATATAAGATGGCATAGATCAGTGCATATAGTCAGGCCCCTGCATCCACAGACTCCCAACCATAGATTGAAAACAACATAGGTATTTATTGAAAAAAATCCACATATAAGTGGAACACAATTCAAACCTGTGTTCATGGTTCAATTGTAAGTTGCTTTACTGTAGAAAAGAATATGGAAGGTTGACTGATAGTAAATTTTAGTGTTTCTTTATACATGTAAATGTCTAACAGGATATATAAGGGTCTTTGTGAAATCTGTATATGATGTTAAAATTTCATTTATTTATAGATAATGTCAGTCTCTAAAATAAAAAATTTCACATGCTGCCTTTTAGGTTGTTCATATAGAAAAAAATTGTTTTTCAAAGTTTCATATTGTAGAAAGAAAACAATGAATAACATTTACACCTAAATTGAAATTTCACATGTTAAATGTTATAAATTTGAATTATGCTAGTAATAAGATAAAATATATGTTCTTGTTATCAGCATTAATTGATTTTTATCCAAAGATTGCAAGAAAGAGTTATTCATGGGAGTTCTGGTTTTAATAAATTTTTTAAATGTAACTGTGCTTTTCTATAAATTGCATCTCAGTGAAAAAAAATTCCCCATTTTGTTTTGTAACATTAAGAAGAAAGGCATTTATTCTTATCTTACAGGTTTTAATAGGGGCTATAGAGGAGGAGTAAGCACTTAAGCTTGAAGGTCCTTGCCCTCATTATGACCCTTGAATTTAGGCTATGGACCATTTTGATCATTTCACATTCTGTAAAAAATTCACATGTCAGATTTATACTGTGGACAACTGGAATTACACTAAGATATCAAAATACATTTTTGTTATAAAACGTTAAAATTTTAGTATATAAAAATAAGTTTATACTTAATATGCAGTATGCGTAGTTTACATAATAATCACACATTTATCCAGTTCAATAGAACTGTCAGTACAGAATAGATATTGTCAGTCTCTAAAATAAAAAATTTCATTTGCTATCTTTTTTTAACTATTAGCTGACAGTGACTACAAATCTTTGGGTTTGCAATTTTATTGATAGCCTCCATTAGCTACAGTAGTGACAATGAAACTTGAATTTCTACTATTCCAAGTTAACTCGGCTTTCTTTGGTTTTCCAACTCATGTTTGTGTAGCATGCAGTATAAAAATGTAGTAAGCTGCTCATTTATGGTCGTCTCTTCACTAGGACCAACTTAGCCTAATATCATTTCTAGTTTATATTTTGTTTGGATTGTTATTTATTTTGTGCATATTATGTGTGTACATATAAATACTTTAAGTCCAGATATTGATGCTTAGTTTGCTGTGATTTTAGGGTTCAGCTCCAGAGATTGATCCGTCATCTGATGGTTCAAATTTTGGATGGGAAACAAAAATCAAAGCATGGATGGATCGATATGAAGAGGCAAATAATAACCAGTATAGCGAGAGTGTTCAGAGGGAGGCACAAAGAATAGCTCTGAGATTAGGCAATGGAAATGACAAAAAAGAGATAAATAAATCAAATCTGAATACCAACAATTTGCTCTTCAAACCCCCTGTAGAGGTAAATATATATATCATTTGCCAAAAAGTAATAAAACAAAACCCTTTTTCTACTGTATATCTTAAGTAGTTAGATTAAAGGAATTCAGGTTTAATTAATCTTAATATTTCTCTGATTTTAGAGCCATATACAAAAAAATAAGAAAATTCTGAAATCTGCAAAAGATTTGCCTCCTGATTCACTTATCATTGAATATAGAGGGAAATTTATGCTAAGAGAACAATTTGAAGCAAATGGATATTTCTTTAAGAGGTATGTTCATTTATTTCTCCATAGTAGTTTTCTATTGTTATATATTGAATTTTGGCTATTTTAGCGAGATGCTCTGTTTATATGTACTTTGTTTTCATAAGTGATCATTTTATATTTAAAATTGTAGTGTAGTTGAACAGTGACCTTTGAACTATAATAAAACATAACATAAAAATGCAGAGATATATTCATCAGTCTCTTACCCATTTTTATTTTGCTGACACAAAAAAAAATCTACTTCAAAGATAAACTGCAGCAATATAGGTGTATGTTAATTAAAAACTAGATTACCTGAAATTAAAGGAACTGTATCAATCCAGGACCTTTCCTAATTTCTTACAATTGCTAGAACTTGAAAAGACCATTAGTGACTGTCACAGGCAAAAACCGCTTCCTCTTAATTAGTTTTGATTTGGTTTTACATCATTGCCACCATTTTCAACTTGCACTTTTCTGGGTGTGGAATGGCTTTGGAGACCTTTTCTGTGGTTTGTAATTTTGGGGGGAAATTGATGCGATCCTGTCATAGCCATGCTTTGCTGAGGTATAGAAGTATTATGTTTGTATCTCTAGGGAGATAACATTTTCTGTCTGTATACTAAAGTTATTAAAAATATTTCTTGTTTATATTTCTTGTTGTTTCTTGAGTTTTTACTTAAGATACAAAAGATATAGGGGACTCCTTCCCTTTTATGTAGCAGATTTGACTGAAATAGTTATAAATGAAACACTTAAATGCACTATGAGATGGGGACTTTAAAGCCATCCAGTTATGAGTACTTGCTTTTTATGTTTCTTTGTAAATTTGAGTTTCCACCTCCAATTAATTACCTTTGATTTATGTAAGGTTATAGGAACAGATAAAAATATTACTAGCATGAACTAACCTGTGGTTAAGAATAGGTTCTGTTATCAAACTGCTTTATAATTCAACTCTTGGCTTTACTACTTACTGTGAGTCTTTTAGAAGTTTCCTTAAATTCAAAATACTAATAGTTTATAATACATTTCTTTCTTTGTAGACCATACCCTTTTGTGTTATTCTATTCTAAATTTCATGGGCTAGAAATGTGTGTTGATGCAAGGACTTTTGGGAATGAGGCTCGGTTCATTAGGCGTTCTTGTACACCCAATGCAGAGGTAAGCTTATAGAAACCTTTTTTCGAGATCGGTTGGGGGTGTGTGCAACCTGAGTATTAACCCCCAGTACTTTGGGATAGCTTAAAAACACTTATTAACCATTGATGCATTTTATACTACAGCATCTTTCCATTGTGAAAAGTTAGGTGATACTGGCTTTGTACTCTTAAAAATTAATACTTTGCACATTAAAGAAATTGTGATGTTCCTTCTAAGAGGAAATATTAGAGCTTCTATTTATCCTAGAAGCTCTATAAATGTGGGTCAAATACATGTTCTGATTTGATCAAGATAGATAACAAAACCAAAAGCTGAAATAGCTTTTGTACATGCTACAATAAAATTGTGTTTTAATGTGGAAAAATACACTTTTAATTTTGTAGTTTTATAGTATTAGTTAAGAATGTGGATTTTGAAGCCAGACTTACTAGATTCATGCCTTCTCATTGACTAACTCAATTTACAACCTTGTCTATGCTTCAGTTTTATCTGTAAAAAGGAGTTGTCATGTAGAGTACCTAGAACAGTGTCTGTCGTAGAAAAGTATAGGGTTAACTGTACCGTTATTGCATTTTATCAAATCAAAGATACTGTCACTTTAAAAACTCCCAATTTCGGAAAGCATTATGCTAAGCGAAGCAAGCCAGGCAGTGAAAGACAAATACCATATGATCTCACCTTTAATAGGAACCTAAACAACAAAACAAAGAAACAGGCAAAATATAACCAAAGATACTGAAACAGCGGACAGGCTGACAGTGACCACAGGGGAGAGAAGAGGGAATTTCAGGGGACAATGGGAAGGGTTTACAGGAACAAATTTAAAGGACACATGGACAAAAACTAGGGGGAGGGTGGTAATGGGAGGGAGGGAAGTGGGGAGGGTTGGGAGGAGGGGCTGGCTTGGGAGTAAAAGGGAGAAAACTGTACTTGAACAATGATTAAAATAAAATAAAATAAAAAAACCCTCCCAATTTCAGAGATACTAAAAGGTGAAAAAATATGCATTGTAGAGTTGATGAAATATGGTTTCTTTTTAATACTTCATAGTGGGTTGTAGAGTTTACATCAAACTTGCATTGATGTTATCTTTTTCTCAGTTGATAACCACTGATTTATAGTTACAAGTCTTGTAATTAATGCCATATTTTCTATGTTGTATTTGTGAATTACTTTGAAGAGTTTTCAAAATTGTAGGATAAGATGCTTCTAAGGGTAGAAAATAACCTATAGAAATATCTTTTTATAGACGTTACTCTTTTAATTAACAGGTGAGGCATGAGATTGAAGATGGAACCATACATCTTTACATTTATTCTATACAAAGTATTCCCAAGGGAACTGAAATTACTATTGCCTTTGATTTTGATTATGGGAACTGGTAAGTTCAAATCTGTAAATACGTTATCTGTTGTTTCAAAATAGTTCCTTAATGTCCTCAAAAAACTAGTTTGTCTTTTTTTTTATAGCTTTTTATTTTTTTTTTATCATAAGACAAAGAACTTGAAAACAAGCAGTTTGGTATCCAGATCCATTACAGCAATGCTGCTTAGTTCTTTTATAAACTTTCCTTAATTACTATTGTAATGAAAATGCTAATGGAAATTGTGATTGGTAATCCTAATTCAGCCATACAACACTGACCTTGTTTTGTTTCATTTTTTTTTTAAAGATTTTATTTATTTTTAGAGAAAGGAGAAGGGAGGGAGAAAGGGTGAGAAACATCAATGTGAGAGAGAAGCATCAGTCTCTTTGTTGCTTCTAGTGTGTGACCTGACCAGGAATCAAACCAGTGACCTTTTGCTTTGCAGGGTGATGCCCAGCCAACTGAGCCACACCAGTCAGGGCAAACTTTCCCTTTTTGATTACTTTGTTTATGTAGAATTTCACTTCTATTTTTTATTTAAGTATAATTGGTATACAGTATTTTATTAGTTATATTAGTTTCAAGTGTTCCATATACTGATTCAGCATTTTTTACCTTACAATGTGATCAGCCCACTAATTCTAGTAATACATCATGCATACATCACAATATTATTGACTATTTTCCTTCACCTTTTTCACCTATCCCTCTACCCTCCTCCCCTCTGGGAACCATCCCTTTAGTCTCTGTATCTGAGTCTGTTTTTGCTTTGTTTTTTTATTTTTTAGATTCCATATGTATTTTTGATGAGTTTCCAAACTGTTTTTCATCGTCACACCAATTTGCAGCCCCAATGACAGTGTAAAAGGGTTCCCTTTTCTCCACATCTTCCCCAACATATTATTTGTTGATTTTTTGATAATAGCCATTCTGACTGTTGTGAGGTGGTATCTCACTGATTTGCATTTTCCTTCGATTAGTAATGTTGAGCATCTTTTCATACATCTATTGGCCATCTATATGTCTTCTTTCTTTGGAGAAATGTGTTCTCATGTCCCCTGCCCATTTTTTTATTGGATTTTTTTTTTTTTAAGTGTTGTGAGTTCCTTAATGTATTTTGGCTGTCAACCCCTTATTTGATATACCATTTGCAAATTTCTTCTCCCTTTTGGTAGTCTTTTTGTTTTGTTGATGGTTTCCTTCACTGTGCAGAAGCTTTTCAATTTGCTGAAGTCCCCATTTGTTTATTTTTGCTTTTGTTTCACTTGCTCAAGTGGACATATCCAAAAAGATAACACTCAGACTGATGTCAGATAGTTTACTACCTCTGTTTTCTTTCAGGAGTTGTATGATTTCAGGCCTTACATTTAAGTCTTCAATCCATTTTGAGTTTATTTTTGTATATGTTGTAAGAGAGTTGTCCAGTTTTCCCAACACTACTTGTTGAAGCTTTCATTTCTCCATTTTATGTTCTTGCCTCCTTTGTCCTTAAATAGAACTAATATTTTCTATACTTTTTAATTAAATGTAAATTATAATCTGATTTTGCATTCATCTTTTCTTGTTTATTTTGTGATTCGGTTCTATTGCTGATTGCAGCTCTAGTTCATTTCTTTTCAGTGTTGATGGTATTTGTCTATTCCACTATTGGTGGACATTTAGATTTATAAACAATGCTCCTATGGCTTGTTTGCATATATACATGTTCTCTCCATGGTGGGACCTACGGGTAGAATTGCTGGGTTGTAGAATGTGCACAGCCTCAGTTTATATTAAACGTAGGGGAATGACCAGTTCATATTCCCAGTTTTACTTACTTGCTCCACTTTACTGTAAAAGTTTAAAAATTGATGCTAATCCATGTGAAATGGCATCTTTTTATATTTTAAATTACATTATCCTTGATTATGAACCTAAGGATCTTTTAATCTGTGATTGTGGCTTTTCTATCTCGTGAATTGCCTAATCATCTCTTCATGTTTTCTGTTGGGTAGTCTTTCTCTTACTGGCTTCTGGGGCGAGGGGGGGCATTATAAGCATTTCAGTTCACTTCCTCCTATTCTGTATTTTATTTTTTAAATTTTGTGTGGTACCATATTTAAATTGCGGTAGTTTTTAATGTTCATTTTGGTTTCAGTCAATGAGAACTCTTCAGTATGCATCTCTATTTGATTGTTAGATTTATTACAATATTTCAAGTGTTTCCTTTTTGGCCCTTTCTCCCCTAGATGGTGGAAAATTTAAGAAAATGGCTCTGTGCTTATTGCTTTCAGAGACTGTATTCCATAATGGTTAATACAAGCTTTTTATAATCTGTCTGGTTTCCAATTCTAGCTTGGTCACTTACTAGCTATGTAACCTTGGACCAGTTTCTTGATCTCTTTGTGCCTCAGTACCTCATATATACTGTGAGAATAATACTAACCTTACGGATTTTTTTGAAGATTCAATGAGTTAACGTGTTTAAAAGTTCCCCACACAAAATAAGTAGCTTAATACACACTAGCTGTCGCCATCATTATTTGTACTCCTGTTATCCTGAAATCAAAGAAGACATCTAAAAAGAGTTTCAAATTAGTTCATATTAACACCTAATTTGGGGAGATGGGAGGTGTAGACCAGAAGTATTTGAATTCTCTCGAATTTCATAGAATTAGGCATTTTGACCTGTACCTTTCTACTAGTGTTGAAAGTGAATGAGTAGGAGTATTAGAAACTTGTGAAAGTCAATTATTTTTATTGTCAAACATTAAGCTACTTAATACATGCAAAGTGGGAGGCTTTTTTTTCTTGGCTTAATGTGGGTTTGGGTATTTAGTCTGTGTTCTAGATATGAACTAAATCTTGATTGTAGGGATAGAGATCAGAGCATTATGAAATATTGAGAGATGAAAAGTGTGGGCTCTAGACTTGGATCTGAATGCCATCCCTGCCACTTACTTATGAACTGTGTGACTTTGGGCAAGGTACTGTCTCTCTCTGTGCTTTAATTTTATCTGTAAAATGAGAGTAACAATTATCACTACTGTGAAGATGAAAGATAGTAATTTTTCAAGCTTCCATTTGAAAGAGGGAACACTTAAAGAGGGGCAAAAGGAAGTGTTACCTGAATTTTTTTTCAGGGTAGGTTTTTAAAGAAACCTGGTTATTGAAACAATTTATGAAGTATGAGAAAGACCAGTTAAGTTTTGGTATTTATTATATCTAGCATTTTTTAATTTAGGTCAAATTTAGGGTCAGTATTTTGTCATTTATATGATTGTATATACTTTATAACATTCTGGGGCCACTGAAATAAGTATGGTTTTTGCTTTAATGTGAGCCACAGTATCATTTTACTGAAACAAATTCAATTTTAATTTATTGGAGTTTTTTTTCCTATCAACCATTACTAGTTATCCTTATGATTACAATTGAAGGCCCAGAAATCAACTTTTATTACATTGCTTTTATAATAAAATTTTTGTGATAGTTACCAGGAATGCAAATTTAATGAAAAGGAAAGATTGTTTAGTTAGTAGTAGTAGTATACAATTTTGTGGCCTTGCAGCTTAAAATGGATTAGAAAATCTTATAGTTTTCTTATGTCTTGAATAAATATTTAACTGGTTCTCTTTCCAGTAAGTACAAGGTGGATTGTGCATGCCTCAAAGAAAATCCAGAGTGCCCTGTTCTAAAACGTAGTTCTGAGTCCACGGAAAACATCAACAGTGGTTATGAGACCAGAAGGAAAAAAGGAAAAAAAGAAAAGGATATTCCAAAAGAAAAAGATACACAAAACCAAAATATTACTTTGGATTGTGAAGGAACAACACATAAAATGAAGAGCCCAGATACTAAACAGAGAAAGCTTTCTCCACTGAGACTATCAGTATCAAATAATCAGGTACTGAACTGTGTGCGCTCTGCTGATTCTTAATGAAAGAAGTTAACTAAGAAAAATAATTTGTCATATTTGAACCTTTATGTAAAATGGTTTAAAATTTTTAAGTCCATTCTGTTATTTAATGAAGTACTTATAAATGTAAAATACAGATTCTGCTTGAATTTAAACAGTATTTGTTAAACTACTAAGAAACTACTCACCCAGCAAATTCTTACAGAATATAAGATTTAGCTAATACTGGGTATTTTAGAAAATTCTTCCAGATTGCAGTGTCCTTATATTCATAGTAAGTGTTTTTATTTAATACTTTAAGCCATAAAATTTTCCTTCCTTTAATATTTGGGACATACTACATCAGTGTCAGACAATTTTCTTAAAAAACAGAAGATAATTTGGGGGAAAGGATTTGGCCTACACTTTTGCCCTTTCAGGAAACACTTTGTTGTATGCTCTCTAAACAAATGGAAGGAGGGACCATTTTAAAAGTAAAAATTAAGTCATGTTTTTTAACCATCTCTGGGAATAATTTTCCTGAAGTTTTAAATTGAAAATTTATCAAGCACTTGGCATTTATAGATACTGGGTTTTATGAAATAATTTATGTTTATGTTTTGGGAAGAATATAAATGTAAGGCTATCCTAACATATTTGACCTTCTAGGCTCTATGGATAAGAACATTGACTAGAACTTATCAAAAACTTGACTAGAACATTGACTAAAGCAAACGTATTTGATTTTGAAAAACCTTGAAGGAGGAAACCAGTTTCAAATTTCTGAAATGAATTTAAGTAGGCTTATGATTTTTATGTAGAATTCATTGTGGTTGAAAGACCTTTAAAATAGTCTAGTGCCCTAGTTGTATCGAGAGTAGTAGTTTCCATAAATAAATTATTTCAATCTTTCAGGAACCAGATTTTATTGATGATATAGAGGAAAAAACTCCCATTAGCAATGAAGTAGAAATGGAATCAGAGGAGCAGATTGCAGAAAGGAAAAGGAAGATGGTAAGTTGGGAAGCTAGTAGCTGCTTCATGCTGTCACTTGGGGTTAGTGACAGCTGTTTTTTAATTGTTGCTGCTTTTAAGAGGGCTTGTGCAGTGTTCTTCTGTTTGAAGTTAGCAAACATCATATGCCACTGAACATTTGTTTGGCTTTGTCATTACCATTCAAGTTATTCCACTAATCTTTTGTATTTTTATTGATGTTCATTAGACACTTTAGAATGTATGGCATTTAAGAAATTTTTTAACTTTATGAAGCTGAGAACTACTAATAAATTTTAATTCCAGAGTAACCGATGCAAAATGTCTTTCATCAGCTAAAATGTATCATTTCTCTTAATTTACTGTAAAACAAAAATGAAATTTTAATAGCACCAAATAAATGGTTTATGCAAAAAAAAAAAACTTCACTGTTTGGTAGCTACTATTTCTGAAACACACCCCTATCATAAGGTTTTCATTAAAATAAGTTTAATATCCTTATATTTGAAAATATTTTATCTGTATTTTAACTAGGACAAGATATTTTCTCCATGTTTGTTTAGCAGTCAATACAATGTTTAGGCCACTTAAAGTATTATTGTATAGCTTGAAAGACTTGAAAATGACTTTACACAACTAATGATCTTAGTATGGGTTTTCTGCAGTCCCTTTTATTTTATAAGCTCTCTTCTTTACTGTTGTAGAGATTTTCATGCTGTATTCCATGGAATCTCAGGTCATATACTTAGGAGTGGGGTCTTTGGAAGTAGGTTATTATAGGCCTATTTAATATGTTTGTTTTCTGTTTTATTGTCTTGATCATTTCTCTTTTACTGATTCATCGTTGGTGTTCAAAATTGTGGAAGCAACGCAGAGCTGTTTTATAGCCTCAGGAATTAAGATAGAGATAGGAGAAAAGAAAAACAAATACAGGAGAGAATATTGGAGGAGGTTGGTTATTTAAACAAAAAGTTCTTCCTCTATGCAAAAGAATTATACTGTTTGGCAAGATTCAGTTACAGCTAAATCACCTCTGCCTACTGAAATTACCCTTTCTTGACTGGATTTTCACATTGTTCATTCCACAATTGACACAGTCTTATATTTGCACTAATTTTGCAGGAACTTTTGGAATACCAATTTAGGGCACCACTGGTTTCTGTATGAGGCATATGTCTGGTAGGAGGAACCTTTTTAACAAGTGGTTTTAAGGGCTATAACAACTGCTTTGAAAAATATGAAATTAAAAAACCTGGAGATTTGTTTTGTGTCCATATATTTTATTCAGATTTCATTGTCTGTTTTAAAAGTTTATATGACTATGGGGCTACTTTATATTTTTTAGAGGTAGAGAGGGAGAAACATCAATGTGTGGCTACGTCTCACACGCCCTCAACCAAGGACCCGGCCCACAAACCAGGCATGTGCCCTGACCAGGAATCAAACCAGCAAGCTTTTGGTTTGCAGGACAACACCCAACCCATGGAACCACACCAGTTAGTGCTATGGGGCTACTTTTAAAATATATTCTTCTATCAATGCTGAAGAAAGTAGTGGCACTTAGAACATCCTCATTTTCAGATTCCAGAAGAAAATAAACACACCATTTTGCTGATGTTGAACATGGTGGAACTTTGGATAGACAAACAAAAAAGCTTACTTGGGAATCCATTTTTGGTTCTGATTTGGCCTGTTAGGATGCCATGTTAATACAGAAGAATACTTCATTTTATATCCATTGTAGCGTATTTATTTTAATATTGTATCTCAGTGACCTGGCTGTGCAACTGAGTATTTTTCATAGGAATAAAATGTGGAAAACTTGAAAAGGGGTAAACATTTAGAATTTGATATTTTAAAGGGAGAAAAAATATTCCAAAATCTTGGGATTCTGGACCTATAAGCCCTCAAAGTCACTTGCTATATTATTTCTAATTGCTGCATTTGCTTTGATGTTTCAATTACAGAATTTTTAGATACTCAAATAAAAATGCAGAAGTATGCATCCTGGGATTCTTAACATTTGGTATGGTTGTTTCTCCCTGCCAAAACATTAGTATTAGTGAGGGCAAAAATGGTTGGTTTTGAAAGTTTAAGTAGTAATCAGCATTTATTTTTCTAGTGTTTGACTTCTGTATTGGTACTAGTCAGAAAGATAAGGTGAACTCATTAGCAGCTTATGTCAATCTGATTTAAATCTTCTCCTGTGATGGGTCACTTTATCTTTATGGGATATAACAGGAAATACTAGTTCTTCTGTATGTTCATGATTGGTATGTAGAAGGAGTCAGTCATATGCTCGTCACAGATAAATACCATTTGGTGTCCAAATTCAAACATACTAAAGCCCATCATTTTGTAGTATAGCTTTAACCATGTATGAAATTGTTGATTTGACCAGTTTTACCTACACAAATGGCAATTTCACATAAAACCTAATATTTAGCATTTTGCTCCATCTCCAAAAATTGCACCAGTGGATAGAAATGTGATAATAGCTCATAGCAGGTGGATCAGAGACCATTGCATAAACTAGGTGGTATTCATGATGGACCTTATGAGTAGAGTTTAACGTGAAGGTGAGCTTAGAGTTAAATTGTATGGAATTGAACAGATGGTTGTAATTCTCTAGGGGAAGTAGCCTGGAGGTAAAAATATGATAAATCATATTTGGCTGAAATTATATGGTGGTATTTGCAGAGGAAGGGCAGGCAGAGGGAGATAAGGTTGGTTGATTTCATGAAGGAATATTTATTCAGATTTTACTATATGGCCTGGGTAGAAAGCTATTCTTAACATTTTCTTTTTTACTCAATTATATTTTGTCTCTCCTTTTTCCCCTTAAAAAGTTGTTTCCTGCTTTTAAAAGTAATTGTGGCTAAATGGTATGGAACTGAAAACATGGTTATGGACATTTCATTTTTAGCTAGTAAGAAATACTTTTTAGGCAGTGGGTTGGAATTGACTTGGGAAGATTCTTATAATTAGCCTAATTAAGTTATTGCATTTGAAGCACAGTAGGCTGTTTATACTCACCCGAGTCCAAAACCAGGGCACTATTCAATAGACTCCCCCAGGTACATCTTATTAAAGGTAAAGAGTGTGTGTAGAAGGGGCTTAGATACTGGGAAGCTCACCTTGTTTAATTAACAAGTGATGAATTAAAATATAAAACCTTTAAAAGATTTAAGTTAAAAAGGCTTGTTCCTTCCCTCCATTTAAAATTAATAAAAAGAACCTTCTTTATAGTATCTTTAATCTTTCTTTAAATATCTTCAATATATTAAAATTTCAAAAAATTTTCCATAACCTTATGGAAAGACTGTCTTGGGAATGGAGTCTTGATTAATATTTGATGGGCTATTATGGTCAGATTGCCTAAATTGGTGTCCATAGTAGGTGGACCATAGTAGGTCCATAGTGGGATAGAAATTACAGGAACAAAAGGGATATGCAACCACCTAGGTATGAGATCTTGACCTTGTCAAGCAGCTAGGATAATCTAGAATTAGTTGTATTCTCACTAGAATATAAACTACATAAAACAATTTATAGTTTCATTGTCACAGACCCAATTCCTGTGGGCAAGTAGATGATCAGTAAATGAATCCACTGAATATTTTATATGGCAGGCATTTGAGGCAAGATATAGGCTTGTGAGTGTGAACTAAACAAACCTTCCTTATAGTTCACTCAGGTTGTGCCCTGAATACCTTGCCAGGATGCAGGATTCCTCATTATCTTGTCAGCCCTCATCCTTCACTTAAAAACTATTCCACAGAACTCAAATTTAGGATGTTTTGTGAAAAAGCTCTGTGGCCAATTGAGTTCAGTAAATGGCATACTATGTCCTCAACTTTGAGATTCCCAATATACATGGTGTGTTTAAAAACAAGAAATTGTTAGCATTTTCTCAACTCATACACCCTTGCAACTTTTTTTTTTGTGGTGACACCTTTTTTCTTTAAAAGATTTTATTTCTAGAGAGACGGGAAGGGAAGGAAAAAGAGAGGGAGTGAAACACTGATGTGAGAGAAACATCAATCTGTTGCCTCTCTCGTGCCTCCCAACTGCAAACCAAATCTGTAACCCAGGCATGTACGCTGACCGGGAATTAAATCAGGGACCTTTTGTTCTGTGGGTTGATGCCCAACCAACTGAGCAACTCTGGTCAGCGCTGTGGTGACACTTTTAACATCCCATAAATTTTTATTCCATGGAACACACAGTCTGAGAAAACACTATAGATTCCATGATGTTACCAATGCCTGTAGGAAGTGACATAAGAAGAGTAGAAGATGCAAAAGAAATTTTAAAAATAAAATTAGAATTTGTTGCTAGAAAAGTTATCTGATGACACTGTATTTATTATTCATCTTTTCTCGTCTTATAGCATGATTGAGTTGATGCTGATTACTGATTTTAATCTTCTAAGGTCCTCTTTTTCTCTCACCATAGTTTAGGAATTATATTTCTAAAGAGCAAAAGGGAACTTATTTTTACAAGTATTCTGTTCAAACACAATGAGGAAGTTTAGCTTTAGCTGCCCTGTAATAAAGATTGCCAGAATCTTGTTTAAATACTGAAAGTGATATGCCTTCCAATAACAATGACACATGCTTTATGTAATGTATACACAATTCTTAAAATTTTGTTTCCTACATACTGAGCACCATCTATGGCACTAGGTGAACAAAGAAAGCCAACATCCTTGTTCTGGAGAAGCTTTCAAGGGAGGATGGGGTGCAGGGAATAATAATATGAACATCAGATAGGAAAAAGTACCACAAGGATAAACTTAAACTTTATCATGTGGTAAAGAAATGTAGATACCGTCATCAGCCTTTCTTACTCTTTTGGAATGATTTTATTGGTAACCAGTCTTGCCTTTTTTTATTTTATTTTTAAAAAAGGTTTTAGTTACTTATTTTTAGGGGAAG
Source organism: Phyllostomus hastatus (assembly GCF_019186645.2). Classification (NCBI taxonomy): domain Eukaryota; kingdom Metazoa; phylum Chordata; class Mammalia; order Chiroptera; family Phyllostomidae; genus Phyllostomus; species Phyllostomus hastatus. Next base: position 47,035,657 of record NW_025334041.1, read on the forward strand.
GGAGGAAGAGAGAGAAACACTGATGTGTGGTTGCCTCTTGAGCGCCCCCAACTGGGGACCTGGCCCGCAACCCAGGCATGTCCCGACTGGGAATCGAACTGGCAACCCTTTCATTCACAGTACGGCTCTGAATCCACTGAGCCACAGCAGCTAGGGCGTATTTTCAAAAAAATGAATATAATCTCTAATCCCTATTCAAAAGGATAAGGAAAGTTACTTGAGCAAGGAATCTTCTAATTTCTCTAGTTCACTAAAGTCTGTAGAGTAGGATAATATGGAAAGTTGGCCCTGCCCTTTCCCCTTCATTTATTATTATTTTTTAAAGATTTTATTTTTAGAGAAAGGGGAAGGGTGTGAGAGGGAGGAAACACTGATGTGCAAGAGATACATCAATTGGTTGCCTCTCACACGCCCCCAGCCAGGGGCCTGGCCTCCAACCCAGGCATGTGCCCTGACTGGGAATCGAACCAGCAACCTTGCAGTTCGCAGGCCAGCACTCAGTCCACTGAGCCACACCAGCCAAGGGTTCCTTTCATTTAAAAGGAAGTTTTGTTGTTGCTGTTTTTAAGAAAGCCCCTTCCTGTCCAGTAAGGTAAAAAATTGAAGCACAACTCCCTAGATGATTGTGTTTTCCTTCTCAATCTTTACACACTACTAGTAAATATCCTGTGAAGGCTACTATGTATGGAACATCCACAGTATGTAAGCTTACATTTATTGAGTTTCAAATGACCAGATATCTTTAATTGGGATGAATTGTAACAACTTATTGAGTGAGGTATATTTTTTGTTTCAATATTATAAAAAATTTTAATTCATGTTCTGTATTATATAATCTTTAAACTATATTAACATTAGGTTTCTCACATTTGTTGAATAGGAGGCTTAGATAATCTCCACAGTTTTTTTCCAAGTATAAAATTGTATGAAGCCAAATCTGTGCTCTGCATTGAAGCAGATTTGAAATAAAAATTCTGAAAATTTTCCTTAAGTGATACAATCCTATAAAGGAATATTACTAAGCAGATATTTTTGCTTATAGGAAATTACTATATATTTGCTTTTGTATAACTATAAATTATGATGTGTCATAAAAGCAGCCTGTAAGTAGAGCTCAGTAGAGTCCTTCATAGTTTAGTTTAGCACCCAACACTCTAGCATTAACAGTGTTTCAAGAAATAATGTAGTATTCCTGAATGTCAACTGTATCTGATTCTAATATTGTCAGGGTCTCTATTGTCCAGCTCACAGTAAATAAAATGACTTTGAGGTGTGGACAAAGATTGGCTTGAAATGAGTCATGGTTATAGAATATACAGGTCTTAGTAGTAGCCTTTTGTGACAAGTATGACCTAAACTACATCAAGCACAGATGTCAGGGTCTACGGGCAGTCTGCTGGGATTAATTAGGACTTCAATCTCTCTAATTCCCTAAACGGCTGTTATTAGTTCAAGTTATATACAAAATTGTTATTTTCCTGTTAGATCTGCCACATGGGTGGTAAATTTTCAATCATTAAATAGATACTGCATATCTGGTTATGCATCAAAGAATGCAGTAGATGGAGTAATGAATATAGAAGCTAAATGACATGAACCTTAGGAATTTAAAATAAAAGTAGATTAAGTACACTGATTTTCCTCATGTAGAAAATCAGACATCATACATTTCCAACATTTGTGTTTTAAGATGAAACTGGATTAAAGCTATTAGGGTATTAGGTGCTTTCAGTTAACATTTGTAGTAAATGAGAAACAGTTAGGCTTTATTTTGTTTTATGCCGAGTGTCAGTGGCTGTTAATTAGAAAGAGTAAATCAGGAGCCAGGAAACTTGGATAGTAATTATGGCACTGCCTTTGAGTGAGTCACTCAATGCACATGGGCTTGGATTTCTTAAGCAGCATAGGACTATATTCAAGTTATAGGACTGTATTCAAGGACTGTATTATTTTTTTAAAGATCCTAACCAGCTCGGAAAGATTATGAGTTATCTCCAAATAAAGGATTTTGCTTTGACTATGAATTAGTTGTGTTGTTTGAAAGAGAGTTGAGTTTTTAATTGAATGAGTTTCGTCTTTCTACCAAATAGTTTTCTCTCTGACCCTCACATTCACCAATCCAAAAAAGTGAATACTGGACTATGTTAAGGAAACTACTTTTGGCATACATCATATTCATCATAGAAAATCCTGGATAATCATGATGTAGAACATATCTTCATTGGGTGCCTGGCTTGTAATTTTTTAACACATAAAATGATCCTTGCTAAGGCAAACTGAAGTTTGTTTCTTGAAGAATGTACTCTTCCCAGATGTAAAATTTTTTAAAGAGATAAACACAAAATAATAATTACTTTTGTCTCCCCCCCTCCACCCATCCTCATTGAACAGGAGGAGCAATTATGAAAATTACCTTTTTCAGTTACTCTAGATTTCTAAATTTAGGGTTTTAGAAAAGCCCTGATATATGGAGACATGGATTTTTATAGAGAGCCATAAAATAAAAGGCTTGGATAAAATGATTTTAAAAGACCAGGGAGGAATTTTCTAAGGAAGAAATTCAGCTGAAAACTCCCAGTTCTAGTAAAAAGACTTTTTTTTTTTAACTTGTGCTATTTATTTAAGATGCAGGTATGTATTTATGAACAAGTAATCTTACCTCTTTGGACCTGTTTCCTTACCTGTGAAATAAAAGGAGCAAGGATAACACATTTTGTGAGTGACACATTTGCAGTATGGCAATTTAACTACCTAGAAACTTATAGGTAATATTATAGTTTTGTTGACATACTACTTTGTTTCCTTACTGAATAACAAAGAAAAAGTATACAGAAGAGTAAGCAATAGGTTCCATTGTGTGTTTGATGCTTGCTTGCCTCTCTGCTTATAACTACTAGAACTAAAGCTCCCACATGGTAAAGACCATGCAGCCAGACCCCGAGTTTCTGTTCTTTCTCCCCTACATCAATGGCAACAGAGGAGGAAACACAAGGGATCTGAGCCTCACGACATGTTTTTTTGATGTGGAGAACTGGACAGCTGACAGACATGCTTCCAGTTTCTGGCTGAAACTGAAGCATTTGTCAGACCCGCTGGCCAAGTCTCTGGGTCTTAGTTTCACTATTTTCTCTCCAAAGAGAACTGATGCTCAAAGGAACTCTTCATGTTTCTCAGTCCCTGTCTTGAACTCTAAGTGTAAGAGAGCAGAAGATAGAGGAATGCCTTATTAGAATATAAGAGGGTAGCAGAGCCAAAGTAAAAGCAAAATTAACATGTATAGAATGCCTACTGTTTTCCAAGTACTGTTGAAAAACGTAATACCTATTTTCTACTTGAAATCAGTAACAATTCAGTAAAGTGTATTATACCTCACATTTTATAAGAGGCTCAGAAGGTTAACGTTCAGTTCCCTAGGATCATGAAGGTAATGACTGGTAAGAGCCATAATTTGAACCTGGGACTTCACCCCACAGTATCCTGCTACCACATGTCAATAATATATGCACTTCAGTTTATAGGAATTTAATCTTTTCAACATAGGGATTTTAAATCTTAAAAAAGGCAGACTTTTGTATTATTGAGGAAAACAATTTTCAGTTCGGTAAAGCAATATAAGATCTTTTTTGAGGCTTTCTGGTTTGCTTTGATTTACCTATAATCATCCAAGTGTTACGTTAATGTCAGAACTTAGCTGAGGTGTTTGGGAATCTGAAATACTTCAAAATGAATATAAATGTGTTTCCCCTGCCATCAATAGAAATGTTTTGCTAACAATATCATAAAATCTTTTTTAAATTTGCCATAAACATTTGGACTTTTGAATTTTACTTCAGAGCAATGATATTTATGTCATCTGAAATTTAAATTTCATAGACAAGAGAAGAAAGGAAAATGGAAGCAATTCTGCAAGCTTTTGCCAGATTGGAAAAAAGAGAGAAAAGAAGAGAACAAGCTTTGGAAAGGATCAGCACAGCCAAAACTGAAGTTAAAACAGAATGTAAAGATGCACAGATTATTAGTGATGCTGAAGTTATTCAGGTATTATTATTCAGATCCAGTTATATTTTCACCTTTAAACACTAATAAAATTTGCACACCCAACTTAATTACATTTATAAAGAATTTTTAATGTCTGATAATAGCCTTTCTTTTAAAAAAACTTATTTTGAGAGGGGGGAAGGCAGGGAGAAAGAGAGGAAGAGAAACATCAATGTGTGTGAGAAACATCAGTCAGTTCCCTGTTGCACGTGCCCCCACTGGGGACTGAACCTGTCACCCAGGCATGTGCCCTGACTGGGAATCAAACCTGCGACCTTTCTTTCAATTTGTAAGATGACCCCAACCAGCTGTTACAACAGAAATAATAGGGCTGGTGTTAGCCTGTCAATAGCATTTTTCAAATCCTATGAGAATTCAGACTTGAGACATAAGACTGCTTGTTTTGTTTTTCAGAGTAAGAATATTTTTAATTATATCAACTTAGTATATGTTGAAGTTCATAAGTTTGGGGAAGTTAGCTTCTGAAATACATTAGTGCTGTTAGAGTTTAACTTCTCACTTATGTAAGCATAGTGTTAAAAGTTCCATTCTGTTGTATTTTGAATTAGGAACAAGCAAAAGAAGAAACTGCTAGCAAGCCAACTCCTGCCAAAGTGAATAGAACAAAACAGAGAAAAAGTTTTTCTCGCAGTAGGACTCACATTGGACAGCAGCGTCGGAGACACAGAACTGTCAGCATGTGTTCGGATATCCAGCCATCTTCTCCTGATATAGAAGTTACTTCACAACAAAATGATATTGAAAATACTGTACTTGCAATAGAGCAAGAAACTGAAACTGCACTTACAGAAATAATTACTGAATCTGAAGTTCCAGCACTTAATAAATGTCCTACAAAGTACCCCAAAACAAAGAAGGTATGAATCCCAATGAACGTAAGAACTATTTCCTAACACCTGTCTTATGTTAAATATGTAACATCTCATAAGAAAGAGGCATAGTTTTTATACTTTTTAGCTAAGAATGAGAATTGCAAAACTATACAATCAGTTAATATAAACATTTGCATTACTGTTATGGAAGCAGTGATAATACTGAGTCTGTCAAGGCTTGGTTTTACTATTGCAATTCAGGATTTCTTTAAATAATTTTGCCTACCCTTTGTACTAAATTTACACTTACCAGAAGTAACTGGTTTTAGATGTTATTTCTTTTTGGGGTCTTTGTTTTTTTAATATATATTACATGCAGATTATAAGAATTAAATGTGAAGAAGTTCTGGATTTCCATAGAATATACTAAGAACATTAAAATTTATAAGAAAGAATAGTTTTGGACCAATTAATACAAAGATCTTTGAAAACTTACTGTCAAATTTAATGAAGCAGTTATGGGAAACTATTTACTGAAAACCAACCTGAGTATAGAAATAACAGAACATCTTTTGTGAAGCTTCTGGGTTTTTTTTTTTTTTTTCCATTTTCAAATAGAGTACAGTAGACTGGATAGAGCAGAGAGATAGATAATAAATGTATCCTCATACACTTCTGTATCAAAATACTTTCAAACTTGTCTTTGTTCTTAACAAATTCAGTACTTTGTAGGTACTACGAAACCATGAGGAGTATACTTAGTAAAACATCTAGAGTGAACCCTGGAGTACACTTTAATGGTAGGCCAGAGGGTTAGTTGGAGATAAGATCTAAACACAGTTCTGTTTCATTTGAAGTTTGTGTTCTCCTTACTGTCTCACAGATCATGGTCAAACCAACCATTACTTGTGTTGACAATGAGCAGTTATTTTTACCCACTTTTGAAGGACAAAAAGTAACAGAAAATTTTCTTTGTGATTTTGATTAGTGGAAGGAAAACTCATGTTTAAAAAAGAAGCTACTTTCTTGATTAGTTATAATATCATCCCTGCTTGTTAATTATTACCCAACTAAATGATTAGGAATTTAAATAAATTTATAGCACCACAGTCACACACCTTTAATCAGTAGTGATTGTCAATGCTGACAGCTTTTTTTTTTTTTAATGTATATGCACTAGTCTCATCTGGAGATTCTAATGGGCAGCCAAGTAGAAAAGCACCACCCCAAATGAGAATTTTCTAACAAAGCAATGTAAATTTTATACCTATAATAGAAGCAGTAACAAACCTAAATTTTGTGTTTATAAGATGGTGCTGAAGTGTCTTAGATTTTACTGTTTTATGAAAGTTACTGTATATTTTGTGTGAAAAAAAATTAGGATTAAGAGTAGTGGTAACCAAGGAAATGTACAGTGACGTTGATTTTGGGGGACATCATTTTAGGCAACACATTCATTTCAAATTGTGTATTAGAATATCGTATTGGAGAATCTGTATAGTGATCCAAATTTTTCTCTTCTCTAGCACTTGGTCAATGAGTGGTTAAGTGAGAAGAATGAGAAGACAGGAAAACCTTCAGAAAGCCTTTCAGAAAGGCCTCTGCGCATAACCACGGATCCTGAAGTGTTAGCTACACAGCTTAATTCTCTACCAGGTCTCGCGTACAGTCCCCATGTGTACTCTACTCCAAAGCACTATATTAGATTTACTTCACCATTCCTTTCAGAAAAAAGGAGAAGAAAAGAACCTACTGAAAACATTTCGGGCTCATGCAAGAAGGTAAACTTTTTTGGGATATAAAAATCTGTGATGAGCCCAATGTCAGTCTCATTGCTCACTACTATTCCTGGTAGTGAAACGGCTTTTGGAATCAGCTCTACAGTCATAGGCTATATAAACAGTGACAAATCAATTTCTTCTCATTTATTGCTTAATGTATTTCAGCGATGGTTGAAACAAGCTCTAGAAGAAGAAAACTCAACAATTTTACATAGATTTAGTTTATCCTGTCAAGAAAGATCCAGAAGTCCTACAGTCAATGGTGAAAATAAAAGTCCATTACTATTAAATGAAAGCTGTTCCCTTCCAGGTACCATTTTTTCAGTGTTGTTTTAATGTGAAGAATATGGCCAGATGTGTATTATATAAACAGGCATATTCCAGTTATTATGATATACTTTACAAAAGAAGCAGTTTATTACATATGTTTTCATTTCTGTCCTCTAACCTTTTGGATGAAGATAGGCATGAAAGCCTTAATTTGCAGTACCATTAATGTTGGAGCTAATGGTTGAATTTTTGGACTATATTTGACTTTTGGGTTGGCTGCTTTTCAGATTTAAAAAGTAAAAAGGATTCTTACAAATCAGTTAAATTAACATCTCTACTTCTAAGATTTCTTAGAGACCCCGTAGACCTGTAAGCCTTCTGGCAAGATAATGCATACTAACAGTAAAATTAATTATTTACTAAGTTGGGGGGGGTAGGGAGAGAGTGCTTCATATTAGTAATATATTTAAAAACCCTGAACTTGTTTGGGGATGAAAGTCATCATTATTACTATTGTTGAAGTTTTGATCTTCATAAGAAATACCAACAGTATTATTTCTTATAAATTCTTTCACCCAACAGATTTAACTACACCACTAAAAAAACGAAGACTTTATCAGTTGCTAGATTCTGCTTACTCAGAAACCTCCACACCCACTCCTTCACCTTATGCTACACCAACTCACATAGATATTACGTCCACGGACCCATCATTTGCCACTCCTCCACGAATAAAATCAGATGATGAAACTTGTAGAAATGGTTATAAGCCCATATATTCACCAGTTACCCCAGTAACTCCTGGCACACCAGGAAATACCATGCACTTTGAGGTGAGAAATTTAAAGAAAAAAAAATTAACCCATGGGGATGGGAATGTTTTAATAGCTTGTATTTTCTGACTTTAATAACTGGTTTAGTGAAATTAGAGTTTTTAAGAAACTAAGAAAATTTAGAGCATACAGTTATATAAATGTTAACTTTTTTGTTTACTAAAATGAATGTAATTTTCATCTTATTGATACAGAGGTCAGACTCAGTGACTGTATATCAAATTGACCTTAAAGCAAATAATCTTATGATAAATGGAAATAAAGCTTAAAACCAAAGTTTATGTACTAGTTTCTCATTTTGTTTTCATTTCTACAAATATCAAGGATTTAGTTACATATTTTAACTTTCAATTGTAATTATTTCTTTTTATATAGAATATTTCTTCCCCAGAAAGTTCTCCAGAAATTAAGAGACGCACTTATAGTCAAGAGGTAAGGGGTTGTTATTCAAGTATTCAAAAAGGTTATTTAAATTGGCGATTTTTCCTTAATATCGTTACTCTGCTTTAATAATTAGTATCAATCTCAAGATGTGGTTGTGTAACTTTTTTTTTTATTCTGTAAACAGGGATATGACAGACCTTCAACCATGTTAACATTGGGGCCTTTTAGAAATTCTAATTTAACTGAACTGGGTCTGCAAGAAATAAAGACTATTGGTTATACCAGCCCTAGGAGTAGGACTGAAGTGAACAGGCAGTGCCCTGGAGAAAAGGAATCTGTCTCAGACCTTCAACTGGGGCTTGATGCAATCGAGCAAACTGCCTTACATAAAAGCATGGAAACACCTACACACGACAGGACTGATTCTAACAGCCAACTGGAATCTTCTCACTCTGGACGGGGTACAATATATTCTTCCTGGGTAAAGAGTCCTGACAGAACAGGCGTTAACTTCTCAATAAACTCTAACTTGAGGGACCTGACACCCTCACATCAGTTGGAGGTTGGAGGAGGCTTCCGAATAAGTGAGTCAAAGTGCCTGATGCAGGATGATACTAGAGGCATGTTTATGGAAACACCTGTGTTTTGTACTTCAGAAGATGGGCTTGTATCTGGTTTCGGACGGACTGTTAATGACAATTTGATCGACGGAAGTTGCACTCCCCAGAATCCACCACAAAAGAAAAAGGTTACAAATTTAAAGATTTATAGTCCTTTTAATAGTGTTTTTTTTCATTCTCCTCCTGAGGGTAATAACTAGCTTTTATATGTATTATGTAAGGCATTCATATGGTTATTCAAGTTGAATTTTTGATATGTACATTTTTAAACCTTTTGTAAATGTCCAGTTAATTAGAAAATGTCAGCAGAGAAGTAAAACACTGTAGCCATGTGGAAAATTTCTTACAATGAGCATGGTTTCAGAGATCAAAATCTTGAGATGATTATTTTAACCAAAAGAGTAATCCCTACCAAATAAACAAAGTTGTATAATATTTGTGTTACCTTTATTTTACATAGAATAGGTAGTCTTGCATAAAAAAATGCCTCTTTCCACAGTATTACTTGTATTTTGAATAAGTATTATATAAATAATTCCCTGACTTACCACCATCATTCATTTGGCATACGTAGCAAGACAATTAGAATGCCTTATTTCAGAGGAATGGGAGAAACTACAACACATATTTTATTTGTTAATAGGCTTATTGCTTTATAAGTCAAAGAATTTTAGTGATGTGTGCTTTTAATTTTTATAACAGAGTCCAGTTGGCAACTTTGTGGGAAGCAATGTAGTATAGTGGAAAGAGCACGGGCTTTCAAGTAAGACCTAGGTTCGAATCCCGGCTCCAACACTCACCAGCTGTGTGACCTTGAGTGAGTGAGTTACTCAATTTCCTCATCTGTAAAATGGGGATGATAATATACCTATTTCATAGGGTTGTTGTGAGGATTAAATGAGATAATGTATGTAAATCATTAAATATAATGCCTGGCATATAGCAGGCATTTGATAATTATTATTATTGTTATTTGTTCAAAATCAAATTATTTTACATAATTTTCCTAATATAAATGTAGTAATTCTCTTTATAAAGAATAGATTGACTAACCTATAAAACAAGAATAAAAGATTTCCTTTTCTTTATCTTTCTTAAGGTTTCTCTATTAGAATACCGTAAAAGACAACGTGAAGCTAGGAAAAGTGGCTCTAAGACAGAACACTTTCCATTGGTTAGTGTATCACCTCAAGCAAGTGGAAACTTGAGCAACAATGGTGATGGGTGTGCCACCAGGAGTGAAAATGGGGAGCAGATAGAAAGCACTGCTGGCCTACCTTTACCAACACCAGCTACAGTTTATAATGCTTCTTCAGAAGAAACCAGCAATAACTGTGCAGTTAAGGAAGTTTCTGCCACTGAGAAGAATGAACCAGAAGTTCAGTGGTAAGCCTGTTTAAAAAACTAATTGGTAACTTGAAAACTACAAGTAGAATACCTTATAATTAAAATAGTCTTCATTATGTAAATATTTGAAGTATGCTATTCTGAAAAGAACAAGGTTTTGTTAATGTTTTTCTCTTAAAGATAAGCAAATAGAGGTTTACGGACATAATTTTCAAAAATCCTCTTCCAGTTACACATTTGTCTGCGTTGTTAAAGGTCCATTGTGTTTACTCCTGGACAGTTTTCACATAAAGATTCCTCTCCAAAGAACCTTTATCATAGTCTATATCTTGTAGTTTCTTTACCAATTACCTTGAAAGAACCAAGTATAGTGTTTCTTCAGTAGGAGCAGGTGGCTGTAGGAGGGTCTTGACAAAGGGCAGGAGACCACATTCACTTTGCTCCTTGGTCCCCCCTTGCCCCTGGGAGCTTCCTGCTGACTTTACGATTCAGACACAAGGTAATTTGTACAGTATATTTGGTAACCTGAAGTGACATTCTGAATGTTAATACACTCCCCTCCAACGCCCCCTGCTCCTTTTCACTAAGAAATTGATTAAAACAAAGGAATAGAGTCTGAGTACCTCAAATAAATGAGGAGAAAATCTCAGTTTTGAAAGCTGTTAAGGGGGTGGGAGGTACTGTTTTCAAAGCTGAACACCAAAGTTTTTTCCCAAAAGAACAAAAAGTCTTGCTCTAAGAGGGCATGTTTTGACCATCAAGGACAAAGAATAATCTAACTATCAGTAGCTTCTTTGAATTAATGATATTTTATTTGAAAGGACTGCCTCAACTTCAGTGGAGCAGGTGAGAGAAAGGAGTTACCAGAGAGCTTTACTTCTCAGTGATCACCGAAAAGATAAGGATAGTGGTAAGTGAGCTTGTTCTGTTGCCAAAAAGTGGAGTCAGCTAATCACTGTGCACCCTCGTTCTTTGCAGTTCTAATGTTCTCTTTGGGTGTGCTTCTGCTTCATCTCTAGGGGGAGAATCACCATGTGTCCCATGTTCACCGAGTCATGTTCTGTCTTCACCTTCATCTCATTCAAATCACATTCCCCAGTTGCAACCCAAGGGCCCAGTCCCTTCTTTCAGTGAACTAATGGAAGGTCAGTACGCAGATGACCTATCAGGGTTGTGGTTTTAAGTCAGAAAGGAGAGGGTCTTTATAAAAAGTTGGTTTGAATAGTAGAATGCACAGTGCTTCATAGTGTTAGTAAAAAGGCAATTTAACACTTACTATACTTTTGGAAAAGTATAGTTTTTTGGAAAATTTCATGGAACTTTGCACTTAACTTATACTTTTTTCTGCTTTACAGATCCTGATCCTGAAAACCTAGAACCCATGACTGTAAATGAATGTCCATCCCCAGATATTTCTCAAAATACTTGTAAAAGCCCTCCAAAAATGAGCAAGGTAATAACATTGACCTTCGAACATGGCCATTCAGAAAAGTGGATGGTAACATGCACACAGATTTTTCTGCTGTGTTAAATAATCAGTTTGTAATTTCTGGACACTTTTCCTGTTAATATTTGATTAAATTTTCTAATGCTGTAAATGTACTTCAGTAGATTTACATTTTCTCCAAGAATACTACCCCTATTTTATTGCTATTTAGGAAATTCATAGTCTTTTCATGAAATTCTCTAAAGATTACATTCATTTAAAATAAATGCTTTCTCCATCCTGGATCATGAAGATGTGATCATTTGTGAAAGATGTTACAACCAGAATGGTTTGGGGGGAATAGCTTTATTTACCCTAACCAATTTATCATAGGTTGGGTGTAGAGGTTTCAGTCATAGAATTGAAACTTGGTAAGTGTTTAGAGTTATTAGAGTCATTAGAGTTCTTCCACAGTTAAGTCCCCAAAACAGGTATCATTGCTGAGGGGAAAAAAGCAGGTTAAATTTAAAGATCATTATTTCCTTGTCTTAAATAAAAATTAAACCAGGAAAATTCAGTTAAAGCCTATTTATTACTATAACTTCTTGAATTACCTAAATATCCCAATCCTCTATAATTAACAAACTTCAATATATTTTATAAAACTGTTTCTTAAAGTTTATGTAAATAGTTTATATGATTTGTTTTTCTTTTCATAGCCTGGTTCACCGGGACCTGTAATTCCTGTTCAACCACATGGGAAAATACTCACAAAATCAGATTCCCAGTGGGAGGCAACAGGTATTGTGGCAGAAGCTGAGAATGGTGTTCACCTGAAAACAGAACTCCAACAAAAACAGCTATTAAATAATACCCAAGCACTTTCAAAGAATCATCCTCCTCAGCCACTTGCTCGTAATTCATCTGAGCAGCTTTCACAAAAGCTGTCCTCTGCACCAGTGAAGTTGCACTGTCCTCCATCACCTCATGTAGAAAACCCTCCAAAGTCATCTACGCCTCATACCCCTGTCCAGCACGGTTATCTTTCACCAAAGCCTCCTTCACAGCAGTTAGGATCTCCCTACCGGCCTCACCATTCACAGTCACCTCAAGTTGGAACACCTCAGCGAGAGCCTCAGAGGAACTTTTATCCAGCAGCACAGAACCTTCAAGCCAACACTCAGCAGGCAACTTCCGGAGCGTTATTTACACAGACACCCTCAGGACAATCTTCGGCAACCTATAGTCCGTTTAACCAACAAAGTCTGAACAACACAGCACCACCCCCTCCACCCCCTCCGCCTCCTTCTTCTTCCTATTATCAAAACCAGCAGCCCTCTGCAAACTTTCAGAATTATAATCAGCTTAAAGGTAGTCTTTCCCAACAAACTGTGTTTACATCAGGACCAAATCAAGCACTTCCTGGCACCACAAGCCAGCAAACAGTTCCAGGACACCATGTCACTCCAGGGCATTTTTTGCCTTCTCAGAACCCTACTATTCACCATCCAACTTCCGCTGCTGTTGTCCCACCCCCTCCTCCACCTCCACCTGCTCCAGGACCACACCTTGTACAACAGCCAAGTTCCCATCAGCAACACTCTGTAGCACATGTAGTAGGGCCTGTTCATGCTGTCACCCCTGGGTCACATATTCATGCTCAAGCTGCTGGACACCATTTGCCACCACCCCCTCCACCTCCTGGTCCTGCCCCTCATCACCATCCACCACCCCATCCTTCCACAGGACTCCAAGGTCTACAAGCACAACACCAGCATGTTGTAAATTCAGCACCACCCCCCCCACCACCTCCTCCGCCTTCCAGTGTTTTGGCTTCTGGGCATCATACCACATCAGCTCAAGCCTTACACCATCCACCTCATCAAGGACCTCCACTTTTTCCTTCAAGTGCTCATCCAGCTGTACCACCGTATCCCTCACAGGCTACACATCACACCACTTTGGGACCGGGAGCCCAACACCAGCCTTCTGGAACAGGGCCACATTGTCCATTACCAGTCGCAGGTCCTCATCTCCAGCCCCAAGGACCAAACAGTATTCCAACACCTGCTTCAGGGTTCTGTCCTCATCCTGGCTCTGTGGCTCTGCCACATGGGGTTCAAGGACCTCAGCAGGCATCTCCAGTGCCTGGACAGATTCCAGTTCACAGAGCACAGGTGCCACCAACATTTCAGAACAATTACCATGGTTCAGGGTGGCATTAAAATGGACTCCCAAAAACATTTTTTAAAAATGTTCCTGTAAGATAAACTGTATATTTCATATGTACCTGTTAAGGTACTTTTTAAAGCTTGTACATGAAACTTTGTATTAAAACAAATGAAAAACAAACACCAGTGCTCTTTCATTGTATCTTTCCCATTTTTGCCTTTTCAGATTCCTTTAAAAATGTGCTATTAAGCCAGTATTAGGTATCTTTATTTTGTAAGCAAACATTCCAGCTGTTTTCCTGGCAGAATTGATGCTACATTCTGTTGCAGTTAAATTCATTTAGTAAATGTTTTCTATATTATTTTATACATATGCATTAAGTACAGAGCTAAGCAATGGCAGTATGAGGATTTTCTTTTTTTCCTTCAGCAATTCTGTGAGTGCATCTTAGATATGAAAAATGCAATACAAATTTTTATAGTTTGGTGTGAACATGGCTCTTTTTGTTTTATCAGTTATTTGCAAGCAAAATGTAATTTAATGTATAGATGATTTTTAATGTCTTCTGACAAACTGTAAATACTGCATTTCCTTTGCGTATATAATTGCTTACAGCTTTTTTCATTTGATATATAGCATTGTACATATTACAAGTCTTTGCAAAACTGTGTGATCTTTGTGAAAGTAGTACAGTATATGGCCTTTAATTTTTTTTATTTTAAATATACTGTCACACTGAAGCACTGGTTGGGCATTTTAATTCATGTTAATAAATCACAATTATGTCAGTTTTACCAAATTGTCTTGTATAGCTTCTGAGATTGGGGTCTGTTTAAGCAAGTGCTTTTTTATGAAAGTTTTCTTTTTTTGGATACAGTTTATAAGTAGCCTTCCATTTTCTTTAGCAGCTACTACCTCAGTTGGACTGTAGCAAGATCAGGAGGCAGTAAGGACTGTTGTGTAATGTCCCTGCTTGTCATTCCTGCAGGAGCAAGAAACATAGGAAACATGTAAATGCTCCATATGTCTGCCCTCATGCAAAATGAACCCATACCCTTAAAGCATCACACAAGATATAGTTATACATCTCAATTTACACCAACTGTTTGACAATATGGAGTACCTGTCTAAATACACGGGAACATCTAATTTGTATGTTTTAAAACATGTCCTGTTGGTTAATCAAAATTGTTTAAAACCTTAAATTAACATTTACTGTCTAGCTATGACATCTGAAAAAGACATTTAAAAAATTTGGGTATACAAAACTGAAGTGTAAAGGCATTATTCTTAGATCTTTCAAGTGAAATGAAAATGGCCTCACAAGTGAATTTTACTGCTGAAATATAAAATGTTAGTAATTTTGGTAAAATAAAAAAATTCTTTTGTCCTCAGGAGGATTAAGTATAACTAATAGTAATGGCACTATTTGTGAACACTTTTTTCATCATCCAGTTACTTGACACAATTTTGCACAGTATACAAATACTGTGCACTGGAGAAGAAAAAAGTCAACAGACTAAAATGACTAGGATTTGGCAGTAATGTAAGTTATGTTTTACACTTCAAAGCTTCATTTCCTTTTGGAAATTAGCCTATGATAGTACATTAATACAGCTGCATTTAGGGATCAATCCTAATCAGCTTCAAGTTTTAAAAGAATGTGGGTTAACCTTACCATCATTGCCTTTATCAAACAAAAGTCTACTTTATCAAAAGAAGCACTTGGCCAAAAGGAAATGGCTCCATATCATCCATCCTGATAGTTTCTGACACTACAGCTAAGTTAAGCATAGTGAAGTATCAATATTCATCTCTTTAAAGGATTTATTCCTCACAAATTTGCCTACTATATAAATAATATATGCAGAATCTCTTCTGTTAACTGCAGATTTTTATTTAATTCTTTGACTCCATAATACTGTCCTTTACCTCAAGTACTGGCCTTTACCAAAAATTAAAGTTAAAAATATTCATGGAAGAAAAAAAAGTGGAATTTAAGAATTTCGACTGTTCATACAAATGGAAGCTCTCTACCTCTGTAGGAAGCAGTACTTAGTTAATTACATATGATCCAGGCACAGGCAGAAGCAGGTTAATAAATCAGTTTTCACCTAAAAATTATGCTTTTTTGAAGCTCTTATATCCTCCTTTTCTCTGCCTTTGGGCAATTCTAATTTCCAGACAGTCAGCTTCTGAACCTACTATAATCACATACATGATCCACTGCTTGTCATTTCCATGAAGACTCCACATGGACTAGAGGAAAAGATAGAACATTCAACTAAAATCACTGGACTGGCTATAGTGTTTTTCATAACTAGCAGTTCTCACTTAGCTTATATGCATTATCATTAAGCCACCAAGAATCTGCTAAAAACCATACTATACCTAATACAAATGTATATTCCTTATAGAACAATTGGTTTTTACATTGTAAACTAGTTAGGCTATTTTATCATAAAGGACAGATCTTACAAAATTCATAACAGTTTATTTTCTAACAGCTGAAACTGCATTAGATTAATTTCATTCAAGTGTGCTATAGCCCTGATAAAATTCTTTAGAGATTTACAGAAGACATAAAATATACTCTGTGGGTCTTATAAGAATGGTTCCAGTGGAAATGGTAGTCACCATCTGTCATAGAACCCACATGGTAACTCAAAGCCTCACTAGAAAAACTTAGAAGCACAATTCATAAATGAGGGTATGTATGATCCACCTCACACTGACATGTGATACAGTGCTAACTCCAAAGAGGACTATGTGTCTTATTCCCTCACAGTGAACACTGTTAGAAAATTTATAATGCTCAGTGTAATTAATGTTTTTCATAAAACAAATGAAAAAGGATCGTTGAAATTCTAGGCATTAAATCTATATACTACAGCATTTTTTCTAAATCCACATTCTATATCCTTGTAAGACAATGAGTAATTTCCTTGTATAAAGCCTACTTCTCATGTTACAGAACTACATTTCCTGCAGTGATAGTGCTGGTATTTCCTTTAGTTTTGGGTACACTACACTGAATGGATAGTAAATGTTGGTTCTATCGATTCAAATACAGGCCAATGACCAAGGCAATGTCTGGAAAAAAAACCTGAAAACACTTTAATTTTTAAAACAACCGCAAGCACCTCAAACAATGGATTGTTGTTACAACACTTGTTATCTTTTCACAATCTAGTTATTGCAAAGGCATATGGATAAATTGTTAATGGACAAAGTCAAGAAAAAGGAGGCACCTTAATAAATGTAAAATTAAAAAAACAACAACTGGCAGTCAATCCACTGACTCCTAAAAGAGGCTAAATATACCTTTTTGTATTACATTCTAAAATTGTATTGCCTACTATGGTTTGTGTCTTGGATTCTACAATTTTAAGGAAACGCATAAACAAAATTGTGTGCAACCTGCGAAGGGAAATCATTTTCTCAACTTCAGTGCATAGAAAGACAACCAAAAAGCTAGTAAAATTGGCTATAGTTACACACAAAAATGCCTATGGAATGTATGCGCTCACTGTTACCTCCAAAGTGTGCGTTAGTGTTCTTTCTGCCCATTGTGCACTGAAAATTGTATATACCATACCTTGGTTCTAGACAAATATGAGCAAGATTTTCCAAAAAATATATATATATTTTCATTCCACACACCAAACGTATTTCTCTTGTCCAGTTTAATCTATGTAGACTTTAACTTACAGTGTTTGCAGGAGGCAACACCACATGGTACCGGGCCATCTCATTTTTAAAGGGGAATTTCTCTTTTCTTTTAAAAGTACTTTTAAAATATGCAAAAATAGGAAGGGGAATGCTAAACTATAATACATACTTCAGAGTGGGAAGTATGTTTTTTCCTTCTTTAAAATGCCATATAAGGAATGACATAACCCAGAGCCACTTTGTTTAAAATCCCATGAAAAAGGACTGTTACGGAATGAAAAGTTTGTACAACTCCTTGGAGCTAAGTCTGCTACATGCAACTTAGGCTACAAAGCACTCAAGACTTGGTAGCTTTTCTGAAATTGGAATTCCCATCCTATATTTAATGGAAATTAACATTTACAGGGTGCATTTACATACACTATAATACAGGAATGATGTCCCTTTGCCAGAAGATAAAATTGTACATTTCCTTGCTATTTCTTGGTTCCAACTTGATAATTTCTTAAGATTGTAAATTATATAGTATTAGGCTAAAATATTTCTTCATAAATAGTTACAAAACCTGCCAAAACACAAGGGGGAAAGTTTTGTCGTTCAAAAAAACCCCTGACATTTGAATGTCACACAACACAAGAAACAATGCTTAGAGACGTGTTATTGTTTCCAGAAGAAAGTGGATCAGTAAACTACTAAGCTGAAGACAAAGGACTACCCTTCCCCAGGATCACAGTGCACAAAAGCAGAATGTCAAACAACAGTACCTCAAAGCAAAATAAAGGTCTGAGGATGAAGCCAGCTCACTTGTAATCCTGTTAAAAGAATGAGAGTCACCATTTAGGTCCAATGTACTGGGAAACATTTGCTAGCTCAGAATGCTGTATTTGTAGAATCTGCTAAGAATTCAACCAAGGGTGCCGAAGGCATTCGCCAGCTGAAGCGCGTTTTTCAGGAACCATTTCTAACATTGGAATCAGGAAATCTGTAAACTGTGCAGCATCTTCATGGGGCCACCCATACTTTTCCACAAGTACATCAAAGAGGCTCCAGGGCTTCAGCTTGGTGATGTGCCGCAGTTCTCCTACAGGGAAGAAACAGGCACTGTCAAGAGAGCTCCAAATCTGCATTTCCCATGTTCATTCCAGGCAGGCTCTTTTCAACGAAGCAGATACCTACCTGCTCAACACTATGCAACAATAAAGCCAGCCAGCTTTTCTCCTCAAGAACCATTAAATGTATCACCAAGTGTGTTATATTTCAAGTAAGCTCGTCAAATGTAATTAAATAGGCACTGACTTAAAAGGGCTAGTTCATTCACAAAAATTCTAGGTTTCTTTAAATAAGCAGAGCCCAGGATGTTTTCATTCACAAAGACTGAGGCACTCCCACTCCAGCTTGGTATCCTTTGCAACTTGCAAATTCTTTGGACCACTATTTCGCATGTTACCATGCAAAGAAAAAGGAATCTTTTCCTCTAGAACAGGCTATTTGAGAGAACTTCCTGTGATGCTAGAGATGCAGAACTTCATCTGTTCTGTCCAACAGGGTAGCTGCTCCCTCTGTGTGGCTTCTCAGTACTTGAAATGTGGTTGGTATGACTAAAGTTTTAATTCAAGTGTAAGTAGCCACAAGTAGCTAGTGGCAACTATACCAGACAGCACAGATCCATACCAACCTGAGTCAAATACCACTCATTTCTGCACATTGTAAAATCTAAGCTATCAGGGCATCAATGTGCAAACCTTGAAGTTACTCTTTTCAGAATGTGCTTAGCTGCAGTATATTATATATGTGACAGAATGACCAACAAGGCAGGAAATGGTTTGAAACTATAAAAGTCTTTTTCATAACAGGAGAAAAAGTTACCTTTTAGCCAAACTGCCATAGGATGTGTCATTATGAATAACTCATTTTCTCTGTTAGAAGTTTTTATAGGACACCCCTGCCCAAAGAGAAGCCTCATTGGGTGCCCCTCAGTGCCTGCCAAAGCAGCTTCCAAAGAAAGCTGCACCCCATTCCACATACCCTCTCGGGCCCAGAGCATGTCCTGCAACCAGCACAGAGCTGAAGCATGCCCAGCCCCCAGTGGGCACAGCCATGCGGGGGCCAGTTTCTCTCTCCACTTTCACCTACAATCTGACCAACACAGTGAATTTTCACAGTGATAGGCAGTAACAGAGACTCAGTTCTCTGCTTACAGGTCTTCTCGGGAGGCTTGGTTTGTTCTACCCACTTACTCAGCTCAATTTAGAAATACACTTTTCCTATAAAAGAACATCTCATAAAATTACAAACACAAAAGGAGAAATGACCTGTAATCCCAACCCACCAGGACTTTTTCTTTTGGCCTATACTCTTCCAATGTATGCGCTTATGAACTGCCATGTCTACTGAGTTGTAATCGTGATGTGCACAGAGTTCTGAATAAAAACATCTTTACAGAAAGTTTCTTGTTAAAGAAGCTGGTTATAAAATAAGCTTTCTGGCTCCAATGTGAGGCCTGGGGATGGAGTTAAGCTCAGCTTCCAGACTGCGGTCAGGCCTGGGTTTACAGTAGGGTAGTGGACCCGCCTTCCATGAGAACAAAGTCTGTGCAATCCCTGAATGTCCATTCCCTTTCCCCCACTTCTAGGAATCTGGCCTAAGGAAATAAAGCTGGCATCCACCACCCACCCCCAAAATATGCTCACTGCAAAATTATACATATGTTCAAAATTTTAAATGCTCAGTAACAGAAGAATGGTGGTTTGAAAAAAAACACAAGCAACCATGGTACACCCATTTGATGAATATTATTTACTACTACTAGATAATATGGGAGGAAATTTTGTGGTAAAATATTTGGTAGTAAAAGAAGTCAAAACTCTGTTCTACACACAATCACAACAGTGATCTTCAAAGTGCTCACTAAAGATATAAAGCAGGTGCCCCAAACACCAGCTTTATTATAAGGTTGTTTCTTTCTGCATTTTCTATAATGCAGCTCTATTGATTCTGTTGTTTTTAAAGATTTTATTTATCTACCTTCAGAGAGAGGGAAAGGGAGGGAGAAAGACAGAAACGTTGATGTATGAGAGATACATGGATCTGTTTCCTCTTGCACACCCCCAACTGGCCACCTGGCTGGCAACCCAGGCATGTGCCCTGACTGGGAATTGAATCAGTGGCTGGCACTCACTCCACTGAGCTACACGAGCCAGGGCTCTATTGATTTTATAGTGACTGTTCATCTCACCCAAGCAAGGATAAAGCAAACTGAGAAAGCTCTCACGTAACATGCTAAAACAAGCTCTCTAGGAAGAGAAGAGAGCTTTATTTATACTCATCTACTCTGACTTGGAATAAAGACCAGTACTTTTCAGGTTTGGGAATGAATGCAACTACTGAGAAGCACTATCTGCTCAGAACAACAAAGAAATGTAGTCCTGAAGGTGTCAGTTTTCACTAACTAAAATCCATCACGAGGCATGAAAGTATGCACAATCTTCAGTGAAGAGAGAAGTGGTTTACCCCAAAGATGACTTAAAATCTTCATAAGAATGATCTAAACAATTCAATTCTGAGAGGCTGTGAAAAACTATTGAGACCTAACTAGCACCACTATAAACTGACAAAAATATTACCCCAAACAACCTAAAATATCTAACATACTTTGACCAGGTAATCACACATAAAAAAACTATGCAAACATGCTGTCTAGAACAGGACAATATGCAAAATAATCCTAAACACCAGTAGGTACTGCATACATAATAACATTGCAATATAACAGAACACTGAATCGCCTCTGAAGAGAATATGTGGATTATGTGGACAGTTGGAAACAATACATAATGCCAAGAAAAAACAAAATAAATTTGCCTAGGCCCTATGATTGTAAGTGTACATTCTTACATGTAATTCAATGATAAGAAATGTGATCTTACAACTAGTTGAAGGGTACTTAAAAACAAAACCTAAGCCCCCAAACGTGTACACCTACCACTAGCACAAATGCCAAACCCAGGCTCATCTGACGAGCCAGGGCCTCGAGTCCCTTTACCAGCCCCAGCCCCTCGGATGACACACTAGAAACAGCAACCTGCACTACCACCGCTACTTACTATAAAAAATAAAGAAAGAAGATCAGTGGCTCCCTCACAAGGTAAAGAATTTTTGCCTTGACAATGTTTTCTCTTAGGAAAATAATACAAAGATTTGTTCTGCTGAAACAAATTTTGCAAGTATCCAGACACTTAATTGTGGCAGTCTGTGCTTTTTAAGCCATTTCCAGCCTTTCTCCCTTCCTCGCCATCAGCTCTCACACAAATGTGTACAAACAAGAGACTAACAAAGGTGCTCACCAGATGGGGGCCCTGCCACCAGTGCAGCCCTCAGCAGCCCCTGGGCTACGCTCTGGAGCAGGGTTACTTGGACAGGCCTCCGAAATGAGGAACTGGCCCTGGGGGAAGGCTCCTCCTCAGGAGCGAAGGCCTCGAGACTAAGACTGTATTTGCCATCCTAGATTATTAGGTTACTTTTTTAGGAAAAAGTTAAGCACTTCCACTATACATCTCGTAGATATTATTTTAAGAGATTTGTAAAGGGAAATATATTACTTTGCCCATGAAATGATAATATTCCACAATTAAACATACAAGCATTGAGGTTTCACACCACACATGGGGGACTACGAAGGCAAAGCCTGGTGCAGTGTTTAAGCAAATACTGGTAACTAGAGAAAACAACATAATATGAAATTTATTAAATTTCAATAGCACACACAGAAAGGAAACCTATCAGATAAATTTACTGGTACAAAGACACAAAACACAAAATTTGAACACATTCCTACAAAGTACATGTAGGTAAATACCTGAGTTCAGATTCTGTTTAAACTGTTATCTCCTCCACACACAAAATTTAACTCAAAATGGATCACAGACCTAAATGTAAGATCTAAAACAGAAAAGCCTTAGACGAAAACAGAATGAATCTTTGTGACCCTGAAGTAGGCAGCATGGTTCTTAGGTATGACATTAAAAGTACAGTAACCAAAAACAGGGAGAAAATTGGACTTCATCAAAATGAAAACTTTTGTATTTCAGTTGTCACACATGTGCATTCACATGTCCACACAAAAACTTGTACATGAATGTTCAAAGAAATATTATTAATAGCAGCTAGAAAGTGGAAACAACCCAAATGCCCATTAACTAGAAACCAAATACGGCTGGTCCACACAGGAATGAATGACGCACGGACGTGTTATTAAAAGGCTGTTATAAAAAGTTGGAACATGCCCTGGCTGGCGTAGCTCAGTGGATTGAGCACGGGCTGCGAACCAAAGTGTCGCAGGTTCGATTCCCAGTCAAGGTACATGCCTGGGTTGCAGGCCATGACCCCCGGCAACCGCACATTGATGTTTCTCTCTCTATCTCTATCTCCCTCCCTTCCCTCTCTAAAAATAAATAAATAAAACCTTAAAAAAAATTCTCTCCTTAAAAAAAAAAAGTTGGTACAAAACATACAACAAAATAACTTTAAAAGAATTCCAATGTGTTAATGTATACAATAAAAACAAGCATTTCACTAATAGGTCATAAAAAATGACAGGAATAAGTGGGATGAAGTATAATAGAATTTACTTGAACCTGTAGCAATAGTTTCTTTTTTACATTATGTGCTCAAATTAAAAAATAAATGAGTAAAATAGTAATTCAACCCTATGATCAGTTGTGGCTTATGGTTTGTTATTTTCCAAATCCCTTCACGGGGAGTTCTAGGCCACTACAGTCGGCCTCCAGGGCGCAATCACTCTCACACCCTGTCCTCTGCTGCCACTCTGGCTGGGGGTGGGGCCTTCTCCTGCAG
Organism: Phyllostomus hastatus; assembly: GCF_019186645.2. Lineage (NCBI taxonomy): Eukaryota > Metazoa > Chordata > Mammalia > Chiroptera > Phyllostomidae > Phyllostomus > Phyllostomus hastatus. The sequence goes on from NW_025334041.1 coordinate 47,058,886, forward strand.
CCCCAGAGCAGGTGGTGGGGCTAGTGCAGGTGAAAGCAGGTGCTCTGGGAAATGATGCCAGGAGGCAGGTGGGGGTGGGGGGCGTCCCTGGAGCCACCCCAGGCAGAGTGACACTTAGTGTTGCCCTGTTCCTAGCTCACACAGGCTTCCATCCAAAACAATGGCTGGATCCAGGTTAATGTTTTTAAATCGGATAACTAAATACTGACTTAAATGGCTTTTCCCCCCCGTAAGCCAGGCTCTGAGAACCCAGCAGGAACTCACACAGACCGATCCCTGCTCTCACAGAGCTCTGCTTCTGGGAAGAGCTTAGCACTGAGAAGGAAAACCAGACTTTTTATAACCCAGAAGTAATGTTTAAGAATAAGCTGCAGTTAAAATACTAATAGTTTAAAAGTTTCAAGACCCACTAATACGGAGAAACAGGTCTAGTTATTTCAAGAGTCAAACTCATGCTGAGATCAGTCCTAAGAGCCTGTCTGCACACCAGGCACCTAACAGGAAAGGGCCCGAATTATAAATGAGAAGATGTCCCTCAGCTACACTTGATTTTTAGCTTTCACACGCAGACTCAACTCTTGCTCCCTCGACTCACAGTGGGGAGAAATCTGCTTCCCACAGAGAGCAGGAAAATCTGTCGTTTACTCCGCTACAATGCTGGCTGCTTTCCAATGTAACGTTTGCAAAGTAATGGTTTTCAATTTTGCTTTTCTTGTTATCAGTTCTGGCACAAAGGTATTTTAGGGAAAAAATGTAAATGAATACCTTATCCCATTCTTTCCAAAATGTACACAGTATGTCTGGAAAGAGTCCAGCCACTGTTCATATAACAAGAACAGTTTGTGTGACATCAATATAACCTGGCAGCCAAGGAGAGTGGACTGGAATGCATGGGTAAACAATGATGACTTCACTGTACTAGTCAGTGGGGGTGGTAGACACTGTTGAGTGAGCATGTGTACTATGTGGCCGTTGCATTTGAAATGACTGGGCGCATAGAACAATGAATCTGCATCAGATTTTGCGTTAAGTTTGAACATTCCTCCACAGAAACTATTCAGATGATTCAGAAGGCCACAGCTATGGGCAACTGGTGATTGGCAGCTTCATCATGACATCATGCCTGCTCATGTATCATGTCTCATGCAGTTTTTTGACGAAACAATAAATCACCCAGGTGAGAGCCCCTACAGCCCAGATTTGGCACCCTGTGACTTCTGGCTTTTCCCAAAACTAAAATCACCTTTGAGAGGGAAGAGATTTCACACCTTCAATGAGATTCAAGAAAATTATGATGGGGCAGCTGACGGCAGTTGGGAGAACTGTGTGAGGTCCCAAGGTGCTAAATTTGGAGGGGACTGAAGCATCTCTATCCTACATACAATGTTTCTTGTATCTTCTTTGATAAGTGTCTCTATTTTTCATAGAGGCTGATACAAATGGCTGGATACCTTCTGGACGTGTCCCCTCCCCCTCACGCACGAAGCTTCGTTTGTGTGTAGGCCGGGAAGGGCACAGATCACACACATCACTCAGGGAGGCACGCCCAGACGCCTCTTTCATGCAACACATTATGCCCCTCAGCCTGAAATCTATTTTCATGATGGCCCTCATTCATCATAATATTCTTCCCATAACTTCTGTAAAAACCCTACCTCCCTTCTGATTTTCATTGTTATTATAGATAAACAATAATTAGGAAAAAACTTAAGCCCCAAATCCCAGTCATTTTAGGGGATTTCTTGCCAAATCATCAATTCTCCTTTACATCCAAAGGAAGGAAAAAAATGACTGTAGTTATCACAGTAACACCGAATCAGATGTTTTTGTCTGTCTACACCAAGAATGCTAAATGCATTTCAACTCCGCAGGTCACCTTTAAACAAGCAAGTAGGCAAGTTCTCAAGCGCATGTTCGATAATGACGTGTGATGGAACAGTAGGTTCTGAACAAGAACGTGAAGCTTCGTTTGTGTGTAGGCCGGGAAGGGCACAGATCACAAGTTGCCCCAGGTGCAAGAGTGCTGATGGAAAGGTCAACCTGAAAGCCCACTTTCAGCACAAAGGGCCACAGGACAGGGAGCTCTGAGCTGAAACCAATCCCCCATCCAGTATCAGTTCACTACGCATCAGTCACCGACCTGTCCTCTGAAGAAAGCCCTTGCCAAATGAGGTGAGGAGAGGGTGTCAGACCGACAGCTGCTTCTGAGCTGGAATTCAGCAAGTGCTGTCCCTGGAGGAGTGCAGCAAAGCCTAACAAGCATGACACCTCAGGGCAGCTGCCACTTAGGGCACAGATGACCTCAGGATGCTCAGAGAGGCCCTTACAGATAACTTGGGCCTGTGTGTGAGAGTTTGCATGTGGGGCGCAGAACTTTCTACCTTGCTCCTGTGACCCAGACTTGAAGAGCAGCTTCTGGGAACTGAAGTTAATGCAGTTGTCTGAAGAATAGTTTTCTATAACAATTTTTTTCTTGTGATAAGCCTTAAAAAAGTAGTAAGAAAATAACTGTGCCTAATTACATATGTCACAGGTTGTCCACCGGGTGGCCCCAAAAGCTGGGTGCTGTGGTGCGTGTGCTCAGGTAGGTGGAGCAGGAAACCACCATCTCTGCAGGGCTTGTTCCCAGGCCTCCGGTGCTTAACAGGAAGCGCTACTCTACAAGGATTCCTCACCTCACAGGAAAGTAAGAAGTCAGACTGGCGCTCCAAATCCAGCTACAGCAGGGGAGAAGGAATATCTGGGACTTGCAAGGATTTCTACAAACTCCATGTCCTGCTCACACCAACTTTAAAAGTTCTTTAACAGTGTGTCAACCAAAAAACAAATCTTACACTGAAAAGGCATGAATTAAGAGGGCCAGCTATGCTCACACAGAAGAATATGGCCCTGGGGAGAGGTTCTTTAAATATAACACAGAGTAAGGTACTGCAATGAGAGAACAGGATTTGATCTGCAAGAATGTGAGGCATGCAGGATCCCACAGGCTTACACCCTCTAGATCAAAGAGGATGTCAATGGACATTCGCTCGGTCCAGTCTCTAGGCCACTTCTGCTCCAGTGCAGAAACAATCTAGCTCCATGAGCAACATGGAAAAGGTAAAGATATGTTTAGCTGGTTTTTAGAAATCACTTAATTCTTTTTCATAAATAATACACAGACTGGTACTGAGAGCAGGAGAGAAGAGGTGTGGGATAGGTCGAGGGTTTTCGGGAGGCCATCTCTTACAGAATTCTCCATCCACAGACATCAGCTGGTTCACTCAGGCTGATTTCTTGGGAGCTGCTTTTAGCAGAATTCCCTGGTTGTAAAAGTCCAGATTTTTCTCCAATGCCCAAATGCAAAAGCATAATTTCTCCTTCTGGGAGAGGATTATGCTGAAATTAGTGTTGCATAAATACCGTTACCTTTTCTGGTGAAAAACTCCTTGGAATATTTCCCCAACATAGCGTATTTTCGAGGAACTTTCCCCAGCAGTTCAATGATCAATGCTATGTGATCTGCATTGGGAAACATTGCCAGCAAAACAGAAACACACGACAGTTTAATCAGTACACTGCATGCAGACACTGCCACCGCCCGCGCAGACAGAAACAGAGAGCGACCTGAACAATCAAAAGCACCGGCTCTGCCCTTGTGGCCGGATGCAGGCACCCAGTGGAAGAGGGCACTGCAGAGGAGCTGACGCACAGCACAGGGTGACCATGGCACTGGGCCAAATGCAGTCTTCCCTCTCAACTTTTAAATCAGCACAGGAATTCTGCTGGGTTGTTTTTTAAATTTAGGAGAAATGCCTTTGTCATCATTAATGCTGCAATCAGCAGCTGCTATTCCATTTCTGTCTGCATCGTGGCGCTTTTCAAAAAGAAGAGGTACTACCTCTGCGATTGAAGAATTCCCGAGAGTATTTTCCAGATAGAGCAAAGTGCCTCGGGATACTGCCTAGCAGCTCTATGATGTGGGCTATGTGGTCTATGGAGGAGAGAAAACAGGACATGGGAGTGGGAGGGGCAGAGGAAGGGTGGGGATAAAAGAAGAGGGAAAAAAATCGAAATTAGTGAAAACTCAGAAACAGATCCAAATCAACAATGTTTGCAGCACATCCATGCAGAGGCTTCTGGGACCGGCAGGCCTCAGGTACCACCTGGAGCATTACTAGCAACTGATGCCAGCTCACCCCAGGCCACCCCAGCATTGCAAACAACTAAGCATGGAAGTGGCCAGGTCTACAGATGGAATTCAAGTCAGAGTTCCCTGGTTTTCAACTCAGCTCCCAAAAAGGAGAGAAAAACAAACAGCAGCTCAGTGGGCAAAAGGACCACAGAGATATGGAGAGGCTTCGGGGCCTGTAGGGCCGGGGTGGCAGGAGGGAGGGTTCTCTGGGTGCTGCCCCTGCCTGGAGGCTCTGCCCATTCACTGCCAATGAGGGTGCTTCAAGCTCAAATGAATTAAAAAAAAAAGCAAGCATCGGAATTTGGTATTTGAAAACCAGTACGTAGCTCTGTTTCAGTACAAACACAACAATACTCTCCAGAACTTCAGGACCCTCAAGAGACCCAGACTAAAGCATTCGGCAGGCACACTACTCACCTTCATCTCTGGAATAGTCCTCTCCAGAATGCGGCTCAAACAAATAATCTCCCGTTGCCAGCTCAAACGCCTAGGACACAACAGAGGGCATGCTAAGCACTTCAGAGACTGGCTCCCGAGTCACCAAGTGTTTCTCCTTGTGTAAGAGACCTACATTTTATAAGGATCTGTATCAAACCAAAGAACCACCTAAACAGGCCCAACACCAAATTTATTCTTCCTTCCAGAAAGTTCAAAGATTCAGAAACAGTCTTACATCTCCTCTACTGAAGATGAAAGGGGCTAGGCACTCTCTTCATTTTGCAAGAGGCGAACTAGACACATCTGTGTACCCACAAGCAGCTGTGAGGAGGCCTGGCTGGACCTCTGCCCTTGGCCCCTAATAGCAGCACGAGGACTCAGTTCAGGCCCAGGCCTGTCTGACACCCGAGCCAGCCTTCACCCAGGGGACTAGCCTGGCCCCTGGACAATGGGTGCTGCCGCTCTCTTAAAGCCGAGACCTCCAAATCCTAGTAAACCCAGGGGGCTACTTTCAGCATCTCCTCATCATTGCATTCATTTCTGACTCAACAAAAGGAACACCTAAAGCCTGAGAAGCCCCTCTTGCTCTGTTCCCTGGGGCCTGGAGAAACCAGATCACGGTGCAATGCCTCCCAAGGAGGGCAAGGAAAGCTGGCTCCCTGGGTGACCACAGCCTGCTCCCAGCATACCAGAGTGGGGGAGGCCATTTGTCCCCACTTCCACCAGGTGTTCTCTCTCTCTCTCTCTCTCTCTCTCTCTCTCTCTCACACACACACACACACACACACACACACACACACAGGACTATGAGTTTAATTTGGTAACAATATATAGATGGCAACTGCTATTGCTCTGATCAAGTAGGTTTTAAAAACAAAACTAAACAGGATAAGCTAGATTCCATCTTTGGTTTTTACCATACTAACTTCTACTCTGTGTCAGCTCTTGCAATTCTGAAAGGTGCTGGGGGACTCACCTTCCACTGATGCCGGTGGATCCAGGACTATGGCGCTCCCCACCCCACCAGGCACTACCATCCCAACTCCCGGCCTGGTGAGCTGTCACAGCACTGACCTACTCTCCTTCTGTCTTTGAGCACACTGCGGGGGAGGCACCCCCGGGAAGGCTTGTCTACCTGCACTGAGGCCTTCTCCCAGGACTCTATACAAACCCCGGGTTGGTGCTCTGAGCCCAGGACCACCAGTACATGAACTCAGGATCCCTGCCCGAGCCACACCTGAGTCTGAGAAGGCCCTGGCCATGTCAAGTCTCAGCACAGGGTAAGGTGCTGCCCCGGTGCTGCAGTGCCTGAGAACGTCCTCACCTGGGGCCTCCCCTCTCCACCTACTAAGCAGTAAAGACACTGGGCCAATGCCAGGTCAAGGTAAAAAACCTCACAGTTGGCTGCAAGTCCAAGGGGAACAACTGGATTACAAACTGAATGGCGGGAAGAAATCTTCCTCACGTAGGACACAATCGATTTTATAACCATACAAGAGGAAAAGGTGAAATTTTAATGGGGAAAGGCCCAAGGAGCTGCATGGCAAGATGCTCCCAGGAGAAGGCCGGCTGCTTGGTAACCCTTCCGGGGTGCTTGCTCACTGTTCTAATTAATCTTCAAAAATATTTCAGGACCAACCTCTGCTCTCAGATTCTGGGGAGCTGTACATATTTCATGCAGCCTAACACTAAGATGTCAGCTGAGTCTTCTCTGAAAGATAACCATTTTGATTAGCACCCACATATTTCCAAGGAAATCCTTAAGTCAAAAGAGCCTATCAATGAAATGGTTGAAAAGATAAAGGAAGAGAACAGGATGAAGGCTCCTATCATGTTATCCAGTCCTGGTTCTCCGCAGAGTAAGGAGATTTCCTTGACAAACAGGACAGGCACAACAAGGCGAACACACATGACCTCTGCTCTTTGTGACCTAATTTTGTGCTGGCAGCTCTGAAGCCGTGAGAGAGGGCCCCTTTCCACTCAGTCAGTTACTCCCACTGCAACCTTGATAATTAGTATTTATTTTTAGTAATTGGGAAAGAACTTGGGATTCTTCCCTCTATACTTGGCCTGATGCCCTCAGAGGGCCTTCCCTTGGACCAACCTCTGCTCTCAGATTCTGGGGAGGTCCCTTTGTTGAAAAGCCCTGTCATGCTGAAGTGCCCTATTCTGAATAAATAAGGTCACCTGTGAGTAATGTGACCAGTGCTAAAGAAGGTTCGTGAAATCTGTCAGACGGGCTTTTCTTGTTTCTATGGCACTCACTCTGGCTCACGACGGAATCCATAAAAAGACACCTGGTCAGGGCCTCTGACACACAGATGCAGAGGAGCTGCCACCACCACCCATACAGAGTTATTACATCACATGCACTAGGCCTGGAGGGGCCCCGAAGCTTAAGAAAAGGAAAAAAGATTCAACACCTGCTGTCTCCCAGCGACTCTGCCTCATTTTGTTGTCTTCCCCAAGGGAGGGAGCTCTGCTCGGGCAGCACTGGAGGCCCTTCTGGGGAGCAGGGCGCTGCCACTGCAGTCTCCTGACGACCCAACTCAGGTGCAACACTCAGAGGGTGCTGGGCGTCATTCCAGTTTGGAATCATGAAGTTATATAACATACTGTTGTATTTTTAAATGTTGATAAAAAGGTAGGGGCGGGGAAACACTGCCTCATCTTTACCAGGTTCTCCAGTTGGAACAAAGAGACTCCCAGCCACGACCTTCAGGGATAAGGGATGAAAGTGCGGAATGAAGGCTTGCCCCTTCCAGAAAAATCGCCCTTTTGACAAAAATTAAAAAATTTGACAAAATTTTAACAACTCTCATGAGCAGCCCTGGGAGCACTGAGGGAGCTTATGTTTAATTTCCCGAGATTGTGGGGGTGGGTGGAGAGCTGGTGAAAGGAGACAGTGAATGCGCTTCCTCAGGAGTCACTGATATTCGCAGCAACAGCAGGAGCCCGCAGGACCAGAAACCGTGTGGAGGCAGGTTCTCATCTAACTGAAGGCAGGACAGAGGCTCTGGTGCAACACTGCACTGACAGCTCCTCCACTGTCCTACTACATCTGAGATCTTGTCCTATTTTTCTGGTTATATCACCAAAATTTAACACCCCAAATTACAGGCACAGGAAAGCAGAATTGAAAATGTTCTCAGAGTCTAATTCAGGGCGGCCCTGATATGGCCCCTTCTGTGTTGCTGGGGACAAGTCAGCCTTGAGCTCCCCCCATCCCGAAGTGGAACATCTGTCCCCTGCAGCTCGAAGTGTTCAAAGTGTTTCCTCTCTCTACTGACTGCCCCTCGGCTTCCCAGCCCCTCCGCCCTCCGGAGTCACGCAGAGTGACTCTATTCCTCTCCACAGTAGTCTCTACATTCAAAGAAACCACCCCATTTCCACCAATTCTTTTAAACATTCTTTTCCATACCCAGTCACAGCAGGGACTTAGTTTTTGATACTTACTGAAAAACTTAAATTTTAAAATTATCTGTCAGAGCAATATGGGAAGAGAAAGGCACAGTATTTCAGTTCTACTTGGCCATATCTGTTGCCTCATGATGCTAATTTGAAAGACACAAAATACCTACTTTTTTCATATTATTTTAGCACTATTAATAATGCTTTTACTTTAGCATTAGGGGACTAACAATCCAACAAAATCAGTTGTTATATTGGCCTTTGAATAACAGTATGTTTAATCATTCAGCATTTTTCAAATAAGACAAGTGCCAAGCTTCACACACATGCTCTTGTATTTTAACATCAAAAGAGAATTTGGGAAAAAATATGAAATAAGAGAAGCAGAAAACACTACCCTTATCATATCTCTCTCTCTCTCTCTCTCTCTCTCTCTCTCTCTCTCTCTCCTTTCCAACACAGGACTACAAAGCCCAGCCCATGAAGAGGAAAGTGCTGAACTGGCCAGGAAAGAGAAGCTGAAATGGGCTTGTGGAGGAAGGACCACTCATGCTCATCAATTCACACGAAAGAAGTGAGACAAAAGTGCACTGGTGGAGCCTGGGGAGAGTCTAGACACAACTACACATGTGTGATGCACAAAGACAGCAGTGAAGTGGACGACACACCGGGGCAGGCGGCATCCTGAGGCCCTGAGGAAAGATCGCTGTGTGCTCTGCGGGAGCAGACTCGGTCAGGGAAGCATATGCAGCTGCTGGTATTCCAAAGCGAATGGAGGGCCCACAGCAATAAGCCAGAATATTCTCTAGATTTTACTTCATAAAAGAAGAGAGATGAAACATTGGTAGATGGGTAATCCTTCCCTCTCGAATAAGGACATAAGGTCTGTCAGAGGATACCAGGAAGGACTACAGCCTTTCAGCCTCAGACAGTCACAGCTGTCTCATCTTCCTCTACAGCATGAGTGAAGGATGAAGCTGTGTGCAACCTGCAAGCTTTCAGGAACCAGAAGGCATGAGCTGAAGTCATTTTGCCACCACAGCAGAGGGTCTGGTTCTTAGGGACATGGGTGGCCTACACAGGGCCTCAGGAAGAGATCATCTCTGACAAGACCAAACCAAAGCAAACCAACTCAAGGACATGCCTGAGAAGAGTTCTTCCAATTCCGGAGACACCCATGGCAGCAACCTTCCCCTCACCCATTCCATGGCAGACACCTTCCCAGTGAAAAGCTTCAGGCCACATGCACCAGTGAGGCCACCCCATCACGAGCACTCAAGTGATGAGCCTTTACAGGGAAGAAAGTGGCCACGGCCATTCTTACCATACACGCTGTGCTCCAAATGTCAGCAGGTGTACTGTAACCTGCTCCTATTAAAACCTCTATGGATCTATACTGCCGTGTCTGGATATCTTCGGTGAAGTGTTTATGCTGAAACGGAACAGACTGCATTACATCGGAGAAACACACTAAAAACGAAATAAAGTATCTTCTAATGCATGATCACAACCAAAATGTTTTAGAAAGAAAATTCTACTTACCACCCAACAAGCATTTCCCAGGTCAGCAATTTTAACTCTAATTTTATCGGCATTCCGTGGATCCAGGGGATTCACCAACAGGTCGGCCGCCCGGGTTTTTGCTGGCATGAGCAAACAACAGGACAGTTAGTGCGTGAAATAAGTGGTTTGTGTGTGTGCACACAACGTTTGTTGGGCACAGAGCCTCCTTTTCTAGAAAAGCGAGGGCATGCTTATTTAGGCCTGGAATCCTGTAAGTTGAACTAAACAGAATGCAAGTCTGCAGTCTCCACCTCTGGAAAACACTGCACAGGAGGGAACAAACTGGGCCGTGCAGAGACCTCGCAGACACTGCCTTGCCCTTTTTCCTTTGTCCTTGATTCCTTCAACTCTTGGGTCAGCCCTGCCCCGCCCCCTTCTGTATGTTCCTAGCTGCTCACCTTACGAGAGCCCACTCCCTGACGGACCCCATCAGCTCGTTTGTGCGTCAGTACACAGAATGTAACAGCAGGGAGCTCGCTGCCCGGGGTGGTCATCCTTTCCGAGAGACACACTGTTCATCCAGCACCCACACCCCTGTCCCTCCCTCTGCTTGGGTTGGCCTCAAGGGTTAGATGGTGGCCGATTTACAAACACAGATTAAACTAATCAATCCTGGTTTAGCTTTGAACAAGAAATATTTCAGGAGAGGTTTTATGAGACAGCTTGGTTCTTAAGGGCAAACCTCTGAGCTCCTTCATGATGGTCCTGTCAAATAAGCAGGCCCCTCCCGACCCCAGCAAGGCCCTGAGAGGGTCTCAGCAGCAGGCCAAGGGCCAGGCTGCTCAGGGCTCCTGGGACAAATAGCTTCCCGCACAAGTTCAGACCAGGCCTGCACCAAGTAGTTAACCAGGGGCCAAGAGACAAAGAAAAATAACTCAGTGAGGCCCAGACAGAAATCCTGAAGTTCAGTTAGCACCTTCATCGAACCTCAAACTGACCTACACGCTCAGATTTCGGGAAAGGATGAGATACACCCATGGCTTTGCTTTTAGAATTCTGAAGTGGTAGTTAAAGACTAAACAGAAAAGTCCGCTCAATGCAGAACATTAAACGTCCTTTTGTTCACTCAAAGCTGGGAACTGCTAAAACGAACCAAACTTCCTTTTGGCTACATCTGTGCTGTAACGCTGCAGCACAGAAGGTGGCTGGCTCCTCTCACCCCATCAAGCAGGAAGGCCAGGCTGTGCTCACTGTTAGCAGGGCAGTGTGTAGACAAGGCACCCAGGACCCAGAGAACTGACACAGGTCCCCTGGAGGGGCCAGATGATGCAGAAAGAACTCTCGGTAACGTCTGGATCCTCTAGACCCCTCCCTCAGGCTGTGCATCAACCCAGGCTGGCCAGGCACACATGTTACCTTTTTGCTCTCTGCCCTATGTCCACTTCCCTCTTTGTAAAAAGACTGATCCACTATCAAAGGCCAGATAGGAGCTGAGAAGAAGAAACACAGAAAACTCAGAAATGAGAAGGAAAGTCCAGAGAGCTAGCCACACATGGATGCAAAATGTACAGGCTACATGGAGAATGGGTTGAGAAGAGAGTTCCAGGAGAAACATAAAAATGCTGACCCAATGGATAGATGGGCAGCAGGGAAAATGACTAAATAAATCCTCATGCCATGTGATCAAGGAAAATCAGTAGGCAGGAAAGTGAAATTTGAGGATTATGGAACTGGGTTCAAATCTAAGTTTCAACACTGACAAGTTTTAAGACTCTGGCAAATGACTTCAACTATTTGAGACTCAGTAAAAGGCAGGAAGAGGAAGGGATCACTCCACTCCTCCCTCGCCCCAACACACACTCATTCTCGTGCTCGCTCACTCTCTCTCCTACACAGGAGAGCCAAGGCTGCTCAGCTGGCCAGCTCCCGAGGTTCTACATCAGCCAGACCACCCGCCTCCAAGGCTGAAGCGTCTCACTGGCCAGTGAAGGACCAACTCTCCCCTTCATGATATGCTGTTATCCTCCTGGCTCAGGTTTGTAAATAGTGACACACCTCACAAACGGCACTATGGAATTTACCTTAAAAATGTAATTGTCTAAGAACATAGAGAAAGTGGAAGAGAATTTGCCTACATCTCTGACTTTCTTGTCTCGGTGTGATAATGACCTCTGCTAGGGTACTTGACTGCAATAGTCCAAAGAGCCCATTTAAACACAGGGACACTCGTACCTGCTGCGGAATCTGACCAACATTATCTTTGCACCGAGGAGGGAGTGGAGAGTGGGAAGAGAGAGGTGAGGAGACCTCACTTCAGGAAGGGCTGAGGACCTTAAGTCATTTCTGATAAACCAGTCTCTAGGTGATGTTGTGTTCAACCCACATGAAGCCACCGCCCAGAGCGGTGAAACAGTCACCCTCGCTTATCTGCAAGGCACTACCCTAGGCCTGCACTGATACTCTGCAGTTTAAACATCCTTACGTGGGAGGCAGGAGTAGCCTCACAACATGCACATTCAGCACAGGCCCAAGTAGCAAAACTAGAAGATTCAATGCCCAAATCTGACCCATTCATTCACCAAGTATTCACTGAATCCATTCTTTGTTCCAGGTGCTGTCCTGGCACTGGGAACAGTGTAAACAAGACATAAGAGGTTCCCCCACCACACCCCAAATACCCCAAATTGGGACACTCATGAACTGGCTGGGAATATGGGCAATTAAGTAATTACAATGACTCATATACCATGTCAGGTGGCTGTATATGCTGAAGAAAAACAAAGCAAAGAAATAAGATGGACAATGATGAGGGTGTTCAGGGAAGGTGTTTTCTGAGAAGGTATTCCTTGAGGAGAGGCCTGAATACAGGGGGGAATGGGGGAAGAAGCTCTGGGCAGAGGAGAGAGCAAGGACGAAGTGCACAGAGGCACAAACAAGCACACCGGTACTCTGGAGAAACTTGAGAAAGAAGCCAGTGTGGGAGGTGCAGAAGGAGCACAGGAGAGAGACAAAGGGGATGTTGGGAGAGAGGAGACGCAGCTGCCTGGGAACAGACTGGAGAGAGCTCATAAGCTTTAGGGAGCTCGCCTCTGGGTGCTATTCTAAGTGGGAATATACTGGAGATGGGGGTGGGAGGGAATGACAGAATGAGCTTTAAAAAGTTCTCTGTCTGAGCTGCTCTACAGAGAACAGCCTGGGAAGCAGGAGTCAAAGTGAGACGAGCAGGGAGCCTGTGTCACAGCAGCCTAGGCAAGGGCTAATGGTCACATGGGTCACTATCAGGTAAGAGTGAAAGGACTCAAAGTATACCAACATACTTGCAGGTAAGGCCAATAACACCACTCTGCTCCAGGGTCTTTGTCCTTCAGATGTGACGAGCCAGGATCCAGTCTAAGGCTATAGCAGCTAATAATCCAAGAGGAATCTTGCTTCCTCTTCTCAGCCTTCAATGGCTACCAAATTACTCTAGGGAAAAGTGCACATTTTTCTAGCCTGGTATGTAAGTTCTTCCTCAATCTTCTGGCCTGGTCTTTTCTTTAACTATTCCCTAATGTATACACTCTGCTGTAATGACAAGGATCTACACAGATTCTAAATAAAGCTTGTTTCTCTTGCCTCATATTCATATAATGCCAAGTGGACATCTACCAGCCATCAGGCCACACCCTTTCCATGCTGGAGGATGCCCATGGTTATGAAACCACCAGGCTGAAACCAGGACTGAGTGCCTCCAAACAAACGAGTGGATCAGGAGGTCCTGTCCCTGCTATGTCCCTAGAACTTAACAATACAGAAAACATCTGCTTGCTAAGAGACTGGGATCAGTGAAAATAAACAGACCTCCTATTTTTCCCTGATTCATGCAACAGACAGGGTGCAGGGGACGGAATGTGTGTTGGAGAGAATAAAACTTAGATTGTAAGTTTTTACAATCTAAGATTGTAAGATAGAAAAAGGTGGGAGAAAGGGAAGAATAGAAGAATATAACCAGCTATTACTGATTTGTTTGTTCATTACTCAACAAATATTTATCCTAGCATCACATGCTGAGGATATAAAGAGAAAAATACATAGCACTTTCAAAGAGTTTACATTCTAGTAAAGAGAAAGGTAATGGAAATGAATGACCACACTGTTAAGAAAGGTATGACCAGCGGAAAAAGAGGGGAAAGGGAACAGGCTGCCAGGGAACACAGGGAAGACTTGTGTTTGAGCTGCTACCTAGCAAAAAGATGAAAGTTTGCCAAAGGGATGGACAATGGATAAACAGGAGGAAGCATTCCAAGCCGGAGGAAGAGCATAAGCAAAGGTACAGAAGCATGAGCAAACATGCCCTATGCACACAGATACTCTTTAGTATGTCTTGCAAATAAACCAGGAAGAGGCTATGCTATCCCTGGTGACCAAAAGTGTCAGAAGCAGTGTGATGGTAGTGTGAGAATAAAGAAGACACACACGGAGGTGAGTTCTTCCTTAGATGAACCTATGTCCCAGGTGAAAGCATCTTGTAAGTACCTTTTAAAAGTTCTGCTCACAGTAGAGGTAAACAGGATGAGAATATGTTTACTTGAGTTAAAAAAACAAACAAACAAACCCACATCTTTAGGAAGATTCGCTACAGCCAATGAGTAGCAGAGGCAGCTCTGTAGGTCTCCCACCCGCTACAATGAAAGGGGCTGCAAAACTGGTTGGGCAAGTGGCAGGGCTGGCTCATCAACAGACTCCGCATGGGTTATAAACACTCTTGTCAGCAGAGGAGGTCCCTGAGCTTTCCAGTGTGGGACAGAACAGAAGCCCGATGCCCAGTGCTTGTACTGGTAGAGATATGTCATGTGGCATTTGCTCCCAAGTAAGGGTTTGATGTAAGTCACCATCACATGTAAATCTCTGCCACTTCCTTTAAAATTTCAACAGCTGAGTCCTATAATCAGGAACAGATATCCCAATAAAGACATCTCTTCCTCCATATAAACAAAGAGCAGGCATATACTTCCTTGAATAGAAATGAAACAAATCAAAAACTAAATGTTATACTACCAGATGGAAGTACAAATTATAAATTAAACTACCCATTCTAGAAAGCTACAGGTGTTAAGTTCTTAGACTTGGAAGATTCTGCAAATGTATCATGTCACTAACTAAATACAGAAACAGTGAGAGATGTTCAGAAATGGGATCTGATATGCAGAGGGCAAGGAAAAGTGGAGCAGAATCTATTTTTCATACATATTCAAGAGTACAAAAGTACAAAAATGAAAATGGGTAGTACATACATATAAGGCTTTACCACCTCTAGCCAATTCCCTTCACAGCATTTGTTAGGTGTGTGACACTCAGGCCACTGAAAGCAGATACCTGATGGGGAGGGACACTTACTCTTTGGCAAATCCCCAGTGCTGGAGGCTGAAACCGTCCTGCTTCGGTCATGGGACGGACTGCTCTCTTCATGCTCAGTAAGTGGGGATCCCTCGGAAGGTGCAGAGCCACAAGCCACAGGTTCTAAGGGCCCAGAGAACAGTGATGTGGAAAACTCTGGAAACTGTGACTCAGATATTTTATGTCGTCCATTTGGCAATTCCCCATTGAATTGTTCATAGGAGCTGCTATATGTGTAATCGCTTTCTGCATTTGGCTCATCAAGGTTGTATTCCTCAGGATTTGGGCAATCTTCTTCATCATCGTCTTCATCATCCAGCTGCTGTTCCAGTAGGAACGGGCCATTCTCAATATGGCCATTGGTTTTGGGTGATTCAATCCATGTAGGATCTATGTTCTCAAGTTCCTGTTCAACATCTTCGTCTTTCTCAATGTTTTCTTTCTCAGCATCTTCTTTCTCTTCCTGATCCTCAGCTTCACCTTAAAAAGTTGATGAGTTAAGAATTAGGATTTATTACTCTTCTTAACACAGTGGCACGAAGCACTTATCTCCTTCAACAAGAGGTATTTCTGAATGTGCTTAACATTCGTACTACATAGCAAACACAGCCTGGCTCTCAGGATAATGTCCTCAGGTTTTCAAAATCTCATTTTTCATTTGTTAAACAACTGGTCTACTCTTATTAGAAAAAGTTAGTTTGGGAGGGAAATGACTATAGTAGCTCCATTTCCATTTCTACCATCTCCTCTACAATTTTCACAAAAGGTTTCCTGGGTACATTACTACTATTAAGTAAAAGTTTAATTAAAAAATAAAAGGCAATCATTAGCATGACAGGGACATGGAGTTTCTTAGATATTTTCCATTTTTAAAAAAACTTTTGAAATATTAACATATTTCTGGCATACATTTTACAAATGAACTACCAGGCTGTTCTCCATATTCCCAAATAAGGAGTTAAAGAGAATCATCCTCATATCCCAAGCAACAGCACCAAGTCAACCTTGTGATGACCTGGGGGTGGGAGTGGGGTGAGCACCCTATTAATGAAGCCCCTGGGCCCTCTCCACAGCCCCTCCTTAGGATTTCACTGACCACTGTCGCGTGCAGTCTCTCCCTCAGCAGCCTCCTCTAATCCTGCAGTTTTTAGTTTCACCTCTGGGCGGTATTCATCATCTTGCTCATTGGAAGGTACAGCTGATGTGACATTTTCTTCTATTATTTTCCTTTCAGCTTCGCGCTCCAGTTCTTCTATTTCCTGCAGGCGCTTTTCCAGTAACTCAGCCTGCCTTTTCTGTTTCTTTTTCAGTTTTTTCTTTTTGTTTTTAGAAATTTTTCCTATCTACAACATGTTAAGAAAATACCACAGGTCAGATTGCTTATTTTGAAAGCACTACACAATAATATTAAGTGCAGACAGCATGGCAAATGCTGATACAGTCTGTTTTTCGGGTTTATTCAATTAAAATCACATGCGGGGACATGAGATCCACCTGGTAGCCAGGGTTACAATCAAACCAGAAAAAAAGGAACCAGTGTAATATCAAATAATTGGGACTGGGACTGCTACTAGGTCCTGCCCTCACAGGGATATATAGCTTAATTCCACATGAGTCTTTTTCATTCAAACTCTGAGAGTAGCTGAATATGCAGGGATACTCTACCCTTTAAACGAGAAGCACCTCTTGGAGTTTTACATACTGCTGCCTGTATACGAAGTAACAACATCCCCTCTCCTTACTGTCTTAGCAAGCTGTCTGTCCAAAAAGAAATGCCTGATGAAACGTGCATTTTATTCACGGCTGGTCAACAGCACTATTTGTGTTTGGGTCTCACACACTGGGCTGTTATCAACTGCCAAGACTGCATGAATATAAGAAATGAGCATATGAAGGAAAGGGAAAAAAAAGCCATTTCAGTCTGCCTTCAGTCACAGCCATCTGACTCGGGAAGAGCAAGCCTCCAGTTCTCACAGACTCAATGATCAAAAGGAGCTGTTGCAGGCACAGGAGAACCGTGGGAAATGGCTTGGCAAGTCGCAGCCCTAGTTGAGCAGGGGGGGCATCACTATTATAGCTCCCTCTTGTACTGGGACTTCCATTCCAAACTAAGGGCTGCTGGCAGCACTTGGAATTTTTGTACATTTCCTTTCAAATAATTTTGGTTCATAAAGCTCTTTTAAAAATTTGTAGGTGACCCATCAACTCAAGATATTCTATCCTCTTCTGGAACCAAGCCGAGTTTGGGTCTTTTGCAGTAGGATTTAATTCCAAGCAGCCTGCTTCGTTTAACTGGACTTACTGTTTTCACAGGACCAAAACATAGACAATGCTCTTTCATGCAGCTACTGGATGGAAAAAGACTAGAACAGCTTCAGAAATGCAGGTCATTGGGAAGCCAATGAGAAATAAGGTAAAGTGTTTCCAGAATAATCACACTTCAAACTCTACCTCTATTATCTCGCATCTCACCAGGCCTAGCCAAAAGTGCTCCAGAAAAGTATGTAAGGAAAATGTAAGTCCAACTTGGACAACTCCACTTGGAACACTAAAGACCAGTTCAACTTACCAAAACAGTGTGTCTCACACACTCAAGGATACACATCATTTGCAAACATACTTGTCTTTTACATTAATATACACTAAGATATCTGTGATTGAAAAAGGGACCAAAAAAAAAACAAACACCTACAACCAATTCCCCCAAACAACCCTTCAATGAAAAATTGTTACAGAAAGAAACAAACTATGTCAAAATTTGAAAAGTTCAATAATAAATAGGTGCTTTAAGTGTTAAGTACTTACAGGTTTCTGCTGTGGAGCGGTACTCACTAAAACAAAGTAAGACAAAATGACTGTTTAGAGGAAAATTGATACATATCTTTATGTAGGTAATTTGAATTGTAAGATGAAATAATTACAGTCTTTTAATGGCTATACAACTTCTATAACTGTTAAATACGAGAGCTTCTGATTCAAAGAGACTTGAAGTATGTTAATCCAATTCAAAGAAATGACTGGTTCTTTAAAAGCATAGCAGTAATTGTTCAATATAGACCATTTCTCTTATTTTTCTAAAATTAAATAACCATTGATTTCAAAAACAGCTATCCCAAAGCCCTGACTAATCATTTAAGAAAATGGAGAAGAGAACTCTTTGAATGAAATTTGTTTTATAAATAACGAAATAAACAATTTAGATGTACATCTATGTTTGAAAACTATTTAGCAAGTTTGTACAACTAAAGTAAATGAAATTCTGCAGTAAATATCCCAGAAATCAAATGACCAGACCATGCCAACCTCAAAAACTTGACAGACTATATGGTTCCATGATCTGAAAAAAACACCCTGATGGTAGCAAAGAAGATTCAGAGGTGCTGCATCTCCCAAGAGCAAAGGCAGTCACAGGGCTGTGGCCTTTAGCCTACACTCCTGCCTGACAACACGCTAGCACACACATGCCATGAAGAGAGGGTGCGAGCACAGTCTACAGTTCACTGCCATCATTACAGTAAGTGACAATCAGAAATAAAACTCCATATGCCAATACTGAAGGCACTTGGTCTTTTCCCACCCTGGGATCTTCTGTGACTGAGTCCAAATCCACCAGGTAGACTCTGACTGATGTTGCTATTCTAATTGGAGACTAGCAAGCATTCTAACAAACCTGAAGCCAGAAAAAAATCTGATGACTACAAGTTGGGTACACGAAACCTACTACTATATATATACTCTTCTGCAGAGAAGTGGGCAACAAACAAAAATGTTCAAGTGTAGATGAAGCAGCAGGTAAGGATTTAAGTGACCTTTTAAGGGAGAACAAAGTTAATTCAAATATTAAAGTATATGAGGTGGGACCCTAAAAAATGGAATTTATTTATTAGAAATTGTGTATTTATTCTTACACATTTAAATTTCAGTCACCTTCAAAGTACTCTCCATTTGATGCAATACACATACCAAGATGTTTTTTCCACTGCTCAAAATAGGTTTTTGAACTTATTGATTCTGATACCTTTTAGTGTTTCTGCCAGTTTTTGTTTCGCCTCTTCCACATCAGCAAAACAGTTACTTTTGAGGGACTTTTTCATCCAGGGAAACAAAAAAAATGCTCAGGCCAAGACTGGGTGAATCTGGGGCAATGGGGCAGGGTGGTTTGGAAATGCTGTTTTGGTCAAAGGCTGTTGAACACTCAGCTTGGTGTGATCAAGTGCACTGGTAAATCACCCATCATGAAATGAGTAACCGCGTTGAAAGTCTTCAGAAAATATTCACTGAGGCCGGACGGAGCCTCTCACAATAAAGCCAGCTGGTACACTGATACAGATGGGTTTCTATGACACTCACCTAGCGGGGAAGCCTGTATTATAAGGGCCTGTCCTCCAGAAGACAATTCTGGCTTTTTTGGGTCTCCCTTATAATTTAATTGAGATATCTTCCTTCTCAAGAAAAAAAGTCTAGCTATTTCTATCAATCAGGCTTTTACAAAAATTCCTGGTATGTACACATTTGCCTACAGTGCCTTCAGCGTACAATTTTGCAGGCTCTCAAATGTCTTCAACAGCCTGAAACAAAGCTGGCTTGGCTTCCTCACCTGCAGACCCAGAAGGAGGAGGAGCTCCGGCTTTCTGCCACTCAGTGGCCTCGGCTGCCATTCTTCTCACATATGCATCATCCACACACATCAAGATGTTTTCCGGCTTTATGTCAGTATGAATGATCTTGCACTTACTGTGTAGATAATCTAACCCCTGAAGTACCTGATGACAGTAAAATCAAGAGAGGAGATGAGTTATTTATACCTTTATTACTCAACGTTAATTTGTAGAATAGGTAATATTTGTCACAAGGAACAAAATTTAACAGAAAAGGATATTTAGTAAAAATACCCCCCACCCCCAGCTCTTTCCCACTAGTGACCACTGTGTATCATTCTGGAGATAACTTATGTTCAGAGTAACAAATGCATCTCTATATACATCTCTATGTACACTTTTTAAATAATGTTATTGAGATGTTAAATTACATACCATACGATTCACCCTTTTAAGTGTACTACTCAGTGGTATTTAGATGTACAATCAACACTTCCGTCACCCAAAACAGAAACACTGTACTCACTGGCAGTCACTCTCCATCCCCTCCAAACCCCCACAGCCTGGGCAACCACTAATGCACTTTTTCTCTTATTCCAAACATTTTACATAAATGAAATGATATCAAGTGGTCTTTTGTAACTGGTATAATATTTTCAAGGTTCATCCATATGTAGGATGTATCAATACTTCATCATTTCTTTTAATTGCCAAGTAATGTTCCACTGGATATACCAACTTGTGTCTAGCCATTCACTTGAAGGACATTTGGGGTTTTTCCACTTTTGGACTATTATAAATAGTATTGCCATGAACATTCACATACAAGTTTGTGTTGATACATGCTTTTATTTTTCTTCGGCATATACCTAGAAATGCAATTGTTGGGTCACAGAGTAACTCTCCACTTAGCAATTCAATGAATCGCAGAACTGTTTTATGTAGTGGCTATACCACTTTACATTCCCAGCAGCCATGTCTGAGGGTCCCGATGTCTTCATCACGGCCAACACCTGTTCTTTTTTTTTTATTTCAGTGACTACAGTGAGTAAGAAGGGTGTACCTCATTAATCTGCATTTCTATGATAGCTAATGATATGCATACATTTTTAATATTGTAGGAGAGGAGGTCCAAGTTTTCCTGGACTTACATATCCATTCAAGATGATTTTTTTTCAATTCTTTCCATAAACCATTATATTTAAAATAACGATCACGAGTGAAGGGGGAGACTTCTGGCAAGATGGAGGAATAGGTGGACGCACCGTACCTCCTCGCACAACCAAGAATAGAACAACAATAATTTACAGACAGAATATTACTCAGAACTGATAGATGATTTGTCTGAATGGAAGTCAGACAGCCAAGAAGTAGACCTGTACATCCAGACTGGTAGGGGACGATGAGCCCGGCGGGCGCAGGGCTGGCGCAGGTTGGCGGCACGCGGAGGTCGGGGAAAATCTGGCGCAAAATCGGCGCAACAGCCATCTGGGGCGCAAGAACGCAGCGGTGATCCCTGAGTGCGCAAGCTGCGGCTGGGGGACCCAGTGAGGTAGCGATTGTGGACCAGGGCAGAGCTCACAACCCAGGATCGCACAGAAGGGCTCAGCCCAGGAGAACGGAACTACCGCCATTGTCCCCTCCCATCCCTGCTCCGGCCCCCATATACAAAGTCACAATCTAGTGACTGGGGTGCCCAGCCCCGGTGAACATCTAAGGCTCCGCCCCCCCCACCGTAACAACAGCGACCAGACGGAAAAAAAAAAAAAAAAAGGATAGACAGGGAAAGACATAAGACATATTTCCAACAGAACAGATCAGTCCCCCAGGACTCATCCTTTTGAGCGACCAAGAAATAGCCAATCTATCAGATGCACAGTTCAAAACACTGGTGATCAGAAAGCTCACGGAATTGGTTGACTTTGGGTGCAATTTAGATGAAAGGATGCAGGTTACCATAAAAGAGATGCAGGAAGATACGCGGAGGAGAGCCAATAGTGAAAGGAAGGAATCTGAGTCTCAAAACAATACAGTGGACCAGAAGGAAGATAGAATCAACCAAGCAGGAAAGCATGATGAAATAAGAATTCAAAAAATCGAGGAAAAGCTTAAGAGCATCCAGGACACCTTTAAACGTTCCAACATCCGAATTATAGGGGTACCAGAAGGGGAGGAGCAATAAGTGGAAAAGTTATTTGAACAAATAATGATTTTTTTCAATTCTTTCCATAAACCATTATATTTAAAATAACGATCACAAGTGAAGGGGGAGACTTAGCAAAAGGAGAACTTCCCCAATCTGGCAAAGGGAACAGCCTTCCAAGAAATCCAAGAAGCTCAGAGAGCCCCAAAGAAGTTGGACCCAAGAAGAAACACACCAAGGCACATCATAATTACATTAGTCAAGGTAAAAACGAAGGAGAGAATCCTAGAAGCAGCAAGAGATAAGGGGACAGTAACCTACAAAGGAGTTCCCATCAGACTGTCAGCTGATTTCTCAAAAGAGACCTTACAGGCAAGAAGGGGCTGGAAAGAAATATTCCAAGTCATGAAAGACAAGGACCTACATCCCAAATTGCTCTATCCAGCAAAGCTCTCATTTAGAATGGAAGGGAAGATAAAGTGCTTTTCAGATAAGGTCAAATTAAAGGAGTTCATAACCACCAAGCCCTTATTTTATGAAATGCTAAAGGGACTTATCTAAGAAAAGAAGATAAAAAAAAACATGTATAGTAAAAGGACAGCAAACTCACAATTATTAACAACCACACCTAAAGTAAAACCAAAAGAAACTAAGTAAACAACTAGAACAGGAACAGAACCACAGAAATGGAGGGCACATGGAGGGCTAGCAGCAGGGGGGGTGGGAGGAGGAGAGGGGGGAAAAGGTATAGAGAATAAGTAGCATAGAATGTAGGCTGAAAATAGATAGGGGGAGGGCAAGAATAGTACGGGAACTGTAGAAGCTAAAGAACTCATAAGTATGACACATGGACATGAACTAAAGGGGGGAACGTGGGTGGGAGAGGGGGTACAGGGTGGAGGGGAGAGAAGGGGGAAATGGGACAACTGTAATAGCATAATCAATAAAATATATTTTAAAAATACCTAAAAAAATAAATAAAATAAAATAAAATAACGATCACAATAAAAAATAAAGAAAATAAAAATATAGATCATGTTCCTATGCATTAGAAATTGCAAATGCTCAATAAATATTGACATTTAATAAATATCATTCAAACATTTTAAGTCATACAGGGGTCTTGTCCACAATAGACAAGAAAGGGGGGAAAAGAGAAGCCAAAGATCAAATAACACGGCACTAGAAAGTGAGAGTTCAGAGGTTTCAAAAGGAAAATGGAAAAAGAAAGACCTGTCTCTCAAACAGGATGAAAATCCTTCAACTAATCTTTTTTCCCTCCTTGTCTAGCCCCACACTGTACTATCTGTTTGATACATAGCAATAAACAGAGTTCCCTGTCTTCATGGGGCTGATAGTCAATGCGTTATCACAGAGCTTACCATTTCATGCCAGGGGGATAGAAGGGACTGGCAAACAAAAAACAAAAACAAAACAAAAAAACAAGCTGAATCATAGGCACAGCAAACACAATATAATATGTGGATGAGTTCTGAATAAGCAGTGCCAGTAAATGTCAACGCTTTTCTTAAAGTATCTTTTCACCACTATCCCATCCTTCAAGTAGCCTTTATTTTTCCATTTTAGGATTTTCGCAGTTCTTGAGTTATTTTACCATGTGGGAAGCTGCACAGGTAAGAGTTCATGTGATTCACTATCCAAATGTGTTCATGGGCATTCTTTATGACAGTGAGGCACTCCAGAGGAGCAAAGTGTTCTCAGCAAGAATTTAAGATTCCAGATTTTAAAAATATTGCTATTGCATTCAACTGGACAAACTTCCCTTAAGAAGCATAGCTTATAGCACCTGACTGTAAAAACAAGCAAAAGAGTTCACCACTGAACAAATTAAGTTAATTAAGATAATGCAAATCATTAAAGGAAAGAAAACCATTAAGAGACATAGCATTAAAATACAACCTTGGTAGTCACACTGTTCCAAAACTGCTGCTCAATCATTCATTCACTGTGCAAGTTACTGCTAAGCTCATTCATTTACTGGGCAAGGTCTTTAAGCTATCTGACCTTCCATTTTCATGTCTATAAAATGGAGGGGACATATCTATTAGAAATAATCTGTGGGACACACAAAAACAAGGTATATCTTAGAGGAAGCTCAAAATAAGTGGTACAACTAAAGTAAGTCAGAAGACTTGTACTGACATTGACTAAATAACTATAACTCTGCTAAGTCACTTATTAAACTTCTCTAGTCTCATTTCTCCCATCTCTAATATGAACGGGCTCTGCTTGGTAACTTCCATGGTAGTAAAATTCCATAATCTGATTCCATAATTTCTTTTAATTCTATTTATTATACTATTTTAAAAAATCTTTAGCTATAAGCTAAGAAGAATGGCTTTATTTTTTAAAATGTCATTTCTGTTATCAGCCAGTGAAGTTAAAAGCACTAAAGCAGCCCAGAATCCTGAATCCAGCAATGAATAATCTTATAACCACTTACGCAGATTATGATGATGCAAAAAAAATTAAAATCAATGAATCAGGCTTCATGCTCAAGCATAGATTTCCTCTTGCAAATTATGAAAAACAGTTAAAGGAGCCTTACTTCATTTGTCAAATCATAGTTTTTCTTTCTTGCCTAAAACATACATACTTGGCCTCGGCAGCAGGAGGCAGCAGAGGCTGCAGAGATCCTTGAAAACTGAGACCAATCTAATCACAGATGGGCCAGAAACAGAGCTACATCCGCTTCAGAGAGTTAACACCCTCCTAGGGCGTGGGCCAGTTTTCTCCATGGAAGTCAGGCCTGCAGGGCAGCAGCCACGCAGAAGTGAAAGCAGAGCCCAGGGCTGGGAGCAAGAGAGGCCCAGTCCTTGGTCAGGAATTAACTAGCCAAGGTTGACAGCAAATTCCTTCTCTCAAGTTCAGCAGTAAAATAAGCAGTTTGGTCAAGACAGCCTCTAAGGTTTTTTTCTATACACTTAAGAACTGTACCAGAGATCATCTATTGCTGGTGTTAGCAACACAGATCTACTCTTTTCCACCACAGCTTGCTGGAAACAGGTCCCGTGGCCTTGCAGATAGAAAAGGAGGAGTAAGCTGAGAGTAATGTGGAGACTTCTCTCTTGTGTGTCTCCCTGGTCCTGCACATGCCCCATCCACAGCGATGCTTCCCCCAAATCCTAAACTGCAGAGAGAAACATAACCAGAGCAATTTTCCAAATTATTTTATGACTCCAGTCACAACATGGGGACTTTCTTCCTCCCCCCTGAACAAAGGACATGGTGTGGAGATCTGGCCTACCTCTCATTCTGTGTGGTAAGGCCTTGCTGATGCAGCTCCAAGGGAACCCCACCAGCAACCAGATGAATGGGCTGGGCAGCAGAGGCTGGCCCTGAGCAAGAGCACTTCAAGAGATACTGGTTCCTGGTAGACATGGAGGTGACACCAAAGGGACTCTCTGTAGCCCAGAAACTTTCTTACTAGAAAAGCTAAAGATTCTTACTAGAAAAGCATTAGATTCTTCTTCCTCACTAAGACAGATCTGAGATAAACTGTACACACTGCTTCTGACAAACATCACGTTAAACTGAATGGAGAAGTGTGGGAAATAGCTGCTACAATATGAGAGGACAAGAACTATATACTCCGACCCAAGTTTTAGTGGACACTGTCTTTGATCACCTAACGTGATCCTAAAATAGCCCTCCACACTCTGCTCTTTCTGACTAGTGAAAACTAATGAGAAAACCCAGCAGCTCTGCTTCTGAATATAGTCAGGAAAGAACATAAATCCACCGTGCCCAGCATTTAGGCTGCACAAAGTAATGAGTTGGGAAAGAGGCTTAACTCCATTGAAAGGGAGTGACTTCACCGTATTTGTTACTTGAGAACCCAACATTCTAAGGAGAATTCCTAGTAAAGAATTATGTATACCACCACACCAAACCATTCCAAGAATATAAATGTTTATCAATTTAAAATTAATCTTCTCAGCTAAAATTCAACAACATTGGCTTGACCATAATGAATTCACTGACAACTAAGACCAGTGGAATAATTAAAATGATAAGTAAATATTAAGTGTAGGTAAAATCCTTCAGTGACAACCGGAGAGTCAGCCTGCTGGGTGGAGCCACAGCTCTTGTTGTGTCTACAGGGTCCACTGCCCTGCAAGAGGAAGGTTTGGAAAACACTGTGTTTTAAAAGTCCCGTTAGCTTTCATATTGCAGCACATATTACAAATTATAAATTACCTCTTAAATAAAACTGAATGGCTATACTTTTAAACAATCGAATTGCCAGCCCTACTATTAAAGCAAAAACAAAAACCACTTACCACAGACACATGAATGCACACTTTTCACAAATGCATGCTATAATGGAAAATGCTCCCAAATCCATCTATGCAGACTTTTCACACATGAAAGACAGCATAGACGCAGAAGTTGTACACATGGAGTCCAACCTTGGCCCCAGCACACACGGGGACCGTGGGACCTGGGAGGCCTTCGTCCTGCCTGTGCAAGGCCTTCAGTGAGGTGCAGACAGCACCACCTGGGCCTCGTCAGGCTGTGCTGAGGACTAGCCAGCATAACACAAACAAAGCACTTACAACAGCGAGTGCCTGAAAGGGCATAACAAATGTCAATGACTATCATAACAGAAAATAAGAATAATTTAAAAATTCAGGTGACTTTGTAACAATACTGGAAAAACGAGCAGTTAGAAAGTCACCAAAATCAGGGTCTTGCCCTTATTAGCCTTCACTAAGTGGCAAGCAGTCACTTCTTCACAGGGTTTCTGATTTAAACCATAAAGTTTTAAAATGTAAGATGTCAGCCACTGTTTCAATTACATAAGAAAGTCAAAACTGCTCTTAAAAAACAGCAGAGGTGTTTAAAGAAAACTGTACCACAAATAACAAATACTGCCAACAAAAGCACTGCTTTTCCTCTTTCAGCTTCAAAAATAAAAGCTAGATATAAAATAGACCTCAATAAAGCTGACTTCAAAAGAAACAAAGAAATGAAAGCTGTGGGGCAAATAGACAACCACAGGACTCCACTCTTGAGGCCAGAGACACAGCAGGTGCCCGTGGGAAGGGGGCGGGCGGGGCAAGGCGCCACGCTGCCACCATAGCACACAGCACCGTCACCACATGCAGCCAGGATGGCGATTTTCTGACCGGGCACACAACGCCACCACGGTGAAGTGAGGACAGCTAAGCACTGATCAAAGCATTGATAACAGTGTATAGGGGGCCCTGGAAATGTAATCGATTTGTCATTACTTTTAGAAAATAAATAAGTGGTAACATTTCAAGCCTGTCAAATCACAGGTCAGCCATTCTATAAAGTCAGATTAAGAGGAACATGCACTTCGTCTTTCATTTAAGAAGCGACAGAGATGTGAAAATGACGACACATGACCTGTAACTCTGAGGTGCTCCGGATGCAGCTGGAGAGACATGATGGCTACTTGTTCTGGTCACAGTGCTGGATGCTTCTTCACACACTAGTCCCTCAGAATTAATCTCCACAAGAAAGCCACAAATTATGTATTATCATTCTTATTATACAAATGAGGAAGCAGACTCATAGAGACAAAGTAAAAACAGTTAAGTGCCAAAGTTAGAATATGAAATTAAATCTATTGCTAAGGCATGTCTAGTGGTTCTCAATGAGAGGGGGTCTTGCCTTCCTGAGCACATCTGATAAAGTTCAGACTCACTTTTAACTGTCACAACTGAGGTGGTGGTGGCTGATACAGTCACCTAGTGGGTAAGGCCAGAGATGCTGCTAAACACCCTACAATCATAGAACAGGTCCCTACAATAAAGAACTATCAGGTCCAGAATGTCATCACAGTGCCACGGTTGAAACACTTTGGCCTGTAAGACCCTGCAATTGTTAGGAAAGAACCAAATGCAGGCCACAGGCACCCTGAAGAGGGAAATACACCACTCTTAACTGGGGAGTATGAGAAGCCTTCTTCACAGAAGTGGTATTTTGGTTGACTCGTTAGCTAAAACATCGGTAGAAAAGAAAGCACGGTATTTTCAGCAGCCTAGGACAAAAGAAATTATCAAAGATGTGGAGCTAAAAAACAGCAAGGTGAGTACTCTCTCTATAATACTTACTACCAAAGAAAACTAGTAAAAATCTATGACTAAAAATTCTGGTACACTGGCATGTATTTATAAATGTTTGGGACATCTTTGCATATTCGTAAGAAATGAGTGATTTGGTTGACTCCAGGACGGAAATTGGGTACCTGAAAGACATATTTTAGAGCGGTTATGTGTATTACCTATTTAAAAAATTAATTAATTGACAAAAATCTGCCTGCCAGGATATAAGAAATGAACTAGGGTTTGTAAGGAAAAATTGGGCTGACACCAGATGGCAGAAGAAGGAAGAACAGTTTTAACTCTTATTGAACATAGGCCAAGTATGATTCAAACAAATTATACGCCACTTGGCAAAAAGCATGAACTTTAAAGCCATACCAGCTGGGTTTGAATTCCTGCTAGACCACTTAATACTCTTTAAGTTAATTCCTGACTAGGGGCAAGTAGCTTAACCCCTCTATGCCTCAGTTCTACTTACATGAAATCAGGGAAGTAAAAATACCTATTTTGCATTTACTGTGAGAATCCAGTGAATTAAAATTTGCAAAGTCCTTAGAACTATGGCACACAGTAAGCACTGAATAAATATTTGCAATTATTAATAGGGGGATCCCTTTACATCTTAAAAATCTATTAAGGATATTACATTTATTATCCTCATTTATTTATGATGAGATTGTGGCCTAAGGAGGCTAAGTTGGCCAAAGTCCTTTTGCTAAGGGACTTTATCACTCCATATATTGTTATATGAAAGTCAAGAAGGTTAAGCTTTAGACAACAGGCAACAGGAAACCACTAGAGGTTTCTATATGAGGAGTATGAATTATTAAAGCACAATTTCACTTGGAAAGGTAGCTGCCAATGGAAAGGAGACTGAACTGAAACAGGCGAGTAGAAGTCGGGCCAGACCCCAGGAGAGCAGAGAAGTCTACAAGCCCAGGAGGGTGGCCGCAATACAGAGAACATCAGTGTAAGAGACGTGGCACAGGAGGGACTGGAAAAGCACAGCCGGCAACAGAGCCACAGGGATGATGGGCACGAGGTCAGCTACACCTGACTGTGAAGGCGAAGGGGGCACATGGAAAGACTGTTAAAAAGGTGGCCCTGCCATGTCTTGTGTTCTAGGAAAGGACACACCTGTGAAGGTCTATTAATGAAGGATCTTCCCAGAATAACCCAGGCATCAGAAATACAAAACCCACAAGCTGAAATCAGAGGGAACAAAGGGACATTCAGGTACATAGATTATTAACAGGGAAATATGATAATTTACCACTTTGAAGCTAAAAGTTTAGGGAAAAATATCCAGAGTCCATAACAGTATTTTTCTTAAATAAACTTAAAGATGGGTTTTAGCCTAAAACAAAACTTCTCACAAATTCTAAAAGAACTAGTGTAGACTATATAAAATCAAAATTTCATCTTGTAATTTTTCTAGAACAGTAAAGCACAAGAACCCTTCAGTGTCCAAACCACTGTACATGAATCACAGGAGGATAATACATTCATTAAATCACTTCTTCAATCAGCAAGTATGCATTAAAGTTCCATCAGATTCCAAGATTTCACTTTTAGGTTTACAACTCTCTTACTGGGTTGCCCAAAAAGTCTGTATGTTTTTTTCCAAAAAGTAAAGGACACATTTTCCATTTTCACCAATAACTTTATTTATTTGGATATTTTGAGTATGTATGCATCTCCCGTGTGGTACAACATTGACTGTTCTCAATTGATGTCTATATGATTTGAAGGCTATCACCTTCAACTGGTCTATGCAACTGTGGAGCATCATCCAGTGACAGATCTCCAGCATGAAACTTGGCAAACCACTTTTGACTCATTCAGTTACACACACCATCTCCAAACACTGCACAAATCTTTTTTTTCATTTCTGTTGCATTTTTACCTTTCTTGAAATAAGAAAGCACACAATATGCCAAAATGTTGCATATTTTCTTCCATCTTCAATATTAAAATGGTTACACAAAAATTCACCAATTTTGATAAGTTCTTTTTTATTTTTTAAAAAGACTTTATTTATTTATCCTTAGAGAGAGGGGAACGAAGGGAGAAAGGAGAGAAACATCAATGTGTGGTTGCTTCTCACACATCCCCCGCTGGGGACCTGGTCTACAACCCATGCATGTGCCCTGACTGGGAATTGAATTGGCAACCTTTCAGTTTGCAGGGTGGCACTCAATCCACTGAGCTACACCAGTCAGAGCATTGTAAGTTCTTTTTAAAAATACACACTAATATGACAGCTGTCACAATATAATCTAAAAAAAATTGTTTTAAAGTTAAAGACAACTAAGGGCTACTAAAGCATTTCATGGGGGAAAAAACCAAATAAACTTTTTGGCCAACCCAACACTTGTTAAGAAAGGCTAGATTTTGTTTCCCCATTTTGGAATACAAGATATACATCAATGATTCGTCTGCTAATTCATTCTCTTGCACAGCTGAGCTCAAGTTGTGGTGACTTAGTCACCTTGGACTACAATAAACATCTTTGAAAGTACAGGGGTTCAAGGGAATAATATCAGTAGAACCTGTATGAAATATATGCATGATGGTATTTCTAAAATTACTTATTTTTATTATAATATGTAAATCTTTTTATATTTTTAGGGTTTAATCAAAGATAATTAAGAATTTTTTTAGAGTTTTGACAAGGTGATAGTTTCAAAGTTGCTACTAATATAAATACTAAAGTGGCATTTGGGGATCAAGTAACTCCAAGCAACATATTAGTTTTCCCCCAACCACATATCTTGTAAAGGAAAAGTATTGTTTTTTTTACATGAGATATTAGCCATGTTAAAATAATGAATTAAAATGCTACTATCCAAAATCTGAAAGGGAACAGACATGTAAGTAAACAAAAGCTACCCAGAAGCCTATAGTAGGCATGAGCAGGCACTGAACAGAATGCTGCATATCAGCACCTCACTGAGTAGGCCAATGCAGAAAGCCCTTCTGTCTCCAACCCCTCTCCTGAAGTATCATCTATAATATTGGAAGACAAGCCGCCAATTTATAATATATAAAAGGAAAGAAAATAAAGAGATGAATACACAGGCTGAATAAACATAGTTACCTACACACAATTTCAAAAGCAAGATATAGGATGCTTTCATTAAACAAATTTTATCAAGTTATTTTATTAAATGGTTTTAAAACCTACTTATACACATGTATGGAAATATTATGTACAATTGTTAAGAAGGTTCTTTAATAGGCCCCTTCCTTCGGGATTTACAATTGTAAATCATTTCCTGATTCTTTTCCTATTTAAGATTTTGGACAAAGGCCTCTATTTCAGGTCTGGAACCCTCAGGCAGATCTAGTTCGAGATGCAGACCTGGGGGAAAGGGACTAGCTCCAAACCACTTAGTCCTCTTCTCCAGCAAACCAAAGAACCTCCTTGATCTATACATTACTCTGAAGGGGTAAATCCACAGTAATTACCTATTATACCAGAATAGGTAACCCAGGATAAGTCATTATCTGCAACATTCCTAATTTTAGGCTGTAAGGGCAATGAGTGGAATACAGTGACATATTCCATACAGAAAGATGAATCTGGTAAATTCTAAATAGGAGACCTTCCACATATGTATACTTCCATTTTACAAATACTTGCTAGAGCATCAGTACTGAACCAGACTCCAGTTGAACATTTCCTTTTGTCAAAGCAATTGAACAAAACAGAAATCTAATGTAGTACTCCCTATGTAACAAATATTCCTTATTATCTGTCATTTACTGTCTTCCAATATCTAGAAACAGCAGATAAACACACATTTTTTATTTCTTTTGAATTAGTTTCTAAGGAACGAAGGGGGACACTTTATAATATAATACAGGATAAAACAAGTTTTCACTACACCATATCACTACTTTAAAAAGATCAATATGCCCAAAGAAATGTGTGCCTGATATTTACTTATTCCTTCCTTTACAAAACAGAATGGCATATCATTAAATATAAAACTGATTTAATGAGTTCAAAATGTTATGTACTATAATATATATGTCTATGGTTTAAAAACAAAAATTATATATACTAAAGTATATATGTACTTGTGTGTTTTAAAAAAACAAAACAGGAATTCATGTTGAAAGTCTAGCCAGTTAGATACTGGGTGTGGGGCTGCCCTCGTGAGCCTCACCTGTCGAATGATGCTCTTCACACAACGTACTGGAAGGCCTTGATAGTTGGACTTGATGATCCACTTGAGGAGATGGTGGCCAAGCACTTCGAAGACCATGCAGACATCTGAGACCTGGGGTTAAGGATCACTTGTGGATACATTTCCTAGAGTGATACAATTAGTAAAAGCAGCATCACCATGGCAACATCAATACTTTCAATAATATCAAAAGTGGTAATTTGCTATTTCCCATCTAAATAAAACAATCTAACGTTTACTAAGTACATATTATGTGCCATATATGATTTAATGTGTACTTTTAACAACCTTAGGAAATAATGTACTAACCTCCACACAGAAACAAGGAGAGCAAGCCTCGGCTGAAAGAACTGTCCAGTGCTACAGTCTGAAGGTGGCAGCACCATGAATCAACCCCACACTCCCCTGTGCTCTCCTGCATCTTAGCACACTCCTCTAGGATAATCAGCCTTAGTGAAAATGAGCAAGACTAGAACCTCACAGTAATTAATAAGAAATAAAATCAAAACTACCATCTTAAATGTCCTTCCTGCCTGCATAAATTTCTACTCTGTAGATCACATGAAACACTTTATAAAATAGAAAATTACCAAACACAGGGAAGACGTTTAATCTTTACCTTCAATAGTATCTTTCACAGTGTAACTAGATCGATTTTAATACTATAGGCAATTTTTAAAAATGTACAATGACAATTTAAGACATGGTATTAAGACCAACCTATAATAATGAAATCTAAGGATCCTGGGGATTTTTTAAAAACAAAAATTCTGCCAACCACTGACACTCCAGGACTATGGCCCACCATACAAATATGTTTATGTCATTAATACAGGAAGATTTAAAATGGCTCTGAAGCCATCTGAGAATATTTTACTCATCCCTGGAAGCCTATAGATAGGTCATTAAAGAAGGTTAGTTGATTTAATGTTTTACAATACCTACATCATCAGAATAACTACTACTTTAAATATTTTTAAGAAACGTATTTCTACAATGGTGGAGAAGATGTGAACTACGGATTTATTTATTTATTTATTTATTTTTAAAGATTTTATTTATTTATTTTTAGAGAGGGAAGGGAGGGAGAAAGAGAGAGAGAAACATCAATGTGCGGTTGCTGGGGACCTGGCCTGCAACCCAGGCATGTGCCCCACTGGGAATCGAACCTGTGATGCTTTGGTTCGCAGCCCGAGCTCAATCCACTGAGCTACACCAGCCAGGGCTGAACTACAGATTTATGTACAGACAATCTAACACCAGAAATTTCTAAATATTTCCCAGGCATATTACAAACAGTGGCAAACTAAGGACTGCACTTAGTAACAGACACAGAGCCAAAGCCCAGGATTTCTAAATGACCGACCTACATCATCTCAATCCACTGACAAATCTAAACTGTGATGGTTTCTTATTTCACAGTATGAACAGTCACTAGAATGTATATATTTTTAAAAACTCCATTTACCTACACATCAGGTAGATTCTCCAAAGAAATTACCTCCCCTGTCAGCAGTCCCAGAAACTGCCTGACACATCTGATGTAAGAGGAGGAGGGGCTGCCCTGCCTACCCATAAACTGGCAGGCGCAGTTGGAAAGCAGGGGCAGAGAAGGATGAGCTCTACCTTTCCATCTATCAAAAGGGGAAAAATGCACCCAGCAGTTGCAGAAGTGATACTGACACAAACAGTGAAGTGGCATTAGCAGTCACTGGTACCTGCTAGTAGCACCTGAGTCTGATCCCTAGAAGAAATGCAGACATACCTCGTATTATTGTACTTCACAGGTGTTACGTTTTTGTTGTTTTTTATTTTTTACAAATTGAAGGCAAGACTTCCTCTACCAATGAAAAGATCACAACTCACTTTACTGCGGTGGTTGGGAAGTGAACTGGCAATATCTCTGAGGTATGCTCGCACAAAAACCTCAAATATGTAGGATATGAGGGGAGTACTTCCCTAAAAAATGAAGACTTAGCAGATGAAGAAACAGAATGTCATTCTGCAGTTTAAGTTCAGATTCAGCTTTGTCCTCAGGCTTCTGGAGCTTGAGCAGGACAAACACCAAAATGTTGAATCTGTTCCAGACATGATGTAAAGATCAGGAAGAAGACCATGGCTCTTGACACATCCCTGGCACTCATCAGTCACAGGGCTCAATATTCCTGAACCTTGAGAGATGAAGGTATAGTAGCCCTCCCTTATCCAATAGAAATAAGTTCCAAGACGCCCAGTAGATGCCCGAAACCACATGCAGTACCAAATCCTATATGTACTATGCTTTTTCCTATACATATATATCTATGATGTTTAATACAGAAGTTAGGCAATATAAGAGATTTACAATAACTAATGATATCATAGAACAATTGTAATAATATACTGTAATAACTGTTATGTGAATCTGGTCTCTCTCAAAATACCTTAATGTGCTGTACTTGGTCTTCTTGTGATGATATAATATTGAAATACAATGCCTATGTGATGAGATGAGCTGAGGTGAATGGCATGGCATTAGGCAATTATAGAATGCAAGCACTATGACATCACCACAGTCAATCTGATAAACAAGACAGCTAGCAACTAAGGGGCGAGTAGTATATACAGCAGGGATATGCTAGACAAAGGGATGATTCAAGTTCCAGGATAGATCAAGAAAGGGTGAGATTTTACCATGCTACTACTCAGAAGGGTGCCCAATTTATGAATTACTTTAGGAATTTTCCAGTTAACATTTTCAGAATGCAGGTAAAAACCTCAGATATGGGGGGACTGATGTATCACCTGCCTCAGGAAAATAAAAGGCTATCTTAGAGGATCCAACAGGAAAATATGGAAAGAGCACTACCAATACTACCTGGATAAAATGTAGTATCTCTTCTTTCCATTTATGCTATCAGCTCAGTCCTATTGATCCCGGATTACTCCACCGTCACTGACCAGAGGCTGCCCTTTATCAATGCCCCAGGCAGAGGGAGGGTGAAGAGAACACTTTCCACAACCCCTAATCACCACCTCCTGAGCACCCCACCCGCCCCCACTAACTAACAAGAATGCAAACTTACCAACCAGTAACCCAATCAAAAGTGATAATCTCAAAAAAAAAAAAAAAAGGGGGGGGGAGGGTCATAAGACACCTTTAGTTCTACCTTCTTACTAGACACATTTCTAATAGGACCTAGAGTTGGAACAAAGCCCTCTCTATTTTAAAAGCAAAAAGAACTAACATTACCACTAAGAAACTTCATCTTTCAAAAACCATTCATTTCCGGCAAGATAATTCATTTTGAGAAAATTAAACTATTTTAATGAAAAAGTTAAAAAAGTAAATTGAACAATTTAAACAATTAAAGCAAGATGATGTGGACTTACAAGGAAGAGATGATTCTGAGGGGAAAATAACCTTGTTTGTTGGAATGTGATTCGGGCAAGTCTTTAAAAAAGTCCTTTTTCCATTACACAGGAATTTTGTATCAAACATGACATAATACCAAGAAATTACTTTTATTTTATTTGATGAGTTTTGTGATCTTTTTAAGTCTGTATGTTTTTCAAAGATGCAAATGTCAGTTTGCATCTTTGAAATAAAAGAATATGACTTCTAGGATTTGTTTTGAAATAATTCACAAGAGATAAAGGGTATATAAAGGACTATAGCCAGACAATGATAACTACTGAATTTGGGTGATAGAGTTACAGAAATTCACTGTAGTACCCTCTCTAATTTTATGCATGTCAAGAACTTTACATTATAAACATTTCTGAAGAAAAACAATGAAGGTCTCTTTCTACTAAGGACTGGCCTATGTCAGATTTAATAACAAGTATAGAAAATGTATCACTTTGAGACAGGTTGGTAAACAGGGACAAATGGGATAGGAAAATGAGACAGGTAGTTAACTGGCCAAGCAGTTTACGGGCCTTCCAGTAAATCCCAAAATCCTATCTTCTGTAACCAAGGACAATAAGAGTAAATAGTTTATACATCTCTTCCCCAACAAAGGTTAACAGCTTAAATCACCTTACTCAGAGAGGTAGATAGTAAAAATCCAATTACTGCCATTTGCCCAGCACACACAAGGACAGATGAAGTTAAGGGAATAAATCTCATTTTGGCACATCAGCATAAGGGTGATGAATATTCTATTGAGATCCTCTGCTAAGATCTCCCCCTAAACTCCCTCCCAGCAAAGGACAGAGCACACACCTTTCTTCCCCCACAGACCTGCATCTCCTAAACTCTGAGGGTCCCCATGAGACTTGGAACCAGGGAAGCAATGGACAGTGCATGGTAGCTCAATGGGGCCAACCCCTATCCTGTCTCCAAAGCCTCTTTTTTTTTCACTTCCCAGTGCGCCAAAGAGGCCCCACCAGACTCTCTTCTTGTTGCTTCTACTGTAAATCCTTCCTTTGTTTCACTATCCCCAGCTTTAATAAACATACTCTCAAAATCACCTGAACTCACACTGTAAAATCTTTTCTATACAAAGTCAAGAATCCACACACTATAGGCCAGCCCAAGGCAGACCAGCTCTGGACCGGCCACCTTTCTGGTAACTAGTTTCACCAAACTTCCCCAAGTAGACAAACAAAACAAAACAAAACCAACATACTTCCATATTTACCTAACAGAAAGATGGTACTCCTCAGGATCGAGTGTGACTTTGCCATGTTGATCTTAGCAGAGCTAGTTTTCCTTTTATTGACTCAAGAAATTCTTTGCAGCTACTGAATGATACCTAGCCTTTCTGTGCAAATTTTTAAAAGTTTAAAGCAAAAAGAAGTGCTGGTGTATGCTTTCATCTACCTCTGCCAAAATAAACTTCACTCGAATTAACAAAATAAGATTAGTAATTAATTCTATCTGAAAATCAAGTTAAGTGCTGTAAAAATAACTTTATAAGCTGTTACTACACCAAATACCCCAAAAGGCCCTCGCAGAGCACTCTAGGCCTATCATTCTACAACCCTCCGTGACAACACTAGAGGCTTGAAGTGGAGAGTGACACAGCAAGAGCTTGAAACATCCCCATTTTTCAAAAGCCTATAGAAAAACTACAGTATAATGCAGCCATTAGGAAGCAATAGGACTGTCAGAAAGGATATGTATTCCATTCATCCCTGAAATCTTGAAGTCATCAATTAGCTGTACTACCATGTCTTTATTTGGGTCACTGGGATCACTTTCTCGAACCTATGGAAAGAAAAGTGAATCAAGAACAGAAATGTTTAAGACTGAAAGTCATTTCCATTATACCAGCCAAAACAGTTTTAATATAAGTGAGATGGTTTTTAAAACAAAAGATTCAGTATTTGAACTTATAAAACATAAAATCAATGTCAATTTAGTAAAACCCAGAAAAATACCTCTGTAAAATTTTAAGTCATTAATGTGTCTTCTTTCATTTATAGTTTTGCAATACTTACACATTTGAGCAATTTTATTTCATCCAAGGCTGTCTCCGTATAATGCTGGGCACTCTTTACAACTTTCATTGCAACAAATCTTTTCCCCCTTTAAAAAAATGCAAAATTTAAATAATATTATAAGCAGAAGTAATCATAATGAAATCTATCCAATAAATAGATTTAATAAGCTTTCCATTATAATAGTGCTTTTCAAATTGTGAGGCAATAATTCACCACTAGGATAATGTGTCAAACCAATCTTTTTGTTTTGTGTTGCTTTTTTCCTTCATAAAAATAAACTAGAAACTGTTGTTCATCACATATAGTAAGGGTAAGTAATATCTTGTAACATTTTTGTTTCAGTATGCACACACACAAAACACACATATGTTTGTACTGGGTAGCAATGGTATTTTATGTTACAGGTCACAGCTTTAAAATCAGTCAGAAACCACTGATTTGAAAGGCCAATATGTTATTCTATATTTAAATGTTTTTCTGGTATGGATGAATTATTGGGGAAAAAATGATCCTGATGTAATTTAAATGCATAAGCCTCAGATATAAAGGCAGAAGAAAGTTAGTATTTTAAGATAACAGGAAAATGAACTCCAAACTAAGGGGGAAAATGTCTAGCTATGGCAGGGCAGGCCTGTGCTAGGCAGTTACGATGCACAAAAGACACAGGTGTGCCCCTCAGCCATCCCTTGTTGTAAAATGAAGATGTTGAACTAGACTAGGAGTCATGTGCACACATGACAAGGAACACTTACTGCATATCCCAGCACAGCCAGACAGTAGAGAAGTGTCCCCATCCTAGCTTCCTAATAACATGGTATCGGCCATTGAAGAGGTCTCCAATTTTCACTGGATGATAGCCACCTTTTATTAAAAAAAATTTTAATTTCAGAAAAACAGTAATAGAATCTCTTCCTCTGTCAGTTCTTGATGCCATTAAAGAAAGCTGTCAATAATAAAATCAGATTAAAATACATTTAATAATACAATGTTTTTCAAGAATATGTTTCATCAGAAAAAAAATGTCCATTGCCTTTTTACTAACTTAACACTAAAAGGAAAGAAAACAAAACTAGCATTGTTCAAGTACAAATTAGGGGCACTCTGCTAGGCACTTCATTCTCAAAACTACGCTCCATGAAGCTGAAGTAAAGTGAAATATGTTGCAGGTGTTTCACAGGCAAAGCAGGGGAGGGGCAAGGAAGAAAAAAGTTCCATTTGGGGAAACGAGAAGTTAACGCAAAGCAGATTTCTTGACCAGAGTGGTTTTCAGGGCCCAATGTCTTCACTCACAGGGAAAACCTCTGAGAGGAGAACATGCTGCAAATTCCAGGCGTATTTGCTAATGAAACCATTTCACCAAAGAACAAGTCACGTTTCATAACACAAAGTATTTAGGAAACACTGAGTAGATGGTGTTATTCCTACACTGATGAAGTGGGCAGTCTGAGAGTAAGTATTTAGAGCTAGAAACTGGCTCTGACTCCAAAGTCCATGCTCTGTTTATTCGCCAGTGAGAAACTGTTACTCCCTGTGTAACAACTGGAGGACTGTTTACAGTCAGTACACAGAGAACACTTGACGGCTCAACTGAAAGCCATTTATGCCCTGGATGGGCTGCTCAGTTGGTTAGAGCATCGACCCCATACACCAAGGTTGCAGTTCTATCTCTAATCAGGGCAAACGCAAGAAGCAATCAATGAGTGAAACAGCAAATTGATGTTTCTCTCTAACACTCAGGAACTAAAAACATTTAAAGGAAAACCCATTTACTACTTAACTGCATATTATTGCTAACCTTAAAGTCTCTAAATCTAAAAAACAATGTAATTATGCATAAAGAAAACAAACTTCTATCCCTATTGTATGTTTCAGACTTAAATTCTCAAACAGCCAAAGTATGTACATGTGAATAAAAATACAGGAGCACTGCTCAGTGTGATAGCCACATGAGGACAGCTGTTCCTTTGCTCAACGGGACCTTGAAAGTTGAACCACAGAAATTACCAGTTTAGTCCAGTTCTCTCAAGAACCCACAAGATAGCTAAGAATATTGTGGCTAAAAACAGGACAACTAAACAAGGGACATAATAATAATTTTTATACAAATATAAAAACGGAAAGTCCTAAACACTTATCCTAACTTTTATTTTGAAAATTTGACATACATTTTTCAAATTTATATTCCAGAATTCTCATATTCAAACCCCCAGATTGTTACAGAAAACAACTCTCCTCTGACCATTTTCGATCTCTTCTCACAGAACGGTAACGAGCACTCATGCTGCCAGACGGGATCAGGGCAGGCCATACTGGTCCACCCAACACCCAGAGAAAACGGACACTTCAGTAACTCTCAGAAAATGTTCCAGTTCCCTGGGATTAGCAATACCCCATTGGCCTGTAGTAAGGTCTAGCACACAAGGAATCCTGAGAACAGTCACAGACTAGACAAGGACCCCTCCTCCTTGTGCTGCTTCATCAGCAGGCAGCACAGGACACAGGATGACAACAGTGCTGGCCCTGAACCCTGCGCAGGCCATCAGGCAGAGCACCAGAGAGGGTCAAGCACTCGAAGATAATACGACTTAGGGGTCTGGTTGTTGTATCTGTACCTCACTATACTACTTAATAAAAACCACTAATGTCTCCTGTAAGTTTTCCTTTTATTCTTAAAAAAATAAAAATTATATTATATTACAAACATGAGAGAACAAGAATGGACTGCTAAGTAATCATTAAGTTCACTGCTCTGGTTTCTTCTCCAACTCCTATTCCTCCACTGCACCCAAGAAAACTATAAAGTTCTACCTATACTATTCATAAGGCTCTAGGGAAGACAATTCTAAACCTGTTTTTGGCTGTTTGGGGGGAACTGTTGGCTGAAAATAAAGAAGATTCCTTTTCCTTGCCAAGCAAAAAATAGGTTCAATTTGTAAGAGAGAATCAAAAGTTCAGAACTGTATCACAGACAATAGTCTAGAAGAATTTTAAGCAAAGTCCATTAAAGATAAAGTATTAATATAAATAATATTTTTGGCTGACCCCAGTTTCTCAGCCTCCTGATGGTGACACTTTCAAAAGACTAAAGAAAGATTTGAGAATCACCTCTAACAGAGTCATAAAAAAGGAACAGTGGTAAAAAGAAATTTGTTCACAAAATGATAACACAGGCAGATGTTAAGTCAGTGAAGACTTCAATACTTACTCCCTTTCCCCCAAATTAATAGAACAAACAGAGTAGCAGTAAGGATATGGAAGAGTTGAATACAATATCACCCACTTCACATAACTGACATTTCCAGGACACTCAACAGCAAATAGTATTTTCAAGTACATGGAAAATTTACCAACACAGACCACATACTGGGCCATAAAACAAGCCTCACTAGAAACTAAAAGATTCCAGTCACATAAAGCATATTTTCAGATGACAAGGAAATTAAATTAGAAACCACTAAGAGAATATGCCCAAACTGGGAGGAGACTAACACACTTCAAAATAACCCATGGGATAAAAAAGAAATCTAAAGGAAATAATAAAGATTTTACACTACATGAAAATGAAAATATAATACAGCAGAATCTGTGAAATGCTGCTACAGCAGAACTCAGAGGAAAATGTAGAGCACTAAATGCCTTTATTAGAAAAGAAGATCTCAAATCAATGTCCTCAAGTTTTGACCTTAAAAACTAGAAGAGCGAATGTAACCCAAAGTTAACAGAAGGAATAATCAATATATAAGCCATAATCAGTAGAATAAAAAGCATAAAAACAGCCCTGGCTGGGTAGTTCAGCTGGTTGGCAAGTCATCCCCTACAGCAAAAGGTTGCGAGTTTGATCCCAGTTCAGGGCACATGCCTGGGTTGCCGGTTGGATCCCCAGTGGGGGCACGTATGGAGGCAATCTATCGATGTTTCTCTCTCACATTGATGATCCTCTCTCTAAAATCAATAAACATATCCTCAGATGAGGATTTTTTTAAAGCATGAAAACAGTAGTGAAAAAAAATCCACGAAACCAAAAGTTAGTTCTTTGAGAAAATTAAGATAAAGCAATTGAGATAAAACATTAGCAATTTTTCAAAAACGCTAAATGTTAATTTAGCTTCCTCCTCAATGGAAGAGAT
Source organism: Phyllostomus hastatus (assembly GCF_019186645.2). Classification (NCBI taxonomy): domain Eukaryota; kingdom Metazoa; phylum Chordata; class Mammalia; order Chiroptera; family Phyllostomidae; genus Phyllostomus; species Phyllostomus hastatus. The sequence goes on from NW_025334041.1 coordinate 47,100,380, forward strand.
GCAGGAATTCCCTCCACTATTCCTTGGACAATACTGTGTGTTTGGGAATTTCCGTAATAAAAAAATGCCACTTTTAACCCATCTCATTGCAAAGGTACGCTGGCGCGAGAAACCCTCTAGAGATTAGGGACTGGGTAATTCCAAGCACTTGGCAGCAAAGGAGAGAGAGGTTCTGCAACATGACCAGATCATGCATGTGGGTGGGACCCCACTTTTTCTAAAATAAACTGTAAAAATAGATTAAGAGGGAAAAGAAAATAAAAGCCTAGTCAAAGCCCACTCTAGATGCTTGGCATGTATGATGTCATTTATAGCACACAGTACTGGGGTGTTTCACTGTCACTCTCTCTGAACAAGTGGACCAGTGCAGGCCTGGTGAGGCCATGCACGGGCCCGGGGCCACTCAGGAAGGAAACACTGGAGTCAGGATTAGAATCAGGATTTGCCAGATTCTAAAACTCTGCTGCCTCTGCTATACCAAGTTTTGATGTTAATCCACCAGCTAAATTATGTCCCCTTTTTCTTCATTGACTAGAATTCTAACATGAATTAAATGTATGGTGCTGTGCAGGAACAGTAAGGAGCTCTGAAATAAATTAAAAACTCACTTTAAATATCAATTTTCTCAATAGAGGACAGTAAAAATACTGCCAGAGTTAGAAATGGTTTGCCTGCCAATGATTCATAAGAACCTATTATATTCGGCTTTCATAAACAAAATTTTACAACCAGTCTTTAATAACCATAATTTAGGTTACAAAACATGAGGATGTTACTGATTTAAAATTTTACCACACACACTTCCTAAAATTTGACAGCCACATTTCTTAAGTTGTGAAAAATGTTTGTAGATGATATCAAGTAAAAATGTTGAAACTAAAGAAAACACTATTCTCCTCATTAGTAAAGTACAATTTAAATCACACGCTCCAGTAGAAACATTAATATTACTAAACACAAAATGGAAGCAGGGGGGGAAAAAGCCCTAGAATCCACCAAAAATAAAAATAAAAATAAAAATAAAAATAAAAATAAAAAGCAATAATGAAGCCTCAGACACAACTATTAAACTTGAGGAGGAGGGAGGTGGTCAAAAGCAGTCAATCACAGAAATAGTCATTTAAAACTTCTTGCATGTAAATTAATCTCTATTACTGCATCAAATATTCCCTATACAACCAATGAATAGACAAGAGCTCTAGGGGGGAAACCAGAGCAAAGGACAATGCTCTCCACAACAGGGTTCCTATTTATCTATGACCTAAGGACATAACAACAAAATTTACTTGGGCGTAAGATAAATGTGATGGATGCAGAAAACAATTATGCAGGAGGGCTACAGAGATTTGAATAGAGTTCATGGACTGAAAAAACCTGCATATTTGAAATGTTAATCATTTTAAGCCTTTACCAGCTGCCAATTACTTACACAGATTTGTACATAAACTCAGGAATGCTGATTTGAATCATAGCATAAGCCTTTATTAGCTATGTGACACTGAGCAAATTACTTTATTTCTCTGGGTACGTGCCCCTACCTCACTCACTCAGAACCACACTCGACACAAATTAAGTGCCCACGCAACTGTTTACCGTTATTCTGCCATTACTCAACCTACTGCAACTAATGACACAAATTCATGAGTCAGCAGACCAGGGTTAAATGCACTGTTTATTCCTATTTAAGATGGAAAACTGACTGGCCCAAAGTGTAATCTGATTTATTAAAATAGCTCAATTAACAAAAAGGTTTTGATATTCCAACTATGATGATGATTTATCGTTGTCAAATATCAAAGATGAGAAAGAAATTAACTTGTCTTTATTAATGATTTAGCCAAACATTAAAATATTCTCATAAGAGAATCAAGACTTTCAAACATTCAAATTTAATGTCACTTCCCAAGAGATACAAAGACTGTGGTTATAAAGATTGTGGCTGCTATTTTGGGTGCACTCTTTCACACTCTCTCTGCTAAAGTAGCCTCCTGTATTATGAACAATTAGTCAGTCCTATGGAGAGGCCCCTGTGGCAAGGAGCTGAAGCTTCTGGTGAAGACCAGTAAGGAACTGAGCCAACCACCACTTGCATGAGAAGGAAAGCAGATCCTCCAAGTCCAGTCAGGCCTTCCAGTGCTGCACCCCAAGGTGACAACTTGATTGTAACTTCATGACAGACCAGATGCAGAGCTAACCATATTTCTGCAAACTTTTTGAATAGACATTGATGGCCTTTGTTACAGATGATCTTTCAAAGTGCACAACCTTGGGAAAAAGACATATTATCTCCCTCTGGAGAAGAGGACAGATTGATTAGCTGTCCAGTATCATAAACACTTCCCCAGGAACAGAGTTTGGCAGGTTTGGTTGCAGGCCTTCAGAAAAGAGTGGGATTTCCTACATTTAGAATTCCTTAGCAATGATACAAAACAAAGGTGTGCAAATCATCCACCTAGGCCTGCTCCCTCATGGCTCCTGTTAGATTTGGAGGGCAAAGGAAACTAGTATGAACATCAGGTGCATGATGCTTACAGAGCTGTGAGGAGAGCAGTGCTTTGTCTTTGACTCACAAGTTTTATGTCTTCTGCAAGCATCCATGAAACAGTGGCCAACTAACCTGTTGGCTTGCAAGAAGGTTAAAATCTCAGAAAGGTCTTGGTTCATGGTAAAATTAACTTTGGCACCAGGAAAAGACTCATTTACAATGGCTGGTTTGTTTTCATCTCATGTAAACTGTCCATCTTAGAATCACTGCATTTCCTTCCTTGCTCTGATAACTAAGAAACCTAAAGGGAAATTTGCAACACTCTCAATTTGTACATATCTCTATTAATAAATTTGTATGTATGAAACCTTAATCTGACTTTCTTTAATTATTTCCACTATATATTTCCCTCATCTACTTGTCTATTGTATTCTGTGTATTTATTTGTAAAATGTCTCAAGTATGTAAAGTGTTGGGATACAAATAACAGCGACTTATCCCCTGGGATAAGCTGGCTCAAAGAATGCTCCCTCTTAGGAAGCATTTCTTGGTTTTCCTGGCTGAGGAGGACACCCCTTCCCCCTGCTTCTTTTCTGTACCTCAATAATGCCTCATTATGTTCTATTACATGTCTGTTACAAAACACAATACAACATATTTCCATTATTCATATTCTCATGTGTTTTTCCCAGAAGATTATACGCTTTGAGAACAGGGACAGTACTCCTAGCATACAATACCTGAATCACAACAGACAAATACATGAGAAAGTATAAGAATATGACACAGGAGAGATAGAAGTGAAATGTGAGGGAAGTTGTTCTCTGTTCTGTGGTATGATGTGAGGGAAAAGTAGAAAAGGCTTCCCAGGATAAAATAAGGGCTAAAATTAATCTGAGCCCTGACCAGTGTGGCTCAGTTGGTTGAGTGTCGTCCTGCAAAGTGAAAGGTCGCCGGTTCAATTCCAGGTCAGGGTGTGTACCTGAGTTGTAGGCCAGGCCCCAGTTGGGGTGTGTGCGAGAAGCAACCCATCAATGCTTTTCTTATACATCAACATTTCTCTCCTCTTTCTCCCTCCCTTCCCTCTCTGTAAAAATAAATAAATATCTTTTTTAAGAAAATTAATCTGTGTTAATATTATACTCTAATATAAAAACAGGACGGCCCAGAAGGAAGACGAGATGACATGAAAGAAATTACAACAGCAAGCACTCATGTTTACAGTATACAGTAAAATAAACAGTTCTGAGTAGTAGCACATTGGGATCAAACTGGGGAAAGCCTTGAGAATTGTGCAAGCCTAGACTTTCATTGCTAACTAGAAAGATACTTAGCAATACAGTACATCCTTAGACAATTTCCTGTCATTTCTCATGATCATATGGGAAAAAAAGAATAATCTAAATGCATCCCAAGTACTATGATATAAAAACACTGCTAAGAGAACTGTATAGTAGAAAAATTACACTTTTTCTGCATTACAAAATCAAAATGTGTAGTACTGAAGGCAAGCTGGTAAGAAGGATAATATTTATAAGATATTGAACACAGCAATCATGGGATCCACAAACATTTAGGAGGATAAAAGTACACTAATAGCATAATACATTTACACAATTAGAATCTGATTCTAGACAAAAATCAAATAAAAATTAAAAAGGATTTCTTCTCCCTTTATAATCAGTAATTGAGGTTTCTTCCTATTTCAGTGCTAAAATTCTGCAGCTACAGCAAAATTTTCTAAAATATACTGATGTTAACATTCCTACTTTTCTAGAAGATTCCCTCAAGAATGATAGAGCTCCCTGCTAGAAATGCAAGTCACAGTCAGGGGCAAGCAAGAATCTAAATGCCCAATCTCTACACTGTCGAACAACCCTGAATCATTTCTCTATCTAGTCAGAATGCTTTAGAGCACAGCATTTCAAATGCACTTGGGGGGGTGGGGGTGGTGGTGATTAGTAGTTGTTCTTAAAACAAACGAGTTAACATCAGATTATAAATGGCCAATGGCTGTTTTCAAGAGACCAAGTCTAGACGTACTTGACTGTGATTTGAGTCACAAGTTTTCTCATATGTACACAAACTAAGTGCTTGATTTCAGTGAAATTATTTTGAACATACTACTACACTACAAATCTCAGAGTTAATAGACTCATTTTGTATCCATTACCAACACTTTCCATTGTTTCCTAAGTACATAGTATCAGAAACAGACCCTTTGTTCCTCCAGTATATCTTTTTTTTAAAAAAAGATTTTATTTATTTATTTTTAGAGGGGGAAGGGAGGGAGGGAGAAAGAAACATCAATGTGCGGTTGCTGGGGGTTATGGCCTGCAACCCAGGCATGTACTTTGACTGGGAATCGAACCTGTGACACTTTGGTTCACAGCCCGCACTTCTTCAGTATATCTTTGATAGAAAATCTAGACTACTGCTCCATTAAATGTATTACAAAAATTTTACCTTTAAATTTTAAAAATACAGTCCATGAAAACTAAACACACGTTGTTCAAAGTCCATCTGACTATCTAATTATTACGCCTACTGTATGCTGTGCAAGGACGTCCACACTTTTGGTGTCTCTGGACCATACTGAAAGAAGAGCTGTCTTGGGCCATTGAGATGTTGTGATTCCGTGACATTGCTACATGTAATCACAAAAAGATCTCGTAATGTTTTAAATAAATTTACGATTTTGTGTTGGGCCACATTCACACCACCCCGCGCCAGGGGCTGGATGCCTCTGCCAGTGTAAGGTAAGTATTTCAGAGGTTTAATTTTGTCTATTTATTAATGAAATCAGTCTTTATACCTATGCCTCTGCATTGATCTTCATTGGGACCTTTATAACTGAACGTCAGTTTGAACAAATAGAAAATCTTTGACTCAGATCTTATTTCCTTGAGTTAGTCGAATATATTATTCTGTCTTTTGGCCTAAAGTGTTGATATACAAAACCTTGATAACAAGCTGACCTCCCACCAATAAGACACATGGTCTTCATGTCCACAAATTTTATCACTGCATGAAGCAGACCAAAACTGCAGCATTTATTGGAATTTTATAACTTTTTTATGTCTTTTTTCTTGTTTTAAGCCTTCTCCTTGTTTCGTGTGCAAGGAAAGAGTAAATAGATATTATCTGAGATCCTAAATGGGGATTCTCTCCACAGTAAACAGTACTTGGACAATATTGATTTCTCTCAAAGATTCTGGGTTCATTTCTTGATTCTTATTGGTTCTGGATAAGTAAAAATACAATACACTAAATTATGAACTTGTAAAAACAATTGATCTTGGAATGAGAAAGTCTTACTTGTATAAATGTAGAAATCAGAACACACGAGAAATACTGAGATCTCTTTACAACTAAAAAAATTTTTGCTACCAACTAAAAACCTTCCACAGTAAAAACTCTTAAAGAAGTTCCCTGGGTACTTAAAACCAAAGGCCATAATTATACACACTAAGCATAAAAATATAACTGAAAGATTAACTTATTTCAAAAAGTCAGACCTACTACTGTTTTTTTAAATATATTTTATTGATTATGCTATTATAGCTGACCCATTCCCCTCCCCCACTTATTCCCCTCCACCCTGCACACCCCCTCCTACCCACATTCCCCCTCTTTAGTTCATTTCCATGGGTCATAAATACAAGTTCTTTGGCTTCTACATTTTCTATACCATTCTTAACCTCCCCCTGTCTATTTTCTACCTACCATTTATGCTACTTATTCTCTGTAACTTTTCCCCCTCTCTCCCCCTCCCACTCCCCTGCTGATAACCCACCATATGATCTCCATTTCTGTGGTTCTGTTCCTGTTCTAGTTGTTTGCTTAATCTGTTGTTTTTGTTTTTGTTTTAGGTGTGGTTGTTAATAATTATGAGTTTATTGTCATTTTACTGTCCATATTTTTTACCTTCTTTTCCTTAGATAAATCTCTTTAACCTTTCACATAATAAGGGCTTGGTGATAATGAACTCCTTTATTTGACATTATCTGAGAAGCACTTTATCTGCCCTTCCATTCTAAATGATAGCTTTGCTGGATAGAGTCACCTTGGATGTAGGCTCTTGCCTTTCATGTCTTGGAATACTTCTTTCCAGCCCCTTCTTGCCTCCAAGGTTTCTTTTGAGAAATCAGCTGATAGCCTTATGGGCACTCCTTTGTAGGTAACTCTCTCCTTTCCTCTTGCTGCTTTTAAGATCCTCTCCTTCTCTTTAACTTTGGCTAATGTAATTGTGATGTGCCTTGTTGTGTTCCTCCATGGTTCCAACTTCTTTGGGACTCTCTGAGCTTCCTGGACTTCCTAGAAGTCTATTTCCTTTGCCAGATTGGGAAGTTCTCCTTCATTATTTGTTCAAGTAAGTTTCCAGTTTGTTGCTCTTCCTCTTCTCCTTCTGGTACCCCCTATGATTTGGATGTTGGAACGTTTAAAGATGTCTTGGAGGTTGCTAAGCCTCTCTTCATTTTTGTGAATTCTTGTTTCTTCATTCTTTTCTGGTTGAATGTTTGTTTCTTCCTTCTGGTCCACTCGATTGATTTGAGTCACAGTTTCCTTCCCATCACTATTGGTTCCCTGTGCATTTTCCTTCATTTCTCTTATCGTAGCCTGCATTTTTCCATCTAATTTGCAACCATATTCAACCAATTCTGTTAGCATCCTGATCAGCAGTGTTTTGAACTGTGCATCTGATAGGTTGTCTATCTCTTTGTCACTTAGTTGTATTTTTTCTGTAGCTTTGATCTGTTCTTTCATTTGGGCCATTTTTTTTCCTCTCGGCATGCCTGTAAGGTATAAGGGGCAGAGCCTTAGGTGTTCACCAGGAGGGGGGCAACCCACATCACTGTGTTGTGATGCTGTATGTGGGGCAGGGGGTCTGAGAGGGAACAATGGTGCCTGCTCTGCTCTCTGCCAGTTTTCAGTCACTTCACCTGCTACCCACAAGCAAATTGGGCTCTTCTGGTGCTGACTCCCAGGTAAGTGGGTTTGTGTACGTTCTAGGACCCTGTGGGTCTCTCCAACGAACTTGCCTGTGAGGCTGGGGGTTTCTCCTGCAGCCTCAACCCCACAGGTGTTTTCAACCAGAGGTTTGAGGCTTTATTTCCCCATGCTGGAACCCTGGGTTGTGCAGTCTGTCTTGCTCCCCAGTTGTTCCTCCCGGTTTATCTGCACATGAATGTGGGACCGCCCAGTCCTCCCGCTGCCTTGCTGTGAGTCCTCTCCACTCAGCTATTCAGCTCCACCCCTCCTACAGGTCTGGATGAATGTTTCTTCTTTAACTCTTTGGTTGTTGGACTTCCATACAGTTTGATTTTCTCTCCATTCTGGTTGCTTTTTGTCTTTAAATTGTTGTTGTGCAAGGAGGCACAGCGTGTCTACCTACACCTCCATCTTGGCCAGAAGTCCCTACTGTTGTTTTTGGCTCCTTTGAGATCATGAGGGTATGAGGCGGTACGACAGCACATAGCAATATCTCACCACAGAACTACAGGCAAGTTCCCATGTATATGTTACATCTCTTGTAAAAATGAATCCAAGTTCTCAATTATCCTAAAGAAATCAAAAAATGATAAAAGAGGCCCTGACCAGGTGGCTCAGTTGGGTGGAGCGTCATCCCGTGCACCAAAAAGTTATAGGTTCAATCCCCAGTTGAAGCTTGAACAGGTGGGTAACTGATCAATGTTTCTCTCACATGGATGCTCCTCTCTCTCTCTCCCCCTCTCTCCCTCTCTCCCTCTCTGCCCTTCCCTCCCTTCCTCTCTCTCTAAAATCAATGAACATATCCTTGGTGAAGATTTTTTTAAAAGGGTAAAAGAACACAGGTCCTAAAATAAATTACTACAAATGCACTAAGTAAAAGGTCTCTAACATATACATGCATAGGGAAATAAACCAGATTTTTTAACTCATTCCAAAGCCCTATACCTCGTTTTGCAGTCCAAGAGTCTTTCTTATGCTTTCCAGCTTAACCATCATAGGAAAGTCTGACTCATGTACCAACTTGTACACAGTCCTACGTTAGGCACCCGATAAAGCAACTTAGATATAGTTAGTGGACTTTAGGCGTAGGGCTTATATAAACTATGCCAGACAAAAAAATTATTAGATGAAATTATGTCCTAGGAAAACCGGTTACATGATTATACCAAAACAATAAATATAACTAAACATTTTTGTAGTTTGCAACATCTTTTTATTAATTGCTTGTGACATTCTTCTGACAGAATGTATCCTGCAAAGACGGCTGCAACAGTACCTTCCAAACCACCTGCTTTGCCAGAATCCTAAAGTTCTACTCCTCCTCCTTATAAATCTGTGGGCTTCTGCTGTGCTTCTAACCAACAGAATGTAACGGAAGTGACTGTGTGATTTCTGAGGCTTCCACTTTGTAAAGCAGACATTTATTTTTGAAGCTCTGACTCTGAGGACACCATATTGTGAGGAGGTAGAGCCACAGAAGGGGCTTCAGCTGGCAGTCCTACTCTTCCAGTCCTTCTAACCCAGGGGCCAGACATGTCGTGAACTTTCAGATGATACTAGTCCCCAGCCACTGAGTCACCTTAAGCCTTTGTGATGTCTCAGTGGAGGCCCCCAGGTATCATGAAGCATGGCAAAATATACGAACTTTGCCCTTTCTAAGTTCCTGATCCACAAAAACATAAGCAAAATAAAGTTAGCTTAAGGCTGCTAAGTTTTGTGGTAATTCATCATGCAAGAATAATAGCCAGAACAATACTTACTCTGCTTGCCACAATGTCTATGCAAAACTTCCTTCACTGTTCTCTGAAAAAGATGGGACCTCAATCTTTTCAAGACAAGCCCACTATCTCCAAAAAAACCCACTCACTTGCTAGTCCTTCAAACTCTCAGATTTTTTTTACTTCTGCCTAGAAATATGCTCAGGTATCCTGTTCTAAAATTAACTGTCCATTGTCCATCTGTGACTCCACCCTCCTCAAGCTACAATCTTCACCAAAAATCAGTTACGCTCTCTCAAGTACACCTTGATATTCACATGATTCATCACTACCCTTGACTGATGGGTCACTAAGAACCCTCCCCACAGATAGATTCACTGGCCCTTTCTCAGCCTTTCCCCTCCTCAAACTGTGGCTAACTAAATACCATTATTATTAATTCCTTCCTTCTTGAAAACTCTACCTTTTATGCTTCTGACCTAATAGTCTTCAGGAGAATACCACTCTATCAGTGTGTTACTAATATAGAAATAAATTACAACTTTCCTAGGGAAGAATTCTGGTTTGGAAGTCTGCTGATATTCAGATTTAAAGGTTCATAGTGAATACAGGTGGTGCAGTCAACAGAGCTGAGAAGACTACTGAGATAATCAATTACAGTGAAAATAGGTAAAATGATTTTAATTAGCACAGAAAAGGGCAAAAAGAAGTATAATCAAGATACGATGATGAAAGTGTAATTAGGACTTCTGGCCAAGACAGAGGCATAGGTAGACACATTGTGCCTCCTCGCACAACCAAAAGAAGGACAACAAATTCAAAAACTGAAAACCAGAAGTGACAGAAAATCAAACTGTATGGAAGTCCAACAACCAAAGAGTTAAAGAAGAAACATTCATCCAGACCTGTAGGAGGGGTGGAGCTGAATAGCTGAGTGGAGAGGACTCACAGCAAGGCAGCGGGAGGACTGGGCGGTCCCACATTCATGTGCAGATAAACCGGGAGGAACAACTGGGGAGCAAGACAGACTGCACAACCCAGGGTTCCAGCATGGGGAAATAAAGCCTCAAACCTCTGGTTGAAAACACCTGTGGGGTTGAGGCTGCAGGAGAAACCCCCAGCCTCACAGGCAAGTTCGTTGGAGAGACCCACAGGGTCCTAGAACGTACACAAACCCACTTACCTGGGAGTCAGCACCAGAAGAGCCCAATTTGCTTGTGGGTAGCAGGTGAAGTGACTGAAAACTGGCAGAGAGCAGAGCAGGCACCATTGTTCCCTCTCAGACCCCTGCCCCACATACAGCATCACAACACAGTGATGTGGGTTGCCCCCTCCTGGTGAACACCTAAGGCTCTGCCCCTTATACCTTACAGGCATGCCGAGAGGAAAAAAAATGGCCCAAATGAAAGAACAGATCAAAGCTACAGAAAAAATACAACTAAGTGACAAAGAGATAGACAACCTATCAGATGCACAGTTCAAAACACTGCTGATCAGGATGCTAACAGAATTGGTTGAATATGGTTGCAAATTAGATGGAAAAATGCAGGCTACGATAAGAGAAATGAAGGAAAATGCACAGGGAACCAATAGTGATGGGAAGGAAACTGTGACTCAAATCAATCGAGTGGACCAGAAGGAAGAAACAAACATTCAACCAGAAAAGAATGAAGAAACAAGAATTCACAAAAATGAAGAGAGGCTTAGCAACCTCCAAGACATCTTTAAACGTTCCAACATCCAAATCATAGGGGTACCAGAAGGAGAAGAGGAAGAGCAACAAACTGGAAACTTACTTGAACAAATAATGAAGGAGAACTTCCCAATCTGGCAAAGGAAATAGACTTCTAGGAAGTCCAGGAAGCTCAGAGAGTCCCAAAGAAGTTGGAACCATGGAGGAACACAACAAGGCACATCACAATTACACTAGCCAAAGTTAAAGAGAAGGAGAGGATCTTAAAAGCAGCAAGAGGAAAGGAGAGAGTTACCTACAAAGGAGTGCCCATAAGGCTATCAGCTGATTTCTCAAAAGAAACCTTGGAGGCAAGAAGGGGCTGGAAAGAAGTATTCCAAGTCATGAAAGACAAGAGCCTACATCCAAGGTGACTCTATCCAGCAAAGCTATCATTTAGAATGGAAGGGCAGATAAAGTGCTTCTCAGATAATGTCAAATAAAGGAGTTCATTATCACCAAGCCCTTATTATGTGAAAGGTTAAAGAGATTTATCTAAGGAAAAGAAGAGCAAAAATATGAAGGGTAAAATGACAACAAACTCAGTTATTAACAACCAAACCTAAAAAAAAAATAACAAAAACAAAAACAAACTAAGCAAACTAGAACAGAAACAGACTCACAGAAATGGACATCACATGCAGGGTTATCAGCAGGGGAGTGGGAGGGGGAGAGAGGGGGAAAAGTTACAGAGAATAAGTAGCATAAATGGTAGGTAGAAAATAGACAGGGGGAGATTAAGAGTGGTATAGAAAATGTAGAAGCCAAAGAACTTATATATGTGACCGACGGACCTGAACTTAAAGGGGGGAATGCAGGTGGGAGGAGGTATGCTGGGCAGAAGTGAATGATAGGGGGAAAATGGGACAACTGTAATAGCATAATCAATAAAATACATTTTTAAAAAGTATAATAAAAATCTAAAACTTCATTAAAAAAACAAATACAAGATCACATGACACAAAATTTCGTTTAAAAAATCCAATGGTCAATAAAAAAGAACAATTTTTTAATATTAAATACAAAGGGCCAATCTTACTAATAATTAAATGAGTAATATAAAAACAGAGATTACTGGTGATACCATGTGAAGACACAGCTAATAGTGCTACATGCAATCATACTCATGTGCTTCTGCTAAGTGTACAAATCAGGATAATCATTCTGAGGAGCAACTGATGACATGACTCAAAATGAAAACGGTTATGCTTCCAGCTAATCATGTCTACACATCTGTGCTCATCTGCACACAAACCTGTAAGATGAATACACAAGGAGTTCCCAGCAGCATTATTTACAGTAGTGAAAACTGAGAACACATAAATGTCTAATTATTACAAAGCTAGTTCAAGTAGACACTTAGAATAGAATATTAAGCACAAAACAATGGTGCAAAACTCTGTTTAGATTTATGGAAATACATTCGTGGAAATTACTGGAAGAAAATAGTAATATGAAAGAGCATGCACAGATCAATGTTGTTTATGGTGGTCACACACATACAATGCACTTATATACACACACATCTCTGGGAGGATACTTATGAAAACGTGTAAACACCTTTAACTTACACTAGGGAAGTAGACAGTGTAATAGAATATCAGAAGTAAAAAATGAGAAGTTTACCTTTTTGCTTAGTCTCTATTTGGTCTTAAGTTTATAACATTATCATACATCACTTTTATTAGAACTTTTGGAACAAATAAGTGCACACGTGTGTGTGTGTGTATTCTGCAATACAAGTTTAAATAAGTAGCTACAGGAATACATTAATAAGGTCACTTACAATTGCAGGTATAAACCTCAATTCATACACTGCTTCCCAATGTCCAAAGCCAACAAGGAAATGGTCACACAGCAGTCACAGTGTTAAAAAGATTGATAACAAATCAGGAGAAGGTAGCAGTACAGCTTTTTGGGGTACTAAGAGTGGAGAAAAGCTCTCTCTCATAAAACTTCATAAGTAAAACTACACATGTTATCCTGAACCACAGCTCAGCAACCAAGTGTGTGCACATGTGTGCATGCACACACACAACACAGCCACTCCAAAGAAGATATGAAAACAGCCAATGAGCACATGAAAAGATAACATCAATAGTCATTTGGGCCCTGGCTGGCATAGCTCAGTGGATTGAGCGCGGGCTGGGAACCAAAGTGTCCCAGGTTCGATTCCCAGCCAGGGTACATGCCTGGGTTGCAGGCCATAACCCCCAGCAACCGCACATTGATGTCTCTGTCTCTCTCTCTGTCTCTCTCTCTATCTCCCTCCCTTCCCTCTCTAAAAATAAGTAAATAAAATCTTTTAAAAAAATAGTCATTTGGGAAATCACAATGAGTCTTCCAACTTACTAGGATGGCTAAGATAAATGAGTAAATGTTGGCAGAGATATGGAGAAATTTAACCCTCACCAATGGTTGATGGAAAGTAAAGTGATATAGCTGCTTTGGAAAAACAGCTCCTCGAAGGTAAGCATGAAATTACAATACAACCTAACAATTCCACTTATAGGTATAATACCCAAGAAAATGAAAACATATGCCCACTCAAAAATTCATACAAATGTTCACAGCAGCATATTCATAATAGCCAAAAAAGTGAAAACAACCCAAATATATACCAACTGATGAATGGATAAATAAAATGTGATATATTAAACCACAGATGTATTCAGTATAAAATGTGTTCAAGTATTAATACATGCTGTGAAATGGGAGGGTATGAAAACATGGTAAGAAGCCATAAACAAATGACTACATATTGTATGATTCTAGCTGTATACAATGTCCAGAGTAAGCAAATCCATCGAGACAGAAAGTATGTTAGTGGCTGCCAGAGGGGGAAACAGGGACTGACCACTAATGAACATGTTTCTTTTAGGGAGTAATACAAATGTTCCGGGATTAGATGGCAGTAATAGTTGCACAGTGAATACACTATAAACCAGTTAACTGTATGTTTTGAAGGGGTGAATTTACATAATCAATAAAAAATCCTATATGAGGGGGAAACCAGCAAGTTTTCAACTACTGCTTCCTAGGCAATATAAATAGACCTCCCCACTCCTTGGTCCAAAAAAATAGCCTTATAATAAAATCTGAAACTTCTTTATTTCATTTCAATCTTTTTAATTCCAGATTGAAAGAGGATCTAATAATGAGAGATATGAAAATCATCATGATTCTATCCAATCCAGAATATCAATACTAAGCAAGAAAACTGGATAAGGAACTTTAAGGATACAGTCCTTTTTTATACTAGCCTCAAGGAGCAAGTAAAAGAGAAAAGAGACAACAATTCTGTTATTATAAACTTCAAAGTTCTAAGAGACTAGATCTTAATTGTTCCTAACACAAAAAAGAAATAATCATATGATGTAATAAAAGTGTCAGCTAACACTAAGGTGGTCATCACATTAATATATAAATATATCAAATCAATACCTCATCTTATATAGTGTTTAACAATATCTCAGTAAAAATAAATTTTAAAAGAGAAAATAAATTACTCCAATACTGTCCCATTACTAGGTCTTATTGGTAAATGTTCTTAGAATCCTACCTTAGATCCCAAATAAGAATCAAACATGCCTGAGCCTGCCAAGGGAATTGGTGGATAGCCCAAAGGAGCTGGTATGCAAAAAAAAAAAGATTTACAAAAGTGTTTCAGTTTGGAGCCAAAAGAAGAAAAAAGACAATAAAGGAAAAGGAATTTTAAGTGCCAGTGAGCCTATATACAGAGATGGGGGAAGGATGGGACAGAAAATGAGTAATAGTGAGCCATCACACTGTCTGTGAACTCTGTCTAAAATCAGGCTCCAGGGGATACATGTAAGTCCAGGAAGTGCAGAGTCCCAAACAAGATGAACCCAGAAAGGTCCATATCAAGACACATCATAATTAAAATGCCAAAGGTTAAAGCCAAAGAAAGAATCTTCAAAGCTGCAAGAAAAAGACAGTTAGTTGCCTACAAGGGAGCTCCCATAAGACTGTCAGCTGATTTCTCAACAAAAATATTGCAGGCCAGAAGGGATTAGCAAGAAATATTCAAACCATAAATATTTAAAGTGATGAAAAACAAGGAACCTACAACCAAGATTACTCTATCTAGCAAAGCTATCATTTAGAATCAAAGGACAGAGAAAGACCCTTTCAGACAAGAAAAAAGTAAAGGAGTTCATCATCATCAAACCAGTATGATATAAAATGTTAAAGGGTTTTCTTTAAGAAGAAAAATAAATAAAAAATTTAAACAAAACAATAAAAATACATATCTAGCAACAATTGAACCTTAAAAACAAAACAAACAAGTAGAACACAAACTCATAGATACAGAGAACATTCTGATGGCTGCCAGGTGGGAGGGGAACTAGGGAAAGGGTGAAAAAGGTGCAGGGATTAAGTACAAATGCAGTCACAGGCATGTAGAGTACAGCATAGGGAACAGAGTCAATCATATTCTAATAACTATGTGTGGTGTCTGATGCGTACGAGATGTATCGGGATGATCATGTAGTATGTTATGTAATGTCTAATCACTGAGGTGTATACCTGGAACTAATATGATAATGTATGTCAACTGTAATTGAAAAATAAACATGATTTAAAAATGGAAATACACACACACACCAGAGCAGGGGTGCAGGCCCGTGGAGAAGGGCTGCGGCATGGCTGGAGGAACTGTTTCTGCAAAGGGCGTGCAGAGGTGCAGTGGAATAGGCAGTGCTGCACAGACACCTGGAGGACAAAGTGCAGAGAGAGGAGGTATTTGGTCTGGTTGCTCTCACTACTCTTATGTTACACAATCCTTCTCTCTGGCACTGATTGTAGCAGAAACAGCCCCAGAAGCATAGACAAGAGCATTCTCATAGAGGTAATTGGCAGCACCCTCAGAAGCAAGAGCAGGAAGGAACATCATGACTGACCTAACCTGGTAACTCAGCCCAGATCCTGCAGCGCCCTCCTCTGGGGACAGATGTCCAAATCTAAACCGGCCGACTACTGGGGGGCTGACATGTAGGGACAAGGACCACAAACATTTTGAATGATTGCAAAGAAGACTCATCTGCACCTAAAAAATGTAAAATTCAGGTAATACAACCAAGTATGTTCAGTAATTTTCACTCCGAATAACTAAGCTGCCATCTTTTCAGTTCCTTGATCTGTTCCCTGTCAAGCTGGACACACGTCCTTGGTTGTTCTCCTACCTCCCTAACTGCTATGTCTGTTTCTTTCAATTTGTTCTTTCTCCCCTTGTATTACATTAAATTTCTCAGAGGCTGGTCACTGAACAGCCTCTCCTCATCTTTTTTATTCACTTAACACCCCTCACATGATTTGTTTCCTATCAAATCTATAATACTTCTATAAAGTTTAGGAGTAGTCCACAAGACCCCACTTTTGACAGAACTGCAGAGTGAAGGAGTTCCAAAGACCACTGTTACTGCTGACACCAACTGCAAGTTCAGGGGTTCTGAACACCATGCTCAGTTTCAGTAATTAATAACTTGTGAGAACTCACTGAAAGCTATTATACTGATACTTGCAGTTTATTATGGTATAAGGACTACAGATTAAAATTAGTCAAGGGAAGAGATGTATGGGGCCAGAGGATCCAGCTGTCTTCCTCTCCCAGTGGAGTTAAGGACAATGCACACAGAGTGCTGCCAACGAGAGAAGCTCACCCCGCCCTGAGTCCAGAGTTTGTACTGGGGATCCATTAAGTAAATATGGTTGACTGGCTAAGTGGCTGACCTCAGTTTCCACACCCTCCCCAAAAGCACATTAGTAGACTATCTATTAGTAGCAATGTTAAATTCTTTGCTATATGATGTGCTTGCTCTCTCTCTCCTGCACCCCAGATTCATATTTCTAGCTGCCTGTTTCATATCTTCACCATTACCTTTAAACTCAAATAAAGTCAAACTCATCAAAATTTTCCCAGACCAACTGTGATTTCACTGTACCTGGTAATAGTGCCAAATCCATTTCTTTCCAATAAGGAATTGAGGCAGTTTATATAACCACAATACAACCAAATCGGAAGGAAACTGGGGTAAAGAAAAAGTAGTTCAGAAAGAGTAAAACAGAACAATGGTGTGGTGAAGTTAGTACACAGGATGCAATGCTGTAAATTGTTGTTCACTTGTTGCTGCTGAGTTGTACACTTGGTTCTGAGTTTTTTTAATATCCAAACAATATCCAAAACAAAGAAGAAATGACAAGCAGTTTCAAAATTCAGAGTTTATTTTTTAAAAAGGATGCATAAAAAAACACTATTCTTCCAGTCACTCCAGAGTTCAAGACTTAAGTTTTTCATTGTTGCCTTTATATACAATCATTTGTCAAATGATAAAAATGCTACTTTGTGATACTGTTGGCTTTTCTGTCCTTTCATATACATATGTTTATTTATGTCTTCTCTCCAACTCCAATCACTCAAGATTCACATATTAATCTTTCTTAAATACATCACTTCCTTATTCAAAGTCTACTGTGGTTCCTCAGTGCTAAGTTCTTCTTTTCTAAACAGTTTTATTTTCTATTTACAAAAAATATGACCCTGGTTGGCATAGCTCAGTGGAGTGAGCATGGGCTGCAAACCAAAGTGTCACAGGTTCAATTCCCAGTCAGGGTACATGCCTGGGTTGCAGGCTATGACCCCCAGCAACCGCACATTGATGTTTCTCTCTCTCTCTTTCTCCCTCCCCTCCCTCTCTAAAAATAAATAAAATAAAATCTTTAAAAAATATATATGCTCCATAAAGAAAACAAAAATAATACTGAGATAAAGGCACACACGCTATAGAAATTCTATAATCTAGATATAACTAGCCACTGCAGTTTCTGAAATTGCAGTAAAATATCTTACGTGCACAATTCCTTGATATTTGACAAACATACATGCCCTAATCAAGAATAAGAATATTTCTCCAAAACCTCCCTGGCAAGTCCTTTCAGCTATATTACAAGTATTTTCTCTAGTCTGAAGTTGGCCTTTCATTTCAAAACATGTCTTTTAACTGCTTTTTGTCACCAGCATTGCTGAAGTGGTAATTTCTAAGATACAATACAACCAAATTGGAAGGAAACTGGGGCAAAGAAAAAGTAGTTCAGAAAGAGTAAAACAGGACAATGGTGTGGTGAAGCACATACTACTCATCCAAGGGTCAAGTATTAATAAAAGGGAAATGAACATTTCCACTGGCCTCCGGCTGAGCCTCCTACATGTAATTCTTTGATAAAATTTTAGAAATTAATTAAATACCATAATCTCCTGCAATGTATATAATTGTTCCTCAAGATAAAGTTCATTCAGTATTCACAAATAGTAAATGTAGCAAAAAAAGTTTTAATTAGCAAAGGTTTTTTATTTTGATGAAATCCAATTTATTAATTTTCTTATTTTGTAGTTAATACTTTTTGTACACTCTCTAAGAAATCTTCCCCTTCTCTAAGGTTGTAAAGATGTTCCCCTACCTTTTTCTTTTTATAAACTTTATTCTTTTAAGCTTTACATTTAAATCCATAATCTACCATAACTAATAAAGACATCTTTTAAAAGACCTATACATTTACTGTAAGATCAGAAATAAGACAAAAATGCCCACTCTTATCACTTCTTTTCAACCTTGTGCACACAGCAATGAAGCACGAAAGAAAAATAAAATGCATAAAAAGATAAAGGAGAAACTACTTGCACTGAAATAATGATTGTGTGTGCAGAAAAGCCAAAGAAATCTACACATACACACAAACTACTGCTTGCCTTTGGGTGTGTTTTTCAAAATGTGTATTACTAAGTGGTGTTTTAATCCACATCAAAACTTATCTTCATGGTTGCTTTCTATTTGATAGTCCTAAACTCCGGGTCCATTTATTAGGAAAACAAAAGCACGTAGAACTTCTCAGAGACCCCTTCCCTGTCTCCTGGATTTAGCCAGATCACCATCACTCTCAGCTGGCAAGGCCCAGTTACATTTTCTAAGAGGTCTTGTCTTTTACCTCTGACCACATACCACCTCATTCCTTTTAAGCCCTCACAAATTTCCCCCTTCTCACTTTTGTAGTTAATTAACCACACAATAGTGGTAAAAAGGTATATTTCAGTAATTTCTTTATCTAATCTATTCATTCAGTCAATATCCAGAGATTATTCTATCCAGGTGCTAGTAACAGAGTGGGAAAGGCTCTGCCATTGAGTTTATATTCTAGTGGCAAAGTCATGAAGCCATGAACTCCTAGAAAGGAGGGGCTCTTTCTCATTTACTTTTATATTCCTTTGGTAAATTCCAAGGTATTACACATAGTAAAGCCTCAAAGAGTTCAAGTGCATGCTAACTAAAGCTCACTGATCAACATCCTAGTCAACAGTAACTCACAGCACCAACAAGTGTCAGAATCTCCTCAGTCTCCATGAAAGAAACATAATGAGGCCTTAATAATTCAACAGCATCTATTACTTTGTTCATATAGATAAACCGAGTTTCCTTTTAAGGCTTCAAGGAAGCCAAATTAAGCCAATTAATTTTAAAAACACATGCAACACGGTGAATTAAGTATGTGTACAGTGTAGTTTTAAGGAAAAGAACTGTGAATGCATAAAGGTTATCTGTTTCTCTTCAAAAAGAACAGACATGAAAGACTACAGAAAACACCTGAGCTGCAGGACACCATTTCTAAGGCAACCTTGCATAAGGTATATTATTTTCTTAAAAATGAAAAAAAACCCCGAAGCTATAAAATAGTAATGTCATAGATTGTGGACAAGGCCAATGAGAACTTATAACCACCAACATTAAGCTCTGATTTATTAAAATTCATCCAGTCTGTGTGCAAACATTTATATGCTTATACTATTGTTTTGAAGAAGATATTTCTAAATTTTGAAAGAAATAAACTGTGTTCCACTGTGTATAACATATAACAAATCTGGAGCATTATGGATAATTTTTAAGGCAGAAACAAAGTATCTGTACTCTAACTGGGTGCCCTCCATGGCATATCAAGCTCCTTATCTAACATGCCTCCTCAGAGACACAAGTGCTGTCACTGCTGTCTATCCCTGAGCTGCAGCTTACCACTAGAGACAATCCTTTCAGCCTCTGAAATATCTTTATTGTGCTGTGGATAGTTCAAATGTAGTGGGGTTAACAAAATGCATAGCCCTTGACCACAGGCAATCTTTAAGACTGGTGAAGGAATAACAAATGAACACAGAAATAAATATATAATTCTAAACAGTGATGAGGACAGGGCGTTATGGCAGATAGTTCTGTGAGTGGTATAGTGAGGGGTCTAAGATGTGATCCCTAAGATGTGATTCCTAAGATGTGATTAGGGATTAAAAGAAGGCCTTTCTAAGAAAATAACACGTTTTAGTACCAAGTCAGATCATAATTATGTTGAAATTGATGTCTCCAGAAAAAAAAATGATGAAATTGTAAAATGTGCAAATTATCTACAAGTAATTTAGAAGAGCCACAAAAACAGGATCTCTGAGGAGCCAGTCATTGCAGGCAGCATGATGTAACAAAGAATTGTTCCTATTGTCACCATGTACTGGTCCTCGTAGCAAATATGTGCTGAAGGTTCTGAAAAAATTCTGGAACATAGGTAATTCAAAGCAGTCACTTCTCTTACACAGTGAATCAGTCATAGAGTAACAAGTACAGGGAAGGGTCACTTCTGTGGAGTATAAGAGAAATTGTACATGCCTTAGACGAGCCAGCCTTAGCTTCAATGTGCAGAAATACCACCTAATGAACTTGTTAAACATTTGGAGTCTGGGTCCTACCCCCAGGGACTCGAAGGCAGGATTTACAGTACAGCCAAGGAGTGCTTACCAGGCACCCACAGAGATTCTGCTGCAGGTGGTAAAAAGGTCGCACTCTGAAAACCCACATTCCACTAAAATCTCCTCACAGGAGGAGGTTTTGCACTGGCAAGGCTTTATGCTCAAGCTCACGAGAGAGCACACATTACACAAGGGCCTCCTGGAAGTGTTTGTTTACAGGCTGACCCATTACCTGACCCTCCTTATCCTCTAGGCTTGGAAGCAGAAGTCTGAGTAAACTGGAAGCCTGCTGTTACAGTTCCTGCCCCAGATAATTGAGGGAGGTGACAAGGAAATAAGACAGGAAGAGAGAAAAGCAATGCTGACAGCTCTCTCTCTCTGCAGAGGCTAGGGAAACAAACCCACCACAGCCAGGCAGTTAGACCATGAAGGGAACCAGCATGAATGGGTACAGCATCAAAGTCCAGATGGGAACACAGCTGAGAGGAGAATGATGGAACAAAGACAGGGTAGAAGACAGTAAAATTCATACTTCTGAAAAAACTTCTGTGTGTCAAAGTAGTATGCCACATACTTTACATATTTTTCTCATTTTATTCTTCATAAAATCTTAGGTGATAAGATGGTATTATACATTATACTAAAGAGGTACTGTATCATAGATGAAGGAACTAAAGCCTAGGAGGTAAGAAACTCATCCAAGGATACAGAGTTAAGGAGCCAGGTTTTGAGCCCAGGTTTCTCAGACACCAAAGTCCATGATTCTCTTGGATTCAGTGGGAGAGCTAAAAAGAAGATGGGCAGGAACAAGCTGGATAAGAATTAAAGAAGAGCTCCACACCAAAGAGAATGACAAGTAGAAAGAAGCAACAATCATTAGCAGTATTAAAACTTTAAATAGTGGCCTTTTGTTTAAATGTCTGAGGTTTCACAAGTTTTGAATGGGAAACAATTTTAGGTAAAGAGGTAAAAAGTTAAGATGAAATTTAGCTGATCATAAATGATGCAGAATGGCAATGCCCCAAATGCGTTCTACAGCTGTTTGTGGAACTGTGACTCCACCCCCCACCGTATCTATGCATTTCCTGTGACAAACAAATATTTCTTTTGTAAAAAGATAAAATATGTGTTATGTTTTGTCGCTGTTGTTGTTTACTTTGAGAGTACTGTGGGGCAAAGGTTCCCCAGAAATGAGTCAAAGAAAACCAGGGGACCAGGTGAAGTGATAGACAAGAGAGACAAGACACCTCAACAGCTTAAGTAAAACAGCCTTAAACAGTGAAAGTCATCCTGCCCCTTCACCCTTCCTGAACAATTCAGTCCACAGCCATTAAAAAGGGACAAGCAACAAAACATGTCTAAGTACAAGTTTGATGAGGAAAGGGAAGAGATGCCCAGTGACAGCAATGGGTGACTCATTACATACAAGGGAATTAATCAGATCAGTAAATATGATGAGGATAATGACAGCCTAGTCTCTTACTGTCAAAGAAAGAAATTACAAATATAGAAAGGGAGAAAATTGGGCTGACTCCTCTGGTATTAGAGTGAAATTAGAGATATCAGATTAAGCTCATGGATTTTAGTATGTACATAAATACAGAAATGCAGACAGAGAGAGGTATAGAAACGTAAAACAAGTGTGTATGTGTTTGTGTACCTCTGAGCAATCTGGAAGCAATGACACCTCAATAGCAATAATCACATGTAATGGCCCAGGTCTTGCTTTCTAAATACTATTCTCCACTTGTAGAAAGAGCTGATTATAGGGCTGGAGCTGGAAAAATTCAAGATTGTACTTGAAAGTAAGAAAGTGTTCAAAGGATGACAGGGACATTTCAAAAGAATGTAGAACCAACCTGAAGGGGCTCCTAACAGCCAAATTTGGGGTAATCCAAACACCAAAACAAAAAAGGAGAATAATTGATTATAACTGGCTGAGTAACAGGGAAATCCATGAATGAGTCCATCTGAGACAGAAAGACAGAGAGATGAACCAGAGGGATAGATGGGTTAGAGGGAGAAAAAGAAAAGGAAGAAAGAAGTTGATTTGCTGATTAAAGGATACTTAAATAGTAACTCTCAACAAAATGCTTATGAATTACCAGGGAGAAAGAGTAGCTTCAGGTTGCAGATACTCAGCAGACACCATCTTAAACAAGTGATTGACCTCAACTGTAACGGTATAAATCAAAACCATGCACTACCTGAAAAGATTTTTTTAATACTGAAAATTAAGAAACATATTATAAAACAACCAGTCTACAATGTTCAAAACGTTGTAAAAGTCCAGAAGAGACTAAGGAACTGACTAAAGAAACAAGAAAACAAAATGTAACGTGACTCTTCAAAAGTTAGTTTTCACATAAAGAACAATATTGGGCAACTGGCAAAACCTAAATAGGATCTGAGGATTGAATGATAGAAATAAATCAACACTAACTTCCTGATCTTGGTGGTTGTATTGTGGTTACATAGGAGAATGTACTAGATTGCAGGCAAAATATACTAAAGTATACAGGATTGATAAAGCATCATGTTGGTAACTTAAACTCACCTAGTTTCAGAGGAGGTGGGAAGTTCCCTGTTCTATTCAGAGGGAAGAGAAGAGAAGCCGGGGAGAGGGCCGCAGTTCTCCTACCAGGCATTCCCAATTCCACGGACTCCTCACATGCATTTATGTCAGTTATCTTAGATAACCTATTATGGTCTATAGCACAAAATTCAGAGAATGGCAGCTGTTGCATGTATGTTAATCAGAGGCACAGTTACTTACAAAGTTAGAGGTAAGAGTGAGTTGAATGTAAGAAGAGAACCTTACCATCTCTAACATGCCCTATGAGGCTGACCTAATACTCTTAAGATGTTTCAAGTTCAGTGAATATTACCAAGAATCAGACCCAACTGTGGAGTTCTTCATTCACAGCCCTGTAATTTGGCCTGGAGTACCCACAGAGCTGATTCGCAGAGGTGGTATGGGGATGAGAGTACTGGTTACATCTCCTGATCCATCATCTCCTGCCAGGTGCAAAGCAAGCCGTTCTCATTCCCACATGGTGAATGAAGCCTGTGTGCTGAAGATAACTGTTCCTACAGGTGACCTCAATGCTGTGCATAAGCAGCAAAATCAAAAGACAACTGTCCACATCTCCTCTTCAAACTTAATTTCCAAGTCAAGAAATGCAGATTAAGAAGGAAGATGAAAAACATCATCTTTTTACCTTCCCAAACTGTCTCTGTACCTTCTTTTTCATAGTAGATGGCACAAACCTTTAGGGTCATAATCATTACTCATACAAATGCTAAAGACCCACAATCCTTTTTCTAAGGAAAACACAGTCTGCACATAGAAACCCATACCTATGGAGCAATCAGGTTAGAGTGAAGATTAGTTCTTAAACTTTCAAAGCAGAATGGTAACTTTCTCTCCCTCTTAATGGTAACTAAAAAGTACAATGTTCCTTAACTAACACACAAATGGCCTGCAATCACTAAATAAATTCATACAAGGATATTATAGAGCCAAAGATTCGTTAATGCTTTATGGCCTGAATGTGTGCATCTTCTGCCATATAGTCTTGCGCTGCACAGAATCTGACTTACTTTTCCCTTTATCTGTAGTAAGTGTCTCATCAAATGTTCAGAAGCTCAGAATCCCAGAGACTGATAATTTTCTATTAGAGGTAATTGAAGTCCAAATGAGTAGTTAGGTAACAAAGAGGCAGCTGAATAGACACAGCAGCCTTCCTTCCTCCTAGATTCTCAAGCATCCAGTGTACACAAAGTATGGAGTCTGGATCACATTGTTCTCAATTTTCACCACACAACATGCTTGCCTTTTAGGGGTTTACTATATGCTCTTGGTCTTTACAAAGCCTTATACAAGAGCACCCTAATAGAACAATTTCTGTCTTCTGTGAAATCATAGCTGAAAGCATAATCCACTATGCCACACAATGGTAGAACCCACAGAATGTCTTTTTCATTGAGTACAATGCCAGGAAAAAACTCTGTCTCTATAAACAAATGAGCAGGCTTTCTTTCCACAGACGATGAGCACTATGTAATTCAATGCTTTACAGACAAAGGAGCAGTTCCTTGCTAGTCTTAGCAGCCAGAAAACTTAAAGCCAAGTGCAGTGAACAACATTATATTGTCTCCCCTCAGGAACCTGGCACCTTCTACTCTATGTGTTCTTTTTGGATGGGTATTATGCTTTTATCTTTAATTGTCCTGCTTTATACTATCTTTAATTCTATCAGCACATTTAAATACACCTGTAAGTACCCAGAGTATGTATGTATATATTATGTATATTTTCTCTCTCTCAACAATTTTCCTCCTGATACTGCTTACATACTCGGGTATCATTCAATATTTAATGATCTAAGAATTTAAAATAATAATGACACCAAGAGGCTAATTTAATAAAGACCAAGTAATCTGAATCATTAACTCCCCTTGTCCATTCCTAAAATAAATCATAGAGGGGCTCAGCAGGGAAGGCAAGCACAACACCTTTACAGTAGTCTGCGGGGTCCTCCTGCTCCTCATCATCTGAGCCCAGGATCTCCTCCTCTGGCTCTGGAGGCGTGGGGTCTGGTAGAGGTGGCGGTGGTGGCGGAGGTGGCGGTGGAGTAACTAAGGGAGCTTTCTGTTGAGGCTCCGGCCTGAAACAGCAGAAAGAAAATTCTGACTTAGAAGCAAATCTTGCATTGTGGAGAAACTTGAGTTTCTTAATATGGAAAATTAACAGAACTTATACACTAAGCAGAAATGTTGACTGATGTCACTTCATCCATTTTAACTTAACTCAAGTAATGTTTCAACACAGGCCAGGAGGGAAAAAACCACCCTTACTAGCCAATGCCGTATTTTTCGGACTATAAGACGTACCCTTGCCCCTCGAAATTTGGGAGGAATAATGGTTGTTAATGCTGCTGTTGAGTTCTGTTTGCATTTACATTGGTGAAATATTATGTTATTTATGTTATTAAATGTTTTACCACATTTTTTGCTTCAATTTTTTCCCCTATTTTCTTCCTCTAAAATCTAAGTGCGTCTTATGGGCCGAAAAATATGGCGCCCTTGTGTTTTTTACAGGCACATTTTCACCCCGAGCTTCGATATTATTTAAGTCCTGATAATATTATAAAATGTAAGTAAAATAAAGGGGTATCCCCCATTATATACAAGCACATCCCACAGAGATTATAAAAAGACATGAGAGCAGTCCTGACCTGATAAAGGGGCTTATTTTCCATTATTTTAAATCAGAGTTTCTTTTCCTACAAAAATAGTAAAAATGTGCTCAGGTATCCTGAGTAACTCATAAAAGCTGGCTAAAATATAACTGTAGCTGATATATGGTTATTTTCATTACAGAATTCAGTTATCTATTAACCCTGTTTATCAAAAACACTGCCCCAATTTGGAAATTAAAGAAAATGCCCACTATCAGTATAATACAAATACAGTTCATTCATTAAAGTAAGGTCTGCAATGGTCATTTGTAATTGTCACAAAAAAGCTAAATGATATATAGTATGCTCTTACAAAGAATAGGAAAACCTATAATACAAAAAAACAAAAAAGCTTAAGAGGTTACAGCTATAAACCTTTCAGCTATCTGGAATCACTCAAGAACATACTAAGTGCATACTATACAATTTAACTGCTATGTCTAACTGGGTCCCGGTGGGAGAACTTGAACCTAAAGTCCTAACTTTGGTGCCAGAAGCACATCTCTCCATTAAGCCACAAGCTGCCCTAACAATGGGACCACCATTGCTCTCCAGGGCTGGTCAGAACTGTGGGGGAAAGGGTCAGGCTGACAGGTGTGTTCCCAGGAGCAATTCAGTAGGAGGTCTCTAGGGGAACCCCTAGGCCCTTAGGTGGTGGACAACTGACATTCGGGGGGGGGGGGGCCTGTGCAGTATTCATCTTCTGCACAATGGAAGACTGGTTCCAGTCTCTCTCCTCACTGCAGTACGCAGTCTAAGGCACAGAGCCAAAGCTCACTGTTGAGCCCTAGAACCTGGAGAGGGTCAGCTGTCATAGGATGCAAGTGTACACCTAGAGCTGGCACTAAGAGGCAAGAACAGAGGAGTTGCCCTACTGCCCCTTTCTAAGGTATACCTCTAAATTCTTGCCAGTCTAAGAGTCCCCAAATAGCCCTTACTACACTGACTTCAGCCTAAATTAGCTACAGCTGATTTATGTGGTTTCCTACCAAAAACTCAAACTGCCACAAGCAATGAAGGAGAGAAGGGTGAAAGGCAGCGGAGGAGACACTAGCAGTCATGAGGAAGGGGTGGGGATCATACCCCATTAGTAACCTTAATGGCAAATGCTGTCAAGTATGACTAAATACTTATAAAAAGAATGTTTATCAACCAAAAATGACTTGTATTGATTTCTACATGCTAGAATGTACAAAGACTCAAAGTTACAGCTCCCTGGTTAGCAGACATTGGAGCAGGGTGGTGATGGCACTCCTGAGTGAACCATCCCTCCTGATGGAGAAATGAAAGGGAATATCACAACCAAACACCCACATCACTGCCAGAACACAGCCCAAAATTCCAGCAGACCTTGTGGAAGTGCAATCACCTTTCTAGCAGCCTTGCAAATATGTGTTCTCTGAACAAACATGCCCTCAACTGAAAGTAGAATTGTCCCAGGCAAAGGAGAGACCTGGCAAAGGGGAGGCAGGGCACCAGCAGCAGCTCTGCCACTTCCCCAGAGGCAAGAGGAAGTGAGAGACACAGTTTTCAGCAGTGTGGGTGGAATCTCTCTACCTGACACATTGGCTCCAACAGAAATACTTTGAAAGTTGGCTATTTCTTCCTTAGAAACTGTATGAAAAAAGAAGTCTCTAAATGTAAAAGAAAAACAAGTTACATTCCTTGCAGAAACCATGTAACAAGTAATGGAAGGAGAACTGGAGGGTTTTGTTCTATAGTGTGGGGCATCTTGTGCTCAACACGACCAACATTTGGGCCAGACAACTCATGGTCATGGGGGCTGTTTTGTATGCTGCAGATGCTGTCAGCATCCCTGGCCTCTACCATTACAGTCAGTAGCACAAACACACCAACCTCTAGTTGTGATCATCAAAACTGTGTCCCAACACTGACCAATTCCCTGGTGCAAAATCATGCCTACATGTTCTCAAGTAGTATTTTCTATATGAAGCTTTACCTCAACGGGGTAGAATGTAAAAAGAGAGGAGATTCTAATTTTCACATCCCATTTTTCTCTTGTGGGAGGTTCAAGAACCTTTGTCAGAATGCATGTCTCTCAATTATTCTTTATCCGTTTGGTGAGTTGCCTGTGTTGGTCAACAAAGTTCTCAGACCCTCTGGTCTCAGAGAGCATGCACTTCTCATCCCACCAGTGAGGGTCCCATTGAGCAAGCAGATAAAAAGCTCCCCTCAGAGCCACAGGTATCAAGTTAAAGGGAGGTGTCAGGGTACACTGAAGTAGAAAGGAAGTTGAGTAATGTTGATGCAGTATTTCAACTGATTATCTATCAAAACATCCAGAACTGTGCCGTTCAGCACAGCAGCCAATGGCCCCATGTGGGTTCTAAATGTGGCTACTCCAAACTGAGGTATGCTCTAAGTGTAAAATATGTACTGAATTTTCCAAGATTTAGTTAAAAAATGTAAAATATTTTATTAATAATTTTATTTTATAACATGTTAAAATGATATTTTAGATTAAATGAAAAATTAAAAATAAATTTAACTGATTCTTTTTACTTTTGTTAATGTAGCTACTAGAATACTTTGGAGGCTACAATTGTACTGAATAGCACTACTCTAGACCCTTCAGATTCACCAATACCAAAGAGGAAGCTTGACCTCAAAAATCAGAGATTCCTGATCACACAAGTGATTGTTATTTTTTCCAAGGCTTCTAGTAACCTGCTTTACATTAGTTATCGTCAAGTCTCAAATCACTCAATTCATCATAGTAAGATTCAACACAATGTAAACTGTCAAATGTTATAACCCCAATCCATGATTCTTATTCATCCCACCACCCCTGTTACTGCTTACCACACAGGAAACAAGTAAATCTGTCTTAAGAAAGATGTATGCAAGACAGAACAACAGCACATCATCTTCAAGGCTGGCTTTTTCAAACTGGTTTCTGGTAGTTTCTACAGTACTTCAAAGCCTGATTAAATCTTAATTGTTAAAAAAATCAAGGGGTGACAGGTTATCCTACCAAATATATAGTCATGAAATAAACTTAATCAATCAATTTTTATGAAAACCAGCAAGAAGTTATCTCATGTGAGAACCACTAGAAACATGTAAGAAGCCCTGAAGGGAAGACCCATAAATAATTTTGACAAGGGTGCCAACACCTTGTCAAACAAATGGTACTGGAACAAATGAATATTAGTGCATTAAAAATTAAAGTTGTAACTCTACTTCCCACATACATATTAATTCAAAATGAATTAAAGACCTAAATGAAGGAACAAAAACTGTAAAACTTGCAGGAAAAAATATACAAACAAATCTTCATTACTTTAGGTTAGGCACTGTTTGTTAGATATAACACTAGACTTGAAAAACAATAAACTAGATGATCAAAATTAAGAACTTTTGTGTTTCAAAGGGCATCATTAAGAAGTAAAGGACATCCCACAGAATGGAAGAAAATACCTACAAATCATGCAACTGATAGGGACTTATATCTAAAATTTGAAAAGAACTCTTACAACTCAATAATAAAAAAAAATAAACCAATTTAAAAAGAAGAAAAAGACTAAAACAGACATTTCTGCAAAGAAAATGTAAAAATGACCAATAAGCACATGAAAAGATGTTCAACATCATTAGTCATTTGGGAAAAGGAAATCAAAACCACAATGAGATACCACTGTCAAGGATGAAAAAATTGGAACCCTCATATGTTGTAGCAAGAGTGTAACATGGCACAGCTCTTTTGGAATACCTGAAAGTTCCTAAAAAGTTTAAGTTTAAAGTTACCATATCATCCAATTCTACTCCTAGGTATAAACCCAGAAGAAATGAAACCATACAGGGTGGGTAAAGTAGATTTACAATTGTGAATATGCAAAATAGTTTATTCTGGTATTATTGTGTTATTTTATTATTATTTTTATTTTTATTTTTATTATTTCATATCCTTATTTATGATTTATCTTTCAGGTAATGACTTTTTCCATACAAACAACTGTAAACCTATGTTTGCACACACTGTATGTCCCACAAAACCTTCTGCAAAGATGCCCATTGCAGCATGATTCATGAAGAAAGCAGAAATAACCTGAATGTGCATCAACTGATAAATAAAATGTGTTAGATCCCTACCATGTAATGTCATTCAACAATAAAAAATGAAATACTGATTCATGTCATGTATATCATCCTTAAAAGCATTACACTAAGTGAAAAATGCCAGTTACAAAAGATGACACGTTGTATGATTCCATTTTATATCAAAATGTTCAAAATCAGCAAATGTATAGAGGAAACTAATGTTTGCTTAGGGCTGGGAGTAGGAGAAAGGAGACATGGGGATTGACTGTTAATAGGAGCAGGGTTTCTCTAAGAGGATAAAAATGTTCTCACATGGTGATGGTTACACAACCCTGTGAACATATTAAAGAAATGTACACTGTAAACATGTAAGTTGTATGGTATGTGGATTATACCTCAAAAACCTGTTTTTAAAAAGCAAAAGCCTATACAACTATATAATATACTTTAATGTCCACTTTACACCTTTATAAAGTATATGCTTCCAAGAGAAAATAGAAATATCTACATTTAAACAATCTCTGTGCGTGGTCTTTTTTACAGCTGCCTCAACCGTATTTCCTGTGAAAAGCAGTATGTAGTTGCGTAAAAAGTAAACTCAGAGTCTATCTAATTGACCAAAGTTTACACAAGGCACTAATTTGAGAACATGTTCTCATGTAACACGAAACATACCACCTCAGTGACTGGAATAAAAAATTTAGAAAGCAAAATTCCAACTAGTCATTTACATAACTATTAACTAATCATTACCCCAAATAGAGGATATCACAAAAATGCAATTTAATAAGAAACCCACAAAATATTTTGCTTTAAACATATTACTAAGATTATTCTGTCATGCTTACCTACTACATATTATATTTTTCATGTACATTTGCTCTATCAGAAAAGGGAGGACAAGCGAAACCCTAAAGAAATGCATTCATCATCTGCTCTAAATTGCCATGGTAACTGGGTGGGAGTTCCAATTTCCTTTCAGCTATTTCTTTTGAGTAGAGAAAAAGACAAATAAACTTCACATTTGGAAGGAGAAAAAAAAATCCTTGGTATCAGCCTAAATAGCAACTGACACAATTTAAGAAATTTTCATTCAATTACTATTTAACCAAAATAAAAGGAGTTCCAAATGAATCACTTTAGGCAGCATTCTAGGGATATCACATAAACTCACATTTCTTTTCCTTCCTTTTCTGTGTCCACCACCTAATCTAAAATTCACTCTCTTCTCTCCCTTCTTCTCATTCTCCCTCTCTCAGTGGTAACTGCTAGCCTGAGAAATATACAATCTGGCATTTCTTCTTAAGGATAGACTCAATCAATATATACTTTCTCTCAAAATAGTTTATCTAAAAAGGCTTGCTGTAACATTGAGTACAGCCACACAGCTAGGGAGGAAAAAGCCATAATGATCTCATTCATTCCTCTCTAATGAAAAGAGAATTTCTAAACTCTGTGTAAATCAAACCTAAATGGGAAGTGTCTGCTGTGGTAGCCAGCATTCTAAAATGAGCCCCAATGATCCTCATCCTCACCCTTGTATAATTAATCCCTGGTCTCCTGAGTGTGGGGAGACCCTGTGAATGCCATATCACTCTCATAATTACATTATGTTATATGGCAAAAGGTGGGCCTGACTTAACCACATGAGCCTTTAAAAGTAGAGGGTTTTCTCCAGCTGCTCATGGATCAAAGAGATGTGTTTGGGCTGGCCTGGATGAAAGCAAACATCCATGTGTGAACTGCCCATTTATTAGGGCCACAAAGCAAGGTGGCTCTAGGCGTGAGAAAGATCCCCAGACAACAGCTAAGGATAGCAAGAACTAATTAGTTCTGTCAATGATGAGTGATTCTGGAAGAGGGCTTGAAGCCCTAAATGAGAACTGCAGCCTAAGCCATCAGCTAGATTTCAATCCAGTGACTATCCAGTGCTGTGCTGTGTAGCCCTAACTTCTGACCTAGATAGCTGTGAGTTAGTAAGTAGGTACTGCTAAATGTGTGGTAATTTGTTGTGTGGCAATAAAGATTAAATACAGATACCAAGTTCTCAATAAGTGTTAGAGTAGTTCGTGTTAAATTATCAGATTTTGGTCTCAAGAGTGAGATCTTGGTTTGTTTGTTTGTTTTTTTTTAATGATTGGTCAGAGAAACTAAGAAGCTGGGTAATCAATCAGGATTGAAAGCCAATTCTCTTTTGCACCTAAGCAAGTTAAAATATAAAAAAAAACCTTATTCCCCAAATTCCAACAGAATGACACTTAGATTTCCTTACTTTCAAAAATTGCATTATTGTTTTAGAATATGGAACACAGCCAACTAAAAGTTAGCAAAGATGTAAGTAAACCATACCTGCTTCTCAACTAATTCACATTTTAGACAACAAAGGGGCTGACATAGCTACATCTTATGCCACTGATACTATTAATATTTTGTAAAATATTTGTGGGCCCTGGCAAAAAACGTTATTACTACTCAAGTGGAGAAAGACTGATAGAAAAGTTTAAACCAAAGAGCTCAAAGGCATGTAAAATGACATCCAGTGATTCCACAAAGACTCAGAAGAGTGTCTATGGCACATCAAGAAGTAAACCAGGAACCAAGGGAGCACAGCACTGGGAGATGGATGGTCTAGAAAGGGGAGAGAAATGCACACAAATACAAGGCCCAGGAAACAAGGTGACCAGAGGTACAAAGGCCTCCAGCAGTCTGGTGTGGCTGCAGACAGGGAAGACCTTCAGCAGCAGTCAGGTCACTAATGAATGAACCACAGTTCCAAGGAGTTTGGACCCTATCCTTATGGCAAGTAGGCACCATTGAAATGCAATTTTAGGACCAGAGATTTGCTTTCTGCGAATAACATATGGAATTATTGCACAGAACGTGTAGAAAGGATATAAGCTGGAGCAAGGAAACCAGTGAGGAGATAAGTCCAGGGACGAGATAAAATCCTGAACTCAGAACCTGGTAGTTCATTTGCTGGAGGTGTGTGTTTGTCTCCTAGATTTCTGGTAGTAAGCAGAGAACCAAGCAGAAGGAAGAAGGGTCTTCAGAGAAAATGTACTCTGCCTTAAGCTCATCTGAGTTTGAGGAGCAGTGTAGAAATACAGCAGATTGTTTGATATGTGGAATCTATAGCTAAAAAATAAATGTTTTGGCTGCAAATACAAGCAGAGGTCATATGCAAGCAGTTGTGAGCCAACCCCTTTCCAAGCATGTTTGAGTGCCAAGGATAAATGAGCAATGAAAGCCAAGGGCAGAGCCTCTTTCGAAGCCAAAGTACACGGTTATTATTCAAGCCACCAACAAAATCTAGACTTCCTGGCTCAAGCAATGTATAGGCAATGACCCATATTATAAACATCAATATCAATTCATAAATTTCAAGTGAAGGTTTTAGAGAAATATAGGTATAAAAACCTCATGAAAGCCAACCTTTTACGTTAGGATGACATTTACATATAATAAGAATTAGCAAACTAAGGACTCACATGAAATTATATGTAAAAGCTCTATGAGCCACCCGAAGGCAGGTGGGTGCACATTACACTGCAAAAAACAAACAAAAAAACCTGTTTACTGAGAATTCATGTTGATGAAATTTACCATAACCACTAAAGATTGCCTCATACTCCTCAGGAAATAATGCAAAATGTAACACTCTGGACAAGGTTTCTGCAAATCTCCACAAGTTTTAAATCTAAAAGCAACTACAATTATACAATACAATGGCCACTAGCCAAATTAATTAAAACAAAATAAAACTAAAATTCAGTTATTCAGTCACTCTAGCTGCATTTTAAGTGCTCACACCCACAGATGACCAGTGGTTCCGGCGGGAGCAGTACAGACACAGTACATTTCTATCATCACAGAAAGTGCTATTGGACAGCACTGCTCAGGGCTACAGCAGCATGAACCTATTCCAGTCTATTATTATTTTTATTATGTAAGTAAGATTAACTGAAAAAGTTTGGAACATTTTTTATCAGCCAGCTATTGGAAGTTTTAAAATAAGCTGTAAAATGATAAACAGAAAGGGTATACCCATTTTAAATTTGCTAGATGATTCTCAACACACTACCTTACTGGGACTCACCTTAATGATTTACTCACAGAGACAATGTCTATAAAAATCAAAGTACTGGGACCTAAAAGTCCATCAGTAGGAGACTTTTTGATAACATTTGATAGACTATGGCACAGGCATATAATATAATTCTGCTAAAAGTAATAAAGCAAGTGAAATTAAGAAAATTCCATTTATAACAGCATAAAATAATAAAATACTTAGGATTAAATTGAATAAAATAAGTTCAAAACTTATGCTGTGAAAACTAAAAAAACATTATTAAAAGGAGTTAAAGAAGATCTAAATAAGTAGAAAGACATTCCATATTCACGTACTGGAGATTTAACACTGTTAAAATGACAATATGCCCCAAAGCTACCTACAGATTCAATTCAATCCCTATCAAAATACCTATTGGCTTCTACACAAAAAATGGCAAGCCATTCCTAAATTGCACATGGAAATGCAAAGACCCAGAATAGCCAAAACAAACTTGAAAAAGAACAAAATTGGGAAACTCACATTTCTTGACTTCAAAACTTCCTACAAAGTTACAGTAATCAAGACAATGTGGTAACTGGCATAAAGATGGACATCAATGGGAACAGAGGGTACAGAAATAAATGTTCACACTACAGTCAACTGGTTTTTGACAACAGTGCCAAGACAATTCAATGGGAAAAGAACAGTCTTTTAAAAAAATGGTGATGATACAACTGAATATCCACATGTCAAAAATAAAACTGGGCCCTGGCTGGGTAGCTCAGTTGGCTAGAACTTCATCCTGATATGCCAGGGTTGCAAGTTTGACCTCTGGTCAGGGCATATACAAGAATCAACCAATGAATGCATCAATAAGTAGAACAAACTGATGCTTCTCTCTCCCTTCCTCTCTCTCTAAAAATCAATTTAAAAAAAGAAATAATAAAACTGGACTCCTAATTCACACCATACACATAATTAATTCATAACAGTTCACAGGCCTAAACATTAAAAGCTGAAAAACTATATAAAATTAGAAAAGATGTACATCATTAGCCATCAGAAGAATAAAAAATCAAAACCACAATGAGCTACCACTTCACACCCACTGGGATGGCAATAATCAGAAAGAAGATAATAACAAGTGATGGCAAGGATATACAAAAATTAGAACCCTTACACACTGCTTATGAGAAAGAAAAATGTTGCAACCATTTTGAAAAAGTTGAGACAGTTTATCAAGGGGTTAAAGAGTTACCATTATGACCCAGCAAGTCCACTCTTAAGTTTGTAAACAAGACAAATAAAAACATACATCAAAACAAAATCCTGTATATAAGTGTTCATAGCATTATTATTCATAATAGCCAAAAATAGAAAACAATCTCCATGTCCATTAACTAATGAATAAATAAATAAAATGGTGGTATAGCCATATTATAGAATATTACTCAACAATAAAAAGAGATGACAATAAAAAGGAATGAAGTACTGATAGATGCTATAACATGGATGATCCTTGAAAAATTATGGTAAATCAAAGAAATCAGTCACTAAAGATCATATTTAATGATTCCATTTATTTGTGATTCCCAGAATAGACTGGAAGCAGATTAGTAGCTGCTAATGGCTAAGGGGATGGGAAGAAATGGGGGTGACTACTCAAGTGTTCAGGATTTCTTTAGGGAGTGATGGAAATATTCTAAAATATTTTAGGTGGCTGGTGATGGCCACAAAACTGTGAGTACACTGAAAAACCTGTGAACTGTACCATTTTAAATGGGTAAATTATATGGAATGTGGATTGTTTCTCAGTAAAGTTGTTACACAGAATAATCAGGCAGTTCTCTGTGTGCTAATATGAAGAGTGTACCATTGATGAATGAAAAGGTGCAGAGCATTTGTGTATGGCATATATCACTTGTTTTATAGACATAGAAAACATGTGCCTCGCATTCACAGAATGGAGTAATAAGAAAGTGACAGTAACAGCCCTCTCCAGGAAAAGAAACTCAATGACTATTGATCAGACTTTTTAAATTTAGTATCATGTATATGACTACTGGAGTAAATTAATTTATAAAGACAGAAAAGGGAAATAAGGAAAGAGAAAGTAGCTGCTGGGAAAGTGGTTCATTTCTATGACACCCCCTCACCACCCTCGCCTCCCAGCA
The DNA here is from genome assembly GCF_019186645.2 of Phyllostomus hastatus. Classification (NCBI taxonomy): domain Eukaryota; kingdom Metazoa; phylum Chordata; class Mammalia; order Chiroptera; family Phyllostomidae; genus Phyllostomus; species Phyllostomus hastatus. The sequence goes on from NW_025334041.1 coordinate 47,136,633, forward strand.
CCTGGGGATAAGTTACTGAAGAACAAGAAAGTGGACTGTCTAGGGCAGCGCCTTTCAGCCATTTTCACCTCACGGCACATGTAAAGTAATTACTACAATTCTGCAGCACACCAAGAAATACAGTTTTCACCAATCTGACAAAAAATAGGTATCATTTTAATTTTAATTCATTCACACCAGATGGCTATTGTTGTGCTGGATGTTGTCATTTTTTAATTTGACAACGCCAGGGAAAAGAGGTCAATGCCCTGATAGTCAAGTATTGCATGTTTTAAAATCTGTGTGAAAATCACTGGTCTGGGACATGGGTAGGCCGCACCTAATTCTATTTTAGAGTTAGAACAAAAGTCAAAGTGCAAACATGTAACTGTCCAGCAGAAAGGCTATGGGTTAGGTTTGAATATTAGTTCCATCACTTAAAAATCCATGAAAACTCAAGCCAGGGACAACTTCTCTAGGCCTCTAGTAAAACTCAGAGGGTTGTGATAATTATAAATGATGTGTATGTGATAGGCAGTCAGAAAAGATTAATCCTCACCTTTCTATCCTTCTGGTGTGTGATCTTGTGAGTGATCTGTTGGGGTGTACTTACTACTCACAGTTGGAGCCCTGAGTAATAAGTACAACCCCAACAGATCACTCATAAGACAGCTACCAGCCCTCTGGCTCTCTCTGTTCATTCATGAGGGTCCTAACACAAGGGTCACCACCAGTCCGACCTCCTAACCCTTCTGCTTCTCAACACATGTATTTTATAATCACAATTAGTTAAGAAATTTAAGTTTCATGAGGATCTCTATTGTTAATTATCATGTATTTCTCACAAGGCAATCTGACAAAATGGATTATACTACTCTTATAATCATCTCTGAAGTATATCTAACATGGATTTTTAAAAACTTAACAAGCAATCAGATTGCTTCATAAATATTCTCTAATTTTAAACGCCTGACTTGTTCTAAAGGTCTTTTTTTTAACAAGTACAAAGTTAAGCCCAGTCCTCAGACTTTCTTGTGAACTAGGGTTCCACACAGTGGATGTTGTTACACAACAAAACTGCTCCTGTCTTAACAAAACTTGTAATTGCTGGCACACAGTTTTGGTCATCTGAAGATTTATTAGTCCTTTGCAATACAGTCTGCCTCTGAAACTTTCTAATTTCATTCATACATATTCTCAAATTTTAAAGGGCTTAATTTTTGAAGACAGGTATTTCAATTAGCACTAATGCCAACCTTATTTACCGGAATTGTGTATAAGGTTCTTCAAAGATGTTGAAGCACATTAGTATTAGTCTTTTAAGAGTGGTCATTTTCAGAGATTGGTGGCTACCTAAAGAAGCCATCAGAAAAACATTTTCTAAGGAAATGAGATTCTGGAAGCACCAAATCCAATCCTAATGAGATAGGGCTCAAGAATAAGGTGAGAGTAGGTTATACTCCAACTAAGCAAACTGGTATTCAAGGAAAGGCTCAACCAGGAAACTAGGCAGCCAGGGCCAGCCAGTGAGTGAGACTTGGGACACCATACATGCACTTCTTCAGACTGGAAAGAAAGGGGAAATCTGCCCTAAGAATTTTTGAACTCAAGCTTCCCCTCAAGCAGAGTTAGCATTTGAATCTATTATTAAAAATAATAATGGAAAATCCCCAAGCCAAGAAATTAATTTAAGTGTTTCTGGGTCATTGCCATCCCATGGATTGTGGAGTAAATAAAAACAAATCCTCTTAGGAGAAATGTACTCTTGACCAGGGTTCCTTGGCAATCTAAGCAATTAAGACTGGACAAATGTAATTTAACAAATTTTTTTTCATATTACTAAATAAACTAGAAAACAACAGCCTAAAAGCAAGCCCCAAAAGATTAATAAACAGCAAAAATAGACTTCAGATACTAGTATTAGGAAGAGACTATAAAATAAGTATGTTCATAATGTTGATACAAGTGAAGGACATTAAAGCATGAGCAGGAAAAAAGACTTGAAATTTGTTGATTAGACAACAAATAATAAGAGACTGGAAGATGGATCTGAAGAAATCATCTAGGATGTTACACAGAAAATAAAGAGATTGAAAATATGAAAGAGTGAGAGCTAGCCTTGACTGGTAAGGCTCAGTCAATTGGGCGACGTCTCACAAAGCAAAAGATTGCCAGTTTAATTACTGGTCGGGGCACATGCCTGGGTTGCAGGCCTGGTCAGGGCCCAGGAGAGTGGCCACCGATAGATGATGTTTTTCTCATGTATTGATGTTTCTCTCTCTCTTTTTCTCCTTCCATTCCCCTTTCTCCAAAATTAAATAAATAAAATCTTTCTTAACAGGACTGAGAACTAAAGTAGTGAATGAAGTCTAACCTATCTACTATTTGTGGTTCTTGGAGAAGGGAGAAAGGGGGTCTGTTAGAAGAAATAATAGCTAAGGACTGCCCAGAATTGATAAAGAACATATGTCTCAAATTCTGACAGCATAAAATGAGTTAGATAAAGAGAAATACTCAGTATAGCAAAACTGAAGAACCCCAAAGTAAAAAGAAAAAATGGTGGGGGTGGGTGAGTCACTCAGACTTTTCCATGTAGGAATGACAATTACACTGTCACCAGACCTCTCAAAAGAAAACATGGAAGTCAAACCACAGTAGTTTAAAATCATCAAAGTACTAAGAGCCAATAACTGACATTCTCAGTTGTGTATCTGGCTAAAAAAAATACATATACATAAAGCAAACAAAAATACTTTAAAACAAAAAAACTTGAGTTTAACATTCACAGACTTCTAAATAAACATCTAAATTTCTTATCAACTACTTTATAAACATAAACTTCTATATTTCCAAAAGACAGAAAATGATTAGGAAGGTCTAAATTATAGAAAATGGTGATTCATAACTAACTGGTAAATACTAATAAATCAAAACAAACATTGAACGTGTAGCTCCAGCTGGCAATAAATACATTACTTAAAATAGCAATATTTTATAAAGAAGCTTTTCAACAGTCCTATTCTGAGCACTATACTCATAATTAACTCATTTATCCTCAAACAACTCTGAGATAAGTGCCATTATTCACTCCATTTTCACCAATGAGGATAATGAGGAACAGAGCTATAAAACATGTTCAAAGTCACACAACTAGAGAGTAGAGAGCCAGGAAGGAAGCTTGCCCTACTAATCAGCAACTGGAAGCAGTGAAACGCTTTAAGATGAACTTTGTCAGATCAAATCTCCTGCTGTACCAGTACTCAGTGGAGAAGGCTGGACAATGGCCGACAATGGAGCTGAGTTTGAAAAGGAAACATTTAGGAAGCACATCCATGGACATGAGATGGTCGTCTGTGGTACTTATATCCACTTACACAATTCAGACTTCTCCAATAACAGAGTGTGACTCACAAGCCTGAGGGGAGGCTGAAGAATGTTCATGTTTGGTAAGCACCCCAGGAGGCTCTGATGTGAGTCCCCACTTTAACAATCATTACACTGTATGCATTGTTCTACACCATTTTATACATAAGGTGCTTGAGCATCCTCAGGTTTTAGAACTGGTCCTGGAACCAATTCCCCGGATACTAAAGGATAGTATACATGAACATGTAACTACTATAACCACTACATGTAAGTCTATTGGACTTTAATGAACTTTTAAATAAGAAAAATCATGTTCATGTACAGTTTGGATATTAGTTGTCAAGAAAATCCTTAGACAAAAGTGCCGGTTTCAAGCTCTCCAAAAGACGATGGTAAAAAGGATAAAATATGGTTAAACAATGGAAAAACTATTCAGTAATAACAAGACAAAACAATAAATGCAACACGAATGAACTCAAAAGCATTGTGCTAAGTGAAAGAAGTCAAACACAAATGACTATATAGTATATGTGTCCATTTTAAAAAGGCACAACTACATTGCCAGGTGCTAAGGAGTGGGGGCAGGTACTGACTACCAGGGAACTGTGGGTGCTGATAAAATGTTACCTTGTGATTGTGACTGTGCTTATACCACGTATGTGTAGATACAACTCACTGAATTGTATATCTAAGATTGGTGCATTTTTACTTTAAGTAAATTATATTTTAATAAAGCTGATTCAAAAAAGACCATCATAGCCACCAGTTAGTTCTCCCACGTGAGCTGCTCTAAACATATGCTGTCCCCATACTCCAACTGGTGAAGGCCCAATGCTTTTAGATATCAAATAGAAAATCCTGCAAACCTCTCCTCAAGTCAGTGATATCATTGATAATAACATAGAAAACTCAGTCCTAATCTTCATGGCCTAGTTTTAAACCACAGACTACCCTGCAAGGGTAGTAATGAACTGATGAAAAACCAAAAGCTTTAGAGCTGAATATAAGAAGAGCCTTACCTAAGGTGGAAGAGAAATTCAAAACGTAAGATGGTGCTAAGACTAGCACCCATGAAACCAAATACTGCAAATTACTCTTTCATTCACAGACAACACGATACCATCTCTGTGCAAGTTTATCTGCCAACTAAAGACTGTCCTGAAACACCAAATCCATCTCTCCGACACAGCAAGGGACTAAGGTACTCCACCAGCCTGAGTATCCCACCAATTTATGTCAAAGAGAACCTGTGAGACTATGATATTCTCTCCTTCCTTTGTGTCATAAATTTTATGATTCTACCCTAAAGTTCCAAATTCTGTATGATTACCCAAGACAGAGAGATACCTCATTTATGTGATCAATAAATACTTACCAAACACCATTTCACTGCTAAAAATGAGTAAAATATGGTTCTTCATTCATGGAACCAGGAGTCTAACAGATTAGATCAGAGATGTATACAAATAATGATATAAAACAAGGCAGACAGCAGCTTGATGATATTACTTCCTTAATTAACTCAATATATTTCAAGGTATACAGTTTCTGGCACTGTTTTCTTTTTTCAATTGATTTTAGAGACAAGGACAAGAAGAGCGTTGGGAGAGATGGGGGGGAGGGGGAGAGAGAGGCAGCGACGTCAATTTGTTATTCTGCTTACTGATGCATTTACTGGTTGATTCTTGTATGTGCCCAGACCAGGGATCTAATCTGCAACTCTGACACATAGGGGCGATGCTCTAACCAACTGAGGACCTAGCCATGGCTCTCGCACTGTTACAATGTTCAGGGGACGCAAGGACAAGAACAAAACACAAAGAAAGGCAGAAATGCTCTCTCTGGCTAGTTAAGTCCCCAAAAAATTATTGCTTAGAGAAAGGGACAACTGAGGTTGATATATGAATAAGAAAAGGTTCTAACTAGGGAAAGGGCTTTTGAAGCGAGAGGAACTGCATTAATGAGCATTGGTATGGCAGCTGAAAAGGGCATGTCCAGCTTTGCTGATATACAAGGAGCCCACAGAAGAATATTGACAGAAATGCCAGATTTTTACACCCTTGAGTATAAATTTTGGAGTTTATTTCTGGTAGGATATAAAATGCCATGCAAAATTTAACTTATCTTAGAAGCCATATACAATAGTTCTTGAAAATGAATATATAGCATAATCATATGGAAGCTTTTTCAAAAAACAAAAGCCTAGAACCACAAGATTCTGACTGAATCTGTCTGGAATGTGGCCTGGGCACAAGTCGTAGGAGACTGATACACACCCATGGTTAAGAGTCCAGACTGTAAGGAGTCATTACCAGCTCTAAAAGGCATCCAGAAATGCTTGTGATTCAAATACATACAAAAAAGAAAAGCAGATATAATAGATACAGGCAAAGAAAGGCAGATACAAATAAGAATTTCTAATGCTCCAAAGATGTCAAGCTTAGTGTTTCGACTTTAATAAACATGTTTCTTAAAAAATTATTACACTAACCACAATCTGTTTCAATCACCTACTTCAAAGACAATAGGAAAGTTAAAATCAAGGAATAAGAAATTCAACAACTTTTAGAAAACAAAATGAATGGATGAGATAACAACCAGGAAGAATATAAGCAGCTACAACCAAATGTGACTGACCAGAAATGCACACTGACCAGAAAGTGTCCACTCTGGAACACCAGAGCCTCAGAATCACAGCCAAAGGCAAAGGCAGGGGAGGTGTCAGGGGTGGGGAAGGGGATGCTGCTGAGCACAGAGCTCATCGGGATGGAGCCACGGCTCCCTCTCCACATAACCCCCTACTCTGCTCCACTTCCTGTATACCCAGACTGCACTCTTTCCTGAGGTGAAGAATGGACACTTGGCACAGAAGGTATGGTAAGGTTTTGAGAGGAGAAAGAATTCTGATGATGAATACTGAGAATCTCAGATCTACTCCACTCTACTCCCAGAACATAAGGCCAGCTCCTCTCTCATCCCTGGACAGGAACACGGAGAATTCTTCATTAAAGAAACTGAAGAGCTGTACTCAAACAAGGCCCATACATAATTACAATAGAATTCTCTTTTTAAATACCTCTCCTGAAAACTAGTAGTCCGTGAAGAACATGTCTTGACAAAGGGTGACCAGCTCCTATACCCAGGTTGCTTTCAGACTTTCCATAGTGCTGGGTGCCACTCACTCTTTACTAGGTATGATGTTGGGTAGATAATGGAGGAAAAGAGGCATTATGCCTTAATGCTTGTGTACTTAGTGATAGTATTTCTATGGATGAGGAGTTCATGAGTAAAGAATCCTACTAATGACTCAGTTATAAACTGATGGCAAGAACAGGCAAAAATTCCCAACAAGCACATACTTGACCTAGAGGCATACAAACTAAATAGTTTATTCATCACTGATTAGGGAGAGCTTTAGAAACTCAATACTAAATACAGCCTCTCCCAACGGGTGGAGTTTAAATGCAGCAAAAAAAAAATAATAATAATGTTTTCTATTCTGAATGATTTACATGATTTTGTTTCTACCAATTTCTTGGATCCGTATATCGTTTTGACAGTCTAACTTACAATACCTAGCTAAAATAAAAAATTCTCAATGGTTTGGTAGTATATAAAACACATCACAAAAAAAAATCCAAAATCAGAATACCATTCTAGTGTAATCTTAATGCATTGTTTTCACTACAAGTCACCTTAATCACTTTGTCCATTAAGACACCCAGGTTCCCAGCCCTGATTTTGTCATCCCTGATGACAAATGAGTCTAATTTGTTTCAAAGGGTATCTTGAGTTGTTTACAATGTTTTAAAGGAACACGGGAGGAGAAGAAACAACAATATAACATGTGCCAAATAATAATCCTTTAAAATTAGAGAGAGAGAAGGGTAGAAATTGATCAAATGAATTCTAAGACATTAATTTTATTTATTACTTTTAAAGTTTATTTATTTACCTTTAGAGAGGGGAAGAGAGGGAGAAAGGGGAGAGACATCAACATGCCAGAGATACATGGATCAGCTGCCTCTCACACACCCCCTGCTGGAGACCTGGCCTGCAACCCAGGCATGTGCCCTGACTGGGAATCAAACCAGTGACCTTTTGGTTCGCAGGCCAGCACTCAATCCACTGAGCCACACCAGCCAGGGCAAAACATTAATTTAAAAAAATATTAGCAGTATTTATTTGGTAGTCAGAAAATGAATTTCTTGTAAGTGAAATGATCTCAGAAAGAGATTTACTAATCCCACTCAACATCTTTTGATAAAAACCTCTAAAACATATTACACTATTGTCTTAGTCCTCTTATCTTTACAAATTATTTTAATCTTTTTGACAAAACTGGACAAGTATGTAGTTAGTCATTAAAAGCAAAATATTCAAAGTTCACAGACCTGATTTAACTTCCAGCTCCATCAGTGTGAGCCCTGTGCCCTTGAACAAGTTATTTCACCTTTCTCCAGCTACAACAGCCCTCATGCCCTTGTTTGGGTCCCAGAAGCATTTGCAGTGGCCTACTGAATGCATGTGCAGAAAACCTGCACATTTCTTCTGGAATCTCAACCAACATCAAACCAAAGCCAAATGCTACTTTCACCCCAAACACACCTGATTGCTAACCATACCTTGACTATTCTCTTGCTATCCATCCCTGATTCCTGATGCTGCTCCCCCATACTCACCCCCGACTTAAATGCCGTCCTTCAGCATCCATCTCTGATGGCACGACTTCCTCCCCATTCAACCCTTTACCAGAGCCAACTCGCCAAAACAGTGACATGACCTATAGTTTTTCTGCTTGAAAAGTAGTATTTACAACTTCTGGCAAGATGGAGGCATAGGTGGACGCACCATACCTCCACGCACAACCAAGATTAGAACAACAATTTAGAGGCAGAAAAAACACCCAGAACTGACCGAGAATTTATCTGAATGGAAGTCAGACAGCCAAGAAGTTGAAGTAGACCCATTCATCTGGACCGGTAGGAGGGGCGGAGAGGAGTAGCCAGGCGCCAGTCGAGGTGCGTGGAGAAAGGGGAGAACTGGGCACATAAGGCAACCCGGGAGCGAGTAAGGCATCCGGGACATGCAAGGTTGTAGCGGGTGGACCCTGAGTGTGCAGGCAGCAGCTGGCAGACCCAGTGGGGCGGCGATTGTGGACCAGGGCAGAGCGCGCGGCCCAGGATCCCAGGGAAGGAACTGAGGTCCCCGGAGAACAGAGCTACTGCCATTGTTCCCTCCTGCCCCAGCCCCCACCCCACATACAATGTCACAATCTAGCCACTGGGGTGCCCAGCCCCAGTGAACACCTAAGGCTCCGCCCCTCACTGTAACAGGAGCGACCAGACCAAAAGAGAGAGAGAGAGAGAGAGAGAGAGAGAGAGAGAGAGAGAGAGAGAGAGAGAAAGAAAGACAGACATGTCTCAAACAGAAAAACAGATCAATGCCCCAGGGCTCATGCTTTTGAGCAACCAAGAGATAGCCAATCTATCAGATGCACAGTTCAAAACACTGGTGATCAGGAAGCTCACAGAATTAATTGATTTGGGGCACAAATTACATGAAAAAATGCAGGATACCATAAAAGAGATGAAGGAAGATGCACAGAGAACCAATAGTGATGGGAAGGAAACTGGGTATCAAAACAATAGAGTGGACCAGAAGGAAAAAAAAAACAACCAAACAGGAAAGAATGAAGAAATAAGAATTAAAAAAAAAAATGAGAAGCTTAGGAACCTCCAGGACATCTTTAAACATTCCAACATCCGAATTATAGGGGTACCAGAAGGGGAAGAGGAAAAGCAACAGATTGAACATGTATTTGAACAAATAATAAAGGAGAACTTCCCCATTCTGGCAAAGGAAATAGACTTCCAGGAAATTCAGGAAGCTCAGAGAGGCCCCAAAGAAGTTGGACCCAAGAAGAAACACACCAAGGCACATCATAATTACATTAGCCAAGGTGAAAATGAAGGAGAGAATCCTAGAAGCAGCAAGAGATAAGGGGACAGTAATCTACAAAGGAGTTCCCATCAGACTGCCAGCTGATTTCTCAAAAGAGACCTTACAGGCAAGAAGGGGCTGGAAAGAAATATTCCAAGTCATGAAAGACAAGGACCTACATCCCAGATTACTCTATCCAGCAAAACTTTCATTTAGAATGGAAGGGCAGATAAAGTGCTTCTCAGATAAGGTCAAGTTAAAGGAGTTCATCATCACCAAGCCCTTATTTTATGAAATGTTCAAGGGACTTATCTAAGAAAAGAAGATAAAGAAAAAAACATGTATAGTAAAAGGACAGCAAACTCACAATTATTAACAACCACACCTAAAGCAAAACCAAAAGAAACTAAGCAAACAACTAGAACAGGAACAGAACCACAGAAATGGAGATCACATGGAGGGTTAGCAACAGGGGAGTGGGAGGAGGAGAGAGGGGGAAAAGGTACAGAGAATAAGTAGCATAGATGGTAGGTTGAAAATAGATAGGGGGAGGGTAAGAATAGTATGGGAAAAGTAGAAGCTAAAGAACTTATAAGTATGACACATGGACATAACTAAAGGGGGGGGATATGGGTGGAAGAGGGTGTACAGGGTGGAGGGGAGTGAAGGGGGGAAATGGGATAACTGTAATAGCATAACCAATAAAATATATTAAAAAAATAAAAAAGAAAGAAAGAAAGAAAAGTAGTATTTATTTTCCTAAAGATTACAAAAATACCTGTTCGTTACTTAAAATATGTAAATGACAGAACTATAAAGAAATTAATTGTCAGTAGTTACAAAACAGTCACAAAGATGTAAAGTACAGTATAGAGAATATAGTCAATAACTATGTATGGTGGCAGGGGAAAATATCAGGGGGACCATGAAATGCAGGATTCCCTAACCACTATGTTGTACACCTGAAACTAATACAAAATATTAAATGAAAACTGTAATTGAAAATGAAAAGTTCATTTTTAAAAGAAGGCCAAATAAGGTACATGGAAACTTTCAATAAATGAGTAAATTACAAGGGCTGCCACCCAAAACTGCATTTATTTATTTAAAAAATTGTGTACTTATTTTTACATATTTAAACTTCAGTCACCTTCAAAGCACATTCCATTTGATGCAGTACACTTATCGACTTTTTTTCCACTGCTCAAAACAGTTTCAGAACTCATCGATTTTGATGCCTTTTAGTGTTTCTGCCATTTTTTGTGTTGCCTCCTATACATTTTGGCAAAACATTTCCCTCTGAAGACTTGTCTCATCTGGGAAAACAAAAAAGTTGTGGGAGGCGAGATCATGAACAGGGAGGGTAGGACACAGGGTACCCTGGGGACATGCTGGTTTTGGTCAAAAACTGCTTGAATACTCAGCACAGGTGTGGGCAGGTGCACTTGTAAATCACCCATCATGAGACAGGCAAAAGGTGCTGAAAGAGTTTTCAAAAAAAAATCACTGAAGCTGAACTCAGTCTCTCACAACACCAGCTGGTACACTGATACAGATGGGTTCCTAGAACACTCACCTAGTGAGGGAAGCTTGTACTACAAGGGGCCTGCCCTCCAGAAGATAATTACAGGGTTGTTGTTTTTTTTTGTTTCCCCTCATATTACTCCAAATCATGGAAAGAGGTCTAAGAAACCATAGAATTATATATTGTTATTTAATACATACATTATATGTAATATTAAATATGTATTATTCAATATTAAATATATACTATTCTTATTCTGTATAAAACCTTATTTAAAGGGCAGGTTAAAAAAGTTATGCATTAAAAAAGAAAAAAACAAACTAATTGTTTGCAAGTATAGTATCCAGAGATAAATCATAGTATCTCTGCATATTTATTCCCAGCTTTTACCCAGGTATATTTTACATAACTTGAGATCATTCTTTTCATAAGCATTTTTTTCCTCTAAGTATTACTGCAACAAACAAAGATGACTTCGTCATACAGACCTACCAAAATTACTTAACCATTTGATTTCAGCTTTGGGAGAATGTATACAATATTGTGAAAAACATCTTCAGTCACACATCATTGCCTGCATTTTACAAATCATTTTCCTGGGTCATAGAATCAGGAGTAAATTATCAGGTCAAAGATTGTACACACTTAAAAACGCAAATACTACCAGTCTGCTATACAGAAATCTGTACAAGTTACACTGCCTCAGTAGTTCAACTGCTTGAGATGGGCTCCTGCCTACACTCTATTGGGAACATCCCACCAACAAAAGAAAGGGTTCTTTCCCTGCAGTGGTTCAAAACTTCACTTATAAAGAGCATTCCTTGCTGTAAAAACAATAAATTCACTATAATCAGTAAAGTCTGAAATTTAAAATCCAAAGTAAGATTTGATCAAACAACTGAGGCCAATATTCTAACAACTTAAACATTTTAAGCATAAAGTAGTTTATTAACAGCAAATTTATTGGTAAGTTTTAAGGCTTCTATTTTCTCACCAGCTTCAGTATCTATTCTGGGTATTGCTAACTCTTTAAACACTTTTATCCCCCCCCCCTCCTTGTTAAGTTTTCTATCATTACTTACACTTTTTTTAAAGGAGCATTCTGGTATAAATACTGAATTGAATCAATAGCAACTGAATTTTAAAAACACACTTCCAAAAGATTTGCACTGTGTGTAACTATATCTTTGCAGGCCACTTATTTAATAGTTCTATGTTTGTTTCATCATGAATAAGATTGATGTAACCCCTAATCTCATGGAGTATTTTGTTGGAACAGTTCTGAAATCAGAACAAGGAAGTTTATAATTTTACTGGTGGACAAAACCAGCTAAGCCCTAGTTTTTGCTATGAGCCAGGCACTATTCTAAATGGTTTCACATTTATTCAAATAAATTTTTAAACTAATTTTTTTAAAGGCACAAATAGTAGAGAAGAAATTTTCTCTACTGATGCCATTACCCTTTGTGGCAAAGAGCCCAAGTGCAGGATAAAGAGGGTGGGGTCCACCACTGACTACACACAGACACCCCCCACTCCCCCCACCCCGCCTCACCCCGCCCCACCCAACCCCACACCTTTCGCAGCCCTGGGCCTCTCAGTTCGGAAAAGGCTTGTTCAGACCATGTGATTTCACAACACTACCTGCCCAGAACAGACTCAAAGGCAGTAATTCCAAAAAACGGGCTCTCTCCCCACATCCTGATAACCCCAGAACAACACAGAATTGAAGCCTGTTCCTTCACAGTGTCTCCCTGCCAGACCTCTCTACATGAATTTATCTCCCATTTCATCTCAGCCTTGCCCTTCTACCTCATAAAAGCCATTCTTCCTTACTCCAGCTTGCCAAATCATACTCTTCCTTCAACAACCAAATCAAGCTTGATCAACTAACTCCCTGTGAAGTGTCTGTGTCTTCCATAGATCTTGACTACAATGCTCCCTTCAGTCCCTCTTGCGTTTTAACTAACTGCATAAAGTTTCCTCTCCCACTGAGAGGTTTTACCACTTCTTCCATGCCACCCAATTCCTGATCTGGTACCTTGCACATGATAAAATTTCAAAACTGTATTCTTACTCTTGCCCATATTTTAGATAGTTAAGATGAAGAACAAAAAAATTCTGGAAAACTGAGTTTTTCCTAAACAGGTATTTAATCTGTAAGGTAAAGAATATAACAAATGTTCAAACATTAATTTAAATACAGGGATGGGCAAAAGTTGGTTTATAGTTGTGAGTACACCTATTTATTCTTGTATTATTTATTATTGTTTTACAACTGTAAACCTACTTTTGTCCACCCCTGTATATGAAATTACTTGCTTATTTTATTTTTTAAAGATTTTATTTATTTTATCTTTAGAGAGAGAGGGACAGAAGAGGAGCTACATCAATGTGAGAGAGAAACAACATCAGAAACATTGACCAGGGAACCCACTACCCAGGCATGTGCCCTGACCAGGAGTCAAACCAGCAACTTTTCGCTTTGCAGGACAACACCCAATTAACTGAGCCACACCAGTCAGGGCATTTCCTTATTTTAAAGGAGTATCTACTAAATCCTTTCCTATCCTTAATTTTAAAAAATAAATTAAATGTCAAGCACAATAAAATTATTTACCTTATCATTCTGGATAATATATACGTGAGCTCTTTAAAGCAAAAAGCCTTATCTGCAAATCCCATCAGTACCATGTAAGAGCCTGATGGTGAAGGGGTCAACACAAACAAAGCTCATGCCATCACATGCACTATGTTGAGGAGCATTCCAAACTGAGAATCACTGTCTGTTTTCTTATTATTCATTAAAATACACTTCTAAGAGTGATATTTTGTCTTCAGAAAGTAGTAATTGACCTTCAAAAGACACTAAAAACTGTAAAAGACTCATATGTCCAGGATGCTGGTCAAGTACCTTCATTCAACAAGTATTTCTAAAAGATCAACTGCGTTCCATGCATTAGACTGGGCACTACACTGATTTACAAACAAGGGGAAACAATTTCCAATGAGGAAACACAAACAATGGCCAGATTTGTTTGCATTAATGACTACTAACATGTTACCTCTTCGATGATTTTTTAAGCAATAGCTTAGAGAAGCAAATTAGGTTTTTATTCCACTAGCAGGTGCATGCCCAGCATGTTCTCACAGAAAAAGTTTATATTATGGCTTCAGTTGGAATTATCAACTTTGGGTTTTATCAAACTTCTTTCATGTGGAAAAGAGGACAATAAAGTAATAAAAGCATAAACACAAAGCCGGCTTCCTGAAACCAGTTGTAACAAACAGAAATTAAAACTATAGACCTAGGAAATGGTGGTATTACTTTTAAAATTATTGTAAAGTTTAAGAAAGCTAACTCATGAAGAAAAAAAACTCAACATCTAATGGTACATCTAAGGTCCTGTAAACATTTATAAATTGTATTATGAGGAGAAACCAATTTTCTATTATCATTATTTCAAGTAACTCCATTACTCTTCAAACAGGTATGGGGTCCTTCAGTATCTGGTTTCTGTGGGGGATGAGTTCCAAGACCCCTGCAGATACCAAAATCCCCAGATGCTCCAGTCCATTATATAAAATGGCACGGTATTTGCATATAGCCTATGCATATCCTCTCATATACTTTAAATCATCTCTAGGCTATATATAATACCTAATATGATATAAATGCTATGTAACAGTTGTTATACTGCATTGTTTAGGCAATGACAAGAAAAAATGTATGTACATGTTCAGTACAGACACAACCACTGTAAACCTAACCACATAGGTCACATCAGCAACAATACACACATAACTTTTTTCTCCAAATATTTTCAGTCAGCTGTTGGTTGAATCTGCTGATATGGAACCCATGGACACAGAGGGCCAACTATACTTTGTTAGACAATCTTAGCACCTTTCTTTCTTCCATCTTTAAACAGAAAATAACTTTTTAAATTAAAACCAAACTGAAAAATAAATACTCCTCTGTAAATAAAAGTAATTATAAAGTTTTAGTGCTTTCAAAAACCATGCTAAAAATTAGCAAAATAGTCATCTTCCTATAGAAAACTGACTTCTCGTTGAGTTCCCCACATTTACCACCTATGACCTAATACAACACTTTGCTTTCCCCTCCCAGGGAAGAGAACCATCATCTGTTATATGCCTCAGTGGTGACCAGGGAAGCCTCGGAGTTATCCACAACTTCAGCCCATTGCCCCTAAATCTGACTGGCCACCAATGAACAGGCCTGCCTCTTTGATATCTACAGATTCTGCCATTTCCACATTTCACTTGTGGCCTGCTGTGTACAGGCCACAAACACCCTCAAGTGAATCATTACATTTCCCTCAGCCTCCACTCACCCAGTATATGTCCCACCCTGTAGTGAGGGTGATCTTTCAAGAACCCAACTGTGAGCTTCTCAGCCCCTTCTCAAACCCTTCAACCAACATGATAAAGCAAAGTATTCTTAGTATGATAAATACAACTCCGACAATCTGAGCCCTGCTTAGAGCTCTAGCCTTGTCTCAACCCCTTTCTTTTTTCTTTTTCTACCTCTTTTTTAACATATTCCATTCCCAACATACAAAATAGGTATATCCACCTGCAATGTTAACCAACCTTAACATTTAGTTGTATCAGCATCAAACCTTTTAAAATTAAGGACTAATTTATCACAGAGTTGAAGATGCCCCCCACCCCCAATTCCTTTCCCCTCTTTCTACAGGTAACAGGTATTCTAAAATTAAAATTCATCATTCAATGCATGTTTTTATGCATTAACCATATAGCTTACACCAATAAACATTATATTGTATTATACTCTATGTGTCATTCTGTAATTTATTTTTCACTCAATTTGTCTTCTCAGATTTATTCATTGGTGAGGGAGATAATTCCAGTTCTCATGTTGATTATCCAACAGTATTACACTGTCAGAATACTCACCAGTCTATTGAGCCCTTTTCTTAATGAATGTTTTGAATATAACACTTTACATTATTAAAAACAGGCTAAAATTTTCACACATATCACTTTGTACACATGCACAACAATTTCTCAAAGGCAGTCTTTGTTAAGTTACATTCAGCAACTCATGAAATCAATATTGTAGGTCACAGACAGTATTTTATTAAAAATGGAATAAAGAAGAAAATACCTAAGTTTGTTTCACGTAGTAGGACTACTGTTTCTTTTCAATATATTTCAGTTATACACAAACTGACCTGTATTTGTATTGAGTCAAAAAGAATAAAGCATGGAACCCACTACTTGAAGGTGTATATATAGAAGCAAAAACTACAATGAGTAGAATATGCACATCTTCAATTCTGATAACCTGATAATTTACATAATTTATCCACCTCGTATTTTTCTTCAAAGTGTGAGGTAGAGGTCTAATATTAGTTTATTCCATATGGATAACCAAACTATCAGTTAAAATTCGTCTTGTCATTATCCTTATTGTATTTCATGAAGTTGGTATGTTGAACTACTATGTAAAGTAAACTAAACATCCTCCCTGGTCAGAAAAAGTTTCAAATGTTTATTTGTTAAGTCAAAGTTAAACTTTTCATGAGAAAAAGCCCTAATCTCAAGACACATGAGTTTAAATATAAAAAGGGTGTTGAGTGTCAAATCAACTGATTCCCTTTCCTTTCCAAAGCTTTCATAATCATGTTAATAAAAGTTAAATTTACCTAGAACACTGCCATCAACCAAAAATTGTCAATAAAGTTTGGCTTGCTCTTCTGCCTTGTAAAGGCAGTAAATGATCACTTTCATTTAAAACTAGCAACTAGCCTCTCTCCATTCTCACTGGACAGTCATTGCTGCTACTAACCCTGGAGCAGGCTACAGAGAGCTGCCAAACAGCAGTCAGGATCTCCTGCCTCAGTCACTTTCTATTTAAGACTCATATTTGAAAGCATGAGCTTTTGCCATCTGTGTCACATTCTGGATGAAGGGTGGCAGGGCTTTCCAATCATCTGCCAGCCTCTCAGGCTGATGACAGCCACCATACTCCCCTACTCAAAGTCACTCTTAAGTATGACACATAGTTTACATTTTTATTCAGAACATCTCAAACCTTCTCAGCCATTTTTCCATTATAATTACAGATATAGAAATTTAATTTTATTTATAAAGTTAATAGGCTGTGTCTAGAAAGCAAGTGCTCTTAAGACTGTGGAGAAAACAGAAAATAAATCATTAAAAGTATTTACCAAAAATATATTGTACTTATTTCTTACAAAATTTCTTACAACTGAATTCATACTTAAAAAAAAAAAGTAATATATCAGTGAGGTTCTGTACCTGTGCTGCCTAGAACCTGTGTAAGGTAGACACCAGCCACATGTGGTTAGTTAAATTTAACTTTTAATTAATTAAAAATAAATGAACCAAAAACCCAGCAGTCTTACCAACTGTATCTCACGTGCTCAACAGCAACAGTCGGGGGGAGGGTGGCAGAATTGCCACACTGGACAGAACACTTCCATTACCACAGAAAGCTCTACTGAACAATGCTGCTGGGAAACTTAAGTTATAAACTATGTTAATAAAATTATCTTTAAAATAAAGCTTTTTACCACAAAGAACAAAATTCTATTGAGCCTCAGAATCTAAAGCCCTCCAAAATATGTTAATAGCTATGTCAAAAGATTAAATCTATTTTCAATATAAATATAAAATTATACTTGCCTGTGAAGCTTTTAGGATACTATTGTATTTATATATTTTCCAGTATACAAAATAGAATTTTTTTCACTTGATTATTTTAAAAAAAGCACTATTTATATTCAAGGATTAAGTAAAATTCATGCTTAAAAGATACCCATGTCACCAGCAGCAAAGAACTCACCTTCAAAGAAAAAGCGCCCCCACTTCAAGTTTAGGGTTAAATCAAAAGAATACACTGATTGAGATATAAAGGAAAGAGAGCAGTAATCTAGTTCAGCTGCACTCAGGAGCAAGTCACTTCTCATCTCTGGCCTTCTCTACCTTTCTGTGTTAAGACTACAGGAAACACCTTGTAGTAAGAATTAGGTGCATGTCCCTTTTTCCCCTAGAATCAGAAGCACATAATTCCCAAACCCAATAATAAAGGCAAGTAAATAACTCTTAAAACTTAGTAACAAAAAATGGCTTAATTTAAAATTGAGCAAAGGATCTCATTATATCGCCAAAGACAATATACAAATGGTCAAGCAGCACATGATAATAAGTATGATGGTCAACATCATTAGCCATCAGGGACAAAAAAAAAAAAAAAAGAAAAAGAAAAGAAAGAAAACCACGAGTTGCCACTTCACACCTAATAGGATGGCTATAATAAAAATAAAGACAGATAATAACAAGTGTTGGCAAGGATGTGGAGAAATTGGAAATCTCTCACATTACAGTTGAGAATGTAACGGGGGGGTGAGGGGGGGAGAAGTCACTTTAGAAAATAATCCTGAGGGGAAGATGGCGGCTTTGCTCTAGGCAACGTGTATCTCGGCTTCTGTGAAGAGGAGGGAAACTCGCGGTTCGGTGGAGAAGCAGAGCAAGTGGACTAGGTTACCGAATCACTTTTGAAAGCAGGACATCAAAAATTATTGCGATTACTGAAAAACCAGACGGTAAGGAGAGTGCTCCAGGACAAAAGGGACCTAGGGATCAGCGCGGGGACTAGGGGTGTGCAGTCCCCAGGCCTGGTGCTCCCGGGTCTGCCTCGGGGCTCCCGGGAGAGGGGAGTCACTGCTCCCTCCCCTGGATACGGGGGTTGAGCAACTCCAGGGGAGAGCTTGTTGCTTGAAGGCACAGATTGGCCAGTTGGACTGGGAGGGAATCACCCAGGGACTATGAACACCCACCCAGAGACCTGAGAGAAGTGAGGGCCTCCAGCCGGAATGACCAGGGGCAGCCTGGAAGAGCACCCGCACCCCTACCCTGGTGGAAGTGCAGATCGGTGGAGAGCACAGAGCCGGGAGGGGCTCAGGCATTTTCAGGTCTCAGGAGCCAGCAGTTCTGATCTGGGAAAGTGTGCGCCCCATCGGGAATCTTGACTCATGCGCTGTGATCCCGGAAGGGAAGCGGTGCTTAGTGCCTTCCTATAGCCCAAATCTCAAAAGTTCGGTGAAGGGGCCCTTTTATGACTCTCAGGGAGGGCACAGTGAATCCCAAAACGTCGTGGTGCCTCCTGAGATCATAGAGCTGGAACCCTGCAGGGACCCCGGAGTCCGGAAGAACGCGGCAGTGAGCTCCGGAGAGCCAGTGTGCTCGGGAGCACCCAGGGTTCCTGAGAGACTTGCTGAGATCTGGCTGGGAGAGAGAGAAGCATTTCAAAGGTCCCTCAGCCAGCTGAAGCCAGCAAGATCAGAAAAACTGGTCTGGCCAGTTAGAAACCAACAAGAGGTTTTTTTATTTTGTTTGGTTTGGTTTGGTTTTTGTGGCTGTTGTTGGATGATTGATTTTATCTTGTGTTTTAAGTGACATTTTATTTTTCAATTATTACTATTTTTATATCTCGCAATCCCTTGTGTTACTCTTCCATTCATCCTAATAATATTCTTTCCACTCCAAATTTATCTCTCCTGCACTCCATCTTCTGCTTTTCTTTCCTTTTTTTTTCTTGCAAGTTACTGTAAACTTGTATTATCTTTTTCTCACCTTTCTGACATTTTTTATTTTAATAATATTTTGGTATTTTTTCTTTTTGTATAATCTTCTTTGCTTGGCTGGTTAAACTGTCATTTGATAGGTTCCCCCTGGTATCTTAGTCACAGTGTGTTGATAATTTACTATCCTTCATCTGTGTTCCATTAATACACCTCTCAAGGTTCTATATTCTTTATTTTTGTTATCTAGATCTTATCGATTCTGCCACAAGACTGTCACTTTATTATTACTGTTAATAAGACCTAGTCCTTACAATTGTAAATACTACTCAACACCCCTACCTGATCTCAGCCCACTTTGCAATTTCCTGAACTATACTATTGTGGGGGTTCTCTCTATTCTTTTACACACTACTACTATATACTAATCTTTAATCCAACCCTACCTTAGAATCTGACCTCCCACAGCCTCACAGCTTTCTAGATCCAACTATCAATCCTCTCGTCCCCAATAAGAGTCTTACTCTCTTTCCATCCTTTCTAAAACATGGATAGTGGGGTGAAGGATCACAGTTAACACTATAAGAAGCCAAAGGATAACCCATCTCTTCTCTACTGGCTGCTAATGTAAATATCATAGTACACTGTCTTGCTGTCTTAAACCATTTCGCCTTACTCCTCCAACTGATCACAAAAAAAAAGAGTAGGGGGAAGCTGTAAACACCAGGATACACGAAGGAGATTGCACCACTGAATCCCACAAGTATTCTACCACAAAAGTTCACACCATAATTGCAGGGAACCAGAACGGATCAATTTAAGAAACAGAGGCTAACAAGAAGAAACCCACGAACAATGAGAAAACAAAGAAGCAACCCCCAATTGAAGGGAAACGAGGAAGCCTCAGGAAAAATGCTAAATGAAATAGAGGCAGCTCAACTATCAGATAGTGAGTTCAAAACAATGATTATCAGGAAGTTCAATGAACTCACAATGAGCTATCAGAAATTAGAGGGAAACTACATCAATCTCACTGCAAACTATATAAACATGAAAAAGGAAATAGAAACTTTCAACAAAGGCCAACAGGAAATGAAGAATACAGTCTCTGAACTGAAGAACACAGTAAAAGGAATGAAAAGCAGGATCGATGAAGCAGAAGATTGGATTAGCGAGCTAGAGGACGAAGTGGAAAACAACATCCAGAAAGAGCAAGAAAAGGAACAGAGGCTCAGAAAGAATGAAGAAGGATGAAGAGAAATGCAAGACAATATGAAACGTAATAATATCAGTATAATAGGGATACCAGAAGGAGAAGAAGAAGAACAAGGGATCGAAAACCTAGTCGAAAAAGTAATGAAGGAGAACTTCCCTAATTTGATGAGAGAAAAAGTCACACAAATCCAGGAAAAACAGAAAGTCCCAATCAAGAGGAACCCAAAGAGACCCACCTCAAGGCACATCATAATTAAAATGGCAAAATTTCAAGACAAAGAGAGAATCTTAAAGGCAGCAAGGGAGAAACAGGAAGTAACATACAAGGGAGCCCCAATAAGGCTAACAGCTGACTTCTCAATGGAAACACTTCAAGCCAGAAGAGAATGGCAAGAAATACTCCAGGTAATGAGAACCAGAGGTCTGCAACCAAGGCTACTTTATCCAGCTAGGCTCTAAATCAAGATAGAAGGCCAAATAAGAAGCTTCCCAGACAAAAGAAGTCTAAAAGAATACACCTCCACCAAACCAGCTCTGCAAGAGATTCTAAAGGGACTGCTTTAAGGAAGGGAAGGAAAAGAGAGAGAGAGGAATACACGTGCATAAAAGACAATGAATAAGTACCTATCAATAATAACCTTAAACATAAATGGATTAAATGCTCCAATCAAAAGACATAGAATAGCTGAGTGGATAAGAAAAAATGACCCACATATATGCTGTCTACAAGAAACCCACCTCAGGATAAAAGACCTACACAGGCTGAAAGTGAAGGGCTGGAAACAAATCTTCCAAGCAAATGGACAGGGGAAAAAAGCCAGAATAGCAATACTCATATCAGACAAAATAGACGTCCAAAAAAGGGCCATAAAGAGAGACCCAGAAGGTCACTTCATAATACTCAAGGGAAGAATCCACCAAGAAGACATAAATATTGTAAATATATATGCACGCAACATAGGAGCACCCAAATACATAAAGAAAATCTTAGAGGACTTCAAGAAAGATATGGACAGCAACACAATTATAGTGGGAGATTTTAACACCCCACTATCAAAAATGGACAGATCTTCTAAACAAAATATCAACAAAGACATTGTGGCATTGAACAATACCCTTGATGAAATGGACTTTACTGATATATACAGAGCCCTCCATCCAAAAGAAGCTAAATATACATTCTTTTCAAATGTACACGGAACATTTTCAAAGACAGAACACATGACAGGAGACAAAACAAGCCTCAACAATTTCAAGAAAATTGAAATCATACCAAGCATTTTCTCAGACCACAAGGGACTGAAGCTAGAAACCAACCCGAAGGAAAA
This sequence comes from Phyllostomus hastatus, assembly GCF_019186645.2. Taxonomy (NCBI): domain Eukaryota; kingdom Metazoa; phylum Chordata; class Mammalia; order Chiroptera; family Phyllostomidae; genus Phyllostomus; species Phyllostomus hastatus. The sequence goes on from NW_025334041.1 coordinate 47,158,586, forward strand.
AAACCCAAAACACTCAAAATCATGGAGATTAAATAACATGCTATTAAACAATGAATGGGTCAAGAATGATATTAGGGAAGAAGTCAAAAGGTTTCTGGAAACAAATGAAAACGAACTCACAACAACCCAAAACTTATGGGACACAGCCAAGGCAGTCCTGAGAGGGAAGTTCATAGCGATACAGGCCCACCTAAAAAGGTTAGAAACTTTCCAAACAAACAACCTAACCCTACGTCTACAAGAACTCGAGGAACAACAACAAAGACAGCCCAGAGCAAGCAGAAGGAAGGAAATAACCAAGATCAGAGCAGAATTAAATGACATAGAGACTAAAAGCACAATTCTAAGGATCAATGAATCCAAGAGCTGGTTCTTTGAAAAGATAAACAAAATTGACAAGCCTTTAAACAGATTCATCAAGAAAAAGAGAGAGAAAACCCAAATAAACACAATCAGAAATGAAAGAGGAGAGATTACAACAGATACCACAGAAATACAAAGGACTGCAAGAAATTACTACGAAGAACTGTATGCCAAGAAATTTGAAAACCTAGGTGAAATGGACAACTTTCTAGAAAAATATAATCTTCCAAAACTCAATGAAAAAGAAGCATAAAGCCTGAACAGACCAATAACAACAAAAGAAACTGAAGCAGTAATCAAAAAACTCCCAACACACAAAAGCCCTGGACTGGATGGTTTCACAAGAGAATTCTACAAAGCATTTAAGGAAGAGCTAACCCCTATCCTTCACAGACTATTCCAAAAAATCCAAAAAGATGGGAGTCTCCCAAACTCTTTTTATGAGGCCAACATCATCCTAATTCCAAAACCAGATAAAGACACAACAAAGAAAGAAAACTTCAGGCCAATATCACTGATGAACATTGACGCAAAAATCCTCAACAAAATACTGGCAAACTGCATCCAACCATACATTGAAAAGATCATACACCATGACCAAGTGGGATTCATTCCAGGGATGCAAGGTTGTTTCAATATTCGCAAATCAGTAAATGTAATACATCACATAAACAAAAGCAAAGACAAAAACCACATGATCATATCAATTGATGCAGAAAAAGCATTTGATAAGGTACAGCACACATTCATGATAAAAACACTCGGCAAAGTGGGAATAGAAGGAGCATTCCTCAACATACTAAAGGCCATATATGAGAGACCTACAGCCAACATCATTCTCAATGGCCAAAAATTAAAATCTTTTCCACTAAGATCAGGAAAAAGACAAGGCTGTCCACTTTCACCACTTCTATTCAATATAGTACTGGAAGTTTTAGCCACAGCAATCAGACAAGAAAAAGAAATAAAAGGCATCCAAATCGGAAAGGAGGAAACGAAACTGTCACTGTTTGCAGATGACATGATAGTATACATAGAAACTCCTACAGACTCCACCAAAAAACTGCTTGACCTAATAAATGAATTTGGCAAAACAGCGGGATACAAAGTCAATATCCAGAAATCAAAGGCATTTCTGTACACCAACAATGAAACAGCAGAAGCAGAGATCAAAGAAAAAATCCCATTTGAAACAGCAAAAAGAAAAATAAAGTATCTAGGAATAAACCTAACCAAAGAGGTAAAAGACCTGTGTTCAGAAAACTACATAACACTCAGGAAAGAAATCAAGGAAGACACAAACAAATGGAAACATATACCGTGTTCATGGATTGGAAGAATTAATATCATCAAAATGTCCATACTACCCAAAGCAATTTACACATTCAATACAATTCCTATTAAAGTACCAATGGCATATTTCACAGACATAGAATAAACACTTCAAAAATTTATATGGGATCATAAATGACCCTGAATAGCTGCTGCAATTTTGAGAAAGAAGAGTAAAGTAGGAGGGATCACAATACCCGACACTAAACTATACTACAAGGCCACTGTAATCAAAACAGCCTGGTACTGGCATAAAAACAGGCACATAGACCAATGGAACAGAACAGAGAGCCCAGAAATAAGCCCAAGTCTCTATGGTCAATTAATATTTGACAAAGGAGGCAGCAACATAAAATGGAGTAAAAATAGTCTCTTCAAGAAATGGTGTTGGGAGAACTGGACAGCCACGTGCAAAAAAATGAAACTTGAACACCAACTTACACCATATACAAAAATAAATTCAAGGTGGATAAAAGACTTAAATATAAAACGTGACACCATTAAAGTCCTAGAGGAGAACATAGGTAGGAAAATCTCAGATATTTCACGCAGAAACTTTTTTACTGACATGTCTCCTAGAGCAAGGGGTGTAAAGGAAAGAATAAACAAATGGGACCTCATCAAAATTAAAAGCTTCTGCACAGCTAAAGAAAATAGTATCAAAATTAAAAGAGAACCAACTATATGGGAAAACATATTTGCCAATGATATCTCAGACAAGGGTTTAATCTCCAAAATATATAAAGAACTTACAAGACTGAACTCTAAGACAAGGAATCCAATTAAAAAGTGGGCAAAGGACTTGAAACAGACACTTCTCCAAGGAGGACATACATAAAATCCAAAGACACATGAAACGACGTTCAATATCGCTAGCTATCAGAGAGATGCAAATTAAAACCACAATAAGATACCACTTCACACCAGTCAGATGGCCATCATAAACAAAGCAACAAACAAGTGTTGGAGAGGTTGTGAAGAAAAGGGGTCCCTAGTGCACTGTTGGTGGGACTGCAGACTGGTATAACCACTATGGAAAGCAGTATGGAACTTCCTCAGAAAACTAAAAATGGATCTGCTTTTTGGCCCTGCAATTCCACTGCTGGGACTCTATCCTAAGAACACTAAAACACCAATCCAAAAGAACCTGTGCATCCCAATGTTCATAGCAGCACAATTTACAATAGCTAGATGCTGGAAGCAACCAAGATGCCCATCAGTAAATGAATGGATCAAAACTCTATGGTACATTTACACAATGGAATTCTATGCAGCAGAAAGAAAGAAGGAGCTCCTACCCTTTGCAACAGCATGGATGGAGCTGGAAAACATTATGCTAAGCGAAACAAGCCAGGCAGTGAAAGACAAATACCATATGATCTCACCTTTAACAGGAACCTAAATAACAAAACAAAGAAACAAGCAAAATATAACCAAAGACACTGAAATAGAGGCCAGGCTGACAGTGCCCACAGAAGAGAGTAGAGGGAATTTAAGGGGACAGTGGGAAGGGTTCACGGGAACAAACTTAAAGGACACATGGTAAAAAACTAGGGGGTGGGTGGTAATGGGAGGGAAGTGGGGAGGGGTGGCTGGACTGGGAGTAAAAAGGAGAAAACTGTATTTGAACAATGATTAAAATAAAATTTAACAAAAAAGAAAATCCTGCAGTTTCTATGAAAGATTAAAGAGAAAAATTACCATTTGACAGTAATTTCCCTTCTAAATCTATACCCAAAAGATACAAAAACATATATACATGCAAAAATTCTGTATGAAATGTTCATAGCAACATCACTTAAACCTGTCAAAAAGTGGAAAAAAACAAATGTCCATCAACTGAGGAATGTATAAACAAAATGTAGTATATGTACACAAGAAAGCAGTATTCAGCAATAGAAATGCAATACTGATATATGTATGCTACAATGTGCATGCCTCCTTGAAAACACTATGAAATATCAGAGAAGCCAGTAACCAAAGACACTGTGTTGTATGCTTCCATTTCCACAAAATGTACAAAATAGGCAAATTCGTAAAGAAAAAGCAAGTCATTGGTTGCCTATGTTTGGGTGACTGATGGGAAATAGGAAATGATTTCACAAGCATACGGATTTTTTTTGAGGCAATAAAAATGTTCTAAAATGGATTGTAGTCATGATTACACAACTATGAAAATAAACCAAAAATCACTGGCTTGTACTCTTTAAATTGCCAACCTCTGTGCTTGCTGTTTGAATTAGAGCTCAATGAAAACATATGTTTATGTACATGTAAAACTTAAACTCATAGCTTATCAAGTTTATACTAACCTTGCATTGTTCTATTTAGGCTTATTAAGAGAGATGGGGATACCAGCCAAATCAAGTGAGTCACATAATGAGCCAGAGAGCATGACAAAAATCAAAAAGGATCTGAGCCCAGGCCTGACTGGGCTCTATCCCAAGACTTTATCAATGGTAAAGAGGCTTACCTCTCCCAAAATCATACGCTTGAGTTAGAAGATGATTCCCCAGTTCTCCCCTCAGGGCCCCCAAAGAAAAACATCTGTTATTTAACAACCTCATCCAGAAAAATTTCAAGATACTGGGTTGGCCAAAAAGTTTGTTTTTTTTTTTCTGTAAAATAAAAAACACAGTTTTCATTTTCAATAACTTTATTGATTTAGATATCTGCAGTATGTTGGCTCCCAGTGGTATAATGTTAATTGTTCTCTATTAACATCTTGATTCAATCACTATCAACTTCAATTGGTCTACCTGACCATGGAGCACTGACCAGTGAGAAATCTCCAGCACAAAACTTTGCAAACCACTTTGGACACATTCGATCAGTCACAGCACCTTCCCCATACACTGCACAAATCTTTTTTTGTTTTAGTTGCATTTTTACCTTTTTTAAAATAATAAAACATAACATGCCAAAAATATTGCATATTTTCTTCCATCTTCTATATTAAAATGGCTACACAAAAGTTCACCAATTTGCTAAGTTTTTTTTTTAATGTACACTGATATAGCAGCTGTCACAATAAAATCTAACAAAATTGTCTGAATGAAGTTAAAGACAACTAGAGCCATTTTATGGAAAAATCCAAATGACCTTTCTGGCTAACCCAATACAAAGACACCAAGTTCACAGATTGTGGCACTGACATATAATTAATAATTTCAATATCAGTTTGTTGAGTTTTACTGGCTCAATGTACATTACAGATGTATAGTCCTTTTTTTCCCCGTTTTTCCTACCTTGGGGTCCAAGTTCATACCTTAAGTTTGAATATAAAAGTTTTTCAGAAACACTTATGAATTTGAAACAATTAAGACTCATCCTCAAATTCCTCAACACCCCCAAAGATACTATGGTCCCTTCCCAAAGTGTAAAAATCTTTCTTTCAACAATGCAACTACTCCTATTCCTACAACTTCAAAAACCAAGTTAATGGTGCTTCACAATCCAGAATTCTTCTCACAACTCAGCAACCATTACACATCACAGATGTTCTTCACCTCCCATTTAGATTCACTTTACTATGCCCTCAGGAGTCCTCAAAAAAAATAACCTATTTATGTATTACTAATTTCATAAAAGTCTGCAAGAAAAGAACCACTTTCTATTTCAGGCAGGTACTAGAGAACACATAAATGCCTGTGACAAAACCACCAGTATTAAAAAAATAACAAGTTGTTGTTATAAGATAACTGGATATCCACTTGCAAAAGAATGGAGTTGGATCCTTATATTCCTCAAAAAAGATTTAAAATGTAAGGCATAAAACTATAAAACCTAGTAGAAAACATATGGGAAAATCTACATAACACTGGTCTTAGCTATTTCATAATTTCATTGAGTCTGACACTCAAAACTCAGGCAATGAAAGAACAAAACTGACAAGTGGGGCTGTATCAAACTAAAAAGCTTCTGCACAAGAAAAATATCTATTTTAGAAGTATTACATGTAATTATAACAACAGAGATTAAATGAGTGCTAGATGTTGTCCTGAGCACTTGACATCTGTTCACTCAGTTGATCCTCCTCAAAGCTTTTACTATTCTCCTCCACTTTACAGAACAGGAAACTGAAGCCTATTTGACCTAAGTCTGGCAACTGGGGGAGTCAGAATCATATCAAGGAAAAGAATGAAACAAACATTCAAAAAAAGCATTTAACAAGCCTTACATTAAAATTAATTCTCCCTACCCCACCCTCTTACCCACTTTTCCTTTGAATTCAGTTTTATATCCTTACCTCATCTGCTGCCAGAACAAACACCATATGACACAGAGTGCTAGTAAAGGAAAATTTTTATCTAGAACCTTTATTGCCATTAATTGAACCAGTAACTTTAAACTGTATTTTTTTTAGATTTTATTTACTTTTTATTTTTAGAGAGAGGAGAAGGAAGGGAGAAAGAGGGAGAGAAACATCTATACATGAGAGATACATTGATTGGTTGCCTCTCACACTCCTCAAACTGGGGAGCTGGCCTGCAACCCAGGCATGTGCCCTGACTGGGAATTGAACCAGCAACCTTTTGGTTTGCAGTCCGGCACATAATCCACTGAGCTACGCCGGCCAGGGCTAAACAGTACTTTTTAAAGTACAGAATATATTAAGAAAAACATTAATATTTTAATATGTATTTATTATTGCATGGTTCTTCTGTCACTATTCAACATTAAAGGCACCAAAAATACAGTAATGTAATCTCCTCATCCACATTATGCATTCAGTGGGAGACAAGGGTCAAAATTAAGAAACTATAGTACACTTTATTATATGTAATTATACAGAAAATGCAATGTACTACACTAATACAAAACAGTTCTGAGAGGCCAAAAATATTTTTAAAAATAGTACCCACTGAAATCCACAGAAAAGCGAGTAAGCAGTAAATGGGGAATAAGGAAATGACAAAACCACAGGTGCTTTAGAAGGGTTAGTCTGGCACATTCAAGTATGATGAATAGAGGAACAGAGATATACCCAGAGTGAACTGTTTCCCTGTAAAAGGTATATATACCAATGACATGCCCTTAATACTTCTCATATTTGTTTCAGTTTTTAAAAACAACCATACACATAAAGGTGTATGAAATGGGTACATTCCTACTGATGATGAATGTTGGGAACCGCCCTGACTGGTATTAGAAGCTGAGACCCCCGCCTAGGCTAAAGCTAAGGGAACGCCCTTGGAACCGTGAGCCGGCAAGGAGAAAAAAGCTTGTCTCCCTGGCAGTAATGCTGTTTCTGCTGCGGAACCCCCAAAAAAGCTTGGTCGGTTAGCCAAAGACGGGTAAGATTCCCCACGGGGGGAACAACCCAAGCCAGGCACGATCACTTTTGGGAGGCCCCCCCCCCAAAAGAAGGACTTGGGGGGCTGCAGCAAAAGGGGGTGATGGACCCTCACTCCTCGGCTTTGACAAAGTCTGAGTTCTCAGCGTCCGGAAGAAAATCTCCTTATCTCTCGGTGGCTTTAGTTCCCGCGCTCCACCTAAGCCTGAAACAATGACGGGGAAGTACAGCTCGGTACTGGGAAGTGCGGATTCCCGGGGTGATCAGGCCTAAGAAAGAACATGTAAATTACTGTGAAACCTTCTTTGTCCAAGAATGCTCTTAGTTGAATGAGGAGGGTCTTAGGAGGAAGCTAGTTTGTTCCTCAGCCTTACAGCTCTTTGACCCCCAACTCAATAGACTGGCAGAGCTCTTTGTTTTCTATATTCCTTACTTCCCCTAATGAGTATTGTACGTTACCTGAGTTATTATGTAGCATGAGCCTAATAAAAGCAGGTATGGACGGTGGATCAGCGCGCTCCCCACTAGGGGGGGTGGCCATTCTGTCCCTACTTCCCCACAGAAACTGGTTTGTCTCTGTGCATGTGTGTTTTTTCTCGCGTATTGTCGAGCCATCCACAGTGTGCCGTGGTCACTGCTGGCCGGTGACCCACGCGCAACAGATGAATATAAAACTGGTAAAGTAACTGGGAAATACATATCAAGAACCTTAAAAATCGTCCTAACTTGCAATCCTTAGAAATTTATCCATGGAAAACAATCCAAGCATTTTTCAGTTAAAAGAGGTAAACAACATTTATCAAGAATCACTGTTTATAGTTAACAAATATATTACAGGGCCCTATGAGTCATACATTCTCGAATTCATTTTAAAATAAGATATATTTTTTAAATGATGTTTAAAAAGAGTTTGAAATACAACATTAAAGCAAAATGGCAATATAAAAAACTGTAAAAGATTGTTAGTATTCAAATACTTGTTATCTAAAGTCTCTAAAGTGGTGAGGTTGCAAAAAGGAAGTAAATAACACAACAACATTCATGAATGAACTGACCAGTCACAAAATTAAATCCTATTCTAGTACCTTTCTCTACTTGGAAAAAAATAAACACAGACTTGTTTAATGGAGGCACAGATCAATTAGTGAGCCTTTCACTGAAACAAAGCACTAACAACACAACACATGTACAATTCAATACAACTGAAAACCTTGAAAATATGGTAAGATTTCATGGTGACTATAAAATAGATGTTGACTTTAAAAACAGGCGAAGCTACCGACAATAACAACCTAGAAGACCAAGTAAAAATTATAGAAGACAAAACTAACATAATACATTAACAGGTATTCAAAAGAATACAACTTGTATACTAAAGATTAAGGAGAGATCACTGGAAAAAGAGATGAAATGCTCAACTACTTTCACAAATAAGGCTCTCTTAATAATTCCTCTAAAATTCATATATGAAGTGAAAAATACCTGGAGGGAGGGGTGGATACTGCACCAGAAACAACATTTGAGCCATTCTTTGTTCATTCTGTGAACTGGCTTTACAGCTGCAACAATGGTAAGTTTTATACAGAATAAAATAAAATAAATTTAATTTTAATAACATAATTATTTTTATATCAATATAAATCCCAGTTAAACCTTTATCACTAATGATGTGAAATTTAGAGCCCTCCTTAATACAGATTCACATTAACATTTTTCCTATTCCAGTAACGGAAAGATAAACTCAATTACACAAAAATAAAAAATAGATAAGAAAAAGACTATGAAATATACCAGTATTGCCACTGAAATGTGAGACTATGGGTAATTATTTTAAAGGTTAGAATTAAACAAGTACTGTTTGAAACAATGGAAATATATTAGTAAGTAATTAAGATTTTGAAACATATGCTAATATTTCATCTATGGATTCCTATTGCTTTTTTATCTATCCATGGATAACGGGGTCTAAATTAGAGAGAAATCTCTCTATCTCATTTAAGAAATATACCCCGGGTCCTTATGATGTACTGAGACAAAAGTGAATAGTATTTTTTCTTTTAGATTTGAAGTGCTGTATTAACACATTGCATACCGCATAGAAATCTCTAACATATATGCCAGGGACCGCACATTTTTGGGCAAACTGCACATTATTTAAATCATCATAACTACAGATCATAATGCACTTGAGGTGTTCTTTTTCAATAATTATAACATTTATATTTACAAAAACAATTAGACAACTACTTAAACAATTAAAGTTCCTAGTACTTTTTAACGTATGGTACTGTGTAAAACATTTTCCTCTATGAAGAGGGACCAAACAAAATTTACATAAGTATCTAGATTCACTCCTTTTTCCATGGGCAGCACAAACTCTGCAGGCTCTAGTAGGAAATTTTTTCTTTCCACTCGCTGGAATACACGTAGGTTCACGCTGCTTCATATCACCTGACAACCTTTTGGGTGGATCTTTACGAGGTGCTCTCCTTGCATCCCAGGGGAAGGGCCAAACAGGAGAGCCTTCATTATTTTCATCCGTTATCCAGTCTCTCGCCACTGCCACCAATAGCAGAAACTGTTCTTCATTTCCTCTTGGCCCTTGTTGATAGTTTCTATTTCCTTTTTCATGCTGATATCGTTTGCAGTGAGCTCATTGTAGATTCCCTGTAGTTTCTGGTAGCTCATTGTGAGCTCATTGAGCTTCCTGACAATCATTGCTTTGAACTCAGTATCTGATAGTTGAGTTGCCTCTATTTCATTTAGCATTCTTTCTGAGGCTTCCTCCTTTCCTTTCATTTGGGAATTGTTTCTTTGTCTTCCCATTGTTTGTGAGACTCTTCAGATAGCAGAAACTGTTTATACTTCATTTTTGCTTGTGGATTGAGGCATGCAAAACACTAGAAAACTCATGAGCGGTCCTTAACAGACGGCGCGCGAGAAAACTGGTGAGCGGTACGCAATGTGTTAAAAAACAAAAATATAGTTTGAATTTTAGGGTAATTAAAATATGAAAAAACATAGGATTATCATTTTATAATTGTTCTGTTTGCTCTTTTCATTTTAAGTATGTAATTTTATTTAGAGAATGACAGCTAGTCAAACTTATGCTTAAAACATTTATCCATACTTAACCAGAGAGGTCACAGAGACTACCACACCAGTTGGCTATTCTACACCCTTTTATTTTAAATATGAACATTTTCCCAATACTGCTCAAGCCACATCTCATTTATCTTCCTCCTTAGAACTGCACAGGCTTGTTTTAAATAGCTTAAAAATGTGTAATAAACTACAGAGTCCATTAAGAGTAGATGTGTTCTGGTTAATCCTCAAAATGGTGTGGCCAGAGATAAAACAAGTATTACATATGAATGTAATCTTTATCAACAAAAATTGAACTTTTCTAATAAAAAAGCTAGTCTAATATATGGTCTCATTTTACAAAGACATATCTCTTCCAAATCTCAGTGAAAGGAACATGAATAATTTACCAATTTTTTCTACTATGTGCCTTAAAGATACTTCATTAAAAACTGGTATCGGACACAACAAAATGACATTTGCAGAATGTAATATTGCAATGACAGTACTGAGATTGTTACAAACTCTTTGAGTATTAAATAGTTACACCCTGATTATATAGAACATTCATCCAATAATAAAATAGTGAACAGCAGGTGGAAATTGATCCCATTCGATATTCAGAGATAAAGCTAACCATTCTTTCCATTATTTTCTGCAGATAAGTCTCCCTCTTATATTGAAATCTGTTGGGAATTAAATCCAGGTAGTCTTCCAAACTACTGTATGGAGAAGATGCTGAAGTGCATCACTATACAGCATACTGCAACAGAAGGACTCCTCTGTTCAACAATTCTGGCGCACTTCCAAAATACACCCAACAACCCAGTTTTATTTCCGTCCAGGAAACTGGGTGCCAATGATCAGATATAAGCACAGGCACATACAAGCAGCAAGATTACCGTCAACTGACTCTGAAAGTTGAAAATGGCAGAGATAGTGGAGGCCAGTGGAGGCCAGTGAAGCCCCAGCCACATCTCCCTTCTGGGTCTGGGTCGAAAAAAGCATGTCAAATAGTAAGGATCTGTGCCACTTCATTCAGTACTTATTACCATCTAGCAAGCCATTCTCTTCAATTTATGGAAATTAAGATTAAGTAACTTTCCCCAGGTTAGAAAACTAAATAATACATAAGCCATCCTTCAAACCAAGACAGCCTACAAAGCCCATACTTGTTAAATTTAGTTATGCATTCTAAAAAGAGAGACTTAAGCCCTGGCTGTTGTGGCTCAGTAAACTGAGTGCCGGCTGGTGAACCAAAGGGTCACTGGTTCAATTCGCAGTCAGGATACATGCCTGGGCTGTAGGCGAGTTCCCCAGTAGGTGTGTGAGGCAACCACACACTGAGGTTTCTCTCCCTCTTGTTCTCCTTCCCTTCTCCTCTCTAAAGATAAATTAAAATCTTAAAAGAGAGAGACTTAAAATAACTTACATGTCAGAAGAACTAAAGAAGCCAAAAGAATCCACCAAAGCAATGAAAAGAGGTGCACTAATGTGGTATGTACTAGATGCTTTAGGAGGTACTCCTAAAATGGTAGAAAAATGGTACTCTTAACCTTGAAATGGGAAAGAAAACAGGCCTAGCAGACATGGGGACAAGATGATAAAAGAGTTTCACAAAGCCTTGGCTGGTGTAGCTCAGTGGATTGAGTGCAGTCTACGAACCAAAGGGTCACTGGTTCAATTCCTAGTCAGGGCACATGCCTGGGTTGCAGGCCAGGTCCCTAGTGGGGGCCACATGAGAGGCAACCACACATGATGTTTCTCTTCCTTTCTCCTTCCCTTCCCCTCTTTCTAAAAATTTAAAAAAAAAAAAAGTTTCACAGAACACAAGAACCTCACAAGGAGGGAAAAAGGGCAGAGAGGACAATGTAGTTTTTTGGAAACTGCAAATATTATCTGGCAATTGCTCCCCCCAAATTTTGGCGAACTTTTTTAGGTATAGAGATAAAACAGTCAAATATTTACTTATAATATTTAATTTTAATATAAGTATACATTTAAATCCATGTTATAAAATTTTATTTAGAAAGACTTTTTCTCACGTTCATGAGGCAATTCTATTCAAATGATTCACTCACATCTTTGTTACACTGTACTGATAAATAAAGCCACTTCTTTAGTCTAAAAGTCAAGTTTTCCAAAATATAGCATCTTCATTTCCAGGTTGTTTGAGATAAATTGTTATCATTTTTATTTAAGTATACATGATACTGCCACTGGAACTATTACCTATCCCAAATGCAAAATAATTATTTATTCAAGTCAGTTTTTCTATTTGATTTTACATGCACACACGATCTGGAAAACAGAATTACAAAATTGGTGTTAAAATGCTTTTGCCTTTCTCACTACTTTCACTAGTAAATTCTAAAAATATTTGAAACTAAACACTGATTAAAATCATGTTACTTTATCATATTAATATGTCATCGCAAAGAGTTCTTGGCTGTTCAAAATAAAGCCATTGAGATAGCTTTAAACATCTAATTTACTAAGATGTTTAGTGTGTTTCTCTGGAGGATGAATTCTTAGGAAGATGAGCTCTCACCTCACATTCCAGCAATCACAGCACTCCTGGATTAACCTCTGTGTGCAAGGGGCACCACGGGGCACTTTGCCTGGACCAGTGGTTCTCAAATTTGGCATATATCATAATCTCCCAAAAAGCTAATTAAAGCACAGACTCCTGGGATCCATACCAGGGTTTCTGATCCCATGGAATAAGGTAGAGTCTGAGAAGTCACTTTGTTTTTTAAGAGAGAGAGGAAGGGAAGGGGATGAAAGGAGGAAGAGGAAGTAAGAGAGAGAGAGAGACAGAGACAGAGAGAAAGGCAGGCAGACAGACACCGATCTGTTGCCTCTGTGTCCTGACCGGGGATCAAACCTGCAACCTCTTGGTGCAATGGACAATACTCCAACCAACTGAGCCACCGGGCCAGGAGTAAGAAGTCACATTTTTAAAAAGTTCCCAGGTGGTACCCATGCTGCTGGTCCAGATACCTCACTTTGAACCAGATTATGCTAAACCTTGTTCATCATTTTAATGGTTTAGATTTTACTCTCAGGCTATAGGAAGTCACTGAAAAGTTTCAAGCAGTGAAACGATATTACAAGATTTGTGGTTTCTAAAATGTCACTCTGACAGCAACATGAAGAACGGAGCTTTCACAAATAACATATTTCATGTATTCTAATATGTCTATTTTTTACATGTATAATTTCTAATAGCAAAATGCAGTTTGCAAGCAATGGTGTATCATACTGTAGTTTAATAGGCAGTGAATTTCCTTTCTTAGTGGTAAATAATGGTGTGTATTGTAACTTACAGGTGGCTAATTTACTGAAAAACAGTACATATTATTTCTTCTCATGGTACTATAAAGGGAAAGTAGTTTTTATCCCCATTTTAGGACTATATAAGAGATCCACTCCCATTCCAGATCACACAGATCTTAAACAGCAGGTCCAAAATTACAAACCCAAAAATTCTGACATATAAGTCAAACATCTTTCCTCTCACATGATACTCTTACCGTAACAACCTGTAGGTTACTTGCCAGAGAGAAACAAAGGAGATGAGGGCAACAGAACCAAGAGAAGATTTTATGGGTATAAGGTGTAAAATACCAAATTTAAGCAATTAAGATGAATGGCTTTAAGATTCTTATTGAGAAACTATCAATAAATGAAAACCACCAAATGGACCACCTCCACACATGTAGAGCGAAAATCAAACAGCAGTCTGGGAACACTGTCTCACACAGTGCTGTAAGGTGCAAAAGATGGACACAGGTTTGAAGATTCACTTTAAATTATAGTAGGTGATGCCCTGAAGTGAGGTTTGTATCAAGGTGAGTCCTGAGCCTGGAGAGCCACCAGAATACCACACACCTTCAGCTTTTTTCTAAGAGACTACCAGAACCCCAGGACATTTCAGTAACAAACAGCAACAATTCTCAAAAAACCCATAAACTTTGTTTTTGATCACATTTGTTTGAAAAGGTGTGACTTTTTGAAATACCATTCTGTAGGTTGCCAAAATGATTTTTAATTTTAAAACTTAAAGGAAAAAAATTAAAATAGAAAATATAACAAATATTTGCCATACCATTTTACATATCCCCACTTCCTACTGCCAGTCTACCAATGGAAGACCCACTAAATTATGCAATCTGTTCAGCACATTCTGGAAAGCACACTTACACCTTTATTTGGGTCATTTAGATGTTCTAGTTCCTAGGAGAAGAATGTGCAAATATTCTCCTTCATCAAACAGATCGCCCTTACTAAAACAACGGAAAGTTCAGAAAAGTGAACTATCTGAGCTAATAATTATTCTGGGGCCCAGACAGTTTTCATCTCTGAAAGGAATTCTAAATATACTACTTAAATCTCACATTCAACTTCTGACTAGAAAAAAGCAAAAGACTTAAAAAAGAAACCATGAAGCTTTTGCTCTAACCATCATTATGTTAAAAAAAAAATGAATACCATGACTGACAAGTTGAAAGTTGTCATGGATGGTGTCTACCACCAGACGTGAAACATGTAGGTGCTGTATTAAAGCTGCAAGCTGAACTTTAAGAACCTAAGAAAGCACATTGGAGTAACCAGCAAGATATTTCTATTTTGCCTACTTGGTATTATGTTCATTATAAATGTTTAAGTCTTGGACTGGTTGTGGGGAAAGCATTTGTTTATTTATTTTTCCATTGCTTTGAGAGAGGAAGGGGGAGGGAGATAAAAGGAGGGGCATTGATGAGAGAGAAAAACATCAGTTGGTTGCCTCCAGGATACACCCCGACTGGGTTCCGAACCCGAAACCTAGGCATGTGCCCTGACAGGGGCTGGAACCCACAACCTTTCAGTTTACAGGACAATGATCCAACCAACTGAGCCACAGCAGCCCAGGCTGCAAAAGCATTTAAATGTTAACAGCCAATAACAGCAGCAGTACATTCTGACAATGAAAACACTAAAAAAGCTACAGTATTATTAGGTTTGACACAGCTCATGAGCAAAATAACCCAGAGTTAAAAGCAAGGCATATAGCTAAATCAGCCCCTCCGTAAATAACTATTCCTCCAACCAGACAAATGACAAGGGGTTCTAGGTAATGGCTAAATTTTGCTGGGTAAAGCAACAGCAAAGCAACATTAATTGGGGCTCCAACTAGTGGCAATTAACAATCATTTTCAAGTCAAAGCAAATTCTCTTTAAAGGCCCTGTGTGCCTCCTTCAAATTCTTAATAGATGGATATCAAGATAACTAGACTATCGTTATTTTTCTCATCCCTTTTAGGTTGTGAGCAGATAGTAAGAAAGGGAGTCACCATAAACCATAAAGCATCTTGGAGTGGAAGATGTGGTCTGTCTGGGAGACCAAGGCACAGGCCCTCGGCCCAGGCTCAGCTTGGAAGACGACCACTCTGAAGGACAGGCTCAAGGTACCAGGCAGCAAACTCATAGCTAGAGGGTCCCAGCTACATAGGTAGGGTGTGTCCAGTAGCCACGGTGCCCCAAGACTATCCCAGTAGCATGACAGTGGCTGCTGCCTCTCCATCTGTTCCCTAGCTTTTCTGTTGTTCCACTGCCTACTTCAATCATTCCAATAAAGTTTATCTCTAGTTAAAAGAGCGACTGTCAGGGCAGGTGGAAATGGGAGGGAGGTGGGAAGGGATGGGTGGGTGGGCTGGGATGGGAGTAAAGAACAGAAAACTGTACTTGAACAATTAAAATAAAATAAAATAAAAAGCCACAGTCAGTTTGTATTACTTGGAATGCAGAAGCCTGATAAGGCTTAATCATTACACAGTCTATATTTTTGTTAAAATTAAACAATTTTTGAAAAATTGTTTAGTTGTTTTACTTTGTTTTTAGTAACAAAATCATCTTACTTAGTAGAGACTTAGAAAATAGATAAGTACAATGAAGAAAGTGACATCATTTATAACCCCACCACTTACACAGAAACAACCTAAACCATTTTGGAGCACATCTTTCCAAGCTTTCTGCCAGAATGGACATTTTGACTCCTGAGAAAAAAGGTGTGGACGCAGTAACTGCACTGGAGAGCTATGGCATCATTAAGCCAGAGTGATCGCCTAATCCATCAAAAAATGTACTTGTGAGAGTGAAAAGGCTTCTTTCCCTCCCTCCTCTATTAATAAGTCAAGAAAACACATAAATTGGAGCTATCCCAGGCAAACTCAAGTGTATAGTTGCTCTGCATACTTGAATAATGTGACCTACTGGTTATGAACCCCTACTCTGGAAATAGTCCTGTTCATCAGAAGAGACTATGAATAATAAATTCTTACCTAGCATGATTTATCACTTGGCAGAAAGGGGAACAAGAAGATCAACTTATGTTTTAACCAAACCAAATTTTTAATTAAAACTTTCAAAACAAAAAATTACACTTTAATTAGTATTAGCAAATACAAAATATAGCTATCACTCCTTCCTTCTCAACTTAGAAAAAATGTTGATACAATTTGACTTTGCACAGGAAGTAAGCCCACACTGAATATCTTCCCTGAATTATCAAGGCACCACTGAAGCAGTACATTCAGTTTGTCACCCCCCAAATAATACATCTTTTGGGGGGTTTCCCCCTATACCTGAGCCAGACCCCTTAAGAAGGCTGGAGAGGGAAAATAGCCTGAACATCAAAATATATTGTTTCAAATAAACTCTTAGGATTCGACAACATGTAATGGGAAGACAGTAAAAACTAAAAACATAATTAACAAAATCTAGGTAGAGTGAGATATAGAAAGAGTACTCTACAGTATAAAGCAACAACAGAAAAAGCTTTAAAGTATGAAAAATCATGGAACAGATTTAAATGCAGTGGTACATGATCATAAGAATTAGAAAGCTAGAGTTCCCTGAGATTAATTTTTTCTCCCCTTTTAAACTAGAAACTTTGCTTTTAGCCTTGGTCAGCAACTGCTCTTTATTTCCTCACCTCTTTTCTTCGTATTCTTTGTTAAAAATGAACCCTGCTTTCATTTTGCATCTCCACCAATCATATTTTACCTACAGTAAAATAAGTTCAACCTCTAGAGCAAATACACTGAGCACAGACTAAAAAGGTCAGAAGTAAATAGCTTATAAACTTATTTTTATCCTTTTATGGAGCAATAGTGAAATAATTTTTATATACAAACAGTCCCACAAAGCAAAGGGTCGCTGGTTAGATCCCAGTCCAGGCACATGCCTGGGTTGAGGGTTCGGTTCCCAGCTAGGGAGCATAACAAGAGGCAACCAATAGGTGTTTCTCTCTCACAATGATGTTTCTCTCCCTCTCTCTTCCCCTAGCTTCTCCTCGCTCTAAAATTTTTTTTGAAAGTTATTTAAACTGAGTCCCAACAACACAGAAAAGGTATAAAAATGTCATTTAAAGTGCCATATATTCTTCCTTGTTTACAATGTTCTTTACATATAAATCCTAGAAACCACAAACAGGCAGGGAGGGAGGGAGAGAGGGAAAAAATTTAACTTTGAAAGAGTAAACATAGACATATAGGGTGATCTAACATCTGATCTTTGAACCCCACTTGTCTCTAAAAGGGGAAAGATCTCTGGGCAATGACAAAGAACACTATTCCAAAAATACATTTTTCTCATATGTTGTTTTATACATATGCTCTTGATTTATTGTAGGCGTTTATTTTTTTGAAGTTTTATTTACTTATTTTTTAGAAAGAAGGGAAGGGAGGGAGAGAGGGAGAGAAACATCACTGTGTGGTTGCTTTTCCTGTGCCCCCTACTGGGGACCTGGCCCACGGCCAAGGCATGTGCCCAGACTGGAAATCGAACCCATGGCCCTTTGTTTCACAGGCCCATGCTCAATCCACTGAGTCACACCAGCCAGGGCTATTGTATGCCTTTAATTACTACAATTAAATTATTAACCTGATATTTATCAAGTATTTTTAATTACTTAAATTATTAACCAGATTATTTATCAAGTATTTTTACCATACATTTTTACCAAATATTAAGCTAAATGTTTCAGATGCTTAAAGTAACCTTTGCCAAGACAATTCCAGTTCACAGCCTATAATGCTTTATTTTTATCATTTGTTTATTTGCCTTTTACAGAATGTTCAAGAATCATCTTGCCAAATTGGAGGAAGAGTTTAAGGGCAAAAATATGTAAAAACTGTAAGTGAAAGTACAAAAATGTCAGAATACAAAACAAAGTAACTTTTTAAAGAGATTGTGTGGTAAAGAAGGGATGTAAATGTTTTTTATAATTTTGCTTTTGAGAAATCTAATTCTGATATCAAAATTAGATAAAGACAAATTATGGTGCATAACAGGACTTTTAGGCTGAATTTGGACATTTCTTCTCTGCAGCATATACCTAGATCATTTATTGAATGGTTATCTTGTCCTAGACACTTGATGTATATGATTTCAGGTAAATTTCATGATTACCCAACTTGTATGCATCATTTTATATGCTTCATACAGATACAGAAACTGGGGGCCAGTCAACGTTTCCCACTTACCCAAGGTAAAGCAATTCAGCAAACCAGCTCATTCGAAAATCTGGTCTGGTTACAAAGCATGCGATCATTTCTCTATGCCAAATTTCCTCTTATAAACAGTACCACCCACCACCTCTTGAGCATACATTTTACATTTATTATCTCCTTAAATCCTCACAATTCCCTGTGAGGTCAGCATTATCACTTTTATTTTAAAGATCAGGAAAACGTATAGACTTAAAAGAAATTAGGTAGCTTGTCAGGATTTAGCTTCTGAACCATGCCTCCAAAATCCATATATTCTTTCCAATATATCTTGCTGCTTTCAGTTCCATAATTCTATAAATCATCACCAGACAAGCCCTTCCTTTATCGGAAATGGTGACTCTTGTACAGGATGAAGATGAAGTTAGGGGAGTTCCAGCCAAGATGGAGGCGTGGGTAGAAACCCTTTGCTTCATCACACAACCAAAAGGAGGATAACAACCAATCTAAAATCAATAAACAACCAAAAGCACCAGAAAATCAAACTGCATGGAACTCTGACAACCAATTAAATTGGAATTAAAGAAAAAAATCAACCAGAACAACAAGATGGGTAAGGCAACAGACCTTGGGGGCCAACTCAGAAAAACCCTGAGACGCGGCACACCGTGGGGGTGGGACTGGCTGCTGAGCTCCAGGCTGCACAGGAGGGGCTGAGTAAGGGGGGAACTGAGACTCAGAGCTGACTGTGGGCTACAGCTGGGGTTGTCCCAGTGGGAGAAACTCCCAGTCTCACATGAGTCCATTGAAAAATGTGCTAGAGATGAGTATGTGAGCCACACTGTTCCCTCTCTGGTCCCTCCCCCACAACACAGCAAGGAGGGTTGCCCTGCCTTGGTGAATACCCGAGGCCCCCCACCCCTTACAACCTACCAGCTGTGCCAAGACAAAGAAATATGGCCCAAATAAATGAAAGAACAGAGCAAAGCCTCAGAAAGAGAACTAAGCGAGGAGGAGATCACCAACCTACCTGATGGAGAATTTAAAGCCCTGGTAATCAATATGCTCACAGATCTGATTGAGCTTGGTTGAAAAATGAAAAAACAACTGAAAGATACCCAAAGTGAAATAAAGCAGAATATTCAGGGAACCAAAAGTGACAGGAAGGAAACCAAGACTCAAAGCAACTGTTTGGAACATAAGGAAAAAATAAACATCCATCCAGAAGAAAAGGAAGAAACAAGAACTCAGAAAAGTGAAAAGAGCCTTACAAACTTCTGGGACAACCTGAAACATTCAAATATCAGAATTACAGGCATGCTAGAAGGAGAAGAACAATAGCAAGAAATTGAAAACTTATCTGAACAAATAATGAAGGAAAATTTCCCCAATCTGGTCAAGGAAATAGACTTCCAGGAAGCCCAGAGAGTCCCAGCGAAGTTGGACCCAAAGAGGAACACACCAAGGCACATCAACATTAAGTTACCCAAGTTTAAAGATAAAGAGAGAATCCTAAAAGAAGCAAGTGGAAAGGAGACAGTTACCTAACAAAGGGGTCTCCATAAGACTATCAGCTGATTTCTCAAAAGAAACCCTGCAGGCAAGAAGGGGCTGGAAAGAAGTATTCAAAGTCATGAAAGGTAAGGACCTACAGTGGATTGAGCATGGGCTGTGAACCAAAGTGTCGCAGGTTCAATTCCCAGTCAGGGTACATGCCTAGGTTGCAGGCCATGACCCCCAGCAACCCCACATTGATGTTTCTCTCTCTCTCTCTCTCTATCTCCCTCCCTTCCCTCTCTAAAAATAAATAAATAAAATCTTTTTTAAAAAAAGTTTTCATTAAAAAAAAGAATGAGAGGGCAGATAAAGTGCTTCTCAGATAAGGTCAAGTTAAAGGAGTTAATCATCACCAAGTCATTATTATGTGAAATGTTAAAGGGACTTACCTAAGAAAAAGATCAAAAATATGAACAGTAAAATGACAACTCAGAACTATGAACAAATGAATCTAAAACAAAAGAGCAAACAACCAGAACAGGAACAGAATCAGAGAAATGGACAGCACACAGAGGGAGTTCAGTGGGAAAGAGGAAGGGAGGAATGGGGGGGAAGGTACAGGGTAGAAGCATAATTGGTAGGCATAAAATAGATGGGGAGATATAAAAAATGGTATAGGAAACAGAGGACTCAAAGAATTTATATGTACAACCCATGGACATGAACAAAGTGGGGGGAAATGCTGGAGGGTTGGGGGGTCAGGGTGGAGTGGGGATAAAGGGGCAAAATTTGGGAAAACTGTAACAGTATAATCAATAAAAAATACTTTTTTAAAAAAGATCAAGTTAGACATGATCTTTTGTTTCCACTGCAACTCTTCTCCCTCCCTTCACACTGCTCCCAGCATTATAACCAGACAACTTCTCAAGAAAGTACATTTTCAGTCATTCCCTCCACAACCCCTTTCAAGCAGATAAATGAAAAGGCTTAAAAATAGTAAAAGGAAATCTCCACCCCCCACCAGGAAATGGTCATCAGGACTACTGTCAACAGTCTGCCATATTCTGCATAACCTTACTCCAAACCCAAAGACCAAATCTTTAATTTTTTTAAGTAAAAAATTAAGTATTTCCTACCATCATTTCCAAATGGTACCATTATCACCTGGCTGAGTGTGGGAAACATTTCTAGGTCTGGTATTTCATCTATACAATAAACGACATGATCTTGAATGGCCCTTCCATTTTAGAGATCTAAGTTATCTGATGTATACCCCCCTCTTCCTACGTCTGCTTCCAAGGAAGAGACTGGAAATTTACTGGGCAAGGCATAGGGTGTAGTAGATAAAGCCCCACAGTATATATATAGCAAGGTAACCATTTTTAGGTACCACTATATACACAAAGATCTACTCACAGGCACACACACAAACTCTAATTTGAAACAAGCAACAGAAAACAATCCAGAGCTTGTGCTTTGCCAACCCAAAATGAATGATCTATTTTTAGCTCAAATCCACTCAAGAGAGGACTGAGACTGGTCTGCAGCAGCCAACTGGACAGCTCAACAGCCACTGGGCTCACTAGTGAGGCTTAAGGCACGCTGGATCTCCTATTCTTAAAAGTACCCTTTGGCTTGACTAAAGCTGTAAATTCAGTGTAAGGACAGAAAGCTATGAAGGCTTAAAGCTTGACAAGGGAGTAGTATTTCAATACATAATTCTACTTCTGTATTTTACCTATTCTGATAAGAAGGTATGGCCATGGCTCAAAAAGCCTGGACATCTTTACATTCATTCTAATCTTAATTTTCCAAGTCTGGATGAGTCATTTTACAGGTCAGCAACTGACACAGGAGCAAAGTTGACAAGATTAAAATTAAAACCCTAAATTTACTTGTGAAACAAACTTAGATAATAAATGGTGAATTCAGGTCTGTGAACAAAGTTGAGAATTTTAAAGTACACTCAGAATTTGAAGAAAGGTACAGAATTTTCTATTTTAATTACAAAGAATATATTATCTCTACATTACAGCCCATTTAATAAATACCTGCAGTTCATCAGATAACCTAAATATAAATGTGAGAACTGGTACAAACAAAATTTTCTCAATTCAATCTAGGGAGCTCTGCTAGTATTCCAGCTGCTGGCATCACTCAGATATAAGGGAAAGAGCAGGAGACAGATGGGTGGCCTACACTGAAGTCCCAACTCTGCCATTCATTAGCTGTGTGTGTGCCTCCAAGGCTCTGGGGCTCATGGCCCATGGGCAATTCAAACATCAGGTAGGTGTTTCTAGAAGGATAGTACTACCAAAAAGAAGCTGCTCAGTGAAAGCAATGGGAGTCCTTTAAGGTTTCTGAGCCCAGGCAGGCTTGTTAAAACAGCTACAAAAACAATTATTTAGCAAAGTTTTTCAAAAGAGAGTGATACAAAATACTGTCCAGTATTTTCTGGGGGGAAGACGGGACAATTTTTTCTTAGAGAAAATGTCCACACCAATTGGCAAGTCAAAGTCTTTATTCAAATAATCATTTGTACCTACTATGTAGGCTAGATGATGTGCTAGGTACCAGGAACATGAAGACAGATAAAACACTGTTTCTCATGGTCTAGTGACAGGCAGCTTCTCAGTACAGATGTATAAATAGCATACTGGGAGGAAAACACAGGAGAAGGGGCCTCTGCAGGAGAGGGAGGCTCAAAACTGAGAAAGTGAGGTCCAGGCAGAGGGCAGGCCCTGTCATGAAGGCTGACAGGACCAATGATGGTGGATCAGTAGAAGCTCCAGATTAAGAGCACCAGACTGGGGAGGACATTTCTTAAGCTACAGTGCAAGTCTCTTTGAGGAATAGTGTTCCTGGAGGTGGTATTAAGGGCAAAGGGAAGAGGTTAGTGGCAGTCAGGAAAGAGACTAAGCAGCACTGGAGGCCAGAGGTGAGGAATAGCTGAATAAAAGCAGTACAACAAAGGCAGATGAGAGCAGACAGGTCTGTAAAGGACTTGTGCAAAGGAATCAATAGGCCTAGTGATCAAGTAGATGAGAACTGAAAGGAAAAATAAGACAATGCTGAGGCTTTGAATCCATGGAGTTACAAACATTCACTTTCTAAAATTAAATTAAGCAAGCTGACAAAACTTTAGAGGCAGTAGGGCCTGCCCAGTCACGGTGAGCCTCACGGTTACAGAGCCTGCCAGGTGAGAAGAGCATGAGCAAGAAGTCTGGCAGACAGAGGACTGAGGCTCCACCAGCTGCTGCAAAGAAAAGCCTGAAAGTTACAAATACACATCAGCAAAAACCCTCACTATTTGCCTGACTAAGAGTAGGGGACTTCCTTCTACCCTTATATAGACTTTACAGTTTCCTGTTAGCTTCTACTGTCTTTCAAAAATATTTAAGATGTCCATTTAAACCCAGAGAAGCAGGTTACCCAAGGATAATTTTTGTCCTGGGCCCAGAGCCCCTATGGGTAGCCATAAACCAAAAGAATTGTTTATTCCCTCTCCCACTCCCCTACTACAACTCCCCCTACAAGAGATTGGCCATATAACCTACCTATCAGCACAGTCAGGAAACACTAAAGGAAATAATAAGTTTGTTTTAGGACAGGTTGAATTTGAGGTCTCAACAGAATTTAGGTATTAATGTAAAGTAGGCAGCTAGATAATCTGTAGCTCAGTATAAAGAGTTAGAGATATAAATTTGGAGTCTCATCAGCACACAAATGGTATTCAACACCATGGAAACGAAGAAAGTGCATATAAGAAGAGCAGGCCTAGAACAGAGACCCTGGGAGCAGGGGTGCTGACATTTGGATTAAAAAAAAACAAACAAAGAAACCGAGAAGGATCACTTTTAGTGCTTCATCTTCTGTCCCAAATTCTTCCCTAACCAAAGACATACACCTTTTGTATTAAACATATCTACACATTCTACAACCAGGTATTTTCAATACTAAAGACTATCAACTACAAAGTTTACCAATTTAGACAGGCATCTAGTAAGTGAAGGCAATCTTTCACATGCCCTGAACTGTCAGGAGAAAAGGGACTGACTGTACATCAGTGCATCTGCTGATAAGGGACATTTCCAGACAGAGGAGGCCTCTCCCGTTATGTGAGTTGTTCACAGCTGAAATACCTTTAGAATCAGCTAGGTGAGCGTGCAGCATTAAGATGCACAAGAATAAATTTTGGGTCCTGGTTCTACTGGAGTGGGCCTGAATCTCCCTTATGGGCATTCAAATTCAGTGTTTTGTAGAGAAAACAGAAGGGCCCAGTACTTGCAGTACCATGTGAACTGGCAATCAAAATCATGTCTCCATGGGCTCGTAACTACAGCACAAGTCTTCATGCTAACAAATCTTTCTTTTATTGTATATTACCAAAGTCTTTCTTCCTGCCATTAAACATTTTTCTCTACAGATAAAGCGCAAGTACACTGTGTTGTAAAAGGGGGCACTTTTTAAACTGATTAGCTCTATGACTTTGGGTAAGTTGTCACTGGTAAGAGATAATGAGGACTAACTGAAAGAGGGCTCAAAAAAGGTTCCAAACTCAGTGAATGTTAGGCATTAATGACAGATGAGAAAGAAGAAGAGGAGAATGATATGAAGTTAATGATGATAACCTTATGCACATCACTGATATCAAAGTGTTATTAATGTCTAACATTAATGTAGAATTGTGTACGTACCATACCAAAAGGCTAAGCCTTTTGTTGGCTTCTCACTTGATTGTTCAAAGATTTTAACTACAAAATATGACGATTTAACAGTGCCTAACAAAATGTATTAAACAGCAACTAAAATGAAAAAGTTTAATTCTTGGTATCTGAACTGACTGAAGACAACCTTTTTTACCATCTCCTGAGAAGGTTGCTGCCACTTAAAGGAAACAGATTTTGTTGGGGGAAGGGGGAGTCAGAGTCACATTTACATTTAAACGCGTCCTCCTGTCAAAGAAATTGCATAGTTCTCTTCAAACAGAGATTTGGGGTTAAAAATCTTTATATCAAACCAGGATGAGCAAGAAAAGGGTAGAAAATAGCAAAAAAAAAGTGAATTCTGCCCACATGTGCTCATTATATTTACTCTGTTTCAAGGCCAAGGCTGGCACTCCTAATCTATTTGCCTTCTTGATGCTCACATATTGAAGTTACTGGAGAAAGACCTAAAGATGAAGAGCACATACTCTCACTAAATGCACTCGGCCTGACTCAAGACCCCTTGTACATGAAAGTGCTTGGCATCTTTGGTATCCAGAACCTGAGGCACAGAGGTCAGAGCTACAAAACAAGGCTTTTAGAGCACCTTGACCACAAACTGGTTACGCGGCACTGTGAAATCATATACGTGGTGTTCTTATCTACAAAGTGGGAAAAAGAACCACCTACCCTACACATCTACAAGGATTTTTTTTAAAGATTTTATTTAGTTATTTTTAGAGAGGGAAGGGAGGGAGATAGAGAGAGAGAGAGAGAGAAACATCAATGTGTGGTTGCTGGGGGTTATGGCCTGCAACCCAGGCATGTACCCTGGCTGGGAATCAAACCTGGGACACTTTGGTTCCCAGCCCGTGCTCAATCCACTGAGCTACGCCAGCCAGGGTACAAGGATTTTTTTAAAACTAAACTAAACTAGTAGTGAACTGGAGAATATGCTGTAAAACAAAAGGCATTTAAGTTATTTCCTCCATGCTCTTTGACTAGAGTGGTGCTAATAAAACTACTATATAATTTAAAATACTAGTACTAATACAATTTAAAATAAGCATTCTTGATGTTCTTAAAGGAGAGAAAAAAAAACTGGTCAAATCAATTCCTTTGTTCAATGTTTCAATACTCTAAATTCCAATCGTACCTGGAACCTTAGATAAATCACATCGCCATTTGAGGTACCAGTTTTCATTATGTATAAAACAAGATTGGGGGACAAACTGAACCTCCCAAGTTCAAGTCTTGCTATGATGCTTTTATCATTCTGTTCATCTACATATGCCTGGTCAAAGGAACTAGTTAAATGCTTTAGATTAGTTTATAGAAATGAATCATTAGAACTGAATTGCTATAGGGTGAGTGGAGGAGGGCAAAGAGGAAAAAGAATTGGGACAACTGTAATAGAATAAACAATAAAAAAAAAAAAGAACCAAACCACAGCATTGACAAATGTACTTTTACTTTCCACAATCTCAAATATATTAAAGTTTGAGGGAACATAAGAATTTAGACAATGTGGTGATTCCTCCAACATTCTTTTCAACAGTATGACTTGGAATTATGATGACACATGATGTATAAATCTTCAATTTCCTTCTATAAGCTCTTGTTGCCCACGTGCCTCTAAAAGTTTAACCATATCACAGAGCTAAGTGTTTTCCTAGTGTTTAAAAATACATTATTTTGTTTTTATACACCCTTAAATGCAAACACTGCAAGAAAAGCAACACTGATGTGCTGCATCACTGCTGAAAAGGCTGGCTGTGCTGGACTTACTGGGGATCACAATGTCGGTCACTAAATTATAACTTCACATTTGGAGATATGCCAGTTTTACTTTACACACACGCACAGCATGATGCCACTGGACACTTAGTGGGGAATTTTAGGTCAAAACTACAGAAAGTACCCAATCAAATCAAGGAACCAGACAGAACCTCATCTTTAGAAAAAGCTACCTTCAGTAGATTCACTTTTAAAACATTAAAGTTTGAAGAAATTTCTTGGAAAGTGCTTGATTCACATTCATCTAAAAGTATTCTACAAATAGATCCACCATAATAATTTTGTCCTGAGAATCAGAAGGCCTTTTTAATGTTCTCTGTAAAATCTGTGATTTCATTAAACAACTGGGTAGATGAACAGCAGCTAAGTTTTATTTACTGCTATGATAATCAGTTCAATTTTCATCACTAGCCATTAAATAGTTTATAGTAACTCTGAGAGAAACAGAGAATAACTGCCGTATTTTTCTTCAGGGCAGGTGGACTGCTGCTAAGCAGGGCCTAAGCAGACACTGGAAACATGACTGACATTAGGGCAGAACAGCAGCAGAAGCTACTCAGGGGCACAAGCAGTGAAGGAACAGGAAGTAAGGATGAGCCACCAGACATTGCACAACTCATTACAAACACAATTACTTGACTTGTTTACTTTGAAATAAATATTTGCATCTATATTGAAATGGATGGGTACCAAGGTATCACCACAGCAGTAAACCAATACACTCTCTCACTTCAACTACAAAAGCCCAGACAGTCCTAAACTGAGGAAAAAATCACATATAACAGACCAAGGTGTTTATTATATTATAGGCAGCCAAGGATTCCTCTAAAGTCATCTTTCATTTATTCAAACACCAACTGTCAAATTATAACTGAAAACCTAGAAAAATGAAAACATTATTTTAATCTCTTAAGAAAATGAAAAGGAGTGAGCTGAACAACAACAAAAATTGTTCCTTCACAGTTCTAAGTTTAATGCCATCAGACTTCCCTTTCAATAAATAGATGTAACAACATTCAACCTAACTGTAAACCTCTTCA
Source organism: Phyllostomus hastatus (assembly GCF_019186645.2). Lineage (NCBI taxonomy): Eukaryota > Metazoa > Chordata > Mammalia > Chiroptera > Phyllostomidae > Phyllostomus > Phyllostomus hastatus. Next base: position 47,186,193 of record NW_025334041.1, read on the forward strand.
GGACCACATTAAAGAGGCTCCTCCTGCAGGCTAAGGACTATCCTGGCCCCGAAAACAAGATGTCCTTTTTGATTCTGGGTCCAAAGAGTGTAACAATAATTAGTAGTAAACCTTGTCAGAAAAAAACAGGCTGGTGAAGGGGACAAGAACTGATTTTCAAGTCAGCGTTTTGGATTTTGTGTGTGTGTGCACACTCTGGCTAAAACAGGTATGAGAAGAACTAAGTGAGAACAATCTGTGCCCTTGTGTGTGTGTAGTGAATACCATAAACTATAACTCATCTACTTATCTTTATTTCTTTAATCAGATTAATACACTTAGAAGTCTATCTATCTCATCTTATCTCTTCCTTTAAAACCAAAGATTCAGAAAACTAAATTGTTTTTACAATTAACAGACACTGCTAAATTAGCAGAATATTAAAAAGACTTAAAATTCAGTTAAGTAATGTGATGGCAGATAATTAATGGCATTCTTCTCCCTTAAAGGGGAAAAAATAACCTTATCAAAGAACAAATAACTAGAGCATACAATTCCTTCCAAATTACCAATCTGAATTAAAATAAAGGAAATAAAACTGTATAATATTGTCAGCATAGGAAGAGAGATATAATAAAAATGGGATAGATGGAGCTTAGGAAAGAAAAATAACAATGAAGAAAATACACTTTTATAAATGAAAAAAGGTTAAAATAACAAGACTTCATTGGCATTCTTGTCTGAAAATAAAGTTTAGTGGTTTTTAAATTTTAAATTAAAATTAAATTAAATTTTAAATTTAAATTTTGTTCTTCAGCCATGTAGCCACATTTCAAATGCTCAGTTAACCATGTCTATTTTATGGATCCTTCTAGATCATTGCAGGAAGTCTATTGTACAGCACTGGCATAGATTATTTCAAACAATTTATGTAAGTGACACTTCATATATCAAAGACTTTTTTCCCAAATTGACAGAACATTTTCAGACAAACATTTCAAATTATTAACTATAAATCAGAAATCCTGTCATGATTATCATACATAACACAAAAAATTCCTGAAGGCTCAATAAGCCAATCACCTGTCTTTACAAAGAAACATCTCTACCCATCTAAACAAATAAGGGACCACCCTCTTTTTAAAGCCTTGGAGAGAAATATATTTCATACCCTCTCTTGATAATCCATTTCAATGTTTAATATAGCATCAAGGAATTCATCTGCCCACTGTCATTCAAATGGTAAATACTGCTATAATTTTCCAGCCATTTCTAGAGCAAGTAAGTAACATTCTGCCGCCAACTGCAGCATATGATGCAACCCATCCATTCTAGATGGGAAAATGCATTTCTTTAGACTTTCTTAAGACCCTAATTTATACCTACAGGAGCATGTACACGGTCTGAACATAGGCATAACATCTTCCTTCAATGGCTCTTGGTAAATTTCAGCATAAAGTTCAAAATCTAACCACTAAATCCTTGCTACCCGGGTACAAACAACCCCCCCTCCCCCTCTCTCACCTATTTTTCCATCCTTTCCCCCACCTCTTCCCCAAGTCTTATGGAATTTCACTCTCTTACATGCTGTTTCCTCAGCTTGCAATGGCTACCTGAGGATGTGGGCTTTAGATTCCAGTCTTCCTGCTGTGCAAGGCACACTCCTGCCTCCCCCACCCAACCCCAAAATCTAGCAAGAAAGATATATTTTGCCAAAAGGAAGATTTTGACCAAAAAGGTGATTAAATTTTGCAATAAAGTCAGTGAATACTTAACATCTACAAGACCTTGTTTTAACAAGGGAGGTTGGGGAATATTAATTCCTGAACATCTTTCATAAAAAAGGAAACCATCTATGTTTAATGTTTTGTCATCTGTCTGAAGTTTGTCATGTAACTTCTTGAAATCCCCTACAAAATTAAGATTCATTAGCATAAACACTAAATGTACCCTAGGAGGTTCCTAATGCATGACTGAAAACAAGAACATACTGTGTCTTGTATCTTGTTCAAGTTGTATCGACTTCGCTTTCACTTATTTATACATACCCTATGAAACAATGAAGGTACCACAGTAACATTTGGCTTTACTACAGGAAAGAAAGAGCTAAGGAGCAGAGGGACTAGTAAGTCAACACTGTCTAGCATATTGTTCGATGTTATGTTTACAATACTCAAAAAGAGACTATTTTGAGAACCCCAACTGAGGGTGTAAGGAGAAAGGTCCTTTATACACTGCCTGTGAGAGTGCAAAGCCGTGCCTTCCTGGAGAAACTTTAATATTCATTATCAAAAAGCCTTACACATTGGCTTTGCAAGTGATTGCATTTCTAAGACCAAGCTCAATAAATAAAATTATGGTACATCTATCCACAGCATAGACTCAGTCCTATGCAGCCTTTAAAAATGATACTATTTTTAAAATAATGCTATAGATTATTTAATATGAAAAATTGGGCATGTTAAATGTAAGAAACCAATTACAAAATAATCTGTCAGTATGATACTGGATTTTCTTGTTGGTAATGATGTTAAAATATATCTACTCTATTTTTATATATCTACTTCCACTGAAACAAAAAACAAAATAAAAAATTAATGATGACTGACCTTTAATGATAAAAGCATGCTGCTTTTTGTATTCTTTTAATCTGAATTTTCTAAAGTAAATTAACATACCTTCTGAGATATGTGAAAAAGGTTATATTAAATAATCATAATTCAGTTAGAGAAAAGGTTTGGTTCTCCTACAGAAACTAGTATATTTTCTTCTTATAGATAATAAGAGCAATGTTACTTTTTTCTTTAGTTTGGCTGTCAAGAAACCTAAAGCCAAACTTGAGAGTCACTTTTTTTAGTAGCTGTAAGGCAAATGCCACATATCTGGGTGTGCACCTGGCTCTCTTCCATCATAACCTTCTACCCTGACCTGCATTTTCTCTGACCCTTTCTCTACTGCACTGGAGGTAGTCTTCTAACTGGACTCAAAGTCTTTAATGGGGAGAGGGCTGTGGGAAAGGAGGGAAAAAAAAGATGGAAAAAAGGGAAAACAGAAAGAGAATGAGGTGGCATCTATGCAAACAGACCACTGTTCCACTTCTGTAACTTTCAGATTATTTTACTAAAGTTTAAGTTCTACCACAATCAGTATTTAATAAATATTCATATAATAAATAAGTAAAAATAACAACTACCCAGTTTAAGAAATTACTATTTGGGGGGGCCCTTCCCACTCCACACAGTTAATATCTTACTAAATGCTGGTCTTAGCATGTGGTTATTGAAGCAGTCATCACTGGTGTTTCTGCATATTTAAAATGTCAAAAACACCCAGAGATATACATACTCCTTAGCATGACAAAATTTGACTTATGTGCCTTCAATCTGCAGATATTGCTTAGTACTTTTAGGATTTGAAATTCCTTTACAGTAAGTCTGTACAGGGCGATTGCTTACAAACTGTGAATCAATGTGCTACAGCACAGCAGAAAAATGTTACCATGAGCTGAATGTGGATAGCAGGTACTCGGCTCGTTCATTTTTGTTTTGGTTTAATTTGCACCATCATTTAAAATAAGAGAGATCTGACATTAAAAAACAAAAACAAACAAAAAAACCCCCTTCAACTTCTAAAAATCACAGGAGCTGGCAAAAGACCTGTATTCAACACTAGTAATCAGCAGCTACCTCTTTAAATGGAGCTGTGGTCTCCAGTTGTCTAGAGTCTCCATCTGGCCCTCACCACTCATTTAAGTGGCCTTTAGTGAGCAAGACGTTTGTAACCCCTTCACCACAGCTCTAGTCTTCACCACAGCTCCCCCAAAATACAGTTGCTGGTTATGTGTAATTCTTTCAAGGAGTACAAAGGGGCTCCTACTATGAAGTGCCCATGATACAGGGCCTCAGCACTCACAGAGGTAAGCCACCTACCAAAGCTTCTTCTTTAAAGATCCTATGCTTTCTGTCCTCCCTTTGCAGTTCCCTAAATTCCAAATCACTGCACGCTAGCAAATAGCAACTGCTAATAAATGTTGGATGGATGGACAGATGATGAATGGATGACAAATGTAATCTACACTAAAATTAGTCTTAACTCCTTCCAGCTACTGGCAAATAAAGAATCCTATTACAAAGGAAATCTGCAATATGATTGTTATAACTACAGTTATTTTTGTCCTGGCTGGGTAGCTCAGTTAGTTGGAGCACTGCAAAAGGCTGAAGGTTTGATCCCCAGTCAGGGCACATACTTGGGTTGCAGGTTCAATCCCCCACAAAAACGCATACGGGAGGCAACCAACTGATGTTTCTCTTTCTCTCCCTCAAAATCAATACACATATCCTCCAGTGAGGATTTTCTAAAAAGTAGAACTATCTTTTTTCATTGTACAACAGTCATTATTATTCTTATAATAGCTGCTCACATTTGTTCAAAACTTCCCTAATCTACCATTTGGGGGAAGGCGGGGGCTCTCCAAGTGAAAAGTGTATGCCACTGTTAATACATTGTGTTGGCCAAAAAGTTCATTTGGTCTATGTAAAACTAAAAGACACATTTTCCATTTTTGCTAACAACTTTATTGAACAACATATTCACCATTTTGTTCCAGTACCTTCTGCCATCTTTCAAGCAACCTCATATTTCCAATCTTCTCAAAACTGTATCTTTTTGAGCAAAGAACTGTTCCAGGTACCTTTTGCAGTCTTTCAGGGAATTGAAATTTTTTCCATTAAGACAATTTTGTTCAGACCAAATAAATGAAAATCCAAAGGTGCAGTGTCTGATGAATACAGCAGATGATTCAGAACTTCCTAGCCAAGCTGTTAACAGTCTTTTCCTGGTCATCAAAGAGACATGCAGTCTTGCATTTTCCTGATGTTAAGATTATGCGTTTTCTGTTGACTAATTCCAGACACTCTTCATCAAGTACTGCTTTAAGTTGGTCTAATTAGAAGCAGTATTTAGGAAGTAATCATTTGGTTTTCCAGAAGGAGCTCATGATAGAGGACTCCCTCAGTCCCACCATATACACAACATCACCTTCTTTGGATGAAGAACAGCCTTTGGTATGGTTGATTGGTGGTGCTTCATTTCATTGCCCCACAATCTATTCCTTTCCACATTATTGTAAAGTATCCACTTTTCATCACCCATCACAGTTTGTTCAAAAAATGGAATGTTTTCATTATGTTTAGAGAATCACATGTGGAAATACCACCAAGGTTTTGTTCACTTATGTGGAACCCAACATCAAAGTGATTAACATAACCAAGGCGGTGCAAATGATTTTCAAGGCTTGACTTGGATACTTTGAGTATGTCGGCTATCTCCCCTGTGGTATAATGTTGATGGTTCTCAACTAATGTTTCATTTGATCGCTACCAACTTCAATTGGTCTACCCGACCATGGAGCATCATCCAGCGGGAAATCTCCAGCATGAAACTTCACAAACCACTTTTGGCACATTTGATCAGTCACAGCACCTTCTCCATACACGACACAAATCATTTTTTGCATTTCAGTTCTGTTTTTACCTTTCTTGAAATAATAAAGCAAAATATGCCAAATATGTTGCATACTTCCTTCCATCTTCAATGTTAAATGGCTACACAAAAATTCACCAATTTTAATAATTTTTTAAATGCATGCTGATATGACAGCTGTCACAATACAATCCAGAAAAACTGTTTTGAATGAAATTAAAGACAACTAGCATTTACCAGAGCCATCTTACAGGGGAAACCAAATGAACTTTTTGGCCAACCCAATACAAAATGCTCTTAGGTGATACTTAGGATTTGGTATTGAACTAAAATTAATCACATACTGAGAAAGTTACTCCTTTCCCAAGGTTCTTTCCATCTGAGTATATCAAAGAACAGGTCTTACTTTGGTGCTAACACATTTTTAAGCTCCTTTATGAGACTTGCCAGTTTAATTTCCCTTGTAAACAGAGAAGCATATGGCTCAAGCCTGAAGCCGTTATCAGACAACAGAATCTAGACAGGATTTAACAGTAATTCTTTTTAAAGGCAAATGATACTGACTCTTTGGTTCTGATAAAGATACTAACATTCATTTTTTAAAAAATAACTTTAAAAAGGCTTTATAAGGGGATACTGCAACCATGCAGGGGGCAGTGTAGAATCACTCTGTAAGTTATATAAATGTCTAACCACTATACTGTGCTGTACACCTGAAACTAATATAAATAATATTAAATGCCAAGTGTAATTGAAAAAAGTTAAGGCACTATAAAATTGTGTTACATACACTTTACCACAATTAAAGATAAACTAAAAAGCAAGATGTTAAGTAAATTAACAGCAGAGGGTGAAGTACAGCCATGACAACAGCACCAAGGTAATACACTAAATCCTGACATTTGGGAAATACATGGCTATGGTATGATACTACTAGTTTGGCACAGAGACATAAAGTGTTCAAATTTACTTTAATTCCATTGTACATTAAAAGAACGTATGTATATATAAATATATATGTACACTGTACATAAAAATATATGTAATAATGAACTGTGCATTTTTATGACAGAAAACCTAAAATTTGTACCTTTAACACTTTATAACAGTAAAATTAGCCTGTGACTATAATTGACTACATCTGATTTTATATATAGACTATGTATGACTATACATGGCTATAATTTATTAATCTATGCCAATACCATAAAAAGAGATGACTTCCTATACTGTAAAAGTCTTACCACAAAGTTCATAACTTGTAAGTTGCAAATGATTATATAAAATAAAACTATTTTGTGAGAAAAGCACTTCTTTATTTGAGATCCTAAGTTGGGGCTCATAGTAAGTAAACCAGTAAGTGAACCATATGTCATTGATACTCCTCACTGTCAAACAGCAGCTGTGACAAATGCTACAAAGGAGAGGTACATGTTTCTGTAAGGGCTTGTAATAGGCGTAATTTGACCTAGGCAGGGCTTCCTTGTGATGAGAGGGGTGTCAACAGCAAAACAACAGGCAGGAGAGACACGACCAAAGTCAGAGGACTCTGAGACTAGGCTAGAGAGTTCAGATGCTCACTGGCATGGATATGGAGTTTACCTTTATGCCAAGAACAATGGGAAGACAGCCAAAGGGCTTCAAAGCAGAGTGACCTGTGCTCTGAAAGTTTGCTCTGGCCGTAATGTGGCAACCAGCCAAAGAGGAAATCAGAAAACAGGACCAAAAATTAAATTGATAACAAAGAAAATAATTGAGAAACTCCTGCACCTAGACCAAATAATGACCCACAGAAAGGAAACTCAAATAACTCTCCAGTTTTTTTTAAACTGAAATTAAAAGATAACACACTTTTATTTAGAGGCATATGACAGAAAAATTTCAAAGACTATAAACAATACAAAATTTAACACTTGGAACATGTCAAAAATGTCTTAATTTCCTGGTTAGACCTAAGGAGGCCTCCCTCCCGCCAGGGTTTTCAAGTGAAGAAGGCGAGCTCTTGAAGGGGTTCCCAAGGGTGGATGGCTGAGTACCAAGAACTGAGGCTCTGATCACTTACCCACTTCACAACCCAAACATTTTTTCTGTTTTACATGATAGCCTTCTAATAGGTTTAAGTGAAGAAATAGTTATGCTATTGAAACCAAGTCAGAAAATCAGCATTAACACCAGAGGCCTCAAGGACCCAGTTAAGAGATTAGAATCCTTAGTGAGAGAGTAGTGCCTCAGATAACTACTACACCCTGTGGTTCCTGTTTGGGCTAAGCTTCTAATTCTCATCTCCTTCTTGGAAGTCAATACTCAGAAATACTCCCCTATCTGCTTGTAATCCTCCTCAAAAATGTTCCATCTCTGGGTCACATTGGCACACCCACCAGAATGCTAAAAGAGAGACAGGAAAAGAAGAGAGAGAATGGGGTAAGAGAAAGGAAGAGAAAGAATACACAGGAGCGAGTTGACAAGGACCTGGAGCACAGCTGGTCAGAGTGCAGATTCGCACATTCACTTTGGAAAACTGGCAATGTCCACTAAAGCTCAGCAACTGCACTCCTAGAACACACAAATGGACAAATGGACAAATGCATGCATAGGTCCATTAACCAAAATGTTTACAAATGCTCACAGCAGCACGATTTCTAATAGCCACAAACTGCAAACATTCCACATGCTTATCAATAGAAGAATGGATTAAAAAAGTGAGATATATTCATATGGTAAATACAGTAATGAGACTGAGTGAACTACAACCACACACAAAAACATGGATGAATCTCACATAGGTAACAGAGGGAGAAGACAGACCAAGAGGGTATACAGAGAGTTTTTATTTATATATAATGTTCAAAAACAGACACAACTCAAAAGTCATGTAGAAATAATCTCAATCTTTACCTTAATACTAAAACCTGAATTGAATCAAGACTTAAATATTAAAAGCCCCAAACTTCTATAATTAAACCTAGCAGAAAACCTTAGTGACCTTGGGCTTGGCAAAGATTTCTCAGATACACATAAAATATAAACTGCTAAAAGAAAAAAAATCAATAAATTGGATTTCATAATCATCTATATGACCTGTGCACTTTCCCATATATATCTCCAATTAAAAAATTACAAAAAAATAAATAAAAACAAAAGAAGGCATAAGAACGGAGTGAAGGGAAGACAACACAATCAGCCACTGTCATCTCATCTCACCACTCAGGAAAAAATACACACAACCTAAATACATCCATCTACAAACAGAGACACAAAGCCCACAGTGGCAGAGTAGGGGTTGGAAAGGAAAACAGTTCTCAGTGACTGTCTGTCTTGCCCTTTGAGCTGGCATGGCGTGGGGGTGGGGGAGAGGTGGGAGTGTGAGGAGGAGTACAATGGAGGATCTTCTACAAAGTCTGGCTCTCCTCCCATGACTACTTAGTTCACCACAGACACATGGAGAAAATAAAATATACCCTGGCCCTGCATCCTTTTCCACTGAATATCCTTTATTCCCTTCTGTCTTCACCTCCCATTCTTTTTTTTTCCTCCTCCCTTACTCCTTATTCTTTCAGGATTCTTTTTTCTTTCTGAACCACACATCATTATCATATGCCCTTTACTCTTCACTTTAAGAGTCTCCAAAATAAGAAAAGGAATTTAAAACACACGTACAAAATAGCACAGGTTCTTTACCTGTTTCAAATGTCCTTTTACTGGGGGAGGGACAACATACAATCCCTATTACTTCACACCAATCCCATTTATACAGCACTGTTAAAATATAGGCCACAGTGTAAATATTTTTATACTTTCTTCCTCTCACCCTTCTCTTGAAAACAGTAGCTAGCAATTTGCCAATTCAAATATGTGCTAGCTATGTGAGATGAGAATTATCTTGGCTACTATTTCTTCTTTATTCTAGTATAAGGACCCCTTTTAACACCAAAAAAAAGTCAAAAAACAAACACACACAAAAAAATGATCCTTTTAGTTTCTATTCCCTGAGAAAATGCAAACCTCGTAGGCACTGATATTTAGTTAACTTTGGACTGACTGTAAAGTCTATTAATTACAAAAACAGCCATTTACATTTACACTGAACAACAGCAGGTGCGTGCAATGCTTAGTATGAGTGTAGAGTCTCAGCTTCTCCAGCCCCTCAACTAACAAACTGCTCAGCCCTTCCTGGAGTCGGTCTAGATGGGCTGGGATCGTGGCTCTGTGCACTCTGGGATCACCTCTTGTACACTGAGTCATCCAATTTTGTTCATGAGTTAACTCCTGGAGAAGTAGCAATACAGTTTGACAATAATTTTAGTACAGCAAAGTGCTTTCTGTCCATTCAGGATCTTTCTGGGATGATTTGTCTAAGTCCTCCCAGCAGCCATTTCTAATTGCGTCCTCTCTCCTCACTTGAAACTGGTATCTAAAAATATTTTATAGATGATTTCCATCTTTTCAATAGCTGTTATTGTTATTACTACTCCAGTAACTCCTCTTCCCCACAAATTTCCAAATTCCAGGAGTGTTATAGATTGGAAAAGGCAAGAAACAAAAATTTGAAAACCTAGATTTTGCATCAAATATATACTTTTTTTTACATAAAATCCAGTAGATGAGGAAGTAAAACTGTGTCACTCTGTCCTAACATATTGAAGATGAATACATCCTTTCATTCAACAGGCACTCAATTTAAAAAAAATACTAGTAGTAATATTTATTCATAGAATATCTTGAAACAGGTAATATCTACCTCTTACCAGGCAATAACATATAAATCAGGCATCCTTTTCCTAAAATTCCTTCAATAACATTCTTTGTCCTTAATTTTAAAAATACATCAAGTTGACATTTTTATCTCTCTCCAAAATATAAAACACTCAAAAAAGTAATTTTTGTCACCCCATTGGTTTTCATCCTATGAGTCTGCTGTTCTGAAGAGAACAGTACTATACCTCATGCCTCCCTACAAAATGGCATTTGTTGGACCTCCATTCTTTTGTTAAAGGTGAATATGTAATTGCAAGTTTCACTGTAGTATTGAGATCTGTTAGAGAATGTTTTCTAATCTAGCACCCTGCAAAAACCTCCAAAATTCCATTATCACATTGTGAATCATATTTGTATTTTTCAGTGAAAAATAATTGAGTCTAAAAAAAGTTAGGTTTTTTTGTTTCGCTTTTCCCATTTTACAAAATTGTCTAAAAATTTTTTTTTCCAATAAATACTAGGTATCACAAGACTAGAAATTCCCGTGAAGGAATTCAGGTTATATATGAGAGATAAAAAAAATTATTAGTAACAGCACATCACTGTTGTTACAAGTGTCGTTTCTCCACTTGCTTCCCTGAAATACCAAAAGACCATTCTACACAGCAGTGAGCAAAACTAATGGTGGCAAATAACTTGGTTTTTTACAAACAAGTAGCTTTTCCCTTTTTAAAGAAGACTGGGTTTCTTCATCCTTCCTACCAATAAACAGTAATGGAAATAGTGACCATCTGAACTTCCAAGTATCTTTAAGACTCAGGTCATGCCTCAAGCAATTAATTAAAAAAAAAAAAAAAAGAAACCAGTCAAAGACTTTTAAAATTTAGGTAACTAGTGAATAAGGACTTAAAGAATGTGGTGATAATGCTACATGACACTACAAGCTATTAAATTCCTGGCAGGATATAGTGCTACTAGGCCATAAATTTCTTTCTAACTCTAATTCTTGTTTTTCAGATTCTTCCAAACAAATTTAAAAGACAAATGAGTTGACTATTCATCATTGTATGACTTTAAAAACAGGGAGGGGGACTTCTATTTTTACTATATTTATATTAATAAAACAATTTCTATGTTTGCAAAGTGTTAGCTGACCCATAAACCACATTCATCACTAATTAAGTCAGCATATCTTAACTTTCAAATATATGTGTAAGATATATGGAGTATCAAACAAGGCAAGAATAACAAACAAAACAAGCAAGCTCTGGTAACACTGTATATCAAGTTGTTATAAGCATAACAACTGATTTCTAAACTTTAAAATCATGGCCACATGCATCCTCTCTTTTGATCAAAAATAACCACAAGAGCTTAGGTAAAATTAATGATAATAAAAAATAATTAAATAAATGTAATCACCAAAATATTTTAAGACTCTTTCCATAAAAGAATGTATTTTAACCATCAAAAACCTCCCTCATTCCTAATTTCTCAATAATGAGTCTATTCTGTTCAACCCTCAATTTATCAATAGAGAATTCATGCTACTCAAAACAGTCAACATAATTATTGCTGTGATCCCATTAAGAATGCTCTTCCTAGACCATTCACTATTTACACAACCACCCTCTCGCCTTCCCATCACCACCATTTTACTGGCAGAACATTCACAAGGCTAAAGATTATTTTCATCTCAGCAAATAGAATGCTTAAGAACGAATGGCTAGCCACAAACCAGAAGACAGAACTACATAAAAATAAACATTAATGTGCCTAAATTTTTCTTTTTTCAATCTCTAAAGAAAGCAGTAACATCATCCATATCTGTAATGCCCTGAGTTATAGCCAGGAGCCCTTCACCTAATTATACTAATAAATTGATTTAATGTCATCATTTTGTCATCAGATCGTGTTCTCCATACACTAGTGTACTTTAATTAAATCCCTTTAACCATGTTAGGTTCTTCACATGTTTTTCCCAGTGTTTTTCCTACATCATTCCTTACTCCCAAGTCATTTCTCCATCATGTTTTCCTAAATATTAAATCTATGAACAAAAAAGATAACCCTGAAAACTAACTACAGAAAAGATAAATCAACACACCTAAAATACAAAATACCAACATTACATATAAACTATTAGGTTATCAAGAGAAAGATAAGTATCAACTATATGTCCAAGGACCCCAATTTAACACATTATGTAGTATACAAAATTTTGGTAAACAGAAGTGAACACAATAATCACATAGCAAAATAGGCAACTATAGGCTCATTTCTGACCTGAGATAAAAATACCATTAATTCTATTTATTAAGTAAATTGCCATTTTAAGGAACTATCTCCTTACTGGTAAATCATTTGATTGACAGATAAAATAATTGCTTTAAAAATACTTGAGTCATTTTGTCCTTACCTGCAGGCATGAACCATTACTGCATGCAGTGACTGTTCCATTTCCTAGCACAGACTTGAAGAAGCATCATATCTCTTTCAGAATGTGACTAATCTGTGGGTTTGCAATTCCTAAGCTATTTACAAATGACACTCCCTTTCCACATAAGAAAATGTTTATTACAACCAAAAGTCAAGTATTTTTAACCTAGATCTTACAAATAGTGTCGGTAATTTTGTGTAGCAACAATGTCAAAATACAGAGAGAAAAATCTAATACTAGCATTTCCTTTAAAGAAGCAAGAGTTGTTTGTTTTTTAGCCAAGTAAATTATATTTTAAAGCCTTCAACAGCTGTCATACATCAACCAGCAGTCTGCTGTGTTATGGTGTGCATGCTGCAGCTGATTAGGCTTCACTATGTTTTTTTAAAAAATCAATTACCCTTTGTAAAAGCAGAACGGCTTGCCCAAATACACATCTTCAATACAGCACAATGACCAGCATGCAGTACAATACATTATATAGCAAACTTGACAAGAGAAAAATATGTCCTGGTTTGTTTCTTAGCAATGCTACACCATTAATTGTTCATGCAAGAGATGTAGCTGTACCTTTCTGAAGAGGACGACTTCTCAGAGTTAACTGACATCAGCAGCTCAATCTTCTGCTTGATTTCTGGAAAAATCAGAAAATATTCACAACCAAGATTGCCTGCCCTTGCTTTCAAGTCTTATATCAAGAGCTTTTTCTTCTCTAATCCCTTTTGTTCAAAATGAGGCCACAAGATTCGCAGTAGTTCTGTTAGGACTGGGATTCAATGGTGCTATAAAGGGAAAAAGCTCCAGAGGCATCAGGCCTCGCTAAACTATGCACATGACTGTTTATGAAAGCAGGAAGTACCATTTCTTTTAAGCAGAGGGGTGTTTTTTTTTTTTTTAAGGTAGAACTAGCCTGGCTCTACATGAAGATTTTAAATGTAGCAAATTAAAATATAAACAAGAATTGCTAACAACTAGATTCAACATACTAAATAATTTGAGACTCCTGGGTAATAAAGTTACAGGCTGTAATGAACAGATATGCAACCCTTAGTTACTTCTGTTTTGCCAGCCCTGAAAAATATGGCTCAGTGAATCATTTTTGTCACTTAAGAATGAAATAGTAAACCAGAACCCTAATTTATAGATTAAAACTTAATGTTCATTATAATTTCCTGACTATGTTTAATTAAAGATATATTTATTATCTATTCCCTAACTCCTTTCGAGAAAGACTTGTATTTTACACCTTAATTTTCCTCTCCTCCTTCACATACACCACAAGTGAACAGCAACACCCAGTTACCTAGCATATAATCTACTTCTCCTTTTAGGAAAGAACTGATAATGCCACCTCAAACAGCAATGTACGCACCAATTCAACTTAATTAAAAGATAATTGTCTCATACTGATTTGGGAAAACGGTAGTAGACAAAAAGGGAAGAAGAAGTAAAAATAACAGGGAGAGGGGAAAAAAGAAGGAAAATAACTAATGATTAACCTAAAGCACATAATTTTACATAAATAAAACTGGCATGGTCTTATTAGCCATGCTATTTCGCAAGTAAACCTGTTTTCCTTTTTGTAACTGGGTTTTCCTATTCATAATTAAAAGCTCACATACCAAAAATAAAAGTATATTTCAATAGTTTGAGTTTTTTTAAGGGTAAAACAAATTTCAAGTTCTACAAGTCTTGAATAGAATATAAAAGAATATGAGAAAATGTGATGAAAAAAGGAATAAATATTAGTTGCATAAAATACAATGGTCCTGTACATGAATATCTTCTTCATGCTGTTACAAGAAGGATTTTTTCAAGTTGCTTAAGCTTACAACTTCATCCAATGGGCATGATAAAATTGGTATGAATACCCAGAGAACAGAATCTACCACAGGTTAGAGCCAAACCAGCTACCCCCTGGGGAGAGCACATAGCACTGTGGTAAACTGAGATGATGATAATGAAACTTACCTTGAGGATTCTTACATGTATTACAAAGCCTGGCACCTACTACTATAGTGAACACTCAGTAATGCCCCTCTGCCAGATTAAAAAGAGCCCTGTGTTTAAGAGGTCACTCAGGCTCTGCCACCAAGTAGCCTTGGATTTAAAAGCAGGCATGTCCCTCATTTGATTGCCACATGACCTTGAGGAAATTATTCAAACTCTCTAAGCCTCTATCTCAAGGATGTCAAGCTCATTTTCACCAGGGGCCACATCAGCCTCATGGTTGCCTTCAAAGGGCCGAATGTAATTTCAACTCCTTAACAGTTAAGGAGTAGTTACATTTATACAGTCCTAAAATTACATTCGGCCCTTTGAAGGCAACCTCGAGGCTGATGTGGCCCCCAGTGAAAATGAGTTTGACACACCTGCTCTATCTTCTCTTCTATGAAATGGGAATAATGGGCTGGCCAAAAATTTCATTTAGTTTTTTCCGTATGATGGCTCTAGTAGTCACCTAGATTACTGATCTTTAGCTGATGATTAGTGATCTTTACTGATGATTAGTGATCTTTAACTTCAATCAAAACAATTGTTAGATTGTATTGTGATAGCTGTCATATCAATGTGCATTTAAAAAAGAAACATCAAAATTGATGAATTTTTTTGCAGCCATTTTAATATTGAAGATGGAAGAAAATAGGCAACATTTTGGCATAATATGCTTTATTATTTCAAGAAAGGTAAAAATACAACTGAAACACAAAAAACGATTTGTGCCGTGTATGGGGGAGGTCTGGGACTGATTAACCATGTCAAAAATGGTTTGCAAAGTTCTTGGCCAAATAATTCTTTGCTGTAGGGCTGTCTTATGCATTGCAAGACGTTTAGCAGCACCCCTGGCCTCTACACAATAGAAGCCAATAGTGGGATATAGCTGACATACTCAAAATATCCAAATCAATTAAGTTATTGGTGAAAACAAAAATTTGTCTTTTATTTTCTGGGAAAAAAACCATACAGACTTTTTGACCAACCCAGTCATTTCTATGTGAAGAACTGTTATGAATATATAATGAAATAATCCATGAAAGTTGTGTAGTCTCATACTTGGCACATAAACTCGCTCTACCTGCTGTTGGTAGCTAGTGCCTAGCAAAGGACAGTAATCCTAAATAAATATTTTTGAATGGGTTAACGAGGTATAAATACTAGCTTTGTACCATTTTAAATAGCTTTTCCAGAGTTTTAATCCACCCTCTCCCTCTTACTACTGGCCTCAGCAGGTACCTTTTTATCACTAGAGTGTTATATATATGTGGAAATTTACATTTAACCCATGTCTCAGTCTCCCTATGTAGAGAATTTTTCCTAGTTAATCAACCAGCCACTTCAGAAATGAGGTTACACTTGAATCTGTCTTCATTGTGGCAATTTTTCATCCCCAAAAAACAAAAGTTCACACTTCAGTATATCTATATAAAAGTTGTACACTGAACCTGAAAGACCCCCAAGATTAAACTAAACAGCTCTGATGAAGTTTATGCCCATCTTATCATATCAGGAAGGTAAGTTAAAGCTCTAAAGCATCTTATATCTGGTGACTTTGGGATCTCCAGACCAAACAGTTTCAAATAATTCATGAAAAGGTTTCTAACATTTTCTTCAACCCTTCAGATTTGTTTACAACTCCATAAGGACTGAAAGGTTCAAGAATGTTCACAAATACTGTTAATACCATATCCTTGGAGCACTGCATTCCATCTATGCTACCATCTACTCAATACCTTATTAATACCATCCATGGGTCTGATTACTCCCTACAGTCTTGAAGAACTCCAAAAGCCATGTCACTAAGTTAATTCTACCATGATATCTGCCGTAACTTTCAGGGACTTTGATGCTCATGCTGATATGACTTCCTTAGCCTGTTGGCTAAGGACCATGGCCTCCTCCATAATCTCCCCATAGTCTCTTGAACCTCTGATCACTTGAGTCATCTACTCCCATGACCACACTCAGTACACTGCAAATATTTCCCCAAAATCAACGGATTGTTTTTCTATTTCATTCATAGTATTTCGGCCCCTATACTTTATTTCTCTTCATTTAAGTCTACTAATCTTTTCCTTTATGAATTATGTCTTCCTATTAAGCTGACTTTTCCCACACCAAAAATTTTTTCATTGTTATCATATCATCCTCTAATATGCTTTGTAATTTTATTTTGCATGTAAATCTTGGACTTTTCTAGAATTTATTTGGGTCTATGAATTGATGAAGACTTCCAGTATGCTTTTAAAGGTCACATTTTAAAACCTTACACTCTACTTCACCTCCACCAATTCTCAATTATTCTACATGAACCATATGAATTTATAAAGAAAAAATTTAAAGAAGAAAAAAATAAACTGATGGCAATAACATTATCTTCTCCAAAAGATTACTGTCTCTTGAGACCTAACGCTAAATTTCCAAGGACCTAGCAACCCAAGCAGAACATTTCAGCCTTCTTTTAAATCAGTTTCTTAAATGCTCTTTTCTTATATCTCCAATCAATTAAAATCATCACAATTAGTTGGCTTTCTTAATTAAAATAACTGTTAGGTATGTAACATCATACCCTTCTTATTCATCACCCTATACACCAAGAAAGAAAAACTAATTCACGGGGATTTCCCCCAGTAATTCTCTTCTATCCCATATACAGACCTTTATGATACTCTTATTCTCATTATACTCACTTTAAAAGATACTCAAATTCCTTGTAAAGATGAGTAGTTTAACTCTTCAGTTACAGCTTAATGTCTAATATTTCACTTTCCACTCAGTCACATGACTTTGGAGAATCCTGGAACACGGCTATGAGTCCAGACCTGAGCCAATCCCTATGAACCCTGACCAGGAAAAGCAGTTACCAGTAACTACTATCAAAACTAAGTCCAATATGGAAGGTGCTTCCAAGACTCAAGAGAGTCTAAAAGAAACACTGGGCAGCCCTGAATTCACCTAATATTCTAAGAGCAATAACAGCCTAAGACTGACACAGAGATGCCAGAGAGATGACAGGCTCCCATGTCCTTTAGATCACTAAACACCAAGCATGAGCTCACATAGTACCCTTACTTTCATAACATGGAAATTAATAAGATAGTAATTGGGAAAATAGCTCTAACTAAACTTTTAGACTTACATCCTTTTGCCATGAATGTTATTCCAACAGATTTACTAAACTTCCTGTCACCTGTCATATTCATTACATGATTATCCACAAATCTGATTTTTTGGGGTATATATGGAGGACTTTTTATTTATTTACTTATTTATTTATTATTTTATACAGAAGGGAAGGGAGAGGGAGAAAAGGAGAAACACCAATGTGAGAAACATCTATCAGAGATGCCTCTGGTACAAGCCCCCACTGGGGCCCGAACCTGCAACCCAAGAACATGCCCTGACCCGCCCTGACCAGGAATCTAACCTTTTGGTTTATGGGACTACACTCCAACCCAGTGAGCCACACCAGCCAAGGCTAAGAAGGACTTTTTAGAAATTACTGCCTATATATTA
This sequence comes from Phyllostomus hastatus, assembly GCF_019186645.2. Lineage (NCBI taxonomy): Eukaryota > Metazoa > Chordata > Mammalia > Chiroptera > Phyllostomidae > Phyllostomus > Phyllostomus hastatus. Next base: position 47,204,302 of record NW_025334041.1, read on the forward strand.
ACATATTTGGAGGCAGTTCAGGCTACAATAAACAGGTATGTATGTGCTCAGGTTACCTCAAATTATAGGATAATACTGCAAAAATAGAAAAATGCCTAAGAACCAGAATCTTGTTCAGAAGGAAGGGCAGCTCTTTAAACTCAGTTTTTGTTATCAAATGCTCAGAGCAACTGTTACCCACCTTAATGTTTCACTGTTCTGGAACATCAACTGCTCTCTGATCCTAAGTCCTTTTCTCCCATCACCACCAACTGCTTCTCCTCTCTATTTCACTTGTTCAGGTTCTGCTGCCTTAGGGTGCATATGTAGGGCTTTCTCTCTTGGTGTCTCCAATTTAAGTTTAGTAATATTCTTAAGGACTCCCATTTAAATGCAAAACAGGGCCTGCAGACAGTTCTCTGGCTCTGATGGCAATACCTGATACTGCCATCTGAGATCAAGAAGTATAGAGATTCTGGGTCAAATTCAAGAAACTGACACGTAACAGACCCCATAAAGGGTCAGGAGTAAAAGCAAGCTCTCTGAAACATCTACAAACATCAACAACACCCTGAAGATCAGTCTAGCCTAAAAAGGAGTTCTTGTTACTCTAGCATTCAGTATTAAAGTCTTCTCTATTATGCGAACACACAGAAAAGTAAAAATTGTACAAACAAGAATAATTAGTGAACAAAACCCTGTCCTTAATTATCAGCAGGCTCTATCCCCCCTATCAAATGCCTTCTCTGTCAGTCTCTCACTGATGGTCACACAATCCAACAACTCAAACAAAATGCAAATCCAGAGCCAAGTGAAAACAAAAATTCTGCAAGGAAAGATGTAACAGCTGACAGAGTTGACAGACGATACTTAGGAAAAGTTAGAATCCCAAGAAAATCCACTGACGAAGATATAAAAGGACTTAGGAATATTAGTAACTAATAAGAAAAATTAATGAGAACAGTAATATTATAAATGTCTCTAGAATGATAATTATTTGATTATCAACAAAGACAAACGGGTAAAAAATTTTAACACTCTTAAATAGTCTGCAAAAATATCCTTCATTATAATTACATTATTACTTAAAAGCTACCCAATCATATTATACAAAACTTAGTATGAAAAATGTATGCCAAAAACAATCAAGACAATACATTCTTTGTTCATTCTAAAACTCAGTACATATTTTTCAATTACAACTTAAGCTAAACTTACTTTTAGATTTTGATTTTATATTTCAAAACAAAAACCTCAATTTCACCCTCTGTTCCTTAAAAGTAGTCATTCCCAGTATCAAATTATCTCCTGCCATAATTCCTAAACAGAATTACTTATGCTCCTAAATATGATACAGAGCCAGGCAACCACAAAGTTCACTCCAAACTCTACACTGAGGCAGAGGTGGGGTGAGGACTGAAGGAGGAGGAAGTAATCTCAGGCTGGTGACATTTCTGGTCTAGAGATTTCAAGGTAGCTTCTGCTGATACTTATCAAAAACTTCATTTACTAGAGGAAATGTTTTTCCTTCTGTCACTTTTGAAACTATTATTCTGAGTACAATTTATAAGCCAAAAAAAATACTAGGTGTTTTTTTAAAAACATTTGCTATTGATTTCCAAATTATAGCAAGAAAAGTGGCTCAATACCCTCAAATTGGGATTCCCATCCTCACCCACCCCATGGAAGCCAGCAAGCAAGAAGGCAGAGAAAAGAAGAGACAGTTGCTTGGGCCCAAGACCCCAGATCACCCATCCCCACACCATACGGAGCATGATAAAACTTTCCAGTTCTGCATAGAGTATGTTCCCATTGTTTTGTTATTTTGTTGTTAAGAAAATTTCAGGAACAACTAAATACAAAAATGCATTCAAGTATAAAAATATTAATGTTTAAATAATTTCCTAATTTTTTTAGCCTCACAATGAAATTAATCCGAAAACTGTCTACAGGTTTCTCACCACAGCAGAACATCATTAATAGTTAATTCAGCCACTAAACAGAACAAAGGCACTCTTACCCTGACTCTGTTAGAGAGAGAGAAGAAACACAAGTTCTTAGATAACTGAGCTGTTGTTACACTCAGACTGAGATCCAATGCTCTGTTCGTCGTGAGGCTAAGTTTTAAAGCTATCTGTTTTACACTTACAAAATAAATATCACTTGTGTATTTTCTGAAACAGTATATGAATTTTAGAAATTGCATCACAGAACACTCAGAAAAGTATCTCATAACTAATTTAACAATTAGTTATAGTAATTTTTCAAAATAGATATTAATATACAACTGAAACACTTGGTTCTCTAATATTGTGACTTAAATTTTATAAATTAGGGCACTTTAATTTCACTTAATTTTATCATATAAAAGGCTATGAGTTCACCAACACAATGGATTCCCACTTTCCAACTCCTTTAGTAAAGCTAAGGCCCACCACTCAACCATCCTAAAAAGAAACTTCAGTACATTAAGAGGTGGCAAAATTATTGTGCAAGGCTTATTTACACATGTAAGAACAATCCATGTCAAAATATGTGAGGATAAGGAGGAATTAGTGTCCCTATCTCCCAATCCACATTAGCTTTCAAACTTAATAACTGAAATTAATGTGATGTAGTCCAATTTTTCCACCCTCCTACTTTCCTTCAGTACCAACAGATACTAAGCTAGGTGATACCTAAGCAGGAAAGAGTGTATCACAAAAATATGTAAGACAAAATTCCTTCCCTCAGAGAGCCCGCAGTCTAATATTTAACATTTAGCTTGAACCATTTGAATGAGTTTATTTAATCCTCACAACTGGAAAATAGGTATTTAATTTCCATTTTACATGTGCAGAAACTGAAGCTTTGAAAATTTAAGAAATTTGCTCAAGGTTCCAGAGCTAAACAATTCCATTTACAGCTGCATAAAAAAAACAAATGAATACAATAATTAAGAACAAATTTAACCAAGGAGGTGAGAGACTTGTACACGGAAAACTACAAAACAGTATTGAAAGAAATTAAAGACCTAAATAAAGATAAAGACATCTGTGTTTATGGACTGGAAGACTTACTATAATTAAGATGGCAATACTCCCCCAAATTGATCTGTAGATTCATACAATCACTATCAAAATTCCAACTGCCTTTTTAGCAGAAATAGGCAAGCTGATCCTAAAATTCATATGGAAATGCAAAGAAGCTTGAATAGCTAAAACAATCTAGAAAAAAAAGAAGAGTTGAAGTACTCACATCTCAGTTTCAAAACTTATACAAAGCTATAGTAATCAAAACAGTGTGGAACTGGCATACAGACAGACACACAGATCAACAGAATAGAATTAGAGTCGATAAACAAACCCTCACATTGCAATCAACTGATTTTTAACAAGAGTGCGAAAGCCATTCAATGACCAAAAAGTCTTTTCAAAAGATAGTGATAAATAACTGTATAGTCATTTCCAAAGAAATAAAGCTGAGCTCCAACCTCACACCATAAACAAAAATTAACTCAAAATGGATCAAAGACCTGAATATAAAGGTTAAAACTGTAAAATTAACATAAAATTTAAAAAAAAAACTCTTAAAAGGAAATACAGTTGTAAATCTTCATGATTTTGGATTAGGCTAGAAAAATCTTAAATATAATACCAAAAGCACAAGGAACAAAAGAACAGATAAACTGAACATCTTAAGAATTTAAAGCTTTGGGGAATCAAAAGATGCTATTCAAGAAAAAAGACAATTCATAGAATGAGAGAAAATATATTTCCAATTCATGTGTCTGATAAAACACTAGCATCTAGAGTATATAAAGAACTCTTACAACTCAATAATTTAAAAACCCAAAAACCCAATTTAAAAATGGGCAAAGGATTTAAGCAGGTATTTCTCCAAAGAAATACAAATGAGCCTGAGCAGGTTAGATGTCGCCCTAAAAAAATGAAAGGTCACCGGTTTGATTCCTGGTCAGGGCATGTGCCTAGGTTGTGGACCAGGTCCCTGGTTGAGGGCATGTGAGAGGCAACAGATGGATGTTTCTCTCCCACCTTTCCCTTCTCTCTAAAATAAATAAATAAAATCTTTAAAAAAATACAAATGGCCACGAAAAGGTATTTATGCACATGAAATGATAATCAACATTATTTGTCATTATGGAACTGCAAATCAAAACAAAAATGAAATATCACTTTATACCTATTAGGACAGGTACAAACAAAAAGATATTAATGAGTATGGGCAAGGATATGAAGATTGTGAACCTTTATGCATTGCTGATGAGAATGTCAAATGGTACTGCTGCTTTGGAAACAGTCTGGCAGTTCTTTAAAAAGTTAAACAGTTACCCTATGACCCAAGAATTCCACTCCTTGGTATATACCTAAGACAAGTGAAAACATATGTTCATACTCTTCACACAAAATCTTGTATACAAATGTTCATAATAGTGTTATTCATAACAACCAAAAAGTAGAAACAACCTGTATGTCCATCAACTGATGAACAGAAAAACAAAACGCAGTGTTTCCATTCATAAAAGAATGCAGTACTGACATACACAACCACATGAATAAATCTTGAAAACATTATAGAGAGTAAAACAAGTCATACACAAAATACACATTGTATGATTCTTTTTATATGAAATGTCCACAACAGTAAAATTTAGAGAGACAAAAATTAAATCTAGGGCTGAGAGGAGGAGTAACAAGGAGTGACTGCTAACACACACTTGTTTCTTTTTGTGGTGATGAAAACATTCAGGGATTAGATAATTACAAGTATGCTAAAAGTCATGAGTTGTGCACTGTAAAACAGTTAAAAAGGTGACTTATGTGGATTTTATTTATTGTTTAAAAATAGATTCCAGAGTTAGTAAGGGACTGAGCTGGATGAGAACCCAAGCGGTCCAGCTTCCAAAGCCTAGCTCCACAGCTGTGCTGCGAAGCCTGCAAGGAAGAAGTGACCAGTCCACAGGGGAAAGGGAATAGTCAGAGAAAGCATTTGGGCTTGGTTAAAAAGTTTAGAAAGACTTTGCCAAGTGAAGAAATGCCACTCCAAACAGGAAAAAGGTACAAGCTACAGAGAACCCTATCATGTGGGCCATCCAAGTTGTTGTGGTGACTGGTGAGAGAGAGGTACGTACCAACAGGAAATGAATCCAGAGATACCAGCAGGTGCCTGTTCCTAGAGCATCTTCATGCCATACAACGTTAAGTCCTGGTATTACCTAGAGAAGATATATAAGAAACTACACCGCCTAAGCTAAAATAAGAGGTGAATAAAATTGCAGGTGAATGCAATTTAGAATTTTATAAATGTTAGGTCATGCTGAGGAGAAAATATTAAACTTCATGGAACTATTTATAAGGCTCATCAATTCTCCATAATTCATTTTGCCTATATACCCACATAGTATCCCCTCAGGAAGTTTGCCAATTTTCACTTTTCTTATTTATAAATCCTAAAATTCTCACCTCAAGCATCAGTCATCCCTGATTTCTATAAAAATCTCTAACAGCAGCAAGCAACAGTAAAGTCTACTTTCAAGGCTTTGTTGCTTTACAAAATGTTATCAAGTACCACAATCACTTTGGTAAAACAGACTGAGGCTACTTTATTCCTATCTTGCTGTCTGCGAGATTTCTCACTAATTATACAAACATGAAATCTGAACTGGTTCTCCATTTTAATATGTAACAATAAAAAATAAATAATAATAATATGTAACAATCAACATAGAGATCCTTAAACATATCAAGAACATCTTAGCTATCTTTGTTATATCCAAGTGACCTTAAGTAAGTGTTCCAGAGTACAAATTCTTTATCTGTATCAACTTTTGCCATGTATTGAGTTGCTGGGTTTTGGTCACTTAGAAATATTTTAAGCATGAAATAATGCCTAAGTATTAAGACACTGGGAATAATAGTATCTCTATTTTTAGTAAACAGAAACAATTAACAAAAACTAATATTTCATACTAACTACAATGTGTAAGGCACTCTTCTATTTGCTTTATATATAATAATTCTCTTAATACTCCCATGTCCCTGTAAGATAAATACTATCATTACCCCCATTTTCCAGATAGGAAAACTGAGGTAAAGAAAGGCTAAACAACTTGGTTCATAAAACTAGTATGGTAAAGAGGAATCTGAACCCTGGGGGCCTATGCATAGGATCTGGGCCCTCAACCACTATGCTCTATGTGTGTCTGATTTAGAATCTCCTCAAATTTTTTTGTAATAAGAAAACTTTAAACACTTATATATATTAATATTTATGAAAATTATAACACAATCCTACAAATTCAGTCCTATTCAGACTTTGTGTTTATAATCTTGCTGTCCCCTCCCCCTAAAAGTAATTTCTTTCTTCTCCCTCTTAATCTTAAAATGACACCTTACTACACCTATACACTGTACTAAGTGCTTGGGGGGATTCAAAAGTTACTAACTTACATTAAGCATCTAGAGAAAATCAAATTATTCTGCTATATTTGACTACATTTTATAGGGTAAAGTTAGGCACTGAACTGATACCTAAGAAAGTCTTAGAGTATATATCTTGTATTTAATTTTCATCTTCCTACCAAAGGCCATTACTGATTCGCAGACTTAGTAAACCACTCTCTTGAGTTGATAACACCTAAAAAGTCCTAGAGATAATCCTGATATACAAGCTGGGGTTGAAAATAACTGTTCGTACTTGGACTCTATCCTCTCTGTATAACTAAAATGACAATATTACAAATGCATAATTCATTTCACAAGCATAATTAATTAGCCAAACAATATTCTATTTATTGACCTAAACATAGGGAGTGCTAGATAGTTACAACCCAGTAATTCCACTTTTTCCAAATCTAAGCTAGAAAAACATTCACCTGTGTCCTAGGAGAGTCACACAAAGAATCTATTCATAATCCTGTATGCAACAGCAAATAGTGGATAACAATGCAATTGTTAAATCAACTATGGCAATTCATAATACACAGCATTAGAAAAGAATGAGGTAGGTCTGGCTACATGTTCTAAATAATTTCCAAAACTAAGAAAAAAAATGCAGCTTACATAAATCCACACAATACAGTACTTTTGTTATAGACACAGATTTTCATAGGTGCATTTACACATATATACAGAGATCCCTCACCTATCACAGGAGTTACATTCCAGAGACCCCGGCTTAAAGAATACTTTAAAAGAGACCCCCATGAACTTAAAGCCTGTGATACAGTGAAGCTACAATAAGTGAACCACGATATAGCGAGGGACAACTGTACATATGCACATAAGTAAAATATAAAGTTGGACAATAATATATTCCAAAATGACTGGACAGAGGTTTTCTGTACATCTAGAGATAGGGCACAGAATGAAGAATGCTAGTCAGGGGAATTTTACCTTTATCTGCACTTAAAATTTTTATAGGTATTATTTGTGTAATTAAAATAATTGTCTTAAATAAAATATTACCAAAGGATACTCCATTTAAAACAAATCCCTTTTGTGGTTACACAGCTTTCAAATGGACACTCTGCAGAAAGACTTCCATCACACTGTTATAAAAAGCCTCCAAAATGCCAATTTTCACTTTTAAGTAAGATTCACAGTTTAATCAAGGTCAAAGCAATGTTCTGTTGGAATTCTGAGAGTGTTATACTGAAGAAGAAGGGAAAAAAAGAACTAAGTTCTTCTGCCACTGTTCAATCATAAGAAAGGGAGTTTCATAAGGGTTGTACAATTGGCCTTTAAAACTAGCTTTAAAAACTAAATTCAGTCTGTCCCTTCTAACTGTAGCATAAACAGGCTCTTAAAACAAAATAGCTGAAATAAAATGGTGAGCTTTAAAAAAAAACCTGTATGTATTAATTTAGCAGCCAAAAAATGATCAAGTCTCAAATAATGGATGGACTATGCTTAAGAAAGATATGCAAATGCTGTAGAATCAGAGAATCCCACAGATGGAGCTAAATATAAAAACTACGTTTTATAAGCAGAGCCATCAGAACATTAGGGTTCTTTTATCAGACATGCAAAGAAAAAAGACGTGTACTCAAGAAGCTAGTGTCAAATGCCAGGGCAATTGCATAGCAAGAAGCTTCCCACAGCAGAAGCACAGCAATAAAGAGGCAAGTATAAAATGGCTCAAGAAATCAGAGTTTTCAGAAATTACAGTCTTGCATTAAGAACAAGACAAAACAAAACAAAACAAAACAAAACAAAAAAACCTTGCCCTGGCCAGTATGGCTCAGCTGGTTGGAGCATACTCCTGGAAATCAAAAGGTTCCAGGTTCGATCCCCATTTAGGGTACATACCTTGGTTGTTTGGTCCCCAGCTGGGACTTGTCCAGGAGGCAACCAATTGGTGTTTCTCTCTCACTGATTCCTCTCTCCCTCCCCCACACCTCTTCTCTCTCTAAAAGCACTGAAAAAATACCCTCAGGTAAGGATAAGATAAAAATAAATTTAAATAAAAATAAAATAACAACTTCCTTCTGGTATTAACATTATCTATTTAAATAACAAAAATTGTTCCTCAATTTATACTAGCCTTTAGCTCATCTGAAGTACCTAACTTTTTTTCCTAAAGCCTGTCTAAAATTTGGACTGAGACAACAAGAAAATGGTAGGGGAGAGAAGGGAGAGGGATGTTATTTGGACTGATATTCTATTTCTTCAGTTAGAGAGTGGGTATCCAGGTGCCTGTTTTATTATTCTTTAAACTTAATTCATATTTCATATTTTAGATCAGAAGAATAATTAAAAGACATCCCAAGGGCAAACATGGAACACCATTTATGCTAAAATGACTGCCTAGTCACCAGGTTTTTCCAATGCTCTCACAACATGGTCTCTTCTTTATTTCCTCCTCTGAAATACAGGTAAACCTCAGCTACCAGGGCTTCAGGGAATGAGTATTTCTGGATAGCCACGTGTTTGTTAGAGTTGAAAGATTACTCATCCCAAGCCATTCTAGAATGAAACATTCATGTTTGATTAGAAGATAACATAAGCATAGTAAGAAGTTTCTTAGCTACCTCAAAGCCTTTCATTACAGGCACTACTTTGGTTTTCCTGGGGCCTCTGAATAGTAGCTGAAGGTTTGCTTCTGTGCCAAGGGCTGCAGATTAGGACAGTGCTTTTTGCTTGGTACTGCTTTTCTGTTTTGTCCCTTAGTCGGCCATACGTCTCTATAGGTGTGCATGCCTAACTGGCTCATTCTAACCTGCTGAAGAAACTATAAGTAGTTTCCTACACTGCACATAAAGCTTTCCTTACTCTATACCAGTTGAATGTTTATGAGTCTCACATCAAGGCTCATATGTAAAGGGTTCTAGTCTTTTGAGGGTCCCATTACCACAGTACATTTGCTTCTATCATCTGCTTTATTCTTTCCCAAGTGATCAGCTCTAAACTGCAGCTTCCACATGGAATATAAACATATGCCAGGCTTCTCTGTGTGACAGTGGCAACAATAACCCCTGCTTTGTATTATGACAACAACTCTTGAATTTGGCAAGGATTACATATCATCATCTTCATAAAAATACTGCAAGGCAGATACAAAATATGGGCTCTACTTTACAGATGAGTAAAGAAGGGGGAAAGCCTAGAAAGGAAGGCAGTATGTTTAAAGTCATCCAGCTATTAAGTGGCACAGAACCTGGCTCCAGATCTAAACTCTAAAGACAATGCTATTACCAAACTGACATAATCTCTTAGTTTCAGAAATCCAATTCCTGAGGCAGGGATTGTATTATTCCAATTTATCTCATCTAGCCAGGCTATGCTCTCCACAAGATGCAGGATCACCTACAGCTGCCTGCACTGGGGCCAGGGTGCACACCTAATTCAGCCCCTTCAGTGACCGCCCACACAACAAAGCCTCATTCAAAAAGGGCTGCCAGTGGGCACTTCCAGTCTACATCCCCTCCCATCCGCCCCTTGTTTCTAACTGCCAGGAGGGTTAGAAGAGTGTGTGACATAAATGAGCATAATCCCCAAAACTCAAGGAGTAGGAATGAAAAGGAAAAATTCCAATTTGGACAAGTTTTTCACCAAGCCACACAATACCCACTGCAAATTTGTTTGGTTCTACTCATTATTTGAATTTTTCCACTCAAAATGTTAATTACCTACAGTTTACCAGCACTGTATTTGGAGTAGTGTGAATTAAAAATCCTGTGGATTGAGCGTGGGCTGTGAACCAAAGTGTCCGCAGGTTCGATTTCCAGTCAGGGCACATGCCTGGGTTGCAGGCCAGGGCCCCCAGCAACCACACATTGATGTTTCTCTCTCTCTCTCTCTCCCTCCCTCCCTTCCCTCTCTAAAAATAAATAAATAAAATCTTTAAAAAAATAATCCTGTCACAAAGTTCCTATAGTCTTCTTATCACAGATTGAGGTAAGAAGAATTTTTTACTACATATTTCTTCCTCTAAAGGCTCCTATCCCTCTGAAGTTTGAAACAAGAGAAAAGCTATATTTGGGTCTTTGTCCATTTTTAAATACCTTTTTTTTCCCTATGGCTGATGAGTATATTTTTATCTTTCGGCAAATTTTACTTTTTAAAAAAACGCTGTGCTGTTAGTAATCTTAAATAATGCTTCCTTAATTCTAGACCTACAATGTCCAATACACTAGCTAGTGTATGGCTAGTCACTAGCCATAGTCAGCTACTGAGCACTGAATTGTGGGTACTCCAGAGATGTGGTTAATAAAAAAATAGAATGAAAAATATTAATATTTTATACAGATTATATCTTTATAGGACAGTATTTTTATATACTGGGTTAAATATGTTATTAGATTTATGGGATATTGTTCAGCTGCAAAAAAAGAATGAAATTCTGACACATGCCCCAACATGGATGAATCCTGAAAACATGCTAAATGAAATAAACCAGACACAAAAAGGATAATATTATATAATTCCACTTCTTACCTAGGATAAGCAAGTTAATGAAGACAAAAAACCTAACAGAGGTTACCAGGAGCTGTCGGAAGGGGAACTGGGGAGTTATAATTCAGGTTCTACAGAGAAGAAGCCTTTCTCAGGTAGTGAGAGACTGCAAAAACTACCTCAAATTCTCAGTAGAAAGAGACTATTAGCAGATCAGGTCACGGTTTTGAGTACCTCTAATTTAACCCCACAAGGAGAAAAGTCAAGTACAATGGTTTACTACCATCAAGTTTAAAAGATAAATTTTATTATTCTCTTACTAAAGAATAGATCTGAAGATGACAAGAATACTCTGTGAAACTTCATAATCATTTCTGTAAACCATTCCACAAGTGCTTTTTAACAAGCATCTTCAAAATACTCTGACAAGCACAATAAGCTTTGTGCTGAGAGCACTTCCCTATACAAAAGAAACAATGTTACGAAAGTAACTACACAGAGAGCAAACAAGTTGCTGTTCTTTTGATGTATACATTCAGTCCTCTAAATTTACTAGTTTCCAAATTTTAGTTTATAACCACATTCCCTGGCTTCTAATTTAAGAGATACATTTAGTTTTGTCTCATATGTATTTAGGCAAGGAAACGGTTTTGCACCTCTGAACTAAAAGAGGGTGTGCTGTAACAAATTATTTCCAACTAGTTTATGAGTCTTTAGAAGACTGATTCCACACGTACCAAGCATATTTACTAAAAATCAAATATACATAAAGTATAAAACAGAGGAATTACAAGGAAACAAGAAAGGGAAAAAGACCATGAAAGTTCAGTAGCTTAGGGGAAATATATTGTAGCCATTTTCATATTTAAACATTCAAGGAAGGCTTGCAAAACTATTATTCACTGAGAAAAATAATAACAATAAAAGCAGCTAACGCTAATGCTGAGGTCACTAAATGCTACCTGTTGTGGAGGCCTTCCATTTATTAGCTCATTTAATCCAAAGCCCTCCATATACTGTACTTTATCACCCCTTGTTTTTTGATGAGGAAACAAGAGGCATAGAGAACTTAAATAATTTTGCCTGAGGTCAGACAGTCCTTGGCTATGCACTTCTAGAAAAGACTGGGTATTCCAAGGTCCACACTACAACCCCCTGAAAGGGCTTCAGACCTTACTGCAGTCTGGCAAACTGCTTCCCGAAGCCTGCAAAGTTTTACCAAGCTTTAACAAAGTTAACAAAACCTTTGCTAAATCATCTATAGCAATTACCTTTGTTTTATTTTTAATTAAGGTGTAATTTATACATTATAAAACTCACCCTTTAGTGTTCAGTTCTGCAAGTGTTCTGTGGGGAATAAACACAGCCACTGTTATGGTAGAAGTCGGTGTGAGTGCTGGGGAATCTCCCCCACTGGTCAAAGTGGCGGCAGGGGGAGGTTCTTACATGAGCTTAACAAAAGCTAGAGGTATGAATGGGTAGGGCCAAAACAGAGAAAAAGCTAGAATAATGACCAGATAGGGGGAAAAAAAGCAAAAGCCCTCCCCTCCCTACCCCTGTAAGAACCTTGGGACGGAGCTGAGAGACTGAGATGGTCTTTGAGACAGGAGTTGTATGGCACCTGAATAAGCCTCTTCCCTTTTGACCAGCACCTAACTCACAAGTTTGGCTTTTGTGGTGGCAGGTGGCAGAACCTCCAGTTGTTTTTTTTTTCAGTTACATAACCACCCCCACAGACAAGATAGGGAAGAGTTCCAATGCCCAGAACAATTCCTCAACCCACTCCAGAGCCAACCCCTCTCCCACCCCAGGTTCTACCAATGTTGATCTATTTTCTGTCACTATAATAATCTTGCCTTACTTGCCTGTGGCTGGGTAGGTTGGAGCAATGTCCCCTAAACCAAAAGGTCACATACGGTTCCCATTCAAAGCACACGCCTGGGTTGCATGTTCAGTCCCCATTAGGGGTGTGTGCAGGGTGCACCAATTGTGTTTCTCTCTCACATCAATAATTCTCTCCCTCTCTCTTCCCCTTCTCTCTTAAAAAAATATTCAATAAGCATGTCCTCAGGTGAGGATAACATCAACAACATCATCATCATCATCATCATCATCATCATCATCATCATCATCATCTTGCCTTTTCCTTTACAGAAGCAACTATACAGTCTGTATGCTTTAAAGTCTGACTTCATCCACTTAGTACAATACATTTTAGATTCAACCATCTGTTACAATGGTAACAGTAGTTCATACTTTTATTGCTGAGCACTTTCCATTACACAGATGTATCACAGCTTATCCATTCATCAGTTGAGAGAAATATAAATCTTTCCCATTTTTTGGCAAGTGTTTATAAAAAGCTGCTATTAAAAAAAGGTTTTGTATGAGCATAAGTTGTTATTTCACTTGGGTAAAGCCCAAGAGTGGGTCATATGGTTATGTGTGAGAGCTCCAGTGGCTCCATAAGCTCACCAGCACTTGGTACAGTTTCTTTTATTTATGTATTTATTATTTATTTATTCCCATTGACATTTAGTCCCCTTTACCCACCTGCCCCCCAGCAACCATCACATTGTTGTCCATGCCCATGTGTTCAATCTCTCCACCCTCTACTGCCCCTCCCCCAGAGCTGTCATCTGCTCTCCATCTATAAGTCTCTGTTTTCCTTGTTAGTTCAGTTTGTTCATTGCATTCCACATATGAGTGAAATCATACGGTATTTGTCTTTCTCTGATTGGCTTATTTCACTCAGTATAATGTTCCCCAGGTCCATCCACACTGTTGCAAAGAATAAAATTTCCTTCTTTTTTAGAGCTGAGTAGAATTCTATTATGTAAATGTCCCATAGTTGTTTTAGCCTCTCACCTACTGACAGACACTTAAGCTGTTTCTTATCTTGGCAATTGTAAATAATGCTGCGATGAACATATGGGTGCTTATGTTCCTTTGAATTAGTGTTTTGGGTTCCTTCAGATACATTCCCGGAAATGGAATCACTGGGTCAAAAGGAAGATCCATTTTAATTTTAATTTTTAATTTTTTGAGGAATCTCCATACTGCTTTCCACAGTGACTGCACCAATCTGCATTCCCACCAACAGTGCAAAAGTGTTCCCCCTTCTCCACATCCTCACCAACAGTTGTTTGTTGATTTACTGATGGCAGCCATTCTGACAGGTATGAAATGATACCGTGTTGTGGTTTTCATTTGCATTTCTCTGATGATTAGTGATGTTAAGCATCTTTTCATATGTCTATTGGCCATCTATATGTCCTCTTTGCACAAGTGTCTATTCAGACCCTTTGCCCATTTTTTAATTGGGTTGTTTGGTTTTTTTGGTGGTGAGTTTTGTAAGTTCTTTATAAATTTTGGATATTAACCCCTTATCAGATGTATTAGAGAATATAGTCTCCCCTCCTGTGGGTAGTCTTATTTTGTTGATGGTTTCCTTTGCAGTGCAAAAACCTTTTAGTTTAATGTAATCCCATTTTTTTCTTTGGTTTCCCTTGCCTAGTGAGTTCTACCTGATGAAATACTGCTACGAGTAATGTCTGAGATTTTGCTACCTATGTTTTCTTTTACAATTTCTATGGTTTGAAGTCTAACATTTATGTCTTTGACCCATTTTGAATTTATTCTTGTGTGAGGTGTTAAGAAGATGGTCTAGTTTCATTGTTCTGCACTTATCTGTCCAGTTTTCCCAACACCATTTATTAAGTAAACTATTTGCACCTCATTTTATGTGCTTGCTTCCTCTGTCGAATATTGACTACAAAGGTGTAAGTTTATTTCTGGGCTCTCTATTTTGTTCCACTGATTTATGTGTCTGTTTTTATGCCTGAACCATGCTGTTTTGATTAATATGGCTTTATAGTATACTCTGGTATTAGGTAGCATGATTCCTCTGACTTTGTTCCTCTTTCTCAAGATTGCTGTTGCTATGGGGGGCCTTTTGTGGTTCCATATAGATTTTTGAAATATCTAGTTCTGTGAAATACATTGTTGGAATCTTGATAGGAATTGCATTGAATCTATAGATCGCTTTGGGTAGTATGGACATTTTAATGATGTTAATTCTTCCTATCCATGAACACAGTATGTGCTTCCACTTATTTGTATCTTCTTCACTTTCCTTCTTCAGTGTCTTATAATTTTCTGACTACAGGTCTTTTACATCTTTGGTTAGGTTTAGTCCTAGGTTTTTTATTGTTTTTTTAAGCAATTGTGAATGGGACTATTTTCTTAATTTCTGTCAGTTTCTTTCTATTTTAACCATTCTACTAGGTGTATACAGGTATCTCATGATTTAATTTACATTTTCCTAATGACTGATAAAATGGAACATCTTGTTATGTGCTTATTTGTCATTTATACATCTTCTTTAATAAAATATGAGATCTTGTTGACCACTTTTTAATTGGTGTTGTTTCCTATCAGTGAGCTTGAAAAGTTTTTTATATATTCTGAGTAAATGTCTTATACCACACATGTAATTTGCAATTACTTTCTATCAGCTTATGGCTTCTTTTTTTGTTATCTTAAAGGTATCTTTCAAAGTAAAGACTCTGATAGAAGTTCAGGTTATCTTTTTTTAATGGACCATGCTTTTGGTATCATATATAAGAAATTTTTGCCTAATTCATGTCTCAAAAGTGTTCTCCTAATGTTTTCTTCTGGTAATTTGTAGTTCTACATTTAAGTCTATAATCCATTTTGGGTTGGTTTTTGTATATTGTTCAGGGATCAACTTTTTTGTTTGTTTGTTTTTACTGCCTGATCCAATATTCTGGCCCTTATAACAGTATTTGACAAATGTTCTCTGAGCACTATATGTGGCCTAGGGATATAAGAGGACGTAGACTAATACAGGAAAGAGTAACATACTCAACTCACTAATGCAAGGATGAGCAGTGTAAAAACAGAGTTAGTCCAGTATAATGGCAAGAGAAGGCACTCAGCAGCTAACATTTAGGAGGGGTGGTATTTACTGTGAGGAATAGTTAACCGGGCAGAGAAAAACATTCTAGGAAGAGGAAATACCACAGCAATATACAAGGTTATGAGAAAATAAGGCTTGCACCGGAAATAGTGGAAGGAGGGAGATTCTTCTTGACCATTTTTATATTCATGGCAGACACGTCTGCATGCTAGCATTTTTGGCAGGATTATTTCAGGGCACTAAAGAGCTAAAGAGCCCACTAAACAAGAACGAAATTCAATTCAGTCATTACTACTACAGTAGAATGGCCTTCAGTATACTGCAATCAGGATAAGCTTCCAACTCCCAGCCTAAAAGAGGTGGTCCTTGGCCCTCCCCTCAACTGACTCCACACCAGCCCAGCAGGAAAGAGAAGTACAGGGCCCTTCCCAAAATAGCCTGCTTCCTCCAGGAAGCCTTCACTTGGCCTCTATCACACTGATCTCTTGCCAAGAGAACCAGTAACAGTACCATTCAGCTTGAACAGCTTACCCACCTTCCCAGAACGCGTTACAGCTCAGTTAGCCGGGGTTACCTACATCACCAGCACCAATAATCTGCCCTAATTTCTCAGCCCCCTCCCCTGACCCTCAAAGACTCTGCCACAGTACCCAGTGGAACTTAAGAATCATCAGCAAGTCCCTACATCCGCTGCCAGTCTCTAAGAGTACTGCTTCTTGCTCTGGCTAGTGTGTCTCAGTCAGTTGGTGTGTCATCCCATACACTGAAAGTTTGTGGGTTTGATTCCAGGTCAGAGCACGTATCTAGTTTTAAGATTCGATCCTCAGTTGGGGCACATAAAGGAGGCAAATGATACATCTCTCTCTCTCTCTCAATATATTTTAATTAAAAAAATAAAAATAAAATAAAAGGGCTGCTTCTTGCCCTAACTGGACTGGCTGTCCCTGAGGACATGACTTATTCCACAGGCCCTGAGAAAAAGGCCCTTGTTACTCTAATGTCCCTCATTTGGCAGGGCCTGGATAGAGGCAGGGCTACTCTTCTCATTTGTCCCCACAGTGTCACTTTCCCATTTGTAAGACTGATAAGAGAAGGTTCATTGGGAAAGTCTCATACTTCAAGTAAAGTTCAAGTTCCTCATAAGCCTTTCAATTAAAGGTTTCATACCATCTTAACATTTTCAAGAGGATTTTCTCCATCTAAACATTTTGAATTTTTTTTGCACATGAATACTTTTTATATAACCAGGGGAAAATGAGCCACAAATCAAAAAATGAATCCACAGAGAAGATAATAGTAATTTTTAAAAAGGAGATTTCTATAATCACATGACTATTCCATTCACATTAAAACACTTGTAATTGAAGTTGCTGTTGTTGTTGTTTTAAATTCATGTACAAAGAACTTCTATTCTGCGATAAGGTAGATATCTGCAACGACCCATTCACAGAAGTTCACTTAGTCCAACTTAATGAAGCATATGTCCTTCAAGTAGTGACGGAAATACTAGCGATACATACTGAGGTCATATTTCCAGATCAGACCATGCAGATTTGAGTAGATGTGGCAAAACCAGAACCCTGGCTGAATTTTCTCAGATGGCTCCAGCAGAGCTGCCAGTGCAATGAGGCCAAAAGGACCACCTATATAATTTTTAATGAAATATTTCCCATACAGCCCATAGGTAGGATGAAGAATAAAACTTCTGTTTTAAGAACTTCATATTTTATCTTTTTTCTAAAGATTTTATTTATTTATTTTAGACAGAGGAGAAGGAAGAGAGAAAGAGAGAGGAACATCAATGCGTGGTTGCCTGCCGAGCGCCCCTTACTGGGGACCTGACCTGGCCTGCAACCCAGGCATGTGCCCTGTGTGGAAATCGAACCGGTGACCCTTTGGTTCACTGGCTGATTCTCAATCCACTGAGCCACACCAGCCAGGGCACATTTTATTAATCTTTTTGAAAAGAAATGTTGGTGTGCTAACTTTTCAGAAATTTAAAATAAATGATCATGAACCTTGTTAAGTCAATTGCCATCCGGATAAAACTGTCTATATTCGTATCAGCAAAGCTTTACATTTGTTATTTGCAGAACACTTCCTTTAACTCAAACACTACCACTTTCTTCTTCTATCTCTAACTTTGACTAGAACTTCACCTATGCCTTGTGCCCCAAACCCCAAAACACACTGCCACAGAGTCTACCATGGGGGAGTAGTCCAGTGACTGGAAGGTTGCTAAAGAATCACAGATTTTTAGAGTTGAAGACCTCAGAGGTCATCTGATCCTGTCTGTCACATCTATGTTTGCAAGATTCATCTTTCCTCATCTTCTGCTTTGGCCACAGCCCTTGATGACAAGGTGCCCTCTCTATATTGCTAAGACCTCAAACACAATACCTTTGACACAATAGGCACTCAATCCAAGTTCCTCTAAAGATTAGCAAATTAACAGGTAATTCTCAGTTATCATTCTTCCCAAATTCTATAGTATCTGACACTCACACACCCTTCTCCCCCCAGCTTTTATTCCTCTTTCCACATCTTCTCTCAATTATCTCTGTAATCCTAAACACTTCACAGAGAGTGTGAGATGCTGCATCCAGCACTGGACTGAGAGTCATAACACCTGGGTTCAATCCTTGTTAGCCCTGCACAGTTTAGGAAAGATGGCTAAATTTGTTAAGCCTGTTTTCTGATCTTTGAAATTTGAAATTTCGTGCCATGATATTCTGTAATTGTTTTCTACTTAACCCTTTTATTTTCTCATTTTTAAGGTCTACCCCAGAAATTAAAACCTAAAGAACACTACACCTAACATACCTATTTCTAGTTAAGAAAAATTAGTGCATTTTGATTACCTTGAAGAGGAGCTTTTTAAACTTTTAAAGAGGAACTTGAAAAAAATAGAAATACTAACCTTTCATTGCACTGTACCATGGGCATAAAGAGAGATGCAACAGTCCCACAGAAGCACAGCCCAGTCTGATACAATGCCTTCTAGGAGGGTGAGGCACCAAAAGAGCTTAGCTTAATACATTCATAAATTTCAGAATATGACAACATGAATGGACTACATGCCCATCATGCAATCCTTCACAGAAATATTTATTTCCACTGAGCTTTAAAGAGTTTGCATGTGGCAGAGAGCTGACTGTGAGACTTGCTGATAAGATCTTGGAGCACAGTTATCAAATGCTCACCCATCAACAGGCAGTGATGGGCCACAGGCAACTCTTGATTTAGACCAGCCCTCTGTCCCACAAGACCTAACAGCTCCTGGAACTCTCCACAGAGTACAATTTCTGTTTGCTCCAAAGTTTTAAGTAGAATACAGAGCCCACAACAAGGGGACATTTTTTTAATTTTAAATATTCACCAGTATAAAATAAGACAGTATGTTGGGAGAATCACCTATATGTAGGAAGAGCTGGAGGTGATTAGATTCAAGCTGAATATCTATGTGGCCTCTATGGTCACTATAGGAAGAATAAGGAGCCCTAAGTCAAGATGATCAGGTAGCAGACTTGCAATGAACATGTGCTAATTCTGGTGCACAATCTCAGCCAGTCCTCTCATCTGCAATAACAGTATTCTGACTTTTACTTAGGAACCCACTCCTCTCCAACACTCACATTTCCAGTGAAGCTGCCACCAACACAGGCATCTAAATGAATGCCTGTACCCCATTCCCCATGGAATGGTGGATTCAGTAGAAAATAACCTAAGCTACTCCCATCTCAATAAATCTTAGACTACAGCACAAACACATACACAAGTCTAAAATATTTCCAAAGAAAAAATGATCACTTCTTCAAGCCACAACAAGCACATTAGGATACCACCATAAAGGAAATATGATACCATAAGGAATAGAGAAACTCTGTTTCAACCTAACTTAAACATACAAATTAACTTAAAAGACAAAATATTAGAATAAAAACTAATAGTAAATATTTAAGTATGACTTTTATAGCTACATATCTTACATCATTACTATGACAAATTAATGTTTCAACACAGACACAAATGTAACTATAAAATATTCCTAATTTTTAGGCAGAGGAAATCATTTAGGAAAACAAAGGAACAGGCAGAGGAGGAATGTGTTGTAACTGTTTCATGTGCAACAATTATTTTCAAAGCCAAAACACAAGTGGTGGAGACAAATGCATGTATAAGCTCTATGTTAATATAAAATTTAAAATGACTTTACTAAGAAAAATTTAACATTTACTTTTGTGGCATCAAAGCCACAAGTAAAATATATATGGAAATGAAGAGGGGAAACTCTTAGTTTGCAAGTTACCCTCTAAGAAAATTAAAGAAAGTATGACTGACTCATTCATGGCATCACCTATGTACTGAAAAAAATCCAAGTCAGAGTCAGAAAACTGAGGTTTAAACTTTGAATTGATTCCTTAAATGAAGTCTCATACTCCACAAGTTCTGTTTCCTCATCTACAAAGAGCTGTCAAGGTAATAATTTGATTCATCCAAGTGAATGATAATGCAGGAAAATCAGACCACAAGAAAAGCTGGCAGAGAGGTGGGTGGTTCAGAGGAGGTGACAAATAAATATTTGAGAAATTGGTGAAGATTGCTGCAAGCATTTCACTAACAGATAAAGAGCAGTTAGAACCTGTTCTTTTGAGAAAATTAGTAGAGCTAATGATAAAAGTTTTCCTTATGACCTGAAAACAGAACTTTGTTGCAGTTCAGCCCAAGAAAACATCCATATCAGAGTCACAAGTGAGGACAATGTAAGCTTGTTTATTTGATCTCAATGGCACTGCTAATGCAGAAGCATCCCACAAAGCCCGAGTCAATTGAGCCCATTGTTCCAGCCAGTTAGATGTAACAAGGAGTTAACTGTGTGGCTCAGAAACTGGTTTCATCCTCCTGAAAACATTCTGGCTCATAGTGCAAGAGTCAAAAACAATAAACCAAAAGCTCTAACACCCAGATTGCCTATCCAGGTTATTCACCAGACTTGGCACTCAAGGACTATTGGCCAGTGCCAAAAATTCATTCTAACATCAAAGGATAAAAATTTATGACCAGTGAACATATTCAAACCCTAAAGGTGTAAAGACCTTGGGGTACAATGGCAGCATTGTTGGAGTAAATACACACCATGTAAAAGCCAGATTCATTTCAACTTAAGACTGGCAAGTGTATTTATAAAGAAGCCTTACTCAGACCATAGAAACTGGAAGAAGTGCCACCTTAAATTCTTTCTGGAGTAAGGCAAGACAAGCACATGCATACTAAGGTAAACTTAAATTCTCATTAATATCCTAATCCTGAGTAAGATAACTAACAGTAAGAAAAACTGACAAACTCATCTATTTGGTCTATCTTTTTCATTTTAGTATTGTGACCTACAGGAATCCAGAGACTAATGCTACACAGAGCAATTCACTCTGGGCCCCTCAGGACTCCCTGGCCCCAGCTAACCATTGGTGATTGCTACCCACAGATCCCAAAGACTAAGGACACCTCCTTGCTAAAACAAAACAAAACAACCCTACAAGCATTCCTAGACTAAAGATAAATCAAAAAGTATATGATTTTAAAACCAAACTACCACCACATAGCTAAAGAAAATCCCTGACTCCATAGAAAAATATAAAACAGAACTCTAGTCTAGACGCTACAAGTGTCTAGGCTGTGTCAATAAATAACTATCGCTCAGAATGCTTTAGATCAAGTACCTGTTTTAATAGATTTCTAGGTTCTTTGGGATTCTAAAGATATCGGTGGAAAGAATATAAAATAATTACAAATAATCCTGCTGCCTGTTACTTTATCAGTACAGCCGTATACAAATGACCATGAAAAGGAATTAATACTTAGTTTATTCTGAGAAATAACTTTTAACAAAAAGTTTCTTCCAGATAAACTATGTTCTTTTCCTTATTCTTGTGTTATTTTAGTTGTCTTTTGTATCATTTGGGGGACAGTCCTGAATTACCCAAAAGATGACGCACAGTGTAGGAAAAACAAAAAACACATCTATCCTCTTAGGTACAGTGACCAGGGCCTGCAAATCAAAGTGATAAAGGACAGATTAACAGAAGAAAAAAAAGTTTATTTATACATGAAGTACACATACACACAGGAAAACTCAGTGATGAGCAACTCAAAGAGATGGGTAGAACGTAAGGCCTATATACCATCTTAATGAAAAGTGATCAAGTATGGAGAAAAGGCCAAACAAAGGCAAAGGGGTTTGCGGCCTTCTGTGGGTGGAGTGTTGGGAGGATATGTGAGAATATGAGTAGGATAAGTACAGTAAGTACGATTGCTTAGTTGGTTTTTCATGCAATTAAGAGTCATTCTCTTCCAAGTATGGGAAAGGGAAAAACTTATGTCCTGTTTTTACACAGAAAGAGAGAAAGCAGAGAACTAATTACCTTCAGCCCAAAAGAAACTTTGTGTCAAAGTGACATATTTTGCAGTGACATATTCTGTTCCCCTTCAACATGTTTAAGAAGCAAACAAAAGAGGAGTACCAAAAAAATTTGAAAAATGCTCTTTTATTTAAGACTGCTGTTTTATATACTTTTTTAAATCCATGAGTAATCCATGGATCTTACTCTTAATCCATAAGTAAGAGTGATAATTCTGCTGGACTTCTTTTATTCAGTTTGCATTTCAGTATTGTCATTTATCATTTTGCAGGGTGATAAATGAAAGCACTGTGCTTTAGGCTTTTAAGAACTTAAGCCCTGGAGGGCCATCTATCTCTGTACCCCCTTCATACTTTTAAATAAACTTATAAAAAATACAAGTTTCAGAACATTAATGAAAGTCAGAATAACTTTGAAATTATATATTGCAAAGGACATATTGCTAGAACCAAACTGTTTAAGTAGAAATTTTTAAACTTAAAAGAACACACCACATCTTCTAGTCTTTTAAACCAGCAAACAACAATTCATTTAAAATTTCATGAAGGAAAGTGGAAAGGAGTTTTCTACCCTTAAATAAGCAGCAGGATATTACTCTGCCTGAACAAAGCAAAAACAGTCTTGTAGAAATACATGTTGGCTAACTGCTATCCTCCTGTGGGCAACATGCCACCTTTAGATGGAAAAGCATTTAACCAAGACACTCATTTACAAATGTCCTGATCTGCAATCCATTTTAATGAAGTATACATCTCTAACTTAAGTAGAAAAAAAAAGACTCTTAAGAAAATGACCCTGGCTATTGTGGCTCAGTGAATTAAATGCCGGCCTGCAAACCAAAGGGTGCCTGGTTCAATTTCCAGTCAGGGCACATGCCCAGGTTGCAGGCCAGGTACTGGGGGCTGGGGAGGCGGGGGGGGGGGGGGGCTGCGGCGGCACATGAGAGGGTACCACCTGTTGATGTTTCTCCGCCTCTCTTTCTCCCGCCCTTCCCCTATCTAAAAATAATAAATAAAATCTTTAAAAAATTTTTAAAAAGATAATGAGACACAAATGTCATAAATATCTCAGAATTAAAACACTATCACAGGAGCTTTTACGTCAAAGAAAATAATAACCAAGAAGAGGGAAATATGACTATAATGCTGAAAACAAGAAATGTTTGAGCACAAACTTACAGTGTGATTATAAAAACGCAAACTCACAGATGATAGTCTGGTCTCAAATCATCATGCCACCCTAGCTCTTCTGACAACAGAATACAATCCTTCCCCTCTTAATTTACCACTCTGCTTAGTGGAGAAAGAGACTGGGTATCAAGACAGGTGCCAGTGAACATAGTGTGGAAACACAAAGGCCTCCACTCAAAAGGAGGTCTTAGTTTAAGGGTCAGATTTTATAATGGAAAATGGTTAATATACCTTGGAGAAAGACTTAACCAGGACGATCCTAATACAAGTGGAGGTATGTGGGAACACATGTATGTGTCATCAATTAAACTAATTTATTTTAGTGCTATTTTTGCAGAGCTATTTTACTACTAAAACATTTATAAGTACAGTGGCTGTTCCATCTGCCATGTTGGGTACAAAGAGGCTTTTCTTCATGTATTAAGAAAGCCTTATTGTTAAAAAAGAATTCTGTGATCTTTTAAAAACTATAAACAAATAATAAACAAAAAAGGCATATAAAAATCAAACATTTCCAATGGATGAGTAAATCGGTAGCCTTAAGATTAAGATTCTGATAAATACCAACAAATAAAAGGAAAGGAGATAAGTCTCCTACCACCCTTTACAGAAGGCAGTGCCGTCCACTTGGCAAAGGAGGTCTTGTTTACACTCTCCTGCTGTTTCCAAGTATGATTTAAATCTGGCTTTTTATAGTGTACTTTTTTACACAGGAAAAAAAATGAACCCTTGTGAAAAAGTAACAAATATATATCTCTATGAATGCCCAAGCATAGTGCCTTCTAAAAGTCTTTAGTAAATAAAAGTACGATGTAACACAGAATCCAGATAAATTTATATTCAAAGTGGTGATATAAGTAGTAAGTCAGTGGGTAGATTTTTTTCTTCTTTCTACATTTCTGAATTTCCCTACAGTTCACTATAAATATATATTTTATAATCAGATTATATACTCTATTTTTTATAATCAAAATAGTATTTTAGCAATGAAGTGGGATAAACCATGGTGATTAAGAGTATGGCTTCTAGCTGACTACCTAGACTTGAACAACAGCCCTTGAAACTCAAATTGCTCATGTCCCTAACCATCATTTACAAAGACAGAATAACAACAAGAATTCCTACCTCACCAGACTGTAGTGAGAATGACACTTGATAACATATGCAAAAGTGCTTTGCAAAGTGCTTGGTGAAGTGGAAGACCTTAATAAATACTAGCTAATCACTATATTGCCACAGTCGTAGCCTTATCACCCAAAATCCAAATATATAAGACTTTTGTTGCTATACCAGGAGATCATAACAATATATGATACTGTTTTCATAGAAAAGTAACTGTACAAAAGGGAATTAAAAAATACACTAGGAACAAACCCTACCCTCCTTTCACCAACAACAAGCATATGTGGAACAGACTGAGATGGCACCTGAGCATTTTTGTTCTCCCTTTTCCCATTTCACCTTTCAGGCATCCATGTCCTCAGAGGGCTTCAGAAAACCCATGCTGACTGTTTTTATGTATAAAAATGTTCATACAATTTATATGAAAAGTACTGTATGCAAGGGGGGCATGAGAGGAATTTATTTATAAAATATAGTGTATTTATTCTTACATGTTTAAACTTCAGTCACCTTCAAAGTACTTTCCATTTGATGCAATACACATACCAAGATGTTTTTTCCACTGCTCAAAACAATTTTTGAACTCATTGATTTTGATGTCTTTCAGTGCTTCTGCCATTTTTTGTTCTACCTGTTACACATCAGCAAAACTTGAAGACTTTTCATCTGGAGAAACAAAAAAAGTCACTTGGGGTGACACCAGGTGAATACAGAGGGTGGGGCATGGGTCATGCCATTTTTCGTCAAAAACTACTGAACACTCAGCATGCTGTAGGCAGGTGTGTTTGTAAATGACCCATCATGAAATGGGCGAACATGCTGAGGCTTCAAAATAAATTCACTGAAGCTGAACTCAGTCTCTCACAACAGTATCAGTTGGTGCACTGATACAGATGGGTTCCTAGAACACTCACCTAGCAAGGGAAGCCTGTACTACAAGAGGCCTGCCCTCCAGAAGATAATTCTGGGTTTTTCTGGGTGCCCCCCTGTACTATAACTCCTTTTTAGGGCAACCAACAGATGCACGCAATTAGCTTCAGGAATGGTCGACATGTAATGACTTTCACTTAATTGTATAGACTTTAATTTTTACCCTGATGATCACCTAAAAAGATATAATGCAAAATTCTTATTGTGATTTGAAGCTCAATGGCATTCTTCTGTTTTGGAAGCTTTCTACTTATAATAATTACACATAAGGTAACAGAAATTTCACTAAGAGTTCTTATTTGTGAATTTCTTCATTAATTAAAATAGTAATAGCAAAAGCAATGTGTACCAATCATTTATTAAATACCAAACACTATTGTAAACATTACATACAATAATTTTATTTACTCTATGGAATGCTTTGAGGTAAACATTTTTAGGATTCCCAGGTACAGTTGACAAAACTAAAGCACAGAGAGGGGAAGTGGCAAATCTCATGACTGAAACTCAGACCTTACCTCTTGCTTTAAACCACAGGATGGTCTCAGTTTGATGTCTGGTATAACTACTTCCCATTGGCAGGGCCACTTCAGGAGTGCCTAAAGCACCTGACATCTATATCTTGAACGTATTGGAGAGCAGAAAGGGATAATCATGAGTTTCTGCTTTTTTAAAAAAGATTTTATTTCTTTTTAGAGAAAGGGAAGGGAGAGAGAAAAGGGGAGAGAAATGTCAATATGTGGTGGCCTCCTGCACCCCCTACTGGGGACCTGGCTGGCAACGCAGGTATGTGCCCTTGACAGGGAATTGAACATGAAACCCTTTGCTTTGCATGCTGGCGCCCAATCCACTGAGCCACACCAGCCAGGGCAATTTCTGCTTTTCAACCAAAAAGATTATTTTTTCCACAGAGAAAAATGAGAGAATTTTACCATTTCCTTTACTCAATTTGCATAGTAGCTTATTAGGATGATACTGTCAGCCACAGTATTTCCAGTAATAATTCATTTTTATCTGAAAAGCAGTTTTGTAATTAACCTAAGTACTTAAATGACTGATAAAGTCATCCAAAAGAAACAGGTAAAATGTTTCCCTCTAATCATTCATTTTAATGGAAGCCCTCACCATTTCTACCCCTACTATCTCACACTTCTCTAATCCTCAACCCACAATGATGCAGGGCCAAGTTCTGAAAACAAAAAACTGATCCCATTATTGCCCTGCTGAAAACGCTTCACATCCTGCAGCTACAGTACTTTGCTTTGGGGCTTGTGATCAGTCCCCTATGAAAAAGAGTCATGGACCATGGCCCCCCAAAATAGGCCCACATATTTTACATACAGTCACACCAAGAACGCAATTTATTCAATGCCTTAAAATTCAAAACATAAGTAACAAAATTCCATTTTAATATTGTAAAGGAATTAAAGATTTCTAATAGGCAAGTCCATAAATAAGTACAAAATGTTGACTTTCACCAAAAAAATCATGTATCAGCATACAGATTACATGTCAAAAATTTTGAAAGGGACTTAAGGAACTTCAGATCGATCAACATTCCTGTAACTAAACATTTCATTTTATTTGGGCCTGTGTCATTAGGACACTCAAGTCATCCTGCTAACGTCCTTGGAAATTCAACTCATTGGCATTTTGCATATATTTTAGTTGTGTATGTATGAAAGTTCAAGGCTCTAGCCTAGAGCTGCAGAAACATGCCAGGAACCAAAATTCAAACTGTCTGCTGCCTACCTTCTACCAAACCTGACACAGACAGATATGGTTGCAGGGCATGCAATCCACTCTTCCTCTAAATGGGGGATCTTATCCTACGTGTCCCAAGGGGACAGCAGGTAACATAAGTGAAGCAGGTTTCCTGTAAGAGGAGAGGGGTAGGACTAAGACAAACCATCTAAAAGGGGAAAAAGCCACAGCCTAGGTACAGTGAACAGACACAGTGAAAGAAGGTAGATGCAGGGTGGTCAGATAGCCTCATCTTTTTCAGAATATAGAAACAGGGGTTTTTATGTGAAATACTCTGAGTTGCTAAACATTGTGAGGCACACTGAACACATCTACAGATGTGCTTCAACCCACATCCACCAGTTTGCACCTAATGATAATAGAGATCCTAATTATTCATTTGACAGGAATTGGTGCCAACCTTGTGCATACATTCTGCTAAGCAAGGGGACAAACAATGAAGAAGTCTCAGTCTGGGTCCTCATCCAGTGAAGGAGAAAAGCATACAATATAATGCCATAAACACTGTGGCCAAAGCAATGACAGAGCCAGGTAGAGGCACGAAAGATGCAGAGTCAGCACAGAAAGAGTGCAAGAAGTCATCCTCATAGGAGTATATCTGGGATGAATCCTAGTAAGACTGAGCCAAACAGAAAGCAAAATGCAAAAGTCCAGGCTGCAGTGGAACGAACAGTAATGCAAAGTGTAAGGCTAGAGAAAGGAGGCTGGAATGTGTCCTGGTGAGTCCAAGACCTGGAAAGGATAGGATGGGACAGGATGGGACAGGATGAGACAGGATGGGACAGGATGGGACAGGATGGGGATGATGGGATGAGATAGGAGAGCAGGGACACCTGACCCGCTGAATCAAGTGAAATTCAGGGAAGAGGAATGGAATGAACACAAATGCAGGTAGCAGATAAAACCATGAGAATGGATCATACATCGATGTGGAGAAAGCAGCAAATGTGACAAATGCATTCAGAATTTCCATTAATATTGTAGTAAAACTTTCTCTTTACTAATATGTCATAAATGTAAAACATGAAAATAGTCATAAACAAACAAAATTTGTATCACCCATAATCCTACACTAACTGCTGTATACACCTTTCCTAGAAATATCCAGTAATACTCTCCTCCCCTGTCTTCACTCTACATACTTCCTCTTGATCCTAATTTGTACCTACTTAGACTGCTCCATCTTGGCACATCTGTATCATAAGCCTCCACAAACGTTAGGTGAAATAAACAGAGCATAAAAAACTAAGTTTTGTCTCAATTTGAAAAGCCAAACATACCTTTCAACAAATACACAATATTTATGTCAACCGCTTCAGCCTTTTCACAATAGCACAAGCCAGAAAGAGAGATCTTCTCTATTCTTTTCCACTAGAGACCCCACACTGTAGAAGTGGCTTTGCTCTGCACAGCATACGACCCTGCTTAACTTCTCTAGTTGACTAAAAGCTTCAATAAAAGTAAAGAGCTAGTCTGTGCATCAAAGGACATTACCAAGAAAGTGAAAACAATCTACAAAATGGGAAAAAATATATGCAAATCATATCTGATAAGCGTCTACTATCCAGAACATATAAAGAACTTGTATAACTCAACAGAAAGACAAATAACCCAATTAAAAGATGAATAAGAAACTTGAAAAGACATTTGGAAAAAGAGGATATAAAAATAGCCAATAAGCACATGAAAAGATGTTTAACATCATTAGTCATTAGGAAAATGCAAATAAAAACCACAAGGTACTTCTTTCACCCCATTAGGCTGGCTATAGTCAAAAATATAAAAAGTGCCCTGACCAGTGTGCTCAGTGGGTTGCACATCTTCCTGCAAAGCAAAAGGTCATGGGTTTGATTCCTGCTTAGGGCACATGCCTGGGTTGCAGGCCAGGTCCCTGTTGGGGGCGTGCAAAAGGCAACTAATCAGTGTTTCTCTCCCACATCGATTATTTCTCACACTCTTTCTTCCTCCCTTCCCCTCTCTCTAAAAAATAAATAAAATCTTTAAATATATAAATATATATAAAATATATAAAAAGTAAGTGTTACAAAAGATATACAGAAACTAGAACCCTGGTAAATTGATGGTAGGACTGTAAAATGGTTTAGTAACTACAGAAAACAGTTTGGTAATTTCTCAAAATATTAAACACATAGAACTGTCCCATGACCCAGAAGCTTCACTCCTAGGTAAAAGAAGTCTGTCTGGAAAAAGTCCAGCCACTGTTAATACATGAGAATGGTTTGCGTGACATCGATGTAACCTGGCAGCCATGGAGAGTGGACTGGAATGCGTATGTGTGAAAAATGACAACTTTACTGTACTAGTCTGCTGGAGTGGCAGACGCCGTTGAGTGAGCATGTGTACTGTGTAGCCATCACATCCAAAATGACTGAGTGAGTACAGCAACGAATCTGCATCATATTTTGGGTTAAGCTTGAACATTCCTCCATGGAAACTCTTCAGATGATTCAGAAGGCTGCAGCTATGGGCAACTGGTGACTGACAGCTTCATCGTGACAGTGCGCCCGCTCATGTATCATGTCTCACACAGAGACTTTTGGCAAAACATCAAGTCACCCACATGACTCAGTCCCCCTACAGCCCAGATTTCGCGCCCTGTGCCTTCTGCCTTTTCCCAAAACTAAAATCACCCTTGAAAAGGAAGAGATTTCAGAACATCAATGAGATTCAGGAAAACATGACAGGGATGCTGACGGTGATTGGAAGAACTGTGTGAGGTCCCAAGGTGCCTACTTTGAAGGGGACTGAGGCATCATTGTCCTGTATATAGTGTATCTTGTATCTTCTTCAATAAATCACTATTTTTCATACTACATGGCTGGCTACCTTCTGGACATTGTGTATCCAAAAGAAGTGAAAACAAGTACTCAAATCCTTGTACATAATTGTTCCTAGTAGCACTATTTGCAATAGCCAAAAAAGTGGAAAAAACCCAAATGTGCATCAATGGATGTATAAATAAAGTATGGTATATATGTGCAGTTAAACAATTATTCAGCCATAAAAAGGAATGAAGTCTGACACATGCTACAACATGGAACCTGGAGGACATATGCTAAGTGACATAAGTCAACCACAAAAAGACAAATGCAGTATGATTCTTCCTATACCAGGTACCTGGAGTAGTCAAGTTCATAGAAAGGAGAATGGTGGTTGCTAGGGGCTGGGGAGAGAGGAAAACAGGGAGTTGTCATTTAATGGGCACACAATTTCAGGCTGGCAAAGTGAAAGGCGTTCTGGAGATCAGCTGCTCAACAATGTGAGTGTACTCAGCTGTATATTTAAAAATGATTAAGATGGTGAATTTTATATTATGTGTATTTTGCCAATTTTTTTTAATTTTTAAAGAATGAAGTGTTGGCGCATGCTACAAAGTGGACGAACCTTAAAAACATTAGCCTAAGTGAAAAAAAACGGACACAAAAGGTCACATACTGTATGAAGTTTCCAGAATAAGTAAATCCAAAGATGAAAAAAAAAAAGCAGATTAGTGGTTGCCAGAAGCTGGGGGGAGTGAGAATGGGGGAAAACTGCTAATAACATGGGTTTCTTCATGGGGTGACGAAAATATTCTTGAATCAGGTAACAGTGATGGTAGTACAATTATGTGATACACTAAAACCAACCAAATTATATAGTTTTAATGGGTGGATTTTATAATATGTAAATTATATTTTAATTTTTTACATATGTTCAATAAAGAAGCTGCTCTTCTGGAGCTACAGTGCCATATAAAATAACAAAACCAAAACTCTACTGGCCAAATGATATTTTCCCACATTTCCACCTTCATAAGTTAAATGCACATACCAGTTTTCTTATGTAAATTAACACAATTTTCTTTACTTCTCTTTGCCTTTCAGACTGATGGATGAGCAGCTTTGCCACAGGGCTCTGGGACTCCCTGGAAGTCCTGACGGACGACCACACCTAAGCTTGTCTTTCCTGGACCCTGGACCCCACCCTCACTGACCACAGAGAAGCCCATTTAGTCTCTTCTACCACAGACTGGCCTCACTGCTGCTCTCATGTCTGCTGTGTCTTCTGCTCTGCTGTCACCTTCCCTTTTCTGTTCCGCTGGCCACTCCTGTGTCGCAGCCAGGCTCCGCACAGATAAATCTGTTAGCCTGTGCCCTACCTACAGTATGGCCAGGGGACAACCTCTGCCTTCTTTTCACCTCTGCCTTAAAAAAACCCTGACAATCATTGTTTTCGTTATTATTTTCCACTTGACATAGTTCAATTAAAATCATATTCATAAGGATTATGTACATAAAATAAGTATGAAATGACATTCTCTCTGAAATTTTAAGGAATCTATGAGCCTTCTAGAAAATATGCCTAACATATTATCTTAATAAAGATAGCTTACAAATCAGAAATATTTCTTGGTTTTATGGTCTGAAGCCAAAATTATATGAAACTTAACTAAAGGCTCCTTGCTTTTCTTTTTTCTTCCATTGCTGTTTGTGCTCAGGAGTTGCTTTGTTTGCTAACAAGTTTTATGAGCTCTAATGCTAGAAGGGGTTAAAAAAGAAAGTGAAAAAAATGTTCTGAAAACAAGGGAGGAAAGGAGAGGAGGAAGAAACTGTTTCAAGTTCCCACACAGTTTTCAAAAGGCCAAGCCTGAGGGACACACTCAGTTCAGCCAGCCAAACCAGAAGAAGCGGATTCTGACCTGCAGGGTCATCCAACCTGCCACCTAGGATGGCTATGAATGTGGCCCAGCAGAAAGAAACAAAGATTCTTGGGTAAATTTACTTAAAAAAAATTCTTTTTTGCTCATCAGCTTTCATTAGTGTTTGTGTATTTAATGTGTGGCCCAAGGCAACTCTTCTTCTTCCAGTGTGGTCCAGAGACACCAAAAGGTTGGACACCCAAGGAATATAAAAGGCCAGCTAAGGGGTTTCTCTGAGCAAGAAGCTCAGAGAAACAACAACAAACAGAAAAAAAGGAGGGAAAGTAGGAAAGGGCCAAGGGAAAGGCAAACCAAACCCCAAGGAAGCAAATCTTTATGAACAGAACAAATCCCTCCCTGTGTCCACACTCGGACATCTGGTTACAATGACAGGTAGAGAAGCACACACTATATTTCAGAGAGCTTTGAATCAGTAGACATCGCAACATTCTGACTTTCAAGGTAGGATTACCTGGTCCTATGGACAGGTCAATCTTTGCTGTAGCTATTATCACTGTGATTAAAGCACCTTACATTTGAATAGTCCTTTACTGATTGCAAAGTTCATTTAAATTGAAACTCATAATTATTCAAGGAAAGAGAGAGAATATCATCATCAATTTGCAAATGGAAGGTCTTCTGACTTTACTGATCTCTCCACTATGGACTATTGTGTGACTCCTCTGACCACTGTCAGGGGAAATGTGCATTCTGCTATGTATAAAAGAGTATGTACAGTACATATATGCAAGTTAAATAGCACAATTATAAAGCAAACAATAGCAGACCAATCCCCTGAAAGGTATCCATCTGATTATCCTTGGGAAGACAAGGAAGGGAATTAAGAGTAATCAGTCCTACAGGGTATTAGGCAGGAAGGAAACAAAGATTCTTGGGTTTTGTTTTCTTTTTAAATGGGGAAAAGGCACGAACAGGGAAAAAAAGTCAATGAAAAGGGAGAGACTAAAGCTGTGAACTTCAACATCCACTCTGGTAAGGTTAAAGTAATTTCATTGAGATGTGTTTACTGAGCCCTGTCCACTTATTCAGGTACTACCCAAGATGCTGATGATGATCTTGCCATGTCTCTCCAACCCTGGAGAGCTGAACTCCTTCTTAGAAGTAGCATGCACGGACCTATGCATTTCTAAAATCTCACCGAATTACATTACCACCAAATGATAAAAGAGGTCTTTTACTTCCCCAAAGGAGGGTGCCATGTGCTCCTCTATGCACCACCAGTAAATTCTCACAGCCATCAGTACTTCAAGGAAAAAAGCCAGAGGAGTTGCTTCTTCAAAGACCACAAACTCCTGGGATTGAAAATTTGGAGCCTTTCACTTCACAGTAAGAAATATCTTTCCTACAAGTTTCACTGCAGGACAGGTTGCCATTTCAACCACAGCATTATTTTTGTCACATGTACACAGTTCCTCCAAATTAGAACCTAATTCCATCTTAAAACACTGAGCACATTTCTGAGCTCCATTTTCAACTACTCTTTCAGGAGAAGTTCCTTCTCTACCCACACACTCAGATAACAGCCCTACTTTACACCTCCATGGTTTGTTTTTGGTCCAAAAAAGGCAAGATTTTTATCTTACAGACTCTAGGGGCAAACTATTCTGTTCACTAATGCCTAACTAGTACAATCATTAGTACTATCATGTAACCTAGTTTTATTTTCTCCAGAGCATTTATCTAAAATTATTTATTCAGGGTAACTACTGTATGCCTAGCACAATGAATGAACAGTTAATCAAATATTTGTTGCACTGACCAATATCAAATTAATTAACAATACTCTCCAGGAATCTTCAGTGAGCCTCCCACTCTTCAAGGCATCTCAGAAGACAAGGCTCAATTCCAGAGTGTTTCTTCAACTCTTATGTTTTAAAAAGAGAGAAAAAATCCAAATAGCAAAAACAGGCAAAGCAAAAAAACTGGAAATTTATAAATGAAAAAAGTAGAAATAGCTAATCAATATAAAGGGGAAAGTTTGACCTCACTTGTAATGAAACAAGCATAAATTAAAATAGCGATTTATTGCCCTGGCTGAGAAGCTCAGGTGATTAGTGTCGTCCAGATACACCAAGGTTGTGGGTTTGATCCCTGGTCTCGGCACACACCAGAATCCATCAGTGAAGGCATAAGTAAGTGGAATAACAAATCGATGATTCATTCATTCATTCATTCATTCATTTTCTCATTTTCTTTCACTCTCTCTCTGTCCCCCTTCCCTCTCTCTCAAAATAAATAAATAATGAAATAATGACCTATATGTTTTCACTGCACTGTCCAGGACTCACAGAGTTTAATAACACGACTTCGGAAAGTATAAACTGGCAAAACCTTCCAAAGGTCAATTAAGAAATATACATACTTTTTTTATCATTGTTCAGTTAGTTGTCTGCATTTCCTCCCCACCACTCCTTCCCACCCCAGCCAAACCCACCTCTCTCCCCCTTGCTTCCACCTTCCCCTTTGTTTCTGTCCTTGTGTCCTTTATAGTAGGTTCCTGAAAACCATTTTCCCCACTATCCCCTCCCACCTTCCCTCTGGTTTACTGTCAGACTGTTCTTACTTTCAGTGTCTCTGGTTATATTTTGCTTGCTTTTTTCTTTTGTTGATTATGTTTCAGTTAAAGGTGAGATCATATGGTATTTGGCTTAAAGAAATATACATATACTTTCAAAATACTTTAATTGATTTAGTAATCTGAAATCTAGAAGTTCATATTCCCGAAATTTTATGTTCGTTAAGTGTCCATTACAACATTAAATATAACAGAAAAAAATCTGCTAACAAAGTTCCAACTATGTAAAACATTAAATAAGCTATTCAAATTTAGTAAAATTTCATTAAATGATCATTTATACAAAGAATACTTATGAAAAATAGAATACACTTTGGTATATATTGGTGACCTTCTAAAAAGACATAACAAGGCCCTGGCTGGTGTGGCTCAGTGGATTGAGCACTGGCCTGTGAACTAAAGGGTCTCTGGTTTGATTCCCACTCAGGGCACATGCCTGGGTTTCGGGTCAGGTCCCCAGTAGGGGGCATGTGGGAGGCAACCACACACTGATGTTTCTCTCCTTCTCTTTCTCCCTCCCTTCCCTTCTGTCTAAAAATAAATAAAATCTTTAAAAAAATAACAAAATGAGATACATCAATTTTCTAATAACGAAACATACATAAAGGAAGCTAGAAAGATCAACACCAAAACATTTTTAACCCCTAATTATTGCAGTTAAGTATTTTTCCCTTTATACTCCTTTGTAAATTCAAATTTTCTTGCAATAAACACATATTACTTTTGCATCTGGAAAAATAACATACCACACATGCCATTAGCTAAACTGACTAAAAGGAATAACACTAACTCTAGTAAAACACTGGGCAACTCATTTAAGCTCTCTGGGTCTGTTTTTTCAGAGATAAAATTCAGAAGCTGAGCTAGCTGAGTGGTTTTCAAACTGTGAAATTATTCATGTAAAGTGTGTTGGTACCTGGCCCAAAATGAACACTCTATACATGTTAATGTCGATTATTACTATTAACCAAGGGCTCATAGCAACGACAAATAGAACCTACCAAGGAAGCAGGGGAATTCCAAATCCACAACTCTCATTTCAACCATTTATTTGCCTCTTATGCTTTAAATACTGGACTCCAGGATACCATTTCAATTAAAGAAAAGGGTCTGCTATTTTCAAGTTGTAAAACCAGTTGACTAAATGATCCCTAAAGTCCCTTGCACTATGATGTCATTCTAAATATTACACATCTGTATCTTCATTACTTCAGCAAGTTAGCAATATTCTCAGTGAACAAACACACAAATAATAAAAATCCAAATTAACTGTATTCGGCATGGTTCTAATATACTGCAAAATAGATTGTTTTCCTCCTAACCCATGTTCAAATTATAGATATGAGTCACTAAAATTTTTCTGAAATTACGTCTTACTTGGTATCCTGAAACTCCGAGTCTTTTTATGTAAAGCAAAGTGGTGTACTAAATGAAAAGACCTCTTTTAAGTAATCTTAAAAGTGTGCCTTTTAACTTGAACAGAAAGAGTTCTTTAAAAGCAGTGGGAACTACCTCTCAAATTACTATTCCAAAAGGCCTGGGAAGTAACAGTAACTTATGTAGTCTACCCACTACTAAATCAAGACACTCAAGGACTACATGAAACACTGTATTTATTCACTTGTACTCCTTACCCTCTAAGAACTTCAACAGCAAACTAATACAAATAACTCTAAAACCAGAGAGCCCACCAGATAACCTATGTTCCTGACTTCTAGCTTTGGCAATATTTAATTCTTTGACCTTTTTCCAATTTTACTAATGAGATCCAAGATCGAGAAAATATCAGTTGTTTCCATGACCATCTCTCTAATCAAGGTTCCTATTATTCTTAATAGTAAAAGGTAAGTAACAGGATAATGAAGAAACTACTAGGACAAAGGAAATACAAGGTCAGGGCAACAGTTAACCTGACCTTTGGATCAGACAACTGTTCTCAATCCAGGATGTTACATCCATCTGGATGCAAGTGTGGCTGAGGAAAGAGCACAGGGACTTCGATTTCACCCAGAGTTTAGTTTCAACCCACTAGACACTATTTACGTGTTCTCTTACCTATTTACCTGAGACTATATATATAACCTCACAGTATGTTTACCTCATTTGCAAATAAAGGACAACAATTAACTAGTTCACAGGGCAGTCACTTGAGGCTTAGATAAGAATGAATAATAGGAAAGTCATGGACTGCTTGCTCCCTCCCTACTCCATTATATCTGAAAATTAGACTCTGTGATTTGATTCTTTTTCTTCCCCTAGGAGACAGAAAAATTGCCACAGCAATTCAATAGTGAGAGTGTCCATCCCTCCTAGCAACTAAAAATATGGTCCACCAATCTCAAAAGACCAAAACTATTTTAATATTCTGACCTTTTCACTTGTGTTGACATTTGTACTAACAATATAAAAGGGTACGAAGATATTTCAGTGGTGAGTACAAGTGCTGGTGGTACCTCAGCACCAATCAAGGTAGTGGCCCTAAACTGAGCTGTACTGACAAGGACTCACAGATAAAATAGTGCCAGTTTCACTCAGGTTGTTCTTGAGGAAGCAGTAAACATATAATTAAATATCAGCCCTGTACACATTCTGTCTGATAAAATAAAAAGCACTTCTGCTGTGTATAATGTACACTTCTCAAGGAAAAACACTTGTGCAGTTGTTTTCGCTGTTGAGTAGAACTAAGTTTTCCAGAGAACACCTTTCTTACTTGACTGACAGACAAGCCATGGTTACTCCAAATTGGTAGCAGCAGACATATTTTCAAAATAAATGAAATGAAGCTGTTGCTTTAAAGAACATAGGGCACAGGATGGGTTTAAGGATTTTTTTCCCACATATTTCAGGCAAAGCAACATACTGCAACAGCCTGAAGACAGAAGCATATACAGTCATACCTTGGTACTTGTTGGCTTCAGAGCTATCAAATGCACCTTGACAAGAAAAAAAGGTTCAGTACTCGGCACTTGCTCACCACTCATCACACTTTCTAGAACCTCTATGAGTCATGACTATTACACAGGAGAAAATGTGTCACCAGTGGCCATGTACTTGCCACTCATCAGAATGAATTAACGAGTACTGAGGTACTACGGTATAAGAAATCAGCTTCTATTAAGCCAGGCACTAATGAGATTTTTTGTTTTGCTTAATTTTTCACTTCAAAATGTGCTGTTTATGTTAGCATGCAATGGATTTGCCACTGTTCTCTTAAATAAATTAACATTTTTAAGTTTAATTTCCAATACATTAAGTATCAACAGATTAAAAACTACATTAAAAAAAGTTCTTTGGTCTTCTCAATTATTTTTAAGAGTCTAAGAGTCCTGAGAACAACAAAAAAACAAACAATCCAATTAAAAAATAAGCAGAGGACCTGAACAGACACTTCTCCCAAGAAGACACACAAATGACCAAGAGATCCATAAAAAGATATTCAACTTCACTAGCTATCAAGGAAATGGAAATCAAAACTGCAATGAGATACCACCTCACACCTGTTAGAATGGCCATTCTCAACAAGCAATAACAAGTGTTGGAGAGGTCATAGATAAAAAGGAACCCTTACTCACTGTTGGTAGCAATGTAAACTGGCACAGCCACTATGGAAAACAGTATGGAGGCTCCTCAAAAAATTAAGAAAAGTTACCATATGACCCAGTAATTCTTCTTCTGGGTATCTACCTGAGAATTTTGAAAATATTTATTCATAAAGAGATACATGTACCCTTATGTTCACTGTGAGACAGGACAATTAAGAAGCTAGGAAAATTCCTGGGCAAGTGGAATGGGGAAACTGAGACAAGAAAATTAAACAAGGCCAAACATTTTGAGCAATTAACAGCCAGTTGGTGAATCACAATCATTTTCTTCCCCAACCAAGGACACTTGAGAATAAATGGTTTATCCTCTCCCCCTGAACTAGAGAATACATGGCCTCCCTGGTCATAAACCACAGGTGTCTGGGAAGAGAGGAATGCTAATGCAATTGGAGACACAACTCCAGAACAAAGGCAACCAGCTTAGGAAGAAGCTGCAGGACTTCACTTTCAGCTCCCCCTCCTGAAAGTAACATCATGTCTGCGCTCCCCCTAAGAATTTACCCCTCCCAGATCCCCACATTTCCCCTATATAAACTTGTTTCTGAAAGCTCAAGGTGGATGTTAGTGTTTTTTCCCACCACCTTCTCAGACTGTCGGCCTCTGATATTAATAAAGCACAATTATAATCCAATGTCTGTCTTTGTTTTTTGGCTGAGCAGTGACTGAGGCGGCACAAGCCAGGGGGACTTGGCTGCCTTTTGGTTTCACTGCAGCATTATTCACAGTGGCCACGACATGGAAATGACCAAAGTGTCCTTCAATAGATGATGTGTATATATATGCAACAGAATATGATCAGCCGTAAGAAAAGATGAAATATTTCCATTTGCGACAATACGAATGGATCTTGAGAACATCACACTAAGTAAAATAAGATGGAAAAAGTCAAGAATCAGGATTTCACTCGTATGTGGGCTAGAAATCTGAAAGCAACAAACGAACAAACAAGACCAACAAAAACTCACAGACACAGACAACAGTAAGGTGATTACCAGAGGAAAGGGGGATTGGAGGAGGTGGTAAAGGGGGCCAAATATATGACAGGAGGAGATCTGACTTTGGGTGGTAAACACACAATGCAAAGTACCGATGATGTATCACAGACTTGTACACTTGATACCTATATAATTTTATTAACCAATATCACCCCAATACATTTACTTCTTTTAAAAAGTTCTAAATTACGAGTCCTGAGATCAAAAGGTTTGAGATCACTGTCTATACCATTACCAAGTTCCTTTGGGTTATCTGAATACTTGGAAATGTTACTCAGCACCTGAGCCTTTTATATGTTCATTCTGTCACATTTGTAAAATTAAAGAACTTTACACACTAACCTTACTTTTAATTTACCCTTCAGGTGTCACTACAGTAGCTTAATTAACCTTTTTAACCTCACCACCACGACCACCACCACCACCACCTCCTCCTCCTTAGAGAACAACAAGTAATGCTGTTACCCTCTCAGAGACAAAACTCAAGCACTTTAGAATGCATTCAGTTCCTGGGTTCAAGGACAATATCTCTCAGTCTCTGCTCCTAGACCCCAGTATATGAAATCCTGGCACGGCAGAGCAGGGAGGTATCAGGACTTCACAGGTCCAGTATTTAACCATGTGCTGTACTCCAAATACAGTCACAAATCAAATTATTACAAGTCAACTTATAAAACATTAACTTACATGCATGAGTAAAATTCATGTTTTTAAACAAAACCTAGGCAATATTCTCAAGTAAACCAAGGAGTCAAATCCCAACTAAAATAAACACAAGTCCAAAAGAGTGAAAATGAAATCTGGCATATAAAAAAACTGCTTGATTTACTCAGTATTTCAAAACTGACTGACAGTCAACAGTTTGAAAAAAACCTATGTTCACAATATCACCATTTACATGTCTCTAATTTCTTGAAAATGTTACTAATACACTATTTTAAAATTCTGCACATCCTAATCAAAGGCTTAATTTAATACTACAAGTGTCCTTTTCAATATAGCAGAGTTATAATCAAAATAAAATTATTTGCTATTAAACATTAGTCACTGAGAATATAGGGGTTTCAGTACAACAGCCTCCAGGCATTTATGGCTTTACACACATTTTTTTTCATTATTGCTAACATTCATAAGCAATATTATTAAAGCTTAAAATTACTTTCCTCTCTTCTACATTCTTGAAACTTATTTAAGAAACATATTAATGATTAACAAGCTTTAGTTTTTACTTTAAACATCCACTCTTAAATGTAATCCAGGAAGGGGGATGGAAGGAGGGAATAGCATGGGTTGCTTTTAAAAATTTTTTCCAGTTACTTTTCCAAATAATCAAGAGGTCTTTTTCTAGTAATCTAGTTCATAAAATCTTTAGTTATATTTTCTTTTGAGCTGCACTATTGTCTATAGGTTCGTTTGCTGTATATATAAGGCAAATTAATTTTCAAAAGAGTAAAAGCAACAACTATGCTTTAGAATACACAAACACACATTCTTTCTCTCACTCACAATCACACAAACACCCACACATATCCCTAACAAGGGACAAGAATAAACCTTGGAAGCCAACATTCATATTTTGCTCAGCACTTCTCACACCTTAATTTTTCTAACACAAAAATTGTGCTAATTTAATCACTGGTAAAAGAAAAATGGGAGTTATACATGCAAAATGTTAATGTTAAATACAAAACAAATTTATCAATATGCTTTTAGTGTTTTGCATTTTAAAAAATATTAGTTTATTCTGAAATTTATTCACAAGATAATTATTAATAAGTTTTCAGAAAAAGCAACCAGTAAGCCCACTTCCACCATACTGAACTAACAGGCTAACAAAACAGATCTTATAGCAGGACTCAAATGCCAAAATAAAATCAGTAATAATTTAACCACTTACTTTAAAATAAGGTTATATTTATAGAGCTAATTTTGCATTCAAATGACAGATCCCTATTTACCACCAAAAGCCAGACCATGACCCACCCCAAATACCTTCTCATACAATTCTTTCTTAGTAAATTTTCAGTAAACCCATACACATATACACAGAAGTTAAAAGTTAACCTACCAAGACCATTCAAGGAAGAAAGAATAGTCTCTTCAATAAATGGTGCTGGGGCAAAGAATACCCACATTTCAAAACATTTACGCTGAACTTACACCTTGCTTAGAGTATAAATAGTGACTCAAAATGGATTAACAACCTAAACATAAGAGCTAAAACCATAAAGCTCTAAGAAAATACAGGGGTAGCCCTGGCTGGTGTGGCTCAGTGGATTGAGTCTCAGCCTGCGAACCAAAGGGTCACTGGTTCAATTCCCAGTCAGAGTACATGCCTGGGTTGTGGGCCGGGTCCCCAGTAGGAGGCACTCAAGAGGCAATCATACTGATGTTTCTCTCCCTCTCTTTCTCCGTTCCCATCAAGAAAGAAAGATTGAAAAGAGAGAGAGAAAGATTGAAAAGAAAAAAGAAAAAGAAAAAGAAGAGAAGAGAGGAGAAGAGAAGAGAAGAGAAGAGAAGAGAAGAGAAGAGAAGAGAAGAGAAGAGAAGAGAAGAAGAAAGAAAATAAAAAGATTGAGGTCTTGAATCTGGCATCAGGTTTTAAGATTATTCAAACAAAAGCCTGTACAACAAAAGAAAAAACACCAAATCAATTAAACTTAATCAAAATTAAAAAATGTCTGCAGCAAAGGGTATTATAAAGTGAAAGACAACCTTAAGGAGAGAAAAATATTAATAAATTATATTATCTGTAAGGGTCTAGTACCTAGATTACATAACACAATCAGCAACAAAAAGACAATACAATTTAAAATTGGTCATCTAATTTAAATAGACATTTCACCAAATATATGTAAATGGCCAACGAGTATATGAAAAGATGCTCAGCATCATTAATCATTAAGAGAATGAAAATAAAAACCAAAATAAGGTATCACTTCACACCCACCAGGACAGCTATAACTTTAAACAGGAGAAAGAAAAGAAAAAAATGAAACTAGCAAGTGCTGGCAAAAATGTGGAGAAACCTCAGGCCTTGCTGGAGGGAATATCAAATAGTTTTGCCTTGGGAAAAACAGTTTGGTGGTTCCTCAAAAACTGAAATGTAGCATTATAATATGACTTAGCCCTTCAACTCCTAGGTATATCACCAAAAGAAGTGAAAACTGGTACTCAAATACATACATACATGTTCATAGCATTATTCACAACAGCCAAAAAACGTAAACAACCTAAATCTCTATCAATAGAGAAATGGATAAATTGTGACATATACATATAATGTGTTATCACTCAGCCATAAAAGAAATGAAGCACTGATCCATCCTATAACTGGATAAACCTCAGAAACATGCAAAGTAAAAAGCAGCCAGACACAAACAGTTACATACTGAGCAACTCCACTACATAAAATATCCAAAATAGGTAAATCCACAGAGACGAAATGCAGATCGGTGGTATACCACCAGGGCTTGGAAGGGCAATGGGAAGTGACCACATAATAGATAAGGGGTTTCTTTTGGGGTGATGAAACATTTTGGAAATAGAACTGGTGGCTGCACAACATTGTGAATGTGCTAACTGCCAGTAAACTGTTTACTTTAAAGTGATTAGTTTTGTTGTATAAATTTCATATTTAAAAAAATATGCACAGGTGTCTCCTTTGCTGGGCTATATATATATATATCTATTTCAGCCAAGAATATGCTCTGCCCCACTCAGTGGTCCCCTCTTAGAGCTCTGGCTCACAGCCTCAATGCAGCCAGAGATAAAACCATGGGTCAAAAATGACCCATGAAAAAGAAAAAAAAAAGCCAGTAAGAATATGCATTTACATAAACACTGAAATTTTAAGAAAAAAGCTAAAGAAAAGTATGCACTATACACTAAAATGTCCTTAACAAAATTCATAAACAAATGAAGGTGAAGCCTTCTGTGAACACAGGCAGTGACAAATACTTAAGTCTGCATTACTACCAACGTTAGAAAATGTCAAGCAGAATCAACTTTCCCCTGAAAGTTTCAAACTTCAAACCACAAGGCATAACTAACTGCACAGAAATTTCTCTGCAACATCTACCCATATTTCATATTTGAAACATTGCAGACAGTCCATTACTTTTTCAAGGGCTAAATCTTAATGCAAATAAAATTATAATACCAGGACTGTTCAGAATGTTAAGAACAATGAAGTCTGTTACAATATAACTTACTCAGCAACAAAATGCACAAGATGCTACATAATAACACAGAACATACAGGAACAGTGTTTCTTGCCTTTAGAGTGAATATTTTAAGGAAAAAATGGAACATTGTACATTAATTTCCAAAAAGTAAAAACATATCTATAGTATATATAATATTATATGGCTGTATCTTTAACACTATAGTACTGATTTGAGGAGACATCACTCACACCTTCCCCTTGGTGGAACCAAGCTAACCAGCTAGGTAAGCTTTTTTCCAAGATAAGAAATGCCAACTCCCGTGGCCCTGTGAACCAAAGCGTCACTGGTTCAATTCCCAGTCAGGACACATGCCTGGGTTGCAGGCCAGGTCCCCAGTAGTGGGGGGTGAGAGGCCAACCACACATTGATGTTTTCATTCCCTCCCTTTCTCCCTTCCCCTCTCTCTAAAAATAAATAAAATCTTAAAAAAAAAAGAAATGCCAACTCCAATAAGAACAATTAATACAAATTTTTATAAGAATTCAAACTGTCTTTCCTTCAAAGTACTGGGTTGGCCAAAAAGTTCGTTTAGTTTTTTCTGTACAATGGCTCTAGTCGTGCCTAGTTGTCTTTAACTTCATTCGAAACAATTTTGTTAGATTGTGTGGTGACAGCTATCATATCAGAGTACATTTTTTAAAAATTTACCAAAATTGGTGACTTTTTGTGTGTAGCCATTTTAATATGGAAGATGGAAGAAAATAAGCAACATTTTTGGCATTTCATGCTTTATCATTTCAAGAAAGATAAAAACACAACTGGAACACAACAAAAGATTTGTGCAGTGTATGGAGAAGGTGTGTGACTGATCAGACGTGTTAAAAGTGGTTTGAGAAGTATGTTTGGTAACTACTGACATTCTGGCCAAATATTTCTTTGCTGTGGGGCTGTCTTATGCATTGGAAGATATTTAGCAACATCTTTGGCCTCTTCCCACTAGAAGCCAATAGTGGGAGATAGCTGACATACTCAAAATATCCAAATCAATAAAGTTATTGGTGAAAACAAAAAAATGTGTCTTTTCTGGAAAAAAGCCATATGGACTCTTTGGCCAACACAATACTTTGACCAAATGACTCCTAACTGAAAAACCAATCAATATTCAGCATGAATAAGCAAGGCTGGTACACCCTTTGACTGGTGGGGA
The DNA here is from genome assembly GCF_019186645.2 of Phyllostomus hastatus. Taxonomy (NCBI): domain Eukaryota; kingdom Metazoa; phylum Chordata; class Mammalia; order Chiroptera; family Phyllostomidae; genus Phyllostomus; species Phyllostomus hastatus. The sequence continues at coordinate 47,248,808 of NW_025334041.1, forward strand.
AGGGAATGCTACCAACATTTATTGGTTACATCCATCAGATATCATGCCTGTAGTTTTCACATCTGTTACCAATTATTACCCAACAATCACATTACTACTATTGTAAAGTCTACCATGTACACTTAAGTAGGTATATTAGGAAGTTTAACTGAAGCTAATTACCAGTAACAATTACTTACAGGCGGTTCCATTCAATCAAGACTTATAAATCCCAACTATATAGCCTTACAAAAGGGCAGTTGTCAACATCCCTACATACATTGTACTAATGTGATAATCAAGTGATCCATATCTTCATCCAAGTCAATGATAAAAGCATTTAACAAAATGGGAACAAAAACAAAGTACTTCATCTCACCACTAACAGACTCTTCAGAAGTTAGTGATTAAATCATTAATACTTTTGGAGAACAGGTATGAAAAAGTATGTAGGTATGTAATTACATGAACATTTCTCCAGCTCTTCAACAAAATGCCATGAGAGTCTATCACATGCTGAAAGCAAGAGCTGGTATGGCTAAAGCAGTATGTTGGTCCCCCAAAACAGAATCTCTGCTCTCCCCTCTGGACACCTCTTCACACTGATCAAACTTTTAACAACCCACACCAGGTCACCCATTAGAAAAATCCTATCTTCACACTTCTTGGGTTCTGACTCCTATGGCAGCTGCCATGCCCTGCCAACACAGACACTCTGTCTCAGGCCACCTTCCTCATCCTACTCCTACTCACACATTCTGCTCTGGGTCATGACAGTCGTTCCCCCTCGCCCCCCCCCCCCCGCAACCAATGAGTGTCTACCTTGCTCAGCTTTAAGACCAAATTGTTCAGGAAGAGAGGGAAGGATCACTTCTAAATGAGCACAGATTATTTCATTCCTTTGCTCACAAGTCTCCAATAACATTTTAATCTTTCTCAGAATAAAATCCAAACTCTCTTCCATGGCCCACTAGATCCTATAAATCTGTCCCTACCTGTCTACATCACTTAAAGTGATCTATGCTTACTGGCTTTTGATTTTGGTTTTCAAACATACTAAACTCTCTCTCACCTCAGGGTCTTGACAATCTGTGTTTCATTGCTTTGAAAGCTCTCCCACTTTCCCAAATCTACAAGGTCTCAGTTCAACATTATTTCCTTAGAGACTTTTCCCAGTCCCTTCCCCACCCACCATCCCCTCATCCCTATCTATCTCCTTGCCTTTATCTTCTTTACAACACTTAGGACTATCTGATATCATAATAATATGTACTTATTTATAACACACAAGGACAGAACACTTTATTACTGTATCCTCATAGCTGCAAGAGTACTTAGCACAAAGGAGGCACTGAATGTCTGCATAATGGCTGAATTCTTCAAGAACCCATCTTGGTGACACGAAATCAATTAATCATAATGACACAGGGCTCTAAAGGATACTATTAACTTGCAGTAATTCTGAGCAGTGTTCATGTTAGGTTTACCTTCTCTTTTTCACAGATAGACAAGGCTCAGAAAAGTGTAACGATTTGCCCAACATTACACAGCCATAATTGACAAAATCAAGATTGGAACTCAGACCTGGGAAGTACTGGGTTGGCCCAAAAGTTTGTTCAGTTTTCCCATAACATGGCTCTAGTAGCGCTTACTTGTCTTTAACTTCATTAGAAACAATTTTGTTAGACTGTATTGTGATAGCTGTCATATCAGTGTGCATTTTTAAAAAACTTATTGAAACTGGTAAATTTTTGTGTAGCCATTTTAATATCAAAAATAGAAGAAACTACACCACATTTTCAGCATATTATGCTTTATCATTTCAAGAAAGGTAAAAACACAACTAAAATACACACAAAAAAGATATGTGCAGTGTATAGAGAAGGTGCTGTGACTGATCAAACATGTCAGAAGTGGATTGCGAAGTTTCATGCTGAAGACTTCTTGCTGGACGACAACACTCCATGGTCAGGTAGACCAGCCGAAGTTGATAGTGATCAAGTTGAGCCATTAATTGAGAACAATCAATGATATACCACACACAAGATAGCTGACATACTCAAAATATCCAAATCAATAACATTACTGGTGAAATTGAAAACTGTGCCTTTTATTTTAGAGAGAAAACTACAGACTTTTTGGTCAACCTAATACTGTTACACCATGCAAGGCCCTCTGCGTGTACACCACAAGTCAATCACCCTCATAATCCCCAACATCCTTCCCTTCAACTTCCAGAATTACTGGAATGTTTCAAAAAAAAAAAAACAGCTAGAGGTACATAAATACTATAATTTCCAGCCCTACCTACAAATTTATGTCTTACTGAAAGCATAATGCATGCACCTCCTACCATCTGTTTCTGTTACAGTGTGGACTAGAGATGTTTAATAAATTTTTTTTTTTTAGTGAGAGGGGAAAGGAAGGAGAAAGACAGGGAGAGAAACATCAATGTGAGACAAACATTAACTGGCTGCCTTCCATATGAGTACCCACTAGGGGCTGAACCAGCAAACCACCAGATATGTGCCCTGACCAAGAACTGAACTGTTGGTCTGCTTTGCAGGACAACACCTAACCGCCTGAGCCAAAACAGTTATGGCAAAAATGTTTACATTTTTACATAGTTGGGAGAAAAAAATCAAAAGAATAATATTTTATGACATTAAAAATTTGAAGTTTGGTGTCCACAAAGTCTGACTGAAACACCATCACACTTGTTCATTTCTTTACTATCCATGGCTGCTTTTGCTCCACAACGGCAGGGTTGTAACAGTTGAGAAAGGGATCATGTGGCCTAGAAAGCCTGAAATATTATAGGTTCCTTACAGAAAAATTTTGTCAACCATTGCCATAATGTCCTGATTTTGCACCTCTCCCCAACATCTTAACCTCCAAGAAACATTCCCTGACCTTCATCCTGCCAAGTTTGGATAAGGTTTTCCTATAGCACTCGATTCTTCTGCAATCACTTTGCATCCACTTTAAGATGCTTAATTGTCTGTTACACACCCAACTCCCCAACTAGATTACAAGATGATGGAGAGTGAGGCCCACAATGGCTTGTTCATCATCACATTCCCAGTCCCTAGCAATGCACATCTATAGTAGGTACCCAATACTTATGAATGAATGAAAAGGACAGAAGTACAGAATTTGGATGAGCTCATCTAAACAAGTCTCAAATTTACAAGAGCTTCTTCTAGAAGACACCAGAAACACCGATTATCAGACTTCCAAAGGAGACTTACAAATGACTCTCTCTTGGCTCATTCCAGTCATAAACCCCAACATCATACAAAATGGATAAGGGCAGGACAGCAGAATTGGGGAGTGGGAGAGGAGGGGGCTTTATATTCATCTGCAACCAACTAACCAAATGTATTAACAACAATAACAAAAGCAGAAACAATTTAGAATCCCAGGCTCAGATATAAGTTCACATAATACAAATTTACAGGATGGGCTACTCCCCAGTTTCAACCACCCCCTACAAAAAATTGTTGTCTTCCACAATGCCCACAATATGTAAAGATTTTCATGTCATGCTGCCTATTAGTCATCTAATTTATTCACTCACCTTACAAGAAATATCTTTTAAAAATACAAATAGATCTAAAAAGCTAAAGAAAATAAAATCTCATGCATTAATATGGACTAAATAAAGTAGTTCTAATAAGAGGGGAAAAAAAGAGTTGGCATTTTAAGATGAAGTCCTCAAGGACTGAGGCAGACTTAGATAAGATTCTGTACCAGGGAGTTGGGTTATAGGAAATAACCTAACTCTAGGGAAAACTGAACACTGAGAGGAGGGAGGAAGGAGAAAAGGAGGGAAGGCAGGAGGGAGGGAAAACAGGAAAGAGAAGACATACACATGTATCAACAATATGTGGTACAGGAAAACTTTCACAAACAGTATTATGTTTTTATCATTCATCAAACCTTCTGGTGCAATGTTGTCTACTTGATATGACCAATGACTCTAATGCATTTATAACATTACAACCTATGAATACAATACCCACTGATAAACACTGGTTTTTCCCAATTTTTTCTATCACACAGTGCTACAAAGTTTCTGGGATTTTTTTTAAGTGTAAGCTTATTTTTATTTAGATAAATAATATTACTTATAAACCAGAAGATTATTAAACTTATACTAAAGCAAGGCAAAAATAATGCCCCAAATAATGATTATTTGTCTACAACAAATCACTTGGCTTTTAACTACAACTACAAATTAATCATCCAACTATCAAAACAGAGATCCAAATGGCAGCGGATTAGGTGTAAACTGCACTAACCTCCTTCTAGGGCCAGATGGAATTACAACTAAATTAACAAAAATGATCCTGAATAGCCAACTGAACACTAGCTGGAGAGAAGGGTTATAACCAAGGACTTACAGAAGAAGCCACATCAAGACTGGCAAAAGTGCAGAGGCACGAGAGCACTGACTGGGTTCCCATAGGCAGCTGAAGTTCCAGAGGGCTATTTCAGTGAGGGGGGTAGGAAGGGGTGGGGGGTGGCATTACCACTAAGAAGTGTGGGGTCTAACCCCCAAGCTAGGCTCCCTAACCTAGAGCACCAGAACTTCTAAAGGTGCCCACTTAACATCCCAGCTGTGAAAAGCAGTGGGGTTTCTGTCCACCAGAGACAGCTAGAGATGCAGCCACCACTTAAAGGGCCAAAGCATAGAATTTTGTGTACAGCCACTCACCCGGGGCTCCAGTGGAGAGATGGAAGAACAGACTATAACCACATGAAAAGAGTCTGTGATTGTGTTTCGGGAAGAGAGCTGAAGGTCAGCTGCCAGGATCCCTGTGCGCGGTCACTTCCCCATACTACAGAAGCTATCTTTCTCAGGAAGAGCACTCCCCTCACCAAGGCACCAGCGTGAAGGGAAGGAATAGCTCCTTTGGTCGAGCTAACCCTCTCATCCCACCCTGTGGAGCTTCAGCTCTGCTAAGGAGTACAGCTAGAAGCTCTTTCAGTAATTAAACCTGACAGCCTCCAAGAGCAGATGGATCTCTGGGTTCTTCGAGACTATTGCTGACCTGCCCCCTGGGAGCAGTGCTTGGTAATTGCCAGCCTAGGTACATAAGTAGGCCATATCCACACACACCCAGGCCCAGCAGAGGGAGCCACAAGCTGTGGATCACTGATAGCTCCAAACAGGTTGTCCAGGGACAATCACAGGCAGTGTCTGACACAGGCCTGCAATAGAGTCTTTGCAGATTTACCTAATACATAGAAATAAACACAAAAAGGCAGCCAAAATGGGGAGACAAAGAAACAAACCCCAAATGAAAGAACAAGAGAATTCTCCAGAAGAAAAGCTAAACGAAATGAAGGCAAGCAATCCATCAGATATAAAGTTCAAAGTAATAATAATAATAATGATGCTCAACAATATGAAAAAGGACATAGAAACCATTAAAAAGGACATGTCAAAAATAATGACTACAATATGTGAAATAATACACTAGAAGGAATAAACAGTAGGTTAGATGAAGTAGAGGATCAAATTAGAAATTTGGAAGAAAAAGCAGAAAAAAAAAATACCCATCAGAACAGCAAAAAGAGAAAAGAATTTTAAAAATAGGATATTTTAAGGGACCTTTGGGACAATATGAAGCACAACAAAATCTGCATAATGGGGTAACAGAAGGAAAATAGAGAGCAAGAGATTGAGAACCTATTTGATGAAATAATGACCAAAAATTTCCCTAATTGTGAAGGAAAAAGACACAAAAGTCCAGGAAGCACAGAGAGTCCCAAAGGAGATGGACCCAAAGAGTCCCACTCCAAGACACATCATAATGAAAATGGCAAAGCTTAAAGACAAGGAGAGATTCATAAAAGCTGCAGGAGAAAGGCACTTAGTTACCTATAAGGGAACTCCTTTATCAGAAATCAGTCTGTCATCTGATTTCTCAACAGAAACATTTTAAGACAAAGGGATTAGAATTAAATATTAAAAGTGATGAAGAGTAAGGACCTACAACAAAGGCTACTTTACCTAGCAAGGCTGTCATTTAAAAGCGAAGGAGAGATAAAGAGCTTCCCAAAAAATACAATTAAAAAAAAAAAGCCTTCCAGACTAGAGAAATAAAACTGTCATTATTTGCAGATGACATGATACTGTATAGAGAGAACCCTAAAAAGTCCACCAAAAAAACTACTAAAACTGATCAATGAATTTAGTAAAGTAGTAGGACACAAAACTGATATCCAGAAATCAGGTGTATTTTTATATGCCAATAATGAACAATCAGAAAGGGTGGTTAAGAAAACAATCCCATTCACAACTGCTTCAAAAAGAATAAAATACGCAGGAATAAATTTAATCAAGAATGTAAAAGACCTATACTCGGAAAATTCTAAGACACTGAAGAAAGAAACTGAAGAGGATATAAACAAGTGGAAGCACATACAGTGTGTTCATGGGTAGGAAGAATTAACATTATTAAAATGGCCATACTACCCAAAGCAATCTACAGATTCAATACAATTTCTATCAAGATACCAACGGCATATTTCACAGAACTAGAACAAATATTCCAAAAATTTATATGGAACCACAAAAAGACCTTGAATAGCAACAGCAATCTTGAGAAAGAAGAACAAAATTGGAGGAATCACACTATCTAATATCAAAATATCTATAAGGCCTTGGTAATCAAAACAGCATGGTACTGGCATAAAAGCAGAAACACAGATTAATGAAACAAAATAGAGAGCCCCAAAATAAACCCATGCCTTTATAGTCAATTAATATTTGACAAAGGAGGCGAAAATATACAACAGACTAAAGATAGTTTATTCAATAAACAGTGTTGGGAAAATTGGATAGATATGTGCAGAAAAATGAAATTAGGCCACCTTCTCATGCCGCAAGAATAAACTCAAAATGTATTAAAGACTTAAATGTTACACTCAAAATCACAGAAAGCCTAGAAGAAAAAATAGGAAGTAAAATCTTGGACATTTCTTGTAGCAACATTTTTTCTGATGTATCTCCTCAGACTAAAAATACGAAAGAAAAAGTAAACAAATGGAACTGCATCAAACTAAAAAGTTTTTGCACAGCAAAGGAAGTCATCAACAAAATAAAAAGACAACGCACTGAATGGGAGAACATATTCAATGGTACATCTGATAAGGAGTTAATATCCAAAATTTATAAAGAACTTTTAAAACTCAACACCAAAAAAAAACAATCCAATTAAAAAATGGGCAAAGGGCCTGAACAGACACTTCTCCAAAGAGGACATACAGCTGCCAATAGACATATGAAAAGATGCTCAACATCACTATCACAGAAATGCAAATTAAAATCACGATCAGATACCACCACACACCAGTCAGAATGGTTATCATCAATAAATCAACAAACAAGTGTTGGTGAAGATGTGGAGAAAGAGGAACCTTCATGCACTGCTGGTGGAAATGCAGATTGGTGCAGCCACTGTGGAAAGCTCTATGGAGTTACCTCAAAAAATTAAAATGGAACTGCCTTATGACCCAGCAATTCCACTTCTGGGAATTTATCCAAAGAAATCTGAAACACTAATTAGAAAGAATATATACACCCCTGTGTTCACTGCAGTGTTATTTGTAATAGCCAAGATTTGGAAGCAGCCCAAGTGTCCATCAGAAGATGAATGGAAAAAACAGCTATGGTACATTTACACTGTGAAATTAGTACTCAAGTGTAAGAGAGAGAGACAGAGAGAGACAGAGAGACAGGGAGAGAGAGAGAGAGATGGAGAGAGAGAGAAAGGAAGGAGAAAAGGGAGGAAGGGAGGAAGGGAGGGCAGGAAAAGAGAAAAAAACATTTTAACATTTGAGACAGGAGACAGCATGGATGGACCTGGAGAACATTATACTAAGTGAAATAAGCCAATCAGAGAAAGACAAATACCATATGATTTCACTCATGTGAAATCTAATGAACTGAACAAACAAGCAAAATAAAGACAGACTCACAGATACAGAGTAGGCTGACAGCCCCAGGGGGTGGGGGGGGGGAGGAGTGGGTGTTGAAGGGAGTGCAAGGATACAGCAAAAAAAAAAAAAAAAAAGAAAGAAAGAAAGAAACAAAAGAGAAAGGAAAAAACTCATTAAAAGGGACAATAGTGTGATGACCATGGGGGAGCGGGTGGAGGAGGCTATAGGAGAATAAATGGTAAAGTAAAAAACACAATAAAAATACTGTAAAAACTCCATCACAGCTTTAAAATGAACTATAATAATCATATAAAAATAAAAATTGTATCAATTTTTCAGGTTAAGACGAATATATAAAGGACATAAACACAAAATGTTTATTTTTGGAAGAAATCAAATGTACCCTGTTTATGACTTATACTATTTTTCCTGAAATGTTCTTAAAAATAAATTCAGATACTGATTTGTTGCCACCTACTGGTTAAATTCATATTTGAATATTATTTCATATCTAATATTTACTACAGTTCACATAAAACGGAGTGGAAAATATCTTAGTAATGCTCTTTATGAAAATTTTACTAAACTACTTTGATAAATTCAGCCTTGGAGAAGTTTTTAAAGCTACAGCATGTTAATGCTATCTTGACTTTTAACAATATCCTCACATAAAAATTTACATTAGTGACCCCGGATGGTGTGGCTCAGTGAACTGAGCACCAGCCTGTGAACCAAAAGGTCACTAGTTCAATAATACCCAGTCAGGGTATATGCCTGGGTTGCAGCCAGGTCCCCCGCTGGGAGTGTGCAAGGGGCAACCGATCGATGTCTCTCTTGCACACTGATGTTTCTCTCCCTCTCTCTCTGCCTTCCCCATGTCTCAATAAACAAATAACTAAAATCCTTTAAAAAATGGTTAAAAAGTTTTTCATTAGTGTATTGGAACTGTTTTAAAACTAAAATACCATCATAATTTGTGAGAAATATAGTTTTATTTAATTAACTTCAAAATTTTTTTTATAATCAAATATTTATTGTGCCAGTTCTCCCAAATATTGGGATTATAGAGCTTAGAGTATTGCCATCTTTTTACAAAATAAAAAAATTCCATGTATCATTTATTTCGCATTTTAAATGTTACTCTACAGCAGTCCCTACTCCTTACTCCTTTTTTTTAACACACAATTCATTCAGGTTCATTGTCCCATTCCACTGGTTTTTAAAACCAAATTTAAAAAGCAAAATAAACAAATGTAACACATGGACTTGTTTTTGGATCCCAATTCTAACAAATCAGCAATAAAAAGTAACTGAAGAAATGTACATATACACTGGGTTTTAGATGACAAAAAAATTTGTTAATTTTATTAGACATAATGCATTGTGGTATAAGAAAATATACACAGTGATTGATTGCTACAGACTGATTGTGTGCCCCCACATTGAAGCCCTAATCCCCACTGTGATGGTATTTGGAGATGGGGCCTTTGGTAAGTAATCTGGTTTGGAGGAGGTCATGGGCAGCCTTATGATGGTATTACTACCCTTTCAAGAAGAGAGATCAAAGAACTTAACTATCTCACTTTCCAAGGTAGACTCAGCATGAAGTAGGCCATCTGCAAGCTAGGAAGAGGGCCTTCACCAGAGCCCAACCAATTTGGCACCCCGATCTTGGACTTCAAGCCTCCAGAACTCTGAAGAAAGAAGTGTATTTCTATTGTTTAAGACACCCAGTTATCATTATTTTGTTATAGCAGCCTGGGCTGCGACGGTAAATAAGGATGAAATAATATATCTGCTCTTAAATATATTCACAAAAAAGGGAAACAGACACAAAAAATTGAGCTAATTTTAATCACTGAATTAAGTGACAGGTACTTGAAATTTATTATGCTATCAGCTCAACCTCTAACTTTGAAATTTCTCATAATTAAAAAAAAACCCTTTAAATCTAATTACTATAACCAAAACATGAAAATAAGTTTTTACTTAAGATAAACAAAGTACTAATCTAATATTATTATGAGGCAAAAGTAAATGACTTGAAATTTTATCTTTGAATAAATTGTTACAAGATTTTTAAAGTGATCTGTCTCACCTAAGAGTCTCAGGGACTGACATTAACCAACCACTCATGTTCTAATTAAGTAAATTGTCCAACTTATCTGCTTAAATGTCCTCAATCACAAAAAAGAATTATTATTTTTGGATCCTACTGTATATAGGATTTTTTTAAAGATTTTATTTATTTATTTTTAGAGAGGGAAGGGAGGGAGAGAGAGAGAGAGAGAAACATCAATGTGCAGTTGCCGGGGGTCATGGCCTGCAACCCAGGCATGTACCCTGACTGGGAATCGAACCTGCGACACTTTGGTTCACAGCCCGCGCTCAATCCACTGAGCTACGCCAGCCAGGGTAGGATTTTTTAAATTACATATCCAATAGGTTATTGCTGAAATTTTTCAATTTTTTTGTTTGGAACAGTTCACTCTTTTAAACTCTACTTGATTATAATAATTTTCAAAATAGTCTTGGATTTTGCAAGTAGTCTATCATCTGAAAATAATACCTTTGCTTCCTTCTAATTTGTATAAGTTCTGTTTTAGTTTTCTTGTCAGACTGCACTAACATTTCTAGAATAACACTACACAACAATGAAGAACAGTCAACCATATCTTGTTCCTGATTTTAATGGGAATGGTAACATTTATAACATTTACCATGATCACAGCTATCATGTCAAGACTCATTTTTTCTTAATGATTTTAAGAAAGTGTCTTTGTATTCCTATTTTACAAAGAATTTTCAACAGAGACATATTCAAACTTGCTCCTCCACTCCATTCTTGCATTAATTAGTCATGGAAGTCCTGTTCGCCAACAAAAACTAGTAAGTGTAATTTTATCTTTTAGTAAAAAGATTTCAGACAACTTTTGGGGATCTTCAGGTTTATTTCAGTCACATAAAATGATATTTTTAGACCAGATTTATACTCCCAAAATAGCCCTTCACTAGAAAGAAAAGCAAAGAAATATAATGGAAACCCAGATAAAATAATATGTATAAAAAGTCCATACATATCAGTTTTTAAAACAATTCTGAGCCCTTAGCCTAAGCTACTTGGGAGAAAGGTTAAACATTAATGTGTTATAACCAACTTCATTCGGGGAAAAAAAGGAGGAGAAAAGTTAGAAAGTTACAGGGGAGCTCACAGAACTAAAGGGAAGGCTAAATATCTAGGGATAAAAAGGTTAGGAAGTAAGCATCCTGGACAACCTCCAAGCCTCATTTGGCCCCTGTTCCTGGAGGGCAGTTCTTCAGTCACTTGGCACAGGATTCAAATTCCAGGAAGGAAATGTCACATTTAGATTGTCAGGTATCTGCCTCTGGACTAAGGAAGCACAGAGGATACCCTGCATCCCTCTACTGGCACTTCCCCTAGCATTCTCAATACTGCAGGATTCAGAAAAATGAAATTAGGGTGTTCTATTCAAAAGATAATGAATGATGAACAGCAAAGAAACAACACAGCTCCCAAGCAAAGTGAAGTCTGTACTTTGAAACACATGACTTTTCTAACTCATATTCAGGAAATCAAAAACCTTTGACATAAAGCAATAAAACCACATAAGAAATATGTAACACAGGAGAAAGTACATAGCAGTCCAATTTCTTTTTTTCTTAATTATGAAGGGTCTTTTTATATTATGAGATGGAAAGAGAACCAAAGACAGAAACAGAAAGAAATTATACAGAAAACTGTGTAGAAAATATTAGAAAGTTATGGAAAGAACCAGAAAAAAGATACCCAGGAAATAAAGAATTCCAAAAAGAACCTTGTGGTCTACTGTGTCAAGTGTTGCTGGAAGGTCAAATTAGCTAAGAACTTAAAAATTCATTAAATTTAGTAATTAAGAGGGTTTTTTGACCTTCAGAGTTAATAAACTATAAGTTAAGCTATAAGTTAAGTTATAAGTTAAGCTATTAATTGGTCAAACTATAAGTTTGACCAACTAATTATTTTTTATATAACAACCACATAAAGCACTTACTATCTCCCAGGAGCTGTTCTAAAAGCTTTACAAATACTAACACATTTAATCTTTACAATAACCCATAAAGTAAGAATAGTATGATTCCCTTTTTACAGGTATGGAAATGTGGGCACAGAAGTGCCAAAAATTTGCTGAAGAACACATAGCTAGCAAATAATGGAACTACATTCAAAACCAGGCAGTCTGACCCTAGAATTCACTCTTTTAACCACTGCTTATACAAAGTAAAAATAGAGTGAGATTTTTTGTAAATGGCAGCAATTTAATTAAACCTGGTTATGGATATGAGAAAGGAGCTAGAGAAAAGAAAGGCATTAAAAATAAAAGAAAGATAACAGTCAATGAACACATTCCCTATCCCAGAGGCAATAGAAAAGATGGACTTAAGAGTGCAACTGGAGACACTCCCGGTCAAGATGGTGGCGTAGGTAAACACGGCTGCCTTCTCACACAGGCAATCAAAATTAAAACTAAACTATGGAACAACCATCACTCAGAACTGTCAGAAACTGAGCTGAATGGAAGTTTTACAAGTACAGAATTAAAGAAGAAACCACATCAAGACTGGTAGTAGGGGCAGAGATGCAGAACAGGCTGGTCTCACACCCACATGTGGTGGATAAAAATCAGCAGGGGTATCTCAGGAGCAAGGGGCTGTAGCCTCACACCAGGCCCAGCAGCCCAGGGTTGCAGTGACAAGGTAAGTCTCCATAACTTCTGGCTGTAAAACTCAATGGAGATTGAGGTTGAGGAAAACAGAAACTTCTGGAATCCCAGGCAATACTTCTTAAAGGGCACACACACAGACTTACTTGGACTCACTCCCTCTGAACCCAGCACCAGGGCAGGAGATTGAAAGGCATCAGAGACATATGGGAAGGAACTGAATTATCCAGCATCAGGGCAAGAGCTTGGGGTCAGCTTTCTCCCAGACAGAAAGGCAGGCAGAGACCACTGTTCTTTTTCTGAGCCCTCCTCCCACATGGCCAGCAGGCAGGCACCATATATGAGTCTCCGTCAACTTACCTCACACTGTTTGGCCCACCCTGGTGATTCCCTGAGGCCATGTCCCATTCTGATGCCCTACTCCTCCCAACTTCCAGGATAACCCAAGCTGTTTCTTGTGGTCTTTCCATACAAATGCCTTGTCTTGGCCCATGCTTCAGATTTTCCTAATTTCTCTCAAAACAAGAAGCACCTGACCTCAGTGAGCCCTGTATCTCTCACTTAAGTACCCCAGGCCTGGCACTAGCAGCACTCAGTTCACAGCTTGGCCTCTCCTGGGCAAGAGAAAGGCAGTTTGTTACCTACAAGGGATCCCCCATAAAACTTGTCAGCTGATTTCCAAACCCAGAACAATCCCAGCACAACCATCTGCAGATCACTTTGTAGCTAATACTGTGTGACCCCAGACAGAACTTAGGCAGTGTGGCTGACCTTGGACGTGCCAACAGCAATGAAGGCTCAACTGCAAGGGGAGGGTATACAAAGCCCACACAGTGGGTGGACCTTCAGTATCTAACTTAAATAACTGGAGAGGCTGTGCCACTGGACCCTACAGGACACCTACTACATTAAGCCACTCTATCAGGCCTGACAGATGTAGTAGCTCTACCTGATACATAAAGAACAGAACAAAACAGTAGAAAAAGAACTAAAGAAAATGGAGATAAGCAACCTATCAGATGAAGAGTTCAAAACACTGGTTATAGGATGCTCAAGGAACTTAGTGAGAACTTCAACAACATAAAAAAGATCCAGTCAAAATGAAGGATACACTAAATGAAATAAAGAACAATTTATAGGGAATCAACAGTAGAATGGATGGAACTGAGAATTATATCAGCGATTTGGAACATAAGAAAGCAAAAAACAACCAATCAGAACAGTGAAAAGAGGAAAGAATCCCCCCAAATTAAGATAGTGTAAGGAGCCTCTGGAACAACTTCAAACATAACAACATTCGCATCCTAGGGGTGCCAGAAGCAGAAGAGAAAGAGCAAGAAATTAGAAACCTATTTGAAAAAGTAATGACAGAAAACTTCGCTGACTTGGTGAAAGAAATAGACATACAAGTCCAATAAGCACAGAGAGCCCCAAACAAGATGGACCCAAAGAGGCCTACTCAAAGACACATCATAATTAAAAGGCCAAAGGTTAAATACAAAAAGAGAATCTTAGCAACAAGAGAAAGGCAGTTTATTACCTAAGGGATCCCCCATAAGAGTTGTCAGCTGATTTCTCAAAAGAAACTTTGCAAGCTAGAAGGGACTGGCAAGAAATATTCATATTCAAAGTCCTGAAAAGCAAGGACCTACAACCAAGATTACTCTACCCAGCAAAGCTATCATTTAGAACCAAATGACAGAAAAAGAGCTTTCCAAATAAGAAAAAGCAAAAGGAGCTCATGACAACTAAACCAGTATTACATGAAATGTTAAAGGATCTTCTTTAAAAAGAATAAGATTAAAAATATGAACAATAAAATGGCAATAAATACGTATCTGTCAACAACTGAATCAGCCCTGGCTGGTGTGGCTCAGTGGATTGAGTGCAGGCCTGTGAACCAAAGGGTCACCGGTTTGATTCCCAGTCAGGGCACATGCCTGGGTTACGGCCAGTTCCCCATTAAGGGGCGCAAGAGAGGCAACCATACATTGATGTTTCTCTCCCTCTCTTTCTCCCTCCCTTCCCCTCTCTAAAAATAAATAAAATCTTTTTTAAAAAGTTAATCAAAATGGCAGAGAATTATCCAGCATCAAGAAATATAAAACACTGAAAGCATATAACTAAGCCTGGATATATTCTGATGATATAAAAAGTCATTGGCATACTTTTTAAAAATTGAATCAAAAAAATAAAATAAACAAGCAGAACAGGAACAGAATCATAAGATACAGAGAATGTTTTGATGGTTGCCCAATGAAAAGGGGGTCCAAGGGGATGGGTGAAAAAGGTGAAGTGATTAAGAAATACAAACTGGTAGTTACAGAATAATCATGGAGATGGAAAGTACAGCATAGAAAATAGAGTAGCGAGAACATATATGCAGGACCAATAACATGGACAATGGTGTGGAGATTGCCAGAGGAGGTGGTGGTGGTGGCGGAGGCTGGTAGAGGAGGACTAAGGGGTGAAATCTGGGAGAACTGTAATAGCATAAACAATAAAATACAATTTTTTAAAGTGCAATTGGAAGAACTTGTGTGGAGTAAGAGTGAAAATAAATGTACAACAAAAGTAGAATCTTAATATATGAAAAACTTCCTATGTATTACACAAGCTTTCCCATGTCCCGCCTTCAGGCTGTGGGTATCACTAGGAATTACATTCATAACAATAACTCAGATTTTGATGGTTTCTACTTCCACATGTTTTTTGAACCTCAACCACCTCAAATATGTTTCCCCTAATACCTCCAGGCTGGGGAGGGTCTTTCATAAATGTAATCACAAATAATCCAATTAGCTGCCATGTATAACCTGATAGTTCTTTCCTTTTCTCTTCCTCTGGTCTCCTTTTCTTGGTACCATCATGTCTTCCAGGCCCCATCATCTTTATTTATTGATATGCTCATATGATTTTTCTTCTTTAGCTTATTGATATGGTGGATTACATGAATAGATTTTTAAATCACCTGCTCTAATAGAACACAATTCAAATATCTTGCTTCCTTGGAATGATTTCTTTGAACATAATTGCTGAATTATATATGGGAGCACCATAAAGATATGAACACTACAGTCCAATTTCTTAATAATCCTTCATTTCCTTACTTCTTTCTGATTGCCATGCAGAGATGTAATTAGACATACCTTGCCAAACTGTAATAAAGCCCCCAAACTGAATTATTTCTTTATCAAACTTTCCCTGGACTCTAAGACATAATTAAATAATTTCTTTCCAAAGGCTATCCTTTCTAAGCTTATTCTTATTTAAAGTAAACAACTTGAAGAATGTATGATACAGTGTCCTTCAATTAATGCTTGATATGGACTACTAGTCTAAACACTTCACAGATATCAAATTAACCCTCACAGCCTTCTCAACCAGTTAGAAGTGATTTCTATGCCCCTCACCAGCCACACCCAATGCCCATGGACATCTCACTATGTTTGAAGACTTTTTCATTGTCAGGCTGAGCAGCCAAGACTGGCATCTATAGTGCCAAAGTCAAGAAACACTGCCTCTAACCATTCTTCATTTTACTGATGAAAACAAGTTCAGAGACTGAGTGATTTTTGCCCAATCTGTGTCACACAAAAAAATCACAAAGCTACAATTTAAATCCCAATCTAATTCTGGAATTCACAATTATGACCATGATTTATGTAAGTTGTAATTATAATAAAGTAAAAAAATAAATAAAAAAATAGACACCAGTAATAACAGCATCAAAAATATTAAATTCTTAGGGATAAATCTAACAAAAGATGTGCAAGACCTATACATTGAAAATTACAAAATGTTGCTGAAAGAAACTACAGACAACTTAAATGAATATAGAAATATATCAAGCGCAAGAACCAAAGACATTATATTGTTAACATTTCTATTCTCTCCAAATTTATTTATAGATTTAACACAATCCTAATCAAACTAAACACTTTTTGGTAAAAACTGATGAGTCAATCCTAAAATTCATGGAGAGATACAAAAGACCTAGAATTATAAAATAAAAATAAATAAAAAAAGTTTGATAAAGGACAAATCTGAAAGACATACCACCTGGCATCAAGAGTCATTAAAGCTATAATAATCAAAACAGTGTGGCATCAAGACAAAAAGATCAACAGAAAAGAGTCAAGTCCATAAACAGAACACAATTTTCAACCAAGATAAAAAACCAATTCAATAAAGAAAGGATAATATTCTTTATAAAAACTTCTGTAAAATAAAAAGTTCTGGAAAATTGGACACCTGTTTTTTAAAAAATGATCTTTGGTCCACAAAGGTAATTGTTCTGTTTCAGGCACAAACATTAGCTCAAAATGGAAAAAGTAAAAGTTAAAACTATAAACATCCAGAAGAAAACCTAACACTATCTTTGTGAGATTGGGTTGGGCACAGATAGCTTAAAATCAATACTAAACGCACATGCACAAGAGAAAATTTTGGTAAACTGGACTTCATCAAGATAAGAACTTCTGTTCTTCAAAAGATTATCAAGAAAATGAAAAGACAAACTATAGAATGGCTTGTAAATCACGCAACTGATAAAGGACTTGTACCCAGAATATGGAGAAGAATTCTCAAAGCTCAATAATAAGCAAGCAACCCAATTTGTTATAATTGTTGAAAATTTTAAACAAGAATTATGCCCCAAAGAAAATCTAAAGATAGCAAATAAGCACATGAAAACATGCTCAGCAGCATTACTTATTAGAAAATGCAAATTTAAAACATGAGATATGACCACACATCTATTAGAACACCAAATTTTTTTTTTAAATAAAGGCCATGCCAAGTGTTGGCAGGGATATGAAGGAAATGACATTTTTAAACATATCTAGCAGGGGAAAAATGGTGCAGCCACTCTAGGAAACATTTGGCACTTGTGGAAAAAAAATTAAGGTACATCTATTATATGATCCAGCCATCCCACACCTATTTACCCAAAAGCAATGAAAGCTATGTCCATATAAAGGCATAGACACAAATGTTCACCACAGCTTTTTTCTTTATCCTCACCTGAGGACATGCTTATTAATTTTAGAAAGAAGGAGAGGGTGAGAAACATCGATGTAAGTAAGATCAATCGGTTGCCTCTATCAAGTGCCCCAACTGGGAACTGAACCCACAACCTAGTTTATATGCCCTGACTGGGAAACAAACCCACAACCAGGCTTATAGGACAATGCTTCAACTGAGCCACACCAGCAGGACATCACATAAAGGCCAAAAATTGAAAATGAAGGTCCATCAACAAATATAAATAAATTGTGGTATATCAGTACAATGTGATCCCAATCAGCAAGAAAAAGGATTAAAATGCTGACACAATGGATAAATATCAAAAAAAAATATGCTGAATAAAAGCAAGACTCAACAGGAGGCACAATGTATGGCTCCACTGGATAAATTTTAGAAAATGCAAACTAAGCTACATGATAGACGATCAATGGTTGTACAATAAACTGGACTGGGAAATAAAAAGACAGAAGGGAAGGATTACAAAGTAGCAGGAGAATATCTGAGGGAGTAATGGAAATGTTTATAATCAAGACTGCAGTTATGGTTTCACAGGTGTATTCATACATCAGAAACATAAATGTGTGCAGTTTACTGTATGTCAATTATATGTCAATCAATGGTAAAAATCTAAAACAAAAACAAAGTATGAAGAAAAACGAAAACAGAAATAGAAACTTGGGTTCATTCCCAACACTTTCATTATTAAAATATGCCAAATAAAGATGTGCATCATTTATTTCACATGTAATTCCAAAAGGGTCTGTAGTAGTATATAAAAGTAGAATAGTAAAACCATTCAACAAAACAGTAAAACTGTAACAAATCAGAATTTGAGAACAAGATTTCAAGAAGTACAAAAAGGAAATCATGTATAAAATTTACTTCTTTCCTAAAGTAAAGCAAACTTTAATTTTGTTCACGCAAATATCACTTTGCATATTCTATAATTTAACACAACTTACTTTATAGCTCCTCATTTTTCATACTCTTTATCCCATGTGTCAGGAGTTTTGTTTCCATTTCCAAATTCTTTCTTTTCCTACTGCTACTGTCCAAAGTCTGAAGTCTCACCAATTCAAGTAATTTCTGGAATAAGGCTGAATTCATATTACTATAACAGCCTCTTAGCTTACCTTACTACCTCAAATTTCTCCTCATTCCAATGCATTCTGGAAAATTCACTTTCCTGATGAAGAATCTTAAAATTACTGATGCTCAAGCCACACATCAAGGCCTTCAAAACCTGCATTCACCTTATCCACACCCATAAATCCAGCCATAGTCATCCACCCCACCTTCAGTGCAACCTGGACTCTGAATCTCTGTGGGTAGGGCCAAAAGAGTTTTAGCCCAGATGAATCTTACAAGATTTTAAAATGCACTGGTATAAGAAAGTATCTTTCATAATATAAATGTTGCCTAACACCCTGGTCTCATCTCCTAACACTTTCCCACAAAGACATTAAATTCTGAACATACCAAATTATTTGCGGAATCGTCTTGTTCCCTTGACTCCATGCCTTTTTCCACATGCTGCTCTTCTCATTGGAACCTCAGACACTCTCCCTACTCCTCCCACACAGCTCCCACATACCCCAGCTATAAATTTGACCTGGATGTGGAAAAGCAGGTAAGCTCCAAATCAACAAAGAAGGAGGCACATAATAAAATGGTATAAAAGCATAGAACAGGAAAAAGACAGACAGAGCTAAAAAGAGGTTAGGGAATAAATTCATCTTCTGAAGCCCAAATACAAATGACATATTCTTAATGTGTAACCAGCCTTTGCTAAAGACCCTGAAAACACTTTCTCCAAGCCTAAACCTGCTCTCAAGTGGCCTTGAGGGTAAAATGTTTCACAAGTTAATGAACTAAAGACCATAGGGAGGCATTGAGAGGTGGAGGAAGAAGCCTGTGAGGATGCCTTCAATGATACATGAGTCTCAATAATACTGCTGCAAAATGGTAAATGTGTGTACAATTCATGATAATTAAGATGAACACAATATTTTATCAGTACCTAAGTCTTAAAAATTGGGCCACGTAAGGAAGGCAACAGATCGATGTTTCTCTCCCTCTCTTTCTCCCTCCACTCCCCTCTCTCTAAAAATAAATAAAATCTTTGAAAGTATTTACTGTATTAAAAGCTGGGGGGAGGGGAATGGGGTTCCTCCTGGGATGACTCACATAGGGTTTTAAAATTTTTACAACATTCAAGAAATGAATATTTTTCATCATCAGTTACTATTTCAACCTTCTTATTAAACTTTAAACTACTCTTAACTGTATCTTCAATATTCTCAACTGCAACATTTCATTGTCCTGGAAAGAAAAGAATTCTGAACATCATTCTGATTATCACATAACTCTTTCAAGTGGAAAATGACTCCTCTCTGTCACCTCTGCCCAGTACCTGGCATATAGAAGGCACTCCAAAAAGTGTTGCATGAGAGGTCAATGAACTCTATGTCTCTCCAGTACTGCCAAAAACAATACAAAAGCCACATTCCAACTCACAGCTATGGCATTCATGAAGCTTCAAATTTCTGCTGCTCCCCTTTTTTTTTAAATAACCAAATGTTTATTTTTTCTTCATCCTCACCCAAACACATGCTTATAGATTTTACAGAGAGGCAAGGAAAGGGACAAAGAGAGGGAAAGAAACATCAATGCGAAAGAGAAACATCGACTGGTTGTCTTTCGTATGCGTCCCAACGTGGAACCAAACCAAAATCTAGGCATATGCCCTGATGGAATCAAACCCGTGACCTTTTGCTTTGCAGGATGATACCCAAGCAACTGAACCACACCATCCAGCGTTCTGCTGCTTATTTTTTATGGCACTCTTAGAAAGTAAATGGTGGTTCGCCAAGGATACAATGAGAGCAAAAGAGTTGTGGTTAAACAGGTGTAGAGTTTTGGTTTTATAACATGAAAAAGTTCTAGAATTGTGTTATACAAAAATATGCAGTCCTGGCTGAATGGCTCACTTGGTTAGAGCATTGTTCCTTGCACCAAAAGGATGCCAGTCCAATTCCCAGTCAGGGCACATGCCTAGGTAGCGGGTTCAATCCCACATTGAGGCGCATTTGGGAGACAACCAATCAATGTTTCTCTCTCACATTAATGTCTCTCTCTCCCCACTGCCCTTCCTCTCTCTCTAAAACCAATGAAAACACGTCCTCGGGTGAGGATTTTAAAAAATGTGCATATAGTTAACACTACTGTACTGTACATTTAAAATGGATAACATGGTAAATTTTAGGTAGTGTTTATTTTCCACAATAAAAAAAGTATGGAGACTTCCAGCCAAGATGGAGGTGTAGGTAGACACACTGTGCCTCCTCACACAACCAAAATAAGGTCAGCAACAATTTAGAAATAAGATAACAACCAGATCTCACAGAAAATTGAACTGTATGGAAGTCAGACAACCAAGGAGTTAAAATATACACATTCATCCAGACCGGTAGGAGGGGTGGAGTCCAGCAGTCGGGCTGAGAGAGATGGCAGCACAAAAAGCAGTGGCACCCGGCGAATAACACATCCCAGGAGCATAAGGCATCCTGAGCACAAGACCTCAGCAGGCCAGGCGGCTGGCAGACCCAGTGAGGCAGCAACTGTGAAGCGAGGCACTGCAAGCAAGGTGCCTGGCTGTCCAGACCATATTTGCAAGCAGATAAAGCAGGCGAAATTGGGCAGTGAAACAGACCCCGCAACCCAGGGTCCTAGCACCGGGAAATAGAACCTCGGGACACTGATTGAAGACACCTATGGGGGTTGAGGCACAGGGAGAGACTCTCAGCCTCACAGGAGAGTGCATTGGAGAGACCCACAGGGTCCTAGAACATAAACAAGCCCACCCATACAGGAATCAGCACTGCAAAGGCCCAGTTAGCTTGGGGGAAGTGGAAGAAGGGACTGAAATCTGACAGAGAAAGGAGCAAGTGCCACTGTTTCCTCTTGGAGCTCGCCCCCACATACAACGTCACAACACAGCAACTGGGTTGCCCTGCCCTGGAGAACACTTAGGGCTCCACCCCTCACTATGTAACAGGTGTGACCAGACCCCCCCCCCAAAAAAAATGGCTCAAATGGAAGTACAAATGAAAGCTCCAGAGCCAGTACTTTTAAGTGACCAAGAGATAGCCAACCTATCAGATGCACAGTTCAAAGCACTGATGACCAGGATGCTCACAGAACTGGCTGAATTTGGTCACAAATTAGATGAACAAATGAAGGCTACGCTAAGTGAAATGAAGGAAAATGCACAGGGAGCCACTAGTGATGGGGAGGAAACTGGGACTCAAATCAATAGAGTGGACCAGAAGGAAGAAAGAAACCACACAGAAAAGAATGGAGAAATAAGAATTCAACAAAATGAGGAGAGGCTTAGGAACCTCCAGGACATCTTTAAACATTCCAACATCCGAATTATAGGGGTACCAGAAGGGGAAGAGGAAGAGCAACAAGTGGATAAGTTATCTGAACAAATAATAAAGGAGAAATTCCCCAATCCGGCAAAGGAAATAGACTTCCAGGAAATCCAGGAAGCTCAGAGAGCCCCAAACAAGTTGGACCCAAGGAGGAACACACCAAAGCACATCATAATTACATTAGCCAAGATAAAAATGAAGGAGAGAATCCTAGAAGCAGCAAGAGATAAGGAGACAGTTACCTACAAAGGAGTTCCCATCAGATTGTCAGCTGATTTCTCAAAAGAAACCTTGCAGGCAAGAAGGGGCTGGGAAGAAGTAATCCAAGTCATGAAAGGCAAGGACCTACATCCCAGATTGCTCTATCCAGCAAAGCTTTCATTTAGAATGGAAGGGCAGATAAAGTGCTTCTCAGATAAGGTCAAGTTAAAAGAGTTCATCATCACCAAGCCCTTATTATATGAAATGTTAAAGTGACTTAGCTAAGAAAAAGAAGATTAAAAACATGTACAGTAAAATGACAGCAAACTCACAATTATTAACAACCACACCTAAAACAAAAAACCAAAAACAAAAACAAACTAAGCAATCAACTAGAACAGGAGCAGAACCACAGAAATGGAGATCACATGGAGGGTTAGCAACAGGGGAGTGGGAGGAGGAGAGAGGGGGAAAAGGTACAGAGAATAAGTAGCATGGATGGTAGGTAAAAAATAGACTGGGGAGGATAAGAATAGTATGGGTTATGTAGAAGCTAAAGAACGTATGACACATAGACATGAACTAAAGGGGGGGAATGTGGGTGGGAGGTGTACAGGGTGGAAGGGAGTAAGGGGGGAAATGGGACAATGGTAATAGCATAATCAATAAAATATTTTTTTAAAGTATGCATAAAGTAGTTCTCATAGATGACAGAAAACTGGCTGTAAACCAAACCTGATGTAAGTTTTCCAAAAGAGAACTGAAGCCCTGACCAGTGTGGCTCAGTTGGTTTTGCATCATCCCATAGAAAGGTTTGTTGGTTTTAGTCTCGGTCAAGGGTACATGCCTGGGTTGCAGATTCGGTCCCCAGTCAGGACACATGTGAGAGGCAATCAATGGATACTTCTCTCTCATATCGGTATTTCTCTCCCTCTCTTTCTGCCTCCCTTCCTCTCCCTCTAAATATAAATAAATAGATTTTTTAAGAGAGAACTTAGAACTCCTAATGTATAAATTATTTACAATCATCTCCAAAGAGGAATCCATAATATTTTGCTACTACTGAAACTTTCTTTTAAATATTATATGAAATAAGATATCTGGGAACCTTCACAAAGATATGTACTACAAATATATTTTAACAATACATACAATTTGTACTTTTCAACTATAACAAGTAGCAGTGCAATAAATCTTAACTCAGTCATCTTAAAAATTAAAAATCAATTGTCATCTTAAAAATTAAAAATCAACTGTTGTCACAGTAGTGCCTCATAAGAAAATGTTTAGTACAACTCTGGTGTCTGATAGTACAGAATATGAATCTGGGATTGAAAAGTTCTGGAGATGGATGGTGGTGATGACTGCAAAACAATGTGAATGTACTTAATGACAATGAACTGTATGTACACTTAAAAATGGTTAAAATAATGTCTTCCTTATGTATATTTCACAATAAAAACAAAAACAAACTCTGATTTCAATAAGAATTAAGAGGAGGATATGTATGTTATTTGTACTATTAGAAAAACTCACATGCAGTAACCTGCAATTAACTCTAAACTATCACTAACAGACATCCCAAAAGTTTCAATTATTCATAAAAAATACAAGTACATTGCAATTGAAAATTTTCCTTCAAACAAAAAATTAGAAAACCCAAAACATTTTCAAATTATCCCATACAAATGAAACATATTAATATCAATGAGACTATAACTGCTTGACCCAGTAATTCACTATTTAATACAGAATAGTTTGAAACATTTTCTAACCAAGCCAGTTCTGTACAATTGGGTGATATATTTTTTAAAACAGAAGGTTTTCTTTAAAGAAACATATTTGAGCTTGCCATGAAGTAATGGGAGGGAGGGCAGCAGTAATAACACCACTGAAGTACATCCATACCTTAATACCCTATATAATCAGGAATCCTTCAAAAATAACCATGTGAAAGTCTAGGGCCAAATACTGGCTAAAGCCCAAGAAAGAAAGAGCAGAAAAGACTCAACCAGAAAGGAAAGAGTCTTAAAGTTATTATTTATTCAGTAATACCTGGCCTAATATGTGCAGCTGTTATGCTAAATGTGTATATCACATGAATTCTTATTTAATCCTCACAGTAACCCCATGAGATATTTTAATTAATCCTGTTACACAAATGAGGAAACTGAGGCAGTTAGCCTTAAAAAACATGCTAAAAAACCCTGGCAGGTGAGGATCAGTGGACTGAGTACAGGTCTGCAAACCAAAAGGTCACCAGTTCAATTCCCAGTCAGAGCACATGCCTGGGTTTTGTGGGCCAGGTCCCTGGCTGGGGCATGTGGTAGGCAGCCAATCGATGTTCCTCTCCCTCTGTTTCCCTCCCTTTCCCTCTCTAAAAATAAATAAATAAAATCTAAAAGAAGCAGCAGCAGCATGACCTGGACTAAAGGGCAATTTCTCAGTTTCAGTTTTGCCATCTGTAATAAGACAGATAATAACTTCATTCTAAATACCTTCACCATTTTACAATACTCTCTCCATTTACCTTTCCTGTTAGAGTCACTATTAGGATTCAGTGAAAGAATGTGTCCAGAACTCCATGATGCCTAACAGGCAGTGAAGGTTCAATAAATGTTCACCGTTAATTATTTCTTTAATCTGCCCTTCCTTAGCAGCCTACCCCAGACTTACAATCATGCATTAAAAATCCACCAATTCTCTCCTTCCTGCACTACCCAGAGAGGGGCTCATACAGCATTGTTCTCAGTTCCCAAGTAACTTAGCAGAAACTTTCACAATGTCCAAAGGTCTCGATGTCCTGCAAATGGACGAGGAGGATGTCCTCAAATTCCTTCCACAGGAACCTATTTAGGTCGCACCAACCTTGACTTCCAAATGGAGCAAGACATCTACAAAAGGAAAAGTGATGGCATCTACATCATAAATCTGAAGAGAACCCACAAGAAGTTCTGCTGGCAGCCCGTCCTGTTGCCGCCACTGAGAACGCCACTGATGTCAGTGTCACATCATCCAGAAACACTGGCCAGTGAGCTGTGCTGAAGTCTGCTGCTGCCACTGGAGCCACTCCCACTGCCGGCTGCTTCACTAACCAGATCCAGGAGGCCTTCCTGGAGCCGAGACGTCCTGTGGTTACTGATCCTAGGCCTAACCACCAGCCTCTCATGGAGGCGTCCAATGTTAACCTGCCTGCCATTGTTCTGTGTAACGCACTCTCCTCTGGACTATGTGGACATCACCATCCTTTGCAATGATAAGGTGGGTCACTCAGGGGGTCTGATGTGGTGGATGCTGGCCCAGGAAGTTCTGCACATGCGCAGCACCATCTCCCGTGAACACCGATGGGAGGTCCTGTCTGATCTCTACTGCTACAGAGATCCTGAAGAAATTGAGAAGGAAAAGCAGGCCACTGCTGAAAAGGCTGTGACCAAGGAGGAATTTCAGGATGAACAGACAGCTCCAGCTCCCAAGTTCACTGCTGCACAGCCTGAGGTTACTGACTGGTCTGAAGGCACAGGTGCCCTCTGTGCCTGTTCAGCAGGTTCCCACTGAAGACTGGAGCACTCAGCCTGCCACTGGAGACTGATCTGCAGCCCCCACTGCACAGGCCACTGAATGGGTAGGAACAACCCCTAAGTAATCTTAAGCTGGTTTCCACAAACTCTTAACAGAATAGAAATAAGGGTAATGGAAAATAAACAGTTTCTTAAACACACACAAACACATACACACACACACACACACACACACACACTTCTCAAGAGGGGCTTACTCCATTACTCAATGACGTTTGTCTTTTTTAACCAGTCTTCACTTATTCCTATGTTGCATACAACATTCATCTAAAAGAAGGGAACACTGTCCCTCCCCTTCTTTGCTTTCAGAGAAAGAACTAATAACATGGTTCTCCTCAGGTCTCTCTGCTACTCCTCCCCTTGCCCCTTCAAAATGTAGGTTGTCCTTGAAGATTTCTCCTTGGACCTCATCTCTCTCTTTTTTTAGGATTTTATTTACTTATTTTTAGAGAAAAGGGAAGGGAAGAACAGAGAGAAAGAGAGAAACATCAATGGGAAAGAGAAGTATCAATTGATTGCCTCTCATTTGCACCCCAACTGGGGACCAAACCCACAACCCAGACACATGCCCTGACCGGGAATCAAACGGGCAACCTTTCCCTTTGTGGGACAACACACAACCAACTGAGCCACACTGATCAGGGTGGTCTTTGTCTCTTAATTCTCACAGCTTCAATGATGACCTTTCTGCAGATGACTGACTCCTAAATGTGTGACAGACTCTATCTCTCATCTGAGTCACAGACCCCAATCTCCCCAGCTCAACAACCCCATATGAGTATCTCGCAAGTATCTCACACTCAACAAAATCCAAATATTTTCCCTCTCCCCCTAATTCCTTACATTTTTTTCTTCCTTCCCTACCCAAACCTGCTATTTCTCCTGTGGTCACTAACAGACAAAAATCTTCAAAGTCAGAGAGTAAGATATCCAAAGTCATGTTAAAATCTTCCCCTTTTGCTTTAGACAAATGTATCCAGGACTGTGCTGGGTGCCAGGGACACATGGCAAGCAGGACACAGCTAACTCACACACGGTCTAGCACACTTCTAACCACCTGCCAAGTCCTAATAATTCCATCTGTGGACACTCACATATCTATCCTCTCCCTTCCATTCCTCACACAATCACCCATCTTCTCACACCTGGATCACTGTGAAAGCACGCTAAAATTTATCTCCAAATCTTCACTTTCTGCCATCTCAATCTACCCCTCACATAGCACCCATTATCTTTCTCAAATAGGTGATTGTGCTACTCAGCTCCTCAAAAGTCTTCAATGGTCCCCAATGCTTACAGAGGTGGTCAGAATTCCCTAACATTACCTTGATGGTGTGTCATGATTCTTCCACTTGAATCACCATCTGCATCCTGCTGTGCACTCCACATGTACGCTGAGACATTCAAGACATCTCACTCTCTCCCCAACACTCATACCTATTCACCAGCTATTCCTTCAGAATGTAATGGTCTCCACAAAAATTCCTTGGTTAGTCAGCAGAATAACTGATCCTTCCCATATTTTACACAGCACAATTCCTGTACTTCTATTTGCTTTCAATCTCTTCCACTTTTTATCACTGTTAGTTATTTACTTGCCTGTCTGTGAGTAAATCATCAATCCCTGGCTGCCACTAATTAACTTGACAATCTTAAGTAAGATACCAAATTATCTGAGGTCCACTGTTCTCATCACTAAAGTGCAGGGGTTAGATTAAGCAACTGCTAAGGAACTCCCAACTCCAAAGTTCCATTAAGAATGAGTCTTATTTATCTTTGAAACAAAGCAGTAAGCACATCTCTAAGCTTGGACTTGGTAGTCAGACAACTGGTTCTGAATCCCAGCTCTGAACTCACCAACTCTCAACAATGGGCTACTGTTTAAAGTTCCTATGCCTTGGTTTCTCACCTGCAAAATGAGAATAACAGTGTTATCTGCTAGAATTCTTTGTTTTTTATTTTTTAACTAACAGCTTTAGTTACTTATAATTCCATTTAAAGTATGCAACTCATTGACTTTCAATACGTTCACAGAGTCATACAACAATCACCACAATTTTAGAATAGCTGAATCACCCCAAAAAGAAACTTGTATTAAGCAACGATCACCCCCATTTCCCCTACCCCACAGGCAATCACTACTCTACTTTCCATCCCTATGGATTTTCCTATTCTAGACATTTCATGTCAGTGGAATAATATATGATTATTTATGACTGTCTTTCATTTAGCATAATGTCTTCAAGGTACATATATGTTATACCATGTAACAGTATTTCATTCTTTTTATTGCTGAATAATATTCCATTGTGTGAATATACTACATTAGGTTAATACAGTCATTGGTTAAAGGACATCTGGGTTGTTTCCAGCTGGACACTATGATTAATGCTGATCTTATAATTTTAAGTAATAAAAAATCCAATTCAACCTGGCTTACACAAATAAGTAAAAGTCCTCCATGTAGCCCTTGTTTCAGACACAGTCAGGGCTTGAACATCATCATCAGGGCTGTTTTTCTCCACTTCTTGGCTAGGCTCTGTTCTCTGTTCATTTTCAGAAACTGCCCAGTGACAAAATGGCTTTGATAACTTCATTTCACTTCCTCAGAGTCAAGCCAATAGAAGAAGCAAAAGCCTCTTCCAGATCCTCAAGCCAAAGACCAGGGATTACCTCTGGGTAAGATCTCTAACTGTGACCCACAAGCAAAAACACTATCTGATATGGGCTAGCCTCTATCCCTGGAGGGTAAGGGGAAGCACGAAAGACCCCAAATGATGTGAACCAAAAATAAATGAGATAATCCCCACATAAAAACTGGGGCCTCTTTCGAGTAGCATAAACAGATTTCAGACAGCCGAAAATTTTTTAAAAAGCCCAATCCAAGAGCTGTTGTGAGAATTATAGATGATAAATACATATTAACCATTTAATATTATATAATGTCTAACACACGGTAAGTCCTTAATAAATGTTAGCTGCTATATTAACTAGTATTTGTATTAGATAAAGCACATTAAATTTGATGGACTTTAAAGGAAAAAAAGCCAATTTTATACAGCCTAATATCATGTATATTCAGCTTAAAAATAAGGTATGTTCAACCAATATTTGCTTTTTCATAGTAAAATGTAAGACTGCATCTGTATCAAAAACAAGGAATGAACCCTGTCCAGCTGGCTAGAGCATCTTTCAGATATGCCAAGGTTGCAGGTTCAATCCCCAGTCAGGGCATGTACAAGAATCAACAAATGAATGTGACACTTATTTTCAAAATGTTTAAAACTTCAGGTTATAGAGTCAAAGATCTCTACTTTAAGAGGAATTTCTCTGGTCTTGTAGAAAACATGAGAGGTAAAGTATAGCAAACAGGATGTTTCTGAGACCAGCAGTGCTACAGAACATTTCCTACCCTAAGAACACTCCAGTTAATGAGACTGATAGCCACCCTAGTCCTTTATTAGTCAAAGTTATCAATTCAATCTATTAAGAAATCTTTTCATGAGGAAAACATCTCTTTGAGGTCTTATAAGGTAACAGGAAGCTAGAATTGCCTTCACAAAAAGTGATTTTTTCAATCATGCCCAAAATACATTTATTTCATCCAATAAGGGATATACCAAATGTTTATTTCCCTCTTAGGCTCTGCCTAAATGTGTTTTTAAAAATAAAAAATAAATTTAAATAACTAGTACTGGTATCACCAATTTCTTTTATCACTTTTAGTCTTCTCCCTGTCCCCTTATATTCTAGCTTTAAATTACAGACCTAATACAGAATATCTCCAGCATGATTTCTAGATCTGATGGTAATTTCACTGCTATAATTAATTCACTTTAGGACCCATGCTTAGACAATATATTTCCTATATATATAACACAGGAGTTAGCCCTGGCTGGTGTAGCTCAGTGGATTGAGCAGTGGCCTGTGAACCAAAGGGTCGAAGGTTCAATTCCCAGTCAGGGCATATGCCTAGGTTGTAGGCCAGGTCCCTGGTAGGGGGCCCTCAAGAGGCAACCACACACTGATGTTTCTCTCCCTCTCTTTCCCCCTCCCTTCCCTCTCTAAAAACAAGTAAAAATAAAAACCATAAGGAGTTTAACCATAAACCATTTACCATTAACCATTTAAAAATAAAAAGCCAAAGGACTTATTAGTGAAGAAAAAAGATTTATGCTGCCCAAAGTGAACATAGGCATAAACATATTTAGATGTTTGAGAAAAATTTTTAATTCCACTGCTTTCCTTTTTTCCTATTATAAAAATCCAAAAAAATACAACTGAAACACCATAAAATAACTAATAGCTGCCACTTACTGAGTAATACACCACAAAGTTAAGTATTAGCTCATTTAATTCTCACATTTGCTCTGAGAGGTAAATACTGATAGTTCTATTCTAGGATGAAAAAAAAATTGAGCCTTAGAAAAATTACACAACTTGTCTAACACCACTAACAGAAATAATGCCTTGAAAACTTGGCCCCTGGTTAGCTGTCTCTGACAGCAATATTAATCAGCCTCAGCAAAGAATATTCAAAGATAAATCAGACTTTGGGAAGATGGGAAACCATTAAACCTTCTTTGGTAAGTTTGGAAAGTAAAATAGCCCTTGCCTACACAAAGTAACAAGATTCAAACTTTCAGAAAATAAAGTTACAAAGCCTCAGATCCTCTCAAGGTAAATTTATCCTCAAGTGTCCCTTAACTTGATCACAAATACACTGCAGAAAGTAGGCATCAGTGGAGCTAAGGGAAAGAGGAGAACCGTTCTGCTATTACTGTTATACCTATAGGGTGCTGGTTACTATGTAAGCTTGCATGGGTGTCCAACCTTTTGGCATCTCTGGGCCACACTGGAGGAAAGAGTTGTATGTTACACATTAAATACACAAACACTAATGAAAACAAAACAAAAAACCCTCATGTTTTAAGTTAGTTAATGATTTTGTGTTGGGCTGCATTCATAGCCATCCTGGACTGCATGTGGCCCACAAGCCATGGGGGCTGGGCACTCCTGAAAGGATACTGAAAGCCTTAGTCTCACAGCAACTAAAAAACAAGACAACAAATAAGTTTTTAAAGCTAAGACAGAAAACACAGTTACATCTTTTTGTGAACTGTTTTAGTGTGTACAAATATTTTCTACATAAAGCATCTTCTACCTCACTCCTACCATATGTGCAAATGACAAAATAGTCCAGGCCCGGATACACACTTATCCAAGGAGGACATACAGAGGGCCCAGAGACATATAAAATGATGCTCAGAATCACTAGCCATCAGAGAGATGCAAGTTAAAACCACAATGAGATAGCAATCCACACCAGTCAGAATGGCCATCATAAACAAATCAACAAACAGTTAAGTGCTGGCAGTGTTGTGGAGAAAAGACAGAACCCTAGGGCACTGTTGGTGGGAATGCAGACTGGTGCAGCCTCTTTGGAAAACAGGTTGGAATTTCCTCAAGATACTAAAAATGGAACTGCCTTTTGACCCAGCAACTCCACTGCTGCATTTATACCCCAAGAATCCTGAAACACTAATTGAAAAGAACCTATGCACCCCAATGTTCATAGCAGCGCAATTTACAATAGCCAAGTGCTGGAAGCAGCCTAGGTGCCCATCAGTAAATGAGTAAGTGAATCAATAAACAATGGTACACTTACATAATGGAATACTACATAGCAGAAAGAAGGAGCTCCTACCCTTTGTGACAGCATGGATGAAACTGGAGAGCATTATGCTAAGTAAAGTAAGCCAGGCAGTGAAAGACAAATACCATATGATCTCACCTATAAGTGGAACCTAATTAACAAAACAAACTGGCAAACAAAATATAGCTGGAGACATTGAAAGTGACAACAAATTGACAGTAAACAGAGGAGGGGTGAGAGGGAAATAACATGGGAAAGAAGGGAAAGGGATGTAAATGAATATGTATGAGGGACCCATGGATGGAGCCAAAGGGGGGTGGGATTGAGGGTAGGAGGTGGGCATGGGTAGGGTGGGGAAAAGTGGTAGTGGGAAAATGGAGACAACTGTATTTGAACATCAATTTAAAAAAGTAAAAAAAAAAAAAGTCCAGGCCCGTGTGACATGTTAAGGGTAGTCTCCATTCAAAGAAAGAGAGTATGTTTTCACTTTCTTTGACAGTAAATGGAAGAATTTTAAAAAGTTCTTGCAGTAATCTGTCTTTGGGGGCTATAAACTTTTTATTTTCTGTATCAGTTCCAAAATGGCTTATCTTTCTGCAGAGTAAATGGTAGTTTCAAAGACCACAGAATCAGAATCCAGGACTCCAAGCCAGCACTCTACATGGGCTCAGGAAGTAAACAGATAAGAGACCTTAACCAAGTAACTGCTTCTTCAGGCCCTCATTTCTCCTTCACTGAAATTTCTCCACTGATGAACACCTGAAGAACTTTCAGTCATATCCCAAGAAGCTGCCTTGGGAGTACCACAGTAAATGAGGGGAAGGGCCATGCCCTCACCTCACCTGCCAATTCTCCGAGAATGAAGCTGCTTTTCCACTTTACATGTAATAGAGTTTTATGAAAAATTTTATCTTAAAACCATTCTGCTACTACAAAGTAAGGGTGAAAAACACTTGTCCAGGTGCTCACTAAGGTCTCTACCACTGTATTGTATTTTCAGATCTACAGCCTTATGCGGTATGATATCTGTGAAAGATGTGATGTAGCCAATTTTATATTAATGCTGCAAGTAATATTCAGTTACACCCTATTTTATGATAAAACACACCATGTACCCACCCCAAAAAAATCTTTCAATGGGGTATTATAGAAATGAAAATAATCAATAGGATAAAATCTCTAGGTAAGTGGTTGGCAGCAGAAACACTAGTTGCAACCTTTGTTCCCTAGATGCTAAAAGTAACGACAGGATCTGGTGACCAAAGGCACCCAGTCACAGGATTCCCAAGAGCCAGGAATCTTTTCTAAGTGAATTGTCCATCTTATCGCTTCCATATCTCAATTAAACTTCTGCTCCCTGGGGTTTTAATGGTACCTCTGAGTTAAAGTCTCTCTTTACCTCCTCTCCTACCCCATCTAGTGTATCTGCAGAGTTCACACAATCTATCCAGGATCACACATACTGAATATATCAGTAGTTCTGGGGATACGGGCACCTATACCCTACGTTCAGCTAAGGTGAGTAAGTCTTGTGTGTTACAACATATCAGCATTTTACAATCTCATCCAAATGATCCCTTTTATCCCTATCCTTTTAGGCACCACATTCTAAGATACTGACTTGAGAATTATAATGCCTAAAAATATTTATATTAATAATTTATCCAAGAGATAACTGAAATAAATGCACTCCAGAGTTTATAAAGCAATTATTAATTTTAAACTTATCAGCAAAGCAATTTGACTACAAAGATATTCAATGTGGAGCTGAATTCAAATATTGGAAGCAAAACATTACATATATATCTTGCAGGATTTACCTTATAAAACTAAGAGCGAAATATAAAATATCATATATGCCCAAGCATAAGCCACAGACTTTTCTCAAATTATCCCTCAAAAATGGAGTAGTTTCCTTATATTCTAATTTTACATAGCCTTTATTACGATAAGGCTTTATTACTTATTCTGCTCTTTCAATTCTTATTTTTAACATAATAAAGCAAAAAAAATATTTGAGACAAGAGGAAATGAAAAATCAAAATAACAGTAATGCCAGGCTTGATGCAGATGGTAAGAAAATGTGGCTATGGCCCAGGGAAGACCTGGTCAGACTGAGAAAAGAGGGGAGAAGGGATGAAACGCTCTTCACTAAGAATTATTTGTGGGAACTGCCTGAAGTCAATATTAATTTGAGAAGCTTAGAGACTTCAACACAATTAAATCCATTTCAAAGGAGGCCAATAAATTCAACACCTTTTTGCAATTAATCCTCAAGATATGATTTTATTAACACTGTACACAAGGCATTTTTTAAATTGCTCTAAAAAGCAAGTAAATTAGCCCTGGACAGGTTGCTCAGTTGGTTGGAGCATCATCCCACGCACCAAAAGGTTGCAAGTTCGACCTCCATCAGGACACATACCTAGGTTGCAGGTTTGATCCCCAGTCAGGGTGCATACAAGAGGCACCCGATCAATATTTCTCTCCTACTCTCTCCGCTCCCCTTTCCCTCTCTAAAATCAATAAACATATTCTCAGATGAGGATTTTTTTTAAACCTTTAATCTGGTACAAAGGCAAAAATTTCTTTAGTAGTCAGTCACCAATGCAAATAATACTATGTGCCTATAATAGATGGGACAATGACAGGCAAATTCTTTATAAATTGTCAAGTTTTTTTTTTTAATAAAAAAAGGAAAAAGTACTAGCCCCTGAAATATGAAGGCCGTCTAAATTAACAAATCTAATAATCTTTTCTCAAATCTCATTCTCCTTGGATTTTTGTCCCATTTATTTATCCTCTTGAAGCTGATCATCAGCTTCCTTTCCTTTATTTTGCTCCAACAGTCATTTTCCCCAGCCATCTTCTATCTTCTTCCCCTCAATAAGCTGATCTTGCTGTTCTAATGGTCCTCAAATGTGTATTTTAATTCCCAGCCTTCCACCTGCACACCAACTCCCCAGCAGGGGTGTCCAGCCGTTTGGTGTCCCTGGGTCACATTGGAAGAAGAGTTGTCTTGGGCCACACTAAATACACTGCAACATGTAATCACAAAAAAAATATCATGTTTTAAGCAAATGTATGATTTTGCATTGGGCTGCATTCACAGCCATTCTGAGCAGCATGTGGCAGCCCACAGGCCACAGGTTGGACACCCTACCCCAATAACATACTTCCTTCCACCCTTTGGGTAAATGACACTTCAAACTCTGTGCCTAAAACAAAATTCTTTCTCCAAAAAACTTCCCCCCACTTCTTATTCTTCATTAAGTGTAACATTTTCACACTTCTGCCAATTTTTTAAATGGCTTTTCTCTTCATGTCCCCTAATTAATTAGTTCTAATCCTGTTGATTCTTCTTTAAGACAGCTTTCCAAAATTTGGGAGCCTTCGAAAGTTCACTTTTACTATTTCCATTTCTAGGACTATGTATAGTCTTAGAAAATCCGAAATGCAGACAAAGATACTCATTGAAGTATTACAACACCAGAAAATTGGAAACACTTGTCTAGCAATAGAGAAATGTTTGAGCAAATTAAAGTAAATTAGAATGTTATACTCACTAATAATTGGTTATAAAAACTTTTTAAAGACATTAAA
Organism: Phyllostomus hastatus; assembly: GCF_019186645.2. Taxonomy (NCBI): domain Eukaryota; kingdom Metazoa; phylum Chordata; class Mammalia; order Chiroptera; family Phyllostomidae; genus Phyllostomus; species Phyllostomus hastatus. Next base: position 47,283,963 of record NW_025334041.1, read on the forward strand.
AATGCATATGATGAAATGTTAAGTAAGGAAAGCAGGATATAAAATCATATATAGGAGATGATTAAGTAAATAACAAAAAACAGGGATTTAAAAAAAAAGACTAGGAGAAAATATACCAAAATATTAACAAGGCACTGCCTGTGCATATCTTGCTGGATGGTGAGAATATAAGTCATTTTTGTTATTTTCTTTATATATTTCTATGATTTGCAATAATAGTGCATATTTATAAAAACAGGGGAAACAGAATTTTTTAAGTGTGTTTCAAATTCAAGACCTGTGGTCTCCTTAAATTAATCTACAAATTCATGGTTATCTCTACACAAATGGCAAAAACAAACTGGGGCAGGAACTTGGAAATATGATTTTAATGAATAAATATGCAAAAATAGCCTCAGAACCTGAAAACAAGATTAACAAGGTGTGTGTGGGGAGTATGGAAGAGTCCTTGCCCTACCAAACACTTAAATGCATTCAAACTACAGCAATTAAAACATGACACCAGAACAGTAACAGAGAAGTCAATACAATCATACTCAAGTACATGTGAAAATGCAATTAAGTGGGGACAACTGGATAAATCATTTAGAAAAATAAGACAGGAACAACAGCCTAATAACCACAGTCAACCTTTACTGCATACCTACCACAGGCAGTTCTCCTGGCTCTCCTGTTTCTCTGGCTCCTCCTTTGTCAACCCTGCCCATGCTATCTTCCCTTTACCTTCAACACCTTCAGCAAGTTGCCACCAATAGCTATACCCAAACAACTCCCAATTTACATCTCCTAACCAGGGCTCACCCGGGTGCTTCAGCTGCAAACACTGACCAACATCTGTTACTGGGAGTCAACAAACACCTCAACAGCCAGACCAAAGATCATTAGCTCTTCCCAAACCTGCTGTGATTCCCTATCTTGAGGAATGGCAACACTCTCCACAAGTTTAGCTAATTCAAAAACCTGGGATCCATCCTAAACCCTTCCCACTCTCCTTCCACATTAAACTGGAAACTAAATCCTGTGATTTCCACTCCCTTAATATCCATCAGTCTCACGAAGCCTCCTGCAACAGTTCCTAAGGATCTGGCTTCTGAACTCTCCACACAGTAGCTGGAGTAATCTTTTTCTAAAAATCTCAGTTTGCCTCTTAACAGCTCCCCAAGGCCTCTGGAGAATTCCTCAGTGCCTCACTGCTTACCACAGCTACTTGACATTCCAGGTAAACAAGTATGCGATTTTACACCTCCACACGTTTACACCAAACGCAGTGCGGCTTGTGCCTGGAAAGCCCTCACCCTGCCCCATCTTACACACTTGGCAAATCATTACTGGCTTTCTGAGACAGAGTTTAACAGAACTCTGTGAATCTACTAAAAACTACTGAATTATACTTTAAGTAGATGAACTGTATGGCATGTGAATTATATATCAATAGAACTATCATAACTATAAGAAAAGACAACACAATTTTTTTAAGTAGGCCAAAGACAAAACAGGCACTTTACAAAATAGAACTTCAAATGACTGATAAACATATGAAAACATTCAAAACCACCACTCAGGAAAATGCAAATTAAATCCACAATGAGGTATCAATACATGCCCAGAATAGCAAAAATTAGAAAGAATAATACTATCAAGTCTGACAAAGATGTAAAGTGACTGAAACTGTCATACATTACTGGTAGGAGTATAAAGAAGTTTGATGAAAATTATTTCGTAATAAAATGGGGGGGGGAATTATCTTTGCAATCAGTACGGCCACTAAGCATTCCCTATTCTATAACCTATCAATTCCACTACTAGGGCATACTCCCCAAGAGAAATGAGTGCACAGTCCACAAAAGACATTTACAAGAATGTTTACAGCTTGCTTTATTCATAATGATTAAAAACTGAAGAAAATACTCTACCGAGGAATAGGTAAGTAAATTGTGGTACATTCATTCAATGAAATACTACAGAGTATTAACAATGAACTAAAGGTACTAATGGTACCTGAAACAACATGGGCACATCTCACAAATATTACATTGAGTGAAAATCAGACACAGGACTATATAATTTCATTAAGTGCAAGAACAGGCAAAACTAATCAATAACGGTATCAACCAAGTGGTCCCTGGGTAACAGGGTCAAGATTGGAGAGAGGGGACTTCCGGCCAAGATGGAGGCACAGGTAGATACACTGTGCCTCCTTGCACAACCAAAAGGACAACAACAAATTTAAAAGCAAAAACCACCAGAAATGCCAGAAAATCAAACTGTATGAAAGTCTGACAACCAAGAAGTTAAAGAAGGAACATTCACCCAGACCAGTACCAGGGGTGGAGACAGGAAGAGGGATGGAGAGGACTCGAGACAAGGCAAGGCGGTGGCTGGCAGACCAGAAAAGGCGGCAACTGGCAGAGCGGGTGGTCCAACATATGCATGAGGATAAACGGGGAGGAACAACTGGGGAGCGAGAGAGATCGCAATCCAGGGTTCTAGCACAGGGAAATAAAGTTTCAAAAACTCTGACTGAAAAAACCTGTGGGGGTTGAGGTGGCAGGAGAAACACCCTGTCTCACAGGAGAGTTCGCTGGAGAGACCCACAGGGTCCTAGAATGTACACAAACCCACCCACCCAGGGAATCAGGACCAGGAGGGCCCGATTTGCTTGTGGGTAGTGGAAGAAGTGACTGCAAGCCTGCAGAGAGCTGAACAAGTGGCACTGTTACCTCTCAGACCCCTCCCCCACAATGCAGTGACCTGTTGCCCCACCCTGTCAAGTACCCGAGACTCAGCTGCTTCCTAGGTAACAGGCACACCAAGACAAAAATAAGAGATGCAAATGAAAGAGATCAAAGCTCCAGAAAAAATACAACTAAATGACTAAGAAATAGCCAACCTATCAAATGCACAGTTCAAAACACTGGTAATCAGTATACTCACAGAATTGGCTGAGTATTATCACAAAATAGAAGAAAAAATGAAGGCAATGCTAAGTGAAATAAAGGAAAATGTACAGGAAGCCAACATCAACAGTTTGGACCAGAAGGAAGAAATTAACATTCAACCAGAATAGAATGAAAAAACAAGAATTCAAAAAAAAATGAGGAGGCTGAGAAACCTCCAGGACAACTTTATACATTCCAAATTCCAAATCATAGGGGTGCCACAAGGAGAAGAGGAAGAGCTAGAAATTGGAAACTTATTTCAAAAAATAATGGAGGAGGACTCCCCCAACCTGGCAAAGGAAACAGACTTCCAGAAGTCCAGGAAGCTCAGGGAGTCCCAAAGAAGTTGGACCCAAGGAAGCGTACACCAAGGCTCATAATTACATTATGCAAGACTGAATACAAGGAGAGAATATTAAAAACAGCAAGAGAAAAGGAGGGAGTTACCTACAAAGGAGTTCCCATGACTATGAGCTGATTTCTCAAAAGAAATCTTGCAGGCAAGAGGAGGCTGGAAAGAAGTATTCTAAGTCATGAAAGGCAAGGACCTATATCCAAGATTACTCTACCCAGCAAAGCTATCATTTAGAATGGAAGGGCAGATAAAGTGCTTCCCAGATAAGGTCAAGTTAAAGGTATTCATCATCACCAAGCCCTTATTTATGAAATGGTAAAGGGATCTACTAAGAAAAAGATAAAAAATATGAACAGTAAAATGACAGCAAACTCACAATTATTAACAACCACACCTAAAGCAAAACCAAAAGAAACTAAGCAAACAACTAGAACAGGAACAAAACCACAGAAATGGAGATCACATGGAGGGTTATCAATGGGAGTGGGAGGGGGAGAGACGGGGAAAAGGTACAGAGAATAAGTAGCATAGATGGTAGGTAGAAAATAGACAGGGGGAGGTTAAGAACAGTATGGGAAATGTAGAAGCCAAAGAACTTATGACACATGGACATGAACTAAAGGGGAGGAATGTGGGTGGGAGGGGTATGCAGGACAGAGGGGAATAAAGGCGAGGATGAGACAACTGTAATAACATAATCAATAAAATATATTTAAAAATAAAAAAATAAAAAATAAAAGATTGGAGAGAGGCTTAAAGACTCTTATGGAGTACTGAAAGGGTCTATATTTTGATCTAGGTGGTGGTTATAAGGGTATTAATATGTAAAAATCATCAAGCTGTACACTTAAGATTAGTGATTGCACTTCCCTAATTTACTATACACATACAGCATATGTATATATACTACAATCCAATTTTTAAAAAACAAAAATATGCACGTGTAGACTATAATGAACGGTACTGTAGTATATACCTGGAAGTTGTTGCGAGTACAGCTTATATGTTATCACTACCAAAAAAAAAATGGTAATTATGTGAGAGGACACAGGTGGTAACTACCCTTATTGTGGTGCTCATTTCACAATATGTACGTGGACCAAATCATTATGTTGTACACCTTAAACTTATATGTGGCAACAATATCTCAGTAAAGCTGGAAAAAATATGCACAAAGAATATAACAAATATATATACACATATATACACTACTTTTTAAATTTTTAAGAAACAAAAATAAGCGTAAGTAAAAGGATAATATGCCAGAATAATTGGTGGAGCTACCACTGATGATTTAAGACTTTCTTTAAATTGTTCTGTACTGCCTGAATTTTCCACCATGACCATATTACTTTTATCATTTTTTAAAAACAGATCCAAGAGAGCAACAGAGTAAGTAAAAGCTATATACTCAACTCCTCCCAGGACCAAATTGGAATTACAACTAAATTACAGAACAATCAAGCTCAATAACCAACTGAAGACTAGCTGAAGAAAAGTCTTATAACCAAGGATTTACAGAAGCCACATAAACACTGGCTATGGAGTTACTACTGCTAAAGACACTGGCTATGGAGTTACTACTGCACACAAGCCATCAGGTAACACATAGTTGGTGTTCATGTCTCATGGCATCCTGGATAAAATCTGTGGGACCCTGCATAATGATGAAAAATCAGATATGCAATCTTATGATACCATATTCCAGATTTCCAACAATCCAAACTGCTGCCACGTTAAGGATAAAGCCAAAGTCATCATCATCCAGGCCTGCAGAGGTGCTAACAGTGGACAGCTATGGGTCAGTGACTCTCTAAGAGCCCTCAGAAGACAGCTCTGCACAGTCTCCAGGTGACCTGAAGGAGGAATGATGTCCACAAGACCCACATGGAGAAGGATTTTGTTGCTCTCTGCTCCTCAATCCCACATGTTTCCTAGAGAAGTGCAAGTGGTTCTCTCTTTATCACACAACTCAGAAATTATGTTCAAAACATTCTTGGTGTTGTCATCTGACAGAAATGTTTGTGATGGTTCAACAATCACCTGAAGAACCAGGTGTTAAGGCCCACATGTCCTCACCTGAAAGATAAACTACATGCAGATATTTTTACCTCCTTCTGGGAAACTAAAATTAGAAATCTCAGGAGTCCAGCCCTCATATATATACTTCCTGAAGAAAATGTGCCAGTCCAACATTATTTTAAAAATAATTTTGTATTTCAATACAGGAAAAAATTTAAAATAAAAAACAAAGTTATTTCATTGTAACAAGAATAATGCTAAAATCAAACAAGGTTTCTTCCTAAAGCCTTCCCTTACCAATCAAAGCATCATGGTACCTAAATCTTAGAGTACACATCACACTGTCCTGCAATGGTGTTGACCATGCAATCTCTCCTACTTGCTTGCAGTACAGAGCTTTACTTATCTTAATCTTCCTAGCATCCAATACACTGCCTAGCATTACGTATCTGCAATATTTGGTATCTGCTTCATATGTGTTTATTGTACTGAATTGCACTTCTGGTGAGCACAAATGTTTGTTATATAAACAAATGTGTAATGAAACAAGAAGTCAAAAATAAGTGATTACCTCCCAAGGGAGGTTTTCCAAAGTTACTGGCTTGTGAGCTTGACTTGATGCTATAGGGAAGAGTTGAGGCTTACCTAATAAAAGATATAAACTTGTACCACAGCATTCCTAAATTGTTGCACCTGTGATTCACTGACCTAGTGCCACCAATCACACGCCTATTATTTTCTTCAACAGTCAGAACCCATACCACAGAAAATAGATAAGCAATAACCTACAGGATCCAACCTACCAACAAAGTCAAAAGTCCAAAAGATACAGTGCAGAATCCCATCACCAACAGCACACATACAGATTGTGAATATCAATCACATAGAGAAAAAAAAAAGAGAGAGGGACAGACCAAGTTGCTAATTGCTAGAAAGTCAAAATACAAATAAGTCCTCCAGCAACACACTCTTAGGTATCTGCCCTACAGAAATAGAAATATGTTCACATAACCTGTACACAAATGTGGAGCAGCTTTATTTGTAAGAATGAAAAACTAGAAACTATCCAAATGTCCTTAAACAAGTGAATGGATAAAGAAACTATAGTACATTCACACCATGAAATTCTCAGCAATAAGGAATGAACTAGTTACTGATACAACAGGGTTGAGTATCAAGGGCACTACCCAGAGTGAAAAAAAAGTGAATCTTCAAAGGTTACATGCTATATAATCCCATTTACATAACATTCTCAAAGTAGGGAAATTTTATTGGAGAACAGGTCAGTACCTGCCAGGGGTTAGGATTGGGAGGGTCGGAGCATTCTAGGATAACAAGAAAGAGTTTCTTTGTGGTGATGAAACAGTTCTGCACCCCATTTGAGGTAACTGATTACACAAATCTACACAAGTGGTAACATCTGACAAAACTATACACACACATACACACACACACACACACACACAAAATGCATGTAAAAACTGGTGAAATTTTATTTGAGTTCATAGTATTAAGTTGGCCAAAAAGTTCGTTTGGTTTTTATCTGTAAGATGGCTCTAATAGAGCTTAGTTGTCTTTAACTTCATTCAAAACAATTTTGTTAGATTGTATTGTGAGAGCTGTCATATCAGTGTGCATTTTATTAAAAATTTATCAAAATTGGTGAATTTTTGTGTAGCCACTTTAATATTAAAGATGGAAGAAAATACACATTTTTATATTATGCTTTAATCTTTCAAGAAAGGTAAAAAAACGCAACTGAAGCACAAAAAAAAAAGGTTTGTATTTGTGCAGTGTATGTGGAAAGTGCTGTGGCTGATCAAACCTGTCAGAAGTGGTCTCCAAAGTTTCATGCTGGAGATTTCTCACTGGGCAATGCTCCCCGGTCAGGAAGACCAGTTAAAGTTGATAGCAATTAAATCGAGACATTGAGAGCAATCAATGTTATACCATAAGGAAGATAGCCAACATACTTAAAATATCCAGATCAATAAAGTTACTGGTGAAAATGAATAACGTGTCTTTCATTTTACAGAAAAAACTAAATGGACTTTTTGGCCAACACAGTATTATGCCAATGTCAAGCTCCTGGTTTTGACAATGACCTATAGTTATACAAGATATCACCACTAGGGGAAGCTGGATGAAACAGAACTGGCTTAATTCATTAAAAGCTCACGGAACTAAACTTAAACTAAAATGAATGAAGAGCCCTGACCAGTAGGGCTCGGTTGGTTGGGCGTCATCCCAAAAAGTGAAAGGTTACAGGTTCAATCCCGGATCAGGGCACATGCCTGGGTTACGGGTTCAGTCCAATCAGGGCATATGAGAGAGGCAACCAACCAGTGTTTCTCTCACATATAGACGTTTCTCTCCCTCTCTTTCTCCCACCCTTCCCCTCTCTAAAAATAAATAATAAAATAAAATTCTTAAAAATAAAATGAATGAAGAGCCAGCTTGCACATACAAGTATGTAATGATAAAAGTAGAACAGATTACATCAAACCAAGTACCAGGGAAATTTGTACTCTTTTTGCAACTTCTTGGGAGTCATATTATTTCAAAATAAAAGAATTTTATTAAAAAATAAAGGAGTTAAAAAATAATTTATAACAAAAAATGGAAAGAGCCCAAATGTCCATCAATGGATAAATGGGTAAAGTGTGCTATACCAATACAAGAAACATTATTTAGCAATATAAAGGCATGTAGTACCAATACATGTTACATGGATGAACCTTAAAAACATTATACTAAGTGAAAAAAATTAGAAATTAGACCATATATTGTATGATTCCATTGATATAAAATTCCAAACAGATAAGTTCACAGAGGCAAAAAAATAAACTAGTAGTTGCTGGGGACAGGGAAGAATGGGGAGTAATTGCTAAATAAGTACAGAGTTTCTTTGGGAGGATGATGAAAATGTTCTTGACTTAGATAATATTGATGGTTACAAAACTTTATGAATATATAAAAAACCAGTGAATTATAAATTTTAAAAGATAAACTTTGTTACATAAATTACACCTCAATAAAAGTTACCTGTAGGAAAAAAGTCAACAAATAAAAAATACCTTTTAAAGGTTCATATATACACATGCCCCAAAGCCACAATCTATCACAAGCCATGTGATTTAGCTAATTCTTAAGATTCAGGACTGAATGACACTGTGGTCCTTCCTGATGCTGGTCACTCACAATCAGCACAATTAGTAATTGGCAAACTAACTCATTGGAACAATAAGACTAGTTTAAAATTTAGACTCTGCTAAGTAGGGATAGCTTAATCTTACTTCTGACTACTACAAGTTCTAGATACTAAGAAATGGAATGACCTAATTCATAAAAGCTCACAGAATTAAACTAAACTAAAATGAATGAAGAGCCAGTTTGCACATACAAATATGACACAAGTAGTCATTTATATCAAACCAGGCCCATGTAGTCACATAGTAAAAATTCAAGTTTGACAGTCATTATATTAATACAGTTTAAATTTAGCCCTAGTACATATGCCTTTTCCACCCCTAAAAACACTGGTCATTAGGAAACCTGAATTCTGGATCAAACTAAGTTAATTGCATGACCTTAACCTCTGTCAGAGCTGCCTGTAAAATGAGTAGTACACCTCAGACTCCCAGACTCCTGAGGTCTCTTCCACCACCTCTTCTCTCTAGCACCACTCCTTTCATCCTAAAACAAGTCATCATTCTCCTAATGGCCTATAAGGTCAGGCCTTCCTCACTCTGACTCCTCCACCCTCCCATCACCATTCTTTTCTGTAGTACCCCAGGCCCCTGACCTTAGGGTTCCTCCAACATTCCTAGCCCATTGCTCCCCAGAACTTTACCACATTCCCTCATTCCAACTTTGGTTTAATGTCATCTCAGACAGTTGTGTGCGGACCCTAGTCCCAGGCTGCCTTGATTCAGTTTAGCAGCTGGGCATGTTCCTTACTCATGCTGTGTCCCCATTTCCTGGTCTGTAAAATGATGGTAACAACAATGTCTACCTCAAAGGTAGAGTGACAGGCAGGTTCAAATGCCATCACTATTACTTAAGGAGCCTCATCTTAATATTCTCCATATACCATAGCACTATCTGAAATCAGCACCTTTGTCATCCTTGGGGAGAAGTTCTGTTCCTCTTATTCAAAGCTCTATCACCACCTCCTAGGAAAGGCATGCAAATAATGTCAAATACATGCAGAAATAAATATCAAGCATTCCTTTAAAAATAATGTCTTGATTCAAAGAATCAAGTCTTGGCTTTAGGCCCTGGCCAGATAGCACAGTTGGTTAGGGCATCATCCCAATACATCAAGGTTGTGGGTTTGATCCCCGGTCAGAGCACATACAAGAATCAACCAATGAATGCCTAAATAAGTGGAACAACAAATTGATGTGTGTGTGTGTGTGTGTGTGTGTCTCTAAAATCAATCAATAAATTTTTTAATGACATTGCCTAATCAAACAGTTACATAACTGGCCTGATCTCCTCTTGCTAATTACCTTGCAGATCAACCAGTTCTTTTAGGCATTGGCTGGGGGAAGGGGGGGGGCAGTCCCTCAAATCTTATCACATAAAAACAACAGACAATTGAAGAAACTGACTGATTAATCTGTGGGAGTAACAACTGAATATTGTGGATATATGCTAATTCTTCATAAACATACCACATAAATTCCAACCACAGCACACCAAAAAAGCCTGGCTCTTGGCCATTAGGAAAGCCATTCCCTGAAGTACTTACACACACACACACACACACACACACACACACACACACAGAATCCTCCCCCAAATCCCAGGCATGCTTTTTTCAATTCCTTTTCACATTTCTGAACTTAATGGGCTATGGGGAAATAAAAGTTGTGATTAAAACCCAATACTTAGGATCCTAAACATTACAGTTCTCCTTTCTTATTGGCTAAACTTGCATCACTCACCAAATGAAATACCAAATTTGAGGTTCTGATTGAGTGGAAAGCTAGCATTAATTTTTTTAAACATCTAAAACTACCAAATATTCCATTCCGGTTCCTCCCCCCAGTCCCCCAGTTTCTTTCCCTAAGGAAGGCATTATGTGGATACCCACATTTTGTGGAATCTTGAACGTACTCACAAATTATATTCTGTTTTGAGTGAACAAAAATCCTGTCATGATATACCACATTAGCAATGATTTAGGTAGTTTTCATAGATGCCACCAGTGAGTATGAAATGCCCTAGGCAGAGACCAAGGTGAATGGGAAAGAAGAAAGTCTAGAAATGCTGCAGGGTAGTCCCCTAAAGGAAACAAAAAAACTAAAAATGCTTCATGATTTTATTTAAAAATGATCATGGACTGTCATTCCGCATAGTACCAAAATTACCACAGAATGTTTCTTATTCAAAAGGAAAAGCAAAGCCACGAATCTAAAAGGAGTGGCAGATTTTCTTAAATTAAGGGGAAAAAAGGAAAAAGAAAGAGGTGGCGGCGCTCTGCAGCCTCGAGCAGCTCTCCAGGAAAGGCTTCTTGGACGCCGGCCGCTCTCACTCCGATCTGCGGCCGGGCTGGAGGTGGCAGGCAGCTGGCATGCTTTAAATATCACCACCCTATTCATCAACTCCGAGCACAATGAGGGCCGGGAAGCCGCGCCGGCGACAGCCAGAACACACACCCACCCGTCCCGTGCAACAGTCACGCTCGGCCCAAGCACAAAGTTTCGAATACAAACCTGAGCGCCCAAACGCAGAGGTCTCGGCGCTGAACTCGCGCCAGGTACAAGGCAGAGGTGAACCTCTATAGACAACCGGCTCGGGTTTTCAGCAGAAAGGCTGAGAGACAGGAGCCAGGGAGGACAGGCGAAAAGGACACGCAGAAATACACTCACTCCCTCCTCTCCCGCACACTCCGCCTCTCTTTTTCTCCAGCCCCAAAGCCCAGGTGGGAGCGGCTAAGCAGCCTCAAGCCCCACAAGGCTTGCCGGAGCCGCGTCCCTTCCAGCAAGGGCCCACGACCCTACGGCCAGTTCTGCACGCAAAGGGTGGTGCGCACGCCCGACGCCCCTTCACCCGCCTGCCCCGTCAGCCACGGCGATGGGGGGGGGGGGGCCCGGGAGCTCTGGGAACTGGCCGCCGCCGGCTTGCGCGCGCCCTCCCCGGTAAGCCCCCCTCCCCCCCAGGCAGCCCGCCGGGCGTGGAGGCGGCGAAGCACCCGAGTCCCTGGGGATCAGCCCCGCCTCCGGCCCTTGGGATCCGGGCAACATCCCCAGCGTAGTGGCGGGCTGCCCCCGACCGTGCAAGGGTCACGCTCGGCCCGAGCGCAGAGTGGACTCACTTTTTCGGATGTTTCTCTCTTTTCGGCCTCCGCTTTCGGGCCTGAATGGCCAGCACTGGGGAAAGAGAAGAGACACATTAACGGTCGGGCTGGCTGGCCTGCCGGGCCGCGTGGCGGGGAAGAGGGATCGCCGCGGGCCACTCACCTTTCCGGGAGCTCATCCCAACGCAGCGGAAGCGGGGCGGGGGTCTTCGCGGCAGCAGTGGCGACGCGCGAGCCAAACCGGGCTGCAGCCTCCACTCGTTCCGCCAGCCGGGAGGAGGCGGGAACAGCGCCTGCGCCACCGACACAGCGGCTCCCGCGGGGGGCACAACAAGACCCGCCCCCGGCCGGCCCCGCCCCCACCCGCCCGGTGGGGTCCGGGCCCAGACACTAGTGCTCTGCCGTGCGTCCCGCACCCAGCTGCCCTCCCCACTGGTGCAGAAGCGACACCCCCCCTACTACGACCACTGATGCTCGGGCCCTCGGCCTCCTCGCACTAGCCCACGACTCGGGCCTCCGCCTCCTGCGCCCCGTGGCTAGCGCCGGCCTCCAGCCTCTCCAGGGCACCCTGAGCGCGCGACCCTCCCTCTTCAGCCGCAGCCTCACCCCTACGCACCCCAGCTGGTGGCGCCGCCCGCCTCTCCATGAGCCTCTCCTTGGCCAGCGTCTCCGCGGGTCTCACACCACTGTTCTTCGAGCGGCCTTTTCTCCCCCTTTGCTCCTCTACATCCTTGCATCCCCAAGAGCACAGCTTCCTCCTTTCCGGCGGGTGTGGAAAGGTCACTGGACCAAGAGCTGGGAGACCTGGGTCCTTCACTAGGTGTGTGACCTTGGAAAAGTCATCTTATCTCACCATTACCTATCCCACAGGATTGCTTGAGTTTAATGAAGGAATAACTGCAAATAGCATGGAAAGTATAATGAAGTTTTTGCATGTGAATTAAATACTATGTGCACTACTGTTTAACCCAACAATACCGAAAATACTATAATTACTTTCTTCATCTTACAATAAAGAAACTGAATCTTAAAGAGGCTGAACAGTTTACCCAGCTAGGATTCAAATTTAGGCCTAGCTGTCTCCAAGCTCTTTCCACATACCATGCTTCCTAATAAAGATGTAGATCAAGTTGATAACGGGATGAAATAACTGCAGTGTTCCTTTGTTTCTTTAAATAACTATAATATTTTTGAAGGATAGTCATCCTGACCATTTTACTCTCACTTTGCTTACACAACTGTATTTTTATTTGATTAAAGTAGCTTAGTCTTCATTTGAAATATGCTAAACTCTACATATCAGAAAACAGTACTTAGACTTGAAGAGCTTTTTACTTTCTCAACTCAATATTTTCTATTAAAAAATATCAAATCTACAGAAAAATTACAAAAAATATAATGAATACCCATAGTAACCCTCTATTCACCAATTTTTAACATTTCACTACATTTGCTTTCCCTCTGTAAATGTGGGGTTAGGAGAATGTTTTGGTTTTGCTGCATCGTTTGAGTTTTTTGCAGACATTGTTACCCTTTACTCCTAAATATTTCAGTAAATATGTACTAAGAACAAAGATTCTCCTACATAATCAGAATTCTATTATCACTCCAAGAAAATATAAAATTAATATAATACTATTATTTGTAATATACCAAGGCCATATTCAAATTTTCAAAATGTCTTTTAGCTGACTCTTTTTCCAATCCAGAATACAATCAAGGATCATGTGTTGCATTTAGCTGTCTTGTATTTTAAAACTCCTTTAGTCTAGAATAGTCCCTGGTTTTGTTTTTTTCCAGTACAACATTGACTGTTTTGAAGAATCCAATTCTACTGTTTTGCAGAATGTTCCTCAGTTTTTCCCTATTAGATTCAAGTTAAATAATTGTATCAGGTATACTACATATGTAGATAATACTGTGTCAGTACATTGTGTCAGGATGCAGGACAGATATCATGTCAGTTTGTTCATTATTGCTGATGTTACATTTAATCATTTCATGGTGAAGTCACCTTTTTCCCTTTTTATTTAAAAAGTAGCCTGTGTAAAAAATGGACAAAAGACTCAAGAAATAGAAATTTCTCCAAAGAAGATGTATAAATGCCAACAAGTGCATGACAATATGCTCCACATTGTTAGAGAAATGCAAAGTAAAAACATGAAATACTATTTCACGTCTGCTAGAAAGACTTTAACTTTTTTAGGAGAAAGTAATTGTAAAGGATGTAGAGACATTGGACTCCTCATACATTGCTGGTAGAAATGTAAAATGATGTAATCACTCTGGAAAATAGTTTCAAGTTTCCTCAAGAAGCTAACCATAGAATTATCAGCAATTCTACTCCTAGGTATATATCCAAAAGAATTGAAAACGGGTAGTCAGACAAATCCTTGTACACAAATGTTCTGAGTAGTATGAATCACAGTACCCAAAAGGTTAGAAACCCAAATATCCATGAGTGCATGAGTAGATAAAAAAAAAACTGTGACAGAGACCTACAGTGAAATATTTTCCAGCCATAAGAAAGAATGAAGTACTGATGATGTATGCATCAGTGTGGATGAACCTCAAAAACATTATGCCACGTGAAAGAAGCCAGGCACTAAAGGTCCCATATTGTAGGACGCTATTTATAGGAAACATCCAGAATGAACAAATCCACAGAAAACAGATTGGTGGTGGCCAATGTCTGGGGGGAGAAGAAATGAGGAGCAACTGCTTAATGGGCAGAGAGTTTTATTTTGTAGTAAGAAAAATGTTTTGGCACTAGATTGAGGTGGTAAATGTACTAAATGCCACTGAATTGTTCATTATAAAATGTTTAACTTCACATTATATAAATTTCACCTCAATTTTGAAAATAGCTATCTGTGGGGTGTGAGTGTGCTTCCCCAAGAATGTTTTACTCTGTGTTCTAGCCTCCACTGATGATGCTTGCCTGAATCAAGTATTACTATAGTTGTTGTAGAATAATATTATAATCCTATCATTTCACCTGTTCTATCTATTTTAATTGACACTTGTATATGAAGAATAGCTTTCATTTCTCCTGCAATGCCTTTGTTTTCTGTTTGGAACTTGTTTTATGGTTTTGATTTTGGTATCAATATTGACAGTAGTTACTATCACTTTGATTTTTAATTCTTGAACTATCCCATATTTGACTAGGAAAGACACTTTAAACTTGCAATGTCCTTTGGATATGTACCAATCAGTTTTTGAGCACCTCTTTATATTCTGACATTTGATGTTCCAAGAAACTTTGTGCTTTTCCTAACTAGGTCACGGAACTAGCTATTTCTTGAGTCTTGGCTTATTATACAAGGCGATTAGAAGCTTTGAAGCCAAAGAAATCTGATTTGAAACCAGTTTTTTAGTATTTTAACAGCTTTATTGAGACATAATTCATATACCATACAATTCACCCACTTAAAGTAAAAAATAAAATAATGATTTTCCATATATTCACATGGTTGTGCGGCTGCCACCACATCCTAATTTTAAAACACTTTTATTCCTCCTAAAGGAAACTCCATACCCATTAGCAGCCACCCCCTATTTTCCCCCAACCTCTCCTTGCCCAAGCCCTAGGCAACCACTAGGATTCTCACTCTCTATAGACTATTCTGTGCAGGTCATATAAACACAATTATACAACATGTGTCCTTTGTGACTGCCTTCTTTCACTTAGCATAATGTTGAAACCAGTTTCGGCTACTTAATTTCTGTATGTCCTTGGGAAAGTTACTTAATTACAACATCCAGAAAATAGTAATAATATTAATACCAACTTTCCTAGATCAATATGATAATGAAATAAGATAAGAAAATATTCAATAGACAGGAATTATCATTAGCACTGGTTGAGAAACACTACCCCATCTGCTGAATCTCGAGCATTCATTTTTTCCACAAATACTTACGAAACACCTATTACATAGTAGGTATTATCCTAGGCATTATTCCATAATAGTGCACTAAGCACACAAAAATCAAATAAATATGTGAAATACACACTATGCTTACTAGATGGCAATAATATCTATGAAAAGTACACATATACACACACAAAACCCAGCAACCTTCCAGGAAGGTGTTTAGGAAAGGTCTAACTGACAAGGTAACACAATTAGCCCTGTCTGGTGTGGTTCAGTGGGTTGGACATTGCCCAGCAAACTGAAAGGTCTATTCCCAATCAGGGCATATGCCTAGCTTGCAGGCCAGGTCCCTGGTTGGGGACATGTGAGAGTGAGAGGCAACAAGAGGCAAGCAATGGATGTTTCTTGCCCTCCCTTCCCGTCTCTCTAAAAATAAATAAATAAAATCTTTTTTTAAAAGGTAGCATTTAAAGACCTTAAAATGATCTCATCAGTCATTATATTTCTATCAACTAGGAGAGAACTATACTCGCCACCTAGAATATTTGTAATGTTCATTAAAATACACCAACCTAATTAGCAACAAACACCTTTACATACATTATATTAGATGCTTAAAAAAGAATAATAAATTATAGACCTACTCTCTGTCAATATGGAAATTAAAAATTTCTTTAAGATGCGTTATAACTTAGAATGACATTTTAAAGGAAATACAAAAAAGGATAATAGTAATAGAGTATGAATTTAATATTTTTATTTTACCATCATTTATTGCTACATGAATCAATTATGTGGCCCTGTCCAGGTAGCTCAGTTGGCATAAGAGCATTGGCCAACATGTCAAAATTGCATGTTCAATTCCTAGTCAGGGTACATATAAGAAGCAACCAATAAATGCATAAATAAGTGGAACGGCAAATTGATGTTTGTCTGTCTGTTTCTCTCTCTCTCTTCCCCCCTCCCTCTCTCTGTCTCTAAAAATCAATAAATAAAAATTTAAAAATCAATAAATAAAAATAAAATATCAAGTATGTGAATTACTATTATTAAGAAGGGGAACTAATACCCTGGCCAGTGTGTCTCAGTTGGGTGGAGCATCGTCACATAACTGAAAGGTTGCATGTTAGATTCGCAGTTGCAGATTCGGTCCCAGGTCGGGCCTCATAGGATCAAGTAACTAATCAATCCTTCTCTCTTGCATCAATGTTTCTCTTTCTCCGTTCCTTTCTCTCTTCCTCTCTCTCTAAAAGAAGTGAAAAAATGTCCTCTGGTGAGGATAAAAATTGAAAAATAATAAAAAGGAGAAGTAGCCCTGGCCAGGAAGCTCAGTTGGTTAGAGCATTGTCCCCATACACCAAGACTGTAGATTCCATCCCCAGTCAGGGCACATGTAAGAATCAACCAATGAATGCATATATAAATGGAACAATAAATTGATGTTTCTCTCCCTCTCTCTCTCCCTCTCTCTCTCTCTCTCTCTCTCTTCCTCTCTCTCTAAAACCAATAAATAATTTTTTTAAAAAGCGTGCAAGTATTAGAACTGTATATACTTTCTTCTCAATAACTTTCCAAAAGAAGTGAAAATGGAAGTACACATGCATTTTTCCCCTAACCTAGCTCAGCAAAATTCAAGAAAAATGTATCGATTAATTTTTACCAAATGCAAGAGAAAACTAATGAATGCTGTAAATCCAATTGCACTTTTACATTACCAAGTTGAGCTACTAAATCATGTTGTATCTTAGAAGGTATATGTAGTATATCATAGAGTTGCAAACAGATTTCAAGGTCACATAATCCATCTGGGAGGCTTTAGTGGGTGAGAACCCAGACTCCATTTTAAGTTCTCTCCAATGCTTTTAAATTTTTAGAGAAGTTTCTTTATATCTAATATACATTTTCTATTATGATTCTTAAGCCTGTCTATTGTTATTTCATTAGAGCATATTTCTTAGTGGCACTAGCATCATCATAACAGCAGTGTAACACAGAAATTAGTGTACAGAGCAGTAAAGCCAGACTTCCAAAGATCAAATCCTAGTTCTACCATTAGCTAGCTGGGTAACCTTGGGCAAGTTACTCAGTGCCTCAGTTTCCTGATCTGCAAAATGTAGACAATAATATCACCTACCTTTACATTTGTTGTGAGGATTAGTTGTTTCACATAAAATGCTTATAGAAGGGATGTAAGTGTTTGGTAAGTATTAGCTATTATACATATGTACATTAACACATGTATAATTTATCTATGGCTGCATAACAAGTTTCTCCCAAAATGAACAACTGAAAACCAAAAACATTTGTCATCTCACAATTTCTGTGGTCCAGGAATTTGGAAGCAGTTTATCTGGAGAGTTAAGATGTTACCTGGCACTACAGTCATCTAAAGGCTTGAGTAAGGCTGAAAGGTCTGTTACCAAGATGGCTACTCAGGCGGCTGTTAGCCCCAGGCCTCAGGCCCTTGGTAGGTCTTACAAAGAGGCCTCTCTTCCCCTGCCTGGATCTTTCTATAGGGCTGCTCCAGTGTCTGCCTTTCTCCAGAAGGAATGGTCCAAGAAAGACCAAAGAGGAAACTGCAATGCTTTTTATAATCTACACGCAGAAGTCAAAATCTATCAATTCCATCACATTATATTCATTAGAAACAAGCATAGCACATGATCAGAGAAGGAAAGTAAAACCAGTTCTTTCTTTTTCTTTTTTATTGAATGTATTGTGGTGACACTGGTTAATAAAAATATATAGGTTTCAGGTGTACAATTCTTTAATAGATCATCTGTGTATTGTATAGTATTCACAACCCCAAGTCAAATCTCCTTCCATCATCATTTGTATCCCCTATACCTTCTTCTACCATCCCCTACCCCTTTTTCCTTCTGGTTGGTAATCACCATACTGTTGGCTATGTCTGTGAATTATTTATTTTTGCTTAATCCCCTCAAATTTTTTACCCCACCCCATGATGCCTTCCTCACTGACAGCTATCAGTCTGTTCTGTATCCATGAATCTGTTGCTATTTTGTTTGTTAATTTATTTTGTTCATTAGATTCCACATATGCATGAAGTTATATGGAACTTGTCTTTCTCTGACTGGCTTAATTCACTTAGCATAATACAATTCGAGTTATCCATGCTGTAACAACAGGTAAGCGTGTTACTGTAGACATTCAGTAGGTGCCCTGGAAAGTATTTCCTATTGGCCAAGATGGTACAGGGGGCGGTCCTTACACTGAACACACCAAAAGCTAGAAATATTAATAGATAGGACCTAAGCCCTTGAAAGCTAGAAAGATGAATGGACAGGTTCCAAGCATGCTGAAAGCTAGAAAGATGAACAGATAAGCCCACAGTGTGCCAAAAGATATCTATAAAAAAGAAACCCTCCATCTTCTATCCCTATAAGAACCACAAGCCTGAGCAAGGGGATGATCTTTGACATGGGGAGTCCACAATTCACACAGGTTGCATGACCCCTGAATAAAGCTCTTTCCTTTTGTACCAACACCTGTCTCACAGATACAGCTTTCCTTGCAGCAGGCAGCAGAACCCACTTATTCCATTACAAGATTTCCTTCTTTTTTTTTTTTAAAGCCAAGTAGAATTCCATTGAGTATATGCATCTAGGTTTTTTTGACCACTCATCCACTGATAGACACTTGAGCTATTTCCAAACTGTGGCTTTTGTAAATAATGCTGCAATGAACATATAAATGCATATATTCTTTTGAATCAGTGTTTTGGGTTTCTTCACATATACAAGTAGAGACAGAAGTGGAATCACTGGGTCACAGGAAGTTCCATTTTTAATTTTGTGAAGTAACTCCATCCATACTGCTTTCCACAGTGGCTATACCAACCTGCATCCCACCAACAGTGCTCAAGTGTTCCCTTTTCTCCACATCTTCACCAGCACTTTTTGTTTTTTGATTTATTGATGATAGCCATTCTGACAGATGCAAGGTGACATTAATTTGTGTTTCTCTTGTGTTGAGCATGTTTTCATATGCCAATTGGTCATTTGTATGTCCTCTTTGGAGAAGTGTCTATTCAGGTCCTTTGCTCACTTCTAAATTGCATTTTTTTTTGGTGTTGAGTTTTTATAAGTTCTGTATAAATTTTGGATATTAACCCCTTATCAAATGGGTTATTGGTGAATATGTTCTCCCATTCATTGGGTTGTCTTTTCATTTTCTTGATGGCTTCCTTTGCTGGACAAAAACTTTTTAGTTTGATGTAGTCCCATTTGTTTATTTATTTTGGGGGTTCCCTTGCCCAAGGCAATATATCAGGAGAAAACATTGCTATGAGATATATCCAAGATTTTACTGGTTATGTTTTCTTCTAGGATTTTTATGGTTTTGAGTCTAACAGTTAAGACTTTAATCCATTTTAAGTTTATTCTTGTTTACTATGTAACAAGGTGGTTTATTTATTTTTTTGCACATATCTTTCCAATTTTACCAACATCATTTATTGAATAGACTATCTTTACCCCAATGTATGTTGTTGCCTCATTTATCAAAAAACATTAATTGACTAAAAGGTGTGGGTTTATTTCCTAGCTCTCTATTCTGTTCCATTGATCTATATGTCTGTTTATGCCAGTACCATGCTGTTTTGATTTCTATGGGCTTGTGGTATAGTTTGATAGAAGGTTAGTGTGATTCCTCCCACTTTGTTAGTCTTTCTCAAGATTGCTGTGACTATTTGGGGTATTTGGGGTACCATATTCATTTTTGGCATATTGTAGTTCTGTGAAATACTTGGTATCTTGATAGGAATTGCATTGAATCTAGATTGCTATGGGTAGTATGAATATTTTAATGATGTTAATTCTTCCTATCCATGGACACGATGTATGCTTCCACCTATTTGTATCTTCTTCTGTTTCTTTCTTCAGTGTTTTAAAAAATTTCAAGTACAGGTCTTCTACATCCTTGGTTAAATTTATTCCTATGTATTTTATTTGTTTTGAAGCAATTGTTAATGAGATTGTTTTATTATTATTAATGAGTTTCCCTTTCTGATAGTTCATAATTGGCATATAAAAATGCAACTGATTTCTGGATATTTACTTTGCATCGTGCTACTTTGCTGAATTCATCAATCAGTTCTAGTAGTTTTCTGGTAGAATCTTTAGGGTGCTCTATGTACAGTATTATGTCATCTACGAATAGTGACAGTTTTACTTCTTCCTTTTCAATTCAGATGCCTTTATTTCTTCTTTTTGTCTGATTGCTGTGGCTAGGACTTCCAGTACTATGTTGCATAAGAGAGGTGAAAGTAGGCATCCCTGCCTTGTTCCTGATCTCAAGAGAAACACTTGTACTGCTTGCCCATTGAGTTGGCTGTGGTATTATCATATATACCACCTTTATTATTTTGAGATATGTTCTCTTTATTTCCATTTTGCTAAGGATTTTTGTCATAAATCTGTGCTGGATTTTATCAAATGCTTTCTCTGCCTTTATTGATTTGATCATGTGGTTTTTACCCTTCTTTTGTTTATGTGGTGTATCATGTTTATAGATTTGCAGATACTGTACCAACCTTGCATTCCTGGAATAAATTCCACTTGGTCATGGTGTATGATCATTGTAATATATTACTGTATCCAGTTTGCTAATATTTTGTTGAGGATTTTAGCATCCATGCTTATCAGTGGTGTTGGCCTATAATTTCCTTTTTTATAGTGTCTTTATCTGGTTTTGGAATTAAGATAATTTTGGTCTCATAAAATGAACTTGGGACTCTTTCCTCTTCTTGAATTTTTTGGAATACTTTGAGAAGGATAGGTGTTAGGTCTTCTTTGAATGTTTGGTAAAATTTTGCCTGTGAAGCCATCCAGTTGAGGACTTCTCTTTGTTGGGAGTTTTTTGATAACCAGTTCATTTTCACTAGGTGTGATCTGTCTATTCAGATTATCTGATACTTCCTGATTCAGTTTTGGGAGATTATATGCTTCTAGAAATTTATCCATTTCATCCAGATTGTCCAATTTTCTGGCATATATTTTTTGTAATATTTTCTTACAATCCTTTGTATTTTGGGGGGGGTCAGTTGTTACTTCTCTTTCATTTCTGATTTTATTTGGGTCCTCCCTCTTTTTTTCTTGATGAGCCTGCTTACAGTTTTGTCAATATTGTTTATCTTTTCAAAAAACCAGCTCTTGTTTTCATGGATCTTTTGTATTTTAGTCTCTATTTCATTTATTTTTGATCTGATCTTTATGATTTCCTTCCTTCTACTCACTCTGGGTTTTGTTTGTTATTCTTTTTCAAATTCCTTAGAGTGTAAAGGTAGATTATTTATTTGATGTTTTTCTTGTTTCTTGAGATAGGCCTTCATGCTATGAATTTTGCTCTTAGGATGGCTCTTGCTATGTCTCATACATTTTGGGTTGTTTTGTTCTCATTTTCATTTGTTTCAAGGTATCTGGGATTTCTTCCTTGATCACATTATTAACATATTTATTATTTAGTAACATGCTATTTAGCTTCTGTGTCTTTCTGTGTTTTCCATTTTTTTTCTTTTTATTGATTTGTAGTTTTATACCATTATGGTCAGGGAAGATGCTTGATATGATTTTAATCTCTTAAATCTAACAAGACTTGTTTTGTGTCCTAATATGTGGTCTATTTTAGAAAACGTTCCAAGTACACTTGAAAAGAATTCATATTCTGCTTCTTTGGGATGAAGTGCTCTGAAGAAATCAATTAAATCCATATGATCTAGTGTGTCACTTAAGACCACCATTTCCTTGTTAATTTTCTCTTTGGAAAATGTATCCATTTATGTCAATGGGATGATAAAATCCCCTACTATGGCTTTATTACTGTAAATCTCTCCCTTTATGTCTTCAAGGTTTGCTTTACATATTTTGGTACTCCTGTATTGGGTACATAAAAGTTTACAAGAGTTATACCCTCTTGTTGGATTGCTCCCATTATCACTGTGTAGGCTTTCTTTGTCTCTTACTATAGCTTTTAAAGTCTATTTTATGAGATATAGCCATTGCTACCGCAGCTTTTTTTCCTTTCCCATTTGCATGAACTATCTTTTCTCTACCCCTTTACTTTTAGTCTTTCTGTATCTTTCATTCTGAGGTGGGTCCCTAGTAGATAGCACATATATGGGTCTTGTTTTCCTATCCATTTAGCTACCCCATGTCTTTTGATTGGAGCATTAAAGGCATTTACATTTAAACTGATTATTGATAGGTACATACTTATTGCCATTTTATTCTTTTAACTATGTTCCTTTTTCCTCCTCCTCCTCCTTCTCCTCCACCTTCTTTTTCAAGCTGGCCCTTTAACGTTTCTTGTAATGCCCATTTGTCAGCAATGAACTCCATTAACTTTTTCTTCTCTGGGGAGCACTTTATTTCTCCCTCAATTTTAAATGATAGCCTTGCTGGGTAAAATAGTCTTGGTTGTAGGTCCTCACTGTTCATCACTTTGAATATTTCATGCCAACCCCTTCTGATCTGAAATGTTTCTGTTCAGAAATCAGCTGACAGTCTTATGGGAGCTCCCTTATGTGTACTGTCTTTCTCTTGTAAATTTAAGATTCTCTCTTTGTCTCCAAACTTTGCCAATTTAATTATGATGTTTCTTATTGTCAACCTCTTTGGGTTCATCTTATTTGGGATTGTATGCAGTTCCTGAACTTGTATACCTTTTTCCATCACCAGGTTAGGGCAGGTTTTGGTCATTGTTTCTTTAGATAGGTCCTTGATCCTTTGCTATCTCTCTTCTCCTATGATGCTAATATTGTTATGCTTCATGTTGTCTGAAAAGTTACTTAAACTATTTTAATGTTCATGGATTGGAAGAATTAATATCATCAAAATGTCCATACTACCCAAAGCACTTTACACATTCAATGCAATTCCTATTGAAGTACCAATGGCATATTTCACAGAAATAGAACAAACACTTCAAAAATTTATATGGAATTATAAACAACCCCGAATAGCTGCTGCAATTTTGAGAAAGAAGAGTAAAGGAGGAGGGATCACAATACCCGACACTAAACTATACTACAAGGCCACTGTAATCAAAGCAGCCTGGTACTGGCATTAAAAACAGGCACATAGACCAATGGAAAAGAACAGAGAGCCCAGAAATAAGCCCAAGTCTCTATGGTCAATTAATATTTGACAAAAGAGGCAGCAACATAAAATGGAGTAAAAATAGTCTCTTCAAGAAATGGTGTTGGGAGAACTGGACAGCCACGTGCAAAAAAATGAAACTTGAGCACCAACTTACACCATATACAAAAATAAATTCAAGGTGGATAAAAGACTTAAATATAAAACGTGACACCATTAAAGTCCTAGAGGAGAACGTAGGTAGGAAAATCTCAGATATTTCATGAAGAAACTTTTTACTGACTTGTCCCCTAGAGCAAGGGACATAAAGGAAAGAATAAACAAATGGGACCTCATCAAAATTAAAAGCTTCTGCACAGCTAAAGAAAATAGTATCAAAATTAAAAGAGAACCAACTGTATGGGAAAACATATTTGCCAATGATACATCAGACAAGGGTTTAATCTCCAAAATATATAAAGAACTTACAAGACTGCACTCTAAGAAGACAAGGAATCCAATTAAAAAATGGGCAAAGGACTTGAACAGACACTTCTCCAAGGAGGGCATACAGAGGATCCAAAGACACATGAAACGATGTTCAATATCGCTAGCTATCAGAGAGATGCAAATTAAAACCACAATGAGATACCACTTCACACCAGACAGAATGGCCATCATAAACAAAGCAACAAACAACAAGTGTTGGAGAGGATGTGGAGAAAAGGGATCCCTAGTGCACTGCTGGTGGGACTGCAGACTGGTGCAACCACTATGGAAAGCAGTATGGAACTTCCTCAGAAAACTAAAAATGGATCTGCCTTTTGACCCTGCAATTCCACTGCTGGGACTCTATCCTAAGAATACTAAAACACCAATCAAAAGAACCTGTGCATCCCAATGTTCATAGCAGCACAATTTACAATAGCTAGATGCTGGAAGCAACCAAGATGCCCATCAGTAAATGAATGGATCAAAAAACTATGGTACATTTACACAATGGAATTCTATGCAGCAGAAAGAAAGAAGGAGCTCCTACCCTTTGCAACAGCGTGGATGGAGCTGGAAAACATTATGCTAAGCGAAACAAGCCAGGCAGTGAAAGACAAATACCATATGATCTCACCTTTAACAGGAACCTAAATAACAAAACAAAGAAACAAGCAAAAATATAACCAAAGACACTGAAATAGAGGCCAGGCTGACAGTGCCCACAAAAGAGAGTAGAGGGAATTTAAGGGGACAGTGGGAAGGGTTCACAGGAACAAACTTAAAGGACACATGGTCATAAACTAAGGGGAGGGTGGTAATGGGAGGGAAGTGGGGAGGGGTGGGAGGGGGGACTGGATTGGGAGTAAAAAGGAGAAAACTGTATTTGAACAATGATTAAAATAAAAAAAAACTATTTTAATGTTTTAAAGCTCTTTTTTCCTTTTGCTGCTCTAATTGGGTGTTTGTTTCTACCTTGTCTTCCAAATCGCTGATTTATCCTCTATTTCATATAACCAACTCTTTATTCCTTCCAGTTTATTCTTCAATTCAGATATTGCATTCTTTATGTTTTTGTTATTTACTGACTGTGTGTGTGTGTGTGTGTGTGTGTGAGAGAGAGAGAGAGAGAGAGAGAGAGAGAGAGAGAGAGATGACAATTCATTGTTCCATTTATGTATGCATTCATTGGTTGATTCTTCCATGTGCCCTTACCAGATCAAACCTGCAACCTTAGTGTATCAGTACAATGCTCTGACCAAGTGAGCTACCTAGCCTGGGCTGTATTCTTCACTTATGACTGGTCTTTTTTTATGGTTTCAATGTTCTTTTTCATGCTGTTGCACATCCTTATAACCATTACTTTGAACTCTATACCTGATAAATTGTTTGTCTCCATTTTATTTAATTATTTTTCTGAGAATTTCTCCCATTCTTTCATTTGGCATTTTTTAAAATTATATTTTACTGATTATGCTATTACAGCCATCCTGACTTTTCCCTCTTTTCCCCCCTCCCCCCCACATCCCCTACTCCCTCAGACATCCCTCACCATAGTTCATGTCCATGGGTCATGTGTATAAGTACTTTGGCAACTCCATTTTCTATACTGTATTTTACATCCCCATGGCTATTCAGTAACTACCTATTTGTATTTCTTCATCTCATCACCTCTTCATCCACTGTTGCCCTCCCCAACCCATCAGGCAACCATCTAGTAACTAACTTCTTTTCTCTTGCTGCTTTTAAGAGTATCTCTTTATCTCTAATCTTTGGCCTTTTAATAGTGATGTGTCTTGGAGTGGGCCTCTTTACATCCATCATAACTGGGACTCTCTGTGCTTCCAGGACTTGCATATCTATTTCCTTCACCATGTTAGGGATGTTTTCTTTCACTGTTTTTTCAGATAGTTTTCCAATTTCTTGCTCTTTCTCTTCTCATTCTGGTACCCCTATAATGCAAGTGTTGAACCTCTTGAAGTTGTCTCAGAGGCTGTTAACACTATCCTCATTTTTTTTTTATTCTTTTTTCTTCTTCTTGTCCTCATAGGTTGTTTTTTGCTTCCTTATGTTTCAAATCATGGATTGGCTTGTGGCTTTATCCACTCTGCTGTTGTTTCCCTGTAAATTGCTCTTTATTTCAGTTAGTGTATCCTTCATTTCTGACTGGTTGTTCTTTACACTGCTGAAGTCCTCACTAAATTCCTTGAGCATCCTTATGAACTATGTCTTGAACTCTGCATCTGTTAAGAGTTCTCATCTCAACTTCATTTAGCTCTTTTTCTGGAGTTTTGATCTGTTCTTTCATTTAGGCCATGTTTCTTTGTCTCTAATTTTGGCAGCCTCCCTGTGTTTGTTTCCATGGTAGAGCTGCTTTGACTCTGTGTCTTGGTACTGTGGCCTAATGTAGTAGTTGTCCTGAAGGGTCCAGTGGCACAGCCTAAGCTACCACCCAAACTCAGTACTTGAGGTGCACTCTTTGTGTGGGCTGAGTACATCCTCCTCACATAGTTGAGCCTTGGTTGCTGTTGGCAGTTCAATGGGAAGAACTTATCCAGGCCAGTCAGCTGCAGGGATTGGCTGTGACCACTGACCACCAATGTCTGCCCTCCATGGAGGATGAGCTGTGCAAGGGCATGGTGCTGGGCTCTGACATGGTCTGTAGCTGTCCACTGGGTGCACTGGCTCTTGGGCATCCAGGGTGGTGCAGCCCAAGGTCAGCCCCCACATATGTTTTGCCTAGGGCACCCTGCTTGAACCTTAAAGCAGTCTGAGATGGCTGTTACTTGTGCTGGCCTGGGAGATTCCCAGGTGAATCCTAGCTGTGAATCTAATCTGGCTGTAGCTAGGGCTCACTGAAGCCAGCTGTCCCTTTTTTGATAGGATTTAGGAGCCAAGACTATCCATTCTTATGGAAAAGCAGCTTGAGCTGGGCCGTAAATTTGGTGGGGTAGAGCCTGTGAGGATCTCTAAGGCAGGTCAGTGTTAGTCAGGTTGATGGAGTCTCAGATATGGCACCAGCTTGCCAGCTCTGTGTGGGGAGGGTTTACAAAAGTGATAATGGCTTCTGTTCACCTTGATGCCAGACACTTCAGTTTCTCTCTGTATACCACTGGTGTCTTTCAAGGTGCTACCCTGGTGCTGCAGCTCAGAGGGAGTAAGTCTGAGTAGGTGAGTCCATGTGTGGGATCTTTAAGAGGAACTGCTTGGAGGTCTAGCAGTTTCTCCCACCAACTCAATCCCTGCTGGTTTTTGCAGTCAAAAGTGGGGACTTATCTTCTTGGCACTGGAATCCTGGTCTGGGGGGAGGCCTTGGGTCTCCTTGCTCCTGAGATATCTCTTCTGAATTTTTATCCACATGTTTGTGGGACCAGCCCATTCTGTGTCTGCACCCCTCCTACCAGTCCATATGGATGTGGTTTCCTTAATTCCATAGTTGTCAGAGTTCCATTCTACTTAATTTCATAGTTGTCAGACTTCCATTCAGCTCATTTTCTGATGTTTCTGAGTGATGGTTGTTCTATATTTTAGTTGTAATTTTGATATGTGTAAAGAGGCAAGTTATGTCTGCCGATGCTGCCATCTTGGCTGGAGTGGGGCATTTTCTTTGTCTCTTCATTTTGGCTACCTCTTTGTGTTTGTTTTTATACATTAGCTAGATCTACTATGACTTCTAGTTTTCCTTTGGTGACCTTATGTAGTAGGTGTCCTGTGAGGCCCAGTGGTGCAGTCCCCTTGATTACCTGAGCAGGGTGCTCGAGAAGTCTCCCTTGTGTGGATTATGTGAGTCCTTCTGTTGTAATTAAGTCTTGATTGATATTGGCCCATTCATCCCTGGAACTGACCCTCAGGCTAGGTGACTATGACGCTCAACCCTAATTGCACTGTGCAAGCTACTATGCGAGAGCTGACCACATGAAGCAGAATCACCTCAGCAGTGTTTGGTGTCTGCCAAAATCTGTCTCTGTATATGTCACTTATGAAGTTAATTGGATCCTGCTCTGATGCTGTCTGAATATGACCACTAAGTTTGTTGGTTCTGTGTCTCTTTAGATGAACTCTGCTGCATACTAATATAGATGCTTCCTGTGACTGGCCCTTAGCAACCTGTATGGAGCTACAAGTGATCCACAGTTTGTTGCTGCCCCTGCTCGTCCTGGGTGCATGCAGGATGAACCAGGCTGTGCACCAAGGCTGGCTTTACCAGCAGCAGGCCCAAGAACAGGTCAGAAAAAGTCCCAAGGCACCCTGAGATTCATCTCTGCCTGTCTCCATGGGCTAGCTGTTTCTTACTCTCAGTCACTGAAAGAACCTCTGGCGGTATTCAAGTTGCATGAGGTAGGTTCATAGTAAGTCACCAGGTAGGGGTAAGTGGTTGTCCTGTGAAGGGGAGGAGCTGATCAGGCTTCAGGGAAGGTGGGGTGTTGTGGCACCCTGGTTCAGAGTCAGACAACTCTGTCTGTCCTGGATTTTGCCCCTATCTTTGTAGGGCAGAGCTACTAAGAATTGGGCAGGTGGGGTCTGTGGAGCCTGGGGAGTGGGTTGGCCACAAGTAAGGAGGGTAGTCCTAGAGGGGGGGAATGGCTCTCACCAAAGTCACTCAACTGCCGCTGACACCCCATGAGTCTGCCCAGACCTGTACACACTGGACAAATCTGGCTCCTTAACTGGGTGTAAGCTCTGTAGAGTTGTGGGAAACATAGTTCAGAGGGTGAGGCTATTGCTTTCCCTCAGACTGATACCATGGAGGGGAGTGCCATACCCAAGAAAGACGGCATGTGCTATATGGAAGAATGACTCAGCTCAGGGATCCTGGTGGCTATTCCTTCAACTCTCTCCCCAGAACCACAAGCCCCAGACTCTCTTTATACAACTCTAGGACTACTCTAGGACTCTAATCCTGTCCATCCTCCCTCTGCTAGAGCCCAGGTTGAGTGACTGTAAACAAAATTTTGTGTGTTGGTCCCTTAAGAGGATGCCTCTATCTCTAATGGACTCTTATGTCTCCCTGACTGACAGAAACTCCACTGGTTTTCACAGCCCAATGTTATGTGTGCATCTCTTCTTGGCTGTGGTGTTCTGAGTTTGGGAGCCCTACTCGGGGTTTAGACCCCATGCTTCTCAGGGGGAATCCTCACAGCCAAGACATTGCTCTGGAACATCAGCCACTGCCCGTGGTAGCAGGACCAGCCCTTTTTGTGCCTCTGCCCTTCCTACAAGTCTCAATGTTACTGCTTTTCAGCTAGTCTGAAGTTGGTTATTCAGGATGATTGTTTTATAATTTAGTGGTAATACCAGTTTGGTCCTCTGAGAAGGTGAGTGTAGCTTTCACCTACTTTGCTGCCATCTTGAATTGCCCCAAAACACTTTTTTTTTCCTGCAGAATTACTTCCTAAGGGGAGAATTACCAGAGAATGTGTGGACATATTCTTAAACCACTACAAGAGGACATTCCTTCTTTCCTTTAGTGCCTCTGATTTGCCAGTGAGAATCTTAGAGACTTCTTATTGAGCAATTGCCTAAACATTAGAAATTAAAGGTAATTTTCAGCTTAACATCTAGACTAAAGAAAAGGGAATTCAGCCCTGGTTGATGTGGCTCAGTGATTTGAGTGCTGGCCTGTGAACCAAAGGGTCGCTAGTTCGATTCCCAATTAGGCCATATGCCTGGGTTGCAGGCCAGGTCCCCGTTGGGGGATACTTGAGAGGCAACCATACATTGATGTTTCTCTCCCTGTCTTTCTCTCTCCCTTCCCCTCTCTCTGAAAATAAAAGAATAAAATATTTTCTTTAAAAAAAGCAAAGAGAGTAGAAACTAGATAGGTCATCTAGAGGAAATCAATAATAATTAAATTTGTTATAAATAAAATGCCTACTGTATATAAGGCTGTTACATGAGCTAGAATTTAAAAAAAAAGATCCTAAATATTTGCCCAGGACTGTATTAGAATGGATTTATAATATTGACTAATATGCCAGCACATATCTAATTAAATTAAATGGTCTGGTGATGATAAACAATGCTGAGCTTTCTCACCCTGGACCCTTTCTTTCAAACATTTAGACATGGATATAGCCATGACAGAATCCTCATCTCTCAAATATTTGAACTCTCTGAGTATAAGAATTTGGTTTTCCATTGCATTGTAATTGATTTTTAAAATCCAGTGTAGCCCTGGCTGGTATGACTTGGTTGGAGTGCCATCCTGTAAACCAAAAGGTTGTGGTTTCAATTTCTAGTCAGGGCAGATAACTCAGTTGTGGGTTTAGTCCCCAGTCAGAGTGTGTATGAGAAGCAACTGATCAATGGTTCTCTTTCACATTGATGTTTCTTTCCTTCTCTCTCTTCCTTCTTTCCCCTCTCTCTAAAATCAATAACCATGTCCTCGAGTGAGAATTTTTAAAATCCAATATAAAATCTAATATAAAAATAAACCGAGTATGATTTTGCTTACAGTTAAACATGTATTCTGTTCTAGCATAATTCAAAATCAATTCTTCAAAAGTGTATATTTTTGCCCGGGCCAGTAGCTCAGTTGGTTAGAGCATCATGACCATATATCGAAGTTGTGGTATCAATCCCCAATCAGGGCACATACAAGAAGCAACCAATGGCCCTGGCTGTTGTGGCTCAGTGGATTGAGTGCTCGCCTGAGAACCAAAAGGTTGCTAATTCAATTCCCAGTCAGGGCACATACCTAAGTTGTGGGCCAGGTACCCAGTTGAAGGTTGCGAGAGGCAACCAATAGATGTATCTCTTGCACATTGGTATTTCTCTCCCTGTCTTTCTCCCTCCCTTTCCCTCTCTCTAAAAATAAATAGCCTTGGCTGGTGGAGATCAGTGGGTTGAACACCAGCCTGTGAACTGAAAAGTCACTGGTTCAATTCCCAGTCAGGGCACATTTTTAAAATTTTTATTGTTACTATGCATAATATATGCATATGCATAAATCATCAGGATACAGTAAAGGAGAGACAGCTGTGTTTAAAAATATTAAACATTACCAATATCTCAAAAGCCCCCCTTGTCTCAACTCAGTTACTACTCCCATGAAGTAACCTTTATTCCAACACAGATGATTAGTCTTCCTGGTTTTTAGTTTATATGGAAATAGAATCATCCACTTTTTAATATTTGCATCTAGCTTCTTTTGCTCAACATTAGTGAGACTGAGTCAGGTGCTGAGTGCAGTAATTTTTCATTTGTTGTATAGCATTCCATTTTATTAATATACCACTTTATTTTAACCCACTGGTGACATTTATTAAACTACTTACTTTTAACCCAAAATTCACACTTCTGTTCTTAGCTTTGTAATGAGGTAGCTGTGTGACTAAGCTAACATTGTTCCTTTGCCAAAGAGCTCCAATTAATTCTGTCAGTTGGGGGCACTAGACAGAGACAGAAAGTCTGGGGAAGTGAGAAGGGACTTGTTACTGCTGCCTGGCACTACTATCATTCCAGCACAAGCCCTTTATAGCAGTAGTTTGTCCCAATCTCAAGTTTTATAGTGCTGCTCAAACCAGCCTCATGTACTCCTTTAAAAGGATAATCAGTACCTGGCAGTAGCCCTCCTCAGACATCTGGGTCCCAGCTCCCTACTCTATACTTCTAGTGTCTCATAAACCCACCTATTTATTTTGTTACCCAGCCCTAGAGATGGTGCTGATTCCTACATTGTTACTGTTACCTCAGCATCCCATTGACCCTCTTTTAGTTTTCCAGTACCTATTCAACCAAACCACATACATACATATTTATGTTTTGTTTACATAACTGATCTAAAAGCAGTAAAAAAGTAAAATAATTTGGTTTTCTCTCTAGACGGTAATGTATACATGATTCTACCAGTAATGGGTAATTGAGTTGTCTCCAGACTGGGCTATTATGACTAGTGTTGCTAAAATGTTCTTGTATATATCTTTTGGTGAATGCAATATGCCTTAAGATGTAATTGCTAAGTCATAGGGTATAATGTGTGTTCACTTTTTGCAGAAATTCCCAAAAAGTTTCCCAGAGTGGCTGTAATAATAATTGCATTGATCTTGAGGCATTCCCAGAATCTCACACCTGATCCTCAGAACTTTTAAAATTTAGGTTACAGCCAATAAACTCCACACTATTGTAAGGTAATCTCTACTTCCAAATTTTTATGTTGCAATCTTAAAAAAAAAACTACACAATGTTGTTTGAGAACATACTTTGTGTCCTTTTTTTTTCTTCCTTTAAAAAAACCAGATTTTATTTATTTATTTATTTATTTTTAGAGAGAGAGGAAGGGAGGGAGAAAGAGAGAGAGAGAGACATCAATGTGTGGTTACCTCTCACCTGGCCCCCACTGGGGACCTGGCACACAACCCAGGCATGTGCCCTGACTGGGAATTGAACTGACAACCCTTTGGTTCGAAGCCCATGCTCAATCCACCAAGCTACACCCACCAGAGTGTGTCCATTTTTTCTTTACTCTCTTGTACAATTTACTTTTTTAATTTTTAATTATATTTTATTGATTATGCTCTTACAGTTGTCCCAATTTTCCCCCCATTACCCTTCTCCACCCAGGACCCCCCACTCCCTTAGGCAATTCCCACACCATTGTTCATGTTCATTGTTCATGTCATGCATAGGTTCTTTGGTACTCCATTTCCTGTACTGTAGTTTACATTCCTATGCCTTTTCTGTAACTACCTATTTGTACTTGTTAATCCCCTCACACCTTCACCCATACCCTCATACCCACCCCCCTTCTGGCCACCATGAAAAACTCCTTCTGTATCCATAATTATGTCTCTGTTCTTCTGGTCTGCTTAGTTTGTTTTTTACATTCCATTGTTTATTGATATGTATTTGTTCCATTTTATTGTTCATTGTTTTGATCTTCATTTTCTTAAATAAGTCCCTTTAACATTTCATATAATAATGGTTTAGTGATGATGAACTCCTTCAGTTTTTTCTTGGCTTGGGAAACTCTTTATCTGCCCTTCAATTCTAAATGATATTTTTCCTGGGTAGAGCAATCTTGACTATAGGTCCCTGCTTTTCATGACTTTGAATATTTCTTACCAGTCCCTTCTAGCCTGCAAAGTTTATTTTGAGAAATCAGCTGATAGTCTTACAGGAATTCCCCTGTAGGAAACTAACTTCTTTTCTCTTGCTGCTTTTAAGATTCTCTCTTTATCTTTAAACTTTGACATTTTAATTATGATGTGTCTTGGAGTGTGCCTCTTTGCATCCATCTTGTTTGGGACTCTCTGTGCTTCCTGGACTTGTGTGTCTATTTTCCTCACCAAATTAGTGAAGTCTTCTTTCATTTTTTTTTCAAATAGATTTCCAATTTCTTGCTCTTTCTCTTCTCCTTCTGGCACCCCTATGATGTGAATGTTGGATTGCTTGAAGTTGTCCCAGAAGCTGTTTACACTATCCTCATCTTTTCTTGTATTTATTTCTTGTTGTTTTGATTGGTTGTTTTTTGCTCCCTTATGTTCCAAATCATTGATTTGATTCTCAGCTTCATCCACTCTATTGTTGTTTCCCTGTAAATTGTTCTTTATTTCAATTTGTGTATCCTTCATTTCTTACTGGATCTTTTTTATCCTTCATTTCTTACTGGATCTTTTTATACTGAGTTCCTCACTAAGTCCCTTAAGCATCCTTATAACTGGTGTTTTGAGCTCTGTATCTGATAGATTATTTATTTCAATTTTGTTTAGTTCTATTTCTGAAGTTTTGATCTGTTCTTTCATTTGTGCCATGTTTCTTTTTTTCCTCATTTTGGCAGCATCCTTGTGTTTGTTTCTATATATTAGGTAGTGTTGCTATGACTCCCTGTCTTGGTAACATGACCTATTGTAGTAGGTGTCCTATAGGGTCAAGCGGCACAACCTCCCTTACCACCCAAGCTGGGTATTTGAGGTGTGCCCTTCATGTGGACTGAGTACAGTCTCATCTTGTAATTGATCCTTGATTTCTGGCACATCAGTGGGAGGGATTACCCAGGCCAGTTAGTTGCAAGGTCTGGTGGTAACCACTGACCCTCAACCTCTGCCTTCTGTTGAGGATCAGCTGTGCAAGGGCAGGGTGGTGTTGCTCTGGTGTGGTCTGTAGTTGTCCACTGGGTGCACAAGTCTGTGTTTTCCTCGGTGGTGCAGGCCAAGGTTATCTTCCACCTGTGTTTTGCCTGGGGCCACCCTGCCTGAGCTATAAAGCAATCTGAGATGCCTGTTACTTGTGCTGGCCTTGGAGATTCCCAGGTGAAGCCAAGCTGCAAATCTAGGCTGGTTGCTGATAATGCCAGGCCTGCGGCCACTTACCAAGTGGTCTGGTGGGCTGGGGTCTCCCTGAGTGGCTGTTGTTTATTTGGGAGGATTTAGGAAGTTGTGAAGCATGATCTAAGACCAGCCATTCACATGGAAAACCAGCTTGGATGGGCCCATAAGTTGGTGGGCCAGAGTCTCTGAGGATCTCCAGGACTGAGCAAACAGCATTAGCCACCATTATTATATGATGGATATGGCCGCAACCTGCAAGCTCTGTGGCTCTGTGGGGGTAGTGTTCAGAAAAAGGACAATGGTCCTCCCTTCTGTCCTGAAGAAGTCTGTCCCCCAGCTTTCACCTTGATGCTAGACACTTCAGTTCCTCCCCATATGCCACTGGTGCCTTTCAAGCTGATACACCAGTGCTGGAGCTCAAAGGGAGTTAGTCTGTGTAAGTCCATATGTAGATTCTCTAAGAGGAACTGCTTGGGACTCCAGAAGTTTCTTCATTGACTCTACCCACACCGGTTTTTGAAGCCATAAGTTATGGGGGTAATCTTCCTGGCATTAGAAACCTGGGCTGGAGCCCTGATGTGGTGCTAGGACTCCTCCCTCCTGAGATATCCCTCCCAAGTTTTATCCACCACATGTGGATGTGGGACCAGACCATTCTATGTCTCTACCTCTCCTACAGCTCTGCATGGATGTGGTTTCCTTAATTCTGTAGTTGTCTGACTTTTATTCAACTTGATTTTTGACAGTTCTGAGTAATGGTTGTTCTATATTTTTGTTTGAATTTTGATATGGTTTTGTAAGGAGGTGAGCCATGTTTACCTATGCTGCCATCTTGACCAGAAGTTTCTCTTTTTCACCACTTTGTATCCTGAATTCCTCTATCGTAATAGGTGGTGTTGAATAAATAATAAGTGGACATTTAAATTTCTTCTTTTGTACTTTTGAACTAATGTAAAATGGTAATATAAATTGGGTCATTCCTACCTAGGAAATAGTTAGTAACCTAGTGTGAATCCACGGGACCACTGTGCATGAACAGGACTCAGTGTCCATAGGTTGCTTCTGTTGCCCTGCAAGACTGATTTTTCTTCTCTTAGACCACTTACATGAATTGATTCAAGAGCAGATCCAACACAATGTTGGCAGGGGCTCTGCTCACGGACTGGGTCAGCATTGTGTCTGGCACATCTACCTCATCATTCAAACCCACTCTCAAAAACCTAATAGAAATCCCAAAATGAATTGAACCCCCTTGAGATTTATGCTTAGCGTAACTCAGACTTCAGGTTGCTCCCCTCAGACCTCAGTGATGTTTTAAGAATTACCTATGCAAGTCCCAAGGCAAACAGCCCACATGTGCAGACTCTACCTGAAACCTTCACAAGATGAACACCCAAGAACCAACAGGTCTTTAGGACTTGGTAGAACTCAGGGTTCCTAACTTGAGCTGACCATGGAAAAAAAGTAGCAGCTTGCTAAAAGATATGAATATAGGGGGTTGATGACCATCTAGCAATCTTTTTAAATTTTAAACAGTATTTTTTTCCAGAAAGAGGGGAAGGGAGAGAGGAAGAAGGGGAGAGAAACATCAATGTGAGAGAGAAACATCAATCTGTTGCCTCTCACACGTGCCCCAACCAGGGACCAAACCTGCAGCCTAGGTATGTGTCCTGACAGGGAATCGAATCAGTGATTTTTGGCTTTGCAGGACAATGCCCAACCTACTGACCAACACAGGTCAGGGCACCATCTAGCAATCTTAAATCCCCTTGAAAAAAATTAGGGCAGAGGGAAAAGGGAGGAAAGTAAAGCCAACATATAGATTTATTTGTTGAATAATCTTTATGTTATCTAGAAAACAGTTTTAAATTGCATAAACCTATTTTTACATAATACTGATTGTTGGAGTGATGTTCTTTTTACAGTAATATAACTTTATCAATGGTTCATTAACAGAGTACTCAAAACAATTCATAAATTGGAGATTTTTAATTGACATAATGATAAGGAATAGCTATTAATGACAGACAATTATATTTTTGAATCTCTGAGTATGTAAGACATGTTTTTGGGACTCATTACAGGCAGTGAATTATAGCAAAGGGATGTCTTTTCACATGTACTATTTGTCATCAGAGAGAAAACTAACATGTTCTGGTGTCATTGTGCAAGGTGAAAAAAGTACCTACTATTTCTGACTTCTCAAACTTTTCTTCAGTTTTCATTCTTTCCCTTTCCCATCTAATGCTAGATTCAGTCACCTAATAGCTAAAGAATCTAGTCATCAAAAGTTTGGTATTGCCTCAGTTGTCTGTTGCTGCATAACCTATTTAGTAGCTTAAAACAACAATGATTTATTCTTTCTCACAATTCTGTGGGTTCCCTGGGTGGTTCCTCTTCTGGTTTCATCTGGGCTCTCTCATGCTGCTGCATCTATCTAGTGGGTCTGCTGGAGCTGGAGGGCCCAAGATGCATCCCAATCCATATATCTTGGGCCTCGAAACAACTGGAAGGCTGGGACCTCCCTACATGTGGCCTTTCATCATTAATTAATTTATATGGACTTCTTTACATGGTGAGTCCCAACTGTGTAGGCTCCAGAACTCACACAATGTCATTTCCACAATATTCTATTGGTTTAAGCAAATCCTAAGGTCAGATTCATTATGAGAGGCAATCGTGTAAAACGTGATTCATTGAGTTCATTGTGTAACAATTTAATATATATGTATATCCTGTTGGACTTCATTTGAGGTACATTTGCCAATGTACCTAAGACTGCAAGGTCAGTTGGTCAACAATTTATTTTGAGCAACAACAAGGGAAAAAACAATAGGCTAGGAATATACATTACATATATTTTGCAATCTCTGGCTATAAGAATGCTTTAAAATCTATTTTTGTTAAGATTTTTTATTTATTTATTTTTAGAGAGAGGAAGGGAGTCAGAAAGAGAGGTAGAGAAACATCAATGTGAGAGGGAAGCACCAATTGGCTGCCTCTCGCATATGACCCGACAAGGGACCAAACAGGTGACACTTTGCTTTTGCAGGACGATGCCCAACCAACTAAGCCACACTGTTCAGGGTAAATCTATTTTTTTATCCTCACTCAAGGATATGTTCATTGATTTTAGAGAGAGAGGAAGCGAGGAGAAAAGAGAGAAAGAAACACCCATCTGAGAGAGAAACATCCCCAGTCACAGATCACAACAACCTAGGTATGTGCCCTGATTAGGAATCAAATCTGAAAACTTTTGGTGTACAGGATGATGCTCCAATAAACTGAGCAACCTGGCCAGGGCTCAAATTGTTTTAAAAAAATTTTTTTTAAATCACCCTGTGAAATAGGTAAGGGTGTATATCCCTGTGGTATAACTAGATATCTATTTGGCCTTTGCTTCTGGTTCTTGACACAGAGTTCCTAAAACCTTTGGAATTGCCTGAGTAATAGGAGTGTCTTTGTTATTCATAGTAAGCCCCTTCAGATCATACCTGCCCAATCTAGAGTAGGGCCCTTGCATAACATCAAGATAAGGCTGGTCACCAGAAAGACCACATGATGAGAATGTTGGAACTTGCAATCCTGCCCTTGACCTGCTGGAGGGTAGAACAGCTGGAGATTGAGCCCTATAAAAACTTTTGAAGGTGCTGGAAGGAGGTGCCCAGAAAGGGCATGGAAGTTCTGTGTGCCTCACCACCTAATACATTGTCCAGTGCATCTGTTCTCTTTGGCTGTTTTTGAGTTGTGTACTTTCTAACTAGTAAAATGCCTTCCTGAGCTTTCCTAGCAAATTATCGAACCTGAGGAGGTGGCTGTGGAAACCCCTGTTTTATAGCCAGTCAGAAGCATGGGTGGTCTCTCCAGGACTTGCAACAGGTATCTGAAGCTGAAGGGTGGGGGCACAGTCTTGTGAAACTGAGCCCTTATTCTGTGGGGTCTGCACTAACTGCAAGTAGTCTCAGAATTGAGCTGAATTGCTGAACACCCAGTTGGTGTCCTGAGGACCAGGAATTTGTTGTTAGCATGAAAATCAACCCAGAATCCCCATTTTGCAGTGGGAAGGAGAGCTAGGATACATTAAATCCTTTGATTCAATGTAAACTTCTTTTTTCACATTGGTTCTTCCTATTTAAAAAACAAAACATTATTTTATGAATCATAAGACATTGCCTATGCCCTCTTTGTAGGTGTGAAAGAACTAGAGACCATTAAACCTAAAACCAAAAGAGAAAAAAATGAAGAGTACGAGTTCTCATTATAGTCACATCAGTAGGCAGACTCTACAGCTGCAACAACAATTTCTGGAGGGAATCAAATCTCTTATAACCCAATCCAGAGTTCCGAGGAGAAAACTAAGTTGACACTTATATGTTCATACTATATATACACATATAGTGTTACAGAAATTAGATATCTAAGCTGTCTAAAAACAAATAAACTAAGTATTTTGAGAGCAAATTTATCTGCTAATAATTCCTGACAAGCATTGAAATCAATTTAGAGGAGATAATGATGCCAGAAGGGTCCAGAAAATGAGTTATGCTGAGATATATAAGAACACTTTACCGCCCTGGCTGGCGTAGCTCAGTGGATTGAGCGCGGGCTGCGAACCAAAGTGTCGCAGTTCAATTTCCAGTCAGGGTACATGCCTGGGTTGCAGGCCATGACCCTCAGCAACCGCACATTGATGTTTCTCTCTCTCTCTCTCTTTCTCCCTCCCTTCCCTCTCTGAAAATAAATAAATAAAATCTTTAAAAAGAGGGGGGGAAAAGAACATTTTACTATGAATATTTCTAGTGGGATAAGGTCTGAAAAACTGACCAATATTCTCTAAAAGCACAAACAAGGCAGTTTTACAATGACAAGCTACAATAACAGAATATCACCCTACACATTCATTTTCCAGTGCACTTTGGAGCTCTTCTCACTTGAAGCACCTTGGAGAGAAGTTTGGATTTTTATTTTTTTGTTTTGTTTTGTTTTTCCATTAGTCTCAGCAGCTTTCCAGAATCTTGTTTAGGATTCTCTTAGACTCTATGTGGCTTAAGGACATGTTCCTTCAATTGTTCATGTTAAATATTAAAGTAAAACTGTCTTCTAAGTAGTTTTTCACCTTGATTGTTTAACTACATAAACTTAAGGCTTTTAAAACTGTAAATGTATAAGCCAGGGAAAACAGGTAAAAACAGTTTCACCCTTAAGTTACAAGATTACTATAATGTCTTTCAGTGGTTAGCTAGTCTCCTAATACCCAGTCTTCCTCACTACAGTTATCCTGTGCTACTACCACTATAGTCAGACTTTCCTCACACCCTGCTTCAGACTTCTCACTGCTAATCATAGCCTTCTAGAAACTTGAGTTCCATAGCCCTAATGGAAGAAAAAGCTTGTTCTTATTTCCCTTGAGGCACCCTTACACTTCTCGTTTGTCCTGTACCAACTCCCTCCAGTAGCCGACATTACTGGACACCTCTCTGGAAACCATCTTCTTTTCCTTCATGCTGGCAGAGCTTTTTGTTTGTTAGTTTCTGTGTCCACCATCCCTCCATGATTTGAGTACATTTTAATTGCTCTAAATGAGTGGTTTTTCAAACATTTTGGTATCAGGATCTCTTGACACTCTAAAAATGGTTGAGAACTTCAAAGAACTTTTGTGTTATATATCACTACTCATATTAGAAATTGAAACCAGAAAATATTTGTTAATTAATTTTAAAATAACTGTAGTATGCCCACTATATGTTAATTTAAATAACATATTTTAATGAAGAAAACCCCTATATTCTCCAAAATAAAACATTTAGTTGAAAGAGCAGCACTGTTTTACATTTTTTTGCAAATCTCTGACTTAACAGAAGACAGAATCTCATATCTGCCCCTACATTCAATTCATTGCTATCCCATGCCAGGTAGCCTCTGGAAGACTACACTGTCCACTCCTGAGAGAATGATAATGAAAAGGAAAATGTGAAAAATGAAAATAGACTACCTAAAACGATCTCCAGAGCTTCCCAATCATGATGGTCCCTTAGGGAAAGTATGTGACCCAGTCCTTAATGAGACATAAAGGGGACCTCTTCTAGAGGGCTTTTGGGAAAGGTTTCTTTGCCCTTGAGAGAGAGACAGAAAGAGAGAGAGAGAGAGAGAGAGGCAAAGAGAGAGAGGCTTATCAGTCAATGATTGGTTTAAGAATAGAAACCACTCTAAATATATTCAAACAAAATGGGATTTAACACAGAATATGAGATGCTTAGAAAGTCATTGAAAGGGCTGAAAGATTAGACATCAGAGGGGTGCCACTGGACTTCGTTCAATACCACATCACTGTAGCTTCAATTCAAAGATTAAAAAGCCATTCAGAGGTATGTCCCCTGACCTAGAATTTAACCCTCAGCCTCTTGGTGTACAGGATGACACTGCAACCAACTGAGCCACACAGGCCAGTGCGTAATCATATCACTTTTGAGCCATCATAGCTGTCAGCAGCCTGTTATTTTAACAAGAAAAAAAATTAAGGATATCTGGTTGGTGCAAGCTATTCTCTAGTCATCTATCTTATCTCCCTACTACAGCTGTTATTTTTGCCATGTTGCCAAACCACAGTTACTCTCTTGGGAGAAACATATTATGTCTGGATTCACAGCCACAGAAAAAGATGTAGGTGCAAAGTACCTACATCTGGGTGTAGATGTCAGGGTGAGGACGGCGGATGGAGGCAGTCATGCACCAGAAGAATGTACAGCCTCTGTCCTGCAATGTGCATGTGCATGTACTCATGAACTCATGACTAACTTACTTCCATTTTTCTCTAGTGGGTCCCCATGCTCCTGCCAGGTTTCATACTGATAGTGCTGAGGAAGACAGGAATTTGCTGTTAAGATTTTTCATGGGTGTGTTCTGGGAGGGGCTTGTAGCTGTCCTTCCTATGTTCATAAATACAGTATTTTCCATGAAAAAGAAAAAAAGAAACAGCCAATGAATGCATAAATATATAGAACAACAAATCAATGTTTTGCTCCTTTCCTTTCTCTCTCTCTATATCAATAAATTTAAAAGAACGTTATTTAAGAAAAGTAAATTATAAAAAAATAAATAAACAAAAAATAAAAAGCATAAGATCTAACCACATTGGGGCCTCATTCCCACAAACAGCATACATTCTCTTGTTTGCCAGAAACCTCACACAATGACGTTCAGGATAGGTAATATAGCCAGGCTGCTCTCATTTCAAGCTTGTGTACACTACTTTGTGCTCTTGGACAAGTAATGTATTCTCTCTGTGCCACAATTTCCTCATCTGTAAAATGGGAATTGTAATAGTATCTATGAAAATGAGTTATTGAGAGAATTAAATAAGTCAAAATAATTCAAGTGCCTACAAGATTGCTGAGCACATAATAAGGGCTATATATTTGTATATGTTTGTAATCAGTGTTGTCATCATCAGTATCATTTCCTTGGCTCCTATGAGAATTTGAATTTACCATCCCTGGCTCAGACTCTCGAACTTTTATTATTTACCTTCACATATTTTTTACCTTCAAATGCAGTTTATCAGGTCCCAACCCAACCCTGTTCAATGGGTTCAATTTGGGAGATGTGTGTTTTAACATACAACCTGATGGTCAAACATTTTCTAATATTGCACCCCATTGATATGCAACATTTGAACAAATTAACTTCATGTGCTTTACTTTTTATACAACTATTATATAAATTATGGGACCAATATTTTATTAGGAAGATGGCCATGTGACAGTGAAGGCAGAGATAACAAGCCAAGAAATGCCAAAGCTTGTGGGCAGCAGCAAGAAGGTAAGAAGTGACAAGGAAGGATCCTTCCCTGGTACCTTCACAAGGAGCATGGCCCTGCTGACACTTGATTTTGGACTTCTAGCCTTCAGACCTGTGAGGAAATACATTTCTGATGTTTTAAGCCACCCAGTTTGTTATAGCAGCCCTAGGAAACTAATGAAAGGCCCATGGTTGAAGAGGTCTTTTGGGTCTTTGAGGAAAAGATCTGAGAACAGAGAGGGAAAGACAAATTTCAGGCAATGCTCTTCAGTTTTGCCTTGCAACATTTACTACTAGCATACCTCATAATTCTATGTTACATTCTTAGTAATTAATATTAATAATTTATTTTTATGTTTCCTTTACCTTACTGTTAACCTAAAAACAAAAGGTCTTTCAACCCTGGCTGGTGTGGCTCAGCGGATTAAGCACCAGTCTGTGAAACAAAGGGTCACTGGTTCGATTCCCAGTCCCAGGCACATGCCTGGGTTGCAGGTCAGGTCCCTAGTGGGGGGGCATGTGAGAGGCAACCACACGTTGATGTTTCTCTCCCTTCCTCTCTGCCTAAAAATAAATAAATAATTTTAAAAAATAAACAAAAATAATATGCCTTTTAAAGTGAGAGGCAACAGCCCTTGACAGGTAGCTCAGATGGTTAGAGTACAGCCCCAATACACCAAGGTTGCGGGTTCCATCTATAGTCAGGGCACATTCAAGAATCAACCAATGAATGCATAGATAGGTGGAATGACAAATCCATGTTTCCTTCTCTCTCTCTATCTATCTACCACCCTCCCTCTCTCTAAAATCAATAAATTTATTTTTTAAGTGATAGGTAACAAGCATTTATTTGAGATCAGAGAGAGGGAGAAGAGAATAGCTATTCAGGAAGCATTGATTCAGGCAGAATACCAGATAGTGTTCCAATTAGGAGTCAAAGGCAAGGGGTATTTACAAGAAAGGAAAAGGAGATAATTACATCAGTAGAAGGAAGGCATTTCCATTGGTGCAGGTAACATAACATAGTGATGTTTGTTCTAGAGAATGTTTTTAATTTTCAGTCAGATAGTTATCAGTCTGGCAGTAATAATATCTGCTTTCTCATAATCTCTATAAACAGTTCTTTGGGATACAATGTTGGCCCAGTCCAAAAGTTATTTTGCTCTGTTTTAACATTCTAAAAGTTTGAGGAATAAGACATGCAAAGGTAGTTCCTTTGGGATGGAAGCTCCAACTCCTTTTTAAAATGGCACTTTTTAATCTTCTAATAATTTATTTACTAATTATTTACTTTCTTTATCCTGCTTATATTTGTCATCTCTTTAACAATCAAAGCAAAACTCCTATTCTTTATTGTGTATTTCACATATATTAGTTGTGACTCAGCAAATGTGTGGCCTCAGTAAATATTTGTTTACTAATTAAAAGATAAGAAAAGTCTTCTAAAGAATTCATATCACAGAGAGCCTTTCATTTCTGCAGCTTAGAGAATCCACTTAAAGAAATTCTTTGCTCTGACTGGTGTGGTTCAGATGGTTGGGTGTCATTCCACAAAGAAAAAAGTCACAGGTTCAATTCCCACTCAGGACACATGCCTGGGTTGTGTGCAAGCAACTGATTGATATTTCTCTCCCTCTCTTTCTTCCTCCCTTTCCTTTTCTCTA
This sequence comes from Phyllostomus hastatus, assembly GCF_019186645.2. NCBI lineage: Eukaryota > Metazoa > Chordata > Mammalia > Chiroptera > Phyllostomidae > Phyllostomus > Phyllostomus hastatus. The sequence continues at coordinate 47,327,781 of NW_025334041.1, forward strand.
AAAATAAATAAAATCTTTTTTTAAAGTTCTCTTTTATGTTGAGTATGTGTTGACTTTAATGTTTTTTTATCAATAAAATTGAGTAAAAACACTTCCACTTGGTAAGAGTTTTTGCCTATTACTTTTTCCCCTTAGGGTATTTAAAAATGGCTTAAATGGTTTAAATGACTTCATTATTTAGAATATATCATACTGTGTCATTTTAAGTGAAATAAAACATTTAAAGAAATTTCATCAATATTAGATCTAAAAAACCCAGACTTCTCCTTTCCCCTACTTTTTTTTTTTTTAGGTGAAAGCACATTTTATTTATTTTTTCTTTTTTTTTTAAATATATTTTATTGATTGTTATTATAGTTGTCCCATTTTTCCCCTTCACTCCCCTCCACCCTGCACCCCCCTCCCACCCACATTCCCCCCTTTAGTTCTTGTCCATGTGTCATACTTATAAGTTCTTTAGCTTCTACATTTCCTATACTATTCTTACCCTCCCCCTGTCTATTTTCTACCTACCATCTATGCTACTTATTCTCTGTACCTTTTCCTCCTCTCTCCTCCTCCCACTCCCGTTGCTAACCCTCCATGTGATCTCCATTTCTGTGGTTCTGTTCCTGTTCTAGTTGGTTGCTTAATTTGTTTTTGCTTTTGTTTTAGGTGTGGTTGTTAATAATTGTGAGTTTGCTGTCATTTTACTGTACATGTTTTTTAATCTTCTTTTTCTTAGATAAATCCTTTTAACATTTCATATAATAAGGGCTTGGTGATGATGAATTTCTTTGACTTGACCGCTTTGCTGAGACCCCCCTCTGCCCGGCTGCTGGACTCCGCCCCTCCTACTGGTTGGATGAATGTGTCTACTTTAATCCTTGATTGTCAAACTTCCTTACAGTTCAATTTTCTTTCGGTACTGGTTGGTTTTTGTTTCTAAATTGTTGTCCTTCTTTTGGTTGTGCAAGGAGGCACAGTATGTCTACCTATCCCTGCATCTTGGCTGGAAGTCTCCTTCCTACTTTTATATGGGAGATGTGAAGACACTATTTGTTCAAAGGAAGTTTTTAAGAAAAAAGTGCCAACCCTCTGATAACATTTTTGTGTGCAGTTAAGCTTAAACTTTTTTGTCAAAAAGAGTAAATAAATTCAGACAAGTTTCTGTAAATTGTTGTGGCACTGTTCATTTTTAAGTCTGTATTGCATTACATATTTATTTAATAAGTTAATAGCATAAGTATATTTATCATAAATTATACTTAAATTAAAATTAGGAGGGAAGTGTCATTTAAACTATCATGTTGAATTCAATACTGTGTCAGAAACCTGGTCTGTGCAGCAGGCCAATTGATTTGCCAACCCAGCTCTGCCACTCCCTAGCAGTGACTGCAAACAAGCAATTTAATCTTTCTAGATCTCAGTCTCGTTCTCTGTAACAAGAGACTGGCAATACTTGCCTCATATAGTTTTTGTTGTTTTGTAAAGAATAAAGATAATTTGTGATAGGCACCTAGCACAGTGCTTAAAATATAAGGTCAATGATAGAAATTATTATTATTATTATTATTTAGAGTGAGGGGGAAGGGGGAGAGAGCGAGATCAATTTGTTGTTTTTCTTATTTATGCGTTCATTGGTTGACTCTTCTATATATCCTGACTGGGAATTGAACCCACAACCTTAGTGTATTGGGAAGATGCTCCAACCAACTGAGCTACCTGGCCAGGGGATAAGTTATTAATAGCAGTAGTAATTCAACCGGATGTAAAGTTTAAAGATAAAATATGAAAGTCCTAAAGTGCCATATAAGTCAACAATGATTCCCTTGGCTAGTTAGAATATTTATCCTAACAGTGGTAGTGAAGATTTTACATAAAGCATTTGTCATGACTTTGCCTGAAAAGGTTGACCACATTTACAGAATTAAAGTTTAGGATTTCATATTAGTTAATTTCCCTGAATTATTCTTTAATATATGTGGTGTTTTGATCATTATACTATCCCTACTAGTAATATGCTCCATAAATGTACCTACTTTGTGGCATAAATAACTAATGCATACATGCTTATGTAATTCTTAGTGGCATAAAACATTTTAAACAGAGATGAAGTGTTGGTCTTTATTTACTCATGAAAAAATCTATAAATTAAGAATATCTGAATGATAATGAAAGATAAACTGAGATCCATTAAGATTTTGGAGAACGTATTTGAGCAAACATCAATTCAATGGAGCAGTGCCAAATCAAGAATGGCTAGGAGAGCAGTTTTTAAAGAACAAAAAGAAGCAAAGCAAGGAAATTATTTAATTGACTATAGGTTAGTTTGCCTTATCTGTGAAAGCCTAATCGGCTTTGTGACTGGTAGTTCTTAGGTTTCAATTTTTTAACCTTCAGGCAGTTACAGAAATTGACTCTGGCTGGGTTTCGGATTGCTTAGGTAGGCTACCGGGCCATTTGAGTCAGCTCAGTATAATGGTGTCCTTGTTTTATTACTTTAACAATGATAATGTTATGTAAAATATCTAAAAATTAGCTGCTATTCTTTAACCAAAAAAACATTTAGCTGTGTGGACAAGAAGAGTGTTCTGTTAAAAACAACCCCCAAAACCTGACAAGTCCAGTGATGGAAAGTGGCCTCACAGGGTGATACAATCATAAATTCCTAACTGGGCAGGTGATGATAGGTGGTAAAATTATATGCCCCAGGCATATAACTTTTATAGTAAAAGGATATTTTTGACTTAAACAAGCCCTGTCCATTGTTTTTGTGCATCTAGGTTAACACACCTTTGAAATGTCAGAAGCAATCCTCTTTTCCAGACCCCTCAAAGGGGTACATAATATTGTTAACTATCCTCAGTTTCTCCCACCTTCAGGAAATCTTCCTTACATTAAAAAAAAGCTTTAAAACTGTCATCAGTTTGGCCCAAATAAATTCTTATAAAATTTTTCTATAGGTTTGCATGTTCTTACATCAATAGCAGGTAGTTTGGGGTAAAGGTTGTGAACATTTAAAAATTATAATGACTATAAAATATTCTACACTGAGTTCTAAGTTGAGAAACTGTCTGAAGACCAATGTTTGTATGAGGAATTACTTAAAAAAGATAGCATGAAATTATTTTGAATAATAATTCTGGTTGTTAGAAAGTCTGGTGTTCCCAGACCCAATTCCAACACAGACGTGGAAGGGGTAAGTTCCCCTAAACCAACAATTCTCAGAACACCAGCAAGTTATCCAAAAATTCCACTTAAGATTCCTGGTCAAGATGGAGGCATAGGTAAACACACTTCACCTCCCTGCATGACTACAGAAAAAGTTACAACCAGACATCAAAACAAATATCACACAGAACTATCAGAGCATCAAGCTGTATGGAAGTCTGACCATGAAGGATTTAAAGAAGACACTTTCATCCAGACAAGTAGGAGGGGCAGAGACCTGGCATGGCACAGAGGGGTGGCAGAATGGGTGGTCCCGCATTCATGTGTGGTGGGTAAAAATTGGGAAGCATACACTGAGAATGAGGGATCCCAGACCCAGGCCAGATGACTCAGCCCAGGGTTCCAGCACCAGGAAGATAAATCCCCATAATTTCTGGCTGTAAAAATCAGTGGGGGTTGGGGCGATGGAAGAGACTGCTGGATTTTCAGGGGATTCCTCTTAAAGGGCCTGCACAGGCTTAGAACTTACACAGATTGATCCCTTCTGGGATTTGGCATCAGAGAAACAGCTGTAAGGGCACCAGCTGCATACTGGGAGAAAGTGAAGTGACTGGAAACAAGGCGAGTGTGGGGCAAACCTCCAGAAGCCAGGCAGCATTGTCCCCTCTCTGAGCCCTGCCCCTGCACAGAGCCACAATACAATGAAGTGGGTTGCCCTGCCCTAGTGATTACGAAAGACTCCACTGCACATACTTTACAGGTGCTTTTTCTACAATAGGCCACCCTACTAAGACAGGGGGTCAAAACAGCTTTACTTAATACACAGAAACAAACAAGGAGACTGCCAAATTGAGGAGACAAAGAAATATGGCCCAAATGAAAGAACAGAACAAAACCCCACAAAAAGAAATAAATGAAGGAGCAACTATAAAGGACATATAGACAAAACTAGGGTGGGGTGGAAGCAGGCGGGGGGAGGTGAGGATGACTGAGGTCAGTGGGAGTGGTGAGGAGTAAATGCAGACAACTGTACTTGAACAACAATAAAATAACTTTTAAAAAAGAAAGAAATGAAATGGATAATTAAGCTATCAAATGCAGAGTTCAAAACACTGGTTATCAGGGTGCTCAAAGATCACATTGAGTATGGCAACAACATAGAAAAGACCCAGGCAGAAATGAAGGTTACATTAAGTGAAATTAAAAAAAAATGCTACAAGGAACCAACAGTGATGGGGATGAAGCCAACACTGAAATCAATGATTTGGGAATATAAGGAAGAAATAAGCATTCAAGCAGAACAGCAAGAAGAAAAAAGAACTTTAAAAAACAAGGATAGTTTTGAGCCTCTGAGACATCTCCAAATGTACCAATATCTGAATCATGTGGATGCCAGAAGGAAAAGAGTAAGAGTAAGAAACTGAAAACTTATTGAAAGAATAATGAAAGGAAACTTCCTTAATTTGGTGAAGGAAATAAACACACAAGTCCAGGAATCACAGAAAGGCCAAACAATTTGGATCCAAAGAGGACCACACTAAAGCACATCATAATTAAAATACCAAAGGTTAAAGATACACAAAGAATATTTTATTTTTATTTTATTTTATTTTATTTTATTTTATTTTATTTTATTTTATTTTATTTTATTTTATTTTATTTTATTTTATATTTTTAGACATAGGGGAAGGGAAGGTTTGTCTCATGTGTCACCTAACAGGGGAACTGGCCTGAACCCCAGGCATGTGCCCTAGACTGGGAATCAAACTAGGGACCTTTTGATTCGCAAGCCAGCACTCAACCACTGAGCCACACCAGCCAGGGCAATAAACAAAGAATCTTAAAACCAACAAGAGAAAAGCAGAGGGTTACCTATAAAGGAGTTCCCATAAGACTGTCAACTGATTTCTCAAAAGAAGCTTTGCAGGTTAGCAGGGACTACAAGAAGTATTCACAGTGATGAAAAGCAAGGAGCTACAACCTAGATTATTCTATCCAGGTATCATTTATAATTGAAGGGCAGATAAAGTGCTTCCCAGCCAAGGTAAAGCTAAAGGAGTTCATCATCACCAAGCCATTATTACATGAAATGTTAAAGGAACTTCTTTAAAAAAAAAAGATAAAAACTATGAACATTAAAATGGCAACAAATTCACAACTATCAACAACTGAATCTAAAAAACAAACCATACAAACAACCAGAAGAGGAACAGAATCATTGATATGGAGATCAATTGGTGGGTTATCAGCTGGGAGGGGAAGGGTGAGAACAGGGGAAAAGGTGCAGGGATTAAGAAGCATAAATTGGTGGGAATGAAATAGACAGGGGATGTTAAGAATAGTACAGGAAATGGAGAAGCCAAAGAACTTCTATGTGTGACCCATGGACATGAGCTGGGGTGGGGAGGTGGATTGCTGGAGGAAATGGGGGTACTAGGCAGAAGGGGACAAAGAGAAAAATTGGGACAACTGTAATAGCATAATCAATAAAATACATTAAAAAAAGAATTCAACTTAATTTTGATGCTATCTCCTTGGAGATTCCACAGGTTAAGGATTCAGGCATACAAGACTTCCCACCTTCCATACACTTCAGACATGAGCTGTAAACTCAGGCTCCTTGTACTCTGACCGACTGGCTAAAGATGGGATGTTTTTATGATCCCCTCAACTCAGGATACTAATCAAATGTTTAGGTTGCAAACTGTAGTTTTGATCTACTGGCTATAAATCAGAGGTTCCCACAACTCCCTCCTTGGGTTTGATTCATTTGCTAAAATGGCTTATAGTGTTGCAGGAACTCAAGAGTTACAAAAGTTTTAGTTTTAAGTTATAGTTAATATGCATAGTAATTAATGTATGTACAAAGCTATTGCCCCAGGAACTGAAGGTATGACCTGCCCTGACTCCAGGAGACCACAAGCAATTTGACCTTTGTGCCCCAGGAGAAGTACAAGCAATAAAGATGGTATCTGGGCCTTTGTGTTCCAGGCAGAGATACCTACAGCCCAGGAACAGATAAAGAATCACAGGTCAAGAGATAAAAGGATGCTAGGGAAATTATCAAACTGCAGCTTTTATCTGATTACAATTTTGCCTGCATTCCAAACCTATTACTTTCTTTTTTCCTGAATTCCAGCCCCCTTAGCTGAACTTTTTCTTCTTATAAAAAAAGGTTGGCTTAAAATGAAATGTAAGGTGGTCTTTTTGGATACATAACCTGTATCTTCTCAGTTTGCCAGCCATTTGAATAAAGCGCCTATAACAATTCAATCTTTGTCTACTTATTGGCTCTGGTAGTAACAGGCATCATGCATGCCAACTTTTCCAGTTTCAGCAGAACTCAGAGAAACATGTTACTTTCTAGATCACTGGTTATTCTAAAAGGACATAACCAAGAAACAGCCAGATGGAAAAGATACATAGGACAAGGTATGGGGGCTGGGGGTGGAGCTTCCATGCCTTCTCTGGGCACTGCATTCCCCCAGTACTTCCATGTGCTCACCAGCATAGAGGCTCTTCAAACCCTAAACCCCATCCTCTAGGATTTTTAGGGAGGCCTCATTCCATAGTCATGATTGGTTAAATTATTGGCCATTGTCAATTAATTCAACCTCCAGCCCCTCTTTCCTCCTTGGAGGGTGGGAATGAGACTGAAAGTTTCAGTTCTGTAATCACATAGTGCGTTCTCCAGGCAGCTAGCTTCCATCCTCAGTGAAAAGACAAAGCCTGTGCCATTTGCTATCATGGTACCATTTGCTGAGCAAGCCTATGACCATGTTAAACATGTCTGCCATTTTACTCTTCTGAGCTTATTTCCCCGGGACTGGAAAACAAGTTGAAAAACAAGAACAGAACATGACTAACCACCCCCCACAGCTACAAGCAAAAAATAACATTAGAGCAAACTGCAGGTTCTGTGAAATCAGTGGAAACCTCCTGTGTTACAACGCCCCTAACAGCCCAGCAGCCACATAACAGCAACTCCCCGTTTTATAATCCAGTAAAAACTCAGAGCCCTATATCTCACTCCTGGTGTATCTCTCCACACTTAAGCCCCTTTACTCTCTTGGAAAGTGAATAAAACTTTGCTCTCTGAATTTTCATCTCTTGTGAATTCTTTCACAGCCTGTGTCACTGGCCACCCTAGTGTTTTGGTGGTCCCTATGGGGACATTCTCTATTTCTCCCTCTCCTTTGCTTCCTGAGACTTACAACTAGCAGAGCGGTGGGCAGTGGAAGCTTGTCCCAGGCTTATCCTCTAAGCTCATCTCTGTGAGGTTTGGAGAGAGGATTCTAATCCTTTTCCATCTCTCTGGACACTGTGGAGAGCCTCCTTCTCACCTCCTACACAGCCAGCAATTGATAAGTCTCTCTGAATCTCAGGATGAAAACATTAGCTTTGTTGAAAGTGATAGCTTAGTACTCCTCCCCTCCTCACTGTTATAAATCCTGTCACTGTGTTTATCGCTTTCCCAGGGTGTTGTCGGCAAGGGAAGCCTCCAACCATTTTCATGCTGAGTTCAGTCTGCTCTCAGACACATCAACAGCTGACTCTGGGACAGATCTTTCCTCGCTCTACCTTCAGGCTTGAGGATGCTCAACTCTGATGGCAGATCTCTAGGTCATTTGAATTGGGGGTGCCCTGAAGAGGATTGAAAAATCCTTTCCCTACCCTGCTTCATTCACATCCCTGAGATATCCTTCTCTTTTCTTTTTCACTATGGGCAATATTCAATCAGCCCCACCCAAGAACACCCCATTGGGAATGTCTACTTAAGAACTTCAAGGTTCTGGGACTTATCAATGTCAAGCCCAAGTGCTTGATTCTCTATTGCCATATGGCCTGCCCCAGTATAAACTGGGTAACCAGAAGGTTTGGCCCACAGACAGATCTCTTAACTATAACAAACAGTGTTCTCCAACTTGACTTTTACAGTCACCATCTCGATCCCATACTTTAATTCTTGAGAGGAGGAGACAAGATTTTAACTTCAGCAGGAATTCCAGGCCTCTTTCTCCTAACTATGCCTCTTCATTCAAATTTGCCTCACTCATAAGTTTATCTCCCTCTTTTTCTACCATGAAATTGTGTTTATAAAAGTCAATATAAGGAGTACTGGCTGCTTACTTTTTTTTTTAATCATTGGAAATTGAGGTTTCTAAGAGTTAAAATTTCAAATTAAATTGGAAAGAAATTGTATGGTTTTAGTAATAGAAGGCATAAAGCATGGAGATGCAATTTTGAAGGGCAAGGATAGGAACTAAGTTATTCTAAAGATGGTTATTTCTGAATAGATAAGAATGTTTGTGAAAGTTATATAAAGGTTTATAGAAGCTTGTAGAAGGTTGTAAAGAAAGAAACCTCAGTCAGACTCTAATACCCCTTCCTCCACCTAATTTCTCTCTGGTGACATTATTTGATGCCTCTGGTGGTACCTGGAGCTGTTTTCATTCTCAAACATGTTTTCTCTCTCTGCTTGCCACAGTGGCTGTCTCAAATGTGCTTTCTATTGAGTCCCCTGTCTGAGTGGGTTAAATCCATTCCCAGGGCATCTGGCTGGTGCTCTTGTCATTGGTAAGGTCACCCTCAGGCACAGGGTAAACACATCCATCTTTTTGTATTTCTCTGCTGGTGTGGACTATAACTCCAAGTCCTCCATCTGCAACATTTATCTTCTGTTCCTGGATTTCTGACGTTTCCAGGACCCAGAGCAGCCCCTCCCAGGCTCTTCTCTGCTACTTGATTCCTTGGATTGAAGCCAAGACTTTCTTTATTTCCACCACTCATTTACAGTCATCAGGTCTTCCTGCTTGGTATTTAGGACCTTCCATCTCCTTTTCCAGTTCTTAAAAGTTGTCAAAAGCAAATGAGAGAGCAAAAAGGAAAAAGGACTCACAGACAATGACAACAGTGTGGTGGTTGCTGGGGGGAGGGGGTATAAGGGGACTCAGTGGCAATGGAAAAAATACAATAAAGATTAAATTTAAAAAACAAATGAGAAAAATCTGTGCTTTCTCTACAAAAATTAGTAATTCAAATTATGTGTATGGTCTTTTATGTGATGTGTGTTTATCTATTACATGTAGTGCACTTTCTGCCTCTGGATGGCATAACCAGGGTGTAAGGTTTTATTGACCTAAAGAAATTAAGTACTGATATAAATTACACAGGATCCTGTGATTTGGACAAACTAATATCAAAACTGGTTTTAAATTTGGTTAATTTTTTAGAGTTATTACCAAAAAATATGTTGTTTTTATCATAAGGTTATGTTATGAGCTTTTCATTAAACTTGTTTGACAACCTTTCCAAAGTTTAAATTTTAAGAGACCTTTCAACTGAGAAATGACTTTGGGTTGTTCCAATGGGCCCTGAAATATCTCCAGGATAAAAAAGAAGTTTCTGAACTAATTAAGCCTATTTAATATGCTTAAAATTACTTGGAAAGCTTTGCCAGATAGAATAATAATATGTTCTGTTTATATACATATATTTTTATCAATAAGATATTCTAGAAATTTCAAACTGCCCTAGGAAGAAACCCAAAAATTCAAAGCTAAGTTTACACAGTAAACTCTCAGGGGTATCAGGTGTCCTCTGTTAGTGACACCAGCCAAGCTAAGAATGATGGTTCCCTGAGGGGACATCAAGCAGTAGTACTCTGGATATTTGTGACCCACAAATTGGGAATTTATGAATTGTTTTCAATGCTCAATACACACTTCTGATAAGTCATGTACAGCAAGCATTTGAAAACCTTGAGTACTGCTTGGTTTTTTATATATATTGAGATTGTGTGTTAAATCTAAAAATACAGGCTCTATATTGTTCTTTTATATCATTTCATAGTAATTATTACTTACCAACAAATTGTTACCTTGAAATATTATATTTTACAAAGAAACAAAGTTCTTTATCAATTGTATTTCAATCAAACCTGTAACCATGTCATTTTATTTGTTATTTATAAACAGTCGTTTTAATCTAATGTATTTGCAAATATATTGTCTTTGGAAAAGTTCATAAAAAAATCTGACTTACTCTAAATTACAGGTATCTAAGTAGGTCATATCTTTGAAATAAATGAAGATTTATAGAACCCTAAAGAATAACTGGATTTCTTTCTGCTTTCAGCTCAGAGGAAGCTAAGGTTCAACTTTCTTTGGTCCTCCGGAATCCAGGCTCATCCCACACCAGCTGTCTCCACCATGCCTCTGAAGTTCAACCCCAATGAGATAAAAGTTGTTTACCTGAGGTGCATTGGAGGTGAAGTCAGTGCCAAGTCTGCCCTGGCCCCCAAGTTCGGCCCCCTGGGCCTGTCTCCAAAAAAGGTTGGTGATGACATCGTCAAAGCAACCAGTGACTGGAAGGGTCTGAGTATTACAGTGAAACTGACCATTCAGAGCAGACAGACCCAGACTGAGGTAGTGCCTTCTGCCTCTGCCCTGATCATAAAAGCCCTCAAAGAACCACCATAGTCTGAAAGAAGCAAAAAAGCATTAAGCACAATGGAAATATCACTTTTCATGAGATCATCAACACTGCCCGACAGATGTGGCACCAGTCTTTAGCTAGAGAACTCTCTGGAACCATTGAAGAGATCCTGGGGGCTGCCCAGTCTGTGGGCTGCAGTGTCAATGGCTGCCACCCTTATGACATCATAGATGACATGAACAGTGGTGTGGTGGAATGCCCAGCTAGTTAAGAACTACAAAGGAAAATTTTCAATTAAAGATCATTTGACAACCAAAAAAGGAAAAGAATAACTGGATTCATGGAAATATGGCAAGTAACCAAGACAAACAAAATTGGTTATATGGGACTAAGTGAACTTACTGAGGATAATTATTATTCTTATGACTTTTTTCAAAATATTGCTAATTTTAAATCATTTTGTTTTCTAGCTATAAGGAAACTTGGTGTTTTTTCCTAAAGCAATTCCATGTTATACCTTCATAAGCAATATTAAAACATTTATATTTTTCACCCTACCTAATCTCTCCAGAATTCAGCAGCTCTTAATCAGTGAGTATTATTTTCATGGCAATACATTTGTTTGCATAAATCTAATAGGAATCTGTTATGTTTATAGTAGCAACAGTTTCCGAATGTGGCTTTAATAACCCAGTCTTTGTTTGGAATGTTATGATCGAAAGAGTCATGCCTGGACTCTGGATGTCACCAGAAAGCTTTGAGGAATTAAGATTGGCTTTTGAAGCCAATAAGAGCCCCTTGAAGAAATAGCCTGGTGCCTTGCTTTGTCATGTGATTCATGGCAGTCTTTCTAGCTAAGGGAGAAATATTTCTTTCCTGAAAGATGGCAAGGAAGGAAACTGAAGACATTTTGGGGACCTCAAAAACTTGAGGAATCCACCCAAACCTATAGTATTGCAAGCAAAGCCAGATGGCAACTGTGCCCTGAAGGGCTAAGTAAAGTTCAGTCAAGGATCCTTGTGAAATTCCAGCAAATCAGATATGAAAAAGCCTATATGATCAATTACCATTCTTGTTGTGTTCATGCAAATAATCAGGCCAAATTGAAACTGGACTTAATGCAGGCTCTTTAATAAAAAATGAGGGTTAAATTTTAGAGATAAAAATTGTATCTCATTGGAAATCACAATGCTAAGTTGTCACCCACAAACTGAATTAAGTCCTAATTTTTCTAGTTTTCTTCCAAGGCACATATCAACCAGGGGGAATGCAGTCTCAAATCAGGATCTTAACTGGGTCTATCAAACTGGGACACATGAAAGACAAGAGGGAGAGAATAAAAATTCTACCTTTTCTTAGGGGCAATTAACTGAAACTCTACAAAAGTGCACACACATTGACCCTGAGTCTTCTGAGGGCCACACACTTCTGGGGATGCTTTTTTTCTAGCAGGCAACTACAGACATCAGGAAAATGCTACAAAAACTAGCCTTGGGACCCCAGACCCCCAGTGACTGGCTGCTAGAAACACTTTTCAATGTCTTTAATAATCAAGACAGGGCAGAAGGAGAGCACAAAGCCAACAGATAGGAACAAAAGACTCACTTGTCAGCCACAGCTTTAAACTCTATGCCAACTCAAGGTCACCAGCCCCCCCCCCCCCACGACTGCAAGGACAACAAAGGGGTAGGGCTATTCCTACAGGCAAGGAGGATACTGGAATGGAGTGACTACAGAAAATTAAGCTCAAATACCTCCAGAACTGTTCACCCTCTGGAAGAGGGAAGGCCATTGAAAAGGTGAGTGTTCTAGGCTCTGAAGGAAACCTAGTGACTCCAAAAGTTGATGGTGTCCAAAGCCTCTCATAACCCCCACCAACCATCTCATCATCACACTAGAGGAGCCTCAGGTGACTCTTGATGAGGAAGGTCAGCTGATTATAGTTTATAAGATATGGGGGCTTCTTGCTCTACTCTGATCCACTCACTAGCACCTCTTCCTTCCAAAACCTGTTTGATTACTGGGGTAAAGGGGCATCCTCAATGCTACCATTTCACACCACCCCTCAGCTGCTGCATCAGGAGGATTTGACTGGTGGGATTTTAAGGCCAATATCTGGTCCTGGTTTTCCTGGCTTATTCCCTTCCTAATTCCCTACACCTATTGTAGGTGTAGGACCTACAATAACCTGGCTACTGTAATTATGATGTGCCTTTGTGTGTTCCTCCTTGGGCCCAACTTCTTTGGGACTCTATGAGCTTCCTGGAATTATATGTCTATTTCCTTCTCCAGACGAGAGAAGTTTTCTTTCATTATTTTTTCAAATAGGTTTTCAATTTCTTGCTCTTCCTCTTCTTTTTCTGGTACCCATATGATTCAGTTGTTGGAAGGTTTAAAGTTGTCCTAGAGGTTTCTCAGCCTCTCCTCATTTTTTTGAATTCTTGTTACTTCATTCTGTTCTGTTTGGTTGTTTATTTCTTCCTTCTGGTCCACATCATTGATTTGAGTCCTGGTTTCCTTCCTGTCACTGTATTTTTCTTTATTTCACTTTGCATAGCTTTCACTTCTTCCTCTATTTTTTTACCATATTCAGTAATTTCTGTGAGCATTTGATTACCAGTGTTTTGAACTATGCATCTGATAGGTTGGCTATCTCTTCATCGCTTAGTTCTTTTTCTGGAGTTTCGATCTGTTCTTTCATTTCAGCCACATTTTTTGTCTTGGTAGAGCTATTACATGGTAAAGGGCAGAGCCTTAGGTATTCACCTGGGCAGGGTAACACACTTTGGCTGCACTGTGGCCCTGTATGTGGGGGAGGGGTCAGAGAGGAAATAATGCCACTTGCTCAGCTCTCACCCCAATTTCAAGAGACTGGCAGTTTCTTCCACTATCACCACCCCCACAGGTTTTTACAGCCAAGGGTTCTGAGACTGTGTTTTGCCCACACTGTAACCCTGGTTTGTGTAGTCTGTCTCACTCCCATTTTTCCTCACAGTTTTTTCACACAGAAATATGGGACCACCCTGTCTGCCAGCCACCACCTTGCCACATGTCCTCTCCACCACAGTTGCCTGTTTCTGATGCTCCTACCAGTCTGAATGAATGTTTCTTCTTTAATTGCTTGGTTGTCAGACTTCCATACAGTTCCACTTTCTGGAAGTTCTACTTGTTTTTTGTTTTTAAATTGGTTGTTTCCTTCTTTTGGTTGTGCAAGGAGATGAAGCATATCTACCTATACCTCCATCTTGGCCAGAACCCTTTGTGAATTCTTTAACAGCTTGTGTCACCAGCCATCCTAATACTCAGGTGCTTCCCAGTCACCTCACTCACATAATAAAAGACTTTATCACTCTCAACACAGAAAATTCAAAGTTTGAGAGCCTTGAGTCAGGAACTGGAAGACCAAATATAAATATAAAATATATTTTTGATCATCTGAATCCTGTCCAAAAAACAAATTTTAACTGAGTAAATTTGAAGACCTAATTGGCTTTCTTAAGCAATTTATGAATCAGAAAGCATCCCACCTAGCAACTAGAAGGGCACTCTGAATTGTCCAAAATGGAAGGACTTTTGTTTTTGTTTTTGATTTTTCATGAAGAAGGGTGGAGCAAGGGAACCATTAACAAAATAAGTCCCTATTGGGACATTTATTCTTTGGGGGAAAAGTAGAGAAAGGGTGTAGATTGCCTCTTTTTCCATGGGTGATAGAAATGGCCTATATGACAGATTACCTTACTGGATCTGGAGCAGAATACCCCAAACTGGTTGATTCAGATTTGTGCTTATGAGAGAGGTTGAAACTGTACTTAGATCAGTTATTAAATCTAGGTTTGCTATCATGAGCTTTTAGCACAAGTGATGCTATTTTGGGTCTGTGGTCATTCTTTAACATGACCAAAAGTATATATAATCAATATACTCCTTAGAAATCACAATGTCATTGTGAAGGAGGAATGCAACTTGGTTTATAATATTTTCAGTTCTTTTTAAATTTTTTAAATTATATGTTATTGCTTATGCTATTACAGTTGTCCTGATATTTCCTCCTTTACTCCCCTCCAACCAGGACCCTCCACTCCCTCAGATAATCCCCACACCATTGTTCATGTCCATGGGTTGTGTATATAAGTTCTTTGGCTACTCCATTACATATACTGTACTTTACATCCCCATTGTCATTCTGTTACTATCTATTTGTACTTCTTAATCCCCTCATCTCTTCATCCATTCCTTCATACCCACCTCCCATCTGGCAACTATCAAAACACTCTCCATATCCATGATTCTCTCTGTGTTCTTCTTGTTGCTTAGTTTATTTTTTAGATTCAATTGTTAATAGCTATGTATTTGTTGCCATTTTATTGTTCATAGTTTTGATCTTCTTTTTGTTAAATAAGTCCCTTTAGCATTTCATATAATAATGGTTTGGTGATAATGAACTCCTTTAGTTTTTTCTTTCTGGGAAGCCCTTCATCTGCCCTTCCATTCTAAATGATAGCTCTGCTGGGTAGAGCAATCTTGGCTGTAGGTCCCTGTTTTTCATGACTTTCAATATTTTTTGCTAGTCCCTTCTAACCTGCAATATTTCATTTGAGAATCAGCTGACAGTCTTATGGGAATTTCCCTGTACATAACTAACTTCTTTTCTTTTGCTTCTTTTCAGATTCTCTCTTTATCTTTAACCTTTGACATTTTCATTATGATGTGTCTTAGAGTGGGCCTCTTTGCATCCATCTTGTTTGGGACTCTGTACTTCCTAAACTTGCATGTCTATTTTGCTCAACAAATTAGGGAAGTTTTCTTTCATTGGTTTTTCTAATAGATTTCCAATTTTTTACTCTTTCTTTTCTATTTCTAGCACCCCCTAGGATACAAATGTTGGAATACCTGAAGTTGTCCCAGATGCTGCGTATACCATCCTCATTTAAAAAATTTTTTTGGATTCTCTTTTCTTCTTGTTGTTCTGATTGGTTGGTATTTGCTTTCTTCTGTTCCAAATCATTGATTTGATTCTCAGTTTCGTCTGGAGTCTCTGGAGATCTCCAAGGCAGGTCAAAGAGTATTAGCCAGGTTGATGGAGTCTCAGATATGGCACCAGCTTGCCAGCTCTGTGGGGGAAGGGCTTAGGAAACAGACAATGGCCCCTGCTCACCTTGATGCCAGACACATCAGTTTCTTTCTGAATGCTACTGATGCCTTTCAAGCTGTTACCCTGGTGCTGAAGTTCAGAGGGATTGAGTCTGAATAGCTAAGTCCCTGTGTGGGTTCTTTAAGAGGAACTGCTTTGGGTGCCAAAATTTATTTATTTGTTTGTTTGTTTATTTTTTACATATTTTATTTATTCATTTTTAGAGAGAGGGGAAGGGAAAGAGAAAGAGAAGGAAAGAAACATCAATGTGTGGTTGCCTCTCACATGCCCCATATTGAGGACTTGGCCCACAACTCAGGCATGTACCCTGACTGGGAATTGAACTGGCTACCCTTTTGTTTGCAGTCTGATGCTCAGTCCACTGAGCCACACCAGCCAGGGCTAGTTTCCTCCAATGGCTCAATCCCCGCTGGTTTTTGCAGCCAGAAATTGTGGGAACTTATACTCCTAGCACTGGAATCCTGGCCTAGGTGTCCTGCTGTGGGGCTGGGACTCCTTGCTCCTGAGATATCCCTCCTGAATTTTTATCCATCATACGTGGGTGAGAGACCAGCCCATTCCATGTCTGCTCTCCTCCTACTACTCTGGATAGATATGGTTTCTTTAATTCCATAGTTGTTAGACTTCCATTTAACTCAATTTCTGATAGTTCTGAGTGATGGTTTTTGTATATTTTAGTTGTAATTTTGATGTGATTATGCGAAGAGGTGAGTAATGTCTGTCTGTGCTGCCATCTTGACTGGAAGTCTTATATATTCATTTCTAATTTTTTAAATACATATATTTTTTTACCCTCACCCCAAAACATTTTGTTTTTCATTGCTTTTATTAAGAGAGGATGAGAGAGAGGAATGGAGAGAGAGAAACATTGAGGTGAGAGAGAAGCATCAGTTGGTTGCCTCCCAAATGTGTCTGGAATGGGGATTATACACTTCTGGACTCTAGTGGGAATCAAACCTGCAACCTAGGAATGTGCCCAGAATCAAACCCACAACTTTTTGGTTAGGAGATGATGCTCCAATGAAGTAAGCCACACTGGCCAGGATTTCAGTTTTAATTGTTTAAAAATATTGTCCAAAACACAGAAATAAGGCAAAGAGACAGCAGCATGTCCCTCTGAAGCACTGTTTAATAGGCCCATCAAAGTATTTTTTAATAATTTAGGGTCCAGGGATCAGCTCACTTTTTTTCTGTAAAGAACCAAATAGCAAATATCAGATTTTTGTTTAATTACAATTATTAAAAAATATAAAAGCTATTTTTAACTCATGAGCTACAACCTAATGGCCAATAGCTAAATGTGGCTGGCTAACACCCAGTCTGCAGACCTCATTCTAGGAGAAGTACCTTTGATTGTCTCAATATTGAGAAAAACCTACATTTTATAAATTCACATTAACTTGTAGAGTTTTTTCTCCAGTAGAGATAAAAATAACTTTTCTGGCAGAAATATAACACTAAAGTTATGGTTTTATTGTCATATGATATTAACCATATTTGTATCTAACAGAACAATCTTTTTCTTTTAAATTAAATGTTTAATTTTGAGATTATTATAGATTTACGTTTAGTTTTAAGAAATAAAACAGAAAGACACTGTACTCTTTACCCAGTGGTGGTGATAATGGTACCAAGTGTTAGACTAGTGGAGTTAGACCAAACCTTTATTCAGCAACCTTAGCACTTGAGTTCTGGCTAAGAAAGAATTCAGAGTCAAATTCAAACTATACAAGAAAGTTTATTTAGAAAGTCACAGAGGTAGGAGAAGTGAGTTGTAAAACAAATAGGCTCAGGCAACAGCTCAGAAGTAAAAGAAGAGGCCCTTAGAGCTTAGGTGAGAAAAGGGTGAGGGTAAAGGTAATGCACTTGAAGGGAAGAGGAAAGGGTTGGAAAAGGCTCCTGCATGCTTTGGAGAGGGACAGCACACTGGGTCCTCTGTCCTAAAGACGTTTAAGGGTGGGGATTTTAGGAGAGGTCCCAGGGGAGGGGCTCTATAGAATATTCATCAGCTTTCCAAGTGTGTCCTTTTAGGGTTGTAGTTTCCACTGAATGGTAGGTGCCAGGGCAGAAGGTCATTAGTCAACATAGCTGGCTCTGATGTCAGCCATGGCACTGCTTGTCTGGTTTTGCTGCTTTTCTGGGCCTGGAGCTGAAACACAGCTGAGGCCTAGATGTATTTGATGTGGGTCAGAACCTCACTCTCCTGAAGGCTTAATACTTAAGGGCTATTCTCCAGACCTCTTGTTAGTTCCCCTTTAAGGGGGTCTAACCCACGTGACTAGCAACATGCCAGGGAAAGAAAGGTCAAGGGAGGGTCTTAACAGCATGACCAATGATGTGTTAAGGGAGAAAAGGTTACCATTAAGGTGGGGTCCTTGTTTTCACAGTTTTGCCCCTTGCTAGGCCCCTGGACTTTCTGTACCTGCCCCATTGTCTTTGCTCTGCTCATGTCTAACTACCTACCACAACAACGTCTTGCAAGACTATAGTACAATATCACACCCAGGATATTATTTGGTAGAGTCAAAATACAGAGAATTTCCATCACCACTAGGATCCCTCAGTTAGCCATTTTACAGTCACACCCACTTTCCTCAAGACCTCACCTACATCTTAAACCCTGCCAGCCATTAATTTGTTCTCCATTTCTGTACATCTTTAAGTATATTATATAAGAGAATCATAAACTGTGTAATCACTTAGGATTGACTTTTTCACGCTATAATTTTCTGGAGATTCATTCAGGTGAAAGGTAAACACTCTTACTTAAAATTCCTTGTTGAAGGGCCCATTAATATCCGGTTCTTCAAGTGCTCTTTGAGTCAGCCTTACTATTCTATTTGTCCCCTCACTAGTGAGTTGGAAAAAAAAAACTTGGCTGTGTGTTCATTCTCTCTTTGTATGAGTTCTCTAACTTTTTGAAAGTAATACTTTGACATAATTACTTATCCTGTGATTGCCCCCAGAAGACAGTTCCCACTTGGCTCAGTTTTTTCCTTTTTCTTTTTGAAAATGTGTATCTCGTCAGAAAAGATCATATCACCTTTCTATCCTTCAGTCACAATAAATACATAATTTGCTTTGTTTGAATTTCAAAGTAATGATAAGAAACATCGTCTCCAGTGACAGGTCATTTCTGTGAGATTTTGGGGTGAGTTAAAAGGAAAGAAATTTTTTAAACAACACTTTTATCTTAAGCCGCTGGTTCTTTTATATTTTTATTTTTTAAGCAAAGCTTCCAACAATATATCAAAAGAGAGACTTATAAGAGCAGACTGACAGTGACGAGAGGGGAGGGGATTATAGGGGCAAAGGGTGAAGGGTTTGCAGGAACAACTATAAAGGACACATGGACAATAACAAGGTGGGGTGGAAACAGGGGAGGGAGGGGGAGGACTGGGGTCATGGGAGGGGTGGGGGAAAAGGCAGAAAAGTTTACTAGAAGAACAATAAAAAAAGGTTTTTTTTAAAAAGAGAGGCTTATGAGTAATTGGTCAAAAAAACCCAAGTGTCTTTCAGACTTTGATTTTTGCTTCTAGTGAGAAGCAGGTAGTTTATGATAGATCATCACTTAATAGAAAAGGTATGTTTTCTCAGACAGGAAGATTAGAAGCCATTTAGCCCACTGCATTCTTTTGGCGCATTACAATATAAACCTTCTTTTTAAAAAACCAAACAACAAAAATTTACACATAAGAAAGAATAGTATAACAAACCCCCATATAACCATCATTTAAATTCACTATTAGTAATATTTGGCCAATCTTGCTTTAAACATACCCATCACTTCCCCTAATTCAGCAAATACCATTTAATTTCATCCATAAATACTTCAGTATGTATCTGTAAGAGTTTTGACTCTTTTAAATATAACAATCCCATAATTACAAAGAAAAATAGTAATAATTCCTTAACATTATCCAATATCCAGTTTGTATTCAATTGTTCCCCATTGTCTTAAGCTTCTTTTTTTTTTCCAAATGATTGGAAATAGGATCTAAACAAAATCTTTGTGTATATTTGGTTGATTTTTAATGTGACTTATATACTTATTTATTTTGTAACAGTTATATAAAGGTAAAATTGATATACATAAATAAACTCTGCATATTAAAGTGAATAATTTGATAAGGTTTGACATATTACCATAACAAAGATGATAAACATATCCATCACCCCCAAAAGTTTCCTCCTGCCCTTTAATAATCCTTCCTTCCCAATCTTTCTGCACATTCTCATCCCTAAGCAACCACTGATTTACTTTCTATAGATTAGTTTTCATTTTCTAAAATGTCTTAAAAATAAAATCATAGCATATGTATTCTTTTCTGATCTGGCTTCATTCCCTCAGCATAATTCCCTTAAAAAATTTTTTTTACTGTTGTTCAATTACAGTTGTCCCCATTTCCCCCCATTACTCTCCCCTGTCCAACCCTCCACAACTGTCCTACATTCAATCCTCCCCTCCCCTTGTCCTTGTTGAAGGGTCCTTTATACATGTTCCTGGACTTGACCCTTTCCCTTCTTTCCCCCATTATCTACCTCCCTACTCCCATCTGGTCACTGTCAGTTTGTTCTTTATTTCTATATTTCTGGTTCTATTTTACTAGTTTGTTTGTTTTGTTCATTAATTTACACTTATAGGTGAGATCATATGGTATTTGTCTTTCACCACCTGGCTTATTTCACTTAGCATAATACTCTCCACTTCCAGCCATGCTGTCATGAAGGATAGGAGTTCCTTCTTTCTTTTGGCTGCATAGTATTCCATTGTGTAAATGCACCACAGTTGTTTCATCCACTCATTTACTGATGGGCACTTAGGCTATTTCCAGCACTTGGCTATTGTAAATAATGCTGCTATGAACATTGGGGTGCATAGGTTCTTTTGAATTGGTGCTTCAGGGTTCTTACAATATAATCCTGGCAATGGAACTGCCAGCTCAAAAGGCAGTTCCATTTTTAGTTTTCTGAGGAAATTCCATACTGTTTTCTACAGTGGCTGCACCAGTCTGCGTTCCCACCAACAGTGCACTACGATTCCCTTTTTTCCACAACCTTGCTAGCACTTGTTTTTGAGATTCCTCTTTATTGCACAGTAAAATTACATTGTATGGATGTATCACACTTTTTATATTGATTCACCTATAGAAGGGTACTTGGGTTGTTTCCACTTTGGGGCTATTACAAATAAAGCTGCTTTGTATAGCTGTGTAAAAGACTTTATATATATATGCACTTGTATTTCTCTTTGGTAAATACATAGTACAATCACTGGGTCATATGGTAGGTATGGGTTCAGATTTTAAGACAGCCTGGCTATATCGCTCAATTGATTAGAGCATAGTCCTGTAAACCAAGGTTATGGGTTTGATCCCTCATCAGGACACATATAAGAATTGACCAAATCCATCTTTCTCTCTCTCTATTTTCCTCTCTGCCTCAAAAAAATCAATAAGTAGCCCTGGCTGGCATAGCTCAGTGGATTGAGCATGGGCTGTGAACTAAAGCATCGCAGGTTCGATTCCCAGTCAGGGCACATGCTTGCATTGCAGGCCAGGTCCCCAGTGAGGGCCACATGAGAGGCAACCAAACATTGATGTTTCTCTCTCTCTCTCCCTCGCTTCCCCTCTCTAAAAATAAATAAATAAAATCTTTTTAAAAAATCAATAAGTAAAAAGAGACTACCAACTTGTTTTCCAAAGTAGTTGTACCAATTTACAGTCTCTCCAGCAAGAGTATGAGCGCTATGAAGCTCCACATTTTCATCAACATTTTCTATGCTCAGTCTTTTACATTTTACATAGTCAAATTTCACTTATATTGAAAATATTAAAAAACAGAACTAATAAGTAAACAAAACAGAAACAGACCCATGGATACAGAGAATAAGCCAATATGTGCCAAAGGGATGGCCTGTGGAGGGATTGGGGCTGGGGGTGAAGATAGTGAATCAGAGGAATTGCCTCCTGAAGAAAGCAACAAAACAACAACAAAAACAGAGGTCAAAGAAAGATTCTTAGTTGGTGTGAGTGCATGAGCAACCTTGACTTTTAAAAATACGTGCATATAGTCCCTGGCTAGGTAGCTTAGTAGATTAGAGCATCGTTCTGATATGCCAAGGTTGGGGGTTCCATTTCCAGTAAGGGCATGCACAAGAATCAACCAATGAATGCATAAATAAGTGGAATGACAAATTGATGTTTGTTTTTCTCTCCCCCAAAAAATCAATAAATGAAAACAATTTTAAATACATGCAAGTAGATAAAAATAATATATTTTATTACTATATTAGAATTTATATTAGATAATAATATTATATTAGAAGGACAGTATTTTTTTAAAAATCCAATTTTATATATTCTAGTAGGTGAAGTTCTATTGTCCAACCACATTTATTTAAGGCCACAGTCTTTCTAATCTTCAATGAAACAGCATACAGTGGGGCTACCAGTCAAGATGACAGCTTAGGCAAACATGGCTTGCCTCTTCGCACAACCACATCAAAATTACAACTACAGAAGAACAACTATCTCCCAGACCCTTCAGAAATCAAGTTCAATAGAAGTTTGACAACTATGGAACTAAAGAAACCACATCCATTGAGACCAGTAGGAGAGGTACAGATGCAGAATGGGCTGGTCTCACCCATGTGTGGTGTATAAAAATTCAGGAGTGAAATCCTAGGAGTGAGGAGTCCCAGCCCCACACCAGACCCCCCCCCCCCCAACTCAGGGTTCCAGTGCCAGGCATATAAGTTCCCACAACTTCTGTCTGCAAAAACCAGCAGGGACTGAGTTGGTGGAAGAAACTTGTGTATCCCTGAGCAATTCCTCTTTAAAAATCCACACATGGACTCACTTACTCAGATTCACTCCTTCTCAGCTCCAACATCTTGAAAGGCACCAGTGGCATTCTGGGAGAGGCTGAAGTATCTGGCCTCAAAGTGAGTAGATGCCATTGTACCTGTTCTGAGCCACCCCCCCCGCACAGAGCCACAGAGCCGGCAGTCTGATGTCATTATTGAGACTCCATCAACCTGGCTAACACTATTTGACCTGCCTTGGAGATCCACAGAGACTCTACCTCACCCATCATATGGGCTGACCCAAGCTTCTCTTTCATATGAATGGCTGGTCTTGGCTCATGCTTCACAACTTCCTAAATCCTCTCAAACAAACAATAGCTGTGTCCAGTGAAATCCAGGCCAGGCACTAGGAGCAGCCTGATTAGTTTCACAGCTTGGCTTCACCTGGGAAACTCCAAACCCAGCACAATTAGCAGCCATCTTAGATTGCTTTATAACTCACAGGCAAAACACAGGTTGGGGCTGACCTTGGTCTGCACCACCTGGGAAACCCCAGGGCCAGTGTACCCAGTTGACAGTTACAGAACACATTGGAGGACAACCACCCTGCTCCTGTACAAGTGATCCTCCAAGGAGGACACAGGTTGGTGGTCAGTGGTCACAGCCAATTGTTGCAGTTGACTAGCCTGGGTAAATCATTCCCATTGATCTACCAAAAGCAACCAAGGCTGTTGTTTGGCAACCAGTGCAAGTAGGACGGTGTACTCAGCCCACATGAAGGGTGCATCTTGAATGCCCAGTTTGGGTAATAGAGGAGGCTGTGCCACTGGACCCTACAGGACACTTACTAAATTAGGGCACACTACCAAGACACAGAATCAAAGCAACTCTGCCTAACTCATAGAAACAAACACAGGGAGGCTGCCAAAATAAGGAGACAAAGAAACATGGCCCAAATGAAAGAACAGATCAATACTCCAGAAAAAGAAATAAAGATAAGCAATCTATCGGATGCAGAGTTCAAAACACTGGTTATAAGGATGCTCATGGAACTTAGTGAGGACCTCAGCAGCATAGAAAAGATCTAGTAAGAAATGAAGCATACACTAATTGAAATAAAGAACAATTTAAAGGGGAACAACAGTAGAGTGGATGAAGCCAAGAATCAAATCAATGATTGGAACATAATGAAGCAAAAAACAATGAATCAGAACAGAACAAAAAATAAAAAAAAGAGGGTAGTATAAACAGCTTCTGGGACTTCAAGAGGCCCAACATTCACATCATAGGGGTGCCAGAGGAGAAGAGAAAAAGCAAGAAATTGGAAATCTATTTGAAAAACAAATAAAACTTCCCTAATTTGATGAAGGAAATAGATATGCAAGTCCAGGAAAAACAGAGAGTATCAATCAAATTGGACCCAAAGAGGACTACACCAAGACACATCATAGTTAAAATGCCAAAGGTTAAAGATAAACAGGAAATCTTAAAAGTGGTAAGAGAAAAGCAGAGAGTTACCTGTAATAGAGTTCCCATAGGACTGTCAGTTGATTTCTCAAAAGAAATCTTGCAGGCAAGAAGGGGCTGGAAAGAAGTATTCGAAGTCATGAAAAGCAGGGATCTACAACCTATATTATTCTACCCAGCTATCATTTAGAATGGAAGGACAGATAAAGTGCTTCCCAACAAGGTAAAACTAAAGGAGTTCATCATCACCAAGCCATTACTACATGAAATGTAAAGGGACTTACTTAAGAAAAGGAAGAAGAGGAAAACTATGAACATTAGAATGACAACAAATTCACAACTATCAATAACTGAATGTAAAAAATAAAAACAAACAAACAAAAAACCAAACTAAGCAAAAAAACAGAACAAGTACAGAATTATAGGTATGGGGATCATTTGGAAGATTATCAGCTGGGAGGGGGGAGGGGGAGAAAGGGGGAAATATTGTATGGATCAAGAAGCATAATTGGTAAAAAAAAAATAGGGCAACATTAAGAATCGTATAGGAAAGGCAGAAGCCAAAACACGCATGTGACCCATGGATGCGAATTAAGGCAGGGAAGGGGGAAGAGAGGGCATTGCTGGAGAGAAGGGAGGTACTGTGCAAAGGGGGTAAAGGGAAAAATATTCAGATGACTGTAACACCATAATCAATAAAATATACTTTAAAAATAAAAATAAAATATAAATTAAAAAAAAACAGCATACAGCAACAGATTGAATGCAAAAGCAGATATGAGCCCAGGCCAGCGGAGGCAACAGTGGCTTCTCCAGCCTGTGCTGCAGCCTGTGCCCTCTCCAGCCATCCACCCCAAGGTGAGAACTGGAGCTCTTTCCCTGCATCTTCCTCCTCCTCCTCCTCTTCCACCTTCCCCTTCCTCCTTCACCAACACAGGGGGCTCCCTCCCCTTCCTTCCTGATCCTATTGTTTGCCCCACCTTCACCCCACCCCCTCCTTTCTACCCCTCCCGCCTGCAGCTTTTGGCTTTCATTCATTCCCTGCCCCCCAACCAATAACCAAAGACTTAACCACCCTAAGTCCAGCTCCCCAGAACACTGCTCATCATAGACACCAGTGTGATTGAAGGTGTATTAAACATCACTCTCACCACCTGGCTTCTTATGCATGGAAAAGGAGCTGACAGTATCATCAGAAAGGAGAGTCATTTAAGAAGATACCCAAGTAGAATGGTGCAACATCTCTTAAGGAAGTTGTCCTGAAAGAATTATAACTTTGACTAGACCTTCCAATGCCATCTTTTGAGCCTTTGCTATGATCATTGACAACCTGGAAGAGGACATCAGCAGTTCCATGGCCAATAGCACAGTTGCCAGTAGATCCCCAGTCACCCTGAGGCTGGTGGTCCTGCTAGTCAGTGTGTCTCTCTCATTGACAAAGGTGGTTGCCATGTCAAGGACATAGCAATTACAGGGGCCCAGGTCCAGGTGGCAGTGGATATGCTCCACATATCAACTGAGTGGGCCATCACTATTGCATGACCATCCCATAGCCATCCAGTTCCCTGGTCATTTTGCAGGTGGCCAGGACAGGTGCAGGCAGGACAGGCAGCGACAGCGTGAGCTTTCTCCGTACTACCCTGTCCCTGTGCCTCAACCCTGATCTGGAAGGACCACCTCTAAAGGCCTATACCATTCAAGGACAGTATTCTATTCCACAGCCAGATTTGACCAAGCTGCACCAGTTGGTAATGCAACAGTCTCATTTTCTCATGATGCATGGCAACACCAAATTCAATAGCATCGAAACCAGTTCTCTACAGGTGAAAAGCTATTGGAGTTTGGATGCATCCGCTCAGACTATTTCTCATGAACTCATCATTCCAAATGATTTGATTGGCTGCATAATCCATGTCAAGGCACCACAATAAGATCCGTCTGATGCCTGGGTTGCAGGTCAAAATTGCAACCCAGTTAAAGGGATGTGCTGATAGGCCGGCTACCATCACTGGATCTGCTACCAGAATTAGCCTGGCTCAATACCTAATGAATATCAGGCAATCTTTGGGATACATGTTGCGTGGGGAGGAGCTAGAACAATGCAGATTCATCCATAATCACTTTCTGCTATTCACCACCATCCATGATCCAGCTGTGTAGTTTCTGAACAGTCAGCAATTCCAGGTTTTAAATAGTTTTTAAATTTTAAGTTTCTATGCACTTTATCATCCACTCATGATTACTTTTAAAAAGATTTTATTTATTTTTAGAGAAAGGGGGAGAGAAACGTCAATGTGAGAGAGAAATATCATGTGAGAGAAACATCAATAAGTTGCTTCTTGCTTGCCCCCAAACAGGTGCCTGGCCAGTAATCCAAGCATGTGCCCTGACCAGAAATCTAACGAGTGACCTTTCAGTTTGCAGGACCACACCTAATCCACTGGGCCACACCAGCTACAGCTCAGTTGTGATTTTTAAATTAAGCCATTTTAATTCCTTTATCTGTTCAGCTGTTAATGCTGAGATCCATATGTATTTTTATAAGTTTTTCCCTGTTGGGATTTCTTTTTTGGCTCATGTTTATCTTTGTCATGTAAATGTAAAGCTGGAATATTAATACGTATCAGTTTAGTTCTCTTTTTAAAAATATATTATATTGATTACAGTATTACAGTTGTCCATTTACCCCCCTTTATTTGCCTCCAACCTGCACACCCCCTCCCACCCCTATTCCCCACCTTTAGTTCATGTCCATGGGTCATACATATAGGTTCTTTACCTTCTATATTTCCTATACTATTCTTAACCTCCCACTGTCTATTTTCTATCTATCATTTTTGTTTATTCCTTATTCTGTGTTCCTTCTTCCCCTCCCCCTCCCCTCCCCCGCTGATGACCCTCCATGTGATCTCCATTTCTGAGATTCTGTTCCTGTTCTAGTTGTTTGCTTAGTTTGTTTTAGTTTTTGTTCTTAGGTTCAGTTGTTCATAGTTGTGAGTTTGTTGTCATTATACTGTTCATATTTTGATCATCTTCTTTTTCTTAGATAGGTCCCTTTAACATTTCATATGATAAGGGCTGGGTGATGATGAAACCCTTTAACTTCACCTTATCTGGGAAGTACTTTATCTGCCCTTCCATTCTAAATGATAACTTTGCTGGTTAGAGTAATCTTGAATGTAGGTCCTTGCCTTTCATGATTTGGAATACTTCTTTCCAGCCCCTTCTTGCCTGCAAGGTTTCTTGGGAGAAATCAGCTGATAGTCTTATGGGAACTCCTCTGTAGATAACTGTCGTTTGCTGCTTTTAAGATTTTCTCCTTATCTTTAATCTTGGGTAGTGTAATTATGATGTGCCTTGGTGCATGCTTTCTTGGGTCCAACTTCTTTGGGACTCTCTGAGCTTCTTGGACTTCCTGAAAGTCTATTTCCTTTGCCAGATTGTAGAAGTTCTCCATTATTTTTTCACATAAGTTTTTCATTTCTTGCTCTTCCTCTTCTCCTGACACCCCTATGATTTGAATGTTGGAACATTTAAAGTTGTCCTGGAAGTTCCTAAGCTTCTCCTCATTTTTTTGAATTCTAGTTTCTTCATTCTGTTCTGGTTGAACAGAACACAACACTGTTGGTCCCTGTACATTTTTCTTTATTTCACATAATGCAACCTTCACTGCTGCCTGGGTCTTTTTTATGCTGTTGAAGTACTCAGTAAGTTCCTGGAGCATCCTGATAACCAGTGTTTTGAACTGTGTGTCTGATAGATTGGCTCTCTCTTTGTCACTTAGTTGTATTTTTTCTGGAGCTTTGAACTGTTTTTTCATTTGGGGTCATTTTTTTTTTTTTTTGTCTCAGTGGGCTTGTTACATAGTAAGGGGCGGAGCCTTAGTTGTTCACCAGGGCAGAGAAACCCATGTGGCTGCATTGTGATGCTGTATGTGGGCGAGGGGTCCAAAAGGGAGCAGTGCCACTTGCTGTGCTCTCTGTGGGTTTTCAGTCACTTCCCTGGCTACCCACAATCAAATTGGGCTGTTCTGGTGCTAATTCCCAGGTAGGTGGGTTTATATACACTCTAGGACCCTGTGGGTCTCTCCAATGAACTCTCTTGTGAGGCTGGGAGTTTCTCCCACTGCCATCTCAACCCCCACATGTTTTAGAGGCTTTAGAGCCCCACAGTCAGAAGCTTTGAGGCTTTATTTCCCTGCACTGGAACCCTGGGTTGTGCGGTCTGTCTCACTCCCTAGGTGTTTCTCCAGGTTTATCTGCACATGAGTTTGGGGCCACCCAGTCTACAAGCCACTGCCTTGCCATGAGTTCTCTCCATCCAGCTGTGTGTTTCCGCCCCTCCTACCGGTCTGGATGAATATTTCTTCTTTAACTCCTTGGCTGTCAGACTTCCCTACAGTTTGATTTTCTGTCAGTTCTTTTTGTTTTTAAATTTGTCATTGTCCTTCTTTAGGTTGTGCAAGGAGGCACAATGTGTCTACCTATACCTCCATCTTAGCCAGAAGTCTCTACGATACCCTAGTTCTCTAATACTAGTAATTTTTCAAAAAAAAAAAAATAGAAGATAGACTGGGAAAAAAGCAGATATGAGAATGCAGCTATTTTCTATTAGCTCAGACATCAAAGAAACTTGGAAAAATGTAAAACTATGCCATTCTTCTAATTATTTTGGTCTTGGAAAATATAGTTGTTTCTGTGAAAGTATAATATGTAATGGGTTTATTATTTTTTAAGATAAAATTCATGCAAAATAAAATTTACCATTTTTACCATTTTGAAGCGAACAATTCAGTGGCTTTTATTATATTCAAAATCTTGTGCAACTATCACCACCATCTAATTACAGAACATTTCTTTCACCCCAAAAAGAAACCCTATAACTTCCAATTTTCACTTTACTCATTTCTGGCAACAACCAATGTATTTTCTGCCTCTATGAATTTACCTATTCTGGACATTTCATTTAACTGGAATCATACAATATGAGGCCTTTTGTGTCTGGCTTCTTTCACTTAGCATTATGTTTTCAAAGTTTATCCATATTGTTACATGTATAGTACTTCATTCCTTTTTATGGCTTGATAATATTCCATGTATGATATATAACATTTTGTTTAGTCATTCATCAGTTGATAGACATGTAGATTGTTTCCACTTTTTGGTTGTTTTAAATAATGCTTCTGTTAACATTTATGCCTAAGTATTTGTGTGAACATATGTTTTCATTTCTCTTAGGTGTATAGCTAGGAGTGGAATTGCTGAGTTCTTTGTTAACTCTGTGTTTAACTCTTTGAGGAACTGCCAAACTGTTTTCCACAGCAGTTGTACCATTTTACATTTCCCCACCTCCGGCAAAGTATGAGGGTTCCAATTTCTTTACATCTGTGCCAGTACTTTATTATTATTATTATTATTATTATTATTATTATTATTTTAAAGATTTTATTTATTTATTTTTAGAGAGAGGGAAAGGGGGGATAAAGAGAGGGAGAACAACAGCAATGTGATAGGGAAATATCAATCGGTCACCTCTCATACATCCCAGTGATGGTAGGATGTGCCCTGACCAGGAATAGAACCATCAACTTTTTGCTTTACAGGAGGACACCCAAACCACTGAGCCACACTGGTCAGGGCCACATTATTATTATTATTATTATTATTATTATTATCATTATATTTTTAATGATGGCTATCCTAGTGGATGTGAAGTGGCATCAATTGTGCCTTTGCTTTGATTTTTTCTGACTGCTAATGATGTTGAGCATCTTTTCCTGTGCAAATTCGTAATCTGTACTTCTTCTTTGCAAAAATGTCTATTCAAATCCTTTGCCCATTTTTAAATTAGGTTGTTTCTTTCCTATTGTTGAGTTGTAAGGGTTATTTTTGTGTTTTGGGTACTAAACCTTTATCAGATATATGACTTGCAAATATTTTTCTTACATTCTGTGAGTTGTCTTTTCACTTTCTTGGTAGTGTCCTATGATGGAAAAGTGTTTTATATTTTTGATGAAGTCCAATTTGTCTACTTTTTCATTTATTCTTATGCTTTTAGTGTCATATCTAAGAAACTGTTTCCTAATCCAAGGTAATAAAGTTCTACACCTATACTTTCTTCTAAGAGTTTTACAATTTCAACTCTTACATTTATAAATTTAATCCATTTTGTGTGAATTTTTGTATAGGTATGAGGCAGAGGTCCAACTTTGTGTTTTTGCATGAGAATACTGTCAAAGAAAAAATTATCCTGACACTTGGTAAAGACAATAAGAAAGACTTTATCCAGAAGACTACTGCAATAAGGTTTTGCAATAGGAGAAAGAGATTGAACTCAACTCTAAATACAATATGGAAAAGTTGGGGATTTATAACTCCAAGGAGTAGGAAGGAGGGGGTCAGGAGATAGACAATTACTAAAAGAAAGCTTCTGGTCAAGATGTCGAAGTAGGTAAACATTGTGCTTGCCTCCTCCCATGACCACATCAAAATTACAACTAAAGCAAAACAACCACCGAAAGTCTATCTGAACGGATGTTCTATAACTAAGGATATACAGAAGAAGCCACATCAGGGCTGATAGGAGGGGTGAAACTCAGACTGGTCTGGTCCTACACCCACGTGCGGTGCTTAAAAATCAGTAGAGAGATCTCAGCTGCAGAGGTTCTCCCTGAGGAGTGAGAGGTCTCAGTGCAGGGAAGAGAAGTCCCCATAACTTCTGGCTATAAAAACCAGTGGAGATTGGGGTTGGGCAAGATGGAGGACTTCTGGAGCCCCGCACATTCCTTTTAAAGGGTCCAAGCAGAGACTTATGGCTAATGGATTCACTGGCTGTGAGCTCTAGCACTGGGGTGCCAGCTCGAAAAACACCAGCAACACCACTGGGGAGGAACTGAATTTTCTGGCTTTAGGGCAAGGACTGGAGGGGCAACTTTCTTCCAGACAAAAGTGCTGTCAGAGACCATTGTTCACTTGTTGATCCAAGCTTATCCAGCCTGTTTGTACAGGGAGGCACCGAATCTAATTCTCCATCAACATAACTAACACATTTTGTCCCACCCTGAGACCCCACCCAACCTGATTATTGGCCTCACCCAAGCTGCTTCCAGAGGCTTTTGCTTACAAATGGACTGTCTTAGCTCATGCTATGGATTTCTGTAAAATCTCTCAAAAGTTCACAAATCTCAAATAAGCATCATCTGGCATCTTCACACCTGTACCTCTTGCTAAGAAGCCTCGAACCTAGTACTAGTGGCAGCTGGCCTCAGTTTACAGCTTAGCCTACTCCAGGCATATCTAAGTCCAGGACAAGTGGCAACCATCTACAGATCACTTTGTAGCTTATACCAAGTGGCCCAGGGTAAGGGCACAAGCAGTAGTTGACCTTGGCCTACATGTCAACGCTTTGCAAGAGGCCCCAAACGAACATCTGGTAGCCAGCTTCATATCACACCAGAGTACCATTCAACCACCTCCACATACTACTCACCCAAAGGGCAAACTCAGCAGGTACCAGAGTCCCACTAAAGTAAATTCTACTTCATAAGGTCAGCCCCTGCACAATAACTTCTCCCCCTTCTATAGTCAGGGCCAGTACTTACAACCAATAAATCTGGGGTTCAATACCTCCTGTTTATGTGCAAAGAGTAATCAAGGTTCAACTACAACATAAAGTGCACACAACCCACACAAAGGACAAACTTGGAGCACTCAGTTCAGGTGACCAGGGACACCTACTACATAAGGCTACTCTACCAAGCCTGGAGATGTAGCAGCTTTGCCAAATACATAGAAACAAACACAGGGAGGCAGCCAAAATGAGGAGACAAAGAAACATGTCCCAAATGAAAGAAAAAAAAAAAAAAACTCCAGAAAAACAACTAAACAAAATGGAGACAAGCAATCTACCAGATCCACAGTTCAAAACACTGGTTATAAGGTGTTCAATGATTTCAGTGAGAAGTTCAATACAGAGATAGGAAACATTAAAATGGGGATAGGAACATTAAAAAAATAGAAATGAATAATACAATAACTGAAGTGAAGAAAACATTAGAGGAAATCAACAGTATCTGAAGCAGAAGATCAAATCAGCAATTTAGAAGATAGATTGCAGGAAACACCCAATCAGAACAACAACAACAAAAAAGATTCTCCCCCAAAATGCTGATACTTTAACTGGGAGAACATCATGCATACCAGCATTCACATCATAGGGGAACTAGAAAGAGAAGAGAGAGAGCAAGGAATTGAAAACCTATATGAAAAAATAATGAGCTGAAACTTTCCTAAACTAGTGAAGAAAATAGACATACAGGCCTGGGAAGTACAGAGAGTCCCAAACAAGATGAACCAAAGAGGCCCACATCAAGACACATCACAATTAAAGTGCAAAAGGTTAAAAGACAAAGCAAAAATCTTAAAAGCAGCCATAGGAAAGTAGTTAGTCACCTAAAAGAAAGCTCCCATACAACTCTAAGCTATTCTCTCAACAGACATTTTGCAGGCCAGAAGGTACTGACACAAAATGTTCAAAGTGATGAAAAGCAAAGATGTACAGCCAAGATTACTCTACCAAGCACAGCTATCATTTAGAATTGAAGAATGTATTAAGAGCTTCTGATACAAGAAAAAGCTAAAAGAGTTAATCACATCAAATGAGTATAAGAAGAAATGTTCAAGGGATTTTTAAGAGGAAGATAAAAATATGAATAATAAAATGGCCATAAATACATATCTATCAACAATAACTTTAAATGTAAATGAATTAAATGCTTCAGTCAAAAGACAAAGGGTGGCTGAATGGATAAGAAAACAAGAAGACTCTTACATATGTTGCTTACTAGAGACTCACTTCATATCTAAAGGCATGCACAGATTGAAAGTAAAGGGACAGAAAAGTTATTTCATGAAAATGGTACAAAAAAAAAAAAGCTGTTGCAGCAATACTTGTACCAGACAAAATAGTCATGAAAACAAAGGCTGTAACAATAGACAAATAAGGACCCAGTAACTTCTCTTCTGGGTATTTATCCAAAGAAACCTAAAGGGCTTCCAGCCAAGATGGAGGCATAGGTAGACATACTTTGCCTCCTCGCACAACCAAAGGAAGGACAACAACATGTTTAAAAACAAAAAATAATCAGAACTGCCAGAAAATCAAACTGTATGGAAGTCCAACAACTGAGGAGTTAAAGAAGCATTCATTCAGATTTGTAAGGAGGAATGGAGATGGGCAGCTGTGGCAGAGAGGACATGGGGCAAGGTGGCCGTTGGCAGACTGGATGAGGTGGTGACTGAGTGCAGATAAACTGGGAGGAACAACTGGGGAGTGAGACAGACCACGTAACCCAGGTTTCCAGTGCGGGGAAATAAAACCTCAAAATCTGACTGAAAAAACTTGTGGAGGCAGCAGGAGAAACTCTGAGCCTCATATGAGCCTCATATGAGAGTTCATTGGAGAGACCCACAGGATCTTAGAACATACACAAACCCACCAATTCAGGAATCAGCATCAGGATGGCCCAATTTGCTTGTGGGTAGCGAGTGAAGTGACTGAAAGCCAGCAGAGAGCTGAAGCAGCAGCATTCTTCCCTCTCAGACCCCTCCCCCACAGACAGAACCACAACACAGCAAAATGGGTTGCCCCACCTTGGTGAATACCTAAGGCTCTGCCCCTTGCTACAACAGGCATGCTGAACAAAACAATATGGCCCAAATGAAAGAATAGATCAAAGCTCCAAAAATAGAACTAAGCAATGAAGAGATGGCCAACCTATCAGATGCATAGTTCAAAACACTGATAATCAGGATGCTCACAGAAATGGTTGAGTAAGGTCGCAAAATAGAGGAAGAAGTGAAGGCTATGCAAAGTGAAATAAAGGAAAATGTATGGGGAACCAGCAGTGAAGGGAAGGATACTGGGGCTCAAATCAATGATTTGGACCACAAAAAAGAAATTAACATTCAACCAGAACAAACTGAAGAAAGAAAAATTCAAAAAAATGAGGAGAAGCTGAGAAACCTCCAGAACAACTTTAAATATTTCAACATCTGAATCATAGGGGTGCCAGAGGGAGAAGAGGAAGAGCAAGAAATGGAAAACTTATTTGAAAAAATAATGGAGAACTTCTACAATCTGGCAAAGGAAACAGACTTTCAGGAAGTTCAAGAAGCTCAGAGAGTCCCAAAGAAGTTGGACCCAAGGAAGCACGCACCAAGGCACATCATAATTACACTACTCAAGATTAAAGATAAGGAGAGAATCTTAAAAGCAGCAAACGACAGTTACCTACAGAGGAGTTCCCATAAGACTATCAGCTGATTTCTCCCAAGAAACCTTGCAGGCAAGAAGGGGCTGGAAAGAAGTATTCCAAATCATGAAAGGCAAGGACCTACATTCAAGATTACTCTAACCAGCAAAGTTATCATTTAGAATGGAAGGGCAGATAAAGTACTTCCCAGATAAGGTGAAGTTAAAGGGTTTCATCATCACCCAGCCCTTATCATATGAAATGTTAAAGGGACCTATCTAAGAAAAAGAAGATGATCAAAATATGAACAGTATAATGACAACAAACTCACAACTATGAACAACTGAACCTAAGAACAAAAACTAAAACAAACTAAGCAAACAATTAGAACAGGAACAGAATCACAGAAATGAAGATCACATGAAAGTTATCAGCTAGGAGGGGGAGGAGGGAAGATGGAGGAAAATGTACAGGGAATAAGAAGCATAAATGGTAGGTACAAAATAGACAGGGCGCTCTGGCTGGTGTGGCTCAGTGGATTGAGCATTGGCCTGCAAACCAAAGGGTCACTGGTTTAATTCCCAGTCAGGGCACATGCCTGGGTTGCAGGCCAAGTTCCCTGGTATGGGGCGTAAGAGAGGCAGCAGCACATTGATATTTCTCTCCCTCTCCTTCTCCCTTCTCTCTTCACTGTCTAAAAATAAATAAATAAAATCTTTTAAAAAATAGACAGGGGGAGGTCAAGAATAGTATGGGAAATGGAGAAGCCAAAGAACTTACATATATGACTTATGGACATGAACTAAGGTGGGAGAATGCAGGTGGGAGGAGTGGTGCAGGGCAGAGGGGAATATAGGGGAGAGAAAAAATAGGACAACTATAATAGCATAATCAATAAAATGTATTAAAAAATAAAAATAAATTAAAAATATAAAAAACAAAGAAATCCAAATATTAATTATAAAGACATATGCATCCATATGTTCATTGCAGCTTTACTTACAATAGCCAAGATATAGAAGTAACCTAAGTGTTCATCAATAGATAAATAGATAAAGAATGACATATACATACACACACACAAAATGGAATTTTACTCAGCCATAAAAAAGAATAAAATCTTGCCATCTGTAACAGCATGGATGGACCTAGAGGGTATTATGCTGAGTGAAATACATCAGGTAGAGAAAGACAAATATCATGATTTCTTACATGTGGAATCTAAAAAATCAAATAAATGAATGTAGATACAGACAACAGAATGATAGTTGCCAGATACTAGGGAGTTTGGGAGGCTGGGTGAAAAAGATGAAGGGATTAGGAAGTGCAGATTGGTAGTTACAGAGTAATCATGGGGATGGAAAGTGTAGCATAGTGAATATAGTCAATAATATTATAATAAGTATGTATGGTGCCAGGTGGGCACTAGACTTATTGGGGTGATCACTTTGTAAGTTAGATAAAAGTCTAACTGTACTGTACACCTGAAACTAATATAATATTGTACGTCAACTGTAATTGAAAAATAAAAAAATATTTTTAAAAAATGAGAAGAAAATTAGAAAAAGGAAACTGCAAGGGAAAGGAGGGTATTCATGCTAAAGCCAGTCCAGATGATAAGATATAACCTGAGGAATGATAAGAGAATAAGGAATTTGATTAGATATGGAGTGTGGGGCTGTTCTTTCTAGACTGAATTAAAAGATTCTTATTAAAACTGGGCAATGCAGGCCCAACAAAAATGAACACTGAAAGTTGAGGTTTTGAGGCTCAGAGGCTCAGAGCAGCCTGAGATAGGTCAAGAACACAATCCTTCAATACACAGTTGTCTCAGCACCACATGTTGAAAAGATCCTCCGTTCCCCATTTAGTGAGCTTGGAACACTGCCCAAAATCAATTGACCATAGATGTATGGATTTATTTCTGGACTCTCAATTTCACTCCATTGATCTAAATGTGTGTCCTTGCCTGGTTGGTGTAGCACAATGGATTGAGCATGGGCTGCGAACCAAGGGATTGTCAGTTTGAATCCCAGTAGGGCACATGACTGGGTTGTGGGCCAGGTCCTTGGTATAGGTCCCTGGTACAGGGTGCACGAGAGGCAATCACACATTGATAATCCTCTCCCTCTCATTCTCCTTCTCTTCACCTCTCTCTAAAAACGAGTAAATAAAATCTTTTAAAAAATTAAAAAAAAATAAATGTGTATCCTTATGCCAATACCACACTTGTTTGTGTGGTATTTTACTGTAGCTTTGTAGTAGGTTTTGAAATCAGGAAGTATGAGTCTTCCAACTTTGATTTTAATTTTTCAAGATTGTTTTGGCTATTTGGGGTTCTTTGCATTTCTATATACATTTTAGGAACAGCTTATCATTCTACAAAAAAGGAAATTGGAATTTTGATAGGGATTATATTGAATCTGTAAATCTACTTGGTGATTATTGTCAAAAGTTATTATTACAAATATTGCATAGTGTCTGCTTCATTATTCTACTCATAAATGAAATTCATTGATTATATAATTTCTCCTCAAATATAATTTCATATAGGATCAAGATAATGCTCCAAGTATGATAAGCAGAAATAAAGGACTATCCAGATGTGGCTATACAAGAAGGCTTAATGAAATAATTAGATACTTGCACCTTAATGTAGAATCACAGTAAATGGGACAGCTACTAACACAAGAGTAATACAGGTGTGTTGTGTGGTGAGTTGAACAACCAGCATGATGTTGACATTGGTGATGTGGTTTTCTGAAATGGTGAAAAATTCTTGCTGAAGTTCAGAATGTAACAATCAAATCTTCCTTTCATATACATGATAATTGTATTCTTGGAAAATTCAGGGTATATTAAAAACATGCAAAAATACTTGTGTTTATTTGTATAATAAAGTTTTTTTTCTGGGCTCACATATGTGAACAGGTTTTGTACCCACACCTGAGAGGACATTTGAAAGTTGTGTGGGGTGAACAACAAGACTTCATTTGGCATGAATGTCCCTGGTCTCCATGCATTAACAAACAGCCTAATCACTGTGACAACTGACAACATCCTTACACATTTTCAAAACTCTGAGAGGGCAGTACTGACTCTTTGAGAACCCAGGTATAGAGGAAAGAACACTGAACTAGGAGTGGGAGACCAGAGGGTACTCACTGTGGCTCAAGTCAACTTGCTGGTCTGGGTTTCATTTCCTTACCTGGAAAATGGTGTAATCCTACTGGTTGAGAAAGTATAGCTGCTAAGAGCTATAGCCATGTCTCCCTCTACTGGCAGATATAGTAACTTAAACGTCAACAAAAGATTCTGATCCTTACAGTGTAGTTGTCACCTTTTAGAATTTATAAACCCCACACAAAATGTTGACCAATTAAATAAAGTAGACAGCCTGTGTTTCGAATGTTGGTTACCATCTTCATTTTCCCATGTCATATCCATGTGTGACCAACTTAGCACATGTCATATGAATATCACAACATCCAATTTTTCTTGTCCAAAAAATCATAACTTCATCTAATTATTACTATTCTCATGATTTTTTGTATTTTTATAAGTTACTTTAAATGCTTTTGGAACAGTTTCTGTGTTATTTTAAAACTATTTTAGTTCGATTCCCAGTCAGGGTACATGCCTGGGTTGCAGGCCATAACCCCCAGCAGCCACACATTGATGTTTCTCTCTCTCTCTCTCCCCTTCCTCCCTTCCCTCTCTAAAAATAAATAAATAAATAAATAAATAAATAAAAATCTTAAAAAAAACAGAGGTGTGGGGAACCATCCTGATAAACACATTTTAAATTATAGTTATGCATGCAAGTTTAAATTATAGTTATGCATGCAAGTTAAAAAGAAAAAAAAAGGAGAAAGAACTGAAGTACCACTGAAGGGTAGAAAATGAAAAATGAAAGTCTCTCCTTCACTCCCAGATCCAGGTACAGAGACAACCTCTGTTCATAGTTTCTGGTTTTAATTCTTTAGTTCATTATCACTATAGCATGAAATAAAACTTTTTCATTTTTTTATCCTGACTTACTAACTTTAGACTATTTTAAAAAATATTTTATTTGAGAAAGAGAGGGAGAAAAACACTGATGTAAGAGAGAAATATCAATCAGCTTCCTCTTATATGGGTCCACCCCAACTGGAACTGAACCCACAACCCAGGCATATGATCTGACTGGGAATCAAACCAGTGACTTTTTGCTTTTCAGGATGATGCCCAACCAACTGAGCCACACCGGTCAGGGCTAATCTGTATTTTTTTTATAAATAACTTATATTATAACACATCCTCCTGCCTCTGCCCATTTACCTCCCAGTAGTTCTAGTTGGCTTTTACCAGGATATTTCTATTTCTCCTTGTCTTTAAATATTATGTGAAGTCATCTATTTCTTAGATTATAAATGTCAGATTATATCTATTGACTTCCATCTATGAAAAATCAGTAAATTAATGCATTTATTTTTTATCTATTTCCATTTTTTGCTATAGCATTATCTTCCTTTGTCAAGACATAATATTAATACAATGTTTATCTACTTAAATCTAAATTTAAATTCCCTCTTTTCTAGGGCAAGCCACATATGTTTTTCCTCAGTGCCTTTTCATTCGCTCTTAATGGCTCACTCTCACTTGTTTTGGATATCAGCTCAGATGCCACCTCCGCAAAGGTGCCTTCCCTGACCAACTAATCTAAAAGAGCAACCTTGGCTCCCAGTGTGTCTCAGTTGGTTGGGTGTTGTCCTGCAAAGCAAAAGGTTGCCAGTTCAATTCCCAGTCAAGGGCACTTGCCTGGGTTGTGAGTTCTTACACATTGATGGATGTTTCTCTCTTTCTTTCTCCCTCCCTTCCCCTCTCTCTAAAAATAAACAAACAAAATCTTAAAAAAAAAGAACAACCCTTCCCCTCTACTCGTTTCACTCTATTCTCTTACTCCATTTAATTCATAGCATTTATCATGATTTAACATTCTATATTTAAGTGTTTACTGTGTGTCTGTTCACCAGAAAGTGAGTCTGTGTGGGGAGTTTTGTTGTGTTCACTCAACATTCCCAGCGCCGAGAGCAGTTCCTGGCCAATAGGTAGGTGCTCAGTAAACATTTGTTGATTGAGTAAGTCCTAAAAAAGGAAAAGCACAGAAGTAGTGTCATAAAGCCTATAAACACACAAGTGTCAACATTATAGAGACAAACAATGTATGGGAAGGAATATAAAATAAAAATATAACACTGTGTAATTAACATTTTGATAATCAAAGGAGAATCTTCCAAATATCAATTTCTAATATATCATCTTTTATTTCTACTATCATTAACTGTATTTTATTGTACTTTAGTTTCCAACTGCTACTTCCATGCCATCTTCCTTTTGGATATATTTTGATTTTGCTGGAAAATCTCATCAAAAAATTTCTCAGGTAGGGAAACAGACTTTTTGGATATCCATATTTCTGAAAAGATTTTTATTTTGCCCTCATATTTGATTTATACCTTAGTAAGTATAGAATTTTAGGTTCTAACACTTCTCTTTTCAATCTTTGAAGACATTGCTCCAGTGTGTGCCAGCATTTGATGATATGAAACTGGAAATCAGTCCCATTTGAATACTCTGCATGTGTCCTGGATTTTCGCTGACCTCTCTGGAAGATTTTTGGATTTCTGAAATTTTGTCAGAATGTATAAGCCTTTCTAATTAGTCCTGCTTGATACTTAATGAGACGTATTTTTCTTGTTAGAGGAAATTTTCTATTATGTATTTCCCCACTCTTTCCTCCTCGTTCTCTCCTCCTTCATGTTGATGATACTCTACCTATTGTCTTTTTTATTTCTGTTCAGAGAGGCTTCCTCAGCGTTGTTCTCCCAATTAGTCAGGCTTCAGCTAATCCATTTTATTATTCTCTACTCTATTACATTTTGTTGGCAATTGCCTTTTCAGTTGTCCAATTAATCTTTCACTGTATACTTTTTGTTTGATAGATGCACTGTCCTCTGACAACAGTGGTCCTGCCTTCTCCTTGTGGGATATATTCCAAAACCCTCAGTAGATGCCTGAAACATACATACCTATGATAAAGTTTAGTTTATACAATAGGCAGAGTAAAAGATTAATAGCAATATCTAATGATAAAATAGGGCAATTATAATAATTACTGTAATAAAAGTTATGTGAATGTGGTCTCTCTCAAAATATTGTATTGTATCCACACTCCTTTTTGTGATAATGAGGGATGATAAAATACCTATGTGGTGACATGTTGTGACAGGAATGACATAGGCATTGTGGTGTAACATTAGGCTCCTTCTGACTGTGTATCAGCAGGATTATCTGCTTTGGGTGGTCCTGGATCATTAAACCACGATGACTGACCATGGGTAACTGAAACAAAGGAAAGAGGACAAGAGGGGACTGCTGTATACTAATTAGGACAGTGTCAAATTCTTTTCTGTTTCTAGAGTAATCTATGTCTCCTATAGGGTCCATTACTCAGTTTGTTCAGCTTGGTCCCTTCTCCATGGTCCCAGGATGCTGCTGCCTTTCCTCCTATCTATTGATCTCTGACATTCACTGAGATGCAGTAACAAAGACCTCCATTAATTAGTCTAGGTTGCAGTGGGTGTAGGTTTTTTAAGGAGTGATCTCTGTCTTTCAGCTTGCCTTCCAGCATGCCTCATTAAAAGATGTGTGGGTGAGGAGCCAGCAGGCAGGCTGGGGAATCCCACAATCACCAAATTAAAAAGGGCTGTACTTTGGATGGAGCAGGTTTAGTGTGTTTCTCTCCTAAGCAGAGCAGGTTTTCCCTCCTCCCCACTGGCATCTTCCGTGGAGTTCTGAAGTCAGCTCAGGCTCTGCTCTCCTTCACCCAAGCGTGAAGAACACTTCACAGGTGCCCTTCTTAGGCCACCTACCTACATTCTTTAGAGAGCTGTTCACTGGTTTTATACAAAGAACAAAAGTACTTGGAACAGGGCCTAATGCTTTACAAAGTGTTTAACAAATATTTGTTGAACAAATGATGGAGCACAATGGGGGAGGGGACAAACTGCCCCTGCAATTTCAAGCATGTTTATGTAATGAGTTATCCTGAAGATGGCTTCCAGGCCAGCCCTGCTTTTTGTATTTTCCTATTGAATTTGTTGAGGTGACATTGGCTAATAAAATCATATAGGTTTCAAGTGTATAATTCTATAATACATCATCTGTATATTGTACTGTGTGCTCACCACCTCATCTTTATATTTGTTGACTTCAAACTTGGCAATTGCCAAGATTTCTTTTATTACATATGGTGTGTTGGACTAAGTGCAATTTCCTCTTCTTGTTCTCTTTCAATGTGATCCCACCTGCTCACTCTCCCCTATAATTCTATAATTCAGTGAGACCTTGGGAGATAAAGAAGATAGATGCATGTGCTCAGTCTGCCATATTAAACCAGAAGTATATCTGAAAGTATAGCTACTAAAAAATTGGAGTTTAAAAACATTTGTTAAGTCTTCATAAGGTAGAAAATATAAAATTTAGTACAGATTTTTCTACTTATTATATAGTAATATTTTATTTGGAAATTAGGAAAATAGTGATATAAGTTCATTGAAAACTTGCTAAAAATTAGTGGGAAATAAGTTAAAGATCTTTTGCTTATGCTTTTAATAGAATCACAAAAATTTAGTATCACACCCACTTAATACTTTTTAAAATATATTTTATTGATTATGCTATTACAGTTGTCCCATTCTCCCCCCTTTATTCCCCTCTGCCCTGCACACCCTCTCCCACCCACATTCCCCCCTTGAGTTCATGTCCATGGGTCATATATATAAGTTCTTTGGCTTTACATTTCCTATACTATTTTTAACCTCCCACTGTCTATCTTCTACCTACCATTTATGCTACTTATTCTCTGTGCCTTTCCCCCTTTCTCCCCCCATCCATTCCCCTGCTGATAACCCTCCATGTGGTCTCCATTTCCGTGGTTCTATTCCTGTTCTAGTTGTTTGCTTTTTTTGTTTATTATTGTTTTAGGTTTGGTTGTTAATAACTGTGAGTTTGTTGTCACTTTACTGTTCATATTTTTATCTTTTTCTTAGATAAGTCCCTTTAACATTTCATATAATAAGGGCTTGGTGATGATGAACTCCTTTAACTTGACCTTATCTGAGAAGCACTTTATCTGCCCTTCCATTCTAAATGATAACTTTGCTGGATAGAGTAATCTTGGCTGTGGGTCCTTGCCTTTCATGATTTGGAATACTTCTTTTCAGCCCCCTCTTGCCTGTAAGATTTCTTTGGAGAAATCATCTGTTAGTCTTATGGGAACTCCTCTGTAGGTAACTGTCTCCATTTCTCTTGCTGCTTTTAAGATTCTCTCCTTATCTTTAATCTTGGGTAGTGTAATTATGATGTGTCTTGGTGCGTGCTTCCTTGAGTCCAACTTCTTTGGGACTCTCTGAGCTTCCTGGACTTTCTGATAGTCTATTTCCTTTGCCAGATTGGGGAAGTTCTTCTTTATTATTTGTTGAAATAAGTTTTCCATTTCTTGCTCTTCCTCTTCTCCTTCTGGTACCTATGATTTGGATGTTGGAATGTTTAAAGTTGTCCTGGAGGTTGCTAAGCCTCTCCTCATTTTTTTGAATTCTTGTTTCTTCATTCTGTTCTGGCCAAATGTTAATTTATTCCTTGTGGTCCAAATCATTGATTTGAGTCCCAGTTTCCTTCCCTTCTCTGCTGGTTCCCTGTACATTTTCTTTTATTTCACTCAGCATAGCCTTCATTTTTTCATCTAGTTTGCAACCACATTCAACCTATTCTGTCAGCATCCTGATTACCAGTGTTTTGAACTGTGCATTTGATAGGTTGGCTATCTTTTCATCACTTAGGTGTTTTTTTTTCTGGAGCTTTGATTTGTTCTTTCATTTGGGCCATTATTTTTTGTCTCAGTGAACATGTTATGTAGTAATGGGTAGAGCCTTAGGTGTTCACCAGGGTGGGGCAACCCATGTTGCTGCATTGGGACACTGTATGTGGGAGAGGGATCCAAGAGTGCCACTTGCTCTACTCTTTGCAGGTTTTCAGTCACTTCCCCTGCTACCCACAATTAAACTGAGCCCTTCTGGTGCTGATTCCCAAGTGGGTGGGCTTGTGTACGTTCTAGGACCCTGTGGGTCTCCCCAGTGAACTCTCCTATGAGGCTGGGAGTTTCTCCCACTGCCGCTTCAACACCCACAGCAGTTTTCAATCAGAGATTTGAGGCTTTATTTCCCTGCACTGAAAGTCTGGGTTATGCGGTCTGTCTTGCTCCCCATTTGTTTTTCCTGGGTTATCTGCATGCAAATGTGGGACTGCCTGGTCCTCAAGCTGCTGCCTTGCCAGGTCCACTAGCTACCTCTTTGCTGATCCCAGTCCTCCAGCTGCCGCCTTGCTGTGAGTCCTCTTCACCCTACTGCCCATCTCCACCTCTCCTACCAGTCTGGATGAATGATTCTTCTTCAACTTCTTGGTTGTCGACTTCCATACAGTTTGATTTTCTGTCAGGTCTGTTGTTGTTTTTTTTTAATTTGTTGTGGTCCTTCTTTTGGTTGTGTGTGTCTACCTATACCTCCATCTTGGCTGGAAGTCCCACTTAATATATTTTTATTGAAGAAAAGGAGTGATCATGAATAATAGATGAAATTTCAGGACTCCCAAGGAAAATACAGTTTTGTTGATTGAATATAAAATTCATTTGAGATGAGTTAGCTTTTAAAGAGAAAAGACGTATAGAGAAATAAAGTGGAAGAATAAGTTGCAGCATAGTATTATTCACATATTATACCCACATTAAAAATATTTACGTGTGTA
The DNA here is from genome assembly GCF_019186645.2 of Phyllostomus hastatus. NCBI lineage: Eukaryota > Metazoa > Chordata > Mammalia > Chiroptera > Phyllostomidae > Phyllostomus > Phyllostomus hastatus. The sequence goes on from NW_025334041.1 coordinate 47,371,893, forward strand.
TATATGTATAGAGGTATATACATACACATATTAATACAGATATATGTACACATATAAACAGAAAAAATAAAAAAAAATCATAGCACACCAATAACAGCAGTTATTATAGAAGGTTTAGGACTAATACAATGGTGATCGAGAAGCTCTAGCTTCATAAAATTTATTCTGAGTAGGAGGAACTAATTATGTATAACATATGTTTAACTTTAACAAGTACATACTGGGGGACTTTCAGTTCATTTCTGATATGTAAACATTTTGAAAGTTATCACTCATGTCTTTATACAAAAAAAGCTGAACTGAAAATCAGTTACTTTAATGACTATTCTTGGAGCCATGACAGAAATTAGGTTGCATGAAAAAGTGTCACGTCAGAATCTTGAGAGACAGAACACAGAGAATCACAGGCTAGATCCCATAAAATGGAGCACAAGTTGCTGGTGCCATGAACTAGTAGGAAAACTAAAATGGTAACTTTGATGAATTGCTAGAGCCTGGGTGTGGACTAGTGTTAGAGTGAGACCTCCTAGACACTATAGTCTGAATTTCCTGGAAACCCACTAGGATTTCCTTACGAAGAGAAGAAGAAACACTTGGGTTGCTGGCAGGGGGAGAGTGAAAGTAACTCTTCTGAAGTATACCCAGAGAGTTCTCCATAACAAAGGCCTGTACAGCAAGAGAAAAATACTTTACCAGAGCCTTATCTGATGGGGTGTGGGGGGGGATTACCTAAATCGAGCCCCCTCTATCCTTCCTTGCTCACCTAAGGGGAAAAAAGTGCTGAAAAACACATGTGAAAATCACAGCTCAGGGACACAGGCACACTGAAAGACTGAGATTTAACCATAGGATTATAGAACATTTCCCCAATCCCTTAGCACATCAAGAGAGCTACAGTATTAAACAGTGAATTTCAGCTGAAAGATCTGCAAGATGCAGATTCTATTTAAGGAGTTTTCAGGGAATCATGAAGACAGTAGAGACAAAAAGAAGAACGCTAGAGGGAATGAAATCCTCTGAAGCCTACAGCTACTGCAAATATGAAACATAGACCAATTCCTAGACAGAGTAACATAAAACCTCCCAGTGAACACCTACTTATCTTAGTTCCTTTACCTGATACATGATATCTGGCTTTCAACAAAAATTTATAAGACACATTAAGTTTTAAGGTAAAAAAAAAAACAGTCTGAAGAGGCAAAAGAAAGCTTTAGAACCAGATTCAGATATGGCACCGATTTGGGAATTTAAAATAACTATGACTGCTCTGGCTGACTGACTCAGTTGGTAGGATTGTTGTCCTGGGCACCAAAAGGTTGCAGGTTTGATCCCCAAACATGGTAGGCACATATCTAGGTTGCGGGTTCGATTCATGGTCAGGATGCATACGGGCGGCAGCCAATCAATGTTTCTCTCTCCCATTGATATCTCTCTCTCTTTCTCTTTCTCTCTTCCCCCTTCCCTGTCTCTCTAAAACCAATAAAAACATATCTTCAGGTGAGGATTTAAAAAAATAACTATGATTACTGCTAAAGGTCCTAATGGAAAAAGTACATAACCTGTAAGAATAGGCAGTTAATGTAAGCAGAGAGATGAAAACATTAAGAAAGAAGAAAAAAATGCTAAAAATTAAAAAAAACACTAATAAAAATGAAGACTGCCTTTGATGGGGTCATCAATCACCTGGATGAAATAAAAAAAAGAATCAGTGAGCTTGGAGATATGTTAATAGAAACTTCCCAAACTGAAATGCAAAGAAAAAATAATGAAAAAACAAGGAGCTCCAACCCTTTGCAACAACATGGATGGAGCTGGAAAACATTATGCTAAGCAAAGTAAGCCAGGCAGTGAAAGACAAATACCATATGATCTCACCTTTAACAGGAACCTAAACAACAAAAGAAACAAATAAGCAAAATATAGCCAAAGACACTGAATTAGAGAACAGGCTGACAGTGACCAGAGGGGAGAGGGGAGGAAATTTCAGGGGAGAATGGGAAGGATTTACAGAAACAAATATAAAGGACACATGGACAAAAACTAGGGGGAGTGGAAATGGGAGGGAGGTGGGGAGCAATGGGTGGGTGGGCTGGAATGAGAGTAAAGGACAGAAAACTGTACTTGAACAATGATTAAAATAAAATTAATAATAATAATAATATTGAAAAAAAACAAAACAAAACAAAACAATAAAACCCAGAATAGAAAATCTAAGAATTGTGGGACAATTTCAAAAGATGTAACATAATTAGAATACCAGGAGAAGAAAGAACAAAACAGAAGAGATATCTGAAATTGAAATGGCCAAGACTGTCCCAAACCTAATGACTGACACCAACTACAGTCTCAGGAAACCAAGCAGAGAACACCAAACAGTAAATAACATAAAAGCTACATTTAAGCACATCATTTTCAAACTACAGAAAACCAAGAACAAAGAGAAAATCATGAAAGAAGCCACAGAAGAAAAAAACCTTACCTATAGAGGAACAAGGATAATAATTACATTGGCCTTCTCATCAGAATTAATGAAAGTAAGAAGGAGGTAGAATGAAATATTTCACATATTGAAAAAAAAATCCACCACCTAGAATTTTATATGCAGTGAAATCATCCAGCAAAAGTGAAGGCTAAATAAAGACTTTCTTAGGCAAAACAAACAAACAAACAAACAAACAAACAAAATTCATTACCAGCAGACTTGTCCTACAAGAAATGTTAAAAGAAGTTATTTAGAAAGAAGAAAAATTACACAAGTCAGAAACCTAAATGTTCATAAAGAAAGGAAGAGCACTGGAGAAGGAATAAATAAACATGAAGTATAGCCTTTTATATTTCTTATTCTTAATCTAATAAATAACTCCATTTAAAGTAATAATAGTAACAGTAGATTGGGTGATTATAGTATATGGAAAAGTGAAATGGTTCTGGCCAGGTAGCTCAGTTGGCTAGAGCATCATCCTCATATTCCAAGGTTGTGGGTTCAGTTCCTGGTCAGGGAACATACAAGAATCATCTGAGTGCATAAATAAGTGGGACAACAAATCAATGTTTCTATCTCTATCTCTCTTCTCTTTCCCCTCTCTCTCTAAAATCAATAAATAAAAAATGTTTAAGCCTTTATAAAAAAGAAAGTGAAATGAATAAAGGCAATGTTATAAGGGACAATATAAATATATTGGGAAAACAGTATTTTACAGTATCTGTACTATCCGTGAAGTACCTTCACTAACCATGAAGCAGTATAGTGTTATCTGAAAGTGGACTTAGATTAGTTACACATGTGTATTGTAAATTTTAGGATAATTAGTAAATTAAAAAAATAAAATAATTTACAATGCTTAATAAAAACCACAGAAGGCTGAAAAGGGAAGAAAAAGGAATGAAGAACAAGTACAACAAACTGAAAAAAATAGGTATTAATCCTACTATATCAATATTCAATTTAAATGTGAATTATCTAATATACAAATTAACAGATATTGTCATACTGGGTCTAAAAAACAAGACCTAACTCTATGTTGTCCAAAAGAAAACCATGTTAAATATAAAGACATAGGTTAACATAAAGGGATAAAAAAGATATACCATGCTAACACTAAATTTTTAAAAACTAGAGTAGCTATATTAATTTCAGACAAAGCAGAGTTCAGAGAAAGAAAAATTATTGAGATAAGGAGAGACATTATATACTTACAAGTGGTCAATTCTTCAAGAAGACATAATAGTCTTCAACAACTATGTACCTAACAACAGTGTATCAAAATATGTGAGATGAAACTGATGGGAATGTGAGGAGAAAAATAAAAATCCACTATTGTTTTTAAAGATGTCAACCTTTCTCTTTAGTAATCAATTGATCCTGAAGGCAGAAAATCAGTAAGGATATAGTTGACCCGAACAGCACCATCAGTAAACTTGGTCTGACATTTACAGAATATTTCATCCAAAACCAACAGAACACACATTCTTCTCAAACTCACATGGAACACTCACCAAGATAACTCACATTCTGGGCCAAAAAACCAACTTGAGGGAATTAAAAAAAAAAGAAAGAAATCAGAGCACAATAAAATCAATAGAAATCAGCAACAGAAAGAAAGCTAGAATTCCCAACATATTTGGAGATTAAACAAAGCTAAATAACATATTGGTTAAAGAAGAAGTTACAAGGTAAGTATAAAAATACTTTGAACTAAATGAAAATGAAAAACAACTTATCGACATTTGTGGGCTGCAGCAAAACATTGCTTAGCAAAAAATTTACAACATTAAACATTTATTTTAGGAAAGAAGAAGTACTAAAATCAATAATCTAAGCTTCCGTATCAAGAAACTAGAGAAAGAAAAGCAATTTATGTCTAAAGCAAGCAAAGAAAAGAAATAGTAAACAAATTAGAGAATTCAGTGAAATAGATAAAAGAAAAAAGCAATGAATGTAAAACCTGATTGTCTGAGGAAAATAATAGGGGACTTCTCATCAAGATGGTGGTATAAGATAAACATGGCTCACCTCCTTGCACAACCACATCAAAATTACAACTAAATTATAGAAAAACCATGACTTGGAGCCAGCAGAAATTAAGCTGAATGGAACTTCAACAACTATCGAATTTAAGAAACCACACTCATCCAGACTGGTGGGAGGGGTGGAGATACCAAACAGGCTGGTCCCATGTCCATGTGTGGTAGATAAAAATTCAGGAGGGGTATCTTGGGAGGGAGGAGTCCCAGCCCTACACCAGGTCCCCCAGCCCAAGGTACCAGTGCCAGGAAGATAAGTCCCTATAGCTTCTGGCTATAAAAACCAGCAGTGTTTGAGTCAATGGAAGAAACTTCTGGAATCCCAGTCAGATCCTTTTAAAGAACCCATACATGAACTTTGACTCACTCCCTCTGAGCTCCAGCACCAGGATAGCAGCTTGGAAGGCACTAGTGGCATACAGGGAGGAACGGAGAGGTTGGCATCAAGGTGAAAGGTGGGGGACAGCTTTCTCTCAGATTGAAAGGTGGGCAGAGCCACAGAGCTGGCAAGGGGTGCCATATCTGAGACTCCATAAACCTAGAGATGCCCTGAGGCTCCATCCTGCCCAACTTACAGTTGTTAACAGTACCTTTTTCATATGAATGCCTGGTCTTGGCTCATGCTTCACAACTTCCTAAATCCTTTCAAACAAGGAACAGTTGGCTTCAGTGAGCTTCCAACCTCCATACCTATTGCTCATTGGCCCCAGGCACGGCACTAGCAGCAGTCAGCCTAGATTCACAGCATGGCTTTTCCTGGGAATCTCCAAGGTCAGCACAAGTATAGCAGCCATCTCAGATTGCTTTATAGCTGAGGCAGGGTGACCCCAGGCAAAACACTTGTGGGGGCTGACATTGGCCTACACCACCCAGGATACCCCAGAACCAGTGCACTCAGTTGACAACTCAGACCACATCATAGCACCGTCACCCTGTGCCTGCACAGCTGATCCACCACAGAGGACTGAGGTTGGTGGTCAGTGGTCACAGAGAATCTTGCAACTGACTGGCCTGGGTAAATCCCTCATATAGACCTGCCAACAGCAACCAAGGCAACTACAAGAGGAGGGTGTACTCAGCCCACACAAAGGGCACACCTCAAGTACCCATTTGGGTGATAGCTTATGCTGTGCCACTGGCCCCTACAAAATACCTACTATATTATGCCACACTACCAAGACAGGGAGTCATAGAAGCTCTACCTAATACATAGAAACAAACACACAGTGGCTGCCAAAACAAGGAGACAAAGAAACATGGCCCAAACAAAAGAACAGATCAAAACTCCAGAAAGAAAAAGAGCTAAATGAAGTTGACATAAGCAATCTAATAGATGCAGAGTTCAAAACACTGTTCATAAGGATGCTCAAGGAATTTAGTAAATTTTTTTATGCTGAGAAGCAGCATAAAAAAGATCCATTCAGAAATGAAGGGGACTTCCAACCAAGATGGAGGTGTAGGTAGACACACTGTGTCTCCTCGAACAATGAAAATAAGGACAACAAAAATATAGAAACAAAAAAACAACCAGTACTGACAGAAAATTGAACTGTATGGAAGTCCAACAACCAAGAAGTTAAAATAGACACATTCACCCAGACCAGTAGGAGGAGCGGAGTTGGGCAGCTGGATGGAGAGGGGATGAGGCAAAAAAAAGCAGTGGCTGGTAGACCCCAGTGGGCACGCAACGCAGCAGCGGGCAGACCCAGTGAGGTGGTAGATTGTGGAGGGGAGCGGTGCACAAGGTGGCTGGCAGAACCAGACGGTCCCACATTCACGCACAGATAAACCAGGCAAAACTGGGGAGCAAGACAGACTGCACAACCCAGGGCTCCAGCTCAGGGAAATAAAGTCTCAAAACACAGATTGAAAACACCTGTGGGGGTTGAGGTGTCAGGAGACACTCTCTGCCTCATAGGAGAGTTCGTTGGAGAGACGCACAGGGTCCTAGAATGTACACAAACCCACCTACACGGGAATCAGCACCAGAAGGGCCCAGTTTGCTTGGGTGAAGCAGGGGAAGTGACTGAAATCCGACAGAGAGTGGAGCAAGCACCATTGTTCCCTCTTGGACCCCTTCCCCACATACAGTGTCCCAATCCAGCAAGTGGGTTGCCCTACCTGGTGAATACATAAGGCTCTGTCCCTCACTATGTAACAGGGGTGTCAAGACAAAAAAAAAAAAGGCCCAAACAAAAGAACAGATCAAAGCTCCAGAAGAAATACAACTAAGTGATGAAGAGGTAGCCAACCTATCAGATGCACAGTTCAAAGCACTGGTGACCAGGATGCCCACAGAATTGGTTAAATTTGGATGCAAATTAGATGCAAAAATGAAGGCTATGCTAAGTGAAAGAAATGAAAATGTACAGGGAACCAATAGTGATAGGAAAGAAACTGGGACTCAAATCAATGGAGTGGACCAGAAGGAAGAAAGAAATAACCAAACAGAAAAGAATGAAGCAACAAGAATTTTTAAAAAATGAGGAGAGGCTTAGGAACCTCCAGGACATCTTTAAATGTTCCAACATCTGAATTATAGGTGTACCAGAAGGGGAAGAGGAAGAACAACAAGTGGAAAAGTTATCTGAACAAATAATAAAGGAGAACTTCCCCAATCTGGCAAAGGAAATAGACTATCAGAAAGTCCAGGAAGCTCAGAGAGTCCCAAAGAAGTTGGGCCCAAGGAGAAACACACCAAGGCACATCATAATTACATTACCCAAGATTAAAATGAAGGAGAGAATCCTAGAAGCAGCAAGAGATAAGGAGACAGTTACCTACAAAGGAGTTCCCATCAGACTGTCAGCTGATTTCTCAAAAGAGACCTTACAGGCAAAAAGGGGCTAGAAAGAAGTATTCCAAGTCATGAAAGGCAAGGACCTACATCCAAGATTGTTCTATCCAGCAAAGCTTTCATTTAGAATGGAAGGGCAGATAAAGTGCTTCTCAGATAAGGTCAAGTTAAAAGAGTTCATCATCACCAAGCCCTTATTATATGAAATGTTAAAGTGACTTAGCTAAGAAAAAGAAGATTAAAAACATGTACAGTAAAATGACAGCAAACTCACAATTATTAACAACCACACCTAAAACAAAAAGAAAAGGAAACTAAGCAAACAACTAGAACAGGAACAGAACCACAGAAATGGAGATCATATGGAGGGTTATCAATAGGGGAGTGGGAGGAGGAGAGAACAGGTAAGGGTACAGAGAATAAGTAGCATAAGTTGTAGGTAGGAAATAGATGTGGGAGAGTAAGTATAGTATAGAAAATGTAGAAGCTAAAGAACTTATATGTAGGACCCATGGACATGAACTAAAGTGGGGAAATGTGGGTGGGAGAGGGTGTGCAGGGTGGAGGGGAGTGAAGGGGGTAAAATGGGACAACTGTAATAGCATAATCAATAAAATGTATTAGAGAAAAGAACTGAAGGATACATTAGTTGAAGTGATGAACAATTTGCAGGGAAACAACAGTAGAGTGAATAAAGCTGAGAATCAAATCAATGATTTGGAACATAAGGAAGCAAAAAACAACCAATCAGAACAACAGCAAGAAAAAAAGAATAAAAAAGAGCAAGGATGGTATAAGCAGTCTCTGGGACAACTTCATGCACTCCAACATTTGCATCATAGGGATGACAGGAGAAGAAAAAGAGCAAGAAATTGGAAATGTATTTGAAAAAACAATGAAAGAAAACTTTACTAATTTGGTGAAGGAAATAAACACACAAGTTCAGGAAGCACAGAGAGTCCCAAACAAAATGGATGCAGAGACCCACTCCAAAGCACATCATAATTAAAATGCTATGGAGTAAAGATAAAGAGAGAATCTTAAAAGCATCAAGAGAAAAGCAGATAATTACCTACACAGGAGTTCCCATAAGACTGTGAGCTGATTTCTCAAAAGAATCTTTGCAGGTTACAAGAAACTAGCAAGAAATAATCAAAGTCATGAAAAGCAGGAATCTACAGCCAAGACTGCTCTACCCAGCAAAGATATCATTTAGAATTGAAGGGCAGATAAAGAGCTTCCCAGAGAAGAAAAAACTAAAGGAATTCATCATCACCAAACCATTATTCTTTTTTAATTTTATTTATTTATTTTTAGAGAGAGTAGATGGGAGAAAGAAAGAGAGATAGAGAAACAAAAGTGTGTGAGAGAAACATTGATGGGTTGCCTTCTGGCCCACAAGTTAGGCTGTGTCGTGACTGGTAATTGAACCGGCGATCCTTTGGTTTGCAGGTGGGTACTCAATTCACTGAACCACACTAGCCAGGACCAAATCATTATTATATGAAATGTTAAAGAGATTTATTTAAGAAAAAGAAGATCAAAACTATAAACAATAGCCCTGGCTGGTGTAGCTCAGTGAGTTGAGCGTAGGCTGAGAACCAAAGGGCCACCAGTTCAATTCCCAGTCAGGGCACGTACCTGGGTTGCAGGCCAGGTCCCCAGCAGGGGCCTCATGAGAGGCAACCACACATTGATACTTATCTCCCTCTCTTTTTCCCTCCCTTCCCCTCTTTCTAAATATAAATAAATAAAATAAACTATACACAATAAAATGGCAAAAATACATATCTATTAACAATTGAATCTAAAAAACAAACCAAGCAAACAAGAAGAACAGGGACAAATACAGAAAGTGTTTTGATGGTTGCCAGATGGCAGGGGTATGTGGGAGAATGGGTAAAGAGGTGAGAAGATTAAGAAGTACAAATAGAAAGTAACAGAATAGCCATGGGGATGTAAAATACAGTATAGGAAATGAACTAGTCAAAGAACTTATATACCAATTACCCATGGACATGAACAATTGTGTGGAGATTGCCTGAAGGAGTGAGGGGTGCTGGGAGGAGGGGGGCAAAAGGGAACATTGGGACAACTGTAATAGCATAATCAATAAAATACAATTTAAAATAATGAAAAAAGTTGATTGTTTGAAAAAACACATGGTGAATGCTTAAACATTAGTTTTGGTGATTTTGTAAAAAAGCATACATATTAAAAGCCCTAGATGGGTGGCTCAGTTGATTGGAACACCATCCTGTACACCAAAAGGTTGCAGGTTTGATTCCTAGTGAGGACATACACCTACGTTGTGGATTCAATCTCAGGGCATGCACTGCAGGCAACTGATGGATTTTTTTCCCCTCTCTCTGTCACCTTTTCTCTCTCTCTAATATCAAGAAATATAACCTCGGGTTAGGATTTTCAGAAGAAATCCATATCCCTGGCCAGGTAGCTCATTTGGTTGAAGCATTGTCCTACACACAAAAAAGGCTGTGGGTTCAAACCACAGTCAGGGCACATACTTAGGTTGCAGGTTTGATCTCTGGTCTGGGAGTGTATTGACGTTTCTCTCTCTCTCTCTTCCTCTCTCTATAAAGTCAATAAGCATAATCTCAGATGAAGAGTTTTTAAAAAATTAGGAAATCTTTTAGAAAGCAATATAAGATGAGTTATAAGTAAAATAATTTTCAGTGTTTTGTGTTAATATTTAGTTTTGCCATTAAGATTTTATTGGACCATGATTGAATATTTTCTGGTTTTATAAGTATAGCTGGTCAGTGTAGTTACATCTTTTTAGTTATGTCTTTGCTAAGCCTAAAATTAGAAAATTACATGCCTAAGGAGAAGTATCTTCTTAATATTTTGTGTTACAAACTTTTCATTCAAAAGTTTGTAAAAACTATCTCCACTCTTGACTATCCACTTAACAAATTTTCTATTTTCTGTTTATTTTCCAGAGGTTTATTATACTGCTGGGTTTCCCTTTCCAAGCATTCCTTCAGATTGTTTTTCTCCTGCCATCAGTTGGTATGTGCACAGGAAGGAAACACTGGACAAACTGATTTCAGGAGTTCCTTGAGGGCAAGACCTACTTGAAGACATCAACACAGTGCTTTCCATATACTTGGAATGCAATAAACATTTACAGAGTGAGTGATGCATGATATTTTTTCCTACAAAAAAAAGCTAAATCTAATTTTGGACTTTCAATTTTTGGAGTTAACCTTTGACTACCTCCTAATTAGTGTACAGGGAGTTGGCTGTAAGAAGCCAAATGGCCCAAGAAAGAATCACATAGACTTTTAGCTCCACTTTATTTAGACAGATAAAATTGGGATCAACTAAGACACTATCATCTTTCCAAACAGGTAAGCAAATAGAATGAAAGTAGCTTCTTTGCTAAATGAAGCAGCTCTGTGTCCTGTGGGCAAAGGTTCTTGGTAGTGAAACATTTTTGTCTTGGTCAAAACAGGTAATAAGATCTGATATAGTGAGAATTATTTTTGTAAACAGCAAGAGAGGAATGTAGAAACAGGATGACTGTGACCAGTAAAGAGCAGTCATGGGTGGGGTGTGCGAGCAACAGGGTGTATGTTATTTGTTATTTGTATAAACAGTTCTCAGAGGACAAGGATATAGTTGCTCTGAGTTGAAACAAAAGTGTTCTCAAGTGCTCCTAAGTGACTTTCATTCTGGAAAGTTAAGGTTGGGAAATTCTTGCCCTTAACCTTGAGCTATCCCCGTCATGAAAATCTACTTGTGGGTTATCTTGCTGTCACCAGTGATACTCTAAGCTCATGTGTATCAACACTATAGTCTTTCCTATAAGCCAGTCTCCAGCCTTTGTCACAGACTGGAGGCACCTATACAGCCACCAGCCCTATAGGCAACACAAACAACAAGGAATAAAAGTGAGTGAACACAGGTGACAGTGCTATTCATGCAGCTTTTATTAATGCAGATTCAACCCAACTCTATAATAACCCAATAACAATAATAATCACTCAGAAACAATCAGCAGTACCATCACACAAGAGAATTAGGAGATAACAAACCCGAATCCCAAGAGTTCAGATTAGGTCCAGGACCAGGAGACAGCTAGTCAGCATCTTGCAAGGCAGAGTCTATAGTGGCTTCAGAGTGAGCTACAGCAGTGTCTATCAGAGCAGGGGGGTGTGGTTTTATAAGTATAAAATACTCCCCCTCAGCTGTCTCAGATCCTCTTGGCTGTCTCAGCTATCTGTTCACAGGCTTTTGCACTCATAACTCTTGTATGATGCAGTGTTGCATCAGCCTTTGATTAACACATGCTATTTTTTGCCACCTTTATAAGTATGTGTTGATTATGTTGCTCTACTGCACATGCCCTGAGAGGGTAGTGTTGCCCTTCGGATAAGTACAGATTGTCTATGTCTCTCTATTGTGCATACTCTGAGAGGGTGGTGTTATGGTTCAGATAAGCATGTGTTGTCTACCATGTTGTGCTGCATGGGCTTGAGGGGTTGCATCATCCCTCTGGATCATTGCTCTAATATGCATATTCTAAACATGGCTTCTTTTCTTTTTTAAGATTTTTATTTATTTATTTTTAGAGAGAGAGGAAAGGAGAAAGAAAGGGAGAGAAATATCAATGTGTGTTTGCCTCTTGCACACCCATCACTGGGCACCTGGCCCACAACCTAGGCATGTGCCCTGAATGGTAATCAAACTGGTGACACCTTGGTTCACAGGCTGACACTCAATCCACTGAGCCACACCAGCCAGGGCAAAATATGGCTTCTTAGTTAACAGGACTGATGCCATCTCAGTTGAGTGCTGCTCTCCACATTTGGACACCTAGTTTATAAACAAAAACTCAACTCCTGTAGCTTTTTAAAAAAATTTAATAGAATATCTTTTTTAAAAAAGATTTTGTTTATTTTTAGACAGAGGGGAAGGGAGGGAGAAAGAGAGGGAGAGAAACATTAATGTGTGGTTGCCTCTTCTTCATCCCCAACTGAGGATCTGGCCCGCAACCCAGGCATGTGCCCTGACTGAGAATTGAACTGGTGACCCTTTGATTTGCAGGCTGGCACACAATCCACTGAGCCACACCATCCAGGACAAGAAGAATATCCCCTGCAGCCTTTAAAACTCAGCCCTTAAGAAAGTGAAAAGAACCCACAGAATGGAAGAAAAATTTTGCCAATTATATATCTGATAATGTATCTAGAAAATGTAAAGAACTCTTGCGACTCAACAACAGAAAGACAACCTGATTTGAAAATGGGCCCACAATATGAATAGATGTATCTCAAAAAAACACAGAAAAATGGCCAATATGCACACAAAGAAGATGTTCAACACAATTAGTCATAAAGAAAAATGCAAATCAAAACCACAGTATGTCAGCTACAATTAAAAATAATATAAAAGTTAAAGAAACCTATAAGATACAACTTAGCAACTGCTAGGATGGCTATCATCAAAGAGACAGATAACAAATGTTGGTGACAATGTGGATAATTGAAATCCTCATATGCTTCTGGTAGAAATGAAAACTGGGGTAGTAACTTTGGAAAACAGTCTGGTGGTTCTTCAAATGATTAAACACAGAATTACCATATGACCTGGCAATTCTACTCCTAGCTATATACCCCAAATAAATGAAAACATATGTCCACATAATGCTTACAAAAATGCTTAATGCATAATGTGGACAAAAATGCTTACAGCAGCATTGTTCCTGATAGACAACAAGTGGAAACAACCCAAACATTTATCTACTAATGAATGGATAAACAAAATGTGATATATTCACACTTGGAATATCATTTAGCTATAAAAAGGAATGAAGTACTACCACATGCAACTTGAAAACCTTATGCTAAGTGAAAAAAGTCAGTCACAAAAGACCACACATTTTATAATTTTGTTTATATGAATGACCAGATACGCAAATCTACAGACACTAAAAGTAGTTCTTGCCAGGGAAGCAAGTGGTTGCCAGGAGCCAGTCTAGGATGGGAATGAAAAATGACTATTGATGAGTATGGGATTTTTTTTTTGAGGTGATCAAAGTATAAAATTGATTGTGTTGGTAGCAAAACTCTATGCTACATATTGAAAACCTTTCAATTGCACACTTTAAATGAGTGAACTGTATGGTATGTGAATTATATCTCAACAAAACTGTTACTAAAAACAAATAAGACAAAAACCTCAGCCCTGCTTTGTCACCTTACCACCCAGCTTTAGGTGTCAGCCAGTCGCACAATCCTCATTCTCATCCCTGAAACCTCAATGTATATTCCATGAATTTAGAATTTAAAATCTAAGTAGAGGCTGCATTAAGGAGTAGCTCTGTATTATGTAGAGAAGAGAAAAAATTGGAGGGTATTGTCAGAACTGCTTAAAGAAATTTCAAACATCCTGAAATAGTTCAGAACCTATTAACAATCGTGTTTGTTGTGCATTCCCACAGCAAAAAATATTCCCAATCCCCATGAAACTTCATAATCTAGTAAGCATTTCAAAATCACATTTAACTAGCCTTACTTCCAACTTACATATTCCCAATTTTATAAATTAAACTTCAATACTCAAGACAAATTTACCATTATACCAGTGACATGCAAAAAAGTAGTGATCTTTCTACAAGTTCACTGTCTAATTGGTAGACATTGGCCATATGTGGCTATTGAGCACCAGATATGTAGCTAGCTCAGGTTAAGATATATGAGAAGTGTAAAATATACACTGGATTTTAAAGACAGTATATAAATGAGAATGTAAAATATTTATCTTTTATATTAATTACATTTTAAAATGATGTTTTGGATATACTGGTTTAAAAATAGGCATGATTAAAATTAATCTCATCTGCTTCATTTTGTTTTCTTATTTTGGCTACTCAAAAATTTTAAATCACATATCCAGCTTACATTATATTTCTATTGGAGAGTTGCTCTAGAGAAATATTTAGGGCTTTTGAGGGGAAAGTAAGTATGCATTAGAGGACAAAGCCTTGGAAAATACAGTATAGGATATATAGTCAATAATATTATAATAACTATATATAACACCAGTTGGGTACTGGAAATATCAGGGGGAACACTTTCTAAAGTACAATTACCTAACCACTATGCTGTACACCCAAAACTAATATGACATAACAGTGGGCTGGGCACCATCCCACAAACTGAAAGGTCACCAGTTTGATTCCTGGTCAGGGCACATGCCTGGGTTGCAGTCCAGGTCCTGGGTTGGGGCATGCAAGAGGCAACCAATTGATGTTTCTCTCTCACAGTGATGTTTCTCTTTCTCTTCTTCTCTCACCCTACCCCTCTTTCTAAAATAAGTAAATAAACTCTCTTTTTAAGAGATTTTATTTATTTATTTTTAGAGAGGGAAGGGAGGGAGAAAGAGAGAGAGAGAAACATCAATGTGTGGTTGCTGGGGATCATGGCCTGCAGCCCAGGCATGTACCCTGACTGGGAATCGAACCTGCGACACTTTGGTTCGCAGCCCATGTTCAATCCACTGAGCTATGCCAGCCAGACATAAACTTTTTAAAAATAATATTAAATGTAAACTGTAAGTTTTAAATTTTTAAAATTAAAAAAGAAAAATTTAGTTAAGAAATATATACATTTAAATTAAAAATATATATAGAATACTACCCAAAGCAATTTATAGATTCAATGCAATCCCTATCAAATTACCAATGGCATATTTCACAGATATAGAATAAACATTTCAAAAATTATATGGAACCATAAACAACCCCAAAGAGCCTCACCAATTTTGAGAAAGAAGAACGAAATAGGAGGGATCACAATACCTGGTACCAAACTGTATTACAAGGCCATTGGAATCAAAACAGCCTGGTACCGGAGTAAGAGCAGACACATAGACCAATGGAACAGAATAGAGAGCCCAGAATCAACCCAAGTCTCTATGGTGAATTAATATTTGACAAAGTGGGAAGTAGCATAAAATGCAGTAAAAATAGCCTCTTCAACAAATGGTGTTGGAAGCTCTGGACAGCTACATGCAAACAAATGAAACTCGATCACCAAACTTACACCATACACAAAAATAAACTCAAGGTGGATAAAAGACTTAAATATAAGTCATGACACCATAAAACTTCTAGAGGAAAACATCAGCAAGAAAATCTCAGACATTCCATGCAGCACTATTTTCACTGATATGTCCCCTAAAGCAAGGGGCATAAAGGAAAGAATAAACAAATGGGACCTCATCAAATTAAAAAAGTTCTGCATGGCTAAAGAAAACACTAAAATGAAAAGAGAACCAACTATATGGGAAAATATATTTGCCAATGATATCTCAGGCAAAGGTTTGATTTCCAAAATATATAAAGAGCTCACATGACTCCACTCTAGGAAGACAAACAACCCAATCAAAAATTGGGCAAAAGTACTGAACAGACACTTCTCCAAAGAGGACATACAGAGGGCCCAGAGACATATGAAAAGATGCTCAGCATCACTAGCCATCAGAGAGATGCAAATTAAAAACACAATCAGATACCACTTCACACCGGTGAGAATGGCCATCACAAATAAATCAACAAACAAGTGTTGAAGAGGATGTGAAGAAAAAGGAACCCTAGTGCACTGTTGGTGGGAATGCAGACTGGTGCAGCCACTGTGGAAAACAGTATGGAATTTCCTCAGAAAACTAAAAATGGAACTACCTTTTGACCCAGCAATTCCACTGCTGGGATAATATCCTAAGAACCCTGAAACACCAATCCAAAAGAACTTATGCACCCCAATGTTGAGAGCAGCACAATTTATAATAGCCAAGAGCTAGAAGCAACCTAAGTGCCCATCAGTAAATGAGTGGATCAAAAAACTATGGTACATTTATACAATGTAATTCTATGCAGCAGAAAGAAAGAAGGAGCTCCTATTCTTTGTGACAGCATGGATGGAACTGGAGAGCTAAGCCAGGCAGTGAGGACAAATACTGTATATCACCTTTAACTAGAACATAATTAACAAAAGAAAAAAGCAAACAAAATATAACCAGAGACATTGAAATTAAGAACTATCTGACAGTAACCGAGGGGAGGTGGGAGAGGATAATGGGAGGAAAGGGGGAGGAATTGCCAGGAACAACTATAAAGGACACATGGACAAAACTAAGTGGGGGTGGAAGCAAGGGAGGGAGGAGGGTTTGGCTGGGGTGGGAGGAGAGTGGTGGGGAGTAATGCAGACAACTGTAATTGAACAATAATAAAATAATTTTTAAAAAATTAAAAAATAGACTGGAATGAATAAGAAATTACTTGATTAAAATAATGACAGAAAGTAGGTAAATATGATTTTGTAAAAGAAAAAAACTACAAGTCTACAAAATAGTCTACACCACTTAGGATAATCATTCCATTTAAATAATCTCTCAATAAAAATGCTCTAGTTCAGAAATACAATTTAGAATGCTATATTATCTATTGCATTGTTTATGCAATTCTTTTGATGGAAACTGTTCTCCCTTAAAAAGCCCTAGAGGACATATTTTGTTTACTTTGCTTCTACTCCTTCTGTTTCTTAACACCTACATTATACATTTAAATTCTTTTCCATCAATTTTCAAAAAATATACTATTTTGTGTCTCATTATATAATTTTTGAACTATTAACTTTCCTTAGATTATGTACTAAATTAATTGCCACAGGACATTATATCTTTCATTTTTGTTCCTGTATGCTTAACATACCATAAATATCTCTAAACAGATCATTGAATAAGAAATTGTTTCCTTTGGGGAGTATTTTTCACAACCAGAAATTAATAAAAGCCAGGGTTCAATTTTAATTACATGGAAATTATTAATGAAATCTATAAAGTGATGTCAAAAACATTGCTATAAAAGAGTGCCTTTCTCATTTAGAAACCTGCTATTATCTTTCATTTCTTATGAGAGCAAACCCTCCACTCCAGTCATAGCAATAAATCCTCCTTCTCTGAAGCTGTCCTACTGCACTTTCTACTACCCAGTAACATTCTCAACATGAGGATTTATGAATTCAGATAAATCATCTCTTATCTCTGTGGAACTTTAAATACATCTCTCTGCTTTCCTCTCACACATTAAATGTCCTCATTTTTTCCCTCTTCACTTAAAGATAATCTGCCCGTTACTGAAGGATTATTTCCAGTTCTAATTGCTTCAAGAAGCATGCCTTGATAATTCCCAATAACGTTTTTCTTCTTATCTTCTTAACTCTCCATAGAGATTATTTTCTTTAAAATATGTTTGGAATTTGATTATATTGAACTTTATAGGTCTTTAATTTGCTTTAAAAATTCTATATTACTTATGTATTCATGTTGTCCTCAACAAGATTATTAATTTCTAGAAGTCAGATATTATGTCATATGCAATGTTCGTGTCTCCTATAGGTTTTAGAAATTGCCACAATTAAGTCATCAAAAAACTCAAATTGGTTATGAATTAGTTGTTTATGTACAATGACAGATGAACTAGATTCATGTGGCTGGGAAAATTAAAATATAATTCTTTAAATGAAAGTACTCTATGTGTTGAAAGGGAATAAAAGAATAGATTTAAGTAATGGTATGAAAACATGAGTGCTAAGACAAAAAAAGACTGAGTCTATGGAAGTGAGAGATTTAAAAATGTTTGTAGAAGCTCTTTTGTAAGTTTTTAAAGGCAAGGCATGTTTTATGCCCTGAAATTATTTCCATGTGGTTCTCTTGTAGGGGGTGGCATTTATTTGTGGTCTCTGTATATCTATCATGTTTTACGATTATATGCTTTAAACCAATTGCAGGATTGCTATTATATTTGTAGACAATTGAAGAGAACTGAATTTAAAATGGTCAAGATAACTTTCTGTGTATTAGATATTAATCTCTAAAAGTGCTATTCAGCATGTTTTTAGATGAGGTACATGATTTGTATACTAACTCAGAGAAGGCTGGCAGCCCTGTCTGTCAGTTACTCTGTCATCAGTCTGTTCTTTATTCTGTAATGCATGATTAACTTAAATTACTAATTAAAACAGTAATTATTGCTAGTGATGAATGTCCAATAATAAAGACTATTTTCTTTTCTTTTTTTTCTTTTAATTATTTTATTGTTGTTCAGGTACAGTTGTCTGCATTTACCCCCACCATTTCCCCCACCCCAGTCATCCCCACCTCCCTTCCCTGATTCCACCCTCCTTTGGTTTTGTGCACATGTCCTTTATAGTTGTTCCTGAAAACTCTTCCCCTTTTCTGCCCACTATCCCCTCCCACCTCCCCTCTGGTTACTGTCAGATTGTTCTTCATTTCAATGTCTCTAGTTATATTGAGATTATTTTCTATTTGAGTGCAAGAAAGAGAATACCAGAATTTAAACAACCCTGCATAATTTTCAGAGATTTAATGACCTTATGCCCTTTTTTCAAACTGTTATAGTGCTTTCTAAATTGAGTGTTATGACACATGATATTTGGTCAAAATACATAAAAAATATGATCCCATACACATGAACATATTTGGAGGACTTGTAGGCTAATTTATTATTTGTGGCTAATTGAACTGGAAAACTTATCGTGGTAAAACCTGATGTTTGTTTAGCTTATAATTAGGGACACGTTTATGTATTCCATTAGTGTTCTGTGGAGCTTGTATGTTGTCTGGCACCATTTAGGTAGCATGATCACTGCGCTGAGCTTGACAAAGTAGAAGTACTCCACAAGATAATTGCTTTCAGATCTGATAGCTTCTGGCACTGTCTATTGATTGTAATCCAATTAACTAGTTCTGCTAGTATAAAATCCTTCTGCTTTTCACAATCTGAATAATTATAAACTATATATTATAGCAGTTGGAATAAATATACATTTCACAGTTGAAAAGTAAGACTGCTAATAATAGGTGGCAAACTACCTGCAATAAGATCAGAAATAAAGGATTGATCTGATTTGACAGCAATGCCTAAAAGTAGCTGGAAAAATGAAAGGGAATTCATAGGAAAACTGTCTGAGTCTGTGATTATGGGGGTGGCTGTTAGAGGGTCATGGCTGAAATGCAATTATACATAAAGAAACCTGGAGACAAGACCATACATGGTAAGCTCCCCCATACTACCTTTGGAGAATAAAAATGTTCTTCTGAATAGCTTATTAGATGAAAAATAAGAAACAAGAGTCTGGAGTGCCTGGCTAGTCCAGACCATTTTGATGGGAGAAATGCCCTATCACTGTGGGAAAAAGTGATTACTGACAGGCCAGTTTAGCTTTATACCACATGACCTTTCTTTTGGACACATGTGCTTGGATCAATGTGGACACCCAAATCCAGGACAATTCAATTTTATGCAGGTCTGCAGGAGAAATCAGATTCTATCTCAGAAAATTATGTTAAAATGCACTACAACTGCGAGCCCATAAATGGATCTTGAAATAAAATGCCAACGCTGGAATAATCGCACTTGGCCATGTGTGCAGTGATGAGAGAAAATTAATTCTTCATAGAAAATCAGTTCATTTCAATCAGAATTGAAAATATTTGAAGAGTAGTTTGTGGCTTGAAAGAAGTGTGAAAAAAATAGGCACTCAATTATTTATATATGTAGTATCACTCATAGAAATTTCTATAGAGTTATATGCCTTTAATAGAGCATTTAATGCATGAATTCACTAATTTTTCCGTAGGCACAGCATAGTGTGTATTTACTTCCCGGAAACCCTTAGGTTGAAGAAATTCATGCCAATTTTTAAAAAGAGGCCCTGGATGGGTAGAGCTCAGTTAGTTGGAACGTTATCCCAAAACACCAAGTTTGCAGGTTTGATACCTGCAAACACACATATGTCAGCACACATACAAGAATCAACCAATGAATGCATAAATAAGTGGAATGACAACAATTCCTCTCTCTCTCTCTCTAATCAGTTTTTTAAAAAATAGCATAAATTTTTAAGAAGAAATATTTGCAGATATTTTTCATGAAATGCTGTTATACATGAGGTCTGTCCAGAAGGCATCCAGTCATGTAATATGAAAAATAGAGACATTTATTAAAGAAGATACAAGAAACATTGTACATAGGACAGTGACACATCAGTATCCTTCAAAGCAGGTACCTCAGGACCTCATCTGGTTCTCCCAGTCACCATTAGCTGCCCCTTCATATTTTCCTGAATCTCATTAACAGTTTGAAATCTCTTCCCTTTCAAAGGTGATTTTAGTTTTGGGAAAAGCCAGAAATCTCAGGGTGCCAAATCTGGACTGTAGGAGTGCTGGGTCATATGAGTGATTTGATGTTTTGCCAAAACACTCTGCACAAGACATGATGCATGAGCAGGTACGTTGTCATGATGAAGCAGCCAGTCACCAGTTGCTCATAGCTGCAGCCTTCTGAATCATCTGAATAGTTTCCATGGAGGAAAGTTCAAGCTTAATGCAAAATTTGATGCAGATTCATTGCTCCACTTGCTCAGTCATTTTGAATGTGATGGCCACAGTACACGTGCTCACTGAACAGTGTCTAACACCCCCACTGACTAGTACAGTGAAGTCATCATTGTTCACGCATGTGCTTTCCAGTCCACTCTCCTTGGCTGCCAGGTTACAGTGATGTTGTGCAAACCATTGTCGTTATATTAACAATGGCTAGACTTTTTCCAGACAGACCTCATACTTACTAGTCAACATTTTTCACTATACTTTTACTATAGTGTGCATATATATACATATCTATTTCTATATAATTATAATTGTTATGAATAAAATATATATTATATAGAAAATATATATATTATATACACATATATTATTTATACATATATATCCTGAATATTTTATTCAGTCTTTAAGACCTATCTCACCTACTGTGTGTGGTCCTTTGAAAAATTTCAATTCAGTACCTTAAACCTTTGAATTGTTTCTTTGAATCTGTCACATGTATGCATGTGGTATTCCTTCATACATAGACCCAGGGGTTCTCTTCTATGGGTTTTCCCAGGCTTGTTTCTCTATGTCCTCCAGCCAAAAAGGAAGCCTCTAGGTTTCATGGTTTTAATTTTCCTACTGCTTCATGACTTTGTTCACCCTCAGTGAAAATCCATTAAAAAGAAGGCACAGGAAACACATGGTGGCAATTACTGATCCAAATTTCAAGTTGCCTCAATAATCTGCTTCTTTATGTTGACACTATAGAATTAGGAGATTCTATAGAATTCTATAGAATTTTATGTTTTATAAAAAATAAAATGTAGCCCTGGCTGGTGTGGCTCAGTGGTTGAGTGCCAGCCTGAGAATCAAAGGGTTACTGGTTCGATACCCAATCAGGGCATATGCCTGAGTTGCAGGCCAGGTCCCCAGTATGGGGTGTGTAAGAAGCAATCACACATTGATGTTTCTCTCCTCTCTCTCTCTTTCTCCCTTCCCCTCTCTAAAAAATAAATAAATAAAACATTAAAAATAAAATAAAATAAAATGTAGAATTTTATTTGTACATTTTTAGCTATTATAATTAGGAGAACCTTTTAGGATGGAGCAATGCCACCATACCAGAAGCAGAAATGCAGCATTCCTCTGTAAAATTATATCAGTACATTTAGTTTTATGACATATCTTTAGGAGTTAACTAGGTAAATCACTGAGCATATAATTTTAAAATTCTTGCCATGAAAGAATAATACATCATTTTATACTTCCCTCAACACTTTGTAAAATTTCTCTTTTCTTACATTTTCTTTCTTTTTTGAATGATTATTTTTATCCTATTTTTCCCATTACAATTTACCCCCTTAGACCCCTTCCCCGTGTGCAATCCCACCACACAGTTGTCCATGCCTGTGAGTTCTTTTTCCATTTTGATTGATCCTTGTTTTCCTGCATTTTCATCAGTGATGGATTTTATCAAGCTTTATCATTTTTGTCAGTTCAAGAGAAGGAAACTAATAGCTTATCATTGCTTTGCATTCTATTTCCTGATTACAAATGATGTTGGTGACTGTTTCTAATACTTTTTATCAAATTGTCTGGTCACAACATTCTGTTCCTTCTCTTTTTTGTAAGCCTCTGACACAGAGAGTTTATTTGGAAATATTTCTCAATCCATGAGAAAATATAATGAATGTTGTAAGCAATTCCCTTCTCATTTTATTTTTCATTATTCCTATTTTACTACATTTTTTCTCCCTGGATATCTGCTGTCAACTCCTTGTTTGATTCTTCAGGGATCTCACACCAATATTTGGTGAATGAAGTTTCATATGGGTATTTTATTAAATATATATACACATAGAAAATGTTGTTTTGGGTAATATATATTTGAATGTATGTAAGAAATGTTATGTTATAGCTCTCATAGATTTTGTAATGTTTTGAGTCAACATAGTTTTAAAAAAATCTATTGGGGTGACATTGCTTAGTAGGGTCATGTAAGTATCAAGTGTACATTTCTATGATTCATGATCTATATATTACATTATGTGCCCACCATCCAAAGTCAAACCATTTTCCATCACCATCTATTTGGTCCTCTTTCCTACCCCCACCCCCCTTTATTCTGGTAACCACCATACTGTTGTCTGTGTGTCTATGAGTTTCAGCTTTATATTTCACATATGAGTGAAGTCATGGTTCTTAGCTTTTTCTGAATGATTTATGTTGCTTAGCATAATATTCTCAAGGTCCGTCCATGTTGCAAATGGCAGTATTTTGTCTTTTCTTATGGCTGAGTAGTATTCCTTAGTATACATATGTACCACATCTTCTTTATCTGATCATTTATTGCAGGACACTTTGGTTGTGTGCATGTCTTGGCCACTGAATAATGCTGTAATGAACAGAAAGGTGCATATCTTTTTGTGAATACATGTTTTTAAATTGTTCAGGTTGGTATCCATGAGGGGAATTGCTGGGTCACATGGTAACTCTATTCTTAATTTTTTGAGGACCCACCAGACTGTTTTCCGTAGTGGCTGTACCAGTTTACATTCTTACCAGCAGTGAATGAGGGTTCCCTTTCCTCCACAACTTCTCCAACACTAGTTATTTCAAATCTTGTTGATAGTAGCAGTTCTAACAGGTATGAGGTGCTATCTCATTGCAGTTTTGATTTGCATTTCCCTAATAGCTAGTAAAGTTGAGCATCTTTTCAAACATCTGTTAGCCATTTGTATGTCTTGTTGGGAGAGGTGGCTGTTCAGGTCCTCTGCCCATTTTTTAATTTGATTGTTTGTTTGGTATTACATTTATGAGTTCTTTATATATTTTGTATATGAATCCCTTGTCAGTGCTATTGTTTGCAAATATCATCTCCCATTTGGTTGGATGCCTTTTTGTTTTGTTGTTTGTATCTTTACTGTGCATAAGCTTTTCAGTTTGATATAGTTCCATTCATTCTTGACTTTGGGGTCAAATTCATAAAATGTTCTCCATGACCAAGGTCCATAAGTTTAGTACCTATGTTTACTTCTATGTATTTATTGTTTCAGATCTTGTATTTAGGTTTGTGATTCATTTTGAATTAGATTTTGTACATGTGGACAAACTGTAGTCTAGTTTTATTCTTTTGCATGTGTCTTTCTGATTTTCCCAGCACTATTTATTGAAGACACTTTCTTTTCTTCATTGTGTATTTTTGGTCCTTTTGTCAAAAAGTATTTGCATGCATATATTTGCATGCAAAAGTATTTGCATATATATATATTTATATGGTTTATTTCTGGGCTGTCAATTCTGTTCCAGTGGTCTGTGGGTCTGTTTTTTTGTTTTTGTCTTTGTTTTTGTTTTTGTTTTTTTGCCAATACCACCCTGTTTTGATTATCATAGCTCTGTAGTATAATTTGAAGTAAGGTGGTGTAATACATCTGAATTCATTCTTTTTTCTCAGGACTATTTTGGCTATTCAGGGTCTTTGGTGGCTCTATACAAATGTGGTGATTTTTTGTTTTATTTCTTTAAAAAATGACATTGGGATTTTGAAGGGGATTGCATTAAATCTGTATATTGCTTTGGGTAATATGACCATTTTAACTATGTTGATTCTTCCAATCCATGAATACAGAATATCTTTCCCATTTCTTTGTCTTTTTCAATATCTTTTAATAATGTATTGTAGTTTTCAGTATACTCCTCATATAGGTCCTTCACATTTTGTAATTTTATTCCTAGGCATTTTATTCTTTTGGTTGCAGTTGCAAAAGGAATTGGTTGGGGTTTTTTTTTTTTTTCATTTCTTTTTCTGAAAGACCATTGTTAGTATATAGAAAAACAGATTTTTGTGCATTGATTCTGTATTCTGAAACTTTACTGTATTTGTTTACTTTTTAAAAATAGTTTTATGGTGGAGTCTTTAGGGTTCTCTACAGAATCATGTCATCTGCAAAAATTGATACTTTTATCTTTTCTTCCCAATTTGGATGCCTTTTCTTTCTTTCTTTTTTAAATTGTATTTATTTATCTTTAGAGAGAGGGGAAGGGCAGGAAAAAGAGGAAGAGAAACACCAATGTTTGGTTGCCTCTCGTTTGCCCCCAAATGGGGACTGGTCCACACCCAGTGTATGACTCTTATTTCTTTCTCTTGCCTGATTACTCTGGCTAGGACTTCCCAAACAAGGGTGGTTTCTTGTTCCTGATTTTACAAGAAAAGATTTCAGGTTTGTACCCAATGGTGGCCATGGGTTTATCATATATGGCCTTTATTATATTGAGATACTCTCCTTCTATGCCTATTTTATTGAGTGTATTAACCATAAACAGTTGATGTATCTTATCAAATATTTTCTCTGTCTATTGATAAGGTCATATGACTTTTATCCTTTGTTAATGTGCATTACATTGACCAATTTACATACATGGCACCATCTTTGTATCTTTGAAATGAACCCCACTTGATAGCGATGTATTTTTTTAATGTATTGTGCATTTGAGTTGCTGGTGTTTTGTTTAAGATTTTGCATCTGTATTAATCAGAGATATTGGTCTGTAGTTTTCTTTTTTTGTGTTATCCTTGCCAGGTTTTGGTATCTGAGTTATGTTGGCCTCCTAAAATATGTTAGGATATATTGCCTTTTCTTCAAATTTTTGAATAGTTTGAGAAGGATGGTATCAAAACTTTTAAAAATATTTGGCAGAATTAACGAGTGAAGTCATTTAGTCCTGGCGTTCTATTTTTGGAGAGGTTTTTGATGGTTGTTTCAATTTCCTTGCTGTTTCTTGGTCTGTTTAGATTTTCTAATTCTTATGATTCAGTCTAATAAGGTTATATACTTTTAGGAAGTTATCCATTTTTTCTACGTTATTGAATTTCATGGCATATAGTCTTTTGTAGTATTCTAATATGGTCCTTTGTATATCTGTGATGTCTCTGGTAATTTCTTCTCTATCATTTCTGGTATTTATCCTTTTTCTTTTTTTTCCTTAGTCTAGCAGGGGTTCATAAATGTTATTAACCTCTTCAAAGGAGCAGCTCTTTTTTATATTAATTTTTATAGTCTTTTTGTTCTTTTTTTTTCACATACCTATCCTCACAGGCACTATTTTTTAAATATATTTCATTGATTATGCTATTGTTACAGAACAAACAAGGGGGGGCCTGAGACGATATAAAGAAGCCCCTAGGTCCGTTATGTCTGCCGCCAGAGGAAAGACGTCTCTCAATGCCAGAGATTTGTGAAAAGGAAAGGAAACGTTTATTTAATGCTATACAAACTTAAAGTAGGGACCTAATGTCTTCACCAAAAATCCTAAAGTCCCTTAAAGCACCCACAAACAGACACAGTCCTTCCTTCCTTCCCCCTTTGCCCAGTCCAGAGTACCATATCTCCTAAAGCTGCGGGGGTCCCTACTCTGGCAAAGGCACGTGTCCTCTCTGCCCGGACCACAGGAGTCCCCACTCTGCCAGAGCTGCGTGGTTCTCTCCCTCAGGGTCGCGAGAGTCTTCACTCTGCTAAAGCTGTGTGGTTCTCTCTAGCAGGGCTGCGCACGGTTCTCCCCCTCAAATGGCTGCCGCGTCTCGGTTTAAATCCCAGCGCCAATCTTCCTCTGAAGCCCCATTTCCAGCTCCTCTCACAATTGGCTACAACTGCCAGATTCTGGGCAGGTGTGGCCCTGTAGTGTGGAGCAAATTATCTCCAGGGTCTTCTTATTACAGATCCCTATTTGAGGCTCCTCTCTTGGCTGCACCCTGTTACACTCTCACAATTGGCTACAGCTGCCAGATTCTGGGCAGGTGTGGCCCCGTGGTGTGGAGCCAATTATCTCCAGGCTCTTTTGGATCTTATTACAGATCCCTATTTGAGGCTCCCCTCTTGGCTGCACCCTGTTACACTATTACAGTTTTTCCATTTCCCTCCTTCACTCCCCTCCAGCCTGCACACCCTCTCCCACCCACATTCCCCACCTTTAGTTCATGTCCATGGGTCCTACATATAAGTTCTTTAGCTTCTACATTTCCTATACTATTCTTACTCTCCCCCTGTCTATGTTCTACCTACCATCTATGCTACTTATTCTCTGTACCTTTACCTGATCTCTCCTCCTCCCACTCCCCTGCTGATAACCCTCCATGTAATCTCCATTTCTGTGGTTCTCTTCCTGTTCTAGTTGTTGGCTTAGTTTCCTTTTTCTTTTTGTTTCAGGTGTGATGGTTAATAATTGTGTTTGCTGTCATTTTACTGTTCATATTTTTTATCTTCTTTTTCTTAGATAAATCCCTTTACCATTTCATATAATAAGGGCTTGGTGATGATGAACTCCTTTATCTTAACTTATTTGAGAAGCACTTTATCTGCCCTTTTATTCTAAATGAAAGCTTTGCTGGATAGGGTAATCTTGGATGTAGGTTCTTGCCTTTCATGACTTGGAATACTTCTTTCCAGCCCCTTCTTGCCTGTAAGGTCTCTTTTGAGAAATCAGCTGACAGTCTGATGGGAACTCCTTTGTAGGTAACTGTCTCCATTTCTCTTGCTGCTTTTAGGATTCTTTCCTTCTCTTTCATCTTGGGTAATGTAATTATGATGTGCCTTGGTGTATTCCTCCTTGGGTCCAACTTCTTTGGGACTTCCTGGACTTTCTGGAAGTCTATTTCCTTTGCCAGATTGGGGAAGTTCTCCTTTATTATTTATTCAGATAACTTTTCCACTTGTTGCTCTTCCTCTTCTCCTTCTGATACCCCTATAATGGGATGTTGGGACATTTAAAGATATCCTGGAGGTTCCCAAGACTCTCCTCATTTTTTAAAATTCTTGTTTCTTCATTCTGTCCCAAGTCAATGTTTATTTCTTCCTTCTGCTCCAAATCATTGATTTGAGTCCCAGTTTCCTTTCCTTCACTGTTGGTTCTCTATATATTTTTCTTTATTTCACTTTGCACAGCCTTCACTTTTTCCTCTCTTTTGTGACCATACTCAACCAATTCTATGATCATCCTGATCACCAGTGTTTTGAACTGTGCATCTGATAGGTTGGCTATCTCTTCATCATTTAGTTCTATTTTTGGGAGTTTTGAACTGTTCTTTCATTTGGGTTGTATTTTTTTTTTTTATCTCGGCACACCTGTTAAGTAGTAAGGAGTGGAGCCTTAGGTATTTGCCAGTGTGGGGTAACCCATGTTGCTGCATTGTGGCCATGTCTGTGGGGGAGGGGTGGAGAGGGAACAATGGTGTTTGCTCAGCTCTTGGCCAGCTCTCAGTCACTTCTCCCCCACCCAAAAGCAAATTGGGCTTTTCTGGTGCTGATTCCCAGGTGGGTGGGTTTGTGTACATTCTAGGATGTACATTCTAGGATCCTGTGGGTGTCTCCAACCAACTCTCCTGTGAGACTAGGAGTTTCTTCTTCTGCCACCACCCCCACAAATTTTTATAGCCAGAGATTTTCAGGTCTTTTCCTTCACTGGAACCCTGGGTTGCATGGTCTGTCTCGGTCCCCGATTTTTCCCCCTGGTTTATCTGCACGTAAATGTGGGACCGCCTGGTTTGCCAGCTGCTACCTTGCTCTCCCAGTCCTACTCCAGCTACTGCTATGCTGGGTGTCCTGTCTGCCCTAGCTGCTCGTCTCTGCCCCTCCACTAGTCTGAATGAATGTTTCTTCTTTAACTCCTGGCTGTACTTCCATACAGTTTGATTTTCTGGCAGCTCTGGTTATTTTTTGTTTTTAAATTTGTTGTTGTCCTTCCTTTCTTTGGTTGTGGGAGGAGGCAAAGCGTATCTACTTACACCACCATGTTGGCTGGAAGTCAGTTTGCTTTTAGATTCAGTTGTTGATAGTTATGTATTTATTGCCATTTATTGCTCATAGTTTTGATCATCTTCTTTTTCTTAAGTAAGTCTCTTTAACATTTCATGTAATAAGAGCTTAGTGATGATGAACTCCTTTAGTTTTTTCTTGTCTGGGAAGTTCTTTATCTGCACTTCATTGTAAATGATACCTTTGCTGGGTAGAGCAGTCTTGGCTGTAAGTCCCCACTTTACATGACTTTGAATACTTCTTGCCAATCCCTTCTAGCCTGCAAAGTTTCTTTTGAGAAATCAGCTGACAGTCTAATGGGAACTCCCCTGTAGGTAACTAACTGCTTTACTCTTGCTGCTTTTAAGATTCTCTCCTTATCTTTAACCTGTGGCATTTTAATTATGATGTATCTTGGAGTGGGCCTTTTGCATCCATATTGTGTGGGACTCTCTGTGCTTACTAAACTTGTATATTTATTTCCTCCACCCATCTAGGGAAGTTTTCTTTTATTGTTTTTTTCAAATAGATTTCCAATTTCTTGCTCTTTCTCCTCTCCTTCTGGTAGCCCTATGATACCAATGTTGGAATGCTTGAAGGTGCCCCAGAGACAGCTTACACTATGCAGTTTTTTTGGATTGTTTCTTCTTCTCGTTGTTCTGATTGGTTTTCACTTCATTATGTTCCAAATCATTGATTTGATTTTCACCTTAATCCACTCTGCTGTTGTTTCCCTGTAAATTGTTCTTTATTTTGACTAGTGTATCTTTCACTTCTGAATGGATATTTTTTGTGCTGTTGAGGTCCTCACTAAGTTCCTTGAGCATCCTTATAACCTGTGTTTTGAATTCAGGTTATCAGATAAGCATATGATAGATTTCTTATCTCCATTTCACCTAGTTCTTTTTCTGGAGTTTTGATCTTTTCTTTCATTTGTGCCATATTTCTTTGTCTCCTCATTTTGGCAGCCTCCCTGTGTTTCTTTCTATGTATCAGGTGGAATTGCTATGACTCCATGTTTTGCTAGTGTGGCCTAATGTAGTAGGTGTCCTATAGGGTCCAGTGGCACAGCTTCCCTGGTTACCCAAGCTGAAGAGTCAAGGTATGCCCTTCATGTGGGTTCAGTACATCCTCCTCTTGTAGTTGAAACTTGATTGCTGTTGGCAGGTTAATGGGAGAGATTTACCCAGGCCAGTCAGCTGCAAGGACTGGCAGTGACCACTGACCACCGATCTCCACTCTCCGTGGAGTATCAGCTGTGCAGGGCAGGGTGATGGTGCTCTGATGTGATCTGTAGCTGTCCACTGGGTGTGCAGGTTCTGGGGTTCCCCAGGTAGTGCAGGCCAAGGTCAGCCCAGACCTGTGTTCTGCCCAGGGTCACCCTACACGAGCTATAAAGCAATCTGAGATGGCTGCTACTTGTGCTCAGATTAGAGATTCCCAGGTGAAGTGAGACTGTGAATCTAGACTGGCTGTTGCCAGTGCTAGGCCTGAGGTCCAATAAGCAAGACGTATGGGGGCTGGGGGCTCCCTGAGACAAACTGTTGCTTGTTTGAGAGGATTAAGGAAGTTGTGAAGTCTGAGTCAAGACCAGCCATTCATATGGAAAAGTCACTATTAACAGCTTGAGTGGGCCTGTAAATTGTATGGGATGGAGTCTCAGGTGATCACCAGGACAGGGCAAACAGTGTTAGCCAGATTAGTGGAGTCTCATACATGACATCCACCTGCTGGCTCTGTGGTTCTATGGAGGGAGGGTTCAGAAAAGGGACAAGGCCTCTGCCAGCCTATCTGTCTGACAGAAAGCTGTCCCCCAGTTCTCACCCTGATTTCAAACACATCAGTTCTCCCCTGTATATCACTGGTGACTTTCAAGCTGCTACGCCAGTGCTGGAGCTCAGAAGTGTCTGAATAAGTCTGTCTGAGGATTATTTAAGAAATGCTTGGGACTCTCTAAGTTTCTTCCACCAACTCAGTCCCCACCAGTTTTTACAGCTCGAAGTTATGGGGACTTACCTTCCTGACACTGGAACCCTGGGCTAGGTGGCCTGGTGTGGGGCTGGGACTCCTGATTCCTGAGATATCCCTCCCAAATTTGTATCCACCACACTTGAGTGTGGGACCAATCCGTTCACTGTGTCCTACTTGGATAGATGTGGTTTCTTTAATTCTGTAGTTGTCAGACTTTCATTCAACTCAATTTCTACTGGTTCTGAGTGATGGTTGTTCTATAGTTGTAATTTTGATGTAGTTGTGTGAAGAGGTGAGCCGTGTTTACCTACACCTGTCTCTTGACAAGAAGTCTCTTAAGATTGGTTTTAGTAATCTTTGGACAAGGTGTCCGGATGACAGAAAAGGCAGTAAAAGAGGAAAAAAGATTATGGGTGACACCAAAGAAATCCAGAAAATGAAAAACACAAAAGTGAGTTTAAGGAAGACTGCTAGAGTAATCTGTTTCAAGCGGGAACTTTTTTTTTATCCTCACCTGAGGACTTTTTTTTGTTTGTTTTTTAGAGAGGGGGTGAGGAGTGAGAGACAGAAACATCAATGTGAGGTAGAAACATCAATTGACTACCTTCTCATATGTGCCCCAACCAGGGATCAAACCTGCAACCTGAGTATATGCCCTGACCAGGAATTGAACCTGCAAACTTTGAGTCTACAGGATGATGCTCCAACCAACTGAGCCACATCAGCCAGGGCTCAGGTGGGATTTTTTTTTAAGATTTTATTTTTTGAGTGAGGGGAACGTAGGGAGAGAGAGAGAAACATCAATGTGTGAGAGAAACATTGATCAGTAGCCTTCCACCCAAGCCCAGATTGGAGAATGAACTTGCAACCTGGGCATATGCCCTGACCAGGAATCAAGTTGGCAACCTTCAACTTTGCAGGAAAACTCCCAACCGAGCCACATTGGTCAAGGCCAAGTGGGAACTCTTTGGATCATCAATGTGAACCCTAGATCTAACTGCAATGTAATCCTATTTGCACACATTGAACATGCTTTAATTGGTCATTTGCCTTTAATCATTAGCATTGCATCTGTGTGTCACACCTGATGAATGCATACTCCTGTGAATCTCCCCTCTGGCTTTTTTACCTAGAGCTGTGCTGTCCAGTTATGAAACAGTTGAATTGTGGCTCCTGAGACCAAGGAGCCAAACTTTAAATATTAGCCAACTTGGATTTAAATTAACTGCATGTGGCTAGTGGCTGCTGTGTTGGCTAGCCCAAGTCTAGAGCCTGCTTCCCTGTGTGTGGTGTCCAGACCACCAGCACACATGCTGTCTGGGAATTTGTTAGAAATGCTGTACTTCTTTTCATTTTATTTTTTCAATTCATTTAATTCCATATTATTTTATATTGGTTTCAGGTGTACAGCAGAATGCTGATAATCATATACTTTAAAAAGTGTTCCCTTTGATATTTCCAGTACCCACCTGGCACCATAGTTATTAATATTATCAACTATATCCCCATGCTGTATGTTATATCCCCATGACTATTTTGTAACTACCAATTTGCATTTCTTAGTCCTTTCATCTCTTCTACCCAGTCCCCCATTCCCCCTCCCCTCTGGCAACCACCAGTCCACTCTGTGTCTGAGTCTGTTTCAATTTTGTTTACTCTAGATCCCACATATCAGTAAAATCAATAAGGTAATCATCTGTTTCCAACTTATTTTACTGAGTATAACACCTTTTAGGTCCATCCATGCTGTTCCAGATAGTAAGATTTTATTCTCTTTTATGGCCAAGTAATAGTCCATTGTACATGTGTAGCACAGCTTTTTAATCCACTCTTCTATTGGGCACTTGGGTTGCTTTCACAGCTTGTCTATTGTAAATAGGGGTGATATATTCTTTCAAATTAGTGTTTTGTGTTTTTTGGGATATATTCCCCAAAATGGTAATACTGGGTCATAACGCCATTTTTACTATTTTGAGGTATCTCCATACTGTTTTCCATAGTGGCTGCATCAATCCGCATTCCCACCAAAGGGTTCCCTTTTCTCCCTTCTCACCTGCATTTGTCATTTGTGTATTTACTGATGACTGCTATTCTGACTGAGAGAGAATATCCCATTGCAGTTTTAATTTGCATATCTCCGAGTTAGTAATGTTGAGCATCTTTTTATGTCTATTGGCCATCTCTATGTTCTCTTTAAGAAAATGTCTGTTCAGTTCCTCTGTTCATTTTTTAACTGGATTTTTTTCTGGTGTTCTGTATGTGTTTATTTTGTAAATTTTGTATATTAAACCTTTATCAAGAATATCATTGGCGAATTTCTCCCCGTTCAGTAGGTTGTCTTTCCATCACTGATGGTTTCCTTTGCTATGCAAAAACTTTTCATACTTCCAACTTTGTTCTTTATCAAGATTGCTTACATTATTCAGTCTTTGTGGTTCCATACACATTTTTGGGTTCTTTGTTCTAGTTGTGTGAAATATGCTATTTTTTTATAGGAATTGTGAGAAACCAGTATTTCTGACTCCATGTGGAATTCCTGAAATATCAGCAGTGTAACAAGATTGCCAGGTAATTCCTATGTGCATTGAAGCTTGGAAAGCACTTACCTAGAGTAGGTCTTACTTGAATACTCTGAAGTCCATAAAATTGTATAAAAATTTCAAGTGTACAAAATTTACTATGTATGCAAATATACCATGCATGCATGCACGTATACACATATACACATGAGAGAGTACCCCCAAACCTTTGAATTATCTTCTGGAGGGGGAGCCCCTTGTAGCACAGGCTTCCCCCAGTAGGTGAATGTTCTAGGAACCCATCTGTGTACCAGCTGGTGGTGTTGTGGAAGGCCGCATTGGATTTCAGTATCTTTGGAAGACTCTTTGTACACTTTCGCCCATTTCATGGTGGGTGATTTATGAGTACTCCTGCCCACTCTGCAGAGTGTTTGCATGACCCCCGTGCCCTACCCACCCTATTCACCCAATCTTGCCCTGAGTGACTTTTTTTTGTTGTTTCCCTGGGTGAAAAATGTCCTCAAAGGGAAACGTTTTGCCGATGTGGAAGAGGTTAAACAAAAAAGTTTAGTGCAGAAGCACTAAAAGACATCAATCAATGAATTCAAAACTGTTTTGAGCAGTGGAAAAAAAATCTCAATAAGTGTATTGCATCAAATGGAGAGTACTTTGAAGGTGACTACAGTTTAAACATATAAGACTAAATATACAATTTTTTATGAATATAAAATCCCCTCCATTTTGGGGGTTGTCCCCTTATATATACAGAAATTATACTTTTCCCTTTCCTTCGCCTTAGGGACTGTTCATATTTTTTCCCTCAGATTTTCCAAGGAATTTATGATCCAAAACTGAAGAATTTTTATCCTACAGAAACAAAGCCCTATAAAGCAGATTTCACTGAACAAAGAAAAAGCTTAAAGTTATCCTTTGCCATACAAGCACATTTTTCATTCCATGAAGGTCAGAATCCGGCCACCCTTGGCTCTGTATTTGTTCCACTGTGCTTTCATTTATGTGTGTGTGATAACTACATGGTATACTCTACTAGACTGTTTTTGTTTCAAAATACCACATATAGACATATCAATATAGGCTACAAGTTAATACAACATTTATATATATTCTATTTTGTAGGATACATACACACCTCCTTATTTCTTTGTGTAGAGTTGGCCACAAAATGCATTTCTGTGTAAATACAAGTTTGTGCTGCCTGGAATACTGGTGAAGGTTTAAGTACTAATGTACTATTGCAGCTGTTACCAATTTTTCGGTTGACTCAGGAATCAACCAGGAATCTTGTAAATTAGTATAATGGCAGTCTATCTACCACATGAAACCATGAATAAAAAGATAATCACATGAACTTAATTATTGAGCTTACTTTTCTATTAGTCAATAGTGCTGGTTTTACATTACAGTAAAATTGATAATCCTTTCTTTTAGCAAAAATATAGGAAATGATACCATATTGAGGATAAGATTGTGGTTGCTTTCAGGCTTTGTAAATTTGCCTTAGAGAAACTGCCATTTGTCAAAAACAAGAAAATGTCTCAGCATCTATGCTAAGGCAATGATTTACTTCAAGTTGCCCAAGTCCCTAGAGTTAGATGACAGGTTTCCAAGTCTAAAAATAATTTTAAGAATCCACCTAGAATCATTGTTTTCCCACTAGTGTTTAAGAACAGACACAACCTGGTAGTTGACTAATGTTGCCAAGAAAGTGAACTCATCACACAGAACTGCATTTCCCAGATGAGGGAAAACATAAGTTCAGCCTCACAAATGTCATTAACACTCCCACTCTGTGATATTCCTGGTAGGGTAGCTTTTCTCTACCCCATTCTTTCCCACTCTAGAAAGCACACTGGAAGGCAAGTGAATGGTGCTAGTACTTGAATCTAGTCTAATAGTCTATTAGTTATACACCTTAATACTCAATAATATTATTCTCATACTCACACCTGATCATGACTCACCTTTGCATCAGCACCATTTCTGAGGATCGTTCATTCGTTCCTTGTCTTCAGTCAGGGCTATGATTATCATTTGGCACTCAGTTTTAGATATTTATTTGATTTCTTAATATAACCAGTAGAAAGGAGTTTTAAAAATATTTATTATATTTGGTTTTAGAAATAATAGAAAATAAAAATTGGTACAATTATGCCACAGACCCTGGGAAAGGCATATTTATCTTTGCACACCAGAGAAGAGTTTTATGCAATGCTAGAAATGGAAACACCTAAGCAGTTGGTGGCAAAGGTTAATGCTGCTAAGAGGAGCCCTTGTAAATTTTTTAAGTTTTCTTCTCTGCTGTCATTTATTTTTGGGCAAATACCAGTCCAGTGGAAAGAGTTCTGAACATAAAAGGCACCTAGAGTAAAAATTAGACCTTAACTAATAAAA
This sequence comes from Phyllostomus hastatus, assembly GCF_019186645.2. Lineage (NCBI taxonomy): Eukaryota > Metazoa > Chordata > Mammalia > Chiroptera > Phyllostomidae > Phyllostomus > Phyllostomus hastatus. Next base: position 47,407,325 of record NW_025334041.1, read on the forward strand.
ATAGGTACACATGTTTACATCAAGAAAAAAGACCCCATAGATGCAACTCTCCTGCAAGACAATGATACTATAATGCAAAAGCCACTGCAGCTAAAAATTCTAAAAACAATTTCCTAAACCTGATATATAAGCTAGATAATGACAATCACTTTTGTGTTCATAAATCTGGAGATGTTTTATCATCATTTAAATAGGCATGAGTGCTATATTAATATATTAATAGGTCAGGGGTGCTCTAGTTATTTATCTATCATCAAGATTTGTTTTGTTGTATTTTCTCTTAAAATGCATTATTGTGTACTCCTTTCGTGGGTGTTAAAAATTCCTATTGCCCTTCAAGAATGTAGCAAAACCTAAAACTGCTACTTTAAATCTCTTTTTAAATTATAAAGCCAGTAACAGTGACATTTTATTATGACTTAAGCACCTGAAATATATTGTGACCAATTTATATTCTCTGAGCTAGAATTAGGATCCTCAGGATTTGTATATGTGTATAAACACTGCAAATTAAGCTAATAAAAACTTGAAAAAATACAAATAATCTTTTACTACAAAGATCCAAAATCCACTATGGGTCTGTACTAAGAGAAAGGTGAGTAGGAAGCCAGCAAACCCTTGTCTAAACTCTGTAATCTGGGGGCAAAGGACTCAGCGGAGCCAGGTGGTATTGAGCTGGGTCTGGTTCTTGATGCTGGTATCCATTTTCAGTACTTCTCGAATGGCCATGGTAGCATAAGTAGAAGGAGGAAGAGAAAAATCCATCTTCAGAGCTCTGTATTTGCCTTCTGTCAGGCAAGCGAGAAAAGAACAGTCAGAAAAGTAGGGCAGCCCCAGACTGATTGGGGCATAATTGAACAAAAGAATTGTGCTCTTTTCCCCAGGCTGCTTCTTCCCAGGGGGCCTTGGAGAATGAGCCAGGGAAATAAGAGGTCTGTGGAACCATCGTAAAAAGGGCAGATGACAGAATACCACAGGAGAGAAATGCAAGTAAAATAAAAAAAAAAAAAAATTGGAGCACAGGGTGAAGACAGATAAAAGAATGGCACAAGAATTTGACAATGACAATGTAAATTTAATGTTTTAGACTCTCTTCCTGGATTTTCATTTACCTTTGCTAATTGTCTATGGGGATGGGGAGGAAACATTTAATCACCTAAAATCAAAGTCTTCTCTGTCACTCATTTCCAGTGGATTTACTGTTTTAATCACTGACCTCCAGCTATAATCACAAAACTGAGATGACAAAACACAAAACAGAAATTACAGAGTGGGTGGGAAGTGGTGGTAGTTAGAAGAGATTTTCAAAAAATGTTTTTGTATGGGAAATATGTCCAAGTTGACACAGACCTGAAGGCTGAGCAAACTTACCAGAAGCAAAAACTGGTGGTGGTTTCCCTTCTAGGTTGTCCACGTCTGTGTTGAAGAGTGGAATTTTAGGGTCGTCATATGCAACAACTTCCCTTTAAAACATGTAAGTAAAGAAAAGTGTAAATGTGAACTTCCATAAAAGGTCACTCAGCGCCATGTGTTTAGCAAGGAAAATACACAGGCCTATTGCAGACTTCAGTGGAACTATTCAGTAACAGACCAGGGGTGGATTTCATATAGAAATATTGCCTTCATATTATTATATAGCACAGTGACAGATGGTGCTGGCCGATGTAAAATTTATTTCTTGATTTGAAAAATACCCAAAGTAGCAGTAATAGTACTAGTAATAACAACACTTATATACCAGGTTGTAGGCACTGAAATATATATATGTGGTGAAAAAGCATAAATCTCACATAATCATTCAAGTCTATTTCATTCTGGACTGTTACTCACCAGCTGACATTCTGAGGACGAATAATGATCTTTCGGTAGGCCCCTGATAAGGAATAATCTCGAATTTTGTGTCTCATGTTGTCAATATCAAGGTTGTCTGCTGTGAGCATTTCCCTGTAGGCTTCACTAACTAATAAAAAATACAGAAAGTTAGCTGGGATGTAACATGTCAGCAAGCTACCTTGAACTAGACTACAAATAGAGTAATATGTTAATTCCGTTGGATTGCCCTAACAAAATTAGTCATGCTAATTTACAATCCAGCCTAGTCTCTGGAATCAAAATTCGTGACTTACTAACTAGGACTAGGTGCCTCCAACTTAGGTTTGGCTGACTTGTAAGTTATCTTTGCAACCAGCCATAGTATCTGGGGTATAAGGTTCCCAAGCTAGTTACAAAAGGACATTTCATCGGAAGTTACTAAACCACATTTATAGGTGCTCAGAGATGAAAGAGACCACATACTTAAGCCTCAAACTCTTTCTGGCACAAGGTAGTTATAAATAAATGTATAGAGAAAAGAGACCTGGGAAAACCATCTGATTCACCCTGGCAGCACTTGATGTGGAACCCCCTTCCTCACACCTGAGAGATATAGTCCTCCAGCCTGTACTTGCACACTAATATTTAAAGGGAACTACTTTGTTGTGAGGTATGCAATTAGAAAGTTTTCCTGTCCCAAGCTGAAATGTGCTTCCTGTAGCTTGTTGACTGCTCTGAAACAGCAGAATAACTGTCCACTTCCACATGTGTTAACTATGAGACCTTTAAGCCTTATCTTCTCTAGGCCAAAAAATGACTTCAACTGTCCCTCCTTTGACATTTCTGCATTCCCCACTAAATTCCCTTATTGTCTTGAGGCAACAGGCCTCTGTGCAATAGTAATTCCAGATATTTTTTTAAATTGAATTTAAAACCACACAGGTTTAAGTGTACAACTCAAAACATCATCTGCACACTGCATTGTGTGCCCATTGCCCCCTCCTTTGCCCACCTCGCCCTATTCCCTACCCTCTTTTCTCTCTGGGTATCACCACACTCTTGTCTACATCTATGTGTTATATGTATAGGCTAAACCAAAAAGTTCATTTCATTTTTTCTGTACAAAGGCTCTAGTAGTGCTTAGTTGTCTTTAACTTACAAACAATTTTGTTAGACTATTGTAACAGCTGTCATATCAGCATGCATTAAAAAACATCAAAGTTGGTGAATTTTTATGCAGCCATTTTAATACTGAAGATAGAAGATAAGCAACATTTTTGGCATACTATGCTTTATTATTTCAAGAAAGGTAAAAATGCAACTGAAACATAAAAAAAAAATTATGCAGTGTATGGAGAAGGTGCTGTGACTTATCGAACATGTCAAAAGTGGTTTGCAAAGTTTCTTGGTACTATTGACATTTTGGCCAATACTTCTTTGCTGTGGGGCTGTCTTATGCATTGGAAGACGCTTAGCAGCACCCGTGGCCTCTACCCAGTAGAAACCAATAGTGGGAAAAAGCCAACATACTCAAAATATCCAAATCAATAAAGTCTACTGGTGAAAATGAAAAATGAGTCTTTTATTTTACAGAAAAAACTAAACGGACTTTGGAGACAATCCAATATACGGGGTTTTTTATCCTGCTCAATCCTTTTACCTTCTTTCATGCAGAGTCCCCCAACTCTACATCCTTTTTATGCAGACTATGATCAAACTGAGGCTTTTCTATCTATACATTTGATTTTTGAGCATAAATGTAAGAATTTACATTTAACCATATTTCAATGATCTCTGCAGTTCTTTTTAAATATTCATTTTTCATATAATTAATTTGGGTTACAATATTTGCAAATATGATAAAGAGATTTCTTTAGTCAAGGTATTCATAAAAAATGTTGGGTGCACCAGGATCAAGGAAAGACTCCCTAACAACATACTTACCAGGACAACCCCTAAATCAAGCTGTGTGACACCAGTGTGGTAGGCAGTCAGACAGGCACTAGCAGAGCAAGAACGGTAGGCCAGGTAAGAAAGGTCACCAGGACTTGGAAAGCCCCAGGTGCCTCTAAACGAACAATGTAGGGTGGGCCCTTGCTAGCATATCACTCCCCCTAGCATATCACTGGTGATGCAGTTTAGACCCCAAGACTTTTCATATCGCTGGCCATGCAATCTGGATTCTCCTCTGACCTCTGCATGTTGCTAGTCACGTATCAGACTCCCTTAGAGGAGGAACAAATAGAGTCCTGACAGGACCACTCCCTTAAGCATTAAGCCCTTAGGACAATGAAGTTCTAGTAAGCATCAAATAATCTTAGGAACAAGTCCAGGACTTCTGGCCAAGATGGATGTATAAGTAGGCATGCTTTCCCTCTGAACACAACAATAAGAAGGATAACAACCAATCTAAAACCAAAAAACAACCAGAACTGCCAGAAAATCGAACTATATGGAAGTCCAATGAACAAGGATTTAAAGAAAAAACATTCATCCAGATGGGAAGGAAGGGCACAGACAGGCAGCCTGGGTAGAGAGGATGTGCAGCAAGGCAACGGCCAGAAGAACAGGCAGTCCCATATTCACATGTGGCAGATAAAAACTGGGAGGGACAACCAGGGAGTAAGCAATCCCAGCCCCAGGCCCGACCACACAGCCCAGGGTTTCAGCACCAGGATATAAAGCCTCATAACCTCTGGCTGTAAAAACCAGTGGAGGTTATGGTGGCATAACAAGTGTCGGTCTCACAGGAGAATCTGTTTAAAGGGCCTGCAGGGTCCTAGAACGTACACACACCCACCCACTTGGGGAATCAGCACCAGGGCAGCAGCTGGAAGGGCGCCAGTAGCTTATGGGAAGTGGGGGAAATGACTGAAAATGCGGAGAGAGCAGAGCTCTCTGACCCCTCCCTCAAATGCAGCGCCACAAAGTGGCGAGGCAGGTTGCCTCACCCTGGTGAATACCTTAGGCTCTGTCCCTTACAACATTAACAGGTATACTGACTCTGGGAATTAAAACAGCTCTACCAAATACACAGAAGCACAGGGAGGCTGCCAAATCGAGGAGACAAAGAAGTATGGCCCAAATGAAAGAACAGATCAAAACTCCAGAAAAAGAACTAAGTGACAAAGAAATAGCCAACTTATCAGATGCAGAGTTCAAAACACTGGTTATCAGGATGCTCACCGAAATGGATGAGTAAGGTTGCAAAATGGAGGAAAAAGTGGAGACTATGCAAAGTAAAATAAAACAAAATGTACAGGGAACCAACAGTGAAGGGAAGGAAGCTGGGGTTCATATCAATGACTTGGGACAAAAGGAAGAAATAAACATTCACCTGGGACAGAATGAAGAAACAAAAATTCAAAAAAATGAGGAGGCTTAGGAACCTCCAGGACAACTTTAAACGTTCCAACATCCGAAACATAGGGATGCCAGAAGGAGAAGAACAAGAGCAAGAAATTGAAAACTTATTTGAACAAATAATGAAGGACAACTTCCCCAATCTGGCAAAGAAAACAGACTTCTAAGAAGTCCAGGAAACTCAGAGAGTCCCAAAGAAGTTGGACCCAAGGAGGAATACACCAAGGCACATCATAATTACATTACCCAAGATGAAAGAGAAGGAAAGAATCCTAAAAGCTGCAAGAGAAATGGAGATAATTACCTACAAAGGAGTTCCCATCAGACTGTCAGCTGATTTCTCAAAAGAGACCTTACAGGCAAGAAGGGGCTGGAAAGAAGTATTCCAAGTCATGAAAGGCAAGGACCTACATCCAAGATTGCTCTATCCAGCAAAGTTATCATTTAGAATGGAAGGACAGATAAAGTGCTTCCCAGATAAGGTCAAGTTAAAGGAGTTCATCATGACCAAGCCCTTATTGTATGAAATGTTAAAGGGACTTACCTAAAAAAATCTAAGATCAAATCTATAAACAGTAAAATGACAACATACTCACAACTATCAATAACTGAACCTAAAAAAAACAAAACCAAAACCAAAACCAAAGTAAGCAAACAACTACAACAGGAACAGAATCATAGAAATGGAGATCACATGGAGAGTTATCAGTGGGGAGGGGGAGACAGGCGGGAATGGGGGAAAAGGTACAGGGAATAAAAAGCATAAATGGTAGATACAAAATAGGGAGAAATTAAGAATAGTATAGGAAATGAAAAAGCCAAGGAACTTCCATGCACAACCAATGGACATGAACTAAGGGTGGGTAGATTGCTGGAAGGAATGCAGGTACTGGGCAGAAGGGACAAAGGAGAAAAAATGGGACAAGAGTAATAGCATAGTCAATAAAATATACTTAATTTAAAAAATACTCTCAAAAGGAAATATAAGGAACAAAGCCTCAGGTCCGTTGACCATAGAGATAAAGTTTTGGTCATACCAAAGAGATATGACATACCAGACATAACAGAGATAACATCTAGGCCTGTTTTTTAGCTCCATGCTCAGAAAATCAGCAAGGCCAACTAGAGCAACACCATGGCTGACATCAGACCAGCTGTGATGATTCTTGACCCCTTGCCCTGGTGCCAATCAATCAGTAGAGACCATGACCCCATGGAGACACCTGGAAAGCTGATGAATGTTCTGTTGAGATACTCCCGTGGGAACTCCCTTAAGATGCCCAGCTTCAAAAAGCAGATTAAAACCTTCAGGATGTAGGGCCCAGCCCACTTCTTTCCCCAGGGTGGCTCTCTTTCTCTCTCTCTCTGGAGCACGTCTGCACCTTTCCTTTTTCCTTCCCCCAAGCGCGTTTTCTCTTTTTCCTAAGTTCCAAGGGCCAGTCTTTGCCTGTTAACTTGTTTCCTGAGTCCATGCAACCCAGCTGGCTCACTTCGGCAGGGCTCAATTCTTCTACTTCTGTGACTTTCTAAATAAACTTTTGTTCATATTTGAGTCTTGACTCTGAATTCTTTCATAGCCAGAACTTAGGTACTGAGGTTGCTGAACCGAGGTCCCATCGCCAGTAACATTTGGTGCTATTTTGCTGCTAAACAAGTGTGCATGTTATGAATCTACAGGCCTGGATCACCACCCATGCAGTCTGTGAGCTCATGTTTTGGCTGCAAGGTTTTCATGAATGGCTCTGTGAGAGGCTGTGCTGAATTTGTTTTAATTGGTACTAGTCCACGTTTCTGATCCTAAGAGGTACAAGATAAAAGAAAAGAATGTTTCCTTTTTTTCTCTTAGAAAGAGGGCAAATGTGGCTAGGAGCATCTAATTGCCTTCATTTGTACTAGTCCTCCATACTGGTCTCCTCAGTTCCTTACTGTGCCACCAACTCTGCACAGGCAGACAAAACCTGTCCCTTATCTACCTCTCTCATGCATTCTCCCCTTCTCTTCTCTCCTCCTGTCTGACTTCTCAGCAAAGTTGACCTTGCACAAGTACTAAGAGCACAGCAACTCATAAGTTAATCAACAGGTAAATGGCAGATTACCATTTAACTCTTTTATAAGTATTTGCTAATCGAGTGTTAATGTGAATTATTTCATTATTTGTAAAATTTCAAGGAATATAACATTGATAAGTAAAATAATTCTGGCCTCTTGAGAAAAAGGATGTCTTAACAGGAAGACCCCTCCCACAGCCCAGCCTTGGCCAAGGTGACCTCCACTGTCAGTGTCACTAAGTTGGTCTCATGCTCAGAGCTGCTTTCTTTTTAAAAAATTCTGGATCCTTGAACAGTAAAAGCTCCAGTTTCCCCCTATCCTCACCAATGGCATCCGTGAAGGTAACAGAAGTAATTTTTAACAGGCTCTGGGGAATGGGAAATATCCTAACTTTTTAGTTGATAAACTTCTGTGCTTGTTGACTTTTAAAACACAATGAGAAGGTAGTACTTAGATGGCAAAAAAGGTTAAAAAAAAGTCAAGCCATCCATTCGCTTTCTCAAGGAATCTTTCCAAACCCTCTCAATCCTTAGTAAGAACCAGTACTTTTCAAAAATTTAAATAACCCAATAATAACAATAACACCAACACCACCGTGTTTCTTAATTTACATCACCCATCCAAGTGCACACCCCTCTGGGAGACTCCTACAAGTCAACATAATTTATGTATGTTTGACATAAGCATTTTTCAAATCTGATGGATAGCAGAGTTCTAAAAATCTATTTAAAAATACTTTTTTTTTCTTTCCCTAGGCTGCCAGTGACTTAGGTTAGACTTTGCCTTATATCCCCTCACACAGCCTTAATTATGTAGACTTTGTTTATCTGTTTCCCCATATAGGGAACTTACTTTTATGCTTTGGGTAGATAACATCAAAACCAGGCAAGGGCATTACCACATCATGGATGGAGTAACTGTTAACATCTTCTTCCTCAATATAGGTGGCTGTGGCTAAAAATTCACAAATGAATAAAATAAGAAAATAGGCAATATTTTCATGAACTCAATCTTCTAAAATTATACATATCTAAGCAATCAGAAGTGCAAGATGGTATAGTTCTGTGGCCTACAAAGCTTAAAGAAATTAAGTTGCAATATATACCATTCTTCTTTCTACTTTACCCAAGAAACAAAAATCACAGATTTACAAAAAGTACAAACTTAAAACTTAATTTTCAGCTGTTCCTCATTTTCTGGGAATGCTTGCTTTTGACAATCAGTTCCATTTTCTTATTAAACAACACTATAAAATACTATTTGGAAAGCTATCACAAATTAATACATTTTACTAAAAGAATAAACAATTAAAAAAACCAGTCTGTAGTTGGAGGATAAAATATGGTGGCTCACAGGACATGAAAATACACTGGGTGTGATCAATATTGGGTGAGGAAAAGAACACTTAAAATTTTTTTAAACAAAACTCATGTTTTATTTATGTTGAAATAGATTATATAAATTGGCTTTCTTCACAAAGAACAGCAATATTTTCTGTATTTTTCCCAGAAAACCAGAAAGCACATTTCTGTAGGTTTTCCAGGTTTTGCTTACAAATCAGGAAGAGGCAGTAGATACAGTCATGGAAAAAGACAGAAAGAACAGACTAATCAGTTGTCAGACCCGCAGCCTCTGGTCCTGTCTTGACCAGGAAAGATGAAATGTCCAACATACACCCACCAAAAAGCCTATGAGGACAGAGGCTCCGCAAAGGCATGGAAACAGCAATGACCAGATGTGGAACAACAATGGCAGGTTCCTCCATTCAACCTTTAACATAAGTTGTTCCTTTAAGATCACTGAATAAAAAGATAAAAATTAACACCAAAACCTTCGTTTGGCAGGCTCACATGTTCCTTTCACTGTCTGGTAATTCCCTTAACTTTCATTACAGATTTTTAACAGCATACTTAAAACTTCTGCTATTCAAAGGTCAGTCATGAGCTTCATTGTAAAATTTTATAAAATTGTATTCCTTCCTCTCACACTTTCTCAAAATCTATTTCTTCAAAGAACTGACAACTCAACACCCAACAGCTGGATCCACAGTGTTAACACACGTTACGTCTAATGACTTAACTAAAACAATTCCAAAGTGCCATCAGCAGAGATCACGCAGAAGTATAACAGGGCACTTTCAATGCTGTCTCCTGGAAGAACAGCTAGTTCTCCAAAGCATGAAGAGTTCAAACAGGGCCATTTAAACAGGCAGATTATCAATGGTGAATGTACTCAGGACAGTCAGTCAGTTATTTGACAGTTTATGGTATGATTAAGGGGCCTACATACACCTTACAGCTTTTCTATGTTTTCAAATTTCTTACAGATTTTTTTCAATATAAAATATAAGAGCCTATTTTAAAAGTCTCTCAGGTACTGTCAATGGTTTCTGAAGTTATCTGCAGGAAGCTCTTGGTTGTATGGAATTTGATATGTGTGTCTGCTGTTGGTGGAAATTAGGTTCTCCCATGGTTGTTACTATCACGAGAAAAGCAGTCCAAGGAACCCACACATGGGAGACTGTGGTGGAGCATGATTTATTTGTGTGGGGATAAATAAATAAGGCAACCCAGCTGCCCCGTGGGTTTTTCCCATGCCCCATTTCCCTCTGTCTCACCATGGAAAAAGTTCAACCAGGTCCTCAGCAAGGCCAAGACAAAAGCCAGTGTCCAGAGTTTTTGTTTCATATAAAAGCTTAGTCTTTTGGAGCCTACAGGTGGCTGCTAAGTGGTCTCAGTCCCCATCCAGGTAGCTTAGCTGCTTCAGTGGCAAGAGTCCATGTTGCTGCTGGCCATGTGGCTGCTATGGTTATATGGCTATAGAGAGTGTGACAGCACATCACTGGGTAGGCAAGAGAGACAGCTGAGTCCTTTTTGCACCCATACCATCTAATGCAGGCCTGGCAGCTGCTAGACCCACATGGTCACATGTTCCCGGGCAAGAGCGCATAAAAACAAGTGGGCCAGTGCATCACTGTGTGGGCAAGAGCAAGCAAGCTCTGTATTAAAGGGCAGTCCAGTCCAGCATCTGGCTAGCTCAGCCTGTGTTTTCTGCTGCAGTCCATTTCAGGCTCCCTCCTGAAGACTGCCTTTGGAGTGGCATGGCCACAGGCCACGTGGCTGCTAGGACCACATGACCATGAAGAGAACAGGTGAGTGTGCCATGTCAGTGTGTGTCACAGCAAGAAAGAGCTTTGTTTCCCTAGGGTTATATCCAGGAGCTTCGGTTTGAGATGGACCAGGTACTTTCCTAAAAAGACCAACTTCCCAAGTTTCCATGGGCTTCAGATGGGTCTATACCGTTACTGACAGGACTTCATGGTCCAGCACTTCCCCTTACACACCCCCTGCCCCCAAATCTAGTACCAGAGGCGAGGAGGTCAATGACTAGTTCCCTTTGCTTTCTTTCCTTTATCAATATCTACCTAAGGACCAATAGTAACATGTCCACCATGAAATCCAAATCATGTTTTTTTATCAAAATTTATGTTATAAGTTATTGGACCTTTGGTCTGTCAAGGCATTCCTCAGGTATGCTTGGGGACACTTTCACCCATTTTCATAGCATTCATTCTCAGTCTTCATCACAGGAAGAATACATAGGACCTTCAATGATGCATAAACATTAGGAAAAACTTGATGTTTGGCAGGCAGAGGACTTCATTCATATATAAATGGTGGATGGAAGCTCTATATCTTTCCCTGTGTGTTTCCACTTAATTCTCCAACAGTGCACTGCAGCTGAGTATATCAAAATTGGGCAAGTTGCTTCTGTACGGGTCAGCATGGTGCTCCTCCAATGTATTGCATTTGAGCTCTCCCATGACAGAAGGAACCAGAGATAAGCATTTAAGAGTTCTGAAGTACTGTTCTGATAATGTGTCTTTCAGTTCCTGAATAATGTGTTTCACTGTTGGAACACTTAGAACTTCTTTACAGTAACTCTAAGAGTTCAGCTGAGATTCCAGGTTCCCTTGATGAGCTTTGCAGAATTTTCCAGGGAACTTCATCTGAATATCAAGTTTGGCCGCCAAACTTGTGGCTTCCTCAAACCAAAATTCTTGATAAACTTCAGTATTTTCTATCACTTCATTGAATTAATGCAGCACAGCAGTCAAGCTACTGGCTGCAAAGAAGACATGGGAAATTTGCCGCTGGAGATTTTTTCTAAAAGCTCTTGTAAAGACAGAACACTTTTAAGAATGACAATGGTAATGATGAAACAAAAATCTGTTATTGCACTACAGAGTACAAATGTTTGGCCCGTTAAATAATTATTCCATCAAATATAGTGTCACTATTTATATCATCTATCATAAAACAAGTGCTTGTAGAAGGTCCACTAAAAATTTCAAAAGCATCATGGCTGCCTGTCCACTGAGAATGGTAAATTTCCTTTAGTTCTTTACCCCTTTCTCAATTGTTCTGATAGAGGACAGAAAATACACTGTCAAGCTCTAAAAACAGTTGTGGGAGCTGACAGAAAAAAAAAACCAAATTTCCTCAATTGTTCCTAATTCAACAGACACTCACACAAGTAACAATTTTGCCAACCACACATTTAAGGCACAGGGAGAGCAGATGTGTAGACAGCTTGGGGATATTTCTCTAAGTCTAGAAGCAACAACAGTCATTTTTGAAGAAAATCCACGGGACACAATGTAAGCCTGGGCATGACAATACTCCATGTTTAACCTCCTCTTCTCAGTTATCATAGTGTGAAACTTCACAGCCAAAATTTCAGCATCAGCTTCACCAGATGTGAAGCCCAAAAATTCCTCTCTCAGGTTATAAGATTTGTCAACAAACCTCACCATCATGGGTAGGTGCTCTTCCCCGTTTATGTCCACTGTGTTGTCAGTGATAACTGAAAAGAAGTGAGTGTCCCTCACTTCCTTGGTGGTTTCTTCCCAAATGCAGCTCTCACAGATCTCTAGATTCTGTTTCTGTTGTGGTTTTTAAAATAGATTTTTAAAATGTATTTTTAGAGAGAGGGGAAGGGAGAGAGAGGGGGAAACATCATTGTGTGGTTGCCTCTTGCATGCCCCCTACTGGGGACCTGGCCCACAACCCAGGCATATACCCTGACTGGGAATTGAAGCAGTGACTCTTTGGTTCACAGTCCAGCACTCAGTCTACTGTGCCACACCAGCCAGGGCTCTGTTGTGTTTTTGAATAGAAAAATATGTTGACAGCTGTTGTCTCAAAGCACTTTCTCTGAACCTCTTCACCAGAATTTTTCTGGCACTCCAGCAATACTTCAAAGTTATCAGCCCATCAGTTTCATGTCCATCTAGAGGTATTTTTTGTTTTCCCATAAGAATCAACATTTTGAATAAAGATTTTAAGTATTCTTTGTTTTCCTTCTTTTCAAGGGCTAAATGTCTTCATCCTGTTCTCTACTCCTTTCTTCTGCACTGGAATTCTGAGCAATGCTGTTATTCATTTCTTTATGTTTTTGTTCCTGTTCAGAAGTTTCGTCAACAACTATTTTATTCATTTTCTGTGTGGATTGGTCAAATGACTGGTAAGATCAAATGTTGTTGGTATTGGATTATCTTGAAGAACTGTCTATGAGAACGAGTTCTACAGATCATAGAGGTCTCAGGGTGTTTGGCACATAATTGATCATGTTTATTTAGTTGATCAGGTGTTTCATACTCTACGGCTGCTCTCTCATAATTTCCCTCCCACTTCTGACATCTGGTTGGATCCTGAAAGAACCATAAGAAGGCCAGATCTGACTGCATGCTCTTCTGTGTGCAGTCAGGGGCAGCACAGAAACTTGGCACCTTCATGGGCAGCAGGCCAGCCCAGAGCTCCCTTTCCTGCCTCCCTGGGGCAGCCCGCCCACCTGTTGGGGCCAGCTCAGCAGGACCAGCACACTGGGAGGAAAAATGTTAAATCAGGAAAAAAATAATTCAGGGAATTCAACAGGCACACCTGCAGACGAACAGGCTGTCTTTAGGATAGTAAAGGGCAGTCAGGTATTCTAGAAGAACATGGACTGTGGAAACAGACAGACTGATACTGAATCCCAGGCTTTTCTTTTTTGAACTACCTGTGGAACCCTGGGCAAGTGACTAAACCTCATCTGAAGAACGAAGAGAATGCCTGGCAGTAATAAATATTGTGAGCTTTAGACATGGAGATATAGGTAAAGGGCTTAGCACAAGGGCAGTGCACAGTAATGGCTCAACAGCAAATGGGATTGCCTGGGTGTCTGAGGCACAGAGTGTGCACTAAATGTCCATGTAGGGGTGTCTAACCCGCAGCCCACAGGCCACATGCGGCCCAGGTTGGCTATGAATGCAGCCCAACACAAAATTATAAATTTAGTTAAAACCTTTTTTTGCTCATCAGTTTTTGTTAGTGTTTGTGTACTTAATGCGTGGCCCAAGACAACTCTTCTTTTTCCAGCGTGGCCCAGGGACACCAAAAGGTTGGACACCTCTTAGATCACGGCCCACACATACAGTGAGCTCCAGTCTGGAGTTAAGAAACTTCTTAAAACTGGCCCACAGCCCAGAGGCTGAAGTTCATCCAAAAGCGCAGAGAAGTATTTGCTAGATTCAGATTAAAGCTTGGAATGGGATTTTAAGTAACATTTAGTCCAAATCTTATTCCAGCTGAAAAAAAGGAAAGGCAGGTGCTTACTCAAATCAGAGGTATATTTTTCATTAAAGACACAGATCCACACAGTCCATGTGAGCTGACAGTGTCTTTCCATTTCAAACTTACCAGATATCTCTCCATCTTAATTAGCAGTCAGGCTCAATTTTTAAGAACTGGGATCAAATAACTAGACTCTTGTTTGACTGAATAATGACAATATCTGTCTTTTTACCTCCTTTGAGAACCAGATCCCCTGGAACAGGCTTCAGTCCATACTCTTCTATTCTCTTGCTTACCATGTTATTCCACACATAGCTTTGGTAGCTATGAATATACATTAAGCGATTATTTCTAGGAATCTGGGGGAAAGGGAACAAAAACAGGAAAGAAAAAAAAACACGTTCTAAGTATTTAAGTATGATACTTTCCAAGATATCTCACTTTAGTGGTGACCCTAGTATAAAAAACTCATACCTTAAATCTCCAATATGTAGCAACCAAGGTCAGAGATGGAACCTCTCACACTAAAGTGCTCAAGTGTATCCACAGTGCAAACATTCATGCAGATAAAGCAAACATTATAGAATTTATACTCTGAGTCAAAGACATAGACTTCAAACCCAAGGAATTTACACATCAATTATACAGCCAACAGTGCTTGCTCTTCCACAATTTTAAGTAAAGAGAAAACCTCAATGATTGAACAAACAACTAATTTCATGAAGAATCCTGCTTTTGGGGAAAAGTAAATAAAATAAGACTTAAGAGTTAAACCAGCCTTGGCTGGTGTGGCTGAGTAGACTGAGCGCCGGCCTGCAAACCAGTGGGTCACTGGTTTGATTCCCCATCAGGGCACGTGCCTGGGTTGCAGGGCAGGTTCCCAGTTGGGGGCACACGAGAGGCATCCACACACTGATGTCTCTCTCTCTTTCCTTCCCCTCCCCTCTCTCTAAAAATAAATAAAAGAATTTTTTTTAAAAAGAGTTAAACTTTAGTCTACTCTGGATTATAGCTATCCAAATACTAGTATAGGCGAAATGAAGAAACTAAAGCAAAATGCAATCACTTAGGCCGCTTATAGTGGAAGCTGCTTACTGAGGCAGGTTACAGTTCTGATGCTGGAGAATGATCAAGAAATGAACCCAATAGTGCATTCTGAGTTAGTATCTATTAAAGACAGTTAATTTAAATTAAATTTCCCTGTAGATGATATTTTCCACACTACAGCTCTTCTCATGCCCTCCATGTGAATTATGCTGACATTGCGGGCATCCTCCACCCACTCCCATGAACATTCAGGGTCTGAACAGAAGTCACTCAGGTAATACACCTCTTAGAGATCACCACAGGATCCTCATTTACCTTCTGCTCTTTCCAAATTTAGTAAAGTGTTAAAGATAAAATTTAAAAGCATTAAACCATCTTGAGTCATTTGCCTGACTTTACAAATTGCACTCACTATGCCAAATGCAGAGACTATATTCTTCATTCCATATTTTGAAAGTCCTCGAAGCAGCTGCCCTTCCACACACCTTTTGACAGGTAGTTTTCTGAGGGCAGCAGCTGGGTCTTTGGTCTTCGCCCATTCTTCCCTGCATTTAACCAAGTATCCCTTTTCAGCTGGAGGAGAGAAGAAGCTGTGGTTAAAAAATTTACCCAATAGACAGATGCGTATAACTTAAAATGCTTCATAGAGAACACAAATTAAAAAATGCTGCTTGTAAAAGCTTCTGCTGACCTGAGAACCACCACCAGAAAGTGAAAAGATGGGCAAGTTTATAGGACTAGACGCCTTTGTCATTACCCCAGGATTTAAAGCCAGTTACTGTTCACATCAACCCAGCTGATTCCACATACCACAAAACCTTGGTAGTTCTTTTTTCCTCCTCTTTTTCTATCGTGTTGTCAAATTTAATGGGTTACTTCCCTTAAAATTAAATAATTTTATCTCTTTTTAATTTGCAATTGAATAATTTCCAAAAGTGGGCATAACCATTTTGATGATATGTAGAGTAGTACTTAAATCCTTACTCATATTTTCATATAGTATAATTTCAGAAATAACTTCTGGAAAGTTTTACTGAAGTCTTCAAAGTAAAGATCCTCAACATGCTTTTGCCAAGTTTTTATATTCTATTAACAGTATGCTTTTAAATATTCACCACAAGTGAGCCCTGGCTGGTGTGGCT
Organism: Phyllostomus hastatus; assembly: GCF_019186645.2. Lineage (NCBI taxonomy): Eukaryota > Metazoa > Chordata > Mammalia > Chiroptera > Phyllostomidae > Phyllostomus > Phyllostomus hastatus. The sequence goes on from NW_025334041.1 coordinate 47,423,352, forward strand.
TAGTGGATTGAGCACTGGCCTGCAAACCAAAAGATCACTGGTTCGATTTCCAGGCAGGGCACATGCTTGGGTTATAGGCCAGGTCCTTGGTTGGGGGCATGTGAAAGGCAACTGATCGATGTTTCTCTCCCACATCTATGTTTCTCTTCGTCTGTCTCCCTTCCTTCCCCCTCTCTAAAAATCAAATCTTAAAAAAAAAAATAGTGAAATGTTTGGATTCCTATGTTTTCAGAGATTTAGTAGTATATGGAGAAAAAGAAATAAATTTATTCATTTGTGGATATATCAGATGAACTAAAAAGCTGAAAACAAGATAGAAATTATAAATCTCAAACATATATAAATCTTATGAAAAAGAAAAATATACTTTTTATTTTATATATTTTTTTAAAAATTCTTAAATAACTACCCTAATTTTCACACATATTTTTATTCATAGCAATTCCATGAATACCTAGCCATATATGCTATTTTTTTCATAACATGAATTTTATTCTCACCTCCAGAACGGGGTTTCAATATCAAATCCATGACTTCAGCCCAGGAATTTTGTAGTATAGCTCTAAAATTAAACAGCATTTAATTTAGTTAATTTTACATCAAGATGAATTCTATATGTAGAAATTTGTGGAGTCAATGTCATATTAACATTATATAATTGCTAAACTTAAAAGTAAACTGAGCCCTGATTGGTGTGGCTCAGTTAGTTGAGCACTGTCCCACAAAGCGAAGGGTCACCAGTTCAATTCCCAGTCAGGGCACGTGCCTGGGTTGTGTGTTTGGTTCCCAGTTGGGGTGTATACGAGAGGCAACCAATCAATGTTCCTTACTTACATCAATGTTTCTCTCCTCCTTCTCCCTCCCTCCCTCTCTCTCTAAAAAGAAATAAAATCTTTTTTTAACTCATAGTTTTTTTTTTAAGATTTTATTTATTTATTTTTAGAGAGGGAAGGGAGGGAGAAAGAGAGAGAGAGAGAGAGAGAAACATCAATGTGCGGTTGCTAGGGGTCATGGCCTGCAACCCAGGCATGTACCCTGACTGGGCATCGAACCTGCGACAGTTTGGTTCACAGCCCGAGCTCAATCCACTGAGCTACGCCAGCCAGGGCTAATAAAATCTTTTTTTTAAAAAAGCAGACTAATTGCTGGACTTCTGGCCAAGATGGAGACATAGGTAGATACACTGTGCCTCCTCACACAACCAAAAGAAGGACAACAACAATTTAAAAACAAAAAAAAAACTAGAACTGACAGAAAATCAAACTGTATGGAAGTCTGACAACCAAGGAGCTAAAGAAGACACACTCATTCAGACTGGTAGGAGGGGTGGAAATGGGCACCTAGAGAGGACTTGTGGTAGGGACCCAGCGCCAAATTGTGGAGTGGGTTGCTCAAGGCTGTAGCGGGCTAGCAAGGCTACGGTGCTTGCTGGTGGAGAAGGCAGTCCCATGTTCACATGCAGATAAACCAGGAGGAACATCTGGGGAGGGAGACAGACCAAGCAACCCAGAGTTTCAGTGCAGGGAAATAAAGCCTCAAACATCTGATTGAAAACACCTGTGGGGGTTGAGACAGCCGTGGGAGAAACTCCCAGCCTCACAGGACAGTTTTTTGGAGAGACCCACAGGATCCTAGAATGTACACAGACCCACCCACCAGGAATCAGCATCAGAAGGGCCCAATTTGCTTGTGAAAAGTGGGGTAAGTGACTGAAAGCCAGTAGAGAGCAGAGCAAGTGCCATTGTTTTCTCTCAGACCCCTTTCTTACATACAGCATCAGAATGCAGTGATGTGGGTTACCCCGCCTGGGTGAACACCTAAGGATGGTGCCCTTCCCACTAAGTAACAGACGTGTAAAGAAAAAAAAATGGCCCAAATGAAAGAACAGACCAAAGCTACATAAAAAATACAATTAAGCGACAAAGAGATAGTCAACCTACTAGATGCACAGTTCAAAACACTGGTGATCAGGATGATCACAGAATTGGTTGAATTTGGTCGCAAATTACATGAAAAAATGAAGGCAATGTTAAGTGAAATAAAAGAAAATGTACAGGGAACCAACAGTGAAGGGAAGGAAACTGGGACTCAAATCAATGATTTGGAGCAGAAGGAAGAAATAAACATTTGTCTGGGACAGAATGAAGAAACAAGAATTCAACAAAATGAGGAGAGGTTTAGGAACCTCCAGGACATCTTTAAACGTTCCAACGTCTGAATTATAGGGGTACCAGAAAAAGAAGAGGAACAGCAACAAGTGGAAAAGTTATCTGAATAAATAATAAAGGAGAACTTCCCCAATCTGGCAAAGGAAATAGACTTCCAGAAAGTCCAGGAAGCTCAGAGTCCCAAAGAAGTTGGACCCAAGGAGGAACACACCAAGGCACATCATAATTACATTACCCAAGATGAAAGAGAAGGAAAGAATCCTAAAAGCTGCAAGAGAAATGGAGACAGTTACCTACAAAGGAGTTCCCATCAGACTGTCAGCTGATTTCTCAAAAGAGACCTTACAGGCAAGAAGGGGCTGGAAAGAAGTATTCCAAGTCATGAAAGACAGGGACCTACATCCAAGATTGCTCTATCCAGCAAAGCTTTCATTTAGAATTCAAGGTCAGATAAAGTGCTTCTCAGATAAGGTCAAGTTAAAGGAGTTCATCATCACCAAGCCCTTATTATATGAAATGGTAAAGGGATTTACCTAAGAAGATAAAAAATACTAACAGTAAAATGACAGCAAACTCACAATTAACAACCACACCTAAAACAAAAATAAAAACTAAGCCAACAACTAGAATAGGAACAGAACCACAGAAATGGAGATCACATGGAGGAATATCAACAGGGGAGTGGGAGGGGGAGAGAGCAGGTAAAGGTACAGAGAATAAGTAGCATAGATGGTAGGTAGAAAATAGACAGGGGGAGGGTAAGAATAGTATAGGAAATATAGAAGCCAAAAAACTTACATGTAGGACCCATAGACATGAACTAAAGGGGAGGAATTTGGGTGGGAGGGGATGTGGAGGGTGGAAGGGAGTGAAGGGGGAAATGGGACAACTGTAATAGTATAATCAATAAAATGTATTTTAAAAAGACACAACTAAATCAAGAATAAAAATATGTTAAAGTGATTTTCTTTGTCCAGTGTCAACATATCTGGTAGAGTTACTGACAGTACTCCGGCGATGGCAGGTAAAAGAGAAGGACTTATAAAATTAACAGAAGACGATGCAACTGCCGCCCAAAACTCATGTTTGATGAAATATCATTGCAGAATACATCAAGAAAATTTTACATAGCACAAAAGCTTTAAAAATGGATGCCATGCAAATCATCAAGACTGTGAATTTCGTAAGAACCAAGGGATTGAACCATTGCTAATTCCAGGAATTCCTTAAAAATATTGATGCTGACTATGGTGACACTGTTTACTTTTCGGAAGTAAGATGGCTAAGTCAAAGCCAAAAGTTGAAAAGATTCTATGATTTGCAACATGTTATCAAGCTGTTTATGGTATCAAAAAATAAATTTGTGTTCGAACTTGATGATAAAAACTGGCTTACAGATTTAGCATTTTCAGTGGGTTTAACTGCTCATTTAAATGAGTTAAACATGTGTCTTCAAGGTGAAAACCAACTTATCAATACCATGTTTCAAACCATAACAGTGATCCAAATGAAACTGAAATTATGGCAAGCTCAAATTAAGGCAAACAATTTTGTGCATTTTGACACACTGGCTAAACACAGTCCTCTGAACTGTGAAAAATATGCAGCCTTGCTTTTTGATTTGATACAAGAATTTGAAAATAGATTTTAAGATTTCCAGGAAAATATTTTGCTATATTTGTGACTCCATTTTCAGTCCACATAAATGTGTTACCTGCCAATTTTCAAATGGAATGCATAGAGCTGCAATCTGACATTCAGCTTAAAGAAAAATTTGATTGTGTCACTTTACTGGACTTTTATAAGTCCTATCTTCCCAGAAACAAATATACCTTGCCTCACAATCACACCTTATTCATGCCACTGCTATTTGGCAGCACCTACAATTACGAACAACTATTTTCAAGAGTGAAACACATTAAGAGTAAAATTAGAACCAAAATATCTGATGAGCACCTTGAGAACTCACTGAGAATCAGAACTACTTCTATCAAACCAGAATCTGATGCACTAGTTTCTCAAATACAATGTCAAACATCCATTAGTTTTATGTTGTCCTCTTTTCTTTTACTTTTATAATAAAAATATATTTTAAAAATCAATGATGCTTTATTACTTAGATATGTACATTATTAATGATCACAACTTGGGAACAGCTTGACGATTTTCAAAGATTATCGAAAGGGCTGTATAATTAGGGTTATTATGTGAAGATATTTTGCTTGTCTGTGGTAGTGGATATCACAAAAATTATGCATGGACCTTTTTTTGATGATCAGTTTTCATTAGTGTTTGTGTATTCAATGTGTGGCCCAAGACACCTCTTCTTCCCATGTGCCCAGAGACACCAAAAGGTTGGATGCCCCCATGTAGAACATCTTTTTGTGTGCATTTGGCTATTAGTCTATGCGCTTTGCAGAAATGTCTATTCAGTTCCCTTGCCTGTTTTTAGATTGGGTTTTTGTCTTTTAGCTTTTAAGTTTTAAGAGTTCTTTAAATATTTTGGATACAAGTCATTCTTTCATCTTTAATCTATAAACTGAGGGCTTGTTTTTTCCAGCTAACAGTGGGCTGCTTTGAAACTAGGGAATATTCTAATGTGAAAATTGTTGGTTTGGAATTCTGAATGAGTTGTATGTTTAAGGCATGCTATGCAATTTTTTTTCCTGGATATATCTGATCTTTTTTCATTGACTATTTTACATTATCTTTGGAGTACAAATCTACAGGATACCATGGCTGTTCTTCCAAATTAGTTCCAATTCAAAGGTTAAAACAGCCTCCCCTTAGATATTCTGTCCTATAATACATTAGCATCCTCACTATCTTTATTAACACCCTCTCATCATTATCAAGATTGAAAACATTATCTTTTATTATCTAATTATTATTGATTATAAATTTTCTTCTGGGCAATAATTTTCTCTCTTGTTAGTATGCTTTAATTTTAAAGTATTACTTTCCACTATGGAGCACTAACTATATTCCAGGCATAGAAACAGGTGCTGCAGAGACATCACCTCACTTCAATTTACCACCTTGTGAGGTCAAATCTGTTTGCTGATGAGTAATCTGAGGCTCAGAACTTTATTGACTGAAGTTTAACCTTCACAGCACTGAAACACTATATGACAGATTTTAACCATTTTGTGCTTTAAAAATTACATGAAAAATGGAACTCATGTAGTCAGCTGGTAGAAGTCAGGAAAATTCATTTCCCAGGACTATAGCTCACCAACTAGTGAGCTCTGCAGACCTCCCTGAGCCTAAATTTCATCTTTGCTAAAACACAAGGAAGAACACAAACTAAGTAATTTCTCATATCACTTCCAATTCCTAACTCCACAATCCCAACTCCCATGTGAATAATAACTTCATGCAGCACAGTCTCTGCTGGACAGCAGTATAGCATAAGTAGGGTTATGAATCCAAGTACTTACCAATGGAATTCCCACCTAGCTAACCCTAGAGCGAATTCCTAATAAGAAAAGTCAATCAGTTCTTAAATTTTACTTCACTAATTACATCCTACAACACTTTCTTTAAGGGTGGGGGAACAGGAGATCCCAATTTAATAAACTGGGAAGCACTTGTTATCACAGAGATTAGAAACTGTGTCATCTCTGTCAGGCCACTCTGGTTCTGAGTTATTCAACTGCTTACTTTGGGGTCACTTACTGAGCCAAGATTTACCTGTAAAAAAGAAAGAACAGAGTCCCTGGATGGGCAATTGGGGATGGAAGAAAACTTACATTTCAGGTTATACCCTTTTGAACTCTGACTTACTATTTTACCTTGTGCATATATTATTTCAAAACAGAACAAAAACTGAAAGGAAGCTGTGGATCAGTTGGTCATCCAAAAGGATGAGAGACACTGGTTTATTTGGCTCACTCATGAGGAAATCCAGAAATAATTAAAAACACCTGATTTTTTTTGTGAGCGAGCTCTTTTAGACAGGAGTTAAGAGGTTTAATACAAACCTTCCAACTTGGTACGTGGGGACGGCTGTAGTTCCAAATCTTTGCATTCCATAGTAGTTAATAAATCCAATCTCCTTGAGAGAGTTCATGGCTTGTTGTACTTGGTCATCAGTTCCTGTTATATTTCTGTAAGGGCCCAAATTATCCAGAGAAAAAAATTTATAGTCAAACACCTTCAGGGATGCACATCATAAATGATATGGCTTGGTTTCCATGCCTTCCCTTTGTTCCTTGCGGCTTTCTCTCTACCTCCTGAGGACTTTGGTATTTTTTTCTTAAACTGTGGTAAAACACACATAACACTGAACTGACCATTTTAGCCATTTTTAAGTATGCAATATAGTGACATTAAATACATTCAGTCTTGTGTAACCTTCAACAACACCCACTTCCAGAGCTTTTTCATTTTCCCAAACTGAAACTCCACACCCATTGAACACTAACTCTCCATCCTCCTCTGCACCCCATCGCAGCTAACATTTCTTCTACTCTCTGTGTCTCTAATTTGCCTATTATAGGTACTGCACATAAATGGAATGATGGGCTCTTTTGTTGTCTTTTACAGAGTGTTTAAAGAGACGGCATCTTTCCAAAGGTCAGGTGCTGAATTTTTAGAGTGTCGGTAAAAACACTACAGCAGTATTTGCTCTCCCAGCTCTATGAGGCCTCACTCTGCCTCACCTTGCTGCCAAGCCTGCTACTACCAGCTCACATGGATTAGCAACTGTTCTGTACAGACTCCTGGTGATCCACCAAGACGCTCTCTGGCCTGCACCCAACAACTCTTTACCTGAGAACGACAGTGAAGTGATTCCCTTGAAGCTCTCCCAATTTCAGAGGGTGTTTCTGATAGCTGAAATTCCCTAGCTTAAAGTTCATCAAGCACTTGTTCAAGTGGGCAAGTCTTTGTGCAGTTATTCTAAAAAAAATAATAAAGAGCAGAGAGAGGACAGTTCAGTATTGCCTGACTAAAACAGTCTTGGTCAACTTACATAGAAAACAGTAGTCTGAAACAAAGCTACACACCAAACTATGATGGCAGGAAAGAAAGGCACTGCAGCTTGCAGGATAGAACTTTTCATTTCTCTCTGGATTATTTCTTTAGCACAATACCTGGTTCTACTGGAAGCATGCAATTTGGGCCATGTTTGTATTCTTAAAGCTGCTTATTATTCATATACATGAGCAATGGGGCAATACCTGAGGAATTTTCTATTTTTGTGTGGGGAAAGGTATGAGAAAGGGGATGAGAGCAGAGAGTAATCCCACACAACTCTCAAGACTGTTATTTAAGCATTTGAAAAAGAGTCAGTAATGTATATTTTTAAAATTTTTATTTATTTATTTTTAAAGAGAGAGGGAGGGAGGGAAACATGAATGCATGAGATTTTCCATCAGCCCGTAACCCAGCCATGTGCCCTGACCCTGGTACCAGGGTCAATTGAACCAGCTTTTTCTTTGCAGGCTGATACTCAATCCACTGAGCCACACAGCCACACCAGCCAGGGCATACATATATGTGTGTGTGTGTGTGTGTGTGTTCACAATCCTACCACAAATCTGTATCTTGCTGCTATCAGTTAAACAGTATTATAAACTTCTGGTCAAGATGGCGTCTTAGGTAAACACAGTACTCACCTTCTCTCACAACCACATCAAAATCACAACTAAACTATAGAATATCACTTAGCCTGAAATCTGACTGAATAGTAGTCCTATACCTAGTAAATTAAAGCAGCTGCCACAATGAGACTGGCAGGAGAAGCAGAGGTGCAGAAAAGACTGGTCTCACACCAACATGTAGTAAATAAAAATCAGGAGGGTTATCTCAGCTGTAGAGGTCCTCCCTGAGGAGCGAGGGGTCCAAGTCCCATAACAGGGCCCCCAGACCAGGGTTCCAGTGCCAGGAAGTGAAGTCTCCGTAACTTCTGACTGTAAAAGCCAGTGGGCATTGAGGTTAAAGTAGACATAGGGTTCCTGGAGTCCCAGGCAATTCCTCTTAAAGGGCCTGTGCACAGACTCACTCTCTCTGAGCTCCAGTGTTGGGGCAGCAGCTTGAAAGGCACCACAAACACACAGGGAGAAACTGAACTGTCTGGCATCAGGGCAAGAGCTGGAGGGGCAGAGACCACTTTTCCTTTGATAAGCCCTCTCCCCACAGGGCCGGCAGGTAAGCACTCCATCTGAGTCTCCATCAGTCTGGCTCACACTGTTTGCCCTGCTCTGGTGACTACCAAAAGGCCCTGTACCAACCAATTTTCAGACCCACCCAAGCTGTTCACAAAGGTTTTTCCATACAAATGGCCTGTCTTGGCTCACACTTCAGATTTTCCTAAAATCCCCCAAACAGGCAGCATCTGGCCTCAGAGAGCCCCATACCTCTCACTAAGTGGCCTCAGGCCTGGCACTAGTAGCAACCATCTTTGCCCGTGCACCTCTAGCCCAGCACCAGCAGCAACCACTGGTGATGACTTTGTATGTCTTGTTTGGTGGCCCTAGGCAGAACACAGGTGGCAACTGATCTTGGCCCAAATCTCCTGTGAGGCACGAGATCCAGCAAACCAGTGGACAGCTTCAAACCATGTCAAAATATTACCACCCAACCACCTCCACAAGCGACACACTGAGGGAGTGAATTCAGCACACACCAGAGTCCCACTGAAGTAAATTCTGCTCTGTGGGTTGACACCCTACAGAGCTGATCCTTGATAGCTGGTCAAAGGTCAGTAGTCACAGCAAGTTGTTGCAGCTGATTGACCTAGGGGCCTTCCCACTGACATGCCAACACAGTCAAGGTAGAACTTCAACAGGAAGGTGTCCACAGCCCACACAAAGGACACAACTTGAGTACCCAGCTTGGCTGATAGGGGAGACTGTGTCACTGGACTCTACATGATACGTACTACATTAGCCTACTCTGCCAAGCCTGGAGACACAGCAGCTCTACCTAATGCAGAGAAACAAACATAGACAGGCTGCCAAGGAGGAGACAAAGAAATGAAAGAACAGAACGAAACTAAACAAAACAAAACAAAACAAAAAACCCTAAACAAAATGGAGACAAGCAATCCACTAGATGCAGAATACAAAACACTGGTTATAAGGATGCTCAATGAACTCACTGAGAATCTCAATAGCATAAAAAAGGGCCAGTCAGAAATGAAGGATACGCTAACTGAAACAAAGAATAATTTACAGGGAACCAACAGTAGAGTAGATGAAGCCAAGAAACTAATCATCAATTTGGAATATAAGGAAGCAAAAAACATCCATCAGAACAGAAAAAAAAAAAAAAAAAGACAGTGTAAGGAGCTTCTGGAATAATTTCAAGCGTACCAACATTTGTATCATGGAGGTGCCAAAAAGAGGAGAGAGCAATAAACTGAAAATCTATCTGAAAAAATAAAGACAGAAAACTTCCCTAACTTGGTGTGGGAAATAGACATACAAGTCCAGGAAGCACAGAGAGTCTCAAACAAGATGGAACCAAAGAAGCCCACACCAAGACACATCATAAAGAAAATACCAAGGATTAAAGACAAAAAGAGAATCTTAAAAGTTGTGCAGTTAGTTACCGACACGGGAGCTCCCATAAGACTGATTTCTTAACAGAAACTTTGCATGCCAGGAGGTATTGGCAAGAAATCTTCAATATTCAAAGTGATGAAAAGAAAGGACCTACAACCAAGATTACTCTACCCAACGGAGCTATCTTTTAGAATCGAAGGACAGGTAAAGAGCTTTCCAGACAAGAAAAAGCTAAGAGTTCATCACCACCAAACCAGTATTACATGAAATGTTAAAGGGTCTTCTTTAAAAACATTTTTTTAAAGATAAAAATATAAACAATAAATGGCAATAAGTACATATGTATCAACAATTGAATCTAAAAAAAATAAACAAACAGACATACACTCACAGATACAGAGGACATTTTGACAGCTGCCAATGGGAAAGGGCTTGGGGGGATGGGTGAAAAAAATGAAGAGATTAAGAATTACAAATTGGTTGTTACAGAATAGTCATGGGGATGCAAAGCACAGCATAGGCAGTATAGTCAATAATACTGTAATAACTATGTGTGGTGTTAGATGGGTGTGACATATCAGGATGGTCACTTAGTTACATAATGTCTAATCACTGGAGTGTACACATGAAATTAATATAATAATGTATGTGAAGTGTAATTGAAAAATTATAAAGGTTTAAAAAACTAAAAACAGATAAAAGAAATTGATTAAGAAAAAAAAGGTAAAACTTATTCTACAGGGCATTTGAGATATTGCTCCCTTGCATATATTTCATTCAAATAAGCTCTTGTAAAAATTCTCAAAAAAAAGAACTGGCCAGTGTGGCTGAGTTAGGTGAGCATCATCCCGCAAAGCAAATGATCACCAATTCCATTCTTGGTCTGGCACATGCCTGTTATGGGTTTGGTCCCCAGTCAGTTGGGGCTTGTGTAAGAAGCAACCAATCGATGTTTCCCTCTCTTTCTCCCTCCCTTCCCCTCTCTCTAAAAATAAATAAATAAAAATCTGTTTAAAAATTAAAATATATACATAAATGATGTTATAAAATTTTCATGAAAAACTCTAATTTCTCTAGTAGTGATATGAGGTCTGTCCTGAGAGTATCCAGCCATGTGCCATGAAAAATTCATTTATTGAGGAACACAGACAACACAAAAAACATTGTACATAGGACAATGATACCTCAGTTCCCTTCAAAGTTATGACCTTCTTGAGGAAATCTGATTCATTGGTAGCAGTTTGAATCAAGCCATTAGCAACTGTAGCATGATGTTCCTTGTGCTCTGGTAGAAGTCCCAGAACAAATTTTACCACACTTTCAGGCCAATATTCTGTGTCAAAATCTCAAACATAGTAGTTTTTCGAATCCTGAGATTAGCTTCTAGTTCTTGTACTGTGAGCCACTGATCTTTGTTGATTGCAGCCCATACATGTTCAACATTCTCAGGTGTTCTGTTTGTTGCAGGCCTTACATAATTTGGATCACTTTCAACAGACTTTCAAAACCATCTTTGAAGCATTCATGCCACACTTTTAATTGCACTGCACTCATTACATCATCCCTGAAAGCCTTCTGAATCATCTGAATAGTTTCTGTGGAGGAATGTTTAAGCTTAGCCCAAAATGTGATGCAGATTTGTTGTTCTACTCACTTAGTCATTTTGAATGCAACGGCCACACAGTACACATGCTCATTCAGAGGCATCCACCACCCCCACTGACTAGTACAGTGAAGTCATCATTGTTCATGCATGTGCCTTCCAGTCCACTCTCCTTGGCTGTCAGATTACATGGATGTTGCACTAACTGTTCTTGTTATATTAACAATGGTTGGACTTTTCCGGAGACCTCATCATATATAGAAATGAATATAGTACTAAAAAGCCTTTGTCCTATCTCTACTTCCTAACACCTCTTCCCACTAGCAGCAAACATTAAGTTTTTGTATATCCTTCAAGAAATAGTTGACATCTATATGTAAGCATATGTGTACTGACTGTACCCTTTTTAGATGCTTTGGTAAGCTTTGAACATGTCATAAATCATAAATATTCTGCTTGATGAATTTTCATAAAGTGAACATAACTATGTACTTCACATCAGATCCTCCCTTTAAAAACAGATTTTGTTACAGTATAAATTGTTTAGCATCTTGCCCTTTTCACTTGAAATGCATATTCGAGATCTGCCTTGTCCATAGTAGTTCTGAAGCTGCCCCTTTCTTTGTGCAGCTGCACAGGATGGCTATCTGACTGTTTATTCGACCAGGCTCTCTGACGGACATTAAATTGCTAGCAACCTTTTATTTTACAAAAAATCCATAGCAAGTATCCTAATATATACCTCTTTGTGCAACTATATTAGTATACATTTGGGTAAATCCCTAGAAGTAGAAAGTGTGGATTCAAAAATTCAACCCCTATTACCTTCTAAAAATGTTATACCAATTTACAGTCACACCATTAATATGTAACTGCCTCATTCCTGTGTCTCCTCACACAGAATATTAATATTTTTGTGCTCTGCAAGTCTGATACATGAAATATAATATTTGTTTCAGTTTTTGTTTGTATGCTCCTTATTGTGAGGTAAAACATTTCTTCATATGTTTAACTGCCTGTTCATCCTGTTACCTATTTATTTGACTATTAATATTTTTCTATTTTCATATATTAAGAAACTCTACCCTTTACCATCTAGTTGTACATTTTTTCTCCCCCACCTTTTGGAAATTTACAATATTTTACAGGTTAGAAAATTTCCCCCAACTTCATGTTAAAAAATCTCAAAACTAAGCCCTGGCTGGCGTAGCTCAGTGGATTGAGCGCGGGCTGGGAACCAAAGTGTCCCAGGTTCGATTCCCAGCCAGAGTACATTCCTGGGTTGCAGGCCATAACCCCCAGCAAACGCACATTGATGTGTCTCTCTCTCTCTCTCTCCCTCTCTCTCTCTCTTTCTCTCTCTCTCTCCCCTCTCTAAAAATAAATAAAAATAAAATCTTTAAAAAAAATCTCAAAACTGAATCTACCTTTCACCAAGATTTATCGATTGTTAACCTTTTCCCAGATTAACTTTAACCTCTTCCATGAACAACCACACTTTACAAATACACACCTACATATATACACAAATGTAAAATCTGCGTATTTTACTAAACTGTTTGAAAGTCAGTTACAGGCTGCAGGACACCTTACCTCTCAGTGACTCCAGTGTGTGTCTCCTCAGAGAAGAGCCTCCTGCTGAACTGCAGTGGTGACTCTCAGAAAGCCAAAGGTGATTCCACACTACTAACATGCAGCTCAATCCAAACTCACCCAATTATCACCATTCAGGTTTTTTTTAAGCTCCTGAAATTCAGGATCTAATCAAGAGCCACATGCTGCAGCTTCGATTGATGTCTATACAGTCTAGATCTGCCTGGCCTTCTATTTCATGTCGCTATCTGACTTGTAGAATCCAGGCCAGCTGTTTTACACAAAGCCTTTCCATCTGGATTTGTCTGGCTGTTTCTTCATATTGAACTCAAGTAAATATTTTGGTAGGAATATTACTTTGGGTGAAACTGTGGCCTTTTCAGTGTACCATAGCCAAAGGCAATGATTCAGGTTGTTCATCACTGATGGCAATAAATCACTGGGTTAGGATGGTATTTGCTAGGCTTTTCCACTGTGACTGTACCTTTCCCTTTGTTTTTAATTAGTAATCTGTGGGTTATTTTTAAAATGTGTGACTATCCTGTTCTCCCAGTCTTTTTCATCCAGCTGTTCGGCTACCCAAGAATAAATGCCACCTGTGTGTAAACAAGTGTTTTTCTATATCTACCATTCTTTAGTTGGCCTTCTTCTGTAAATAAGGACTAAAAAGTAAAATTTCAGTTAAATTCAGGAATCCTTTTAAAATAGCCCTGGGATTTAAGTCATATTTAGAAAGGGTATCCTAAATCCTAATCCTTAGTCAGAAATCATTTCAAAAAAATTATCCCAAGAATATGTAGAGAACTTTTAAAGTTGTTTATAGCAAAAGAGGGTACTTTCAGTTTTGTTTCTTTTTGGCTTACAGAAATGATGCACTTTCTAGACGTCTCCTTCAGTGCAGTGTTGGCCTGCATGCATTCACCAAGACACTAATCTTCACTGCTGGTCTCTCACAAGTTTCCACTGGCTGCGGCGACACATAAAGGAACTCTGAGCACTGTTGTTTCAGGGGCTCCGACCAGGACTTTCTGTTTCTCTCTCCCTAGTCAACTTCTGATGCCAAAAGTGGCTCAATTACTGTAGACAGGAGTGGGAGTGGGTCATGTTGACTTGGGGAGATTTCCTACTCTTGCCCTGTTTTAAATTATGGAGTCTCCTTATTCTAGGCAAGAAGGGGGCTAAGGAAGGAAGAGGGAAAGTGTTTTTCACACATAAACCAGCAACTGTGTCAACTGCTGTTCAGGAGCTTTGGCTCTGCATTTTGAATTAACAGCATCACACATATCTTTTTGCTTTTTGTTCTTTTTTAAAGGTAGATTGTGCAGCAAAAACACTGTCCCCAGGACATGGCTACAAAAATACATATTTATATTATATTTATAAATCTAAATATATTTACAGTGGTACTGTGGCTGCTGCTGCAGCTTTTTAATTGGTTTTGTTCGTATCTAGCAGTGCTGACACTTTCACACTCAGGAAGACATATAAAAACATTACACTGATTCAGTTATGTTTTAAAAAACTTTTTAAATGAAATACTTTCCTTTTATTTCTCCCCTTTAACATTACAGCTATGTTCAGGTGGCTTACAATATCTATAAACTTCATTTCAGGAGAATAAAGGGGGGGAGCGCTACAGAATTTGCTATAGAAAAGGAGAGCACTGGATCTGATAGAGTTTAGAACCATCTATTTAGAAGTCTGGAGAGCATGTGAAAGCAGAACTTGGAAAGAAACATTGAACATTTTTGCAAACTCCACAGGCTCCTGGACATACCTTCCTGTACCACCCTGTGAGCCTCTTGCACCATGCCCACAGCGGTCACTGTGTGGGCCCCTGCAGCCCACTCCACACCATCAGGTGCCCATATGGATTTTCTGAATTGGGATGGGAGCTGTGGCCATAGTATAAAGATGGAATCCTTAGGGTTAATCTTAGATATCTTAAGATTTTAAGGATACATGAAAGTTTTAAATATTACACACACACACACACAAAAGAAAAGAATTTACACCTATATATTTTGTGATCTGTTCATGTCTTTTTTGTTATTGTTGGGAATTCTTTGAAGCCACACTAAAACAGGGAGGGAGAAGAAAGAAGAAATAACATCTTCTAGAAATTGTGTTATTATTATTGTATTGTTAAGGAATTCACATTCATGACTGTCTTGGAGCCCAGGTGGGGTTAAACAGTGACACATTCTGAGGTAACTGTATCCCTCTGGACTTTCTAATGATAAACTCTACCTCAACTGGAAACCCAGTCTCACGAGGACTCAACGTCTGTCCTCCTACTCCTGGTAGATGCCAAAGCCAACAATATAGGAGGTTTTCTCAGGGGAGAAGACAACTCTGTGTTCCCAGAAGACAAACCTGCTACTTTGCTTTATGAGGCAGATAGCAATCCCAAACCACAGCCAGGCTGGGATGTGCACAGGCCTCACCACAGCTATATTTTTAGGTCTGAACTTTTGATCAACCTGTTATTTATTTAGAATAAGGAACTGGTCCTGGCCGGTGTGGCTCCGTTGATTAGGCATCATTCCACAAAGCGAAGGGCTGCCAGTTCGATTCCCAGTCAGGGCACATGCCTGGTTGGTTGCAGGCCTGATCCCCAGTTGCAGTGTGTGAGAGAGGCAACTGATTGAAGTTTCTCTCACATATCCATGTTTTTCTCCCTCTCTTTCTCCCTGCCTTCACCTCTCTCTAAAAATAAATAAATTCAATCTTTAAAAAACCTTTAGAGCCCTGGCTGGCGTAGCTCAGTGGATTGAGCGTGGGCTGGGAACCAAAGTGTCCCAGGTTCGATTCCCAGCCAGGGTACATGCCTGGGTTGCAGGCCATAACCCCCAACAACCGCACATTGATGTTTCTCTCTCTCTCTCTATCTCCCTCCCTTCCCTCTCTAAAAATAAATAAATAAAATCTTAAAAAAAAAAACCATTTAGAATAGGGAACTGAGGTAAGGAGAAATTTAATTTTCTTCTCAGATGGCTACTCAGTTATCTCAACCACATTCATTGACTCAATCTGCTGATTAATAATGCAACTTTGAATATATACTAACTTTGTAGATGTATCTGTGTCTAATTACTTATTTCTCTGCCAGTATCAAACTGCTTTAATGGCTATATTTCAATAATATGCTTTAACATACACTGAAGCTAATCCTCCTTATTAGTCACTTTTTCCAGAATTTTTATGGCTGGTTTCACACCTTAACTTTCCCACATTAACTTTACAATCAACTTGATTAGTTTAAAAAAAGAAGAGCAACATTCTACTGGTATTTTCATTAGTATCAGCATAAATTTACACATTTATTCAATAAGAAAAAGACATACGTATCCAAGAACAATTTATACCATTCATTTATTCAAGTCTTTTACATTTCTCAGTAGCATTTCAAAGTTTTGTTCAAAGAGATAGCATAGTATATTTTAAAAAAATCTTTGTTACTAGGTACATATCTATTTTTTAACCTTTTCTGTATAACAGATTTTTTTCTGTTGAAATTCCTAACTAGCTATCGCCTGCATATTGATATTTGTACATTAATCTCTCTTACGTTGTGTAACTCCCATTCACCAACCCCCAATGATTGTACCACTGACAAACCACATTCTGGCCATATCTCTTCTAATCTGCATTATAGTATGTCCAGAAAAATGATAAACAGTGGTAATAAGTGTGGTCATCTTCATTTATTTTATTCCTGGCTCTAAATGAAATGCTTCTAGTTAAAGAAGAGTTTAAAGAAGACACTAGCTTTTGATTTGAGATTTTTGTATTTTGTCATGTTAAAATATTTTTATATTGTTAGGACAGTATCGATCTCACTCTAGTAAAGAGGGTTTTGTGGTTTTTTAAAAGATTTTATTTATTTATTTATTTTTAGAGAGGGAAGGGAGGGAGATAGAGAGAGAGAAATATCAATGTGCAGTTGCTGGGGGCCACGGACTGCAACCCAGGCATGTACCCTGGGTGGGAATCGAACCTGCAACACTTTGGTTCACAGCCTGTGCTCAATCCACTGATCTACGCCAGCCAGGGCTGAGATTTTTTTTTTTTAATTAGAAATAATCTACTATGGTTGAAAATAATTCATCAATTGGAATTTACTTACTTATCTAACAATTTTATTTAAGATTCTCCAATTTGGGTCATTTTAAGTTGTTTAAAATTTTTAAAAATTACAAATGATGCTGTATAGTGCATTACTGTGTATAAGGAAGTGCTTTTTCACTTTTTCTAAATTCAGATTTCCTCTGAAAAGACATCTATCTACTCTGAGACTTAGTAGACAAATGGGTGTTGGTGCTTCACTTTGTTGAAGAATACACTTCTCTCTTTACTACTCTAAACTTTGCCAGGGCTTCTTGGCATTGGTCCTTGAGCTCATTCCTGCTGGCTCAGCCTATGAGGAGCCGTGGTCCAGCACTGCCTGGAAATATAGGAGTGGTGCAGTTCTTGGATGTGGATCCTGGGTACTGGGCCTCCATAAAAGGCTGAGTAATGGTAGGTCTAAAGAACCAAAGTAGCCATAGAAAGAGCTCCTGAGGTGCAGGCCTCTGAAGTTCCAACATTACATGAAAGATGAATGGGAAACTTTACTCTATTGTTAAAAATATGCTGTTACTGAGTTAAATAAATGGTTTAAAATTTACCTATGTAAAACCAGCTAGCCGTTTCATCTCACAGTTTTCTCCTTTCTTTGCTGAAAATTTCCCTGTACTTCCTGAAAACACTTAATTCCTTGATGCATTTTCAACCAGCTTACTGGTTTCCTGGTTTAAGGTATGAAGAAGCGGCCTGCTCAAATTTCTTGAGCGGAAAAAAAACTGTCATTGCCCCATTAATTAATATAAATGAAGGAAGCTGGACAGAAAAGTGGGAAAATGGATAAAACTCATAGTTCATTTCCCTCTCTGCCCTCAATTCCTTGTCCAATCCGAGGACTAGACAGGAGTAAAGCAGGTCTGATCCAGCCTCGGGCCCGCTGCTCAGAGGCACGATGTACAGGGACAGTCACAGAATCACAGGGTATAAACTAATCCAGGAATCGAATCCCAAAGAATCTAGAAAGTAGAGGATCAGGATGAACAGAGTGAGGAACCCCTAGGAGGACATAGGCCCTCTCTGGTGAGTTGGAGAAACTTTCTCCATTGCTGGAGAAATGAACAGAATATTTAAGAGTTAGGATGCAAAAAGGAGTCACACAGGTAGCAACGTGGCAGCTGAACTCTGGAAAGACTGTGCACTGTCCCTGACAACGTGGAGGAGCCTGGAAGTGCTATTCTTTTTTTTTTTTAAGTTGAGATAAAATTAGTATGAAACTTATTTTAACCATTATAAAGTATACAATTCAGTGGTTTTTAGTATATTCACAGTTAGACAGTGGTTCAACTGCCACCAATATCTAATTCCGGAACATTTCCATCATTCCCAAAGAAACCATGTACTTAATAAGCCTGTTCTTTCTCCCTGAAGCCCCTGGCAACCACTAATCCACCTTCTCTCTCTATAGTTCCCTATTTTGGACATTTCATATGAATATAATTCATATAATATGCTGTAGTAGAATGTATGAGTAGTTCATTCCTTTTTGTGGGGCTGAATCATATTCTATTGTCTATTCTTGACTATACAACAAACATACATTTCTGAAACCCAATGGCACAGCAGAAAGCAAGAACACACTCAGTTCTTGTTGTTTTAGGTGCTCCCTGAGATGACAATATCTTCATGACATTGTTCACAGTTTTAATTTTGATGTCCCTGGATCAAGCTTTTTGGTTGTGAATTCATAGCAGATTCTGTGAATAACTTGGGAATACCAGAATCTCACTTTTAAACATCAGGAGCCAATGTAAGCAGCATGTTACACAAAAGGCCTTTATTAACAAAGCCAGGGAAATACTGGCTGAGGCTCAGAAAGGAGACTGCAGGGACAGGCTTGAAAAGAAACGAATCATTCTGACTGAGGCCATTCCTGCTTGAGATCCTGTTAAAATTACTAGCTGACTTTGGAGAGCTGCATGAAGCTGAAAATAAATGCAGCTTATCCCCAGGACTGATTGACTCAGCAATAATGAAACTCCTTGCATGGCAGAGTGGGTTTATCCTGTTCAACAGTTCTCAGGGGAAAGGCCAATCTGGCCTGCCCCTCATAACCATTAAGCAAATTGAGGGTGTAGCCTGCATCCGTGAGATAAGTGCTATGTGCTTTCCAAAGGCCAACATTTAGGTGTCTAATGTAGTTTCTTACTAAGTCAACAGGAAGATGATAAAGGCAACAAAGGTCTGAATAACAGATCAGTGTAGAGATCAAGTATGACACACCTGGTGGCTTACCAAGAAGAGAAATAAATAGCTCCACACTTCAAATATTAAAAAATTTCACATGATATAATGCAATATAAATTAATGAGGTACCTAAATTAGTGAGGTGCCTTGAAAAAACTTTTATCCTCACCCAAGAACATTTTCATTTCCTTTTTTAAGGAAGAGAGAGAACGTCTGACATGTGAGAGACACACGGATTGGATGCCTCACACACACCCATACTGGGGATTGTAGCACCCAAGCCTGGACTGGGGAAGAAACTGCAACCTAGGCATATGTCCTGACCGGGCATCAAACCTACAACCTTTTGGTTAGGGGACGATGCTCCAACCATTGAGCCTCACTGGCCAGGACAATGAGGTGCTTATTTTTGACCTTCAAATTAGCAAATGGTTTTTTTAAAAAAGGCATAACACATGCTTGGTAGAATTCTGAAGAAGCAGAATAAAGACGATAGGTACTACCTTTCTACAGGGCAATGAGGCTTTGCTATCAAAAACCTAAAACCTGAAATTTCACACTCCCTTTAAATCAGTAATTCCATTGCTAATATTATCTTAATGAAGTTATCACAGATATGTGCAAAAATTCACCTACTAATGTATGTCTGCCATGGAATTGCTTATAATAGTGAGAAATGGGAAACAATGTAAACATTAAAAAACAAAATAATATATCAGGAGATTTAAAACAGGCGATATATCCATATATTTAAATATCTTTTGTGATATGAGTATGTTTTTATTAACAGGGAAGGAGATGCATTATTTACTGCTCACAAAAAAGGAACGCACTTTTTATAAATATTTTGGTTTACACAGAAGAAAAGAGTCCCCACAAAAAATATACCAAGCTATGAGCAAGGCAATCTCTGAGGAAGTACAATTACAGAAGACCTTGCATTTTTTACCTGGTTTCTTCTGTGCTGAAAACAAAACTAACTAACTTAAGTTTTAATTTGGGTGAAAAATTCACAGAGCCAGCCCCAAAGGACAAGAGTCGACTACAAAACAATTTTAGATACTAATGGGAAAGCAACAACCTTCTTGTCCCACAGAGTATAGAAAGCTTCAGGACACTGTCATTCCCCACCAGTCTTCAGTTTCTGGCCAGCTTGGCCCCTTTCCCACAGAGGCTAATTCAAATCTTCACACTCTTTTCCAGTTCCCTTCTCCACTCCTGCCCCCTTCATTCTCATCAGATGACTCCACATTCCCTGCTTCCCAGGAGGAAAAGAGATTAGGTAGGAAGATAGGAGTACCATCACCTTCAGGTGTTTCCTCCTGCTCTTTCAAACACATCTAGATTTGCACACACCACTAGTAAGTCCAGGAGAGACTCACTCTGCTTTACTACTAACCATACTACTGCCCCAAGGTCAAGGAACAAAAAGACTGGAAAACCCATTATGATGCAATCAGGAGCTCAACCCTGACATTATTTCCAATGAGTCAGAAAAAGCAATGGGAAAGAAGTCAGACTGTAGGCAATTGGGGGGTAAGGAGGAAATGCCACTTTGAATTCATTAAGAAAAGACGGGAATTATGAATAAAGATGTGTATTTAAATGGGTATAGCAAGCAGATTTTATTTTTCATTGTAGGATAATTAACATAAGGAAAACTGTACATATTAAATGTACAAGCTTTAATACGCAAATAGGCCCATGAAAACACGACCACATTCAAGATAATGAACATAGGCATCATCCCCAAGCTTCCTCCTGCCCTTTCTTTCTTCCTCCCAGCATTCCTTACCTCAGGGGTGCACTTCGGTGAAAGCCTGAGTCTGTCTGACGCCACAGAGCTGAATTCATCCTTTCCCGGTTACCTTCACTAAACTGGTTCAGACACCAGTGCTCCCTCCTCAGAATGTGGCAATATTCCCAAGATCTCCAGTTTCACCGACACTGCTTTACCCACAACTCATAAACACTGCTGCACTGCTTAGATCAAGGTCAAGTCCAACATCTTCAACATGACCTACAGGGCACTTCAGAATCTGGATCCTGTTTACCCCTCAGGCCTTATTTCTTGCCGGTGCTCCCACACAGCTATAAAGTACTTGCAGGTACCAAATACGTTATACTTCCCAATTCCTTTCCAGTGTCTTTTCACAGGCCGTTTTCTCAGTCTGGAACAATCCTAGGCCTGTGCCAGCCACAGGGAACTCCCACTCATCCTTCCAGACCAGTGGTTCTCAACCAGGCACAATTTGCCCTTCAAGTGAAAATGCCAACGCCTGGAAACATTTCTGTTTGTCACAACCAGGTGGCAGGGGGGATGCTACTGACATCTAGTGGGTAGAGCACAGCCAGAGCTGCTGCTCAATGTCCTACAAGGCACAGGATGGCTCCCACAATAGAATTAACGTAGCCCAAACGTTAAAGTAAAGAGAGTGAGAAGCCCTGCTCTAGATTAAAACTCTAGCATCCCATTTTCTGTGAAAGCCTTCCCTGGCTGCCCCCCACCCAACAATGAGTCCCATGCTTTGTTGTGAGACTTATTTCAATACCATGAATATACCTCTCTTTCAGTATGGATCGCACTGTGTGGGAAGTTCTGAATTACTTGTCTGCTCTATTAAATAACAGCTTCAGAAGCAGAGACCATCTTTTTCATAGTGTATTTCCAGTGTGTGACAAAAGAGCTCATTCACTGTTGTGTAATCAAATTTTATATAACTTATATTTAATAATGAATGAACAAAAGAGAGAAAAACACTATTCTTTTGGCTCTACCACAAAAAACCCTGAATAATTACAAAAATAATAAAAACCTGTTTAATGTAAAAAACACTAGGAAATATAAATAAGCAAGAAGAAAAAACAAACAGAAAAACAATTTTTAAATAGGCAGAGGCACCATCTAAAGACTGAAGAGATACACTCCACAAAGTAAATTTGAGAGCTCTGAAAGGTGGTCCTGGGATTTCTGTAGTATGAACCCCAACACATACTTTTTACTTACTTGAGAACAGCAATCTCTTGAACAGTAATGGCCCTTTTATCTTTGGTTCCCATGTAGGAGAATATGTTTGGCTTGACTCTGGAAAGATAAAAACAAGACGATCTGAAGTTATATACCACTAGGAAATAATATTTTTCATAATTTAAGACTCAAAATATACTTAAAATCATAATAAATATAATAAAGAGAATTTAAAAATGTGTCCAGTAAAACATAATTAATATGCAAGATAAGAAGGTAAATGATGCCTGAACAGCCCTTGCTGGTGTGGCTCAGTGGATTGAGTGCTGGCCTGTGAACAAGAGGGTTGCTGGTTGGATTCCTAGTCAGGGCACATGCCTGAGTTGCGGGCCAGGTTCCCAGTAGTGGGTGTGTGAGAGGCAACTGATGGGCCAATGATGCCTGAACAACTACCTTCTTGGCGGTGCTCAACTTAGAGCATTTGTGGCTCTAAGTCCATAATGTGCTGCTCAAAGACTTGACTAGCCAATGACAGAAATGAAATAATGTTCCTCCTACTGATTGTATGGGGTGTATGAGATCACATAACTGTGAAGGTAAAGAAAAACTCATTCTAGATATATAATGTCCCACTGTGAAAATTTTGTATCTTTAATTTTTAAAAAATTAATAATGACATGATCTTTCTATAAATACATGGTATATATTTATATAAAAAAGCCAAGTGCTAAAACAGGTATCTAAATAGTTTAGCTATGAAGATTTAAGTCAGCTAATTTACTAGGATATATTTTATAAAAACTGCTCCACACTAACAGGAAAAACCAGAAAAGACTTCTTGAGCTCTGAGCCATCCTCAGCCCAGGTCTCAGAGGAACTCCCTCTACAACTGTCTACAACTCCCATCAGGAACGGTCTATTCTCCCAGGCTCAGGTACAGAGAAGGCACCACCAACTCTCCCCCTGAGAGCTAGCAACTAGGATGAAATAAAGTGTTACCAAACAGGACACAGTCTCCTATGGGCTCCTATGTTTCCCCCCATATTTGTATGTTGATGCTCTGACCCCCAGTACTTCTGAATGCAATTGCATTTGAAGACAGAGCCTGTGAAGAGGTGAAGAAATTAAAATGAGGCCGTTAGGATGGATCCTCATTTAATCTGACTGGTGTTCTAGGAAGAGGAGGAAATCTGGACACACAGAGAGACTCCAGGGACACATGACAAGAGAAAAGGCCACGTAAGGACACAGAAAGAAGGCAGCCACCTGCCAAGGGAAAAAAAAAAAACCACCCAAACCTATAATACTTCAATCTTGAGACTTCTAGCCTCCAGAACTGTGAGAAAATTAGTTTGTTAAGTCATCTAGTCTGCAGTATTTTGTCATGGCAGCCACAACAAATGGACGCACTGTGTAGCACATTTAAACAGGGTTAAATATATGCCAGAAAGCGAATCTGTATTGCATAGAGATTTGCTGTGGTGCCTATACCCATTTCTAAACAAAACCAAAATTCTTTAGCACCTGTTCCATTCTGAGACCCAATCTCTGCTATATTTGCATCTCTGATGAGAAAATCTCAGACAACTGTAATTGAACAATAAAATAATTTAAAAAAGAGAGAGAGAATATCTGACTGGTCTCTGGTTTTCAGTCTAGTCAATCTCCTTACAGTTCAGTAAAGCAAACCTGTGCAGCCAAATCACAGTTCAGGCTTTCAAGGAAAAAAGTTAATTTTTATGTTTAGTTGAATTGACTGGTTACTCTCTACTACATGTGAACTACTGACTTACAGAATTTCACTTTAAATCACTGGCAATATGCAAGGAGGTTAAAAACATTGATTCACCTACTGTCTAAGAAAACTATAATCGGGAAGCATATTTGCTATCTGTTTGCCTATTTTCCTTCTCCTTTTTCATTAGCATGTAAAGAGGAAAATAAATGTCTGTGTTTTGATTTTCTACAGGCACAAGAATAAGATACTAACCTTAAATATTTGGACAGTACATTAATAGCATCCATGGTGTCTTTGTTTTCCTTGTATAGTACAAAGTGGCAGTAACTTCCCCTAGATTTTGGCCAAGAATGTTTTCTTGGATCTTAAAAACAAAAAAAATGAATGTTATATACATTGCAATAAAAGTTATCTCAGTGTTTCCTTATGAAACCTTACAAGCTTATTTTTTGCTGGAGAACCTTTAAGTGAGAGATTAGATCTAGTCTGACAAGAAATACAGGTCAAGTGGTTACAGCTGTGTGCACTACAGGTATTCAACTCTTTGTGATTAGATACTTAACAACACTGTCTGTATTTAAAATCAAAAACTGAATGCAGATGGTGTGATAAGACTAAGACTAACCAATCAGCAGTCTTCACAAAGAAACCCAGAGGAATCCACCACTGCCTAGCCGAGTTGTGTTACAAGCACATGTCTGATGGGTGGGCACCCTGCTCCCCAGCACACATGCCGTCCAGAGGGAACCGTAGTCATGCTGGGCGCTGCGGTCGTGCTTCGCATCCCCAGGTGCTCGCATGTACAGGACGTACAGGACCGATTCCTTAGACGGGCTGGGGGTGAAACTTGTAAGGAATTGCCTCAGTGACACATTTAGATTTTCCAAAGGCTAATACATCACAAAGTATTTAGTACTTTGGTTTTCAGAGCCAGCAGCTGGCATTCAAGACCTAATTGTCATTCTTGGGGAAAGGAAATGTTAAACATTAAGCCAGATTAAGTGTCAACTTTTGAGCCACTGTTACTTAGCTTGTTCAACTTTCTGGAAACTGACCAACATTTCAAGACTTTGGAGAACCTGACTTTTAAAACTTCTTTTAAACGAATATTTTAATTATCCTATAATATAGAAACATATTTAAACAATATTAAGATTTAGACACTTAAGCTGCCCAAAGGGTGTTTCAAAAAATCAGCACTTTGGGAAAAACATGTAAGGCACAACTGCACTTCCCAGACACTGCAGAGTAACCTTCGTAAACCCTGGGCGACACACAGCTGCAGCTGTTCTTTGAACACATCTACTTTACTTGATTTCTGTCACTCCATGAAAGAAAAACTTTAAGAAGCATTTCACATAATCCCTAGAAAAGTCTTCTTTTAAAAATGTTCCTTTGTCTTTGTCCCTAAAATAATCCATTAGCATGAATTCATGCATCCATCTTCAGAAACATAAAAAACTTCTAGTACTGAAGTTACTTCTAGTACCAAAGCTACAATGTAAAGAACAAATGAATCAATACAACATCTGGGAAAACTGCCAGGGCACAAATGCTTAGTGAACTGCTTTTTCTTTCTAATATATATGAATGTGAGTCTTTTCTGTTTTGGACAGAAAAGTATTACAGGTATTTCTTTGGCTCTTGGTGTGAATTCCTCACAACTCATCCTCAGAAAATTGTGAATAGGAATATTATTTTTGGTTTCCCTTCCAGCTCACTACAGTTCAGCAAAGTTGTCTACACTTGGTGCTTGTGACAAAAATCATTGGCATTTCATTTTATCTACATGAAACACCAACTGCTCTTACCTGCTGTAGGTCTGACCTCTGTCCAAATGCACAGCATAAAGAGCACAAGAGAGCAATGTTTAATTTATAATAATATTAAAGTGCTTTAGAGGTGAACATGCAAATGACCGCATGGAAAGTTTCTACCAAGGACTTCTACAGCACCTGGTAGAATGTAGTGGGTTAACAGCCATGTAGACATTAACAATGGAATGTCGCAGAGGCAAACATTGAACAAGGAGAAAACTCACCTAAGGTACAATCTTCCTGTCTTAATCCCACACAATGGCATGTCAGCTCATCCTCAAAGCTGCACTGCCTCTACCCACCAGATGAAGCAAAAGGTTCAAGACTGGATGCAAAATGCTTCCCTACGGAGATTTGTGCTCTTAAATATGGGAGAATATGTACCAAAATGCTCTTGGTGATTAACTTTTGATGGTGAGACTGCAAGTAATTATTGTTTAGCTTTGTATTTTATGACTTGCCTATACTGAGTTATAAAGATTTTTTATTTGAAAAAAATTGAAGTTATTATGGAAAACAGCTCTTGAACCAATAGATTCAAAAGAGATTTAAGAGATGATTTAGCCCTGGGTGGTATGGCTCAGTGGATTGAGTGCTGACCTGTAGACCAAAGGGTCGCCGGTTCAATTCCCAGTCATGGCACAGCCTGGGTTGCTGGCCAGGTCCCCAGCAGGGGGCATGAGACAGGCAACCACACATTGATCTTTCTCTCCCTCTCTTTCTCCCTCCTTCCCCCGCTCTCTAAAAATACATAAAATCTTTAAAAAAGAGAGATGATTTAAAAGACTTATCCACTGAATGCAATGTTCTTACCTTGTTTGTATCATTATTTGAACAAGTATGTAAAAGACACTTTTGAGATAATCAGGGAAAAACTGAACATGCACTGGGTATAAGATATTAAGAACTTGTTGATTTTGTTAGATGTGATAATAGCTTATGGTTACAGTACTTATCTATTAGATACATACTTAAGTATTTATGAGTGAAATGAAGTGCTGTGTAGAACTTTCTTTAAAGCATTCCAATAAGAACAAAAAGTGAGAGGAACAGATCAGACAAAATCAACAGAATATTAATAATCTTGAAGACAAATGATGGGTCCAGTGGAGTCAATATACTACTTCCTTCATTTATGTGTATATCTGAAAGTGTCCATAATAGAAAAGTTAAAAAAATACTTGTGGTCAAAGTTGAAACATACCTACGTTTTCCCTTAACTACCCCATCTGTACATGTATAATAAACTATAATGGCAAGAAATAAATGAAGCCAGAAGATTAAAAAAAAACTAAATGCTATGAACTATGACAACCGAGTATGAGTTTTGGCTCACAGGCATGCATCTTTTATTAGCAAATCCAAGCACTGAGCATGCATACAGTTACCTCCTCTGCAAATAACAAACACAAAGATTCTTTCTCTAAATGTACTCATTATACAAAATAGTACGCACTGATTAACAGAAGAAAATCTGAGTCTCAGCTTCTTTTGGGTAGTTTAACTTTATCAACTCCAGTCCTTAGAATGCTAAAATAGCATATGTGTATAGCTTCACAATTTGAGTGAATTTAAAATAACTTTCAGACATTTTTGAGACACAATGATTTAAAGCTAATACAAAGGATTCTCAGGCTGAGATAATAGGAAGCAGCCTTTTGATGGTTTGCTATGGCAGCCCCAGTCTAGCAGAAATAGAAATCAAGTAAAAGACATGTTCAGGAATATTCATGTACCGCAGACAGAGACCCTTCATGAATAAGGAAGGAAAAAATGTTTGTAGCTCAAGAAAGATGACAGGATTGGGGTAGCATGCAGAACATTCTTTCCTCCTTATTCCAGGCCATTTCCACTGCTGCGCACTGCACACCAACCTTTCAGCTTTCCTGCCAAGGATCCTGCCCCATCCTCAATCTCTCCTCCCAGAATTTTCACCCTCCCTCTGCACTCTTTCCCATCAGTATATCAATATGCTTAGGGCACTCTGAAAGTCTCCCTCTTCTTAACCATGTTCCTTTCCTCTCTCCTCCACTTTATAGCTTATTTGTTAAAGCAGTATGACTGTATTCTGCTGTGTATAATGTGCTCCTGTGTATAATGCACACCCACATTTTATGCACACTATACACAGGATTATTATACCCATCACCATACCCATGGTATTAATCATTATACCCATGTATAATGTGCATCCTTATTTTTCCCTCAAAAAATTGAGCAAAAGAGTGCACATTATACACAGAAAAATCCGCTATTTACTGCTTTTCACCTCAACTGACAGTAAAAACTGGTTTCCAGTCTTATTCCCCTGAAACTGCCCTGGCGGACATTGATGATTTCCATGTTGCTAAAAGCTAATGGACATGTTTGAGTTCTATTTTGCTGGACCTATCTGTAATGTTTTCCACTGCTAACCACTCTGGTTACTAGAATTTCCTCTTCCTGTGATTCCATAACACTAGTCTCTCCCAGAGAGTTCCCTTTTTATCTATCTGGCTCTTCCTCTTGAATCTATATGGATCCCCAGCCCCAGGTATAGGGGATCCATAGAGAGGACTCCCTATACCTGGGAACCATTCATTTCAGAGCCTCTACACATCACACGGCACAGTTTTGTTTTTTTCACTTAAGTCTTTAAAAAGAAGTTCTTAGAGGTATTTGTAATTTTCATTATCTATCTCAAAACATAAATCAATTTACCTGATTAGGTGGCTTATTACATGATAATTTTTTATCATTATCATTACATGATAATTTCAGAAAAATACTCTACATATGCTTTGGTAGGTAAATCAATGTGCCCTGTCTATCAGACTGGATTAACATATAAGATAACATTTTAAGTTAAAATAATTGATAATTTGTAATGTTGGGGCACCATGATATGGAATCTACTATGCCTATGTTTTAGGATGCATGGCTCTATTTGAGAAAACAATTTATATCAGGGTTTGGTAGTAAAGGCACTCCAAAAACATTACAAATTTAGATTAGCAATGAAGATGTAAAAGCTAACTAATTCAAATTCCAGGCAAGGTGGTCCAGCAAAAGAAGCTGTCACTGGTATCAGGTTATATTTGCAGGGACTTACAAACAAGTCTCTGTTTACCAGCTCTCCTCACTCTTCCAATGGTGTTTCTTTCAAGCCACTCTCAGCTCATGGGTGGGGGTCCAGGTCTGTAAAGGATGGTTGCTGGCTCTCAAGAGCCTATCTGAGTCCATGAGGAGGTGGGAGAGAAGGGCTCAGATGGCAGGCCTCTACTCCCCCTTTACTAAATTCCACAAGAGGTTTAGATCTCGGTGCAAGCGTTGATCCAGTCTGACCTGCCCTCCTGCTTCTTTTTAAGTGAGAAATTCATATTTTACTGTAGATGTGCAAAGGGAAATGGGGAGGGGTTGTGTATGTCACACAGAGCTCAGCATCTCATTTGGAAATTCTTAAGGGAATTAAATGGTGGGTATGGCATAAGCTCAGAAAATGTAGATATAGACAGAACATGAGAGATCTGATGCCACTTGCTTGAGAAGAAAGGGTGAGAAAACTGTAATGGCCACTTTAACCTACAAGTACCCTAACTCCTTTCCCTGAAGATCACAAAACCTGACATCCTCTAAAAAATAATGATCAACTGCAAGAGGTAAGTACTCAAAAACAATGCAGGTTTTATCTTTCCAATCTACTTCCTAATGATCACACTCAGCAGAACAAGGTCCTGCCTTTTCTTCTTGCCTTTGCAACAGGGTGACTGACCAGCATGTACTGCCTCTCCACAGGGAACATCCCCCAAGCAGCCCTTCTCAACCTGGGTTCCAAGGCACTTTATTATATGGCTACAGTAGAGGTAGATATTCTACATCTGAAATAGTTACCAGCTATATGACAATCTTGGGGAAATGAAAAGCAGTCACTCAGATCATTTTGCACTGGGCTTAATTCCCTTGAACAACTCTGGCTGAAGAAAGACTGTGAAGGTAATATTTTACACTATGATTCAGGATCAAAGAAACATTCAGTGACCAAGCCATTTGTGGATTTGGAAGTAATTGACAACACATTCACTACAAGTACTTCCAGGTCATTTCATACACTTTTCTTTTTGGTGTCCACTGAGAAATGGCCTCCAATCTCCACCTTCTTCTCCCCACCTGCTCGAGGTTTCTCATTTCTATGTCACCATCCATACTTACTGACTTCACTACATATTTTCCAAGGCACAGCTAAACCTTATTTCTGCCCTCTCATTTCACTAGAACCATAGTTAAAAACAATAAAGCTCTCATCCATTCACTGCATTAACCTAAGGGAATGTGACAAAGCATTAATGCTTTGAACAGCCTTTTTTTAAATATAGTCTTAGAGTTTTGTCCTAACAAATATATCGAGAAGCAATGCTTCACTAATAGGAGCCATTACCAGTAGGGGAAGAGGGTGAGGAAGTAACTTTTTCCTACTGTAATTTTTATTAAAATTTTATCTGCTGACTTGACAAGTAAAAGAAGAAAAATTATCTAATCTTTTTAAGGTTATATGCAACTACATATTTTCATGGCTGTAGAAAACATATTAGAACATAAATAGAGATTTATAGACCACACACTCATTTCAAATGAATGATATGCAACAAAAAATGGGCTTGGTTGGGCAAAGGGGCTTTTTCCTACATATTCCATGCTTTTTGTAAGTGAGTGAAGAAGATGCTCACAGTGGGAAAACAGCATGTCTTTCAATACAGGGGCTTTGCCAAAAGTGTACTACTGAGGTGACAGCAGGTTCTGTCCATCTGAAAGTTTCCTGTTCTTCATTAAGAACACAGAAGGAGTGGATTGAACACGGGCTGCGAACCAGGCATCGCAGGTTCGATTCCCAGTCAGGGCACATGCTTGGGTTGTAGGCCACAGCCCCCAGCAACCGCATGTTGATATCTCTCTCCCCCCCCCCCCCTAAAAATAAATAAATAAAATCTTTAAAAAAAAAAAAAAGAACACAGAAGGAGCAATATCTGTGCATTTTCTTCTTGAATTGCCCCTCAGCCCACTGTGCTCTTCAGGGGACACATCAAATTCCTAAGACGCTCTCTCAGCACCACTGCAATTTCAACAAATTGTTACTCACATAAAAGACATAACGTCCCTCTCAGACAGACATTCTGTAGGATTGCTTTGGCATCTAAAATGATATTATTCACCTTCTTTGAAGGAGTGTCATGATCAACATCCTTTTCTGAACAGCAAAGGAGGCCTTGAATATGACCAGGTGAGGAAAATGGTTAGCGGGATCTGCCTCTCAAGATCGCCCGACAAAAGAAAGGCCAGGTCACTCACACACTTACTTGCCAGAGCCTTTTTCCCAGCTGCATGGTAGGCTACAATATATTTCTTTCCCTCTCTATCCTCTGTTTTTGTCTCTAATCCTGGAAACAGACATTTAATTGCTTGATGGATGATGGTTCTTTTCTCTTTGGTGTCCTCAACAACCTATTAAAAACACAGATCATTACGTCACTTGTTTCTTTTTACTTCTGAATTTTTAGATTTAAACATCTAAAACATCATTCCACGGGGCAGCACCTCTGCTTGCCAGGCTGTGGATGTTGCTGTGGATGTCATTTTCCAGGAGACACTGTATGAATAACAGACACTACAAGGTTTAAAACAATTGATTTCTTTGTTGACTTGTGGGCATATGAAACATTTTTTAAAAACCACTTTTTTTTGGCCATAGCTTATATGGATGCTAGTTACCAGTCACTGATTAAAAACATTTTTTAATGCAATGCCCTTTTAGATCAAATAGGACAGTATCATCCTTTTGTTAACTACTACAATGTTTTCAACAGACACTAACATCTACCCAAAAAGGGGCAATGAAAACCCTATAAAACCTTTGCACATATTTCTGTACTATTTACCTCAATGGCAACACTGGTTTCCTTATTTACAAAAAGCTGAAGCTCTTCTAAACGCTGCTTTTCTTCGGCTGTCAAAACTGTAAATACATCTTCTGAAGGATCCTTTAAAATAACCATAAAAGCTCCCAGTGAGTCTCACACAGAATTCAAGACTTTAAAGCTCTGTATTTCAATGATCTCTAAAAGATGCTATCTTTATACAGAAGGTGACTTTTGCTGGAGAGCTGGCCCCTACCTCCTCATCCACAGGGATGGACAAGTCATCCAAATGGCTGATGCGTCCATCTTTTCCTATTTCATGAACAACGAAGTCAGAGTATCTGATGAAAAGAAAACACAAATTCTCACAGCATTAACATTTTTGTTTCCTGTTAATTTCAGGGAAAAGTTTAGCAAAAGTAAGGATTACTATTGTGCAAAACAAGAAATTCTTTTAAAAAAGTTTTCAATGCAGAGTTATTATTTCTGGCTTCTTAATGAATTTTGAGCCACACCTTAGTTTTGTATCAGAATATGAAGACTCTCTGATACTTTAATATCCACTACACCAACAGATAAGATTATCTAGATGGAAAGTCAACAAAGAAACATCAGCCTTAAATTATACATTAAAACTGATAGACTTAATATTTACAGAACTTTCCATCCTAGAACTGGCACAATACCCATTGTTTCCAAGTGCGCAAGGAATATTCTCAGAGATGGACCATATTTGGGACAAAAAACGAGTCTCAGTAAGTTTAAGAAGACAAATCATATCAAGCATCCTTTTTGTATAAATTGTATGAAACTAGAAATCAACAGTGAGAAGAAAGCTGGGAAAATCACAAATATGTGGAATTTAAACAACATGCTACTGAATAACTACTGGGTCAAGGAAGAAGTAAAAGAAGAAATCAAAAGATACACAGACATAAATAAAAATGAAAATATGACATCCCCCAAATCTTTGAGATACAGCAAAAGTGGTGCTAAGAGGGAAGTTCACAGCAATATAGGTCTGTCTCAAGAAACAAGAAAAATCTCAAACAATCCAACATTATACCTTAAGGAACTAGAAAAATGAGAACAAATAAAGCCCAAAGTCAGGAGAAAGAAGGAAATAAAAATCAGAGGGAAAATAAATGAAATAAAAAACTAAAAGACAATAGAAAATACCAATGAAATGAAGAGCTGTTTCTTTGAAAAGATAAACAAAATTGACCAATCTTTAGCTAGACTCACTAATGAAAAAAAAAGAAGACTCAAAGAAAGTAAAAAATGAAAGTGGAAAAATTACAATGGATACCACAGAAGTACAAAGGATCATACAAGAATACTGTGAAAGGCTACACGCCACCAATCTACAAGAAATGGACAAATTCTTAGAATCATGCAAACTTTCTAGACTGAATCATTAAGAAATAGAAAACCTCAACAGACC
This sequence comes from Phyllostomus hastatus, assembly GCF_019186645.2. Taxonomy (NCBI): domain Eukaryota; kingdom Metazoa; phylum Chordata; class Mammalia; order Chiroptera; family Phyllostomidae; genus Phyllostomus; species Phyllostomus hastatus. The sequence continues at coordinate 47,456,391 of NW_025334041.1, forward strand.
AATTCTACTAAGGAAACTAAAACAGGAATAAAAAAACCTCCTCAAAAACAAAAGTCTAGGACCAGAAGGCTACCCTGGTGAATTCTACTAAACATTCAAAGAAAATTTAATACCTATCCTTCTCAAACTCCTATAAAAAACTGAAGAGAAGGAAATGCTTCCTAACTCATTTTACAAGGCCAACATTACCCTGACACCAGAATCAAGCAAGGATAACACACAAAAAAGGAAAACTACAGTATCTCTGATAAACATACAGATGCAAAAATTCTCAACAAAATACTAGCAAATCAAATATAAGAATACATTAAAAGCTTCATAGGCTGTGATCAAGTGAAATTTATTCTCTGGACACAAGAATGGTTTAATCATTCTCAAATCAATAAATATGATACACCACATTAACAAAATGAAGGGTAAAAATCAAATGATCAGCTCAGATGTAGAAAAAGCATTTGACAAGATAAAGTATCCATTTATGATAAACATTCTCAATAAAATGGATAGAGGAAATTATCTTAACATAATAAAGGCTGTATGTGACAACCACACAGCCATCATCATACTCAACAGTGAAAAACTGAAAGCTTTTCCTCTAAGGTCAGGCACAGGACAAGGATCACTCCTGCCACTTTTGTTCAATGTAGTACTGGAAGACGTGGCCAAAGCAATTAGGCAAATTGGAAATGAAGAAGTAAAACTGTCACTACTTTCAAATGACATTTTATATATTGAAAATCCCAAAGACTATACCCAAAACTATTAGAAACAATAAACAAATACAGTAATGTTATAGGATACAAACTCAACATAGAAAAATCTGTTGTTGCTATATACTAAGAACTATCAGAAAAAAATGAAAAAAAAAATTCCATTTACAATTGCAACAAAAAGAATAAAATACCTAACAATAAACTTAACAAAGCAGGTGAAAGACCTGTATGCTAAAAACTACCAGACACTGTTGAAAAAAACTGACGACACAAAGAAATGGAAAGATATTTCATGTTCATGGATTGGAAGAATTAACATTGTAGAAACATCCATATTACCTAAAGCAATCTAAAGATTCAATGCAATCCCCATCAAAATTCCTATGGCATTTTTCTCACAAATAGAACAAAAATCCTAAAACTTCTGAGGAACCACAAAAAAACATAAATAGTAAAAGTAATACTGAGAAAAAAAGAACAAAGCCAGAGATGTTACACTCCCCAATTTCACACTCCAGTACAAAGCTACAGTATTCAAAGCAGTGCAGTACTGGCATAAAACCAGACACACAGACCGATGGAACAGAATGGAGAGCCCAGAAATAAACTCACACTTTATAGACAACTGATTTATGACAAAGGAACCAAGAACATACAACAGAGAAAGGAAAGTCTTCAATAAATGGTGCTGGGAAAACTGGATATATGCAAGGGAATAAAACTAGACCACTATCTTATACCATACTAAAAAAGGAACTCAAAATGAATTAAATACTGGAATGTAAGACCTAAATCATTTAAAATATATATAGAACGAAATATAGGCATTAGCATCTGGACAATGCTTTCAGTGGTATTTTTGTGAATTTGACTCCAAAGGCATGAAAAACAAAACAAAAATAAACAAATGGGACTACATTCTTTTGCACAGCAAAAAAATCCATCAACAAAACAAAAAGGCAACCCACCAAATGGGAGTAGATGTTTGCAAAAAATATTTTGATATGGGGTTAATATCCAAACTACATAAAGAATCATGTAAAACACACACACACACACCCCGATTAAGAGATGGGCAGAGGGTCTGAATAGACACTTTTCTGAGGAAGACATACAGATGGCCAACAGGCACATGAAAAGATGTTTAGCTTCACTAATTAGGGAAATGAAAATGAAAATCACAATGAGATATCACTTTACACCCGTCAGAATGGCTATTATCAAAAACACAAGAAATAACAAGTGTTAGAAAGGTTGTGGAGAAAAGGGAACCCTTGTGTATTGTTTGTGGGAATGTAAATTAGTGTAGCCACCCTGGCTGGTGTGGCTCAGTTGGTTGGGTGTCGTCCTGCAAAGCAAAAGTTTGCCAGTTTGATTCCTAGTCAGGGCACATGCCTGGGTTGTGGGCCAGGTCCCTGGTTGGGGTGTGAGCAAGAGGCAACCATTAAATGTTTCTCTCTCACAGTGATGTCACCCTCTCTAAATAAATAAGTAAGCAAGCAAATAAACAAACAAATAAATAAATAAATAAATAAAATCTTTTTAAAAATTAGTGCAGCCATTATGGAAAACAGTATGCAGGTTCCTCAAAAAATTAAGAACAGAACTACCATGTGATCCAGCAATTCCTTCTTGGGGTATTTATCTGAAGAATAATAAAACACTGACTTGAAAAGATGTATGTACTCCATGTTCACTGCAGTATTATTTACAGTAGATAAGACATGGAAACAACCTAAGTGTCCACACTGACAGATGACTGGTAAAGAAGATGTGGTACATATATATAATGGAGTACTACTCAGCCACAAAAAAAGAGGAAATACTGCCACTCACAACATGTATACATCTTAAGGGTATTATGCTAAATGAAATAAGTCAGACAGAAAAAGACCAAAACTGTATGGATTCACTCATTTTATCTTTAAATGATGCCATGTACTCATTTAGGCAGCTTTCCTCATCCTTTTTGACCATCCATGAAATTAATCCTTGGGAACAGACAGCTAAACAGAAGACTATACTGCTAATTTTTTCCCTAAAGAATGAATATAACTAAAGTAACTTTGTACATAAACTAAAAATACCTTTCTTTTAAGATTCCTGAGAATCCCTGATGAGAGCTTACAAACTTGGTGATCCCAACATCAAGTTCAGTGAGTCCATGCTTCATCATGTCTGCAAAACTCTCAGTCTCCTCCTCCTCATCACCTTCTTCTGAAAAGCCATCTTCCTCCTCCTCTTCCTCTTCTTCCAACTGGGCATCAGAATTGTTTATACTCTTCCCAGCACTTACAGCTTCAGATCGCCCAGGCACATTTTCACAGCTGGGTGTAGAGTTCTTTTCTAGCCCATCCTGACTTTTGGTCAGACAGCATTCTGAGACCTTCTGTCTTTTTGCCTCCTCGGCTGGGGCCAGACTGTCATTATCTTCAACAGCATGGGACCCACGTTTCAGTGACACACCAGTCATTTCTGTCATCTCCATTTTTAAGACTCCAAGAACACATTTAAGAAAACCTTTTAGGAAGACAGAATAGGGAAGTAACAATCACTTCTATAAATACGTGTTTACAAGGGTTTCAGCAAACCAAAATACAGTTAACATTGTTCCCAGGGTCCTAAAAATCATTTATTAAAATAACTCTTCCCAGTGTTTACCTTTGATGGCATAGAAAAATGGCAGAATGCTTCTGCAAAAAATTCGGAAACGCGCATCAAAAGCCTCAAAGATATGTATGCCCTTTGCCACAGAAATACTACTTTCAGGATGTATCTTAAGAAAATTAAGAAAGTGGTTAAAGTTTTAGCAATAAGGATACTCACCTCAGTGCTTTTATATTAACAAAAACCCAGGAACAATAATGCCTTAGGCATATGAACTAAACAATGTGTAGAAGCCGTGTAAACAATATGCAGGAACTGGGAAAAGTGGTACTTCTAGAAGAGGGCATAAGTGGCTGGGGACAACAGGGAGACCTACTGAACACCACAGTTGCACTGCCTGTACCACCTGTATTTTGTCGCATGTTGTTATTTTCCTCTCAAAAAACTGATTGAGAATAGTGTGTAAATACATTTACTAACATAAAACTATTATATACCATATTTTTTTAAAAGGCAAAGGGAATACGGAGTTGATTAATGGGTCCAGAGTTGCAGTTCTGGAAGGTGAAAAAAGAGCTCTGATACTGGTTTCACAACAATGTGAGTGGACTTGACACTATTGAACTGTGCAATTAAAAATGGTTAAGATGATGTTATACCAGGTTTGATGTTATAACATACAAAACACCAAGTTTGTATGTTATGTGTATTTTGCCACAATAAAAAACAGATTATCATTTAACTGGCCTGTACACAATGTGCTGAGAAAAAAATCTAACAAGCTGCTCACTTCCAAGTACAGAGTAGCTTAAGAAAGGGGTTACCTGTGTCAATGAAAGCCAATACATTTATCTGAGACCGCAGATGCCTAATTTGATCTTTTTTGATGCTGTTGATAAAATAAGAATAAAGGTTTTTCCTGTATTAATTATATAGGGAGATACTAAAATGAATATACTAACAAACTTAGTAAACATAGTCATAAATAATGTAAATGAGCAGAAATTAATAATCTATTTCTCTAAGGCTTGGTTAGCAAGGAATCCACCTACAAAAGTATCTACAGCATAATAATAATGATATTGAACTAAAATTTAAGAACCCATATTTAACCTTGTATTTTTAAAAATTGTGTCAAAAATCAAGAATGGAAAGAAATGTAGAGAAAAAGACAAATACTACATGCTAAAAGTAAAAGAAACAAGGATCATAATGGCTACACTAAACAGGAGAAAAGATACAGAAAAATGTTAGTAAATGCAATTACTTTTGAAAGACAAAAAAATTAAATAAAGAAAATGGAAGAAACCAAGAAACTGGAACAGAAGACCAAAACCAGATGCACAAAATTATCTCTAATTCAAGTAAGAAAACATTTATTCTTTATTTATTCTAAGCAAGTAAAAAGAATGCTGGCTTATAAAATGTTAGTGCTATTTCATTCTCACTTTATATCAGCAAAGCTGCCCTCACAGAGCTTGCACACCAGCAAGGGAGACAGAAGAGGTCCAGGGCTTGCTTGGACTATGGAACACACACACAACCTCAGGCAATGCTGGAGGCAACAGTGTCAGAGGAGACAGTCCTTCTAATGGAAGTCAAGAAATGAATACCTGAGCAAAATTCTTAGGAATGAGTAAGGCTGTGGAAAAGGGGAAGGAGGCTGTTGGGGGAAGAGGGCACTGGCTATGCCAAGGCATGGAGGAATGGGGGGCATGGAGCTCTGGAAGAACCCAAGGAGCTCATAACACATTGTGAAGGTACCGCACACAAGGAGTTTGGAGTTAAAGCAACAGAGTGGCTGGAAGCCACACCAGGCTGAATGGAGGAAAGCACATTCTGAAAATCAAACAACCACTAGATTCATGACTTAGAAAGATTTTGTGGTACCCTTTGAGGAAAAACTGGGGTTAGGCTGGAAGACTAGGTAATAGGGTTGAGCTGTAATCAAGGCAATAAATCAGTACAACCTGATCTAAGGCAGAGAAAGGAGGGGTGCACTCAGGAGGTGCTAGGAAGAGGACTAGATGACAAATATGGACAGAAAAAAGAAATACATCAGGATGACTTGGGGTTTCTGCCTTGGGAACATGAAAGAACATGGGGACCCCAGGAAGAGGAGCAGGTGGTGGAAGAAGACAAGCCCACTTACAGTCCTGTGGTGTTGCAGGTATGCAGGGGACATCCAAGAAATGTCCTGCAGCCAGTCACTACATTAGGTCACACAGACTTTTACCCAAAAGCCTCTAACAGTCCCCACAATGATACAAAGTCTTCAGCTGGCATGACAAGATCTACCAGGGCATCCTGATACCCTTCCAGCAAACTGAATCCTCAGCAGAGAGGAAAGCACAAGCAGTAACAGCCACATCTGCACTTGGCTCAGGGACTTTATACTCAGCTGGAGGTCTTCCTCCTCCCCAGTATGCAGAAAATTATTCATCAGGCTCCTTCTCAATAACCCAATCAACAGCTATAAGCCCTGGTGGAAACACCAATTATTTCCTCTGCAGAGAGCCGCTTCATCCTCCTGCTCCAGTACTGACCATCACCCAATGCCACATACCGTTATCCTCCACCTGCCTCCATCAGGCCTAGCCCCAAAAAGTGTCCATTTCCTGTCTGACTGTTCACATATTCTCCAATGAAAGGTCCTCTATACCCATCTCAGATCACCCTGGTGTCTCACCTGTCCTTCAAGACTCATCTGAAGACCACAAGCCCTGACTCTCATATATTCCTGTGTATTAACTCCATGTCTTCCCATTTTACCTCTCTTCATTTACATTACCCATGCAGGTGCCTGAGTACTGTATTTCTCCCTCACCCATTTTCTAGCCATGTAACTGGTCCAGGTAAATTGGTAACTTCTCCAAGACACTGTTCTTCAGCTGTAAAATGGGAATGACAGGTACTTCAAAGGACTGTCATGAAGATTAAATAAGATGATAAACATGGAGTGGCTAGAAGAGTAGGAACTCAATAAACACTAGTCCCCTTTCCTCCCTCAAGAAGTCTGCAGATTCTTTGACGTATTATTTCTTTTGTACATGACAGAGAATCCAGCACAGTGTAACAAGCATCAATAGATATTCGGCAGAATTCCTGAAATAAGTGTCAAAATGATTCCCCATATACAGAGATCAAGGCACATTAAGTACCAAATCCTTAATGAAACAGTGGCCCTGGGCAATAACCATCAATGTCCACTAACATCACAAAAGAAAAACAGCCAGACATTGTGTGCCCCTGAAAACACTTGCTATTATTTATGAAATATTTTTACTGATTGAAACTATGCAGTGGGTGCACAATTCAGTGTGCAGATGATGCTGAATTGTACACTCGAAACCTGTATGGTTTTGTGGACCGATGTCACTCCAATAAATTCAATTTTTTAAAAAGAAACTCTATGTTTAACTACTAGTTTAGATAGCACACAGAGACAGGAGATGTTAAATGCTACCATGGGAAGCAATTGGCAAAATTCTGAATGTGAGAAATTACAAGGACAAAGCCACAGTTCCTTCAACTAATAAATAGCAAAGGGGAAAAAAAGGGGAACCCACAGATAAATCTACAAAGAAATGTAATGGTGGGTCCTTCTTTGGATCCTGAGTTAGGTAAACCAACTGTTATGAGACACCAGGGACCTATACCGAGGGGGATACCCGACGGCAGTAGCAGTACTGTCGACTTTTTAAGGTGAAGCGTTATTGTGGCTACACTTAAAAACAGAATCCTTATGTTTAGAGACACAAACTGAGCTATTTATAGTTGAAAAGATATGAAGTCTGGAATTTGCTTCAGAATAATTTATCAGTGGTGAATGGAAGCAGAATGGCTGCAGATTTGAAACAAGATTGGCCATGAGTTGGTAACTGTTCAAACTGAGTGATGAGAATATGGGGGTGGGGGGTCATTACATCAATCTCTCTATATTTTGTTTGATATTTTTTATAATAAAAAATAAAAGTACAAAGTATAAACAGATGTACAAACTATTCTATTCTGATCAAACCAATTTTTTTTGGTTCTACTGCTCCCTCTCTCCCATCACCTGCTCTTCAAATGTATTGAGATGTCCAGTCCCAAGACACCACCTCTTCCACCTTTACTTCCTCGTTCAAATGCCCAAATTTCAGTAACTCAACACTCTTGCTCACTAGCCCTGCTCCATGACCCTTGCCAAACTTCAACCAAGTACCCATCCGACTGTCTGTGTCTGTACTCCTAACTGCTGCTGGAGGAAATCTCGCCACGCCAGGGGAGTTCCTATCTTATGGCAGCCCTCCATGCTGCCTGGCCCTCCCTAGTCAGCAAGGTCCATTTCCAGTCCTGTTTGCTATTTACAAAGAAAACAGGGATGTTCTGGCAGATATACCTCCCTCTAGAATATTCATAATGAGGAAGGATAGTAAGAAGCTAGAATTCATTGACAAGTAGAATGGGGAAACTGAGAAAGACAGTTACACAGCTGAGCAACTTACAGCCAGATAATAAATTGCAAAGTTTTACCTTCCCTAACCAAGGTGACTTAGAAACAAATGGTTTACACATCCCAGACCATGCAGGGGGGAGATCCATCTTGGTACTGAAGCCTCTTCACATTCTTTGGAGGTGAAACAGACCAGAGAATGATTAGACCGCTCTATACACTCATTTTGATGAATCAGCATATCAAAGACACACCTAAAAAGCTGAATATGCTTTTGAGATCTTCCCCTGAGACCTCCCCCTAAAATTCCAGCCTTTAGAAAATAGATAAAAACCCTAAAGACAAAGGACCCAGTGTGCTCACAATCTCTGGAGCACACTCATGCCTTCCCCTACCCTTTTTTCTTTAGAGATGTATCTTTGCGTACAAAGATGTGTAAGCTTTCTCCTACACTCTAATACTTCCCAGGAGACCTGCAACCAGGAGAGCAGCAGCACTGGCAGCTCATCCCAGGTTAACCCCCTGAAAATGTCTCCAGGAGCCCTCCTTCTGCCTCTGTAACTTGTTTCCTGAGTCCATGAAGCCTTGCTGGCTCACTTCTTCTGCCTCTGTGACTTTTTAAAGAGCCAAGGTGGCCTCACCTCAGCTCACTCCTGTGTTATGATCTTGCCTCTTCCCTCTTACACCCTTCCTGTGTTTCACTGTCCCCAGCTTTAATAACTGCACTCTCAGAACCACCTGGACTCATGTTGTGAAATCTCTCCTGCATGAGTCAACCCCACCCCCCTGCCCCCGACATTCCAGATGGTATGAGGGCAGACCAGCCTGGACCCTGGTCCCTTTCTGGTGAGAAGACCACTTATGACCATTCCCCTTTAATGTGGCAAACCTCTTAACGGAATTCCACACTTACTTTAACACACACTTACTCCACACCACGCACCTCTGTGCCAGGCACTACTCCTGGTACTGTGTCAAGACACAACTTACTGTGAATGGAATAAGTGCCCAACCAGCATTTGCTTCCTTGACCAAATCACAGCCATTCAAGCCTGGTCCCTACCTGACACCTTTTCCCAACACAACAAGGTTCTCTGCTTGAAACTCTCCTCCTCCTTGCTTATCTCCTGCCTCTGGAGAAGCTCTTTCCCCCCTCTTTTTCAGACTGCTGCTTAAATTTGGGCTTCTCCAGGTTCCTTCTCCAATCTTGTCCCCGTCTCATTCCCAAGTGTTCCAGCTAAGACCCCGTTATCTCCATATCCCGTTTCTTCCAGGTCCAAGGCAATCGCAAAGTTAACTAAACAATGATAAAATGTATGCCATGAGTTTGTGCAAACCTCGCTTTAACCCTATGACAGTGCTCATTATCATTCCCATTTTAGCACTAAAATACTGAGGCCCAGAGATGAATAATCTTGGTTCCGTTTACAGAACTAGCAAGAGGTAGAATCAAATGCTCAAATTCAACCTGCCATAAATTGATCTCATCATTTCCCATCACGAATGCACTTCTGTTAAATTGCACCTCTTACCTCAGTGAATGTTACCACCAACTAACTACCACTCACCTGTGTCAGAATACGGGCATCATCCCAACTTCTCATGCTCCCCTACATCTACATCAGTGATTTCATGAATGAAATTCCAGAAGGTTTAGGACAGCACTGTTATGCCTAACATTACTGGAATGAGAATAGTAACAGACCATGGATCTGAAGTATCAGCCACTGGTTTCAACTCTTACTTGGGAAACACCAATTTGTGAGGTATAATGTGGAGACTGATGTATGAGTCGGTTTTGCCATTACTAAGCCACTTAATCTCTGTAAGCTTCAGTTTATTTCTCTGTAAAGCTGAAAAATGATGACTTGTTTAAAGGTCCATAATACCTGTTCCTTCTTAACTGTGGTCATTAGTACTTACTATGGATGGTTTGCACAGTATTATATTTCTGAGTCTGCAGTAAAAACAAAGCTTCTTAAGCTTCTTTTGTTCTCTGGGCTAATGATTAAACATGGTTTTCTCCTTAAAATACCACTTAATTTTAAGAGACCCTCCAAGTACTGCCAACGGCACCAAATACGCCTTTTTGGCAGTCTTTTTCTTGATTCTTGTGGACCCTTGTGTTATCTTTTTCTTGTTATGTAATTGCAAAGACAAGCTCATTAACTAATCTCACTTCTGTTTTCAAATGAAATACTTTTCATTTGTTTGGGATGATGGCCCTGTCACAGACATTTATTATTAGAGTACATATAGCACCAATGATTAAAAATAATTTATGTTTTGCTACGTTCTGTCTGTGGGCCTAGAAGCTGAGAATATACTTACCAAAACAGCTGTGCAAACTTCTACACTAGAAGGGGCAGAACTCAAATTAGTGTTGTTTTCATAAACAGGAACTATATAAAAGGGAAGACTGAAATGGAATATAACTTTTAAATAAGAGGGTGGGAGGGAATCCTGCAAATATAAAAGAAGCTGAGAAATTTCAATCAGGCCCTGGACAGTTGTGGCTCAGATGGTTGGACATCATCCTGCAAACCAAACAGTTGCTGGTACAATTTCCGGCCAGGGCACATGCCTGGGATTCGGGCCAGGTCTTCAGTTGGGGGGGTGGGAGAAATAACTGATCAATGTTTCTCTCGTACATAAATGTTTCTTTCTCCCTCCTTAAGTCTCTCTCTAAAAATAAATAAAATCTTAAAAAAAAAGAATTAAATCAGAAAGATAAAACCCTGATTGCCCCAATGTGATTTCCCTAAGGAAAATCCAAATATCCATGTTTGAGCATTCTACTCAAAGCTAGAAAAAGCAACCAACTTTAAAAAAAAGGGGGGGTTGCTTATGAGGTTTTTAATGGTATTTTTTAAGTTTTAAAGAAATATCATACTGCAGAAATGAAAAAAAAAAAGAAAGCACTGTTTACTTAAAAAAAAAAAAGAAATATCAAACTGTAAATACAGTGCCCATGATAGTAATGACACTATCTCATATGTCAAGTAAAATCTCTATAGATCAGAAGCTTGATTCTATGACTGGGAAAAGGATGAAATTTATTGATACTAAGCCATGAACTTGAAGTCCTACACAATTCTTTGCGGGAAATACTAAAATAATGGTTTTTGTTTCCTTTACACTCCAAATGAGCCAAATGAGTTTAGGAATATTACAATTTCAACAGTATTTAAAAAAAAGATTTTATTTATTTATATTTAGAGAAAGGAAGGGAGGGAGATAGAGAGGAAAAGAAACATCAATGTGTGGTTGCCTCATATACATCCCCCACTGGGGACCTGGTCTGTGACCCAAGCATGTGCCCTGACTGGGAATTGAACTGGTGACCCTTTGGTTTGCAGGCTGGCACTCAGTCCACTCAGCCACACCAGCCAGGACTAACGGTATTTTCAAATCTTTTTCGTTAAGATATCAGATTCACTAATAAGCTGCCTCTACACCCACGACAAAGTTTAACATTTTCAGAATTTTAATACACCATTGACAGTCCCTTAATATTATTTCCTGCAAAATGAACACCTAAAAAAAAGGGTCATATTGATAGGGGACTCAAAACTTGGAAAATTTTAGCTTAAGGTAAATAGCCATAAATCTAGCAAGTAATGCACATGTTAAGCTCTTTGTTTCAGAAACTACAGATAAGGCCCATCTGGCACCTGAGAAAAAGCAGCTGACCTCCTGGGGTGCTGGCTAAAGATTACAGCTTGGAGACATCTGTATGGGGAAGAAGCAGGCGACTACCCTCCCACTTGGAGACAGCTAATTGCCATGGATAGAAGTGCTGCAGCTGGGAACTTCAAGGACTCTCTCACTGACTTCTTTTTTGTCTTCCCCAACCTCCCTTATAAAAGATCTGGCCAGGAAAGAAAGGGGAAGATGGTTTGTTAGGGTATGAACCCGCCATCTTCTCGGATCGTCGGCCATCTGAATAAAGCGTCTATAAAAGATTCAATCACTGTCATTGCTTATTGGATTTGGTAGTGACAGGCAGCCCGAATGCCGTTGTCTTTTCTGGTTAGAATATTAGTCTTAATCATATCTGTATTTCAAAACCCTCCATCATTTCCATTTTTTAAATACTCCTATCCTGCATTCTCTGCAAACTGTCAGTAATCCCTCTAGCACTTACCATCAAAAGCACTTTCTTCAGGGCAGAGCACACTCATTACACTCTACTATGCAAAACTGTAAAGTTTACTTCATTTATTCATTGCACAAATATTTGTTGAGCATCTCTTGTGTCTGGCACTGTTTTAGGCACTGCAGAAAAAAGGAAAATTTCCTACACTTATTGAGCTTACATTTATGTAAGGATATATGGGAGAATAAATTTTTTTAAATGCAAGCATAATAGCTACAAATAAACCTGAGAAACAGGAATTACAGAAAGAGGGGTGCTCTTTGGCGAAGACTCTCCAAGGAGGTGCCTTTGAAGTGATGACTGAAAGAAGAACTAGACATGAAAAGATGTGTGCGAGATGAATTCCAGGCAGCTGGAACAGCGTGTGTAAAGGACTTGAGGTTGGAGAAAACTTAAGTCAACAGAAAGACCAGCTGGGTTGCAACTTCTCTCCTACTTGGGGGCAAAAACTATGTTTTATTAATACTTGTAGGGGCTCAGCCTCTATTAAAAATATGTTCAAAAGGGGTTATTAAATAGTAAATACTGAGTGTTGGCTACTTGCCTAATGACTGAACAAAATCATTGCCTATTCGTCCCCTCTTTGGTATGAGTGTACTGTTGGCTATTTCAGATCCCTCCATTGTCAAGGCATCCGCAAGCCAATGGGGCATGCCTGTCTCACAGACTAGAGACCTGAAGTAAAAGCCTTTAGTAATCCTATACATATTTTAGGAATGGGGGCGAGAAGGTGGTCTAACAAAGGTACCAAATATTTGAAAAACTGAACTCCAAACTCTGCTCCTTGGCAGGAACTAAAACCCAGGCAATGAGGATATACTTTTAAACCTCTCAGTACAAGGCTGGCGGTAAGGACTCAGTACGGACTTCAACAGGAACAGAGAAGCACGTCCACCATCCACTCATTAAACACTGATCCGGCAGAAGTGTCGAAAAACACTCCTGGTTCCCAACCTGTTTGCTCCTACTCTGGGAAACAGCTACAGAACAGGAAGTCACCCAGCACACAGAAGCCATGGCATAAGTAACGATGGGTGGGGAGTACCAGGACGAAGCACGTGGGCTGGACCCTGTAGCAAACCGGCCCAGCGATGTATGGGAGCCGTTAAAGGTTTCGGGATAAAGGCCACTTTTCTCTTCGGGGCAAGAGTTTAGGGAGAGTCTGGAGCAAAGCAAGAAGTGGGAAAGGGACCCTCCGCCGGACAGGGCCACTGGGAGGAAAGAGAACGCAGCAGCGTTCCCTAAAAACCAGCCCCAGTAGTGGGGGCGGGGCTGGCACGACCGAAGCGCAGGTCCCGCCTGGCTCCAGCCGCGCTCCCGCGGGTAGGATCCGTAATGGAGGTTCTGCGGGCGCGCCATGGCCTCAGACCGCGGCTGGAACACCTTCCTGGTCCACACTGCCCCTCCGGGCGGGATGGGGTGTCTGGACGCCGGGTCGGACCGGGCCGAGGGCTGGTGGCGGAGCCCGGGCGGCTGCGCGGAGGCCGCGCACTTACCCGGGGCCCGGGAGCGTGGGCGCGGTGTGGACCGAGCGGCGAGCGGTTGAGTGCACTGCTCCGGGTGTAGGAGGGTGGCAGCGGCGAGAGTCACACGGAAGAGCCAGCTGCAAGAGCGGCCTAACATAGGCAACGCTATCCGCGTCTAGGGCCCACAGCGATCGAGTGGACTCGCCTACGACCAGGCTCGCACACGTGCGGCGCAGGGACGCGCCGATGAGGGCGGGCTCCGCCCCGGGGCGGAGCCGGCCCTCAGCCGCCGGTCCCACCCACTTCCCCGCCGCGGAACCTCTGGAGCAGCCAGTGCGCAGACTTTGGGGCCGCACTCTTTGGCCTTCCATGCTGCGAGGTGGGAAGCTTACGGTGCCACTTTCACTCAGGGAACTTCTCAGCCGGTGGCACCCAGACTTTGGCGAGGGCGAAAAGGGATTTTACAGGCACCAAAGAGTCCTTTACGTGATTTCTAAAGCAGCGATTGCCTTAGGAATTTTAGTTGCATTCTAATAAAGCTTTCTTCCACAGCTGGTACTCTTTCCCACTTCTCCCATTACGTGTTTTCCCCTCCTCAAAGGCAGTCATTTCATCTTTCAACTGGTTATTTTGATATTTATCTTCATTTTCTCTATATTTGTATTGCTATTTCTTGGCTTTTCACTATAAGGTATTATCCTTTGGCTTCAGTTAATGAAAAATAAGGATTTTTGCATCTACAATATGCTATTACAGATCCACTTTTTAAAAGGTTTTCTGTGACAATACAGCACACCTCTTAGTTTCATCTTTCTGAAGATCACTCTCCTGGAGCCTCTGACCTGCACCAGTCTATGTCTACGCACAGTTGTCAGCATCACTTCATTTTTCTTCCCTGTTTGTATCTTGTGTTTCCTATTTCCTATGTCGTCTTTTTTTATTTAGTCCTTCATTTTAGTGGAGTGCAACCTCCAGTAGCTTCCTGAAAAAGAAAAAGTAAATGAAACAAAAAATTTTGAGGTCTTGAATGTCTAAACATACCTTTATTCTTTACCCACATTTGATTGGTAGTTTACTACTCAAGTAAAAAAGTCCAGCTTGAAATAAAATTCTTCTTGAAATTTGATAGAATTGCTCCCATGTCTTCTAGCTTTCTTTGTGACTGTTGAGAAATTGAAAGATATCCTGAGTCTTGACCCTTTGTTTTTCTCTGAAAGCTTAGGGTTGTCTTTTTGCCATCAGTGTTCTGCAGTTTCACAATGATGACCCTTCGGTTTAGTCAACTTTTATTCATTGTGCTGGACACATAGTGGGCCCTTTCAATCTGGCATTCATGACTTTGGAAACATTTTCTTGAATTATTTTGTTGATGATCACTGCTTCCTCTAACATTTGTTATTGTTTTTTCTCTTATTTTTCAGATTTTGGACCCCTTTGAGTGGCCCTGTAATTCGTTATTTTTTCTTTCTTATCTTCATTTCATTGTCCTTTTGCTTTTGCCCCCATCGCCCATTTTCTAACTCTTTCATTGAACTTTTCATTTTTGCTATCATATTTTTGCCTCTGAATGCTTCTTTTTAAATAGTAATCTGTTATTATGGTTGCAATAGTATCTCATATCTCAGGATATTGATTATACATATAATTTTTTTTAAAGTTTCCTCCTCACTGAATGTTTTCTGTTTCCTAAGAGTTGCTGCCCTCCCCCTGTCCCCCACCCCCACCCCGTTTATGTCTCTATGGTGCCACCTTCCATGTAGTTTCTGAAGTTGTCAAATCCCTGGGTCCTCTACTTACCTCTTGCTGTCGGGTAACTCCTGTTCCTTCTCCCCAGCAAAGGGCAGGTTTTGGGGCGACCCCTGCACTGGGTAGAGTGCATATTAGATTCTGCGTCCTTTTCCTCAATTCAGCTTCCAGGACATTTACAACCAGATCTGTACCCTCCCTGCAGGAAATTTTAGGGTCTTCTCTAGTTGACTAATCAGCCTTAAAAGAAAAGATACAAAGATAATCACATTGGAAATACACCAACTAAACGGCCCAACCAAATTACATTAAAGCTACTCAACAAGCCCCTTCACTTCCCCAAACAGATGAAATATCATTTAAAATATAAATCGAAATGATTCATATTGAATTGATGGTGTGGACGAGGGGATACTTTCAAGCTCTATCATTAAGGGTGAGGTAGAGGAGGTTTTACGGAGGTTGGGAAGGACCTCCTTTCTCCGGAGGGCCTCCGGGGAGAGCCGACTTCCAGAGCGGCCTACTCGGCGCCTGACCTGCAGGGGGCGCCACTGCGCACGACCGGCGGCTGCGCGGGAAGGGCCTCTCTGGAAGTAAAGGAAGAAAGCAAAGAGACGGGAGGAAGTCGCTGTGACGCTCAGCCCCGCAGTCTCTGAGGCGGAGCTGGTGTGCTGTCTGGAACCTGACTCCAGGCTCCAGGGCCACGCTGGCTGTGCTTGGAGCCGAGGGCTTGCGAGAAGGCAGGATGCTCCTGGCAGGCCCTATCGGCGAGGGGCCGGCAACCTCGGTGAGGCAGCCCTGGTGGCCCGGGGAGAGACCGCTGGTGACCCAGTGAGGTGGCACAGATCTCGACTTGGGGACATTGTTTCAGTGAGGCAGGCTTGAGGTCGTGGTTCCGGTGGCCTGGGGGAGATGGCCCTTGCAACCTGGTGAGGTGGCATAGACGTACCAGGGGAGGTAGTCCCAATGCGGTAGTTGTGGCGATCCCGGAGAGATGACACATCCTATTGGGGAGGTAGCTCTGGCGGCTGGGCAAGGTAACGCGAGCGGTCCTGGGGAGGTGACTGTGGTGGACGCAGGGAGGTGGCTCTTTTTAGAACCTGGATCAGAGGGCCCTGGCCGCTCAGGAAGGCCCCAGGGGAAGGGGTTTGGGACCAGTGGGTATCCTCCGGGAACCTGGTAAGAGTTCCACTTATCACTTCAGTCTTAATGTGTTTGTCACGCCTGTTCTCCTTCTAGTGCCGCTCTGAAAGTGGTGATGAAAGAAAGGACGTGGAGGAGAAAAGTAAGCAGACTCCATACGCCTTAGCACTGTGTACCAAGCCGTCTCTTTAAACTCAGCCCTCCAGGGTTTGCATCCGAGAAGGGTTATTTATTTACTTATTTATTTAGTTCCTTTCATTCATTCATTTATTATCCCCACCCGAGGATATTTTTTCATTGCTTTTAGAGAAAGGAAGGGACAAAGTAAGGGAGAGAGAGAGAGAAACATCTATTGGTTGCCTTTTGAAAGCACCCTGACCAGGCATCGAATCCGCAACCTTTTGATTATGGGACAATGCTCCAGCCAACTGAACCACCCAGCCAGGCCCCAAGAAAGGTCGTTTAGATGAAGTGTGTGTGTATATTTTCTGTACAGTAAGATTGCAGAGTATTAAATCCTGATTATCATTATACATATATTTTTGTTTTTCTAAAATTATAAAATATGGGATGATATAGGAAAGAACACTTCCTGACCCCAACCTAGTGTACAGACTTGTATGGTTTCACTGGAGTTCTGCCCATCATACTGGATTCATAATAATTGAGGTCTGCCTGTTATTTTAATGAAACACCAACTTAGTAAGCATCAGGAATTTGGAGGGGCTGATGATCTAGGGGAGGTGACCAATGCCTTAATTGGGTGCAAAGGAATCAAATGATCACTGTTCAGTTGTACTTGACCAGTGAATTTGCACTTAAAAATTGATCTGAGAAGAACACAGTGGATAACTTGGTTCCTAGATCTTGGACAGGACAAGGGAGGGGGAAAGATTAATACCTCCATTTCCTGTTAAGGACAGGAGCATATGTCAGGGATGGGGACATTTGTCATTTTACTGCTAAATGTTTACCATTGCTAAACATGGCAGGCTTTTGGACATTAAGGATTCTTCAGGGGCTTTTGAGTGAAATTTATTGGGGGAGGAAGGGAAAAGCATGAAACTGCCATTCTATCAGAAGGATTTTTGTTTTGATCATGGCAAATAGCCTGGGAATGAGAGGTAAAAGGAAGGGTGTCCATGTTATTGTACTATGTTAGCTTTAGGAGCTGGGCTTGCCCTTTACATTGCCTACTGATATAATCTGCATCAGAAAGAAAGCTCTAAGTTGTTCATAGCATTTGACAGATCAGAGCTGCCAAACTCAGCTCCTTTTCCTTAAAGTATTTGAGAGTACCCCATATCTTTCAGTTAAACCCTTCCCTTTTTCACCTTTGCTCGTTCAGATGCCTGGGGGTTGATGCCTGTTGAGATGTCATGTTAATAAAATGATAGACACAGACTGTAGACTTTGTCCTTGGCCCTCCTGTGGTGTGAGCAACTTCTTCACAATTAGCAGTACTCTTTACAAAAAAAAAAACACAACACAGAAAAGGAGAGGTATAAAACCCCATAAGACACTAGTGTGCTATTTTAAAGAATGATATTCAACTAAGAATGTGCTTCATTTAAATGGTAATATCAAAAGGGTATAACTTTTAAAAAAGTGAAGATAGAATTTACTCCCTAAGCTACAGCAACCTTAGCATTCACAAATATTCCCTCTGCATACAGCTGTGTCTGTGTCTGCAGGTATACCACACAACCCACCTGTTTTATTTAAGATACATTTAAAAAAGAAGACATTGTGAGTCCTGTATGTAACAGCAGATGGTTTTCTCTGCTGATATGTGAAAGAGAAGAAAATAAGAATATTGGGTTGAGAGTCAGAACACATGGATTTTAGTCCCATTTACTACCTGTAAGTGTAGGTGGAAAATGTTATAACTTATAGTTGGGAAGTTGAAGCATGGACTTAAAATAGTTTTGCTTCTACCTGCAAGTGGGCTACTGATTCTCATACCATGTGAACAGGATTTCAGTTCTTACAAACTGAATAAAACAAAATTTATTTTGGGGGGTTGAGGAGAGAAACTTACCCAGTACTAAACACACAGGTATATATTTTGTTAATCTTTTTATAAATAGTTAAGCAGTATATGAAAGTTAAATTTTCAGTTTAGGTACATGTTTATTCATATTTTCATTTTAACAAGTGACATGTTTTGTAATGGGGCTGATTGTAATCTAGCCTTTAGTTGTTACTTTCTTGAAACTTCATTTTTTGTAAAGAGCCAATTTCTACAAGGGCAGTTCCAAGGAAAGAAGTGAAGTCCAACCAATACCACTCCCCAGGGAGGCTCTGTATTTCCCCCAATTCTATCTTTCATGCACACACCTTTTTATTATTATTATTATTATTTTTACTGATTAATTTTAGAGAGAGGGAAAATCAATTTTGTTGTTCCACTTACTTATGCATTCATTGGTTGCTTCTTTTATGTGCCCTGACCAGGGATTGAACCCACAACTTTGGTGGATTGGGAAACACTAACCAACTGAGTTACCTGACCAGGGTTCTCCACCCCCCCCGCCAAAAGAAATTATAATAGTCTTTGTTTCTAAATATATGCTAGTTCAATCAAACCTTTAATTTGTTCATAAATTCACCATTAATGGCTTGTTTAGAGAGGACCAAATCCTTCAGGCAAACCTGAAGTAGAGAAATGCACTGTACATTCATGTTTATTCTAATGTTTGGTTTCCATGAAATCCATGCTTACTTTCTCTGGAGCCTTATTTTATAGCATTTATTTTCATTTGGAGATCACTCTAAATTTTTATATTGTTTTTGTTTTCAGTTTTAATTTCTAGGTACTACTCAAATCTAGGGAGATTAGGCCCTGTATATGGGATAATTCAAGTTGTGGGCTGAGTAGAATTGAGCATATTTAATATCAGAGAATTTAATAGCTGCACAGTGAAATGGAAGTACCATTATACCAAGTTTGACCCAAACCTAAACAACTCCAGGAAGAAGCAAACCATAGTAACCAAAAGGGGTTAGCTTACACATGGAAGCAGGTACTTCAAAGAGAAATAGTTTATCTTGGCACACTGGGCTGGGGTGTAGTGGAAGGAGAAAGATACAGCAGCCAACTGTGAGTCATGTTACTCCTACCTTCTTTGCTAAGAAGCAACTGTGAACCTTCAGTTTTCTTTGGGGTTCAGGGCATGGTCAGGAAGCCACCCTGGCACAGACAGTCAGCAAAGGTATAGCTGGAGATACTCTGGAAAAGCAGAGCAGTGCCATTAGTTCATAAATTTAGGACAGTGGAAAATAATTTAATTCCTTTGCAATGGATTACGTGTTTACTAGAAATTTATTTTCTAAATATATTGTTTAAATGAAACTGGCAAATTAGTATAAGGAGTAGACTCTGGGAAATAAGACTTACTAAATGGGATGAGAGCAGAGCTACCCAAAGCTAGTAAGTGTTGCCTCTGCCTCCACACTTCTCCAAGAAATAGCCTCAGGGTTCCAAATCATCTGTTTTTGTCACATTTAATAAGTCCAATGTGAATTAGTTCAAGACTAGTTTATTTGCCGTGAAGACAATCTCACTTTAGACTGTGCAATTTAGTGGATGCATCAGCCATTTAGAGTTTTTCCTTGTATTTTCTCACAGATTTACTTAAAACAATCTTTTTTCTGTTTCTCACATGGACAACTTTTGTACAATGACATTTAAAGGTTTTAAAACATTTTTACTCTTATATAAGGAGTTTTTACTCATTGGTCACCATTTCAAATTTTTTCATATGCTTTAAGTCCTTCAATACTATTTTTTTTTCTTCTTTTAACATCTTGAAACCAGGGTCCTCCTTTGGTATTATTTAGACCATACCATCTGGTTCCTTACAGATTTTGAAAATATATTACTAATTTAATAAAAACAGCACCAATAAAATCAGATTAGACCTTTTTTCCCCCATTAATAAAGTAGATTCCTAAGAAATAAAGTCTTCTGGAAAGTTTAACATCTGTTTGTAACTGCATTATCATGACAACATCTATTAAAACCTGTAGTTATTAGGACTTTAGGAATTTCTCCTTCACTCTGAGGCATTTCCTGAGCTCTTACGCATTTTGTAATACTTGGTCCATAGATTGCTTTATAGCTATTCCTTTGGGCATTTTTGTGTGTGCTATACACACAAAAAATATATGTAGATATACACTAAAATACACCCAAGAGAATATATATATTCTCACACACACATATGCATATATGTGTATACACACTGTATATTCATTTGGGTATTTTTATGTATGTGCATATTTGTGTATGGATATATGTACACACACATACTATATATAATATATAGTATACATGTATATAATATATACCATATATGGATGTTTTACTATATATGGTATATATATTTATACTACATACACGGGCATATTTGTGTATATACATATTTGGGTGTATGTGTACACATATATACTATATTATATAGTATAGTGTGTCTATACAGTACGTACATGTACTATACTATGTGTATACTATGTCGTATATAGTGTATAATATATATATATAGTATAGCATAGTGTATAATATATATAGTGTGTGTATATAGTGTGTGTGTACATATATACATGTATATATGTATGCCAGAAGGTATCCAGCCACGTAATATGAAAAATAGAGACATTTATTGAAGAAAATACAAGCTACAAGAAACATTGTACATAGGACAATGATGCCTCAGTCCCCTTCAAAGTAGGCACCTTAGGACCTCACACAGTTCTTCCAGTCACTGTCAGCTTCCCTGTCGTATTTTCCTGAATCTCATTGATGGTCTGAAATCTCTTCCCTTTCAAAGGTGATTTTGGTTTTGGGAAAAGCCAAAAGTTGTAGGGTGCTAAATCTGGGTTGTAGGGGGTGCTGAGACACCTGGGTGATTCGATGTTTTCCTAAAACACTCTGCACGAGACATGATGCATGAGTGGGTATGTTGTTGTGATAGAGCTGCCAATCACCAGTTGCCCATAGCTCTGGCCTTCTGAATTATCTAAATAGTTTCCGCGGAGGAATGTTCAAGCTTAACACAAAATTTGATGCATATTTGTTGCTCTACTTGCTTAGTCATTTTGAAATCTATGGCCACACAGTAACATGCTCACCCAGCAGCGTCTACTGCCCCCACTGACCAGAACAGTGAAGTTGTCTTTGTTCATGCATGTGCGTTCTTGTCCACTTTTCTTGACTGCCAGGTTACATAGATGTTGCATAAACGGTACTCGTTTTATTAATAGTGGCTGGACATTTTCTGGACAAACCATACATACACTCCATTGGTCATATATAGTTTTTTTCTTTAAATTATTAACTTCTGAAGGTGGATATATTGCCTTGTGTATCTTTTGGATTTCTGTTAACTCTAGATGGTTGCTGGTATTGAATAATTGTTTTTCTTTCATTTTAGGTGACATAAATATTGTAGCTCTTGTTGGAAATGAACAAATCGGTAAAGGTACAGATAATGGTGATCTTCCTTCCTATGTGTCTGCATTTATAGAAAAGGAAGTTGGAAATGACCTTAAATCATTAAAGAAACTTGATAAACTCATAGAACAGATGACGGAAAGTAAAATGCAGTTAGAAGAACAGGCAAGTATTAAAACTCACTGGAATAATATCAGTAGTATACTCATAGTAGTATATACATAGTAGTATACTCATAGTCCAAAAACATGGTAAATTCATTGCACGTATGCACTAATAGGGGAAGAACTTGAAATTAAGTATAACATTAACAATGGTTATTTCTATGTGGTTTTAACATTTATTTTCTTTATATCTTTCTGTATTTTTAAGATTTCTTTACAGTGAACATATTACTTAAAATAATTTTTTTAAAATCCCCATGATTGAAATCTTAAAAAAATAAATGGGTCTCTATACTTGAAACAGTGTTTGCTGAAGATGAGATTTGTATTGTGTAACTACTAAATTGGGTTAAGTACACTCTGCAAGAGTATATTGGTGTGTTAGCTCCAGGTTGTCATTCATTTTATGTTTTCCTTGCTCTAGCACCTCAGGTTTTTCCATCTTCCTGTGCTTTCATCACATGTATTGTTAAGCTTTATGTTTAGCCCAGCCCTGTCCTCTTTTGTACTCCTGTAAGCAAGTTGTTGTGGGCTCTCCTGGAGGAAATTGTACAGCTGAGTGGAGTCATGCAGCCCTTATGTGTGGTCTTCTGTTCCACTGATTGTCCTTTCATGAGAAAGGTGACTCCTCTGCTATTCCTGTCCACTGTTCTTCCAAATTCTCCCCAAGACCTACCCAACCTAGCTGCTCTGTCCTTTTCCCAAACAAAAAACTGTGGCCTTCTAGCATAAATCAATTGCACAGTACCTCAGATTCCACAAACTGACTTGTCATCATTACTACTTCTTAATTCAGCAGAGGATCAAGGAAGGGTAGTCCTTGTGCCCCGATCCTGCCTGCCAGCTCTGTGAACTTGCTTCAGTCTTTCATAATTTTATCCTTTGCTTTTCAAATAGTCCTGTCCCCTCAGCATGTGGAAATACCCAGATCTTTCCCTTAAAACTTAGACAACAAAACACCCTCCCCTTTTTTTAGTAGGCGTTAGTCCCTTCCTTTTACTTTTGGCGTCTTCAGTCAATTTACTTTACATCTGTCTCCACTTCCTACTTTTCTTGTTTTTAAATCCTCACTGAGGATATGTTTATTGATTTTTAAATTTTTTAAAGATTTTTAATTTATTTTAGATAGAAGGGAAGTTGGGGAGAGAAAGAGAAGGAGGGAAACATCGATGTACTAGAGATACATCGATCAGTTGCCTCTTGCACGCCCCCAACTAGTGACTTGGTGTGCAACCCAGGCATGTGCCCTGACTAGAAATTGAACCAGTGACCTTTCAGTTCTCAGATCAGCACTCAACCCACTGAACCACACCAGCCAGGGCTCCACTTCCTAATATTCCATTTGCTCTGTGACCCACTGGAATCAGGCTTGAAACCCTGATGACCATGGAAGCTTTTGCTGAAGTCATCAATTGAACCTTAAATTCAGCATGTCCAAAACTGTACTGATCCATCTCTTAAAATGCTTCTCCGTCTTGGAAAATAGCATCTGTCACTCAGGCCTGAAACCCAGGAGCCTTCCAAGATTGCTCTCCATCGTCTTTACTCTTCCCCAAAACCAAGACATCCGAGTTTTGCTTCCTTAACATCTTCCACCACCTCATTTTAGGGCTTCATTCTCTCTTGCATTTGATGGTAGTGTGCCCTCTATGTATTCTTCATAGTGCCACAGTTTCTTTTTTATTCCTTACAGTAATGTTGTTATATGTAAATAAATCAAATATTATAAAATATAGTTATATAATTAACCTATTTTTTTGTATATGCATAGCTTAACTTTTTAAAAAAGATTTTATTTATTTATTTTAAGACAGGGGAAGGGAGGGGGAAAGAGGGAGAGAAACATCAATGTGTGCTTACCTCTTGTGGGCCCCCTTCTGGGGACCACCTGCAACCCAGGCAGTGCCCTAATTGGGAATAGAACCAGTGACCCTTTGGTTCTCAGGCCGGCACTCAATCCACTGAGCCATGCCTGCATAGCTTAACTTTTTGTGATTAATATAATATGGGCCTTATTTCTCCATCAATATAGGGAGCTACCTATATTGAATATAATTTTTTTAATTTTTTAATATATATTTTATTGATTACTCTATTACAATTGTCCCAATTTTCTCCCCTTTGTCCCCCTCCACCCAGTATCCTCCTTCCCTCAAGCAATTCCCCCCTGCCCCACTTAGTGCATGTACATGGGTCCTGCATGTAAGTTCTTTGGCTTCTGCATTTCCTATACTATTCTTAACCTCCCCATCTATTTTGTTCATACCAATTATGCTTCTTGATCCCTGTGTCATTTCCCCCTTTTTCTCCCTTCCCCGTTTTCCCTTCCTCCTTCCCCCTACCAGCTGATAGCCCTCCATACCTATGATTCTGTTCCTGTTCTGGTTATTTGTTTCACTTGTTTTTTTTTTCTTTTAGATTCAGTTATTGATGGTTGTAAATGTGTTGCCTTTTTTTGTTCATGGTTTTGATCTTTTTTCTTCTTTTTTTTAAAGGATTTTATTTATTTATACAGAGGGGAACAAAGGGAGAAAGAGAAAGAAACATTGATGTGAGAGAGAGATATCAATCAGTTGCCTCTTGCATGCCCCCAACTGGGGACCTGGCCCACAACCCAGGCACGTGCCCTGACTGGGAATCGAACTGGTGACCCATTGTTTGCAGGCTTGTGCTCAGTCTACTGAGCCACACCAGTTAGGGCAGGGTCCCTTTTATTTCATCAATCTACTGTTGTAATATTTGCTGGTATCTTTCTTCCATAATAACTGAGCTTAAGGGCAGATGCTGTGTCTTATTTATGTCTATCCCTAGCACAATGCTTGCTACAGTGTAAGTGTCTAATCAGTGTTGATTAAATTGAAATTCTTCTATAATATTTTTTTATATTGTAGTGATGCCTAATATTTGTATATGTTCTGCCATATGATTGGACTCTCTGAAAGTACTGAGCTTCATGAAGACAGATCCATAGATGCTTACAGGGGGCCAGTGTGGTAACACCTCTTCCTACATAGGTTTTGTAGGTATAGGGTGCAGAAATCAAATCTATCTTTTGATACTTTTAATTGACAATTTTCAATTCTTTTGAAGGTAACAAACTAATAAAAAAGGTTATGAAAATTTTACCTGATTGCCACTGTTTTTGTTTTTGGCATGATCAGGTACTTACAATTTCATCGGAAATCCCTAAAAGAATTCAGAATGCTTTAAAAAATGCAGAAGAGTCAAAGCAATTTCTTAATCAGTTTCTGGAGAAAGAGACTCATCTCTTCAGTTCCATTAATAGTCATTTGCAGACCGCACAGCCCTGGATGGAGGATCTTGGGGCCATGATTAACCAAATTCACGAGATTGAACGGCATCTTGCTTACCTTACATGGATTTCACAAATTGAAGAACTAAGGTAACATTGTCCTCTTTGTTCTCATAATTATTATTTTCCTTTGAGGTTCTGTTATAAAGAGTGCATGTATGCCATTAAATAATTGAGTTAATTAAAGATTATAATAATGTAATTTTACCAGTTATGAAAATAGCATTATGATAATTATTCTTTTATTGTGAATGAACATAAACTTTTCAGGGAGCTAAATTTGCATTTAAAAGAAAGTAATCTAAGTAAAAATTTTAAGTTCTGTAGTTGTATTGTGAACACATGATAAAAATGATTTTTATAATTTCAGATGGATAAAACATCCCCTCAGCATGGTAATATTCCTTTTTACTTTTTGGAGGTTAGTTAATGAGATGGATTGCTTTCACTGTATTTTGAATTTTTTTCAGTGGGAATCATCTATTAATAGGAATAAGTACTCTTAGATGAATAATAGAGTTCTGCTGTAGGTAGGAGGAAAAGTACTGTTTTAATTGATTACATATCACTAGTGGTTGATTGTGTCAGTATTGCTTTTCAAACAAGCTAAATTAACATTTCTGCCTAGACTGGCAGATTATTTGGTTTCATTATATAGTCTCCCAACCTTTCTAAAGTGTACTTTTTGATCCTTGCTTTCTTTTAACTACTCTTCCTTCAAAGCTGTTAACAACCATTGATGTCTGAAAGACTTGAAGGGGAAAAGTCATCCCGAGAGTCTTGATGTCCCATTTTAAATCTGTCATAGTTGAAATAGGTTGTTATTTCTTCCAAAGAGTAACCCAGTGTCACTTTGTCCTGCATATGCTTTCTGGGATTTTAAAGAATTTTACATGTCAGTACAGTATGAAAATCTTTGTTTTGCATACATGTTTTACCTTTACAGAAAACGTGATATGCCTAAGATTATAGTGTTATTAGTGATTCCAGATTGAATTAAGCTTTTTGGAGCATCTCCTTGTTGGGATAAATTATTTGCAGTGAAGGAATTTTATTTTATTTTATTTTTTTATTAAGTATGTTTTATTGATTATGTTACAGAATGGACTTGTTGCAAGGGATGATATACTGTTACCAACTGGATCTTCCCCTCCTCCCAGGGTCCCCCTGTACTAGGTTCGCCTTGCCCACCACCAGGGAATTATAGCTCTCAATGCTAGAGATTGGTGAAAAGGAAAGGAACTGTTTATTTAAAAGTTACACAAACTTAGAGTAATGACTTAATGTCTTCGTTAAACTCCTAAAGTCTCTTAAAACACCCACAAACACACACAGTTCTTCCTTCCCCCCTTTGCCCAGTCCAGGGTGCCATAACTCAGGAAAAGAAATAGAAGTTTGTGGCTCTGGTAGTTCCCAGTCCTTCCCAGTAATCCATACTCGGCTTGCAGGCCTCCCGTGGTTCACTGCACCATCAGCTGTGTCGCCGCTGTGATCTCCAATTCTTAATCCAAACCCACGTGGCACCTTCTCATGGCCCAACAGCTAGAGTCCTTTCACCTATACCTACCAGCATTCCCATATTTTCCAGCTTTTCTGGGCTGCCACAGTAAGTCTGGGCAGGTGTGGCCCTGTGGTGTGGAGCCCAACCATCTCCAGGTTCTCACACAGGTTCTGGAACCAGGGGGAGTTGCCTCCCAGTTATATCCTGGGTTGAAGTCACTCCCATCTGCCTGGCTTAAAGCAAGGCTTAAGGCTGTTTAACATATCCATGAAACCAGTTAAAAGTTATAGATGTGTTAAATGACCATTCTAGAGGTTATTTGCAAAACTGTTGCTTTGCGAAACTCTCAATGGCCCTGCTCCATGTGTCCAATGTCCCCAGACTTGTGGAGGTGAGGACATCCTAAATTTTTAATATTTCCTGGACAACCTGAGTTCTGGACCCCATTACAAATACCTCTTTGTGGGGGGTGCCCTGGCTGTACCCTGTTATAATTATGCCCTATTAGTTCATGTCCATGGGTTGTACATATAAGTTCTTTGGCTTCTACACTTCCCATGCTGTTCTTAACATCCCCCTGTCTGTTTTGTACCTACCAATTATGCTTCTTATTCCCTCTACATTCTCCACCATTCTCCCTCTTCCCCCTCCCCGCTGACAACCTTCCTTGTGATCTTCATCTCTATGATTCTAGTTCTGTTCTAGTTGTTTGCTCAGTTTGTTTTTGTTTTTTTTTTAGATTCAGTTGTTGATAGCTGTTTGTTGTCATTTTACTGTTCATAGTTTGATCATCTTTTTCTTAGATAAGTCCTTTTAACGTCTCATATAATAGGGGCTTGGTGATGATGAACTCCTTTAGCTTGAGCTTGTCTGGGAAGCTCTTTATCTGCCCTTCCATTCTAAGTAATAACTTTGCTGGATAGAGTAATCGTGGATGTAGGTCCTTGCCTTTCATGACTTGGAATACTTCTTTCCAGCCCTTTCTTGCCTGCAATATTTCTTTGAAGAAATCAGCTGACAGTCTTATAGGAACTACTTTGTAGGTAACTGTCTCTTTTTCTCTTGCTGCTTTAAAGATTCTCTATCTTTAAGCTTTGTCATTTTAATTATGATTTGTCTTGGTGTGGCACTTTTTGGGTCCAATTTATTTGGGACACTCTGTGCTTCCTGTACTTGTATGTCTATTCCTTCACCAAATTAGGGAAGTGTTCTTTCATTATTTTTTAATTAAGTTTTCAATTTCTTGCTCTTCTTCTCCTTCTGGCACCCCTATAATTTGGATGTTGGAACGTTTAAAGTTGTTCTAGAGGTTCCTAAGCTTCTCTTCATTTTTTTGAATTCTTGTTTCTGTTCCTGGTGAATTTTTTTTTCTTCCTATTTGTTCCAAATCATTGATTTGAATTCTGGATTACTCCCCTTCCCTGTTGGTTCCCTGTGTGTTTTGCTTCATTTCACTTTGCGTAGTCTTCACTTCTTTATTTTGTGGCCATACTCAATCATTTCTCTGAGCATCCTGATCACCAGTGTTTTGAACTCTGCATTTGACAGGTTGGCTATCTCCATGTCACTTAGTTCTTTTTCTGTAGATCTGTTCTTTGTTTTGGCTATATTTTTTTGTACCCTCAATTTGGCAGCCTCCCTGTGTTTCTGTGTATTAGGTAGAGTTGCTTTGATTCTCCATGTTGGCGCACGTCTTGTGTTGTAAGGGGTAGAACCTTAGGTATTTCCTAGGGTGGGGCAATGGGCTTCACCCAATTGTGGAACTGTATGGGGGGGAGGGGTCAGAGAGGGACCAATGCCACTTCCTTGGATCTTGCCCCATTTCCAGTCACTTCCCCCGCTCCTTGTAAATGACTGGCGCCCTTCTAGCTGTTGCTCTGGTGCTGCTTCCCCAAGTGGGTGAGTTTGTGTACCTTCTAGGACCCTGTAGGCTCTTTAAATGGACTCTCCTGAGAGACTGGCAGTTTCTTCTGTTGTCCCAACCCCCACAGGTTTTTATAGCAAGAGGTTATAAGGCTTTGTTTTTTCCTGGCACTGGAAACCTGGGGCTGCATGGTCTGGCCTAGGGCTGGGATCACAGCTCCCCAGGTGTCCCTCCTGGTTTTTATCTGCTACGTATGAATTTGGGACTGCCTGTTCCTCTGACTGCAGCAGCTGCCTCGCCATGCCATACCAACTCCCCATCTTTGCCCCTCCTACCCATCTGGGTGAATGTTTCTTCTTTAAATCCTTGGTTGTTGGACTTCCATACAGTTCAATTTTGTGGCAGTTTTGGTTGTTTTTCGTTTTTAGATTGGTTGTTATCCTTCTCATGGTTGTGTGAGGAGGCAAAGCGTGTCTACCTATGCCTTCATCTTGGCCAGAAGTCTGCAATGAAGGAATTTTAAACCTTGCTTCAGTTTACTTCTTTTTCCTTGCCCCTCTGCAACAAAATACCAATGGGGTAATATGAAAACCTTTTTAAGTTATTGTAGTAATAGCCTTATTAAATAAAAGCCTGAGCTGTGTAGTAGACAAATAATTTGATTAATAAAAAGAGGACCATGATTATGGGTAGCCTTTTTCTGGTATTGAAATTGTTTAAAAGAATATATACCCAGGGAGTTATATTAGAAGTAGGAATCAAATTCATAATCAAGTAGAGCACAGTTATTTCTCTTTATAATACATGTTCTTTCCTGTAGGTCTTTTGTGATACATATCTATTTATAGCTTTCTTTTCGGTTCCTGAGACTTTCCTTATCTCCTAATTTCCCTTTAATGACCCATTTTTTATTCTGTGGGACTTTCTTTTTTCTTTTTTTAATTAGTTTTATTCTTTCTAGAACTAGCATCTTTTTGTTAACCCCATTTCTTGAATACTATAGTTCACCCATATCGCTATGAATAAGCCCTATGGCCCTGGCTTTTCCTGTGCTCTGTCAGTCATGCTTCAGTGTTGTGTGGGGATGCATTTCATTGTATCCTAGAAGGAGATGCTCCTGTAGTCTGTGGTTATATGTACATTTAAAATTCTCTTGTAACATTTGTACATTTCTTAAACATGGCAGTCTTCCTTTAACATAATGCAACACTTAGTTTGGATTTATATGTCTTTGAAATGGGAAAAACCTTGTACAGAAGCAGTCACTTGTGCATGCTAAACATCAGAACAAGCCCCCAAGAGGAACTACCAGTGCCTTAATGCAGAAACGGTGAATTTACTGATACCCAATTGGGGGGGGGGGGGGACAGAATGTTTGCAATGCTGAGAATAACTATAAAAGGCAAAACTTGTTGGAAACCTTTTTTTTTTTTTAAGATTTTATTTATTTTTTAGAGAGGGCAAGGGAGGAAGACAGAAAGGCAGAGAAACATCAATGTGTGAGAGGTACATCAATTGGTTGCTTCTCACATGCCCTCAACTGGGGACCAGGACACAACCCAGGCATGTGCCCTGACTAGGAATTGAACCAGCGACCTTTCAGTTCACAGACTGGTGCTCAGTCCACTGAGCCACACCAGCCAGGGCAAAATCTGCTGGAAATCTTAATAAAAATTATTAGTAAGTGAGAAGAAAGAAAAGTAAGAGCATCATTGTAGGGGATGGCCAAAAGGGCTGACAGAATAATATAAACATGAGCTTGGTATCCTTGTGTGTCTGAAACAGTGACAGTAGAAAACAAAAGTAGCTTGTGGAGAAAGGAGAGGGAAAAATACTAGTGCATAGTGGAGATGGCAGGGTAGGCTACACATTTCTAATTGTAAGGAGGACTCTGTGCCTAACCTAAGAACATAACTGAAGCAGCACACCAAACCAGAAGCAAGAGTCCTAGCACATTAGTCATCTTCCAGTGCGGTGGCCTAGGGCCCAGGTACAATGTGTAT
The DNA here is from genome assembly GCF_019186645.2 of Phyllostomus hastatus. Taxonomy (NCBI): domain Eukaryota; kingdom Metazoa; phylum Chordata; class Mammalia; order Chiroptera; family Phyllostomidae; genus Phyllostomus; species Phyllostomus hastatus. Next base: position 47,486,963 of record NW_025334041.1, read on the forward strand.
GGGCTGCCTACGGGTGAAGAACTTTAGATTTCCTGCAGGGCGTGACCCCTGAACTGAGATTCATTACTGAAAAGGTTACATTTTGTTCCTTATTCTTAGATGGCGTAAGGTATGGGATATGTTATTTTTATCAAAAGAAATATTTTATTTTAAAATAAAATGTTTTGCTTTATAGAGCCTAAATGGTAGCTCATGGACTGAATTTGTCCTAAAGATATGTTGAATTTGGCTTGTTTTGAATAATTTGAATAATTGGTTTGATTTTATATGAAAATCTTGATTTCTTTCTTCTCTAGAAAAATTTTAAGATTCAGCCACATTAGATCCACACTCCAGTGTGGCAACAATTGGCTAGAGCCTTAGGATGATGCTTTATTCCCCACCCACTTAGCTTTTTAATTTTTTTTTTTATTTTTAAAGATGTTATTTATTTATTTTTAGAGAAAAAAAGGGAGGGAGGAAGAGAGAGAGAGAGAAACATCAATGTGCGGTTGCTGGGGGCCATGGCCTGCAACCCAGGCATGTGCCCTGACTGGGAATCGAATCTGCAGTGCTTTGGTTCACAGCCCACGCTCAATCCACTGAGCTACATATGCTAGCCAGGGCTCCACTTAGCTTTTTTTAATTTAACTTTGCAACCCTTGCTGTCGAGCTTATCTTAAATTTTATCTGGAACTTTTCTAATAGTGATTTGAAAGGCCTGGAGTCTGAGGTGCCACCTCCTTAAGTTTCTTATAATCAAGTTCAGCTGGGTAAAGTAGGTAAGAACTGAAGACTACCTCCCTATCAGTTTGACTCAGCCTGTTGGGTGTCGTCCCACTCCCATTCAGTGTCAGTCCCATCAGGGAGTAGTGTACCAGAAACAAATGATTGATGTTTCTCTGCCTCCCTTCCCCTCTCTCTAAAAACAATTTTTTTAAAAAGCATGAAGACTACCATATTTGATCCTACCAGATGCTACCCATATTATTTAGATTAAGATACTAAAGACTTCTGTAAAAGACAGATTTATCAGAAATGAGTGGTGCCTGAGGGAAAGTGACCCGGGACAAATCTATGCTGTTGGGAAGAGTGGGAAGGAAAAGGTGCAGAGAGGGGTCCTGAACATGGGCTGCTATTCTTGGAAAGGTGCTGAGTTTGAGGACTTCTTGCTCCCAGAGATGTGGGTATCAGGTAAAAAGGCCTGGTGCCTTTGGCGTGGTGCTTATTTCTTCCTTGGATACAATATTATATAACAGAGGAGGGAGAAGCAATTCTTCTGCATTTGGAGTTATTCTGAACTGTCTTTAAAGTTTGCTTTGCCTTATTTTGCAGTGATAACATTCAGCAATACCTAATGACCAATAATGTCCCTGAGGCAGCTTCTACTCTGGTATCTATGGCTGAACTTGACATCAAGCTTCAGGAATCGTCTTGTACTCATCTTCTTAGTTTCATGAGAGCCACTGTTAAATTCTGGCACAAAATTCTCAAAGACAAGCTTACAAGGTAAGGAATTGACTCATGTTTTATGATAATTGCTTTCACATGGTTATTTAGTAATCATTATATTTTACTGAAATATGTGTGTTACTTTTCTGTTACAGTGATTTTGAGGAAGTTTTAGCACAGCTTCATTGGCCATTCATCACATCTTCTCAGTCTCAAACTGTTGGCTTAAGTCGACCAGCCAGTGCTCCTGAGATACATGGTAACCTGGAGACACTATTTTGTCAGCTTCTGAAACTACAAACCTCGTATCTTTGTTGGAGTTAAAACTTACTAAAATTTATTTCTCTTAAGTAGATTTGTGGCTAGAGAGTAAACTTTCTGAAAGTGGACAACAAGTCAAATGGGAGTACTGGGTTTAGACTTGATCTGTATGTGGTCATGGAGTTGTGGCTTGTTTCTGTTCACAGTGAGTTGCATGTGGGTGGGAGGGTGTGGGTCAGCCTGAAATATGTGACTGACCCAAGTTTCACTCACATAGTCTCTTGGGACAAAAAATGGGCAATTGGGAGGAAACCTATTAACTTAGTGTTAATTTAATAAAATGATTACTTGAATGTTTTCTTACTATCTTTTTACTTTAGGAAAGATTAATTCTAATAACATTTTTCATTCATTTTTCTATTTAAACCATATAATGTATGTGTAGATTACATATTATCTATTTTTTATTTAGTATCTTTATTGGAAAAACGTGTCATGTAAATACATACATACATGTATGTATGTGCTTTTCTTTTCCCTTGACTTGACTATGTCAGAGATGAATTATTTACAGAGCCAAAACAACTTCCAGAAAAATACTCTCTTCCTGCATCTTCGTCTGTCATCCTGCCCATCCAGATTATGCTCACTCCCCTTCAGAAGAGGTTCAGGTATCACTTCCGAGGGAACCGACAGACTAATGTTATAAGCAAGGTGTGCTTTGCCAACTTTTGTCCTTGGTCATTATTAATAGCATTTGTTAAGAGTTTCTATACTTTTCCTGGTTTAAGTTAAAATCTGATTCTATTCACATTTCTGTTTTTTCTCTAAAGAGGCAAATTCCTGTTTTGTCACTGTCCTGTATACATATATTTTGGAACTTGTATTGCTACATTGTAGGAATCAGGTCACTCATTATCACATCATGTGACCAGTTTCTCAACTTTCCCCTTGGGTGTGCTGTAGCATTTGCTATGGCACTTTTTACAACTGGATCCACATATAAATTGATCCTTCAGGTTTATAAATAAATCAGAAAGTCAGAAGATAGTAGAGCATTAGCTTTCAAAAAGAGGTGCTGACACTGAAATGATTTGTAGCCATGCACCACAGTATGGGAATAAAGGATGGCAATCACCAGCATTTTAAGGAGGGATTGCATCCATGTGTATTGGGCATATTGATGAGGTTTTTCTTTCATTTAACATGAGAAACAATCATGCATTTGTTTTCAATGCAGTTTGATTGAAATTGTTGAGAATTATAAACTTGTTGCGGGGGGGCTGATACAACCTTATTTATACTTGCATTTTGCTACAACTAATGCATTTCAAGCCCAGAGGGGTTCAGTAAGTGCTTTGAATTAAATGTTATTAAATGCCAGATTACACCAGGCTTTGTATGTGTCATATGTAAATGTAGTTAAAGGTGTTATAGAAGTGTTAACGCATCAAGGGGTAGACGATTATGTTTGCATAGGAAGGAGTAGAGTGGCAATGGATTTTTGGTTCTCAAGTTCAGCTTGTTCCTGTGTATTGGGTTGGCCAAAAAGTTTGTTCATTTTTCTGTACAATGGCTCTAGTAGTGCTTAGTTGTTGTTAACTTCATTTAAAATAATTTTGTGATATAATTTAAAATAATGATTGTGACAGCTGTCATATCAGCTTGCATTAAGCAAAACTTATCAAAATTGGCAAATTTTTATGTAGCCATTTTAATATTGAAAATGAAAGAAAATACACATCTTGGGCATATTATGCTTTATTATTTCAAGAAAGGTTGAAATGCATAAAAAGATTTGTGCAGTGGAGAAGGTGCTGTGACTGCGTGAACATGTCCAAAGTGATTTGTGAAATTTCATGCTGGAGATTTCTTGCTGTATAATGCACCACAGTCAGGTAGACCAGTTGCAATTGATAAAAGAGATCAAATTGAGGCATTAATTGAGAACAATCATGTTACACCACGTGGTAGATAGCCAACATACTCAAAATATCCAAATCAATAAAGTTATTGGTGAAAATGGAAAATGTATCCTTTATTTTATGGAAAAACTAAACAGACTTTTGGCCAACCCAATACTTTACAGTTTTCCTCCTCTTTTGGATGGTGTGTTGGTGGAAAGAAAAGTAGAACCAATAGTAAGTAGTGACACAAAACAATAAATGTAAAGCTGTAGGAGAGGTAGTAATAATTTGAGGTAAGAAAATTGTGCATTGCCTGCTTTTTAAAGTGTGGTTCTTATAGTCCTAGTACTCTGATATCAAGCCTAAATTATGCAGCTTCTGAGATTAGAGATTGCCTCTTACTTATTTTTGTGTTCCTTACATCTAGCACACAACAGGAATTTACCATTCAGTAACTGTTTTTGAATTACTGTCTAGCAAAACTTGGAAGATTTATATTGTAGAATCATCTCTAGGGACAATTTAAAATGCTGCATACTTTACATTTTCTTTTCTATAATTATACCTGTTTTAAGGCACATATAATTTTTGTAATGTAGAACAGCCAGTTTTTTTCTTGATTTATATTTTGGGGAAAAAAAGAAAATAATGTTTAAAAATTATTTTGGAATGTTATTCCCCAAAAAGAAACAATTTAAAAGTCATCAGTTCTTTGTGATACGCATCATTTTGTGTACTTCTAAATGCTAGGTTTTAAATATATATGGCATTGTAAGTTTATGAGTTTATTGATGTAAGCCACATTAGTGGAATTTGTTGGGAGTATATTAGGAAACATTTGATTATTAAGTTTTACATAAGTTTAAAATTCAGAGTAGAAATTGTGTTCTTACATACAGGAATTTTCAACTAATTTTTGTAAGTGTTGTATATATGCAATGGAATACTATAGAGCCATTTAGTTGAAACTTTCTAATTGGCACGACTAAGTAAGTCAAACTGTTTTACTTCTTTCCTTAGCCTGAATGGTACTTGGCTCAGGTGCTTATGTGGATTGGGAACCACACGCAATTTCTGGATGAGAAGATTCAGCCAATATTAGATAAAGTAGGCTCTTCAGTAAATGCAAGGGTAAGAGACTCAATCCTAATCATTACAGTTTGCGTGTCCCTGAGTAACTTCCCATTTATATTATCTTATGCTTGCTTATGTATTTCTTTTAGCTTGAACTTTCTCGGGGCCTTGTGATGCTAGTCCTGGAGAAGTTAGCTGCTGATATTCCTTGTTTGCTCTATGACGACAATCTCTTTTGTCACTTGGTGGATGAGGTGCTGCTGTTTGAAAGGGAACTGCACAGTGTTCATGGCTATCCTGGCACGTTTGCTAATTGTATGCATATTCTGTCAGAGGAAACCTGTTTTCAGAGGTGGTTGACTGTGGAGAGAAAATGTAAGTACTCATGTGGCCATTGGGCGAAGAGAGATGTCTCTTTTTGTACATAGGGATTTTTTTTTTCTCCATATAAGCATTTCTTGGTCAGGGTTTACCAAATGGCCTTCAGAGCCATTTTCTTTTCTTCTTATCAAATGTCAGTTTTTCTGTAATTGCACTCTATCTGTTTCTAGAGTGTAATATTCAAGCCAGTAGAGTATATAGTTACCACTTTATAGATTTTTATATAATTTCTTTTCTTGGTAAAATCATTTTGGATGCAGCTTGTCTAGTCAGCATAACTATTTTGAAAATTTTGGGTGTAGTTGGTAAGAAATACCTTAACTTTGAAATAGAATATGTTAAACATAGTGCAACTAGTAAGAGGTTGTGGATTTGTTTATTTTTAATAGAAAAGTCATCATTCCTAAAAAACTGAATTGAAAAATTAGAAATGACTGTAACTACTTGACATAATTCTTTTTTTGCATATCAGTTGCTCTTCAAAAAATGGACTCAATGCTTTCATCAGAAGCTGCCTGGACATCCCAGTATAAGGATATCACTGATGTGGATGAGATGAAAGTGCCAGACTGTGCAGAGACTTTTATGACACTCCTCTTAGTTATAACTGGTAAGTATAAGTCTCATAAGATAAAACTTTGTTTTGAAAGTACTGGTTCTTTCCATGGTGCTTTTTCAGGTAGTTCAACGAAATTATTATTACTTGGTAGTTATTATAAGATATTTAAATTCAGTTTCTATTTTAGCAGAACTGTACCATAATATCCTAGGTTTCAGATTTTTAATAATTTAAGATCTTAAACATTGGTATATATGAAGGGGAAATTCCTGAATTGTTACATAAAAACAAATAATTTGATTTTATTACCTGAATCCCCCTGCCATTTAGTTTGTATCTTCAGTAAATGGTGATTGACCAAAATTTTAAATATTTCCTTCACTTTGATATATCAAAGATTGTAGAAGAGTAAAATAAAGTAACTTCAAGCATTGTAGTAGTAATTGGAAGGAACTCTTCTTATAGTGCAAGTGTATTCTGGCCAAAGGGAGCATAGCAGCCTCCAGCCCTGGTTAGTGTGTGGCCATCCACATTGCCCTATTGCAGACAGGCCCTCTGGTTCTCCAGGTGCCACCAAACCCTCATTACCACCCTCCTCTTCTGTCTTGTCCATTTCTTGGGCCAGTATATATAACTGAAGAAGTTCATTCCAACCTAGTTAGTAAATAATTTCATATCCTTAAGAAAAATATGAAAACCACAAACACAAAAACATTAGAAAAGTTTACATCTTTTAAATAACTTTTTATTAGGGAAATTTTTGAACATATACAAAAGTAGCATAATATAATGAACCCTCAAGTATCTTTACTAAGATTTAAAACAATTATCACTTTTCCTCGCCAGGTAGCTCATTTGGTTAGAGCATTATCCCAATACCCCAAGGTTATAGGTTCGATCCCCTGTCAGGGCACATATAAAAATCAACCAATGAATGCATGGATAGGTGGATCAACAAATTAATGTTTCTCTTTCTTCCTCTCTCTCTCTCTCAAGTCAATAAATTAAAAAAAAATTATCACTTTTCTATTATATATTTTTCTCCCCAACTCTTTTTTTTTCCTGGAGTATTTTAAAGAACATTTTGACACCTTACCATTTCACCTTTAAATTCTTAAGTAAATATCTCTTTTAACCTGTCCTAGTTCATCCTTCCTCTAAAAAAATGTCATTTTTTAAAGAAATGGAGTGAATTTTTGTAAATAATTATATGCCTTTTAAAAAGTTGAGGCATGATTTACAATATATATACAGTGAAATGCACAGATCTTATGTATATAGTTCAATGAGTTTTGACAAGTACATATACTTGTGAAACCCACAACTTTAGAAAGTATAGAAGTAGATCCATACTTGAATGGTCAGGTGATTTTTGACAAAGGCACCAAAGCATGTCAATGGGAAAACCTGTAACTCTGTCATACAGAATACCAAAACCTTCATATGTCTGGTTAACTTTTTCCACAGACCGGTATAAAAATCTTCCCACAGCTTCTAGAAAGCTGCAGTTCTTGGAGTTACAGAAGGACCTGGTAGATGATTTCAGGATACGACTGACTCAGGTGATGAAAGAAGAGACTAGAGCTTCCCTTGGCTTTCGATACTGTGCGATTCTTAATGCTGTGAACTATATCTCAACAGTACTAGCAGACTGGGCTGACAATGTTGTAAGTTAATGTGCTTTTATATTAAATAACATGTTAGTAGTTTGAACAAGTTTTACCTTTTGAAATGTTGAATCTATAGCAGGCAAAAATACACATTAGGCAGAACAAACTTATTCAAACTGAGGAGGTGTGATTAAAGTACACATTTTTCTCAACCAACTCTAAAACTGTTAAATAATCCTAATATTCTTATAATTGGAAAAGAAAGCCAACATTTCATGAAATAATTGTTTATAAAATGAACCTTTTTTCTCCTTAGGCTTGGAAATATAGGCTTGTTGTATACTTGGAAATATTCATATATGGTGGTAATTGCCATCTCAGAGAAAGATAAGATTGAATAATGGTGTCAAAATCAATAAAATCCAGCACTTTAAGGAAAATAAAATAATACACTTGATACCTCTTGAATACTTTCAAAATTATGAAGAATCACAAATATAGAAACTATTTTTAAACTTTTTATTTCATACATTACAAAATTATTTAATGTTATTTTCAAATATATACAAGAGTAAATAGAATAATAAAATAAATCTGCATATGACTCTTCTTTGTTTTATTTAAACCTCTCCTCCACCCCCCATGTTTATTTTAAAATGAATCTCAGATATCATACTTCTTGGTAAATATTTCAATATATATCTCTAAAAGATAATTCCTTTTAAAAAATATATAACCACAATACTATTATCACATCCAAAAAATTAATTTCTTACAATATTTAAGTTTTAAATAAATTAGGGAGGTATGTTTTAAATAAATTTAAAAATCAAAACCTTGGGTTCAGTTAAGTAATGTAAGGCCTTTTATTTCCAAGAATTTTACTTATCCTTTTCTCTATGCAGATTCCATATGTTGACAGAGTTGGTCTGCCTAAATATATTTATTAAGCGATATATTTATTTTTCCTCTTCTCATTAATCCAAGGAATATATTGGCTGTCAGGGCTTTGGTAACCAGATTTTCCAATATGTACTTCCAGACAAAAGTGAAGAAACTTAATTAGCCTTTATAACTTCACATACATAGATTCATTCCTATAGCTGTTTTAGATATTAAAATGATCTCAGAGGGGCTCCAGGAACTCTTCCTTGGACAAGGTACCCTAAGGTTAGGAATTGCTGTTCTAAGATCATCTGTGTGGATACAAAAATCAACTTAGGTTTTCACCAGCTTGTCCCATGAAAAATGCTTCCACAATAGGAAGCATTAATAGAAAATAAAGATGACCATAAAACAGTGAAATATACATTAAATGGTGAAAACACTAAATATAATAAATATGAAGATACATTATAAATGTAAATTGCAATATATAATTATATCATGAAAAGAAAATAGACAGGAAAATAAAATAAAAACAGTTATACTCAAATATTTGATTTATAGGGATCCCATCCCATAAGTAGAAAAGAGAAAGGAACAGAAACTTTATTTAAAGAAATAATGGCTGAAAACTTTCTTAACCTGGGAAAAGAAGCAGATATCCTGGTCCGGGAAGCACAGAGAGTTCCAAACAAGATGAACTCAAAGAGACTCGCACTAAGACATATTAGAATTAAAATGGCAAAAGTTAAAGAGATAGTCTTGAAGGAAGCAAGAGGAAAAAACAATGAAATCCCATTAGGCTATGAGCAGATTTCTTAGCAGTAACTTTATAGACCAGAGCAGAGTAGCAGAGTATCTTTAAAGTGCTGAAGAAAGAAACCTACAACCTAGAATAATTTACCCAGCAAGGTTTTCACTCAGAATTTAAAGAGAGATGAGAGTTACCAGACAAACAAAAACTAAAGGAGTTCATCGCCATTAAATCAGCTTTACAAGAAATATTAAAGGGTCTTTGTAAAGCAGAAAAGGGAAGACCATTACCAGAAATAAGAAAATATGAGAAAGGGAAACATATCTCACAGGTAAAGCCAAATCAGACACATAAAAAGCTACTATGAAGGTCAAAAGAAAAAAGTATTAAACTCAAACTACAATGAGTAGTCAGGAGATACAAAAAGTTGTAAAACATGACATCAATAACATAAAGCATGGAAGGGGGAGTAAAAATTGTCCAATAGAATGTATTGGGACTTAAACGCCTATTAGCTTAAAATAGATTGCTATAGATATACATGTGAAGCTCATGGTATCCACAAACCAAAAACCTATAAGCAAACAAAGAACAAACAGAAAGGAACCCAAACAAAATAATAAAGAAAAAAAGCAAACACGAGAGATCAAGAGAAGAAAGGAACAAAGGAGAACTATAAAAACAGCCAAAAAACAATGAACAAATGGCAATACTTACTAATAATTATTTTAAATGTAAATGGATTAAATGCCCCAATAAAAAGACTTAGGGTTGCTGAATAGGTTAAAAAACAGGACCTATCTATAGGATTAATTAGAAAACAAGACCCACTCTGGCCGGTGCAGCTCAGTGGATTGAGTGTAGGTCTGTGAACCAAAGGGTACCAGGTTCAATTCCCAGTCAGGTCACATGCCTGGGTTGCGGGCTAGTTCCCCAGCAGGGGGTGCATAAAATGCAACCACACATTGATGTTTCTCTCTTTCTCCCTCCCTTGCCCTCTGTCCAAAAATAAATAAAATCTTAAAAAAACAAAAACAAAAACAAGACCTATCTACAAGAGACTCACTTCAAATTGAAAGATATACAGACTGAAAGTGAAGGGATGGAAAAAGGCATTCCATATAAACAGAAATGAAAAGAAAGCTAAGGTAGGAATAATCATATCAGACAAAACAAACTTTAAAACAAAAAATGTTTTAAAAAGATGAGGAGATAACATAATTATAAAGGGGTCAATCCAAGCAGAGGATGTAACAATTGTAAATAGCTACACACCCAACATATGAGCACCTAACTATATAAAGCAATTATTAGTGGACATAAAGGGAAAAATCCACACTAATAAAATAATAATAGGATTTTAATATCCTATTGTGCACTCACATCAATGGATAGATGATCTAGACAGAAAATTAATAAAGGAATAATGGCCTTAAATGTTACAGTAGGTCAGATTGACTTAATAGATACTTACGGAACATTTCATCCAAAAACTGAAGAATACACATTTTTTTTCAAGTGCACATGGAACATTCTCCAGAAGAGATCATGTATTAGGCCACAAAACAAGACTTAGTAAATTGAAGAATCCTGAATTCATATCAAGCATTTTTCCAACCACAGTGTAGTTGAAACTAGAGATCAACTACAGGAAGAAAACTGGAAAAAACACAAGTACATGGAGACTAACATGCTACTAAACAACCAGTGGCTCAAAGAGGAAATCAAAACAAGAATAAATGAATAAAGGGGAAAGTAAATAAATCAAGCTGTTTACTCTTGGGGTGGGGGAAAGGACAGTAGGGGAACATTTTTCAAGTTTTAACCTAAAACTAAAAACAGATCTAAAATAATATCTGGGCAGTTTTTCAGTAAGGTGAGCAGAAACCAATAATTTTAATTAAAGACTTAAAAGTACCACTTTAAAAATGTAGGTAAGGTAGGGATAGAAAAATTACAGTTAAATAATTACCTGGATTAATTGAGGATTGGTGATAAGTTCATGGTATACTAAGGAAAATGTAATTTTTTAGTGTGCCCACACGAGTCACAAAAATGGACAAGGGAAATTAATTTAAAATTTCTGTACATTGTCAAATAATGCAATAAAAAATAAAAGCAGAAATTACATAGGGAGGAAGTCTAGAAAACATGACAAGAATGTATCTTTAATTATGAATCTATGACAAAAATATAGTACATTGCTAATGCATTATGTAATTTGTTGTATATAGAAGAATTATGTACTGCTAAAACACAAAGAATATATTCCTTTACTGTGAAATTTTTTAAAAAGTCTTTATCTTAAGTACAGGTTATAAACCAAAATAAATAGAAAACAAAAATAAATATACAAATAACAGGTGTAAACAAAATAAAATTAGACACAATCATAGTTTAGTTGGTATTCTTTGGCTGTAACAATAATTATCTAAAACTTTTCTATAAAAATGTTAGCTGAAATCTGTGTGTATATCATTCTGCTGAGCAAGGAAAATAAGACAATTATTTCACAATTATTATTTCAAATAATTATTTCAAAATGAATCCAGGGTAGAGTGTCATGATCAGTGCATTTCTCTTTATGAAGTCACCTAATCAGAAGGCATTAATTCACTGTGTTCTTTTGTGTCATAGTCCTAATTTTAGTAAGTACTTTATTCACTCAGCCCCCACACTGCTCCATTTTTCCCTAAGCTTTTTTAATAATATGAAACAAACTGTCATTCTTGATTCTTGTGTCAGATGATTTAGTAAGAAACTCATTCAGGGAGAGATTTTTAGCTTCAATGAAATATTTGTGGAACATCATTAACTAATTTATTCAGTGCCACAGGCTTTAACAAAGATTGACTGGCCATGATTCGTATCCAAAGAAAATAACCTGATGCTGAAAATTTTTCTGACAATTAACTGTTCTTCTGTCAACAGAGAAATAACCATGCTTTAGAGTTGACTCTTCAAATCATGGATGAATTCTATGTCTTAGTATGTTGTTATGGTACAAATTCTGTTTAATATCAAAAGTTCTTTAATCATCTTCATAGTTCTTCAGTCTGTGAATGCTTTAAATAAAAACCATTAAGGCTTTTCTATTACGTACTTAGGAAAAGAAAAAGGAAAAGTGGACAAGAATTCATCTTCCACTCATTTAGATTCTCTACTGATAGCTGTCTGTCCATCGCCAGATTGTGCTGAGCCGGACATGTCCAGCCATTCAATTCAGAATTAGTTTTTCAGGAGTAGATGATAGAACCCTGATTCATAGACCTAAGTGGGGAGTGAGAAAGTGAGGTATTGGTGTAACTCAAAGGATTAGGCGTGGCTAAAGTTGCCTTCTGGCTTCATTCTCAGACATGCTCTAGTAAGTGTGGCCTCTCACATACCACCACTGAACAATTACTAAGGGTGGCCATCCTCAGCCTCCTGTTAATGGACATTAGGTTCTTTTTAATCTTTTACTAATATCCACAGCATTATAGGGCAGAAAAAATAATACTAACTCTACCTAAAATACCACGGTAAAAATGACATTTTAATTTTCTTAACTCATATCTGCTAGGTTTACTACAGCTTTAAATTTGTCTAGAAAAAGTGAGGAGTACTTAAGGAAGCATGGTAGCCATCAGGGAAATGCAAATTGAAACCACAATGGTATAACACTTCATATAAACTAGGAGGGCTATGATAAAAAAGACACGATAACCATTTTGGGCATGGATGTGGAGAAATTTGAATCCTCACACATGGCTGAAAGGAAAATAAGATGGTGTGGTAGCTGTGGAAAATAGTTTGGCAGTTCTTACATGATCCAGAAGTCTACTCTTAAGTATATAGCTAAGAGAAGTAAAAGCATGTCCACACAGAAACCTGTACACAAATGTTCACAACAGCATTATTCATAACAGGCAAAAAGTGGAAATACCCACTTGCCCATCAAAATGTGGTATATCCATATAATGGAATATTATTTAGCAATCAAAATAAAGTACTAATACATATTACAACATAGATTAACCATGAAAACATACTAAGTGAAAGGAGCTAGTCACAAAGAACCACAAATTGTGTGATTTCATTTATATGAAAGGTCCAGAATAGGCAAATCCACAGAGACAGAAAGAGTGAAGAAGGCATGGGGGATGATGGCTTAGGGTGTGGGGTTTCTTTTTGGAGCAATGAAAATGTTCTAAAACTGCGCATCTCTCACTAACTGACGGTGGTGAGAGATGCGCAACTCTGAATTCAGTAAAAGCCACCGAACTACATACTTCAAATGATTGAATTACATATGAGTTATGTTTAAAGCTGTTAAAAAAGTATCTTAATAAATGTGTTAACATTTTATTTTCAGTTCTTTCTACAACTTCAACAGGCAGCACTGGAGGTCTTTGCAGAGAATAACACTCTCAGCAAATTGCAGCTGGGACAACTAGCCTCTATGGAGAGCTCTGTCTTTGATGACATGATTAACCTGTTAGAGCGTTTAAAGCATGACATGTTGACCCGTCAGGTAGACCATGTTTTTAGAGAAGTTAAAGATGCTGCAAAATTGTATAGAAAAGAAAGGTAAGGCCTCTGTATTTTCTTACAACTCTCAACTCCAGTTTGGTAAAAATTAAAAAATGATATATACAGTCAGATTTTCCAAGGTATTTAGGTAGCACAGAGTTAGGCCTTTTGCACACCAAACTTTTAACTGTTTCTGACAGAACGCTTTCTAAAATATATTCATTCTTAATCAGAATAAATAGACCATAATTTAACCTTCACATGTGTCTGCAAGTACAGAGAGCTGATGTATATGGGTTGAATGGCCTAGCTTGTCACCCATTTTAAAAAGTAAGGTGCTCCTGTCTCCTCTGCATATGTTTGTATTGTCCAGTTTATCCTCCTGTCGTAACTCCTGCGGACCCGTTACCTCTGCCAGACTGAGCTCCTAGCCAGCAGTCAATCTCTTTTTGCTTTAGCACAGTATGAACCAGTTTGGAAGTGTTATTAGTCCATTTCGCTGAAAATTACAGCATAAAATAAGTTAAGTGTCTTAAATATTTTACATTTTCACTTTTATAATTATTCAGTAAGTTATATTTGGGGATTTGAAAATTTAATCTGCCATCATTAAATAAAAGAGTATTTAATTGAGAGCTAAAGTGTAAATATAGGTATATTTATTTTGAGGTTTTAATGTTAGACTGTACATCTTAGCTGAAATGCTCAGGAGTGTACTTACCCAAATTTAAAATTGGTTAAATCTTTAAAAATACAAATTGATGAAAAATTTTATGGTAAAAATTAATGTGCTACAGGCAATGCTGTTCCTCCCCCAAGGTGGTTGTCCCTGCCATCTCAGTCCGAGCAGGCAGTAATGTCCCTGTCCAGCTCAGCCTGCCCCTTACTGCTTGTGCTACGAGACCGTTTACTTCAATTGGAACAGCAGCTTTGCTTCTCTTTATTTAAAATCTTCTGGCAAATGCTTGTAGAGAAACTGGATATATACATCTACCAAGAAGTAAGTAAAGAACAGATTATATTTGGGGGCTGTGAATGATAAAGGCAACTGTGATATGAATTAATCTTTCTTTCAGATCATTCTTGCTAATCACTTCAATGAAGGAGGAGCAGCTCAGTTGCAGTTTGATATGACACGGAATCTTTTCCCTTTGTTCTCCCACTATTGCAAGAGACCAGAAAATTACTTTAAACAGTAAGCTCAGTGGTTAACAATTGATTCTGATGTATGAAATCATTAGAGGAGGTTAAATCCTTTTTTAACAACTTTAGGGTTCCAGTGATGTTAAAATGCAGTATAGCATCAATTAAAAATGTTAAATATTTGTTGTGTATCAAAATAATACAGGATGGGGCAAAAGTAGGTTTACAGTTGTTCATATGGAAAATACAATAATTAATCAATAATATATCAGAATAAACTGTGTTTTGCATACTCACAACTGTAAACCTTTTTCCCTACCCTGTATAAGATTTGACCCATGACCCCAAAAAGTTCACCAGAACTGGATATAAATTATGTGTTGGGCTTTGTTTTCTAGCATTTGGTATAATGCTCAGATTTGCTTATTATTGGGGAAATAAGTAGAAAATGAAAGCAAGTGCAGTTCTGCCATAGTCATTAATATAGGAAATTAAAAATATGTCTGGAACCTAGTAACAGGCCAGGCATGTAGAAAAACTCATTTTATATTAATTTTGGTTCTAAGTATAACTATAAATGCATATGAGAATTCTTAGAAGTATTTTTAGAAATTATTAATGTAAAATTTAAGTTATTTAGGGTGTTTCTGAGATTATAAAATATTCTTTTTAAATTTATAAAATGAAAGATTTTGCTCGAATAAGCTTTCTATTTGTTTTAGTATTCTACATTTCTACTGCTTTCATTTCATATCTTAATTTTCTCTTTTCCCATATCCTAATCTACCTAAAGTCCTAGCTACAGTTAATAGAATGTTAATATCAAATATTGTATTTTGGTAAGTAATAGATACATACTGAAAACAGTGATCCTATTACTTTATATTAATCTGATGAACTATAAATTCTGCACATATACATAGTCCTATATGTTAAAGGAATCAAATAATCCACACATAGTTTTTATTGAGGGCACATGGTCTAATAGTACAGGGAAGCTGTTTAATTTCTCAAAATGAAATTATTATGAATAATGTGGGTGATAAAGATAATAGAGATCTCATTTCCCTCCTGCCTTTTTTTTTTGTGTGTGTGTGTGTGTGTGTATAACAGTGTAAAAGAAGCCTGCATTGTTTTGAATTTGAACATTGGTTCTGCACTGCTTCTGAAAGATGTCCTGCAGTCAGCTCCCGGGGAACCTTCTGCCACAGCAGCATTAAATGAAGTTGGAATTTACAAACTGGCCCAACAAGATGTTGAGATTCTGCTTAATTTGAGGACACACTGGCCTAACACTGGAAAATAATGCATCTTTTGTTTTTGTTTTTGTTTTGTTTTCCTTTTTTGAACAAGAGGAATCCAATTGAATTAAGTTATATGATGAAGTTCCGAATTAATGAAACTGGATAACTGAAAACTTGACAGAATCATTTATTATCTTTGACTTATAGGTTATTAAAATGTTGACCATACTTCCTTAGACCTTCTGTTCCTAAGAAAACAAAAACAGAAAACTCAGAAGCCATGAAAACTCAGAGTTAATTCCATTTACAATACAATGCTGAATATGTCTTGAATAAAATATAAGAGCAGAGACAGTAAATTATAACCAACTTTCAGTTCCCTGTGTTAACTAAGGAAGACTGTTGTGGATAATCAAACCCAGCAAATAAATTTTTAAAAGACTACTTTAGAATGCATGTTTTTAATTGAAGTTCCTATTTAGTTTGGAAATTCACTGTATTTCCCATAAGAAAGCGCATTAAGAGAGAGTGATGAAAACAGAATTGCTCTCATTTTCTATAAATATCCTTCCATTTAAAATACTTCCTAGCTCCATTCCATAGGCAACCTGTACTTTTAGATGAAACATTTCAGGCCACAGCGCTATGCTTCAGTCTTCTCCAGGGTAGGGAATGTAATTAAATTATTTTTGTTTAATATTTATGTGATGATGAGATGCGTATCTTAAACTTTCTGACTTTTCCTTGACCTTGAACTATGTTCATGATTTCTTGATTAATAAATTCTCAGTGAGTAAAACTTTAAACAGAGTTAGGTTAACTAGTCCTTCTACAACTATCAAATTTTGTTCCAGTGTTTTTTTTTTCCTGATTTAGCATTTATTTAATAGTTTTTAGGCTGTAATACTTCAAATCTAAAATTGTCAGTCTGGTGTGCAACCTATGCTATTGAGAAACATGTATTTTTTGATAATTTTGAGAAAATATTTTGGGAGAGATTTCTATTACTCTGTACTTTATACAGAGACTTTCCAACTAGTATATTGAACTCAAAGCTTTTCTGTTAATTCTCCTAGTAAACTGGGGCCTTTCTACCTCATTCCTAGAGAATTGCTGGGGTTTCCCATTGAGAAAAAAAATGAAGCTGCATGGAATGTCCTAACTCTAGCGTTTTCTCCCTCTCCTCTCCCCAGGCTTAGGGACTTTTCTGTCAGCCCTCCCTGTCCTCAATTTCTCATCAACTGAAAGTTTCTAATAAAAAGGTAGGAACTTGTTTTAAAAGGTATTAATTGTACTTCAAAATCATGGCACAATCTTTAATAGTAATATCTCATGAGAAAATGAACTTACACTTCATTCCTGAATTTATCCAAAGTTATTCCATGCCCATCATCTTTTAAAACTTCATCTGCAGTACACAGACCCAGGGTATTTAGGGCTGTAAAAGTCAGAGTGAGAAGGAAAATTTGCAAAGTGAGTATTTTCAGCTAGAGAAACTTAGAGAATGACTACTAATTATTACCTCAATTTGTATTAGACACTAACCTTCTCTGTACTGCACAAACGATATGGTGCCTTTTTTCGAGGTGTCCATCATCTCAAACATAGCCACAATATTAGAGTGATTCATGAAGACAGGAAAAGCCACACCTGTTATTTTGGCAATTCTCAGTCGTTCCAACAGAGATACTAAATACTCTCTTGGTTTATCTGTAAAAGAATAGTTCTGATTCTGTCTGATAGGAAGTTAAAATGCCACACGTGGATATAGCCATTTAACAATTATTAAATACTTCTGGTTCAAGGTGCTGTACTAGGCACTGGGGATATATGCCTAGCTTGTGAGAAAGGTAAGATATTGAAATCCTCATTTCATACGAGTAGTCTGTGCTCTAACACTGATGACTGTATAAAAAAGTCGAGAGACTACACCTAGGCATTTTTATCAAAAAGTTCCGGTAATTCTAACATGCAGACAACAGTTAAACACCCCCCCCCCCCAAACTGAAACATGATGCAGGAAAGAAAGTTCCCAGGCAAAAAGAGTAAAATATAAATAAAAATACTCCGATTGATATAGTCTCCCAATTAGGAAGCATAAATGTTCATTTCTAACAAAAGCAGTATTTGTAGAGGTAGGAGTGAACGCGTGCGCGTGAAGACGGGGCGGTATTTGGGAGGAACGCGGACAGACGGGTGAGACAGAAAGCCGAGTGGTAGGCAAGACCCTTACTGGGCTGGAAAAAGAGCAGGGAGCTGGTGAGATAGTTCAGCAACTCCATAATCCGATGTTTTTTCAAATAATTCTTGGCCTGGAGCTCCCTGCTGCGGAAGCTGCTGCCCGCCTCCATCACTTCGCTACGGGCCGTTGCTAGGCGTCCAAAGAGCGTCAGTTCGGCCCCGCCTCTTCCGCCGGTCACGTGGTAACTCTTGCCCCAGGTTGGGACCCCGTTGAGAAGCTTTACTTCACCCTGCCGGGTGTGATGGGGTGGGGCGAAGGGGCGCGTGAGGCGGAGCGGGGTGTGGGGCAGTCGTGGAGACCTGAGGGAGACTCTTGCGGAGCCCGTTGTAGGCGGACGCTTTTCCCCTCAACCCCGGCGGAGGGCTGGGCCTGATTGTCTTTTCCTGTGCTCACTACTTGTTGATCCACTGAATGAGACCGCGTGTGTTAATAGTAAAGGATGAACTAATAACAGAAGGAGCTTGTGTAATTCTGGAGGTGGTTAGTGGAGAGTCCTAAGCAGCATCCTTGGTACGAGCAGGCTGCAGCTCAGTGCTGGCAGTGAGGCTGAAAGGTAGCCTGTTTTTCTACCCGATTGTGGGTTATGAACCACAATGATCCATGCCTGGATCCTGAGCTTCAACATCTGCTTCGTAACTAGATTGCATTGGCTGGTGTTATGAGGGAAGGTCACTGAGTAAGGTGGGATGCAGGTGGCTAGCAGGGCCTTTCCTCAGTTACTGTTATATTTGCAAAACAAATCTGTAGGCTGGGTCTTCTGTCCTTGTGGGCCAGCTTCTGGAGCCTGTGCCCTTCCCCAGAACAGGCACTTCAAAAAGAGGAAGGACAAAGGGCCACTAAACATATGGAAATAATCTCAGCCTCATCAGCAATCCTATGAACAAATTAAAACAACAAAAAAGTCATTTTATCTAGCAGACTGTAATTAATTATGAAATTCAACAATTTCAAATGCTATAACTAAACAGTCAGTGATGATGGGAATATAAATTTGTGAATTGAAATATCCACTTCGGAAAACGATTTGAAATTATCTTGGTAATATAAACATGTTTCTACACTATGACTCAGAAATTCCCCTCCTAGAGCAACTATTATACATGTGTACCAGGAGATATGTGCAAGAATGTTCACAGCAGCTCTGTTCATAATAGGAAACTGACAACGGCCCGAAGGTCATCCGAGAAGAATGGACTAAAGAAACTAGTATGGCATATAATGGAATACAATAAAGCATTGCAGCAATGTGTTGTAGCTACTTGCAACATTGTCTCAAGAATGTATACTGTATAAATATTTGTTTCAAATTAAACATACAAAAATAAGCAATACATTGTTTATAGATGGAAACATATGTAGGAAATCTTAAGGAATATAAGGGAATTATACTCACAAAATTCAGCATAGTATTTGCCTTGGAGATAAAAGGAAAGGGAATATGTTTATGGAGGGGGACTTCAGGGATAATGGTAATGGGGTTTTTCTCTACCTGAGTGGTGAGTACACACATGCTCATGGATTGTGATTCTTTATACCTTATGTATAAAGATGATAAAGAAATTCTTAAAATCTCAGCATTTAATAATATTTTTAAGCAATTGAAGAAAAGAGGATGGAAAAAGAGGCCAGAAAGTCATTGCCAGGAGACTGAATGAAGCCGGGAACAGAAGAAGGTCTCTGAGGTGCTGGGGACACACATGGTGGGGACTGAACCTTCAGAGGCCTACCTTGAGAATTCTGTGTTCTGAGCATCTGGGAGAACGAGAGATTTTATGGCTGGTGGTTGGGACACTGGCACTAACTTGAGCAAAGAGTGTTGCCAGTGAATGTGGGTTTCTTGCAGTGTTGCAAGGAAAGCAGTCCAGGAGACCTTTCTCTCTTGTGAAAGAGAGTCAGTACTCTCTTTCACAACACACCTCAGGCAACTAGGTCCCCCAAAGCTCCACTTCCTCCAGATATCATGCTAAAGAGAAGTGTCTAGATGCCACCTAGTGGAGTCAGCTATTCTCTGCCAAAGCCATCTCTTAGGCCATTTTGGACTTAATTAATCATCATTCTAACACTTTCTTCTTTGACTCCTTGCCCTTCAGCTCTGTATTATCACTAATCCTTGTAGTGGTTTGGGAGAGTAACTCCAGTGGAAGGCTTTAATGCAGTGGTTCTAAATCAGGACTGCATGTGATAACCACCTGAAGTCCTTTCAGAAGCACTGAGGCTTGGGCCCCATTCCAGGGCCACAAAATTGAACCTGTTGCAATGGGGCCTGAATATTGGGACTTTTATCGTTGTTGTTTTGAACAGTTTTATTGAGATATAACTGACATTTAATAAACTACCTATTTAAGGTGTACTCTTTAAAAAATATATAAAATGTCTATTCATTTATATGGCAAATACTGTCCCCTACCAAAAAACAATGATCTGTGAAGCTTAGCTAGAACATTCATGTGTCTCTGTTTTTGTATTATGTGTTAAAATGATATAGGATGCAGGATGAAAAAATCATTTTAATAGGCATTATTAAATAATTTCACACGTATGTGGAATCCTGGAAAAATAGTTAAAATTATAGATGAACATTAAATGTGGGCACATGAATATTCTGTACATAGCAGTGATTTCTGGTACTCGCTTTCTGTGAATCTTTTTTGTTGTTGTTGCTTAGTTTTTATTTCATAATCATAAACTTAACTCTGCAAACCAGCTAGACTTGGAAGGGGTAGGGAAAACATGGAACCCAATGAACTGTGGTGAGAGCACAAAGATTATAGAACATTCCAAGCAGATGGGGGTGAAGTGGTGCTCTCCTGAGCTACAGAAGGAATGGTCTTGTGGTTAAGATAAAACATAAGTCAAACTTATGAGAGATGTCCACAGTCAGTGATGGTAATCTTCTTGCTGGTCTTGCAATTCCTGGACCCCTAGCTCTCCATGGCTGTCACAACATCCATGCTGTGTTTCACCTAGCTGAAGACCACTTGGTTGCCAACCAGCCACTCAGTCTTGGCAGTGCAGATGAAAAACTTGGGAACTGTTTGTGTTGGGTCCGGCATTTGCTATGGACAAGATGCCAGGACCTGTGTGCTTCAGGACGAAATTCTCAGCATCAAACTTCTCCCCACAGATGAACTTGCTGCCTGTGCCATTGTGGCGTGTGAAGTCACCATCCTGGCACATAACTCCTGGAATAATTCAGTGAAAGCAGGAGTCTTTATAACAAAATCGTTTCTCCCCAGTGCTCAGAGCACAAAAATTTTCTGTTGTTTTTGGAACTTTGTCTGCAAACAGCTCAAAGGAGACGTGGCCCAAAGGCTCGCCAACGGCAGCACTGTCGAAGAACACAGTGGGGTTGACTATGGCTGGGCACAGGAACGTCAGAGGTGGCATCGGTGTCTGCAAGGCTGCTTTCTGTGAATCTTTAAAAACCAAATTCCAGCCCTGGCTGGTATGGCTCAGTGGATTGAGTGCTGTTCTGTGAACCAAAGGGTTGCTGGTTCAATTCCCAGTTAGGGTATATGCCTGGGTTGCAGGCCAGGTCCCCAGTAGGAGGAGGCACATGGGAAGCAACCACACGTTGATATTTCTCTCCCTTTCTTTCCCCCTCCTTTCCCCTCTCTCTAAAAATAAATGAATAAAATCTTTAACAAAAACAAAAAACAATTCCGGCTTAGCTCAGTGGATTGAGCATGGGCTGTGAACCAAAGGGTCACAAGTTCAAATCCCAGTCAGGGAACATGCCTGGGTTGTGGGCCAGGTCCCCAGTGAGGGGCACATTAAGGGCAACCAGCAACCAACCACACACTGATGTTTCTCTCCTTCTCTTTCTCCTTTTCTTCACCTCTCTCTAAAAATGAATAAATAAAATCTTTAGAAAACAACAACAAAAAAACAAACCCAATTCCAAATCTTCCAGCTCCTAGAGAAGGGCTTTCTCCTTTTAAATTTTCCTCAACATATTTTTTCTTAGCTGTTTTCTAGTAGCTGTTTGTTCTTTCAGTTGTTCAATTGCTTTCAGTTTCTTCTTCAGGTTCTTGTTTTTTGTCTATCTCAGGTTCTCCAGAGGTTGACGGAGAGAAAGCATTTTGTACTGAGTTCTGTGGGGCGGAGAAGGTGCCAAATGCAGACTTTCGTCACTTCTTGCTTCCTGCTTTGCATCTCTCTTAGCTTCATGTTTCCTTTGATCTTTAGGGTTGTTTTTGATAATTGCTTAGTTCCTGGTTGTGGTTTTCTACTCTGAGATGGTTTCTCCACATGCAGTTTGGATTGGTGATTGATTTGTTTCTTAAAGCTGGGGGTCTATAAGCTGTCGCAGCTCTAGGTTCTTCACTGGGTATGTCACTTGGAACTGCCTGGTCAGTATTGTTTTTTGGAACCATTCCATCTAAAAATGACTGCCAAGAAACCCACCATAATTCTGCATTTGATGGCACATCCAACTAGTGTAAGACAGAGCCATGTATAATGTCAAACCCCATTATTAACATGTAACCTGGGAGCACACTTGGCTGTTAAAATACGCTCACCCTCTGGGTACCAAGAAAATATGTAGACTTAGAGGCCACTGATTTAGAAATGTTTGTAGTTTTTTAACAGCCTGCACTTCCATTTGTCTCCTCAGATTTCCACATCCGTCTAGTACTAATACATGCCCATGAGGGCTATAGTAGGTTGCAGTATTAGGACCAGTTCCGAAGTCAAACACAGGATCACATTTCAAGTTGAAAACTGTTGCTTTGGCAGGCAGAAAACCATAAATAGCACCAAACTCAGTAGAACTGGAATTCCAAACTATGTCATAAATGGGGCCACTTTCTGGTATTTGAACTACAGTACACACTCCGTTTGTCGCAACACAGTGCAGTGTTTGTTCTCCATCTCAGGAAGCTCCTGTCTTTTCAATATCTTCACTAGCTACTAGCAGCACAGCGGTAGCCTTTTTATTCCGTAGCATTGTAACCTTACCTGTCTTAAAGAAACTTTTATTGGCTAAAACTGCATGAGTTCCGTCAAAGTTGGGATACTGATATAATCTAACAAATACAAGTGAATCCTAACTTCCTGGAACATAAACAGTCACCTTGCATGGTTGGGGTCCAGATGATAACATAAAATCAACTTTTTGCGAATGCAATTTATTTGCAGTTGTATTGAAATTGTTATTTTCAAAGAAGTGTACTTCACTGTTAACATTTGGGCACAGATTGTTTCCTCTTCTGACCAAGATACACAGCAGTTTTGCATCTTTTTCCGAATGAAAGACTTCAAACATATCCCAGTTTTCACACCATGAAGTTGTAGGTTGGGACTCCCCGTTGTGCCATCTTTAGAAGTAGTGTGAGGCCACCACATTGCCAGGACCATGTTTTTTGGTGAAAACTCAAAGCAAACTGCCTTTGGGAGGTTGAAGAGGTGCAATAGTTCCTGGTTAGTGACATTGATAATATTTTTTTCTCTGATATCCCAGGTAAACAAGGTCCCATGCTTACTAAAGGGATTGCAATTTTTCCCAGATTCCCATGGAAACACTGTGCTTTCTGTAAAATGTGGTGGTCCATCCCCCATGTACAGTACCTCTGGTCCTCGTACTGTTAGGAGTGCTGTGGACAGCACCATCTCGTCCTAGGATGTCAGGTGTACTTTTGATGTATGTACATATCCATGAAATCATCACTACATTCCAGATAAAGAACATATCCATCACATCCAAAATTTCCTTGTGTCCCTTTCTAGTTCCTCCCGTGCACCCTTCCTTCACCCTGCCCTCCCCCAATTATCACCAGGCAACTACTGACCTGATATCTTTAGTTTACAATTAGATTACTGATAGATTAGTTTACAATTTCTAGAATTTCATATAAATGGAACCATATAGTATGTATAATTTTTTTTGGTCTGGTGTCCTTCACTCAACATTATTTTTTTGACATTCACCCATGTTGTTGCATGTATCAATATTTCATTCCTCTTTTTGGCTGAGTAAGATTCATGGTATGGATACTCCCCAATTTGTTTATGCATTCACCCACTGGTGGACATTTGTGTTGTTTTCAGTTTGGAGCTTTTACAAATAAACCTGCTACGAACACTTGTGTACAGATCTTTGTGTGGACATATGATTTCATTTCTCTTGGGTAAATAACTAGGAGTGAGATGACTGGATCACATGGTAGGTGTATGTTTAACTTTTTAAGAAACTGCCAAACTGTTTTCCAAAGCGGTTGCACCATTTTAAAACTGGTAGTTAGTAAGGGCTTCACAGGCAATCCTAGTGCAAAGCCCAGACTGACACCCTGAATTATGGCAAGCTGTGAGGATTGAGCTAAGGGTCTGGAGGAGATGTGGATCAAGAGTCTTGAGAGCCTAGGAGCTGCCAGTGTGTGCTCGATATTATAGTGCCACAGCACACTTCAACCCAGGACACACGCTGGAATCTCCTGGGGAGCCTTTAAAAAATATTGTGTCTGCTTCTTCCTCCCTGGGAGAGTCTCATGGAATTCTCTGCGAGCAGTATTCCAAGAAGGAGGGATGCTATCTCAGGCATTACAACTTTTTAACAGATTCCTGAGTGGTTCTAGAGCACAGAGTGACCGACTGCCCTGCTTTACCCAGGGTCATGGGGAAGGGGGGTTTCAATGCATGAAACTTTCCATGATAAAGCTAGGAAAGACCCAGATCAACCTCACACTTGGACCACTAGCATAAGGAGTTTGGGCTTTGGTACTGGATGGATTTGTCAATCTGCCTGTCGACCTTGAAGATATAGTTCAGGGTCAGTGTGTGTGTTTGGGAGGGCATGTATGAAAGGGGAAGTGGGGTCATGGGTGGCCAGAAGGGACTGTGAGCTGATTCCCTCCCTCCATTTTCCATTTCAATCAGAGACAAGTCAGAGATGCCTCAGCCAAGAGTTTTGCTTGCTGTTAAAAGTGAGGGGGAAAAGTATAAAGCACATTTTCCTCTGAGAAAATATATGGTGAGGCAGTGTGATGTAGTGGCCTCTGTTCAGACTGCCTCACTTTTAAAGTGACCACTGACCATTAATAACTATGTGATCTTAGGCAACATAGCTGAATGCCTCAGATTCCTCATGGATATAGTGGGGATGATATCTCTGCTTCACAGGGGATATCTTGAGGATTGAATGAGTTAATATATGTAAAGCTTTTTTTTTAAAGTGGTCCTGGGTGTATATTATGTGCTATGTAAGTGTCTGCTATATTATCTTAATATCTTTGTTAAAATGAGAAGTGGGGAGTCATGACTAAATATAGTCTCTATAACCTTTGTCCACAGGCTCTCCTATTTGGTTTCTCATTGAGAGATTTTTGGGAATAACATTTCAGATTTTATGTTACAGCTTTAAAAACCATAGAATCTTGGTTCGTGTGGCACTGCAGGAGGAACTAAAGGTATATTTAGCATTCAGCGACTCCTCGCTTAATGCTGTTGACAGGTTCTGCGCCTTTAGCAAAACAACGCATAAGGAAACCAGTTTTACCATAGCCAAATTGTGATAAGCAAGTGTTAAGTTCCTATGGCATCTCATCAACATTACATGGAAATGACTTTGAATGAAACGTTATTTGAGGACCTGCTACACACTTAATGTTCTTGTACAAATCATAAGATAGACATTAAGTTTGGAACCTGTTAATTTTAGTTTCACCAAGTTATTTTATTGGTGTGCTGCATTTTAGAGTTTAAAAAAAAACCAAAAAAACAAACCCAGAAGACAGTCTAGTGGTGACACCACATTAGTCTTTCTTTGTGTTAGGCAAGGCTAACACAGGAGCTCACTTCAGCGTTGCAGCTGTGATTTAACAGGTACACAGGGTTCTGTGGAACTCAGTCTCGGAAGTTACAGCTCAGTCTTTGTTAGCTGTAGTATCTCTAAGTCTTTTGTTAACATTTAATTACCTGAGGTAGTGCCAGATCTACTGAGAAGCAGTGTCCAGCTTCTCCTAAAAAGGCAAAAATGCTAAAAAACATTTTAAAACACTAACTTATCCATTTTACAAAAACATGAAAGTGTAGAAAACTTAGAGTGGCTATAGTATAAAAGATGGCAGGAGAAGATGACCTGGTGCAATGGTACCCCCTTAACAACACTCTATTCATTAAAAAAAATTCTGAAATAGTTTAAGACTCACAAGAAATTTCAAAATAGTACAAGGCTCTTCTGTGCACTCTTCAGCTCTTCCCAATGATAGTATCTTACATAACCATGTACATGGTCATTGTCAAACTAGGAAATCAACATTGGTATGACACCACTAACTCAGTTATGGACCTCATTTGGATTTCACCAGTTTTTACATGAAGACTTTTTTTCCTGCTCTGTTTCTAAATTTAGCTTCCATCACACCAAATAGGTCTGGTTAAGCTTTAATTGGGTCCAACAAATTGAAACCCAGAACAAATTTTATGAACAACATTCTTTGAGCTTTCTAAATTGTTTGTATGCAGGACGACCTCAGGAGACCTCCTGTTTACACCATTCACACAGGGAGTCAAGGACCTTTCGAAAGAGGCTTCTCCACTTAGTAGTTCTGTGATCTTGACCAAATTACTTGAACTTTCTAAACGTTGCTCTTCTTACTCTGTGAAATGAGGGTAATAATTTTACCTACTTGATAGAATTATTACAAGGATCATATTTGAAAATATGTGAAACATAATAATGTTACTAGTTTACTGTTACTACTATGACCATTATTAGTACTAGTAATGTGGATGCTATAGCCATCACCACCATCACCATCAGTACCACTGCAACCACCACCAGTGGAATCCCTGTCCTTTTGGTAATTTTCTTGATAGTAGAGCAGCACAGGTATGGCTTAGAGCTGGGAGTCAGCTCTGGGTGCAGCCAGAAGTCTTTATTCTCCTAGTGGCTGGCAGATAGCAGGTTGAATGCTATGGTCTCTCCTGCCTGGGATGGTGGCCAGGTGCATATAATTTAGTCTTCCCTGGCTGAAACTGAGACTGCATTTCCCAAATTACTATTAGTGCATTCATATCTATGGGTTTTGTGAGAAGTCCTGCAACCTAGTCACCCTTGGTATTACCTCTAAGTGGATGAATACATTAGGTTCCAAATGAAACATTTGGACCACAGCCCATAGAGTGGGGATTGCTTATACAAGAAAGAAAATTGTTTGTATGTATTTTTAAAAGATTTTGTTTACTTATTTTTAGAGAGAGGAAAAGAGGGAGAAAGAAAGGGAGAGAAACATCAATTGGTTGCCTCTCAAAATCACCCCAGGATCAAAACTGAAACCCAGGCATGTGCCCTGACTGAGAATCAACACAGCGTCCTCTTGGTTTGTGAGACAGTGCTCCAATTAACTGAGCCAACCAGCCAGGTCTTGCTTGTATATTATTTTTGAAACTAAGACATCCACTTGGCCCCAATGCTATTTTCAATTAGCAACAAGTTTAAAAGAAAAAGTAATAAAAATTGTTGGTTTGAATGTCAGTCATTTCCAAGTGACAGTAAAATTCTCCTTGCTGGCATTACTGGTGGACTAAATAATTTCGTGTAGTTTCGTGTGAACTAATGTAGTATTGCTGGTCATAAGTACATCTGAGTATTAGCCAGAATCAGGTGTGCTGGAACTTGCTTGCCCAGGCTCACAAGAGTCAGCTGTGCACCTCTCTTCCCCCTCTGTGTTCAGCAAGGTCAAGCTGGTAGCTTGAAGTTGGCCATGGTGGGTGTATTAACATCACAGAAATCAGCAAATACTTCCCCAGTGACTCTCAATGCTGGATGTTCCACATTTACCAGCATACCACTGAGTCCAGTTTTTTTTTAATCCTTTCCCAAGGGTATGTTTACTGATCTTAGAGAGGAAGGGAGAGAGAAGAGGAACATCAATGTCAGGAACACCAATCAGTTGCCTCCTGTACTCGACCCAACGGGAGATTGAATCCCTTTTTGGTGTATGGGGACAACACTCCAACCAACTGAGACATCTGGCCAGGGCCTGACTCCAGGTGTAATTCAACAAACATTTATTATGCCAACTGTATGCCCACCACTATTTTAGGAAACATATAGCATTGAACAAGACAGCCCTTTGGAACTCTAAGGAGATCCCTATAGATAAACTTAACTCCAAGGAAACATGAAATATAGATGGTTTTGGATGAAAAAGCCCCCAAATGTCAGTGTAGCCCTTTTGGTAATCCAAACCAAGTTTTCTCAGCATCCAATTTCTATTGGGCAAGTCCTCCTATGAAGGATTGCTGTTAAAGCCATCTGAGCCATTCCATTTTTAACTACTTCCAGGAAAGGCCATTCCACAATTGTTCACCGTATCACTTATATTTGATCACTTGCAGTTTTTCTCTGGTTTTGTATGCAGACTTTTTAAGCTGCCATGCCCAGAGCCAAGCATTGCATTGTACTGTACTCTGGTAAACACTAAGGTGAGCTCACCTAATGGTGTCCACATATTTCATTGTTAATTATGCATATTGATATTATGCTCTAAATTTTTAAGATATCAAAACAGCATGACAAATAAATATTCTACAGTTTATGATGAAAATAGACTATCTCGTGCCTCATCCCACCTCACCCCAAGGTAACTTTCTCTACGGGGCCTGGTAACCCAGAATCTCCATGTTCCATTCAATTAAAAAAAAAATAACCCTTCAGTCCCTTGCTGAAGGGTATGGGGTGGTGGTGGTGAGTAGCTACTTGGCTGCATGTGGGAGGGAAAGGGAGCTCTGGGGGTCCAACAACCTCACATGAGACTTTCAAACACCCTTTCCCATTTTCAACCCATGGCTGCACCTCCTTCTCTGTGGTACCTACTGCCTCTGGGGGATTTGGGGAGAAAAGGGCTTCTCATTAGTATTCTCCTCAAAATGCTTTGAAACCTTGTTCTTTCTGCTAAAACAATTCTATTCCAAGGCTGTCATTCAGCTTTTGTGTCTGTGTAAACTTTTAAATTTCAAAGTGCACAGTGAAATGAATGAATCTTAAGTATACAACCTGATAAATATTTCACCAATGATTATACTCATTTAACAGGCTCCCAGGTCAAGATACAGAACATTTCTAGCACCAGAAACCTTCCTCAGTCTCCCCAGAGGTAACACCCATTCTATAAATCCACCTGTTGTATATTCATGGCTTTAATTAACCAAGTTTACTCTGAATGCCTGTTGATTAATTAAAATGTTAGTCTGGCTGGTGTAGCTCAGTGGATTGAGCGCGGGATTCGAATCAGTGTCGCAGGTTCAATTCCCAGTCAGGGTACATGTCTGGGTTGCAGGCCATGACCCCCAGCAACCGCACATCGATGTTTCTCTCTCTCTCTCTCTTTCTCCCTCCCTTCCCTCTCTAAAAATAAATAAAATCTTTAAAAAATGTTAAACAATGATGGGCTCAGCGTGGACCTGGTAGGAACATCCTCCAAGTGTCTGAAGATGAGTGTGGACCCTGAAAGCTCCCTCTCTGGTTATTCCCTTTCACAGAGGTATTCAGTCCTGTCCTTAGTGTGGTGCATTTAATCTGTAACAAAATTTTCTCAGTTTATTGAGTTAGATAGAACCAAAAGACATAAAAATTGCAGACAAAAACAAAAATGTGCATCTGATTCTTTCCACAAAAAATGTCTCGGAACCATGCTTTCCTTCCCCATTTGTAATTGACTGTGGCCAGTCAATATTGTTCCTACTTTGCTTCTGCCTTTCCTGTATAAGAGTCTCTCCCTGAACTCCGGTCAGTGGAGTGCTCCTAACCACATCTGGGCCTGGCGCTGCTCAAGTAAACTCTTAAAAGTGTCAATGTGCTTCAATTTCTCTTTTACAGTATAAAGGCCAATATCCCCTCATATGTTTGAGCTCACCTCTCACCTCCCTCTTGCCTTCTCAAGGACTTCCCTTCTCGGGTAACTGGGCCTTTCTCCTGCTGTCTCACCAGCATGTGAGCTGTAATCTGGCCTCTTCTTCCTTGAAAAACAAGATAAACAACAACAGCAAAACAATCCAAATCCCAACACTCCCGTGTGCTTTTTAATTTCCGTAAGACATGTCTCTACAACTGAATTTCCTTCAGACTACCCCACGCTGGCCTTGGCTCCCACCACTCCATCACACAGGCATTGCTAAGATCACTGCAGTGGGTTGAACAACAACCCCCTAAAAGATATGTTCACACCCTAACCTTTAGACCTGTGAGTGTGAACTTAGTTGGAAAAAAAGATGTAATTAAGTTAAGAATCTTGAGATGATATCATCCAGGGTTTAGGGTTGGCTCTAAGTCCAATGAAGATGTCCTCATTAGAGCTAGGCCATGGGGGCTCTGAGGTAGAGGAGAAATGCAGGGGAGGAGCCCACGTGAAGATGGAGTCAGAGATGGCAGTGGTGCGTCTGTGAGCCAAGAACTGCTAGCTGTCACAAGAAACTGGGAAAGGCAAGGAACGGTGCTCCTCCAGAGCCCCTGAAGGGAATGCAGCCCTGCTTGACTTTGGACTTCTGGTCTCCAGAATTCTGAGAGAATAAATTTACATTGTTTTAAGCCACCGAGTTGTGGTAATTTGCTATGGTAGCCTAGGAAACTGACAGTCACCAGTGATCTCTGTGTTGCAAACCCAGGTGATCCCATCTACAGCCCCCATTTTGCAGCAGTCAATTGTTCATTCCTTGAAACATCTTACAGTCTTGGCTCCAGGGGAACCACTTCTTGTTGGGTTCTCTTCTCATTGGGAACACTTCAGTTTAGGGGTCTTTGCTAGCATTTTGCTTCTACCTAACCTCTAAATGACTGCTCTTTTCCTTCTACATTCTCGTAAGTAATCACATCCACACCTGTGGCCCTAAGTATCATCCATATACTAAAGATTCCCAAACTGATGCCTCCAGCTTAGAACTGTGGATGGCTTTCATCATGTGTAGATCTCGCCTCTTCATATAGGAGCTTAGGTGTTTCATAGTTGTCTCATACATGAACAAACTATTCGTGCACAAAACAGAACTTCTCATCTTTACAAACCACCCCCCCCCACCAAAAAAAAAATACCTTTTCCTTCTCTGGGTTTCCACATCTGAAGAAATCTGCACCCAACACAATTGCTCTGCCAGAACCTGAGAGTCATTCTTTCCCTTACTCTTGCATCCAAATCCTAAGCAAGTCTTGTCAATTTAATATGTAAATTGTATCTATTTACTTCTATCTAAAGAGAATTGAATCTATTCACTTCTCTTTATATGTGCTGTCACCATCCTGAGACCACACTAACATTATGTCTCACCTGGTCTCTTGCAATAGCTTCCATCTGATTCTCCACACAGCAGCTAGAGTGATCTTTTAACACATCAGATCATACTGTGTCCCTATTAAAAGCCCCGCCGGCAAAGGATTCCCACTGAATTAATTGCAAAATAAAAACTCTAAGAGCCTCTCATGACCTTTTCCTTGCCTCCTGTCCCTCTCTCTCCCCCTGCCCCACCCACTGTGGATCTTCCTTAGGGTCTAGGAATTTACACGAATTTCTCATACCTTGGACAGTCTCTGCTTGGGATTCTCTCCACACGTTCTGTGCCTTTAGCTCACTTGCTCTGAGAAAACTCCTTGACAGCACTCCCCTCACACACTTTGTCAGTTTCTCCTATTTTCTCTCACAGAACCATGGCATTTGCCACAATCTGTAATTACACATTTGATCATGTGTTTATTTACTGTCTCTCCTACTGGGCTGCTTCCAGAAAGCAGCTGGGACTATGTCTGTTTGTCATCACTAAGCATAGAGCGCCTAGCTCAGGGGCAGCCACAGCCAGGATGCTCCATAAATATTTGTTGAATGAATTCACTCTTTTCTATTCCTCAAATGTACCAGTATGCCCTAGCAGGAAGTCTCATCTGGTGAGAATATATTCCCCCAAAAGAAAAAAAAATCTAAATTTTATGAAAACCCGAAGACTTTTTTTTACAAACATATAAATTATTTTATTTACAAAGCCATGTTACAAAAAAAAAAGAAAGAAAAAAAAGAAAAAAAGCTCAAAAAGAAAAATACAATCGCTCACTGGAGAATGTCTCCAGGCCTGATGCTGAACCATGGCAGTATCAGTAGATACACGTTTGTTCTTTCCTTTTTACAAGTGTAAGCCATAGAATTTACTATTTACACCTACTTTAGACATTTATTCTGCTTACAATATCACAGGCATGGAATGAATTCTGATAGTGCTAATACATAAAGGTCTGGGACAAAGAAGGAAAATACTTAGTGTTACAAAATATGGATCATAGAAAAGAAACCCACTCGACAAGTGTGGCATTTGTTTAGAATGTTTGGACATGCTTTCTTTAAAATTCTTCTGGAAAAGGTTTTAAAATCAGTAGTAGGAAAGGACAAATGAGCAGGTGCAAATTCTTCTCTGTGCAACAAGTTATTTAATATACCCCATGACTGGCCAGCTACGTAAAACCCACAGTTTTGTTAAAGTGCCATGGGCCAACGGCATTAACAAAATAGAAGGTGTAAATAGAAAATTTCTTTTTTTCCTTTTTTTTAAAACAAGAGTTCACTGAGAATCAGCAATAATAGAATATGCTGTATAAACTATTCTCTACAAAGGTTGATCAGCGTTATTTACAATTGGTACATTGATACAAAAGAAGGCATACAAGTTATCCAAGTCGCTTTGTTTTTATGGCTGACAGGTCTATGCATTAGGTTATGCTTAACAACCAGAACTTTCCCGCCTCTGTGGCTGGCGGCAAGTCACGAGATCTTCAGGCAAATGGGCGTGTGCAGTCAAGAGGCTGGGAGAGAGGGCTGAGGGGGTCGGGTGGGGGTGGGCAGAACAGAAGTACCCAAAGGGGGTCATCCTCATAGTGCTTTAGAGGCTGGTTCAATTGAACTCCATTAAAACAAAACCAAAGAAAACCTTTTATTTGCATTCAATTTTTCAAGCTGTGAGTTTTGAATACATCATTATAAAGTAAACCTGTGGTTGACTGTGAGGAAAGAAACATGGTGGGTTTTCCCTTTTTGCTCAGTTTTCCAGAAATGTCCTCACCTTGGTCAGAGCCAGTCTTTCACCAAGTCAGCAGCATTCGGCGGGGAGCCTCTTTCTTCCAGCTTGTAATGCAAGATGCAGAGCTAACTAAAATGTTTAAGCCTATTACTGAACTGCTCCTTGAGTCCCTGTCGAAACATTCTCAGAAGCAGATACTTCATCTCTCAACCTTTGTTTTCCCTCTTTGAATGTAAGAGTTTATAAATCAGAGGGTTATTTTGTTGCTGAGATTTTTTTGTTTTTACTCCTGCAGCTTTTACAACTCAAAATAAATTATAGAAAAACAGACTTCTAAAACCGAACAAGACAAAAATTGTGCAAAAATAACAAAGATATGTACACACTTTTCAGTCTGAAGAAATGTACAATAAAAACATAATTCAAAGAACATTTTAAAAATATAAACATTGCTTAAACTTTCCTAAGTTTCATATTGTTTTTGAAACTATTCTGGTCAGTTAGCTCTGTAATATAGTAAAACATAAATTATTACAAAATTAACACTATAAAAATTTACTTTAGGAATATCTTCTAAACTTTTTTTCAAAGGGTCAAATCTTGTTTATAATTTCTTAAACATTTATAAGTCTTAAATCTGCCTTAACCTTTTTTTAAAAAGAAAAAGTAACATATCTTCCCTTCAATTTGCAGTCTCTTTTTTCTAAGATGTAAATAAACCAGCATATAAGTGCACTTTTAACACTGTAGAAATAAAAATGAAATCATCTGAACTAATGTCCTGGAACCTAATATCAACTCATGATTTTTTAAAAATCTTCATTTTATATTAAAAAATTTTAGTAATCCTATAAGAAACACTTTCAGTGCAATTTCATTGATGCAAATCACTCCATTTGCCTCCCGTCTTAGTAAAATCCAATTGTGTGGTGAAACTTAACAGTAGTCTGATCTTTGGGTTGGAGGGTGGGAGAAAGGAAAACGTCAGGGTGGGGATGAAGGTTTGTGTCCAGCTGCAAAACTGGCTTTCATTTATGCTTTAGGGATGAAGCAAAACTCCTATTATCTGTGCTGTTATATTGTTTGCAAAGTTACATGATGAATAGCACAGAACATTTTTTTTATATTGTGAGTTACTTTACCAACTATGATTCCTGATTAGAGGTTACAGTACTGATGTTTCTTTCAAAACTCCAGTGTGAAGTTTCTTGGCTGCAGAGCAGCAGCTTCTCTTCCTAATGGCTCTTCCTCATCAGGCAGGGGCTCGGCTTTACCAGCAGGGCAGCTGTGTCTGAGCTGTGGCTTCTGCTAACCCAGCGCACCCTGATGTATGGATGTTCAGATTCACAGGGCCGAGTGGCCCAGGCACAGAGGTAGGTGAGCCTTGCTAGTATTTATTCTCACCAGGGGTTTGACACACAGCCCTCCATGGAGCTTCCCCCAGCTCCTGCCCTGGGCCTTCTCCTCTTGCCTAGTCCTCCTGGAGGGCAGTCTGAGAATTTCTACAGCTGGTAGCACTGTGCCTTCTCCAGAGTAGCTTCCTGGGGTCTCCCACCTTCTCCCTTGGGTGCTTCCCTCTCTGACTTGCCCAGCTTTGTACATGATACCCAGGAAGGGGTTTTGCAGCATGGATTCCTAGCAAGCTTGGATGACCACAGCCACCCAGTTCCCACCATCTTTTGAGGGATATCTTCTCTTAGCCCCATTCTCTGCTTCCTACCAACTCCCAGGCCCATTCCAGACCTGACCCAACTCCCAGGCCCATATCCTCTCTGAGCTGTACAGCTGGACAGTGGTATTGGATAAACCACATCTTTAAAAGGCCACTTTTCTCAATTTTACCAATAGCATCTGTCTGGCTCCTGCCATGCTGGTGCACCACAGGAAACTGGTGAGTGCACTGAGCCACCCTTCCACCTCTGCTCTCACTCCCCAAACATAGGCTGCTCCACAGCAAAGCCTCCTTCCAGCACACTGTCCAGAGGGGAACTGAGGAGCGGCAGCTTCTTCTGATGGCCTTGGAGACCCAGTGAGTGGCAGGTGGGAGGGGAAGTCAAGGAAGGGATGGATGAGTGAGGACAAAGAAAGGAGCACTGCACGTGCTCAAGTTCAAGAGTTTCTGACGATGCCCACCAGGAACTGATGTCCTGCACTGTCTGTTCTTGTGGCTGGAGCAAAACGATGGTGCAGTAGCTAAATCAGAAGGTGGAGGAGTGACCCCAGGCTTTGGAAGAATGTGTACATGTGGCAAACAAAAGACAATGCAAAAAAAAAACCCCAAAACACTGGTATTTCCTGTAAATTGCAAATTCGCATTCTCTTGCCTTTT
The DNA here is from genome assembly GCF_019186645.2 of Phyllostomus hastatus. Taxonomy (NCBI): domain Eukaryota; kingdom Metazoa; phylum Chordata; class Mammalia; order Chiroptera; family Phyllostomidae; genus Phyllostomus; species Phyllostomus hastatus. The sequence continues at coordinate 47,522,289 of NW_025334041.1, forward strand.
TCTTTTTCTCCAAAACTAAGAATTGGTCTTTAAAAATAGAAGAAGAAAGGCCAGAGTCACAGGCAGGGCCCAGGAAATGGACTCCCCACTGCCCACTCCCTTTCCTCCCCCACCTCTGGCCTCCTTGGTGGGGTTGGGTAGCCAGGCATTGGTTTGGAAGTGGCTTCATCTTGTTATGGAAGAGTCCTTATCCTGCCAGTTCTGTTTGTGGTCTTCTAGAAAAGGAAAAAAAAAAAGAGAGAGAGAGAAGAAAAAAAGAAAAGTTTGAGATTGCCATAAGGATTGAAGAAGAGTGAGTTTTCTCATCAATAACAAAAAGGACACCATCCCAACTCCTGCAACTGGCTACAGGCAGCTGTAATGAGCAAATGAGGGCATGGCTATAAAGGGCTCCATAAATGTAGGGTGGCCACAAAGATCCTTGCTGTGGAGGAAGATGCAGGGACAAATCCTGTAGATATTCAGGGGGTCCTCTCTAGAAGAGAGGGTGCGAGTAAGTGACCTGTCTTCAGTTTTTGTCTCTATTCATTCACTTGGGATGTTTCCTATCTAACTTACGGACAGCATAGAGAATCACCTAAGAAGCTGAGTGTCGGGTCAAGCATAGAGACTTTGGAGACAGAGTCTTAGTCCAGTCATCTGCACCTACAAAATGTGGATAATCCTTTTTGCCTCTCACAGTTTAAAAGGTTTAAACGTATGTAAATGGTGTTTAGCACAGCACCTGCAGAGAAAGTGTTCAACAAATGATAGCTATTATTATTACTACTACTACATTTGTTGTTTAGGCTGACTGCCAGCATTTTGGGATTCCATGGGTGTGCCTGGAGCTTTGGGCAGGTGCACTGGCCACCTATGCAGGAGGCCTGCGGCAAAGAGTGTCAGACTGCCTGAGCATAGACAAGCCACCCCCACCCCCACCAGCCCGGAAGGTGGGCAGCAGGTGCTCAGGCCTTGAAAGGGCATTACTATCTCAAAATAAATGAAACATCTGCCTATATCTGGGGGATACAAAGACTATTTCTCTATAATCTTCATCTAAACTCTATCCCAGATTTGTGGGGAAACCCCAAAGCTCAAAATGTAGAGGAACACATTGCAATTTGTTATTTATAAAACCTAAAGCACACCCAAGACAACACAACACAGCTGTATTTGTATCTTTTGCAATCATGTGCAACATGCAGACCCCTACCCCAACTCTCTCTGGTCTCCCCTGGATGCACACACAGGCCACTGGAGAAAATCATTTATGCATTGGCTACTCTCATATCTCAAGTTTATAAAAACTCCTAAATCTATGCTGAATATTCATACCAGAGGCCTTGAGAAGACACTGATATCTGCCCTGAGCAAGTCCCTTTAGTCAACATCATCTTACTTAATTTTCACGATAACCCTAGGAGGCAGCTATTGATTTTGCCATTTAATAGATAAGAAAAAGTCAGACTCAGAGAAGCAATCTGACTAATATTACACAGCTGCTAATAATAATAATAATAGCTAAACTTGTGTGTTATATCAGGCATTTTCCAGAGGCTTTATGTGAATAAATGGTCATCTTCAAAAAGCCATATGAGGTAGAGGCCATTATAATCCCCATCTTAATGTGAGGAAGCTGAAGCACAGCGAAGTTAAGTAACTTGCTCAAGGGCACACAGTTACTAACTACTAGTTGGGGAAGCAAGACAACCATGCTCTTAACTGGAGATGAGATTTGGACCAGGGTCTGACTCCAACACCCACATTCTTTCCACCCTGCTGATGACCCTATGAACTTTTGCTCCCCAGTAACTTACCTGTCGGCTGTGTCCTGGGCTGGACATGCTTGAAGGGCTGGATTGTGACAAAGCTAGGCTGCTATTTTTCCCCACCTGAAAGACACCAGCGAAGCCCTACTCAGATATGTGAGCAAGCTGGGGAAAGACCTCCCCTCCCGTCCCTGCCATCCTGCATGTTGCTGGGGAAAGGAGAGGGGCTGCGTGATAACATGCTCATTCTCCTCACATCCATTTGGAACTTGTTTCCACTTTAAATGGCAGAGAAAATTAACATGTTTCAGGGGGTACTTTGAAGATGCCCCTCTCATCATGGAGGGGCATTCTTAGTTCTGCTTCCTAGATGTAGATACTGGGAGTTTTAGGGGTGAGGACAAAAGCATCTGGCTAGAGGCTTGCCCCTCCCCTCAGGAGCATCTAACTCAGCAGAGGCCCAGTTTTCCCATCAGCTGCCAATGGGTTATACAGATTTATCCACCTCTGAACACAGTTGCAGACCCACCTTGCCTCTGGCCCAGACTTCCCTGGACCAGTGGGGAATAAAAGCCTGGGTCTTTTTCTGGGTCAGTGTTCTTGGCTAGGAGACACAGTGCACACCTTACTGTTCCTAAGAAAAATAGCAAGATGGCACAGGTCTTCCCCATCAGGAAGTGGGAGGCTGAGCTGGGTCCTTGGACAGTGCACTGGGAGTGAGCGAGTGTGGCGGTCCAGCTTCTCCCCTTACTCACTGGCTTCCTTGGAACCTGTTGGGCTAGTCCTCAGGTGAGTACCATTCCACAGGCAGCTCCTGTCTTTGGCCTATAAGAACTGTCCTCTACTTAACTTGACTTTGCATAAAGACATTTGCCTTACATTCACAGTTCTTTTGTTTAATTTAGTACTTCTGTGCAAATTCTAGCCTTATACCTATCAGATACAAGTAAACAGGCCCTCAATCGGTCGCCAAATAACAGGTTTCCCTTGAATTTCTCAACCTCAAGCCACACCCTTTCCAACCTCCTAAGAGAATTAAGAGATTCCAAAAGCTTTTTTCTCCAACACTTGAGAATCACTGGCAGTCACCCTGGACAAAGCCTCTTCTTAATGGCCTGGGGGGACAAGCCCCAGGTATCACCTGCATTAGAGAACCTATGCAGGCTAGACCTGAGGCAGCCCATTACATTCATCAGCTTTTTTGAATTCCTTCTTGATGGGCACTCACTGGCGGAGGCTTGCCTGATCCTCTTACCCTGCTCCACTTACCACCACTGGTGGTGACTGATTCATAGTGTTTGCTGAACATTTCATGTGTTCCTGCAGACCAAAGGGTCAAAAGAGCAAGCAACGCTCACTCAATACAGAGGCACTCCATTAACACAGAGGCAAGGGGGGTAAGAGCCCAGACTCCAGAGCTAAACTGCCTGGTTTGGATCCCAACCCTACTATTTACTTGCTGTGTGACTTTGGGCACACTGCTTAATTTTCCTGTGCCTTCGTTTACTCATCTATAAAACGGGGTGGGTCAAAACAGGTAAGGAATAAATAAGTTAATATATCTGAACTACTTGGAACAGAGCCCATCCCATAAGTATTAGCTGCTAGGACTTTCTCTAGCAGCTAATACTTAATGGGTGATACTACTGCCTTGCTGCTCAGGGTGTGACCTGCAAACAAGTGGCCTGTTAGAAATTCAGAGTCTTAGGCCCCACCCCAGACCTGCTGACTCAGAACCTGCATTTTAACAAACTCCCAGGTAATTCATGTGCACGTTCAATTTTCGGAAGTCCTGGCTATGCCGTCCGCCCTGAGACCTGGAGGTGGCACTGACCCACAGTTAAGCCTCAGCATAGGGCCCTGTGGGTGCTGGTCCCCCTCCCCCTGCACCCCTGGGACGGGGGAGTCAGAAGGCAGCACAGGCTCTAGTGAGACGACCTACGTACATCTCCCCCTCTCTCACCTTGGCCTCAGTTGCAGCTTGTCTGGCCCTTGGGATCCAAACTTGCTGTTTCTCAAGTGTTTACTTGTGATTTGTGAATCCCCCTCAAGATGTTCTCTTCGTGAGGTTTTAACAAGTCTCATATAAAAATGACACAAAACAGTAAAACATCTTTTTAACAACTGCCCCTCATCTCTCCCAAGTCCTCATCCCCAGGCGGGGCTAGGCTCAGGGTCTGGCCCACTTCATTCTGTGGCTGTGAGTCTGGGGCTGCTGCTACAGTCTGCTTGCTGCCCTGGCACGCCTAAGCCCCTTGGGCAGGCCTGCAGACTTTGGTCCTCCTGCCAGACTCGGCCCCTCCTCCATGCCCACCTGGCATTAGTCTGGTGAAGGTGGGGACTTTCTTAAGTGGCTTCCCCAGCCTGAGGAGACAAACTAGACTCGAGGATGTGAACAGAACTCAAGGGAAAGAAACATGGATTCTTCTTGGGCCATGCCACATTCCCATAGCTTTCCTCACAATATACCATCCTATTTGTACAATGGCATTGAACAATTCTGTGCTGGTTGGTGTGAGTTAGTTTTACTTTCAGAAACAAAAAGTTACATCAGTAAGAGGGGGCCCTGAGGCTGTCAGATGAAGTGAGAAAAGCAGTCACCTGGGAGCTGGAAGCATAAGCTATTATCACCCCTCAGGTGGGACCCCAGTCATGATTTAACCTGCTTGGGCCTCAGCTCTTCCTAAGGGGACTCCGAAAGATGAGATGAAACTTCTTGGCAATAGAACTCTTTAATAAAATCATCCTCAGAACCTCAAGACATAAAATGGGAGTGGAGTGTGGAACTCAGAATCTCCTCATGCCTCAGTTTACTCATCTATAAGGTGGTGATAACAATTATACCAACTGCACTGGGTTGTGAGGATTAAATGAGAAAATATTTGCGTAATGCTTACAAGAGCACCTAGCACAAAGTGAGCGTTGCAGAAAGTATTTAAGTAAATTGCCCTTGGAGCAGAGGGGGACAACTGCATATGGGAAAATGAGAGAGAGTCACCTGGCTAAGCAGGGGTGCTGCCCAGCTCCCCCTGCCCTGGAGACTGAGAAGGAAGTGCCAGGATGGGTCCCTTACCTGTCGAGAGGAGGTGCTGTTAACGGGATCGGGCATCGGTGCGAGAAGGCTGGGCGGGTTCTTTTTGTGAACGCTATTCATACCAGGCATTTTAGTGATTTTACAGGCTTTGCTACTAGAACTTGAGTTCTTACGCTTTTTTCCTTCTGATTTGTCAAAAGAGAGGGGCAGAGAAGACACGGCATTGTGTGAGGCCAGAGAGAGGTCCCCTGCAAGGGAGGGCACTGAGAGGGGACAGGAGTCACTGCCACTGCCCACCGAGCCCACGTGTCTCCCTATGTCCGTGGGGCCACTGGGCAGCGAGGTCCGTCCTGAGGGCTCCAGTTTGGCACTGAGTGGGCTCACCCCATTGTTTGAGTTGTGCATGGACAGACTGTTATAGGGAAGGGCTGCCTGATAGGAGTTCAAAGCTGAACTGGCATTCAAAACACAGTTCTTTTTGTGGGGCCCTGATAATGAAGACGAGAGGGATGTCTGCAAGGAGAATGAGGAGGAGGAGGAGGAAGTTGAGGACTGTGGCTTCCTCTTTTTGTTACTTGGAGACTCGTCGCTACGGGCAGACAGGTCTTTGACTTTTGAGGATTTGCTGGTTTTGGTTTTGGATGGCTTGTGGGATGGGGAAGGGATGACGGCTGGTATCGGGGACACCGCGGATGGGGCCTTGAAGGTTGAGTCCATGATGCTGAGGGTTGCAGCCACATGAGGGAAAGCTGTGGTGTGTGACATGAGGGCACTCGGGTCCGGCGATGTCACAAAAGCTGCGTTTGAGAGCATGGCTGATGTCATTATGTAAGAAGAGGTGAGTCTCGAGCTGATGGGAGCTGAAGGAAGATACACAGCACTGGGGTTGCTGAAAGGCTGTAAAACGGATGCTGGAACAGGGGTGGTGATGTGGGCTGCTGGCGAGGGCATGGGGCTATCTGCCGCAGGAGGGATCTTCCTAAACATGAAAGAAGAGTGAAAGAGAAACAGTGAGAAACAGGCTTGGCATTCCTCAGAGGCTTGATTAAGTGCGAGTATCAGGGCTACAGAGAAAACCCCGTAGGACCAGACTATGGAAAATGAAGCCTTGAAGGATGGCAAAATCTGAATTATGGCCCTTCCTTAGTCCCTGTGGCTCCCCGCATTGCCATACCCAGCAAGCTCTTTTCAAACACTTTCAGGTTTTCCGATCCTTTTCTCCATGCTTGGCTACTGGATAATGGCTGATTCAGGTTCATGAATAAAAGGCAATAGTGATTTAGAATATAAATTTCTCCAACAGTATTGGTCTCCTTTTTTGAAGGGGTGGGGGGCCATGATGAAGGTGGTTTTAATGAGAAGTGGTCATTTCACACTTAGGTCCTGGCTTGAAGTGAGAAGTGTGAGGACAAGGCTTTGTCACGTACACACATGGGCCAGAGAAGCCTTTGCCCTCCTGTCCCCTGCCACCCCTCACTGCTCTTGGCTCTAGGCACAGTGGGAAACACCCCTCTGCTCACAGGCCAGCCTCCTCCTGTATTTCCTGTCTGCAGCCTTTGGTTTGTTCCATAGAGAGGCATTTCCATGTTAGCTTGTGGCTACTGGCTCCTGCTGGCCAGGCCATGGAAGCTGCAGGGCAGCAGAGGGTCGGGGCTGGGAAATGATGCAGATGTTAACTTGCTCAGACCGAGGGCTGACTTCTTCCTGTCCCCTGCCCACCCTATGTCAGCTCTCACTCAGAGGAGCTATAATTGGAATGTGGCTGCCCTTCAACAGGTCTTCTTGTTTCTGTGTTAGAAAGGGGTGAGAGACCAGGGACCCTCATGTATCCAGAAAAGGGGATCAGGAATTTCTAGTTTGTTCTGAAGACAAATGTAGGGTTTGGGCATAGGAGAATACATGGACAGGGAAGGTCCTGGAGGACCTTCTGGAGGCTGGGGTGCTTAGGAGCAAACGCCATGCCGCTTACACTCTGTGGAGCCAAGGCCAGAACCAGGTGGTGGGCCACTCTTTGGGCCTCCCTGCAAACTCCATCCTTTGACTGGTGGTAGAAGTGGCTCCCACTTCCAAGCCATGGCCTGATGTTGATGTCACTCTGGGGACCAGGAGGAGCATGGAGCCTTGGGGATCACCATTTGTTCCAGATTTGCAGGAAAGAATACTGACCTCAGGAGTCAGGTGAATATTGTCAAACTGGCTCTTTCTTATTTCTCACCTTTGCCCCCTCCCAGTGTCCCCTGGGAATCATTTCCAGCATAGCTAGGGCTCTTCAGCAGCTAGGAATTCACTCTCCTTTGAAAGCAGCACTTGGAAGGTGGGCAGGTCTGGCATCTGCAACCCAGGAGCTTGCAGCAAGGTGTGAGATGGGGCTTTTCCAGTCCCTTTTCTCCTGAGAGGCCCCCCTCCCAGCTGTGGCATCAGGGAACTCTGGAAAGAGGCCCTGCTGACAAGGACATGCCTCTCATAGCACTGCTCTCTCGAGGATTCCATTTTCTGCCTGCCACTGGATGAAGCTATGGCTTCAGTCTTTGGGGTGGAATCCGAAGGAATCATTGAATATAGACAAATAGAATCCTTGAAAACATCAGACCAAGGAGATCAAAGATAAAAGAAAAATGATGCCAAACACACTGTGGCCATAATGGTGTTTGAAAATCTACTTTCTCTCAAGCCTAAAGAATGTAGAAGATCCCATCAGCACTAAACAAGTGCTCTGTTAATTGCACTTATTGCAATGAATGAATGATAAATGAACGGATGGATGGATGGGTGGGTGAATGGTGAGCAGGTGAATTCTCAGTAGCAACAAACTATGCATGCTGGGCAAGGACTTCCATATAATTGGACAGGAGAGGTCTAAACACGCCCTTAGAACTGTCGGGCGCTGTACAACCCCCTCCTAACAGTGCCAGGGAACATGTCTCAGCACGTGCGGCATCAGCACACTTGCCCTGTTGTCTCAGCTGCCTTGTTGTGGACTGTTGGCCTCCCACTCAATCTTCCCTCAACTCAAGTTTCTTACCAGTTAGAGTCTGGATAGAAGTACATGTGGGCAGAGGTTTGGCAGTTACTTGTAATAAATAGTTATTTAAAAATATCAGATGGCTCATTTAGAGAGGACCCCATTCAAGACCTTAACTGGGATCTCTTTGAATGTCCCAATTTGTAATTTCCCCATTCAATAGTATAAATTCATGCTTCACTTGTGCTGACAAGCTGAGCTGAAGTCCTTAATCTTGCCTCTTGGACACTCAGAGTTCGGATGGGGCTATTTTTTGGCACACTTTCTCTCCCTTTCCTTCCTGTCCCACTGATTGTAAGTGGATAGCAGAGGTAGGAGAGAAGAGCAGGGGGAAGCAGGGCAAGGGCCAAGTGGCTGCTCACTGTCCCCGGGACCCCCTTCCCCCCCATGCTAAGCAGTTTATGTGTCTGTTTAGGGGCCAAATGGCAGTGGATTTCAGCTTTGTGGGCTGCGTCTGGTTTAAGCTTTGCACACTGGCCTAGGGAAGTCCCGTAAAAAGCCCACAGATGCGAATAAATTACTGACAGTGCCCATCCTCCCCTGCCAGCTGGCATGGAGCTCCAGATGCTGACCTGGCTGAAAGAGAATACTGTGTTGGCGTCTCCTGATGCAGAGTTAAATGCTTGTTAAAGAAAAAAGAGTCTTGGCCGTTCCTTTTCTTCCTAATGTCTTCCACGGCCCCATCGGCTGCCATCCCTCCAAGTTCGGGCCCGTCCGGGCCTGGGGTTTGGGCAGTGAGGTTGAGAGGGCAGCGGGGTGCTACGCTCTCCAGAGTTGACACCCAGGCAGCCCCAATGTTGCTCAGTGACAGTAGATTGGTTAGGCAAGTCCTGAAAAGGGGGGAGGGACCTGATGCCCTGTGGCTCGGGTTTCTGTGCCTGAGGAGGAAAGGAATATGGAGCTTGAGCTGACAGGACAGCAGGTAGTGAAATACAGATCAACACATTCCTTCCACGTGCCTGGGTTTTACACTTCCACAACACAGGAGAGCAAAGAGCTGCGAGAGTCACCAGGGCTGGTTGCCATCTTGGGGGAACAATCGCAGAAGGATAAATTAACAAATAACCATGAACACGGTAACCCCGCATGCAGCACCAATTTGTTGTTGTTTAGAATGGACACAAGTAGGTATCAAGGGTGCCTTTTAGACACACTGGGCAGTCACTTAAATGGGAAGAAATGATAAGCTTCTCTTGTGGCCCTTTCCTACTTTATAGGAAGTATTCTCATTTAGTCCTAAATCTACTCTGAGAGTTTACTGCAGACACAATGGAGCGTACTCCTTCTAGAAGTTCAGGTAGCAAGCTCCTTGGGCATCATGATGAAGAGGCATCACAGCTGTCTGGGAGAGAGGAGGACACCTGGGAGAAGGGCAAGTTTTGAATTCTGTTCCCATCCCCACTGCCAGTACCCTCTCATGTCTCAGGAATGCCTTCCTTGCCTCTCCTGGGCTTCACTGGGCTGGGTGAGGGATTCAGAGTTGCCTTTTCTGAGTCATCTGGGCTTAGATCTGAGAGAGCTATGATTTTAAGCAATTATGATACCTTAAGAGCTCACCTTTGTAGGAGTGGGGGGTGGGGATAGCCAGCAGGCTGGTCTTGTTTTATCAAGTGGCCAGAATGGCAGTTTCTTATGTGCTGAGGTTTGAGAGGGTCTAGCCTGTCATTCCTTCACAACAGCATTTTCCTAAGAAGGTTTCTTCCTTTTTTATGAAACTCCTATGAAAATGTAAATACATTGGGAGGTGTTGGAGAATAAAGGGACATTAGACAAATGGAATGTAAGCTTGGGTTTAGGTTAGAGAGAAGTGTGAGTACAGAGTTCTAGGGAGGTGGGAAGGGCCAAAGACAAGCTTAACCAACTTCACAACATCGCTCAGGATCTGCCCTGTTGGCTGATGTACATATTTTTTTCATAGGATATTAAGCGATTAGAAATTGGTCCAAAACCATCATGAAATTTTTAGTATTGACATTATAGCCTTAATATTACAAACAGAAACATATTTTTAATATCTTTAGGTGTTCTTACTCATAGCCAAAAGGCCCTTTATCACTGTTAAAGAAATAAGATTTTACCTAATACTCTTTTCATTTAGAAGATTACCAACACAAAAGTGACCTCCAAATAAGACAAAGCATAACACACATCGTATGTGTCTCTGAAAAACTGTAGGCAAGCCATTAAGAAAAGCTGACATTTAAGAATTAATTATGAATCCTGATTTCAGAATAATTTTGTTCTGCTGAAAGCTAACTACAGAAACTCATTTAGAAAGTTGGGGTTCATATAGTTGTAGGGCAGCTCTGATCTTACATTGCACAAAAACTGTTCACTTACTTCCACATCTGCGAATTCAAGTGTTTTTCTACCATGGAGTTTAGTGCGAATCGAAAACGATCCCATCTTCTATCAAACACATAGTACCCTCGTCCCATGAGGCGACTTCCGAATGAGCAAAACTGTGAGAAAAAAAGTTTTAATTTTGATTACAGGCTAATAAGCTAATATAAACCACACAGAGAAAAATAACATTTGCATAAAAACACACAGGGGTACACTTAAACTGAAAATAAAGAAGCAAACAGTACTGAAGCCAAAAATATTTATGTGGTGCTTTAGTTTGAGCTCTGGATTTTCTGCAGAACATCACATTATGACTCAACAATAGTGACATTTAATTTTCTGTGGCACTGAGGGCTCCTTCTCTACATCTGGGATTAAGCCAACATTGTAGGTTGAAAAAACCCAAACCAACAACAACCAGCAGCCAGGATGATTTTTCAGCACCACCTGCTTATTGAGTCATCCATCTTCTTATGGAACTTGGTGGTTCCTTGCTTCTTATCACAGTAATGGAAAGAGCTCATGCTGATGTTCTTCAGCCAACTGGTCAGACCTTTCCTATCTGTCATCAACAGAGCCACATCATTTCTAACTGGACTCCTCCTTTCCTAGTCCTGACCTTATCTCCTTTCCTATAAGCACTTGCAGGCTGCCCAGGACACATCACTGCCTCCATACTTATACTCATGTTGTTCCGTCTGCCTGTCTTCTTCCTTCTTCCCCATCAAACCCAACCCTCCCTGCCCTCAGCGCCCTATCAAGACTCTCGTTTCCAATGACCTTTATCTGGGTAACATTGTCACTCTGAACTCCCACAACACACGTACTGCATACTTTTTACATTTCACCTTGGAAACACTACATGGTCTTATGGTATATGTAATGCTTATAATGCCTGCTGTGTTTATTCATTATAAATGAATAAAGCCCAAGGACCCCATTCTCTTCAATGAGGACAGTAGGGATCAGGGCAAAATGATGGATTGGAGAGGTAAGGTCCCACAAAATGTTTAAATCAAACTATTACATTTAAACTATGTGGCTGAAATATGGGCAGTAAGGTGTTCAATAAACATCATTTTATTATGATGTTAGGACAGCCAGAAATGCAAGAAGCAGCCTCTGAGAAGGTGACATTTGGCTGGTCTAGAGCTCAGACGAGTCTGCAGATGACTCTATAACTCAAATGCAGCTTCTCTCCCTTTCCTCGGGCCTCCCAGCAGCTCCTGGCCTCCGTCCCAGACACAGTGCTGGGTTGGCACTTGTTCCACAACCCTTCCTGGAACAGTTCTCAGGAGCAAATGTGAGATCTTCCCTTTGTTTTGTTTCTGCTTATGTTTTGGGGGTTTTGTGTTAAAATCTTGTCACCTATCAAATCTGGTACTTTTGATGAAAAAGTCTTTTCTTTATTTTCATATTAAGTGCTTAGTGATGAGGGAAGGAAACATGCAAAGGGAATTCTCTAGTGGGAAGCTGGCCCCCAGCATCGTGTGGGAGCTCTTCCAGGTCTAGACATCTCTTCTTCCTTCATCCCATTGCTAAATACCCACTGAATGAGTGTCCATTACAAAAATGATTTAATATAGCTATTGACCATGAGAGAAAAGACAAAACAAAGAAACACATCTGTGGCCTTTCTGTTTAAATCAGCACAACATTAAGGGCACACAAATCCACTCTGGCCAGAGCTGAGCAAATCCTTTGTAGCCTGGCAGCTTGTCATGTGGACAAACATTCTGATGTATTCTAGATTCTGGCCTCCTGGGAGAGCTCAATCTCTCTTTCTGACTTGGAAGCCAAAGGTACCTTTTTGTCTTTGTTACCTGTATCTCTAATTCCATAGACATGCAAAGTCACATGCCCTGAGAGGCTCTTGTTCCCGGTCACACACTATGCCCTCAACGGAGCTGCAGATTTGCCATTGGCCACTGCAGGAGACCCCACAGGTTGCCAATCTTGCCAACTGCCACCCCACTGCCACCTCTCCCTGCTTTTTCCTGGCTAACAGAACCACACTTTTGTTCTGATATCTGACATGGAGCAGTGAGCAGGAAGGTAGGTCTATTCCCAGAACCTTGGGATGAATCCTGGCTGGCTCCATCCCCTGTCACTGGGATCCCATCCTTCCCTGCTGTTGAGTGGTGCGGGGTGAGCATGTGAGCCAGTCTGGTAGAAGTAAGGGGAAATTGGCCAGGGAGTTCACAGGAAGATTTTCATCCCTGTAAATGAAGACTCCCTTTTTGTTTGTACCTTTCCACCCTGTGTAAATGCTACTGGGTGAGGACTGGAGCTGTAGCAGACACACTGAGAGCAGTGTCCTTCAGCTTGGAACCACCTACCTCTAGACCTCTTGTGACATGAGACAATTAAATGACCATAGCACATGCACTGTATGAGTTGAGGTTTCTATTACTGACAATCAAAGGCATTCCTAATTATCCCTCACTACTTCTGAATTAGCCAAGAGGCTATTGGTGAACCTTAGGTTCCCTCAACAGGAAGTGAATTTGGTCTTCATTTATCTCACAGAGGGAGGAGGGAGTCACTCTTTCTTGATGCAGGATCGATTTCACCTACACAGTCCCTGAGCTCCAGAAAGAGTCAAAATATTCCTTCAGGGTTCAAGCTGACACCAGAGCAAACCAGCCATGGGGTCCCATGTGCCAGGCCCCCAGCATTCAGCTCTATGATGGTAGCACCAGGCATCTCCTTCTCAAGTGCTCATACGGCAAACATAAACACGTCTCCAGCTCATGCCTCTTTATGTTTCTCAGCTTGATTTCAATGATCTGAATAGTTAAAGTGGGCTCTTTTAAGGATTGGGAAGAAAATGACCTTTTTGTTCATCAGCAATCAAGCCGCTATGAAAAGCCTCCTTGTTTCCTTAACACACACACACACACACACACACACACACACACACACTCAGGACCAGTGTCATATGGTCACACTCACTAATAACAATAAAAACTCAGAACCAACATGGGAGAAACAGCTAGGGCTGGCCCCTGGCACTCTGCTTACACAGGTGGCTCTCAATGCAGGTGAGCTAGACTAACTCTTGAAATCAAAGTCTCCATTTTTAGATGGGCAAAGCCAGAAGGTCAGCTCCCCAGTGCACTTAAATAAACACCATTTCCCAAGCATTATTACTTCAAGGTGGACCACAAATACTCAGGTGCTTAAAGGATTAAATAGTAAGTTGGGATCCCTTTCCTCTCTTTCTGTGTTTTTCAAGTGTATTTCTAAGGCAATCATTTAACCTCAGGGTTGCTTGTCCTGATGACCTCTCCTTAGGAATGTATGCCCTTTGACACGATCACCTAAATACCTGCAAAGCATAGGGGGAACATGCATGGAGGGAAACATCCAGTGGCCTACCCCAAGAGGTCTAGGGTGGTGGGTGGAGAACTGACAATCTAACTTCTCAGATTCATCGGCTCCGTCCATCTCCCCTTCATCACTTGACAGTCGGCTGGCAAGGTCACCTCCAACTGGGGGCAGAGGGGGTTCCGGAGTGTAGCCACTATGATTTGAAGATGTGGTGCTGCTTATGCTATTTGCAGATGATGGTCTAAGAGCAAGAGAGAACAAACAGAATAAATTTTTCTGAGGTATCAAGACCCACACAGTTTAACAGAGCCCAGAAGGCAGCCCAAGTAGCTTTTCCAGGTCAGTGGCAAATTTGCACAGGGAAACATTCAGGCTGAGAGAGTTAGCAGCAACCAGCTCTCTACAAAGCTGGTGGAGCTAAGACTCTGCCCTGTTTCAATCTGGGCATGACGGAAAACAAGAACAGTAAATGCAGAATGTAAAATGCAGTGACAGAATCTTCTATGAGTTGTTATAACTATTCGACCACTTGCATATAAGTAATCGGTCATGTAGTTGCTTCTCTTTGAAAGTGGAACTTGACAGGAAGATCAACCAGATAAACAAGTTCAAACCAATTGACAAAATATCAATAATGACAAAGTACGTCCCTATAGACACCTTTTTTTTTTGCTACTGAACTATGGCTTTATGAGATTGTTACAGTGACATGAAAAAAGGTTCTGTCTAAATGATGGAGCCACAAGTCTCTTACCCCACAGCCAGGACCTTTTCTTAATATTAAGCCACATGTAGTTTAATTGTATTTTCTGTGGATGAATGTTTAATTTTTTTAAAAGGTGAGCGTTTCAAATTATTTATTTATTTATTTTAGACAGAGGGGAAGAGAGGAAGAAAGAGAGAGTAAAAAACATTAATGCCTCTCATGTGCTCCCTATAGGGGACCTGGTCTACAACCCAGGCATGTGCCCTGACTGGAAATTGAACGAGCGACTTTTTGGTTCACAAGCTGTGCTCAGTCTACTCAGACACACCAGCCAGGGCGAATGTTTAATTTTTTGACAAGGAATTAGACCCTCCCACTGGCATGGTTGGCTCGTAGTAGGTGTTGAAATATGTTTCTCAATGAAGGAATAAATGAATTCCATGTGTATAAATAATCCAAGAGATCTCATCTCAATTATGGCTAAGATTATAGAGAAGCAAGGTTATAGTATGAAGCAGAACATGCTTTCTAAGTAGTAAAACTCAAAACAAGGTAAAAATAAAAACCAAACAAACATATCCACATCAGTAGAAGAGTTAGAAGAGAAATAGTCAAAGTTAGCTGTCAGTTGTTTTCACTGCTTCTTAAGCAGCTGATCGGGGAAACAGATAGGGAGGAAAAGAAGTTTTGGAGAAAAAAACACCAAGATCTTTAAAAAAAAATTGGTTTTCTGCATTCTTCTTTGAAAGCTGCCCCTGAAAGTCACATGAAGCAGCACTGTTTATCTATCTCCCTTCTCCTTCATTTCCACTCTGGGTTCTTTGTTGCTATAAAATCTTTCCAGGTGGTAAATACCTGAGTTCATGGCCTGGCTGGTGTGGCTCAGTGGATTGAGCGCTAGCCTGAGAACCAAAGGGTCACTGTTTCAACTCCCAGTCAGGGCACGTGCCTGGGTTGTGGACCAGGTCCCTAAAAAGGGGCATATGAGAGGCAACCACACATTGATGTTTCTCTTTCTCACTTTCTCCCTCCCTTACCCTCTCTAAAATAAATAAAATCTTAAAAAACAAAAAAAGAGAAATACCTGAGTTCAAAGCAGCTCCTGAAAGCACAGTCCTTTAAAAACAAAGCCACAGAGATGGAAACAACCCAAATGTCCATCAATAGATAAACGGATAAACAAAATATGGTATATCCATACAAAATATTAATTCTTTAAAAATGATGGAATTTTGATACATGCTATAACATGGATGAACCATGAAGACATAATGCTAAGGGAACTAAGCCAGACACAAAGGACAAATATTGTATGATTCCACTTACACAACATACCTAGAATAGTCAAGTCTGTAGAGACAGAAAGTAGAGCAGTAGTTACCAGGCAGTGGGGGAGGGGTATTGGGATATTTGCATTTGATGAGTGCAGAGAGGTTCAGTATGGGATCGTGAAAAATTCTGGAGACAGTGGTGGCAGTTGCACCACAATGTGAGTGTGCTCAATACTACTAAACTGTACACTTAGAAATGGTTAACATGATAAATTTTGTAACAAAACTACAGGTAGTTTTTCAGTGTTATTAAAAGAACTCCATTAGTATGACAGTTTATTATTGACTATCACCTTCCCATATTTATAAAAACAAAGATGACATTCACTCTGCATGTTAAGTCTACAGTCCAGAGACCACATCTCCCTGGGTGCATTTCCAGATACCTACTCCCCTGGATAGAAGGGGCAACTACACTATTGCCTGTTAACAGCTGAAGACCCAAATGGTAAAACAATTTTGATGAAATGTATAAAGAAAGAAAACAGCATCCATAATCCTACCACTGAAGATCAAGTGCTATTATCATTCTGATTTATATCCTTCCAGACTTCTTTACTATGTGTACACTGGCAATTTTAAACAAGAACTGGATGGACCACACTGTACGTACTATTTAGAGACATTAAAAAAAAACCCCTAGTGATATTATAAAAATCTCTCCATGTATAGAACTATGTCATCTTTTAAAATAGTCCCCAGTATTCCAAAATATGGATACATCCTAATTTACTCAACTAGTTTATGGATGGACATTTAAATTGTTTCCAAACTTTCTAGTAGGCTCTTTTTGAAGCCTTCTCCAACATGACAGGACCCCCATGCCTTGCAGCAGATAAAAGTTCGCTGCATTTTGTTAAGTGTGATAATAGCATCATGATTACATAGAAAATTTTCTTTACTTTAAAAAGATGCATGTGGAAACTTTACAAGTAGAATGCCATGATATCTGCAGTTATACTCCAAAATATATCATCAAAAAATATAGATGAAGTAAATATAATTGCAAAACCTGAATATTACAATTCTTCAAGCTAGGTATATGGGGTGTTCATTATATTATACTCTTTCCTTTCCTGTGTATGGGTTAAAATTTAATAAGAAGAAATAAAAAAAAAGAAAATGAAAAGAAAGTGAGCAAGGAGTACAGGAACTTTTTTGTAAGAAAGTTGTGGAAGAACTTCCTGTTAAGTGGGCTGATAGATTGAAGACTTATCTCCTCTCTCTCCCAAAATCCTACTAAAATCAGAGTAAGAGGATAAAAAAGGCATTAGCTGCAAAGAACAAAAAGGTCAGCAGAAATATGGTGATAGTCATAGTGATGAATTCACAGCCTCCACTGAACCCCCAAACCATAATGAAATCTCATTCATCTTGCTAATGATTGGTTTAGAAAAGGACATGAGAAATAAAAGAAAATGTATTCTTTGGGGAGGGCTTTTGCAAAGATTTTTTTCACCTTTAAAAAGAGACACAAGAAAAAAGTGGTTTCCACCTTCACTAGACCTTGTTTTACCTGGATATGCCTGAAAGTGCTACAACCATCTTGTTATAGATTTTGAAGACTGAAGAGTGTGGAATGAAAAGAGGGCAGAGAAGCAGAGCCAATTTCTGATCTCTGGTGACAGATGCCCTTTCACCTCCAGACTTCCCATCTCATGTGATTAGAAATTTGCTAATTATTTCAGCACTTATTAAGACTAGGTTTTCTGCAAATAAACAAAGGGGGCTACATAAAGCTAAAAAGTTTTTGCAAAGCCAAGTAGGAAACCATCAACAAAATGAAAAATCAAGCCACTGAAAGGGAGAACATATTCGCCAATGATACATTTGATAATGGGCTAATATAAAAAATTTGTACAACTTAACATTAAAACAAACAATCCAATTAAAAAATGAGCAGAGGACTGAAATAATCATTTTTCCAAAGAAGACATACAAATGGCTAATAAACATATGAAAAGATACTCAATGTGACTATCATCAGAGAAATGCAAAATAAAACCAGAGTGAGATATCACTTCACACTTGTCAGAATGGCTATCATCAATAATCCAAAACAACAAGTGCTGGCGAGGACATGGAGCAAGGGGAACCCTTTAGCACTGTTGGTGGGAATGCAGATTGGTACAACCACTGTGGAAAGCAGTATGGAGATACCTCAAAAAATTAAAAGGGAATTGCCTTGTGACCCAGAGATTCCACTTCTGGGTATATGACCCAAGAATCCCAAAACACTAATTGGAAAGAATATATACACCCTATGTTCATTACAGCATTATTTCAATAGCCTAGCTATGGAAGCAACCCAAGAGCCCATCAATAGACAAGTAGATGAAAAAGTTGTGGTGTATATATACAATGGAATATTAGCCATAAAAAAGAATGAAATCTTAGCATTTGTGACAGTAGAGATGGACCTAGAGGGTATTAAGCTAAGTGAAATAAGTCAGACAGAGAAAGACAAATACCATATGATTTCACTTATATGTGGAATCTGAAGAGTAAAATAGTTAAACAAAACAGAAACAGACTCACATATACAAAGATTAGACTTATGGTCAGAGGAGGGGGGTTGGGGGACTAAATGAAAAAGGTGAAGGAATTAAAAAGTACAAATTGGTAGTCACAAAATAGTCACAAGGATGTAAAGTACAGCACAGGTAATATAGTCAATGATATTGTAATAACCATGCACAGTGCCAGGTGAGTATTTAAAATATTGGGGAGAGCACTTGGTAAAGCATTTGATTTTCTAACCACTATGCTGTATGCCTGAAATGAACATAAAATAATACTGAATGTAAACTGAGGTTGAAAAAAAATGACCAGGTTTTCTGCTACTTGCACCTGAAGAGTCCCAGCTGAGGCAAGTGTGAAGAGATTTAACATATTTTTAGAAGACAGAATGTGGCTGGAGAATGTTAACTAATGGGAAAGGAGGTGACCTACCACAGAACCTCTGAGAAGGAGGGCACCAGGAGCTACCCAGATCTGCAAAAGTCATGGGGGATGTGACAGCTAAACACAATGGGAGAGTTTAAAGTCTTAATATATGGTAGTCATCAACACTACATCAGACAGCCAGGTGATTCACTATCTACCAAGACCACCCTCCCTCTCCAAGAAGCTCTCCAACAAGAGAACAAAGGCTTATTTTCTAGAGAAAGTGAACTGGAGAGACTGGAGACCAGGCTCAGCAGGGATCAGGAGTGAGGGACAAGGCTGGAAACAGAGTGACTGTGGGCTGTCCCTAGTCAGATCCTTAGTTTGCACTCTTAGAATACCCACTGCTAGACACGTGACTGGGCAGGATTCTTCCCTTGAGAAACTGAATGACTCCAGAGAAAGGCCCCCCAGATCTTGCCTATGGGGATCCTCCCACAAAGGCTGATTGCTGACCTGATGACCTTTTGGTCTTATTGTCCCACACACAGGCTTCCAATCAGCCTGTTAGAGCCCCTCTTCTAAATATGAATGGTTAGGGATCACCAAAAAATTCTTGGGACATCTCCACCATGAAACTGTTCAACCAAACATGAAACATGTGCGTGAAACAAATTTGGAGGAAATTAAGATAAAGAAGGAAAGAGGAAAAACTAAAAAAAAATCTATCTTCAAAGATATGAGAAATGTACTACCTCTGCAAAATGATTACATTTCGTAGGATATTATAAGGAGCAATCAAATAAAGTGCAGATCCTAAAAATTTATTAAGTGAATCATAAACTGATTGTTTAATATATGTAGTTTTGAAGGTCAAGAAAGTCTTTTAGACAGTAAAATCTTTTAGGAAGTGGAATATGAGATTAAGAGAGACAATAGGAGAAAGGATGTTAAGATTTTGAAAAGATCAGAGCAAAACATCCAACATCCAACTAATATGAGATCAAGAAAGAGAATAAAGACAACAGCAGAAAGAAAATTTTCCAGGATGTAAGACAGGAAAATATCCCAGAAACAAGTGTTTTCAGACTGAGAGAATCTATCTGAATTGTATTGTATCTGTGAGTACACAATACAATAAATGAAAAAAATACCTAAATTAAGAGTAGTCCCTTTGATATTTAGAGCCCCAGTCTTCAGAGACAAAAACTGGTCATTGAAAAGAAGTGTGAACTTGAATGATATTAAACTTCTCAACAAAAACCTTTAATACAAGAAGTGAATGGAAATATTGCTTCAAATTCTGTAAGGAAATTATTTCAATCCAGTTATTTACTAAGAAAGGCGATCAATTAAGTGTGAGGATAGAAAAAAAACATTTAAGTGTGTAAGGATTCTAAAAACTGACCTCCTATGCACCTTTTCCCCAGGAGCTATTGGAGGAGATATTCCATCAAAATAAAGAAGCAAGCCAACAGGGAGGAATGCACTGTGATCCAGGAAACAGGCGCTCTAAACAGAGAGGGTAGGAAGAGTCCCAGGATAGCAGGAAGTACTGTTTTCCATTCTATCTTTTAGTACTACTATTCAATATTTGAGCTATATGCCTATATAACTTTGGTTAAAAAAAAGAAGACATTTAAACATAAAAAGTAAGCTGATGTAAAATTATAGTGTGGTCTTCTCTCTCTGCTAAAGACAAAGCTTCTTGGACTATTGGTCTGCTACTGATACTGGAAAAAAGTTTTCTGCCTAGAAAGCACAGATTCTGCGTTCATCAAAATAGTTTTCTGTGTTTTATGTTGCCTTAACCAGGTCCTTAATTATCTAAGAAAATGGCACCTCCTCAATACTAAGAACTGTTTTGTTAATAATCATGTAAACTTCTGTATTTGTTAATTGGCTTAACAACAGCCCACAACCTTTGGGCCAACTTAAACTTCTGTATTTGTGTTTACAATTTTCTATTACCACTTTGATTAGATGGATAATTACATATTGCTTCATAATGACATGATCCTATGTAGTCAGATGTCTAAAATCTCTTGATATATTTTGACAAACTTCTAAAAATTTAAATTATAAATAGAGTCTTGACCTGGGAATACCTGAGGTGTTCCAGAGGGCCTCTGAAATACCCCAAAAGATTTGTTTTCTCTCCTTACAAGGAGAAATGTTAAACTAATTAGGTTTATTTTGATGAATAGAAAATATATGAAAAGCATTGTCAAAAAATAACAGTGAGTCTTCTTTATATTGTATTTTTATAACTATATATTATAAATGTTCCAAAAAATGTTGCTGGGGATCTGAGATGTCCTGACATAAGATGTTTGTCATTGAAATTAAGGGACACATTAAAACAACTGACCCTGAGCATCAGATTGTGGCTCAAGTGAATCAAGTCCATCCTATTTCCACAAAAAAATGACCCATCCCCAGACTTTTGCCATCCTGATGTTTTTGTAACATGGCAACAGTGTGTTCTCGAATCAGAGTCATTCAGGTGAGTAAACAACGGCTGTCAATTAAGTGAATAATTTGGGCTATGGGAAACCCAGATGGCCCCTTGGGTAACCTGGCTCCTTGGCATTTTTTGAGTTTTTGCATTCCTCATCCACTATAGTTTATTTAAGCTGGACTTCATTCAACTGCCACTTGGTATGGATGATCAATATGTTCTTATTTTTGTGTGTATGCTTTCTAGGTAAGTTGAGGCTTCCTCCTGTCACAGACTGATGCCCTCACAATGGCAAAGAAACTGTCAGAAAATGTGTTTCTCACCTAGAATATGCCTTCCACAATCTCTAGTGACGAGGTACCCACTTCACTGAGCAAATCATAGGAGTCTTGACAGCCATGCAAACTTCTTGGAATTACCAGGCAAAGTCTAGAGAACTAATTGAAAAACTGGATTCAAGCACAGCAAGTTTAATTACATAGGACTGACTGAATGAACTGATGAAAATGGTTACAATTTTTATGACTTTTTGTTTGACAAGGCTGATTTTTTAATCTTTTTGCTTTTCAGATAAAAGGAATCCTGTTTACCTATGACTTGGCAATTTGGTAAATTATACATCTGTAAGCAGAATTGAAATATTTATTTTTCTCACTACTTGATCCCTGCAGAATCCAATAATGAGTATTTTTATTTTCATGGCAATGTCAGTTCAATAAGAATCTGTTCGACTGGTTTTATTATCAAGGCTTTGAAGCTTTGATTGGAA
This sequence comes from Phyllostomus hastatus, assembly GCF_019186645.2. Lineage (NCBI taxonomy): Eukaryota > Metazoa > Chordata > Mammalia > Chiroptera > Phyllostomidae > Phyllostomus > Phyllostomus hastatus. Next base: position 47,543,928 of record NW_025334041.1, read on the forward strand.
TGTCATGTTTGAAAGAGACATGCGCAGACTCAGACCAGAAGACTCTAAGGAATTAAGATTGACTTTGGAAGCCAATAAAACCCCTTTGGGAAAACAGTCTGGTGTCTAGTTTGCATGGTTCACAGCAGACTTTCCAGGTTGCCGAGAAATAAATGTTGCTTCCTGGGAGATGCAAGGAAAGACCCTCAGGATGTGTTGGGGACCATGACAAGAGAGGAGGATCCACCCAAATGTGTAGATATTGGGGTCAAAATTTGATGGTAAGTATATGGCTTGGCTTCTTAGTTTTGAGAGTCTATTTAAAGTTCAATCTGAGCCCTGACTTGTGTGGCTCAGTTGGTTGGGTGTCATCCAACTGTGTCATCTAGTTGGTCAGGCAAAGTGAAAGGTTGCTGGTTCAATTCCTGGTCAGAGCACATGTCTGTGTTGCAGATTCCATCCCTGGTAGGGACGCATGTGAGAGGTGGCTGGTCTCTCACATCGATGTTTCTCTCCCTCTCTTTCTCCCTCTTTCACCTCTCTCTAAAATAAATAAATAAATTCTTTTTTAAAAAAGTTCAATCTAAAGATTCCTGAGGAAAATCCCAGCAAAACAGATTTAAGGGGTCCTATGTTGTTAATTATTATTCTTGCTGGACTTATACAAATTATCAGGCCAAGTTTATTAAGATTAGATTTATTTTGCAGATAAATTGGTCTCCATTTGGATATCTTTGGTAAATGTGGGGGTGACTATAGAGAAAATTATATTTCAATAAGAACTATAATACACCTTTGTGGATATTAGATTCTAGTGCTGTCCATTATCTTTTGAATTTTGGTTTTACATAACATAAATTTCAAAGAAATTGCCACAGTAGTTCATGTTCAAACAATCTCAGTGACTAATGTGCTGTAAGCCTCACAGACAGCTTATCTGAGCACTTGGTGCTAACTACATCTTAAAGAATTTAACACTTATTAGTCAGCTGTTTGGCCTGTTCTACTGCTCCAGCTCTACGACTCAGACAGACCACTGCAGAGGCCTTGACATGTGTGTCCTTAGACAACGGGATTGCTTTACGTTACTTGTCAGCTGAACCGGGAAGAGTTTGTGCAGTGGCCAACTCACGGTTTGGGTCTTGGGGGGCATAATAATAAAAATTACTCTTTATTCTTTGTCTAAATTGAACCCTCAGAATGCTCCTTCTAAGGTTTGGGGCCTATCACGGAAGAGGTGGGCATGTGAGATTGTACAAGCTGGATAAATGGGGCACAATGAACAGGCAGATCTGACTCCACCTTGAAAACTAATATTCCCTCTTAATTGAACCTGGACCTGGTTGCCCTATTTCCCTCAGTGCTGAGGAATAAATGACAAAAAGGGGGTAAATGTAACAGAATGAAATGCTTGACCTCTCCGACTCCAAGCCTGAGTTGTTCCCATGGCCTTCAGGCTAATAGCTTCCACTTAGACTTGCCAATAGAATGCTAATCTTTAGAGGAATTCTGCTTGTGGCTTGAGGAGATAAGGGAAGTAAGGGTTGTTTATCAAAGATTTGCAGGAACTTTGTGACTGAGACCAGACTTCCAGCAACCAGCACAATCTTCCTCAGACCCTGACTGGTAGCACCCAGATGTCTGAGGTAGTCAATCACCTCTTGCCACTCCCATTTCCCCTTCCTTTGGCATAAAAGAAGACTGAACTCTGTGCTTTCTTAAGATGGAGTTGAAGTACCACTAGGGGTCCCAACTTCTCAGTTGGCACCTTCTTGGTCAATAAACCTTTCCTTACTACAAACAAACAAACAAACAAACAAACAAACAAACAAGGTTGAAACACCCAATAGTAAATTTCAGTTGCCAGAGAATAAAGATGAACATGGAACCTCTGTGTTCTAGAACAAAATCAGCTCAGAGGGCAAAGGCAGACACATGACTGCATGATGGTGTGCATATGTGCACAGAGACACATGGAGGAGGAGGCGATCCCAATCTATCCCTTCTTAGGCTTGTTTCATTCAGGATGTGTGCACCCTTCCGGCAATGATGGAGTGGTAGATGCTTTCAAGACTTTCCATCTCTGATCACTGCACTCTGGGGTGGAAACTGGAGGGGAGGAGTTCACTGGAACCAGCTGTTCTCAGGAAAAAATAGGGCTTGGTGAGAAGTGATGGGAAAACAGGCAACTAGTCACGAGAAAGTGTGGAAAAAGTCACTCAAGTTTGTTAAGCTTCCATCCACCTTTTCTCCCTCGACACTACATCATCCCTCTCCTCTTCACTTATCAGTTTGGTCTAAAGACAATGTATATGATAATGATGCCTGCTCGTTTTCGCTCAGGGAAACATAAAGAAAGTCTCCACCCCTACCACTTTGTGGAAACATGAGTATCAGTCTGTCTGAGTACTTTGGAGAAGAGAGAACAAGGCAACTGACCTTAACTGAGTCCTTACTATGTGGTTGGCATGTCACATACACTTTCTCATCCAACTTACCCACTGCTCTGTGCATTTAACTACTATGTACATTTCTTAGATGAGAAAGTGGCTTGCAAAGCTAATAAGAGGTGAAAATCAGACTTCAAAGCCTCCCCATATTGAGAAAGAATGTAGAAAAAGAACAGGGACAAATATAAGTTGAGGAGAGAAACAGCTTACAATTTGGCAATAACACTCTCCTAATTGTTTAAAACTGAAGCTGTTTTCACTCAACACTCATCTCTAATCTTTTTCAGGTATCTAGGACCTTCTGTGTCTCCTCACTGCCCCTTGTCAGTCTAAAACTCAATGGATTTTGCCATTTTATACTTTAAGATTAGATGTGTGGGCACTCTCAAGACAAAGAGGAATGTGCCCAGATTTTGTCAGACCTGGCTTCCACAGCCAACCTTACTCTCCCTCCCAAAGGTCTGAGCCTGGTTTGTCAGAGACCTGCTTGACATTTTGCCTTCTTCTCTCTTTTCAACAGGGTCTTGACAGTATGGCTGGTCTGGTTGTCCATAGCCCTTGGCTACTTTGGGACAAGTAATGTGTTCCCTTAAAGTCAGGGGCAAAGAAACAGAGCACATGTGTATGTTATTTAAAGGCCCCCAGGTTGGGGGACAGGAGGCAAAAAGACAGACAAATGGAAGTCAGGTACTACCAAGGTCTGTTTACTCACATTGCTTTCCCACTCAATATCACTACCACTAACAGCTACCATTAGTTCAGTGCTTATTATGAGCTTAGTACTTTATCTCACTAAATTCTTTTTAGCTCCATTTTACAGATGAGCAAGCTGAGGCCAAAGAGACTAGGAAACATGACCATGCTCATCTAGTTAATAAACACGAAGTTGCGATACACACTTCCTATCCTGTTCTGACCTGTGTTTTCTACCTTTAACTCTTCCAATTTTAGACCCAAGTTCCTTTTTAGGAACCCTTGACAAGAGTGGGTTGCAATTCAAAAAAATGAAAGCTGAACTATTTTCAAGGTTATCAAAATAACATGTAAGAAATAAATGCACACACATTAATATTTCCAACAAAAAGGATCAGGAAGGGATTATGATAATTCTATTCATGTGTGATAATATTCTTTTTTTTGCCAATTGTAGATAATTAATGTAACTGAAATATCTATTATAGACTTCTGGTCAAGATGGAGGCATAGGTAGACACACTTTGCCTCCTAGGGCAACCACAGAAAGAATTACAACTAGATTTCAAAACAAATAACACCCAGCGCCATCAGAATACTGAGCTGTATGGAAGTCTGATGACCATGGATTTAAAGAAACCACATTCATCCAGAAGGGTAGGCGGGGCAGGGTCATAGAGATGCAATGCAGTGTGGAAAGGCGGCAGTGGTCTCTATCACGCCTGGTGGATAAAAATTGGGAGGAATACTCTGGGACTGAGCAATCCCAGTCCCCAACCAGAGTCCACAGCCCAAGGTTCCAGTGTTGGAAAGATAAATCCCCATAACTTCTGGTTGTAAAAACCAGTGGGGGTTGGGGTGGTGGAAGAAACTGCTAGATTTTCAGGAGACTCCATTTAAAGGGCCCACATGGACTTTGAATGTATGCAAACCCACCCATGCTGGGATTCACCACCAGGGCAACAGCTGGGAGGGTGTCAGCTGCATACTGGAAGTGGGTGAAGTGACTGGAAAGGGGGCAAGTGTTCCGTAAACCTCCAGAAGCCGGGCAGCAGCATTGTCTCCTCTCCGAGCCCTCCCCCGACATAGTGCCACAAAGTGGTGAAGTGGGTTGCCCCTCCCTGGTCATTACCTAAGGCTCCGCCTCACATAATTTATAGGTGCCTTTTCTACAATAGGCCATGTTACTAAGACAGGGAGTCAAAGTAGCTCTACCTAATACACAGAAACACACACAGGGAGGATGCCTGATAAAGGAGACAAAGAAACACAGCCCAAATGAAAGGATAGAACAAAACTCCAGAAAAAGAAATAAATGATACAGAGATAACCAACTTATCAGATGCAGAGTTCAAAACACTGGTGATAAGCGTGCTCAAAGAACTCATTGAGTACAGCAACAACATAAAAGAAGAAATGAAGGTTATACTAAGTGAAATAAAGAAAAATCTACAGGGAACCACCAGTGGAGGTGAGGAAGTCAGGATTCAAATCAACAATTTGGAACATAAGGAAGAAATAAGCATTCAACCAGAACAGCAAGAAGAAATAAGAATTCAAAAGAATGAAGATAGTATAAGGGCCTTCTGGACATCTCCAAATGTACCAACAACTGAATCATAGGGATGTCAGAAGAAGAAGAGGAAGAGCAAGAAATTGAAAACTTATTTGAAAAAATAATGAAAGAATTTGGTGAAGGAAATAGACATATAAGTCCAGGAAGCAGAGTCCTAGACAAGTTGGACCCAAAGAGGACCACACCAAAACACATCATAATTAAAATGCCAAAGGTTAAAGATAAAGAGAGAATCTTAAAAGCAGCAAGAGAAAAGCAGAGAATTACCTACAAAAGAGATCTCATAAGACTATCAGCTGATTTCTCAAAAGAAACTTTGCAGGCAAGAAGGGACTAGCAAGAAGCATTCAAAGTGATGAAAAGCAAGGTACAACCTAGCTTACTCTATCCAGCAAAGCTATCATTTAGAATGGAAGGGCAGATAAAGTGCTTTCTAGACAAGTTAAAGCTAAAGGAGTTCATCGTCACCTAACCCTTATTACATGAAATGTTAAAGGGACTTATTTAAAAAAAAAAAAGAAGATAAAAATTATGAACATTGAAATGGCAACAAATTCAAAACTATTAACAACTTAATCTATAAAAAGCAAATTAAGCAAACAACCAGAACAGGAACAGAACCATAGATATGGAGATCCTGTGGAGGATTATCAGCTGGGAGGGGGAAGGGGCAAATGGGGTAAAGGGCAGGGATTTAGAAGCATAACTGGTAGGTACAAAATAGGCAGGGGGGGGGGTGTTAAGAATAGTATAGAAATGGAGAGACCAAAGAACTTACTGTTGTATGCTCAACCCATGGACATGAGCTAAGGTGGGGTGACTGCTGGAGGGAAAGGGTGCTGGGTGAAGGGGGGCAAAAGGGGAAAAAATTGGAACAACTATAATAGCATAATCAATAAAATATATTAAAAAAGAAATATCTATTTTATATATGTGATTAATAGGAGTAAAATAAACATTTTAAGTTTTATGTAATTATAATATTAAGCTCATGCTTTTTAAAATCTCTGATTACATGAGAATGCTATTTCCTATGAACACTGGACCAGAGTCCACCCTGAGTTTTTTGGTGTCTCTATATCAACTTTGAAAAGCATCCTCAAAAATTACTGTTAGCAACATTTGTGATGCTCTCCTGTGCCTCACCCTTCCTTTCAAAGGCATCCCTTTTGGTGATTAACCTCACACTCTTTTTTTCTGCTTCAATAAGAGAGAACACTTACATCTGGCATTTCTCCATCAACAAACATTCCTCTGAAAACTAAACCAGAAAGGAAAAGGCAGAAGAAGCTATTAAGACTCCATTGCCTGTTTTATTTTTTGATGGCTATCTCCAGCTTCTCTGTTAACCAGGTACCACTGCTTGGGTGAGAAGTGCCTCTATCAGTCAAAATCATATAGTAAAAGGGGTTTTGAAACTGGGTCCCCTGGAATCTTTGGGGAGTATAAGGTGATCCCTTGGAGGGCTGGGGGGACAGTGGGCTCTGGGTACATGTGTGATGAGAGCAGGGCTGAGTTGGCTTCAGGTGAAGGCAGGTCTGCTTTTATACTGGGTCCCATGTAAGGTTCTGAGGGTATGAAAGTTCTACACCCCAAAGTAGTTTGAAAGTCACGTTATATAGAATTGAAGCTCTTCCCAGAAATTTGGAACAGAGCTTGGGACAGACCTGTCTCTTCAACTCTAAAGCAATGGTAATATCCTTCACTTACATCCATATTATAGTAGAAATAAATATAAAATAATCTTGCAAAATGAGGGGTAGCAAGAAAAGTGGCATGGAAATGGATGACAACAACATGACAATGGTGATGATGGAAATGTGTGGGCTGCAATTCTATGACTGCTCCCCCAGAATGCTGGAGTTGAGGTTGGACATTCCTACAGAGGGACCATGACTGTGAAACTGGGTCAGGCTTGTTCCAAAGTAGAAGGCATGAGGGCAAGAACCTGGTAGATCAGTAACAGCTGCTACCAAATATCTGCTATTGCTTTAAAAACCAACTCCTTCCTCTTCTTTTATAACTATGTTCTCTTAAAGCCTACTTCTTGACTGGCCCCTATGAGACAGATGCAACATGCATTCAAAACCAACAGTAGTACCAGGACCTGTACTTCTCCTATTGTATCATTAATGTTTCCTTTAAATGACATTATAAATATTTGAATCTTATCTCATGTTCTAAACTCTGAATTCTTGAAAAGCAGAACCTAGTTTTGTTCATCTCTGTACCTCTGCCAGAGGGTACCTACCACAGTTACCTTGCTTATAGAGTGAGCGCTCAATAGGTATTTTTTAATAAAAGGTTCCCTGTCCTATTACCTAGAAATTGGTCTGCTACTAAACGTGGCAGTCCACTGCCCATTAAAACACACATGTGGATTTTAAATCTCTTAATCCAAATGGGTTCTAATTCTCTTTTCTGTTCTTTCCTTTCTGTCCAGGACAACCAAATAAAACCACAGACAAGTGGCTCAGCTATCTGGGTGTGCAGGGAAATATAAGAACAAAAAGTCTCTGTTATGCCACTTTTCCCTTCACCCAAGGAATTGGAGTGTTGTGCAAAAAATTCACAAAATATGTGCCAAATGGGCTCCTACAGGTGCCAACTACCCACTCACCCAGGTTTTCTGCACTCCCTGCTCCACGAATCTTCAACTAATCTGAAATCCCAAGCAGCCAGGAAGTTGCCTGGTGGCTGATGTGTCACCCAAGGATTTCTTTTTCTTTTCAGCTTACTCTTGTTCGGAATAGGTCTGCTATGAAGAATGATGATGATGACAATGATAATGACATTCAACACTATGGCCAAGCCCCTTATGCCCATTATCTCATTTAAACTGCAAAACTGCCTTACGTGGCAGGACTATGATGACTTCCATTTAACATGTGATCAGACCACACACAACCCAGCAAGACAGAATCACTTGATCAAGAACTCTGGGCTCTATCACCATGGTGGGACTTACCTAGGAAGCACAGAGTTAGGTGGCCTGGATTTTGCAGGGGATGCAACTTTAGGTTCTGGCCCAGAGCTCCCTGAAGATCCTGGCAAAGGGTCCTGTGCCTGCCCGGATTGGTTTGGAAGTACTTCCCTTGTTGAAGTCAGAAGATGCTCTTTATCTTTAACTTCTTTTTCCCGGGACTTGGCTTTGTGTTCTGCCAGAAGAAGGTCAAATTGCTTTTTCCGGCCCGGGACTGCCCTCCGATGGCTTAGTGAATGCGTCTAAGGAGAAGAGAGATGAAAAGCACAGCCTCTTTGATCAGCACATAAACCTGCTTCTCTGGGCCCTCCATTTCAGAGACAGCAATTCATGGGAATTTAGAGGTGCTTGAAAAGTCAACTTCAAGGAAACAGCTCCTGTTCTGCAGCTGGGAAGAGGCAGAGACCACACAAATGCAACCATGCCCTACTTTCCTGGCGTTAAGCCAAAGCTTCCTCCAAAAAATGGCACAGGATGATGAGCTTCAGTGCAGAACCCAGGAAAACCTCTCTGATGAAAGGCCACCGTGAAAGAGTCTAGAGTTAATCCAGGTGCAGGTGAGAGGCCTGCTTTGGCCCAGATACACAGAACCACCAAGCAGACAGGGCCACAGTCTTAATCCCAAGAAGCACTAGCAGTTCAGTATGAAGTATGCAGCTGGGGGCTACCCAGTGGTGGCCCGTTGGGTCAGCTGTCCCCCTGGCCACCCCAGTGTGGCCGATCAGGAGTGCGGCAGGACTGTCTTTCAGGGCGCTGCCGCCGCCGTGCTGCCGCTCCTGCATACATTAAAACGTAGCAGGGTTTAGAACCGCCTGTGAGTGCCTATAAATACAATTTACTGTCTGGCCTCACAAGTAACAGGGGATGCCTTTTTTTTCTCCCTTCTTAAAAAGCCAGCCAGTTTGAGGCAGGCACTCTGCTACCATGGAAGAGAAGAAAGCATTTCCTTTACAAAGAACAGCTGGGGGTCATGCCTAGGTTCCACACCCTGCCGTGTGCAGAGAGTGGCATGCAAACATTTCGACAAAGGCCCCAGCAAGAGCAGGAAGTATTTTTTATGGAAAGAGAAATACCTTGCAGGTGAGGGATCTTGTGCAAGGTTTCTTTGTCTCGGGATCCAATACTCCACAGTGTTTATTTGGGTCAAATTCTCTCTCTGGTTTAAGAAACAAACAAAAAATATAAGAAAAAAGGAGACTAAATAGGATTTGGCATTAAGACTACATTAAAAAAATGCACATTTGCACCAACAAGTGAGACATTGTCAGGCAATCTGTTTATGTTTTCCCCAACTGACTGCTGAAATGTTTCAAGAACTGCTCAGGGGAAAATGGGACACCCCTCTGCACCCAGAGTTCCCGAGCCCAGCTTCGTAGGGATGTGGAACGCAGCACAAGGCACAGGGGTAGATAGGGTGGGGTGAGCACTGGGGGTGAGGGGAGGAGCCATGCGACTCTCACACTTTATTTCACTTGAAAAGCTTCTCCAGGTACCTGGCCCATTGGGCACAGATAGCTGCAGACCAGGGAGAGCCACCTGAGGCCTAAGGGCCACTTTTTCCTGGGTGGCTCCAGGAGTACATCACATCTCCCCAGCCCTACCCTGCCTTCCTGCTAGTCGTAGCCATTTAAATGGGAGATTGTTCCTTGACAGGTCAGTGTGACCTTGCCTCTCTCCTGCTTTGCAAAGTGCTCAGCACAACCTTATTGACCAGAAAAATTGGTCAGAAAAATTGTTTACCTGATTCAGAGACATTTTGGAGGTATCACAGGCAGGGGAAGGGGAAAAGCTTGGGTGTGTGCCTCATGCAAACCTGAACTTGAAGGTGCATAGAAGGCAAAGCCTGCTTCAGCTTGCTTTGCTCCCAACATGGGCCTGTTGCCCCAAATGGGAAAGGGCAGGGCAGGCCGTGTTCTTGGATGGCGGCAAGAAGGCCGGGCCTTCCTCATTGTCTGCCCTCCCACTGGACTGTCGGTGGGTCATGTTCAGTTTACTTTCAAGGAACTTGCTCTTTTTAGGCCCATTTTGGATCCTTCATCCCCTCTGGATTTCAAAAATGCTCTCCTCTCCAGGAAAATGAGGGGAAATGAGGGCAATCTCTTAAGATGCTCCCTTTAGGCTTTAAAGTTCCACCTCTCATATGGCCTGTGCTGTTTCTGGAAGGCACCCAGCAAGCACCTGCCTCCCTCGAAACAGGAATGACACAGCTCTTCTGGGCATTCAGGAAGACAGTGGGTGGGTGAGGGGTGTGTATAAATGTGGTGGTGTCCTTAAGAACCCTGGATAGCTGCAAACTAAAAAGAGGTTACCTAGACTGAAAAACTCTCTGATGTTGGTGGAGTAAACTCTGAGCGTACTCAATGAATGGGTTCTAATTTTTAAAGAAGGTTTGGCCATGGCTGGTGTGGCTCAGTGGATTGAGTGCCGGCCTGTGAACCAAAGGGTCACTGGTTCGATTCCTAGTCAGGGCTCATGCCTGGGTTGAGGGCCAGGTCGCCAGTACGGGGTGCACGAGAGGCAACACATTGATGTTTCTCTCCCTCTCTTTCTCCCTCTCTTCCCCTCTCTGTAAAATTAAATAAATAAAATCATTCAAAAAATACAGTAAAAGGTTTGAGAGTCATGGAGTGGTTGTGATGGTAGTAATGGCAATGTGTGCAACAAAACCACTCTCATACCTAAGACAGATTCCCTGGTTGGCTATCAAAATGCCTCCTGCCCTTAATTTTCTTTTTTCTTTGTTAAAGCCTCACTTTTAAGTATAGAAAATTGCTAGACCTGGAGATGCCTATTTCTTATGAGCCCTCTCTGCCCACCAAGGAGTGCCTGGGTGCCAGGCCCTGGGTTGCCTGGCATGGAGTTCTTTCCCTTTCACTTGTCCAACTCAGACTGTGCCCAGATCCATAACCAGCACTCATGTTGGCCTGGAACTGACCAGGTTGTTTCACTGGCTGCCAAGTGTGAAAGCGAGATAGAAGCAAAAGACCCAATGAAACAAAACAACCAACAAAATGCAACACCAACAAACAGGAAAAAATCCCCAAACAACTTCAGACTGGGGTGCAGGCTGGGAGCGATGGTCATGCTTCTGCCACAAGGACCGCAGCCTCTGGACACTGTGCGTAGCCACACCTGTCAGCTGGAACTGAACTTGACATTCAGGAGGAGAGCCAGGAGTTGGGGCTCCCATCCACACAGTGAGGCCTCCCAACGTGCAGTGAGGACTCCAGGCTCTACCTTTATTTCTTCATAGTAGGTGAACGGTATGTGAGGAGGTTTGCGGGTATAATACTTTTGTCATTTGAATGCTTTGCATGGAGGTACTTTTAAAAATAATTTATTTAAAAAGTTACAGATATAAGGTAGAAATAGTGAAGTACAGAGAAACACAAAGTAGAAAATAAAAATGATCCCCAATTTTTGGGGTGCTTAAGAAGTGTGTTCATACCGGAACATATAGTTTCCTTCTCATAGGGTGGTTTTCACATTTTTTTTGTCAACATTAGATAAATGCCCACAGTGTGTGACTAAGTTATGAAGCTTACTTTAGTCTTTTGAAAAAAGCAGAAACTGCTAGATTTAGTTTTACAACAAATCCAAGCAAGTGTCATCCACATGGGAGCCCCCAGAGGACATCCACTGCCTCCAAGATTGGCCATGAGCTCCTCTCCAGTGCCCGCTCAGGCAACTAAGGGGTATACCCAAGAGATCCCCCAACTCCTCATCTGCTGTGCTAACCTAATGTTCCGATAGAAATTTCAACTGGTTATTGGAGAAGGCAGATGTGGCCACAGACCACAGAATCAACCTGGAAACCAACTAGGCCAAAGGACAGAGGCTGTGTCTTTCTGTGGGACAGTCATTGAGGAGACTGTCCCAAGCCTATTCTGAGCTACCGTGAGATTTCACTGTGGGTTGTCCAGCTTCATGGTGGTGAGGCCTCTATAAAACTCAGGGGCAGTTCAGCCTGTCAGAATGATAAGACCCTCAGAATCCATAGGCCGTTGTGGTTGGTGCACAGCATCCTGACTCCTGGGTCACTGGGGTAACTCCCGCTAACCACTTAGCTGTGGGAGAGCCTCGTCTGGCCTGGGAAAAGGAGAACCAGCTCTTGCTTGCATTTTTAGGTAGGGGTCCTGCCTGTCGGTAAATTCCATGTCCTTCTTAAAATGAAACAGACCTGCTTAATTATAAGAACACATTATTCCTTGTTTAGGGGACGTGACTCAATTTCAGTTTAATCATGAGCCAGACTCGAAGGATACAGACACGTACCTGAAAGTCTTCTGTAAGGCTTGTTGTTGTTTTTGGTGCCATTTTGGTGTTTCTTGTCTATTGTGGTGGACAAAATCCCTTTGCCATTTAAGACCTTCTCTGGGGAAGGTGGCACTGACTTGGACATCAAGATCGGCTTAATTAAGGGTGGGGTAGAGACAGCAGAGAACGAGGTGGAGCAGGCGGTGACCACAGCAGTGGTTGTAGAGTTCATTTTGACATTGGCACCATCTGCCTTCACTAGGTTAGGAATTTTCTCTAAACTGACTACAGGAACCGGAACGCTGAAAAATAAATGAAAAAACACACACACAATTGCCTTCTTTGATACATCTAGTCTGCTGAGAAGCTATACCCGATTATCACTATCAGAACACTTCCTTATCACTTATTTATACTCCTCCTGTAAGTGAGCAGCATGACTCCAGTTTTGATGGAGGGGATAGTCGTGTCTCAGAAAGGACCAACGGGGTGCAAGGCTGGCATGGTGCCAGGGATGGCATCAGAGCTGACTGATTACCTCCCATACCCAGTGTCCCCATAGATCCTGCAGCTCCCCCTTCTCAGTCCCTTTTTGTCAGCTGTCTTTGAGATAGCCCCTTGGGAAGAACAAGGGGCCTGCTGTGAAGCTCAGGAAGAGATGTTGTTTGTCATCTGAAGACAGTGCACCACACCATGCCACTTGCTGAATCACACCCCTTCCCCACTGCTGCTCAGCTGGTCTCCCACCTGGGGATCGGCGATCAGGCCTGACATCTGCTTAGCTCAGGAGCGCTGATGGGCTCGCACCACACAGAGGCATGGCTGCAGGCCAGCGAGCCACGCGGCATGCTGTCGAGGACTCCTGGATCACTCTCATATCCTGGGGATGGGCTCAAATTAAGTGAGCTGCCATGTAACATTATCTAATATTCCATTTTAGGCAGCTAGTTATGTAAATAGGCAATGCTCAAGGCTGGCAGGTGAGAGGATGAATTTTAAGAAGACAGAGCACAAAAGTGTGTGTTTGTTCTTCGGAATCTGTCACCTAAGCCCTACTTCCCTGCTATTTCTCCTGTAATTGTTATGCATTTAATGCAGGAGGACCCTATTTCTGGGGGACTGTGGAGGACTCTGTCTTGGGTTTTAAAAGATGAATAAGCTTTGCTTTGGTTCCCGAACTAGATTTCCTTTCCTCTTTGCAGGAGGGCAGAGCACTAATACTTCAGCCCTCCATCATTGCTGAGCTGACTTAGCTATCTGAATGCCAAGTGATGTAGAATATGGCTTACAAATGCCTGCAGACCATGTAGGGCATAAAAGGAGGCTGTTTGGGCAGGGGAGGAATCTTATTTGTCCACATGGCTTGCTGACTCTCCTTCCCTAAGATTTATTCACAAATCATTTCTTTGATCCATTTGTTCATGTAATTATTTCTGCAACCCCTCAGCCCCAGTCTCTTTTCCGACTTTGAAACAGGATCACAGAGGTTATTTATAGGTCTTTCCCAGTGAGAAGGGCACTCAGTGGTAGGGTAGATTGTTGTTGGGCTTCAGCAACTTCATCCTAGGTCCACATGCTTTCCTGGTTGGGGAAGGGTGGTGTGAACTTCAAGTCCCCTGGGAGGGGAAATGGGAACAGTGGTATTCAGCAAAACAACAAGTCACTGCCAATTCACCCTTGATCAGAGTGTCCCAATCACTGAGAGAGAGCTGAACTGCTGGTACTTTCTATTTAGTGGCAATTCACAAAGCACTCACATATTACTGAAGAACAGCATGAGAAGCCCTTGAAAAGTCAGCACACTAAGAAACTGTAAAGATATCACCTAGTGAAATTAGTGCTGCATTCCTGATTTTTTCCAAATGGTAACAAATGCAAAAACATAGAATACATACTTCTCCTAGGAGATCATTCCTTCACTCAGTTTTAAAGGACAGAAATTATACAAGTTGGGGTTTTGGAAAGATATCTGTGCACCCATGTTCACAGCAGCACTATTCACAGTGGCCAAAAGATGGGAGCAACCCAAGGGTCCATTGCTGGAGAATGGATAAACAAAGTGAGATCTATACATACAACAGAATATTATTAAGCCTTAGAAAGGAAGGAAATTCTAAAACAAAAAAAGGAAGAAAATTCTGATATATGAATGTTGAAGGCATTATGCTAAGTGAAATAAGCCAGTCACAGACAAATACTGTATGATTCCATTTGTATGAGGCACTTGGTGTGGTCCGGTTCACAAAGAAAGAAAGTAGAAGGGTGGCTGCCAAGGACTGGGGGCAGGGGAGAATAGGGAGTTGTTTAATGACTACAGAGTTTTACTTCTGCAAGATGAAGAGTTCTGAGATTGGCTGCACAACAGTGTGAATGTATTTAACACAACTGAGCAGTACATTAAAATGGTTAAGATGATAAATTTAATGTGTATTTACCACAATTAAAATTTTTAAAAATGTGCAAACTAAAACGCACCCTCACAAATTACAAAACTCATACAACTTAAATTATACTTCAATATCCTGATTTTAAAAACATAAGAGCCTGCTTAAAAAGTTCTTGATGATCTGTCGCTCTTGTTCTAATCTGTTGACTTTTATTTCCTGAGAAAAGAAGTTAAACTTCAAATGCTGATGTGAATGCATGGACTATCGGCCAGGTGAGAGGATGCTCTAGCACCTGAGTGGTCTTCTCTGACATACTTCTCTGGGAAGCCAGGGAGTTTCAGAGAGGAAGTTAGGAACTTCACATTCCAGATCCAGCTCCCGTCGCATGGGCTGGCGTGAGAGCCGGGAAGGCCTCCAGTTCCTGTGAGAGATGCCCTGGTACATGTTGAGTGCTCATGAACTCAGTGGATGATGCTGGGGTAAAATAATCCAGAACAATTTCACAAACTGAAACAAATTTTAAAACCAAGCCAAGTGGTTCTCAAATGCTCACAGTATAGTCTGCATTTTCCCCCTAAAGGTGTCCCTTCTCTTCCCCAAAGGTTTTGAGTTTCCCCTCTAAGGCGGCCTGTCTCTGGCTTGAGCTGAGAAGTTAAGAGTTAAAAGAAGAAGGGAAGTCAGCAGCTCAGTGAAGATGGAAGGGTCAAACACATCCCGAGGAAATGAGAGAGAGGGGGAAGTGAAAATCATGCCCATTTGACCTTGCTACTCTCAGCCCCCAGTGTTAATGGTAGCCACCGGCCGATCTGAGTGTTCAGCCTCCTTTCTTCACTGCTATTGGCAACAGCCCCAAATGATGAACAAAGTCAGAAATGATTGCAAGATGGTGCCACACAATGTGGAAAACCAGTCCCAGAGGTTCAGTCTTTTTCCGAAAAGAGCTCTGGCTGACATAAGGAGCTGCTGAGAGCCCCTGGCTCGGATTCATGCACACGCAGGTCCCTGCATGTGTCTACACTCCAGGAAGTGGGGGAGTGTGGCTTCCTGGGAGTCAGCATCTCAGAACTGTTTTCTGCTTTCTCTTGATGTTCCTTTCCTCACTTCCTAACTATTACCTTTGCCCTCCAGGACAGTGTCTCTGTCCCAGTAGGCAGGTAAGGGCTCCTTTAGATGACAGTGGACCCTGAATAACAAGTTTAATTTTTTTTTCCATTTGGAAAGATGCCAAGAGAATCTGACCCCTGCTTTTACAGTCCAGATGTCTCCCCCTTTTCTGTGTCTAATCACAGTACCTCAAACACCTCATGTCCTGGTTAGGCACTGGGAGCTGGGAGGGGTGGATAGCTGGCGACACCTAGATGACTAACTAATCAATTTATTATTCTGTTTGCTTAGGTGACAGACAAGCCTGGCTCCTGAGGTCTAAGCCCCTCAAGCTTGTTGCCTTTCAATCTTAAGCAATGCACTTACATACTTCAGAAGTCTAACAATTAGCTGCATTTATCAACTCACTATTGTCCTTTCTTTGAGGAGCAGTATTTGAAAGGGAAGGATGAGTCCCCACTCTTCCCCTGCTGCTTTCATAATGTCTGTTTTGTTCGGCTTGGGATGAACTCCTTCGGGGAGCCCTGCTGCAGCCTGTTCCCCTGCTGTGTCTAATACACTGGGAGTAGTTATCTCCTTGTTATCTCTGTACCTCTGTCTCTGTCCTGGGAAGGGATCCTACAGCCCAGAGAGAACAGCCCTCCCTCATCCTCCCTGCTAGATGGGGGCAATGTCTACCTAGTTTCTCTTGTGCTGCTCTGGCTGCCCATGTCTTCTTTCTGTGTGCTTAGACAGCCTGCATTTATCTTTCTGAACCAAGGCTTTAAGAAAAATGGTTCTCGGGGCACCAGGAAGACTCCCCTCCCTGTCCAGTGATGTCTGCAAAAGAGCAGAGGTGAAGAATCTTACGGTACCACCAATTGTTGCCGGGGCCAGCTGCTCTCCTGCCAGCTATGCTTTCATGGCGATCATGATTTACTCTTTTATCAGCAACAGATAAGCCTTAAGAGAATGGTTCAGAAAATCTTGAGTCCTGCAGAAATCACTGCCAACCCTGCTCCACTTACCAGCGCAGGGAGAAGATAGATTTGACAGGCAGGAGCCTGAAGACATATGGTATTTGTGCTGTGGGTTATGTGTCTGATAAGAGTTCTCAGCTGTCTGATTTCTTCCCACTCATTCCTCTGACAAAGGGCCACATGCAGAATTTTGAGGATCTCTGATTCATGGGCAGATCCTTGAAAGGGCCGTCTCACCTAGCCTCTTGCCTCCCAAGCAGTGGTAGCACTGAAGCCATGCTGAGTAAAGGGATTCACCCTCCTTTCAAAGACTCCCAGGGAAGGAGTTCTGCTTGGGTCTCATGGATGCATTTTGGGGACTGCTACCAGGACATTATTTATATCAAATTTAAATTCTTTTAAATTTTATTTTGCTGAATTTATTGGGGTGACACTGGTTAATAAAATTATATAGGTTTCAGGTGTACAATTCTATAATACATCATTTGTACATTGTATTGTGTGTTCACCATCAAATTTAAATTCTTTAAGTTGAAGAATTGCTTGGGACATTCTTAAAGGCTGGAAGTCAGGCAATCAGTATGAATCAGCCTAACTAGCAGAGCTATAAATTCCTGCCATGGTACAATAGATTTGGAACATATGATATAAATCCTGGCAAATGAATAAATGGTATTTTTTATGTAGAAAAATATTGGGAAAACTTTCGGAAAGCCAATTTGTAAACATCTGAAGCAAAGAGAAAATGGAGAAAATGGGTAACCAACCACAGAACACAAAAATAAGAAAACCTGCAAGATTAATCTCATAATATTCTGAGGCTGAGTGTCAGACTTGGTGGTCAGGAAGGAAGCACCATGTATAATCCCTCCTGGCCTTGGCATAGCTTTGGATTCCCTCCCACATAACATACCCTCAGTGGGAATCTGTGGTCAGATCACATTGCCATTGGGGGTGAGTGGCCCTGGCAGCAGAGGGGAAAAAATGATTAGTAGAGTCTTGTGCCAGCCCAGAGGGGTACCCAGCAGAGCTCACAGGGGCCTATTGCCAGCCAAGAAGGTTAAAGCGTCTTCATCAGTGACTTGGACAATGGGCTAAGACCTACTCCCTCAATTGGTAAAAGAGGCGATTAGCTGCTAGGAAGAATGATGTGGGGCTTCCCCTTAAGACAGTTACAAGCAGGGGAGAATGAGCAAGCTGACTTTGATGAATTGTAAAAGTGGCCAGGAACAAGTAAATAAAATCAGAGAGGACAAGCAGGACTGAACTGAGGGTCTGCACATTGTTCCTGTTCTGGCAGATTCATAGAATGTGGAGGGTGTTTCAAGATAGCTTAGGATAATGGTCAAGAACACAGGTTTTGAAATTAGACAAACCTAGAACCTCTTCTGCCTTTCCTACTGCTAGATGCATTATAGTGGGAAAACATCTGACTTCCCAGCTTCAGGGCCTCAGCAAGTCCATGAGGACTTCTGTGGGTATTAGATAAAGGGTGGCTGGCCAAGTGGATGAGCGTTAGTTTCAGTTTCTCCTTGCCCCCTTGGTGGGAGAGCTTCATACAGCACAAAACCACAGACATATGTGACTGCCCCGCCTGGCTTACCCTGGGACTTTACTACTCTGGGTCTCAGTCTCTTCATCAGTAAAATGAAGATCATAAAAATATTTGAAGTGATTAAGTGATATAATACATATGAAGTGCCTTGCACAGTACTGGGCACATAGTTGGCCGTAAATAAATGGGAGCTAGAACAAAAAGGGGAGAGTGTTCGTGAGTTATATAAACATCTAACCCTATGCCGTACACCTGAAACTAATATAATATTGAATGCCAACTGTAATTTAAAAAGAAAAAAAAGGGGGAAGAGAGGATCACGCCATCTACTTCCCTCAGACCCTGATGCTTCCGGGGTGTGTATATATATACAAGTCATCACTACCATCAGAAATTTCTGTCTCGGCTCTGGCTGGGAAGCTCAGTTGATTAGAATGTTGTCCCAACATACCAAGGTTGCAGGTTCAATCCCTGGTGATCAGGGCACATAGAAGAATCAACCAATGAATAAGCAAGTAGAACAACAATTTATCTGTCTCCCCCTTCCCCCCTTTCTCTCTAAAGTCAATCAATTAAAACATTTTTTTTCAAAAGGAAATTTCTGTCCTGTTAGCCTTGCTGGCTGTACCACTGGAAGAGGGATGGCCTGGGCAGCAGATAGGTGTGAGCAGGGAGCCTCCTATACTCACATGGAGTGGATGACCACTTCTGGGGGGGGTGCAATGAAGAGAAAAAACAGAACTAGGTAGGAAGCCTTTCCAGACTCAACTGACCCCTTTCTAGGAGCATTCACTCCTACTTCTCAGTCCCCCCTGCTGCCCAGCCCCTGGCCTTCCAGGCACTGCTGAAGCCTGGACCAGTGGTTCAAGCTCTTATGTTCATAACACATTCTGGAAGAAGAGTGAGTAGGAGCTCCAGGCTCCTTGTGTACACACATGTCTCCATAACCCTGAAGTATGTCAGGCAATGAGGGTCGTTGCTGACTCCACCATGTCTTCTGGAGGAATCACTGTATATGATCCTATCTAGGCAGCTCCAGATTTCTTGGGAGTAGGAGGCCCAGCACTGGCCTCTGTTAGAATCTGCAGTGCTTCTAATAATCAGGGCTTCCTAAGGCACAGGACTCAGAAGGTAGTCTCCAAACCTGCTGGGAGATCAACAGGCATTATGTGTGCTGATGTTCCAAGCCTGAGGGAAAAGATCAACAAGCCAGAGAAGAGAGGAAAATTAAAAGGGAAAAACAGAGGCCTGGCACAGTAGGGTAGGTGATGCTGGACAGGCTCTCTGGAGTGCACTTGGGATCAGCTGGCCTGAAGCGATAGGTGGCCAGTCCAGGAGGGAGTTAAGACAACACTAGATCAAACCAACTATACCTGCTCAGTGCCTTTTCTTCCACATATGAGAATTAAAGTCCTCATAATTAAAAAGAATACCCAGTGAAATCCATCGCAGTGCATAGATGGTATCAGGACCTCTGAGCAGATGTCAGGAAGCAAGTGGATTCTGGAAGGAGTATTGATACAGAGCGAGACAGAGCCCCAAGTGCCCTTGCTGCCAGCACCAGCCCAGGAACTGACAGGTTAGTCTTGGGAGCCCCTAGCAGGAGCATTCCCCTCTGCAGCCACCAGAGGTCACTGGTTCCCGTTGTTGGAGCAGTAGGGTGCCCCTGTCTTTGGGCCTGTCCCTCACCTTCCAGAGTCAGTGCAGCCAAGGCATTTATTGTCTCCCTTAAGCCCTGGAGCTAACACTGATCCAGCGGGAGAGAAGAGGACTCCTCACAGAACATCGTCCCTTCTCCTGCCAAGGAAGCCACGACTGGGGACCTGGGCTCACACCTCCAGCCTTTGCTTTCAGTAAGCTCTTTCTGAGCACGTTGGGAATGAGGAAATGGCACAGCACCCCTGGCTTCCGGCAGTGCCACGCCTCTACTCCCCAGTCTCCTTCACAGAGGAACAGCCGAAGGGAGCACCTTCCCTCCCAAGTAGCCTGTCACTTACTCCGCTCTTGCCTTCTCCGTATTGGAATCCAGGACTGGGCAGAGAGCCCTGCACCCAAACCACCTCCACCCGGGATGCTAAGTATACTGTTTAAGCCTTCAAAAGTGTAGTGTTCACACTGACTGACAGCACACTCAGGACATTTTTTGTCCCAAACTAAATTCACTTTACATTTCTTAAAAACTCCAGTTAGAAAACTTGGTCCCTTCCTGACATTCTGTCACTCAAGTCTATCTGCTAAAAGAGGTCCCTACCTGCACTATCAGGCCAGGTCTGTCCTCAGCACTTGCTTGAACCTTGATGGAAATCCTTACCACCAGTCTTTTTGTCCTGGCCTCTCTGTGCTTGAGCTTGACTCTACTCAGTCACCAGTGCAAACCTCACCCTGCTACCAGCTGCTTAAAGGGCTCTGCAGGCTCCTCACTGCTCAGATACAGAGTTCAGCCTCACGGCCTGGTTCACCCACAGCTCCCACCAGGGTACCTTCTCCCAGCCAGAGCTTTGCCTGGCTCTGGGCCTTTGTGTGGTCTGGAGAGTTCCTTCTGCTTGTGTGCCTTCTTCCCCTCTCCAGGTGACTACTTCCCCATCTACCCAGATCTGATGAGATCCTCTTCTCTCCAGTGCTGACTGTTCCTTCCTTGGGATTTCTGCCGCACTTCTCTCATCAAACAGCCAGGTTTTAGCTCTATGTCTGTGTGGCCTGACCTCAGGACAGGAACCTGGGCCAAGTGTATATGCCACCCCAAAGTTATCCCAGTGATGTATACATTATTTGGCACTTAGGAAGAACTTTAAATGTTTGATGAATGAATTAATGTCCTCAATGAAGATGAAATCACATAACAAGTAAAACCAAACCAGCTCTCCACCAGAACAAATGCTTTAGGTAAGGAGCAGCTTGTAGTTTTCTCTCCTCCTGATAGAAGGGCCAGAGTGATGGCAATAGTGAGGATGGAGGGTTTCCTCTCTCCTTTTCCCTTGACACAGACACACTCAACACCTGCCATGCGGTGCACGGCCAGCTACGCAATCATGTGGAAGACGGTGTTTCATCCTCACCCTTGATTTATAGATGAGAAACCTGAGGCTTAGAAAGGTTGCCCCAGGGCATCTATTCAGCAAAAGTGACCTTGGGCAGCTCTAAGGGTGTGTTCTTTATCACAAGTGAGAAGACCAGGGGTAGAGTTGCAGTTTTACCACTGACCAGTTACTTTACAGCCTGGGCCTTCATTTCCTCATTACATCACCAAGTAGACTTGAGGCCCAAAGGGGTCAGGGGCACCCTGGTCAGTGTGGCTCAGTGGGTTGGAGCATTGACTTATAAATGGAAAGGTCACCAGTTCAATTCTCAGTCAGGGCACAGGCCTGGTGTGGATTTGGTTCCACGTTGGGGTGCGTGTGAGAGGCAACCAGTTGATGTTTCTCTCTTGCACTGATGTTTCTCTCCCTTTCTTTCTCCCTCTCTTCCTCTCTGTAAAATCAGTGAGCATGTCCTCGGATGAGCATTAAAAAAAATAAAGAGTCTGGGGCTGTGAAAGCATCTAAAAATTACAAGGTGCTATGCAAATATGAAGGACCGTGGTTACTAATCCCTGTGGCTCACACTCCCTCTCTCATCATGCTGTTTTCCCCTTCCCCAGCTGTCCTAGCCTATATTTTCTGTCCCTAGATTCTAGTCCTTATTTCTGAGCACTTCTTCTTCTCTTTTTAAATGCATTTTATGGATTATGCTATTACAGCTGTCCCATTATCTTCCTGTCCATTATTTCCCTCAGCCCTCTATACCCCTCCCACCAGCATTCCCCCCCTGCCCTTGTTCATGTCCATGGGTCATACTGATAAGTTCTTTGACTTCTACATTTCCCATACTATTCTTAACCTACCCCTGTCTATTTTGTATCTACCATTTATGCTTATCCCCTATACTTTTCCCCCATTACCCCCCTCCTCTTCCCGATGGATAGCCCTCCATATGATCTTCATTTCTGTGACTCTGTTCCTGTTCTAGTTGTTTGCTTAGTTTGTTTTTGTTTTAGGTTCAGTTGTTGATAGTTAGGAGTTTGTTGTCATTTTATTGTTCGTATTTTTGATCATCTCCTTTTTCTTAGATAAGTCTCTTTAACATTTCATATAATAAGGACTTGGTGATGATGAACTCCTTTAACCTGACCTTGTCTGGGAAGCACTTTATCTGCCCTTCCATTCTAAATGAAAGCTTTGCTGGATAGAGCAATCTTGGATGTAGATCCTTGACTTTCATGACTTCAAATACTTCTTTCTAGCTCCTTCTTGCCTGCAAGGTTTCTTTGAAGAAATCAGCTGATAGCCTTATGGGAACTCCTTTGTAGGTTACCGTCTCCTTATCTCTTGCTGCTTCTAGGATTCTCTCCTTCATTTTCACCTTGGTTAATGTAATTATGATGTGCCTTGGTGTGTGCTTCCTTGGGTCCACCTTTTTGGGGACTCTCTGAGCTTCCTGGACTTCCTGGAAGTCTATTTCATTCATCAGATTGGGGAAGTTCTCCTTTGTTATTTGTTCAAATAAGTTTTCAATTCTTGCTCTTCCTCTTTTCCTTGTGGCACCCCATTATGATTCAGATGTTGGAATGTTTAAAGTTGTCCTGGAGGTTCCTAAGCCTCTCCTTATTCTTCTGAATTCTTGTTTCTTCATTCTGTCCCAGGTGAATGTTTCTTTCTTCCTTCTGCTCCAAATCATTGATTTGAGTTCTGGTTTCCTTCCCGTCACTGTTGCTTCCCTGTACATTTTCCTTTATTTCACTTTGCATGGCCTTCACTTCTTCCTCAATTTTGTGACCATACTCAACCAAAATGTGAGCATCCTGATGACCAGTGCTTTGAACTGTGCATCTGATAGGATGACTATCTCTGTTGCTTAGTTGTATTTTTTCTGGAGCTTTGATCTGTTCTTTCATTTGGGCTATTTATTTTTTGTCTTGGTGTGCCTGTTATGTAGTAAGGGGTGGAGGCTTAGGTGTTCACTAAGGTGGGACAACCCATGTTGCTGCATCATGGCACTGTATGTGGAGGAGGGGTCTGAGAGGGAACAATGCCACTTGCTTGACTCTTGACTGGCTTTTAAGTCACTTCCTCCACTACCTACAAACAAATTGGGCCCTCCTGGTGCTGATTCCCGTGTGAGTGGGTTTGTGTACGTTCTAGAACCCCATGGGTCTCTCCAACAGACTCTGCTGTGAAGCTGGGAGTTATTTCCCACTACCACAACCCCTACAGATTTTTACAGTCAGAGGTTTTGAGGCTTTATTTCTCCATGCTGGAACCCTGGGTTGTGTGGTCTGTCTTACTCCCCAGTTTTTTCTCTTGGTGTTTCCGCACTCAAATGTGGGAAGGCCTGCTCTGCCAGCCACTGCGTTGCCATGAGTCCTCTCTGCTCAGCTGCCCGTCTCCACCCCTCCTACTGGTCTGAATGTTCTTTAATTCCTTGGTTGTCAGGCTTCCATACAGTTCAATTTTCTGGCAGTTCTGGTTATTTTTTGTTTTTAAATTTGTTGTTTTTGTCCTTCTTTTGGTTGTGTGAGGAGGCAAAGTGTACCTACCTATGCCTTCATCTTGGCCAGAAGGCTATTTCTGAGTACTTCTGTGAATTGGCAAAGTCAGCTGAGTTCATCCCCAAGGAGCTGTCCATTGTCCTTACCTTGATTATCTGAAAACCTAGTAAGCATGTAGCACTTAAATGTTTAAGTTCCTGATGCCTTCCTGTCCTGGCAGGGACATTATTCCCTGGGGTGCCTGAGTATTCTGGCTTGTCTACATCCCATCCTCTTATCCTCCTGCCCTTTCTACTCCTCCCCTCTACAGATCATCACAGTAACTTCCAGCACCCTTTTGTCCACTCACCTTTCCTCCCTACTCTGCTGCCCCACTCCTTCTCCCTTGACACCCAAACCTGTAGCACTAGAGGCAAAACTGGCCTCAGAATGCCCCATCCCCCATCTCCTGTATGGAAGCTAGATTTGTAAATGGAAATCCAGGAAGGGGCTTCTGTGGAATGCCACATCAACTCCTCAATTCCCTTCCGATTAGGGTTTTCTTCACATGGCTGAGTGCATCCTGGCATGTGGGCACAAACACCATGCAGGGGTTGTGGTACAGGGGTGCACTGTACTTGCCTCCTCTTTAATTTAAAAGAACATAGCTTTCCCTTCTTGTTAGAGTACTGCGGGTTTTTCCTTCTTATCATTCAGGAGCATAGTTCTCCCTTCCTAACTCTAGTGGGGGGAAAAATAATTCTCTGATGGAAGCTGGCATTTTGATTTCTCCACAATAATTCAAAAGATATTTATTTATATCTGTGGTTTCTTTCAGCATTAGGCAAATCTCTGTGAGGAAGGGAGAGGAGCAGTTTTACTCCATGGACTCCATCATTAATTCACTGATCATACATTCATTTATGACATAGTTGCCAGGTGCCAGCTTCTATGCTAAAACATGGGGATGCCAAGGAGCTCAAAGTCTAACTGGGAGCAGGGGAGGATAAAGGTGCAAATAAGTACAATATATGATGAGAGCTCTTAAACTGGTATCTTGAGTGTTAATGGGATTTTAGAAGGAGGAGCATTTCAGCCTGTATCAAAGTCTAGGAAGGCTTCATGGAGAAAACGATGTTCATGCAGAGACTTTAAAGCATGTGTAAGGACAGGCAGGGAGGCTGCTCCTGGGAGGGTAAACAGCATGTGCCAACACATGGAAGACATGCTCTAGGAGCTAGGAATAGATGGGGACATCTGGAATATAAAATGAAGGGGTTAAAATACTGGCAGCAGCAGTTGGACAAGTGAGAAATGCTTGATCATATACCCACCTCCAAAGAGGTTAAACTTCTACTCTGTGGGCAAACAACTGAGGGCCATCCAATGCTCTGAGCAAGGTGAGGGTGCACAAAACTTGGGCTGGGTGCAAAGGGCAAGAGGACCATGTAGAGGCCACTGCAAGAATCCTGCTGAGGAATCAGGATGGTCAAAGGCCTTAGGTCACCAGAAGCATCCACAGCACTTGGGGTCTGTAGCATTTCCCAGACTATGTAGAAGCCCTGAGATGGCTCTCTGGAGCCATCAATACTGGCTCTTGCTCCCAGTTCATGCCAGCACCAGGCAAGAAGCGATAAGCCAGCCTCATTTCTCCCAAGGCGCTCGGCCAGGGCTGCTCAGTTATCATTTCCTCTCCATAAAGCGCTGGGAAGGCTTCCAGAGCACTTCTCCTGCCCGAGCCTGAGCCCCCACCACTCCAGGAGGACACGCCTCCCACTGGAAGCACCAGAGGAGGAGCTGGTCTCCTCCCCACCACACTGTTGGCACACATGGGAGGCCAGGCGCCTGCTGATTTTTCTCTTGCTCTGGCTCTTTTTCCTTCTGGAGCAGCAGGCTCATCTCCTGCATTTTTAATAGCTGAGCATATTTAGCATTCAGCACACGTGTGTGGGTTGATAAGGCCTGAGGAGAAGGCAACAAGCCATGCAGGGGAGGAAAGCCTCCTGCCCGCTCCTGCTCACATCAGTGGGTTTGCGTTCCCCCAGCGGCTCAGCATGCTGGACAAGGAGAGCAGAAGCGGTGACAGCAGGTTTGAAAGTGAGGCTGGCTGATTCAGTCCCAGTACAAGGGGCTGGTCCCCTGGCCAAGCAGGGACTCATAAGTAAAGTCTGAAATGGTTATCTTAGCTCAAAAGAGCCAAAGAGTCTAATTCCCTCTTGCCTTCCACCTGGGGACAGCCTCATCTTGCCCACCTCTCTGCCTTACCTGGCAGGCCAGTGAGCTGGTAGAGGGGCTCTGAGAGCCCCATGCAGGGCAAGCAGGGAATGCCGCTGGGCAGACCTACAGGGGACATATTCAGTAGCACTAACCCCTTTCTTCTCATGCAGAGTTATTTTTAATCTCCTCAGACACAGAAGAGAGAAGATAACAAACCCAGAGACCACCTAAATTTGTGTGAGATAGATGCCAGGAGGTCTGCCTGGGTTCAGCACTGGTGTTTATCACTGTACATGTGAATCTGAGCCACTTGAGAGCAAATGCCCCCGACCTGCTGTTAATTTTAATCTAAAAGCCACACTTGGTGGGTGCTTTCTTGGCCTTCAGGGCCAATGCTGAGCTCCCCTGGAGCAGAGGAGCAGGACTTCAGCAGGGGAGACTGCCGGCCTGACTGGATACTCGGGGCCTGTTCCACCACACACCCAGCTGCGACTCACGAGAGAAAGGGACAAGAGCTACTTTCCCCTTGGAATTTAGCAGCTCCTGTCGGGAAGCACAACATTACAGAGAGCAAGGAGCCACCTTAACATGCCTGTGAGTCCCAGAACCAGAGAGACCAGCCCAGGGTCACCTGGCCTGCGTGTCCACATTTGTGCTGTCTGAAACAGCAGCCACTGGCCATTTGTGGCTGTTCAGCATTTAAAATGTGACTGAGGAACTCAATTGTAAATTTCATTTAATTTTAATTAATTAAAACTTAAAAAGAGGTGCTTGATTCAGTTGTTAAGAAATGTTTAAAGGTATGTTTAGAACAACTTGGATATGGAAATCTATTTTATAATAATAAATTTTAAATAATATCTGAATATGGGTCAAGTATTTCTGATGAAAATTCAGAGTCCAAATTGAGTAAGTGTAGAATGTACAAAGCATTTAGAAGGCACAAAAAAAGAACATATACTATATCAGTGATTATATGTTGAAATGATAACACTGTAGGTATGTTAGGTTAAATAATATGTATTATTAAAATTATTTTTGCCCTTTTTTCATTTTTTCAATGTGGCTACTAGAAAAAAGAAATTAAAATCACATGTGTGGCCTTGGTAGGTATGGCTCAGTTGGTTGGAGTGTTGTCCCATAAACTGAAAGATCATGAGTTCAATTCCCAGTCCAGGCACATTCCTGGGTCGTGGGTTTGGTCCCTGGTTAGGGCATGATCAGGTAGCATACAAGTTATGAGAGGTAACTGTTTGATGCTTCTCTGAAATGTGGATGTTTCTCTCCCTCTCCCCCTCCTTCCTTTCCCCTCTCTCTAAAATCAATAAGCATGTCCTTGGGTAAGAATTTTAAAAAAATTTATATGCGTGGCACATATTATATGGCCATTGCATAGTGCTAGTCTAAACAATTGTAGATAAAAAGTTACAGTCTCCAGGAATGGAAATATTACAATCCATTTCAATGATCAGATCCATTTCATTCAATTCACCCAATACTTACTGAGAAGGGGCTTGTGTTTGCTGAGTGTGAGGACCTACTATGTAGGAGGTCTGGCAATTACTACCGGGCAGAAGGAGCAGAGTAAGCCTAATCTATGGCATCACACAAAGAGCCACAGGTAAAGTGAAAATGAGGTGTCATTGGGCTTAAAAAGAGACACCAGCATATCAAGTGGTTGCCAAGGAGCAAGGCAATGAGAGAAAACTTCGAGAAAAAGGTGGCCAGTGAGGATCAGTAAGGATATGGGCCAGGAAAGAGGACACAGAATGCTGTGCAAAGAACTCTGGCTTAGCAGTCCCTACTTCCTCAGGTCCCTTTTCCCCAGATCCCCATTCTCTAGAGCCCTGACCTTGGCCCCTGCTCTTCTTAGGCCTTATAGCTTCCTGGGAGGCACCATCTGTACCCATGGCTTCAATGCCCGTGTCTACATTGACAGCATTCAAATCTCCATTCCCAACACATTTCCTTCTCTTGACCTCTGGGTCCATACATTCAATGCCCACCAGCATCTCTATGTAGATTGTAGATGTTTCTCAGATACTTCAAATTCCACTGACTTCTCAGCTAAACTCACCCTTTCCTTCCCACCCTAAACTCTGGACCTTTCTATCCTTCTCTTGAGGAGGAGGAAGTAACAGGACTAGTCACCCAGTTGTCCAAGTCAAGACCATAGACATCATCCTCAACTCTTCCCTTGTACTGCAAGGCCTACATACAACCAGCTCCAAAGTCCTGTGGAATTTTCCTTCTAAATATTTCTCCCATCTGGCCCTTTCTGCACATGCCCACTATCACTGCCTGGTCCAGGCTGTCACCATGCCTCACCTGGATTACATCAAAGTATCCTCACTGTTCTTGCTGCTTCCTGAGGGGCCCTTCAAGTCATCCTGCATGATACTGTCAGAGTGATCTCACTACAATTAAAAACTGCTCCTTTAACAGCTCCATGCAGCTTCAGGGGGTAGTCCAAATTCCTGAACTTAGTGCATACGGTAGAATTTTATAATTCACCCAGCCCGCCTACCCAGTTCATCTGCCTCCCCCTCATGCAAACACTTCTGCACATTCTGTTTCCTTTACTTGGGACACCCTTCCCATTTTCTTAAAAAATTTTTTTAATTGTGGTAAAAAATATATAATCTAACATTTACCATTCTAATATGGTTTTCTTTGTGTAGCTCATTTGCACTTATCTTTCAAACTCAGCTCTGTGTGACCTCTTCTGAAAACCCTTTCTGAGTCCACAGACTTGGTTAGGTGACCTTCTGTGGTTCTAATATCTTAGCTCTTGTCACACTGTACTCTGTGTTCACTTATGTCTTTTTACAGACTCCCTAAGACAGTGTCTGTCTTCTTTAACTTTGCATCCCCAGGGCTGCAGTGTGCAGTTGTACAGGGTGTGCATTATATTAGGAATGTCTGACTGGAGGAAGTGAGTAGGGGATGAAGACCATTGGCCAATTGTGTACCTGGTCCTGAACTATATCCAGGCTTTTTTCTATTGGCATAAACATTCCATGGGAACATCAGTGGGGCCTATATAACCCCAGTGCTTGTTGTAGAGTTGACACATAGTACTATAATAGATGCTCATTAAGTGGTTGAGTAAAGACAGATGGATATTCTAGGCAAAGGTACCAGGGGAAGATGTATTGGGGAAGCTGGAGTAATGGGATGGTATTGTATGATCAGGATTGGATTAGGGGTTTGGAGGCAGTTTGTAAATAGTCCCTTATGTGCAGCTGAGGGGCTAAACTCTTAATTCAGGAAGCTTGAGAAGTTTTGAGGGAATATTATGACTTAGAATCACAAAATAATCAGGCTTGAAAACAAGACTCAAAGAAATAACTTGTTTAAGGTCACACAGGAAGTTAGTGACCAAACTGGGACTTGAACTGGCTTTTCTTTCTTTTTTTTAAAGCTCTAAATTGGCTTTATTAAGTAATTCATGAACCAGGCAGTATCCCATCTAGCCACTAGAAGGATGCTCCCTTGAACTGGCTTTTCTTGCCTCTAGCTCTGTGTCCATTCTTCCACATTGCTCTCTGGGGAAGCTTCCTTGAACTGAGGCTGAGCCCTGTAAGTCTCCAAGCCAAATCTCACCAGCCTTCCCAGCATGTGTCTGTGATGGTGGGTATGGGGATTATAGCCTGGCTGACTGAAGGTGAGATTAGGTAGGAGGCCGCTGCAATCAATGCTGAGCTTCTTCCACAGTGCACTCCTGGGTCTGTCTTCAGAATATCTACCTACTTCAAGTGAGGTAAATTGCCCGCCCATTAGCTTTCTGTTCTTCACACAAGGCAAGTGCTCTCATTTTTGGAGTTTTTTTCTTGTGAGGTATTTCCCTCCTTGTACTCCTTTTGGTTGTTTTTCTTTGGGCTCTGGGTAGATTTTTCAAATTAGTTCATAATCACCTTCTGCCTCTAGCTGAAGGGGCCTTGCCCTCAACAGGTCTCACTAAGTGTGTGTTGAGTTAGTTGAATCAAAGGTGGAGACTAACCTAACCCCAGTGGTCTCCCCAAAGGCTTGCCTCCTGGGAGGATTCTTGTTGCTGAGGCTCATCCCGTTGGGGCCACATTTATCATTGATCATTTCTTGTCTTCCTTTTATGATCTTCTGTGACCCTGGAGTCTCCTTTCAGCTTATTCCTCCTGAGCCCCTTGCCTAGTTTTCCTCATTTGGTGTCTCTGTAGCTCACTTCTGGACTCTGAATTATTTTACCCTTTTCCATTTTCAAATTCAGTCAGAGTCAGATCCACTTCTCTACTTTTTCAGGGAGATTTGACTTTTTGACTTTTATTCCAGTTATAGGAGCTCTGTCCTTTGGCATATGTGATACTCATGATTATAATAAGATTATCTCAATTATTTATCAAATGTATACTGTGCTCCAGACATTGCACCTGCTGATTGTATAAAAAAATAGCTCACTGTATCCTCATCACAATCCCATGGGATAGTGCTATTATTAGCCCATTTTACAGAAGAGGAAAACCGAGACAACCAAGGTTGAGCAACTTGTCCAAAGGCACCTAGCTGAGATTCGTACACAGGCACTAATTCTGGAGCTTGTGCTTACATCAGGACACATGATGTTACCTCAATAAATAATCTTCAAGTGCTTTCCAAGGTCATCGATTAGAGGGAGACTCACTCCCAAAGGCCCAGCACCAAGGCGACTGTCACTTTTAGGCTCTTCCCTAACCAGCTACATCCTCCTACAGGATGGGCCTGAGATTCTAACGATGAGATGAGAACAAAGCTTGTCTATAAGGCCCACAAGTCACCTGGCAGTCATGATGGGTGACTCCCCTCCTTGACAGCTGTGGCTAAACCTTTCTACTCTGTTACGAGGCTCTTTACTTGATCTGGCATAATTAGTTCTTTATAAAGTGATCATAATTTCCAGTGTGCAGTGACAAGCTGATTGACACTTGATTTCAGTCCCCGGCTTTTCTAGGTATGAACTTAAATATAATTAACTATCACTGATAAACAGAATATTTTTTCTTTTTAAATATATAAATCAGACTCCACAATGATACCTGAAAGATAAAGCTAGGGGCTCTGTCATAAGGCTGTCCTTCAGTTTTCCAAGTTGGGTCCCTCAGCATTTTAAGATACAGGCATCAGACATACCTTGTTTTACTGTGCTTTGCTTCACTACACAGATTTTGCATTTTGTACAAATTGAAGGCAAGATCCTCTATCATCACAAGATTGTAACTCGCTTTGTTGTGATACTCGCTTCACTGTGGTGGTCTGGCACCCACAATATCCCTGAGGTCTGCCCGAATTAATCTTCTGCTTCCTGTTCTTATTTTCACTTTAGTTTCCTGTCTGTCCATTCCACAGGTAACTTTTTCTGACTTTTTGGTGAAGACTGAGATAAAAAAATGAATTAAAAGTCTCTGATTTTTCAGTTACCTGTAACCAGTTCTGTCTCACCCAACAGAAGGGTACCATTCTCTTTGGATTTGCTCTTTTCCTCCTGTGGTCAGTTCCTGATCACCTGCGTCGGCTGGCAGCTGTTCCAGGAGCAGAGACCCCGCTGCTCACAGGAGGGAGGCTGTGCAGGGGGGCTGCCTCCCAGGACTGCAGGCCTGGCCTGGCTTCCTGCTGAGCTGACTGACTGTACTTTTGATCATTTACACCAAAACTTCTCTTCACTGGGGTGGAAAATTTAGAGATGACCATATCGACAAGGAATATTTCCCCAGTACCCTTTTCTTATACACAGCTTGGCTCAGCTCTTAGCAGGAGAAAAATTCTCCTGTCATGCATATGGCACTTTAAGGTCCTGTATTCCCTCCAGTGTTTTGATTCCTCACCCCATCATGTGGGTTTTCTGTCCCTGCCCTCCTCAGACATGACACCTGGGAGCTAAGCCAGAGGGTAAACACTGTTCCCTGTGGTGACAGGGGCAAGGAGCGACAGAGAGCTGCTTGCTGCCAGCACCGGGCACTTACCATGGTTTGTCTCTTGATCCTTTTGCAGAAAAGACTGTGTGCTGTTTGCTGCTGGAGGTAAGTAGATTGTCTTTGGGCGTTTTGAATGGCTTTGAGGTGCTGCTGGCAGAGTTATGGCCGCTGAGACAGGCTTTTGTTTTCACCTGTACTAGTGATGTCCTGGAATTGGAGGGTGGAGATGCTGGAGAGGAAGAAGGTCTGCACATTGAAGCGTGTCTTCTCTCTACAGAGGGAGAAAGAATAGAACTCAGCACATCATTTGTAGCAAGCGAGTCTCTCACACACTCATGCCACGCTCACATACAGCAGACAAGGAGAAAGTGCTTATCTTGCAACGTCTGCGTCCCCAAAGCCTCAGCTCTGATTAGGGTTTCTCTTTTTCTTTTCTGAATGAGAAATTGCCTTTATTTAACTTCTTTATTATAACTTTAAAAATAATGTTTCCACAAATACCAGTAGAAACTCCAATCAGTAACTTAACATGAAAATACATTTATTTAAACCTCTTTTCTTTGCCTCCTGACTACCTTTTGTCTTGACATCCATTCCTCTCCCACTAACTAGCAATGACATTCTGAATTTCTGTATCAAATGGCATGCTGAACCAGACCAAGGTTCTTACCAGAGGCATTTACCAGGCCTTCCTTCTGCAAAACAACTTCCACAGGAGTAGCAGAGAGGACCCAGGTGTCACCTGAACACAGTGGGATAACCATATACCCAAAGTGATCCCCAGGCAGCTGCTCAGAGACTACAAGGTCCTTCAGCATAGTGGGCAGGGCAGGACTCCCAAGAGAATAAATAGGAAATTCTTGAACCAGACCAGCAGCAGGGTCATTATGGTCAGAAGGACCAGCAAGGGCTAAATGAAAAGCCTTCAAGAGCCAGGAGTGGCCCAGCCTCTGTCCACATGTCATACCTGTGGGCTCTCCAGGGGTCTCTGGGGCCTGGGGTTAAACCTGCTAAGCCAGGACATGCAGGAGGACATCAATGCTTCAGGCAGAATCCACAGAGGAGAGTAGGCACAGCTTCCTGAGGTGCAATAGAAAATACCAGAGCTCTGTGCAGACATGAGCACTCAGTCAGCCTCATGGTCTGGACTCAGTGAGTAGGATGAGGGCACTTGACTGGGACAGCAGGTACATGAAGTAAAGTTCTAGTATCCCCCCTTGAGGTGGTTCTCAATTGCTATAGGGTAACAGATTTGATCAAAGGACCTCTCCCAAGAAGAATGCACATTCATACATGTTCAACTTTGTACAACATTACAGAAGGAATCCTAGACCCCCAAAACACAAAGGTTCTGGAATCCTAAGGGCCCTCTTTGATCCTTTTGTGCCTACCGTAGGGTGCCACATATAGTTAGTGCTGAATTAATATGTGTTCAGTAAACAAATGAAATGGTAACAAATGTCCTGAAGGGAAGAACTAGAGATCACACGTCTGGAACTCTGGGTTGAACACAATATGAACAGGGTGGGGGATGAAGATGGCAGAATATATTCTCCCTCCACCTCCATGCTGAGTCCCAGGCTTTTCTCACCAGTGAGACATTTCTGGCTGCCGTCCCAGGCACCTGACCTAGGCGAAGAAAGCCAGAGTAACCTTGGCTATCTGAAACAGGATTGTGGTGTTTCTCTGTGCTCCCTTGTACTAGCGCCTACCGAGTTGTCTCAAAGCAGACTGACTCTAGCCCTATGATGAAGTGAGAGTTGTGGGGAAAAGTGGATTTTTGAGGGTCATGTGATTGCTGGGTATTTTTTACCTGACCAGTGTTAACACGTAGCCTACAATATGACTCTACAGGTAATTTTTCTGCACTGAATCAGACTAGACCATGCATACATGCTCGGTTTCCAGAGCCATCCTGTTGAAGGTTTTGAAAACCAAGAGCTAGTTCCAGGGCCTCTGTTTTGATGTAGCAGAAAGAACCATGGGCTTGGAGGCAGGAGATCTAGGCTCCAGCTCTAACCATACCCCATTAGTAGGCTTACAGCCTAGAATTCACCACTTACACTTTCTCAGTTTCCATGTCTTTATCTGTAAATGAAGGGGGTCTCTAGATAGCTTCTAAGGCCTTTTCCACTCCATTATCATAAATACAAGGCATACTTACACCTGCTCCTTCTCTTCTTATCCCTCATGATTCCTGAATTTACAGCACTAATTACAGCTGAAGTACTGAAATATTTTACTCAGGCAGATCTTCCTTGGAGGAATTCAGCCTTCATAAAACTGCACTGGCCTTTACAACCCCAGTGAGACAGGCAGGAAGCAGCCAGGCATCTCTACCCTCCTCACACCTGACTGGCCAGAGAAGACCCAGAATGGCGAGGTGACCCACCAAGGTCAGGGCCAATGGCTACACAAAGAATGGGGCCTAACCACTTCTCAGGACGGCAGGAAACGAGGTGTACTGTGACCAAGATTTGGAACCAGGAAACTAGCAAGTATAGTTTAGAATCACTAAACTATATCAATTAGAATCACTGAAGGTTAGAACTGGATTTTAAAAGTCAGCTCATCCTACCTCCTTGCTGACTGTTGGGGTTATCAGTTGGAGAGGTGCTCTGTCACCAGCTTGCAGGGCAAAACTAGCTGGAGGGAATGCTGAGACTAGAACCAAGTCATCTCACTTCAGATTTTTCTGCCCTTCAGAAATGTTTTGCTTAGCAATTTCTTTTTTTGGCAGAGGTTTCCAAAACTAAAATAAGACTGCTTTTTACCACTACTGTTTTGGATTTGTCTGCAGTCTTCCTTCACTCACTTGCTATCACTTGCTCAAGCTGGCTAGAGGTGGGGGAGAAGGATGTGCAGAAATATTCCTCAGTTCTGCTGGGAAGATAAGCCTTGATAACAAAAAGAAATTTTATTTTGCTACACTAAGAGTTTAAAATAATACAAATAAACAAAGATGAATCACAAGGAAGGATGCCACTAAGGACAAAATGAATGGGCCAGACCAGCCATTCTAAAATCACTTTCCCAGAGAATTCTGGGTAGTGATCCTGCTGCTAAACTCACAACAGATTAAATCAATGAATAAGCTTTTTTTTCTTGGTTTTATCGTTTAGTTTCACGAATGACCAACTGAAAGAACAAGTTGCATATGAGAGATTATTCATCAAAACTTGAAGATAGCCTTTTACCCTCAATTTTTTGTGATTTTATATTATAATAAACAGGTTAAAAAGGCATTTCCTACTTGTGAAACTGTTTCACATTGTTCAGACTGAATTAAATCTACTAGTATTTCAAGATATCTCACAAAGAGATCTGTACTTCTGTCCACTGAGCTTCACAGAGACCTAGCTTGACAGCCACTGGTGCTGGTGAGAATAAAGTGGGACCCTGGCCAGAGTGATGAGAGCTTCACTTGGGAGGTGGGTTTCACAATCCACTCAGTTAAGCTTTTGAAAGTAGGCAGAACTGGTCCTGGGTCAGGCAGAGTGAGGAGATTTTTTTCCCCAGAAAGATCCAATCCCTATTCAATCTGTGTTTCCTGAGTCTGTAAAGACCTGTCTGTGGATTACTTCCAGGGTTTTGACTTTTGGCAGAGAAGTGGGGTGGGCTGGTGATAGGGTCTTAGTTTCTTTCCTTCTGTTTTTTTTTAATTTAATTTTTATTGTATTTTTTTTCTGGGTCTTAGTTTCTTGTAAAAAGATGTTGCTGTGCAGGTAGAATGTCTTTGAGTAAAGTGTTCCAGATTTATTTTGCAATCATTCTGATATAAGCCCTCACTTACTATGGGCTTACTCATTTTTTTTGTCTCTGTGTTTTGGTCAAGGGAATACCTTAGACATATCCTTATAATTACTTAAGTTTCATTTGCCCTTCTTAGAAAGACTTTATAGAACATTGTGTTCTTTATTCACTATTGAAATATTTCATAGACTGAAGCAATTTTGAGAAAAAGAGTCTGTCCCTCCAAATTTTCTCTTTGTTAATATACATAGATGTGGTAACATCTGTACATTGGACTGTAATCAACTGCTATTTTGGACTGTTCTTTTTCAGCTGACATTACGCCATTTATACATTTCTAGCTCCCATATACAGGTCATTTGAAATGGTAATATTCAATCATTGACATGCTCTAAATTACTTAGCCACCTCTCTTACTATCTACTTATTGTCTAGCTTTAAAAAAACCAATTTATTTAAAAAGTGATTTAGGATCATTCCTTTGAGGTATAGTGAAAGGCTGCAGTAGTTTATAGCTCATGCAACACATTTCTTTCCAGACTGTGTGACAGAAAGCTCAAACCAATCTATTGTGCTAATGTTGAATATGAGTACCACTTACCTACTGAAGTGAAACAAAATCACTGTCAGAACACCCATGCAGAATTAACTGTCTATGATATCAAATACAACCTCAGTGAGTGCTCTGGGATCACCAACCTCTGGTCTCACCCCTTCTGTCCTTTGGCCAATAGTAATAGTAATTTATTAAGGCTTTCCTATGGGCTAGGCATGCTACTGAACACTTGATTTACCTTATAGCATTCAATTCTTGCAATATCCTAAGAGAGGTACTATTATTATCTATATTCTACAGATGAGGAAACTGAGACTCAGAGGTATGAGTTGCCCAAGGTCATGGATCTAGGAAACATCAAATCTGGTCATGATGTTAGAGCCTGTGGTTTTAACTCTGAGTTCTACTTGAAATGCCAGAAGATGCTGCATTCTGGGAATCATCCGGAAGAGCCTGCTGCCCCCTCCCGTGACTGGGCATTTCAGCAGTGTACCCGACTCCTCTAGGGAGAGGAAAGAAACAAGGGGTTTGGGCAGCTTTTTGGTACCAATCGGCAGCCCCATGCCACAGCCTATGATCTCAACCAGAAAGTTGGGGACCCCAGGACCAAAGAAATAAAAAGCCAAATCCTTTTACTTTTTTACATTTCCACCACAGTAAGTCCAGACCACAGGCTCAGCAGCTGGCTGTCCTAAGACCTTACTTTACCATATACACATTAACCATCCATGTGTGACCCCAG
Organism: Phyllostomus hastatus; assembly: GCF_019186645.2. Taxonomy (NCBI): domain Eukaryota; kingdom Metazoa; phylum Chordata; class Mammalia; order Chiroptera; family Phyllostomidae; genus Phyllostomus; species Phyllostomus hastatus. Next base: position 47,580,566 of record NW_025334041.1, read on the forward strand.
GGCACAATCCCGGAGACTAGCTGAGTGGGTGCTGGGAGACCCCACTTCTCAGCATTCTAAAAATCTGTTAAATGTGGGGAGCCCCGGTGTCTCCACAATTCTCTCTCCTTATTTTCCACAGATAAAATCCACCAGGTTCTCAAGCAATTCCCTTTCAGTAAAAGTTCAGAGCCTTCACCTTCCCCCTGCTTATTCACTGAGATATTTTCATACTCACAGTATCAATGTCCTGCATTTAAAACCTCAGCACAGATGCCTTGTGAATGGTTGAACTGGATGCCAATACCCAATGTGGTGCCCTGCTCCAGTTTTAGAAAAAACTTGTTGGGAATTTTCCAATATGGTTTTTAAGGGGCCAATACCCTCCCAACAGACTGTGAGGAGCACCACGGTCACTTGTGGCCCACCATGGTGGGTAAGCTCCCTCAGCTTACACTAGTACCAGGTGTTCTCATTGACAGCACTGAGTCTCCTTCAGCCTCTGCCCTTGAGGGCAGGTACTTGGCAAATCATTAGTCAGGTTCTATTTTATCAATCAATTGTATCTGCTTTAGTAGGTGTGGTCAGGATGCTTTCCATAAAAGATAGCTTGGAATTCCAAGGACCTTCTTCCAAAAGTAACTGGAGTTGAAGGGTGAGGAGCAGAGCATAGACCTCAGCAAGGGGAACCATGTAGGAATTACTTGGTGAGGGAGGTGTTTCCCCAGTTTACAGCTATGGAAACTGAGGCCAACTGCATTTGAGAAACTGGCCCGAAGCCACAGTGTTATTAAGTGGAGAAGCAGGGGCTAAAATCTGAGATTGTGGTCTCATTTGCCACAACTGTACTCAGACACTAAATACAGTGTCATGGTTGTCAGAGGAGGGATACTGAATCAACCTTCTTCAGCAGGAAAGGAAATGAAGACACAGGGAAGTCAAATAACTGAGGCAGGCTGTGAGTAGCAAGCAGAGCATGCCAAGCTGTTCATGTGCCAGGAGTGCTTGTGAGCTTCTCTGGCATGCTCATTCCTTGCTCTGGCTGTACTGCCTCTTTAAGATACCAGGGTCTGGGTGGCTGGGCAGGTGCTCCTTACACCACGGGTGCCTGTCACCAATCAGCTTATACCAGGTCTTCTTTTCCTCCTTCACCTCCCACCCACTGCCAAGCAACATGCACTGCGTGGGGCACTCTGACAAATGCTGGTGTGGGCCGGCGGCTCACATACTCCGATCTTAAATCTCCTAGGCTTGGTTATCTGGTCACCCTGAGCCCATTCATTAGGTCAGGAAGAGAAGCAGCATTTCTTGAGTGCCTTCTATGTGTCAGGCACTGTGCAAGCTACTTTTATACTTACCAGCTCATGTCATCTACCCAACAACCCCACAAGCGTGTACTATTAGCCTCCTTGTTACAGATGGGAAATTAAAGCTCAGCAAAATTGGGAAACAAGACCACGGTCATGCAGAGTTCAGCAATTGGGAGAAGAGCCCAGGCCTGCCTGGCCCTGGAGCCAGCACCCTGTCTACCATGCCACACTACTGGGAGGATGTTCTCTTTCCTCTGCACTTCAGCAACAAACCTCTAAAATGATTCCTCACAAAGTGTTCCCCATTTTCAGGGCTGGTCCAGAACATAACTCTGAAGTTAGAAACACGGGATTCTTCTTATCTCTCCCCTCCTGGCAGAAGCATTCCACCTCAGACCTACTCTTCTACTGGTTATTTATGCTCAGGTGCAAATGTGTGGCACCAACCACCACTAGATAGGATTTGGGGAGTCCCAGGGACTTTTCAGGACCCCCAAAATATTGCCATAGCCCCTAAGGATGTCCTCACTAGACACCTAACTTAGCTGAAAAAAAAAAACAACAACAACAAACCCTAAAACCAAAACAAACAAACAAACAAACAAGAACAGCAAATACAGACCTGTGGGGAAACAGAACATGTACACACCACTGTGGGTACTTTTAAGGGATGACATTTCTCTGGAGAGCAATCTGGCAACAGCCACTGGAACTAAAACATAATTATAGCCTTGATTTGGTAATCTGGTAATTTTAGTCTGGAAAATAGACCCCCAGGAAATATCCCCCTCCTCCAAAAAATTTCAGAAGTAACTTCAAGCAGCACTATTTACAACAATAAAAAAACACCAAAATTAACCTGAATGCTCTATAATAAAACAACTGAAAATGAGAAGTATGAGGGTTATCTCAAATTTAAGGAAAAGTCAAGGGCAGGTGTTTCGTTCAGTCTCACATCCCTGGCTCTTAGCCCAGGGTCTCGCCCCGTAGGCATGCACTGTCTTCACTGTCGAAGTGTTGTGAGGACTGATGACACATGGACGGTGGCTACCACAATGCAAACTCACAGAAGGCACTTCACATAAGCTCCCCTAATACATGCAAATCCAAACACACAAGAAAGAAAAACACGATTAAAACTACCACAAAAATATGTTAATACTAATCATTACTTTATAAAAACATAAAACGTTTAATACACATATACTATATATATCATGTATTTAGGTGAAAAAAAAGAAGGATATAGGATGGATTGCTTAATAGACTTTGTTTTTGTTAAAGCTCTTTAAGTCCTTACAAGAAGAAGACGAAAAACAAACAGTCCTGGCTGGGTAGCTCAGTTGGTTAGAGTGATGTCCCCATTTGCCAAGACTGTGGGTTCGATCCCCAGTCAGGACACATGCAAGAGTCAGCCAATGGGTGAGTAAATAAGCAGAACAACAAAAATTGATGTTTCTCTCTCTCCCTCAAAGAAAGAAAGAAAGAACAAATGAACAAAAACCATTATCATGTGCTTAACCAGAGAGAGCAAAGGGGAGAAAATAGGTGCAAATACAAAGGTAGGAAGGAGAGAAAAACATGTTAAAGTCAAATCTCATGCATTTGATCATTTCCTTGGAACTTACCATGTGCCAGGCACTGAGATAAAATGGAGGTGATAAAAGAGACACTGTCATTGCAGAGGGTTCCCTTGGAGCAGGAGACACTCCCCAGATCTTGGGCTGGTCACACCTTGTTACCCTGAGCAGTGGAGAGCAGGCTACCCCTCAGGAGGCAAGCTGTTGCCTGAAGGATCTGAGGCAAGTGAACAGCCCTCCTGCTCTGTAGGACTCTGCAATCCTCTTAAAATTGGGCTTTTTATTGCCCCAACTGTTCCCACATGTCCAGAACCAACACAGAGTGGAGGGGTTGACAAGGAATTCCACTGGCATGAACTTCCCCATCAGAGTCACCTCCCATCACAACTGCCTGACATACGCACCATGCAAGTCACATGAGTTTAAATACAGAGCCACTACAACTTAGGTGAAAAGTGATGGCTTCAATTTTTAGAAATAGCTGCTGGATTCTACCTGAGGATGGCACAGCTGACATCATCTCGGTTGTAGGGGCACCAAAAGGACAGGTGCACCAGGCAGCCAAAGCTTCATGAAGAGGGAGGCACAGTCTGAGGGATCTTTGGGGTGAAGATACATGAACAGGGTTTCCCAATGTCTAAAGTGCCTGAGCAGCTATACTCTTCCCAATACTATCTTGAGATAAGCAATATCAGTGGCCTTTACCCAGGGGCCTTAGGCTAAGCACATTAAAAAGCTCTGTCCCTGTCACAGGCATGTCCTGCCCATACCTCAAGGAAGGGAGGGAGGATCCTTACGCATGAGGCAGAGAAAGAACACAGACCACATATTTACCTCAGAGGCCACTTGGTGCAGCAGAGGGCTCCTCACCCTTGGGACAGATCCAGGGCCCCCAAATCAGTATTTTTTAAAAGGTCCCAAGGTGATTCTCATGCCCTGCACCAGCTTTGGGAGTCACGAGAAATAGGGACCAAACACTGCAGTATTTGGAATCAGAAAGATCTGGGCTCAAATCCCAGTTCTGTCACTCATTAGCTCTGTGACTTGGGCAAATAACTTAACCCCATGAGCTCCAGTTTCCTTACTTACAAAAATGGGAACATTAATGCCTACATTAGCGTTACAAGTGGGAAGGTGCCCCTGCAGTACAGTGAGGGCCACATCTTAGCACACATCACATGTTGTGATCGTTGGTTTACTGGGCCAGGCATCCTGTCACTGAACACTCCTCGCAGGCAGGTGTCTTGTTCAGTCTCTCATCCCTGGCTCTTAGCCCAGGGTCTCGCCCTGATAGGCACGCACTATCTCCACTGTTGAAGAAATGAGAGTTGTGAAGATTGATGACACGTGAACAGTGGCTACCACAGTGCCAACTCATAGCAGGCACTTCACATAAGCTCCCCAAATACTTGAAAATGTACATTAAAACAGAACACAAGTAGTAGCTCTCCTAAGTAGGCAGTTCTCTGCCTTCTCCTTGCCCCTGAATTAAGACTACTTCACTTACGAGATCCTGGAGCATACTGTTTAAGGACCACAAGCTGAGCAAGGAAAGGCCACCACTGCTTGATTTCTATCTGTTCCGACCTCCAATTTCAAGACTGCAGGGCCATTATCTCCTACAATAGAAGGTGCAAAGTCTCACCTCACTGCTAGGCTCACAGTGTCACTCACAACCACTCACCCCACAGGCTGTCATGGTCCCATAGCAGCCACTAATAACGGAACCATTTCTGTTCTCTTTGGAGTGGCAGTTGGCAGTGGCAAACAGGAAGTTGTCTGAAACAGGGTGTGGTTGTGCCCTGTCAGTATATGCCAACAGAGACACACACGTTCCCCGCCCCCTCCAGCCTCCTCCAGTTTCTCTCTGCTCCTTCTTTAGGAGCAAAAGGTCTGAGTTATTTTGATGAAAACAAAGATTTTTTTACATGGTTTAAGACCAACTATCACTACCATACAAACAAGTACCTGGTGCAGAAAGGAGTATAAAATATAGGATTGGTCCGATTTCCTACCAGTCATTCACTTGTGACATTGAGTGAGCACTGAATGCGTGTGCGTGTATGTGTGTGCGCGCGAGCTTTCCCCTCAATTTCTCCGTGAGCACACAGGAAACTAAACCCAAGTTAGAAACCAGGCCAGATACACGGCCAGTCGTCCCACCGAGCCAGCCAGTCTGCCAGTGGTTTACTCAGGGCCCAGCGCTGTACACACTGGACACAGGACCATCCACAAACAGGACAGAAAGAAAAACATAGGCCACTAGTTTCAAGCAATTTTAAAGTTTGACTAAAAGAGACCTGAAACATTTCTTAACGCATATCATATACAAATGACAAGGAAAAATAACTGCCAAAAAGATAAATGCATGTCCTTGGAACTGCACATAAAGGCAGAGAAGTGGGGGTGGGGGGGACAAGGTGGTGAGGTTTACTACAGCTGGCTTCCTGGTGCTACGACAGGTGTGCTATAAAATTTTCCACTCCATTCCTTCCCAGGCCCCAAGAGTTGTGCCTCCAGAAAGCCTGTCCAAAATAGACTGGTCCCCAACCCAGCCTCCTACTCCTGACCTCTTTCTGAGGCAGCGCCTCTCCCCACTCCAAGCCTCAGCCCTCTCTGCTCTGGCACCAGCTCACAGCTCAGGAGCACCGTCTCTGCTAAAGCTCAGGCTCGCTAACTGGATCGTAGGCTGACAGCATGCTCCGCCTGCCAGACTCTCTCTTCTGTGACCTGGGCCCAGCCCCGTGCCATCCTGTGTGGCCAACGTGCCCTGTGCTCACACTTACACATCCCGGGAGGCAGCCTTGCCGTTAGGATAAGGAGGCTGAGCCTGTGACACGCTGGGCAATGTGACTTGTGGGAGCCGTTTCCTGGCTCCTGGAGGAGGGCCCTGGCCAGTCAGAACGCACCACTTCCCCTTTAAGAGAGCACGCCCAGATGCGATTAGGGAAAGGCAGAAAGAAAAGCCCGGAACAGTCAGGGTTGTATCCTGAATTTGGCAGATGAACTTGGGTTTTCCTGAACCACACACACAAGGTGTGGTCAGAGTCAGCGGGCTCCTCTGAGGCTGATTTGAGCAGTCCCTGTTGGGGAAGGGCTGGGCCTTCCTGCCGCCCCACAGAGCAATGGCCACGTGCAAGCTGCTGTCCCCTCCACCTGGTCCCGGGCAGCCTGCAGGAGCCTCAGGCCTCCCCCTCTAGCCCCCGCTGCCACTTGGGGCCTGTCCATCCTGACGGGCAGAGTTCACTGCAATACCTACCACTCTGCTTTGGACAGAGTAGAGACATCATTATAAAGATGGAAAAATACTTTTGTGGGACATTTCAACTGTTAATTCAAGCAGGGAGTTTTCATTTATTCTGTATATTTAAAAAGTTTATGCCCTCAATAGAGTGCGGTGGGGGTGTTCAAAAAGCAACAACAATGGTGCACAAAAGGTCACAGTTGTACAATTCCACTGGTGTGAAATATCCAGAATAGTACAGCCACAGAGACAGAAACTGGGTTAGTGATTGCCAGGGGCTGGGGGGAGAAGGGAGTGGGGAGTCACTGCTTAATTGGTCTCTTTTGGAGGTGATGAAAACGTCTTGAAAGTACGTAGAGGTGATGGCTGCACAACACTGTGAATGGACTCAGTGCTGCTGAACTGCATGCTTTAAAATGATTCGCCCTGGCTGGCATAGCTCAGTGGATTGAGCTCAGGCTGCGAACCAAAGCATTGCAAGTTCGATTCCCAGTCAGGGTACATGCCTGGGTTGCAGGCCACGGCCCCCAGCAACCGCACATTGATGTTTCTCTCTCTATCTCCCTCCCTTCCCACTCTAAAAATAAATAAATAAAATCTTTTAAAAAATAAAATAAAATGATTAATTTTGTTATGTGACTTTCCCCTCAATTAAAAAAAACTCAGTGGGAAAGTGTGTTTGGGGCAACTTTATTTTCTACTAGAATATTTCCTATGTTTCATCCAACTCTTCTTTGTAAAATCCATTACCTGATAAATCTTTAGTTAACCCTGGCTAAGGAGTACACACCTTTTAATAAGGAAAAAATAAAAACAAACTGTGAAGAGACAAAAGCTTCAAAGACCCAGAAGTATGGCTCTTCTGGAGCATTTCACACTGCAGGGAAGTGGCATCATTTCAAACTGCACCACATAGCTAGGCAGTGCCTACTCGTCTTTGTGAGACTGTCTCTGGTTGGGACCTCCTGTCAGCAGGTGGGCAACGTAACCAAAGCCAGAGGGAGGGTGTCTCGTGGAAAAATCTACTCAGGGGAATAGGACAGTGGGCCCTCTGGGTTCTTGGCTCCCCGCCTCCCCCGCCCACTCTTATAAAGAGTTTCTTCCCAGAATGAAGAAGAATTAGTCAGTTTTTTATTTCTGAGGGGGCTGTGCTGCTTGGCAAAGCAGAACTGGTTTCTACAATTCCATTTCTTTGCAATGGAGCCAGAGGGATCAAGGGGGTGTGGTCTGACCACCCATCTGACCCAGCCCCACTGAAGGAGCGTCCAGCCCTCCTCTCTTGGTCCTTTGCAGCTTTTGCAGCTTTGGCCAGAGAGAACCTGCTCCAAGGGTAAGGCTGTGAGCCTTGTCCTCCAGACCTTAGGCTAGCAGGTCAGGGCTCATGGGCACACTTTCCCCACTCAGAGTCAAAAGGAGGCCTGCTGGATGTTGCAATACCTAAAAGAAACACAGGTGAAAGGGCAGACCCCGTGGCCCAGGAGCCTGAGTCTTTCTAGAGACAAATGTGAACGGCTTTCCTAGAATCTGTTTGCTGAGAGCTGCAGAATGACCTGAAGGACGGAGATACGAACAGTGACAGTGAGCCAGCTCCCCCAGAGCCCTTGGATCCTTCTGGGGCACTTTGCCAGCCTCTTTCACTCTGTTATCTCTCCTCATCAGAGGTGTCAGGTTAATAAGTAGGTGGCCTAAGTTCTCAGCAAAGAGGTGGCTTAAGATTTTTTTTTTAAATGCAATATTTACACTGCTCTAGCAAAAACAGGCAGGCTCAAACCAATCAAAAAATGGGCAAAGGACTTCAACAGATATTTCTCTAAAGAAGATATACATACAACCAACAAGAATATGAAAAGATGATCAACATTGTTAGTCATTGGGGAAATGGAAATCAAGATCACAATAAGATACCACTTTATACTTACTAGGATGGGTATATAGCAAAACAAACAAAACAAAGTGAAATGGAAATTGAAACCCTTGGGTACTATTGGTGGAAATGTTAAGATGGTGCCACCTCTATGAAAAACAGTTTGGTGGTTCCTCAGAATAGTAAACATAGAATTACCATATGATCCAACAATTACACTAGTACATATAGACCCAAAAGAACTAAAGACAGGTACTCAAACAAATCCTTGTATATGAAGGTTCCTAAAAGCACCATTTGCAATAGCTGAAAGGTAGAAACAACCCAAATACCCATCAATGGATGAATGGATAAACACATTGTTATATATACACACAATGGAATATTACTCAGCTATAAAAAGGAGTGAAGTATTGATATATGCTGCAACTGAATGATGCAAATGAAAGAAGCCAGAAGAAACGGTCACATGTTGTATGAATTATTCATCTGATTGTTCGGAATAGGAAATCTGTAGAGATGGTGGTTGCCAGGGACTGGGGGGAGACAAAAGGGGAAATAACTGCCTAGTGGGTAGGAAGTTTTGTTTCAGAGTGATGAAGCATCTGGAACCAGATAGGAGTAGCAGTCACACAACACTGTGCATATACTCAATGCCACTCGAATGTCTGCTTTATAATGGTTATGTTACATGAATTTCACCTCAATAAAAAAAGCCCGCAGAATATAAGAGTCAGGACAATTCACAAACAGAACAATCAGTTACAGGATAACTGGGAGTTACCTTCAAAGCTCTTCTTGGAATCATGTAAAGGAGGTAATTGTTAAGGCAATTAAGGCAGCCAGCAGGACAGAAGAGACCAGCACTCCTAGAGAGCTTATCTTAACATGGCCAATTCAGGTTTATGAAAAAGGTTGGTAACACACACACACACACACACACACACACACACCTGCGCGCGAAGCAGGGTGCACTAACTATTTACAAATAGGACACTGAGGCACAGCTCCGCTTGGGCAGCCCCCTCATCCCTGATACAGCGGTCATTTTCACCAAGGGGATCAATCGCCTTCTGACGACAGAATCAACATTTCCATCAAAGGGACCCAGGTCTTAGACCCTAAAATGGGACAGAATAACAAACTCCAGATAGGAAAGAAATGCTACAGGTTGGCATTCTCTGCTCTCTGCTAAGCCCCGTCAGCCTTCTTCTGGGCCTGTAGTCACTGTCTCAGCATTCCAGGCAGCAGCTGCCCAGCCTGGACTCTCCACTGCAGGCTCTTGAGTGGACGGTGCTTTCCAAGTGCACACCATGGGGCAGTTTCTTCCCTATGTGAAGCTGCTCTGTAATGACTGCACACTAGTCTGATTTCTGCCTTATGGGTGTCACCTTGAACCTGTCCAGTGCCCCTTCCACGGGACACTTTGCCAACTATTTGTTCCCTCAAATCTTTCTCCAGGCTACTAATCCCAGGTGTCTTTTCAGCCATTCCTCATAAAATATCATTTTCATGGTTCCTCCTGGGCTCTGGGTTCTCTTTAGCTCCTGCTGTCCTTCCTGAGCTGTGGAACTGAGAAGGAAGAACATTACAGATGGGGTCTGAGCAGCTCCTAGCAGTTTTGGATATTATTTTCCTATTAATGCACCTGAAGAGCCAATCTAGACATTTTATTTCTGCATCACCCCTAACTCTTATTTCATACACTTTGCTGTCAGGCCACTTATCCACAGGTATCTTTTAAAAATGTCATTTATTGGATTGAGTCCAGCCTGTTGAGATCTTTTTGAATCCTGACCCGTTAACATAGCTGTTTTCCCTCCCAAATCTACCACCTGAAAACTCGAGAAGCCTACCACTAATTCCATTCTTCTTACAAATCCTCATTTATAATGTGGAAGAGGAAAGGGCAAAGTGTGCAACTTGATACATCTCCCAGCATGACAGGGACTGGTGAATAGCACGCTTGAGGTGTGACTCTGCTAAGCCACCTACCATTCCAGGAGAGAGTGTCCCTTGGCCCACATTTCTTCATTTTACCTGTAAGGATCTCATGGACAACAGGCAAAGGAGGCTCACAATAGCCCTTCTGACCAGTGGTTGGAAAGACCAAGAGTCAAGATCTCAGAGCCTGGCACTGTGCACAGCAGGCAATCACATGTTGCCTTTATAATCAACAGCAAATATGATAACAGAAAAATATCTGGTTTTCCAATTCCCAAACTACCCTTCTTCTTGGTATCCAAATACAGGCATTAGGCAGCTGAAGTCAATAGAAGGCACACTGGCATCCAAGAGCTCGAGTCTGAATCCTGGAAGTCCTTCCAGAAGTTCCATGCTCTCAGGTTGACACTACCTGCCCTTCTAGGGTTTTAGGGAGGAGTCAATGAAGTCGGCATGTAAAAGAGGTTTAATAGTTGAGTCGGGTTGAGTGAACACAAGAGTATTATGATTAAGAGTATTAAGAGTATTACTGTTACGAATCCATTTCCATTGGTAAGAAACCTGCCTGTTAAGCCAAGGGAGAACCTATAGATGCATGCAGGCTGCCGGGAGGCAGTCTTTCAGCACAGAGCAGCTGTGCTGTTGCAACAGAACAGGTTTCTGATCTCCTCTCCCAGAAGCAAGCACCTTCTCTCTCGTCTCAGACCAAAACCCAGGCTGGCTTACAAAGGGTAATGAAGTCTCCACTATTCTGCAGGAACACGTTGTCTCTCCATCATCACCTTGTTAAGACTAGGACTTGAGTAATCTGCAGCAGAGAGCTGGCAGGTAATGAAGGGCTGAGAGGGTTGCTTTTAGCTCCCCCTGTGGCTTGACCCCAACTAATCCTTGGGTTTCTGTCTTGAATGGCAGTTTCTAAGAACACTAGGCTTTTGGTTTGGATGTTCTCAGGGCAGGCCCCCAGAAACCCTGTTCTTGTCTCAGCTGAGGGTGTTTGCCTCAGGGGAGAAATGGTCCTCACTGCAACAAGACTGAGGAGGAAGTGTTGCAAAGGGCTGTCAGAGGTCAACCTGCAGGCCCCTAGCATCTCAGGGTCAGGGTGTCCCATAGTAAGGCAAGAGGGAGAGAGAACTAGTATGGCTTACATATCCTTCTGGAAAAAAGCAGCAGTTAAAATGCAAGGCAATAGCTGGCTAAATTCTCCTCTTCTAGTCCACACAAAGTTGTCTTCCTACTTCCAGGGACAGTGATGTAGAGGGCAGATTTTAAATATATATCTACATATAACTGTTGGGAATACACTGAGAGGATCATGCCAGTGAATCTATGAACAGATCAGGGAGTTTGCTCAGAAAGCCACTGGAGGAAGAGGCCCAGAGGGAAGGTACCAATTTCTGTCAGGTGTTTTTGGAGCCCACTGGTCCGCAAGCTACTCTTATTCACCCTACCCCTACAATAGTCACCTGCAGATAGGTTGGCTGCTGAAGTCACCTAACATCACGGGACACCTGAAAGCTAACTCAGACTTTCATAGCCACTGGTGACTTCTTGTGACCTTTGAATGTATTCTTGTCTTTCTCTTACTGCATTTCCTCGATGATATACCCACACAAAGAGACAGTGCCTGGTTCCACACACACACACACACACACACACACACACACACACACACGCAGGAACAAGTCACAGCAGAATCTCTCTATACCATGGAGCTTACTGCAGTGTTCTGATGCTGGTCCAGCAGAGTTGAAGCAGGACCAGGCTTAGCTGATCAGTGTTATGTACTGCATTCTATCCCCCCATCCAAATTCATATGGTGAAGTCCCATTCCTCAGGACCTGAGAATATAACAGTATTTGGAAATAAGGTCTTTAAAGAGGTGATTACACCAAAAATGAGGCCAGTTGGAGTGGGGCTTTAGTCCAATATGACTGGTGCTTATATAAGAAGAGCAGGAGACACTAGGAGTGTGTGCACAGAGGGACAACCATATGAAGAGACAGCAAGAAGACAAACATCAACAACCAAGGTGAGAGGCTTCAGGAGAACTAGCCCCGCTGGTATCTTGATCTTGGACTTCCAGCTTCTAGAACTGTAAGAAAATTAATTTCAGTTGTTTAAGCCCCCTAGTCTGTGGTATTTTATTATGAAAGCCCAGGCAAATTAATATAATTGGTTTACCTAAAAACTGTTCATGTTCATTGGATAAGGGAGAAAAAGTATAATAGGGAGGGCAGAGGACAAGGGACTCCTAACCTCTGCCATACAGTAGATCGAATGTATCTTCCTCCTTGGTTTGGGGTATGCCATGTCAATGGTAAACTGTAGCAAGGTCAAGGTGGGAAAGGTCTCCTGATCCTTGACATATGGCAAATCCTGCCCCCTTAGAGGCATGAGGCGGAGGTCATCTACAGGTACCTAGCAGCTGGTCTGAAACAGTATGACTTCAAGTCACAGCCTGGGAGAAACCAACTTTATCAGCTCACTTTCTTGTGTAGCCTCTCACCTTCATGGGTTGTGATGAATCTGTCAATACTATCCTTCCAGAAAAAGATAAGGTCATGGGGGTGAGTTGGCTAATGGCAGAGTGAGGTAACCGCCAGCACATTACAGGTTTGTCAAACTCAATCAGACCATCTGGCCCAGTGCTGCTTTTCACCAGGGATCCACTTACCCTTCAGGTTCTATCTGGGAGCTTTGGTCCTTGCTCAGGCTCCCTGGCCCTGGGCTTCCCACTGAGTGCAGGGCACACTGAACCACCTCTCCTAGGGGCCAGGAGAGGAGAGGAACCCACAAATGCTCACTGCTGCTAAGAGCTCCAGATGGGACTCAGAGATCAATCCAACAACAGATATGTCATTGAGCTCTTCCCTGGCTGGGGGTGGTGGTGTGTGCATACGTGGTAGTAACAGGGGCTGGAGAACAATCAAAGCAAGGAAGGAGGTGTCTGAAAGGTGTTGTCTGGCTGATGTAAGGAGGGGCTGGGAGGGGCAACATGCTGCAGGAGACAGAACTAACAGGCTGGCAAACAGCTGTGCCTTTACTTTCCCAAGGAGAGTAGGGTAGGCTGGTCCAGCCAATTCAAATGCAAAAGAAAAAGGGCAGGATGACTGGGAAACATTTCAGTATTCATTGCTGTCCCTCTCCAACTCCCACATAAAGGCCTGAAGGGTCCCTTCACATCTCTATTCACTCTGAGGTTATTTACATAGTAGGGTGTGAACCCCCATAATCACTGCTAGCTGAGATGCACGCAGACTGACACACATCTCAAACGTGAGGCCTTCAAAAGGCAAGTCTCAAATTCTACCCCAATCTGATCCACTGGTGGAAAGGAAGTGTAACAGGCACCCCATCCATGGGGCAGATTTGCACTGTTACAATAAAGAGTATCAAAGGTTGGCAAGGCAGCCAGTTCACCCAGTTTGGATGGGGCAATAAGGAGCCGAAGATCTGATGGATAAAGTTGATCCTGAGTTTGAACTACCGTTTCACCATGCCAGTCAAGCCACACCTCCAGCCTTTTCTACTGGGACCAAAGGGCTAGCCTTGTCCTTCACCAGTTCAGTGGGGCTAGCATGAGAAAGCACAGTGCATGCTCTCGAAAGTAAGGCAGCCTGACAATTTTCTGCAAGCAAGGTTAGAGGATACCGGAAAAACAAACTCCCCCTCCCCCCAATAACACTCCTCAACCCCTCCAAGTTTCACAGATGAGAAAAACACAGAGAAAAAGAAATGTGCTCTTTGGCGGTGGCACTCAGCAGTTATAACTCCGCCAAGCCTCAGCCTAATGGTCACATTTACTACCTTGGAAATTTCCGCTTCAACACTCCATTTTCCTCTGTGGGTGTGAGGGGAGGTTTGGAACTGTCCCTGAGGGACCCAAGACCAGGATTAGGGCAGACCCCCGACTTAGAGGGCCTTTCATGTGGCCCAAACTATGCTTACCATTTTCTTCCCCCATTTGTTTGGTTTAAAATATTTAGCCCTAGGCACAATGAAGTGTCTCATTAATGACGTTCTCCTGGACTATTAGACTGGGACTCCACATTCATTCCGCTGATGAACGTGCTACTTACCCATGCAAATTCCAGGAGCTGCAGACACAGAGATAGGAGGTGCTCAAGGTAGCTGTCAAGAGCTGATTTAATTGCACAGCCATTCAGTGGGCAAAGCAGAGCAATTTTTAACCAACTGTGCTAGTAAATATTATGGGAAACCCTTTCAGAAAGCTCTAACTCTGGCTTACTGATTTCAAATGTACCCGGCTTTAGTTCTCATTCACTCACCATGCCTCAAAGATGCTAGGACAGCCCAGGAAATTAAAGAGAATTCATTAGCTGACATACCATTTTACAGCTGATTATTTGTTTAAATATTACAAACACCTGAGTATCACACTATTATTTAGAGGTGAGGACAGACTTGAAAACCCACCAACTTCCTGCGGCCATCCTTCCTCTGCCCCTCCCCCAGGCTCTCTGCGTCCAGCCAACCCGCCTCTGGGCAAGCTGGGGGCACCAGCTAACACTGCTCCTGCGGGTTGGACAAAACCACCATCGCAAACCCACTTCGGACGTCTGAAACAATACTCGATCACTGCATCCACCCTCCCAAAGCGCCCCAAAGGAAATGGCATCATTACTTTCATTTTACTCCGTTTGTGACCGACCGAAGGAAAACAACACGTCCTAGGACAGCGATCAGGATATGCTATTGGCGGCCGGAGAGTATGCTCCGGAATGTAATCAAATGACCTCGCGGAGAAATTAATTTTCAGGAGATAAACTATCCCTCTGTTACACATGCCCTGCCGTTTCTCTAACTGCAGAAACGGATTTCATTTTCCGCAGTTAGAATAGAAAACTCTCATGCATCCCCGTTTTCTCAAAAAAGTCTATAAATAACCCAAGATCAGCAAAATTATGCAAAACATCCTGCTAGAAGAAGAAATGTAAACTAAAACCACTTACAGACACACTCAGGCTGCCAACTTAATCTGATTCTACGACGACTGTAAACATGTTGTACTTTTGGAACCTGAAGCGATCCACATTAGCACGGGTGCCGCCACAAAAAAAGAAAAAAAAAAAAGAAGAAGAAAGCAAGCCCCATAACTAAACAACAACAAAAGCCCAAACCCGGCTTGGAGCACCGCGATTCGTATTCGGCACGGTCCTGGACCGACGGCCGCCCAGCTGCAGTCAGTACCAGCTATCCCAGCTCGCACACGCCAACTGTTTTGACTACAGGCACTTGTTAAACACAGAGTTTCAGGTCCTACCAGTTGGACACCAGAAGTTCATAGAACTGACCCAGTGCCAAGAACAACAAGCGCAGAAAGCGAAACGGCTGCCTCGTGCGCCGTGTTTTTTTAACTGTTTATGCAAGCCCCAAAGCAATTGGGTAACTATTAAGAATAAAACAGAACTTAAATAACAAAAGCAAAAGATTACCACCTTGAAGGAAATGTAGATGTTGGCAGATAAAGAACAGACGTCAACCTAGTTTATTGGTGGGGTGGGTGGGGGGTTTTCAAAGAGAATCATTGAGGGGGAGGGGGAGGTGTCACATGACAAACTGCGGTTATTAGAAGGAACTGACGGGGTGCCTCCTTGAAGCATCCTTTACTTACGGATTGACTTAAGAGATTCGAAAACGCCAAAGCCCTGTTACACAGCTGGAATGCCTGAGAAGCACTGGAATTTGTTACTTGGTAAATCCCATAGGAGAAAAAAGGGGCGTGGTGAGTGAAGTTTTCAAGACACAGTAAAGGGACTTTCAAGTTCCCTGTTCCCTGCAGTGAGGCCACTGAGCCATGTAGGAAGCAAACAGAGGGTAGGGCATCCCTGGGCTTTTCTGACCTGGTTCTGAGAAAGGTTTCCCTTTCCCCTTTAAGGTTGGGGGTGGTCAACCTTTCTTTTCATCAGGACTGGAGTCTGTTCTCTCTAGGTGTCAGTGAATAAAGTATTTTAATCTGTCAAAATAAAATAAAAAGGAATGCTTAAGTTACTTATTTAGCAAGGTTTTCCATTATTTTCTTAGAATACATCTAGCAAGATCTCATTTTAGGCCCAAGACAATTAACTAGATAAAATTTTAGAGTTATCGGAGGAGAACTGGGTAGTGGATGTAAGAATGAGAAATTTTAAATTGCTGAGTGGGCTCAAGGCATCTCTCTCTCTCTCTCTCCATCCATCCATCCATCCATCCATCCATCATCTATTTCTGATTTGAAGAATAAAATGTTGTCCCTTTCCCACTCTAGAAGTCTAGGAAAAAGTAATAAGTTGAAACAGGCTGTTTGTAAAAGCCATTGTAACCTTGGGCCAGATTCTCGTTTATTCTGGAAAGTAAATGTGGATGTCCAAAGGTGTATGAAAAGATGCTCAACATCACTAATCATCAGAGAAATGCAAATTAAAACCACAAAGAGATATCACCTCACACTGGTCAGAATGGCTATCATTAATAAATCAACAAAAAAGTGCTAGTGAAAATGTGGAAAAAGGAGAACCCTCATGCACTGTTGGTGGGAATGCAGATTGGTACAGCCACTGTGGAAAGCATTAAGGAGTTACCTCAAAAATTAAAAATGGAACTGTGTTATGATCCAGTGATTCCACTTCTGAGGATTTATCTGAAGAAAACTGATACACTAATTGGAAAGATATAAGCATCCCTTTGTTCACTGCAGCTTTATTTACAATAGCCAAGATTTGGAAGCAGCCAGTGTCCATCATTGAATTGGTAGATAAAAAAGCTGTGGTACATTTACACAGTGGAATACTACTCAGCAACAAAAAATATTTTACCCTTTGCAACAGTATGGATGGACCTGGAGAACATTATGCTAAGTGAAATAAGCCAGTCAGAGAAAGACAAATACCATATGATTTCACTCATAAGTGAAATCTAATGGGCAAACTGAACTACCAAGCAAAATAGAGACAGACTCATAGATAGAGAGCAGGCTGACAGCTCTGGTGGGGGCAGTTACGGGGTGGTGGGATCTAGCAAAAAGGAAAAAGAACTCATGGACTTGGACAACAGTGTGGTGATTGTGTGGGAGGGAGGAGGAGGGTGGAGGTAGAAGAAGGTATAATAAGGGGGGCAAATGGTAATGGAAAAATATAATAAAAATAAAATTTAAAAAGAAAAAGTAAATGTAGTTCCTTTGGTTCTGGGAGTCACCAGTACAATGGTGGTAGATATGGACCCATATGGTGGCTGCCCCTTTATTTCCAAAGAAACCCAATTTTATTACAAAGTACATAGAGAAATGGTTTCACTGGAATCTGAAATGAAGCCCCAGGAGTGAGACACAGCAGTTGCCTGACAGATACAGAGATAAGAGCCAAGGCAGTTCAGAGCATCCAAGACAAAAGAAGGAGCAAGGAGGAATGCTGAGGTGAGGGAGAGGAGAAGGGGGAAGGGACACCTGGAGAGAAGGTCCAGGTCTGGCAAAGTGACTCTTAAACCAGCCCTGGACCCAAGACTGGAAACTGACTTCTTAAAGCAACCCCTGAACTTGTGTGAGCCCTGCTGCTCACGTAGAACTCTGTGGGTTCCAAGTCTGCTTCACGTTCCATTATTTGATCCTCAGAAGCATCCTGAGAGATGGGGAGGGCTGGTATTATTATCTCTATTTAAAAGGAGTAAAACAGGCTCAGAGAGGCCTTGGTTTTAGCCCCACAAATGATGACTTGTGCTGGTGTGGGGCTTTATTATTTGTAAAGCACTTTGAAAGTGGTGGGCTTACCCTGGCCTGGTGGCTCATTTGGTTGGAACATCTTCCTGTATACCAAAAGGTTGTGAGTTTGACTCCTGATATGGCACATACCTAGGTTGCGGGTTTAATCCCCAGTCAGGGTGCATACAGGAAGCAACCTATCGGTGTTTCTCTCTCTCTCTTCCCCAACCCCTTCCTCTCTCTAAAATCAATGAAACTTATCCAGGGGTGAAGACTTTTTTCTAAAAAAATGGTGGGCTTTGTTAGTCCCATTTTCACAGACTGATAAATTGAGATTTTGGAGAGGTCACAAAATCTCACAGCCAAGGCCACATTGCAAATCAACAGCACTGGGTCTCCCAACTCCTAACCCAGTCCTTCTTGCTTACTTCTACCTTGTTTCTAGGACACACAATGACAGAACTATAAAGGGCTTGGTGTCCTCAAAATTCCCTGGCCTTATGGTTTTTCTGTAGTAGTTCACAGATTACAATCCCCTCATGCCAAAGGATTCCTCTCTGTACTGGCCAGCTTGGGACATCTGCACACCAGAGCTCTGATTTCAATGGAGATGGAAAGCAACCAACTCCGCCCAGTTTGCATCCTGTTCTTTGATTTGACTGTTCACCTGCCATGCTGACCCCAGGCTCCTCACCTAATCCTGGTCTAAGAAGAAGCCGCAGCAGAGTGGCTTTGCAGGCCCGCCAAGCTGTAAAGTAGGTAACCTGCATTTCCAAGGTGTGCTGTCTCACATGTGGAAGGGATCTGGCTTAGCGCATGATCCTAGTGGAACTCTTCTTTAACATGATATTTCAAATTGTGCCTTTTGTTGAGTGCTTCGGTAACAAAGACTACTAAAAATATTGGACCAAAGGAAGGGTACCACTGTCATGTGCCTTGTCCGTGGCAAGTGGGCACACTTACAGCTTGATAGGGGGTGGTATTACTGTCATGTGATACACATGGGCAGGTTCGTTGTAGGTTTGGAGCATTTCCTCTGAGGAAACATGCTAGTGAGTTACTGCAGATGCTGAGGTATTTGTAAGAGTGAATGGAGACATCTGTCCGGAGTCCAAGGGATCAGGGTCATGATCAGAGGTGCTAAACATGGAACGAAAGAGGGGAGATGGTCAGGAGGTGATAATTAGAAAATTCTAGAATATTCTGCCATTTCCTTATGAATTTACCTTTTCCCTTCTTTCTCCCTGAAAACACAACAAAACATAAAACCAAAGGTCAAAGAAAGTGGATGTCAAAGTGGCCTTAATGTTGAATGTCACTAAAGCAGGCTAAGTTGTAAAGACTAATGAAATCCATGTTTCTTGTTAACTGGAGAAGCTCTGTGGGTAGATGAGATGCACAGGGGGTACCTTGCATTGATTTATTTGGGGTTGTTTGGTAACCATAACACATTTGCATCCATGCTTCTTGAAAAGAATAGGGGGACTGAGCACATCAGAACAGTCTCAACAGGAAAACTTGTTTGCTCATAATTTACAAAGTGAGTAGAATACAGTGTTTCCATGTACCTTGTGACTTCTCTGAGTATAGAGACCCCATTTTTTTAAACCAAAAAGTAGGGCACATGGTTTGACAAGTGCCGGCATATTTAGGGAAAAACAGGTAGACTATTTAAATTCAGAACGTCTGAAAATCCATGAGGCATGGCCACCAAATTTGTAACATGAAGTTAGCAAAGGTGGGTGGATAGGGGATACGGAATATTAGCATAAATTTGTTATTGTTAGCACTGGTGTGCTTAACAAAGGTAGTGCTGTCATAGATCAGATGTTTTGCTAACAGATACGGTGGTTTGGGGAAGGCTGGTGAACACAGTACATCGAAGCCTTGAGGATGACAGCATCGATGCAGACACAGTTGGGGCCCTGTGCCCAAGCTTTGGGCATTTAGACATGTCCCCTCTCCCTGGGCCCGCCCTAGTGCAGGGAGCCACATCAGAGTGCACATACAGAAGAGGAAGCTGGTCAGGGACCAGTGAGGTCTTAAAACATGGCCTCGGTATGTGGAAAGTTGCTTTAAAAAAGGTTGGAGCCAGAAAAGGATGGAATCAGAAAAGGATGCAGGCCTGAGCTGTCAGCAGCTGGGGCAGCACTGGCTGCAGACTGGACTTTTCCCCTGAAGTTGCCATGTGTACTTCCAGGTCAGAACGTAGGCTCAGCTCCATGCTCTTAATTTTGTTCTGTTACCGGGGCTCACAGGGACTGAGCCAACCTGCTCAATCTGACCTGGAACTGGCTTTGGCTTAATGCTCTGTGATGTGGGCTCATGATCAAAGCCACAAGGCCAGCTTTGCACATATGGGGGCCATATACCCTAGATTTTTCAGGAGAGTGCTAATTTCAATCAACCTTAGTACTGGACCATAATTTTCAAAATGAGTTTAAGTGAAGGGCAATAAATGTGGGCTGACTAAAATCTGGAGCACTGGACAGTAAGTTCCTGGAGGGCCGGTTCTGAGTCTCCTTTATCATTGTAGGCCAGTGCTTAGCCTGGGTGGAGAAGCCCTGCTCTGCATTTTTATCTTTTCTAATTTTTACTTTTGAAAGTTACCCGTTTTTTTACTGTTGTTCAATTACAGTTGTCCCCATTTCCCCCCTCCATTACTCTCCCCTGCCCTGCCCCCTTCCCATCTCCCACATTCAACCCTCCTCTCTGCTATGCATTTTTAATTAGGGTTTTGAATGAATGAAGTTCTATTAATGTGTACCACAAAGACATGTATATCTTACTAGGTATATCTCAAAGGTGAATATCTTTATGTTAGATATGTATCAAGTTTGGTGTTTTAATTAATTTTTAAAAATTATTTTAAATATTTTATTTTATATTTTTTAGGTGTCCTCCCTCTTACCAACCCGGGGTCAAATTTGGCATTTTTAAAAGCTATGTTTGTGATTCAAGGTAGGAAGAAGGTAAAAAGGCTTTTTATTTAAAAATTTAAATACTAAATCTTCAAAAAATTGTAGGCACTTTGTAGCAGGAATCTTTCCAAAAGATCTGCATCCCACTGTACTTTGTCCTCTTAATTTACATACTTTGAACATTATTTGATCGTTTTTGGGTAACTCAAGGTCATTGTCATGGGCATTTATTTCAATACTTTGCTGTAAAATGGTGATGACTTCAGGGCCTACAACTACAGCTTTCAAACTTTTTTATCCTGATCCACTTTAAGAAACAAATTTTGCACTGCAGCCTAGTATGCACATGTGGATATGAGACAAAACTTCCAAAGGATAATATTTATCTTTAATTAAGTAAAAAACACTCTGATATTTTCTCATCCCTTCTATTCCACTGTTTAAAATGTTGGTCAGGCCCTGACTGGTGTAGCTTAGTGGGTTTGGCATCATCCAGCAAACTGAAAGGTGGCTGGTTTGATTCCTGGTTAGGGTACATGTCTGGGTTGTGGGCCAGGTCCCTGGTTGGGGATGTTCGAGAGGCAATGATCAACGTTTCTCTTGCACACCAAGGTGGCCCCACCATTGTGGGCGATGCCCACCCCTTGCAAACAATGAGAGAGTAGGCAGAGCTATTTGTCCCTGCACCAAGGGGTCTTAGCTTCCCCACTTTCTGCCTTTTATTTTCTGCAGCCTGATGCTGCTTCTTTTTACGCTCAGGGTTGCCTCCACAGTCCTTCTCAGAGTGCTAATGTGCTGAACTTGGAAATCAGACCGTCAAGCTTGCTAGTATTAGGTAAAAGCTAAGTGTAAGCTTTTCTCAGTGAAAGCCTGAAGGGTGCCCCATTGGGGCTGAGTGGGGTTGGGTGCCCTTCAAGTGCTCAGAGCTGTTGGCTGGGTTCCCAAGGAGCTTTACTCTGTGGCAGAGTTCATGATACTTAGGTGTTATTGGTGGCACCCATGTATAATACCCACATGTGTACAAGAGTTTCTCTTTTTTTGAAAGGAGTATTCTGAGGACTTGGCCTCGGGCTAGAAGGGTGATTAAGTGACAGAAGCTCCTGGCAGCGATATTCCTTGGTGAATGATCTGGGCTCCGGAGTGTGAGGAAGTTATTCCTAAAGTAACTGACCCCACTTCGGGCAGTTCGCAACAACGCAATATTTGGTTCTCTGCTCCGAGCTGTCCTTTGCCCAGTTATTTACAGCTCCTCCGTGTCTGCACCTCAACTGCCAGGCGTCCTTCCACCTGACTGCGAAGAGATAAACTAACAGACTTGAAACTTTGGGGGGAATTTTGAAGTGTGTCAAGGGGTGTGTGTGTGTGTGTGTGTGTGTGTGTGTTGGGGTAGGTATCTTATATTGATTTTTTAAAAAAATACAGCAAAAGGTAGATACTGTGTCCCTAAACAAACCTAAATACCAAGCATGTAGGCCCTGGTTAAGCAAACCATTGGCTCAAATATTCAATGGAATGCCGGGAGGTTGTAAAAATAATGATGTCTATATTTACTGAGATGTGTGCACAATCATTTTATGTGAAAAAAGCAGATTTTAAAGCCATGTCTATAATAGGATTCTACTTTTATTTAAAAGATATATGCATATAGGTACATATGTATAACACAGAGACATACACACAGAAAAGATCGGGAAGTTTTACACTAACACTGAAATATTTACTTATTTTCCCAAGAATTTTGTCAGTTTTTATAATGCATTGCTTTTGCAATAAGAAAAAAAGGAATTTCCACTCTGAAAAAGTAAAATTCTATGCTGTTCTGCACAGCAGTACTTCTGTTTGGGGCACCCCAGCCCAGGCTCACTTCAACTGCTGCTGTCCCCGTGGGAGCACGGCCACGTTTACGCTCGGTGAGGCAGCGTGCTCATGCTGAGCTCGCACCCTTGCCTCTCACTAGTTATGGTGTCTTCTCAAACTTGAGGCGTTCTACTCATAAAAAAGGGTAAGTTGAATCTTTACTGAAAAATTTTTATATGAATGCATCTTCAGGCAAGGAAGGGGTTCTAGTTTTACTTTTAAGAGTCATGCTCTCTTCTCTGATGGAGTCAGGGAAAATGTAAATCCCCAAGCAGATGGCTGCTCTGTGGCTCTCAGGTCCCTCCATTCTCCAGGAAAACAGGTGAAAAGAGCCGCCATGATCTGTATGTGGAAGCTAGTTTCCCGCAAGCTGCAGCACAAACCAAGGTTGGGATTAAGGACAGGAACAATCCCTAACTCTTGTCAGTGTTGCTTTCTCTACAGAGTTTATTTACATCCATGGGGTAAATGGGATTGCCTAAAAACATGATTAGGAAGAGAGGGCAGGCAAGGGTGCTATTCTCACTCTACAAATGAGGAAAATAAGATTTATTAAAGGGAGGTGCTTTGCCTAAGGCCACCCTATTGGGAACTGGGAGAGACAGAATTTAAACTCGCTTCTTCTGGGTTTGTTATCTTTGTTCTGTGCCACTGCATTCTTTCCATAAATAGAGTAACCATATACTTTATCATCCTAACTGGACACCTCTGAAAGTAAAAAAGGGTGCTAAGTGGGTGGGCCCAGGGCACTAGGTATAAATTGTGACTCTCTCAAACAATCCCGATTCATGGTCACTTTAGATACAATCCAGTCCTCACCCCTACCCTCATAGGAGGACCCCATACATGAAATCATACCTTTTGAATAGAAGAGAGAAATGGAACATGGTTACAATGCCCAAAGTTTACTTTAAAGTACTTGTGTCTATAAATAAGTAAGAGAGAGGAAAGGAAAACACTTGAGTGTAACTGGTGTTGCATTGTGTCTGAAGGGTCCAGGCTTTACCTCTAGGGGTGATCAGCTCACATGCTACCAAGAATGCAGAGTCTGCACTGGGCAGCTAGTGCTAACCCGAGAGGGTCACACTCCAGAAGTGGCTGCTTTCCATCTTTCTGCTATCTGTGTTTTGATCAATGTTCTGTATGTAAAAAATGTGCTTTTGTTAGTGAAACTTGTAACTTAGCATAATGAATGCTACAAATGGGTGCTTAAAGGTGCAATTAAAGATATTCAAGATACAAGGTGTGGCCCAAAACCTTTAGTGACATCCCTCACTCTTGTATAAAGAGGGCACTGGAATCCAGTGAGGCTTGTTAGAAGGGTTGATAACAGCATGGTGCTGATTTGGGGAAACAGAGTCTTGTCTCTGGAATGTTCTTGCAGCTACCTCAAGTGAGCCTCTCATACACGGCATGAAGAAACACATCAAAGCAGAGAGGGCTGGAACTTCATCGGGTTCACCAAACAGGTTGAGTGAACTGTATTCCCCCTACTTGCTGATAAACATTTCTTTGATAAATGCCTATACCTGTGGCAGATGTCAGCCTAACACCTGCATTCATGACAACCTGGTAGTGAGGTAGCGGGGAGAAGCTCACTCTCACCACCCAACCTCCTGCAAACTTCTACAGTGGCAACTGTTTTCCACCATAAAATACCTGCTCGTTTCTGCATGGCCAAACAAGCTTCGGTCAGTCCACATCGAACACGCCTCTGGGTAGCTTTCAGGAAGGGAGTCCTTGATACATTTTCCTCTTCATCAGTTTATGAGCCCCATGAAAGCAGAGCCTGGGTCTGTGTTGTTCACCTAGACCCTAAACCTCATGCAGTGCCTGCCCATAGAAAGTGTGTGATAGGTATTTGTCCAATGAATAAATAAATGAGTAGGAATTCTGTTATTTCTATAATCTATCTTATTAACTGTAATCTGTGATTGTTTTTTACTCCACTAATTATAACTGAGCCTCATATACCATAATTTATTTCTTGGATTATTCCTATTTATTCCTGGATTAAGATAGTACTTTAAAAAGCAAGAAAGAAGCTAGAGATTAAAAACCACTGTGATTGTATGGTTTACTCCTCACAATAACATGATGAGATGGGTTTTATCACTCCTGTGTTCAGACGAGGAAATCAAAGTCCAGGGAGGTTAAAACTTGGTGGAGCTAGACCCTGAACGCAGGTCTGAACTCTGAGCCCAAGTGGGCGCTGCTACCTCGAGTTAGCAATCACTCAGTTGTGCAGGGATCGAGCTTTTTAACTATACTCACTTTATGTCATGAACGAACACACACATCTTTCTGGCACTTCATCTTAAGTTATCAAAAGATGTTTTTTGTTGAGGGGGGGAGCTAGATGGGTGTTGGAATGTATGAACAAGCTTTCTAGTTCTTTTGCTTTTAATTATTTTGACTGACATGTGGCACTGAGGGATGTCTAATGGTCTCTTGTGTCTTTGAGCTGCAGAAGAATCAGTCCCTAGGAATGTGTCGCTGCTCTCCTTGTCTCCAGAGCACCAGGCGCTGCAGCTCATTCTGACACCCTCCCCCAGGCATCCTGCCCTCCTGCAGCCCTGGACTACTGAGAGCCTTTTGTTTTAAGCCTCTATGACTTGGTGTACAGTGTTCTCTCCCCAGGGCGTTCAGCCACCCTTTCGTTCTTCACCTTGGTTAATGCTTTGTTTTCTTTCAGGACCCATTTCAAACATTCCCACATCCAGGAGACTCCTGTCACCGTGCACCTCTTCCAGGTCTCACTTGAGTCCCCTTCCCAGTGCACCCAGGACACACTGAACACACCTCCATTTGAGTACTTGGCACGGGGCTCTGTATTGATCAACTGCCTTGCCTCCCGCTTCCACTGCACCACAAAGAGCTGAAGTCAGGGACCGTGCCTTAATACTGGCACATAGCAGGCACTCAAAGTGTGTTAGATAATGAATGGGTAAATCAGGAAATAATTAGCCAATCCACAGTACAGCAGGAGAAAACACAGGGATCAGTGGGCCAGCAGTTTCCAGTGGTCTGAGGGCTAGCTAGCCTTAATTACTTGTCTTAGCCAGTGCACTCAAAAATGATTTTTTAAACCTAAGAGCATGGAAGTGGGTTTTTATCAGAGGCAATAGACTATTTAATTCTGAGTGCCCTGCTTCTTTGCCTGTTTAAAAAAAAAACCTCTGGAGAGATTTTTCCCAATGCAGACAGTTCCCACTTGCTAATGCTGTACCAGCCACTGCCATTCCCCTGGAGGGGGTGATCTGACAGCGCTCACGTGACAGGATGCTCTGGTAGTTCCAGGGTGCCTACTGAAGCCCAGAAGTTGGCAGGTTCCAGGAGCAGGCCAACACCTGACCCGAGTAAGCCACAGCTTCACCCACTGTGGGACTCTGGCTTAATGAAATAAACAATTTCCAGCATAGCCTGTCCTTTCCAAATGTAATTCTTTTTCACCACATTGTGCAGATAAAAATAATTTAGTGATTTTCTACCACCAAACTCTTGGGCATAGCCCAAGAAATTTGCAGTGTAGCTGTTCTGATGCTGCTGTACAACTGTAAATATTTAGGCTTCTCTGAGCTCTTATCAGTGTGTTGGCAGAGATGTGCCTGGCATTTTGGTGGAATAATTCTTTCTTGATGAAACCATCCTACCCACTGTAGTGGGTTAAGCATCTCTGGTCCAATCAATGACAGTTACTATGACAGCCTCAGAATGCATCTTTCCAAACAGACATTTCTAGGGGTGAAAGTTGTCATGATCAGAATTCCCAGTGGGCTAGCTTTGACTCATTTCACAGCAGGAGAGTCTTGAAAGGTGCTGAAGGGGCCACCCAAAGCAATAGTGGGGGTTGGGACAAGGCCCAAGAAGTCAGAGAGAGCACAGTTGAGTCAAGGAGGTATCAGACCAAGGCTTTTCTGTGAGGGAAAGCAGAGGTCCTGAGAGCAGGGAGAATGCCTGAGTCTCTGAATGAAAATGTAAAAGCAGTGAGGGAGGTGGCCTCAGAGAACCAAGGACTGGAACTTGAGCAGAGGTCAAATGGCACAAAAGGGATAAAGAATGAGCAGCGGGCAGGGGAAAGCCCAGGCAACAGCTCTGAATCCTGGCTATATGCAGCCTCTCAGGGTGCAAGGGTGCGACAAAAGGGCTGAGAAGGTCACTGATTATGGACAGCTCCAAGGTCCCACATATTAGCTAGCTCTCCTCTCCTTCTTGGCCTTAACAGAGCAGCCACAACACAACAAACCTCTCACTGCCACCCTTAGCACTGTGAACATACCCCACAGATGAGACTCACTGCGGAGAATCTCCAGGTCCTTCAAAGTGACCCTCAAGGGCATCTTGATCACAAAGAGGGGAAAGGCTCTAAAACCAGCCAGGGAAAACCCACCAAAGCACTGAATAGTGGGGCCATGAGCCTGGACTCATTGCCAGTCACTGATTTCACGGCTAAATGCTCTATGACCTTACCAGAATGGCAATGGGCAAGGTCACTGTGAAGCCACTTACTCTTTTGTCTCATCTTTGTCACTTCTTTTAAATTTATTTATTTTGCTCTGTCATTTGCCACTTTATAAACAGCCCTAAATCATTTTTGCAAGAAGACTTAGTATAAATAAATAAAACAAAGAAATAAAATACATGGCTGTGTTGTCAGCACTGCCGGACCAAACGTGAAGTGTTTCGGCTCCAATCGAAGAGAAAGGAGGTGCTCTGACAAAATGGGAAGAGAAGATGGGGAGGAGGAGAAAATGGAAAAGTCTGGCCCTGGGCCCTGTGTTCCTGCCCTGTCTCTGCATTAAGGAGTCCCAGAGCCTCACTCAAGTTACTAACATCTTGAGTCCTAGTATCCTTATCATTAAAATGAGGTATGTGATTGGATAATTTCAAAGGTTTCTCTATGTCCAAGCACTGAGATTCTTTTTTTAAAAAGTTATTTTATTGTTGTTCAAGTACAGTTGTCTGAATTTACCCCCCTCCCCCACCCCAGCCATCCCCACCTCTTTCCCCTGCTTCCGACCCTCATGCTTTTGTCCATGTGTCCTTTATAGTTGTTCCTGAAAACCCTTCCCCTTGCCCCCCCATTATCTCCTCCCATCTCTCTGGTTACTGTCATATTGTTCTTAATTTCAATGTCTCTGGTTATATTTTGTTTGCTCGTTTGTTTTGTTGATTAGGTTCCACTTAAAGGTGAGATCTTATGTTATTTGTCCCTCACCGCCTGGCTTATTTCACTTGCCATAATGCTCTCTAGTTCCATCCATGCTGTTGCAAACAGCACCCACACTTGGTCCTTGTTCCTCTTTCTCTCTTTTCTTTCTTGAACACTGCCTCTTCTTCAAGTGGAAAGGACCAACCAGGGCTCCTTCTAGAGGAGTTTCTGTGTGTGTTGACATGTGTTAAGTTGTACTTGTCACCCAAAGAGGTAACTGGTCACCCCAAAGAGATTAATGTCCCATTAAAGAAATTGGAGGAGATCCAAGATAGTGGTGGAGTAGGTGGAAGGTACACTCACCTTCTCCCAGGACCAAATGGGAAGTACAACTAAATTACAGACTATCAACCTGAATATCCAACTACAGACTAGCTGAACAGAAATTTTATAAGCAAGGATTTTCAGAATAAGCCACATCGAGACTGGTAGGAAGGGTAGAGATGTGAAAAGGGCTACCCCCACACCTTGTGTGTAGTTGAGAATCTGGAGAGCTATCTCAGTTGCCAAAGTCCCCTCTGAGGAAAATGGGATCTCAACCCCACACTGGGCTCCCCAGCCCAGAGCACCACAGCCAAGAAGAAGTGCCCACATAACATCTGGCTGTGAAAATCAGTGGGGATTCTGTCTACCAGGGAGAGATGGGAGTCTCCTAGAAACTCAGGTGCCTTCTTAAAGGGCCAGTGCACAAAACCTCATTTGTGGCCACTCACCCTGGGCTCTGGCAGAGGGAGGGCAAATCAGAGCAGATTGGAGTTGAGCAAGGGCAGACTGGGTTGTGTGGCAATGGGGAGAAAACTGAAGGGACAGGTGCCAGTGTCCCTGTGCTGACTCCTTCTCCCATACTGTCCACAGATGCCATCTTTCCTGGGACTGCCTTAGCCTCGTGCTTGGAACTCCCTGTTTCCTAACCCTGCAGAGTTCCCACTCAGCTACATGAGCCCACTGTGTAGACTTTCTTGAAGGGTTCTTGAGGGCAAACTCAAGGGAGTCAGAGAATGAGTTGTGTGCTTGTGGGGTAGGGGCTATTCTTGCCCCCTGACCTGACTGGGGCCACCCACTCATGGAAGAACCACTAGCCCCATGCTCCTGATTCCCAGTGATCCTGGCCTGCCTAGCTTGTGCCCTGCAGATGACAAAGCTGGCTATGGCCAGCTTGGGGACTTGGTGTAGACTCTCTTGGAGGGCTCTCAAGGAGGGAGAGACTGAGTTGTGTGACTCTAGGGCAGGGGTCATTCTTTCTTCACACACCTGACTGGTGCCATCATTCTTGTGCAGAGCCAAAACTTCACAGGCCACATCTTGGTCTGTTTGGGCCTGAAGAATTCTGCTGACCACACCTCAATGACTCACTGAGACCCTGCCTCATCACAAAGGTCTGAGGGCATCAGGTGAGTGGTGGTTGGCTTTGGTATACTCTAAGACTTTTGCTGAGTGGCCTCAGATCCAGCACTGGCACTGAGTGAATCTACATCAGTCTGGTGAACATTACTCACCCCTACCTGGTGACTCACTGACAAGCCACATCATGTCACTCATGTACCACCAGAGCCTCGTTCATTGACTGAGCCTAACAGGCAGAAGGTAAGCAAAGGTGCATTTTGGAGTGCCCTGGGCCTTTTGCTGACCTGTCCCACTGGCTCGGTGCTGTGGTAGCCAGCCTTTGTGCACAGTTTGGCCCACCCTACACATAACCAGGCCCACAAGAGGCAGCCACAAACAATGTACTGCTTTGTAGCTCCAAATAGGTAGCCCAGGGCCAGTCACAGGAAGCACCTGTCATTGACCTGCACCAGAGTCCTTCCCAAGAGGCTTCAGAACCAACATACCTAGTGACAGAATTCAGACCTTATTAGAGCACAACCCAATTAGTTCCACAAGAGGCACACCCAAAGGAAGATCTAGGCAGGCACCAGACACTGCTATCATAAATTTGGCTTCACGGGGTCAGCCCCCGCACAAGAGCTTATACAGTATGATTAGGGTCGATCCTTAGAGTCAGCCAGCCCAAGGCTTAACCCCACCCACGGATAGACCAACAGCAACAAAATTCAACTACAACTAAAGGGTTCACATATACCACACAAGAAACATTCCTGGAGAACATAGCTCAAGTGATGAGGTAGACTGTGGCACTGAGCCCCACAAGATACCTACTATGTTGGGCTAGCATACCAAGACTGGGAGGCATAGTAGGTCTACCTAATATACAGAAATAAATACAGAGAGGCAGCTAAAAGGGGGAGATAAAGAAAGATGCCCCAAATGAAAGAACTAAATGAAATGCAGGCAAGCAATCTACCAGACACCAAGTTAAAAATGATGATTACAAGAATGCTCAAAGACCATAGGAGAAAAATAGATAAACCAAGTGAGAATGTAAACAAAGAGATAGTAAACATAAAAAAAGGAGACAGAAACCATAAAAATGAACCATTTGGAAATGAAAAACACAACACTTGAAATGAAGAATACACTACAAAGAATCAACAGCAGATTACATGAAGCAAAGGATCAAATCAGCAATTTGGTAGCAGAAAATACCCAATCAGAGCAGCAAAAAAAAAAAAGAATAAAAAAAGCATTAGGACAATTTAAAAGACCTCTGGGACAACATCAAGCATAACAACACCCACATCATAGAAGTACCAGAAGCAGAGAGACGGTAAAGGATTAAGATCATATTTGAAGACATAATAAACGAAAGTCTTCCTAACCTGGTGAAGGAAATAAACACACAAGTCCAGGAATCACAGATTTCCAAACAAGTTGGACCCAAAGATGCCTACACCAACACACATCATAATTAAAATGCCAAAGGTTGAAGATAACGAGAATCTTAAAAGCAGCAAAAGAAGTACAGTTAGTTATCCACAAGAGTGGTCCCATTAAGACTGTCAGCAGATTTCTCAACAGAATCATTTCAAGCCAGAAGAAATTGGCATGAAATATTCAAAGTGATGAAAAGAAACCTACAACCAAGACTACTCTACCCAATAAGGCTATTATTTATCCATTTATTTTTTATTAAATAGTTTTGAATTTATTGTTCAAGTACGGTTTTCTGCCTTTCCCCCCAACCAAATAAGGCTATCTTTCACAACTGAAGGAAAAATAAAGAGCTTCCAGATAAGAAAAAGCTAAAGGAGTTCATTACCACCGAACCAGTATTACAAGAAATGTTAAAGGGACTTCTTTAAGAAGAAGAAAGAAAAGAGAAAAAAGAGGGACATAATTACAAAGAATAAAATGGCAATAAATACATAACTTCCATTAATCACTTTAAATGCAAATGGTTAAATGCTATAATCAGTAGACACAGGGGAGCTGAATGGATAAGAAAACAAGACCCATACACAGGCTGTCTACAAGACACCCACCTCAAAACTAAAGGTACACACAGACTGAAAGTAAAGGTATGGAAAAAATATTTCATAAAAATAGAAACAAACTCCCGCCCCCTAGCTTGGGTAGCAACATTTATATCAGTCAAAATAGACTTTAAAATAAAGGCTATACCTAGCTGGCGTTAGCTCAGTGGATTGAGCGCAGGCTGCAAACCAAAGGGTCGCAGGTTCAATTCCTAGTCAGGGCACATGCCTGGGTTGCGGGCCAGGTCCCCAGTGGGGGCCACTCGAGAAGCAACCACACATTGATGTTTCTCTCTCTTTCTTTCTCACTCCCTTCCCATCTCTAAAAATAAATAAAATCTTAAAATAAAATAAAATAAAATAAAATAAAATAAAGGCTATAATAAGAAACAAAGAAGGATATTAAATAATAAAGAGATCAATCAAACAAGATGATATAATCCTTGTAAACACATATGTACTCAACATAGGAGCACCTAACTATATAAAGAAAATATTAATGATCATAAAGGGAGAGGCTGACAGTAATACAGTCATGGTAGGGTATTTTAACACCACACTGACATCAATGGACAGGTCTTCCAAATAGAAAATCAACCACAAAACAGCAGCCTTAAATGACACACTAGATCAGATTAATTTAACTGATATTTTCAGAGCATTTCATCTCAAAGCAGCAGAATATATGTTCTTCTCAAGTGCACATGGAACATTTTCTAGGATAGACTACATAACAAAACAAGTCTCAATAAATTTAATAAGACTGAAATCAACCTGGCTGGTGTAGCTCAGTGGATTGAGTGTGGGCTGCAAACCAAAGCATCGCGGGTTCGATTCCCAGTCAGGGCACATGCCTGGGTTGCAGGCCATGACCCCCAGCAACTGCACATTGATGTTTCTCTCTCTCTCTCTCTCTTTCTCCCTCCCTTCCCTCTCTAAACAAATAAATAAATAAAATCTTAAAAAAAAAGACTGAAATCATATGAAGCATCTTCTTTGACGACAATGGTAGAAAACTAGAAACTGATTACAAGAAAACACTGCAAAACACACAAATCATGAAGGCTAAATAACATATTATTTAAAAATGAATGGGTTAACAATGAGATCAAGAAAGAAATAAAAGATACCTTGAAACAAATAAAAATGAAAACACAACAATACAATATCTATGGAATACAGTGAAAGCAGTCCTAGGAGAAAAATTCATAGTATTATAGGCCTACCTTTAGAAACAAGAAAAATCTCAAATAAATAATCTACTCTTACACCTAAAGGAACCAAAAAAAAACAAACATACCCAAAGTGAGCAGAAAGAAGGAAATAATAAAGATCAGAGTGAAAATAAATAAGAGTCTAAAAGAACAATATAAAAGATCAATAAAACCAAGAGCTGGTTCTCTGAAAAGATAAACAAGATTCATGAACCTTTAACTAGACTCATCAAGAAAAATGTGAGAGAACCACCCAAAATAAAATCAGAAATAGAAGTGACAACTGACACCACAGAAATACAAAGGAGTATATGAAAATATTATAAATAACTCTATGCCAACAATTTGGACAATCTGGAAAAAATGGATAAATTCCAAAACTTAACCTAGAAGAAACAGAAAACCCAAACAGACCAATAACAACTGAGATCAAGCAGTAATAAAAAAATCCCAACAAACAGAAGTCCTGGACTGGATGGCTTCACAGTGAATTTTACCAAACATGCAAAGAACTTGTAGCCTTCTAAAACTACTCCAAAAAATTCAAGAGGAGGGAAGATTCCCAAGCTCACTTTATAAGGCTAGCATTATCCTAACTCCAAAATCAGATAAAGACACTTCAATGAAAGAAAATTAAAGACCAATATCAATGATAAGTGTATATGCAAAAATCCTCAACAACATATTAGTAACACTATGATAAAATGGGATTTATTTTGGGGTGCAAGGTTAGTACAATATCTGCAAATCAATTCATGTGATATATCACACAAACAAAATGAAGGATAAAAATCATATGGTCATATCAACAGATGCAAAAAAAAAAAGGATTTGTCAAAATCCAGTACCCATTTATGATAAAAACTCTCAGCAAAGTGAGAATAGAGAAAACATATGTCAATATAATAATGTGACATAGATAACATATATGACATATAACACACATGACACATGGTAACATGTGATACACATAGATAGCATCATACTCAATGGGGAGAACTAAAAGCATTTTCCTTAAGATCAGGAAAAAGACATGGATATCCACTTTCATTATTCTTATTCAACATAGTACTGGAAGTCCTAGCCACAGGAATCAGAAAAGAAGAAATAAAAATTATCCAAATTGGAAAGAAAAAAGTAAAACTATCATTATTTGAAGATGACATGAAGCTGTATACAGAGAACCCGAAAGACTACACCAAAAAAACAACTAAAACAGATAAATGAATGCAGTAAAGTAGTAGGACACAAAATAAATGTTTGGAAAAGGCTGCATTTTTATACACCAATAATGAACTATCAGAAAGGGAAACTAAGAAAACAATCACATTTGCAGTTGCCAAAAAAATACCTAGAAATAAATTTAACAAGAAGGTAAAAGACCTGACCTTGGAAACTATAAGATATTGAAGAAATTGAAGAAGATACAGATAAATGGAAGCATATACTGTGCTCATTGACAGAAATGAGCACATTTAATGATACCATAAAAATATCATACTACCCAAAGCAAAGTATAGATTGAATGCAATTCCTATCAAAATACCAATGGTCTATTTCACAGAACTAGAGCAAATAATTCAAAAATTTATATGTGACAGCAAAAAGACCTTCAATAACCACAGCAATCATGAGAAAGAAGAACAAAGTTGGAGGCATTATGCTACCTGATATCAAACTAGACTACAAGGGCATAGTAATCAAAACAGCATGGTACTAGCATAAAAACAGACACATAGATCAATGGAATAGAACAGAAAGCTAAGAAATAAACCCATGTCTACATGGTCAATATTTGACAAAGGAGGCAAGAGCATACAATGTGGTTAAGACAGTCTCTTCAATAAATGGCTGGGAAAATTGGACAGATAAGTGAAAAAAAAAAAAAGAAACTAGAGCACCTTCTTTTTTTTTTTGAGATTTTTTATTGTTGTACAAAGTACAGTTGTCTCCATTTCCCCCCCAGCACTGTCCACCACTCCAGCCATCCCCACCTCCCACCCTTAATCCTACCCCCTTTGGCTTTGTCCTTGTGTCCTTTATACATGTTCCTTGATGACTCTTACCCTCCTTACCCCCATCAACCCCTCCCACCTCCCCTCTGGTTACTGTCAGTTTGTTCTTAATTTCAATGTCTCTGATTGCATTTTGCTTGCTTCCTTGTTTTGTTGATTAGGTTCCACTTATAGGTGAGATCATATGGTATATACAAGAATAAACTCAAAATGGATTAAGGACTTAAATATAAAACTTGAAACCATAAAACTTCTAGAAGGAAATACAGGCAGTAAAATCTCTGACATTTCTCTTTGCAGTATTTTTTCTCCTTGGGCAAGGGAGAAAAAGAAATAATGAACAAATGGGACTACATCAAACTAAAAAGTTTTTGCACAGCAAAGGAAGACATCAAAAGAAAAAAAAAAGAAAAGACAACCTACCAAATGGGAGAATGTATTCGTCAATGATACATATTATAAAGTGTTAATAACCAAAATTTATACAGAAGTCATATACTGTATTTTTTGGACCATAAGATGCACCTAGGTTTTAAAGAAAAATAGGAAAAATATTTTGAAGCAAAAAATGTGGTAAAATATTTAATAACATAAATAACATAATATTTCACCAATGTAAATGTAACTAGAACTCAACAGCAGCATTAACTATCATTATTCCTCCCAAATTTGGGAGTGGGAGGTGGGGTAAAAGGTGTGTCTTTTAGTTCAAAAAATATGGTAACTCAACACCAAAACCCCCCAAACAATCCAGTTAAAAAATAGGCAGAGGGCCTGAATAGACAATTCTCCAAAGAGGACATACAGATGGCCAATAGACATATGAAAAGATACTTAATGTTACTAATCATCAGAGAAGTGCAAGTTAAAAACACAATTCTTATTGTGTTTTTATCACCTTGCACCTGTCAGAATGTCTTTCATCCTGAAAGCAAAAGCAAGTGCTGTGGAGAAAAGGGAACCCTCATGCACTGCTGGTGGGAATGCAGATTGATGTAGCCACTGTGGAAACAGTATGGAGGTTCCTCAAAAAATAAAAAATGGAGCTGCCTTATGACCCAGCAATTCTACTTCTGATAATATATCTGAAGAAACCCAAAAGACTAATTTGAAAGAATATATGCACCTGTATGTTCATTGCAGTGTAAGTTGCAATAAACAACATATGGAAGCAACCCAAGTTTCCATCAATAGATGAATGGATAAAGAAGATGTGGTACATATATATAATGGAGTATTAGTCGGCCATAAAAAGAATGAAATCTTATCATTTACAACTATGGATTTAGAAGGTATAATGGTAAGTGAAATAAGTCAGTCAGAGAAAGACAAATACCATGATTTCACTTATATGTGGAATCTAAATAACAAAATAAAGGAAAAAACAAAATTGAAATGGAATCACAGATACAGAGAACAGAATGATAATCCCAAGAGAGGAGGGATGTTGGGTAGCTGGGTGCAAAGGTGAAGGGATTAAGAAGTACAAACTGGTAATGGGAAAATAGTCACAGAGATGTGAAGTACAGCATAGGGAATATAGTCAATAGTATTGTAATAACTATGTGTGGTGCTCGGTGCCTACTGGAAATACTGGGGGAGATCACATTGTAAAGTATATGATTATCCAATCACCGTGCTGTGCACATGAAACTAGTACAAAATAAAACTGAATATAAACAGTAATAGAAAAATAAAATTAAAAAGATCGAAGCACTACTCATTTGGGAGTTCAGGAAACCAGGGTTTTATTGGATAATTATTGACCAGTTTTCATTGTAAAATGGGGTAAAAATATTTGCTTTTATTTCCATTCACTGATGTGGTGATAAGTTTTCTCCTTCTAAATAGGTTCTTTATAGAAAGTAATGGTACTTCTGTTTGCACAGGATCTATGACTGCTATACAAATCATTATTAACAAACAAAACATTATCATCATTAGCATATGCCCAGGCAACAGAAGGTATTGCTAATGTTCTGTGCCATTTTTCTCTTAATTGTCCATTTAAAATTTCAGCCTTGCTTTATTTTTTTAACTTTAATTTTTTCACTGTTTTTCAAGTACAGTTGTCTCCATTTTCCCCCACCACTCCCAGCCTTGTTTCAGTGTCCTTAGTTTCAGAAACCCACAGTCACTGTCCCTATTTTCACACAGAATGGCTTAGAACATACGCTGATTTTTAGTATACCCAATTCACAATGTCAGAGAAGCTTGCTTTGTAATGGTGCTTCTCAAACTTTAGCGAGCTCATTAATCACTTGGAGATTTTGTCAAAATGCAGATTCTGGTTCTGTAGGGCAGTGTATTAATCATGCCTTTTTATTTTCCTGTATTTCTGATGCTTCGACATGTTAAGGGCTTGCTGACTTGGGCTAGCAGATTCCAAGAAATAGTAAAGGATTCTGCCTGCAAATGTACCTTTCATATGCAAAGCAACCAATCTATAAAGTCCATCCCCAATCACCTGCGTATGGAGCTTAAACTTCCCTGCCAATCACCCTAGGGTCAGGTACCACACTATGGGAGGCATCTTTATACCCCAAACTAGCCAATCTTAAGGGTGCTTACTCTGCCACCAGTCCTTCCATGGAAACCACTATGAAGGCTCTTGCCCATGGTTTCCATCTCCCTCTGCCTCCTGGCTGACCCACATGGCCCTGTGTGGCATGACCTGCCCTTGTCTTGGAAACTGTAATAAAGTATCTTTTTAATGGCAATGGTCTCCTGATTTATTGGCCTCATGAGACCTGAATTAATAAAATATACATCTTCAAACAGCCAGGGATGGGGCCTGGGGCTGCCAATGCTGCCTGAGAACCACACTGTGCAGTAAGGCTCTGAACTGCGATGCTCCTGTCACCGGACAGGGTGCTTCGGCTCGGCTCTGAGGTGGAATGACTATCTTCTGTACCTGGTTTGACCTGCACTGGAGCCCAGTGTGCTTCTACAGGAATAAAATGGGAAAGTGGCCGAGGCTACTACAAAGACAGCCCTGAGGGTAACTGCCAGTGCTTCTGTCTTACTTTCCCTGTGATCTGGGTCCTTGGAGCCTTCCTAGCTAAAAATTAAATAAAAAGCTGCGCCCTGGCTGGCGTACCTCAGTGGATTGAGCATGGGCTGTGAACCAAAGTGTCACAGGTTCAATTCCCAGTCAGGGTACATGCCTGGGTTGCAGGCCATGGCACCCAGCAACCGCACATCGATGTTGTTCTCTCTCTCTCTCTCTTTCTCCCTCCCTTCCTTCTCTAAAAATAAACAAACAAACAAATAAATCTTTAAAAAAATAAATAAATAAAAAGCTGCAATGAAAAAGAAGCAGGGCCTGAGGCCCTTAAACAAAGACAGGTACAGTGCCAGTAAGGATGACCCATAGCCCAAGGGCCAAAAGTTAGGACTCTGGCAGGTGAGCTGGCATAGGTACTCAGTGTGTTCTTCACCTGAGCCACATGTGACATGGGCAATGGATGCTAGGCATGCATCATCAGGAACCCCAGTCAGGGGGCCCCAAGAGACCTCGGGGGTAAGCCTGGGGAATCCAAGCAACTTACTGGTCCCCAGAGCGACAAGCTGTCCAGGTGTCTGCCCATCAGCCCTCCTCCCTGGAGGTGTATGAGGGCTCTGTAGATTTCCCTTCCCAGGGGCCGAGACAGGATCTCAAACTTTCTGACTCAAAGGCTGGAGCACTTTCCTCCCCCCCAGGACATAGTGAGCTCCATGTATTACTAATAAAAGCAAATCCTGATTAAGAACTTTCAATTGGAAGTGCTTCATATGGCTTATCTTATCTAATCCTCACAACTCTAAGACGTAGCTGCAATTTAAATCCTTATTTTCAAGATGAGTAAGCAAGCCCAAAGAAGTTAAGTAGCTTGCCCAAGTCACCCACTAATGGGCAGGGTCAGAATTTATATCTGAATTCTGCAGCACAGAGCCTTTGCTGCCTCTAGCCTAGGACAGTGTGATTCAGGTGCAGGACCCGCCCACCCCAGACCTGCTGCGTAAGTCTGCACTGCACAAGCTCTCCGGGCCAATCTGCTGCACATTGGAGCTTGAGAAGCCCTCTGTCAGAAGCAAACCTGATGGAAACTCATTTCTTGGTCCAGACTGATAGCAATAGCACAAGTGAAACTTCAAGTTTAGATTTCACTGCTTAGCTTCATGCTCTGGGGGGGTGGCTTGGTATACATACCAGAGAGAACAGGCATGGGCTCAAAACCCAGGTTCGGCAGCAGTTACCAGCTAGAAAACTTTGGGCAGAGAACTTCATTTCTCTGAGCCTCCCTCTTCCTCATCTGGAGAATGGGAATGTTTTATCTTCCTCCTAGAGTTCATCATGTGAGGTAACTATATAAAGTGTTCCGCCTCATGTCTAACACCCAGGAAATGCTCAGCCTCAGTACCTCCTCAGAACGTCCCAACTGTCTAAAATTCATGTTTTTTTGTACCATGCTTTATAACAGTAGGAATCCTGAATTCCTTTGGTGGCCAAACCAAGGCAGATTCCAATTCAGCAGGTCTGGGGTGGGTGGCGGCTTGCTGTGTGGTGCTGATGCCGATACTGCACGTTGGAGACCTGCACCTGCTCCTGGAGCAACACTGCCCTAGGCATGCAGGCAGTGGTCGGCAGGCCAAGGCTCTGTGCTGCAGAATTTGGATTTAAATTTTGACCCTGACAATTGTAGCTTTCAAAAACAATAAAACTATAATTTTGGATAACTGGAGAAGGGCTAGCTAAACAATGCCTAATGGCATTAACATTCACATAGGGCATGTGCCTCCAATACTGACATAGGTTGTAACCCCAAGGAGTAGGGGAAAGTGCTCACTCATGAATAGCAGAAATTTACATTTAAGCCATAGCTTTGCTCCCATCTCTGTTATAGGACTACACCTGGTAAAACTGTTACCAGTGGCCCTGGCTGGTGTGGCTCAGTGGACTGATTGCTGGTCTGCCAGCCAAGGGGTAACCAGTTTAATTCCCAGTCAGAGCACATGCCTGGGTTGCAGGCCAGGTCCCTGGTAGGGGGTGTGAGAGAGGCAACCACACACTGATGTTTCTCTTCCTCTCTTTCTCCCTCCCTTCCTCTCTCTCTAAAAATAAATAAATAAAACCTTTAAAAAGAATTGTTACCAGTGGCTTATCTTTTAAAAAGTACTCCATCCCATATTGCAGGGGAGAAGTAGGGACACTGATGGCGAAAGATCGGCTTCTAGCACAGAGCAAACGTCACGATGACGATCCCAGGCCTGTCTCAGTCCTGCTGTCT
The DNA here is from genome assembly GCF_019186645.2 of Phyllostomus hastatus. Lineage (NCBI taxonomy): Eukaryota > Metazoa > Chordata > Mammalia > Chiroptera > Phyllostomidae > Phyllostomus > Phyllostomus hastatus. The sequence goes on from NW_025334041.1 coordinate 47,620,040, forward strand.
CCAGGCCTGTACGCACTTGGAAGAAGCAGTTCTTCACACCCCTTGTCACTGAAACAGGTCACTCTGACACCAGCAGGCTAAGGCATAGGCAAAGAAAAAGAACCCTTTCCCCAAAACAGAGGAGTGAGAGAAAAGAGAGAGGATGTGGGAGAGGAAGAAAGGAGCCTCAGGGAGCATTTATGTCAAAGCTAAGCTGCCATCAAGCCTGCTTTCCAATCAGGAGACTTTCAACAATTAATTTTTTTTAATTTTTAATTTTTATTTTTGATTTTAGAAGGGAAAGGAGGAAGAAAGAGAAGGAGGGAAGCATCAACATGGGAAAGAAACATGGATTGGCTGCCATCCATAAGTGCCCTGACTGGGGACTGAACCTGCAACCCAGGCATGTGTCCTGCCTGGGAATCAAAGAGGAGACCTTTGGGTTTGCAGGCTGACACCCAACCAACTGAGACTCACTGACTGAGGCTAAAGAATAAAAAAAAAAGTAATACTAGCTCAATTACATAATTAAAATCCCACTGGGACATGTTAATAGTTACTCTTTATATCTGTAAGGAAAAATTTCAATGAAAGGGTGTGGGTGGCAAAATGAAAATGGGAGCAGATCTCATCTTATCATTATTCCTTTCTGCATTTGGAGATCTCCACAAAGACGTTAGACTGCTTTGTAGGGGGGCCTAGTTGTGTTATGTTCTTTTAGATTCTGGCCCAGGGAGAAAACAAAATGAAACAAAAAACCCCAAACCCAAATGGGTTCTCATGTACCTTTAGTCTGGCCCTGTTATCAAGTTATTTATTCCTTAAAATTAAAACAATCTAATTATATAAACAATAGTGTGTACAAAAAATTTAGAAAATTCAGATATGAGTAAGGAAGAAAGTAAAAATTACCCACAGTCACTACACCTTTCATTTAACAATATATATACATACATATATTTTGAAATGTGATTATACTGAGCACTCTGTATTAAATGCTGTTTTCCTCCACTTTTTCCCATCATGAACTTTTTCCCATTATGAAATATATTTTTAAAAAGATTATATTTAGAAATGTACTTAGTATTCTAATAGCCCTGACTATTTGGCATTCACACTGGTTGCAATTTTTTGCTGTTATAGATAATTCTGTAGTGAACATCCTTTAAGTTTTTGCTTTTTTACATAAATTCCTAGAAGCAAAAGTTTTGGTTCCAGGCCCTTGACACATGTAGTTGAATGTCCGGCAGGAAGGGAGACCCACTGTGGGCGTCTCCGGTAGGCCGGCACTGCCTTCCTTCTGCCTCACTCACGCTAGGTATTGTTAATTTCTAAATATTTGCCATTTTGAGAAGTGAAAAATACTCAGTTTCACTTTTTGTTTTTGATTGCCAGTGGGGTTGAACATTTGTCATGTTTATTGGCTATCTGAATTTCTTCTCTGATGAACTGCCTATTCATATGCATTCTTTAATTAGCACATTTTCTTTTTGTCATTAATCTGCAAGAATTTTTATTAGCAAGAATATTATTATCATTATTAATAAGACAACTGTGAAATGGTTAATATCATCAAGCATTAAAAACTTTTCCATGTGGGGAGGGGTGGGGAGAGTACATAGGGGGAGGTGAATATTTTTTAAAATCCTCTCCAAAGGATATGTTCATTGATTTCAGAGAGAGGGGAAGGGAGAGAGTGAGGGAGAAACATCCATGTGAAAGAGAAACATTGATTGCTTGCTTTCAGAAGGTGCCCTGACAGGCGATAGAACCTGCACTTAAGTATGTGCCCTAACTGGGCCAAGCCTGCAACGCCCTGGTGTACTGATGACGTTCCAACCAACTGAGCTACTGGGCCGGGGCAAGTGAAGTTTAAATCTGATAAAAAAAAATGTTTGTCACCAAACCTGACCCTGGAATTCTCATTTTAAATGGCTCCCCTTGTAGGCCCTGGCCAGGTAGCTCAGTTGGTTAGAGAGTTGGCCTGATAAGCCAAGGCCCAGGGTTTGATCCCTTGTAGGGCACATACAGGAATCAGCTAATGAATGCATAAATAGGTAGAAAAACAAATCAATGTTTTTTCCCCCCTCTATCTCTCTTCTTCTGTCTCCAAAATCAACTAAAAGAAAAAGGCTCCCCTTTTAACGCAAGAGCAATGACAGTGAAACTCCAGACATAAAATAATGAAAGGATGGCCTCTTGGGTTGAGTTCTGTGTCTATGCTAGGTAGTACCTTCCCAGTTAATCTGCTGCAGGACACCTGAGTAGCAAAGAGAATTCACTTAGGCACCTACCCATGTGGGCCCAGCCCTAGCAGGGCATTTTGCAGAGGTACTTGTTTGAATTAGAGACAACCAGTCAGTGGTCCCAAGACTGAGTTTCTGTGCGCCAGTTGGGAGTGAGCTGAGTGATTAAAAGGTCCCCCCAAAATGGGATCCAGCTCCACCCTCAGGGTGAGCAGGACTGAAGAGGATTAAGGAAACTACAACAGCACTCACTTCACCATTCCAAAGAGGCAGGGCCACATCCACCTTTTGATGTGGATGCCTGAGGGCTCCCTGAAGAGGCTGAGCACAGACTGTTAACTCTGGAATCTCCAGGGCAAGGAAACACCTCTATACACACTTGATGCAGCAGGAGAGAACATGGCCAGCCAGGTTGGGAGGGTGGAGGGTGAAGACTGGTGGGAGCCATACAACCATCTTGCACTTGGGGACCAACCCAGGTCACTAATTACAGGGCAGGTATTCAGGTCGGATGTTGCCATTCACATGGGCTGTGTCTGCCAAGGCATGTGTCCAGGCCACGACTGTTTAAAAATAGAACAGGAAGTCCGGAACAAAACAAAAGCTGGAGAGAAGGCTGCAGCCCAGGAGTGCAGGTTGGGAGAGAGGATTTATCTTGTGGGGAGGGCCTCGGAGATGAGAAGAGAAGCACCTGCTCCAGGCACAGAAAGACATCACAAACAGGTGATGGATGGAAGCCGCTGTCAGGTCACCTGTTGCGTTTCCACATTACATCCAGATTCCAGGATGAGCAGGACGGACACAGTGGTTACCAGGCCCATGGCCAATACCCACTAAAACAGATTTTTCTTTTCTTTTATAATCAGTAGTAGATGAGTGAAGGGAAGCTAAGGAAAGAGAAAAAGGAGCGGATGGGTAAGGAGAACGTTTGGTATATGGCCAGCTCGGCATTCATTCCCCAAGTCTCTTTCTTCCAATCACAGACCTTGCTTTTCCTTTAGGAACACCTTTCCCACACAGTCCATGAGGCCCCCATGGGGCGGACCATGCCCCACCTCTGGAAGGGCTTGAAAGGCCCTCTCTAGGGGACTTCAGTAGTTGATAAAGTCATTATCCCAGACATTTGTGTAAGGCCTTATAGGTTAAAGAGCTTCCATGTACCAAAAGCCTGGGGCTCTAGGGCTTTCTGGTTTCCTAAACTCATACACAATCCTGTCTCTTGGTTCACCAGGCTAGGAATCCAAAGACCCTCATGGCACTAACTGTACTCCAGAGAGGTAGCCTGGGGCTTCCTCTTAAGTTTGAGCAGGAGTAAGTACATTGGTCATGGACTTAGGTCTTTTCAGAAAGTACTATGTCTAGGAATGATCAGATTATGTTCTGGGTAAATACGATACCTATTTAAATTGGTGGTGCACCTGGAGCCCATGGTGGAAACAGGAAGAGTTCAGATTTGGCAGCTCCATAGCAGAGGACAGACTAAAACCTACCAATACAGAGAAAGCAATGACACAGGGATTGAGCACTGTCTTTGAAGTAGATTTCTGCTTTTCAGCAACCCATAGGAACAGCAAGAGCCACTGTACAAGGCCTGGCCACACCTACATTTGCAGACTGCGCTGACAGAAAGCTGAGGAAGGAAGCCCCTCTTTAGACATACCCCAAATTTTGGGTTCTTCCAAAACCTAGGGTGACTATAGAATCCCTTAAATGTCTTCTGACCTTCTAACTACCAAAGATATATTAAATTATATCTTAAGCCATAAGAAGCTTGGTGAGTGGGCTGGAATCTGGAACCTGGAAATTGCTTCTTGCTTCTTTAGTATGACTACTGCTTACAAAGCCTGACATCTTGATCTTGGTGCAGCCCTTGGGCCACAGTTACTTTTCTCAGCAGTTATCCTTAGTGCAGGTGTTTAACTCATTAGTATCTGTAGAGTGTAGACTTGAATGGGCGGAGCCAACACCCGCTCTCTTGTGATTTAGTAATTCAGGCACCTTTTTGTACGTCAAAGGAGCTGGTATCTTTTGGGCATCCACCAACAGTCCCAGGGCACTCTCCACCTGTCTGGCAGAATCAAGGCAAACCTTGGTAAGCCCTGAAAAGCTCCCAAGGGCATCCCTTCACTTGGGCCAAGATACTTGTTACACCTCCTTTGTATTTTCACCTCCTATGGTCTTTTTATTCCTTTAGACCTCAGGACATGGGAACATTTCCTTGGCTCCACACACACGGCTTCTCCGCCCCGGCTCTGAACCCACAGAAACTCTAGTGAGGAGACCCTTCACCCATCCAATGGCTCCAGCAGCAACGACCACAGAAACCCAATGCCAGACACTGCCACCGGGGTGCTGAACGGCAGGGTCAGGACAGTGGCTTCAGGTGGTGGAGGCTTTCCCACTCCATCTCTATGTCCAACTGGTCAGCTAACTTGGGCAGTCAGCTAGCTTGGGAAAGAAGGCACACAGAGATAGTCACAGGGTGACTGACGGGACATGGAAGTCACCTCAAATCTCTGACTCTGTTCATGTCCACCATGGCCTCCACTTCCCATGGGGGAAGCAGAAGGGGAGGAACTGAAGGCCCCACTCAAATAGATGTATGTGATGAGCAGAGGCCAATGAGGTGCCACACTGAGCTGCTGGCGCAGTCATTAATAAATGTACTCTGAAGCCACCAAACGGGTCTGCTGCAGGACAGCTGGAGAGCAGCTGTCTTTTCCTGTTGCATCCTGCTCTCTTATATAACGCATCTATCGTAGCCACTCCTGGAGGCCTCGCCATGTGGGGAAGAGGTCCTGTCCCAGAGCTGGGGGTAGGGGACAATGGGGACAGCACATGTGCTGGCCCTGACTTGGTGTCATTCTTTTGTAACATTGTTTTGCAAAAGCTGTGAACACCCTACACTAGAGGGGAAGATGATCCCAGAGGAAAACTTGGAAGAATTCCTGGGGCTGGCATGGCAGCTGTAGCCTACTGCTCTGGTCAGCTGGACAGAGTTCCGTCTTCCCTCTGCTGGCTGCTCATCTTGGGACAGTGTGGCTGGCTTTGGCCTTGCTGGGACTGCCTCTCTTAAATCCAGCTCTAACTAGTGCATTTTTGGGGAGGAAATCTCTCCGGCAAAACTCGTATCAGAGAAACTTACTATATTGAGAATAGGGTAGCTTAATCGATAATACAGTGGGGGTTTTCTCCTAAACCCCTACTTCTAGGCTTGTGTTCTCTTGGGAGGGACTGCTGTTTCCTTTTTGTAAGAGGTGTGTGTGTGTACATGCATCTGCCTGCACATACATTTGTGTTTCAAGGTGGGTCTACAATAAGAAGATACAGTACTACTTCCAATTCTTAGGCACTGAGGCTCCAGATCTGCTTGATATTCTCATTCTCTGGCTGTGTGACGCAGGTTAGATCATTTTATGATGGGGTCTCTGTGGAGCCGGGCCCTACGATGGCTCAAGATTAGACAAACCTGGGTTTGAGTCCTAATTCTGCCACTTGCTAGCTGTATTTCTCTGGGCAAGTTCCTTTATTCTCTGTGCCTCAGTTTCCACACCTACAGACTGGGACTAACAAGAGTCCCTATTGCAAAGCATTGCTGTGTTAACTAATAAGTTAACGTACACAAAGCACTTAGAAAATTTCCTAGCACGTAGTATGTATGCAATAAATATTTGGTATTATTTGTATTATTATTCAGCAAATACCAGATGGTATTATTATAAATAAAACGGGTGGGAAGTTGGACTGAATCATAACTCAGGTCTTTTGCAGCTCTAAAATCCCACAATTTTATGATACTATGGAAAACTCCATGAATCCTGAATTGATCCTTTGAAGAACACCACCAGCCAGAGGGAGAGAGGCCACAGGGAACCCAGGACTAGGCTGCTCACCCTGCTCCCAGACCCTGTATGTGCATTGCTTGGCAAAACCTGTATGTTTCAGGTTGGCACAAACTGGGATAGCCTGTGGCACTGCAGTCTCTTCCCTGTGAATGCAGTCAAGTAAGGAGGTCAAAACCCTTTTTGTTTTGCCCGTTTGTGAATTCTAGCTCCACCTCTGAGGTGCAGCTCTATTATGCTGGGATGTTTAGCTGGCTGCCAGGGTCAGAGCTAACAGGCTTCAAGTGTCCATGTGGCTGCTGAGACACTCGTTGGCACTTGACTTTGCTGCAAAGCTGGGAGAAACAGAGAAGGGATGCTCGCCGGAAAGGCTACAGTTTGTAACTGAAAGGCACTGCTAGATGTGGGCCTGAATCTTTCTTTGATGGAAACAGAATATTTGGTTTAAAGCCTCCTTTTTTTAAAAAACCCCAAAAGACGGTGTATTAGTTTTCGAGGACTGCTGTAACAAAGCACCACAACCCAGGTGGCTTGGAACAACAGACATTTATTCTTTCACAGCTGAGGAGGCCAGAAGTCTGCAACCATGCTGTTGGCAGGGCTGGTTCTTTCTGCAGGCTTTGAGGGGGAATTTGTTCCAGGCCTCTCCCAGCTCCTGGTGTCCCTGGCAATCCTTGCAGCTCTTTGGCTTGTGGCTGCATCACTCCAGTTTCTGCCTGCACGTGCACGTGGCCCTCTTCCCTGTGTGTGTCTAAACCGTTCCTTCCTCTTGATAAAGACAGTAGTCATTGGATGTAGGGCCCACCTTAATCCGATACAACCTCAACTCGGTGGTTTCTGCAGACCCTATTTCCAAATAAGGTCACATTCACAGGGAGACGGTGGGTGGAATTTTAGAATATTATTTTTTTAGGGGGCACGGTTCAACCCACTACACAGGACAAACAAGGTCCAGAATAGAACCGAGAGAAAAAAGCGAGAGTTAACTGTTTGACCACTGATAAAACAAGAGAAATCACCTCAGCTCTGAGAAAAGATATAAAACAATAGTAAGTGGGAGAGAGCAGACCTCTTCCATCTCTGCCCTCCCCACTTTGGAGTCAGTTGTGGCAAATTAGAGGACTATGGGGAGAGTAAAACCCCAATAATCAGTGTTCCAATGAAAGCTTAAACAAATCTGAATTCTCCCCTCCCCCACTCCCTCCTCAGCTGGTTCCATCTGTGACTTCCCAGAGTTGAGAGGTGGTGTGAGTAGAGCCCCCTCTGTAAGGAATATGCTCTTTGAATGTGAAGCACATACCTAGTTCTCATTAATCAGAATAGGGACATTGGGAGCAACTTTAATTTAATTTAATTTTTCCACTTCTGATTAAATAGCAGCACAGCAAGTTATTAGCTTTCACACATCCATCTGAACACCAAATCATCTAGGAAATAATTCCAGGAACACAAAGAAGGCTGTGAGAGTGAAGTGGGAAATGGTGCACATCTGGCAATCTGTAAGGATTGAATCTAGCGTTCACATTATTTTAGGATGGTTAACACATCCCCCATCCCTCAGGCAGCACAGAAATGCCTCATATGTCCCATAGCATGGTGAAGCCAATGTGGAGCTGAGAGTCTAAGGCGGTGGCTGACAGAGCCAGGTGTGAGCAAGCCCTGGACAGTAGCATGTCGTCCTCGCCTCTGCCTCCTCTGTGCTGGGCTTCCTGCTTGGCTTCCAACATGCACTCAACCAAACAGGAAGTGAAGGTTCAGAACACAGTGGTACCCCCTGCAGATGCATTCTGGGTATTTCAAGCCTGTCTGAATAACTGGATGGCAACAGGACATTCCAGTGCCCAGCTGCTGGAGGATGATCAGCCATGATTGCTGAATGGATGAACACATGAGGTTCCTACTCATTGGGAGGATGTGAGAGGCCATGAAGACTCTCACCTTGCATCTCCCATCTTGGTTCTTTCATGCTGTGGCCTGTCAGGCCCCTGTCAAGTAAGTAAGGCATTCTTGCAGATTCATACAACTGCTGCAGCATCTACTTAGAATTAGTGGCCTGGAGTGAGAGTGGTAGACCAATAGACCATATTGCCTTTCTTCTAATAATTTAATTATTAACATTTTAAAAGCACTTGAAATCATCACAGCATGAGGTTCTTTTAAATAACTCACAATGAGTCTCACCCCCTAGTTAGTATTCTCTAGAGAGAAACATTAAGACAAATTAACTACTAACAATCTGATTCTCTTCTATGTCCCACTTAGCCACATAATATGGAACATGATTTTTTCCTAGCTTGAGTATACTGATGGACCATTTGACTGCAGCTACTATAATTAAAATGTGTATCTTTATGACCCAGCCATTCCTGGAGAAACACTTGCATGTGTATAAGAATGCTCACTGCGGCGCTGCTGGTAACAGTAGCAGAAAGCAAGCCCACAGTTATAACCAAACATGTCCGTTCTACAAAGTGCATGGCTTCACTTTCGGTTCATGAGGCACAGGGCCATACAGAACTGAAAGATACCCAAGTTGAATGGATAGTCAAGTTGCAGAAGTTATGTATGATACCATTTATGTTAAAGCACACATAGCAATACGGGACATTTTCTATGGGTACATATATGTAGATTTAATGCAAGAAAATAGTATGCACTGACAAGTCCCAGATGAACAATGACCTGTGCCTCTGGGGAGGAACTAAGCTGGGGGTAGGATTAAAGGGGCCTTTAACATGCATTAATGTAATATTTATGTAATGTATGAATGATTTTTTTTAAACAAACAAGAAAATGACAAGAAGTATGTACTACAGTATGTTGTTTCTTATGGAGGAAGTTGTTCTCCGTGAATTCTTTTATCTAGCTGGAGATAAAATGTTATTAAAAAGTGTCCCCTAGGATCTCAGGAAGGAATGCAGACTCTGACAAGAAAATCTAATGGTATGACAAACCTATGAGACCACCTCCCTGCAGAAGGCAGGGGAAAATGCTGACCTGCGTAACTCTGCAAATGAGCAGAATCTGTAAGACTAAAGGAAAAGAGACCGCAGGTAAGCACTGCACTCCAGCTGATGAAGGCGTTCCCATGGGGGCATTGTTTAACAATTCTGATGCTGCTACGGGTGCAGACTGGAACTGAATAATGCAATGGACAGCACACGGTAAAAGCCGGGTTTCCTACTGCTGGAGTGGAAATTTACAGAGACGCACGGGGAGGAGGCTAGAACGATCTGATATGGCAACAGGTTCGAGTTGGAGACATCAGTGTGAACCCATGTTTACCTTAATACAGGTACAGATGCTTAATACAGAAATATGTATAGATCTGTATATATACATACATGGGTTAGCACTTACACATGGGTAAGTGCACACACACCTAAGTCCTTGCTCTGTCAGCTGAGAGGACCTACAAGCAACAACGTTCCAGTGGCAATGAGCATATCTCATGCTCAGGTATTGGTTTCTAATACCATTCTTCAATAAAAGGAACTTGGACTCACTGGAAAAATGGATGATTCTAGACAGGGACAAGATGTGTAAGATGAGCCTGAAGTATCTTGTAGTACCAGAAAGTAAGGCATAGCTAAAAAAAATAAAATAAAGGAGCCCTAAAATTGATGGGTATATGTCAAAAGAACTCAGAGCTAACTGGAAGAATTTCCAGTAGCAATAACAAGAACAATTTGAGTAAAAAAAAGAAAGTAGTATTGGATTAGAGTCCAAAATATAAAATAAAGATCCACAAGTCTGTACTGATATAAATAAATGATGGAAGAACAAATAAATGGGGAGGAAGACATATTTCTCTTTTAGAAGAATTCCAAATAATATAGGTAGACCTTCATCTTCAAGGAGGGAGAGAATAACTCCCCACTCCTAAGGTGTGGGCTGTGCACACCAACTTCCTTCCAAAGAGCACTGCTTAGGAAAAGGTGGGGGTAGAGAGTAGCTTTTTGGTGGAGGAACTTGACAGATGCAGCCTCAGCCAGGTGATCTGGGTCAGCATTGACACCAACAGTGGTGAACCACGCTGAAGGCATGGCAGCCTTGAAATGATGTGGGCAAAGTCACCTCTGTGGTGTTCACCCCCAAACCCATACAACAAGTCTAACCATGCCAAAAATATTAGACAAATTTCAACATAGGGCCTTCCTACAAATTTCCTGACCAGTAGTGCTCAAAACTGTCAAGGTCACAGAAAACAAGGAAAGTCTGAAAAACTGGCACAGCCAAGGGAAGCCTAAGAAGATGTGACAACTAAATGTAATGTGTTGTGCTGGAAGAGCTCCTGGAACAGTGAGCCGCTGGGTAAAGTGAGGAAATCTGGATGAACTACGGACTTCAGTTAATAATAAAGCATCAGGATCGGTTTGCTAATTGTGCCGAGTGTACTATACTAGTGTAAGATGTTACCAATAGGGGAAACTTCATGTGGGGCACTTGGCAGCTGCCTGTAACCTTCTGAAAGTTTCTGTAAATCTAAAACTGTCCTAAAATATAAAGTTTATTAAAAAGTGTCTCCTTAATTACATAAGTTTTTATTCCTTCTTAAAAAATAAAGTCAAAATCTAAGTACATATTTCACATTTACAAGGACAGATCATGAAACTTTCTTCCTTGAGGAGAGATTTAGGACTAGGAGGCACCAGCTATTAGGGACTACAGCTGAAAGGATTTTATAGTTTGATTTGGCAGCTTGGGGCAGTTGACCACTAAGGCCCTTGGAGCACTCAGTGATGGCTGCTGAGGTTTTGGCAGGCCAAGCGTGCAGCTGCCCTGAAATGGGCATTTGTAGGTCAATATTGAGGAAAATGGGGCCTATGTTGGGTGGGGGTAGGGTGGTCGTCAGCCCTGTGTGTAACTCGCAGTCTAACCTGTCTGCCCTGACTCATCCCAATAGCACCTGATTTCGAAGTGGGCAACAGGTGGTGAGAGCCAGAGCAGACAAGTCCTGGTGAGATCGCAGAATCTTTCCATCACCTGTAACTCTCTGCCTCATTTACTCCCTTCCAGTCACATTGGGCTCCTGGCTGTGCCGCAAACCTGCCAAGCATGGTCCTGCCTCAGGGCCTTTGCACTTGCCCCACCACTTCTTTTTGGTCTCTGCTCAAATGTCATGGGATCACAGAAGGTTTTGTGACTAAAATAGCAACTCCTACATCATCGCTTAAGTTTTCTTTCTCTGTATTAATATGTTGTCTGTTTAGTTGCTTATTATCTATCATCCCCAAATAGAAAGTGATTTTCATGAGAGCAGAGACTTTACCTTTTTGTTGTTGTTAGTGAACAACAATTGTATCAGCAATGCCTAGAACAGAATCTACTGCTTAGCAAGCACTCAATACTATCGGTTGAATGCATACATGAATAAATGAAAGATTTTTTACATCCCAGTATGGTGAATAATATGTGTTGATAAATAAGAGTAATTACATTCACACTGTATTTCTCAGTCTTTTATATTCTTTTTTTAATTCTCACCCGAGGATATGTTTATTGATTTTAGAGAGAGAGGAAGAGAGAAAGAGAAACATTGATGTGAGAGAGAAACATCAATGGGTTGTCTCCTGTGTACTCCCAGACCGGGGATCAAACAGACAACCTAGGTATGTGCTCTGCCTGGGAACTGAACCCACAGCCTTTTTGGTGTGAGGACAATGCTTCAACCAACCAAGCCACCTGGCTAGGGCTATCCTTTAAAGCTCAGAAAGTTACCTTTTTCATAAACTCTTATTTGTTTTGGTACAAAAATACATGCATACATAGTGAATTATTCATTAGAAATATTTATTAAGTGGGTCCTGTAGGTCAAAGCACTATGGTGGCCACCAGGGGTACAAAAGTGAGTAAGACTTTCCAATCTCCAGAAGCTCCATCCATCCATCCATCCATCCAACCATTTATCCACCTGGTCTTTCTGAGGCTCTCCTAAGTGCTAGACATGAATGTTTAAGTAGTATTTGGTGTGTCAGTTTGTCTTTCTCTCTGGATTGTTAACTCTCCTAATGGCAGAAAACTGAAGAACTTACTTGTAGCTATGCCAGTGACTAATATTTTGACCTGAACAATCCTTACACTCTGAGGATTCGTTTCCTCATCTGTAAACAAGGGTTTGAGGCTCCGGACATCCTGCTTCACAGTGCTGCTGGGAGCTTCAAGTGAGATGATCCAAAATAAATGTGTTCTCTACACTGTGAGTCCTAAACACATATAAAGGATTCTCAGTCAGTAAATGCTAAAGACAAGAATAAAACTCAAACAAACAAAACAAAAACCCAAACTCAACCCTTTCCTCAGACCACTTCTCAGTGAGTGGGCCTCACAGCTTGAGGTGGCTGCTACTGCTGGTGGGCCCAATCTGCCCTCCCTCGGAAATTCTATGGTTGGGAAAAGTCAGGACAGGCAGCCCGATTCCTGCCTAGGTGATCCTTTGTAGATTACGTAGGTCATCCATAACCTTTGATTAGTTTTGATTTGAGCATGCACCAGCTCTTCCTACCCTCGCCTCCCCTGTGCTGTTCTGAGTGTTAGCGGCCCTCAGGTCTCCTTTTACATTTTTAAAAACCTTGACTTGGCTGATTCTGGAGTTTCTTCTAAGATGGGGTTTCTGGTGAATGGTAGTGATTTTTGAATGAGGACATATAAACATCATTGACGAGGTAAGGTCCTCTTCCAAAGTCTAATCAAAGTGAATAAGCTGGATAAGTGCCAGGGGCGGTAGGGTGGGGAGGGTGGAGAATACAATATGAAGCAAAACAAGAGGAATATGGAGCAAAGAAAGAGAATACAACGCTGGCCAGGTGGCTCAGTTGGTTGGAGCATTGTCCTATACACCGAAAGGTTTCGGGTTCGATCCTTAGTCAGGCACATATGAGAAGCAACTAATTGACATTTCTCTCCAACATCAATGTTTCTTTCCTTTCCACCCCCTTCCTCCCTTTCTAAAATCAATGACACATCCTCAAGGATTAAAAAGAGAGTGAGCGAGCAAGAATACATGTGAGAATATCCTTCCTAGAGCCATGACTGGATTCCTCCATAAGCTCTGGAACTTTCTGGCTTCTGTATTTACACTCTCCCTGATGGGGTGCATGATATGGTCAATAGGAACTGAAACGGTGGAAGCTTTCAGCCAGAGCTAGCAAATTTATTCTATGGAAACAAAGACACTCCTCTCTGTGTTCTCACCTATAAGAGCTAAAATGGTTTCAAATAGAAGAAATTATTTTTCCTCATCCTCTTTCCTACTGGGTCCCTATGTCCTGGACCACAGCAACAACATCTATAGTAACAACGATGATATTGCTGGCAGCCTTTCATAGAGCACTGAGTCTGAGCCCGGGAGATGCTGACCATCATACAGACACTGCCAGCCACAGGCAGCATGGTCTGAACTGAGATGCCAGCCCTTCTTTCCCCCATTTATTTCAGGGTCCAGAGCCTTCTGTTAGTTGTGTGCTGACAGAAGCTCAACCCTACCAACTTGTGGTCTCTCCCTGTATTCTTTTCTCACGGAAAAACTTCTTCTTCTTCTTCTTTTAAAAAATCTTCACCACAAGACATTTTTTCATTGCTTTAAGGGAGAGAGAGAGAGAAAAACATCGATCGGCCACCTTCTTACATGTGCCCTGACTGGGAATCAAATCCATGTCCTGGGTATGTACCCTGACTGGAAATTGAACTCATGCCCTTTGTGTCTATGAGACAATGTTCCAACCTACTGAGCCACACCTTCCAGGGCCTTATGAAAAATTTCACACTTGTACAAAAAGAGAAAAGGATAAGGATCACACATGTACCCACAATCCAGTTTCAACAGTTAATGTCTTGCCAGTCCCATTTCATTTACTTTCACCACCAACTGTTTCTTTTAGGGAACATTGTAAAGCAAACACTTGACATTGTACCCCTTAGTATTCTTCATCTTTTCAGAGTCGCTGTTACGAACAGGGAATGGAGGGGGCATGGTGTATACAGGCACATAGTCTGCACTGTTCCTTTGTTAATTGACCAAACCTAAGCCAACAATCTACTCATTTGTTTACTTCTTATATTGTCTTTTGCTAAGAATTGTTCAAGTTGCCTTACTATTATTATTATTAAATAAAACAAGGGATAGAAACTAGATTTACACCTATGACTGAGGCTGAAGATAGACAATAAAACTAATATATACAGTTATCTTGGATTCTGAGGAGGATGGGTGGTCAGAAGGGACTCTAAGAGCCCCTAGTCAGGGAACCCCAACTAATGGAGAAAAGGGGTCCAGGACATCTCTTCCTCTTTGGAGGTTACAAAACTTTTTGACGGGGCTAACAGTGCTGTCCATGCTGGTGCCGAATATAAGGGAATGGACAAAGAGCAAAAGCTGAAGACATGGACTGGCTGTGTGCACACACTGCTAATTAATTATATATGTAACTGCTTACCTCGTGGGCTTAATTACCTTACAGCACAATAATGAACAGATCTGTTGTTAAAATCCTACTGGATTCCAGAGATTAAAATTCTCTGTGGGCTTTCCTGGCCTTCCTGTGTAGCAGGCTAGGTTACTGGCTCAGAACTTACAAATGAGGGGCCTTGCACCCCACTAGGTCTTTGGTCTCTGAAGAGAGGGCACTTGCAGCTTTGTGGAACCCTGTACAGCTCTGAGCTTGGCAGGTCTGTGGCAAATGACTGCTTCTTCTAGCTCTGAGCAAGTCAAAGGTTTGGCAGAAAGTCTCTCCTTGAGTTACTCTGCTGTGCTGGGATAGTTTGGAACCATAAACCAGGATTGTGGATTTATGTGACTTCCACTTTCCTTAAAGCGATGGTTGTAGGGGGCTTGAAAACATATCTAAGGCCTGGCCCTTGCCCAGACTAATGAAATTAGGATCTCTGGGAGGGGGGCCTGGTGCTACCTAGGTGATTCTTATGTGCTTCCAGGTGGAGACCTGTGGCCATAAAGCGAGAGTACGTCATGAACACCAAGGCTTGCTTTCTTCCCCATCTTTTTTTGTCAAGGTCACCTTTATCCTCAAAGCTTTCGACATAGAAGAGATGTGCTTTTTAGGTTTGAACATTCAGGTCATGCTGGCTTCAGGAAATGAATTGAGAGAAATTTTCATCTTATGCTATGGGCTAAAATAGTTTTAATAACAAAGGCTATACCTGGTTTTTGAAGACTAAATTGTATGCAGTTATAAGACCATGAAGGCCTTTTAAAAAGGGTAAAAAAGGGTGTAAAAATTTTCAAAAGTATTCTGTGGTTATTGGTCTATTCAGGTGTTCTACTTCTTCAGGGACATTTTGACAATTGATATTTTGCTAGGAAATTCTGTATTTTCTTTAGATTTTGGAATTTATTGCCATAAAATTTCACATATGATCAGCTTTTAAAATTTTTGTTCTTTTTTCAACTGGTAATTACTTATTTCCCATTCTAATGTTGCTTTTCAAATGTCCTCCACTGCAATAATGATGAGTAATGCTTACTGACCACTGGCCATGTGCTAGACACATGGTTTCAACTGCTTTACCTGCCTAACTCATTTAACCCTTCTGATAGTTCAATGAAGTAGGTACTCTTACTTTCATTTTTAATTTTTTAAATTTTTCAATTATAGTTTACATTCAGTATTAATCTGTTTTAGTTTCATATATACAGCATAGTGGTTAGAAAATTATGTACTTTACAGAGTGGTTCCCCTGCTAATTCAAGCACCTGCCTTGGCTCCATATGTGGTTATTACAATATATTGACTATATTCCTCATGCTGTAATTACATTTCTGTGACTCTTCTTTAACTACCAATTTGTACTTCTTAATCTTTTCGCCTTTTTCACCCACTCCCAAACTCTCCCCCCTCTGTCAAATGTCAGTCTGTTCTCTGAAGCAGGCACTCCAATGACACTCATGTTACAGATGAATTCCTCACCTTTGGGTGCATACGGAAGTTAAGCAATTTGTCACTAGGTCACACAGCAGTGTGCAGCTCTATACACTCCCTACTGTTGTGTGTGTGTGTATGGTTAGACAAAGCCCATCATTTGAGTGTATTACCCTAGTGGGAGACCTGGTTGGGTGGTCCAGCTGGTTGGAGCATTGACCCATACACCAAAAGTTTCTGCATCCAGTCCCTGCTTGGGGTGCATACAATATTTCTCTCTCTCTCTCTCTCTCTCTCTCTCTCTCTCTCTCTCTCTCTCCTCTCCCTCTCCTCCCTCTCTCTCATCAATATATATATCCTTGGGTGAGGATTAAAAAAATAAGGGGAAGGAAAAAGGAATAACAACTGTGTTAGAGCTGTGTGTTCTTGCTCAAAGCTCTTGGTGTATGGTCTTTTAAGAGTTATGTGGCTGGGAAGTGACAAGATTCCACTGGCTAAGAGTGGCCGAGAGGCTTGGAACTGTGAGCTCCAATGATTAGATGGATTCCATGTTATGTGACCCTTTCAGTGACCTGGCCCAAGGTCACTGTATTACCTTGAATGTTCACTCAGACTGTGAGAGAAGCTTGTATCAACCACAAGGTAGACATGAAGAGAAATGAAGAAAATAACTACAATTACTTAAAGGGGGGTGGTTCAACTCAGAGCAGCACCACAATGTGAAACTTTTGTATAAAAGGATGTAGTTAAAAGATCTTCTAGGACTGGCTCTCTATTGCTTCCAGAATAAAATTTGAACTCTTTAGTTTGGCCTTCAAGGATTTTCACCACCTGACATTCTAAATCCATCAGCTACTGCTCCCATCAGGCACCACTGAAGCATCAGTTACACTAAACTCTTGCTTCTATAGGTCCTTGTGTGGCTGCTTCTGTGCCTTTGCCCATGCTGTTCTCACCACCATTGATGCACTTGCTCCAACTCTGGAGGATTCAAATGTGGTGAATACATCAAGCTCTAGCATGTCACAATACTGTTTACAATTCTCTCCTCCTACAAGTAGGTAATACTAGCATTACACACAGTTTCCCATGTATGCCAGCATCTGGTATCTCATTTAACTTTTAAAACAACCCTAAGAATCATGTACTATTCTTATATGTGTTTTATAGTTGGGGAAACTGAGGCTCAGTCATTTATCCAAGGCTGCTGCTAGTAGCAGAGTTGGGAACACAAACGCAGGCAAATCTGGCTCCATGCTCTTAACCCCTCTGTACAGGACCTGTGCATTTTAGCAGGCATGACTTACAGTGACTTTCTCATTTATCTCACTTCCCTTATGGGACAGCAAGCTTCTCCAAGAGAGGCTGTGGGTCTGGATCTGGTGACCTTTGAACCAACTCAATAGATATGCCATAACTATTTAATTTTTTTTCTTTTATTGATATTAGAGAGAGGGGATGGGAGGGAGAAGAAGAGGGAAACATCAATGTGAGAATGAAAAATCAGTTGGTTGCCTTTTGCATGAGCCCTGACTGGGGGCCAAACCCACAATCCAGGCATGTGCCCTGCCTGGGAATTGGACCCACGACCTTTCAGTTTGTAGAACGATGCCCAACCCACTGAGCCACACCAGTCATGGCGATATGACATAAGTATTTGTTTATGGATAGAATTAAGCCAGAGCTGGCCATGGCATTGTTATCTTTATCAGGAACCTTGTAGAGAAAAACACAGTACCAGGTGGATAGGTTGGGAAGGGCAAGGGTAAAGAATTTGGAACCAAGGTCAATGCTGTCATGGTACTTTAAAATGGGTAGGGAGGCCAACTTTTGATAAATAACATAGTGGGAAATCACTGATGAAGAGAAAGCAAATGCAAATCCAGAGAGTGTAAACTGAGGTAGGAAAGAGAGATGCTGGCAGAGCCGTGGAAGTCTGTAGACTCCTGGGGACCAGAACTATACTTAGGGCCTTGCTACACAAAGTATAGTCTCTGGGCCAGCAAGGGGGGACCTGCTTATAATTCAGAATCTCTGGCCCCACCCCAAACCATGGAAGCATAATTTGCATTTCAACAAGGCTCTCAGGGGAGTCATGTGCATATTAAAGTTTGAGAAGCAACCGCAGAAATTGTAACTTAATTGGTTTGGGGTGGGGCCAGGGCATCCATATTTTTAAAAACCTTTTCAGGTAATCTCTCATACACTGGGGTCAGAATCATTGCTTCAGCCTTCCATGGAGACCTGTGGAATGAAAGATGGAGGTGGGCAGGGTCTGGAGAATCCCAGCTCTGCCACTGATAGCTATGTGACCTTGGGCATATCACTGAATGTCAAAGAAGAAAGATTAGATCAGTGGTTCACCAAATTCAGAATCAGAAAATACACATGTGGATGGAAAAGGGGTCACATACTCCCCTGACAAGGGTCAGGGGAGGCCTGCCAAACCCAGAGACCAAAGTCGTCACACAGGATGGTCTGAATGTAAAAATTCCTAACTAAAAGTGGGTCATGCTGAGTAGTCACTTCCTAGGCCTGTAGCTCCCTTGACAAACGACAGTCTTCAACTTTGAAATTATCTATTGTGTCTGTGCATCTAAGGTCATATATCTTTAAAACGTCAGAGTAATTTTCTGCTTCAGACCCCTGGAAGGCACACCTCCAGCACCACAACACAAGACCACACTATTATCTTGTTCCCCACATTCCAGCTCTATGGGCTGGAAATGTTAGCCATCCTATACCCGGCAAAGTAAAAAGTATGTATCTCTCCGTTTTACTTTTTATCCAATCTAAGAGATGTTCCCACAGTTTTTTCCTCCTACTTCCCTGTTGTACTACCAATGGATTCCCTGTAACCTTCCTCACATCTCCTCCTTTTATTCTAATGTATAAAATAAGCTGCAAAACTGCCATTCTCCAGAGCATTTTCTCAATGCATTGAGATTTTGCTTTCCAGCAACTGCCATCATTTAGGATCACAACACTTTTTCTCAGGCTAGATGTTCTTTCATTGACAACATTCTTGGATCAAGGGAATTTTAATTCCCAGGGCTGGGCCTAAGGATTCAGCATTTTAAACAAGTTTCTTAGGGAATCCACATGATGACTTTTTCAGGACCAGAAAGCCAGGATCTGTAAGCTTTGCCTAGTAGATGGCATACAGCTCCAGGATGACCAGTCTAGCTCATGAAGGACCCAACGGATGACTGATCACAACATGTGGAACTACAACAAAGGGGCATTGGTTAGGGAAGCTGGAAGTGAGAAAAAGGGGTTAGTGGAAGTCCCCAGACTCAGGCTGAGGGTTATCAATTAATACAGAAGCATTGTGCACCATAGCTTATGGACCAGAGTTTTTAACACAAAAAACATATCAGAATTACCTGGACCAATACCCAGGTCCTACTCCCGGAGTTGTTAGACCTCTAACCCAAAGCTCCCCAAGTGTTTAGAACAGGGATCCCCAACCTTTTAGGCACCAGGTACTGGTTTCGTAGAGGGGGGTGGAGAGACAGGAGGTGGAGCTCAGGTCATAGGTGAGCCAAGCTTCACTCGCTTGCCCGCCACACACCTCCTACTATGTGGCCCAGTTCCTAATAGGCGACAGACCAGTACCCTCTGTCCAGGGTTTGGGAAAAATGCAGGCCAGATGGAAAAATCACAAAGAATTAAAGAGGCGGGGTCACATAACAAAAAATGTGGGCTTTGGAGTCCTTTAATTTCTTTGAGGTTTCCTATCTGTGCAATGGGGATATTAACATACACCTTAGAGGCTAGTTGTGAAGACTAAATAAGATAAATCACATGTACCTCTGATCTAGTCAAAAGTCACTTCACTGTGAACCCAGCTTCCTCAGTGGACCTATGAGAACACTAAACCCCAGAATGGCAGGTCCCAGTCCACACAGCACACTGGAGATGACACTGAGCTCCAGTTGCTAATTCTACCACACTGTGGGGGTCTCCTCTGGATACAAGAAAAGAGCACAGAGAAAAGTCAAATGACTCTAAATGGCTACCTTCCTCCTTTCCACACTGAACTTCAGCCAGTGGAGAGTCCCTCACACAATATTAATCCTTAATTTTCTATTATTTATCTGTTTTTTCATACATTCCCTGACCGGGACCAAACCTGCAACCCAGGCATGTGCCCTGACCAGGAATCAAACCAGTGATTTTTGCGGGACAACACCAAACCAGCTGAGCCACACTGGTCAGGGCAAAAGCCTTAGTTTTCTTTGCTTGAGAACCAGATCATACCCCTCCCTACAACATTGTACGAACTTGGCTTCCAACATGTTGCTGATGGTGTTTGATTTTAACCCATTTGAGCTTGATGTTCTTTTCCAATGGTAGTATTGGGAATGAAATAAATGCCTCCATGTTGAAAATGCAGTTGGAGAATGAGTTTTTACCCAGTGTGTGGAAAGTGAGCGGGAATGGGAGGTGAAGAATAACAGACCAGGTAGTTGGACGGTGGTTTCAGCAAGTCGGACATGCGGGATTGAGCTGGGGCTGTGAGCATTATAGGTTGAATTGTGTCCTGCTAAAAGATGCTGAAGGCCTAATCCTCAGTACTTGTGAATGTGACCTTATTTGGAAACAGAGTCTTTGTAAACCAAATTAAGACAAGGCCATTAGGGTGGGCCCTATCTAATATAACTGTGTCCTGGTAAAAGGTGAATTTGGACACAGAGCCAGATACACACAGGGGAGAACACCATGTGAAGATGAAGGCAGAGACTGGGTGATGAATCTATAAGCCAAGAAAGGTCAAGACTGCCAGCAACTAGGGGAAGCCAGTGAGAGGTCTGGGACACATTCTTCCCCACAGCCCTCAGAAGGGGCCAACCTGTACGACACCTTGATCTCAGACATCCAGCTTCCAGAACTGTGTGATAATAAATTTGCATTGTGGTATTTAGTTATAGCACCCCTAAGAAGCTAACACAGTAAATGTCAGATCCTTGTTCAAAGAACACACTGTCATGCACGGAGGCAAAGAGACCAAATGTATCCCCTGAAGAGCCAGAACTGCAGAAGAGTGAGCGTGTTCTGCCGCACGTATGACTCTTCACCTGCGGTTGCGATGCCAAGCTTTATCTGGTGCAGGGATCTAGCCTTGAAATACAGCGTGTGTTTTAAGTTTAAGATTACTAGCCTCTTTGTTGATGTTTTCAAATATGAGCAAAACCCAGTGGCAATTTCCTCACTGATCTTCTCATCAGTAGAGTAGGTAATAACTCTTACATCATGCTTATTATGCCAGGCTTTTCTAAGTGTCTTATGTACATGAATTTATTTTATTTTCACAACAACCTTATCCTGTAGGGACTATGATTATGCCCATTTTACACATGAGAAGACTGAGGCACAGGGAGATAAAGTAACTTCCCCAAGGATACAGAACTAGAAACACTGCAGTTGGGATGTGGACCCAGGCAATAAGGGCCGAGGGGCCCTGCCCTTAAATACTACAAAAAATGGTTGCCACTTGCTGAGGCTCTACCCTGGGCAAGGTGCTATTCTAAAGACTTACATTCTGACCCATTTCACATTCACAACCATTTATCTAAGCTCTCAGATGCTTATTTTTCTATATTCATACTTCCAGCAAAGCTATTTTACTTTGAAGGAAAAAAGGCCTCACAATTCCCATACACATACACACGGTTTGGCTCCCCCAACAAAACAAGCCATAGGCTAGTGACCCTACAGCTGCCCCTAAGTGGATATCTTCCAGGGTCTGCTGCCTGTCCCTGCCTCTCTCAACACAGCCGTGTCCACCCCTGCTTTCAGCCCCAGTTATAATTATGAAGTGAATGCTTCTTCGGGGAAAGCCAGACCTTTTAAGGTCTAACTCATTGCTTTCCAAAGTAGGATTTGATGGATCATTTTACTTTCCTTGTCAGAGTCGAGTGGGACTTGACTTCCCAATCTTTGTATGTGATTAACATTTTGGTATGAAATAATAACTTCCTTTTACTGAGGGGATCACAGAGGGAAGAGGAGGAGCAGGAGAGTGATGTGGAGGAGGAGAAGCTGAGCAGCAAATGGGGGGAGGGGGAAGAAAACCAAGGATGACTCCATATCTGTGTCAGGAACTGGGGCCAGGTACTAAGCACGCTGATCTCACTGCTGGAAAATCCCAGATGTTAGGGAGCCTGCTGCACAGAGCTGGGCTCGAACCTGGTACTCCCACTGCTGCTCCTGAGAGTCTGGGTGGCAGTGGGGACAGTGGTCCTGTTCAGCAGTCCTGACAAGAAGGGAGTCTTCCCAAGGACAATCCTCAACTGGGTAAGGAGGTGATGGTCAGCATCACATCTGCAAAGTCTACAAGGTGATCTTCTCTCCGGGGTTCTATGTGCCCCTCAGGGCAATACTGAGAAGGTAGCTATGATTGTTGAGAAGTTGTTTCCCTTTAGAGGTTGATGGCTGTGCCGTCACACAACTGTGGCGCAGTAGCCAGGTAGGTGATGCCCACACGTATGGACATGGACCCTCCGACTGTCCCTCCCTCAAAGCTAACGATGCCAGATGTGGCAAAGCTTCCTTTCAGAGCCAGCCAGCATGACC
This sequence comes from Phyllostomus hastatus, assembly GCF_019186645.2. Lineage (NCBI taxonomy): Eukaryota > Metazoa > Chordata > Mammalia > Chiroptera > Phyllostomidae > Phyllostomus > Phyllostomus hastatus. The sequence continues at coordinate 47,642,561 of NW_025334041.1, forward strand.
CCCCAGTGTCACTGGTTCTCTTCAAATCTGTTTGGTAACTTATGAGGAAATAGATCTTTCCACCTCAGTAACAACAAAATTGGTCTTTGCATCTGTGAAAATTACATTCTAGATGACAGCAATCCTGAACGTTAATCAAGTATCAGTCACTGATATGAATGGAAAATCGAGCTGGAGTCTTTATTCAAGCCTTGTTTTGAGCAAAGCAAAGCAAGGGCTGATTGTGGAGAAAACTGGCTAACAGGTTTGAAATAGCTCAGTCGAGTAGAAAGAGTGTGAGCTTCGGGGCTGTGGACTGGTCAATCCTTGGCTCTGCCTCTGCCTCTAGACACATGTGCTCTAGGCCTCAGTTTTCCCATTTGTTAAACATTGTCCCCCTCAGATCATTGAGAGAATGCATGTAAAGTATGTAGCCCATGCAGGCTCTACCCACAATGCATGATTTATATTAGACACACTTGAAACACAATTGGGGAGGATAGATCTACTGGGGAGAGGGTCCCTTTTCTTGCCAAATATTAGCTCTGAACGTATTTAACATGTGCTGTGTCCAAGCCAGGTGAATAAACGTTCTCGTTCACTTCCCACTCAAGTTTCTGAGCTGTCTGGTTCCCATGCAAAGGGCTCTCTTTCCGTACTCAGCAGCACCGTCCTGCCTTCCCTCGTCCTTGTCTCAACCACACAGGGTCAGGTCTCACCCCCTGCAAAGAGCCTTCCACACCAAAAATACAAAAGTTGAATCTAATCACGAGGAAACTTCAGGTAAACTAAATTTGGGGATGTTTTACAAAATGCATGGCTTGTCCTTTTCCCAAGTGTCAAGGCTGTGAACAGTAGCCTGAAGCACAGTCCTGATTAGAAGAGACTGAAGAGACATGACAACTAGATGCGACATGCAATATCCGGTTTGTAAACTTTGTTTGCTATTCAGGGTAATGGGCAAGATTTGAATAAGGTCTGCCTCAGTGCTATTTTCTGGTTTTTATAATACTACTATAGTTACATAAGAGAATATCTTTGTTTTAAGGAAATACACACTAAAATATTTAGGGGTAAAGGGACATAGTATTTGCAATATACTCTCAGTTCAAAATGTATATACAGTATAATACATAAAAAATTACCTCCCTCCCCCCACACCCCAGAAAGCACTACACAATTAGTCGCACTATCTCCCCTTCACTTTGCGAATGTCCTTGTAATGATTTTTTTAAATGTGAATGGTGAATAGGAGTTCAGAGACCACCTAATTCACACCCTCCTGGGTGCGGTGAGCAGGCCCAGAGGGGCCTTGGGCTCCTTGTCACACAGCTGACTGCCTGCAAGGGCCTGGATTCCTGGTCCTGACCTGCAGTCCGGTGCTCTTTCTTCCTCACAGTGTGACCACACAAAGCATTTGGCTGCCGAGGAGTGACAACTGTGACAGAACATTGATCCCCTTGGCCTTAGGGGACAATGGATAGGACCTGTCAGGAGGCCGGGGAGGCCTTGGTGTCAGTGTCCTTTTCACCTTTACTCCAGAGGGACATGGGGTGAGAAGGTTGGGCAGCTGCTCTCATCACGTCTGTTCCCAGGGCTCTAAGGAACACCTATGTGCTAATAAGTCTGCTTTGTTTCTCTGTCCCTGACCTCTGTCTGAAGTCCATTCTCCTGAATCCATCTGCCAACTCTTGCCCATTGAACGGCTCCTTTAATGTAAAATGTCCAGAACCAAATGCTAGATTTCTCCCCTCTCCTGCCTTTCCTTATCTTAATCCAGCACTGCAGTTCACTGGTTCAATCCAAAACCTAAGAGCACCCTGGCCTCCTGTTTTTTCCCATCTCCCAGCCAAACCACCAGCACATCCCACTGGCCAGACCTTCCCAACATATCAAGAACCTGCTTCTCTAGTGCCATCCCGGCCTGATCCAGGCTGCCGTGACTTCTTGCCTGGACTTCCACACACACCTTCCGATGGTGTCCTGCTCCCACCATCCCCCTTCCCATCATGTGTTCCCTACTCAGCAGCCAGAGTGAGCCTGTCTCTCCCCAGTTCTTAACTGCCCTGGACTTCTGTCTCACTTAAAATAAAGCCTAAATCTTTGCAAGGGTTTACTGGATGGGCTTCCCTCCTCCTTTCTCATCATTCGTCACCCTGAACCTCCAGGTGCCCCGCCCCTACATTGTCCTAGGAGCACAAGATCGGTGGGGCATGCTCCAGTCAGGAGCATGCTGCTCTTTCACCTGCTGCTCTCCCTGCCCACAGGGCCCTGCCAAGGCCACTCCCTGACTTCACTCTGGCCCCTTTGGATGGGCCTTCTCCATCTTGCTACTGTGAGGGAGCACTCCCTGAACCCCTCCATTGACATCTGCCAGCGTATGCAACATATGCTTTTTACTCGTTCACAGTCTCCATTCCCCACTAAGTTCCTGGTGGGTGGGAATCTATTTGGTTTACTTTGTACTCCAGCCACTGCTTGGCACATAGTAGGAACTCAATATATATTGGTTAAAGCAAGGAATGAATGCACTGTTAAGTTGAAAAAGCAAGGAGCAAAACAGTGTATATCACACACACCCATTTATTTCAAAAGAAATAAACACATCTACACTTACCTATCTTTGGCAGCATTTAACAGCTGTGGCCTCTGGGCGGCTGAACAGGTGGCCGGGGGCAAGGGTGCAGGGACACTTGCCAGTGCAGGCCCTTTTGGAGCCTTTTGAGTTTTTCTATGGGTACATGCATTACTGTTTGATGAATACATACATCAAATTGTTATGTTGTACACCTAAAACAACTACAATGTTAGATGTCAAGAACATCTTAAAAAAGCCGCCCCCCAAGTGTTGTAAGGTGCTCTGCCACCAGCATGTGAAAACACACATGTGTTACAAGTATGACATCATGATACACAAATGTCATACATACAGTACATGATTTTTAAAATTATATTTTATTGTTTATGCTACTACAGTTGTCCCAATTTTTCTCCCTTTGCCCCTCTCCCCTCAGCCCTTCCCACTCCCTCAGGCAATCCCCACACCATTGTTCATGTCCATGGGTCCTGCATATATGTTCTTTGGCTACTCCATTCCCTAGGCTGTACTTTACATGCCTGTGACTATTCTGTAACTACATATTTGTACTTCTTAATCCCTTCACCTTTTTCACCCATCCCCCTAGTGCCCCTCCCATCTGGCAGCCATCAGAATGTTCTTGGTATCTATGATTCAGTTTCTGTTCTGCTTGCTCATTTTGTTTTTTAGACTCAATTGTTGAAAGATGCATTTATGACCATTTTATTGTTCCTATGTTTTATCTTTTTAAAAATATTACTTATTTATTTTGGGGAGGGGATGAGAGGGAGAATGAGAGGGGGCGAAACATAGATCAGTTCTGGACACTGAACCCACAACCTGACAAGGGACTGAACCTGCAGCCCAGGCATGTGTCCTGACTGGGAATGGAGCTGGGGGCCTTTCACTGTGGGGGTCAACACCCAACCCACTGAGCCACACTGGTCAGGGCCCTCTTCTTTTTCTTCTTCTTCAATAAGACCCTTTAACATTTCATATAAAACTACCTTAGTTTTTTCTTGACTGGGAAGCTCTTTACTTATCCTTCAATTCTAAATGAGAGTATAATTTAAAATATGTATAGTACTCTGTATAGCAAACAATTTAAGGTATGATTTTTAAAAACTTGAAACCATTCAGTGCAGCATTTTCCTTCATTTATCGTAACCCAGGCTAAAAGATTTTACATCTTGTGCCTATAGTCAGAGTTTTCAACATCTTACATGCAGAAGTTCCTTAGACACCTAAATAAAAAGTTCCTGAAAGGAGGACTAAGAAGGCAAATCAGCTTTAAGGCTTACTTGTAGGTAAAAGGGAAAAAAATATATATCTATTCAAAACACATAAACACATTTATATCCAACCTGTTAATGTTGCTGGCCATCCATAATCCTGATAATAAATAATTATGAGAAGACAGTCATGGCAGGCTTAGTTTGCATTTGTGAGAAGGGGCAAGGGACTCTGGTGGAATGCTTGTCTTGGACTTGGAACATCTGGGAGAGTGCCCAGCTCTGTCTCTCCCAGAGTGACTCTGGGCATGGCCTCAGTAGGTCTCACGTTTCTCTGCTGTAACAAGGGGTGCAGAGGTTGAGTCTGTCATCTTAGAGGTCTCTTTCCAGCTCCAGTATTCTGTAGTTCTATTTTGAGTAGATGTTACCTGTTGGCTGGCTCACACAAATGGACAGGTGCTATGCCTCTAAGGATCCATGTAGATGGAACACTGATGTTGGAGACAGTGACCCAGCTACATGTCCTCCAGGCCACCTGAACCTGAGTATGACTGAGCCGGAAACCTGAGGCTCACCCTCCTGCTTCCCAAGGCTGCTCCTCAATCCTGGGGCTTGGGCTTTAGCACCCTGGGCCTCTGCCAACTTTTATGAGCCAAGTGAAACACTCTGGGAGCTGCTACATATGAGCTGAGCAAAGCATCTCAGAGCCAGGTGTGGACAGGGCTGCCTCTGTGTCCCTAGAGCTGAGCCCACCCTGGAGATGAAGAACAGCAGGTGGCTTCATGAGCCAGCAGGACAGTGAACTCCCTTTTCCTGAAAAAATACTGGAAGGAAAAACTGAAGAAGTGCTCTCATCCTGTTTTGGGGAGGGCCCTCTGTCAGGGAGGGGTGTGGGTGGGGGGAGGTGATTCACAGACCTCGATTCTCAGATTATCTGCATGAGAAGAAAGGAAGTGGCACAGAATTGGCCTCTCACTTTGGAATGCTCCACATTATTGTTTTCCTTATTAGATTTGTCTTGTTAACTGTTTTAGAGTGAATTATGTTAAGATCGCTGTGCATTCCCTCTGCACATGCCAGCAAATTGGTGGATGTGTGGGAGTGTGTTGAGTTCCAGAGGGAATTCCCTGTGGAAATTCCACAAGGATTCTCTCTGGATAGTCCTCAAAATTGAGGTTAGGGTTTGGTTACAGGATGGGTGAGTAAAAAAGGGTAAAATAAAAATACTGTAAGCCAAACAAGAATGAGAAATAAAATGTGTCTTTCAGAAGAAGTTTGATGATGCCTATGGTTTAGTTTTCTTAACTGAAGCTTTTCAGCCTAAATCTGTCCTTACTGTGAAAGCTCAAGAGTTCCAGGGTTTGGAGTTGTCTTTGTGGGGGGAGAGAGGAAGGGGAAGGAGGTACACAAAGTCCTCGCACTCAGAAAACAGCCACTAACAGAGGTTGTAGAAACTGTTACTGGATGTTAAAGCAGATATTTGGGCTGGTGGATTTAAATCGAGGGATCTTCAGCATCAATCACTTGAGGGCAGAGCCTGTCATTCTCATTTCAAAAATCCCAGAGAAGACTGTAATTCAAACCAATTCTCTGTCATTCCCCTGAGCCCCTTTCCCCTCAGGTCCAACCCCTCTGTTGAGGGCAACTGTAGGAACTGTCCTGGACACTTCTTGCTTATAAAAATGAATCAGCCTGTGAAGTATCTCCCTGCACGATACTTACAAAATCTTAATGTACCTACAACAGCTGTGCCCCATAGGAACCTACTAGGCCTTCAAATGGGACAACTGGGGCCTTAACTTCCTGTCTTCCCCCTTCCTTCTTTCCTTCCTCCGTCCCTTCCTTTCCCTTCTCTTCCCTTTCCTTTTCCTACTCAAATGCACTCCACAACAGTGTGTATAGACTGAAGGTACTTTAGAGAGAAGTTGGTTTGAAAAGTCTGTCTTGAAACCAAAGGAAGGTAAAGTCCCCACTTCCAGTGCCTGTTCTGTCATTTACTTAGTCTGCATTTCAAACAACATATTTGTGAGCAGGTAAATATGATAATTTTATATTTAGTGGCCCTGGCTGATGTAGCTCAGTGGATTGAGTGTGGGCCTGTGAACCAAAAGGTCGCCAGTTTGATTCCTGGTTGGGGCACATGCCCAGGTTGTGGGCCAGGTCCCCAGTATGGGGCACATGAGAGGCAGCCACACGTTGATGTTTCTCTCTCCCTTTCTTTCTCCTTCCCTTCCCTTCTCTCTGAAAATAAATAAATAAAATATTTTTTAAACATTTTATATTTAAATATGTAGTTTAAAAAATGTTACTTTTATCAGTCTTCTCAAAATCTGTAAGCCCCTCCTGAAACTAAAGCCCTAAGTCTTTGAAAGTGAATTTTCTTAATATCGCTAGCTATCAGAGAGATGCAAATTAAAACCACAATGAGATACCACTTCACACCAGACAGAATGGCCATCATAAACAAAGCAACAAACAACAAGTGTTAGAGAGGTTGTGGAGAAAAGGGGACCCTAGTGCACTGCTGGTGGGACTGCAGACTGGTACAACCATTATGGAAAGCAGTATGGAAGTTCCTCAGAAAACTAAAAATGGATCTGCCTTTTGATCCTGCAATTCCACTGCTGGGACTCTATCCTAAGAATACTAAAACACCAATTCAAAAGAACCTATGCATCCCAATGTTCATAGCAGCACAATTTACAATAGCTAGATGCTGGAAGCAACCAAGATGCCCATCAGTAAATGAATGGATCAAAAAACTATGGTACATTTACACAATGGAATTCTATGCAGCAGAAAGAAAGAAGGAGCTCCTACCCTTTGCAACAGAGTGGATGGAGCTGGAAAACATTATGCTTAGCGAAACAAGCCAGGCAGTGAAAGACAAATACCATATGATCTCACCTTTAACAGGAACCTAAACAACAAAACAAAGAAACAAGCAAAAATATAACCAAAGACACTGAAATAGAGGACAGGCTGACGGTGACCGGAGGGGAGAGAAGAGGGAATTTAAGGGGACAGTGGGAAGGGTTCACAGGAACAAACTTAAAGGACACATGGTCATAAACTAAGGGGAGGGTGGTAATGGGAGGGAAGTGGGGAGGGTGGGAGGGGAGGCTGGATTGGGAGTAAAAAGGAGAAAACTGTATTTGAACAATGATTAAAATTAAAAAAAAAAAGAAAGTGAATTTTCTTTTTCTCAGTTTGCCATTCAAAGCTTTCCATGGCCTAGGTTCACTGTGATCTTCCTAACTGGCCCCTCACACCCCCCTCAACCCATTCCTATGGCTGGTTGCTTCAGAGTTTCAAATTTGCTAATGATAGAATAACTGCACAGGATTATACCATTAGGGTTATGGATGGATTTTAATGACTCCCCAGTTGCTGAACATTTTTCTGTTCCCCTTTGACTTTTTCCTGGAATGGTCCAAAAAAGCATTTAGTCCTGTGGTTCTCAGCTTTGGCCAGTCATTAGAACATGGAATTATGGGGAAGTGGAGGGTGAGAGGTAGATTCTTTATTTTTAAAGTTGATGCATAAGACACATACAGGAAAGGGCACAAATCACAAGTGTGCTAACGGATGACATTGGGCACACAAAATACTCCCTGTCACCAGCACCCAGATCAAGGCAGAATATTACCAGCACCCTAGAAAGGCTGAGGTAAAGGAGGCTTTTAAAAAATTCTCACTTTCTCAATCCTTTGAAATTCTGATTCCTAGATCTGAGGTGATGAAGCCCAGGAATTTGCATTTTTAAGATTCTCCCTAGGGATTTCCCAAACACTGCCAGATTTAAGAGACCAGGAAATCTACCAAAGACTTTCAAATTGCCCATAGGTGGCAATTTGGGGTAGGGTGGGGGTGGAGACAGAGAGCTGTCAGACCTGCTTTCCCCTTCATTCAGAGCTTTTTGTATCTTTTTGTTATACTGGGCTACCTACCATCTCTTGCTCCACAATTCTGAAAATGCCCTGTATCAGTCAGGGTTCAAATATAGAAGCAGAACTACAAGGATAGGCACGGATACATACATATATATATGTCTATGTACTCTGTGTGTGTGTGTGTGTGTATAATATATGTCTATAACAGGTATTTGACCTTTTGCAACAGTAATTGCTGGTTAAATAGCCTCTATAAAGCCGCTGTTTTTGCATCTGGAGTGGAGTCCATGGGACAGACAGCAGAGATTTGGGAAGGAAAGAATGGAAAAGGGAGAAGACCAAGAACAACCTGGAACTTACAAGCCTTAATTGGGACCCCACAAGAAAGGACTGAAACTCGTGTCAGGTCTTGTTACCTTTGACCTTGATGGTATGGACATCATCCAGAAGCCTGGGACCTTCATCAGGGAGCTAAGCCCACAGATGTGGCCCAGGAGTCAGAATACCCCACAGGGGATCCAGGGAAAGGTGGAGCAACTGCAGCTTTGGCCGCTGCCTCATGCCAGTGAGGTGAGCCAGCAGACAGGTGACAATGCCCTTGTTGCAAAATGGCTGCTGCTTCCTTTGTGCTCTCCAGAGGATCTGAGAATCTCTTTGCAGCCCCACCCCAATCAGAAACCCAAAGGACAGGGGATTCTGGGAACTGTAGTTCAGCCTAGTCAGGTCAACAGGTGAGAAAGCCACCATCACCCATCTGACATCAGGCCCGGCATCAGGATATGTGAAAGCTTCCTTGTTCACCCTATTGTGCAATGGATGCTGAGTAACACTGGCTGTCAACCTTAGTACTATCCTCAACCCAGGGCCTAAGAATATAAATTCTGTTCTGTTTTTGCCCCAAGAGGACCATAACTAGATCTGATTATTTTTACAAAGTCCCTTAAATGTTTTTTTCACTATCCTGCTTTCCTCCATCTGCTTGTCCTCTCTTTGCAAACTGAACCACAACCCTCATACAGTCCTCAGCACAGCAGCTGTGCCTTGAATGGAGTCATTGCTGGTTATCCTCCCGGTGTAAGTGGATGAGGAGCACAGTGGGCAGACTGAGATCATACTAATGCCATCAAACTTACAGTGAACTCAGGACTTGGACTTTTTCACTACTAAGCTTCTAAATAAAGCATCTCTTCCTCCTAGGCATAGACTAATTAAAAGACTAGCATGCACGCAAAGCGGTCAGTGAACACTTAACTGCCACAATACAAGCAAGAGTTGGCAAGAGCCAGTGCTATGGACTCTCAGGTGGCTGAGTTGCCTGCCATTGCTGGTCATTCTCAAGGATGCTAAAAGAGAAGGCTGAGAGGGGCCATTAGAGGAGAGGAAATGGGAAAAGAGCTGGGGGCCAGAAAGAGCTCAGGTTCAAGTTCCACTGCTGCCACTAACTAGCTATGGGGCTTGGGAAAGTCAGCTAATGTTTCTAAGTCTCAGTATTAGCCCTACCTCCTGTACAGAGTCATTGAGAGCATCAAGAAAGAGAAGAAATGTGAAAAAGTTTTGGGGGAAGAAAGTCTAAAATCATGGACATATCTGTGTGCAAGGAAGTAGTATTAGCTCTGTCACAGACCACACTCGTGTACGGAAATGGTTATCTATATTGTGGATTATTTAGGCCCCTTGCTTTCCTTTTCCTATCTATGTGGTTATTTCTAATGAGATCTGCCGAAATGTGCGACAGGCACAATTGTTTAGTCTTTGGGATTTTCTTTGGCTATTTTTTCAAAGATTTTATTTACTTATTTTTAGAGAGAAGAAGGGAGGAAGAGAGGGAGAGAAACATCAATGTGTGGTTGCTTCTCAAGCATCTCCTACTGGGGACCTGGCCCACAACCCAGGCACGTGGCCTACACTGGGAATCATAGAACTGGCAACCCTTTGGTTCCCTGACTAGCAAACAATCCACTGAGCCACATAAGCCAGGGTGGCTTTCTATTATTTTTTATAGTCTCCCTCTTCTCCCCATTACAGCAGACAATTGAAGACTGCTGAGACCCTGTTCTAAACTCCCTAAATAAATTTACATAGAGGGAACCTTTCTCTTTTTTTTTTAATAATTATTAAGCTTTATTTATTTATTTATTTATTTATTTATTTATTTAAAGATTTTATTTATTTATTTTTAGAGTGGGAAGGGAGGGAGGTAGAGAGAGAAACATCAATGTGTGGTTGCTGGGGGTTATAGCCTGCAACCCAGGCATGTACCCTGGCTGGGAATCGAACCTGCAACACTTTGGTTCGCAGCCCAAGCTCAATCCACTGAGCTACGCCAGCTAGGGTTGGAACCTTTCTAAGAAACAACAGCAACAAAAGAATCTTTCTTTGCAAGTCTGGGAATAAAACCAGGAAGAGATCAGGCAGTGCTGCAATATGTGTATTGTTTAAAGTAGTTTTCTGTGCCTGAACTAGATTTTAAGCTTCTTGAAAGCAATGCTGGCTCTTGATTCCCCTTTATTTGGATCTCCCAACACTGCCACCCTCTTTTGGGTTGTGCCCCCACTCCAGGTTTCCAGAGTCCTGTTCTTGCTGACTTGACCCTCTGGTAAAACTGACTCTGACTTCACTTACTCACTCTTAGTGGTAAATGCCCTGGTGGAACTGCACTTACTAGGGGTGAAAGCCTTGAGGTAAAGAAACGGTGTCTCAGCTGGAGGGAGAGACATGTCAGAGATTTACCCTAAACACCACACCTTGAGGGCAGTCACTTTAGACTGGCATTTGCAGGGACAAAAGAAGCGGAGAAAGTGGGAGATAACAGTAGGGATAAATTCCTCTAAATAGACCTTTGTGGTTTTTAAAGATTACTGAAGATCAGGAAGAGTGAGGGCAGGAGCAGTGTGACCAATGTCAAGGTCTAGCTCTTGTTTAGCAAGGAGTCTTCAGGAGCCTGAACCTAGAAAAGCTCTATCAATAGAGCCTCTGTATTTCCCATCAATTCTGACCAAGCTGCCGGACAATCCCTCTGGTGAATTTAGAGATGAATTTCCTATTTTTCTCTGAGTAAAAAAGGTAAAGCATTATTTATTATAAGGTACCCCCAAGGCCAAATTCCTGAAAGGCTGTAGTAGGTAATGTGAACCCCAAGTAGACCCATTAAAAGAAAAGTTTTCATGGTAAAATAAAGCACTGATGCACAAAACTGCACAAAACAAATACACGTATTGCACTGGGAATGATTAGAAAGCAGACGCCCTGGTAACCACCAGGCAAGTGAAGGAAGAGCACTTGGCCGGCCACCTGAGAAGCCCATACACGTGTCTACCCCAAGTTGCAGCCCCTCTCTGCTTCCAAAAGAAGCACTTACTTCCTTGTGTCCATTTATGGTTTTATCACCCATGTGTGTATCCCTGGGCACTGTTCAATCTTGTCCATGTTTTAGATGTCTCCTTTTGTTAAGCGACTAGTTCTCCCTTCTATTTCTTTTCCTTATGATTTATCTGTTGAAGACTCAGGCTGTCTAACCTGCTATTTTCTACTGTCTGGATTTTGCTGTTGATGCACATCAACACAATCAAATGCTTTCATTCTTAATGCAAATAATCACCCGTTAAAAAAAAATAAGCTATATGCAAGCCATGTTCTTAAGGGGGTACAACCCACCATAATCCCATTCCTGTGAGTGTGTGGGCAAAGGGAGCTCTCACAATAGAGGGGACAAGGCAGAGACCGAAATGTAATCTGGGGGGAGCTCTCCATGGAACTAGTGAATTATGGAAAAAAAAACCCAACTCTTTTGCAGTTGGGAGTGACCAGGGAATGCTTCTCTTTAAGGTCTTCCGATATAGTCTGCTTCAGTAGGAAGCACATTTGGAACATGGTTTGGCATCACATTATGCTCTGGGGTCCAGGGCTGTGTACCAGTAGGTTTTATCAAAGATGATTGAATAATAGGGGCCTGGATGAAGTAGAAACCTAAGGAATCTAAACCACTAACCAAATTCACCAAATGTAACAAGTATAAATGGTAGATGAAAGGAAGATTAGATCTAGCCATTTACTATGGTTTGGAGCAAGAAAAATAAGCTTAATTTGTTTTTCCTTTTTCTAACCTCAGCAAGCAGTCCCACCAACATAATTATTAACATTTTCAAAGGCTTTATCAAATATGAACTTAATAAAGAGCGCATCCACTTAACGGTGACCTCTAGACACCCCCAATAACTCTAGGACCCGAAAGTATATGCTCCAGAGCTATGGCACCCCCACACAATGAACACAATAAATGAGCAATGTCACAGCAGGTGATGAAAACTTTTTTAATACTTTAAATATGTTTAGGGCCTGTTTTGATTTGCACAGGGGAAAAAGCTCCAAAATAAATATGATAAAAATATTCAAATATCAAGGCATCCTTCAAACTCAACAGGCTGCCAAAAACACCTTCAAAACTTTATTACAGTATTCATTGTTCAGCCAGGAGAGCAGTCTAAAAGACATCAGAGGAGAATAAAAGAATTAGGCAGAAGCACTAATGACCACATTCTGGTTCTCTACTCCCATTTCTTTCCTTGGTTCTCCTAGGGGTGGTGTTTGTGAAAGAAAGCAGGATTGTGTATTTGGCAGAAAGGAGCAGGGAGGGAAAGATAATGGAGAGGAGGACTTCGTGCAAATTTGACAGGCAGACAGATTTTTTTTCCTGGGCACAGTTTTTAAAATTGCTTGTAAGATTGGGTTCCTGTTCTTACAGTGTAGATGGTAAGTGATTTCCCACCCTAGTTTTTACAACACTCTAGGGTGTACCTAATGATTGCAATCTGTGTGTTTAAAGTTCTCAAAATGAAGTTAATTTGAGTTCACTTTAACTGAAAAGGTAAATATGACTTGAAGATTTTTTTTCTTATTGTCTCGTCTACTTTTCTGAAAGATCTGATGCTCCTTGGATTTCCTTCCTGCCTGGCTCTGTTAGTCTGATGTTTCAGGTCTAACCACTTGCCTTCCTGGCTTCCCAACTTCTCCCCAGGCCCTGTCTCTGCATCACCAGGAATCCACAGAGTTCTTCCCTAAATCCTCTTCTTGTGCCTGCCCCCACTGTAGGCCTCACCACAAACCCCTTCATGGACTCCTCTCTTCTCAACTCCAGACCCTAACAACTACCCAGTGTATGAAATACCCACCATATGAAATTCCTGGAGGGCAAGGTTGTTCAAAAGTTAACCAGAATGTAGGGAGGGGGTGCAGTCTGACAAGGCTTCCATGCTTCCATTAGCTCATTTCTCATGCTGGGCCAGGCTCAGTCTAAGCACATTACATGCATTATGACATTTAATCTCCATCTCTCTGAGAAAGCATGATTATATCCATTTTTCACACATGAGAAGATTTAAGCTCAGAAGAGAGCAGGAGACAGGAGAGGCAGAGCTAAGCGGTGAACCTAGCTCCAGGTTCAGCTCTGAGTCATTAAGCTCTTCTGGACTTAAGAACTTTGGGGTTGCTCCTGTGGTGGACCAGCAAAAGGCCAGGTCAGAGGTCATGGGCTCCAGCTCTGCTGCCCCTGCCATACAACCCAGGGAGAGAGTCCTGCCCCACCTGTAACCAGGCACCCCACTGACACTGGCCTCACCAGGAGGGTCTGCTGCTGAAGTGAGGTGGTGTAAGTCTTTACTTGTGCCTCCCTATACTTACGAGGCTGGAAGGGACTATGCCTCTTGTAGAAGGACCAGGGCCTCAACATTCTTTCCTGACAAACTGTGTGCATCAGCTCATAGAAAACTCTCTACTGGTAAGACTAAATATTTGGACCTCCAGCTGTCCAAGAATTCTAGATCTTGGACATGTGGAGAGGAGGACAGAGACATGCGTGAGTCTGTCTTTAGATCAGTAACACACTGTTGGGCCATCACTGCTGAAAAGGCACTGTGGCAGGGCCTTCAAACCCTCTCTGAATCATTGTAATGTCTCTGCAATACCACCTCCTTTCCCCATTGACCCATGCTCCATACCAGCAACCACTTTGTGGAAACAAAATATTTGGTGGCCTTTTCTTCCAGTCTGTTCTTAACTTTTTCCTACTGAGCACTAATTTTGTCAGCCCAGGGTGGAGCACTGGAGGTGAAGATGATTGCTGAAGTAGCCATGGGGTTTCATCAGAACTCAGCCCTGAGATGATTCGTATCGGGTTGGGGCTCAGCTTGGGCCACTTCACTCCCAAGGCCCCCCCACACACAGACTGGCTGGGTCTGGGCTTGGCAGGGAGGTGAGGCCTGAGCCACCACGCTGAAGGAGTACCCAATCACAGGACTAGGAGCTCAGTGTGTGTGTGTGTGTGCATGCACCAGAAAAAAATCTCATAAAAATCTGCGGGAGCCCTCGCATGAATCTTGTACCACAGATCCCTGCCTGCATATACAGCCTCATTCCCACCAGAACACAGGGAGTTAAGAATAAAACCACCTTTGAAACCAAAACCTAATTCTCCATGGCAATCTATTAAATAACGAAGGATTTCTAGGCCTTATTAAAATAAATGTTTAGTGTATTCTCTTATCCTCTGACATTCACTTCTTCACTTGTCAGCACCTGCTGGCAGGAGCTGGAATAATCTCACCAATTTTGCTGTATGTGCAAGTCAATCTGATCCTCCCCACCCCCACCAAGACAAAAATCAGTAAAGCGATTAAGTTACAATTAAGGCATGTCACTGAAAGCACAGACAACGTAAAAAGGCTGAGAAGGACTTGCCCTGAGGTCTTTACTAATTTCCTTCTACCCAAGTTAGACAATTCCTGCCCCCCTTCCACTCCCTTCTCCTTGTCTTCTTTGCTATATGTGATATTGTAAGTGATCAGCAAGACTCCTCCAACTTCTTGAAATTCTTTCCTCTTTTTGCTTCCATCACATATACTCATGCCAGGTTCCTTCCTGGCTTTTGTACTGCTTCCCTAGCTGTCCATCTGTTCATCCATTCATCCATTCATCCATCCAGTAGATGTTTGACCCCTCTGTGTCAGGCACAGGGAAAAGCAACGGTATATTTATATCTGGTGGTGCAGTTAAAATGCTTTTACAAATATGATTTCATTAATCTCTTGCTACAACCATGTGAGGTGGCTGCTGGTACTCCCCCTTTAAACAGGATGAAACAGGCTCTGATAGGGTCTGTGATTTATTTACAACAGCACAGCCAGCAGGGGGCAGTCTGGAAATGAATTCAGGTTCACATCCCAGCAAGAATTCACACATACTGGTCAAGTATAATTTCTCAAGCAGCTTCACTGTTCCCAACTAAAGGTCATGATCCAGTCAGTACATGTTTACTGAGGCTGTGCTAGGCTCTGAGGGATGCAAAGACCGGGTCCCTGCCCTCACAGGACTTGTAGCTTACTGTGGAAAACAGACATTAATCATATGTTCATACAATAAACATTTGTTTTCAAGGTATGAGGGAGAGCTGACATAGTTATGAAAATCAGGGAAGTCTTCCAGGAGGGAGTAATCATGAAGATGCATTCTGAAAGATAAGTCAGAGTTAGCTCCAGGAAGGCAGGCGGGGGTGGGGTGAGGCGGGGGTGTGAAAGAAAATCACATACAGAGAAGGAAAAGCATGTGCAAGGGCCTGGTGGCAGGAAGACACAGTGTGCTGAAATTCTGAAAGCCTGGCTGGACTAGCATGTAGACAGTGAAAAGCAGCCTGGCACAGGATGTGGTTCGGACCATGCAAGACTTTGTAGCCATGATAATATTTTTTTTTGCTTTTAGCTTAAGAAGCCACAAGTCAAGAGAATGCTAGGGTTAAGTCTGATTTTGATTCTGACTTCTGTGTGTAGATGGATTGTACAGGAGCAAGAGTGGAAGCAGGAAAAACAACTGAAGACTTTGGTAGTTGTCCAGGCGAGAAGTGATGGTAGCTTGGACCAGGGTGGTGGTGGTGGAAATGGAGAGAAGAATCCCACAGGCGCCCCCTGCTCTGCTCAAGCCCGTTTTCTCCCTAGACCCTGTCACCAGAGTGTGCTCACGAATTTGCAGTACATGGAAGCATGTCCACATTTCGGGCCTCTGCTGGAATCTCCTCTTCCGGGAAGTCTTCTCTGAACAATGCGAGTCCTCCACAATCTTTCAGAAGGGGCGTCTATCTTCTGCAATGCCCATCTCACACCTGATTCTTCTCTATGGCTTGGCTGTTCTCCGGTCGATTCCTGGAGATGCCCCATTTCTCTTGTTGTCTTGCTTTCTCCCTTTGGAAAGTAAATGCTTTGTTGGCATTTGCTGAATGGTATCAACAGAGCTCCCTGGGAAATTATACTTGTAAATGATTACTCATGCCAATTACCTTTTTCCCCTAAATTAAACACTGGTTGTATAAATCTGTCTTTATGATCTTGTTCTATCAAAATGTATGTCCCAATTTTTCTACTATATCCTCTAAACTCTTTTCCCTATTTCTCCTAGTAAAAAGAGTTTCAGGGGGGATAGAGTGGGGTAGGGGCAGGAGTGTAATTAAACAGGGGCTATCTGACCAGAATTCCTATACCTTTTAATGGGGTATTTGATTAATCCTTTCTACAGGCACCATTATTCATGCCTTGATGGAATCTCATTTTATAGACCTTAATACATTGGACCCAATTTATCCACATCACATTGTATTCTAATACTTGTCATCCAAGTTATTAGCTATCTCCTTCTCAGTGTAAAATCATCAGCAAGTTTGATTAGCTTATTCCCCAGGGAGGATAGCTGAGATAAGAACAGACACAGTACAATACGACCATCACCAATGGCTCTGCCTCCTCAAGAGAAGACTGCTAAGCAGAATCCATTTATGGAGCTGGGGTGGCCTAAATAAACACCTGCCCCAGGATCTCTGTGTGGGACCCAGGAGCCACAGCCACAAAGGACCAACTGCTACTGTGCCTAGTGCCACTCAGCTAACATCCTAAGTGGGATCACTTTAATAAAAATAGCGGGGGTCTTCCCCCTCCTGCTTCCTAACATTCCCCCAACCCCCAGGTATTCCTCCTGAGAGGCAGAGCCCAGGACACCACTTCTACCTTAAGCCCCCACTCTCCCCATCAGGGGCCTGCAGGCCAGATGATCTGGGAGACGCACACCTATGTACACCTCTTTCTCCAGCATACAGTTGGCTCTAAGCAGCCAGCCTCTTCTTCCTTGTTCTCTGGAACCAAACCTGGGGCTTGGAACTCATCGGTGGCTTCAGTTCTTTCTAAGCAATATCACCTCTGGCCTAAAGAGAGAAGGGGCATTGTGTGACCCCTATAGGACAGTGAGCTCAAAGCCCACAGAGAATTTCTGATGCCCCCTCCTCTGTCTACCCCTCTCTCGTCAGCCTAGTCAGGTAAAACCGCCACAGTCCCCTCCGGAGTCCTTTTAAAAGCTCCCCTCATCTTTTGACCAAAGGCCCTATATCAATGATTGCTGTGCTCTTCTGAGCCTGGAAGGGGAGGGCAGAGAGGCTCACTCTCTGTGGTGGCGGTGGCACTGCTCCTTCAAGAGGTGGAGTCTCATTTCCTCCCCCTAGAGCGAGGGCCAGACTTAGAGACTTGCTCCTTATGAACAGAATAATGCCAAGTGGCTGAGACTTGGTCATAAAAGGCATTTTGATTTTCTCCCTCTCTTCCTCTGTTGTTGTCTCTGAGGGACATTAACTGCTATGTCCCTCATATGTCTCTCATAGCACTGAGAGGGAGGGACTGAGGTGTCTGGCCAATAGCCAGGTGAGTGGGCCACCTTGGAAGTTGGTCTTCCAGCCACAGCCAAGCCCTTAGTGACAGTCAGCAGCTCTGGATGACAGTTTGACTGCAGCTTCATAAGAGATCCTGAGCCAGAACCACCTAAGTTGCTCCCAGGTCTCTGACCCATGGAGACTACACAAGACAACAGATATTTGTTGTTTTAAGCTGCTACATGTTGGGCTACTTGTTATATAATGACAGGTTACTAATACACTCTTACTACCTCAGAGGAAGGCCTTGGTCCCCTCCTTCCTTTCAATTCCTTTTTCAGGTTCCACTTTGATCTCTTCTCTGTTCAGGCAGTCTGTGTCTCTCTAATGCCTTCTACTCGATGAGTCAGTGACTTCTACCATGTGTCCTTATAGTCTTGAGGACTCTTTCCTGAGAAGGGTGGACAGGGGGAGAGGCCTGGGTTTGGAATTCCAGCCCTTTGCCTGCCATTCAAAGCGACACCTGGGATTAGGAGAATGACTTTTTGCAGAGAGCAGCCCTCCTCAGGCCATGGAAGTCTCTCTGGTTCTGAACCTGGGGGGTGCCTAGTGACTTCAGTCAGGCCAACAGCCAGTATAAAGACTTCACAAATATGTTCCCTTTGGATCCTATGTCCTTCTCCTGTACCCTTTTTGCTCTTCTGCAGTTTCTGCAAAAGGTCATGTCTCATTTCAACTTTGTAGTTAAGCACAGCTGACATTATGTGCAGATTCCAAAACTGGATGGAGATGCAATCTGGCTTACATGTTGCAAGGTGCCCCACTCCACTCCACCCCACTGGCTGCATCCTGCCAGCCCAGACACAGTCACGAAGTAGGCAGTGATCCAATTCTCACTTCCCTCAATTATACAAGGGATAGAAGGTAGTTTGGGTTAAAAAAAATCCAGGTTGCTCTTCTATCTGATCAAAATCTCAGTTCTATGGGGCAAGAGAGGATAGTTATAGATGTCAATCTCTTGGAAGGCTTGGAAAAGGCAACACAGCAGTAAAGTTAAGCACCCTCCGGCCCCCACCCACCTATTGAATCAGAAATTCCCAGCACTCCATGCTTTAACAGCCCCTCGAACAATTCTGATGCATGGCTGAAGGTTGAGTATCACTGACTTAAAGGACTAAATATCTAAATTATTAACTCATTCATTCATTTGTAAAGACACTGATTGAGTACCTACCATTTGCCAGACACTGGGGCAATGACGAGCAATTATAAGGAACTCCATCCTCAAGGAGCCCACAGTCATTCCCTCTCTTGCTTTATGACAAAGCTTGAAAAGAGGGCAGGAATGTGAAGGTGTTAGTCCAGGGAATAGAAATCTTTACATGTATCTCTCTGTCCAATGGACAGGAGGCACACTGAAATGGTTTATTTCCTTCAGTAATGATCATACTGTCAAAATAGTAACTCTTCTAAAGTAAGTAAGTGTGTAGGTTTAATATATCATGTACAATTGGCTCATTCCTTTAAGCTTAAAGAAATAAAGATTATGTAATTTCACCATGAATGAAATGCAGGACAACTTAAAGATTCACTTGGGTTTGTGCCTGTCTTTTAATGAACAAACTATTCTGTTGTTTTATCATCTTTGATTAAATAAGAGTTTTCCCCTTCTTTTTCTGTAAGCCTAAGAAAATCATAACAGCTAAGATGTACCATGTGCTGACCTTATAAAGATGATGTAGTGAAACACACACAATTGGAAGAGGAAGAACAGAGGCTGGGAGAGGCAGAAAAGGAACTCAGAATCATCTCTAAACTTCATGTGAATTACCCTCCTGTGCTGTACTTTCAGCCCCACTGGGTCATTTTGCTGCTCATTAAAACTACTGATTAATTGGGAAAACATGCAAGAAAATACCACCCCTCCCTTGAAAGATTTCTAGTCTGAAACAACTGGGGGATTTATTTTTAAATGTTAAAATTCATGCTGGATTTCTTCTTCAGTACCATAGATAATTAGGAGCTGACCATAAACTTGTCATGGTCACCAGCATTAGTGGCCTGCGTAAAAATCTCTTCCCTGCTCAACAGATCCAGATTTGAGAAAATGCCCCGCAAGAGCTCCTTTCTCAGGGTGCCTCAGTGACATTCAATGGCTCAACGTCACACTATCAGGGCAGATGACTTTACTGTGGTTGGGGATGAATTTGAGTTGATCCAGCCAAGCCTGGGCCCTTGTGACTATGGATGCCCATAATCTAGCAGCTGCAGGGGTGAAGGGTGTGACCAAGAGCCAGACAAGAAATCAAAGCAATCTGTCAGGACCAGCAACAACTCAGCCCCCTTTGCATGGGCATGAAGCCTGCCCCGGATGGCCACATAGGCCTATCCTTCATTTACAGGGTGTCATGAGTCACCCACATATTGATCATCAAGAAGGATCAGGAGGCCTCACCTGCTTATTGCATCCTTTGGAATAACCTGGTGACTTTAGTTACATGCACCAAGAAAATCTCAAGTCCACATGGGCAGTGTAGAAACTGTGTGGGTATCTTTCAAACTACTTACAAGCATACAACTTGAGATGAACTGAAACATATCTGCCTTTCTCTTGGTTCTCTGTAATCACGGCTTTCTAGATTACCAAGTCCAACCCCTATCTATTTCTCATTGAGGGTGCTGAGAAGTTGATTTGATTAGCAGCGTTCTGTGGAACTACAGATGTGAGACGTTGAGCAAGCAAAGGTATGGTTTATTTCAAGATTCTGAAGTGAGAAAGCACTTATCAATGGTACACTGGAGGCTGAGAGATTCTTTGAAGGCATTTCATGCATATAAATGACACATGAGATAAAAAAATTTGCTTATGGTCACAATCCCGATGGCAGGGACCACCCCACTGTGTTTCCCATCCTCGCGGAGTGACAGCTCCACAGGAAACCGCTGGGATTAGACGATCTGGCGTTTGGACACCCATATGCTGCTTCATTTATCTACCTGTGACAGGGACGGTGCTGGAAGAGAATCAAAAGATGACAAATTGCTTCTGGTTTTAAAGGAGCTGTTCAGGATGGGCACGCCCAGGGGGAACCAAGTTTCATGCCAGGAGCCATCATTTCATCCTGTTTTAAGGCCACCTTTTGGCAAACATCAACCAGCACGTGACTGCTGTCTCCTTTCACCAGTGGATTTAAGACACTTGCTCTGAAAGCCTGAAATCCAGTCATTCTGAAGACGTGTGCAGCAGAGAGCAGACCCACCCACACACTGAAGTGAGGCAAGATGGCAGGCATCACACACAAGTTCCCTATGGGAGGGACTTGTCCCCCGTTGAGCAGACAGATAACTGGAATGATTTTGCAAGATTCCAGAGTAGAGATAGGTAGGGTATTGGTAAATGACTGGGAAAGACTGACTCCTGTGAGACAGGAGGAGGAATTTTCCAATTTTTTGTTCACACAAAAAGTTCCTAGGATCCTGGCCACTGGAATCTGCCTTTGTGGATGAAGAATCCCCTAAGTTTCCAACTTCCCTGTGGGCAGGGAGAAAGCAGGTGGGAAGTTTCAAGATGGTCTACATGAGCACAGGTCAGGCCTCCACAACACTTTTCTTACCAGACAGGGGTCCAGCAAGGGCTGGGAACCATTCCAGTGGTGGCCCAGCTTCCTTCTTTTTAGCCGATGCTCCCTCTCTGGAAATGACCATGTAATTCATGGTCAACACACTCAGTCCTCTGCAAGTGAACTTTCCTCAACCAATCCAGCTTGTGTTTCTTCTCTGCCATGTGCTGGAATTCGCAAGGCCAGAGAAGTGCTTCACTATGCTTGTGTATATAGATGCCAGGTGCTCTTCCAAGCATTGCACTCATCCCTACTCATTCTATCTTCCTGACAATCTCTGAGACAGATACTAATACTCTCATCATTTTGTAGATGAGGAAACTGAGGCACAGAAATTGAAGGTTTGGCTGCAGGTCACCTAGCTGGTGAGCAGCAGAGCCACAGTCCTGCCCAGATAGCTTGGCTCCAGGGTCTGCCTGGTTCCTAACCCCTCTACAGCCTCTCTTAACATAACCCTCCACCACACACAGCAGCTGAACCCCATGTGGGCGCTGGTTTGCCCAGGCCTTCCTCATTCTCCAGGCCCAGCCCTCTGGAATTCAGTGGGTGCTTGGAGCTGGAGCACAGGCCAGGTATCCAAACATTAGTGTGGTGCCTGTTTGTTTGAATGTTTCACCACATTGCCCCAGACTGCTTCATAGATGGTCTTTCTGTCCTCCTTCCTTAGACAAGCACCTGGTCCCCACCCCACCTTCTATCTCTCTGGCAATGATACTGCTGCCAATGATTAGTGTTCCCTGCCCATTGTATATTTCAGCTCAAGACTTCTATTTTCATGTGTCAGTGAGGTATATTTATAACACTAGTCACATGCCACGGCATTTACAAGTTTATCATTTCTAATAATAACCTTGGAGCATAACTACCATGCCCACTCCACAGATGGGCAAAGGGAGGTGGGGGGGGTCACAGCAAGGTTGCAAAGGTGTCCTAAACTGCCAGGTCTCTTGAGCCACTTATGTACAATTCTGTCCCTGGATTGCTTCCTTTCATCTTCCTGTTTCACAAATGTATCTAAGACCTGGGAATGAGTGATGTTATCAAGATCGAGTTGTACTGTATCTGTGCCTATATTCCAGAATACTAACAGGCAACTCTAAGCTCTGGTGGTAGGAACATCAGTGTTTAGCTTTCTGCCAAAACCTATTCTCATTAGTAGGCTTACATACATGAAACACATGTGTGGAGTTTTGGGTCTACACAATTCTCTCATCACCCATTGTAACTAATCAGAATGCTGAGTGGTTTATTCTCATGCAGAACACAACCAAATGCCTTCAATGTCTGCAGAAATGACCGCAACTTCTGTTCTGATGGAATCTTCTGTTCGGGAAATGAAAGGGTAGATCATAATCAAATGCAAACTGAATAATATTCTTTCAGTATCAACACTGTAATACTGTTTTTCAAGTAGTTATTACAGAAAGCCCAGATCCCATGTGAAAGAGATAAGACAAAGCTAGAGGATATGTTCACTGCATGTAAGTCTGGAATTAGAAAGGGAAAATGTTCGAAGTTTCATAAAGGCAAATCTGCCTCTAAGAGGCATGAATTTGTTGTTGCTTTTCCTTTTTTTTTTTTTTGACTGGAATCTCTGTTTATGGAAAATGCACTGGGATGAGTATTGAGTTTGGAGTACATGTCAGCCCCAGCTCTGTCCATTTCAGTTCTGTGACTTCAGGAAAGTCACTGAACTCCTTTGAGCTTCCAAATCAGGGAAGCCAGCAGTCACCCATCTACTTTACTGAGTTATGAAAATCAAAATGAATGAGCTATGTGAGAGTGTTTCATAAATGACAAATGCTATAAATATTTCTAAAGATCTATGACCACCCTCAAATGTGGTAGTGAGAACAGAAGTTTTCTAAAGAATCATCTAGAGACTGCCTTCAGAAGCAGGCGACACATGCTGTTTTCACTTGTTCACTACCCTGACTCATGTTCAACTTTCAGTCCTTATCTTACCACCAGTACAATGCACAGCACCTAGTGGGTACTCAGAAACATGAGACAAATCAAAGAATGCCAGGCTCAGGATTTCAGTCCCTCTGGCTCAGAAAGGTTGTCTAAGAGAACAGAATTGGGGGTGGGGGGAGGCCAAGAGGGGGAATTTCTGGAAGCCTGAGAATGGGGTGATCAGCTGACTTGAACTTAAGGGACTTCCCGAGACAAGTTGGTCACTCATATTTGAATATCCATTTGCCTCCTCCCAGCTGGCAGAGAATAAAGTACATGAACTAAGGGAAGATTTGTGGAAAATGTGTGTGTCTCTTGTGTTCCTAGAGTGGACCCCTAGAGATTTATAGTCTGAGGAACCCCCTCCCCTGGCCCTTTTTGCCTCCATTACTTTCAATTTCCCTAGCTGACACCACCTTCTTACTGTCAGGGATCCAACAGAATCACACTCTGTCTATTTATCCTGCTTCAGATTATCGCCTCTAAGATATTTCCCTGGTCTCTGCTGGTGGCTTCCTGCCACTATCTTCTACTTAACGGCTCAAGACATTCAGGGCAAAACTACAGCCTTCAGCAGGACTTGCACATCAGAAGTGCTCTGCGATCTTCACTAGGAACACACATGTGCTGCAGAGCTGCCATTTGGATCCAGAGCCGACTGCCGAACAGGGCAGGGAAATTACATCTTGGGCCAGGGAGGAGATGTGATCAGTGGGGATTTCCCCTTTAAAAACTTACAGCAAAAGCCTGCCTGAGACCATTCAATATTCATAAATGGAAAGCAGAGATGGCGTTTCTGTTCCACCAAGAGCAATAGCTATTTATCACAGCAAATGACTGAAACAGTTGTGCATACAATGCTTTACTCAGTGCTGTAAATTACGGTATACAGAAGATTAAACTTAAGCCTAATACTACCCTTGAGCTTCAACAGCTGAGTCCTAAAAATGGATACCCGTTAAGAGGAGAGAATCTTTTTCCTGGTTACTATTTAAAAGTCTATGTCTATTAAAAGCTTGTCTTAAACATAAATTACCAGGAAGTCTGCCCCTGGGCCTAGGCAGGCGCTTCCTCTGGGCACTGACTCACAGAGTCCCATCTGTGTGACACAGTGAAGACCTGAGACTCGAAACATGTCCTGTGCTGACCTCCAGAGGGATGGAGGCCAGAGGGACTTCACAGAGGGCTAATGAACCTTCACTTCCAGCGGGGAGGGCTTTGGAAATAAAACAATCCTGAACCCCAAACTACTTCAAAGAGAAGATTTCTTCTAGTATCTGCTGTCCTATCAAGTATCAAGAAACCTTTACCTAGAGCTGAAGCCCCAATTTTCCCAGGTAAATTTTATTCTCCAAGCATTTGCTCCTCAAAGTGTGCTTCACATACCAAAAGCACCAGCATCACCTACAAACGTGTTAGAAACATAGACCTACTAAATTAGAATTTGCATTCTAGCAAGAAACTTCTGGGTAATTCCCGTGCACATTAAAATGTGGGAATGGAGGTACAAGTAAGCAGGTGTTAACAGGGAGAAGCTCACTGGAAATCTTATACATGAAAAATAGGATTTATAGAACAGGCCCTAGCAGTGAACCCCTAAGATACTGAGTTCTCTTGTGTCCAATCCTACTTTGGAACACTTTCAGGAATTTGAGAGACAGGTTTTTATGAGCTGGGAATGAATATATCATTCTGAACTTGAAAGCCAACCCAAAGCATCCCAGGGTGTAAAATGGAATAAATTAGTGTAAAGCTCATACTTTACAAATCAATCAGGATACCTCTAATCCCCCTGTCATGCAGGAGGCTGAGAATGCTGGGCAATGTTTTGGGCCAGAATTTCATTCTTTGTTGTAATTACCAGTTGACTTTAAGTAAGAAAAGTATGCAAAGGTCTTTGTGCTATTTGAGAAGAAAGATTCAGGAAAACTGTAGTCTTTATTAGAAGAAAAATATCCTTCAGTATGCATGCAAAAAACTTAATGGCAATCACTGCATAAGTAGATATGTACATACATAGATAGATTTAGAAATAAAATCTATTGAGGCTAAGCTAGCAGAGGGAAAAGTAGGAAGTGGGTTAAGAAAACTTTGCTAATCTAATGAAAGTCAGGAAAGGAGTACAGAGAAACAAATAAAATGAAAGATAAACAGAAACACAAATTAAAAGATAAAAAAGTCCAAATATATAAAGTTATCACAATAAATGTAAATGGATAAAACTCACCTATTATAAGACACTATCAGATTGAACTTTTAAAAAAGCCAGCTATATACTGCTTACAAGACAGACACCTAAAACAAAATAACACAGAAAAGGTTGCAAATAAGATTGGAAAGAGATAAGGCAACTACATATTGGCCAAAAGAAAATTTGGTAGCAATGTTAATCAGATAAAATCGGACCCAAGGCAGAAGCATTAACAGGGGTGAAGACTCCACCACTAAAAAGATATGAGCCATGAACTTATATGCATGCAGTAGCACAGCCCCAAAACTGTAAGGCAAAAGCTTGCTAGAATTCTAGGAGAGACTGACACACTCACAACCATCATAGAAGACTTAAAACTCCCTTCTCAGAAATTACAGAGCAAGCAGACAAAAATGGTTGAGAGATTATATGAATCATAAAAAATGAGAGGTTATACAAATTTTCTAATCACGTATGACACATTAAAGAAACTGATCACAACTAACTAGTCACAAAGGAAGTATCATAATTTATAAAATGGATAACCTAAGTCATACTCTCTGGTGGCCATCAGAAATTAAATTAGAAATAAAAAACAAAACAATCATAAGGCTTCCCCTTATCACACTTTACATTTGAAAACTAAAACTAAATTACCTAAAAGCCCTAAATTACCACTCGGAATTGGTGTGATTTTTTTCTATGGGTGGCATAGTTGCTAAGGGACCAGGTTAATTTCCATTTGTCAGGGGTATCACCAGAAACAGGAAACTCCCCAAGCTATTATAGCTTCATTAGTTTGTACTTTAACTAAATTCTAAACCAACAGGATGATGACGATGACGTACCTGATGTTTGGAAGAATGGGGGGGATGTGCGTGGGTTAATTATGACCTAGTCATGTAGGACTAGAAGCTGCTATTGGCTTAGATCTCAGACCGTGCCCTGCTCTGCCATTGTCTACTCATCAGGTTGGATAAAACAGGCTGTCCTGGAAGTGCGCCTGGCACCTGGAAAAGGTGCCATTCAACTGACAAGGCAGCATACAATTAATAGCATCCCATAATCAAGCAAATACTGTAGTTAACAGTTTGTATGAGACCTTCTGTCCACTCTTTCACAGGGCCGAGCACTTCTGAAAAATGATCAGGGAATGCTGCATAAGAGACACACAAGATGAATATAGGTCCAAGGGTCCCTGTGGGGGAGAGAGCACCCACAAACAAAAATCAGGCCAAAGGTCCTTCCCTTGGGCTGTGCTGCTGAATAACAGAACAAATATTAAAAAGGAAAACACCAAACAACCTAAAAGGGATGAAATGCAGGATCAAGGTAATACTGATCAAATCACTGATGACAGATCTGCCAGTTCTTCAGATGAGTGGGAGTAGGGAGATGGAACAGTAGGAAGAGAAAAGAGGACCACAGATCTTCCACCTGTGCTGTAGGCACCAGTGGTGGTTGAAACAGCCAGTGGGTTCCTGGCTCACAAACATTACAAGCCACAGAGAGGGGCAGCTGTCATGGCACCCACCCCCTCTCAGCAAACACACATCAACATCACCCCCTTCAAAGAATAGCTGAGGCAAAGGTTTACTGTGAGGGCGGAGGCTCCTCACCACCAAACCATAGGGTGTCTCAAGTCGTAAGAAATGATGGGGGCGGCTGAGAAAGTGGCACAAGAATTTTAAAAGCTGCTGTCCAGCTCTGCCTCCTTAGAACACACCAGGAACTTGATTCACTCGTATGTGGAGTCACCATCAGGAGGATGTCCTCACGTGACAGTAACACAGGTCACTGAGTTAGGGGTCAGTCAGGGCCAGCATCTATGTGGCCTTACTAATGGGGACTGATGCCACAGTGCTCCTCCTGGTGGGGACAGGCACTTGTTGAAGAGAGTTATGCATGGGGTGGGGTAGCCACATAGAGTTGAGCAGGAAACCACAGCCACAACACAAATGAAACCACATTTGTCTTAGAAAAATGCACCCCTAGAGAAGGCTCAGTAATTTGAAGAAATAATTCCTGGCGGAGAAAAGCAAAACATCTATGATGCTAATAAACAAGCAAATAACAAGGTTAATCAGAAACCAAACCTCAGGAATCTGTCATTCCAGTTTTTTAAAACACTACAGTTGCTTTCTCTGGAAAAAAATTATTATTCATTCCATGTGAAGTAGGATCCATCAAAGTGAAATGGTTTACTCACTCTGTCACCACTCCCCCCTCACATTCACATTTCCCCCAGACCTGTTCATTTCCCTCGTGTCTCCTGCGCAGCAGTGCCCAATCTGCACTCATTTTTCAGAAGTGCCTGGTCCTGTGAAGGAGCAGAGGGAGAGTCTTACACCGAATGTTAACTACAGTACTTCCTCGACTCCAGTATGCCATTAATTTCAGCTGCCACATCACTTCAATGGCTCCTTTTTTCTGGAGAAGGGGGAAGAAAGCCTGCCATCGTAAACACGCAATGATGCTAAGAGGCACTTTGGCTTTAGAAACAGTAGTGCATCCCCAGGGTCAGCCTACGTATGGGTCCCTCACAGGTGACACTTGTGGAGGAAGCTGTCAGTGACCCAGGCGAAGCACTGAGAGTGAGCTTCTTGAGCAAACGCTCCAGAGGCTCTTCCAGAGGAAGACTTGGACAGTGAGCTGCGGCTTGGACAAGAGTTGGGTTCAAGTGTCTGGATATGAGGCACGAATCATGTAGAATGAAAATCACCCTTGAATGCCCTTCTGCTCATAAAATCCAGTCCACACAGTTTGGGGACAGTGGACTCTCCATGGCCGGTTTCTCCTCTAGGGTTGGAAGAGACCTTGTTTCTGTGCTCAGGCACCAGGCAAAGCAGTGGGCTTTTGTCTGGGGCCACATTATTAGAAACAAAAGTGCATCATTATTATTAGTATTATTACCCAGTGCTCGTGGCTGAATTCAGACAAATTAAGAGTGATGAAACTCTAAAGCAAAAGAGACGTGTTTTTTGGTACCCCAAGACCTCTGAGCGCTGTGACAGGCTAACTGCTGCTGTGACTCTCCCTTGGAATGGAGTCTGGCTCACAATGCTTCCCAAGTGTGTGTCCACCCTGACTTGAGCTGTCGGAGCACTGATTTACTTCTTTGGGAAAGGAACACTGTTGGTTGGGGAGGTGCTGCTCTACTCACTGCTCAGGATGGGAAGAATTCCCAAATGACCTTTGAAGCAGTGCTGGCAACAGTCTTTCCTCGGATTTAAATAAAGAAATGACTGTTCCCTCAATTTTCCTCAGTTGATACAGCTCTGAGGAATGGAGCAGCCTGTGCTGAGAGGACCAGCCAGCGATGAGTCAGAGGCCGGGGGTCACGTCACCATGCAGGCCCTTCAGAACTCCGCTGTGGTCCGGATCAAAGTGGCAGCCTCGCCAGCACTTAGCGAGGAGGGACTGTTCCCGTGTCAGCTTCTCCAACAGCATCTGAACAGAGATGGCCATTCTCTTTCCAGGAGTGCTATCTTCTCAATGAACGTACTCGCCTACATGTGGAATTTGGCTCTTTCACAACTGGCAAGCCAGTTTTCCTTCCTTGCTTGCTTCCTCCCTCCTTTATTGAGCACCAACTATTGATCCTGCACTCATTATGTTGACTCAGGAAACGTATCACTGAACATGATGAGAGGGCTCCTTGAATCACCTGGTCAGAGGTGTGTGTGTGTGTGTGTGTGTGTGAGAGAGAGAGAAAGAGAGAGAGAGAGAGAGAGACGGGGATGGATAAGTACACAAACATTTGCAAACAGCTGTCATATGTGCAAATACTGGTGAAGTGGAGAAGGCCAAGAGATTTGAATTGGGATTTCAGGAGTCCTTCCTTCCACCTGTGTGTCTTACAAGTCAGGAAATGTGCTCCATGCTGGGACTCAGGGACACAAAAGGCACAGTTGTAGTCCTCAGGAGCTCAGCATCTAGTGTTCATAGGTGACTCTGCTGCAGTTATCGGTGCTGTAGGGCACAGACATACAGGGGGCAGAGGGACCAGCTGACAATTGGGTTGGGTGTCAGCTAAGCTCAGCAGAAATGCAGAAAAAAACCTAGGGTGTTGCAAGCCTAAAAACAGGTCTATCAGTCATGTAAAAATGAAGTCACCCCAACTTGGAAAAATATCCCAGCCACAACTAAAATGGTTACTATCAATGTCAACAACCATTGGTGGCAAATCTAGTAACCTCCTCGCACGCACTCAGCCTCCTGCATTTGACCAGGACTCCAAGACACTTTCCTCTCTTGGCTCCCCAGGTCGTCATCCTCTGCTGCTTTTCCTGCCAGATCACTGGCTATATTCCTTCTAACTAACCTGAAATGTTGACTCTACCCTTTTCCAATTCAATCCATCAGTAAATTCTACCTTTTGCATTTCTAAAATGGATCTCAAGTTTACCCTTTTCTCATCTGCATGACTATGCAGTAGGCCTTACAAAGTTACCCAGGCTCCAAGCAGCCAGAGTGATCTTTTAAAAATATAAATCAGATTATGTCTTTCCCTCATTCAACAGTGTCTTCTCACCATAACCAGAAAAAACCCAAACTCCAGACTCTGGCCTAGAGGGCTCTGCAGTTCTGTCCCCCACCCACTCCCCAAAGCCCTCAAGCACACCCCACCTGCTGGGGCCTCTGCTGGGCCACTCTTGTGCCAGCTCTTCACATGGCTTGGCCAAATTTTTGTTTATATTATTTAACTCACCAGAAAGTAGGTTTCAAGAAAGCCATGCCCTTACCTGTCTCGTTCAACCAATGTATCTGTAGTACTAGAACTTTGCCTGGCATAGAGTAGGTGCTCAATAAACGCGTTCCAAATAAATGAATAAATCAAAGTCATGTGACTTGAAGAAGGTAATCCAAGACATTCAGCCTTCAAGAAAAAGGCTTTGATGAGATTATAAGCAGAAGTTTATTTTCATTTAAAATGAATTCAATAATCCTAAGGTTATGCAGATCCTAGTAATCTATCTCTGAACTTGAGCTGCATCACTACATTGGCTATTTGTCTACTTATAACATTCCTACTTAATTCATAGAAACATGCAAGAGAAAAGGGAATTTCAGTGAAGTTAGAGGAAGTCACCTACTGTTTGTGGGTCTCATGGTCTGCTCACTTGTTAGAGATAAATGAGAAACTAGAGGCAGACCTGATGGTGGTGCCCACCCCACTTCTACAAGCTTTAGGCTTTTTATTTTTTGAAATTTAAAGGCCTATTTAAAATGCTGTGGCTAAGGCTCTGAACACATTCACTGTAACTGATTTAGTGAATGTGCTCACTTTCTTCTTCTCTCCGTCAAAACTGTGCCCAAGGCTGTCACCAAAGAAGCAGACAGGATGGTGATGCAGCTCACAAAGGTGACGGAGAGACAGAGGGCTCCACTGCCCCCAGGCAGCTGTCATTTGGTCTCCGGTATCCCACAGGGAACCAAAACGACCTTTTTATATTAAAGTCTAGTTAAGATGTTGCAGAGAGTTTCAGATCCAAAAACACTCCATCGTTTGGTAGTTAAAGTGATCTGGGAGTCAGACAGAGATTGGAATCCTGGTTCTGCCTGATCTTCAGTAAATTTTTTAAATCCCCTGAGTCTCCCTTTCCTTGGGTGTGGGATGGGAATAACAAGGCCATAGCACCTTAGGGCAGCCACAGGACTAAATAATAC
Organism: Phyllostomus hastatus; assembly: GCF_019186645.2. Lineage (NCBI taxonomy): Eukaryota > Metazoa > Chordata > Mammalia > Chiroptera > Phyllostomidae > Phyllostomus > Phyllostomus hastatus. Next base: position 47,673,353 of record NW_025334041.1, read on the forward strand.
ATAAAACACTTAGTACATGTAAAGGCTCAATAAGTGTATTGGCCTTACGGCTATTGTCATTTTTAGCATCCATTAATGGAGTTCAACCAAAAAGCCAGGGTCTGAGATCAGGTCACCCTGCTGTATTCGAGACCCAGCATTAACTCTAATCTGAGCAGTAGTGAGTTCAAAAATATAAAAATTTAAAGTGGAACAAAATGCGGTATTTCGTTGTAGGTTCTCCTTGTTGTAACCCTTGACTTAAGGTCTAACCATTTGCTAATCAATCAGTCATCACTTTCCTTAGGATCTATTATAAGGATTTTCTTAGGCTCTATAGTATGACCTGCACTTCACCAGAGACAATGGAAAGATGCAACAAAAAGAAACAACAGCAGATATTGTTTCTGATCATAGGGAGCCCCAAAGACATACCAACCTAAGAGTTAATTCTGGATCAGAGATACATTCATCAAATTAAAAAAAGTTAAAAAGAATCCTATGGACAAAATAAAGTTTGCACAGATTCACATGCTCTTGCCAAGTCTTATTAGTTAATACTGTCAGACTTGACAAAGAATATGTTTGATGAGACCAATTTCCTTTATTTATTTTATAGTTCCCCAAGGTAAATAATCTAGTCTCATAAAAGACAACTAACAATAACAACAGAAGAAATTTAATCTCAACAAATTCAACTTAATTGACAAAAAAACCCGAGCCCTGCGCTGTGTCAATTGGTGCCTTCAGGAAAAAAGTTCTGCAGGCTAATTACCCAGGGATGGTCCCCCGGAAGCCAATGGGCCCTGACATTGGGAGGGACTGACTTTCTCTAGGGCTCAGAGGCACAAACAGTTGGGTTCCTCCTAAAGGTCACGTGGAGACAGACAAAATAAAAAGAACAATTGCCGAAAACCCTGGAACATCATCAATGAGGCTCCCATGTGTAGCACTGCTAAGCTGTGCTGCTCTCAGTACCCAGCCGGTATCAGCGTCTGGATATGCATGGAAGGAATGGAGGTGCCAGCTTCCAAGAGTAAGTCGCTGTCACTCATTTATTTTGCAGCTCAGCCTCTCTGCTTTAGCTCACAGTTCATTAAATTCTACTGCATCACCATCAACATGCAAAACAGCTACTTGAAGGGCATTCAAAAATATAATCAGAAAAGGGAATAAAAAGCCCTCTCTGAAAAGAGGGGAAAAATTAATCCTCTCATCTATTGAATGACATCTAGGTTCTTGGGTTCTAATACATTTCTTTTTAACTAGCAGTGACATCCAAGGATTATCTCTGTCTGATGGATGGGATGTGGGGCTGTATGTGTCTCTGCTTAGAGGGCAAGCGCCAAATGTGGCTGAAAAATTCTGAAGGATCTGTGTGTATAGATGTACTGTCTCTTTTGCTTTTTTTCTTTTTTGATTTTGAGGTAGGAAGGACACAATTTATGGGCTTCTGGAAGATACCTTGTTTCAGGCTTTGCATGTGATTGTGAGGAGGAAATTATCCTGATGATCACCAGCTCTGTGGAAGCTGAAATAGTAAACTTTCTACATGTTGCCACGTGATTCCAGAGAAGTTATTTCTGAGCTTAGTGTACATGTGCACATACTCACATTTTAACTGGGAGAAAACTTTAAATATAGAAAAGCACAGAATATGGTATAACAAATGGGGGTGTTATATTTTACGGCAGTGGTTTTTAATGGGGGGTGACTTTGCTCCCTAGGTGACACTAGCAAGTCCTGGAGACAGTTTTGGTTGTCATGACTAGGCTGGGGGCTACTATTGGCTTCTGGTAGATAGAAGCCAGGGAAGTTGTTCATTGTTCTACAGTGCACAGGATGGCCCCATAACAGAGAATTATCCAGCCCCAAATGCTAAGAGTGCTGCTATTGAGAAATCCCACTGTAAATTAAGTTCATTATGTAACTATATTAGCAGATAAAAACAGAAAAAATCACATTCCTTTCATTTAGGCAAATCATACAACTTCATAAATGTTAAACCCAATTACAAAATTACAACTTAGGTTCACTGATTATTTTTTAAAATTGTATTTTTTCATTTTAGAGAGAGAAGGGAGGGAAAAAGAAAGCGAGAGAAACACAGATGTGTGTGAGAGGTACATCATCGGTTGCCTCTTGCATGCTGCCAATTGGGGACCTGGCCCGCTACCCAGGCATGCGCCCTGACTGGGAATTGAACTGGTGACCTTTCACTTCACAGTCCGACACTCAATCCACTGAGCCACACCAGCCAGGGCTTTCTTTAATTATAATATTCCAAGTTGATTAAAAATATGTTACTACTAAAAATAATGAAGTATTTTTTATTGCAGGTACCTTGTACCTCCTTGTGTTGAGCCTGTGCACACAACTGGACCCCGACACACATGTGAGCACACACACAGGCACGTGAACACACCACACACAGAGGATTCTTTTTGGAAGAAATGGCAGCAACACCTTCTGGGCCAAGGTTGGGACCCACCACAGCACTCACACAGGAGGGAGAGTCACACATGGCACCTTCCCATTCTGCAGCAATCACAAGTGAAGACCTTTTGGACAAGGATTCATTAAAAGTCTCTGCAACACTTAACTTGGTTAACGATAACATAACTATTTTTTAAAGCAAACTTTGTTTCACAACTGTGCGAAGTACCTTCCATTTATGGTTCCTTTAATCATTGTAATAACCTTATGAGGCAAACTACTATCCCCATTTTAAGAATAAGAAAACCGAAGTACAGAGAGGCAAAGAGACCTGCCGAAGGTCACAGAGCTAATAAGTGGTAGAGCTGGAACTGGAATCTAGCAGACTGACCCCAGAGCAGCTGTTCCTAGCCACAAGGCTCTCACACCCTGCCAGTGCATGGGCCACCACCTGGGACTGGGCTGCCTGCCAAGTGGGATCAGGACTGCCAAGGGAAGGCTTTTTGTTTGTTTTCCCCCTTTTTCAGCCATCCCTAAACAGCTTCATCCACTCACCTAAGGGACTTGAGAAATAACTCAATCCCTTAAAGTCCTAGGTCTCCTGGGAAGGGGTTTACAGAGCACCTAAAGGGCCCCTATACAGATTTAGGAAACAGACCCAAGGAGCCAACACAGGGGGTGAGGCACAGACGGTGGCTCCCAGAGGGCTTCCACCCCAAGTCGAGCAGAGGGTCTCCCGAACTTTTTATGCCTGGGACACCAGCCTGGGGCACAAGTCAGGAGCAGGAGGAATGTAGCCAGTCCCGGGAGGCGGCTTCACATGACCCCTAGCTAAAACAAGGTGGCCAAGGCCGGCTGGACCTTGGTAGGGACCCCAGAGAAATCCTGGGAGCTGATGCTGGGTCCTAATGTGAACATGAACATATTTAGAGAGCCAGCTCCTTGGGACTCTTGGCAACGTGATTGCCTTCAGGCCGACAATTCTCCCCTCCAAGAGTGTGGGAAGCAGAAGATGAATCACAGGCCACAGTCAGCCGGCTAACCTCACCGTGCACATGCCCTGAGATGGGGCAAGAAATGAAGACAGGAAGCACTTGACTAACTTGGTTTTCCCATTTTTCATAAGAAACATTCAACTTAATAAAAAATAGCCACACTTTATAGACAATAATAGCTACCCTGTCTTTATTTCCTTACCATGTGCCAAGAAACTACTTTATCTCCGTTTCTCTTATAACTCTGTAAGGCAAGGACAATCACCTTCATAGCAGAGTAAAATGAGGCTCTTAAAGGTCATATAATTAGCCCAAGGTCACACAGCTAGTAAATTTAGTGGAGAGTCTAACCTGGGTCTGTTTGACTCTGAAATTCATGATTTTTCTACTATGGCTTTTTCACATTACCTCTGACCTCCAAAGCCCCCAGAATCAGATGCCTAAACACATGCATACGAACACACTTTTAAAACTTAAACAAGTAGGAGACCAAGATCTTGAATGCTGCCGTGCCCCCATCTCTCTGTATATGCCACGGCCCTCAAAACCCAGGAGCTGAATCACAGGTGCTGAGAATGAGCACACAGTCCAGTCCCCTGCCGTCTAACAAGATGACAAGTCTAGGTTCTAGGGCTAAGCAGAGGCTGAGCTGGGATTTGGCCCCAGGTGTGCTGGTCCCTGGACAGTGTCCCTCCTATTGCACTGCAGCTCTGCTTTGTGATGATTCTGGGTGCTGGGAATGCAGAGTTGAAAAGGCCCATCCCTGGTCCTGAGAGGTTCCTAGACGCTGATAGATGTCTGAGACAGTCCACAGGTAACTGAAGTGTGTGGCAGGGGGTGGGAAGTGGCACAGGAGAACAGAGTTCTATGGGGCAAAGGAGAGAAAGACGCCATGGGGAGAAGAGAGGAGGAAATGAGTCCGTGCTCTGTGTGTATTTGTAAGAAGGTGCCTTACATCTGTCATTTTGCCTCATGAGGCAGGCAGAAGACTCATTTTGTAGACAAGATGGAGAGACAAGAGGCAACCTGCCTACACAGGTTAATGAGGAGTCATGTGAGTTGCTTTATCTGCTCTAAAGCCCACATTCTCTCCACTACAACAAACCTCAAACGCTGTTCTATGAGGGCCTGGCAGGTGGGGAGGGCAGGAGGAGGACAGGCAGGTCAGGGGTAAGTCAGGTCAGGAGTGGCTCAAGCACCCATGCCAAGTTCAACCCCAATGGGTCTGCTCTGTATATATACTTACAGATTGGGGTTCCACATAAGATTCTATTTAACAAGAGCTCTGCAGCTAACAAAAATGAGTTTGAAGCCCTGTACTATGTATGAAGTGCTACCTGGCAGGTGAATGCCTCAGGCCTCAGAGTTCGGGCAGGGCAGGGACAGCATGTGGTCTCTGCAGACAGGCAGTGAGGGACAATGACTAGCAAGAGGGTGAAGCACGCACTGCCCTGACTCTGGAGAGAGTGCTGCTAGTGTTCAAAATCAGGCTCTGCACCTGCCTAGCTTTGAGACCCCGGATAAGGCATTCCTAAAGCTTAGCTTCCTCAAGTTCAAAATGGGATCATATTGGTCTTACCTCTTAGGGTTGTTGAAAAGAGTATGTGCTCAGAGATATGGAGAGCACTTAGCACAGTGCCTGGCACTTAGAACAATGACATTCTTATTTGCTTGTTGAAACTAGTGAGACTGAAACAGCAAAGAAAGAACTATCATGAATCTACAGGAGAAATTTTTAGTGTAACTAAAACATCCTCACTGCCCCCAAAGCGTTGCTATGGCTCTGAGCTCTGCCTTGAACTCTCCTGGCCTTGGTAAACACGGGCTGTAAATCAACGAGACACACACCTGAACGACAAGGTGTCCTCATTGCTGCTTGCCGTCTGGTTCAGCAAGAAGCTCAATGGAGACTGGGCTTTGGATGATAAGGTCGGAAGCCCAGACCCCCAAGCTAATTTGCTGCCACTGCTCAAAGCAGATGCCACAAAACACTTGGTTCTCCCCCTAAGCTCAACTTAGCTCTTGTGTCAAAAGGCCTAGGAGAGAGGAAGGCACAGGCGTCAGCCAAGCCACTCCCTAGGCAGGGGTGTCCAATCTTTTGGCATCTCTGGGCTACACTGGAAGAGAAGTTGTCTTGGGCCACACATTAAATAGACAAACACTAACGAAAGTTGATGAGCAATAAAAAGGTTCTAAGTAAATTTATGATTCTGCGTTTTGCCGCATTCATAGCCACCCTGGGCCACGGGATGGACACTGCTGTGCCTAGAGGCCTCCTTCACTGACTAGATGGGGCCTCACCTTGGATAGAACTCTGCAGGGCACAGTGGGGTCCTGGGTCTCTTTCAGGTTTCTTCTGTCAAAGACTCTGTCACTGAATTAAGTTTCCAGGGAAGATTTTAATGGCTTACAGGATTTTTGTCTGCCTTGTTTGCTGCTATATCCCAGTGCCCAGAACAGCAGCACATCCCTGTGAATGAATGCATGATGATTCCATTTAGGGTGATCTGCATTTTCATAGACACACAAAAGCAAGTGGCCACAGAGCTTCCAGGGTCATTCACCAACCAACTAGCTGTGTGGGATCTTCTCTTCCCTGCTCTGCTCTGCTCTTGATCCTGCCTGTCACCTTAGCTGGTAGCACCACCACTGAATCTCTGACAGTGTCCCTTCTGAGAGGTTTGATCTTTTCTCTCTTCCCGGCAGAAGGGAAGGTCATTTGCTACACAGCACTGAGCAAGAAGGTCAGCTCGTGCTGAGCACACGACTTGTTTCTCTCATGCTCACTCTGCCAGACACAACAATGTTAGCACTAGAAATGCCCACAGAAGTCATTCCTTATGGAAGAGAAGAGAAAACCAAAGCCTTGAGACATTAAGTAAGTAGCCCAAGGTCACTAAGCTGGCTGCAGGAGGGTCAGCAGACTTGGCCTCTAAACAGGGTTCTCTGTAGAACACTTTTAGGGCCCTCTCTCTGCCTATGCAGTTCAGAATGGGTTGGAAAGTGCCCCTAAAGCTTGGATTCTCTTTCTGCATATTATAAACACAAAATATACCCATAGTATATACACAGATATGTGTGTATATATCAACCACAGGGCCATGTATTCATAAATGATATTAGGATATACAAAAACTATTGCCATCCCCTGGAATCCATGGGGGTTAGTTCCAGGACCCCCCACAGATACCAAAATCCTCAGATCCTTGCATCCTTTACATAAAATGGTGTTCAACAATGCATACAGTTGGCCCTTTGCATCTGTGGATTTCTAGCCACTGACTGAAAATATGTACTGTTTTCAGTCTGTAGTTGGTTGAACCTGTGGATTTGAAACCCATGGATATGGAGGACCAACTGTACAGTTATTGAAAAAACTTACTTACAAGTAGACCTGCATAGTTCAATCATGTGTTGTTCAAAGGTCAACTGCATTCTATAGTCCCAAATACATTTACTGGACAGCTTACATAAGCTCAATGCCCTTTATTTTATACCTATGTTATAGAATAGCAATAGCTGAAGGGGTAGAGAAATGAGAACTTCTGAGTGTGAGAAAGGGATAGCATGTAGTTTGCAAAAGTGTATTCAACATTATAATTGCTTTGATTTATTTTAAGGTACAATATTTAATGTGCTTTGAAATTTAACACTAAAGGAGGGCACTTGGATTTTATGTTCACCAAAAGGGAGTGTGGCTTAAATAAAAAGACTGGGACATACTGTTCTGGAACTCAGCATATTGGAGCTTTGGAAATCATCAGGTCCAATGCCTCCTTTAGAGATAAGAAAACGCCCACCCAGAGAGGTTAAGAAACTTCCTATCTCAGGTAAACAGCTATTTATGTGTTCCTGAGGAGAATGGCCAATGTGGGCTTTATCTGTGGTACGTTCACGGCACCTACATTGAAGGGGAGTCCAGGGTTTGCTGTTGGCCAGCTAAGGGAATCTATTACACCAAGGACATAAAAATACAGAAGGAAAGCAACTTCCCAAACATCTGAATTCTTTTTAGCTAGGAGGATTCTTGGTAATGGAGAGGCTGAACCCGAGGTTTTACATACAAGGCATTTCCTCAGGGCAGCACCCCCATGACCCCCATAGAGGCCTACCCTGGACTTCCATCCCTTCTTTGTGTAGATCCTGGAGACTCTGTCTGGCCCTCTCATTCAGGGGAACAAAATGTCAGGCTGTAGGAGTGACTCCTTAAGACACAGCTCTTCCCTCCCCTTTGTCACCTGCAGAGGCCACTGAAAGGCTGGGCGAATGGTTTCTATCTAGTCCCATCTGTCTAAAGAAGTTGCAGGTCTTATTTGTTCTGATAGGACTGAGCATTTCAGCAGGAGGACTACAGATCCTAAAACAGTTGCCCTGAGAGCAGAGGCAGAGCCCCAGGAAGAATTAGCCCACAGCCTTGGGCTAAGACAGACACAGGGCCAGACCTCGTCTGGGAGCCAAAGGGGCGGCGATACTCCGCGAGCGGCTGCAGGAGAGTCCACTTACCGCAGTGCGACTGGAAAACCTGTGGCTTGACGACCTGATTACAGGCACTGCACACTACGAGATAGAAGTCGTCATGTGCTGGATAATGGCCAAATAAATGCATATCTGTGGGGGAAATGAAAACAGGTGTTTTTTAAAAAGCAATTAAGTCTCAGAAGGTGTATAGTTTCCTCTTAGAGTTTCCTCAAGGACAGTTTTTCAAACGAGACATGCAGAAAGGCAATAATCTTCACTAAAGGGAACGTGGTTAGTCATAATGCAGCTCCCCAACTCTCAGAGCAGCAACTGCCTCAGAGAATACCTCCTCATTTCACTCTTGGAAATGGATGGCTGCTGTTGCGGCTGGTTTAGTCGGTGGTGCTGGGGCTGCTCTGAGTTGCATGCTATGGGGAAGTAGCCTGTCCTGAGAGATCATGTGTTAGCCAATGAGGCACAAGTTATCATTAAAGGGGGCCTCCTCCAAACCCATTCTGACTTAAGCAGAGGTCTCTCAAGTGAGTGAGTGGGTGAGGGGCTCTGGGGAGAGAAAGGCTCTGGGGAGAGAAAGAGGAGTCATCCTCGCCTCAGCAGTTGCCTGTGTTTCTCCATCATGTGAGGGAGATCTTCAGGCAAAAGGAATCCTCAAAACAAGAGACTTGATTGCTGCCACTGTTATGCATTATTTATCTGACTAATGTTTACCAAGTGTCTAAGTGTGCTGGGTACCACACTAGGTACTGGGGATAAGTAATGAACAAGAACGAGGACCCTGCTCTCTTGGTGCTTACAGTAAGAAGAGAACATTAAATAGATAATCACACAAGTCATCATTTGGTTGTAATCGTGGTGCATGCTAAGGAGATGTGCAGGACCCCACAACAGTATGTGGACCTCATCTGAGGTGCTGGAGAGACTCCCCAGAGGAGTGGCTATGTCAACTGAGATGTCAGGATGAATAGGGGTTAGATAGACAAACGGCCAGGGGAAGAAGAGGAAAGCCCCAGGTCTGCCAAGGAGGGAAGTCTATGTCAGAGGAACCTCTTGGCTGGGAAAGAATGAGGGGAGACCCCAAAAGACATAAGCCTTGTAGATCAAGTTAAGCAGTTTTGAACCTGGTTTTAAGAACAATGGGAACAAAGTGAAGGTTTTTAAACTAAGGAATGATAGGATCAGACATATATTGTTAAGATTAGTTATGCGGCCTAAGAGGCATGAATTTGTATGTCCATACAAAAACTTGTACCTGGCAATTAATAGCAGCATTATTCATAACAGCCAAAAAAGTGAAAACAACCCAAATATTCACCAACTGGTGAAAGGGTAAATAAAATTTGGTATCACCAGAAAATGGAATGCTATTCGGCCATGAAAAGGAATGAATTACTAATACCTGCTACAACATGGGTGAATCTTTAAAAAAATTTTTTTGTAGAGGGTTTAGATTTTATTTTCTTATTTTTAAAGAGTAGGGGAGGGAGGGAGAAAAAGGGGCAAAGAAACATTGATGTGTGAGAGACATATTGATCAGTTGCCTCTTGCTTGCCCCCACCTAGGGACCTGGCCTGCAACTCTGGCATGTGCCCTGACTGGGAACTGAACTGGTGCCAGCACTCAATTCACTGAGCCACACCATTCAGGGCAATGTGGGCAAATCCTGAAAACATTATGCTAAGTGAAAGAGGCCAGACACAAACCGCCACATATTGAATGGTTCCATTTATATGAAATGTCCAGAATAGACAAAGCTATGGAGACAAAAACTAGATTAGTGTTTGCCTGTGGCTGGGGGACTTGGGGGGCCTGGGGAAATTAAAGAGTGACTGCTAAAAGGCATAGGGTTTCTTTTGGGGGTGATAAAATGTCCTAAGATTGATAGAAGTGATGGTTACACAATATTGTGAATATACTATGAACCACTGAATAATATACTTTAAATGGATGAATGGTATGGCATGTGAACAAAAGTCAGAGAGAGAGAGAGAGAGCGCGCGTGCGCTCGAGCAGTTCTGAAGAAATAGGTGGTCACATCTCCTTATGTACCACTGGGTGGAGGCAGAGCCCTGGAGGCAGCTGGGCCTATCACTTCTTAGCCCAGTGGCTGTAGAGACATTTCAGCTCTGAGAGCAAGGTGCTCATAACCATGGACAGAGCTGACAGAGGAATTAAGACAGTGTATGCATGAAAATGCTTTCTGACACAACCCCCCCTGAACAACTTTCTCCCGAACTCCCTGAGCCCTCCTTTTCTAGACACAACTGGTATCTTAACAAAACCCACCAAACACAATGGCTCCCTCAGTTGCAGTGCTAGGCCACAGGGAAGGGCTGAGTTCCTCATGATAATGGGGACAGCTCATTTATAACCAAGCAGATGCTTTAACGGAGGCATGCACAGCTCTGTGTTCTCTACTCAGTGCAGCCAGCTGTGCTTCTTACAGGGACATTTGTCATATGCAAGGAGCGGAGACCACCACGGCCTGGGAGATGTGTTACTAGAAGGGTGAGACTAGCTCCCACTGCAGGGTCCTCCTCGGGTTTCAGGTGCGTAAGGATGTGGCTTGCCCCCACGGTGCATGATGGGGCAGGGCTGGGCACTAGGGTGCACTGAATTTCTAATTGGTCTGTGGCCCTGGGCAAGGCCTGTTATTTCCCCCTCTAGGACTTGCCTCTATTTCCACTTCTGACTAAGACTCCTTCCTGAAGGGGAGTGTTATTAGTCAGTGCCTGATGGGTGGGGAGGGCTGTGGAAACAGAGGCTGAGAGAGAATGAGCTGTGACAAGAGTCCTGAAGCGTGATGAGGCCCCTGCTCGGCCCACCCAGCGTGTCAGGGGCCCTCGGTTCAGAGCCTCACAGCATGGAGAGGATGCCTCTCGCTTCTTAACTGCTGTTACCCTCCTGTTTTACTTTTTATTTACAGGTTATTTTTATAACATACATTTTTTAAAATAATAAAAGTGATCCATGTTCTTTAAACGTACATTTGAAAATACAAAAAAGCCAGGAAAGAAATAATAAAAAATCCCTGGCAACCTTATATTAACACCTTGCATCTCGTTTAGATTTAGTCAAATTTCATATCCAGGAACATGTGAAATCAGGAACTGGCAAGGGCTAAGACACTTATTTATTCAATGAACATTTACTGAGCTGCCTTATACCCTTTCTGCAATAGATCAAGCTCTAAAGGAATAAAAGAAATTCATTAATTAAAAAAAAACAAGCATTAACAATAGTTTCTTGAGCACCTACTCTGTGCCAGAAGCTGTGCTGAGGGCTGGAAGCTGAGACCAGACACTACAGGGTATGGGGAGTGTGTCTGTACCTTTGCTATACATGCCAGATGACCTTGGAGGCCTCTCAGAAGTCCACTTGATGTCCCACTGTTTCTGTATTCTTTCAGAAATCTGCAGAGCCTCCACCCCTGTGGCCTCATACACCTCTTATACCAGGAGTTGAGGGTAAAGGGTAGGCCAGCCAGAGATTGGTCACCTAAGGGTGTGTTCCTTTCCAGGCCCTTCACTCCACTGGGACTTTTCTTGATTTCCTCTAGGGCAGTTTCAATTTTGCACATGTCTGCTCAGAGCATATCTTCCGTGGAAAGCAAGGGAACCTGCTTGCCTACATGATTATTCCTCAGTGGAGAGGCCTTTCAACCTCCTCTATAGGCTGCCTGGTTCTGAGAGCCAGGCAGGTGGGGAACAAGAATGGCAGAAGACCACCGCTTCAGGTGGGTAGGCGATCACGGTCAGTGTGCCGTTTGCTCAGGGATGAGGAGAAAAGATAGGAAGAAGTGAAAACTAGTATGCCCAGCACAATGCTAGGTAGTCTATTAATTAATTCTCTCTCTTTATCTCAGCTAACCACCCAAATAAAACATTCAGTGCACAGTGACAAATGAAAACAGTGGTTTGTTGAGATGGGCTTATACCAGCTTAAGAAAGCCAACTGTGAGTGTCTCTTCCCAACTCATTCAGCGATAATCATGGTGGTAGCTTGAATCATCCATCTGGGAGTATTTATACCATGGAAATGGGCAAACAATACAAAGCAGGTCTTTTCTTTTAGAGAGCTGTTTGTTAAACATTTACCAGCGCACTACTGAACAAAGATGGCAAAAACAGAGAAAGTGAAACCACCTGTAACGACACCACCTAGAGATAACCACTGTTGACACAGGAATATACATCCTTCTAGATTTTGTTATGTGGTAACGTTACCTTAGTTAATCCTCATGATTAACCTATGAAGTTACCATCATCTCCACTTTCCAGGCAAGAAAACAAAAGTAATTTGCTTGAAATCCACAGCACCAATTTGTAAAGTAGGATGAGATTCCAGGGCACTGATTCTGAAACCAACGCTCCCTCAAGTTATCAACTTTGTCTGGCAGCCTCGGCCTACTTCCACACAGCATCGAGGTTCCCGCAGGCCTTCATCGGCTCTCCCAGCGTCCCCCACACTCCCCCACACCCCTCCTCTCTCCTCTCCCAGAACGCAGGGGAGGGAGGGAGGCGACAGAGCTCAGCTGGGATGGAAGGAGAGACAACGCTTAGGACAACAGAATAGTTTCTATGAAACTAAAATAACTCTGATCTCCTGTGTAGCTGGGTAACAATTTTGTAAGTCAGTACTGAAAAGAAATGGACAGAATAGGAATAGCATTTTATTCAAGATAAACAGCTTTCTGAGGGGTACACTTTGGGCAAAGCCATGTGTATGTATAAACTTTAGTCTGTATCCAGGATTCACTTTTTGAAAGTGGCTGAAGTGAAGGAAAAGGCAGCTTTCCCAATTCACTATTTGTATAGGACTTGATTCTAAGATGGGAAGACAGCTGGTTTTGTGGGTTTAGGATCAAACAAGATGCTGTGCACTTTTGAATTCGCCTCTGGACACCTTCCAAAGCTTGAGACTGACATTATGAAGCCACAACTGGTGAGAGCTCAAAAGATGAAAAACTTAAGAGTGAGTGGGGATTGATTCCTTCCTTTTGCAAGTGAGAATGCCAAGTCAGGCACAGGCTGCACAGAGCAGCTGCCGGCTGCGGGCCTGCTATGGCGGCAGTGGAGCAGCGAATCAGCAGCCGGTGGGACCTGTGCTTGCTGTGGGGAAAGAGAGCAAAACATACAACTTTGGGTTTTAGTTACTTGAAAAAAGGAAAGCCCTGGAAAATGGCTTGCTTTCCCTAAAAGTCTTTCCCAGAGTTGTGAAACCACCTCAGTTGCTATAGGAATTATAAAAATGTCAAGGTAGTAATACCCTGTTATAGCAACAATTTCATTTAATTTTAAAATTATGCTTCCTTTTTTAACTGACTCTACAAAATATAGAAATAAAAAAATCGAGATTATATTTATGTAATTTCAACACTCCAGGCCCTTTCCAGGAAGGCAAATGTGAGCCTCTGCCCATGGTGGTGGGGGTGGGGGGGGGGTAACTGGCACAGACCTTGGTAGACGCTGAGGATGTGACAGCCCTGTGGCGACAGCCAGGGAGCCGGGTGTTACTGGACTTCCTTGGAAAACTATCAAAAAGATGAGCTGGCCACTGGCAGCAGTTTTGATTTGTGGGCTTCCACTTACATAAACTCAGGCGTGGGAAATTACTGGGAAGAACAGTCACAGTGTTTCAAGGACATACACGACTGCCTCCGAGCAGATTCGAATCTGGACACAGCACAACACCTACAGAGACGACGTGTGGCACATCCCAAGGAGTGCCTCTCACGCTGGAGAGGCTGGTCTTAAGTCCTCCCTTCCCTCATTAATCTTAATATGCTCATTACACAGTTTTTATTAATTTGTCTTTTCTCTGCTAGTGGAATTTCTGGCTGCATTTTAATCACTTATGTCAAATGGAAAGCTTGAGGGGATATACAAAAAACATTTCTCCTTTGCCCTGACAGGGTGATTCTACTTGTTCCCCAACCCCAAATCTTCAATTCATAGAACAAATCAACCTGGGGTCTTCAAAGCAGTGACATCAGATCTGACAGAATGTTCAACTCCTCTCTAGGAAACTGAAAAAAAAAAAGAGAGAAAAAGAAAGAAAAGTGGCTACTTTCCATTTTCCAGACCTTTGAATGCCCAGGGCCTGACTGTGAGGGCTTCATAAACAGAAACTGAAACACGAGGACTGGAAAAGCAGGCAGCGCGTGAGCACTCCAGCACCATCAATGAAGGCAGGCAAGCTGTGGGCATGGGCAGCAGTGCTGAGCCTTTCTTCTCCTACAAACCTGGGACTAAAAAGGGCCCCTGCCTCCTCTTGCTGTGGCTGGGCTGGAAGTCACCAGCTGCAAGGCTGGAGCCAGGAGTGGGCCTGGTGGCAGGTGGAAGCTCCCCATTATGCTGCATGAACCAATCCCTCCTGATCCCAACCCAACCAACCCACAAACCCCAACCAACCCACATGGCCACACGAGAGTGCACCATCCCTCTTTCCTCAGAAGGGCCTGTACAGACCACATTCACAGTTTCCTGAGGCAGGGGGTGAGGGGTGCTCTCTCAGGCCTGTGCCACAGGTCAGCCCCTCTCACCAACCTTTCCTCTGGCCTCCACTAGACCTAACAGAACTCTCATCATGCAGCCCAAGGAGGGAAGACAGATGATCCCAGGAGGTGGTTGTAGCCCAGAGTTTACAGCAAAAACTATGAGTTGTAGGCCTTGTAAAAAGCAGGGCCCGAGAGCTGGGCCCTGGAGTCGGGCAGCCGTGAGTTGAAATCCTAACTCTGCTGTTTGGCGCCATAATCAATCCACTCTAAGCTTGTGTTTCCTCATTGGGAATTAAATGACTTCTGTAAAGAGGATGGTACACAGTAAGGATGGAAAAAATACAATGGATTATTATGTATGGCTTTCTTCCTGTTTCCTCCACTCCTCTGGAGGCCTTCTCTGACTGGCCCAGAGGAGAGGCAGAACTTCCCGCACCCCCCACCTCGCCCCACACATGACCATAGCTTTCCTAATGCTGTGGCAAGGTGATTAGTTTCCCCCTTTCCCACCAGACTGGGATCTTCCTGAAGACAGGAGTCACAGGAATCATGATTTCGTATCTTCACAGCCAGCCAGTCTGGCACATGGTAGCTGCCTAATAAATGAAGTTCTCAAATTGACTTACTTTTGAAGCTCCTTAATTTTCCCTTCTCTCACAGGGGGAAGATATAAATGATTTTAAAAATTGCATCCATATATAATTATATAAGATTACAAGGTCAATAATTGTGTCTATTCATTCTCTGAGAAAAGGGCTATGTGAATCTGAGGAGGCATGCTCCAGATGGGCCACCTTAGTGAAGAAGTGGTTAATCCCTGCTCTCACCATGCTAAGCTCATGAAGGTTGTCTCCTTTCTCCTTTGGCACACGCAGCCACCCCACACCCCATGCCCCTCAATGGCCTCTCGGAGCCAGTGTGTAGGGTGGGCTTAGAGGTGTTTTCTGGGTGTTCCTTCTGGTCCCATTTCCTGCTTCCTCACCCTGAGGCTGCAGGGTGTTTTGAACATCAAGACAGTGAGTACTGCAGAGCCTGGAAGATCTAGACTTCGCCCTCCCTCCTGGGTTTAGCTGTGTCCTGTGCTCAGCCCAGGGCACACTCAGCGGTCGGAGTCCAGCCTGGCGGAGGATCTGACTGGCTGGCTGTGCAGCGATATCCCTGGCAGCCAAGAGAATCATTTTGCAAAGGGTTCCCCTTTGCTATGCCTGGCTTAGGCAACAATGCCAACAATTTATCCCTAAAACTGTTCCTAGGGATGTAAATTTATAACTGATTCTCTCTCTCAAGCAGCTGCAGGGCAGCCAGTCATACACATCCTTGTCCATCACGCCAGCCAGGTCAGCTGGTGGCTTCTGGCCTGACACCCCCACTTCTGGCCCTCTGGACAGATGAGAAATAAGTAACAACTTTGGCAGGTATCTGAGTCCTGATAAGGTATCCTAGTGAAGTTATTTTTACAGCAAGGGTTGTTTGGGCTCAGATATCAGCTGCATGGACAAGACAGCCCATTACCTGCTCACCACATTGGCCCCAGTGCCCTAGGACACCAGGGGAAATTTCTGTGTAGAGGACACGAATAGGGACAGCATTTTCAACCAAGGACTTGTGCAGTTCACTATGACTCAGAGAAGAAAGACATCAACCTAGTGGGGGAAATGCTAGTCCCTTCTTTGGGCTTCCTGCCTAGTGGCACTTGAAGGGTTGGTAAGTAGAGAGCACTCTAAATCACCAGAGTCATCACCAGACTCCCTTGCCTCACAGGGTCTTCCACCCGGGTCACTTCAATGTTCAAATGTTCAGTTAAATGTTTATGCCCACATTACCCTGAACTTGAGGACTATGGTTTAGATAATATTTGTTTTCACAATATCACTAGGCCTCCACGTGCACTTTTTCTCAACACTTCTTCAGTAGGCCTTGCTTTGTTTCTTTGGAACAGGCTTTTCCCACTATGAGCCTCACTATCTGTGCGAGGCCAGCTCCCAATTGATTCTGGGGCCACCTCCCATCCTGGGTCATCTCTTGGGTCCATCTGTGATGCTCTTTCCTTTTCTAGCCCCACTCAGAGAGATCTTTGTGAGGTGGAGACAGGCACCGTATTTCAGGGAATAGGGCAGTGGGTTGAGGAGGTGATGACCCACATATGATGCTCTTCTCTGTAAGAAATGTTATGATCAAAGAGAATTTTCAGACTGAACGGAGCAATGATACTGAGAATGGTTGAAATGGGTCAAGGGGAGTCAGTGGGACCTCTGGTGTCTTTTCATGTAGGATAGTCCCCTTTCCTGCTGTGGCAATCTGACTCAGTCTGGAGGATGGGCTAGAGCTAACTGATCCCTTAGTTCCTTTCTGGCTCTTCAGTTATGTCAAGTGGTCTAACAGGCAGGGTGTCAGGAGAAGAATGAGCAAGAGGGGAGGAAGGGAAGGATACCACATCCATGTTATAAACAGCACGAAGTCTGAGTGGTTTATTCTTAAGAGGAGTTAGTGAAGGCCATCTATCTATATTTCATCTATCATCATCTATTTATGTCTCAGCTACCATATCTCATCTATCACTTCTACCTCATCTACATCTCCCTATTTATAGGTATCTATCATATCTATCTTATCTATCATCTATCTCTATCATCTCTATCAATCATCTATTTTGATCTACCTATCCTATATATCCTATCATATCTATCATCTCAGCTATTATCTACCTCTCACCCTTATCTACCTATCTAATCATTATATCTATATCTCACTTATTATCTGTCTCCATCATCTCTTTCTATCTCATCTATCAATCATATCCACCTCACTTATCATCTATCTATATCTATCAATTATATTTCAACTATCTTCTATCTCTATCATCACTATCAATCATCTGTCGATATATTCTATCTTTCATATCTACCTTTATCTCATCTATCATCTATAGTTACATCTATTTCATCTGTCTCTCTTATCTCCAGCCATTAAACATCTCTCTTGATCTATCTTATATGTTTATTATATCTATCTCTATTTCCTCTGTATCATCTATCTATCTATATCATCTGTCAATCATATATATCTGTTGTATTTATCCATCTCTATCTCATCTATCAATCATCTACCTACCTACCTATCACCTAACATCTTTATATCTTTTTCCCTCCCTCCCTCATCTCTCTGCCTAGCAGAGGAAGCACTACATTTTTTGAGCACTGTCATTCTGAGGTGAACTTAACTCAGTCCCAACCTGTTGTATTGCTACACCAACTGCTACACTTTTTGGTGACAAGGGTGATAAGGCTTTACAAAATTAAATATAAATTTAAAAAGAGAAGAAAAGAAAAAGAAGAAACCTAGACAACAGCAAAAAATATCAGTTGGTGTTCAAGGGCTAATCATAAACAACATGAGAGCAAGGACCAAGCCTCCTGCACGGCTTCATCTTCCCCACGCCAGCACGATTCTGTTCACGTGGTAGGAGCTAAGCAGACATCTGAATTGAAGTTCTTGGAGGCAGCTGAATTCAACCTTCTCCATGACACAGACTTTAGACTTAAAAAACAGTGGCTCTGAGGCTTACTGAAGAACATGATGTCCACCGTCTTGCTTCTTGAGATTCATGGGCCAAAAGGCTTTCATTCCATATGGAAGAAAACAAGACGCAGAGCCCCAGGCAAAGGCATGGGGTAGGGCTGGGGTAGCCAGCGGTCTGTGGGAGTCAAACTGTGTGTATTGAAGGCTTTCACAGTGAGAGGAGCACTTCCCCTTAGGCCTTCCAGCACCATTTAGAGATTTGAATTTAGAAAAGGACTGAGGGGGCCAGGCAGCATCTACTGCTGAGATTTCTTAGATAACAGGTTGCTGCCAGGCCACACTGAAATAATCTAAGTCCATGAAGAAGTCCTTCAAGGTACCTCATGAGCATAGGAAATGTGACATTTTAAAAGGTACAGGCAGAGGTCTTCGTGAGACAGCCTCATGGCAGGCCTCAACTAGCAAGTCACTGCTACTAATGCCATCCAGAACATGCAGTAGAGACCACAGAAAATGCCGACACTGAGAGCAACCCCATCATTTCAGACACGCCAACCCCTGCTCAGCTGTGGGCTCCATCAATGCTCTGCCTGCAGATTCATGGATGAATTAGAGGTGCATGCACAGAATCTGTCACGCTGTGGCCAGAACAACAGGTGGTCCCAATGCCTGGTCCCACAGCAGTGGTAAGTTGATTCCTCCTATTCAGAAGGCCTAAGGCAAGTGATCCCTGGATCCTGTGGCATTGCCAGAGGCTTGTAGCACAAAGCAAAGCTGGCTCTGGCTGTGGTTTACCTGTAACTGACAGAGACTGTGCCATTTTTTTCCCCAGAGGGTGTTTGTTCAGGCAGTAGAGTCCCTGTAAGTGCCCTTAGAGATTACAACGATCACCCAAATGATGCTGCCACAGCTCAGAGGTAAATGGGCCATGTGGCTCTGCTACAAGATGTGTCCACTTGGCACAGCCAGAAGGCAGCGGCAAGAACTGCTTAACGTCCCCGGGAATCAGTGTCCAAAGCACTCGAGCCATTGGGACAGCCAGACTGCAGGAAGTGGTTGACAGATGTCCCAGGCATTCTCTGAGGAAAGGGCTGCTTACAGGGAGGACAGAGCCACTCCCAGACCTGTCATTGCACCAATGCTCATGAAAAACAGAAATGTACCTTTGTTCTAAGAGAACAAAAAAGAAATGATTGAGCATCTTATCACATCCAGGCTTCTCAAAGCAGTCACACACACCTGGTAACTACTCGGGTGGGCTGGTGCTTAAAGCCAGCAGCTTTCTGAGCTCAGAAGCCCAGGAAGAAAAAATGCACCATGAGAGGATTACAGAAAGCTGTTTTAAGGTAATGGAAAATAGGATCGATCAGCTGGAGGAGAAAAATCACAGTGCCTTCAATCACAAATCAAGCATGAAGCTAGTTCTGTGCCCGAGGAGAAAAGGGAGACTCAGAGAAGTTCAGGGGCTCTGGGATCTGGCCATACCCCTGGGCACCTTCCACCACCACGTCCACCCCCACTGCTCCCCCTTCCTTCCCCTCCCTCCACCATCACTGAAGTCCTACACATTCTTCCAGGCCAGCTTTAGTGCCACCTCCTCCAGGGGTCTGTCTCCGAGTCTGGCAGAGACAGTTAACCCTTTCTCTGCATTTGCACAGCCCTCTGTGTGTACTGCCACACTTTGCCCACTCCACCTGGTATTTACCGTTAGTGGTGGATCTGCCTGCCTTCCTCATTTGTACACCAGTGGTTCACATATGGACTCAGACATTTAACAGTCAAAAATTAAGATGGCCAGAAACATGCTCAAATGCTTAAAAGAGTGCCAATGCACCAAAGCTGCCTTATTTTGGACTAAGAACCACCCAGGAGACTTAAATGAGGGTTACTGGGATTAGCAACAAATTTCCACTCCACCTGGAGCTGGCTGTGCAACAATGGGCAAGCCACAGACCCTTTCTAAAGCTAAGTTTCCTCTGCTAGAAGACAGTGGTCGTACTTCCCCAAAGGTTGCTGCAAGCATTAAATGAGGTAACCTAGCATCTCATAGGCACCTCATTAAGTGTCCATGGGGTTGAACTAAACTTTAACCTGAACTGGCCAAGGCAAAATACAAAGAGTCTCAACTGAACCCTTTTACAGAGGCTTTTTAATGAAGCTTCTGGAGTCAGACTGCCTAAATTTAAGCCCTGGAACCACCTCCTCGGGAAAATCTTGGGGCTTCAGTCTCCTCATCTGCAAAATGGGGATGGTAATAATAGGGAAGCTGTCAGGATGAGGTTGAGGGTAACAAATATGATGTCTGGAAGCTCTCAATAAATGTTAGCTATTATTAGGATTTAGAATCAGATTTTGCATGGAGGGACTTAAAAAAAAAGGACAACAACCCTATTTCACTGGAGCAAAACAGTGAGTGCTGAGAAACAAATCATTGTTAAAAGCCACCAGACCGTGAACTTTCAGTTTACCACAGGGCTCAGTGAGCAGTGGATGAGGGCTTCTCAAACTGAATTCTACCTGTAATTTGGTAGCCAAGTGTAGATGCTGGAGCTTATCCTAGATCTGTGAAATGAGATTCTCTGAGGGTGGAGTTCAGGAGGACACATTTTTAACAAGCTCCCCAAGGGATGTGAGAACTCCTAAAATTGTCCGATCAAGGAAACTATTAACATGGAGACACCTGGTCACTCGACACCCACTGGTACATCCCTGTGTTAGTCTGGAGATAATGGGACCTCTTGTTGGTTAAAAGATTCTGTTAGCCCAGGGGGAATGTTCTGTACAAGTAGGGGTGTCACCACGGTACCCCCAGTATGTGATTTGGTGTGCCCCTCTCAGGTACCTCCACTTATAAACTCTCTGGATCTGTGGGCTAGAAACACAGTTCAGCAGTGAGCTGGAGCCAACGGGAACCGCTCACTCATCAGAGCCAACTGTGTGCCTTTCTTCCCAGCTCCACATTTAGCAACTCCATGTTGGTTGTTTGAAACTCACCATGATGGGAGTATTTATATCTTGGAAATCAGCAAATGCTACAAATTAGGGCTTTTAAATTTGTGCAGAGAGCCAGTATACCAGTACACCACTGGTTCTCATCCATAATAAAGTTTGGAGCCCAACTCTGTGGAATACAGTCCAAAGCACTATACTTAGACCTTTGGATGGTTTGGGGCCATTTAAAGCCTGGTTTCTGAAAATCTACCTAAAATATGTTAGTGGTATTCTGGTATTTTAGTCCTTATGGCTTGGCTCAGGAGAAAACCTCCTTTGTGCTCTGTGGTCATTCCCTAAACCCCAGCACTGGGCTGGCCATCTGGCAAACTGAAGTCTTGATACCCAAGAAAAATGGAGTATGGGTGCTTCCAGGTCAATCCTCATCACCAGTGGAAAAACAGCTCTGTTCTCCTGAGGGCTGCCCCATGGCCTTCATACCTGTCGGAAACTAATTGACAAGTGCAGAGAGGCTGAGGTTCTACAATAAATCTCTTCATCCTGGGAGCAGGGTTCAGGTGCAGCGGTGGCCCAGGTGAGCTTCAGCCCCAGTCCCCAGTCCCCAGTCTGCTGTTCAGATACCCCAGCTGCCTTTCAAAAGGTAACCCACTAAGAGCCATAATCCCTGCAGCCAGCCCTGTTCAGCAGATCGCTAGGGAAACACACCCTTTTCCTTTGAATTCCTCCACTCAGCAGTCAGGTGAGCCAGGGAGGATTCAATCCAATTTCTCAGTGAATCCTACTATGCTCTGGAAGGACACGGTTTGAAGAATCTATTTTTGTGCTTTATTTACTTAAGGTCTGCCTGCCCGGGGAAACTTTTTCAGAGTGCCATCAAACTGTCTCTCACCAGAAAAAGAAGGTTCCACCTTCCTGGAATACTACTAGCAGCAGCCCAACCGCTTGGCCTTTACTCTTGGTACCTGCAGTCTTGCTCCACCCCCACCCTCTTCCCCTAACCTCCTTAGCAAAATGCTGTGTGCAGCCTCGGGACTAGCAGTTTTGGGAAGATGTTTCCCCGAGGGACTGTGGCTCTGGGCCCTTGTTCCCAGCAGCAAGGGGCTCCCTCCAGCACCCGGCATAGCTTTTCCCATCTAAGGCTGCCCAGAGTTCACATATTTTTGTTTTTCTGGTTAAAATGCTGTTTTGATCCAGATGTACAGCCCATCTCCATGAAGTCTGCAACTGCGATTTGAGGCTTCCAAGTGTAAACTGCTGGGGGCAGGGCCAGGTGGCTTTGGTCAGCCTCATCTGCCTAGAAGGGACACATGCTCAGATCAGAAGACAAATGTCCTCAGTGTCCTCAGGCCCTGGGGCTGTCTGTATGGGTAAACTTAGACCTTCTCATAATGTTATTTTCTACCTCTATGTCAAATCTACCTCTTTGGGTCACCATCCAGCCAACTGCAACTTGGACCCTTTACAGAACCCCAGTGCAGGTCACATGTCGTACTCTCCACCTGCCAACAACGGCAGGTTACAGAGGTGCCATGGGCAGCTGGAGAGGCTGTGGGTGAAGGCACAGAGCATACCTGCATCTATACCACAGGGCTTTTTAAGGAATGGCCTGAAAGCTCCCCTTTTTCTCTTTTCTGGCTCCTCCTTAGCTTCCCTGAAACCGTGGACTGCTGGGCCCCTTGAGCCAGTGCCTCACAGCAAGCCCCCGCCCCCGACCAAGACACAGATCCCATCCACAGGTGGGGGCTGTAGAGGGGATAGCTCTAGCCCTGGTTGTTGTGAGAAGACAGACCTTTAGCAGTAATTGTGAAGCTTCTGGCCTCTGTCAGGAACTTGTCTGGATATGAGATCCCTCTGGGCCCCAGAGCACCCCTGCCCTCACTGGCAAAATGAGGCAATGGGACCAGATCTGCAGTTTTCTATACCCTACTGAGGGTCCATATCTCCCAGGAGCTTTTAAAGGACAGATTCCTGGGTCCCAGCCAAACTGATTGAATTGGACATTCTGGGAGTGAGTCCTCAAAAATTCTGGAACAAAGCTTCCCAGGTGACTTTGATGCAGCTGTTCAACCTGTGCTGGGCTAGACCCCCAAATATCCCTTTCCACAAAAATGTCTATTACTTTATATACTTTCTCCCAGTTGTGAACTGGGATGGGGAAAGGAAAAAACAGGGGTGAGACTCATGTACAATTTGCCTCTCCAGCCAACAGAGATGGGACTATGATACTGTCCCCTCAGACCCAGCTAAGTGGCTACCAGTTTACCCTTAAGGGGGCCTTACAAGGTGAAGGATGGGTGTCGCCCATGTTAAGGTATCAGTACCCTGCAAACCTCTGATGTCCAGGTCTTCGGGAACAGGAAGAGGAAGAGCAGCCACAACCCACCCTGTACCAAGATAAGAATCAGAGTATTTAGGTTCACAGAGAAGAGAAGAGCTCTCTTGGGAGATGAATGGAAATGCCCCCACTCTCCCCTCCCATCCCAGAGCAAATCAGCCTCTCATTCTCACTAACAAACAAGGGGTAGGATTTCAGAGGCAGCACCATGAAACCACTTGCTGGCCAATCTGACATTTCTACGAACACTTATTCCATGTGTTAGGTGCCCAGGGCTGATCTATGCTACATCCTTAAGGGGAAGGATTATTAATGAAGTAATATTACTGAAAACAGCATCAGTCATAGCAGCCAACACTTGTTAAGTATTCACTCCCTGCTAGGCGCCATGATAAATGCTTTATACTGAATGATTCATTTAATCCTCACAATAACACTGTAGGGGTGACAGTATCTCCATTTTATAGATAAGGAAGTAGAAGCTTGAAGAGGGTAAGCTATTTGCTCCCAACCTCACAGCTTGAAAAATTTGGAGCCAAAAAGTGAGGCCAGGTCTGCTGACTTTTAACTCCTAGCGCCATTTGTCTTCTCCCAAGGAAAAGGCAGCTCAGAGAAAAGGCAACGGGTCGGAAGTGACAGGAACTCCAAGGTCAATTAGGAATAAAGACCTGTGGAGTAGCATTTACCAAATGTCCAAGGGCTGAGAAAGTACAAAGGAAGCATAAACCCAAGTCCCAGTTCACAACGAGGGAGCAGCTAGGACAACATACACATTTCAAACAATGAACAAGCCAGACAGTAGGATGTCCTGACACAAGAAAGGGCTGAACTGTGCCAGACAGTTAGAGAATAGGAGAGCATAAAGTGATGTGGGAACCAAGCAGCAGAATAGGCAGGCAGGGCCAAAGGAACTTGAGGAAGGAGCGGTGAACTCGGCTGAGGTGGCAAGGGGCTGGTTTTCTGAGGGTGGTTAATGTAGGCAGGAAAGCAGATGTGGCAGGCCCCTGGTGCCAGAAGGGGAACACTCATGCTTCCCAGGCTTGGGAAGTCCTCTGTGTAGGCTGGCAGCTGATGGCACCTGAGCCAGCTGGGCACCTGAGGCCAGTCAGTGCAGGAAAGAGGAGGCTGTGGGCTCACCCACTGGCCTCATGCACTCACTTACCCATTCATTTATTCAACATTTATTTATTGTCACTGATCATATGTGAGGCACTGGAGTAGAGAGGAATGAATGAGGTGATTCCTGCCCTCAAGGAGCTCACAGACCACAGGGAAACAATACAATATGGGGCACAGAGGACCAAGGAGTGGGGGCTCACGCTCAGGAGAGGGCAGGGACGGCCCCAGAGCAGGGTCCTGATGAGCGGAGTTTCTAGGCAGTCTAGGGTGGGGGAGCAGGTAAGGCAGTGAGATGGCTTGTTCAGGGTACTGTAGGTAGCTGAGTATAGAGAGAACAAGGATGCCAGGAGGAAGGGCAAGAGACATGGCCAGAGAGGTGGGAGGCAGGATTTTACTGTGTGCACGTGTGTGTGAGGACAATGTGAAGAACAGGGATGGGTGTTTGTTTTGAAGGCAATGCTGAACTTGCTGGGATGAGCCTGCAGGTAAGAAGGCTACTGCAGGGATCTATGGGGAGGGTGGTGACACCTGACCTGGGGGCAGTGGCTACAGGGATAGAGTGAACGAAGGACTCAAGACAGTTAGCACTGAGCCACTGTGGGAAACTTAGAGCTTTCTGGCTGGGGTTACTGGGAAGAGGGGAAGTTGGATGGAAATACAGTGGGAGGGCAGGAGGTGCTGCGGACTGACGTGTGTCCCTTCGGAATTCATATGCTGAAACTCTAATCCCCAATGTGATGGTATTTGGAGATGTCCTCACTGGGAACCAACCACATGCTGACGCTCAATCTTCCAGCCTGCAGAATTGTGAGAAATAAATTTCTGTTATTTAAGCTCCTGGTCCATGTTATTTCATATGGCAGCCAGAGTGGACTAAAACAGATGGGGCAGATAATTTGTTTTGCACTGATCGAGTTTGAGCAGGAAGCAAGTTGGGGTCAGAGAAAGATGGAGACAATCATGAGCATGCAGGTGGTCCCTGAGCCGGGAACAGAGCAGGGGTCAGCCTGTGAAATGACACTGCCAATAACTGGGTTAAGGATGAGACTTGGGGAACATCAGCCAAGAAAGGACAAGAAGAGGGAAAGGGGTCATTGAGGGAAGCTGAGAAGAAATGCGCAGAAGGCACCAAGGAGGACACAGGCAACAGTGTCCAGTGCACAGAGACGTGAGCTCAGACTGCAAGGTGCCCACGCCTCTGACAACTAGGTCCAAAAGCTACTTTGGGACGTAGCTAGGTGGGGTGTGGAAGCGAGTGGCCACTGCTGGGTCATGAGCTAAGGAAGGGTGATTTGTTTGCTTTGAGTGTAAACAAACATCAGAGTACAGTTTTCGTTTGCAAGAAGCCAGGAGAGCCTTGTTTGCTTTTCTGGTGTCTTCATCTGGCCTCCTGGGGCCTGAAGTGCTGCAGTCTAGGGCTCGCTCTCCCTGCCCAACCTGCATTCAGTCTTCTCAAGAACACTGTGAAGGAGGCTTGCTCAGGTCCAGTTTACAGGTGAGTAAACTGGGCCTTAGAGAAGCAAAGTTACCTGCCTAGAGTGCCGCTGCTAGTAAACAGGGTGGGGATTTGAACCCATGTGTGTCAAACTGCACTATATTCACCATCCTCAAAGAACCTTTCCTGTTCATGTCCTCCTTGAAAGAGTCATCCTGTACCGACCCCACACATTCCCATATAGGCACAGAATAAGACTGGCCTCTGACATGCCACTCCTGACATGGATGCTGTAGGAATGACGCCCCAATTTATTCTCTGTTCCTCATATCCACACCAGTGGGTGCTCCCCTACCACACTGATTCCGGGCTTGGGCATGTGACTTGCTTTAGCCAGTGGGACAACAGCAAATGTGACACAGAGACATATATAAAGTACTTATACATTGGCTTTGTCCTCTCTTGCTGATCTTTGGAACCCTGACACCTCAGGGGCAGAAGCCCAGGCTGGCCTACCACAGACTGTGACGAGCCATCCCTAACCAGGCCACTCCAGATCAACCAGCGTCCCAACCACAGACAGTGAGTGAGGCCATCTAGACCATCTAGCCACAGCTGAGCTGCCCACACCAGAGAACCACCCTGGTGATCTATCAAGTTTTGAAGTGTTTGTTTTGAAGCACAAGCTAACTGATACAAGTCCTGAAAGAAGGCCTCCATCAGCTTCTCCTTCCAGCTCTGAAGCAGCGCAAGCAAATTCTTGGATCTCTGGTGTCCACAGACTCCTTCAGTAATGAAAGAGCCACCACAAGAATACAACACTATCCTTGGCCTGGAGGGTTCCTGTGCTCCTGGAAGGAGCAGGGAGAGGGACAGTCTTCTGTGTATCTTTTCTCTGGGACACTCAGTGAACCAGCTCCCAGCCAGCAGGCACCCCCCTGACAGGTTCCAGGTTATCTGGGGACAAGGTGACACAGTAGCATGCTTCTGCCATGTTGTCCCCAGACTAGTGTTTTTCCACTGAAGAGAAAGGAAGAAGGACATCTCTTTAGTGAGATCAACTGCAAAGGCTTCGAGGCAGCATTTCATCAAAGGTGCTGGAGGAGCTCTTTTGGGAGACTCTGCAAAACCCAGTGATCTCCAGCAGGAGAGGCTTGCTGTTCCTGTTTCCAGAGAGGCATAAAAATGAATGAGTACCCAAAATGTGAACCTGAGCAGTGGCACTTTGATAAGGTGACAAAATTGCTCCCTCCTCCAGTCCATACCCACTCTCTGTGGTGAACTATTATGGGAAGGAAGCATCAACTAATTAGAAGCATCTCCAGGACATGAGAGAAATCAGCACCTAAAATGCCTGAGCAGAGAGAATTTCTTGTTAGGAAGAGAGAAAACAAAAAAATGCTAGGATGTCAAGCATATTTATAAAGGGAGGAGGAGATAAGAATTAATTAGGACAGAAGCTTCTACCCAAATGATACAGAAGACACAGTTATGTTTTGCTACTTTTACAGATCAAGTACCCCTTCCAAGTGGGGAGAGATGCCTGATGCTGATCACTATTTTGAAAAATGACTTCTGGTCTTTTCTAGTTCTAATGATGCTTGAAATAAAGATGGTTCTTTTGTTTACCCCGTTTATAAAGCCCAAGCCACCACTCATCAATAACACCAACATCTGGATTATTTATTTCTCATTGGCCAACCCATGGGCCATACAATAATAATATGGAGCCAAAATGTGAGGCATTTTCTTCCAAGGGAGTGTGGACATGCCTCTCCAGTACTGTAGAGCATGGCCCTTTAATAATCTGGGTTTTGATAGACAGGGCTGATGCCTGCCTTTGGGCAGGGCAAAGAGTCCAGAGGGGCAAGAAGCTTGCTTCTCATTGTCCCTCACCCCCACCATTTACTAGCTGTGAGGTTTTGAGCAAGTCCTCTTACCCTTGAGAAAATTCAAGGAAACAAAGGAGTTAGTGACTAAAATATTCTTTTTTAAGAAATATTGTGGCAAAAAATGTAACATCACACTTACCCTCTTAAATTTTTAAGCATACAGTACAGTATTGTTAACTATCAGCACAATGTTTGTCACACAGCAGATCTCTAGAGCTTTTCCACCCTGTGTAACTGAAACTTGATTCCCATTTCCTCTCCCCAGCCCCTGGTAACTACCATACTAGTTAGTAGTCCGTTTCTATGAGTTTACTACTCTAGATAGGTAGATGGAATGCATAATATCCTTAAGGTTCAAACATACTGTATTATGATAACACAAGGTTTGCATTGGTGAAATGGTAAGTAGTTATGCTCACAAAGATCCTCATTTATCTTCACAAAGATCCTGTGAACTAGAATATGATCGCTATCTTCTTTTGAGGTGGAGGGAGGTGATGGGATATGTCCGAGCTCACCTGGGTGTGAACATAACCAACATGAAGTTGTTTCTGTACAGTTAAAAATTTTTATTTTTGGTAAATAGGTTTGCAGAGATACTGAAGTCACTGAGGAGGATGGTGGAAGATGGGGCAGCAGGGAGAATAAATGAGGGGTAGTGTCTGAGGGGATTACCTTTGTGTAGTTGGATGTGGTCCTTCACAGCAGAGAGGCAGGAGGCCTTGTAGCCGGGGGACCTTGGTCCAGTTCTGGCTATATCTGTGCTCCAGGCACCCAGGAAACAAAAATGAACACACCAACAAGGTCCCTGACTCATGGAGATTACATTATAGCAAGGGAGACAAAGAATAAATAATAAACAGTCTAATAATGTTTGGTGTGTAGTGTGTAGAAGGGAAAGTATTATGGAAAAAACACTTGAGCACATAGGGGATTGGGAACACTAAGTGGGAAGCCTAGCAGGAATTTTAAAAATTTTATCACTGAGAAGATGATATTTGAGCAAAGACTAAAGAAGGTGAGGAAAAAGCCTCAATCGTGAGGCAGGAAGATATCCAGGCAAAGAAAAGAGTCAGTGCAAAGGTCCTGAGGAGAGGTGAGCCTGGAATGCATAAGGAAGAGCAGGAAGGCCAGTGTGGTTGGAGAGGCACGAACAAGGGCCAGGGCAGAAGGCCATGAAGCCAGGAGTTTGGGGAGGGGCAGCATGAGGAGGCCAGCAGTGGCTCTGAGGGGCATGGGAAGCTACTGCAGGGTTTTCCACAGGCCTGAAAAGACTCAGAACTGAGGACACCCACACCAGAGGGAGTGGCCTAGGGAAAAGAGGGGTCAGCCAGGAGGGCTGGCTGAAGGCTGAATAGAGAGAAGCTGGGCCCAGGCCCTCCTCTAGAGGTTCCCTCTAACCTTCCACCTCCTCCACTCCAGCACCATCAGGGCACTGGAGAAACTGCTCCAGGCCAGCTCCTGTCAGGGCAGATGGCGGTGCTGGATGAAAACAGGGAATAAACTGAAAGTTCCCGTCCCAAACAGTGGACCAAGCCTCAGCCCCAGCCTCCATGGTTTCTGCCTCTCAGGAGGAGAAACAGAATGGCCTTGTGTCTTCGGGGTAGGGGGAATAAACCCCCTGTTGATAAAAATCACCAGACACTTGAGGGAAGATTCCCAAAATGAAAAAGTGAAACCAAAATCAGGAAGGCACTTAAAGGAAACAGCCAATTCAGAAAGAATTAAGAAAACCTAGAGAGAGCGCCCAAACCCTATAATTAATATCACTAGTGATATAAGACACTGTATTCAGGAAACAAGGTGCTCTGAAACAGAATCAGAATGGGAAGAACTCTAAACATTAGAAATATGTCAACTGAAATAAAAAATTCAGTGGAAGATACTGGAGAACAGTCAAGGAAATAGTGCAAAAAGTAGAGCAGATTCATAAAAGATAGAGAACGTGGAAAAAAGGGAAAGAAATCAGAGGTCAGTCTAGGTTGGCCAACATTTAACTAACATGGAGTTCCAGGAAGAAGGAACAGAAGAAATGATGAAATGAATAACTTGAAATATGAACACATTCCAGAATCAAAGAAAGCTATCTTCAGATTGAAAACTCACGATGATTCACCAACTCCATGAACGGACCAAGAAGAAAGGGAGGAAGGGGGAGGGAGGAAGAAAGAAACTATCCTAGGCATGTTATTCTGAATGATAAAGAGGAGATCTCCCAAACTTCTAGAGAGAAAACAGGTCATTTGCATTAGACTTTTCATTAGTAACATCAGAAGCTAGAAGGCAGTAGAATGCTACTTTCAAAATGCAGAGGAGAAATTATTTTCAATCAAAAATTCTATATCCAACTAAGCGTCATTCTGATTGAGGTAGGACAAAGGAATTTTCAGACCTATGTGGCCTCAAAAAATTGCTTCCCAGGCACCTTTCTCAGGAGTTGCTGGAGGGCATGCTATCCTCAAATAAAGGGGTAAGGTGTAAGAGAAGAAGACCTAGGATCCAAGAAAAACAGGGATATAAAACACAGAGGTGAAGGGAAGGGAAGTCCTCAGATAATGCCTAAAGAGTGACAGGTCTAGACTGGAGCAGAAGATGGGGGATGCAGAAGGTCTATGCAGGGCAAGGCTGAACAGATAGACAGATTACATGACGCTTGTGAGCATTTGGCAAACGGCACTGGTAAGCATTTGCTAGATTTACAGGGGGTATTTGGAAAGAATGTGCCACAGGTATGTAGTAAACTAAGCAATCTCTTAAAGGCAATTAACTCTGAGAAAAACAGAAAGTTGTATAAGAAATGAAGTGTAATTCCAGCACAATAGTTGGTACTCTGAGTGAGTAATAATAGTGAAATCATCACTGCACTGTGAACACCAACCACAGATTTCACCCTACTCAATGTATACCTGTGCTGGGGAGAGGAAGTGAGGGTGGGTGCTGCAGGGGGCAGATTCCTCTGACAGGAAGCCAGCAGGCAGTGTTTAAAACCTACAAACCAGATAATGCAGCACGAATACCTAATTTATGGAGATCAATACCAGAAGAAATAGCTACAACACGCTGCTCTGGGCAGTGGGTCTGGGGGCTGGAGAGGAGCTGAGAAGGGCACTGCTGTTTGACTTTACCGCTATGTTTTTACAAAACTCTGATGAAATAAAGCTTACGGTAAATTTAAAAATATGTATTCCAATGAAATAATTTTTTTATCCTCACCTGAGGATATGTTTATTGATTTTTGGAGAGAGGGGAAGAGGAAGACAGAGAGAAACATCAACGTAATTAGTTGCTTCCCGTACACACCCTGACCTGGAATCAAACCCACAACCTTTTGGTTACAGGACAATGTTCTAACCAAGCCACACCAGCCAGGACTCCCTTGAAATTTTTATATAAAAAAGCTTTTAATAAGGAAAATAGAGTGACAAAGCAACTCAAAATGAGGGAGATTAAGGTAGAGGAGGACAAAGAAGAAATACTGCAAACTTCTCAGTGTGATTTAGATTCAGGACACATGAATGTGATCTTCCTCCTGCCAACAACTTCCAAGGGCAGCACCCCTGCAATGCGTGCTCCTCCCCCACCTGGAGCACAGGGACAGTCCACCATCCTCAGGGAGGGGTTCAGACATGACCAAGTCTCCCTGCATCACTGCCACTCTACCACATCTGCTCTGGGCAAGTGGAGGCATCCAGCTGGGAAACACAGCTGCTGAGACTTGCCTCCAGCTGTGAGCCAGAATGATCAGGAATGTTCTGGAATTTTGCTTCCTAGGCAGGAGAAGCCAAGAACTCTAGGAAAAGTGAGGGTGCGGGGAGCAGGGTGAGATGCAGCTAATGACAGGTATCACAGTGACCTTAAAGTTCAGAAAACAATCAGGCAAGAGCAGTCATGGATCACTGATCAGTATTTTACCTCAGCTGACAGAGTTCACGGGGAAAGTCAATGAACAAGGGGAAGCTGGGTGAAGAGGAGGCAAATGATGTGTTAGTTAACTGAGAGCTTGTCCTCCTTAGGGGCTCCAGACATAAAAAGGCAACATTTCCCCACCAGACTAGGAAATTCAATTATACTGACATTTACTCTCATTTCTAAGACCTGGGAGTGGGGTGGGGTATTTAGAGACCCTAATGAGAGCAGAAAGTAAAGAAATACTTAATTGAAAACAGAAAAGTCAACGCACACCCTTTACCTACTGTTGATACAGGAGAAGTCAATTTTGGTAAGACGAAACAATTCGACTTGAAGATTGCTGTGTACAAACCACATGCAAAATGAAGGCCTACTGCTCAGTGCACAGAAGAAAATAAACGACTGTTGGTTGGTGGTTTCTTCTGATTACATTAAAGTAAATGCTTAGAGATTGTATGTACTGAAGATAACTGTACTGAGGTTATGTAAGAGAACAGTCATCTACTTAGACAGGCTAAAGTAATTGGTAAAGTACCATTAAGAATGTAACTTGCCCTCAAATGGTGTAGGAAAATATTATGTGTGACTATTTAAAAATATATGTAGACATGTGCCTACATATCTCTATTATCTATATATCATCTATCTATCTATCTATCTATCTATCTATCTATCTATCTATCTATCAATCAACCATCCATCCACCTACCCATCCCAGCTTGGCCTTGGAGAAGTGGCTGGACTGGGAGATTTCTAGGCTCCTTTCAACTTTGGTTTTCTTATAATTCCATGAAAAATCGGTTACATTACTATCTGAGAGAGGTGAGTCGTCATCATAGGAGAAATCTAGGACTCATTTGATAGGCAAAAGAATCAAGTGGTTATTACAAGCATGGGTTTTGGAGACAGAGGGAGCTGGGTTCAAATAGTTCCACTGTGATCATGGGTGAGTTATTTATTCACTCTCACCTTCGGTTCCCTTCTCTGTAAAATGGAAATGAAAACAGTGAGGATTAAATGAAACCATACATGTGCAGGCTGGCATAAAGGAAGTCAGCGCTCAGTAGAGTTCGCTGTGATTATTGCTACAGTTCTCACAGTACTTATATCAACTGGTACTTGGAACACTTTATTTTTCCCTTGCATAATGAATCCTCTACATTGCTTGATGCCAGGAACACAGTTTTGCTACATTGTGACATTGCACATACTCAAAATGCTAAGCCCTACACACCTGCCAGTGACCACTGCAGGGCACAGAGACTTGCCTCCAGGCAGCTGGTGTAATTCTATGAATCTTTATAATACTAAGGTTACCTCTTCACAAGGCTGTAATATAATCTAAAAATTACACATCACTAAAACTTCCTTACCAAAAGTCACTAATAATAGTAAAAGGAAGAGAAAGGAGCAGAATGATTCTGGGCCTCAGTTTCTTCATCTGTGAAGTGGTAATAAAAATATGGCAACTTCTCTGCTTTTCTTTGTGCGATGGTTGAGAACGTAAAATGGACTGACATATCTGAGGGTATTTTTTCAGCTGCAGAGCACACAACATGCAAACCCAGTTGTATGATCAGTTAGCTACCTCATGCGCCCAGCCAACTGTTCTTTTTTACCATCCAGAAATCCTTCTACTTGTCATAGTAGCAATGGGGTGAAGGTGGGCAAGTGAAGTAGTGAAAGTCTCCCATCTTTACTTAAAGAGATAAACAGAACAAGCAACCCCAAGCCCAAATCCAGCTGCTAATGAGTCAACAGTATCTTTTCCATTCACAGAATGGCCTTTAAGAAAAGGTCTTCATGTGCCAATAACTGAAAAATCTCCAGAGAAACAGTGACTTGATGATGAAATCCCCTTGCACAAGAGGGTGCCAGTCAAAAGCTTTATGGAAAAACCCTGAAGCTCCCAGCTGCTTGTGTCACATTCTCCAATACTAATGGCCAAAGATCACCAGACATTTGAAGAATGCCACCAACAGGAGAGAGACTGAGACAGTTGCCAGGAATAGAGAAATGTGGAAGCCACAGAATGAGCAGAAGAAGACTTCAGAGAAGCTGTCATTAATATTCTCAGAGAGCTAAACCAAAAACAAGGTGCAGTGGTAAGGGAACAGTAGAGAACAATCAAGAGCTCTTGGAAATTAAAAATATGATGGGTGAAATAAAAATTTTAATGGAAGGTTTGCAAGATAAAGTATAGTGAGTACTCCAAAAAAAAAGAAAGAAAAAGAAAAAGAAAAGAAAAGGCAAAAAGACAGGAAGTAGAAATGGATAGTCTTAGAACCCATAAGGTCCAATATCTGACAAACATGTAGGAATTCCAGAGAGAGAAAACAAAGTAGATGGGAAGGAGGAAATCACTGCAAAACGCACACACACACACACACACACACACACACACACTTACAATGCAAAAGGACCCACCTGTGGAGTGCCCAGGTCAAAGAAAAAAAAAGGCCTCCAGGGCACATTATCAAGCAACTTTAGATCCATAGTGATAAAGAGAAGGTCTTAAAAGCTTTAGGGAGTAAAACAGGTCACACCCAAAGGACTGGAATCTAATATTAAGAATGACATTAGAATTTGAAGACAACACAAAAAATGAGGGAAAATTATTTCCAACTTCGAATATTCTATAGCCACCAAATTTTAATAAACCATGAGGGCAGACCGAAGACATTTTCACATTTCAAGGACTCAAAAGTCTTACCTTAAATGTAGTCTGCACCTGGAAGCTGTGTTCTACAAAACAGGGAGTAAGCCTAGCGGGAGGAGCAGGCCAGGCTGAGCGGGGTGGGGGCCTTGGAGGACAGTGCCACAGCAGGCCTGGCGTCTGACTGGGCTCCAGCAGGTACAGGGGACTTGTGGGGTTATCTGACATGTCTGACCAGCTGGAGGAAATGTTTTGACAGGACACGCCCAATCTAATGGGGAAAATTAAGGATACCCACACAGAAAAGAATGCGAGTAAAAGCATGAAGCAATCATTACGTTTAAGACAAGCAAACATTCATATCTGAGAGGAAATGTAAACACCCGTGTCTAATACCAATAAATGAAGATGCAGCCCATACACACGTTACACGTTTCAAAGAAAGAGACAGGTAAGTGATGCTCCTTAGCTCTGCAGTGAATGAAGACACAGGTGGCCCTTATTGTCTAAACCCTGACTCTCCATCCTGTGGAAGTAAATACATTTAGAGAATACTTTTTATTTTTGGATCATTCCTCACTCTCTTAACTCCAACTACTTACATTTGAAGCTCAGAAACCAAATAAATTTAAATCATATGGTGCCCTTCACTTTCTGAACTTGGTATCTGGTTCAGGAACTAAATAGACTCAGGTATTTGATGTTTACATAAACTGAATGTAGCCACAGACCCTTAACATGGGAACTCTGACACAGCCATAGGGAAGGGATAGGGAAAGAAAAGTGGATGAAGGGGTGCAAAGGCCAGGTCCTCCTCTCCTGCAACTAAAAGTTCACTGATAATCTCTAAAATACCCAAAAGCCATAACTGCAGAAACGCTCACATGAATGTGCTGCACACAGATACGGAGTAAAACTAAAAGAAACGGCTGAAAGAGCGAAGAGAGAAGCCCCCACAGGAACAGGGCCAAGAGTGGGCAGACACAGGGCAAGGGACTGCTATTTGATTGAGTTTTAAGTGTTATTTGGGGCTTAAACAAAGTGCACGTACTACTTTGAAAAGAAAAAAAAGCACAATAAACTATTTAATAAGAACACTAGCCTGGGGACCTGGGTTCTGGCTCAAGGTCTGTCACCAGCCAACTGGTACCACTGAACACAACACTTCGATCTCCAGGCCTCGTCTGCTTCACCTATGAAATGAGGAGTTGAATTCTTTCCCAACTCCACAGTCCCGTGACTGCAGCATTCTAATATGCAAATTTAAGTTTTCTTCCAATGTTGGGAATGGCATACAAGCTTAACTTCTTGGATTGTAACTAATATTAGCATTGGTTTTAAGGAAATTTATCCAAGGTCTGTCCAGAAAAAGTCCAACTGTTATTAATATAATGAGAACAATTTGCATGATGTTGACATAACCTGGCAGCCAAGGAGAGTGGACAGGAATGTGCATGTGTGAACAATGACAACTTCACTGTACTAGTCAGTGGGGGTGGTAGACATCATTGAGTGAGCATGCGTACTGTGTGCTCATCACATTCAAAATGACTGAGTGAGTAGAACAACAAATCTGCATCAAATTTTGCATTAAGCTTGAACACTCCTCTGTGAAAAATATTCAGATGATTCAGAAGGCTGTAGCTATGGACAACTGGTGATTGGCAGCTTCATCATGACAATATGCCCACTCATGCATTACATCTTGTGCAGAGTTTTTTGGTGAAAATTCAAATCACCCAGGTGACTCAGCCCCACTATAGCCCAGATTTGGCACCCTGGACTTCTGGCTTTTCCCCAAACTAAAATCACCTTTGAAAGGGAAGAGATCTCAGACTGTTAATGTAATTTAAGAAAATATAACAGGGCAGTTAATGGTGATTGGGAGAACTATGCGAGGTCCTAAGATGCCTACTTTGAAGGGGACTGAGACATCATTTTCCTATGTATAATGTTTCTTGTATCTTCTTTAATAAATGTTTCTATCTTTCATATTACACAGCTGGGTACATTCTAGACAGACCACACATCCACCCCGCTCCCCAAGATAGGCATTTGGGAAGAACTTGCAATAAGAGGCTTGTGGCTTGCCAGAAAAACAGTAATGGCAAATCACAGCTATTCTGTAGAGGAGAGCAATGTGGAAGAGAACATAGGATGGTCAAAGAAAAGAAACTCAACTTGATCACTAAGAAAAAGCAAAGCAACAATAATAAAACAGCCAACGAGAGTCAGATCCAAACAAGGTTGAAGTTAGATGTAGGGGAGAAAAGGAACAGGGCACTCCCAAGAGATTTACATGAACAGAAAATTCTAAGGGGTAAATGATTTTGACATAAGCATAAGATTGAAGATGTAATAAAAAGAGATGAGAAATATAGAAGCTGTAATATTTTACCAAGAGATTCAATAATACTTTTCCTCTGAGGATAGAGAAGTTAGAGTTCCCAAAATAAAAACTGATAAGGTTTGGCAGAGGACAAGATGAGAGACACCTGGGGCCACCTGAACTTAAGGGTGCGAAGCGGCATCTCCGAGGGAGGCAGTCTTGGGCTGCACTCCCACCCGTGTCTCATGCGTGCAGAATGGAAGGCACGAGTAAAAAGCAAAGGCTGGGGACTGTGTGTTTCCTGGCTAAAGTAAGTAAGCCCTTGTGATCAAGGGTACAGAAAAAAAAATCCAACAGTCATAGTGGCACCCATATTTGTTTAAACTGACTTCTCTTGTTGGACTCTGAACCTCTTTCCAAAATAAACAGCATACTTTCTTCTTGTTCAGGCAGTAAAGTTCATTTTTATATCATTTATTAAACATTTAAACCATTCAATAAAAAATAAACATTTTTACTGAGGTAAAATAAACCATTCATACTTAAGGATATAGTATTTTTTTCATCTCTTTGGGATGATAATAATAGCTAATGTTTAAACACTTCCAATCCAGTGACCATTATTCTAAGAGTTTCATGCAAAATTGCTTGTTTAATCTTTCCAACAACCTTGTAGAGTGGCTACAGGAGATCCACAATACCTCATCCAAAACTCTTGGGCTAACTAGGTTTCCCAAATCAGAACTTAAACCAAATTTCAGTAAGGTAATATGGCACACATTACTGTACCTAACACCCAAGCAGAGCCTGGGGCTGCATCCTAGAATCAGAAATATTAATATTTCTACAGTGAAACATAGGACTAATTATACACCAACTTGTGTAAATAAAGAGTTTAATAAATAGCTACATGTCAGTTCTGATCAGATTTTGGTGCCATATGAGTATGCCTGAAACTCAGAAAAAAACTTCCAGTTTTCAGAGTATTTGGGTTTCAGAAAGGCAGACCCTTAATAATAAAGCAGTACTGTTATCCCTATTTGATACATGTGGTAAGTGGAGTACAAAACAAATTATGTGGCTTGCCCAAGATCATACAGCTAATAAGTGGAGGGTCAGGAGCTGGCTCCAGGCAGATGAGCCTTAAATCTCACGGCGGTGCCACGGTGTTGTTTCCTGGGGCACGGCTTACAGTTTAGGCTTAGGGTTGGTGGAGGGTGTGAATTACATGCTTGTCATCTAAGTAGTCAGAGAACCTGTTATCCTGATCCAAGCAGAGGCTCCTGAGGCTCCTGATCCAAGCAGAGCCTCACTGATATATAGGGCAGCCATGTGGCATCAATGCTTCCCATCCCTGGAGAACAGGGAGGATGACTTATTAGGAGACCAAGGTTTGGAATTATATATAGCTGACCATGAAGCAGAAAGACCCTGAACACACAGAGCACCTTGGAGATGGCTGTGCTTAGTCTGAATTACATGGAAAGGTTGGGATGAGAATACAGAAAAGTTCCAGGTGTAACCCAGTAAACCAGGTAAATCAGTCGCAGTTACCACTGAGACGGATGAATATGAGCATGAGAACTGAGAAGACGGTGAAGAGAAGTTAACAACAAGAGCTATTTATCGAGCATATATATATATATATATGCCAAATGCTTGCTAAGTACTTTACATACAATATCACATTTTATCCATACCACAGTCTTTTGAGGGAAGAATCATTATTACTCTCATTTTACAGAGGAAGGGGCTGAGACCAAGCTCACACAGTTCACAGTTTATCAAAGGCAGAGCCCAAAGAGAGGAGGGAGCCGAGAGGAGGGAAAGCACAAGATTTAGAAGCTAGGACACTTCCCAAGGGAGACAGAGGTTGTGAAGATCATCGATTTCTCCTGGAGAAACACATGGGCTCTGCCAGCAAGGGTACCATGGCTTATGCAATGACAGCTATTTTCTATGAAGATAGTTTTCATATTGTGTCTTCATGGAGTAATATCTTTGGCAGAGTAAATGAAAAGAGAATTTTAATACTAGATAAGCACTCTTATTTGCTCTTTCACCAGGGAAGATGAGCAAATATGGAGCTTCTGATCTCCAGCTTGAAGACAATACCTCTCACAGGCTGCGTCCTCAAAGAGCAAAGTGAAAATCCAGCCATTTCCCACACAGAGAGAGTGCTCCTATGGGCCAATGTGGAGGAGGGAAGAGAAATAATCACACAATTTTATAATTTAATTAATTTAATGAACAGTGACATACACACTCACTGAGACGATCACACTACTGGCAGCTTCCTGATCTCCAATGCTGACCAGAATTGTAGATGTCAGTGAGAATTCCCAAAGTGCACTAACCAAAGAAAGGCCATGTCCACTAAAGGGGAAAACATTAAAACTTCCTATCTGAACAAATGGGCCAAAGACAGAGGACACTGTTTACATTCCAAACAAATTCTCAAGCAATTAACAACTGATGTTACGATGACCTCACAAGGAACTTCTCTGGAAAGAAGGGACTAGAAAGAAAATATCTAGTTATTACAAACTACTGCCTAAGGTTGGGGTAGAGTCAGGTTTTCTAAAGCATTTCTCACGTAAAGGCTGTGAGGAAGCCGGAGGCTACCCCTTTGGTGCCAGGGGTTCTAAGTAGGAGGTCATAAGAAGAGTCCTTGTCACTCAAAGCTGGCGACTGCAACCCCACTTTACTGATGAGGACAAGGGCTCTGGGAGGTTAGATCACTTGTTCCAGGCCAAGCCAAGTACAGGCAGTGGAATCAGAAACGACATGGGGGTCCGTCCCCACAGCCAGGGACTCTGGCAGGAGGGTTGGAGGGGTTGCCAGAGGATCTTCAGCCCTCCTCATCCCTCCACTCAACCCAGGCTGGGGGCATCCACTTTACCTGCCCTTAAACATTTGCTTAAACATTTCTTTTTTTGAAAAATGGTTCTATTCTGCAAATGACATCATCAACAACAAAGACGGCAACTTTGAAAACCACAGCCTGGCTCCAGGGGCATGCCCTGATTTGTGACTGGAAGACTTTTCTACCTTCTCCCCGGGCCTCATCCCTCGCCCCCTGCCCCCCCCCCCCCGCCCCGAGAAGTATGGGGTGCGGCCAGTGGTGACAGTGAAGAGGATAAGATGTTGCTGTGTGGGAAATGTCATACATACCTAACGCGTGATTTGGCAACGGAAGATAATATCTGAGTCATACAGCAGCCCTACATCAAAACAGTAAATCAAAGGCAAACAATGTGGGAAGGCAAATTCCTGTATTCTTACAGAGCCTGCGCTGGGAGGGCTCCCATCCCAAAGCTCTTAACCCGTAAATCAACAAATCTGTTCCTTCTCTCAGAGGCAGCGAGAACCAACATTCCGGCTGTCACACAAGGAAAGAGAGATTAAGGACAAGGTGTGTGCCATGCCTGACATGTCCAGTGCCCTGGGGACAGGAGGTGGCTGTACGTCTTGTGACCCCACTGGTAAATAGCATTTTGTCATAGACTCCTGCAGAGCAGTGAACATTTTAAAGGGCAAGGTTCACTGAGGTGTCCTATTGGGACATTAGAGGCATCCTCAAGGACAGTGCTTCTCAATCCGAGTCCCTGGGAGCCCTGAGTGCCCCAGAAGCACCTCAGGGTTCACCCCATGGCCATCTCCTGCAATCTTAACAGCTCCTCTTTGTGTTTTATTCAGAGCATCTAAGTAAAGTCTGGCTAAGAAATGAGATGTTTCAGTCCCTTATCACATCATAGAGGAGCCCCAAACAAGAGAAGTAAGTTGTGTACTGTGACACAGCTGGTTAACAGACAAGTTCCAGCCACCTGCACAGTGCCTGCCCCTTTTGCCACCCTGGTTGCTAGAAGGATTCTGCTTCAAAATGACTAAATAAGTTAGAATGTCAAGTAATCTCATCACTGTGGTAAGAAGAACTGAGGGCACATCAGGCCCATTCAGGAGGCCACTACACTGCTCAGGGAAAGCCATGAGGGATTTAAAATGCCTAGAAAGCAATTGGCTGTGGTATGGCCCTTCCTAATTCCCGATTTCCAACTTTGTGGGTTCAGTTGGGCAGCAGGTGGACAAATTATTACATAGAGAACATCTGCTGACATGCGTTATGAAAAGGCTATGGGCCAGGAAGTATGAAATGTGCTCTGGGGGACTTCTGGTTAAATATGGTGAATTGACCACCATGTTTGTCTCTACCCTCTTCTAAAGACCAGTAAAATGACAGTAAATTTAATTTAAAAAAGGCAAAAACAAAATTAATAAAAAGGAGATGGAGAGTAGACCCAAGATGGCAACAAAATTCTGGATGCTCCTGGGGAGCAGTTGGACAAGTGGTGAAAGACTGAGTACACCAGTGGGAGGGGTGGGGAGTGTGGCTCAGGCTGATGGGAGCCCCCAGGCCCAAGATTTCAGGCACAGCCCACCCTTAAAAGCAGGAGCATGGGTCGGGCTAAACATAGGAAGCTTGCTAGAATATCTGTATAACCTTATACCCTCACACCCTTTGCCTCACCCCAGCAAAAGACTTTAGAAAACAAACAGCTGTTTCAGAAAGGAGGTGGAGTCTGTTTCTATTTTGCTGTTAGTTTCACTTGTTCATTAGGTTCCACACATGAGTGAAATCATATTGTATTTGTCTTTCTCTGACTGGGTTATTTCACTTAGCATAATGTTCTCCAGGTTCATTCATGCTGTTGCAATGGGTAAAATGTTCTTTTTTATAGCTGGGTAGTATTCCATTGTGTAAATGTCCCATAGTTGTAGATAGAGAGCAGGATGACAGCTAAGGGAGTGGGTGGAGAAATTGAACAAAAAGGAAAAAGGGCTCATGGACATGGACAGCAGTGGGGTGATTGTGGGGAGGGGGCGAGGTCTATAAGGGGACTAAACGGTAATGGAAAAAATACAATAAAAATTTAAAAAGAAAGGACATGGAATGCACTTGGTGACCCAGCTGTGATACTTACATGGTCAAAAGATACAAGCCCCCAGCGCCTATTTAGTGAAAAATTGCAACTATGTTGGAAGGCTGAATAGACAAGCGTGTATGGAGAATCTATCAAAGAAATAAACCTTCAACTTCATGAGAGAAAAGTATGAAATAATATAAAATAAAATAAATAGAAATAACAGGAAAGGCCAGTTATTTTAAATTGCAGAAGTAAATATCAGAAAAAAAGGAAAAAGTATTTTGGAAGCCTTTGCATCTGGGAGTGGAAACTGATAAAAGGGAGGGGATGGCTGATTCTTCTATAACGCAGAGTTCGGTTTGATTTTTAAAACTCTATATGTGTGACTTTGATAAAAATAAAAATTTGTTATGCTGGGGCCAAGGCTTGTTAATCAAAGAAAGGGTTTTTACTGACAACACAAACTGGGTGTTTTTTCCCTCTGCAGTGATCTCTTACCTGGTCCCGACTCTAGAACCAACTGCCTGGCACATTCAGGACATGCTTTGCCAGGGGCATCTTTAGGCAGATCTTTGCCACACTCTATTCAAGACACACATGTCAGAGGCTGAAGCCCACACCTGGGCCCAGCAGCTCATCCCCACTTTGTCTCTGACTTCCCAGCCTGGCCCTCAGGTGTTCTCTGCTCAGGGTCAGCCTGCTCCTGCCCCCTTGCCTGTGGAGGGAGCCTGCTGGCAGATCTCATATCCTTGTCAAGAACCTCCCTCAGTGCTGGACAAAGGCCACCCTGCCTGGGGACTGCTCTCCCACCTTCAGTACACTGCCTGCACTCACATTTCTCTTTTCTCATCATGCAGGTCTCGGAGCAAAGGTCATTCTAGTCCTGCCTACCTGCCCTCCTGAAGGAGCTGTCTCGGTGACATCACCCTATCTGATTTTTTTCAGGGTACTTTTCATCACTTGGGATTATCTTGTTTACTTAATTTGTTGTCTGTCTCCCTCCTACACCTGTCTTATTCATCGTTGTATTCTTAAGAGTTGTGCCTGGGACATTGTAGGCACTCAGTAAACATCTGGTGATAAGTGAATGAAAGAACTTTAAAAAATGCAACCTCTGGCCCTGTTCAGAAGTTAACAGTAATAAGTGCTCTTTATTAGGCCACTCTACACAGAAATCTGCTCCTGCTGCTCCACTCCCCTGTCCAAGTCACCTGTGACCTCCAATTTGTCGAATCTACTAGTTAACTCACTAAAGTCAAAAGATCAAGTCACTTCCCTAATTAAAACCCTCCAGTGGCTTGTCTCAACACTACAATAAAATCCTAACTGCTAACACAACCTACAAGGCCCTACATGGCTTGCCTTCTGACTCCTACTCTGACCTCACCTCCTAGTACACTCCACCTTACTCAGTTTCTTCTAGCCGTGGCAGCTGTTCTCCCTCTCTGCCTCAGGGCCTTTGCATCTACTGATCCCTCCAGACTCTTACCTGGTTCTCTCCTCACATCATTCAGTACTCTGACTAAATGTCATCTTCTAGAGAGGCCTCCTCTGCCACTCACAGCCCATCACTCACCTTCTACCTCCTTGTTGCATTACCTTTGGTTTACTGGCTCTTCCCACAGTAGATTGCACGTTCTACAAGGGCAGGGAATTTTGCAGTGTTGCTGACCACTGGATCCCCTGTATGTAGGGCATAGCCTGGCATATACTACATGATCAATAAATATTCGTTTGATAAAAGAATGAATAGATATACTCATTGTATACCATTTAGAAAATAAATCATAATATAATAAAGAAAATAAATCATAATATAATAAAGAAAATAAAGTCATCTCTAGAATACCATTTCACAGATATACACATATACACAAAGGAGTATGGTTGTCTGATAAGAAAAATAATGAACCTAATTTACAATGTTTTATATCTTGAGAGTGATTTGAGTTTCACAAGAGTATGTATATGTCAAAACTCAGTGACTGTACACTTAAGGTTTATATATTACATTGCATGTAAATTTTCCCTCAAATAAAAAAATATAAACAAATATTGAACACTAGTTAATAATGTGCATGCTGAAGTATTTATACGAAAGTGTACTGATGTCTGCAACTTACTTTGAAGTACATAAA
Organism: Phyllostomus hastatus; assembly: GCF_019186645.2. Taxonomy (NCBI): domain Eukaryota; kingdom Metazoa; phylum Chordata; class Mammalia; order Chiroptera; family Phyllostomidae; genus Phyllostomus; species Phyllostomus hastatus. Next base: position 47,716,944 of record NW_025334041.1, read on the forward strand.
AAATAAGCTGGCTTCTTGGATGGATGGGGGAAGGTAGATGGATATGTATCTATGTATCTATGTCCCTTTCTATCTATATGATAAAGAAATATAATAAAATGGTAATGGAAGAACTAGTGGTAATTATAATGGAGAGTTAACTGTAAAATTCTTTCAACTATGCTGTATGTTTGAAAATTTTCATAATCAAGTGTTAGGAAAATAATTTGGGAACATACTGAGTACAGTTTTGTATCCCATGTGGTTCACTGAACATATTATCGTTACTTTCCTATATCGTTGCTGTCTTTGAAAACATGGCTTTAAGCCCTGGCTGGCGTAGCTCAGTGGATTGAGCGCGGGCTGGGAACCAAAGTGTCCTAGGTTCAATTCCCAGCCAGGGTACATTCCTGGGTTGCAGGCCATAACCCCCAGCAACCACACATTGATGTTTCTCTCTCTCTCTCTCCCCCTTCCTCCCTCCCTTCCCTCTCTAAAAATAAATAAATAAAATCTCTTAAAAAAAAAAAGAAAACATGGCTTTAAATAGCTGTGTAGGACACCAGTGGATGGATGCACACAACTTATTTGACTGGTCTCCTATCTTTGGACATGGAGACCATCTTCAATTTTTCACTTTTATCACCAATAAAGTAATGAAAATCCTTGTATATAAATCTGTGTGCATTAATATGTTTATTTACTCAGTTTACATTCCCAGAAGTAAAATCACTACGTTCAAATGCCATAACATTTTAGAATCTTGATATGTACATACTGCCAACTGCCTTCTTAAAAGGTGGCCACAGTGGGTTTATTCTTAGTATCTGATGGGTCTGCAGAGAAACTGTTTTCCCTGCCTCCACCACTAGTGTAGCAAACTGCCATGCACTCTGTAGGTGCTGGGAAAGATATCTCAAATTACATTAAAAAAAACATATGACCAGAAATCTTGCCATATTTTGGAGAAAAATGATGAGGGGTACTTTTCTTTATGCGGCATTTGAGGCAGCCTCTTCATGACCCATGGTGAGGAGAGGGCTGCAGATAGGAGACAAGGACCAGATCTCCATGTGGCCCACCATGCGCTGGGGAACCCTCAACCAGTGCTCCCAGGGTAAAAGACAGTCTCTAGGGCGAACATTCTTGTGGCCTTCAAGGAGTGAGTCTGCGCCAGGTGAACTCCAGTGGGAAGATGGCTGGGCTGGCTGCTAAGGCAAGCAGCAGGCAAGATGCAGGAGAGAGAGGGTGCAGCGTCCTCGTGCTCTGCAGGTGGAGGGCAGGGGGTACACCTTCTTTACTCCATGCCCCTCTGGACTGTGGGTTTTTTCTTTGGTTTTATAACTGTTAAAAACTTTAGTTCTCGAGGTACAGGGAGCACAGTTGGTGGAACGACCTTCTGAGACGCTGTGTGGATTTAGCACAGCAGTATTTCAGCTTAGCCCTCAGTGAGCCAGCACTGCAGTTTCCAAATTTGAAACTGGTTTTGTTCCAAAGGTTCATTTGTAAGTTCTTGTTTGGGACTTGGAGCCTATTTACCTACAAAATGGAGGCAATTTCTATTCAGGCTGGCAAGAGCTTTTCTGACCCTTCATAAAACCCAAAATGTATCTGCTTTTCATAAAGGATGGTAAGAAGGCCCTATTGACAGAGACCCTGAAGGGGACTTTCACAGGACTGGGACAGAGGCTGTAATTTTTCTTAAAGAAAAAAAAAATCTTTCTAAAGAAGTCTGGCTAGCAGCACTCTTATTTCTCATTTTTTTTTTTAAAGAGGGAAGTACAGCGGCGGGGGAAACCCTCAGAACTTTTTTGAGGTAACTGGTTAAGGGATGAAAGTGTGCGGGGAAAGAGTTCGTAAGTAAATGTGTGAGAACAAGTTCCTTCTGAGGTGGACGGATCTACTTTGGTAGGTGAGGGGGTGTGGGAAGAAGCTGGCCTGGGCTGCATCCCCAGGGTAAATTAGGAAAAGGGCAGTGCCCTAGGTCTGGAGGTGTGTGGGATGAGGTCTCAGAGATGGAGCCCACGGGGAGCTTGGATGCTCCCAGAGGGGGGAACATGTCTGTGGCCCAGAAACAAATATTCTGGAACTTCATGAAGAGCAACAGGAATGGGGAGCTTCCAAGGGTCAGGATTTCAGCAGGTCCCAATCACCCAAGCACTGTTCTCAGGTCACTAGTTAGTTTACAGGCAACAGTGGCAAATGATTGCCAGTAAATAATGCATGTTTCTATCACATGAGAGAGAATATCTATTTAGCTGGAAGTCCTATTATACCAGGAATATGTAAGTCCTGGAATCATACAAGAGCTACAGGGCCATCTAAACAACCAAAATAATCCAAGGAGCAAGAAAACAATGTAAGAAATGAGATGAATGTGTTAAAAACCCAGGAAAGAGCAGTGAAGAAGACCAGATGCCAGCATGTAAATGGTAGCACAATGAGGTTCCCTGTGCTTGGTGGAGAGTGATGAGATTCCAGAGATTAGGTGAATCTAATTTAGGAAAAGTGACTTACCAAGGACAGACAGCAAACATGATCAGGTAGCATAAGGACCCCCACAGGAAGGTGCTGGGCTTGGGAGACACCAAGGCCAGCTGTGGCCCTCCACTCCCTTGCCTCCTCCATAGCACCCTGGCCCTGAACAGACTGAGTATCTTGAAGGCAGTCATATTACTCCCCATTTCTTCAAATCTATGACCCCATAAGATGTTTCATTATTTTATGTACTGGTAAGAAAGAAAAAAACAACTGACCAGTTAAACTACCACAAAGCATTAACTTTAAGATGTATCTCAACATTACAGATGTTAAAATTGTGAAACTAATGCACATCTTAGAAGTATGAAATATGGTAGGTTAAAAGGAGTGCCTGGAACCACCTCTCCCTCCCAGCCTTCCTCTCTGCAGACCCCTCCCTCACTAGCACAGCAAAAGGGGGTGCAGAATGACAGGAGAAAGGCTGAAAAATAGGCAGAAGTGCGAGACTGTATCAGCAGAAAAAGCAGGCCCAGGGATGTGTGGCCTCCCTGTGAGTCTGATTTATGGTCTCTGTGGAAGGTGGACTCCACCACTGGGTGCAGGTCTCTGGCCACCCTTCTCCACTCACAAGGTGAGCTGATGCCAAGCTTGCCTCTGTGGGATGGGCAATGGGACTTTGGGGGTATTTGCCAAGCACTGGAAAACCTTGTCAATGAACCTGTACCAAGCAATCTCTTGTTGTGGTGTGTGTCTGGTAGCACAGGAGGTATTTGTGCAAAGAATGAACCAAGTCTTCTACCTCGCAAACAGCTTCCCTCTAGCCTCCTTCAAGGGAGTTTGGGGAAAAAATACTGTCTATTTGCAAATCAATAGTTACACTGGCTGTGTAAATAACGAAGCACAATGTGTGATCCTAGAGACCTTCATGGCCCAGGGTTCTAACATAATCCTGTCCTCCTAGAAGCTGGCAGACGGGCAACTGACAGAGGCCTCCGGCTGGCCCGCCCGGTGCCACACCAACGGCTGGTGGTCTGTCTGCTTCCTTTTTTCCTCTTTTTTCTTGTTTTTTTTTTTCTTCCTTCTTCTTCTTTCTTTCTTTTGTGGAAAATCAGAAGCTTCAGCTGCAAATGCTGCCGGGAACCAATGACACTCGACATTTTACCACTTCCTACTTTTCACATTTATTTGTGTAAGAGTTGTTAGGAAAATACCTGCACCAGAAAGGCAATGATTTAATGGAAAAAGCATTCTGATCATTCACTTTCAGCCAGAATTTCACACACTCGGAGGCACTTGACATTATCCTTGGAAACCTAGAGAGAAACAGCTGCCACACAGGCCACACCCCCAGGGATTTCAGTCTTTTTATACAAGGGGAGTCGCAGTGCAGAGATTTGTTAGATTCTGTGAAATCCCAGCCAGGAGCAGAGGCTGGGAGACTAGGTAATAAAATCCATCTCCATCCCCACTGGATCAGGCCCCTGCTCAACCAGCAGAGACAATAAAAAGGGCCTATGGCTGGAGAACTTAATTTTCCCTTAATGTTCCACTCCCTTCCAATTACTCTCCCGAGTCTGGCACTGGAGCAAGAGCCCTGGGGGACGTAGAGATGACCTGAACTCCTGAGTCCCTGGGAACCAAGCCAGCCAGGGTTCTGGGAATCTAGGAATGAGCCATTATCAACCCACTCACCCATCTGAAGGTTGGCTGGAGCATGTCTCAGCTTCCTGTCCACTCTCAAGGGAGGCTGATAGGAGCCTAACTCGATCCCAGAAGAAAAGCAAAGGAATCTATTCCTTCATGAAGGACAATCCTTGCTCAAACATTGCTCAGTTCAGACAAAATTGCAGAAGAACCAGTTGAATTGCCCACTCAACTTTAGGGAGCAACCCACCAAATGAGCCAACATCTGACACATTCAGCTGTGGGTGTTCTAGGTACAAATGCAGAGGTTTTGTCTTTTATAAAGGCCAAATGACATGCTGTTATGGGCACCAGCTCAGCTGAGAGAGGTTTTTAGGAAGCTGTTGCTGCTGCATGGGGAGAAAAAGCTGGTGAATTTTGTGCACTTCCAATGAAAATCAAAGCTTGAACCTGGAAGATTGTTGCTTGATAGTCTGGCATCTCTCCCTGGCCTAAGCACTCCAGCTTCAATGTGAGGATTTCCATGTCTCAGCCACATACTCTTACTGAACCTCACTCCCATTGGTTGGGCAGATGGGTGTAATATGCTGGCAGCTTTCCCATTTGGACTGGGTTCCAGACAGTACCTGATTAGCACATAGGAGTCTGTTCTAGCCACTTGGCCTATATTGGACAGTCCATCTGGGGCTGGAGGCAGCTGTGAGGCAGTTCAAGTACAGGGAGGTGAACCTTTTTTCCTGTCTCCCTGCATCTCTGCTCAGTGTACCCAGAAGACAGGGAGGAGCTTCAACACCCCATGAGGGCTGTGTTCAGGACAGAGAGGACTGACATTTTACACCTCCTTGCACTCAGTCCAGGAACACCCATGGGAAAATATACCTATTAAGCACATACTAGGTACTAGGCATGGGAATGAGGGATATAGATAAGACACAGGCCAGAGCCTTTAAGGCAGATCTTAAAGGAACCCAGAGCCCACTAGGAAGAAAGACAAGTGAAATAAGAAAAAAATAATACAATATAACAGATGCAATAACAGAACCACCTGAAATGTGCTAGGAAACAGATGAGGACTTGGTTAATTGTGCAGGGAATGGGGTCAGGAAAGCCTCATTTAAACTGGGTCTTCATGGATGCAGAAGCTGAATGGTGGACCAAGACAGAGGTCAGAGACAGAGCAACCAGAAGAAAAGGTGAGGGGGCTGGGCCTTAGGCTGCATGAAGGACCATGTGTCTATTTCACTTAGTAGACCACAGGGAGCTACTGATGTAATTTAAAGAGCAGAGTGACAATGAGATCTGAGTTTTGAAAACATCTCTTCAGATAGTAAACTGGATCGAAGAGGCAGTAACTAGTAAGAAGATCAGTTAGGAGGCTGCTCTAAAGGTTCTAGAGAATGGGGGTGTGGACAAGGGCCACTGCTGTGAGGAAAAGGAAGAAGGGCCAGGGGTTGGGAGCTCAGGTCCCTAGGGCTGCAGGCAGGAGGGGAAGGAGGCTGACCTGGGACCAGCCTGCCCACTGCTGGGGCTAAACAGCCTGGTGGATTTAATGACTCATATCCAGCCTGCCAACACATCTCTCTCTCTGCCACATTTTCTGAGCTTTCCTAATCCCCAGATTCCCCTCTGCCAGAATCTGAGCAACCTTCTGGCCTCCAGCTCTACCTTTTATATCCTCTCCAGATCATGCATCCCACCCCCACAGCTTCCAAACCTCTCACCCACCAACTGGCAAACGCTGGGCCCTAGAGCCTTCCTGTCCTCCCCTGCACTTCCTCAGGCTCCAGACCAGAAGCCCCAAGAAGGAGTTGGGTGTACTCCCCACTGGATCCTAGGTATAGGCCCATTTCCCAAAACAAACAACAAATAACTTACTTGGAGGTGAGTTCATCTTTCTGGGTTTACGTGCCCTATCTGGTACCAGGAATTCCAGGATGCATCTGGTTTGCCTTTACCTCCAAGCCTTGGCCCCATACAGTAAGGCAATCCTGGAGTCTTCCCAGAAACCTTTTTGGAAGATTTTTCTGGACAAATCTGGACATGAGATGACAATCCTAATTTCTTTGGTGAGGTCCAAAAGGAATGCATCTAGGGTGGGATGAAGGCAGACGATCCCCAGATGTTTTTCCTATAAATCTAATTGCTAATATCTAAGGCAGGAGTCACACTGGGCCTTGTGTGTGCTGTATAACATTTATGTTTATAAGAGGATTTCATGGTGTATAATTGCATGGGATCCCTACCATTGCATGGGAGGTGGGGGCTACAAACTCCTAGGAGGAGAGTCCAAGAGTACAAATCTGCGGTCATAATGCCTGGGTGAGGCCCTGCTCTGTCACTCACTGGCTGTCTGATCTTGGACAAGTACTCTACTTCCCATGTCTCAATTTCTCCAGCTGGAAAGTAGGACTAATACTAATGTCTAGCACATAGTGATAAAGAAAGATCTCCAACAGAGGTGACTTAAACGCAGTGCTGACAGGCTAAAGAACTTGCCTGAGGCTGACTACTGGGTGGAACGGGAGATGGACACCTAGATTCCTCGGCTCCTAGGCTGTTCTTGTCATGCCAGGTCAAGCTTCTCTGGGAAGCACCTATTCTCTGGAGGTCCCTCCTTCTGTCTTGGAAAGGGCCCTTATGGGGAGAGCAATGTACATCATCATCCTACAGTAATAACCTTAGAGTTCATCTTTTTTTAATTTTATTGAGATAAAACCATTTTAAAGTGTACAATTCAGTGTATATCCAAAATATTGTGCAACCATTACCACTATCTACTTCCAGAATATTAACCACCCCCCAAAAAACCCCCTGTACTTCTCAATCTCCTTCCTTCCCCAGCTCATGGTAAGAGACTATCTGTCTCTATATGGATTCTGATGTTTCACATAAATACAATCATATAACATGTGGTCCTTTGCTCTGGTTTCTTTCACTTAGTGTTATGTTTCCAAGGTTCATCTATGTTGTAGCAGGTATCAGAACTTCATTCCCAAGTATGGCTGAATAGTATTCCATGGTATGGATGAACCACCTTCATTTTATCCATTCATCAGCTGATGGACCTTCAGGTTACTTCCACCTTTTGGCTAATGTGAATAGTGTTTCTGTGAGCACTGGTGTACAAGTTTTTGTGGGAACTTGGGTATAAGGTAAGGAATGGGATTGCTGGATTTTATGGTAACTATGTTTAACATGTTGAGGAACTGCAAAACTGTTTTCTACAGTGGCTGTTCCATTTTACATTTTTACCAACAGTATGTAACGGTTTTAATTTCTCCACATTCTTGCCAACACATATAATTTCCCTCTTCCCCCCCTAAATATATACTGTAACCATCCTAGTATATGTAAAATTGTATCTCATTGCAGTTTTGACTTGCATCTCTTTAATAACTAATGATGTTGAGCATTTTTTCATGTGTAACACATCTTTATGCTCTTGGTATCATGCAAATTGAGATAAAAGATATGAAGTCCTAGGTTCCTTTTCTTTTCCTTTTTTTTTTTATCCTTACCCAAGGACATTTTTTCATTGCTTTTTTAGAGAGAGAGGAATGGAGACAGGAAGGAAGAGAGAAACATCGATGCAAGAGAGAAGCATTGATTGTCTTTCTCCCGTATACACCAGGACCAAGGAATGAACCCGCACCTTCACCCATACCCTAGGCATGTGCCCAGGAATCAAACCCGCAACCTTTTGGTTATAGGACGATGCTCCAACCAGCTGAGCCACACTGGCCAGGGCCTGGGCCCCTTTTCTTAGATGAAGATGTGGGCCTCATGTATGTGTACAAAGCTAACCCACATACAGATGACAGCAGAGAAACCTAATTCCCACAGACAGGTTCCTTTGGTCAGTTCCTACATGTAGGAAGCAAATGATGGCCTTAGGGATAGGATGAGATTTGGGAAGGCTGCTGAGGTCTATCTGGGGCCCCTCCTACTCTGTTCCTCTAGCTGGCTATTGGGTAACATATGTTATCATGGGCCTTCTAGGCTGCCTCCACCTTTAGAATGCAGCCTAATTTTGTCCAGGAGTGAAGGTTCTGAGATCCTCAACTGGTAAACCAACCGCAGGCCTAAGAAAAGCTGGGGAGCTGAGCATAAATGACATATGACAGATTCTTCTCGGGAGCAAAGGGAGCAGATGGCTTAAAATACCAGCCAACATCAGGGCATCACCGAAGCAAAAGTCTCCTGTGGTACAGGGGCAGCTGAAGGCCCCAGGTTGACTGGCACATGAGCCCTGGAAGATTTTGAGCCACTCTACCAAAAGCAAAGGCAGAGTACAGCTGGGCAACTACTTTTCTGAAGATAGGTCACTGGCCACCTGGCAAAGGGTGCTCACCCCAAGTGTGAGTGTCCTGCCCAATTGCTGTCTTCTGGTCATTTCATATTTTTTCAGGGCCTTCCCCAATAATAGGAGAGAAGACACCAGTTTATGCCCCCACAATTTTTGTAGGAAGGTACGGTTGAGTAAGTCAGGCTGAAACCAATGGATTCCTGCTCTAACTTTTACTGTGTAATAAACTACCTCCCAAATTTGTGGTTCAAAAACATAATTTGTTATCTCTCACAGTTCTGTGGATTGACTAGACTCACCTGGGCAGTTTTTCCTTAGATGAGGCATTAGTCATGAAGGATCTACTGAGCTGGGTGTCCAAGATGGCCAATTCACACAGCTGTTATTTAATGCTGATTGTCAGCTGGATGTTCAACTAAAGATGTCCACTGAAGTGCCCACATCTCAAGGGGCATGAACTTCCTAGAGCATGGCAGCTAAGCTGCAAAAGGGAGGGGTCAACAGTGAGTGTTCTAAGAAACTCAGGAAGAAGTTACGAGGCTCCTATGACCTAGACTCAAATGTCAGGGTGTCACTTCTGCCATACTCTATTGGTGAAAAGTGAGTCACAGGGGAACACTTCCCAACTCTGAGGCCAATATTAGCCTACCAAAGACATCACAAGAAAACTACATATCAAATCCTTTATGAATACAGTTGTAAAAATACTCAACAAAATAGTAGCAAACCAAATTCAGCAAAATATAAAAAGAATTATACATCATGAATGAGTGGGATTCATTGCAGGAATGCAAAGGTGGTCCATCCGTGTAGTACACCATATCAATAGAATAAACAACAAAACCACATGATCATCTCAATAGATGCAGAAAAAATCATTTGGTGAAATTCAACACCTGTTAATGATTAAAAACAATCAGCAATCTAGGAATAAACGGGAGCGTCCTCAGCTTGTTAAAGGGATTTATAAAAAATCCACAACTAATATACTTAGTGGTAAAAGACTGAATGCCTTCTCCCCAAGATCAGGAACAAGACAAGGATGTCCACTCTCACACTTGTATTCAATATTGTACTGGAGGTTCTAGCGAAAGAAATTAGGCAAGAAAAAGAAATAAAAGGCATCCATATTAGAAAGGAAATAGTAAAAACTATCTCTATATGCAGATGACATGATTTTATATATAAAAAATCCTAAAGAATACACACAGATACACACAAAACTATTAGAACTAACATGTTGAGTAAGTGGCAGGGTAAAAGAACAGTATACAAGCATATATTTCTATATTCTAGCAATGAACAATCTGAAAGTAAAATTATAAAAACAATTTTATTTGCAATAACAGTGAAAAAGATTCTTACAAATAAATTTAGCCAAAAAGATGCAAAACTTGCACAATGAAACATAGTTGACAGAAATTAAGATCTAGTGCAAAGATCTTAAAGACATCTCATGTTCATGTACTAGAAAATTTAATAATATAAAGATAGCCAAACTCCATAAACTGATGACAGATTTAAGACAATCTCTATAAGAATTCCAGCTGGTTTTTCTTGCAGAAGTTCACAAATCGATCCTAAAATTCATGTGGAAATTCAAGAGGCCCATATTGCTTCTGCTGAAACAATCTTGAAAAAGAGCAAACTCGGAGGACTCATATTTCCTGGTTTCAAACTTACTATGAAGCTATAATAATCAAGACAGTACAGTCCTGGCATAAGGATAAAATATAGATCAATAGGATAGAACTGAGAATCCAGAAATAAGCCCTTATGTTTATGGTCAATTGGTTTTCAAAAAGAGTTCCAAGACAATTCAATGAGAGAAAGATCAGTCTTTTCAACAAATGGTACTGGGATAGCTGGGTAGCCTCGGGAAAAAGAATAAATTTAGGCCCCTACTTTACACCATTACAAAGGGTACCTCAAAATGGATCAGAGATCTAAATACAGGAACTAAAACTATAAAACTCTTGCATAAGAAGATATAGGAGTAAATCCTTGTGACCTTACATTACACAAAGCAAAAAGACAACTCACAGACTATGAAAAAATATTTTCAAATCATAAATCTGATAAGAGACTTATATCCAGAATATATATAACAACACAACTTAATAAAATGTTGAAATAAACTGTTGAAAACTTGAGCAACAAATTTAAAAACTTTTCTCCAAAAGACTGCCAATATGCGCCAATACAGACACTAAAAGATGCTTGACATTACTAGTCTTAAGGGAAATGCAAATCAATACCACAATGCGCTACTGCTTCACACCCACTTAGCATGGCTATAATAAAAAGACAGATAATAACAAATGTTGGCAAGGCTCTGAAGAAATTGGAGCTCTCAAACTTTGCTTGTGGGAAGATAAGATGATGTGGCTGCCTTAGAAGATGGTTTGGCAGGTCCTCAAAAAGTTAAGCATAGAAATACCAGGTAATACAGCAATTCCAGTTCTAGATATCTGCAAATACATGTCCACACAAAAACTTGTACACAGATGTTCATAGCAGCACAATTCACAATAGTCAAAAGGTGGAAATAATCCAAAAGTCAACTGATGAATAAAAAAACAGAATGTAGTATACGTATATAATGTAATACTATTAAGCCATGAAAAGGAATTAAGTACTGATCCATGCCACAACATAGATGGTCCTTGAAAATACTATGCTAGTGAAAGAAGACAGACACAAAAGGCCACATATTGTATGATTCCATTTACATAAAATGTCTAGAATAGGTAAATACACACAGACAGAAATTAGATTAGTTGTTTCCAGGAACTGGGGTGGGGCAGGGGGAGAGGTGAGAATGATGAGTGATTGCTAATGGGTATGAGGTTTCTTTGGGGGGTAATGTTCTGGAATTCAGCAATGGTGGTATTTGCATAATTTTGTGAATATGCCAAAAGTATGAAATTAAAGAGGTGAATTTTATGGTACATGAATTACATCTCAATAAAGCTATTATTAAAACAGACACACACATGTGAATCACAGGGGCAGCCAAGTGCCACACAAAGGGCACTACATTGGGAGGCATGTTCACTGTAAGGGCATCTTTGTCTACCAGTTAATACACGCTCTCCAACCTGCTCCTCTCTGAGAAAGACCTGACTTGAAAAACTGTGGTTAACCCTGAGAATGGGAGTCAGCTGGAAAGAGTAGAAAGTACCTGGGTAGTAGAGATGAGAAGATACGAGTTCAAATCCTGGCTCTGCCACTTATTAGCTATATTGAGTTCAAGTGAGACACTTAATTTTTCTCTGCCCCAATTTGCCCAGCACTTTGCAGCATGATAGGATTAAATAAATAATAGTTATTCAGTAAATGGTAGCCCTGTTCTTAGTTCTCTCTTGTCAGCATAATTATTAACACTAGTGGTCCTTGCCAGCATTCAGTAACACCTACCACATGGCTTGAGAATTATCTGGGAATGTCTATTTTCCTGGCTAATTTGCTCCTCTAGGCTAGATCAGAGAATCACAGAATTTTTGAGCTATCAGACTTTCTAAAAATCATGTGATCCATATATAAGTTGCAGATATGGGAAATTAGCCTTAATATATACAGAATGCTCACAAGTCCATGAAAGAAAAATTGAGAGGCCAACAGAAAACTAAGCAAAAACCATTAAAAAGCAACTCACACAAGAACATATAGAAGTGGCTAACATATACAAGAAACATATTTACCCTCATTAGTAATCATAAGCATGTAAATTAAAAGAAGATAACATTTGAACTTATTAAATCAAATATTTCAAAGTCTTTAGTGAGGTATTGGCCAAAATTCAAAAAACAGCTACCCTTATACATTCCTGATAGGGTATTAATTGGTATAGTATTTCCAGAGGGCAATTTAGCAATGAGTATCAAAAGGCTTAAAAAAAGCATTCCTCTTCTAAACACTTACACTATAGAAATCATGAATGTGTGCAAAAATTTAGCTACAAAGATATTCATTTATTGATTGCAATATTGCTTTTAATAATGGAAAACTGAAAACAACCAATTTATCCAATGACAGGGAATTGGTTAAATATATTATGGAACAGCCCTGGCCAGTGTGCCTCAGTTGGTTGGGTGGCATCCCACAAAGCTAAAGGTCACCAGTTCGATTCATGGTGAAGGCACATGCCTGGGTTGAGGGTTTCTTCCCCAGTCAGGGGGCATGCGAGAGGTTTCTCTCTCGCTTCGATGTTTCTCTCCCTCTTTTCCTCCCTCCTTCCCCTCTCTCTAAAAATAAATAAATAAAATATTTAAAAATAATAAATAAAAGAACATGGATACAATAGAATAGTTAATAATTTAGGAAGATAATATAATCAAAACGATACAAAATTATCTCATTTTTGTAAATTATTAGTTTTTAAAAGGCCAGCACTGGTTCATTTTAGGTGACAGTATTATAGGCTAGTTTTTGTTTTCTTATTTTGTTGATGTGTATTTTCTATAGTGGTCATGGATCACTTTTGTATTAAGAAAAGCAGAATTTTAAATATATTTACTCACAGAGGCCCAAAGCCTCCACACACACCTGCTCAACGTGCCCAGCCTAGCATGCACTGCTCCTCAGCTCACTGCTTTCTGCTCTTCTTAGATTCTCCCCCTGCAGTAATTATCACCCCAGGGAATCACATGGTCTCTCAGCCTCCCCATTCCCCCATCAGTCCCTGTAGGTCATGCCAGCCTCCCCCACAACCGCTGGAACCCAGCACTCAAGACAAATGGAAACTCACCAAAGAAGCTGGTTTGCAATTCCACTTTGCTGCCAAGAAAGTGGCAGAGGGCTCCCTAACAAAACCATGAATGCCCAGAGGCCTGGCTCCACATAGTTACATGCAGGTGAGAGCAGATAGGCTCTGGTAGAAAAAGGGAGCTCAATAAAGCCCTCTGACCCACCTGAGACATGCTACGAATTTTTTAAGGGTCAGAGGGTGAGGCTGGTTGTCCCCCAAAATCTTCAGCAAAACACCAAAACAGTAGGGCTAGGTGCCCACTGGGAGATGTGCTGGTGTGTGGGTCACAGGGAGCAGCCCCTCTCCCCTGGGTGGTTTCCAACCCTTTTGGAGGTGTGGGTGCATGAGCTTGGTTTCATGACCCCTCCCCTCCTCCTCAAAAGACTGTATGCAGATTTTCCTCCTAAGTGAAGTGAACACAAGGGATGGCTCCTGTGGGTGTTCAGGCCCCACAATGACAACGGGCACTTTGGAGTCTGGGCTCACATGCTCCCGGACCCCAACATCTAAACTTACAGGGAGATCAAAGCCAGCAGCTCCTCCTTCCCCACCCTCAACCTGTTAAATAGAGTCACCCTGATGGTGGAGGCAAAGGCACAGCCACCTTTTTACATTCTGGGACTCTACCAAGAGCTTTCCATGTTTCTTAAACTTTCTTGTTTTATTTTTAAAAGTTAATGTAAATTGCCCTGGCTGGCGTAGCTCAGTGGATTGAGCTCAGACTGGGAACCAAAGTGTCCCAGGTTCGATTCCCAGCCAGGGTGCATGCCTGGGTTGCAGGCCATAACCCCCAGCAACCGCACATTGATGTTTCTCTCTCTCTCTGTCTATCTCCCTCCCTTCCCCTCTAAAAATAAACAAATAAAATCTTTAAAAAAAAGTTAATGTAAATTTTGCTTTACACTCTATGTTTGTAGCACTATATTAATTCTAAATTGTATTGCCCCTCCCCACACATTATAATGTATTTAGAATCAGAATGGACTCTTAGTATGAATAGTGGCTGTAGTTTAATTGGCAGTGCTTTTTTTCCTATGAAATATAATGATAAAAAAATAATATTTTCTCGTAGAAAGTACCCTTGAACTAGAACTGCTGTTCTGAAAGATGTGCCAGGTTTGCACACTGTCAGCTTCATTTTTAGGGCCCTAGTTTAAGGGTCGTTTCTAGATGGTGTTTCCTTATGAGATACTAAGTCCAATGACATCTGAAACACAGCCTGCCAAGGCACCAGTGTCTCCTTCAAGCAATGTCCCTAGTCTCCCCTTCTGGGGGTACTTGATGGCAATGAAAGGAAATGTTTACTGAGCATTTACTATGGGCTGTGCATTGAGCTAAGTGATGACTGCTGCTTAATTTACTCTTCCCAACAACCCTATGGGGTAGCTGTGATTATTCCACTTAGCAGATGGAGAAAATGAGGCTCAGATGTGACTTTCCCAGTACTGCGCCAAAACACAGGACTCTCTGATTCAAGAAGGCTATCACTGGCTCCCGTGCCTCCTGATGAGCAGACACAGGGCAAGCACAGGACTTTTCCTGTCACAAATTCCAGACCCCTCCGTTTGCAGAAGGGGGATCCACGACCACATGTGGCCTGCCTGTTTGAAAAGCAGGCTTCATTTGCCTTCAGGAGGGCTCCTCTCAGGAGTTCCCCAGCCTCCCCACCTGGCTCCCCTATCTCTACACCCCCTCACTGGGAGCCCTGGTGCATAGGGTGAGCTGGGGAACCAGATAAAGTCAGAGCCCAGAGAGAACAAAAGTCAATATTAAAAGAGAGAAAGCAGGTCTGTGTCCCCAAGACACTTCAGTTCTTTCTTTTTTTTGTCTCCTTACCCCATCTCTTCATTTTGAAAGATGATCTTCCAAACTTGCCTTCCCACAATGCCTCCTCCCTCCCTTCACTCTCAAATTCTGGCCCATTTTTTTGCTCCCCCTACCATTTATTCATCCCCCAGCATGAATAAATGCTCCCCCTGTGCATTTATTCACAACCTAGCAGTTAACCTGTGGAAACCACCCGATTTCTTAGACTTACCCCCTCTGTCAGGCAATGATAACAGCTGCCATTTTCTGACCATCAACAGTGTGCCAGCTCATGAGTCAGCCCTAACCCTTCCTAGGACCAATGTTGTTGTCAAACTGAGCAAGCTGATGCACAGAAAGGCAAGGTAACTTGCCCAAAGTCACACAGTGAGCAGACAGTGGGGCCAAGATGTTAGCTAGGATCTGAATGCAAAGCCTGTGTTTTTCTTTCTCTGCCAACAAGCTCCTCTACTATCAATCACACACAAGGATGAGATTCAAAAGTGGCTTCCTCAGCTAGCATGCCACGCTGTGTGTCTTTCAATCTCTATCTCTATCTGTCTCCAGGTAAAAAGCCTGGAACACAGATCATGTCAACAGGGCAGATTTTAAAGTGGTTCCACTAGTAAGGCTTCTCCCAAGGTCTCCACTCCAACCCAGACAAGTCTTCCTCAAAGGAGATTTAAAAGCACCATGAATCCTAACACCAAAATTCAACTCTTAAAGCAGGACCACATTCCCTGTTTGCTTGGATCCTGTCCCGTATAACTTATTCCATGGTTATATCTGGGCACATGCATGCCTCCTGCATGAGCTGTAAATTTCTTTAAACACTTTTTTTTTAAAGGGGAAGGGAAAACCATATCTTTGAGGAGGATCTCAGGAAAGCCACAGAACCCATGCCCAGAAAAAGTGTGCACATACAACACACCCTCACTCCTCCACAAGTCTTCGTGCAATTGGAGGGCTTCATACATCACACACCTCAGAGGGGCCTCTGTGCACAGTTAGTGCTGAATAATTTTATTAAGACAAAATGCTACCACTTTTTTGTCCTCCTCCTCTTCCAACCACCAACTTTGGTCAAAAAGGATGTAGCTGTTTGCTTTTTGACACTTTCTATGAAGCACTTCCCCATTTCTCCCTCATAAGGTCTCTGAGATTCCACCTCCATCTTCTCTGGTTCTCATTCGAGTCTTTGAGCCTGTTCTCTGGCCCTATGCCATCCACAGCCCACCCCCAGAGGCCTGCATGCTCTGATCTAACTGTTTGTGTTCCTGCAGATTCACATGATAGAATCCTAACACCCAACGTGATGGTGCTAGGAGGTGGGGCCTTCAGGGGGTAAACAGGTCATGAGCAAGGAGCCCTCAACAATAGGATAAGGGCTCTTATGAAAGAGGTCCCAGAGAGCTCCCTAGTCTTTTCTGCCACGTGAAGACCCAGTGAGAACTCTGCAACCCAGAAGAGGGCTTTCCCCAGAACCTGACCATGCTGCTACCCTGATCTCAGGCTTCCAGCCTCTGGAACTGTGAGAAACAAATGTCTGTAGTTTCAAAGCTGCCCGGGCTGTGGTGTTTTGTGATAGCAGCCTGAATGCACTCAGATACTGCCCTGTCCTGTTCTCTCTGACACATTTTGCTGGGTCTGGGTACCAGGGACCTAACAGTCCTACCCTTCTCTCACAGATGCAGCTCATGAGGCCTTGCTCCTGTAACCACCCCAAGTTGCCCTGATTTCTGGCAGAGGGAGACCCAATCCCAGAAAATCTGACCCAGTTAGCTCAGCCCTTCACACTGGCCTCTACCCAGCAAGTGCTTCATCTTGCCCAGGAAGCAAAAGCACCAGTGGCCACGTGCAGTCTGGCCTCTCAGATTTTCAGTCCCACAGAACTCCTCTGGGTTGTAAAGCCCCCTTGTGCAAGTCATAAAAAGCTTCCCTGTCTGGGCAGATGTGGCCTGACCCTTGGGCTGGCACACCTGAACAGGGCCTTTCTGTCACACATTCCTGGCAGCTCCAACTTCAGAGAGGCACCTGAGTGGAGCTATCTTGGAAGAGCTGAGGAATCATCCAATTTTCTCCAGGCCTCCATCTGACTCCATCTGACACCCACGTCCACAGCAGCACTCAGCATAGTGGCCAAAAGAAGCAGACAGCCCAAGAGTCCATCAATGGAAAGAAATTTCGATAAATGCTACAATATGGATGAACCTTGAGGACATTATGCTACACAAAATAAGGCAGTTCACAAAATGACAAATACTGTAGGATTCCACTTATCTGAGGCACCTGGAAAAGGCAATTCCTAGAAACAGAAGGTAGAGTAGAGGTTTTGGGGAAGGGTGAATGGAAGTTACTGTTTAATGGGAACAGAGTTTCTGCTTGGGATGACAGCAAACTTCTGGAAATGGGGAGCGGCTATGGTGGCACAACATTGTGTACTTAGTGCCACTGAATTGAATACTTTAAAATGGTTAAAAAGTAAATTTTATGTTGTGTATGTTCTAAAAAAGTTTAAAAATTAAATGTGCTCTATATTGTGCCTTAAACAAACAAACAAATAAAAAAGGAAACCGCCACACCTGCCTCTCACTTTGGAAACATAGGAGGATTTATTACACTTCCCAGAAGAGCTGGGTACATCCAGCACTTGACCTCTATACCTAACCTCTGGGCTGCAGCATCTCCACAGGGGCCTGACACCTCTGGAAGCTGGCAATTGGAGACCCCACTGGATGAAAGGTCCCACATAAATGTAAACATCCTTTTCTCACTGCCATTCCCTCCACCACAGACCAGTCCCCACATGCAGATGGTTTCACTGGTGAGGCGGCAGCAGCCAGGCCCAATCTGAGTAGGCATAAACTGACATCCTGTTATAAATCCTTCCCCACAAAGCACTGGAGATTGGCTCTCTCTCTGTGCCAAGAAGTCTTTTTCTGACCATCTGTAATCCATTCAAAGGCAACTGGCAGGAAATGGCGGCAAGGAAAACCCCTGAACAACTCAACTGGTGGGATCACCTCTCTGCTTGCTCAAGGCCAGAAACAGGAAGTGGGCCTTTCTCAGGACACACAACATCTGGAGAAGTACTGAGAGCTGCTGGGTGTCTGTCAGGGGCTAAATGGGCTCGAGACAGATGCTTGCAAAATTTGGTAAGAAACGCATGCTGTACTGAGTTTTTAAATTAGCTCTGAAGAAAACTCATTTGAAAAACCAAAACAAACCACAGGCACTAAGAGGGGGAAAAATAACATTATATGAAAACTAACCTCAAAAATGCTTTCTTCAGATTTCTATGAACAATTAGACCACAATTTCAAGCAGTTCAAATCCTCCTTATTATGGCTCCCCTTCCAATCTGGTATTGTCAGCTGCTTCCTCCTAACAGTGACAGCTTTACTTTTTGGCACTAAAAGCTGAAGAAGTGGTGACCTGGAGCTGGCCTGTACAGTCTCATGAGAGTTTCAGGAATTTGGTGAGCCAATTAATAGATTATTAAAGTATCTTACATAAGCTAAAATTAAATGTATAATATCTTAAAAGAATACTCAAAACTTATCACTTCTTATTTATCTCACTACATTTTACTATTATCAATGCTTTGCACAGGGTTGACAACTTTTTCTAGAAAGGCCAGGTAGTAAATATTTTAGGTGTTGAGTGTCTTTGACTCAGCCACTACACTCTGCCATTGTAGTACAAAGTAACCAGAGACAATACTTACATGAATGAATATGGCTGTGTCCCAGTAAAACTTTATTTACAAAAACAAGCAACGGGCAGATTTTGTCGATGGGCCACAGTTTGCTGACTGCTGCTCTTGAACTTATTTATACCTATTGTATTTGCATGGCAGAGACCCTACAGAGCAGTGTTCTTATGCACACCTCTTCCTGAGTCCGAGTTCTGTGACAGAGCACAGACACCTTGAAACATGGTGGTGGGAGGGTTTACATAACATTACATCACTAAATGCTGTAAACCAGAGAGTAATTTATTATATTTTTTTACTATCTAGATTTAAGGAAGTGATGGAGAAAATTTTAGCTATGCAGATTTAAAAATATATCATGTCAGCCCTGGCCAGTGGCTCGCCTGGTTGGAGCACACATACAGTCTGTGCACTGAAAGGCCGCGGGTACAATTCCCAGTCAGGGCACTTACGAGAGGCAGCCCACGGACATCTCTCTGTCTCACATCGATGCTTGCCTCCCTTCCTCTCTCCCTTCCTCTCTCTCTGAAAATTGATAAACATATCCTCAGGTGAAGATTAAAAAAAATATATATGTATATACACACACACACACACACATAATGTCTACAGCTCTATTGTGAATAGCACAAAAAAAATGAGAACATATTCTCTTGGTACTTGAAAACTATTATCCAATTTAGCAAGGAACACACCCGCGTCACAAAAAACCGAGTGAGGTTTCCCTCATACCTCTTTGCTCTTTCACTATCATCTTACTCACTGACTTAAATGAAAATATGAAACAACACTCATGTCAGTTTGACACCTGTTTGTCAATTCTAATCTTAGATTGGTCAGGGATAGAAGAATTTGACAAAATTTAACAAAAGCATTCTGTGAGAATCAAAAGATTAAATGAAAGTTTACAATAAGGAAGATTAAATATTTTTTTTAACATCAATGATCTTTAATTTTTTTTTAAGATTTTATTTATTTATTTTTAGAGAGGGAAGGGAGGGAGATAGAGATAGAGATAGAGATAGAGATAGAGATAGAGATAGAGATAGAGAGAAACATCAATGTGTGGTTGCTGGGGGTTATGGCCTGCAACCCAGGCATGTACCCTGGCTGGGAATTGAACCTGGGACACTTTGGTTCCCAGCCTGCGCTCAATCCACTGAGCTACGCCAGCCAGGGCTTAAGATTAAATATTTTATTATTTGTAAATGATATGCTAAACAGCCTTTTTAACAGTAAAATGTATAATAAAAGTATACAGGTACAAATTTATTTAGAGAGCAAGTTGTTAAACATTTACTAGCACAACAATGATTGTGATAAAAAAAGAAGTTAGAGATTAAGTGGGCAGCAGGACCTAAAACTCTGTGTGTGTGTGTGTGTGTGTGTGTGTGTGTGTGTGTATGTGTGAAAGAGAGAGAGAGAGGGAGAGAGAGAGGGAGAGAGAAGAGAAAAACCCTCCCCCCAGTACACTGAACAAAAACAGCAAAACACATAC
Organism: Phyllostomus hastatus; assembly: GCF_019186645.2. Taxonomy (NCBI): domain Eukaryota; kingdom Metazoa; phylum Chordata; class Mammalia; order Chiroptera; family Phyllostomidae; genus Phyllostomus; species Phyllostomus hastatus. Next base: position 47,737,123 of record NW_025334041.1, read on the forward strand.
AAACATTACCACACAAAAAAACCTGTTTTCTGAAAACTTAACTCTATTAAAAAACTCAACTGTATTGGTATCAAGTAGGTGTACGACTAGAATATTTCTCTTTGGTGTTAATGACAGATCCGGGACTTATTCTAACTCCTTTTTCCAAAAGCAGCATTCTGTGGGAACTCACAGACTTACTTACACTGTTCCTTCTCTGTAGAATACCCAATGTCAAATCCTAACCATCTGTGATGGAGCATGCAGTTGTGAAAATAAGACATCAGATAAACAATGGATTGGTTTCATCGACAATGAAATGGCTATGAAGTGTAAGATTTAGGGGCCAAAGTACATGGCAGGTACAGCCAGTAGTACAGGGTCCAGAGGAGGCCTAGGGTGTACAGCTGAGAGGCTGCAGCGGGTTTCACAGACAGAGAATATGGCCTGGGCCCTGCAGAATGAGGTGCATTGGTTTGAGAGGAAGGCCCTAGAGGCAGAGGCAAAGGCGGGGAATAGAAAGAAACATGGCTTATCCAAAGGGCTGTGCCGGGCAAACCACCTGTCTGCATTTGAAAGGACTGAGGCATAGAGGACCTAGAATACTGCATTAAATATGGTTGATGGGGAGGTGATTAAAGGTTTTCACTTAAGGAGCAATCTGATAAAATGTGACTTTTCGGCAGATTAATTTTGAAGTGGTATGTGGGGAAGATGGAGACAGGGAGACTAATTCAGCAGTCATTACACAAATCTAGGTAGGCTATGAGGGAGGCTGGCCTGGGGTGAGGGCTGAGGGAGTGGAAAGCAAATGAAGAGGTGCAGAGAACTGCTCTTAAGACAGAGTAGGAGGGTAGGTGAGAGGGAGGCAGGGCCCCCCTAAAGAGAGTGGGTAAGGGAAAATACAAGCAAGGCTCTACACTTGCACTCAGTCTAGCGGGGTCTAGGGGTGCAGAAAGGACACCCACGAGGTGCTGTCTAATGCAACACACCAGAGGGCTGAGCTGAATGTTCCGTGGAGAAGAGGTCAAGACTGGAGGCAGATGTGCCAAAACCACTACACAGCAGGTATGAGCAAAGAGCAGGGGAGAGCTGACACATAGCAAACTGGAGGGAGGAGGAGAGAGCTGGGAGCAGCTGGCAGAAGAGGCCTAAAAGTGGGTGTCATCCAAACTTTGGTAAAGAAAATAGGATTTTCAAAACACTCTAGGGCAGTCTACCATTTAATGAAAACCCCAATGACTATATTTGGAAAGCAAATAGCCTCTTACTCTGAGGCTGGACTGTTATATATTGGGTTTTCATAAAACAGGGCAGATATCTGTTTTCAATTGTCTTCTGCTATTAAATGTTTGGTCTGAGCCTCTGAAAGCGGCAGGGCTCAGTTGAGATCCACATTCTCTTTGGGTCTTGCCCTGCTTCTGCAAGAGATGGTGAGGAAGGGACAGAAGCCTTGAGTCTAGGTACTGGCTAACAGGGCTGTCATTGGCGGGTAGGCCAGAGGGAGCAGACCTCACACAAATGCAAACAGTTTCACTTTCCTGGTACTTTCCTTTCTTTCTGCCAGTCTGGGCAGATTCTGTCACATGTGAAAGGTGCTCCAGCCCACAAGCTCTTGGCCCTGATTGGAAGGATCAAAACACCAGCCAGCAGACCATCGGGTCTGGGGCCTATGAAAGAAACCCTACACTGATGAGGCAACTGAGCAGGAGAGGGGACAGTGCTGAAGAGGAGAGGCATGTCAAAGGCTGTCCTGGTCTCTGAGAGACAGAGAGACAGAGAGAGAGAGAGAGAGAGACCAGCTCCTCCAGACCACTCAGGTCATGGAGTAAAACATGCTAACCAGTAGTGCGCTGCTTAATGGAGAGTAGATGAAATCCAGAGTCATGAAACCAACATTACCACATTCCCCCGTCCTCATGGGGGAGATGCATTCTGTGCCTTTCTCAGAGTCTTCTTTGTCACTATCCCTCAAAGTCAGTGATAAGTAGGGCAGCTGTGGCTAAAGAAGGGGAAGGTCTTTCACACCCCCTTAGCAGGTACATTAAAAGGACATGCCTAAGCAGAGGGTATTGAAAAGCTATCTCCATTCCATCATCCAAAGGAGTGCACCCTTCATGAAAACACTAACAATCCCAGTGCCAAGGGGAAAACTGAAAAGCGGCCTAGAAGATGTTCAAAAGAGGAAAAAGAGAGAGAAATCATCACTGTAGATAGATGCCCCTGGAGTTGCTTGGCAACCATCCTTGCTAACACCTTCTCCCAAAAAGGAACAGTCTGAGTCAGCTCCTGAGATTTCCCTGAGGCCAGGACTCCGACCCAAAGCTGGGGCCCTGGGATGAGAAAGTACTTCACTGAGGGGGAGACCTGGGGCCCTATCAGCAGACCACAGGCTCACACACATGAGGAGGAAGAAACTGGAATCATTTTGCTTAAAGAACATGCTCTCCTAGACAGGGCTGGTACTAGGCTGAGGCACATGAAGCACCCTGGGTGCAATATTTAAGGGAGCCCTCACTCTGTACTCACAGGAGCCTGTGTATGTGCCTCCTTAAAATGTGCGTTCTGGGTGCCCCACGTGCCTCACCTCAGTCCTTACTCTGCTCCTGAGACAATGTTATGGCACAGTAATTAAGAGTACAGCCTCTGGAATCAGCCTGTTTCTAGGTTCGACTCTCATCTAATGTATTGCCTTGGGTATAAACCTTAATCTCTTTGAGCCTCAGTCTCCTATTATCTAAAATGGGGTTGCTAATAGGAATTGCCTCAGAGGGTGGTCACGAGGATGAAATGAGAAAATGCACATTTAGCTCTATGTTTTGCAACCAGTCACTGCCCAGCAAATGGCAGGTAGGATTTTTATTTAAAAAAAAAAACACACACAAATAGGTCCCTAAATCCCTTAAACTAGAATCCAAATCTCTAGGAGTGGCCTTGGTGTCTCCGCTTTTAAAAAGTTTCACAACCCTGGCTGGTGTGGCTCAGAGGAATGAGTGCCAGCCTGTGAACTGAAAGGTTGCTGGTTTGATTCCCAGTCAGGGCACATGCTTGCCTCTCACAGGTTCCCTTGTTGGAAACCTGTGAGAGGCAACCAATCGATGTGTCTCTCCCTCTCCTTCTCCCTCCCTTCCCCTCTCTCTAAAAATAAATAAAAATAAATTCTTTAAAAAAAAAGCTTCACAAAGGATTCTCAGGGTGGGCAGGGTGGAGCACCACTGCTTGTACCCAGTGAACAGTGGTTCTCCAAGTCCAGTAAACACCAGAGCCACCTGTGGAGCCTGTTTAAAATGTCAGTTCGTGTGCCCCACTCCCAGTTCTGATTTAAGACAACTGCAGCCTCGGCGGCTAAATACCTAGGCAACTTCAACACAGGGTCACCCAAATGAACACACTTTGGAAAACTGAAACTGATTCACTCTTGATAAGCTAAAAGCAAAGGGAGCTCAGTCCAACTCCTTTTGTTTTTACTCTCAGCATGCTTAAAAAACAGGGACAAAATGTTGAGACAAAATGTTGACCAAAGATGCCTATTGAGCCCCCCGCATGCTTCTGAAGCAATGACAACATCCTCGGTCCCCTGAGAGTGGCAGTTCTCTTAAGACAAGGAAGAGGAACCAAGTGCCTGGTAAAAGTAACAATCATCATAATAATAGCTTACATTATTGAGTAACTGCAGTGTGCCCAATATAATCCCATTTATTTTCCCAACCCTGAGAGCTACTAGTATTACTAGTCTACAAATGATGAAATCAAGCCTCAGAAAAGTTACCTTTTCTTACTACTTACTACACAGCTAGTAAGTGGTTCAAGATTTAAACCACTCTCCATGAAACTTCCAAGTATGCAATGCCAATGCACTTTTGGTAAAATATACATAACACAAAATTTACCATTTTAAACACTTTAAACACTGTCACCACCATCCATCTCTAGAACTTCTTTATCTTTCCCAACTAGAACTCTGTACCTATTGAACCCTAATTCTCCACTCCCCATCACCCCCCACCCCAGCCTTTGGAAACTACCATTTGATTCTCAGTTGGTATGAATTTTACTATTCTAGGAACTTCATGTAAGTGGAACCACACAGTATTTGTCCTTTTGTAGTCTAATACACTCTTAAAAGGGGGCAGACACCACATTAGTCTGATAGGAGGAGCAAGGTAGGAGTGTGTCTGAACCATGTTCCATGTCCTGGTCAGGGTCATCAGTTGGGGTGTCCTGCCTCCCCATCCCCCCGCTCCCAGGACTCCATGACCTACTGGTGTATTGTGCTGGAGTCACACAGCAACCCCACCCTGCTGACCCCCAGCGGAAGGTATCCTTGCACTGTTAATGTTCAGTGAGCTACCGATTAGCTTCACAGAACAGGTTCCCTGATAACTGCTTCTATGTTCAAAGAGCCCGTCACCGAGTCACTTTTATCTTCCCCACTACGGTGACCTGGTGTCACTTTGTCCTGCCCTAGAGAGTATTTATTTGGTCTCCTTTTTTCTTTAAACACCTGATTCCTAAAATCATCAAGCAGAATGTGCTATGAAACCACAGGCACAGGGATAAAGTATCTACCTAAAAACAAAAGCTTTCCCCACAGTAGAATTCCAGCTTTACTTAGAGACAACTGGGTGAACCAAGTGTAGCCTCTGAATGGCAAGGGTAATCAGCCTCAGCCCACTTGCAGAAAGGGATTTCCTGGGCTCCCATCAAGAGGCTCAAGGTCTAAATCCAGGTCCATTTGGCTGAAGTAGCCATTCTGAGCTCTGCCACAGAAGAGCAGGAGACAGCCAGATAAACAACCTTAGCTGGGAGCCCATCACCTGCAGAACAATGCACCAAGCGTCTTAGGAGAGAGAGACATGGAATTCAGTTCCTTGACATTCAGTTTCTGCAACTCAGAAAAAGCAACCCCGCTAACCAACCCTCTCCCTGTCCATTATGGCTATGTTTAATTAAGTCAGTCACAATCAGACTCCCTGTGGTCAAGCCCCATAGGCTTTCCCCAACAGCCCCCCCGCCCGAGGCAAGACTCAGTGTGGACTCCCAAGAAACACCCCACTCTCTGGAGGAGCTAGATGTCTGCCCCTGGGCTCTCTTTTGCCACTGGAGGAACCGTACACCCAGGGAGATCTGCCAGTGTGGTGCTGTGTGACCTCAGGAAGAGGCAGTGCCTCTCACCCTTACTCTAGGATTTTCTCAGTGGGGTCCTGCCTGTAAATAGTTGTTAGTTGTTCTTCTCGTGTGGAGGAACAAAGCCAGGAATGACTTTTGTCACCATCTTGGTGACAGCACTCTTACTGTAGTCACTAAAGGACTGTCATTTCCAAATATGAACATTGGGTCACCTCAGAATACAGGGTCCTTGGATAAAAGGGATTTGACCAGGATGGCGTGTCACTGTGTCTGCTACTACCATTTATGCCTACATCTGAAGGATGTCACAAATTAAACAAAGCACCATGAACAAAAGGTTAACCCCAAGGATATAAACACCATGTACACAGGATACCATACAGAAACCCAATCTGCCTAACTTTTCTAAGTCAACTATGAAGCAGGGGCAGCAGCACCTGTGAACCATTGGCTGGAGAGGACATGGCCTTACAATCCAAAGTAATGTCGTGGACCACAAGGCACACAGGTCAGAAGCCCCCAGGAATCAGACACTCCTCTGCCCTTCCTATTTTCTAACGAGTAACTGGAAAACCCTGAAACCAGCTGCTTTGCTCTGTCACATGCATCCCCCTTTCAGACAAGTCTCATGGGTAATCCCACTGCACAGAATGCCAACAGTGTTTCCAGCCTGCTTTTAAACCAAAATCTTTAATGCTTGCCCATGGTACTCTTCACATCAGGGACCACTGTATAATAAATGCCAACATTATCAGAATGGATGCCTCGGGGTCTCCCCCACCCATAGTGTGGGAGGAGGGGCCACCCAGAATGAGAGCCTGAAGCCCACTACTTCACCACTTTCTGCAGACTAGAGCTGAAGGTTTGGAGGGGTCACCTGGGAAGCCTACAGAAGAGGTCTCTCTGAGGGACAGAGTCTTCTCTCTCTTTAGATCCTCCCAAATGCAGCCCAGGGCTGGGGGATAGTCACAGTTTTGTATGTGTCTGCTGAATTTTCAATAAGGCCAACTCACCTGGAATGTAGGCCTAAGACATAGACAGAGTTGTAGAATATTTCTGTGAATATCTTAGTGTATTTTTCCTGTGTTCTTGCCTTTCCAGCCTCACCTTGCACCAGCGGTTCTCTCTCAAAGGGTCTTGGCACTGTACCGATACGTTCTAGGTTGTTTCAAATTGGGGGAGGGGAGCTACCCCTGGAATCCATTGGTAGAGGCCGAGATGCTGATGAACATCTTACAATGTACAGGACAGTCCCCAACTCACAGAAGTGGTGCCACTGCTGAGAAACAAAGTGTGAGAAACTCTGCTTGGCTATCTTCACTCTAAGTGACATGGACTCTCTAGTGTCTAGAACGTTCCATATTCTCTCACACTTTGGGCCTTCACTCATGTTGTTTCCTTTAATTCTACCCTGCCCGGCCCTGCACGTGGGTACTTTTCATTCAGGTTTTAGTGTAAATAAAATTTCCTCGGGAAGGCCTTCACGGAGCCCCTCACCTAAATTCGGTCCTCCTGCCCAGCCTTCCAACAGCACCCAGTTTTCCCTTCCAGAGTACTCGTCACAGACATCACGACTTTCTATGGCCTGCCTTCGCTGCTGGGATAGAAGTGCCATGAGGCCAAGGCTGTGCTTACTGGCTGCTGTATCCCTGGGCCTAGCCTGGTGCTGGACACTGTGAGAGACATTCAGTCTCAACTGCATAACGGAGACCAAAAAAGCAGGAGTGGGTATTGAAAACTAAGCAAGGCCTCCAAAGGTTTCATTTATGGCTCCATTATGCAGGTACCAAAAGAGAATGTGGCAGCACATTATGAACTGATATGGACTGCTACCCTTTGGAATTTTGTAATGTGTGAACATTATTTTTTTTAAAAAGCATTTAAATGAGTGTGTGTGTAACAGTCTATGTCTTCTAGACATAAAAAATTATTTTTGTAGAAGAGGTATGATGAGAACCCAGTGCATCATATACAGAGTTTCAAAGTATGCCCGCCCTGCCTAATTTCCTGTTTTGGAAGGAGTCAGAACCACATTTTCTCCACATGAGAACCCAGGCACATGGAAATACATATATGTAAAGAGATAACTCATTTATAAGCTTTATATTTCCAAAACTAGGTGGTTTTGAAAAAGCCCTCACAGTTTTGCTGTCTTGGCCACAGCGCTTCCTTCCCCATCGGCGGGATGCAGCTGTAAAGTTTATTCATTCTCCAAGCCCTTACTTCCCCTTTTCAACTCTCCTCCTTACCACGTTAGGCCACTCCGCCTCTCCTGTCCTTTCATCCCAAATGCTGGGCCAGAGAAGAGGGATGATAATGAAACGTCAAAGTGAACAGATGTTGCTGCTTGTTAGCAAAAGGGGAGGAAGGTAGGCTTAATGGAAAAAGAAGTTGAAAGTAATGTCGAAATGAGGTTTATCTGTGTAATCTGTGGACTTGGTGTCTTCCCATCTCCTATTAACATAGATAACAGAGTTGTCTGTGTATTGATAAAGGGAATCCCTCTGCAGTTTCCCATAAATCTCCACCACTTGTCGCTGGCTTTCCTGGCTTGGATTCTAAGAACACTTCATTCTTACCAGGTCAGTTGCCATCTTTTCCTTCAACTTGTTCCCAGTCATAACTGCAAGAGTCCTAAACCAGAGCTGAATGTGTTCCCACATTCCCCGCTTCATCCTGTGTTCCAGCCCAATTCCACCAGTATCTCAGGAGGAAAGCAAACTCTTACAGTAACAGCAATATCTTACTGGCTCCAGAACAGCTTTCAAATTGGAAGCATTCCACAAGTTTACCTACATCAAATCAAAACATCTGGCCACATTAACACACAGACAAATGCCCGAAGTAACTAGACTAGTACAGGCTTCCAAAAGACCCAAACAAGGATCTATTAAGGATTTTCTTTTTTCAGTGATCAGATAAAACAACTTATTAATCATTTTAAAAATTATTTTTAGACTTCCCAGAACCAGAAGGATCTTTGTAAACTCTTCCTAACTGCTGACCCACAGCTGCCTAAGTATTTTCTCTATCTTGATAAAACTTACGAATGACTACATATTAACTGTATGCCATTAAAATTGTTTTAAAAATCATTAGTTTTATAAAATTATAACATGGTTTACTTTAAAAATGAAATTTCTGATAGTTTATCTTTTCCATGCATCACTGATTAAAGATCATAGTTAATTATAAGAATAAAGTTTCCTAGAACTAGCTTCATTAATAAATAATGATGGATAATCATAATAACATTAAGAAAAGAATACAGGCAAATATCCATTAAGTGCTTACTGTGTGCTAAGCCCTTTTGTATTATCTCAGTTAATCCTCACAACAACTGGTTACTCTGTTTTATATAGTCCAAGAACACTCATGAGCCCTATGCAGTCTGCACCTTATTCATGAATGGACATTCTTAAAAAAAGTTCAGGTGAGGTGTTCACAAAAGGCAAACATTTTTCTAAATCATAGAGCTTTTTCTCAATTAGCTTGAAAAAAGTCTTCAGATAAATCTACAAAGCTAGAGAGAAAATTATTTTAAAAGGTTAGCTAGATGAATGGCCTTCCTTGGAATTCTCTATCATAAATGCAATTCATATCTTAGATTAGGCTAACAAGGTTTCTGGGACCCCTCCTCTCAGGAAATCTGAGTGCCTGACTGATCCAAGCTGACCCAGGTGAGCTCACTCTTCACCGTGGGGAACACATCACCCTGGGTTTTGGACTCAAACCCTCAATCATTCCAAAGTCCTAAAGGTCGCATATCATTCGCAAACTATTTGTAGCAAAATAGGCTTGTGTATGAGATGCAGTGATTTCTGCCACCAAGAGACTGCGAAATGAGAAAAGAAACCCAGTATGTAGTAGTTTAAGATGTATTTAACATGAGGCTTTAATTTTTAAAATTTTTTTCAAAAACAGCCTGACTATATCCCAAGTGTAGGTACATTCAATAGAGAAACGTAGGTTCAGAGATCTCAAAGAGACCTTAGAGGATGTTTAACTTTACTTCCTGTCTTTACATGTGAGAGAATTTGCCCAGAGAAGGGAAGTGATGTTCCCAAGGTCATATGTGAGAACCTAGGAAGCTGACTCAAACCCCTCTCTCAATCCTTTCACCACGCCAGGCTGCCCTCGATACAACCCCAAAGACCACATCGAAGCACGGAATTAGCAACTCCTTCTGAACCCAGGTGATGATTTGGCAAGGTTCAAAACTATCTGCCAAATTCCTCCTGAGTGTAATTTTAGCTAACTCCAGATGAAATAATAATATTGATGTGAAGACTTTATTACAGAGATTTCAAAGCATTCAGTTAATACTTCCTACTGATATAGGTGGAGAACTGAAGCACACAAAAGTGAAAGGAATGAGGAATGAAGAAGGAATTGTATCACAATAATCAGGTTATTTTAGAAGTCTGCAAGTCCTTCTTGTGTCTTTTGAAGCTGTGGCCAGACAGACACAGGAGGCAAAATGACTATTTTTTTCACATTTCCAGCCTAAATTCCCTCCATGAGCTTACTCTATAAAAAAATCATATTACAACAATGTTCATAGTAGCATTATTCACTATAGTTAAAAGATGGAAACAAGCCAAATATCCATCAACAGATAGATGGATAAAAAAATATGGTATATACACACAGCAGAATATTATTCAGCCATATAGAGGAGTGAAATTCTGACACACGCTGTAACATGGATGAAACACAAAAACGTTATGCTAAGTGAAATAAGCCTGTCATGAAGGGACAAATATTGCAGGATATATCTCATATATATAATTATACATGGTATCTAGAATAGGCAACTTCACAGAGACAGAAAATAGAGATTACCAGGGCTAAGGGCGAGATGGAAAGGGGTAGTTACTGTATAATGGGTACAGGATTTCTGGGCGGCGTGATTAAAAAGTCAGGAAATGAACAGTGGTGATGGTTGTACAACATTGTGAATGTGCTCAGTATCACTGAACTGTACACTTTAAAATGGTTAAAATGGTAAATTTTATATTATGTTTGTCACAATAAAAAATCATATAAAAATCTGGATCATATCCCTCATTTCTCAATTGCTATACATTCATTGCTATTAATGCCCACATTTCTTCTCAAGACCAGCATACTACCAATAACATCATGGTCAATCTACGTATGTTCACATACATAGAAAAACAGATGTGCTGTGTAGTGACCCATCCACAAACACATATGCATCCTGAGGCCACCTACATGATGACTCCAAGAAGAAAGCTCACGCCAAGACTAATGCAACCAGTGTTTCTGGAGATCCTGGCAACCAAACACCCTGAGAGAGTCCCAACTCAACTCTTAAATTCCCCATTGTGGCAGGGGGCATGGATATATATTTAGTTAATGTGTACTCTATCCATGAAGAAAACTGTGTGCATATATACCAAGAAGACCTTCAGGAATTGCTAAGCCAAGTGTTCTCTACCAGGCCGATGAACAGAGATTTCCACCCATACATGGCTATTTGGTGAATTCGGCAATTGCAGGTTACACTGCACAGCGTGTCCTTAATGCAAACACATACAATTGGGAGCTAAATCTTTGTACCTTTACAGGATAAAGGATATAATAAGCAGGTTGTACCACTTGTGACTTCCGAGGAAAGGAAAGTTTCTCATTTTTCCTTAAAGGAACCTAGTTCTTATGAGGCAAAGAGAATCTGAGAACAAGAGTCTCTTAAAGGAGAAGTAGGGAGGAGGGTGCAGAATATGAATTTTATGTTGTAGACATAATTGATCACCAGGCCCCAGACATGACAATTCTGTACCATACCATGACCTTTACTCAACTTTAAAGGTTTTCATAATCTCATCTCCTTTCATGGAAACTTTCCACTGCCAGTGGTTTGATAACTGAGTCCCATAAGCTTTTAAAGATCTCAAAAGTTTGTGAAGAAAAACAATCTCTAGTGATCCTTCCCATTGCCTACACTCATGGACATTTAGCACAAATAACCTGCAATAAACTTGTAAGAAGTTTACTTGACTTCATTCCCTTGTGCATCCTAAAGATATGTCAAGATTACACTAAAATACCTAGAGGCAAACATGTTTAGAATGAGGTTTCATTTCCAATCAAAGTGCTTAATTAGCAGAACCACTATGCTAGAGAACTGTCCTTGAATATTTGAACCTCCATGTTATTTTTTCTGAAGTACAAATTTTCTTTTCACTGGATGGTCAGGAAATGATTAGATACAGAAAACCAACTATCATAGGTATCGATCCACAAAATAAGTTCCATCTTTCCAAGCAGGTTTTGGCTGCCTTGGAGGATGATATCCCAATTTATAAGGGAGACCATTCTTTGGAATCTAATGGCCTTTTCTCCATTCATTTGGGACCAACAATGCTCCTATGGCCTAGTTACGGCTAAACTCTTTCAACACTTCCCAACCTCTTCTGGCCCCTCACGCCACCCTCCCACACCCAGTTTCAGCCAGCCATGTTTACAAGACATCAGTTAGTAAATCACAATTCAAATGAACTCATCCATTTGTTCAGCAGAAAGTAGTCTCTGGAGTTGCTCCATGTGGAGCCCATAGGCCAGAGTTACATATGGCAGGCTTGCAAACATGAACAGGATATGATTTATTTATGACAACCATGTGTGGTTTGATGCCCAGTTCCAGGAGGCTGTGGCTTCACTTGCCTGCATCACTCAGGGATGACCTGTCTACTCACTGTATCCCATTTTAGGTACTGTATTTCCATGATGGGGATACAGAGACAGGCAACTGGCTGGGGGTCTGCACATACAGATACCCCTAACTGTGCTGGCCACATATCACTCTGTGACCAAGCACAAAGTGGGCAAATGTAACTTGCTGCAAAGGTTTGCCATGCACAATGGTTTTCAGGAAAAGTGGAGAAGTAGCTGCTGGAATGATTGACCATGTGGGGTTCATTAAACTGTTGTGTATTTACCCATAAGATAGGCTGGGGTGCTTTTGAGGGAACCCCCACTCATTTCACAGATTCCAACCTCCCACCTCTGGCAATGATGCTGCAAATGCGAATGGCAGATAGGCATCAGAAGGTTCAAACGTGGACTCCAACTGAAGTGCAGTAAACTTCTGCTTCCAACAGTCTCCCCCTCTTTACCATCACCCCCCTGTTGTATTTATACTTTGAAAGAAGTTAACACCAAGCAGTCGACACCTGGGCGTGCTCAATTTTTGACAAACCTTAGTCACTCTGTACCCAGCAGAACAATTCACATTATAGTCGAAATCCTGTGAAGATTTCTGCCACACATGCTAACACTAATATGCCAGTAGCTCCACTTACCTTCTTTATTAAGCCTCATAACCTCCCTGCTTTTTCCACCCTCTTTTCCAGCCTCTTCTAAATCTACATCTGCAGATGAAAAAGAAAAGGAAAAAAGAAAATAAGAGAAAAAAGCGAAAAAAGGGGGGCAAAGCCAAAGTCAAGGGGGGGGAGGGAGAGTGTTTATTTGCCAGGAGATTGATATAAATACTGTATATGAAAATCTTTCCAAAATTGACAATGCGACGTTTTCTCCCAAGTCTGGATTTCCATCTACCTGGCCCAGATAGGTACCAAAAAAACTATGCAAGCAGCAACAGAGTAGCCTTTTAAACAGATACACCATGGGGCTGTGAAAGCCCACCCCGCGGACTGCCACGGGGAGCCCGGCACAGACAGACAGACAGACAGCCCTGGCAGCAAGGCCTCTCTCTGTGCATTGATGCTCTGTCTCTGTGTGTATTTATTTAGAGAGAGAGAAGCATGGAGGACACCGGGGGCCACTCTCTCTCTCACACACACACTTTTTCCCAGTGGCTCTAGGTGAATGGAAAGGTTACAGGATAATAAAAGGAGGAGGAGGCGGTGGGGTTCTTACTGTCGGAGCAGTGTAATTTGGCGGCGTCGATCCAGGAGGACCAGGGTTTGCCCAGAAACGCCTCCGGACTGGGCACTTTGCGATCCAGTGTCGCCATTGCTCTTCCTTCTTGTTGCTTTTTCCCTGTTCCTTCGGCAGCAGCAGCCGAGAGACACGGGATTCGAGAACGCTCCGACGTCATCTTCGGAACGTTCCGACATTGAGTGCTCTGAAAGGGGGAGGGAGGGAGGGATGGGAGGAGGGAGGCGGGGAGGAGGAGAGAGAGAGGAGGAGGAGGAGCCGGCGCCCTAGCTCCCGCAGCCGGATCGGCCCCACTCGAGGCCTGCACGGCCGCCAGAGGCAGCAGAGAGGCTCCTGCGGCTGGGTGCCTGCCGGGGAGGGGCCGCGCGGCGGGCCAGCCCAGTGCGCTGGCGACCAGAGGCTGCCGTGCGCTGGGGTGCGGAGGTGCTGTGCTGCCGGTGCACCCGGCAGCCCCGACGGGCTGGGACGGGGTGCTGGGGGCCAACCCCGGAGATACGCGACTTGCAGCCATAGGAGGGGTGGTCGTTGCCGCACAGTTGCCGCTAGAAAACGGAAAGTTTTTGCCTGCAGCCCTTCCAGGGTGTCCTTCCCTCGTCGGGTCCCTGACGCCCACGGCGAGGCGAGGCGCCTCCACGGATTTCCGAGGCTTAGTGGGGCGGAGACAAGCAGGTTTGCAACCTCCCTCCTACTCCCCGCCAACGACTTCACCAAGCCACACCAAGCCAAACCAACGACCACACCAAGCCTGGTGACCTCGCCTCCCAGTCACCACTCCCCTTACCCTTCTCTTTCACGGTGGACCTTGGACCGTGGAGGATTCTCCGGATGCCTTTGGGAGCTGAAATCGGAAAGTAGATGGAAGTGGTTCTAAAAAGCAAGTGAGTTTGGGGCGAGAGGAGTTGCCTTCCCATTTCAGGCTGGGGGACTTGTAAAGCTCCAAACTCAGCGCCCACCGTCCCCAGATACTCTGCGCCGTGCGCACCTCCGGCTCCTAGAAACCCACTGCGTAGGCTGTGCTCCGGGATCAGGATGGCGGGAGAGAGAATTCACCGGCTCCCGTCCGCCGAGCCCCTGGAGTTTTCAGCGCTCCCTACGCTGAGAGGAGCGTGGCCCATCTAGTCCAAGAAACCTACGACCAGGAATCTGGTTCCCGGGAGAATTCATTTTAGGTTTAAATTTTCCAACCAGCTGGATAGGAAGCATTAGGCTTCCTCTGGATTTTGGACGTTTGATGCTTTGATTGAGATTTCCTCCCTCTTCTTAGAGGTAGGCAATAAAGGCCTTAAAAGGTCTCCTGGTATCTCTCACTCTTTTTAAAAATCCTTTTGTTTACTCAGACTTACCTAAAACATGGACATTCCCCCACAATAGATATATTTTTCCTCTATTTCCCCAGCACCCTTTAATTACCACTTTTGTTTTCCCATAGTTGAAGTGCACTGACTTGAGGTAGCTCTATTCTTCAGTTCTGCCCTGACTGTGCCATGTAATTTCCCTCCACTTGGCATCCTGTATCTCAGAGCCAGCGTTAGGGTGGGCGGTGGTCTTACCTTGTGATGTTTGTGTGAATGGGCTTGTTTATTTTGTCAGAGTCAGATAAATATCATTTGCCTTTGTTCTGTTTGGAAGAGCTCCTACATAGGGACCATTAAGTGGCCAAGGTGCCACTGGTGGAGAATTTTAAGGATTGGTGGTGCTAACAAATATTTATTGGTATTGACCTCTTATGATACTAGACCTTGTGCTTAACCCTTCCTTCCTTCCCCTCTCCCTCCCATCCATCTATATCCATCCATCCATCTATCCATCCATCTTTTCAACAAATATTCCCTGTCATGTACCAGCCACCCTCTGCAGAGGAAAATAAGTGAGATCCAGCCCAACTCTTGGGGAGATGTAGTCTGGTGGTCTCTGTGGAAGAAGGAAGGTGTGAAACATATCAGCTCCTTGGGAAAACGAGACAGGTGACTGGCCAGGTCAGTAAATGGTGTGTCTCGCAGAGCTGTGCCTGTTCGTAGGAGGATTTGAAATCTAGTTGGGTGATCAGAAAATGTCACTGAGAAGGTGGGATCTGTTTTGCATCTTGGAAATTGGGAAGGACTTATAATGGTTAGGTAAAGACGGGTCTTGCCAAGGGAGGGGTAGTGATAGTGTTAGCAGAGGCTTCAAGCTGTGAGTAAGTGTGGTGTATTTAGGTGTTGAGTGTGGTTTACCTGGATTGGTAGATTACTGTTGGGGATTGGGGGTGATGAGTTTGTATAGTCAGGCCTGGGTCCAACTATGGAAGACACTGAATGGTAGCCTAAAGAGTCTGGGTTTTGTTTGACAATGGGGAGTCACTACAGGGGCTTTCTGCAGCTTATGGATAAGTAGAAAGCATGATTTAGGAAAATTACTCTGGCCTTGATATCCAGGATGTGTTGTGCTGTGGAAGCTGGTTAAGGAAAGTAGTGCTATACTACTGATAATATGGAGAAATGAAGGCCTGAACTCTTATGCTCCCATGGAAAGAAGGGACAGGGGTAAGAGACTCCATGCTATGTTGTATGCTTGGATTTTAAGAGAATGAGAGCTGCAAGGCATAAGTAATGAGATCCTGGAACATTTTCCTCTTTTCCTACTTCTTTCAGATTTTCCTTCCATTTGGTGTTTATTCTTCTGTTGTTGGGGTGAATATTTTTCTATTCTTGCACGTGCAAGGAAAGATGTGATTGGCAGCTCCTGAGATGACCCCAGTGGTCCCCATGTCCTGGTATTCATACCCTTGTGTGATCCCCTTACCTTCAGTGTGGCTGCACCTAATAACTTGCTTCTAACAAACAGAATTTGGCAAAACTGGTGGGATGTCACTTCTGAGGTTAGGTTACAAAAACACATTGGCTTCTGTCTTGCTCTCATTGGCTTGCTCTAACACTGCTGTGTTGTGAGTTGCCCTAGGGAGAGGCACAGGTGGCAAGAAACTGAGGAAGGCCTCTGGTTAACCCTCAGAGAGGAGCTGAGGCCCTTAGTCCAATAGCCTGTGAGGTGCTGAATCCTGTCACCAGCCACGTGAGTGTGGAAGCTTATCCTCCTCCAGTTGAGCCGTGAGATTAGACTGTAGTGCTGGCCCACACCTGTGAGAGACCTTGAGGTGCAGGCACCCAGCTAAGTCATTCCTATACTCCTGACCCACAAAAACTGTGAGATGACTCATATTTGTCATTTTAAGTTATTAAGTGTTAGAGTAACTTGTTACATAGCAATACACAACTACAAGAGAATGACTTGAGTATAAAGTGATTGGATAACAAAAAACTTCCCAGAAAAATAAGTTTAATAAAGGAAATGTCAGAGCAGAGTTCTCTTGTTCCTCTTTTGAGCCTCTTGTGAATTGTGTATCATCTTTCCCGAAAATTTTCTTGCCAGCTTTGTGGAACTGGTTTATACTAGTATTTCCTATACTCTGAGTTTCATCATTTATCTTTATCCTTTGGAAACTCAAGTTTTTGCTATTTAAACTTAATTACTACTTTGTTGAAAGAATTCTCCAGTGATAGGGTCATAACTAACTTTGGAAACAAGGCTATGATATCGAGGCCATCACACTGGTGGTTGGCACACCCTGCCCACCTCGAGCTGTGTGCACAATGATGCAGTGACTTGGAGCCAGTGACTTGATCTTCCAGAAAATTCTGCCTCCTCTCCTAGAGCCACTTTAAACCACTCAAAAAATCAAAGGTGACTTTTTCTTAGTGAAGGGCACCTCAGTTGCAGAGAAACAAGGCAATGGTTCGATATTTTAACATTAGTTTACTCTCTCAGCTGAGTCAAGTAGAGGTTATTTCTGCACAATACCCTGAAGATGGTATGACAGCCTAAATATTATTCTCTTGTAGCTGAGAGGATTTTCCTCTGCAACATAGTAAAGAATGGGCTGGAATCTAAACATGATTTAGCATCTCTGCAAAAAAAGACCAGCTACATTGCCATTTTAACTGATAATCAGAACAACTATATATTATTGCAGTTAGAGTTATGGAGTGTAATTGTAGAGTTTCTATTCTAAGTCTTCCACAGGTTCTCCACTGACTACAGAGATAATAATACCATCTTTGTGAAACTACAACCCACCTATCACTTTGTAAATATGATAATGTGGCTGTCAATTAAATGACACTGCTCGGAGCCAGGGAATGAAGATAGCATTGCTCATCAAACTACTAGACTTTCACACTTGACTTTAGATGAAAATTGAGGTCAGTTAAGTGTAGTATTTAGGTCAACATGGTGCATATATATTATTATATGCACATCTATGCTTTGTTAACTGTGTATTGCAAAATTATTGCAGACATGAATTCCTTTTGATAGTAAGTAGTTACAAATACTGTTACTGACAACAGGTATTTTATACATTCTTAATAGGAATAAACTGACCTGCAAAGCAACAATTTAAAGCATGTTAGCATAATGTCTATGTGATAAAACTATCTAGCAAAGGCATAACACCTCCTATCCCTCATGATTTATGTTTAGGAGGATAAAAGGTATATAAGTATTTTTATTATTTTATTGTCTTTCTTAGAAAAATGACAGTGGTTGGTTTAATTAAAAAGTAGACTCTCCCATAGACCAAATAAAGAAATCAGTTCAGTGAATATGACAGTGGGAAATATCTATTTAATTTGAATAACACCTGGTTCTGTGGAAATCAAATATGTAGCCTGCTTAGTCTGATTCATGTGCTGTTTCACCACATTATTGAAAAGAAGAGAAGAGGGAATATTCATTCTCTCATTTTAGGATATTAAACTCCCGCTGGGGTCAGGGCACTGTGTGCACACCCTGCTTCCCACTAGACTGTTGTTGGGAGTTATCTGGAGGCCATGAGGACAAAATGACATGTTCCGTTAAAACAAGGCATCCTTGGAATTGTTTGATGTTCTTTGCCTTAATTGAATCCATCTATCCCATCTGCCACTCTTTTCTCTTAAATTTATTTCTCTAACCCACTCTCTCTGAGCATTGTAATTTGGGGGGAAATTTGTTACATACGTTGTTCCCTTTTATATAAGCTCTTTGCATCTGGAAGGCAGGTGTGCCGTCTCCCTGGCCCTGTTAGACAAGGTTGCCTGCCTCCTCCCTACCCCCCGCACATGTTACTGGATCAAATGGGACTGGGATGAAAGACCCCCAGTAGCAACAGGAGTAGGAAAGAACATAGGAATTCCAGGCTTTTCAATATAGGGCCCTAGCCATGTGCCAGGTCTGAATAAACGTGGACCCAGTAAATTTAACTACAAAAACATGAAATTTGCATTCTGGCTGCAGCAGAAAAATGCAAATGTGTTATTATTTTGAGGAGAAGCTGCCTTGAAACCCCTGGCATATTTGTCTGTGACTTTGATCACTTGGGGGTCCCTGGGACCACTCAGAGGCTGCAAGCTGAGGCCCCTGTTCCCCAGAGTGTGGCAGGGGCAGCCCCCCATTCCTGACCGCTGCTCTTTCTCAGGCATTAGACCAAAGGAGAGATAGCTGCTCTTCAGCATCCTCTAGAAACCACTTTGAGCCCTTAAGCTAAGTATAAATAAATACAAACTTAGCATTAATATACACATACTAATTGGAGCAAGGCCCACATACCCCTCCAAACTAACCATTTAATATGGTTGCTGACATAGTGCAGGGTGGAGGTGAGAGCATAGGCTTGAGAATGGCAGGCATTAATTAGAATTGCTCTTCTCTTTTGCTTGAGAACCTTTCTTAATCCATCTGAACCTCAGTTTCCTTATCTGTTAAATGGGTACTAAGGCTCTTCTCTTCAGATTGTTGTGAAGATTAAGTGAGATTCTGGATATGGAGCCCCAGCATAGGGCCTGGCACACAGTGGACAGTGGTAGATATCTGCTCTGATTATTGCTTTGGTTGCAATGCATTGTGTAGACAACAGCAGCCAGTCGGAAGGAGACCAACCCTTGGACACCAGGAGGCCTCATGTGGTTGCTTCTGATGGAAGTCCTTCTTTGAGAAAGGAAACCAAAGCTCTTCTCTATTCTTTGTACTGGGCTGCTGCCATGCATCAGTTGGTAGAGACCTCTGTCTAAAACTTCCTGTGGATGAGGACTTCAGGGCAGGGCGAATATGCCATTGTTTAGGTAAGAACCTCTAAGACCTCTCTGTTTTGTAAAGGAACTGCAAAATCCAAAGTCTGGGTGGACAGAAAACTGCTTTTGCATGCCAGTTGTCCTCATAATAAGCAGAGTGGGGTCTCTGCAAATGTTTTTTCTGAGAAAAATTTACTTTTTTTTTGTAAAAGAAACAATATTGAATTCTAAAAATCACATATAGATGTGTCATTCCCCTGCCCTCGGGTTTAAAGGCGTTTTTTTGTACCACTTTCTATGCATTGTCTCGTCCTATGTATTTATCATTACAGGTGTAGATGATACTGCTATGTGTGTGTTTTTTAAAAATGAATTGCATCATTGTGTGGAGATATGCATGTGTGTATTTGTTTTCTTTTTATTCCTGGTCGAAACAGAAGCCTTGCGTGATCATAAACAAGATTGACAAGTGCAGCAGACCATTTTGTGGATATTTTCTTGCAGCTTTCTTTTTTCATGTATGCTATCACATGTCATTACATATGGACATACCTCAGTCTTTTAAACTGCAATATAGTATTCCATAAGATGTTCCAGAATATATTTATCTATATCTTATTGATGGACATTTAGGTGTCTGGTTTTACAAAAAATAGGATGGTCAACATCTTTATTTTTATATATGAGGGAGTATTTCTACTCAAAAGTAAAATTTCTGGGTATGTGCAATTTAAATTTTAATAGTTCTGCCAAATTGTCTTCTTAACTAGCTGAATAATTTATACTCCCATTGGCAGCATAGGAAAGTATCCATTTCCTCATGTCCTAATTAATACTCAATATTCTCAGACATTTTAATTTTTTGACAATATTATGTTAAAAATGTCCTATTTATTTTGTGTAGTCACCATTTCTATATATTTTCAAGCATTTTTATGTTCATTGTATTTTTGCTCTGTATGTTGCTATTAATATTCTTTGATGATTTGTTATAGGTATTTCTAGATCTTTTTATTGATTTGTAGAAATTCTCTTTACATTCTAGATTTAGATCTTTTGGCTGAAAGCAATGTAATTTTCCATCTTGTTGCTTTTTCTTTTAACCTTGTGTATGGCATTTTTCTCCATGCATTGTTTTTTAAATTTAGAAGTATCAGACTTTTCCTTGAGATCTTTTGCTTTTTGTGTTTTGCTTAAAAAGACTTTCTCTTCCTCAAGGTGATAAAATATTTTTTCTTTATGCACTATAGTTTCATTGTTGTTGTTTTGTTTTGTTTTTCTTTTAAATTTAGATCTCAGATTTTTTTTGGTTAATGATGTTAGGTAAAAATTAATTTTTGATCTTCTTCCAAGCATATATTGAATAGTTTATCCTTTCTGCAGAGAGTCATCATATACTTAATTCCCAAGTACACGGGTCTATTTCTGATCTCTTCTGTCCCATTGTTTGAACTATTTTTTTTTCTAGCACCAATTCCAAGGTTATAATTACTCTTGTTTTAGAATATGTTTTACTGTCTGTTAGAAAATATATTTCTTTTCCATCATGGATTTAGAATACTCTGTCTGAGTCTGTTGGGGTTATTCTAACAATATATCACAGACTGAGTGGTTTATAAGCAACAGTAATTTCTTTCTCATAGTTCTGGAGGCTGGAAGTCCAGGATCATGGCATTCAGATGGATGTGCAGTGAGGGCTTCCTGGTTCATAATGGCAGCTTCTCTCTGTGTCCCTGTATGGTGGAAGGAGAGGGCTTGCACTCTAGGGTTTCTTTCCTAAGGGCATACTGAAAGGGAAGTCTGAGGTGCACTACGGCCCCAGCAGAAAAGGTGGGCGGAAACACTGGGCTCTCTGTTTAACCCTCTGTGACTGTTTAACCCTCTGTGACTGTTTAACTCTCTGTAGCCTCAGGCTTGGCTCACTACCCAGAAAACTGGAATGCCACCCAAAGATAAACTTCATGCCCCCAGGAAGAAGGTTAATGAATCTACAGAGTGGATAACTGCCTGATGTTATCTGTTAACACAGAAAGGCATTGTTCTTTCTGGTGGTCTAGTGACTACCCAGCATATGGTTTTACTATGCACCCCTATGAAAAAGAAACCCTGTCCTGGGAGGGGTGGATTTATTCCCAGCCGACCACCACTGGGAGCAAGCAGCTGCTTTGCCTATGTATGCGTTTCTCCTATTAAAGCCCTTATAAATTTGAATAGGCTACATGTCAGATCTTCAGAATCAGTCCTAAATGTAGACTTTTGGGGCTCTCCCCCAACAGGCATTAATCCCATTCCTAAAAACCACCTATAGGACCTAATCACCTCCTGAAGGCCCTCCCTCCTGATACTGTCACCTTGGGGATCAGGATTTTGACATGTGAATTTGGGGGATGGGTAGAGAGACACAACCGTTCAACCATAGCACTCTGTCTCTAAAAAATGCTTTTTATTCCCAAGAAGTGTGTTATATGTGTCATTGCTCAGCACTTGTCAAGGGACATCTCATGGGCCTTGTTGGGAAGATCACTGGAACCCTGACTTAACTTCATGCTCACAGGTCACCGTAAAGGTGGGCCCAGTGGCTACACCCAGCTTAGACTCTTGGTAAAAGCTTCCCCCACAGTGATTTTCTAAACCCAGTATCTCAGATTTAGGGAAATGAATTGTTGAGAGAGATTGTCTTTCAAGTACCTGCAAAGGCCAGTGTTTGCAGGAGGTGGTAGAGACTACATCCATAGTTCCATGTCAGTTATCCTGGAGGGTAAGGGAGCCTTGGAAAGCGAAGGCTAGAGGAGAGAGACAGAGCAGGCCTGGGACAAGGGCTGGCCCTGGACTTCCCAGAGAGCAGAGGGCTGAGGGTTTCCCCGGGTGGTGGGAATGAGGCAGGTGAAAGTCTCTTGTGGGTTGGGAGCTGGGACTGGTAATATTCGGTAGAGAAAGCTGTTTGGAATGATCTGGGTTTGATTCCGAAATCCTCCAAACCCAGTACCCTGTTGCAGGGTTTTCTGTGTTGTCATATCTTCGGCTTTTAAAGTTTTTTAAATGACTTGGTCTTAGATAGCTGTGTTGTTGGAAGTTGTGGGCTTACATGTATATGGGAGCCACAGTAGGGTGGTCAGCATCTTTATTTTTATCTTTATTTTAAGGGTGAAAGTTGCCAGCTATATTTCATATTGGCCATGTGTGGTAACAGCATCATTATTCAAGAGAAGATAGCAGTCCCTAGACCCCAGGAGGTGGCCAGGTACAAAGTGAGCAGAAAGGATGCCTTAGCTGTGATGATGTCTCCAGCCAGCCCCAGCAGTCACTAACACCCTTCTCCCAGCCCCGGCCTAGTACCCTCAGAAGGATGGAGTCCTGAAAATGAGAGGCTGGAGTTTGGGGTATATTTATATGATAGGAAATAAAGCCTAGTGTCTTAAGGTCATAAAACAATCATTGCAGAACTTAGAGCACAGCCCAGGTCTCTGCTATTTGGAGGCCTGCTTGCTCATAGATTGTTATTTCCCAAAAATTATGCTAAGGCTATAGATTTAAATTTCAGTGTAGGCCAATGTTTCCCAACCGGGGACAATTTTATTGCCTTCCCACTCCCTTTCCCCTCAACCCAAGAACATTTGTAATGTCTGAAGACATTTCTGGTTGTCATGGCAGGGTGAGTGTGGAGGGTAGGGGATACTACTGGCATCTCGTGGGTAGAGGCCAGAGATACTGGTAAACATGCTACCATGAGATGCACAGGATGGCCCCCAGTGACAAAGATGTTTCCAGCCCCAAAATGATAGCAGTGGGATCGAGAAACCCTGATGTAGGACAGTTAATTTCAGAGTTTTTTTCTTTTTCATTTCCAAAGAGTGAATGGCTAACTTTCATCAATTATTTTGCCATCATGGGCTTCTTCCGTCACAGAGAAACCTAGCAAGAGTATGGTTTCTGTTGCTAGAGAGATGGCTGCAGATCCCACCGTTGCTACAGGAGAACCCCAAGGTTTCTTTTCTTTTATATATGAAAGCCAAATTATATTATTGGATGAATCTTATTTGTGGGATCAAAGGAAATGCAAGCTCTCTATCTTATGTATATAGTTATTCTTATGCAATAATCAAGAAATGTGGTCATCTGTTTCTTATTCTTTAAATCCTTTATGGACCATCACTTTTACATTCTAATGGAAAAGTTGATCATTGCTAAGACACCCAGATTAGATAACTCTTACTATTCCCAATTTATATGATGAAATTGAGGTACAGAGGGAAAGTAAAGTAAAGCTTGGCTTCCTCCCACTGCCTTCTTACATTCTGAAGTTATCAAACTGGTCTGGGCTATTGCATAGGTTGTGCATTGCACAGTTGCACCACTTTTAAGGAAGCAGCATTCACATCACAGACATTGTAGATTTACTGTGACAATTTTCCTGGCAGATGGCACTAAAGTAGCTTATTCTAACAAAATCAGGAATATGAAGATTGTTTTCTAACACATGAAAGTAAAGTTTCTTGAAGAAGGTGTGCATTTTCCAAATGCTCACAAGGGTGCTAGATGGACCCACAGAAGGAATGGGGTTTTTGGTGACTCTGTGTTATCAGTTTGGCTGGGAGTTTTACTTTTTGCTTAAGCAGGGGTCACCTTCCCTTGCTGACCATGTGTATGATTTTTAAGTATCAGAGTGATGCAACATATGAGTTGGCAGATTTCCCAAGAAGACTCTCATGTATAAGAAGTACAGTGCCTTGAGAGATGAAATAAATAAAACAAGCTTGATATCTAAATTTAGTTGTCCCTATTTCAGTTAGGGTTTAAGTCACCCTAAGCTTGGCTTGAAAGAAGAGACATTGACATATACATGAGTTTAATATGTTTGGCAGCAGGGGGTGCAAAGAGTGTCATTTCGATTATAGATTGATCTGTGATTGATTCAGCAATATGTGTTGCTTAGGTTGTGATCAATGCCCAGTGATGTCAGCTGCTGGCCCCTTATGAGTATGAGGGTGAATGTTGGAGAACTGATTGACTGATGAGCTCCATGTTGGCCCTGTCCAGGCAGAATCAAAATAACAGTAAAATACTATAGGATGGAAGGAATGGTATTGCAAGGATCAACAGAGCCTGTCCAGGCTTTCATTCTTTGTACCCATGGAGCCATCTTTAACAGAGATGTTCTATTCAAACTTTGTTCTGAATCTTTAGTGTGTGACACTTCAGTGTGTGGTACTTAAGGGGAGAAAGGCCACACCAATTGCCTGTTGAGAGGGCTTGAATTTTTCCACCTATGTCAATATCTTGGTATTTAGGGAATTTGGCAAGTCAAAAAATATTATTTGTTAGAATACCTACTAACTGCCGAAGTTTGAGTGGAAGTTGTAGTATATAAAGGGATTAAAATCCTTATATTATTATCGGAATAAAAGAGGTTGATGAGGTTACCTTGCCTGGCCACTATGCCAGGTGGCATAAGCTGGAAGAAGATGCTTCTCACAGGGAACTTACAGACTAGTTTTAAGGGAGATGTATATGCAATCCAAAACTGGAGAACAGGATAGCCTGTGAGAAGGTGCTGGTGTGAGCTGCAGATAATAAATGCTGTTGGAGACTGAGCAGGACAGGTTGCTGTGGTGGGCAGCCAAGGCTTAGGAGAGAGGAGAAATTTGAGCTGGGCGGGGAAAGACTGGGAGGATATAAATAGCCTGTGGAACAGTGGTCATCTTAACTAACAGCTTCAGGTCACATAGACACTGGTTCCCTAAAACAATGCTCTTAGTTGAAAATAGGTAAATCATGAACGGATTTGCAATCAGGAAGGGTTTAAAAGAGTTACATGATATTTCCAAGATTAAAATCTACAGTATGCAATAACATGGGTAATAATACTGTTTGTCCTTAGTCAAGTGGTACACTTCTTTGAGAAATACTTATTATCAAGAATAAATCTCTCAAGTGAGAGCTCTATTCATTCAAATGAGCTAATTAGGTGAGAAACTTGAACTTTCGAACTTTAACCATTTGCCTGGCATGTTTAGAGATTGTACCCAATTGTATTAATAAAAGGGTAGTTTCCACATTTGTGGTTTACCCTCTAACCCTCCAACACTGGGTCTTTTTTTGTTGTTGTTAAACTTTATTATATTTTTTTCATTACCATTTAGCCCCCTTATGCCTCCTCTCCCCAGCAATCACCACACTGTTGTCCATTTGTCCTTTTTACTCAATCCACCCACCACCCCCATCCCCCACCAGCTGTCATCCTGCTCTCCATGGATGAGTCTGTCCTTATTTTCCTTCTTTGTTCAGTTCGTTCATAGATTCCACATATGAGTGAAATCACATGGTATTTATCTGTCTCAGGCTGGTTTATTTCATTTAGCATAATGTTCTCCAGATTCATCCATAGCATTGCAAAGCGTCAAACCTTCTTTTTTACAGCCAAGTAGCATTCCATTGAGTCAATGTCCCATAGTTGTTTTATCCACTCATCTACTGATGGACACTTGAACTGCTTCCATATCTTGGTAATTGTAAATAATGCCGCAACACACATAGGGGTGCTTATGTTCTTTCAAATTAGGGTTTTGGGTTCCTTCAAATATATTCCTAGAGTGGGATTGCTGGGTCGAAAGGCAGATCCATTTTTAATTTTTTGAGGTATCTCCGTACTGCTTTCCATAGTGGCTGCAGCAATCTGCATTCCCCTTCTCCATATTTTCCCCAGCACTTGTTGTTTGTTGATTTATTGATGATGGCCATTCTGACAGGTGTGAGATGATATCTCATTGTGGTTTTAGTTTGCATTTCTCTGATGATTATGATGTTGAGCATTTTTTCATGTCTATTGGCTATCTGCATGTCTTCTTTGGAGAAATGCCTATTTTAGTCCTTTGCCAATTTTTTATTTGGGTTGTTTGTTCTTTGGTATTGTTTTGTAAGTTCTTTATATAAATTTTAGATATTAACCCTTGTATTGGCAAATATGTTCTCCAATTCTCTGGATTGTCTTTTTATTGTACTGATGATTTCCTTTACTGTGCAAAAACTTTTTCATTTGATGTAGTCCCATTTATTTATTTTTTCTTTCATTTCCCTTGCCTGGGGAGATATATCCAATAAATCATTGCTATCAGCAATGACCAAGATTTTGCTGCCTGTGTTTTCTTCTACTACTTTTATGGTTTCAGGTCTAACATTTAAGTTTGATCCATTTTGAATTGATTCTCATATGTGGTGTAAGAAGGTGGTCTAGTTTCATTTTGTTGCACGTATCAGTCCAATTCTCCCAATAGCATTTATTGAATAAACATTGTTTGGCCTATTGTATGTGCTTTCTTCCTCTGTTGAATATTAATTGACTATAAAGGTATGGGTTTATTTCTGGGCCCTCTGTTTCATTGATTATATGTCTGTTTTTATGCCAGTACCATACTGTTTTGATTACTATGACTTTATAGTATACTTTGATTTTAGGTAGTATGATTCCTCCAAACTTTGTTCTTGTTTCTCAGGATCACTGTTGATATGTAGGACTTTTTGTGGTTCCATATAAATTTTTGAAATACTTGTTCTAGATTTGTAAAATATGTCATTGGAATCTTGATAGGAATTGCATTGAATCAATACATTGCTTTCAATAGTGTGGACATTTTAATGATGTTAATTCATCCTATCCATGAACATAGTATGTGCTGTCACTTATTAGTATCTTCTTCAGTTTCTTTCTTCAGGGTCTTATTTTCCAAGTACAAGTGTTTTATATCCTGAATTAGGCTTGTCCCTAGATACTTTATCATTTTTGTAGCAATTTTGAATCGGATTATTTTCTTAATTTTCCTTTCTGTTAGTTTGTTATTGGCATGTAAAAATGCAACTGATTTCTGAATATTAATTTTGTATCCTGCTACTTTTGAGGAATTCATTGATCAGTTCTAGTAGTTTCTTGGTAGACTCTTTAGGGTTCTCTACGTACAGTGCCATATCATCTGCAAATAATGACAGTTTTACTTCTTCCTTTCCAATTTGGTTGCCTTTTATTTCTTCTTCTTGTCTCATTACTATGGGTAGGACTTCCAGTGCTATGTTGAATAAGAAAGGTGAAAGTGGACACCCCTGTGTAGTTCCTGATCTTAGAGGCGTACTCTTCTAGTTTTTGCCTGTTGAGTATGATACTGACAGTGAGTTTGTCATATATGGCCTTTATTATGTTTAGGTATGTTCCCTCTATTCCCACTTTGGTGATAATTTTGATCATAAATGGGTGCTGGATTTTATTACATGCTTTTTCTAAATCTATTGATATGATCAAGTGGCCTTTATCCTTTATTTTGTTTATATGGTGAATCACATTTATTGATTTGTGAATATTGTACCAACCTTGCATTCCCAGAATAAATCCCACTTGATCATGGTGTATGATCTTTTGGATGCATTGCTGTATTCAGTTTGCTAATATTTTGTTAAGGATTTTAGCATCTATGTTCATCAGGGATATTGGCCTATAATTTCCTTTCATTATAGTGCCTTTATCTAGTTTTGGAATTAGGATAATGCTGGCCTCATAAAATGAGTTTGGGAGGCTTCCCTCCTCTTGAATTTTATGAAATAGTTTGAAAAGAAGAGGTGTTATCTTGTTGGAATTTTTGGTTAAATTCTCTTGTGAAGCCATCCCGTCCAGGGCTTTTGTTTGTTGGGAGTTTTTTGATTACTACTTCATTTTCATCAGGTGTAATCTGCCTATTCAGATTCTCTGATTCTTCCTGATCTAGATCTGGAAGATTGTATGTTTCTAGGAATTTATTAATTTCATCCAGGTTGTTCAGTTTGTTGGCATGTACTTGTTCATAATATTTTCTTAAGAATCCTTTGCATTCCTTTGGCGTCAGTTGTTATTTCTCCTCTTTTGTTTCTGATTTTATTTATTTGGGTACTCTCTTTTTTTCTTGATGAGTCTTGTTAAAGTTTTGTCAATCTTGTTTATCTTTTTAAAGAACCAGCTCTTGGATTCATTCATCTTTTGTTTTGTTTGTTAGACTCCTTTTCTTTTATTTCTGCTCTGAGCTTTAGTATTTCCTTCCTTCTACTCCGTTTGGGCTTTGTTGTTCTTTTCCAAGTTCTTTAAGTGTAAAGTTTGATTTTTTTATATGAGCTTTTTCTTGTTTTTTGTTTTTGTGTATGTATGTGTTTGATAGACCTGTAATGCTATGAATTTCCCTCTTAGGATGGCTTTCCCAGTATCCCAGAGATATTGGATTGTTGTTTCCTTGTTTTCATTTGTTTCAAGGTATAGTTTGATTTCTTCCTTGATCTTTTTGTTGACCCATTCACTGTTGAAGAACATGTTATTAACATGTTTTTGTGTATTTTTCAGTATTCTTCTTGTGATTGACTTCTAGTTTCATAACAGTATGGTCAGAAAAGATGCTGGATATGATTTCAATCTTCTTAAATTTATTGAACTTGTTTTGTGTCCTAACATGTGGTCTATCTTAGAAAGTGTTCCATGTGCCCTTGAAAAGTATGTATAATCTGCTGCTGTGGGGTGAAATGCTCTGAAGATATTAATTAAATCCATTTGATCAAGTATAGCATTTAAGGCTGCTGTCTCCTTGTTGATTTTATGTTTGGAAGATCTATCCATTGAAATCAATGGGGTGTTAAAATACCCCACTATGACTGTATTTCTGTCAGTCTCTCTCTTTCTGTCCACCAAGATTTACATCACATTATTAGGTGCTCCTACGTTGGGTGCGTAAATGTTTACTATGGTTATATCCCTTTGTTGGATTGTTCCCATGATCATTAGCTAGTGTCCTTCTTTATCTCTTACTACAACCTTGGTTTTAAAGTATATTTTGTTGGCTATAAGTACTGTTACCCCAGCTTTTTTTCTCCTTTCCATTTGCACAAAATATCTTTTACTGTCCCTTTACTTTTAGTCTGTGTTTATCTTTCTGAGATGAGTCTCTTGGAGGCAGTATATATATGGGTCTTGTTTTCTTATCCATTCAGCTACCCTCTGTCTTTTGGTTGGAGCATTTAAGTCATTTACACTGAAAGTGATTATTGATAGATTTGTATTTAGTGCCATTTCATTGTTAGACTATTTTCTTCTTTTTTTCTTTATCTTTTTCTTCTTCTTTTAGCAAGCCCTTTAACATTTGTTGCAGTACTGGTTTGGTGTTAACAAACTCCTTTAGTTTTGAGGCAGGAGACAGCATAGGAAGAACTCTGAGACTGCAATACTGTTTGTTACTTGCCAGCATCTGGCATCCTGGTTGCCAGGAAATGCCTTTTACCAATTAGGTAGAATAAATAGTAAATTGAGGCAGGGAGGAGGAAGGAGACAGGTCTCACATACTAGCTCAGCTGTCCTGAGCCTGGTCTAATAATACTGCCAGGTGTTCCAACATCACAAGGAACACTATGTTAACAAGAAAGAAGGGAAGTCCTTGAAATTCTATGTAGCATTTCCGCTATCTGTGAAAGAAAGCCTTGAAACTATGCTTTCATCCCAAGACCTGAATGTGGGAGAGGGTCCTTGGTGCCCAAAGAAAGAGCCCATAAAACAACTTTGGTTAATTGCCTACCCCTGGTCACTATCTGTTTTATGAGGGAGTCCCTGATGCTTACAGAAAGAGCCCATAAATAACTTTGGAAAGTACCCCAATTTTAATTAACTGCCTCCTGTCGTGTACTTGTTTTACAACAAGATGAACAAAAGGAGTCTAGAGCAAGACTAGGATTCAGGCTAATAGACCCCTGCACATACCTAAGTTTGGGTAGTTACATTCCCCCAGGAAAGCTGTTACTGCATTTACCCGTTAATCAATATGTAACTTTTTTTTTCTCCTATCCCACCAACTATATAAGTCCTGAGAACAAAGGACTTGCTGTCTCTCTTGGGGGCTTGGGGTACTCTTGGTTCTCAGGCCATTGGGCCTCTGGCCACCCAGCCTCAGGCTGCCCAGGGACTTGCCACCCTGGTCTTCAGCTGTTCTTGCTTTTGTCACCCTGCTTTGCCCTGAAACTTTGCCTTTCACTCCCTACTCTACCCAGTCCTGTTCTCTTCCATGGGAATGGGCCACTAACAAACTGATTACATGCTACTAGATTTGCTGATATGTAATTCTTTACATGTGTCAGCAAGAAGAACCAGGTCTCTCCCATCAACAGTTTTTTCTTGTTTGGGAAGCTCCTTATTTCTCCTTTGATTTCAAATGATATCCTTGCTGGGTAAAGTAGCCTTGGTTGTTGTTTCTTGCTTTTCATCACCTTGAATATTTCGTACCACTCCCTTCTGGCCTGAAATGTTTTTGTTGAGAAATCAGGTTACAGTCTAATTGGTGTTCCTTTGTATGTAACTACCTGCTTTTCTCTTGAGACTTTGAGGATTCTCTCCTTGTCTTTAAGTCTTGTCATTATAATTATGATGTGTTTCGGTGTAGGCCTTTTTGGGTCCAACTTTTTTTGGACTCTCTGAGCTTCCTGGACTTGTGTGTCTTTTCCCTTCACTAGATTAGGGAAGTTTTCAGTCATTATTTCTTCATGTAGGTTCTTGATCCCTTGCTTGCTCTCCTTTCCTTCTGGTGTACTCATGATGCAGATATTGTTAGGCTTTGTGTCATCCAAAATGCTCTCTTCATTTTTTTTAAATTCTTTTTTACTTTGGCTGGTCTATCTGGGTGTTTTTTTCCTACCTTGTCTTCCAAATCACTGATTTGATCCTCTTCTTCATCTAACCTACTGTTTATTCCTTCCAATATATTATTTATTTCAGATAATGCATTATTTATTTTTGACCAGCCCTTTTCAATAGTTTCTATGTCTTTTCCCATGCTGTCAAGGGTCCTTATAATCATTGCTCTAAATTCTCTATCTGATAAATTGCTTGCCTACATTTCACCTAGTTCCTCTGGATAATTCCTTTGTTCTTTTATTTGGGGTCTGTTTCTTTGTCTTCCCACTTTGGCTGCTTGTTTGTATTTGTTTCTACATAGTAGGTAGATCTGCAAAGACTCTGGTGTAGACCTTTGTCAGACACTACTTGTGACTGGCCCTGGTCAAAGTGTTTGGAGCTAGCAGCAATACATAGCATGTGGCTCTCTTTGCTGGGCCTGTTTGTGTGCAGAAAGAATCAGGCCACTTTGCACCAAGTCTAGCTTTTATCAGCATTTTGCCCTGGGGAGGGTCAGCTGTAATCTCACACAGCTCTCAGAGGTCCCCTTTAGTATTTAAACTAATCAATTATAGAGCCTCAAGCTGTAATCAGCAGCCCAGTTTTAAGCTCCACAGGTGGGGCAGAGTAATCCCTGGGGGCAAGGCTATTGGTTCCCCTCAGTCTGATGCCATTTGAAGAGGAGTGCAGTGCCTGAGAAAGATGGCTTCTGTAGTATGGAAAATGACTCCTCGCAGGTATCTGTGTTCCTTCAATTCTCTAAGAACCACCAACCCCAGGCTCTCCTCCAGTATCTCTAGTCCACTCAGCCCTCCCTCTGTCAGAGCCCATGGTATGTGGCTGCAAACAAAACTCTGTGCATTAGCCCTTTAATAGGTTCTCTGAGTCTCTAGCCATCTCTCCTTGGCAGACAGAAAACCTGCTGCTTTTCACAGCTGGATGTTATCTGTGTTCCTTTCTAGCTGTGGTGCTGTAGGCTGGGGAGCCCAGCTTGGGGTTTATACCCCATGCTTCTCAGGGGGAACCCTCTGGCTGCTGAAATATATCTCTGGAACTTCACCTGCCACACTGGGTAATTTTCAAAGACAAGTTAAACAGACCTTTTACTCTAAGTAGCCTGACCTGAATGGTTGAGTTTGCCTAGGGAGTCCCAGATTATGCAAAACTATTAATAGCTCCCCCTTTCAGTCTCAAAAGTGACCTGGTTCAGATGATAAATTTTATGGCTACTCTAATTCTAAGTGATCTACTTTGGACTTTTTTTTGTTTTTTTTTTTACTTACTCTGTGAATCCTTAGTGGTCAAAGGGACACTTCTAGTCTAAGGGTATTTGCCCACATATATGTTCTTTCTTTTTGAAATCATATTTTCTTTCTTGCATATAAATTAATCATGGCAAAAATTTCAGAAGAACAAACAGCATAAACAAGTTATCATAAACCTAGAAATAAGTGTTAATATTTTCATATATATATATATGTCTATGTACCTATACATGTCTATTGGTCTATTGATCCATCCTATAATTATTTACTTTTAAATCCCTAATCTCCAAACTAGGCCACTTTATTTGGAGTGGCATTCCATATATACATATATAGATATAGATATGTTACAGAACACAACAAGGGGGGCCTTGGACGATATACTATTATTGAAAGAAGGCCCCGGGTCCGTTATGTCCGCCCCCAGAGGAAAGACATCTCTCAATGCCAGAGATTCGTGAAAAGGAAAGGAAATGTTTATTTAATGCTATTCAAACTTAAAGTAGTGACCTAATGTCTTTATCAAAATCCTAAAGTCCCTTAAAGCACCCACAAACAGACACAGTCCTTCCTTCCTTCCCCCTTTGCCCAGTCCAGAGTACCGTATCTCAGGAAAGGAAATAGAAGTCCATGGCTCAGAGAGTCCTCTGGTTCTTCCCAGTTAGCATTCCATCTCGACTGGGAGACCTCCCTGGGTTCCCGGCACCCTCGGCTGAGTCACCGGGATCTCTGCTAAAACCAGGTGGTGGTTCCCCCTTCTAAAGCTGCAGGGGTCCCCACACTGTCCAGGCCTCGTGGTTCTCCCTCTCAGGGCTGCGGGAAGGGGAGAGTCCCCACTCTGCCAAAGCTGCGTGGTTCTCTTTCCTAAAGCAGCACGGTTCTCTCTGGGATGCAGGAGTCTCCATTCCGTCAAAGCCGCGTGGTTCTCTTTTCTATGGCTGCGGGAAGGGAGAGTCCCCACTCTGTCCAAAGCCACGTGGTTCTCCCTCCTCAAGCAGCACGGTTCTCTCTGGGATGCAGGAGTCTCCACTCCGTCAAAGCCACATGGTTCTCTCTCTCAGGGCTGCGCATGGCTCACCTCCTCAGGGCTGCACATGGCTCTCCCTCCTAAAGCAGCATGGTTCTCTCTCAATGGCTGAGGTCCTCCCTATTCTGCTAAAGCCGCATGGTTCTCTCCTCTCAGGGCTGCAGGAATCTCCACTCTGCTAAAGACGCATAGTTCTCTTTTTCAATGGCCGCCAAGTCTGGGTTTTAAATCCCTGCGGCCAATCTTCCTCTGCAGCCTCATTTCCGGCTCCTCCCACACTTGGCTTCACTTGCCAGAATTCATATCCTTCCAGCTTTACTGGGCTGCCATCTTGAGTCTGGGCAGGTGTGGCCCCATGTCCTGGACCCAATCTTCTCCAAGCTCCCACGCAGGCGCTGTAGCTCAGGGGATCTGCCCCCAGTCACGTCTTGGTGGGGAAGTTACTTCCATTCCCCTGGCTCAGAGATGATCACAGCTATTTAAGATATCTAAGCGACCAGCCAAAGGTTATAGATATGTTAAATGACCACACCAGAGGGTAGCTGCAAGGCTTTTGCTATGCAAAACAGCTCTCAATGGCCTTGCTCCATTTGTCCCTTCCCCCAAACCACACCCTGGGTGGGGGGGATGGAGACTTCTTAAAATCTCCTGGACACCTTAAGTTCTGGACCCCATTTCAAATGCCCATTTGGGGTCCTCCCTCTTGGCTGCACCCTGTAACAGATAGACATACCGTTATCAGACAAAGTGGGATCTGTTTGAACACAGGCATAACACAGAGATTGATGGGGAAGTAAAATGATCTTTATTAAGTGGTTGCTTAACTTGGGGGAGCTGGTGATTCCCTGGCTGCAGGCCAATCTCTTCCGAAAAGCACAGAAGGAAGCTAGCCAACCCCAGAACCAGACTCAGTGTCCAAAAACCCCACTCCTTTCTTATCTGTCCTCCTGGGACCCAAGGCTGCTACTGGAGCAGGTCTCTGGCTCTCCATATTCAGGCTCTTTCTCCTGCCCAAGTGCACACTTGTGGGGCCAATGTTGCCATTGCCTCACCCAAAGCTTCTCTCCTCCCCTGGGGCCTGTGGCCCACTGGTCACTACAGCTGGTCATGCAGGGGGGTGCCATCATAGAGCCTCCCTGGTGCCCAAGGCTGCTCACTATCCCAGGGTCGGTGAGCATTCTAGCCTGCACGTTCATGCCGTGCTCTCAGAGCAAGAGAAGGAGCATGATTCAGGACCCTTGCTGTGTGGGATGGAGCCACAGCAGCCTGCTGTCAGCAAGGCGCACAGCCCCTGCAAGGCAGCTCCCATCCAGGCGAGCAAGGGCAAGCATGGCAAGAGTGGGACTCCGCAGCGTCTCCCATTTTAAAAATCCCGGGCTAAAATCCTGTGCACTCTGGAAGCTAGTAGGAGGGCTTTCTCTCTGTCCAAACATTTCACCAGCCTGGCACATGTTCTGTGCGTCCAGGTCAGCATCCATCACACACATCAGCCTGTGCAGTGTCTCTGCCCCTCTTCCTGCCATCATGAATCAGAAGTGGGGAGGAAGGTTTCTAGTGGCATGCAATATACAGGGCATCACACACGTTTTGTTTATTCTTTACTGGGGGATTTGGAAGTCTGTTACACCCAGCTGCGATTTTAATCCTGGCACTTTCAGCACTTTCTGACCCCTCTTGGGGGTTCCTCCCCTCTGCCCAGAGATCTGGCCAGATCGCCCCTTAACAATACTATTGTACATAATATTTTATATTTAGAACTATATAGTAATATAGTCAATATAGATAGACATAACCGCTTGTAAAATTGTAGGAAGGTGCAGCCAAAGGGTCCCCAAAAGAAGGATTTGTAATGGAGTTCAGAACTCAAGGTGTCCAGGAAACATTAGAAAAATATATAGAATGTCCTCACCCTCCACCCCAGGGGAAGGGACAAATGGAGCAGGGCCTTTGAGAGCTGTTTCGCATAGCAACAGCCTTGCAGCTACCCTCTGGCATGGTCATTTAGCATATCTATAACCTTTAACTGGTTACATAGATATGTTAAATAGCTGTGACCAGCTCTGAGCCAGGGGAATGGAAGTAACTTCCCCACCAAGATGTAACTGGGGGGCAGGTCCCCGGAATTACAGCGCCTGCATGGGAGCTCAGAGAAGATTGGCTCCATGACATGTGGCCACGCCTGCCCAGACTCATGATGGCAGCCCAGTGAAGCTGGAAGGATATGAGTTCTGGCATGTGAGGCCGAGTGTGGGAGGAGTTGGAAATGGGGCTACAGAGGAAGATTGGCGCGGGGATTTAAAACCTAGACTGGGCTGCCATTGAAGAGAGAACCATGCAGCTGTGGCAATACAAGGAGCACTGCAGCCACTGAGGAGAGAACCATGCGGCTTTAGCAGAGTGGGGACTCCCTCAGCCATGCAGACATCGTCCCCGATGCAGCCACCTGTGGCTCCTCTACCACCCGGCTCCGAGCCCCAGCCGACTCTGCAGCCGTGGCCACGAGAAAGGGCCACCAGTAAGTGGCTCAGGAGCACCGGGTCACTGCCCGGCCACCACAGCCACCGCCAGGCCTCTGCACGCTGCACCCGTGCTCTCACCGCTCGGGCTCAGCCAACCTTGCAGCCACCTGCTCTGGCCAGGACACAATGAGCTCCGCGCTAGCCCTCTCCATGCTGCTGCTGCTGCTGCTGCTGCCACCGTCGTCGCTGTCCCAGAAAGGGGGATCCTTCCCTCCCGCCCCACCCTGTAGCCATAAGAAGAATCACCACGAAGCTTTAGCTGGAGATCCTGGCAACACAACCAATGGTGCTGGGAACTAAGGAAGGCCTGTCAGCTGAGCACAAATTACTGGGAAAAACCGAGAGCTGCCTAAGCCACTGACTTCTATTTCTTTTCCTGAGATACGGTACCCCAGACTGGGCAAAGGGGGGAAGGAAGGACTGTGTGTGTTTATGGGTGTTTCAAGGGACTTTGGGATTTTAACAAAGACATTAAGTCATTACTTTTAGTCTGTATAACTTGAATAAATAACTTTTCTTTTTCACCAATCTCTAGCATGGAGAGCTATAATTCTCTGGCTTAGGGAAAGGTGAACCTAGTACAGGGGGACCCTAGGAGAAATGGGGATCAATTCGGTAGCATTGTGGGACCCTCTTCCCTGGTGGCCAATCGGGAAGGATCATGGGAAACCACATGTGCAGTAGCATTAAAGTAATGTAACTACTTGTATATACTCAGTAAAAGCCCACCAAAACTAGCCAGGAAGGATCCGCCCTATAAGAATAGAGTCCCTCCAGCCCATGAGTCAATCTCTGCTTGGAGTTGGCCTGCTCCCATGTTCTCTTCTATGAACTCTGGGTGTTTGGTTCAATTCTTTGTCCCGATCACTAAGAACCTGGTTACCTGTGCCCACCTGTGACAAAATGATCAGTTTTGAAGACTGCATAGTATTCTAGTGAATGGCTGTTCTTAAACTATAATATATTTAAATCTTCAATTTTGGGCATTTATGTTGTTTCATTCATGTATATATATATTTAACAATGCCATGATGAATGTTTTCTGTAGCTAAATTTTTTTACACATCCATGATTATTTAGGATGCTTTCTTATAAATAGAATTGATAAGTCAAAGGAGAAATGCATTAAAAAATTGAAATTGTCAAACTTAGCCAGTATGTGTGAGAATTCTTGTTCTTCATGGCCTCATCTATGGGAACCTATTATTTTTGTGCATCTTTCAGTCAGATAGAAAAGCATTTCATCTCCTAGTTATTTTAGTTATATGTCTGATTATTGATGATTTATATTTTTATAAATTGATCATTTTTCTTTTATAATATTCATCCTTCTCTTAGTGAATTGTGCAAGCCCTTTATATATTAAATAAAGTAACCCTTTGTATTATAAATTGCAAGATTTTCCCCAAATTTACATTTGTCTTCTAACTTTATTTATGGAAGATTTATGTGTGTGCATGTATATGTGTAATTTCAGAAGCCTTTATAGAGTTATATCTATTAGACTTTCCCTTTTGGAATTATGTACTTCTTTAGAGGTACAGATTTTCAACAAAATTAACCTGAGAAAATTTGATAATCTTATCTGATATTCTCAAATCCTTTGAGCTTCTTGTTTCAAACTTTATGGTATGGGGGTGCATTTTAGATAGATAAGGCATCATTTTTGTTTCTGTTTCTGTGATCTGTATATTTCCCAGAATGGGTTTAATCACTTTACAGATTCTCTGATAAGTTACTGCAAGTAAGAACTGGTGATATGCATTCTTTTCCTCAACCACAAAACCTGTATGCCTCCCTTCTTGAAAAGCCATAATGGGAATTTTAAAAGACTAGTTTGTTTAGACTTTTTGCAGAGTGAATCATTGTCCCATTGTTATGCTTTATAACTGCACTGATGTTTTCTGAGGAAACATTAACCCATGGTTCTAAAACACAGTCAAGGAAAGACCCCAAAGCAAGCAGCGCTCCCTGGAATGGAGTCCTCAGGCTTCAAGGCAGAATTACTGTTCTGTAGTAAAAAGGGCATTCCAAGCAAATGCACATATAGTTCTAAATGGAACCATTGTGGGGGAGCTTATATCTGGGCTCCTACACTGGTATGCTGGGCTGAACCGTGTGTGAGCCTCAAAGACCCTTTCTTCATCTTTCAAGTTAGACCTGAGCATCTTGCTTTCTCTTTGGTGCTCTCCTGTGCCTGTTTGGCCCTGTTAATATTTATTCCAGAGGGTAGGGAGAGATAAAAATCCTCTGTCACTTACAGACCTCATGGAAGTCCATTTGGTTTCCTCAAGCCCAGCCCCCTTCCATCGGAGGCCCTTCTTTCTGCAGGGTGAGGAAGGCAAGGTCTTGAGCATGATTGAAAGTTGAGTGTAAGATTGATGATCACAACCACCATGATGCTGGATACGGCAATCTGCTTCCATTCTCAGCTCTCAGAGCTTTTCTCCTCCTGCCTACCAGTGGGGACTCCAGGGTCCAGCCCAAGTACAATCTTAGGGTACCAAACCACTGACTTCTCAAGAGAACCCATCATGGGTGGGGGCCTGGGGTTGGGGACCAAGGTCTCTCATTAGTAAGTCTTCCCTGTCTGGTTTAGCCGAAGAATTATTAAGGAATAATACAAGCAGTAACTGTAGAATAACTTGCTCATATCAGCAGGGAATCAGGTTTATAATGTCATTCTGGGGACCAGACCAGAGATTTGAAAGTAGTTTTTTTTTTTTAATATGGAATGACCCCATCATGGATTAGAGTGGCCCCTCTTCCAGACGCTATAGTTCTGTATGAAGTGCATCAGGGGTCTCCTCAATTTGGGGAAGATAAACTGATTTCCTCTCTGCCATGTGGTCTCCCTCTCTCCATCCTCTTATTGAGTATCATAAAAGCCAAAGAACTAATTTGACTACAATACAACTCTCAGAGTGCTGGGGAGGGAGAGAAATCAAATATGAGCAAACCCCAAACCCTGTAGTAGACAAGGCTTATTTGTAAATAATTTGAGTCTTGTTACCCATTCAATAATCATATGTCTTTCCCAGTGGGTATTGGTAGAATATCAGATGGAGATCACTTATAAAGAGGTTCTGCATTTCCAAACCCATTCTGGCTTCTTGAGAATCTGGATTGGGGAAGCCAGTTGTGCTAAATGAATTATAGGCTCATTCTTTTCTTCTTTTGAGGACTTGGGTGGGAAGTGGTAAAACAGACTATCATCTTCTATGCATTTATTCACTCAAATAAACCTGTGCATTTACCAATATTTCCTCTGCGACAAGCACTACTAGAGAAGTGAGGAAAAGAAATCATGGACACATGATGTATCTCCATT
Source organism: Phyllostomus hastatus (assembly GCF_019186645.2). NCBI lineage: Eukaryota > Metazoa > Chordata > Mammalia > Chiroptera > Phyllostomidae > Phyllostomus > Phyllostomus hastatus. The sequence continues at coordinate 47,776,039 of NW_025334041.1, forward strand.
TTGTAAAGACATTTCCTAGAGTCATTAATGGCATCTGCAGGGGCTGAATGGTGGCCTCCAAAGATATCAGGTTCTAAATCCCTAAAACCTTTGAAGGCAATACCTATGGTAGTATATGATAAAGTCTTTGCAGATGTGACTAAATTAAGCATCTTGAGTTAGAGGGATTATCCTGGATTATCCAGGTGGGTCCTAAATGCCATCACACATGCCTTCGCCTGTGTCTCCCTTTTAGGTAGACGGAGGGAGATTTACAATGGCACTTATAGGGAAGAAGGCAATAGAAAGGTGGAGCAGAGAATGATTTGAAGATGCTGGCCTTGAAGATTGGAGTGATGCAGCCACAAACCAAGGAACAGTGGCAGCCACCAGAAACTAGAAGAGGCAAGGAACATATGTTCCCCTAGAGACTCGAGAGCAACTGTGGCTCTTTTGACATCTTGATTTTAGCTCAGTGAAACTGATGTTGGACATCTAGCCTCCAGAATTGTGAAAGAATAAATTTTTGTTGTTTTAAGCTCCCAAATTCATGGTAATTTGTTACAGCAGCCCCAGAAAACTAGTACAGCGTCCTTGCAGATAAAACAGACATGAATCTAGAAGACAGTTCAGGTAGGTGGAGTCACAGATATCTGACTCATTTATTTACTTGGCAAATATTTATTGAGTAACTATAATGTTCCAGGTATAGGAGGTAGAACATGAATAAAGCTGACAATGTCCCCACTGACACTGAGATAGGGAGAGGGAACAGGTAATAAAAAGGTAAAAAAAATACAAACAAGGCAAACTTTAGTTATTCATAAATGCTTTAAAGAAAACAGAAGAGGGTGATGTGGATGTGGGGAGGGGGGATTTTAGATTAGGCAGTAGAAAGGGCTTTCAGATTAGAAAACCTTAGAACTGAGTCTTCAATGTCAAGGAGTGACCCTGTGGAGAATGCTTTCCAAGTGGAGGGAGCTGTAAGCACAAAGGCCCTGAGGTGGGAATGAGTTTAATGTGACTGAGCTCCCTTGTGCACAGAAAGACCAGATTCCTCCAAGTCAGTGCAGAGAGCCATCTCTTAAGGGGAGGCTGCAGGGTTCTGTGAAAGACCCTGTCCTGTGCAATTTTGTTTATAATTAAACTGGTGGAAAACATGTCATATTTAGCAAGTGCAGTGGTAACAAAGCTGGTAGGACTTGTATTTGGTTAGGTGTTAGGGATTGGACTTCCAAATACCCTGACAGTGTGAACAAACCCCAAAGATGAAATTTGGCAAAGAAAAAACATAAAACGTGACTTGGGAGTCGAAGAAATGTTTTCCCTAAGTCAGAAGGGTGAACTTGGCTTGAGTGGAGTCCTTGTGTGAAGGCCCTAAAGCTCAGCATCAGCAAACAACCTGATGGGGCTGCTATAAAAAGGAGAATCACTTTTACAATTTTTTAAAGTATAGAGTATCACTCAAGGGAGGAGTTAGCCATAGCTCTGTGCTTGGAGTATTGAGTAAGCACCCCATTTTACAGCATCATAGAAATGGTTCATTCATTTATTCATTCAATTAATAAATATTTAATAAGCACCTGCTGTGTTCCTGGCACTGACTTGGTGGTGGGGAAACAATCCTGGGTAAGTTAGGAGCATTTGCCAATCTTGGAAAGCTTTCATTCTAGGGATAAGAGAAGTACTATAATCATGTAAAGATTACCTTTTTCTCAGTATATTAGATTTTTTTCAGGTTATAAGTTATTTTACAGTAATAAGTAGCAAAATGAAATGTTACAGAAATATATAACAGAAAAAAGATCCCCCATACTCATCCTCCTTCCCAGAGATTGCCCCTGTAACAGGGTTGCTCATTTTTCTCCAGCTTTTAAAAATACACATAATATATTTTTAAAGCATAAAATGGAACCATATTGTTTAAAATTTTTTTAACTTAATATATCAGACATCCTTCCACACGAATACAAAGAAACCTACCTCATTCTTTCAGCTGGCTGAGTAATACTCCATTTTATGAATGTGCCAGAGGTTATTTAACTATTATCTGATTGATGTGTAGACTGTTTCCACTTTTTTACTATTATAAACAATTTTGCAAGATAATTGTTCAGCACGTTTTTTACATAACTGGTGGGAGTATTTATTTCTAAAAGATAAATTCATAGAAGTGGAAATGCTGGGTCAAAGGATATGAAAATTTTTAAAAAAAGGATACTATTGTATTTCCTCCCCTTCAGGTTTTTCCTGAATTAGAGTATAATCACTGCATGTTTTTTCTTATTTTATTGATTATGTTATTACAGTTGTCCCATTTTCCACCCTTGACTCCTCTCCACCCTGCACTCCCCTCCCACTCACATTCCCCCCCTTTAGTTCATGTTCATGCATCATAAGTTCTTTAGCTTCTACATTTCTCATAGTATTTTTACCCTCCCCCTGTCTATTTTCTACGTACCATCTATGCTACTTATTCTCTGTACCTTTTCCCCCTCTCTCCTCCTCCAATTGCCCTGTTGCTAACCCTCCATGTGATCTCCATTTTTGTGGTTCTGTTCCTGTTCTAGTTGTTTGCTTAGTTTCTTTTTGTTTTTAGGTGTGGTTGTTCATAACTGTGAGTTTGCTGTCATTTTACTATACATGTTTTTTATCTTCTTTTTCTTGGATAAGTCCCTTTAACATTTCATATAACAAGGGCTTGGTGATGATGAACTCCTTTAACTTGACCTTATCTGGGAAGCACTTTATCTGCTCTCCCATTCTAAATGAAAGTTTTGCTGGATAGAGCAATCTTGGATGTAATCATGACTTGGAATATTTCTTTCCAACCCCTTCTTGCCTGTAAGGTCTCTTTTGAGAAATCAGCTGACAGTCTTATGGGCACTCCTGTGGCCATAAGTTACCTCCTGTGTAGGTAACTGTCTCCTTTTCTCTTGCTGCTTTTAAGATTCTCTCCTTATCTTTAATCCTGGGTAGCTTAATGATGATGTGCCTTCGTGTGTTCCTCCTTGGGTCCAACTTCTTTGGGACTCTCTGAGCTTCCTGGACTTTCTGGAAGTCTATTTCCTTTGCCAGAATGGGGAAGTTCTCCTTTATTATTTGTTCAAATAACTTTTCCACTTGTTGCTCTTCCTCTTCTCCTTCTGGTATCCCTATAATTTGGATGTTAGAACGTTTAAAGATGTCCTGGAGGTTCCTAAGCCTCTCCTTATTTTTTCAAATTCTTGTTTCTTCATTCTTTTCTGTTTGGTTGTTTCTTTCTTCCTTCTAGTCCACTCCATTGATTTGAGTCCCAGTTTCCTTACCATCACTATTGGTTCCCTGTACATTTTCCTTTATTTCATTTAGTGTACCCTTCATTTTTTCATCTAATTTGCAAACAAATTCAACCAATTCTGTGAGCATCCTGATTATCAGTGCTTTGAACTGTGCATCTGATAGGTTGGCTATCTCTTTGTCACTTAGATTTATTTGTTCTGAATCTTTGATATGTTCTTTCATTTGGACCATTTTTTTTTTTGTGTCAGTCCACCTGTTACGTAGTAAGAGGTGGAGCCTTAGGTGTTTGCCTTGGCCAGGCAACCCAGTTGCTGGGTTGTGATGCTGTATGTGGGGGAGGGGTCTGAGAGGGAACCATGGCACTTGCTCTGCTCTCTGCCAGATTTCAGTCACTTCCCCTGCATCCCTTAACAAACTGGGCCCTTCTGGTGCTGATCCCTGTGTGGGTGGGCTTGTGTATGTTCTAGGACCCTGTGGGTCTCTCCAATGCACCCCTCTGTGAGGCTGGGAGTTTCTCCCGGCACCTCAACCCCCACAGGTGTTTTCAATCAGTGTTCTGAGGCTTTATTTGCCTGAGCTGGCACCCTGGGTTGCACGGTCTGTCTTGCTCCCCAGTTTCACCTGCTTTATCTGTGCGAGAATGTGGGGCTGCCTGGTTTGCCAGCCACCTTGTGCACTGTGCCCGTCCACAACCCACCCCCTCACTGGGTCCACCAGCTGTTGCCTTGCATGCCCAGGGTCCGCCAGCCACCGCTTTGCTGTGACACCTCTCAGCCTGGCCACCTGACTCTGCCCCTCCTACTGGTCTGGACGAATATGTCTATTTAAACTCCTTGGTTGTCGGACTTCCATACAGTTCAATTTTTTGTTGGTACTGGCTGCTTTTCATTTATAAATTGTTGTCCTTATGTTGGTTGTGGAAGGAGGCACAGTATATCTACCTATGCCTCCATCTTGGCTGGAAGTCCTAATCACTGCATGTTTTCGTGCCGCCTCAACAGCGTAGGATATTGTCAATAATTTTAATCTTTGCTGTCTGATAGGCTGAAGACAATATCTTGTTTTACATGAACCACTTTTGGCCTGCAACTGAAATAACAGGTACACAGAGAGCTGGAGGTCACCTGTATAAATCAGAAAGTCCAGCTGTGCTGAGGTCTGATATTAACCAGGCAGGGATGTGGGAGGGGTGCCCAAGACTGCCAGAAAGTTCAGACAGCATGGGCCAAGGTCCTGTGGGGATGGAGTCTGGTGCTTCAACAGGACAAAGAGCAGAGAGCAAGGAGGAGAGTGATGGGGGAGGCAGGGGCCAAACCTTGCAGGACTTAGGGGTTCATCCTGAAGGTTTTGGTTTTTATCCCAAGAGAAAAGGAAAGCTAGTGAAAGTCTGACTTGGACATATCCTTCTGGCTGCTTCGTGGAGAAGCGAGTAAGAAGAGGGGACAGTGGAAGTGAAGAGAACATGAGGGAGCTATCTGGGGAGTCCAGGTGAGAGATGGTGTTGGCCTGGATTAGGGTCAAATCTGGACTAAGATGGAGGCTAGACATGGCAAGAAGTGGACAGATTTAAGATTAATTTAGGCCACAGAATTGAGAGGACTTGATGCTTGAATGGGCTTGGGTGAGGAGTGTGAAAGAGGTTGGTGTTATGAAAGACTCCCAGATTTGTAAGTTAGATCAATGGGAGTTGTCATTAGAGTGGCAAGAGGTCAAAGGAGCAGGTGATGATCAGCCTGCTAAGTGAAGATCCAGAGGAGGTAACTGCCTTGGAGAGCAGCCACTAGGCCCACAGCTCCACCTGAGGCTAGCTGGCTGTGATGCTCCCACCATGGCCGCAGCAGTTGGACTGGGAGAACGTCTGAGCTGAGGCCATGATATGGTCTGTATGAAAGCCTGCCTGGTGGGTGGAGGTGGGGGGCTGTGCCACAAAAAGCTGTCCTTCAGGGACTTTGAAAAAGAACCCAAGTGAGTTCTAGAAAGGTTATACAAAAAGGCAGAAGGTGGACGTCATGAGTAAGCCAAAGTCATGAGGAAGGTAGGAGGCAAGAAGAGAGGAGCTGGGGCAGGCAAAGTGGCTAGAGGTCTATAGGGTGCTTGAGAGGAACTGATGGGCCCGACTCTGAGTGTGGCCAAGTGGTTAAGAGCCAGGCTTGCAAGTTGAGCAGGTCTGAGTTTGATTTCCCAGCTCTGATGCTGATAGCTGGACAGCCCTGACCAAGTCACTAAACTCTAAGGCTCTATTCTGTTCCCTAAACTATGAAATAGACACTATAATATTTATTTGTCAGGTTTGTGAGGATTAAAGAGACACTCATGAGAAAGGAAGAAGATATTTGCAACACATAAAACCACTGGAGAGCTGGTATCCAGCATTAAAAGTTGAAAAAAATAAACTTCTTTGAATCAATAAGAAAAAGACACCCATTCCATCTCCCTCCACACACAAAAAAGCAAGACTTGAACAGGCATTTACCAAAAGGGGATATTAACATGGCCAAAAAATTTATGAAAATATAATCGACCTCATTAATAATAAGGGAAATGCAGAGATTCCACATGAAACAATGTGGATGAGACTTATAAATGTAATGCTGAGCAAAAGTAGCAAGATAGAGATGAATGCATGAAGTGTATGTCAGTGTATTATAACTCTAAAAGTTAAAAAACAGACCTTAAAACTACAATTTAAAAACTATACACACATACATGAGATTGGCAAAATATGAAAAATCTGATAATGCTAGATGTTGGCAAGGAGGTGGTACAATAAATCTATATGCTGGTGGGAATATAGACTAGTATAGCCATTTTTGAAAATACTTTATTATTCTCTAGTAAAACTGAAAACCAGTGATTCTGCAAGCCAGTGATTCTGTTCTTGGATATATGTATTTAGGAAGACTATCTCATGTACGCTGGAATATATATGCAAGTGTATCTATAACTTTATTGCTCATGGCTTCGTGCTAGAAAAAATGTCAATCTCCATCAATTGTAGAATGGATAAATAGATTGTAATATAGTCACACTGTGGAGTACTATGCAGCTCTGAAAAATGAATGAACTATTGTACAGGGAACAACATGAGTGACTCTTATAAACACAATGTTAAAAGAAATAATATATAGGATATGGTTTTATTTTAAAACTCAAAACTAGGCAAAACTAAACTATATAATGAGGTTTATATTGTATAGTATATATTGTTGAGCAAACTATAAAAAAGTAAGGAAGTGATTATCACAAAAATCAGAATAGAGGTTGCTTCTGGGGGAGGGGAGGGTTCTGGGATCAGAGAGGGATACCTAGAGAAAGAGGATTTGGCAGTGCTTGGAGGTATTCTATTTCTCAATCAAGGAAGTAGTTATACAAGTGTTTGCTTTGTGATTGTTCATTATGTTGTACATTTGTTTTGAACACTTTAATCTGCTTATTTTATTCCACAATTTAAACAGGTTTTTTTTTAAAAAAAGATAGCTAACACTTGTAAAATGTTTGGCATAGTGCCTGGCCCATATTAAGAGCTCAACAGATGGCAATTTTATTTACTGTTATAACCCAGTTGCTAAAGCCACATTGTATCCTAAGCAACCTTCCAGCTTCTGAACTGAGCTCTATTCTCCATGAGGTCTGGCTCTGAGATGGAGTTTCTGGATTGTTCTGTTTCCCAGGGTGGCCCCTAACTAAACACCATTTAAGACAGTGCTTCTTAATTGATTTGGTGGTTTATTGCACTGCCTCAGACTCTTTCCAAGTGCTAGAAAATTTGGCAGTGTGTAATTTTTAAAAATCTTCTCTGTTGTTATGTAACTCCAGAAAGCTAGATTGGAAAACTGAGCATCACATGAAGTGATGCACAGTCAGATTTCAGCCTGCTGCAGGTCAGAGGTCAGGCAGGGATCAGAGGTAGCACTTGATAGCAAACTGGTGCCAAAGAAATGAGATCACATGAGAACTTGGCATTCTGAGGTCTGTTGGGGAGGTAAAGTCAGACCCAAACAATAGTGATGCCGAAGGGGACCAGGTAAATCTTGGGATAAGTGTGGATGCCATTAAAAGCCTTCAAGTATGTAGCCCCAAAATCTAGCATTCTACAGAAAGGTTGAAAAACACTGACTAAAGTAATGTGAAAATGGAAACCTCATAATGGAGTCACCACTCCATAGTTATTGGGGGGTTGTTGTGTACAATAGCTAATTATAATAATAACTAACAATTCTGGGGTGCTAATCGTAACCAGTCAGTGTACTAATATTTTATCCTCCTTTCACCCTGTGAGGTAGGTGCTATTATCATCTCAGTTCAGTGGATACAGATGAGACATGGAGGAATTCAGTAACTCGCTGAAGGTCACACGGCTGGCGAGTGCTAGAGCCAAGAAGAGGGATTATTCTTAGTCTCTGGTTCTAGAAAAAGGGTATGGCCCAGTGTTGGGATTTTGATGGAGACAGGTTTTGCTAATAATAAGCAAAAATATCCTAATGGTAGAATAGGGAGTTTTATTTTATTTTTTTAAACTTTTATTTATTTATTTATTAGAGAGAGGGGAAGGAAGGCAGAAAGAGAGGGGGAGAAACATCGATGTGAGAGGGAATCGGTTGTCTCTCACACACTCCCAATGGGGCACCTGGCCGACAACCCAGGCATGTGCCTTGACTGGGAATTGAACCAGCGACCTTTCAGTTTGTGGGCCAATGCCTAGCCCACTGAGCCACAGCATTTGGGGCAGAATGGGGAGTTTTAGAAAACAGCAGATTCTCTCTCTCTAAGCAGGGGCAGCAAGATGGTTTATCAAATATGCTTTAGAAGAGATTCCTGCATTGGGAAGCAGGTTGGACTAAATGCCTTTCAAGGTCCTTTCAAAGAACCCCAAACTGTAAGTTTGCATTTTAATAGGGTTTCCAATAGGAAGCTACACTTTATGTTTATTTTCTTTTTAAATAGGAACCTCCAAACTTCAGTGCATACCCTGATGTATAAGCTATTTGAGTATGCTTTCATGTTGATGGTCATGAACTTCCTCAGAACTCTTAAGGCACAGTGAAATTATTTTCCCTATGGGGTTGTTTTCTTTTACTCTTTAAGCTGACAGTAGTTGTAAAGAACCTTCCTGACTGGCATGAAATATCTTTCTAAGCTTTGGAAGAGAAATAATTTGCATAAAACATTCTTCCACTTTTATTTATTTAATTTTAAAACAGAGGTACTGATCTTTTCATATGACTTTCCTGCCACACCTCCCAGGAATGGGGTGTATAGTGTGGAGACTACGTGTGCAGCATTAACAATGGCGTTTGATAGCATTTGGGCTGTTTACAATCTGCCCTTTAGACTGAAATGATATGTCTGGTTTTGTTTCCAGGGTTACAGAAACTTCTTTGGTCTATTTTCATGACTGTGCCCAGTGGAAATGCACTACTCTGCTTTTCAGAAAGCAGAACCTCTGCTACCACCCTGAAGGATAATGGAGGTGTTGATCCTGAGAAGGAACATACCTGTCAGAAAGGGATCCTTGTGGTTAACTGGGCCCCAATTCATAATCAGAGTCTAGCAGCTGTTGTTTACAGGGGACCTCTGTTTCTTTCTCTCTCTCCCTCTCTCTCTCTTTCACACATACACACACACCCCCCCTGGATTTTGGGGAAGAGCCACAGACTAAGCTGCCAAGCCTCCTGCACTCTGTTCCTGCTGTTTGAGCTGAACTTTAGAAAGGAGTTCCTGGGATTGTATTTCCACCAATGGATTGAGACCTGCCCCATCCAGTCAGAGCCATGCAGCTATATCCTCATTTGCATCTTTACCAACCAATCAGAGTGGCCCCATAATACCAGTCAGAAAGTGCAATTCTGACCAATCAAGACAATGTTATTTGGACCTATCAAATTGTTGAAATTTGGGTTTCTTATTTGCATAAAAATGGACCAATCAGTACCAGGGTGGGCATTTTCTCTCTGTAAGTGGAGCCTCCCCTTTGTTTCCATGGCACCCACTTTTGGTTTCCTCCAGAGGCCTGTTTCCCCTCTTTGCAAACTGTTCAGCTGAATGAAGTCTTCTTTTTCCACACCCCATAATGGGGACTCCTGTTGGTATTGGATTTGGTAGCAGCTAATTTTTGTTGATAGATGTGTAAGGTGGCATTTCTGTAGTTGGCTTTGTTTGAGTTTTTGTTATTACCTGACAAAATTGACTTGGTTATGGTTAGTTATTTGGCCTGGGTGTGCAAAATAGACCCTTATGTTCTCCATAGACAGAATATAAGAGATGAGTTACATATAGTTGCTTTTAAAGTCTTAGGATAATAACTGTCTTAACTAAACATATGGAGGCTGAGGGTTGTCATTTGTACAACTTAATTTATCATTATACCTATAATTAGCTAATCAATTAAATTATGTTAATAAAACTGAGTTAATTGAACATACACTATTTTTAAGTAGACTTTATTTTTTGAGCAGTTTGGGTTGACAATGAAATAGAGTAGAAAGTCCACAGTCCCTATATACCTCCTGCCCCAAGATATACACAGCCTGCCGACTCTCAACATGCCCCACTAGGGTAATATATTTCTTATAATTGATGAACTTATATTGGCACATAGTGTATCATCCAAAGTCTGTACTTTCTGGTTCACTCTTATTGTACATTTTGTGGGTTTGGATAAATGTATAATGGCATGTATCCACCACTACAGTATCATACAAATAGTTCACTGCCCTAAAAATCCTCTGTGCTTTGCCTATTCACCCCCAATCCTTGGCTCCCAGCAACCAATGATCTTTTAAATTTTACTGTCTGTGTAGTTTCGACTTTTCCAGAGTGTCATATAGTTGGAATCATACAGTGTGTAACTATTTCATTCACACTGGCTTCTTTTGCTTATGCATTTAAGTTTCCTTCACGTCTTTTCATATCTTGATAGCTCATTTCTTTCTAGTGCTGAATAATATTCCATTATCTGGACGCACCACACTTTATTTGTCCATTCATCTACTGAAGGACATTTTGGTTGCTTCCAAGTTTTGGCAATCATGAATAAAGTTGCTGTAAACATCCATGGAAGGATTTTTGTGGACATACGTTTTCAGCTCATTTGGATATATACCAAGAGCAGGATTCCTGAATCATATGGTAAGTTCATATTTTGTTTTGGAAGAAACTGCCAAACTATCTTCCAAAGTGGCTGCAGCAGTTTTGATTCCCACCAGCAATGAATGAGAGTTCTTGTTGTTCCACATTCTTGCCAGCTTTTGGGGTTTTCAGTCTTCTGAATTTTGCCTATTTTAATAGTTATGCAAGGTATCTCATTGTTGTTTTCATTTATAATTTCCTAGTAACATATGATGTTAACCATCTTGTCATATGCTTACTTGCTATCTGTGTATCTTTTTTGGTGAAATATCTGTTAATATCTTTTGCCCACATTTTAACTGGGTTGTTTGATTTCTTACAACTGAGTTTTAAGAGTTCTTTTTATATTTTGGGTAACAGTCCTTTATCAGATAAGTCTTTTGCAAATATTTTCTCCTAGTCTGTGGCTTGTCTTCTTATTTTCTTGAACACATACTATTTTAACAGTGTTTTGCTAGAATTTCTCCCTTTTAAATTGCTTATTGGGAAATTTCTATTTCCTATATAAAGAAAGATCCCCATTACACCTTTTATTGGCCACCAGTGAAGCTCTTAAGTGGCTCATGGCCATGGTAAATGTTCCACAGGATTGGTATATTTGGGAAAGTCACTTGTATATTGTTTAATATAGTGAGAATTCCACAATAAATCATACTGTAGTAATTTATGTATAGAAAAGCTTGAAACTGACTTGTGTGGGAAGACAATATGTCTTTAGTTTTCTAAGAAATATTAATGACTGATAGTTACATATTCCTTTACATACCACTACACTAATATCACCCCATTTGAAGATTATGAAGTAGTGATAATGTACCTAAATTAAAAATGTGGTAATTTGACCAAGAGGAAGAAATTTTATTTTATTTGTCTGTCTTGTTTTTTAACTTTTAAATATTTAAAAATATTTAACAAGAGGGGCAGGGCTGGCTGTGCTGAGGCAGCGGACCACGTGGGCGGGGCTGTCTGAATAGGAAACTGAGACTCAGAGCTGACTGTGGACTACAGCGGGGGTTGCTGGGTGGGAGAAACTCCCAGTCTCACACGAGTTCATTGGAAAGTGGGGCCAGAGATGAGCAGGCGAGTTGCATTGTTCCCTCTCTGGCCCTTCCCCAACAAGCAGTGCCACAGCGCAGCAAGGAGGATTGCCCTGCTGGGTGAATACCTAAGGCCCCACCCCCTTACAGCTTATCAGTGTGCCAAGACAAAGAAATAGGGTCCAAACAACACAACAGAGCAAAACTTCAGAAAGGAAACTCAGTGATGAGGATATAGCCAACCCAGCTGATGGAGATTTTAAAGCCCTGGTAATCAAAATGCTCATAGAACTGATTGAGCTTGGTGGAAAAATGAAAAAACAAATGAAAGATAGCCAAAATGAATTGTATCTCTGACCGGAAGAACCAACACTGACAGAAAGGAAACCAGGACTCAAAGCAATAATTTGGAACAAAAGGAAGAAATAAACATCCAACTGAAACAGAATGAAGAAACAAGAATTCATAAAAAAGAAGAGATACTGAGGAATCTCTGGAACAACCTGAAGCATTCCAAAATCTGAATTATAGGGGTGCTAGAAGGAGAAGAACAACAGCGGCAAGAAGTTGAAAACTTATTTGAACAAATAATTAAGGAAACTTCCCCAATCTGGTGAAGGAAATAGACTTCTAGGAAGTTCAGGAAGCTCAGAGAGTCCCAAAGAAGTTGGACCCAAAGAGGAACACACCAAGGCACATCATCATTAAGTTACCCAAGATTAAAGATAAAGAGAGATTCTTAAAAGCAGCAAGAGAAAAGGTGAGAGTTACCTACAAACGAGTGCCCATAAGGCTATCAGCTGATTTCTCAAAAGAAATCTTGCAGGCAGAAAGGGACTGGAAAGAAGTATTTGAAGTCATGAAAGGCAAGGACCTACATCCAAGATTATTCTATCCAGCACAGCTTTCATTTAGAATGAGAGGGCAGATAAAGTGCTTCTCAGATAAGGTCAAGTTAAAGGAGTTCATCATCACCCAGCCCTTATTAATGAAATGTTAAAGGGACTTATCTAAGAAAAAGAAGATAAAAAATATGAACAGTAAAATGTTAACAAACTCACAACTATCAACAAATGAACCTAAAAGAAAAGAAAAACAATGAAAACAAAAACTAAGCAAACAACTAAAACAGGAGCAGAATCAGAGAAATGGAGATCACATGGAGGGATTTCAGTGGGGACGGGGAAAGGAGGAATGGGGCGGGGCAGGAAACGTACAGGGTAGAAGCAGCATAATTAGTAGGCATAAAATAGATGGGGAGAGATAAAAAATGGTATAGGAAACAGAACTCAAAGAACTTACATGTACAACCCATGGGCATGAACTAAGTGGGGTGAATGCAGAAGGGTTGGGGGGCAGGGCAGGGGGGATAAAGGAGGAAAAATCTGGGAAATATTTTACAAAAAGGAATCATTTTTAAGTAGCTTAGTCCTAGATAATACATCTTACATGACTTCACATTTAGAGTCAACATTTACTTTTAATGAATTACATAATATTAGCAAATGAACATGACATGCTCAAACTTCCATAAATATTAAACAAAACCTTTTCAATGTGTCCATTCATAAGCAAAAAACAAGTCTTGAAAAACCACTGTAAATTGGATATCAGGTATGTCCTGTCTGGATGCACTGTATCAGTCCTGATCAACTGAAAGAGAAATTCAAACACTGAGCCGAGGAGTGGGACAAACACTAGTGAGGCAGACAGAGCTGGATCCAGTGTCCAGGACATGTGTTCCCAACACTGTCTAATCCCAAAGAGGAAGAAACAGTCAAAATTTCCAAATTGTCATGCCTCTGAGGAAGCAGGAGAGTGAGAAGGGGAAAAGATAGGGTGAGAAAGAAAGGGACAATTGTATCTCTGGCCAGGAAGATATGCTGAGTCACTCAAGTGCAGGTCCCTCTTTTTGGTGAGTCTGATAAATGTTCTTCAAAATTGCCTGAGCTGTGGGGTTTCCAAAGGCAAAGATTAAGAAAAGAGAAAGAAAACCCAGTTGGAGAACATTCATACTAGAAGGAATCTATGGCTAGGGGCTCTGTGCAGTATAAAAATCGTGGGTGTGGGACCCCTGCAGGGCTGGGTTGCAATCCTAACTGTATCTTTAATAGTTATATGACCTTAGGCAACTTATTTAAACCTCTGGGCCTTGCCCTGAGCATGTGGTTCAGTGAGTTGGGCATTGTCTCACAAAGCAAAAAGCCACTGGTTTGATTTCTGGTCAGGGCACATGCCTAGGTTGAGGGTTCCATCCTAGATGTGAGAGACAACCAATCGATGTTTCTCTTTTTCCCTCCATTCCCCTCTCTCTAAAAACAAAACAAAACAAAACACAAACAAAAAGAACCTCTGGGCCATTTGTAAAATAGAATAATTTCTGCCATTCAGTACTATTGCAGGGATGAATGATAATGTACATCAAATACCTGGCCCATAGTAGGGATTCAATAAATGCTAAGTGATTTTTGAAAATCATTCAGGCCTTATTCATGCGTTTAACGATTCTTCTGTAAGGAAAGCCTGCATGCGCTTTTAATACACTTCTGCTTATAGTGCTTTCCTTAGAAATGAAATACTGTTCACTAATGTGCTACCTCCTTAAGAATATTATTAAGCATGTATCCACAAGGATGCTTTCAATTGCAAGTGGCAAAATCCCCAACTCAAAGTAGCTTTAAAAAATAAATTGAATGTATTGGTTCATGTAACTAGGAAGTTCCATGATTAAGTTGGCTTGGCTCAGCAGCCCCAAGATGGATTAAAAAGTCTGGTTTCTTTTTGTTTCTTCTCTGTTACCCTCATTATCAGTTTTATTCTAAGCCTGTCTTCCTTTATAATTGCAAGATTGTTGTCAGCAGAAGTCTGGGCTCATCTGTTTAGAACTGAATTTACTCAGTGTGATGGAAAATCCACTATAATAGTGGCTATAATATGATAGAAGTATATTTTTCCCCTATATAGGAGAAGTGTAGAAATAGGCAGTCCAGGGCTGGTGTAGTGGCTATATCATGTCCTGGGTCCAGATGTCTAACTTGATGCTGCACAGCTTAGGGCCTGGTCCCTTCCCCAAGGTCACCTCCAGGTCCTAAATGGCTGCTAGCACTCCAACCATTTCATCTGCATTCTAGGCCAGAGGAAGGAGGAAGGAACATAAGAAGGGCTTGCCTCTTCTATTATCATGAGACTCTTTGGAAGTACCACACAACCATTTTGCTTTCATTTCATTGGTTGGAACTAGTGTTGCGCGTGGGTCACCGGCCAGCAGTGACCACGGAACGCTGTGGATGGCTCGACGATAAACACGCGAGAAAAAACACCACATGCACAGAGACAGACTAGTTTCTGTGGGGAAGTAGGGACGAAATGGCCACCCCCCTAGTGGGGAGCGCGCTGATTTACAGTCCATACCTGCTTTTATTGGGCTCATTTTGCATAATAATTCAGGTAAAGTACAGTACTCATTAGGGGAAGTAAGGAATTATAGAAAACAAAGAACTCTGCCGGTCTATTGAGTTGGGAGTCAAAGAGCTGTAAGACTGAGGAACAAACTAACTTCCTCCTAAGACCCTTCTCATTCAACTGAGAGCATTCTAAACAAAGAAGGTTTCACAGTAATTTACATGTTCTTTCTTAGGCCTGATCACCCTGGGGAATCTGCACTTCTCAGTACTGAGCTGCACCACCCTGTCATTGTTTTAGGCTTAGGTGGAGCAAGGGAACTAGGTAACCAAGAGATAAGGAGATTTTCTCCCAGACGCTGAGAACTCAGGCTATGTCAAAGCCGAGGAGCGAGGGTCCATCACCCCCCTTTTGCTGCAGCCCCCCCAAGTCCTTCTTTTGGGGGGCCTCCCAAAAGTGATCGTGCCTGGCTTAGGTCGTTCCCCCCGTGGGGAATCTTACCCGTCTTTGGCTAACTGACCAAGCTTTTGGGGGTTCAGTCATGAATAAAGCAGCAGAAGCAGCATTCCTGTCAGGGAGATAAGCTTTTGTCTCCTTGCTGGCTTACAGTTCCAAGGGCGTTCCCTTAGCCTTAGCTAGGCGGGGGTTTCAGCTTCTGATACCAGTCAGGGCGGTTCCCAACAAACTAGGTCACATAGGGTTGTTGGAAGAGAGACTGGGAAATAGAATCTTTTGTTGGACTTAAATATGCCCAGCTGGAAATTGAATCATACTTATTCCCAAGAAGAAAGGATCAATGAATATTTGAAGACAAGGCAGTAATTGTTGCCACTCAGGGCCACATGCTTCCTTATTCAGGCCCAGGGGACCCAGAATGTCTTCTGGGGGAACTTCCATGGAGGAGAACAAATGTTTTCTTCTCAGAAAACCCCAGAAAATACATTTCATGTTCCATGGGCTCAAATCAGGTCTTGTACTCATCCTTTCATCACTCACTGTGGGGAGTGTGTATGGGAGACAGTGCTGATTGGCTGGAGCACCTGCGAGCTCTTTCTGAATGGAGGATGGGGCTAGTTCCCCAGCCACATCCCTGGGACACTCAAGGACCTATTAGGAAAAGGAAAGGGACCTCAGTACAACCTTTCCTTTACTCTGCGATTTCCTGCAGCCCTCTTTTCACTATGCTAAACAATTCTAAGACTTCTAATCTCTTAATAAAAGCCTTGAATTTTAAATTTATTTATCTTTATGGATCTTTTCTGAATCTTCTCCAATCTTCCCTTATTCATACTGGGCATGGTAATAAACAGGCAAATCTCTAAACCTCTCTAAGCTTCAGTTTACCCATCTGTAAATGATGAAGATCATGGTATCTACCTTTCTCCAAAGGTCAACTGATGTGATACACATGTGCTTGACACACAGTGACCATTTAATAAAGGTTAAATAATAAATGTACCATGTTTCCTGATTTTCTGATCCTATTTGTGTTTTTCTCTGTTATGCTTATTACTCTATCTTAAGCCTTGGGAACATTTTGTTGTGCCCCAACTTCTGTTTTTTTTTTAAATCCTCACCCAAGGAAATGTTTATTTGTTTTAGAGAGAGAAGAAGGGAGAGAGAAACATTAATGTGAAAGAGAAGCATTGATGGGTTGCCTGCCCCACCCCCTGCCCTACATGGGCCCCAACCAGGGATCGAACCCAAAACCTCCTGATGTGTGGGACAAGGCTTCAACCAACTGACGAACCCAGCTAGGACCCAGCTTCTGTTTTTGTAGTTTGTTTTTTTCTCCTTAGAAATTCTTCTCAATAAGTGTCTCTGTCTGTTTCTGACCTCCTCTCTCATTTGCCAAGGTAACTTTCCATGCCTGGAGGTATGACAATAAGGGGAAATGATTCAGGTGGGCAGAGAGGAGAAAAGCTGTTAGGATCAGGTGGAGATAAGGCTGGTATGACCCCATGTTGTCACCACACACCCCCCACCTCCCTCACAGCCTCAGCCTCACCCCTGCCTAACCAGCCTAACCAGAGGTCAATTTCTTCCCAGATGGCCAAGTTACTTAGAAAAGGAAGAAGAATGTGCTTTATTTGTTTATGTAAATTTACATAAGAAACACATGCTCAGTCATTAGGTCTTGAAGCTAATTGTCTATGTACAGTTTAGAGTTGAGCATGTGAGTTTATTAAGTTTGGAAATCAAAGGATGGGCTCTCTTCAGGAGGTGAGAAAGCTCCCTCTGGCTGCATCTAAGACAATTTGTTCTCACTCTCTTACCAGCCTTCCAGCCATCCCTCCTTGCTTCAGTAAGGCCAGAGGAGCTGGGAGGATGTACACTCAGTTTCCCATGCAAAGAGCTGCTAGTGACTTCCTGCCCTTGCATGTAGTGGAGGAGATCAGCGTTTCTGGAGTGCTGCTTATAGTTCAGTCTTAATTATGCGAGGGGATAATAGCTAACATCAATTGCTAGTCATTCTAAGCACTTTGCAGGCACGGTAATAGTAATATCTAACAGTTAATAGGGAGCTTACTATGTGCAAAGTGTAGTTTAAATTGTTTTCTATGTATTAATTTATAATTTTTCCTCATACTCCTGTGATGTAGTAACTACCAGCACCCTCATTTTACAGATGGAGAACTGGGCTCAGAAATGCCAAGCAAATTACTCAGTGTCATTCAGCCAGTGTCAGAGCCTGGATTAAAACAGATTGTTTGGCTCCATGTTCTTGACTGGTACACTATTACTTCCCAATGAGAAGGTTTTTGTATTATTTTCATACATGTTTTACAGGTAAGGAACCTGAGGCACCCAGAGAGGAAGTAGTCCTGGATTCAAATGTGGGCAGGAGACTCCATAGCCTGGGTCTTACCTGCTGTGTCATGCTACCTTCTCCAGGGACGTGGGAGAGCATCTCCCATCCCTACACTTCATATGGGAGAAGCCCAAGGACCATATGTGATAATGCAACTCCTCTGGGGCAACTAGTGGCATGGCACTGGTGCAAACCCATCAGTCCTGGTATTGCTGCAGTCCTGAGGCCTGAAGGGGAGCAAGAGAGGCAGGCCCCGTGATCATCAAGTCAAGTCTCTGGCACTAGGAGAATTCACCTGTGCCTTTGCTGCTTCCTGATCTCTTCTTCCTTTCATCCCAGGGCTGTTGGTCAGTGTGTCCTGGGACATGCAAGGGGCTCCAAAGCATTAGACAACACACTCATAGTTCCACCAGTCACATAAGGGAACTAGCAAGGAAAACATCATTTAAAATGTGATTGATTTATTTATACCATAACTTATTCCATAAAAGATTTATGGCAGTAAAAAGAAATACCTCCCATTCTGGGAGAGAGCATTGGTTAGGTATGTGTGACAGTGTGGCTGAAATCCCAAGGACCTAGATGGATCCAATCATCTTCCTGCACCTGCTTTTCTTTGTCTTTAAATTGGGAATGCCGTCTTCCTGGTAGAACTGGGTGAGTATTAATGACAGTTCTTGTGAAGTTCCTAGCACAAGCCAGGCCCCCAGTAGTTGCTTGGCAAATGATGACGATGGTGAATGTTACAAGGCAGAGAATGATGCAGCATAAGGAAAACAAGGGACAGGGCCATAAAATGGAGCTGGATTTGAGACCTGTGCAAAAATACCCACCCCAAAGTCGTCCCGGCTCTCTAGGATCCAGCATAAAGAGAGAAGCCTGATCAGCGAATCATTCACAATGTTCACAAGAGGAAAACGTTGTGCTCAGGAGAGGCAGCTTCCCAGGCTAAGGTGGAAAGAAGGATCTCTCTAGAGTCTTTCTGAGGAGGACACTGCAGTGTTATAAACAATGTCCTCAACAACTTCTTTAGTATAAGCCCAGTGACAAGTGCCACTGGCTGTCCCTTAATAGAGGCTAATGGCAACAAGCCACAGCATAATCCATTAGAAAGCATTACACCAAGAGGCATGTGATAAGGTCCAGGCACGGTGCTCTCCACTGTTTTGACTTAACCAGGGGCATGAGAGGTGATGTTCATGAGCATAATGAGAAGCCCGCAAGAGCTCTGGGCCCTCTGCATGTATTATCTCATTTGAATCTTATAACAACCACCTGGGATTGGTAATATGATTTATCCTATTATGCAGATGAGTAAACCAAGGCCCAGAAAATAGGCCTAGGGCCACTGAGTTCATGATCCCTAGCCAGGCTTCCCACCCAGCACTGGCACCACCACCCCGCTGTCACTCTGGAAACTGGTTGGACTCAGCATCCTTGTGGTGGTCCCTGGCTGGTGAGCCTTTGACAAATCTTAGACATCAGTGAGTTCCAGAAAATGTGTGTGTACGTCCCGATGGGCAGATGTTGTTTGGGGCCAGTTAGGGTGGAGCGGCGTGGTTTCCCATTAGCTGAGGTGGTATAGGACCCACGTACTCTTGCTCAGGAACTTGAGCCATTGTGCTCATGACCTCAGCTCAGAAACTGGGAGGTCAAACAGGGGAGCAGGGCCAAGATCCACCTTAGAAGGAATCTTTAATCCACTCAAATGCACAAATAGATGATTGAGGACCCAAAGTTCTTTCTGTATTATGGCTGTAATAATTTTGGTCTGAAAAAAATGTCAAGGCAGTTAAATTCCTGTTTTGGCTATTTAAAAAAATGAGTATATGGCATTCATTGGATATTCAATGCACACTGTTTTTCATTGTGATTTTAGCCTAATGTATTGGACCCCCTAAACTATCTGTCAGGAAACCCTCCCAAAGCTTCCTCACCCTGTAATCACCATCACAGTAGAATGTTCTAGAAAGGCCAAATATAAAATTGTGCTGTTCCTGCCTGGCAAACATTGTATAACTATAACAGAAGTAGTGTAGACTTTGGGCTCCTCCTCTTGTGTATCCATATTAATGGGCAGAGTCCCACCTTCCCTTCTGTGAGGCCTGGGCCCTCCTCCGCATTTCTCAAGTCTGTCTCGGAGGGTTTGTGGTCTCCTGTTCAGCCCACCATCCAGGCTTGTCATGTCCTGGTGGTGAGTGCTCTTACCTGGCCTGCATCACCCCCTGCTGTTCAGGGTCCACTTGTCCTCAAAGTCTGGTCCAAGTGGAGGAATTAGAGCACAACACATCATAGGCAGTTGGCCTGTCCCTTATTATGATCATGGACCATGTTCCCTTAAGACTCCAGCTTACCATTATCTTTTTGGGTTTGCTCTTCCCTAGGAGCTGCTGTCTGCCCAGCTGACTGCCTCTCCAATCCCCAAATTCCAGTTAGTTCCTTACAGAGCAGAATTTAGCTCATTCTTCATTTTCCCCTTTACTTCCCAGGCCATGCTCAGAGCTTGCTTATCTCACCCATAAAGTCTTATCCAGGCTCACATGGTGTGTTTCTTCACTGTAAGATAATGTATGTCCTCATATGTTAAAGTGGCCACAGTCATGGTTTTAAATAGCATTTCCTCCGTGCTACATCATATGTATCAGAACTTACAGAATACTTGGGAATTAAATTTTTATAACATGAGGACAAAATAATGATATAATAAAAATGACCAGAAATGAACTGAGAAGTCATGAAAAGATAAGGAGAAAACTTTTTGAAATTGTTTTATTATTTACTGATTTTAGAGAGCTAGAGGAAGGGAGAGAGAGAGAGAAATATTGATTTGTTGTTCCACTTCTTTATAAACTCATTGGTTGACTCTTATATGTGCCCTCACTGGGAATCGAACCCACAACCTTAGGGTATTGGGGTGACCCTCTTACTAGCTGAGCCATCTGGCCAGAGTAGGACATGGAGAAAACTTAAATGTTTATCAGTAAGTGAAAGAAGTAAATCTGAAAAGGCTATACACTCTGATTCCAACTATATGACATTTTGGAAAAGGCAAACTGCGGAGACAGTAAAATGATCAGGGGTTGGGGAGAGAGAGGGACAGGGGAGCACAGAGGAGTTTCAAGGCAGTGAAACTACTCTGCCTGGCACTGTAATGGTGGATACATGTCATTATGCATTTGTATAGAATGTACACCAAGAGTGAATGCAATGAATGGAAACTATGGACTTTGAGTGATAAGGATGCATCGGTGTGGATTCATCTATTATAACACGGGTGCCACTCTGGTGGACAGTGTTGAGAATGGGGGAGGCTGTGTGTAGAGGGAAGCAGAGGGTATACGAGAAATCTCTGTACTGTCTGCTCAATTTTTCTGTTAACCCAAAACTGCTCTAAAAAATGAAGCCTATTATTTTTAAAAGACTCCAAATAGGAGATGGCTACCCAGTATGATTGAGTAAGGAATGGTAGTGCTAAAAATAAGGCAGACAATGAGGTATGGTGGGGTTGGTCCCACTAGGCTTTCTGAGGAGAAAGTATAAATTGGATTAAGGTTGAGGGATGATGGGATTTGCTGAGTAGGGAGTGAGGAGGAGGGTGTCACTGGGAGGAGAAACAGCCTGAGCAAAGGCACAGAGGTGGAGTGACCTGGGCCCCATAGGACCGAGCAGCAAGCAGGAGTCCAGGTCAGCAGGAAGGGCAGGGGCTATCACCAGCTGACAAGGATGAGAACAAAGCTGCTGTGGAGCCTGGCCCATGGTTTTCTGGTGGCATTCGTGAAGTGGATGTGTTGATTGCGGTAGGAGACATTCAACAGTGTAAATTGCTAGGGGGCAGCACTGTAATTCAGTCTATTTTCTACAACATGTGTTTGTTTATTACAGAGAGCTGCGATAACTTGAAGGTGTCATGTCAACCTTGTCTCATGTACCAGCTAAACTCAGTGACACTAGCATCTTGGATGCTGACAGATGGGATGTTATTACTGAACCACCAGGGAAGCTGCCCAGGGCTGGACTGTGTTTAGTGTACAGTGTGGGCCCACTGACCTGGTTGAAGGCAACAGAAACACCTCGAGATGGAAACACCAGGCCCATGTCAGTTACTCTAGTGGTTCTCAAACCTCATCCTGTGTCTGAGTCACCTCAGGGAAGTTGTTTAAATATAGAGTGCTGTGCCCCACCCCGAGTTTCTGATTCAGTAAGCCTGGATCATGGTTGGAGAATGTGCATTTCTAGCAAGTGTGTAGGTGTTGCTGGTGTTACACAAATCTACTCCTGAGCCCTATTGTTAACTTATGAAACTTTCCCTTTCCAGTTCTGCTTCTGTAAAGGTGTGCCTTAAGGCAATTCAGATTTGGGGAGAAGAGTGAATGGAAGACAAAATATAGAAACAACCCAAGTGTCCATTAACATGAATGGATAAGTAAGACATGATATGTATCTCCATATAATGGAATATTATTCAGCCATGAAAAGGAATGAAACACTACTGATACCCGCTACAATATGAATGAACCTTGAAAACATTGTATAAAATGAAAGAAGTCAGTTCATAAGGCCACATATTGCATGGTTTCATTTATTTGAAATGTCTGGAAAAAGCCAATCCATGGAGACCAAAAGCAGATTGGAGGTTGCCAGAAGCTGAGGGTAGGGAGGAATGAGGAGTACTGCTTACTGAGTTCTGTCTGGGATGATGAAGTTCTAAAACTAGATGGTAGTGATGATTGCACAACATTGTGAATGTACTCAATACCACGGAATTATACACTTTGAAATGGTTAAAATGGTCAAAATGGTCAATATTATGTTATGTACATTTCACCACAGTAATAAATAAATTAAGAAGTGACTAGAGTGCTGTTGTTAGATTGTGGGAGCCAGTTAAAAGGTTTACACTCCAAGATTAAGGTTGGAAATGCAAAGGGCCTTAAATTAGTGGGTCTTAGTCCTACTGAATGAAAAAAATCATGTGGGGAGTTTTCCTGTGATTCCCTTGTCTTAGCCACTGCTGAGAGCAACTAAACTGAAATCTCTGGAGGTGATTTTAAAACTCATCCAGATGATTCTAATGTACAACGAGAATTTCGAGCCCTGGACTATAATCTCGAGGGTTAAACGGACTGATGACTTAACTGCAAACTGACTTGAACTTCATCATGAACAATGTGATAGGAGCCTTTCATCTTCTCCCAAGTTGTCTTGGAAGTGATGTAGAGAGTAGAATAAAGACTTTGGGATCAGTTTGAAAATCAGCTCCACTACCAACTAACTAGCTGTGTGACCTTGAGCAGACCATAACCTCTCTGAGTGTTTGTTTTTGCCAACAGAAAGTAGGAGTCTGTTTTCTCCTATGGAAAGAACACTACTTCATAGCATTTTGTAGGGCTTGTGTGAAACAGGCCAGTTTCCAGTTATGATAGTGTCAGACACAGTTTTTGTCCTCATGCATCTCTGCATCTCCACTGAACTGAAAGGGAGATACAGTGCCTTGTGCCTTATTTATGTGAAAACCCTAAACCTGAAGTGTCTCATGCCATGAATTCAATTTTCTCCCTGCACCTGAGAGAAGGGACACATTTAGGTTGGGAACTAGTGATAATGGGCTCTCAAATCCATAATCTGGAAGCAGAGGGTATCATTAGCCTGGTGGGAATCTTTTTGCGCACTCTCAGACTTTCTCTGGGTACCAAGCTTTTCAATACACTTCAATATAAAAAAATGCATACACAAATTCTTAACAATAAATAAAATTGTTTGGATATTTTCATGTTTATGTCAGTCCTTATTTGTAGGCAAAATAGTAATATATTTTTATTTAACTATAATTATAACATAGATACAACTTTATATTCTGCTTTTTTACTCAGCACTTTATTTTCTACATTTGTCATGTTGCTACAGTTCTTTATTATTGAAATTTTAATGATTTCATAGTATTTCATTGAGTTGTCTTATTATAATTTACTTTAATAGTCCTCTATTGCTTTGATCCAAGTTTAAATATTAGGAATTGTGCTCAATGATAATATTTCTTTATATAACTTTTAACTTCCTGTGGCTTATTTCCTTAACATAAAATTTCCATAAGTTACTGGATCAAAGGATCTGAACATTTTAAGGCCCTTGAGTGTACCATCAAAGTGCTTTGGTAAAAAATTGTATCAGTTTACGTTGCTACCAGCAGGGTGTGGGTATATTGTTTTCAGTAACTTGCCAGCACTGAATTTCATCACTTGAAAAAGCCTTATAAATCTTATAACTATAATATAATTTATGCTAATAAATTATTGTGTCCAACATTTTGGCATGCATAGCAGTTCTTCTCCAATTCCTTTCCTGGTGGCATCCCACTATTCTGTAAATTGCTGAGAGGCAGTTTACAAACCTTGCACATCATAGAAAATCAATGATTATTTTTTGAAGCAATGAATAATTCAGGTAATCCCTCTTCCTAATAATTCTTCATATTTCTAAAGCAGGTGTTAAAAAAACTATTGTAAATTACAGTTTATTTCACTTATATTGGTAGGTTCAAAGCTTTGTTTGCTAGAAAATTCTATGAAGTTTTTCGCTTGGTGAAAGTAGACCTCCTCACAGCACAAAGTGAAGCAGCTAAATCATCATTGGCCTCCAGCCTGTCTTTGCACTCTATCTTGTTCCCTGTCTTCTCTGAGGAGCCTGCCCAATGTAAATAAAGGAAAAGCAACCTGTAGAGTGCATTGGAGGAAAATGAACACAAACAGGCCCTCCCTCAGCTCTGGAGCTTAGTTTTCACTCATTCAAGCATATGTTCAATGATAGTGTTTGTACTTTGGTTTATAAACATCTCTTTTAAAGTATGTTCTAGAATTTTTCTGTGTATTATATCAACCCATATTTTTGTCGGGCTCTGAGTGACTCGGAACCAGCTGGGTTCAGGCTGTGGTGGGTTGCAGGAGAGCCTGGAGTGACAGGCAAGGCCACGGCTAGTGGGGTGGTGAACGAAGGCAGCTTCAGTGGTGAGTTAAGTACAGAGGTGTCAGGGCTGGTTAAATTGGAGTGGAGAGTTAACTAGAAGAATCTACCTCAAGGATGCATCAAGGGACAGGGAAAGATCAAGAATGAAACAAAGGCAGGTAGGTGCTCCTTCAGGGAGTAAACCAGCTGAACAGGGAAAGTCTGGAAGCTGATGTTTGACTGAAACCAGAAGCCATGAATGCAGAGGATGGGGAGGTGAAGCTGACGTAAGATAAGAGTGGTTTTGGAGAAGTGAGCTGCCTCACAGGGCCCTGTGATGGGACAACTTCATTCCCTGTCTCAGCAAATGACACTATGCACTGTCCAAACCAGAAATCAGAGTGTCCTCCCAGAATCCTCCTGTCCCCTCCCCATGCCCAATTTAATCACCAAGCCTTCTCATTTCTACCGCAGATACTTCTACTTGTGATATTTCCTAAAATTGCCTGTTCCTCCCCATTGCTTTGTTATCTCACTCTAGAATCACCACACAGCTACCTCACTGGTCCTCTTGCCTCTGAGATTTGGCTTTTCATTCTGTCTCCACACCATGGATTGAGTCCTTATTTTGAAGCACAGATTTAAAGATCTCTCTCCCCTTCTTAAAAATCCTCCTGTAGTTTTTCTATTACTTATTCTATTTCAGAATAAAATCAAGGCCTTTAGCTGGAGATAGCTGCTCATCCCTTGGGGAGCCTCACCTTCCACCCCTGCCCACCTCATCCTGCACACCTCAGGCGCTGGCATTCCATGGTCTGCGTGGTCATATTGTAGTTGCTCTTTTTTATGCTATTGAATATGTCACTCCTGCTGCCAGAAATATCTGCCCCCAACCCCACCCACCTGACTAATTGCTACTCCACTCAGAATGTCTCCCTGGCCTACCGCCTGCTTCCCCTTCCCACTGTTAGGATCTGCCCTTCTTTGAGTGCTCTTATCTTATTTCTTTCATAGGACATAGTGATTCTTAGTGTAATTATTTATTTATTTATTTATTTTTGTATCCTCTAGATTGTCAGTTGCTTGAGGACCAGAAAATATTTTGGGATTCTTGATACTTAACCCGGTGCTTGTCACATGGAGGTGAACACACAATGTTTGTTGAATCCAGTTGTTCATATATTCATACATTCAATATAAACAAGTGAACAGCCTTTTTTGAAGACCAGCCCTTTAAAAAGGTCTCTCTTTTTTTTTAAGACTTTATTTATTTATTTTTTAGAGAGGGGAAGGGAGGGAGAGTGAGTGGGAGAGAAGAATTGATGTGAGAGAGAAACATTGATCCATTGCCTTTCAAAGGTGCCCCAAACAGGGACTGAGCCTGCAACCAGGCATGTGCCCTCACTGGGAATTGAACTGGCGACCTTTTGCTTTGTGTGACAACACCCAGCCCAGTGAGCCACACTGGTCAGGGCTAAAAGTTCTCTCCCTTGAGACCTAATTTTCCTCTATCCATGGCTCAGTCTATTGGTACATGATACTTACTGGTGAGAGAAAGGCATCATTATGCAGATGTCATTAATGTAGGAAGTATGATAACAGGTCAGATCTTCTAGTTCACAAGGAACTGAAGGTTTTTCAGCTAAAATCCTTCAGCATCTTTGCTAGGACAGGAAGCATTTGGTGCTGTGGTTGTGACATGGCATCACAGAGAAGATGAGAATGAAAGAGGTAAATGTTGGTATGGGGATACAGCTCCAGTCCATCAGAATGGATGACTGATGCAATGGGAAATAGGACTAGGAAGTGGTGTTTGTCTTAGAGTGTTGTGTATGGAATAATTGGGTGGATTTGGGGGATTTTGGTGAATATCTATACTAGGCTCCTGGGAGACAGTTTGCTCAACTTAATCTTATAGATAGACTTGATCTGGTATAAGATTATGTATAAATTGGCCTGTCAGTAGGATGTTTGAACTGGTAGTTATTCCTATCTTGATTGCTTTTAGAGATTTGGGGGCTGGCAGGAACTGGGGTAAATGTAGTAGAACAAATGGGTGTTAGAGGGAAAATTTAACTGTAAGGAGCAGAGATTGCTTAGTAATGGTGGCAGTAGAGCACAGAGGAAAAGTGATCTTTAAACTTCTACTTTCAAAAATTGGGTTACAAGCAGGAGCTACTTTAAGGAAGCAACAGAGGTGAGAGCATTTATAAAAATAAAATGCACTTCACATGCACATGTGGGCAGTTGTAGCCACCGTGGATTTCTTGTGCGTCTGATAGAAATAAGCTATGTTAGTGAATGCATCAGTCAGTATGGGGAATAATAGTGAAAGGCTCTGCCTTGGGGAGCTCAGGATAATACCAGTTACACCCATAACCCAGTTACTGGGTTGAGTTACTGAGCAAATGACAGAGACTGAATGAAGAGTTGACCCAGGAACACTCCTTGAATGTGTCTATTTTTGTTGGCATCTCCTTCTAGAACTGCTATAAGTTCCAACTTACAAAATGTAATGGCAGGTGCAAACTGAGAAGTAAGGTGCGACCACCCTGTCTAGGTATTGGGTGTTAGATAGGAAATTTACCCTGTGGTTGGCACAATAGCCAAGCAGCACCCATGGTCTGTGCCTTTTCTACTGCTGCTTTCTACTGAGAGATGCAAAGACAGCAAGGCTAAGCTGTGCAAACTTCTGGGCATTCTTGCCAATGCATTGCACCTGTTGCCTTGAACAACCCAGGTCATCCTGTGAGCCAGAACAGAAAACCTGTGGTTCTGGATGCTCTGGATACTGTTGGATATTGATGTTGAATCAGTAGGTTTTATGCTTAGTTTCAGCCTCACAGACTCTGAAAATGCTTGGGCTTGCACTGACCCATGCATGGTATAATGGAGTGCCTGATCCTACTCTTCTAGATGGGATCAATGGTATCAAAGTATAGTCTGATGGCCAAGTTCTCCTTTTCCCCTAGATGGTCTACATGGTTATCTGACCTGTTCAATATGGTAGTCATTAGCTACATGTGAGTGTTTATGTTAAATTAATTAATCAAAATAAGAAATTCAGTTGCTTAGTTACACTGGCTACATTTCAAGTGTTCAGTAACCATAAGTAGCTAGTGGTTATTGTATCGAACATTGTTTATTACAGAGCATTTCCACCGCTGAAGAAATTTCTGTTGGATAGCACTAGTCTAGGTCTCTTTGAAGGAGAATAATCTGTGGGATGTTAGGTTCCTGCTGTCTCACTATGCTGTTGGTTTTTAGGCTAGGAGAGGACAGACAAGGTTCAGTTGTGATGATGAAGTCACCAACCCCATCCCAGGAAAGGTTGCTGTGAGTCATAAAGAGGTAACTCATTTCTTCAGGTCTCAAAGATCCAGTGAATGATTCTTGACAGGTATAAATTTCTAACAGCTGTTTATTAGTGGGAAGTCCTCAAAGTGCAAACACTGGTTACCCGAGTTGAAGGGGGAAGGTGTGTTGGGGATGATGTTGACCCATCTGGATGGCATGCTTGAAGTTGGTATGACCCAGAAATTTCCAGTTGACTCCCATCAGCTGGAAAAAAACTTTACTTCTACAGTTATATATTTAACCTGTAAATCAGGGCCTTCAGGACAAAGGGTGAGAAATTAACATGTACTTGAAACCTTTTCCCTAAAAGATCATACACTGCTTTGCCATAGATAGATGATAGTCCGATAGTTTTATCTCATATTGTAGGCTTTAGCAAGTACTCTGACAAATAATTTGTTCTGTGATGCTGCTAAGTCTAACAAATGAAAGATAGTTCTTCCCTTAAAAAATTGAGATATATGATACCAATCTCATAAACTCTAATTCACAAACCTTGAGATTATGAGAGGCACTTAAAGTATAAATGGCATTAAGATTACCTTTTATATTTGTGGTAGGCAGAACAATGCCCTACCCAAAGGTGTTTATGTTCTAATTTCCAGAATGTGTGAATATATTTATTTATGTGGGAAAGGACTTTATAGATGTGTCTATAATAAGGATCTTGAGGTGGGGAGATTATCCTAGTTATGTGGCTAGACCCAGTGTAATCACATGAGTCCCTAAAAATAGAGAACTTTTTGTATTTGTGGTCACATAAAGAAATGTAATCAACACAAGAAGGGTCTGAGACATGTAACATTTCTAGATTTGAACATAGAGGAAGAGGCCATGAGCCAAGGAATGCAAGTGGCCTCTAAAAGCTGATAAAAACAAGGAAATAGATTCTCCTGTAGAGCCACTGGAAAAAAGCCAGCCCTACCCACACCTTAATTTTAATATCTAATGCACAGAACTCTAAGATAATAATTTTGTGTTGTTGAATCTGCTATGTCTGTGGTAATTTTTTAACAGTAGCAATAGGAAACAGATTCATTTCTTATAGAGTGGAGGATTATTAAATAATTTATTTTGAAAAAGATAAGAGGATGGAATATTCATGTTCACTAATCCATATATTTTTAGCTTGTAGACAATTTTGCATGAAACCAAATTATAATAAAATTGTTGCTTGGTGAGCATAGAAAGCTTGCTTAGTGATTAGGCTGAATTCAGAAGGCTATTATGTCTGTGTCTGTGCCTTACTTATCTGAGTAGATGTAAGGCCTCTGAAAGTGCAATCCAGTAGAGAACAAGTCTGCCAAAAACTTGCCTAGTGAATTGGGCAGCAGCCATGCATGACTAGCATTGAAGACTTTCCAGCCATTTCAAAGCCTTAACAATCTGGTTTTATTTTTTCACAAGGAGGACCAAAGAAGATGGATGGGAAATAAATCATTGTGGAACACTCAATCTTGAAGAACTTTGTGGAGACAGCAGATGGGTATCATGGGATCTGTACCCCAGTGAACACCAGTGTGAGGCTGGTGGTAATGCTTGTCATGGGCAAAGAAATCAGGATCACAGCTTCTGAGGACTGAACGTGTACTCAACTCTCAAATATGAAATCACTAATGGCCTTGACATTCATGGTGTTTGTCTTGGCTCACAGGAGAGTGATGTCCTTGAGCCACACCAACCTCTCTAAGGTACCTCAGTAGACCATGGCTAGGACTCTGGGATATGGAGCTCAGTTAATGACCCCTTGTTTTGCCATGGCACAGCACCTGCTTGATTTCCAGAAGGCATTGCCTCACCTTAATAGAGAAAATATGTAATAGCTGTCACGAGGTACTCTGAAGCTCTGCCCACTAATTCTAACTCCAACTGGCTAGCTGATCATTTGTTCCATTTCTTTTTTCATACAATAACAGCTTTATTATGAACTTAACTTCACATATAAAGTTAGAATGGCAATTACACTTAAAGTGAACTCATTAAAATGTTAAAATGTAGTATTATAGATAATGCATTATCCAAAATTCCAGAAGGCATTTAAACAGGTAACAGATATTGCTACCCATTTTTGGACAGATAGAATAACAGTGTTATTGAAACTGGCTCCCAGACAAGTATGAACCATCTGCTCCCATGTCTTAGAGAAGAGAGGAAATCAGGATACAGGCATTGTTGATGCAGTAATTTATGGATAGTTTTCTTTATAACAATGCTAAAATTGGGCTCACAGTTCTACTTTGTGAAGCAGCTAATGACTGTTGCCCTTATTCTGTTACTTGAGAGCTACCACTCACAGTGTTGATACGGTTTTCATTTCTGGTGCCATTTATTTCAAAAGGCACCAGAGATGGGATTATAAACCTATTCACAAAGATGTAATAACTGCCACCTCAAATTCTTAGATGGTATCTACTGTTGGTCTCTAATTGATCTTAGATAGTAGGACAACATCTTCTGGAAGTGACAAAGACTTGATCTCCTCTAGTAGCAGGAGAAGAGGCCATGGGTTCTCCCATATCATGGCTCAAACTGCTATGATTGGGCCTTAAACCAGGATAGTGGCCCAGCTCCTGCTGCTGGGTTGGACTGGGCAAGGCAGGGCTGATATACAGGTGAGGCTAAGGGGTGAATCCAAGCTGAAGGTAGAAGTGGTGCTCGTTAAGGGGCTGGTTAGTGTAGAAAGAGGTTGGCAAGATTTGGAGGTAGCTCGTGGGTCCTGGCAGCAACACAGTGGGGATGAAGGAAGAAGCATGCAAAGAAAGGCAGGCTGAGAAAGGCCTGAGAACAAGCTGAAGCCAGCCAGGTAAGTACTCTGAAGGTAAGCTGAGGTTGCAGTGAGAGGCAGTGGGGTGCCAAGGTCAAGAGCATGGTTTTTTCATTCTTGTGGAAGACTTGAGTTTAATCCTGTCCTGCCAATTACTAACGTTGTGATTTGGTCAATTTATTTAATCCTGTCTCAGTTAAATCATCTCTAAAATTATAAGGATAATATATACTCTGCAGGTGATTTAAAGAATTAGAAATAATGTGTATGAAACACCTCACATATTCCTTCTTCAGATTTTATTTATTTATTCTTAGAGAGAGGGGAAGGGAGGGAGAAAATAAGGGAGAGAAACATCAATGTGAGAGACAAACATCAATCAGTTGCCTTTCACACTTGCCCCGACTAGGGACCAGGCCCTAGTCCATAGCCCAGGCATGTCCCCTGACTGGGAATCGAACCAGCAACCTTTTGCTGTATGGGTCGATGCCCAACCAACTGAGCCACATAGGTCAGGCCCACACTATTTCTTCAAATGGGCTTAGGAGTAATTTCAGGAGTCTAAATGTTCTCTACAAAATGTTTTTTCTCCATTCTTAACTTCCTTTTTTTTAAACATAGGTTTTTTCAGAGCAGTTTTATATTCATAGCCAAGTTGAGCAGAAAGTACAGAGTTCCCATATACCCCCTGCCCCATACATGCACAGCCTCCCCCACTATCAGCATTCTTCCCTGCAGTGGTACCTTTGTTAAAGTCAATGCACCTACAATGACACATTGGTATCATCCAAAGTCCATAGTTTACATTAGGGTTTACTCTTGGTGCTGTGTATTTTATGGGTTTGGAGAAATGTACAACATGTATCTGCCATTATACTATCACAAAGGATAGTTTCACTGCCCTAAATATCCTTTGTGCTCTCCCTATTCATCCCTCCTGCACCCTAGCCAACCACTGATCTTTATACTGTCTTTATGATTTCCAGAATATCATATAGTTGGAATCATATAGAGCCTTTTCAGAATGGCTTCTTTCACTTAGTAATATACATTGAAGATTCCTCCATGCTTTTTCATGTCTGGATATACCACAGTTTATTTATGCATTTACCAGCCCTTAACTTTTAATCTAGTGCCTTTCAAACCAGGAGTCTATGGATCTCTTTGGGGCTGAACATGTATTCTTGAGGACTCAAGAGTTTTAAAATTTGAGAAACACTAGCCTATCATAGAGTAGGTGCTCAATAAGTGTAAGTAATTAATGATATGATTATTACTCCTACAAGAGAAGGTAACAGTGTAGTGCCACCGAGCTGCCATGGAAGGCCTTCTAGCCATATCCAAGTCTTAGCAATCTGGTTTTATTTTTTCACAAGGAGGACCAAAGAAGATGGATGGAAAATAAATCATTGTGGAATACTTGATCTTGAAGAACTCTGTGGAGATAGCAGATAAGTATCATGGGATCTGTACTCCAGTGAACACCAGTGTGAGGCTGGTGGTAATGCTTGTCATGGGCAAAGAAATCGGAATCACAGCTTCTGAGGACTGAACATGTTCTCAACTGAGGCCTGTGTTCATAGGATTTGCTCCAGAGAGGAGAACTTGTCACCTGGGTTTGCAGTTAAACTGCTTTTCTGTGGGCAGGGCGATTATGAGCTTCCTGGACAGGTGCCTGGGGCTGCCTCGTCTTCAAGGGGCACCTCCTCAGGGCAAATGCTGGACATTGCTATGACCTGACAATTCTAACACCCCATAATTGAAACTTGGACATTTTCTCATCTTGGGTTTTCTGGCTCAGTTCCCTTGCTCTGTGATTTTCAGAGATTACAGCATCATTCCTCACTTACTCAGCAAAGTCTTCCAGTTCCCAGGCTGTAATTTATGAGGCCTAGAGGCCTGGACTCATACAGAGATGCTTAGGACTCTCTCACTATCTCTCTGTCCATCTTCAGCTTCTCTTCCCTCTCAGCCATCTGTGTTCAGCTTCACTGGTGCTGGAAAGTCTGCTTCTAGGCATCAGGCACAGAAGTAAAACTGCAGCGGGGCAGTTCCACCATCTGTCCCCCATCTACTCCAGGCCATCGCCCCTCTCATTCATTGATTTGCCCCAAACACAATTTTATCAGGTCTATTTTTGCTCTCTGAGTATTGTACAGGCCTGAGGCCAGAGCTGGCACAGCACCCCAGCCTCTTCTGTGATGTCTTATCCTTCTTACATGTGCCTCATTCCACCTCCTCATTGAGACTTTCCTTGTGCTGACACAGTGGGATTTTAGGGTCCTCCTCCATGTTCACTTGGATTATACCTAATTATTTTTTCAGGACTTCATTTTTCTAGAGCTTTCAACATTTCAGGGCACATTTCTTTTTAGTGCTAGGTTATTACCCCTGGCTGTGCATTGGGAGCACTTGAGCAACCATTAAAAAGCACTAATGGCTGGCCCTAACACAGACCAACTGAACCAAGTCTCTGGGGCAGGCCCAGACAGGGATATTTTATTTTAGGTGTCCCAGGTAACCATAAAAGAAAAAAGTCTTAAAATGGACTTCATCAGTTCCAGTCAAGATGGAGGCATAGGTAGAAATGCTTTGCTTCTTCACACAACCAGGAGGATAACAATCAATCTAAAATCAATAAACAACCAAAAGTGCAGGAAAATCAAAATGCATGGAGCTCCAACAAGCAAAGAATTAAAGAAACAACCAAACAGAAAAACCAAACCAGTAAGAATCCACCATGAGGTGGCTGACTGTGTGGGCAGGACTCACTGAGAGAAACCACAACGAGGTGGCAGACCATATGGGCAGAACTGGCTGCAGTTGGGCAGAGCTGGCTGCACTGAGGCAGTGGACTGCATGAGCAGGGCTGGCTGAACGGGAAACTGAGACTCAGACCTCACTGTGGACTACTGCGAAACTCCCAGTCTCACATGAGAGTTCAATAGAAAGTGGGCTAGAGCAGAGCAGGCAAGCTGCATTATTCCCTCTCTGGCCCCTCCCCAACAAGCAGCAAGGAGGGTTGACCTGCCAGGGTGAATACCTAAACCCTCCCCCACTTCACAACTTAATAGGTATGCTGGGACACAGAAATGTGGCCCAAATGAAAGAACAGATCAAAGCTCCAGAAAGAGAGCTAAGCAAGGAGGAGATAGCCAACCTATCTGATGGAGATTTTAAAGCCCTGGTAATCAAAATGCTCACAGAACTAATTGAGCTTGTTCGAAAAATGAAAGAACAAATGAAAGATACCAAAAATTAAATAAAGCAAAATATTCAGGGAACCAACAGTGATGTGAAGGAAACCAGGACTCAAATCAACTATTTGGAACAAAAGGAAGAAATAAACATCCAACTGAAACAGAATGAAGAAACAAGAATTCAAAAAAAAGAAGAGAGGCTGAGGACTCTCTGGGGCAACCTGAAACATTCCAATAGGGGTGCCAGAAGGAGAAGAACAACAGCAAGAAATTGAAAACTTATTTGAACAAATAATTAAGGAAAACTTCCCGAATCTGGCAAAGGAAATAGACTTCCAGGAAGTTCAGGAAGCCCAAAGAGTCCCAAAGAAGTTAGACCCAAAGAGGAACACACCAAAGCACATCATCATTAAGTTACCCAAGATTAAAGATAAAGAGAGATTCTTAAATGTAGCAAGAGGAAAGGAGAGAGTTACTTACAAAGGAGTGCTCATAAGGCTATCAGCTGATTTCTCAAAAGAAACCTTGCAGGCAGAAAGGGATTGGAAAGAAGTATTTGAAGTCATGAAAGGCAAGGACCTACATCCAAGATTACGCTATCCAGCCAAGCTTTCATTTAGAATGGGAGGGCAGATAAAGTGCTTCTCAGATAAGGTCAAGTTAAAGGAGTTCATCTTCACCCAGCCCTTATTAATGAAATGTTAAAGGGACTTATCTAAGAAAAAGAAGATAAAAAATATGAACAGTAAAATGTCAACAAACTCACAACTATCAACAAATGAACCTAAAAGAAAAGAAACAATGAAAACAAAAACTAAACAACTAAACAGGAACAGAATCAGAGAAATGGACATCAAATGGAGAGATTTCAGTGGGAAGGGGGAAGGGAGGAATGGGGGGGGAAAGGTACAGGGAATAAGAAGCATAATTGGTAGGCATAAAATAGATGAGGAGAGATAAAAAATGGTATAGGAGACAGAGAACTCAAGGAAATTATATGTACAACCCATGGACATGAACCTAAGTGGGGGGAATGCTAGAGGCTGGTGGGTGCAGGGTAGAGGGGACAAAGGCAGGAAAATTGTGACAACTATAATAGCTAATTAATAAAAACCAGTTTCAAATGGACTTCATCAAAATTAAGAACTTCTGCTCAGGCCGGAGGGGTGGAGGGATTAAGCAAAAAGGAAAAAAAAGAGAAAGAACTCGTGGACATGAACATTGGTGGATGATTACAGTGGGGAGGGGAGGGTGAAGGTGGAAGAGGGTAATAAATAGTGATGGAAAAAATAAATGGTGAATACCCCCTTACAACTTAACGTGGATAAATGGTGATAGAAAAAATAAAATAAAAACAACAATAAATCCAAATAAAAAAAATTAAGCAGAACATTTGATGCCAAAAACAAACAAACAAACAAACAAAAAAACACAAAACCCTTGCTCATCAAAAAGTAATACTAAGAAAAAAAGAAACAAGTCCCAGGCTGGGAAAAAATATTGACCACACACATATCTGACAGGGGACTTATATCCAGCAGCATATCTTAAAATTTCCTGCAACTCAGTAATAAAAAGACAACCCAATTGAAAATCTGACCAAAAAGCCTGAATAGGCACTTCACAAAGGAAAATATATAAATGGCCAGTAAACACACGAGGGTGTTCAACATCAATAGTCATTAGGGGAATGCAAATCAAAACCAAAATCAACTAATGGCAGGCAAAAAGCAAGAAAACCTTGACCACATGAAGGTGCAGTGACTAGAACTCTCATTTGTCTCCACTAGGAGAACAAAATGGTTTGACCACTTTGTCAATCGGTCTGGCAGGTTCTCATAAACTAAACATATGCGTACCCAATGACAAAAACATCGCTTCTAGATTTTTATCCAAAAGAAGTGAAAACATATACACTAAACTGGAAAAATCCAAATGTTGCTCAACCAGGGAATGGATGAATGAACTGTGGTATATCTGTATAATAAGATGCTCCTCAGTAGCAGAAAAGGAGAGAACTGATTCAAATGACAACATGAATGGACCTCAAAATCATGATTCTGAGTGAAAGAATCCACACACAGAGTACCTACTATATGATTCACATATAAGAAGTGCTAGAAGAAGCAGAATTGGGAAACAGAGAAAGAAATCAGAACAGGGGTTGCCTCTAGTGTTACTGGATAGGCCTGGTCCTGAGTGGGTCTACCTAGCGCCAGCTGTAGTGTGTGAGTCATTGACTGTGTGCAGGAAAGATTTCACAACATGAGTCCAGGTGACTGTGAGGATACATTTATTAAAGGCGGGGACAGTAAGACAAGGAAAAGCTTACCATAGAGGGAGCAAAAGGAGAGCCTAGACTGGGCTGCCTGGGCTCACTGGGCAGTCAGAGAAAAGGGGGCCTTGGGACAGGTCAGGGGATTAGCCTGGGACAACTGCCAGCTACCCTAGAACATTATGAACATCTTACCTAAGAGGTCTCTCATTTCCAGCACATCAGTTACACCTCCTTACTGATCAAAATGAAATCTAAAATACAGGGTCTCCTTACTGAGCAAAGGAATCTTCAGCAACATAACTGGAAAGATAACCTGCTCTTGTGTGCAGCTGAGACTCTTAGTGGATGTCTGGGGCGTTGAGGCCCTCTGGCTTTGTTCTCTGATCTGTACGCAAAAGTTCATATTGTTTTGGGACAGCAGCTTGCATCTACCTCATGGGATGAGCACCTTTTTCTACTAGACTTACTGATTTTGATGTAGTTTTCTTATTTACATGTATTTTTACTTAAATTAAGTTTTGTGTCTCTACATATACTTCTTTTGAATGAAACATACTTTTAAATATTACTGTTTTCATTCTACCCACCCCCACCAAGACCCATGGATACCTAGGAGGATGTGTTTGCCACGGTGTGTCTATATTTTCTGGGTGCTGATTACCCATCTTATGCCTTGCCGTATTTTCCTATCTCTGGGAGATACTGAGATCTGATTTTAGGTTCTTGTGTCAATCATCTGTGAGCAATACAGAAGTAATATATCACATATTCAGCAGTCTTAACTTCCCAGGACTCAGAAAATAACTAAAAAAGTAAGCCACAAAGAGACTCTGAGACACAGAATAGATGTTACACCATCCATATGCTTACTCAGAGTTGAACCCCTTGGATTTTCTCTCATAGTCAATTTACTCTTACCTGAGATACAGGTGTAACAATCCTTCAACCTGGTTTAAAGTACCAAGTTAGAAGCAAAATAGAGGTGGCTCTTATGTTCAGGTACATTGATAATGTAAAAAGGGACAGCCAAGAGAAGAGACAATCCCTCCTACATTCACCCTAATCTATTAAAATAAAAGAGAGAAAAATATGGTGGCTATTAGGTTTAGGAGCACATATGTAAAATGATTCTCAGTCTCTGAAGACATGAGCATATTTGAGGTCATCAAAAAGTTGCCCTTGATGATAACTTCTTTAAGTCATCAAGAATAGGCTAGATGTTCCCTGTGCTTCTCTTCTCTCCTCAAGGAGGCAGAGTGTGTAATACGGTTTAGAAAGGTTTCTATCAAATTGGGTGGAAATAAATATTTTGACAGTTCAAGAGAACAAGTTTCAGTTTCCCTGCCCTTGACTCTCCTGGCACAGCTTCCTCCCTGGCAGCTCTGGGCTGATGATGTCACTGGCCCAGGTGGTGATCACAGCAGCAGGGCCAGGCCTCCCCTGCTCTCCTCAGTAACCTGCCCATGCCCCCTTCTGGACATTTGATAGGGAATCCCCTCCTTGAGACTGCAGCCCTCATGCATGGCTCTGGGCCTCTGACCTGCTATTTACAATGTTTAGTCAGCACTTGCCACCTTTCTTCCTCAAGGCCTCTGCCAACTGCCCTTTTCAGTCGCCTGCAGCCTCTAAATCCACAAGTCTCTGGTTATCTCTGGGGGGAACTCTTCACTCTGAAAGTCAGCTTGAGGCTCATCTATCAGTCTCATGAATTAGAAATGAAAAGAAGCAATGCATACAGAGGTTCTACAGGTAAAATGAAAATGATGCTTGGAATTTGTTCATCGGGTGTAGGAAGGAAAGGCATAGAACATACAAGATGGCTAGTGACAACTGATAGAGCTGCGTGTCATGGGAGCATGTTGTCATAGAATCATGTCATAGCATGTACTCTCTGTGTGTGTATAAGAAAACCTTCATTCAAAAAGTTGCAAAAGAAACTATGTGATGTCATACAATCTAATCTGAAGTTCCTACTCTCATTTTTATGTGACGCTGGAAAGGGAACATACATTCATCTTACCACCACTTACTGAGGAAACAATTTTAAGATCACCTAAAATTATTTCCTCAGTAACTTCATCCAGCAAACAAACTATCTGGAAGTTATGTTTAAAAAAGAAGCTCACAAGTTTACCAGCGTCTTGGTGTCCAATATACTTCATGGTGCAGATTATTGAGAGCAACTTTAAAATGTCAACATTAAATGCAACTTCATGGAGTCAGGGACAAAAACCAAGGTGAAGTGGTACTTGACCTTTGAAGAGCTCTGGCTCTTCACACCTGCAATTCAGCTCTACAATTGAAATGTCAGAGAGGCGAGCTGCAAAGTTTGAACCCACACAAATTCTGTGTATTTGGGGACTTAAATGTTCAGAAACTTGGCTTTCTTTGTAACATCCTTTCTCCTTCATTGGCTCAGCTTTCCTTCTCTTCCCTTCCTTCCCTTCTGCTTCCTTTCTCCTCCCTTCCTTCCTCTCTTTTCCCCTCTTTCCTTTCTCCTCTCTTCCTCCTTCCTTTCCCTCCCTCCCTCCCTCCCTCCCTCCCTCCGTCCCTTCTTTTAAACCATGACTACCACCACAAAACCCACTGCATGCTCACATCAGACCTCATAGAGTCATTTTAAAGATTTAGATACAAATGTGAAAGGGAAATTTTTTTTTCTCTCCTTTATTCTCCTCCACCCAGCACCCCCCTCCCACCAGCATTCCCCTACCTTAGTTCATGTTCATGGGTTGTACATATAAGTTCTTTGGCTTCTCCATTTCCTAAACTATTCTTAATCTCCCCCTGTCTATTTTATGCCTACCATTTATGCTTCTTATTCCCTGTACCTTTTCCCCCATTCTCCCTACTCCTGTTCCCCGCTGATAACCCTTTATGTGATATCCATTTCTGTGATTCTGTTCCTGTTCTAGTTGATAGCTTAGTTTGTTTGGGTTTTTTGTTTTTCTTTTAGGTTCATTTGTTGATAGTTGTGAGTTTGTTGACATTTTACTGTTCATATTTTTTATCTTTTTCTTAGATAAGTCCCTTTAACATTTCATTAATAAGGGCTGGGTGAAGATGAACTTCTTTAACTTGACCTTATCTGAGAAGCACTTTATCTGCCCTCCGATTCTAAATGAAAGCTTGCCTGGATAGAATAATCCAGGTCCTTGCCTTTCATGACTTCAAATACTTCTTTCCAGTCCCTTTTCTGCCTGCAAGGTTTCTTTTGAGAAATCAGCTGATAGCCTTATAGGCACTCCTTTGTAGGTAACTCTCACCTTTTCTGTTGCTGCTTTTAAGAATCTCTCTTTATCTTTAATCTTAGGCAACTTAATGATGATGTGCTTTGGTGTGTTCCTCTTTGGGTCTAACTTCTTTGGGACTCTCAGGGCTTCCTGAACTTCCTAGAAGTCTATTTCCTTCACCAGATTGGGCAAGTTTCCTTAATTATTTGTTCAAATAAGTTTTCAATTTCTTGCTGTTGTTGTTCTTCTTCTGGCACCCCTATGATTAGGATATTGGAATGTTTCAGGTTGCCCCAGAGAGGCCTCAGCCTCTTCTTTTTTTTGAATTCTTGTTTCTTCATTCTGTTTCAGTTGGATGTTTATTTCTTCCTTTTGTTCCAAATAGTTGATTTGAGTCCTGGTTTCCTTCACATCACTGTTGGTTCCCTGTACATTTTCCTTTATTTCACTTTGCATAGCCTTCACTTCTTCCTCCATATAATATAATGAACCCTTTGTATCTATCTACCAGCTTCAATAGATGTTCACACGTGTCCAATCTCCTGTTGTCTGTCTTCCCCCACCCCACTCCCACTGTCCTCCCCATCCCACCCCAGATTACTGAACAAGTTCAAGGCATCCCAGCAGGATAGTAAGAAACTAGAAAAATCCCTTTGTGAGTGGAATAGGGAAACTGAGACAGATAGCTGAACAGAATGGCCAAGCAATTTACAGCCAGATACAAAAGGTCACCTGCCTAGAGATAACATCTAGGCCTCTATTATATTTCAGGTCCAGGCCCAGAAAAAGCAGTAAAACCAAGTGGGCAGAGCCAGGATCAGCTGCAGTGACTAACAATCTTCTGCCCTGGCACTGACCAGTAGTGGAGACAACCTGGGAAAGGGCACACCTGGAAAACTGATGAATATTCTGCTAAAATCCTCCCCAGAGATCTCCCCTAAGATTCCCACCTGCAAGAGGGAGATAAAAGCCTCAAGATCCAGCACCTCTCCCTCTGGGGAGTAGCCTGCACCTTTCCCTTTTCCCTCTTCTTCCCCCTCCCCCAGCTATACGTCTCCTAAACTCTAAGAGATCCCAAAACTTACAATCAGGGGAGCAAAGGGCAGCTGCAGCTCATCCCAGGCTAATCTCCTGAACTTGTCCCCCAAGTCCCCATCTTCTCTGACTTCCCAGTGAGCAAAGGCAGCCCAACCTAGGCTCTCCTTTTGCTTCCTCTATGCTAAGCCCTTCCTTGTTTCGTTGTTCCCAGCTTTAATAAATATATCCTCATAGTCAACTGGACTGTTGTTGTGAAATCTTTTCTACATGAAGTCAAGAACCCACACACTACAGCTGGCCCTAGGCAGTCCCTCTCAGGGCCAGGCCCCTGTCCAGTAACAGCATCATCATCACATAGCTTCATTTATAAATAGCTCAGTAGTATCTATACTATTGAGCTAGTATAGCTAGATAGATAAGGCCTATCTTCCTTTTTTAAAATGTGTTCACAATGCCATCATCACATCTAGAAAATACCAGTAACTTGTTAATATTAAAAATATTTGGGCAGTGTCCAAATTTCCTCGATTATCTCATGGTTTCCTTTTATTCCTTGGCTTATGCAAATCAGGATCCAAATAAGATCCACATTTTGCATTCAGTTAAAATGTCTCTTGTCTTTAAAAAACATTTGAAATATGTTTATTTATTTTAGAGAGAGTAGAAGGGATAGAGGGAAAAGGAGAGGGAGGGAGGGAGAGAGAGAGAGAAAGAGAGAGAGAGAGAGCTCTCTAGTGGTTGCTTCACATACATGTCCTGACTGGGAATTGAACCCACAACTTATTGGTGTATGGGAGAATGCTCCAACCAACTGGCCCGGGCTTTTGTCTTTTTTAATCTATAGACCTCCTTGCCCCATTTTTCCCCCTTGTTATTTATTTATTAAATAAGCTGGGCTATTTGCCTTGTGGGATTTTCAACATTCTTGATTTTGCTGATTGCATCCTCATGGTATTGTTTAACATGTTCCTCTATTGCCTATAATTCCTATAAGCTGATAGTCATACCTGGAGGCCTGTCATCATTATTAGTAATGTCGACTTCACTTCCAAGACCGACAATTTTCATGTATGGTATTTTGCCACAGTGCATGAGGTGGGTTCCAAACTCTCCTGAGGGAACAAAAAAAGGGTAATTATTTTTTCTGTTATGTCAAATCTAGTCTTTGTTGACTTTACACACACACGCAAAACTGGCTAGAATCCATCATTAGATCCATGGTAACTGTCAGCTAGAATGTGTTGGGCTTTCCCTCTGTGCATGAGAATGAGTATAGATAGGTGGAAAGAAGGGAACCTGGGAGTCAGACAGCCCTAGATCTGAATTTTGACTTTGTCTTGTATTAAGTACATGCCTTTCCTAGTTATTTAATAATTTTTGTCTCAGATTCTTTATATATGAGGATAATATTTATTTCACCAAGCTGTGAGATGCACCTGTGATGTGCTATGTTTATCTCTTTTCCAGCAGAAGTTAAAAATAAGAATTTGTGTCTAAGACTATAAATCTATAGGGCTTGTTTAGATCCAAATGCAAATATGGCATTCACCAACTTTATAAATAATAGAGAAAGAAGGTTTTTATGCCTATCCTTAGGAAAATACATGCAGAAAGGGAAAGGTTATGAGAACTGGAAATATTGCTCTCTTTCCTTCCTTCTTATAATCAGGAAATTCTTCCCAAAGAAAACATGACCTAAAATTTTGCTATTCTCTGGACTGTGCTAGCTTGAGAACATACTTCTTTTACCAAAAGATGAGTTCACAGTAAATGACTCAGAAACATATGGATGAAATTTCCCTTAAGCCACTCAGGGGATTAGAAATTAAGGAAAAGAGTGCTTGGCAAAATGCATTTGGGGCTTTGCCAAACCTAAACCAACTGAGAAATAGTTAAGACACAAGGCAGATCTCGAATGCTGCCAAGTTTACCCATCTTAGCAGGACAGGGATTTATAATTAGAGCTGCTCAGAAAAGCACTGCCTCACGGGTGGCAAAGGACAGAAAAGCCTTTGTCCTTAACATCTCAACAGGGCTGCACTTCCCCAGATGGACCCTTTGCAATGTACACACCCTCTCAATCATCAGGATCTGCAAAGCGACCTCCTGGCCGCATGATTCCACTTCCACACCAGCCCCTGACATCCTCTCCAGGCCTCTTTTGTTTCCAGGCCAGGCTGGCTGTTTCTCACAGTGAATTCCTGGATGGGGGAGCACAAATCTTGACAGCTGTTCTTGAATTACAGTGAAGAGCAATTTTCTTCTCTGACACATTTTGTTTGTTTGTTTGTTTTCAGTCTTTTTACCTTTGTCACCTTTCCACATTTCTCTGCTTCCATGGGTTTCTTTCTCTATAAGATGAAGAGATTCAAGCCCCGGCTGGCGTAGCTCAGTGGATTGAGCGCGGGCTGAGAACCAAAGTGTCACAGGTTCGATTCCCAGGCAGGGTACATGCCTGGGTTGCAGGCCATGACCCCCAGCAACCGCACATTGATATTTCTCTCTCTCTCTATCTCCCTCCCTTCTCTCTCTAAAAAAAGTGAATGGGTAAAATCTTTAAAATAGCTTTCAACATTTAAAAAAAAAGATGAAGAGATTGGATCAACTGTTTTTAAACTGTGCTGCCCAGAGCCCTTTAAAGGCTTGGCTGGGCCCAGTGGAGAGAGTGAAAGGGGCTCTCTGCAGAAAGGGGTGGGGGGAGGGGTGGCGGGCTCCAGCTTAACATTTCACATGAACCAAGGGGTCAAACAGATTGAGAATCATAAGACTGGACAAAGTCTCACGTCTCTTCCGATGAGCCGGTTTTGGTGTTGTATGTCACACTCCTCAGTCTCCACTCCCAGCACCAAATGTCATTAAAAATGTGCACCAGCTTTTCTCACCAGCACTCGCAGAGTGTGACTGTGTGCCAGGCACTGTTCTAAGCACTGGGAATTTAGCAGTGAGCAGAACAAACCTGGTTCCCGCCCCCATGGACCTAACAGAGTAGTTGGGGTGGTTGGTGTTAAACAAACATATGAATATGTAACTCCAAATCAAGATATATGCTCCATGAGAAACAAAATCATGGCTGAAGTTTGAGCGGGCCTGGTGTTTGAGAGATCCTATATAATGTTTCCTGTTCAAAGTCTCACCCCACCAGCCTGGCTTGCCACTCTGTAGATTTGCTGATCACTGTTAAGCCATTGAAGCTTTCCATTAAAAATATACCTCTTCCACTTGACAGGGGAGAGTCAAGAAACACAGCGTGTACTGCAAAAAGCAAAGAGAACAGACTTGAGAGAATAGATGTGGGGCTTTAGGTGGATGATGTTGGAAAGGTTTACTGCTCAGTGGTCCTGGAGGCATTTGAGAGGTACAAAAGGGTGATGACACAAAGTGCAAGCAGAGGGCATGCCAATGACTACCTTCACTTATTTCAGAGTTGTGTCTAGAACTATGCTGAATTTCTTTCCCCATTTCTTGCTGAGTTTAATGTTATATACAAGTGGTAACATTACTAAGTCTTAATCCTATTGTTATCTTTTAAAAGAGATTTTAAAAAATGTTTCTGAAGATATTTTTGTTGTTCCTACAGTAGGTTAGTGGGCAATCCCCACAAGTTTTTGGCCTATGGTATACCTGGCCACTTATCTTGGCCAGGGTGGGGTGGGAACTAGGCAGAGGGACACTGGTCCATTG
The DNA here is from genome assembly GCF_019186645.2 of Phyllostomus hastatus. Lineage (NCBI taxonomy): Eukaryota > Metazoa > Chordata > Mammalia > Chiroptera > Phyllostomidae > Phyllostomus > Phyllostomus hastatus. The sequence goes on from NW_025334041.1 coordinate 47,820,169, forward strand.
GCTTAAAGAGTTAAGACTCCTGTGGGGCACTGAATGGCAACATTTCTCCAAATCTAAACTTAGCAAAAGCAAAGACCTATCGACACAAGGTCAGCTCTGTACAGCTCCAACCCCAACACATTCTGTGAAACCTGAACTTATAGAAAAGTGTAAAACCAAAGGTAGTGGAAAGGGGATCCTCAATAGTTCATCTTTCAGTACCAATGGTCCATGGCAAGGGCTTGGTAGTGTTAACTATTACTACTCCATCACCATCACCATCCTCACCATCACTACCACCACTGTCACCACCACCATGATGACAACAACCACCACCATCACAATGACAATGACACCTTAACCATTGTTACAGAACAAAAAAGGGATTCATTTGCCTGACACCACAAAAGCCAAGCTCATGAGGCAGATGTTGGTGAAAAAGGAAAGAGATTTTATTCAGGTGCTACATGATCTGAGAGAATCAGGAACTTCTGTCCCAAAGCTCCCCTCCTCAGCAAAACCATGGTAAAGGTCCAACTGTTTTCAGCAAGACCAAAACAAAAGCCAGTGTCCAGGGTTCCTGCTCCACTTTAGAGTGCAGTCCTTTGGAACTTGCAGGTGGCTGCTAAGTAGTCCAGATAGCTTAGCTTGTTCCTGGCTGCTGTCCATTTTAGGCTCCCTCCTGGAGGTCATGTGTGGAGCCAGATGCATAGTTGCTAGGCCTGCAAGCCTGCATGAATACTCCAGCAAGTGCATCACCTGGTTGGCAATTGAACAAGAGAAGTTTCCTCCTGGATACTAAGGCCACGTGGCCCATGGAGAAAACAGACGAATGCATCATGCGAAAGTGCAGGTCATGAGTAAGCCAACCACAAGATGAGAGTGTTTCTTTGTTTCCCTGGGACATATATTAGTTTCGGGGTGTGGGGTAGACCAAGAAGTTTCTCATGCTTCCCAACCAGTTGGTCCCAATTGGTCCACCTCCCAACCAATCTCTTCTTTCCCCAGGCTAGACTGGCCTCTTGGTCCAGCACCTCTCCTTGCCACCATTTTGACTTTTATGGTGCATGTGCTTGCCTTCCTAGGTCCTACACCCAAACTGGTTCTAGAAAGTGGGATGAGGGCTTTTCCTTCTATCCAATTATCTTGCTAGCCTTGCACACACTCAGTGTACGAACCTCCCCGTGCCACCATCTTGTCCAATGCGAGAGACTGTCCTGGCACTCTGTCCACTCTGTGTCTCCCATGCCCTAGTCCCTACATGCAGTGAGTTTCCCGCACTCAGGGCCAACTGACAGAGTGACTGAACCAAACTAGAAACTGCACACAGCCTCTCAGTTAGCACTAATGGCAGTCTCAGTGGGAGCAGCGGGGCATCTGCAGTCAGGGGTAGGGTGTCTCGAATGCCCTCAGTTCTCTGGGCAACGCAGCATCATCCAGAGAAATCCAACCTTGCTCTGCGCTTCAAAACTCAGTGTCCTCACTATGACCCTGGGTGGATCGTCAGGGGCCTCCAACCTCTAGGCCATAGGCCGGTACCAGTTTGTGACCTGTTAGGAACCAGGCCACACAGCAGGAGGTGAGCTCGAATGTATTGCACTTGAATCATCCCCAGTCCAAGGGAAAAATGTCTTCCATGAAACCAGTTGCTGGTGCCAAAAGGGTTGGGGACCGCTGGTTCATGAAGGCATTCTTTGACAGGCTGCTTGCCCCTAGTACTCAAACCTCTGCCTACCAGTAGCACTCTTGCCACCACCCTATGTAGTTAGAGATATCTATTTTTTTTAATATGCAAATATATGCTACAACTAGATTAGTAAACTGCTATCTGGTATAGAAACCTAGAATTGCTGTAAGAAAGAATGATTTGTATTTGATATTAATTTTATGGTCCATAAATTGTTTTTTATCTGCTTAAGCAGTATTTGAAGACAGAGTGTCCTTCTGTGTGGACTGAAAATATCCTCTGGAGTTTTGTTTGCATTATCAATTTATTTAGCACACTCTTTCTGCTTGGCAGCCACCCCCACTCCCCAGGCCCCGTCCTTTTAATTAACAACCTGTCACTGTATTTCAGTGTTTCTGTTGAGGCACACCAACTAAGCCATGAAGAGTCAAAACATATCACTTCACATAAAAACAACATTTGCTAAACTTCTCATACAATTGGGCTGGTCAGATGAACTGCTTCTTGGTGACTAGAAGTTGAACCTAGGTGAGCTTATGTGAAAGACTGGGCATCAAGGTGTGCAGAGGGTGGGAATGGCAAGGGGTGAAAGTAGCAAGGCTGAGTTATGGACCAAAGGCTGATATCTGGCCACTTATTTTACACCACCTCTTTTGTGCCTTAAAGCCCCAGTGCCTTATAGCTGACACCTGACAGATGTAAATTTTGCATAGGTCCATTCGTGTGTTCAGTCAACACACAATGATGAACTTCTAACATATGCCCAGTATGGTTCCATGCTCTAGGAATATGGCAATTAGCAAGGCATCTGCCCTAATGATGCTTACATGCTGGCAGAGGAGAAAAACAAATAAATAAATTGTTCAATATAAGTCAGGTTTGATAAGTGTCAATAAGAGGAATGAAGCAGGATTTGAACATAATAGTAGATGGTGGCATATATGTGCATGAGTGTGTATGTGTGTTCCTACTGGGTAATTCAGTTTGCTTCATCAAGGAAGGCTGCTCAGGAGAGACTACATATGAACAGTCAGACCTGAATGAAATGAGGAATGAGTCATGTGAGTGTCCCTGAGCTAAAATGAAACCACATGTCACCATTATTATGAACTGACCTAAGTCAATTTGGTCATGGTACATGCTATTAGGTTCTTGACAGTTGAGGATAGCTATTGAAAGGAAATTGAGGTAAATAAGTGTGAACTACTCCCCTACAACTCTCCTCCAAATTTGTAAAGAATGCAAATCTCCTATCAAACTCAACAATTCATACAGAAAATTATTGTACTAAGCAGTTTTTTATTATCAGGTTCAAAATTATAGTATATACAGATTGGTAAACTCAGTGGAGACGTGAAACTCTGTCCTTTTAGGACCTCTGAGTGAGAGGGCCACTTTAAGTAGAGGCACAGCATATTGAAGACAGGGTTCTGTTGCACTGAAACTCAGCAACAGGAGAACAGAGTGCTTCCCAACCAGTACACAAGACAGTGGGCTGCACCAGATCAAGCCTCAGCATCCATCCTTATGGGTACACATTTGTGATGGTTAATTTTATGTTTCAGCTTGGCTAGGTTATAGTGCCCAGCTGCTTGGTCAAACACTAAGGTGTTACTGTTACTGTGAAAGCATTTTTAGATATGATTAGCACTTAAATTAGTAAACTTTAATAAAGCAAATAACTCTCCATAATGTGGGTGGGCCTCATCCAATCAGTTGAAGGCCTTAAGAGCAAAGACTTAGATATCTTAAAGAAGAAGGAATTCAGACTCCAGATTGCAACATAGAGTTTTGTCCTGAGTTTCCAGCCTTTTGAATCATGAACTGACTCAAGAGTTGCAATAAGAATCTTACTTGAATTACCAGAATGCCCTTCAGATGTTGGAGTTACTACCCACCACAATCACACGAGCCAATTTCTTAAAATCTCTCTCTCCCTCTCTCCCTCCGTCCCTCATTCCCTCCTTCCTTCCGTATTGGTTCTGTTTCTGTAGGGAACCCTAACTCATACAGCTTTTAGTAGTGGGAAATAGAGTGCACCTGTATCAAATACCTAAAAATGTGGAAGTATCTTTGGAATTGGGTAAGAATAGGGGACAGACAAGTTTAAAGTGCATGATAGAAAAAGCCTGGATTGCCTAGAAGAGATTTTTGGAAGAAATATGAATGTTGAAGGAGATTCTGGTGAGAGCGCAGAAAGAAAAGAGCTGTGGAGAAAGTTCTCTATTGTCTTAGAGAGTACATCTGTTAACATAAACAGAATGTGCTAGAAATATGAGTGTTAATGGTACTTTGTGTGAGGTTTCAGATATTGAGACAGATGCAGTCAGGCATAGAGACCAGATGATGCAAAGAAACACAGGGAGAAGAGCCACCTATAAGCCAAGGGGGGAAGCTCAGGACAGATGCTTCCCTCACAGCCCTCAGAAGGAGCCAACTCTGCCAACATCTTGATTTTGGACTTCTAGCTTCCAGAACTATGTAACAATACATGTCTACTGTTGAAGCCACCCAGTCTGTGCTGCTTTGTTCCGGCAGCCTCAGCACACTGAAACAGTGCTATAAGCCTCATGGTTTCTTACGCCCTGTTTGCCACCAGTAGAGTTTTCCAGGAGCAGATGCTGAGACAATATGTGGCATGCAAAATGTTTGTTAGGGATCAAACCATTAAAAGGAAGAGGAAGGAACCATCACCAGAAATGAATGCAAATGACAGGAAGCCAGTTAACATATATGACTTGCTAGATCAGCTTTTTAAGAAAGCTAAAAATAATTGAATGAATATCAGGAAAAGTATAGATGATCTTTCCATTTCATTTATACCTATTACACTTGATTTCCCTTTCTGGTTTATAAAGTATATGACATAATTAGGGGGTTATTTATTTACAGATGGATGGAGCTTTATAATCTATAATTTGAAGAGAATTTTAATGCTAATAACAATATATTATAAATGTTAGTAAGTTAGTAATACTATTTGGTTAGAAGAATTTAAGTTCAACAAAATTTAAGGTAAATTTTTTTTAAAGGAGTGGTAAGGAGTCAAGATTGGGTGGAGGGAAAAGCTGAGTGATAATACAATTTCAAGGAGGCCTCAAGCAACACAGTGTTGAGCCCTGGGCTGAATATTGCCCATCAGGATTGTCTCGCATTGGGTCAGAATGACTGGGACTTTATCTCCACCTGGCTCAGTCACTGGACAAAGGCTGCCTCAGGAAGGGTGGCCTCTGACAAGGAGTCTCTGCAACTGAAGCCAACCCTGAAGAAATGGGTGAATGGAGGTTTCTGCTGACTGCAGGTGGGCAGCAAGCCCTTCCTTGAAGGGAGAACCTGTCTACACATCTCGTGTCTACTGTGCTGCTCATGGAACAGAGACTAGTACAGAACTAAAATATTTCATCTAATCTGTGCATCTTGAGTACTTTTAACTTCATCAAGAGGAGTCTATTTCTAATATTCATCGTACTTATTAACAATGAACTAAATTTAACAATTAAAATTCATTTCTGACATTCAGATGCTAATTAACAAAGCCTCAGGTATTCAGTGAGACATGAATCACAGAAGCTCTTGAATTGCTGCCTCTAGAGTATGGCTTTTCTGATAAAATACTAGCTGACTACCTTGGAGGCAAATTTTCCATCAAAGGGCTGATGGCCCTTGGAGTAAAAGCTAAAGCCTAAGCAAAAGAATGCATATATAATATGACTAACTGCTTACTGAAGTATTTTAAAGTAAGTCACAGACATCCCCACAACTTTCACTTAGATATGCTTTTCCTTGGGTCTTTGACACCTACTTTCTCATCTTGCCCAATCAAACAGTCTTAGGGATTATTTGGTTGCAAAGAACAGACCCTACTGGAATTAGTTTGGGTTTAATGGTGGCTACTGTCAGGATAAAAGGATTTGACAGGTAACTCCCAGACACTGAGATCAGCAGTGAAGCCTCTTTGGACCACTCAGAATGGATCCAGGTTGTTGGAATCCCAGATTTTTCCTGCTTCTCCTGGGCCCCTGGCCCTTCTCTCTCCTTTCCTCTGTGTGCCTGCTTCTATCTCCTGCTTCTCTCTGCCTTTCCACTTACTCAACGGCACACTTCCCCAGTCTTGACTCTATGTAACTACCATCATTTTACCATCTTCATTTCTCAAGTCAATGTGTTGAGAGAGAAAAAAAGGAAGAGAAGATATAACTGGCACAACCTTGCTTATGGCCTGGGGTCCCTTGAGTTAGTTGATCACTGTGGTTCAGTCGTCTGTGGCCAGGTGTATGTATGGTATGAGCAGGGTAAATGAGGCTCCTCTTTCGGGGCTCATTGGAAGACAAATGCCCCAAGAAGAGAGGGAATAAGGGGACGCTCTGACCATCGTCTCTGACATGCCCACCTCAATGCTGATTACTGGTAGTGCAGTATCTTGCCAGAAAATCCTCTCACGTGCACACTCCTGTATATGTTTATGTGTATACGTACTCACACACACATACACCATGTGTAGTGGATTAAGCCAATCCAAGAATTACTGCCATGTATTCAAATTATAATATTCAAACATACACATAATGTGTCTTCCTTGATTTGTTCCGTAAAGAAATGTCTTGTTATCTTTCTCTGAAACCTCATCTGCTACAGCTATCACCTTCTCAGTTGTAACCTAGGGAAATCTGAATTGACTCTTCCTCGCTGATGGCTACCTCTACAAACTTTGGGTGCCATCCCCATGGATAGAATGGCACAGTTTCTTCCTCACAGATTACACACTGTGAAAAGTTGGGAGTCAAGTAGCTCATGACCAAGTCTATTCTAGAGTAGACTCTCCAAGGAAACTCTGGCCTTTGTCTCAACTCTAACAACTAGACCTCAGCATAAGCTATCAACTCAGGGATTTGATTTATAAAAGCAGAGCTGTTCATTATCCTGGGTACATAGAAACCTCAGATTGTTCTCAGGGTTTTCTTTCATGCTTGTTGCATCATTTGGAATTGCCCAGGGACACTGGTGTGTCAACTAATCTTATCAGCTAGTCATTCTTAAGCAAGCATAGCAATGAATGGAGGAGAGCCTTGTGTACAGCTTCCTGGAGCCACTCGCCTCTGTCTAGGGAGAGACAGGGCAGCCCCTGACCAGGCTCAGTAGGCTCTCTCATTCCCCATGTCCTTTTCCCTGTGCCTCATATCCCTTTAACAGGTGCAGAGCCTTTTCCTTGGTCAGAGGAAATGCAGAAAAAGTGGAGACAGCTCAGGTAGAAACAACCCTGACAAATTGGTTCCTTTCCAGGCCCCCTTTGTTAAGGGTGAGAATAGGGGATATTTGAGTAAAACCCTATATTTATCTATTTCCCCTTCACCATCAAGTTCATATGCCTGGAGACTTCCATAAATAATTACATGTGTTTGTGTTTGTTAGAATATTCTCTCCTCAAAAGCCTCTTTGAGACTTGTCCAAATATGAGGGCACTGAATAAAAACTTTCTTCTTTTCAATATTACCTCAACCTAGCTGCTCAGGCAAGTATTCTCAAGGTGCCAAAGGGTCCAGACCTGTGTGGTTAGGCCAATAGTACTTCCCTTTGCCATGTAGCTCATGAGAACTTCACCAGTGATAGGGCAGGGTCACAGGGCTCTCTCCAACCAGGTGTCTGTCTAGGTCTGTGGGCAACTCCACATGCCCACTTTTCCGTGGAGCCCCTCACTTGAAATGGAGTCCCATGGCTCTCACATCAGCCATTGCCCTTAGTTGTTGCCTTGCTGCCAAGGCCCTGGATTGGCTAGCTCAGACATCTGTCTTCACAGCCTTCCTTCCCAGGCTTTTACCTAGAGATCCACAGGGGTTGGGGCTCTTCTTATCTCCTCAAATGTTTTTTGTGGGCAAAAAAGCCCACAAAACATTCATTCACCTATCCCCTTTTCCCACAGTCAATCTGGATGCTTGATTGGCAAGTGCTAATGGCCCTTTAGGATGATTCCTAATTTTAAAACACCAAAGAACCTGTCCCCTCTCTCTGAGAGGCAGGAGCACCCAGACCCCAGAAGCTCCTTCCATTCCTTCTGAAGAAACAGCTCCTTGTCACCTGCCTGCTCAGTGATTGACAGTGGGAGTTGGTATAGCTGCAAACAACAAACAAACTAAGGAAAGAACAAATCAAAACCAAATCAGGTTTAATTCTCAGTTCTGTAGGTTCTTTTCCTACAGCCCTCCTATGTAAAAACACCTTATCCAGTTACATTTCTTTCCAAAGAATACAAGAGTAGGAATAAAAGAGAAGAGGTGATAGGAGAGGGGGCACATTTCTATTTAAAAGGACATATGTTTTGTACAGTCCAGTGATCGGGGACAGTGGGACTACCACTGTAGCGGATCCCAGTGGTAGGAACCCAGACTCTGGAGCCCAGTTGTCCAGGTTTGAATTCTGGCTCTATCACTAGATTTGTAACCTTGGGTTAGTTATGAACTTTTCTATACCTTAGTGCACTGAGAAAATTCCAGTAACTATTAATAACTGTCTCATACTGTTGTTATGAGGTCTAAACAAGTTAATAAATATTCAGAATGTAAAAAACTGTCTGGCCCATAGAAGGATTGGATAAAATACTTGCTCTGTTATTATGGGTGGCTACAATACAGTATTTCTGTTTCTGTCACTATCAACTTGATCACCACAGTTTATAAATGGGGTGCAAGTCTAAATTATAGTTTATTTGTAATGAATACTTGGCTACTTCCAAAAAAAGGTTTAAATTGGCTGAACAAATACAGTGACTGGAAAATTCATCATTGAAGGTCTTGTTTATAGTTCTTTTGTAAAGGATAATAATTTTTTTATATTTTATTTATTTATTGTTAGAGAGAGGGGAAGGGAAGGAGAAAGAGAGGGAGAGAAACATCAGTGTGTGGTTGCCTCCCACATGATCCCCACTGGGGACCTGGTCTGCAACCCAGGCATGCGTCCCAACTAGGAATCAAACCTCTTGGTTCACAGCCCATACTCAATCCACTGAGCTACACCAGCCAAGGCAGATAATAATTTTTGACTAGAGGGAAAAACTGTCTTCCTTTTTGTTTGTTTATGGTGGTGGGGTAGTGGAAAGCCTCCTCACCCTTAAAAGGATAGACTTCAATAAAGTAATGGGAATGAGCAATGCTTAATAACTCTGGTGGAGTGCAAGGATACTGTTCTGAGCAGCTATGATGTGCCAGGACTAGACACTACACAGATGACCACTTTGATTCTCAAAATCATCTCTGTAATGGAGAAGGCACTGTTATTCCCACATTACAGATGGGGAAGCAATGTAAGAGGGTTTAGGTAACCTGCCCAGTTCACAAAACAGGTAAGTTCAAGGCAAAGTCCAAGACCAAAAACTTTCTGCTCTACCCATATTCTACCAAAGACTCTCTGCTCTACACATGGCTCAGTGGATTGAGAGCCACCTCTTGATTGGACAAAACAGTTAGCTTTTCCAGATGAGGAAAAATTAGAGGAACTGGTACTTTCTGGATCCTCACATCTGGATGGAGAAGGATAGGTCCCTTGCCTGGGTAACTGGCAATATAAGTTTGTGCAGTAATCATTATAAGGGTACTCAACAGCATGAAAAATACATAAAAAAGACATAAAAAAGGACCAGTCAGAGATAAAGAATGCAATATCTGAAATAAATAATACACTGGAAGGAATAAACAGTAGGTTAGACGAAGCAGAGGACTGAATTAGTTACTAGAAGACAAGCAGAAAAAGTATGCAGGCAGAACAGCAAAAAGAAAAAAAGAATTTATTTTAAAAAATGAGTAGGGCTTAAACAACACTTTAGATAACATGTAGCATAACAACATCTGTATCAGGTGAATACCAGAAGGAGAAGAGAGTGAGCAAGGGATTGAGAACCTACCTGAAAAAATAATGACTGAAAACTTCCCTAATCTGGTGAAGAAAAAAGACACATGAGTCCAGGAATCTCAGAGGATCCAAAAAAAGTTGGACTCAAAAAGGCCTACACTGAGACACATCATAATTAAAATGACAAGGCTTAAAGACAAGGAGAGAATCTTAAAAGCTGCAAGAAAAAAGCAGGTAGTTACATACAAAGGAGCACAAATTAGACTCATATATGACTTCTCAACAGAAAAATATCAGGCCAGAAAGAGTAACATGAAGTATTCAAGATGATGAAAAGCAAGGACTTACAACCAAGGCTACTTTACACAGCAAGGTTATCATTTAAAATTGAAGGAGAAATAAGGAACATCCCAGACAACAAAAAGCTAAAGGAGTTTGTTACCACCAAACTAGTACTGCAATACATGTTAAAGGGCTTGCTAGAAGAAGAGGAAGAAGGAGAATAATACTAATGATGATGATAATAATAGTAATACAGGAAAATAGTTTAACAATAAAATGACACTAAATACATATCTATCAATAATCACCTTAAACATAAAGGACTTAAATGCTCCAACCAAGAGACATAGGGTAACCGAATGATAGGAAAACCTGTGTTTCTAAAAGACCCATCTCAGATTGAAAGACATATATAGGCTAAAAGTAAAGGGATGGAAAAATATATTTCATGCAAATGGAAAGGTAAAAAAGCTGGAGTAGCAGTTCTTATAAGTTATATCCAACAAAATAGACTTTAAAACCAAGGTATGGTAAGAGACAAAGAAGGACACTACATAATGATAAAGGGAACAATTCAACAAGAGGATATAACCCCAATAAACATTTACACTCCCAACATAGGAGCACCTAAATATGTGAAGCAAATTTTGATGGACACTAAGGGAGAGATTGAAAGAAATACAGTCATAGATTTTTAACACCCCATTGACTTCAATGGATAGATCTGGGCAGAAAATCAACAAGGAGACAGCAGCCTTAAATGACACACTAGATCGAATGAACTTAATTGATATCTTTAGAGTATTTCATCCCATAGCAGCAGAATATACATACTTTTCAAGTGTACATGGAACATTTTTTATAATAGACCACATGTTAGGGCACAAAACAAGTCTTAATAAGTTCAAGAAGATTGAAATCATAGAACCACAGAAATGGAGATCACATGGAAGGTTATCAACAGGGGAGTGGGAGGGGGAGAGAGGGGGAAAAGGTACAGAGAATAAGTAGCATAGATGGTAGGTAGAAAATAGACAGGGAGAGGGTAAGAATAGTGTGAGAAAAGTAGAAGCCAAAGAGTTTATATGTTTGACACATGGACATGAACTAAAGGGAGGCAATGTGGGTAGGAGGAGGTGTGCAGAGTGGAGGGGAGTGAAGAGGACGAAATGGGACAACTGTAATAGCATAATCAATAAAATATATTTAAAAAATAAAATAAATAGGAAAAGGAGGAAATTAATGCTAGCTCATTATAAAGTTAAGTCAACAATGGATTAAGTTTTTAAATATTTACCTCCATGAATACCATTTCTGAGTCTCATGATAGCATATCTTGCACTTGCCTTAAAAAATATAAGTCCAGCCCTGGCTGGTGTGGCTCAGTGGATTGAATGCCAGCCTACAAACAAGAGTCCTGATTCCCAGTCAGGGCATATGCCTGTGTTTTGGGCAAGACCCCCAGTAAGGGGTGCATAAGAGGCAACCACACATTGATGTTTCCTTCTCTTTCTCCCTCCTTTCCCCTCTCTAAAAATAAATAAATAAAATTTTAATAAATAAATAAATAAATAAATATATATATATATATATATATAAAAGATTGAAATCATATCAATCATCTTCTCTGACCATAGTGCTATGAAACTAGAAGTCAATCACAAGAACACTGGAAAACATGCAAAGACATGGAAGCTAAATAACAAGTTCTTAAACAATGAATGGGTGAACAACAAGATCAAGGAAGAAATCAAAAGATATCTTGAAACAAATGAAAATGAGAACAGAACACAACAATCCAAAGTCTGTGGGACACAGGGAAAGCAATTCTAGGAAGGAAATTCATAGCATTTCCTATCTAAAGGAACACAGGCCTATCTAAAACAAAAACAAAAACAAAAAACTAGGAAAAAGTTCAAATAAACAATCAAACTTCACCCTTAAAGGAACTTGAAAAAGAACAGCAAACAAAGTCCAAAGTGAGTAGAAGGAAGGGAAGAATAAAGATCAGAACAGAAAAATAAAATAGACTCTAAAAAACATAGAAAAGATCAATAAATCCCAGAGCTTGTTCTTTGAAAATATAAAGAAGATTAACAAAACTTCAACCAGACTCATCAAGAAAAAAAAGAGGCCCCAAATAAATAAAATCAGAAATGAATGAGAAATAACAACGGACACCAAAGAAATACAAAAGATTGTAAGAAAATATTATGAACAACTATATGGCAACAAACTGTACAACCTGAATGAAATGGATAAATTCCCAGAAATATAAAATCATCCAAAAATAAGTCAGGAATAATCAGATAGGCAGATTACACCTAGTGAAATTGAAGCAGTAACCAAAAAACTCCCAACAAACAAAAGCCCTGGACCAGATGACTTCACAGAGGATTTTACCAAACATTCTGGGAAGAACTAACACATCTTCTTCTCAAACTATTTCATGAAATTCAAGAGGTGGGAAGGCTCCCAAACTCATTTTATGAGGCCAGCATTATCCTAATTCCAAACCCAGATAAAACCACTACAAAAAAAGAAAATTATAGGTCAACATCCTGATGAACATAGGTACTAAAATACTTAACAAAATATTAGCAAACCAAATAAAGCAGTGCATCAAAAAGATCATACACCACGATCAAGTGGGACTTATTCTGGGAATGCAAGTTTGGTACAACATTCACAAATCAATGACTGTGATTCACTACATTAAAGAAATGAAGGATAAAAGCCACTTGATCATATCAATAGATGCAGGAAAAGCATTTGGTAATATCCAGCACCCATTTATGATCAAGACTCTCAGCAAAGTGGGATTAGAGGGAACATACCAAAACATAATAAAAGCCATATATGACAAATGCACTGTCAGCATAATACTCAACAGGCAAAAACTACAACCATTCCCCATTAAGATTAGGAACAACACAGGGATATCCACTTTTACCTCTCTTATGCAACATAGTACTGGAAGATTTAGCTATAGCAATCAGACAAGAAGAAGAAATAAAAGGCATCCAAATCAGAAAAGAAGATGAAAATTGTTATTATTTGCAAATGATATGATACTGTACATAGAGAACCCCAGAGATTCCACCAAGAAACTACTAGAACTGATAAATAAATTATGCAAAGTAGCAGAATACAAAATTAATATCCAGAAATCAGTTGCATTTTTATATGCCAATAATGAACTTATAGAAAGGGCTATTAAGAAAACAATGGCACCTAAAATAAAAACAAAAGCAAACTAAGCAAACAACTAGAATAGGAACAGAATCACAGAAATGGACATCACATGGAGGGTTAGCAACAGGGGAGTGGGAAGAGGAGACAGGGAAAAGGTACAGAGAATAAATATCATAGATGGTAGGTAGACAATAGACAGGGGGAGGGCAAGAATAGTATGGGAAATGTAGAAGCTATAGAACTTATGACACATGGACGTGAACTAAAGGGGAGAATGTGGGTGGGAGAGGGTGGGCAGGGTAGAAGGGAATGAAGGGGGGTAATGGGACAACTGTAATAGCATAATCAATAAAATATATTTTTTTTAAATGAGGGGACTAGGTAAATAATACATGGCTCATCCATACAAGGAACTGCTATGCAGTTATGAATAAGAATGAGGTTACTCTACATGCACTGATATGGTAGAATTTGTAAAATATATTAAGACAAGAAAAGCTAGGTAAAGTACAGAGTAGATAATATGCTTCCATTTGCACTAAAGCAAAGACTGTGGAGATGGTTATATGTTTGTATATGTACTGATTTATCTCTATAAAAATCATAAGACTCTGACAATAATGACTGCCTCACCCTGACTGGTGCAGCTCAGTTTGGCATTGTCCCACAAAGCTAAAGGTTGCCGGTTTGATTGCTGGTCAGGGTATATGCCTGGGTTAAGGGTTCAGTCCCAAGTTGGGAGTGTGTACAAGAGGCAACCAATCAATGCTTCTCTCCCTCTCTTTGTCCTTCCCTTCCCCTCTCTAAAAATAAATAAATAAAATGTTTAAAAAGTAATGATTTTCTCTGAGGAGGGAAATAGCTTTTGGAGAACAAGAGTGAGCAGGAAGTATTACTTTTCATTGATTACTTTCTTGAACACTTGGAATTTTGTATTGTGTGCATATATTACCTCTCCAAAAAATAGGGTTTTTTTCTTCTTAAAAATTGATTATGGGATATCAGCTAGTAGAATACCATGGGGTGAGCCATGCTTTTTCATAGATCTACACGGTTTAGTCCCTTTTCCTGGAAGACCTTTACCCCTCATTTCTCCATTGCACTCCTGCCCTTGGAAACCTCTCCAGCAGCCCTACTCCCAGTTTGAATTTGAATCTATTCCCCAACTCTGCCATGCTTCGACAGCCCCATGTGTGCCTCAATCAGAGCACTTGGCCCACCTGATTGTAATGGTGGGCTTTCCATTTTGTCTCTGGATTAAGTTTGAACTCCTTGATGGGAGAATACCATATTAGACCTTACAGTCCTAGTGCCCAACAAAGTGCCTGACACACATAGGAGACTTCTACAGGAGGCATGGCTGATGGAAGGGATGGAAGGAATGGTGCTTCTAGAGTGTCAGTTCCTTGTGAGCAGGGATTTTTTTCTGTTTTATTCTGTGATATACCTTAGCATGCACAACAGGGCTTGGCACACAGTAGATATTCAGTGTTTGTTAAGTGAATACATGAATGCTCCCTGCAGGGAGAAGGGGGAAATGAGCAGCTGCAGTGAAGATGTTTGAACAAGGTGGTGAAGAGGTAAAGTAGGAGGAGGCCTACAGCTTGGGGAAGGGCCTTTAAGAAGGCCAACAAAGGACACTAGGGAAGGAGCCGGCTTCAAATCAAAGTTAAATATTTGCCCACAAGAATGGTTTAGTAGCTGCTGCCACCAAAACCAAGATGGCGGCAAGATTCCTTGCCTTCCTCAAGAAATGTCTGGGCCAGTGAGCCAGTGCTGGTCGTGTCTTGCATTATCAAGGGCCTCAGTATAATTCTGCACCCATTCAACCCCTACACCAATCACTACATCGTGATCAACCAGGCCACACCCTACAGCTATCCAGTGCCCTCTGCTGATGGGAATGTGCCCACATGCCAGTTGCCTTAGGGTTTCCAATGCCCATGCTTGGAGTAGCTAAAGAAACTGTGAGCCCTTCTGTTGACAGTGAGGAGACCCTCTCCCCTGGTGTCTCCAGTAAATATATGAAAACAACCCTCCTAAAAATGCTCTGGAAGAGTTTCCATATGACCCAGCAATTATACTCCTAAGTATTTATCCAAAAGAAATAAAAACATCTGTCCATGCAAAAACTGGTATAGGAATGTTCATAGCAGCATTATTCATAATAGCCAAAGAATAGATAAAACTCATATGTCTATTAGTGATGAATGGACAAATTAAATGTGGGATATCCATGCAAAGGAATAACATTATTCAGCAATAAAATTAAATGAAGTACCGATATGTGCTACAATGTGGTTGAACCTTGAAAACATTATGCTAAGTGAAAGAATTCAATCACATATTGTATGATTCAATTTATATGAAATATCCAATATAGGGAAACATATAGAGATAAAAAATAGTTTAGTGTTTGCCAGGAGGTGTGGGAGGGAGTTGAAGGAAAACGGGGAGTGACTCCTAAGAGGTGTGGTGTGATGAAAATGTCCTAAAATTGATTATGACAATGGTTGTACAACTCTGTGAATATACTTAAAAAACCCCACTGAACTGTACTCTTTAAGCAGGTGCATTGTAAGATATGTGTATTATATCTCAATAAAACTTTTATTAAAAATAAGAATGATTTGGCCTGGTACATGTGGCCCAGTTGGTTGGGCGTCATCTTACAAACCAAAAGGTCACTGGTTCAAATTCTGGTCAGGGCACATACCTGGTTGTGTGTTTAGTCCCCAGTCTGGATGTGTGCAAGAAGTAACCAATTGATGTTTCACTCTCACATCAGTGTTTCTCTCCATCTCTCTTTCCCTCCTGTCCCCTCTCTCTAGAATCAACAAAAGAAAAAAAATTAAATAAGAATGATCTGATCAGAATCATCTGATAAGAATGATCAGTTTACTGGAGGTGTTAACTGGGCTTGGGCCCACGCCAACCATCATCTTAGGAGTCAGATGGGACTAAGGCCCAGGAAAGTTCTGTGTATACACTTCTCTAGCCCTAAAGCCAGGAAATGGGTCCTATTAGTGGGTCCTAACAGCTGTAGGGTAGCAGAATATGTCACCCCAAAATATTACTGTAGTTTAAGACATGCCACTCCAGGATATGCCACTTTGGTATAAAGATAATTTTGAACTCAGGGCACTTGAAAAATAGCAAATGCAAGGAAAGGCTTTCTCTGAATTTCTTCCTCGCCTAAAAACAGATCCTCAAAAAGAACTTCTCTGCCTGAGAATTTCCTCAACCAGAGGATACTCACTCTTACGATAGGAAAGGAGATTAGTAGTGGACACCACATCCAGACAAACATTGTCACAAACCATCATACCTCCATCTATTCTGCTAAGGGCCCATTCTCTTTTATAAATGTCATTTACCCTTTCCTTAGGTCATTTACCCTTTCCTTAGATCATTTACAAAGCCCTACCTCTTTCCCTATTAAGTTGGTATTTAAGCCTGAATTCTAAGCAACTTCAGGGTTACTAATTTTTCTCTGGGTCTCTCCCATGTTTATATGAGGCATACATATTAATAAACTCCTATTTGTTTTTCTCTTATAAATCTGTCTTTTAGGACACAGGTTTTAGTGCTGGGAACTGAGAAGGGTAGAGGGCACTACAGGGCTTGGCTTCCAAGCAGACCCTCCCATGATCCTCAGGGAGAGTCAGGCAGTGAGTCTTCCTGGGGTTCTGGAACTGAGGAGGTCTGTGGAACTCTATTTCCTTCCCCATAAGAGCCAAGGAATTCTCCTTGGATGGGTGTTGGGGGCAAGGGAGAGAATGGCACAGGGCAAGGGAATATACAGTAAATCTATTAATATATTTTTTGAGCACTGGCTATGCATCTGGCATGGTGTTACACATGAAGCATTTGGGAAACAAAGAAGTGTAAGGGCTCCACTGGCCTGGAAAAGCTTGCTGACAATAAGGTGTGAGAGAACTGTGGGAGTCAGGTGCCAGCACGGTGGCCCACAAGAAAGACACGGGAGGGGGCGTATCTCCATTCCTTCGCAAGTTTCCTACCATAGTGGGGAATGTGGGCCTGACCCAGCGTGTTCTCTTCCTAAGGGGGGCTGTGGTGCGGGAATGCTTGAATGGTGGAGTCTAGGTGCTGTATCCTAGGGTTTGGGTCCCTGAAGAACATTGTTCCAGCACTGCACTAATGGGAACCATGGACAAAGATATAAAGGTGTCCCCACAGATATAAAGGTGACCAGGCTCACTGGCCAGCCCCTCAGTGCTCACAGAACTGCTAAGGAAGCTTAATTTAATTCACAGCAGCACTTCTAATTTTCACCTATAATATTTCAGGTACTTTATAGATTATGTAAGGGTTTGTAGGCTGTGAACAATCTATCCATAGGAAGTGTGCTCCAAGTTCTAAGTCAATGAATGTTTGGAATACAACTCCTTTCATTTAGACACTTGCAAAAGCAAGAATTCAAGAAAGTCCCTTTAAATACTTTAAGGGCTTGAACCACTGCTGGGCCAGATGTGATGTGGCAGAAGGCTTCCCAGTTCTTTCATGTAAAGCTGGAGGGGTGTCTGCCCCAAAGGTTCCAGCTCTGCCTTTGTGCCCCTCTTTTCTTTTCACCCAGGTAGGACCCTGGTAGAAGCAGGAGGATGCAGGATGCCAGAAGCCAGAAACAAGAGGGCAAGGGTCTTCAGGGTCGCATTCAGCCTCTGTGTGGCTCAGGCTCAGCGGGTCCTTGGTGCTGGGATCACATGCTTTCAGAAGGAGATGGGAGCTGACCAGTGCACAATAGCACATCATAATGGCAGAAACAACCTCAGGGCTGCACACAGAAGCTGTAATTACGGAGAAGATCCCACAACAAATTCTGGACTGTGGTCCTTTTGATCCTTGGACCAGGGGAGGAAAGGAAGGGAAGACCATCCTGACTTGGTGAACACAGGGCAACACGAAGAATGCTGTGTAGTCAGGCTGAAAATTAAACAGATGTGAGTTTCTTTAATTCAAAGTTTTAATTATTCTGATGGTTTCTATACCTTCATCTGAACCATCACTTCAGCTTTAATTATGAATAATGAAATGGATTATTTACAGTAACTAAGATGACAGGAAAAACTGAAAGGTGAGAAATTGGTAACTTGGCAACTGGTTATTCATCTTCATTTTCAGCCCGTATTTATTAAGTACCTCCTATGTTTCAGCCTTTACCACAGTCCTATAGATGTTCTATTAGGGAAAAAAACAGTATCACTATAGCCCATACTATGGGCCAGCTTCTTTCACTTCATTATCTCATGTACTGCTCTCAATAATACTCCGTGGCAGGTATTATTCTGCCTGATTTATAGAAGCACAACTGAGATTCTGAAAGGTTAGATAATTTGCCTAAGGTCACATAGCAAAACCTGTGCTTTTTGCCACCTAACCTACCTCACACAGAAACCTACAGACGGTCGTTCTGAATCATACTTCCTGCTTCTGGCAGGAGAAATCAGCTTTTCCTAAGGTAAAGGTTGCTTGTTATTTTAAGCAGGCAAGACAGTGATCAAAATTGTATGCTTGGGCCCTGGCTGGGTGGCTAAGTTGGTTGGAGTGTGGTCCCGTACACCAAAAGGTTGTGGGTTTGATCCCGGTCAGAGCATATACTAGCTTGTGATTCAACTCCAGGTCAGGGTGCCTCCAGGAGGCAGCCGATCAATGTTTCTCTCTCACATCGATGTTTCTTTCTCTCTGTCTAACAATCAATCAGTAAACAGATTCACAGGTAATGATTTAAAAAATGTACTTTTGGGAAATTAGCCTGACAATTTCCTGTAGGATGCATCAGATGTTACTGAGACAGTCCAGGCCAGAGGCCGGGTGGGGCCTTACCGTGGTGTCAGCAAGACTGGACAAAGGGGCTGCAGGAGGTACTGCAGAGACTACAAGGAGCTGCTGCTAAGGTTTGGATGTGATGGACAAGGAAGGAAGAAAACCTTGTTGCCCTCCATATGGAAAGCAGGGAACACGAAGTCCTAGGTGGCCACTGACTAGTGGCTTGACCTGGGGCTGTCATTCATACTTTCTGAGCCTTAATTTCCCTGTGCCCAGAAGGTGCTATGACTAGCTTATTTAGTAGTCTCAATTTGATGGCATATAGACTGAAACTTTTTAAAAAAAGATTTATTTATTCACTTATTTTTAGAGAGAAGGGAAGAGAAGGAGAGAGGGAGAGAAACATCAATGTATGGTTGCCTCTCATGCACTTCCTACTGGGGGCCTAGCCCACAACATAGGCATGTGCCCCAACTGGGAATCAAACTGGCCACCTTTGGTTCGCAGGCTGGCACTCAGTCCACTGAGCACAACCAGCCAGCACTGAAACTTTTTTTCAGTCATTGTTCTCAACCCACCTCTGTTAATTCTCCCTTAATATCTTGCTTCCTGGTCACTTTTGGTTATTCATGGTCCACCACAGTTTTTAAGGCTTCTATCTGAAACTTGACTTAAATCTCATTTCCTGCCATCCCCCTGCTCTCAGGCTGTTGTGGCAGGGGGAGCTGGGACAGAGATTTTGGACCCTGGGCAAGTGGTGTGGTCTAACTGCAAGAGACCTCTTCCCTCTTTGCCTTGGGGTGGAAGGATGAAGAGGGAGAGAAGTGATAAGCATCTCTCTTAGCTGGCACCCATTGCTGTCTCTCTCCACTGACTGTGGCAGCTCCCTGGCTTGCCCTGACTAACTGGACAGCAGTGACCAAATGCTGGTTCTCTTTGAGGTGCACGTGGTCTTCAGAGCTCCTATAGGGACTCCTGCTGCTCATGCCCTGATGTGAAGGATCTGGCTCAATGCTCCCTACTCTCCTCCTGTCACTGGCCTGAGCTGCTGGGCTCCCCTCCCCCAGCAAGCAGTTCTTGAGTGAAAGGAGCAGGAGAGAGTGTCCAAGTCCAACTTCCTTCCACTGTATCTACTACTATTCTCACTGCGCAGCAGCAAGGGGACAGGCTGCTCCACAGCCATCCTCCCTCTTAGCTGCCATCGTTCCTCTCCCAGTGGAGTCTGGACTCCAGCTTAGCTGTGTTTCACTCGACAGGCCTGGAGCCTGGCATAGGGCTGCACAGGACAGGAAAACATTGGATAGGGCAGCACCTGCCCTGAGGGATGTGCCACATCACTCCCCACTGAGCAGAAGCTCACTACTCCAATAATCTTCCTCCACAGACTCCTCTGAGGGATAGAGTGGCAGCAGCAGTGTGATGGAGGAGTCAAGGCTGCCTTGAGAAGGCATCTAGTCCCAACTCTGAGTCCAACTAATCAATTCAGTCAGCAGAAAATTCCCATTTCCCCACCCCTGCTTCGGAGAAAGGCAAAATGCCTGGCTTATTGAGATCATCATGGGTGACTGTGCTCACGTCCAACTTTTGCTATCATCTTAGTGTCTCTGCTTTTTCTTTACTCTTTGATTTCTCTTTGGGGCTCTTTGTCCACACAGTAGGTGTGAAATTTTAAGATGGTCCCTGAGCAAACCAGGGTTGCTTGGCTGGCCTCTTGGGTACCCTGCAGCCACAGAAGCAAGTAATCAAAGAACAAACAATCCTGTGGTGTTTAGAGTCTCCCTTAGTTACCACCAAGCCTCTGTTTGATTTCTTGAATAGCAACAAAACCAGGAGAAGATGAGTGGCATCTGGAATACACTTTGGGTATAAGGTGGGATTCAGCTCCTGGATAATTTGCTGGAAGTGTGC
Organism: Phyllostomus hastatus; assembly: GCF_019186645.2. Taxonomy (NCBI): domain Eukaryota; kingdom Metazoa; phylum Chordata; class Mammalia; order Chiroptera; family Phyllostomidae; genus Phyllostomus; species Phyllostomus hastatus. Next base: position 47,840,846 of record NW_025334041.1, read on the forward strand.
CCAGAGTTGAACTATGCAGGAAGCAGTCCTTCTTCTGATTCTCCTGAGTGCCATGTCAGGTAGGAACTCGATTTTGCCACCTTGTTTGCTGGAGTTAGTTTGCATGACATTGTTTGATAAAGTCCTGAAAGAGGAAATTGGCTCTGGGAAACCTCGATTAACTGGGGGCTTATCTGTCCTGATGAGTGAGATGATGTAGCAACAGGGAGCCCTGGGAGGCTGGGGGAGGCGTAACCCAGAGAACAGGGGTACCTAAAGGAGCCACGTTTGTACAGGCTTCACTTTCCCTCTGGTGTCAACTGGCCTGAGCTGGAAGTCCTTCCAAGATCCAAAGTTGGGAAAATAATTCTCACAGTAGGGCTTAGTGCTATAGGAGAGGAAATACTTTTCTTTACTCTTCTAGGTCCTTTTAGCTGGTCTATTAATTAAATTGACATAAGACAGATTAACAGTAGAAAAGCAAATTTAATTATGTATATATGGGGGCCCCATAAGAATATGAAACCTACAGGCAGTCAGTCAGCTGAGCCTCACAACTGAGGGGACACAGAAAGGACTTTGGTCTCCAGGCCCTGCTGAGCTCCCCTAGCCCACCACACTTAGCTCACATCCTTTGTAGTTATCTTTGGTGATAGCTTTCTTTCTAGACTGGGCCCTCTATCTAAATTATTTTAGAAAGTTTAGGGGGAGGATTTTCTTTTTAAAAAAGGTATTCCTGAATCTTTTTGGGTCTTCAATGCCTTCAGCTCAAAATAGTCTGTATTGTCAAAGTGGCACATTCTAGGAAGACTTGTTCTGAATCCTTCAGTGTGTATGTTGAGTCAGTCTTTGTGCAGATTCTGGCTTTTCTCTGGAGACTTTTGGGGGCAACTTGAGCTTGGCAAATCATCCTGTAGAAAAACTGAGGTATAGTGGGGCATTTTCTCTTGGGTAGAGAAATTTTCTCTTGGGTAGAGAAAATGCCCTCTGGTGGAAGAGCCAAAGAGTCAGACTAGTTCTTCTTGCACATCTTCTCCCTTATTCAAGAGCTTCAAGAATCTTGGATGATCTTTTTAATGTTGTCAGCTTGAATTATTGAAACTGAACTTTTTAAATTAAATCTTATTTTTGAATAGATAGTATATACATAATGTATGGAATTCAATCATGTTAAATTTATAGATTAGATATAATTTACATCTTTGATGAGTTACTTTAGTGAAACAGAGGAGTGTCTGATACATAGTGAGTCCTTGGTAAATGTTAGCCCTTATTATGTGTGACATTGAGTCTTCCTACCCAAGAACAGAGTTCTAGTTGCTTGTTCAAGTCTTTATTTGTTTTCCTCAGGAGTATTTTAAGATTTCCTTCATATAGATCTAGCACATTCTGATTATGCTTATTTCTAATTCCTTCTTTTGCTTTTTCTTGAATTTGTAAATGGAATTTTTCTTTCCTTGTATCTTTTAACTGATATTACAATGTATGGAAGTCTATTAATAAATTATCTTCTTATTTGTGTTTTTCAGTTGATTCTCATTCATTTTCCAGGTTTGACAATAATAAACATTTGTACTTGTTCTCTTCTATTTTTCTATCTCATTTCTTTTCCTTGTCTAATTCCTGGGTCTGTACTTTCAGATTGCTGTTAAACAATGAGAAGCATGTGCATTCTTGCTTTATTCTCCATTAAGCATGACACTAGCTTTTGGTAAGAAATATTTTATATGTTAAAAATATAGATTTTATTTTTATTTAAGATATTTATTTCTAAATCAAAATGGAATTTTGAATCAAATGCTTTTTCAGGATCTATGGAAATGACCATTTGACTTTCCCCTTTGCCCAGCTAATAGGATAAGTAAATAACTGGATCTCCTAATATCCAACTTTTTTTAATCTTAGGCTTTTAGACTCCCCAGAGGGCAGGAGGAACTGTAAATATGAGGCTGGGCCTTGAGCAGCTCAGAATATCACTTGAAGTAAACATTTGAGGTTCTCCCAGAAACATAGGCTTTTAGGACTATAATCATTTGAGTCAAGAGGTGACATTTATTGTCACCGAGGGGAGAGAGAGGTTGGAAAGAACCCACTGTTTTATACTGAACACTATCATTTAGAATTTTATCATCAGGTGTGTGAAAGGAACTGATCATAAAGATGTGCAAGAAATATTTGAAATTTCTAATAAAACCCATATTCAGATCCCTTCCTCTCCAAAGGACCATGCACTGTACCATGCTTCTGCTCCTACTGGTTAAAGTCTATTTTGGGGGGAAGGTCTGCTGTGATGCAAACTGTTTCTCACCTTTTTCTGTGAGTCTCAGAACCTGACCAAACCTCTACCATCACTCTCAAACATTCAGGTTGCAGAGGATTAGGAGAGGGGGACAGTCATACCAGTACCTACCTTCAGGGTATTAGAAGCAGGTATTACTATAATAATCTCAAATGAAGTAATATTCTCCAGTATCTTCTTTCCTCTCACTAGGTCTAACTCCTATGCATCCTCCAAGGCCCAACTCAAGCCCCACCATGGAGCCTTCCCAGATTGCCCTAGCTCTTGGTAGGCACTCTTTCTACTGCACCTTGGAGCTCCTCTTGCCTGTACTTGGAATTCATGCCAAAGGTTTAGTACAGTGTGTAACACAGAATAAGTGCTCAATGAAAGGGAGCATGAGTTATCATACTATAGTTCATCTGGTATGTTTCTGTCCTGTCTTCTCAACTGGAATGTTAGTTCTGCAATAACAAGTTTCATATCTCTTATTGCTCTATGGTCTCCAAGTGCCACATACATACAGGGTATCCAATAAATGTTGTTTTTGTTGATCATCTTCCCTTTTTGGGTCTGCCTTTTCTTTTAACATTTACTGATACCCCTCAAATGCAGAAATTTAGATATTCTTCCTGTTTAACATTGTCATGTAAATCAGCTTCTTTTCTTTCTACTTCTGATTAAGATGAGGGAAATAAAACAGTTTCTCTCTGAGATGCAATAGTGCCCCGTTCCAACAACAGCTTACAAAGAAAAGCCCTGCAAGAACATGAACTAGACAAAAGTCCCAACTAGACTGGTGGAAGAGTTGAGAAAGAACAAACTTCTGGCTCCATCAGTACCAAAGGACCACATGTCATTCCTAGAAGACAGAAGACTTAGCAAAGCCCCCTTGGTGTACTTAAATCCACTGTACACTGAGGTTGTCTACATTTTGAGAAAGCCTCCAGGGAACTAGCTCTTGTATTACTCTCATGGAAATTAAAGATGCCATAGTGTTTAATGAAAGAAGGAGTCTGGTAGCTGGAAGAGCCACATGAACATGAAAAAGGTACCAGGTCCACTGACCTGAGTTTTGTCCACTGGCCTGAGATTATCTCAGGTCTCTCCAGGAAGACCCCTCAATCCTGCCATCTGTGCCTAGCCCTCAGCTGGGCAGCACTGGGAAATGAAAAAGAAGCTCAAGGCTCAGTGTTTCATGTTCCCTGAGGACTAGGCACAACCTGTTCATCATTTGAAAAGGCAGGAAAGTGAAGTCCATTTCCAGAAAGTATTTCTGTCACGAATTAATCCTAATGTGGGGTCCAAAGAACATTGCAAAAGGTTTCTACTTTTTCTGTCACATCACTTTCCTGTTCAGAGCTGACTCAGCACAAGAGCAGAAGGCCATCTCTACTCTCCTTCTGTATCCCTTTGCCTTCTCCACAGCAGTCTGGTTGTCCCCCTGTCACCTCTGGCTCAAGCATTTGATCATTGGAATCCACCTTCTTCTCTACCTCCGTGGAGCTGAAAGAGGTGTGCAAGAAACCAGCCCTTCTCAGGCTAACACCAGATACTCTGAGACTGACACATCTTCCTTTTGCTAATTATGACCTGGTGTAATTTACAGAGTCACTAGTAGAGTCACCAGTAGAGTCACCATCTTTTCTTCTGTGTCCCACTAAGGGATATCTTCTATGAGTCTTGCCTGGCATTCATCAGGTGCTGAAAGGGCATGGGAGAACATCCCATCCAGAAAGGTATCTATTGTAGAAATTAAAGATGTTCATGGACATGGACAACACTGGGGTGAGGGTGGCAGAAAGGGGAGGGAAGGGGAATAGATGGGGACTAAATGGTAATGGAAAAAAATATAATCAAAATAAAAAATAAATTAAAATAATAAGAAATATGGGGATAAAGGACAGAAAACTGTACTTGAACAACAATTAAAATAAAAAATAATAATAAAGAAACTAAGAACATAAGAAGATGTTACATATACTGAAACAACAACATTCTGTAATGTCTTATACTTTATTAAGCAAATACATTTTCTTATATGGTACCTTTGCTATGAGAGTGAATTCCACTAGGTCTGGAATTAGCCTTAGTTGCTTTGCTAAAGTTTCTGTACAGGACTAATTTCTGGTCAAGGCACAAAGCATACTGATTAACAGTGCTGCTTTGTGACCATGAGTCCTGGGAGTTTGGGAATGGCTCTGCTATAGAGGCTGGTTATATAACAAGATAGCACCTACATGACCAGAAAAATGTAAGTTTCCAGCAGAGATTCTATTTTGGGGTTGCTAGTTCCAAGGTATTTGTGGATACATTGATGATTCCTAGTCTGAGGAAGTGCATTTTGTCATGGCTCTTCGAGAGAGAAAGACAACAGGAGCTGGCATCTGGCCTCTCTAGTCCTAATGCTACAAGGTAGCCTTCAGCTCTGATACATATCCTTACTTTAATGTTATTGCTATACGGCCTTCTTTTTCTGTAATAAACTATAGATTTGTAAGCATTCTCACTTGGGTCCTGTGAGTCTTCTTTAGCAACTGAACTCTGTTTAACGACCACTGTTAGTATGACACCATAGTCCTGAGAGATAGAGTTCACTGAGGGCCCCAGAGAAGTTGAAAGATTAGCCCAAGGTCCCACAGTCAAGTAGAGGCAAGGCTCTTTTCACAGTCTTCCCTGATTTCTATCACTATCCTCTTGATTAGTTACTAGAGAGAATGAAGAGGTATTTACTGGAAGCAGAAGTGTAAGTGAGAACAGCTGTATCCAGGAGGGAGTGATGTCATCAGCTCTCATCCCTGAACAACATCATCACCTTTAGTGTCCAAGGCTCAGGGTGGACAGCTTCCTCCCCAGTAACTGAAGCTGTGGGGGCCTAAGTCTTCTAACACATGCTCCAGGAGCAGGCCTTGCTGGTCCTTTTCTGGCAGGACAGTGATTTTGCTCATTTTTGAACAAGTGAGGACACTATCCTTCCAGATTTAAACCGCAACGAGATATTTCAGTGGGCTCAGTGACTGATGATAAATCTTTAGTGTGCTTTTTCTTTTTTAAAGTGCATGCTTCAAGCAATTTTAATTTGATTCTTAGTTAAGATGCATGTGTAAGTCAAATCCCATTAAAGCCTCTTTCTTGTTCTCCAGCACTCAGACCACCAAAGGAAGTTTGAGAGACCAGCCTAAGAAGGAAAGTGCTTAGTGTCTTAGGGAGGGTGGGCCCCAGCACCCAACCTTTCCTGTGCCACTGATTAGCTAGGTGCCTTTGGACACATCCCTTAAAATTATTTCCATAATGAATGGATTAAACATCTGTGATTTTAAAAATCTTACTAATGCTCTATTCCTAAGATGTGGCCCCTAGCCACTAATTATTATTATTATTGCTATTACTACTGCTACTACTACTTTTTGAAATAACAAGGAAGCTGGAGGAAGTGGGTATTGAACTAAAAGTTGAGAGATCCCAGCTTAGCTATCTTTTTTATCAGTTTCCCCAGAAATTGATAATTGGTAAATTTTTGTCTACCACAAAGTTTTCTAATTCACTTGCAACACATGACCTTGCCCTGGGAAGAGAGGCCACCAGATGAAAGTGGAACATCACCAGCAAGAATGCCAGCAGAAAGGGCACATCCAAAGACAGTCTGGCATTGTCCATCCATAGAACAGGCAGTTCCCAGCACAAATTGCTTGGGGGACACTGGATAGATCCACTTCTTGCTCTGAAACATCTCCCTCACCTCCATGTGAAAAGTGAGCATTCAGGGAGGCCATGTTAATACATGAAAGAAGCATGGACCTGTGAAGGATCCTGTCCTTGGAATCAGATGCCTTCGATTGAAAGGCTAGTTCTTCTATGAAATTAGTTTCTCAAACCCTAGACTTATCAAAGTTATAATTAATGTGATAAGATCAATGAATATACTCCCAGCGAAGCAAACTAGGAGCTGTGACCTGAGAATATTTGGGAGGCATAGCTGATCTAGCCTCTCCAGTAGGCACACCAAGATCGGTGGTTATAGTAATCTGTCTGTTCAGTGGGAGACTGTGGAAAACCCTGAGTGGGGCTTAGCAAGCCTCTCATACCCGGGCCTACATCCAGCTAAATTCCAGCACAATTCCTTAAGTAGTTCCAAAAACAGCCTCTTACAGATAACATCACCCAAATCTAACATCTGGGGGGACAGTTTCATAGCAGGCCCCAGCAACATCTTGCTACACTGTTGCCTGGTCATAGAAAAAAAAACTAGGATGCATCACATGTGTACAGTTGCGTGACAAGCATGGAGTGACGGCCGCTGCAATGAGTATGTGCAGCCTGTTATCTTCAAGGCTAAAATGTGGGAGGGCCCTCCACTGCTGCTTACTGAGTGTGTAATCTCAGATGTGTGAAATGGCAGCAACACCTACACTGTGTTTAGAGTGGATGAGATCAGGCAGTAAAGTAGCTAGCACAATGTCTGGTGAGTAGGTTCTTAGTAAATGCAAGTAGTTACTTGTTTTACCAAAGATATAATTCACCAGGCTATTCTTGAGAAAAACCTAGTGAGTTAAATCTGAGCAGAGGCTTCCTTCCTTCTTGGTTGGAGGGGCACTAGTCCCTAGGGTGAATGGGAAGGGCCAAGAGAAGGTGGGAAATTGTCTGAGACAAATTGCCAGCCTTTTGTTTTACTTATGACTGTCCTTGTCCTGCTGAACGTGCTCATGAACAACTCGAGGGGGTGCTCTGCTGACTTTCATTTGTGAAAAAAGAGGGCATGAGGGAATTATGCCTAAAAACCCCAGTGCACCAAAGGAATTGATTATTTTACTCATTTTGAAAAACTATTTTTGGGAACATTTTGCCTCTAAATACTCCAAGTATACTATTTTGCTCCTGTTTTTTATCTTAGAAATGGTATAATACTAAAGTCACTTTTCATAGATTTAAAAAAATCTGTTCATATGCACATCTGCTTAAACCTCAGCCGTTTTAATTTATCTGAGTCCTTGTCCATAAACCTGTATAATTCGGCAAGTAAGAAAACCTTATGCACAATGCATTTTAGCCTCAAATTTAAATAAAATGACTTTAGATTTATGAAAATTTATCTCAATGATTATCTTTATATTTCAATTTTTCCTATATTTTCATCATTTCTTTGCATCTCCAAATTTGAAATAAAAACATTCTCTTAAAAAAGCCAACATTTTTCTATGTCTTGTTTGTTTCTAGATGTTTTACACCTTTCAGTAGGACAGACACTTCTGCCACCATGTACCTCTCCTCTCATTCCATGCGGTTTGTCTGTAGCTTCTGATGGTGGCCAATGATGGGACCTGACTGAGAGGTGGCAGTTCAGTATAAATGTTGGCTTTGTTACTTACCGCAGTAGTCCCCCCTCACCTGTGCTTTCACTTTCCACAGTTTCATTTATCCATGGTCAACTGTGGCCTGAAAATATTAAATAGAAAAGTCCAGAAGCAAACAATTCACGAGTTTTAAATTGCACACCATTCTGAGTAGCATGATGAAATTTCATGTTATCTGATGTCCTGCTCGGCCCCATCCCTTTGTCCAGCATCTACAGACTGTGGACCTTCCCCACCCCATTAGTCACCTACTAGCCATCTCTTGGGCTATTGTAGTACTTGTGCTCAAACAACCCTTGTTTTACCTCATAAGGGCCCCAAAACACAGGAGCAGTAATGCTGGCAATTCAGATACATGAAAGAGAAGCCAATAAAGTGCTTTCTTTAAGTGAAAATGTAAGCACAGTATAGTAAGATATGTTGAGAGAGAAACCACATTTGCATAACTTTTATTACAGTATATTGCTATAATTTTTCTATTTTATTATTAGTTATTGTTGGTAACCTCTTACTGTGCTTAATTAATAAATTAAGCTTTATCATAGGTATGTATGTACAGGAAAATACATAGTATGTATAGGGTTTGGACCATCTGTGGTTTCAGGCATCCACTGTGGGTCTTGGGCAGTATCCCTGTGGATAAGGGGACAACTGTGCTCATTGTGTGTCCTTTAGTTCATTCCCTCATCTGTAAAATGACAACATTATTACCTACCTGAGAAGATTGTTTTGAGGAGTAAATGAAAGAAAAGTTTTTACATTATGCATTTATTTGGAACATTGGGTAAATAACAATTTTGTTATTTTCCCAGTGCTGCTATAACAAATTACCACAGCCTGGGAGGCTTAACACAAAGGACATTTATTATCTCACTGTTTAGGAGATCAGAAGTCTGAAATAAAGGTGTTGGCGGGGTTGGTTCCTTCTACAGCCTTCGAGGGAGAATCTGTTCCATGCCCACCTCCCAGCTCTTGGTGTTCTATACCATTCCTTGGCTTGTAGCTGTATGATTTCACTTTTTGCCTCTGATCTAACATGGCCTTCTTCTTCTGTGTATCTCTGTGTCCTGTCCTCATAAGGACACCAGTTGCTGGATTTAGGGCCCACCTTAATCCAGTTATGACCTCCTCTTAACTGATTATTAATACATCTGCAAATACTCCAAGTATTTCCAAGTAAGGCACATTCTAAGGTTCTGAATGAACATGAATTTTTAGGGGCACTATTCCACCCCTACAGTACCCATCATATAGAAGCATGAAGGACATGTTGCTCCCTTCCATTTTGGCAAAGTCTCACAAAGTGTCAAGGAACCCTCACAATGTTCTGAGATGTTCCTGGAAGAAACATACTTTCTCTTACGTTGTAAAAATCCCTGTCAGTAATATTGTCCGAGGCAATTCACATGCCTTCTCTAAGTATCTCATTTCCTTCTCTGTGAAACAGAAGATAATCAAACAAGAAGTACTGGTTGACTCTCTGCATGACACCTAGAGCATCCAATAATAACAACTAATTGTACCTGAGATTACTTATGAATGTGGGGAGATCTACCATGATTTTGGAGCTCTTCAGTCATGCACACTGAATTCTCAGATGACCTCATGAATGAGAAGGAAACACAGAGAGGAAAATAAGCTCTTGTAAACTACTGGGCCCTTGTAAGAGAGAGAATGTCATGGCTAGACTAGATACTTCAAATGGGTATCTGTCTGCTAAGGTGATGTATCTCTTCCCCTGGCTTTTCACAAAGATTGGGAGAAAAGAGAAGGGAAACAGGGAGACAAGAGAAAGCAGCAGCTTTATTTGCAGAATGACAAAAGCAGATTTCATGATCATTTGGTGGTGATTGTTTTCTTGGCTCCAAGAAGACCTCACATTTCCATTTTCAGACTTTGGCAAGAGTATTTGTTCTTAGGGAGTGAACAGGTTCCATTGCCACTGTGAGCCACAAGTTGAAGCAGAGAAAAAGTATTAATCCCTGTTCCCAATGAAAGGCTTTGTGTCCATGTAATTTTTATCTTTTTTAAATTTATAGGAGGAGAGGCACTATACCTAATTCACTTACCTGCTACAAGTAACGTGACAGAGAATTCTCCACCTGAGACTTCAGTGCACATGTTTTCTGTGCAATTATCAGCATCACTATCACCTGTGATCCCAGGGTTTCCCATGATAATCAACTCCAGTCCCCTCACTGAAGTCTTCCGTGTAAACTGGCTATCAGGCACCAACTTTGAAGTAAGTACCATATTATTCCCAATAGGAGTTGTCTGCAAAGAGGGGACTTGGAGTTGAGAAGCCTATGGGATTCTAGATCAGTGAGTATTTCCTCTTTACCTGATTAATTTCCCTTTTTGTAAGATCTAGAAGTTCTGTTCAGGACATGCTAGAAATTTCTGTGCTTTTTTCTTCATATAATCCAGTCCAACTGAAAATTATGCTCAACTTGTTACAAATAAGTGGCTTGTTTCTTATTGCCAACCATCCTCACATGATATCAGGTGTAAGATGTGTTGACAGTAACAATTCTTTAGGTGGGATAGTTTGAGTATTGATCTTAAAACCTGGGCTCTGATGAACTTGTGTCTGTTGGTTCTGACTTTCTACAATCCTGTGATTTTTCAGAAGGAAATCTATGAGGAGACATTTAATAGTGGAAGAACATGTCCTTAGTAAAAACACAAGCCTAAATGTTCAGCCTTACTGTGTGAATGTTTCTCCTTGGATAAGTCAGACCCAGTCATTCATGTTGAAAGGCCATGGTATCTGCTCTGTTTTCTAGTTTGTCATTTGAGACTTTCCAAAATTGTCACTCCTCCTAAGGCAGCACGAATCTGTTCATTGTGTGTTTTCCCCTGGTAACCTTGAAGGCCTTCAAGGATGTCTTTAGGGTCCAGATGTCTAGACGTACTTGTACTTAGGTATCTCCCACATCTGCCCTTTGCTCAGCTGGCATAGGAACCTCCCACAGTTGTAATCAGCCCTGCCCCTTGTCCCACCTGCCATTGCCTTGGGGTTCTGGTGGGACTTGGAATGCTCAACCTGCTTAGTGTAGGTATGATGGTCTCCCTGAGTAGCATACCAAGTTTTCTTAAATCAGCTGATCATTAGAATCATTGTGGAACCCATGACTTGAGGGCCAGAGTGCAGGCATCTGGTATTCTCAGCACTCCCAGCATGGGCCCTTAGGTATGTAAGGAGCAAACATTAAGAGAGTCTTCACGTCAGCATCTAGTGTACATTCCCAGGACCCAGATCATGGTTCTTTGACTTACCTGCCCCATCTACTATTTCCTTTGACATCTGGCTCTTCTTTAACAGCTCTTGCTCATTTGTTCCTGTAAGCCTTATTAATTGCTTGCACTTAGAGAGCACATAACATATGCTACACACTCTTAAACAGGCTTTACATGTGTTTACTCTTGATTTTTATTTGTATTATTTTATTGGTATCATTCCATGATTTTATTTGTATTACTGCCCCCTTTTTTATAGATAGAGAAAATGAAACAAAATAATAGGTTAAATAACTTGCCCTGGATTGTAGCAGCTGTTAGGTAGTTAGCTGAAATTGAAACACAGGCAGTATGACTTCATAGCTCTTACCATTTTTAAAACTACCTTTATTGAGGTATAATTCACATAGCATACAATTCATCCATTTAAAATGCACAATTCAGTGGTTTTTACTACGTTCATAGAACATCATCACAATCTAATTTTAGAACATTTATTTCACTACAAAATGAAACTCTGAATTCATTAGCAGTCACTCCCCTGCCCCTATTCTCCTCAGTTCCTGACAACCACTAATCTGATTTCTCCTTTAATGAATTTGCCTATTGTGAACATTTCCTGTGAATGAAATCCTATTGCGTGTGGTCAATAATGACTGACTTCTTCCCCCTGAGCATAAAGTTCAAGGGTCACCAGTTTCACAGCATGGAACAGCACCTCACTCCTTCTTATGGCTGAATGATATTCCACTGTATGGATATACCACCCTTGTCTATCTGTTTGTCAGTTGACAGACATTTGGGTTGTTTCCACTTGAGAGCTCTCATTCTCCGAACTATAGTTTACTGCCTTTATTGAGCATTACAACAATGCTGCTTCAAATTTGCAGAGATTTTACCCTGACTGGGTGGCTCATTTGGTTGGGGGTTGCTCCACAAATCGAAGGGGTTGCTGGTTCAATTCCCTGTTGGAGTACATGCCTGGGTTCAGTCCCCATTTGGAGGGGCTTATGAGAGGCAACTGATCAATGTTTCCTTCTCACACTGATATTTCTCTCCTTCTCTTGCTCCCTTCCTTCCTTCTTCTCTAAAAATAAATAGGTAAATCTTAAAAAAATATCAACTTAGAACTTCCAGCCAAGATGGAGGTATAGGTAGATACACTTTGCCTCCTTGCACAACCAAAAGAAGAACAACAAATTTAAGAAAAAAAAAACAACCAGAACTGACAGAAAATCAAAGTGTATGGAAGAGTGACAACCAAGGAGTTAAAGAAAAAATATTCATCCAGACCGGTAAAGGGGCAGAGACGAACAGCTGGGGCAGAGAAGACCTGTAGCAAGATGGAGGTTCACAGACCAGCCAAAGTGGCAGCTGGTGGATCAAGCAGTCCCATATTTGCATGTGGATAAATTGGGAGGAACAACTGGGAAGCAAGACAGACCATGTAATGCAGGGTTTCAGTGCAGGGAAATAAAGCCTCAAAACCTCTGAATGAAAGAACCTGTGGGGGTTGAGGTAGCGGGAGAAACTGCCAGCCTCTCAGGAGAGTTCATTAGAGAGACCCACAGGGTTGTAGAATGTACACAACCCATCCACCCACCCAAGAATCAGCACCAAAAGGGCCAAATTTGCTTGTGGGTAGTGGGAAAGTGACTGAAAGCTGGCAGAGAGCTGAATAGGTGGCATTGTTCCTTCTCGGAGTCCTCCCCCATACACAGTGCCACAATGCAGCAATGTGGGTTGTTCCACCCTGGTGAATACTTAAGGTTCCACTCCTTACTACATAACAGGCACACCAAGACAAAAAAATAGCCCAAATGAAAGAACAGATCAAAGCTCCAGAAAAAATACAGCTATGCGCCTAAGAGATAGCCAACCTATCAGATGCACAGTTCAAAACTCTGGTCATCAGGATGATCACAGAACTGGTTGAGTATGGTTGCAAGAACAAAAACAAACTAAGCAAACAGTTAGAACAGGAACAGAATCACAGAAATGGAGATCACATGAAGGGTTATCAGTGGGGAGGGAGAGGGGAGAGAATGGGGGAAAAGACACAGGGAATAAGAAGCATAATTGGTAGATACAAAATAGGCAGGAGAGGTTAAGAATAGTATAGGAAATGGAGAAGCCAAGGAACTTATATATATGACCCATGGACATGAACTAAGGTGGGGGATGAAGGAGGGAGGATGGTGCAAGTTCGAGGAGAATAAAGAGGAGAAAAAGAATGGGATGACAGTAATAGCATAATCAATAAAATATACTTTTCAACAAAGTACTCTGGAAAGCACGCCCTCCCAAAAGAAAGTCCTGGACTGGGTGTCCTCACAGGTGAATTTTACCACACATTAAAAGAAGAACTAACACCTATCCTTCTGAAATATTTCAAAATAGTTAAGAGAAAGTTAAATGCCCAAGCTACTTTTACAAGGCCAGCATTATCCTAATTCCAAAATCATATAAAGTTACTTCAAAGAAAAAAAATTATAAGTCAATATCCCTGATAAACATTGATACTGAAATCCTCAATGAAATTATTAGCAAACAAAATTAGCAATATATTAAAAAGATCATACACCATGATCAAGTGGTGTTTATTCCTAGGATGCAAAGTTGATACAATATCTACATCAATCAATTAATGTGTTAAACCATATAAACAAAATAAACAATAAAATCATGTGTTCATATTGAACAGATGCAGAAAAAACATTTGTCAAAATGTAGTGCCCATTTCTGATAAAAATTCTCAGCAAAATGGAAACAGAGGGAAGATACATCAACATAATAATGAAGGCCATATATGACAAATTCATAGCTAAAACCATACTCACCAATGAAAAGCTAAAAGCCTTTTTCTTAAGATCAGAAACAAGAAAAAGATGTCCAGTTTCACCAGTTTTATTCAATATAGTATTGGAAGTCCTAGCCACAGCAATCAGACAAGAGAAAGAAATAAAATATTTTCAAATTGGAAAGGGAGAAGTAAAACTCATTATTTACAGGTAACATGAAACTATACATACAGAACCTTAAGTATTCCACAAAAATACTATTAGAAATATAAATGAAATTCAGTAAAGCAGAAGATACAAAATTAATATTCAGAAATAGATTGCATTTTTATACACCAATAATGAACTATCAGAAAGGGAAATTAGCCCTGGCTGCTGTGGCTCAGTGGATTGAGTGCTCACCTATGAACCAAAGGGTCACCAGTTCTATTACCAGTAAGGGTACATGCCTGGGTTGCAGGCCAGGTTCCTAGTAAGAGGTGTGTGAGAGGCAACCATACATTGATGGTTCTCTCCCTCCCATCCCTCTCTCTAAAAATAAATAAACAAGATCTTTCAAATAAAAAAAGAAGGGGAAATTAAGAAAACAACCCATAGACTCCAAGATGGTAGCAGAGTAGGTGAAAACTACAGTCTCAACCTCCCAGGACCAAACTGGAATTTTGGTAAATTATAGAACAAGCTAAAATATAGAACAATCATTCTGAATAACTAACTGAAGACTAGAATGAAGAGAAGTCTTATAACCAAGGATTTACAGAAGTTACATTGAGACTGCTTCAAGCAGGTTGCCCAGGGCCAGTCACAGGAAGAAACAGACATTGGCCAGCACTAGACCTCCAAGAGACTCAGAACCAACACACCCAGTGGCCAGCTTCAGGCAACATCAGAGCAGAATCTAATAAGCTTTACAAGCAACATATACTGAGGGGGATCTCAGCAGGCACCAAACCCTGCTGAGACAAATTCTATTTCATGTGGTCAAACACCTGCATAGCAGTTTGCACTCTATGGTGGAGGTTGAGCCTCATAATCAGTCAGTCTGAGGGTCTATCCCATGCACAAAAAGCCAATAGAAATCAAGAGTAAATTACAACAGGAAGGCCCACATAACCCAAACTAGGGACATTACTGGAGCACCCAGCTTATGTGATCAAGAGAATGCACCACTGGATTCCATGGGACACCTACTACATAAGTCCACCCTATGTAGACTAAAAGTCATACCAGATCTATCTAATACATAGAAACAAACACAAAGAGGCAGCCAAAATGGGAAGACAAAAATAGCAGGCCCCAAATAAACAAACAGGAGAAAGCTTCTGAAAAAGTTAAAAATGAAGGCAAGTAATTTATCAGTAATGGTAATAAGGATGCTCAATAGCATTAAAACAAACATAAAAACCATAAAAAAGTCATAAATAAAGAATACAATATATGACATGAAGAATACATTTAAAGAATTAAACAATAGGTCAGATAAAGCAGAGGGTCAAATTAGCGATTTGGAAGACTAGGTAAAAACAAAACAAAACAACAACACCCAATCAGAGAAAGAATTTTAAAAAGTGAGGGTAGTTTAAAGGAACTTTGGGACAACATGAAGTTTAACAACATTTGCATCATAGGGTTACCAGAAGGATGAGAGAGAAAACAAGGGATTGAGAACCTATCTGATAAAATATGACTGAAAAATTCCCTAACCTGGTGAAGGAAAAAGACACACAAGTCTGGAAACTGCAGAGTTTCGCAACAAGATGAACCCCAAAAGGCCCACACCAAGACACATAATAGTTAGAATGCCAAAGGTTAAAGACAAACAGGGAATCTTACAGTTATCTACAAGGGAGCTCCCAAAGACTGTCGGCTGGTTTCTCAATAGAAGGATTTCAGGCGAGAAGAGATTGGCATGAAATATTCAAATTTATGAAAATAAAGACCTACAACAAAGACTATTTTTTCAGCAAGGCTATCATTTAAAATTGAAGGAGAAATAAAGAGCTTTTTGACACAGACTCTGGCCAGCAGTGTCCGCAGTGTTGTGGATGAGATGAAACAAATTCACATGAATTACTGAAATCCTGTGGAGAAAAAGGGACAGCTCAGTCACTCTCTCAAGGGGAGAGCACCTTGGCCACTCTCTCAAGAGGAGAGCACCTTGACCCTTGCCTTCACAAGCTTTTACTGGCTTTCTAATAGCATATATCAAAAATGGTTCTCATTCACTATGCTCAGGTTTGTTTAGGTGATTACTTTTTACAGATAACAAAGGAAAGGATGTTACTGATTATTTCTTACAGATTAACAAGTTAAAAATGTTACAAAGGCAAGGGAACGATAAGAGTGATTGTTCTGGTTACACTCTGTTCTTGGGAGATTTAGCACAGACTTTAGGAAGTTACTTTAAAGATGTGCTGTAAACATTTGCTGCTTCAACTCAGGGTGAGGGAGTTTTAGCAACAGTAAGCCTCAAGGCAGCCTAGGTATAATGCAGGCCTGGTTTCCCATGGGAAAGCCTAACCATGGGTTTGGCTTCCTGTGTGCCAACATGCGCCTATTGGCTTTCTGATAGGGCTGGGCTACATTTGCCATTCCACCTGGATAGGTTCCCTATAGTTTTTCAGATAAGAAAAAGCTAAAAGAATTTGTTACCACCACACCAGCATTACAAGAAACATTAAAGAGCCTGTAAGAAGGAAGAGGAGGAGGAGAAGAAGAAGAACCAGAAGAACATAGTTAAAGTTATAAAATAGCAATAAATACACACCTGTCAATAATCACTTTAAATGTAAATGGCTTAAATGCTCTAATCAAAATTATAAGGTAGGCCCTAACTGGGTAGCTCATTTGGTTAGAGCATTTTCCCAATACGCCAAGGTGGTGTGTTTGATTCCTGGTCAAGGACATACAAGAATCAACCAATGCATGGATAAACCAGTGAACCAGTGGAACAACAAATCGATGTCTTTCTTCCTTTCTCTCTCCTTCTTCCTCTCTCTCTCTCTCTCTCTCTCTCTCTTTCTCTCCCTTCCTTCCTTCCTTCCTTCCTTTCTTTATTCCTTTCTTCCCTCTCTCTCCCCCTCCCTCTCTCTGCCTTTCCCATCTCTCTAAAAATCATTTTTAAAAAGACACAGGGTAGCTAGTGGATAAAAAAACAAGACCCATATATATATGTTGTCTAAAAGAGACCCACCACAGAACAAAAGATACACACAGACTGAAAGTAAAGGGATGGAGAAAGATATTTCACGCAAATGGAATTTTTTTAAAAAGCCAGGGTAGCAATACTTATATCCAAAAGAATAGACTTTTAAACAAAGGCTATAGTAAGAGACAAAGAAGAACACTACATAATGATTAAAGGAACAATCCAGCAAGAGAATTTAACCCCTGTAAACATTTGTGTACCCATATAGGAGCACCTAAATATTTAAAGTAAATCTTGATAAATGTAAAGGGAGAGATTTATGGTAATACAGTCATAGTAGGGGTTTTTAAACATTCCATTGACATCAATGGATAGATCTTCCAGACAAAAAAATCAACAAGAAAATGCTGGCCTTAAATGACACACTAGATTACATGGATTTGATTGATGTCTTCAGAATATGTCTCCCCCAAGTAGCAAAATGTACACTCTTTTCAAGTGCATATGGAAATTTCCTAGGATAGACCATGTGTTGACACAAAATAAGTCTCAATAGATTTAAGAAGATTGAAATCATATTAAGATTTTTTTCTGATCATAATGGTATAAAACTAGAAATCAATCACAAGAAAAACACTGAAAAACACACAAAGACATGAAGGTTAAATAATATGTTAGTAAACAATAACTGGATTAATAATGAGATATAAGGAAGAAATCAAAAGATACCTTGAAACAAATGTAAATGAGAATATAACAACCCAAAATTTATGGAACATAGAGAAAGCAGTCCTCAGAGGGAAATTCATAGCATTATAAGCCTATCTCAAGAAAGAAGAACAATTTCTAGTAAACAATCCAACTTTACATTTCAAGGATAAAGAAAAAAACAAAACACAAAATCCAATGTGAGTAGGAGAGAAATAATAAAGATCATAACAGAAATAAATGAAATAGAGTCTAAAATGTAATACAAAAAGTTAATGAAACCAAGAGCTGGTTGTAAAGATAAACAAGACTGACAAACCTTTAACCACACTTATCAAGAAAGAAGAGCCCTGGCTGGTGTGGCTCAGTGGGTTGAGTGGCAGCCTGTGAACCAAAGAAGTCAATTTGATTCCCGATCAGAGCACATGCTTTGGTTGTGTGTCAGGTCCCCAGTGGAGGGCACATGAGAGGCAACCACACATTGATATTTCTCTCTTTCTCTTGCTCTCTCCATCCCCTGTATCTAAAAAATAAATGAATAAAATTTTTTAAAAGAGAGGACCCAAATAAATAAAATCAGAAATGAGAGAAATAACAACTGACACCAAAGGAATATAAAGGATTGTAAGAAAATATTACAAACAGTCATATGCCAACAATGTGGATGATCTGGAAGAAATTGGTAAATTCTGAAAAACACATAACTTTCCAAAAGTGAATCAGGAAAAATAAGAGAATCTGAATAGACAGATTACAACTAGTGAAACTGAAGCAGTTACAAAAAGAAAAAATACCAACAAGCAAAAATCCTGGGCCAGAAAGCTTCACAGGTGAATTTTATCAAATATCCAAAGAAAATTTAACACCTCTCCCTCTCAAAATATTCCAAAAATTTTAAGGGAAGGGAAGACTCCCAAGCTCATTTTACTGGGCCAGCATTATCCTAACTCCAAAATCAAATAAAGACACTACAAATAAAAATATTATAAGCCTATATCCCTGAGGAATAGAGGTGCTAAAACCCTCAACAAAACATTAGCAAACCTGATCCAGGAATAGATTAAAAAGACCATACACCATGATTATGTGGGATTTATTCTGGGGATGCAATGTTGGTACAATATACAAATCAATAAACATAATACACCACATACACAAAATGAAGGAGAAAACAATATGATCATATCAATAGATGCAGAAAAGGCATTTGAGAAAATTCAGCAGCCATTTCTGAGAATAAGTCTCAACAAAGTAGAAATATAAGGAATATGCCTCACTGTGATAAAGTCTGTATTTTACACACCCACAGACAACATCATAGTCAATGGAAAAAACTACAAGCTTTTTTATTAAGATTGGGAACAAGACAACAATGTGTGCTTTCACCTTTCTTATCCAACTTAGTACTGGAAGTCCTAGCCATGGCAGTCAGATGAGAAGAAGAAATAAAAGGGACCCAAATTGGAAAGGAAAAATTAAAACTGTCATTTTTTGCAAATGACATGATACTGTATTTAGAAAACCTTGAAGATTCTGCCAAAAAACTACCAGAATTGATAATTCAGTAAAGTGACAGGATACAAAATAAATATCCAAAAATCAGTTGCATTTTTATACACCAATAACAAAGTAACAGAAAGGGAAATTAAGAAAACAATGCCATTCATAAGTGCTTCAAAAAATACCTAGGAATAAATTTAACTTAGGGGGTAAGAGAACTATGCTTGGAAAATAAGACACTGAAGAAACAAATTGAAGAAGATGCAAGTAAGGGAAAGCATATACCCATGTTCATGGGTAGGAAGAATTAACATCATTAAAATGTTCATAATACTCAAAGCAATCTATAGATTCAATGCAATTCCTATTGAGATACCAATGACATAACTCACAGAACTAGAACAAATATTCAAAACATTTATATTGAATCACAAATGATGTCAAATAGCCACAGAGGTCTTGAGAAAGAAGAACAAAGTTAGAAGAATCACATTACATGGTATCAAATTATACTACAAGGCCAAAACAGCATGGTACTGGCATAAAAACAAACATATAGATCAATGGAACAGAACAGAAATCCCAGAAATAAATTCATGCTTTTAATATTTGTTAATTAATATTTGACAAAAGGAGGTAAAAACATACAATGAGGTAAAGATGCTCTATTCAATAAAGGATGTTTGGAAAATTGGATAGATACTTGCAAAAAATAAAACAAGACCACTTTCTTACACCATACACAAGAATAAACACAAAATGGATTAAAGACTTATATATTAGACTCAAAATCATAAAAATCCTAGAAGAAAACATAGACAGTAAAATCTCACACATTTTTCATAGCAATATTTTTGTGATATATTGCCTCGGGCAAGGGAAACAAAAAAATAAACAAATGGGACAACATTAAATTAAAAACTTTTTGCACAGAGAAGAAAACAATAAAATGATCCCTGGCTGGTGTGGTTCAGTGGATTAAGTGCTGGACTGCAAACAAAAGGGTCACCGGTTTGATTCCCAGTCTAGGGCACATACCTGAGTTGTGGGCCAGGTCTCCTGTGGGGGGAGCACATGAGAGGCAGCCACACATTGGTGTAAAAAAAAAAAAAGAAAAATATTAACAAAATGAGAAGGCAACCCACTGAATGAGAGAATGGATTCACTAATGATAAGTGGTTAATATCAAAAATTAATTTAAAAAAACTTATAAAACTCACCACCAAAAATCAAACAATTCAATTAAAAAATGAAGCCCTGGCTGGTGTAGCTCAGTGGATTGAGCTCGGGCTGGGAACCAAAGTGTCGCAGGTTCGATTCCCAGTCAGGGTACATGCCTGGGTTGCAGGCCATGACCCCCAGCAACCACACATTGATCTTTCTCTCTCTCTATCTCCCTCCCTTCCCTCTTTAAAAATAAATAAATAAAATCTTTTAAAAAATGAGTAAAAGAGCTGAATAGACACTTCTACACTTCTCCAAAGAGGACCTGCAGATAACAATAGAAGTATGAAAAGATGCTCAACAGCCCTGACTGGTTGGTTGGGCATTGTCCTACAAAGCAAAAGATCACTGGTTTGATTCCTGGTCAGGGCACATGCCTAAGTTGGGGGTTGGTTCCCGCATTGGGGAATGTGTGGGAAACAACCACTTAATGTTTTTTTCTCTGTCTCACATTGACACTTCTTTGTCTTTCTCCCTCCCTTCCCCTCTCTCTAAACAAACAAAGACACTCAACATCACTAATCATCAGATAAATGCAAATTTAAATCACAATGAGATATCACCTCCACCTGCCATGATGACTATCATCAATAAATCAATAAAAAACAAATGCTAGTGAGGATGTGGAGAAAAGTGAACCTTCCTGCACTATTGGTGGGAATGCAGATGGTGCAGCCAGTATGGAAATAAGTATGGAGTTACCTCAAAAAATTAAAAATGGAACTGTCTTAAGACCCAGCAATTTCACTTCTAGGAATATCCAAAGAAACCCAAACTCTAGTTTGAAAGAATAAATGCACTTCTATATTTATTTCAGCATTATTTACAATGGCCAAGATTTGGAAGCAGCCCAGGTTTCCAACAATGAATTAGTAGATTAAAAATGCTGTGGTATATTTCCACAATGGAATATTTGGCTATAAAAAGAAGGAAATCTTGCTCTTTGCAACAGCATGAGTGGACCTGAAGTCCATTATGCTAAGTGAAATAAGCTAGTCAGAGGAAGACAAATATCACAGGATTTTACTCATATGTGGAATCTAATCAACAAATAAACTAACAAAGAAAATAGAAACAGACTCATAGATGGAGGACAGATTGACAACTGTCAGAGGGGAAGATAGTTGTGGGACTGGGTGAAAAGGGTGAAGGGCATAAGCAAAAAAAACTCAAAAAACCCAAACCACCCTCATAGACACAAACAACAGTATAGTGATTACTAGAGGGAAAGGGGCAGGTGGAGGGAAGGTAGAAGAGGATATAGAGGGGATGAATGGTGATGGAAATAGACTTGACTTGGGGTGGTGAACACACAGTATAGTATACAGATTATGTATTATAGAACTGTACACCTTAAACCTATAAAATTTTATTAACAAATGTCACTCCAATAAATTCAATTTTAAAAAATCCCATTTACAATTGCATCAGAAAAATAAAATGTCTAGAAATAAAGTTAACCCAGGAGGTAAAAGACCTGTACTTGGAAAATTATAAGACATTTTAAAAAGAAAATGATTAAGATAGAAATAAATAGAAGCATATGCCATGTACATGGATAGGAAGAATTAAGATTGTTAGTGTCCAAAAATACACAAAGCAATCTATAGAGTCAGTGGAATTTTTATCAAGATACCAATGGTATTTTTCACAGAACTGCAATGAATATTCTTAAAGTTTATATGGAACCTGAAAGACCCCATAGTCAACTCAATCCTAAGAAAGAACAAAAAGCTATCACTCTACCTGATATCAAACTGGAGTACAAGGCTATAGTAATTAAACATAGAATGGTGCTGGCATAAAAACATATAAATAAGTTGACATAACAGAACAGAGAGTCCAGAAATAGATCAATGCCTATATGGTTGATTGATCTATGACAAAGGAGGCAAGAAAATACAATGAGACAAAGACAGTCTCTTCAGTAAATGGTGTTGGAAAAATTGGAAAGATACAGCAAAAAAATAAAACTAGACCACTTTCTTACACTGTATGTAAGACAAAACTGAAAATTGATTAAATACTTAAATGTAAAACCTAAAATCATTAAACTCCCAGAGAAAGCATGGCAGTAAACTCTTCAATGTTGCTCCTAGTAATATATATTTTTTCTGATATATCTCCTTGGGCAACAGAGACAAAAGAAAAAATAAACAAATGGGACTACATCAAACTAAAAAGTTCTTGAAGAGCAAAGGAAACCATCAACAAAATGAAAAGACAACCTGCCCATTGGGAGAAGATATTAGCCAATGATACCTCTGATAAGGGGTTAACATCCAAAATTTATGAAGAGCTTTTACAATTTAACACCAAGAAAACAAAACAATCCAATTAAAAAATGGGCAGAGAACCTAAATAGACACTTCTCCAAAGAGGACATACAGATGGCTAATAGACATATAAAAAGTAGCTCAAAATTAATAATCATCAGAGAATTGCAAATTAAAACCACAATGAGATACCACTCCTCACCTGTCAGAATGACTACTATCAGTAAGTCAAAAAAACAAGTGCTGGTGAGGATGCGGAGGAAAGGGACGTTTCATGCCCTGTTGGTGTCCTGTAGAAATGAACACTGGTGCAGACACTGTGGAAAGCAGTATAGAGTTACTTGAAAAAAATAAAAAATGGAAATGCCTTATGACCTAGTGATTCCATTTCCAAAAGAAATCTAAAACACTGATTTGAAAATATATATCCACCCCTATGTTCATTTCAATATTATTTACAATAGCCAGGATATGCAAGCAACCTAAGTGTCCATCAATAAATGATTGGATAAAGTATAAGTGGTCCATACATATGCAATGGAATATTACCTAGCCATGAAAAAGAATGAACTCTTACCATTTGTGACAACATGGATGGATCTAGACAGTATTATGTTAGGTGAAATAAGTCACACAAAGAAAGACAAATACCATATGATTTCACTTATATATGCAATCTAAAGGACAAAACAAACAAACAAAACAGAAATCGACTCATAGATAGAACTAGCTGATAGTTGCCAGATGAGAGGGGTGCAAGGGGGCTGGGTGAAAAAAGGTGAAGGGATTAAGAAGTACAAATTGATAGTTACTAAATAGTCACCAGGATATAAAGTGTAACTTAAGAAGTATAGTCAATATTGTAATAACTATTTATGGTGCCAGGTGGGATTTTGTAAATTATATAAATGTCTAACCACTATGCTATACCCCCCAAACTAATATAAAATAATATTGAATGTCTACAGTAAAGACAAAAAAAGAATTGATTGCTTTTCCCCAGAAACTACCCAATCTCATTGAACATCGCCTCCAGGGAGATCCTATTCTCCAACACAAACAGCTCACAAAGGTAGCACAGCTCACTTAGGTAGCAGAGCCATCCTGCTACCTAAGAACATGTCAATGCAATCTCTGGGCAGGACCTGGTTCATACTCAGGCAGGCTTGACACGCTGTAGGATGATGAGTCTTACAATGAGGTTTTTGAGTCTCTGACCCAGGGGTCTGGTCAGTGTTGGCCTTGGGATTCAGTGATTTAGGTCTTCCTGAAGGCGACTTCTGAACCAGGCCATCTGCTGAGACTTCTGGTGGAGGTGGGATGGGGAGAGGAGGATTAATAATACTGATGATAATGATAACTCACATTTATGGAGTATTTACTGTATGCTTGGAATTCCGTTGAACACTACAACAACACTATAAAGTGATGTACTATTATTTGCATGTTAAAAGTGGGGAAACTGAGGCATAGAGAGGTTGAGCAACTTGCCCAAGTCCACATAGCTCATTGGTGGCAAACTTGAGATTTGAGATCAGGCAGGCTGGTCCCAAGAACCCTTGCTCATAGGCCCCTCACTGTACTGGCTCCCTACTACCCAGCAGGAGAGGTATCACAGCTGCATTCAGCCCATGTGGCTGGTGATCATTGGTCAGGGGATTTTCTCCTGGAGAGTACCAACAAGGATAGCTCTGAGAAGCCAGGGAGACATGACAGCAGGCTCTACAGGTGCAGACTGCACCTCTCTGAGGTTAAGTAGAGGCCATGCCTGTCGCCTGCCCCTGTTCTGTTTGCCCATCTCTGGGCTTGACTCCTCTCTGTCCTCATCTACTGTCATGAACACTGTGGGCCTGATAAATGTGCTCAGCCTTGTCCAGAAACACTTCACACTTAATACACCTAGAAACAAACTTACTGTCTTCCACCAAAACTGCAGCCAGTTGCTTGCAACCAAATCAAGACTCCCCTACTCCTAGCTATGGCCTTCAGCATTCCCCTCCCTGCTCCAGTCTCCTCATGTGTGAGGTGAGGGCAAGTTCTACCAACCTATGGTTGTGATGATTAAGTAAAACACTCCACAAAATGGCTTTCAAGAGCCTGTCACACTAACATTTAATAAATATGGTAATAACAACAACAGAAACAACTTTCCCATCTGTGTTGGTAGCAACCCAATTCCTTTGGTTCCAAGATATTACATTTTGGACTTTTTTGACTGCTCTAGTCCTTTCCTCTGGAGTGTTAGAGCTAGTTCTCAAGGGAAAGGGGCTGTTCCTAGGTAGCATTGTAGTAAAGGGTTTGCCCAAGTTTGGGGTTCAGGAAAAGGCTACAGGCTTAGCTGGAAGTTAGGGTATAAGTCAGGACACAGAGTGGACTGTCTTGATAGAGGGGGCTGCTCTAGTAGATGTGCATTTACTAAACAGTTTTGACTAACAATAACAAAAGACAGCATTTCCTGAGAGTTCACTCAGTACCAGAGAGTGATATAAGTATTCCATGGGTTAAATCACTTAATCCTCGTAACAATCAAATAAAGTACCGTAGATACTTTTTTAATACTCATTTTATAGATGGGAAAATTGAAGCACATAAAGGTTAAATAATGGGAAGGCTGGGCTTTAAAGCCCAGTCAGTCTGGCTCTGGAGACTACACTCTAGACCCCTGTGCTTTGCTGCCTCTAATTTATCACGTACTAAGCATAGACACAGATCATCTCCACTTGTGAGGATACCAAGCTGACCTGGCTCATGGGTGGAGAAAAGACTACCTTGCTTTCCCTCTCAACCCTCCTCTTTATGCATATTCTCCCTTCACTGCACACAGTCATTCACATCTTTGGCTGTCCTCTTCTCTTAACTAATCCAGATCTTGCAAAGTCAAACACAGTACCCACTACTTCCTCCATGAAGCCTGCCCTGACTAGACACAGCTCATAATGAACTTTCTTCCCTCTGATTTTCCATAGTATCCTGATCTAGCTTTTGAAGTGACTTTCCCAAGTCACTTCAAATTCACACAGAAGTTCAGTGGTGGAAATGCCATTGGAGTTTAGTGCTCTCCTCACTACAGAATACTGAATGTCTCACTGTCTGGCCCAAGTTGTATTAATTTCCAGAAAGTTTTATTTGCATAATTAAGACAATTATGAAATTTGGTCCTTGATGCCCCAAAGGACTTGGGGCCTTTTGTGAGCTCATGGGCAGGGATGTGCACACAGATAAGAGTGCTCAAACAACTTCTGAGAGCTCAGAGAGCTCCCAAGAGCCTCAGGAGGCCCCTCCCTCCAGGGACTGCTGGGTTCCTGATGGCAACAGTTTAGATTCTGGTGCTGTGTCTCAGGCCCTGTTTCTTGCTGTCCCACCCACAACACCAAAATGCTTGTAGTTCACAGGACAATTTTCTGACAGTGGGAGAATGGATAGAAAGCCTACACACAAAAAACTATTTATGTTAGTAAACATCGTTCATTATTTCTGCAGATGTGTCCTTCCCTTGTTTATTCTTGGCAGTGGACTTGGGAAAACTAGAATGACGTGATGAGTCAAGATGTAATTTAACAGCAATCCCAGGAAAATGCAGCATCTCATTCTTAAAGACTAGAAAATCCAAGCGTATTCAGGGTTACTAAGGGACTCGTCTAGGAGGCTACCCTAAGTAGTGATAGGTTTTTCAGTTCTCGGGTTTTCTATTTCCTGTCAGTGGAACAAGAATATCTCCTGAATGTTTTTCTTTTTTATGAAAAGCAGCGTCATATGCAGCAGTCCCTTTAGTGAAGGTGTCCTGGAGCTTATGCTGGAAGGACAGAGGCAAAGAATTTGCTCCTCTGACAGCATGTGAAAGTTGTTTTCCAGGATGTGGGGTTGCTTTCTTCCTAATAAATATCCATTTGCAAAATGCACGCCTGCAAAGCAGACTTTTTTTCACATGATTACTAAGAATTCTGCATTTGCTTTTAGGTTGTCACCACTGAGAAGGAACAACTGGACTTTGAAACAGGACCAAACATATTTGATTTGCAGATTTATGTTAAGGATGATGCTGGTTTCATAGACCTACAGGTTCTAACTGTCCAGGTAACAGATGTGAATGAGCCGCCTCAGTTTCTAGGCAACTCGGCAAAAGGTAAGATATATAGGGGTGTGCAATATAGTCCAGATGGTGGCAACCCTGGGGGTCAGAGCAAAACAGAAAAGTAAATAAACATGCAGCTGTTTCCCTGGAAAAAACAGCTGCTCGATGAGCAGGGAATAAATAAAATCTCCTCCAGCCCAGGATGTCCAGTAATAATGATGAACGATTTACAAAGCCCTTTGTATCTATGGTTTTTCTTGGGCCTCTCCTAGTCCTGGGCAGGAAGAGGAGGTCAGGACCTCCAGCGGATCATTCTGAAGGAAGCTGGGCCAAGCCCATCAGGCTCATCACTGTGCGCTGCCAAGTCACTGACTAAGTTTGTTCTCCCCATGGACGCTGACCCCTTGAGAGCAGTGTGTGCCTGGAGTCTGCTGCAGAGCAGGGACAATACTTGAAGGGAACAGAGTAACTTCCTGCATAATCTCCCCCTGGCTCATGGCTTTGAATGCCATCCATACTGACAACTTTTAAGTTTACAGTTTTAGTCCAGGTTCTCTCCTGAACTCCACTCAAATATCCAAGCTATCTTACCTAACATCACCACTTGGATATCTAATAGGCATCTGTAATAGAAATATATATATTTGGTCTTATTCCTGTTCCTGACACAACAGTCCCAAAACCCTTGGAGTTCCAGTGATGAATGATAAACTTATGTTTTGTTATGTTAATGACATGTTTGGAGTACCCCTACATCACCTAAGGGTGGCAATGGTGGCCAGTGGAGCCAATCTTGTGATTAGAGAGTTAGAACTTTCAGTCCCCTCCACTCCTACATACTCTCCCACCCAGCCCCACCACAGCAGAGGGGAGAGAAGTTGGAAATTGAATTCAATCACCAATGGCCAATGATTTAATTAATTTTGTCCATATAAAATCCAGAAGTGGTTCAGAGACCTTCCAGTTGGTGGAGATCCAGCGAGAGTGGTGTGTCCAGAGAGCATGGAAGATCTGTGCCCTATGCATCTCTTCCATCTGGCTGCTCCTGAGTTATATTCTTTTACAGTAAACCAGTAATCTAGTAGGTAAAATGTTTCTTGAGTTCTGTAAAGCCCTCTAGCAAATTAATCAAACTCAATAAGGGTGTTTTGGGAACCTTAGATTTATATAACTGGTGGGTCAGAAGCACAGGTGACAAACTGGACTCAGATTGAGTTGAATTCTCAGCTGATGTCAGAGAATTTCTTGGTGTCAGAATATAACATCTCAAAGTCAAAGAGCTTCCAAACCAAACTTGTGTCCCACTTCATCCTTCAACCCCCACCATCCCCTACCCGGAAGCTGCTTTTCCAGTCTTTCCCATTTTAATTAATGGCAACTCCATCATTCTTGCTTGGACCAAAACTTTGAAGTCAACCTTGGCTACTTTCTGTCTTTCACACCTAACATCAAGTCCATTAGGAAATGTTGTTACCTTCTAAATCTATGCAGAATCCAAGCAGTCCCTAGCCTCTCCAACACTACCTGTGAGTCATGCCTCGCATGAATTAAGGCAAGGGCTTGCTCACTGGGCTCTCTGCTCTGCCCTTGCCCCCTACAGTTGATTCTCCATACAGCGGCCAGAGAGATCCTGCTAAACATCAGTTAAATCAAGGTATTCCTCTGTTGAAAATGCTACGAGAACCCCTCATCTCACCCAAAAGGAGAGCCAGTATTTTTGTAAGGCCCCATCAAATCTGCCAAGCCCATACCCTCACCCCCTACCATGCTGTCTCCCACACATCTCCCCTTCACTTCCTGTCCTCCAGCATTCCTGGCCTCCTCACCAATCTGTGAGTACCCCACTTACAACCTACCTTGACGTCTTGGCATTTGCTCTTTCCTCTGTCCCTTCTGCCATATCTCTGTGGCTCCACCTCATTTCTTTAAGGATCCTAATTCAAATGTCAGTGAACCTTTCATAACCAGGCTATTTAACATTGTTACCCAACTCACGACACTGCTTTCCCTGATTTTTCTCCATGACATTGTTTAGTAACATTCACACATTGTACTCATTTATTTTATTATCTATACCTTCCCACTAGAATTCAAGCTCATGAGAGCAGGGTTTTGTATTTTGTGAACTGCTATATTCCCAGTGGGTAGATCAGTGTTTACCATGGAGTGAGAACTCAGTAAACATTTTTTTTTAAAATAAAAGCATGAGCAATGATAAAGTGAATAAAAGCTGAAGCTCAGATGTAAGATGGCTTGCGTTTGAGTTTAGATTCTATTACTTACTAGCTGAGACAACCCAACAACTGAGCCTGTTTTCTTACTTGTAAAGTGGAGGAAATGACAACACCTACTTTCTAGGGCTGTTGTGAAGATCAAAGGAGAAAACATACAGGGTAGAGCAAAAGTAGGTTTACAGTTGTTTGTATGGAAAATAATATAATAGCTAATGAATCATAATACAAACCTAAACTCTTTGGCCCTGGCTGGTGTGGCTGAGTGGATTGAGTGCTGGCCTATGAACCAAAGGACCACCAGTTTGATTCCTAGTCAGGGCACATGCTGGGGTTTTGGGCCAGGTCCCTAGTAGGGAGCACATGAGAGGCAACCACCCAGTGATGTTTCTCCCCCTCTCTTTCTCCCTCCCTTCTGATCTAAAGATAAATAAAATCTTAAAAAAATAAACCCTTTGTTTTGCATACTTACAACTGTAAACCTGCTTTTGCCCTACCCTTTATGGTAAGTCCTCAGCACAGCACCTTAAAAAAGAGTTAATGTTAGCACTTTCAGTCATATCTTGCACAGAAAGATTCTCAAGAGAGACAGAGGCCACAGCAGAGAACATGGTGACACTCAGGCAGGGCTGGTGGTACAAAGTGACACAGCCTGCTCCTCCTTCCTCGTGACTGCCAAGAACTCTGAAGCAGATGAAATCAATTTTTGGTCCCTTTCTGAGCCTCCCTCTTGCAGCCCTCTCTCCCCACTTATTCCATCTCCTCTGTGTTCCACTATAAGGCCTCTCACTTCAAGGACTCATTTCCGCCGAGATGATAAGTACACTTCAAGGGATGACCTTAGCTCAGTTTATGAGGAATTTATGCATTAAAGGGGATCTGGAACATGGAGTAGCCTCACCTTGCACGTTCCTTCCCATGGTTACTTTCCAACTGTCTGCCCTTATCACCTTCCTCTCTCCCACCAAACAACAGTACCCTAGGTCACCTCTCGTTGTAGGAAATGTGTAAATACTTGATACCAGCTTGACCAACCCTAATACTTTATTAATTTCCATAAAAGAATCCACTCCTGCAAGATGACCATGGTCTCACTCGTGCCCTTTATTATTGCTGCGTCTGTTCCACAGTGCCAATATGCTTTATTTCCTCAGCTATGTTTGGTTTCCTTTGGCTTCCTTTGGTTGCCCTGGTTTTGAAATTTCTCACTTGTTTTATGAAATAAAATGTTTTTTTTTTTATTCCACTGTGGACATGGATGTAGGTCTGGACCTCTATATAGTGGAAGGAGCAAAGCCTGGATACATTTACCAGGTTGAGGCCTTTGATCCAGAAGACACAAGGCAAAATATACCCCTCAGTGTAAGTCTGTTTGTTGAACTGAAGACGGGCTGACTCAGAAGCCTGGCATCCTGCCAGGGTGGGCTTGGGCAGTGGCAATGGGAGAAATATAGTGCCCACTGCCAAAGCATAGAACACAGGAGAGGTAGAAGTGGATAATGGGCCTCTTGAGATGGACAATCCAGATTGGACTCTGTGTGATCTTGGACAAGCTCTTAACCTCTCTGAGCTTCAGTTTCTTCATCTGTCAAATAAAAGCACCTACCTCAGTAGAGGTATTATAAGTATTAGGGAATACATGTGAAGCCACTTAGCACAATGCCTCCCCAGCATATCAAAATTGCTTAGTACTTTTTAATTCTGAGGTGATAAAAATCCAGCTATATTATTTTTTAAATAATCATAAAATGTATTCCCCAAAGGCATTAACACTTCCTTTTTAGAGAGGAAGCCAAGCTGTTTGGAGCCAAGTTAAAAAAACAAAACAAAACACTAAAAATGAGTCCTGGGAATTCCAAAGAAAAGGAGGGCTTCCACAGAGAAAAGCAGATTGGGTTCTGGAGACCCAGTCTGAGACAACTGATCCCTCTTCTCAGTTAATCAGTTTTCTTGATGGAACTGTCAGTAGAGCCCTTGAAAACCTTAGTCAAAGAAGCCTCTTAGCTTGGGCAAGGATGCCTCAGCTCCCAGTTCTGCCCATCAAAGTGGTCTTGTGCACCCGCAGCAGCTGGCAGCCCAGGTAGGAGAGAATGATGCCAGGGGACTAACTTTGGAATAGGCAACACTGCTGCAAACCCTGCCTTACATATTCTCTGAAATATGATACCCAAGGAATAGGTAACACCAGGAGGCTGCTTCTGCTGGTTGCTGCATGATTTGCAGCTTAAACAGGACTACTTTTTCTAAGAGGAAATGAGCCTTAGGAGTAAACTCTAGAACAAATATAATGTGGTCTGCAGTTGTAGAAACAAAGCTATTTAAGATTATTGGACACATCTTCTTTTAAAATTATATTTTATTGATTATGCTATTATAGTTGTCCTGATTTTCCCCCTTTGCCCTCCTTTGCCCCAGCACCCCCCACCCCTACATGCAATCCCCACACCATTGTTTATGTTCATGGGTCATGCGTATAGGTTCTTTGGCTACTCCATTTCCTATACTGTACTTTACATCCCCATGGGTATTCTGTAACTACCTATTTGTACTTCTTAATCTCCTCACCTCTTCACCCATTCCCCCACAACCTTCTCCCATCTGGCAAACATAGAATGTTCTCTGTGTTCATGATTCTGTCTCTGTTCTTCATGTAGCTTTGTTTGTTTTTTAGATTCAATTGTCAATAGATAGGTATTCATTGCCATTTTATTGTTCATTGTTTTGACCTTCTGTTTCTATTTTCCCTTGATTCTAAATGGCTTTGCTGGACAGAGCAATCTTGGCTGTAGATCTCTGCTTTTCATGACTTCGAATATTTCTTGCCAATTCCTTCTATCCTGCAAAGTTTCTTTTGAGAAATCAGCTGACAGTCTTATGGATATTCTACTGTAGGTAACTAACTGCTTTTCTCTTGCTCCTTTTAAAATTCTCTCTTTATCTTTAACCTTTAGTATTTTAATTCTGGTGTGTCTTGGAGTGGGCCTCTTTGCATCCATCTTGTTTGGGACTCGGCGCTTCCTAGACCTGGATGTCTACTATTTTCTTCACCAAATTAGGGAAGTTTTCTTTCATTATTTTTTCAAATAGATTTCCAATTTCTTGCTCTTTCTCTTCTCCTTCTGGCACCCCTATAACGTGAATGTTGGAATGCTTGAAGTTGTCTCAGAGGCTGCTTACACAGTCCTCAATATTTTTTATTTTTCTTCTAGTTATTCTGATTGGTTGTTTTTGCTTCCTTACATTCCAAATCACTAATTTGATTCTCAGCTTCATCCACTCTACTGCTGTTTCCCTGTAAATTGTTCTTTATTTCAATTAGCGTATCCTTCATTTATGATGGGATCTTTTTATGTTGTTGAGATTCTCACTAAGGTTCTTGAGCATCCTTAAAACCAGTGTTTTGAACTCTGCCTCTGATAGAATGTTTATCTCCATTTTGTTTAGTTCTTTTTCTGGAGGTTTGATGTGTTCTTCCCTTTAGGCCATGTTTCTTTGTCTCCTCATTTTGGCAGCCTCTGTGTGTTTGTTTCTATGTATCAGGTAGAGCTGCTATGACTCTGTCTTGATAGTGTGGCCTAATGTGGTAGATGTCCTGTAGGGTCCAGTGGCACAGCCTCCCCTATCACCCAAGTTGGGTACTTGATCTGTACCATTCATGTAGGCTGAGTACTGCTTCCCCTTGTAGTTGAGACTTGATTGCTTTTGGTGGGTCAATGGGAAGGGTTTACCTAGGCCAGTCAGCTGCAACAACTGTCTATGACTACTGACCACCAACCTCCACTGTTCATGTAACATAAGCTATGCAGAAGCAGCATGATGATGCTCCAATGTGGTCTGTAGCTGTTCACTGGGTACACTGGCTCTGGTGTTTCCTGGATGGTACAGGCCAAGGTCAACCTCCATCCCCTACCCCATGTTCTGTCTGGGGTCACCCTGCATGATATATAAAGCAATCTGTGGTGGCTGCTACTTGTGCTGGGTTGGTGATTCACCTGTGAATCCAAGCTGTGAATCTAGAGTGGATGCTGCTAGTGCCAGGCCAGGGGCCACTTAGCAATAGGTATGGGGACTGGGGGCTTTCTCTGGCTGGTTGTTGCTTGTTTGATAGTATTTATGAAGTTGTGAAACATGAGCCAAGAGGAGTCATTCATATGGAAAAGTCACAGTTAACAGCTTGGGTGGGCCCATAAGTTAGGTGGGAGGGAGTCTCAGGTGATCTCCAGAGTGGTACAAACAGTGTTAGCTAAGTTGATAGAATCTCCGCTGTGGCACCTACCAGCTGGCTCTGTGGCTCTCTGGGGGGATGGCTCAAAAAAAGGACAATGGCCTGCCCATCTTTCTCTCTGGGAGAAAGCTGCCCCCCATCTCTCTCCCTGATGCCTGATACTTCAGTTCCTCCCTGTTTGCTACTAGTACCTTTCAAGCTGCTATCCCAGTGCTGGAGCTCGGAGGGAGTGAATCTGAATAAGTTTGTCTGTGGGTTCTTTAAGAGGAACTGATTGGGACTCTAGAAATTTCTTCCACCAACTCAATCCCCACTGGTATTTGCAGCCAGAAGTTATGGGGACTTATCTTCCTGGTACTGGAACCCTGGGCTGGGGGACCTGGTGTGGTGCTTGGATTCCTCACTTCCAAGATATCCCTCCCAAACTTTTACCCACCACATGTAGATGTGAGACCATCTGTCCTGTATCTTTCCCCCTCCTACCAGTCTGGATGGATGTGGTTTAATTCCATAGATGTTGGCCTTCCATTCTTCTTGATTTGTGATGGTTCTGAGTGATTGTTGTTCTATATTTTAGTTGTAACTTTCTTGTAGTTTTGTGAGGAGGTGAGCCATTCTTACTTATGCTGTCATCTTGGCTGTAAGTCTGAACACATTTTAATTTAGGGAAATGTCAATGCTGTTATTTGAAGCTATCCTTTGGTCAAAAAACAAAAACTGTTAACAAGTCAAAAAAACACTAGAGAAAAAAAGGGTAGACTATTCAGCTAATAGTTCCCTGGTTCTTATTTGGTCCAACTTTATGTAAATCAGGAATCTGAATTGCACAGTGGTAATTGGCCAGCATCATGCACTCTGATCATTTATTATGGAGCAGTTCCAATTGGTCAGTGAAAATGCAAATGAGAATATACCTATAAGATTCCAGTTGGATGGGTCGGGTCTTCATTCATTGGTTGAAAGCCGAAACTAGGAATGGTCTTATAAGAGTGGACTCAAAAAGCAGGAGCACAGTGCAAGTGGTTGAAAGCTCAGTTTGAGATTCTTCCTGGTATGCAGAGTATGTGAGATCCTTTGTCAGCAGATGGCCATTAGATTCTCATTATTTATAAAATTTGGGCCCCCCATTAACTGTGGGGAATCCATCTCAGCAGATAAATGCCTTTTCTGGGATCACATCAAATGACTCTCTCAAGATCCACACAACCCA
Organism: Phyllostomus hastatus; assembly: GCF_019186645.2. Classification (NCBI taxonomy): domain Eukaryota; kingdom Metazoa; phylum Chordata; class Mammalia; order Chiroptera; family Phyllostomidae; genus Phyllostomus; species Phyllostomus hastatus. The sequence goes on from NW_025334041.1 coordinate 47,875,089, forward strand.
TTCATTTATTTAAGATTCTATTTGCATGAATAACTAAATAAATATGCAAACACTTAATGGGTCTGTACTATGTGGTAAGAGCAATACTAGGTTCTTTAAATGCATACTTATGAATAACATACTTGTTATATCAGTTACAAATGTGTTTGAAAATAACAGAAAACTTAACCACAGTGGCAAATAAGGGACTTTTTTCTCCTATAACAAGTCCAGAGGCAGGCAGATGGACAGTCCAGAGCTGGCATAACTGCTGCCGTCAGAAACCTGGGCAATTCCTATCTTTCTGCTCTTCCATCCAGAACATATTGGATTTGTCCTCTATCTTCACTTCATGTTTAGAAGATGGCTGTATACTTCCAGGCTTTACCTCTAAGTTCCAGGTAAGAGGAAAAGAAGGAGAAGCTGACGAAGAGGAAGAAGAAGAAAAGGAAAAGAGAAAGAAGGAAAGAAGGAAGGAAGGAAAGAGAGAAAGAAAGAAAGGAAAAGAAGTGGAGGGTGAAGAGGGCTGGTTAGTTCAGTCTGTTTTTTTTCTTGGTAGGAAAAACAAGACCCTCCTGGAAGCCCTAACCAGAGGACTTCTGCTTACTTCTCACTGTCCAGAACTCTGTCCTATGGCTGCTGTTGCTTGATGGTGACAAGGGAAAAGGGATTTTGGTATAGATTAGGTCAGTAACTCAAAGTTATACACTTATACCTTTAGCTCATTTCAACATTTACCAAGAATTCACTATGTGCCAGGCTTTCTATTAGTCTATTTAGATATAAAAATGACTAAGACACATTTTTGTAACTCAAGAAGTCTAGATAGGAGACACTCATGTATACCCCAAATAATTATAATTCAATAAGATAATTACCATAAATTTGCACAAGATATAATGGGGGCAAAGTGGAAGGAATCTCAGCTGTGAAGAAAAAAATATTCATTTTTAAATATTCATTTTTACTGTATTGTTCCAAATTATGCAGAAGGAACAAGGTCATGGCCCCTTTAAAAACACCTCTTAGATCAGGTCGTTCCGTTCAGATGAAGGGAAACCACCCAAGTGGGGGGAAATGAAGCAGGTGTTGTTCCCTTAAAAGAAAATGTATTGCCATCAAAAAAGGACTGAGAGCAGCTGCAGGGGTGTGGAACCTGGAAGTGAATGGCTTCAGCAGTGCCTTTAGGAGTTGTTTGAGAGGGAGCACTTCCAGTTGCAGCAGAAAGTGTTAATGAAGTATTTAACACCTGTGCTGGAACTAACAGCTGCCTAGAGAGTTGACAGCCAGCCTGCAGGAGCAGTGAACATAATCTAGAAGGAAACTTTCTCAGACTAGAAAAAGGTAGTAAGAGTTTAGTAAGTAATATATGATGATGGTCTGTGTACTTCATCATTGTATTTTGGGCTCTTGAGGGTACAAATGACATATTTTGTTCTGTACAAAGAGAAAGGAGATAGGTTAATTTGCTATTGATCAAACCTGTGCTTCTCACCCTTTCAACTGTAAACTGAAACTGTAACCAGAAAAGACACCGGTGTTCGGGCTGCCCGTCACTACGAAATCCAATAAGCAATGACAGCGATTGAATCTTTTATGGGCACTTTATTCAGATGGCTGGCGATCTGAGAAGATGACGGGTTCATACCCTAACAAACCATCTTGGCTTCTCTTTCCTGGCCAGATCTTTTATAAGGGGGGTGGGGGAGGACAAGCAAGGTGCGGTGAGGGCTTTGAAAATCAGGGAGGATTAGGTGAGCAAAGCTGCAGCCTTCCTGTTCTCCACAGTTAGCTGTTCCCAAGGGGGGGCGGGGGAGTCACACAAAAGGCCTGGATGCCTCCAACATGTCCCCAGGTGGTAATCTCTAGCCAGTGCCCCAGGTCAAGTGCTTTTCTCAGGAGCCAGGATGGGCCTTATCTGTAGTTTATGAAACAAAAGCTTAACATACACATTACTTGCTAGACTTACAGCTTTTTACCTTAAGCTAAAATTTTCCAAGTTTTGAGTCCCCTATCAAAACCACTAGAGAAACTTAAAAAACAAAACAAAACCCCAAAACCAGATGTCTGGGTCCCACCCCCTAAAAAGTCTGATGTGATTGGTCTGGACTGTGGCCCAGGTATCAGGCTTTTAAAGCCCCCAGGTGATCTCATGCACATAAAGGGCTGAGAAGTCCCTAAGACTTTTGGATTCTGTGGGTCAGGGGTGGGCCCGGGAATCTGTGTATTTGCCAAATACCATGAGCAACTCTTCTGGTCAGAAAGGCTGGGAACACTGGTTTATGAATGTTTCTCAGAGGGTGTTCAGGCCCCTCTATGAGAACATACTGTAGGCTCCTTTGAAAATGCAGATGCTTGGACACTGCATCAGAATGTGAATTGGAATGCATGTCCTGGGTGATTCTGTTGCACTCCATCCTTTGAGAACCACTGAACTGAACAACCAAGTACAAGCTTTAATAAGCACCAAAGCATGTGCATGAAGCCACCTATGCTTGGTTCATGCCTGTCATCTTACCTGGTGGGTTCCAGGAGTTACTTTGCTGGTGGCAGCAACTAGAGGAGGAAAAATGAATTAAAACTAGCTCTAGGACATCTCCAGAAACCTCAGTGCCTTTAAAATAACAAACCCTACAGCCCTTGTCCAACTTAATGAAGTGAAACTGTCGCAGATGATGTAAAATTGGGGCTAATGTGGAAACCACTGGGATTTGCTTCCTCATTTTCAGAGAAATTTAAAGAGCATGTGGTTGTGCATTGTTAGGACCAGCAGGTCCCAATAGAGCTGGAATGCAAGCCAAAAAAAGGTGACTCGTGTATAATTTTAAATGTTCTAGTAGCCCTGTCATAGGTGGGCACAGGTAACCAGGTTCTTAGTGATCAGGACAAAGGATTGAACCGAACACCCAGAATTTGTAGTAGAGAACCTGGGAGCAGGCCAACTCCAAGCAGAGATTGACCTCATGGGCTGGAGGGACTCTATTCTTATAGGGCAGATCCTTCCTGGCTAGTTTTGGTGGGCTTTTACTGAGCATGTACCACTCCTTCTCCTGGGGTCTTTCTGTACTAGGTTCACCTTTCCCTTCGCCAGAGAATTGTAGTTCTCCATATTAGAGATTGGTGAAAAAGAAAGGAGTTATTTATCCAAGTTATACAGACTAAAAGTAATGACTTAATGTCTTCGTCAAAATCCCAAGGTCCCTTAAAACACCCACAAACACACACATCCTTCCTTCCCCCCCTTTGCCCAGTCTGGGGTACCGTATCTCAGAGAAAGAAATAGAAGTCCATGGCTCAGGCAGCCCCTGGTTCTTCCCAGTAATCTGTGCTCAGCTGGTAGGCCTCCCTCGGTTCTCAGCACCAGCTGAGTGGAGGCTGCGTTGCTGGGATCTCCAGCTAAAGCTGCGTGGTGGTTCTCTGCAAAAGCTGCGTGGTGATTCTTCTCATGGCTGCGGCGGGGGGGGTCCCCCCACTCTGGCCAAAGTATGTGGTTCTCCTCACTGACACAGCCGCATGGTCCCTCTCCTTACATGGCTGCAGGAGTCTCCACTCAGCCAAAACTGCATGATTCTCTCTTCAGTGGCCGCCAAGCCTGGGTTTAAATATCCTTCCAGTTTACTGGGCTCCATCTTGAGTCTGCACAGGGGTGGCCCCATGTCGTGGAGCCAATCATCTCCAAGCTCTCACACAGGCGCTGTAACTAGGGGGAGTAGCCTCCCAGTTACATCTTGTGGGGAAGTTCCTTCCATCCTGCTGGCTCAGGGCATGGCCACAGCTATTTAACATATCTATGCAACTAGTTAAAGGTTATAGATGTGTTAAATGACCACACCAGAGGTTAGCTGCAAAGGTTAGTTGCTATGCAAAACAGCTCTGATTGGCCCTGCTCCATGTGTCCCTTCCCCCAACTCACACCTGTGCTGGAGGGTGAGGACATCCTATATATCTTTCTAATATTTCCAGGACACCTTGAGTTCTGAACCCCATTACAAATCCTTCTTTTGGGGACCCTCTGGCTGCACCCTCCTACAGCCCCATTTAAAAAGTAAAATGAGACATGTGAAACTCATTTTAATATAGTTTAATCAATATATCTGAACTATTATCATTTCAACATATAATCAACATAAAATCGATTCACACAATATTTTGCATCCTTTTTGTACAGTAAGTCTTCAGACTCATTGTGTATTTACACATGCAGCTCATCTCCTTTCAGACCAGCCACATTGAAAATGCTCAGCAGTCACAGGTGCCCATGGCTAGTGGCTTCTGTGTTGGACAGTGCAGGCTTTGATCCAGCATCAGCACACTGTCCCTATGCACCTTCTGTGTTCTGATGGGTGCAGGTGACACATACCCAGAGCTATGCTTCAGTGGTGGACTCAGAATATAAAGACGGGCAGAATGATCTGTATGTGAATAATTATATGTATCAGCATTTCTTCCCTGGGCTTTCTCCACAATCCTGTAGGAGGCTATATACAACCCAACCCCTCCCACCTACCCTCTCCCATACACCATCCTCTCCCTCTGCTTGGAAATGGCCACTGTAACTGCTGCACAGCCTCCTCGGAGACTCTAAGGACGTTAATCAGTTTTGCAGCTGGAGGCAAAGTGATCTAGTGCAGCAATTCCTCCGTTAAGGGGCTTTCTCTTGGCCTTTCCATTAGGGAAGGGCTTTTGCATAAAGTGAAATGTGCTTTGTCTTCACCAGGGCAGACAAAGGATTAAATTAAAAGAGCAATAACCTTGCTAGTAGCTGGACTACCAGGAGGACAACAGAGAAAGTAATTCTCTCTCCCCCTCCATCTTGCTTATGTCTCTGAGAAGTGGTAGCAGGTCGTATCTTTTAATCTTCTTGAGTGAAAAGTAATTGTCATGGATGGAACTTCTCAGATCCACTAAGCACTCCTCATTTCTGGATGAGGCTGGGAAGTGAGGCCCTCGCCTGGGTCAGGTAACTCTAGCGAGAACTGAGTTCTCTGACCCAACTCCTGCTCGTCCCCTTCTCCTGTGTCCTGGCAAATTTTGTCTTTGGTGTCCACCCCTCTCTTTTCTGAGTGACAGCACCCTTCCTGTTCTCCATGTACTTCCCCTTCCCCTGCACCGCTCATTCAGCACACCCCTGGCAACTACCTGTTTATTTGGGAGCCACAACTGAAGTCTTTGCAAAATGCATTCTGCTCCAGGTTCTTGTTAAAATGCTCAGGAAAGGACAACTCCCACTCCAAATACATCACCACTGATGACTATTCACACTGTGGGAAAGACACTTTCTTGAATAGATGGGGTTCATTGTCCTTAAGATTAGAGAAGCCTTACCCTGGCTAGTGTGGCTTGGTTAGTTGGAGTGTTGTTCTGTAACTGACAGGTTGCCGGTTTGATTCCCGATCAGGGCACATGCCTATTGTGTGTTTAATCCCTGGTCTGGGTGCCTACAGGAGGTAACCAATCAATGTTTCTCTCTTACATAAGTTTTTTGCTATCTCTCCCTTTATCTCTCTCTCTAAAAGCAATGGGAAAAGAATGTCTTCAGGTAAGGATTTAAAAAAAGGATTAGTGAGGCCTAAATCAAAAACAGGAACCAGGCTGATTATTTAAAAAAAAAAAAAGAGAGAGAGAGAGAATGACAAATGAGAGGATAAATTCTGTAGCTTATTAGTAAAGGATTGCTATCTATGGCATTTTGCATTTATAAATGTGGGTCTCTTAAAAAACATTCAAATAGTTGCCTATAGCCCATTCACTTACCTTCATAACAATATAACATGAGTAGGCCAAGTTGAAAGCTTGAAGTAAGTTTTTTTTTCAATAGTACTTCTTTCCTTCTAAACACACTTCCCTCCCACTCCTGGATCCACCTTCCACCTCTGAGCTGGGACAGGAGTGGAAAAAGGGGAAAAGAGAGGAATTGAGGCTTTTATAAAATATTCAGCTTACGATGAAAAATGTAATAGGATTGTGGTGTCATATTTATAACTTGTGACAGTTCTGTTGGAAGGCGGTACACTGTACAGTTTGCCCTCTAGTGGGTCTGGGGGCATGTGCTCAGTGGCTCATAGAGTCATTGGCACTGCCAGGACATAGGAGGAATAAGGGTCCTTCCTTCCCTCTGGAGACTTTGCCCCTGGAAGTTGACTGCTCTGTTCTTAGGAGACAGGAGGCTGGATTCTTGTTCAATTCCATTTCAGGCCTGAAAGCAGCTAATGGCTGCAAACGGGCACAGGTTGACTCACTATTTGCCTGTGACTCCAACTGCAGTGGGTGAGCCAGCCCGGAGGTGGTGTGCCCTCCCCAGGGAGCCTGACATTTCAGGAAACTGGGCCAGCTCCCTCTCACCCTCCTTTCTTCCTAAACCAATGGCACCATAAAGGGTGAATGGGGCAGGAAGCACAGCTCCTCGTCTTCCACACTGAAGCTTTTGTGTCGGTGAGCAAACCACAGCTGCCAAGGGGCTGCAAATAGAGAAACCTGGGGTGGTGGTAAAGGAATATTCCCAGCGGGGGAACTGTAGAGCTTGTCTGACAAGCATTTGTTAACCGAATTGATCTGATTACTCAGGACTTTTCTTAGCCAGTACTGGAGCAGAGAGGGGCTGCAGTTGCTTTTCATTCTATTTAATTTCTGTTTTCCAAGAATGAATATCAAAGGAGTAGCTTAGATTAAACAAGCCTTTAAAAAGGGGAAAGAATGCCAGGTTTTACAGAAAGCTTTTTGAATGCTGGCAAATGGCCACATGACACAATATTTTTAGTCAATGGGTATTATCTCTGTTTTAAGTACAAAACTACTATTCCCATTAACACAAGCTCATAGTTTCAGGGATAAAAGGAAATTAGCCTGGCACTAAAAAAAAATCAAGATTCCAGGAAATCAATCTTTTAATAAAAATTAAGAAGAAATTCCCCATGTTCCTGGTCCTACAGTTTCACCCTTTCTATCCCCTGCTGCTGCTGCTTTCATTCTTGCGAAGACTGTAGACAGAATGGCAGAAGATTTCATAACGAAGCCTGGCATTTCCAAATTCAAACAGATTTTTTTTTAAGTTTGGCAAGATTTTTGTTGATGTATTTTCAGAGATTGTTTTAAAAAGATTTTAATATTCTTTAAGGTGGGGATGCTGGCTCAGATGGGAAATAAGTAAGAAGAAAACCCCAATATTTAACATTTAGCAAATATTTATTGAGCATCTGTTATCTGTTAGGCTCTAGGGATATAGCAGTGAATAAAATGAAGCCTTTCCCTCATGGATCTGACATTCTAATTGTACAGCAGTAGTTAACATATATTGAGGGCTGACCATGTACCAGGCACTGTTCTAGAACTTTACACCCCCTGAGGCATGGCCTATTTTATTACTGTTTGCTGCACAAGCTCCCACAGCTGGAAAGGGGTAGAAGTGGGATTCAGATTCAGCTGTCTAGCTCCAAAGCCACTGAACTTAACTCCACTGCCCCGACTCATGCCTCTTACATTCCAGATGGGTCTAAGAATCTTCTTTCCCTCTTCCCATCACATTCTATGTTTGTCCCTTCTGGAGAGCCTTTCCCACATCATCTTCACATGTTCCCTTAGCTGACCATAAGCTTTTGGAGAGCAGGGCCTGATTGTCATCCCTGTAGCCCAAGAGCTTGAAGTATTGGAGACCAACCAGTACTGGGGACCTATCTCCTAGAGCATTTCAAAAGACATTCCCATTTAGGTGCCTGTGGTAAATGTACCCCTCCTTGGGTCTATAAACCACTGTATCACACCCAGTGTGAGCTTCTGTTCTATGGATATGTGAGAATTCTCTGCAAGGAAGGCTCTGCTCAAAGACACAGAGCTGCTCCGTGTGCAGGCAGCTGCAAGTCTAGGCCACTGCTGCCCAGGCTGTGAGCTGGAGAGTTGATGGGGGCTTGGTATTTAAACATCACGCCTCTGAGTGTTGCCAAGGTGCTTATGCAATTTGAAGGAGGGGCCTGGGAGAAGGGCACTCTTTGGTATTTCTCAAATATTTCCTCTCAAAAATGGGTAGGAACCACCTAAGTGATGAGCAAGCAAGATTTAATAAAATACCCCCTACCATAGAATGCTGTGCTATCATTAACCAACCAGGTTGTAAAATAAGATTTAACACTATGGGGAAATGTTCAACCTGTGAATAAAAAGCACAAAGTATAATTTTGATTATAGCATTATCCCAATTTTTTGGAGGGTGTATGTTTATATAGAAAAGAACAGAAGGCTATCCAGGAAAATAATGAGATTTTACAAGTGACTATAATTGAGTTTTTTTATACTTTTCTTTCCCAATTTTTATGGAAAAGAAGTTAATTACAACTAGGAAAATGTTATTAAAAGTAAAAGGCAAGTAAACACTTTAAAAACCTTAGATCGGCCCTAAAGAAGACCTTTAATGTCTTCTGTGCATCCTCCCTTCTCCTGTGGGGAGCTCAGCTGTAATGACAACACCAAATCTCTGGGCTGGAATCCCTGGCTGGTGTTTCCTGTGATTCTAGACTTCTGGGGCTATGGCTGTGGTTGCAAAACCTCCACTGATGATCTTCACAGATTTTGAGGCCTGGAGGAGAGATCACCCTCACCCTCATAGGAAATACTGAAAACTTTTAACCTTAAAGTCCTTTGGAACAAATGGTATACAAGTGTGAGCCTCAAGGGTGCCTGTGGCCCTTCACATTTTACAGTGTGCATTGGGATTTAACCCTCACCATAACACAAACAAATAGTTAGTGGCATCATCCCTAAATTACAGGCAAAGAGGGGACTTGTCCCAAGCAGAACTTGGATTCTGATGCAGGTCATTTCCCTACATGGGTGACTTCATCATGGGAGCAAGGACTCAATCTTGATCAGCACTGTGGAGAGCACAGAGGTGGTCCTCCTATGGGCTGGCTCTTCATGCACTGAGCAAATAAGCCTATGTTTCTGTCAAAGAAAGAGGTCCTGGACAGAGGTTCATTAGAGAGTGCGGCTGGACACTGGAAGCCAAGGAGGACAAAGACTCTCAAGTCCCTAAGACATGGGAAGACATGACCAATGGCCACAACTCTCAGATCAGATTTTAAAACAGCCCCTCTATATCTCCCAAACCAGCTTCAAACATGGGCTCTGTTAAGTTTCATTTTCTCTCATGCTTGTCCTTCCCATTGCCTTTCCATCATTTCGATGAATAATGCTTATGAACATTTTTGCAGCTCTGCTATATCATACATTCAGTTAAGGGTAAAGGCTAGATATAGTTTACTTTAGAATTGTCCTACTATCTAATGCACAGTTGCTGTATTTAAATAGTGTTGGTTAAAGCCAGAAGCAGTCCTGAGAAGTAGAAGTGAGAATACAGTGACAGGGATAAGAAGACTGGACTCTGAAGCAGAATGCTGAGACAGGCCTTTTATATGCATTCTGCAATTTAAGCAGGATCCAGTGACCAGTTTCTCAGCATGTGGCAAATCAGGGTCAGAGGCTCAGACCAACAGATTCAGAAGTTTCTTGATTCATGAAACATTAAGTCTGAGAACTGGCCATTTGGGCCTTATCTTGATGCATCAAGAATGTTCCATGGGTCAAGGATATAAAATGAGAACTGAACAGACTTGTCTTCTGGGGAAAGATGTATAAGTGTGCTTAGTTCTTTTTTTTCTTTGTATTTTAGTATTTCCTGATTCCTCCCTCAAACAACTTCAGCATGTCTGTTAATGGGATCCTCTTCTCCACAACAGAATTTGACTTTGAAGAAGGACATAACAGGTAGCCTTTGCCAGTGACCCTGCTTGAAGTTCCTTTACCTGAGGGTCAGGGAGCAGGCACAGAGCAGCCTGAGGAAGCTGGGAGGCCATGAGCAGTTAGCTGCCTTCCTGCCGAATTCAGAAAGTAGTGAACCCCAAGGGGAATAAAGCGAATATCTAGAAGGCCTCCTTCCCCATTCAAAATCTTCATCTGCTGACCATAAGAATGAAGGGGTGGGAGAGGGCACCCAAAGTGTTGGGAGGATTGCCTCTGATGCCCTGCAGGCTTGGGAGAAGCAGCTGCCAGAGCTATTTGCTAACATGAAAGCAGCAGGGTGGAGGTGAGCAGGCCTCTGAAAGAGGCAGGGAGAGGCCAGGGTTTGAGGATGAAAACACCCAGGCCTTGGGATCAACCCAGTTTTGACTCCTGGCTTTGCCCGGGGCATGAAAATCAGGGCTCATTACTTAATCCATGGGAGCCTCCATTTCCTCACGTGGATGTAATCCACACGTTGTAGAGATGTTGTGAGGAACGATGGAGACCTAGTGTGCAACTTGGTGGCACAAGCAGCCACTTGGTGTGGTGATGGCCGTGAATGACAACTGCAGGACAGGAAATGCAGGAGTGGGGTTTTAGAGTGGGGGAAGAAGGGTGGACACACCAGGTCTGACTCTGCAGGGGCATCTGGAGGGAGTGGCAGAAAGGGAACAGACTCTTTCCTCCCTCCCTGCACCCCATTTTTTCCCACCTCATTTTGAGGTAGTGTCAGCAAAGCTTGATTCCCTCACCTGGGATGTTACCCTGACAGTTACCGTCTCATTGTGGAAGTGAGAGATAGCCAAGGGCTCACAGCCTCCACATCGCTGCAGGTGAACATTATGAACATCAACGATGAAATCCCTCGCTTCACCAGGTAGGCCTGGGGCAGTCAGGCTCTGTGGGCCACAGACACAACTCTCCTAGGTGGCAGAGCCTCCTGGAGCCTCCTTAGACACGTTTAACACAAGACAGAGGGGTATCTGTATCACGTCTCCTGCTCTGGCCTGGAGAAGTGATAAAAGGCTTGAGATCTTCAGTGTCCTTTGCCTGGGCCTTGGGACTTCCATCTTCCACCTTTGCTCCCCTGCCTCTGTACCCCCTTATTCACACACACCACAGGATTGTGGGTATGGTCGGGAGTGGGAGGGGCCGGACATGATGCCCTTGGTTCCAGGCTTGCCACTGGGTTTATGTTCATGTAAATATAGTAGTCCCCTCTTATCCACAGTTTGGCTCTTTTCATGGTTTCAGTTACTGGGATCAACCACAGACTGAAAATAAATGGAAGTAATAAACAATTCATAAGTTTTCAGTTGCATATTGTTCTGAGTAGTGTGATGAAATCTTGTAATGTCTGCTCTATCCCACCTGGCACATGAATCATCCCTTTGTCTAGCTTATCCATGCTGTATATGATCTCTCCCACCCTCTTAGTCACTTAGTAACTGTCTGTGTTATTAGAGAGACCAATGATTTTCAACCAATGTGCTGCAAGATTTTTTAAAACATACAATACTTGACTATTTAGTCAGGGGCACTGACTTCTTTCCCTTAGATTGTCAAATTTTAAAAAAGATAACAGCCAATACAGCAATAGCCATCTGATGTGAATGAATCAAAGTTATACCTATTTTTGTTAGATAGGCAAAAAATACAATTTTTGGTGTGCTCCAGAATTTTGCCATGAGATGAAAAATGTTGAAAAATCACTGAGATAGACTGTCATGGTATCCCAGTGCTTATGTTCAAGTAACTCTTATTTTACTTAATAACAGCCCCAAAGCACAAGAGTAGTGATGCTGGCAATCTGGATCTGCCAAAGAGAAGCCACAAAGTGCTTCCTTTAAGGGAAAAGGTGAAAGTTCTTGACTTAACAAGGAAAGAAAAACAACCATATGCTGAGGTGCCCTGGCCAAGATCTACAGTAGGAACAAATCTTTTATCTGTAAAATTGCCTAATTTATAAATTATACTTTATCATAGTTATTTATATATAGGAAAAACATGGTATATACAGTGTTTGATACTCTCTGTGGGGGGTCTTGGAATGCATTCCCTGCAGATAGAGTGGTACTATTATATAAGGCAAGTATTTTTATAATAGAGCTCTCAACTCTAAAAATAGCATAATCCTGGAGCCCACACCATCAGCCAAGACTCTGTAAAGCCCACTCATAGAGTGTCATCCTGAGGAGAGGGCTGTTTCAATGATGCCTCAGGGGCCTGCCCACTGCTGGGTGCTCTGAGTGGCTTTTTGCCACCATGGATCCAGTAAAGAGATCTGGCTGTCTGGCAGCTCCTACGTCCAGCAGAGGTGAGGAAGTAAGTGAATTTGGTAGAGGCAGCCTATGGGAATGTGCCCGGGACCAATTCAGGCACAAAGGGGTGGCCAAAACTTGTCATAGATACAGATTTAGGACTGGAAGATGGGATTCTGAGATAGCATATGGTCTGGCAAACAGCTTGTCATACTGTTTAAGACTCTGCTTGCCCCAGTCACTGAGGTGGACTCAGAGGCCTACCACAGGAAACCAGCAAAATCACCCCCCTGGGGTTAACTGCATTAATGACTACAAATACATTCAGCTTAGGAGACCCCACAACAAAAAGCCACAGGGCCCAGAACTACAAGAATGCTTGCAAAAGTATTCTGAAATTGGGAGGTATGAGGCCACCCCATTCCTAGGCTAACTTGGTGCCATTGTGCAAAACACATCACACCTGTGAAACTTCTGAATTTTAATATAGTATACAGCCCAGCTGCTGGGAGTTGATGTGGAGGGAACAGCAGCAGACACACTCCCATGTAATATTTCCCGTTGATGTCTGTTGCCTGGTTAAGCTTAAAAGCATGATGCAGTGCATTTTTGCTGACGGGCTCCTCCAGGAGCACAGCGCAGGCAGTTTATAAATAGTTATGACATCCCAACCTGGATCCAGACTCAAGCTTTGGCCCATACAGCACTGTGGATTCATCAGTAACCCCCAGAGGAAGGTGATGGCTGTGGGGCTGGAGCTGAAGCATTTGGTGGCCCTTCCTACACTCCCCGTCTGTGAGGTGGGAAAATAAGCTTATGGGGTTGCAAAGGGCCAGACCATCTGGTCTGGACTACGTCTTCCAAAATAAAGCAGCTGACCTCAGCAGAAAGAGAACATGACCTTGGCCAGTTTGTTGGGGCCCCAGAGATCAGTCTGGAGCTCTGGTTTCCACTTTTGGTTTGAGAGATGAACCTGTTAGGCTCCATTCCAGACAGAGAGCTTGACCTATGTGACCATCTAACTCTTTTACAGTGTCTATGGATGTTGGTATGAATGGGTCTATGAGAGCCTGTTCTAGAGGAAGACTTGGGGCAGCATGTTGCCCTGACATTGCCCGGGGCTGCTCAGTCACAGCCAGCCTCATCCCTCAGCTCCCCATGACTTCAAAGACTTTGCTTGGTTTCAAACTAGGTGCTGACTTTGATGGCTTTTGTGGTTCAACCATGATCCTTCTTCCCCCCAAGTTGGTGCCAGGACTAACCATAAATTGGTTTCTGGTATTAACAAAACTAAATCCCTAAACTGAATCAAGTACACTGAGTGTGAAATAAAAATATAAAATGTGGAAACAACTCTTCTATCTTTACTGTTTGTTAGGGTTCTACAATTACTACAACCAAAGCAAGTACTGTCTCCGTTGTTGAAAGTGTCTCACCATTTTATCTCTGGGTGGTGACAAACGTCTGAATGCTTTCTGGGCTCGTGAGCACACTCCAAGACTCTGCTCTTATTTAAGCTGAGCACTTGATTATAAAAGTACTGCACTTATATTTACTCTTTACATGGCAAGCACAATGCTTGCTGGTTTTGAATAGCTTTTTAGAGTATGTCTTTTTCCCCTTCTGCCCAATTCTTTTGTATTTACTCACAGTCCTTTCAGCCTGGTGCCTGGCAGTGTGTGCACACTCTATGCACTTACTGAATATTTATTCATTGTGATGAAGTCATCCAGTCACCCAAGAGTCACCCCCTTTCCTGTGAGTGTGGCCAATGGCTCTTGTCTACCCATTGCCCAGGCTGTGGAGATCCTATGTAATGAGGGAAACGGTACAGTGATGTAACTGGGATCACAGCTATAGCCTGTGGGAGGCTGCAAGGCCCCTGGTTCCACTGTGCTTTGAATGGATCGTAACTGTGGTCCGAGGGTAACATCTTTAAGTTAATGATACTTTATGCATACTTGCTTGGGTCTTGGGTCCCCCAAACCAAATAAACCCAAGGTTTTATATTCTGCTGGGCTCACTATCAGAGCAGCCAAGAGGAGAATGTTTTATCTGAGGAGCTGTGCCATCACCAATAGCCTGACCAGTCCCCTTCATAGGGACCTGATTTCCTGAAGCATCCAGCATAAATGAGATGAGCCTGCAGAAAAGGATGTCTCAAACATCTGTGCTACTTCCTTGTCACAGGAAGGCTGTCCTGTGCATTGTGAGATGTTTAGCAGCATCCTTGGCCTCTACCTCTGAGGTGCCAATAGCAGCCTCCTCCCGTAGTATGACCACCAATATAATCAGCCCCTGCCTGATTGCTTTAGGGAAGGAGAGGTGGTGGGAGGGAGGGAATTCTCCCCGCAAGGTGTCCTGGGTCTCTCCTATGAGAGGCTGGGAGTCTGTGCTTGTCACCTCTGGCAATTCCTTATGATAGTCCTGTCAGTCCCTGGTCATTTATGAAAATGCAGATTCTGTTTTCATGGGTTGGAGTGGGCTGAGGTCTGCATGCACAGGGAGACTCTTAGAAATGCAGGCACTGTGACTGGAGTAGCAGGGGACAGGCTGTGATGAAGGCACAGGTGTCTTAGTGATCTCTTTGTAACCAAAGAAAAAATATAAAAGGTTAGAAACAGGGGCTCTCAGATGATGGACATAAGGGTTCTGTCCAGCCTTAGGAGCTGGGGCTGCCGCCCTCTCCTCTGGCTCTGGATTGGTTCCTGTCACCCCTGCCTCCTTAGCTCTACCCACCTGTCTAATCCTGGACCCATCCGTGGGCACACAGCACAGATTCCCTGAGAAGGGGGTGTGTGAGGTAAGTAAATGAATTAACAGGCTGCTTCAGTGGGACACTGGATGGGGAAAAGTCCAGAGCCCTAAGGTGGCTTCTTGACCTGAGCAAGATTCCTGTCCCTGAACAATAATGGAATGTACTGACAGGAGGTCACTCATGAGTGGGCGCAGGCCCAGGGTGCAGGGAGGAGTCCTGGTTGGGAGAGCCTAGGCCCAGCCTTTCTCTGCCTGCCTCTGACTCTAGCTGGAGGTTCCCTCTCCTTTTTCCTTTCTGGCCTCACCTGCCCTCCAGAGTTGATGAGACAGATCTGCGGAAATATTCTGAGCTCAGGAAATAAATGTCGTCATTTAGATCTGAGGTGTAGTCTTCCCTCACAAAGAAGATCCCACGTGGATAAATCCACGCTCAGGAAACTGGCAAATTAAAGGTGACTGTTTGCCCCACTGAAATGGTTTTCCCTCAGTAAAAGGACTTCCTGTGGAGTTATTTTAAACAATAGTTAACAACAAAAGTTATTTTAAACAATGCTCCCTTGGTGCATTCAGAATTACTCAATTTACCCAAGTTGTGTAGTTAAAACTTCAAACCTATCTGTCTTATTTTGGGCCTTTTCCAAAGGCAGAGGAGGTCTGAGGAAAAAGGGTAAATTGGCAATTTGAGGTTGTCTGGCAGCCGCCATCCTTGGAGGGCACTGTTCCGATCTTGGCTACTGCCGAGGGACTCATTTCTCCATTCAGAGAGCTGACCTCATGATTAACGCTACTTGGGAAGGTACACAAGTTCTGTGCATAAATTCTGCCTCCTAAAGCAAAGAAAAAAAAGACAAGGAAGAAATAAAAACTGAGCAGAGACCCTAGGATAAAGAGGGTTTACAATTTATCTGACTTTTGGCAGCTGCCATGTGAAGGGAGTCAGGAACCTGTAGTTCTGGAACATTATATCCAGATGGATTTTAAAAATCATTCAGGGAATTTTGCACAAGAATTGGGAGAAAGAGAGAAGATGGCTGGACAGACCAACTATCCTTGTATTTTTTTTAAGTTAATGCTGATCTGAAATGACATCAGGTGTGGGTGAGTCAGAGACTGGCAGATGAAAATCATTGCAATAACAGCATGGTGCTTTCTTTGCATCTACAGGAATGTGATCTTTGGAAATACAAAAGCCAGTCTCCTGTCCTTTCAGCTGCTGAGCTCTTCCTGTGAGCATGTTGATGCAATTTCAACAGCTCAGAGCTATATTTAGCATTAACCAAAATACTCACCTCCTGGACTCCACCCTTCAGTGCCCCTGAAAATGAGCTGTGTCTGCCATATTTCTGTTCCAGCCCAACTCTAGAGTTTGTGATTCCGGAAGAGCTGGGTCCAGGAACCATCGTGGCCAATATCACAGCTGAGGACCCTGATGGCCAAAGCTTTACCAGTTTCCTCCTTTACAGCATCACTACTCTTAACAGCTACTTCATGATAAATCAGTGTAAGTCACTCACATTCACATCATTTACATGCACCCTTTAATTCATCCAGTAATTTGGATAGTTTTTCAAATATTTTGTGTGTCTTCTGATCTGGGTATACCTTTCTGTCTAAAATACCATTAGTTAACAGGGTTATAAGTGTACTAAACAGAGTTGGCATGTGGGCTGGAAAAACTAAACAGCACCCCCTGTTGACATATGTATCACTGCTTCATTGTTGAGGCAGGTTCTTACGTAAGGATGGGTGAGTTCATTATCCTGAAGGTATTTTGAAGTCTTCTGAAGAGAGGGTCTAGACCAGTGTTGTCCAATAGAAAGAGAATAGAAGCCACATAAGTCATTTTTAAAGTCTCTAGTCTAGTGTCACATTTTAAAATTGTTTAGTTATTTATTTTTAGAGAGAGGAAAAGGGAGAGAGAAAGAGAGGGAGAGACACATCAATGTGATATAGAGACATCTATTGGTTGCCTCTCACACAACCATGGTGGGGACCTGGCCTACAATCCAGCATGTGTCCTGACCAGGAATTGAACTGGTGACCTTTTGGTTTGCAGAACAATGCCCAACCCACTGACCCACACCAGTCAGGGGTGGTAGCCACATTTTTAGAAAGTAAAGAGAAAAAAGTGAAATTAATTTTAAAGACATTTTAGCTAACCTAACAAATCCAAAATATGAATGAGGTAATTTATATTATTGTCTTTTGTACCAAGTCTTTGAAGTTTGTTGTGTGTTTTATATTTACTGCAAATCTAAGTTTGAACTAGCCACATTTCAAGTGCTAACCACATGTGGCTAGTGGTTACAGTATTGGACCTCACTGATCTAGATCAATTTGCTGGATTACTGGGCATTATCTTCCCACCTAAGTATCCCAGTGCAGAGAAGGAGAGTTTCTGTCCCTATAATAGCCATCTTTTATTAGAGTCTTAGTACATAATAGGCTCTATATTAAGTGGTCTACATGCATTCCATCTAAAGTACTCAGCACAGCAACTCAACGAACTATCATAATCTGCATTTGACAGATGAGGAAACTGAGGCTTAGAGAGAGACTCAGGTAAAGTGACTTGTCCAGAGTCTCAAAGCTCATAGCTTGTGAGTCTGAAATACAAACTGAAACTGAAACTGCCCTACTCCAGTGCTTACCCTGTTCACCACTCCTAGACTGTGTCACCTAATTTCCTATTATATCACCAAAACAAATCTTCACTTTACATAATGGTTTTGTGGAGGCCAGCATTGGATAACCCCAGAAAGACAATGTGTTATTTGCCCCATAAGCTTTGGGGCAAAGGATGCCCACTCTGGGAGAGACAGGCTCTACCTCTGAAAACTTCCTAATGTGCTGTGTCATCAAGCACCTCACTCAGCTGATAGTGCAGCAACAGACAGCCCTGGTTTAAACTTTGCTCACTCTACTACTGCAAAATTGAACTTTTAACAAATACAGTGTTTTGAGGGGAGCATGTTTAAGACTCTTTGGTCACAGGTAACAGAAATTAAGGCAAGTAAAGCCAAGCAAGAGGGAAAAATAAAGATAGGGACACTTACCAATAGGACACCAGGTATCTGGTGAGAAAGAGTGGGACATCCTAGAAAGGATGGGGCCAGAGCTCCTCCAGTGACCTCAGCAGCTAGAGCTCTGGCCTCTTACCTGTAGCTCTGCTGTTCACCTGACTGGTCACCCAGCTGTTGTCTCTCAGCTACAGGTTCTCCAGTAAGGGAACCAGGGGATCAGGCTGGAGTTGGCAGCCTACCAGTCACTCAGCTATGAGCAAAGGCTGCTGCTAAGGGCCCAACCCTAAAGTGTGGGCTAAAAAATTCTAGAAGGGTCAGACCAGATACCCAATTAATGTCTAATGTAAAAACTTAAACATGAACTTTGAAAAATGTGTTTGCATGAGGACATTCTCTGTGTAAGGCAGTCCTCATATCAGAATGTGTTTTTTTTTTTTTTCAATTTACTACAAGTCTCCATCTGCCTTTACTCTTCATTTCTCTCCAAAAATTCACGTTCTAACCTTTGCCTTCCTAGTGACTGGTACCATCCAAGTGGCCCACAGGATAGACCGAGATGCAGGTGAATTAAGACAAAATCCTGTCATTTCTCTGGAAGTTTTGGTGAAGGACAGACCCATAGGGGGTCAGGAAAATCGCATGCAGATAACCTTTCTGGTGAAAGACATTAACGACAACCCTGCTACTTGCACCAAGTTCACCTTCAGGTATTCACATCCTGAGACACATGCTAGGCCTTTCACTTCTTTGGTGGTCCCAGCCCTTTGGCCTCTCTGGTTACTCTCAGGTGAAGCTGAAGCATTATGGGCATTGGGACAGGGCCCACGAAAATAAGTAGATTTGAATTGTTCGATTTAGTTGATAGGTTTTTCTCCCAGTATCCTTTTTCTTGCCACTCTTTCATTTTCTTTCCTCTTCATTGGCTCCCTTCTTCACTTTCTTACTTGATTAAAAACTATTTTTATTTTGTTCTCTTTACAACACGTTCATCTCCGTTGGTGAAAAGTACCGTGGGGGACTTGTTACACCCTCTCTGGACTGTGCCTTTCCTTTATTTATTGCCACTCATGGCAAGATAGTGCTGTTAGTTAGCAGTTAAATAGTTGAGACTTAGGATTAGTAACTAGGAGTTTCTAGAGAAACATATTACCAGTAATATGAATAAATCATATGAGGTATTTGCTTAAAACAAAACAAAGCATCTAATTCACTTTACAGAACTCAATTGCATGTAAACAAAAGGCAATAGAAAGGGAAAATGGAGATACAAGTGGTATGCAAGTTTTTTTGTGTATTTTGATCTGTTGTTTGCCTCACAATCTGTTCATTGTTGTTTAAAAATAAAGTCCCTTGTTATTCTGGGTTAATATACCTTTTTGAAATCAGTACTGTTGCCCTGGCTGGGTGGCTCAGTTGGTTGGAGCATCATCCTGTGCACCAAAGTTCGCCAGTTTGATTCCCTCTCAGGGCATATACCTAGGTTGCATGCAGGTTCAATGCCTGGTTGGGGTGCATATAGGAGGTGGCCAATTAATGCTTCTCACTCTGTATCTGTCTTTCTCTCTTCTCCCTCTCTCTAAAAATCAATGAACAATGATAATTAAAATTAAAAAAAAAAGAAACTCTATGTTACAGCATAAGTTGATCCAAATAGTCTTCGAAAGAAAGGAAGAAAGAGAGAAATAAAGAAAAAAAGAAAGAGCTGTCTTTCTACTGACTAGTTGTCTAAATGCCACAAGATTAGTATTCCCTCAGTTAGGTTAGGTTCATCTCTGTTGGGGACTGCCCTGCCTGGTCTCAGGAAGCTGTTACCTGCCATGACTTAGGCTGAGCTAAAGACCTCGGGACCAGGAGCCACTGAAGGAGACAAAACTTATTTCCCTGGCATGAATGCTGCCTGTTCATATGCCTCATTCCTCATGCTCGAACGATAGTCAATGATGGGTAACAATTCTCTTGGATGGAGAATGAATCTAAGACAGACACTTTCACAAAGGAATAACAGGGACAAGACTCACAGAGCTATGGAAAATGAAAGGGTGATCAGACACCAATCCCTGCCCCCTTTGGCTTTGTCAAAGCCTGAGTCTTTGCTCTTGGATGTGAGAAATCTGAGTCTCCTGGCTGCCTTTGTCTTCTGAGACCTGCAGGGGTGAAACAGCCCAGACCAGAAATGGCGGACCCCTGGGGTAATCAGGCCTGGGACATAGAATATGAAAGATCCTGTGAGATCTGTTTGCTGGAGGATGTTATTATCTTGGAATTTAAAAGCATAGGAAGGAAACTTTTGGAACCTGTACCTCTTTCATATGTTAAAAACCCCAAACCTTGCCTGGATTCTCAGCAGGAGTGCTGTCCCCACCTTTGTAAGTTGTTTACATCTTTTGATCTTTTCTGCCAGATTGTGAATCCACAAACTAAGTCTGTTTCCTTAATAAAAATCTGCTTGGGTATGGACACGGGGTGTTCCCCACGTGAGGAGTGGCCATTCTGTCGCAATTCTCCCACACGACCTGGTTGTCTCTGTGTATGTTCTTTCTCGTGTTTTGATGAACCATCCACAGCATTCCATGCTCACTGCAGGCAGGTGGGCATGCTTCACATCTCCATGGTTGTTTCAGAATAGCTAGCTCCAGTCTGAAGTTGGTCCCTCCTGGAGCAAGACTGAAGACTGGAACAGGTCTCATTTCTAGATATCCACATGGACAGTCTCCTGAGTTTATCATTTATCTTTGACTAGTTTTGCAAGTGGACTTTTTAAACTCCAGGTGACACTGGGCACAGACGCAATATATAGCGTGGCTATGCAAGGACAAAGGACCCTAGACAGAGATTGTCTAGGGCAAGCAATAGAAATATAAATTCCTTTATTATGTTGATGAATATCCCAATTGGCATGCCCAGCATAATGCTAAGGTTAAATGTGGTCTTCAGTCTGACAACAAAACTGTTAAACCCTGTTGTGGACACATTTCATCACCCCTTCATATCCAGCCTCCAGCCTCCAGCCTCCCCACCCTGCTCTGTATGGTTATCACCTGGCTCCCTTACCCTGCAGCTTCTGGTTGGCCAGTGGAAGGAGAGGGAGCATGAAGTCAGGGTATCCCCGTGGTTCCCTCCCTGTCAGCTAGATGAGTCCCTCCACTTCCTAAAGGTCTCAATTCCTATAAGGCAGCCCTCAGCACACAGCACTGTTTATACCTAGGTTCTAGTTTCAGGAACTGCTCCCTGCACTGGCTCCTCCAGGTCTAGAAGTAGTAAGAAAGCTCCACTCTTACTGGGTTGAAGATATTACACCATCTCTTGAGATTTCCATATACCCTGTATGTACCTCTATAATTATTCCTAAACTTCCTCTAGAATTATCCTAATTTGCCATCTACTTCCCATTGAGGCCCTGGTCAAATCACATTGCCTTGAGCACGTGATAGGTTCCTATCCCAACCCTAACCTCAGAGTCTGTTTGATGGGGGGAGATAGTTGCCATGAATATTTAGAATTGTAACTTCTACACTATTACGTGCATAAATCACCCTCATCTCTGTTCAGAGAAGATGGGGCTCTGTGGACAGAATAGAGATGATCTGCAGAGTAAGATCTCTACTTTCTTTGAAAATCTATATCTATGTTAGCTACTTGGGTGGTTCTGGTGCATCCAAGGGAATTCCTTTCCTCATATGCTGCCCTTGTAGGCCCTGCTGCTCTTTTTTTTTGTTCCCCTGCCCTGCAAGGTGGGACGCAGGGTTTGAGGAATAAGAACTCTGAGTATCAGTGACTGAGGAGACAGTGCTGTCTCCAACCTTCCTCGTCAACTTTCTCTCCTTGGTGCAGTTCTGTTTAGTACCTGCTGTGGCTCCTGCAGACAAGAGTCCTAATATGTGAAATAACAGTTTGCAGGCTGAACTCCACATTGGCTGGTAAGATTGTATTTTGAATACCCTAGACTGTCCAGGCAAGCCCATGCAGAATCCTACCCTTAATAATCTCTCCAAATTAGTTGTGAAGGTCAGTGCCAGACAGTAAATGAACTAATTGTGTTTATTACCCAAGGCAACTCTAAATAGTGTTCAAGTCCTTCCTCAGTGCTTTTTCAGTGAGAGTAACTCAGAGCCATCCTGTGAAAGCCAAGATGTGAGGAGGGACAACAAAAGGGCTCCTTTCTTTGCAGTCCTGGAAGTGAAGGTCCTTAGTCCAAACCTTGCCTCATTTGCATACTCCAGGGTCTGGGAAACCCTAACTCTGCATCACCCACCATCCTCCCATCCTTACCACCTTCTCCATTCCCACCATGCCAGAGCTGAAGCACATAGGCAGGTCAAATGCACACCAAACTACAGACTGGGTGCTGCCACCAACCTCTAACAATACTCCCTGAATATTTCCTCCTTCAGGGCTCCTGGTGTGCCCTGGCATTGGAGTTTGGGAGATCAGGTAAAAGAGGGTGGGAGGAGGCAGGGCTGCGTGTCTGGCTGCTGCTGCCCTGTGACTCTCTGGCTCTCAGACTGGGCCCAGATGGAAACAGCCCTTAGGTCGAGCCCCTTACTTTTCCCAGGCTGGTGATGAATGAGCCCAGGGACCTGATGGAAGCATCAAAGGCCCATGACAGCCATCCCACCCCTGCCCTCTTCTCCCCCCTCCTATCCCTCTTCCCCAGCTCCAGTTGTAAACTATCAGGCTGAAAGTGCTTCGAAAGCTGTTTGTAAACCAGAGGAGGAGAAGGTTGGCTGATTCAGAATGCTGCTGGGCCAGTCACCTTTGCCTGGGGAAGGAACCCTGGTCTGATGGTTGCTGGAGTATGGGGGCAGCCTGCCTTTGAGGCAGGGATTGATGAATGAGGGGGAGTGGTTTCCCAAGTCAAGTGTTTAGGGGAAAAAATACCAAGTGTCAGAGAAGAATGAAAAGAACATGCCAGGCAGCCCTGAGGGGCTGCATGCGAAGCTTCTTTTGGAGTGCATGAATCTTGAATGTCTGGCTTCAGACCCTGCATTCTTTGGATGATGCAACCTCTTGGCTTCTGAAGAGTTAGAATGAAGGCTCAGGTTCCCAAACCATCTGTGGGCCTGGCGCTTCACTGATTCATGGAACTTGAAGTAATATTTGTGGTGTCTAACACAGACAATAGAGAATTGTGCCTGTATGCATCGACTTTCTTGGACAGGTCTTGAAACCTTTCTAAACCACTCCTTCTTTATCTATAAAGTGGGGACAAGAATACAAATCTTTTGGAGATGAAGGAATTGGAGATAATATTTTTTAAATGCTTGGTATGATACAGCATATGGTCGATGTTTAATAAATGGCATATATTCTAAGTGCTTATGAATAAAACCATGACATTGTGTATGCAAGACAGGAATGGAAATGTTTGGGCTCCAATCCTGCTGAAACACAAAGGCAATCTTTGCCAATGAGGCATCATGGAGAGTCAGTTACACCTGTCAGAAAAAGTGCTTTCCAGGAAGCAAACCCAGTTATCCTCAGCAGCTTACGACCATCCTTGCTGTCAGACTTTGCTCCACATTTGCTGAGCCTGGAGCTCATTTCAGCTTCCATTAAGAGATGATGTGGAATATAGAAGGGAGCATAATTTGTTGCAGGGAGAGATGATAGTACAAAGGATTAAAGAATTTAACACGTGTTATGGGTGCTCTGAGAACACCAAGACAGAATTCACTGTTGAAGGTGTTTATTAAAGAAATGCCTATAGGAGAAAATGAGAAGAGAGGTAGAAAAGGCTGGGAGAGTCCCCAGACCATGATTGTCTGACCTGAATGAAGGAAAGAAGGAGGGAGGGAGGGTGGACAGAAATGTTGTAGCCTGGTGTGAAGTCAATGCAAGGTGTGGCTAGGGCCCTGGGGAGTCCAGGAGCCAGGGCCAGCTGTCATAGAACACTAATGAGCCTGTTTTAATACCTCTTCCATGCCCAGTCATGGGCACATGGCCTCATTGCAAATATAGCAATGGATTTCAGAGCACAGCAGCTGGGATCTGTGATCAATTATGATCCTGTGACTGAAGGTCTTCCAGGCACATTCTCATGGTAGCCACAATATATTTTTGTAAGAAATTCTGCCCAAGGCAAAATATGATTGAAGGTAAGTAGAAAAAAACACCAGGCAAACCAGCAAACCCCAAACCAAAACACCAGCCACAAATTCCTCCCTGCCTGTATGTATGCCCTGGTGCAGTGCAATTTCACCATTCCCATCAAGAGACAGGTTTCTCTTTCTGCTCCTTGAATCTGTACTTGACCACATCAATTGCTTTGGCTGTTGGACCATTAAAAAATATGGCATAGCAGAGGCCTGAAAGATATTGTGCACTGGGACTTGCCCTCTTTTGCTATTTTCGGAAACCTGAAATGTTCACATGAAGAGCCTGAACAAGTCTCCTGGAGGAGGAGAGACAACATGAAGCAGAGATCCACTACCTTCCTACCACCAGGTGTGTGAACAAGGCCATCCTAGACCACCTAGCCCCAGCCAAGCTGGACTAGAACCAAAAGAACTAGTGGACAACCCTTAATATTGTAAGAAATAATAAATTCCTGTTGTTTTAAACCACTAAGTTTTGGGCTGGTTCATTATGTAGCAAAAACTAAATGACATAATCTATGTCCATTTTATAGATGGAAAAACTGAAGTCTGGAAATACAATATGATAAAGTCCCCCAAGATGTTAATTACTCTTCTTCAATCTTCCATACCAAATTGGGCTTGACCAGATAGCTCCAGTTTGGGGGCAGCTTTACTCATTTGTGCAGTTTGCCTAGACCCTGCAGTCACTGGAGATCTGGACCCCCCAAGTTGACTCTTAATAAATGAATGACTCCATTAAATAAGTTTATTAAATGAATGATACTAAAGGATTAATAGGCCCTTCTGTGGCATTAAGCTATTAGAACACAAGTAGAGAAATTCCCAGTCTTCAAAATATTGAAGGTGAGGGGTTCAGGGTTTCCCCTAATGAGATTACAAAGTTCTATAGGCAGAAAAAGAAGTTATATTTCTCATATATTCTTCTTTATATTCTCTTTCACTACTGTATTAGTCTCATCATCTACCAATCAGTCATTCAACAAACATTAATTGAGCATACTCAGAACAAAGCAGATAAAGATCTCTGTCTTGTAAAGCTTACAATTTAATGGGGGACAAGGTGATAAACAGGATACATAGGTAAGTTATATAATATATTAGAAAATAATAAGTGCCAAGATTTAAAAATAAAGGTGGGGGACCTGGCTAGGTAGCTCAGTTGGTTGGAGCATTTTCTCCGTATGCCAAAAGGTTACAGGTTCAATCCCCAGTCAGACGATGTACAGGTGGCAACCAATGTTTCTCTCTCATTGATGTTCCCCTTTCTCTCTCTCTCTCTCTCTCTCTCTCTCTCTGAAAAAATCAACAAACATATCCTCAGGTGAGGATTAAAGGTTACAATAATAAATTAAAAAATGAAGGAGGGAATGGGAGAGGGAATGATGGACAGGAGTCATTCACAGGGTAAACAGGGTAGCCAGATAGCCTCCTGAGAGGGTGGCATTGGATTCAAGATTAAAGAAAGTGGAAAAGCAGCCATATGGACATTGGTGGAAAGGGCATCCTACAGTAAATGGAATGGCCCTGAGGCCAGAGCCTGGGTGTGTTCAAAGAGCACCAGGGGCAGGAGTAGAGGAAACAAGAAGGGTTAGTAGGTGGTAAGTTCAGACAAGTAAGGTCAAGGTCTGGTGGTGCACATCAAGAAGGGTCCTGTAGGTCAAAGTGAGGACTTGTGTGAAAATGAGGAGCCACTTGAGATTTAGGAGCAGAGGAGTGACCTGACCTGACAACATTTTAGCAGGGTGCATCTGGCTAGTGTATTAAGAACAGTCAGAAAGGAGGCCAGAGCAGAGCTGGGACTTTAGTTAGACAGTTACTACAATAACTATGGACTTGCTTTGAATTGAAATTAAAGCAGAGATGTCTAGCCTGAGGTCTGTGTCAGAAGGAACACTCCATCACCATTTGTTGGGGAAAATATTGAATTATGTCTCTTTGCCAGCATTATGGTGCCTGAAAACACAGCCAAGAGGACGTTGCTTCTGGACTTGAACTTGGTCTGCTTTGATGATGACAGCGAAGCACCAAACAGCCAATTCAACTTTACCACACCATCTGCAGTGGGGAGCCATGGCAGATTTTTACAGGATCCAGCTGGCTCTGGGAAAATTGTGGTCAGTTAATGGTCATTGCATCATTGAAAGGGCATGGGGGAAACCGGTCTAACATGCACGGTGCTTTTGCTGGCCCAGAGAGAGAAACTTCCAAGGTAACTCCCACTCTGCGTGGCTGTGACTGATGAACTTCACAGTGACTCTGTTTTCCCCATTTGCTCTTTATTTTACCTAAGTCCTGGGAATCATTTGTTATGCACAGTTGTGCTGGGGTGGTAAGAACTGAATTCTTTCTTCCATAGCTGCAGTTGGCGGTGCCTGCTTAGTTGCCTCCATAGTCATGTTAGTGCTCTCTGGGCTCAGCACTCCTGTGTATTTGAGTGTTCCTTCCTGGACCATGGAGGTGTGAGGTGAGAGAAAGCAGGTCCAGGGTCACAAGTGTGAGTGTGTCATGCTAAACTCGGTCTTGGAGAACCACTGCAGACCCAAAGGGGAATGACAGAGCAAGGCTGTTTAGATAGCCTAACTCCACAGCATCTCCACAGAGGCAAAGCGGAATTGGAAGCAGGATGAACATAAAAAGCAGATCTCAACAAGCGGTATGAGACCTTTCCCTACAGGGTTCCTACTGCAGGGTATTGGGAAGGAGGAGAGAAACATGGAAGGGCAGAGGAAGTCAGTGGCTGTGGGAAGGGGGAATAAGAGGGCAGGGAGACCTTTGCATCAGACATAAAGCTTCAGGGGTGAGAGCAAGCAGCCTACTAGGAGGTATCCTCTCACCCACTTCCTTCTCTTCCTCCCATCCCAAGTTCTTCTTGGCTTCCCAAGAAAGTCTTACCAACTTTATTCATAGTGTCAGCTAAAAAATAATTTTTCATTTTTTCTGTTTAGGAAATTAATTCATGCTCACTGTAGAAAATGTAGAAAACACAGAAAAGCATTACCATTCAGTGATAACCACTATTAATATTTTGATATATTTCCTTCTTCTTCACTACACATAGATTTTATGTATATTCTATACATATATGCATAAATATTTTAAATGATGGAAATATCCTTGTATATGGAATCTATATTGTGCTTCTTTTCAACTAACCAGAAGTCTTCAGCCTATGCTGTTTAGCAACAGTGCTTGATAAACACCTTTAAACATAGATTCTTTCACATAAATTCTCAAACAGTGGACAAAGGTATGGACATAACTTTTTAAAGCTCCTTATGCAGGCGAAATGCTTTCCAGAAAGTTTTTCCAACTTACAGGTCTACTAACAGTTATGAAAATATCTTCATGGGTTGAATTTAAAAAATTGCTTTTATGTGTAATCTGATATCTCTGTTTTAATCTAGTTGATTGGTGATCTAGATTATGAAAATCCAAGTAATCTAGCAGCCAGCAATAAATACACGGTGACAATCCAGGTGCAGGATGTGGCCCATCCTTACTATAAAAGCAAGTATCACTTTGACTCATTTCATAAAGCATCTTCCTTGAGTAGCAATGACTAGACTGGTAGGCAATACTCAGTACTGAGCTAGGTATTTGTGTTAAAGAGGAGACTTTAAAAAACTCAAACACTTGGGAATCAGCCCAGATTCCTACTGTCTGTCACCAAGCACATTAAATTAGTCTCCAAGTCCTTTCTTCTGGGTCACCCCCTAAAATCTCAAGCTTCTGCTGCCAATCCCCACACTCCACCCCATCCCACTAATACTGTTCTAATGTAGAACCTCCTCTTTTTGGCTGAATTACAATGTTGAGAGTCTTTAAGGACCTGCCTGACTTTAGTCTTGCCCCTTTCCAAAGCATCCTCTGCATTTCTGACAGTGATTTTTAGGAAATGAAAATGCCATCACATTACTTCTTTGCTTAAAGCCCTTGAGTGTCTTGCCTTAGCTGTCAAGTTCAAGATCAAACTCTTTGGCTTGGCACACAAGGACTTTTCATCTTTTGGCCCTGCCTAACTAGCTTCAACTCCAGTCACTTGCTTCTAACACTGTTTTGTTTTGTTTTGTTTTGTTTTAACTAGGCCAAACAGTTTTCACTTGTTCTGAGTTTTATACCTTGGTATCCATGCCCATGCCTAGAGTCACACCCCCACATTTCCCCCTTTTCCCATTTGTCTAGCTCTGATTACCTTTATGAGACTCAGCTTGCACTTCCTCTGGCTTCCACGGTGACCTGTACATGTGTTCTTCAGAAGGCAGCTGTCCTTAGCATCTTGAAGGCAGGAACTGGCAGATCTTATTCACTTTGTATCCCCAATATTTTGCACAGAACCCATTACACAGAAGATGCTTTAAAAATGTTTATAAACAAGTGAATAGGAATAGAATATTGTGATTTAATTTTTCCCTGTTTCTGTTTTTAGATAACATCTACATTTTTGTTCTAACAAGTCCAGAAAATGAGTTTCCTCTCATTTTTGATCAGCCATCCTATGTATTTAACGTGTCCGAAATAAGACCAGGTAAGTAACAGACAAGAAACAGGCCACCAGGCTTTTGACGGACTCCATCCAGATGGACATTCAGGGGAGGAGAAGCTCCCTTGCAGAGGCCCTAAGTGGTGTAGTGCACAGCGATTCATAGCTGAATCATGTTTATTGCATCTCTTATATCTTTTTAAATTGTCCTCATGGCTGAGGAGCCCTTCAGGTGAACTCTAGATTTTGAAAACTGTTGATTAAACTGCACATCTCTGAACACCTGATCACTTCCCTGTCCACGTGCCTGATCCCCTAGTCCTCCCTTGTTGCAGCCAGAGTTTTCCCTTAGGCTCTGCTGTGATTTTTATCTAGCTCATTCAGAGAATTAAAATTTAAAAATAGAAAAACATTTTCCCATTTCTAGAGTTTCTCCATTTAAAAACAGAATAAAGACATTTTCTCTCCCTTAATAGGAGTCACCGGGGACCTCTTTTCTTTTTTGCCTTTCAGGAAGAATGGGAGTGCTTTTTTTGTTCTTCCAGGAAGAGCCTGGATTTCTGCAGGCTCTTCCCCTTTAAACAAAGGACTCCCCTTTTCCAGCTTCGCTTTCTCCCCATCTCTTCCCCTTTTGAAAATGGTCCTGTCAACTCCAGTATAATCAGACTTCACCACAGTTTCTGATCTTTTTATCATGGGTTCTTCTATATTTGAAACAAAAAACTAAGACAAAACACTGCTAAAATTATCTTCTCTCCATTTTATTCTCTCTCGTTAAGGTCGGCTCCATTTTATTCTAAATTTATCTCATCTCCATTTTATTCTCTCTTTATGATGGTCTCTATGTCCTGACATTAAGTTTTAAACAAAACACCAAAAAAGGGTCTAAAGGCAAAGCTTTTGATTCTTTATCTCTTACCCAGTGAATAACAAATGCAATAGGAATAAGCTTTTTATAAATTCAAAGAACTTAGAGTTATTGATCACCTGTTTGGAGTCAAGCTCTTAGTGCTGGGGTTACATAGTTGAGTGAAAGACAGTTTCTGTCCTTGAGGAGTATAATTTATGAAAAAGGGCTGCCACAAAACAAGCACACCAGAACTCCAGCAGCCCCACCAAGCTTTGTAAACCAAGATTTTATTTTACCAAGATTTGTAAAATAAACAAAACGGAACAGTATTTAAAAATCTATACTCTGTAATATAATGTCTAATCACTGGGGTATAATGTCTAATCACTGAAACCAATATAATATTGTCTGTTAACTAATTAAAAATTAAAAATGGGTAAAATTTTTAAAAATCTATATTCTAATCCTCAGTTGCTAAACTCTTACAAATTGTTTACTTTTTATCTCATGTATAAGAGCAATTCATGCCCATTATAGAAAATGTGAAAAGTACAAGAGAGTTTTAGAAAACACTGCTGCAAAGAGATGCATATGTGGAAATGATGCCATGTGGTTTATGATAGTATAGTGATCGGTGTCGCTGGTGTCTGTATAAAGGCATGAATTGTCTTTTACACCTCACAGTTTGTCTTGGATCATAGGACTACTGACCTAGTGGCTGCTAATTAGCATAATTTGAATTTAATAGAACTAAAGATAAAGGGGCCTCCAAAAGCCTTAACTGCCCATGGCAGTGAGAATATCTGCTCCTGGATCTTCTCTGTACCCCCAAAGCAGTACTAATCTGAGGTACTTTGTTCTTCCAGCTGGAACCCAGTTTGGAAGGGTGCAAGCCACTGATCACGACCTCCCCCAGAGCAGGACTGTGTACTCCATCTCTGCTGGAGGGGCCGGCCTCCAGTACACAAACATGTTTTGGATTAATCCCCAAACAGGAGAACTCAAGCTGGTGACTAAAGTGGACTATGAAACAACCCCCACCTATACTCTCAGAATCCAGGCCACCAACAACGAGGACACAAACTCAGTCACTGTGAGTGAGTCTGTTTTGGTGTAGGGTCTCTCTGGCTCCCTCCAGGTGTGGCTATAGTAATAAGAATCCTAATAGGGCACATCCTCCAAACGTGACAGGAAATGACTAGTGGTGTTCAGGACAGCACACCTGGACACATAGAGCAGTGCCCAGAAAATAAAGACTGACACCCAACTGTGTGGGTGCCTGGGAGGAGCACTGAGATTGATGACCACTTTGTGGGACAAGTGTCCTCTAGCTGCCTTTTAAATCTCCCTGTGCTTTCACAGTGGGCTGATGGTGAGATGCACATGGCCAGAAGTGGCGTGTGGTTTTGTAACTATGTATTCCTCCTGCCCCAGTAGCTTTGCTGTGTTCCTACACTACCCCCATCACACCAGATGGGGTAGTTCTTAAAATGATATGGCTTGACTGAGGCTATACTGCTTCTCAACCTTTGATGTTGAGAATCTGGTTAAATGTAGATTCTGAGTCTGCTTGGTCTAAGTAGGACCTAGGAATCTGCATTCCTAACACACTTCCGAGTGGTGCCCATGCACCTGGTCCAGGGCCACCCTTTGCGTATCAAGGTTTAACCAGTCTGTGCTATCAGTGGTTAGGTTTATCTGAGGGTAGTACGATGGCCACAAGGACAGAACGATTTCTTGCTCTTTCCCATTAGTAAAGTGGAAAAGCATAAGGCAAAATGAACTCTAAGCTAGCAAGCAGGCAGCCCTGTGTGATAGACAGGATGACTGGTTCAGAATCAGGAGACAGAGTTCATTTCTCAACTTTAATCCCAAGGGTGTCTGAACCATCCTTATCTTTACATCCCAATTTCTTGATCTCTTCAATGAAGGGTCACCCAATCACCCAACACCTGACTAGTCCAGTTCCTCTCATTAACAGGATGATGGTTTTAATGATGTGTGAGGGTCGGCATTGCCTGCTGAGGAAAAGATGTGTTAAGTTGGAGATAATTGTAGTGTTTGTTAGGCCGACTTTTTGAGAAAAATGAATGGACTCTACTTTGGGAGCTAACTAGAGTGAACATTTCAATTTATTCCTGGGCTCAGAAATTTGCTGAAATCCCCAAATTTCAAAGATAGAATAAATATGACTCAAAATTCATAAGCTTTTAAAAAGGGTGATGATCACATAAGTCCCTTTCAAGGCTGACATTCTGTGATTCTGTGCTGGCAGCTGTCCCAGTCCATATTCCAATTCACCAGGCATAAAAGACAGCAATGAAAGAGAATAGGCTGGCCCTGCTTGTGACAGGTGAGCACCACCAGCTTAGTGCACTCTAATAGTCCAGGTTACAGATGAGATCCCAGCTTAGCCAGGTCCTCTTGTTCCATCCCAGTGGTTCTCAATGCTGGCTGCATATTAGAATCAGCTGGGAAACACTAGAAAATAGTGCCTGTGCCCCCTCCCCCCTGCAGAGAGTCCAATTCATTCTGTCTGGAGTATGCCTAAGAAAGTAGAGAGCCAGGGTCGAGAATCATTGCTCTCTAGTTCAAAGTTAAAGATGCAACTTCCAATTCTCGGGGTCAGTGATTAAGGAAGTACAGAGGGTCACTGTAAATCCATAACTGTCACTGGAAAAGTAGTTCAGCATTACTTGAGGATGAGCCCCATGTTCTTGTGCATATATGTGGGACTATGTGCCTGTATACATATATTATGCACATGTGCACACACAGTACAGAAGTTAATAGCATAGGACTTGGAATAGGACAGACCTGTTTTCAAATCCCAGTTCTGGTATTCACCAACTAAATGACTTCAGGCCAATTGTCTAATCTAAGCCTTAGTTTCCTTATCTGTAATATGAGAATGATCATATTATCTATCTCAGGAAAGGTTAAATGAGCTAGACCAACGAAGCACAGAGTCCAGGGCCTGGCTCATTAAGCACTCAGTGAGTTTAGCTACTAAAATGGCTTGCTCTTCTCACTGTTCTAGGTTACTGTTAACATCCTGGAAAAAAATGATGAGAAGCCAATTTGTATCCCAAACTCTTATTTCCTGGCCATCCCAGTGGATCTGAAAGTTGGCACGAATATTCAAAATTTCAAGCTGGTGTGTACTGATCGTGATTCCAGCCCCAGGTCTTTCCGTTACTCCATCGGCTCAGGTACAGTACCTGATGTTGACTGTCCTGGTCTGGCTCTGGGGGTCGGAGGCCTGGCTGCTGGTCAGGGAGAGTGGGTGGGGGTCGTGTGCTCACACCTGATCTGGGTACAATGTGTGTGGGTGCAGGATTGTAACTGAGGACAGTGGGATGTGGGGTGGAACAGTCCCAGTGCCTTCCCTTCTTCCTCTGGACTTCCTCTTCTTCTCACCTAGCTCCTCCCAGGTTCCCATCCGAGGCTGCCCAGAGGCCCTAGGGAGGGTGTACCACGCTGATGGTGAGCCCCAAATTCCTAGGCTGTCATATGATTCGTGAATCATATTAGTGTAGTTTAATTTTTTTTTTTTAGTCCAACTGCTCAACCTACACGCTTGTAGTGGGGGCAGGGAATCCTAGTCCTCGCTCTAGATAATAATAGATTAATTAGATTAAATGCATTTTGAAATGTATCCTCAGGAATTCTCTTCTGCTCCATTCATTTTCTCTCTTTAAAAATATAACATTGCACTGGGGGTTGGGGAGGGGGAAGAGCACCCCTCCCTGGAAATGAGACCGAAATAGCTCATCTAATGTGTTGGGGCAGAGATTTAAACCCAAACAAGCAGAGCAATTCCAAGTGAAAGACTAAAAACCCATCTTGGCTGCCTGCTGAGCCCTGGTGAGCATGAACTCTGAACAGTAGGAAGCCTCTTGAGCAGGCTGTGTCACAAAACCCAGGGCCAGAGAGCGCCTTGAGACTGCAGTTGTCGAAGATGGAAATAATCCATACTGAGAACCCCCAGGCCTTTATGGAGCACTTTGCTGCTAAAGGAGTAAAAATTGCATCATCTCCTGCTCCATTTACTGGTTTTCAGTTGGTAATGAGTCTGGAGCCACCAGAGGAATGAGCAAAAGCTGCTTGGCCAAGCAGACTTCCTGCAGCCTTCCTACCCTGTTCCCTGAGCTGTGAGCCCAGACCCCTAACAGACTGTGGGGGAAGGGAAATGGGGTAGATTCAGGAAGACCTGGAACTGCAATCCCTGCAAAGCCAGAAGGTACCTTTCTTTGGGGGAATATCCAGGGACATATATCACTAGTTCTGCATGACTCGCCACGTTCCACAAAAGGCAAGAAGTGAGCTTGACCTATGGCTAGAAATGTGGCTTCCTCTACCCTCTTGTGCCCACTTATTGTCTGAGTGCAAGGTACACATGGTTCGAATAAATGCTGCATAAGAAGGACTGGCTAGAGAGGCTGCACCAGGATTATTAAATGTCTCTGCAAGGTACTGGCCCTGAGGCTGGGACAGGTGCACTGTTGTCCTATTGTGCTCTTATTCTTTTTGCAGCCACACTAGTTGTGAGCAGAGTTTCTTTATACTAATGAAATTTCTGGTGCAGTTAAGGCCAGTATTGTAACCCTGGTGCACTGGAAATAGTCTATACCAGAGGTGCAGACATTTGTGGGAAAGACTGGAAGTAGTTTTCCTCTAAACCTTTATTTCTCACTCCCTTTTCTTCCTTTGCCCCAAATTCTTGTCTCAAATCTTATACAGGCAATGTCAACAGTCACTTCACCTTTTCTCCCAATGCTGGCTCCAACGTCACACAGCTGCTCCTTGCGACTCGCTTTGACTATACTGGTGGGCTTGATAAGATCTGGGACTACAGACTACTTGTCTATATAACTGATGACAACTTGCTGTCTGGCAGGAAGAAAGCTGACACTCTGGTTGAAACAGGGACAGTGACGCTGAGTATTAGTGTCATTTCTCACCCAACTACTATTGTTACCACAACCTCCAGGGTAAGGGTTTTGGGACCTGGACTCCTCAGTTACATCCTTCTGATTAACATCCATGGAGCCCTTTGACCCAGAAGAAATGTGGGAGGGACCGAAAAGAGTTGAGGTGTTAGGATGTTGCCAGAAATGGCAGCCATAGGCTTGGTAGTCACTGGGTGGTAGATAGATTTGGATGAGACCTGAGACTGGTAGAACCACCAATTTTTCTTCTTTTGGTAACTATAGGTGTGCATTTGTGGAGGAACTTGTAATAGGTGGGTACTGGCCAGCTGTGGTGCTTGTGGCACAGGAAATAATTTTCATGGGCATGTGGTCGGTTACTAGCTTCACAACCCCTCCTCAGCTTGCTCTTAAGAGCCATGGCATAAAGCTATGCCTGTGAAAGCAGGTAGCCGCCAGGTGCTCTTCTCCTCTTCTTCTGAAGAGTTATGATGCACCAATTGGTACCCAACTCCTCATCTTCACTCCATTATACTTTATTCATGCAATCTACAAATATTGATTTAATACCTATAATATGCCAATCATCTTGATGAATAAGCCCAAAATGATCTTTGCTCTCATGGAACTTATAATATGGGGCAGTGGTTCTCAAAGTGTGGTCCCCAGACCTACAGCATCAGCATCACCTGCAGATTTGTTATAAATGCATGTCTTTGGGTCCATTCCAGAATATTATAGTTATACCTCACCCAACCACAATCATTACCACAACCTCATGGAAAGGATGTTGGAAACTGGAATCCCCAACTACATCCCCAGACCTAATAGATCAGAAATCCTTCAGTGGGGCCCAGCAATCTGTGTTTTTAATAAGCCTTCCAGGGGGTTCTGATGCATGCTAAAGTTTGAGAGCCACCAATCTAGAGGTGAGACAGATTAAATACATGCAATTTAATAAAGGTATGCAATTTAATAAAATAACTACAGATTATGGCAAATGGCAGGAAGAAAAATAAGCAGGTGCCAAAACAGAATGAGTGTGGTAAAGGAAGGGAGAGTCTGGGGTCCTACAACAGGGTTACCCCTGTGTGCCATGGAGGAACTGGCCATATCTGTGCAGACTATTTTGTCCCCTTTCCTCCTGTTCCCAGTAAAAGTTACGCCCTTGGTTTGCAGCCCCATACTTCTAGTATACCAGAGAAAAGGTAATAAAAACCTTAAAAAACCACCTATGACAGGTGGTCAAATTTTGATCTCAGCATCTTACCAAGAGCAGGTTGATGTTCATCTGCGTGTTCTTGAGCCAGTATCACCCCAGTGAATGGATGCATGTGGTAACCTTAAGGGTTTGCTATTGGAGTTGGAGCCAGTAATCTCCCCTGAGTAAGGAATTGCTACATTTCTGGAGCTTACAACATGACCCAATTGTGATATCTCCACTCCTGCAATCTCCATACATTGTTTATCTGTCTCCCACACTAAGAAGCAAATGCTGAACTTGAGGTTTCACTGTGATATCAGCCCACTCATCTGGCAGTGCAGCTTGTAGTGAGTGAACACTGGCAAACCTACAAAATGTTACAAAAACAACTTCCATGGCTCATGCCTTCCCAGTGAGAGACAATGGCTATATTAGTCCCTGGGTTATGCCATGACTTGGCAGGAAAAAAAAGCCAATGGAATCTTTTAGCTTTTGAGAAGGAGGAGAAAGACAGAGAATAAAATTAGTCCTAGAGTTGCTTTTCAGTTTCCTAAATTTCTGTGTTTTGATCTAATGGATGTCTGGAAAGACTATAAATAAGGTGATGAATTGATGCAGCAAGAACTATGAGCACACAGACATCCAATATACAGAACAAAAACAAAGAGTAAAATAAACACTCAACACAGGGGAGTGCTGACATCAGGAACACTACCACCCTCTATTCACCTTCTCCTCCTCTGTCATTCAAGCCCAGGATCACCCACCAGATCCTGAGGAAAAATGCTTATTCTCCATCAGCGTGGTACGTGCCTTTTGTCATCACTTTTGGCTCCATATTGCTTCTGATTTTCCTGGTGACTCTGATGGTCCAGTTGGCTAATGCCATCCACAGACATTGTCCCTGCAAGACCAGGAAGCACAAGAAACCTCTGTAAGTTGCCAGTGGGCTGGGGTCCTTTCCACCACTTCCTTTGGGATACTGTTTTCAGTGATGTCAGCAGAAGGAAAGGTAGAGATTTGGAATTTCTTTACGGGGTAGAGAGGATGGCAGGTGTGAAGGAAGAAAAAGGACATGCAGGAAAAGAATCCTAGCTCCCTTTAGTCCTGGTGTATCCTCTTCATCACCTACTGGGTCAGGAAACTGTTCCTTTGGTTTTTCTGGGCACCTGCCCTGTCCTTGATGTGTTCTCAAAGAAATTGGGGCTTCAACCTCTTGGTGACTTGCCCTGAATACACGCTTCAGAAAAAAGCTCAATTGTGAGTAGCATTAGAATATACTGTGCTCTTATTTGCAGAATATTAAAGAATGGGATGCAATTAGAGGAAGCACACAAAACTGATAAGGAAATTAAACTCTGGTGATTAGATTGGGCTTGTTCTTTTGCATCTGGCCCTGATCTCTCTCTTTCTAGGGTTGTACACACAGGCCTGTATTCTCTCCCTCCCACTCTCTTCTGCTCACTAACATGCTTCTTACTGTGGTACCCTGCAAAGTCTTTTACTGGCTAAAGTGGCGTAGTAGAGTGAAGTGAAGAGAGCACTACATTGTTTCAAGCTTCCCCCAGAGCTGGTTTCTTGAGTTTTAGAAGCTCTTTCAATGAAAGCATGATGGTTCTGAGCCTGGGCTTTGGAGTTGGACAAGGATTGAGTTCAAATCTTAGCTCTACCTTTTTCTAGGTATATGGCTTTGGGCCTCTGTGAATTCCAATATCCTTATTTGAAAATGAAACAACCAAATGAACAACTGCAAAGCAAGCACTTAGCACTGTTCCTGATATAAATACTTAGATACACTATTTTAAAAAATCTTGTTGCATTATTTTTTATGGCTCACTGAGCTCAGGATTCTAGATTCCCAGTTTAATATAAGCCCAAGAATCTTGGGGTATTGGAACTTGAGTTTTTGAATTTCTCACTGGAGAGAGGAAGGGGTGATAAGACTCATGTGCCTTTTAAAGATATTTTGAAGATTAACTAGTACTGTCAAATAATTTAAAATATATGGATGAAAGACTCAATATAAAACTGTAAGGCATAACATAAAAATATGCTTTGCATTCTACCATATTTATTGGGGAAATTTGTTGCTATTGGCAACCTTGACTTCAAGGTAAGAAATCCCTGAGCATCTGTTGAAATTAAAAAAGGCATTTTTGCTTGGACTCTGCTCACAAATTGATTTTAAAAATTGGCTCCAAAAGAGTAATGCTTTAGCTTGTAAGGATGGTGGTACTCTATAATGGGATTTGGGTAGAAGTTTTTAAAGAAAGTCAGTCATCCAATAGATGTTGTGACTCACATGTAATTTATGCTTAAATGTTAAATGGATACCTTGAATTTGGTCATTTTAACTTACTTTCTAAATATTAATCATTTTCAACATGGTTGACTTAAAAAAGAAAAACTGGCTAGTAATTCCGACTCAGACCTAGTCTCTCTGGAAATTAGTTGTACCAAATGGCAGCCAACATTTGTCCAATAGCAAAATAGAATACAATTAGAGCCACAATATTATAGAATTCAAGGTTATCATGGAAAGGGTCTTAGAATCCAAGTATATCTCTTTATGTTACAGGAAATCAGGGTTTAACTGCTAGCCCTTGAACCTTCAGCTAGATACTAGGGAGAAAAATGGGGCAGGCAGAATTGCTGGGCAGTGTCATTGGGGTTGTTATGCCCTCACCCAGTATTGTCAGAGAATATGTATTATTCTCTGAAGTTCTATAAAGCAATATTCCCAACTTATCAAACTTTCAGACCCTCCTTAGTCCCAAACCAGTAGTAATGGAACTGCTCTGTTTGGAGCAGGGGTGGGAGCCCACCCTTCAATTCAGTCCCCATCCCTGGCCCCTTTCATTGACTCCTGAATCCAAGGGAACACAGCTGCCCAAAAGCCACCATGTTCTCATAAGTGTATGAGTGCAGGGTACTCTCAGGTTAATTCTTGTCCATCCCTTTTTTCCCTACAGAGTGAAGAAAGGAGGTATGTATGGTGCCTGTTCCCTTTGTTTGTGGCTGTTGCTATTGTTGTTATTATTATGATTTTTGTTGCTCTGTTGCATTGTATGAAAGGACTTGAACTCAGCAGAGAACCAGGATGCAGTTCTATCTTGGTGGGTTTTAGCTACACCATCCGTGGGCTGAATCACACTGAGGGCGGGTGTAGCTGGGGAAAAGGAAGATCAGGGTACACGGTGCCATTGGCCCACTCAGATAGCTCATTTTGGTCCTGCTTGTGTCTTACCCAGGGTCACCTCTAATCAGCTCAGCTTAAGCACCTAGAGGTCCGTTCCCCACCAAGTGGGACAGGAATGAAGAATTCTATGCGGGCTAAATACAGACAGTATCTACTCTCTGCTGCTCACAGAGGGACGTGGCCCCTCCTGAGGACAGCTAATGCTCTGTATTGGACAGATGCCTCTTTTTAAAGAGCAAATAATACTTTGTTCTGAGATACTAGTGGATTTGATTATTTCACAAGTTATTTACCTCAGCCTGGTTCGACACGGGGCTGGGTGCTATCAGGTGGGCTGGGAGCACTGAATGATTTTAGGGATGTTGGTGAACTGAGGAAATTCCATCTGACCAACTCCAAGCCTAAGGAGATGTCACACCCTGCCCGAAAGTTTTGCCTCAAGGAGAATCTGCACTATGGGGTGAGAAAGTACAAAGAATTGGAAAGTGTGTTTTTAAAAATGATTGTTTTAATCACTCCAATCATAGGTATGTGTGTCTGACATGCACAGGGCATGTCTAAGCAGGATTAGAAATTTAATTATAATGGTTATTAATCATATCAAATAGGATGATTTTAATAAATGGGATTTGTGCAAACTGTCTCCCATGCTAGTTACCTTTTTAAAAGGGCATAGACAGTGGATACAAAGGATCCCCCCATTATGAACAAATATATCAACCCAATCTTTCTACCATTTAAAAAGTAATTTCTTAGGTTCATAATAACAATAAGCTGGAAAAAGAACAGAAAAAATTATTTTTAGTTCTGTGTGTTGTATGTATGTGTCTGTTTTTCTGAGATGGAAAGCCAGCAACAAACATGTCTACAGACAGAAAATTTTTTTGCCATGCCTGCCATGCTGATTTAAAAATCTTTTTAAGAGAAAGCCCATTGTGGAGGTAGAATTTTAAGGTCAATTTAGTGTCCAAGAAGCTTAACTCCTGCCTGTTCTGTTCCCTGAAGAAATGAAGAATACAAAGAGAGAAGTTGTGGTGGTAAGTGTGGTTGGCCACAGGGCACCTGGCTTGGGTGGTGGGTTGTGGGGGCTCCTGTCCCACTCTGAGGCAGGCCCTGCCACAGCCTCATGGGGGTGTTTATCATTCAGGGAATTGCTTGTATTTGGCCACTGGAACAGATTGCCGTGTGACGAGCTCCTGATAGAATTTGTTCCCTCCACTGAACATGTCTACTGATATATTTGCAGAAGAACTGGATTTCATAAATATTGAATAGTGGTATTTATTATCTACACAAGCTCTCCAGGAGCCTGAGTTGGGGGGAGGAGCTTAAAGACCAGAACTGAAGCTTTAGCCTTCAATGGGATTTATTTTTTCTTTGCCCTTCCATAACCTTGCAGAAAAATTGATAAAGAGCAGTGCTTGGGTCTGGGATTGGCTTTGCCCACTTAGCCATATGATCTTGCAGACTCGTTCAGTCTCTTTAAGCTGCAGATTCCTCATCTGTGAAATGGGAGTGAGAACACCTGCCCTGAGATAACAGGTGGAGAGATATTTTGAAAAATATTATGATTTAAACAAATGCAAAGTGTGATAGCTGAAGACTTACTCCAACCTCACCGCCTTGTTTTTCTTTTACTGAGTATGATCTACCCACTGGGAAGTGATGGTAGTTGAAGGTGACCCCCGCCAGCTCTCCCACCCCCCAGTAATAAGACTTTGTTATAATCCAAGACCCATAACTTTGGAATGAAAAGCACAATCAGGAGGACAATCCAGTGCATTGGAATTTTTGCTTCAAGCTCATCAACGAAGTGTTTATATGTATCAGTCAGTATACAAACAAGAGGAAGGGGTCTTATTGTCTAAGGCAAGTACCCTTCATTTAGAGACTGTCTCAGAATTATGAATATTAAACTAATCAATCAAGTAAATGAATTTCCATGACCATAAAAAGTGGTTTTGCAGAACTGATCAAATGAATGAAACCCATATAGTCTCCATTTCCTCTTCCTTCAGTGCTGGGGAGCTGTAGACAAGTTAGTAGGTGATGGCTTATGTGATAAAAACCAGGGCTCGAAGGGCCCACTAAACTCCGACACTGTCCTCATTAGCATGCTGAAGAGTGGCACCATTGGAAAGCACCCTGTGTAGGAAAGGGGTGTTTCCATGAAGTTACTGATCAGGTCCCAGAGCATGGCACAGAATAGGGATCAGGGCTAGAAAAAGACATGGAACACAGAGCTTGAATATGACAGCCAGACCCGGATGCAACATCCCTCCAGTCTAGGCAGAGGGACACAGCCAGAGCCCAGGCTGGGAGCACATTTGTGTTCCTCTGTCCCTGCCCAGCAGTGAGCTTAGGCAATACAGGGCTTAGCTGGTGGTGTGTGGCATTTGTGTTCTTCCTTCTCTGCAGCTTAGATACCCGGTACTGAGGATGCTTTCCCAGCTCTGGGTTACATGTCCCCCTCCCACTCCCACTGGCACCCCCACAGCATCCTGTATTCCCCCTCATAGAGCCATTATCGTTCTATATTGTAGTGCTTGTGTGTCAGTGGCTTCCACTTGATTGCAAGCTCTGTGTGGGCAGTAGCCACCCTTACCTTGTTCCCTGCTGTGTCCCCAGCATCTAGCACAGAGCCTATTGAGTTAATAAATGCCAAGAAGGCCCTGGGTAAGAAACTCAGGTTGTGAGGTTGAGTGGCCTTGCCTGTGAGGAGGAGCATAGGATTGTGCTTGAAGTTGTTTCTTTTTTCTCTTTAGGAAACAATCCAGATGAGCACAGTCTTTGATGGTGAAGCCATAGACCCAGGTAATTAAGTGGCAATTACACCCATAAGAGTGCTTTGCACATTCCAGGCTGGTGGAATCGTGAGGACCTTATCTAATTGCATGCTCTTAACTCAGTTCTGATTTATTTAGTTATGTTGCCTGTGCAGTGCTGACCCTTCTAGACTGCAATACAAAGTAAGATCTGCTCTGAACCGAGTTGGCTTGCAGATTCACATGGTCATGTGTGAGGCCTCTGAGGGTTTCCGTGTCTGGGCTCCTTCTCAAGGACCATGCCTCTGTCTAGCCTCCCTTTCTAAACACAAACCAAGTCAAGGAAATCAGTGAATATGAGAACCCTCATTTTTTCCTATTCATGGGATTCAACCCCACTTCTGATCCATTCTGAATGCTTCCAACACCATCCTTTTTGGTAGTGAGAAATATGGAGAAATGGCAAGCTTGGCTTCTTTTTTTCCTAGATGAGGGCCAAGAATTTCTTCTTGGTTGGCAAGATGAACATAAGGTAAAGCTGGCCTCCAGAGCTCTCATCACCCCCATGAAATCAGCTCCAAATTTAGCTCCTTTACACACATCCCTCCACTTACAAAGACTCAATTATAGAACATGAATAAAGGGAAGGAAACCAAATTCAGGAGGCAAGTGTGTTGGCTCCCTGCCATGCTCACATGCAAACGGCTTGGTCCTCCTCAGAAGGAGGATGGCTCCTCTCCAGGAGAGGCTGCTGCTGCTGCTGCTGGAATTAAATTTTCCTCTATTATTAGGTACTTGTTACCATAATGTGCCCACATTAGCATAAGTGCTGGTAGGATCCTCAGCGGAGAGGCCACTCTGCTGCATAGAAATGGCAGGAGCAGGGGCCTGCCTGAAACTATGAGGTAAAAGCTAGGGAGAACCAAGGCCGTTACTCTGCATTTGTGTGTTTGAAAGAAGGAAAAAGAAGAAATGAGTCAACTGGACTAATGAGAACAGACACATCAATTCGTGTCTGCTGGCTCCAACACAATAAAAATGGCTCCATTGCATCATCTCAGCCGGGACCAGATTTGGGTGTCTGTGTCTACAAATCTCCACTAACCTACTATAAATAAAAATCAGTCTTTCTCTCCTTACTTGGTGACTTCCTTTTAATACCAGGGATTCAGGGGTCTTTTAAAACAAATCAGAACAAAATGGGTAACACCATTAGAAGTTGATCCTAACTTATCTGAAGCTCCCATGGAGTTCCAGATACATGTGGCCTTCTAATCTTGCAATTGAGATGGTCTTGACTCTCCTGAACCCTTGTATCCATGGAGGCATGGTATTTGCTACCTGTGTGGTCAGAGCCACATAGCTCTTGGAGATGGCAGACTGGTGATGACTGTTGGCACTGTTCGCAAGCCTGCTTTCTCTGTGATTCACACCTCCTAACATGCTTCCTCTTCTCCTGGGGTAAGAATAGAACAGGGTGGAGATGGGGACGAAAGAATCAATTGAATTCCCTTTGTTTATATGGTCATTGTATTTTCC
This sequence comes from Phyllostomus hastatus, assembly GCF_019186645.2. Lineage (NCBI taxonomy): Eukaryota > Metazoa > Chordata > Mammalia > Chiroptera > Phyllostomidae > Phyllostomus > Phyllostomus hastatus. The sequence goes on from NW_025334041.1 coordinate 47,917,943, forward strand.
CTCCTAGTTACTGGGGCAAAATATGAATTCAACTCTAAAACTGGAGCCAGAAAGTGGAAAGATCCCTTCATGCAAATGCCAAAGTGGAAAGAGTCCAGCCCCCAGGGAACCACCCCAAACAGAGCTGTGTCTGCAGAAGAGACTGGGCTGCCAGGGAGCACTGACAAGGAGGGAAATGAGCTGAGTGGCACAGCACAGGCTGAGGGTGCAGGCCCAGGTTCCAGAAACCAGGATGGCAAGCCAGGCACCCAGAAGAAGAGAGACGCAGTCCTCACAAGCAGACCTTACCCAAGCCACACCCAGGAAAGTAAGCAGTGTGTGCTTGTTGGTCTTATGGAAGAGCACAAGAGAGGGACCTTGACTGTCTGAGGGATGCTGCCTCACCCTAAATTCTCTAAGGGCAAATGAGGTGCACTAGGAGTGGAAATGTGGCTTGAAGGGACTTGGAGATCCAGGGTCACATGTGGGATGTTTAAAATAGCACAAAGGCGTTTGAATGCACAGTTACCTTTTTCTGAGACAGCACAGGAGAAATTTCTCTCAGGTATCTGTGCTTCTGATAAGATGGACTGTTAACTTTTGGACACAGAATTGTTGTGTTTCTTCCTGTTGACTTCTGGGAAGCTCCCTGCAATTCACCCCTAGGAAAAACACAGAATTCCCTGACATTAATGCTGAGGACTACCCACACATCTGATTTTATCTTATTTTCCTGCCTTCATTTTAGTATTGCTCAGAATTCTTCACTTATAAACATAGTTCAACACCATACACCTTTGTAAGTCACCCTGACTCTTTTTTGAAAGAAGCCATGCAGTGAAAAAAAATAGCTGAATGAATGATATTATTCTTCTGGGAAGAAGAAAACAATAAACATCTTTTATTTTCTTTATTGAGGTATAACATATTTTAAAAAGTGTACAAACCTGAGGTATTCAGCTTGATAATAGACTCCTCCCAGAGGTGGGATGATCTTTGTCATCATAGATTAGTTCTGCTTTTTTGAATTTCATATAAACGGAATCATACAGATGTGCTCTTCTGGGTCTGCCACCTTTTGCTCAGCATATCCTGTCTGTGAGATTCCTCCAGGTTGTGATGTAGATCAGCGGCACTCCAGATCTCTTCACTGCTGTGGTGGCTGCTTTACATTTTTCACTACCAGAAATTCCAGTGCTATGAACCTTCTCATGCATGGCTTCTGGTGAGCATAAGCATGTGCTTCTTTGGAGCATATTCCTAGGAGTGGGCTCGTTAGAGCCATTGCTGGAGCCTGCTGAGAATTCCACAGTTGATGGCTCCACTCTACACTTCCACCAGCAATGATTAAGGGTTCTGGTTGCTTTTCTTCCTTGTCAGCACTTGATGCTGTCAGTCCTTTTAATTATAGCCATCTGGATTAAAGTTTTTCTTGAAATAAAGTCACTCTTTTTCTTAAAGCCAAAAAACACCAACCTTACAACCTCCCTGCCCTGCTCCTCACTTGACTCCTTGAGATTGGAGGGACCATAGGAGTCAGGTAAGGACACAATGAGAAGTTCGATTAACTGTAAAACTGGGTGTCAGCAGTGAACGGAAAATAAACCATACCATGATGGAGTAGCAATTGGAACTTCTCAGTGTGTGCCTAGTGGAGAATGAGCAATCTTTGTTTTACCTCTATGTTCTGCTCCCCAGTTGCTGAGCTATTAGTCCAATACCAAAAAGAAAGGACCAGGTGAGAGTCTATTAGAGCAACAGCTCCTTCCCAGGTGAGAAGCCAGATAAGAACTCTTCACAATGGCCTGTAGGGGGCAGGCAGGATCCATCCTGCAAATGCAGAACTTACAGGAAGCAGCTGCTGGTTTCTTATGTGCCGGTGTGCCAGTGTGACTTCTTAAGAAAAAGAAACATTTAAAAATGCCCTGTCCTGGCCTAGAGCAGACAATGATCTATTAATAAGGGTTGGTTGCCAGGGAACTCCCTTGAATAGGTTTAAATTTTACAAAAGAAGGCAGAGCTGTTCATTTGTGGAGGTTCAAGTGGGTGAAGTGGCTGATTACCCATTTAAGACTCTGAAAGTCTGTGGAGTGCAGAGTAAAACACCTTCATCAGAAGCTCTCAGCCTCAATGCAAGTAAAATGAGGCTCCAAGAAGGCTGAAGGGGGACCTAATAACTGTTTATGAGCCCATTAAGGATGATTAGAAGGAGGGCGGTGAGCAGCTGTTTTCCCTTCTTCAGTGATGACAGGGCTAGAGGGAATTGTGCTTCTCGGCCAGAAAAAGAGATTTAAGTTAAGAACAGGAGGGATTTCCTGAAGGCTGGGGTCTGCCTGAAGAGCTCACTTTCCTCCCTGGCAATAGGCAGGAGGAGCTGCTTGCCTACCCAGCCCCAAGCTGTAAACCCTGAGGAACTCAAGGCATGGGGTCAGGGGTGCACCAGCAGGCTTTGGCCAAGAGAAACTCTGCCTTTTCTTTCTCATATTTGGCTATTTTATTAGTAGAAATCAGAAGTGTGAGGCCCAGGGTTGAAGGCCATTGGTTTCTAACATTTACCAGGTTTGGAAAAAAAAAGTATCTGAATGAAATGAAGCCAAGGACCATTGCGGATCTTGTAAAAGTTTTCCCCCATTTACTTCCCAAGGCCTTAAGCAGGAACAAACTTATTGTAGCTAATGTTGACCTGACTGATTTTAAGTCATTGTAAAATTGGGGTAAGATGTTCAGGGATTAGAACACAGAGGGATCCCTGATTATTGAGGAATTTGAAACCACGTGGTGAACTCTCAAGTTTGAGCTCTCCATTGTGCTTAGTAGGAGGTGGGAACCAGGGACCACATCTCTGCCTGTCTGGAAAGCATGTGTGGCTCAGTAACAGACACTGGGCAATGACACCTTTGCTCCTCAGAGCCCTCTTTCACATCTGTAGTTCTATTGTTTGCCTTTTTATGAAATATGTTTTGTGATGGCTGAGAAAATTAAAGCAACAAAATGAGTGAATATAGAAAATGATCACTATTAAAACGTGGGGTTTTTCATTTTAAACTTCATGTGTATGCTTATACCTCCCATGCATTCAATAAAGATTCGTGGAGCATGCACTGTGTGCCAGGCATTGACTCATTAGTAAATAAAGCGGCCCAAACCTCTGCCCTTGAGGAGCTTACATTCCGTCTGCTATGGCTGAATGCAGCCTGCTCATGAGCCACAGGTACTATTTCCAGTCACATCCTGGCCTACTTATTTCTTGGTTCCTTGAGTGTTCTATCAGAAAGATAAATTAACCAAAACATGGAATCTCCTTTCTGAAAGAACAGATAATTCAGAACCATTTAAATTTTTTTTTTTATAAATCACCAGAACATGCTGACCAAGCCCCAGATTCCTTCACTCACCTCACTGCTGGGCTCTCAGTGCAGCCAGTGACCCTTTGTCTTTTTATTTATTTATTTATTTATTAAAATCATCTTTATTTAGTTTTCTAGATTTTTTAAAAAGTTTTTATTTATTTATTTTTAGAGAGGGAAGGGAGGGAGAAAGAGAGAGAGACATCAATGTGTGGTTTCTGGGGGCTGTGGCCTGCAACCCAGGCATGTGCCCTGACTGGGAATCAAACCTGTGATGCTTTGGTTCGAAGCCTGTGCTCAATCCACTGAGCTATGCCAGCCAGGGCTTCATTTAAATATTTTTTTAAAAACTTAATGGGGAGTCCTTATCAGAAAACAGTTGAGAAGCTCGAGTAGGGGCCCCAGCCGTGGGTTATCAGTCTAGCACCCTGTTTACATGCCTTTGGATGGGAGCTCTGACACAGGTGTGACTTCTGTGTGTGGAAGCTGGAAGTATCCTGAGGTCAGGGAAACTTTGCATCTGGAGCTCAGGGAAAAGGTCACTGAGATCCTCCTGTGTGTCGCCTGTACTGGGGACAAGATGTGGCTCCTCTTCAAAGGGAGTATAGTCTGACTGAGAAGAGAACTGGCTCATCGACAAGACAACCAGCTACAACACAGGCACTTTATGAGAACTAAATGAGTTCCATTGGTAGTGAGCACTGGAGAAAGTAAATGTGGGCCAGACCAGTCTCTGAATGTATAATGGGAGACTTGAGATCTGACAGAGGAATCTTAAAGGTAGAGATGAGGTTAAAGTGGGAGAGATGCATCCAGAATTCTGGTCTTTCGCCTATTTTCCACCAATACTTGTTCTGTGTACTGGAGTGAATAACTACAACTCAATACAGAGCCTCCTGAGTATATAACAAGTACTCAACAGTCATTTGTAGAATTGGATTGAATTAAGCACACTTGTAGTTGGTTTTCTACTCAGGTTCTCTAGTAGAGTCACAATTTTTCTAACCAGACCCAGAAAAACATGATAATCAACAACAAAGGTTACGGAGTGCCTATTAGACCAGGCATGGCTCTAGGCTCTGGGGATCCAGCAATACATAAAAGAATATTCTTAGTGTCTATATCTTCATGAGGGATTAGACACTAAATATAAAAATGGACAATGACCAGGCCATATACAAGAATAGAACTCTGACCTACAACCTGCAGCAACCTGTGCAAGAGACCAATCTCCTTTCCAGGAAGCTGAGCATCACTTCTGTAACAACCAGCCCCAAGTGGCCAGGGCTTCATTAATATAATTAAGAGCATCCTTAATTTTTGTCCCTGCTTCCAATTTAGAATTGACCAGAGAAAGCTAAATATGTACCCGTAGCCAATCACATAGGGTGCCACCTTTCCTACCTAGCCCACCTACAGCTTCCCTGTGCCAACACCCTCCAATCCAGACACAACCTGAAGCCTGCCTTTTTTTCCATGATAAAGCTTTTCCATATCTCTGCCCAACTTTGAGTCTCTGCTAAAATGCAAATGATGGTGGCTGACTCTCTTGCTATGGTAAACTATGAATAAATTGTCTTAGCTTTTCTCATATGGTTGGTCCTTATTTATTTCTACAGGGATGATAGATCGATTTTATATATATATAAAATATATATAATATATATGTGTATAATGTGCTTATGCTAATGGTAGTAAATGCTATTAAGAGAAGTGAATAGGGTTAGGGTTATAGAGGGTCGAGATGGCCATGTTAAATAGGGGGGTCAGGGAAGCCTTCTATTAAGGTGAGAGGGAAGCAGTGGAAGTAGGGAAAGAGCCACACAGTTAACTGGGAAAAACCTTCCAGCAGAAAGTACAAACGCAAGGAGGAGTTGAGAATCAGTAGAAGGAGCTCCAGCCAGTATGGCTTAGTTGGTTGGAGCATCATCCTGTAACCAAAAGGTCACATGTTCAATCCCCAATTAGGAAGCATGTAGGAGGCCACTGATTGATACTTCTCTCTCTCCTCCTCTCTCTCAGATAAGAATAAAATACACCTTTATAAATAAGAAAATAATAATGAGAATCAGTAAGAGGAACATAGTTATGAGCCTCGGGACCGGAGAAGATGACCCCAGATAAGAGAAGTGGGTATCTATTGGGGGGTGGACTGTGTGGTCTGTGGGACTGTGTGTTCTGTGGGGCATGAATGGCCAGGGATGGGGATGGGTGCTCATCATGTAGGGCCTTGTGAGTCATTGCAAGGACTTTGGCTTCTGCTCTGAGAGTGACAGGGAGTCACTGCACAGTTTTGAGAAGGGAGTGGCATAATTTATGTTTTAAAAGCATTTCTCTGGGCTCTATCTAGTTAGTTCAGCTGGTTAGAGCATTGTCCTGATATGCCAAGGTTGCAGGCTTGATACCTGATCAGGGCACATACAAATTAACCAATGAGTGCACAGGATGGATGGAACAGCAAATCAGTGTTTCTTCCTTCTTCTCTCTCTCCTGTCCTCTCTTGCTAAAAATTGAATAAATAAATTTTTTTAAATAAAAACATCTCTCTGCTGACTTGAGAGTAGACTACAGGGAGTCAAAGAATAGGGGTGGAAATATAGGGACTAATTAGGTGGCTGTTGGATTAATCTGGCTATGAGATGGCCGTGGCTTAGTCCAGGGTGGCAGAGGTGGAGGATGGTGGAAGAGGGTGCATAAAAGCCTTAGAGGACCTTTCTGAAGGAATGCCCCAGCATGAGAAGAGCCCTGAGTTCTCTTGGGCCCTATTCCCAAATTAGATAAAGCAGCCCTTCAGGGTTAGCCCCTCACTCAGTGCTGGCTACCAGATACAGCTATTTCAGATCTCACTGAGCAGCTCCTCCTGAATGCAACGCACCCGCTACCTTGCTCCACTGTTCTCTCTGGGAAATCCACTGCTCTGGGGGATGGTGGTCATGTGTGTGTGGGGGGAGTAAAGAGTAAAGGTTTTGCTACACTGAACTTCCTGCCAAGGTTCCAAACTGGCTTCAGAGAAACAGAGAAAACAGGCCTGGATGGGGATTTTTAGCCTGGGTTTGGTAGGTGCCTTGCAGTGGAAAAGCTGGCAGGCCCCTCATTCAACCTGAATGGTGCGTTAGATAAGCTCTCAATCTGAAAAAGTTCAGTTGTGATTAAATGCCTTGCACCAGATGATCTGCGTTGTGTGAAAAAATTGTTGTCTGTGACTCCCAAGAGTCTAAGTTCTTAGGAAATCCCTCTGTATAGAGGGGAAAGAGGAGATGAGGTGCCCTGGAAAACTGGAGCCATGTGATCAGATTTTTGGAGTCCCTTCTTAAAGTGCTGCATTGCTATAAATACAAACCGTAATTATCAGGCTTAATTTCTGTTTTGAAAAACATGATCCTTGAAAGTCTTAAGTCTTAAGACTTAAGACCAAGACAAGGCATGCTTGTGAGCTCTGCATTCTTCCTGTGTGGTGCCTTCTTGGGGGTAATCACCCCACTGTCTGTGCCCTGGGCCCCAGCGTACTCAGAAGCACTTTAATTTCATGGATATTCAGAAACAGTCTGTGGCTGCTGTAGCCCCTTCAGAATCAGGCAGGACTGAAGGAAGGAAGCTGGTTAATCTAATTTATAGGCGAGCTCATAAGAGCTCCACTCCCCACGCTGCCCATTTCATTTGCTCCTCCACAGTCAGAGCACACTCCAGCTGGCATCCTAAGTGGTCTTTTTCTCTTGTAACAATTTTACTATTTGTTCTGTGATTTAATTTACATACTATAAAATTCAGTGGTTTTTAGTGTATCACAGAGTTGTGAAACCATCACCACTGTTGAATTTTAAAATATTTTATCACTCCCAAATAAACTCTGTACCCATTATAGTCATTCTTCGTCCTCAAGCCCTGACACCCAGTAACCTACTCTCTGTCTCTATGAATTTGCCTATTCTGGATATTTTGTATAAACAGAACCATACAATATTTGTACTTTTATATCTGGCTTATTTCACTTAGCTTCATGTTTTCAAGATTCATCCATGTTGTAGCAGATATCAGTACTTCATTCCATTTCATGGCTGAATAATGTTCTATTATATGGATATATCTCATTTGTTTATCCATTCATCAGTTGATAGATATTTGGTTTGTTTCTGCCTTTTTGATATTTCAAATAATACTGCAATAAGCGTTCATGTACGAGTTCTCTACAAACCTTAGGATTGCAATGTGTGTCTAACATGTACTGGGCAGACTACCTGTCTCTAATCTTCACAATATTTTTTTGAGTACTGGTTATTTGTATTTTACAGATAAGAACACTGGGGGTGGAAAGGTAAGGAAACTTGCCAGGGGTCACACAGCAGGACACCAACATGGTGTGTCTTCTCCAGCATACGTGAGAAGGGCTCAGCTATGGCCTTTGATCTGTGTTCTGGTGGAGAAAGGTGTCAGACGACTGAACCCTCAGATGTCTCCCCTGATGGAATAACTCTCTTCCCTGAAAACCCAAGGCTTTTCCTGACTTCAGAAATCAAACCTTCACAGGTGCAGCATTAATACCAGCTTCTGGACAAGTAGATATGCTATGAGAATGTCCTCTTCTGCATGGCTTATGTTGGGATCTGAAACAGCCCCTGTCCTCCCACAGACCTGCCAAGCCCAGGGCATGTGGCTTTGAGCTGTGTAAAAGGCAAGGTTTATTTTTCTCTCTGTTCTGTGCACGTTCCTTACCTGTCTGCTCAACAAAACCAATCTTGTCTCAGTATGAGTATGTAGGCACCTTTCAAAGACCTTAAATCAGACTTCTGGCCAAGGTGGTAGCATAGGTAGATATACTTTACCTCCTCACCCAACCAAAAGAGGGACAACAACAAATTTAAAAGCAAAAAGCAATGAGAACAGCCAGAAAATCAAACTGTATGGAAGCCCAAAAACTAAGAAGTTAAAGAAGAAACATTTGTCCAGACCAGTATGAGGGGTGGAAAGGGGCAGCCTGGGTGGAGAGGAATTGGAGGAAGGCAGTGGCTGGAGGACCAGGCATTCCCACATTCACATGGGGATAAACTGGGAGGAACTGGGGAGTAAGACAGACCATGCAACCCATGGTTCCAACTTGGGAAATAAAGATTCAAAACCTCTGGCTATAAAAATCTGGGGGAATCATGGTGGTAGGAGAAACTCCCAGCCTTGCAGGGGAGTTTGTTGGAGAGACCCACAGGGTCCTAGAATGTACACAAACCCATACACCCTAGAAGCAGCACCAGAAGGGCCCAATTTGCTTGTGGGTAAGGGGGAAAGTGACTGAAAGCCAGCTAGAGCTGAGCAAACAGCATTGTTCCCTCTTGGACCCCTCCCCCACATACAGTGACACAACGTGACAAGGTGAATTTCCCCACCCTGGCCAATACCTAAGGCTGCACCCCTTAGAATGTAACAGGCACGACCAGACTAAAAAATATGGCACAAATGAAAGAACACATCAAAACTCCAAAAATAGAATTAAACAATGAAGGGATAGCCAACCTATCAGGTGCAGAATTCAAAACACTGCTAATCAGGATGCTCACAGAAGTGGTTGAGTATGGTCTCAGAATAGAGGAAAAAGTGAAGGCTATTCAAAGTGAAATAAAGGAAAATGTACAGGGAACCAACAGTGAAGGGAAGGAAACCAGGATTCGAATCAGCAATTTGGAGTAGAAGGAAGAGGTAAACATTCAACCAGAACAGAATGAAGAAACAAAAATTCAAAAAAATGAGGAGAAGCTTAGGAACCTAATGTTCCAACATGTGAAATAGAGATCACATGGAGGGTTATCAGTGGGAAAGAGGAGCGGGTAGAATGGGGGAAATGGTACAGAAAGTAAGAAGCATAAATGGTAGGTACAAAATAAACCGGGGGAGGTTAAGAACATTATAGGAAATGGAAAAGCCAAAGAACTTATATGTACAACCCATGGACATGAACTAAGGGGTGGGGGATGCTGGTGGGAGGGGAGTGCAGGGTGGAGGGGAATAAAGGGGAAGAAATGTTGGACAACTATAATAGCATAATCAATAAAATATATTTTAAAAAGAAAAAAACAAAGATGTTAAGTCAAGATCTGTGTCATCAGAGACAACCCCCTCTTTCCAAAGGGGAAGGAGTTGCAGTAATTAGAGTTGGCCAGCAGGGGCTCTTTTGCTGTTTAGCTTCTACTGAGTGGTCCAGAAAGCCTTCCTTTAAAAGACAGGCTCCTTCTTCCCACTGTTCCCCAAGATTTCCAGGGTTTGTGGTCTCAGGGCCTTCAGAGAGCAGCTGCAGGGCATCCATGGTCAGGAGTACTCCTTATAGGCACCCACAAAACCCCCTGCAGCAATGTAATAGCTGGACACCAGGGAGTGCCATTCTAAACCTGGGGAAGGGAGTGAATGCTGGCTCCGCCCACAAGTGGCCTTCTCCCCCCCCGCACCCCCCCCCCTGCCCCCCTCCCCCCGCCCCCAAGGCCCCAGGATAGCTGTCAGGGCTTTTCGCCAAGCAAGCTATGGCTGTTGACCAAGACGTCTCTCAGCTGGGCTAATGCAACTTTATTGCTGTTGACATAAGTGGAGTGGGTTAGAATCTGCAGTGGTACTTGGTATCTCTGAATATAGCATATTCTGGGCTTTTGTTTCCTTAACATATCATCTTGCCACAGATTCATGAGAATGAGGCTCCCAAACTCTATACCTTTGTTTGTTTGAATGTGTGTTGATGTGTCTGTAAGTGTCCGTGTCTAATAATAAAGAGCACTTTGCATTTATAGAATGCTTGCAGTTTGCAAGATTCTGTGGGGTCTTTGTATTTATAATTTTATTTAATATATACATCTGCGGGTACTATCTAACTTAACTTATGGAGAACTGAGGCTCAGAAAAGGTGAGTGACCTACCAAAGGTCCCACAGTTAGTGGCAGAGGGAGGTTCTGTCTGCAAGCAGGTGTGGTTTCCAAGCCCCTTTATGTCAGGACTGTGGTCTGGAATTCCTGGTAAGAAGTTGGGCTTCTTGTGGCTCCCACTCTAAGACTAACCCAATCTTGCTAGGGATGCTTTGAAGAAGGGCTCAAGATTGGGGGTAAAATCAGAAGGGGAAGGTGAGGAGGAATTCGCTTCATGTGGGAGCTAGTTTAGGTGCCTTGAAATTCACCAGGGTTTGGACAAGGCTTTCTAGGATGGGGCCCTTGGCACGGAACAAATGGGGGCTTATTAGTGTCACTGGGCACCGGGAGAGAAAGATCAAAAGGGCCATGAAGAGGCAAAAAGGGAGGAGGAGAATAAGCCGGAGGCAGGAATGTATACAGGAAGAGCAGAGACAGGTGGCGCTGTGGCTGCTTGCCTGAAGACGCTTGCTGGGGAGCCCCTGCTTGGGGGGCTGGTAGAGCAAGCACAGCTCGAGCAGGGCCAACAAAGGGCAGCTGAATCACAGGATTTCTCAAGAAATAAAAATTCCAAGCACACCCCTGGGGCCTCAGGGAGAAAAACTGACAATGTGTTGATTGAAAACAGACCAAGCTAAAGTGTGCCTGCAGCCTGAAGCCGCGCTCTCACAGGTTCATAGCGACCCCTAGTGGTCCCTGTGGGCACCTGCTGCCTCCGTGGGAATGATGAGGCCTGTGTTCTGCTGAAGAGAATACTTGAGGTCTAGAGCTGACTTTCCTCACTTCCCTTGCTGTCAGAGTCCATATTTTGCTTTGTCAATATTTTGCGGGAAGTTCTGCACGTCCCCAGGCCTGGGGGTGCGGGGGCTACTGGTCAAAGAGTGGACTTCCTAGGCTAACCAGTTATATGTATCCAACTGACTGCACTGGTTAGATCTTATGAAGTGGTCATTTCCTCTGATTTTATTCTTTTCACTTGAATGTAATAAAATGTATTTAATGGTCATATCTCTAGAAGACTTGTACACAAAATGGATTCTCCAATTTGAGACATTTCTTTGTTAGACTACGTGTCTGGAAAATATAATGACTATATTTCTATATTAGATCAAAGACCTTGGCTTCCATAGTGACCCTGATCAATAAGTCTGCTTGAAAATGCAAACCAGGCGTCTCTTTCTAGACAATGACACTCGAACATTTTTGTTCCTGCTCTTGCCTCCCCTTGCTCCACTTAAGCTTTGGCTACTTTACTTGTCTAAAGGTTCCCTGGGGTTAGAGTATGTCCAGTGTTAGTACAATGCCTGGCACATAGCTGATACTCAGAAACTATTTTTTAAAATTCTATTTACTTCTTTATTTTTAGAGAGGGAAGGGAGGGAGAAAGAGCGAGAGAGAGAGAAACATCAATGTGTGGTTGCAGGGGGCTGTGGCCTGCAACCCAAGCACGTTCCCCGACTGGGAATCGAACCCGCGATACTTTGGTTCACAGCCTGCGCTCAATCCACTGAGCTACGACAGCCAGGGCTAAAAACTATTTCTTAATTGAATGACTTCAGCTCATGACCAGGCAGTGGGGAGCCACAGGAGGAATGTCAGGTAATCCAAGCTCCTGGCAAGTGCTGCTATAGGATTCTAGAATCTGAGGACATTTGCTAGAGTGGGAAGAGCCTTGCTCTGGAGCCCCTGCCTGGCAACTCAACTTCTTGTCAGTGGCTGGGGACAGTCTATGGTTAAATGGTAGTGCAGTGCAATGTTTGTAGCACTCTGAAAAAAGGCTGTTAAATGGCTGTGGGCTGGCACTCCTGAGAGGGCTCCATGTGGCCATGCTTCACAGGTTCCCTCAAAAGAGCCATTGAGGGTTTTCCTTTTGAAGAAGAAACCATGAGCTTCTGTGATCCAGTCTCACTGGGAAGGAAATGCTACCTCCGAGCTAATTTTTACACAAATTACATTGGCCAAATTACATATATTAACTGGGTTTGGTTGGTTGCAAAAGTCAGACTCACAGGTTTATTGGGAGGCTGCATGTGGAAACAAGGGGACTTGGTCCCATTGCTTGATCTCTCTGGGACCCAGAAGATTCAGAAGACCCAGCTATTTGAAGCATGTTATAGTGGATGTGGGGCTTATTGGTGCCAGCCCAGCCTCATTTGAATAGCTTTCCTAAACTAGGAAAATTGGCCATGTTAGGGGCATTACCTCACCAGGTTGGAGGTCCAAACTCAGTTTCCCAGACTAACTCTGCAGCTAGGACACAAACATATGACCTAGGCTCTGCTGATCAGGTGCAGCAAGGAAGTGACTTCTGTGTGGGATTGCATCTTGGTGATGGGGGTAGAGCATGGCAGGGTACATGGAGCCCCTGGAGGCAGCAGAGACAGAGATGCTTCCAGGAGCATGCTCCAAAGCCAGTAGACTCAAGCTTGTGACCAGACCAGTGGAGATTTGGGTATTGTTCACGGCTGAAGAGCCTCTAGCTTCATTTCTAACTCTGCCAGACATTGTGAGCTGTGCATATCCATTAATACATTCTTTTTCTGTTTAAACAAATCAAAATGGGTTCTGTTGTTTGTAAATAAGAACCCTGATGAATAAGCCCATCATGAAAGTATTGTTAGGCCTCATGGAGACTGGGATCAAAAAGTCATTTGGGAGGAGGACTTCCGGCAAGATGGAGGAATAGGTGGACGCACCGTGCCTCCTCACACAAACAAGATTAGAACAACAATAATTTACAGATAGAATATCACTCAGAACTGACAGGATTTATCTGAATGGAAGTTGGACAGCCAAGAAGTTGAAGTAGACCTGTACATCCAGACCGGTAGGAGACGACGAGCTGGGCGGGTGTGAGGCTGGCGTGGGTCGGCGGCACGTGGAGGTCGGGGAAAATTTGGCGCGAAATCAGCGCGACAGCCATCCAGGGAGCAAGAACGCAGCGGTGATCCTTGAGTACGCAAGCTGCAGCTGGCGGACCCTGTGGGGCAGCGATTGTGGACCAGGGCAGAACTCACAGCCCAGGATCCCAAGGAAGGGCCTGAGCCCAGGAGAACGGAACTACTGCCATTGTCCCCTCCTGCTCCCGCCCCCGCCCACACATATAACGTCACAATCTAGTGACCAGTGTGCCCAGCCCCGGCGAACACCTAAGGCTCTGCCCCCCACCGTAACAAGAGTGACCAGAGACAGGGAAAGACATAAGACATGTTTCCAACAGAACAGATCAGTCCCCCAGGACTCATCCTTTTCAGCGACCAAGAAATAGCCAATCTATCAGATGCACAGTTCAAAACACTGGTGATCAGAAAGCTCACGGAATTGGTTGATTTGGGGTGCAATTTAGATGAAAAGATGCAGGTTACCATAAAAGAGATGCAGGAAGATACGCGGAGGAGAGCCAATAGTGAAAGGAAGGAATCTGAGTCTCAAAACAATACAGTGGACCAGAAGGAAGATAGAATCAACCAAGCAGGAAAGCATGATGAAATAAGAATTCAAAAAATCGAGGAAAAGCTTAAGAGCATCCAGGACACCTTTAAACGTTCCAACATCCGAATTATAGGGGTACCAGAACAGGAAGGAGAAAAGCAACAGATGGAGCACGTATTTGAACAAATAATAAAGGAGAACTTCCCCAATCTGGCAAAGGGAATAGTCTTCCAAGAAATCCAAGAAGCTCAGAGAGCCCCAAAGAAGTTGGACCCAAGAAGAAACACACCAAGGCACATCATAATTACATTAGCCAAGGTAAAAATGAAGGAGAGAATCCTAGAAGCAGCAAGAGATAAGGGGACAGTAACCTACAAAGGAGTTCCCATCAGACTGTCAGCTGATTTCTCAAAAGAGAACTTATAGGCAGGAAGGGCTGGAAAGAAGTATTCCAAGTCATGAAAGACAAGGACCTACATCCCACATTGCTCTATCCAGCAAAGCTATCATTTAGAATGCCAGGGCAGATAAAGTGCTTCTCAGATAAGGTCAAGTTAAAGGAGTTCATCATCACCAAGCCCTTATTTTATGAAATGCTAAAGGGACTTATCTAAGAAAAGAAGATAAAGAAAGACATGTATAGTAAAAGGACAGCAAACTCACAATTATTAACAACCACACCTAAAGCAAAACCAAAAGAAACTAAGTAAACAACTAGAACAGGAACAGAACCACAGAAATGGAGGGCACATGGAGGGCTAGCAGCAGGGGGGGGTGGGAGGAGGAGAGAGGGGGAAAAGGTATAGAGAATAAGTAGCATAGAATGTAGGTTGAAAATAGATAGGGGGAGGGCAAGAATAGTACAGGAAATGTAGAAGGTAAAGAACTCATAAGAATGACACGAACTAAACATGAACTAAAGGGAGGGAACGTGGGTGGGAGACGGGGTACAGGGTGGAGGGGAGAGAAGGGGGAAATGGGACAACTGTAATAGCATAATCAATAAAATACATTAAAAAAAAGCCATTTGGCATTCAATGCAGGTTTGAAGATTAGTGTCAGGAGTTCAAGGATCATTACTGCAGAGAGGCTGTACTCAACTATTTTGTCTGGGGCTGAGGTGGACACCTGTTGTGTCCAACATCCCTCCAGTAACAGCCATGTTCTACTGTTTGGCCCTGCGTTCTGGTGGGCTGATATCATGCTCTAGATCCGGAGCTGAGCAAGTGACCTGGGCCAGGAGAATTGGATCGCTGCTTCTTCCTGGCCACAGGGACTGGTTCAAGGATGGAGACAGGTCCCAAGGGCACCAAAGGATGCTGTTTCTGGGATTAGTGCTGTATACCTAAGGAATTACGTACTATTTTGGTGTTGTTGTTGTTGAGGCTGCTAAACTGGAAGGAGGTAAGCATGAAATATGAAGCCAATGTTTGGCCATCACGTAAAGTGTAGGAAGATCCTGCCAAAAAAAAATAATGCCAAATGGAGGAAAATAGAGTAAGAGATAGAGAAGTACTTATTCCTGAGATTATGCATTTGGATCCAGTCTTGACTAAATCTGTCCTCAGATTTTTCAATTAAGTAAGCCATCCAATTCCCTCATAAGTTAACTTAAGTTTCTGTCATTTGAAACCAAAAGGGTCCTGACTAATATAATGATGCATGTTCAAATGCTAGAATTTTTGGCAAGCATTTAAAGGAATTAAATTACCCACCTCCTTATCATACCATTCAGTTGGCTACTTTTCAAACCCCAGTCTTCATTTGCGGATAACTGTTAAGGCCCCGATTGCTCTCTCTTCTATATTCATGAGTCTGAGTATTCACACACCCTGGCAAACACGTGATTCCATGCACATGCTTGTCATTATACTCTACCTCTTTCTCTCCTCCAGTGTGCCAGTTTGGGATTCTCCCCTTTTATGTGAAGCACTGCTCTCAACATTCTATATGAGGAACATTGTTGTAACAATATATATCTTTCATTGAAAAAGTAGGTACATCCTCCACCTTGAGCACAAGGTGGTACCCACCTGTGAGGGTGTGCTGCCAGCCCATGTGTAGAGGCTTTTGGGCTCCGAACCACTGGGGCTGGGGCTCTGGCATCAGTGTGACTCAGTGACTATAATCTTCACTTAATCTTCTAAGTGCATCTTCATGATTCTTGTCCTGCTACCCACTGGCTCATTTTCTCTTTATTTCCAAAATCAATTCTCTGAGAGAGAAAGATATAATGTGATTGATCTAATTCTAATTCTAATTCTCATGTGGACAGGGCTGATTGAGCTGGGCCATATCAGACAATATTAGCCAGTCCATGATTGGCAGGCCCTGGGCAAGGCATTCACCCCTGTCCAATCACATGTGTTCAAGAGAAGGTCTCATGGTAAAAATGACAAAATCTGGATGAACAGGTTGGCAACACTTCCATACTAAAGAGTTATGGGGCAGTTTTACTTAGCCAGGAATGGTGGGTACAATAGCTTCCATGATTGATGTGTCTGGTACCTGCTCCTGTCCTGTACAGAATAGAATAAAATCATGATGGTGATATGGATAGGGATGTTAATAATTATGAAGGATTGGCTTCACCTCCAACACCTCCATTCTTCCTGTATCACACTTACTAGCTGTCTCCATAAAAGTTCTAAATTGTTATTTAGCACCAGGCTTTCTGAGGGACTGGGAGGAGAGAGGAACTGCTGAGCATCATTTAAATGCTCCTTTTCCCTGACACACAGCACCCAGCTTCAACTTTCACTGTGGGTAGAGTGGCCTTTAGAGAGCTGAGCATTCTCAACTCCTTTCTCTAAGCCAGACAAGGGCCAATTTTCCCTATAACTTTCTCCTGTAACTGGGAGAAGGCTATGAATATTGACAAGCTGGCATCTAGCTTGTTCCTAGTTTATTCTGTAGTGTTGCATCAACACCCTAAGGCCAACTCTAGAACCTCCAGCTTCAAGCCAAAGTACTTTCAAAATAACCAGGAGGTTTATACCTTGAGGCCAGTCTCAGACCAGCCACACACACGGAGTGTTGGAAGCTCTGCCACTAACTCACTGTGTGATTTTTTTTTTTTTTTAGTAAATTGAAAGACACCAGAATGCCTCCACTCTTTTTGTCTTTTTTTTTAAGCTTTATTTTTTTCTCATTCGAGAGAGAGAGGGGAAGGGGAAGAGAGAGAGGAAAAAAAAACCCATTGATGTGAGAGAGAAAGACCGATCAGCTGCCTCTTTCACATGCCCACACCACCCCTGATTTGTTACAGGACATTGCTCCAACCAACTTAGCCACACTGGCCATGGCAGAATGCCTCCTTTCAAAAGAAAGTAACCAGGCCTGGATGGTGTGGCTCAGAGGATTGAGTGCTGGCCTGCGAACCAAAGGGTCACCAGTTCAATTCCCAGTTAGGGTACATGCCTGGGTTTCGGGCCAGGTCCCCAGTGGGGGAGGAGGGGCACACCAGAGACAACCACACATTGATGTTTTTCTCCCTTTCTTCCTCTCTCTCTCTAAAAATAAATAAATAAATATTAAATAAATAAATAAATAAATAAATAAAATAGCCATAACCATCAGGGTTAGCAGAGGGGGTGAATTTATTGAGGAGGGTGGGCTGGACCAGAAGTCTACATTTCAACTTGGAGTTGCCCTTAGCCTGGCATTGTCCCACTTGGGCTGGAGTATTAAACTGGGGAAGTGACCTCTCTTCCCAGGTCAAATTCTGCAGAGACCTAGAATTCCATCACTAAAGTCTAATTCTTTTGTATGTTGAAGACTCCTATAACCCTAAAGATATAACTCCTCAAACCAAAGTTGTAGGTTCTTTGTTTGAGCTTTGTTTATTTAATCTACCAAATTCTGATGACTCTCGACTGTGAAATATTGTCTCAAGACATAAAATGTTCTCTAGTTTATGGGAACGACACCAAGGTAAGCTGTTTCTGCTCTAGAGAAGAGATGGTCGAGAGGTTAAGGGTCCAGACTTTGGTATTAGATTCAGTTGGGGTCAGATATTGGCTCTTTGTGACCTTGAGTAAGTTATTTAACATCTTTGTGCTTCTGTTTCCTACTGTGTAAATGGGGGATGACAAAAGTCTGCCTGAAGCAGAGTGTGCATATTAAATGAGATCACATATAGAGTAAGCAGCAAACATTCACGTTTTTCTAGCCAAGCAGGGTTTCTCCGGAAGCCACGGGACCTTTTTCCTGGAGACCTGCTGGGACTGCCTGCACTTTGGAGCCCTTCTGGATGAGGGTGACAGAAACATCATGGCCAGGCATTATGGGATTCTCCTCTCAGCTTGGTTCTTCCTGTCTCTCTCTAGGGCCCTCAGGCCACATGTCACTGGTCCCAGGGAGGGCAGTCAAGGCAATAGCTGATGTGGAGTGGGCAAGTCTTTTAGGGCCTAATGCTAACTGATGTCACAGGGCAGGGGACTGTCAGTGCTGTGAATGGGCATGGAGAGGACCCCCCACCTCTGCCACCCACTGTGGTTTCTGACTGTCCCCTACCTTTGAGAAAGTGGCTCACCAGGGCAGGGCCCAAGTCCAGGCTCTGAGAAACCTAACCTGGGCTCAGCCAGGATGTTGTTAAATTACTGATCTAAGGAGCTGGCAAATTCATTCAGAACAGTATCTGAGAAGTGATGGCCCAGGCAATTCCAGGGTTCACAAACTCATCATTACTAGAAGGGCTGTTTGTGGGGGCTTTCACACACCTTGTGCTAAGCTCCAAACAATCTTGTGGGTTGGCTGAATTAGATATGAGAAAACTCCTATGGAGTTTTAAATCTGCAAATAACTTTGAGATCATTTGCCTCAACCCCTTTGTTATACAGATAAGAAGAAAGCCCTGAGTGGGCAAGGTGACTGAGCTAATTAGGAGCAGTGCTAGACTCAGCTGGGGAACCCTGTCCTCTAGTATCTGAGGCAGGGAAGCCCTGTGCCTGCTTGAGAAAAACCTCCTTGAAAGCCCAAGCAGAGAGCAGCTTGGGCAACAGTGCTTGGTGGTGGTGGTGGGGTAGAAGTAGGTTGGGGAGAAGGGAGGTGGGGGAGAGGGGACAAATCCACCTTAGGAAGTTCTGTGAGTCTTTGCTTGTCCTACACTAGGAATATCAGATCCTGGGCAAGAACTCTTCAGCCGTTGAGGATGAGTCAGCCAGGCTCAGTGAGCATTCCTTGGCCTGAACTGCTTTACCTAGAGTCCCCTAGAGTGTTGGAACTTTGGATAGAAGCAAATGATATATCTCTGGTTTTATTTCATTTTTAAAGTGTATTTTATTGATTATGTTATTACAGTTGTCCCATTTTTTTCTCCCCTTTATTCCCCTCCACCCTGCACCACCCTCCCTCCAGTATTCCCCCCTCCCTTTAGTCTACGTCCATAGGTTATACATATAAGTTCCCTGGCTTCTCCATTTCCTAAACTATTCTCAACTTCCCCCTATCCACTCTGTACCTGCCATTTATACCTCTTATTCCCTGTACCTTTTCCCGTTCTATATGAGGGCACTTCCCCTCCGCCTCCCCAATGATAACCTTCCAAATGATCTCCATTTCTGTGATTCTGTTCCTGTTCTTGCTGTTTGCTTACTTTATTTTTGTTTTTAGGTCCCATTGTTGATAGTTGTGAGTTTGTTGTCATTTTAGTGTCCATATTTTTGAGCATCTTCTTTTTCTTAGCTAAGTCCCTTTAACATTTCACATAATAAGGACTTGGTGATGATGAACTCCTTTAACTTGACCTTATCTGAGAAACACTTTATCTGCCCTTCCATTCTAAATGAAAGCTTTGCTGGATAGAGTAATCTTGGCTATAGGTCCTTGCCTTTCATGATGTTGAATACTTCTTTCCAGCTCCTTCTTCCCTGTAAGATTTCTTTTGAAAAATCAGCTGATAGTCTTATGGGAACTCCTTTGTAGGTAACTGTCTCCTTTTCTCTTGCTGATTTTAAGACTCTCTCCTTCTCTTTAATCTTGGGTAATGTAATTATGATGTGTCTTTCTTGGGTCCAACTTCTGTGGGACTTTCTGACCTTCCTGGACTTCCTGGAAATCTATTTCCTTCACCAAATTGGGTGAGTTCTCCTTTATCATTTTTTCAAATAAGTTTTCAATTTCTTGCTCTTCCTCTTCTTCTTCTGTCACCCATATGATTCGGTTGTTGGAATGTTTAAAGTTGTCCTGAAGGTTCCTAAGCCTCTCCTCATTTTTTTTTTTGAATTCTTATTTCTTCATTCTGTTCTGGTTGAACATTTATTTCTTCCTTCTGCTCCAAATCATTGATTTGAGTTGTGGTTTCCTTCCCTTCCCTGTTGGTTCCCTGTACATTTTCCTTTATTTCACTTTCCACAGCCTTCACCTTTTCCTCTATTTGCAACCATACACAACCATTTCTGAGAGCATCCTGATTACCAGTATTTTGAACTCTGCATCAGATACATTGGCTATCTCTTCATCGCTTAGTTCTATTTTTGGAGTTTTGATCTATTCTTTCATTTGGGCCATATTTCTTTGTCTTGGCACAGCTATTATGTTGTAAGGGGCGGAGCCTTAATAATTGACCTTGCTGAGTTGTGGTGCTGTATATGGGAGAGGGGTCAGAGAAGGAACAATGTCACTTGCTCGGCTCTCCCCCGGCTTTCAGTCTCTTCCTCCGCTACCCACAAGCAAATTGGGCCCTTTTGGTGCTGATTCCCAAGTGGGTGGATTTGTGTACATTCTAGGACTCTATGGGTCTCTCTGATGAACTCTCCTGTAAGACTGGGAGTTTCTCCCACCACTGCAACCCCCACAGGTTTTTACAGCAGGTTTTGAGGCTTTCTTTTCCTGTGCTGGAACCCTGGGTTATCCATTTCTCTTGCTTCCCAGCTCCTCCCAGTTTATCTGCATGTGAAAGTGGGATCACCTTGTTGGCCAGCTGCTACCTTGCTGCATGTCCTCTCCACCCCCACTGCCCACCTCTAACCCTCCTACAGGTCTGAATGAATGTTTCCTCTTTAACTCCTTGGTTGTCAGACTTCCATACAGTTCAATTTCCTGGTGGTTCTGGTTATCTTTTATTTTTAAATTTGTTGTCTTTTCGGTTGTGTGAGGAGGCAAAGTGTATCTACCTATGCCTCCATCCTGGCTGGAAGTCATATCCCTGGTTTTAATCCATCAAAATTGTTGAGCAGACTATTTTCCCAGCACTGGACTAGTCTGAGGAAATCCAGGTCAGGAAGGTCCCTTCTTCAGTGAAGGACCCCAGAGTCCTTAGTGCAGTGTGGTAGGGGCAGGAAGGAAGAAGTTTATGGAGGGAAATGGAATGGCATTTACACTTTCACTTCCCCCACAGAGGCATCACCATGGTAAGCTGGCATGCCTGTGGTTTGTCTGTATGGAAGGGCAGTCAGTCACTTGAGGTACCTTTCAGGTGACTTTGCCTGTACAAGCACATTTCTTCAGAAATGCATCTGCTCAACTGTACTAAAACAGCACCCTTGCTGACTTATTTAGCATCCAATAAGTTCATATTCAAATGAACATGGAAGGTTGGAGAGGGGAGGGGTGCAACAACACCCACAGAGGGTGGGAGAGGCATGGAGATCTATATACCAGAAGTTAGTTTCACCTAAAAAAAAAAATAACAACACAAAACAAAACACTGAAACCAAATACTCTGGCTTTGAGAACAAGAAGGGAAAGTTTAGTGTGTTCAAAAAGAATTCAGCTGAGTATATTGGAAGATCTAATTGGCTTTATTAAATGGTTCATGAATCAAGGACCAGCCACCTAGCAACCAGAAGGGCACTCAGAGGGGTTGTACAAAATGGAAGGCTTTCATAGGAAGAAGGGTGGGGCAGAAGAAAAGATTATTTGGAGGCCAGAACACCTTTTGGGGGGTAGTGTGGAGAGAACAGGGAGGGTTATCAGGCAGATTGTTTCTTCTTTCTACGGGTAATGGAGAATGCCCACGTGACAGAACCCCTTATTGAGGTTGACCAGAAAATTCCAGTCTAATTTATCAAGATTATGGTTCTGGGTGAGCTATAAACTGCAATTAGAATAGTTATTAAATTTAGCTTGCTATCACAGATTTGTAGCATGAGTGATGCCATTTTGGGCCTGTGGTTTTCTCTTTAACAGGTATCTCTCAAGTCTTGCTTTCTTGGCCCACTGCAAGTTAACATGGGGAAGTCTGTCCAGTGGTGAGCTCTAGATAGTCACGGGACCCTGCACTTTGTGTGAGCTCACAGCCAGTGAGTTCACTGGCTGGGGCAATCAGTGCACAAGCAACAGACCTTGCAGGATCTTAAATGACTTAGGGGGCCCTTGCACATGAAGGTTTCCAGGCAATCAGCTGCCTGTTCAGAGGGCTGTCCCAGAGGCCGCAGTCTCTGAGGAGCACTACAGCTTCCCCTGGATCAACAGGGCAAAGGGCAGGAATGAGCCCCAGGAAGCTCTCTCTGCATTGTTTGGAAGGTGACACTGGCTGGGACAAAGCTCCTCTCTTCTAGCAAGAGAATCTGCCCTCAAGTTTAGTTCCTGAAGACCAGAGGCTTCCTCTCCACTCCCATTAATGCCCATGGAGCACTGGGACACCCAGATAATGCCTGTATATCCTCTCTGCCAGGAGCCAAGTAGCCTAGGTATTCCTCCAGGGACACCTTATAGGCCCCACTTACCCTACCCCCCAGGAAGGATAACAGGATGGGGTCCTGTGCCTGCTTGTCTCTTCATGCTCTCCATTGACCTGTGAGTTCCCTCACCCTAAGCCTATTCCTTAACTTATGGTATGTGATGTTGTGGAATTGTCTCAAAACTTGTTTACCAGGGGGAGAACCCAGATAGAACCTACAGGGTAGAACATCTGGATATGTTATCTAGTCACCCCCAGGGATGCCATCACCTTTAGAACCACAAAAGCTCAATGACCATGAACCTTTAATGCCACCACCAAGGCCAAAGGCCCACAGCCAAAGAAAAGGCTGGGATCTCGAATGAAGTCCGAGTGGAGAACTCTTGTAAGTGGTTCCTGCACAAGGAAAAGAACTGTGGCTGTTTCTGTCATTGCTCCTAGGACAGTCCTTATTTCTCCATTCTAAGAGCCCCTCCCCAGCTCAGCCCACCCTGCCTGTGACCCCAAGACTCAGCCCATCACTGCCTGCTCTGACTCTCAAAGTCTCCCAGAAATGAATAATTCTGCTGGGTTGCTGGGTTGTATTTCTGTATCTTTCTGAAGCCTTTGCCATAGCCATCTTTTCTCACTGAGTAATGTAGATGGCTGTCTTGTCCTGCCAAGGTGAGCTTTTCCAAGCATTTGCATGTAGCTTGTGTTCCTGGAAAAATCAGCCCATTTGCTCCCTGACAAAGAGGAAGAGGAGAATGATCTGCCTGAAAACCTAATGACCCTAATGAGCAGTATGTGTCAGCTTAGGTCGGTGGGGTTGCTGGGAGAAGAGCCATTAAGAGCTCTTTCACTGAGTGTCTTTCAGTAGCACTATTGTGCTGTGCTCCCAGACATCTGAGTGCCTTTTACCTGCAACCCTGCTGTCTGGAATTCAGTCATTCATTCATTCAACACCATTTGCTGAGCTTCCCTTATATACCAGTCACTCTGTCTCCAAGGTGGTAGGTGAACTACGACGCATGGTGGGGTGTGGAGAATGGCAGTGAGGTGTGGCCAGTGCCTTCTTAATCTCTGGTACCCCAAGTGCCATAGCATCACAGTGAGGACATCTGACTAGTGGTTTTCAGGGATGATCATCAAAGAAACCACAGGGACACAGGGATGGAAGGAGAATTGTCAGCCTCAGAAGGCAATCCAGGAGGGGTGGAATTCAACCCCTAATGTTCACCAGAGCAGTGGCTCTCCAGCTTTTTTATCATGATCCACTATAAGAAATATGTCTGACATTACAATCCAGGACATATAGAGGCGTATAAGTATATACATATGAATGTACATACAGCTGACAAAATTTTATATTTCCAACCTCAACTTTATGTGATGAACTCTGATATATTTTTATCCTACCCTGTTCTACCTTATCCAAAATGTCGTTATGAATTTTGCAGCCAACTAATGGATGGCAAATGCTACTTGGAAAAACACCAAAGTAGGGAAAGAAAGAAAGGTGACAGTGTGTGTGGCAGGAAGAAGTTACAATCAAATCTTATTTAAAGTGTATTCAGCCCTGGCTGGTGTGGCACAGTGGATTGGGTGCCGGCTTATGAACCAAAGGGTTGCTGGTTCGATTACCAGTTAGGGCACATGCCTGGGTTGTGAGCCAGTTCCCCAGTAGGGGCACGTAAGAGGCAACCACACATTGATGTTTCTTTCCCTCTCTTTCTCCTTCCCTTCCCCTCCGTCTACAAATAATAAATAGATAAATAAATAGTATTCAGTGAACCCTTCTACTAGATTCCTCTATAAATCAAATCAGTTTACTCTTAATTTGCATTTATGAAGACCCAACCTTCTGCTTAAAGCAAAAAATGGCCTCCTAGCCCATCCAGCCCTCTGTTGGTTTTTGCAGCCTGGTGAGCTAAGAATGATTCCAAATGAGGAAAAAAGTCAAAAGAAGAATAATTTCACAACACATGAAAATTATATGAAATTTAAATTTCAGTGCCTGTTTGTTGGCTCAAAGCTACACTCATTCATTTGCATATTGTCTGTGGAAGCTTTGGGGCTAAAATGGAAGACTTCAGCATGGCCCGTGAAGTCTAAAATATTGACTCTGTGACCTTTTACAGAAAGAACTGCCAAACTCTGCTTAAAGGGTGGTATTTTTCATGCTAGGGATGGGATGACCCCAAAAGAAGTATTTCTGCTGCTATAGAGCCTTTGAAGGACCAGTTGAATGAGAACATCTGGCTTTGCTTTCAGAGCCTTCTCTTTGGCCAGCAATGGCACCCCACTGATGTGGTGGCTTATCTTAACCACCTGCCTGGCTGAGTAACCAGATGTCCAACAGCTGCCCAGAGACCCTGAAAGCTCTCAGGCTCTGTGTAGTCTGGCCCAGGGAGCTGGGGCTGGGGCTGGGGCTGGGGCTGAGGTTGGGGCTGGGGCTGGGGCTGGGGCTGGGGCTGGGGGTGAGGCTGGAAGTGGGGCTGGGGGTGGGGCTAGGGCTGGGGCTCAAGGAGTACAGCTTTTGAAAAATTAGCCAGCACTAGACTCTGACTTCTTCACTTGACCTTTCTCTTCCCATCAACTCTTTTCTCTGGTCTTTTTCTATTTTTCTTTGGGCTTACATGGGCTTTGGGTTACAACTTCCCAAAAAGGTTGTGACAAAGTCAATTTTTTGAGATATTAATAAGTGCCTTCCTCCCTACCTCCAGTCTTTTTTTTAACCCCTCCTCTCCTCAAACTCTCTGCCACCTCTAATGGCCAGGCTGTTCTATGCCCTTGTCTCAAGAAAGTTGGGGTGGAGTGGGAATCTAGAACCTCTTGGCTTTAACTTGAGAACTCTCAGCAAAAATTGTTTCAGGGAACTATTAGAGAGCAAGACCTCCCACCTCTGTTCTCTGGGCTGAATGGGTGAGGGAGTAGAGGAAGATGTTATGTGCAGAGAAATCAGTGGATGAGGGAGGAAGACACACCTCTTGATGACAGAGAGTCCAGCACTCAGAACTTGTCAGTTGAAGGCCACCTTGACTGTCAGCTTTTATTGAAGCAAGGACCACTTAGGGCTACAAGCTAGTCTTCCTTCATCTGAGTGGTGTCTTCTCTAGCAGTCAGCATGTCCCAAACAGGGGCTGTGGCCCTGTCCCCACCTGCTCTGCCCTAAGAATGTACTGCCCTCTCTATACTTTCCCCAGATCTGACTTAGTCCCAGATGGAGAGGGACCTGGACATTTAGCAGCCCAGAGTCAACCTGAGGTTCCTCTTGGACTGCGGACAATCTTGGTGAATGATACAGCTTAGGTTTCCATAGTTTCTATTCCCAGATTTGGGACTGGGAAGGCCAGGCTGGTGGGAACGCTACCAGGGTGTGTGTGTGTGTGTTCCTGTGCACTTACACAGTTAGTTTCCCTATCAAAGTGTGTGATGGGATTGGGATTTGGTGGAGGATAAGAATGAACAGACTGGGAGCTGAGTAGCCAGACAGATGTAGGGGTGGGACAGAAACAACGCCCTCTCTCCGTGCAAGTGTCCAATCTGTTGGGCTTGGAAGGGGCTGGGCTGGATGCAAGCCAACCTGACTTCTGGATAGAGTCTTGCTTTTCCTGCACCATTCCTAATTTTGGTTCTTCCCAACACCCCACAATGGGAGGAGGTGAATAACACAGAGGAGAGGTTGAATTTCTTCATCTCCCCACATCTTTGGCCTGGACTCTTGGTAGTGTTTTCTAAGTTGAGAGGTGGAGACAAGCTTTCTCCTGTGTCTCCTCTCACCCACTAAGGGACAGTGGACAACATTATTTCCCCTCATCTGCCAGGTTTAAAAGCTTGACCTGCATTTCACAAAAGTCAGCTTGAGTTCAATTACAGTAGATTGCCTGATCTCATTTATTTTCTCCTATATACTTGCAGTTAGGACAGCTATAATTTGAAATGGAAATTTATGCAAATACTATGTAAATTAGGCCATTCCCAGATTAACTGGGGGTGGGGTGCGGGAATCTGGTTGCCTTAGCAAGCACCATCTGTTCCCTCCTCATTCTTTCCATATCTGAATCCCACCCCCCTTTTCCAATCCACTTTGAAACTTGTTTTCCAGTGGCTGTGAAGAGATCTTTCAAGGGAAACAAATCACCCATCAACTTTCTAGGTGGGCCATTCTACTGTCCATTCTGCTGTGGGAAGAGGCTCAGGTGAGGGGATGGGAAGAGGTTTAGGGTTAACTGCAGGCTTGTGGCTCTCTATACGAGCAGCTGGGGCTGGCTGTGCTGGCCTGGCTTGCTCTGAGCTAAAGAAGCTTGGGGTCTCTGAGTGGGCTGTCACACCCACACATCTGCCATGCCTCGTCTCTCTGTCTGATTCTTCCTTTCCTCCTCTTTGCCTTTGCCTGAGCCTTCACATGGCACCTGGAAGCTCTCCCACTCCCTATTGTGGCAGTTGGAGTAGAAAGGTTTGGGTGTTGTGCAATCTTGGGAATTTCTGGGTCCAGGTATGTTTACTGGGGGGCTCCTGTGCCCAGGCTGAGACAGAATAGGTGAGAAACAGTTGTAATTGATGAGGACTGCAAAGACTATCAAAGACATAGTAAGACCACTCCCAACAGATTCTTATGACTCAGAACCTGCAGAAGACCGGCTCGATCCAACATGGTGACTAATTTCACCTTATGGTAATGCTAGCCTCATTATATGTTCATTGTAGTATGTTAGCATACTAAACGATACACCCTGGGCCACCATGATTGAAAAGAAAAAGGACACAAAATGGATGACGGTGCTCTTCTGAGAACTCTCCATCCCTTTTCCAGAAAAATCCTGCATACTCCTCTCCCTTATTGAATGCTCTATCCCTCAACTGAATGATCTTCAAAAAAGGAAGTAAATCCCAGTAGGGAGGGGCTGCTCTGCCTGTGGAGTAGCCACTCTGTCTTACTGCTTCACTAATAAACTCCTTTTCACTTCAAACTCTATGCTGAAGCATTTTTTAATTCTTCTTGTGCAAAGCCAAGAACCCACAGTGGGTCGCAGACCTCCAGATCCACTTAGACTCCAGAAATGCCTGCATCAGGGCCTCTTGTCCCTCCCCCACAGCTGCAACCCATCTCTGCTTCAGGGCAGTGGCAGCATCAGTCCTGTTCTAGGAAGGCAGAGCCTCATATCCCAGTAGCTGGAAGTTTTTACTCCACAACCCTTATAACCTTCCTTTCCTCCTAAAGGTTATTGATGTAAGGGCAGTCCTGGGAGGTTCAGCATTACTTTTTTTAAGAGGGTAAAAGTAAGGAGACTGCCTAGCAGTTGGTTAGTAGGCCTTAGGGAACAGAGTCACAGCTGACTCACAGCAAATTAAGTAACTTAGCATAAATGTCTTGCTGCTGTTAGCCACTGAAATTTTGAGGTTGTTCATTATTGCAGCAAAACTTAATGAGAGTTGACTAATATACCTTCTATAATTATCATTAACCTTTCCCCAAAGCCACTACAAATTTCAAAAAAAAAAATTCTTTAGTGTACTCATGTGATATTTTCTCAGTCTGAGGTCAAATGAGAATAAAAGCATCTTTATAAAAAATTTGCCTTTTTATCTTGATTTATTCTATTATAATACAAACTGCACTGTGTAAACGGTGTCTTCAAACACAGGCCTTTACGGTCATGGAAACAGTGCACAGGCCCTGAGGCAGGAATGGAAGAAGCCCTGTGTGCTGGCTTGTGGGCTTGTGCTTGGCCCCAGAGAATGTGCTATTTCAGAACCAAAGCACAAGGTGGCACCATGACACTTCTTTTCACAGTCATCCTTGACTCACCTGCTGGTGAAAAAGGAGGGACACAGATCCCCCATCCCCAAATGAAAGGCTCTGCCAGGGAATCAAAGTGCAACAGGCTTGAAGCAAATCATAAGCCATAGATGCTTAGAACTAGAAGAATTTTGAGATCTCCCAGTCAAGTTAATTGCCATGCAGGGATCTATGTTGCCTATAGAAGGACTTCAGCATTCTGAGACCCCTGAATCACAAGATGAATTTCTGAGGGGAACCTCCAAAGTTTTCACTACAAGGAGTCTATGACTCCACAAGTGTAAAGAACTTCTAACTCCAACCAGTCCTCCAACCAAGGCCAGTCCTGTTGAGAACTGCACAGCTGCAGACAGCCTGGGCCGTCCATTTTACGAGCTGCCCTTTCTCCTCCATGGAGAAAGGAGGAGCCCAGAGAATACCTGCCTCTTCAGGCTGAGGACACAGGGGCACCTTTCAAGAAACTAGAGCTTTTGTGATGGGCCTGCAAACTCCCACTCTTCACTGTTTTTAGACTGAACAAACAACAACTTTGCACATTGTTTTTCAAAGGTGCCTAAGTCCTCCTTTGATAAATAAAATATTGTTGCACTTAATGTGGTTACTAAATTCACAGTCACCTTGATCATTATGTAATTTCTCACCTCCTGGATATTCTGTGTGAGTCTACCACAGTGATTTAAAAAAAATCACTTTTTAAATATTTTATTGATTATATATAAATGTTTGTTTTAAATTTAATAATAATTCATTATTAATAAATATTTATCATTTATTTTCTATTTCTATTTTATTATCTATTTTCTTCACCAAAATTTGTATTTTATTTTATTTTATTTTTTTATATTTTATTGATTATGCTATTATAGTTTTCCCAATTTCCCCCCTTTGCCCACCTCCACCCAGCACCCCCCACTCCCTCAGGCAATCCCCACACCATTGTTTATGTCCATGGGTCATGTGTATAAGCTCTTTGACTACTCCATTTCTTATACTGTACTTTACATCCCCATGGCTATTCTGTAATTACCTATTTGTTTTTCTTAATCCCCTCATTTCTTCACCCATTCCCCCATGCCCCTCCCATCTGATGACTATCAAAATGCTCTCCATATCCATTATTCTGTCTCTGTTCTTCTGTTTGCTTAGTTTGTTATTTAGATTCAACTGATAGTTATATATCTATTGCCATTTTATTGTTCATAGTTTTGATCTTCTATTTCTTAAATAGGTCCCCTTAGCATTTCATATAATACTAGTTTGGTGATGGTGAACTCCTTTAGCTTTTTTCTTGTCTGGGAAGCTCTTTATCTGCCCTTTGATTCTAAATGATAGGTTTCCTAGGTAGAGAAATCTTGGCTATAGGTACCTGCTAGTCATGACTTTGATTATTTCTTGCCAATCTCTTCTAGCCTGCAAAGCTTCTTTTGAGAAATCAGCTGATAGTCTTATGGGAACTCCTCTGTAGGTAACTAACTTCTTTCCTCTTGTTGTTTTTAAGATTCTCTCTTTATCTTTAGCATTTTAATTCTGGTGTGTCTTGGAGTGGGCCTCTTTGCGTCTATCTTGTTTGGGACTCTCTCTGCTTCCTGGATTTGCATGTCTATTTTCTTCACCAAATTAGGGAAGTTTTCTTTCATTATTTTTTCAAATAGATTTCCAATTTCTTGTGCTTTTTCTTCACCTTCTGTCACTCCTGTGAGGTAAATGTTGGAACACGTAAAGTTATCCCAGAGGCTGCTTACACTATCCTTGTTTTTTTTTGTATTTTTTCTTCTAGTTGTTCTGGTTGGTTGCTTTTCCCTTTTGTTCCAAATCATTGATTTGATTCTCAGTTTCATTCTCTCTACTGTTGTTTCCCTGTAAATTGGTCTTTATTTCAATTACGTATGCTTCATTTCTAACTGGATGTTTTTTATTCTGTTGAGGTCCTCACTAAGGTCCTTGAGAATCCTTATAACCAGTGTTTTGAACTCTGCATCTGGATAGATTTCATTTGTCTCTTTCTCTGGAGTTTTGATCTGTTCTTTCATTTGGGCCATGTTTCTCTGTCTCCTTGTTTTTGTAGCCTCCCTGTGTTTGTTTCTACGTATTAGGTAGAGCTGCTGTGAATCCCTGTCTTGGTAGTGTGGTCTAATGTAGTAAGTGTCCTGTAGGGTCCAGTGGCACAGCCTCCCCTATCACCCAAGCTAGGTGCTCAAGGTATGCCCTTTATGTGGGCTGAGTACACCCTCCTTTTGTAGTTGAGATTTGGTTGCTGTTGGCAGGTGAATGGGAGAGATTTACTCAGGCCAGTCAGCTGCAAGGATTGACTTTGACCACTGACCACCAAAGTCTGCCCTCCATGGAGGGTCAGCTGTGCAGGGACAGGGAGCTCCAACCTGGTCTGTAGCTATCCACTGAGTGTGCAGGCTCTGGGTTTTCCCAGGTGGTCAGCCCCACCCGTGTTTTGCCTAGTGCAATCCTGCTTGAGTTATAAAGCAATCTGAGATGACTGCTACTTGTGCTGAGCTTGGGGTGATTCCCAGGCAAAGCCAAGCTGTGAATCTAGGCTGGCTGCTGCTAGTGCTGTGCCTGGGGCCACTTAGCAAGAGGTATTGGCTGGGGGCTTACTCAGGCTGGCTGTTGCTTATTTGAAAGGATTTAGGAAGTTGTGAAGCATGAGGTAAGACTAGCCATTCATGTGGAAATGTCACTATTAGCAGCTGTAAATTAGTTGGGACAGAGTCTCAGGGGATCTCCAGGGCAACAAAAACAATGTTATCCAGGTTAATGGAGTCACAGATAGGGCATCTGCCTGCCAGCTCTGTGGCTTTGTCGGGGGAGGATTCAGAAAAGGGACCATGGCTTTTGTCCTCCAGCTCTCACTTTGATGCCAGGCACTTCAGTTCCTCCTTATATGCCACTGATGCCTTTCAAGCTGCTATCCCAGTGCTGGAGGTCACAGGTGGTCAGTCTGAGTAAGCCCGTTGTGTGGGTTCTTTAACAGGAACTGCTTGGGACTCCAGAAGTTTCTTCTACTGACTCAATCCTGCTGGTTTCTGCAGCCAGAAGTTATGGAGACTTATCTTCCTGGCACTGGAACCCTATGCTGGGGGACCTGGTGTGTGTCTGGGACCCCTCACTACCAAAATATCCCTCCTGAATTTTTATCTACCACATGTGGAAATGGGATCAGCCTGTCCCACGTCTCTACCCCTCTTACAGGTCTAGATGGATGTGATTTCTTTAATTCTGTAGTTGTCAGACTCCCATTCAACTCAATTTCTGAGGTTCTGAGTGATGGTTGTTCTATATTTTAGCTGTAATTTTGATGTGGCTGTGCAAGGAGGCAAGCCGTATTTATCTATGCCACCATCTTGACCAGACGTCCTCAAGAGATTGTACCACAGTGACTTTTAACTTTTTTCATCTTATGGCACAGATAAACTAATTACTAAAATCCTGTGGCACACCAAAAATATATTATATTTTTTGCTGATATGACAAAAAATAGGTATAATTTTAATTCATTCACACTGGATGACTATTGTTATGTTGGCTGTTGGCATTTTTTTATTTGTCAGTCTAAGGGAAAAAAGGTTAGTGCCCCTGACTAAATAGTCAGGTATTGCTTGCTTTAAAAATTCTTGCAGCACACTGGTTGAAAATTGCTGGTATAACATATAATTAGTCTAATATAAGTCCAGTATGTTTGGACTCCACATAAGTTTATAATGAGGGGTGTCTGCCAAATATTTTAAGCTAAATGGGAATCTTTATAATAAAAAATGGCTGAGCCCTGGCTGGTTCAGTTGACTGGAGCATTGTCCTGTACAACAAAATGTTTGTGGGTTTGATTCCTGGTCAGGACACATACCTAGGTTGTAGGTTCAAACCCTAGTTGGTGTGCATACAGGAGGCAAGTGGTCAGTGTTTCCTATATCAACGTTTTTCTCTCTCTCCCTTCCTCTCTCTAAAGTTGATAATAAAAATATCTTCAGGTGAGGATCAAAATTATGGTGGGAACTGTGATCTGTGTTGAGAGAGGGGAAACCACAGTGTGGAGCAGTCGACAACTGAGGCAGGGACTGGAGATGGACAAACGGTGGGAAATCGTGTGGGCAGTGGGCAGACTGTGACAGCAGAAGTGAGACTCAAGCCCATGGCACCCTCAAATAGAATCACAGGTAGAGACTGAGGCTCACTCCTCTGACAGGGAAGATGCAAATTTTTAATTTAACATCTTGTTTTTAAAAAGCCTCTGTTATTAATCTACTTGTTACTGGTGTTTTAAATATGAATCAAATACCAGTGTCACTTCTGGAAGCCTGGCTTCCCCTCCTCCTTCCTGAGAGAGGGGCCCCTAGAACCTAAGCACTGACCTCAGGTGGCTAGATCTACAGGTGGGTGGTTCCCCGGGGGGCCCTTTCAAACCAAGAGCAGAAAGAAAAGGATGAGGGATGGGGCTCCTCTCAAGTCCTTTGCTCAGTTTTTCTTCCCTTCACTGCCTAAGCATGTCCTCCAGACGAGGGTTCAGGGGCCAGAGCTGCTAAATATTTATCAAGGGCCTCCTGGGAGACTGAGAACAGGAAAGTCAGGCTTCAGTAGGTGTATGTGGAACCTGCCTGGGTGTTGGCCAGGCTTTGCAAGATTCAAATTGCCCAGCTAGCTCTGCTGAAACACACCCTGCCCTGCCACTCTCTCCAGGAGGCAGGTATGGACTTGGCTGCTGCCAGGGAGTTTGCTCCTTGTTGCCATTCTCTGCACTGACTTCCACTGCCTGCCCAGATCCAACCGTGGCTCCATTGTCCTCAGTGGCCTGGGTTGACCAGCTTGGTCTGGATCGCTGCCCTGGGAGGATGTAGGCTACTGCAGCATCACAAAGTACTGCTTTGTGGCCCTGACAGAAGGGCTTGTCATAAGCTGTGAGACGGTCCCTGGCAGATCCTGCCATGTGGTAAGCAGACAGCTCTGTGATGGTCACAGTATTTTGAGCCCCCAAATCTGTCTGGAATATGTTGCCTCCACTTCCATGTGGATGTCTATGGCCTCAGGTTCACTGACACCTTTTGTGCTTCCCCAGGGCAGGGGTGGGGGCAACACAGGAGCAGGAGTTGGAGCCTGGGGCCCATTGTTGTGCAGGGTGACAGAAATGACACCATCAGGTTGTGCAGGGCCCTTTCATGGTGGTTCTCCTAGTGGCAAGATATGATCGAGTCTGCCCATCCCCACCTTGAGGCAGGGGCCCCTAAACAGTAGCAGTGTCCTGTGGGTGTGATAAACTACCAGAAGATAATAGGAGGAAATATCTTGAGGTAGGGAATAATTTCTTAACAAAGACATACACACAATCACAAACCATAATATAAAAGGTTAATAATTTTAACTACATTGAATTTGAGGGTCTTGGTTCATCACAGGTGCTTTAAAGAAACTAAAAAATAAGCCACAAGCTGAGAAGAGATATGTGCTACCCATAAGTGGTGGAGCCTTAGAATAGAGACTATATCAAGAGTTGAGCTCTCCTGGTGAGGTGGAAGGAGTGGGAAATAGACAAACAGTTCAGCAGAAAAGTGCGCAAAATCTATGAACAGGTATTTTACTGAAGAAGAATGAGTAGGGCTAAGTGAACACATGGAGATGCTGATCTTGTCAGTGTCCAGGACAAAGCAAATCAAGACCACGATGAGACGGGGTTCCTCTAGTGCAGGCATCCTGGACTCCTCCGGCCTGGGGAGCCCTCTGCAGAGGATTTCCCTGGGAAGCTTGGTCCACTGGGCTCCACAGAGCCTCTGGTCTGTTCTTCCCCCAAGTATCTTCCTACCCAGAGCCCAAGTGGGACCCCTGCCCTTTCCCTTCCTGTCTCCACCATTCGGGGTGCAGCAGCAGGTCCCTCATTCTCAGGCAGATCCCTCTTTTCATTCCTCTCACCCCATTCTAAGGATCTTTCCCAGCTATTGTCCCAGGTCTCAGGCTGGCCAAGGGGAGTGCAATGACATCTTCAAACAGAAAATCAGTCCACTTCACCTCACAAGCCTATGTGGATCTAAGGGCAGACTGTTTATGAGAAGAGAAATATGCTGGTAGTTAGCACTTTCTAGACCATGTCCAGGTAAAAGAGAGGCTGCCTCAGCTGACCAAAAAGCCCCCTCCTCCCAGGAGCAGTGCTGTGCGAATGGCCAAGTGGAAGACGCATGTGCTGAGGAGGCCCCATTTCTAATGAGCTGCTCCGTGGGGCTGCTTACTCCAGAGTCTTGCTTGCACATTTCCCTGGGAGAAACTTTCTGATCAGCCTTTAGGAACTTAAACAAGCAGCTAAAGAATATCCTAAAATGGCTGAATCCATGCTTGGAATGAGAACTAGATACAACTTAGCCTATGGTAAACTTTTACATAATTATGTGTCCAACAAATAATAAACACTGAGCAGTGGGGTCAGTGTGCCACTTCTAAACCCGGGGCTATTAGGAGTTGGTGAGACCTTAAATCATCTGTGATCTGCTTCCCTTGCAGTTCTGCTCCCAGAAATCTGCAACACAGCTCCTCTTTCTCCCTCAGGGCACCCCCATGTGTATTCCAAGGCAGCCCAAGCCACTTCATAGCCATCCTTTAAGAAAACAGCAGACAGATAGGTCTTTCATGTGCAGTGGCTCCCCCGGCACAGTCCTTGTCAACTGTATTATTCCTAAGGAGATTTACTTCTTTCTTTCGCAGTCCCTCTCTCTTTTTTTTCTGTCTTTTTTTCACTCAGCAAACCAAGCTTTCATTATGCATCAGTCTTCTCAGTACTGAGGATACATCAGTCACTGAAATAGTTATAGAGCCCTGCTCTCATGGAAATGACATTCCAATTGGGGAAACATGACATAAAATAAAAAGTGGAACCTATGATGCGTGGAGAGTGACAGGCAGTCCTGAGAACAATTATTTGCATGTTGTGAAATACCACCATTTACAACTGTGAAAGTGGTTTTCACCTCACTGACAGTTGAATGACAATGAATGTGAAATAAGCAGTCACTGTAAGCTGGGCCCTGCATTTGGGGATTTATGTGCATTATCTCATTTAAATCACATCTCAGCCCATGTGGTAGGGGCTATTATCATTGTCAGTTTCCAGATGAGGAAACTGGCACACAGAGACTTTCAAAGGTCACTGACTTGCTAAGAAAGAGAGTTAGGATTTGAACCTAAACTGTGGGACCCTGATGCCTCTCAGCTCTGCCCTTTTGCCCTCACCCTGCTCAACACTTACTCAGCAGCCTCCAGACCGCACCTCAATGAGGAAGTCACCTCTGAATCTCACCACACTGAGTGGGTGTGTAGCCTCTGAACATCTGGGTGACAAGTGTTCAGGTGGGTCTAAAATGATTGCTGTTCTATTGTGCAGAAAGCCTCACCTGTCCTGTATGCACCATCTAACCTGGTCCTGGCAACAGCTGCCTGGTGGTGCCCATTAGCTCCTGACGGATGTGTGGCTCAGGCTGCATCATGCACCAGCCTGACAAGGAGCACAAATCAGAAGTGCTTCCCATTGCTTCATTGCCTAGGACCTCAACAAAGCAGGGACTAAGTGAGAACCTGGCTGTGTGGGACAGCCTGAATGTGCCTGGGGCAAGACTATAGGTGGTCTCAAACTCCAGAGCCACCACTACCCCTGCAGCTCTTGCATACTGCTCCCTTGAAGTGCAGTTTGTAGTATGGGGGTACTTTCCATGTCCCTTTCCTACCCATAGTGACAGGAAACTGAACCCAGAAAAGAAATAGAGCATGTGTGTGCACCTGTGTATGTGTGTGTACCTGTGTGCCTGCATGTGTTCTCGTACATGAGTCTTATTGATGGGGAACTCAAGAGTTGGAAAATTTTAGTTTAAGTAATAGATAATAAGCTTAGTAATCAATGTCCATAAAAGCTATTGTTTCAGGAACTGAAGGTATGACCCACCCTAACTCCAGGAGACAGAAGCAATTACATCTTTGTGCCCCAGGGCGACTGTAAGCAATCAAGATGGTGTCTGAGCCTTTGTGCTCCAAGGAGAACTGCCCACTGCCCAGGACACAGATAAAGAAGCACGGGTTAACTGATGAAAGAATGCTGTAGCTCTTACCTGATTAACCTCTTCCCTGAATTCCAAACCCTTACCTACACTTACCTCTCCTTATAAAAAGGGTCAGTTTGAAATGAAACGTAAGATGGTCTTTTAGGATACATAACCTGCTGTCTCTCAGGTTACCAGCCATCTTGGTTCTGGTGGTGATGGGCAGCATGAACAATGACTTTTCCAGTTTCATTATCGAAGCTCAATCCATGAGGCTAAACAAGGGTGCTCCTTCCTTCCTGGCTTGTAGTGGGGAGAGCACCAAGTCTTGTCTGGGTGAATTCCAGTCCTTTGCAAGTGGTTCAACATCTGGCTGTAAAATAGGGCTAAGAATTCCTTTCCTGCCTGCCTCCTGGGCTTGTGGTGAGGGTCACAAGAAACACCTTATGGAGTGTGATTGGTAAACTGTGAAGTGAAATGCACATCCACCATCCTTGCAGCAACCGAAATGCAGGGATCCCACCAGAAGGAATCACCATGAAGCTTGTTTAGATTTAGGGTGATCAGGGGTTAAAATTCCCACTCACTAACACAGGCCACAAGTATTGAAAACCCTCCACTCTGTTCCAGAAACATTATTGTAAGACCCGTCCTTCCCCTTCTTCCATTCAAGCCAATAGGTGAGAAGCGTGCCTGGAGGAGGGGGAGGGCTGCAGAGAGCAGATGCCTTAAGAATCAGTTGTTGGCAGCCCTTCCATGGGGCAGGGCTCGTGCACGCCCTCTTTCCACAGGGCCCTGCTGCACCCCCATTCAAGCAACAACTGCAGCATGTAGGCCTTTGCCCAAGCTAAGCAAGAGCCTTGCAGATATGCCATCTGTTCTCCATAGTGACAGATGTGACCCTAAAACCAGTAAGATCCCTGCCCTGGCAGGCTCAACCCACTTCTCAACCTCTCTCTAGAGGGAAGCTGCTTGGAAAAAGAGAACTGTCATGTATTAAGCTCCCTACTGCTTGCCATATGTTACTTGGCTTAACCCACCCATTGGATCTGTGAAGTATTAGCCACATTTTATATCAGAAAAAGCTGAGCCTTAGAGAGGCAGAGGAATTGTCTCAGCCCTGCAGCTCCAACTAGAACCCGATTTGTTGCCTCCCAAATCATGGGCTCGGACAGGGCTCATTATTACCCAGGTAATAAATCTTTTCTAAGTACCTGTTGGTGGCAGGACTCCTGGGAATAGGAAACTCATAGGAGGCAAGGTCCCCCTCAAGGGGTTGGGACAAACCTATGGCTGACAACACAGGGGCCCCAGGGGCATTCACTCTGTGCTCACACTCTGGCCCAGAAGAGGGTTGATGGGACAGGCTAGAAGCCTGTGATGACCCTTGGCCACTCAGGCTGGGGACAACTGTTGTGACTAGAAGAACTCATGAGTCCTTCCAAGTAAACCCCTCAGCAGATTAGAGGGTCCTCCTAGGCCCTGAGGACCATGATCAATGGCTAGTGGTAAAGCCGGTTAGAAGTTCAGCCAGGACTTAGACTCCCAGCCCAGTGCTCTTTCCCCCAATTACACCTGGGCTGAGGCTTGAAGGAGTGAAGTGGGTGTGATTGTGTCAGCTCAGGGCCAGGCCTGAGGGACAAAGCCTAGTGTGGCACTTTCAGAGGCCACTGGCTGGGTGAACAGCTGTTTCTACTTTCTCAGCAGCCTTGGTTCTGGGATCCAGCCCAGCATTCATAGCCTTACCAATCCTTTTCCTTTGTGTAAAGGAGGTACTGCTCAGGGCTGCCAGAGGCAGCAGCTTGCTCACGGGTGCACTGCCTGCCCTTTGGCTGGGTGGAGAGCGAAGCCTCTTGGAAGTCCCTTTTTCTCTGAGTCTGGCCATTTGGAACCTTCCCCTCCTGTAACAGCTGGAACCCACTCTTCCATAGCTCCTCTCCTCATGGGGCTCCCTCTTCCCAGTCTCAACCCCCAAGCCTTTTGTCCCTTAAAACAAGAAGCTTGTTATCAATTGATACCTCTGGTGGATGGGGTTTCTCTTGGTAAAATGTCCCCAGAGAAGGTCCCACCAGCTATGGTGACATGGGTGACCAGTGACAACTTTACCTGAGAATCTCTGAGGTGTGTCTAAGGAAAGGGAAGCCTCCTTTACACTTGTCTCCAGGCCCCAGCCTCCAGGACTCACTGTTGCTAATTGAAATCCAGTGTCCTGGGATAAGTGGGTTTCCTTTCTGGAATGCGTCTCCCAGCCTTGGACTGCTTCATGGGGACTGTAAATTCTTCCACACAGTACACATGGAATGTTCACTTACAAGTCTCTTGTTTTCTTAAGTGATTTTCTATGACTTTCCCTGGAGGGTTTTTTTTTTAAATCTGAATAAGCTCTTCTCTTAGGCAAGTAGAAAGAGAGGTCGATTAAACATCCTCAGAAATTAGGAGGCATGAAACTATGCAGCCTCTGCTGCTTAGGACAATGGAATGAGGGCTGGTGCTGATCACAGTCCTGTGAGGCTGGTGCTCCCATTGGTGGGTCAGTGGGTGCCCTGGCCCCAAGCTGGGCTGTGTCCCTCAGTACCTGCTTGGAGGGCAGGTGGTTCCCTTGAAACTCCTCCAGGCTCTGAGGACCTTGGCTCCCCTCATCCATGAACAGGGCATTAACTTCTGTCCCAGGGCCCCTCTGAGAGTTACATGGTATGACAAGAATGTCAGGGCAGCCAGCTTTGGGCATTGACACACCTTTAAGTAGTTTCCCTTTGGTCCTCAGAGTTTTGGAAATCCCCACCAGACACTAGTGTCACCTTAAGCTTTTAAACATTGGGGTATGTGTGATTCTGGGGTGGTGTTAATATAGCTTCAAGACCTATGGTTACTTTCCCTATGATAAAGTTATAAAAGGATAGTAGATTCCAGAGTCATTTGAAAGGCAATACTTTTTTAGACTATAGAGCAATGGTTTTACCCATGTGCAGGAAGAATTTTTAAAACATGCAACACCTGACTATTGAGTCAGAGGAACTGACCTTTTCCCCCTTAGACTGTCAAATAAAATATGACAACAGCCAATGCAGCAATAGCCATCTGGCATGAATGTCCTCTCTTGAACCACAAATATATAGGCCATACAACAGAGTTGCATCTTATTGGTCACATTGCATAATAAGGTTGCATCTGATTGGTTAATTCTTGGTATCAGAAATCATTATAAGCACAGAAACCTGATTTTTTAAAAAGTCACTTTGGAGCGAAAAGGGTAGGCAATTACTATTATTACCTGTCACCTGCTTCTCTGTTGGGTTTGTGAGAACAGGACTGAGGCACTGCCCTTCATGAGCTATGTTTGGACCCTGCCACCAGCAACAGACCACTTGCCATTGGGTTTATGTCAAGTAGTGCTTCCAGGCCTTTCCCACAGTTTTTCAGATAATATTAAACCAAAATTTTGCCCATTTGAAATTCTCCCCCAAGAATGCCTCAATCCCTTCATCTCCTTAAAGCATTTATCTGGTCACCCCAATAGCCACCTTTGACCCTTAACTTACCTGTACCCCACATCCAGTTGATCACCAAGTCCTATCAGTTCTATGTCCTTAACAGCTTTAACACATACATTTTTCTTTATTTTTATTTTTATTTTTTTAACACATACATTTTTCTCCACCCCTAATGCCCATATCCAGACTAGCAGCTTCCTCCTAGATTAATCACCAACCTCCTACCTGGTCTTCCAGCCTTCTGTGGTCTTGCTCTCCTTCAGTGAACTACCCACACTGCTAGAAGGATCATTGCCCTAAAATGCAAATCACAGAATACTTTAAAGGATTCCCATAACTCCCAGTTAGATAGAATGGTCATAGATCAGAGAATCAGGGAATGATCCACCTAATGAGGTAGTATTTGAGCAGAAGCCTGAGGATGAGATTGCTTGCCACCCCAAGTGTATGCTATAGTTATCCTGAGCTGGCAATTCTTGTAATAGGCTATGCTCCTCAGGCCTCAGGATCTTTGCACATACTGCTTTCTCTACCTAGAATTCTCCATGGTGTTGAGAATTGAGATTTCGCCCTACTTATAAATACATTAACGTGTTACAATTTTATGGCTGTTGTTAGAAGACATGAAATTCCTAGGTCTGAGAAGGACAGTTTATTCTAGAAATAGTAGTAGCCAGAATGAGCCATTTTCTACTGGGTTCTTAACCCCAGATGACCCAACAGCACAATTCAGTAAGATAGATGAGGGCTAAAGAAATAAGTAAACTGAGCCCTGGCTGGCATAGCTCAGTGGATTGAGCGCGGGCTGCGAACCAAAGTATTGCAGTTTCGATTCCCAGTCAGGGCACATGCCTGGGTCGCAGGCCACGGCCCCCAGCAACCACACATTGATGTCTCTCTCTTTCTCCCTCCCTTCCCTCTCTAAGAATAAATAAATAAAATCTTTTTTAAAAGAATAAAGTAGATATTCTATAAAAAAAAAGAAATAAGTAAACTGTTTTGGGAGGAAATGAGACCAGAAAATCAAGGCGAGAATAGTTGAGAGAGGTGGAATTGACTGTAATATTCACAGGTTTTTGGTAGAGGCCTCAGTATTAGATGATGAAAGCCTCACACAAAACAGTTCCTGCCCTTAAGAATCTGCTTGGGGCCTTGTGGGGAAACAGACACATCCCCAGATAAATTGCAAGGCTGTGCAGTAAAGCTCTGGTAGAAATGTGTACAAAGGGTTATGGAAGTCCTCTGGACAGATAGGAGGAGGCTACTCAGGCTAAATCTTGCCAGATGGGCAAAATTCCTCAGAAGGACTTAAATATTGGTCTTGAAAGTATCACATAGCCCTAGCTGGTGTTGCTGAGTGGATTGGGTGCTGGTCTGCAAACTAAAAGTCAGTTTGATTCTTGATCAGGGCACATGCGTGGGTTATAGGCTGAGGCAACCAACTGATGTTTTTCTCCCTCCCTTCCCCTCTCTCTAAAAGTAAATAAATAATATATTTTTTAAAAATAGAACTTCATACAGGAGGAGGGCAAGTGCATTTCTGAGGCAGGAGTTCCTTAAGTTTCACATTTATACAAAATGACACTTGTTTTTTGGTAGGGAAGGAGGGTGTGAATTCCCTGCAGATGCTCAGAGGCTCGGTGCCAGGGGAGGTTAAATTCCTTCAGGTACTGAAACACAAAGAATGGGATGAGAGGGCCCTCAGGACGGGGTGCAGGAGCATGCTCCCTAGGGTGGGGTTGCCTGTGGTGCTCACCGTTGTGGAACAAATCTTCAGGACCTTTGCCACAGTCAGAATGGACTCTGGCTCCTCTGGTAAGAACATGCCCTAAATTCCACCAGGCTCACTCATCACCCCCGGTTGGCAGGATTTCAGAACCAATGTTGCCAATAGACTACTCCTCGCTCGCAAGGCAATTCAGGGCACCCTGAGGCCAGCAGTGGCGGTCTTTGGTTCCTGGAGTCAGGATAAGCCTGGAATACCCCAACTCCACCATATGCCACCGGTACTGCCCTCAGGCTGGGCTCTGTCTTTTGAGAGCAAAAAGCTCTGCAGAGATGCAAGTGAGGGGAGCCACAGACGTATTTAAGCGGGCAAAGGGTTAGAGTTGATCCCCATCTCCTCTAACGCCTTATCTGGTAGGTGAAGAAATGGAGGCCTGAGAGGGCAGGGACCTGATCAAGGCAATGTAACTGTTTAGGAGAGAGCCCTCTCTTCACCCAGACCAGGGTCCTGCTACAGGGTCTACTTTCTCTGAAGTACCCTAATACTCACTAGAGCCCCTAGCAGAGTCCCAGCCCGTCACATGGAAAGCGCCTGTCTCCTCCTATGTAGACGGAGAGCCTCTTAAGAGAACTGCCCTTTTCTCATCTGGCACATAGTAGAAGCTCAGAGAGTACCTGTTAAATGGCGATGGAATGGGTGAATGCCACAGGCT
Source organism: Phyllostomus hastatus (assembly GCF_019186645.2). Lineage (NCBI taxonomy): Eukaryota > Metazoa > Chordata > Mammalia > Chiroptera > Phyllostomidae > Phyllostomus > Phyllostomus hastatus. Next base: position 47,959,925 of record NW_025334041.1, read on the forward strand.
GGGTAGAATGGGTTGCACTATTTAAGTCATAGCTTCTTAAATACAAGCCACAGGGCTTAGCTGGACCCCACTACAGAAAAAAAATTTTGTCTTCATTTAAAAAGTAATGTTAACAAGTTAAAAACAAGATTTGAATTTCCTTTCCAAATCTTTGAGGAGAATTGAGATCATGCCCTTTTGCTTCTGTTTCTTCTCTTATCCTCTCTGCCGTGCCTCACCCTCAGCCCCACGGTCCTGTCCTCCAGGATACTCATACCTCTTAGTCTAGCAAGTGGGATTGGGGGAGCTGGGCTGAGTAAAGGACTTATTTCCTGGCTGTCTCTCTTTGACTCTCTTTCAATGGATAGGCTGGGCCTGTCCACTTGGCCTTGAACAGAAAGGAGAAAGTAAGAAGCTTAGAGGCAGTGTGGGGAACAAGAAGGAAACTGTCCCAGGCTTCCATGAAGCATTGTCTTGTAAGGCTCCTGAAAGAGCTACGACCCCCTGTTTATCCACCCCCAAGGAAACGGCTTTCCCAAGGAGGGTGAGAAGTATGGAAAAAGCAGCTATATACCCAGCCTGACAAACTCAGGGGAGGCCTGCATGGTGGGCCTTACAAACCCAGAGACCAAAGTAACCACAAAGGATGATCTGAACGTCAAATTCCTAATTAAAAGCAGGTCACAGTAGGTAGTCACTTCCTAGGCCTGTATTGACCTTAACAAAGGTCAATCTTTAACTTTGAAATTGTCTATTGTCTTTGTGCATCTGAGATAACATACCTTTGAAATGTCAGAGTAAGTTTCTTTTCCAGATTCCTCAAAAAGGTACAACCTCTAGCACCACGTTGTTATTGCTCTATTAGGCAGTTAGACGATATGAGCAGAGTAGGAGCTACAGGTCAGGTACACAAGGTCACCAGAATTGAAAGTCCTGGGTACCTAGCAACAGGCAAAACTGGGAAAACAAGTATTGTAGGGTGGGACCTTTCCCCAGAGTGACCTTTCTTCCTGTAGCATATCATTGGTTGTGAGGTTTAGACCCCCTGACCTTTCATATAGTCGATCATGCGGTTTGGATCCTCCCCTGACCTTTCCTCCTCGACACATCGTCAGTCCTGTGGTAGATCCCCTTAGTGGAGGAACAAGGGGCCTGGAGAATAGCCTTGTAAGAGCCATGACATGGCCACTCCCTTAAGTGTTAAGCCCTTGGGACAATGAGGTTCCAGCCTACATCAAATAATCTTAAGAACAAAGCCTCTGGTCTGTTGACCAGAGAGACAGAGTTTTGGTTAAACTAGAGATAAAAATCTGGGCTTCATTTGAATTTTAGCAAAACCAGATGAAATGATGCCATGGCTGACATCAGGACCAGATGCAATGACTAATGATACTCTCCCTAGTGCCAACCAATCAGTGGAGACCATGCCCCTGAAAGCACACACCTAGGAGGCTGATGAATACTCTATTGAGATCCTCCCTTGAGACGTTCCCTAAAATTCCCACCTTTGGAAAACAGGTACAATCCCTTAAGACAAAGGACCTAGCATGCGCTCGCGCGCGCTCTCTCTCTCTCTCTCTCTCTCTCTCTCTCTCTCTCTCTCGGACCCATGCCTTTCCTGTCCCCTTTCTTCCCGTCCCCTTGCTTTCTTTTTCCTAAGTTCCAAGAGCCCTTCTTTTGCCACTGTAACTTGTTTTACTGAGTTCATGCAGCCCAGCTGGTTCAGTTCTTCTACCGATGTGGCATTCTAAATAAATATTCTCTTAGAGTTCTTGGCTATGAATTCTCTCTTAGTCAAATTCAAGGCCTGAGGTCTAACTTCGCCAGCAGTAACATCTGGTGCCATTCATCATTAATATTATCTTGTCTGCATACCACTGTTACAGGGTGCAGCCAAGAGGGGGGACCCCAGATAGGCATTTGAAATGGGGTCCAGAACTTAAGGTGTCCAGGAGATTTTAAGGTGTCTTCACCCCTACCCCCACAGGTGTGAGTTGGGGGAAGGGGACACAGAGCAAGATCATGCAGGGCAGCTTTGCAGCTAATCCATGGCATGGTCATTTAGCATACCTATAGCCTTTGGCTGGTCACTTAGATATGCTAAATAGCTATGGCCATGCTCAAGGCCAGGGGGGTGGAAAGGGACCTCCCCCCCAAGATGGGACCTGGGAGGCAGGTCCCCTGAGTTACAGCGCCTGTGTGGGAGCTGGGAGAAGATTGGCTCCAGGACATGGGGTGACACCTGCCCAGACCCACGATGGCGACCAGAAAGGCTGGAGAAGACAGCAAATTGAGGGCAAGTGTGCCCAAGTGTAGGAGGAGTCAGAAATGGGGCTGCAGAAGAAGATTGGCGCAGGGATTTAAACCCAGACACGGCAGCCATTGGGGGAGAACTATGCGTCTTTAGCAGAGTGGAGACTCCCACATCCCAGAGAGGGAGAACCATGTGGCCTGGCAGAGTGGGGACTCCGTGGCCCTGGGAGAGAGGACCACGTGCCTGAGCCGGAGTGGGGACCCTCACAGCTTTAGAAGGGGGAACCACCACCTGGTTTTAGCAGAGATCCTGGTGACTCAGCCGAGGGTGCCAGGAACCCAGGGAGGTCTCCCAGTCGAGATGGAGTACTAACTAAGAACCAGAGGACTGCCTGAGCCATGGACTTCTATTTCCTTTCCTGAGATACGGTACTCTGGACTGGGCAAAGGGGGGAAGGAAGGAAGGACTGTGTGTTTGTGGGTGTTTTTAGGGACTTTAGGATTTTTGATAAAGACATTAGGTCACTACTTGAAGTTTGTATAGCATTAAATAAACATTTCCTTTCCTTTTCACAAATCTCTGGCATTGAGAGACGTCTTTCCTAGGGCGGTGGACATAATGGACCCGGGGCCTTCTTTCAGTAATAGTATATCGTCCCAGGCCCCCCTTGTTTGTTCTGTAACACCACCGCTATGTCTCTCTGTGCTGTAAATGTTACCTATCCTGTGTCCATCAATGTAAAAGAAGTATTTGTCTCTCCCTGTTGTGTTTTACCTAGTCTTAGAGATTTTGCTGCTTTGCTTTCTCTTGCCTCCCTGGTCTACCACCAATGAATTTCATGTAATCTTTCTTATATCTCATATTTTGGTTCTAATGTATAAAATAAGCTGCAAAACCATTATTCTCCAGAGTATTTTTCAATTCATTGAGATTTTGCTTCCTGGCAATTATCAGTCTGAATCAAATAAACACTTATGAGACATTTTCTTAGGCTGGGCTTTCTTTTGTCAGCAGAAGGGAGAAGAGGGACAGGAGGAAGGGGACAAGCCCCCTGCCATGTTGCCAATACTCTCCCTTTTTCATGTCTTAACCCTCTGCTTCAGTTCTGACACTTTCAGCATTGCTGTGGTAAATTCTACAGGAACAGGAAACATGGTTTAGCAGACATCCGTTTTGCACTCAGTGGAGCAGTGGGACTGTACTGCTATAGCCACACAATGGAACAAAGCTTTGCATAATGTGTCCACACCACAGTGCTTGCCCCAGAGACCCTCTGTGGTTGGCAGCTATTTGGTACCTTGTGGGCATGTGTATATTTTTCCACCTTCTCAGGAAATGACATTTACAGGTATTAAAAACGAGAGTACTTCACACTGGCAGAGCAGCTCAGCTGGTTAGAGTGTTGTCCCAATACTCCAGAGTCGCAGGTTTGATCCTAGGTCAGGGCACATACAAGAAGCAACCCATGAATGCATAAATAAATGGAACAACAAATTGATGTTTCTCTCACTCTCATAAATAAAAAAAAATTCTTAAAAAACCAAGAGTATGCCCTGGCTGGCACAGTGAGGCAGGAGGTAGTCAGGAAGGAAGCTCCAGATGCCCCGCAGGGCTGAGGTAGAAAACACCTATACATGACAAAGACCCCCTAAGACGGGTTGTTCCTGTTTTCTGGGATAACTCTGAATCACAGAATGCGCCTGCGCACTACCCCTGATTCATTATAATATCATTATAATGAAATAACATTGTGGGACTCCCTTCTCCAGTAGCCAATCAAGAAAGTCATGGGAAACCACACATGTGCAGTAGCTTTGAAATCCAGCTCCTTGTACCTGCGCAGGAAAAGCCCGCCAAAGACTAGCAGGGGGGCTTCTGCCCCTATAAGAATAGAATCCCCCAGCCCACGTGCCCTCTTTTTTTCCTCTGCTCAGAGCTGGCTCACTCCCGTGTCCTGTGGTATGTACTATCACTTAATAAACTCCCCTCTTTCTTTATGCTATAAACTTTGTGTGTTCGGTTCAATTCTTTGTCCTCGATCACTAAGAACCTGGTTACCTGTGCACACCTGTGCACACCTGTGACAATAGCTCAGTGGATTGAGCACAGGCTGTGAACCAAAGTGTCACAGGTTTGATTCCCAGTCAGGGCACATGCTTGGGTTGCAGACCACGGCCCCCAGCAACCGCACGTTGATGTTTCTCTCTCTCTCTTTCTCCCTCCCTTCCCTCTCTAAAAATAAATAAAATCTTTAAAAAAAAAACAAGAGTACTTCAAGTTCTTTTGTGAGCCATTTCAGCAATGTTAAAAGCTAAAAACCAATCCTAAGAACAGGCACTGGTTTAGAGTTTCACCCCTCAAAAGGTGGGCCCTGCATTGTTCACCTAATTGGTAGAAGTTTCTGTTGGGAAAGAGGAAAGGGTCAACTCCGAGCAGCTCTGGGACTGTGGCAGGTGCAGTGTTCTTGCTCAAGCACACAGCAGAGCAGTGGGGGATGGGGATCGTGCATCTTCCTGAAGATGACACACAAGAGCTTTGGCCTGGGGCCTGCACTTCTTATCCTTGAAAAACACATTTTACAGATTGCTGGCAAAAACAGCCAACCCAGATTAAGCTGCCAGACCTAACCATTTTTTATTTCCTTCTAGTCCTCTGAAAAAAAAATACAAGATAAAGATTTTCTAGGATGCTTCTTCCCTGAAAAGAGATGAGAGGCTTGGGGAAAGCCTGAAGCTCCCTCAGTGGTGTGGGGCCTCCAGAAAGCCCAGTGTTAAACCTCAGGACAGTTTAATAACAAGGAAGTATTTTCACTTCAGAAATATTCTCCAGTTTCTAACAGGATTCCTTCAAATGGCATTTCCTGAGGACATTTAAGTACTTATTTACAGATTGTTAACTTATTGTCAGAGAAGCTTAAAGGCAGAGAAATTCTGAGCAGATATTTTGGGAGTGCCACTCTAAAAGCGGGATGATCAAGTAGAAAGAAAGATAAAGTGCTTTTGAAATGATAATGTGAAGTACTGGGGACAAGTATTTGTTTCACAGACACCATTTTACCATTTCCAGGGTAAGGTGAAGCCCACAGGTCTCTCTCTAGTGATTATATAATTAATGTTTCAGTGACTGGCAATCCTCAATTGTACCTACAAAACTTTTTTTCTAGAAACTTCCAATTAAATTGGATCATCATGAAACAGATTTCTATAAGAGGGGTTATATTTTTTTATCATGAGAACAAGGTTATAAACTTGGAGTTACATTCCTGATTAGGGACTTGACATCAAATACATCAGATTTGATTAAAATGATAAGGGACTCAAGAGTTGGAAAATTTTAGCTTAAGACAAAAAAGTTATAAACCTAGCAAGTAATGTATATGTTAAAGCTTTTGTTTCAGAAACTATAGATAAGGCCTGCCCTGGCTCCTGGGAAAACAGCCAAGCTCCTGGAGCACTGCTAGAGATTACCGCCTGGGGACAACTGCAGGCATCCGGGCCTTTGTGTTCCAGGAAGAGACAGCTGGACCACCGCCCCTGGGGACAGCTAACTGCCCAGGTCATGAATGTTGCAGCTTCTTTCACCTAATCCTCCCTGAATCTCAAAGCCCTCACCGCACCTTGTTTATTCCCTGCTATACAAACGTTGGCCTGGAAAGAAAAGAAAAGATGGTTTGTTAGGATATGAACCCACCATTTTCTCAGATCGCCAGCCATCTGAATAAAGCACCCGTAAAGACTCAATTGCTGGCATTGCTTATTGAATTTGGTAGTGACAGGCAGCCAGAACACCAGTGTCTTTTCCAGTTTCAAAATGATTTCTGTCACATATGCAAAAATAAAATTGCTCTAAACTCCATGGTCATTATAAATAGTACAACCATAGTCCAGTACAATGCAATGGGTATAAAGGCACTATACACATCCCAATAGTCTCCTGTCACTACCCCCTGACTTGCTGACTCTTGTTTGACTATTGACTGTTGACATACAAGATCTGTCTGGAAAAAATCCAGCCATTGTTAATATAATGAGAACGGTTTGCATGACATTGATGTAACCTGGCAGCCAAGGAGAGTGGACTGGAATGCGCATGTGTGAACAATGACACCTTCAATGGCGGCAGTAGATGCTGTTGAGTGAGCATGTGTACTGTGTGGCTATCACATTCAAAATGACTGAGCAAGTAGAGCAACAAATATACATCAAATTTTGCATTAAGCTTGAACATTCCTTCATAGAAACTATTCGGATGATTCAGAAGGCCACAGCTATGGGCAACTGGTGACTGGCAGCTTCTTCACGAAAATGCACCTACTCATGCACCATGTCTTATACAGAATATTTTGATGAGACATCAAATCATCCAGATGACTCAGTCCCCCTACAACCCAGATGTGGCACCCTGTGACTTCTGGCTTTTCCCAAAACTAAAATCACCTTTGAAAAGGAAGAGAGTTCAGACTATCGATGAGATTCAGGAAAATATGACAGGGCAGCTGATGGTGATTGGGAGAACTGTGTGAGGTCCCAAGATGCCTACTTTGAAGGGGACTAAAGTGTCATTGTCCTATATACAATGTTTCTTGTATCTTGTATCTTCTTCAATAAATGTCTTTATTTTTCATAGTACATGACTGGATACTCTCTGGACAGACCTCATCGTACACTATGTCATCACACTAACCAGAAGGTAGGGAAGGCAGGTATTGGTCTCTGAGTTCAGCAGATGAGGAAATGTCACAGAAACTGTTCAATGGTTCTTCTTTGCTCGCCACTGGTAGGAATTGTGGCTCTTAATGCCAAAGTTTAATAAAAAGGAAAGGAACTATTTAATTAGAAGTTATATAGGTTTAGATAAATGGTGGGATTCTACCCGTTAAATCTCACTCCTCTTAGAAACAAAGATACACTCACAAAAACATAGTCTTGCCCTCTCCCCTTTGTCAAGTCAGGCCAGTGTCAGAGTATGCCAATCAGAAGTACCGCCTTCCAGGAAAAAAAAAAAAACAACACAAAAAACAGAAGTCTGCAGCTTACTTCTCCCATTTCCTCCCAGTATCCATCCTCCGCTGTGCAGGTCTCTCCAGGTTCCCAGCACTATCAGCTGTGTCGCTGTGATATCCAGTTCTTAATCCAAAATCATGTGGCACCTTCTTATGGCCTGCCAGAGAGAGTTTTCACCCCTTTTCTTCCCGCATGGTCCCTCATTGTCCTACATTGTCTCACATTGTCCCCATCCCACATGGTGGCCCACCTTTTGTTCTTTAACCCCATTTCCAACTCCTCCCACATTAGCTACATCTGCTAGTACTCACGTATTCTCTGCCTTTCTTGGCGGCCGTAGTTAGTCTTGGCAGGTGTGGGTCCCATGGTGTGGAAAGAACCATCTCCAAGCTCTCATGCAGGCACTCTAATGGTGGGGAACTACCTTTCAGATACATCACGGGTCAAGGTCATGCCCATCTCCCTGGTTCCGTGCAGGCTCTGAAGCTAGCCCGCTATTATTGATACACAAAATAACTCTCAATCCCTGTGCTGCTACTTTTCCCAGGCCCCTAGCTAGGCTTGTGAGTGGGTGGGGGGGGGGGGCGGTGCCCTGGAGCCTCTCAGCCTGCACCCCATTACAGAAAGAGGTTCATAAGTTCACAGTTAGTTGGAACCACAGCGGGGACTCCTGGTATGGGTCTTCTTTCTACTGCTAAGTCCAATCCGTCCCCACTGTACCAATGTCCCCTGGAAGCACTGCCTGTGAGATGGCAGACACTGCATGTGCTTGTCTGATATCTCAGGGGACACTGCTTTAAATGTACACACATTCTAGCCTCCCAGATGTCTTTTTTGTGATGTTATTTCTAAATCAAATGTTTCCTATGTTTTTATGTGGAAACTGAGGGCTGTATACATTTATTAAAAATTTTTAATAATAAATCACACAGAAGAAAAGTGTGAAGTGTTATAATATAAATGAGACATAAAATGCTGACACTTAAACATGCTGACACAAGAAAAGCTAAAAACTGTCCCTGACAAGCCTGAGCTGACTCCTTCTTGTTTCTTTCCTTACCATTCCTACCCCAGGTTTTCAAAATCCTTCTTCTGACCTGAGAGCTGCGGGAAGTGACACCACACTGGCTCCAGTTTGTTGACAAGAACAGCAACACTTCACACTGCATTGGAAGGCTATAAAAGTATGTTCCAGGTCACTAAATGAGACTTCTGAAAGGAGCTGCTTGCTGCATTTGGGCAGTGGGATTAAGGAAATTTTCTTTTATAGCTTTCACACACTTTTAAAAAAATTGTGAAGAGTAAGAAATTTTTATCTACCTTTCTAATTTCTTCTGGCTAGCCTAGTAATTCAACATTAGACACATTCACAAGAGACAATAATCAAATTTAATGACATACATATTTATGGAGACCCACCCCCCAACACACACACACACACACACACACACACACACACACACACAAGAGAGTTAGAGACCCCCCACACACAGAAAGGTAAAATGAGATATAATATTCTGAGCCCAGGAATGGGATCAGGTTCCTGGGACTTTCTGTCTCTATAGGACAAAAAGAAGAGCAGATGCTCAGTAATTAGATGTTTCCCCTGCTATATGGATAGGTCATAAAAAGTTATTTCTGGTAATAACTTTTATTATGGGCAAGGACCCTAATTTAGATTTTTTAAGGAAGAGAGGTAAAAGTTCCTCTTCGTTCTCCAGGATCTCTATTGCCTTCAGACCAAAATAATCTACATGCCAAGGTAGCACATCTTGAGGGGTTTGTTCTGAACTCCTTCAATATTATAAATAAATTTCAAATGCACAGAATGAAATTATTTGAATTTCTTGATTCATGGCATCCTCCCATCATTGATCAATGCATGACCATATTTTTCTTTATGTTTGTTTTATTTGCTAATGGATAAATACTGAAACCAATGCCCAACTAAGAACTACTATCATTTTCACTTGACCTCAGGACACCCTATCTATCCAAGCTCTCTCCCTCTCACATAGGTTACTCGTCTTAGAATTTACTCTTTATCCTCACCTGAGGACATGCTGATGATTTTAAAGAGTGGGGAAGGGAGGGAGAGAGGGAGAGAAACATTGTCGTGAGAAATATCAATTGGTTGCCTCTCACACATGGCCTTACTGGGAACTGAATCCACAACCTAGACATGTGTCCTGAATGGGAATTAAACCAGTGACCTTTTGGTTCATAGGATAACACTTGAACCAACTGAGCCTCACTGGCCAGGGCTCCTCTCTTAAATTTGATGTCTGTTATTCCTTTGCTTTTTAAAAATCTTTTACCAGATCCTTTTGCAGTTCATAAGTGTGATGATTGGGTGTTCACGATCTTGTGTGACATGTGCCTCCCACAAACCTTGTTACAACATTGGCATATTACCTGTCTGACATGAAAAAATTTTTTTAATGTTTTACCAAATATGCTTGTGCACCTAATAATACATAATTACTTATGATTTGTTTAGTTAATAAAATTAGTATCACACTATGGTTAGTCTTCTGTATCCTGTTCTTTTTACTCAGCATTGTTTTTGAGACATCTTGTGGTTAACAAAACAGTTCATTATTTTCACATCTGTATTATAATCTATCGTGTGACTCTACCAAATTTTATTTCTATTTCCTTCTGCCAATAGGTATTTCTTGCTATGAAAGTCTCCTATTTCATGTTACACAGGTGCTAATGCTTCTTTCGGATCTCTACATAGATGTGGCATTAATGGGTCTTAAAGCATAAATAACTTCACAATATAATGACAAATTATTTCCCAAAGTGATTCTATTAATTTACACTCCTCCCAACTATCTGAGCACATTGATTCACATTCCCTACAAACTTGATGCTGTCAGACTCATTTTTTCAATATTAGCAATAATAATGTTTTATATTTGTTTTTAAATGTAATCTTTATTGTATTTTTTTCATTACCATTTAGTCCCCTTACATCCCCTTCCTCCCAGCAACCACCACAGTGTTGTCCATGTCCATGAGTCCTTTTTCCTTTTTGCTCAATCCCTCTACCCCTTAACCTATCTGCCCGGCAGCTGTCAGCTTGCTCTCTATCTATGAGTCTGTCCCCATTTTCCTTGTTAGTTCAATTTTGTTTATTAGATTCCACGTATGAGTGAAATCATATGGTATTTGTCTTTCTATGACTGGTTTATTTCATTTAGCATAAGGTTCTCCAGGTCCATCCATACTATCGCAAAGGGTTAAACTTTTTTCTTTTTTTATAGCTGAGTAGTATTCCACTGGTAAATGTTCCATAGTTGTTTTAACCACTCATCTACTGATGGGCACTTGGGCTGCTTCCATGTCTTGGCAATTATAAATAATGCTACAACAGATATAGGGGTGCTTATGTTCTTTCAAATTAGCATTTTGGGTTTCTTCAGATATATTCCCAGAAGTAGGATTGCTGGGTAGAAAGGAAGATCCATTTTTAATTTTTTGAGGTATTCCATACTGCTGTCCACAATGGTTACACCAATCTGCATTCCCACCAACAGTACAAAAGGGTTCCTCTTTCCCCACATCTTCCCCAGCACTTGTTGTTTGTTGATTTATTGATGATAGCCATTCTGACAGGTGTGAGGTGATAGCTCATTGTGGTTTTAATTTGCATTTCTCTGATGATTAGTGATGTTGAACATCTTTTCATATGTCTATTGGCCATCTGTATGTCCCTTTTGGAGAAGTGTCTATTCGGGTCCCTTGCTCACTTTTTAACTGGATTGTTGTTTTGGTGTTGAGTTTTCTAAGTTCTTTATAAAATTTAGATGTTAACCCCTTTTCAGATATATCAGCAAATATGTTTTGCATTCTATGGGTTGTCTTTTTACTTTGTTGATGATGTCTTTGTCATGCAAAAACTTTTAGTTTGATGTAGTCCCATGTATTTATTTTTTCTTTTGTTTCCCTTGTCTGGGGAGATATGTCTGATAAAATATTGCTACGAGCAATGCCTGAGGTTTTGCTGACTTTTCTTCTACTATTTTTATATTTCAGGTCTAACATTTAACTCTCTGATCCATTTTGAATTTACTCGAGAGTGCTGTAAGAAGGTGGCCTAGTTTCATTTTTCTGCATGTATCTGTCCAATTTTCCCAACACCATTTGTTGAATAAACTGTCTTTAGCCCATTATATGTGCTTGCTTCTTCTACTGAATACTTATTGACTGTAAAGGTGTGGGTTTATTTCTGGGCTCTCCATTCTGTTGCACTGATCTACATGTCTGTTTTTATGCCAGTGCCATGCTGTTTTGATTACTATGGCCTTATATGATAGTTTCATATTAGTTCAGTGCAACTCCTTCAACTTTGTTGTTCTTACTCAGGATCACTGTTGCTATGTGGGGCCTTTTGTGGTTATATATAAACTTTTGATATATTTCTTCTAGTTTTGTGAAATACATCATTGAAGTCTTAATAGGAATTGCATTGAATCTACAGATTGCTTTGAGTAGTATGGACATTTTAATGATGTTAATTCTTCCTATCCATGAACATGAGATGTGCTTCCATTTATTTGTATCTTCTATTTATTTTTTCAGTGTCTTATAATTATTCAAGTACAGGTTTTTTACATTCTTAGGTTTATTCCTAGGTATTTCATTCTTTTTGAGCAATTGTGAATGGGGTTATTTTTTTTAAGATTTTATTTATTTATTTTTAGAGAGGAAAGGGAGGGAGATAGAGAGAGAGAGAGAAACATCAATGTGCGGTTGCTGGGGGTTATGGCCTGCAACCCAGGCATGTACTCTGGCTGGGAATCAACCTGCGACACTTTGGTTCACAGCCCACGCTCAATCCACTGAGCTACACCAGCCAGGGTGGGATTATTTTTTTAACTTTCTTTTTTGTTAGTTTATTATTGGCATATAAAAATGCAACTAATTTTCTGGGTATTAATTTTGTATCTTGCTAATTTTCTGAATTCATTTATCAGTTCTAGCAGTTTCTTGGTAGAATCAAGTAGAATCATTGGGATTCTTTATGTACAGTATCATGTCATCTGCAAATAATGAAAATTTTACTTCTTCCTTTGCAATTTGGATGCCTTTTATTTCTTCTTGTCTGATTGCTGTGGCTAGAACGTCTAGTACTATGCTGAATAAGAAAGTTGAAAGTAGACATCTCTGTCTTATTCCCCAATCTTAAGGGGAATGCTTGTAGTTTTTGCCCATTGAGTTATGATGCTGTCAGTGGGTTTGTCATATATGGCCTCTTTTATGTTCAGGTGTGTTCCCTCTAATCCCATTTTGCTTAGAGTTTTTATCATAAATTATTGCTGGATTTTATCAAATGTCTTTCCTGTATCTACTGATATGATCATATGGTTTTTAATCCTTTGGGTGAAATCACATATATTGATTTACAAATATACTAACTTTGCATTCCTGGAATAAATCCCACTTGATCATGGTGTATGATCTTTTTGATGCATTGCTGTATTCAGTTTGCTAATATATTGTTGAGGATTTTAGTGTCTATGTTCATCAGGAATACTGGCCTATAATTTCCTTTCTTCGTAGTGTCTTTATCTGGTTTTGGAATTAGGATAATGCTGGCCTCATAAAATAAGTTTGGGAGCCTTCCTTTCATTTGAATTTTATGAAATAGTTTGAGAAGGAGAGGCATTATTTCATCTCAGAGTGTTGAGTAAAATTCTCCTATGAAGTCATCCAGTACAGGGCTTTTGTTTGTTGGGAGTTCTTTTTATTACTGCTTCAGTTTCATTAGGTATAACCTGTCTATTCAGATTCTCTGATTTTTCCTGATTTATTTTTGGAAGATTGTGTGTTCATAGGAATTTATCAAATTCATCCACATTGTCCAGTTTGTTGGCATGTAGTAGTTCATAATATTTTCTTATAATCCTTTGTATTTCTTTGGTGTCAGTTGTTATTTCCTCTCTTTCATTTCTGATTTTATTTATTTGGGTCCTCTCTTTTTTTTCTTGATGTGTCTGGTTAAAGTTTTGTCAGTCTGGTTTATCTTTTCAAAGAACAAGGCCTTGGATTTATTGATCTTTGTATCAATTTTTTAGATTCTATTTCATTTATCTGCCGTGATCTTTATTATTTCTTTCCTTCTGTCTACTTTGGGCTTTGTTTATTGTTCTTTCCCAAAAGGAACTTTTTCAGGTTCCTTTAAGTGTAAAGTTAGATTTTCTTTTTTTAGCTTTTTTTTGTTTTCTGAGATAGGCCTGAAATGCTATCAATTTCACTCTTAGGATTGCTTTCCCAGTCTTCTACAGATTTTGAATTGCTGTGTTCTCATTTGCATTTGTTTCAAGGAAACTTTTGATTTCTTTCTTGATCTTGCTGTTGACCCATTCATTGTTTAATAACATGTTATTTACATGTCTTTGTGTGTTTATTCTTAAATTTATTGAGACTTGTTTTGTGTTCTAACATGTCGTCTATCCTAGAAAATTTTCCATATGCATTTGAAAAGTATGTATACTCTGCTGCTTTGGGCTGAAATGCTCTGAAGATATCAACCAAATCAATTTGATCTACTGTGTCATTTAAGGCTGCTATCTCCTTCTTGATTTTCTATCTGGAAGATCCATCTTTTGAAGTCAATGGGTTGTTAAGTTCACGACTATGACTGTATTTTTCTCAATCTTTCCCTTTATGTCAATCAAGATTTGTTTCACATAGCAATAAACATGCAAGTCCAGGAAGCACAGAGTCTCAGTTATGATGAATGTAAAGAGGCCCACTCCAACTGACATCATAATTAAAAGGCTAAAGGTTAAAGATAAAGAGAGACTCTCAAAAGCAACAAAAGAAGTTAGTTACCAGCCCTGGCTGGTGTGGCTCAGTGGATTGAGCGTGGGGTCTGTGAATCGAAGGATCACTGTTTCAATTCCCAGTCAGGGCTCATGCCTGGGTTGCGGGCCAGGTCCCTGGTGGGGGATGCACAGGAGGCAACCACACATTGAGGTTTCTCTCCCTCTCCTCCACCCCTTCCCCTCTCTCTAAAAATAAATAACAAATCTTAAAAAAAAGAAGTTAGTTACCAGATGATTGCCAGATGGGAGGGGGGAGGGGAAGAATGGGTGAAGAGGTGAGGGGATTAAGAACAAATAGGTAGTTACAGAATAGCAATGGGGATGTAAACTACAGAATAGGAAATGGAGTAGCTGAAAAACTTATATGCATGACCCATTTACATGAACAATGGTGGGGGTATTGCCTAAGGGAGTAGGAGGTGCTGAGTGGAGAAGGGCATAAGGGGAAAAATTAGGGCAATGGTAACAGCATAATCAATAAAATATAATTTTTAAAAAAGATTTGCTTCACATATTTAGGTGCCCATATGTTATGTGTGTAAATGTTTACAAGGGTTATATCCTCTTGTTGGATTGTCCCCTTTATCATTATGTAGTGTCCTTCTATGTCTCTTACTATAGCTTTGGTTTTAAAGTCTATTTTGCTGGATTAAGTATTGCTGCCTCAGCTTTTTTTTTCCTTTACATTTGCATGAAATATCTTTTCCCACTCCTTTAATTTTAGTCTATGAGTCTCTTGGAGGCAGCATATATATGGATCTTGTTTTATTATCAATTCAGCTACCTTGTATTTCTTGGTTGGAGAATTTAAGTAATTTACACTTCGGGTGATTATTGATACATATATATTTATTATTATGCCACTTTATTCTTAAACTATCTTCCTGTTTCCTCCCTCCTCCTCCTCTTCCTTTTCTCATCCTCCTCCCCCTCCTCCTACTTCTTCTCCTTCTTCCTCCTCCTCCCCCTCCTCCTCCTCTCCTCCTCCTCCTTCTTTTTCTTCAACAAAGGTCTTTAATAGTTATTGAAGTACTGATTTGGTGTTAACAAATTCCTTTAGCTTTTTCTTGTCTAGGAAGCTCCTTATTTCTCCTTCAATTTAAATGATAGCCTTTTCGAGTAAAGTAGCCTTGATTGTAGGTCTTTGCTTTTTTATCATCTTGAATATTTCACACTACTCCCTTCTGGCCTGAAATGTTTTTGTTGAGAAATCAGATATCAGTCTACTTGGTGCTCCCTTGTACGTAACTACCTACTTTTCTCTTACAGTTTTGAGAATTCTCTCCTTGTCTTTATGCCTTGCTATTTTAATTATGATGTGTCTTGGTGTACGCCTCTTTCTGTCCAACTTTTTTGGCACTCCCTGAGCTTCTTGGACTTGTGTGTCTTTCTCTTCACCAGATTAGGGAAGTATTCAGTCATTATTTCTTCAAATAGGTTCTTGATTCCTTGCTTCCTCCCTTCTTCTGGTATTGCCATGATGTGGGTACTGTTACACTTCATATTGTCCAAAATGTTTCTTAGGCTTTCCTCATTTAAAAATTTTTTTCTTTTCACTACTTTGTTTGGGTGTTTTTTTCTACCTTGTCTTGCAAATCACTGATTTGACTCTCTGCTTCATCTAACCAGCTGTTTATTGCATCCATTGTATTATTTATTTCAAATATTGCATTCTTTATTTCTGACTGGTTCTTTAATATGGTTTCTATATCTTTTTTATGCTGTTGAGTATCCTTATAATCATTACTTTAAACTCACTATCTAATAAATTGCTTGCCTCCATTTCAATTAGTTCTTTTTGAGAATTCTCTTGTTCTTTCATTTGGGTCTGTTTCTTTGTCTTCCCATGTTGGCTGCTGCTTTGTATTTTCTGACTTAGTTTTAAACTAATTACTGTTATGGCCTCAAGTTGTAGTCAGCAGGGAGGCTTAAGCATCACAGGGAGAGTCAGAGTAATTCCTCCAGGCAGGGCTATTGCTTCCCCTCAGGCTGATGCCACTTGGAGAGGAGTGCTCTGCCTCAGAGAGATGTCTTCTGCAGTATATATGGGGAATGACTCAACATAGGGATCCTGGCAGCTGTTCCTTAAATCCTGTCCCCAGAGCCACCAACCCAACTGTCCTTAAGCATCTCTAGTCCAACTCTGCCCTCCATCTGCCAGAGCCCAGGGTAAGTGGCTACAAATGAAATTTTGTGTATTGCCCCTTTAAGGGGCTCTCTGTGTCTCCAGCAGTGTCTCCCTGGAAGACAGAAATCCTGCTGCTTGTTACAGCTTGGTGTTATCTGGGTAATTTCTGGCTCTGGTGCTGTTGGCTGGGGAGTCCAACTTGAGGTTTAGACTCCACACTTCTCAGGAGGAACCTCCTGGCTGCTGAAATATCCCTCTGGAACTTCAGCTGCTGCCCATGGGAGCTCAGCCAGCCCTTTCTTGCTTCCTCTTCACTCCCTACCAGTCTCATTGTAGTGAAGTGGTTTCTTCTGTTTGCCCTTGGTTGTAAGGCTTCTCTCTAGCTAGTGTTCAGTTGGTTCCTCAGGATGATTTCTCTACAAATTTGTTGTAATTCCAGGTTGGTCCTGGGAGGAGGTTCATGTAGCTTCCACATACTCCTTTGCCATCTTGAATCTCCTCCTTAATTTGTATTAATAGTTGTAAAATGGCATTTCTGTGTGGTTTTAATTTACATTTCCCTGACAATGTGGTTGGGCTGTGTTTCATGTTCATTAGCTGTATCTATTTCTCCTGTGAAATCCTTTTTAAATCTTTTGCAGTTCTCTATCATTTTTACTTTTCTAATGTGTTTGTAGGAATCCTTATATATTCTGTATGCTAATTCTTTGTTTTGTAATGTCTCCAAGTTGTAACTTTTATCTTCATTAATAAATTACATAAACTGAACACATAAATTGATAATTCATTTTAATGTATCTGATTTTACTAATAGCTCCTTTTTAGGATTAGCATATTTTATGTGTCTTGTTTAGAAATCTGTACCCAATCTTAAGGTCAGAAATATGTGCATTATAATTTTTTTCTAAAAGTAAACATTTCATTTGGACTTTTAAGCTGTTTAATGCCTCTAAGTTTAATTTCTGTATACAATGTGAAGTAAGATCTGATTTTATTTATTTACTTTTTGGCTTCATTTGTTATTCAGTGTTTCTTCTTCCACTTCTTTACTTCTAGCATATATTAAAATTTCAAATATATATGGGCCTGATTCTGGAGCACTATTTCCATTGGTTGGCTCATTTATTCCAGTAGCACTACCACACTATTTTATTTATAAGCTTTATAATAAATCATTATATTCCCCCTCATGATTTTTTTCTCAGAAATATCTTGGTTATTCTTGACCTTTTGCTCCTTCATATATGTTGGAATCAACTTCTCATGTTTTATGAAAAATTGTTGAGATTTTCACTGTGATGTCTTTCTATCCATAAAAATAGGATATTTCTCTATTTAGATGTTCTTTAATTTTTGTGCTAAAATTTTATGATTTTCTATGCACAGAATTTGTGCATATTTTTTTAGTTTTTCCCCATAAAACTTTTATAGTTTTGTGGTAGGCAGTTAGACAGACATAAGCAGAGCAAGGACATGAGCCAAGTATAGAATGTCACCAAGATGGAAAGCCATGAGTGCCTAGCGATGGGAAAAAAATGGGAAAAGAAGGACCTTGTCTGCAGGGTAACATTTCCTTCCCTAGCATATCACTAGTCATGCAGTTTGGAACCCCTGACCTTTCCTATCACTGGGCATGAGATTTAGACCCCCTAAACTTTCCTCCCTGAAAATAACATGTAGGCCTCAGTTGTATTTCAGCTCGCAATCCAGAAAAGATGCTATGGCTGCCTCAGGACCAGCTGCATTGACTAATGACCCCCTGCCCTGGCCAACCAGTCAGTGCAGACCATGATCCTGAAAGGACACACCTGAAAAGCTGATGAATATTCTATAGAGATTTTCCTCTGAGATCTCACCTAAGATTCCTGCCTTCAAGAGAGATATAAAACCCTGAAGACAAATGACCCAGCAAGCACTCTTCCTCTGGGAAGCATACCCACACCATTCCCTTCTCCTCTTCTGCCCCCACAGGCACACATCTCTGAAACTCTAAGATACCCCAGGAGACTTACAACCAGGGGAGCAGTGGGCAGCGGCAGTTCTTCCCAGTCTAGCACCCTGAACCTGTCTCCCAGGCCCCCTTTTCTCAGATTTCCCAGTGAGCTAAATCAGCCCAGCCTAGTCTCTCCTCTGCCTTCTTCTATGCTGAGCCCTTCCTTGTTTCACTGTCCTCAGTGTGCTTTTTCTGTAGCCAATAAATTCTTGCTTGCTTTACTGCAATTTGTTTGTCTCTTGACTGAAATCTTTCCTTCAGAAAGACAAGAACCAGGACTTCTGGCCAAGATGGAGGCATAGGTAGACACACTGTGCCTCCTCGCACAACCAAGATAAGGACAACAACAATTAGAAACAGAATAATAATCAGAACTGACAGAAAATTGAACTGTATGGAAGTCGGACAACCAAGGAGTTAAAATAGACATGTTCATGCAGATAAGTGGGGGGGGGGCGGAGTTGGGCAACCAGGAGGAGAGGGGTTGCAGCACAAAGAGTGGTGGGACCAGGCGCATAAGGCATCCTGGGCACGCAAGACAGCAGTGGGCAGACCCTGGGCACACAGGTGGTGACTGGCAGACACTGAGTGCTGGGTGGCAACTGGCAGACCCAGCAAGGCGGTGATTGTGAAGCAAGACACTGTGAGTAACCCAGGGTCCCAGCACTGGGAAATAGAGCCTCAGGGCACTGATTGAAAACACCTGTGGGGGTTGAGGCACAGGGAAAGACTCTCAGCCTCACAGGAGAGTTCATTGGAGAGATCCATAGGGTCCTAGAATGTGCACAAGCTCACCCTCACGGGAATTAGCACCAGAAAGGCTCAGTTTGTTTGGGGGAAGTGGCAGGAGGGACTGAAGTCCAAGAGAGAGTGGAGCTAGCGCCATTGTTCCCTCTTGGATCCTGCCCCCACATACAGCATCTCAGCCCAGCAACTAGGTCGCCCCATCCTGGTGAACACCTAAGGCTCCACCCCTCATACATAACAGGCACGACAAGACAAAAAAAATGGCCCAAATGAAAGAACAGATCAAAACTCCACAGCAAATACAACTAAGTGACCAAGAGATAGCCAAACCATCAGATGCACAGTTCAAAGCACTGGTGATCAGGATGCTCACAGAATTGGTTGAATTTGGTTGCAAATTAGATGAAAAAATGAAGGCTAGAATAAGTGAAATGAAGGAAAATGTGCAGGGAACCAATAGTGATGGGAAGAAAACTGGGACTCACATCAATAGAGTGGATCAGAAGGAAGAAAGATACAACCAAACAGAAAAGAATGAAGAAACAAGAATTCAAAAAAATGAGGAGAGGCTTAGGAACCTCCAGGACATCTTTAAACGTTCCAACATCCGAATTATAGGGATACCAGAAGAAGAAGAGGAAGAGCAACAAGTGGAAAACTTATTTGAACAAATAATAAAGGAGGACTTCCCCAATCTGACAAAGGAAATAGACTTCCAGGAAGTCCAGGAAGCTCAGAGAGTCCCAAAGAAGTTGGACCCAAGGAGGAACACCCGAAGGCACATCATAATTACATTAGCCAAGGTAAAAATGAAGGAGAGAATCCTAGAAGCAGCAAGAGATAAGGAGACAGTTACCTACAAAGGAGTTCCCATCAGACTGTCAGCTGATTTCTCAAAAGAGACCTTGCAGGCAAGAAGGGGTTGGAAAGAAGTATTCCAAGTCATGAAAGGCAAGGACCTACATCCAGGATTGCTCTACCCAGCAAAGCTTTCATCTAGAATGGAAGGGCAGATAAAGTGCTTCTCAGATAAGGTCAAATTAAAGGAGTTCATCATCACCAAGCCCTTATTATATGAAATGTTAAAATCTTCATATGAAATGAAGATGAAATGTTATCTTCTTTATCTAAGAAAAAGAAGATAAAAAATATGTACAGTAAAATGACAGCAAACTCACAATTATTAACAACCACACCTAAAACAAAAACAAAAACAAACTAAGCAAACAACTAGAACAGGAACAGACCCACAGAAATGGAGATCACATGGAGGGTTAGCAACAGGGGAGTGGGAGGAGGAGAGAGGGGGAAAAGGTGCAGAGAATAAGTAGCATAGATGGTAGGTAGAAAATAGACAGGGGGAGGGTAAGAATAGTATGGGAAATGTAGAAGCTAAAGAACTTATGACACATGGACATGAACTGAAGGGGGGGAATGTGGGTGGGAGAGAATATGCAGGGTAGAGGGGAATGAAGGGAGGTAATAGGACAACTGTAATAGCATAATCAATAAAATATATTTTTAAAAAAAGAATACATGAACCAAGGTCTTGTTGTCTTGCTGGTAACAGTTTTATGGTATTATAAATCAATAATATTGACATTTAAAAATAAATTAGGTTTGAAATTTTACCCTTTGTGACATTATGGATGGACCTGGAGAACATTATGCTAAGTGAAATAAGCCAGTCAGAGAAAGACAAATGCGATATGATTTCACTCATATGTGGAACCTAATGAACAAACTGAACTAACAAGGAAAATGGGGACAAACTTAGAGATGGAGAACAGGATGGCAGCTGGTGAGGGGTTGAGCAAAAGGAAAAAGGACTCATGGACATGGACAACAGTTTGGTGATTTTGGGAGGACTGGGTGTAAGGGGACTAAATACATGTATTGGAAAAAATACAATAAAAATAAAATAAAAATAAATAAATAAATAAATAAATCAGGTTTTAAAATTGTGTTTAGTATATAAAAATGAAATGGAATTTTAAAACATTGATTATATCAAATTTTTCTGTTATGTTTAATAGTTTTAGATTCTTTGGGGGTTTCTACATAGACAAATAACAATTTTAAAGATTTTATTTATTTTTAGAGAGAAGGGAAGGGAAGGTGAAAAAGAGAGAAAGAAAGATCAATGTGAGAGAAACATTGATTGGTTGCCTCTCGTATGAGCCCTTAATGGGGAGTAAAATCTGAAACCCAGGCATGTGCCCTGATGGGAAATCTAAACAGCCGCATTTTGGTTTGCGGGTCAATGCCTAAACAAATGAGCCACACCAGTCAAGGCAAATGATATCAGTTTTATTTTCTCCTTGTCAATTCCTAGTGGTTAATTTCTTTTTCTTGACTTCTTGTGTTGCACAGGATCTCTATAAAGTGCTGAATAGATATGATGAGAGCAGGCATCTTTACTTTGTTCCTGATCTGTAAAGGCAAACTTCCAATGTTTTCCTACTTAGCATGATTTTTGTTATAGGATTCTTATTTAAGATTGGATTTTTATGAGCCTTTGGAGTCTCACACAACATCCTGTTTTCATTCTATTTGCCAGAACTTAGCCGTCAAGCTACACATAGCTACAAGAGAGACTGGAAAACACAGTTGTTTAGCTGAGTGGGAAAAGGCAAATAGAGTTCTTTAAATTTTATATAAAGAGGAGGAATTAATATTTAGTTGGAAATGAGTAGGCTCTATCCTATTTTGGGGATGTTGCCTAGAAACTAAGATAGGCAGTTAGGCTGGTATTACATGGATATATTGCAAGATATAAAATCCATAAGGTACTTCTTTAAACCACAAGTAATCTTGCCTACTTTCTGATTTCAGACCTTCATTCTGGGCCAAAGACTCTCCTTTTGTCAGGGAGGGAAGAGTAGAAACCACATCACTAATCATTTCTTTTAAGGTACTCAAAGTGGAATTACAGAGACAAAGGTATAAACATCTTCATGGTAGCAGGAAAATTTGAAATCTTAATCAGTTCTAATTATCAGTGCCATATATTTTGAAGGCATTCGACCAGCCCAACAAATCAAGACACTGTACTTGGTAGGTCATTTTCAGAGAAATGTAGAGGGAATCAAATGAGTTAATGCTCAGGTACCATAATATTCAAAGTATATTTTTGCAGATTTGGTAGAGAAAAGGCTTAAAGAGTACCCTCTGCCTCCCCGCATACTGTGTCTAGGTATTGGCATTAAAAAACATTTCCAGCTCTGGCTGGTGTGGCTCACTGGATTGGGCATTGTCCTACAAATCGAAAAGTCGCTGGTTTGATTCCAAGTCAGGCCATATGCCCAGGTTGTGGGCCAGGTCCCTGGCTGAGGCCGTGTGAAAAGCAACTGTTTAATGTTTCTCTCACATGCCAATGTTTTTCTCCCTCTTTCTCCCTTCCTTCCTCTCTCTATAAAATGAAATAAAATATTTTTTAAAATGTCCTTATCAAAATAAATCAGAATAACAAACCCAGGGCTGGGGAAAAAGAGAACAGAAACTCTGATGCTCCCAAATGTCTCCAGGAAGAGGTAGAAGCTTTGTTTGACACCCCTGGTGAGGACATGTGGATGAGAGGCGGAAGAGTTCCAGACAGTTTTGAGGGTGCATGGGCAGAGGGAACCTGGGATAGTTTCCAGTTTCTCATGCTTCTGAGCAGTGCAGGAACATCCAGAAACAAGTGGGGAAAATGGCAGCAGGCAACAGACCTGTGGAGAATTTGGGAGTGAGGTGAGACTGAGGAAGACCAAGCTCTCAGGACTAATTACTGGCCCCAGGAGTGTGTCAGTATATTTGATATGGGGGTATGGTGGTCTTCTCCAAGACCAGATGGGGGACAAGGCCATCAGGGACGAATGGCACCTTTCAGAGCTATGATGAAGTGCAAGCTCCTCAGAACCTAAATGCAACATGAAGAGGATGAATGAAAAAAATGAAGTAACTGAGTTTAATATGAAACAAATTTAACAAGAATTTATCTAAGATATTAATAAAGCCTCAAAGTGGATATGAGTTATATAATAAACAGGAAGTTACATTTTTATATACCTGACTCTATAGTGAGAAAATATTTTACCTTTTGTAATTTCAAGACTCTATGCAAAATAGTTTAACAGAATATGGGCTCTTCAACCACAGAAATGGAACATTCATCATGTTTGTATCCCCTGCATATAACGGAGTGCCTAGCACTTAGCAGATATTTAATCAATATTTGTTGGATAAAATTATTTTCCAGAAAGGTTATTAGCCATTTGTGTTTCTACTTTAAATATTATGCATTTACTTATTTAATCAATCTAAATTTACTTTGGGGAATTGTATGAAAATCTAACTTGCTTTTCCCTACAAGTCCAGTTTTTTCACTATTGATTATTGGATGATGCTTCCACTATCCATTGATTTCTGACATTTCTGTTTATTGTAAGTCATTTATAAGATGATATATTTCAGGGCTAGCTATTGTATTATGTCATTAATAAACTGCTTAGTTATTCCTTTTAGAAGTAACAATTACTCCTCAGCTCAAAACCCTGCAATGGGGTCCTCATTTCAATAAGAGTAAAAGCACAAGTCCTTACAGACGCCTATAAAACTCCTGATGACCTGGATCCCAATACACATCTCTGACTTCATCCTTTACTGCTTTCCCCTGTGCTCACCCTGGTCTGGCAACACCGGCTTTCTTGCTCTTCCTCACTGTGATTTTAAAGTGTGTGAACTTAGTTTGAACTACATGTCCCAGAATCCCCATCTCTTCCTCTTGGCAATGGTCTTGAGAGAACTTGGTGTGATATTTGGAAGGCAGCAGTGAAGCAGCACCCAGGATGCTGTGAAAAAGGAGTACAGTGCCAAGTGCTGCTGCAAATTCATGTGTGTCATCGCTGATCTGCTGGCTCATTTGGTTGATGAGGGCCAGCTGCCACATATCCTTCATCTCCTCTGAGGCACATGCAGCTCTGCAGTACAGGGCAAGTACTACAGTTCACCTGAGCAGTTGAGGTGGGAAGCAGAAAGAGAAGGGGGCAGGGGAGTGTGTGAGGGTGTGTGTGTGTGTGTGTGTGTGTGTGAGAGTTCTGGTTTGGCATCACAGATTCTAGTTGTTCTCCTGTTTCCTGTCTTTCCTGTCTCATGTGCAGCTTCCCTTCCCGACTGCTGGTCCTGCTGGTCTACAATGACTTCATATCTACCAGCAAATGCAGAGAGAACCTCTTTCCACAGGTTTTTTCCACCAGCTCCTATGATTACAAGAGGTACAGTCTTAAATAAATCCCTTATTCCATATCACTCGTAGTGATTCTGCTTTCCTGATTGAACTCCATTACACTTATACAAGCAAGGCATGTTTCCCCCTCAGCATCTTTGTTTTGACTATTCTCTTTGCTTGGACACCCTTCTCTCAGACAACAGCCTCACTCTACCTTTTCAAAGGTTGTGGGTTAGATCCTGGTTGCAGCATGTATGGGGTGTGGCCAATTGATGTTTCTCACATCTCTCTTTTCTTCTCTCCCCCCTCTTCTCTCTCTCTAAAGTCAATGAATAGCCATGACTAGTGTGGCTCAGTTGGTTAGGTGTTGGTCTGGGAAAGTGAAAGGTTGTTGGTTCAAGTCCGGTTTGGTTGTGGTCAGGGCACATTTCTGGGTTGTGGGTTTGGTCCCAAGCTGGGGTGCATATGGGAGGCAACCAATTGATGTTTCTCACATTGATGTTTCTCTCCTTTTTCTCTCTCTTCTCCTCTTTTAAAAACAAATAAAATCTTACCAAAATAAAGTCCATTGATGTATCCTTGGGTAAAGATTTTATTTATTTTTTAAAGATTTTATTTATTTTTTAGACAGAGGGGAAGGGAGGGAAAAAGAGGAGGAGAGAAATATCAATGTGTGGTTGCCTCTAGTGGAGGACCCAGCCTGTAACCCAGGCATGTTCCCTGACTGGGAATTGAACCAGAAACCCGTTGGTTGGTGGGCTGGCACTCAATCCACTGAACCACACCAGCTAGGGCAAGATTTAAAAAATAATTCTCAGAGTCCTGTTTTAACCATCTACTCCACATTTCAGTCTCTCTTCTCCAAGCTTCCCTCAAACTGTTGAACCTTGTTTTTCTCTTTTCTTTTATTCATCACATAATATTATACACATTTAAGAAAATTACTGAAATTATGTGTATTCTTTATTGTTTGTTTCTCCTAATATAATGTAAACACCATGAAGCACTTTATCTGCTTTGCTCACTGATGTACCCATGGAACAAAGTAAATACTTAAATAAATATTTGTTGCATATATGAATTATTATAGTACTGTAGTTACAGTTTTAAATAATTATGGGGAGCATGAAAACATATTCTTTACTTAAAAAAACCAAAAGCCACAACTTTAAAGAGGATGATGACTGGTTTAACAAACCACTTCGAGACTTTCTTCTTTCTGTTCCATGTTTCTTCTAGTAAATCACCTAATCTTCCCAGCCACGTAGCATAATTAGCTACAACCCAAATTTCACACATATGTGTAAGTAAGGAATTTTCCTTTTTTCTCCAAAGTAAATTACAATGGGTATATTTTTTGTAGGGGGGAAGGGTGGGAACTAGAGTGATTGTGATCCTTTGCTACTGAAGGCAGAATTCAACCCATAGAGAAGGAAATATGTGTATATATGGAGGAGAAGGCAGAACTAAGTTCCTGCTGTCTCTAGGGCAGCCAGAGAGAAACACTGTAACTCAACCCTAATGCCAGGGATAAGAGTGGTTTTAGTAATAACAAGGAGGTTGTCATGGAGGTGAGACAGAATACATGCATGAAGTCAATAGGAGGACAGCCAGTACCTTGCCTTGAACAAGGCAGTAGAGGTAGGGAGCAGAATGATGCATGATGAGCCAAAGGTGTTGAATAGACAGTAAACAATTAGCTAGGATGTGTTTATTACTGTATACAGTAAATAATGAGTTAAGCTGAGAAGACTCATAGATGAGCATTGCCTCCATTCAGAGCAGTTGTCTCCAAGTCTCATTTGGCATATTTTACCATGCATTTTTACTGTTTTCCCCTGCTTAAATGTTTTTATTATGTAATATTTGATACATCCCAAAAGGTCTATACACCATCTTTTATAATGAAGTATAATAATAGATTTGTAACACACATAAACCTACCACCCAAATTATGAACTAGGACATTACCAGTGCTGTTGAACCCCCCACATGCTCTTCCTTGCTCCTAATCCTCTTTCTCCCTCCAAAGAAAGCATGTTTTGAATTTTGTATCATTCTTGCTTTTTAAGAAATTTTCATTTCTTTACCAAATGTCAAAGTATACCCATACAGTAGTTTGCTTTGCTTCTTTTGGAGCTTAGTAAAATTATTCATATTGCAGTCTTCTGTAATTTCTTCTTTTAACTTAGGTCTCTGAGATATGGGTTTTTTCACATAAATATAATTCATTCATTTTCACTTTAATATAGCTGAACTTGTCATTGTATCATTTATAATAAACAATTTTTTGCCTATGAAATCCTTCCTTACCTTAAAGTCCACACATTGTTCCATAGTCTTTTCAAAATTTTAAAGTTTTACCTTTCACATTTAGGTTTTTAATGATCTAAAATTGATTTTAATTATAGTCTGAGGGAGGAACCTAGTTTTTTTTTAAAATATGGATAAGCAGTTATCTCAACATAAAGTATTAAAGGGATTACTTATTTTTACTCATTTACTAACCCTGAAGTAATTCAATAAATATACTGAACATCTATTATGTGCTAAGCACTTTCTAGGCATTGAATCTGCAATATCAGCTATGTAATGTTTCAAATTTACATATTTGCATAGGTTTCTTTCTTAAGTATTTTTTATTCCATTGGTCAGTTTGTTGCTCCTTAACATGTTACCACATTAAAGGCATATTCCCCCACCATGAGGTGTGTCTTGGTTATTTGGGGGATTTTGCTCTTCCATAACATAAGAATCTATAACATAAGAATCAGCTTGTCAAAGTTTTCCAAAACTTTGGAATTTTGATCGGAATTCAATTAAATCTATAAATCAGAGTTATAGTTTTTTTTCTTGAAACAATATTATATGTTCTATTAGCTTTATCTCTTACTTCCTAATCTTTATTACTTTAGATAATATATTTCCTTAAGCTTTATAACTGTTATTCTTGTATAGAAAGGCAGTTTTTGTACATTGATCTTATATTTAGCTATCTTCCTAAACTCAGTAATTTTAGTACTTAGCGTATCATTTTGGATTTTCTATATGGACATATATTATGTGTTAATAACAGTTTAGTTTCTTGCTTTCTAAAATTTGACTTTTTCCTTGTTTTATTGTGTAGGTTAGGAAGGACCTCCAGTAAAATGTTATTTCACTTTTATGTATTCCATTTCATATGTTCTCTTCTCTGTTCAAAACTCCACATACACTTCATCTCCACTCATTCTCAGTTGATGGCCTTGCTTATTTCACCAAGAATACAGGTGCAGTTGAAGAGAAATTCCTTAGTCTAAGTACTGTCACATCCACCAACAAACCTTTAAAATTCTGTTTTTCTCTAATATAATGGATAAATTGTGTTTTTGCTTTTACCAAGATCAACATTTCCTTTTGGGTACCAGATTTCTTCCTCTCTGTTTCTAGGACTCAGCTTTGCAATCATCCCTCCTCTCCTTGCATTATCATTTTTTTCCATCCTCAACTGAATCAATACTCTCAGCTTAAAAATAATGCTGTAATAGCTTAAATCTTAAGCACACAAAAATTCCTCCCTTGACCTCTGTTCTCCTTCAGCCCTTCCAGTCTCTGCTCTCGTTTACAGCAAAACATGAGTCATTCATACTTGCTAGTTTCACTCTCACTGCGTATCATTCTGTTACTCCTTGAATTAGGCTGTTGTTCCCAGAATTCCACTGAAATAGCCCTTGTCAAGAACAATAAACTCCAAATCGTTGAATGCAATGGTTCATTTTCAGTCCTTATTTAATTTCCCAGCAGCATTTGACAGAGTTGACCTTGTGTCTGTGTATGTGAAGGGGGTGTAAATACATGAGGTTTGTGCACTGATTCATTTATTCATAATTTACTTTTTCAGAAGTTAAAGCATTTAGCTGCATGATACAGATAAACCTCTCTACCCAAATGACTAAAGGACTTTTTGTTGTTTGCAACCAAATGCATTCCTTGCTGACATTAAATTTATATAGTCAAACCTTGGTTTTCAAATGTCTTGGTTCTCAAACAATTCAGTTCTTGACCAAGTTGTTAGGAAGGACCTCCAGTAAAATGTTATTTCACTTTTATGTATTCCATTTCATATGTTCTCTTCTCTGTTCAAAACTCCACATACACTTCATCTCCACTCATTCTCAGTTGATGGCCTTGCTTATTTCACCAGTTGTGTTAACAAAACTTCAGGTCTCGATTCTCTATGTAACAATCTTTGGTGCTGATACCTATGTGATCAGTCATCCATCTCTCAGGAAGGAAAGATTTGGTTTTTGAACAAATCACTTCTTGAACAGTTTCCCAGAATGAATGAAGTTTGAGAACTGAGGTTCCACTCTATTGTCTTCCTGAAAATTCCAACAAAAGAAATTGTTACTAGAAGCAACATGGTTGAGCAAGGGAAAAACTGAATAGAAAGTCCAGATTTACTTCTGCTTTGGAACTAGAGTGAATGTTACTTCCACTCTCAAACTTGCTACACTTCTGATCTCATTTATAAAGTGAGAGTTGTACCTCTAAAGAAATGATTTTTAAAATATCCAATTATTTCCTCTGAGATTATAGGTAAAACCAGGGGCATCAACATAATCTCTAAAATGAAATTACAAAGTGACCATTTTGGTTTGAGTTCCTGGAAAGGGAAAAATTTGTGTCAGAACAAGTTTTATACTTTGATGATTTTAGCACTTCTGGTCATTGTACTAAGCAGGAGGAAAACAATGACTAAAAGAGAGATAATAGTACATTTTCTTTACTAAGTCTTCCCTTTCCTCACTAACTAAAAATGTAGTTTGGCAAATAAGAAAGTAAGGAGAGATTCTGCTTCCTAAAAGATGGAATAAATATGCTTTCCCTGTTTCTCTCATTAAGTACAACTGCAAACCTGGGACATTATATATAAAACAAAAGAAGTTTCTGAAAGGTAGAGAGATGAAGAAAGACTGGCTAGGAACCTTGGGACCCAAGGGACACACAACACAGAGTGAATTCTCTGGATTTACTTTTTACCTCATAAATTTCAGACTTGAAGCTGAAGAAGCTGGCAATCTGGAAACACCAACAGGTGCAGACCCACTCCCCACCAAAACAAACAAAACAACACCCAACAAACCTGGCTCTTTTGAGTTAAAGAACAAGAAAAGGGGAAGCCTAGCAAAACAAAACAAAACAAAAAAACAAAAACAAAAAACCAAAAAAAAACCCCAAACCAAAAAAGAAACCAAAAAACCCTTTCAGACAATAAATAATCATTCTACTTCAGCCAAACACCACACAAAAAACTGAGGTCCCACTGCACACCCACACCAGCAATGGCTAATGAAGAGCCTATAGTTCCATCCACATTTGGCTTGAAAGAGGTGGCCCTCCCTCTCTCTCTTGCCGTGGCCTCAGAAGCAGCCTGCTAAAACAGAAGGCTTAAGTAAGTCCCTGAGTCTCCTAACATAATACCTAAAACATTCAGGTTTCAAGGAAAACATGACTTATCATACCAACAACTAGTTGTATTACTGTGGATTTCTCCCTTTCTGTCCATTAACAATTGCTTTATACTGTATTGTTAGGTGCTCCTACGTTGGATGTGTAGATATTTATGGTTATATCCTCTTTTTTTCATTTTAAAGTCTATTTTGTCTGTTATGAGTATTGTTTCTATTTCTATTTACATACCTTTTTCCATCCCTTCACTTTCAGTCTGTATGTGTCTTTTGATTTGAAGTGTTTCTAGTAAGCAGCATATAAATGGGTCATGTTTTAAATCCACTCAGCCTATGTCTTTTTATTGGAGCATTTATCCATTTACATTTAAAGTAGGTATTGATCAGTATTGCCATTTTTTCACTGCAAATTTTTGGTTGTTTTGTAGTTCTCCTGTTCCTTTCTTCTTCTCTTGATCTCTTCGTTGTTTGCTATTTTTCTTTAGTTTGTTTGAGTTCCTTTCTCTTTGTTCTATGCATATCTTCTTTAGGTTTTTGATTCGTGGTTACCATCAGGTTTATGGATATCATTCTTCAACTATAGCAGTTTATTTTAAGCTGATAGGCATTTAAGTTCAAATATATTCTACACAGACTATATTTTTACTCCCCCCGTCCATGCTTTACGTTTTTGACGTCAGACTTCTAGGTACTTGTGTGTTGTTTATCTCCTAACTACTTACTGTAGTTTGAGTTCATACTTTTTCTTTAAACCTTTATAGCAGCTTTTAAAATGTCTGATTTGCAGTGTTTATTGAATATTTGGCTTTCCTTATAAGGTTTTTCTGCTTCTTGTTTTCTTATTTCTATGTGTGGCCCTCCCTTTTCTACATAAAATTGACCTTTTAACAGTTCTTATAAACTTTGTTTAGTAGTAATGAAGTCTTTCAGTTTTTGCTTGTCCAGGAAACCCTTTATTTCACCTTCAATTCTAAATAAACTTGCTGGGTATTCTAGGTTGTAGGTTCCTTTCTTTCAGCACTTTAAAGATGTCCTGTCACTCCCTTCTGGTCTGTCAGGTTGCTGCTGAGCCAATAGCCTTATGGGGTTTCCTTTGTGACTCATTTCCCTCTTGCTTCCTTCAAGATTGCTGCTTTGTCCTTAACTTTTGCCATTTTATCTACAATAGATCTTGGTGTGGGCCTCTTTCATTCTATCTTGTTTGGAACTCTCTGCTTCCTGGACCTGGATGTCTGTTTCCTTCCCCAGGTTAGAAAAGTTTTTAATCTTTCTTTTTTTCTTCTCACCTGAGGACTTCTTTTTGATTGCTTTTAGAAAGAGGGGAAGAGAGAGACCTACTGATTTGAGAGAGAGACATCAACTGGTTGCCTTCTCAAATGTGCCCCAACTGGGGATCAAACCACAATCTGGGCATGTGCTCTGACTGGGAGTCAAAACCATAATCCTTTGGTCTGTGGGATGATGCTTCAACCAGTTCAGCCACACCGACAACGGCTCAGCCATTATTTCTTTAAAGTTTCTGCTCCTTTCAAAGGAGGCGAGGATGTACAATGGGGTAAAAACAGCCTCTCCAGTAAGTGGTGTTGGCAAAACTGGACCAATACATGAAAGAGACAGAGAGAGAGACAGACAGAATGAATCACTTTCTTACACCATGTAGAAAAATAAACTCAAAATGGATTAAAGACTTAAATGTTAGACCGGAAACAATAAAACTACTAGAAGGAAACAGGGACAGTAAACTCTTTGAACACTACTTGTAACAACAGCTTTTTGGATATACCTCCTCGACCAGGGACACAAAGGAAAAAATAACCAAATGGGACTACATCAAACTACAAAGTTTTTGCACAGCAAAGGAAACCATCAGCAAAATGAAGACAACCTATAGAACAGAAGAAGATATCTACAAATAACCCTTCATCAAACATCTGATAAAGGGTTAATATCCAAAATATATACTAAACTCATATAATGAAGTACCAAACCCCCAAACAATCCAGTTAAAAAAATGGGCAGAGGACCTGAATAGACATTTCTCCCAAGAGCATATACAGATGGCCAAAAAACATGAAAAAAATGTGCAACATTACTAATCATCAAGGAAATGCAAATTAGAATCACAAGATATTATTACCTCTCATTTGCCAGAATAGCTATCATCAATATATCAACAAACAAGTGTTGGAGAGGATGTGGAGAAAAGGGAATCCTCATATACTGTTGGTGGGATTGTAAATTAGTGCAGGCACTATGGAAAACAGCATGGAGGTTCCTAGAAAGATTAAAAAGAGCTACCATACAACCCAGCAATTCCACCTCTGTTTATCTGAATAAAACAAAACCACTAATTCAAAAAGATATATGCACTCCTAGGTTCACTGCAGCATTATTTACAGTAGCCAAGATATGGAGGCAACCTAGATGTTCATCAATAAATGGATGAATGAATAAGATGTGGTACATATACATAATGGAATATTATTTGGCAATAAAAAAGAATGACATCTTGCCAACATGGATGGATCCAGAGGCTATTAATGCTAAATAAAATGTTAGACAGAGATAGACAAATACCATACGATCTCACTTATCTGTGGAATGTAAAAAAATGAATAAAGAAAACTGAAACAGACTGATATATATAGAGAACAAGCTGATAGCTGACTAATAGGAAGGTGTGGGGGGATGCAAATATAAAAAGTAAATTATGATGGCCATTCTGACCAGTGTGAAGTGGTATCTCATTGTGGTTTTAATTTGCATCTCTCTGATGGCTAGTGATGCTGAGCATCCTTACATACGACTCTGGGCCTTCTGTAACCTCCTTGGAGATAAGCTGGGCAGTGAAAGACAAAAACCATATGATCTCACCTATAAGTGGAACCTAATCATCAAAACAAGCAAGCAAAATATAAGCAGGAACATTGAAATTAAGAACAAACTGACAGTAACCAGAGGGGAAATAGGAAGGGATATTGGAGGGATTAGGGTGATTGTCAAGGAACACATATAAAGGGCAAATGAACAAAGCCAAAGAGTGGTAGGATTGAGGATAGGAGGTGGAGATGGCTGGGGTGGGGGGAAAATGGAGACAACTGTACCGGAACAATAAAAAGTAAATTAAAAAAAGATTAAAATAAAAGTTGGTATGGTCAGTCTGTTTCATTTTAGCCATTCTAATAGGTATGTATTTCATTGTGGTTCTAACTCGCATTTCTGTAATGGCAAATGTGGAGATTCTTTTTATGTG
This sequence comes from Phyllostomus hastatus, assembly GCF_019186645.2. Classification (NCBI taxonomy): domain Eukaryota; kingdom Metazoa; phylum Chordata; class Mammalia; order Chiroptera; family Phyllostomidae; genus Phyllostomus; species Phyllostomus hastatus. The sequence continues at coordinate 47,992,780 of NW_025334041.1, forward strand.
CTTATTTGCATATCTTAGGTAAAGTAGCTATTCAACTCTTGTCAACTTTTTTTTTAGTACATTTTTCTGAGTTTTGAGTTCTTTAGATAGTGTAGGTACAAGTGCACTATTAGACTTGTCATTTCATTTAGTCTTTCAAAGAACAGACATTTTAAATTTGGAATTCCAATTAATCAAATTTTCCTTAGGGATGTGGTTTTGTTATATATCTACAAACCTTTGTATAACCCACAGTCATAAATATCTTTTTCTTGTCTAGTTTTCATAGTTCTAGGTTTTACATTTTGAACCATGCTCCATTTTCTTTTAATCCTCACCCGAGGATGTTTATTGACTGTAAAGAGGAAAAGAGAGAAACATCAATCAGTTGCCTCCTGTAGGCAGCCTGAATGGGGATTGAACCTACATCCTAGGTATGTGTCAACTGGGAATTGAACCTGCAACTTTAGTGTATGGGTAGACATTCCAACTTACTAAGCCTCCAGGACAGGGCTGAAGTACGTAATATTTTGAGTTGATTTTTCTGTGTTGCCAAGGAATTGATCAAAGGTTTTTTTTTTTGGTATCTGGTTATATAATGGTTCCAACACCATTTCTTAAAAAGCTGTTTTCTCCATCAAACTGCCTATGTAACTTTGTACAAAAATAAGTTAACCATATACGTGTGAGCTAATTTTTATATATTTTGTTCCACTGACCCACTTGTCTATCTTAATGCTAATACTGCGCAGTCTTTATTACTGTAGCTTTGTCTTGAAGTCAATGTTAGTCCTACAACTTCTTCAAATTGTTTTGGTTATTACAGGCCTTTTGCATTTCCTTATGAATTTTAGAAATCAGCTTGTCAAGTTCTTTTGAAAAAGCCTGTTGGGGTTTTTATTGGAATTTTATTTAATCTATAGAACAATTTGGGAAGAACTGACATCTTAATACTTTGAGTTTTCTGACTCATGAAAATAGTACAACTATTTATAGAGGTTTAACTTCTCTCAGCACTCTTCTGTAGTTTTCACTGTACAGGTTCAGTACATTGTTAGATTTATCTCCAAGTAGTTATTTTTGGTGCCACTTTAATATATTATATAGAACTAATTGATTTTTACATATTGATTATGTATGTAACAACTCTACTAAATTCATTTATTGTAGTAGGTATAAACTAACTCATTGTTTCATGTCAGTTTGATTCTGTCATAACCTGCAGATCTCTGGGTATTTACCACTCCATTTGCCATCATCACAATCCCAGGATATGGAAATGGCAAATTCATCATTGGTTCTGCTGAACCTGTATTTCCTTTTGGTAAGATCACTTCCAAATGGGCTGTGCTTTTAATGATCATGTTTTTAGAGAGGAAAAAATATTTTATAAACATTTATTTTTAGAGGGGAAGGGGAGGGAGAGGGAGAGAAACACCAATGTGTGGTTGCCTCTTCCATGTCTCCTACTGGGGACACAGCCAGTAACCCAGGCATGTGCTCTAGACTGGGAATTGAGCAGGCGACCTTTTTGGTTCGTAGCTGGCACTGAATCTACTGAGCCACACCAGCCAGGGCTGGAGAGGAAAATATTTAATCTAACTCATCCATTGATTAGTAGCCATCAGCATTACTTTGGAGCCAAGAGAAATGTAGAATTTTAGGACTTACTCTGGACCTACTGAACCAGAATCTGCATTTTAACACGTTCCTCAGGTGATTTGTATGCATATTAAAGTTTGAGTAGCATTGCTTTATACTAATACAAAGTATCATGTAGATCCTTTACTTCTGGGCAGACCTGAAACACTAACTTTGCCTGTGGTTACAGAAAGGAGTTTCAAGCCATTCTTCTATTAGGAATATAAAGGCTATTCTGACCATTGCTAGATTGTTTCAAAAAAGAGTAGATTTATGTATGTTTGTCTTTTTAGAGCATCTATTGATCCACCACAGAATGAGAAGGGAGCTGTACATTGTGACCCTAGTAGAGATCTCAGATAAATGAATAGGGCCTTAATCACACTATCATACTCAAGAACCTGGGGGGTACTCTGTTCTTCCTGTCTCCATTACTTTATTCACTCACCTCCACCACACTCTACACCTTTTATTCCAATTGCCCCTCAGAATTCTTTCTGGTATCAGCCACAATTTTCAGTTTTCTTATTCTGATAATTCCCATTGTACCTGTTCTTTGAATTTACCAAAAATTGTTGGTTGGTCAGTCTCTTCCTTTCCCCTCATCTCTCTGGTTCCATTTTTTTTCCCCTATTACTCTAATCTTATGTCAGTATTTCCTACTTCCTTGCCTAAAAACCCAACTGCAGATCATTCTGTCAGCTTTTTACACTCCTACATTCACTGGCTTAAAGACCTAAAATTAAGAAGCAAAACTAACATTCAGAAGAACACAGAGACACATATTTTTATGAAATTAAGAAAGATTTTTTGAATTTCAAGACAAAGAGAGAATCTTAAAGGCAGCAAGGGAGAAAAAGGAAGTAACATACAAGGGAGCCCCAATAAGGCTAACAGCTGACTTCTCAAAGGAAACACTTCAAGCCAGAAGAGAATGGCAAGAAATACTTCAGGTAATGAGAACCAGAGGTCTGGAACCAAGGCTACTATATCCAGCAAGGTTCTCGATCAAGATAGAAGGCCAAATAAGAAACTTCCCTGACAAAAGAAGTCTAAAAGAATACACCTCGACCAAACCAGCTCTGCAAGAGATTCTAAAAGAACTGCTTTAAGGAAGGGAGGGAAAAGAGAGAGAGGAACACACGTACATAAAAGACAATGAATAAGTACCTATCAATAATAACCTTAAACGTAAATGGATTAAATCCTCCAATCAAAAGACATAGAATAGCTGAATGAATAAGAAATCATGACCCACATATCTGTTGTCTACAAGAGACCCACCTCAGGATAAAAGACCTACACAGGCTGAAAGTGAAGGGCTGGAAACAAATCTCCCAAGCAAATGGACAGGAAAAAAAAGCCGGGGTCTCATATCAGACAAAATAGACTTCCAAAAAAGGTCCATAAAGAGAGACCCAGAAGGTCACTTCATAATACTCAAGGGAAGAATCCATCAAGAAGACATAAATATTGTAAATATATATGCACCCAACATAGGAGCACCGAAATACATAAAGAAAATCTTAGAGGACTTCAAGAAAGACATGGACAGCAACACAACTATAGTGGGAGATTTTGACACCCCACTATCAAAAATGGACAGATCTTCTCAACAAAATATCAACAAAGATTTTGTGGCATTGAACAATAACCTTGATGAAATGGACTTTACTGATATATACAGAGCCCTCCATCCAAAAGAAGCTAAATATACATTCTTTTCAAATGTACACGGAACATTCTCAAAGATAGACCACAGGATGGGACACAAAACAAGCCTCAAGAATTTCAAGAAAACTGAAATCATACCAAGCATTTTCTCAGACCACAAGGGACTGAAGCTAGAAACCAACCCGAAGGAAAAAAGCCAAAAACACTCAAAATCATGGAGATTAACTAGCATGCTATTAAACAATGAATGGGTCAAGAATGATATTAGGGAAGAAATCAAAAGGTTTCTGGAAACAAATGAAAACGAACTCACAACAACCCAAAACTTATGGGACACAGCCAAGGCAGTCCTGAGAGGGAAGTTCATAGCGATACAGGCCTACCTAAAAACAATAGAAACATTTCAAACAAACAACCTAACCCTATGTCTACAAGAACTTGAGGAACAACAACAAAGGCAGCCCAGAGCAAGCAGAAGGAAGGAAATAACCAAGATCAGAGCAGAATTAAATGACATAGAGGCTAAAAGCACAATTCTAAGGATCAATGAATCCAAGAGCTGGTTCTTTGAAAAGATAAACAAAATTGACAAGCCTTTAAGCAGACTCATCAAGAAAAAAAAGAGAAGACCCAAATAAACACAATCAGAAATGAAAGAGGAGAGATTACAACAGATACCACAGAAATACAAAGGATTGTAAGAAATTACTACAAAGAACTGTATGCCAAGAAATTTGAAAACCTAGGTGAAATGGACAACTTTCTAGAAAAATATAATTTTCCAAAACTCAATGAAAAAAGAAGCAGAAAGTCTGAACAGACCAATAACAACAAAAGAAATTGAAGCAGTAATCAAAAAACTCCCAACACACAAAAGCCCGGGACCAGATGGTTTCACAGGAGAATTCTACAAAGCATTTAAGGAAGAGCTAACCCCTATCCTTCACAGACTATTCCAAAAAATCCCAAAAGATGGGAGTCTCCCCAACTCTTTTTATGAGGCCAACATCATCCTAATTCCAAAACCAAATAAAGACACAACAAAGAGAAAACTTCAGGCCAATATCACTGATGAACATTGACGCTAAAATCCTCAACAAAATACTGGCAAACCGCATCCAACAATACATTAAAAAGATCATACACCATGACGAAGTGGGATTCATTCCAGGGATGCAAGGATGGTTCAATATTCGCAAGTCAGTAAATGTAATACATCACATAAACAAAAGCAAAGACAAAAACCACATGATCATATCAATTGATGCTGAAAAAGCATTTGACAAGGTAAAGCACCCATTCATGATAAAAACACTCGGCAAAGTGGGAATAGAGGGAGCATTCCTCAACATAATAAAGGCCATATATGAGAGACCTGCAGCCAACATCATACTCAATGGCCAAAAATTAAAATCTTTTCCACTAAGATCAGGAACAAGACAAGGCTGTCCACTTTCACCACTTCTATTCAATATAGTACTGGAAGTTTTAGCCACAGCGATCAGACAAGAAAAAGAAATAAAAGGCATCCAAATCGGAAAGGAGGAAACAAAACTGTCACTGTTTGCAGATGACATGATAGTATGCACAGAAAATCCTATAGACTCTACCAAAAAACTGCTTAACCTAATAAATGAATTTGGCAAAACAGCGGGATATAAAGTCAATATCCAGAAATCAAAGGCATTTCTGTACACCAACAATGAAACAGCAGAAACAGAGATCAAGGAAAAAAATCCCATTTGAAATAGCAAAAAGAAAAATAAAATATCTAGGAATAAACGTAACCAAAGAGGTAAAAGACCTGTATTCAGAAAACTACACAACACTGAAGAAAGAAATCAAGAAAGACACAAACAAATGGAAACATATACCGTGTTCATGGATTGGAAGAATTAATATCATCAAAATGTCCATACTACCCAAAGCAATTTACACATTCAATGCAATTCCTATTAAAGTACCAATGGCGTATTTCACAGACATAGAACAAACTCTTCAAAAATTTATATGGAATTACAAACGACCCAGAATAGCTGCTGCAATTTTGGGAAAGAAGAGTAAAGTAGGAGGGATCACAATACCCGACACTACACTGTACTACAAGGCCACTGTAATCAAAACAGCCTGGTACTGGCATAAAAACAGGCACATAGACCAATGGAACAGAACAGAGAGCCCAGAAATAAGCCCAAGTCTCTATGGTCAATTAATATTTGACAAAGGAGGCAGCAACATAAAATGGAATAAAAATAGCCTCTTCAACAAATGGTGTTGGGAGAACTGGACGGCCACATGCAAAAAAATGAAACTTGAGCACCATCTTACACCATATACAAAAATAAATTCAAGGTGGATAAAAGACTTAAATATAAAACATGACACCATTAAAGTCCTAGGGAGAACGTAGGTAGGAAAATCTCAGATATTTCATGAAGAAACTTTTTTACTGACTTGTCCCCTACAGGAAGGGACATAAAGGAAAGAATAAACAAATGGGACCTCATCAAAATTAAAAGCTTCTGCACAGCTAAAGAAAACAGTATCAAAATTAAAAGAGAACCAACTGTATGGGAAAACGTATTTGCCAATGATATCTCAGACAAGGGTTTAATCTCCAAAATATATAAAGAACTTACAAGACTGCACTCTAAGAAGACAAGGAATCCAATTAAAAAGTGGGCAAAGGACTTGAACAGACACTTCTCCAAGGAGGACATACAGAAAATCCAAAGACACATGAAACGATGCTCAGTATTGCTAGCTATCAGAGAGATGCAAATTAAAACCACAATGAGATACCACTTCACACCTGTCAGAATGGTCATCATAAACAAAGCAACAAACAAGTGTTGGAGAGGTTGTGGAGAAAAGGGGACACTAGTGCACTGCTGGTGGGACTGCAGACTGGTACAACCACTATGGAAAGCAGTATGGAACTTCCTCAGAAAACTAAAAATGGATCTGCCTTTTGACCCTGCAATTCCACTGCTGGGACTCTATCCTAAGAATACTAAAACACCAATTCAAAAGAACCTATGCATCCCAATGTTCATAGCAGCACAATTTACAATAGCTAGACGCTGGAAGCAACCAAGATGCCCATCAGTAAATGAATAGATCAAAAAACTATGGTACATTTACACTATGCAGCAGAAAGAAAGAAGGAGCTCCTACCCTTTGCAATAGCATGGAGCTGGAAAACATTATGCTTAGTGAAACAAGCCAGGAAGTGAAAGACAAATACCATATGATCTCACCTTTAACAGGAACCTAAATAACAAAACAAAGACACAAGCAAAATATAACCAAAGACACTGAAATAGAGGACAGGCTGACGGTGACCGGAGGGGAGAGAAGAGGGAATTTAAGTGGACAGTGGGAAGGGTTCACAGGAACAAACTTAAAGGACACATGGTCATAGACTAAGGGGAGGGTGGTAATGGGAGGGAAGTGGGGAGGGTGGGAGGGGGGACTGGATTGGGAGTAAAAAGGAGAAAACTGTGTTTGAACAATGAGTAAAATAAAAAAAGATTTTTTTGAGACAAAAAAAGCACAACCAACCATGAAGATGAACAGGAAGTACAGAATAAGAGAAATCTAAGTGGCCAATAAACAGAGAGAGAGAGAGAGAGAGAGAGAGAGAGGTCAGCAACCTCAATAGCAACCAGAGAAATACAAATTTAAAAACATCAAAAGACTATTTCACGCCCAGATGATTAGCAACAGTGCAATAACATCAAGTACTGGCAAGGATATGGGGCAACAGGGACTCATGTCTTGTTGGTGGGAGAGTGAACTGGTATCAGCACTTTATTGAACAATTTTGTAATACCCAAATTACAAGTGAAATGTATCTTCCATTCCAATAGTTGTACTTCCAGTGATGTCCTAGAGAAATCTTCACACATTTCTCAAAAATGTTTATTTCAGTGCTATTTGTAATAGTGAAAGGTGAGAAAACTCTATGTTTCAGTAAGGAAAAGGGTGTAGCGGTGTTTTTTTCGTTTAAAAGACAAAACCAAAGCAAATCTGACACAAAAAGACCCCAAATGTTATTTGTTCAACCTTATGGTAAGACTTTATACTTACCTATCTGAAATACTACATAAATTTAAAAATTAATTGTAACACTAAGTACATAACAAGCAATATTGTCTTTAAACATTTATAGGTTAGTAATCTTACATATCGTTATCCAATTGACATCAATTCACAAAGATATTACTAATGATGCTGTTTATAAACAATTCTTTATAATCTGTCACCTAGTAAGTTCAAAGCTTTTATTGCTTTGTTCTGTGCTGAAAATTATCCTGAAATTGCTTAATCCTGTAATGTTGACTCAAAATGAGAGAGCGAAAGGCGACAAAATGGACTCTGTTCTAGACCTACTGTAATCTCAATGGTAGTTAACTTAAAAATTTTTTTAAATTTACTTTTAGAGAGAGGGGAAGAGAGGAAGGAAGGGCAGTAGAGAAACACTGATGTGTCCCAACCAGGGACTGAACCTGTAATTTAGGTGTGTGCCCTGACCAGATTGAACAAGAGACTTTCATGGTGCACGAGACAATGCCCAACTGAGCCACACCAGTCAGGGCTAGTTTAACTTTTAACCTCATGAACTTTATGTGTATCTATCACAAACAGAAAAATACCAAAATAAACACCAAAATATCCCAGACTCTTTGGGGAATATAAATGGAGACCCATGTAATTCTTAAGCTTATTTTGCCTTTCTGTCCAAGACTACTACTACCCTTCCCCTGTCCAGCCCAATGGACTCCAGGTTAAGAGCCTGTATACTAGATGCTATCAACTTACTAATCCTACTCAACACTTATAAGCAACCTGCTATATGCTCAAAACAGTTTCTAGGGATTTTATGTTTATTAACTCACTTCATCTTCAAATACTCTTAGGTTAGCAATATTCTTATTCCCATTTTTAAAAAAGATTTTATTTTTAGACAGAGGGGAAGGGAGGGAGAAAGAGAGGGACATAAACATCAATGTGTGGTTGCCTCTGGTGCACCCCCCCACCCAGAACCCGGCCTACACTCCAGGCATGTGCCCTGACTAGGAATCAAACCTGCAACCCTTTGGTTCACAGGCTGGCGCTCAATCCACTAAGCCACACCACCCAGGGCCTTTTTCCCATTTTTGAAATGAGCAAATTGAGGCACACAGAAGGTAAGTAATTTGCCCTAAGTTAATTAGATAGAACATGGTGAAGCCAAGATTAAATTTCAGTTTTGCTCCCTAGTACACACAATCAAGAAGTTCTGTGCCTAACTGAATGAACAGTCAATGAGAAAAGGCTTATAAAGAAAACTTAACCTGAAAGTTATAAACATACATGTTTAAGATGAGATTAAAAGAAAAAGGATACAACCAGGGTCTCCAAAGTACTTTTTGTCTCTTTATTCCTTGCTAAATATTTTTATACTTGATCTTAGCCAAAAGGCCAAGAAGCGATCCTTGCTAAGTATTTTTAAAAACTAGTGTGATATTCTATTTCTTGCTTTGGAAATTAATCCCATTTTGCATTGCTCATACCTTTAAGATGAAAGTTTCTTTGTAATATAACAATCAGTGCACTCTTTCTTTTAACTTCTTTATTAAGTTGGTTGCATAAAAGATATATACTCATACTGACAATTCTTGTCATGAATAAAATCAACAAAAATAAGGCAATAGCAAGATGTGCTTCACAAATAAACAATCAAGTGGTCAGAATAGGAAATCTGGCCCTGTACAACAAAAAGATTAAGAAGCAGAATGTGAATAAGCCCTGAATTCAGAATATACCTAAAGACACGAAAAGCACAAACTATGAAGATGAGCAGGTATAGGATAAACCTAAGTAGCCAATAAATACAAAGAAAAATCACCAACCTCAACAGCGATTAGATTAAAAAATATCAAAGGTTCTTGTTTATGATGCACAATTCCTTAATCATCCATTTGAGAAATCAGAATGAACATTAAGAAACATGAAATCTGAGTTGCATTTATTTTCACAATATCAATGCTAAATTCAAAATAGCAACTTCATTGAAACTAAGTGTCAAAATGTTCCAAAAGTAAAAGGCAATCTTAATTTTTTAAACTTATGAGTAGGGTCTGCAAAAAGAAGTGGGTTATTTTACCCTGCTTTCAAGGAGAACAGGTCTCATCCTGCACTTAAGTGGTATGAGTAACCAAGGACAGCAAACAAACATCACTAAGAATAATGCCCGTACATATCAAAGTATCTTGTTGAACCATGTTATTTCTTCTTATAAAGCAAGTCTATTATATTAAACATGCAGCATAATGGAAGCTTACATCTCATGTGACAGAATTACTAAATTAACTATAAATCTATTAGAAATTTTCAACCCCCACTCCCAAAACACTTTAGCATACCTATAAAGTACTGAAGGTCACTTAGAAAAACAGAAGTAAAATACATACACAGTCTCTGCAATTAAAAGCTTTCATAACACATAAACAATGTTCAGATATAAATTCTGAAATTCTGAACTAAATGTTTATTTCTAAATATGATTTATGTAATCAAGAGTTTCTTAACCAGATAGGTCATAGCTATATGATCTATACAAACTGACAGTAGTGTATATTCCAAATAGAGATTTTCTTCCTATTATAATATGATAATATAACTCTTTTCTGAATGAACATATACTTCAAGGCTTAAGGTGTAAACAACCTAGTGAAGAAATTAATGTTCATTTAAAAATGTATCACTTCATAATAGGCCCCTGAATTTTCAAATTTACAGGTGAGAATACATTTACATCTTAAATTTCTAGGAAAGGCACAGGCTTTATGTAAAAAAAGCAGCAAAATTTTAAACCCACCAATTTATTGAAAAAGTCATTACTTTTATTAGAAACAAATAATGTGTCTCAAGATGTTGGCAACAGGTCATAGTATAGATGTACATTTCATACAGTGTACTTCTCCCTGTAATTATATTCCGGAAGGAGGTGGAATACCTCCTTGGTTGTGGGAAGCAGAAGTATTTGATGGACTGTGTAAGCTTGTCTCCTTGTACACAAACCATGCATTTCCTCCCCAAAGTATCATATTCAGAAAGCCGAAAATCTAAGAAAGAGAACAATAAACATTAAGGTCTAATATCTTCTTAAAAATCATAGCCATCTTAGTTTTCCTTTAAATATTTAACATTTCCAGGCATTATGCCATTACTTCATTTAAAGTTTAAACTACATATGAAGTGGAATAAAAAGGGAAGACTTTACATTTCAATATCAAATTCAGATATATAATGACTTATTCCTAATGAAATAAAGCTAAATCTCTAAATCTGTAACATATAAAACCATGACTAGTGGTTTTATATTTCCTATTTCCCCACTTTACCCACCTATTACCTACCATCCTTTCTACTCCAACAACTGCAGCCAGAAGAGAAAAGGAGTCAGAAGAACTTTATTTCACATCTCACATTAGTCAACCTAAAAGAAATTAGTCCTCCCAGCTATAAATCTGACAAGATGCAAGTCTCAGAGATGAATAAACTGAAGCTACCTTATTTTCACAGTTTTTTCTAAATATAAGAAATGTAATATATTCTTATATTTATTTTAAAAAAATGAAGAGTGGGATAAGAAGCTTTAAACTATTATCTAGCTGGCCTTCTGAAGACCAAATGTTTTATTATCTCTTTGCATATTTGTATACAGAAAATTTCTGTAATTGTCCATCTCAGATATTATCAATAAATTTTTAAAAAGTGACTTTTCAATTACAAAGTTATAAAGCAAAAATTTGGCTAAATTGGTTTATAAGGCAGTGCTGATTTTACCCAAGACTTTCTGGAAAAGACATGAGACCTCCCTAAATATAATATAGTCTCTCCTTTAAATATTATATTTAATAATATATTTATCTGTGTTTTGGTAGAATAGAGGACTAAAGAATATATACATTTTTATAGAACTAACTTTTTAGGTCATTTAGGAAACCATAAAAATATTACTTTCATAGACTCAGAGCGAGTCCAATTAGAGAACGAGCTCTCAAGTCAGATGTGGTTCAAACCTTGGCTTGCCAACTTACTAGTTGTGTCTGCTTGGATGAAGTAATATGAGCTACATTTGTTTCCCAGCTGTAAAAATGAAGACAATAACACCACCTCCCACATTCCTCTTAGGACTGCTAGATAATTTAACATACGAGTCTAATGTTCTTAGTGTAATACCAGCATAGAGTACCTTTCAGGTAAAAGTATTATCTAGTCAATTTCAACGAAAAGAAAGACTCAATTATGATCTTATTCAAACCTGTTTCCTAATTTTAAAAGACTTTTCTTCATTGTTACGAAGACTATATAGTGACCAGGATTCTGACTGCTTAGTAAAAATAAAACCCAACACACCCAGAAATCATTAAAAGCTGTTATTTTCTTAAATTACTAGTAAGGTTTTTCAAATAAGTAAAATAAAATATTTTATAAATACTGCATACATACCACAGATACATTTAGGGATCCCATGCTAGTCACAGAGCCAAAATAACACGTCACTTTTTGACAGGGTTTGAGTTCCTGGACAATATTGTGACCAGTAGCTATTTTAATATCTGTAAGAGCTTTAGCCCAGGCTGAAGTGCTCACCAGCCACAAGAAAGTGGCAACAAGAGTAACAACAAAGTCCTAAAGTAAAAAGAAGTGTGAATTAATAATGAACAGTTAATTTAAAAATACTAAATCTAAATCTATAACGAAGGAAATGAAGTTACATTGAATCCCATGGTACTGAGAAATGGTCTTCATGATATACTTTATAGAAAAGGGCATAGTCAACATCATAAACATTGCTGTGTATTATCACTAGCTGAATCCTGAGCTGCAACATTAAATAAGACTCAATCATCGCTTTAGGAGTAAAAGATATTTACATTAGAAATCAAGGTTTCACATAGCCCTTACACAACCATACATGAACCACTCACTCCCATGCTCATACTTTAGGACCCTGCCATCACCAATAACTGTCCCTCACGTAATCTCTACTTCAGTAACCTCACTCCTCTTTCCCACTCCCTCCCTCTGGCACCCCAACCTCACAAGTACCTCTTGACCCCATCAAGACCTACAATCTGATCTTACCACTTATTCACTGTCTCTCAACTTCACATAAGCTCTCATTTCTCTCTTTAACTTATATTCTATTCTAAGGTCCTCCCTTACATCCCTTGCATATACTCTTTGCTCCCTTACCTTTCTCCTGCTTTTTCAGATTGTTCTGGCAAAACTAACTTCAGTTAAATTTAATTCTCTGTGATACATACAATGAAATGGTGAAAAGCACATATCCAGAAGGCTTGTCTGTTTGAATTCATGACCACAAAATTTTAAGAATGCTCATTATAATAAGAAAAGAACAAGAAAGAAATCTCTCTGAAAATACCTTACCCTAGTAATTTTCTACTGAAGTCTTTGCTACTTCTTACATTTCTAAAAATAAGACCGAAGCTTTTTAACATTTTGGATAGTTTTTAATTTTACTAACATGAACAAAGAAAAAAGTTATTTTTAATCTATTCTGTTGGAAAACTAGAATTTTGTCAACTAGTATTGTTACAAAGATCTAAAAGCCACTTTTTAAAATATGCATTTGTTATAAAGTATACGTTCCACCTTGTTTGGTCTTCCTTTAATGATCAAAGTGGGAATAATGTAAAATTTTTATCTTTTAATATTTCTACACTCAAGGCTATGAGTTTGTATACAACTGCAGCAAAACACTCTCCAAGCTCAGGAATGGGTTCTAGAGCTTATTGCAGAAGTGTTTTGTTCTTAAAATGAGTCTGATTAGTTTTTAACTACTTTTGCCAGCCAGCTCTTAGTTATTTATTTAGGATAAACACCAATGACCACTTATGAGATATAGAAACTGTGTTACATATATAGCTTGTCTACCTGGCCAAGACATTGAATAAAAATCTTGTGGTTAGACAACCAAAAACAATATGATTAATTACAAACATGGAAGGTATTTGCATTTTGCATTTGAACTCTCCACTGTTACTGGACTTCTTAAAAATGCAGATCAAAAAGAGAAGGACAGCCTGGCTGGCGTAGCTCAGTGGATTGAGCGCGGGCTGGGAACCAAAGTGTCCCAGGTTCGATTCCCAGCCAGGGTACATTCCTGGGTTGCAGGCCAGAACCCCCAGCAACCGCACATTGATGTTTCTCTCTCTCTCTCTCTATCTATCTCCCTTCCCTTGCCTCTCTTAAAAAATAAATAAATAAATAAATAAAATCTTAAAAAAAAAAAAAGAGAAGGACAGAAACACTACAGCTTAAATTTTTGCAACAAGGAAATCCTTTCCTTTTTGCTACTGTACTTTTGCGGCAGGTAGACACTGCCTTAAACACTTGCTAGAAATACAATGACTTTTGGAGAATTGATAAATAATGTATATGAGGTTACTATATGTTAAAAACGGTATCTCTGAACTAAAGTCCACAGCTTTGACTAATATATATCAAATCATCTTGATTTTCAGGTTTCTTCCTTCCAAATTCGTAATTTAAAATATGCCTTTTTTTTCCCCATCATGATTCTTCTCTTTAAACCTACTTTGCTGATGGCTTAAGGCATGACATTCTCAGACTTCAAAAACTTTTCTCAAAATGATGCACAAAGTAACCCTAGGGTGGGTGGGGGGGGCGGGAATGTGGGGCTCTGAAGATAGCCTTTGTCCTACTTATAACTCTAGTTAAGATGCATTCCTGGAGTTCCGCAGTTTACAATCTGCAGCTGCCTGTGGCAGCCCTGCTCCACCAATAACCAAGGATATGATTAATAAGTGAGTTTTAGGATTTGAGACAACTTATCTTCGTTTGATTTTGTTTTACTGTATTTCTGATTCTCATATGGCCTAGAGCCCTTAAGCCCCTGCTACTTAACACAGAAAAGTACTATATTTACTTAAAAAGGGAACTAAAGTTGATTTAAAATATCATAATTGAAAAGGTCTTAGAAACACCTTAGCAGAAGATTGAGAACTCTGCTAAAAACGTATATCCTCATTAACAAACAGTACTTTAAAATAAATGTCATATTTAGCTATATTTAAAAATTTGGGTATCTCAAGAAAACTTTTTACATTTATATGTTTAAATTAAAATGAGAATTCAAAATTTAATTTAGAAGCTGTAAATTTTAATTTAACTTAAAATTTGTTGAGATAATGACACAAGGCAAGAAATGTCTTCATTTAGAATTTAAGTTATAAAGAATTTTAACAAAATACCTGATCATCATAGTTTCTTTTTAGATAAGGCTTTAAAGTCCAGAAGTTAGAGATTCCTAATATATAATTTTTGTTGATTAAGCATTGCAAATAGGTAATGCCTAATTTTTTTGAAAGGCACTTAACAACCAAGAGATATTTTATGAAAGCATTAGGTTTAAGAATCTCTTCTCAGACATAAGAAATAAAATAAATATGGATGAAAAAAGATTGTTTAACTCCTTACTTACCATTTGTACTCTTATGATCCAGGCAGCAAAAATTAAAAAATAAGTAAATAAATAAAACCTGTTATCTTGTTTGATAATTTGCTTCATAAATAACTAGAGATGACCAGTAACACCTCTGTTCTCCTTTCAAGTCAGTAACCCTAAAACTGCCTTTGTACTTATTTTCCTGTAGTGGAGGTCAGGCTTAAACCCATAGATTACTTCTCAATAATAATCCTCAACCAATAATCCAGGGAAGATTCTACCAACTAAATATTAGAGATTATTTGAAGCCAAGAAAGGTGCTAGGACTTCAAATCCAAATCCTTGTTGCCATCTAAAGTCTCCAAATTAGCTCATGAATGCCACTAATGACAAATTCTATAATTCTTATAGAATTATTTGGATCAGGTTTTCAATTAAGAAATTTAGACCAGGAGTCAGCAAACTTTTCCTGAAAAAATGCCAGACAGTGAATACTTTTGAGCTGTATTACAACTACCTAACTTTGCCACTGTAGCATGAAAGCAATCATAGACAGTATGTAAATGATGGAATGTGGCTGTGTTCCAAAAAAAAAAACATTAAAAAAAAAAAAAGCAAAAACATTAGGACCTTGTTGGATAGCTCAGTTGCTTAGAGCATCTTCCCAATATGTCAAGGCTGCAAATTCAGTCCCCAGTCAGGATACACACAAGAATCAACCAATGAATACATAAATAAGTGGAACAAGAAATCGATGTCTCTCCCCGCCCCACCCCCTTCTAAAATCAATAAATAAAATATTAAAACAATAACAAAAATGAATTAGATTTGACTTGTGGGCAGTAGTCTGCTGAATTCCTAACTATTAACCTCAATAAGACATTGTAGAGGCATAATGTGGGTCTTTGAGAAGAGAGAAAAAAAGTAGAATTAGTAACACAGTTATGAGACTACTAGTATGGATAGCAATTCTACTTATTTTCTCTGCTGCTTACAACTTAGTATGCTCTATCACATATTTGAATTTTCCCCAAGTGAAAACCATCTAGTCTCCAAATTAGCTCATGAATGCCACTAATGCTGAATTCTATAATTCTTAGAGAATTATCTGGATCACATTTTAAATTAAGAAATTTAGACCAGAAGTACAGAAAAAGCACTGCAAACATACTAAAAAAAAATTGACTTAAACATGACAATAGGAGAAAGCTGAGGGCAAATAGGTCAAAATATGTTGAACTAGTTTATGCCAAGAATTTTTATTTCCAGCGTACGGACATCTGAATTTACTTCAAGTATAATGTATATTTATCTTATACAAATTACTTTTGTATAAAGAGAAAGTAATTACTTACAATCATAGGAAGTTTTCGATTATCCCGATACATGTTTATGTAACCAACATAGACCAGAAGAGCAGCAATGCAGTACAGGAAAATAAAGACTGCGAACGTAACATAGAACTGTGCAGAAGAAGAGTAATCTCCAAGAAGGACATAATTTTTCCAATCTATATCACACACATTTACCCTTGAAGGTGCCTGAAATGATGCTTGATTCAACCTATTAAAAAGGTTCAAATAAGTTTATGAATTACCTGGACTTTCCCAACACAGATAGAAATATGCAGACACAGTATTGAAATGATATTTCAAAAAGTACTCCCCTAATACAGGGTGGGGCAAAGGGAGGTCTCCAGTTGTTTTCATGGAAAATAATACAATAATTAATAAACAACAATACAAGAATAAACTGTGTTTCATGTACTCACAACTGTAAACCTACTTTTGTCCCACCCTGTGTATCAAAAACATTTTCCTTTTGAAAAAAAATTAAAATATTTAAGTAAATTGAAATGTTCATAAATCATACATAAATTATAAATTATACCTGGTAATTGATTTGTGATAGGTTGAATACAGACAGAATTTAAATACTTATACAAACCCAGATGCTATCTTCCTGCAATAAAATTTTAGCAGATTAAGAGGGCTAATACAAAATAATTTACAATTTGAGACATGATATTCTAGAAGACAGTGTCTATATGACTAGCCAATGAGTCATGAGAGCCAATTATAATAATTCACATTTTAACCCTGGATTTAATTACTCACTAACTTCACACTGTCTTTTCATTTTCCCTATCTATAAATCACAAGAGCACTTATTGCTAAAGATGCAGTAACAGTTCCTTGTATAGGAAGTTTATAAGAGAAGGGTTGGGAAATGGAGAGGCAATAATACTAAGCATTTACTAACATATCTTTAATGTAAGATTTCATTTAATCATCAAAAAAACCTTAAAAGGTAATTTTCAATATATTGGACAGAAAAATTGAGTCCTAGAAGGTCCAGGAAGTAGTTTGTAAGTGAAGGAAGCTTTATACCCTGGCTTAATTAAACACAGGACATAATCAATAAACTGTTCAATGAATACTAAAGTCAAACAGAAGAATTCACAAAAACACAATATTCAGTTTAATTTGAGAGTAAGAAAATAAAGTTTTATGCTAGTAAAAGAAGCAAAAGAAGTCACTTCACATAAATAAATCTATGTCCTAAAACTACATCAAGAACACTATTATTTGGGAGTGGCAAACACATGAGAAATCTGGAGTTTTTGTAAGCTGTGTTTGCTTTCACATCATGGTTTTTCACACTATGGAGATAGGGCAGTTTCTGTTTCGTTTTTTCACTTCTAGTCTGCTGTGGAATGATAGAATAAAAACTTCAAATAATAGTTTCTAAATGCTTACTCCTGTTTTCTATACTTATTTCACCATAGACCAGGAAAATAGTTTACAGACAGGCACTGGTCTATGTACCACAGAGTTTGAGTAGCAATGATCACTATTTACAAATGAGAATGCAATTTAAAACTTTCTATCCCCAAGATTAATTGCTGGAAATCTTAATGAGTCAATATGAATGTAAAGAGTTGTTAAACCATACAAACAAACAAACAACTCACCTGAATGGATAAGCAAAAGTAGCTGTAACTGTTTTATTCTCAGGATCTTTAGGACATTTCACTAGAATTTCTGTTTTGCCCTTATAACCTCCACAGGTGGCAAAAGCAAAGATAGCAGAAATCTAATCAAAGTAAGACAAATGAAAGGGGGGGGGGGAGAAGAAGCATTATTAC
Organism: Phyllostomus hastatus; assembly: GCF_019186645.2. Classification (NCBI taxonomy): domain Eukaryota; kingdom Metazoa; phylum Chordata; class Mammalia; order Chiroptera; family Phyllostomidae; genus Phyllostomus; species Phyllostomus hastatus. Next base: position 48,010,710 of record NW_025334041.1, read on the forward strand.
ACCCAAAACATGGGTCATTAAAACTTAAATTATTATTAAAAACTGGCTCACTAACATTATAGAATACATATTACAGAAAATACAGAAATTCTTAATATAAATGCAAAGGTAGATGGTAAAAATATTTAAAAATTTACTTGCAACTCTCAACAAATGTGATTTTATCATCCCCTGAATTAATATAGAAATTAGTATACCAGCCCACATAAAAATTCATTTGCTCCCACACCACATGTACCTACTAAATATTAGTATAAAATTCAGAGGAAGTCTTATTAGTATCAAAATCAAAATGAATAAATTGGAGATATTTTTATTTATAATAAAAAGGCAGCTATAAAACCAAGAGACTGTATGCCAAAAAGGGATGCTATTTCATGAGCATATGAGGTCTCATTGTGGGTATCCCATATCTCAAAAAGCAGCTGGAGATTTGTTTCTGTAATCATGACACACACACACACACACACACACACACACACACACACACACACACACAAGTAATGATGCTCTCTCAAATGCCATCCATAACATAAAAAAATTGAAAGCATTCTAAATGTTGACAGGGAACCAGATAAATTATAATTCACTCATACAATGAAACATTGTAGTCATTAACATGTTAGCAAATAGCTAAAGATACAGAAAAATGTTCATTACATATAAAGTTTGTTTAAACAATGCATTGTGTGTGTCCACATCTCTGCATTTACACGCAACAAAAACTAGAAAGGTTATGTATCAAAATTTTAACAGTGGTAACTTCTGAACAGAAGCTAAAAGATAATTCCTTTTTCTATTGTATCTTCTAAATTTTCTACAAAACAAAAAACAAAACACACCACAAGAAACCCAGATATGATATAGTGACCAAGATATCAATCTTTCAGCAAATGCTGATGGTTCTATTTGAAAATATACTTGGGCTCCAGCTGGGTGGCTCAGTTGGTTGGAGTATCATCATGTACACCAAAAGGTTGTGAACTCGATTCCTGGTCAGGGCACATACCTAGGTTGCAGGTTTGATTATGGGTTGGGGTGCCTATGCGAGGCAACTGATCAATGCTTTTCTCTCCCCCACCCTCTCTAATATCAGTAAAACATATCTTTGGGTGAGGGTTTTTAAAAAAAGTTCTTATTTATTTTTAGAAGGAGGGGAAGGGAGGGAGAAAGGGGGAGGAAAACATCAATGTGAGAGAAACATCAATCAGCTGCCTCTAGTACATGCCCCAACTAGGGGCTAAACCTGCAACCCAGGCATGCGCCCTGACCGGGAATCAAACCAATTACCTGTCACTTTGCAGGACAGACATCCAACCAACTGAGCCATACCAGTCAGGGCTCCTTGGGTGAGGATTAAAAACAAAAACAAACAAAACCAAATATATATATATATGGAATCAGATCACTTCTTACCACCACCATCACAACATCCTGTTCTCAACCACTATTGCCTCTTGCCTAAATTATACATTAAAAGCCTTCTAAATTGATCCTGCTTCTGTTCTTGCCACTGCTTCCGTCTATTATCAATATATCAGCCAGAGTAATTTTTTAAAATATAAGACACAAAATCTTACCCTCTGCTCAAAACTCTCCAATACCTTCTGAGTTGTCTCTGAATAAAAAACAAAGTTCAAAAATCGTCTACAAGACCCATTCCTCCCTTAATATTTCTGACCTTGTGTTGCTACCTTTCCCCTGCCAAACCTCTTTATATAAAATGGTCTTCTTACTATTCCTTAAAGATGTAGGATAAACTCTTCCTCCAGAGCCTTTGTAATGGCTATTCTCTCTGTCTGGAGCCCACCCTTACCTGTTGCCAAATGCAGTCAGAAAATATTACATGGAAAATTCCATAAATAAACAATTCATACCTTTTAAATTACATGCCATTCTAAGTACTGTGATGAAATCTCGTGCCATCACACTCTGCCTGGGATGTGCATAATTCTCTCTGTTCAGGGTATCCTCACTGTATCTGCTACCTATCCATGGGTCACCTATTAGCCTAACTGGTTTTCAGATTCTGGTATTACAGTAAGACAGTGTTCAAGTAACACTTATTTTAGTTAACAATGGCCCCAAAGCTCAAGAGTGGTGATGCTGGCAATCTGAATGTTGAAAAGAATCCTTAAAGTACTTGTAACACATGGTCAGAAGATCAATAGCCTCAGATTACACATCACAATGACTACGTCTTTCACCTCACTTCATTTCTCACCTCATTTCATTTCTCACATATACAGTGCGTCTCACATCATTACAAGAAAATGGTGAGTACAGTCCAATAATACATTTTGAGAGAGACCACATTCACATAACTTTCATTATAGCATATTGTTGTAACTGTTCTATAGTTGTTAATCTCTTACTATGCCTAACTTATAAATTAAACCTTATCAAAGGTAAGTATGTATAAGAAAAAAATACCTTATCTGTGCCTAATTTATAAATTAAACCTTATTATAGATATGTACATATAAGAAAACATACCATATGTAAGGTTTGATGCTATCCATGCTTTCAGGCATCCATCCACTGGGGGTCTTTGACCATATTCCTGGCAGATAAGGGGGGACTACAGTACATGGTTCACTTCCTACTTCACAGCTCACTCTTACGATATGACCTTGTCAGAGAGGCCTTTTCCTAACCACACTTTATTAAATAAATGTCCCCAACTCCATACTGCCTATTACTTTTATGCTGCTCTATTTTTCCTTCATTGTAACTACCACTGCCTGAAAGTACTTAAAATTATTTGTCTGTTTTTCCTCTTTGAATTTGTAAATTCAAAGAGGGCAGGGACTTTGCTTTGCTCAAGGTCACAGATGTCCAGCAAATTCATTCAGTGCAGATCTGATATCAAAGCCTATTCTGTTAAACAGAGGTATAATGCCTTCCATGGGTCCAGGGCCTTGAATCCAGCCATAATCATGTTATATACCTATCAAGGGATTCCCACCCCCCTCAAGAAGAAGAAATATAAGAAATGGAATCTGGTTATAGATATAAACAGTCTGAGGTAATGTCCAGCACACAGTTGGGAGTCTTCAGTTAAAAGTTACTAGGTAAAGATAGAAGAATGATTACTCTCTGGGCGTAACTGAGCATACATACACAGAGTGAAAACAGAAGGTCAGGAAATAAGTCAGGGGCATGTGCTCACACTTAGGATTAGAAAAAAAAAGAAACATACAAATTAAACCAATGGAACAGGAGAGGTCAGAAACAGACTTGTGTGCATGGACAAATTATATCTAACAGAGCTGGCACTGCAGACAGATCACTGAGGAAAGGAGTGCAGGACTTTGACTGCAACCTCATGGGAGACGCTGAGCCAGAACCACTCAACTAAGCTGCTCCTATATTACTGACCCACAGAAATGGTGAGATAAATGTCTATTATTTTAAATGCTAAGTGTGAGGTAATTTGCTATGTAGCAATAGATATTTAACGCAAAGAAGGACTGTTCAATAAATGATCCCGATGGACTAGATACTTAAATGTAAAGTCTTTAAAATTTTTAAAGACAATATAAAATATCTGTGACCACAGAGAAGGAAAGAATCTCTTAAGATTAAACAAAAGAAAACAAAACATTATGGTTAAAGTTTGATAAACCCAATTACAGAAAGCATTTTTTTTTTTACATCAAAAGTCAGCTTTTGAACGTAAAACAAGTTACAAACTAGGTAAAGGTATTTGCAATAATGTCACAACAGATTAGTGTCTACTTAGATCTAAAAGAAATTTGCTCATGTGTACTACAGCACATGCCTAAGAATGTTTATGTGACATTGTTTATAATATCAAAATATGGGGAAAGGGGAAGCAATAGGAAAATGAATAAAATATGGTAGTATACACTTCCAATGGGAAGTTATATAGCAACAAAGATATATGAACTACAGCTGCTCACTTCAACATAGATGAATCATAGAAACCAAATGCTCAGGGAAAAATGTTACAGACAACAGAGTATGATGCCACTCTTTTAAAAGCTCTGTTTACTTGTCCTCATCACTCCCACCACTATTTTTGTTCAGGCCCTCATCATTTTTCACTGGGACTAACCCAAAAGACTCCTCCTCTCATTTCTCATCTCATTCTTATTACCATTCATCTTCTATAGTGTGTGCTCAAAAGCTGCAGTGTCTCTAGTAAGGTCGTCACAAGCTACATGTGGCTATAAACAGTCTGAATTGAGATGGCTGTAAATGTAAAATATACAATGGATTACACAGATTTAGCATACAAAAAGTAAAACACCTCAATGATATTTGTTTATACTGATTAGTTATTGAAACAATATTTTGGATATACTGGGTTTAGTAAAATATATAATTAAAATTAATCTCACCTGTTTCTTTTCACTTTTTTAGTGTGAATAGTAGAACACTTAAAATACTACGTAGCTTGCATTTGTAGTTTGCATTGTGTCTCTATTGGGCAGAGCTCCTTTAGTGATGTCATACTGATCTGAAGTAAAAATGTAGTCATGCCATCCCCCTGTTTAAAGGGATTTCCTCAGTGACTTTCCAGACCTAATTTAAGAAAAGGAAAAGAAAAGCCCCAACTTCTTGATTTGGTATAAGAAGTATGGCTGAGGTAGCCTCAACTCTATCTTTCCAGATTTATGTACACTATACTCCCTGGCAGGTACTGTACACTGTCACACTGTACTACTTATTATTCCTGAAACACACAATGTGTTTATGTCTTGGGTGTATATGTTTCTTCTGTCAGGAACTGTCCCACCCGCTTTCTCTACCTGGCTTATCCTTTAAGATGCTACCCAATTTCGTGTGGTAGAACTATTTGTCTTTTTGGCCTGCCATAGACTTGGGTCATTCATTCTACCATAAGCATTTCTCTAGTGTATCTTGCTTTGTAAAAGAAAAACCAACTCCAACACAAAAAGAACACAAACTAGTCTCCCACTTAATACAAAAATCAGTAACTAAATGACATACTGTACTACAGCTTTTTTTTTTTTCTCGAACTATCTTTATTTTTCTCTTGACAGACTGTCTTATCTTTGCACTTGGTCTTACACAGGATTTTTGGTGCCTCCCTGGCAGAACGCCTGGCACATGTAAAATGCACATTAAAAAACTGTTTAATTAAAGAAAAAGATCAACTTCCAATGATCTACAAATAAAATCATATTTTAAGTCTTATGTAACCATCATTTTGAAGGTGCCTCTTTGTTAGGAGGACAGATGTCACATTTGAATTCAGGTTTTTATCTTATGGAAAAAAAGGACGAGGTACACACTTTTTACTATATGGAGGACAAAACAACCTGAGGGTAAATTATCCAACTATCTAACCTCTCCCATTCTATTTTTATTTAGATTTGAAGAGCTATACTGGGTGAAACTTGGCCTGCAAAATATATTTATGTAATCTTTCCAGTATTCGTAAGAAATGTGAATTTGTTGTCATTATTTTAATATCAGCACACTGTACAGAAAAAAATGGATATCCTGCTTTTCCTGGCTGTAGGGAAACTTAAGACATGGCAACATCAGACTCACAGTCCAATAAAGCAAGTCAGGTCATGTGCTCCCCAGATTATCACACCCTTCTCTAGTGTCTCAATAATTGTCAAGATGTATGTTGGGGTTTACATGGAATCAATTAACTTATACTGTTGTTTTCTGTCTGAGCAGCTTGTTTCACTCATTTGTATGCTTCATGAGGGTGGTTCTTATGAGCACTTCAGTGTCTACTAATCTAAAATGAAGAGCAATGCTATGCTAATTTGTATATCTTTGCCACCTACGAAATTCATTTTCCATCTGGCTCTATCCCATGAAGACTAAAACTGCTGACATGAAATTAATTCTTCCTGTACAGAACAGTAAGAATCCAGGACAAGATGACAACAAACTTCTCTTCAGGTCAAAAAGGTTCTATATTCATTATGACAGCCTCAAGTCATCAGAGAAACAATTCTACTTACCTCTCTGCCCAGTAAACCTATACCAGCAACATGACAGTTCTCTCACTAATTTAGAGATCTGTAACTTCGGAGTTAATATTATAGCCTGATTCTCTAGAAGACTACTCTCCAAAAGACTACAGTACTAAGTGGTGTACAAGAAGAAAATATTTGACCTACTTATGTCTACTTTTAGATTTACACAAGGAATTAAAGTTTTATTAATATATCACTGAAACCCATGCTGGGGCTGTATGTCAAAGTCACATGTTAACACAGTATGTTGGGTGTCCTGAAAGTATGGAGAGTCCCACAACGTAAGGACAGACAGTGATATCTTCATCTATTCTTTCACTTTCAGTGTTCATGTATTACAATATGAATGTACCTGGCCAAGTGCCTTTATGGAATAAATTATCTAGTTTAAAAAAGCCTTCACAAGATAAACTGATGGCTTAAAAATATCTTCAGAAACTAAACTAATAATACAAAAACTCATGTCCAAAAGAGAAAACAGAAGCATTAATACCTTATGTGAGCTATATTCACCAGTCACATTACAAGGTGAAAACAGACTCCACTTAATCAGATCACAATAAGGGGGGGTTGGGGGGGATCAGATAAGTATCTGAAGTACAGATTTAAAAATATGAATGAAATTTACCTCGACTATTTCATATGCCTTAAGATACTCACATGGTAAAATATGCATCTAATCTGTAGATGCATTTTGGGGCTCTGTGCATGAAATAAATTTTAATGTCTGTAAATCTATTAACTGATAGGGATTCATGATAAAAAAGAAAAGTTTGATGATTCCTAGTATTTTCAATGAGTTATTTATCCTACAGTCAGAGCCCCAATCCTTGCACCTATTCCTGGACATTGCTCCACACACTAAGGGTTCTACTGAGGAACATTAGTACTCATCTAATTTTTGAGTGTCTTTTGTATGTTTCTATTTGCAGGATCCTCACTGCTATTTGCTTTCATCATTAATCTGATTATCATCTACTTAAATTTCTTTCTGTCCAAGAGTTAGTTTAGGAAAATGATATTATAGTTTAAGAAAATGAAATGTATAATTGAAATCTCCAGAAATAGACCTAGAAGTATATTGTATATATAAGTGTTTAGAGCAAAGCCAAATATATGCTTTTACTAAAACAAATGATCATTTAGTATTTAAAATGAACTATCACAGCATGTTTGCCTTAACTATCAATAAGATTAGAGCCTAGAGCCAAGGTATTTATTTTTAATGAGTCAAAGTCTGAAGGATTTACAGAAGATATTCATTTTTAAAAACATTTTGTTATTGATGCTGGTATTTTAGTTTACTTCCACTGAGCACTGAACAAAGAAATCAGTTACAAAGTTTTATCCTTCTACTATCTCCCTGTTTGTGAAATACAATCACAGAAAGTTCTAAACAGACTGTTAGTATAGTTCTATAACCCTTAGGAATCTGGAGCAGGAGAAATAAACCTGAGCTCCCGATGAAATAAACAGTGAGAAGTTTTTTGTTAACTCTTATTACATGTTGAAAACATCTTTATGTCACCTTTTTTCTTAAACATCTGTTAACCTGAGTATGAAAACAGAAATCTCTGGACAATCAAAATATACTTATTTTAAAATCATTTCAGATTGCTCTATTATTTTTATGTCTTTTGGAGTGAATCACTATCCTCACTGCTGACTTGGCTGGCTGTCTTGAGGTGAGCCTGTCATTTCAAAGAAAGCTAGTAGTATTTGTTGCCACTGATATAATTTGAGTTTTAGGTGAAAATAGTTTTCTTCATGTGTTTTAGGATATTTTAGAATGTAGGCTCAACTTGAGAGAGTTTGCTATTGTCCCCTTTTCTTTCCCTGTCTAGTGGTTTCATAGTCATCTCTCTGTCTGGTAGTTTTATGGTTGTTTCTACCTGGCCTTCTGAGCCTGTCAGCCCACAAATAGCACATGTTAGAATGAAGCCCCCCCGCCTCCCCCCACTACAAGAGAATATTTGCCATCACAAATCCAGACCCTAAACTGGCAAGTGGACTGATTCAGGTCTCTGTTTCCAGGCTGTATCTCTTTCCCAAGTACTCAGCTCTATTAAGGTTTATTTTCCAGAGCTGGGAAACAGTCCTCTTTCCACCCATATTTTCTGTTCCACTTCTGGTCCCCAATGACACTTACCTTGTATGACAACACCAATCTCAGTTGTCTGTGGACCCCTGGAAGTACCCAAGACCCTTGTAGGAAATACATGAGGTCAAAAATATTTTCACTATATTACCAACATATTATTTGCCTTCTACACTGTGTTGACACTTGCACTGACTTAAGCAAAGGCACTGGTGGGTAAAAAAACGGCTGGGCTTTGGTAACAATCAGCAAAACCATCAAACTGTTATGCATTTGCAGTTTAAAAAAAGTCAGTTTCACTTACAAATGCTTTTGATGAAACAGTAAAAATTATTATTTTACAAAATCATGACATTTGACTCCTCTTTAATATTCTCTAATGAAATAGGATATACAAATACTTTCACTGCACACCAAAATACAATGGCTGCCTCCAGGGAAAGTATTTAAACAACTGAATTGTATGCTGAACTAACATTTTACCTGGAAAGAGTAAGTAATAGGCAAAATACAGTTATTCAGACTTGGATATATGGCAGATATTTTTCTAAAAAATGAATGAAGTGACATTTTAACTTCAAGGAAAACTGGCAGGATGTGTTGCCAATGATGTGATTCAAGCTTTCGAGTGATTTGCCTCTCGTGTGCCCCCAACTGGGGACCTAGCCCACAACCCAGGCATGTGCCCTGACTGGGAATTGAACTGGCAACCATTTGGTGTGCAGGCCATCACTAAGTCCACTGAGTCTCACCAGCCAGGGCCATGATTGTTATTTTAAAATAAATAAATGTTTTTAAATGTATCAGCTTAAATTCCTAACATGTTAAATACTGATTGATATAACCCACCTAAACAAAAGCTCCTTCAGGTCCGCAACATTTAAGAACATAAAGGACTTCCAAGATCAGTGTTTGAGAAGCACTGTATGGAAGCTTCACTCTGCTATAATAGGCTGCTATTGTATGTGTTTGTGTGTTCTGAACATAGTGACAACACATGTATTTTGTCTCTGAAAATTCGATCCAATTTACCCCATGAGTTCACACTGTAAATACTGAGTGGGTTCCAGGTGGTAAAAACAGAGAGCAAAGGCATGAGTCAATAGGTCTATTTACAAGCTTGAAGTGTAGAAAATCCTGGTGGGCGCAAAATGCTATATGAAATCCTTTCTCCCTTTCCATAATAGGGGAGGGAAATGAACACAAATAGCAGTGTTAAGACAAAGGCAAATTTCCTAAAAAGTAGTCGGTGTTATATACAGATAGCCTAAAAATGTAAGTTAAGCAAACTGATGAGACAAGCATCATTTTATATATGCCCCCAACCCCACTCTGCAATACAAACAGTTTATATTTTCTGGGGTGCTCCTCTGTGCCATATTGTAAACCACAAAATTAGAATAAAACATGGTTCCTGTTTGCAAAAATCTTATAGTCTACTTGGGATGACTAAACTTTGAATATTTTATATAAACTATTACGTATTTCTGGAAGTTTGTGGTTTAAAGAAATTGATATATGTAATGCTCAAAATGTTGCAAGTTTTCTTATGGTTTTTCACACTAATATTCCTGGATAATAATTTATCCCAAAGTAATGTTTTTAAAGGCATAAGTATAAAATCAGAAAAAACCTTCAAACTTGATAAATTAACCAAGAAGATACTACTTATTTTAACTCCTAAAATCGTATTATTAAACATGCTTCTAACAAACAAGAAAAAAATTTACTCCAGATACCTTGTTTTTTAAACTTTAATTTTTTGGTCATCATTTCAATCATTTATTAAAAGACCAATTAGAAACACAAAGGTAAATTATTAAAATAACTAACCACAGATTGTTAAGAATCCTGGATGTTGTAACATTCATGGGATACTAGGTAAATTAGTTAATTTCTCTATAAACTTCAATAACATGGGGATAACAATCCTCATTAAGTTGTCAGAGGATTAGATGAAAAAATACAGGTAAAGTCCTAGCACATGTATTGTACTCAAGAAATAAATCGTAATAGTGAGAATAAAGTTGACCAACACCGACAAAAATATTCAAAGATGGTTAGTAATTCCAACATTCAAGTTCTTTAGTCTGTGATTCCGTATGCACTCCTCAAACAGTAGTATCCCTTCTCTAATTTTGTGTGTATGGAATTACAAAAGCATATTACTTGGATTCCTTAAGGGCTAAAACATCTGTTCAGTGTCTACCCTATGCAAGAATAGCATCAAAAAAGGCCAGTGTTCAATATTAAAAGAAGATATCACTTTAATGAAAAACTTTGATCTAAATAGTAGGGATAACTAAGTATAACCAAATTAAAATTCATGACAGAAATATTAAAACTTTAAAAGCTACTTTGATAAAATTAATTTTTGACAATTACTTCCTTGTTTAACTCCTACACATGTGGCCTCTATTATTTTTTTTTTAATCCTCACCTGAGGATATGTTTATTATTTTAGAGATAGAGGAAAGGAGGGAGCAGAAGGGAGGGAGAGGGATAGAGACAAAGACTGAGATATCGATGTGATGGTTGCCTCCCATACATGCCAGATCTGTGATAGAACCTGCAACCTTTTGGTGTACAGGACCTGGCCTCAACCTACTGAGCCACCCAGACAGGGTGGGGCATCTATTCTTACCTATATTTTATATTGTCATTAAGACAGGCTGCTCAAGGCAGGAAAACATGTTGGAAGACAAATGGAAAGCATACAATATGCCATTTCTAAAGTTTAAAGTATCTAATAGAGAACAGCGATCTTGAAGGATCAGGAAATATGTATGTCACTCATATAGGGCTCAATTCTATCCACCCTCTGGGTCTAGTCTTTTAGAAACACAGTGTCTCAGTTTTGGAAAAAACCAAGAACTGTTCAAGTGCATTATCATTATTCACATATTTATATATCCATTCAATCACTGCAACAGTCCTGTATTGATAGTCCCATATAAATGTAACAAAAATTCAACTTTTACTGAATTACACAAAGAGAACTAAGGCAATGCCACTGCCAAGCACTGTAGCTAGGAGCCAGGGGTACATAAAAAAATATATAAATAAGAAAAACTTAAATTATATATATCTTTATACATAAATAATATAGTAGCTACAGTTTAGAAACAAAGTGAAGATTCATCTGCTTCACCAACTATATTTTTATTCTGCCAATAAGTATTTACTGAGCATCTTGCCTTCATGTCTATGAGACATTCAGATTTGTAATCCCTGAAAGGTACATACTATCAGGTTACATATTAGTCTAACATCATCTAGAACCTTGCTAGCAATAAGTTGATTTGAAGAATTATTCTTTTAGTTATATGGTAAGCAACCTTTATCTAGATTTTAGATTTGTTTCCAAACTTATTTACTGATTATTTTTAGAGGTAACCCTGCACCCAACATAACCCAATCAATGACTTATGAAACTTTGAAAAAAAAATCCTAATCCAAGGGCATGCTTATTGATTTTAGAGAGAGAAAAGGGGAGAGGGAGGGAGGGAGGGAGGGGGAGAGAGGGGGAGAGAGAGAGGGAGAGAGGGAGAGAGGGGGAGAGAGAGAGGGAGAGAGGGAGAGAGGGGGAGAGAGAGAGAGAGAAACATCGATGCCAGAGCAAAGCAGCCATTGGTTGCCTCTCACATGTGCCTGGACTGGGCTGAACTTGCAACCTAGGCATGTGTTCTGACTAGGAATTGAACCCAAAACCTTCTACTTCACAGACAATACAACAACCAACTGAACCACATTGGCCAGGGCTGAAACTTGAATAGTTCACGCAAAACACATTTAAAATCTCTACAGCCCTGGCTGGCATGGCTCAGTTGATTGAGCACTGGACTGGGGAGCAAAGGGTTGAGGGCCAGGTCCCCAGTTGGGGGCACACAAGAAGAAACTACACATTGATGTTTCTCTCCCTCTTTTCCCCTCCCTTCCCCTCTTTCTAAAAATAAATAAAATCTTTAAAAACAAACTCTACAATGGGCCTTTTCCCTCTAGAACCTTGTTTTATCATTCATTCCCCTCTCTGCCTGTTTTTAACCTCCAATAATTCTATTCCCAAGTCTCTTCTCTATAGTGGACAAACCCATTCAGTCTTTCCCATCTTTAAGATGGGTTACCACCAAATTTCTCCCATCTTCAGTCAAATAGTGGTTTATTCTGTCTTCACTTTCTTAACATACATCTGTTCAGCCTACTACCATTTTGGTTTCTGATTTTATTGAAACGGCTCTTCCTAAAACCATCAATAGCCTCTTGAGTAACAATACCAAGGGTATGTTTTAGCCCTTATTGTAGTTAACTTCTCTACTATACCTGATAATGTTGAGCACTCTTTTCTTAAAATTTTAATATTAATGCCACGATGTTTTCTCCCCATCTTCCAAACCATTTCTTTCCTCCTTTGCTGGCAGATATTTGTTGAATGTCCAGCTCATATTAATCTTTTAAAACCTAGGTCAATATATCTGTCTATATAGTACCTCCACTTCTATGATCTAAAGAGATGACAAACTTAATACATCCAAAACCTTATTTATCTTCCACCAAAAATTTGCTTCTTTTTCTTAGTGATCTATCTTGGATACTGCTGCCACTACTAAGCCAAGTGAGAAATACGGCAGTCATCTTAGATTCCTGCCCTTTCTTTACCCTCCAGATATGTTCTAATTTTACATTCCTTTTCTCAATTCCCACTACAATTAATTTTAGGCCTCATAATTTCTCAAGCAACAGGTTTCCCTTTCAAGTATGACCTTTTCAATTCCCTACACTGCTGGCAAAATGAGAATTTCTAAAAGGCAAATGTAATCGTATCGTTAACTTGTTTAAAATTCTTAAATGAGTGAGTCTCCATCCTATGGTAGGAATTCTGGGTTTGAATGGAAGCTATCCAATAAACTACCAAAAATTATGTACCCTGCACAAACACATTTTCCTAAGGAAAAGGCCTGGAGGGTTAAGAACCATTGGCAGATTAAAAAAACTCCACAAACTCTCCTGCAAGCCCTTTGAAACCTTTCAGAATCATTTCAAACCATACCCTCCCTCCCAGTCAATATTGCAGGCAACCCCAAATATTTAAGTTCTCAAACAGAGCTATACTGCTTCAACTTTTCACACCACTGAAAATAAGATTCCCTTTGTCTGGAAAGTCACTCCCCAGTGAACAAGTACTCATCCTTCAAGTGCTATTTCATCTGTGAAATTCTCCCTGGTTCCTCTAGGCAGTTGATTTCTCCTCCCTTTTACTTACTACATCTTGACTGTACATTTATTATAGTACTTATCATATGGCATTTTCATGTTTGTTTGCACATCTTAACAGTTCATGAGGAGACAATGTTTTATTCATGTTTGTGTGCTAGTGCTTAGCACAGCACCTGTATATAACACATACTCAAATATTTGTTGAATAAACACTCACTACACCATTAACAATGAATAATCTTCTCATAAAAGGTTCTCCTGTGTGATAAGCAGTTCAAAATAACACTAGCATTTCCTTAAAAAGCTTTAAAAAGGATATTATTCAAAACACATTAGACTATAATCACTAACAAATTTACTGCTCTTTTGAAAATACTAAGACAAAAGTCAAGTCTACATCTTAATAAAGACAAATAATATAAGCACAATATAAACGACTGCCTCTTTGTGCAAATGAAAATTTAAATTATAAATTTAACTATAATCCTCAATACAACTGACTAGCTTAGTTAAATGTGATTTTTCTCCTGCAATTTAAAATTTTTATATATTCAATTAATAATTTATATTTAAATCTGGACCTAGGTTTACAGAACCCTAAGTGTATACAATTATGTTTCTTTAAAATAGATATTTGTGTGAAATTAGCACGATTTCAGTTTTCAGAAAACACCACGTGAAACCTTGGGGAAAAGGTAGGTAGGAAATCAGATTGAGTACCCATTAAATAGAGAATCTGAGTTTCTGTGTTATTTTAAAGAAACATCCTGGGTAGGTTATTTAAAACAGGAAATCGAAAGTTCTTACTCTTCACCACTCTATCACTAAAATACAGGGTTAAAGAATTAAATGTAAATTTTGCTCACTACACGCTGGATACATGCCAGCTGCCTACTAACGAACGCCTGAAAATCAGCACTAAAATATGTATGAGGCCATGCAGTCTGAAGAATATCCGCAGTGCCTGGTCTATTTCCTAACTCTCCCAAGTGACTTGATCATTGTCAAGGCCGAATTAATAAGTCTCCTTTGATGTTAATGATTGAGTGTTCTCAGGAAAGGACTAAAAGCTGACTACAGGCTGTTGCTTGGAAATACTTAAAACAAACAGTGATGGCGATTCCTAGCATGTGTTGAAGTGAATCAGGCTGACAAGACGCGTTTTGTTAAAAGACCTTTCCACCCCCCGCTCCTCGCGTCTCCCGCTACCATCTCCACCAGCTTCCTTGACACACTGATTATTTTTATCCATTTTTAACTTGGAGCCAATCTTTAAAACAAATTAATCAGAGGGTGCTCGTCAAATCACTTCGACAAGGCACAACTACAAAAGCTTTCGAGGGAGCAGCCTCTCCTCAAGTCAGCACCGGACAGAAAGGCACGGGCCGGCCCTTTCCTCAGGAGGCGCAGAGGCAGAGCCGCCCGGGGCACGACTCCCGCCCGCCGGGTTTCGGTTAGACTGCAACAGGAAGTTTTCTCTTCCCTTGCGGCAAACAGGGAAGCCAAAGAGAAATTTGAACTCCCACTTCCTCGGGGGCACCCAGAGGTGAGCTTCAGTGTGGGAGGGCGGCTCCGCACGGGACACAGGCCGCCTAGGGGCTACTGATTCAACGCCTACTGCGGCGTCCCCGCCCCGCAAGGGCCCAGGCCGCGGCCTCTCGCGTCCTCCCCGCCCATCCAGTCCCGTCCGGTCCCGGGGATGGCGGAGACTTCTGGGCCAGCTCGAGCAGGGCCGCGCCCCCGCTCCCGGGGCTCCCCGCCTCCTCCCCGAGGGCGCCGGCCGGCGTGGAGCGGATGCGGCTACACTCACCCACTCGAGGACCTTGATGAAGCCGAGCGGCTCCTTGAGCGGGTTGAGGTTGAGCTGGAAGGAGGACATCCTCTGAAGGAAGGAGGGAGAGACAATCAGGACTGCAGGGCGGAGGAGGAGGGGACCAACGAGACGGAGCGGGTCGGCGGCAAGGAAGGGCAGGCGGGGGCGGGCTCCGGGAGGCGGGCCCAGGAGGCCGCGGGGCGGGGCGGGACAGAGGCGGTTGAGCCACTGGCCTAGGCACTGGGGCGGAGACTGAAAGGGGCGGTGGCGGTACGCGGGGGATGGACAGCGGCTGAGAAGGGGAAGAACCTCCCAATGCCGCACCTGGCGCAGCCGGCTGATCCGCTGGCGAACCAAATACTTGTTGGACGCCATGCTGTGTGTGCCGCGCCCCCTAGCTTGAAATTCGACCTCCTGCGCGCCCTCTTCTCCGCGCAGGCGCGCACCCATCCCCGCGTCTGCGCAGCTTGGGCGGCTTCCGCACACAGAGCTCTATCTTCATTGGGCTCCCACCTTGCAGAACAATCGTCTTACACCCGTTTCTTTTCCGAGTTCCCAACATTTTAATGGATTAACAAAATGTTGGTGGAGATGCAGCCGCGTTTCGAAGCTGCTGTTAGAGTCCTTTTACTAAAATGATGGAGAATTAGTGCAGAACAACAGAATTTGGGCGACCATGATGTAGGTATCTCAGAAGCGTCATTCACCAAACATTCTTAATCAAATAACTCTATTGTCAGAGTTATTACTGGAGTCAGGGTTGAAGGTACAGGAGAAAGGTTATGCCTAATAGTAAAAAGCTTGGCCAACAGGCTACACCTGACCCAACTACTCACCTCTCCTACCCTGCCATTCATGTCTTCTACTTGAGACATTCTTGGTGTCTTTCTATAGAAGGCTAATCCTGCTCACCCTTCAAGATTCAGCTTAGGTGATACTTACCTCCTGGCATCTAGTTACTACTGGAAGCCTGAGGTAGTGGTCTTACTGGCGTCCCCAATATCTTGGAAGTATAGGGAGAGCTGGAATGATGGCTTAATGGTGTATGTGGGTTGTAAAGTAGTTAACACCATATAATCAGTAAGTAAGGAAGAAAGGAATTTATCATAATGGAACCTCAATGCCAACTTCCAAATACTTGCGTACATGGGGGGGGGTCTGTCCAGAAAGTATCCAGCTATGTACTGTGAAAAATAAAGACCTTTGTTGAAGGAGATACAAGAAACGTTATTCATAGGACAGTGATGCCTCATTTCCCTTCAAAGTAGGCACCTTAGGGCCTCACACAGTTCTCCCACTCACCATTAGCTGCCCCATCATGTTTTCCTGAATCTTATTGATGGTCTGAAATCTCTTCTCTTTCAAAGGTGATTTTAGTTTGGGGACAAGGCAAAAGTTGTAGGGCACCAAATCTGGGCTGTAGGAGGGCTTAGTCACATAGATGATTTAATGTTTCACCAAAAAACTGCAGGAGACATGATATATGAGCAGGTACGTTGTCCTGATGAAGCTGCCAATCACCAGTTACCCATAGTTGCAGACTTCTGAATCATTCAAATAGTTTCCACTGAGGAATGTTCAAGTTTAACACAAAATTTAATGCAGATTTGTTGCTCTACTTGCTCAGTCATTTTGAATGTGACAGCCACACAGTACACATGCTCCCTCAATGGTGTCTACCACCCCCACTGACTAGTACAGTGGTCTTTTTTCGTGCAGGCACATTCCAGTCCTCTCCTCGGCTGCCAGGTTATATTGATGTCATGGAAATCATTCTTATATTAACATGGGTGGACTTTTTCCAGACAGACCTCCTATACTGATTTTCCAAGCATTTATCTTGAATTACCAGGTTTCTTGCTATTGAAATTATTCTAGAAGGGTTTGGCAACTTATTGAAGGTCTCTCTAGGAAGCTATCCCTTTATCTTTTGAGACCTATTTGCCTTCTCATTTGCTTCTTAGAGAGTGCAGAGAACACATTTCAATTTCCTCGCCAACAGAGACAGTTCTATTCTTTTGTATCCTGACTCCCATTCCTCAACCGTAGCACAGTGCCTTATGCTCAGTGGCACCTAGTGGGTAAATTCAGATTCCCCTTACTAAATAAGTCAGTGATTCCTTTTACTAAATTAGTAGAAAGTGACCATTCATGACACCCGGTATACTTGAGACCACTGTAAGCTGTAGTCCAGGTCTCAATGGTACTTTTCTCTCTTTCTACTTTGTTTCTGCTTTTGTCATGACACCTGGTTATGGGAGTCCTAAGGTAGTGATATCCTTACAGGCTTCCTGACTCCTCTTTGTATTCTCTTTAGTCTAATTTTTCTAAACTTTTACTCTCATTCTGTTGAGGCTTTTTGGTGGGGCACCTGAAGGTGGGCTGTGGATAGTAGTCCTATTTGACTTAGGCTTCATATTCACAAAAAATTCAAAGTAGACTCTAATGTTACTTCCAAATGAGATATACATGACAAATGAGAACAATGTTTTCTTTGCAATGTGACTTATGGTTTTTAAAAATCTAACTCTGAATCTGTAACTTTGAAATGTAAAATATACTGTAATTTAGTAGCCCAGTTTTGGCATTTTTAAAAAATCTTTTGAAAGTATCAGAAATAGGCCCTTTCTCAAATTCTGAGATTAACTTTCTATTTACTCTCTTCTGGCTCTTCTTGCTTTCTCTCCTGCTTCTTGTTCACTCCAACCAGTGGAAGGCATGGTGGTTCTCTGAAAACATTTAGTACTAGAGTACACACCTTCAACTTTAACAACTTTTGTTCCTTGACCTTGACCATGTGCCAATAGTTTTTAAAAGATAGAAACTACTAGACTGCTCATAGTGAGCAGAAGATTATCAGGTCATTGGTCAGAACTCATTCACAGGATCTGACTGGGGAAAAAAAAACTCCCCTGCACTCCCCCCCCCCAACAAAAAACAAAAAACAAGAATGAGCTATAGCTTTTTCCTTCTGTTACATATAGTCCGGCACTACTTCTGCCAGTTAGCTGAGCTCAGAGAAGTTCATACTTTCCTGAGGAGCTGGTAGTGGCTGGCAGGGAAAGAGAGATCTGATTAGGCATCCAGAGGGTGGTGAATTTTTTTTTTAACTTTTAAAAATTTATTGAGGTGACTTTGGCTTCAGCTGTACAACTTTATAATACATAATCTATAAATTGTATTGTGTGCTTACCACCCAAAGTCAAATCTGCTTCCATCACGGTTTATCCCCCCTTTACGTTCTTGTACTTCCCCTTTACCCCCTTTCTCTCTGGTAATCACCATACTGATGTCTGTATCTATGAGGTCTTTTTTTCTTATTCCCATCACCTTTTTCACTCAGCCCTCCCATCCCTCCCCTCTGACAGTGGTCAATCTGTTCTCTGTATCTATTTTGTGTGTTATTTTGTTCATTAGATTCCACATATAAGTGAAATCATACAGTATTTGCCTTTTTATGACTTGCTTATTTCACTAAGCATAATACTTTCTAGGTCCATCCATGCTGTTGCGAAGGTAAGATTTCCTTCTTTTTTTATGGCCAAGTAGTATTCCATTGTGTAAATGTACCACAACTTTTTTATC
This sequence comes from Phyllostomus hastatus, assembly GCF_019186645.2. NCBI lineage: Eukaryota > Metazoa > Chordata > Mammalia > Chiroptera > Phyllostomidae > Phyllostomus > Phyllostomus hastatus. The sequence continues at coordinate 48,029,410 of NW_025334041.1, forward strand.
CACTCATCTACTGATGGGCACTTGGGCTACTTCCAAATCTTGACTATTGTAAATAACACTGCTGTGAAACATAGGGGTGCATATATTTGTTCAAATTAGTGTTTAGGGTTTCTTCAGATATATTCCCAGAAGTGGAATTGCTGGGTCATAGGCAGTTCCACTTAATTTTTTGAGGAAACTCCATACTGTTTTCCACAGTGGCTGCACCAGTCTGCATTCCTACCAATAGTGCTCAAGGGTTCCCTTTTCTACACATCCTTGCCAACACTTGTTATTTGTTGATTTATTGATGGTAGCCATTCTGACAAGTGTGAGCTGATAGCTCATCATGGTTGTAATTTGCATTTTTCTGATGATTACTGATGTGAAATATCTTTTCATATGTCTATCGGCCATCTGTATGTCCTCTTTGGAGAAGTGTCTGTTCAGGTCCTTGGCTCACTTTTAAATTGGATTGTTTGTTGTTTTGGTTTTGAGTTGTACAATATAATCTTTATATATTTTGGATATTAACCCCTTATCAGATGTATCATTGGTGAATATGTTCTCTCATTCATTGGGTTCCCTTTTCATTTTGTTGATGGTTTCCTTTGCTGTACAAAAACTTTGTAGTTTTATGTAGTCCCATTTGTTTATTTTTTTCTCTTTTGTCTCCCTTGCTATGGAGATATATCAGAAAAAAAATTGCTACAAGAAATGTTCAAGATTTTACTGGCTGTTTTCTTCTAAGATTTTTATGGAGTTTTACATGTTAATCTTTAATTCATTTTGAGCTTATTCTCATGTATGGTGTAAGAAGGTAGTTTGTATTTTCTTCTCCATGTATCTGTCCAATTTTCCCAAACCCATTTATTGACTAGACTGTCTTTATCCCATTGCATGTTCTTGCCTTCTTCGTCAAATATTAATTGACCATAAGGGCATGGGTTTATGTATAGGCTCTCAATTCTCTTTTTTAAAGATTTTGTTTATTTATTTTTAGAGAGAGGGGAGGGAAGGGAGAAAGAGTGAGAGAAACATCAACATGTGGTTGCCTCTTGTGCAGTGGCCCCCACTGAGGATGTGGTCCGCAACCCAGGCATGTGCCCGACCAGGAATTGAACTGGTGATCTTTTGGTTCACAGGCTGGCACTCAATCCACTGAGCTATACCAGTCAGGGCATGAGCTCTCAATTCTGATCTATTGATTTGTGTCTGTTTTTATGCAAGTACCATGTTCTTTTGATTATTATGGCCTTGCAATATAGTCTAGATATCAGGTATCTAACATTCCTCCAACCTTGTTCTTTTTCAGGATTGCTGTGGCTGTTCATGGTCTTTTGTAGTTCCACATAAATTCTTGAACTATTCTGTGGAATATGCAATTGGTATCTTGATAGGAATTATGTTGAATCTATAGATTGTTTTGAGTACTATGGATATTGTAATGATGTTAAGTCTTTGTATCATGAACACGGTATATACTTCCATTTATTTGTATCTTCTTCATTTTCTTCAGTGTAATATAATTTTTTGAGTACAGGTTTTTCATCTCCTTGGTTAAATTTATGCTAAGGTATTTTCTTTTTTGATGCAATTATAAATGGGATTGTTTCCTTAGTTTCCCTTTCTGGTAGTTCATTATTGGTATATAAAAATGCAATTAATTTCTGGATATTATTTTGTATCATGCTACTTTACTGAATTCATTTATCTGTTTTAGTGTTTTTTTTGGTGGAATCTTTAGGGTTCTCTATATACAGTATCATATCATCTGAAAATAAAGACAGTTTTACTTCTTCCTTTCTAATTTGGATGCCTTTTATTTCTTCTTCTTGTATGATTACTTTGGCTAGGATTTCCAGTACTATGTTGAACAGAAGTGGTGAAAGGAGACATCCCTATCTTGTTCCCAGTCCTAGAGGAAATGTTTGTAGTTTTTGCGCATTGAGTATAATTTGACTGTGGGTTTGTAATGTATAGCCTTTATTATGTTGAGGTATGTTTTCTCTATTTCTACTTTGCTGAGCATTTTTTTATCATAAATGGGTGCTGAATATTATCAGATGCTTTCTCTGCATCTATTGATATGATTATATGATTTTTATCTTTAATTTTGTTTATGTGGTGTACCACATTTATTGATTTGTGGATATTGTACTGACCATGCATCCCTGGAATAAATCCCACTTGATCATGGTGTACGATCTTTGTAATATATTGTTTGATCCAGTTGTTTATTATTTTGTGGAGGGTTTTAGCATCTATGTTCAACCAGGATATTGGCTTATAATTTTCTTTCTTTATAGTGTCTTTATCTGATTTTGGAGTTCAGATAATGCTGGCCCTGTAAAATGAGCTTGGGAGTCTTGTCTCCTCATGGATTTTTGAAGTAGTTTGAGAAGAATGGTGTTCTTTAAATGTTTGGTCATATTCACCTGTGAAGCCATCTGATTCAGAACTTGTGCTTGTTGGAAGTTTTTTGGATTACTGCTTCAATTTCATTAGTTGTAAGTGATCTATTCAGATTTTCTGATTTTTTTCTGATTCAGTTTTGGATGATTATATGTTTCTAGGAATTTATCCATTTCATCCAACTTGTCCAATTTGTTGACATGTAGTTGTTTGTAATATTTTCTTATAATCCTTTGGATTTCTGTGGTGTCAGTTGTTACTTCTCTTTCATTTCTGACTATATTTATTTCAGTCCTCTCTCTTTTTTCTTGATGAGTCTGGTTAAAGGTTTGTCGATCTTTTTCATCTTTGCAAAGAACTAGAACTTGGTTTCATTGATCTTTTGTGTTTTTTTTTAGACTATTTAATTTATTTCTGCTCTGGTCTTTAATATTTTCTTTTACTCACGTTAGTTTTTTTTTTCTAGTTAGATTGTTTATTTGAGAATTTTCTTGTTTTTAAGATAGGCCTGTAATGCTATGAATTTCCCTCTTAGGATTGCTTTTGTTGTCTCCCATAGATGCTGGGTAGTTATGTTCTCATTTTCATTTGTTTCAAGGTATCTTTTGATTTCTTCCTTGATCTAATAGTTAACCCATTCATTATTTCATAACCTCTTATTTAGTCTCCATGTGTTTTTCAAGTTTTTTCTTTCATCAATTTCTAGTTGTATACCATTAAGGTCTGAGAAGATGCTTAACGTGACTTCAGTCTTCTTAAATTTATTGAGACTTGTTTTGTGTTCTAATCATAGAAAATATTCCATGTACGCTTGAATGTATTTTCTGCTACTTTGGGGTGAAATGCTCTGAAGATATCAATTAAGTCCATTTGATCTAGTGTGTCATTTAAAGCTGCAGGTTCCTTTTTTATTTTCTGCCTGGAAGATCTATCCATTGAAGTCAATAGGGTGTTAAAATCCTCTACTGTAACTGTATTACTGTTGACCTTTCTCTTTATGTTCATCAAGATTTGGTTTATATCTTCAGGTACCCCTTTGTTGAATGCATGAATGTTTACAACAGTTATATCCTCTTGTTGGATTGCTCCCTTTATCATTACATAGTGCCTTTTTTGTCTCTTAATATAGTCTTTGTTTAAAGTCTTTTTTTATGATATAAGTATTGCTACTGCAGCTTATTTTTCTTTTCCATTTGCATGAAATATCTTTTCCCAACCCTTTGCTTTTTGTCTCTGTGTATCTTTCATTCTGAGGGGGGGGGGTCTCTAGGAGACAGCATATATATGGGTATTGTTTTTCTTCTCTATTCAGCTTCCCTGTTTCTTAAATAGAGTATTTAAGCCTTTTACATTTAAAATCATTATTGATAGGTATGATAGGCAGGTCTCCATTTTATTATTTATAACTATGTTCCTCTGGTTTTTTCTTCTTTTTCTTAAAGAAGACCCTTTAACATTTATTGAAATACTGGATTGGTGTTTAGTGATAATGAATTTTTTAGTTTGTCATATCTGAGAAGCTTTTTATTTCTCCTTCAATTTTAAATGATAGCCTTGCTGGGTAAAGTACTCTTGGTTGTAAGTCCTTACTTTCTTTTCTTTATTAATGTTAAAATGTGATGGGTTTATGTTACTTTACTGTGATACAAAACCACATATTCCACTACAGCACAGATACCAATATATTAAAAGGTCGTGAAAAAATAGTGTGGGACATGCAGGACGTGATGTTATGTAAAAACTGGAGGATGGGGCCATTTCCTTTATAACATGACACTGCATTATCACTGAGGAACACATTTAAAATAATACTGCAGAATTGAACTGAAATAATAGTCTTTCAGCACCTCCCTGAGGATGAACTTGTGATCTCTAGACTTCACTGTGCAGGGGAATTACAGGTTTTTTGAACAATAAAAAGTTCACACTTTGAAATTTCAGGGAAGAATTTTAAGGCCAAAAAATAGTGGGTTCATTTCTCTTCATCTCCAGAAAGAAGTCTGATGCTTTATTCAAAACCACATTAAGCTTCTGGTTCATATCCTAGCCCAATCTTGTTACCTCCTGCTTTGAAGTTCTTTCCATCAGTTAAAGCTCATAGGGTCAGTTTGAGTCCTGGCTGAAGAGTCTGAGTATAACCCAGTCCAATCAGGCTGGCATTATTTACTTTAGCAGGGAGAGAAGTTCTACAATCCCGCTTGTATTTAGCAACAATGACCATTTATTTAGCAACAGTGCCAAAATGGGCATTGTTGCTGCCAGCTGTCCAAATAAGGTTTATTGACATTTCAGTCTTCTCATTATCTTCTGGTAGATATATCCTCCAAATTCAGTGCCATTTTTAACATGGGTGTGCAGCTGGAAGTCTGCATCATTGTAACCCAGGGTTATTCTGTGAGAGTTTGGATTTGGCTGTGTCAAAACTCATCTGATAGCCAGCAAGTCAATCTTCAAAGACTAATACAGCCCATACATAGATGGTTGGGCCAGAGAAATATATATTAACTATTCTGCCAAGACTGAAACAATTTTGTTTATAGGAGGCCTTCAATTTCCCACTCTTCTTTCCTGTGTTCAGTATGAATATGTTATCAAGTCAGTTTCACCCTTTCAGCCAATTTATTCTCCAAAGATATTTTTGCTCCAAAAGTATTGTCTTTGTTCCATTTTTGGTGAAAGCAAATCCATAGTTATAGACCTTATATTTGGACTCTGAGTTGCCTAATGCTTTCTTTCCCTGTATTAATATAAATATGACCAGAAGTAGAAAATTCCACTCTACTACATGAATTGGTTCTCAGATCTTTTATGACCATACCAATCCTGTATCCTTTGTTGAAGGTATCTTTGGCAGCATTTTCTAAGACACAATAAGTTGGTGTGTTACACATATCTACACCCAGAGAGCAGGTCTCCATTCCACTAGGGCAAAGCTGAAGGTCATGTACGTCTTTGATCTTTATCACTTTGAGTATTTCATACCAGTCCTTTCTGGTCTGAAATGTATCTATTGAGAAATCAGTGGAAAGTCTTACGGAAGCGTCCTTGTAGGTAACTAAAATTTTTAAATTTCTCTTGTGTATTTTAAAATTCCCTCTTTGGCCCTGGCTGAGTGACTCAGTTGTTTGGAGCTCAAAAGGTTGCAGGTTTGATTTCTGGTTAGGGCACAAACCTAGGTCATGGGTTCAATCTCTGATCAGGGATCATACTAGAGGCAACCAATTGATGTTTCTCTCTTACATTGATGTTTCTCTTTCTCTCCCTCCCTCTCTCTAAAATCAATAAATATATCTTCAGGTGAGGATTAAAAGAAAAAAGAGAAAGATTTCCTTTTTGTCTTTAACCTTTGACATTTTAATTATGATGTATCTTTGTGTGGGCCTCTTTGGGTTCATCTTGCTTGGGATTTTCTGTGCTTTCTGGATATGTGTGTCTTTTTTCCTCCACTAGCCATTATCTCTTCAAACAGGTTCTCAATCTCTTGCTTTCTCTCTTCTCCTTCTGTTACCCTGTGATGCAGATGTTGTTATGCTTCATTTTGTCCCAATGGTCCTTTAAACTATCCTAATTTTTTAAGAATCTTTTTTCTTTTTGCTGCTCTGATTGGGTGTTTTCTGCTAGCTTGTCTTCCAAATCACTGATTTGATTCTCTGCCTCATCTAACCTACTGTTTATTCCTTCTAGTGTATTCTTCATTTCTTTCTTTCTTTTTATTTATTTATTTGTCACCCAAGGATATGTTCATTAATTTTAAAAAGAAAGGGAGGAAGGAGGAGAGAGAGAGAGAGAGACTGAGAGAGAAACACACTGATGTGAGAGAGAAGCATCAATCAGTTGCCTCCTCTATGTACTCCAACCTGGGATCCAACCTACAACCTAGGTACATGCCTTGACTGGGAATTGAACCTGCAACCGTTTGGTGTATAAGGAGACACTCCAACCAACTGAGGCACCTGACCAGGGTTGTATTCTTCATTTCTGACCATTTTTAAATGGTTTCTATGTCCTTTTTCATGCTGTTGAGCATCCTTATACCCATTATTTTGAACTGTATACCTGGTAAATTGCTTACCTACATTTCATTTAGCTCTTTTTTTCTAGAAATTTCTCCTTTTCTTTTATTTGAGGCGTATTTCTTTGTCTCCCCATTTTGACTGCCTCTTTGTGTTTGTTTCTATGTATTAGGTAAATCTGCTATATCTCCCAGTCTTGGTAGGGTGGTCTTATGTAGTAGGTGTTCTGTGGGACCCAGAGCTGCAGTCTTCTTAATTACCTCAACTGGGTGCTCCAGAGTGTCCCTTGTGTGGGTTAAGTGTGCCCTCCTCTTGAACTGGGTCAGCCAAAATGTCCATTTAGGTTTTTTTTTTTCGTAAAATAAAAGACATATTTTTCATTTTCACCAATAACTTTATTTATTCAGATATTTTGAGTATGTCGGCTATTTTATGCTATTAGCTTCTAATGGTTAGAGGCCAGGGATGCTGCTAAACATCTTCCAATGCATAAGACAGCTCCACAGCAAAGAATTATTTAACCAAAATGTCAATAGTACTAAGAAACTTCACAAACCTCTTCTGGCACATTTGATCAGTCACAGCACCTTCTCTATATACTGCACAAATCTTGTTTTTGTATTTCAGTTGCATTTTTACTTTTCTTGAAATAATAAAGCATAATATGTCACAAATGTTGCATATTTTCTTTCATCTTCAGTATTAAAATGGCTACACAAAAGTTCACCAATTTTAATAAGTTTTAAAAAATGCCCACTGATATGATAGTTGCCACAATACAATCTAACAAAATTGTTTCAAATGAAATTAAAAACAACTAAGCGCTACTATAGGCACCATCCAGAAAAAAATAAAGGAGCTTTTTGGCCCACCCAATAATTGAGTCTTGATTGCTATTGGCCCATTCTTGTTTGGGGAGGGCCCTCAGACTGGCTGACTATGAGCATCAACACTGACCAGAGTGTACTGAACTAGTGTGCAGGTGCTGACCACATGAAGCTGATTTCACCTTAGAAGGGTCTGGTGACTGCCAAGATCTCCCTTGATATCCACTTCTTAAGGTAATTCAATGCTGCTCCAATGTCTGAAGCTGGCCAGTAGGTGTGTCTGTTCTGGGGCCTCTTGGGACGGGCTCTGGTGCAGTCAATGTCAGACACTGCCTATGACTGGCCCTGGGCAACCTATTTGGAGGTACAAAGTGATGCAGTTTGTGGTTGCGTCTCCTGGTCCTTGATGTGCATGGGAAGGACCAAGCTGGACACCAAGGCCAGCTTCCATCAGCACCTCTCTTAGGAACTGGTCAGCAAAAGGTTCAAGGCACCTTGAGATCTGCCTCTACCTGCCTATGCCTACCAGCTGCCTGGTAGCCTCAGTCACTGAAAGAACCTCTGGCAGTACTTGAGTTGTATGAGTTAGATTCTCAGTGAGTCACCAGATACAGGTGAGTGTTGTTAGATTGATAAGGTTCAAACTTAGTGCCAGTACTAGGTCTGAGGCCACTCAGCAAAAGTCCCAGGTTATACCAAATATAGCTGTCCCCTGCTGGGTGCCCATAGACCTTTGTGGTGGTTTTGGTGTGTTTGTGTGGGGATCTTAGGGAGTTGTCAAGGTGAGGCCAGCAGAGTTTATCAGGTTCAAACAGACCAAGATTTGACCATGTGAAGGGAATACTCTTCACTGTTAAGGTGTGTGAGGGAAAAAAGCCACACAAATTAGTCAGATTCTGTTGCGAGTCTGAGTTCAGAAGGGCAGGCTGCCAGATGTTGCAGGTTGGGGCCTCTGGGAGCTCTGGGGGTGGGACTAGCAGATCTCCTGTGTTGGGGAGGTGCTGTTTGTTAGGTTCATGGGAAAGTGGGGTAATAGTGCCCACCCCAACACCACACAATTTAGACTCCCTGAGTCTGCCTGGACCTCCACACCCCGGCCCACTCAGCTAAATCCGCAGCTGGGTGTGAGTTCCACAGGGTGGGATAACAGGGAATCCAGAGATTGGGGCAATTGCATTCCCCAGGCTAGTGCTGTAAGGAAGGCAGTGCCCCACTGAAGGAAGATGACATCTGTGGCGTTGTAGTGACACTTAGCATAGGGATCCTGGCAGCTGTTCCTTCAGCTCTCTCCCCTGGACCAAAAGCCCTAGACTCTCCACACAGGACTCTAATCTGCTCCACCTTCCCTCTGCTGGGGCCTAGGATGAGTGGCTGTGAACAACATTTTGTGTGCTGGCCCTTTAAGAGAGTACCTGGGTCTCTAGCAGACTCCTGTCTCTCCCTGGTGGACAGATTGCTTCTTTTCACAGCCAGAGGTGATATGGGTGTCTCCTCCTGGTTCTGGTGCTAGAGGCTGCAGAACCCAGAGTCAGGTTGAGACCTCATGCTTCTCAGGGGGAACCTCATCCGCTGCCTGTGGGAGCAAGGCCAGCCCTTTTTGCATCTCTGCCCTTCCTACTATTCTCAATGTGGTTTCTGTAAATCCTTGGTTTAAGACTTCTTTCCAGTCAGTGTTTAGTTGGTTATTCAGGTTGATTGTTCTACACTTTAGTGGTAATTCCAGTTTGGTACTGGGAAGAAGTGAGTGTACTTTCCATCTGTTCCACTGCCATCTTGGATCCTGGATTGTGAATCTTTTTAATCCTAAAAAATAAGTGTCTAAAAATAGCATTTAACTGAAGACACAACTATTAAAAATCTGAGAAGAATGTTCAGAAGACTGTATCACATTGACTGCAATACTGGTCATTTTTAATTTGTTCTTCAAATACTGAAGAAAGAGCCTGAAGCTCTGTGCACAGTTTCACTCTCTCCCAGGCTGTTATGGCAAATAATACTTGTAATGCAAAATTGTCCTATTTAAGGTAGTATTATTGAGGCCTATCTATGCTAGTATAATTATAACAAAATTAACTGCATAAATTGTCATTGTTTTACTTTCTCTTGAATGTTTATAAAACATATGCTGCTGGGTCATGATACTTGGGATTTAAGGATGTGCAAGAGGTAAGAGGGAAGCTGTGTGTAGGGAAATCATATAATAGGCTAACTATAAAACATCCTTTTGTCCCTGGACTGGTACAGCTGAGTTGGGTGGGTGTCATCCCCTAAAGCAAAAGGTTGCTGGTTTGATTCCTGGTCAGGGCACATGCCTGGGTTGTGGGTTTGATCCTGTTCAGGAGTGTGTGTGAGATGCAACTCACTGATGTTTCACTCTTACATTGATGTCTCTCAGGCTCTCTTTCTTCCTCCCTTGACCTCTCTAAAATAAATAAATAGATAAATAAAATGTTTTTAAAAACATTCTTTTGCATTTCTCAATAGTCAAACAATGTTCCAGTAATTGTATCAGGAAAATAAGATTTTGTAATGCATTTTCAACCCACATTTGACTTTTTTCTTCTAAAATGATAGTGTTTAATACCAATGAGTTCAAAACCTGAGTTTTGCCTCTAAACAGTTATTTTCTTTTCACCCATGAATTCAATAATCATTTTAGAAAAATCTAAAAATCACTCTAAATTTAGACATACAAAAAAGATGCAAAGTAAAAAGTATTCCTGTATACACTTCATCCAGTTTCCACTAATGCTAACAACTCTATAATTGAGATACATTTGTCTAAACAAAGAAATTAACATTGGTATATTAATATTAACTAAACTACAGAATTTTTCAGACTTCAGCAGTTGTGTACTAATTTTTTTTTTGCTACTTCAGGATTCAACCCAGGATACCATATTTAATCTAATGAGATGTTTTCTGAAGATCTGGTGTCTGCTTCCACAGCCTTGGGGTCCCACCACCCACTGCCCTAAGTGTAAGTCTGTGGCAAGCAAGGAGGCCCTCTAGTTGTTCTGCTGTTCTTTAGAGCTGTGGTACAATTCAGTGGGTAACAGCGGGTATGTGCTGTCAGACCTCTGGGTAAATCCTGCCTCTACTTTGTGATCTGCAGCAAAGGGTTTAACTTTCCTAAGTTTCTATTTTTTCATTCCCATTTTTCAAAGAGGAAATGAGAGTTGTAGTGAGGTTTAAATTTTATTATATTCAGAGATCGTATAGAAAAGTGCCTGATACAGAGTTAAGCACTTAAAATTACCTGTTATCAGAAACAGTGGGTGAGTCAGTTTCCAGCTTGGGCAATCAAAAAGCAACAAAGACTCAGTGCTATAGCAAAAGTCATTTAAAGAAACAAAACTTTTATTTATTGGCTAAAAAGAGAATTAGAGTGCTAAGGAAGATAATTTCATTGATAAAAGGAAAGAAATATGAAACTTGGGAGTAGAATTCTAGAAAGCAAATAAAATGCAATTTTTAACTACTGAAAATCACATGGGGCAAAGGTCATGCTAATCCTTTCTGTATGGGACCAATTTTAATCTATTTGTGGCTGAAGTGACCACAGCTCTCATCGTTACTTTAAGCTTAGCTCACACTTAAGCAATGCGTAAAAAGGAAAAATGTTCTAAATTATAGAGGTTAATTTTATAATCATTATCACAAATCTTATAATTTGGTTTATAAAGAAATAAAGCTTATTTTATAATAGCTTTAACGTAAGTTGGAGTTTATCTAGTGTTTGGCATTTTTGGAGACCTTTTATAGTCATTTTTCTCATGTGACCCTTGAGTTAAAGAAGGATGTATGAATTATGATCCACATTTTGCCAAGAGGGAAGCTCAGTGGGAAGAAAGCACATCATGAAAGGCCTCATAGAAAAGGTGACACAGCACTGAAGCTTGAAAGATGTGAAGGGGGTTTTCAGATGGATGGAGTGTTCCCAGCAGAGGTACAGCAAAAAGTAGGGTGATAGAGTAGGGACTTCTTTTGTGGGACCAAATACCTCAATATGTCTGATGCTTTGGGTAAAGGGAGCAGTATAGAGGCAGGCAGTGCTTTGTATGCCAGGCTAGGAGTTTGGACTTGATTCTCTGGCAATGAGTTTCTTTGAGGCAGAAGAGTAACATGATCACATTTTAGTTTAGGAAGATCATTATGGCAGTAGAAAAGATCATAGGAGAACTTTCAGCAGGTAGGTTCAAGATAGCTGATATTTTCAAAACCTGTTGGCCATAAGATCTCAGGTCCCAGATGTGGTGCCAATGAACAAGAGGAGACAGCCAGTTTGGCACTAGCAGCACAACACTGCCTGCAACAAAAGCACAAGATTTAGGTGCAGAAACCTTTGTCAGGTCTACAATTGTCCTGGAGCATTACCACTTAATTTCCTTTGGCCTACCTCAGTGTAATGAGAGTATTTGTGTGGCACCAGCTTTACTTCTGTTAATTCATATTGCTGGAGTACTTCAGACAACAAATCAGGACTTGGAAATGAAGACAAATATGAAGATGTTAAAAGCAAGTCCCAGAATCACATCCAGGTGTGGAGGGTTCAGCAGGCTGCCTAATCTATGTAGTAGGATAGATACAGGGATTTTAGAATCCAATTTTGAGCCACTTCTACTTAAGTAATTATTTCAAGGACTTCCATGTTTCATTGCCTCCCTGGGAAGCAGAGTGTCCCCAAAGATTTAAACAGATTTCAAATTTAATATTATATCCAGGCTTTCTCTTAAAGTCAGGTGGGAAGTAAAACAAAATGTCCACTAGCTCTGTTAGATGGATGGTTCATTTATTCTATTTGCAAACACAGATAATTGACTTCCTGCCAGGGAAAGAATAGGGTGTGATAGATCTGGGACAGTAAACTGAGCGAATGAAGTACTTTGTTTTTAACATGGACAGGATCTCCTCAGGATCTGAACTTCCTGTATTTAACATAGGATACCCAAAGAATTGCGCCCTTCCCTCCTGATTCTGGCCCTGTAAATTCTGTCAGGATCACCATGATCTGAGTAACATTGTAATATTTACTAAGAGAAAAGAGATCACCAAAGATGACCATTTTTGATGTTCACCAATCAGTCACATGCCCAGGAAATCTGCAATCTTATCAAAAATGAGAATCTTCCAACATGATACAAAGAGAGGAAATAAATGCCTGAGTAGAAGCTGGCCAGGAAAATTCTGATGCTGATGAAATGATGATGGCAGTGAAGTGTGTTTACAATTTTTCTAGGAGGCAGAAGAAAGTATTTTATACAGTATCTTGGTTTCTAGAAAGTTAACTGTAAATGTAATTTTTACAAGTGGGCTTTCACTTTAATACACTTTAGGAATTGGCCGTTCATTTAAAAAATTCTTTTGGAGAACTTCTTTGTGATTGTTTTTTTATGCTTCAATGCTTGACAGTTTGTATTTTTTTTATACTCTCCACCCATTCCAATTTGTTTAATGCAACAATCACTTGTAATTATTTTTACAAGCTAAATAAATTGGTCTTTGCTTTCTGAAACAATTTGACTATTATTTTTCTTGAGGAAAACATGAGGCTTCTTGTTCATTTGTATTTAAACTCTGCTTTCTTATTCCTCTTTATTGTTTTTTTTTCATTTCTTATGATGACCAAATATTCAAAAGGCTAGGAATTTATTGACTGTGACATCAAGGTATAACGCTGAGAAAATGAGGAAAGCCCTGACCACCCCACCACCTGTTTATGGAAATAAACCTACACCCTACTGTGCTGTCATGTGGGTCCTGAAGGGCCACCACAACACGTTCTTTATCTTAGGTTAACAGCTTCGTGTTTTAAAATACAAACCCTGGAGAATTATTGCATTAATTGGTCTACTATAGCATTGCATTAAAGGAAAATTTGATTATTTTTTACCTGGCAGTGAGAAAAATGGGAGTTTTAATGGGAATGTAGGAAAGAGGGGTAATCTTGGAATCTGGGGTACCATTCTAGGAGGACAGGCTTAACTAAAGGAAGAAGTTCCAGGCTGTGAGGAGCTTGCAATAGGGATATGAGTGCTTGGGAAGTGTGGTAGAGAAGCTGTTCATGATTGAAGAAAAGGAAAATGAAAAGCAGAAGTAAAGTAAACTTGGATTTCTGCACAATTTAGGGGAGACTAAATTTTCTTAGCATGTTTATTCAATAGTTGCCAATCATTTGAGAAGAGACACCTATTCTTTCCAGTATTTATTGATCACCCATATAGACCAGGTACTTGCACAGTGCTAATCATACAAAGTGGGACAAGATATTCTTGTACTCTACTCTACAAAAGGAAGATAGGCCAAGCACAAAAACATGATCACTGAAAAAATATTTTCAAGTTGTGATATGTGTAATGAAGGACACAAAACACACTCTTTATATTTTTGTTTTCTGCTCTACCCTGCAAAATCTGGTAAAACAGACTGCACTGAATGCAGTCTTCATAATTTATGCCAGGGGTCCCCAGCCTCCAGGTCACAGACCGGTAGCTGTCCACGGCCTGTTAGGAACTAGTCTGCACAGCAGAAGGTGAGCTTGAATGGAATGCACTTGAATCATCCCAGAAACATTGCCTCCCTCCCCTTCCCTGCCCTAGTCTGGGGAAACATTGTCTTCCACGAAACATGTCCCTGGTGCCAAAATGGTTGGGGACCGCTGATCTCTGTGATAACCACTCTAAGTTAGGTTCCATGTAAGGAATCCTATGTAGGATTTCTAAGGATAATCTTCCAACACTCAGAACCCTTTGAAATTCTGTAGACCTCTGAATATTAATGGGTTCCTCAGAGTTAATTCTAATTTTAAGTAGGTGAGGTTGACCCCTGCCTATCAGGTTTGATTTTAAGATCAGCTGTTTGTTATCCCCACCTCAACACAATGCCCATCTTCTGGCTACATTTCCAGAAATTCCAGGGTTGAGAATTCTAATACCTGGCATAAGAGAAGAAAACAGAGAAAGGTGATCAGTCATGGAACTGCTGTTGACAAGGAGAGAGAGAAGAATAAGAAATATATCCAGAGCACCAGAGGAAAAAAGCTAACAAGAAAACTGAAACTATTGCATGTTCCAGATCAATAATTCAGGTAAAGAGAAGAGGCAGAGTAGGGAATGGAATTCCTCCTAAACTTAAGGGTAGAATGTGGGGAGCCACTTGAAGTCCCTGTTTGCTCAGCTGTTAAAGGGGGACTAAATATACACTATGAGAGCCTGCAGGAACAGTCCTAAACATTCTTTTATGCATGTGATCACTAAAGCCATTAGAAGCAGGAAGTCAAATAGGTGACTTAATGTTATTTTTGTATTTCAAGGATAATTGTGCTATAGTTGATAAAATACTGAGGGACAATGTAAAATATATTTATGCCTGGTTCTCACATACCTACTAATGAAAGAGGTAATGACAACAATGAACTACAGTGATCAATTAAAACTATGTTCTTGAGCCTTTTTGTATCTGCCCAGCCACTATTCTTTGGGGGAATATGTTCCCCAACCTTATTCCAAAGTATTCCTGTTCAGGTGGTTTGGACCAAGGATAAGTATGTGATCCAGGATCAGTCAGTCCGAGTATTTTATTCAGTATCTTCTTAGTCACAGTGATTGCCTCACAAACGAGTATGTATATAAGTTGAACCAGTCAAAGATCTCTGTGGGTATTTTACCAGCTATCCAGAAAAGACCCTTTTTCTAGGATCATGGGCTCTAAGAACTCTAGAGTTCTGGGGCAGCTGAAATCCATCCTGTTGCTACATGTCAACTTGAAGATGAAGCCAAGCAGAGGCAAAAAATGAATAGGGAGTGGGGGAAGACAGGTCCTAATGGATATTATGTCCATTCTAACATGAAGCTGAGTAGAAGAACAGGTTTATACCAGTCTGAGAATGGGGCGGTCGGCTGTGACTCACCATAGCACCAGTTGTCCTTATCAGGAGAGGCCAAGGTCTTCCAGGAAATGCACTTTGGAAGGGGTCTGATGATAGCAAAAAAGAAGGCTGGGACTTCTTAAAGTTACTTGCCCTTGGGTAATTTTAAGTTTAGTGTATACCTACTGTCCCTGAAGCCTTCTTGTGCCCTCTGCTTCCTTATATGAACCTGAATTACCAGATTCACCTGGGAAAAACAGTGAAGAAGAAATAGGAAGACCAAGATAGCATTCAAGTCTAATATAATTAGTTTTGTCTCCCTCATGCATCAGACTTTAAGATGTTTGAAGGCAGGTTCTGTGTCTCCCACTATTGGATCTTCAGGCCCAGCACAGCACCAGCACTAAGTATTTAAATGAAGCACTGAATGAGTGAATCTGATATGAGGCCCTGAAAGATTCAGCCTGAGAAATTCATTGCTTCGGATTAAAGCACTGCCTTTCCAAGAAGCCTTTTAAAAAACGCAAATACCCAGAGGACATGTAAGGTATTTTTTTGTCAACCTGCAGTTCATATTTTTGGCAGCTATGAGAACAAGTGGAACTATAAAAATTGGATTTTAGAGAACACTCTAAAGGGTACAAATTTGTGTGACTACTTTGGAAAACAGTTTGGTACTATCTCCTGAAGTTGAACATGCATATACATATGACCCAACAATTCAGTCTGAGAGATGGACCCAAGGGAGACTCTTGCAGGTCTATGGGCAAGAATGTTCATAGCTTCAGTGAACATAATGCAAAAACCTGGAAACAAATAAAATGCCCATCAACAGTAGAGAGGATGGATGGATTGTGATATATTCACACAATTGGATATTATGGCAATAAAAACAAATGAACTACACTAATTTACAACAATGTAAATAAATCCTAGTAATACAACAATAAAATGTAAGTGAAGAAAGTAAATGTACATAAGGCATACAATATGACATAATTTTTATAGAGTTGGAAACTAATATAAGAATATACTTTATAGAAATACATATAAATACAATTAAACTTTATTTTTTAAAAAGCAAAGGAATTCTGAATGATGGTTATATTCTGTGGAGAGAAGTGGGGAATGGGATGGGGTCACATGGTTAGATGAAGGTTATGTCAAGGTTCTAACTTTTGGGTGGTAGGCTTACTGTTACTTATCATATTATTAAGAATAGTGAAATAAGTAAAAAACAAATGACCAACCAACCAACCAACAAACAAAAAAACCCAAACCAGAAAGCTTGGGTTCCCTAGGAAATAGCCTGAGGCTGGTGCTTTATTTGGAAAGTGCAATCTCAGAACAATTATGGTGAGGAAAAAGTAAAGGGACTTAGGGAAGGATGGGGGTTAGGGAAGCCAAGACACACCTTACATTGCTTTATGAAGAGCTCTAAAGACAAAGGGCCAATAAGTCGTCAGTGTGTCTGTTCAGCAGCCTGGGAAGTCTTCAAGGAGGATGTACAGAGAGACTGTGCCTTGGAGCAGTCCTTGGGAAGGAGGAGGGAGGGGAGAATTGTTGGCCTGGGTCTCTCCAATGGGAAGTAACTTCCCACAGGCACCACTTCTGGGTTGCTTCTCTGGCCCCTTTTGGTGGCAGAACAAGGTCTCACAGTCTGTGTTTTAGCTAAGTCCAGAAGTGGTGGGAAAAGCCAAAATCTCAGGGTATGTGGCTTATCAGTCCAGCTTCCCAACCACCAGTGGAAGGTCCTTGACTCTCCCGTGCAAGACTCTGGTTGGCACAGGCGGAGTAAGTTCCTAGGCGGTGGAGGGAACTCAGCCAGAGCTGGTGGCTGAGAGTCCAGGCCAGAATGTCACTGAGGGAATCTAGGAGGTTTAGTAGATAATGTCCTGTATAAGCAGGGGCTTGGAGTCTGATCCAGGTTCAAATACTTGTGTGAATTTGGGTAAATTCCTTAACTTCCCTTGAACTTCATATGGAATATGGGAATAGTGGTAACTACCTCCAAAAGTTCTTATGAAAATCTAAAAGAGCAGCCTGCAGAGTTTTGGGTACCTAAGAAGTTCTAAAAAATGGTATTTTCTTTTGTCTTACCTCATGCCATGAAGCATAATTGAGACAGTATTGAGATGGGGGAACAGGCCTGGCTTCCTTCTCTTCTCCTCATTTCACTCCACCTTCTTTTTACTCTGAGCATCCCCAGGGCACTGGCACCTGTGTTACAGGATAAAAGAGAAAAGACAATGTTTATCCCCTTCCTAATGTTGATAGTTGTAGAGGTTTGCTGCACTTTTCCTCTGTGCTCTTGGTTTGAAAAACTATTGGGTTTAAAGACAGCTGGGTGGTGGGGTGGGTAGGGGGTGGAGGGATTGAGCAAAAAAGAAAAACGACTAATGGACATGGACAACAGTGTCATGATTGCTGGAGGGAGGGAGGTATAAGGGGACTAAATGGTAATGGAAAAAATACAACAGAGATTAAATATTTAAAAAATGGGCAAAGGACCTGAATAGACATTTCTCCAAAGAGGACATACAGATGGCCAATAAAAATTTGAAAAAAAATCCTCAATGTCACTAATCATCAGAGAAATGCAAATTAAAACCACAATATCACCTCACAACTTAAAAAAAAAAAAGAAGCATTCCAAACTGATGGGTGTTTTAAGCAGGCAAATAATTTGCCACCCCCTCTAAATGATATTCTTCAAATATTTATCCAATATTTACTTTGGTTGGGGGCAAAGCTGGCCCCCACAGGACAAAGCCACCTTTCACCAGTATGTCAGAAGTTGAGCGTGGGGACCCAAGGTCACGAATGGCAGATTTCCAATTCATTTCAGGGATGTGTTAGCCTCTCTGTGACTTGCTACCCTGGCCACCTGTCCACTTGATCATTCCTTTATGTTTCTAGTGCCCCTCAAAGGTGACTGGGTCAGGAAGACCCTTTTGGTAGTTGATAGACATCACTTTCTTTTCGGCCATTTAAGAATACCCCTTTCCTGATTTGCCTGCCTTATACAATTAAGTGCTGCTGTCTTTCCTAATACCTCCACAGGTTTTTGCATTTGGATACATGCCAGGGGCTAAAATAAATGCATACTGCTATTTTGCTGGTGAGATGTAGTATTGTGTAAATGCAGGTTTTAATTTTATAAATTTAGATGACTTAATGTTTCCTGTTCTTAATTTGTTTTCTAATTGGGGGATAAAATGAAGTTATGTGGGAGTTGGAAGACTCTCTTAAAAGAGCTTTCCTTATCATTAATACATGGTGTGCACATGCTCCCAGACATTCTTCTTCAGAGCCTTTTTGAAGACAGAGTACATTCCTAATCTTTAGGGTGCCCCTCTTCCCTTTGAGCTAACCCTGTGACCCCTACAAACATGTAAAAAATTCTGAAGGAGTGGCACTCCTGCATATTCTTGGCTAATTTCCTTTAACATCCCCCTTCTGGCTCACTTCCTATGTCCATGGATCCGGTTGGCCCCAATTTCATTCTAGTGGGCAGTGGGCAAGGGAGTAGGAAGTCATTTAAAGACTTCACACCCCTGGCTTCGAGTATTGCTGGAGAAATGGTCTTATGCCGGTCCCTGTAATAACCTCTTGGTCCCTAACGTCAAAGCCTGGGATTCTATGACTGGAACTTTCCTTGGCTAAATTTTGATTTTTTCTAAATCATTAATGTACTTGAGGACTGGCATTTAACGTGTCCTAAGTCACCTAAATCTTTGATATGAATGGCAAGCAGGTTGGGTCTGCAGAGGCTCTGCAGATAGCTGGGGGATGGAGGAGGAGGGGAGGCTATAATTAGGTAGCTCAGGACTCAGATAAGCTTCCGCTTTGACAGAAGCCACCTGGTGGCAAGTAACATTTTGACCTTGAGTTCCCCCTCTCTTGCTGGCATAGCTGCTCCCTTCCCAGCCTTTAACTTTCAAATTACAAAATTATTTTATGGTTGTGTTGGAAAATAGTGTAGGTTAGTGAAGTCAGCAAAGATCAGAGGACCCATAAAAAATAAAATAGCCAAAGAGTGTCACCCAAAATTCAACTTTTCAAACAAAATTAAACATTAAAAAAAACATGAGACCCAAGAAAAAAGGCCCCTTGAGCAAAGACACATGCACTATGATATTTTTTACCCTGATTTTTTTGTTGTTGTTGTTGCCCTGTGATACTAGGCCATCTTTTATAGAAGTCTTCTTTTATGAAAATCAATAACTTACACTAATGTTAAGATGTCTCCTGGACAATGTGAGATAATAAGATAAGTAAACCGTAGGCAGTTGCTGAATCAAAGGAAGGGATCATTCTGGAGCACAATTAGTCCAGCATGGCTGCTCCCTTTTAATCAGAATCCCTACTCTCTGTGGGGCTCACCATTTGGCCTGAAATTTATTGAGCTGCTGGATTAAAGGCATGAGAGTTGAGCCTCATTTCCTTCCATTTCTAATCTTAGAGAATCCATTTATTCCTTTTACCAGTTTCAGAAGATGGTGAGAACTGAGTGTGACTAATAATTCCTAATATTACATGGCTTTATGTGGTTTACAAAGCCATTTACATGTATTATTGCATTTAGTCCTCCCAATCACCCCGTGAAGTAGGCATTATTAATATTACCACTTTACAAGTGGGGAAACCTGAGCTTAAAGAGGTGATGTGACTGGTCCAAAATCAAAGAGAGAGGGAATGGCTCTAAACTCAGACTTTCTTGCCCTAAGTCCTATTCCTCCGCAGTTCACATTGATTCTAAGGAGAGGCCACTTGTCCACCCTGCCCCCTCACTCTCACTTTATTAATAATAACAGTGGTGATAGAAGCTGACATTGGGGTAGTCCCATGATGCCAGGTTCATCTCACGTAATCCTCATGCCAAGGCCATGATACAGACTTTATAACTAAACTTATTTTACTGCTGAGTTGAACTGAGGCTCAGAGAGGCTAGATATGTTATCCCAGAGTGCATAGCTAGTAAGTGATGGAGACAGCATTCAAACCCAGGCCTGTTTTGTCCCCCAGCTTTTTTTTTTAAGATTTTATTTATTTATTTTTAGAGAGGGAAGGGAGGGAGAAAGAGAGAGAGAGAGAGACATCAATGTACGGTTGCTGGGGGCTGTGGCCTACAACCCAGGTATGTGGCCTGGCTGGGAATCGAACCTGCCACACTTTGGTTCACAGCCCGTGCTCAATCCACTGAGCTATGCCAGCCAGGGCTTGTCCCCCAGCTCTTAACCACTGCACGCCATGACCTGGAGGTGTCCTCTGGTTTCTCTTCAAGGTTTCCACCTTCTTCCAAATGTCTGATTCAAAACAGCAGAAGCATTCTGGGTGCTTTCAAGGGCAAAACTGAACTACAGGCTGTGGGAAGATAAGGATGAACAATGGGTCCTCCAGGACTTATTCCAGTGGGAAACACAGTGGACCCACAGAGCAAAGCAACAGCATGTGTGTGAGTCAGGAGGGGCATGGAGCCCAGTGTGGGGATGGGGGTAGGGAACAGGATTGGCCAGCCCACAATGAGGCATTAAGTCCCTCACTAAGGGACTTACTACAGATCCTTTACTCTGAATCACATATTTAGGAAGATGGGGCACTCAACACCAAGGCATCCCTTACTAATAACTGGCCTATGGCAGATCAGGGGGTGACGTGTCATCAGCTGGGTGTGAAAGCAGCACAGACTGAGGATTATAAGACCCTCTGGTTGGTTATAAATGCACCAATACTGAGCAAATCCTAAAAGAGGAACTTCTTTGAGGTAAAGGCCATAATACAGCTAAGAGATTCTTAGGGATTTGCTTCAATTAAAAACAATAAAAAGTCCCCAGACACCTTTCCGAAACACAGCTCATTCCCATGCTGACTGATGCAGGCGGAGGGGTAGGGGAAGTTGGTGAGAGAAGGTCTGGGAAGAAGACAACTTGTTCAACCCCATGAAAGGAAAGCCTTTGAAGATTCGGGTGAGGTGGTAGGAGAATCCTTGTCTTCACCTGCCACTTTGTCCTGGGGAAGCCTTCCCTGTCATGGCTCATGGCTCTCAGTCCTAGTTGCATGTAAGAATCATTGGGGGTGCCTTTTAAATCTACCCATCTCGGATCAACCATGCAAGAATCTCTGGCTGTGAGGCCCTAGTATGTAATTTTCATAAGCTCTGTGGGTGATTGTGAAGCACAGAGGGTATTATTGCTCTAGAATTTCAGAACCAGAAACAAAGAACTGACACGAATGTCCAATTAAACTTTCCACCATTTTGGTGAGCTTGGGAGGGAAACAGACATTGCAGATTGATTTTAAAGAGGGGAAGGGAGGCACTGAAAAAAGAAGCAATTTGCCTGGCCAGAAGGCTGGTGAGGGCAGGGTTGAGGTAAGAGGCAGCTCCTTTTCTTTATGTTCTTCCACATCCCTTCTGGTAATATATCAACCAATAGTTCTGACGGCTTTCTATGTATGCAGGCATGAAAGTTCTGTTCCTTATCTGGGGCAACCTTTCCAACTAGATCTATACTGCTGTGTTAATGTGTTTTCTGGTATGGAAACGCAAATCTTTATTTTGTAATTCTTAGTTCTTCATGAGCTGGAGCAGTGGGTCATGGGCCTTCCGCATCTGTTTAGAAGGAGCTACGGACCTTGGTACATTCTGTACAGAGCATATTCTGCACAGAGCATAATATGTGCATGTTCAGTGGGGGTGGAATTCAGACCTAAATCAGTCTCAGCTTTCAATCCAGCTGTAAACCCAGCATGTCTGCCATTGGATCTGCGACAATTTATTCTTTTAGAACACAGAGCTAAAGTTCCCAAGGAGGCCTGGCTTGAGAAGCTACCTGAATCACTGTCTGCTTAAAGATACACTCATGTTTCTTTGTCTAAGTGGGTCAGTTAGGTTGTCTATATTTGCCATTTGATTTCAGGGCAGGGCTGGCTTCAGTGTGCTGGCAACTCCCAGGAGCACAGGCTCTGAGTGACTGGGGCAGGTGTTCAGGAACTGCCAGTGACTATTATTTAATTTTGTCCCTCCCCCAGCCTCACGATTTATGTATGAGTTGGTTATGTGACCAAGTTCTATTTTTAACTGCAAATATGCTCTGTTCAACTGGAATCATGTTTTTTAGACACTGCATTATGCAAGCTGTCTCTGAAGTTTGCCAGGAGTGCTAAAGTAAACTGTTGGTAGTCATTGAAACCCCCACAGTGAGCAAACAGCATGCTTACTTGCTGCAAGATAGAGTTTCAATTGTGTTAAATAACTGTCTGGTGCTACCTGATGAGAAACACTGTATGACTACTTTATCAGTTTCTTTCCTCTTGTCTCCTATCTAATCCCAGAATAAATCCTGTGGCCCTGGAAGAAAGGCATTGAAAGGGCTTCTGGTGATGAAAATTAAACTAGAAACAAGTCACTATGAGGAGAAAGCAATGTAATGCTCATTGTAATGTATCTTCTTAGATCTTAAGCAGGAGAGGAGAAAAGATGGTTAGATGGAGGACACCTAGTTGAGAAGCTGCTCTGGTGCAGGAGATGCTGCTGAGCCATTCATTCTCCTGAAGTGAGTACACTAGACAAGTCTACTGGTGGGATCTCAGGGTTATTTCTTGGGGTAATCATGAGTGGCTTTCAAGAACTATACAGGATCATTTTCTCTGACTTCTTCTGGAAGACTGGCATCTGGCTTATCCAAGATGACCCAGAGAATGGATCCAGCTAGCTGTCCTGAAGGGAGGATATTAGTATCAGCCAGGACTCTTTGGTGGCATGCAACAGAAGTCAGCTCTTTCATAAGTTAACTTACTTAAGAAGAAAAGGACTTTATAGAAAATGAGTTCCATGAGAGCAGGGCTAGCGTGTTCCCTGCTGTTTCCTCAACAGAACAGTACCTTAAATGTGTTACTCAGGACTGTTTGTGGACTAAAAGACATTGTTAGGAAGACAGAGAACTTCTCTGGAGGGGGTTAGGGAGCAGGAACTAGGTCTCTGACAGCCTTATCAGGACATCTCTGCTGGAATGAATGCTCTCAATGAGTCTTATATTTTTGAGTGTCTTATAGCTTTCCAGAGAGAAACAGAACCTCTATCTATCTATCTATCTATCTATCTATCTATCTATCTATCTATCTATCTATCATCTATCTATCTTATATATCTATCCATCCATCCATCTACCACCTATCATCTATCATCTACCTATCTATGTAGAGAGATAGAGATCTATTGATTGATTGTAAGGAATTGACTCACATGACTATGGAGGCTGACAAGCCCATTCTGCAGGGTGGTTGCTGGTTGGGGTTGGAGAACCATGGAGAGTGTATATTCTAGTTCAAGGCCTGTCAGGTAGGAAGAGCTGATGTTGCAGATAAAGCACAAAGGCAGTCTGCTACAGAATTCTCTTACTTGGGGGAGGGTCTTTTTGTTCTATTCTGTCCTACTCAGGAGGAGACCCATTCATATACGGAAAGCAATCTGCTTTATTCCATTGATTAAAATGTAAATCTCATCCAAAAACACTCTTGCAGAAATACCCAGAATAGTGTTTGACCAAGTATCTGGATACCTCATGTCCCAGTAAAGATGGCCATCACAGAGACATAAAGCTGGCATAAAATTGACCATCACAGAGAAGGAGTAGGAGAGCACAACTGGCTGAGCTTGAGTCATTGATCGTCTTTTCAGCCAGTAGACAGCAGGGTGTTTTGTTTGTCAGTTCCAGAAACTTTGTGCCATGGGGCACAACTTATTTCTCATAGGGAAAGTGGGGAGCTGTTACTGGGAGAAAGGGAAATTGTTACTGGAAGCTCCAAAACAACAACTGGCTCTTGTCTCAGGAGAGTCTTGCTTCATCACTTGCTTCTGTGTGGGTTCATGTGACAGCTCTGATGACGGCCTCTTCCAGCTGCTCTTCTCTGTGTGAAAGGGAGAGCAGCTGGGATGGGGAAAGAAAGAATTTCTGTGCCTCTGTCCCTTCACCTCCATGAGTAGAGGTGACTGAGGGCATACCATCAGTACTCTACCTCTGGCTCCCTCTGGAAAGTCTCCCCACATTGATTAGGGTGTTCATAAGACATCTCTGCCCTGGAAGAGTTTGAATCTAATGTACTCTGTGCATTTTCTTTCCTTTCCATGCTTTACCTACTAGAGGTGTTATGTAGCTGTGGCTGTTGCCAACCTATGCAGTACCTTTGTGGTGGGCACAAGACCAGACCCTCAGGGAGAGGCAATGGGCAGATATTGCCACTCCAGGGCACATCTGCTGTGACATCCTCTTCAGAGGTTTGTGAGCCTGACTTCTGATTAGCACATTATGTAGAAGACTGACTCACTGCAGATTCCATGCATCCATGATGGGTAGACATGGTCAATAGCCTAAAATGAAAACAGATAAGATAAAAATAAATATTCTAATTTTTTCATGTGTCTCAGAGGATCATGTTATACACCTCTGGGGTAGGCACAGCCCACTTCATGGACCACTGATCTGGAACCTGTTGCTCCACTTACAGCCCTTGTGCAGACAAGACTGATTGAGTACAACACTCCTCTGCAGCCTGGAGGCAGCTTCAGGCCCCATTACAATACCGTGGTCTCTAGGTGTGTGGAGGGGAGGGAGGAAGGGGGGGTGGAAACTATGGCCTGAGGGCCTTATACAGCCCACCACCAAATTTCTATAAAGCTTTATTGGGACACAACCACAGTTACTTGTTTATATGTTGTCCATGGCTGCTTTTGTGTTCCAGTGGCAGAGCTGAGGAGCTGCCACAGGGACTGTATAGTCCCAAAGCCTCAAATACTTATTATCTGACTTTTTACAGAAATTCAAGAAAGCCGACCCCTGCTCTAGGCAGTCAGTATAGATCCCTGTGTGTTGGTAATGAAATGTGAATCTTGTTTGCCATTCCTGCTCTAGAGTTAGGCTAGAATTAGGAGATAGCTCACTATGCTAACAAGGCCAAGCTTGGCCATCTCTCTTTTGTGGGTCCTCAATCTTTGCTAGTTTTCTTAGAAATCTAACCCTTTGGTCATGGGGACATAGGGAAGCAAGTACAGATAAAATGGGCCACCCAAAGGCCATGTCTTACACAGTAGAGTCAGAAGTGTCCAATCCAACCTCAGAGCCTCCACTACCTGCTACCCCACTAGAGGACTCAAAGACACTGCTCGAAGACGCAGCCTGGGAATCTGTGCTGAGATGCTCAAATTTCTCAAGACAATTTTTTTTAACTGAAGATTTGAAGTGACAGTGGGAACTGACATGGTTTGTTTCCACTAGTCCTGACGATTCCCAACTCTGACAACTCCCTTATCCCTTCTTCTTGGGGTTCATCCAATGGACGTGGGAGAGCAGACAAGGGGTAAGAGCTGATAGAGGAGTTAAAGACAGGAAAGCAGAATGCAAGGGATGATCATGTTCTGGAATACTGAAAATGTTTATATGCACTGAGGTGGCTGAATTCGAACCTAATTAAAGTCCACCCTGTCAGGTGTGGGCCATTCTCACAAACTATTAGGTGCCAGCCTGAGTCCTTCTACAGGAGTGGGGAAATCCCTTTGGAGAGAAACTCCTCGGGAAAGTGGACCCTCATGGAGGTCTGTCCCTCTTGGCTTCTTGGCCTGCCCTCCCCCACTGCCATGTGACACATCTGTGTTCAATTTAGGGGAGGCAGAGTGGCTGAGAAAGGGGAGTAAGCCAGCATATTCTGTTCCTTGAAAGCCATAGTACCTGGATACTAAGAATAGTGTTTGGGTCACGTCTAATGGACTGTAACACAAAAAAGCAGCTTCTCCTTCTTCTGGTTGTGGGGTGGGGGGGTGGAGGATTGGGGGAACTGGCTTCAGAACTCACATTCTCAGAAGACCTGTGTGTGTTGGACATCTCAGATTCGGAAGCAGCTGCTCCTCTGTGGCCCCAGGAAGCAGCAGGAGGCATGTTTCCACAGCTCAGCCACAGCCAAGAGCCCGGCAGAAGGTCTTCCTGGAGAGAGCCATAGCAGAAAAAGAATATGGTGGATGCTCCATTTCCAGGTAGGATTTGCTGTGTGCACATGTGAGTACCTGGGTTGGGACAATATCCAACTCCAGTTAACTTCAGTCTGGTCAGGAGGCGCTTCTGTTGTTATATGATTTTGTTTATCCCTGTACCTCTCTCTTGGGAATTTCATTTTTCTGTTCCATGAGGTTCTGATGGGGCTGTCAATCATGTGGCTCTGGCTTTCCAGTCTCAGAAGTGGTCATTTGGGAGAGAGAGCCCTCCCTGGGCTTTTTGTGTCCTGTGGGGTGTGCCAAGAAAGCAAAATCCTGCTGCTCAGTTATCTTAGCCATTTCTCAGGGTTGTTTATGCAACTGTTTCCTCTGGACAAGGACCAGGCTTGTTTGCCATAAAAGGAGTAGGTTCCCCTAGCTGGGGCTCCCTGGCTATGGTGCACACACACTGCCTGAGTGGTATGTCTCTGGGGTACCACCTGGCTATGCCACCTGGCTGCTGCCACGAGACACTGGGGTGAAGAGGACCAATGCAGAGATGTTGATGTTCATGTAGGCACTGTGCTGTGGGTAATGAAGTCTCTTGTTCCTGACCCATCCCTTGGCTTCTGGCAGCATGCAAGAAACAGCAACAGGATAACTTATTAGCTTGAAAGTAGGGTAAAATCTAATCAAGGAGGGTGGACATTTGTTTCTGGAAATGGACCCAAACAGGGCTTCTCTAAAGTCCTTTTTAAGGACTGATGTGGATCTAGGAGAGAAAAAATTGTGCATGTCCCCAGTTTTGCCAGTTGTGTAGACAATGACCTGGCAGCTATAAATTGAATCATACTTAACAAATATGGCTGCTGTGCCTGGCATACTCAGATCCCTTCCTGTTATGGCTTTGGTTGCTGTGAGTTGTAAATATGAACGCTGATTCAAATGCAGACCTGCTTTATGCTTTCCTTTCCCCCACTCAGCCCTTATCTCCATTTGTATGCAATGAAAGCTACTCCCTTCCTGATTTTTTTTTCCTGTGGATGAGGGAAGTGTGGGGGTGTCCAACCGAATTTTCCCTTTTGGTTCTGAAAGCAAGCTGGTCAAAACATAAAAGTGTATGCCACAGTGAAGCTAACATTTTGTAACCTGGGCTGCAGAGCTTAGGGTAAATGTCCACAGGCACTGAAACTGCCATGGCATTGAACTCATGTCTGAACAGCTCTGCTCAGGTCTCTGCAAGAATAGTTGCAATACTCTTCCTCACCCACGCAGTTTGAGAGTAAACCCTGAGACCATCTGATGCATTGCCTAGGCTTTGCCACTAGATGGACCTCTAACTACTTTTCAGCAGTGTGGGTTTGAGTGACAGTCATTTTTTCTTTAGAACACAGGTCCTCTGCTTTATATAATTCAGATTTCAGTACTGTGTGAAAACTCCTGAGGTTCATTTGAGATGTCCAGACTCACACTGGTGAGTGTGGTGGAGACAGCTATAAAACCCAGATTTTGTTGGTGGGCCTGTCCTTTGGTAAATTGTTCACCCAGGGGTTGGTTGGGTTTTGTTGTACTTCATCTGCTCAGAGGTGTGCATTTTGCATTTTTAATAAAGGTGCCACATGTCCTAATGCTGGCCCAGGTTTGGGGCCATGAGGAAAAGGCCTAGACCATCTCAGAGGTGTTGAGCCCCTCCCCCCTTCAGTTACAGATCCAACACCAGCAACCACTCACTTCAGAGGGTTGTTGGAGGAGGGCAAACCAAAGCCTCACCTGGTTCCATTGGTTTTTGTTACTCATAGCTGAATGAAATTTCTCACTGAGGAGTGGAAAAATTAAGGAAAAGCTCCATGTGAACAGCTACAGGAAAGAAGCGTTCCCTCAAGGAGAACGGTGCAATGCATGTGCCCCTGAGCCAGTCAGTCACTCTAACCTTGAGGCCCAATGTCAAGGCAGGACCTCGGTGCTCTGAGCGCTCCTGCCCCCCATCGCTGCGATGTTCTGCCTTAGGCTCTGGGCCCTGAGTGTAACAAATATGGAACAAATCTGGGAGGTTTTCACCCTCCCTCACTGAGCTTACTGGCTGCGGGAATAAGAATTGCCTTTCTGGTAGGATGGACACGTTTCCAAAAAGAAAAAAATAATTTAGTTTATTTTGTGGACAGCACACCTCAAAGTCTGGTGACAACCAACCGATCCCTGCACAGCGAGGCCAGTGTAAGCCCAGACAGGCTCCCTTGGCAGAGCCCCAGAGGCCTGCTGCTTCAGTTCACAGGCAGTCTTTCCCCAAACATGGTGCAGAGGAGTCTTGCCCTGCAACACCGAGGGATTTCAGGCCAGATGTTCACTTTTTCTGCAGTCTTTCTTTACATTTTAATACTCTTTACTGCAATCTACGACACATATAGAAAAGTATTTAAACATAGTGTACTTATGTTTAGTTTTTTATATAAAGTAAACCCCATATCAGGTCAACAAATAAAACACTGCTAGCCTCTGGAGCCCTCCTGCGGATCCCTTCTCAGCTGCAGTTCCCCTCTTCAAAGGTAACTACTGTCCCTATTTCTTTTTTTTTAGTGTATTTTATTGTTATGCTATTACAGTTGTCCCAATTTTTCCTCCTTAATCCCCCCTCCACCTTGTACCCCCCACCCCTCCAGCATCCCCTCCCCTTAGTTCATGTCCATGGGTTGTACATAAAAGTTCTTTGAATTCTGTTGCCTATACCATTTTTTTATCTCTCCCGTCTATTTAATGCCTGCCAATTATGCTTCTTATTCCCTGTACTTTTTCCCTCCATTCCTCCCCTCCCTCTCCCCACTGAAAACCTCCTTGTGATGTCCAAGTTTATAGAAATGGATCCATACAGTATATGTTTTTTATGTCTGGCTACTTTTACTAACATACTTGTGGCTGGCATTTACATTGCACACAATTCATTATACTGTTATGTAGTATTTTATTGTATGAATAATCAGCAGGTTTTTACAAATTCACTTAATTGTGGGATTTAATTGTTGTTATTAATTTGGGGGTTTTAATTTGGGGCATATATCTGCTCTGAGTATTCACACCCTGGTCTCCTTGTACTCAAGCACCAACATTTAAGTAGGGTAGACACTTTGGATTAGAATTGCTGGGTCATGGGATACGTTCCATGAAATTTACTAGATGATGCTGAAGTGGTTCTGCTCCTTTGTGCTCCCACCAGCCATGTATGAGAGGTCTCAGTGCTTGACATCCTCATTAACACTTGGCAATGCTACTCCTTGCAGGATTAGCTTTTCTGTTGGTGTGCGTTAAAATATAATTGTGTGTGTGTGTTTGTGTGTGTGAGAGAGAGAGAGATAGGTTTTAGACTAATATGTATTATTAAATATACTTAATTTTTATGAAAAATTTCAAACATAAAAAGAATAATACAGAGCCCTGGCTGGCATGGCTCAGTGGATTGAGTGCTGGCCTATGAACCAAAGGATCACTGGTTCGATTCCCAGTTAGGGCACATGCCTGGGCTGTGGGCCAGGTAAGGTCCCCAGCTGGGGGTGTACGAGAGGCAACCATACATTGATGTTTCTCTCTCTTTCTCTCTCTTCTCTTCTCTTTAAAAATAAATAAAATCTTAAAAATAAATAAATAAATACAAGGTCTGGCAGAAGTAACACCTGCTTGAGTGTGGTTGGTAAGATAATAATATGGGTGTAATAATTTATAATTTCAATTTGAACATTTCACCTAAAATGGCATATGGTGTGCTTGAGTGTGATATTGCTATGTTATAGAATTACATGCTTATTATTTTGTAATAAAAGAGGTGCATTATTTGTGCTGGGCTCTGTATGTTTAAATAAATATTTATTTATATAAATAAATAATTTAGCACATTGCCAGTATTCTGTTACTAAAGAAGGAGAGATTAGATCCTGGGAAGGCAGCAGGTAGTCTCATATAGTGTGCTTTTTGCAGGAAAGTCTATAATTTATAAGTGCTCCAGGGATTTCAGGATCAAGGTGTGTATTTGAAAAAGCAAAAAACCAAAGGGGCTGTGACCACCCCCGTTTGAAGAGTCTGCTGAACAAGACAGTTCTTCAGCTGCAGTTGGCCAGCCTGGATAACCTTCAGTTCACCTTAGGGGCCCAGTGCAGCAGATCTGCACGGGGTTGGCATCTGTCAACCAGTCAGCAGTGCACAATGGTCTTAATGCAGATGACCATGGAAAGCTAGCACAAGAACAGTGTCACAAGCATCTGTTCATAATATAGTCTTTCCTAATAAGTCAGCTGGGCAACTGCTTGGCTAGCTGCCTGCTGAGCAGCCCAGCACCAAGGAATAGACAAGGGTCACACACAGTAACTATGCTATTCTCTCAGCTTTTATCAAATGCAGGTTCACTCAAAGTAGAACATGAATATACTTTAATATCCTACTCATATTTTAACAATCTGAGAGAAATATTACACACACACAGAAGTCAGTGGGGGATAACAAACCCAAGTCTCAGAGTGTCAGTCAAGGGGATAGCACTGTGGGCAAGGGAGTTGTCAGTGTCTTGCAAGGAATGATCTCCAGAGCCATGTGGGCAGCAGGGCAGACAAAGTCCTCAGTCCAGCAGGGCAGAGCCTCCAGCAGCTGATGCCAAGGGTCATCAGCATGGCATGGAACAGCACTCTGATATGTGGAGCCTGGCTGTCTCCACAGTGGTCTTGAACCTACCTCAATTATACCTTGAAAGTAGTGTACTCCACACTTGTGGGTCTTTTGATAAATATCTTGACACCCTTGATGGCAAGTGGGAAATTTACCCAGGAGTCTATGGGTGGTACATGGCTATTCTGCTTGGCACCCCTGATGGCAAGTGTGGAATTTCCCCAGGAGTATATCTATGGGTGGTCCTGCTCTGCAGACGTGGCTGTTCTGATCACATGTGCAGATATCTTAGGTGTGTCTCCTTGCCAAGTGTGTCTGCTCTGACTCAGGTAGTTTCCCTCTTGAACCAGAGTGTCGT
The DNA here is from genome assembly GCF_019186645.2 of Phyllostomus hastatus. Lineage (NCBI taxonomy): Eukaryota > Metazoa > Chordata > Mammalia > Chiroptera > Phyllostomidae > Phyllostomus > Phyllostomus hastatus. Next base: position 48,060,476 of record NW_025334041.1, read on the forward strand.
GGCTGACTGGCAGCCATTTTGGTTGACATGAGTGACTCCACTTTGTTTTATATACTTTATGCTAACTTGATCAGACCAATGCCATTTTATTGGTCCTGCTCTCCACAAACAGAAAGTTCTCACATATCCTCAGTGTTTCTTTCTATTCCTGTACCGTCAAGCTCACTGCTGTTCTTTGACAGTCATTAAGTCGCAGACATGCTTGGCATTGCAGTGTTTAGAGGGAAACTTGTTCCCTCCTGAAGCGAGGAGGTCCTGGAGCAGTGAGACCCAAAGACCCCCCAAAGGTCAGAGTTGGGCTTCCTGTAAGACAAATGCCTTGAGTAAAACTATTGTGGAATTTCCTTTTTAAACATGTGCTCCTTAAAGTTTGGAATCAAATTTGTGCTAACGTATGTTATGTAAGTCTGAAATAAGGATGGTCATTCTGCAATCCTGAGTGGATCAGCCTTAACTAGTAAGAACCTGCTGAGTAGAATTAGGAAGGCAGAGAACAGTCCATAGCAGAAAACATAAGGCTGCTTCAAAAACTGACTTCACTCTCAGAGCAGAGGGGAAGCTCTTCCTTGTTGGAATTCCCAAGAAGAAGCAGTATTCTGAAGCAAGATGGTTTTCTAGGAGGCTGATTTTGAGTCAGGAGGAAGATTGCTTCTGGATGTTTCATAAAAGAAAATGAAGCCCTTTAACCCCTCCCCACCCCAGACCCTCACCCCCAATAGTCTGAACTTTGAATAAATACAGATCCCATCAGGACTGTGGTCACTTTGAGATTCAAAAGGCATGTGGAGTATTCTAGCTCTGCTTATTCTCTAGCTCAGGAAAACTTTTGCCTTGAAATGGGAAATTTCCCAGGGTCCACCTATACCTACCCTTCTGGGAAAAGCCTCCTGAAACCCAGCACCAGGTTTCTGCCCCTCCCTTGGCTCTCTGCTACCCTCTGCTGGAATGGTGCTGCCAGCACCACTGGAGTTTACCTTCAAAGCATTCTAGGGCTCTTGGCCAATTCTTGGTACTTCTTTATGGTCTATAACAGAGAGAAACTTACAAGTAAATACAGACTTTATGACATAACTGGAAACTAAGTAAAATCAATGCTCTATTATCACAGAATGAGTAACATGTCTGTAAAAAAGCATGAATGAAAACAGTTAATTATCAACCAAGAAAGACAAAACAAATTTCTTCCACTTTAAAAAAAAATGCTGCCCTGGCTGGCATAGCTCAGTGGATTGAGTGTGGGCTGCGAATCAAAGTGTCGCAGGTTTGATTCCCATTTAGGGTACATGTCTGGGTTGCAGGCCATGACCCCCAGCAACCGCACATTGATGTTTCTCTCTCTCTCTCCTCTCTCTAGAAATAAATGAATAAAATAAAAAAAAAATGCTTATTGATGACTATACTGTACAAGATATTGTGCTCATCCTTAACACATAAAATGAGTTATACAGTTTCTCCTTGCAATGATCTTATTATCCAGGAGTGGCAGGAAGTAATTATAAAATAAGGTAGATCAAGATAAATCCCCTTAAGAGAGTTCCAGATAGCAATGGGGCTCAGTTGAAAGAGAGCGCAGATTCAGCTAAAAATCAGGAAAGGGGGTCTCCAAAAGCAGCAAATGCAGTAGGCTGTGAGTTAGTGTGAGTATTCCAACAAGGAAATAATAGGACAAGGTCTCTATCCTATTTGGATAATGTTTGAAATTGGGGAATGGTCAAGTGTGTTCAGAGATTAGAGTGCATATGAGTGGCAGGGAGAAGTTGGGGAGGGCAGGTAAGAATTTAGTTCTTTTCCCCACCCCTTTATTCTGTATTTTGGTATTGATTGAAGTTCATGGTTAATAAAGTGAATTTACTTACTGTCACTGTAATTCTATGTGTATATATTCATACACATACACACACACACCCATGAATAAAAGACCTTTGTATATCTCCATCTGTATGTTTGTAAAAGAGTGATATGAGGTTTGCTTAGATTTTTTAGGGATTAATCCTGAAATATGACAAATGTTTCACATGGGATTGGACTATGCAGTGAGATGATATTTTGAGATATGAATAATTGTCTTCACTTTCTTCATCCTTTTTATTGTAAACTCAACCAGATAAGAAAATTATGCAAAACAAAGGTATAGCTTAGTGAATTATTACAAGGTGATTATCTACCTGTGTGAGCATCAAAACACAATTGGTTTTCTCCCCAAAAGTAACCACTATTCTTCTATAGCAGTTATTTCCTTGCGTTTCTTTTATTTCTATTTAGTTGATCATCCAAGTGTGAAATTCTAGATGCTCTAGTTAAAAGTGTCCACCCCTGTAAAAATGATTTGATATGTCTCTCAAGTCATTTTTAATTTACTGGATTCCCTTCCATTGTTTTCCTTTCCTTAAAATGTCTTGGTTGCAGAGCCTGGGATGCTGGACCTGTAGTTTGGATATCATGATTGTGTGTGCATATCCCCTCTTGTGTACCTGTGACCTCCATATTCCCTGAAGATTGGAAGCTGGATCCAGAGGCTAGATCATACTTGGGTTTGAACCCTTTGGCAAGATGCTAGGTAATGAGACTTCTTTTAAAAAAAGATTTTATTTAATTTTAGAGAGAGGGGAAGAAAGGGAGAAAGAGAGGGAAACATTGATGTGAGAGAGAAACATTGATTGGTTGCTTCTCGTATGTGCCCTGACTGGGGAATGAACCCACAATCCAGGTATGTGACTGGGGATCAAACTGGTGACCTTTGGCTTTGCAGGACCATACCTAACCAACTGAGCCACACTCATCAGGATTATGTGATGAGACTTCTTTATCTTACAGCCTCTGACTGCATGGTGTTAGCAGTCATTTATCTCAATGTCTAGATCCACTAATTCATTGGGCATTGAGAAATGGTGATATTCTGACACTATCATTTCTTTTTCATTTGTTAGTAAGACCACCTCTATAAGATGTTTTCCTGTGGCAATTGTTGTTTAGAGAAAGGAAATGCTAACATCTTATACAATCGTGGGATACTCAAACCCTCCGAACTCTGACCCCTTAGCAGTTAACTCTTGTGGGACTTTGCAAAACCCAAGCTGGCCTCAGAACTACTGGCCCACTTGTTCTGGCATCTGGCCACTTATGTGCCCAGAATCAAAGGGTCCTTGTTCCCTGGTGATCCACTGTCCATGAGGTGAGATGGCTGTTTCTGCTTACATAGCTGGTTAGGTATTCTAAATGACCTTCCAATTGAAAAACATCAACATTTAAAACTGTATCATTGCGCTTCCCTAAATAAATCTTCAGAAGTCAAACAACAACAACAACAAAACAAAATAAAGAAGCAGTAATCTTGTAAATTAATTTCTTGAAAAAAGAGGGTTTCTGCCAAAGTATGGAGACTCTGAACCTCTTCTTTGATAGTTGTAGGGGGCTCAGCAAATAGGGGATAAGGCTAGGGTATGCCCAAAGGGAAGTTTATGTTAGGATACTCTTCTGCTGAGATTGGGAATGCAATGGCTATAATGCAAAGAAAAGCATGGGTAAGAAATAAACCTCATGTTCTACAGAGCACAGCATGGAGACTTGACCATTTCAACCTTGACACCAGATGAAGGGAATGAAAAAAATCTCCCCTGAGAATTCATGACAAGCTGGCTCTCTTAGAGTTGTGGTCCAAACTTATGTAATGTGTGTGCTTAAAAAAAACCTCAAAGAGATAATCAAATTTAGAATTGTTCTCAGTTGATAGTGTCTCCAGGGAAATGGCAGAGTCTAACATAAACCTTTTCTGGAGGAATGCAACCTTAGCAACAGCTTCAGAGATTTTCTACAGAGAATTTCTTTACTTTCTAGTAAGTGAGTGATTCAAGGTAAAAAAATTTAAAAAGGGGGTGGTGACATACATGACTGAAGGCCATTTGAAAAAAATAGATATCAGGAACATACCCTAAAGACTTTAGATATTGAGCTTCCAGCCAAGATGGAGGCGTAGGTAGATACACTTAGCCTCATCACACAACCAAATGAAGGACAACAACAAATTTAATCCATCACTTAACCACTTGGCCACAACTACTCACACTGACAACAACAAATTTAAAAACAAAAAATAACCAGAATTGCCAGGAAATCAAACTGTACAGAAGTCAAACAACCAAGGAGTTAAAGAAGAAACATTCATCTAGACAAGTAGGAGATGGGCAGTCTGGGTGGAGAGGACTCAAGGCAAGGCAGTGGCTGGAGGACTGGGGTGGGTAGTCCCACATTTGTGGGTGGATAACTGGGAATAACAACTGGGGAGTGCAACCCAGAGTTCCAGTGTGGGGAAATAAAGCCTCAAAACCTCTGACTGAAAAAACCTGTAGAGGTTGAGGCAGCAGGAGCAACTCCCAGCCTCACAGGAAAGTTCATTGGAGAAATCCACAGGGTCTTGACCTAGGACATACACAAAACCACCCACCAAGGAATCAGCACCAGAAGGGTCCAATTGGCTGATGGGTAGCAGGGGTAGTGACTGAAAGCTGGTTGAGAGCTGAGCAAGACTCATTGTTTCCTCTCAGACCCCTCCCCAACAGACAGCGCTAAAACACAGCAAAGTGGGTTGCCCTGCCCTGGCAAATACCTAAGGCTCTGTCCCTTACTACATACCAGGTGTGCTGAGACAAAAAAATATGGCCCAAATGAAAGAACAAATCAAAGCTCCAGAAAAAATACAACTAAACAATGAAGAGATAGCCAACCTATCAGGTGCATAATTCAAAACACTGGTAATCAGGATGCTCACAGAGATGGTTGAGTATGAATAATTGTCATAATACAGGAAAAAATGCAGGTTGTGGAAAGTAAAATAAAGGAAAATGTACAGGGAATGAACAGTGATGGGAAGGAAACCAGGACTCAAATCAACAGTTTGGAGCAGAAGGAAGAAACAAATGCTCAACTGGAACAGAACGAAGAAATAAGGATTCAAAAAAATGAGGAGTGACTTAGAAACCTCCAGAAACAACTTTAAACATGCCAATATCCAAAGCATAGGGGTGCCAGAAGGAGAAGAGGAAGAGCAAGAAATTGAAAATTTATTTGAAAACATAATGAAGGAGAACTTCCCTAATCTGGCAAAGAAAATAGACTTTCAGGATGTCCAGGAAGCCCAGAGAGTTCCAAAGAAGTTGGACCCAAGGAAGCATACACCAAGGCACATCATCATTAAGTTACCCAAGATTAAAGATAAGGAGGGAATCTTAAAAGCAGCAAGAGAAGAGGAGACAGTTACCTACAAAGGAGTTCCCTTAAGGCTGTCAGCTGATTTCTCAAAAGAAACCTTGCAGGTAAGAGGGGGCTGGAAAGAAGTATTTGAAGTCATAAAAGACAAGGACCTACAGCCAAGATTACTCTATCCAGCAAAGCTATTATTTAGAATGGAAGGGCAGATAAAGTGCTTCCCAGATAAGGTCAAGTTAAAAGAGTTTATCATCACCAAATCATTATTATATGAAATGTTAAAGGGACTTATCTAAGAAAAAGAAGAAGATCAAAACTATGAACAGTAAAATGACAACGAACTCACAACTACCAACAACTGAACCTAAAAACAAAACAAAAACAAAAACAAAAACAAACTAAGCAAACAAGTAGAACAGGAACAGATTCACAGAAATAGAAATTACATGGAGGATTATCAATGGGGTGTGGGAGGGGGGGAGAATGAGGGGAAAGGCACAGGGAAGAAGAAGCATAAATGGTAGGGACAAAATAGACAGGGAGAGGTTACAATCAGTATAGGAAATAAAGAAACCAAAGAACTTATATGTATGACTCATGGACATCCACTAAGGTGGGGGAATGATGGTGGGAGGAGTGGTACAGGTCATAGGGGAATAAAAGGGAGAAAAAAATGGGACAACTGAAATAGCATAATCAATAAAATATATTTAAAAAGACTTTGGACATTGGAATTATCAGGTGCAAACTATAAATCAGACATTTAAAACTATAAAACTGACATAAAAAATAAAAAACTTGTAAAAAATTAAAAACTTGAAAATATAATTGTAAAAGAGACTGTATGGAATGCCCAAGTAAATTAAAAGAAGAAACAAATAGAATTTTTATCTCCACTTACTTTTTTATTGCTAGAAATTCTAACGGTGTTTTAAATATCAGATTTTAGAGGAACCTTAAGAGAGAAATAGTGAACCATGAAATACATTCAAAGAAATGATTCATAATGCACATCAGAAGGACAAAGGCACAGAAATGACAAAGGTAACAAGACTTGGAGAAGAGAGATCTAATAGATGACCAACCAGAGTTCTGGAAGACAATGTCAATGAGGCAACGTACAAAGAGATGATAGCTGAGAATTTTACAAATCTGATGAAAGCAACCGATTCTTATATTCAGGAAGCCCAAGAAATTCCAAGTATAGATACAAAGAAATCTACCAAGATACATCATAAGCAAACCACAGAACAACAGAAAGAAGAGATCTTAAAAGTAGCTGTGCTAAAAAGGAGCAGTAATTAGAGAAGCCTGACTTTTAACAGCAAAAATGGAAGACAGAACATAGTGGTATAACAGCTTCAGTTTGCTAACAGAAAACTTTCACACTAGAATTCTATACTCAAAAAGCATTTCTCAAGTACTAGGACAAAATGAAGATATTTTCAGAGAAACAAAAATTTGAGAGTTTCCCAACAAATCTTCAGAAACAAATTAAAGAATACATTTCAGGGAGAAAGGAACATTTCTAGAAATGGAAAAATGAATGATGAGCAAGATAATGGTAAATGTGTGGGTATATATAAACTCATGTTGACCCCTTAAAATAATTATATTAATAAGTGTATACCTGTGGAAGCAAACAAAATAGTCAAAATACTGAACAAAAATAGCATTAAGTTATAATTGTGCGCTTGGAGTTAAAACATTCTTTTGGTATTATTAGGGAGGTTAAGGATATTGATTAACTTTAGTTTTTGTAAGAATATGGATACTAAAATGCATCTTAAACATTTTTGGGGTTATCATTAAAAGAAGATGGAGAAAGAAAAAGTAAATGGATGACAATTTAGTTAAAAAATGAAGAATTTCAGACTGGGTTAAGATAAATAAAATCATACTGTTAAATGAGATATAGGATGCACAAAGGTGCAAAGTTGAAGGATAGCAAAGGTGGTTACTGGATAATGATTAAAAATTTACTTACTGGGAAGTTATACTAATTCTAAACTTGTATATACTTGATAATACAGCATCACGATATTTAAAGCAGAATGACATACCTACCAGGAGAAAATGAGAAATCCATCATTATCCTTCATGATTCTTAACATATCTCTTTCAGTAAGTTTTGGCTCAAGCAGACAAAAATCAGTGAGATATGGATATTTGAAAAGTATAATTAGCAAGCATTGTATAAAGAATATACACAAACAATTGGAAAATACACATCATTTTTTAGGGCACATAGCATTTAATAAAATTGTCCATGTGCTAGAATACAAATCAGAATACAAATACCTTTTACAGATTTCAAAGAATTAGTATCGAATAGAACATGGTCTCTGATAATAATCCAATTGTGAAATATAAAAAGTGCCCATCAGTAGATGAGTGGATCAAAAAACTGTGGTATGTTTATAGGATGGAATACTATGCAGCAGAAAGAATGAACTCCTACCTTTTGCAAGAGCAAAGATGGAACTAGGGAGTATTAGGCTAAGTGAAATAAGCCAGGTGGTGAAAGACAAATACCATATGATCTCACCTATAAGAGGAATCTAATGAACAAAATAAACTAACAAATAAACAAAATAGAACCACAGGCATGGAAACATAGAACAGACTGACAGTGACCCAAGGAGAAGTGGGGGATTATGGTTGAAATAAGGGGAAGGGACTACAGAGCATGTATGAATGACCCATGGACATGGACAACAGTGTGAGAATTGACAGTGGGAGTGGGGAGTGGGATGGGTGGAGGAGGGCAAAGGGAGAAAATTGGGACAACTGTAATAGAATAATAATTAAAAATCTTAAAAAAATAAAAATAAAAAGTAAGAACTAAAAAATCTGTATCATTCAGTAGTCAGTGATTCAGAAATTTCTAGCAATGTTAGGCAAAAAAGAAATACTGGGAAATAGGTGAATACAAATTTGTGGGAAGAGATAGAGAAGAGAACTCTAGGTGGGGCTTCCAGAGACAATTTCCAGAACAAATGCCGTGTGTACAGTTGCCTTGAACTCTGCCACAGGTGTAAGGTGGGAAGCAGAGGCTGTGCAGGTGGGGCCCGAGGCAGTGTGTGGTGGCACGGGGAATTCTAAATGAAAAGTAGATCACCATGCTGCAGTCCAGGGATCAGGGAGCAGCCACTGCTGCTGCCACAATTGTCTTGCCACACACCCAAGCCAGGGACCAGACACAGGTCCCTGAGTTTAGTGCTACCATTCTAAAAAAGACAGAGATGAGACACGAGAATGCTGCTGAAGAAAACCATACATTCCAAGACTTTGCTTGTTAGATTACTAATGTTCACTTCTTTTCCAAAATCCCCTCAGCTTTATTAAGATATAATCAACATATAACTTTGTGAAAGTTCAAGGTGTACAAGATGTTGATTTGATACATTTATATATTGCAAAATGATTACCACAATAGCTTTAGCTAACACATCACATAATTACCTTTTTTTTCTGTGGTGAGATCATTTAAGATTTACTGTTAGCAACTTTCAAATATATAATATAGTGCTATTAACTGTAATCACCATGCTGTACATTACATCCTCAGAATACCTTGTAACTGGAAGTTTATGCTGTTTGACCAACATCTCCCCATTTACACTGTCCCTGCCTCTTGTAACTGCCATTCTACTTTCTGTTGCTATAAGTTCAGCTTTTAAAAACTCCATATGTAAGTGAGATTATGTTGTGTTTGCCTTTCTCTGATTTACTTCATTTATTAAAATCTCCTCAAGGTACATCTATATTGTTGCAAATGTCAGTATTGCCTTCTTTCTCGTGGCTCAGTAGTATTCCATTGTATATATGCACCACATATTCTTTATTCATTCGTCCAAAAATGGACACTTAGGTTGTTTCTATATCTTGGCTATTGTGAATAATGCTGCAATGAACATGGAGTACATATTTCTTTTCAAGATCTTGTTTACATTTCCTTGAGACATATACCAAGAACCGAGATTACTGGATCATGTGGTAGTTCTATTTTAATTGACCATATATATGTGGGTTATTTCAGGGCTTTCTCTTTTGTTTCATTGATCTATGTGTCTGTTTTTGTGCCAGTACCATCCTACATGATTCCTATAGCTTTGTAATATAGCTTGAAATCAGGAAGTGTGGTACCTCCAGCTTTTTCTTCTTTCTCAAAATTGCTTTGGCTAGTGGAGGTCTTCTGTGGTTTCATACAAATTTGGGGCTTTAAAAAATTTGTATGTAAAATGCCATTGGAATTTTGATAGGGATTATACTAATCTGTAGATAACTTTTGGTAGCATGGACATTTTAACAATATTAATTCTTCCAGTCTATGAGCATGAAATGCCTTTTCCTTTTTCCTTTTAATTGAATTTATAGGGGTGACTTTGGTTGATTAAATTATATAGGGTTTTGGTGTATGCTTCTATAATATATCATCTCTATATTGTATTGCATGTTTACCATCCCAAATTTCAGAACAATAAAAGAAAATATGGACAAGGATAATCCAAGAAAATATACCTCTTCATATTTCCTGTCAAATGAGAATATGAACAGTATGCATTTTTGAGATACAGGATATTATCTTGTCTTTATAAGGCAAAATAACTTAGATGGCAAGTAGTTATTCTGAGATAATCTGGCTTGGCAGAAACAAGCAAGTTGAGACAGAATTTGTTAAGGCAAAGTATTTTTAAAGTAATTTAATACTTAATAGAAATATTTTAATACTAACAGCAATTTACACTTGCCAGGTGAGATTACTAGTCTGACAATTTTTAAAACACCAATCTCCAGTCATAGCAAATGAACCTGGGGATAGACAGCACTGGATGGAATTTGTAGTGGTGACAATAAACCACAGCTGACAACCTGTGGTTGAACATTCTCACTCCCTGTTTTCTTGATTTGCTTACCACCAATCTATTGTAATCCATACCGTTAATATGGGGGTATACTGAGTGATCTTTGGAGTTCTTTAAATGAACATTTTTCCCTAAAATAACTTTTGCCTCCTTGTTTTAAGGCTCCCTTTTTCTCTCTCTTTTCTTTGCTTTCCAGCAGTATAGCAAAACTTTTCTCTGATTGATGACTTACTCAATTTCATGGCTTTTATTGGTTTATTAATTTGGTATTTCTGTACTTTTATTTAAATATGTTTAATATGTTCTAGAAAAACAAAGTAATGTTTCCCCAGTCTGTTTTCTTGAACTTAAAGTACCTTTGATTTTAGCATCCATTATTGTCATAGAAAAAAAAAAACCAACCTTGGCATTAACAGGTGTAACACTCAAGATTTCAACTTTTCTTGAATTATAAGTAAGAATTTAAGATGTGGACATACTTATTGATTTTAGAGAGAGGAGAAAAGGGGGAGAGGGAGTGGGAGAGAAGCATCAACTCCAGAGAAAAGCATCCATTGGTTGCCTCCTGTACATGCCTCCACTGGGGAACACACCCGAATCCTAGCCATGTACTTTGACTGGGAATCGAACTGGTGACTTTTCAGATTGTGGGGTGATGTACAACCAACTGAGCCACACTGCTCGGGGCTCTACTCTAGATATATTTGTGATCAGTGAGTAAACTATTGCTTTTGTAAATAAAATAGTTTTTTTGTGTTGACTTATATGTCAACAGACATTTTATCTTTATACCTCATTAAATATCTATACCAATTTCTTATTGTCTTCATCCCCAAACACTTTATCAAAAAAGTTAATTATATGCTTTCAACACTCTCTTAAGCTAATTAGGAGAACTCACATTAAGGAACTTCATAGTGAATACTTTCAGAGAAATTTCCCATGCTTATATTCTATTAAATTTTATTCTTTTGTAAATTAGGCTTCTTACAGAGGCCTACCACTTTAAAAAAATTAAGACTTTACTTTTTTACAACAGTTTAGAAGTTTCACAGTAAGAATAAGAGAAAGGTACAGGGATTTCCCCCATATTCCCTGGCCCCAGACATGCATAGCTTTTCTCATTATCGATATCCCCCACTAGAGTGGTACAATTGATGAACCTACATTGACACATTATAACCACCCAATAGTTTACTTTAGAGTTCACTCTCCAAATTGTATATTGCATGGGTTTGGACAAATGTATCCATCATTATAGTATCATACAGTGTTTTCACTGCTGTAAAAATCCTGTGTTCCACATATTTACCCCTACCCCTCAACCCCTGGAAATCATTGATCTTTTTACTGGCTTTATAGTTTTGCCTTTTCTAGAATGCCATATACTTTCAGATTGACTATTCTCATTCAGTAATATCTATTTATAATGTTTCATGTCTTTTCATGCCTTGATAGTTTATTACTTTTCAGCACTGAATAATAATTTATTGTCTAGATGTAAAATTTATTTATTCAATCACCTACTGAAATACATCTTAGTTGTGTTCACACTTTAGCAATAAGAAGAAAACTGCTACACATCTTTATGCAGTTTTTTATGTGGATATAACTTTTTGACTCCTTTATTGAAATACCAAGCAGCTCAGTGGCTGAATTATAATGTTAAAATTATGCTTAGCTTTATAAGAAACTGCCAAATTCTTCCTGAATGGCCGTACCATTTTGCATTTCCAGCAGCAATGAGTGAGAGTTGCTCCACATCCTCTCCAGCATTTGGTGTTATTGTGGTTCTTTAGATGCAAGTAGATCTGTTCTTACAAGATAGGTCAATCTTGAGACTTCTAGTATATTTCCAGCATTAAGTTCATGTTTTTGGAAGAAAAAATCTAAGCAAATATCTTCTTGAATTTTAACCAGAAATTGCAATTATTTGTTCTTTCTACAAATACTTATTGAGTGTTTTCCTATCTCTGACACTATGGGGTTAGTGCTATGGGAACAAAGACAAACAAAATTAAATAATGTTTTTGCTCTCAGGAGGCTTACATTGTCATAGGTGAAGGAAAAACAAAATCAAGTAAATTAATTAGTAAAACTATAAAATTAAAGTCATTCCAGAAAACAATTTATCAGTAGTTTGATCAATGAAATGCATAAACATACTGTTATCTGGAAGTGAGTTAACATTATGTTTAGTTTTATAAGAAACTGTCTTAGGTGTCTATTACTAGCAGATTCCATCAGTAAAATATGATGAGATTTACAGTAGAGTGTAATGTAATGCAGCAATCAGACACAACCAACTTAAGCATCACAACCAACTCAACATATGGCATCACTGATCTGTTTTAGAAGTATATTGACTCAAAATATTAGAAAACCTTTGAGAGCTATAACATAATATTTTTGCATAAATTTATATATATCATCCAAAACTGCATTATATGTGTTGTGGTCCTTAAGCTCTATCAACCTCACCTAGGAAGCGGTGAATGGACAGCTCAGGAGGTAGGACCCACCAATCTATTTTTAGAAGCCTTTGAAGTGAATCTGATGGAGGTTAAAGTTTGAAAACAACGGATTGCTGTGGACAGTTACATGTTGTTTTAGTAAGATCCTCATAATTTTGCATTTAATAGCATTTTATCCTATTTTGAACAACTATTATAATGTAGTCATAGACTCATATAATGCTCTTTTTCTATACTAATGCATTTTCTTTGTCACACAGATAACCAATTTATGAGAAATTTAAATTGGCATGGCACAGAGTTGTTTTAAAAGTTTATGAATAAGACAAATGTTGGAAGCAACCTAGGTGCCCATCAGTAAATGAATGGATCAAAAAACTATGGTACATTTACACAATGGAATTCTATGCAGCAGAAAGAAAGAAGGAGCTCCTACCCTTTGCGACAGCATGGAAGGAACTGGAGAGCATTATGCTAAGCGAAATAAGCCAGGCAGTGAAATACAAATACCATATGATCTCATCTTTAACAGGAACCTAAACAGCCAAACAAACAAACAAGAAAAATATAGCCAAAGCCACCGTAATAGAGAACAGGCTGACAGTTACCAGAGGGGAGAGGGGAGGGAATTTCAGGGGAAAGGGGGAAGGGTTTACAGGAACAAGTATAAAAGACACATGGACTAAAACTGGGGGGTGGAAATGGGAGGGAGGTGGGGAGGGCTGGGGGGGTGGGCTGGGATGGGAGTAAAAGAAAATTGTACTTGAACAATTAAAATAAAAATTTAAAAAAGTATGAATAAGAATAATATACTAAAAGTAAGGGAACTGTGTTAGATTATAATGAATATAAAATATTTATTAAACACATTAGCTACATAGGAAATGCATTATTCCATGTTATAGTAAAAGGTAAACTTCAACTTAAGATAATGTATCTGACAAATATATATGTACATATGTGTAATATGTATATATAATATGTAAAATTTACCTTTTACTATAGACTGTATACCTGACAAACAACTATACCTGACAGTATGTCTTTGCCAAAATTATTGCATTAAATGTCTAAAATCAGTAAATTCTATTGTATATAAATTATATCTCAATAAAACTGACAAAAATTTAAGGCATTACTTTATGATTCCACATAGATTCTCTCTCATATTTATACAGCTCTGCAAAATTCCTATTATTCTGATCTAAATGATACATCTAAGTTATATAATAGATTTATCAATCTAGGTGATCCAAGAAAAGGCAGTCCTGGGAACATTCCACATATGGTAAATAATTTAGCTTTGAATATGACAAAAGAAAAGCAAGCCAACCTAAAAAAATTGACCTGTTTCAGAAAAATCAGGGAATTATTCTTTCTCTTCTTGATACTATCACAATGACCCCATTAACTGAGAGATCAGCCTTTACGTTAATAAGGATGGGAAAGTTCTCACAACTCATGAATTGTTTAAGCACTGTCATCCACTGTGTGACACTGAAGATGTGCCTACAGGAGAACACATTGGCTTTAAATCAGAGGAGTGCAGTATTTAACACTACCTCTCCAACACGCAGTCACTCTGTTTAAACACTAAACCTCCCAAGCCTCAATTTCCATATTTGTATATTAAGACTAAACGTGCTAGCATTTGTGCAGTACCTAGCCTAATAGTAGGTGCTGAGTGAGTGCATGGCATTGTTATTTTTCTTTAGTGGGCACCACAGGTCTCTAGAGTTCCCCCTAACCACATCAATTTTACTGTAACCTAACAGGTGTTCCTTTCTTCTTCCACATCTGTAAAAAGAAGTGGCAGAAATGCATCTTGTTCTTATCTTCTGGTGAGGAGGGCTGGTAGGCTTGAAGTGTGGGAGATAAGAAAGCAGGAAGCAGGTCAATGAGGGCAGGCCTCTGCCTTAAGTATTCTCTGTGCCCAAATTGGTATTCAATCAGATGCTATCTCATGGGGTTATTTCTGAAATTACTGCTGCACCCCTGAACATCCCTGCCCATCAGGAAATCAGAATAATCTCCACTCATAAAGAAATAAACCAAAGTGGAGAGCTGCCTCCAGGCATTGGTCACTGATAGCTAGGACCTGAAAGAATTTGCCTGTTCAGCCAGACCCCTGGAAACTCCAGGGGCTAGCTAAACAGTTTCACACAGTCCTTTCTTTAGTCTTGTAATAATTATATCTCCCTATTTTATGTGATGAAGCTTTTGGGATTCTGTTTATTACATTGCGGTAGGGCTTTACTTTATGTAATAATATATTTATCATGCCTTTCTATGTTTTGTTTTTCTGATGCTTTGACATGTTTACTGAACCTGAAAAGACTGCCCCTTCCAAAGCCCATACCTCTGCACCTCCTTTATTGGGCTCTTGTATTTCAAGTCACTGCTCTCCTGCCCGAATCAGCCCAGGGCCAGATACCAGACAACTATAGATCGCTTCTGTATCTATACTCTCTATATCAGGGGTGTCAAACTCATTTTCACATCAGCCTCACGGTTGCCTTCAAAGGGCCAAATGTAATTTCAACTCCTTAACAGTTAAGGAGTAGTTACATTTATACAGTCCTAAAAATTTAAGTGAAACTAAAGTTTCACTTAAAATTACATTTGGCCCTTTGAAGGCAATTGCAAAGCTGATTTGGTCACCGGTGAAAATAAGTTCGACACCCCTGCTCTATACCATGGTGCCCACTGACATATTCAAACTAGCCAGTCCTAATACTGTTTATCCTGCCTTCCTTTATCAGAGAAACCACAATAAAAGTTCTTGCCTGCATTTCCCCCTCACTCCCAGTGCCTCCTGATTGGTCCTGGGGCTTTCCCTGTGTGGCCCTGCATGGCATGGTGTGCTCCTTCCTCTTAGGAACTGTCAGTAACAAACTGTCTTTGTCTCCTGACCTCTCATACCTGATTAATAATAAAACCTACATCTTAAAACAGATGGAAAGTGTGGTAAGATACTCATATTTAACCAGTTCTTCTCAAACTTTAATGTGCAAAGGAATCACATGGATGGACATCTTGTTAAAATGCAGAATCTGAATCAGAGATCTGAAGTGAGGCCCTGTATTTTCAACGAAGTGATGCCAAAGCTTCTAGTCTATGGGACACACTTTTTGTAGCAAAGTACTAAACTATGTACACCCAGTTTCAATATTCTGCTTTCTTAGAATTTTGGCTAATTATGTTACCTCTTCACCAATGGTTTCCTTCTTTGCAAAATGGAAATTAAAAATGCTATCTACCTATTAAACTGTGCTAGAGATAAAATGAGGCAATATGGATAAAACAACAAATAATTATTAAGCTATAATTATATATAAACCTATGAAAAGTATAAACTGTCAAATAAATTATTTCGAAACATAAAATATTTATAATCCTTCACCCTTAAATATTACAGAAATAGCAATTTACATTTGAAATGCTTGTTATAGATTTTCTGTATTTGTATATTAAAGTCCCCAAAATTCACTTCCCATTAACATTAACATTCTTATTTTCATATAAAGTTGGAAGTAATAAAATTAAATCCCTGTAAACATACAGATACTATCCATAGCCCTCAAATTCAGAAGTACCTTCCTCAAAATTAACTGTGTTTTTGAGGCTTTGTTGCTTGGAGCACAAAGTGACTTGAATTAAATGTGTCTATGCTACTCACAAACTCAAAGAGCAATCCTGTAAAAGAATATCTATAAATATATTTTGAAGCCAGAGTAGTAGTAACTTCAAAGCATACTCTGAAAAACAGACATAAAAACCCAAGAGAAGTTTTGACACTATTTGATGAAGGACTTAATCTTTGCAATAAAACAATTTCTACAACAACCAAGTAGGTATAATTCAATTGAACAAATATAAATCAAGTGTCTCTTGTGTGCAAAACATCATAGTTTCATGAGAAGGAAGGGATGGGGCAAGCCTTTAAAGAATTGATTATTTATATGTCTACAGGCTAACTCAGACCACCTTATTGGAGACAGAACATGGCAAATGTCTTATGAGAAGAATGAATCCAGTAATGGTGGTTCCCAGAAACCCTTGTTCCAGATAAGTTTTTTTTTATATGAAAAAAAATGTAGAATTTGAAAGTCTTTACAGAATTTGAATTAGAGATAAAAAGATAAGACAGAGAATGGAATTAAAATCAGTAAAGACATGAATGTGAGAACTAGTGGACAAGGTAAGGAGAAAATGCATATAGGTTCTCTAGCTTGGCAATATGTGGTATGATATAAACTAGGGAAAAAAAGAGGCTGGATCTACTTTGACCCCGGGTAGGGTCCTACAACAACATGCAGGCAGCCTCTAAAAAAATTGACTTTGTCAGCAATTTAAATAATGTACAATGGTGAGCATACGATGATGAATTGGAGAATTGGGGTATTCAAAGATTCTATAAGAAACATCAGGAAATAGAAAAGTTTAGGGTCAAGCAGAGATGTTTTACATAATATTTTATATAACACACCAGTTTTGAATGGTAAAATTTAAGGTAGAAGTTAAAGCATCAGCTTCTGAAAATGATGCCAAGGGACATTAACAATGGCAGCTATAAGGTAATGAAACTTGGGACTATTTTCAGAAGCAAAATATAAATAACCAATAAAGTTGAAATATATCAACCTTAGAAAATTAAAAGAAAAATTGAAAAGTTGTATTTTTATAAAATTATCAAATACTAAAATATGACATCTATAGTTTTCTCCATATACCTCACCAACACTTGTTTGTTGATTTAATGATGATAGTCATTCTGACAGGTGTAAAGCGATATCTCATTGTAGTTTTAATTTGCATGTCTCTGATGATTGGTGATACGGAGTTTCTTTGTATGTCTATTGGCCATTTGTATGTCCTCTTTACAGAAGGGTCTATTCAGCCCTCTGCCCATTTTTAATTGGATTGTTTTCTTTTTTGATACTGAATCATATGAGTTCTTTTTTTAAAATTTTCAATGCAATTAACTTTCACCTTTTTATTGTTAATTCTATTACAGTTGTCCCAATTTTATTTTATTTTTTTGGTTGTCAAATGACCTTTAATTGAAAATTTTCCTTTGTAGTTCTTAACTAGCATTCCACTGCACTACTGTTCATGTCACCTATGATGTCATGAGGGTGGTGGCCATCAACATTGCAGCCCATGCATGGACTGGGCAGTTCCCAGGATCTCTTTTATGGTTCCAGAGAGTTCTCTGGCTGAAGACTGGTGCCACATCTATCAGGTAATATTGACAATCTCATCAAAAATGATATTTCCACTGTGCTTAATGTTTTTTTTCTTCTTTCTATCTTGCGGTGGTTCTTTGAGGCCTTTGATGATCAGGGCAGAGGCAGAAGTCACTACTTCAGTCTGGGCCTGTCTGTTCTGAATGGTTAGTTTCACTGCAATCCTCAGACTCTTCCATTCACTGGTTGTTTTGGCGATATCATCACCAACATTTTTTGGAGACTGACTCAGGGGGCCAATTTTGGGGGCCAGGGCAGACATGGTACCAATTTCCCACCGGTGCACCTCAGGTATAACAACTTTGATCTCATTGGGGTCTAACTTCAGAGGCATGGTGGAGGCAGTTCTTGTCAGATGAACCCAGATTCCAGACGAAAGTTGAACCTTCTCTTCCTCACAGCCAAAAGCTGAAGACTGTTCCAATTTTTTTCTGTTTTGTTCCCCTCCACTCAGCCCACCCCTTCCCCCTCAGTCAATCCCCACTCTGTGGGTCATTTATACAGTTCTTTGACTAATCCCTTCCCTCTCCATTGGCCACTCCCCCCTCACTCTTCCCATCTTATAGCTGTCAGTCTGTTCCATGTTTCCACGTCTCTACTTCTATCTTGCTCATCAGTGTACTTTTTTCATTAGATTCCACATATGAGTTAAATCATATAGTATTTGTCTTTCACCGACTGGCATATTTCACTTAGCATAATAGTCTTCAGTTCCATCCATGCTGTTGCAAAAGTTAGGAATTCCTTCTTTTTTCTGTTGCATAGTATTCCATTGTGTAAATGTACCAGCTTATCAATCCACTCATCTACTGGTAGGCACTTAGACTGTTTCCAATACTTGACTATTGTGAATAGTGCTGCTCTGAACATAGAGGTGCATAAGTTCTTTTCAGTTGCTGTTTTAGGAATCTTAGGGTATATTCCCAGAAGTGGAATTGCTGGGTCATAAGGCAGTTGCATTTTTAACATTTTGAGGAAAATCCATACTGTTTTCCACAGTGGTTGCACCAGTCTGCATTCCCACAGTGTACTAGGGTTCCCTTTTCTCTACATCCTCACCAGCATTTGTTGCTTGTTAATTTATTAATGATGGCCATTCTGGTTGGTGTGAGGTATATCTCATTGTGGTTTTAATTTGCATCTCTTTGGTGGCCAGTGATGTTGAACACTTTTTCATATGTCTATGGGCCATCTGCATGTCCTCCTTTGAGAGGTATATATTCAGGTGCTTTGCCCACTTTTAAATTGTATTGTTCATTTTCATGGTGTTGAGGTGTATGAGTTCTTTATATATTTTGGAGATTAAACACTTATCTGATGTGTCATTGGCAAATATGTTTTCCCATACAGTCAGTTATCTTTTCATTTTGATCCTTTCTTTAGCTATGCAGAAGCTTTTAAATTTGGTGTAGTTCCATTTGTTTGTTTTTCCTTTATTTTCCTTGCCTGGGGAGATATATGGGCAAAAATATTTCTACATGGGATATTTGAAATTTTACTGCTTATATTTTCTGCTAGGACTTTTATGCTATAATGACTTATATTTAAGTCTTTTATTGTTTTTGGTTTACTCTGGTGTATGGTATAAGTTGGTGGTCTAGTTTCATTTTTTTAAAAAAAATTTTGCATGTACCAGTCCAGTTCTCCCAACACCATTTATTGAAGAGACTGTTTTTACCCTATTGTATGCTCATGCCCTTTTTGTCGAATATTAATTGACTATAGAAACATGGGTTTGTTTCTGAGCTCTCTATTCTGTTCCATTGGTCTATGTGTCTGTTCTTATGCCAGTACAAGACTGTTTTAATTACAGTGGCCTTGTAGTATATCAGGTATTATGACCACGATCCCTCCAACTTTGTTCTTCTTTCTCAGGATTACTGAGGCTATTTGGGTCCTTTTTGGTTCCATATGCATTTTTGAAATATTTGTTCAGATCTGTGAAATATGCCATTGGTATTTTAATAGGAATTGCATGAATCTATAGATAGCTTTGGGTAGTATGGACATTTTAATGATGTTAATTCTTCCAATCCATGAACATGGTGTATGCTTCCATTTATTTGTATCTGCCTCAATTTCTTTCCACAATGTTCTGTAGTTTTCTGAGTGCAGATCTTTTACCTCCTTGGTTAATTTATTCCTAGGTAATTTATTTTTCTTGCTGTTGTAGTAAATGGTATTTTTTCTTAGTTTTTCTTTCTGATAGTTCATCAGTTTCTGAATATTGACTTTGTATCCTGCTATTTTGCTGAATTCACTTACTAGGTCAAGTAATTTTTTGGTGGAGACCATAGGGTTTTTCTATGTAAACTATCATGTTTGTGAATAACGACAGTTTTACTTCTTTCAATTTGGATGACTTTTATTTATTTTTCTTGTCTAATTGCTGTGGGTAGAACTTCCAGTACCACATTGAATGGGAGTGGTGAAAGCAAAGACCTTTGTCTTGTTGCTAAGCTTAAGGGAAATGATTTTATTTTTGCCCACTGAATATGGTGTTGGCAGTAGGTTTCTTGTATATGGCCTTTACTATGTTGAAGTATAATCCCTCTATTCCCACTTTGCTGAGTGTTTTTATCACTCAGGGTGCTGGTTTTTATCAAATGCTTTTTCAGCATCTGTTGATATGATCATGTGATTTGTGTCCTTCATTTTGTTTATGTGGTGTATTATGTTTATTGATTTGCAAATATTGTACCATTCTTGTATCCCTGGGATAAATCCCACTGGGTCGTGGTGTATGACCTTTTTAATGTATTGATGGATCTGGATTGCCAATATTTTGTTGAGGATTTTAGCATCTCTGTTCATCAGAGATATTTTGCTGTAATTTTTTGTGTCTATCTTTGTTGTGTCTTTAACTGGTTTTGGAACTAGGATGATACTGGACTCAAAAAGAGTTTGGGAGCCTTCCATCTTCTTGAATTTTTTGGAATAGTTTGAGAAGAAGAGGTGTTATTTCTTCTTTGAATGTTTGGTAAAATTTGCCTGTGAAGCCATCCAGGTCAGGGCTTTTGTGTGCTGGGAATTTTTTAAATCACTGCTTCGGTTTTGCTAGTTGTTATCAGTCTGTTCAGGCTTTCTGCTTTTTCTCAATTCAGTTTTGGAAGATTGTTTGTTTCTAGAAATTTGTCCCTTTTGCCCAGGTTGTCCAATTTCTTTCATATAGTTGTTCATAGTAATTTCTTACAATTCTTTGTATTTCTGTGGTGTCATTTTTGCTTCTCCCCTTTCATTTCTGATTTTGTTTATTTGGGTCCTCTCTCTTTTTTTCTGATGAATCTGGTTAGAGTTTTGCAAATTTTGTTTATCTTTTCAAAGAACCAGCTCCTGGATTCATTGATCATTTGGATTGTTTTTTAGTCCTTATGTCATGTAACTCTGCTCTGATATTGATTATTATCTCCCTTTTGCTCTAGTTCTTTTAGATGTAGGGTTAGGTTGTTTATTTGAGAATTTTCTATCTTCTTTGGGTACACTTCTCTTGCTATACACTTCCTTCTCAGGAATGCCTTTGCTGTGTCCCATAGGTTTTGAGTTGTGTGTGTTCATTTTCATTTGTTTTCAGATAGTTTTTGATTTTTTTCTTGATCTTGCTGTTAACCCATTCATTATTTAATAACATGTTATTCAGTCTCCATGTATATGAATGTCTTTAAACTTTTTCTTGAGGTTGGTTTCTAGTTTCCAGCCATTGTGATCCAAGGAAATGCTTGACATGATTTCAATTTTCTTGAATTTGTCAAGGCATGTTTTGTGTCCTACCATGTGGTTTATCTTTGAAAATAGATGTGAATGTTGTTATGTTTCATGTTGTCCTGAAGTTCCCTTAAACTATCCGTGTTCTTTTTGAGTCTTTTTTCTTTTTGTTGTGCTGATGGGTGTTTTTCTACCTTGTCTTCCAACTAGCTGATTTGACCCTCTGCTTTATCTAGCTTGCTTTTAATTCTTTCTAATGTATTCCTCATTTCAGATATTATGTTCTTCATTTCTGCCTGGTCCTTATTCATAGTTACTGTGTCCTTTTTCATGCTGATGTAGTTCTCACTTAGTTCCTTGTAGCTCCCATAATGTTCCTATACTTCTCCCTGAGTTCCTTGAGAATCCTTATAACCATTACTTTGAACTCTATATCTGATAAATTGCTTGCCTCAATTCAATTTTTCTTTTTCTAGACATGCCCCTTTTCCTTTTGATTGAGGGTTGTTTCTCTGTTTCCCTATTTTAGGTGACTCTTTTGTTTGTTTCTGCATATTAGATTGATCTCCTTTGACTCCCTGTCTTTGTGGGGTGGCCTTCTGTGGTAGGATTTCCCTGGGCCTCAGGGGTGTAGTCACTTAGATCTCCTGAGCTGGAGGGTCTAGTGATACCCTTTATGCAATTTATGTGGGCTTTCTTGTTGTAATTGGGTTTTGATTGTTGTTGGCTCATTTGTTAGTGGGTTCTCCCCTCCAGCTGGCTGACTGAGAGTTACCACCCCTATCTCATCTTGTATGCTGTTGTTCAGGTGCTGGCAGAACAAGTCAGAACAACCCAGAAAACAAAACCCACATCAGCAAAAATATCCCCCAACAATAGCAATGTCAACAATAAATGAGTAAAGATTAATAAAGGTGGAAAGAAAATAAAAATGTTAGAAGAAAGGAAAAAAGGTAAGAGATGAGTAAAGGAGAGAAAAATGATTTTGAGAGGTTAGAGGGAGGAGAGATAATAAGTACAGGGATTAGAAACAAGGCAAAGAAAGAGAAAGTAAAATTTAAAAGATGGATAAAAAAGGGAAGGAGGAAGGCAAAATGGAGTAAGAAAAGAGAAGAATATAATATGACTTAAAATAAAAAATTGTGAAACAATAGGAACAGAACTGAAGAAAAACAACAGCA
Source organism: Phyllostomus hastatus (assembly GCF_019186645.2). NCBI lineage: Eukaryota > Metazoa > Chordata > Mammalia > Chiroptera > Phyllostomidae > Phyllostomus > Phyllostomus hastatus. The sequence continues at coordinate 48,083,152 of NW_025334041.1, forward strand.
GCAATATCAATGATAACTGAGCAAAGATCAATCAAGGTGGAAAGAGAATGAGAATATTATAAGAAAGAGGGAAAAAAAGTATGTGGTGTGCACAGGAAAGAAAAATGATTTGGAGAGGATCGAAGGAGGAGAAATAATAAGAGTAAGGAATAGATACTGTGCTAAGAAAGGGAAGCAAATTTCAAATGAAACTAAGAAAGGGCAGGCAAAAGGAGTATGATAGAGGAAGAGTATACTATGAAATTAGAAAATTAAAAAATAGTGAACAAATAGGAATAAAATAGAAGAAAAACAGCAACTGCAATATTAATGACAAGCAAAGATTAATAAAAGTGGAAAGATTATAAGAGTATTATAAGGAAGGGAAAAAGAATGTAAGGTGATAAAGCAAAGAAAAATGATTTTAAGAGGCTAGAGGGAGGAGAAATAGTAAGACTAAGGAATAGAAACACAGCAAGGAAAGGAAGAACATAAAATTTAAAACAAGAGTAGGAGAGGGAAGGAAGAAGGCAAATGGACTAAGGCAAAGGAAGAATAAAATATGAGATTTGAAATGAAAATGGAATAAAAAGTGAAATAATAGGAATAAAATTGAAGAAAAATAAAATATTAAAAAGCTATGCAAGAGAAAAATAATGCAAATACTGAAAAAGAACAAGGTGGAATTCATCTTAGCAGAGTTTGGTGTTTGACTGTTGTCTCCACCTGCCTCTTAGAGGTGCTTCTGGTGTGATCAAGGTAGTGGGAGATTTCCCATGGGAGGTGCTATTCAGTCTTCAGGGAAGACCGTGGGCATGTTGCTCCACCTCTGTGCCATAAGTCTTGGTCTGACATAGATTATTTCCAGTAAAGTAGAGTTAATGATAAATTAGCTGTCCATTCCATGTGAGGGACTAATCTGTGTAAGAAGGTCAGCTCTTTCCTGCTTGGTGCTGATAGCAGTTCTGTATAAGAGCCAAGGCTGAGAGTGGCCCTGAATTCCCCTTGCTGCACCAATTTCTGCACTCAGCTCAGCTGGTTACAGTGAAATAGAGCCCAAGGAATCAGTGCATCTTGTCCTGGCTGAGAAAAGTTCAGAAAGTCTTCCCTTGGCATCTCCCTTTCTTTTCCTGTGGGTATGCACCCAGCAGGGGGCTTCTTGAGCCTGGCCTGACTGTTCTGCAGAGCTTCCTCATTGGATGTGGTGCTTGCAATCTGGACGGTACAAGACTACTTCTGTACTCCTTGGCTTCAAAACTTCTATCAGCTAAGATTCTGTTGATTGTTCAGGTTACTTGTGGGAAGATCAGCCAAAAATCTGATTTGGGGGTGAAAGCAAGTGGATTCAGCTTCCACCTACTCAGCCACCATCTTCCAATCCATATGAGTTCTTTATAAATTTTGGGTATTAACCCTTATCAGATATACTGTATTTTGCTGTGTATAATGTGTACGTTTTTTGCTCCAATTTTTGAGGGAAAAATAAGGATGTACATTATTCATGGGTAGTACCTGAAATATCTTGTATCTGTTCTTATGTTTTATAATTATTTGTTACGTAAAATTTCTTGTATCATATGTTCAAAAATAAATGCTGAAATTCCTTTATAATACAAAAAAATGTACCTAAATATAAATAAAAATTAGATTAAAAAATTAAAAAAAAATTTTCCCTGAAAGTTTGGGCCAAAAACAGGTGTGTGCAGTATACACGGCAAAATATAGTAACATTAGTGAATATCATCACTTACTCACTGGGCTTGTTTTTGTAGTGGTGATGGTTTCCTTTGCTGGACAAAACCGGTTTAGTTTGACGTAGTTCTAGTTGTCATTTTTTTCTCTTGTTTTTCTTGCTTGAGGAGATATATCAGAAAAAAATAATGCTAAGAGAAATGTCAGAAATTCTACTGCCTATGTTTTGTTCTAGGAGTTTTATGGTTTTAAGTCTTACATTTATGTCTTTAAAAAAGATGTTATATATTTATTTATCTATCTATTTATTTATTTATAGGGAAAGTGAAGGAGCAAGAGAGGGAGAGAAACATAGATGTTAGAGACAAACATTGATTGGTTGCTTCTTGAATGTGTCCTAACCAGGAGACCAAACCTGTAACCCAGGCATGCGCCCTGGTTGGAAATTGAACTTATGACCTTTAATTTCACATCATAATGCCCAACCAACTGAGCCACACCAGTCAGTTACATTTAAGTCTTTAATCCATTTTGAATCTATTCTTGTGTGTAGTGTAAGAAGATGGTCCAGTTTCTTTTTTTTTTTTTTTTTGTATGGATATGTCCAATGTTCCCAGCACCATTTATTGCCTTTACTTCATTGTGGGTTTTTTTGGCCTCCTTTGTCATACATTAATTGATCATGTGGGAGTGGGTTTATTTCTGTGCTATTCTGTTTCATTGAGCTATATTTGATTACTATAGCCTTGTACTATAGTGTGATATCAGGTAGCATACCTCCTACTTTGTTCTTCATTCTCAAGATTGCTGTGGCTATTTGTGGTCTTTTTTTAATATGAAAAATTTTAAAGATTTTATTTATTTTAATTTTAGAGAGAGGAGAAAGAAGGGAAAAAGAGAGGGAGAAAAACATCAATGTGTGGTCGCCTCTCATGTATACCCTACTGGGACTTGCCTCACAACCCAGGCATGTGCCCTGACTGGGAATTGAACTAGAGACCCTTTGGTTCACAGGCTGGCAGTCAATCCACTGAGCCACACCAGCTGGGGCTATTTGGGGTCTTTTGTAGTTCCATGTAAATTTTTGAATTACTTGTTCTAGTCCTGTGAAAAAACACCATTGTTATTTTGATAAGGATTGCATTGAATCTGTATACTGCTTTGGGTAGTATGATGGTATGTGCTTCCATTTATTTGTATATTTTTTAGTTCCTTTCTTCAGTGCCTTATAATTTTCTGAGTACTGGTCTTTTACCCCTTTGATTAAATTTATTCCTGAGTATATTATTTTTTTTGATGTAGTTATAAATGGGATTGTTTTCTTAATTTTTATTTTGGATAGTTTTTATTGATGTATAAAAATACAAGTTATTCCTGAATATTTATTTTGTATCTTACTACTTTACTGAATTTACTTGTCAGTTCTATTAGTTTTTTGATGGAATCTTTAGGGTTCTCTGTATACAATATCATGTCATGTACAAATAAAGGCAGCTTTACTCCTTTCCAATGTGGATGCCTTTTATTTTTTTCTTGCCTGATTTCTGTGGTTAGAACTTCCAGTACTATGTTTAATGAGAACAGTGAAAAGTGAACATTCTTGTCTTGTTCTTGATCTTAAGGGAAACACTTAGTTTTCCCCATTGAGTTTGATGTTAGCTGTGGGTTTGTCATATATGGCCTTTATTACCTCATGTATATTCCCTCTATTGCCATTTTGCTGAAAGTTTGAATTATAAATGGGTGGCAGATTTTATTAAATGTTTTCTGCATCTATTAATATGATCATGTGATTTTTATCTTTCATTTTGCCTATGTGATGTAACACATTAATTGGTTTGCAAATATTATAACAACCTTGCATTCCAGAAATAAATCCCACTTGATCATGGTGTATGATCATTTTAATGTATTGCTGAATTCAGTCTGCTAATATTTTATTGAGGATTTCTTCAGGGATATTGGCATATAATTTGTTTTCTTTGTAGCATTTTTATATATTTTTGGAATTAGAATAATACTGGCCTTGTAAAATGAGCTTGAGAGTCTTGAATTATTTAAAATATTTTGAGAAAAATAAGTGTTACTTCTTCTTTGAATGTTTGGTAAAATTCACTTGTGAAGCCATTCAGTTCAGTATTTTGATTTGTTAGGAGTTTTTTGATTACTGCTTTGATTTTGTTGGTTGTAATTTTTCTGTTCAGGTCTGTTTTTTCACTTGCTTTTAGAAAATTATGTTTCTAGGAATTTATCCATTTCTTCCAGATTGTTCAATTTATTGGCATATAGTTGTTCATAATATATTTTCTTATCATCTTCTTTTTTTATAGTGTCAGTTATAGTAATCTTCTTTCAATTCTAATTTCATTTATTTGGGTCTTCTCTTTTTATTGATGAGTATGGTTAAAGGTGTATCATATCATTTATCTTTTCAAAGAACCAGCTCTTGGTTCCATTGATCCTTTGTATTGCTTTTTAAAAACTGTTTTGTTTATTTCAACCTAATCTTTATTATTTCATTCCTTGTGTTCACTTCAGCTTTGTTTGTTGTTCTTTATCTAGTTTCATTACACTTAAGTTTAGATTGTTTATTTGAGATTTGTCTTGTTTCTTAAGGTACGACTGTATTGCTATGATTTTTCTCTTGGGACTACTTTTGCTATGTCTAATAGATTTTGGGTTGCTGTGTTCTCATTTTTATTTGTTTCAAGGTATCTTTTTATTTTTTTCTTAACCTCCTTGCTAACCCATTCATTGTGTAGTAACATGTTATTTAGCCTCCATGTGTGTTTTTAATATTTTTCTTTTCTTTTTAAAAAAGATTTTACTTATTTATTTTTAGATAGAGAAAAAGGGAGGGGGAAAAGAAAGGAGAGAAACATTGATCAGTTGCCTGTCACATGGGCCCCAACCAGGGATGGGGCATGTAACCCAGGCATGTGCCCTCATTGAATTAGCTATCTTTTGCTTTGCACCCAACCAACTGAGCCACACCCATCAAGGCTAGTTTTTTTTCTTATAATTGATTTCTAGTTTCATCCCATTTTTACTGGAGAAAGTGTTTGATATAATTTAAATTTTCTCAAATTATTGAGACTGTTTTGGGCTCTAACATGTGACCTATCCTGGAAAATGTTTCATGTGCACTTAAAAAGTATGTCTATTTTTCTGCTTTGTGGTGAAACGTTCAGAAAATATCGATAAAACCCATCTCGTCTAGTGTATCATCTAAGATCAACATTTCCTTGTTGATTATCAGTTCAGAAGATCTCTCCATTGATGTTAATGGGGTCTTAAAATCCCCTACTATGACTGTATTATGGTCAGTCTCTTCCTTTATGTTCATTCAGATTTGCTTTATTTTTTTATGTGCTCCTATGTTGGGTGAATAAATGTTTACAGGGGTTATATCCTCTTGTTGGACTGATCTGTTTATCATTATGTAATGTTCTTCTTTGTCTCTTATTTATGGTATTGGTTTTAAAGTCTTTTTTTCATGTGATATAAGTATTGCTACCCCAGCTTTTTTGAAATGGCCATTTGCATGAAATTTTTTTCCATCCCTTTATTTTTTAGTCTGTGCATGTATTTTGTTCTGTGGTGGGTATCTTGTAGGCAGTATACATATAGGTCTTATTTTATCCATTTAGCTACTGTGTGTCTTTTGATTGTAGCATTTAAGCCATTTACATTTAAAGTGATTATTGATAGGTATGTATTTATTGTAATTTTATTTATTTTATTTATGTTCCTCCTTTTTTCTTCTTATTAAAGAAGGCCCTTTACCACTTTTTGTAATACTGGTTTGGTGATAATGAACTTTTTAGGTTTTTTTTTTTCTTTTTTTTGGTCTTGGGTAGCTCTTCATTTCTTCTTCAATTTTAAATGATATTCTTACTGGGTAGAGTAGTCTTGATTGTAAGTCTCTTTCACTATTTTATTCTAATCTCTTCTGGCCTGAAATAGTTCTGTTGAGAAATCATCTGACACTCTTTGGGAGCTCCCTTGTAGGTTACTGTCTTTTGCTGTTTTTAAGAGTCCCTCTGTGTCTTTAACCTTTGACATTTTAATTATGATGTGTCTTGGTTTGGACCTCTTTGGGTTTATTTTGTTTGGGATTCTGTGCTTTTTGGACTTGTGCTTCTTTTTTCTTCACCAGGTTAAGGGAGCTTTCAGTCATTATTTCTTCAAACAGGCTCTCAATCCTTTGCTCTCTCTCTTCTTCTGATATCCCAATGATGCCAATGGTGTTGTTTGATGTTGCCCCAGAGGCACCTTAAACAATTCTCATTAAAAATTTTTTTCTGCTTAGTTTTATTCTACCTTGTCTTCCAAATTGCTGATTCAGTTTTTTGCCTCATCTAGTCTCCTGTGATTCCTTCTAGTATATTCTTTGTTTCAGATATTGTATTCTTTATTTCTGACTTTTTAATGATTTCTATGTCCTTTATTATGTTTACTATGTCATTGTTTTTAAGTTCTCATTGAGTTCATTCATTCTTCCCTAATTTGCTTGAGCATCCTTGTAATTATTTTTTGGAACTCTGTATCTGGTAGACTACTTGACTTCATTTTATTTAGTTCTTTTTCTGGGGATTTCTTCTGTTCTGTCATTTGGGACATGTTTCTTTGTCTCCTCATTTTTACTGCCTGTCTGAATTTGTTTCTGTGTATTAGATAGATCTACTATGTCTCTCAGTCTTGGTAGGGTGGCCTTATGTAGTAGGTGTCCTGTCAGGCTCAGTAGCTCAGTCTCCCTGATCACCTGAGTCATGTGCTCCTAGGAATGTCCCTTTAGTGAGTTATTTAAACCCTCCTATTGTAGTTCAGTCTTGATTGTCACTGGTCAGTCCATGGGTGGAGTCAACCCTAAGGCTGGCTGACTATGAGGATTGACCATAACCAAAGTGTACAAGCTGCTGTGCAAGGTTGACACCATAAAGTGGTATTCACCCCAGCAGGATCTGGTGCCTGTGGAGATCTTCCCTTTGGATATGTCACTTCAGAGTTAATTGGGTCATGCTTTCACATGGTTGGTAGTCTATCACCAGGTGTGTTAGTTCTTGGGCGTTTTTCAAGGGTTGCAGATGCATGTCAATGTCAGAGGCTGCCTGTGTTTGGCCCTGGGCTACCTTTCAGGTGCCATAGAGTGATCCACAGTTTGTGGTTTCCTCTGCTTTCCTTGATGCATATGAGAGGGGCCAAGCTGTGTATCAAGGCTGGCATGGAGCTCAGGGCAGGTCAACAAAGGCCCAAATCAGCCTGAGATTCACCTTTGCTTGCTGTTTGCCTATTAGGTTCAATCATAAAAGAGCCTCTTGTAGTACACAAATTGTGTGAGTTAGATTCTGATTGAATCACCAGGATGGGGTGAATGGTGTTCACCAAGCTGATATAGATAAAACATGAAACCATTCATGGGTCTGAGACCACTCAGCAGAAATCTCAGGGTACACCAATGCCAACTGCCACTCACCTGGTACCCGTGGACCATTGTGGTGGGGTGGGTCCTCAGTAAGTCATCAGGGTGAGGCCAGCAGAATTGATTAGGCTAAAACAGACCAAGATTTGGTCATGTGCGGGAGAGTTATGCACAGGTATGGTGGCACTGGTCAAGTGTGTGAGGAGAAACAAGGCCCTCACTCTAGAGCCACACAACTGAGTCTTGATATCACATGAGTCTGCCCAGACCTCCTCAAAAGCCCTCCGAGAAAGTCTGCACCCTGGACCTAGGCCGGTTGCAGCCAGTGGACTCCTTTGCAGGTCATGAGCATGGCAGGGTAGGGCCATAGGGAGCTGGGAGGGTGGGGCTAGAGCATTGTTTCAGGCTGATGCCCTATGGAGGGGAGTGCTTGACCCAGGAAAGATGGTATCTGTGGGAGATGTAGGAGGGGGAGTCAGCACAGGGACCCTGCTGGCTGTCCTTTCAGTCCTGTCCCTCAGGCCATACAACCCGGTCTCTACCTGTATGACTCCATTCTGCTCTGAGTTGCCTTCCTTCCCCTGGAGCACAGGGTGAGTTACTGTGAATCAGATTTTATGTGCTGACTCTTTAGGAAGGCATCTGAGTTTGTAGTAGTCACCTATCTCTCCCTGGTGGGCAGAATTCCCACTGATAGCCAGATGTTATGTGGGCACCTCTTATCTACTCTGTGAGCCTGGCATGGGGTTGAGAACCCCTCACTCTTCAGGAGGGTCCTTTGCAGCTGAGATATCCCTCCAGATTCTCAACAGTTGCATGTGAGTGCAGGGCCAGCCCTTTTTGTGTGTCTGCCCTTCCTACCAGTCTCAATGTGGCTTCTTGTGGAAATCCTTGATTATTAGGATTTCTGTTCCACTAGTCTTTAATTGGTTATTTAGGTTGATTATTCTGTGTAATTTAGTTGTAATTCTGGTTTGGTCCTGGGAGGTGGTGAGTGTAACTTCCACCTACTCCACAGCCATCTTAGATCCTCCCTGATCCTTTCAATAACTGCTTCCTTGCAGCCCTGGCCAGGTGGCTCACTTTGTTAGAGTGTCATCCCCATACACCAAGGTTGTGGGTTTAATCTCTAGACAAAGCACATATGCAAGATGCAACCAATGAATTCATACATAAGAGGAACAACAAATTGATGTTTCTCTTTTTCTCTCTTTCTTCCCCTCTCTTCCTTCCTCTCTCTCTAAAATTAATCAATCAATAAAGAAATAACTGCTTCTTTGTTAGCTATAGTTTTGTGGGTCTCATGGATTCAATTCCTGTTGTCTTTCAGTGCTCACTGTTTTGGGGATCTGTATCTCTGGTGGATTCTTTTTTAAAATTAAAATATAGTTGACATAGTATATGAATTTATATTAATTTCAGGTATATAGTATAATGATTTATATTTATATACCTTGTGATGTGATCAGCCCAATATGTTTAGTAACCACTGCCATTGTACAAAGTTACTACAATATTATTGACTGTGTTTCCTGTGCAAAAAATGGAATGCATCACAATTTGCATGTCATACTTGCACAGGGCCATGCTAATCTGTGTTGTTTCAGTTTTGGAATGTGTGCTGCTGAAGCATGTACTTAGGTGGTAGTCTTAAAAGTTGAGGCTCTAAACATGGGGTCCAACCTCTTCACTACTCAGAGTGAATGTAGGGGTTGGGGGTTTCCTCAAATTGTATGCTGTTGTGGGCTTTATAGAGAGAGTATCTCATCCTTTCTTACCTGTTTCGATGTGGATATTTTCTTGTTTTCTTAGTGAATAGGAGTCGCTCAGGTAGTTTCTGGATTTCATCCAGAGAGAAATGCTCTATGTGTATTTATTTATCCAGTGTGTCTGTGGGAGGAGGGGGAGCTCAGTAGCCTCTCATGTTGCCATTTTTACTGTTCCAATGGTTTACTTTTGTTCCATCTTTCAAATCATGTGTTGGTGCACCCAATGGAAGAACTTAAGTCACATCTACAACTATAGCTTTAAGGAAGTTTGACATATGACATATTTCCAGACTCTGAAGGATTGAAAGGCAACTAGAAAGAGGTTTGACATTGATAATAAATGGCAATTTACCAAATCCACCACAACTCATGAGTCAAAGCAAAGAATCATAATGTAAATTGAAATTTATTTAGAATTGAACAATATAACACAGAATATCAGAATTTGTGAGGTGCAGTTAAATGCTACCCAGAAATTGATTGCTTAAATGTTTATATCAGAAAAGGAAGGATCAACCATTATGAGGTAAGATTCAGCTTCAAAAATTTAATAATAAATCTAACATATCAAACACAAAGAAAAATAGTAGTTTAGAAATAAGAATTACTGACCAAATAAAAGTATAATCAAGAAGAGAAACAAAACCAAGAATTGGTTCTCAGCAATAAAATAGATTGCAGGCAAAATTATTCCATACAAAAAATATATAAATAAAGAAAAAAATGAGAAGGGAAATAGAGCTACAGATACTGCAGACATTATAATAATAAAAGGATGATATGAGCAACCTTTGTCAATACATCTGAAGACTTAGTTTAAATGATTAAAGTCATAGAAAAGTGTAACTTCCATTTACCCAGGAATAAATTTTAAAAAGAGTAGTCTTATAATCCTTAAATAACTTAAATCAGTGAGCATGATCCTTTAAAGAAAACATCAAGTTCAGAAGGTTTTATAGGTGACTTTCATCAAACTTTCAAAGATGAGATAATTTTGATGATAACCAAATTTTTTCATGGAACTTATCTTAACAATAGCTGGATTTTTAATATAACTGCCCTTATTTTTTGTGTGTTGGCAACTATGGAAGCACTTTCATCAGTGCAGGCAAAACAAAACATTTCTGTAGGCCGTTTTCGGCCCACAGTCCACTGGTTTGCAACCCTTGATCTAGACTGAACAGAAAAGAGCTGATCCAAGTCACTGTGCAATTAAATTGAACAGTTTAGGGCTCACAGTAAGAAAACTGCTATTGGAATTATGAGACACTGACGTGCATTTCTAGAGGTGGTGTGGAAGTAGTTTTGAAGACTAATATTCACAGCTGGTTGTAGTATTTCTAATAAAGCTGAAGCAGAGGGATGAAAAGATGACCTCTCTGGGTTGTCTCAGGGACTCATGTGGCTTTCCTAGTAAGTGCAGTTTTCTGTCTTTTTTAACATTAAAAAAGATTTTAGTAAGAGAGGGAGAAAGAGAGGGAGAGAAACATCGAGGTTGCCTCTCGTATATGCCAAACCTGCAACCCGGGCATGTGCCCTGACCAGGAATATAACAGATGACCTTTTGCTTTGCAGAATGATGCCCAACCAATTGAGCCACACTGGTCAGGGCAGTGCAGTTTTCTCAATGCTTTTCTTCTCTGTTACCATCTCACTTAATAGTAAACTCATTGATTTGATGCCTCCAGTAAGCATTCTGGCTTCAGAAAAAAATGGATTACAATATTTAAGTCTTCTACAACATCTAATTACTTACACATCTTTTAATTAAGATGGGTAATATATTATAATGATCAATAGAATGGACTTCAGAGCTAGAATGTTTTCATTTCATAAATTCTGACTCTACCACTTCATAGCTATGCGACCTCTCCATGCCTTAGTTTCCTCACCAGTAAGATGGGAATAAGGCGAACAGTATCCCTATTCTTCCAGTATTCATATTCTAGTTGTGGGAGACATACAATTAAGAAAAAGATACATAGTATATGTCAGCAGATGCTGTTTCCCCATCCTTGAACCTGGACTTGGCCATGTGATTTGGTTTGGTCAATGGAATGAGGCAGAAGTGATGGTCCTCCAGTTCCATGCCTGGCTCTTGTGAATTTTTATGTGTTTCCATTTGCTTTCTTGTACTTTTGCTACTTCCATGAATGGGACATGCTGAGACTGGTTTGCTAATCCTAGGGTGATGAACGATATGGGGAGCTGATCCAAGCTGTATGAGTGAGCCTTGCTGAGACCAGCAGAATTGCCTCTCAAGCCTGACCTAGATTAGCCAACTCCCCAGCTTACTGGCAGGTAAGTGTGAATTAACAAAATGTTGTTTTAAGCCAGAGTTTGAGTGTTTTGTTAAACAGCAATAGCTCACCAATAAAAATATTTGTCATGGTCTACTCTAGGTCCTTTGTGCCTATCTCATTAAAATTAATTAGTTAATACTTATTTAATGGAAATTTTATGTTATATAATAAAAATATTAATAAAGTCTCAGTTTATGTGAAAATCTTGAAATAAAGCAAATATTTACACCATCCCCAACCAAATTTTGTCAAGAATCATCTAACTTCAAGGTTGGCTTATTGAATGCATTATAAACTGTGCCAGCTTGGCAATGGAAATGCTTGATATTCTTTGCTTGGATCAGTCTTAACTTACTGAGTCTTCCAAAATGTGAGTTCTTTATTTAATTCTTCATATAAAATCCAAATGCCTTGGATTATCATTATTTCTACTTAATAGCTGAGGAACCCTATAAGTAGAGAGCTTGAGATCTCACAGTAAGTGGTTACTGCTTTCTAGGACGACAGGCAATGCAGAAGGTTAGTGGAATCCTAGTGGCCTAAAATGTTTTTTCTTTACCACAAGACTCAGTTCAGGAATGTATAGTCACTGCAGGTGATTCAAGTCAGTTCTTTGCTTATGTTGAGAGTGGCAGTCCAGGTTTACTGGACCATGTGCCCTCTTCTGTCTGTAGTTAAATTCTTGAATTTCTAGTGATTCAGGACCTTGGTTTTGCATATTCCCTAAGGTCCTTGATGTTTTCAACCCTACATTTAACATTTCTAGTAACACTATTGTTCTCTACTTCCTGTATCCATAGCTTTTAAATGTTTTCTACTTTATCTATACTCTTTGCCTATTTGGATTAAAATGTTTAAATTCTCCAGCTCTGTCTTCATCAGTTTGGAATAATGTTTTCACCTCTGCCCTTTGGCCTATACAATTTGGATCCTAAATAGGAATCAGGTTATTCCTACCCCTTCACTTGACTTTCTTGGTTTGGCCATAGATTTTTTGGCTCTTTGTTGCCCTCTAGCGGCCTCCTGATTTACTAATTCATCTGTATGAGGTGATTAACCTCTGTATGTTAGAGCAGTCATAGAGATCAACAGTTTTAAAGGGTATGTTAATGACCACATTTCATCTCTGACTGGATTCAGTCTCCTTTGTAATACTAAATTATGTGTTTAAAAAGTGTGCAGTTATTTAAAGTAGGGAGAAGTCAACAAATAAGTCAGCCAACAAATATTTACTGAACACCTAAGTCCCACACACTCTTCTAGACATTAGGACCTAGCTAGAAGAATATATCCTCCACTGCATTTCAAACCAATTCTGCCATAACATTAAAAACAAAACAAAACACACACACACAAATGTAACTTGCATGACTTACATAAAGAGGAGTTCACATTGCTCTTTCTGTAACAGGGTATAGCCAGGGCCCCTCCCCCCCACCAAAGAGGGATTTGTAACAGGGTCCAGAACTTGGGATGTCCAGGAAATATTAAAAAGTATATAGATGTCCTCACCCCAACAAGTCTGAACTGGGGGATGGGACACATGGAGCAGGGCCATTGAGAGTTATTTTGCATACCAACAGTTTTGCAAATAACTGCAAGATCGGTCATTTAACATATCTATAACTTTCGACTGATTTCATAGATATGTTAAGTAACTGGGGCCAAGCTTTGAGCCAGGGAGATGGGAGTGATTTCGACCCAGGACATAAGTGGGAGGCAACTCCCCCGGCACCTGTGTGAGAGCTTGGAGATGGTTGGCTCCACGCCAGGGGGCCACGCCTACCTGGACTTACAGCCCAGAAAAACTAGAAAAATATGGGAATGCTGGCAGGTGTAGCCAATTGTGGGAGGAGTCAGAAATGGGATGCAGAGGAAGACTGGTGCCAGGATTTAAACCCAGGCAGGCAGCCATGTGGGGGGAACCAAGCAGTTTTGGCCAGGTGTGGAACTAAGTGGTTTTGGGGGAACCACACGGTTGTAGGGTTCCCTTTGCCATGCAGCTTAGAAGCTGGAAAGCAAAATGTAGCAGTGATGCAGAGGTCTCTCTTAGCAATTTGGAAGAATGCAGGAGAGATGTTGCAGGAAGGAAAGGGGTGAAAGGACTCTTGCTGGTGGGCCATGAGAAGGTGCCACGTGGGTTTGGATTAAGAAGTTGAGATCCCGGTGACATAGCTGATGGTGTTGGGAACTGAGGGAGGCCTGCCAGCTGAGTACAGATTGCTGGGAGGAACTGGGGGCTACCAGAGCCATGGACTTCTATTTCTTTCTTTTTTAAAAAAATTTTTATTTATTTGTTTTAGACAGAGGGGAAGGGAGGGAGAAAGAGGGAGAGAAACATCAATATGCAGTTGCCTCTCACGCACCCCCTACTGGGGACCTGACTTGGCCAGCAACCCAGGCATGTGCCCTGACTGGGAATCAAACTGGCGACCCTTTGGTTCACAGGCTAGTGCTCAATCCACTGAGCCACATCAGCCAGGGTGGACTTCTGTTTCTTTTCCTGAGATATGGTGCCCCTTGACTGGGCAAAGAGGGGAAGGAAGGACTGTGTGTGTTTGTGGATGTTTTAAGGGACTTACAGATTTTAATGAAGACATTAAACCATTACTCTAAGTCTGTATAATGTTTGAATAAATAGTTCCTTTCCTTTTTACCAATCTCTAGCATTGAGAGCTATAATTTCCTGGTGGTGGGCAAGGCAAACCTAGTATGGGGGACCCTAGGAGAGCAGGGGTCCATTTGGTAACAGTTTCTTGTCCCTGTCAATGGATCTGTTCTGTAATATTTCTAATCCTAAGTGAATCTATGCCACTTTTATAATGCTGCCTTGGTTATTTGTAATAAGATTATCCCAGTGGGTCCACCTTGCTTCCATCTTGGCTGGAAGTCCCTCTTTGCCCATTTTTTAATTGGATTGTTTGGGGGTGTTTTGGTGTTGAGTTTTATAAGTTCTTTATAAATTTTTAATATTAATCTTGTAGCAGATGTATCAGCGAATATGTTCTTTTATTCTGTGGTTATCTCTTTGTTTTGTTGGTGGTTTCCTTTGCTGTTTAAAACCTTTTTAGTTTGTTGTAGTTTCATTTGTTTATTTCTTTTCTTTTGTTTCCTTTGCCTGAGGGGATATACTGTTACAAACAATGTACAAGATTTTACTGCATGTTTTTTCTTCTGGGATTTTTATGGTTTGGGGCCTAACATTTAAGTCTTTGATCCATTTTGAATTTATTCTTGTGCATGGTATAAGAAGGTGGTCTAGTTTCATTTTTCTGCATCTATCTCTCTAATTTTACCAACACCATTTATTGAATTGACTATCTTTAGCCCATTGTATGTGCTTGATTCCTCTGTCAAATATTAATTGACTCTAAAGGTATGGGTCTATTTCTGGGCTCTTTGTTCTGGTCCATTGATCTATATGTCTGTTTTTATGTCTGTACCAAGCTTTTTTGATTACTATGGCCTTATGATATAGTTTGATATCAGGTAGCATGATTTTTTCTTTTTGAAGATCAGTGTTAGTATGTGGGGACTTTTGTGGTTCCATATAAATTTTTGAAATATTTGTTTTAGATCTGTGAAATACATAATTGGAATCTTGATAGGAATTGCATTTAATCCTTAGATTGCTTTGTGTAGCATGGAAATTTTAATGATGTTAATTCCTCCTATCCATGAACGTGGTATGTGCTTCTGCTTATTTGTATCCTTTTTAGTGTCTTTCTTCAGTGTCTTATAATTTTCCAGGTACAGATCTTTCACATATTGGTTAGATTTATTCCAAGGTATTTTACTTTTTGAAGCAATTGTGAATGGGATTGTTTTCTTAATTTCCCTTTCTGTTAGTGATTATTGGTATATAAAAATGAAGCTGATGTGTGTATATTAGTTTTGTATCCTGTGACTTTGCTGAATTCATTTATCGGTTCTAGTTGTTTCTTGGTGGAATCTTTGGGGTTCTCTATGTACAGTATCATGTCATCTGCAAATAAAGGCAACTTTACTTCTTTCCAATTTGGATGCCTTTTATTTCTTCTTCTTGTCTGATTGCTGTGGCTAGAACTTCCAGTATTATGTCAAATAAGAGGTGAAAGCAGACAATCCCTGTCTTGTTCATGATCTTAAGGGGAATGCTTATACTTTTTTACCATTGAGTATGATGTTGGCAGTGGGTTTGTCATATAGGGCCTTTATTACCTTGAGATATGTTCCCTCTATTCCCACTTTGCTGAGAGTTTTTATCATGAATGGGTGCTGGATTTTATCAAATGCTTTTTTTGTGTGCATCTATTGATATGACCATGTGGTTTTTGTCCTTCACATTGTTTATGTGGTGTGTTACAGTTATTGATTTGTGAATGTTGTACCAACTTTTTATTTCCAGAATAAATCCCACCTATACCTGGTATATGATCATTTTAATGTATTGATGTATTTGGTTTGCTAATATTTTGTTGAGATTTTAGCATCTATGTTCATCAGGGATATTAGCCTATAATATTCTTTTTTTGTAGTGTCTTTATCTGGTTTTGGAATAAGGGTAATGCTGGACTCATAAAATGAGATTCCTTCTTGAATTTTTTGAAACAGTTTGAGAAAGAGAGGTGTAAATTCTTCTTGCAATGTTTGGTAAAATTCACCTGTGAAGCCATCCAACACAGGGCTTTTGTTAGTTGGGAGATTTTTTTATTACTGTTTCACTTTCTTTAGATGTAATCTATCTATTCAGATTCTCTGATTTTTCTTGATTTAGTTTAGAAAGATTATATGTTTCTAGGAATTTATCCATTATATCCAGGTTGTCCAATTTTTTGGCATGTAGTTCATAATTTTCCTTATATTCTTTTGTATTTCTTTGGTGTCAGTTTTTATTTCTCTTCTTTCATTTCTAATTTTATTTATTTTGGGGTCCTCTCTCCCTTTTCCTTCATGAATCCAGTTAAAGGTTTGTCAATTTTGTTTATCTTTTCAAAGAACCAGCTCTTGGGTTCATTGATTTTCTGTAGACTCTATTTCATTTATTTCTGCTCTGATCTTTATTATTTCCTTCCTTCCACTCACTTTGGGCTTTGTTTATTTTTTTTTCAAGTCCTTTTACATGTGAAGTTAGATTGTTTATTTGATCTTTTTCTTTTTTCTTGAGATAGGCCTGTAATGCTATGAATTTCCCCCTTAGGGCAGCTTTCCCTGTGTTCCACAGAGTTTGGGTTGTTGTATTCTTATTTTCATTTGGTTCTAGGTACCTTTGACTTCTTCCTTGATCTTACTGTTGACCCATTTATTGTTTAATAACATGTTATTTAGCGTCCACACTTTTTGCATTTTTCAGTTTTCTTCTTGTGATTGATTTCTAGTTTCATAACACTGTGGTCAGAGAAGATGCTTGATATAAATTCAATCTTCTTAAATTCATTGAGTTGAGAATTGTTTAGTGTCCTACTATGTCATCTTTCCATGTGCAGTTGAAAAGTTTGTATAGAATTGCTGCTTTGGGGTGAAATGTTCTGAAGATGTCAATTAAATCTGTGAGATCTAGTGTGTTAAGGCTGTTATATCCTTGTTGATTTTCTCTCCAGAAGATCTATCCATTGAAGTCAATGGGGTGTTAAAATCCCATAAAAATTACTGTATTCTCAGTTGATCTCTCCTTTTATGTCCATCAAGATTTGCTTTACATATTTACATGTTCTTATGTTGGTTGCAAAAATGTTTACTAGGATTATATTCTCTTGCCCTTAATTACTTAGTAGTGCCCTTTTTTGTCTCTTAATATAGTCTTGGTTTAAGTCTATTTTGTCAGATATAAGTATTGTTATACCAACTCTTTTTTTATTCTCTCCCATTTGCATGAAATATCTTTTTTCATCCCTTTACTTTTAGTATGTGTGTATCTTTTGATCTTCGTGTGGGTCTTTTGAGATGGTGTATATATAGGTCTTGTTTTCTTATTCATTCAGCTACCCTGTGTCTTTTGGTTGGAACATTTAAGCCATTTACATTTAGGGTAATTATTGATAGAGACATATTTATTGCCATTTCATTTTTCAACTATTTTCCTCTTTTTTCCTCCTTCTCCTCGTCCTCCTGCATCTTCATTTTCTTCTTCTCCCTTTTCTTCTTTTTCTCCTCCTTCTCTTCCCCTTCCTCCTCCTTCTCCTTGCAAGCCCTTTAACATTTGTTGCAGTACTGGTTTAGTGTTAACATATTCCATTAGCTTTTTCTTGTTTGGGAATCTCTTTATTTCTCTTTCAATTTTAAACGATAGTGTTGGTGTGTAAAGTTGCCTTGGTTCGTAGGCCCTTGCTTTTCATCACCTTGAATATTTATTGCCAGTTCTTTTTGGCCTGCCATGTTTCTGTTGAGAAATCAGATGACAGTCTAACTGGAGATCCCTTGTAAGTAACTACCTGCTTTTCTCTTGTGGCTTTTAATATTCTCTCCTTGTCTTAAGAATTTAATTTCCAAAATATATAAAGAACTTACATGACTCCACTCCAGAAAGTCAAGCAATCCACTTAAAAAATGGGCAAAGGACTTGAACAGACACTTCTCCAAGGAGGACATACAGAGGATCCAGAAACACATGAAAAGATGCTCAATATCAGTAGCTATCAGAGAGATGCAAATTAAAACCACAGTGAGATACCACTTCACACCTGTCAGAATGGCCATCATAAACAAAGCAACAAACAACAAGTGTTGGAGAGGTTGTGGTGAAAAGGGGACCCTAGTGCACTGTTGGTAGGATTGCAGACTGGTACAACCACTATGGAGAACATTATGGAATTTTCTCAGAAAACCAAAAATGGATCTGCCTTTTGACCCAGCAATTCCACTGGTAGGATTATATTTTAAGAACCCCGAAACACCAATCCAAAAGAACCTATGCACCCCAATGTTCATAGCAGCACAATTTACAATAGCTAAGTGCTGGAAGCAACCTAGATGCCCATCAGTAAATGAATGGATCCAAAAACTATGGTACATTTACACAATGGAATTCTATGCAGCAGAAAGAAAGAAGAGCTCCTACCCTGTGCAACAGCATGGATGCAACTGGAAAGTATTATGCTAAGCAAAATAAGCCAGGCAGTGAAGGACAAATACCATATGATCTCACCTTTAACAGGAACCTAAACAACAAAACAAAGAAACAAGCAAAATATAACCAAAGACACTGAAATAAAGAACAGACTTTGACAGAGTTCAGAGGGGAGAGAAGGGGGAATTTCAGGGGAATTTCAGGGGAAAAGAGGAAGGGTTTACAGCAACAAGTATAAAGGACACATGAATAAAAACTAGGGGCAGGTGGAAATGGGAGGGAGGTGGGGAGGCTGGGTGGGTGGTTGGGATGGGAGTAAAAGATAGAAAATTGTACTGCAACAACAATTTAAATAAAATTTAAAAAATAAATAAAAAATAGGAAACTTAAAAAAAAACTGCACAAAACATGAGTCATGAGGGGGCACATTGTTCTGATGAGGCTGTCAATCATCAGCTGCCCATAGCTGTGGCCTTCTGAGTCATCCAAATAGTTTCTGCAGTGGAATGTTAATCTTAATACAAAATTTGCTGCAGATTCATTGCTCTACTCACTCAGTCATTTTGAATGCTACAGCCACATAGTACACATGCTCACTCAATAGCACTCAGTGGGGTTTACCACCCCCACTAACTAGTACAGTGAAATTGTCACTGTTCATGTATGTGCATTCCAGTCCACTCCCCTTGGCTGCCAGGTTACATCAATGTCATACAAACTGTTCTTGTTTTATTAACAATGGTTGGACATTTTCCAGGCAGAATATATATATTGGCAGAATACACACACACACACACACACACACACATAATGTGTGTGTGTGTATATATATTTCTCTTTCCACACCCTCTTTTTCCTGCATCTTTCTTTGTGTGCCTGTTTATCTTACCTTCTCTCTGCCTTTGTTTCTATGTCCTTCTTTGTGTATTTTTTTTTCTTTTGCTCTCTGTCTAAACCCTCTCACTTGGCTCCTCACCTCTCACTTTCCAGCTCCGTGCAAACACTAATTTCTAGTGCAGACAGCACTGTCTTTTTCTTGTGTTACTTGCAAAGCTGACTCTTACCCAAGAAGTGAGCTGGGGCAGTACAATAAGGAGTTAAAGCAATATGTTTCAAAATTGGTTGAATTTGACATCCTTTGAGAAGTTTATTCTTTTTCTATGAATTCTCCAGCCTGCCTTCAGAAATTCTAGTTTGGTTGGTCTGGAGAGGGGTGTAATGTACAAATGGATATCTATTTTTAAATCTCCCCAAGGGGTTCCAGGACACCATCAGGGCTGGCAATCTGTGTTAGTGCTGAATCAGAGAGGCTAGACAAATGCTCCCCAGTGCAGGCAGCTGGCTTGGGTGATTGGACAACCTGGGCTGTTCCAGTCTCAGATAACTTTCAACAACCACCCAGCTCAACAGGACTGCCTAAGTGGCTCACATGGAGTAGAAACAATGACAAAGAAGGTCTGCAGGACATTTTACTCCATCTGAAATGGCTAAGGGGAGAAAGGCAAGGTTCAACTCAGCGTTAAGTGTGGCTGCAGTGCAGGAAATGGACACTGAGAGACAGTGTTGTCCCACATGGCTTAGACACTCCTGACCTGAGGGCTGAACCACAGTCCTAGAAGCCTCTGACTTGGGAAAGCCTGGCTCACCAACTTCTCCCTCTCATTCTTAGACCCTGTCCTACAAAACCTGGCTCTCAGATGATTAAAGCTCATACACATTTATTTAACATGAATCATTTCATGTCAAATGCTGCCTTGGGTTATTTGATTTAATCTTCATAGCAATTCAAAGCAAGCTTATTATTTTCACTAAAGAGTAAGCTGCAGCTCAGGGAAGTTATTTAATTTCCTCATGGGTGGCAGAGCCAAGATTTAAACTCAAGCCTGTCTGACTCCAAGCCAAGTGTTCTTTGTGTTCCACAACTGCTACTTTATACAGGTAACATTTAATTGATTCCGAATGTATTTATAAATGCCAATTTACCAATTAGTTTATTCATGCATGCTGATTATTTCTTTTTCTTTTTTTCTTCTTTCTTTATTAAACACAATAATTAAGAATAACTGAGTTAGTTCAGAAGTCTTAAAACCCATGGTCTATTTGCATTGAACAGATGACTGAAGAAACAAAGAATGAATGTCTGATGCTGAACTAGTAGCCATGGGGTTGCCTACTGTACACAGTTGTGCCCAGTGTCAGTCACACTGAAAGATACAATGCAGGATTTTATTTGGTTAATATGGTGTTATTTAAAATTAGAAATTTCAGTAGTTTTAGGTGGGATGTTTGCCATGCATTTCATCCTAGTCCCCACCATTCCCTTTTCTTTCCATCTTTATTCTTTACTCATCTATGCTACCTGCCTGGTCTCTGCTGATGGAAGCACCGGGCCAATGGGTCCTGGTTATACTATTGTAACATTGTAACTGAGCCAACAGGGGCCCATTCACGTGGAGCCTTGGAGCATGACCCAACAATGAATATTGGAAGAAACAGGTTTTTATTTACAATATTCCAACCTTGGGGGGTGGGGACCACTTCAGCTTGGAGCCCTGTTCTTCCATGGGCACTTCCCTTGCTCCCAAAGGGCTGGGAACCTAAAGCCCCAAAACCAGAAGTTTCCCTTTTCCTTGTCTGAATTTAAGCCAGCTGTGCAAACAGTTCTTCAGTACCTCTGGAAGGTACCAAAGTCTCTGTCCTCACACAGCAGCTCTCTCCTTCAGGATCTGGGGTACCTTGTCATCAGCCTCCATGTAATACTCCAGGAATGCATGTGACATGTTACACTGGATCATGGCGAAGTCCAAGAAAGGCACAAGTCTTAAGACAGTGGCCTTTCCATATGTCCTGATGTTACAGAACAAAAGGGGGGCCAAGGGCCCTATACTATAACCAAAAGGAACCCCCCAGGTTCATTATGTCTGCCGCCTTATAGGAAAGACATCTGTCAATGCCAGATATTCCTGAAAAGGAAAGGAAATGTTTACTTAATGCTATTCAGACTTAAAGTAGTGACCTAATGTCTTCATCAAAATCCCAAAGTCCCTTAAAACACCCATAAACACACACAGTCCTTCCTTTCCCCTTTGTCCAGTCTGGGGTACTGTATCTCAGGAAAAGAAATAGAAGTCCATGGCTCAGGCAGCTCCCTGGTTCTTCCCAGTAATCCCTCTCAGCTGGTAGGCTTCCCTTGGTTCCCGGCACCATCAGCTGTTTCACCGGGATCTCTGCTAAAGCTGGGTGGTGATTCCTTCTTCTAAAACTGTGGGGGTCCCCACTCTGGCAAAGCTGCATGGCTCTCCTTTCCATTACCATAGCCACATGGTTCTCTGCAGTGCTACAGCCCAGTGGTCCTTTCTCTGCACTGCCACAGCCAAGTGGTCCTCTCTCTGCACTGCCACAGCCACATGGTTCTCCCTGTACAATGTCCATGGGAGTCCCCACTCTGGCAAAGCCATATGGTTCTCCCTCACAGGGCTATGGTCCTCTCTCTGCAATGGCTGCGAGGAGGGGGGTTGCCACTCTGACAAAGCCAAGTGGCGGTTCTCTGCTAAAGCCTCATGGTGATTCTCTCTCATAGGGCTTTGGGAGTCCCCACTCTGCTAAAGACCGAGTGGTTCTCTCTCTGCACTGGCCGTGGTCCTCCCCTCAATCGCTGCCATGTCTGGGTTTAAATTCTCACACCAATCTTCCTCTGCAGCCCCATTTCTGACTCCTCCTACAATTGGCTACACTTGCCAGCACTCTCATATCCTTCTAGCTTTACTGGGCTGCCATCATCAGCCTGGGCAGGCGTGGCCCCATGTCATGGAGCCAGTTTTCTCCAAGCTCCCACACAGGTGGTGTAACTCGGGGGACCTGCCCCCCAGTTACATCTTGGGGGAAAGTTACTTCTATTCCCCTGGCTCAGAGCATGGCCACAGCTATTTAACATATCTATGTAACCAGTTAAAAGTTATAGATATGTTAAATGACCACACCAGAGGTTAGCTGCAAAGCTGTTGCTATGCAAAACAGCTCTCAATGGCCCTGCTCCATTTGTCCCTTTCCCCAACTCAAACCTGAAGGGGTAAGGGGTAAGGACATCTTATATATCTTTCTAATATTTCCTGGACACCCTGAGTTCTGGGCCCCATGCCAAATCCCTATTTGGGGCCCTCTCTTGGCTGCACCCTGTTACACTGAGTCCTGAGTCCAGACAGAGTCTGGGTCTGCAAGGCAGCCAGTCAGCATCTTACAAGGAAGAGTCCTGGTGGCTTTGGAGTCCCCAAGAAGAGGTACAATCAAAGCAGCATGCCTGCTTTTTTACTGGCCCGTGGCAGGCCAGCTCCTACAGTCTGCATGGCTTCTACCTCACTACCAGCAGCCTGGCTCTCTACCCCATGGCTGCCCGCCCTTAGTTTAAATTCTGACCCAGAGCATCCTGCGTGATCTCATCTCTGACTCCTCCCACTGTGAGCTATATTTGCCAGTTTCCTGGTATCTTTCTACCTTTTCTTGGCTGCCATTCCCAGTCAGGGCAACAGTGACTTGGTGATCCCGAGGGAACTGCATTCCTCAGCTACCCAGGAGTCAGAATACAGTCTGAGTCACAGCCCATCTTGGTTTAAGGTGGTAGCACAGCTATTAACACAGCTATTAAACCAGCTGTGAAGTTGCCACTGTAATGCAAAGTACCTTAATCCTATCACCCACTCCCCCCGCCCCCAACTAAGGTTTGTGGAGGTTTTGGGAGCTCCTCAGTCTACACCCCTTTTCAGTATGAGACCTGCCTTTGGACTTGGAACCTCACCCTCCCTCCATCTCCCTTCACTTGCTCTCCTTCCTTTCTGGCACCATCGTCATCACACTGGCTGTCCTTTGTAGCTGGCAGCACTTACATGTGTGATGGGTGCATCTGTGGGTCCACTCTGCTGCTTCCAGCACCCAGACAAGGTTCGGGTATGCCAGATCTAAATTTAACTGCAGCTGCTTCATTAGATGCTTGGGTATTTTCAGCACAAGGAGCATAGGGTGGCTGAGCTGTAAGTTGTGAGGGCTGCTGGCCAAGGCACACCCAGTGTTTTGAATTGAAATTAGCCTTCAGCTTGTTCCAAGGCTTTGTTTCCTTCCCCTTTCTTTTTAGTTGGAGTTCAGGAGACTGAAGAAGACAAGAAGTGGTGGAGAGGAAGACAACACTAGACAGACCTTGGGGACCCTCTGAATTTGCTCTGTCATTTATCCCTTTAACCCAGTTAGTCGCCTTTATGGCATGTTAGTGCTGGAAGATTGGGAGCTGGAGACCACATCCTCCAGCTAGCGTAAGGGTGAACCACCTCCTGCCTGGGGGCCAAGAGGAGGGTATGGTCTGCACTGCACAGTGATGGGCTGCCTTTGGGCCTTTTCTCTCCTGGTCTGAGTCATGGTTCAGGGAGTTACCAGCCTTGCTGTGAGCTCCAGCATTCTTTATGTGTCATCCAGTGTCCTTTCCTAACCTGAATGTTTGTCAAGAGGGCTATGTGCCCCAAAGCCTTGGCACCCAGCCCCCTGAAGGTTCCTAGCCACGGCATGTTCTGGGGTTGGTAGTTCCTCTGGCCAAGAGAGCAGGTGTATGTGCAGAGTCACAGGCTTTCAGTGGCAGTTACAAATAGAAGAGGAAAATGGGCCCAAAGATGGAGCAGTGGCATTGATGGGGTGGGGAGGAGAGGAGATGCACAGAGAGGGAGGATGCAGCTCATAGATCCTGGGGCTCCTTGGATGGAGGAAGGCCCTGCCCAAGCATGGGACTACCCCTGCTGGTCTCAGCTGAGGCCCTTCAATCCAAGTGAGATAGGATTCTCCCTCTCTCCCTAACTCCTACTTGTTCAAGGCAAGAGAGATTCTCCTGACTACTGTGCGCAGTAGGTGTCACTGGATAGCGCCTCTAGACCATGGCTCTCACAATGGAAGAAGCCTGGGCTTCTATTGCAGGAGGCAAGATGTAGCTCTCAGAGATGGCTCATTTTCTGTTTAGGTCCCTGGCTTCTACCCTGAGTCATGTCCTCAGTGCTTTTCTGTTTGTCATGCCAATATTGACAAGATCTAGCAATTAGGACTCAACACCAGGCATATTTTAGACATTTTGCTTGTATTAACTCATTTAGACCTTAAACCAGACCTACTTATGAGGTACACACTGCTATCATCCCCATTTTACAGATGACATGGGGACTCAGAGAGCTTGCGAGACTTGTCCAAGGTCACACAGGATTTGGAGCTGCGTGTTCTAGCACCAGAGCTCTTAACCACGGTGTATACCGCCTCCCATGGTGCTTCACTAGGACTGCCTGTTTCTTGTCCATCTTTCACATTCCTATTTCCACAAGAAAAAGGAATCACAAGACATGTTTCTCATCCCAGGTCTGTCATATCTGTTCACCACTAATGATCAGCAAATTAATAATACATTAAACTAGCATCCTCCAGTCTTTTTCCAAATTATAAAATGCTAATGACTCGGGTTAAATTACAAATCATGACTTGCCCCCAAAGACTCTCAGTGTATGCAGTTACTTAGATGCAACAAGTTAGAAACCTTGGGACCAAAAGGTTAAAGACCAGCACACTGAGTCATTTAATCAGGCACTCCAAGCAAGTAGTGTTATTCCAAGAACCTCCAAGAAGGACACCTGCTTGTAAAAAATAGTTAATTTAGATAGATTGTTAATGTAAAAATCAACACAAGCCTCTTTTTTGGATCACCATTTATACAATCATGTTATTAAGTATTCCATTTTATCACCTATCTATTAAATTTTAGTAAATAATTAACTTACTACAATTCAAAACTTCCAGATCAGGAAAGTTTGCACCCAGTAGACTGTTGGTTTTGTTTGTTTTAATTAATATGCTGATTCTGCTTTCCCTTTCTTTGCTTTTGACTGATAGCCCTTGTCCACTCCTTTAACTTCAGCTTTTCTTAACCACTGTGTTTTACATCTCTTTGTTTGAATATAATGCAGAGCAAGTTTTGTTTTTATGCCACCCTGACAGTCTCTCACTTTTAATTGATATTTCAGTTTATTTACATTTGATACTGCTCACTGTACTTCTGTCAACTTGCATTATGTTTATTGTTTATTTTACTTTGCTGGATCCTCTTCATCCGTTTTCCGACATTTACTGGTTTGATCAAATTAGCATTTATTCTCTTTTTGCCATTGTTAATTTTTTTACCAGCTCTAATGAAGTGTAATTGACACATAATAAACTGTACATTTTAATGTATTCAATTTAATAAGTTTTGGCATATGTATATGTCCATGAAACTATCACCAAAATCAAGAGAGTGGACATATTAATTGCTCCCAAGAGTTTTCTTATGCCCTTTTGCAATCTCTTCCTCTCATCCCCACACCTTAATACCCACACAACCACTAACCAACTTCCTGTCATTATAGATTAGTGTGCACTTTAAAGAATGTTATAGAAATGGAATCATACAATTTGTATGTGTCTTTGTTTGATTTCTTTCAGCCAGTATTATGATTTTATGATTTAGCAGTAGTGTTGTGTGTATCAGTAGCTCATTCCTTTCTAGCCCTGAATAGCAAGCATTCTATGGCATGGGTATCCCACTGTTGGTTTGTCCATTTGCCTGCTGGTGGGTGTTTGGGTTGTCCCTAGCTCTGGGCTATCCATCAAACTGCTCTGAACACTCCTGTGCAGGTCCTTGTGTGGAGTGGCTGGAAAATGTGGTTGAAGTATGATTAACATTTTAAGGAACTTGAAACTATTTCAGAAAGTAGTTGCTCCGTTTTAATACATTCTTGCTATCAGTGTATGAGATTTCCAGTTCCTTCACATCTCACCAACCTTAGTATGTTTTTTAGTTTTTAAAAGTTTAGTCATTCCAATAGTTGTATAATAGTAGTTCATTGTGACTTTAAATTGCATTTCCCTAATGCCTAATGGTCTTGAGAATCTTTTTAAAAATTGTGTTTATTTGCCATCCTAATGTCTTCTTTAGTGAAGTGTCTGTTCATATATTTTGCCCATTTTTTATGGTTGGTTATTTTTTGTTACTGAGTTTCAAGAGTTCATTATATATTCTGGATATAAGTCCTTTATTGAATATATGATACGTAAATATTTTCCCTAATCTGTGGCTTGTCTTTTCATTCTTTTTAAAAAAAGATTTATTTATTTTTAGAGAGAAGGGAAGGGAGGGAGAAAAAGAGAGAGAAAAAAACATGGGTGCATGAGAGATACATCGCTTGGTTGTCTCTCACACACCCCCAACTGGGGACCTGGCTTGCAACCCAGGCATGTGCTCAGATGGGGAATCAAACCAGAGACCTTTCAGTTTACAGATAAGAGCTTAATCCACTGAATCAGACCAGCCATGGTCTTTTCATTCTTAAAATTATCTTTCAAAGGACAGAAGTTTTATTTTTAATAAAGTCTGATTAATTTTACTATATTTTCCAATAATTTTATTTATTAATTTTTTCCATTTATGGACCATGATCTTAGATTTATAGCTAAGAAATCTTTGCCCATCAAAGGTCACAAGAATTTTCTCATAGGTTTCCTTCTAAAAGTTTTATAGCTTTTAGGTTTGCATGTAGGTATATATGATCAGTTTTGAGTTAATTTTTGAATATAGTGCAATGTATGGATCTAAGTCCCTTTTTTGTGCATGTGGATATACAATTTTTTCAGTATCATTTATTGAGAAGACTATCTTTTCTCCTCTGAATTGCTTTTGCACCTTTGTTGAAAGCCAGTTGTCAATACAAGTGTAGGTCTCTTTCTGGACTTGATCTGCCTGTCTGTCTTTATAGCAGTACCACCTATCTTAATATCTGTAGGTTTGTAATAAACATGGAAATCAGGTGGTGTTAATCCTTAAATTTTATTTTACTTTTTCAAACTTGTTTATTCTATATATTTTTCACATTTTTGTATGAATTCAGTCTTTCCCTGTTACCTATGATGTTAATGATAGGTTTTTCATGGATGCTACTTATCTGATTAAAAAAGTTCCCTTCTATTTCTAGTTTGCTCCGAGTTTTTTTAAATCAGAAATAATGTTGGATTAAATATATTCTATGCATGTATTGAGATGATTACATGGGTTTTCATTTTAGCTTGTTAATATGGTGAACTATATTTATAAAACATTGATTCTTTAAGTTAAATTAACCTTGCATTCTTGGGATTACCCCCTTCACTCCTAGTCATGATGTATTATCCATTTTAAATAGGCATTTTCTTTTAAAGAGTTAAATAGTACAAAAAAAATCTTACCAATGTAGTTACTATTTCCAGTAATTCTTTCCAGTTACTATTTCTGTAGTTACTATGTTCAATCTTTCAACATGGATCCACATTTCCACTTGGCATCACTTCCACTCCTTTCCTTCTTTTTATCCTCTTTACCTTCCCAAAGAACTGCTGATGAGAAGTTTTTTCCACTTTTATATATCTCAAGGTCTTTATTTCACTTACATTTTTAAAAGAGTTTTTCATAGTGTATAGACAACATTTTTTCTTTCAGTGATTTACAGTTGTTCCTTAAGTGTTGGCTCACTTTCATTATTTCTAACAAAGATCTGCCATCATGCTTATCATTGTTGCTATGAATGTAAACTGACTCTTTTCACTGTCTGGTTTTAATATTTTTTTCTTTAGCCCTGGTTTCCAGAAACTTGATGTATTTTGTACTTTTGTGTAGTTTCATGTTTCCTGTACTTGTGCGAGGAGGTTGTTGAACTTCTGGAATCTCTTTATAACTTTTATCAAATTTTTTTTAATTGCAGCTATGATTTATTTACATATTTTCTGTTTCTCCCTCTCTTTTGTCTCCATTGGAGACTTTAGTTATATGTATATCAGGCCACTTAATGTTTTCTGAAGTTCAGTGATGCTCTGTTTGTTTACATCAACATATAAAATGTCCAAACCTGCAAGAGCTTTTATGATTGTATTTGAGCCAAACTGATGACATTTGCCAGGAAGCAAAATCTCAAAGGATTGAGAAAATGCTCCAGAAAATGGCAGTTTTGCATTTTATTTTATACATTTAATTGAATTAAAGGAGGATGTATACGGAAGGTTGATAGATTAGGGAGGTGGGAGAAAGCAAAGTGGGGAAATCTCTGGGATTGGATAAGAGGTAAAATGGAGAGACAAATACTTCTTTTACATTGGTGGGCATAGGATAGTTAACAATTAACATTTATAGCACACAGAGATGGTACATGGGAGGAGGGAGGCAAGATAGTAAGGAGCGGTTCTGAGGCAGTGCTGCTCTGGTGGGAGACTCTACTTTAAGGGGTATGGAGAAAGGATTACTTGGACATTCTAAAGGTATGTTTAGATGCAAAAAGATAATAGACCAGCTGAGTTAAAGTAATGATTTACTTTTGTCAAGGAAGATACTGGCCTAGGACATGACTACCTGATATGATTTGCTTTTAGTTAGGAAGTTTTAATTTCAGACCATCCCATGTGGTTACCTACAGTTTCTGAATTTGTGAGGCTGCCATGCAGGCCTCCCCTGAGCTTGTCAAATTTAGTATTTGCCCACCTTTTTGTCTGGCTGGAAGTAAAAGGCACTAATATGGGGTTTGCCTGTATTCTAGATAATGTTTACTTTAACCTTCTCAGCCAGTTCTTTGCACACGTGCTGTGATTGGTACTCAGCTGAAGCTCGAGGGAACCCTCTGCAGATATCTGGAGTGCTGTCTTCTCCTCTCTGTCTCTCTCTTGCTCTGCAATTCTTCCTTCTATGGTACTCTGCCCTGCATGCAAATCACGGGATTTCCGGCTCTCACAGTCTTCTTGGTCCTTCAGGTGCATATCTTTAATTTAGAGAGGTCATCAAGCTCCTCGTGGTTTACTTATTTGTTTTCTGTCTCTAGGGGTTCACCTTTTTTGTTGCCTGCTATCCAGTATTTTGAAAACCATATACATTTGTTTCATATATATGTTTATTTATTATTTCAGAAGTGAGAGTACATACAGTTTCTGTTATTCTATCTTGGTTAGAAACACAAGTTCCCCCAGATTCTGCCTTTAGTTAAAGCCTTAATGAAAGAAATATTGGGAAAAATTACTCATTATACCAAACTTTAGTTGGAGGGTATTCATGTCATCTCTTTTAGCTGAGTGGGGGTGGTCTGGGGTTTTGGCTCAAACTGGAATATTCAGAGCTGGGCTTGGGGTGAGTGGCTGCAGACTCCAAAACTTCCTGTCGGGGTGGATAAGGGAAAGTGCTACCTATATTCCAGGTAAGAGAGGGTCAGAAAGTATAGATACATATTTTTCTTTAAAAAATATTTTCTATATTTTCTTATCAGACTAATATTTCTTTTGGCCCTGGCCTTTCTATTCAGTTCCTGCAAGTGAAATCCTGCTTCTCAACTGGGAGGTAAAATACAGAAGGAACTCTGGGTGGGTCAGAAGATTAAGTGATGCTGGTGCAGAAGGCAGGGCATGCTAAACACTAAGAGTAATTAGGAGAAGCTTTTCAGATAAATTTGAAAACAGAAAGACCTCATCAGGATGAAGGATTGGCCAGTATTTTGAAATTAAAACATATCTTTGTAAGTAAAAAACCCCTCTTTTGATCCATTTAGGTTTCAGACATTTATACCTTGTGTAAGATAGCCTTTAAAAGCCTCTAAAAACCTTTGATGCTAACTGGTTTACATGGTTAATTGTATTCAAATTGAGAACTGTTACTTTAAAAGTTATATAAATGGTTATTTTTCTTTGTCAAACAAGATCCTTAGACTCTGTGTTTGTGTCTTCTCCCTTTATGCTTCAAGGCAATATATCAATAAATGTGATAGATTTCTTGCCTTCCAGAATATAGCTAGAGATTTATTATTGGCAGGAACAAAAATGTATCTGAAATGTCAAATTCCAGGGCACAAGTCTACACGTAGAACAAACTAAATGGAGCAAAGGATTTGAGTGATGGTATCCATAGATGTTTTGTACCTGGTGGAATACAAGCATAGGCAAAAGTAGGTTTACAGTTGTGAATACATGAAACAGTTTATCCTTATATTATTTATTACTTAGTTATTGTGTTATTTATTATTATTAACCTACTTTTGCATACCCCTGTATGCTGGGGCAGGAAGAACTTTGAGAACTTTTGCACTAGACATTAAGTTGTTTGAGATCAATGTCTATTTTTTAAACATTTTTGTCATTAGCACCTATTTCTATCCTAGATACATAAGAAGCATTTAATAAAGGTTTATAAAATGGAAGAATGGAGGGATGGATCAATAGGCTAAGTGAGTGAGTGGAATAATCTTGTCCCCTTTTTGGTAGCTCTTGAAGGTGTCTGCACTGGCTTGGCCTGTCAGCATCTCTCTCCAAGCCCACTACCCTGTTGCAGGTCTCTCATTAGGGCCTCTTCTCAGCTTCCCTTTAGGGCCACTGTAGTCTTAGAGCAAGGATTCTCAATACTTTCCACTGAAGTACTCCTATTCATGCTGGAGAATGGTTAGAACCTCCCCTACCTCCCAGAGTCTGAGGGCATGGCCTCAGGGAACCCAAGGCTGAGTATGTTTTCTAAGTCTGATTTTTATCCTAAAATTCAACAAAATTTGCATTTTATATCATAGTGTTTCCAGCAGTAGTTAGCTAGGAAAGACATTAAAGGAAACTATACATTGAGTTTAATAAACTGGGAAGCATAAGTGTACCTCCTAGCCAGGAAGCTACAGCTTCACACTCCCAATTGAAAGCAGGCACATGTGCAATACAAGTCAGAATGAACCATAGAGGCCTGTCAGCCTAGCCTGGGGAGAGAAGGGAGGTGGACTGACCTGAAGCAAAAGAAAGTTTGGGAAGTTGATTGGTCATTTTGAGAAAGCACCAGGTCCATCCCACACCCAAGTTAATATAATCCCAGGGGGAAAAGAAGTGCACTCTCTCTCTGTCACTTGTGACCTGCACTAGCATAGTGCACTTGCCTGTTCTCTCCATGGCCGTGTGGCCTTAGCAGCCATGTAGCCCATGGATCCAGGAGGGAGCCCCTCTTTCTCTTGCCCACCTGGTAATGAACTTGCCCTGCTTGTGCTCTCTGTTGCCCAGGATCATGAGACCATGTGGCCCATGGTAGCATCACTCCATGTGCAGGCTCAAGGAGGGAGCCTGAAATGGACCACAGCTGTAAACCCACACTAAGCTAGCCAGATGTTGAACTGGATTGAACTTTGGTATGGAACATCAACTCTGGGCAGTGGCTTTTGTCCTGGCCCTACTGAAGACAACACTGGACTTTTTCCATGGCAAAATGGACGGAGATAGGACATTGGGAAGTCAGGAAAGGAACCCCCTTAATTTTACATCATCATTAGAGCATACCACAGAAACACGTCCTCCTATGCGGGTCTCAGAAAATTCTTTTCCTTTAGAGACAGCAAAAGCTCCACTTCCACTAATAACAGATGGTGTTTCACCAGTAACAATAATATATATCTGATTGCTTTTAAACAATTTTTTAAGTTTTTACCAACAGGTAAGATTATTGTTCTAAAATATGTATGTTGTGTTCATCCTGTGGCTTTCAGTGCCTCTGACACTGTGATGTGTACCTTCAAGAGGTAAAACAAGGTATGGCAAAAGTAGGTTTACAGTTGTGAGTACACAAAACACAGACTCTATTATTGTATTATTATTAATTAATTGTATTATTTTCTGTATGAACAACTGTAAACCTACTCTTGTCCCACCCTGTGTGAGGTAGTATTAGTAAATGTCAAATTATGCAGATTAACTAGGGTGGTAGGAATTCAAGGAAGATCCACTGCTAGCTGTTTTTATATTTCTTCCTCAATGTCCTCTGAAAATAAACAAACATGGCTGGTGGGCTGAAAGAAGTATGCGTTGCTTTGAACAGTCTGAGTGCTTCCAAATACCTTGGCAGTGAAATGAATTTTTGATTACTGAATACTTTTTCCCCATGATATTTTAATAATATTAGACATGTGTTTTCTGGAAGAAAATGTTTACTCTGAGTCAAAAATCATGTCCTGAACTGGAGTCAATTTCTAAAAATGTCCTATGTTTAAATGCCAACACAGAGTGGAAATTTTTATGGTAGAAGATATTATTCCGAATAGGCTAAGAAACACAAATACTTTCTTCTCAAGTCAACTCCCACACTCAAGGCAAGGTGGTGTGGTGCTGAAGAGCACAGAGGTTGGAACCAGACTGACTCATTTCCATCTCTGCTCTTTCACTTAAGTGAATGGCCCTGGCTAAGTACTTAACTTCTTACTGACTCATTTTCTTTTCTTCTTTTTTAAAAAATATGGGGCTACTAAATAGTGCTTATCTCATAGGATTGGTGTGAGTATTAATAAGTTTCTATATGTAAAGTAGTAAGAACACTCAGAATATCCTTTTATACTAGTTATTTATTGTTACATAACAAATTACCCCAACACTTAAAACAAGACTCATCGTTCATTATCTTTCACAGTTTCTGAGGGTCTGGAAATTAGGAACGCTAAGATGGGTGATTCTGGCTAGAGAGAGATGAGGGAAGGCATGTGTTTTTACAAAATGATTCATTATACAGAATTAACCATATTCAGATCAAAAGAGGCCTACTAGTTTAGTCCATCCCTGGAAACATGCAAATTATTTCAATAGTTAACAACACACTCTTATTCTGTGTGTACTATGTGCTAGAAACTATACTAAGCATTTTTACCAGCATTCTCTCTTTAAATCACAGAAAGCTGAGGTCCAGAGCAGTTAAGGAACTTGCCCAAGATCACATGGCTATCAAGTGGCAGAGCCAGAATTTGAACTAAAGCTGTTCGATTCCATAGGCTTTGTGTTTAGCCAGCGCACTGCTGCTTCAGAGTGTAGACTTTATTAATGATTCTTAAATTCTGTCTATGCCCCTTTAAAAATCAGTTTATTAGCTTAAAGCTGTGGCTCATATACTATTTGTTTTTAAAGAGATTTATCTTTATTATACTAGTATTACATCATAGTTTATTTAGCTAAGGACTTCTGTTGGCACTTGTAAGAGCATGTGCTCTTATTCCTGTGCATTTCTGAGATTTTAGAGTCTTGATGTGTTAACTTCACAAATTCTTAAAGGAAGGTGAAGCACTCCTATAATCTCCACGACTCCTTTCTCCTTTCCCTGGACTTTAAAAACTCTTCAGGGTCTCTCTGGAGACACCACAAGCTGCCTTATAGTTTTCTTCAGAAAACTATAATTCAACACATTTCTTGAGTATCTCTGCACTGGGCCCTGAGTGCACAGAGGAAAAGACAGTTCTTGCCTTCTTGGGTTCTGGGTTGAGGCAGGGAGAATGATAGAAAACAGGACATATGCAAAAGAGACAGAGATAACTTTGTGGGGCAGGCTGGCGCCAAAGCAAAGCCCACTGCAGTGGGAGGTGGGATGATTTTGTCCCACAGGAGGGGAAAAGGGAGAGATTGCCCAGGAAGGTGAAGTCTGAGGTAGGCTTGTCCAGGTGCAGGGTTTGGTAGTGAAGAAGAGAAAGACCATTTTAGCAGCGAAGAGAGCTCAAGTGATGGGCAAGGCAAAGGCACACATACTTTATTTGAGGTGTGTGTGTAGTGCTGGGCAAATGGTGAGAGTGCAGTGGTTGGGTTCAATCTACAAAGAGGCCAATAAAGTTGGAAGGACTCTAGAGCCCTTGTGGAAGGTTTTAGGGGAAGAGATGTATAACCTGCTTCAGATTAGGGGCTGCGGTAGTGTGGGGTGGGGAGCAGGCGGGAATCACGGTTCATTGTCTGGTTAGCCTACTTTTCTAGAGGAAAACTCTACACAGAGCAGCCTATTTCTTACCTGCCTCTGTGTGCCCCACAGTGCTCTGCTTGGGGCAGTCACTCAGTAAATGTACCTTGAATAAATGTACATGTGTACACACACCGATTTATTATTTCTCTAACTTATTTTTCCTTGGAGATTTTCTTTTAAGTCAGGCAATTAGGAATGGATTCAGGCAGCAGGAGGAAGTCCTGGTCTCACAATGACTGCAGGCTGGCATGCAGCTGTGGCCAAGGGGTGTGCTTCAGTTCCTTTGCACATTGGTTTACCCATTGTAAGATGAAAGCATTTCCTCCTTTTCCTCTTTCATGGGTTTTATCAAAATTTTGACTGCTCTAAGCATCTTCCTGGTCAGAACAAATGTATGGGTCCAAAAATGGGATAATTGAAAACTGGATTAACACAAAAATCCAAATGATCACATATTTGGTTTACCAGTACTACTGCCTTCATAGAGGTAAAAGGTAAAACATGAATTTTCTTTAATTTCTGGATCTCTTTTAACCTCTCTGCCATAAAACAATTCATAAACTCAAATAAAAATGTATATTATTTTAAAAAAGAAAAAATATACCTGCCAACTACAACTGTGAGGAATGGAAATAGTTATGGTTTTTTGTTGTTTGAGTTCATGACGATTTATCTGTCATATAAATGTGAATACTTGCCTGCCACATTCTGTTGGTGTTTCTGGATTTATTTTGAGACAGAGAGAGATTGAGAGACCTTCATGTGTTTAGCTACTTGTCTGCATTAGAGAGTTTATTGAAACATACAATAAAAATTAGCCAGAAGAAGATATTATCCACCAAATGCCAAAACATAATCCATGGCCAAATTTACTTGGCTTGTGACTTAGAAGTAAAGTTTAGCAGAAGGCTAACTTGTTTCCCCATTCTTTTGGCATCATTTTTTCTCCAGCACATATCCAAAAGACTCTTAACCATTTTAAACTTTTTCAGAAATAAAACTTCACTCCTGTCAATAGATAAACCATGTTAGAGGTCTAGGTTATGTTTTATTTATATTTATTCTATTAAGACCTCATTTATCCTGGGAAAACACACTTTTGTATTGTTTTATAGTTTACAAAGCATGCTTTATCCTACTCCATGGCAATCTTAGTATTCTGTAAGGGAAGATATTTTTATTTGATTTGACAGTTAAGAAATCCAAACTTCTGATAATTCTTGAGATCCCTTGGCTAGACCTTGACAGAATCATTTCCAGGGACTTTATATTCTGACTCCTGTAACCAGGACTTCCTTCCTCAAATGGACTGACTACAAAGCTGAAGTAAACCCACAGTTTCAGTAGGTAAATCAGTTGTTTTCTAATTTCTAAGTACTTGAACCAAGCAGACATTGAAATAAGTATAAAATTAAAATGAAAAAAGCCACTAACATTTATTGAATAGTCACTATATGGTAGGCTGTGATAAATCCATGCATTATCTCATTTAATCCTCCCACAACCCTAAGAAGAAGAAGAAGGTCACTAGAGTCATTTCCACTTTTTGTAGATGAAGAAAGGGCTTCTGAAGTTTAAGAAGCAAAGTCAAAAGTCACATGGTGAATAGCAGAAGTAGATTTAAACCCAAGTCTGCTAGATGCCACAGGTAAGAGCTTAACCGCTCTTTTGACTATCAAGAAGGATCCATCAAATGTTAAGAAAACACAGAAAAACAACTATAAATAATGTTTATTGAGTGTTTCCTCTCCGTAGACATAGTGCTATATGATTTACACATAATTTCTCATTTGCCCCTTACAACAAGCCTGTGAAGGAGGATCAGTGGTTGCTTCAATTTTATAGATGGTACAACTGAGGCACAGAGAAGTGCAGTATCTTGCTCAGATTCCCAGTTAGTAAGTGGCAGAGCTGGGATCTGAACCCAAATAATATTTTGCCTAGAATCTGGGTAATTCTCATCTATCTAATGTTTCAATCCAGTCTTTTAACATTGTTTTTGTCAATGTAGGGGTAAGGGGAAGTGGGGGGAGGTTTGATTGTTTAAGGAGCTCAGGACTCATGTCAAGCAAGGGAGCAGCATCATGCGACCTTGGACAAGCTGGTAATAAGCAAACTTTTCTTACAAGAAGAGTGAGAATTTAATAGGAACTTTCTACAAGGACTTTGTCATGAGGAGAGTTGTCTGGAAATACCACATTATTGGGCTTGAGAACAGTAGATATGCTTTAGAGATCTTCACTGTAAGGTGGGGGTTTGGACAAGTTAGAAGTGTGTTTACTCCCATGAGTCTGAAGAGAGAACAAGGTGCAGTTAAGTAGCTGCTAATAACAGTTGACTATCAGGAAAAAACATCCATGGGACTGTGATTGCCACAGTCTGTTAAGTAGATCATCAGGCTAATATCTACTACTTCTTTATTTTGTATTATTATTATTGGTTTCAGGCATACAATTATTAGATTAATCATAACTCTTGCTTTATAACACACTTTCTACATTGGTCCTTGTAACTGGTTTCTGTTGCTTATTGTTTTAAATAATTCTATTCTATTCTATTTATTTTTTTTCAAATATAAACAAAAGTTTATTTAGAAAGTCACAGAGGTAGAAGAAATGAACCCTGGAAAAAGTGAGCCAGTGGGGCTGTGTGGGCTCGGGAAACAAGTTTACAGAGGTAAAAGAGGGGCCCTTGGAGCTTAGGAAAAAGAAAGGCAGAGAAAATGGTGCCAGGAGGAAGGAGAGGTGGAAGAGCATGGTTCTGCTCCTGAGAGAGAAAGAGTATACTTGAAAACATGTTCTAATACGTGCTTCTGGATATCCTGGACCCAGAGCTACAGCTCTGCCACTTGGTTTATCTGTGGATTCTTTCCCATATTCTAGACATAAAACCCAGGAAGAAATGGCTTTGGAGAGTCAGCACTGAGCCCCAGAACATGGTGAATGTCAGTGCCTTTGATAAAAAACTTCTATCCACCAGGGGTTAAGTTTTTAGTGTAGAGTCAGCCACAGGCTTGGTGAGAACACAGTATTCATGACACCCTCTTCAAATTCCAAGATAATGAAACAAACAAGTGTTCATTTTCTAGGAAAATTGAGGCCATGTTCCAGTGCTCTGTGAATTTTGAATATCACCATTCCTCTGCCAATTCAAACCTCAACGCTTTTTCTTGAGAGGGCCAGTTCAGGTGAAGCCAGCAGAGCTGCTTCTGATGGGAATCTGGGGGGCAACTGCACTTTGTCCATCCATGGCACAGTCAGAAATCCTCTAATCAGGCATTTACTGAAAGTTGAGGTGGCTTTGGAGAAAAATCTCTTTCCAAACCACCCACCCAGCACAGACTTTCATACTTGTCTCTTCCGCATCACAACTTCTTTCTATTTCTACAGAAAATGTATTTGTTCTGTTTTCCTTACCATTGAAGTGGGTTTTAATTATGAAACCAAAGCAGGACTGGACATTTTGTGTTTCTAGTGGTTGACATCATTGTTAAGACTACTTCTCTATCAAGGGCTACATTTTCTTTTTTTGTTTGTTTGTTTTAAATGGGTTACATTTTTTTTTGTGTGATTGTCTCTAGTTTGACAGCACACTGCAGTGGCTAAGAACATGAACTTGGCAGTTGTAGTAACAGGTTTCAAGTTCCAATCCCACATACTAGCACAATTAAAAAAAAACTTTGGCAACCCATATAACTGTGCTAAATTGTAGTCCTTATCTATGAGATAAAGGTAAGTACTTCATTAAATTGTTATGAAGATTAATTCAGACCTCCTCTGGAATGCATTTTGCATAGCTCTTGGTATACAGTACACACTCAGTAAATGTTAGTTACTGATATTATTATAAAGCATATATGAGGTATGTCCAGAAGGTATTGAGCCATGTAATATGAAAAATAGACATTTACTAAAGAAGATACAAGAAACATTGTACACAAGACAATGATGCCTCAGTTCCCTTCAAAGTAGGCACCTTGGGACCTCACACAGTTCTCCCAACCACTATAAACTGCTCTGTTGTATTTTCCTGAATCTCATCGATGGTCTAAAATCACTTCTCTTTCAAAGGTGATTTTAGTTTTGGGAAAAGCCGGAAGTTGTAGGGCACCAAACCTGGGCTGTGGGGAGGCTGAGTCACCTCAGTGATTTGATGTTTCTCAAAAAAACTGCACAAGACATGAGTCCTGAGGCAGCACATTGTCATGAAGAAGCTGCCAATCACCAGCTGCCCATAGCTGCAGCCTTCTGAATCATCCAAATAGTTTCTGCAGAGGAATGTTCAAGCTTAATGCAAAGTTTGTTGCAGATTCGTTGCTCTACTTACTCAGTCATTTTGAATGTGATGATCGTGGAGTACACATGCTCACTCAACTGTGTCTACTGCTCCCACTGACTAGTACAGTGAAATTGTCTTTTTTCACACATGAACATTCTAGTCCACTCTTTTTGGCTGCCAGGGTACATCAATGCCATGCAAATGGTTTTCATTATATGAGCAATGACTGGACTTTTTATGGACAGGCCTCATCTCTTAATATACTTATATACTTATTTCTCCTGGCTGGATACCCTGAATTAGGATTTTGGGGTCTAAGTATGTGTGCATTGTACATTTTTAAAAGTATATTTTATTGATTATGCTAGTACAGTTGTCCCGGTTTTTCCCCCTTTGTTCCCCACCACTCGGTACTCCCTTCCCTCCAGTGATCCCCCCACTTAGATCATGCCCATGAGTTGTGCATGTAAATTCTTTGGCTTCTCCATTTCCTATATTATTCTTAACTCCACCCTGTCTCTTTTGTACCTACAATTTATGCTTCTTAATCCCCATGCATTTACCCTCATCCTCCCGCTCCCTGTTGATAACCTTCCAAATGATCTCCATATCTGATTCTATTCCTGTTCTAGTTGTTTGCTTAGTTTGTTTTTGTTTTTTAGATTCATTTGTTGGTGGTTGTGAGTTTGTTGTCATTTTATTGTTCATATTTTTTATCTTCTTTTTCTTAGATAAGTTCCTTTAATATTTTACATAATAAGGGCTTGATGATGATAATAAGGAAAAGGTAAGGGCTTTAGCTTTACCTTGTCTGGGAAGCACTTTATCTGCCCTTCCATTCTAAATGATAGCTTTGCTGGATAGAGTAATCTTGGTTGTAGGTCCTTGCTTTTCATCACTTTGTATAGTTCTTGCCATTCCCTTCTTGCCTGCAAAGTTTCTTTTGAGAAATCAGCTGATAGTCCTATGAGAACTCCTTTGTAAGTAACTCTCTGACTTTCTCTTGCTGCTTTTAAAACTCTCTCTTTATTTTTCACCTTTTGTATTTGAATTATGATATATCTTGGTGTGCAACTTTTTGGGTTTAACTTCTTCAGGATTCTCTGTGCTTCCTGGACTTATATGTCTATTTTCTTTGCCAAATTAGGAAAATTTTCTTTCATCATTTTTTCAAATAAGTTTTCTTTTATTTTTAAACTGTGGTTTTTTAAATTTTATTTATTTATTTATTTTTAGAGAGAGGAGAAGGGAGGGAGAAAGGGAGAGAAACGTCAATATGTGGTTGCCTTTCATGTGGTCCCCACTGGGGACCTGGCCCGCTACCCAGGCATGTGCCCTGGCTGGGAATTGAACTGGCAACCCTTTGATTCTCAGGGTGCACTCAATCCACTGAGTTACACCAGCCAGGGCTTCAAATAAATTTTCAATATCTTGCTCTTCCTCTTCACCTTCTGGTATCCCTATGATTTGGATGTTGGCCCTTTTGGAGATGTCCCAGAGTCTTAAACTCTTCTTGTCTTTTTGAATTCTTTTTGAATTCTTGTTTCTTAGTTTTGTTCTGGTTGAATATTTATTCCTTATGTTCCAAATTATTGATTTGAATCCTAGCTTCCTTCCCTTCACTGTTGGTTTCCTGAGCATGGTGCCTGATTACCATGTTAAAAAGGTTGCAGCAGCCCTGGCTGGTGTGGCTCAGTTGGTACGTTATCCAATAACCAGAATGTTGCGGGTTTGATTCCTGGCCAGGGCACATACATAGGTTGTGGGTGTGATCCTCAGTATGGGCACTTTTGGGAGGCAACCAATCAATGCTTCTCTCTCACATCTCTCTCTCCCTACCTCTCTCCCTTCTTCTGTCTTTGAAAGCAATGAAAAAACTGTCTTGGAGTGAAGATAAAAATAAATAAATAAAGTTTGCAGCAATTTACTGTCCTACTATTAGTGAATGGGAGCAGTCTACTTCCCAAACCTTACCAACATAGGATTAGGAATCATTTAAACTTTGGCCAATATAATGGGTAGAAATGGTTTCTTATCAACTTAATTTATATTTTCCTGACTTCTAAAGAGACTGAGCATCTATACTTAGATTTATTGGCTATTTTCAGATTCTCTTCTAACTCTGAACAGCCTTTCCCGGTTCCTAGTCTTTGTGGGATTTTAGAAATACTGTTATTTCAGATAAATATTACTAATTTATAAGAACTCTCCATGAATTAAGGTTATTATCTATGTTGAAAATATTTTTCTTATTATATATTTGCCCTTCTTTTCTTTTGTGGTCTTTTGCTCTACTACCATTTACATTTTTCATGTAGACTGATGTATTCATTTTTTTCTTTATGTCTTCTTGGTATCCTGTTATTTATCAAAGACTTTTGAATGACACATATGCTAGAATTATGCTGTTGATCTCATTTCATTACAGCACTGGCTCTCAGTTTTTTGTGGGCATCAAAATCACTTGCAAAGATGTGGGAAATTATGTTTCAGGGGGCCCAATCACAGAGTTTCAAGAGGTGGGGCTTAGACACATCTTTATTAAAAAGGAGAGTCTCATTTTGAAAAATGAGTGTTGCTTAAAAGTAGGTTCTTAAAGTGGCAAAATGTTGATATAGTTGTTGAAGCTGGGTGGTGTAGATGGAATATTTCTATCCACCCCAGGTTCATTTGTTGAAATCTTATTCCCCCAACAATGTGATAGTTTTAGTAGACTGGGCCTTTGGGTGGTAATTATGTTATGAGGGTGTATCCCTCTAAATGGGATAGCTGCTCTTATGAAAAAGACTCCAGAAAGTTCCATTGTTTATTCCCCTATGTAAAGATACATTGAGAAGACAGCTGTCTGTGAACCAAGAGGGCTCTCACCAGGACTAACCATGATTGCACCATAATGACTTCCAGCCTCCAGAACTGTAGGAAATAAACTTCTGTTGTTTATAAGCCACCCAGTCTATGGTATTCTGTCATGGCAGCCCAAATGAACTAAGACTGAGGATTACTTATATTGTTCTTTTTAGTTTTGAATATGATTATTTCCATATAGTAGTAGTTTAGAAAGAAAAACTTCTGCTAGCATGCAAAGTTGATCAAGGTTGCTGCCCTAATCAAAGTTGTTTGTTAAATTGCAGCAAAGATATTTGTTAAATTGACCTGGAGGGTCAACTAGGAAGGGACATGGTTTCATCATGGTGGTGTTGAGCAGTAAGGCAGGCTGCCCAAAGTGGCAACTAGGCCAGAGCTTGAGCAGTCTGCCAGAACTATGCTGGACCCTTGGACCTTGAATTGCAGGGCTTCTGCTCTCCTTGATTGCTTCATAGCTTCTGTCTCAGTTCTGCAGGACCCCATGGAGAGACAGGAGGAGATATTTCTGTTTCCTGGGCAAGCAAGTCAAAAATGGAAGTCAGCCTTTAAGTCTCTCTTGTGATTGTAACAGGGTGCAGAGCAGGGTCCCCCACAAAGTAGCAGAGCATACACCTTCATAAACCTTGATTGGGGGAATGGGGAAATGGGTGATATGACATTTAAAATACTTTGCATA
Organism: Phyllostomus hastatus; assembly: GCF_019186645.2. Lineage (NCBI taxonomy): Eukaryota > Metazoa > Chordata > Mammalia > Chiroptera > Phyllostomidae > Phyllostomus > Phyllostomus hastatus. Next base: position 48,124,959 of record NW_025334041.1, read on the forward strand.
ATGATGGCAAGTTAATAGCTGGGCTGTTGTCCTGGGTGACTTTAAGGATGTATTGTGACTCATGACATAGCCATGGGAGGTAGATGCCCACCCTGGATGCCCCTATGTAACAGGAAACTCTTGCCCTGACTAAAAATGGCAGCCAAAAGAAAGTAAAATATACAGGGGACTGGCAAAAGTAGCACAAAAGTACCACAGGAGGAGCTGGACATGAGGTCATGTGGGAAGTTCCAGGCTAAGCATTTGAAATAAGGACAGTCTGAAAGAGAAGGGGTTTTTACATCATGACACCTGGGGTATTAAAGAGGAAGATGCCATACAGTCTATAGTGAAGTAGCAGCCAATGCAGGCTGAAGGAAAGGGTGTAAGGAGAACTGATGGAGCTGTGTAGGAACCTGTTTAATCAAGCACGGATTAATGGGAGGTGCTTGGAGCCAAACTGGGACTGTTGAGGTGCAGACTTCTGCTCCTATGAAGGATGTATGGAGAAGTCACACTCTTGGGATCTGTGCCTCCCTGGACTCCACTATGATCCAGTGTAACATGATACATGTTTCCCTGAACCATTACATGGAAGCTGAGGACAATGTATAACAGATCCTGAAGGAGAGAGCTGCTGTAAGACAATGGTGACTCTGAAAACCATGAATGTACCTTCAAGAGAGGATGGAGACCTGTTTGCACAGCCAGCTTAAGAACAGTTAAGGACATGGGGGAACTTCTGGGCATGGTTTGGGCTTATAGGCTGATGGAGAGCAGGGGAAGTGCTGGGTTTTATGGGAGCACAGGGCTCTGAGCAGGAGTGTTTTCAGCCCCTGTGAGGTTGGAATCCTATAAATAAAAACTTGTTTTCATCAACAGTAACTGTTGGGTCATGCATCAAGGTGGCCCATGGATGAACCCTGGTTTGGTCCATTATAGGATGACAGCAGCAGGTGGTGCTAGTGGTAGAGTCTTTGGTGATCAGTGACTTAGAAGTGTTCTCATTTCTCATTACATTGATATATCTCTCCCTTCATGAAAAATCCTCTGTCAATCATCATCTTATACTCACCCTAAATCTTCTAATACCATCTCTCTATTTTTATACCCAATATAGCACTTTCTTCCTAGTCATATTAATGCATTTGCCTTTACTGTGATTGGCTTACTTCTGCCCCCAGGATAAACACAAAACACACAAGCCTACCTGGGATGACTCACCCTGACTTTCCTGATTCTGAGTCATCACCTCTCAAAATACTGCTCAAAATGCATGCAGGGAAAGCCCAGAGTAAACTGGCCCTCCATTTGCCTACATGCAAGGACAAAGACAACCAGGTAATTAAATAAACCGTCAGGGCAAAGAAGAAGTTACACCATGAATAAGCAGAACAGGTAAAATACCACTAGGGGAAGTGAAGAGAATGCTGGGAGGAAAAGAACTTTTGAGAAGGTTTCATAGGAACACTTGGGGAGATTTAAGAGTAAATCAGTTTTATGCATAAATTGAAAGCAAGTTACCATTTCAAGGAATGATCAGAAATCTAGAACTGAAAAAGGAAATCTTGAAGTCTACCAAAATTAATTTCAAAATTCTACAAAAGTCTAAAAAAATAAAATTGATGCAGCCAAAGACTGAATTAGTAATATGGGAGATAAAGTTGAAAAAAAAGAGAAGTCTTCCAAAACTTAAAGATATGATGTAAAAAGAGATGAAAAAGATGAGAAAAGGCTGAAAAAAGATCTAAGCAGTTTACCCTCCATCCCTTTCAACAAGAGTCTCCAAAGGATGGAAAGAATATGGAAAGAGAATGTTAACTTTTTTCAAAATAGAGAAATGACATGGGTCTTTAGATTGAAAGGGACTATCTAGATATACATTGTTGAAATTTCTTCCCTGCAGGAATAAAACAAATATCCTTAAAGTTTTCAGAAAGAAAACAAGATTGCCTGTGAAGGGATTGGAGTCAAATTGGGTCAGATTCCCATCAGCAACTTTGGATGTTAAAAGACAATGAAATGGTGAGTTCCAGATTCTGAGGGAAATGATCTGAATGAAGAAATAAATACCAACTACACTAAGCATAAAAATATCTTTGGACACAGGCCAGGACTCAGAAGGATTGCTTCTATGTATTTTTTTCTAGAAGAATTAGAGCTCTCCTAGAGCCAAGCAAAAAGCAGCCAAAGAGGAAAACATGGGATCGAAAGGATAATGACAAGAAATCCTAGGATGGTGACAGTTGCTCTGTGTGCCTAGACAGCAGTGAGTCCAAGTTAGAACAGGAAGTCAGAGGGCTCCATGGAAACATGTTCAGGAGGAAAATGGGTAATATTTCACCAGTAATGTGATTAGGATCTAGAAGTGTCACTATAGCCTGTTATCAATGAGATGGTGGCTTAAGTCTTTCTCTTTCTCTTTTTTAACAAGAAAAACAATGGCCAGTAGATACACTGGGAAATAAAATGAAATACTCTACAGGGGGTCCAAACTTTTGGTGTCTCTGGGCCACCCTGAAAGAAGAAGAGTTGTCTTGGGCCACACATTAAATATATTATGGCACATAATCACAAAAACATCTTATAATGTTTCAAGTAAATTCATGATTTTGTGTTGGCCCTCATTCATAGTCATCCTGGGCCACAAATGGCCCATGGGCTGTGGATTGGACACCCTGGTTCTACAAGAAAATTACAGTCTAAAGATAAAGCCAGTTAGGGTGGGATGGATGGTGATAGAAGGAGATTTGACTTGGGTGGTGAACACATAATACAATATACAAATAATGTATTATAGAATGGTACACCTGAAACCTGTATAATTTTATTAACCAATGTCACCCCAAATGTAATAAAAAATAAAAATAAATAAAGAGAAAAAAAGATAAAGCTAGTTAGATTTTGAGCAGTTGGTGTTGTATAAGAAATAGTAATGAACACTCTGAAATAAAATCAGTTAGAATTTTTAGTGGGTACTCCATATAAACATCTCTTTGTGGTAAATATGTTTTTTTATTCCTGAAAGTGGTTTGCACTTAAGTAACATGTATTTCTTTGCGGTTCAGCTTTTCCCTCATAATTTTTTTTTTGATGTATCATTCAGAGAGTAGACTTAGGTATAAAGTTATAAAAGTGGTGTGTTCTCTCTCTCTCTCTTTCTCTTTCCCTTTCCTTCCATCACTCTACTTTTCATTCCCTCCCTCTTTGACAAAGTATTTTGTTGTTTTTAACCTAACAATGGTGGCTTTGGTTTCAATTAGATCTCAAGCTCAGTATCTGGACACCTACACTTATGGCCATTAAAAAGCATAAACTTTAAAAAAATACATGAAGCCCAATATCAAAGCCTCATTTTTGTAATTTATTTGAAGAGTTCCTTAGTAACTAATAGCTCTTGTTTTGAGGAAATATGTATATAAAATTCACCAACTACTTTAGTTTCAATGAATTTTTTTCTTTTTTCTGCTAAATCCAAGAAAATCAATTAATTCTTTTTAGTTTAGTATTTTTTACTTAAATTATTTTTATTGTTATTCTATTACACTTGTCCCAATTTTTCCCCCTTTGTCCTCCTCCACCCATCCCCCCCACAGTCAATCCCCACACCACTGCCCATGTCCATGGGTTATTCATACATGTACTTTGACTAGTGCTTTCCCCTTCTTTTCACCATTATCTCCCTCCCCATTCCCCTCTGGCTGCTGTCAGTCTGTTCCATGTTTCCATCCCTTGGTTCTATTTTGCTCGTTAGTTTATTTTGTTCATTAGTTTCCTCTTATAAGTGAGATCATATGGTATTTGTTTATTACCAACTGGCTTATTTCACTTAGCATAATATTCTCCAGTTCCATCCATACTGCTGCACAAGATAAGAGTTCCTTCTTTCTTTCTGCTGCATAGTATTCCATTGTGTAAATGTACCACAGTTTTTTGATTCACTAATTTACTGATGAGCACTCTGGTTGTTTCTAACACTTGGCTATGTAAATTGTGCAGCTATGAACATTGGGGTGTATAAGTTATTTTGAATTGATGTTTTGGGATTCTTAGGGTATAATCCTAGCAGTGGAATGGCTGGGTCAAAAGGCAGTTCCATTTCCCATTTTTTGAGGAGATTCTATATTGTTTTTCAAAGTAGCTGCATCAGTCTGCATTTCTACCAACAGTACACTAGGGTTCCCTTTTTACCACATCCTCGCTAGCACTTGTTTGTTGATTTATTAATGATAGCTATTTTGGTAGGTATGAGGTGATATCTCTTTGTAGTTTTAATGTGCATCTCTCTCATGGCTAGCAATATTGAGCATCTTTTCATATGTCTATGGCCCTCTGTCTGTACTCCTTGGAGAATTGTGTGTTCAGGTCCTTTTTCCATTTTTTAACTGGGTTATTTGTCTTCCATGTGCCGAGTCATATGAGTTCTTTACATATTTTGAAGATTAAACCCTTGTTTAATGTATCATTGGCAAGAGTGTTTTCCCATATAGTTGGTTTCCTTTTAATTTTGGTGATGGTTTCTTTAGCCATGCAGAAACTTTTTAATTTGATGCAGTGCTATTTGTTTATTTTTTCCTTTATTTCCCTTACCCTAAGAGATATAGTAGCAAAAATATTGTTATGTAGGATATCTGAAATTTTATGGTTTATGATTTCTGCTAGGACTTTTATGATATCCCAACTTATATTCAGGTCTTTTATCCAATTTGATTTTTTTTCTGGTGTATGGTGTAAGATGGTGATTTAGTTTCATTTTTTTGCATGTACCAGTCCAGTTCTCCCAACACCACTTATTGAAGAGACTATTTTTATGCCAATGAATGCTAATTCAGGAGCAATGAATGCTCCTTTGTCAAATATTAACTGACCATAGAGACATAGGTTTATTTCTGTGTGTCTGTTCTTATTGATCTATGTGTCTGTTCTTATGTCAGTACCCAACTCTTTTGGTTACAGTGGCCTTGTAGTACAGTTTTATGTTGGATATTGTGATCCCTCCAACTTTGTTCTTCTTTCTCAAGATTACTGAGGCTATTCAGGGTCTTTATTGGGTCCATTTTGGAGTATTTGTTCTAGATCAGTGATATATGCCATTGGTATTTTATTTTTAATTATTTTTAAAGATTTTATTTATTTGTAGAGAGAGGGGAAGGGAGAGAGAGAGGGAGGGAAATGTCAATGTGTGGTTGCCTCTTATGCGCCCCCTACAGGGCACCTGGCCCACAACCCAGGCATGTGCCCTGACTGGGAATTGAACAGGTGACCTTTTGGTCAGAGGCTGAGCCACACCAGCCAGGGTTGCCATTGGTATTTTACTAGGAATTACGTTGAATCTATAGATTGTTCTGGGTAATGTGGATATTTTAATAATGTTAATTCTTCCAATCCATGAACACAGTATATACTTCTGCTTATTTGTATCTACCTCAATTTCTTTCCTCAGTGTTTTATATTTTTCCAAGTATAGATTTTTTACCTCCTCGGTTAAATTTATTCCTAGGTACTTTATTTTTCTTATTGCTATAGTAAGTGGGATTTTTCCTAGATTTTATTTCTGATATTTCATTGTTGGCACACACAAATGCCATTGATTTCTGATTATTGACTTTGTATTGGGCTAAAAATATTTGTGTTTACCAAATACACTTACTAGTTTGAGTAATTTTATGGTGGAGACTATAGGGTTTTCTATATACACTATCATGTCATCTGTGAATAATGACAGTTTTACTTCTTCTTCTCCAATTTGGATGCCTTCTATTTCTTTTTCTTGTCTGATTGTTGTGGCTAGAACTTCCAATACTATGTTGAACAGAAGTGGTGAAAGCAGACACCCATCTCTTATTCCTGATCTTAAAGGAAAAGCTTTTAGTTTTTGCCTGTTGCATATAATGTTGGCTGCAGGCTCATTGTGGCTTTTATTATGTTGAAATGTGCTCCCTCTATTCCAACTTTGCTGAGTGTTTTTATCATAAATGGGTGCCATACTGTATTAAATGCATTTTCAGCATTTATTGATAAAATCATGTGATTTTTGTCCTTTTTTTATGTGGTATATTACATTTATTGATTTGTGAATATTGTACCATCCTTGCATCCCTGGGATGAATCCTACTTGATCATGGTGTATGATATTTTTAATGTGTTTCTGAATCCATATTGCCAGTATTTTGTTGAGGATATTAGCATCTATGTTCATCAGCGATATTGGCTGGTAGTTTTCTTTGTTATGTTTTTACCAGGTTTTGTAATTAGGATGACACTGGCCTTGTAAAAAGAGTTTGGGAGGCTTCCTCTTCTTTAATTTTTTGGAATAGCTCGAGAAGGTTAGGAGTTAGTTCTTCCTTAAATGTTTGGTAAAAATCACCTGTAAAGCCATATGGTGCAGGGCTTTTGGTGCCAGGGGGTTTCTGATTACTGCTTCAATTTCACTAGTTGTTATTATTTTATTCAGGTTTTCTGCTTCTTCCTGATTCAATTTTGGCAGATTGTAGGTATCTAGAAATTTGTCCCCTTTGCCCGGGTTGTCCAATTTTTTGACATAGAGTCATTCATGGTAATTTCTTACAGTCCTTTGTATCTCTGTGTTATCAGTTTTAACTTCTCTTTCATTTCTGATTTTATTTATTTGGGTCCTCTCCCTGTTTTTCTTGATTGGTTTCATTAAAGTTTTGTAAATTTGTTTGTCTTTTTAGAGAAACAGCTCCTGGACTTATTGATACTTTGAATTGTTCTTTTAGTCTCTACGTCATTTAATTTTTGATTATTTCCTTCCTTCTACTCACCCTGGGCTTTGTTGTTCCTCTAGTTCTTTTACATGTAAGGTTAGGTTGTTTGAGATTTTTCTGTCTTCTTTAGTTAGACCTGTATTGCTATGAACTTCCCTCTTCACTATTTTCATTGTGTCTGATAGGTTTTGGGTTATTGTGTGTTCATTTTATATGTCTCCAGATACTTTTGATTTTCCTTGATATCATTGTTGACCCATTCATTATTTAATAACATGCTATTCAGTCTCCATGTATTTGAATTTTTTTGAGTTTTTTCCTTGAGGTTGATTTCTAGTTTCAAGCCATTGTGATCTCAGTACATGTTTGATATAATTTCAGTTTTCTTGAATTTGTTAAGGCTTGTGTTATGTCCTCCCATGTAGCCTCTCTTTGAAAATGATCCATGTGCATTTGAAAAGAATTCATACTTTACTCCTTAGTCTCTCTTTGAAAATGATCCATGTGCATTTGAGAAGAATTCATACTTTACTCCTTTGGGGTGAAATGTCCTGGGGGACAGTTTCTGATGAAACATCCATTTGATCTAGAGTGTTGATCAATACCACAGTATCCCTGGTGATTTTTTATTTGGAAGATCTATCCATTGTTGACAGCAGGGTGGTAAAATCCCCTGTGATGAGTGTGTTGTCAATATCTTTCTTGAAGACCTCCAAGATTTTCTTTATATATTTAGGTGCTCCTATGTTGGGTGCATATATGTTTACAAGGGTCACGTCTTCTTGTTTGACTGCTCCTTTAAGTATTATGTAGTGACCTTCTTTGCCTCTTGTTACTGCTTTTGTTTTGAAGTCTATTTTTTTCTGATATAAGTATTGCTACCCCAGCATTTTTCATGTCCTTTTCTGGAAATATTTGTTTCCCTTCCTTCACTTTTTCTGTGTAGACCTTTTCTTCTGAGGTGTGTCTTTTGTAGAGAGTATATATGCAGGTCATGTTTTATTATTCTTTCAGCTATCCTATGTCTTTTGACTGTGACATTTAATACATTTACATTTAAGCTTATTATTAATAGGTATTTATTCATTGCCATTTTTTCCTTTTGTGCTCATGTTTCTCTCTCATTTTCATTAGCTTTTTAAAGCAGTCCCTTTAGCATATCTTGCAGATTGGTGGACATGTACTCTTTCAGCCTTTTTTTTAATTTTAATTTTTTTTTGGTTGGGGAAGCTCTTTATTTCAACTTCCATTTAAATGAGATCCTTGCTAGGTAGAGTAGTCTTGGTTCCATGTCTTTGCTTTTCATTAGTACTTTGAATAATTTGTGCCATTTCCTCCTGGCTTGTAGTGTTTCTGTTGATAAATCAGCTGAAAGCCTTATCGGAACTCCCTTTTATGTTACTATCTGTTTCTCCTTGCTGCCTTTAAATTATCTCTTTGTCTTTAAATTTTGCCATTTTAATTATGTTGTGTTTTGGAGTTGGCCTCCTTACATTTATCTTGACTGGGACCCTCTGTGCTTCCTGAATTTGTTTGATGTTTTTCTTTACCAAGTTAAGGAAGTTTTCTGTCAGTTTTTCAACCAGTTTTCTATCCCTTGCTTCTTTGCTTTTCTCTGATATCCCTATGACGTGAATATTGTTATGTTTTATGTCCTGAAGCTCCCTTAATCTATTTTTGTTCTTTTTTAGTCTTTTTTTTTTCATTTTGTTGCTCTGATTAGGTGTTTTTTCTACCTTGTCTTCCAGCTTGCTGATCCAATCATCTGCCTCTAGCATGCTTTTAACTCCTTTTTATGTATTCTTTATTTTCTCTTGGTTCTTATTTACAGTTTCTATGTCCTTTTTCATGCTGAAATATTCCTAAGTTCCTTGCAGTTTACACTGAGTTCCTTTAGCATCCTTATAACCATTACTTTGAACTCTATGTTTGATAAATTGCTTGCCTTCATTTTTCTTAGCACTGTTTCTGGGGATTTTCCTTTTCTTTTGATTATTTTTTTTCTTTGTATCCCCAATTTAGGTGACTCTTTTTGCTTGTTTCTGTGTAGTAGATTGATCTTTTTTGACTCCCTAACTTTGTGGGGTGTCCTTCTGTGGTAGCTGACCTGTGGAACTCAGTGGTGCAGTCTCCTTGAATTCCTGAGCTAGATGCTCTACAAATGCCTTATATGCAGTTTATGTGGGGTCTCTTGTAACTTGGTGTTGGTTATTGTTGGCTCATTAATTGGTGGGTTCTCCCCTCTGGCTGGCTTGTTGAGAGTTCTGCTCTTACCATGTCTTATATGCTTTTGTACAGGAGCTGCCAGAGTGAAATGAAACAACCCAGCTAACAAAACCCACACCAGCAAAAGATTAATAAATGTAGATAGAATAAGAATATTGTGCTAAAGGAAAAAAGAATATAAGATGATGAATGGAAAGAAAAATGATTTTGAGAGAGTCAGGGAGGAGAAATAATAAGAGTGGGAATAGAAACAAGATGAACAAAATGAGAAAATGAAATTTACAGCATAAATAAAATAGGGAGGGACTAGGGCAAAATGGAGTAAGAAAAGGGAGGAGTACATATGAGGATTGAAAAAATAGTGAAAAAATAGGAACTAAATTGAAGAAAAACAAGTACAGCAGCAATGTCCATGACAGATGAGCTAAGATTAATAAAGGTGTGAAGAAAATCAGAATATTTAAGGAAGAAAAGATTGTGAGATACCTAAAGGACAAAAAAGGCTTTGAGAGGCTGGAAGGAGAAGAAATTAATAAGTATAAGGGTTAGAAACTAGGCTATGAAAGGGAGAAAATAAAATTTAAAATGAAAAATAAAACAGGGCAGAAGAAAGGAAAAAATGGAGTAGGATTGGGGAACATGAAGTATGAGATTTAAATTAATAAAATAGTAACTACTAGGAATAAAATGAAAGAAATGCAATGACAACCCCAACATCAAGGGCAACCAAGCAAATATTAATACAGGTGGAATGAGAATAAGGATGTTTTAAGAAAGGGAAAAATATTATGAAATGACTCATGGAGAGAAAGATGGTTTGGGGAGGATGAAAGGAGGAGAAAATACTAGTTAGGAATAGAAACTAGGCATATAAAAGGAAAAATAAAATTTAAAACAAAAATAAGAACCGGAAGGATGAAGGCAAAATGAAATAAGAGAAGGGAAGAGTAAATATGAGATTTTAAATAAAACTAAAATAAATAATAATAAAACCAAAAAATATATAAAGTAAAATAAAAATAGTGAAATAATGGGAAAAAAATTGAAGACAAAGAAACAATGTTGAAAAGCTATGTAGGAGAAAAAATAATGCAAATAATGAAAAAGAATGAGGTGGAATTTGTCTCAGCAGAGTCTAGTGTTTGTTTGCCTACTGTCTTCTTTCTCTGGGTCCATCCCTGATAGTGTCAGTTGGTGTCACAGTCTAGCTTTAGGAGGCCTGTTTGAGGCTACAAGTGATCCACAGTCTGTGACTATCTCCTTAGGGCTTGGGTAGTCCTTGCTGTTTTGCCCCACTGGCTTTTTATCAGCACAAGACTGAGGGGTGGTTCATCTAATGTCTGAGAACACTGCCTATACCATCTCCACCTGCCTCGAAAAGGGGTTTCTGGTGCTATTGGGAGAGTATGATGCATGGTTCTCTTCTGGGAGGCTCTGTTCAGTCTTCAGGGAAGAGAGTGGGTGTTTTCCCCTGCCTCTGTACCACACATCTTGGTCTGCCCCAGATCATTTCCAATGATGTGTAGTTTCTGATGAATTAGCTGTTTCATGGGAGGAGCCACTCTGTGTAAAAGGTCAGCTCTTTTCTGCTTGGCACTAATGGCAACTCTGTGAAAGAGCTGAGACTGGGAGGGGCCCTGAACACTCCTTGTTGTGCCAGTTTCTAATCTCTCTGCTCTGCTGTTTTCAGTGGAATAGAGCCCAAGGAGGAGCCAGCATAGTGTTTGATGAAAGTTCATGAAGAGTTCCTTTGGAGATTCTCTTTCTTTCCCTTGCAGATATGTGCCTGGCAGGGGGTTCTTGAGCCTGGCCTTACTGTTCTGTAGAGTTTGTAATTCTGCAGGTGGGGCTTGGGTATGTCTTCTTCTTCCCAGGGCTTTGTACTGCATGGTGTGACTGGCCCTGTCTGTCTGCAAAGAATCTCAGGTGCTCAGCTTTTGCTCATCTAGCTCCTAGCTCAATGCTCTCACAGGAGGCTCAGACCAAGACCCTTCATTCTGCATGCAGCCCCTCACTGGCCAGTTGCTCTGGATGGGGCCCCACAATATTTTTGGCATACAGGCTTCTTCTACTCTTCCTGCTAAGCTGGATTCAGTGGGCATGAACTGTGCTTTTGGTCTGGCCTCTGCTGCAGAGCCACTGAGTGCCTGTGTGGGGTCCCTGACCAGCTATGCCTCAACTCCCCTCTTTAAAAAAGTCCCTATGTGGCACCCACACTGCATCACCAAACCACTGCCTAGCTCTCCACGCACTCCACCTCCCCAAAAGGCAAAAAATCTTTCTCAGTCAGGGCTGGCTGCAACCTGCTGGTGCCTCTCACAGTTTTAGGAGACAATTTCTCTCTTGAACTCTCCTGGTTGGCATGACATCTATGGATGCCATGGGTTGGCATATAGCTTCCCAAGTCTCTCCTGATTAGGGTTGGAGGCTCCCTGTGCAGGATCTGGGCCCCCACTCTGAGAAGGGAGCAAGTTACTAAACTGCATTTTCTCTTGTCTGTTCTCTCTTCTGCTGCAGGCACCTTGTGAATGGCATTTTCCCTTCAATCTATAAAATCTCTTACCAGATGGTACAAAGCATCATCTGTACTTTTTGGCTTCAAAAATTCTTATCAGCTAAGTTTCTGTTGATTGTTCAGGTCACTTTTCAGAAGATCAGCTGAAAATTTGTGCTGGGAGCACTAGCACATGGGCTCAGCTCCCACCTACCCAGCCACCATATTCTCCCCTTCCTAAATAATTCTTTATAAATATTTACAGCAGTTATTTCTGGATTGTGGAGCTAGAAATACATATATGTACAGGGTCTGGCAGAGTAACACCTGCTGTGGTTGGTAGGATAATAATATGGGTATAATAATTTATAGTTTTAATTTGAACATTTCACCTAAACTGTCATATGGTGCACTTGAGTATAATATTGTTATGTTACAGAATTACATGCTTATGATTTTGTAGGAAAAGATTTTGTAATAAAAGGGGGCATTATTTGTGCCAGACCCTGTATGTGTATTTGTGTGTGTGCGTATATATATATATATATATATATATATATATATATATGATTGTCCTATTTTTTTCTATCAAGAATATGCACTTGCCTTTGTAAAACACATAACAACATTCATTTTAACTTTATTTTTATTACTGACACTATTACAGATTTCCCCATTCCCTGACCCCTTTGCCCACCTCCACCCATCCCCCAACTTCCCTCTGGCCATCGCCACACTGTTGTCTGTGTCTATGGCTTATGCATGTATGTTTTTTGGCTAATCCCTACACTTGTTTCATCCTGTAAAATTTAAAGAGAAAAATTATTTCTATTAAAACTGCTTCTCTTAAAAGTCTTCTTGATGTCTCCGCTTTCCACTAATCATTGCTCTTACACTTGGAAACTCAGTTTTTAAAGTAAGTTCACATTTTAACTGATAGCAGGTATAGTTTTACATGTTGATGCTCCTCCTCTAAGATTTTTAGTCTGGGCATGTACACCATTCCTGTTCTTCTAGCCCAGATCAGCCCAGCTGCCAGCTGCCCCTACCAGGTTAGGGAGGGAGTCTTGGGCAGATGCAGAGTCTCTTGGCTCCGAGCTCCCTGAGCTTCCTGCACTCTGACAGATACCTGTATGGGGTGAGGGAGAAGGGAATGCAGCAGGTCATGCTCATGGTGAACCCACATTGGCAGTAGCTTTAAGTCTTTTACACCAGGGGTCCCCTACTCCTGGGCCACGGACCAGTACAAGTCTGTGGATTGTTAGGAACTGGGCTGCACAGCAGGAAGTGAGGGACAAGCTAGCAAGGAAATGAAGATTTGCTTGCATAACTGCCTGAGCTCTGCTTCCTGTCTTTGCCCCCAGTCCACTATCTCCAGTTCATGGAAAAATTGTTTTCTATGAAACCATCCCTAGTGCCAAAAAGTTTGGGAACTGCTGCTTTACATCAATCATCAGGTTTTTAAAATTGCATAAAGTATAAATATGAAGCCCAATTGCTTGCTTATGTGTGGAATTGGCACAATAAACAAAATAATCAAATGTCAGGAACAGACTAAACTCAGAGCCTCTTTTCCATGAACTGTTTTGTAGGGAAAAAACAGTTTTTGCAGAAGTCCATCAGCTAATTTACTTGTAGAGATTTGGGGAATTGCCATGAGAAGCTGAAAGGATAATGAACAAAGAACATTTTCAAATGTTGGAATTATCATGAAAAAGCCTTCCATGGAAAGGAGAAAATCACACAAAACTTGTTTCCTCACCTTAAACCATAGACCCTGCTCCATGCCATGGTTTCCTGCAGATGAGGAGAACCTCTAGAGGAGAGAGTAAGCATAGAAAGATGGAAAGGAGAAAATGGGGACGGGACCTGGGAGCTTGAGAGGAGGGTGAAACCTGGAGACAGGCAGTGCTGCAGGGAGGACAGTGAATCACACAGAGTGACACAGGTTTGTGCTTCAGTTTCCTTTTTTTGCTCTTGGCTTTCTCTTGACTTTGTCTCTGCTTACAGCATCTTTATTGTGAAGAAGCAAGGCCATTTTGAAAAATCTTTGTATTCCCTAGCATACTTACTGTTGGAAGGCAAACTCATTAGAATTGCATCTACATCCCAAGTTCTAATTTTTTGGTAATTTTTTATCCTCACCCAAGGACATTTTTCCTTGCTTTTAGAGAGAAGGGAAGTGGGCAGAGAGAGAGGAAGGGGGGAAGAGAGAGAGAGAGAGACAGAGAGGGGGAGAGAGAGAGAGACATCTGTATGAGAGAGAAACATCTATTGGTTGTCTTCCATATATGCCCCAAACAGGCATTGAACCCACAGTCTAGGTATGTGCCCTGACTGGGGATGAAACCCACAGACTTTGGTTCACAGGGTGACACTTCAATCAACTGAGCCACATGAGCCAGGCTTTTGGTAAATATTTTTGACAGGATGTTATGTTGAACCATATATGATTGCCATTTTTAAAGACCAAAAAAAGCCACATACTAGCAATTTCATACTATTCAATCTAATAATTTTGCTTTTGAAATTATGTGGCTATAAATGCTGCAATTAATTGATAATTAGGTATGATTTCTGAGCAACTAGTATATATGGGCAGGGATTTAAGTAGAATAAATTTTAACCTATAGTTTATTGGAGGTAATGACACTTTCAGGGGTTTCCCACTTGTGGCCTGTGGGTCACATGTAGCCCAGGATGGCTATGAATGTGGCCCTACACAAAATCATAAATTTACTTAAAGAATTATGAGATTTTTTTGTGATTATGTGTTGTAATGTATTTAATATGTGGCCCAAGACAACTCTTCTTCCAGTGCTGGGCAGAGACGTCAAAAGGTTGGACACCCCTGCAATGTTTATGAATACTAAAGTGAGCAATAAATGCAGTTGACACATGTGCTATGTGTAAACTTTCCATTAATGTTTACAAACTAAAACCTCATTATTGTTTTTACTTTGGAGCTGTGGCAGACCAGCTTCCCAGGGAGCAGTCTCTGATGGATGATTAGTGTGCAGAGTTTTATTAGGGGAGCATCTGGTTTGGCACTGGTGGGGAGAGAAAAGAGACAAACTGTTGAGATGGAGGAGCTGGGTACAGGGTCATTCTGACTGGCCTCAGCAGCCCCACAGAGAGCCTGAAGCAAGGATGGCCCTTCACGTGGTCCAGTGCTGGGGCACCAGCTACTGGGTGCAGGCTGCTCTGGGAAGGGGCCCTCCAGAGTGTACTGGCAGCTGTGGGTGTTGAGTCAACATCATTCCTAGCTGCTGGCAAGCAAACACTGCAGTCCTGGTGTGGGGATCTGGGTGGCAGAGTACAGCATCTGTGACAGCACCATTTTTTTGTTATTTTATTTTAATTGTTGTTCCAATTGTTAAAAGTCTTCTGGTAGCCCCTTGGCCCTGGCCCTAGAGCATACAAGGGATCAAAGGGCCCTGTTGTGAGGAGCTGATGGGGCTTGAGGCTACTAAATAGACTTTTAAAAGGTTTTCGGGGATCTCACCTATAAGTGGAACCTAATCAACAAAACAAACAAGCAAAAAAATTATAACCAGAGACATTGAAATAAAAAACAAACTGACAGTAACCAAAGGGGAGGAGGGTAATGGGGAAAGAAGGGGAAGGGTGTCAAGGAACATGTATGAAGGACCTGTGGACAAAGCCAAAGCAGGAAGGATCAAGCGTGGGAGGTGAGGTGGGAGGGGTGGGAGGAATGGTGGGGGGAAAATGGATACAACTGTACTTGAACAATGATTTAAAAAAAAAGAAAAACAAAGGCTTTTGGGGAAAAGGCTTTTCAGTAGACTGAAGAGGGAATGGGAGGGTATTAGGTGAGACTTGCCAGCAGATGTTAAGGTGGAGGGAGCTTTGGATGGGTCAGGATTCCTGCCTGATTGGAGCCTCAGTGGTCTCATTCATGAACCAAGGGCAGGACTTGATGACTCCCCTCTTCTTCCAGCCCTAGCACTAAGCAGCACTCTGGGTCTCACTTCAATGGCCCTGAATTAGAGCAAGTCAGAGTCATGAATTCATCATTTGAAGGGCTAAGCACCTTTGAAAATGATTCAGATTTGAATTAGGCAGTTTGTGAATGCTCTCTTTCTTTGCTCAGACTCCTGGGGATGGGTGGGACAGAACAAAACAAGATCCAAGCCAGGCCATTTTACAAAGAATCATGTTTATTTCTCCTTCCTCTTGTTCATGACTCTGAACAGGCACATCTATGACTAGCACACTCCATTTCATTACTAAGTGGCAGGCTGCAGGTCACAGAAGGAAAGAAAGAAAAGGAGAGGAGCCAAGAATAGAAAACCAGTGACTTAAGCATAGCCCCTGTGCTTGCTTGGGCAGCACGTATACTAAAATGGAAACAATACAGAGAAAATTAGCATGGCCATGTGCAAGGATGATACACAAGCTCATGTCCCACATTTTTTTGAGGATGAAAAAATTCTGGATATGGATAGTGGTGATGGTTCTACAACAATGAATGCACTCAATGCCACTGGACTGTACACTTAAAAATAGCCAAATGATAAATTTTATGTTATGGCTATTTTACCACAATTTATGAAAAAGCAAACAGGTTCTAAGGGTAGGAAGGTTCGAAGAAGCTGTCAGCAGGCTATAAAGTAAAAGTCATGCAGTTACATGAATGAAATCAGTTATAGCCAAAAGAAAAACAAATCTAAAAACCAAAATGCAGCCCTCAGTCATTGGGTATTCCACAGTGTGAGTACAGAGTAGTGGAAAGAGCCTAGGTGGATATCATCTGGGTTCAAAGCCTAATTCTCCCACTTACTGGCTGTGTGACCTTGGACAAGATATAAAACCTCTCTGAACCTATTATTTATTTATAAAATCAAAATAATGACATAGATTCACAGATCTATTGGGAGAGTTAAACAAGATATTATAGGCAAGGCATAGTAATTGGCTTCTAGTGGGCATTCACTAGACGTTTCCTTTCTGTTTCTGCGAGTGAAAGGTTGCAAATTCACTACATTACGGGACACAGAAACTAACTTGAAAAAATGGTAAGGATAAAAAATGAAAAATACAGAGATAATATTTAGGTAGTAGTTTCTGGCATACGCCACCAGGTGCAGCAAGAGCACCCTGAATTGATTTAAAACTTTAAAAACGTAAAAACTTGTTACTAATCAGAGTACAGCCTTAGTTGTTATAACTAAGAACCCCCCTAATACAATGGCTTAAATAAGATGGAAGCTTATTTCTCTGTACGTAATACTCCAGGGGTAAGTTATTCAAAGCTGGCAAGGCAGCTCTGTCATTCTCAACAAACAACTTCCATCTGTGGGTCCAAAGTGATTGCTTTAGATCCTGACATCATTTAGATAGCAGGAAGGGGGAAAGAGCCAGGGGTGGCATCAAATGGCATGACTCAGTAATGACACACCTTGTTTTTCCACTCATACCCCACTGACCAAATTCATGCTGTAAATGATCCTGGGAGAAGTTCTGTTATTGAAGAAGGGGAGGTTGGATGCTGCTGTATACCAACTGCTACAGAACAACAGGGGGCCCAAGGGCCATATGCTATTACCAAAAGGAACCCCCCAGGTTCATTATGTCTGCCGCCTTATAGGAAAGACATCTGTCAATGCCAGATATTCCTGAAAAGGAAAGGAAATGTTTACTTAATGCTATTCAGACTTAAAGTAGTGACCTAATGTCTTCATCAAAATCCCAAAGTCCCTTAAAACACCCACAAACACACACAGTCCTTCCTTTCCCCTTTGTCCAGTCTGGGGTATTGTATCTCAGGAAAAGAAATAGAAATCCCCAGTTCTTCCCAGTAATCCCTCTCAGCTGGTAGGCTTCCCTCGGTTCCTGGCACCATCAACTGTGTCACCGGGATCTCTGCTAAAGCTGGGTGGTGGTTACCCCTTCTAAAGTTGTGGGGGTCCCCACTCTGGCAAAGCTGTGCGGCTCTCTTACATGTCCAAAGCCGCGTGGTCCTCTCTGCACAATGACTATGGGAGTCTCCACTCTGCCAAAACTGCATGGTTCTCCCCCCTGCAATGGCTGTGAGGAGGAGGGTCGCCACTCTGCCAAAGCCAAGTGGTGGTTCTCTCACAGGGCTGCTGGAGTCTCCATTCTGCTAAAGACCAAGTGGTTCTCTCTTTAATGGCTGCTACATGTGGGTTTAAATCCCTGCACCAATCTTCCTCTGCAGCCCCATTTCCGACTCCTCCCACAATTGGCTACACTTGCCAGTACTCTCATATCCTTCCAGCTTTACTGGGCTGCCATCGTGAGTAGGGGCAGGTGTGGCCCCATGTCATGGAGCCAATCTTCTCCAAGCTCCCACTCAGGTGCTGTAACTTGGGGGACCTGCCCCCAGCTGAGTCTTGGTGGGGAAGTTACTTCCTTTCCCCTGGCATTCTCAGAGCATGGCCACAGCTATTTAACATATCTATGTAACCAGTTAAAGGTTATAGATATGTTAAATGACCATACCAGAGGTTAGCTGCAAAGCTGTTGCTATGCAAAACAGCTCTCAATGGCCTTTCCCCCAGCTCACACCTGTGAGGACATCTTATATGTCTTTCTAATATTTCCTGGATACCCTGAGTTCTGGGCCCAAATCCAAATCCTTATTTGGGGCCCCACTCTTGGCTGCACCCTGTAACACAACCACACAAGTCACATTCTATTTCCTCTAGTTTACAGACCACAGGTTTCCCCAAAAAGAAAGCTGACACACTCCCCAAAATGGAAACACAATTTCCTGCTTGTTAATTTATTTGATAAATATTTATAGACCACTTGCTAGGTGCTGCTGAAAACATTGGAGATATGACAGACTTCAGAACAGATGAGGGTTCTGATCTCATAAAGCTAAAATCAACAGGGAAAAAAGTAAACAAAAATTGGAAAAACAATGAAATACCAGAAGTACAAAGATGGAAATTAAGGTGATGTGAAAACAAATAACAAGGTGGCAATTTAGATTAGGTGGTTAGGAACACCCTGGCTGAGGAAATGAGGTATATATAGGCTGAGCCATTTGGTGAGTGGGAAATGGAAAATGCCAGGGATGGGGAACTGAAGGTACAAAGATCCTGATGGGGGGAAGATATCGGAAGGACTATGGTACAGAAAGGCCAGTGTGGCTGCATTTAGCAGGAGAGGGAGAGATAATACAAGATCAGAGAGGCAGCCAGGAGCAGTTTGCTCTCTGTCATTTTCTAACACTGAGCACAGTACACAGAGTAGATACCTAATGAGCATTTGATGACTGAATAAGGTAAAAGATAAAGATCTCATGCCTACTCATTGCTTACTTCTGCTTTTCTTATGGAATGACTGGGGTTGTCTGCCCATTATACATATACCTCTGAGCTCCTGTCTCTTAGAAACTCAGAACCTCTTTCCCGTTGCAGTTGCTCTCAGTGTTCTTGGTAGTCCAATGCCCTCTTTTAAAAATTAAACTTATTGGTATGACATTAGTTAATAAGATTATATAAGTTTCAAGTGTACAATTCTATAATATAACATCTGTAATATTGCATTGTGTGCTCACTACCCAAAGTCTAGTCTCCTCCCATCACCATTTATTTGACCTCCTTTACCCTCTTCAATCTCTCCATATCCCATCCTCTCTGGTAACCACCACTGTTGTCTCTGTCTGTGGGTTTGTTTGTTGCTTTCTGTTTTAGGTCCTGCATATGAGTAAAATCATGTGGTTCTTGGCCTTTTTCATCTGATTCATTTCACTTAACATTGTAACAGGGTGCAATCAAGAGGAGGGCCCCAAATACGGATTTGGAATGGAGTCCAGAACTCAGGGTGTCCAGGAAATATTGGGATGTCCTCACCCCTTCCCCCATAGGTGTGAGCTGGGGGAAGTGACAAATGGAGCAGGGCCATTGAGAGCTGTTTTGCATAGCAACAGCTTTGCAGCTAACCTCTGGTATGGTCATTTAACATATCTATAACCTTTAACTGGTTACATAGATATGTTAAAAAGCTGTGGCCATGCTCTGAGAATGCCAGGGGAATGGAAGTAACTTCCCCACCAAGACTCAGCTGGGGGCAGGTCCCCCAAGTTACAGCACCTGAGTGGGAGCTTGGAGAAGATTGGCTCCATGACATGGGGCCACACCTGCCCCTACTCACGATGGCAGCCCAGTAAAGCTGGAAGGATATGAGAGTGCTGGCAAGTGTAGCCAATTGTGGGAGGAGTCGGAAATGGGGCTGCAGAGGAAGATTGGTGCAGGGATTTAAACTGAGACACTGCAGCCATTGGAGGGAGAACTATGCAGTTTTGGCTGAGTGGAGACTCCCATGGCCATTGTGTAGAAAGGACCATGCGGCTGTGGCAATAGAAAGGAGAGCCGCACAGCTTTGCCAGAGTGGGGACCCCTGCAACTTTAGAAGGGGGAGCCACCAGCCAGCTTTAGCAGAAATCCTGGCAACACAGCTGATGGTGCTGGGAACTGAGGGAAACCTACCAGCTGAGAGGGATTACTGGGAAGAACTGGGGATTTCTATTTCTTTTCCTGAGATACGGTACCCCAGACTGGGCAAAGGGGGGAAGGAAGGACTGTGTGTGTTTGTGGGTGTTTTAAGGGACTTTGGGATTTTGATTAAGACATTAGGTCACTACTTTAAGTCTATATAGCATTAAATAAACATTTTCTTTCCTTTTCACGAATCTCTGACATTGATAGATGTCTTTCCTATAAGGCGGTGGACATACTGAACCTAGGGGGTTCCTTTTGGTAATAGTATATAGTATTCCATTGTATATATGTTCCACATGTTCTTTATCTAATAATACATCAAAGGAAAATTAGGTTGTTTCCATGTCTTAGTTATTGTGAATAATGCTTCAATGAACATAGCAGGTATATGTACCTTAACAAATAAATTTTTGATGGACTGATACCCAGAAGAAGGTTTGTTAGGTCATACGATAATTCTATTTTTAACTTTTTGAGGTACCTACATACTGTTTCCATAGTTGCTATACCAATTTACATTCCTACCAGGAGTCTATAAGGGTTCCTTTTCCCCCACATTCTCTGCAATACTTATTTCTTTCTCTTGTTGCACAGGGGGCAAACACAAGGACCTCAGGATGAAACTGGCCCTCCACCCTGTCTTATCTGGCCAGCACCTTGTTTCTTTCTGGCAGCATCACCAAACTCTCACTTAACTGTTAAGCAGTAGTTACATTTATACAGTCCTAAAATTACATTCAGCCCTTTGAAGGCAACCACGAGGCTGTTGTGGCACCTGTTGAAAATGAGTTTGACAGCCCTATCTTATTGGTAATAGACATTCTAACAGGTATGAGGTGGTATCTCACTGTGGTTTTGATTTGCATTTTCCTGATATCTAATTAAAATGAGCATCTTTTAAAATAAATGTTTGCCATTTGCATGACTTCTTGAGAAAACTGTTCAGGTCCCTTGCCCATTTTTTAATAGAATTGTTTATTTGTTTTCCTTTTTCAATATATTTTATTGATTGTGCTATTACAGTTGTCCCATTTTCCCCCTTTATTGCCCTTTTCCCCATCCCCCACCTCCCACCATCATTCCCTCACCTTAGTGAGGGAATGGCCCATACCTATGGACCATACATATAAGTTCTTTGGGTCCTCCATTTCCCATACTATTCTTAACCTCCCCCTGTCTATTTTGTACCTACCATTTATGCTTTTTATCCCTTGTACCTTTCCCCCATTTTCTGCCCCCCATTGATAACCCTGCATGTGATCTCTATTTCTGTGAGTCTGTTCCTGTTCTAGTTGTTTGCTTAGTTCATTTGTGTTTTTGTTTTCTTAGGTTCAGTTGTTGATAGTTGTTTGTTGTCATTTTACTGTTCATATCTTTGATCTCCTTCTTTTTCTTAGATAAGTCCTTTTAACATTCATATAATAAGGGCTGGGTGATGATGAACCCCTTAAACTTGACCTTATCTGGAAAGCACTTCATCTGCCCTTCCATTATAAATGATAGCTTTGCTGAATAGAGTAATCTTGGATGTAGGTCCTTGCCTTTCATGACTTTGAATACTTCTTTCCAGCCCCTTTTTGCCTTCAAGATTTCTCTTCAGAAATCAGCTGATAGTCTTATGGGAACTCCTTTGTAGGTAATTGTCTCCTTTTCTCTTGCTGCTTTTAAGATTCTCTCCTTATCTTTTATCTTGGGTAATGTAATTATGATGTGCCTTTGTGTGTGCTTCTTTGGGTCCAAATTTTTGGTATTCTCTGATCTTCCTGGACTTCCTGGAAGTCTATTTCCTTTGCCAGATTGGGGAAGTTTTCCTTCATTATGTTTTCAAATAAGTTTTCAATTTCTCGGTCTTTTTTCTCTGTCACCCCTATGATTCGAATGTTAGAATGTGTAAAGTTGTTCTGGAGGTTCCTAAGCCTCTCCTCATTTTTTTTTTTGAGTTCTTGTTTCTTAATTCTGTTCTGGTTGAATGTTTCTTTCTTCCTTCTGCTCCAAACCATTGATTTGAGTCTCGGTTTCCTTCCATTATTGTTGGTTCCTTGTATATTTTTCTTTATTTCACTTTTGATAGTCTTCATTTTTTCCTCTATTTTGCAACCACATTCAACCATTTCTGTGAGCATTACCAGTGTTTTGAACTGTGCATCTGATAGGTTGGCTATCTCTTCATCACTTAGTTGTATTTTTCTGGAGCTTTGTTGTGTTCTTTCACTTGGGCCATATTTTTTGTTTCAGTATGCCTGTTACATAGTAAGGGGCTGAACCTTAGGTTTTCACCAGGGTGGGCAACCTACCTCACTGCGTCGTGACACTGTATGTGGGGGAGGACTTTGAGAGGGAACAGTGCCACTTGCTCTGCTCTCTCAGTCAATTTTCAGTCACTTCCTCCATTACCCACAATCAAATTGGGCCCTTCTGATGCTGATTCCAAGGTAGGTGGTTTTGTGTACATTCTAGGACCCTGAGGGTCTCTCCTACAAACTCTCCTGTGCGGCTGGGAGTTCCTCCTATTGCCTCAATCCCCAAGGGTTTTTTTAGTCAGGTTTTGAGGCTTTATTTCCTTGCACTGGAAACCTGGGTTGTGTGGTCTGTCTCTTTCCCCAGTTGTTCCTCCTGGTTTATGCTCATGCAAATGGGGGATCCCCTGCTATGTCAGCTGCTATCTCACCTGCTCCAATCCTCCAGTCACTGCCTTGCTGTGAGTCCTTTCCACCCTGGCTGCCCATCTTCACAATTTCTACAGGTCTGGATGAATCTCTTTCTTTTTCTTCCTCCCTTCCTTCCTTCCTTCCTTCCTTCCTTCCTTCCTTCCTTCCTTCCTTCCTTCCTTCCTTCCTTCCTTCCTTCCTTTCTCTCTCTCTCTCTCTCTCTCTCTCTCTCTCTCCCTCCCTCCCTCCTTCCCTCCTTCCTTCCTCCCTCCCTCCCTCCCTCCCTTCCTTATTTTTATTTTAATTGTTGTTCAAATACAGTTTTCTGCCTTGTACTGACATCCTAGCCCACCACCCCAACCCTCCCCAACTCTTTCCCGTTTCCACTCTGCCCCTTGTTTTTGTCCATGCGTCCTTTATATCTGTTCAGGTAACCCCTTTCCCTTTTCCCCTGAAATTCCTTCCTCTCTCCCCTCTGGTCACTGTCAGCCTGTTTCTATTTCAGTGTCTTTGGTTATATTTTGCTTGTTTGTTTGTTTTGTTGCTTAGGTTCCTGTTAAAGGTGAGATCATATGGTATTTGTCTTTTACCACTTGGCTTATTTTGCTTAGCATAAGGCTCTCCAGTTCCAATCATGCTGTCACAAAGGGTAGGAGCTCCTTCTTTCTTTCTGTTGCATAGAATTCCATTGTGTAAATATACCATAGTTTTTTAATCTGTTCATTTACTGATGGGCACCTAGGTTGCTTCCAACACTTGGCTATTGTAAATTGTGCTACTGTGCTTGGTGTTTCAGGGTTCTTTTGGATTGGAGTTTCAGGGTTCTTAGGATATAGTCTCAGCAGTGGAATTGCAGGGTCAAAAGGCAGATCTATTTTCAGTTTTCTGAGAAAATTCCATACTGTTTTCCATAGTGGTTGTACCAGTCTGCAATCCCACCAACAGTGCACTTGAGTTCCCTTTTCTCCACAACCTCTCCAACACTTGTTGTTTGTTGCTTTGTTTGTGATGGCCATTCTGACTCGTGTGAAATGGTATCTCATTATGGTTTTAATTTGCATCTCTCTGATAGCTAGCAATACTGAGCATCATTTCATGTGTCTCTGGATCCTCTGTATGTCCTCCTTAGAGATGTGTCTGTTCAAGTACTTTGCCCATTTTTTAATTGGGTTGCTTGTCTTTCTGGAGTGGAGTCATGTAAGTTCTTTATATATTTTGGAGATTAAATCCTTGTCTGCTGTATCATTGGCAAATATGTTTTTCCGTACAGTTGGTTCTCTTTTTATTTTAATACTGTTGTCTTTACCTGTGCAGAAGCTTTTTATTTTGATGAGGCCCCATTTTTTTTTCTTTCCTTAATGTTCCTTGCTCTAGGGGACATATCAGTGAAAATGTTCCTGAGTGAAATAACTGAGATTTTCCTGCCTGTGTTCTCCTCTAGTACTTTAATAGTGTCACAGCTTATATTTAAATCTTTTACCCACCTTGAATTTATTTTTGTGTATGGTATAAGTTGGTGCTCGAGTTTCAATTTTTTTGGACATAGCTGTCCAGTTCTCCCAACACCATTTGTTGAAGAGGCTATTTTTACTCCATTTTATGTTGCTGCCCCCTTTGTCAAATATTAAGTGACTGTAGAAACTTGGGTTTATTTCTGAGCTTTCTGTTGTGTTCCATTGGTCTATTTGCCTTTTTTTATGCTAGTACCAGGCTGTTTTGATTATAGTGGCCTTGTAATACAGTTTGGTATCAGGTATTGTGATCCCTCCTACTTTGCTATTTTTTCTCAACATTGCAGCAGCTACTCGGGGTCCTTTATGGTTCCACATACATTTTTGAAGTGTTTGTTCTATGTCTGTGAAATATGCCATTGGTACTTTAATAGGTATTGCACTGAATCTGTAAATTGCTTTGGGTAGTATGGACAATTTGATGATGTTAATTCTTCCCATCCATGAATATGGTATATGTTTCCATTTGTGTCTTCCTTGATTTCTTTCTTCAGTGTTGTGTAGTTTTCTGAGTACAGGTATTTTACCTCCTTGGTTAGGTTTATTCCTAGATATTTTATTTTTCTTTTTGGTATATCAAATGGGATTTTTTTCTTGATTTCTGCTTTTGCTGTTTCATTGTTGGTGTACAAAAATGCCTTTGATTTCTGGATATTGACTTTGTATCCCACTGTTTTACCAGATTCATTTATTAGGTTGAGCAGTTGTTTTTTTTTGTTTTTTTTGTTTTTTTTGTGGAGTCAATAGGATTTTCTGTGTACACCATAATGGCATCTGCAAACAATGACTGTTTCATTTTCTCCTTTCCAATTTGGATGTCTTTTCTTTCCTTTTCTTGTCTGATTGCTGTGGCTAAAACTTCCAATACTATGTTGAATAAAAGTGGTGAAAGTGGACAACCTTGTCTTGTTCCTGACCTTAGTGGAAAGGATTTAATTTTTGCTCATTGAGTATGATGTTGGCTGTAGGTCTCTCATACATGTCCTTTATTATATTGAGGAATGCTCCCTCTATTCCCACTTTGTAGAGTGTTTTTATCATAAATGGGTGCTGTACTATATCAGCTGCTTTTTCTGCATGTATTGATATGATCATGTGATTTCTGTCTTTGCTTTTGTTTATGTGATGTATTACATTTACTGATTTGTGAATATTGTACCTTCCTTGTATCGCTGGAATGAATCCCACTTGGTCATGGTGTATTATCTTTTTAATGTATTGTTGGATGCAGTTTGCCAATATTTTGTTGAGGATTTTAGTGTCTATGTTCATCAGCAATATTGGCCTGAAGTTTTCTTTCCTTGTTGTGTCCTCATCTGGTTTTGGGATTTGGATGATGCTGGCTTCATAAAAAGAGTTTTGGAGTCTTCAGTCATTTTGGATTTTTTGGAATAGTCTGTGAAGGACAGGGGTTAGCTCTTCCTTAAATGCTTTGTAGAATTCTCCTGTAAAACCATCTGGTTCAGGACTTTTGTGTTGGGAGTTTTTTCATGACTGCTTCAATTTCATCTGCTGTTATTGGTCTGTTCAGGCTTTCTGCTTCTTCTTCATTGAGTTTTGGAAAATTATATTTTTCTAGAAATGTGTCCATTTCACCTAGGTTTTCAAATTTCTTGGCATACAGTTATTTGTAGTAATTTCTTACAATCCTTTGTATTTCTGTGATATCAGTTGTGATCTCCCCTCTTTCATTTCTGATTATGTTTATTTGGGTCCTCTCTCTTTTTTTCATGATGAGCCTACTTAACAGCTTGTTGATTTTGTTTATCTTTTCAGAGAATCAGCTTCTGGATTCATTGATCCTTAGAATTATGCGTTTAGTCTTTGTCATTTAATTCTGCTCTGACCTTGGTTATTTCCTTCCTTCCACTTGCTCTGGGTTGTCTTTGTTGTTGTTCCTCAAGTACTTGTAGACGAAGCGTTAGGTTGTTTGGTTGAAAATTTTCTTTCTTTTTTAGGTAGACCTGTATTGCTCTGATCTTCCCTCTCAGGACTGCCTTCAGTGTGTCCCATGAGTTTTGGGTGTTGTGAGTTCATTTTCATGTGTTTCCCAAAACTTTTTGATTTTTTCCCTAATTTCATTCTTGGTCCATTCATTGTTTAATAGCATGCTCCATGCTAAAAATATCCATGATTTTGAGTGTTTTGGTTTTTTTCCCTTGGGGTTGGTTTTTAGTTTCAGTCTCTTGTGGTCAGAGAAAATGCTTGATATAATTTCAATTTTTTTGAATTTGTTGAGGCTTGTTTTGTGTCCTATCATGTGGTCTGTCTTTGAAAATGTTCCATGTGCATTTGAAAAGAATGCATATTTAGCTTCTTTGGGATGAAGGGCTCTGTATATATCAGTTAGTCCATTTCATCTAGGGCATTGTTCAATGCCCCAACATCTTTGTTGATATTTTTGTTTGGAAGATCAGTGCAGTTTTTGACAGTTGGGTCTTAAAATTCCCTAGTATATGTATGTTTCTATCTGTATCTATCTTGAAGTCCTCTAAGATTTTCTTTATGTATTTCGGTGCTCCTATGTTGGGTTCATTTATATTTACATTGTTTATGTCTTGGTGGATTGTTTATGTCTCTCTTTATGGCTCTTTCTTTTGAAGTCTATTTTGTCTGATGCGAGTATTGCTACACCGGCTGCTTTTTTTTTCCTGTCCGTTTGCTTGGAAAATTTGTTTCCAGCCCTTCACTTTCAGTGTGTGTAGGTCTTTTGTCCTGAGGTGGGTTTCTTGTAGGCAGCATATATGTGGGTCATACTTTCTTATCCATTCAGCTATTCTATGTCTTTTGATTTGCATATTTAATCTATTTACATCTAAGGTCATTATTGATAGGTACTTATTTGTTCCCATTTTTTTTTACCTGTGCCCCCCCCACCTGCCTTTTCCTTCCTTTCCTTAAAGCAGTCCCTTTAGCATCTATTGCAGAGCTGGTTTGGAGGATGTGTATTCTTTTAGACTTCTTTTGTCTGGGAAGCTCCTTATTTGGCCTTCTATCTTGATTGAGAGCCTTGCTGGGTAAAGTAGTCCTGGTTGCAGGCCTCTGGTTCTCATTACTTGGAATATTTCTTGCCATTCTCTTCTGGCTTGTAGCATGTCCATTGAGAAGTCAGCTGCTAGCCTTATTGGGGCTCCCTTGTATGTTACTTCCTGTTTCTCCCTTGTTGCCATTAAGATTCTCTCTTTGTCTTGGAATTTTGCCATTTCAATTATGATGTGTCTTGAAGTGGGCCTCCTTGAGTTCCTCTTGATTGGGACTGTCTCTATTTCCTGGATTTGTGTGACGTTTTCTCTCATGAAATTAGGGAAGTTCTCCTTCATTACTTTTTCAATTACGTTATCTATCCCTTGCTCTTCTTCTCCTCCTTCTGGTGCCCTATTATACAGATATTATTACATTTCATATTGTCCTGCATTTCTCTTAATCCCTCTTCATTCTTTCTGAGCCTGTTTTCCTTTTTTTGCTCTTTCTGGTTTTTTTTTTTTTTTAAAGTTTGTCCTCCAGCTCACTGGTCTGATCTTCTGCTTCATCGATTTTGCTTTTGTTTCCTTCTACTGTGTTCTTCAGTTCAGAAATGGTTTTCTTCATTTCCTTTTGGCCCTTGTTGATAGTTTCTATTTCCTTTTTCATGTTGATATAGTTTGCAGTAAGTTCATTGTAGTTTCCCTGTAGTTTCTGGTAATTCACTGTGTGCTCATTGAGCTTTCTGATAACCATTGCTTTGGACTCAATATCTGATAGTTGAGTTGCCTCTATTTCATCTAGCATTCTCTCTAAGGCTTCCTACTTTCCTTTCATTTGTGGATTCTTTCGTTTTCTTCCCATTGTTTGTGAGACTCTTCTTGTTAGCCTCAGCTTCTTAAATTCATCTTTTCTGGCTCCCTGCGTTTGTGGTATGAACTTCTGTCGTAGAATACCTGTGAGATTCAGTGGTGCAGTCTCCTTGATCTCCCAAGCTCTCTGGTCTTGGGCTGTCATTGAAGTTGGCTCTGTGTTTGTCTTTGGGTCTTGATTGTTGTTGGGTCTTTCTTTGGTGGGTCCTTCCCACCACCTGGTTAATTGAGGGTCTCTCTGTCCACCACCTCTTATATTTTATTGTGCTGGTGTGGATAGGTTGTGTTGAAGCTGGTTCTTCCATGCATACAAGGTTTTTAGGATTCTCTCTTGCTCTTGTTCAGTTGTTTGTCCTGGGTAATTTCTCCACTATTTGGTTGTATTTCCAGATAGGTCCTGGATTGAGGTTAGTGTGGCTTCCACTCCTTCCTTCACCTTCTTCTGTTGTTATTTGTTGCTGGTTCCTTTGTTGTTGGGTTTCCTCTTCCAGCAGGTATCCTGGTGTTCACAGCTTCCACCTACTCTTTTTTTTGTGATCAGCTGGAGGGGGAAGGCAAAGAGGTTTAAGACAGCAAGAGTGTATTCTATGATATTTATAGTAGCAACCCATAGAGAAGAGATAGGAGATCCTTTGGCTATGTATACTGTTAACCATAATATTCCACCCAACTAGCCACTTTTTAGAAAGGATGGAAAAAAGATAAGACTCTTGTTGGGGAGGGAAGGATTGTGAATTGGATCTAGAAAGCAGTGATGTTGTGGGAGGTCAGATTCTGAGGTAAGGTGAGAGTAAAAGATAGTAAATAGGTGTAATGTGTGAGAGAATAGAGTTAACCATTACAGAATAGCATTAACCACTACAGTAACCACTGCAGAGTTTAGGAAATGGTGAAGTTGGCTAAGATCTGCGAGGGGTGTTGTGTAGTATTTACAATTGTATGGAAGAGCTATTATTTACAATAATATTAGAGCAACAATGGTATGACATAATCTACGTGATCTGTATAACAAGAATAGGGAGTACAGAACCTTGAGTAGTGTGCTAATGGAACACAAGTGAAGTGAAGGACAGTAAATTAACAATACACTCTGAAAGAGAGAACAGGGGAAAGCTGTCAAATGATATAATTTAACCAGCCAAGTAAAGAAGACTAAACAGAAAGAAGAGGAATACAAAAATACTATTCAAATAAAAGATGTAAGAATAATGAAAAAATAATAATAGAAATATGCAAAAACTTTCAGGTTCTCTGTAATAGCAAAGTGAAATTTGTCTCACTGTCTCAGCTGTTGGGATGCCCCCTCTTTGGGTCCATGTCTGGTCTTTTCACAGTTCTAGGATGTTTTGTCTCACTTATGGGTATTTAAAAAAAAAGCAGAAGAAGGAAGGAAGAAGAGATGAAATTGGAAAGAAAGGAAGAAGGAATAAAAGAAGAAAGAAGGAAAGAGGAAAAAGGAATTGAGAGATAAAAAAGTAAAAAATAATTACTTTATTTTTTATTTATTTTATTTTAACTGTTGTTCAAGTACAGTTTTCTGTCTTTTACTCCCATCCCATCCCACGCCCCCAGCACTCCTCACCTCCCTCCCATTTCCACCTCTGCCTTGTTTTTGTCCATGTGTCCTTTATATTTGTTACTGTAAACCCTTTCCCTTTTCACCTGAAATTCCTTCCCCTCTCCCCTCTGGTCACTATCAGCCTGTTCTGTATTTCAGTGTCTTTTGTCATATTTTGCTTGTTTGTTTGTTCTGTTGTTTAGGTTCCTGTTAGCATTATGCTAAGCGAAATAAGCCCAATGGGGAAAGACAAATACCATGTGATCTCACCTTTCACAAGAGTTACTTTAAAAAAAAAGCCTCCTCTTGCTGGTTTCAAACTGGTCAGACTGGTTTTGCTGGTCTTGCTGGCTGCAGCAGGCTTAGGGGTGACTCAATTTGTTTTCCTCCCTTCCTAATCAGCACTCAGTCAGCATCCCCAGAGCTAGCCTGGTGCCTTTCCAGGGGCTTTGGGTGTGGAATCCAGGCCTTCCTCTGAGTGTACTCTCCCCAGGTTGCTGGCTTGTGCACTCAGCCAGGCTGCCTGTGGTCTCTCAATTTTGGGTGCACAGCCCTCCCAGGGGTATGGGGGTGTGCAGGGCCTTCTGTGCCACCTCAGGAACACTGCCCGGCTGGGTGGGGAGGAGGCTGGACCACTGCTGCAGAAGAATTCCCCAAACAGTGCCTCTTTTTTCACTCCTTCTTTTTGAGAAATTCTTCCTACTCAAGCCTGCCGCTCAGTACAGAGGCCTGGCCTCTCACACAGCCCAACTCTCCAGCTGGACCGGGGACTATCAGGGTCAGGGCCCATCATGGCATGACTCAACTCTCCCCAGCTGGCATCCACAGACTCTGTGGGTGCTCACAGCCCCTGTGTATTTGCTACTTAGTCCTTATTCCTCTCTCTGCAACTTCAAGCAACCAGGTCTCTCCTGGTGCTGCTCAAACCTTGTTTGACCAGGGGGGGAGCAGTTTACCCAGCTCTCTCCCATAATTTCTGTGGCAGACCTGGTGGCACCGGGCTGGGGCTGCAGCCGCCCTGGTCCCTGGGCTAGTCCCTGGGACCTTATTGTCCTGAAGTACTTTCCTTACTGTCTTGTTATTCAATGTCTGCTACAATTTTTGCTCTCTTATTTTCATATATGCTGGGGTACTGTTGGCTGTTCGCTCTGTTCCTCCATAGATTGGCTAGTTTTTTCTCCCATGTGTAGGGGGAAATGGAATCCACTCCCTCCTACCTTGCCATCATCTTCCTCCTTTTGGATGAATGTTTCTTCTTTAACTCCTTGGTTGTCAGACTTCCATACTGTTCAATTTTCTGGCAGTTCTGGTTATCTTTTGTTTTTATTTTTTTGTTGTCCTTCTTCTGGTTGTGTGAGGAGGCAAAATATATCTACCTATGCCTCCATTTTGGCCAGAAGTCCAGAATTGTTTGTTTTTATGTTGAGTTGTATGAATTCTTTATAGATTTTGGATATTAGCCCTTTATCAAAGGTATTGTTCACAAATACCTTCTCCCATTTGATTGGTTGTCTTTTTGATATGTTGGTGGTTTCTTTTCCTGTGCAGGAGCCTTTTAGTTTGACATAGTATCCCATTCATTGATCATTGCTTTTATTCCTTTTGCCTTTGGGATCAAATTAATAAAATATTCCTGAAAACAAAGGTCCATAAGTTTAGAACCTATTTTTTCTACTATGTATTTTACTTTTTCAGGTCCCATATTTATTAGGTCTTTGATACATTTTGAGCTAATATTTGTGTAAGGTGTCAAATAACAGTCTAGTTTCATTCTTTTTTGTGTGGCTTTCCAATTTTCCCAGCACCTTTTATTGAAGAGGTTTCCTCTTCACATCTTATGTTTCTGGCTTATTTGTTGAAAATCAGTTACGCATATCCATGTGGATTTATTTCTGGGCTCTCAGGTCAGTTCCATTGGTCTGTGTCTATTTTTCTGCCAATATCATACTATTTTAATTATTATAGTTCTGTAGTATAATTTGAAGTAAAAAATATTTAAATTATAAAAATTAATTATTATATTTGTAGTATAATTTGAAGTAAAAAAGAGGGAACATGATACCCCTGGCTTTGTTCCTTTTTTATGTAGTATTGCTTAGGCTATTTGGGGTCTTTGGTATTTCCATAGAAATTTGATGATTTTTTTTCTATTTCTTTGAAAAATGCTATTGGGATTTTTATGGGAATTGCGTTAAATTTGTATAGTGCTTTAGATAATATGGCCATTTTAACTATATTGATTTTCCAATCCTTTAACATGGAATATTGTTCCATTTCTTTGTTCCATGTCTTCATTTTTTTTCAAGTGGTCTTTTAGTTTTCAGTGTTATGGTTCCTTCACATTCTTTGTTGAGTTAACCCCTAGGTATTTTAGTCTTTTTATTGCAATTTCAACTGGAATTGATTTCTTAAATTTCTTTTTCTGAAATTTCATGGTTAGTTTACAGAAATGCAATGGATTTTTGTACATTGATTTTCATATTCTGCAACTTTACTGTATTTATTGTTTATAATAGTTTTTTTGTGAAGTCAAGTTTCCTATAGAAATAATAATCTGCAAAAAGTGATAATTTTACTTCTTCATTTCATTTAGACACCTTATATTTCTTTATTTGCTTCGTTACTTTGGCTAGGACTTCTAGTACTATTGAATAACAGTGGTGAGAGTAGGCATCTTTGTCTTGTTCTTGCTCTTAGAGGAAAAACTTTTAGTTTTTCATCATTGAGTGTAACAGTAATTGAGAGTTTGTCATATATGGCCTTTATTATGCTGATGTACTTTCCTTCTATACCCATTTTATAGACTGTTTTATTCATAAATGGATGATGTATTTTGTCAAATGCTTTTCTGCATCTATTGATATCATACAATTTAATTCTTTATTTTGTTAATATGGTATATCACATTGATTGATTTGTGTATGTTGAATCATGCTTGTGCCCTTGAAATGAACCCCACTTGATTATGATGTATTATCTTTTTAACATATTGTAGTATTTGATTCGCCAGTATTTGGTTAAGATTTTTCCATCTGTAATGAGTTCTGAAGTATTGCCTCCTCTTCATTTTTTTGGGAAGAGTTTGAGAAGGAAAGGTACTAAAGTTTCTTTGAATGTTTGGTAGAATTCCTTAATGAAGCACCTGGTCCTGGACTTTTACTTTTTTGGAGGTTTTTGATGACTCTTTCAACTTTCTTACTGTTGATTGGCCTATTGAGATTTTCCAGTTTTTCATGGGTCAGCCTAGGAAGGTTATATATTTCTGAGAACTTGTCTATTTCTTCTAGCCTTTGGTGTAGTATTCTTGTAGACTCCTTTGCATTTCTGTGGTGTCCATCATGACTTCTCCTTTTTTATTTCTGATTTTGTTTGAGTTATTTTTGTTTTTTTTTTCCTTAGGTAACCTAGCCAGAGTTTTGCCAATTTTATTTGTTATTGAAAAGAACCAGCTCTTTGTGCATATTTTTTCTATTGTCTTTTTGTTCTCTATTTCATTTAATTGTGCTCTATTTTTATTATTTCCTTCTTTGATTTGGGCTTCATTTGTTTTTCTTTTTTATTTCTTCAAAGGTGAAATGTTAGCTTGTTTGAGATTTTTCTTGTTTCTTGAGGTAGGCCTATGATGATACAAGCTTCCTTCTTATTACAACTTTTGCTGTATTGCCAAAGTTTTGATATGTCATGTTGTCATTGTTATTTGTCTCTATGTATCATTTCCTCTTTTTGATGGAGGAAGTCAAGAATTAAAAATTTTTGGCTTTAGTTATATAGTTAATAGGCTTGGTGATTAATGCATGTAGAAAACTCTTGTTCCAGGACCTAGAATGTATAACCAGACTCACCTTGACTCCAGAGGACCCACAAGCAATTCAACCTTTGTGCCCCAGTTGGACTGCCAACCATCAAGCTGTACCTCAGCTATTGTGCTCCAAGGAGGGAATATTCACTGATCAGGACACAGATAAAGAATCACTAGTTAGCAGATTAAAGGATGCTGGGGAAATTGTTGCACTGAACCTTTTATCTGATTAACCATTTTTCCTGAATTTCAAACCCCTTACCTACCCTCTTCTACGCTTTGTAAAACAGGTTGGCTTGAGAGAGATGTAAGATGGTCTTTTAGGGTACATATCCTGCCATCCTCTCATGTGTCTAGCTACCTGAATAAAGTGCCCATAAAGACTCAATCCTTGTCTCTACTTATTTGTTCTGGTAAGTACAGGCAGCATGAATGTCATCTTTTCCAATTTCATCTTCTTTTATTTCTTCTTTGATCCATTTGTTGTTGTATAGCATATTGTTAAATCTCCACTTATTTTTGTTTTTTCCTGTTTATTTTTGCAGTTGATTTCTAATTTCAAAGCATTATGGTTGGAGAATATGCTTGCTGTGATTTCAGTCTTCTTAAATTTGTTGAGGCTAGTTTTATGTCCTAACATATGGTCTATCCTTGAGACTTTCCATGTACAATTGAGAAGAGTGTGTATTCTGGCTTTCTGAAATAGAACACTGTAAATATTGATCATGTCCATTTGGTCTGATGTGTCATTTAAGGCTGATATTTTCTTACTGATTTTCCATTTGCACAGTTTAGCCATAGCTGTCAATGGGGTATTTAGGCCCCCTGCTATTATTGTTTTTGTCATTTTCTCCCTTTAGTTCCATTAGTAGTTGCTTTCTGTATTTTGGTGCTCGCTGAATGGGTGAGTATAAATTAATAAGTGTTTTGTCTTCTTGATGTATTGTCCCATTTATTATTATAAAATATCCATCTTTGTCTCTTGTTAACTTTTTTTAAATATTGAAACCTATTCTCTCAGATAACTGTGGTTATACCTGCTTTTCTCTGGATGCCATTTGTTTGGAGTATCATTTTCCATCCCTTCGCTTTGAGAATGTTTGCTCTTGCATCAGAGATGTGTCTCCTAAAGGCAGCAAATAGTTGGGTTTTGTCTTTTTGATCTGTTCTCCTACTCTGTGCCTTTTAACTGGTGATTTCAATACATTTACACTTAGGGTGATTATTCACATGGCCATTTTATCTTGTTTTCTGGTTGCTTTGTGTCTTCAATGTCTCTTTTCCCTTGTGTTTTTGTCTGTAATTTTAGTTTGGTGGTATTCTATGATTCCCCTGCTCTTTGTTTCCTCTTTTTTTGGTGTGATATATCTCAGTTCTATATATATATTTGTGGTTACCATTAGGTTTATGCAAAAGGAAGTTTCAAATATGCAGTAATCCTTTTTCTTCTGGTTGCATCTTTATCAACCTGCACAAGTTCTGTCCGTTACCTCTTCTTCCCTTTTATGATTTCTGTTATCACAAGTTACCCCTGTTTAGGCTGTGAGTTCATTTCAAAATAGCAATAGCTATTGCTTCCTTTTTTAAAGAATGTTTTTACTCCCTTTAGCCTTTATATTGTCTTTAAATGTCAATACCTTATTCTGAGCAATACCCTGTTGCAATTTTTCTGCTTCTCTGTCTATTAATCATCTTACCTATAGTCTTGTATCCTTTTATCTTTTTGTTTCAGGTAGAAGAGTACCCTTCAGTGTGTATCTTAATGCAGGTATTATGATGGTAAATTCCTTTAGCTTTTGTATGTCTTCATATCTAAAGGATAACTTTGCTAGATACATTATTCTTGGCTAGTGATTTCTCTTTTACAACAATTTCAATATTTGATTCTACTCTGTATTAGCTTGTAAGGTTTCTGGTGAAAATTTTGATAATAATCTAATGGGATTTGCTTCATATGTTATTGCCTTCTTTTCCCTGGCTGTCTTGAGAATTCTCTGTCATTCATTTTTAACAGTTTTAATATTATGCTCTCAGAGAAGGCCTTTTTAGATTGAGATAATTAGGTGTTCTGTTAGCTTCTTGGATTCAAGGATCCAGTAGTTTCCATAGGTTAGGGAATTTCTTATTTGTTTGAATAGGCTTTTTGTTTCCTTTTCCTACTCTTATTCTTCTGGTATACCTATTATTCTCATATTGTTCTTTTTAATGGAGTCAGATAGTTTTCATGGACTGTTTCATTTATAAACTCTTGAGTCTCCTCTTCCACTTGAGTCATTTCTAGATTTCCATCTTCTATGTTAGTAATTCTTTTTTAAAATTTATTGTTGTTCAGTTACAGTTGTCCTGTCTTTTTCTCCATTGCTCATCCCTACCTCATCCCCTCCCCCCCATCAATTCCCCCTCATTGTCTCTGCCCATGAGTCCTCTATTTGTCTTTCTTTGCTTGCCCCTTCCCCCTCCTTCCTCCATTATTCTCCTCCCTGACTTTGGTCACTGTCAGTTTGCTCTTTATTTCCAACTCTCTGGCTTTATTTTGCTCATTTGTTATTTTGTTGTTGTTGATTAGGTCCCACTGATAGATGAGATCTCCAGAATTTCTGGTTTTTAAAAATAGTTTAAATCTATTTGGTGAAGTAGTCCTTTTGTTCATTTATTTTATTTCTGAGTTTGTTGAATTGCTTTTCTGAGTTTTCTTATGTTTTCTTTAGTTTTTCCAAAACTTAAGTGTTGAATTCTCTTGTCATTTAAATCATATACTTCTATGTCTTTGTTTTTTAATATATTTCCCCCCCCTTAATTCCCTTGTTATTTTATTTGTTCATCGTGCTTGATTGATTATTTCTCTGACTGGGTATTTGCAGGAATGAAAATTCCTTTTTAAGTACTTGGCACTTCATTATGAGAGGGGACTCCCCTAATAACTGAAATTTATGTCTAAAAATTGTGTATTTATTCTTACACATTTAAACTTCAGCCACTTTCAAAGCATTCTCCATTTAACACAATACACATATTGAAATTTTTCTGCTGCTTAAAACAGTTTTTGTACTCGTCAATTTTGATGTTTTTTAGTACTTCTGCTGTTTTTTGCCTCATCTCTTCCACATCAACAAAATGTTTCCCTTTGAGGATGTTTTCCATCCTGGGAAACAAAAACAAGAAGTTGCTTGGAGCGAGATCAGGTGGGTCATGCCATTTTAGTTAAACCTGCTGAACACTCAGCATGGTGCAGGCAGGTGCTCTTGTGAATCACCCATCATGAAATGGGCAAACGCATTGAAAGTGTCTTCAAAAAAAATTCACTGAAGCCGAAAGCAGCCTCTCACAACAATGCCAGCTGGTACACTGATACAGATGGGTTCCTAGACCACTCACCTAGTGGGGGAAGTCTGTACTACAAGGGGCTCATCCTCCAGAAGATAATTCTGTTTTTTTGGCAGGCTCTTGTATTTGGGAGTGTGATCATAGAGGTTTTTCTTTTGTTTTTCAGTAGGTAGTACTGAAGCACAAGATTTTACTTTTTTCTCACTTGCACTGCTGGAGCTTCTAGGATCTGTGTGGGGTGATGTCACCTTGGTTGTGGAAAAATTTTCTGTATTCCCTGTGGGGACGGCATTCCCTTTATGACCCAGTCTCATCAGTCTCAGACCACCACTCCCATGGATTGGAAATGGTGGGCCAAGGGTCTTTTGTGTGTTCCCTGTGCCTCTTTCCTGGCAGGGCTGCTCTGTGAGTTGACACAGCTGCCTTTACCATCTGCATTGGGATGGGCTGAAGGAAGAAAGCAGATCTGCAGAACTGTGGTTCTGCTTTTCCTAATGTGTTTAGCCACAATGAATACAAAATACTTTGGCTGGAAAGTTTTTTCAGCCCTTTTGCCAACTGCCAAGTGAGGCTTTTACTGCTGGGTGGGCCACAGGGGGTTAGAGTGGCTGGGTTTAGCAGCTGTGAAATATTTTGTCAGGTGCTTGCAGACTTGGGAGTACCATGACTTTTTATAGTTTCTCTGCCTCTGACCCTGGGCCCAGCCTTAATGTGCGCCAGCCACCCTGGCCCAGTTGCTGCCTCTGCCGCTTCTGTCTGGTTGGCAGCTGCACCCCAACCCTTTGCTGCTATCATGTCTACTGGTGCCAAGGTGAGCATGGGACTACATGCAGCTTCTGTCTTTGAACTTCTCCCTGCTTGTTCTGTTTCCACTGTTCACTCAGATATGTCCATTTTCAGATGTGTCAATGTGAGATGTCTCAGACATGTTTGTGTGCTGACCAGGAAATTCTGTTGATTTATACCTGTCCATTGTATTTTAACTTCAAGGGGAGAGACCTGGAGATCCTCTCACACTGCCGTGCTGCTGACATCATCTCTCTGATGTCCTCTTATTGAAAATGGAATTAGGTGTCCTGGCCAAGTGGTGCAGTTGGTTGGAGCATCATCCCATACACCAAAATGTTGTGGGTTCGATCCCTGGTCCGGATGTGTATGGGAGGCAACTGATTGATGTCTTTCTCTCACATCAATGTGTCTTTCTCTTTCTCTCTCTCCCTCCCTTTCTGTCTCCCTAAAATCAATAAAATATATCCTTGGGTGATTTTTAAAAACATGGAATTAGGGAAGGAATTTGGGAAGGAGACAAATATTTGAAGGAAATAATTACATCTCCTTGTTAGCTTTCTCTGCTCTTTTCTAAAAAGCTCTAGTTCTCTTAATTTTTCTCCATGTAGTTTTTTCAGATCTGGAACTAGCATGATACCCTTTAGTCATGTATCTGGGGAGGTATCTAATAGTGCAGTGCCAGGGTGGGATGGTAGTTGAGTCTGTACCCTTTGGAGCCAGACTTCCTGGATTTGAATCCCAATTTGACCCTGAAAATGTACTTAAGTAAACAAATGGCCTAAAAGGTTATCTATTAAATGAGGGTTAGTAATGGCCCATGATTACAGTATAGGAAATTCTAAACTTAAGGTTTTTTGTAACTTGAGGGTAAAATCTCACCTCTGCTGATCTGAACCTGTTTGGCAGGAAAATGACATGAAACTGTTAACTTGATTTAACTCACTTTATAAAGTATTTGAACATGT
The DNA here is from genome assembly GCF_019186645.2 of Phyllostomus hastatus. Taxonomy (NCBI): domain Eukaryota; kingdom Metazoa; phylum Chordata; class Mammalia; order Chiroptera; family Phyllostomidae; genus Phyllostomus; species Phyllostomus hastatus. The sequence continues at coordinate 48,163,308 of NW_025334041.1, forward strand.
TAGAGAAATATTAATATGTTTGATGAGGCAATAGCCACAGACCCTGCTTGGAGAGATAAATAATTTATAACGTATGGACTGTACTTATAGAATCTGAAAAATTCTCAATTCCAAAAGCATTGGGCCTTAAGAACTTCAGATAAGGGATTGTGATGCATTCTTCTTCTTCTTAAAATATATAGCTAGATTTTGCTAGAAAAATGCAAGACTTTGGTTGTCTGGATATGATAGTCACCCCCAAAAGTTGAAATTTTACCTTCAAAGGTAAAATGTGATTTGAAAGATATGGTTAGGTGGATTAGCAAGGCCTCCTGGAAGGTGGTTTCAGGAGAGCCCTACAGTGGTTGGCTTTGGCCATTCTCCAGCCACTGGTTTTGTAGATGCTTTCTGGTAAATGAGGACTCTGGGCTGTAAGCAGCAGAAGCCTACACAAGCTAGCTCAGGTCAAAGGATTCTCAAGGAACACAAGACCAAGAGGCAGTTGGGCCTTAGGGATGTTCTGGAACCAGGAATAAAAACCCCATGAAGCCTAAGTGTTCTCTTACTCTCTTTTTTTCCCTGGTTCTCTTTAAGCCTACTTCATCCATTTTTCTGGCCGAAGGGGTGGTTTTCTATACTTTCTAGTCCACTTGGCACAAAATTGCCATTTTCAAAAGCTCCTGTGCCACATCTGCTCCAGTTATAAGTACACCAGATTGGGGCTGAACTCTTGAGTTCAAGTTCCCTTAAAGGGAGATGGAGATGTTGGTTGGTCCATTGGGCTGAGAAAGTGGATGGTGTAGAGGGACAAGGGCCCCTTGTCCAAGCACAGCTGCTCCCTTAGTTAACTGTGTGGATGAGAGGGGGATGGGCCATTTTTGGTAAAGTGTGTGAAGGTTGGAGAATGAAAGGGTTAGACAGACCCTACTCCCTGTAAAAAATATACCTCTATATTGTCTTAGTTCAGGCTGCTATAGCAGTCCCATAGACTGGGTGGCTTAAACAACAAGCACTTATTTCTCACAGTTCTGGAGACTGGAAATCCAAGATTAGGGTGACAGCATGGCTGGGTTCTGGTGAGAGTGCTGTTCTTGGCTTGTACAAAGCCTTATTCCTGCCGTATCCTCACGTGGCACAGAGATATCTCATTGTCTCCTCTCCTTCTTACAAGGGCAGCAATCCCATCATGAAGACCCCACCATTAGGACCTCTTCTGACCCTCATTACCTCTCAAGGGCCCCATCTCCAAAAACCATCCTATTATGTGGTGGGGCAGGGCTTCAACATAAGAATTTTGGGGGAACACAAACATTCAGTCCATAGTATGTATGTATATATTATATATAGTACATATATAAAAGTCATGTCGGGGATAGTTATTCAGTTTTGAATTCATATGGTTTTCCTTGAAGCCCACAGATGTACAATGTGACTGAGTGGGTAGATCAGACTAGAAGCAGAGAAGTCCCAGATTCTATACCTTGAAGGAAAATAAGCCACAAATTCACCTTCACTGCCATGTCTGTCTGCAATGAGCTGAAAATGGTGGTTTAAAAAAAGGCTAGCTGAGAATCTGATCAGTTTGGGAGAGTTATGTCTGATTATTGTCAGGGTGGGAATAGGGTGTGAGAAGATGAGAGAAGAAAGATAAGCCAGCAGCTCTGGAGGAAACAGACATGAGATGGACTTTTTCACCTCTTCAATCCCTCAGTGCCCAAGCTGTGTCTGGTTCCTTTCCATGGGTTTGTGTCTGAGCGTCTGAACAAAGAACTTCCTCTGGTGCATTTTGTATAGAAGATTCAAGACCCTTCCTTGCTCATCAGCTCCTTGAGGCTCTGGGCCACTTCCTGTGGCTCTGCCTCATTTTTCCTGCTGAGAGGCAAAAACAAGAGCAATCCAGTCCCAGGGAGGCTCCTGCTCCTTGTTCTCCTTTCCTCTGACTTGTAGACAAAATCATGCCATCCTTACCAGAGTTTCACTTAATTGCTGCCCTTTACATGTGTGACTATCAGGCACTTGTCATTTTTAGTGGGTGGCACAGAAATCAAGGGTCTGCTTAAACCCTCTTTGTGAAGAGGTTGTTTTCCTCTTGTACTTTTTGATGACTTTTGGAGAATGGATCCCCACAAAATGCTTTCTAATTGGGAGGAAAGCCCCAGTCTAGACTCTGCAACTGCAGGTCCCTGCTCTTTCATCAGTGCTACTGAAGATCAGTAGTGCATAAGTTTTTGTGAAATATATGTTGCAGTCAGTGGTTCTTTCTTGGCATTTGAGCACTGCCCCCTGCCTTTTCTTCAGTTTGACCACCATCTGGTCAAGGTTACAGAGAAGGGAGGTGGAGACGATGAGTAATGCAATGTATGTGTGGACACCAGGCGCATCTAGTCCTCCCAGGTGTGGCCTCCCTGCTGTAGTCCTTATTGATATTCCCTAGTGAGTAAACTGGCACCCCCTCAATTAACATATATATCAGATAGCCCATGTATGTCAAGTTAAAACATTCTATCACTAGTGAGCTCTCCAGAACATGACAGAGCAAGGCCATTCCATCTAACATGGGAAGCCCTTGGAAACACCACCAGCCACTCAGGTTCAGACTCTATTAATATCTGAGAGGCACATTTCTCTGGGTCCACTACTTATTTAACCAGTCAACTTCAGGGTTTGCAACTAATTAACTGATAACTTGAACAGGTGATATAATTTTTTTGAACATTGGGATTCATATCCTTGGGTTGTGTTATAGCGAAAAGACTTGAATTTCAAAGGCCTGCTCTCTACCTTTCTAGCTTAATTTTCCTCAATCTCAGCCTGATAATCCACAGAATAAAGGTGACAGTACTTCTCTCACAGGATTGCTGTGAAATAAAATCTGACAACGTTTGCTAAATTGGTTTGTTGCCTGTTACTGCTACTGCTGCTGCTGCTGCTATTATTAAGGGCTTGGCAGGAAGTCCTTCTAGATTAGATGGTAGCATATAAAAACACTTTTGCCACAAGTCATTTTAAGCTTCTAAGAAGTGGTCTGAGACAGGATATGTAGGAAAGCCAGGAGGGTTATTCAAAGAATTATTTTCTAATCTGTGACTAAATTCTGATTTATAGCCAGCTTCTAGAGCTGCCTGGGAAATGGCCAACTTCAGTTCCTACAAGATCAAGTCAGGGAAAAGTGCATTTACTATTTTGGAACAAATTAAGCAAAACACAGAATGATAGGCATCATTTGATCCCTTGTGTCATCCAAACAAGAGCTAGCCCCCATAGATTTTAGTGATTTTAAGAAGAAATGTACAGAAAAGGATTTTTGAAAAATCACAAGAAAAATGGTAGGGGTTTGTTTCTTCCTGGCCTTCTTTTTTTCTTGTATCTCTTCTGGCATTAATCAGAATAAACAGAACACTGTGTGGACAAGTGATAGTGCAGATAGCAATAGAAGGAGAGTGGGCTCTCCCCTGTGGTGTGGCCTAGAGGCTCCCACTTCACAGCACATTGGTGCTTTCCACCCTTTGGACTTACAAAGTGAGTTTGTAGCTATCCTGGACCTCTTGTTGCCCCACTGTAGTGTCTAATAGAGACTTAGGTGGTCCTTTCAGCCACTCTAATGATGAGAGAAAAGACATTGCTTTCAATACCTGAAAGGACAGCTGTCATGCTTACACATGAATGATTTTTGTATCCAAAGAACCACATCAGGAGATAACTAACACCAATCCTAAATTATTTATCTGGGTCAGATTTTTGTTCACTCTTATTCAAGATAGACTGATGCTCTGATGGTATCATAAAACATCTTAGTAAATCTTAAATGTTTGCTCTGTAGCTTTCTGATTCCCTAGCATTGTTAATTTTTGTATTGGATCTGGCCTTGTTTTAAAAGATCTACAAAATTTACCTAAATCATTGCTAATATTAGGTATAATCAACTGAAAAATCATGTAGCAATGGGAGACCATCTGGTGGTGAGTATGAATGTATGTTTAGAGATGCCAGAAATAAGGACTTTGAATCTTTATCATTTAAAAAACACAGAAGTAAGCAAAATATAAAATACACACAATGTTTAAAGATTAAGGGGCCCATAGAGAGCAATGGTTCTCAAACTCTTCTGTTTATGAGGGTTACCACATTAGATCCTTGGTGCAGTCTTTCAAAATCTGGGTTTTGAAGAAGCTCCACTGGTGATTCTGATAGGCTCCATTGCACAAAATAGTCCATTATGTTTTTTAATTCAGACTCTACCAGCACTGGACCATGAACGTTAATGGCTCTCATTAACCCAATTACCCTCCTTTATTTTAGTTATAAACCAAAGGTGAACTTATTTAAACACATACTTTTAACAAATTTAAACTAATTTATGAAATCTTACCTATGGTATTTTATTGTTCACAAAGTAATTCCTCTTACATCCATTATTAAACTTTTATTTCTTTCTTTAGTCTTTTTTAAAATATATTTTATTGATTATGCTATTACAGTTGTCCCATTACCTCCCCTCATTCCCCTCCACCCTGCATACCGTCTCCCACCCACATTCCCCCCCCTTAGTTCATGTCCATGGGTCATATATATAAGTTCTTCAGCTTCTACATTTCCCATACTATTCTTGCCCTCCCCCTATCTATTTTCTACCTACCATCTATGCTATTTATTCTCCATACCTTTTCCCTCTCTCCTCCTCCCACTCCCCTGTTGCTAACCCTCCATGTGATCTCCATTTCTGTGGGTCTGTTCCTGTTCTAGTTGTTTGCTTAGTTTGTTTTTGTTTTTGTTTTAGGTGTGGTTGTTAATAATTGTGAGTTTGCTTTCATTTTACTACACTTTTTTTAATCTTCTTTTTCTTAGATAAGTCCCTTTAACATTTCATAAAATAAGGGCTTGGTGATGATGAACTCCTTTAACTTGACCTTATCTGAGAAGCACTTTATCTGCCCTGGCATTCTAAATGATAGCTTTGCTGGATAGAGCAATGTGGGATGTAGGTCCTTGTCTTTCATGACTTGGAATACTTCTTTCCAGCCCTTCCTGCCTATAAGTTCTCTTTTGAGAAATCACCTGACAGTCTGATGGGAACTCCTTTGTAGGTAACTGTCTCCTCATCTCTTGCTGCTTCTAGGATTCTCTCCTTCATTTTTACCTTGAGTAATGTAATTATGATGTGCCTTGGTGTGTTCCTTCGAGTCCAACTTCTTTGGGACTCTCTGAGCTTCCTGGACTTCCTGGAAGTCTATTTTCTTCACCAGAATGGGGAAGTTCTCCTTTATTATTTGTTCAAATAAGTTTTCCACTTGTTGTTCTTCCTCTTCTCCTTCTGCTACCCTTATAATTCGGATGTTGAATCATTTAAAGATGTCCTGGAGGTTCCAAAGTCTTTCCTCATTTTTTTTTAATTCTTATTTCTTCATTCTTTTCTGATTTTATGTTTTTTTTCTTCCTTCTGGTCCACTCCATTGATGTGAGACCCAGCTTTCATTCTATCACTATTGGCTCCCTGTGCATTTTTCTTCATTTCACTTATTCTGGCCTTCATTTTCTCATCTAATTTGCAACCAAAATCAACCAATTCTGTGAGCATCCTGATCACCAGTGCTTTGAACTGTGTATCTGATAGGTTGGCTATTTCTTGGTCACTTAAAAGTACTGGTTATGGTGCTTCCAATTCTGTTTGAGTCATCTTTTTTTTTTTTTTTTTACTTTGGTCTGGTCACACCCGTTATGTATGAGGGATGGAGCCTTAGGCGTTCACCAGGGCAGGGCACCCCAGTTGCTGGGTTGTGGCATTGTATGTGGGGGCAGGGTCCAAGAGGGAACAAGGAAGCTTGCTCCACACTCTGTGGAACCTCAGTCCCTTCTGCTGCTTCCCCCTGAGCAAACTGGGTCCCTCTGGTGCCAATTCCCATGTGGGTGGGCTTTTGCACCCCATGGGACTTTCCAACGACCTCTCCTGTGAGGCTGGGTGTCTCTCCCTGTGCCTCAAGCCCCACAGGTGTTTTCAATCAGTGTCCTGAGGTTCTATTTCCCAGTGCTGTGATCCTGGGTTGCTTGCAGTGCCTTGATTCACAATTGCCACCTCGATGGGTCTGCTGGCTGCCACCCCTTGGCAGGGGTCTGCCAGCTGCCGCTTACTCTGCACCGAGCCCCACACCAGGCTGCCTGACTCTGCCCCTCCTTCTGGTCTGGATGAATGGGTCTGTTTTAACTTCTTGGTTATCCAACTTCCATACAGTTCCATTTTCTGTCAGTTCTGGTTGTTATTCTATTTCTAAATTGTTGTTATCCCTGTCTTCATTGTGCGAGGAGGCACGGTGTCTACCTATGCCTCCAACTTGGCCGGAAGTCTCTTTCTTTAGTCTTTAATCCTCTTATAGGTGCCCCTCCAAAAAACCCCCACCAGGCTTAGTAGGGAATAATTTGAAAAAACCCTTTAAATGGTCACATGCATATATTTTTATATATACAATTGTGTTCAGCTGGGTTTTTGGGTGGCTAGATCAAAATGCACCTTAGATAAGCTCAAGCAGAAAAGGGAATTTATTGGCTCTTGTAACTGAAAAGTCCAGGGATTCAGCTGCTTCAGCTTGATTCAGAGATTCCTTTAATCACCCCAAGTTCCCTCATAATCTGAACTTCCTTCACTTTCATTGGAAATAGACTTTCTCCGTGTGGCTAAGAGTGTAGCCACAAGTAGCCTGATATTCACAAATCTATAGCTAAGCATCCTAATAGAAAGAACTCTTTCCTAATATCTTCATGTTGACTCCAGTAAAGACTTCATTTATTATCTCCTGCTTGGGTCCCACCTCACTACTATGATGGTACACAATGATTAAAGCACCATCTAGATGCTGAGGAATGAGGAGGAGCCCTCCAGAGAAAATGTAGAGTTGCTCTAGGACAAGGGTTGGCAAACTTCTTTGTAAAGGGTCTGATAGTAAATATATTAGGCTTTATGGGCTACCTATGATCACTGCTGTCTATTCTTTTTCTTCTCATACTGAGCTTTCTTAGTACCACACTGAGGAAAAGTAGAATCAAAATTGAACAGAAAAGAACAATAGAGACAAAGGAAAGAAGGAATGAAGGAAAAAGGGTGAGAGTAAATTGGTACATATTTCAGAATGTATTATGGACATGTTTCTTATCATATAACAACAAAACAGAAGGAGTTGTAGAGATGTGAAGCTAGAAAATCTATTACTGGCTATCTATCCTTTGCAAAAGTGAAGGGAAAATTCATTTCACTTAAATGTGAGCAACAGGAAAAGACTGTGGTCAAAGTTCATACAACATTTTGATAAGACATAGTAGGGAACATAGTATCAAGTCTTTCAGACAGTGGAAAGTACATACGCACAAACCAGATGAAAACTGTAAAACCTATTATTTAAAATAAGCTAAAGTGAAACAAAATGATAAAATCTATGAAGGAACAACATAAATCAAAGGTGGAGAGATTCATAACTTTCACAGGGACATACAAGTGTGGTGTTTGGAAAATAGAAATATTTGAAAATAGAGGTGACACAACTACCTCAGACAAGAATCAGAAAATTTAAAAATCTTTTCAGAAATGAAGATTAAACTATAATGAATTATAAGAGCAAATAAACACATATAATTTATATTTTAAAAGATTAAAAGGAAGAAAATTTTGAAAGTAAAAAGGGTATGAAGAAGTAGGATTTGAAAGAAAATAATAGGTTTCAAAGATATTTAAAGAAGATCAAGCATATATATATAATAGAAGTTCCTGTAAAAGAAAACTAATCAGTGAAAAGAGCAAATGCTAAAAAGTATAATTCAAGAAAATCTACCATAAAACTAAACCTCAAAACTACTTCTTGAAAGGAAATGGTTTATCTGGGGGAAAATGACTCAGAATACATTCACAAGGACATACTCTTACTAAATTATTGGGATTTAAAAAGCATTTTTGAGATTCCTATTATAGGATTAAAACACTTATAGAGAAAGCAAATTAAATTACCATATTTTTTACAGCAATGGCTTATGCCAGGAGAGAAAATAAAACATGAATCAAAGACTCTATATCTAATCAAACTGACTTTCAGTTATAAAGGCTTCAGGCAAATTATTTTGAAGATGCAAGAATTCAAGAAATATTATTTCAAAGATTTTTCCTGAAGAACCTACTAAACAACTATTTTCAGACAGCAAAATGACTGGAATTAGTAGTATGCATTAAATATCTGAGAAAGTAGTGCTAAATGAAGATTATAATGGTATATGTGTAAATACAGTGTGTTATGGCTATACATTATGACAGATTATACTGTGAAACTATCAAAAACTGGGGAAAAATAGGGTGAGTAAATATGAAAAATAGATTGTTTACCAATTGCCTAATAGGTATTACCTGGAAATAAATATTATTATTTCCAATTAGATGTTGAAGGAGAAGAAAGGGTGAGACAGAAATAAGAACTTACTAGCTAAATTAAATATTGTTCATGGTAGAAACTCATAGATAACAGTAAAAAATGAGAACCCTGACTTCCAGCCAAGATGGAGGCATAGGTAGACACACTGTAGCTCTTCACACAAACAAAAGAAGGACAACAACAAATTTAAAAACAAAAACAACCAGAACTGACAGAAAATCAAACTGTATGAAAGTCTGACAACCAAGGAGTTAAAGAAGAAATATTCCTCCAGACTGGTAGAAGGGGTAGAGATGAGCAACCAGGGCAGAGAGGACTCATGGCAAAGGGGCAGCTGATGGAAAGGGCAGTCCCACATTTGTGTGCAGATAAACTGGGAGAAACAACTGGGGAATGAGATAGACTGAGCAACTCAGGGTTCCAGTGCAGGGAAATAAAGCCTCAAAACCTCTGAATGAAAAAACCTATGAGGGTTGAGGCAGTGGGAAGAACTCCCAGTTTCACAGGAGAGTTTGTTGGAGAGACCCACAAGGTCCTAGAATGTACACAAACCCACCCACCCGGGAATCAGCACCAGAAGCGCCCAATTTGCTTGTGGGTAGTGGGGGAAGTGATTGAAAGCTGGCAGAGAGCAGAGCAAGTGGCACTGTTCCCTCTCAGATCCCTCCCCCACATACAGAGCCACGATGCAGCGATGTGGGTTGCCCCACCCTGGTGGAAACCTAAGGTTCCACCCCTTAGGTTTCTATAGGTACATAGGTACCCTATGTAACAGGTATGCCAAGACAAAAAAAAAATGGCCCAAATGAAAGAATAGAGCAAAGCTCCAGAAAAAAATACAACTAAGCAACGAAGAGATGGCCAACTTATCAGATGCACAGTTCAAAACACTGGTAATCAGGATGCTCACAGAACTGGTTGAATATGGTTGCAAAATAGAGGAAAAAATGAGGGCTATGAAAAGTGAAATAAAGGAAAATGTATAGGGTACCAACAATGATGGGAAGGAAACCAGGAGTCAAATCAATGGTTTGAAGAACTGCAAAAGTCAAACTATTTCTAGTATTCCCATTGTAGGCAGTAACATTAGTATTGTTGTAGTGAGTCTGTAATGTACAAAGGGTGGGATAAAGCAAAATAATAATTTTGATGGTGTTACTGAGAAACAGGATTTTTGACATGGGTGAAAATGGATTAGGTAAAAATCAATAAAATGAAGTAAAAATTTGGTATTTTAAGCATTTGTACGAATTCATGCTTTTTAAAATTTAAGCATTAATTCTTTATGCTTTAATAAAGAATAAAAGCCCTGGCTGGCGTAGCTCAGTGGATTGAGCGCGGGCTGCGAACCAAAGTGTCGCAGGTTCGATTCCCAGCCAGGGTACATGCCTGGGTTGCAGGCCATAACCCCCAGCAACCGCACATTGATGTCTCTCTCTCTCTCTCTCTCTCTCTCTCTATCTCTCTCCCCCCCTTCCCTCTCTAAAAAATAAATAAATAAAAAAAATCTTTTAAAAAAAAAAGAATAAAGAATTCTGCTTTCTGGAAATGAAAACTCTGCTTCTTAAAAAGCAACAAGAACAGTGAAAAAAACTGTCAAAATAAACTTTTTCAGAACTCTAGAAATTAAAGGCTTATGAAAATTTGAGCGTTTACTTAAGAAAAATAACTAAATTTTGGTAACATTAGTGAGACTTGTGAAACTTAACTTGCCTGAATACCATACTCCTGACCCTTGCTCCATGGTTGCTTGCAACAATCTTACAACTATGATAGCTGTAAAACTAACAGCTTGGCAGGCACTGAGGAGGCAGAATGTTTTCGGACCTCTGCCAAAACCCATTCCCAGAGAGGTGTCACTATTTGATCTCTCTGAAAACTCACTAGAAGTTCCATTCTCATAGAGCATGCACTTATTTGATGTGACTCAGAGCTCACTGTTTGTGAACAACTCTATCCTTAGGGGATTTGTTGAAAACAATTAACAACAATTGTTTACCAATGCAGCTACCCAAGGCAGCATTATTAGTTGGGGCTAACAAGGGGCTGACTAAAACATAAAAGGAAAAATTGAGCCATGAGATTTACACAGTGGCTTTGAAAGGCTCCACATATCCCATGGAATCTAGAAAGCTGCATACTTGTGCAAGGCTGTGTGTATAAATAGGAAAGATCAGAAAGGTTCTTCTCTTTCACCTCTGGCTGATCTTGAAGCTTTACATAGGCAGACATTAAGACAAAAGTACAGTTGTAAGGTGCATGATGAAGCATTTAAGGTGTGTCACAACACATACACATAATTCTCAGGAAAGGGTAGGAGACTTGTTGGCCGAGGCATGAAGAAATCTCTGTCTAACCATTAGCTGACCACTAAATGAAATTAGGAGAGACTTCAGTCGCCACACGTGACAAAGAATACACATGTTGCAGAACTGGACCAGAAAAGTCACTACACAAGCATCATCAACAACAAACAAACAACAACAACAACAAAAAACCCTGGATGAAGAGACTAATTTCCAGAGTTGCTATATATTATTTAAAATGTTTATTTTTAACAATAATTATAAGATGTAAAGAAACAAGAAAGTTTCTTATTCTGTCTATTGAAAAGGCCTACAAACAATGATAAACCTAGTACTGATAAGCACCCTTAGTACCAAAATTGTGGTCTCTAAATATATATTTCTTACCTAAAGAAATAAATGAAAACTAAGGCCATTTAGAGAAATAGCTGATGCCAGGTTTGGGGAAGGAAATACAAGATAAGCCTGAAACATCTTGTCATACCAAAAAGAAAGTTATCAAAATCAAGTGGTGCCATGTCAAAAAGTCTCAAAAGCCACTGAGTGAACTCCACCTAACCAAAGATGGGACCATTTGACATTCTATAAGGATAATAATTACAGTGGATTGAAAGTCACTTAAATCTGTCTTACCCTAAAAAAAAAATTAGTTTGTCATGATAGTTTGTTAGAGAAGTGATTCCAAATCAGAAAGTGAGGAAATAAGTCAGAGAAGGGAAAACAGTGAATTAAATGTATATTAATGAGTTGAAGACACTCTCATAACTTATGTATCATATTTCTAAGAATTGTCCTGCCAAGAGAAGGGGAAGCTGCCCCTCATTTGTTGAAGGTTGTCTTTTTCTAAACTTTTTTTTAAAAAGATTTTATTTATTTATTTTTAGAGAGGGGAAGGGAGGGAGAAAGAGGGAGAAAAACATCAATGTGTGGTTGCCTCTCATGCATCCCCTACTGGAGACCCAGGCATGTGCCCTGACTTGGAATCAAACCAGGGACCCTTTCCATGGCCCACAGGTGGGCACTCAATCCACTGAGCCACACCAGCCAGGGCTTAAGGTTGTCTTTTGAACATTAGATATTTATCATTTCTGAGCTGTTCTGGGGATGAGCCGAGCAAACTCCTGTGCTACAAGAGACAGGACTCAAAGAAGAGGAGTGGAAACTGATGTGGGAAGCCAACTGTGCACTTAGATACAGTCCACCACAGATGCAGGCAAAACCTGAGGTGAGCTCAGGAAACACAGACTTGGGTACCAACAACGTTTGCTAAAATATTTGAGTTCATAATGACAATTGCAGTAAAAAAATGAACCCTATCTCATTGGTTACCTTTGGGAGATTTAGGAAACCACCTCATTATTTTAAAAATCAGTATAGTAATGGAAAGATTCAAGCATTTATCATGAATTTTCTATGTGATGTGTACCACATAGTTATCACATGGTTGGTGAAAGATTGATTCTTAAATAGATATGTCCTGAATAGAAAATGGTATACAAATAATAGAACTAGAATATCACCAATTTTAATTCCAGTTGATTGATCTAGGCAAAAATCACAAATGTGTGCTATCATCACAGAAATAGAAAGCAAAACACCATGAACTTCTTTAAGGAAGTATGCAAACCCACCAATTAAGTAGTATTACCCAAAATATTGAAACTGAATTTGATCAAGCCTCTAGATTTAACCCCCATAGGTTGACTACCACAGGGAGATAATCAATAAACTTTAGGCTGTGGGAGTGCCCAGGAAATGAGACAGTTCATTCATCAAAGTATATTCAGTGAAAGGGGGAAAAAAGAACATGGGGGAACTCCATAAATTAAGATAGATTTAAGAGACATATCAACCAATTGTAATTTATGAACCTTATGTAAATAGTGATTCCAATAGACTACTTTTAAAATTGAGATATAAATAATTGAAACATAACAGTGTATTAGTTTCAGGTGTACAGCATAATGACTTGATACATGTGTGTTTGTAGATTATACCACAATAAGTTAACACCCATTGTCATTCAGTTATAATGTTTTTATTCTCATGATAAGAACTTTTAAGATTTACTCAGTAACTTTCAAATATGCAATACTTGTTGCATTGTTAATTATAGAATTGTTAAGTACTTAACAATTAACAGCACTATAGTATTGTTAATTAAATATTGTTAATTAAGGTTACCACACTGTACATTAAATCTCCAGGACTCATTTATGTTATGACTGGAAATTTTCACATTTTGACCACCCTTATTCATTTAGCCCACTTTCCCCACACCCCCACTTTTTGGACACCACCAATCTCTTCTCTGTATTTGTGAGATTTTTAAAAAAGATTCCACACATAAGTGATATTGCACCATCTTTATGTCTTCTTTGGAAAAAATGTCCACTCAGATCCTCTGCTCACTTTTAATTTAGATTTTTTTTGTTATTGAATTCATGTGAGTTCTTTACATATTTTGGATATTGACCCATGATCACATACATGATATGCAGATATTTTCTTCCATTCTATAGGTTACCTTTTTATTTTGTTGATGGTTATCTTTGCTGTGCAGAAGCTTTTGAGTCTGATGTAGTCCCACTTGTTCATTTTTGCTTTTATTGCTGTCTTTTTTCTTTTTGTTACCTCTGCTTTTGGTGTCAAATCCAAATAAGCATTGCTAAAACCAATGTCAAGGAGCTTATGTTTTCTTCTAAGAGTTTCGTGGTTTCTGGTCTTACATTCAAAGCTTTAATCTATTTTGAGTTGATTTTTGTGTACAGTGTAAGACAGTAGTCCAGTTTTATTTGTCTGCATGTGGCCATCCAGTTTTCCCACCACCACTCATTTATTGAAGAGAATATCCTTTCCCCATCTAGTGTTCTTGGCTCCTTGGTCATAAATTAATTGGCTATATATGTGTGAGTTTATATCTGGGCTGCTGTATTTTGTTAACTTGTGAATATGTTTTTATGTCATACTATTCTGTTTTGATTACTATTGCTTTATAATATAGTTTGGAATCAGAAAGTGGTGCATTTAGCTTTGTTCTTCTTAAGTTTGCTTTGACTATTCAGTCATTCGTGGTTCTATATAAATTCTAAGTTTTTCTATTTCTGTGAAAAATGCCATTGGAATTTTGATAGAGATTGCATTGAATGTATAGATCATTTTGAATTTTAACATTAATTGTTTCAATCCATGGACATAAAATGTTTCCATTTATTTGTTTCTTCAGTTTTTTTCATTAATGTCTTACAGTTTTCAGCATACAAGACTTTCATCTTCTTGGTTAAATTTATTCCTAGGTATTTCATTCTTTTTGATGTGATTGTAAATGAGATTGTTTTCTTCATTTCTCTTTTATAGTTAATTATTAGTGTATTAGAAATGCAACTGATTCTTGTATATTGATTTTTATACTTTGCAACTTTACTGAATGTATTAGTTTTAAGTTTTTTTAGTGGAGTCTCTTAAGTTTTCTATATAAAATATCATGTCATTTGCAAATAGTAACAGTTTTACCTCTTCCTTTCCAATTTGGATGCCTATTATTTCTTTTTCTTGCCTAATTGTTCTGGTTAGGACTTCCAATCACATGTTGAGTAAAAGTGGTGAGAGTGGAAATCCTTGTCTTGTTCCTGCTTAGACAAAAACTTTCCAATTTTTTTTACCATTGAATATAATGTTAGATATGGACTTATAATAAATGGCTTTTATCATGCTGAACTATGTTCTCTCTAAACCCCATTTATTGAAAGTTTATATCATGAAAAGATGCCAAATGTTTTTTTCTGCATCTATTGAGATGATCATATGATTTTTATCCCTCATTTTGTTAACATAGTATATCACATTGATTAATTTGTGGATATTGAATCATCCTTGTACCCCTGAAAAAAATCCCACTTGATCATGATGTATGATCCTTTTAATGTATTGTTGAATTCAGTTTGCTAATATTTTGTTGAGGATGTTTGCATTATATTCACCAGGGACATTGTCTTGTACTTTTCTTGTAGTACCCTTATCTGATTTGGTATCAGGGTAATTCTGGCCTCTTAAATTGCATTTTGTAGTGTTCTCAGCTATTCTATATTTTGAAGAGTTTGACAAGGATTGGTATTAATTATTTTAAATGTTTAGCAGAATTCACCAGTGAATCCCTCTGGTGCTGGACTTTTCTTTGTTGAGAGATTTTTGATTACTAATTCAATCTCCTTACCAGTAATTGGTATATTAATGTTTTCTATGTCTTTATGAGTAAGTTGTGTATTTCTAGGAAGTTATTTGTTTCTTCTAGTTTTGTCCAGTTTGATGGCATATAATTGTTTATAGTAGCCTCTTACGGACCTTTGTATTTGTGTAGTATCAGTTGTAATGCCTCCTCTTTCATTTCTGATGTTTTTTAGTCTTCTATTGGTGAGTCTGACTACAACTGTGTTGGTCTGTTTATCTTTTAGAATCAGCTTTTTTTTCCCCGTTGATCTTTTCCATTGGGGTGTCACCTCTAATTCACTTATTTCTGCTCTGAGGTTTGTTATTCCCTTCTTTCTGCAAACTTTGAATTTAGTTTGTTCTTCTTTTCCTAGTTCCTTGAGGTGTAAAGTTAGATTATTTGAGAGCTTTCATGTTTCTTTTTAAAAATCATCACTTGAGGATAAGTTTATTGACTTTAGAGAGAGGAAGGAGAGAGAAACATTGATGTGGGAGACAACCATCATTTGTCACCTCTGGTGTGCACCCCAACTGGGGATTGAACTGGCAACCTAGGTATGTGCCCTGACCATATATCAAACCTGTAACCTTTTGGTGTACAAGATGGTATTCCAATGACCTGAGCCACATGGCCAGGGCTCGTTTCTTTATGTAGGCATTTATCACTACAATTTTTCCCTTTTGGAGCTGCTTTTGTTGCATGCTTTGAGTTTTGATATGTTGTATTCATTTTCATTTGTCTCAAGATATTTTTTGATTTCTTTTGATTTCTTCTTTGACCTACCAGTTATTCAGCAGCATCTCCAGATATTTGTGAACTTTCTAGCTTTCTTCTTATAACTGATTTATTGGTCAGAAAAGATGCTTAGTATAATTTCAATCTTCTAAAATATATTAAGACTTGTTTTGTGGCCTAAAATATAATCTATCCTGGAGAATGTTCTAAGTGTGCTTCCAATAGACTTTAAAGAATTATGAAATAATAGAGGAAATTTGCACATTGGCTAGATATTTGATATTAAAATTATTGTGTTTAGGTATGAAGAAATATGCTATAAATAACAAAATTTAGATTTCATTTAAAATGAGTAAAAAAATTCCTTCTTACTTCAGATATTTTATCATAGGAATCAGCTCATTGGAAATGCTAAAAATTTGGAAGAGATGCTACCCCTGGTGAAGAAATGTTCTCATACTCCATTCTAAAAAGACAAGCAACCCAATTAAAAAATGGGCAAAGGACTTGAATAGACACTTCTCCAAGGAGGACATACAGAGGATCCAGAAATACATGAAAAGATGCTCAGTATCACTAGCTATCAGAGAGATGCAAATTAAAACCACAATGAGATACCACTTCACACCTGTCAGAATGGCCATCATAAACAAAGCAACAAACAACAAGTGTTGGAGAGGTTGTGGAGAAATGGGGACCCTAGTGCACTGTTGGTGGGATTGCAGATTGGTACAACCACTATGGAAAACAGTATGGAATTTTCTTCAGGAAACTGAAAATGGATCTGCTTTTTGACCCAGCAATTCCACTGCTGGGATTATATCCTAAGAACCCTGAAACACCAAACCAAAGGCACCTATGTACTCCAATGTTCATAGCAGTATAATTTACAATAGCTAAGTGCTGGAAGCAACCTAGGTGCCCATCAGTAAATGAGTGGGTCAAAAAACTATGGTACATTTACACGATGGAATTCTATGCAGCAGAAAGAAAGAAGGAGCTCCTATCCTTTGTGACAGCATGGATGCAACTGGAAAGTATTATGCTAAGTGAAATAAGCCAAGCAGTGAAAGACAAATACCATATGATATCACCTTTAACAGGAACCTAATCAACAAAACAAACAAGCAAAATATAACCTAAGACACTGAAATAGAGAACAGGCTGACAGTGACCAGAGGGAAGAGGGGAGGGAATTTCAGGGTAATTTCAGGGGAAAAGGGGAAGGGTATACAGGAACAAGTATGAAGGACACATGGACAAAAACTAGGGGAGGTGGAAATGGGAGGGAGGTGGGGAGAGATGAGTGAGTGGGCTGGGAGTAAAGGACAGAAAACTGTACTTGAACAGCGATTAAAATAAAATAAAAAAGAAATGTTTTCATAGATGGGTTCTATAAATGTCAAAGACTTTTGATAAAGCACTAGCTATGCACACAGACATATTAATATTCAGATCTGTGATAAGTTCAAAAAATAAAAAAGGATCTATTGACTATCCTGTAAAATGTTGATATTTCTCTTATATTACTCTGAAAAACAGAAAGGCTGAGAAGCTAGTTCTTTTAGTCTACTTAACTCAAGACACATACTGGCTCAAATTATTTGAAAAGGCCTGGCTTGTTCTTTTGGCTAAAGCTCCATTGAGCAAAGGTGTAAATTCATACAACTAGAACTGAAAAAGTTTTTTTTCCCTAAAGTACTAATTACCATCCCTAATGTGGGTCTCTCAGGGTGAAAGTGTAAAGTGTAATCTCTTTCTCTCTCTCGCTCTGAGTATCTTTATGTAGGGTATATATAATCACATATATATTCTACATATCTTTCTATATCTATATTCTGTACATATTCTTAAACCAATGGATATAGAAAAGTTTTTAAAAGTTGAGATTGGATCAGGATATGCTGAATGGGACACATGGGCAGTTAGATAGCTTAGAATATTCTAGTCTGAAGGACATCTTCCAACCAAAGGAATTTGCCTTTGGCCTACTACTAGGTTGTACCCCCTTTGTCTAGGTGTGCGTGCAGAATGCTTCTCCAATGTATAGCCTAGACAAGTTACTCCCAGTTTCCCATAGTACCACACACACCAAAACAACTTTGAAGAAAGCTCAAGGAGGACATCAGGAAGAAGAGCCTCTCTCTCGTTCTTTTCATGGTTTTGCTCCTATCAGTTGGTTGGCTGCAGATACATTAGGGTGCCCTTATCTCCCTCTTTGGGTTCTTTCATGTCTTTTCTACTACAGTCTCAGCTAGCTGAGGTGGCAGTTTGGATTGCTTGTTCTTTATTTCCCCACCTGGAAAACTCTGCAAATATAATTCCTTATTTTCAGCCCTTGTCCCAAAGCTGCAGGCAGTCAGCTGGCTGAGAAGTCTTTTTGATGAGGCTGATACAGCCCAGCCCTTTCCAGCTGCCCTTCCCAGCTCCTCCCGCCTCTTCAGTGAACAGCCTATGTCAGCTTTGGAAGGAACTAAAATAGCTGCAAATGCTCTAGCTAGTCATTCTCAAGTAGCTGGGTCAAGATAAGGTACCAGAAAAGAGAATTGTGGAGACTGATGTACAGCTTCAAGAACTGCAAGCACCTATTTACTGAAAGCCTATGTGTGACTTTGGCAGAATAACATTAGACACAGTCATACCCACTCATGCTGTGCACATATTGCACATGCAATAGCCAAGCACTGCAGAACCTCCTGGAAAAATAAAGTGCCAGTTGTATATCTAGAAGTTGGCAAACAGTGGCTTCTCACAGTGGCCTTCCTGGAGGAAGTGATATAAGGCCAGATCTGGAGAGAGATGCTGTCTGTGGACAGACACAAGTAAAAAGGGTAAGAGGGAAGGACTCTTCCTTGTGGCTGATGCAATATAGTCAGAAAGATGAGCATGGTAGTCTGTGGAGTTCCAGCCCTGGCTGGAAACCTCACTTTGTTCCTTCCTAGCTTGTTACTGTACTCTTCATACTATAGACACAGTTTTTTAAACCACATTTTTTGCTTCAAAAATTTTTTCCTATTTTCCTCCTCTAAAACCTATGGTGTGTCTTATGGTGCAGACCCCAGACACACCATAGGTTTTAGAGGGGGAAAATAGGGGAAAGAATTTTGAAACAAAAAATGTGGTTAAAAAAGTGCATCTTATAGTCTGAAAAATAGGGTACTTTTTATCTGCTCTCATCAGTTTTTTTCCCACCTCTAAAATGGGGTAGATGCCTACCACAGTTGTCAAGGGAAAAAGAAAGATCATTCATGCAAAGTGCCTAGCATGCCTAAGCACAGAGTTGGCAAGCATAACTGTTAATTTCTTTCTCTTCCAGCTTATCTTTCTTTACAAAGGAAATGGCAGTGAACAAGTTGGTTAACTTCACTATGTTCCTGAAGCTTATCAAGTTATAGTTGGAGCCCCTAGATATGGCTTAGGTGCCCATTTGATGTGGGGCTTCCTGGAGAGCGATGATTTTGTGAATATTAGACCAGGGCAGGTGATGCTATACTGGGGTCATTTTAAGTCAGTGTTTTTCAGCTGCATGCTATGGCCATTAGTGGTTCAAGAAAACAATTTTGTGGGCTAGAGCCAGCATTAAAAATCAAACAGTAGAGTAGACTAGAACCAAGCCTAGCAGAAGTAGCATGATCAGAGTGCACTGCACAACACAAGGGCTTCAGTAGCAACTGCTGTGCATGCGACAGGGTTGCAGTGGGAAGCACGTTTCTCAATGAAGGTTGAGTTTAAAAGTAAAAACAAAGGAACAAGCACAGATTATGTTCTATAGGATCAGAGACTGTGTTTAGGGAACTTGCACTATCCTGGGAGTTCAAGATCCTGAACAGTAAATTCCTGGGGAAAGCTTCATGCCACTTGTAGTTTGGTGGGGTGGGGGGCACTCTTTTGGAAATTTATCTAATTTGACCTTTTCTGGGTAAAGTAGATGGAACTGCTAGTCTGGAATTCCCAACAGAATGCTGATGAATTAGGGTGTTTTGAATGGTTGAGCAGTTTCACTGATCATTTATTGCCTTAAAAAGCACCAGTGTTTGGCTCCTAGTCAAGGAGGACCTTGGGGGTATGGAGTGGGAGAGGCAGGTAGAAAAACATGAGATGTTGCTGGATAGTGGAGATGTGGGTGAG
The DNA here is from genome assembly GCF_019186645.2 of Phyllostomus hastatus. Taxonomy (NCBI): domain Eukaryota; kingdom Metazoa; phylum Chordata; class Mammalia; order Chiroptera; family Phyllostomidae; genus Phyllostomus; species Phyllostomus hastatus. The sequence continues at coordinate 48,183,065 of NW_025334041.1, forward strand.
GTATAAGTGAGAGCTACAGCGTTATGAAACTTCATGCACTCAGTATGCAATTGGTGTATGTCTACTGTGAGCCAGCCTGGAGGATAGGCCTCAGGATGCAGTTTAAAAGGTCCATCCTGCCTCGAAGAGCTTTGTCTCTAGTGGTGGAAACACATAACGACCTGCCAAAGAAATAGTTCTGTTCAATGAGTTATATATTTTCACCTGTCAAGATTTAAAGTATCCCTGGGCATAATATGCGATTGAAATAGTGTTTTAAACTATTTGTGGTACATATATTTTGTTCTCTGTTCCTAGTTTCAAAACTGGCCTAGAAGGAAAGGAATGTGGTATTTCTGTGTGTGTATAAACACATACTGCACATACGCACACATATTCACACACACAGTAATGTGCTTTTTAGTTATGTGGTTTGCAGGTTTTTCAATGGGCCAGGGCCTTCAATAGCAGAAGGCTGTTCTCACCTACCCTAAAGATAGAAAACTTGTTTCCTGAGGATTCTGGGCACAGGACTCTTTTGACTTATGAAGCCAGCACTTGTAATTCCATTGATCAAAAATGCTTGTTATTTCTTGGCAACTGTAATGCTTGCCTCTTGTAGAGTACACAGAAAAGTATACACTCAGAACTCTTTTTTTGTCCTACGTGGAAATTGTTGCCAGGATCCTCCTTAAGAGGTTTGTTTTTCCAGGTTATCATTAGTGGAGAGGAAAGGACACATTTTGACATGTTAATAGATTTGCAGAGCCTGGAAATGATACTAAATGTAGGCTAGGGTGACAACATGTGTCAACCTCACAGAACCATCCTTGGCTATCTTTCACTGTGCCTTACTAAACAGCAGGGAGAACACTTGGTGATTTTTGAGTGGGGGTAATATGGTTTATAGAGCACTTAGGGATAGTCCTGCATTAGCATTTGGGTAGTGGTTTACATACAAAGCAGTGGTTCTCAGCCAGACATGATGGGTATTTAAGAATGATCTGGTGGTTTACCCAAACTACATGGGCCCTTCCTGCTGTCATATCCTGGCATGCATCAGATGTTCAGGAGTAAACGTGTGGTTCAGAAAAGCTCCCCAGATAATTCTCATCCTGTTCCTCTCATCTCCATCTACTGACATAAAGGGGAATGGACCTAAACACTGCTCAGGTGCTTTTGCATCTTATACTTCAGATGTGTCTCCTGTAAGTAGCAAATAGTTGGATTAAAAAAAAAAACCCAACTATTCTTTTAATTGCTTCTATATGTGTGTAGGATATATGTATTCATTCACATCCTATATAGATTTTTTTTTTTTTGCTATTTGTTCCACCTTTTCTTTTTCCTCATTTTGGGTCTTCTTTTGAAAAAATTTTAACCTTTTCCTGTTAGTTTGAAAGTAACATATTTTGTTCCCATTCCTGTTAGTTCATCACACAAAATTACCAGTCTAAAATTGATCAGTAAGTTCAACCTCCTCCTGACAATTCAAGTGACATTGAACAGTTTTAATTACATTTACCTTGTTCCTAACTTGTGCTAATTTGCAGACTTTAGAGTTTTTAATTCTATGTTATTATTGTTTCATAGTCAATTTTGTTTCATTCCCCATACATATTTACTACTTTAATTGCTCCCCATTTCTTCATCTCTAGAATTTCCTTTAGTGCAGGTATGCTAGTGACAAACTTCCAGTGTTTGGTGATCTGAAAATGTCCTTATTTTATTCTCATTCTTGAGAAACATTTCTAGTGGGAATAGGATTCTATGTTGGTGGTCATTTGTTTTAGGATGTAGCATGGACTTCTCTGGCTGCTGCTGTTTAGAGTTCAGCGATAAATCTTGTTTCTTTAGAATACAACCTTTTTCTTCTGGCTGCTTTTTAGACACTTTCTTTTGCTATTGTTGATTTACAATTTCACTCTAATGTGTCTGGGTGTGGACTTTTAAATTTATCTTAGAATTCATTGTGTTTCTTTAATCTTTTTGTTGTTACTTCTTATCAGTTCAGGTAATTCCTAAACCCTTAAAGCTTGAAAAATAGCCTCTACTCCCATTTTCTTTCCTCTTCTGTACCTCTGACTAGACTTACATTAGGCCTTTTCATTCTTCCCTGTTGTTTAACTTCTTTTTGATTGTTTGTTTTGTGCTGCATTCTACATAATTCCTTCTGACTGACCTGTCTTCTCTTTAGTTCCCTCTGTGTAGTCTGATTGTTAATTTGTTTTTTAAAAATATTTCTACAAATTCTATTAATCCCCTTTTCAAATCTGTTAGGTCATTTAAAGTTCCCCACTGCTTGCTTATATTTTCAAGCTATTTTATTTTTTAAAAACATATTAAGCATATTTTATCTTATAATTTCAATGTATTTTAAGGATTCTGTTCCTGCTGCCCTTATTCATGGTGCCATTTCCCTGTGTGATTACTTTGGGAGTTGCCCATTTTCCTTATTTTTAGGAATTCTTTGAGCATCAAGAGGAGTAGCCCTTCAGAGAGGATGTATACTCTGTCCGTCACTGTGGGAATTCCACTAGTCCACTTTACAACTATAGCTTGAAGTTTTTGTAAAGTGTAGGGGGTGTGAATTGGACTGCAAGTAGGTATAAGGGTTTGTCTGCAACCACTTCTTGCCGATTGTTCTTAATTTGGTCTGCCCAGAGCTAAAGCAAATTTCCTTGCAGTGCCCTAGTGGTGTGGGGATGGGCTTAGTAATTACTGGTTCATTCTCATCCTGAGTGTAGCCTTTTGGGGGGCCTGCTTTATAGCAGGAAGATTTTTGATTTGTTTATTGTCTTGTTAGGCTCTCAAAATTGAAGGTCAGAGTCCCTTGGTTTGGTATGTGCCCCAAGACAAAAGCACCTTCACTGCTTAGCTACCACTTCAGAGTTCCATTTTCACTTGGATTTTGACCTCGTAATTTCTTACTGTCCTGTTAGTTCAATACTTTTTAAATTTAAAAAAGTTACTCATTAGTTTTTGTTTTCTGACGTTTTCAGGGAACATGGTCAGAATTACCTAGCTTGCTTACATATCTGGAAATAGAATCTTCTAGTAATAAAAATACAAAGAAAACTTTTGTCAAAATTGCTGGATTGCACAGAAGATTCCTGTAATTTCTTCTTAAGCTTCCCACAGTACATAATCAGATTTCTTAATTTTACTTCCCAAGCTTCTCTTTCACCACCTGTAAAAAGGCCATTTAAAACAGCCACCAATTTTGGAATTCACATCAATGAATCCATAGAACCCCTTGGGAGCTTAATTAAAATTATATTTATTTACTTTAATTTATTTAAAAAACAATTTAATGTGATTAAAATCTTAAAATTTCCAAGAGCACCATTAGATGTTTAAATAGAGGGAAGGCCACTTGGGAGCATGCACCTTGAATGCTGACCTCTGCTCCGTAGCCAACTAGTGTTCTCACTGTGGTCTGCGGAACAATCACTTTGTTACATACAAGTTGTTTTATTTGTAAATGAGAATTTCTCAGTGAAGAGCAGCCATAGCTTTAAGCAAATTCTCAAAGGTCTAAGACCCAAGGAAAGTTATGAACTACTGAACTATATACAAGGCAACCTTAGGCAGGTAATTTATTCTTTTTATGCCTTAGTTCTCCAATCTATATTTTCAAGACACAACCTTACTTTATGAATTTACTGTAAGGATTTTTCAAAAAGATAATATGTGAACATGCTTAAGTTACTCATCTCTTAAATCAACAGTAAAATGCTCCACCTTTTTGAAATATTTATTAAAATGTTCAGGGTATATTATACAGGGCATCAAAGCCCTGTAGAAAAGTGTTTATCTTAATGACATTTACTCAACAAACATTTGATGTATACTAGGTGCTGAATGCAGGAGACACAGATGCCTTGTATAGGACAGACCTGTGGATTGTGAGTGCTTTTACAAATACACTCAATACCTATGGAGAAGAAGAAGGGCACGTGGGGAGGGGAGAGCAGAATGAGCTGCACAATGTTTCACCTAATACTTACAATGGGCTGGCCAAAGGCAGGCATCCTGGCTGAGGGGGTCAGCATAAGCAAAGGCAGTAAAACAGAAAATAGTGTAATGTTTCTATGTGCATGTGTGTTAATGCACACTGCAAGTTAGTGATGCTGGCACAGAAAAGGAAGGACCAGACATGAAGCTACCTGTGTGGCATGGGCCAGACCAGGGAAGGTTTTCTGGGTTTGGCTGGTTTCTGAGCATTACCAGTAGGCTAAAAGAAGGAACACCAAGTACTTTAAGCAGGGGACTGAAACTATTATATTTTGTTACATACTCTGGTAGCAGAGTGGGAGAGACAGGGAGCTGAGAATAGGAAATCCAGTTGGGCATTTTTTATATTGTTTCAGAAAGAGACTTGTGAGCTTGAAATGGGATTTGGGGAGCAGACAGACTGTAACATTATTCAGCAGGTAAATCAGTGACTGTGAGGTGGATTACATGTGTGGGAGGTTAATGGAGAAGGAAATCTCGTGTCTGCCAATGAGGCAGCCAAGCTGAAGGATTATAGTAAGTGTGGATCTGGTGCACTTGAGTAGGTATCTGGATGGAAATGTATCATAGATGGGTAGGGAAAGTCAAAAGTCTGGGCTAGAGATAAGAATGCATGGAGGCCTTGGTAGATAGGTGAGTCCTGAGACCATATGAGATCAGGCAAGGGAAATATGGAGATAAATGGGACATGCCGACATTTAAAAGGTATTGGTAATTATGGAAAGAGCCCTAGAGAAGAGATTCAAGATGTTATAGCATAAAAGACAACTAAGTATTCCCAACGAATGAGCAATGGTAAATACAGGAGAGCTCCTCCTGTGAGAACGCCACATACTCATTTGACAACGGAAAGGTCACTGTTAATGAGGGATGAGAACCAGACTGGAGCTGGACAGGAAGTGAGGCAGTAAATGGAGAGGAAATGTACACAGCTCAGAAAATCTGGATGTGAACACAAGGAGGGAGACCCACAGCTGGTGTTATTAAGGGAGGCACTTTTATGTTTTCTTTTTTTTTCAAAGAAGAGGAGAAACAGGAACATGTTTGTTTATTGGCTGAGTAGAAAGGGAAAGGCTGAAGGTTAGGAGTTGGTTTTCCCCAGGCTCAGAAATCTGGTAGAAATCTTCAGGTAACTTATGAAGACCTAATCAGAAGTAAACTTTTAGCCAATTCATCAGGAAAGCTTATAAGCACAAGAGCTAATTCATTTTAATAACAACTACAGAATGATCTCCCTAGTTAAGTAAAAGATATAACAGCTCAGTAGCCAATTACAAACTTAAAATTTTAAGAACAGCGGGTCAGGATAATAACTCTTAAACTGAATTGTTTCCAACCAAAGAATGATGCTTTTCTCTGGGATAACATAAATCAATATAAACCAAAACTGTACTTTTTTGCAGAGATTATGCTGTAAGTTGGTAGAAAAATCAACTGGCAGGCTACACTACTCACTGAGAGAGCAAGGTTAGCTCTGAAAAGTGGTAAAAGCCTCAGGTCCCTTGTGAATATACCAATGAAGTCACCAAAAGTCCTGTATACCAGTGAGGTGAGGGGTCAGTCAGCCCATGTGACAGTATGCAGGCAAATTCCTGATTTTCCTAAGAATTCATTTTCATGTTAATTTAAGAAGTTTTTGGTGAGGTTGATAACTCAAATGATTTTAAATTCCTAAGAACCTATTTCTCTTTGCTGAAATAACTTAAATATTTTAATAAACTTTAATGGAATGAAGAACTGTGAACCAAATACAGTTGTCTCTGGGGAAGAGAATAATTAGAGAAATTTCTGAATAAAAAATTAAAATGACGTGGGAAGAATCTGAATACATGGGAGAGGCTACTGGTTTAACTGGCTACAGACTGATGTGGCTGGCCTCTTTAAAAAATAAAATGTAGATCTTAAAACACTCAAAAACAAACAAAAATTTAAAAATATATTTAAAGGCTTGAACACTTGGGCCTGTATCAGTAAAAGGGATGTTTGTAGCAAGCTAAGGAAACCAAGAAATTTTTTATCTAAATTATTCCTTCCCTTATCCATTTTAGTCGTCAAATGGATGGAGGGAAGGAACAGGAACAAGGTTTAGGACATCAAACCGTTGGCAACTGTACTCAAGCACTTTTTAATCAGCTGGTACTTGTCAGCTATGTTTGGACCCTTCCAAGTGGCTGAGCTCCTTGTGCAGGCCTGCCTATCAGCACTTCCCACTGCCTGATCCCTTTGAAGTTCGCACCCCTCCTCACTGCTGCCTGGTCCCTTCCCTTCACTCACTGAACACTTTGGCACCTGATTTAGTTTTCCTCTCCACTACAACTTCTGCCATCTTCCTGGAGGATTTATTGTCTACCCATACAACCCACTTGTCCTTTCAGGTTTCTTGGTCTTGTCTTGTCTTGTCTTGTCTCCAATGGCCTTTCCTTCATTTGGCCACTGCAAAGTCACACCTTGGATTGTACTACACCATGAACTTGCTCCTCTCAAATCATTAAATCCAGGCATCCATGGTGTCACAACTAGTGTTTCTTGTCCTAAACTTGCCTGTTCAGCTCCCAGCAGATCAGAGCTGTCATTAGACTATCCACTGGACTCGAGCTCGCAATGCTTTCTTTGTGTTGCCTTCACACCCTCACCTATCCAGTTTAGATACTGTGGGACCATTACTTCAACAACTCAATTATTTCAATCACTATTCAATTATTGTCTCTTTTTCTTTTAAACTTATCTAGCAAAACTCCAAGTGTCTCCATTTTCTCTGTGTCTGTACCCAAGCATCACAGTGCTACTAGGAAGGGAAAGAAAAAAAATCAGAGCAGGCAAATTTTCACTGTAAGTTCTCACTCACCAGAGTTGGGTCCTCCACATTATTCTACAATCCTATTATACCTCCGGGTCACTTTATTCACCACAGTAACTGTTTTGAAATTGCAGTTTTAAAAACTATCCCTCTGGTCTCTGACTTGACAAAATCTGCATATACACCTAGCCTCTCTTCCTTCTAAAATAAAAACACCCCCTTCCATTTAAGAGCCAATCCCTCCACCAGTGCCTCGGACCCCATCCTCTTCTACCTTCTGTGGAACCCAATACTTTCACTGTTCCCTTCTGGCTCTTATATCTTTAACTTCTCCCTCTTTCCTGGATCCTTTTTAAAGATAAAGCAATAGCTGAAAAAAGGAAAGCAAAACATGCTACTGCCTCATTCTCTCCTTTTCATGTCCCAAATTCAGAGTTGTGTAGTGTAGCTTCTTTCTGACATCTGCCTCCTCTACTATCTGTAATGAAATCTCTAAGCCTCCAATTATTTCCAGGAGGTTAAACCCAATATATGCTTTTGATTTCTCACTCTACTTGATCTCTTAGCAGTATTAAACACCTGTGCAGGAAAACTCTCTTCCCTTTGCTTTCATGACTTTATTCCTCCCGATTTTCTTCTACCTCTTTAGCTACTGCTTGTCAATCTCCTTTGCCTGCTCACCTTTTCCCACCTAACTTTCAGAGATCCTATGGTTTTGCCCTTTCTTTACTCTAAAGCAGAACTTGGCACATTTTCTTCTTTAAATAGTCATATAGTAAATTATTTTTAGGCTTTGCAAGCTGTAAGGTCCCTGTTAAACTAAACGCTGTCACTGTAGCATGAAAGCATACACAGATAATAATTAAACTATGAGCAAAGTTGTGTTCCAATAAAACTTTATTTATAAAAATAGATGAAGGACTAGGTCTGACCTGTGGTTTGCCAGGCCATGCTCTACACTCTCCTTAGAGAAGTACTTTTTCCTGTGCTTCCAAGGGCCATCTATACATCAAATTCTTATCATGAGACCCTTCTGCCCCCAAATCTATATACCCAGCTACCTAATATACACATTTAAGTATCTCAAAGACGTCTCAAGTCTTTATACAGGAATTGTGCTTTCTCCCCAAAACTGGTCTCCTTCCAGTGTTCTTAGTTAAGAGGCACTGCTATTCATAAAGTTGCACAAAGCAGAAAACAGGAGTCATCTTTGACACCTCTCCCTCTCACTCTGTAATTCTTTGAACTGAAGGAAGACCAAAAAAAGGCAAGTCTAGAAATATGCCATTATTGGAAGCACACAGTCAAATTTAACGTTTCACTAATAGAGCTAAACTTTATTTCCATGTTTATTAAATGTTTATCTTTGATGTCGAATACATATTAGAATTGATTTAACATACAACTTTGGAGAAAAGTGGACATTCTCCACTGAATGGGTTAAAAAGGAATGTAAAACTACAAAATACTTGTTTAAATGTTGAATTCTAAATTATGGCAAACAGAACAATAAATACCTTGCCATTTTTCTCTTTCTAGTTTTCCAAATTATAAAATATTTTTCATAACAATTTATTTCAAGAAAGGAAATAAGGGATAATCACTAAAACCATTTTACTTTAAGTATAGAGTACAAATAAAGAGTCTTAACACAGAACTCCTATCTCCTATTTAAAATACAAATACTTCATGATGTTACGAATTGAGGAGGATTAACTGATGTTAGCTGCAAATCTAAAGATTTAAGCAAACCCACATGCCATTTGCTTTTGCCTGGTATAGTTAGGCTGATTTAAGGGTGACATGGCAGAGTTCTATCTGATTATCTATGTTAACCACTGCTACTCAGAATGGTGATGGGCTAATACTAAGTGCTTAGGATGGAAATTCAGGATTAATCAGTTACAAGTGGCTAAGAGCTAACAGAATTAATCATTCTGCCCTGCCATCTATGGCCATGTCCAAATGTACAGATTTTAGCATTCACTGAAAATTTTAAAATAAAACTCCTCTAGATACTCTGAAACTGCTGAAATTCACAGTACAAAATAATACTGTCTGTAGTATAATTCCAGTGTTTGAACAAAATCAAACTTATGGGTGGTCATCACAGGTATTATTGGTAATAAATGTATTTTCTTTTAATTTACTATAAGCCCCTTAGCACATTTTGTGAAGATGTGTTCTTTTTAATGCTACTAATTGTTACTTGGATACATTTTAAAAATCAGCTTAAAATTATTTTTTACCAGAAATTACAGGACGAAAACTTGTACTGAAAGAGAATAACGCTTACTATTCACATTAAACAAGTGTTTAGAATCATCTGCAAAAAAAATTACTTTCTCGTGTAACTGTTCAGGTCAGATGACTTATGGCTTTTCAATTTATAAAATTTCACATTTAATATGTTAAAGCTTTTCTAAATCGGTCTTCCAACCAGATTCTTTGATGAGAAAAGAAAGGACAAAAGAGAGACGAACTCTGTATCAACTTAGCCTCCTCTCTTCCCTGAAAACCATTATTTCTCATAAAATTCAAGGCACACTCCTGAAGAGCCAGATAATAAACATTTCAGGCTTTCTGGACCATGTGGTCACTACTGCAACTATTCCTGCTACTGCCTAAGAAAGCTGCCACGGACAAGATTTTACCAAAAAAAAAGAAAGAAAGAAAAAAAAAAAGCAAAAGCAAAAACAAAGCGCAGTCCAAATTGGCCTGTGGGCCATAGATGTCCAACCCCCTGCCTTACAAGAATAGACCTATATGTAAAGGAATCAATTATAAACCCCAAAAGACAAACAAATGGTCTCCTGTCAGATGTGCTGACTGACTCAGAATCTAGCAGTTAACACTCTAGAACATTGTGAGGTTGAACACTTTGAAATTAGCCAACTTTCTGCTTCTGGTTAAGATTCTTCTATTCAAACATGTCATCATGCTTTTTCATTGGGGATCATTCATCTTCATTTAAAAACTTAATGAAATCCTATTTATTAAGGGATTTAGTTTAAAATTAATAAATGATGTCCATACAATTTAATGTTCAATTTAATTTTTTAAAAAACTTAATGAAAAATATAACAGAATCAAAAAATTTAAAATAATAAGTACACTGACTACCCATTCCAGTATTAAGTCATATTAACCATAGAATAGGAAAAATAAATTCAGACGTGTAATTACTTTAAAATACACTACTTCCATTTTTGTCAGTATTTTACATTTATGTATATATTCTATAGTGGAAGCAAAAATTCTTTCTAAAAACATTATCTCCTTAAAATCTTGAGGTGCATATTATAGCCACAGGCAATATCTGACATATAAAACTGCAGTACAGGCCTTTCAGATTTGGCATTTCACTGGTACAATACAATGACCAACGTATATAATCACTGTACAGTGCCTAGACATTCCAGTAAGAACCATTATTTTCTTTAATGTAGAATGATTAATACATATTCTACAAGGGGCAGTGAAATTAGTAATTCTATAGGGTATGTCCCAACATAATTTTCAAATTGTACATAACACAAACAACTTTGTTAAGGCCATGTTTTATTTGCTGATTAATGGACAAAAGGCAATGTAAATTATTTTCAAGTATTTTCTTGAAAGTCTGTGCTCATAAAAATCATGAAAAGTTGGAAAGTGTTAAATCACTGAAACTTTAAATATATCGTACACAATCTTGTTTGTACAAAAATACAAGTTAAATATAAACATAAAGCAATCATAATTTTATGCAAATCTGTTTTATGTGATCTTTAGTTATATATAAAAGTTTCTCAGTTCTGTTATTTGAGAAAAGATCAATACCAGATTAAATTACTATCTATTGGCAAAGGGCCTAAAAAGCTTACTTGAGCATTGATCTTTTACATGGTCAAGTGTATTTCCTAATTTGAGATCACCTAAACACTGGAAAAAAAGAAAAAAATTAAAGGGCAGTATGTCCATAAACCAACAAATAATTTGGCTGTAATGTATCATAAAATAAAGAAACCCCACACATCTGTACAATGTGTTATGTATCACACATTCTCACACACAGGCAAGAACACTCACGCAGTCAGAAAACAAAGCCTAATGAGGTGCTGCTTCCAGTTCAATATTCAGCTTTGCATTTTTTCTTACTTCATCAAATGAATAGCTTTTTGTCACCTTCCCATTCTTGAAGACAGTATGGAGAAGATCCTGCACAAATATAACAATACTAAAATTTAATGATTAGACTATCAAGCAAAATACTTACCGTATGCGATGCTTGATGAATGAGTAAATACAGAGTTATGCCTCAAGTTATGAAATTGTTTTATATGCAGAGAATGCTGGTGGAGCAGGCAGAGAGCAAAGCATTATCTAAAATGGTTATGTAGAAATATTTAATTTTTATGAACAGAAATGATTTAACATTACATTCTTAGGACAGTTTTCCTTAAAGAAAAAACCAAAACACCTAGATGACCCCATGTTCCCCTCCCCCCCAGGTAGAACACGAGTTGCCCAGAACCCTGGCTGTTGCTGATAATCACCACTGACAGTGCAACAAGAAAAACCTGCCAGACTTTCCCTTGTTCCTAGCCAACAGACTCAACACCAGTTAAATGCATAAGCCTGGAATTTAATAAATTTGTTAGTTACCGAGTTTTTGATTTAAAATAAGCAAACAAACAAAACCCTGAAAAAGAAGAAACCAAACCTAAACAGAAACAAAAATAATTATTGATTTCTTAACTAATGCACAGTGACTGATTTAAAGAGACACTGTATATATCCAAAAGTCACTGATATATGTAATCCATTTGATCCCTGCAAGGGCAGCAAAGATATATTAGCAAAGACAATTTAAGAAATTAGGACTAAATTCCCTTTTGGGTCTGTTAAAGCCACTACTGTCTCACTGAAGAATTATCTGCTTCTAACTTCCCCTTGAAAAAAACATAATCTACCATGCTTAAGTTTTCTATGTAGTCTGAATATTGTGAAACATATGATATTACATATCATTGTTTTTTAAATCGCACTGCTCTAGCCATAGCATTTTCTTTCATAAAGTTAAATATAACCTGTCAAAATGCTTAGATACTGCCTTAAATATTCTGGAATATCATTCATATATGCTTAATATCAATGCCTTTTTTAAATTAATAGTTATGATTATGCCTAAAGTAATTCAGGATAGTCCTGGTAGCTACAATTAAGTGAAAGCTACTCAAAGAACTGCATAAACAGGCTCTATAAAGGGATCTAATTCTAAAATTTGTTTATAAACTTTTTTTCATTAAAGTTAACAAAAATGTTACTTTGCTAATTCTGGTTCAAAATCTTAAAATATAATAAAAGTAACAAGTAGAATATTTGAAATGGTATAACAAATCTAAAGTTATAAGTTAATGTGTTTATGTTTAATGTAAATTTTCTCTTGTGAATATATTCATGAGTAGTTTCCCTCTAAAATTGAGTAGTTTTTTAATTCAGAGGCTTCAAAAATAGAAATTTTGTAACTTTTGAGTTCACAAATATAAACATACTTGTATATGTTAAAGACCATTAGATCATGTGGGCTACTTTAGCATACTATAAATTTTTCCAATTTGGTTGACTTGAATCCGAAAACAGTTAAGTCTAGGTTTCACATTTTATTCCTTATGTAATCACATAGTTTTCACCTTTTACACTAATAAGGTAACATAATTTGCCTTTTTATCCCATAGAGTTGCTGTGACAATCAAATGAGACTAAAGAAAACCATCTAGACTGGATTCTGTTGTTTTTAAAAAATGAAGTTAACTTTAACAACATTTGAGAATTTGGAGAGCCTTTCTTTTAACTATTAAAATTACCAAAGCTTATAGTAATATAGATAGCTATGGGAAGTGTAAGAGCATCCTTTAAGTGTTTGTAATATTCCTCTTTGGAAAAAGTTCACTACTAATTGGCAAAAAAAAAAAATTCTCTGCTAATGGGCAAAAAATGGAAGATCAAATACAACAGCTTGCTGAAACTTATAGTCACTACTCTGCTGGTCACTATTTGGAAAAACTTTTACTTTTTTTGAATGTTACAAAATATTTCACCCAATGTATAAATAAGTCTCACATTTATGATCTAACCATTTTTTGTTTTTCATCCTAATTGGGTAGGCTAAGTCAGCTATTGTATAATTTATAAAAAACTACTTTGTCCTCCAAAAAAATTGTTCTGAAAATAATTTAAAACTAAAATACAACATAAAATCCTCCTTTTTAAACTTGGAGAGCCAAGCTATTACTGTTAAAACAAAACAAAACAAAACTTCATTAGCATAGATACATACATGACCATATTCCTCAAGGTCTCCTTTTCCTTCCTCTAGTGTAACAAAATTCCCTGCTGGTGTCCTATGTAAAGATAATCGGCCCTTTTTGGACCTTTTGTTGGGATCAGCAACTGGGTCCTTGAAGACATTAATCTGAAATCCAAATTCAGAAAAAGAAGACTAATCGTAAGAAATGGTCACTTAACTCTATTTTAAAAAGCCATACACTTAATTTATGTATAAATTCTAAGGCATTTTATAGGTATAATGAAACCAATCCACATCAAACTTTTAGAAACATAATTCTAGCATGTTTTGGAGGACAGAGTGAGTCCTCTGCTAGGAAAAAAACAAAATCTAAATCTTGGCTATCCCTTCTTACCACTGCAGAACACCAAATCCTCCTTTGTAGGAAGTCACTGAGGTTAACATTAATCCTTAAGGTATCTTCTTTTACATTACAAGTTGTCTTTAAACTGATCTAGGCATAGCACAGGCATGCTAGAAAAACAATTCCAGGTCAACTCAATTATATAATCTGTGGCTCCAGAAGTAGGATTTTACTATTTAATATGGCTTTCCTATTTAATAACCTTTCCATTTTGTTACTTTTTATTCTATTACCTTGTTACTATTAGAAGCAAAAAAGACCTAGAGAACCTAAGAGCAGAATGCTTGCTTCACAATCAGAAAGGCAGGGGGCAAAACATAGTAAGAAGCAACTAGTGACGGCTTTGAAAGAAGCAGATGGGTCAATCCCAGTAATCTCCAAAGAAAGGTGGAGGTGAACAAAGCAGGGTATTGAACCCTGTGTTCTTAGGCGAGGATTTCTCTCCTCAACCCTCTGACCCATGGACTCTTAAGCAGGGGTGTCCAACCTTTTGGCGTCTGTGGGCCACACTAGAAGAAGAGTTGTCTTAGGCCACATATTAAAAACATATACACTAAACTGATGAGCAAAAAAAAAAAAAAGGTTTTAAGTAAATTTACAATTATGTGCTGGGCTGCATTCATAGCCATCCTGAGCCACATGCTGCCCAAGAGCCGTGGGTTGGACACTGGACTGTATGAAGAGCTAAGGGGAATACCGTTCAGCTGCCTAGCAGCTTGGGTTCCCCTATTCTAAGGCTATGAGCACATGATTCTGGTAACAGAACTCCAACCTCACACTCCACCTTTCTAGGTTAGCTGATGTTCCTAGTCAAGTAGGGTCAATTTTTTATTCAAAGTTCTATACTGTAGGGAGCAGTGGAAAATGATTGACCTGCACTGTCTCTGAATCTCTCATCTCATTTTTCCTAGTCTCCTTTATTGTCTTAAGCCATGCTATATTTATTACCTAGTGTCTCTTTTCTTTCCTTTTTTATGAGCTACAGTGAGTGATACCTGACAATATATTAATATCTCAGGACCTTTTATTCTTTATAACTGCATTCTACATAGACACATAAAGAAGGTGCTAACATATTAGTAAAGGTTACAGGACATACCCCAAGGCCATTGGTTATAACGTAACTACATTTGAAGGAACAATTCAAGAGGTCTCTTGTTAATTTCTGTAGCAAAGCTCCACCAGAACCGAAAGAAACATTTTCAATACTCCATTTTTTTTGTTTCATGCCTTCTACAATCTAGAAGATTAAAAAAATAAAACAAATGCTGAATTATTTGGAAGAGAAAAACAACAACAAAAACACTAAGTAATTTGGAAGAAAAAGAAGGTAATTTGGAAGAAAAAGAAGGTAATTTGGAAGAAAAAGATAATATGGGCCCATATGCATCAATAGCCCATACTGATGAATAAACCCATCCTACAGTTGTCTTACAACATAGTAAATAATAAAGTGTATACAAAATTACATCCCACATTTTCTTTTTTAAAAATCCACCTATCCCAAAAAGGGCAACCTGAAAGGGATTTTGTATTGTCGTCATACCTGTGGTTAGGATTAAGGAAGTGAAGGAAATTAGAGGGTAAGAAAAAAATTGGTTATAAGTAGCTAAGTTTACTTGAATACACTTCTCTGCCTTCTGTAGTTGTGGCCCAGATGCCAGCAGCACAAGCAATGAAACCTAGACATTTGTCCCGTATTACTGTAAGTTATCTATCACATGTCATAATACATGTGAAATGTAATGGGGCATTTAAAAAATAAACTGATATTGGTGGTAAAACAATATAAAATATTCTCTCCTACATATCTGTTCAGATGCTGTCAGAGTCATTTTACTCTGGCTGGAACTCCAGTGCCATAAACACAATTATGACTAGACTGGGCATTAACATTTATCATTGGATCATTTTTGGCAGAAATATTATCTACAAGCCAGCTAGAGAGACCTGTATGAACATATAGTTCTGACAACTAGAATAGTTTTTATCAAGGGACACATAATTTAAGTTACACTGATTTATTAAACTACATTATTATTGTCATTCATATTTCTTTTTTCTAAGTAGGACTTATTTACCCTGCATCTGTCTTATGTATCATATCTTGAATCACTTTTAAGGTAGAAGGCCACGCCCTGGCTGGTGTAGCTCAGTTGCCTGAGCACCAACCTATGAGCCAAAGGGTCTCCAGTTTGATTCCCAGTCAGGGCTCATGCCTGGGTTGGGGGCCAGGTCTCCAGTAGGGGGGCTGAGAGAGGCAACCATGCATTGATGTTTCTCTACCTCTCTTTCTCCCTCCCTTCCCCTCTCTAAAAAGAAATTAAGTAAAATCTTTTAAAAAAAGGGCAGAAGGTTTCAAGTGAAATTTAGTAATTGTTCCTTAATTTCATGAGAATAGTAAAAAGGAAGTACTGGAAAGTCTAGTTCCTTTTTATTGAAACAGAATTTTCAGAAATAATTGAAAATCATAAGCAGATTTAATTTTATGCAAATCATTAATATAAATTCACTATATTCTCCTCAAATAGTAAGAGTCTTAACCTGATGTATCTACTATTTTACAACAATGAAAAATAAAAGTATTTTAACAATCCCACATTAAAAAAGGCAAGTTTCTTCCTAAATCCCATCTAATTCTACTATATGTGATGAATCAAGATGAAAACATAAACAATTTAATTTAAAGTGATTCCTTAGGCTATATATATATATATAAACTCAGTCTCATGTCATTATTATTAAACCTGAATTCAAAAGTATTCAAAGGTCCTGGATTCAGATTTATTTTTTATTGATATAACCGTGAACACAGTATAACTAAAACAATAAAAATCTTATAAACAATACAAAATTAAGACGTTTCAAAACAGTGAATTTCAATATGGAAGAAATGTAAAGAATAGAAAACAAATATGGAGGAAAAGAAAGGGAAACAATTGGAGGGTAAGGTGGTGAGGTTAAAACAAACAAACAAACAAACAAAAAACAAACAGAAAATAAGTTTTGGACCTGTCATGATTTTAGATATGCCTCAGAAGCATAAGAATGAGGAAATTACAGAGTAATCACTTAATGTCATATCTATGCACTCCTGGCCTAGTTTCTTAAAGATATTCTTCTAATATAGCTGTACCAAAAGTTATACAATTCAGACAATTTAAAGTTAAAGTTTAAGTGAACTGTTCTGTTAAGAGTACAGGAAATTACAGAATCTGGGAGAAAATTATTACTTAAAAATATTTACACATACCATCAAAAGGAAATCTGATTAGAAATAAATTGACAAAATTTAACTATTAGACACTACTCTTCATTTTCCTATTTATGCCCAGGGTATCTAACTGAAATGAGAAGAACCATATTATGCCATCAGTATTTAAATAAAATGTTCTTGTGCCCCGGTTGGATATATCTCAGTTGTCAGAGAATTGTCCTAAAGACTGTGGGTTCAATCCGCAGTCAGGACACATACAAGAAACACCCAATGAATACGTCAATAAGTGGAATAATAAATTGGTATCTCTGTGTGTGTCTTTCTCCCCTCCATCTCTCTAAAATCAATAAAAAATTTAAAAATATTTTTGTTATCAGATCCATACATCTCAATCATGCACTATGATCTATAATTGTTTTTACAATACATTATATTTAGATAAATTAATGTGTCCCTATTGTTAAGATTTATATAAATCTTCTATTTAGTCTATGGACCAAAGTTGTGAGGGTTAGGGGAAATTTCCTGGAAATGTAAAGAAAAGGGTTCTAGGGAAAAATAGTAGGATAGCTAAAAGGAAAGAAAAGTGTTTAAAATATGTGGGACTTCACTTGCAAAGAAATCTTCTCACCAAAATTTGAGAATTTGATATCATTTTAACGTTGTTAATGAACCACACCAATAGAGAGGTCTCCCCGATAATCAAGATGACTGAATCCCTAACCAAGACACAAACAGAAAGAGAAGACATCTGTATTTTGTCCAACACAAAAGAGATTTTGCTTCTTTTCCTAAATAAGCAGATTGATTTTGGTACACACAAGCTAGGGCTAGCTTATGTCATAAATTTCATGTGGATGTCACAGGGAAGACTGGGAATAAGCAGTCCAAGTAGTGAGGCTGACAGTCAATGAAAGAAGTCAGATGTCTGAAATTAAACAGATTTTTCATTTTGTCAAAATTAAGGCATCCAATTTAGTATATATAAAAAGCAAAAGCACTACATAAATCCTTCCTTCTGCTTCTAAAAACTTATTTTGACCCACTTCCAATATGAAGAAAGCAGGTTTCACTCTTTAGGTAAATCAACATGAGTACATTTGCATTATACAAATTATTCATTCTCTGATCATTCTGTTTAAGGTTTTACCAATGCCAATCACTATTTGTGTGCCTGTCTTAGTATTTGTCTTCTTGTTCATAGTTAAAAAAAAAGAAAAGAAAAAAAGAAAGCCAAGAGTTTCAGTTTCTAAAGGGAAGTTCAAATACCTGATTGAACATTCCAACTTAGGGCCCACCACTGGAACAAGGGAGGGCAGATATAAGTAGAGGGAAGAACTTGGAGCTAATGGTTTTCCTGAAAATGGTACAGTATCCTGCCCATGTTTCTTCATCTGAAAGAAGGATAAAGAGGGTACCTACTAAACTGCCTAAAGTGTAGAAATGGGATGCCAAGATAAGAAACCTTTGATTCAGCTGAGCTAAAAAGACAACAGAAATTACACATGCCCGCTGAGATCTCTAAAATAAGGTCTTCCTCCTCATCACTACAGACTTTTTTTCTATTTCTTCTTTCCCTTTCACAGGAAAGCCCCGAATGTTCCAACCCAAATGTCTTACAGGAGTCTGGGGAATTTCCACTTTTTTTGGGCAAAGCAGTTTGGGAGAGTTGGTGGAAGAAACCTCATTTTGGAACTCTAAATCCATATCACTACAGAAATCCTATTTCTTCTATTCAGTAGTTCTTTCTTTTAAATGACTCTTTGGAAAACACGTTATTTAAAATTTGAGTACTGATCTTACTCTAACCACACTAAATTCTGTCAAACAGAAAAATCTTCGATGACTCATATTATACAAGTGGATACCACTGGGGACTGGTATACATTAAAATGTCAATGGTTTATAAGGGCAGAGAGTTCACATTATGAAATCAGTGATATCCATAACTTTTTGGAGTATATTTTATGAAGTTATAGCTCTTCAGAAGCTTATCTGAGAATAAAAGAGGCAAAAGTTTAACATAATACACTATTTGACTAAATCTAACAATAATAGTGATGACAGTCGAGGCTTAATTTAGAAGAGCTGACCAACCATTTTATAATTTTGAAAACACACATATGAATACATGTGTTTCACATGGTTAGAGTATGTGAAGCTCCACTCCATTAAAACTGAACCTGTATGAGCAGTGTCAAGACTTTTTGTTTTAGCACTGACTAGTGTGGCTCAGCAGATTGAGTGCTAGCCTGTGAACCAAAGGGTCACTGGTTTGATTCCCAGTCAGGGCACATGCCTGGGTTGCAGGCCAGGTCCTTGGTGGGGGTGAGTGAGAGGCAACCACACAATGATGTTTCTCTCCCACCCTTCTGCTCTCTAAAAATAAACTAAAATCTTAAAAAAAAAAAAAGAAAGACTTTTTGTTTTATATACAAGGAACATTCCTTGACTGGCATTGTCTTGTTTGATAGTGATACTTCGTTAGGCTTGTCATCCAGGGTGGCCAGTGAGAACTGGGAATAGCAAATGTGGTTTGGTTGGTACTTCTATACTTTAAGTTACTATTCTTTATAAAATCTAAGCAATTAACAGAAAAGACACACACCCTTATGAAAAGAATAAATTGTGCTGAAATTATGTGTTATTTATCAAACTAATAAAAAAGGAGTTCAATTATGGTTATCTTATTGGAACACTTAATATAAACACATACCTCTTGTAAAGTATTAATATCTACTCCATCCCCTTGAATAACTCGAAGATAAGGTGGTAGCAGCTTGTAGCCCTTTGAGTTCTCAGTAACAGGGAATTTCTTACCCAAAATATCCAAAACCTGTACAGAAAAATACACACCCAACACAAAATAACTAAAAATGAAAAAAAAGTATAAAAGCTTTCCAAAGTTAAAAAAGTGACTTTGATTTACTAGACAATCTTGAGAATATAAAAAACAATTTACTCAAAAAATTTTACCCTATGTGTAAATCTTTCAAAATTTAGTCTGAATTCCTTCTGATTATGTTAGAAACAGGCATTCTATTTCTATCACATCATTTTAACAGTAAAGTGTCTCAAAACAGTATTTTTCCCTACATCTTTTAAATTACATAGATTCATTTAAAAAAAAAATCAAACCCTTTAACATTAGGAGCTTAAGATAGTAAATAAAGGTATAGAAAGCACTACTTAACAAACTCTTGATTATACTTTTGATTTGGATTTATTCTTTTTGTCCCTAATAGTTTTGTTTGGTTTAATTTTGCTAAAACAAATATAAATCGATTTGAATTACAAAGTTCAGAGAACTATGATTTGCAAGACAAAGTTGGAAATGAAGCACATATAACCCAATTTCTCTGAAGTTCTCCTCAATTAAAGATGACACACAATTTTTAAGCTAAACTGCATAATATGCAAAACATACCACTCATTCATTAACTACTAAAAGTTGTGTAGCAGCTGAAATACCCAAACATTGATTTAAAATTTCTCAGAAAGCTTAGAGATTCAAAAGACCTATCAGACAATTTTCCTCCTCAACAACACTCCCTTCTCCTAAATAGACTGATGATTCTAACAATGAGGAAA
This sequence comes from Phyllostomus hastatus, assembly GCF_019186645.2. NCBI lineage: Eukaryota > Metazoa > Chordata > Mammalia > Chiroptera > Phyllostomidae > Phyllostomus > Phyllostomus hastatus. The sequence continues at coordinate 48,203,361 of NW_025334041.1, forward strand.
TTCCATATTGATGACTTTCTTCTTCTTCTTCTTCTTCTTCTTCTTTTTTAAGATTTTATTTATTAGCCCTGGCTGGCGTAGCTCAGTGGATTGAGCGCCGGCTGCGAACCAAAGTGTCGCAGGTTTGATTCCCAGTCAGGGTACATGCCTGGGTTGCAGGCCATAACCCCCAGCAACCGCACATTGATGTTTCTCTCTCTCTCTCTATCTCCCTCCCTTCCCTCTCTGAAAATAAATAAATAAAATTAAAAAACAAACAAACAAACAAATACTTTGATAATAAGTATTCAAAATTTATTTTCAATAAATAAATTTTATTTTTTAATAAAATAAAAAACCCAAATACTTTGATAATAAGTATTCAAAATTTATTTTGAATAAATAAATTTTATTTTTTAATAAAATTTTAAAAAAACAAATACTTTGGTAATAAGTATTCAAAATTTATTTTGAATAAATAAATTTTATTTATTTATTTTCAGAGAGGGAAGGGAGGGAGATAGAGAGAGAGAGAGAAACATCAATGTGCGGTTGCTGGGGGTTATGGCCTGCAACCCAGGCATGTACCCTGACTGGGAATCAAACCTGCGACACTTTGGTTCGCAGCCGGCGCTCAATCCACTGAGCTACGCCAACCAGGGCCAGACTTTATTATTCTTAAAACTAAGTCTACATATTTTTTATTAGGTAACAGGAAAAACATGAAAACTGTTAAATTTGCTAAAACTAAATCTGTTAACATTTGAGGCTAAGATAAGACTTTAAGGCTCTGGCTGATGTGGCTCAGTGGCTTGAGTGCTGGCCTGCGACCCAAGAGGTCTCCAGGTTGATTCCAGTCAGGGCAAGTGCCTGGGTTGCCAGCCAGGTCCCCAGTTGGGGGCACATGAGAGGCAACCACACATTGCTGTGTCTCTACCTCTCTCTCTCTCTCCCTCCCTTCCCCTCTGTCTAAAAATAAAATCTTAAAAAAAAGACTTTAAGATTGGCCTATTACATAACAGGATAAGAAAAGACTTCCTTGGTTCTATATTCCCCCTTTTTTAAGTGGTAATTTATCATCCAATCATTAGCTGGGAAACTGGTAAAATGAGAAGGTGACAATGACAATGGATACTTGGCTATTTTACATGTTGTGTGACCTTGAGCAAGTTACTTTAACCTCTTTATCTAAGTCTGTGTCTTGGTCTATAAAAAGAGAATGTAATACTTATCATAGAGAGTAAATGACAGCTTAAGTACAGCACCTAATGCAATATTTTTCTAGTGATGAAGATCAAATAACCTGCTCTAATTTAGTACTTTTCAAAGAAGGCAAACCAAGTCCTGAACACTAAAAATAGACAACACTGCTAAACTGAGGACTGAAGTACCTTTAAAGAATTACTACTTGAGTGGATTGAGCGCGGGCTGTGAACCAAAGTGTCGCAGGTTCGATTCCCAGTAAGGGCACATGCCTGCGTTGCAGGTCACAGGCCCCAGCAACCGCACATTGATGTTTCCCTCTCCCCCTCCCCTCCCCTCCCCTCCCCCCTCTCCCTTCCCTCTCTAAAAATAAATAAATAAAATCTTAAAAAAAAAAGAATCACTACTTGAAGAGTAAGTATTTTCAAAATTTTTTTTTACCACATCACCTTGCACATATTTCTTTTGCACTAAGAATTTGAAAGGTATAGCAATGGCTTGTGATAAAAGAAAAATAAACAAACTATAAACTTGGTTAAGTCACAGGATTCCTTAAAATGGTAATGCTATTTATTAATTTTGAAAGTAAGCAGAAAATATCAGTAGTACTTAACTGTCTATTTGACAGTTTATATAAGTAACCCATAAGTCTGGGTACCCTTTCTGTTATTAACATGTGACCTTGGGCAAATCTATTACCCTCTCCTGGCTGCAACTCTAAAATAAGGTCCAGATAGCTCTGAAATGGCATGTGTATAAATAAAATCAAAAGTAGTGTTGATGCAGCTGGTCGACAGGCATTTTAATAATCAAGTTATGTATTAAAATTTACCTTTAATACAGTGTCAAGAGGATTTCCAGAATCGGGTCTGATTATTAGTGGTGCTTCTGTACTTCTTGATACTATTAAATGTCTTAGATCTTCACCCCATATTTTCTCACACGCATTATAAATATCATAGCTATCGCTGACCACAGATACAGGCACTGATGAAAACTGTGTTACTATATGTTCAAAAGCATCTTTTTCATGGTCTTTCCCCCAAGCTGTTATGGTACTAGAAAACAAAATGAAGATACAGATTTACTTAGGCGGACACATTACTGTTCCTGAATCATATCTCATGTTTACTATACTATACCATCAACACTTCAGAGAAAGTGAGTGATTTAGTTTAAAGAATGCACAGCAGGTTAGTCAAATAGTTGGACTAAACCACCCTTTGAATAATTTTTTTAAAGTTAATATTTATAACTTAATATTTTTCCTTTCCAATAGTTAGTTTAGCTACTAAGTCGTATTCAACTTTTTTGGGGGGTACTCCTGAACCTACTCATTTGAACTCAGTGAATTAAAAAGCACTTACTGAATGCACTCAATTCATTATACCCAGATGTTAGAAAAAATGAACACATGCTCCCATTATTTGCTAGGCAATGTAAAGCACTTAGCTCCCTCCTGTGAATTTTCAAAACCATATTCCAATAATAGCAGACATGTATTTGATCTTTTTTATCTTTCAAAATCTAAAATTTAAAGGCAACTATTTAACCTATATACAGATCCATATAGTTAACTAAATCTTTACCTATTATATCTTCTAATGGTAAGTCATTTATTTCATTTATAGATTATATACTAATTAATATATGCCCATGGAATAAGAATGTTAATATTTAGTTTGTACAAAACATAATTTAGATGGGAAATAAAGTGTGAGAGTTTCTATGAAGCAAGAATTGTTACAGTGATTTTTATAATGTCCTCAATAATGGTTCTTCTTATTGAACAGATTAATAATATGTAACTTAAGTACTTGTGGGCTTACTAATACAGAAGTAGGAAAAATAAGTTAATAATAATATAATAAAAAATAATAAAAGAATAAAGTGTTTTGCATACTCACAACTGTCAACCTACTTATGCCTACCCATGTATACAATCTTTTTATTATATACAAAATAATAAATTTGAAGATTGCCATTTCTTCATGCCAAGTAATTTTTCTTTATTCCCCAATTTTCTAGTCTTTGCCTTTACCTCATTTTCGTAAGCAATGAAAAGACAACCCATTCATTTACTGTAGAACACTATGCAGATTAAGTTTATCTCAAATAGTTTGAAGAGTCATACTAATTTATGTTTCAAACTGTTATTTCATTTCTACTTTTTTTCTGAAGGACTAGAGTAAACAACATTTTCCATGCTGCCAATGGTATGCTGGGCATAGCAGAGCATGTACCATTCAGGTTTATTTACCTAGAGACACTACTCTTGTCTGAAATGGAGAAATGGCCTATTTATACAGTGAACACTCTTCTAAACAACTAGAGGCTGCCAGTAACTACGTTGGCATCATAGGCATTACGCAAACATCTACAGGCTAAGGGGAAATTAAGACATGATGAAGAGAAGCCCTTTCTTCATATTAAGAATTGCTACTGTTGCCCTGGCCAGGTGGCTCAGTTGGTCAGAGTATTGTCTGGTACATCAAAAGGTTGTCGGTTCGATCCCTAGTTGGGGGGCATACAGGAGGCAACCAATTGATGCTTCTCTCTCACAGTGATGTGTGTGTGTCCCCCTCTCTAAAATCAATAAAAAATATATTCTAATGTGAGGATTAAAAAAACAAAGAATTGCTACTGTCCTCTTTATCAGGGACACAATCTAGACTTGCAATACTGCAGAGCTTTGTAACTGATTAAAAAATATCCTACAGTTAGAAGTTATTGCTTATGCAGTTATGTTTTACTAGCATTGTATCAATAGTCATCTAACTCAGCTATTTGTGTTTATCATGTCTAGCAAATTTAACTGTTCATTTTCAGCCTTTATTTTATGTTTTCTCTGTGGCATTTCAACTTTCCTGAAGCTTTCTCTCCAATGACTTCAATAACACCTCCTACGTTTTGATTTTTTCCTACTTCTACAGCTCCTTTTCAGTCTCCAACAGATCTTATGCTCTCTCCTTTCTTCATTCTGACCAAAGGTTCTGATCTGGGCACTTGTCTCCCTTTATACACCTCTGTGAATGGAAAAACACTATACGCTTTTAAAAATACTGTGTGATGAGGGTTTCCAAAATGTGTACTCTAGCACAGGTTTTGCTTCTGTACTTCAGATGTACTTTGTTAGGTAGGAAGATGAGTATCTTCATCTCATTATCCCAGTCATTTCCTAAAGCACCCTGCACATAATCCAAATGTTTTATCTATTCTTCTAGTATAGTATTTGGTCTATGAAGATCATAAATATTTACTCAATGAACTCTACTTATGCTAATATTCCAGTGTGCGGTACATAATTAGATACCTTTCCCAAGTTTGAGGGAAAAGTTATGCAACTGAATATTTCTAAACCCAGATTAACATATTTCTTAAGAAAATATCTATAATAATGGCAGTGCTATAAATTTTAGAGTTCACTTATTTAAAAGTTATTTTAGATATCAGCTCATTTATGCCAGCTGATGTTAAAGATGTAAAATTTTTGCTCCTCCTTTTGTTTGGCTGGATGGAGGAACTGAAAAACAGAGAGATAAGTGATTTGCCCAAGGCCACCCATATGTCAGCTGTGAAGTTCTATTCACTATACTGTTGTTTAAAAGACTTTTATATTTAAGGTCATTTGAAATACTCTTAATTTATATTAAGGAGTTGAACACTTACAAATGTAGTAAATACTATGTGACTGTATAAGTAAAATGGATTTTCACCATGTTAAGATGAAAGCCCTAAAGATGACACTGACACTATCTTTTTATTCTCAGATTTATAGTACTATACACATGTTATTACTATGAAATAAAACCATTAGTCAAGCGTCTAATACACAGATACTATAGTAAGTGTTAAAAAAGTATATACATCTAAGTCTGAAATAAAAATACTGTTAACACTAAAACCATTATCTGTTCATAAATTTTCCCAGTTTCACTAGTCTTAAATGTGGCATTCAATAAGGCCCTAATATGGCAATTCTCATAAATGTTAGCTGAATCTACTCTCTACTGAGTCCTAATTCAAATCATCAAGTTCAAGGAACTTCATCCCCTAAGCCAGTGCTCATGTTTATCTGCTTCTTTTCATTCATTTTGGCCAGTTGGTTTTGAACCTTGTCACCTCTCATAACTGCTGCAATAGATTCCTATAAGGCCTCCTACCTTCTCGTTTCTCTTTTCCAATTCAGAAGAGACCCTACTATCAAAATAACGTTCCTAAAATATTTCTCTAACATCACTTCTTTGCTCAAACATTTCAATGCTCACTTCCATTTGAAAATGGAATTAGAATAACCTAGCATAAATTTGAGTCTTCACTAACCTGTCTTCCCAGTTTACCTTATGTTCCCTACAGTCTTTATGTGTTATCCCTGATTCCCTAAACACATTCAGTCTCCTCTTTCTTTCTGGCTCTTTCAGGACAATGTGTGATGCATGGTAGGCATGCAGTAAATTCTCATTTAGAGAATGCGTCATCCCCGTGACTGCCATTAGATTTTACCATTCCTTCACTAAGTCGATTTCACATCCTACCTCCATAAATCCTTTCTTGATTCTGTCATTGGAATGCAATCCTTCCTTCCTTTCCTTCCCTTGCACCACTAGAGCGCTTTAATTGTACTCCCTTAAAAGTACTTTATCAACAAAGAAGAACATCACTACTGTACTATTTTATCCTGAAGAGAGTCAAATTTCTATCCCTTGTAGTGCTCAATAGATTAACTTGAATAAATGCTTAGCTTTTGCATCATATAAAACAGGTGCTTAATAAATATAAATTACTTTTTATAAAAAGCTCAAGCTTTATTCTAAGCTCACTACTGGTTTTGGCACCCTGCAATATTCTACTGTAAGTAAGACTTAATAAACCTCCCAGAGAGTAAATAAATTTTGTTACAAGAACCAGAAACAAAGTTTGACATGATTGTTTTAGCTTTTAATTTTTTTTCTATTACCATTTATTCCACCACACCCACTTCTACTCCCCACCCCCATCCCAGCATATCTTTTCAAAACAAATTAACTCTAGGATCAGACCAGCTGCTGCTTAGATTACAACTGCCTCCTAGTTCACCTTGAGATAATTTAGTGAGATTAGATAAGGAAGCAAAAGGAGAATCTGAACTTTCTTCTTTTCATTGAAAGGGTTTACTTGCTCATCTACAATTCAGGGTACTGAGTCCAGATGACAATTCCGAAGGCAAAGACAGGTGAGGTCATGTAGAAGAGCAGGGAAAGGGAAAAAAGTGATTAGGTGTGAGTGGTTCTAGACTTAATTTAACAGATACAATATATCTGCACATGGCCATAGAGCAGCTGAAAAAGTCCTTTAAAGAAAAACCTATAAGGGCAATATACCAGTTAAAAAGAAAAGCTTTTAAACTGTTTCCATTAGATAGTTACAAGTTCTCTACCTCCCAGATACTAATCTTTACACAAAGTATAAGTAATAAATTTGTATTGCTTAAGGTCATGAAGAATTACTAGAGAACACAGCTCTATATTTAAGCAAAATTATAACTGAATTACAAATAAACAAAGGAAAAAACTTATTAATTATAAAAAACAAATATTTAGATGGCAAGAGAATGAAAACAGAATTTTACCTGTGTTCTGCTGCGGGAACAGAGTAGCCTGGAACAGGATCTTTTGTTCCATAGTATTTTTTAATTAAAGCAATTCCTGCTACTGTATCTGTTCCTTTGAAGTTAACCAAATGAGCAGACGCTCCTATGCCAGCAGTCTGGAAAATAAACCCAAAACCAAATCCAAAAGAAGAAAAAAAAAAAAAAAGACCCATACTTGGGTATAGACCATATAGCTCCCAAAGAATTACTGTCTTCTGCTATTCTTAGAGAGATATTTAACTATTATCAGAGAAAACAGTTCCTATGACAAAGATCCAGTTTTCTTACGTATTTAAGAATTCAACTGTTACCTCCTCAAAGAGAATGGTTTAACAGAGACCCACTCCCATTTCCCATCACCCTCTTTTCCCTTACTCTGCCTAATGCTTCTCTGTAGCATTATCTGACATCTGCCATATTATGTTTGTCTGTCAGTCTATCTACCCACTCATCTGATATATAAAGGATAGAAACATTTGTTGAAGACTATATTCCATGAACTTTAAACAGAGGCTAACACACAGTAGGTACTTTATCTGTTCACTAAATTTCTAGAATTTCAAAATGTGGCCTATGCAGACCAACATCAATCCCATAACTTCCCAGGAAGTTTATAATTGTAACCTACTGACAATCTACATTTTATTCAATGAGGTTTTCTTCAGTTCCTTACCTCTTGGGAAGAGACTCCTCTGTAGCCAAAATCATGCAACTTGTATTCCAGACCATCTAAGTTACCAGATGTTTCTAACAAATATTTGGCCAGTATTTTCTTCTGCTCTCTAGAATTTGTGGCCACAGTGATTGGATACCAGGACTGAACAAGAATGGTCTGTAGTAATAAAATTAACCACAAATATTAATACATAAAATACTGGGTTCTTTCTGAGGAGAATCCTAGCTTTCCCTGGAGATATGTTCTGAACTTCCACACTACTGGAAACACCATTTAGACATTTCAACTGTACAACAGGATATCATCGCATGCATTCCAGATACAGTGCATAGCTTGGCTCTCAAATCAGCAACATAAAGGAAAAGCACGCCAGGTCCTTAATAGTTGAGAACATCACATTTCTATCCAAATCTCCAAAGATGGAAATAATAGTTGGAAAGACTATCTGTGATGCAGGACTAACTTTTGAAAGTATCTTCACTCTGTCATGGACTAATAGTTTTTTTTAAATACATACACACTTGGATGGTGAGGCAACTACCATAAAAGTTTCTAAATGCTTATTCTTGATTTCTGTGTTTAATGTGAAGCTGTATCAAATAGTTCATGGACCAGCACTGGTCCATGGTCTACACCTTGAACAGTATAGTATGGGTCTAAAGTTATCCTTTTACTCCTCTAGATAGACTTGGATCTAATACGACTATTGGTAGGTTATATACTTGAATGCTTTTGCTTAGCACTAGAGAATTCTATCCACTGAGTTATGCTTTATGTCCATAGTTTTTATCAAAAGTCACTTTAAGAAGGCAGCATGAAACATTTCTGCATATGTTATAAAACTGCAAGGCCACTGTTTATATTATACTTAGTACCTATTATGTAAGTTCTCAAATGAGGACAACATGAAAGAATCACTAAGTTCCTTCTTTCTGATAAGAACTGTACCTTGGTTTTCTATTTCACCTTTGCTGTCAGGAAACCCAAAGTAAGTCTGATGCTTAATCATGGCAAATATATTAATTATTATGGCTTGGGAATTCATACCTTCTCCATAATAGGACCATAATTTTCTATATTTATTTTATAAACCAGATAGTCTATTATTAGAAGTGGTCTCAAATTTATTTCAGAAAGACCTAAGATAACAACGTTTGACTGCAATCAATAATCTATTTAATGTACCAATTAGGTTTTACAAAACTAGTTTTTACTGAATACCAATTAAGTGATCAATAAATAAAATAAGTAAAAACAAAAGATTATTTAACCTTGGATTTTCCGACTCGATCACCTAAAAAGAAAAAACATAAACTGTAGCATTAGACTCCTATGATGACTGATTAAATATGGCCCCAAATCTTTGCAGCTCTTCTCATCAAAAGATGGAACCTATTTCTTCATCCCTTGATTCTGGGCTGTACTTATGATTTGCTTTTAACCAACAGAATGTGGCAGAAGTCATCTTGTATGACTTTCAAAGCTACTGTTTCAAAAGGTTTTGCAGGTCTCAGTCTCCTGGATCCTTGAGACTACAATGCTGTGAAGAAGCTAAGTTACTGAGAGAGGCCCAACAGTTCCTGCTGTCTCAGAGAGGCCCCAGACATGGAGGGAGGCCATTCTAGACTGCCCTGTCCTAGCTGGATCCTCAGCTGCATGCAGACACCAAAGTCCAAGCAAGAGCAGCAGAGAAGCATCTAGTCAACACAGAATCATGAGAAATAACAGCTATTTTATTTTGGGATCATTTGTTAAATAACAACAGAAAACTAAAGCAACTACTAACTTAAACTCTATAACCAATTACCTTCAATCTCTAACCATTCTGAAATTACTCTTCTGATTCCACTGTCATTGCCCATGATTACCTACCTCTAATCTTTGACTTCCTCTTCACTTCCTTTAGGATGATAACCACTGATTATCATCCTAAAGAGAATGTTTTATTCAGGTCCTGCTATTCCTTAAAATCATTTAATGACTATTATCCATAGAGGAAAAAGTCAATTCATACAGAAATTCGAGGCTCCCTATAATCTTGTCTTGTTTACCATCTAGAGGTTGATTTCCTACTATATCTCCCACTTTAATGCTGCAGTTCCCTTTGGGCTATTTGCTACTCTAAAAATGGTTTTTAAAAATATTCTAAGAATATTGCTCAGCTATTCCTCTTCTTTATTAAAATTTATTTACTGGGTTGGCCAACAAGTTCATTTGTTTTTTGCTGGCTGCAGTTGTGCTTAGTTGTCTTTAACTTCGTTCAAAACAATTTTGTTAGATTGTCTTGTGAAAGCTGTCGTATCAGCATTAAAAAATATCTTATCAAAATGGGTGAATTTTTGTGTAGGCATTTTAAAAACTGAAAATGAAAGAAAATATACAACACTGTCAGTATACTATACTTTATTATTTCAAGAAAGGTATAAATGCAACTGAAATGCAAAAAGATTTGTGTAGTGTATGCACAAGGTGCTGTGATCAATCAAACATGTCAAAAATGGTTTGCACAGTTTGTTGGTACTACTGACATATTGGTCAAATACTTTTTTCCTGTGGGGTTGTCTTATGCATTGGAAGATGTTTAGCAGTACCCTTGGCCTCTACACATTAGAAGCCAGACAGTGGGAGTTAGCTGACATACTCAAAATATCTAAATCAATAAAGTTATTGGTGAAAATGAAAAATGTGTCTTTTATTTTATGGAAAAAAATGTAACAGACCAATATGTTTTCCAGTTCAGATTCCTTAGAATTACTTATTTTTCCTCTACCAATTTATCATTCTTACTTATGTTAGTGGTTAGTTAAGAGTAAATTGCTGCCTGGCTGGCGTAGCTCAGTGGATTGAGTGTGAGCTGCGAACCAAAGTGTCGCAGGTTCAATTCCCAGTCAGGGTACATGCCTGGGTTGCAGGCCATGACCCCCAGCAACCCCACATTGATGTTTTTCTCCCTCTCTCTCTCTCTCTCTCTCTCTCCCCCCCCCCTTCCTTCTCTAAAAATAAATAAAATTAAAAAAAAAATAAATTGCTCCTCCCCCAAAGACCCTTAAATAAGACATATCTTGTCCTAATTTCTGTGTCCAGAACTTTTTTGTTCATAGCTAGTACTCAATCAATGTTCACTTGTTGAATTTAATTCAATGAACTCACACTTTAACTTACACTGACATTATCTAGGAGTATGAAAAAGATAAAACATAACGTGAACAACTCTAGTTGAGTTAAAAGGTAGAAGATTGACCTTACCCCTCGAAAAATGCCAGGGAAGGAAGGAAATAACTATCAGACACAGTGATCCTTCACATCACCATTTCCTTTTCATAGTCCAACAAAATCAGCTTAAATTATACTCTTAACAAAATCAGTCCCCTTTAAAAAAGATCACTGTAGGTGTAAGCAAGGGAAAAAAAAGGCAAGTTAGTTTGGGTTAATCCAAGGTCTAATGAAAGTAGGCCTTGTTGGAAACTTTTCCAAAATAGCAATTTGCCCACACAAATCAAGATTAAATTTTTAGCTAAAAACTAAGACTAAAGTAAATAAACCTGCAAAATTCATTTAGGATGTGTTTATTATAATGTTACTGTTGCAGGATGAAGAATGTTATGAAAGAATAAAAAATGGTGTGGTATAGCAGAAAGGGGACTGGGCCTACTCTGTTAACTACAGTCCATTCACTCAGGACTCAATTTCCCCATCTGTAAAATGAGGGCATTTGATTAATGTAATGGTTTTTAAAGTCATCTTTTCTTTTTAACAGTGCAAGGTTTTGTTTTATGGTTGGAATAGATGGGTAAGTTTAGCCTAATATGCTTGGCCCCTTGTAAGTCTGAGACACTACTGCAGAACCCTTAGGATCTCTTAAAAATGTTTTGAGATTTGATGTGCAAACTAAAATTTCTTCTAGCACTAGTAATGAAAGAATGGTATTAAAGAATGGCATTAATTAATTAATTCATTAAAGAATGGTATTACTAACTTGGAATATAAAATGGGAGAGAGAATTGGAAGGAGCACTATTGAGTATTATTATTTAAAATATTTTAAATCAAGAATTGCCTAAAGAAAATCTTCAAGTTTGTAAATAATAAGTTTATTGAATTTGGTAACAGATTTCATATTATAAGGCAGTAAACTTGGATTGGGGATGAGTAGAGTAGGATGAATCTCCTTTAACCCCACATAAAAACTCACAAAGCCTCTTTTAGAGACCTGGTATTGAATGTAAACACACTATTTTATAAAACATGGATCGATCAGAAACAACAATAAGGGAATGTTTTTACAATACCATCCCTTTAAAATCAAATATTTGCCAGCACAAATACAGTAACAACTACACAAAAACTAATAATAAAATACATTTTCTTTTACTTTGAGTTCATAGTTAATTCAAAGTTTTAAGACAGCAGTGAATTATTCAAAATCTGCATTTTGGTTAATTGTAAATTTTTTCTGAGCCCATTAGCCTATTATTAGTTGATGGCCCATTAAGAATCTGATATGAAAGTTTTAAATTTCTTGTCAACTTAGCAAAAAAGGAGTTTCAAACATATTTTTGGACCTCTTACTTCTTCTAAATCTTTTCAAGTTTTAAAATAAACCTCAAATGTATTATTTTACAACATAACAAATTAGTGTAAACAATAAACTAGTAAGAGTCAGTTGCATGTACTAAATAAATACCTCTCAAAGAGAAATGTGGTATTTCTACAGTCACCTTCCAAAATATTTTCTTTTATAGAGAAAATGTAAGTTAAGCTGGTATTGCTTCTTGGCCTTTTGGCTAAGATCAAGTGTGAATTAAGCTGTTGAGGAGCTAAGTAGATATTTAATATCAAAACTATAAGCATGTGAAAAAACACGATTGCCTGGGTGTAGATACAAGGTAAAACAAACAAAAAGTCTTGTAATATAAACTTTTATAATACAACCTCCTTTTATCTGTAGAAATTAAACAAAATAACCAGTCAATCTTAAAATGTATTTAGATGAGAAATATCAGGAAGTAGAGCCTAGGCCTTAACTCATTAGGTAAGAATAAAGAAAGCAATTATTAAAAATTTGAACAGAATTCCTTTAGTCTAACTGCAACAGAATATCCAAAAGATGTCTCAAGTTACTAAAAATGTACCTATGCTGTTTTTCTAATTTTTCTCCATGATAATACACATTTAAGAGTGCGACAAATAAGATGGAAGCCAACTGAGTTTTAACAGTAATAATTCTTAATACTTTGATTTAGATAAAATCTCAGAACATTACATTTCACTGGAAGGAACCTTAAAGATTTTTTCATCCAACTGTCATTTTATAGATGAGGAAATTGAGGATTGGAAAGGTTTATTAAATTGTGGAAGATATATCACTTTATTAATAGCATTTTTAAGACTAGAATCCCAGTTGAATGGTTTTTGCAACTTCAATTAATGTTAAATAAAAAATAAAAACAAAACAATTCACCTCAATCCAATTTGTAAGCCAATAACACTCTGGATCTGTGTTTTCCACTGTGAAGAGAACATTTCCTCTGGGAATGACAGAGCCCTCAGGAACAGCTTTTACTTCTATTGGAAGATGCCCATCATATTTCTGGTAAGAGACAATAATGAATTTATTTCATTCAACAGATGATGTTCATTACCTGTTTTTGTGACTCTTTACATTTTACAGAGGCTAAACTTACTGTGATAGAAATGACAATTGTGGATGTTATTATAATGTTAGTAATAGAATATCCTCATCCTCCTGAAATAAAATTAGCTAAAATAGCTTAAGCAATGATATCAATTTTTAAATTTCATGCTGTCAAAGTGCTTTTGCTATGAACATTTATCATTAGAAGATACAGATAATTTCAAACTGATTATAAAAGTCTTTCAAAAAAAAAAGAGAAGAGTTTATTTCAACATATTCCAAAAACAGTATGTTTATTCTTAAACCATTTTCATAAAAGAAAGGTTAAAGACTGAAAGATAAAACAAAGAAACAAATAAGGGGGGGGGAGGAGGTATCTCTGCCAGTAGAAGAATCTTAAATAGGTTTTCTTTTTGCTCTTGGTGTAGACCTGAAACTATTTTGATAGTATACTTCCTAGAGCTCTGACAACCAATATAAAAAACAATTAATTCTCTCCAAAATTAGGCTGAGAATACATTTGCTACATGGTATGTTACTAGATATTTAACTATACCTTCCTACTTTTAAAGCTAAAAGTTGTGGCTAACTTTTGGCTAGGAAGGCAAGTTGTTTCAGATTTCTTAATAGTTTATGTGATTTGGGACAAGGCAACTAGATACAAGAAAAATCTGTTTAATGAGAAGCACTGAAGGTCTCGAGAGTGGAAAAAATACTCACTTAGAAGTCCTGGCTTGAACTCAAAAGCAGGTAGGAGACCTTTGGCAAGTCATTTAACATTTCTAGGTCTCAGACTCTACTTGTAAAATGGGGTTAGACAAGATTATATCTAGAGAACCTGTGAAAGCTAAGATTCTCTCAATATAAAATCAAAAGATTTATCATCTGGCCATTGGAAATTATATCAATAAGCATAGCACCTAACTTATCTATTACTATTACCCTCACAAAAAACCAAATGGAGTAAGTGCAGGAGTTACCCAACAGATTTCACTTCAGATGTGAGGAAACTACAGTTACAGAATGCTTACTGGACTTCTTCAAAGACCCATAAGACCATGAGTCCCAAAAGGTAAAATGCATTATTACCAGATAGGTATGACAGTTTTTAATTACTTTATGTTTAATAGTTTACAATGGAAAAGATATTTGTTTTTGAAGTGTAAATTAATTAGCAAATACTTAAGATGACAAGATGCCAATAGATCCCACTCCCAATCTATTTTGGTAATAAAGAAAACCATCAAAGGACATTCAACTCTTGTAACTTAATTCTGATGTGTTTGGATACCCCAAAATTTAAGCAAATGGTTCTAAACATGCTAGATGTGAACATTACAGTACAACAAAGAATAAAAATCAACCTCCTGGATCTGTACCAAATCATTCTAACTACTCAGTAAGGGAAATCTCCTAGAATTACTGTGTAGTGATAGACCCATAGCATCTATTTTCTTAGATAACCTATAGTTAAGAAAACACACTTAAATTCTGAAATTGCCAAATAACCATGCCCTTTCTTAATTATAGTGTATTTTCAAAGAAAGGGTTAAATCACCTCTCTTAAAAAAATGCTAGTTAATTAAATCATAATTCATGTATGTTATAACAAATTTGACCTATTGTAGATTCTAGACACTAATAATTTGCCACCAGAAAAAACATTTAAACGCTACCCTTAACTTTTCACAAGAATGTTTAAATAGCCATCATACTTAGGGTCGCAGATGGAAAAGAGTTGCAATTGTAGTCTTAATTTTCTATTCAAATTCCTTTGCAAGAAATTTTGAAGTAAATGTGAAACCTAAATAGTAGACCAAAATATGAAACTAGTTTTTACCTCAAGAATATAGTTCCATCCCTTTTCATTAAAGACATCATCTTGAAAATGCTCTTTGTATACCTCTTTGGCTTCCTGGATCTTCTCTTTGGTCACTACTTTACCTAAAAGCAAATACATCTTCTGTTTACATTTTGAAAGGCATTCTGTGAACTGCTGAGTTGTCACAGGATTAATGTCTCTAGATATTACACCCATATTATGGATAAAAAACAAGATCTGAGAGGTTAAATAACTCACCCAAAATCAACAGCAAAGCCAGAAAATGATTTTGGACTTGTAATAACTCAGTCTAAGTATGATAATTTCTTATTTGAACAGTAAATGTGCAGAAGAAACAATAACATGGATAGTATTTTTTTAAACTCACAGTAAATTAACTTCTAAGAAGGTATCTTTTCTGCCTCTACTTAATTTCTACGCCTCTACTAATTTCTTCAAATCTGAGAGAGTAAGCCTTTGATACAGATTATTTGCCAAGTGAAACCTCTCACTTTATTCATAAAAGGTATCTTCAGGGCCGATAATCCAACAATCTTCACAATTATTATATTTTTGCACCTCAAATATAACTTTAGTTCATTTTCTTTATCTGTAAAATGAGGATAAAACAGGAGAGTACCTACGTATGAGTGGTTGTGAGGACTAAATGAGTTATAACACATGAAGCATTTAGAATAATGCTGGCCTGTAATAAGTAACCAATATGCTTTAGCTGTAATTAATAACTAGTATCTTATGAGGTTTTTGAGTTGCAGAAATGAAGTGTGACATAGTCTTTGGTAACTTTCTCAATCTAAGATCACTAGTCAACTCATTTCAAATACCTTGGGCTATCTTGCTCACAAAGTATTTTTGACACCAAGTAGGTTTCTAGTAGTGTAACACATCTGAACTGTCTAATCTTAAAGTTGCCAAGATTATGGGAAAAGGTTATTATATAAAATTCAACTTAATCTGCATTTAATTCTAAGAGTATTTTTATATGAAAAGGTTGGAGATGAAAATTTCCAAAATATAGAAATAAAACTCTTGGAAACTGTTTCATCTCCTAGAAATAACACTACAAAACAGAGTAGAAATGGGCTTTCAATTTTTGTAAAAAGGCAAAGAAATTATTTTGGGGATTTTTCTCCTTTAATATGCATTTGAGACTAAGTTCATAGTTAGAAATAGTTTTGAAAAATAGGCCTTTAAGGTAAAACTGACTAGCATAAAAATATTCCAATTACAATTGCTACCATAATTCAAAATGAGTTCCCAGGTTCAATAACAAATCCTTCATTTTGAATCAATGACTAAAGTCTACTAATAAACCAGGTTAGCCTTGGAAAATTAGTGACTTTTCTAAACTTATTCCCAAACTTAGTTTCAGAAAATCTTTCTCATATTGAGAACACTAAGCACCTATACAAAATTATAAGACTGAATGTATTCAAGATTTTTAAAAAATTCCAGAACTCCTATAAAGTAGTTAAATTAATTAAATAGATAATTAGACTATTCGAAAAGTTACTTCAGATAACAGAATAAAACAACATAGGAGAAAAATTATGAAGAGTTATATAGAAGAAATGTTTTAAATGTACGAGGACAAATAATACCTTTTAAATACTTATTAAGAATGTACTGCAACCCATAAAATACTGTTTCCTCATATTTCACCTTCCTTATTTTGGAGTTTTCAGTCTTCTTTTCACGGCATTCAAAGTAAGAATAAACTTTGCTTGTATTGGGAGGGTATTGTTTATAGTGAGTAACCTGTATGAACGAGAAATACTTGAGTTAGAAAGCACCAGAAGAACAGACCATAAATCACAATAACAAGGGCTTGAAATTATTTAAAACCAGAGAAACACACTTATTTAAAATTGATCAACTTGTTTTCCTGGATATAAAATATAAAACACATACTTATTGAGATACTTTTAATAGTTTAGTATCTTAAATTCAAAACCACAGGATACCATTAAATTTTATAAAGAAGCAGACTGAACTTTAAGTACAAGGCCTCTAAGCTGCATACCTGGAACAAAAGTATGACGACAGGTATCTTATTTGATCTTGGGGAATAGTCTTCACTCAAGGGAAGAGAGATGCAGCTGCAGGGGGTCGGGGGTGGGGACACAGCTGAACTGAAAGCAGGATTTGGTACTGTTGCTACCTAAATGTGGTTAAGTTTGAGAAGTCAGTCAGTGACTTCCCAGGACTCTGCTTGTTTATTTGTATAATGAGGTAGTGAGAATTATCTTTTGTAGTCTTCATAGCAACACTGAAAACCTAAATAAAAGCAAAAGAAGAAACAGCAGCAAAACAAAAAAATTCTTTGTAATCTTTTCTTTTGCTGAAATTACCTCTGAGTTGGGAAATAAATGTCTATACAATGAAATGTCAAATCCTTATAGGTTTAAAAATATGAAGAGGTATCATCACAAATTTCTTTTCCATGGATTTGGTTAAGAGTCACTGTTGAAAATTTATCTGTTTTTGTTTTAAGAAAAATAAAGTGAGTGCTTATTATAATTTTATCATATTTTATTGTGGTTAAAACAATTTACCAATAAAAAATAACTGGAAGAATAATGTATATTTATTTGTCCAGTTGAAAGAGTACGCATAATGCCTTAATTGCCTTAATTGGGTGGTGAATCAGGGTAATGGTGGAATAAATCTTGGCAGACCAAATTTCCTGGACAACCACTGTGAACATTAACCATTTTTCCTGTTTAGCTCTGATTGCAAGTTTAGGAAAAACAACGCTTTCCTTGTTTGGATGTACAACTTAGTTTTAATCT
Source organism: Phyllostomus hastatus (assembly GCF_019186645.2). Lineage (NCBI taxonomy): Eukaryota > Metazoa > Chordata > Mammalia > Chiroptera > Phyllostomidae > Phyllostomus > Phyllostomus hastatus. The sequence continues at coordinate 48,221,117 of NW_025334041.1, forward strand.
AAAGACTCTTTGTAGCTTAGCACAAAAAGTAAAACTTAATTAGTAAAACTTAATTTTAATCTAAAGAATCATTGCAGCTTGGCACAACAATTCTAAAACAAATATACTCTGTATAGAGAGCAAAAAAAAAAAATCACACGTATTTAAAATGTTTCCTCTCCAATAGAAGCAATTTGCAACTCCATAAAAATAGCACCGTCAAGTTGCTTATTAGGCAATCTTGGAGGTGAATCTTTATATTAATATGTGGTCTGATTGCCTGAGTCAGGCAACAGAGTTAGAACTTTCTGTTTTTCTCAGATACAACAGGTACCTATGTACTATAAGGAATAGGGAAGCCTCATCAAAACCTAGAAGCATTTGCCAGTTTCTTTCAGGTCAGAACCCAGAGACTGATAACAACTGTAAATCTAGAGCAATTAAATCTATTAGGCAATTAACTAAAGTGCAAACACATACATATATCATATATATGATACCCTAGTAACAAATGATTACCATTTCAATTACCTAAGAAATTGGTTGAAAAAGATACCAGTACCTAAAACAATGTACCCAAGACATACCCAAAATGCAAATGTATGCAAAAATGAAAATGTCCAGTTTACAATCTAAATATCTCCAACTACTTTAATGGGAATAAGCAGTGAAATAAAAGACAAAAGCCAATTATGATGAAGCAAAATTTGAATAAGGGTCTGGATCACATCACAAAAGTTTGTAAAAGATTCACCATTGTGATTGTCAATAGTTTTGACCTTCTCTATTGTTCAGATACTAAATGATACATTTTTATAAATTACTTCTTCTATATCAGATCAAAATGTAAACGCATTATTTTCATCTTCTGAGTAGACCAAGCAGTCAAAATCTAAATGGAAATGTCCTAAACCACATAACTCTATCTTGGTATAGCAATATAGTAAAACTCTTCATCTTACAAGTTCTGGACAACAATTAAATATATTATAATTTTAATGCTTCATTTTAGCTGTATTCTTTAATTACGGCACTTAAAACTTGTGCATAAATATTCAGAATGCTTTCTCTGGAAAAAACTGTCTAGGCTGCTAAATTAGAAATGAAGTATGACTTCTAAAATCTTCTTTGGGAAAATTAAAGAGAATAGTTTTAGAATTTAACTAAAGAATCTAAGTTACAGGTGGCAAATACAAGGACCATTGGCTGAATCTGGCCCTCCACCTTGTTTTATCTGGCCTGGCACTGTGTTTCTACTCAGTGGTAGCATTGAGCTCCTTGCCCCTAGTTAAGGAGTAGTCACATTTATATAGTCCTAAAATTACACTCGGCCCTTTGAAGGCAACCTCAAGGCTTCTATGGCCCTCAGTGAAAATTAGTTTGACACCCCTGCTCTAAGTCATCTAGGTAAACGGTCAGGCAATAAACCATGAAACATAATTTACTACTAACCACCTACCAATACCCAATAGTTTTATAAAATAAGAGTATGCTCATATCTACTTATACTGGCATATAACATTATTTTATGGGAAAACATTTTGTACAGAGCATTTTAGTAAATATTATTCTAAAAATACAGCCAACAGATGATTTATAGTAATTTTAGTTTTGCTATTTTTTTTGTCCTCTTCATTTCACTTTCTGAACCCCTCTTAACCATCAAAAACTGAGATGATATAACAGAAATTGAAATCAATAGATTCTTATTTTATAAATAGTTCATTCATTCACAGATATACAGGGTGGGGTTTACAGTTGTCTGTTCACATGGAAAATAACACAATTATTAACGTAATACACGAATAAACTGTTCCATGTACTGACAACTGTAAACCTACTTTTGCCCTACACTTTATAAGCTGTACTTACTATGTATCAGGAACTGTTTTAGATGCTGATGACAGGGAAATGCATAGCTCTATTCTCATAGGGCTAATGAAGATTAGAAAGTCAAAAAACAATAAATAAATGAATGAAATAATTTCTGATCTATATGGATACTATGTAAAATTAAAAGAAAATGATGGGCTAGGGGGACCGGGAAGACTACTTTAAATAGGACAGAAAGGCTTCTGAGATGGTGATATGTGAGCAAGACTTAAATGACAAGGAGGAAAGAAAGAACTTGATCCAAAGGACAGAAAAGAATGAAGGTCAGAGTGGTTGGTGCTTAGGGAATGGGGAGGAGGAGGTACAGGGCACAAGTCAGAGAGCTACAGAGACAACATCAGGTAAGGCTTACAGGCTACAATAAGTAGCTTGAATTTTTATCAAGTGCAATGGGAAGCCATTAGTATGTTTTAAGATGTAGTGATTCACATGTTACAAGGATCAGTCTTGTGGTGAGGTAGAGAATGGATTACAGAGTGACCAGAGTAGAAGCAGGAGCGTCAGATAAGAGGCTACTGCCAAGGACTAGATTAGGTGAGAGAACTGGCTCAATATCTTGGAAGTAAGAGAGAATTAGGCTGATAGATTAGATATGGAGGATGGGGTTGGGGGGAGAGAATTAAGGATGTTTCCTAGATTTTTGGCTTGAGCAACTGGGTAAATAATGGTGTCACTTACTGAGATGGAGAAAGCTTTGGAAAGAATGGGTAGGAAATTGAGAGCTCAGTTTTAAATGTTAAGGAATACTAACAAATTTTCATAAAATTCAAAATTAAAGTGAACTACAAAAAAGGAGCTCAAATATTTTTAAGCACTGTTTTGACTTGATCAGAGAAAATGGTTCCACAATAAATTTAAAATTATTTACAGATGAAGAAAAATAACAGATTTCTCAGAATATCCTCAGCAAACCTTTTTCCTAAAATGTTTTCCTAAACATTTCCTAAAAATGTTTCCTAAACTGGTACAGCCTTCCTGCAGCTAGTAAAGCGCTGCTGGTACATAAATATTCATGGGATAAAGAACACAGGCACACAGGAAGGTATAGTTCTTAGAATAAAACTGAATTTAGGGATGTGATTGATTTACTTCATGAAAAGATAAGTTTCTAAAAATTGTAATCCCAATTATGACATTTAAAGAGAAGTATGAAATATATTTAAGTTGCATAAAACATTTCTGTGAGAGCAAAATCTAACTTTCTCCTGAGCTTCTCTAGATTTCCTACAAGGTTGATTTGTTATCTTTCCTGCCACAATGGGGATTACATGACCAAAGGCAACTACTAACCTCCTTTTCCAGTTACAATTTTTAACCTCAAATAATCATAAGCCAACATTTTAACAATACCATGTGCATAAGAGCACGTGGGGTACATACCCAAGGTCACAGAGTAAGTTATTTGCACATATCTGAGGGCATTCAGAAGAGGATCCACTCAGCCTTACTCTGGCTAAGACTTTCTATCTCTTCAAAGCTAATATGCAAAAAAAAAGCAAAAAACACAACTGAATTCTTTATTCTTTTCAATATAACATGATTTCTCAAGCTCTAGAAATATCTCTATTTCCTCAGAAAATAATCCATTGCAATTGGCATTTTAAGCAAGAACTTAAAAAATACGGCTTATGGATTTTTTTTGGATTACATCATTTTGGGGAAGGAAAGAAATTATAAAACCAGCTATAACCATTACAGTACCTCTTCCCTTAAACCTCCTGACACAGAGTTCCTGGCAACTTGTATCCTCCTCCACACTTTAAAAAGAGATTTAATCAATTGACAAAGAGGACACTGATTTCTGATATTTTTGTTTTGCAAGATATTATACAATTATTACTGACCTAAATTAAGTTTCCTATGAAATACACTCATGCTTTATATATAGGATTTATTTCTGTTGCCTGAATTTATCCTATAATAAAAACTTACTGGAAAAAGTACATCATAAGCCCTGGCTGGTGACTCGGTTAGTTGGAGCATCATCCTGTGCACCAAAAGGTTGTGGGTTTGATCCCCAGTCAGGGAACATACCAGGTTTCAGGTTCAATCCCTGGCTGGAGCACATACAGGAGGCAACCAACAGATCGATGTTTCTCTCTCCTCCTCCTCCCTTCCTTTCTCTCTAAAATCAATAAATATATCGTCGGGTAAGGATGAAAAAAACTGCATCATAAGAATACACAGGTATTCTCTGACATACAAACTACAGCAGTACCCTAGTCCTCTCAAGGTTCAGGATGCCATGAGAGCCACTGTGATAAATACTTCAGTGTCCATTCGGAAGCAGTGAAAGGAAAGCAACATGACAAAAAGGAACAGCTAAGAGGAAGACACTGGAGATGTCTCTCATTAACCCTAAATCTTTTCCTCCAAAAAGCCAAACTTTTAAGATTTGTTATTTTGCCATTAACAATGAGGCAAAATCTTTTCTTCTTTTGAAAGCTGCCTTCAGTGTCTAATCACCATAAATTATACAGACTTTCATAAGTTCTCCATTATTTATTAAATGAATGATGAAAATGTGCTGAGGTCTAGATAACCTGTTTACAAATGACTTTTGAGAAGCAACCCATACGGGACAGCAGAGTTCACAGCTAATATGTGATGTGGTTCAAACTGTAAATTGCTTAGGGATTACTTTGATGTACTATGTATTTTTTCAACAACAGTTCAATTGGTGACATCTTCCATTTTAATCTGCTAATAAGCAGAATGTTTGGAAATGTTAAAATTATTATCTGCAGTAGCTTGTTATGAACATTTATCTACACAGAAGCAAGGGAAAGGAAGAATGGAACCGAAATGAATCTTTTAATGATCACAGTTACTGGAAAGCTGATCTAAGGCTATACCAGAAAAAAAAAAGATGTATCTCCTTTACGAAATGCTTTTTAACCACTGCAATGCCTAAGGCCAGCCCAAATGCATCTTTCCCTACCTGGCTTAGCACAATATAAATACAATTCAGTTGATAATTTTGTTCTAGGCCATTTTTTTCCTAAAGATTTTATTTTTAGAGGGAGGGGAAGGAAGGGAGAAAGAGAGGGAGAGAAACATCAATGTGTGGCTGCCTCTTGTGTGCCCCCAACCCTGGTGGAAGACCTGGCCAACAACCTCTGTATGCGCCCTGAATGGGAATCGAAACAGCAACCTTTTGGTTCATAGGCCTGCGCTCAATCCACTGAGCTACACCAGCCAGGGCCCAAGCCATTTTGAAATGATTGAAGATGATTAAAACTTAAGACTTAAGTGTCTTTTTTATTTGTAAGAAGAATCTAGGATGAAAATGAAACCACCATATTTATCTGTTGTCCTAGTTCTTTATTATGTATAATAAAGAATGAGATTTACAGAAATGAACATATATTTTAAATGTTCTGCCTTTGGTCCAAACTGTCCTGAACTCTTTGAAGAGGGTACAAGTAAAAACAAAACATCCAAATGTAGTCTAGTGCATGGATATTACCTCATCTACCTGCAAAATACATTTTTATAGTCCTTAGACAACCAATGATCCTTTTTTCAGTTTTAGAAAGAAATCAACAACATTCTGCTCTATTCCATCAACACATCTAAAGCCACTAGTTTTCTACCTAGCCAATAGTTTGTAAGTACAAATAAGTATATGTAACATTATGTAATTTCCAAATAAGTTTCATTAGTTCTAATATCAAAATGACCATTTCTGTCTCTTCTTTACCCAACAAGATAAAAAGGCAAAAATGGAATACAGGCTATAAGGACCACTAAAAATGCAGGGAAAATAAAATTTAAAGACTAAAATGTGAGTATGGAATACACAATCTCTTCTCCTGTACTGCTGTAAACAACTGGTATAAAGACATGTCAACCTGATTAAACCCTCTTGATGGAATCTTTTGTGGAAAAAGGACAAATCTTAGTAAGATGAAAATCTAAGATATTTTCACTTTAGAATATGAATACAGTCAAATATACCAGTCTCACTTGAAAACTGACAGCAATAAACCTTATTAAATAGATGCAAATACTAATCGTGCAGTTAAGCATACCCAGCTAGGATATTAGAAAACTTGAAGGTAACTCACTCTTCTAATTAAGGAAATTGATGTTAAAGAAAATTTTACATTCCTTATGTATAATGGCTAGAGAGGAACTACAAAGTTGTACTCTGTTTTGTTTTTAAAAGATCAATCAACATACGTTTACATTTCCCATTTCAATCAAATCATATTACATAAACATTTTTGAAGATTATTTTAAAGATTTAGTTAAGAAAAAATTTACTTAAAAAACTATGAATGAAAGAAACCATTTTAAAATCACTATTAAAAATAAAACACTATGACTGGACTAAGAGAACACATGAGAAAGTTTTAGGGCCAAATAAATGATAATACCATGATCTTGTAACAGTATAGATTTCCACTTTAAAAGTCCATTAAAAAAACCACTTGTTAATGAAACGATTCTACTTTATATAACCTATCTAAACTATTCTAAATAGAATCTTAAGCCAACTGAAGAGAAATGGACAAAACAGAACTTAAGTAAAATGGGATTCTCCAAAATAAAACTAATCACATAGTGTAATTTTTGTGTAATAAAAATCACACAAAAAAATCACGCCAAAAAACATGACGGCATTATGTTCTACCATTGTATTTCAAACCATCATGTTGCTCAAATAAAAACTAAAATACTTTGTAAAATGGAGTTTTTGATTTAGCATTTCAAGACACTTTTTAGTGTCTTGGCTAACAAAGCTTAGCAAAGTACAGTCATATAATTCATATGTCATGTAATTTGCAACCTAGGAGAAAGAACATCTGCCAGATTTTGTCTAATCATTCTTTTCTAGTGGGTTTCAAATAAAGATAATGGGGCAGCTATATATGCAACAGTCTAATACGCATAAAAGTTCTCCAGGTTTAAAACTACAAGTTCATTTAACTCCTCGAGTTTCACTTTCCTTTTCGCCTAAGTCCTGTAGTGGCCTTAAGGGCATATGGGCCTTTGCTTGCAACAAGGGGTTAAGGTCCGTGAGTGATCAGCAGGAGCAAAGGAGTTCGAAACGGAGCCCAATCGAGTGGGATAAGAAAATCCAGGACGGCTACCGGAGACGATGAGCGTCCTCCGTACCAGGGCCACCGGCAGAGGAATGTGGCTGGCCGCTCCGGTACCCCTACTAGGAATTCGCCCATCTCGAAGAGACATTATCTGCCTAGCAAGGGCTGAGAGCAGCCGACTCAGCTCCACGGGGAAAATCCCACTTCTCAAACCACGCTCCCTCTCTCCACAGCCGAGCCCCAGGGGCTGTTACTCAATTAACTGACCGGCTCCTCCGGGGAGCCCTGGCCCAGGTCAATCCAGCTCAGCCCAGGGCCAGAAGGCCGCGCTCCTGGGTAAGGCGTACGCTCGGCCGCTAACACCCTAGGCCGCCCAACCCCGGACCCGGACTCGCCAGGAGCATGGAGCCCCGAGCCTTGAGCCCCCGGTGGCGCGCGAACCTGCAGGCAGGCGGCCCCGGCTGGGCCCGCCTCAGCCCCTCGCCGCGCACCCACCCCCGCCAGGCCCCGCCTCCTGCCATCCATCCTTCCATACACCTCCTCCCCACCGCAGCGCTAGCTTCACCTGCCCCGCGACGCTACCCGCGCCTGCCCTAGGGGCTGTCCAGCGCCACGACCCCGACCGGTCGCCCCCCGCCCGCAACCTCGCGCTCGCTCCCAGTGTACCCTCTCCTCCACCCTCACCTGCCCTCGCCCCTGGCTTCTACCTTGTAAGAGTCTGTGGCCAGGAGGATGTTGAATTCGGCTTCGGCTGCAGCATTCATCTCGGGCCGGAGCGAGGGCCGCGAGCCGCGGGCTGTCCGGCGCCGCTGCGAGAAAGGAGAAAAAAATGGGCTTCACCGCGCTCCGTTGCTTAAGTCACCGCTCGGTCGGGGGCGGGGGGAGATGATGGGGAGACGGAGAGGGGAGGAGGGACGGTCCAGGAGTCCTGACGCAGCAGGGGCGGTAGCAGAGGCGGCTAGCGCACACGCAGTCTGGATACTCGGATAGCCTCTTCACCTCTGCTCCCCGCCCCCGCCCCATTATCCCGTCCGGGACGCGAGGGGCGGGGCGCGGCCGCGCATGCGCAGCGCGTGGGGGGCGAGGCAGGCGAGCTCGACGTGCGGCACGCGCGCCTGCTAGGAGACGCCCACCTAGGGAAGCTGGAGGCTGAGGGGCCGGCCCGGCCTTTGACCTAGGCCTCAGCCTTGGTTTCATTTCCCGGCTGGGCTAGGAGGAACCGGGAGGAGGGGCTTTCCTTTCTGTGACTCTCCTGCAATCGCCGGTTCGCCCGCCTCTTGGACACCTTCGTGTCTAACCAGTCCCGGCTTGTTTTCTGAGTTCTTCTGAAGTCACGCCACCCGGCTGGGCGCCGAGGAGCCTCCTCTGCCGGTCTTCCCGTGCCCCCCACGCAGTTACTCACCTTTGTTTTCGGCTTGGCTTAAGGATCGAGCCTTTTGCCTCCATCTCTCTTGTCCCTCCTGATCCTAACCCTCGTTTTAAAATCTGAAGACATGCGGTGAGGAATAAGGTCTGATGGGCCCCTTTAAAACTGTCACAACGACCCCGCTTTCCTCTTGCTTTATGACAGATCTTTGATCCTTTGAGGGATGTTTTGACTTTCCTGGAAAAAACTAACCGCCGAAAGGTAGGGGTTGTATTCAGTCCTTACAGACAAAGAGATGGCAAGACCTAATTGAATCTAATATTGCCAAGAAGTAAACGGCAACAGTCCAAAGTCTTTGACAGGGTGCGAAACTGACTTATCATTGTTACCAAAGTTAAATCTTGGGAACGGGTTGGCCACTAAATAACGCAAGTGAAACGACGTCAGATGACTTTACCCAGGTGCTGACCATGTATTTGCGCAATTTCCATACGTGGGTACATTTTTGCGTAAAACAAAGATTCCCTTTGTCCACGTGGCCAATAAGCTACTGCTTTTTAATTTTGATTTGGGTTTTACAAGATACAAGTAGCTGGAAAAAAAGTGGTTTAACGAAAACTGATAAGGGACTTGATAGACTGTCGTTTAAGTTAGTGGAAGTCTCATTTTATGAGGGAAGAAAGGAAGTGTGATCAGACAGATTCATCATAAGAAAACAGACCTCTTCAATTAAAAGTAACTTCGGTCCAGACTATGGTTTGGAGCACATACATATTCTTGACAGTGGCCTCCATCTATATAGATAGATTTCATATCATCAAAACTCACAGAAGTGAGAGCTCTAGGCATTCACTAAAGTAGTGAATGATACATTTTTAGAATTATTTTCAGCAACGGGTTTAAAACAAAGGAGTTTTTTTATTTTTGGTATGACCATGTATTTACTGGGGAAAATTGCCTTTTTTTGAAATACTGTTATTTATTTATTTTTTGTTGTTCAAGTACAGTTGTCTCCATTTTCACCACACCATGCCCCACCCTTCCCTGCCTCCCACCCTGGAAACTACCCCTTTTGGCTTTGTCCATGTGTCCTTCATACATATTCCTCGATGGCCCTTCCTGGATATTCCCCCATTATCCCTCTCCCCCGCTTACCCCTCTGGTTACTGTCAGTTTGTTCTTAATTTCAGTGTCTCTGGTTATATTTTGCTTGCTTATTTGTTTTGTTGATTAGGTTCCACTTATAGGTGAGATCCTATGGTATTTGTCTTTCACCACCTGGCTTATTTCGCTTAGCATAATGCTCTCCAGGTTCAACCACACTGTCAGAAGGATAGGAGGGAGCTCCTTCTTTCTGCTGTGTAGTATTCCATTGTGTAAATGTAACATAGTTTTTTTATCCATTCGTTTACTGGTGGGCACTTAGGTGCTTTTAAAAATAAATAATGAAATTATTTAAGATTTTTTTATTTTGGGAGATTTTGTTAATTTAGTTCAAGCAGTGCAGTTCAGAGAAGGAAAATGATCCTTTTTGCCCCTCTCAGTTAGGTGCTGTTTTCTTTATTCATTTAAAATTTCCATAATCTATTTTGCTTAAATGACAAATTCTCTTTGTTAGCTTCCTGGAATCCATGTATGTGTAACTGACCATTGTTCTCTACTGCTTTACACAGGGCCAAGAAAATGAATTCTGAGTACAAAGTGGGCTTTGTTTATGGAAGCATTTTTGTTCTAAAAAATGCAAAATATCCCTGGCTGGGTGGCTCAGTTTCTCCTACATAACAAAAGGTAGGTTGTAGGTTTGATCTCCCATTAAGGGCACATAACTAGGTTGTAGCTTTGCTCCCCAGTCGAGTGCCTGCGGGAGGCAACCAATTGATGTTTCTTTCTCACATCAATGTTTCTTTCTCTCTCTCTCTCTCAAATCAATAAACATATCCTTGGTGAGCATTTTAAAAAATTAAAATAAAAAAGCAAAGTAAATTTTGATTTTTCAGTATTTGAGATGGATTTGAAGTTTAAAGATGAGAAAGTTTAATATCAGTGCAAGTAAAAATGTTAATATTACATTGACATGTTAAATGTAGAAATAGTCATAAGGCCTGTACACATATTCGTGACTTAAACCCTCAGGGCAATCTCCAGAGAAAAAGAGGAAAATTCAGTTGCGTTTCCAATAAAAAATCACCGTTTGCTTATGATAGAATTAGTTACACTCTAAGTGTAACTATATGCTTAAGTCAAACCAGTTTTGAAGTAATCAGGGTTTAGAACTAGAACCAGGAAGTTATCACCAAATATAAAGTCAAGATTTCGTTTTGAAATGACCCCCACCTTGAAAGACAGTTGAATAGCTAACACACCTAGTAACATGTAAAACATCTGAGAAACTGTTTCTCATTGGTTCCCACAAAATGACAAAACCTGACTAGTACAAAGACTGAGATGGACCCCATCACTTTATTCAAAGCCCTGGGTTAATCTATCATTCCTACCAAACAGCCAGTCAAGCAGGGTGAATTGGGTATCCAGCTCCTTTATACCCCACAGAGCGCTATTTGAAAGGCCTCTGGACCCATACATTTGATCAGGCAAAGTGGGTGTAACTACACCATTCCTGTTTGCACACACCTTTCCAGATAGCCTTTGGTACACTTTTGTATTTCTAAGTTGCCTCAGAATTCCAATCTGACCCATTATCACCCCAGTGAAAAACATTGGAGAAATAGATGTAGGGTTCACCCACCTACAGTCATGACGATGTTCCCATCCATCACCCTTTAAAACTTCCTTCAGCCCTAACCAACCAGCAACAATTGTCAAAAGACAAACATGACAGAGGAAGTTTTAAATTAAAGTTATACCTTTTTCTTATTCAAACTTTCATTGTTTCTTCGGTACCACTCTGAGTTCTAATTTCTTAAGGAAAAGGCCTCATCTACAGAGAGACATGGGTCTTCATGGATCCTATTATCGGTGCTAACCATCCCAGAAGCACTCTTCAGTGACTCACTCTACTGGGACCTCTACAATCATATACAGACATGCAGAAAACTGCTGAGTCTTAGCCTATAAGTGTGGAAGTTACAGTAACCCACATATGGGAAGAATTAGTGCACATATAGAATTGTTTACAGGCATTGCACCTCAAAATGTTCCTGTTGTTGACTAAAAAATACTATCAACCAGGTATTTCATCACCAAAAAGGATGTATTCAGGAAAAAGAAAGGGGTTGCAACCCATTGCATGCAGACATAGCAAGCCACATGCACACTCTGTCCTGTATTCCAAGGTGGGCAAGTATTTATATAAATGAAAAGGAAGTTAAGGGAAGGGGAAGTTACAGCTATAGGGTTCTTGCAATTACGTAGAGTATAGTAGAGAATGAGAACTTCCATAAGCTCTTCCCATAGATCCTCCCAACTGATTATTTCCTTAATGTTTCACTTAATCTTTATCACCATACACTTTCTATGGTAGCTAATGGTCTGACTGTGCTACGCTCTCTGTTTTCCTGGCTTGATTATCTATTGTTAAACTGTTTTCACATCTCATATTCTGCAGAAAGTCTTCCCAATCTATGTATACTGCATAGCAAGTCTTAATTTTCCCACCTTTATTAGTTGTGGTTTGGGTTTCTATTATATCCAAACATAAATTTTTCTAATCCCAACCAAATAAAATGGTAAATAAAGGTAGAAAGCAAAAAGAAAAGGTTTGAGTTCATCTTTAAAAGTAAAGTAAACATGTTACATATTAGTATGTAAAGTACATGTTATGATGCTATGTGTACAGATTTGAGTGTTATAATTACTTATAAATTTTGCTGATGGCCACTTTAAGACTCAATGACCAAAATCAATGAGAGAATGAGAATGTTAGAAGTATAAAAAATTGTCATGGTCTTTTAATATGAAATATTTTTCTATGTGAGGCTTGCTTATTTGAGATGTGTATCGGTGGCACTCAGATAAACACTTTTAACTTTAATAATTATTTTAATAGGTTTTAGAAAAATATAACTAGCACATAAAACTCGACTTTTTCTGGGGAATTACTACTTAGGATGAAACCAAAGTAAGTGGGCACTCATAGATTGTTGAACCTTACTACTTTCCTTGCCCTTTTAACCTATACATTGTTTTCATAGCCTCAACATTAAGACTGGTTTCCTTGAGAAAGCTAAATATGAAAGACTACATGCTGTATAATTTCACTTATATAAAATTCTAGAAATTCTGTAGTGAAAGAAAGCAGATCAGTAATATTCAGAGACTAGGTTAAGGCAAGCAGAGAATTTTGGTAAATATTTATTGAATGAATGAAGAGGTAACTTCTATCACCAACAAAAGCAGGATGGGCCTTGTGATAGACTGCATTGTTTGTCCATATTCAAAGGCCCTCTCTATTGTATTGTTCATCAATATTCATTCTTCCTGTCCCATGTCACTGTTCTATTGAACTCAGGCATGATCATGGGAGTTGCTTTAGCCATGAAATGTGAACTGATGTGATGTACATCATTTCCCATCAGAAGCTTCAAGGGCTCATGCATGGCTTGCCATTCTCTCTTTTTCTTCTGTCACAAAGGCTATAGTATTCCAGGTAGGGGCTGAGTTACATCTCTAAATCCTGAAATGTGGACAACACAGAACTGAATCAGAGCCAACCTGCAATGGCCATGTAGTAGTGTGAATGAGAAATAAACCTTTCTTGTTGTAAGCCATGGAGATTTTGGAGATTATCATGACAGCATGACAAAGTTTATCTTGACAGATACAGACATCCACATGTTTTTTTCTTTTTTTCTCCAGGGTCAGGGAAAGAGGTATCCCTCCTTCTGCCCCAGGTTAATCTTTCTCACTTGTGCTCTCATCCATCCCACATCTTCTGCCCCCCTCCCCACCTATCTTCTTACGTCCTGTTCATTAGTCATCACCCCTCCTTTCTTGTGAACCTTCAAATACTCGCTTTCTCCTGACTTCTCCTTGGCATGTAAACATATTTAAATTTCTCTCATCTTAAGAAACAAAACAGCCCTGGCTGGCGTAGCTCAGTGGATTGAGCACGAGCTGGGAACTAAAGTGTCCCAGGTTCGATTCCCAGACAGGGTACATTCCTGGGTTGCAGGCCATAACCCCCAGCAACCTCACATTGATGTTTCTCTCTCTCTCTCTCTCTCTCTCTCCCCCCCCTTCCCTCCCTAAAAGTGGATGAATAAAATCTTTAAAAAAAAAAAAAAGAAACAAAACAAACAAAAAAACCTTCCCTTTTCTAGTTCTAGAAATGGGACTAGTTTCCTGTTTATCTCTTCCCTAGTCCAGAAAAAGAGGTCTCCAACTTCCATCTTTACTACTTTCTTTCCTTATTTTACCAAACTCTGTCTGTGTGGCTATATAAGCTGGCAGACCCAATGGTTGTAGTTCACAGATACTGGCTAAAAACACCAGAAAAGAAAAAGTTTATTTTCTTCATTTAATCATTATTCCTCTTGTTTTTCTGTCAGACATCAGGGTGAGAGTGTTTTCTCCAAAGAAAGTCTAACCATAGTCCGTCTGCCATGGAACTTGACTGTAGTTCCCAGAAGAAACCACCTGTTATCTACCTTAAATTTTATCTGAGTCTGGGCTAGGCATTGCTTTCTTTCCCAGTGGTAAATTTTCTGTTTCTCTGTAACACCTGTCAATCAAAGACAAGGGAACATTTTGGATCTCATCTTTCTAGAGGTGTTAATCATAATATCCTGGGGCCGACTATGAGCCCCAAAAAGCTTTTCCCCATTTTTATATGAGGACAAGAGGTTCCTCATGCAAAGAGGAATCCTTGTGGTCTTCTCTGAAATTCAGAATTCTCAAGTTGGGCACACGGACCAGATGTCCCACAGATATTGGTTCAGAAAAAATTTTGTCAGGTTGCTCAAAGGTGATCAAGCTATAGAGGACTGCAAAACATTAACTAAATGGAGAAACCATACATTGGTTTCTTTGTGGGAAAATGTAAATAACTGCTGTGTGAAATAAACCTGACTTGAAAATGGGATTGTGTTATCTGTATATCAGGTTCTTTCTGAAAACCAGTTTACATATCCATAATTTGTTTGGCAGATACAGAATAAGACACTGGGTGTTAGATTTTCTCAAAAGATATCTCCATTTAGCCATCTAAGTCTTGAAAATTAGCTTTCTTTATTCTTAGGTTATTTCTGTCAAAGTTAGGGCTGTTGGTCTTCTAGAATCAGTGCACCCTGTACTTGGATAGTATCAGAAAACAGTGACAAATTCTACATGTACCATTTCAGTGTTCCAGGTAAGTTACAGTGCAGTTTCATTTTACACTAGTGACATTTGAGCCTTGTTCTTGACATGGGGTTGGTCATTTTCCAAGTCTTCCACCAGCACAGTTGTAAGCTGCGTCTTCAGCTTTTGGTGTTATAATCATTACTGTGTTGACCAAAAAGTCTGTATTTTTTTCCATAAATTAAGACACATTTTTCATTTTCACCAATAACATTATTGAGTTGGATATTTTGAATATCCGCTGTCTCATCCACATCATAACGTTGATTGCTCTCAATTAATGTCTCGATTTGATCGCTATCAACTTCAACTGGTCTACCCTACTGTGGAGCATCTTCCAGTAAGAAATCCCCAACATGAAACTTCACAAAAAACTTTTGACACATTTGATCAGTCACAGTACCTTCTCCATACACTAAACAAATCTTTTTGTGTGTTTCAGTTGTGTTTTTACCTTTCTTGAAATAATAAAGAATAATATGCTAAAAATATTGTGTATTTACTTCCATCTTCAAATTTTAAATGGCTGCAAAAAATTCACCAATTTTTTTTGCAATTTCTAATTTTATTGGTGTTCAAGTACAGTTTTCTGCCTTTCTTCCCCCTTTCTCCCCCAACTCCAGCCATCCCCGCATCCCTCCTTTGATTCAACCCTCCCTTGGCTTTGTCCATGTGTCCTTTATAGTTGTTCCTGAAAACCCTTCATGCTTTCCCCCCCATTATCCCCTCTTATCTCCCCTCTGGTTACTGTCAGTTTGTTCTTAATTTCAATGTCTCTGGTTATATTTTGCTTGCGGGTTTGTTTTGTTGACTAGGTTCCACTTAAAGGTGAGATCATATGGTATTGTGAGTCCTTCACTGCTTGGCTTAATTCACTTAGCATTCCATCCATGCTGTCACAAAGGGTAGGAGCTCCTTCTTTCTGCTGCGTAGTATTCCATTGTGTAAATGTACCATAGTTTTGGGATCCACTCATTTACTGATGGGCACCTAGGTTGCTTCCAACACTTGGCTATTGTAAATTGTGCTGCTATGAACATTGGGGTGCATAGGTTCTTTTGGATTGGTGTTTCAGGGTTCTTAGGATATAATCCCAGCAGTGGAATTGTGGGTCAAAAGGCCATTCCATTTTCAGTTTTCTGAGGAAATTCCATACTGTGATCCACAGTGGCTGCACCAGTCTGCAATCCCACCAACAGTGCACTAGGGTTCCCTTTTCTCTGCATTCTCTTCAACACCTATTGTTTGTTGATTTCTTTATGACGGCCATTCTCATTGCTGTGACGTGATCTCATTGTGGTTTTAATTTGCATCTCTCTCATGGCCAGTGATGCTAAGCATCTTTTCATATGTATCTGTGCCCTCTGTATGTCCTCCCTGGAGAAGTGTCTGTTCAAGTCTTTTGCCCATTTTGTAAATGGGTTCTTTATCTTCCTGGAGTGGAGTCTTGTGAGTTCTTTATATGTTTTGGAGATCAAACCCTTGTCCAAGGTATCATTGGCAAGTATGTTTTCCCATATAGTTGGTTTTTTTCATTTTAATACTGTTTTCTTTAGCCATGTAGAAGCTTTTTAATTTGATGAGGTCCGATATGCTTATTCTTTCCTTTATGTCCCTTGCTCTAGGGGACATATCAGTGAAAATATTTCTGTGTGGAATGTCTGAGATTTCCTGCCGCTGTTTTCTTCTAGGACTTTTATGGTGTCACGACTTATATTTAACTCTTTTATCCACCTTGAATTTATTGTTGTGTATGGCATAAGTGGGTGATCGAGTTTCATTTTTTTGCATGTAGTTGTCCAGATCTCCCAGCACCATTTGTTGAAGAGGCTATTTTTACTCCATTTTATGCTCCTGCCCCATTTGTTGAATATTGATTGACCATAGACTTGGGTTCATTTCTGGGCTTTCTATTCTGTTTCATTGGTCTGTGTGCCTGTTCTTGTGCTAGTACTAGGTGTTTTGATAACAGTGGCTTTTAATACATTTTGATATCAGATATTGTGACTCTTCCTACTTTGTTCTTCTTTCTCAGAATTGTGTCTATTCAGGGTCATTTATGGTTCTGTATAAATTTTTGAAATGTTTGTTATATATCTGTGAAATATGTCATTGGTACTTTAATAGGGATTGTGTTGAATCTGTAAATTGCTTTGGGTAGTATGGACATTTTGATGATATTAATTCTTCCAATCCATGAACATGGTACATGCTTCCTTTGTTGTGTCTTCTTAATTTCTTTCTTCAATATTGTATAGTTTCCTGAATACAGGTATTTTGCCTCCTTGGTTAGGTTTATTCCTAGGTACTTTATTTTTCTTGCTGCTATATCAAGTGGTATTTTTTTTCCTGATTTCTGTTTCTGATATTTCATTGTTGGTGTACAAAAATGTCTTTGATTTCTGGATATTGACTTCGTGTCCTGCTGTTTTGCCAAATTCACTTACTAGGTTGAGTAGTTTTTTGGTGTCATCTATAGGATTTTTATGTACACTATCATGTCATTTGCAAGCAATGACAGTTTTGCTTCCTCCTTTCCAATTTGGATGCCGTTTATTTCTTTTTCTTTTCTGATCACTGTGGCTAGGACTTTCAATACTATGTTGAACAGGAGTGGTGAAAGTGGACATCCTTGTCTTGTTCTACATCTTAGTTGGAAAACTTTTATTTTTTGCCCATTGAGTGTGATGTTGGCTGTAGATCTCTTGTATGTGGCCTTTATTATGTTGAGGAATGCTCCCTCTTTTCCCACTCTGCTCTTTGTTTTTTATCATAAATGGGTGCTGTACCTTATCAAATGCTTTTTCCACATCTATTGATATGATCATGTGATTTTTGTCTTTCCTTTTGTTTATGTGATGTATTACATTTATTGATTGTGAATATTGTACCATCCTGGCATCCCTGGGATGAATCCCACTTGATCCGGTGTATGATCTTCTTAATGTATTGTTGGATGAAGTTTGCCAATACTTTCTCAAGGATTTCCTAGAGTTTTCTTTATCTCTAGCTCCACCTTCTTCTGGTTTTAACATTAGAATTATTGTTACTAGTCTCAAAGAATGAGTTGAGAGGCTTTGTATCTTTCCTTATTTTCTGGGAAAGTTTATACAACACAACAGTTCCTTGGTAGGATTTTTCTGTAAAAGAGTTTGGCTTAGTGCTTTCTTTTATTTGTTTTTTTGAAATAACTTTTTTTATTATTGAGAATTTCAAACATTTACCAAAGTAGAAGTATAACATAATGAAGCTTGACACACATGTTACACAGCTTCAGTAATTATCAACTCAAGGTTAATCTTGTTAAGCCTACTATTTTAAATATTATTTTGAAGCAAATCCTAGATACTGTACCATTTCAGTTGTAAATATTACAATATAGATCTCTAAGAGATAAATACTCTTTTTGAAAACATCTGCAAGATCATTATCAAAGAAAAATATAACAATTCTTAATCAAATCAGTGCTTAAATTTCCAAGTGCTTCATAAATCATCTTTTACAATTTGTGAATCACAAATTTGATGAATGCAAAATCACACATTGCAATTGGCTGATATAGTTTAAAGTCTGTTTTTATATATGGGTTTTTCTTTTGTATCTTTTCTTGCAGTTTACTTGTTAAAAATATTAGGTAGTTATGTAGTTTCCTATGGTCTGAATTAGTGTTATACAACAGAAATAAACAGAGCCACATATGT
The DNA here is from genome assembly GCF_019186645.2 of Phyllostomus hastatus. Taxonomy (NCBI): domain Eukaryota; kingdom Metazoa; phylum Chordata; class Mammalia; order Chiroptera; family Phyllostomidae; genus Phyllostomus; species Phyllostomus hastatus. The sequence continues at coordinate 48,239,404 of NW_025334041.1, forward strand.
AACTAAGTTTTTTAGAAACAACAATAAAAGAGAGTAAGAATAGACCAGTAAAATTTATTTAAATAATACATTTATTTAACCTAATACATTCAAAATATTATCATGTTAACATATAATCAATATAAAATGTATTAATAAGATATTTTAAATTTTTTGATACCAGTGTAGTGTGTATTTATTTTACACATATATCCCATTTTAATTTTGACTAGCCACATTTCAGGTGCTCAATTACCATATGTGTTTACAGGTTACAGTACTGGACACTGTAGGTCTGGATTTTGCTGACTGCGACCCTGTAGTATAGTTTCACATCTTCCTCTGGACTCTGTATTTCCTGTAAATAGTTCCTGTAAATCAAGAGGCTTGATCCCTAGATGTTTAATTTTTTTTTCAAGATTACTCATAGGTCGTATGTGAGGAAGCATGAGGAGGCACAAATGTCTAGTTGTCACTCCTGTGATGTTGGATGCCATTGATGCTTAATGTTTAGATCTATTAATTTATTTGAGGTTATACAATGGTATACTCTATCACTTCTTTTCATCATTTAGTAACAATATGTCTGTAAGGATAAACTTCCCATCATGAACTATTTGGGTATCTGGTTACCAATTTCAAGCTTGCACAAGAAAAGCAGATAAAATATTCAACTCTTTCTTTTTATGTGCTACTTTTCAAAATAATGAGTTAATTTTCTAATATCCTCCAATTTAGAGCAGTAAGTTTTATTATTATTTCCTGTTTGGGTTATCCATGCATAAAAATTTTCCATAAACTTTATTGAAAAATTAAAAAAACATGTTCAATTAAAGTTGACATTTAATATTAGTTTTAGGTGTATAGCACCATGGTTGGAAACAGTGGTTGGATATTTACATAATTTACAGGGTGATCCCCAATAAGTCTAGAACTCACCTGGCACCATACAGATATTACTATATTATTGACTATATTTCCTATACTGTACTTGATGTCCCTATTATATAACTGCCAATTTGTACCTCTATATCCTTCACCCTTTCTTTTTTCAAGATTTTGTTTATCTTGAGGGGGAGGGGAAGGGAAGGAGAAAAAAAGGAAGGGAGAGAAACATCAATATGTGGTTGCCTTTCATGTGCCCCTTACTGGGGGGCCAGGCCTGTAACTCAGGCATGTGCCCTGACTGGGAATTAAACCGGCAACCCTTTGTTTTGCAGCCCACACTCAATCCACTGAGCTACACATGCCACGTATCCTTTATCCTTTCTTACCCAACTCTCCAATGCCCCTCCCATTTGGCAATCATCTGTTCGTTGTCTGTATCTATGAGTCTATTTTATTTGTTTGTTTATTTTGTTTTTTAGATTCCACAAGTCAGTGAAATGATATGGTATTCGTTTTCTTTCTCTGTCTGACTTATTTCACTTAGCATAATACACTCTAGGTCCATCTGTGTTGAAAATGGTAAGACTTCAGCCTTCTGTGTGGCTGAATAACATTACATTATATATCACATCTTCTTTATCCTTGCATCTATGTATGGACACTTAGGGTGCTTACATAGCTTGGCTATTGTAAATGCTGCAGTTAACATAAGGATGCATATATTTTTTCAAATTTACTATTTCAGACCTTTTGGGATAAATACTCAGAAGTTGTATTTCTGGGTTATTTGGTAATTCTATTTTTAATTTGTTGAGGAAACTCCATACTATTTTCCATAGTGGCTGCACCAATTTGCAGTCTCACTCATGAGGGTTTCCTTTTCTCCATGTCCTCACCAACACTTTCAATTTGATTTATTGATGATAGCCACTCTGACAGATATGAGCTGATAGCTCATTGTGGTTTTAATTTGCATTTCTTTGATCATTAGTGATGTTGAGCATCTTTTCATATGTCTATTGGTCATCTTTATGTCCTCTTTGGAGAAATGTTTATTTAGATCCTCTGCCCATTGTTTAATTGAAGTGTTCATTTTTTTGGTGTTACATTGAGTTCTTTGTATAATATATTTTGGGTATTAATTTCTTATCAGGTGTATCATTGGTGGGTATTTTATTCCAGTCAGTGGGTTGTCATTTCACTTTGTTGATGGTTTCCTTTGCTGTGCAAAACCTTTTTAGTTTGATGTCCCATTTGTTTATTTTTTCTTTTGGTTCCCTTGCCTGAGGAAACATACTACAGAAAAATTTATTAAAGACAACATAAAAGAGTTTATTGCCTATGTTTTCCTCTAGAAGTTTCATCTAGATCTCACAGATATTACATTAAGTCTTAAATTCATTTTGAGTTTATTCTTGTATATGGTATAAGAAAGCATGTGTCTGGCCCTGGCTGGCGTAGCTCAGTGGATTGAGTGCGGGCTGGGAACCAAAGTGTCGCAGGTTCGATTCCCAGTCAGGGTACATACCTGGGTTGCAGGCCATAAACCCCAGCAACTGCACATTGATGTTTCTCTCTCTCTCCCTCTCTCTCTCTCTCTCCCCCCCCTTCCCTCTCTAAAAATAAATAAATAAAATCTTAAAAAAAAAATAGAAAGCATGTGTCTTTCCAGTTTTCTCAACACAATTTATTGAAGAGACTGTTTTTACCCCAGTGTGTATTCTTGTCTCCTTTGTCATAGATTAATTTGACCATATAAGTGTGGGTTTATTTCTGGGTTCTCTGTTCTGTTCCGTCAATTTATTTGTCATTTTTTATGTCAGTATCATGCTGTTTTGATTACTATAGTTTTACAGTATAGTTTGATATCAGGTAATGTGATACATCTAACTTTGTTCTCCTTTCTCAAGATTGTTTTGACTACTCAGGGTCTTTTTGTGGTTCTATATAAATTTTAGGATTATTTGTTTTAGTTTGGTGAAAAGTGCTATTAGTATTTTGATAGGGATTGTATTGAATCTACAGATTGTTTCAGGTAGTACGGACATTTTAACGATGTTGATTCTTCTTATCTATGAGCATGGTATATGCTTCCATTTAGTTGTATCTTTTGAGTTTCTTCAATATCTTAGTTTTTGAGTACAGGTCTTTTATTTCCTTAGGTAAAAATTTTAAAAGATTTTATTTATTAATTTTTAGAGAGAGGGGAAAGGAGGGAGAAAGAGAGGAAAGAACATTAATGTGCGAGAAGAAAATCAATTTGTTACCTCTCACACACACCCCAACTAGGGACTGGGCCTGCAACCCAGGCATGTGCCCTGACCTGGGATCAAATTGGTGACCTTTTGCTTTGTGGGATGATGACACCCAACCACCTGAGCCACACTGGACAGGGCTCTCCTTTGTTAAATTTTTTCTTAGTTATTTTTTTGGTGCAATTGTAAATGGGATTGTTTTCTTAATTTCTCATCCTAATAATTTGTTATTGGTGTGTAAAAATGCAACCAACTTCTGAATATTAATTTTGTATCCTTCTACTTTATTGAATTTGTTTATCAGTTCTAATAGTTTTTTTGGTGGAATCTTTAGAGTTCTTTATATATAATATCATGTCATTTGCAAATAATGATAGTTTTACTTTTACTTTTCCAATTTGGATGCTTTTTATTTATTTTTTTCCTGTCTGATGATTGTGCCTAGGACTTCCAATACTGTGTTGAACAAAACTGGTGAAAGTGGAACTTTGTCTTGTTCCTGATCTTGAGGAAAAGGCATTTAACTTTTCCTCATTGATTATGATGCTAACTGTAGGTTTATCTTATATGGTTTTATTATGTTGAGATATGCTCCCTCTATTCCCATTTTGCTGAGTGTTTTAATCATAAATTCATGCTGGATTTTGTAAAATGCTTTTTCTACATCTATTGATATGATTATATGATTTTTATTTTTATTTTGTTTATTTTGCATCATGTTAATTGATTTGTAGATATTGAACAAACCTTGCATTCTAGGAATAAATTCCACTTGACCATGGTGTATGATCTTTATAATGTATTGCTGAATTTAGTTTGTTAATCTTTTGTTGAGAGAGTTTGTATCTATGTTCATCAGGGATATTGACCTATATTCTTTTCTTGTCATGTCTTTGGGTTTGATATCAGAGTAGTGCTGGCCTCATAAATTAGCTTGGGAGCCTTCACTCCTCTTTACTTTTTTTTGGAATAGTTTTTGAAGGGTAGTTGTTAACTTGTTGAATATTTGGTAGAATTCACCTGTGAAGTCATCTGACCCAGATGAAGTCATCTGACCCAGAAGTTTGTTTTGGGGAATTTTTTGATTACCAATTTGATTTTGTTAATAGTTATTGGTCTATTCAGATTTTCTGATTCTTGTTTATTTAGACTTGAAGATACTGTATTTCTAAAAATTTATCCGTTATTTATAGATTGTCCAATTTGTTGGCATAGTTTTTTGTATTTTCTTATAATCTTTGTATTTCTGTGGTGTCAATTGTCATTTCTTTTCTTTCATTCTGATTTTATTTGTTTGAGTTATCTCTGTTTTTCTGAATGAGTTTGGTTAAAGATTTATTTATTTATATTTATTTATTTTACCATTTCAAAGAACTAGTTGTTTTTCAATTGATCTTTTTATTGTTTTCTTTTATACCTTCTCTTTCATTTATTTCCTCTGTGGTCTTTATTATTTCCTCTCTTTTACTCACTTTACGCTTTGTTTGTTGTTCTTTTTCTATTTCTTTAGGTATAAATTTAAATTGTTTAAGGTTTTCCTTGTTTCTTAAGGTAGGCCTGTATTGCTATGAATTTCTCTCTTAGAACTGTTGTGGCTGTGTCCCACAGATTTGGGGTTGTTGTGTTTTTATTTTAATATTTCTCAAATGATCTTTTGATTTCTTATTTGATCTCATGGTTAACCTATCCTTTGTTTAGTAGCAGTTATTTAGCCTCTAAGTGTTTGTATGATTTTCAGTTTTCTTCTTGTAATTGTCTTCTAGTTTCATACCATTGAGATTGGAGATGCTTGATATAATTTTAATCTTCTTAACCTTATTGAGACTATTTTGTGACCTAAGATGGTCTATCCTGGAAAATAACCCATGTTCATTTGAAAAGAATATGTATTCTGTTGCTTTGGGGTGACATGTTCTAAAAATATCAACTAATTTCATGTGGTCTAATTTGTCATTTAGATAATTTTCTGTTTGGGTGATCTATCCATTGATGTCAATGGGGTTTTCAATTTTTTGCTGTGACTGTATTACTGTTGATCTCTTCCTTTATGTCTGTTAATATTTGATTAATACATTTAGATTCTCCTATGTTGGGTGTATAAATATTTACAAGGGTTATATCCTCTTGTTGGATTGTTCCCTTTATCATTTTGGAATGTCTTTTCTTGTCTCTTGTTATGGCTTTTGTTTTAAAGTCTATTTTGTCTGATGTAAGTGTCACTTGCTACCCCAGCTTTTTAAAAAATATCAGTTGCATGAAATATCTTTCCATCCCTTTACTTTCAGCCTTTGTGTTCTTTAAATCTGAAATGGATCTTTTTTAGGCAGAATATGTACAAGCCTTATTTTCTTACTCATTCAGATGCCTTATGCCTTTTGATTGAAGCATTTAGTCCATTTACATTTAAAGTAATTATCAATAGGTATTTAGTTGTTGCCATTTTGTTAATTATTTTCTGATTGTTTTTGTAGTTCTCCGTTTCTTTTTTATTGTTTTATGCTCTTATATGTTGATGAATATATATAATGTTATGTTTGGGATTCTTTTTGTTTATTTCTTGTATATTATTGTAGATACTGGGTTTGTGGTTATCATGTGCTTTATATATCTCAAGCTGTTTTTATAGGTATGGTATGTTGATGTCAGCTTAAGTTTGAACACATTCTATAATCACTACTCTTTTTACTCACCCCCACACTTTTATGTTTTTGTCATTTTTTTACTTCTTTTGTGTGTGTATTTGTGTGTACCCCTTAATTCACTGTTGGAAGTACACATGATATTTCTCCTTTTACTGTTTAATCTTTTTGCTAGCTTTATAGTTGGTTGATCCACTGCTTTTATTATATGTTTGCCTTTTTCAGTGGAAATTTTTCATCATAATATTTTCCAACTCATATTTTTGACTTCCTGTTCTTATTCATATTTTTTATCTCCTCCTGTTTTTCTTCTCCCTCTTTAAGTAGTTCCTTTAACATTTTTTATAATATTAGTTTGGTGGTGATGAATTCCTTTAGCTTCTTATTGTCTAGGAAGCTCTTTATTTCTCCTTTGATTCTAATTTGAGCTTTGCTGGGTAGTCTTGATTTGAATATTCTTGATTTCATCACTTTGAATATTTTATACTAGTCCCTTCTGGTCTGCCGAGTTTCTGATGAGAAATAAGCTAACAGTCTTATGAAAGTTCCTTTGTGGACAACTACCTGTCTTTTTCTTGTTGCTTTTAAAATTTTGTCTCTTTAAGCTTTGGCATTTTAAGTATAATGTGTTCTTGTATGGTCCTCTTTGGATTCATCTTGTTTGGGACTCTCTGTACTTTCTGAACTTGTGTGTCTATTTCCTTTGTCAGGTTAGGGAATTTTTCAGTCATTATTTCCAAAATAGATTTTCAATTCTTTGCACTCTCTCTTCTTCTTCTGGTACCCCTAGGATGGGAATGTTGGTATGCTTGATGGTGTCCCAGCATTCTCTTAAATTATTCTCATTTTTAATGCTTTGTTTGTTCACTGTTCTAATTGGGTGTTTTCTGCTATCTTGTCTTCTAAATCGCTGATTTGGTCCTCTGCTTCATCTAACCTGATTGTGATTTAATGTAATGTATTTTTCATTTCAGTTATTGTAATCTTCATTTTTGGCTGGTTCTTTCTGGTTCCTACATTGTTGTATAAGTTTTCACTGAGTTTCACTTATTTTCTAAGTTTGTTGACTAGCTTTATCACCAGTGTTTTGAGCTCTGCATCTGATAGATTGCTTTCTCCATGTTGTTTACTTTTTTTTATGCAGTTTAGTTCAGTTCTTTGATTTGGAACACATTTCTTTTTCTCATCATTTTGATTGTCTCCCTGTATTTCTTTCAGTGTATCAGGTAGGTCTGTTATGTCTACTGGTCTTGGCTGGGTGGCTTTTTGTATTAGGCGTCCATTGGAACAGTCTCCCTGGTCACCTGAGGGGGTATTCTAGGTGTGTCATTTCTGTGGGTGGTGTGTGACCTCCTGTTGTAGTTGGGCCTTGACTGCTATTGGCATGTCAGTGGTTGGGATTAAACCTCAGGTTGATTGGCTCTGTGGATTGGTTTTGACTATAGTGAATGAGTTATATTGCAGGACTGACTGACTGCACAGAGTGAGATTCTCTTTAGCAGGGCTTGATGCCTGCCAAGTCCACCCTTTGTGTGTGTTTTTTGTGGTGTTAATTGAGTGGTGCTCTGGCTTGGTCTGAAGCTAGCCACCAGGTATTTTGGTTTCAGGGCTTTTTAGGAAGGGTTCCATGCAGGCCGAGGTCAACAGCTGCCTGTGTGCAGCCAGGGGCCACTTGGTAGGAGCTACAAAATGATATGCTGTTTGTAGCTGTGTGTGCTGGGCTTGGAGGCACCTGGAAGAAGCTATGCTTTGAACCAATGGAAGCTGGCTGCCACTAGTGCCACTCTTGTGACCACAGAGCAAGAGGTATAGGGTGTGCTGAGATCAGCCACCGCTTATTAGGGGTTTGTTGAACTTTGCAAAATTTTAGGGAAATCTGAAACCTGGGCTGAGGGTAGCCACTTGTGTGGAACAGCCACTAAAAGAGGTTTACCAGGCATGTGTGTTGGGTAGGTTGGGGGTTTCAGGGAATCATTATGGTGGGGTGAGGGTTGTTAGCCAGATTAATGGAGACTCACATTTGGTGCTCTCCTGTGCCTGCAGGCTGGGTGGGCGGAGGGCTCAACAACAGAACAATGGCATTTGCTAGCAGTTTAGTCCCAGAGAAAGCTGCCCCTTTAGCCCTCAAGCCCGTGAATTCACTCTCTCCCCATAGATCCCCAGCACTTTTTTGAGTCGCTCTTCCTTCGCTGGAGTACTGGGTGAGTGTGAGTGAGTTTGTGTTTGGGCCCTTTAAGAGTATGCCTGGGTCTCTAGAAGCCCTCTGTTTCACCTGGACTGAATCCCTGGTGATCTTCACAGCCAGATATTGTGGAGACTCCTCTTTTCAGCACTGGTGGTCCAGGTGGGGAACCCTGGTGTGGGGCTAGGACCCCTTGATTCTCAGGGGGACCTCTGCAGCCAAGGTATCACTCCTGATTCTAAACTGCCAAACATGGGTGTGGAACCACCCTGTTTTGTGTCTTGACCCCTTCTACCAGTCTCCACATGGCTTCCTGTTTACACTCCTAGTTGTAGGAGTTCTGTTTAGCTAGTCATCAGGTGGTTCTCTAGGGTGGTTGTTCCATAATTTATTTGTAATTTTGATGTGATTGTTGAAGGGGGTGTGCAGGGCATTTACCTATTTTGCTATGTTGACTGGAAGTCTTACCTTGAAATTAAAAAAAAATGTTGTCGCTCTCAACTTCTGTGAGTCAGAAACCTAGGGCAGACTAAGCTGTGCATACTTTTGGTGCAGTGTCTGTTGTAGTTGGATAGATGCTGTAGCTGAATCAGTGTTATCCTGGTGCAACTAAGAACTAGCTAGGCATTTTTCTTTTTCCTTTTTTAAGAGTTGTTCAAGAACATTTTAAAATGTTTTTCCTTTCAGTCTCAGGGCCTTTTCATGGGGTCACCCGACATGAGTTAGTTTGGATTACTCACAACATGTCAAGTTTAAGGTAGCCCACATAGTGGATGAAGGCTTCTAGGGCAAATATTTTAGTGAACATGGTGGAAAGCCACATTGACTTTTATGACCTAGCCTTGGAAGTCATACATCATCACTTCCATCATTCTCTCCCTCATGGGAGTGATTATTAGCTTTCTGGCCATGTATTATTTATTTATTCCTGCATAGTAATATCACCACAGGCTTAATAGCTGAAAACAACACACATCTATTATCTTACAGTTTTGTTGGGTCAGAAGTCCCTGCATGGTTTAGCCATTTCCTTAACTTCATGGTCTCAAAATGGTATAATTAAGGAATTGGCCAGGATTTCAGTCTCATAGGTGACTTGACTGAGAAAGGATCCTTTCCCAAGCTCATATGCCTTTGGTCAGTAGTGCATTTTCATGTACTGACTGTTGGACTGAGGATCTAAGTTTCTTGCTGGCTATTGGCTGGAGGCAACCCTTATTTCTTGTCATATGGACCTTCTCAGTATAGCTGCTTGCTTCCTCAAAGCCTGAAAGACAGAGTCTTCTAACAAAATGAGTTCTAGTCTTGTGACAGTTAATCACATACATGTAATCATGTGTATCTTTCTCACCTTTGCAATATTCAATTGGTTGGGCGCAAGGCTGATTCCCACCCACACTCAAGGGATGAGGCTCACACAAGACACTTTGGTTTTCTTTCACTTCCTGGATATGTCATGATCTGCTCTGCCTCAAAGTATTTGCATAACTCAATTTTTCTTCCCAATAACCCTTTCCTCCCCAAAGTTTACCCAGTAAATTTCTCTATCTCCTGCAAATTTGAACTCTATCTTAGTTGCTCTCTCAGTTTCTTGTAGAAACTTGGAAATATTTAAAACTATGCTGTCACCACAATTTTCCCCCAGAGAACATTTTAAAAAATTTCTTTTATTTATTTTTAGAAAGAGGGGAAGAGAGAGAGAAAGAGAGGCAGAGACACATCAATATGTGGTTGCCTCTCACGTGCCCCTTATTGGGGACCTGGCCTGCAAACCAGGCATGTGCCTGACTGGGAATCGAACTAGTGACCCTTTGGTTGGCAGGCCAGCGCTCAGTCGACTGAGCCACACTAGTCAGGGCCGCCAGGGAACATTTTAGTAGCAGATTTTTTGGTTACCTTTTAAATTTCTTCTGTGGTTTTTCATCTTTTCAAATACTTGATCTTTCTTTAAAAGTTTTGTTATATATAACAAAGAAACTTTGAAGAAAGTTTTGTTGTATCCATTTTCCAACAAGATCATTCACTTTATAGAAATAGTGGTATTTTGTGATCTCCAAAAGTTAAATCTCTTCCATCTATATAATTGTCTCCTTTCCTAATGTGGTTTATTTGTTGTTTTTCTTTTTTTATCATAATCAGACTAGCTAAAGATCTATTTCATTGTTCTTTTTAAGTAAATAACTGGTAATATTACTTAAGTTATATTTTCTATTTAATAAATTTTTGATATTAAAGTGTTACTAATTACTTGCCTTTACTTTCTTTGACTTCCTTTTCAAGAGTTGTTCAAAGTCATTTAAAAATGTTTTATCTTATTAATGTCTAATTTTATTTGAGATCAGAGAATCAAGACTATGATTTCTGCTTTCAAGAATTTCTTGGAATTTGGGCTCTTTTCAGCCTGAGAGGCACACAAGGCTCTGTCCATGGGCTGGGTGACACTGGTGGGACGGTAGCAAGGGTCAGTGTGTGCACTCTGATTGTGGAGGTGGTGCTGGTCTAGTACTTCACCTTCAGGAAGAAGACAGGGGTGGAAGACCAAGATCATCAAGATAATGCAGAATTCTAGAAAAGATCAGTTTGCATCAATAATTCAAGAGTAGAAAAAATTACATGGTCTTACCAAAGGAGGAGCTATCAAATTTCAGATAACACCAGACTTTGATATGACTAAGTAGATTTTCCTATGAATGGAAAAGATGTTCAACATGTCATAATGTCATTGACAACTGTAAGCTCATTTCAGATGAATGTTTAAAAAAGTTACTGCAAGAAAAATTATGTTACTGAATTTGATCCTGTTTTTACTGTAGAAGAGGTATACCCTGATATCAGTAATTTTCAATCAGAGTGCTGTAAAAATTTTTAAAACAAGCAATACCTGACTAGTGAGAGGTACTAACCTCTTTTCTCTTACTCTGTCAAGTAAAAAAATGACAACAGCCCATACAGCAATAGCCATCCAGTGTGAATTAATCAAGTTTATACCTATATTTTTTCAGATTGACAAAAAATATTTTATGGCGTGCCACCAAATTTTAGTAATTAATTTATGTGTGCCATGAGATGAAGAGGTTGAAAATAGCTGCCTTATATGGTAGAATGGTACACTAAATCACATGGTTTACTTGTTGAACAGACTTTACAGAAAGCAAAATTTAAGTTGTGGCAGATTCTGATATTATGCTCAAGGAAGGATATGAGAATTTCTTTGATAATCTCCAAAAACAGAGAATCCCTGTGTTCATATTTTTGTCTGATACAGATTATGTACTAGAGAAGATTGTCTATCAAGCTGGTGTTCATTATCAAGATGTTAAAGTAGTATCTAATTTCATGGATTTTAATGACAATGGGTGCTGAAAGGATTTCAGGGAGATATAATTAATGTATTTAACAAACATGATGATGTCTTGAAGAACACAGAGTATTTTAATCAACTAAGACAATAGCAACATAATTCTGATGGGAGACTCCCAAGGAGACTTAAGAATGGCAGATAGAATAACTAATGTTAAACACATTCTGAAAATTGGATATCTAAGTGATAGAGTGGATGAGATTTTAGAAAAGCACATGGACTTTTATATTCTAGTAAAAGATGAGTCATTGGAGGTAGACAACTTTATCTTGCAGAAGATTCTGTAAACCAGCATTCTTCAAGAAGATGTCTCTCCTATAGGTGCAAAATCAATGCAAGAACAGCTTGTGTGTTCATTTTGCTGAAAGACTTGTTTATAACATATTCTTGCTCTTGATGTTTTTCCAAGTATTTTCAGACATGTTGAATTCATCAACTGGAAGCTCTTTCTTTTTCTCCATTTCTCTTAAAATACTCTTCACAATTTTTTAAAGATTTTATTTATTTATTTTTAGAGAGGGGGAAGGCAAGGAGAGAGGGAGAGAAACAACAGTGTGTGGTTGCCTCTGGCATGCTTTCCACTGGGGCCCTGGCCCACAACCCAGGCATGTACCCTGACTGGGAATCGAGTCAGTGACCCTTTGGTTCACAGGCCTGTGCTCAGTCCACTGAGCTACACCAGTCAGGGCACAATTTTTTTAACATAAAAAAAAGCTTAAAGTCAAAATTTGAAAAGTAACTTCTTATATTTCCAGAATGAATTTTATAGTTTAATGTTATCATGAAATCTTTTAAAATTTTTTATCCTCACCCGAGTATATGTTTATTGATTATAGAGAGAGGACGGGAGAGAAGGAGAAAAACATCGACGTGAGAAAGAAACATTGATCGGTTGCCTCCTGCATGCATCCTAACTGGGAATCAAACCTGCAACCTTTTGGTGCATGATATGACACTCCAACCAACCAAGCCACCTGGCCAGGGCTATTATGAAGTTTTGAGGAGTCTTTTTGCACTAGAAAAGTTTGATGTGCATGATTTTAAGTATTGCCATTTTTGTAATTTAGGTAAATTATGCTGATAGGATCATAATTTCTTGAAATTGTGTTATGTTCATTATTTTGTTTGGGGAAAAACTTGAAATTTACCAGAAAATGCTGGCACTTGATGTTTGAAACAACTTGGTATCCGCATATCACTAATCATTATAAAATGTTCCATATTGAAGCACTGGTAATAAATATGAAATGAGAAACCTTATAAAATTTCTTGAAATTCGAGGTGATTCATGCTCAATTTTTGTAGGTATTCCATTGGTATTTGAAAATAATGCACATGCTCTTTATTTTTTTGAGAGAGAAATTAAATATATATTAGATAAAGTTTATTAATTAAATTATTAAAATTCTATATATATATCAGAAATTGATAGATTGAGTAAACAGAACTTAAGAAAGAAGGTAAAGGATTTGAATAATTTACTTAACAAATTTGATCATATATATATGTGTGTGTATATATATATAGAGAGAGAGAGAGAGACAGAGAGTCTCCCACTATGTTGTGCACTTGTCATTTTCTTTTTGTATTAATAATATTTTCAAATTTATACTTTATAAGTTATATCAGGTAAGGTTTTTGATTGTTCTATCTTTTTTTGTAAATTGTTTTTTTATTAATATAAAATATTCCTGTTTGTCATTTAGTGATGTTTTAGTCTTAAAATTTATTGCACGTGAAATAAATATCACCATATTTTTTTTCTCCTTATTAGCATTTATCTTGGTTTTCCAAAACTTTATTTTGATTATTTTGGGTCATTTTGTTTTATTTGTATTTCTTTTTTTTCTTTCTTTTTAAAATTATCACCAAGGACATATCTACTAATTTTAGAGGAGAGAAAAAGGGAGAGAGTGAGAGAGGAACATCAATCAATTGCCTACTATACATGCTCTCACCAGGGATCAAACCCACAACCTAGGAATATGCCCTGACTATGAATTGAACCCCCATCCTTTTTGTGTATGGGATGATGCTCCAACTAACTGAGCCACTTGTCCAGGGCTGGGGTCATTTTGTTTTAGATATGTCTCTTATAAAAAGCATATGAGGAAAGACTCCATTCTCATTCTAAATAGCATGGGAACTTAAATTTTTCAGAAGTTTTCAGTCCTGTGTAAATATATTTAGATGTATATGAAACCTCCAGATAACCCTATGATTACCCCCTGAAGGAATCCAGACCACCTGACATCCACTTGACATTCATTATCTAGACCACTGGATATGACCAGACCTTCTGGTACCTATCATCCAGACCCCTAACATCTTACTAATAACTGTCCTGAACCAATCCCATGGCTTAGAATGCTGAACTGGTTATTCTCAAGAATGTACTTTCTACTATAAGAAATCTTAATTTTGCTTTGCACTTTGGGACACTTCTGGGTTTCTGCTTAGCTGTGTTCCAAGTTTGCAAACTCTAAGACCTTTGAACAAATATTTATCATTTATTTCTAGCAATACTTTCAGACATTTTTCAGTTTATTGACATATATAACTGGATTTTTAAAAACAAATACAGAGCTTTTTTTTTCCTATTGATAGAGGAACTTAATAGATTCATACGATCAGATCATATCCTGAAATGTTATTTTATGTTTCCCATCTGCTATACTTTCTTGCTGATGTTTTTCTTCTCTCCAAAGATCAAGAGAAAGTCCTAAAAGTTTCCAGAGTAAAAAGTAAGATTACTTCTCACACCAGTCAGAATGGTTATCATCAACAAATCAACAAACAAGTGCTGGCAAAGAAGTGGAGAAAGGGGAACTTTTTGCATTGTTGGTGGGAATGCAGACAGGTGCAGTCACTGTGGAAAGCAGTGTGGGAATACCTCAAAAAATTAAAAATGCAACTGCCTTTTGACCCAGAAATTCCACTTCTGGGAATTTATCCAAAGAAACCTGAAACACTAATTCAAAAGAACATAAGCACCCCTGTGTGCATTGCAGCATTATTTACAATTGCCAAGATATAGAAGCAGCCCAAGTGTCCATCAGTAAATGAGTGGATAAAACAATGATGGGACATTTACATAATGGAATACTACTTGACCATGAAAAAGAAGAAAATTCACCCTTTTCAACAGTACGAGTGGATCCGTAGAACATTACACTAAGTAAAATAAGTCAGTCAGGGAAAGACAATACCATATGATTTGACTCATGTGGAACCTAATGAACAAACTGAACTAATAAGCAAAATAGAGACAGACTCATAGGTAGAAAGCAGGCGATAACTCTGGGGGCAGTGTTAAGGGGTGGAGGGATTGATAAAAAAGGAAAAAAGACTCATGGACATGGATAACAGTGTGGTGATTGCAGGGGGTGGACATATGGGGATAAATGGTAATGGAAAAAATACAATTAAAAATACAGGCAGCAAAAGACAAATACCATGTGATCTCACCTATAAGTGGACCCTAATGAACAAAACAAACAAACAAGCAAAACAGAACCAGAAGCATGGAAACAAAGAACAGACTGACAGTGAACAGAGGGGAGAAGGGAGAAGGATAAGGGGGAATGATAAGGGGAAGGGTCTAGTTAACAAATAGGTATAAATGACCAATGGACATGGACAACAGAGTGGGATTGACTGTGGGAGTCAGATGTTGGTGCAGAAGGGGAGAGCAACAGAGGAAAATTGGGACAACTGTAATAGAACAATAATTATAAAAATTATTTTTTAAAGATTTTATTTATTTTCAGAGAGGGAAGGGAGGGAGAAAGAGAGAGAGAAACATCAATGTGTGGTTGTTGGGGGTCATGGCCTGCAACCCAGGTATGTACCCTGACTGGGAATCGAACCTGCGACACTTTGGTTTGCAGCCGGCACTCAATCCACTGAGCTGTGCCAACCAGGGCAAAAAATTATTTTTTAAAAATAATAAGAAACAGAATGTCAATGGACTTTGTATCATCAATACAGGATACTGGAAGAAAACAGAACAGTGTTGCTACTTCTGAGGGGAAATTATTTTTACATTAGAACTCTACAGTCAGTCAAATGTGACTGCATTAAAATGCGAGAGGATTTAAAAAAGACTTTTTGAACATATCATGATTCTATAGGACTTGGGAAATTGTACTGCTGCACCCTGTTCAATATGGAGTGGGGAAAACCATTATGAAATTGGAGGGTCTCCTCGGGCCTAACTCTTCTTACTTGTTTAATGTATTCCTGCCAATTGTGCTTCATTGTATGCATGGATCTTTTCTGATCCCTGCTTGGGGCAGGGATCAGAAAACTAAGGCTCTTAGGCCAACCCACCCTGCCACCTGTTTTCGTAAATAAAGTTTTATTGGAACACAGCCATATTCATTCATTTATATACCTCTGACTGCTTTTATTCTGTAATGACAGAGTTGAGTAACTGCTACAGAAACTGCATAACTCACTAAGCCTTAAAACCAGAACTGTTATGTGCTTCATAACAGAAATTGTTTCCCTGGCCTAGAGTTTCTCTGAAACTGTGTTTCTGGAATAGTCTTCCACATATGAGATAGACCATGGTTTTCTACTTTCTGCTCTGTCAATCTAATCATACCTTTTTTTGTGGTTCATTATTTTTAAAAATACTTTTTCTAGGTATTTTGGGTAGGAAGAAAGGTAGGTCTATTTTACAGAGAAATCCAAGGACAATTCAGTGTAAATGATAGCATTTTAATGTAAACTGCTTTTCACTTGTTTCTTTATTTCCAGTTTTCTTATAGAATTTGTTATTGGGAGATCTTTTTAATCCTTTCAGATTAAATCTGACAGCACAGCAAAAGACATGGTATAAAGTTATATATCCTCTCGCAACCACCTTTTGGTTCAGTTACTAAAAGGTTCATAAATATGTCACTGGAAATGTTACTGATATTGATTTTTTCTCCTTTGAGCCTTTTTATATTTATATTATGTGAGGCACAAAATTAATGTTTTTCTTCTTAGTTTTACTTTCCTGCCTTGAACAGTAAAACACTATTATTGATATGTTTATTTATTCAGCATCTACTTTGTGCCAATTGCTGTTCTAGGCTCTGGGGCTACAATGGTGGTAGGAAAACTGATGCTCTTTCTCCTCTCATGGAGTTTAAGGTATAGCTGGGGAGACAGAGATTGATCAAATATTGTATTATGAACCATGTGAAATGGTGTGAAAAAAAAGGTATAAGAGTCTTCAATAAAATCTAAAAGGTGGTCTCAACCTGAAAATGGTAGTTCTAGGAATGCTTCCCTGAGAATGTAATGTTTGTTAAAATTTGCAGAAGGAGTAGGAATTAACTGAGTAAACTTGGAGAAAAGAAATGATTGGAGAAGAAATAACACACTATGTAAATGCTTGAGGCAATACTAACTGTGGCACATTCTATAAGGGAGAGTATTGAGAAATGAGACTGAAAAAGGGGGCATGGGTTTATATTATATTCATGATATGTATTTTGGTCTTAATCTTTAGTGCAATTGGAATCTATTGACAGGGTATTAAGCTGGGAAATGACATGATCTTATTTAAAATTAAACAAAAACCATTTTGTCAACTGTGTAGGAAATTGGATGGAGGATATGAAATGGCCATTTAAAGACTTTTAGATTGATCCAGGTGAAGGTTGGTGAAAGATTGGTCTATGGTAGTAAGAGAGGAAATAAAAGAAATTGATTGATTCAAGGGGATATTCAGAAGGTAACATGAACAAGTCTTTGTAATAATTTAAATATGAAGGATGAACAAGTGGTTGGTGGCAAGGACAACTCCCAAGCCTTGGGTTTGCTCAGTTGAGTGGATTTTGGTGCTGAAATATTTACTGAGGACTTCCAGTCAAGGTGGTGGTATAGGCAGGCATGGCTTACCTCTCTGCACAACAAAACTACAACTAAAATATAGGACAACCATTTCTCAGAACCATCAGAAATCGCGTTGAAAGGAAGTCTGATAACTATGGAATTAAAGAAACTACATCTATCCAGACTGATAGGAGGTGTGGAGACACAGAACAGGTTGGTCCCACATCCACGTGTGGTGGTTACAAATTCAGAAGGGATGTCTCAGGAGTGAGGAGTCCCAGCTCCACACCAGGTCCCCTAGTCCAGGGTTTGAGTACCAGGAAGATAAATCCCCACAACTTCTGGCTTCAAAAACCAGTGGGGATTGAGTCAGAAGAAGCTTCTGGAGTCCCACACAGTTCCTCTTAAAGAACCCACCCATAGACTCGCCTACTCAGACTCACTCCTTCTGGGCTTCAGCACTAGGGTGGTGGCTTGGGTGGCTTGAGTGGTTTGAGGGGCACCAGTGACATATAGGGGGAGGCTGAGCTGTCTGGCATCAAGGTGAACAGAGGCCATTGTCCCTTTTCTGGGCCCTCCCTGCACAGAGCTGGCAGACTTTTGCTGTATCTGAGACTCCATCAAACTGGCTAACACTGACCTGCCTTGGAGATCCCCAGAGACTCTGTTCCACCCAACTTGTGGGCCCACCTAAGCTGCTTTTCCATATGAATGATTGGTCTTGGCTTATGCTTCACAACTTCCTAAATCCTCTCAAATAAGCAGCAGCTGGCCTCAATGAGCCCTAAGCCCAAAACTAGCAGCCTAGAATCACAGATTGGCTTTGCCTGGCAATCTCCAAGCCCAGCACAAATAGCAGCCATCTAAGATTGCTTTATCACTCAGGCAGGGTGGCCCTGGGCAAAGCACAGGCGGGGGCCAATCTTGGCCTGCTCCACCTGGGAAACCCCAGGGCCAGTGCACCCAGTGGACAGCTATAGACCCCATTGGAGCACCACCACCCTGCCACTGTATAGCTGATCCTCCACGGAGGGCAGAGGTTTGTTGTAAGTGGTCACAGCCAATCCTTGCAGCTGACTAGCCTGGGTATGTCCCTCTCATTGATCTGCCAACAGCAACCAAGGCTCAACTATAAGAGATGGATGTACTAAGCCTACACAAAAGATGCACCTTAAACACCAGCTTGGGTGATAAGAGACACTGTACCACGGGACCCTACAGGACACCTACTGCATTATGCCACACTACCAAGACATGGAGTCATATCAGCTTTACCTAATGCATATAAACAAACACATGGAGGCTGCCAAAAGTGAGGAGACATAGAACATGGTCCAAATGAAAGAGCAGATCAAAATTCCAGAAAAGGAGCTTAAAAACAAAATGGAACTAGAGTTCCAGCCAAGATGGAGGTGTAGGTAGAAACCCTTTGCTTCCTTATACAACCAAAAGGAGGACAGCAACCAATCTAAAATCAATAAACAACCAAAAGTGCTGGAAAATCAAATTGCGTGGAACTCCAACAACCAAAGAATTAAAGAAAAAATCAACCAGAACAACCAGACTGGTAAGGCGGTGGACCACAAGGGTGAATTCAGAAAAACCACAGCCACGCAGCAGAACAGGGGGGTGGGGCTGGGTGCCAAACTCAGCGGGCTGCACTGGAGGGGCTGACTTAAGGGGAAAATTGAGACTCAGAGCTGACTGTGGGCTATGGCTGGGGTTGCCGCGGTAGGAGATATTCCCAGTGTCACACAAGAGTTGGTTGAAAAGTGCACTAGAGACTCGCAGATGAGCGGCACTGTTCCCTCTCACCCACTGCCCCCACAGGCTGTGCCTCAGTGCAGCAAGGAGGGTTGTCCTGCTAGGGTGAATACATAAGGCCCTGCCCCCTTACAACCTATCAGCTGTGCCAAGACAAAGAAATATTACCCACATGAAAGAACAGAGCATAACCTCAGAACTAAGTGATGAGGAGATTGCCAACCTATGTGATGGAGAATTTAAAGCCTGGGTAATCAAAAATGCTCACAGATCTGATTAAGCTTGGTCAAAAAGTAAAAAAACAATGAAGGATACCTGAAGTGAAATATAGCAAAATATTCAGGAAACCAGCAATGATAGGAAGGAAACCAGGACTCAAAGCAATGATTTGGAACAAAAGAAAGAAATAAACATCCATTCAAAAGAAAAGGAAGAATACAAGAAGCCAGAAAAATGAAGAGAGACTTAGGAACTTCTGGGACAACTTGAAATGTTCCAATATCCAAATTATAGGGGTGCCAGAAGGAGAAGAACAACAGCAAGAAATTGAAAACTTATTTGAACAAATAATGAAGGAAAACTTCCCAAATCTGGTGAAGGAAATAGACTTCCAGGAAGTCCAGGAAGCCCAAAGAGTCCCAAAGAACTTGGACCCAAAGAAAAACACACCAAGGCACATCATCATTAAGTTACCCAAGATTAAATATAAAGAGAGAATCCTAAAAGCAGCAAGAGAAGAGGAGATAGTTACTTACAAAGGAGTGCCCATTAGACTATCAGCTGATTTGTCAAAAGAAACCTTGCAGGCAAGAAGGAGCTGGAAAGAAGTATTTGAAATCATGAAAGGCAAGGACCTACATCCAAGATTACTCTGTTCAGCAAAGCTTCCATTTAGAATGGAAGGGCAGATAAAGTGCTTCACTGATAAAATCAAGTTAAAGGAGTTCAGCATCACCAAGCCCTTATATGAAATGGTAAAGGGATTTATCTAAGAAAAAGAAGATAAAAAATATGAACATAAAATGACAACAAACTCACAACCATCAACAAATGAACCTAAAAGAAAAAAAAAACAATGAAAACAAAAACTAAGCAAACAACTAGAACAGGAACAGAATCAGAGAAATGGGCCCCACATGGAGGGATTTCAGTGGGGAGGGGGAAGGGAGGAATAGGGGGAAATGTACAGGGAAGAAGAAGCATAATTAGTAGTCATAAAATAGAGGGGGAGAGATAAAAATGGTATAGGAAACAGAAGTCAAAGAACTTATATGTACAACCCATGGACATGAACTAAGGTGGGGGGGGATGTTGGAGGGCTAGGGGAAAAGTAGAATAAAAGAGGAAAATTGGGAAAACTGTAATAGCATAATTAATAAAAATACTGAAAAAATAAAAAATTGGAGATAAGCAATCTATTAGATACAGAGGTCAAAACACTGGTTATAAGGATGCTCAAGGACCTTAGTGACGATCTCAACAGCATAAAAAAATCCAGTCATAAATGAAGGATACACTAATTGAAATAAAGACCAATTGCAGGGAAACAACACTAGAGTTTTGTTTCCCAAACAAAACTCTATGATTTGTTCCAAAACTCAATGTTCCAAAACTCAATGATTTGGAACATATGGAACCAAAAAACAACCAATCAGAACAAGAAGAAAAAGAATCCAAAAATATGAGGATAGTATAAGAAGCCTGTGGGGACAACTTCAAGGTATCCAACATTCACATAATAGGCGTCCAGAAGGAAAAAGAAAGAGAAGAAACTGAAAACTTATTTGAAAAAATAATGAAAGAAAACTTCCCTAATTTGGTGAAGGAAAGAGACATGCAGGTCCAGAAAGCACAGAGAGTCCCAAACAAGGTGGATGCAAAGAGGCCCACAACAAGACACATCGTAATTAAAATGCTAAAGGTTAAAGACACAGAGATGGGAGGGGGTATGTGGGAGGATGGGTGAGAAGTGAGGGATTAAGAAGTACAAATAGGTAGTCACAGAATAGCCATGGGGATGAAAAGTACAGTATAGGAAATGGAGTACCCAAAGAACTTACACCCATGACCTGTGGACATGAACAAGGGTGAGGGGATTGCCTCACGGAGTGGGGGGTGCTGGGTGGAAGGGGGCAAAGGGGGAAAAGTCAGAACAAGTGTAATAGCATAATCAATAAAATGTAATTTAAAATATTTATTGAAATAAAAAACACCAAAAATGAACCAAGTTGGGAGGATAGATCATGTTTCGGCTTGGGATGTTTGAGTGGGAAGAGCCTCTGATACATGCAAACAAAGACTTCACCTAGCTCTATTGGTCTAGAGCCAAAAGAAAGGTCCATGAGAGATGAACATTTAAGATATATGGCATTTAAGCTGTGGGTGTATTTGAGGTTGTCTAAGGAGAGAGCCTACAACTGAGCCTTGAGGAAGTAAGAGGCAGCATAGAAGAGGATGAGCCAACAGAGAGGAAAATGAAGTAGCAGCCATGAACAAAAGAGCAAGACCAGAAGTGCACAGTATCATGGAAGCCAAAGGACAAGTATTTTTAAGGAAGGAATTTGCCATCATTGTGGCTGCTGATTGAAGAAGAGCATCAAAATTTTTTTTCAATCTGTTGGCAAAAAAATTATTAGTGATCTTTATGAAAATAGTTACATAGTTTGGTAAGGGAAATGTCCAGATAGAAATATGTTGAGAAATCGGTGGCAGGTGAGAAAACTGATGGAAATGTAATGAATCTTTGGTGATGAAGTGGAGTCTCCAGAAAAGAAAGTGAATTTAAAATAGTTTTCTTTTTCTCTTTTTCTTTCTTTCCTTTATTCTCTTTTCTTGTTTTCATTATTTTTAAAATGTTTTTATTTAGTCTTTATCCGAGTATATGTTTATTGCTTTTATAGAGAGAGGAGGGGGCAGGGAGGGAGGGGAAAAGAGAGAGAAACATCAAAGTGAGAGAGAAACATCAATCATTTTCCTCCTGTATGCACCCCAACCCAAGACCAAACCTGCAATCTAGGTATATGCTGTGACCGGGAATCAAACCCATAACCTTTTGGTGTATGGGAGAGTCCTCCAATCAACTGAGCCACCTGGCCAGGGCTCATTCTTTATTTTTAATGCAAGAAAAGTGGGTATGATTAAATGGGATAGAAATATTCAGAAGAGACCAATAAGTTAAAGATACTGAAGAGAAATAAAGTAATAAAAAACTTAAGGCTCCTAAAACAGGAGAGAGTGGGATTCAGAATTTAGGGAGAACTGGAAGACTTGGAGAATGATTGTTCTCTCACAGTCTCATGTCCTCTCATGCTTAGGACAGTTATGTCTTCAAAGTACTGTTCAGGTGGATTTGTCATGATTGTTTTTTGTTTGTTGTTTTTAGCTCAGTGAAAGATAATGAAGTAGAGAAGGACCATTTAAGTCATTTGCTTTTGACATCATTATTCTAACATGCACATAGCCTTTTTCCTTTTAAAATACATTTGTGGCATGTGCTTTTTAGGGCATGAGGTCCTTCACATCAAAGACTCTGCCAATGTTACTTTATGTCTCCCCTAGCTCTCTTTGTGGGATTCAATGTTTTGCCTAAAGTCTAGTTCAACTTTCAAATAAATGGGGAAGATGAAGTACAGGCAGTTCTTACTTCTCATCATTGCTGCTGACTCACTGGCACCGCCAGTACCTCATATCTCTCTGTTATCCTGCAGGCACTGTTTTCTGTGTAGGTCCAAATGGTAAAAACCAATGGCGAATGATCAGTAATACACATGACTGTCAAGTGTTTATTTTATATCAAGGTGATTAAATACATGGTTTTCAGAATATATTACATCTGAAGATGAGCTAATCAGTATCTGAAGGTCAGTATCCAATCTTTTATCAAACAGCAAAAAATATGAAGACCTAGTGAACATTAATCAGATAAACCAGTATAGAATTAAGCAGAAAAATTTAGCACTTAAAAAAAAGATGTCAATCTTGTATCCTTTTTCTTTTTTGGTGTATTATTTAGTGATTTTTATCCAGCTAAACAAGTGTGAAAAACTAAGAGAAAGACATTGTGGGATAAAAGAAAAGATACAACTAATCCAGTAATAAAATTGCTGACACTTCTTAAAAGCATTTTTTACAAAAGGAGTATCAAAATGTTCAGCAGGCATTGAAGGCAATAATCCAAATTAAAAAACTCAATTCTCTTCAAGAAGAAAAAATGGAGTAACTTTTATGTAATAGCATAGGTTAGAAGCTTGAATTCATCTATAACATGGATAAAAAGGGAGGTATTACTTCTTCTCTATAAGACATATACAATCAGAAACGCTAAAAAATCAAAAAGCTATACAAGAAATACAGAATCCAAGCATGCAATCTAGTATGTATAATCCTTTTCAATAATTGGTGGAGAGGACGAAAGGAAAATCCTTAAAACCTTGAGTCCAGAACATACTTATTTGAGTGGCACAGGGATTATGATGTTGGTACCACCTTGGCATGATTATGCTTCTCTACAAAAGGTCCTGCTCCTGAAGGACAGCTCTTCCCTTCAGCCACCACTCTCCCTGGGAATTGTCCTTCCCTGGGATTGCCAGCCAAGAGGAATCATTGTCCCTTGCTGATTTCCCTTAACACTGCCCACATTTTTGTAAAAATCCTTTCATTAAACTCTCTTCAATCACCTCTTTTGAAGTACCTACTGGTACCCTGAAATCAAGAGAAAGAAAGACAATACTTTAAATTCCATTTAAGTTTCACCCAGTGATGATTAGAGGTCATGAGCTGAATGTGAGATGAGTTAAGAGACACAAAACTCCTCTTCCTTCTGTTAGCCTGTTTCATCTCCATATGCCTCTCGAAATGTGCTCATTTGGTGGCGTGTGTGATTCTGCTGTTTGTTAGGTACAAACGGCTCCTAAATGCAAACATACTATGTTGGGCATAAGTGAATAAACAGAAATCAATTCCCATTGACACGATTAACTCATTAGAACTGCTGTGCAAGTTACTAAAAAGTTCTTCTGCTGCATCTTAGTGAACAGATCAGCTGTTTCTACTCACCCCTCTGGAGATCTTGTGTGGTCAAGGCATAGCTTCCACCACCACAGTGGCCCTGCCTGCCTGTATTCCAGAGGAGGAACTGGTTATGTTGGATTTACTGAGAAACCATCCAGTCTGGAACTTTATAAGCTGGTGAAATAAAATGTTGAAAAAGAAACATGCCCCTAAATCACCGCATAACCTTCAAAATCAATCTGGCATTCCCATGTTGGGTTATGAAAAGGTACTTATAAGGTGTTTTGATGTGATACAAACACAGCTCAACAGAAGCCCAAATCCAAGCATAAGGCTCATTGACTAATGACTGAATTTTCCATTTTTTATGAAAACATCTCTTGGTGTTCAGGTTAGCTCAAATAGTGAAAATCACTGCTTCTCCTTCCTCCCGGCTTCAGATCTACTTCCATTTTGACATCCTTCTCTCATTTGCTTGGGCCCATTCTGTATCTGGTTCACTCGGTTGTCCATGGGCAACCACACTGTGGGCATTAAAATTTCTCCCCACCCTGCTTTCAAATGCCTATGTGTATTGTGACTCAGCTGTGAAATAGGCAACAAGAACTTAGAATTTCCCCACTCTGGGTACTTTTCTCTTTCCTTGGTGCTCCCTTTCCCCATTGCACAAGATCTTTTAACTTTAAAGCCAACTCTCTCCTCCAAAAGAAAATTTTCAATTATTTATATTTGATCTGAATTTCTAGTCTAATAATAACACATCATTGCCTTAAGTATATACAATTAGTTTTGTTGTACTTTGATATGGTTATGGTGCTATTGTATGATTACCACTTTTAATCCAGCATGCTTGTGGCCAGATTCCACAGCTGGCTGGATATAGCACTATCATCCTTCTCAACTTAGAGCAATTAAAAGGGCTCATTTCTACCCAGTAGTAACCTAGTGTTTGCCATTACATATACTGATTGGTCGTGTGCCAAGCATTGTGTGGGGTACTTTATATGCGCTGTTTACAATCACTTTGGAGTTTTTATTATCCCCACTTTAAGATAAGAGACTAAGCCTGTTCCTTCTTCTTAATGCTACCCTATTTCCTCCCTCCTCTTTTGAACATAGGCTTTTGGGGGTTAATTTTTAGGATAAGGGTTATTTGAAATAATAATTAGAGGAACAGTAACTGATATTTATTGAGCACTTACTATATACAAAGTATTGTGCCAAACATTCTACCATAATTATCTAATTTATGCTTTATGCCAACCCTTTGGGGTGAGAATTACCTTAAAGCACAGAGAGATTAGATACTTTGTCCTAAATTATACTTCTGACAAGTGGTGGAGTGGGGTTTGAAGCTGAAACCATCTGACTCTTGTTCCTCAACACTGGAGTTACCCTCATTTTCGTGTGGATACTTAATACAGTGATGAGCAAGTTCACTGAAACTTTAATAAGAATTAAGTAATAATGTAAGTTATAAAGCATATTATGAAAATCACTCCATGTTGGCTAATTGCATAATAGAACATTTGTGAACTTTTTAAGTTTAAAAATTTTAAGTTTTTAAATAATACCTAATAAAAACTGGAAAACATAGCACTCATAATTTTTTCTGAGCTGAAAGTACACCAAGTACACACAAACATTCAGCAGCATCTTCTGGTCTCTGTTATATTCCCTTCCTGTTTGTCACTTCCCTTAGAAATGCTAACAAAACCCCTATAGTATCTCTTTAAAAAATGGTTTACCCAGTAGATTTTTGAAATTCTTTATAAGAGCACTAGAGGCTAATTAATGGTTGCTTGCCTTATTTACTTTTATTCTCCCTGCCAGGCACATCTCTTGTGTTCATAAACTTAATTTTGTACAACCTCCATTCAGGAAATAGGATATCTTAAATTAAAAATGCCTTTCATTCTGTACATTTTATGCTAGTCTTTCCTTTCAATTTCTCTTTCTCCAAAGTTTCTTTTCTCTTCTTAAAAAGTTCCTTAAACTTGTTGCTCAATTCTTCTTTTCTACGTCTTGAATCCTTGTTCACTTCCTCAAAAATAAAATTAGAGCCATCCACCAAGGGTTCTTTCCTGGTCCCGTGGTACCTGTAATTCCATTGTAAGTCAGCAGCCTTTTTTGCATAAATTCCTGTATCCTGCCTGACTTCCTGGAAAAAGCTCTTTACTAAAAAAAATTATTTCACATTTTAAACAACTTATTTTAAATAATAACTGACGTACACTATTACATTTACTTTCTTTCCTTTCTCTCTCCACATTCTAACTTTTCACATTGCTTCTCTAACACTTTTATTTTTCAATCATTTTGCTGCATTCTTTCTGCTCCTTTCATTGCCTCTGCCCATTTGTTTGAAAGACTGCCTAACCCACTTTGGTTTCTTATATTCTGTGTGATCCAAATTAAAGGAAGTATTGATTTTAAGACCAATTCCCTTCCCCTCTCTTTTCTCTTTCTTCTTCCCCCAATTAAAGGTTTGGTTCCTGTTGGCTTATGGAACTCTTGTTGTTTCCTATATGATTGTAGAATGGTGGTTATCAAATTGACTTGGGATATTTTCTCAAATAACTCTATCTTGACCTCATTTCTTCTAGCCTTATTTTGATACTCCTAGAGAGGAGTGATATAAATGATAGAGAGCAGACACAAGCTTTCTGACAAAGTTTCTCAGGTGATTTTCCTGCTGTAACAGGGGACTCAAGACTTGGAAAATTTTAGCTGATGGTGAAAAGTTATGTCTAGCAAGTAATGTGTATGTTAAGCTTTTGTTTCAGAAACTACAGATAAGGCCCATCCTGGCTCCTGGGAAAAGCAGTCTACCTCTTGGGGCACTGGCTAGAGATACCACCTGGGGACAAGTTGGAGGCATCCGGGTCTTTTGTGTGACCACCCTCCCTCTTGGGAACAGCTAACTGCTGAGAACACCAGGACATGAGTGCTGCAACCCTAATCCTCCCTGAATTTCAAAGCCCTCACCGCATCTTGCTTGTCCTCCCCCACCCCCTTATAAAAGATCTGGCCAGGAAAGAGAAGGGAAGATGGTTTGTTAGGGTATGAACCCGCCATCTTCTCGGATCACCAGCCATCTGAATAAAGCGCCCATAAAAGATTCAATCGCTGTCTTTGCTTATTGGATTTGGTAGTGACAGGCAGCCCGAATGCAGGTGTCTTTTCTAGTTACATGACCTCTATTCCTGCTTCAGATATAGCTCCTCCACCCTAGAGGCTTCCACTTTCTGGATCAGACATAGATGCCTTTGTTTAAAGCAGTATCCTGCCAGTTGATGAATGGGCCATCAGTTTAGTAAGTGGTGAATGTAGTGCTTCTGGTGCAACATGTGAATGGCACAAGGAAGGGATCAAAAGCTCCTCTTCTATCTCTGCAGAGTAATTTACTTGCTGGATTTAAGGGTTAGGGGTTGAGCTAAGATTCATCTTATTATAATTAAGAGTAGTTCCACACTCTTAAATGGGACTTACTTAAATTTTGAGCCAAGCACTTTAAAAAAAATGTTATTCTGAGTTCATATTAGACCAAGCCTCTGGCTCATGTATAGAGTCTGCCTCAAATTCTCCAAAAACTGAAAGTTCAAATAAAAATACTGAAACAAGTACTCTTCAAGCAATGTCTAGATGTTGTCTACTGGTTTGTCTGAGTAGGACTCAGAGCTTTGGATAGAAGTTAAAAAAGAAAAAGGCCGCAGATACTGTCCATCTCCAGTGAAATTCAAAGAACTGTCTGCATCTGATGAGGCATCAAATCGACTGCACCCCTCAAGGTGCAGAACAAAAATAAAGAACAAGAAGTTTATTTTTGTGTTTGATAAGGAGGTGCAACAAATAGAAGTATGAAGAACATACATTTACTGATTTGTCTGATAATAATTCAGATTGTAAAATTGATTACCAGTATTTAAACAAGATTTTGATTATAATTGAGATACTGCCTTACTTCGGAAAACATCCTAGATGAGATCAAACAGGAAACCA
Organism: Phyllostomus hastatus; assembly: GCF_019186645.2. Lineage (NCBI taxonomy): Eukaryota > Metazoa > Chordata > Mammalia > Chiroptera > Phyllostomidae > Phyllostomus > Phyllostomus hastatus. Next base: position 48,267,316 of record NW_025334041.1, read on the forward strand.
CAAATCTCAGGCAAAAATTACATCTGTAGTTGCTAAAGTTATCAATGATATTCTATATTCCTGTGAATAGGATTTGTGCATGAAAGATGATAAAGACAAACACAAGTATTAAGAAAGCGAGACAGTGATTTAGAATTTACATGGAAATTCAAAGCCCTGGCTGGCATAGCTCAGTGGATTGAGCATGGGCTACGAACCAGTGTCACAGGTTCAATTCCCAGTCAGGGTACATGCCTGGGTTGTAGGCCATGACCCCCAGCAACTGCACATTGATGTTTCTCTCTCTCTCTCTCTTTCTCCCTCTCTAAAAATAAATAAATAAAATCTTAAAATAAAAAGAACCATTAAAAAAAAGAAATTCAAGAAACTCAACTCAGCCAAAATAATATTGGAAAAGAAGTACAGAATTGAAGAACGCACACTTCCTAATTTAAAAACTTACCTCAAAGCTACAATTATCAAGAGAGTGTGGTACTACTATAGGGATAGATGTTTAAATCAATGAATAGAATAATTGAGAGTCCAGAAATAAACCATGTGGTAGGCTAATTTGTGAAAATGATGCCCAGACCACTCAATAGAAAAAGAATAAGATTTTCAAGAAAATTATGCCGGGACATTTGGATAGTTATGTGCAAAAGACTGAAGTTGAACCCTTACCTCATAAGAATACATAAAGAACTTTTATAATTCAGTAATGAAAGAACAAATATGCCAATTAAAAATGGACGAAGAATATGAATAGATACTGCTGAAAGAAGATATACAAATGCCATTGTACATAAAATGATGACTGATATCATTACCCACCAAGAAAATGCACATAAAAATCACAGTTGAGCCCTGGCCAGGTACTCAGTTGCAGCGTTGTCCCTTACACTAAAATGTGGTGGGTTTGATTCCTGGTCAGAGCAGATACCTAGTTTGCAAGTTTGATTTTTGGCTAGAGGGCATACAAGAGGCAACCGATTGATGTCTCACTCTCTCTCTCTCATCCTTCCCCCCTCTCTAAAATCAGTAGACATATCCTCCGGTGAGGATTAAAAAAAAAACCCCAACAATTGAACTAATACCTCGCCCACCCACTAGGATGGTTAAAATTGAAATGACAGTAACTGGTACTGACAAGGATGGGGAGAAAGTGGAACTCTCAGACCCCGCTGGTGGGAACGTGAAAACGTGCAGCCGCGTTAGAAAACAGTCTAGTAGTTCCTCAAAAGGTTAAATAAAGATTTCTATATGACCCAGCCTTTCCACTGTTAGATATACACTCAGAAGAGATGAAAATATATTATGTCTGTCTGGAAAAAGTCCAGCCACTGCTAATATAATGAGAAAGGTTTGTGTGTCTTCAGTGTAACCTGGCAGCCAGGACAGTGGACTGGACTGCACATGTGTGAACCATAATGACTTCACTGTACTAGTCAGTGGGGGTGGTAGATGCCACTGAGTGTGCATGGGTACTGTGTGACCTTCACATTCAAAATGATTGAGGGAGTAGAGCAATGAATCTGCATCGAATTTTGCATTAAGCTTGAACATTCCTCCACAGAATCTATTTGGATGATTTAGGGGCCACAGCTATGGGCAGCTAGTGATTTGCAGCTTCATCATGACAATGTGCCCACTCATGCATCGTGTCTCATGCAGAATTTTTTGATGAAACATCAAATCACCCAAGTGACTGAGCCCCATGAAGCTCAGATTTGGCACCCTGTGACTTCTGTCTTTTCCCCAAACTAAAATCACCTTTGAAAGGGAAGAGATTTCAGACCATTGATAAAATTCAGAAAAATACACTGGGGCAGTTGATGGCAATTGGGAGAACTGTGTGAGGGCCCAACCTAGTTTGAAGCGGACTGAGATGTCATTGTCTTATGTACAATGTTTCTTGTATTTTTTATCTTCAATAAATGTCTCTATTTTTCATATTACATGGCTAGATATCTTCTGGACAGACTTTGTATGTCCAAACAAAAACTTGCACATGAATGTTCGTAGAAGCATTGCAAAAGTGAAAAGAACTCAAATGTTCATCAACTGATAAATGGTTAGATAAAATATAATAAATCTATATAACACAATATTATTTGACAATAAAAAAGTATTGATACATGCTGCAACATGAAAACATGCTAAGTGAATGAAGCCAGTCAAAAGGGCCACACATTGTATGATATTATTTATATGAAATGTGCAAATAAGGAAAGCTGTAGAGATAGAGGGCTGTGAGATAGGGGAGGTAAAAGTGGAAGTAGATGCAAGTTGGTACCAGATTGTTTTTTGCATGGTAATGAAAATGTTCTAAAATGATTGTGGTGATGATTGCAGAGTTCTATTTATATATTAAAAACCACTGAATTGTATACTTTAAATGGGTAAACTGTATCACATATGAATTATATCTTAATAAAGTTGTTATAAAAAAAGAAAAAAATTGCTACTCTGTTGGTATAGAATAAAGCCCTTAAAAACTAGTTCTGAAGACACTTTTCTGTGTAGAACATCAAGCAACTAGTATTTCACTGCCTAGCAGGCTGATAGTGAAATACTAGTGGATATTACACTGCAGTGCTACGGAAAGCTTTAAAAAAGGGTAAATTGAACAGAATATAATTGAAAACTACCTTTTTCTGATTTCACAAATCTTTCTTTCTTTTGCAGCACACCAAAAATATATATATTATATGTTTTGCTGGTCTGACAAAAAATAGATATAATTTTGATTCAGTCACATCGGATGGTTATTGGTTGTGATATTTAAAAAATATATGTATCTTTTTTTTAAAATTTGACAATCTAAGGGAAAAGAGGTCAGTGCCCCTGACTAAATAGTCAGGTGTTGCATGTTTTAAAAACTCTTGCAGAACACCAATCACAAAATGTTTCTATTATCACTGGCCAGATTTTATTTTCAACTTTCTTACTTATGCTTTGGAATGTATAAGACTTCAGAAGAAAAGAGAGTGGACATGCTAATCCACCATGGTTAGGAATAAAACAAAAAAGTGAACTCCTGCGTTAGACAGACCTGAGTTCACATTCTGACTCAGCTCATTGTAGGTCACCATGAAAATGTTGTTCAGCTAATTTAGGGCCACAGCTAAGGAACACTGTTGAAATCTCTTTTCTCATACAGTCCTGGTATAAATGAGTATTTGTTTTTGATTACTCTATATGCTCTGACCCTTCTTTTTTAATTAATTTTTTTAGAGACAGAAAAGGGAGCAGGAAAGGGTAGAGAAAAGGAGAGCAGAGGGTAGAGGGAGGGAGGGAGGGGAGAGAGAGAGAGAAATTAATGTGTTGTTCCTGCTATTTATGCCTCCATCCATTAGTTGTTTCTTGTATGTGCTCTGACTAGAGATTGAACCATTGAACCTGCAACTTTGGTGTACTGAGATTATGCTATAACCACTGAACTACCTGGCCAGAGCTCTACTGACCCTTCTTTTGATGCCAGTATCCAGAAATTTCTTTGGGGGAAATATCTTCCTCAATTCCTGTACTTTTGCTTTATTTGTATTTATTCCTGATTTTCCATATATGCACCTCTAGCCCAGCTGATCAGCACATTCCATGGTTTAGGGATGGGGACAAATCAAATTTAGCCCTTGGGATTAAGTTTAAGACCTTTATTTGAGTTGTTGTAGTGGAGTTCTCTTTGCTGCTGCTTCTGCTGAATTGAATCTGACAGGGCAAATATCTGAAGATGCTCAATCGTTTTGTTTATATGAAGCCTGAGCATGCGGCTGACATGGTGATAGAGGAGAGAGATGCAGAAAATCTGACCCTAAGGGAACATCACGTATGGCACTTGATAAAAATGACCATGTCAGTCCTAGACTTTTCAGTTCAATTATATACACTTAAACATTTGCTTTTAAACTTAAACAAATATAAATTGGCTTTTTAATTACCTGTACCTAATGAATCCTAAAGGTAACATTACCTACTATTCTAGTTACTATGACTGTGTAATAAATGATCCCTAAACTTCATGTTTTAAAATGAGATTCTGGCATGGTTTAAAAGAGGAAAATATTTATTTTGCCACAGTCTGGGCAGGAATTGGAGGGGTAGCTTATTTCTGCTGTGTTCAGTGTTAGCTGTGGTAGTTGGAAGACTACAGGCTGGAATCATCTGGAGGCTAGCTTAGTCACATGTCTGACACCTGTGCTGAGAAGACTCAAACAGATGAGACTGATGAATGTGGGCTTCTTTCTCTCTCTCACCTCTCTAATCTTTCATTGTGATCTCCCCAGCATATCCACTTCAGGAGAGCAGAAATCCTTACATGTCAGCTGAGGGCTCACAAGGCACAATTTTTAAGGGAGAGAGTACTGGGAAGAAATTCCATCGTCGTTTGTGTCCTAGCCTCCGAACTCAGTCACATCCACTATACTCTCAGTCCCACTGAAATTCAAGAGGAGCAAATGTAGACCTCCACATCTTCATGGAGGAGTCAATATCATACCATAAAAACTTACTGGTGTGGTTGTCATGAAAATACAATCAGCCAAAGTTTGTGGGGTAGTTTTAAAGATTAAATAAGAAAAATTTTCAAAAGACTGTATGGCAAAAACATAATATAAAGCTAAAGACTTGACAACGTGGGGGGCAGCAGGGTATGGAAGCTGTAAGGAGACCTTGGGACAGTGGTAAGGATGACTTTTTTCTTTTTATGTGGCCCTCATTACAAAGAAAAAGGCAGAACCCATTGTCAATATGTCTAGTGTTCTCTGGGAAAATAAATATGGACTAGTATTTTAAATTTTAAACCATCCTCCCATCCAAATTCAGCATTTTCAAAATAGTCCTCCTGTTATTATAAAATGTATACATCAAGTTTGGTCAGAAACTTGTTCCCCATTCATTCTTTTTTTCCAATTATTTATTAATGATTTTATATTTTATTAGGTATCTTGTGTGTCCAATGTACAAAATATAAGAGTAAACAAGGAAAGTTCCCCCTCCCGCCACCATTCTTGGGACATCATTCAGTTTCCCCACAGGCCACACCAGCATCATTAGTTTTTCATCTACCCTTTCTTAATTTTTTGTGTAATAATGAATAATTAAATCTCAATTCATTTTGATTTTACTAAGAATGGGACTATAACTAACATATTGTGTGTGGGGATGGGTGGAGGGTGGTTGGAACTTTTATGATTTTCAGCTTTGATCTCCCACCTTCAGACTTGTAACATTGGCCCTGAGCATCCAGTGGTTCCTTGCACTGTCTATTGCTCTATCCCAAAGAGCATAGCTAGCAATGTAACAAAGACTTTTCATGAAGCCACAACAGAGCAAATATTACTGTACCAGGCAGGACCTCTCCCAGTTATTTTCCATCCCTCTCTCAGATACTACCAATCTTCAGAGTTACTATGCCAACAGGTTTCTCCGGCAAGATATCAAGAAAAGAAAATTTTAGCTTGTCCTTCACTCAAGCTAGTAGGATTAAGTCTGTACTGTTAACTTCTCTTTGTAATTGGGACAAAAAGTTGCTTTATAAAAAGCTCCCTACAAAACAATGATTCACAGCCTCTAAACCTTTTCTTTAAGAGAGTTTTTTCTTTCCTTTCTCTGCACACTTGTCCTCACCAGAGCTGGAGGAAAGTTTTTAGTGGGTTTGAGGGCAGATTGGATTTAGAGAAGGATTTTACCACTGGATTATTGACCAATTCCATTATTTTGTGTGCCCCAAACTTACCCACTTCCTTTTCTGTGTATTGCCTCCTCCTTCTAGGAACTATCCCTTCTTCCTGCTTATCCACATGATTAATTTGGGGGGAGCACATTAGTTCAAATGTAGTTTCGACCCTAGTTATAATTTATTGTTCATAGGGTAGACACCAAACCCAATCTGGGTCAATAGAGCTCCTTCTCAGGGAATTTAGACTTGGGTCTGGAACAGTTCAGTCTCTTTCCATATAGCTGGACCTACAAGGAACATTACAAATTCAGGATCTTTGGGTTACTTTTGCTGTTATGAGCCTGGAAGAAGTGGAGGCAGATGGTCTAAAGAGAAGAAAACAAGAAAGAAGCAGAGACAAGATGGAAAGCTATTGACAGGATTCCCATCCCTTACTCTAGCTTGTGCTTCCCTTGCTTTCCAGGAGCCACCTCAATATTCTTTCAGTGTTAGCTATTGAGGGTTGATTTTCTGTTACTTGAAACCAGAGTCTAATAAATACAGAGGAGTATGGCAGCAATAGTCAGGCCTGTGCCCCAAGTGGTGAGGCTTTGAGATCTAGCACCAATCCTGGTAGCATTTTATCCTTTCTGCTAGTTAGAAGTTTGTACTCTTAAAAACTTAACCTCTACATCTTGTTTCTAAGTGAAATACTCATCTGAAATGATTTTCTTACTTGAATGTTGACTTGCAGCAGACTATCATTGACAACACAACCACCTATGTCAATATTGTTTGGGGTTTTTATAATTTGTATTTGTTTTCTCTAAGTATTTTCTCTTCTCATAGTCAAGCAAACTTTCATCAGTATTAAGGAAAAACTTCAGTTTCCTGACTCTTGTGTGTACAAAAACCTCAGGCCATACAAGAGTGATGCTAACTGTTTCTGGAGAAATTCATCAAAGCTAAGTAGGAACTCCCCACCTAAGGAATCCAGGAGTAGAAGAAATTTATTTATTAGGTAGAGATCCTGAGAGATGGGAAAACCCCAGGGAAAAAATATGGAAGTGGCATGTCTGTACAGATAGATTGTCACAGACAGCTTTGCTGAGATCTGCATCTTCAGAGAGGTAAGGAAGCAGCAGAAAGATATCCATCCCCACTTACATCATGGAAGTCCAACAAAAAAGGGCTGGGCTGAAAGCAGCTGTGAGGGTAGCAATGGGTTTTTCAACCCAGACCCGGGAGAACTGTATCCAAGACCATAACTACAGATGTTTTAGTGGACACGTGTGAACACAGATGACCGGAGGACAAGATGCCACCAGCTCCACCACCCCACTTGTGCCATGCATCCATTAGAGTTTCCTGGAATGTAAGACAAATCTTGGGAATGGAGACTCTAAACTGCTAAGAGTTAGTTTCCACCACCCTAGCAAAATGTAAGCCAGGAAGAGAAATTAAGTGGAATGATAGAAAAATAAAGCTATATTTGGTGCTCACTTTAATTTCTGGACTGAGATTCATACATGTATACCTGTTATTACATTATACTTTATATTTAGGACAAACAGTATATTCCCAAACATATCTATATTCAGTTAAAATCTTTAATGATAATCTAAGAAACTGTTTTTTTTCTGTTTAGAATAACTTTTCAGCACTTTTATTGTGTCAAGCATTGTGCTGCAGACTTTAAATTATTATATTCAATATTTATATTTTTAAAGGAAGGAAATTCTTTTTTAAAGTCAATTCATACTATGCAGTATATTTTATTTTTAAAAGTATTTTATTGTTTATGCTATTACAATTGTCCCAATTTTTTGCCCTTTGCTCCCTTCTACTCAGCCCATCCCCTCCCTTCCCCACAGTCAATTCCCTCACTGTTCGTTGTCCATGTCCATGGGTCATGCCTATATGTTCCTTGACTAATCCCTTCACCTTCTTTTAACCAGTCCTCATCTCTCCCTTCTCCTTTTACAGCTGTCAGTCTGTTCAATGTTCCCATGCCTCTGATTCTATTTTGCTTGTTAGTTTATTTTGTTCATTAGATTCCACTTCATATGGTATTTGTCTTTCACTGACCAGCTAATTTCACTTAGCATAATAGTTTCTAGTTTTATCCATGTTGTTGCAAAAGGTAAGAATTCCAGGGAGAAAATTCTTATTATCAGTATTTTATAGATAAGAAAAGTGAGTCATTGCCAATTTAGGCATTATAAAGGATTCCATTCTATTTATGGTGATTTCTTCTTTCAAGGGATTGTTTAGATGGAATGGATATCTATGGCAGAATAAAAGTTCTCTAGGGATTTCAAAGTAACTACACAGTGTATGAAGCCAAGATCATCATTAAATACCTTTTATAAATTGTTCATTAGGATGAAAAGCCATTCATTGAGGGCCAGTTTGAACCAGAAACTGTGCCAGGAACTTGAGTTAACAATGTCATTCTCTCCTCTAATCAAACCTGGACATTGTGGAGTTTGTTAGGGCACAATCTAGATTTACTATCTCAAGCACACTAGCTATTAAGTCAGAAAACCACAGCTTTAAGGAATTGAAAGTATTACCAAAAATCAGTTCAGCAAGTTATTGCCTCAGACCAGCATAGCACCACTATCCTTCTTCTATTTGGGGCACAATGAAGTCCCTTGGTGATCAAGGGAAGCAATGGGGACTAATTATCTTGTCTTTTAATATAGTACTTTCCCACATTACCATACTGTCCCTCATTTCTTCCAGAAGAGAATTATTTATTTAATGAAAAACTCAAGAATGTTCATATTACATGAGAAGACAAAAAACAGAGAATGGAGGTGTATACTATTCCATACAGATATTTGGTTAAATCACAACATAATATCAATACCAGCATGTGTTAATCAGGGCGCTCCAGAGAAACAGAACCAGTAAGAATGTATCTATGTTTATGCCTATGTCTATGTCTATATCTAATCTATATCTGTATCTAATCTATCTCTATCATCTATCTTTATCAACATCTATTGAAAAATTATTTTTTTTAAAAAATTTGGCTCATGTGATTATGAGAACTTGCAAGTCTAAAATCCATAGAGCTGGTTGGAAGTATGGAAATTCAGGTAGTAGTTGAGACAATGTTGAGGTCAAAATGCAAAGGGCAGGTTGGACACTCAAGTAGGGTTTCTATGCTGCAGTCTTGAGGCCAAATCCCTTCTTCTAGAAACCTCATAATTTGCTCTTAAGGCTTTCAACTGTTTAGATGAGTAATACCTACATTATAGGAGGGTATTCTGCTGTACTCAAAGTCTACTAGTTCAAATATTAATCACATCTAAAAAATACCTTCACAGCAACATCTTGACTGGTGGTTGACCAGGCCAATTATAATCATTGACTTACAAAGCTGGAAAATCTCCTCTAGTTCAGAGTTCCACCAAAGACAATTGGAATTTTAAGTAAGCATGCCACCCAAATAGTTTCCATGGCCAACATTTTATTTTTTGTTTGAACAATGTGAAAGTAATTTATTTATTATAGAAAGCTTTTCTTATTATAAAAATTTTAATTGTATTTTTTTCTATTACTGTTTGTCCCTCTTATACCCTCTCCCCCTATAACCACCACACTGTTGTCCATGCCCATGAGTCTTTTTTCCTTTTTGATCAATCTCTCCACCCCTTAACTAATAGCCCCCCTCAGAGCTATCGGCCTGCTCTCTGCCTATGAATGTCTCTATTTTGCTTGTTAGTTCAATTTGTTCATTAGATTCTACATATGAGTCAAATCATATGGTATTTATTTTTCTCTGACTTACTTATTTCACTTAGCATAATATTCTCTAGATCCATCCATGCTGTTGCAAAGGGTAACTTTTCTTCCTTTTCACAACCAAGTAGAATTCTACTGTGTAAATGTCCCTTTGTTGTCTTATCCACTCATCTACTGATGGACACTTGGGCTGCTTCCATATCTTGGCAATTGTAAATAATGCTGCAATGCACATAGGGGTGGTTATGTTCTTTTGAATTAGTGTTTCGGGTTTCTTTGGGTAAATTTCCAGAAATAGAATTTCTGAGTTGTAAGACAGTTCCATTTTTAATTTTTTGAGGTATCTCTATACTGCTTTCCACAGTGGCTGCACCAATCTGCATTCCCACCAGCAGTGCAAAAGGGTTCCCCTTTCTCTATATCCTTACCAGCACTTGTTGTTCATTGATTTATCAATGATAGCCATTCTGAATGGTATGAGGCAATATCTCACTGTGGTTTTAATTTGCATTTCTCTGATGAGTAGTGATGTTGAGCATATTTTCAAATGTCTATTGGCCATCTGTATGTCCTCTTTGGATAAATGTCTATTCGGGTCCTATGCCCATTTTTTAATTGGGTTGTTCATTTTTTTGGTGTTGAGTTTTATGAATTTTTTAAAAATTTTGGATATTAAGCTCTCATCAGACATATTGGTGAATATGCCCTCCCAGTCTTTCTTACATCCAATATAGTGAGAATGCCCCAGGGAGGGCCTATAGTTTGTAGTGATCTTTGGTTTATATGATCATATAACCTTTCTTGTGGGGGTGTGTGAAAGTCATCTCTCTGAACCAGTGTTTCTTGATGCAGATACACTGATCAAAACCAATTTCTTTTTATGCAGCTGAGGAAACTAAAGCACAGAGAGGTAATGGGGCCCTGGGTTGCAGAGAGCTGGTATTAGAGACCCAAGTTTGTTGACTCCAATGTTCTGTCAAATGCAAATATAAAAAGCTGATAGTAAGTTATGAAGATTGGGGCCATTCCTAAGGAGGTGTTTAACCTGGATCAGGCAACTGCAATTGATTCTGTACTTTGCTAGCTTTTCTATATAGCTGTAAGTTAGACTTGAATAATAAGTAGATGATAGATGGTTACATGGTAAAAGTGGCAGCCCAGCTGGCTTTGTTATGATGATGATTGTGTATGTAGGTTATCTTTTCTCCTTGAGATCAATTTCTCTAGTGACAGCTCAGTTGCCAGCACAGGATAGTGGGAAGAGGGTTGAGTGAATTAATTTTGGAGTTTGAGGTGAATGCCTCCACTTGTCATACTTTGAACATGAAGATGGTAAGAATTCCTACCTAGTTAAAAAAATGATATGAAGTCTATGAATCAATGTGTCATTTCACTCAAAAAGGAAGCTACCGAAGTTAAAATTAACAGAATATCTCCAAAGCTTCTTCCAAGAGAGTAAAATTTTTTCTGATATTGATTCTTTTTTTTTTCTTGGTTGTTGACTTGGGCAGGTATTTAAAAGCTGTAGTTTCAAATTTATTATATTCTCTTTCAGGAATAGATTTCACCCAATGTATGAACTTCTTAGATTCATTTTAATCTTTACATTAAAGTTTCCTGGGAACTGTTTGGTGATCCCATGTCAGGTAACAGCATATAAACTTGTTCATATTTTCTTCAGTGACAGAAGAAAATAAGAACTATTTTTCATCAACTATTAGGTGCCAGTATTTAATTTATCATGTCATGTGACCTAATGCTCTCAAAAAACTGTGGGTAGGACTGAGACATATACTAAAAACATAAAATTAACCCATAGAATCAGATTATTGATACAGTCTGAAAATGTTTTGTGGTAGTTCTTCAGGAACTAACCTTGGAAATTAGGCAATAATCACTTATGTCTCCCCTTTTCGTCTTTATAATCATTATGGACCCATAACTTGCCACCCCATCATCTCAATTTTCCTTAAATTTTTCTCTTAGGGTTCAGAGGATCTACATATTTCATATCCATGTTATAAAGCAGTTCTTGGTATAAATCTCACTCTTGTGCTCTATCTAAGGTACTCATTGTTTCTGAGAAATACAGCACAATAGATGCTATAGGCATATGCACTTTCTTTAAACCTGGTGCCTTAGATAGGATTTTCTCATAGCAGAGCCTGCTGCAGGAATTCTTGCACAAGTGATTAGCTGAGAGAGGGATCTTTCATGAATGCTGTAAGGGACTGAGGGGAGGAGGATAGCACTGAGAAGGAGCTAAGTAAGATATGGTTTCAGCTGAAGTATAGCCACAATCTGATCCCATGGGGAGCTCTAGAGCAAGAACAGCATCACAGCATTGAGGCTAGGGAGGCTTTTGTGTTTCTGTAACTGTCAATTAATGGCCAGAAGTTGCCTTGGGGAAAGGGTAACCTCTCAGTCATTTCTGGCTACCACAGCAATTCTCTGGAGAAGGATGCAGCAGCCAAAAAATGGTGTACTGGTCCAGTAAAGGAAATCTGAGTAAGTTACTAAGAACACCTATTATTCCTAGGCTAACTTGTTCTCCCGATTCCCTATTTTCCTTCTTATTCTGCTAACCATAGCTTAATGACCTAGAAAGTACAATAATGACATCATGTATTGTTCTCCTTTGACTTAAAAAAAAAAGATCAAGCTCTTGACATTCAGCTCTCTCCTATACCCTGCTATGTAACTCAAACATCAACTACAGTTCCTAATGCTGAATTAAAAAATTTACCCTCACATCTTCAAGTTTTGAAACCCTTTTATCTTCTCTAGTTTTTTCAACTCCTTATTCCATGAAAAATGTTTCTACTCAACAACCACCCAGTGTTGGTCTTGGGAGGGCACTGTATAAGTTATTTGTTACTGTGTAATAAGTTACTCTAAAATTTAGTGGTTTAAAACAACAATAAACATTATTTTCTTATAGTTTCGGTGGACTTGGCTGGGTTTTTTTGACTCAAGATTTTGTTTTGTATTTTTTTTCGCTGAGTTTTATTCAGGTGTTGGCTGGGGCTACAATCATTTGAAAGCTTGACTGGGAATGGAGTATTGCTTCAAAGGGGGTCCAGTTATATGGCTGGCAAGTTGGCGCTGGCTATTGGTGGGAGACCTCCATTACTCCCCACGTGGTCTCTTGTAAATGAGCAGAGGTCCAGCTGCCTGCCGCTTCAAAAGCTGATACTCAAGAGACCAGTGCTGGTGTAAAAAAAGTGTTTTATTTTCATGTGCCAACAACCCAAGAAGATAGAGGACTCTTGTCTCAAAGCCTATCTCATTGTAGGCATAGGTTTTTTTAAGGACGGAAAGAGGAACAGAACAAAAAGATCAAGGGAGGGGGTTAAAAATTCTCTATGTGAAGATGAACACAATCCATTCTGATACGCCAAGTGATAGTCTGGTGGGCATTACCCTGGTTTAGTCATCTTGGTTTCATGTCATCCTGGGTTTACGTCATCCTCACTCCACTGTTGAAGTTCAGCAAATCTTCTGCAGCTGGGATGCCTGAAAGTTGGGGCCTATATTTTTTGAAGTTAACTCCTAGGATTTTTATATAAACATGCTGTTTATCTACAGGCTACATATTAGTCAGAATCAGCATTTACAGAAAAAAACATGGAAAGAATAGTAGGGTGGGTTAAATATCTGCTGTTACATTCTTAATAGGGCTGCTTGAGTATCTTTACTGCATGGCAGCTAACTTCCCAGAAAGAGTGATCCAAGAGGACAAGGCAACAGGAATAATGATTTTTACGACTTACCCTTGGAATTTGCACATACTTATCTTTATCACTTGACCACACAGTCCAGCTCTGATTCAATATGGGGGAAGACAGCACAGGGTATGAGTAGGAAGAAGCAAGAATTTATGAGGACCATTCTGGAGGCTGGCACCACAAGGCAGTATGTTCTTATAATCCTTCTCAATATTTACCTGCCTTCCCACTCTGTCCATTGATGAAAATATGATGACTCCTCACTTCTCCACCTATAATTTCTTCTTTTTGTATCCTTTATATTTCTCAAGACTTTTACTTGAATTGAGACATGTAGGATGTGAAACTAGTAGGCAGTTATATAGGCATAAGCAGAGCAGGAATGATGGGCCAAGTGCAGAGGGTCACCAAGACAAAGAGCCCTGGGTGCCTGACAATGGGCAAAACTGTCAGCTCTTGCATGACTACTCCCTTTAAACATTAACCTCTGGAAGATGATATCTGGACTTCAGCTGTATTTCAGGTACATGCAGCCAAAATGCAGAAATGCAGCCAAAACAGGCAGAGCGATGCCATGGCTGACATCAGGACCAGCTACAATGATGAATGACCCTTCCCCTGGCACTGACCAATTAGTGGAGACCTTGACCCTGAGGAGACACACAAGGAAAACTTATGAATAATCTTTTAAGATCCACCCCTGAGACCTCAGATAAAGGCCTCAGGATAGAGGACTCAGGGCAGCTTTCTCTAAGGAGCATACCATGCCTTTCCCCACCCCATTCTTTCCTCAGGATTCTCTCTCTCTCTCTCTCTCTCTCTCTCTCTCTCTCTGTCTCTCTCTCTCCCTCTCTCCCTCTCTCCCTCCGTCCCTCCTTCCCACTCTTCTCTCCAGAGCATGCCTGAAACTATCCTTCCTCTTTTATCTATTAAAGTGCATCTCTCTTTCTCCCTTAAACTCCACTGGCCCTTCTTTTGCTATAACTTGTTTCCTGAGCCCATTTCTTCTACAGCTCACTTATTCTACCTCTGTGGCTTTCTAAATAAACTTTCCTTTATAATTTAAATCTTGGCTCTGAATTCTTCTCTCAGCCAAAACTCAGGAATTGAAGTTGCTAAACTGAAGTTAACACCTGGTGCTAGTATCCTGCCACTAACACAACCAAAAGAATATTTAATGAATTTTAGCAGTTTCTAAGCTTTCAGAGCAGTCTGCTAACTTTGTGGAAGCTGGTGGAAGATTATCTCTAATCTTCATGATTATATAATCTTCAGTTATGCCTACTTCTAGCCTTCATCTTCTCTTGGACAGTCTTGACTTATAAAGTATATCTGTCTTTCTATAGTTACCCTTTTGTTCTCTCCCTGGGTGTTCATCCACCCATTTTAGTGCCATGTCTACTTAGACACAAAGATTAAAAAATGAAATCTCCTTCCCCCAAGATGGCAACCCTGAGGCATTATTGTATTCGAGCCTGAGTTGAAATTGCAGAATTAGGCAGTTTGGCAGGAGAAAGCTAGAATGAGATACCAGAAGGGCTTGCCTGATCTTTGAAGACACCAAGGTTTTTGACCAAAAACTATATTCTGTGATGTCAGATATCAGGGAGAGTGATTTTTGCTTTCACAGTGCCTGGATTTCATAGAGTTTTTAAAATTCTGGCTGTACAGTAGCACCACAGAAAGGTTATATAACTTAGGCTCTGCTTATCTATATGGGGTTTGGAACATTCACAAGAATTTGGCTAAGCCTGACCACTCTGCCATCTTATTTACTTCTTACTTTTCTGATGCTTTTCATCTGTTCTAAGATAGAAAAACTCTGTTGCACTAACATAGGCAATACTCCTAACCCTACAAGCTGTCTTACAAAGTATATGCCATTGGTCACTAAAGGAAAAGGAAGGAAGAGTCTAACTCTTTCTATGGTTCTAAACAAATATCAATAGAGAGAGAAAGTATTTCAGGTTTTGCAGGCCATATATGATCTTTGTCACATATTCTTTGATTTTGTTTGTTTATAACTCTTTGTAAATAATAATCTTAGCTTTGAGGGTTGTACAAAAACTGGCTTTGATGGGATTTGGCTCATGGACTATAGTTTGTCAACCCCTACAGTGTCAAACAACTTACAAATGTAGCAATGGATCCAACAAAATTGAAAAAACAACTTAAATTCACAGTCATTTGAGAAATTGCTGATCACTTTAAACAGTAATTAGAATCTCAAAATAAACAGTAAATGTCTTGCTAGAAACAGTGAAAAGGATCAGAAGATGTGTTATTTAGTAGCAGATCTTATTACTTCAAACAGAAAAAAACTACACAGTTGGTAAAAGCCTAATAATGTAACCATGTACAATTATTGCAAATAAAATGTTAGGACAAAATGCAATGCAAGAAATTGGGAAGGATCCACATACTCAAACAATGTGAAGAGTTGAAGTTTTTTGACACATTACATGATCTTGAAGAGGTCTTATGAAATAAACTCAAAGACCACAACAACTTTTTAATTTAAATTGATGAGTCAGTAGATTTCACCAATAAATATCATGCTGCAGCTTTGGTAAGATCTGCAAGTAATTGTGAAATTCAAGCACACAAAGAATTTCCCACAACGAGCAAAGGCCAAGGTAGAATTAATATTTGGCCTTCACATCTGTAAACAAACTGTCATGAGAGAAGTGTGCTGACTTCTGTATCAATGATCCTGGTCAATGGTTGGTTCTATGAGAGCTTTTGCATCTTGTAAAAGGAAAAATTTAGTCACATTGTCACAACACACTGCCTTCTTCACAAAGTGCTGTTGTCAGACTTTTTAGGATGAAGTGATAGAAAGTTTTGGATGATGCTATAATATGACTAATTTGATATACAAACAGTAATTAACTTGAGAATATTTTAAAATGGTGTGAAAACCTGGACAAACACCATATAAATATCCAGCTATAAACAGAAATTTGGTGGTTTACCACAGGAAGAATTTTTAAGAGGGATTCTAAGCTGAAAAGTGAAATTAAAAAGTGCTTTCAGCCCTGGCTGGTGTAGTTCAGTGGATTGAGTGCAGGCTGTGAACCAAAGCATCACAGGTTCGATTCCCAGTCAGGGCACATTCTCAGTCAGGGCCATGGCCTTCAGCAACCACACATTGATGTTTTTCTCTCTCTCTATCTTTCTCCCTCCCTTCCCTCTCTCTAAAAAAAAAGAAGTGCTTTCAAAATAATATTGGCCAACTAAGTGCTTTGAAGATAAATGAAGACTACAAAAAGTACCTCTTTTAATAGATACAGTTCATCATGTGAAATAGTTGAACACATTTCTGCAAGGCCCTGGAGAAAGTTTGACTTCAAGTGATAAGATTCTTGAATTTAAAAAATAAGTGAAAGGGATTTCTGATTTAGGTAATGATTGAATAAGACCATCCTGAAAATCTTCCTTGCAGTAAACAACTTTTCTGCTTCCCTGCAAAAAAACTTGGACACAAAGGAAAAAGCAAAGATCTAGACACTGAGCAAAACAGAAGCAGACATATACTGGTGAGGAATAAATACTTTGAGGAGGGAGCTGTATTAAGTAAGCCCTGGTACCTGTGGCTTTTAGACTGGGTGCATGGCCAGTGCATGGTGAGGCAGGTGTCAGAAAATCCAGTGTTCCTGGTAGGGGAATCCACAGCTGATGGAGACAGTTGGAGAATACGAGAAGAGAAAGAGAGAAGAGAGGACATTTCCAAATTCTGTCTATCACTTTCTCTGACTGATTACTGAACCACACTTCATGAAACAGATTCAAGGTATGTTAGCTAAATAAAGATGATTTGAACTGAGATTAGAACTGTCAATCAAGAAACAGAGTTGCGTAAGCAAAAGAAAATCACTTGTTAGGGAAAAACAATATCCCTGGCTGGTGTGACTCAGTTGGTTGGAGAATCATTCTGTGATAGAAATGTTGCAAATTTGATTCCCAGTCAGGGCACATGCCTGGGTTGTGGGTTTAGTCCCTGGTCTGGGAACATATGATCCTCATTCCAGGATTGTATGGGTGATGGACTGTCCATGCCTCTCTCTCACATTGATGTTTCTCTCTCTCCCTTTCTCTCTGAAAGCAATGAAAGAATGTCCTTCGGTGAGGACAAAAAGAAAAGTAATAGAGTAAGTGAACCTAAAAATCAATAGTAATTATACAGTATAAAGAATATGAAGAAAAAAATTGGAAAAAAGAACAGAACCTTTTACATAAATAGCGTGTTCCAACATATGTGTAATTGGAATCTCAGAAGAGAAGAGAAAATATGCTTAATAAAATAACAAAAATATTTCCCCAACTTTGATGTAAAACCCCAGAAATTTATAAAGTATGTCCAAAAGACATCAAGTAGAAAAAGCATAAACAATCCCACATCAAGGTACATCATAGTCAAACTGTTGAAAACCAAAAAGAAAAAGCAAATCTTCAAAGAATCCAGAAAAAACTCTCATTATATATAAGGGAACCATATATAAGGGAACCATACTTTAATTAATGGCTGAGTTTTCACCAGAAATGATGGTGGCTGGATACTCAATGGGCAAAAACTTAGAGCTTTCCCATTAAGATCAGGAACAAGACAAGGATGCCCACTTTCACCACTCTTATTCAACATAGTACTGGAAGTCCTAACCACATCAATCAGACAAGAAAAAGAAATAAAAGTCATCCAAATTGGAAAGCAGGAAGTAAAGCTGTCATTGTTTGCAGATGGCATGACAGTGTACATAGAAAATCCTATAAACTCCACCAAAAACTATTTGACCTAATAAATGAATTTGGCAAAACAGTGGAATACAAAGTCAATACTCAGAAATCAAAGGCATTTTTGTACACCAAAAATGAAGTATCAGAAACAGAAATCAGGAAAAATTCCATTTGATATAGCAACAAGAAAAATAAAGTACATAGGAATAAACCTAACCAAGGAGGTAAAATACCTGTGCTCAGGAAACTATAGAACACTGAAGAAAAAAATTAAGGAAAACACAACAAAGGAAGCCTGTACCATGCTCATGGATTAGAAGAATTAACATCATCAAACTGGCCATACTACCCAAAGCAATTTATCAATTCAACACAATACTTATTAAAGTACCAATGATATATTTCACAGATATAGGACAAACATTTCAGAAATTTATATGGACCCATAAATGACTCTGAATGGACACAGCAATTTTGAGGAAGAAGAACAAAGCAGGTGGGATCACAATACAAAATGTATTGCAAGGCCACTGTAATCAAAACGTATTGCAAGGCCACTGTAATATCAAAATGTATTGCAAGGCCACTGTAATCAAAACAGCCTGGTGCTGACATAAAAACAGGCACATAGACCAATGGAATGGAACAGAGAGCTCAGAAATAAACCTAAGTCTCTATGGTCAATTAATATTTGACTAGGGGGAAGAAGCATAAAATGGAGTAAAAATAGCCTCTTCAACAAAAGGTGTTGGGAGATCTGGACAAATGCATGCAAAAAAAAAAAAGAAACTTGATCACAAACTTACACCATACACAAAAAATAAATTCAGGGTGGAATAAAAGACTTAAATATAAGTTGTGATACCATAAAAGTCCTAGAGGAAAACATTAGTTGGAAAATCTCAGCCATTCCACACAGCAACATCTTCACTGATGTGTCCCTTAGAGCAAGGGACATAAAGGAAAGAATAAACAAATGGGACCTCATCAAATTGAAAAGCTTCTGCACAGCTAAAGAAAACGGCATTAAAATGAAAAGAGAACCAACTATATGGGAAAACATATTTGCCAATGATACCTTGCACAAGGGTTTCATATCCAAAATACATAAAGAACTCACATGACTCCACTCCAGAAAGACAAGCGACCCAATTAAAAAATGGGCAAAGGATTTGAACAGACACTTCTCCAGGGAGGACATACAGAGGGCCCAGAGACATATGAAAAGATGCTCAACATCACTAACCATCAGATACACAAATTAAAACCACAATGAGATACCCCCTCGCACCAGTCAGAATGACCATCATAAACAAATCAACAAACAAGTGTTGGTAAGGATGCGGAGAAAAGGAAACCCTAGTGCACTGTTGGTAGAATTGCAGACTGGTACAACCACTATGGAAAACAGGATGGAATTTTCTCAGAAAACTAAAAATGGAACTGCCTTTTGACCCAGCAATTCCACTGCTGGGATTATATCCTAAGAACCCCGAAACACCAATCCAAAAGAATTTATGCACCCCAATGTTCATAGCAGCACAATTTACAATAGCCAAGTGTCCAGCCAATTGCTGGAAGCAACCTAAGTGCCCATCAGTAAATGAGTGGATCCAAAAACTATGGTACATTTATGCAATGTAATTCTATGCAGGAGAAAGAAAGAAGGAGCTCCTACCCTTTACTACAATATGGATGGAACTGGAGAGCATTATGTTAAGTGAAATAAGCCAGGTGGTGAGGGACAAATGCCATATGATCTCACCTTTAACTGGAACATAATCAACAAAATAAAAAAGTGAACGAAATATAACCAGAGGCATTGACATTAAGATCAATCTAACAATAGCTAGAGGGGAGCAGGGAGGGGACAGTGTGGAGAGGGGATTTTCAGGAACTACTATAAAAGACACATGGACAAAACCAAGGGGGGGTGGTGGAAGCAAGGAAGAGAGATGGGTTTCTGTGGGATAGGGTGGAGTGGTGGGGAGAAAATTCAGACAACTGTAACTGAACAACAATAAAGTAGTTTAAAAAATAATGGAGGCTGGGAGAAAGTTAAAAAAAAATTCTTTAAAATGCTGAAAGGAAAAAAGTCATCAATGCAAATTCAATGTCCAGAAAAATACCCTTCAAGAATTAAGGTAAGATAAAGATATTTTCAGATGAAATAAAACCAAAAGTATCATCACCAGCAGATCTAAAGTACAGAAAATGCTAAAGGAAGTTGCTCAGGCTGAAGGCAAATAATTCTACATGGATATTTTGTCTCTATAAAAGAATGAATAACATAAAAATCATAAATGTAAAAGAATATTTTCCTTGCCATTTTCCTCTTAATTTCTTTATATAAATCACATAACTACTTAAAGAAAAATTATGATGGTGTCATGTGATTTGTAACAAATGTAGATGTATTACATGTAATAATTATTTTTTTTCCTAAGATATTTAATTATTTTTTAAATGTTTTTATTATTATTATTTTTTTTAATCATTGTTCAAATACAGTTTTCTCCTTTTTACTCCCAATCCAGTCCCCCCTCCCACCCTCCCCACTTCCCTCCCATTATCACCCTCCCCTTAGTCTATGACCATGTGTCCTTTAAGTTTGTTCCTGTGAACCCTTCCCACTGTCCCCTTAAATTCCTTCTTCTCTCCCCTCTGGGCACCATCAGCCTGTCCTCTATTTCAGTGTCTTTGGTTATATTTTGCTTGGTTCTTTGTTTTGTTGTTTAGGTTCCTGTTAAAGGTGAGATCATATGGTATTTGTCTTTCACTGCCTGGCTTGTTTCGCTAAGCATAATGTTTTCCAGCTCCATCCACGCTGTTGCAAAGGGTAGGAACTCCTTCTTTCTTTCTGCTGCATAGAATTCCATTGTGTAAATGTACCATAGTTTTGTGATCCATTCATTTACTGATGGTCATCTTGGTTGCTTCCAGCATCTAGCTATTGTAAATTGTGCTGCTATGAACATTGGGATGCATAGGTTCTTTTGAATTGGTGTTTTAGTATTCTTAGGATAGAGTCCCAGCAGTGGAATTGCAGGGTCAAAAGGCAGATCCATTTTTTAGTTTTCTGAGGAAGTTCCATACTGCTTTCCATAGTGGTTGTACCAGTCTGCAGTCCCACCAGCAGTGCACTAGGGTCCCCCTTTTCTCCACAACCTCTCCAACACTTGTTGTTTGTTGCTTTGTTTATGATGGCCATTCTGTCTGGTGTGAAGTGGTATCTCATTGTGGTTTTAATTTGCATCTCTTTGATAGCTAGCGATATTGAACATCGTTTCATGTGTCTTTGGATTTTCTGTATGTCCTCCTTGGAGAAGTGTCTGTTCAAGTCCTTTGCCCACTTTTTAATTGGATTCCTTGTCTTCTTAGAGTGCAGTCGTGTAAGTTCTCTATATATTTTGGAGATTAAACCCTTGTGTGAGGTATCATTGGCAAATATGTTTTCCCATACAGCTGGTTCTCTTTTAATTTTGATACTGTTTTCTTTAGCTGTGCAGAAGCTTTTAATTTTGATGAGGTCCCATTTTTTTATTCTTTCCTTTATGTCCCTTTCTCTAGGGGACACGTCAGTAAAAAGTTTCTTCCTGAAATATCTGAGATTTTCCTACCTACGTTCCCCTCTAGGACTTTAATGGTGTCATGTTTTATATTTAAGTCTTTTATCCACCTTGAATTTATTTTTGCATATGGTGTAAGTTGGTGCTCAAGTTTCATTTTTCTGCACGTGGCTGTCCAGTTCTCCCAACACCATTTGTTGAAAAGGCTATTTTTATTCCATTTTATGTTGCTGCCTCCTTTGTCAAATATTAATTGACCATAGAGACTTGGGCTTATTTCTGGGCTCTCTGTTCTGTTCCATTGGTCTATGTGCCTGTTTTTATGCCAGTACAAGGCTGTTTTGATTACAGTAGCCTTGTAGTATAGTTTAGTGTCGGGTATTGTGATCCCTCCTACTTTACTCTTCTTTCTCAATATTGCAGCAGCTATTTGGGGTCATTTATAATTCCATATAAATTTTTGAAGAGTTTGTTCTATGTCTGTGAAATATGCCATTGGTACTTTAATAGGAATGGCATTGAATGTGTAAATTACTTTGGGTAGTATGGACATTTTGATGATATTAATTCTTCCAATCCATGAACACGGTATATGTTTCCATTTGTGTCTTCCTTGATTTCTTTCTTCAGTGTTGTGTAGTTTTCTGAATACAGGTCTTTTACCTCTTTGGTTAGGTTTATTCTTAGATATTTTATTTTTCTTTTTGCTATTTCAAATGGGATTTTTTCCTTGATCTCTGCTTCTGCTGTTTCATTGTTGGTGTACAGAAATGCCTTTGATTTCTGGATATTGACTTTGTATCCCGCTGTTTTGCCAAATTCATTTATTAGGTCAAGCAGTTTTTTTGGTAGAGTCTAATAGGGATTTTCTATGTATACTATCATGTCATCTGCAAACAGTGACAGTTTTGTTTCTTCCTTTCCGATTTTAATGCCTTTTATTTCTTTTTTCTTGTCTGATTGCTGTGGCTAAAACTTCCAGTACTATATTGAATAGAAGTGGTGAAAGTGGACAGCCTTGTCTTGTTCCTGATCTTAATGGAAAAGGTTTTAATTTTTGCCCATTGAGAATGATGTTGGCTGAAGGTCTCTCATATATGGCCTTTATTATGTTGAGGAATGCTCCCTCTATTCCCACTTTGCTGAGTGTTTTTATCATGAATGGGTGCTTTACCTTGTCAAATGCTTTTTCTGCATCAATTGATATGATCATGTGGTTTTTGTCTTTGCTTTTGTTTATGTGATGTATTACATTTACTGACTTGCGAATATTGAACCATCCTTGCATCCGTGGAATGAATCCCACTTGGTCATGGTGTATAATCTTTTTAATGTATTGTTGGATGTGGTTTGCCAGTATTTTGTTGAGGATTTTAGCGTCAATGTTCATCAGTGATATTGGCCTGAAGTTTTGTTTCTTTGTTGTGTCTTTATTTGGTTTTGGAATTAGAATGATGTTGGTCTCATAAAAAGAGTTTGGGAAACTCCCAATTTTTTGGATTTTTTGGAATAGTCTGTGAAGGATAGGGGTTAGCTCTTCCTTAAATGCTTTGTAGAATTCTCCCGTGAAACTATCTGGTCCTGGGCTTTTGTGTGTTGGGAGTTTTTGGATTACTGCTTCAATTTCTTTTGTTGTTATTGGTCTGTTCAGGCTTTCTGCTTCTTTTTCATTGAGTTTTGGAAGATTATATTTTTCTAGAAAGTTGTCCATTTCATGTAGGTTTTCAAATTTCTTGGCATACAGTTGTTTGTAGTAATTTCCTACAATCCTTTCTATTTCTGTGGTATCTGTTGTAATCTCTCCTCTTTCATTTCTGATTGTGTTTATGTGGGTCTTCTCTCTTTTTTTCTTGATGAGTCTGCTTAAAGGCTTGTCGATTTTGTTTATCTTTTCAAAGAACCAGCTCTTGGATTCATTGATCCTTAGAATTGTGCTTTTAGTCTCTATGTCATTTAATTCTGCTCTGATCTTGGTTATTTCCTTCCTTCTGCTTGCTCTGGGCTGCCTTTGTTGTTGTTCCTCGAGTTCTTGTAGACGTAGGGTTAGGTTGTTTGTTTGGAATGTTTCTAACCTTTTTAGTTGGGCCTGTATCGCTATGAACTTCCCTGTCAGAAGAAGTGTCCCATAAGTTTTGGGTTGTTGTGAGTTCGTTTTCATTTGTTTCCAGAAACCTTTTGATTTCTTCCCTAATATCATTCTTGACCCATTCATTGTTTAATAGCATGCTATTTAATCTCAATGATTTTGAGTGTTTTTGTTTTTTTTCCTTCGGGTTGGTTTGTAGCTTCAGTCCCTTGTGGTCTGAGAAAATGCTTGGTATGATTTCAATTTTCTTGAAATACTTGAGGCTTGTTTTGTGTCCTATCATGTGGTCTATCTTTGAAAATGTTCCATGTGCATTTGAAAAGAATGCATATTTAGCTTCTTTGGGATGAAGGGCTCTGTATATATCAGTTAGTCCATTTCATCTAGTGCATTGTTCAATGCCCCAACATCTTTGTTGATATTTTGTTTGGAAGATCAGTGCAGTTTTGACAGTTGGGTCTTAAAATTCCCTAGTATATGTAT
This sequence comes from Phyllostomus hastatus, assembly GCF_019186645.2. NCBI lineage: Eukaryota > Metazoa > Chordata > Mammalia > Chiroptera > Phyllostomidae > Phyllostomus > Phyllostomus hastatus. Next base: position 48,291,307 of record NW_025334041.1, read on the forward strand.
GTTTCTATCTGTATCTATCTTGAAGTCCTCTAAGATTTTCTTTATGTATTTCAGTGCTCCTATGTTGGGTGCATATATATTTACAATATTTATGTCTTCTTGGTGGATTCTTCCCTTGAGTATTTGAAGTGACCTTCTGGGTCTCTCTTTATGGACCTTTTTTGGAAGTCTATTTTGTCTGATATGAGTATTGCTACTCCAGCTTTTTTTTCCTGTCCATTTGCTTGGAAGATTTGTTTCAAGTCCTTCACTTTCAGCCTGTGTAGGTCTTTTATCCTGAGGTGGGTCTCTTGTAGACAGCAGATATGTGGGTCATTTTTTCTTATGCAATCAGCTATTCTATGTCTTTTGATTGGAGCATTTAATCCATTTACGTTTAAGGTTATTATTGATTGGTACTTATTCATTGTCTTTTATGTACGTGTGTTCCCGTCTCTCTCTCTCTCTCTCTCTCTCTCTCTCTCTCTTTCTTCTCTCCTCCTTAAAGCAGTCCTTTTAGAATCTCTTGCAGAGCTGGTTTGATCGAGGTGTATTCTTTTAGACTTCTTTTGTCTGGGAAGCTTCTTATTTGGCCTTCTATCTTGATTGAGAGCCTTGCTGGATATAGTAGCCTTGGTTGCAGACCTCTGGTTCTCATTACCTGGGGTATTTCTTGCCATTCTCTTCTGGCTTGAAGTGTTTCCATTGAGAAGTCAGCTGTTAGCCTTATTGGGGCTCCCTTGTATGTTACTTCCTTCTTCTCCCTTGCTGCCTTTAAGATTCTCTCTTTGTCTTGAAATTTTGTCATTTTAATTATGATGTGCCTTGGGGTGGGTCTCTTTGGGTTCCTCTTGATTGGGACTCTCTGTGTTTTCTGGATTTGTGTGACTTTTTCTCTCGTCAAATTAGGAAGTTCTCCTTCATTACTTGTTCAACTAGGTTTTCGATCCCTTGCTCTTCTTCTTCACCTTCTGGTATCCCTATTATACTGGATATTATTACGTTTCATATTGTCTTGCATTTCTCTTAATCCCTCCTCATTCTTTCTGAGCCTCTTTTCCTTTTCTTGCTCTTTCTGGATGCTGTTTTCTACTTTGTCCTCCAGCTCGCTAATCCGATCTTCTGCTTCATCGATCCTGCTTTTCATTCCTTCTACTGTGTTCTTCAGTTCAGAAATTGTATTCTTCATTTCCTCTTGACCTTTTTTGAGAGTTTCTATTTCCTTTTTCATGTTTATATAGTTTGCAGTGAGATTGATGTAGTTTCCCTCTAATTTCTGAAAGCTCATTGTGAGTTCATTGAACTTCCCGGTAATCATTGTTTTGAACTCACTATCGGATAGTTGAGTTGCCTCTATTTCATTTAGGATTTTTCCTGAGGCTTCCTCGTTTCCCTTCAGTTGGGGATTGTTTCTTTGTTTTCTCATTGTTCGTGGGTTTCTTCTTTTTTCTTCTTGTTTGTTAATTTGAACTGTTCTGATTCCCTGTAATTATCGTGTGAACTTCTGTGGTAGAATATTTGTGTGTTTCAGTGGTGCAATCTCCTTCATGTATCCTGGTGTTCACAGCTTCCCCCTACTCTTTTTTGGTATCAGTTGGAGGAGTAAGGCAAAATGGTCTAAAACAGCAAGACAGTATACTATGATATTTACTTTAGCCGCCAGTAGAGAAGAGATGGGTTATCCTTTGGCTCCTTATTGTGTAACCGTGATCCTCCACCCCACTATCCACGTTTTAGAAAGGATGGAAAGAAGGTAAGACTCTTACTGGGGATGAGAGGATTGTTAGTTGGATCTAGAAAGCTGTGAGGCTGTGGGAGGTCAGCTTCTAAGGTAGGGTTGGACTAAAGATTAGTATATAGGAGTAGTGGGTAAAAGAATAGAGACAACCCCCATAATAGTATAGTTCAGAAAATTGCAAAGTGGGCTGAGATCAGGTAGGGGTATTGAGAAGCATTTACAATTGTAAAGACTAGGTCTTACTAGCAGTAATAGTAAAGTGACAGCCTTGTGGCAGAATCGATGAGTTCTAGATAACAAGAATAAAGAGTATAGAACCTTGAGAGGTGTATTAATGGAGAACAGATGAAGGATAGTAACTTATCAACACCTTGTGACTGAGATACCAGGGGGGACCTATCAAATGACAGTATAACCAGCCAAGCAAAGAAGATTATACAGAAAGAAAAAGAATACCAAAATATTATTAAAATAAAAAATGTCAGAAAAGTGAGAAAAAGATAATAGAAATTTACAGTAACTTGCAAGATTAAAAAAAAGGAAAGAAAAGCAGAAGATGTGGTGCAGGAGAGATAAATTTGGAGTGGAAAGAATAATAATAGGTTGAAAGGAAGAGAAACATAAGGGATTGCGAGATAAAAATAATAAGAATTGAAAAAAAAGTCACATAAAACACAAGATAAAATCAGTCAACCAACAACAGCCAGAGAAACCAAAGAAAACCAAACCAAACAAACAAACAAAAAAAACACCAAACAAACAAAAAAAAAACCCTCTTGTTGGTTTCTAACTGGCCAGACCAGTTTTTCTGATGTTGCTAGCTTCAGCTGGCTGAGGGGCCTTTGAAATGCTTCTCTCTCTCACAACCAGAACTCAGCAGGTCTGTCAGGTACCCTGGGCGCCCCAGAAAACACTGGCGCAGGAACCCCGATGACCGGTGTGCGAGCCCAGCCATTTCCAGCTCCGTGTTCCCGCCCAACGGTTCTCCAACCGGATGTTAGAGCCTTTCCCAGCTCCCCCGGTCGGGCTGGCTGGAAATCTCTGAGCCACCACTGCAGGAACACACCCAGCCCCACGTCCCTCCCAGGATCGCAGCGTGAGATTCTGGCCTCCCTATGGGGCGCCAGCCGAGGGCGGCTGGCTCGTGCTCTCTACCGATCTGCATTTCCACAGGGCTAGAGATGCCCCTGGTCCTGTCGGCTAGAGGCTCTCACTTCTCCTCGGTCTCTGGGCAGATGTTCATATTCCCTGGGTGATTTTTTCTCAGTCCAACTGGCCAATCTGTTCCTTCTAGCAACCCGTTCTCCCCTGGAGTTGCTCACCCCCGTATTCAGGGGAGGGAGGGAGCAGTGGCTTCCCTCTGCCGGGAGCCCTGGGGCAGAGCCCGGAGCACTGGGCGGGCCTGGGGTCTGCGCACCCCCAGACCCCGCGCTGATCCCTGGTCCCCTTTTGTCCTGTATCAGACTCCTTACCATCTGGTTTTCCAGTGAGTGCAATAATTTCTGTTGTCCTGCTTTCAAAAGTGATTCGGCAACTCAGCCCTCTTGCTCTGCCTCTCCACCGATCCGCGAGTTTCCCCCCTCTTCACAGAAGCCGAGAAAAACGCTGCCTAGAGTAAAGCCTCCATCTTCCTCTCTCCACATGTAATAATTATAACAAATAATGGGGCCATATAGAACAAACATCTTCATGGTTTCTATATTTTATTTTAGTGATACAATATTAAATATGTGAACTATGAGAAATTAAGAATGTATATTGCAATCCTAGAGCAATTACTGAAACAATACAAATAAGTATAGCCATTTCTTGTAAGATAAAGTAACAGGGACAGGATATATACCCCCTTTCTGAAACAATGAAAAAACTAGAAAACTATATGAACATCAAGACAGTGGATATCAAGAAATGATAAAAAGTGATCTCTAAGAGATGAGAAACAAATAAAACAAACCTCACAATTATCCCAGCTGACTGGAGAGAGTTTTAGGTGATGATGTAGGGAAGAAAAAACAGGAAGAACTTAGCTGCTCCCTGAGTTGAGGGCTCAAAGCTAGGTGAGTGGGGAAACAAAGGAAGCCAAGGACACCAGAGAGGAGAAAGGGAGTGGGGGTTAGGGGGAGAGAGAGAGAGAAAGTCTGGAGATTAGCAAAGGGTACCCTTGAGTCTTCCTTCAACTGCATATTAGTCAGTAAGTGCACAGGTCTGAGACTTGCAAAGGTGAAAAAGAAACTATCCAAATAATTTCAGGGAAAAATATGCGAAGTTAACACAGAGCTTGGAAAAGTTCCTGTTCCTAACAGCCACAGTGGAAAATATCATTATTTCTAAGAAATTAGGTAAGATGTTTGCTTCACTACTCAGGAACAAATTAGTCCTAGACTAAACACTTCTTTGGTTCCACCCAAGAAAGCTTAAAAACAACCCCCAAAAGATCAAACTATTGCCAAGTAACTGTACTGCATCTAAGGACAGAGACCAAGAATATTTATAGGAATACAGATTTAAAAAGTTAAAATTAACAATACCTGAAATACAATAAAACATTAGCAGCTGTATTAAATTTTTTGTTGCATACCAAATAACCACAAGCTTTCTGGCTCAAGATAACACCCATTTATCATTTCACCCTTTATCAGTTATGTAGGTCAGAAGTCAGGAAAGGCTCAATTGGCTTCTCTGCTCAGGGTCTTACAAGTTGTAACCAAGGTGTGGGCCAGGGCTACGGTCTCATCGAAGGTCCACTTTCAAGTTCGTTTGACTGTTTGCAGAGTTCATTTCCTTGCAGCTGTAGGACTCATGGAGATTGTGTCTTCTTCAAGGCCATCAAAAACATGTTTTTCCAATATCCTTTGTTTATTTTATTTTATTTTATTTTATTTTATTTTATTTTATTTTATTTTATTTTATTTTATTTTAATTGTTGTTGCAGTACAATTTTCTATCTTTTACTCCCATCCCAACCCACGGACCCAGCCCTCCCTCCCTCCCTCGCATTTCCACCCACCCCTAGTTTTTATCTGTGTCCTTTATACTTGTTCCTGTAAATTCTTCCCCCTTTCCCCTGAAATTCCCCTGAAATTCCCTCTCCTCTCCCCTCTGAACAGCCTGTTCTCTATTTCAGTGTTTTTTGCTATATTTTGCTTGTTTCTTTGTTTTGTTGTTTAGGTTCCTAGTAAAGTTGGGTCATATGGTATTTGTCTTTCACCGCTTGGCTTATTTCGCTTAGCATAATGCTTTCCAGTTGCATCCATGCTGTTGCACAGGGTAGGAGCTCCTTCTTTCTTTCTGCTGCATAGAATTACATTGTGTAAATGTACCATAGCTTTTGGATCCACTCATTTACTGATGGGCACTTAGGTTGCTTCCAACCCTTGGCTATTGTAAATTGTGCTGCTGTGAAGATTGGGGTGCATAAGTTCTTTTGGATTGGTGTTTCAGGGTTCTTAGGATATAATCCCAGCAGTGGAATTGCTGGGTCAAAAGGCAGTTCCATTTTTAGTTTTCTGAGAAAATTCCATACTGTTTTCCATAGTGGTTGTACCAGTTTGCAATTCTATCAACAGTGCACTAGAGTTCCCTTTTCTCCACGCCCTCTCCAACACTTTTTGTTTGTTGCTTTGTTTATGATGGCCATTCTGACAGGTGTGAAGTGGTATCTCATTGTGGTTTTAATTTGCATCTCTCTGATAGCTAGCAATATTGAGCATCTTTTCATGTGTCTCTGGATCCTCTGTATGTCCTCTTTGGAGAAGTGTCTGTTTAAGTCCTTTGCCCATTTTTTAATTGGGTCGCTTGTCTTCCTGGAGTGGAGTCATGTGAGTTCTTTATGTACTTTGGAGATCAAACCCTTGTGCAAGGTATCATTGGCAAATATGTTTTCCCATATAGTTGGTTCTTTTTTCATTTTAATGTTGTTTTCTTTAGCTGCGCAGAAGCTTTTTATTTTGATGAGGTCCCATTTGTTTATTCTTTCCTTTATGTCCCTTGCTCTAGGGGACATATCAGTGAAAACATTTCTGCGTGGAATATCTGAGATTTTCCTGCCTGTGTTCTCCTCCAGTACTTTAATGATGACATGGCTTATATTTAAGTCTTTTATCCACCTTGAATTGATTTTTTGTGTATGGTGTAAGTTGGTGATTAAGTCTCATTTTTTTGCACGTAGCTGTCCAGTTCTCCCAACACCATTTGCTGAAGAGACTGTTTTTACTCCATTTTATGTTGCTTCCCCCTTTGTCAAATATTAATTGACCATAGAGACTTGAGCTTATTTCTGGGCTCTTTATTCTGTTCCATTGGTCCATGTATTTGTTCTTTTGCCAGCACCAGGCTGTTTTGATTACAGTGGCCTTGTAATACATTTTGATATCAGATATTGTGATTCCTCCTATGTTGCTCTTCTTTCTCAAAATTGCTGCAGCTATTCAGGGTCGTTTATGGTTCCATATAAATTTTTGAAATGTTTGTTCTGTGTCTGTGAAGTATGCCATTGGTACTTTAATAAGAATTGCATTGAATCCATACATTGCTTTGGGTAATATGAACATTTTGATGATATTAATTCTTCTGAGCCATGAAAACGGTATATGTTTCCATTTGTTTGTGTCTTCCTTAATTTCTTTTTTCAGTGTTTTGTAGTTTTCTGAGCACAGGTATTTTACCTCCTTGGTTAGGTTTATTCCTAGGTATTTTATTTTACTTGTTGCTATATCAAATGGAATTTTTTTCCTGATATCTGTTTCTGATATTTCATTGTTGGTGTACAAAAATGCCTTTGAATTCTGAGTATTGACTTTGTATTCCACTGGTTTGCCAAATTCATTTATTAGGTCGAGCAATTTTTTTGTGGAGTCTATAGGGCTTTCTATGTACACTATCATGTCATCTGCAAACAATGTTTGTTTCCTCCTTTCCAATATGGATGTCTTTTATTTCCTTTTCTTGTCTGATTGCTGTGGCTAGGACTCCCAATACTTTGTTGAATAGGAGTTCACCACTTCTATTTAATATAGTATTGGAAGTCCTAACCACAGCAATCAGACAAGAAAGAAAAATAAAACACATCTGAATTGGAGAGGAGGAAGTAATATTGTCACTATTTGCAGATTATATGATAGTGTACACAGAAAACCCTATAAACTCTACCCAAAACCTACTGGACCTAATAAGTGAATTTAGCAAAACAATAGGATTCAAAGTTAATATTCAGAAATCAAAGGCCTTTTTATACACTAACAATGAAAGATCAGAATCAGAAATCAAGAAATAGATCCCTTTTATATAGCAACAAGAAAAATAAAGTACCTAGGAATAAAACTTACCAAGGAGGTGAAAGACCTATACTTAGAAAACTACACAGCACTGATGAAAGAAATTAAGGAAGACCCTAATAAAGGAAGCATATACCATGTTCATGGATTAGAAGAATCAACATCATCAAAATGTCCATACTACCCAAGCAATTTATAGATTTAATGCAATTCTTATTTATTAAAGTACCAATGGCATACTTCACAGATCTAGAACAAACATTTCAAAAATTTATATGGAACCATAAACGGCCCTAAATAGCTGCAGCAATTTTGAGAAAGAAGAGCAAAATAGGAGGAATCACAATACTTGATATTAAAATGTGTTACAAAGCCACTGTAATCAGAACAGACTGCTGCTGGCATAAGAACAGGAACACAGACCAATGGAGCAGAACAGAGAGCTCAGAAATAAACCTAAGTCTGTATGGTCAATTAATATTCCACAAAAGGGGAAGAAGCATAAATGGAGTAAAAATAACCTCTTCAACAAATGGTGTTGGGAGATATGGACAGGAACATGAAAATGATGAAACTGGGTCACCCACCTATACCATACACAAAAATCAATTCAAGGTGGATAAAAGACTTAAATATAAGTCAGGACACCATTAAATTCCTAGAAGAGAACATAGGAAAATCTCAGATATTCCATGCATAAATGTTTTCACTGATATGTCCCCTAGAGCAAGGGACGTAAAGGAAAGAATAAATAAATGGGACCTCATCAAAATAAAAAGCTTCTACACGGCTAAAGATAACAGCATTAAAATCAAAAGAATCAACTATATGGGAAAACATATTTGCCAATGATACCTTGCACAAGGGTTTGATCTCCAAAGTACATAAAGAACTCACATGACTCCACTCCAGGAAGACAAACAACCCAATTAAAAAATGGGCAAAGGAGTTGAACAGACACCTCTCCATGGAGGACATACAGAGGGCCCAGAGACATATGAAAAGATGCTCAACATCACTAGGCATCAGAGGCACAAATTAAAACCACAATGAGATACCACTTCATTTTGGTAAGAATGGCCATCATAAAGAAATCAACAAACAAGAAGTGTTGGAGAGTATGTGGAAAAAAAGAAACTTTAGAGAACTGTTGGTGGGAATGCAGACTGGTGAAGCCACTGTGGATAACAGTATGAAATTTTCTCAAAAACTAAAAGTGGAACTGCCTTTTGACCCATCAGTTCCACTGCTGGGATTATACCTGAAGGATCCTAAAACACCAGTACAAAAGAACCTATGCACTCCAATGTTTATAGCAGTGCAATTTACAATAAGCAAGTGTTAGAAGCTACCTAAGTACCCATCAGTAAATGAGTGGATCCAAAAACTATGGTACATTTACGCAATGCAGCACTACATAGCAGAAGGAAAGAAAGTGCTCCTACCCTTCGAGATAGCGTAGATGGATCTAGATAGTATTATGCTATGTGAAACAAGCCAAGTGGTGAAAAAGAAATATCATGCAATCTCACCTATAAGTGGAATCTAATCAACAAAACAAACAAGTAAGCAAAATACAACCAGAGACATTGATATAAAGAACAATCTGGCAGTAATCAGAGAGGAGGGAGAGGGATAGTAGGGGATAATGGGGAGGCATCAAGGAACATGTATGAAGGACATGTGGACAAAGCCAAAGGGGGTGCATTAGAGTGTGGGAGGGGGAGTGAGTGGGTGGGGAGGGTGGGCATGGTGGGCTGAAAATGGAGACAATTGTATTTGAACAACAATAAAAAAATAAGAAAAATACCAAGAAGCAAGGCTGGATCCCAGGTCCCTAATTCTAGGGTAGGTAGTATGGTATAGCAGTTTAGAGACTCTGAATACAGTCTTCTTGGGTTCAACTCTCAACTGACCACTTTCCAGCTGTACAGTTTTAGATGTGTGACAACCACTCCATGTTTCATTCAGTCTCCTCATCTTAAAATGGGGGTAGTAATAATGTCTGTCTCAAAAACTGCCTGTCATGTAGAATGAGGATTTGTATGCAAAGAACTTAGAACAGTACCTGATGCTATTAAGTGCTCAATAAATGTTAGTTACTAATGCTTACTCATTAATCCAGTATGTTTAGCGGGGGGTGTTCTCTATATCCCATGAAAAGGTTGATTAAAACAACGACAACAATGGTCTTTAGATTCTACTGGTCATACTGTGCACCAGGGAGAAAAGTAAACTAGCCTGAGGAGTGCCACTTATAGCCACTCACACATGTCAAACAGAGCAGCTTCTTAATTGAACACAGTATTTCAGAGCATGTTGATCAGAAACCAAGAAATGATTTCTACAGATATGACTGAGACCATGTCTTCTGCATATTCTGATTTCACTTTCAGAAACTAGTAAATCACAAGTCACTTATACCAGGGAAATGGCACAGCATTATGAAACCTCTACTCTAGCATGAAGAAGTCAAACAGGTTTTTCACATAACAAGAGCTTTGGCATTTCACCCAGGGCTTACTTAGCTCCTTGTCAGTTCCTCCATTCCCTAGACAAAGGTAATGAGTTCTTTGGACAGCTGAGCCTGATCCAAGCTTAAGGCATGGGGCAATGTACAGGTCAGGGCAGTGGAAAGCTACTTCTACTATGGCTTAGAGAAACTCTAGAATACGTGAGGTTAAATACAAGTGAGAGGCAAATACTTAAGAGACCCCTGGCAATCCCAGCTCCATCAGGGCATGTTTAGGGGAGTTCTGGGCCTAAACCTACCTGGATCCAATAGAACCTTCAGAACTCACAAATCTCCAGGAGTTTCCTGAAGGATCTTCAATTCTATATCAGATAATAAAGGTTGGAACTAACCCCAAGAGCCTTCCCCAGTGCTCACAATCAAGAGAAGCTGCATGTAGCACCTTTACTCACATGGAACAGCTTGCATAACAGATCTAAATATTCTACAAGAAGTAAGAACACAGGGCTGAGGGAGATAAAGATCAGGTTTCAATCTGGAAAATAAATATCTTTTACTGCCAGACTAATTAAAAAAAAACCTGAAAATTTACCAAAGCTTTCAGCACAAGCATTCTATTCATTTTTTATTTTAAACTGGTGGGATAATCATAGAACACTCATGTGGTACATGAGGTCTGAGTAGAAAATGCTAATCTGTTCTATAAAATACGAGATCTCTCTGCTTTTCTATGTTCTCTTACTCAGACAAATTGTCTTTGAGCCTGGTGGGCCTCACTTCTGGTGTATGATAAAATTTTTGGAGAGTTTTTATGTTAGGAAAATTAATTTATCAGGAATACTATTTTTGATATTGAATTGAAAAAGGGAGACCAAATTTAAGCCATATATCAAGAGGATAAACACTCCACTTTAGGTTTGTTCTTGCAAATTTAGTAAAAGGAATCTCATTAAACAGGTTGGTGTTTCTACTTTTGTAATGAGGATTGCTGCTACTTATTATCAGGTATTGTTCCTGGCATTTCTCAAGCTTTATCTCTAGTTCTTATGGTAAATCTGCAAGGTAAATATAATTGCTCCATTGCAGAAATGAGGAAACTCAGGTTGCATGGTTACTTTGCTACTAAGGGGCAGGCTTGCTACTCTAAAGCACCTTTTTTCACTGTACCACAATGTCTACCCCAAAAGAAACGAAATTGTCTTGGAGTGGGGGGTCTTCTGGTTTAGGTTATTCAGAGCAGACCTAAATCTTCACTAGAAACTTGAAGATGGAATCATACTTCTTTTAAGGGTCACGAGTTTGTGCTTTTCTCTGTTTTTCCTTCTTGCTTCAGTGCAATTAATCAGAGCAGGTCAGCATGGAAGTACCTGCAATTTGTGAGCAGATCTTGAGCAAACCGTGTTGAGAGCAATACCCAATCTACCCTCACCTTGTCCTGAAGGCCGTTTGAAAGGAGCCCCATGGGAGTGTGCTCCTCTTCAGGGTAGTTCCTGCAACTACTCAGTTTATCTCTCTCACCTTGTGCAAAAAGAGTCAACTCATCCACTAACCCTTTCCCACCTGTCTGGTTTATCTTTGTATCTTTCATGCAACACTTACTAGAGGCCTGCTGTTAGCACCCTATTGATCCAACAAGTGGATGTGAAGCAAGATGCTACATGCCACAAGGAGGTGAAGACATCAAATTATTCACACTTCCCTGCTCTCACAAAGCTGATATACTACTGGGGTGATATGGAACCACCAGAAAAAAAATCCAGCTAGTATTTGAATTGGGGCTGTAAGTTATTTGTATGATAAAGACCACAAGTGCAGCAGGGAGCACTGTGGGCTAGAGTCCTCAGGGGTACTTCTACAAAAGGAGAAAGTTAAAGGATCGATAGGACTGGGGTAGGTGGGGAGGCATGGTGGGTGACAGAAGCAAACATGGGGAGGAGTGGGTAGGGGAAAGGAAAATCATGTTGGATGGAGGAAAAAGTATTTCTCTCATATTGCTGCTGCTTTCTTTCTCCCAGCATTCATGGCATCCATTCAAGGTGGACCTCTACATAAGTTTTGTTGTATTCTCTTGTTACTACACAGAACACCCAATGATGTGGTGACAAGGTGTGGGGTGGGCAAAGCAGGCCATAGTTTTCATTGGGGCTCAGTCACTTCCTGAGCCTGTGCTCCTGGGATGCAACCTTTACAAGTGCTTCTTCCCCCTTAGGCGAGACAAAAGGGCTAGAATGGGTGGGCCCTGGGATTTTCTCCTCCTCTAGGTCACTTAGGCTTTAGTAAAACCCCTGTTGATTACATTCTGAAATATAGTTTCCCCTGAGGGCAGGCCTGATTAAGAACAGAATGCTCCAGTATATTTCAGAATGGCTATTTCACTGCAAACCAGAAGCCAGAGGAACTTAATTTTCCTGTCTTGTCTTCTCTATGAGAACCTGTTAGTACACAAAAGTGTGGGGCACCTCCTTAAGACAGACTTCCCCCTGGAGTTTTTATCACTCCAACTGTCCACACTGAGCCTCCAGCAATGCATCCAGTGCAATTTATGTTTCCGTGCTTGGCAGTGGTTCCTGCAGAGGTCTCTGCTCTGATCTGTCCTTCTTTGTATCTAAATGCCTGTGAATCTTTTTCTGAATTGGGTGGTAGAAATTTGCCCTTTGATCTCAATTCCCTGATGGATTGAAGAAGAGTTTTTGACTTTTAATTTCTTCAGCTTTTTTGTTGTATCTGTGAATACCGAATGATGACTTCCAATCTCCTTGCATATGTTTCTAAAGCAGCATTTTCTCAAAGTGTGTTTTGCAAAGCATGAAAGTGGAAGAGTTTTACAGAATGTTAGTAGTGCTCAACAACAGAAGGATCTCATGTTCAAGCAGCTGTGAGAAATACTGGTTTCTTTACAGCAGGCCTTTTCAGTGCCTTTATTTATCTTATTTTATTTCTTATTGTTATTCTGTGACATTTGTTCCAATTCTAATCCCCACACTGTTTGTTGTCCATGTCCATGGGTCATTCATACATGTTCTGTAGTTAGTGCCTTTATTCTACTCATATTCATTTGACTCTATTTTATGAGACTATAGATTATATTGTTTCCTGAGTTGATGTGACCATGAAATTCTTTTGGGGAAGAGTGTTTCATAAGACTGTATATCTAAGACCTTGAGAAATGCTGCCTGATAGTCTTTCTAAACACATTTCTAGGCACAGAAATATCATCCATCCCACAGATATTTATTATCTGATATGTGCAAGGCAGTATAATAGCTCTGGTGGATGGATATGAAATGATTGGGACATGGTGCCTTTTTGCACTGAGAGTTTGGTATGGAAGGTCAGAAAGAAATGCACAGGAACAACTAATTCTAGATATTTCAAAAAAAAAAAAGAGTCTTCCCAACATTTTAGCTATTTACAAAAGATAAATCAAATTAAATCTAGAAAGCCAAACTGAAAACGTTTTTTTGTTTTTAAATTGAGGAGCCAAGTTGGCTTCAAAAGCGAAAAAGGCTTATGGATCAGGTTTTTGGGCAGGTCTCCACAAAGCTGCTCATGACCTGACACCCTGTTCACTGGCCTGTGCCCATTGTAACGTCTTCATATTATGTTTTCTGGGATCCCTGTGAGCAGAATCTGTGGGCAGGGAACTAAGGAGTGGGTGGACTCACTTCAAATGCTTGTTCTGAGCAGGTGTTAGGGCTTTGTGAAGGAGTGAATGGTGAGCTTTGCTGTGCTGTCAACCGATCAGACTCTTGTAAGACTTTTGGATACAACTTTTTCCAGCTAGAAGGCTCATCTTCTACAGCATCACTCTAACTTCTAGTTACTGACAATTCAAGAAAAGGCAGAACTGCTTTTGCACTAGACACAAGAAGGAAAAGAAAATTGGTAATGAGTAATCAGCATATCAATTATTGTGATGAGAAATCGTCTTTTATTTACACAGATAGTTCAGTGCAACCTGAGAGGGTTGAGAAGATGCTGACACCCTCACTCAGATGCAGCTGTGCCTGAAATCCAATCTCAGTCAGGCTTTCTTTGGCTTAATTAGTTCCTCTCTGGAAATCATTTTTTAAAAGGCAAATACCTAAGGAGAGGAGATATGACTTTATATTACATCCTTAGCATGGCTGTGTTATCAAATGGCAAACTTCTTGAGGTAAAAGGAGCCAAAGGCAAATCACTTCATATGTTGTTCTTCAGTTTCCTTGTTTCTAAAATGACAAGGGGTGAATTAAGAAATTTCTAAGTTTTGTTGCTAATTTATGACTCATTACCACTCCCAGAATTGAGGCAGCATAAAGGCACTGGTAACTCAGGAAAGCCTCACAGGCATGAAATCCAGTTAGTGGGTTGTAATGAGCAACTATTTTCTGTAATAAAAGAGAATAGACAATACCAGACTACCTTGTATGCAAAAAGGTAAGTATTGTTTTGTGAATACTATATATAGTACCTATGTATTAACTATATATGTAATAATATAGCATATATTATTCATTGGGGCTTTCCTAGGAGAGAGGGAGGGAGAGAGAGAGAGAGAGAGAGAGAGAGAGAGAGAGAGAGAGAGAGAGAGAGAGAGAGAGGGAGAGAGAGAAAGGAATTGAGAAGCTAGTCAGTCCAAAATCTGCAGGGCAGGGTACCAGGTTGAAGATCCAGGGAACAGTTAATGTTGCAGCTCAAGTCCAAAATTGCCTAGAAGCAGAATTCCCTTTTTCAGAGGACTTCAGTCTGTTTTCTCTTAAGGCTTTCCACTTATTGAATGAGCCCCACCCACTTTATAGAGTATAATCTGCTAATGTCACCAAAAAATACCTTCACATCAACATCTAGTCTGCTCTTTGACCAAATATCTGGCTAGTGTAGCCTAGATAAGCTGATGCAGAAAATTAACCATCACTCATATGTATGTGTGTATACTAGGTAGTGGAATAGCATATATTTCTTATACAGGAATTCCTTGGAGGTGATTGCAGTTCAGTTCCAGAATACCACAATAAAGCAAGTATTGCATGCAATAAAGCATGTTAATCTTTTTGCTGGTGGAGGGTCTTGCCTCAGTTTGTACAAAAATACCACATCAGTCAAGAGCAATAAAACAAAGTGCAATAAAATGAGGTGTGCCTATAGTGGGTATTGGCCAAGAAGGTCAAGAGCTTCTGTGAGTCCACACAACAATTCTTGACACAGCTTCTAGGACAGTACTGTCCCTACCATAAGAAAAGTTACCATAGCCCCAAGTGTTAAGGTGTTCTTACCACATCCTGGCTCTTGTCTAACTAAGGGGACCCTAGACATTATTAACAGCTTGCTACCCAATATCCTTAGACCTCCATGCTGCTCATTTTGCTCCAGGCATCCTGGCTCATGTTTCTTTTATGGCTTCTCATGGCTTCCCACCTCAGGAACTTTGCACTTGTTCTTCCCTCTATCTGGAAGCTTCTTCCCCCAGATCTTCACAGTGGCCAATTCCTTCTCACCTCTCTGCTCCCTACCCAACACTGTTAACTCCTGAGAGGCCTTCCTTAATTTTCTCATTTGAACAATCCCTGCCCCTGTATACTCCATACATTTCCCAGTAACTCTGTCCTATTACAGTTTTATTTTCTCCATTGCACTTATTATCTGCACTATTTTGTTTCTTTATTTTTTTTTGTCATTCTCCCCCAATACAAAGGTATGCTCCAAGTATTTCCTACTCTCCTTTTCTTTTCAATGCCTAGAATAGTGCTGCACATAAAGTCTCCATAAAGAGTTATCGAATGACTAATGAAAGGATTATGAGTTGTTAAAGAGTAGATTTTGCTCATGATTTGGATATTCATCACCTAAACTTCCTTTCTATTTTAGGAGCACCCACTTTATGGATCTTGATGGGAGAAAGCAGCTGATGTTTTACTCACTCCCCCAGGCTCCCTTTGCAATGTGGCATGGACATGTTTGCCAGGCTCAACCAATGAGATGCACCCTCCCTGGAACTAGCACTAAGAAACAAACCCAGCAGATGACCCATATGGTGGTAAGTGGCAGCAGCTGCAGTTGCCACTTCCAGGTTGGGGTAGCAATAGCAGTGACATGGGCAGCAGCCACACGAGCTGTGGCATCCAGTGAACAGAGGCATTGATTGGTGTAAGATTTCCCTGGACTGGTTTTGTGGTATGATTTGGCTTTATTCTGATTGTACGAAACTTCTCACACTCCTGCCCTCCTGAGTCCAGGTCTCTAGTCTCCCAGTGATTTTGTGAGCTTTCAGATACCCTTTCATAAAGTCCTGTCTGTTAACTCAGAGTGCTTTCTGGTGCTGAAAACCCTTTTGTATCTTCCCTTCTCTTATCTTCCTCATTTTGTGTCTTATCACTCCTTGCCTTGATTTTTCATGTCCTCCCAACTAGATTTTATGCTCACTGGGACTCCTTGTTCTAAAAAGAATGAAAGCCTCTGTGACATTGTTTTGCTACATATTATACTACCAGCAAGGGTGAGAAGGGCTGAAGACTGTTGTGTGGATTATATCAATCTCCAGCATTTGTTGGGACTTAACTGAGGGACCACTATTTTTAACACCTCACAGTGTATTTAGGGCTCTTCATAAGTGCAATATGTGTGGTTTAACCTCAAAGAACCCCTATAAAGTAAAAGAAGGAAGAAAAGTCACATAATTTTTTAAAGGAAGGTGACAGATTGTACTTGTTAAAGATCACCACAATATCTTCTATATGCTCTTCTACATTGTTGTTTTGCCAAATTCCATCAAGACTTGTACTCTCTCTCTCCATTTCCTTGAATCCGGATGAGCCTTGTGAGTACTTAGACCAACAGAATAAAGCATAAGTGATGCTGTGCCAGTTCTGGGCATAGGATTCAAATGGCCTGATAGCTTCTGCTTCATGTCTCTTGGAATATAGCCACCACTTGAGAAATAGGACACATCGAAACCATAATGCTGTGAGAAGCCAAAGCTATGTGGAAAAGCTGTAGTAAATGAGGTACTGTGTGGAGAGAGAAAGGCCAAGGTGCCAGACTCATGACTGAGGAAGCCACATTGAAGGCAAATCCCTCAGCCCTATGTGCCCCAGGTGATGCTGTGTGGACCACAGACCAAGTACCTGCTGAGCTCTTCCTGTCTTCCTGATCTAAACAACTGTGAGTGAGATAAATTGTGTTCTCAGTCACTGCAATTGGGGATGGTTTGTTATGTAGCAATCAATAGCTAGAACAAAGGGCAAGGACCCATAACCATGTAATGTTTTGAAGCATCTGTTTGTGGCCATGCAGAGTGCGTTCTATAAGGGCAGAGAGTCTTCAGTGGGAACCCCAGAGCAGATGCTTCTGTCTTCTGGACATACTCAGCACCCTTAGAAAAGCCAGCCTTCAAATAAGAGAAAACTTATATCTCTTCAAGATTGAAAAGGATCTTTTAGTCAGATGCTAGTGATTTGTAAAATCATCAGGAGAGGTCTGGCATGGTGAAAGAAGACCAAGAATCATTATTAAAACTAATAAAAGCCCTTCGTCATCTGGATAGGCACAATTAATGTTCATCAGCTCTTCGCTCCCTACACCTAATGAATCAATTCTTGGAATCCTTCTGCTTCTAGGCACTGGAAGAATTAAGGAGGTTTCTTCCCCTGACTCTTTCATTCTCCTACAAAATTGCATTTACCTAAAACCTTGGAGAAAATCAGATTGCAATCAAACATCACTACAACAAGCACACACTCTGACGCATTTTATTCAAAATGCTACAGCATTTTATGTAAAACCCTCAAGGAAACACAATTTAAATAATCTCTTGTGTACTTATGCATTGCTTATATTTCTTCAGGAAACACATCTATAGCTTGCAGTAAAATAAAAAATAGGATTGCTGTTCTATTTTGTCTCATCTATGGCATTCTTTGTATTGGGTTTGGTAGCAGCTTGCAGTCGAAATCTGAGTGTTTCTGAGTTAATCTGTAAACAGATAATTCCACAAGGTTAATCTGGAAGTAAATAACTCCAGATTGCTTTGTGGTATGTGTGCAGGTACTATTGGAGCTTTCTTCTGGAAACCCCTAGGTAGAGCAGTGTCAACTAATGGTCATTGGCACCAATCCAGTGCCAAGAAGAATCTCCAATTTGGGGTGCAGTGAAGAAGCTTTATTCAGTGCAAACAGGTAAATTGTGATACAGCATAGCTGTAGAACAGCTCAATTATAAAGAAGCATAGCTGTGGAACCACATAGCTGTGGGATGGTTTGGGGGTGAGGTGGCTCTGGTGTGAGGTTCCTCTCCAAGTAGATAGCTCTGCTCTGCTCTGCCCGTCCTGCTCTGCACTGACCAGCGAAGTACAGTCCTTATTCTTAGGGGAATGGGAAAGTACAGTCCCTGAGCCAGAGAGGAACTGAGTTACATAGACAGAAGTCCCCGCATGGGTCCTTGATTTTTTTCATCATTATACAAATGTGGACTCTGAATCCTTGTAGTTTGGTCCAAAAGACACTATCCTGATTAGTCAAAATGAAGATGTTCTGATTGGTCAGTGAAGATGCTGATGGGAATATAACTGCACAGTTTTACTTGGATGGAAAAAGTCTCAATCCTATTGGTTGAAACATAATTCCAGGCACTCCTTTAGAAGGGCTGGCTCAGATGGCAGAACAGAACAGGCAAGGTAGTTTAGTGTGAGAGACAAGCAGTTCAGTGCAGACTTCTCCCTCAAATGCAATTTATGTGAGAGGTTCCTGTTTTAAAACAACTGCTAGGTTTTGCTTTTTAAGTTTGAGCCCAGTTAGCCACCAGGAGCCTTTCTTGGTAGGTCTTTCTTAGGGTCCACAGTAGGTTCTGTCTTTTGCCTACCCAGGAGTCATCCCCCACCTTACTTTGATTTTTAAAAAGCAACAAGTGACCAACTCCTTTAGGGGTATACCAAGCAGTTCTTTAGCCCAAGGAAGTGACTCTTAAGTAAACGAATAAAATACCATTCTCTTTGTCAGTGTTTAGTTCATAAATGGGCATGTTACACTATTTGGGCCCGTGAGGGTCAGAAGTCTGATGTAAGACTTCAGGGACATGTCTCCTATCTTTTCAATAAGCATACAAGGAAGGAATATTCTCCATTCTGGCTTCTGCCATTTGAGTACTAGGTGAAGCATGATGCCTGGAGCCACCACCTTGCCCCCATGAGGGAAGCCAGCCCAGAGAAAAAGTCAATGTGCTGACCAGAGTGAAGAGAGAAAAGGACCTGTGTCCTTAATTGTATTGTGAGATTCTAAGCAAAACTACCTTGGAACTGTCCTAATTCTGGGTTTCTTATTATGTGAAAGAATATTTTTCCCCACTTTTAGCTGAATTTTCTGTTACTTGCAATGGATAACATCCTGATACAGTAATTAAGATTATGGAATAACAGATGATTACTCTTGTACTAAAGGAAAAAAAAACCTTTATCACTGGGGAGACAAAAATATTGCATGTTTTGTATCGTAAGGATATGGGCACACATGTTGCATTGCCTGTTGCTTTTGGGGGTCCATGTTTGTTAGAAGAGAAAGCAAAAGCCCTTAGAAGCACTTGAATTGAGCTAAGTTATGAAGAGCTCAAAATAAAAAGTCAAGAACAAAAAGTCATTGATATGCAGTGTTTCTCCAAGGCTTCATTAGTCCACAGGGAAAATGCAGAGTGTCTGAAAGATCTGACAACCTAAAGTGAGGTTGTCACAGCACTGTGAAGAAGATGCATGTGTATTCCTAGGCAAGGATGGAATAAAAAGGGGAAAGTAGGGTTTTAATTATTGCATCACTTAGTCATGATGTCTTAGAGTAAATGCATATTTACTGTAGTTCAGCTATGAGATAAGTAACAGAAATTCTTTGCAAAACATTTCTGGATAGCAGAGGGAGCTGTCCAGCTCCAGCTGGCTATCCCCAGAGAGTTGTCCCAAGATGTGGGTCTCTTGGACATGCACCAACAACCTGGCTTGTGTTTGGACACATGCTGCCATTGGTTTCTTTGACAACAACAAAAATGATGAAAACACTCTTGACACTTAGAACTGTTCATATTTTAATTCATATGTTGCAGTATCAATGGGTATCCTGTATGCTCGGAACTAAATCCTAATGTATTTATTAGGATGAAGAAAACATACATTTTCTAATCTGACAGATAACAGCAATTCTTCAATAAGCAGCAAAAAGGCTAAAATGAAAGAGTAACCACTTCTCATAGCCCTACCTCCTTGCCTCCACAAGGTCAATTTGGGTTTAATGGAGGATTTTTTTTTAAGTTGATTTCTCTCAGAAGTTTCCAGAAGAGATAAAAGAAGCCCCTGTTGTCCTAGAGCCTGGTGTTCTCCCATTGAACATAAGCAGTTGTATAGAATACCAACATAAAGCGAGATTACTCCATACTTTTAACGAATCAAGATGGAAAAGAGTCCATTTTGTAATCATGTCTGAACACAAATACAACTTGAAAAATGTTCAAGTCACAGTACACCAAGTGTACACCTCTCCTGGCTAGTGGCTACTGCTTCTTTAGCCTCCCTATAGCCTGCCCTCCCTCTAGATAAGATTTACTGAGATATTGTTTTAGTTTCCTAAGGCTACCATAACAAATGACTATAAACTGGGTGGTTTAATACAACAGACATTTACTGTTCCACCGTTCTGGAGTCTGGAAATCTGAAATCAAGGTGTGCAGGGTTGGTTGCCTCTGGAAGCTATGAGTAAAAATCTGCCTCATGCCTACCTTGTAGCTTCTGGTGGCTGCTGTTAATTCTTGGCATCCCTTGCCTTTTAGATGCATCACTATAACATGTATCTCTGTCTTCAAATTTCCTTCTCTCTTGTGTTTCTCCTCTTTGTCTCTATATCTTCTCATCTTGGAAGGATTCTTGTTATTAGATTTAGAGCCCACCTGGTTAATCCAAGATAATCACATCTCTACAACCTTTGTTTAATTCTTTGTGCAAAGACTTCTTTTCCAAATAAGGTCACATACATGGGTACTAGGGTTTAGCATTTGGACATATCTTTTGGGGTAGGACAATTTTACCCACTCCAGATCTCTAGCCACAAAATTATTCTATCTTTCTGACAGCATCCAATCCAGAACAAGTGTCACTTTCTTAAACCCTCTCCAAATTACCTAAACATAAACTCAAATCTTATCACAATCTTTTCTAAAACTCTTACTGAGATGACCCATAGTTCATCTTGTTGTATGTTCTCCTTCATCACAATGGGTAATGAACTCAACTTGTACAACTATAGGAGTATTACTAGTGGTCTTTCACTGGTGGGCACTGATACTTCTTAATACTGTACTTAACATTTATTGTCCCATGTCAATGCTCAGATGCAAGAATTCACTGAATCTTTGCAGCAATTCTATGAATAGGTGTTATCAATTCTCATTTTATAGATGATGAAGTTGAGGCTTAGAAACATTAGCATCTGTGTTAGGGTTCTCCAGAGAAAGAGAAGAAATAGGATGATCTATCATCTATCTATCTATCTATCTATCTATCTATCTATCTATCTATCTATCTACTGATATTGTAACAGTAGGGAATTGTAACCTACCCTACCATTCTTTTGACATTGTTTCTATAAATGCTGACTCTGATAATATGTAGCTTGTAGATAAATAACATGTTTGTATGAGAATCTAAGGAACTACATAAGATACAGACTGCAACATTCAGTCATCCCAGCTCTCAGAGATTTGCTGAACTTCAACAGTAAAACTCCAAACCAGACCATCATTTTCAAGGTCCTTATTGGAAAAGATTGTGCTGGTCTGCACGTAGAGAACTTTTCAACCTACCCCTTGACCTCTTTGTTCTGCTTTCGCTCTCCCTCCCTATAAAAACTCTGCCTGAGTTCCTTGGACCCACAGGGCCCACAGGGCCCACAAGCCCACCCACCTGGGAATCAGCATAAGAAGGGCCCAATTTTCTTATGGGTAGTGGAGGAAGTGACTGAAAGCCAGCCAAGAGTTGAGCAAGTGGCATTGTTCCCTCTCAGAACCTTCTCCCACCTATAGCAC
The DNA here is from genome assembly GCF_019186645.2 of Phyllostomus hastatus. Classification (NCBI taxonomy): domain Eukaryota; kingdom Metazoa; phylum Chordata; class Mammalia; order Chiroptera; family Phyllostomidae; genus Phyllostomus; species Phyllostomus hastatus. The sequence continues at coordinate 48,312,800 of NW_025334041.1, forward strand.
CACAATGTAGTGATGTGGGTTGCCCCACCCTGGCGAATATCCCTAACAAGACTCTGACCCTTACAACATAATAGGTGCACTGAGACAAAAATAAGACCCAAAATAAGACAAAAATTGAGACCCAAATGAATAGATCAAAGCTCCAAAGATAAAACTAAGTGATGAAGAGATAGCCAACCTATCAGATGCAGAGTTCAAAACACTAGTAATCAGGGTGCTCACAGAAATGGTTGAGTATGGCTATAAAATAGATGAAGAAGTGAAGGCTATGCAAAGTGAAATAAAGAAAAATATACAGGGAACAAATAGGGAAGGGAAGGAAACTGGGCCTTAAATGAATGATTTAAAACTGAAGGAAAAAATAAATATTCACTCAGAAAAAATGAAGAAACAAAAATTCAAAAAATAAGGAGAACCTCTGGGACAACTTTAAACATTCCAACATCTGAATCAGATTGCTGGCATTTGAAGCACCTCTCTCACAAGTTTGGCTTTCATTGTGATAGGCAGCTGTACCTGTGTTCAGTTATCATATGTGATATATAGCCTAAGTCCCAAGATCTGCAGTTGGCAAAGTAAATACCCTGGAGAGTCAAAGCTATAGTTCCAGTCTGAGTCTGAAGGCCTGATAACCAGGAGAGCCCATCATTCTAGTTCTAAGGCTGTTCTAAGGCCTGCCAGCTCAGGTCTGAGACCCAGAAAGAGCTGATGTTTCAGTTCATGTCCATAGGCAGGCCATAACATTGATGGTCCAGTTTTAAGGAAGTCAGATGGGAAGAAGACTCTCTTACTTAGTAAAGGTCAGCCTATTTGTTTTATTCAGGCCTTCAACTGATTTGGGTGAGGCCCACCCATATAGGATGATCTGCTTTACTCATTCTCTTAGGGCAATTTACTTTACTCACTCTACTGATTTAAATGTTAATGTCATCCAAAAACATCCTCACAGAAACACCCAGAATAACTGTTGACCAATCAAGTTGACACATAAAAGTAGCATCTTTCACAGCATCTTTCCCAAGATCTCACAGCTGGAAATTGGTGGAGCCATAATTCAAACCTTGGGCTATCTGACTCTCAAGTCCATGTTCTGCCATACTGATCCCCTATTATCTCCCTTTTCATAGGTGGGCTTTATCCAGAGACAATCTCCAATGGATTCTATACTAATTCATACTGATCTTAGAATCTGAACCAATAGTTTTTTTTTGCTTTTTTAAAGATTTTATTTATTTATTTATTTTTTTAGAGAGGGAAAGGAGGGAGAGAGAGAGAGAGAAAGAGAGAGAGAGAGAGAGAGAGAGAGAGAGAGAGAGAGAGGGAGAGAGGCATCAATGTGCGGTTGCTGGGGGTTCTGGCCTGCAACCCAGGAATGTACCCTGGCTGGGAATCGAACCTGGGAAACTTTGGTTCCCAGCCTGAGCTCAATCCACTGAGCTACGCCAGCCAGGTGAACCAATAGTTTAGAGCCAAATTACATTTTGTCTCATATTTTTGCTGTTGGTTCATGTATGATTTTACTCACCTCACCTATTAGATTATAAGGAATTTGGGAATAAGGGCTGTACCTCAGGCTTCAATAATATCTAACATTATTAAATACTGCCAATGAAAAACTGAGTCTCTGTAAATCTAGGAAAATAAATTTATTTGAGTCAAACTGAAGACATGACTGAGAACAGAGCTCCATGAAGCCTTGAAACAGTGCTCTAACTTTAGAAAAGTTAAAGAATGTTTATATAGACAGGAGGATAAATAAAAATATAGCTATGCATCAGCAGCCTTAGTTAGTTACACACATTCAAGGATTAATAGTTTTACATCAAGTGGAGAGAATGTACAGTTAAGGTAGTGCTGCCAAACACCTGGAGTTGGGAAGGGATCTGGAAGCAATTATTTTGAAACTTTTATCAGGATGTAGAAAAAATAGGTACTGCCTTCTATAATAATTTATCTTTGTAATAGGTACTGTTGGAAAGTGTATATGGCTATCCCCATGGGGGACCTTGGTTAAAAATTTACTGTGTTGCCTTGGTTACTGATTAAGTTGGAGCAGCTTAGACACACTTTCCTTTCCAAATACTTACTGTGGACTTGACACTTTACATGTATTTATCCATTTAATACTGACAAAAACACCCTAAGGTGCTACTTCTACTATTCCATTTTACAGATGAGAAACTATAGCCTAGACACTGACCCACCTGCACAAGGTTAGTGGGGCTGGAAGTGGAGCCAGGATTCCAACCCAGGCAGCCTAGTCCCAAGCCCTGTGCTCTTAACTACAATTTGCTTTGCTTCTTGTATTCTTTCCCCCAGTTGCCCTGACTTCCAGTATTGCCTTACTTTGGCACCCAGAGGCTCTCATTAAGTAGTTAATTTCAGGGAATAAGAACTGTTTGGGAGGCAGAATGGCTTTGAGGTTGGCTGATCAGGAGTGTGGGGTGGAGTCCCCTTGGCAGGGTGTACTTGACTTGTGGTTTGGCAAGTGCTATTCTCTAAGACTCTCCTGCCCAGATTCCTGGTCCTCCACTGATCTCAGCTCAAGGACACACCTTCTGGGAAGCCATGGTTGAGTGTACTCTCTAGAGAGGCACTCAGGCTGTCCTCACCTGCCTGTGTCCCTTCCAGTGTTGGCCATGAAAATGCAATGTCACCTTACTAAGCACAAACTGGCTCTTGATATTATTAGAGGCTTTCCCACCAGGAGATGTACAAACAGGTTCTGTGCACAAGAAGAGATCTGCAGACTCATGCACAGGTGGCATAATGCCTGGGTCACTAAGCTTGGGCACACCTAGTCCTCTCAGGCTGCTGGAAGAAACTCTAACTCAGCATTTCAGGAAGTTGGAGTTATAAGACCCATCTCTTAACTCCAAGCCCACTCAGCTCCACATTATCTGAACAAGCAGGTGACATTTAAACTTCTTTAAAGTTACAGCATTCTTTAAGTGTTCCAACAACCTTAAAGTATCTGCATATTGTCAGGATCAGAATGGGCACACAGTTTTCAGCTTGGGAAAGTGCCTCTTCTTGGTAGCCCTAAAGTAAATAGATGTTCTGTCATATGAATCTGAAGAGATGTTTACTGTTGAGGCGTCATATTTCTCAAAGACTAGACCGTGAGCTCTCTAAGAGCAATACCATATTTTATTGAGTTGTGTTCCCAGTACCTAGTAATGGCTTGCAACATAGGAGTCCCTTAGGGACTTTTTTCTGAATATAAAATCTTTAGGATTCCCCCTGATCTTTTATCATATTATCATCAATACAAAACCTTGCTATAGATCATCTTACATAACCCTCTTACATGAAGGTAAGAGGCTTATGTCCCAGCTCTGGGGTAAACCAGCTCTGTAACTTTGGCAATATAAGTTTACTTCTGGACCTCAAATTTATTTATTTGAGTGAATAAGTTTGGATTTGAGCAATTCTAAGTTCCTTTCAAGTTTAACATCCTAGGACTCTGCTTGTGAAATGCTCTGCAGAGAGAAGAGCTTATAGAAAGGTGGTTCCTGCTGTATCTGACTTTGGAGTCTAAGAGTGAGAACACAGGCCCTGGCTGGGTGACTCAGTTGGTTGGAGCATCATCTCATGCACCAAAGGGTTGCAGATTTGATTCCTGGTCAGGGAACATACCTAGATTATGGATTTAATCCCCAGGTGGGGAGTGTGTGGGAGGCAAGCAACTGATCTCTCTCTCTAAAACTCAATGAACATGTCCTTGGGTGAGGGTTTAAAAAAAAAGAGTGAGAACATGGTCACAGACACACTGTTATGGCCCCTTGCTCTGGAGCTACCATCTTGAGGGGATGAATGAAGAAGGAGAGAGGTGATGACTCCTCCAGAGCCCTTGGGGAAGTGGGGTTAAAATCAGGGTCCCTGCCTTATGGTCATGGCACCTGCTGCCAGAAGCCCACATTAGAGACTTTGCTATAGTCTCTTCTGCCTCTTCCACAACGAATCTCTGCAATCCTACTGTCAAAATATGATGCAGGTACCCCACTGTATGCCATATGCTTAGGAAAAACATCCTCACACAGACTCCTGGGGAAAAAGGAAAGACACAACTCTTTGATCTTGATCCCTGACAAAGAATTTGTCTTGGGTCTTTGGAATTTTGGGAGCAAAATAAAAAGACCTGTACTTTCAAAGCTTCCCTCCTTTGATGTATAGTAGACTAGGGTGTGGTGGGGGCAGATAGTTCCCTCTGGGGCAAATATTCCTTTGTTCTTGGAGGACACCACAATGGAGATGGATATTTGATTATTCTAGAATGCAGAAATTCAGACGCTGCCTTTCCAAGGGGATCTGGTGTCATGCACAATAACAAAAAGCTGTTTTCATCGTGGGTGGAATGTAGCTCTGCAAATTGTTTTCTATAGGAAAGTGTTTCATCTTTAAAGAAGATTTAGTATTCAGAGTCTGTGAAAAAAATGTTTCCTCTTCTTGGAAAGTATGTGGATATTCTCACTGGAGTGGAGGCTAGAAGTTGGATGCTGGAGGGGGCGTAGGAAACCCACCCTCACTCAGGCTGATGGAGGGATCACCAGGAGAGATAGATAGGGAACTCAATCCAATTCTATTCTATGCAATATTCTAGACTAATTAGCTCAGACCTTGGAAAGGGAATGATGTTTAATTTTTTGTCTCTTAGTTTAAAGTCTTATTAGGGACCCTCCCAGATTGGTGAGGACATTTCAACTGTTAATCTTGCTGGGACATGTTAAAAGGGGATAAAAAATAAGGGAGGACTTGGGGAATACTGAACAGAGATCATGAGGAAAGGACTCCATGGAAAGAAGAACCAGAGGTCCCTTACTCTCCTTCTCCCATCCCCTCCCTCTCTCTTCCTCTCATCTCTCCCTCTCCATCTCCAATGGAAGGAAAAGCAGAGTCTAGGTCCGAGGAAGTGGCTGGAGCTGGGCTGGGTGACCAGCAGAGGTACTTAGAGAGATTTGACCTGTGATCCTTACAATTCCTCATTTGTAGTACCAGTTTTAACTCTCTCAGAGTTGTAATTCCTGTCTGTTATTTCCAAATGTTTATTAAAGTCTTGTTATTCATTAAACTTGGGATTAGCCATGCTCTTGGAAATTAAAGGCCTGGATAATCATTAGCACTAGTTCACAGGTTTAGGAAGGACTGGCAGCAAAGTGAACAAGGTCCATGGAGGAAGAGAGGATAAAGATATGGACTGAGTGAATGTTAGTGGCACAATGTGGTTGCAGATTGGTGAGGTAGTTGTCATGAGGTAACCCCTCTCCCCAAATATATGAGAGCAGAAGGGATCTTCAAAGAGAGAGGCCAGGACCTACTAGATTTATGCTGGTGGGGAAAGTTTCTCCTTTTTAGTGAAGTTTCTCCTTTGCCTAGAATGATACAGGACAAAGGATTGCAGGGCCTTACCCTTGTGAGAAGAAGGGGATTCCCAGGGTTGTGATGAGCACGCAGGAAGCTATAGTAATGAGAATGAGTGTATGTAGAGAGGAAATAAAAAAAAGGTTTGCTTTTGTTTTTTGCCTTTTGTTTTTGCTATCAGGCATCTAAGTGTAGTAGAAAGAGCATTAGAGACACGTGTCTTGTCCTAACTGTCACAAACAGGGTACTATCACATTTTTCTCTAGACATCACTTTTCTCACGGTGAGTGATTTGTATACTCAGGATGCTTCCACCATCCCCCACTATGTTCTCTGTCTAAGCAAATTTGCCATCATTATGCAGCAGTTTGACAAACATACCTCTCTAGTCTTTACTTCCTTTTTAGATCTTACCAGGGGTCTACTTGGAGCAACTTTGATTGCAGCATCTAATGATCCATTGATCAAAATAGCAAGCACCTCTATGGAACTGTGCTGCTGCATCTGGTTACCCAAATTCGATCTGATGGTTCAGGGAAAAAGATGCTCAGAGGGCTTCTCAGGATGATACATCTCAATAGTTACTGCAGTGGAAATTGTGAATTTTGCCTTTCCAGGTCTCTATCCCAATTTTGGAAGACAGTCATTTATGTATTAGAATCTCAGATGCTATAGACATATCTATAACTACTCATCTGTAAGTCCTAGATCCTGTTCTCTTTGCATCTGCATGACACTATTAGCCTGATACACATGGACACTTAATATATGTGTGTTGAATAAATGAATTAATAAAATATGCAAATACTTATGGGAACCATATTTTTCAAGCCAATCATCAAACCATATTGTCTGCCATGTTGCTTCCAGATGTATGAGAGAGTTTGGGAGTTGTCATTTAGTTGCTGAAACTTCTAAATGAATTTGGGCACAATTTTGGAGGTTTCCAGGAAGAATTTAGCATCCTTAAAAATGTAGCTGAATAATCACCATAGTATTGAATGTCCTTCCTGACCTTAAAAAGCAGAGCCCCAGTTAAAAGCCTGAAACAAGTGAGAATTATCCTTTGTCACTTACGGTCGAGATGGCAGAGCTGAAAAATATGCTACTAACTTTTTCCCACAACCACATCAAAATAACAACTAAACTACAGAACAAAAATCATTCAGAATGACCATAAACTGAACTGAATAGAAGTCCTACAACTATGGAATTAAAGAAGAGACCACACCAAGACTTATAGGAGGAGCAGAACACAGAACAGGCTGGTCCCACGCCTATGTGTGGCAGATAAAAATTGGGAGAGATATCTTGACTAGCAGAGGTCCCTCTGAGGAGCAAAGGATCCCAGTCCCATACCAGACCCCCCAACTCAGGGTTCCAGTGCCAGGAAGAAAAATCCCCATGACTTTTAGTTGTAAAAACCAGCAGGGATTGAGACTGAGAAAGATGGAAACTTCTGGAGTCCCAGGCGGTTCCTCTTAAAGGGCCTACACATGGACTTACTCAGACTCATTCCCTCTGAGCTCCAGCATGGGGGCAGCAGCTTGAAAGGCACCAGAAATATATGGGGAGGAACTGAATTATCTAGTACCAGGGAATGAGCTGGAGAAGTAGCTTTCTCTCAGACAGAAGTGCTGGCAGAGGCCATTGTTCCTTTGATGAGGTCTTCCCACACAGAGTCAGCAAACTCCATCAACCTGGCTCACAACCTGGCCCCATGTTAGTGATTCCCTGATGTCAGGAGAAGAGAGAGAGTGAGAGCGAGAGAGAGAACGTGCAAGAAATTAAAACCTGTTTGAAAAGGTAATGACAGAAACCTTCCCTAATTTGGTGAAGGAAAGACATAAAAGTCCAGGAAGTACAGAGAGTCCCAAACAAAATGAATCCAAAAAGGCCCACTCCAAGATGTATCATAATCAAAATGCCAAAGGTTAAAGACAGAGAATCCTAAAAGTAGCAAGAGAAAAACATTTAAGTTAACTATAAGGGAGCTCCCATAAGACTGTCAGCTGATTTCTCAAAAGAAACTTTGCAGGCCAGATGGGATTGGCACAAAATATTCAAAGTGATGAAAACAAGGGCCTAAAACCAAGATTACTCTATCCAGCAAAGCTATTATTTAAAATCAAAGGACAGATAAAGAGCTTCCCAGAAAAAGCTAAAGCAGTTTATTACCACCAAACTGGTATTGTATGAAATGTTAAAGGATTCTCTTTAAGGAGAAGAGGAAGATAAAAAATATGAATGATAAAATGGTAATAAATACACATCTGTTAACAGTTGAATCTAAAAAACAGAATAAATGAACAGAAAGAAAAGAAACAAAATAATAGATATAATGAATGTTTTGAGGGTTTCCAGATAGGAGGGGTATTGGGGGGATGTAAAGTACAGCATAGGGAATATAGTCAATAATATTCTAATAACTCTATATGGTGTCAGGGGAGTGTGAGATTTATCAGAATAAACACTTAGTAAATTATGTAATGTCTAATCACTGGGATGTATACCTGAAACTCATATAATAGTAAATGTCAACTATAATTGAAAAAAATGATAAAAAGAAGAATTATCCTTCATGATCTCAATTCTCCTCTTAGAATTCTTCTTGCCTGCAGAGGGAAGATGGCGGTGAGGTAGGAGGGAGCAGATTCCACTTCTTCCTATACATGGGAGAAAAAACTAGCCAATCTATGGAGGAACAGAGCAAACAGCCAACAGTAACCCAGCATATATGAAAATAGAAGACCAAAGATTGTAGTAAACATTGAAAAACCAGATGGTAAGGAGAGTGCTTTAGGACAATAAGGTCCCAGGGACCAGTGCAGGGACCAGAGAGGCTGCAGCCCCAGGCACAGTGCCACCAGGTCTGCCACAGGGTTCTTGGGAGACAGCTGTGTCAACTGCTCCCTCCCTGGCCAAACATGGTTTGAGCAGCACCAGGAGAAATCTGGTTGCTTGAAGTCGCAGAGAGGGGAATAAGGAATAAGTGGCAAACACACAGGGGCCGTGAGCACCCATGGAGTCTGTGGATGCCAGCTTGGGAGAGTTAAGAGTGGTGCGGTGGCAGGCCTTGACCCTGATAGTGCCCGGTCTGGATGAAGAATTGGGCTGTGCAAGAGGCCAGGCTTGAGTAGGAGGAATTTCTCAAATAGAAAAAGTGAAAAGAGACAATGCAGAATATTCCTGTAACAATCACTCTGGCTTCCTCACCACCCAGCCAGGCAGTGATCCTGAGGTAGCTCGGGAAGTCCTGTGCACTTCCCTAGCACTGAGAAGGGTGCGCCCCAAAACTGTGGAACTGGAGGCAGCCTGGCTGAGTGCGTGCCCGCAACCTGGGGAGAGTGCACTCTGAGGAAGGCCTGGATTCCACACTCAAGGCCCTGCTGAGAGGTGCCAGGCTAGCTCTGGAGAGAGTGCATGAGAGGCTGACTGAGTGCTGATCAAGAAAGGAGAAAAGCTGTTCAGCCTGCTGCAGCCAGCAAGACAGGAAACCTGGTGGGGCCAGTTTGAAACAAGCTAGAGGTTTTCATTTTTAAATAAATTTTTATTTCTTAATTTTCATTATTTTTTATCTCTCAATTCCTTTTTCCTCTCTCCTTCTTTCTTGTTTTATTTTTTCTTCCCTTACTTCCAATTTTATCTCTTCTTCCTTCCTTCTTCTGCTTTTTTCCTTTTTTTTTAAATACCCACAAGTGAAACAAAAAAACTTGGAACTGTGAAAAGACCAGAGCTGGACCCAAAGAGGGGGCATCCCAACAGCTGAGACAGTGACAAAAATTTCACTTTACTATTACAGAGAACCTGCAAGTTATTGCATATTTGTATTATTATTTTTTCATTATTCTTATATCTTTTATTTTAATAGTACTTTTGCATTCTTCTTCTTTCTGTTTACTCTTCTTTGTTTGGCTGATTATATTGTATTGTTTGACAGGTTTTCCCTGTTCTCTCTTTCATAGTGTATTGTTAATTTACTGTCCTTCGCTTCACTTGTGTTCCATCAGCACACTACTCAAGGTCCTATACTCCCTATTCTTGTTACCCAGATCACACAGATACTGCTATATGATTGTTGCTTCAATATTATTGTAAACAATAGCTGTTCCATACAATTGCAAATACTACACAACACCCCTCCCAGATCTTAGCCCACTTCACAGTTTCCTGAACTCTATTATTGTAGTGGTTAACTCTATTTTCTCACATACTAAACCTATTTACTATCCTTTACTCTCACCTTACCTCAGAATCTGACTTCCCACAACATCACTGCCTTCTACATCCAACTCACAACCCTCTCCTCACCAACAAGAGTCTTATCTCTCTATCCTTTCTAAAAAGTGGCTAGTTGGATGGAATATCACAGTTAACACTATACATAGCCAAAGGATTTCCTATATCCTCTCTACTGGCTGCTACTGTAAATATCATAGAATACTCTCTTGCTGTCTTAAACAATTTTGCCTTCCCCATCCAACTGATCACAGAAAAGAGTAGGTGAAAGCTGTGAACACCAGGATACCTGCTGGAAGAGGAAACCCAACAACAAAGGAACCACCAACAGATAACAGAAGAAGGTGAAGGAGAGAGTGGAAGCCACACTAACCTCAATCCAGGACCTATCTGGAAATGCAACTAAGTAGTGGAGAAATTACCCAGGACAAACAACTGAACAAGAGCAAGAGAGAATCCTCAAAACTTTGTACACATGGAAGAACCAGCTTCAACACAACCTGCCCTCACCAGCACAACAAAATACAAGAAGTGGTGGACAGAGTGACCCTCAATTAACCAGCTGGTGGAAAGGAACCACCAAAGAAAGACCCAACAACAATCAAAACCCAAAGACAAACACAGAGCCAACATAATGAGAGCCCAAGACCAATGAGCTCAGGAGATCAAGGAGACTGCACCACTGAATCTCACAGGTATTCTACCACACAAGTTCACACCATAAACCCAGGTGAGAACAGATCAATTTAGAAGCTTAGGCTAACAAGAAGAGCCTCACAAACAATGGGGAGACAAAAAAACAATCCCCAAATGAAAGGAAAGGAGGAAGCATCAGAAAGAATGCTAAGTGAAATAGAGGCAACTCAACTATCAGATATTGATTTCAAAGCAATGGTTATCAGGAAGCTCAATGACCTCACAGTGAATTACCAGAAACTGCAGGTGAAACTACAATGAGCTCACTACAAACTATATCAACATGAAAAAGGAAATAGAAACTATCAACAAGGGCCAAAAGGAAATGAAGAATACAATTTCTGAACTTAAGAACACAGTAGAAGGAACCAAAAGCAGGATCAATGAAGCAGAAGATCAGACCAGGAAGCTGGAGGACAAAGTAGAAAAAAAACACCCAGAAAGAGCAAGAAAAGGAAAAGAGGCTCAGAAAGAATGAAGAGGGATTAAAAGAAATGCAAAACAGTATGAAACGTAATAATATTTGTATAATAGTAATACCAGAAGGAGAAGAAGAAGAGCAAAGGATAGATAACCTATTTGAAAAAGTAATGATGGAAAACTTCCCTAATTTGATGAGAGAAAAGTCACACAAATCGAGGAAACACAGAGAGTTCCAATTAAGAGGAACTCAAAGAGGCCCACTTCAAGACACATCATAATTAAAATGGCAAAATGCCAAGATAAAGAGAGAATCCTAAAGTCAGCAAGGGAGAAACAGGAAGTAACATACAAGGGAGCCCTAATAAGGTTAGCAGCTGACTTATCAATGGAAATGCTCCAAGCCAGAAAAGAATGGTAAGAAATATTCCAAGTAATGAGAACCAGAGGCCTGCAGCCAAGGTTACTTTACCTAGCAAGGCTCTCAGTCAAGATAGAAGGCTAAATCAGGAGCTTCTCAGACAAAAGAAGTCTAAAAGAATACGCTTCCACCAAAGCAGCTCTGCAAGAGATTCTAAAGGGACTGCTTTAAGGAAAGGAAGAAAGAGAGAGAGAGAGAGAGAGAGAGAGAGAGAGAGGAACACAGGCATGAAAATGGCAATGAATAAGTACCTATTAATAATAACCTTAAATGTAAATGGATTAAATGTAATCAAAGGCACAGAATAGCTGAATGGATAAGAAAGCATGACCCACACATATGCTGCCCACTAGAGACCCACCTCAGGACAAACCTACGGAGACTGAAAGTGAAGGGCTGGAAACAAATTTCCCAAGCATATGGACAGGAAAAAAAAAGCTGGGGTAGCAATACTCATATAAGACAAAATAGACTTCCAAAAAATGTCCATAAAGAGAGACCTAGAAGGTCACTTCATAATACTCAGGGGAAGAATCCACCAACAAGACATAACATTGTAAATATATATGCACTTAACATAGGAGCACCCAAATACATAAAGAAAATCTTAGAGGACTTCAAGAAAGATATTGACAGCAACATAATAATAGTAGGGGGTTTTAACACCCCACTGTACAAAATGGACAGAATTTCCAAACAAAATATCAAGAAACATATTGTGAAATTGAACAATGCCTTAGATGAAATGGACTTAACTGATGTATATAGAGTCTTTCATCCCAAAGAAGCTAAATACACATTCTTTTCAAAAGCACATGGAACATTTTCAAAGACAGACCACATGATAGGACACAAAACAAGCCTCAACAAATTCAAGAAAATTGAAATCATACCAAGCATTTTATCAGATCACAAGGGACTGAAACTAGAAACCAACTCCAAGGAAAAAACCCCAAACACTCAGAATCATGGAGATTGAATAGCATGCTATTAAACAATGAATGGATCAAGAATGAAATTAGGGAAAAAGATCAAAAAGTTTCTGGAAACAAATGAAAATGAACTCACAACAACCCAAAACTTATGGGACACAGTGAAGGCAGTCCTGAGGGGGAATTTTAGAGCAATAGAGGCCTACCTAAAAAAGAAAGAAACATTTCAAACAAACAACCTGACCCTACATCTACAAGAACTTGAGGAACAACAACAAAGACAGTCCAGAGCAAGTATAAGGAAGGAAATAACCAAGATCAGAGTATAATTAAATGACATAGAGACTAAAAGCACAATTCTAAGGATCAATGAAACCAGGAGCTGGTTCTCTGAAGAGATAAACAAAATCAACAAGCCTTTAAGTAGGCTCATTAAAAAAAAAGAGAGAGAGAGAGAGAGGGCCCAAATATACACAATCAGAAATGAAAGAGGGGAGATTACAACTGATACTACAGAAATAGAAAGGATTGTAAGAAATTACTACAAAGGACTTTATGCCAAGAAATTTGAAAACCTAGGTGAAATGGACAAATTTCTAGAAAAATTGAATTTTCCAAAACTCAATGAAGAAGAAGCAGAAAGCCTGAACAGACCAATAACAGCAGATGAAATTGAAGCAGTAATCAAAAAACTCCTGACACACAAAAGCCCTGGACTGGTTGTCTTCACAGGAGAATTCTACAAAGCATTTAAGGAAGAGGTAACACCTATCCTTTACAGACTATTCCAAAAAATCCAAAATGATGGAAGACTCCCAAACTCTTTTTATGAAGCCAGCATCTTCTTAATCCCAAAACCAGATAAAGACACAACAAAGAAAGAAAACTTTAGGCCAATATCACTGATGAACATAGATGCTAAAATCCTCAACAAAATATTGGCAATTATTAGAGAATGTCCAGATTGTCAAGCACTTTCAAAAGTGCCCCCTACTTTTGGCATTAACCCTAGAGGATTGCAATCTCAAGTAATTTGGCAAACAGATGTTAATATCCCTCTCTTTATTTCATAGTATCAATCTAATCAGGCTTAAGTTTTAAAAGACTTGTTATGCTTATTTTGGAATGTTATGTGGATTATATATGTTGTAAAAAGTTCAAATAAGTGGTAAATGGTCAGTGAATAAAAAGCATCTCAGTCTTTGAAACACTCCAAATTCTAGACCTAAGAACTACCAGGTCCTAAGAACAATAGGGTAATTAACTTGCTGCTCAAACTCATTGCAATGTGCAGAAACAGCAGGGGGGCCTGTCTTTCCAAGCAGACACATACTCAGGTGTTTTACAGGCCACTCCCCTCTCTGGGGAGTCTGCAAAGAATATTAGAGCTTATTGGCTCAAGGTCTTTAGCCACCTAGGCCATCCACAAGAGATCAAGACTGATAATGGCCCAGGATACATTGCACAAGCCACTCAGGGAGAATGGGGAATTCAGAATAAAACAGGTATCCCCTATAACACTACGGGCCAAGCAATTGTTGAAAGAGCTCACCAGACCTTTAAAATATTATTAAACAAACAAAAAAGGGGAAGCCAAGAAACATCCCCCAGGAATTTAACCATGCTAGCAATATATATGTATAATTTTAAAAATTGTAATGAAAATTTAAAGTCACCCATAGATAAACACTTTGTAAAAAACAGGCCTACATGCCCATACCCTTTGGTCTTATACAAAGACCCATTAGGGGAAGGAAGATAGAAAGGCTCAGTTGAACTCTTAACTTGGGGAAGAGGGTATGCTTATATTTACTCTTCATAAGGACCTTTGGAGCTGCCGGTGAAGAGGGTGAAGCCATATCACAGTAAAAGGCTTCCCTGGTTGTGATCCACCTTTGCTCCATTGAACTCCCCGAATCCAGACTTCTCTAAGCATGTGTTACTCCTTTAAAGTGCAATTCCAATCAACATTGCTGGGCAGATATTCATCATCACCTGCAGGGCTCTTTTCCTACCAATCTCAAAGGACAAATTGATCAGCTCCAGCTCGAGTTCCACCAGCAGCTCAGTGACTTCAAATGCCTAACTGAACAAAAAGTGTTCCAGACTCGCCACAGTAATCTACAATGGCTGAACTCTAAAAACTGGTGTGATGGACTGAATTTATGAGTTTCGGTCATGGCAGCCCTTGGGTGCCTCCTTGTCTTAATCATTGTTTGTGCTTTACGATGTATATGGAAGTTGTTTTCTCATGATCGCATTTGAAAACAGCAAATAGTAGGTTTCACAGACTCAACAACTACAATTGTTTTAAAAAACAAAAAAGAGGGAGAGGCTGGGAACCATCCTGCCTGGTTTCAGAAGCTGTAACCGCCCCCCCACCCCATGGCTAAGGCTGAGTGAGCAACCTTCGGACCATAAGCCACTAAGAAGACAAAGCTTATCTCTCTGGCAGGAGCTCCGCTTTTGCTCTTTTTTCTTCACCCTGCCTGGTCCCCAGTGCTTGATCAGTTAGCCAATGATGGGCAAGATTCCTCAAGGGAGGAATTACCTAAGACAGGCATGATCACAGGGAGGCCCCAGGGAAGGACTTGGGGGGCTATAGCAAAAGGGGGTGATGGGCCCTTGCACCTCGGCTTTGACATGGCCTGAGTCCTCATTCTGTCTATGAGAAGTCTCCTAATCTCTTGGCTGTCTTACTTCCCCTGCCTGACTTAAGCCTGAAACAATGACAGAGGGTGGTGCAGCCTTGTGCTGGAAAGGGCAGGTTCCTTGGGTGATCAGCCCTAAGAAAGAATATATAAAATCCTGTGAAACCTGCTTTGCTAAGAATGCTCTCAATTAAATGATAAGAGTCTGAGCAGGAAATGAGTTTGTTTCCCAAAGTTTAGTAGCCCTTTAGCTAACAGACCCTGACACAGAATAAGCCCTCATAGTTCTCTTACTCTATTGTTTGATCCTTACTGCCTGACAATGATTAATGAGCTTTACCTGTATTCCTGTGCCAGTTGAATCCAATAAAAGCATGTTAAGGCAACGGTCAGCGTCCTTTCCTCTTGACAGAGTGGCCAGGCTGCTCTGAGGCACTCTCCCCTTGAGAGAGTAGCTGTGCCATCCTTTTCCTCCATGGGACTCAGTAGTTCATGTGAATGTCTTGTCTCATCCATAATGCCATGGACACTGCGAGCCGGTGTCCACAACAGCAAACCACATCCAACAATACATTAAAAAGATCATATACCATGACCAAGTGGGATTCATCCCAGGGATGCAAGGATCGTACAATATTCGCAAATCAATAAATGTAATACATCACATAAACAAAAGCAAAGACAAAAATCACATGATCTTATCAATAGATGTGGATAAAGCATTTGATAAGGTACAGCACCCATTTATGATAAAAACATTCAGCAAAGTGGGAATAGAGGGAGCACTCCTCAACATAATAAAGGCCATATATGAGAGACCTACAGCCAACATCATGGGAAAAAACTCAATGGGAAAAAACTAAAATCTTTTCCACTAAGATCAGGAACAAGAAAAGGTTGTCCATTTTCACCACTTCTATTCAATATAGTATTGGAAGTTTTAGCCACAGTAATCAGACAAGAAAAGGAAATTAAAGGCATCCAAATTGGAAAAGAGGAAACAAAACTGTCATTGTTTGCAGATTACATGATAGTGTACGAAGAAAATCCTATAGACTCTGCCAAAAAAACTGCTTGACCTAATAAATGAATTTGGCAAAACAGCAGGATACAAAGTCAATATCCAGAAATCAAAGACATTTTTGTATACCAACAATAAAACAGCAGAAGCAGAAATCAAGAAAAAAATCCCATTTGATATACCAAAAAGAAAAATAAAATACCTAGGAATAAATCTAACCAAGGAAGTAAAAGACCTGTATACAGAAAACTACATAACACTGAAAAAAGAAATTAAGGAAGACACAAACAAATGGAAACATATACCATGTTCATGGATTGGAAGAATTAACATCATCAAAATGTCCATACTACCCAAAGCAATGTACAGATTAAATGCAATACCTATTACAGTACCAATGGCATACTTCACAGACATAGAACAAACACTTGAAAAATTTATGTGGAACCATAAAGGATCCTGAGTAGCTGCTGCAATGTTGAGAAAGAAGAGCAAAGTAGGAGGATCACAATACCTGATACCACACTGTATTACAAGGCCACTGTAATCAAAACAGTCTGGTGCTGGCAAAAGAACAGACACATGGAAAGTAGAACAGAACAGAGAGCCCAGAAATAAGCCCAAGTCTCTACGGTCAATTAATATTTGACAAAGGGGGCAGCAACATAAAATGGAGTAAAAATAGCCTCTTCAACAAATGGTGTTGGGAGAACTGGACAGCTACATGCAAAAAAAAATGAAACTTGATCACCAACTTACACTGTGCACAAATTAAATTCAAGGTGGGTAAAAGATTTAAGTATAAGTTGTGACACCATTAAAGTCCTAGAGGAGAACATAGGCAGGAAAACCTTAGATATTCCACGCAGAAATGTTTTCACTGATATGTCCCCTAGAGCAAGGGACATAAAGGAAAGAATAAACAAATGGGGCCTCATTAAAATAAAAAGCTTCTGCACAGCTAAAGAAAACAGTATTAAAATAAAAAGAGAACCAACTGTATGGGAAAACATATTTGCTGATGATACAGCAGGCAAAAATTTGATCTCTAAAATATATAAAGAACTTACACGAATCCACTCTAAGAAAACAAGCAACCCAATTAAAAAATGGGCAAAGGACTTGAACAGACACTTATCCAAGGAGGACACAAAGAGGATCCAGAGACATATGAAAAGATGCTCAGTATCACTAGCTAACAGAGAGATGCAAATTAAAACCATAATGAGATACCACTTCACACTGGCAAGAATGACCATCATAAACAAAACAACAAACAAGTGTTGGAGAGGTTGTGGAGAAAAGGGGACCCTAGTACACTGCTGGTGGGACTGCAGACTGGTATAACCACTATGGAAAACAGTATGGAATTTTCTCAGAAAACTAAAAATGGATCTGCCTTTTGACCCAGAAATTCCACTGCTAGGATTATATCCTAAGAACCCTGAAACACCAATCCAAAAGAACCTATGCACCCCAATGTTCATAGCAGCACAATTTACAATAGCCAAGTGCTGGAAGCAACCTAAGTGCCCATCAGTAAATGAATGGATGCAAAAACTATGGTACATTTACACAATGGAATTCTATGCAGCAGAAAGAAAGAAGCTCCTATCCTTTGCAACAGCATGGATGGAACTTGAAAGCATTATGCTAAGCGAAATAAGCCAGGTGGTGAAAGACAAATACCGTATGATCTCACCTTTAACAGCAACCTAAACAACAAAACAAGAAAACAAGCAAAATATAACCAAAAATACTGAAATAGAGAACAGGGTGACAGTGACCAGAGGGGAGAAGGGAGGAAATTTCGGGGGAAAAGGGGAAGGGTTTATAGAAACAAGTGTAAAGGACACATGGACAAAAACTGGGGGGATGGGGTGGGAATGGGAGGGAGGTGGAGAGGGCTGGGTGGGTGGCCTGGGATGAGAGTAAAAGACAGAAAACTGTAGTTAAACAACAATTAAATTAAAATTAAATTAAAAAAAAAGAATTCTTCTTGCCCAAAGGCTGGTGACTTTATTCTCTCCCAGGCTGTCTACGCTCTCCTGCTACTGTGATCAGACACTGACACTGACTAGACCCTGGATTTTCTGTGGTGTTGGTTTAAGTGAGAAAGAGGAGAGAGAAGTCCCCATGCCTTGTCAAACCAATTTGGAGCTTTACAAATATCCTCCAGAGACCTTTGGGCAGTTGAATGCTTTACCCCATCCAGAAACCTAACCATGTGCTGTTACCTAGCTTTGGGTCCAAGCTTCCTTTGTCTCCTTATTCTTCTTTATTTTATGGGGTATATGCATCTTTCCAGAGAAACCTGGAGAATCTGCTGGAGTCAAATATTTATTTCCTGAATCTAGTAATTTGGGGAGTCTGGAAGAATATTCAGATAGGTCTGCGAGTAGAAAGCAGCCTTGGGAAATGTTTAGGCCCCTATAAATGGAGCCTAAATGATTTTTTTTTCACTTTGATAAAAACTATGCATCCCACCTTTCCATTGTACACCTTGATGGATTAAATGTAAGCAGGTCTAGTAGGGCTAGTGCTGGAAAGGCAGAGTAGGGTCCATGGTTGACTTGGAAATTGACTGTCTGGATTTAAATTCTGGCCCAGATCCACAAAGGCTGAGGGTTGTTAGGCAGGTAGCTTAACCTCCTTAAAATCAGTTTCCTCATTTCTGAAATACTTACCTCATCGAGTCATTGTTACTGCAGTTACCATAACAAAAAATACTTAGAATAATGCCTAAGTATGCCCTGCTATTATTGTTCTAGGAAGTCCTTGCGTCTGTGCTTTTCTAGAATATTTACATGATCTTAGGACACAAGATCCCCCAAGGGCTTCTGGTCAATGCCCAAAGGCTTATGGTAAGAAAAGGAAATTCACTGATGTTCTCTGGATACCTAAAAAGTAGGCCTAGGTCTGAAAAGTGTTTGTGTCCCTTAAAAAGTTCAGCTAGAAGAGTGTCTATTAGCAACCAAGGTAATGCTGTGTAGGGCCAAGGAGGCTGGCACACCACCCATGTGCTCTAGTGTCAGCCCAACCTGACATTCATCATTCCCACTGAAAGTCCTGTTTTTGAGTGGCTACCACTGTGCTTGGAGTTGGGGCCTTTTCCAGGTCCGAGGGCTACATCTCTTGCCCTAATATGAAAATGAAATGTATACAGACCTTTACATTGTGAGTGCCCGATCTTAAATAGGTGAACCCATGCACACAGTTTCATGGATGCTTCTCCTAATTTATGGGGGCTTTGCTGAACAAATTTACTAAGAACTCTCAATTGTTTTAGTGTCCTCCAAAAGACTCTGAAATTCATAGAAAGAAAATAATATTTCTCTTATAAATTGGATATCAGATGTAGACAAACCATCAAAAACTTTAGTTGAAATCCTCTCTAATATATGATATTTAAGGATTGGAAAGCAATTTCCTCCAAATAATAATAGGGTCACCCACTTATCACTTCAGCTTTTGTATTTTGTTTTACGAGGCTTAGTCCCTGATTTTGGTGAGGGAAAAGCTGCAATAGAGCAAAAGGCAAAATTTCATATTAGGCTCATCCCTAATATAAAAGTCAGTGTCTCAGCAAGTGTATTGTTTAATAATACTTATTAAGAATGTCTTCCATTCAACAAACAAAGTAACCTCATAGGTTGATCTGATCATAAATTCCTAACCAGTCAGGTCTTGGTGGGTAGTCACCACCCAGGCATATAGTAATTTCTTCAGTAAAATGTTTACCTTTGCCATAAGCAAGTATTTTTCTAGTTTCTGTGCATCATCTAGGTTAATACACCTTTGAAATAAACTGTAACCATCCTCAACAAAGCACATAATCTTGTTAACCATCCTTTAATTCAATCCCTGCTTTGCTTTTTCACCTCCATGTAATCTTCCTAACTTTCCCTCCTTAATTTCAAATGCATAAAGGAAGCAGCAAAACTGTTATTCACAGGAACATTTGAGATCTTGCTCCTTGGCATATGTCATCAACTTGGCTCAAATAAACTCTTATAAAAATTCTCCACAGGTTTGGATATTTCCTATGTTGACAAAAAGAAAAAATTAATGGTAGAAAATCAAGGCAGCATGGCCTGAGCATTCAAGTGTGCAAAGGAGCAGCACAGGGCACATTCATCCACTGGATTACATCTGCCCCACACAGAATCAACCCAACTACCAGAAGTGGCAGTGGTGCAGTGAAAGAGAGGATGTTTATGCCTGCAAAAGCCTGGGCCAGGGTGAAGTGAATGAACTCACATCGAGTTAGAAATTCTGTTTTCCCAAAGAGCACTCAAAAAATCTCATCCCTCCAATCTGCTCATTCTCCAACCTTCTAGCTCCCACATCTCAGATTAAAAATAAATAAACCAATAAATCATATGATTTTAAACAATGTCCAGAGATGAACAGGCAACATCATGTGGCCTTCAGCAGCCCCTCATGTTGTGTTGAGCTATTTAATCCTATACCAACCCTATGGAATGATGTGGCAAGCACAATCACATCATTTAAAAGTTGGCATAGTCTTGTGTGTTGCAGCTGGTCAAAGCCTGGCAGGTTCACTCTAGATTTGGGGAAACAGAAGAAAATGCGAGGAGCCATGGGGGTGCTTGACACACCTTTATTCATGGGTGGGTGAGCCATGCAGACTGCAAGCTGCATGCCCCTGCATGCCACACTGCATGTCATCTGTCTCCTCTCTTGCCTGTGTCCCAGTGGGGAGCTCCTATCCCCTTAAATACTGAAGAAAGACAAAGTTGGCAGGAGCCAAAACAGGTTGAGATTCTGTACATGCGAGCCCACTCAAGGCCGTGGGAGTAATTATTGGGCCCAGTCTCAAGGCTATGAGAACACTATTTATCTTAGTTCCCCAGACACCTGGGTGAGAAAGCCAGATCACCTTCGTTTACCCTACAATCCACCCCTCTGGGTTCCTCACTGTACAATCTATGAGAGGATATCTTCTATAAAGGTCCCTTGGCAAGGAGGGCAGAGCCCTGAACCCATAAACCACAACAGCAGTACAGGCTACAGCAACAAGCAAGCAAAACACAAGTGCTGCCACCCAAGATGGCAAGAACCCACTGCCATTCAGTGGTTAGGGATGGCCACCATTCCTACAAGGGATCACCTGTCAGGCATTCAGTGGTATGGGCCTCAGAAGTTAATGCCTGTAAAGCTTGACTAACATGATGGACAGCAGAAACATATACATAGCATTCTGCCCCTACTAGGGAACATACCCCACCTTGGGATGCAGTAAGCATATCTAAGGCCATACAGTTTTGCAAGGCTACTTTTCTCAGTTGATACATTTGAGGAAATGCACAATTCCTCATTTAATAGGCCTAAAGAATCATGTGTTGCATTCAATGCATGAGCAGTGTGCAAAGCTAAAGCAATTATCTTAGTCTCAGTGACTATAGAAGGAGCTTGAGGAGAAAAAACAGCCAATGAGTAAAACCACCAGGGAGTATGTTTTACTCGGTGTCATGGCTTAAATGCTGCCCAATTAACTGGCCATACTGTAAGAGTTTTCCAAACTTGAGCAGGCAAATAGGGCCATCCCCAAGTACAACAACCAGTCTAATTCCCAGGCAGGTGAGGCCACCAATGTGAGCCACACCTATAGGGTTCCAGTGGGAACCGCAGCCCATGTGTCTCCCAGAAATGCCCAAGAACATGTCTTTGACACAGGTCTACAGGAGTTCAGTTCACTTGGGCTTGTCCTTGAGGCTTTTAACACAGAGAGGGACTGGCCCAGCCAACCCAACAGTCCCAGCCATGAGCCAACCCCGAGCCATCCCACATGGAGCAGCCGACCAACAGCCAGGGCTGGTCATATGGCTGCTTTGGCCCAGCACAGTTGCCATTCCAGGTCAGATTCCACAAGGAATATGCACTGTTTTATCTGTAGACAGAAGCTGGAGAGATGTGCCATGGGAGACCATCGGACATGCTCATGGGGATTTCAGTGCAGACCCAGCACGCTGGCTGGTTAGCTACTGAGGCATAGGCATGTACCCAATCCACTACACCTAGGGGTGAAAAGACATACAGTTATAGACACCAACAATGACCAATCACTACCCTCAGGCAATATACAGGCACATTTCTGGTCCATCTGGCTAGCAGAGGGGGCCTCCCTGGATGTGAATACCGCACCTTTCATGCCTTAACTGGAGGTTCAGCATCTACTTGTAACAACAGTGGAGAACTCATAATGGGCCATAGGATATCACAAATGTACCATGAAGAAGCATTTCATGGTCTGCTGGTCCTGGGTATGTCACCTTTAAGACTGGGGGCCAGGTTCCAGTCACCCAGGGCACTACTATTTGCAAGTTTCTCTCTACCTCCTGTCCCCAAGGGGCAACAAGAGTCACCCAATGCATGTGGGGGGCTTTTATTTCCCAAGGCCACATCTAAGTGGCTGTTTGCCCTTGCTCCTGGCCTTCAGGTACAGACAAGAGAATATTCCCCTGTTTTCCCATGCCTGGTTTCAGCAAAGCAACCTTAGCCTGTACCTGCAGCTGAATTGGAGTTGCAGTCCAGTGGAGTAGCACCTGCACCAGAGCTTCCCCCCACCTCCAACTCCTCTCATTTAGAGTCAGGAGGACAGTCCATAAGCATTTCATCCAACCCCTCAGTGTAGGGGTGGCACCTGCAGATTGCAGGCCCTGCTTTAAGAGACGATTGTACCGTTCAATCATTCCAGCAGCTTGGGGATGATAGGCCACATGGAATTTCCTATCAATCTGCAAGTCCTGAGCCCATTGTTGTACCAAAGCCCCAGTAAAATGTGTCCCCTGATCACTTCCAATGATCAAGGGTCACCCATAAGCAGCATATAGCCGCTCCAGCACAGCAATTACTACTTTCTAATCTGAGTGCCATGTGAGATAAGAAGCTAAAAGTCCTGTAGCTGTGCCCACACCTGTAATAACATATTTATATCCCTCTGAACTAGATAGGGGCTAAATTACATCCACCTGCCACTGGGTCAGCAGTACCTGTCCCCTTACCAACTGTCCAGTAGTTCCCACAGGCCTTTGGGAATGCTCTTGTAAGCAGACAACACAGGTCTCACAAGTTTTTTGTAATTCTGCTAAGGTGACAGGTAGCCCCCAAGTTTTGTTAGTGGATCACATGGTCTTTTGTCCAGCATGTAAGAGGTAATGGTGTAGCCACTGAGCCACTTCCCTTCCTGTGGGACTGGCAGGTACTGTTTCTAGCCACCGCACCTTGGGTAGAGTATCAGCCTCATGCATCCCAGGGGTGCATGTCCAGTAACATGATATACAGTGATTTGTTTCTGGTGGCTTACCTCCTAGAGATCTTGCCACAAGATCTCTGTTCCCACAATGGCCTATGCAAAACCATCCATTTATTTGCATACCATCTAGAAATCCATAATATTAGCCCCTGGTACATGGCCCAACTCTCTGTGCAAATAGTCATGGGCTGTGCTTCATTAGTAACCATGAGCCACACAGCCCAGAGTTCTGCCCACTGGCTACTCTGACTCATGCCAGTGTCAAACCAGATTATGTCTGTCTCTAGTTGAATTGCTACGGTGGTCCACACGGTGGTCTGACCCCTCCTGGACCTATCAGTGTACCATGCATCTGAGGGAATAGGTGGCTGGCCTTTGTGGAACAGGCTAGCTTCTACTTCTTCTATAGGGACAGGAACACTAGATTTCTCATCTACATAAGTAACAGGACCCAGCACTTACTATAGCTCAGCCTGCAAGGGCCTAGTGGACAGAATACTCCTTTGTTGTAGAGAAGCCCCTCACTTAGCCAACGTGGGCATCTGAGCCATTGCTCTATGAGGCTTGGCCATCCAGTCCTGGACCCACCCTGCAATGGGATAGGTGGTCCGAACTGTCACAGGGGCAGTTCCTGTTATAGCATCTGTGGCCAACAGGGCAGTATATACTGCAGCCAATTGTTTTTCAGTCAAGGAGTATCATACCTCTGCTCCCTTCCATAGTTGGGACCAGAAACCTGAGGGTTGACATGGCTGTTCTGATCGCTGCCACATACTCCATCCAAAGCCTTCCTGTGTCACATGCACATTTAGCTCACAGGGTCTAGCAGGGTCCAGAGCATGCAAGGCCTGGGTGCACTTAATGCTGTGTTTTACTTGTTGGAACGCTTGTTCCAAGGTTGGGGTCCAGTCCCAGTTTGCTTCTCTTTTCACCAATGAATACAAGAGACAAACAACCTGGGCTAGATGGGGCACAAATGCTTTCTAGTGCCCCAACAGGCCCCAAATTTCTGGAGCTGTTTCACCATGGTAGGGATCAGATATGGCTGAATATTATCTATCACTGCGACAGGGATGACTTCTGTCTAACCCACCAGAAGACCCCCAAGAATCTGACAGACAATCTAGGCCCTTGCAGCTTAGTTTCATTGACTGCTCAGCCTCATGACTTCAGGTGTGACAACATTTGTGGCACTGCCTTCTCTAACTCTGTAAAAGCAACACTGGTTAGCAAAATGTCATCAATGTAATGGAACAGGCATACCTCTGGAGGCCTTGACCATTTAGCCAGGTCCTCTGCCACAAGCCTGTGACAGGTAGATGGCCTGTGCAAGTACCCTTGAGGGAGTACAGTAAAAGTCCACTGTCGGCCTTCTCATGTGAAGGCAAAGTGATCTTGACTCTCCAGAGCAAGGTCAATGGAGAAAAAGGCATTTGCTAGATCAGCTACAAAGTGTTAAGTTCCCAGCTCATTAGTTAACTGGTCCATTAAATCCACCACAGAAGGGACTACTGCATGTGTTGGAGGAATGACCTTATTGAGCTCCCAGTAATCAACTGTCATTCTCCATGTACCATCTGGCTTTTTTACTTGCCACACAGGAGAGTCAAAAGGACTGTGGGCAGCCCTAATACACCCACCTTCTCCAACTCCCCTATAGTGGCTGTAATTTCCTCATATCCTCTGGGCAACCAGTTTTTTTTCACTGCCATTACCCGTGGTGGAGGTGGCAATTACACAGGGAGGTGGTTAGCATGTCCCCTCAAAATGGCTTTTACCACTCACACCTGCAGGTGAAACTCTCCTGCGGTTGTGTGCAGCCACAGACTCTGGAGTATGTCAATACCCAGGATATACTAGAGAGTGGAGGATACATAAATGGTGTACTCGTGGGGGAGGGACAAATGCCCTATACCCAGAAAGAGTTGTACAGCCTTCACCCTCACACTTTGTCGCCCATAACCATCAACAGAGACCTCAGGCCCCGGACACTTCTTAGGCTTTCCGTGTAAGAGGGTACATTCAGCTCCTGTATCCACAAGAGCTAACACTCGCTGGACATTTTCAGGGGACCAATGAATAGGCAATTCGACATGCGGCCTCCGGTCCATGCCTGTCTACTGAAGATGGATCCTTGGCCTCTCCCCTAGCCAAAAGACCAAAGGATATCTCCTCCTTCATCTCGGGAGGTTGATGCAGCCAAATGATCTTCCCACTAGATTGGATGGGCTTATTGGGGCTCTCAGGGCACACCCCCAGATTTCCCCATCCATTTCTTCTTCTTCTGGGGCTGCAGGAAGTGTTGGTCAGCTCGCAGCTGCTTCCAGAGCTCTAACAGGTTCATATTTGATTTCCTTTCAATCTTAGTGTGATCACTCCAGCCCCTAAAAGATCTGACCACACCTATGTTCTAGTAACCTGCGCGGGAGCACAGTTCAACCAGGAAACAGAAGGACTCGGAGAGACTGAACGAACAGCTTTTTGCTGGTGGCGAGACTGCTTCTCCCAGATTGGCCACCATAGTCCTGACGTTGTTTATGTGACATCTCACATACTGCACCAGAATCCCCATTAGTGAGCCGAAGGAGGTGCAGGGATCGTGGTGGAGCACAAGATCCCTCATTCCAGCTGTAAAAGATTCATCATCAGGACCCTGTGTATTGGGGTTGAATATGACCTGGCGCATGCCTAACTCCCGCAAGATTTGCACTAAGTCTGTAAAGCACTGCCACTTGCTCACCGTATCTGGCACGTCACCCACATTTGCCCAGACAGTAAGGATAGCCACCATTACCCGCTCCATCAAAGAATGTGAGCCCTGCCCCCCACCTTGCCTCCAGCTATTCTGCAGCTGCTGGCACAAGGATGGGTGTGTTGTGATGGACGCTAACTTTTCCATCTGAGTGGCATTGCACATGATGCTACCCACTCCTAAATCCCACAGGTCAAGAGCCATGCAGCTAAGAGCTCCCCAGGTTGCTGGTGAAACTGATTCATAAAATCCACCAGTTTGTCCTGTGTGTAAGGTCTATAAGTGATATGTTCTACCACTTGAATGAGACCTGCAGGGTTCCCCCTAGGTGCCATAGGTTGCTGGGATTTCATTTTCTGTAACACTATGGGGTGGGCTTTCCAGGAATGTGGTTCCGCATCTATGTCATCTCCCTCCGCTTAGACTGGCCGGCTGCAGCAGGAGACGGGGATTGGCGTTGCTGTTCTGTTGCTGGCAGATCTTCTTCCAGGCACTAATTCTGGCTTCCAGGGCTTCTTCTTGTCCTTGGATCTCATGTAGTTTCACTGCATTGGGAAGCCTGGTCTCTGTCTCAGCTTGCAAAGCTGTAAGAAACACCCATCCCACGGCCTCATCGGCCGCATGGATGCTGGCCACTCCAGGGTTTCTCCAACCTCCAGCAGGGCTTTCTCCATGGTGTCATGTGCACCACTGACATCCGGCCACTCTCTTGGTGGGGCCCGTGATGCCAGGACGCTTGCCACCAGGTCCACATCCTGGTATCAGACCACCTATCGAGGCTCCCCTCAGGGAACCCCAGGGGCTCCTCTGTGTGAATCCTGACTATGCCAATTGTGTTGCAGCTGGTTAAGGCCTGGAAGGTCCACTCTAGATTCTGGGAGATGGAAGAAAATGTGCAGAGTCATGTGGATGCTTGGCATGCCTTACTCACGGGTGGGCGAACCACGCACACTGCAAGCTATGTGTCCCCAAATGCTACACTGCATGTCACCTGTTCCCTGTCTTACCTGTGTCCTAGCAGGGAGCCTCTACTCCCTTAAATACTGAAGACAGACAAAGCTGGCAGGGAGCCAAAAGAGGTTGAGCTTTTACATATGTGAGCCCACTCAAGGCTGTGGGAGTACTTAACAGGGCCCAGTCTCAAGGCTATGAGAACACTATTGATCTTAGTTCCCCAGACACACGGGTGAGGAAGCCAGATTGCCTGTTTACCCTATAGCTTGCTTTAGTCCTACCCTCTGGTTTCACTCATAAGGAAAATCACTGTTCGTTTCATTTAACAAGCTTTCCTTATTCATCTGTTACCTGTTAGGCACAGGGCAAGGCTGGAACACACTACTGTGAATAAGTCCCACCTGATCTCTGCTCCACGGTAAAGTCTTGTGGCAAAGGAAGGGAAGCAGCACATACATACACTGTATTGAGTTCTGTGATGAGAGAAGCCCAAGATCTTTGAGACACAGGAAGGGAAATACAACAGGTGTGGAGCATCAGGATGGGCCTTGAATAGAAGGTGAAGGGTGAGAAGGAGGAAGGAGGGCAACCAGTGAGGGGAGTGGGAAGAGAACTCCAGACAGGGTTGGAAATGAGAGAGGGTGGCCCTTTGGGAGAGACAAGTGATTAGCTGAGTGTCACATAATTGGTAGATAACTGCAGAACTGTGACTTATAAAGGAATGAGGCTTTGATTGTATGTAGACTTAAAATTTATAAAAAGCCATTTTATTAAACTCAAGCTTACTGTAAACAACTGTGGCAGGGAAAGAGCAATTAGAAAGAGCTGTATCAAATACCTGAAGTTGCAGTAAGGTTTTTATATAATAAAAATGAAGGAATAAGCTCTGGGAAATAAAGAGTTCCCCAATTTTTTACTATAACAGTATATATATAATAAACACTATAATAAGATAAATAATAATAACCTTTCATGACTTCATTGAAAGTTTATTTTTGGAGTAATTAACCTGTACAATTTATGTAGCTTTACTATCTCCTTTATTAAACTGTTTTTTTAAACTTTTCACAATTATCTAAAATATATTTTTCCAAGTTTTTCTGTCCTGATATGTTTATATTTTAGATAAAAATAGGCTCTATAATAAAACTTGGAAGAATTTTCTTCCTTTTTCTACTGAATGTCAGGTATTCAGCAAATATTTCCTGAGCAGCTGGTGTGTGCCAGGCAGTGTTCTAGGCACTGGGGATACAGCAATGACCAAAACATATGCAGTACTGGCTCTCCAGGAATTTATATTGTAGTGGGGGGAAGATTATATGTACACCAACCAGCCAACAAATAAAAGTATTTCAGGGGAATTGGCGTTATAAAGAAAAATAAAGCAAGGTCTGGGGGCAGAGAGAGTAGGGAAAAAGAGAGGTCCTATTTGTAAGGGGATCAGAAAAGCCTCTCTGAAAATGGGGGTCGGATTAGAGTGGTAATGGTGAACATGGGGATAAGTGGGGAGATTCTTGATATATTTAGAATGCAAAGTCTACAGATTTGTGGAGGATTGAAAGAAGGTTGAAGTAGACACATACATTGGGGCAAGAAGATGAGAATATAGAGAATTTTGTTAATGACAGGCCCGGACCAGAAGACAAAAGTCTGGGGTTTGGGGTTGTATGTGACATTGGGTCAGATTAGGGAATTTATGGAGCCATATGATGATGACAGTCAGGAAGATGTCAATAACTTAGGATCCCTAGGTGCTTGGGGTGACTGAGGTAGTCAGGGATGGTGGACATGACAGGGTTGTTCCTGGTGGTCCCCAGGGCAGGTTGCGATGTCAGAAGAGGAAGGCAAAATTCCCAGGAGCACGCAGGGCTTTGTGGGACTTCACCTCAATTACACTGAGATGGGGTAAATTGTGGTGGAAGAGTGGAGGCACTGGGGCAAGCTAAACTCTATGTGTGCTTTCTGGCACCTAGAAGATGCAGGATCGAGGCAAATATATTTTGTTGGGCCCCTATCTGTATAAACAATGTGATTAAAAAATGTCCCACAAAATTGATAGGTCCATTGGAGGTGATTCATTCATAAAGATTTAAAATAATGGGCAAGGAAGTGGTACTTATGTATTTTTAAATTTTTCAATCTAAGAATGTAATGAATTTTCATAGTGCCCCAAAAACATTTGTTCCCATTCAGGTCCAAAAACCATGTTCTTCATCTTCTTTCAGGGAGATGGGAATATACTTAAACTCAAATGTGCTCTTCCTGGTTAATTTCATGTCTTTCACTGTGAGGAAAAGGTAGTAACCATTATTACTCATATCATCATGGCTCTTTGAAACTTGTATTGAAATGACATGAATCTTCTTGACGGTGCAGTTTCCTAGTACCAACTATTTAATACTGTTTATATCATAACTCATGGTGTGGCATCATCTATGATGCCATCTGTGATACTGGTTTCGATTGATTCTTACTCTGCTTCAGGGATGATGCCCACAGATGTAAGCTTTAGCCAGAGTGTGCAGAGAAGTGAATTTTGGTCACATTGAACCTTTTTTTCATGATTTCTTAAATACAAACAAAAAAAACACACCTTACACAAATTCTCTTAAACTCTTTAGCCCACAATCACTGCATTCCTAGAATATGATCTCTTTCAGTGTTGGTTGCATTTTGCCTTCCACATGACAATCAGTGAAGAACATAGGCCAGCAGCCTATGCACAGAGCAACTAGAGTTTCATTAGCAAATGCATGAATCTTCAATCTTTTTCCCAAAGGGGTTGGGACAGACCTGGGAGATGGCAAGGTCATGATATCAGTCATTGGCAAAAGATGACTTCAAGTAAAAGGGCTTGTTGGCGTTGCTGAGCTTACCTGGCTACCTGCTAGGACAAATTCCCACTAGTAGGACCCCAGATCACTTACAGGTGCAAGTCCTAGAGTTACTCAAGGCATCTGATTGACCCTGAATAGGCAGGGTTTTAAAAGTTTGGAGAGCTGCTGAAGGGGAGAAACAAAAACCAGGCCTATATCACCTGGACAAGGGACCCCACCTGGTTGGTAACTGTGGGATGGGGAGAGACTCATACTCCAAAGTGTGCCCTTACTTCCCCTCCTTGATCCTTCCCTCTTCTGTGCTTGCCCAGGTCTAAGAGCAGTACTGTCTGACCCCATAGCTCACAACCTAGCAAAATCAAATTTAATTTTATTTAGGCTTTTGCTTCAAATTTATTAGTCAGCAAATCAAACCTGTGTTTAGTCCCTGGGTTATAAACATTCTATATCTTTCCACACTCTCATCAGCACAAAGAAGGTATATACAGAAAAGTGGCTGACTAAATAAAGAGATTTTTAAACCCAGGTGACTCCTCAGTTTTCTTTTAATTAAAGTAAATTTTTTAAGGGAAACTTGTATTTCTGATATCATATTTTCCTTTCCTGATGGCTTATTACACTATTATTTTCCACAGGCTAGAGAGCAGATCTTCTGGTCCTGAGGCCAAGGTGACCTAGGACACACAAACCACATCTGTGTACACTGGTAAATACTGGAAGCCACAGACAACAAGGAAGGACTGAGCTCAAGTCCCACTTCACCTTGCCACACCCCACCCTGAAACACCAGTGGGCTCTCCCTGGCTATCCTCTCTGTCTAGTGGTGAGCAGCTTAAATGGGAGCCTTGCTGAGTTTTCAAATTTTTGGGCCTTGTACATTTTTATATTTTGTTCTTCTCCTACCTTTATTCCCTTCCATTATTCTTGGTACCTGGGCTATATACTTTTAGGGAAAGAAAGCATACTCACAAAGTTTTGTGGAAAATAAATTTCTAAATTTAAGAATATTCCCATAAACTAATGCTATAATACCTGTAATGTTTTATCTTTTAGTTAAACTTTATATCAACATTGACTATTCCTCAAAGAGATTTAGGTAGTCCTTGACTTTCACACAGCCTTTCCATGGTCTCCCCACTCTCATGTGTTAGACGTCCAGAGCTCTGCTGCTCAAGGCATTTATGCTCCAGCCTGCAAACAAATGTTAAGACATGTTATAGTGGTTCTGTTTGCCTGTCAACATTCTATTTTTGCCAGTCATTGTTTGTGGATGTTCATGCAATTATTTAAATATCAATAGCCTTTTGCTTTTATTTTCTTGTAAAAATACCTGAAGGGTGGCAAGATGAAAGGGCCAGTATTGGAAATGATGCAGTTAGGTATGCTGAGGGCAGGTCATTGTGACCTTTAGTTGGATGCCCCATGGACATGAAATGTTTGACTACAATTTAGTTGCAGAAGAAAAGAGCCAACTAGAGGGCACTGATGACAGACATCATCAAAGGCAAGGTGTGCTGAGGGTGAAACTGGGGTGTCCACACAAGTGCTGATTGAGAATGAGTGGGGATCCAAATGCAGGGAAAAGTACACCAGGCTATAAGGATACAGCTTCTTGCCTGCCTCTTCTTAAAGAAGATGGCTGGCATTCCACTTGCGCTTGAAGACCATTTTAAGAAACTTGACTTACACCATTACATAGAATTAGCTAGTCCTTAAATAAGTTTTAAATAAGTTTCTTCTCTAGGCTGAGAAACTGGCAGTTGAGGTAGGGAAGAAATTATTTCAAAATATGTATTTTTATCTATACTTTAAGTTTATTATTTTTAATGTATTAAATAATGTGTATATATTGCATATCCAGGCAAAAATATTTTAAATGAAAATTGTGAATTTTATAAAGTTCTGGGCTGTCTAAAAGCAGAACTCTCTGTGTTTGACTATCAGACTTCCAAATACATTTTCAGGAAGTCATTACATACGAATGTAAGGGACTTTATCTGTGTATATGATTTATTGGGGGACCGTCTAGTTAAGAACACTGTGTTGTTCTTTTGAAAAAGGATATTCTCTCTTATAATGCAAATGTTTTGAGTCTATTTTCTGTATGTTTCCCTAAATAAATGGAGAAGTGGCCTTCAGTATCAAGGTCACTTGCTCACTGGCTTTTAGACTGCTGCCTGGAGACATTTAAAAGGCAACAAGTTAATAACATTCCGAAACCACTGACAGTTACGGACCTGACCATGTGCTAGAAATATTGTCACCATGATTGTAGAGCTGATCATTTTATGGTGAAGAAAACAAGAATCAAGAGACCTCTGTTTAGTTTTCACAGGAAAAAGTTGGAGGTAGACCCTACTCCCATCCCCATGGCTTGCCTTTTCCTGGAGTCTCAGGTTAAAACAAATCAAAACCTTAAAAAAATGCTTACTTGAACTTCTAAGTGAATCAAGTCTATATTCCTTTGCCAGTAGATCTGTTTTTACTTTTTTCAAATATTTTACAGCAGAGTTGCTCACAGCATCATGCTCAGAATAGCTTGAAGCTTGTGATGACCTATTTTTGAACAATTCCAAAAATATAGATTTCTAAATATGTTTTCTTAGTTTATATTTTGAAGTTATAATCCCTAGTCTGTGACTAAATGTTCATAGATATCAAAATAAAACTTTTCATTTAAAGCTATATCTTACTTGCATTTGAAGAAAAAACAAATTTTAAAATCTAAATATTTAATAATTTCATCCACTTGATTTTCTGGGTTAGGTTGGGTTTTAAAGTATTTGGTGCCTTTTGAACCAGATTCCCAGTGGAAGCTGAAGGCATTCCTGTAATAGACAAAGCAATTGAAACATTATCAAAGGTGATGATGGGTGGGAGTTTATGTTTTTTTTTAAAGATTTTATTTATTTATTTTTTTAGAGAGGGAAGGGAGGGAGAAAGAGAGAGAGAGAGAGAAACATCAATGTGTGGTTGCTGGGGGTCATGGCCTGCAACCCAGGCATGTACCCTGACTGGGAATTGAACCTGAGACACTTTGGTTCGCAGCCCGTGCTCAATCCACTGAGCTACGCCAGCCAGGGCTGGAATTTATGTTTTTACTAATATACACACATTGCATGTTCAAGCAAAAATGGATGCCTTTAATCACAACTATGGATTTTTATAGTGCTCTGAGGTCTCTAGAAGCAGGACTATCTACATACATACTATCTAACTTTCAGATACTTGATTTTTGTCAGAAATTTGAGAAAGTGCAACAGACTCTATAATATCTGAAACCAATTTTGAAAATATATAAATGCACAGGCAAGAAAAGTCTGGAAAGATATACTGAATTACTAACAGTGGTTATACTGGTTGATGGGATTATAGGTTTTATTTTTTTTTCTGTCTTTCCCAAAAATTCTATAATAAAAATGCATTTTTAAAGTAACTCAAACCATGCTTTTTAAACATGGAAAGGAAAATTTTTGGAATAGGTAGGTAGTACTGTTAAGGCCTTTTGATTCCTCTGGTTCCCGGTAGTTCGAGAATTGAGATTGGCCTAGTAGAGGTTTAAGAAACAAAGTATTTCAAACATTGCGTGTTTTCATCAACAGTGTAATAACGCCACTTTGCATTTCATCTGTGAACCTTTAATGCTTTCTTTATACCTAATAATAAAACATAAAGTTACTAAATAGCTCAAGCCCCAAACCTTGAATAAAACCTTTTTAAACCTGCAAGTTTTAAAATTTGTTAAAAATAAACTTGGAGCCAACACTAAGGTAGAGGTGCTCATATTTAGGCATAAGTAGATATTTGTAAATATTTATTGTAGATAAAATACACGCTGAAGTCAAAGATCCTATCTTAAAAGATCAATGATTAGATTAACTGATTAATTACTTGGGAGAAAACAGTTAGCTGTTACCTGAGACCGGACTTTTTACAGCACTTGCCTGAGAAGTGAGAGGATATGAATTGTTGTTCTTCACATTTTTTTTACTCTCTGTGAATGCAGGCAAATCCATTTCTAATCTCAGCTTTTTCAGTTTGATTTTCTGTAAAGCAAATTTGCCTTAGCCAGTGAGTGACAACTCCCCTTGGTTCAGGGACTACCAGGAGTATTTTAAACAGCTGTGCTAGCCCACACTAGGCCTTTAAGAATTTAGTAACTTTTCAACTGATTTCTTCTTACTATTTTTATGCTGGCCTTGCTCTGCCAAAGCTGAAACAGTTTATCTGTCTTATCTCTCCTAGGAGAGCGTCAGGCTGTAGAATTCAGTTTAGTTGGTTGTTCTGTGATTACCTGTCTAAAGTCCATGTGCCGGATGTTTCAAAAGGTCAAAACTCAAAATGTCAGAGTTTGGAGTAAGGGAAGGTTTATTGGTGGAGGAGGCGCTGACAGAGAAGATGGGATCCCTGATGGTATCTTCAATCCCTCTTCCGAAAGGACAGAGTTCAGGCTTCTTTTATGTCAAAGGACGGAGGAAATGGGAGGGGCAAGAGGTGCTGGACAACCCCAGACATCTGAGCACCAGCAGGGGTCTGAGAAAGATCAGGAAGCCTCTTTGTTCTCAGTCCATTGACCCCAGCTGGTTTGAGTACACTCACAAGGCTCCTGCAAATTCATAATCAGTAATAAACAATGATAAATGATCATCATTTTTGTTCATATTTTCCCCATCTCCTCAGGAGAGGCACCTTCCAGCAAGAGGCTTTTTTTCTAAAAAATCACGCTGATAGCAAAATTTATGTAATGATCACCATGTCTGTATGGAAGATTAAGCAGAAGTTATTAGCTTGAAGGTCATGGGAACAGAGCAGGCTTAAAGGTGGAGTCAGAGAGACTGAGCATTTCACTTTGTTAGAATGTGATCTCAGTGTTGATGGATTCAAGAAAATTTATGATTTTTATACCATCCAGTTTTTTTTCATTAGTGTGAGAGGAAAGTTCTCTTAAAGCTTTCTACTCTCTAAATCCTAAGTGGAAGCAGAACCAAAATCTTTTCTGTTCTGTCTTATATTTGGGATCTAGAAAAAAAACTGGCTTTTTCAATTCCACCAGACTCCGGATTCTAAACCCTCTCAATTCAGTTTCACTTTTGCTTGCTGTTTCATTCTTGTGTTTGTCTCTTTCTTGTAATACCTAGCCAAAGGCAGCCAGTATACGCTATTTGCATTCTTTTTTCTAACATCTTCCTCCAGAAATTATGCTCTACCTCCCCAAGTTATTGCAGCTGGAAACTTTAGAAAATGTTTTGCCATGGCATAACATGGCTCAACAGCTTTTTAATCCCCAAAGTCTGTGTCTTAACTGCTTCCCATTAATAAACATTCTAAGAAAATGCCTTATGTTTCTGTTATGCAATATCCACAAGGGACTGATTTCCGGTTAAGAAAAATTATGTTATGCTGAGCAGTTGTTTTAACACTGAGGTTTGTGTCTTCACATAAACTTTGATGCAGATTGGGTATCTCTTCTCTGTCTGGTAGCCACGCCCTTCAGGACACATGGCCTCAAAATTTGTATGTCAAGAGAAGGATGAAAGCAGCACATTGACTTTTAACCATTTTGGTCTAAAAGTGACCCATGTCACTTCTGTTCACAGTCCAATGGCCAGAATTACTCACAGCTCCGACCTAAATAAAATGATGCTAGGAAACAGAGGAGAGAATAGACATTTGGTGAGCACTACCTTTGTTACTCTGTACTCTGTCATTCCAATATCTGATCAAAAGAGGAACAAGATTCCCCTTTCTCTTATTGTTATATTTGAAAAAAAGCTAGTAAATATATGTCAGATAGTAGTATTGTCTAGTAATGCACAAGCAGGGATCCAGCTACCATAAATTATTCATTAGCCTCTGCCCTACCTCTCCCCCCAAGGTTCTCATGAGGCTTAGGTTAAACTTACACTGAAGGACATTTAAGCTCACACAGCCCCTTCATGCCTTTCTAGGCAAATCACTTCCAGGCTTAGAAAGCACTGATAACCATAGGTGACATTAGACTGGCACACATCAGTGTGGCACACTGCTGTTTATAGCTGGTTATCATTACACTTGGTTGAGTATCCACTTTATTGGTATCCACTAATGGGTCAGTGTACCCATTGAAGTGCAACCTAGGTTGGATGGGGTGGAGCCTTAGGTAATTGCCAGGGAAGGACAACTCGTATGAACCAGGTTGATGGGGTCTCACATATGGTGTCACTACTCTGTGGTTCTGTGTGGAAGAGGGCTCAGACAAGGGACAATGGCCACTCTCTGGACTCTGGAGTTTTGTCTAGGAGGAAGCTTTCCCCTGGCAGTCACCCTGATGTCAGACACTTCAGTGTCTCCCTGTATGCCACTGGCATTCCAGTGCTGGAGCTCAGAGGGAGTGAGTCTGTGTGAGTCTTAAGGCCACTGTGGGCCCTTTAAGAGGAGATGCCTGAGAATCCCACAGTTTCTTCTGCTACCCCAGCCCCTACTGGGTTTTATAGCCAAATGTTATGGGATTTATCTTCCTGGCAAGGAACTCTGGTCTGTGTGGTCTGGCATGGGGCTGGGATCCCTTGCTGCTGAAGTATCCCTCCCAATTCTTATCCACCACATGTGGGTGTGGTACTGCCCATTCCATGTCTCTGCATCTCTGCCCCTCTTACTCTTCTGTATGAATGTGACTCCATTAATTCTTTGATTGTTGGACTTCCATACAGCTTGATTTCTTGAAGATTCTGAGTGATAGTTGCTTGCAATATAGTTGTAACTTTTTCTGTGGTTGTGCAAGGAGGTTAGCTGTGTTTACCTGTGCCTCCATCTTGACCAGAAGTCTCCAGTTCTAAAGCTACTCGCTTGACTTTTGAAAAATATTTTCTTTCACAAAAACCTTCACATAGGAAAGTTCCTTGCCTTGTTTGGTGTTAGTCAAATGTTTTCTCTTTAATTTGAAGACAGATTATCCTCTCTCAAGGATACTTTGTATTTCTTTTTTTTATTGAATTTTTGGGGTGACATTGGTTAATAAAATTATATAGGTTTCAGGTATACAATTCTACAATACCTCATCTCTATATTTTATTGTGTGTTTACCACCCCAAGTCAAGGCTCCTTCCATCTCTATTTATCCCCCTGTACCCTTTTCTACCTCCCCTAGCCTCCTTTCCCTCTGGCAGTCACCATACTGTTGTCTGTGTCCATGAGTCTTTCTTTTTTTTCTTTGCTTAATTTTGTCACCCTTCATATCCACCCCAAACTACCTCCCCTCTGACAGTTGTCCGTCTGTTCTCTCTATCCATTTGTCTGTCTCCACTTTGATTGTTAGTTTATTTTGTTTATTAGATTCCTCATATAAGTAAAATCATGTGGTACTTGTCTTCTTCTGACTGGTTCATTACTCTCCACATCTATCCATGCTGTTGCAAATGTAAGATTTCCTTCTTTTTTATAGCCAAATACTATTCCATTGTGTAAATGTACCACAGCTCTTTTATCCACTAATCTACTGATGGCACTTGGGCTGCTTCCAAATTTTGGCTATTTTAAAGAGTGCTACAATGAACATAAGGGTACATATATTCTTTCATGTTAGTATTTTGGGATTATTTGAATATATTTGCAGAAATGATATTGTTGGGTCATAAGGCAGTCTCATTTTTAATATTTTGAGGTAACTCCATAGTGTTTTCCACCATGGATGCATCAATCTGTATTCTCACCAACAGTGCACAAAGATTACTTTTTCTGAGCATTCTCACCAACACTTGTTTATTTATTTATTTTTTGGGAGAGATGTGAAAAACAGATTTATTTGATACAATAAAAAAATCATAAAAAAGAATTGGTATGTTGGATTTCATCAAAATTAGGAACTCCTGCTATTTAAAAGAAAAGCCACAGACTGAAAGAAATGTTTTCATATGGCATATGATTAAAGACTTATGTTCCAAATACATATTTTTTAAACTCTCAAAATGCAATAAGAAAATAAACAATCCAATAAAATATATGCAAAAACTTTGAACAAAAACTTCACCAAAGATGATATATGAATGACAAAGAACGTGAAAAGGTGTTCGACATCATTAATTGTTATGTAAATGCAAATTAAAATCATTACAAATTTATTACAATGGATGAAATAAACAAAAAAACAACTGACCATAACAAGTGTTGCCAAGGATGTAAAGCAATTAGAACACTGCTGATAGAAATGAAACAGGTACAACTACTTTGGAAACAGCTTGGTAGTTCTTGTTGTTATTGTTTTTAGTTTAATTTTTTAATTCAATTTATTTAAACTAGAAGAAGAATTCAATTCATTTCCCACACTCAACTGCGCACCTCTGGCAACCACCAATTTGTTTTTTGTATCTATAGAATCTGCATATTCTATAATACATATTAACATATATATTCTACATACAAAAAAGATCATACAATATTTATCTTTCTCTGTCTGACTAATTTCACTTAGCATAACGCTCTCAAGATCCACCCATGTTGTCACAAATAGCAAGATTCATTCTTTTTATGGCTGAATAATATTCCATTGCATATATAACCAGAATTTATTTATCCATTAATCTATCAATGCACACTTAGCTGGTTCTTTTTTTGACATCTTGGCTATGGCAAGTAATGCTACAATGAACATGGCAGTACATATATCTTTTTAAATTAGTGTTTTCATTTTCTTCAGATAAATACACAGAAGTAAAATTGCTGGATCTTATAGTTCTATTTTTAATTTTTTGAGGAACCTCCATATTGTTTTCCATAGTGGCTGCACAAAATTGGTAGTTTTTTAAAAGTTAAATGTAAATTCTCCATACAATCTAGCCATTCTACTCTCAGGTATTTACCCAAGAGAAATGAAAGTATCTTTCCATCAAGGACATATACACAACTGTTAGACTTGAAACCATAAAAATCCTAGAAGAAAACAAAGGCAGTAAAATCTTGGAAATATAGCAATATTTTTTCTGATACATATAACCTTGGGCAAGGGAAACAAAAGGAAAAATAAACAAATGAGACTACATCAAACTAAATTTTTTTTGCACAGCAAAGGAAATCATCAACAAAATGAAAAGACAGCCCACCCTAATGGGAGAACATATTCACTGATACATCTGATAAAAGCTTAATATCCAAAATTTGTATGGAACATATAAAACTCAACCCCCCCAAAAAAAAATCCAATTAAGAAATGGGCAAAGGAACTGAATAGACACATTTCCCAAGAGGATATACAGATAGCCAATAGACATATGAGAAAACACTGATTGTCACTTATCAGAGAAATGCAAATTAAAAGCACACAATGAGATATTACCCCATACCTGTCAGAATGGCTATCACCTACATACCCTCTTTAAGTATCATTTCCTCAATCTAGTATTTTTCACTCATAGAAGTGACCACAATTTCCTTTCTCTCTGTCTTCACACAATCCTTATTCTGTGCTGTGTTTTTTTCTGAGTTTTTATTCTCCCTCCCGCTTCTGGACACCTTACATATGGCCCTCCCTGCTGCACAAGTCCATTTGGATAATGTAGTCTGATCCCACTTAAACAATTTTACCAGTAACTGAAAATCTGGTGAATGTACTTATTAATCACTATTTTATATAACACCAAACCAATTCTTCCATCAATGATACTCAAATTTTTATCGCAAGAAAAAAATGAGAAGATAACTACTTTTAAGATACTAACATTTTTGCCACAGATAGAAGCTGAATAGCTGGCTCACCATATTGTACCAGGCAAGTTTTCAGAAGCAGGGTTTTTATATATTGGTCGCTGCTGATGAAACCTTTTGTAAAAGCAGATCCACTAACTTCCTCACAGATGCATTGGAACGACAGGTTTCCCCTGCCTCAGACATGAACAAACTACAGATGGTAAATACTCCTTCCCTCTAAAAAGTGAATTTATTTCTCTGTCTGTTAAAATGTAAATTCCCCCCAAAGTAAATGTAGCTATGGCACTGCAGGTTTGCCAAAGTCTTTGTTCTTAAATATTCTTAGATAAAACTGCCCTTTGGGAAGTTACACTCTTGGAATAAGTAACATTTAATGCTTGGATAATCAAGCTGATTTTGTCCAGGATGCTGTCATTATTTCTAAGAGAAAAATAGCACCAATCCTGATAGAAATGGCTCTTCTCAAATTGGTGGTTTAGAGCTGTAATCCCTATGCCTCCCTGAAATGATATACATGATAGATAGACAGACAATTATGTAAAAATTACATAAGGGATAAATGAAAATGGAGCAAAAACTGACATCACATAGAAAGTATGTGACTGGAGGCTGAAGCATTTGTGTGACAGGAAAAGCATCAATAAGGAGAGAAATAGTGGTTAAACTGCCCCCTTAGAAGTGCTGGGAAGAACAGTTTGGGGACGTTAGCCTGCCTGTGTGTCTTGATAAAAGAAAAACTTTAAGTCAGAATAGAGAAATTAACCAACCTATAAGGTTTCAAACTTTCAAAGAAAACAGTACCACCTGATTCCAAGGACTGATCCTGGAAAGTGAGGATCTAGTGCACAGGTGGCAAACACAAGACCCTCAGGCTGAATCTGGCCCTCTACCTTGTTTTATGTGGCCTGGCACCTTGTTACTACCAAGTGGCAGCACTGAGCTCTCACTTAACTGTTAAGGAGTAGTTACATTTGTACAGTCCTAAAGTTACATTCAGCCCTTGGAAGACTACCTCAAGACTGATGTGACCCTGGAGGAAAATGAGTTTGACACCCCTGTATTACTGTGATAGACTGTTTCCCTACAATCATATGGCTAGAAAGTGGTAGAAGCAGAAATTGAACTCAGGTCCTTCAGATCCCAGAGTTGCTGCTTTGCATCATACCAGATGGCCACATATTAAATTGGGAGGTAAAGACTTGAAGAAGAAAGAGGAGAAGGGTGGGGAGGGGGAGGGAGAGAGTGGGAGAGAGAGAGAAAATTAAAATCAATACAGCACAGTGGTGGTGGGGATCCTGAAATGTGATGCAAATAGA
Source organism: Phyllostomus hastatus (assembly GCF_019186645.2). Classification (NCBI taxonomy): domain Eukaryota; kingdom Metazoa; phylum Chordata; class Mammalia; order Chiroptera; family Phyllostomidae; genus Phyllostomus; species Phyllostomus hastatus. The sequence goes on from NW_025334041.1 coordinate 48,353,357, forward strand.
AAAATCACCAGCATGTAGTTACAACTTTAAACATATATTTAATATAAATAAACAGATATATATGCATTTATAATTACATATATTTAGAATCAATATAACCCAATATTGATAAACATATCATGTGCCCAAATCTTGATTTCTAAATACCATTTTCCAATAAAATAATATTTAGGGCAAGGAAAAATGCAAGATGAGCCTAGAACATCTTATAGTTTCAAATACAAAGAAAGTGCTAAAAAATGAGGACATGTCAGGGGACACAAAAGCTGGACTGAGTGGGCTTCCACTAGCTAAACTGAGAACAACTTGAGAAAAAATAAAGTTATTAATGGTAACAATGGATTACAACTCATAGCATAAAATACAAATTCACAAATCCATACCTATATAAATAAGTTTTAAAATAAATAAATGGCAGAGGTGGGAAAGCTCTTCCTTACAGCAGAATTCCAAATGACAAATATAGAAAGTATGATGAAAATTAAAAATCACCAGCTGCCCAAATACCACAATAATTGTTTCAGGTAAGAATTACTAATGGATATACCACTAGTGAGTGAAAATGTGATGAGATACAGACTGTTGACAGTCTCAAATGTCTCCCAACAACATATATATTTAATAACAAAGATAAATAGTGCTAGAAGACAATACCTTATTCAAGAGAACATGTTAACATTATTAGTAGTAGGATAAATTTAAATGTTTTGTCTTATGATATGATGCACTGAGGAGGATCCAGTGTCACTCCTGTGATATTCTTGGCCCAACTTTACCACACAAATTTAATCCTGAGGAAACATCAGACAAATCCAATCTGAAGGACATTTTACAAAATAACTGGCAAGTACTCTACAAATGTTTCAAGTTCATGAAAAATATAGAAAGATATGAGAACTAAATGCAATCCAAGATGCTGGTTTGGATCCCAGACCAGAAAAAGGCAATCAGTGGGAACAATAATAAAACTTGGATATGGTCTGTAGATTAATAGTACTATACCAACATTAATTTTCTGATTTAGATCATTGTAGTATGCCTAAGTGAGATTTAACATTTAGGAAATCTCTGTGAAGTATATACAGACATTTTTGTACTATTTTTGCAAATTTTTTGTTAGTATGAAATTATTCCAAAATCAAAATTAGACACTAAGAAATATTTTAAATGAAGTGAATGACATTTCCTTTGTTTTGTCCCACAGTGCCCAATCCACAGCTTTCCAGGATAGGAGAAACTGACAGGCTCCTGGGCAGAGACTGAGGTGGACTAAGTTATCCTCATTTAGCCACAAGATGCACCATCCTTAAAGCACTATCCAGGGACCAGCCACAGAGGTTATCATCTGGAACCTATTAGAAATGTGGGCTCTCCAGCCTATACCTACTACTACTACAATAACTGAATCAGCATCTGCATTCTAATAGAATCTCCAGGCTATGTATATTATATATATATATATTATAAGTTGAAAATCCCTGATTTATCTTAGTGGTTCTCAACCTTGGCTGCCCATTGGGATCATCTGGGGAGTAAAAAAACATTCCTGAAGCTTAAGTCCTTAGAAACACTGATTTAATTGAAGAAAGGAAGACTCAGAGCCTAGGGGTTGAAGGTGAGGAATGAAATACCAGAAGGTATTTTAAAGGTCTTATTTATTTATCCCTTCACTGGACAACTAATTTCAAGCCCCCATTATGGGCAGGCACTCTTCAAAGTCTTAGGGACACAGCAGTGAGCAACACAACCTTTTTGCTGTAATGAGCTCAACTTCTAGATGGGGAGATAAAAGATAATTATGTTAAGAAAATATAAATCATACATGTAATTTGGGACTGTGATAAAAACTACAAAGAAAAAATAAAACCAGGTAATAGAATAGAGTGGTAGAAATAAGGATGGAGGAAGAATCTTTAAGGTGGTCTTTTCTAAATGAAGGAAGGAGGTAAGAATATTCCACTAGAGGGAATAGGGAGTGATAAGGGAACAAGTTTGGGCAGTGAGGAGAATGGCAAGGCCAGTGTACTTAAAGTGGAGTGATGAGAAAACAGAGAGTGGTAGAAATTTCTCAGAGACATCACTGTGGAGCCTTGTGGACTGAGATAAGGAATTTGATTTTTATTCTGAGTACAATAGAGAATGATTAGAAGGGTTTGAATGGGGAAATTAAATTATCTGCTATACCTCTTAAAGACTTTTCTGGAACCTGGGTGAGAAATTGACTATAGAGACATGACAGCAGGGACTGGGGACCAAGCAGAGACTGTGGCTTAGGTGAGAGATGTTAGTGGTGGTAGAAGAAGGAATTATATTTGGGATATATCTTGAAGGCAGAGCTGATAAAAATTCGTGCTACACTGGATTCAGGATATAAAGGAGAAAAGAAAGTCACATATGACCATTAGGTCTTGATCTCAGCAATAGGGTGACTGGTGATATCAGTGACTAAGATTGGAATACATAATGTACTTTGACTAGAAGGGATCACTTAGGTGTGGCTAGAAGACAAAACAAAACAAATAGAACCAACCACTGTTTTGAAGCCCCTTTCAGTTGAATTTGTACTATTTGCTTCTGATGAAATACCCACATCCTCTTGCCCTGGTGAGATGCTAGCCCTTTTCTCTCCTCTCCAGTAAGAGTCTGGACTGAGCTGGTCAGACGTGGATGAAGAGAAGACACCTATGAGTAGGAGAGCTGAGGGGTCTTGGGACCCATTCCTCCTCCTCTTTCCTCTTCCCAGAAAACTCACTATGGTGACTGACTGGCATTTCCTTTTTTCCAAGACACTGTGAGCAACAAATGGTGAAGCATGTGCACATGTGAACTGATATTAATTCAATTATCAAATGACACTTCTAAAAAACTTCAGACAGATTTTGTGCTGTGCATAATTATTGTACAACATGGTGGATCAGCATGCATGTCATAAATTTCCATTGTTAGGATTGCTGTCATATAGCGAGGCTGACCAATTATACAATCAGTACTGTCCTGAGGTCTGAGATATCCAGAAAGACCTCTTAATTTGACAAGTTTCCTCTTGTAGAGAAGTGGACACGAGGAGCTCTAAAGAGCATAATGCTCTTCTTATTTTTTTATCTAGGGAAGGGAGTTTTTAAATGAGTACCAATTTCAGAGAAGTGATGTGATCTAGAGAAAGAAGAGAAAGGCAGAACAGACTGATGATAATGGCATTACTACTTATTACTTATTAAATATCCCCTAAGCACCAGGCACTAGATTAGTTGCTTTGCATATATTTTGTCTAACAATGATAAGAATCTTCAAAGAGGATATTACCATCCTCATGTATTTATAAGGTAAGTGAGGCTTAGATATAACCAGTGTTATTTCCTAAAGGCACTTGGACTACAAGTAATATACCCATAATCTCACACCAGGCTACTTTGAACCACTCTCAATGGCCTAAAGAACCCTGTAGAGCCAAAATGATTCTATAGGGAGAGCATGACAGATCAATTTCTCACTTGAAGAAGATGTATAGACATTGTTCATATAGTATTTTCATATTGAGGATCCTGTGTATGCAGAAACTGCCAACCTCATCTCAACAGTCTCATACTTTGGGGGAGATGAATATGTAATAGTAGGCCTTTCCCACTTCCATGTGGTTTGTGATCTGCTGAGTCATACAGTTCACAACTCTTTCACCCTTTAAGCCCTTTATTGTAAGAGTAAGACTATCTACACTGAGAAAAGGCAGGTATATTTCTAAATTCAGGTGTCTTTTCTATAAAATTACTTAATTTTTAGAGAGAGGGGAAGGGAGGGAGAAAGAAAGGGAGAGAAACATCAATGTGGACTTCCAGCCGAGGTGGAGGCATAGGTAGACACACTTTGCCTCCTCACACAACTATAAGAAAGATCACAACTAATCTCAAAACAAAATACAATAAGAACTGCCAGAAAATTGAACTGTATAGAAGTATGACCACCAAGGATTTAAGGAAGAAATATTCATCCAGATGGGTAGGAGTGGGGGAGACAGGGAGCTGCAGCAGAGAGGATGCAGTGAGGTGGCAGTGGTGAGGCAGTGGTAGCAGTCCCACATTCACTTGTGGCAGATAAAAATTGGAAGGGACACCTGGGGTGCAAGCTATCCCAGCTCTGGGCCAGACTGTGCAACTCAGTGTTCCAGTGCCAGTAATAAAGCCTCATAACTTCTGGCTGTAAACACCAGTGGGATTGGGGGCAGCAAAAGAAACTGCTGGTTCTTCAGGATAGTTCATTTAAAGGACCCGCATGTCCTAGAACATATGCAAACCCACCCACTCTGGGAATCGGCACCAGGACAGCAGCTAGAAGGGTGCCAGTCGCACACAGGAAGTGGAGGAAGTGGCTGGAAATGGGGTGAGAGCCAAGTAAGCAGCACTGCTCCCTTTCAGACCCCTCCCCCACATATAGTACCACAAAATGGTGAAGTGTGTTGCCCCATCCTGGTGAATACATAAGGCTCTACTTCCTACAGTGTAACAGGTACACCAAGATGGAGTATCATTCTTTTCTAAAAGCAGCTTACTCAGGGTAGGGTAGAATTGCCCCACACTGGAGGTGGGTGATGCTAAAAGATAGAACCCAAATACAAATTTCAGGTTCGTTGAGAGACAGTCCAAGAACATCTGCGTTTATATTCAGTTTGGTCCTCTTTGTGGGTTAAATTGTGTCCTCCAAAAATATAAGTTGATATCCCAACTCCCAGGTTCTGTGAATATGATCTTATTTGGAATTAGGGTCTTTGGAGCTATAATCAAGTTAAAATGAAGTTATGCTGGATTAGGGTGTGACCTGATCCAATGACTGGTGCCCTTATAAAAAAGGGCAACTTGGACACAGATACACAAGGAGAACAAACACCATGTGATGACAGAGGCAAGTATGGCTGCAAGCCAAAGAATGCCAAAGGTCACCACCAACCATCAGAAGCTCCAGAAGGAACCAATCTTGCTGACACATTGATTTTGAACTTCCAGTTTCTAGAACCACGAAATTTATTGTTATAAGCCACATAGTTTGTGGTGATTTATCATGGGAACCCTAGGAAACTAATTCACTCCTGTTATAAACAACAAAGGTGGATATAGTAGAAGACCAGTGGCAGAGAGAAGTGTCTATACTAGACTGAAGAACCAATGGTAGGATGGGAGAGACAGAGAAATTCACCTCACCTCTTGTGATATCCCTCACAGAGTCACACAGAAACCTCTATATCTCCTCTCCAACGTATGTTGATAAGCTTGAAACCATCCTCAAGTTGGCAATGATGCAAGACAGCCTATCTAAAGACATGTAGGCTATCAGAACTGTTTGTATAGCTTAGAGAAATAAAACCTCAGCCAAAAAAGTAGTTCAAAATGAGTGAATAGACTTCTGGCCAAGATGGAGGCATAGGTACATGGGCTTCGCTTCCTCACACAACCAAAAGAAGGATAATGATCAATTTAAAAACAAAGAACAACCAGAACTTCCAGAAAATCAAACTGCATAGAAGTCCCAATAACCAAGGAGTTAAAAAAGAAACGTTCATTCAGACTGGTAGGAGGGGTGGAGATGGGCAGCTGTGGCAGAGAGGATGCATGGAAAGGCAGCGACTTGCCCCACATTTGGTGCAGATAAATCTGGAGGAACAACTGGGGAGCAAGACAGACCATGCAACCCAGGGTTCCAGCATGGGAAAAGAAAGCTTCAAAACCTCTGGCTGGAAAAATTTGGAGGAGGGGTGGTGATGCGGCAGCGGAAAAAACTGCCACTCTCACAGGAGAGTCCGTTGGAGGGACTGAACATGGGCAACTCTTATGGGTTTTCAAATTGAAAGTTCTGCACTAGGCTGTGCTATCTTGGATGGTCCGATCACTTGGGTTTAAATACATCACAATAACTATGTGACAGCTGTAAGATTGTACTGTCTGACACCCTTACTTGGGCTGGAAGATGTGAGTGGGAAGAGGGTTTCTATTGTCCCAATTTGCTAAGGGCACATCCTATCCATCTTCTCAGGACTCTGCTATTTTGACAGATGGTCTTTCAGTATCACAGAGAATTTTTACTGAGTGTTTTCTTAGCCCCAAACTTTAACATTTAAAGATATCTTCTTATCTGCCATCAACTTGGATGATTTCCAGAGATCTTACTCTATGTTACTTATGAGGCAGGATAGTAAGAAGCTAGGAAAATTCATTCATGAGTGGAATAGGGAAACTGAGACAGACAGCTGAACAAAATGGCAGAACAATTTACAGGTAGATACAGGAGGTCACCTTCCTAGAGATAACATCTAGGCATCAGTTATATTTTTACTCTAGGCCCAGAAAGACAGCAAAACCAGGTGGGCAAAGCCAGGACCAGCTGCAATGATTAAAGACCTCCTGCTCTGTAACTGACCAATCAATGGAGACCACGACCCTGGAAAAGCACACATAGAAAACTGATGAATATTCTGCTGAACCACCGCCCCCCTCCCCAAGATTCCTGCCTGCAAGGGAGGGATAAAAACTCAAGATAAAGGACCCAAACCAACATTTGTGCTCCCCCTCTGGGGAGCAGTCTGTATCAGTCCCTTTCCCATCTTCTTCTCTGACTTCTTCCCCCCAGGCAAATCCCCCTCTAAACTCTAAGGGACCCCAAGACTTATAATTAGGGGAGCAATGGGTAGCAGTAGCTCTGCCCAGACTAATCCCCTGAACCTGTCCTCAATGCCCCCTTTTCTCTGACTTCTCAGTAGGCTAAGGCAGTCCAGCCTAGGCTTGCCTGTTGCTTCTTCTATGCTAACCTCTTCCTTGTTTTGCTGTCCCCAGCTTTAATAAATATACTATCATAGTCACTTGGACTCATGTAAAATCTTTCCTGCATGAAACTACACAATACCGACACAATAGACACAATACTAGCTGGCTCTAGGTAGACTTACTCAGGATCAGCTCCCTGTCTGGTAACACTTAAGTGTAGAACAACAAAAACTGCTTTCTACTTTTTGTCAATCCCAGGCAACATTTATAATCCTATTCAGTTGATAGTCAAAGCACAGTGAAACCAAGAAAAATATTGTGGATTGTCAAGAATGGGGACTTAAAAGAGTATGTTTTCACAAATCTCTCTACCTTACATAATATCTGGGATTGTCCATCCCAAATGATATTTTCTTATGTTTGTTTGGTTAACAAGCTGGGAAACATTTTTCAATTCTGCAATTGGCTCTGATTTTTCTTAGTTTCATAATCTTTTTGGAGGAGGGATAGGATATGTTCAAAAAAAGAACAATTTACTTGACAGAGGGAAGCTCTGAACTGGTCAGTTTTCAGAAACAGAGAATACATATACACGCAGCTCCAAGGTCTCATTTGACCAGAGACACAGTGGTGGTCTCAGTTTATGTCTAGAATTCAGAAAAACACCCAAATCATGCAGCTAGATGGCATGGGGTCATGTACCCTGAAGCTGGAGAATGGATCTTGCCAGCTTTTAGCCTGCAGAAACTGGAGTGTTTGAAGGTCCTTGGATCTAAAGTTTTTGCTATATATATTTTTAAAAATGCAATTCTTTTAATAATAATTTTTAAAAAACAGAAGGGAAGTACAGAGAAGATATGGATTTGGAAAAAGAATTGAATAAAGTTCTGGAACTATTAGAAACCTTTAGATTGTAATGCAGTCACCTAGAGAGACCAGACTGGCCAGAGAGTTGTGGGTTAAATTGCCTAGTAACTTACAGTTTTGTATTTTTCCTGCCATAAAGGGAAGGCAACTGTAGTTGAATTTGTTGGTAGTCTGTTAGAAAAGAACAAAATTTTCTTCAGTTGGGTGCTAAGCCTTGTGTTATGCACTCTATCTACATCACTTCAATTAATCCTCACCACAATCCAACCAGTTATTATTGTTTCCCATTGAATAGTTAGGAAAGGCTATTAATCGGGAAGGTTAAATGCATGTACAAGCAACCCCCAAATCTCAGAAACCTAATATAAATACAGATTTATTTCTTGCCCAGGCAAAACTTCACTGTGGGTGTTCCTGGCTGGGTGGCTACCCTGGGGGCTCTCCTCCCACTTATAATTCAGTGATCTGTGCTTCCATAGTGAGGCTCCATCGATGGGAGTGAGGGCAGTGAAAAGAAGGAGCAAAGAGAATGACGTGGCATAATTATAGCTAAGCTTGTAATTATTGTATAATATTTGGACTTCCCCTCAATTGAATAGAACTCAGTTTCACATACTTATCCAGATTCAAAGAGGGTTGGAAATGCACAGTAACCTATGTATGTGCCCAGAGGAAGAGGTAGGGTGAGTACAGGTGAACATTAGAAGTTTTGTCACAAACACTAACAAATGAGAGGTTGTTGATTTGTTGTTGATTTTCTATCTTCTTTCAAAAAGATCTAAGGCAGAGCATTCAAGGTACATGCTCCAAGTCACACAGCTGTTAAGAGTGAGGCACAGCAAGGACCGAACTCAGGTTTGCATGGTTCCAAAGCCTGTAGTAGCCTGAACCACACTATATGTGGTTTCTCAAGCTATACTACACCTAGGAGGAACTTTGTCGTATACATTTTCAGACGCTTAAGAGCATAAAGCACCTTTTTCATGCTGCACGGGACACATTTGCTTCAAAAGCCTATTAGAGAAGACCAAAGACAAATGTAATTGAACAGTAAACAATGTGTGTGTTTTTTCAGGACATGGGGAGGAAAAGTTTAAAAGAGCAGAACCACAGTCTGTTTTGTTTCTTTCATTTTTATTTTATTTTATTTTTCAGATGCTACTTAGACCTATGTAGGTCTAAGGTTTGCCACCTCCTACCTTTTTCATCTGGGCATAGAGATGAAAATGCTTCCAGAAAGGGTGCTTAGCCCCTTGATGTTTTACTCTTGATACAATTATAGGCTTAATTCCAGCCCCAGGTCAGCTATTGCCAGGCACAACACCAGTTTTCCCATATCTCTGGGAATAAAAGCCTGCCGTCAAAGCAAATCCTTCTCTCTCATCTCAGTTTCAAAAACGTCATTCAGGAAATATGTATCCTGAGGCAAGTAAAGAATGTGTGTGCTCTCTCTTCCTTTCTTTCTTCTGTTAAATTTTTTTTACTGTTTATACTATTACAGCTGCCTCAATTTTCCCCCTTTGCCCCTCCACCCAGGCACTCTCTACAATCAATCCCTACACCATTGTTCATGTCCACAGGTGATGTATATATGTTTTTTGTCTAATCCCTTCACCTTGTTTCAACCACTCTGATCCTCCCCTCCCCTCTTACAGCTCTCAACCAGTTCCTTGTCTCTGTGTCTATGATTTTCATTTGACCATTAGTTTATTTTGTTCCTTAGATTCCAGTTATAAGTGAGATCATATGGTATTTGTCTTCCATCACCTAGCTTATTTCACTTAGCATAATAGTCTCCAGTTCTATACATGTTGTAGCAAAAGGTAGGGATTCCTTCTTATTTTACTACTGCAGAGTATTCCATTGTGTAAATGTACCACAGCTTTTTTATCCACTCATCTAATGATGGGTACTTAGGCTGTTTCCAACTCTTGGCTATTATAGATAATACTGCTGTGAACATAGGAATGTTTATATTCTTTTGAATTAGTGTTTTGAGTTCCTTTGGATATATTCCCAGAAGTAAGATCACTCAGTAAAAAGGCAGATATATTTTTAATTTTTTGAGGTACCTCCATACTGCTTTCCACAGTGGCTGCACCATCTGCATTCCCAGCAATAGTACAAAAAGGTTTCCCTTTCTCCACATCCTCAACAGCTCTTGTTGATTTATTGATGATAGCCATTATGACATTTGTTAGATGATATTTCATTGTGATTTTAATTTGCATTCCTCTGACGATTAGTAATGTTGAGCATCTTTTCATACATACAGATTGGCCATCTATATGTCCTCTTTGGAGAAGTCTCTATTCAGGTCCTTTGCCCAGTTTTTAATTAGATTGTTTGTTTTCATGGTGTTGAGTTCTTTATATATTTTATATATATATTATATCATAAGTTCTTTATATATTTTGTAAATTAACCCCTTATTAAATGTATCATTGCAATATATGTTTTCCCATACATTTCTGTCCAATTTTCCCAACACCATTGATTAAAGAGACTGTTTTTACTCCATTGTATGCTCTTGCCTCCTTTATCAACTAATCAATCAATAGTTTATCAACTATTAATTGATTACAAAAATGTGGATTTATTTCTGGGCTCTCTGTTGTGTTCCATTGATCTTAGGGTCTGTTTTTATGGCAGTACCATGCTGTTTTGATTACTATGGCCTTATAGTATAGTTTGATATTAGGTAGCATGATTCCTCCAACTTCATTTTTCTTTCTCAAGATTGCTGTTGCTATGCAGGGCCTTTTGTGGTTCCATATTAATTTTTGAAATATTTGTTCTAGATCTGTGAAATACATCATTGGAATCTTGATAGGAATTGTGTTGAATTGCTAGATTGCTTTGGGTAATATGGATATTTTAATGATATTAATTCTTCCTACCCATGAACCCAATATGTGCTTCCGCTTATTTGTGTCTTCTTTAATTTCTTTTTCAGTGTCCTAAAGTTTTCCAAGTACAGGTCTTTTACGTCCTTAATTAGGTTTATTCCTAGGTATTTTATTCTTTTTGTAGCAATTGTGAATGGGATTGTTTTCTTAATTTCCCTTTCTGTTAGTTCATTATTGGCATATAAAATGCAACTGATTTCTGGATATTAATTTTGTATCCTGCTACTTTGCTGAATTCATATATCAGTACTAGTAGTTTCTTGGTGGAATCTTTGGGGTTCTCTATGTACATATCATGTCATTTGCAAATAAATATAGTTTTACTTCTTCCTTTCTAATTTGGATGCATTTTATTTCTTTTTTCTTGTGTAATTGCTGTGGCTAGGACTTTCAGTACTATGTTGCACAGGAGAGGTGAAAGTGGACAACCCTGTCTTATTCCTAATATTAAGGGGAGCGCTTGTAGTTTTTGCTTGTTAAGTATGATGCTGGCAGTGGGTTTGTCATTCAAGGCCTTTATTGATTTATTTTTTATCATTTTTATTCTTATTTTATTACCGTTGTCTCAATTTTCCCCCTTTACTCTCCTCCACCCATCCCACCTTGTGCTCCCACAGTCAAATTCCACACTGTTTTCCATGTCTGTGGGTCATTCATACATGTTCTTTGTCTAGTCTTTTCCCCTCCTTTCCCTTATTACCCCCCTCTCCCCTTCCTTCTGGTCACTTTCAGTCTGACCCATGTTTCCTTGTCTGTGGTTCTATTTTGTTCATTAGTTTATGTTGTTCATTAGATTCCTATTATAGGTGAGATCATATGGTATTTGTTGTCTTCCATTGCCTGGCTTATTTCACTTACTATAATAGTCTCCAGTTCTATCCATGTTGTAGCAAAAGGTAAGAATTCCTTCTTATTTTACTGCTGCATAGTATTCCATTGTGTAAATGTACCACAGTTTTTTTTAAAAGATTTTATTTATTTGTTTTTAGAGAGAGGGGAAGGGAGGGAGAAAGAAAGGGAGAGAAACATCAATGAGTGGTTGCCTCTCACATGCCCCCAACTGGGAACCTGGCCTGCAACCCAGGCATGTGCCCTGACTGAGAATCAAACTGTCTAGCCTTTGGTTTGCAGGCTGGTGCTCAATCCACTGAGCCACACCAGTGAAGCGTGCAAGAGTTTTTTTACCCACTCATCTACTGATGAGCACTTGGGCTGTTTCCAGCACTTACTTGACTATTGTAAATAGCACTGAAATTCTATCCACAGCAATCAGATAAGAAAAAGAAATAAAAGGTATCCAAATTGGAAAGGAGGGAGTAAAACTGTCATCATTTGCAGACAACATGGTAGTGGATATAGAGAACCCTGTGGTCTACCAAAAAACTATTCAACCTAATAAGTGAATTTGGCAGAATAGTGGGATATGAAGTCAATATTCGGAAATTAATGGCATTTGTACACATATATATTTACATAAATTTGTAAATAAATTTAACCAAGTAGGTAAAAGATCTGTACTTGGAAAACTATAGATCACTGAAGAAAGAAATTAAGGAGGAGACAAAGAAATGGAAGCTTATATAGTGTTCCTAGTTTGGAAGAATTAGCATCATTAAAATGTCTATACTGCCCAAAGCAATCTATAGATTAAATGCAATTCTTATTAAAATACCAATGGCATGTTTCACAGATCAGAAACAAATATTTCCAAAATTTATATTTTTGAAGGAACCAAGAAAGACCTAGAAAGACTTCAGCAATCTTACAGCCTTTATTATGTTTAGGTATATTCCCTCTATTCCCATTTGCTGGGTTTTTTAATCATAAATGAGTGCTGGATTTTATCAAATTTTTTTCTGCATCTATTAATATGATCATGTTTTTATTTTTCATTTTGTTTATGTGGTGACACACTTATTGATTTGTGAATGTTGTACCAATATTGCATTCAAGGAATAAATTCCACTTGATCAAGGTGTATGATCTTTTTGATGCATTGCTGTATTTGGTTTGCTAATATTTCATTGAGGATTTTAGCATATGTTCATGAGGGATATTAACCTATAATTTTTTGTAGTGTATTATTCTGGTCTTTAGAATTAGGATAATGCTGACCGCATAAAAAGAGCTTGGAAGCCTTTCATCTTCTTGAGTTTTTTGAAAGAGTTTGAGAAGGAGAGGTGTAAGATCTTCTAGGAATGTTTGGTAAAATTCACCCATGAAGCCATCTGTCCACGGCTTTTGTTAGTTGGAAGTTTTTTTATTACTGTTTCAATTTCATTAGGTATAATCTGTTTATACAGATTTTCTAATTCTTTTTGATTTAGTTTTGGAAGACTGTATAATTACTAGAACTTACTCATTTCATCCAGGTTGTCCAGGTCTTGGCATATAGTTATTCCAGTATATCCTTACAAATTTTTTTTTTGTATTTCTTTGATGTCAGTTGTTATTTCTCTTTTATTTCTGATTTTATTTATTTTTGTCCTCTCTCTCTTTTTTTTTCTTGAAGAGTTTGGTTAAAGGTTTGTCAATTTTGTTTATCTTTTCAAAGAACCAGCTCTTGAATTCATTGATCTTTTGTGTTATTTTTAGCTACATTTCATTTACTTCTGCTCTGATCTTTAATATTTCCTTTTTTGTACTCACTTTTAGCTTTGTTTTCACTCTTTTTCAAGATCCTTTAAATGTAAAGTTAGATTATTTATTTGAACTGGTTTTTTTTTTTAGATAAACCTGTAAAGCTATGAATTTCCCTCTTTGGATTGCTTTCCCTGTGTCCCACAGATTTTGGATTGTGTTCTCATTATCATTTGTTTCAAGGTATATTTTGATTTATTCCTTGATTTCATTGTTGACCCATTCATTGTTTAATAACTTGTTATTTAGCTTCCATGTCTTTGTGTGTTTTTCAGTATTCTTATTGTGATTGATTTTTTGTTTCATAGCATTGTGGTCAGAGAAGATGTTTGATATAATTTTAATCTTATTAAATTTATTGAGACTGATTTGGCTCCTAACATGTAGTACATCCTAGAAAATGTTCCATGTGTATTTGAAAATTATGTGTATTCTGCTTCTTTGGGGTGCAATGCTCTGAAGATATTAATTACATTCATTTGACCTAGTGTGTCATTTAAGTCCACTGTCTCCTTGTTGATTTTCTCTCCAGAAGATCTATCCATTGAATTCAATGGGGTGTAAAATTCCAGACTATCACTGTATTTCTGTTGATCTCTCCTTTTATGTCCATCAATATTTGCTTTATGTATTTACATGCCCTTATGTTGGTTGCAAAAATGTTTACTAGGTTTATATCCTCTTGCCCTTTGTCACTGTGTAGTGTCCTTTTTTTTTTTTTTCACTATAGCCAAGCTTTTAAAGTCTATTTTGGTGGATATAAATGTTACTACTGCAACTTTTTTCCCCTTTCAATTTGCATAAAATATCTTTTTCCATCCTGTACTTTTAGTTGTGTGTATCTTTCAGTCTGGTAGACCTCTTGGAGGCTATATATATATATATATATATATATTTCTTATCCATTCAGCTACCCTATGTCTTTTGGTTGGAACAGTTAAGCCATTTATATTTAAGGTGATTATTGATAGTTACATATCTAGTGACATCTTATTGCTAGACTATTTTCCTCTGTTATTTTTTCTTCTTCTCAAAGCAAGGCCTTTAATATTTGTTGCAGTACTGGTTTGGCATTAAAAAAAACTCCTTTAGCTTATACTTGTCTGGGAAGCTCCTTATTCCTCCTTCAATTTTAAAAGATAGCCTTTCTGGGTAAAGTAGCCTTGGTTGTAGGCCCTTGCTTTTCATAACCTTGAATATTCCATACCACTTTCTCTGGCCTGAATTGTTTCTATTGAGAAATCAGATGACAGTCTAATTGACAATACCTTGTATTTAACTACCTGCTTTTCTCTTTTGGCTTTTAGAATTCTCTCTGTTTTAAGGCTTGACATGTTAATCATGATGTTCTTCAGTATAGGCCTCTTCAATTCTAACTTGTTTAGGATTCTTTGAGGTTCCTGGACTTGTGTGTCTTTTTCCTTCACCAGGTTAGGGAAGTTTCCAGTTATTATTTCTTCAAATAGGTTCTTGATCCCTTGACTCACTTTCTTCTCCTTCTGGAATACTCATGATGTGGATGTGGTTATATTTCATGTTGTCCCAAAAGTTTCTTAAGCTCTCCTCATATTTTTAAATTCTTTTTTCTTTTTGCTGCTCTGCTTAGGTGTGTTTTTCTATCTTGTCTTCTCATTGCTGATTTGATCCTCTGCTTCATCTAACCTACTGTTTATTTCTTCCAATATATTATTTATTTTTTATATGATATTGCATTATTCATTTCTGACTGGTACTTTTTTTTATGGTTACTATGTATTTTTCCATGCTGTTGAGTATCCTTCTAATCATTACTCTAAACTTTCTATCTGATAAATTGCTTGCTTCCTTCTCAGATAGTTTATTACTGGTGTATAGAAATGCCATTGATTTCTAAGTATTGATTTTGTATTTTGTATCCTGCTACTTTTCCAAATTCACTTATTAGGTCTAGTAGTTTTTTGTTGGAACATGCAGGGTTTTCTATATTCACAGACAATATCATGTTGTTTATGTTCACAATCAACATGATATTGTCTGTGAATACTGACTGTTTTACTTTTTTCTTTCCATTTTAGATGCTGTCTATTTCTTCTTATTGTTTGATCACTGTGGCTAGGACTTCCAATACTGTGTTGAATAAGAGTGGTGACAGTCGACATCCCTGTCTTGCTCCTGATCTTAGAGGAAATGCTTTTAGTTTTTGCCCATTGAGTATGATATTGGCCATTGGTTTTTCATATATGGCCTTTATTATGTTGAATCATGATCTCTCTATTTCCACTTTGCTAAGAGTTTTTATCATAAATGGGTGTTGGATTTTTTTCAGTTGCTTTTTTTTGCATCAGATGATATGATCATGTGATATTTATCTTTCATTTGGTTTATGTGATGTGATCACATTTGTTGATATTTGAATGTGATACCAACCTTGCATCACAGGGATAAATCTGGCCTGATCATGTAGCATGATCTTTTTAATGTATTGCTGGTTCTTGTTTGCTAGTATTTTGTTGAGGATTTTAGTGTTAATGTTCTTCAGGTGTATTGGCCTATAGATTTCTTTCTTAGTCTTTATCTGGTTTTGGAATTAGGATAATCCTGGCCTCATACAAAGAGCGTGGAAGCCTTCTCTTTTCTTGAAATTTTTGGAATAGTTTGAGAAGAATAGGTGTTGGTTATCCTTTAAATGTTTGGTAAAATTCAACTGTGAATTCATCTGGGCCAAGACTTTTGTTTGTTGGAAGTTTTTTTCATTATTGCTTTTATTTCATTAGTTGTTATTGGTCTATTCACATTTTCTGCATTTTTCTGATTCAGTTTTGGGAGATTGTATGATTCTAAAAATTTATCCATTTTCACCCAGGTTGTCCAATTTCTTGGCACATAGTTATTCATAGTAATTTCTTACAATTCTTTGAATTTTGGTGGTATCTGTTGTTATTTCCCATCTTTCATTTCTGATTTTATTTATTTAGGTCCTCTTTCTTTTCTTTTCTGCTTATATGTTCAAATAAACAGTTTCTGAATTCACTGATCTTTTGAATTGTTTTTTAGTCTCTATGTCATTTATTTCCCCTAAGATCTTGATTATTTCCTTCCTTTTACTCCCTTTGGGTTTGTTTCTTGTTGCTTTTCTAGTTATTTTAAATGTAGGGTTAGATTGTTTATTTGATATCCTTCTATCTTCTTGTGGTATGCCTGTAATGCCATGAACTTCCTTCTCAGGACTACTTTCATTCTGTTCCATTGGTTTTGGGTCATTGTGTGTTTATTTCATTTGTTTCCAGGTACTTTTTGATTTCTTCCTTGATATTGCTGATGACTCACTCATTATTTAATAATATGCTACTTAATCAGCATATATTTGAGTGATTTTGAATTTTTTACTGAGGTTGATTTCTAATTTCATGCTGTTGTAATCCAAGCAAATATTTTATATGATTTCAATTTTCTTGAATTTGTTAAGACTTGTTTTTTGTCCTACCATTGGCCTATTTTTGATAATGATATATGTGCACTTGAGAAGAATGTGTATTCTGATACTTGGGCATGAAATATTCTCTAAACATCACTTAATTCTATTCCTTTTAGTGTGTCATATAAGGTTGCTGTTTCTTTGCTGATTTTTGGTCTGAGAGATCTATCCAATGGTTACAGTTGGGTGTTAAAATCCACTACCATGACTGTACTGCTGTCAATCATTTTTTTTAAGTAAGTCCACCAATATTTTCTTTATATATTTAAGTGATCCTGTATAGGGTATTTATATATTTATGAGTTATCTCCTCTTGTTGGAATGACCCCTTTAGTGTTATGTACTAAACCTTGTTTGTCTCTTTTCATGGCCTTTGTTTTGAAGTCTATTTTGCCAGATAAATATTGCTATCTCTCTTTTACTTCATCTCCATTTGCATGGAATATTTTTTTTTGTCCCTTCACTTTTAGTCTGTTTAGTCTTCTGTTCTGAGGTGGGTCTCTTGTAGACAGCATGTATATGTGTGCGCGTGCACATATACACACACACGCATGCATATATATACATATATACATATACATATGCATATACATTGCATTTTCTTATCAATTCAGTACCCTATTTCTTTTTATTTGAACATTTAATCCATTTATGTTTAAGGTTATTATTGATAGGTACTTGTTCATTGCCATTTTATTCCTTTATACCTATGTTGCTTTCTCTATTATTTCTTGTTCTTAAAGCAGTCCATTTAACATTTCTTGCGGTGCTGGTTTTGTGTTAATGAACTACTTTAAACTTTTCTTTTTGGTCTGGGAAGCCCTTTATTTCACCTTTAATATTAAATGATAGCCTCGCTGAACAGAGTAGTCTTGGTTGCAGATCCTTGCTTTTCATTGCTTTAAATACTTCATGCCAGTCTCTCCTGGTCAGAAGTGCTTCTGTAAGAAATTAGCTGACAGTCTCATTGAAGCTTCCTTGAAGGTAACTGTTCCTCTGGTTCATTTAAGATTCTCTCTTTGTCTTTAAATTTTGTCATTTTAATTATCATGTGTCTTGCTGTGGATCTCTGTGAGTTCCTCTTGATTAGGACTCTGTGCTTCCTGAGCTTTTGTGACTTTTCCCTTGACCAGACCAGGGAAATTTTCTGTCATTACTTCTTCAAAAGGTTTTTGATCCCTTGCTCACTTTTTTTCATTCTGATATCCCCATGATATGGATATTTTTATATTTCTTGTTGCCCCAAAGTTCCCTTAAACCATCCTCATTATTTTTTAACATATATTTAATTGATTATGCTATTACAGTTGTCTTATTTTTTCTCTTCTTTATTTCCCTCTACCTTATACCCCACTCCCACCAGCATTCCCGCACCTTAGTTCGTGTCCATGGGTCATACATATAGGTTCTTTGGCTTCTCCATTTCCTATACTATTCTTAATATCCCCATCTATTTTCTACCTACCATTTATGTTACTTATTCCTTGTACCTTTTCCCCCATTATCCTCCTTTCCCCTCCCCACTGATAACCCTATGTGCGATCTCTATTTCAGTGAATCTGTTCCTGTTCTAGTTGTTTGCTTAGTTTGTTTTTGTTTTTGTTTTTGTTTTAGGTTCAGTTGTTGATAGTTATGAGTTTGTTGTCATGTTACTGTTCTTATTTTCGATCTTCCTCTTTTTCTTAGATAAGTCCCTTTAACATTTTATTTAATAAGGGCTTGGTGATGATGAACTCCTTTAACTTGACCTTATCTGAGAAGCACCTAATCTCCCTTCCATTCTAAATGATAGCTTTTCTGCATAGAGTAATCTTGGATGTAGGTCCTTGCCTTTCACAACTTCAAATACTTCTTTCTAGCCCCTTCTTGCCTGTAAGGTTTGTGTTGAGAAATAGTCTTATGAGAACTCCCTTGAAGGCAACTTTCTCCTTTTCTCTTGCTACTTTTAAGATTCTCTCCTTATCTTTAATCTTGGTTAATGTAATTATGATGTGCCTTGATGTGTGCTTCCTTGAGTCCAACTTCTTTGGGACTCTGAGCTTCCTGGACTTCCTGCAAGTCTATTTCCTTTGCCAGATTGGGGAAGTTCTCCTTTGATTATTTTTTCAAGTAAGTTTTCAATTTCTTGCTCTTCCTCTTCTCCTCCTGGATTTCCCTATGATTCAGATGTTGGAATGTTTAAAGTTGTCCCAGAGGTTCCTAAGCATCTCCTCATTGTTTTCAATTCTTGTTTCTTCATTCTGTTATGGTTGAATGTTTCTTTCTACCTTCTGCTCCAAACCATTGATTTGAGTCTGATTTGAGTCTGGTTTCCTTCCCTTCACTGTTGGTTCCCTGTACATTTTCCTTTATTTCTGTTTTATAACCTTCACTTCTTCCTCTATTTTGTGACCATACTCAACCATTTCTGACAGCATCCTGATTACCAGTGTTTTGAAGTGTGCATCTGATAAGGTGGCTATCTCTTCATCACTTTGTATTTTTTTCTGTAACTTTGATCTGTTCTTTCATTTGGGCCATATTTTTTCATCTCAGCACACCTCTTATGTAGTAAGAGGTGGAGCCTTAGATATTCGACAGGGTGAGTCAACCTGTGATGATGCATTGTGGTGCTGTATGTGGGGGCTGGGTCTGAGAGGGAACAATGTTGCTTGCTCAGCTCTCAGCTGGCTTTCAATCACTCCACCACTACTCACAAGCAAATTGGGCCCCTGTAGTGCTGATTCCCTGGTGGGTGGTTTTGTGTATGTTCTAGGACCCTGTGGATCTCTCCAGTGAACACCCCTGTGAGGCTGGGAGTTTCCCCCTCTCCTGCCTCAACCCTCACAGGTTTTTTCAGTCACAGGTTTTGAGATTTTATTTCCCCATGCTGCAACCCTGGGTTGTGCAATCTGTTTCGCTCCCCAGTTGTTCCTTCCAGTTTATCTGCACTCAAATGTTGGACCGCCCACTTTGCCCACCACTACCTCCCCTGGTCCTCCAGCCACTGCCTTGCTGCGAGTCCCCTCTACCCAGATGCCCATTGTTGCCTCTCCTACTGGTATGGATGAATATTTCTTCTTTAATTCCTTCATTGTCAGACTTCCATACCATTTGATTTTCTGTCATTTCTGTTTTTTTTTGTTGTTGTTTTTAAATTTGTTGTTGTCCTTTTGGTTGTTCAAGGAAGCACAGCATGTCTACTTACATCTCCATCTTGGCCAGAAGACTGGATGTTATGGTTTTAAAAACATTTGCTAATTTAATAAGAAAAGACTCATTGATATGCATTTTTTTGTGTTTTTTTTTTTGCAAGGCTGAGAATTTTGAAATGTTTACTAGCCTTTGTGTGACTTTGGTCCCCTCTTTTTGGTGGTTGTTACAGAGTCAGTATTTTTTAAGTGATTGATTTTTTCCCCAGTTGTTTAAGATTATTAATCCTAATTGTCAAAGTGTATTCTGCATTGGACAAAATCAGGATAGGAAAATCCCTATTAATATAAAACATAAATGAAAAAGTTGATCTTTTACTTGTTTTATAAGAAAAACCCTCAGCTCAGAATGCAAGAGTTGGGCCAGAGATTGAGAGGATCACTTTCAAGTTACACAGTAAATGGCCAGTAGACTCCAAACTTATATGCTTCCAGAATTAAGATTTTAAAATACTTTACTCAATTAAGTAATTAGATTATTTTCTCATGCCATATTTAGTGAAAAGGCTTGACATTTATTGAGGGT
Source organism: Phyllostomus hastatus (assembly GCF_019186645.2). Classification (NCBI taxonomy): domain Eukaryota; kingdom Metazoa; phylum Chordata; class Mammalia; order Chiroptera; family Phyllostomidae; genus Phyllostomus; species Phyllostomus hastatus. The sequence goes on from NW_025334041.1 coordinate 48,373,690, forward strand.
CTATTACTCTTCTTTACCTATTAGCTGTTAATAGTTCAAATAAAAACTTGTAGTAAAATCTGGGTCTCTAGAATGCTCTACATATATGCCAGACATATTTTTTCATAACTCTTCCATATCTCATTCTCTTATTTTTTTCACATATCACATCCTGTCCAACATCAAGTATTATGTAACTCTACCTATAGATTTCTGTGGTGATTTGCCACCATCCAGAACACCCTCCACTGTTAGTCCTTCCTAAATTCCAGAACTATTACAGAACACAACAAGGGGGGCCTGGGACAATATACTATTATTGAAAGAAGGCCCCGGGTCTGTTATGTCCGCCGCCAGAGGAAAGATGTCTCTCAATGCCAGAGATTCGTGAAAAGGAAAGGAAATGTTTATTTAATGCTATTCAAACTTAAAGTAGTGACCTAATGTCTTTATCAAAAATCCCAAAGTTCCCCAAAACACCCACAGTCCTTCCTTCCTTCCCCCTTTGCCCAGTCCAGAGTACCGTATCTCAGGAAAGGAAATAGAAGTCCATGGCTCAGGCAGTCCTCTGGTTCTTAGTTTGTCTTCCATCTCGACTGGGAGACCTCCCTGGGTTCCCGGCACCCTCCGCTGAGTCGCCGGGATCTCTGCTAAAACTAGGTGGTGGTTCCCCCTTCTAAAGCTGTGGGGGTCCCCACTCTGTCCAGGCCTCATGGTTCTCCCTCTCAGGGCTGCGGGAAGGGGAGAGTCCCCACTCTGCCAAAGCCGCGTGGTTCTCTCTCCCAAAGCAGCATGGTTCTCCCCCTCAGGGCTGTGCATGGCTCTCCTTCTCGGGGCTGCGCATGGTTCTCCCTCCTCAAAGCAGCGTGGTTTTTCCCTCTAAGGCTGCCACGTCTGGATTTTAAATCCCCGCGGCCAATCTTCCTCTGCAGCCTCATTTCCGACTCCTCCCACACTCGGCTTCACATGCCAGAATTCATATCCTTCCAGCTTTACTGGGCTGCCATCATGAGTCTGGGCAGGTGTGGCCCCATGTCCTGGAGCCAATCTTCTCCGAGCTCCCACACAGGCGCTGTAGCTTGGGGGATCTGCCCCCAGTCACGTCTTGGTGGGAAAGTTACTTCCATTCCCCTGGCTCAGAGATGATCACAGCTATTTAACACATCCATGCAACCAGCCAAAGGCTATAGATATGTTAAATGACCATGCCAGAGGGTAGCTGCAAGGCTGTTGCTATGCAAAACAGCTCTCAATGGCCTTGCTCCATTTGTCCCTTCCCCCAACCCACACCCTGGGTGGGGGGGATGGAGACATCTTAAAATCTCTTGGACACCTTAAGTTCTGGACCCCATTTCAAATGCCTATTTGAGGTCCCCCCTCTTGGCTGCACCCTGTAACAGAACCACTTTCTGGGTTGTGTGTATGTTTGTGGGCGTTATAAATTAACATAGTTGTGGGATGGGCCAGGGCCAGGTAACTTAAATATGAAATAGTAGGTTGTATCGTTATGTAGGAAAAAGCACTCAGTCAAAAAGCAGCAAATTCATAAATTAATATAGTACTGTTCTGCCTTAAATTTCTTTTACTGGAGTCCTCACATTTCCCCCATGCATTTGTGGTTTGGTTTAGCAGTCACTAGGGATTTGGGCAGAGTTTACACTCAGAATTGGGGTCTCACCATTTCTGTGGCTCATATTTTCAGATTTCTCTCTCCCAAATTTCTAGCTGCTCTGTCAGCCCTGAATTTCTTTCCCTGTTACTTTAAGCCAATAAAACCATAGTTTTTGAACTGTGGGGATTAGGTAGTACGTTTAGGCAAAAAAAAAGTTAATCAATGATCTTTGATTCCAGTTTCAGTCCCATAAACATTAGATGTGATAGGAAGAGATCCTATGAGCTGAAATCTACACTTGCCTAATCCTACCTATCCAAGACACTTGGTAAGTTCCCTGCACTCAGAGATATGGATGTGTGGGAAGATTATAAAGTAGGAAAGTAGTTGCATTAGTCGATATGTTGGTGTAAATAAAGGAAATAAATTCATCCTTATAAATCTTCCAAGATAGTAGAGATAGCTTAACAAAATAATATTTTGAAAGATCAAAGATCTGAACTAGAAGGATATTGAACTTGAAAGGTTTGAATCTAAATATTCAGAAAAGTTATCCCTAATAATATATAAGACTCATCTGTCAAGCCATAGACCCCAAGTACAGAGAAGGTGAAGGGGTGTTTCACAGGTAAATAGGAAATCTAGGATCCTAGGGTTGATAGAGGGTCAGATAGCTCTGATCATCAATGCTCCACATTGGGGCCACATTCAATGGGGTGGATAAACTTAGAATAAATCCAAGGGTGGATAAACCCAAAGATGGATCAGCTTGCCAGATATCATCTGCTCCAATGTGTCATGAAGACCAAGCATGTTACTTTCTCATTCAAAGATCCCAGGATTTTATAGACCTTCTGCCATTTGCAAGAAGAAGCTCCTTTCTTTAGCTCAGAACCAGGCAGCAAGATGCAAACTTATCTTCCACTTCCTTCTTTCTTTCTTTCAGTCCATAGAGTGGCATGAGGAGGGAGAAGCAACAAAACATTGAAAGAGCCACAAGACACGAGCTTGTATCTCTTTCATTTCCAGTGTTATACTGACTAGCCTCTGGGTAAGAGCAAATTGCTAATGAGAAATTTAGAAAACACATTAGCAGAATGAAATTCCATTCAGACACTCTTAACCAGATGTGCTTTGTGTGCAATAGCTCAGAAGCCTTGTACACAGTCACAAAGGTTGAGAGGTAGGGATTTACTGAGCTATTTACATTTGCCAGGCTCTCCAGATGGATCACTCTTGGCTGAATCACAACCTGACCAACACAAAGCATCTGTCAGTTCCCTCAGCATCTTGACCAAACAGCATTTAAAATGCCTCTGCTGGCCTTGGCTGGGTAGCTCAGTTGTCCCAGTATGCCAAGTTTGTGGGTGTTACCCCTATCAGGGTACATTCAAGAATCAGTCAATGAATGCATAAATAGGTGGAACAACAAATCGATGTTTCTCTTTCCCTCTATATTCCCCTTCCCCCCTCTCTCTAAAATCAATGGCGATGATGATAATGATGATGATGATGATGATAAAAATATGTGTCTGCTGAGGATGCTGTAGAGGAAGCCAAACTCACATTGGCTGCAGTAATCTGCATCTTGAAATCTCAGGAGTGTTTTCATCTCTGGAGTGTGAACACTAGCCCATGAAGGGAAAAGGACCTGGATACCCTGGTGCCTATTCTCATTCCTATGCAACAGTTGTTAGGTTTATTACCTGTGACCAACTGGACCTCTCCTCCTACTGTGGTTTTCTTTTCTAGGAGGCTAGGCCTGAAACTCAACTATAACTCTGACATCTTGCAATGATTGTTCTCAAAAAGTGCTCTACTTAAATTATTCAGGCTGTTATAACTTCAAGTGGTTGTTTGCAAACTTATAAAAACCTGGAAGAAGCAGAAATTTACCTTTCTAAAAATGAAGTAACACATTTTTAATGCTTTATTTCATACTTCTGGAAAAACATATCAGAGTTATATTTTTGTGATGATATTACTGAGAAAATGCTCTAATACAGCTTATTGTTTCAGTGAATTTGTGTGCACATTGCTTTATTGACATTAATATATTGTGTCTTACTTTTGTTTTGTAAATATGCACATGCTTCAGTTCCTAAAACATTCTAAAATAATTAACCAACAATTTTTTTAAACATTCATCTAACCTGTTGGTTCACACCATAAACATTAAATGAACTATTTGCCTGCATTTCCCATCTTGCAACTGGTGGCTTTTGCATATTTACAAAGCTTCAGGTTCCTAATTTATCAGCTTATAACCTTCCGTCAACAACACTGAGTACATGTTAGGCCAGGCACTGTTATAGTTCCAGGGACTTTGCTTTGCATAAACATAAATTTTTTGATATCAGGGACTTGAGACTAATTAATGATAGATAAGTATACAAGCAAATAAGAAAAACTGTCAAATAATGTTAAGTGCTTCAGGGAAAATAAAGTGATGTGCTGGAGAGTTTCTGGTAGGCTCATCAAAGAATTCAGTACATGAAGACCTGTGGGAGCAGAATTCCAGACTAGCAAACAGATAGAGCCATGTTCCTAAGGCAGGGGCCGAATAAAGTGGCTGAACAATGCAAGTGGTTGAACCAATCCTCCACTGGAAGTCTAATGGCTCCCCCCCCTCCCTCCCTCCCTCCCTCCCTCCCTCCCTCCCTCCCTCCCTCCCTCCCTCCCTCCCTCCCTTCCTTCCTTCCTTCCTTCCTTCCTTCCTTCCTTCCTTCCTTCCTTCCTTCCTTCCTTCCTTCCTTCCTTCCACCAAGGAGAGCAACAAAGAGGTCCCAGCTCCTGTCCTGGAGTCTGATTTATCTCTGAATATTTAGGAGTCATTCTTTTCTAACTCAGATTTTACCCATAAAATGCTTGGGGTCATACCCACTTCTCCATCTGTGGTTCTTCTAGTTTCTCAGTGGAAATCTCTATAATTAGGGCTTATTTGGCTCAGTTACTCTGCATCTTTCTTCTTGCTTTCCAAGAAGTTTCCTGTTTATACATTTCAACGTCTGGCACCAATTGGTTGCCAGATTCATTCCCTGGACCCTCAGCCAAGCTCTCCATTTAGCTTTCTTACTCTTTTATCATAAATCTATTATGATAGATTTTATGCCAGTTCCATTTACTTTGATGTGGGTTATGATAAAATACTGGAAATAGAACAGATTAACAGTACTGACCTTCAGAACTGGAGGAGGAGTTTGCATTTTCCTTAGTGAGACATGTGGCTTCTGTGGTGGAGGCCTTTGGTGATCTGCACCAAGAATGCCTGACAAGGAAGAGATCTGGAAGCTGCTGAGGCTCTTTGACCTTCCATCCTAATTCCTCTCCAGGCACTTCAAGTTGTGCAATAGTCTTTAGTTGCTCACTGCCTAGACCTACATTTCTGAAAAGTTTGCAAATAAAGCAGCAAGCCTTTTCTAATAATTCTTGGAGAGCTTCAAGGTATACTCTTTGGCCAGGACAGAATCTGAGATTATTTTACTTTGTCTTGACTGACTGCTTCTTCTCTAGAAATCTTGATGAAAAGAAGGTACACTTGTTTTTCAGTGGCCCCTGAAATGCAAGCAAGCCCTTGTCTTTCAAATACCTCTGGAATCCATTCACTTCATCCCATCACCACCACCTGAGTTTACCATCTTGCCTCACCTGGACCACTGCAATTGACTCAAAATTCATCTCCCTTCACTTAATTCATTCTCCACTCAGCAGCCTGAGTGTCCTGTTCAAATTGCAAGTCTGAATTTTCCCTGCCCATGTTTAAAACCTTTCATTGGTGCTGCTTTGCTCTATGGTAAAGATAAAACAGAAAAGCTCCTACATGCCATGGCTCTCCCAGACCTGTTTCCTTGCTGTGCTGCCCAGTGCAATTTACCCAGCACCTTTGGACTATAGTTCATTCATCTATAAAATACAGAGAATAAGGTTTATCAGCAAAGGAGATAATGTCTCCTTTAGCAAACAGATAGAGCCATGGCAGAAGCTCAGCAAGTATAACGGGAGGTACAAGGAAAACAAAGAGGAATACTAAAGATGGAGGTGAACATGATAACTGAGCTGCTTTAGCCTTGTTCTTTGGCATTTATTCAGAACTAAGCAGCCATTCTGTAACATAATTACAGATGTTCCCCATTTTCCCTGTCTTTGCCCAAAACCACCCAGGGCTGCACTCCCCTCCCCTGGCCTTCACTACACTGTTGTCTGTGCCTATGAATTATACATATATGCTCTTTGGCTAATCTTTTCACCTTCTTTTATCCAGACCCTCTCCTCTGACACTGATCAGTTTGTTCCATGTATTTATGCCTCTGCTTCTATATTATTCATCAGTTTATTTCACTCATTAGGTTGTATACATAAGTGAGATCCATGCAATTTGTCTTTTTCTGACTGGTTTATTTCACTTAGCATAATATTCTCCAGGTCCATCCATGCTGTTGCAAAGGGCAAGAGTTCCTTTATTTTCAGAGCTGTGTAGTATTCCATTGAGTAAATGTACCACAGTTTTCATATCTACTCATCTACTCATGGGCACTAGGGCTGTTTCCAGATCTTGGCTATTATAAGTCACACTGCTATGATCATAGGGGTGCATATATTCTTTCTGATTAGTGTTTTAGGATTCTTAGGATATATTCCCAGAAGTGGGATTGCTGGGTCAAAAGGCAGTCCCATTTTTAATTTTTTATGAGGAAACGCCATATTGCTTTCCACAGTGGCTGTGCCAGTCTCTATTCCCACCAATAGTGCACTGGGGTTCCCTTTTCTCCACATCCTTGCCAGCCATTGTTTGTTGATTTATTGATGGTAGCCATTCTGGCAAGTGTGAGGTAATATCTCATTGTGGTCTTAATTTGCATCTCTCTTATGATTAGTAATGCAGAGCATTTTTTCATATGTCTATTGACCACCTGTATGTTCTCTTTGGAGAAGTGTCTGTTCAGGTCCTTTACCCATTTCTTTAATTGGATTGTTTGTCTTCCTGGTGTTGAGTTGTACAACTTCTTTATATATGTTGGAAATTAACCCCTTCTTAGATGTATCATTAGTGAATATGTTCTTCCATACAGTAGGTTCTCTTTTCATTTTGTTGATGGTTTCTTAGGCTGTGCAGAAGCTTTTCAGTTTGATGTAGTCATTTGCTTATTTTTTCCTTTATTTCCCTTGCCCTAAGAGACATATTGGAAAAAATATTGCCATCAGGGATGTCTGAGATTTTATTGCCTATGTTTTCTTCTAGGATTTTTATAATTTTGTGACTTACATTTAAGTCTTTTATCTATTTTGAGTTTATTCTTGTGTATGGTATAATTTTGTGGTGTACTTTCATTTTTTTCACATGTACATGCTCATTTTTCTTAACACCATTTATTGAAGCTACTGTCTTTATTTCATTATATGTTCTTGCCTCCTTTGTCAAATATTAATTGTCCATAAAGGCTTGGGTTGATTTCTGGGCTCTCTGTTCTGTCCCCTTGATCTATATGCCTGTTCTTGTCTGATTGCTGTGGCTAGGACTTCTAGTACTATGTTTAATAAAAGTGATGTAAGCAGACATTCTGTCTTATTCCTGATCTTAAAGGAAACAATTTTAGATTTTTTAATTGTTGTTCAATTACAGTTGTCCCAATTTTCCCCCCACTGCTCTCCCCTGCCTTGTGTACCCCTCCACTCCCTCAGTCAATACCTACCCTGTTGTCCATGTCCATGGGTCCTTTATACAAGTTCCTTAACTTGACCCTTCCTGTTTTTTTCCCCTGGTAGCCCCATCTCCCATTCTATCTGGTCACTGTCAGTTTGTTCTTTATTTCCATGTTTCCATATTTTGCTCATTTGGTTTTTTTTTTTTTGGAGGGGGTTCCACTTATAGGTGAGATTATATGGTATTTGTCTTTCACTGCCTGGATCATTTTTTAGCATAATACTCTCCAGTTCCATCCATGCTGTCATGAAGAGTAGGAGTTCCTTCTTTCCACTGCATAGTATTCCATTGTGTAAATGTGCCACCATTTATTGATCCCTTCATTTACTGATGGGCACTTAGGTTATTTCTAGCACTTGGCCATTGTAAATAATGCTGCTATGAACATTGGGGTGCATACATTCTTTTGAATTGGTGTTTCAGTATTCTTAGGATATAATCCCAGTAGTGGAATTATGGGCCAAAAGGCAGTTCCATTTTTAGTTTTTTGAGGAAATTCCATACTGTTTTCCACAAGGGTTTCACCTACAAACAGTCTGCATTCCTACAAACACTGTACTAGGGTTGCCTCTTCTCCACAACGTTGGCAGCCCTTGTTTGTTGATTTGTTAATGATCATCATTCTGACTAGGGTGAAGTGGTATCTGATTGTTTTAATTTGCATTTCTCTGATGGTTAGTGATATTGAGCATCCCTTCATATGTCTGTGGGCACTCTGTATGTCCTCCTTAGAGAAATGCCTGTCAGGTCCTTTGCCCAGTTTTTAATTGTATTGCTTGTCTTCCTGGAGTGGGGTTGCATGAGTTCTTTATATATTTTGGAGATCAAACCATTGTCTGAGGTATCATTGGCATATATGTTCTCCCATACTGTTTAATTTGATGCAGTCCCATTTGTTTATTCCTTCCTTTATATCCTTTGCCCTAGAGAACACATCAGTGAAAATATTGCTGCATGGAATATCTGAGATTTTCCCGCCTATGTTCTACTCTAGGACTTTTATGGTGTCACAACTTATATTTAAGTGTTTATCCATATTGAGTTTATTTTGGAGTATGGTGTAAGTTGGTGGTCTAGTTTCATTTTTTTGCATGTTCCTGTCCAGATCTCCCAACACTATTTATTAAAGAGGCTTTCTTTTCCATTTTATGCTTCTTCCCCTTTTGTCAAATATTAATTGACCATAGAGACTTGGGTTTACTTCTGAGCTCTCTATTCTGTTACATTAGTCTATGTGTCTGTTCTTATGCCAGAACCAGACTGTTTTGATTACAGTGGCCTTGTAATATAGTTTGATATCAGGTATTGTGATTCCTCCTACTTTGTTCTTTCTTAAAATTGCTGAGACTATTCAGGCTTGTTTATGGTTCCATATACATTTTTGAAATGTTTGTTCTATATCTGAGAAGTATGTCATTGGTATTTTAATAAGGATTATGTTGAATCTATAAATTGCTTTGGGTACTATGGACATTTTAATGATTTATTCTTCCAATCCATGAACATGGTATATGCTTCCATTTATATGGGTCTTCCTTAATTTCTTTCTTCAGTGTTGTGTAGTTTTCTGAGTGCAGTTCTTTTACCTCCTTGGTTAAGTTAATCCCTAGGTGCTTTATTTTTCTTGTTGCTATAGTAAATATTTTTTCCCCTAATTTCTTCTTCTGATGTTTCATTGTTAATATACAAAAATGCTTTCAATTTTTGAATATTAACTTGTAATCCCACTGTTTGCCAAATTTACGTATTAGGCTGAGTAGGTTTTTGGTGGAGTCTATAGGGTTTTCTGTGTACACTATCATGTCATCTGCAATTGACATTTTTACTTCCTCTTTCCCAATTTGGATACCTTTTATTTCTTGTTCTTGTATGACCATTGTGGCTAGAACTTCCAATGTTATGTTGAATGGAAGTGGTGAAAGTGGACATCCTTGTCTTCTTCCTGATCTTAGGGAAAAAGCTTTTCATTTTTGCTGATTAGGTATGATATTGGCTGTAGGTTTCTAATATATGGTATTTATTATGTTGAGGTATGCTCCCTCTAATCCTGCTTTGCTGAGTGTTTTTGTCATAAATGGGTGCTGTACTTCTCTAAATACTTTTGAGCATCTATTGATATCATCATGTGGTTTTTGTTTTCATTTGGTTTATGTGATATATTATGTTTATTGATTTGCAAATATTATACCATCCTTGCATCCCTGGGATGAATCCCACTTGATCATGGTGTATGATCTTTTTAATGTATTGCTGGATGCACTTTGCCAATATTTCATTGAGGATTTTAGCATTTATGTCCATCAGCGATACTGGCCTGTAGTTTTCTTTCTTTGTTGTGTCTTTATCTGGTTGTAGAATTAGGATGATATTGGCCTCTTCCCTTTTCTTGAATTTTTTGCAATAGTTTGAGAAGGATTGGGTTAGCTCTTTCCTAAATGTTCTGTAAAATTCTCCTGTGAAGCCATCCAGTGCAGAACTTTTGTGTGGCAGGAGTTTTTTTGATTATTGCTTCAATTTCACTAGTTGTTGTTGATCTATTCAGGCTTTCTGCTTTTTCTTGATTCAGTTTTGGAGGGTATATGTTTCTTCACCCAGGTTTTCAAATTTCTTGGCATATAGTTTGTAGTAATTTCTTATAATCCTTTATATTTCTGTGGTATCAGGTGTAATTTCTCCTCTTTCATTTCTGATTTTATTTATTTGGGTCCTCTCTCTTTTTTTTCCCCTTGATCAGTCTGGTTAAAGGCTTGTTAATTTTCTTTATCTTTCAAAGAACAAGCTCCTGAATTTATTGATCCTTTGAAGTGGTCTTTTAGTCTTTTAGTTATTCAATTGTGCTCTGATCTTGATTATTTCCTTCCATCTGTTTGCTCTAGGCTTTGTTTGTTGTTTGTTCTCTAGTTCTCATAGGTGTATGATTAGGTTGTTTATTTGGAACTTTTCTATTTTTTTAGGTAGGCCTGTGTTGCTAAGAACTTAGCTGTAGGGTTTTGTTTTTCTTTTTATACATTAGCTGTAGGTTTTTCATACATGTGTATGTTTCATACATACATGTGTATACACACACACACACACACACACACATATATATATAAAATGATGTTGAGTTGTGATCCCTTATTTCCACTTTGTTGAACATTTTGAGTGTTTTTATCATAAATGGGTGCTGTATTTTATCAAACGCTTTTTCTGCATCTGACATACATTTTCTGATCCTACCAGGTGAATCCCAGGGCCTCAAAGTTTCCAATATGATTGGCCATGGGGGAGAGAGGTTGGATGAGTGAGCACCCAGCCTGGTTACAGCCATGGTACATCAGTCTGCTGCTTATCAGCCTTGCTTCCCTTGGCCTCCTTCCTCCTAGTTGCCAGGGAGGATCCCTTAAACATTATCATTGATCTTGAGGCTAAACAGTTATCTTGGTCCCTCAGAGTCATTATTTCTTGCCATACCAAATAGATTTGAAATGCTGAGTAATTGCTAAGCAGCCAAGTCTCAGTTTCAGTGGTGCAGAGATTAAACTACTTATCAAAGATAAGCTCTCTGGTCTGGGGTCAACAAATTTCCTTCTGGCATCCTGTGGCCTCTTAGTCACTCCTAGTTTTTCCTTTTCAGCTTATTTCTTGAGTTAGAGCCAACCAATCTCTCTAGCTTTAAACAGCAATAACCAGCCAGTACCCTGGTGAGACACGACCTAACAAAGGGCAGCACTCACAAGCAGCCAGTTCTGGAGCTGGTAGTGACCCTGCAGGAGATGTAGGTCAAGGCCACAGTACCACAAAGGTGCTGACCCTTGTGAGGCCAGCTGCAGGATTTCACAACCCTTTATATTAGGTGCAAAGTCGTTGCTTGCCTTTAAAAAATCCTCCAGCACTTTTTATTTGCCAGACACTGTGCAAAACACTTTATGCATATTAATTAATCTTTACCACAAATCTATAAAGTAGAAACAATAATGACTCTCATTTTGAAGATGAAGAAATAGCCACTGAGAGTTTAAGTGGTTTGCCCAAAGTAATTTAACAAGTAAATGACAGGGACTGACTCCAGAGCCCACACTTATAATTTAGTCACCATGCTAAATGGCCTTACAGTTTTCAGTGTCAGACTCACCAACCACAGGAACTGAATGAGTGAATATATTTAAGGTACCCAAAACAGTACCAACAGTGCCCGGCACAGAGTAAGTGCTCAGCAAATGCACTTCCATTCTTAGTCACATCACAAAGTCAATGAAAAAATGGGTTCTTAGTCAGGCAGCCAGCTCTGCCACCAGATGTGGGATCTTCACAAGTTACATAATCTCTTTTTCCTTCAATTATCTGATTTGTGGACTGGAAATAAGAGGGCAGTTATTTCCTAGGGTCATTGTGAGTAGCAAATGAGTTAACAGTTGTCCATCACTTAGGACAGAGCCTGGAATTTACTAGATGCTTCATTTGCTACACTGCATATAAGTATACATGCATGTGTATACAATGGGCTGGACATAAACATTGTGTCCATACAGTCCTGATTTTAAGTCCTAGTTCTTTCTTCCTGTCTGGGTCACATTGGATAAATGGCCTGCTCTGCCTAAGACTCGGTATTCTTACTCGTAAAACAGAACCAAAATATCTAACTACAGAGCTGTTTGAGAATAAGATGAGACAAGGTATACATGAAAACACAGAATTAAGCACATATTAGTTGCTTAATAAATGTTATTTATTCTCTTTTCCCTAGCAGGGCTCTCCTCATGGTCTCAAAGGCATAAGCTCATTTCTGCCTTCAAAGTTTTGCTACTGTCTCTCCTATAATCAAAGCTCTCTTGTTTCCTGTTTCCCTCATTGTATTCTCTTCCATAACCTTGGGAACACTGCTAATTCTAACTTTCTATAATACTCTGGGGACCTTGGAGATGTTCGATTACAGTAACTTTGAATTTCTAAAGTGCCAAAAGGGACTGCAGGTCAATTGGCATTTTACTTGACCTTTCCTGCTGAAAGGAACACAGTATAGTGTATGCATCCCTCACAGACAGACGTGAGCCCTGTTTGCTCTGCGTGCTCTGAACATTTGAATTCTGATTGCAGTTGTCAGTGGGATCCATGTGGGGATCCATCTAGTGCCAGTCCCTCCCTTGTGCTACCTGTAGGAATGACTTTGCTTTGGGCATATAAAAACATGTAAAGGGATTAAGTAAAAAGAAATGCTATTGCTTTGATACCTGCCTCTGTTTGCCAGCATGCTGTATGCTCCTTGTTCAGAGACATGTCTTCTTATCTTCCAATCACATTTAGCAATTAGATTCCTATGTTATTGTCCCTGTTTAACCTGAGATGATTCACCAATTGAGATTTCTGGCTAAGACAGATGGTTTATGGGAGTACATTTCAAAAAACTGGCTGAGCATCAGAATATTCTGGAGTGCTTATTAAAGAGTCCAGGTGAATTAGATCCCAGACCTGCAGCCAGTCAGGGGCCTCTGCAGCCAGAATACAGAATAGGAGACCTGTGTTCAGATGCCAGCCCTGTACCTAAGTGTGACCTCAGACTGGTCACAGCACCCTCTGCTTTGTGGTTTCTTCATCTACACAGTGGACATAATTGTACCTGCCTTCCCACCTCCCTGCATCACTGTGAATGTGAAAGGAGATGTGGAGATAAAGCACAGGTCACAAATATGGGGCCCTTCCAGGCCCCTCGGCCATTTGTCTGATCCTCAGCCTGGCACCCATCTGCTGCATTTCAGAGCTGTTTATAGCACTGGGCAGAGAGGTAATAATCAGAATGTTCTAACAATCTACTCAAGCTAAACTTAGTGACTCCAGGTAATGCTGTATACAACTTTTCATTTGGTCACAGTAATACATTTGCAGGGGGAAATGACAGCTCCACCTGAATAACTGCAATTCCTCTTTTTCAGATCTTGATTACCATAGAGTTTATATCCTCAGGAAGTCAGCCCCCAAAAGACAGGGGTTTCAAATGCAACACAGACATTTTCTTAGCTAAGCTTTCTGGCTCAATGTCTCTTTCCTTTCTTCCTTCCAGTCTTTATTTCTTGACTGGTTCTTTTACTCTTCTTTTTAACATAGTGGCCCTTTGTTAGCTGAGGTTTTCATGTAAAGCTTCTGGAAATCTTTTTTGAAACTAAGTTGGAATAAAAGAATATGTAACAACCCATGTCCACAAACTCAACTATCTGGAGTGAAACAATCTTAATTAACATGGAACATAAAGCAGTGTTTTCTGGATTTACCCAAATCACTCTGTGGATGCTCCAACTCTCATCCTTACATTAGTTTATCCCTCAAAGTCTGGTAATCTTTAGTGATTATGCTACAGATATGGAATACCTTGGCCCTGCTGTTATGCATGGCACCTGCTGGTGTTTACTGGGCTGAAGTCTCCATTGCTGCTGTCCCCAAAAGTGGCCTTGTGAGGTCTGGTCTCCATGCTGGTGCCACCACTGTTTATGCCAAAGCTGTGCCTGCCCAGGGTCAAGGACATGACATCTGCCTGGCCCCAGGCTGCTGCTGTTGCTGCTGCTTTCTGTAACCTAGGAGCATTTGAGTGAGGAGCTATTTAGTTTATATTTTCCCTTTTGTTCCAACACCCTCAACTTAGGACTCAGCACTCAGCACAAGTCCTTGGGTTCTAGGCTGGAAGACATCTGAGTGACTGGCACTCTGCTGTTTCCAAAATCCCATCAGGATGGCCCCCAAACCCCAGCCCAATCCTGGGCCATCCCAATTGAACCTAGTAGGTGTCCTCCACTTCTTCTCCCTGTGGAGTGAGTCCTTCCTCAGAGGCTCCTGTCCCTCAAGTAGGCCCACCCCCAAATCATCCAGGCATTCCCAGACTTAAGTCTAAATCCTAATGGGGAGGGGTACTACCCACTTTGAGCTCAGACCTCATATACAATGTAATAAATGAATAATTGAGAAACAACAGATAAAAGGGGCAGAAGGATAAGAAAAATGGAAGGAAAGAAAGTAAGTAAAAAACAAAAACAGAAGATTTTGGAAAGCAGATTTTAATTCAAGTTTTGAACTCTCTCTCTCTCATTCAGTCTGGTGGGTGGAGAGGGCAGAGGAAGAGGTTGCAGGAGATCCTACATTTCAGTACAATATCAACAGCTAGGAGTAGAAAAACATGTGTAAATTAGAGGGCTAAATAGCTCTCTAAGGCTGTGTAAGGCCCTTTGTTCACTGCTGGTCCTCAGGAATTTGGGAACCCCTGGGGAAGGCAGGCAAACCAGAGCAAGCTTTGATCTCTTGTTAATTTATTGCTCTGGTGAGAGTGCCTTGATACTTGGGATTTCCCCAGGACATCAAAGTACAATGATTTATTTTAGGTTAATTTCATATGTGCTACTTGGAAGCTGTATAACTTCCTGGAATAACGATTCCAGAAATTCAAGCAATGAATTTGAGATGCCAGAGCCCCTTAACGCTGGTTGAAAACCACTGTTCTATGGCGTGGGCAAGTGAAAATCAATGGCTTTTACAATATCTAGTTAAAACAGAGAGTTTAAGGAAGATCTTTGGTATCTGATTCCAGGATCAAATTATAGAAAATTAGGAGTAGTTTTTATATGGCCAAGGTTGGGGAAGAGGGTGCTTGGGTAGAAGAGGGAGAGGCTTAAAGGGGAGAAGTCCATCTGGGCAGAGTGGGGGTTGGCATCTGCCATTCTGCTTCCACCAAGCAATTCCCAAGTGTCAACTCTCAGTTCCTAAGGAAGGTTTGATGGATGTGGGTTGACACCTGATGCTGACAAATCCACAGCACTTCTCCCCTCTGT
Organism: Phyllostomus hastatus; assembly: GCF_019186645.2. NCBI lineage: Eukaryota > Metazoa > Chordata > Mammalia > Chiroptera > Phyllostomidae > Phyllostomus > Phyllostomus hastatus. Next base: position 48,388,772 of record NW_025334041.1, read on the forward strand.
CTTTGGACTCTGAGCATATTACTCTTTCCCACTGGTGTGTTCTGAATGTCTGTGTCCCCCCAAAATTCACATGGTGAAATCCTCCCCACCTGGGGGATGGCATAGGAGGTGGAGCCTTTGGGATATGCTTTGGTCCTGAGGGTGGATCCCTCATGAATGGAACAGTACCCTTATAAAAGAGGCTCCAGAGATCCCAAGGTCCTTCCAGCATGAGAGGACACAGTGAGAAGGTGCTGGCTATGAGCTAGGAAGAGTGTCCTCACCAGAACTGATAGGGGACTCAAAGACTTGGAAAATTTTAGCTTAAGGTAAAAAGTAAGTCTAGCAAGTAATGTATATGTTAAAGCTTTTGTTTCAGAAACTACAGATAAGGCCCATCCTGGTTTCTGGGCAAACAGCCGACCTCCTGGGGCACTGCTAGAGATTATCGCCTGGGGACAACTACAGGCATCCAGGCCTTTGTGTTCCAGGGAGAGACAGATGACCACCCTCCCCTAGAAGCAGCTAACTGCCCAGGACAGGAATATTATAGCTTCTGAATCTCAAAGCCCACACCAGTACCTTGTTTATTTCTGCCACCCTTATAAAAGATCTGGCCTGGGAAAAAAAGGGAAGATGGTCTGTTTGGATATGAACCCACCATCTTCTTAGCTCGCTGGCCATAAAACACTCATAAAGATTCATTCGCTGTCATAGCTTACTGGGTTAGATAGTGACAGGCAGCCCAAACACCAGTGTCTTTTCTGGTTACAGAACAAGACTATGCTGGGGCCTTGATCTTGGATTTCCTGCTTTCAAAACTGTGAGAAATAAATGTCTATTGTTTATCAGCCACCTGGTCTGCAGTATTTCATTGCAGTGGCCCAAACACACTCAGATGACTGTTTTCTTTCTTTTCCTTCTGACTCAAACTTCGGGTCCGACTGAAAAGCTAGTTGACGTGTGTCCACCTGCCTGCGGTGAGTGTGGAATGCTGTGGATGGTTTGTCAACATGCGAGAAAAACATACACAGAGACAACCAAGTCCTGTGGGGAAGTAGGAACGAAATGGCCACTCTCTCTGGTGGGGAGAGTGCCTTGTTCCCCCTCCGGAGAGGCTTTTTATTGGTTTTGTTGCATAAGAATTCAGGTAAAGCTCATTACTCATTGCTAGGAAGTATGGATCAAACAATAGGTAACAAGGAAGTCTGAGAGCCTATTTTGAGTCAGGGTCAAAGAGCTGTAAAAAACTTTAAGGAACAAACTTACTTCTTCCTTGGATCCTTATCATTCAATTGAGAGCATTCTAAACAAAGCAGGTTTCACAGGATTTTACATATTCTTTCTTAGGATCACCCAGGGAACCCGCCCTTTTCAGCACAGAGCTGCACCACCCTGTCATTGTTTCAGGCTTAGGTGGAGCAAGGGAACTAAGGCAACCAAGAGATAAGGAGATTTTCTCCCAGATGTTGAGGACTCAGGCTATGTCAAAGCCGAGGGGTGAGGGTCCATCACCCCCTTTTGCTATAGCCCCCAAAGTCCCTTCTTGGGGGCCTCTCACATGATCATGCCTGTCTTAGATCGTTCCCCCCTTGGGGAATCTTACCCATCATTGGCTAACCAACCAAGCATTGGGGGTCAGTTATGAATGAAGCAGCAGAAGCAGCACTCCTGCCAGGGAGATAAGCTTTTGTCTCCCTGCTGGCTTACGGTCTGAGGTCACTCCCTCAGCCTTAGCCTTGGTGGGGGTTACAGCTTCTGATACCAGGCAGGGCAGTTCCCAACAGCTAGTCTGGCACCTACTTTCCTGATGGATTAAGGCAGCCTAAGTTTCAGAACTACTAGGATCCCCTTGCTATATAGCACCTTTGTAAGAGTTAGTAGTAAGGGTCCCTATGACTGGCACAGCTGCACAGGTACATGGTTAAATGAATGGAGATGTTGCTTTGTATTAATTAGAAAAATATTCTGGATCACTCCTGGTCCTGTCAGGAAACAGATGACAACTGTGAACTAGATAATTGAGGAGAGTGTAAGGAGGGCACTATATATGAAAGTGTGGGAAGGTTTTAGGGAAAACCACAAGGAATGGCACACAGCAGTTTGGGGCTATCAACAGTGGGAAGTCATTGCCACCTAGCCCTGAGGGGGAAGGGGAAAGAACCCTGTACTCCAAACCCAACAGGAACTGTAGCTACAGGAGCTGGGAGCTATGACCCTCAGTAAAGGGAGAAAGAGACAATGGCCATGTGGGGGTAGGGGGGCCAAGAGAAAAAAATTATCTTCCCTTTGATCTCCTGTCAGCACCTCCCACTGGTGGAACCAGCCAGAAGTTGGGAGTGAGAGATATAGTCCATACAGGCCAGCCATCCAGGTCACAGAGTGTATGGTGGGGAACAGATCTGTACAGGCAAATGGGAAATATGTGTCAGGAGGTGTCCCTTCCTCCAGGCAGCTGTAGCCCTGGCACACCTAAGGACAGAGCTACAGACTGCATTTCAGCACCACTGACTCCCTTGGCCAGACGCCTTCCTGCAGGGCATGGCCTGCATAACCTTATGTGAGAGTTTTAAGAGCTTTGAGGACTATAGCCCTTGCCTGTGCAAAAACAGTACAAAAGGATCTGGTGTCCCAAAAGTAAATAGAGAAAAAACATTCCAAGCAGATGTCTCTTTCTACTATGTTTCTATTCTTCTAATTCGGGTCTAATTTCTCCATGAACCTTTCTCCTCTTCACCAAATGGCACCACCATGCACTTGGTCACTTGAGGCGGATCCTGGAATTCACTTCAACCATCTCCTCCCTGGTCTTCCACACCCAAACAAATGATCACCAGCATGTTGGTTTCCCTTTGGAAACCCGTCACCTCCTCTCTATCTCTACTATGATGGCACAGGTCATTATCATCTCTCCTTAGACTGACTGCTATAATCACTTCCAAATCCAGCTCCCTGCTACCATATGTATCAACTTCATCTTCCACTCTCTTATGCCGTGGCCAGAGGTATCCTTCTAAAGAGCACTGGTGGGATCACATCATCCCACTATTTAAAATCTTTCTGTGGCTTGCCTTTTCCCTTCAGGAAATGCAAAAACATTAATCTGACATAAAAGATTCCTTAGGATCTTGTCCCCACTGTGTCCTGCAGCTGCAGCCTCGCTTCTTACCATGTACAGGCATGTTCCTCCTACTCCCAAACAGTGACGCCCTTGCAATTCTTCCTATGCCCCATGCCCGCACTCACCTCCAGGCTTTTGTCCAGGCTCTTCTCTCTGCCTGACTTTCCCTGTCCTCTTCACAACATCCAACTGATAACAATTTCTCCATCGAGCCTTAGATGAACTATCTTTCTTTTTTTTTAAGAAAACTGCATTGGCCCTTCCTCTCTTCCCCATCAAGCTGATTTAGGTGCATTTCATTTGCACCCATTCTCTACACTCGTTAACACCTCTGGGAAGCTCTCTTTATAGCACTTATGACACTTGTTTTCACTGTTAATTTTCTTGTCACCTTCACCACTTCGCAGTCCCACTGCCCCACACAGTCCTGGCTCTGCCTATCAGATCTTGCAAGTGCTAATTCAAATGAAGTTGTAATAAAATGAAACCTTCCCAGATTGGTACTGCCTGACTTCAATTCACTTAACCCATTATCATATGTGACAATCAACTGTGTCAACAAGCTGTTCCTACTTCATTTATGACTGACTGCAATTTGCCTCATTCTGCTTTCTCTGTGGTTTATAAGCTTCTAAGACAGAAAGAACCCTGTCTTCTAGTTCTCAATGACTTTTCACCCAGATTCTCTTTGAGTATTTTGTCAGACACTGGAAAAAGTCATTAGGAAGACACAGGAAAAAGACACAGGAAATTAAGTACATTAGTGGGGTTACATTACAGAGGCAAAGAAACCTCCCAGCTCTCTTCTCTCAAGGGCAAGGCTTTAGTGAATGTTTCAAATAAGCCATTTTAAAAAATACCACTTCTGCCACCATTTACTTCATTTATATCTAACTGAATGTGGAAGGAACTTGGACAGAGTAAAATATACTTGTTAATCTTACATTGGTAGGAAGCCTGGATAAAGAGCCTGGGATCCCTCTATATTTGCTCCTTCATTTCCCTTACTTACTCACCCAACTCACATTTGTGTTTTGTTTAATTGTCTGCTAGGTGCTTTCCTGGGGGGTGGGGGTATAAGCTGGAAATTCAGTGTAATGGTCATAGTGGTGATGTTCCCATTGTGTTTGTAGTTTATAGAACTCTTCCACATAGAGTACTCCATTGAACTCTCACACACCCAATGCAGGCATTATCATTACTTCATCTGTTTTATAGGGGAAGGGATCATGGTTTACAGAGGGTTTACACCTCAACTGTAAGCCCTCTCATCCCACCTCTTACTCGAGCTAGTGCCCCATCATCCAGTTCTCTGCAGGGATTACCCAGCTTCATTCAGGTACAGCTGCACAGCATCTGGCCTTGGCTTGCTCTCCTGCTTCCTGCCCTGCAGTGTCTCTGGACACTCAGATGGAGGATCTGCTACCTGTGGTGGAAACTCAAGTATTATTGAGCTTAGAATAGAGGCGTGTCTGTGCTCATGCAGGCTCCCTCAATCAGTGGGAAGTTGGCCAACAGATAAATGCTCCCCTTAGTCATCTGAGACCCATTTCATAGAGCTCCTCTCAAAGTCCAGCTGTAGTGATGTCCAATTCAATAATGCATTCTTTTGTTGGCTCTTCGTCATTCCCCATTTCACTTTCTATCCTTCATTTCTATCGTTTGGGGTCTTTCCCATACAAAGTATCTGTACAAAAGCCTTTATACCTGCAGCTCTGCTTCCAGGGAACCAGACTAAGATCATGAGATTCTATGACTCATCATGTATCCAGAGTATATGTGAAAGACTGGAATTTAGAGTCAGGTGTTCTGATTCCAAATTTCATGTGCTTAACCCTCTATCCTCCTTCCAATGAGAGGGCTAATAGTCTGAGTGCTGAGAGGCTTGGATATAGAAGCAACTAACTAAAAGAAAGGTGTCAAGTCAAAAGTAGAAGCAAATGATTTTGGAGCACGGAGAAAAATGACCAACTGAATGTGGGCTGGTGAGGAAATGCTTCACAGGGGAGATAATCTCTCCTAACAAAACTCTCTATAGTCAGCCCATTGTGGTATTTTTTTCTCCTAATATAGTAATTTTCTTCTTAGAACTGATCACAATGTATAAATAAATATATGTTTCTATTTGTTCATTGCCTCTCTCTCCTAAGAGACAGATGTCTGTTTTGATCACCACAATATTCCCAGCACCTAGAACAAAACCTGGGACATAATTGGTGATCACTATATTGGCAAATCCAAAAATCAATCATATTGGGGAACAAATTAATAAATTTAATAATAATTAATAAATTATTCAAATGAATGAATAACTGGATGAATAAGTGAATAGTATTATAGGCAAAGTTAACAGCATAAACAAAGGCATTTAAGAGTATAAGAAAAAAGGACCTATTCAGAGAATGTCTGTGGTTGGTTATAAAGGATGCATTTATTTGGAAAAAGAGGAAGCCTAGAGTGGCTGGGGAAATATTTCTCATGGTAATATTGAGGATGTGTAAGTATTCTGGCCACCTTCTTTGTATTGGAAAATAATAATGCCTCTACCTGATAACTGGACATGTAACTTGGGTTCTCAAGTGTCTGCTATTGTCTGCAGTAAGTGCTTTTTTCTCTGCTGGGCAGTTGGGATAGGCATTGGCAGGGCCTGACCTTGTTTGCAGGTGTGGGCCATTACATTCCAGATATGTCTTGGATTATCTGCTGCCATTGTCACCTGTTGTGTTTTGTGCAGTTGGTATTGGCAGGTCCAGTCCTAAGTCTCACACACTGACTATACTTCTAGTTCTGACTAGCTCAGAGTATCTGTTTAGGAGTCTTAGTGCCCTTTATTCTCTGCCCTGTTTTTCTTATCTGAACTCTTATAGCATTTAACACCATCTTTCAGATCCTTAATAATAATATGAGGTGTATATGATACCTTTTTATTCATTTATTCAAACACATATTAATGGCACACTGTGAGACAGAGAACAAGTCAGGCTGATTTGTTATTATGAGCACTCTGCACTGCTCAAATGCCCCATCCACCATCTGATACTGCAGAGTTTTAATGACATTCTCTGCCATGGTTTGCTGTGGTGGGCTCGCCAAGCTTCAGTTCCTTTCCTGTGCATTGTGTGTGCTTAAGAAACTTGCTACAAAAAGATTACACAATGGAACAACTGTTCCTTCTGGTCCAGCCCTCATCACAACTGAAAAAAAGAATCAAAATACTCTAGCTATTCAGCAACCCTCAGACAGTGTCTCTTCTCATTTGCAAAAGCCCAGTTAGAAGTGGATAGCCACCTGTTTCTTCCTGGCTCCTTGAGAGCTAAATTTATACCTGTCAGTGTACTGATATTTTAGGAACAAATAAAATTCACCTTTAACACTGTTTATTTTTAGTTTCTCTCCATTTATATTTAGAAGAGAAGCTCTGAAAGACCTCCAGGAGCACCATTCCTGCAATTTTTGCTGGAGCATGAGGAGGCCACGAGGAAGTAAAATAAGTCATGCATGTAACTTTCCATTTATTTCCTGGAACCAGTGACACTGCACAGACACGTGTACCAGAAGAAATGAGGAGAGATTGGGAGTCAGGGCTCACCTTCATTTGCTCAGACCTGGCCATTCACCAAGCCTCCTGGCTGGCACATGTCCACTGCTTTACTTGGCGGGCTCCTAAGAGAAAAGGCAAGTCAAAGTCATGAAGACCAAGAGAGGTGCTTCCTAAAAACTGAAGCAAAATTATTCCTAACCTGCAACTTGCCATATTTTTACTTCTTTCTTTTCAGTTTCTACAAAACATATTCCAGGGCATTTAAAAAAATTTATAATATAAGTATTAGACTCATGTAATATAAAATTCAAAAGGAAGACTTTGTAACATGTCAGACAAAGGGTTACTATTTTTAATATTAAAACACCTCTTAGACACCGAGGGACAAAGTTCCAAAAACTTGATTGATAAGCGAGCAGAAGACATGAACAAACAATGATAGAAATGTTTGTTCTATCATTGGACACACTGGAGAAATTCAAGGTGTTCTTCCTAAATGTCAGTGGATTATAATACACAAAATAAAATAAATATCCATGAGTCTATACTGACATAAATAACTAAGAAAATAAGTAATTAAAGTGGGGAAGGGAAATCTGTTCTGCACAACCGAAATCCTGTTTATAAGTATAGGAGAAAAAAATGTGTAGAGGAATAATAATAATAGAAATTACTAATTGGTAAACATCATTAAGTGTTGTAGACAAAAATCCCCAATAGATGCTGAATATATTAGGGTAAATAAGTTGAGAAAAAAATTTCCATAGCATCAAAGTATATCCCCACAAAATGTGGGTAAAGAATAACTTTTTAGGGGAGAAAGCTGGCTTAACAATGTGTCAAAGTTAAGGTCACCAGTAATGAGACATTGACATCACATGTCTCCTGATATGATGAACTGAGAAGAGCACAATACTGCTTCTGTCCTATTCTTGCCAAAAATACATACATTAGCTGAATTTTATCAGGAGGAAGCACTAGACAAACTAAAATTCTGTACACTTTATGCAATGATTTGATAGTATCAGGCAAGGTCATGAAAGACAAAGAAAAATTGAGGAGCTATTCCAGGCTGGAGGCAACATGAAAACTTGACCATGCAACAGAAAAAGGACATCAGTAGGACAATTGGAGAAATCTGAAGAAGGCCTGTAAACAATTACTAGTATTATATTAAGCTTAATTTTCTAAGCAGGAACAACTGTAACAGCATAAATAATAAAAAATAAAACTAATCAAATCTAATAAAACAAAATGGTTAAAAAAGATTACTTTTTCTATTTGGTGGCTTCATAAGGCATTGACATGTGTAAAGTAAGATACAAGAGTTCCTTGATATTTTTTTGCAACTTTTTTTCTGTCTGAACATTTTTCAAAATGAAAAATTAAAAAGTAAAAGTAAATAAATAACATTTTAAAAGGAAGAAAAGGGCAATGTTTCCATTAACCTAATAATGTTTCCATTATTAGTTTGATAGGATTTAGGAAGTTATGAAGCATTAGCCCAGACCAGTCATTCATATGGAAAAGAAGCTTGGGTGGGGGGGAGTACTGGAGATCTCCAAGGTGGATCAAACAATGTTAGCCAGGTTGATGTAGTCTCAGATATGGCGCCAGCTTGCTGGATCAGTTTCGATGGATGCAGTTTCTTTAATTCTGTAATTATCAGACTTCCATTCAATTCAATTTCTGTTGGTTCTGAGTGATGGTTGTTTTATATTTTAGTTGTAATTTTGATGTGGTTGTGTGAAGAGGTGAGCTGTGTCTGCCTATGCTTCCATCTTTACTGGAAGTCAAGATTTTAATTTTTATTGATATGGCCAAATTGACTTCAAGTTTATTCACTATTTATATTTTTACCATTAGCATATTAAAGTCTATTTTTCATGCTTTTATCAACACAGGGTATAAAATTATCTTTCTCCATGTGATGAGTATAAAACCTACCTCATTGTGGTTTTAGTATGCATTTTTCTTATTGTGACTCAAGTTAAGGCTGATTTCAAATATGTAAATTCCACTTGTGCTTTTTTTCTATGAACTAAGTATTTTTTCCTTTGCTTATTGGAAAGAGGTTACTCATTTGTGTTCCTTTGCATTATTTCCAAATTTAATACAACCTTGCAATGTGGGTGTTATCCCCACTTAGCAAATAAAGCACCAGAGACTCCAGGGTCAAGACATTTTCCCAAAATTATAATCCTATTTGTATACCTGTATAGCTGAGAATCCCAGTGTGCCTAAATTCAATCTGAGTTCTTTCTACAGCCTTGTTTCCCAGATTAAACCAAGTAAAGGATGGAGGACCTCTTTCTCAAATGTTACCTGATGAGTAGTGAATTCACTATAGTTACAGGTGGACCTTGTCCCCCAGATATTAAATTACCTCCCTTCTTACTGGTAGAATGACCTCTGGACTTTTACCTACTCAGTGGTTCTAGCTTCCCTACTGTATTTCCATTTTTTTCTCTCAAAATGTGATTAATTTCATTACTGGTTCTCCAATTCTATACACTATATGTAAAAAAAAAAGATAAGGGAAAAATTTAGAAGGAAGACTTGGACATATTCAGATAATGTCTGGAAATCTGAAAATTATCGATTATGTTAGAGAACATGGCCAAATTAGTTTGCAAGCCTTTGATTAATGTTTTCCAGGTATGGTTGGTAAATATTACAGAATCAAGAGTCTTTGAGGGTCTTGTGAATAATGCAGCCCCAGGCTCTATCACATGCCTGTGGAATCCTCATCTTTGAATACAAAATATCTGCAATTTCTGAAGCCTCCCAGGTGATTCTTATATACCCTAAAGTCAATGAACCACTGCACCTGTCCTCTAAACTGTGACCCACAGATTAGCAGCAATGGCAACATCTGGGTGCTTAGAAATGCAGAACCTCAGATTACCTCCTAAATATAGCGGATCTTAATCTGCATTTTAATATGATGCTCACATGATTTATATACATGTCAAAGTTTACTAATTCAGTGATCTAGAATGAATTAGTAAAGGGTATGAGGCATAGGCTTCTCCTTAGTTGAGGTAAAATGGATATACAATAATCTGTACGTATTTAAACTGTACAACTGGATAAATCTTGACATATGTTGTTAGCCATGAAGCCACAACCACAATTAAGACAGTGATCATATCTATCATCCCCTAAGTTTGTTACTTCATAGTCCCTGTCTGCTATCCCTTTCCCAAATATCTCCATCCCCAGGGAACCTCTTATCAACTTTCTGTCTTACAGATTAATTTACATTTTCTAGAATTTTATATAAATGGACTCATATAGTATGTATTTTATCTAGCTTCTTTACTCAGCACAATAATTTAGAGATTCATACATATTGTATTACACATATTAATAATTCATTCTTTTTTACACTGAATAGTATTTCATTGTTTGGATATATCAAATTTGTTTACCTGTTCATCTACATTTTGGGTTGTTTTTTAGTTTTTGGCTGCTATAAGTTCTATAAATGTGTGTATAAGTCTCTGTAGAAACACATGATTACATTTCTCTTGGGTAAATACTGGGAGCAGAATGATTAGGTCATATGGTAGGTGTATGTTTACTCTAAATGCCCAATTATCTGAGTAACCTTGGAAATGATTGGCATAAGTAAAACTAAAGGCAAAAGAAATTACAAATAAGCCCTGCATTCCAATTAATAATGTTGTTTCTTTATGTTAATAATTCTAACACTGTTATACATGTACAGGCAAACTTGTCTTACTGTGCTTCACTTTATTACACTGCATAGATAATACAGTTTTATAAATTCAAGGCAAGACCCTCATTGCAAAAAGATTACTCGCTGTATTGCAATACTTGTTTTACTGTGGTGTCTGGAACCAAACACACAGTACCTCCAAGGTATGCCTGTATTCTGGAATTGAACAATTAAGTAAATGGATGGGGAATGGGAGGAGCCAGCTTTTCACTGTTGAAGTGGGAATTTACAGATAAGCAAGGAAAGGAAGGTACAATGATCCTTGTGGTAATGGATTAAATTTGGAAACATCAGTATGAACTTATGTTTAGCTTAACATAGATACAGATGGTTACAAACAGAAGTATTTGTTGATATGCATATACACATATATTTCCTCATTCTATCAGCTTATAAGGCCTAGAACAATGAACATTTCTAGAGCCCAATTTTTGGTTTCTAATACCATTCTCTAAGAAAATGAATCAGGGCTCCTTGGAAAAGTGGTTTACATTAGGACTGGGTGGAAAATACAAAAATGAACCCGGAGTATCTTATAGTCCCAGAAACTAAGGAAATGCTAAGAAACAAACAAACAACTCACTACAATGATGGGGATATATAAAAGGGACACAGGAACCAACTGAAAAAGTTTCCAATGGTCAAAGGTGGAATAATCTGAGCAACAATGTAAAGTAGTATGGAATTATAACCCAAAGAATAAAATAAATATTCATGCATCCACACTAATATAAATAAATGATTAACTGAATAAATAAACGGGGAGAAGAGATAAATCTTCCATGTAAAAACATTCTAAATAATTTATGTAAATACTCTACCCTGAAGGAGATTATTCATAATTCTTTACTCCTTACATGTGGGCCATGCATAGTGACTTCCTTCCAAATGCTAAAGTATGGGAAAAGTGAAAAAAAAAAAGAGTAACTTTACAGTGGATAAACTTGACAAGCATTTCCTCAGGTGATCGAAGTCAACATCAACCATCATGGGTCATACTGATAGTGTACACCCTTGATTATCATGTTATAGGAATTTATTTCTGATATTCTTCCCCAAAACACATATCCCTAGTATAATTATGAGAACATATTAGTTAAATCTCAATTTATAGACACTCTAAAAAATGCAAAGTAGGGAAAGTAGGTTTATAGCTGTGAGCACAAGAAACATAGTTTGTTCTTATATTGTCACTTATTAATTATTGCATTATTTTTGATATAAACAACTATAAATCTACTTTTGCCTCACTCTGTATTTGACCAGTACTCTTCAAAACTGTCAATTCACTTAAAAAAGAAAAAGTCTGAGGAACTGTCACACCCCAGAGCAGCCTAAGAAGACATGTTGACTAAATGTAATGTGATATCCTAGATAGGATTCTGGAACAGAATAAAGACATTGGGTAAAAGCTAAGGAAGTTCGAAGAAAGTATGGGCTTTAACAATAATGCATGTTGGTCCATTCCTTGTAATAAATGTACTAGTCTAATGTATAGTGTTAATAATAGGAGAAACTAAGTAGAAGGTATATGAAAACTCTCTAACTCATTTTCCCAACTTTTCTGTATATCTAAAACTGTTTTAAAAATAAGGTTTATTACAATAAAAGGAATAGAGGGAAAACCTATAGTTTGAAAGAGGCATAAAAGACAACCAAATCAGAATGTGTAGACTTTGTTTGGATCCTATTAAAAATTTCTGTTTTTAAACACACATAAACAAACAAAATATAACAAAAAACCCATTTATAAGATGATTAGAAATTTGACAATGGGGGTAAAAAGGGGAAGGATCTTCAAGGAACATGTATGAAGGACTCATGGACAAAGGCAATGGGGGAGAGGAATGGATGTGGGAGGTGGGGGTGGGTAGAGCAGGGAAGAGAGTAATGGAGGAAAAATGTGGACAACTGTAATTGAACAAAAATTAAAAAAGAAATTTAAATACTAATATTTAATGATGTCAGTGAATTTATTGTTACATTTTAGGCATAATAATAGAATTGTAGATTTTTAAAAATAAATCTTTATATTTTATAGATACCTACTGAAACATATACAGAGGAAATGATATGATGCTTCAAAATAACCTAAGGTAAGGGGTAGGTGGGGGTATAGTTGAAACAAAGTTGGTCATAAATTGATAGTTTTGAAGCTGAGTGTTGGTTACATGGAGAAGGTCAAACTACTCTATCTACTTTTGTAAATGTTTGAAAATGTCTACTGCAGAGAGAGAGAGAGAGAGAGAAAGAGAGAGAGAGAGAGAGAGAGAGAGAGAGAGAGAGAGATTTTTCAGTAACTAGAATCCAAAAGAAATGCACAGTACCCTCTAAGGATATCAAACTTCTGTATCCCTACTTGATCTATTGTAAGCTTTTCTGTTTCTAGACTCTATTCCCCAAGGTTGCAGTTTTGTATCCTTGATATCCATTATTGCTTTCAATTTCCTTATTTACATAAGAAAGATCGTGGATGTCCAGGCACCAGTTTGCCAGAGGAAACAGGGAAGTATTTGACAGCACACAAGGAAAAATCTGGGAGCTTTCATATAAATTCCAGTGCCTTCAACAACAGATATTTTAGTAATCAAAGCTCACCCTAGAGTTTCCAATGGTGGTGTGGCTTTGCAGCTCCATAGAATGAAATTCATAAAGAGTACCATTGCCAATGGTAAGATTAATCCATCTCCAAACTCTCTCGCCAGAACAAAGAGACATATACATTTACTAAATGAATGGAAGAGAAGGAAAGAGAAAATCAGAGGGGTAAAAAGAGGGAATGAGGGGGATAGAATACTTTTTACATATTCTCCTTGCAGATCAGATCAGAATCAAATGAATATCCACAAATGATCACTAAATGATCACCTCCAACCAGTTTGAAGGGATTCTGAAAGTTGTATTTAAATGCAATGCTCATGGACTCTTTGAGGTCTTGAGAGTATTAGAAATATAATTTCTTAATTTTAAAAAACTGAAACAGTTTACATACAAAAAAATTCAACTATCTGGCATATAGTTCTGAGTTTTGCCAAATCCAGTAATATAACCATTACCACCATCAAGATAGTATAGTTTTATCACCTCCTCAAATTCCTCTCTGCCCCTTCCTGCCCACTAGCCCCTGGAAGCCACTTATCTGTTTTTGGTTATGCTTTTATCAGAATGACATTAAGAAGTAGATTTTGAGTCTGGCTTTATTCACTTAACCATAGTGCCTTTGAAATTCAGTCATGTTGTATGTATCAGGAGTAATTCATTCTTTTTTATTGTGGCATAGTGTTCCACAACACCAGTTGCAGCTCATCTGGGTCATTTCCAGTTTTTGATGAATACACATAAAATTGCTATCTACATTCATAGCCAGATTTTTGTTTGAACATAAGTTTTTATTTTTCTTGGATAGGTATCAAGGAGTGAATTTGCTGGGTCTCATGATAAATATATATTTAAAATTGTAAGAAACTGCCAATCTGTTTTCTAAAGTAGTTGTACCATTGTGCTTCCTAACAGCAACTTATGAGCATTCCAATTGCATTCCTCCCATTCTAACAGGTGTATTGTTATATCTTGTAGTTTAAATCTGTGGCTTCCTGATGACTGGTGGTGTTGAATATCTCCATGTATTTATTTGCAATATATATACATCTCCTTTGGTGAAGTGTCTGTTCAAGTCTTTTGCCCAATTTTTAATCAGATTGTTTTCTTTCTGAGAGTTCTTTATGTATTCTGGACTTTTACCAGATGTATGTTTTGCAGATATTTTTCACTCTAATTATAACTTATCTTTTCATGTTTTTAACAGTGGCTGGATGATTAATTTTATGTGGCAACTTGACTGGCCAAGGGGTGCTTAAATTAAACATTATTTCTGGGTGTGTCTGTGAGGGCGTATCCAGAAGAGACTAGCATTTGAGTTGGTGGACTCAGTAAGATAGATAGCCCTCTCTGATGCTGATGGCATCATCCAGTCCATTGAGGATTTGAATGGGAGAAAAGGCAAAGGAAGGAGGAATTCTCCCTTTTCTTCCTGCTTGATTGCTTGAGCTGAGATGTAGATCTTTTCCTGCCATGGTGCTCTTGGTTACTGGGCCTTCAGACCTGGACTGAAGCATTTTCAGCTCCTTTGGTTTCCTGGCCTTTGGACTCAGTATTGAATTACACCACCAGCTATCCTGGATCTCCAGTTTGCAGACAGCAGATTGTGGGACTTAGCCTCTATAATTGTGTGAGCCAATTTCTCATACAAAAAAACCCCACCAAAAATCTCTTTTCTCTCTCTGTATCATACACTAATACAATTGCTTTCAAATAGAATATTTCAATTTTGATGAAGTTGAATTTAGCAATTTTAAAAAAAGATTTTATTCATTTATTTTTAGAAAGAGGGGAAGGGGAAGAAAGGGAGAAAGAAAGGGAGAAAAACATCAATGTGTGGCTGCCTTTCTTGCATCCCCTACTGGGGACCTGGCCAAAAACCCAGGCATATGCCCTGACTGGGAATCTAACAGGTGACCCTTTGGTTCACAGGCCGGCACTCACCGGCTAGGGTCTGAATTTATCAATTTTTAAGCTTCATTGTTTATGCTTTTTGGGTCCTCATCAACATTTTTGTCTAACAAAATCATAAATATATTCTTCTATTTTCTCTTCTAGAAGTTGCAGAGTTTTAGGTTACATTTAAGATTATGACTTGATTTAGAATAAGAACAGAGTGTCATTTAATTTATTTATTTACATGTGAATGTCCAATTGCTCCAGAACAATTTGTTGAAATATTTTTCCTTCTCTATTGAATCATCTTATTGCATTGGTCACCATTAATTGACTATATATGTGAAAGTCTATTTCTGGACTATTTTGCTCCATTGAACTCTAGGTCTGTCCTTAGATTAGGGCCACACTGTCTTCATTACTGTAGCTTTTTTAAAAAAAAGGTTTTATTTATTTTTTTTTTGAGAGGGGGGAAGGGAGGGAGAAAGAGAGAGAGAGAAGCACTGATGTTCCAAAGAAATATGAATTGGTTGACTCTCACATGCTCCCAGCCAGGAACCTGGCCTGCAACCCAGGCTTGTTCTGTGACTGGAAATACAACTGGTGACCTTCCCGTTTGCAGCATGATACTCAAACCCCAGTGACACCAGTCAGGCTTTATAGCAAATCTTGAAATCATACAGTGTGAGCCCTCCAACTTAGTACTTCATTTTCAAAATCATTTGGCTACTTTAGGTCTGTTGGCCTTCCATATGTATTGTGGAACCAGTTTGTCAAGGTCTACAGAAAAGCCTTCTGGGTTTGATTGGCGTGTAATCTGTAAATCAATTTGGGAAAAATTAACATTATAACAGTATTGAGTCTTCTTATCCATGAACACACGGTACGTCTCCATTTATTTAATTCTTTTTTTCCCATGAAGGTTTATAATTACTAACATATAGGACTTGCATATATTTTGTTGAATTTATCACTAAGCACTTTATGTTTTGATGATATTACAGATGATTCTGTGATTTTTAAATTTAATTTTTAATTATTCATTGCTCATATTTGGATATACAATTGATTTTTGTATATTACTCTTGCATTCTGAGAAATTATTACAGGATAAGTAGGGGTTAGTTACATTGAGTGGGGTGAGTCTGAAAAAGAGAGAACATCTGATGTGAAGGTACTGAGGATATTACAAGGTGCAGCCAAGGGGGGAGGCCGCTGGCCTGAACAGAGATTTGTAATGGGGTCCAGAACTTGGTGTCCAGGAAATATTAGGGAAAAAATATATATATGATGTCCTTACCCCCACAAGTCTGAGCTGGGGGATAGGATGGATGGAGAAAGACCATTGAGAGTTGTTTTGCATAGCAACAGTTTTGCAGATAACCTCTAGAATGGTAATTTAACATATCTATAACCTTTAACTGGTTTCATAGATATGTTAAATAGCTGTGGCCTTGCTTTGAGCTAGGGGGATGGGAGTGATTTCAACCCATGACGTAACTGGGAGGCAACTCCTCCGGTTACAGAGCCTGCATAAGAGCTTGGAGATGATTGGCTCCACACCACAGGGCTACACCTGTCTGGACTTACTATGACAGCCCAGCAAAGCTGGAAAAATACAGAATTGCTGGCAGCTGTGCCCACTTACGGGGCGAGTCAGAAATGGTGCGGCAGAGGAAGACTGGCCCTGGGATTTAAACCCAGGTCTTTTTGGGACCACGCAGCTTAGGCAGAGAAGAACCACAGACTTCTATTTCTTTTTCTGAGATATGGTACCCTGGACTGGGCAGAGGGGAAGGAAGGACTGTGCGTTTGTGGGTATTCTAAAGGACTTTGGGATCTCAATGAAGACATTATGTTATTACTCTTAAGTCTGTATAACTCTTTGAATAAATAATCCCTTTCCTTTTCACCAGTCTCTGGCTTTGACAGATGTCTTTCCCTGGTGGTGGGCAAGGTACCTAGCCCACTGGGGTGGGGGAACCCTGGAGCACAAGGGTGGGTCCTTTTAGCAGTAGTACATCATTCCCATCACACCCTTCTGGGTCTGTTCTATAACAAGGTGAGAACAAGGTAAAGTAGATAGAATGGTAATTCTAAGCGTTATATCCTGATCCAAGTGTTGGGAGTTAACCAGAGGTGAGAGGGCATGAGCCTGCTGGCCATAAAATGATGGAAGGCATTTAATCCAGGCTAAAGAGTTAAGAGATTTGGACTTCTTTCCGTGGGGAAAGGGAAACTATTGAAATGTTTAAAGCATTGAGTTCCATATCAAATTGTAATTTAGAGAGAATACACTAATGGCTATGAAGAGAATGGAGTTACCTTAGGGGAGAAATGAGAGTATTGAGAAAATATTTGAGGCAGGAAGATGTTAATCTAATTCAGGACAAAGATGATAAGGCAGGGACTAAAGAGGATGAGGGCAGGGGTAGATTTCTAACACATTTGAGGTTGAGTTAGCTGGCTTTGGTACCCATGTACTCAGGTACTGGTCTCTCCACATTGCTCAAGAGGACCCTATCCACACATACATAATAATAGCAAGTCTTTGTAGGAAGTTCTTATAACCCTCTTTGTTATGTTGTTTGTAATTTACTTTTTTAAGTTTGACTTTATTTTTAAATTGAATTTATTGGGGTGACATTGGTTAATAAAACCATATAGGTTTCAAGTGTACAACTCTGTAACACATCATCTGCATACTGCATCATGTACTCACAACCCGAAGTAAATTCTCTTTCACTACCATTTATTCCCCCTTTACTCTTTTTCATATCCTTCTTCCCCACTTCCCTCTGGCAATCACCATAGACGTTCTCTATGTCTGTTTTATTCTTATTATTTTTTGCTTAATTCCTTCATCTTTTTCACCCAGTGCCCCACCCCCCTTGCCTCTGTCAGTCTGTTCTCAGTATCTGTCTGTTTTTATTTTGTTTGTTAGTTTATTTTGTTCCTTAGATTCCACATATAAATGAAATCATATCCTCTGACTTTCATATTTCACTTAGTATAATGGTCTCCAGTTCCATGCCTGCTGTTGCAAAAGGTATGATTTCCCTCTTTTTATGGCCCAGTAGTATTCCATTGAGTAAATGTACCACAGCTTTTTTATCCACTTATCTACTGATGGACACTTGTGCTGTTTCCAGATCTTGACTATTGTAAATAATGCTATAATGAACATGGGGGTGCGTATATTCTTTCCAATTAGTATTTTGGGTTTCTTCGGATATATTCCAAGAAGTGGGATCACTGGGTCAAAAGGCAGTTCTATTTTTAATTTTTTGAGGAAACTTCATAATGTTTCTCACAATTTCTGCATTTTTCTGCATTACCACCAATAGTGTACTAGGTTTTCTTTTTCTCCACATCCTCACCAACAGTTGTCATTTGTGGATTTATTGATGATAATGATTCTGACAGGTATGAAGTGATATCTCATTGTGGTTTTAATCTGCACTATTCTAATGATTAGTGATATTGAACATTTTTTAATATGTCAATTGGCCATCTGTATGTCCACTTTGGAAAAGCATCTGTTCAGGTCCTTGGACCATTTTTAAATTATATTGTTTATATTTTTGGTGTTTGTTTGAATTATTCATAAATTTGGGATTTTAGAAAAACACAGAGGGAGGGAGAGAGAGAAACATTGATTTGTTGTTCCACTTAATTATGCATTTATTGGTTTATTCTTGTAGGTGCTCTGACCAGGGATTGAACCTACACCTTGGTATATCAGGATGATGCTCTAACCAACTGAATTATCCAGCCAGGGCTAAATATTGAATATTAACACCTTATTGGATATGTCACTGGTGTCTTGCAACCGTTCAAGGCTGGGCAGGTGCACATGGGATTCAGGCAGATAGAAGAATATACCCAGAACCACTGGGATATCTGACATGCCTTTATTCCAGGATGGGGTGATCCACGTGCATGCCACAAGTCCCGAATTGTACCACAGGAAGTCCCAAATCCTTTATATACTAAATGCACACAAAGCCAGCAGGATGCCAAGATATTATATGACAGAGTGTGATTCTGCACATGTTGTCAGATACTCAAAGCTATAGAAATATTGCTAAGTCATAGTTTTCTAGGTAAGGGAGCCTGACTGACTCCATTTTCCCTACAATTAGAAAATATGTTCTCCCATTTGAGACAATGGGTTGTCTTTCCATTTTGTTGATGTTTTCCTTTACTGTGCAAAAGCTTTTTAGTTTGACGTAGTCTCATTTGTTTAGTTTTTCTTTTGTTTTCCTTGCCCTAGGAGCTATATCAGAGAAAATATTACTATGAGAATATCTGAGATTTTACTCCCTATGTTTTCTTCTAAGATTTTTATAGTTTTGTGACTTACATTAAAGTCTTTAATCCATATTGAGTTTATTCTTGTGTGTGGTATAAGGAATTAATCTAGTTTCTTTTTCTTTTTTTTTTTTTTTGTATATAGCTGTCCATTTTTCCTAACACCATTAATTGGATAGACTGTCTTTACCCCATTGTGTATTCTTGTTTTGTCAAAGACTTAATTGACCATAAGGCAAGGGTTTATGTCTGGGCTCTCTATTTTGTTCCACTGACGTATATGCCTGTTTTTATGCTGGTACCATGTTGTTTTAATTACTATTACATGATAGTAAAGTTTGATATCAGGAGGAATCATGATTCCTCCAAAATTGTTCTTCTTTGTCCAGATTGCAGAGGCTTTTTGGGTATTTGTGATTTCATATATTTTGGGAATATTTAATCTAGTTCTGTGAGATCTATTATTGGTGTATTAATAGGGATTTCACTGAATCCAAGATTACTTTGGGTAGTATTGACATTTTAATGATGTTAATTCTTCCTACTCATGAACATGATATATGCTTTCACCTATTTGTATCTTCCTCAATTTCTTTCTTCAGTGCCATAATTTTCCAAGTACAGGTCTCTTACATTGTTGGTTAAACTTATCCCTAGGTATTTTATTTTTACGCAATTGTAAATAGATTTTTTTTTTTAGTTTTTCTTTCTGGTAGCACATTATTGATGTATAAAATGATACGAACTTACGGACAATTATTTTGTATCCTGCTAGTTTACTGAATTTATTTTTCGGTGTGTTTTCAACAGTGTCCTTAAGGTTTTCTATATACAGTGTCATGTCATCTGCAAATAATGACAGTTTTACTTCTTCCTTTCTAATTTTGATACCTGTTCTTGCTTTTTCTTCTCTGATTGCTATAGCTAGAACTTTCAGTACTCTGTTGAATAGGAGTGGTAAAAGTGGACATCCCTGTCTTTTTCCTGACCTTAAAGGAAACATTCAGTTTTTGCCTGTTGGGTATGATGCTTGCTCTGGTTTGGTCATATATGGCCTTTATTCTGTTGAAGTATGTTTTGTTTATTTTCACTTTCTTGGGAGTTTTTATCATAAATGGGTGCTGGATTTCGTTAAATGCTTTTTTGCATCTATTCACATGATCATGTGGTTTCTAATCCTTCATTTTGTTTATGTGGTATATCACATTTATTAACATACAAATATTGTACCAATCTTTCATCCCAGTAATAAATGCCACTTGATCATGGAATATGATCTTTTTAATGTATTGCTGTATTTGGTTTGCTAATATTTTGTTGAGAATTTTAGTATCTATGTTCATGGAAGATATTGGGCTATAATTTTCTTTCCTCATAGTGTCTTTGTCTGGTTTTGGAATTAGAATAATGCTGGCCTTGTAAAATGGACTTGGGAGTCTTCCTCCTCTTGAATTTTTGGAACAGTTTGAGGATATGTGTCAGCTTTTTTTTTTTCAATATTTGGTAAAATTCACCTGTGAAGACATCTGCTCTAGGACTTTTGTTTGCTGGGAGTTTCTTGATTACTGCTTTGATTTTATTAGTTATAATCTGTCTTGTCAGATTTCCTGATTCTTCCTGATTCTATGTTTCTAGGAGTCTACCCATTTCACCCAGGTTCTCTAATTTGTTGGCATATCATTATTCATAATATTTTCTTACAATACTTCATATGTCTTTGGTGTCAGTTGTTACTTTTCTTCTTTCATTTCTGAATTTATTTGTACCCTCTCTACTTTTTTCTTCATGAGTCTATTCAAAGTTATATCAATCTCATTTATCTTTTCAAAGAACCATCCCTCTGTTTCTGTAATGTAGGAGCCCTATCATGGTAATGATATTCTGTAAAAAAAAAAAAAAAAACCATCCAGTGGACTAGCAGATGTGGACATGCCATATTACTCACATCACAGAAGAGTACACTGATGGCAGTGGGTCGGTTCAAGAGAGACCATACCTCCTTCAGTCTGAAGCTCATTATAAGGGACCCCAGACAAAGGAGGCATGTGTCCTACAACTGACTCTGAACTATATTACCTCATGTGTACATGCAGAAAGAAAAGGTCAAGAAGCAGTTACTGGACAAGAAACTACTCCCAAAAGGAGATAAGGAGTAAGTCATAATCCATTCCCAAAACAATACACATTCTTTCTGACCAGCAGACCTCTGCCCAGCCCTCACCACAGGTGATGGGAGAGCCATGTATTGACCCCACACTCCACCCCAACATTGCTATTCTACCTCATATCCTTTGTGTTAATTCTTCCAGTAAGGGGTCTATATGGTGAGTATGTTGGCACTTTGCATCCATATACCACAGATACAGTAAAGGGTACACCCTAAGACTAAAAGTACTATAAGGAAGCTAAAGAGGCCCAGGAAGAGGGAATACCACTAATAGTCTGTAGCAGTTACTACCATAATATTCTTGCACAGGGTTGCTGGCATCCACCCCATGAATTGCACAGTTTCATTTGCAGTCCTGTGTTTGCATTCAATACACATGGGTATGGGCTATCATACTTCTACCTGTAATGCTGAAAACTACCCCACACTGTCCCACACTGAGTACATGAGCTATGGCTTCGTGCAGTTAACCTGCTCTCTGATGATGGAAAACACCTACTCATGTGTCTACTTGAAGAAGGGGTCAGAAGCCTTCCAGCCTTGCAGTCAGTCCCAGTGTGTCTGGTCCACAGGGTGAATCCACTGTGGTAGCCAGCAGAGGCCATGGTTGGGAGATCTATGCAGACCCAACAGTTCGAGTGGTTGTTCACAGTGGCCAGCATTCCTGCCCATTGTGGAAAGGTGTTTTTTTGCAGAATCTAACCAGACAACCCCTAAGAATTTGACACAGAAACCAGGTCATACTATGCAAGTACATTTTATGAAAACAGAAAGAACACAAAGGTTAATGAACACAGCAAATCATAAACCAGTTTCTGAGTCTGCAAGACTGTCAGGTGAGAAGACTTACACATGCAAGGCTTTTGCTGGAATGAAGATAAACAGTGACAATCTGATACACCTTCTTTATCTGTAGTTTAAATGTCTCTGGTGATGTCATCAAGTGCTCAGGTAAATTCTGTATGGTTGATACTGCATCAGCAGTTCTCAATAATTCCAAATCAAAAGATGACAGAAAAATGAAATACTAGTGTGAAAGGAAACTGGAGAACTTTGGGATCCAGTCTAGTTCATAGGTGAGAAATAAAATTTTACATACCACTGAATTAGAGGCTACTTTCCATAATTGCATATAACAGATTTTATTGAAACATAATTTTTATCTAAAATCACTTTCATTTTTACCAAAGAGCCAAATCAAGACCAATTCATTTACTGTATTAAGTTGTTGCAATTTGTCATGATTAACACAACAGGAATAGTGATTGATCATATAGGCTTTCTTAAATCTACTTTGCTGGAATGTTACAAGGAATTCCTGGATTGAGCTTTAATTAGCCTCTCAGGGCTGGGAAGCCAAGACACACAGCTGCCATCAGGTCTTGCCTACAATACCTGCAGATATGTGTGAGTTTCTCAAGTGCTTAATCTCCTTAAAATGTCTTGAGTTCTTCCCATGACAACTTTCAGGGAAGTAACCATTACTCCTTACCTGGAAAGAATGCCATGAATCATGCAACCAAGCAAGGTACCTGGCCATTTCTTCAAGGAGCTTTTATAAAAATGTCATCTTTATTGTACTTTCTTCCATTACCATTTAGTCCCCTTTAACCCCTCCTGCCAGCAATCATCACACTGTTGTCCATATCCATGAGTTCTTTTTTCTTTTTATTCAATCCCTCCACCCCTTACCCTACTCACCCCAGAAGTCATCCTGCTCTCCATCCAAGGGGATTTTATAGGCTTCAAAGTCAATCTTAATTTCTTACAGCTTTCTGATGATATCCAGAGTCCAGGCAAGACTCTTTTGGCCATGACATTCCAGACAAAGACTAGTTGATAAAATCATAATTGCAAACTGACTTTTATGTCCTATTATAAGGAAATCAGATTTTTTTTGGATTTATGCAAATAAACATTGCTATGGAAAGAATAATACTCACTCCATTAAGAGCTTACAAATTCCAGAGGGATCAGGTAGGGAGAAAAAACATAAATGCCCCAATGTTGCTTATGAAAGAATACTTTACCAAATTGCTTTAAGAAACAGAAAGTTTTCTTATGTCTCTGTAAACCCAGTCATTTCACAGAGCTCCAGCAATCTTCACTTAGTTCAAAGATTTTCAATAGATCCAAAAATCTATTCTAAGAAATATGCAATCAGTCAGAGATCTCTTCATGAATCCTTCCCAAGACATAATATATTTTTGCAAATGCATTAGAGCAAAAAAATGACTATAAATGACAAAATTTAAAATCACATGGTTATGGAGTTAAGTATAATGCAACTGACAAAAGAATTTGCTTTCCTGCAACATTTTAAGATAACAACTAAAATTGCAAATAAAAATATATCAGAATTATATAATCTCTAGAACATCTACTTTAATAAGAATACGTGTATACAAATAGAACATACTTATTATTTCTTTATTTGACAAAATCTCTTGTGTACTTTAAGCATACTAAATAGGTCTAATTAGTTCCACAACCTCTCTTTTATAAAACAGGGAGAACAAATACTTTAGGTATTGTAGGAGCCTATTGGAATAACCCAGAGTCATTTCTCAGTTAAAAAGTCTCTTAAAATGTGGACTTTGGTAAGGCTGTCAAACAAACTTAACCAAAATATTATAACATAAATTTACTTTTTGTAAAACAAAACATTTTATGGCAATAAACCTAAAAAACATTAATTAAATTTTCAACCGGTTTTCACATCAAATGATTTGTCCAGACCACAGGATCCTGTTTAATTTATACATGTTTACTTTCTTTAGGCCAATAAAATACTGCACCTCCTTAATTATGCCACCCAGAGGCAGAAAACACACCACCACCACATGTAATACAGAGATAAACACATATCACATAAAGACCATACACATGAAGACTAAACATATAAAGACTATACACATGATTAGACTTACTAATTTGGGTAGAGAAAGTACACGACATTCTCATTTGCTTGTCTTTTTGCTTCTTCCCTATACACAATCCTTCCACAACTTTTCTTAAGTTTCTCAAAAGGATGAGTCCCTTTTAACTCATCCAGAAATCACAATAATCTACTTTTAATTCTATTTCTTTCAAAATATATTGCCATAATTTACCTTTTATTACTAAGGCCATATATTTTTTCTAACTCAAATGTAAGTAATTAGCATTCTATGGGTTGATAAATTTCATAAATCTTATCCTGTTTACTAGACCTTTAGCAAAACAATTCTAATTAGTCTAAAATGCAACCTAACCCACTCCTTTCCAAAATAGAAACAAAGATGAAATCTAAAACAAAGGCAAAATTTCAAGGGACAAGGAATAGCCTTAGAATTTTATCTCCTTATTTTTCTAACTTAAGCTTACCCTTTTGCTTAAGCTGTTTTTTCATTTTCCCCCATGCAGGTCCTCTGCAAGGCCCACCAGAGTGTTGGTGGCATTCCCCCAATACTGGTACACCATCCCAGAATTACCCCTGCTATTTTCAGAATTACCTCCTGGCCTCCCCGACCCAGCATGTTATAACATGCAGTGTACTCAACTAGGGTATTTTCCAGAATATCCTGTTTGCGACACCAATTGTAACACAGGATCCCCAAACCAGGGAGCTGCTTAAGTGTTTGTGATATTCTGAAAAAAAAAAACAAACAAAAAAACAAAAACACTCAGTGGACTAGCAGATGTGGACATGCCATTTGTTACTCACATGACAGAGGAGTGCACTGATAACTGCTGGTTGGTACAAGAGAAACCACACCTCCTCCAATCTGAGGCTCATTGTAAGGGGTACCAGACAAAGGAGGCACGTGTCCTGCACATGCCTCTAAACTACATTACCTCATGTGTACATGCACAAAGAAAAGGTGTAGAAACAATCACAGAACAAGAAGCTGCTTCCAAAAGGAGATAAGGAGAAAATTATAATCCTTTCCCAAAACAACACACATTCTTTCTGACCAGGGACCCTCCTGACATACCTTCATCACAGATGGTGAGAGACACATGTATTGACCCCACAGTGTCATTGATCTTTTGTATTTGTTTAGCTTCTATGTCATTTAATTCTGCTTTGATAGTTATTATTTCTTTCCTTCTACTTACTCTGGGATTTGGTATTCTTTTTCTAGTTCTTTAAAGTCTAGGGGTAGATTGAGATTTTTTTTGCTTCCTGGGGTAGACCTGTAATGCTGTGAATGTTCCTCTTATGATAGCTTTTGCTGTGTCCCCTAGATTTTGGGTTGTTGTGTATTCATTTTCATTTGTCTCAAGGTAACCTTTGATTTCTTCCTTGATTTCATTGTTGACCCATTGTTTAGTAATATTTTATAGCATCCATGTGTTTATTTTTCAGTTTTTATTGCAATTGATTTCTAGTTTCATACCATTGTGATCAGGGAAGATGCTTGATATGATTTCAATCTTTTGAATTTAGTAAGGCTTGTATTGGGTCTTAACATGTGGTCTATCCTAGAGAATGTTCCATTTGCTCTTGAAAAGAATGTATATTCTGCTGCTTTCGGGTGAAATGTTCTGTAAATATCAATGGATTTCCATCTGGTCCAGTGTGTTGTTAAGGTCACTGTTACCTTCTTAATTTTTTATCTGGAAGATCTATCCATTGATGTCAATGAGGTATTACAGTCCCTACTATGACTGTATTACTCTTGATCTGTCCCTTTATGTCCACCAAGATTTTCTTTATATATTTAGGTGCTCTTATGTTGGGTGCATATATATTTATATGGCTTATATCTCCTTGTTGGATTGATCCCTTTACTATTATGTAATGTCCTTCTTTGTCTTTTTTTATGGCCTTCATTTTGAAGTCATTTTGTTTGATATAAGTATTGCTACTCTGGCTTTTTTTCCCTTTCTATTTGTATGGAATATATTTTCTATCCCTTCACTTTCAATCTGTGTGTATCTTTTGTTCTGAGTTGTATCTTATAGACAGTATATATATGGGTCATGTTTTCTTGTCCATTGAGCTACCCATGTCTTTTGATTGGAGATTTTAATCCATTTACATTTAAAGTTATTATTGATAGGTATTTATTTATTGCTACTTTATTCTTTATACCTATGTTCTTCTCTCTTTCTTTTTACTCTTTTTTTTTAAAGAAGACTCTTTAACATTTTTTGCAATGCTGGTTTTGTAGTAATGAAATCCTTTAGCCTGTTTTTACCTGGGAAGTTATTTATTTTGTCTTCCATTTTAAATGATAGTCTTGCTGGATAGAGTAGTCTTGGTTGTAAGTTCTTGCTTTTCTTTTCTTTTTTTCTTTAATTTTTAAAATTTTAATCATTGTTCAAATACAGTTTTCTCCTTTTTACTCCCAATCCAGTCCCCCCCACCCCTCCCCACATCCCTCCCATTATCACCCTCCCCTTAGTCTATGACCATGTGTCCTTTGAGTTTGTTCCTGTGAACCCTTCCCACTGTCCCCTTAAATTCCTTCTTCTCTCCCCTCCGGGCACCATCAGCCTGTCCTCTATTTCAGTGTCTTTGGTTATATTTTGCTTGGTTCTTTGTTTTGTTGTTTAGGTTCCTGTTAAAGGTGAGATCATATGGTATTTGTCTTTCACTGCCTGGCTTGTTTCGCTAAGCATAATGTTTTCCAGCTCCATCCACGCTGTTGCAAAGGGTAGGAACTCCTTCTTTCTTTCTGCTGCATAGAATTCCATTGTGTAAATGTACCATAGTTTTGTGATCCATTCATTTACTGATGGTCATCTTGGTTGCTTCCAGCATCTAGCTATTGTAAATTGTGCTGCTATGAACATTGGGATGCATAGGTTCTTTTGAATTGGTGTTTTAGTATTCTTAGGATAGAGTCCCAGCAGTGGAATTGCAGGGTCAAAAGGCAGGTCCATTTTTAGTTTTCTGAGGAAGTTCCATACTGCTTTCCATAGTGGTTGTACCAGTCTGCAGTCCCACCAGCAGTGCACTAGGGATCCCTTTTCTCCACAACCTCTCCAACACTTGTTGTTTGTGGCTTTGTTTATGATGGCCATTCTGAATGGTGTGAAGTGGTATCTCATTGTGGTTTTAATCTGCATCTCTCTGATAGCTAGCGATATTCAACATTGTTTCATGTGTCTTTGGATTTTCCGTATGTCCTCCTTGGAGAAGTGTCTGTTCAAGTCCTTTGCCCATTTCTTCATTGGGTTACTTCTCTTCTTAAAGTGGAGTCGTGTAAGTTCTCTATATATTTTGGAGATTAAACCCTTGTGTGAGGTATCATTGGCAAATATGTTTTCCCATACACTTGGTTCTCCTTTAATTTTGATACTGTTTTCTTTAGCTGTGCAGAAGCTTTTAATTTTGATGAGGTCCCATTTGTTTATTCTTTCCTTTATGTCCCTTCCTCTAGGGGACACGCCAGTAAAAAAGTTTTTTTGTGAAATATCTGAGATTTTCCTACCTACATTCTCCTCTAGGACTTTAATGGTGTCAAGTTTTATATTTAAGTCTTTTATCCACCTTGAATTTATTTTTGTATATGGTGTAAGTTGGTGCTCAAGTTTCATTTTTTTGCACGTGGCTGTCCAGTTCTCCCAACACCATTTGTTGAAGAGGCTATTTTTACTCCATTTTATGTTGCTGCCTCCTTAGCCAAATATTAATTGACCATAGAGACTTGGGATTATTTCTGGGCTCTCTGTTCTGTTCCATTGGTCTATGTGCCTGTTTTTATGCCAGTACAAGGCTGTTTTGATTACAGTGGCCTTGTAGTATAGTTTAGTGTCGGGTATTGTGATCTCTACTACTTTACTCTTCTTTCTCAAAATTGCAGCAGCTATTCTGGGTCGTTTATAATTCCATATAAATTTTTGAAATGTTTGTCCTATGTCTGTGAAATATGCCATTGGTCCTTTAATAGGAATTGCATTGAATGTGTAAATTGCTTTGGGTAGTATGGACATTTTGATGATATTAATTCTTCCAATCCATGAACACGGTATATGTTTCCATTTGTTTGTGTCTTCCTTGATTTCTTTCCTGAGTGTTATATAGTTTTCTGAATACAGGTCTTTTACCTCTTTGGTTAGGTTTATTCCTAGATATTATATTTTTCTTTTTGCTATTTCAAATGGGATTTTTTCCTTGATGTCTGCTTCTGCTGTTTCATTGTTGGTGTACAGAAATGCCTTTGATTTCTGGATATTGACTTTGTATCCCGCTGTTTTACCAAATTCATTTATTAGGTCAAGCAGTTTTTTGGTAGAGTCTATAGGGTTTTCTATGTATACTATCATGTCATCTGCAAACAGTGACAGTTTTGTTTCCTCCTTTCCGATTTGGATGCCTTTTATTTCTTTTTCTTGTCTGATTGCTGTGGCTAAAACTTCCAGTACTGTATTGAATAGAAGTGGTGAAAGTGGACAGCCTTGTCTTGTTCCTGATCTTAGTGGAAAAGATTTTAATTTTTGGCCACTGAGAATGATGTTGGCTGTAGGTCTCTCATATATGTCCTTTATTATGCTGAGGAATGCTCCCTCTATTCCCACTTTGCCGAGTGTTTTTATCATGAATGGGTGCTGTACCTTATCAAATGCTTTTTCTGCATCAATTGATATAATCATGTGTTTTTTGTCTTTGCTTTTGTTTATGTGATGTATTACATTTACTGACTTGCGAATATTGAACCATCCTTGTATCCCTGGGATGAATCCCCTTGGTCATGGTGTATGATCTTTTTAATGTATTGTTGGATGCGGTTTGCCAGTATTTTGTTGAGGATTTTAGCGTCAATGTTCATCAGTGATATTGGCCTGATGTCTTCTTTCTTTGTTGTGTCTTTATCTAGTTTTGGAATTAGGATGATGTTGGCCTCATAAAAAGAGTTTGGGAAACTCCCAATTTATTGGATTTTTTGGAATAGTCTGTGAAGGATAGGGGTTAGCTCTTCCTTAAATGCTTTGTAGAATTCTCCTGTGAAACCATCTGGTCCAGGGCTTTTGTGTGTTGGGAGTTTTTTGATTACTGCTTCAATTTCTTTTGTTGTTATTGGTCTGTTCAGGCTTTCTGCTTCTTTTTCATTGAGTTTTGGAAGATTATATTTTTCTAGAAAGTTGTCCATTTCACCCAGGTTTTCAAATTTCTTGGCATGCAGTTGTTTGTAGTAATTTCTTACAGTCCTTTGTATTTCTGTGATATCAGTTGTAATCTCCCCTCTTTCATTTCTGATTGTGTTTATTTGGGTCTTCTCTCTTTTTTTCTTGATGAGTCTGCTTAAAGGCTTGTCGATTTTGTTTATCTTTTCAAAGAACCAGCTCTTGGATTCATTGATCCTTAGAATTGTGCTTTTAGTCTCTATGTCATTTAATTCTGCTCTGATCTTGGTTATTTCCTTCCTTCTGCTTGCTCTGGGCTGCTTTTGTTGTTGTTCCTCAAGTTCTTGTAGATGTAGGGTTAGGTTGTTTGTTTGGATTGTTTCTGACCTTTTTAGGTGGGCCTGTATCGCTATGAACTTCCCTCTCAGGACTGCCTTGGCTGTGTCCCATAAGTTTTGGGTTGTTGTGAGTTCATTTTCATTTGTTTCCAGAAACCTTTTGATTTCTTCCCTAATATCATTCTTGACCCATTCATTGTTTAATAGCATGCTATTTAATCTCCATGAATTTGAGTGTTTTTGTTTTTTTTCCTTCGGGTTGGTTTCTAGCTTCAGTCCCTTGTGGTCCGAGAAAATGCTTGGTATGATTTCAGTTTTCTTGAAATTGTTGAGGTTTGTTTTGTGTCCTATCATGTGGTCTATCTTTGAGAATGTTCCGTGTACATTTGAAAAGAATGTATATTTAGCTTCTTTTGGATGGAGGGCTCTGTATATATCAGTAAAGTCCATTTCATCAAGGGTATTGTTCAATGTCACAATATCTTTGTTGATATTTTGTTTAGAAGATCTGTCTATTTTTGATAGTGGGGTGTTAAAATCTCCCACTATAGTTGTGTTGCTGTCAATATCTTCCCTGAAGTCCTCTAAGATTTTCTTTATGTATTTCGGTGCTCCTATGTTGGGTGCATATATATTTACAATATTTATGTCTTCCTGGTGGATTTTTCCCTTGAGTATTATGAAGTGACCTTCTGGGTCTCTCTTTATGGACCTTTTTTGGAAGTCTATTTGTCTGATATGAGTATTGCTACCCCGGCTTTTTTTTCCTGTCCATTTGCTTGGAAGATTTGTTTCCAGCCCTTCACTTTCAGCCTGTGTAGGTCTTTTATCCTGAGGTGGGTCTCTTGTAAACAGCAGATATGTGGGTCATTTTTTCTTATCCATTCAGCTACTCTAAGTCTTTTGATTGGAGCATTTAATCCATTTACATTTAAGGTTATTATTGATTGGTACTTATTCATTGTCTTTTATGTACGTGTGTTCCTTTCTCTCTCTCTCTCTCTCTCTCTCTCTCTCTCTCTCTCTCTCTCTCTCTCTCTCTCTCTCTCTCTCTCTCTCTCTCTCTCTCTCTCTCTCTCTCTCTCTCTCTCTCTCTTTCCTTCCCTTCCTTAAAGCAGTCCCTTTAGGATCTCTTGCAGAGCTGGTTTGGTCGAGGTGTATTCTTTTAAACTACTTTAGTCTGGGAAGCTTCTTATTTGGCCTTCTATCTTGATTGAGAGCCTTGCTGGATATAGTAGCCTTGGTTGCAGACCTCTGGTTCTCATTACCTGGAGTATTCCTTGCCATTCTCTCCTGGCTTGAAGTGTTTCCATTTAGAAGTCAGCTGTTAGCCTTATTGGGGCTCCCTTGTATGTTACTTCCTGTTTCTCCCTTGCTGCCTTTAAGATTCTCCCTTTGTCTTGACATTTTGCCATTTTAATTATGATGTGTCTTGAGGTGGGCCTCTTTGGGTTCCTCTTGATTGGGACTCTCTGTGTTTCCTGGATTTGTGTGACTTTTTCTCTCATCAAATTAGGGAAGTTCTCCTTCATTACTTGTTCAACTAGTTTTTCGATCCCTTGCTCTTCTTCTTCTCCTCTCTGGTATCCCTATTATACGGATATTATTACATTTCATATTGTCTTGCATTTCTCTTAATCCCTCTTCATTCTTTTGAGCCTCTTTTCCTTTTCTTCTTCTTTCTGGGTGTTGTTTTCTACTTTGTCCTCCAGCTCACTAATCCGATCTTCTGCTTCATCGATCCTGCTTTTCATTCCTTCTACTGTGTTCTTCTGTTCAGAAATTGTATTCTTCATTTCCTCTTGACCTTTGTTGAGAGTTTCTATTTCCTTTTTCATGTTTATATAGTTTGCAGTGAGATTGATGTAGTTTCCCTCTAATTTCTGAAAGCTCATTGTGAGTTCATTGAACTTCCCGGTAATCATTGTTTTGAACTCACTATCGGATAGTTGAGTTGCCTCTATTTCATTTAGGATTTTTCCTGAGGCTTCCTCATTTCCCTTCAATTGGGGGTTGTTTCTTTGTTTTCTCATTGTTCGTGGGTTTCTTCTTTTTTCTTCTTGTTTGTTAATTTGAACTGTTCTGATTCCCTGTAATTATCGTGTGAACTTCTGTGGTAGAATATTTGTGAGATTCAGTGGTGCAATCTCCTTCATGTATCCTGGTGTTCACAGCTTCCCCCTACTCTTTTTTGGGATCAGTTGGAGGAATAAGGCAAAATGGTTTAAGAAAGCAAGACAGTGTACTATGATATTTACATTAGCAGCCAGTAGAGAAGAGATGGGTTATCCTTTGGCTCCTTATAGTGTTAACCATGATCCTGTACCCCACTATCCATGTTTTAGAAAGGATGGAAAGAAGGTAAGACTCTTATTGGGGACGAGAGGATTGTTAGTTGGATCTAGAAAGCTGTGAGGCTTTGGGAGGTCAGATTCTAAGGTAGGGTTGGATTAAAGATTAGTATATGAGTAGTGTGTAAAAGAATAGAGACAACCCCCATAATAGTATAGTTCAGAAAATTGCAAAGTGGGCTGAGATCAGGTAGGGGTATTGAGAAGTATTTACAATTGTATATACTAGGTCTTACTAACAGTAATAGTAAAGTGACAGTCTTGTGGCAGAATCAATGAGGTCTAGATAACAGGAATAAAGAGTATAGAACCTTGAGAAGTGTATTAATGGAACACAGATGAAGGATAGTAACTCATCAACACCTTGTGATTGAGATACCAGGGGGAACCTATCAAATGACCATATAACCAGCCAAGCAAAGAAGATTATACAGAAAGAAAAAGAATATCAAAATATTATTAAAATAAAAAATGTCGGAAAAGTGAGAAAAAGATAATACACATTTACAGTAACTTGCAAGATTAAAAAACAAGGAAAGAAAAGCAGAAGATGTAGTGCAGGAGAGATAAATTTGGAGTGGAAAGAATAATATTAGGTTGAATGGAAGAGAAACATAAGGGATTGCGAGATAAAAATAATAAGAATTGAAAAATAAAATGTCACATAAAACACAAGATAAGATCAATCAACTAACAACCCACAGAAACCAAACCAAACCAAACCAAACCAAACAAAACAAAACAAAAAACCAAAAAAACAAAAAACAAAACACACACACACACACACACACACACACACACACACAAAACCTCTTGTTTGTTTCTTACTGGCCAGACCAGTTTTTCTGATCTTGCTGGCTTCAGCTGGCTGAGGGACCTTGGAAATGCTTCTCTCTCTCCCAGCCAGATCTCAGCAAGTCTGTCAGGTACCCTGGGCGCTTCCGAGCACACTGGCTCTCTGGATCTCAGTTCCATGTTCTTCCAGACTCCGGGGACCCTTCAGGGTTCCAGCTCTATGATCTCAGGAGGCACCCGTGACGTTTTGGGATTCACTGCGCCCTCCCTGGGAATCGTAAAAGGGCGCGCCCCTTCCCCAAACTTTTGAGATTCGGGGTCTAGGATCGCCCTAAGTGCCTCGCCGCGACCCTTCCGGGTTCACAGCGCGCGAGAGTCAGTCTTCCTGACAGTGCATGTGTGAGCCCTTTACAGCTCCATGATCCCTGCTGAACCGCACTCCGACCGGGTGTTGGCGCCTTTCCTAGCTCCCCCAGTTGGGCTGGCTGGAAATTTCTGAGCCACTACTGTATGAACGCACCAAGCACCACGTCCCTCCCAGGATCACGGCGCGTGATTCAGGCATCCCTATGGGGCGAGAGCTGAGTGCGGCCCGGCTCTGTGCTCTCCACCGATCTGTACTTCCACCAGGCTAGAGGTGCGGGCGCTCTTCCAGGCTGCCCCTGGTCCTGTCGGCTAGAGGCCCTCACTTCTCCCCAGTCTCTGGGCGGTTGTTCATAGTCCCTGGGCGATTTTTTTCCAGTCCAAGTGGCCAATCTGTTCCTTCTAGCAACATGTTCTCCCGTGGAGTTGCTCACTCCCTATATTCGGGGGAGGGAGCAGCAACTCCCCTCTCCTGGGAGCCCCAAGGCAGACCCAGGAGCACCGGGCCTGGAGACTGCACACCCCTAGTCCCCTCGCTGATCCCTGGGCCCCTTTTGTCCTGAAGTAGTCTCCTTACCGTCTGGTTTTTCCGTGATCGCAATAATTTTTGATGTCCTGCTTCCAAAAGTGATTTGGTAACCCAGTCCCCTTGCTCTGTTTCTCCACCAATCCGCGAGTTCCCCTCCTCTTCACAGAAGCCGAGAAAAACACTGCCTAGAGTAAAGCTGCCATCTTCCGTCCCCCTCCTTGCTTTTCTTTTTTCTTTTTTTACATATGAAAATGGAATTTTATTTATTTATTTATTTATTTATTTATTTATTTATTTATTTATTTATTTATTTATTGTTGTTTAAGTACAATTTTCTGCCTTTTCTCCCCACCCGTCCCTACCACCCCAACCCTCCCCACCTCTCTCTCCCAGTCCCACCCCCCTTGTTGTTGTCCACATGTCCTTTATAATTGTTACTGTAAACCCTTCACCCTTTTCATCACTTTGAATATTTCATGCCAATACCTTTTGACCCTATGTGTTTCCCTTGAGAAATCATCTGACAGCCCTATGGAAGCTCCCCTGTAGGTAACTGTCTTTCTCTTGCCCTTCTTAAGATTCTCTCTTTATCTTTAACCTTTGGCATTTTAATTATGATGTGACTGGATATTGGCTTTTTTTTTTCTTGTTTATCTTGTTTGGGGCTCTGTGCTTCCTGGACTTGTGTGTCTTTTTTCTTCACCATGTTAGGAAAGCTTTTGGCCATTATTTCTTCAAATATGTTCTAGATCCCATGCTCTCTCTCTTCTCTTTCTGGTATCCCTATGATATGGATGTTATTACGCTTGATGTTATCCCAGAGGTCCCTCAGACTTTCCTCATTAAAAAAAATCTTTTTTTTTTGGCTGCTCTGTTTGGGTGTTTTCTGTTATCTTGTTATCTACATCACTGATTCAGTTCTCTGTGTCCTCTAACCTCCTGTTGTTCCTTCTAGTGTATTCTTTATATCAGATTTTGCATTCTTTATTTCTGCCTGATTCTTTTTTAATGAATTTTATGTCTTTTTCAATGCTATATCTTTGTTTATTTTCTCACTAAGATCATTTATTCTTCTTAGGTCTTTCATTATCCATATAACCATTGTTTTGAACTCTGTATGTGGTACCGTGGTTGCTTCCTTTTTAATTATTTTTTTTCTAGGATTTCTCTTGTTCTTTCATTTGGGGAATGTTTTTTGTCTCACCACTTTGTCTGCTTTCTTGTGCTTGTTACTGCATATTAGGTAGATCTGTTATTACTCTCAAGCTTGTAATGGTGATTTCATGTTGTAGGCATATTGTGGGGTTCAGTGATGCAATATTTCAGATCACCTGATCTAGGTGCTCCAAGAATGTCTCTAGTGTAGTTTATGTGTGCCCTCCTGTTGTAGTTGAGTCTTGAAGGATGTTGGCTTGTTCATGGGTGAGACCAACCCTCAGGCTGCCCTCCTATCCTTACAGTCAAGGATAGTCCTCATGTAAGGATAGACCTCAATCATAGTGTATAATCTACTGTGGGGTAGTGTCCCCTGATATGGAGATGTTTCTAGCAGGATTTGGTTCCTTGCTGGAATCTCCCTTTTCATGTGTCACTTGTGTGGTTAGTTGGGCCAAGCTCTGGTATATTCTGAAGCCCACCACTATTTGTGTTGGTTCTGAGTCCACTTGGGTGGGGTTCCAGTGCAGTTGATGTCAGATGCTGCATGTCAGATGCCTTGGGATACCTGTCTGGAGCTACCACACAATTCACTGTTTGTGGCTGCCTCTACTGGGCCTTGGTGTGTGTGGGAAGGGCCAAGAAGTATACAAGGGTCAGCTTCCTCTGGCTCTGAGCTGGAGCAGATTGATAACAATTCCAAGGCAACTTGAGATCTGCCTCCTTCTGATGGCCACACTGCCACCTTCTGAGGTTGCCTGATCTTCCTTGAGAACCTTCTGTAGAAAGACTGTAGAGTGGTCTGGAATGGCCACTACCCACAGCATGAGTTCAGTAGGATGGTGAGACAGGGTTGGGAAGACAGGGCTAGTAGGTCTTCTGCTTCAGGGCACCATGGTCAGGCACTAAATGGGGGGAAGGTGGCCCCTATTCCAGAACCATACCACTCAATATATGCCTGAGTCTCTCTAGCTCCCAAGGAAGGAGTGTGAGTGATGGCAGTTGGACCCTCTGCAGGAGCAAGCTCAGCAGGGCAGGGCCACTGGGACTTAGCAGGACAGATAAAAAGAGTTTCCCATTAGGGATGGTGCCAGTCAAGGCTCTGGAGGGGATGCAAGGATGTCTTATTCCCCTCATACCTCAACTGAACAACCCAGTGCTCATGTTAGTCTCAGACAAGAGTCTCTGAGGAAGATGTGCTCCAAAGGTCCCAGGTCTGCACAGGACTCCAATTCTCCTAAGAGACTGAGCTCAGCAGGTCTGAGTTACCAGGACGGAAGGACAGGCCAAGTGATTCAACAGGGAGGCACCAGCTGTAAGTGCAAGGAGGGGAAGAGTGGCCCCATTCCAAAGCTACATAGCTCAATTACTGGCTGAGTCCCCAGCAAGATCTTCCTCAGAAAAAAGAATCCCTCAAAGGACCCTGTTGAGTATAGCCAGTCGAACTTTCTCATGTCACCGTAATTGGATGACCAGGTAGTACACTCCCCAGGGTGGTACTGTAACAATAGCTGTTCTTGACCCTGGGAAGATGGTATCAGGGTCTCTAGCAGACTCCTTTCTCTCCCAGGTGGGCTGAATTTCCTCTGAGCACCACCAGATTTATGTGGTCTTCTCTTCCTTACTCTGGTGTTCAGGGTTAGGTATCATGGCATGGGATGAGACTTCATACGCTCAGAGGGGAAATTTTGCAGTTGAGATATCCCTCCAGCTTCTCAGCCCCTGTACATGGGTGCAGAGGCCAGCCCCTTCTGTGTCTCTGATCTTTTTACCAGTCTATGTGGCCTCTCCTGTAAATTCTTGGTTATAATATTTCTTTTCAACTAGACTTCTGTTGCTTATTCTGGATAATTATTGTACAATTTAGCTGTAAATCTGATTTGGCACTAGTAGGAGGTACATGTAGCTTCTACCTACTCTACACTTACCTTGGAATCCCTGTAATCATATAGGTGAGTACATTAGTTTTCATTCAAATTCAAGGGATGTTTAGTTATCATTTGAAGAGCCCTAATCAAAATTAAACACTTTAAGGGGATTAGTTAGCATTTGGGGTCATCTCTCCAAAGGAGATGGTTCCCTCAACAGTCCCTATATGAATATTCATTAGGGGGACGGGTCACTAACATAAAGGGAATTAGAAATCCTGTTTTACTGGTGAAACTTTAGTACACATGGATTGACTAGACATCCTTGCACTTGTGTGAATAGGAGTAAGAAGCTAATGAGTGCTGTAGCCCAGCTGTCTTTGGAGGGCATTCCAGGCTAGGATTTGTTTTAAAAAGAAAACAACAAAACAAACAAAAACCCTGCAGCTCTCCTCATGTGTAGTGAAAGATGAGGTCTGAGAAGTCTGGGAGGGTCCTGAGTATAAAAGTTACTGTTTCCATGAAGTTAGTGTGTTACCCTCCTGAGCTGGATATGTTTGCTAATGTGGAAGCTCTCTGAACCCTGTACTGTTTGGATTTCATGGGGGTTTCCTCACATAGTCATGATCAACTATTAATTACATTTCCAAACTCCTTTCACCTCTGTGGAAAAGGGGGATGGGGACCTGAAAATTCCAAGCTTCTAATCATGGTGACTAGCCCCTGTTGAGAATCCCATTCAGAGTCACCTCAGTAGAACAGAATATGCTCCTAGTGTTCTTATGACTTAGGAAATTATAAGGGTTTCAGAAGCTCTGTGCCATGAGTAGGGGACAGAGGTCAATCAAGGTATGTCCAGAAAGTATGCAGCCATGTAATATGAAAAATAAAGACATTTATTGAAGAAGATACAAGATACAACAAACATTGTGCATAGGACAGTGATGCCTCAGTCCCCTTCAAAGTAGGAATCTTGGGACCTCACACACTCCTCCCAATTGCCATCAGCTGCCCAGTCATATTTCCCTAAATCTCATCAATGGTCTGAAATCTCTTCCTTTTCAAAGGTGGTTTTAGTTTTGGAAAAAGGCAGAAGTTGTAGGCCATGAAATCTGGGCGGTAGGGGGTCTGAGTCACCTGAGTGACTTGATGTTTTGCCAAAAGACTCTGCACGAGACGTGATGCATGGAGCAGGCATGTTGTCGTGATGAAGCTGCCAATCACCAGTTGCCCATAGCTGTGGCCTTCTGAATCATCAGAATAGTTTCTGCAGAGAAATGTTGAACCTTAAAACAAAATTTGATGCAGATTCATTGCTCTACTTGCTCAGTCATTTTGAATGTGATGGCCACACAGTATACATGCTCATTCAATGACATCTACCACCCCCACCAACTAGTACAGTGAAGTTGTCATTATTTATATATTCACAATGCAGTCCACTCTCCTTGGCTGCCAGTTATATCAATGTTGCACAAAACGTTCTCAT
The DNA here is from genome assembly GCF_019186645.2 of Phyllostomus hastatus. Classification (NCBI taxonomy): domain Eukaryota; kingdom Metazoa; phylum Chordata; class Mammalia; order Chiroptera; family Phyllostomidae; genus Phyllostomus; species Phyllostomus hastatus. The sequence goes on from NW_025334041.1 coordinate 48,427,079, forward strand.
TATATTAACCATGGTTGGGCTTTTTCCAGACAGACTTCATATACTTTTTATTGCCTCACAGTTTATTTTTAGGTTTGTATGCCATCACTTAGAGAAATTTGTCTGCTAATCCAACTAGAAGTCTACTGGAATCTTCTGACACTAAAATGCTGTTAACATCTGTTAACAGCAGATTATGCAAAACACTTGTCACTCACCCAAAAATCAAGAGCTGGAAGTAAGTGTACTGGGAAATATATCACTCTTGTTGCCTTTCCTGCTAAGACAGGATTGTGTCTGAGAGGCCAAATTCCACCTGCTCTCATGGTAACCCAACTCCAGGCAGTAATGTTGAGGAAAAGAGAAGTATAGTTTTCACTCACTTCTAATCATTCTATTCAATGTCTTACCCTAAATTCAATTGCCTTAGATCAGTGAACAATACTTACTACCTTTCAAAACCTCTGCACTCCCAATACTGTGCCCTCTAAACTTTGCTCACATAGTCAGTCCCATGGCCAGTCTTTTCTGGGGCAGAGCTTTGTAATTTTCTTGGTCCCTCCCTAGGCAATCCATCTCCACCTTACACTATCTTGCCTTCTCTCGGCATCTCACGCCCTCTGAACGTCACAGCTATGAGTTTAGTGCTTATCATTCTCAGATTATTCCATACGTGTTAATCTATCTGACTTCCCCAACTAGAAGAAAAGCCTTTAGAGGATCAGGATCCCCCTGTCCCTCCCATCCTTCTTTCCATTTTTAAATACTTATGGTCTGACAGTACCGTGGAACCAGGATGCACAGTCTTGGTAAATAAGGCAGACAGCTACTGCCCTAAAACAGGTACTGCCTTAAGACAACATCCAGTTTAGTGGGGCAGACAGACTAGAAAATGGACAATTACAATAAACCATGATAAGGGTTAGCAGTTCACTCATTCATTTGGTTCATTTCATAAATGTATTTGAGCTTATACAGTACTGTGGTAGCTACTAGGGGAGACATGTGCTCAAGATGCAGTCTGTCCTTATCAACTCACAGTCCAGGAAAGGGGAAGTCCATGACAGGAGAGCTAAAGGTGGGTCAGCTAGCCCCCATTGGGTCAAGTAGCCCTCATTCAGAAGGTGAGAGGGAGGTTAAGTCCTAAAGGATGGGTAGTTGGGACTAATGTTGATAATCACCAATTAGTGAGGGGCACCTCTCTCTCCAGGCTAGAGTTCTCCTGGGAAGCAGCTTCTGGCAGTGGAAATCCCCAAAGAAACCCTAGTTTGGGGAGGAGGATATTCATGTTTTCCATTGAACAGCTGGATGTTATTTTTTCCCTGAAACCTGCTAAGAATCCAAAATTACATTTACAGTCAATCCACAGGAATCCCTTTTTCCCTGAAGTAAGTAATAGCCTATTTGAAGAAACAGATTTCTCAATAGGAATGAACACAGTAAAATGTAACAAGACAGTGGAGTCACCTCAGTTTTGTTTATCTCTATTTCTGAGCTAAATAGCTTCAAGTTCCTCTCCTTGCTCTAAGGTGGAGGAGGGGACCTGAACAAAGCCTGCATTCAGGCCACAGCTGTGGAGCTGTGCTTAGCCTGCTACCAGGCTTCTACTCTGTGTCAGAGAGTCTAGGATCTTCCCAGGCCCACAGTAAGAATTCTGCTGTATGAGGATGAATCAGCAGAATTTTGACAAAGCTTGAGGTAGGAGGGACTGCCTCTGTCCTTTGCATCATGGCTGGGGAGCTGCAGACTCATCTCTCTGCTTGGCTGGTCCCAACGTCCTGCAGGCATCACTCAAGATGAGGACTGGGCAAACTCTAAATCCCCAGAGTGTGTTCTGCATCCCCAACATGACCATGCAAACCTACTCATAAAATTATTGGCATGAGAACATTGAACCTCTCAACACTGAATAAACAAATAATACTATTTTACATTTTCTAAAGAGTGAAATGAATTTTTAGAGGCGGAGAAACCTATTTAGAGAGGGGGAAAACAGCCTGATAATAGAGTGGCCTAGTTTTACAAATAGATTCTTCTCTGTGGCTGATCTCATATATCTTAACACAAAGGCCTTATCCTCCCTTCAGTTTTAGAAATTTGGCTTCTGTTTTTGCCTACACTAAATACATTTGAAATGAGCAACTGATAATCCCAAAATCTCACTGGAGACAGTTATTTTAATCCTCTCTTGTCAAGGTGAGCTACCATGTAGATATTTTGATTCCACCTTTTTTTACTTTTCTGCCTCCTCCTGGTGGTAATACTAACAGGTCAGGAAATTATTATTTTCTTAAGAACACTTTTTAAAGCATTAAAAAACACATGTTTCTCATTATGAGACTCACAGCTTCCATCTGTGGTGAGCAAGGCTGGTAGGTCTTACCCAGTTTCAGATGAGAAAATGGAGCCTTTGAGATGTAGTATGACTTAGCCAAAGTTACAAAAGTTCCAAGTGGCAGGGTCAGGTCTGAAATATTTTTCCTTTTTTTATGCCGTGCTTAAGATTTGTTTTGTTAAAATGAGCAAAAAAAGGAAAAACTAAAACCTGGATAATTCACAATAGGATAACCAGTCCACTAAATGGGTTATTGGCTTGTTAAAATTTTAGTTTCTGATATTTCCTTCTACTAAAATTGTGGTGGGCATACAGCCAACCATATTTCCCAGTGATGATCACACTCCAAAAATCCATGATCCATGACAAATCTATGACAGTGTTAAATGGGCCCAGGGAAGGTTATGTTTTGATTTTTTAATCACTACTCAGCTTAACTCAGCATATTTGTCAAGGTTTTTGCCCTCAGACATTCTAAAACATCTGCAATTAGCTCAAGTGGCAATGAATGATAACTGTTAAAAACTCTCAGCCTAAAAGCCCTCAGGAAAATCCTATATAATTAAAATGAAAGATGCAGGTGTGTATCTACTGCATCTTGGAGAAGAGATGGAAGGGCAGAGGTGTGGGAAGCAGGAAGGGTTGGAAAATGTGGGCAGAGCATCATTGCGGTGGAGCAGATCCAGTCTTCATATCTCTTTGTTGAGTAGAATACAAGAAGCTAGTTTCCATGGCTCTCCCCGCTTCTGGGTCCTGGCATCCTCTCTGGCTGTCCAGGAGCCTTTCTGCTCACACTCCTTGGCCCCAGATTCCCTGGAGAGGAAGGAATCAGTGATATTTGTCCAATGACTTCCTATTCCCCAAGCCATTGTTTCCCATCCATTCCCCTACAGCTTGTGGGTGACTGGCTTGTGCACTAAATACAACACTGCAGCTCCTCTTTTCATGCTTTCTCGAAACTTATTTGGAAAATAACATCCTACCTATCACTTATTCCATTTCCTGCACAAAGAGATTACAGTTAGTGGAGTATACAGATGTAAAACCCTATCATTTGTTTATCAATGGGATCAATTTAATTGGAGGAGGCTCAGTACAGAGTACTAAAGACAGGCAAAGACACCATAGATCCACCTGAGAGCATCAAGCAAGGCATGGGGACTGGGTGTTTACCAGACACAGGCAGGGAAAAGCATTCTAGGCAAGAGGGAACAATGTATGCAAATTCAGAGATGTATAAAATAAAACCCCATATTTTTGGCAGAGAGCAAAAAGTTCTGTGTTGTTTAATTAGTGTATGTGTGTGTATGTGTTGTGTTATTAACATAAGAAATGGACAAACCTGTAATAATTTTTATGAGTTTATTTGAGCCAAACTGAAGACATTTGCTGGGAAGCCAAAAACTCAATAGACTGAGAAAATGCTCCAGAGAATGGCAGTTTTGCACCTTATTTTATACATACAACCGAAGGAGGAGGTATAAGTGGATTACATGAAATCCATTGGTGATAGAGTAGGAGACAGGAGAAAGCAAAGCAGGGAAACCTGTGGGAATTGATAAAAAGTTAAATGATAGACATGAACAATATTTCACATAGGTGGCTGCAAGTGCACAGTCAACAATTGACTCGATATTAACTTTCAGGGGATTTGTGGTCTCTGGTGTAGTGCCTGGGCTTTGAGGGATCCAGAAAAGGGAAAGTTACTTTGTTACTGAAAAGGCATGTTTATTAGGTGTGTTATCCTACATGCAAAAAGACAACTGACACACTTAGTTTAAGTAAAGACTGACCTTTGTCAGGGATTCTAGCCTGGGACATGAATACCCACCATGACTCACTTTTAGTTAAGAAGTTTTAATTTCATACCATCCTATGTAGTTACTTTAGGTCTCTGAGTTCGTAAGGCTGCCACATAGGCCTCCCCTGAGCTTGTCAGGGTTAGTATGTGGCCCCTTTTTGATCCACAGTGTGTATGTGTGTGTGTTTGAAGATGGTTGAGGACCAGGTCAAATTGGAAAAACTTGTTGTGCTGTGCCTTGGAGTTTGCCCCAGAGAGGTAGGCTGGTCAGTTGGGAGGCTTAGAAAGGCGACTGTGGTGGCTGTGACTTAGAAGGGGAAAACACTAGAGGCAGGGACGCCAGGTAGGACCACCTGTAGGAGTCTCAGAAATTACAGAGGACACCAGGCCCAGCCAAGGTGGACAATGAATCAACAATGACAGTACTTATGGGCATTAAAAAGGAAGACACTGTTGTAAATAATCCAATTGATTAACAAGAGAATAAAAAACTCATGAATGCTAGTAGCCGAATCTGGGGCTTCTGTGAGAGCCTTTGCCAGGTAGAACTCAAGCACACTGTGTGTTTACGAAGACAATGGGCAGAGGGTTTTTAGCAGCTTTTTAAAATTTATTTACTTTTATTTCAAAGAATAGGAAAACACTTAGGCTTCAAAAGAAAGTCTTTAAAGAAAGGCTTATAAAGCTTTAAAACCTTTTTTTTAAAATTGAGTTTAACTTCTGATCAGAGAGGTCTGTCCCACAGAAACTGATAGGGTGGGGCAGATTATTTCTCTACTTCACTTTAGCTGAGGAAATTTTGCTATTGCTTCTGCACTAATTTGTTTCTCCTTCAATTAATCTGCCATCTTGTGGCCTAAGGAGAAATTTCAGTTTTTAAAGATTGAAGACGGAAGATTGATGAAGTAGGAATTCTTTTGGCTAATATAACATTGGCACGCTTTTGACTGCCAAGAATATACCAATACAAGGGGGCCTTTCTCAAACTATGTGATGCCCCCTCTACCTTTAATCCAAAGGGCATTCTGTAATTTCCCAAGAATATACGGGATAATAAGGAAGTCCTTGAATCATAGACACTTCTTACATTTGTATGCTTTTTGACTCTATAAAATGAAAACTAGAGTTTAGTGTTTGTATTCTAATGGAAAGAGAAATTGCCCTGAAAGCTATAGAGCCTCTTAAGATTAATTTCAACTTACAAAATTTTGCTTAAAACTAATGAGTTGAATTTAAAAACATAGATGAAACCTGGATCCTGAGCAAACACCCATTAAACACATAAAAAATGTGAACACAAACCAGTGAATGGCATCTCTTTCCTCTGGCACAGTCATGAGACCAATATGTAGTAACTGATCTCCCTGAAAAACTGAGAGGGCTGCTTCTGTGAGAGATGGGTGGTCCTTGACTCTATACAAAACAAGTAAAAAGTGACCCCATTGGAAATATATCCCCTTAGTCAGGAGGTAGTGCAGCAAGGCTGTTAAAGAAGTCAGCACAGGATGCTGTTGGCCCTGCTGTGTAGGTCCACTTTCAACCTTTTAGTTGCCAGGAGATAATAAGGCTGGGAAAGGAGTCCTAGAAAGGGAACTTGGGGGTGGGAGTATGAGGGGGAGTGGAGGGAAATGGAGAGCCAGACTAGGGCAGACTGGCTGAATTTCAGCTTTGCCCTTAGTGCAACCTATTCTCAACCTCAGAAATGCTGCCTAGAAAGGTGTCTTTTTTAAAAAAATTGAGCTATAATTGGTATATAACATTATTTTACTTTCAAATGACTATACAGCATAATTAGTTGATAATTGTATATGTTGCAGAATGATAAAATATATCTTTTAAGAGCTTCACTCTTCTAATATAATATTTACAATATAAAATTATTAATACAGAGGTGGCCAAAGTTTATTTTTGCTCTATTGTGAAGCAGGGGTGTGCAAAGCCAATTAAAAAGCATAGATACGTTTTTTTAAAGGTTGTTTAAACCATGAAGGTGCTAGTGATTTCCCTAAACTTCCATTTCTATATCTTTATTTTAATCTGACAACACAACTGGCCTTAGTTCTATAAACTGTTTCAGTCAATCCTCATGTTTTCTAGGTCTAAGTATGTTGTTCACAAATAGTGATAGTTTAGTGTCTTCTTTACTAATCATTATACTTCAAATTTGTTATATGAGGAGATGCATACACACACACACACACACACACACACAATTGAATTATCTTCTGGAGGGCAGGCCCCTTGTAGTAAAGGCTTCCCCTGCTATGTGACTGTTCTGGGAATCCATATGTGTCAGTTTACTAGTTGGTGTTGTTGTGAGAGGCTGCTTCAGCTTCAGTGAACTTTTTTTGAAGACTCTTTCAATGTGTTTGCCCATTTCATGATGGGTGACTTACAAGTGCACCTGCCCACACCACTCTGAGTATTCAGCAGTTTTTGGCCAAAAATGACATGACCTCTGTGCCCCACCCTCCCTATTCACCCAATCTTGCCTGAGCAACTTTTTTTTTGTTTCCCTGGATGAAAAATGTCTTCAAAAGGAAATGTTTTGTCAATATAGAAGAGGTGAAACCAAAGCCATCAGAAGCACTAAAAGGCATCAAATTTGATGAGTTTAAAAACTGTTTTCAGCAATGAAAAAAATGTCTCGATAGGTGTATTGCATCAAATTGAGAGTACTTTGTTGGCGACTATAGTTTAAACATATAAGGATAAAGACACAATTTTTATAAATAAATTCAGGATTTTTTGGGTCCCCCTCATATATCTTAAGGAATTGGCACATAAACTGCATAAGCTTCTTTGTGAATTTGGTAATAGTTTATCAGTGAGTCTCAATTACTCTTTAATACGTGAAAAAATGCAGTTTTGGGATATTTCAGTCCAGATGAAGATGACGATGATGATGATGATGCTGATGACGACGATGACAACTTGACTTTATTTGTGATGTATCAAAGAATGTGAGAGCTGTCAGGCAACTGAAAGGTAATTGAGTCCACTCGCTGCTGTAAGAGTTACTCAGTTTGGTTTTGATCTGTTCTGCCATGCAAATTGACAGAGAGGAAAAGACTATTGTGTATAGAATCGTGGAGAATATTATGCAAATGATATGGAAACAAAAATGATGATGCTTGGACCCTCTCAGTCAGAGAAGCTAAGGCAGCAGCCTTGACTGGAGTTGGGTCCTAGGGTTTGGGACAGAGGTAGGTGTGAATAAAAGGGTCAGAACCATTTAGACTTGGAAAAGACACGAGGTAAGTACATGGCTCAGTCACTCCTCTTTGAGTTTATAGTCTGTTGGAAGGAGTGTACAGGTAAGAAAGGAAGTCTCACAGATTCGGCTCTCAGCAGAGTGCAATGAAGTAGAAAATTGGGTGGTCACCTGGAGAGTGGTAGAGAACAGTGGTTCTCAACCCTAGCTGCACATGAGAGTTACTTGGAGAGCTTTGAAAAATCCTAATTTCCAGGTGCCCCACCCACTCTGGGAGTGAGACCCAGGCATCATAGGTCTTAAAGCTCTTCAGATGATTTCAATGTGCAGTGAAGCACCAATGTAGAAAACATAATTAGGAAATTTCTACCTCCCAGCAAGTAAAAAGTCTATGTGATCTCAGGAGATTAGAGGTGACGCAGCTGTTGGCTTGCCTTTCCCAGACCACTGAAAAAAGGTACTCTAACCTGTAAGCCGAGCTTTTTAAATTATTATTTTAATGACCTGATTTATTTATTTATTTTTATTTTTAAAATTTTATTTTAATCATTGTTCAAGTACAGTTTTCTGCCCTTTACTCCCATTCCAGCCCACCCACCCATCCCTCTCCACCTCCCTCCCATTTCCACCCACCCCTAGTTTTTGCCCATGTGTTCTTTATATTTGTTCCTGTAAACCCTTCCCCTGCCCTCTCCCCTCTGGTCACTGTCAGCAGTTAAGGAGCACTTGATTTACTTCTGACCAGCCCTGCATTGTACTAGGAACTCATTTCACATTGGCGGCTGGGAGAGCTGGAATTAATTTTGCCACCTTCATGTAATTCATTCCTGGGGCACCCCATTCTCAGAGAGTGTCCTCTCCCAGTGTCCTCCTGACTGATGTTCCTGGGTTTCATTCCTGTGCTTGCTGGAACTAGAGTCATGCTGAGCACACCAACAAATTTTACTGGAACACACTTCTCCCCAGAGCTGGATTGTGGCCCTTTGTCACTGGTTGCTAGCTGAGGGCCTGCTGAAGGCTGATAGATCCTACCATTGGCTCACTGGATTGGACACCTCTGGTGTCAATTACAGCATGGAAAGAGTGCAGGCCCCAGAATACTCTGGGGCATGGGATCTGCATTGCCAGCCCCTCCTGTTTTCTGGAGATTGAACATCCCAGTTCTTTGTTGCCTCCTTTTCCTACTTGTCAACTGTTGCCTCAATACTGGGACAAATGGTCAGAGCTCAACCTCATGCCACCCATTTGGCTGGTGGGAGGGTAAAACCTGAGCACTCCTCAGAGGATTCTAATGTTTTGGTAACTGTGAAGTCTGTGGGTGCCAGCTTGAAGAACATGGTATTCCTCCATGAACTCATTGCCTAGAGTCACCATAAAAGCTTCTGAAGGAAAGAGAGGGATGGGGCAAATGAGATATGAGTTTGAAGGTAGCAATTGGAAAGGAAAAGGATGCTCTGCTTAAAGCAAAAGTGTGGCAATGAAGGCTGTGATGGGTCTTCCCATATCCACAGCAGACATCACTCATTGATTTCAACATTCTTGCCTGCTGCAGCCAGACTTGGACTTAAAATTAATCTTGATAGAACATTCTGGGTATCTGCTATGAATCAGAAGCTGTCATGCAAGTTGAAGACCACCAGCCATCCTGATGAAAAAGCACCTTTCTTCTTCCTAAGCCACAGACACAATATAGGTCTTCATGGATGAGGGGAAGTCAGTGCTATGGAGAAGCAAACTAATTTTCTTAAGATGTTGTGGTATTAGAATTTAATATTTTTTTGTATGGCATCATGGCTGATTTATACAATTCTTTTTTTCTAATTCCCTTTTTATACCCAATGCCATTTCCTCTCAACACAATCTCTCCCATAACCCCACCTCTTTTTTCTCTCCAAATCAGTGTGCTGTTGAACTGAAAAAGGAACACGGCTGCCTGGAAGTCCCTCCTGACCCCCAGGCAGGCTGCTAGGTGAGGCTGTGCACAGAAAGGAACCTTAGGAGCAGTCATGAGATCCAGACATGCCTCTCCATGCTGAGTGGCCATTTGTCCCTGTTGGAACCTAATTTGTGATCCTGTCCCAACCCCTGCAAATGCTTTCAGTTCTGCTTGTACCAAATGTTCCCTAGGCATGTCCTTTTTCTCAAAGTCAAACAAAAACACATAAAAAAGAACAGGAGGTTATTTTGCACAGCCCTGTGGAAGGGAAAGAAAAAACACTAGAAGCTGAAAGATTGCTTTCGATGTGATTGGGGATGGAGGTGTGGGGGTGGAGGGCTGGATGAAATTAAATGCCCTTACCATCCCTTTAGAATCTACCAAGTACAGTTTGGCAGCTAATCCTGATTAAAGCCATTCCCAAATCTCTAATGATTGGTATGTCCTAGTGTCACCTATGAATGTTACTATCATTATCCTAGTCACCCCAAATTTAAACCTCAGAGTCATCATTGAGGCTCCTTTCTTCTTCATCTATTTAACTTCTAACTGCCTTGATGTCCATCAGATTCTTCTCTGAGAATGTATCTAGAGAAGATACATTCTCTTTACCTGTCCTTGTCCTCATGGATTCCCCCTTGGATTACTGAAGCCACTTGGTCTCACTGACCCTCCAGCTTCAACCCCTTCACTACCAGGCCAATATTCCCAAACTCAAATTCCATCTTCTCCCTTCCTTGCTCAATGATCTCTGATGGATTCCCATGCTGATATTCAGAGCCTAAAACTTTGCAGCTGTGCAAATCCTCAACACAGTAGTCTCTATCTTTTGGGGATACGTTGCATGACACCCACTTGCTGCCAGAAACCACAGTTAGTACTGAAACCCATATATACTATGTTTTTTGTATACCCACATACTTACAATAAAATTTAATTTATATCTTGGGCACAGTAAGTAATTATCAATAATAAGAAATCACAATATAGAACAATTATAACAATATACTTTAATAAAATTATGTAAATGGCTTTGAGGCTATTATTAAGTAAAACAAGGGTTACTTAAACACAAGCACTGGGATCCCTCCATAGCCAGACAATGGAGACGGCTACTAAGTGAGTAATGGGAAGGGAGGGTATGCAGTGCGGATATGGTAGACAAAGGAATGATTCACATCCCTTTGGAGCAGGACAGTCCAAGATTTCATCACACTACTCAGAATGGTTTGCAACTCAAAATTTATAAGTTTTTTATTTCTGTAAATTTTTATTTAATGCTTTTAGACTGAGGTTTGCCATGGGTAACTGAAACCATGGAATGTGAAACAGCAAATAAGGGTGAGGGGATTATGTAATCAGGCCCTGTGTTTGTTACCTCTATCATTTCTAATCATCTCTAGCAGTTCACATGTGCTTCAAAAATCATTTTCACACACACTGCAAGTGCCTGGTTTGTTGCACAAGTGGCCTCCTGCTTACCTTTCAGCATCAGTGTGTTTTTAGCAAGACCTCACCACCAACCTCACCTCAGCCATCCAAGCTAGTTTTATTCTGCCTTTTAGCATTTTTTTTGTGTTTGTCTCTATGAAAATCTCAGGTCTCCTGGCTCATCTCCATCTTCCAGACTGTAACTCACATTCTCTTGTCTCACCCCATCTCCCACTGGTCCTTACTGCCTGTCCATCAGCAGCAAAACTTCCTATATGCTCAATTCTCTGAATGCAGAATAGGAACCTCCTTCAACTGCTTCCTCTTGGTGACAGGTGATTCTAGTTTCCAAGTGTCAGGAAATTTTTCTGACAATTGGTAAAATCTCAAATGTGGTTAAATCCAACTTTCTGCATTCACACTACACAGTTAAACATGTCTGTGAAACCTAAAACTAAGGCTCTGACTTGAAATTCATGATCACTAGTTTCAAGCAGACTCTTATTTTCATGCAGCAATCATGTTCCACTAGCCGGGCCCATTTACTCTCCTGCTCTTTTATGTGATTAGGTCACACTTTCTCTGCCCTCAAAACTCAAACACCTCTTTTCTATCCTCACTCTAAGCCAGCGATTTTCAATTGGTGTGCTGCAAGAATTTTTAAAACATGCAATAACCTGTCTGTTTAGTCAGGGGCACTGAGCTCTTTTACCTTAGATTGTCAAATAAAAAAAGGACAACACAATAGCTCTCTGGTGTGAATGAATCAAAATTATACCTATTTTTGTCAGATCAGAAAAAAATATATATTTCTTGGTATGCTGCAGAATTTTAGTAATTAGTTTATGTGTGCCATGAGATGAAAAAAATGAAAATCACTGCTCTAAGCCAATCATTTTGAGACTATTTCACTGAAAAAAATATAAACAATAAAAAACAAAACTTATAAACTCCCAATCACCACATTTACCTTCTTGTGTGCATCTGTGTCTATACATTTCACAAGAGAATACTTTCTCTTTATTACTGTGAATAGCCTGTCTATACTCTAGAAAAGGTCAACAGCTCAACTTTAGGCTCTGGCCTTTACCAGATAACAGGCCTAGACTTAACGTTTTCCCTTAAACTGTGTGAACATGAGACAAAATATATGAATGAGAAGATTTCAGGTATTTGACAATAGGCAGCACAAGATAGTGAACTTGAAGAGAAAGGATACAAATGAAATGAGGCCTATTCTTGCCCCAGCTTACTGTCCAGAGGCATTTCAGAGCACAGTGCCAGGAGGGGCACCCAACGAAAACCTAGTAGTCTCACTGAGTGGAGGAGACATGCACTGGGGTTTGAGCAGATCCACACATCTAGAAAAATAATAGGAGGCAGATGCAAAAAGAAACAGCTGTGGTGATCTACAGAGAAGACCTCTTGAGTCTTGGGCCAAGTGCTAGTCTATATATTTATTTGGGAAAACTAGTCAAAACTGGCAAAGAACCACAGGAAAAGAGTAGTCAGAACAATCCATAGGGGTCACACAGAACTGATTATTTGTATGCACCAGAGTAATAAGATCTCCTAATATTTAGGACACCTGGCAATATCCTCATAAGTGGGGTTAAATTAACCCTGAATTAAAGCCTTGAAAGGATCAAACTAACTCCAAGTAATTCAACATGCCCCAGACAAAGCCTAAAGATATTAAAAGTGATTCATTGAATCTTGTACCCAATAATGTAAAAGTTATAATATCTGGTATCTAATTTAAAAAATAGGAGTACAAAGAAGCTGAAAAATGTGACATATAGCAGGAGTGGGGGGAGGAGGAACTGTCAATAGAAACAGACTAAAAAATGACAGAGATAATAGAATTAGCTAAGAGTGAAATTAGAAGAGCTATTATAAATATAATCCATATGGTCAAGAACAAAAGTAAAACATGGATAGAATGAGAAGACAAAAGAGAGATATTTAAAAAGACCCATGTTGAACTTATAGAAATAAAAGATATCTGAAATGAAAAATGGTCTGGATGGCAGTAATAGCATATTATACATTGTAGAAGATAAATAAGTAAATTTGAATATGTAACATTAGAAACTATCCAAATTAAATGCAGAAAGAAAAAAATCTGAAAAGAAAAACCAAACAAACCCTAGCATCAATGGCCTGTGAGACAATATTGAGTGTCTAACATAGACATGTAATTGGAGTTCTAGGAGGAGAGGTGGTGAGGAGAGACAGAAAAAATATTTGAAGAATTAATAGCCAAAACTTTCCAAATTTGATGTAAACTAAAAACCCACAGATCCAAGAAGCTTAATAAAGATCAAACATGAAGAAAAATCACACAGTGCACATAACAAAATTGCTAAAATACAATGAAAAGCAGAAAACAATTTTAAATCACCCAGAGGGGAAAAAGAGACATGTATTTCTACCCACAAAGAACAAAGATAAGAACTACTGAAGATTTGCCTCAGATTTATAAGCCAGATGTTATCTATAAGGTACTGAAGGAAAAAGGCTGTCAACCTAAAATTCTGCACTGGCCAGATTAAGGCAAAACCCAAGAGAAATGAAAGCATATTTCCAAATAAAGACATGCTCACAAAGTTTTCAGTTTTATTTGTAATACCTGAAACCTAAAAACAACCTGTATATCTATTAGCAGGTAAATGGATAAACAAATTGTGGCATATGAACTATCAATACATACAACAACATGAATTATGTTAAGTGAAAGCTGCCAAATACAAATGAATCTATACTCTATGATTCATTTACATAAAATTCCAAAAAAATGCAAACAAATCCATACTCATTAAAAGTAGATCAGTTCAGGGGCTAGAAGTTGAAAGGAGTTAAAAAAAGGAAATGAGAGAAATTTTTGGTGTGATGGATATGTTCATGAATTTGATTGTAGTGATCATGTGTACATAGGAGGCCTGTCCAGAAAGTATCCAGCCACACGCTATGAAAAATTTATTGAAGAAGATACAAGAAACATTGTACATAGGACAATGATGCCTCAGTCCCCTTCAAAGTAGGCACCTTGGGTGCTCACACAGTTCTCCCAATTGCCATAAAGTGCCCCATTGTATTTTCCTGAATCTCATCGATGGTCTGAAATCTTTTTCTTTTCAAAGGTGATTTTAGTTTTGGGAAAAGGCAGAAGTCACAGGGTGCCAAATCTGGGTTGTAGAGGGGCTAAGTCATCTGGGCGATTTGATGTTTCTCAAAAATACTCTGTATGAGATGTGATGCATGAGTGAGCATGCTTTTGTGATGAAGTTCCCAATCACCAGTTGCCCATAGCTATGACCTTCAGAACCACCCAAATAGTTTCCATGTAGGAATATTCAAGCTTAATGCAAAATTTGATGCAGATTCATTGTTCTACTTACTCAGCTATTTTGAATGTGATGGCCACACAGTACACATACTCACTCAGTAGGGTCTACCACCCCCACTGACTAGTACAGTGAAGTTGTCATTGTTCACACATGTGCATTCCAGTCCACTTACCTTGACTGCCATGTTACAGGGATGTTGTGCAAACTGTACTCATTATATTAACAATGGCTGGACTTTTTCCAGACAGACCTCATATGCCAAAGCTTATGTTTTTGTATTTTATTTTTTAAATTTATTTTTTTTCAATTACATTTGGCATTCAATGCTATGTTAGTTTTAGGAGTACAGTACAGTGGTTAAATATTTATATAACTTACAAAGTCTAGTACCCACCTGGCATGATAAATAGTTATTACAATATTATTGACAATATTCCCTATGCTAAACTTACATACCTGCAACCATTTAATAACTGCCAATTTGTACTTCCTAATTCCTTCATCTTTTCACCCAGTCTCCCACCCTACCTCCCATCTTGAAACCATCAGTTTGTCTCTGTATCTATGAGTCTGTTTCTGTTTTGTTCATTTATTTTTTTTGATTCCACATACAAGTGAAATCATATGATATTTTTCTTTCCTGTCTAACATTTCACTTAGCATAATACCCTCTAGGTCCAGCCATGCTGTCACAAATGGTAAGATTTCATTCTTTGTAAGGTTGAGTAATATTCCACTGTATATATGCACCACATTATCTTCATCTAAGCACTTAGGTTGCTTTCATGTCTTGGCTACTGTAGGTAATGCTGCAATGAACATAGGACTGAGTATATCTTTTCAAATCAGTAGTTTGGATTTCTTCAGGTAAATACTCAGAAGTGTAATTGCTGGGTCATAAAGTAGTTCTATTTTTAATTTTTTTAGGAACCTCCATATTATTTTCTATAGCTGCACCTACTTGCTGTCCCATCATCAGTATATGAGGTTTTTTTTTTTCCTCCACATGCTCAGCAGCACTTGCTGTTTATTGATTTATTGATGATAGCTATCCTGACAGGTATGTGGTGATATCTCATTGGGGTCTTAGTTTGCATTTCTCTGTTAATTAATGGCTTCTTGCATTTTTTCATATGTCTACCGGCAATCTGTTTATCTTCTTTTGAAAAATGACTATTCCAGTTCTCTGCCCATGTTTTGATTGGATTGTTTGCTTGCTTGTTTTTTGGTGTTAAGTTGTGTGAGTTCTTCATAAATTTTGGATGTTAACCCCTTATCAGTTGTATCATTTGCAAATATCTTCCATTCAGTGCGTTGTCTTTTGGTTTTGTACATAGTTTTCTTTGTTGCGCAGAAAATTTTTAGATTTATGTTGTCCCATTTGTTTATTTATTTAGTTTGTTTGTTTTCCCTTGCCCAAGGAGATATATCTAAAAAATATTACTAAGATTAATGTCAAAGAGTTTGCTGCCTATTTTTTTAGGAGTTTTATGGTTTCAGGTCTTACATTTAAGTCTTTAATCTATTTTTATTTTATTCTTGTATATGATGTAAGAAAGTTCTCTAGTTTCATTTTTTTGCATGTATCTGTCCAGTTTTTCTAACACCATTCATGGAAGAAACTATCTTCACCCCATTTTGTATATTCTTGTCTCCTTTGTCATAGATTAATTGACAATATAGACATGTGTTTAATGCTGGGCTCTCTATTCTGTTCCATTGGTCGATGTGCCTGTTTTATGCCAATACCATGCTGTTTTGATTACTATGGCCTTGTAATATAGTTTCATATCAGTTAGTATGATACTTCCAAGTTTTTTCTTCTTTCTCAAGATGGTTGTGGTTAAGTGATCTTTTTTAGTTCCATATAAATTTTAAGATTATTTGTTCTAGTTCTGTTAAAAACATATTTTGATAGGAATTGTTAAAAATGTATTTTGATAGGGACGGCATTGAATCAACACATTGCATTGAACTAACACATTGAGTATGGATAATTTAATGGTTTTAATTCTTCCTGTCATGAGCATAACATATGCTTTCATTTATTTGTATCTTTTAAATTGCTTTCATCAATGTCTTATAGTTTTCTGAACAGGACTTTTATCTCCTTGGTTAAATTTATACCTAGGTATTTTATTTTTTGACATAATTATAAATAAGATTGTTTTCTTAATTTCTCATTCTGATAGTTTTTTATTGGTGTATAAATATGCAACTTATTTCTGAATAATAATTTTGCATCCCGCTACTTAATTGAATTCATTTATTAGTTATAATAGGGTTTTTTGTGAATTTTTAAAGTATATTTTATTGATTATGCTATTACAGTTGTCCTTTTATCCCCCTCCTCCTTGCACCACCTTCCTCAACCTCCAGCATTCCTCCCTGCACAGTTCATGTCCATGTGTTATATATATAAGTTCTTTGACTTCTCCATTTCCTATACTATTCTTAATCTCCCCCTATCTATTTTGTGCTTATCTATTCTGCTTCTTATTCCATGTTCCTTTTCCCCTATTCTCCCTCTCCCCTTCCCCACTGATAACCCTCCACATGATGTCCATTTCTGTGATTCTGTTCCTCTTCTTTTTGTTTAGTTTTAGTTTTTGTTACTTAAGTTCAGTTATTGATCATTGTGTTTGTTGTCATTTTACTGTTCATAGTGTTTGATATTCTATATTTTAGATGAGTCCTTTTAATGTTTCCTATAATAAGGGCTTGATGATGGTGAACTCCTTTAACTTTACCTTATCTGGGAAGCACTTTATCTGCCCTTCCACCCTACTTTGCTGGATAGAGTAATCTTGGAGGCAGATCCTTGCCTTTCATGACTTGGAATACTTCTTTCCAGCCCCTTCTTGCCTGCAAGGTTTCTTTTGAGAAATCAGCTGACAGCCTTATGGGAACTCCTTTGTAGGTAACTCTCTCCTTTCCTCTTGCTGCTTTTAAGATTCTCTCCTTATCTTTATTCTTGTGTAATTTAATCATGATGTGTCTTGTTGTGCTCTTCCTTGGGTCCAGTTTTTTCAGGACTCTCTGGGCTTCTTGGACTTCTTGGAAGTCTATTTCCTTTGCCAGATTGGGGAGGTTTTCCTCCATTATTTGTTCAAATAATTTTTCAATACCTTGCTCTTCCACTTCTTCTTCCATACTTCCATGATTTGGATGTTGGAATGTTTTAAGATGTCCTGGAGATTCCTAAGCCTCTCCTCATTTTTTTTTTTTTTTGCATTCTTGTTTCTTCATTCTGTTCCAGCTGGATACTTTTCTCTTTCTATTGTTCCAAATTGTCGATGAGTCCTGGTTTCCTTCCCTTCACTGTTGGTTCCTTGTATAGTTTGCTTTATTTCACTTTGTGTAGCCTTCATTTCTTCCTTCATTTTGTGACCGAACTTAATCAGTTCCGTGAGCATCCTGATTACCAGTGTTTTGAACTCTGCATCAAATAGGTTGTCTATCTCTTCGTCACTTAGTCCTTTTTCTAGAGTTTTAATCTGTTCTTTCATTTGGGCAGTATTTCATTGTCTTGGTGCACCTGATACATGATAAAGGGTGGAACCTTAGGTATGTGCCAGGGTGGGGCAAGCCACTTGATGTATTGTGGAGCTGTCTGTGGGCAAGGGGTCAAAGAGGAAACAATGACACTTGCTCCTCTCTTGTCCCATTTTCTGTCACTTCCCTCGCTTCCCACAAGCAGATTGTGCCCTTTCAGGTGCTGATTTGCAGGTGGGTGGGTTTGTGTATGCTTTAGGACACTGTGAGTCTCTGCAGCTAACTCTCCTGTGAGGTGGGGGTTTCTCCCCCTTCCACAACCCCTACAGATATTTTTACAGCCTGGAGTTTTGAGTCTTTAGTTTCCCCACACTGACACCCTGGGTTTTGTGGTCTGTCTCTCTCCCTCATTGTTCCCCCAGGCTTGTCTGTGTACAAATATGGGATTACCTGTGCATATTAGTAGCATGTTATTTAGCCTCCATGTTAGTGTTTTTCAGGTTTTTTAATTGTAATTGATATCTTGTTCCATATATTGTGGTTGGAAATGATGCTTGATGTGATTTCAATCTTCTTATATTTATTAAGACTTGTTTTGTGGCCTATCATGCTGTCTATCCTAGAAAATGTTCCATGTGCCCTTGAAAAGAGTGTATATTTTGATGTTTTGTGTGAAATGCTCTAAAAATATCAATTAAATCCATCTGGTATAATGTGTCATTTAAATCCACTGTTCCTATTTGATCTTAGCCAAAAGGCTGAGAAGCAATAGGCCACTGTTACCTTGTTGATTTTTTTTGTCTGGAAGACCTATCCATTGATATCAATGTGATGTTTAGGAACTCTACCATGTCTGTATTACTGTCAGTCTCTCCCTTTATGTCAATCAGTGTTTGTATATATTTAGGTGCTGCTATATTGGATGCATAAATGTTTACAGGGTTACATCCTTTAGTTGGATTGATCCTTTTATCATTATGTAATGTTTTCTTTGTGTTAAATTATGTGTTTTCTGATATAAGTATTGATATGCCAGCATTTTTTCATTTCCATTTACATGAAATATCTTTTTTCATCCTTTTACTTTTAGTCTCAGTGTATTTCAATCTACAGTGGGTCTCTCATACACAGCATATGTATGGATCTTTTTCTTATCCATTCACTTATGCTATGTCTTTTAATTGGAGCATTTAAGCCATTTACATTTAAAGTGATTATTGATAGATACATACTTTTGTCATTTTATTATTCATATTTATGTTATTTTCCTCTTCTTCTTAGATCAGCCCCTTTAACTTTTTTTGTAATACTGATTTGTAGGTGATGATATTCTTTAGCTTTTTTGGCTGGGAATCTCTTTCTCTCTCCTTCAGTTTTAAATGATAGCCTTGCTGGATTGGCTTGTCTTGGTTGTTGGGTCTTATTTTCAATTTTTTTGTTAAACTGTATTTATTTTAAAAGAAAATGTTATTTCATTGTATGAAGAGAACACAAGTTTCACTTTCCATAAGCAGAAAGTAACCATTAATACAGATTCCATGAAGTAAAACAATGCTATTGAATTAAAAAATTATAATTAAACAAATTGATAAGCTACAATAAAAATTAAATTGAAGTGAATTAAATCAAATGAAGGTGTGATATGTATAGCTGAAAACAAGCTTCATTAAGAGAAGAATGAAATAGTTTGTAATCAATCAGAAGTAAAGGATATTTGGTCCCTATTTTTAGTTTAAAGGAAAAATGAAGTGCTATGTCAATAAGAGCTGTCACTTTTTTGTTTGCTTTTTCATGTCAATTTGTATTTTTTATTTTTAAGTATATTTTATTGATTATGACATTACAGTTTTCCCAATTTTCCCTTTTATACTCCCTCCACCTAGCACCCTCTAACCCTCCAGGATTCCCTCCCCCCTTAGTTCATGTCCATGGGTTGTACATATAATTTCTTTGAGTTCTCTGTTTCCTATAAAATTTTTATCTCCCCATCTATTTAATGCCTACCAATTATACTTCTTATTCCCTGTACCTTCTTCCCCTTACTCCTCCCTCCCCCCTGAAATCCCTTCATGTAATGTCCATTTCTCTGATTCTTTTCCTGTTCTAGTTGTTTGCTTAGTTTTTCTTTTCATTGTTTTTCTTTTCTTTTAGGTTCATTTGTTGATGGTTGTGAGTTTGTTGTCATTTTACTGTTCATATTTTTTATCTTCTTTTTCTTAGATAAGTCCTTTTAACATTTCATATAATAATGGCTTGGTGATGATGAACTCTTTTAATTGACCTTGTCTGGGAAGCACTTTATCTGCCCTTCCATTCTAAATGAAAGCTTTGCTGGATAAAGTAATCTTGGATGTAGGTCCTTGCCTTTCAGGACTTCAAATACTTCTTTCTAGCCCCTTCTTGCCTGCAAGGTCTCTTGCAGGTGAGAGAACTTTAGAAATAAGTTGATAGTCTAATGGGCACTCCTTTGTAGGCAACTCTCTCCCTTCTTTTTGCTGCTTTTAAAAGTCTCTCTTTGTCTTTAATCTTGAGGTAACTTAATGATGATGTGCCTTGGTGCATTCCTCTTTGGGTCCAACTTCTTTGGGATTTTCTGGGCTTCCTGGACTTCCTGGAAGTCTATTTCCTTTGCCAGATAGGGAAAGTTTTCCTTCATTATTTGTTCAAATAAGTTTTCAATTTTTTGCTGTTGTTCTTATCCTCCTGGCACCCCTATAATTTGGATATTGGAATGCTTCAGGTTGCCCCAGAGGTTCCCAAATCTCTCTTCATTTTTTAAAATTCTTGTTTCTTCATTCTGTTCTGGTCAAATGTTTATTTCTTACCTTTGTTCCAAATTGTTGTTTTGAGTCCTGGTTTCATTCTTGTCACTGTTGGTTTCCTGAATATTTTGCTTTATTTCATTTTGGGTATCTTTCATTTGTTCTTTCATTTTTCAACCAAGCTCAATCAGTTCTGTGAGCATTTTGATTACCAAGGTTTTAAATTCTCTATCAGACAGGTTGGCTATCTTCTCATCACTTAGCTCACTTTCTGAAGTTTTGCTGTTCTTTCATTTGGGTCATATTTCTTTGTCACAGTGTACCTGTTAAGTTGTAAGGAGGTGGGACCTTAGGTATTAACCAGGGCAGGGCAACCCTCCTTGCTGTGCTGCGGTGCTGCCTGTAGGGGAGAGGCCAGAGAGGAAACAATGCAGCTCTCCTGCTCATCTCCAGCCCACTTTCCTATGGACTCTCATGTGAGACTGGGAGTTTCTCCTGCTGCAACAACTGCTGTAGTCCACAGTCAGCTCTGAGTCTCAGTTTCCCATCCAGCCAGCACCAACCACATGGTCCGCCACTGCCCTGCAGGTTCTCTTTGTCTGTCTGTCTTACCAGTCTGGTTGTTTTGTTTGACTGTTTCTTTAATTCTGTGGTTGTCAGAATTCCATGCAGTTTGATTTTCTGGCACTTCTGGGATTTTATTGATTTTAGATTGGTTGTTATCCTCCTTTTGGTTGTATGAGGAAGCAAAGGGTTTCTACCTGTCTCCATCTTGGCTGGAACTCATATTTTTTAATATATTCTATTGATTATGCTATTATAGTTGTCCCAGCTTTCCCTCTTTGCCCCACTCCACCTGGTACCCTCCATTCCCTCCAGCAATCCCACCCACTTAGTTCATGTTTGGTTCATACACATAAGTTTTTTGGCTACTTCATTTCCTATACTGTTCTGAACATCTGCCTGTCTATTCTGTACTTCCCAGTTTGTACTTCTTAATCCCTACATCTTTTCCCTCATTCCCCCCTTCCCCCTCCCAACCTTCCAAATAACCTCCATATCTATGATTCTGTTTCTGTTCTGCTTGTTTGCTTAGTTTGTTTTTTAGATTCAGCTGTTGATAGTTGTGAATTCATTGCCATTTTAATGTTCATAGTTTTGATCTTTTTCTTAAGTCCCTTTAACATTTCATATGATAGTGGCTTGGTGATGATGGACTCCTTTAGCTTTACCTTGTCTGGGAAGCACTTTATCTTCCCTTTGATTCTAAATTCAAGCTTTGCTGGATAGAATAATCTGGGTTGTAAGTATTTGCTTTTCATCATTTTGAATACTTCTTACCAGTACCTTCCAGCATGGAAAGTTTCTTTTGAGAAATCAGCAGTCTATGGGAGCTTCTTGTAGGTAACTATCTGCTTTTCTCTTGCTGCTTTTAAGACTCTGTCTCTATCTTTAACTTGGCATTTTAATTATGGTGTGTCTTGGTGTGGTCCTGTTTGTATTCTTCTTGTTTGTGACTCTCTATGCTTCCTGGACTTGTGCTGGAACAGAAATTGAAGTTTTAAATTTCTTGCTCTTTTCTCTTCTCCTTCTGGCACCATTATGATTCCAATGTTGGTACATTTGAGGTTGTACCAGAAGCTCCTTACCCTATCCTCATTTCTTGGATTCATTTTTCTTCTTGTTGTGCTGATTGAATGTTTTATTCTTCCTTATATTCTAAATAATTGATTTGATTCTTAGCTTTATCCACCCCACTGCTGATTCCCTATAAATTTTTCTTTATTTTCCTTAGTATAACCTTCATTTCTGCCTGGCTCTTTTTTATGCAGTTGAAGTACCTAATGAATTCTTTGAGCATCCTAATAACCAGTGTTTTGAACTCTGCATCTGATAGATTGCTTATCTTCATTTTGTTTAGTTATTTTTCTAGAGTTTTGTTCTATTCTTTCCTTTGGACCACATTTCTTTTTCTCTTCATTTTGTCAGCCTCCCGGTGTTTGTTTCTATGTATTAGGTAGAGCTACTTTGAATCCCTGTCTTAGTAATGTGGCCTATTGTAGAAAAGCACACCCATAATTTGGATGGAGCAGAACCTTAGGTAAATGCCAGGACAGGGCAACCAGGTTGGTAGTCTCAGATTGGAGTTGCTGCTCTGTGGCTTTGTGTGGAGGAGGGCTCAGAAAAGGGACAATGGCCACTGCCTGGCCTCCAGAGTGTTGTCTGGCAGGAAGCTGTCCCCTGGCACTCACCCTGATGTCACACACTTCAGTTTCTTTCCACATGCCACTGGTGCCCTTCCAGCTGCTGCCGTGGTGCTAGAGTCCAGAGAGAGTGAGTCTGCATAAGTCCTAAGTCCATTGTGGGCCCTTTAATAGGAGACACCTAGGAATCCTGCAGTTTTTTTGTTCCCCAACCCCCACTGATTTTTATAGCCAGAAGTTATGGGGACTTATCTTCCTTGTGCTGGAACCCTGGGCTTTGTAGTCTGGTATGGGGCTGGGATTACTTGCTCCCAAGGTATCCCTCCCAATTATTATCCACCACAGGTGATTGTGGGACCACCTGTTCCATGTCTCCATGTCTGCCCTCTTACCCATCTGGATGAATGTGACTTCTTTATTCCTCGGTTGTCAGACTTCCATGCAGTTTGATTTTCTGACAATTCTGGCTGATATGTATTTTGTAGTTTAGTTGTAGTTTTTGCTGTGGTTGTGTGAGGTGGCGAGCATGTTGTCCTATGTCTCCATCTTGACTACCCTTACTTTTTATCACTTTTAATACTTCATGCCAATTTATTCTGGGAGCTCCTTTGTAGTTAACTATTTGTTGTTGTTATTCTTGTTGTTTTTGCTGCTTTTAAAATTCTCTCTTTGTCTTTAACATTTACCATTTTAATTATGATGTGTCTTGGTTGGTGTCTCTTTGGGTTCATCTTGTTTGGGACTCTCTGTGCCATCTGGGCTTGTATATATATTTCCTTTGCAAGGTTAAAGAAGCTTTTAGTCATTATGTCTTCACATAGGTGCTCAATTCTTTGTTCTATCTCTTTTCCTTCCAGTACCTCTATGACACAAATGTTATGTTTGATATTGTCCTACAAGTACGTTAAACTATCCTTATTTTTTAAAATCTTTTTTCTCTGTGCTGTTCTGATTGGGTGTCTTTTACTATTTTGTCTTCAAATCACTAATTTGATCCTCTGCTTCATCTAATATTGTTGCACGTGGGTCTCCGGCCAGCAGTGACCACGGAACGCTGTGGATGGCTCGACAAAAACACGCAAGAAAAAACACATGCACAGAGACAGACTAGTTTCTGTGGGGAAGTAGGGACGAAATGGCCACCCCCCCTAGTGGGGAGCGCGCTGATTTACCGTCCATACCTGCTTTTATTGGGCTCATTTTGCATAATAATTCAGGTAAAGTACAGTACTCATTAGGGGGAAGTAAGAAACTACAGAAAACAAAGAACTCTACCGGTCTATTGAGTTGGGGGTCAAAGAGCTGTAAGACTGAGGAACAAAATAACTTCCTCCTAAGACCTTTCTCATTCAACTGAGAGCATTCTAAACAAAGGAGGTTTCACAGTAATTTACATGTTCTTTCTTAGGCCTGATCACCCCGGGGAATCTGTACTTCTCAGTACTGAGCTGCACCACCCTGTCATTGTTTCAGGCTTAGGTGGAGCAAGGGAACTAAGGCAACTGGGAGACAAGGAGGTTTTTTTCCCAGATGCTGAGAACTCAGGCTATGTCAAAGCTGAGGAGCGAGGGTCCATCACCCCCTTTTGCTGCAGCCCCCAAGTCCTTCTTTTGGGGGGGGCCTCCCAAAGTGATCGTGCCTGTCTTAGGTCGTTCCCCCCGTGGGGAATCTTACCCATCTTTGGCTAACCGACCAAGCTTTTTGGGGTTCAGTCATGAATAAAGCAGCAGAAGCAGCATTCCTGCCACGGAGATAAGCTTTTGTCTCCTTGCTGGCTTATGGTTCTAAGGGCGTTCCCTTAGCCTTAGCTAGGCGGGGGTTTCAGCTTCTGATACCAGTCAGGGCGGTTCCCAACATAATATGATGTTTATTTCTTCTAGTGTAGTCTTAATTTCTGACTGATTCTTTTTTTTATGGTTTTTATGTCCTTTTTTATGCTACTGTCTCTTTGTTGAAGTTTTCATTGAGTTCATGTATTCTTTCCCTTAGCCCATTGAGCATCCTGATAACCAGTGTTTTGTGTGTGTGTGTGTGTCTGTTTGTTTATTTTTTTAAAATATATTTCATTGATTATGCTATTACCATTGTCCCATTTCCCCCCCATAACCAGGGTTTTGAACTCTGTATCTGGTAGATTGCTGGCCTCTATTTTATTTAGTTCTTTTTCTGGAGTTTACTCCTTTTCTTTCATTTGGGTCATGCCTTTTGCTTGTTCATTTTGGCTGCCTCTCTATTTGTTTTTATGTATTAAATATATCTGCTACATCTCCCAGTCTTGGCAGGATGGCCCTATGTAAAAGGTGTCCCTGGGGCCCTGCGGTGCAATCTTTCTGATCATGCAAGCCAGGTGTTCCAGGAGTGTCCCTTTTATGGGTTGTGTTTGTTCCTCTGTTGGAGTTGAGACTTGATTATTATTGGCAAATCTGTAAGTGGGATGGACCCTCAGTCTGATCAGCTAAGAGGATTGACTTTGAACGCAGCATACAAGTTGCTATCCAGAGGCTGACCCCAAAGAGCATGATTTTCCTCACTGGGCTCTGTTTGCCTTGTGGAACTACCATTTGGGTGTGCTACTTATGTAGCTAATGGGGTGGTGATCTATTGTGGTCTGAAGCTGGCCACCAGGTTTGTTGGTTTTAGGGCCTCTTCTGAAGGGATCCAGTGCAGGCCACATTTAGTCACTGGTTGTGACTGGGACAAGGTCCCCTGATAGGAGCTACAAAAAATCTTCAGTTTGTAGCTGCCTGTGCTGGGCTTGGGGACATGTGGGAGAAGCCACACTGCAAACCAAGGCCAGCTTCCACCAGTACCAGGCTAGGATTGCTCAGCAAAAGGTACCAGGTACCCGGAGGTCTACCACAATCTGACAGTTGCCTATAAGGCTCAGTCACTGAGAAAAGCCTCTGGTGCTTTATGAATTTGGTGAGGCAAGGCCTCAAGGAGTCACCAGGTTGACGTGAATGTTGTTCACCCTGTTAATCCAGATTCAGATTTGGCAAAAGTGTTGAGCCTTGGGACACTAAGGAAAAGGTGTAGGGTACACCAAGGTCAGCCACTGCCCCCCTGGGCCCTGAGTGCCTTTGAGTTTATTTTTAAGGAAGACTATAGTGTGGGCCAAGTCTGGCTGTCTGCTGATAAGAGAGCCTCTTGAGTTTTGTGAGTTGTGTGGGGTGGGTCATTGGAAGTGATAAGGGTGGTGCAAGTAGAATTCACAGGCTAATGTAGATTCAGATTTGGTTGTGGAGGGGAGGGCTAAACATAGGAAAGATTGCACTCCCCTGTCAGCTCTATTGGAGGAGAGCTGAACGTATAGATAATGGTAGTTGTCCCTCCAGGTTTTTCCCTGAAGCCACACAACTCATATTCTCCTTGTATATCTCTGGCACCTCCTGAGCCATTGTCCCTTTGCTTGATCCCTGAGTGAGCTCCTGAGAGCCAGTGAATCTATGGGCAGGCCTGTTAACAGGATGCTTGGGTATATAGCTGCCCTCTGTCCCACCCAGTAAGATGGAATCCTTATCCATTTTCACAGTCAGATCCTGTGGGAGCTCTTCTTTCTGACACTGGTGACCCTGGCTGGAGACCCTGATGTGGGCTGGGACCCCTTGCTCCTCAGTGGACAACTCTGAAGCTGAGATATTCTTCCTAATTCTCAACCACCACATGTGGGGGTGTGACCAACCTGTTTCACATCTCTGCCCCTTCTACAAATCTCAACGTGGTTTCTTTATATTTTTTAATTATAGGACTTCTATTCACCTACCCATCAGATGGTTCTCCAGGTTGGTTATTCTATAATTTAGTTATAATTTTGCTGTGGTTATGGGAGGAAGCAAACACAACATTTTCCTACTCTGCCATCTTTACTGGAATTCTCAAATTATAGTTTAAATTTGTACAGTTTATTGCAAGGTAATTATACCTCAATACATTGTTTTTTTTTTAATTAAAACAAAACAAAGACACTTTCAAATGAAAATTAAGACAATTCATTGCCAGCAGATTTGTGCTATAAGAGTTGGTAAACAAAATTTTACAGGTAGGAGAAAAATAACACCAGATGGGAAATTTGGACCTTCACAGAGGAGAAATGAGCAACAAAAATACGTATGTGAACAAATGTAGAAGACTTTTTCTCATTTAAAAAATATCTTGAAAGAATAATTGTTTAAAGTAAAAGTAATGACAATATACTGAGACATTTATACATACATAGAAGTAAAATATATGACAATTGCACAAAGGATGAAGAGGAAGTAAAAGTGAACTTTTGTACGGCTCTTAACCTTGTATGTGAAGTAGTATATATTTCAAGGTAGACTTTGATAATGCAAAGAACTATATTTGAAAGCCTAAAGAAGTGACTCAAAAGAAATAAACCAATGGAGCACCATCCCATAATATGGGTTCAGTTCCTGGTCAGGATACACAACTGGATTGAGGGTTGGTCCCCACTTGGGGTGCATGCAAGAAGTAACTGGTCAATGTTTCTCTTCCTCTGTCTCTCTTTCCCTTCCCCTCTCTCTAAAATCAATGAGCAAGTCCTTGAGTGAGAATTTAAAAAAAAAAAACTACTTAATCCAAAGAAGAAAAATGGAAGGGGAAAGAAACAAAGAATATATGAGGCAAATAGAAAAAAATTACAAGGTGGTATATTTATACTGAATTGTATTGATAATTACATCAGTTGTAAATATCTACATAGTCCAACTAAAAGGCAGAGATTATCATACTAGATAAGAAGGTAAGATCCAACTTTATGCTATCTATAAGAAACATACTTTAAATATAATGCCCTTTAGAGTCAAAATTTGAAAGAATAGAGCATGGTATACCATGCTAATATTAATTCAAATAAAACTGGAGTAGCTAAATAACCTTAAGAAAGTAGACTCAGAACAAGGAAAGTCATCAGAAATAAAAAAATAGTTTCATAATGATAAATGCCTAACTTCATCAAGAGAATATAAAAAGTCTAGTAGATACGTAGCTAGATCCCATTCCCATTAACCTATTCTAGAACAACACTTCAACAAATATTACCTCCCTCTAATAGCACCAATTTTTCTTCTTTACTGGAACTTCTGTATTATCATACAAAGAAGTTATTATTTATCCTGTTTTTTTTAAAAAAATCCATTATCTCTTGACCCAATCCTCCTTCAAGTAATGCTCAACTCCCATTTGTCTTTACATAAAATTTTATTAAATGTAATTTATACTTAATTTTTCTATTTTTGTCTTCCATTCATTCTTTTTCCAATTTATGTATAGTTGGTATACAATATTGTATTATTTTCAAGTGTAGAATATGATTTGACATTTAAATACCTTACAGTGTGATCACACTACTAATTCTAATAATCATCTGTCACTGTGCAAACTTATTACAGTATTACTGACTATATTCCCCTTCAACATTTTCACCCATCCTCCCAGCCTTACCTCCTCTGCAACTATCTCTTTGGTTTCTGTTTCTTGTGTCTGTTTTTGTTTTGCTTGCTTGTTGGTTTATTTGTTTTGTTTTTTAGATTCCAAGTATCAGTGAAACTGTATGATATTTGTCTATCTCTGTCTGATTTATTTCACTTAGCATAAAAATATGGTTATATACCACAAAGCAGTGTCAATGCCTTAATCATATACCGTACTTATGTTTTCAGGCCCAAGAGCCTCTTCCATCCTTGTCACAGGGAGTGCTGACCTTCTCTCCTTTCATACAACACTCTCCCATTCACTTTTTTTTTAAAGCTTCCTGATGGATTAAGAAGTTTATTGTTGGATGAATACAGTATAGGTCATAGATCCTATACTGTAGCTCTCCTTGTTCAATTATTGACCCAGTCTGCCTGGCCCCAGGCTCTCTTCCATTTTGACAAGACGACCTTGAGCCAGGGAGATTTCCCACAGGCTTTTCCAAAGTGTGGCCCAAGTATCAAGGAAATAAACTCCAGTTTCCGGTAAAAGCCCTGTAGCAACTGGGGTTCTTCAACTTATCACACCTGGCTCTTCTGGAATCTGTCCCAAGGGAGAAGTTAGAATCCATTCAACAAAATGAAGAATTCAGGGGCCACACTGCCCAATTGTCTTCACTGTGCTCCCAGATTCCCAGCTTTGTAATCCAGCCGAAGGTCTGCCACATCCCTCTTCACTGGTGTGCCTGCCAGCTGATCCTGCCTGCCCTGAGGTCCAGGAAGCAGGAGCTCAGCTTAGTCTTAAGCTTCCTGGCTACTATGAGTGTTCTCTGAACCATCTGGGCTTAGAGATGCCAAGTCAGGATCCCATTCACTCATACCCACTCCTATCAGAACTTTGCCTAACAACTCTACTAAAACTATTTTGTCAAAGTCAACAATGCTCTTCACCTCATTAAATGTAACACTCAAACCTCAGGCCTTACATGATCTAACAATAGGATTTGGCATAAGTGATCATTCCCTTCTCGTTTACAAGCTTTCTTTCTTGACTTCCATGAGTCCATACTTGCTTGGTTTTCTGTCTTATTTCTGCTTCTGGTTTGTTCCTGACTTTGTAATATTACAGTGCTCTAGGAATCAGACCTTAGTCCTCTTCTCTTTTATAGCTACACTCACTTCTTTGGCAATTTCATTGAGTCTTGCAGCTTTAAATGCAATATATGTATTTGCTAATAACTTTTAAATTTGTATGCCTAACCTAAATTTCTCACTTGTTATAGGGCTTAAATATTTAATGATCTATTCATCATCTCTAACAAGATGTTTGATGAGAATCTCAAACTTAATATGTCAAAAATGAAAGAAATCTATTCCTTCCCAGTCTTCTTCTTGTGAGTAGTGACACCTCTGTTGTTTCTAATGCTTTTCTACATCCTTAATGTCCTCCATTAAGTCACTTTTTCTGTTACATATTATGCCAATCTGGAAGCAAACCTGTCAGTTCTACTTCCAACATAATATATCTCGAAGTCAGCCATATCTTAACATCTCCACTGCTACCACTTGCCCCAAGTCACAATTATCTCTCACCTAGATTAATGCAATAGCATTTAACTGATCTCCCTGAATTCATCCACAATGCCCTTCTACCCATTTTTAACATCAGTAGCAAAAATGATTTTTTCAAATTTAAGTTATTTTATTGCCATTTACTCAAAATTCACCAGTAGATCCTCATATCACTTGGAATAAAGCCATTAAATCACATTCACTTAAAAATATCTACTTTGGGCTCTGTTTTAGTAAACAAGCAACATAAGAAAAGCTGTCAGTGTGGAAATATACATTAGCATAAGGGGACATTAAAAAAAGAAGAGGGGGTAACGTCTGCATCACACCAGGCATTCCTCATTTTGCCCCACTCTTTAGCAATTGACAGTAGAGAGTCACCACAGCCAAGTGACCTGGGAAAAATCTCACCTACCTTTGGGCAGACAGATCTGGGTCTTGGCTGTGGTCCCTGCAGTAGCCCATTAACTGGATCCTCTTGATTATGCTCTGGGAGCCCCTGGTAGACACAGACTTAAGACAGTTACTCACAGAAGAGAGAGCCTTTGTCCAGGTTTCCAAAGGAGAAGCTCCAGCACTCCATCAAAGCAAAATAATATGAGTTAGAATCCACTTGAGAAGGTAAGAAGAACAGTTTGACTTTACCTACATGACTCCTTCCCCAAGGTATAAAACTTAGGGCCAAGAAGGAAGAAAGATCTTGCCTGGCCCTTGATTTATCCTAGAGGTAAAAGGGAGATCGTGGGAGTGAGTACCCTACTTCCCCAGCTGTGCCTGCCAGATGGGTTTATTTCTCCCTTGCCCCATCCAGAATCTAAATTGGGAGCTGTATAATTTGGAGAATGGGAAGAGGTTGTGGGAGAGCAGATAGAATGCATGGAGGACATTAAAAGCACATATATTCTAACTGCCTCATGGGTTCATTCCATCAAGAAGCATGCCCACAAGCTGCTGGGAGTGCCTCACCACAGATCAACTCCAAGTTGCCCATGGGCACCCACAGTGCTATGCATGCCTCACACCCCTCTACTCCACACACTCCCCTCCCCCTGCCCTGTGGCAGGCTCCCTGTGTATGATCCTGACAATGTCATAAGTGGGTTATGGCAGACTGCCAGTGAGCATACACAGAAAGTTGGCTCAATTTGCAGGCCAGGGAGAGAACACACACTTGAGCTTTTGGGCCACATGTGGGAAAACAAAAGAAAGGCTGTGAGCACTGAGTCTGGTACAATGCAAGATCCAGGGAAGGCATACAAGTTCCAAAGTTCTGCCACAAGAGGGAGCAAGAAGTGTGGAATAAGCAGGTGTAGTCACAGAAAGTCTGAGAAAGCTTGAGAATCTCTAGCAGGACTCCTGGAAGCTCTCTCTCTCCCAAATGCAGTTAGTAAAAACTGCAGGAGAAGCCTGAGAAGACATGGATGCAAAACTTCAAGGAACGTGAAAAATCAAGTAACATGGCAAAGTAACATGGCCAACACCAAAGAATCACAATAATTTGGTAACTGAAACCAAAGACAAAGAGATCTGATCTATAATTTACCTGATAAAGAATTCAAAATAGCTGTTTTAAGGAAACTCAGTGAGCTACAAGAAAACATAGGAAGACAATTCAACAGGAGATCAGGAAACAATACATGAACCAAATGAGAAGTTTAGTGAAGGTATGGAAATCATAAAAAAATAAAGAACCAAGTGGAAACTGTGGAGCTGAAGAATCTTTCTCAAAGTCTTCCAAAAAATTGAAGTGAATAATCCCAAACTTGTTTTATGAGGCCAGCACTACCCTCATACCAAAGTTACATAAGGACAATAGGAGAAAAATACACTAAATTTTAATATTTGTAATAAATATAGATATACAAATTCTTAACAAAATTTTAGCAAACCAAATTCAACAGTACATTGAAAGGATCATACCTTATGATGGAGCAGGATTAATTCCAGAGATGCAAGGATATTTCAACATATGCAAATAAATAAAAGTGATACATCACATTTATACAATCAAAGATAAAAATCTTATGATAATCTCAATACATGTAGAAAAAGCATTTCACAAAAGTACAATATGGTTCCATGATTAAAAAAAACTCAATAAAACAGGTATAAAAGGAACATACCTCAATATACGAAAGGCCATGCATCCAAAGCTTACAGTTAACATGATATGCAGTGGTGAAAAATCAAAAGCTTTTTCTCTAATATCTGAAACAAAACAAAGTTGCTTACCAATCACTACTTTTAATTTTAGTGAATACTGGAAGTCCTAGCCAGAGCAACAAGGGTAGAAAAAAAAAGGTATCCAAATTGAAAAGAAAGAGGTAAAATTGTCTTTGTTTGCCAATGACATAATATTTATTTTACATAGGAAATCCTAAAGATTCCACTAAAATTGTTAGAACTAATCAACAAGTTCAGAAAAGTTTCAGGATACAAAACCATCATACAGAAATCAGTTGCATTTCTATCCACTAACAATGAAATATCTGAAAAGATATTTTTTCTGTCTCTCTTTTTTCTCTCCTTCTGGGATTCCAAGTATATATGTATTGGTATGCATAATGTCCCACAGATGTCCAAAGCTCTGTTCTTTTTTAGTTCCATCCTTTTTTCTCTGTTATTCAGATTGAATAATTTCTAGTAATCTACCTTCAAGTTTAGTTTCTTCCACTATTTCAAAATTTCACTCCTGAGACCACCTACTATTTTATTTTGGTGATCATGACTTTGATTCTGCAATTTACATTTGGTTCTCCTTTTATACATTCAATTTCTTCAGTGATATATCCTGGTTGTGAGTCATATGACATTTTTCTTTAAAATTATTTAAGCATAGTTTCATTTAATTCTTTTGACATATTTATATGTAAGAGCAGCTTTAAAGTCTTTGTGCTAAGTTCAACAACAGAAACAGTTTCTATTGACTGTTTCCCCACTCCCACCCTGGGTTCACATTTCCTATTTCATTGCATGTCTCAGAATTTTGTTGTGGAAGTTAGACATTTTAAATAAAATATTGTAGCAACCCAGGATTCTGATATGTTTATACACAGAAGCTTGGTGTTGTTTTAGTATCTGGCCTGGATTTAATATGAAGACTCTCCTCTGCAAGGTATTGTTTCTAATGTCTCTTCTCAGTTTTTTTTTTGTTGTTGTTGTTGGGGTTTTCTGTTGTTGTTTTATACCCTTCTGTTTATTATTTTATTCTGATTTCCTGGGAATCACACTTGTTTGTGCATACTTAGTGGTTAGCCAATAATCAGTCACAGGTTGTGTTCAAACACTCCTGGCCCATAAAGCTTTCACTCTCTGTTAGTGGACCTGGGTGTGGATTGGACAGTACATGCAAAATTCAGGCATTTCCAAGTCTGCTTCAACTTTCACTTTCTAAAGAGCTCTTTTGAGTTTCATGAAACAGACACAGCATCTCAGTCTGCCTGAGGTGTATAGAGAGTTTGTCTAATACTTTTTGAGGCTTTCATTTCCAGTAACTCATTCTATATTTTTAGCTTGTTTGTCACTCATTCTGACCAGACCACACCTTAATCTAGCCGAGCTACAGATTTTTCCTGTTTGTTTTCTACCAAGTTTGCTGCTTATACTGACAATGACTCTGAGCATGGATTTTTGTTCTCTTCTCCCAAACAAATCAGTCCTCTCTGGCTATGAAGCTGCTGGTTTTTACAGCCAGCTCTATTCTGGAAAAACTACATTTCTCACCAGCTGAGCTGGAGGGGATGGCAGCAGCCCAAGGCAAGAAGGCTGAAGCTCCCACTGTTCTTACTCAAAGTGCTAGAAGTTTTTCAAGGTAAAGTTCTTAACTTGTTGTTTGCTTTTAGGTAACGTCCAGAGCCCTTAAGTGATTTTTTTCTTTTTAATAATTTTCTCTAGTTTTATACTAGTTTTTATACAGAAAAGTTTCTAATCTCTGTGTTCCATCATAGTTGAACGTCTTGCCTCAAAAAAGTACTTTACTACAACTTTTGGTTAAATCAATGTATAGAATGTATAGATTGTAAATACATAAATGATTTTATCTCTGTAGCAGATTATAAACTATGCTTATTTTAATGTTACTTTATTTTTTCTGAGGTTAAAAATAGTTTGTTATTTCATTTGCCTAAATTAAATATTGCAGTCCATCATCTCAATAGAATTTTACTATGATCACATATGTCAGATAAACTATCACTTTTTTCTCTGGAGATATTTTCTTCTTAGAGCCTTTCATTCTTTTATTCCAACTTGACTGTTTTTCTTTGGGTATGTTATAGAATTATTATTATTTCCTTTGTCTCTTCTGAGAATTTCCTTTCTCTCTTTTGACTGTGTTGGGCACATGGTTTTCTGGGTAAAATGTATGTGTCCTGGAGGCGGTGTAAAGTCATGACCTAAAACAAGAGCTCTGGAGTTAGACTCCCTTAGTTCAGATTCCAGCTCTATATAATTAGTGGTGCCACCACAGAGACACTGCCTACCTATACCTCCATATTCCCAACTGTAAAATGGTGGCGAAAAGAACATACTACCTCTTCAGTTGTCCTGAAGATCAAATGAGCAAATATATAAATATTAACCGATATCATCTTGGTAGAGCAGGTTTTGGTGGAGCATGTGGAGTTTTTGAGAAATGTGTGAGAGTATAATTTTTGAGACTTTCATATTAATAATTTTACTAACACTTGGTTATTAGATTGGTTATAGAATTCTAGGTTGATAACTAGTTTTCCTCAGCATGTTAAGGTAATTGTGCTGTTGTCTCATACCTTGCTGTCTGATGACATTCTGATTGCCATCCTTTTGTGTTATTTGGTGCTTTTTGGGAAGTTTTTAAAATGTCTTATTCTTGGAGTTTTGAAATTTATCTGATATGCTTTGGAGTATTTCTTATTTTATTAATTGTGCTGGCTATTGCATTTACCCATTACTCCAAGATTTTTTTGTTAGTGTTAGTTCTGTGATAATTACCTCCCCTGTTCTCTTTTTCTGTTCAGGCTTCCTGCAACTTGTATTGATTAGCGATTCAAGCCAGGGATTGAGCCTCTACAGATATCTTTTCACTCCTATTGTCTCAATGAAAAAAAAATCTCATTCTGAGAAAGTCCTCTTCCAATCGTTCTACTAAATTATTTTAATATTAATGCTATCATTTCTTTCACCTACAAGAGCTTTTTAAAAATTTTCTTATTTTTTTATTTTATAGAACTTTCTGTTTTGTTTCATCGATGTAATATCTCTTATCTTTCTGAGGATGTAAATGCTTTTATTTTCTCTTACTCCATGGATTATCTGTGGGGCTTTTTCTCTGAGGTGTTTTTCTCTTGTCTTGCTACTGGGCCTCTCAAACTGGATGCTTTCTCAAATATTTGGTGATACTTAGCTCCTCTTTGTCATATAACAGTGAGGCACAAAAATTCAAAGACAAGACTTGCTGACTGAATAGCAAGAAGACTTTTTAATTATATGATCCCAAAATAGCAATATAGATCTTTTATTTGAGGCGAATTGATATTACAATAGTTAGCTTAGCTAGGATATGCTAGGTTAGTTGCAGTAATAAGTAAATTTAAAAAATCCCCTCAATGGCTTAACACAATAAATATTTACCATTCTTACTATATGTCCAATGATGTTTGATAGTGAGCTTGGCTCCAAGTAGAAAATTGCTCCAAATCATCTTATAATATAATATTTTATCATAATACTCAAGTGTTTGTTACAGCAGGGAAAAAGAAAGTGTGGAAAATTTTAAATTGGTGCTTGAATGCCTCCACCCAGACTACACATAACTTTTTCTGATATGTCATTTATTGAAGCAAATCCATGTTCACTAACTTCAAGGTGGGACAGTGCAGTCCTCCCAAGTGTTTAGAAGGAAAGAAGAGCTAACAGTACTTAAGGGCAGCACTAATGTTTACCACATTGACAAGTGTTCAGAAGGAAAGAAGAGCTAGCAGTACTTAAGAGCAACACTAATGTTTACCACATTGACTGAGTCACTTCTTTAACAGTCTTTTTTTTACTCTCTACTAATGTTTTATTTATTTTTATTTTTAATTTTAAATTGTTGTTTAAGTACAGTTTTCTGCCTTTTACTGCCATCCCAGGCCACCCCTCCCCACCTCCCTCCCATTTCCACCCAAACCCCAGTTTTTGTCCATGTATCCTTTATACTTGTTGCTGTAAACCCTTTCCCTTTTCCCCTGAAATTCCCTCCCCTCTCCTCTCTGGTCACTGTCAGCCTGTTCTCTATTTCAGTGTTTTTGGTTATATTTTGCTTGTTTCTTTGTTTTGTTGTTTAGGTTCCTGGTAAAGGTGGTTCATATGGTATTTGTCTTTCACCACCTGACTTATTTCACTTAGCATAATGCTTTCCAGTTGCATATATGCTGTTGCAAAGGGTAGGAGCTCCTTCTTTCTTTCTGCTGCATAGAATTACATTGTGTAAACGTGTTATAGTTTTTGGATCCATTCATTTACTGATGGGCACCTAGGTTGCTTCTAACACTTGGCTATTGTGAAATGTACTGCTATGAACATTGGGGTGCATAGGTTCTTTTGGATTGAAGTTTCAGGGTTCTTAGGATATAATCCTAGCAGTGGAATTGCTGGGTCAAAAGGCAGATCTATTTTTAGTTTTCTGAGAAAATTCGATACTGTTTTCCATAGTGGTTGTACCAGTCTGCAATCCCACCAACAGTGCACTAGGGTTCCCTTTTCTCCACACCCTCTCCACCACTTTTTGTTTGTTGCTTTGTTTATGATGGCCATTCTGAAAGGTGTGAGGTTGTATCTCACTGAGGTTTTATATTGCATCTCTCTGATAACTAGGAATACTGAGCATCTTTTCATGTGTCCCTGGATCCTGTGTGTCCTTCTTAGAGATGTGTCTGTTCAAGTCCTTTGTCCATTTTTTAATTGGGTTGCTTGTCTTCCTGTAGCCAAATCTTCTGAGTTCTTTATATATATTGAGTATCAAACCCTTGTGCAAGGTATGACTGGCAAAAATGTTTTCGCATACAGTAGGTTCTCTTTTTATTTTAATACTGTTTTTTTTTGGCCATGCAGAAGCTTTTTATTTTGATGAGATCCCGTTTCCTTATTCTTTCCTTTATGTCCCCGGCTCTAGAGAACATATCAGTCAAACATTGCTGCATGAAATATCTGAGCTTTTCCTGCCTATGTTCTCCTCTAGGACTTTAATGGTGTTGTGACTTATATTTCAATCTTTTATGCACCTTGAATTTATTTTTGTATATGGTGTGAGTTGGTGCTCGAGTTTCATTTTTTTGCACGTAGCTGTCCAGTTCTCCCAAAACCATTTGTTGAAGGGGCTATTTTTACTCCATTTTATGTTGCTACCCCCTTTGTCAAATATTATTTGACCATAGTGACTTGGGTTTATTTCTGGGCTCTCTGTTCTGTTCCATTGGTCTATGTGCCTCTTTTTATGCCAATACCAGGCTGATTTCATTACAGAGGCCTTGTAATACAGTTTGGAATCAGGTATTGTGATTCCTCCTACTTTACTCTTCTTTCTCAAAAATTGCAGCAGCTATTCGGGGTCATTTATGGTTCCATATAAATTTTTGAAGTGTTTTTTCTATGTCTGTGAAATATGCCATTGGTACTTTGATAGGTACTGCATTGAATCTGTAAATTGCTTTGAGTAGTATGGACATTTTGATGATGTTAATTCTTCCAATCCATGAACACAGCATATGTTTCCATTTGTTTGTGTCTTCCTTGATTTCTTTCTCCAGTGTTATGTAGTTTTCTGGATACAGGTGTTTTACCACCTTAGTTAGGTTTATTCCTAAGTATTTTATTTTTCTTTTTGCTAGGGACTTTTTTTCTTCATTTCTGCTTATGCTATTTCATTGTTGGTATACAAAATTGCCTTTGATTTCTGGATATTAACTTTGTATCCCGCTGTTTTGCCAAATTCATTTATTAGGTTGAGCAGTTTTTTGGCAGAGTCTATAGGATTTTCTTCATACATTATCATGTCATCTGCAAACAATGATAGTTTTGTTTCCTCCTTTCTGATTTGGATGCCTGTTATTTCCTTTTCTTGTCTGATTGCTGTGGCTAGAACTTCCAATACTATGTTGAATAAAAGTGGTGAAAGTGGACAACCTTGATTGTTCCTGATTTTGGTGGAAAAGATTTTAGTTTTTGCCCACTGAGTATGATGTTGGCTGTAGGTCTCTCATATTTGGCCTTTATTACGTTGAGGAATGCTCCCTCTATTCCCACTTTCAAGAGTGTTTTTTATCAAAAATGGGTGCTGTACCTTATCAAATGCTTTTTCCCCCATCTATTGATATGACCATGTGATTTTTGTCTTTGCTTTTGTTTATATGATATACTACATTTATTGATTGATGAATATTGTACCATCCTTGCATCCCTGGGATGAATCCCACTTGGTCATGGTGTATGATCTTTTTAATGTATTGTTGGATGCAGTTTGCCAATATTTTGTTGAGGACTTCAGCATGTATGTTCATCAGCCATATTGGCCTGAAGTTTTCTTTCTTTGTTGTGTCTTTATCTGGTTTTGGGATTATGATGATGCTGGCTTCATAAAAAGAGTTTGGGAGTCCTCAATCATTTTGGATTTTTTTGGAATAGTCTGTGAAGGATAGGGGTTAGCTCTTCCTTAAATGCTTTGTAGACTTCTCCTGTGAAACCATCTGGTCCAGGGCTTTTGTGTGTTGGGAGTTTTTTGATTACTGCTTCAATTTCATCTGCTGTTATTGGTCTGTTCAGGCTTTCTGCTTCTTCTGAAGCAGAGTTTTGGAAAATTATATTTTTCTAGAAATTTGTCCATTTCACCTAGGTTTTCAAATTCCTTGGCATACAGTTCTTCATAGTAATTTCTTACAATCCTTTGTATTTCCATGGTATCAGTTGTAATCTCTCCTCTTTCATTTCTGTTTGTGTTTATTTGGGTCCTCTCTCTTTTTTCTCTTGATGAGTCTGCTTAAAGGCTTATTGGTTTTGTTTATCTTTTCAAAGAACCAGCTCCTGGATTCATTGATCCTTAGAATTGTGCTTTTAGTCTCTGTGCCACTTAATTCTGCTCTGATGTTGGTTATTTCCTTCCTTCTACTTGCTCTGGGCTGTCTTTGTTGTTGTTCCTTAAGGCGTAGGGTTAGGTTGTTTGATTGAAATGTTTCTATCTTTTCTAGGTAGGTCTGTATTGCTATGAACTTCCCTTTCAGGGCTGCCTTGGCTGTGTCCCATAAGTTTTGGGCTGTTTTGAGTTCATTTTCATTTGTTTCCAGAAACTTTTTTGATTTCTTCCCTAATTTCATTCTTGTCCCATTCATTATTTAATAGCATGCTATTCAATCTCCATGATTTTGAGTGTTTGGGTTTTTTTCCTTGGGTTGGTTTCTAGTTTCAGTCCCCTGTGCTTGAAAAAATGCTTGATATGATTTCAAATTTCTTGATTTTGTCGAGTCTTGTTTTGTGTTCTATCATGTGGTCTATCTTTGAAAATGTTCCATGTGCATTTGAAAAGAATGTGTATTTTGCTTCTTTGGGATGAAGGGCTCTATATATATCAGTTAAGTCCATTTCATCTAGGGCATTGTTCAATGTCACAATATCCTTGTTGATATTTTGTTTGGAAGATCTGTCCATTTTTGACAGTGAGGTGTTAAAATCCCCTACTATAATTGTGTTGCTGTCAATATCTTTCCTGAAGTCCTCTAAGATTTTCTTTATGGATTTGGGTGTTCCTATGTTGGGTGTATATATATTTACAATGTTTATGTCTTCTTGGTGGATTCTTCCCTTGAGTATTATCAAGCGACCTTCTGGGTCTCTCTTCATGGTCCCTTTTTTTGAAGCCTATTTTGTCTGATATGAGTATTACTACCCCAGCTTTTTTTTCCTGTCCATTTGCTTGGAAAATTTGTTTCCAGCCCTTCACTTTCAGTGTGTGTAGGTCTTTTGTCCTGAAGTGGGTCTGTTGTAGGCAGCATATGTGTGGATCATGCTTTCTTATCCATTCAGCTATTCTATGTCTTTTGATTGGAGCATTTAGTCCATTTATGTTTAAGGTTATTATTAATAGTACTTATTTATTGGCATTTTTGTACCTGTGTTCCTCTCTCTCTCTCTCTCTCTCTCTCTCTCTCTCTCTCTCTTTTTCTTCCTTTCCTTAAAGCAGTCCCTTTAGCATGTCTTGCAGAACTGGTTTCGAGGTGTATTCCTTCAGACTTCTTTTGTCTGGGAAGCCTCTTATTTGATCTTCTATCTTGATTGAGAGCCTTGCTGGGTAAAGTAGCCTTGGTTGCAGGCCTCTGGTTCTCATTAGTTGGAATATTTCTTGCCATTCTCTTCTGGCTTGGAGCATTTCCAGTGAGAAGTCAGCTGCTAGCCTTATCAGGGCTCCCTTGTATGTTACTTCCTGTTTCTCCCTTGCTGCCTTTAAGATCTTTGTCTTGGATTTTAGCCATTTCAATGACGATGTGTCTTAAAGTGGGCCTCTTTGTGTTCCTCTTGATTGGGACTCTCTGTGTTTCCTGGATTTGTGTGACTTTTTCTCTCATCAAATTAGGGAACTTTTCCATCATTACTTTTTCAAATAGGTTTTCTATCCCTTGCTCTTCTTCTTCTCCTTCTGGTATCCCTTATTATACAGATATTATTATGTTTCATATTGTCTTGCATTTCTCTTAATCCCTCTTCATTCTTTCTGAGCCTCTTTTCCTTTTCTTGCTCTTTCTGGGTGTTTTTTTCTACTTTGTCCTCCAGCTCACTGATCCAATTTTCTGCTTCATCAATCCTGCTTTTGGTTCCTTCTATTGTGTTCTTCAGTTCAGAAATGGTATTCTTCATTTCCTCTTGGCTGTTGTTGATAGTTCTATTTCCTTTTTCATGTTGATATAGTTTGCAGTGAGTTCACTGTAGCTTCCCTGTAGTTTCTGGTAGGTCATTGTGAGCTGATTGAGCTGCCTGATAACCATTGCTTTGAACTCAATATCTGATAGTTTAGTTGCCTCTATTTCATTTAGCATTCTTTCTGAGGCTTCCTCCTTTCCTTTCATTTGGGGATTGTTTCTTTGTCTTCCCATTGTCTGTGAGACTCTTCTTGTTAGCCTCAGCTTCCTAAATTGATCTGTTCTGACTCCCTGGGTTTATGGTGTGAACTTGTGTGGTAGAGTACCTGTGAGATTCAGTGGTGCGATCTCCTTGATCTCCCGAGCTCATTGGTCTTGGGCTGTCATTTAAGTTGGCTCTGTGTTTGTCTTTGGGTTTTGATTGTTGTTGGGTCTTTCTTTGGTGGGTCCTACCCACCAGTTGGTTAAATGAGGGTCACTCTGTCCACCACCTCCTGCATTTTGTTGTGCTGGTGTGGTCAGGTTGTTTTGAAGCTGGTTCTTCCATGTGCACAACGTTTTGAGGATTCTCTCTTGCTCTTGTTCAGTTGTTTGTTCTGTGTAATTTCTTCATTATTTAGTTGTATTTCCAGATAGGTCCCAGATTGAGGTTAGTGTGGCTTCTGCTCCCTCCTTCACCTTCTTCTGCTGTTATCTGTTGGTGGTTCCTTTGTTGTCAGGTTTTCCTCTTCCAGCGGGTATCCTGGTGTTCACTCCTCTCACCTACTCTTTTTTGTGATCAGTTGGGAGGGGGGGAGGGAAAAATGGTTTAAGACAGCAAGAGTGTATTCTTTAATATTTATAGTACCAGCCAGTAGAGAAGAGATAGGAGATCCTTTGGCTATGTATAGTGCTAACTGTGATATTCCACCCAACTAGCCACTTTTTAGAAAGGATGGAAGGAAGATAAGACTCTTGTTGGGGAGGGAAGGATTGTGAATTGGATCTATAAAGCAGTGAGGTTGAGGGAGGTCAGGTTCTGAGGTAGGGTGAGAGTAAAGGATAGTAAATAGGTGTAGTGTGTGAGAGAATAGAGTTAACCACTACAGTAATAGAGTTCAGGAAACTGTGAAGTGGGCTAAGATCTGGGAGGGGTGTTGTGTAATATTTACAATTGTATGGAACAGCTATTGTTTACAATAATATTAGAACAATTATCATATGACAGAATCTATGTGATCTGGATAACAAGAATAGGGAGTATAGGACCTTGAGTAGTGTGCTAATGGAACACAAGTGAAGTGAAGGACAGTAAATTAGCAATACACTATGAAAGAGAGAACAGGGGAAACCTGTCAAAGGATACAATTTAACCAGCCAAGCAAGCAAGACTAGACAGAAAGAAGAGGTATACAAATACACTATTCAAATAAAAGATGTAAGAATAATGAAAATAATAATAATACAAATATGCAATAGCTTGCAGGTTCTCTATAATTGCAAAGTGAAATCTCTGTCACTGTCTCAGTTGTTGGGATGCCCCCTCTTTGGGTCCAGCTCTGGTCTTTTCACATTTCCAGGTTTTTTTGTCTCACTTGTGGGTATTTAAAAAGAAAAGAAAAAAAGCAGAGGAAGGAAGGAAAAAGAGATAGAATTGGAAAGAAAGGAAGAAGGAATAAAACTATAAAGAAGGAAAGAGAAGCTAAAGTAATTGGGAGATATAAAAATAAGATTTAAAAAGTAGAAAATTACTGATATAAACAACAACAACAAAAAAACCTTCTTGCTGTTTTCAACCTGGCCAAACCAGTTTTTTCTGATCTTGCTGGCAGCAGCAGGGTGAGGAGTAATTGGTTTCTCTTTTCTCCCTTCCTGTTCAGCCCTCAGTCAGCCTGCATACTTTCCTGAGGGCTAGCTATGCACTCTCCCCAGAGCTAGTCTGGCACCTCTCCACAGGGCCTTGGGTGTGGGCTCTGGGTCTTCCACAAAGCATCCTCTCTCCAGGTTGCAGGCTCAGTCTTGTGGCCAGGCCACCTTTAGTAGCACGGTTCTGGGCA
Organism: Phyllostomus hastatus; assembly: GCF_019186645.2. Taxonomy (NCBI): domain Eukaryota; kingdom Metazoa; phylum Chordata; class Mammalia; order Chiroptera; family Phyllostomidae; genus Phyllostomus; species Phyllostomus hastatus. The sequence goes on from NW_025334041.1 coordinate 48,469,469, forward strand.
TGCACCCTTCCCAGGGCTATGTGTGGGTGCTCACAGCCCCTGTGTGTTTGCCACTTAGTCCTTATTCCCCTCTCTGTGACTTCAAGCAACCGGTCTCTCCTGGTGCATCTCAAACCTTGTTTGGCTGGAGAGGGAGCGGTTTACCCAGCTCTCTCCCAAGAGCCCTGTGTCAGACCCGGGGTGCACCAGGCTTGATGCTGTAGCCCCCCTGGTTCCGGCACAGGTCCCAGGGACCTTACTGTCCTGAAGCACTCTCCTTACCATCTGGTTTTTCAATTTCCATTACAATTTTTGATCTCCTATTTTCATATATGATGTGGTACTGTTGGCTATTTGCTCTCTTCCTCCATAGACTGGCTAGGTTTTTCTCCCATGTGTAGGGAAAAGTGGAATCTGCTCCCTCCTACCACACCGCCATCTTCCCTCTCCACACTTTCTGAATAAGGAGATATGACACCTTTAATGCTGACAAAAATTATTTATTTGTTTGTTTGTTTGTTTGCTTATTTGAGTGCCAGCATAGATTTATGGATTATTTATTCAATGTGTTCACTGAATTATAGTCATTATTCTTGATTTTAAATTATGTCAGATATTACTAGAGACAGGTGCTCTCAGTTGCCTTACATGTCATATTTGGGTACTTCTGTGCTTTTTGGAACAATAAGATGTTTTATTCTCACCTTGTACTTACTCAAGCCATTTCTTTAAGAAGTCCTGATCCTTTAACTTGGTGTATGGAAACAGAGATAATCAGGCTGGTGATGCTCAGTACTACAAGGATGGCATTGCATAAAGACCCTTTATATTTACAGTGATATTATATATGTATATCTATTTTTAGAATTATGAATTTTCATTGTTATTTCCATTTAACAATAAATTTTTCTCAACTTCTGTTTTACTTTTCCTTTCTTTTTAATTTTATTGTATTTTTTCATCACCATTTATCCCCCCTACACCCTCTTCCACCTCCACCCATCCCCTTACTTAACTTCTTTGATGTTATATTTGTATCTCTTTTGGTTTCCACTAAAAGTCTTGGTCCCTACTAACATATTTCCTAATTTTCTCTGTCTTACAAATGCTTTAAAAATTACAGTGCTGTTACCATTAAATCTTGGGATACATTCCACTAACAATAAACAGTTAAAAGTCAATTGGAATAATTCTTTTTTCTGGATGATTATATTACCAATTTGATGTATTCTTATTACAGTTTGATTTTTTTTGTTTTGTTTTGTTCTTGAATGTGTAAATGTTTTAATTGCCTTCTATTCATCCCATTGAGGAGGGAAACATTCTACCCTAGGATTAGGGAAATAGCTGAACATACAATACTCAACAATGGACAGATAAGATAGACAGAAGTTTATTAGTCACATATACTCAAAACCTTGGGGGAGGACACTGTACTTCATGCAGTGCCACAAAGGGGTTATACTCAGGAACAGTGTGAACAACCAGCAGCTGTGGTAAGCAAGCTTTGTAGCATCCGGAGGGTGGGTTGCCCTGGTTCCTGTTGGAGGATGTGATTGGCTTTTTTGAATAATTCCATAGGTTGGCAAAGACCTGAAACCCTCTAATTGGAAATAAGCAGTAACTGTGCCTAGTCCCTTTTTAACAATCTTTTATGCTATTACAGTTGTCCCACTTTTTCTCCTTCACCATCTTCCACTCAGCCCACCCCCAACTCCCACAGTCAATTCCCACACAGTTGTCCATGGGTCATTCATATATGTTTTTTGACCAATCCCTTCACCTTCCTTCAATCTGTCCTCACCTCCCCCTCTCCACTTAAAGCTGTCAGACTGTTCTATGATTCAATGCCTTTGGTTCTTTTTAGCTCATTAGTTCACTTTGTTCATTAGATTCCTCTTGTGCGTGAGACCATATGGTATTTCACCAACTGGCTTATTTCACTTAGCCTAATAGTCTCCAGTTCCATCCATACTGTTGCAAAAGTTAGCAATTCCTTCTTTTTTCTGCTGCATGGTATTCCATTGTGTAAATGTACAACTGTTTTTTTGTTTGTTTGTTTTTTGTGTGTTTTTTTTTAATCCACTCATCTACTGATGGGCACTTAAGCTGTTTCCAAATCTTGGCTATTGTAAATAGTGCTGCTATGAACATGGAGCTGCATAAATTCTCTTGAATTAGTGTTTCAGGATTCCTAGGATATATTCCTAGCAGCGGAATTATTGGGTTGAAAAGCAGTTCTATCTTTAATTTTTTGTAGAAATTCCATACTGTTTTCCACAGTGGCTATACCAGTCTGAATTTTTCACCAACAGTGCACTGCAGTTCTCTTTTCTCCACATTCTGTCCACACTTGTTGTTTATTGATTTATTAATGATGGCCATTCTGACCAGTGTGAGGTAATATCTCATTGTGGTTTTAATTTGCATCTCTCTGATGGTTTGCAACATTGAGCATTTTTTCAAATGTCTATGGGCTATCTGTATGTCCTCATTGGAGAAGTATCTATTCAGGCCCTATGCCCAATTTTTTAATTGGATTGTCTATCTTCCTGATGTTGAGTCATATAAATTCTTTATATATTTTGGAGATTAAACCCTTGTCCATGTCTTGTTAGCAAATACATTTTCCAATAAAGTCTGTTTCCTTTTTATTTTAATTATGGTTTCTTTAGCTGTGCAGAAGCTTTTTAATTTGATGTAGTCATATTTGTTTATTTTTTCTTCTTTTTCCTTGCTCTAGGAGATATATCAGCAAAAATATTGCTATGCAAAATATCTGAAAATTTACTGCCTATGTTTTCTGCTGGGATTTTTATGGTAACATGACTTATATTTATGTCTTTTATCCATTCTGGTATATAGTATAAGAAGGTGGTTTAGTTTCATTTTTTTGCATGTACCAGTCCAATGCTCCAAACACAGTTTATTGAAGAGACTGTCTTTATTCCATCATTTGTTCTTCTCTATTTTGTTAAATATTACTTGACTATAAAGACTTAGATTTATTTCTGGGATCTCTGTTCTGTTCCATTGATCTATGTGTATGTTCTTATGCCAGTACCAGACTGTTTTGATTATGGTATCTTTGTAATATAGTTTGATACCAGGTGCTGTGACCCTCCAACTTTGTTCTTCTTTCTCAGGATTGCCAAAGCTACTTGTGGTCTTTTTTGTTCCATATGAATTTTTGGAATATTTGTTACAGATTTATAAAACATACCATTACTATCTTTTTTAACTTTAATTTTTTTTTCTTAAAGATTTCATTTATTTATTTTTAGAGAGAGGGGGTGAGAGGCAGAAAGAGGGGGCCAAAACATCAATCTGTGTTTGTCTCTCACATGCCCTTTATTGGGGACCTGACCCACAAACCAGACATGTGCTCTGACTGGAAATCGAACCTGTGACCTTTTGGTTCATAGGCTGACACCCAATCCACTGAGCCACACCAGCCAGGGCACCTTTGGTATCTTAATTAGAATTTTATTGAATCTATAGATTGCTTTGGGTAGCATTGACATTTTAATGATGTTAATTCTTCCAATCCATGAACACAGTATATTCTTCCACTATTTGTATCTTCCTCAATACCTTTTTTCAGTGTTCTATCATTTTCCAAATATAGGTCTTATTCACTTGGTTAAATTTATTCCTAGGTATTTTATTTTTTGTTGTTGCTATAGTAAATGGGATTGTTTTCTTTTCTTTTTTAAAAAAATATATTTTATTGATTATGTTATTACAGTTGTCCCATTTTCCCCCCTTCACTCCCCTCCACCCTTTACACCCTCTCCCACCCATATCCCCCCCTTCAATCATGTCCATGTGTCATACTTATATGTTCTTTAGCTTCTACATTTCCCATACTATTCTTACCTTACCCCTATCTATTTTCAACCTACAATCTATGCTACTTATTCTCTGTACCTTTTCCCCCTCTCTCCTCCTCCAACTCCCTTGTTGCTAACCCTCCATGTGATCTCCATTTCTGTGGTTCTGTTTCTGTTCTAGTTGTTTGCTTAGTTTCTTTTGGTTTTGCTTTAGGTGTGGTTGTTAATAATTGTGAGTTTGCTGTCCTTTTACTATACATGTTTTTTCTGTATCTTCTTTTCTTAGATAAGTCCTTTTAATATTTCATAAAATAAGGGCTTGATGATGATGAAGTCCTTTAACTTGACCTTATCTGAGAAGCACTTTATCTGCCCTTCCATTCTAAATGAAAGCTTTGCTGGATAGAGTAATCTGGGATATAGGTCCTTGTCTTTCATGACTTGGAATACTTCTTTCCAGCCCTTTCTTGCCTGTAAGGTCTCTTTTGAGAAATCAGCTGACAGTCTGATGGGAACTCCTTCGTAGGTTACTGTTTTCTTAGTTTCTCTTTCTGATCATTATTGGTGAATAAAAATGGCATCAATTTCTGAATATTGACTTTGTATCCTATTGCTTTGCCAAATTCATTTATTTGAGTAGTTTTTTTTGATGACACCTATAGGGTTTTCTATGTACAATATCATGTCATCTACAAATAATGATAGTTTTACTTCCTCTGTTTTCAATTTGGCTGTCTTTTGTTTCTTCTTCTTGTCTGACCACTCTGGCTAGAACTTCCAGTACTATGTTGAACAAGAGTGGTAAAGGCACATATCTTTGTCTTGTTCCTGATCTTAGGAGAAATGCTTTTAGTTTTTGCTCATTGAGTATGATGTTGGCAGCAAGTTTTTCATATATGGTCTTTATTATGTTTAGGTATGCTCCCTCTACTCCCACTTTGCTGAGTGTTTTTATCATAAATGGATGCTATATTTTATCAAATACTTTTTCTGCATCTAGTAATATGATCATGTGATTGTTGTCTTTCATTTTGTATATGTGATGTATCACCTTTATTAATTTGCATCCCTGGAATAAGTCCCACTTGATCACGTTGTATGATTTTTTTAATGTATTGCTGCATCCAGTTTGCTAGTATTTAGTTGAGGATTTTATCATCTATTTTCATCAGATATATTGGCTTGTAATTTTCTTTCTTTGTTGTATCTTTACCTGGTTTTTGGAATTAGGACAATACTGGCCTTGTAGAAAGAGTTTGGAAGTCTTCCCTCTCCCTCCATTTTTTGGAATAGTTTAAGGATAGTTAGTTGTTAGCTCTTCCCTGAATGATTGGTAAAATTTGCCTGTGAAACTGCTGGTCCAGGACTTTTGTGCTTGGGAAGATTTTTGATTATTGCTTTGATTTCACTAGTTGTTATTGATCTATTAGGGTTTTCTGCTTCTTCTTAATTTAGCTTTGCAAGATTATATGTTTCTAGAAATTTGTGCATTTTGCCCAGGTTGTTCAGTTTCTTGGCATATAGTTGTTTATAGTAATTTCTTACAATCCTTTGTGTTTCGGTATTATCTGTTGTTACTTATCCTCTCTATTTTTATTTATTTGGGTCCTCTGTCTTTTTTTCTTGATGAGTCTGGTTAAAGGTCCGTCAGCTTTGATCATCTTTTCAAAGAACCAGTCTAGATTCATTGATTTTTTTGAATTGTTTTTTTAGTCTCTATGTTATTTATTTCTGTTCTGATCCTCATTATTTCTTTCCTTTTACTCATTCTGGGCTTTGTTTATTGTTGTTCTTTTAGTTCTTTTAGGTTTAAGTTTAGGTTGTTTATCTGAGCTTTTTCTATCTTCCTTAGGTAGGCCTGTAATGTTATGAACTTCCCTCTCAGGACTGCTTTCTCTGTCTCTTAAGCTTTGGGTTGGTGTTCATTTTCATTTGTTTCCAGGTACTTTTCATTTCTTCCTTGATCTTACTATTAATTCATTAATTATTTAATAACATGTTATTTAGACTCCAACTATTTTAATGTTTTTGAGGTTTTTTTTCTTGAGGCTGATTTCTAGTTTCAAGCCACTGTGGTCCAAGAAATTGCTGATATGACTTAAATTTTTGAATTTGGTCAGGCTTATTGTATGTCCTATCATGTAGTCTATCATTTGAGAAGAATGTATATTCTGTTTCTTTTGGATGAAATATTCTGTAAATATCAATTAAATCTATTCAATCTAGTGTGTCATTTAATGCAACAATATCCTTTTGATTTTTTGTCTGGAAGATCTGCCCATTGTTGACAGTGGGGTGTTAAAATCCCCCACAATGCCTACATTGTTGTTGATCTCTTTCTTAAACTCATCCAAGATTTTCCTTATATATTTAGATGCTGCTGTATTGGATTCATATGTTTACTAAGATTGTATCCTATTGTTGGACTGACCTCTTAAGTATTATATAGTGACATTTTCTGTCTCTTGTTATGGTTTGTTTTGAAGTCTATTTTGTCAGATAGAGGTATTACTACCTTGGTTTGCCTTTAGTTTCCATTCACATGGAATATTTTTTTTCCATCCCTTCAATTTCATTCTGTGTAAATATTTTCTTCTATGGTGGGTCTTTTGTAGATAGCATAAATGCAGGTCATGTTTTTGTAACCATTCAGCTACCCTATGTCTTTTGATGAGCATTTAATCCACTTACATTTAAGGTTATTATTGATAAATACTTATTCATAGCTGTTTTTCCCCTTTGTGCCTGTTTTCTTTTATCTCTATTTCTTCTTCTTAAAGCAATCCCTTTAGCATTCCTTGCAGTGCTGGTTTGGTGGAAATGTATTCCTTTAGTCTTTTGTTTTCATCTGGAAAGCTCTTCATTTCACCTTCCATTTTAAATAAGAGCTTTGCTGGATAGAGTAGTCTTGGTTGCAGGTCCTTTCTTTTCATTCCTTGGAATATTTCCTGCCAGTCTTTTCTGGTTTGTATTTTTGTTGAGAAATCAGCTGACAGCCTTATCAGAGTTCTCTTGTAGGTAACTAATTATTTCTATCTTGCTGCCTTTAAGATTCCTTCTGTCCTTAAACTTTGCCATTTTAATTGTGTTGTGTCTAGGTGTGGGCTTCTTTGGGTTCATCTTGATTGGGACCCTCTGTGCTTTCTGAACCCTCATGATTTTCTCCCTCACCAAATTAGGGAAGTTTTATGTCATTATTTCTTCAAACAGGCTTTCTACCCCTTGTTCCCTTTCTTGTCCTTTGTATCCCTATGATGTGAATATTGTTAAGTTTCATGCTGTCCCAAAGCTCTCTTGAACTATCTCATTCTTTTTATGTCTTTTTCATTTTGTTGCTCTGACTGGGTGTTTTATTCCACTTTGTCTTCTAAATTGCTGATTAAATCCTTTGCTTTGTCTACCCTGCTTTTAATTCATTCTAGTGTATTTTTTATTTTGGATATTGCATTCTTTGTTTCCAACTGGTTCTTATTCAAAGTTTCTATATTTTTTTATAATGCTGGTAGTTCTCACTAAGTTCCTTGAGCATCCTCATTACCATTACTTTGAATCCTATGTCTGATAATTTTCTTGCTTTAATTTCACTTATCTCTTTATCTGGGGATGCCTCTTCTTTCATTTGGAAGTTGTTGTTTGTTTGTTTTTTTTTTGTCTCCTCATTTTAGCTATCTCTTTTTGTTTGTTTCTATGTATTAGATCACTCTGCTTTGAATCCCTGTATTGTGGGGTGGGCTTATGTGGTAGGAGTCCTGTGGGATCCAGTGGTGCAGATTCTTTGATCTCCTGACTTTTGTGCTCTAGCAATGCCCTTCGTGTGGGTTATGTGGGCTTTCCTATTGTATTTGGGTCCTGAATGCTGTTGGCTTGTTTTTTGGTGGCGTCTTCCCTCTGGTCGGCTGGCTGACTGAGTGGCTCAACTCCCACCATGTCTTGTATGCTATTGTACAGGAGCTGGCAGAACAGAGCAAAACAACACACACAAAAAAGAAACCAAAACAAGCAACCCCCTAAAAACAACAGCAATTTCAATGACAAAAGATCAGAGAATAATAAAAGTGGAAGGATATATGTAATACTAGGGGGAGGGAAAAATAAAAGAGAAAGAATAATAGAAGACCAAAGGACAGCAAAGTGATTATGGGAGGAGAAAAGGGAAAGAGAACTAGAATCAATAATGAACTGAAAGAGGAAAACAGGAAAAAGGGACAAGGAAAAAGAAAGAATAACAAAAATAAGAAAAGGAAAGAAGGAGGGAATAATGGGCTAATCAATGGTAAGAGTAAAATAAGAGATATGAAAGAAAAAATAGAACAAAAGAAAAATAGAAAAGCAATAATAAAAAGGCTATGAAAAAGAAAAAGTAGCAAAAGTAATGAAAAGGAACAAAATGGAATTCTTCTCAGCAGAGTTCAGTGCTTGCCTGCTGGGTTCTCCCTTTGGATGTGGCTCTGATGTAGTCTGAGGCTGGTGCAATCCAATGTCAGGTGCTGTCCATGTCTAGACCTTGGCAGCCTGTTTGAAGCTACAAGTGGTCAACAGTTTGTGGTTGATTCCTTCTGGCTTGACTGCACCCAGGATGGACCCAACTGCTCTTCAAAGCTGGGTTTTATCAGCAATGGACCCAGGTGTGGGTCAGCAAATGTCCTATGTCACTGCAGGATCCACCTCTGCCTGTCTTTGCCTGCTGGCCTGCTGTTAGCCTTAGGGTAGTCACAGACCAGATTGTTTTTAAGAGGGCTTCTGGCAAACTCATGCTGGGGAGCTCCCACTGGGTTCTCCCTTTGGATATGGCTCTTATGTTGCCTGAGGCTGGTATAAGCCTATGTCAGGTGTTGACCATGTCTAGCTCTTGGCAGGCTGTTTGAAGCTACAAGACTCTGTGGTTGATTCCTCTGGCCTTGGCTGCACCTAGATTAGGCCAACCTGCTCTGCCAAGCTGGGTTTTATCAGACTGGGTCTGGGGATACGTCAGCAAGCAACCCAAGTAACTGCAAGATCTGCTTCTGCCTGTCTCTGCCTGCCTATCTGCTGTCAATTTTAGATTAGTCACAGACCAGGTTCTGAAAGGGCTTCTGGCAGAATTGAAGTAGGGTTGAGGGAGGGACTCCTGGACCTCCCATGGCAGGTGCTTCTTAGACTTTATGGAAGATGGTGTGCATGCTCCCCTGCCCAGAGCCACTAGTCTAAGCCTGTCTAGGATCTTTTCCCTGTACTCGGCAGGGCAGGGCCCCTAGTAGGCCAAAGGGTGGAGTCTTCAGAGCCCAGATTTTGGGTGTGCTGGAAACCAGGAGGGTGTTTCTGTGTCTCTCCATGAGGAGGAAGCACCAGTCTGTTTCCCAGGAAAGTGTATGATATGGCTGTGCCCTACAAGAGCCCATCTCTGATACCCCCTGAGTCTGCATAGGTTGCTATCTCCACAAGAGTTAAGATGAAGAATGGAAGGAAAGAAAAAAGGAAAGAAAAAAACCTGACAAAACAAGGCAAAACACAGAATTAAACAAACAAACAAAAAAGATGCAGTGTGTGGTGAGCAGGATTGCAGAGCTTAGGGGACGACACTATCTCACAAGGTAAGATAACTGCTTTTCTCCTGGGAAGAGCTTGTTCTTCTCAAGAAAGACAGCTGCTGCAAAATCCAGGTATATCACAGCACATAAAACCCCATGGCCACCTCCCACAGTGCCAGACTCTCACCATGGTACTCCAGTCCACTCCATCCTCCCTTCACTTGGGCCCAAGATAAGTGCTTATGAATACAAAACCTGTGCTTTGGCCTCTTTAAAAATGAATAAAGAAACAGAAAAAAAAGTGGCTTTTTCTCCAGCATATCTCCTCTCTATTCAGCAGAGACAAACCCCATAGCCTTTCATTTCCCAGTGCTATGTGGTCTGCTGGTCCTGGCATTGGTGCTCTGGGCTTGGGGGCCAGTTTGTGGTCCCAGCTTCTCTCCTTTCAAGGGGAAGCTCCTATAGTTGTGCTACTGCCTGGTCCAACTGCCCATGTGAGCAGGTCAGCCCCTTTAACAACCTCACTCTTCTTACTGGTCGTGGTGGTATTTTTCCCAAAACTGGTTAAACTATCTTTTTTTTTTGCTAGTCTTTGGTTTATTTCAGGTGTCTAGTCCTCTCTTTAGTTTTATTTATAATTTGGCTCTAGGAAGAGATGCATGCTATATCCTCTTACTCTGCCACCATCTTGCTACTTGTGTCTAGTATGTTTGGTAAGGAGGGTTGTGTTGCTGAAGGACCTTACCTACAGGGAGCAGAGTGGGGAGCAGAGCAGACACTACATAAAATGGAATCCCCAGAGAAGTAGTGTTTCCACTCATCATTTCCACTCTTACCGCTTCCACTCTATTTTCCACATAGAAGGCCTATTTTCTTAGTTTCTGATAAAATTTGACTCATTTTTCATTTTGAAAATAGTAAGAAAATAAGCAGATATCTACCATATCTACCATATTTATCATATCTATCTACCTCTATCATCTATCTGTCCATGATTTATCTATCCATCTATATTTTTTCTTTCTAATAAAAAGGAAGCTTATTGAGGAAGCTTGTTTTGCATCTTGCTATTTTCAGCAACAATTGTCTTGTATTAGTACAAAGAGATCACTTTCTTTTCCTTTTTTAATTTATTTTTTACAACTACATAGTACACCATTGTGTGGAATTAATCATAGTTTATTTAATGAGCCCTTTATTTCAGTAGACCTTTGAGATGTTTAGTCTTTTGATACTACAAATATTGCCATAATGAATAACATTGTACATGCGTTATATTGTCTTTCTAGGGGAATATCTTCTGGGCAGAGTCTAAAAGTGGGATTTCTGAGTCAAAGTGAAATTCATGTAAAATTTCATTAGATATTGCCAAATTATTGTTCATGTGGAGTTGTGCTATATTCCCACTTCTCAATGTATGGATTTCAATGTATGCCTCTGTTCCCTCACCACCAGAGTCTGTTTCAAACTGTTTGATTTTTTGCCAGTATGAGGAATGTTATATCAGAGAAATTTTACTTGTATTTCTCATCTCAATGAGATTTATGGATTCTTTGTGCATTTAATTGCTATTTACATTTATTTTTCTCTGAAATATTTATTGAGGTTTTTTGTGTAATATTTTTATAGATTTCAGGTCCTCTAGACTTATAGAAGTTCTTTCTACAATAAGGAGATCTGTTTTTCTGTAATGGACATAGCAAATATTTACTCCAACTTGGACATTTAAAAATTTCATTATGATGTTCTTTGTTAAATGAGATATTTTTGTCTTAATATATTTGAATTTAAAATATCCTTCTTTATTGTTTCTGGATTTTCCCCCTCTCCAAGTAATAGATGAATTCATCCCTGTTTTCTTCAAATACTTGTATGGTTTCTTTTCTTTTTCTTTCTCTCTTTCTTTCTCTCTTTCTTTCTTTCTTCCTTTTTTCTTTCTCTCTTTCTTTCTTTCTTTCTTTCTTTCTTTCTTTCTTTCTTTCTTCAGTTAGCTCTGTGGTCCATTTGGAGTTTATCCTGGTACACAGTATGGATTTAATCTTAACTTTTTCTGAATGGTTAGTTAATTATCCCAGTACTAGTTATAAAAATGTCTAGTTTACCAAATTATTTTACATATTACCTTTATCAAATATTAAATTTCTACATGTACTTTTTAATGCAATATTTATCAAGTTTACCTCAGCACTATACTCATTTGATAAAAAGTGTTAGAAGTTTATCCTCTTGACCTATGCTCTAGAAGAGTTCAAACAACACTGGGCGTATCTATTCTCTGAAAGTTTAATAAAATTCCTGTGAAACCATAATCACTGGCTTGGTGCTTTTGGTGAGATGTGGCTCCTTATTTACTTTATTTGTTTTCTAGAATTCTTTCTCTTTATAAACCCTGTTTTTCTATAAAATTATCCATTTCATCTAGGTTTGCTAATTCATTTTTGTGGAATTGTTCAAAATAATCTTTTGTGATTCCTTTAAAAATAATGCTCCTTTTATTATTCCTTGTTTTGTGTAATTGTGCTTTTTAATTTTATTTCTTAGGAGTAATTGGCTAAAGCTTGCTTATTTTGTTGATTTTTGCAAAGAACAAGCTATTTAAAAAGTAATTGTACCACTTTCTGTATTTTAACTTATTAATTTCTCAAGTCAGTCTTTTAAAAAACAAACAAGCAAATAAACAGACCTGCAAATAAGCCACCAGTTTTGCTCATTTTCAGGATTACTTTGTTATTTGGGGGCAAAGGGAGATTTCTCATACAACAACAGGTATCTGATCCACTATGCATGGACCCCTGAACTTTCCCATTTATAATAAAATTTAGTGTGTGTGATAACTATTATAATAGCAGTACAAAGTACTGTAGGAGATTATAGAGTGAACTTGTATGTAGCCAGAGGTATTGGGGAATGCTTCATGGAGGAGATGTTAAATAATAGGCTTTAAAAACTCAGTCCAGTTTTTCTCTCATCATTCTTAACCTCTAGGCACCTATTTCCCTCAGGAGATTTTATACCCTCATTCCCCCACCACCAAAGTGTCCTTTATATTAAGTTTTTTTAAAATATTAGTAATTGACTTAATCTCTCATGTCCTATTTTTTTCATTTTAATGAAGGACTATGTTAGATGAATGAATGGCTGAATTTCAGGAACAACCACAAGGCAAGTGCTTTAGGAGGAAGAACTTATAGCATTAACCACCGTGTATCACATACTCTCTCTATACTACCCTTACAGGAGGCTGGTTCTACTCACCTGGAGGAGTGTATGCCTCTCCTATGTTCCCAGGATGACACAAAGGAACAATCTCTCCATTTGAAGGCACATTTGTTGATCCTCCCTTTGGAGCTCACCATAAACCCTGATAAATTAACCAGTTCTATTCAGAGATTTCTGTGTACTTGCATTTCCAAGGAATGTTACTCATAAATAAACCAAACCTGAATTTTCAGTCTTCAATAGGTAGCAACCTGTGTTCAGCCCTTCATCATTAAAATTTCAAACTTGCACTCATCTGAAACTTAGCTGTATGGAAATAAGAAGGTAGATTTACAAAACCAAACCCAGTGAAGTGGAGCCACCTAGAGCTGAAATCAAAATCCAGTAAATTTGAAGATGTGTACATTATGTCACCTGGCAATTTGACTCCTAGTATAAATTGTCAATGTGCCCAAGGGAATAGTGTGTAAATATTCACAAAACAACAATAAACTGGAAGCATTCTACTTATCTATGAATAAAAAAATGATAAATAAATGATGCTAAATACAGCAGCAAAACTGAACTGGAATTATACATATTAATATCCATAAATCTCAAAAGTACATTGAGTAAAAAAAGCAGGGCTCAGAATAACAAATATAGTTGATACCATGTTTTAAAACTTCCAAACATGAAAAATAATGCTATACATTATTTTTGGATATATACATATGTAATAAAGTTTAAAATATTCATGGAAATGACAAATAGCAAATTCATGGTACTGGTTACCTCTTGGGAAGAATATATCAGGGTGGGATTAAAAAGAGATATAGAAAGATTCTATTGTGACTATAACATTTTATTTTTTAATCTGGGTAGTGGGTAGGAGCCTCAATATATTATTCTTGGTGCTTTTGTTACTGAACAGGTACCAGGCCCAGAGTGGGTCTTCCTCCAACTGGCTTGTAGTGTGTGACTTCTTCACTTCATGCAGGAAAGAATTTACAACACAAGTCCAGGTTTTGGAGTATGTTTATTAAAGCTGGGGCCAGTAGAACAAGGAAGAACCTATGGCAGAAGGAGCAACAGGAGAGAGCCAAAGCAAAGCTGCTTTGTCTTCCTAGAAATATTATAGGAAAGAAAGGAGCCAAGGCAGGGCTGATTTGGCTCACTGGAAAGTCAGAGAAAAGGGGGCCTTGGAGACAGCGTCAGGGGGTTAGCCCAGGAGGAGCTGCCACTGCCCATTGCTTCCCTGGTTACAAGTCTGGTGGGGACTCTTAGAGTTCAGGAGATGCAGGCTTGAGAGTAAAGAAAGGCATGGGTGTGCTCCCAGGAGAAAGAGTGCACCCTGGGACTTTATCTTGAGGGTTTTTAAGGCTGGGAGTTTAGGAGAGGTCTTAGGGAAAGATCTCAGTAGAATATTCATCAGCTTTATGCTGATGTACCATAATGAGATTTATTCCCTTAACTTCATCTGTCCTTGAGTGTGGTTGGCACAAATGACACTAATTGGACTTCTTCTATCCATCTCCTTGAGTAGGGTGATTTAAACTATTTATCATCTGGTTGGAGGAAGAGAAGTATAAACCATTTACTCGTAATTATCCTTGGTTACAGAAGATAGGATTTTACGATTTACCAGATGGCTATACACTGCTCTGCCTAAGTATCTGTCTCAGTTTCCCTGTTCCACTTGTCCTAGCTTACTAGGCTATCTCAGTTTTCGTATATCTGAAATATTTTCTTAAAAAATAAAAGTAGGTGAAAAATTGTTTTAGGTTAAATTGACTCATAGATTAATTTGAATTATTGCAGACCCTGAAATCAATTTGGGTAATAAAAAGTTTATTGAACTAGAAATATGAAGACCCAAGCTTTGATCTCAGTTCTACCATTAATTAGCTGAGTGATTCTAAATAAATCACAAATCACTTTAGTTCTGGGTGCTGCATTCTCCTTTTCTTTCTGAAGTGAGAAACTTGAACTAGGAGATCTCTAAAGACCCTTTCAGCCCCCAAAAGGAATTAAATCTTTCAATTTCAAGTTTCTGCAAATAGATGCTGTGTTTCTCAACATCAGGGAATATGTCTTAACTGCTTTATATTTTCAGTGTCTTTTCCATCATTCATAGATTCCCAATAAATTCTAAAATCATAATGATATGATACTTATAATGACTGAGTCAACAGCTACAATCTAAATAAGAAAACTATTTCTTTTCATTATTAGCTCCTCCTGAGCCAAATAGCTAATAGTAGCAAAGTCACTATGCTCAGTTTTGGGTTCCATTAATGAAGTAACATTCTATAGAGCAACTGCTTTTTCATTCAACACTTCATCTTTCGCCCTAACTAGCCATGTGGATCAAGTGTGCTTTTGATTATAAGAGACAAAGCGTCTTCTAGGTTCTCATCCCTACAACCAAAGAGAGAGAGAGAGAGAGAGAGAGAGAGAGAGAGAGAGAGAGAGAAATTCAAAATATTGCTTCTTTGATAATAGGTCAGTAGTAATATCTTCTTAAAGTTGGAAAGTCTAAAGCATAACTCTGATTTGCTCTCCTTATGAAGCATGTAGACACAGAGATAATAAATAATTTGGGGAGCATACAAACATCTTCTGTCTCTCCTAATTTTTCAAATATCTCCTCCCCACCACCTCTTCCCTTTCCTCCCTCCCACCCCAAATATTTCTTTGGAGGGAATTTGAATCTCACTTTGTTCTGGAGTCTCCTTGTCCATGTGTACTTTGGAAGCCTTGTTTAGAAACAGCAAGGAGATTTTACCAGGAACTGAAGGTGGCAGAAGAATTTGTCCAAAGATGAGAAAATCAAGGCTGGGATCTTGTGTAGTTCCCTAGAAAGGAGTGGATGAGCCTTTAAGCCTATGGTGTAATTACTCTTGGAAAAGAAACCATGTTGGGAAAAAATTCACACTTCTCACACAGACCATTTACACTAGATAGTACTTAAGGATTACAGTTAAATATAGGGAGGAATTGAACCAATGCAAGAAAATGTATTACTTAATTTGTCCTATTATATAGGAAGCACCAAGGGAAGCAGCCAAAGAGTACTGAAATGATTAGTCATTGAACTTTCAGAATGCATTTTCATACCATTTGGTATAAACTGAGACTCAGAAGCTGTTTTACCCAATAAAGGTTAATATTGGTGAGGCTGCTATGTAGATAGTGGGAGTGAGTTTATCAACGCATCTTCTCAGTAATGGCAAGGGGAGGAGAGATAAAGTTGTTGTTGTTGTTTTTTTTAACTCTACCTTGCCTAGTTTCTCTTGTCATCTTGGGGAAATGAGCATTTTTCTACCCTAAAAAGAACAGTAATTCCCCCATGTGAGTGGAGTGAGCTGACAGGAATATACTTTTTGCATTAAATTAGATTGAGTTTGGTTCATGGAAAACACACAAGAAGCTGAGTTTGTGGGAGCAAACAATAGTTTTCAACATAGTGTGGAAAGCCTGTTCACTTACCATCTGTACCCTAGTTTCACAATAAAAACATGTTCAAGGGATAAAACTTTGGGTGTGTTCAATAACTCTTTCATTATTTGGCGTCTGACTCTTTTTATAGACAAAGAGTTGTCCATTGTAAACAATGAAGCAAAGTTACTAAGCGAACATAAACGTAAATGTAGAACTAAGCTTACCCAGAGGGACAGAAATACATGAAGCCATGTGACAAATCAGAGATAAAGTACGGAAATAATGAGGTGGGTCACTAGAAAGGATGGAGAGTTTGGACAGGAGTAATGTTGGTCTGGAAGCTGTGGGCAAAGTGAATATGGGAGAGAAATCTGAAGAAGATCAAAGTCTGTTTGGAGAGTCTGCAGGAAGAAATGACTTGAGTAGCAGAGTGGGTACTGAAATGTTTTCTCAGATCTCGCTCCAATGCAGCTGATCATCCCAGCTCCTGGGAGTGCTCTGGACTGGCAGACTTACATTGTCAGCTCATTTAGGAATTGACCTATCTTCAAAGAGCCATCTCCTCCAAGGTTATACCCCTCCCCAAGTTGATCCACATCCAATAACTGTTCAATGTCCATTAAGAGTGAATTTAGGAAGGCACAGAATAATGGAGAAAGAAAAAAATGAAAGCTTTTTGTTGCTTTCTAACTTCTGCAGGAAGTTTAGTATTCAGGGGAATCCTTTGGTTGTTGCTATTGTTTGTTTGCATCTAGCTTTTCTTGAGTTCTGTTTAATTTAGTCAATATATTTTATTCATCAGAAAAAAAAGAAAGTAACTTACTTCCTAATATCTAAGTAGGTGGATGTTTAGTTTCTGAATAATTTGCTAAGGAAGAATGAGAAAACCAAGAATAAGACTGTTAAGGGAGAGAGGGAAGATTGCGGCAAGGCAGGAAGATTGCGGCAAAGCAGATTTCACTTCCCCTTATACACGGGAGAAAAACTTAGCTAATCTACTGAGGAACATAGCAAATAGCGAACAGTACCCCAGCATATATGAAGATAGGAGACCAAAGATTGTAGCAGACATTGAAAAACCAGATGGTAAGGAGAGTGCTTCAGGACAATAAGGTCCCTGGGACCAGCACGGGAACCAGGGTGGCTGCAGCCCCAGGTCCAGGGCCCGCTGTGTCTGCCACAGGGTTCTTGGGAGAGAGCCAGGTCAACGTCTCCCTCCACGGCCAAACAAGGTTTGAGCAGCACCAGGAAAGACCTGGTTGCTTAAAGTCACAGAGAGGGGAATAAAGACTAAGTGGCAAATACACAGGGGCTGTGAGCACCCATGGAGTCTGTGGGTACCAGCTGAGGATAGTTGAGACTTTGGCTGTGTTGGGCCTGACCCTGATAATCCCCTGTCTGGTTGGACAATTGGGCTGTGTGAGAGGCCAGGCCTCTGTATGGAGAGGCAGGCTTAAGTAGGAGGAATTTCTCAAAAAGAAAAACTGAAAACAGAGACACTGGGGAATTCTGCTGCAGCAGCCACTTCAGCCTCCTCTCCACCCAGCTGGGCAGTGTTCCCAAGGTGGCACGGAGGCCCTGCACAATCCCATAGCCCTGGGAAGAGAGTGCGCCCGACTTCAGAGACCAGAGGTGGCCTGGATGAGTGCACACTTTGGCAACGGGGAGTGAGTGTACTCTGAGGGAGGCCCCTAGCCCACACCTGTAACCCTGGGGAGAGTGCACTCTGAAGAAGGCCTGGATCCCACACCCAAAGCCCAGGGAGAGGCACCCAGCTAGCCCTGGGGAAGCTGAGTGTGGATCAGAAAGGGAGAAAAGCAAAACTAATCACCCCTCCCCTGCTGCAGCCAGCTAGACCAGCAAAACTGGTCTGGTGACGTTAAAACCAGAAGGAGGGTTTTTTTTTCTTTTTAAAGTAATATTTATTTTTTATTTTTATTATTGTTTATCTTTAAATTCCTTTTTCGTCTCTTTCCTTCTGTCTAGTTTTATTCCTTCTTCCTTTCTTTCCAATTCTATCTCTTTTTCCTTCCTTCCTCTGCTTTTTTTCTTTTCTTTTTAAATACCCACAAGTGAGACAAAAAAACCTGGAAATGTGAAAAGACCAGAGCTGGACCCAAAGAGGGGGCATCCCAACAACTGAGACAGTGACAGAGATTTCACTTTGCAATTATAGAGAACCTGCAAGCTATTGCATATTTGTATTATTATTATTTTCATTATTCTTACATCTTTTATTTGAATAGTGTATTTGTATACCTCTTCTTTCTGTCTAGTCTTGCTTGCTTGGCTGGTTAAATTGTATCCTTTGACAGGTTTCCCCTGTTCTCTCTTTCATAGTGTATTGCTAATTTACTGTCCTTCACTTCACTTGTGTTCCATTAGCACACTACTCAAGGTCCTATACTCCCTATTCTTGTTATCCAGATCACATAGATTCTGTCATATGATAATTGTTCTAATATTATTGTAAACAATAGCTGTTCCATACAATTGTAAATATTACACAACACCCCTCCCAGATCTTAGCCCACTTCACAGTTTCCTGAACTCTATTACTGTAGTGGTTAACTCTATTCTCTCACACACTACACCTATTTACTATCCTTTACTCTCACCCTACCTCAGAACCTGACCTCCCTCAACCTCACTGCTTTATAGATCCAATTCACAATCCTTCCCTCCCCAACAAGAGTCTTATTATCTTCCTTCCATCCTTTCTAAAAAGTGGCTAGTTGGGTGGAATATCACAGTTAGCACTATACATAGCCAAAGGATCTCCTATCTCTTCTCTACTGGCTGGTACTATAAATATTAAAGAATACACTCTTGCTGTCTTAAACCATTTTTCCCTCCCCCCTCCCAACTGATCACAAAAAAGAGTAGGTGAGAGGAGTGAACACCAGGATACCCGCTGGAAGAGGAAACCTGACAACAAAGGAACCACCAACAGATAACAGCAGAAGAAGGTGAAGGAGGGAGCAGAAGCCACACTAACCTCAATCTGGGACCTATCTGGAAATACAACTAAATAATGAAGAAATTACACAGAACAAACAACTGAACAAGAGCAAGAGAGAATCCTCAAAACGTTGTGCACATGGAAGAACCAGCTTCAAAACAACCTGACCACACCAGCACAACAAAATGCAGGAGGTGGTGGACAGAGTGACCCTCATTTAACCAACTGGTGGGTAGGACCCACCAAAGAAAGACCCAACAACAATCAAAACCCAAAGACAAACACAGAGCCAACTTAAATGACAGCCCAAGACCAATGAGCTCGGGAGATCAAGGAGATCGCACCACTGAATCTCACAGGTACTCTACCACACAAGTTCACACCATAAACCCAGGGAGTCAGAACAGATCAATTTAGGAAGCTGAGGCTAACAAGAAGAGTCTCACAGACAATGGGAAGACAAAGAAACAATCCCCAAATGAAAGGAAAGGAGGAAGCCTCAGAAAGAATGCTAAATGAAATAGAGGCAACTAAACTATCAGATATTGAGTTCAAAGCAATGGTTATCAGGCAGCTCAATCAGCTCACAATGACCTACCAGAAACTACAGGGAAGCTACAGTGAACTCACTGCAAACTATATCAACATGAAAAAGGAAATAGAACTATCAACAACAGCCAAGAGGAAATGAAGAATACCATTTCTGAACTGAAGAACACAATAGAAGGAACCAAAAGCAGGATTGATGAAGCAGAAAATTGGATCAGTGAGCTGGAGGACAAAGTAGAAAAAAAACACCCAGAAAGAGCAAGAAAAGGAAAAGAGGCTCAGAAAGAATGAAGAGGGATTAAGAGAAATGCAAGACAATATGAAACATAATAATATCTGTATAATAAGGATACCAGAAGGAGAAGAAGAAGAGCAAGGGATAGAAAACCTATTTGAAAAAGTAATGATGGAAAAGTTCCCTAATTTGATGAGAGAAAAAGTCACACAAATCCAGGAAACACAGAGAGTCCCAATCAAGAGGAACACAAAGAGGCCCACTTTAAGACACATCGTCATTGAAATGGCTAAAATCCAAGACAAAGATCTTAAAGGCAGCAAGGGAGAAACAGGAAGTAACATACAAGGGAGCCCTGATAAGGCTAGCAGCTGACTTCTCACTGGAAATGCTCCAAGCCAGAAGAGAATGGCAAGAAATATTCCAACTAATGAGAACCAGAGGCCTGCAACCAAGGCTACTTTACCCAGCAAGGCTCTCAATCAAGATAGAAGATCAAATAAGAGGCTTCCCAGACAAAAGAAGTCTGAAGGAATACACCTCGAAACCAGTTCTGCAAGACATGCTAAAGGGACTGCTTTAAGGAAAGGAAGAAAAAGAGAGAGAGAGAGAGAGAGAGAGAGAGAGAGAGAGAGAGAGAGAGAGAGGAATACAGGTACAAAAATGCCAATAAATAAGTACTATTAATAATAACCTTAAACATAAATGGACTAAATGCTCCAATCAAAAGACATAGAATAGCTGAATGGATAAGAAAGCATGATCCACACATATGCTGCCTACAACAGACCCACTTCAGGACAAAAGACCTACACACACTGAAAGTGAAGGGCTGGAAACAAATTTTCCAAGCAAATGGACAGGAAAAAAAAGCTGGGGTAGTAATACTCATATCAGACAAAATAGGCTTCAAAAAAAGGACCATGAAGAGAGACCCAGAAGGTCGCTTGATAATACTCAAGGGAAGAATCCACCAAGAAGACATAAACATTGTAAATATATATACACCCAACATAGGAACACCCAAATCCATAAAGAAAATCTTAGAGGACTTCAGGAAAGATATTGACAGCAACACAATTATAGTAGGGGATTTTAACACCTCACTGTCAAAAATGGACAGATCTTCCAAACAAAATATCAACAAGGATATTGTGACATTGAACAATGCCCTAGATGAAATGGACTTAACTGATATATATAGAGCCCTTCATCCCAAAGAAGCAAAATACACATTCTTTTCAAATGCACATGGAACATTTTCAAAGATAGACCACATGATAGAACACAAAACAAGACTCGACAAAATCAAGAAATTTGAAATCATATCAAGCATTTTTTCAAGCACAGGGGACTGAAACTAGAAACCAACCCAAGGAAAAAAACCCAAACACTCAAAATCATGGAGATTGAATAGCATGCTATTAAATAATGAATGGGACAAGAATGAAATTAGGGAAGAAATCAAAAAGTTTCTGGAAACAAATGAAAATGAACTCAAAACAGCCCAAAACTTATGGGACACAGCCAAGGCAGCCCTGAAAGGGAAGTTCATAGCAATACAGACCTACCTAGAAAAGATAGAAACATTTCAATCAAACAACCTAACCCTACGCCTTAAGGAACAACAACAAAGACAGCCCAGAGCAAGTAGAAGGAAGGAAATAACCAACATCAGAGCAGAATTAAGTGGCACAGAGACTAAAAGCACAATTCTAAGGATCAATGAATCCAGGAGCTGGTTCTTTGAAAAGATAAACAAAACCAATAAGCCTTTAAGCAGACTCATCAAGAGAAAAAGAGAGAGGACCCAAATAAACACAAACAGAAATGAAAGAGGAGAGATTACAACTGATACCATGGAAATACAAAGGATTGTAAGAAATTACTATGAAGAACTGTATGCCAAGGAATTTGAAAACCTAGGTGAAATGGACAAATTTCTAGAAAAATATAATTTTTCCAAAACTCTGCTTCAGAAGAAGCAGAAAGCCTGAACAGACCAATAACAGCAGATGAAATTGAAGCAGTAATCAAAAAACTCCCAACACACAAAAGCCCTGGACCAGATGGTTTCACAGGAGAAGTCTACAAAGCATTTAAGGAAGAGCTAACCCCTATCCTTCACAGACTATTCCAAAAAATCCAAAATGATTGAGGACTCCCAAACTCTTTTTATGAAGCCAGCATCATCATAATCCCAAAACCAGATAAAGACACAACAAAGAAAGAAAACTTCAGGCCAATATGGCTGATGAACATACATGCTGAAGTCCTCAACAAAATATTGGCAAACTGCATCCAACAATACATTAAAAAGATCATACACCATGACCAAGTGGGATTCATCCCAGGGATGCAAGGATGGTACAATATTCATCAATCAATAAATGTAGTATATCATATAAACAAAAGCAAAGACAAAAATCACATGGTCATATCAATAGATGGGGGAAAAGCATTTGATAAGGTACAGCACCCATTTTTGATAAAAAACACTCTTGAAAGTGGGAATAGAGGGAGCATTCCTCAACGTAATAAAGGCCAAATATGAGAGACCTACAGCCAACATCATACTCAGTGGGCAAAAACTAAAATCTTTTCCACCAAAATCAGGAACAATCAAGGTTGTCCACTTTCACCACTTTTATTCAACATAGTATTGGAAGTTCTAGCCACAGCAATCAGACAAGAAAAGGAAATAACAGGCATCCAAATCAGAAAGGAGGAAACAAAACTATCATTGTTTGCAGATGACATGATAATGTATGAAGAAAATCCTATAGACTCTGCCAAAAAACTGCTCAACCTAATAAATGAATTTGGCAAAACAGCGGGATACAAAGTTAATATCCAGAAATCAAAGGCAATTTTGTATACCAACAATGAAATAGCATAAGCAGAAATGAAGAAAAAAAGTCCCTAGCAAAAAGAAAAATAAAATACTTAGGAATAAACCTAACTAAGGTGGTAAAACACCTGTATCCAGAAAACTACATAACACTGGAGAAAGAAATCAAGGAAGACACAAACAAATGGAAACATACGCTGTGTTCATGGATTGGAAGAATTAACATCATCAAAATGTCCATACTACTCAAAGCAATTTACAGATTCAATGCAGTACCTATCAAAGTACCAATGGCATATTTCACAGACATAGAAAAAACACTTCAAAAATTTATATGGAACCATAAATGACCCCGAATAGCTGCTGCAATTTTGAGAAAGAAGAGTAAAGTAGGAGGAATCACAATACCTGATTCCAAACTGTATTACAAGGCCTCTGTAATGAAATCAGCCTGGTATTGGCATAAAAAGAGGCACATAGACCAATGGAACAGAACAGAGAGCCCAGAAATAAACCCAAGTCACTATGGTCAAATAATATTTGACAAAGGGGGCAGCAACATAAAATGGAGTAAAAATAGCCCCTTCAACAAATGGTTTTGGGAGAACTGGACAGCTACGTGCAAAAAAATGAAACTCGAGCACCAACTCACACCATATACAAAAATAAATTCAAGGTGCATAAAAGATTGAAATATAAGTCACAACACCATTAAAGTCCTAGCGGAGAACATAGGCAGGAAAAGCTCAGATATTTTATGCAGCAATGTTTGACTGATATGTTCTCTAGAGCCGGGGACATAAAGGAAAGAATAAGGAAACGGGATCTCATCAAAATAAAAAGCTTCTGCATGGCCAAAAAAAAACAGTATTAAAATAAAAAGAGAACCTACTGTATGCGAAAACATTTTGCCAGTCATACCTTGCACAAGGGTTTGATACTCAATATATATAAAGAACTCAGAAGATTTGGCTACAGGAAGACAAGCAACCCAATTAAAAAATGGACAAAGGACTTGAACAGACACATCTCTAAGAAGGACACACAGGATCCAGGGACACATGAAAAGATGCTCAGTATTCCTAGCTATCAGAGAGATGCAATTTAAAACCTCAGTGAAATACAACTTCACACCTGTCAGAATGGCCATCATAAACAAAGCAACAAAGAAAAAGTGGTGGAGAGGGTGTGGAGAAAAGGGAACCCTAGTGCATTGTTGGTGGGATTGCAGACTGGTACAACCACTGTGGAAAACAGTATGGAATTTTCTCAGAAAACTAAAAATGGATCTGCGTTTTGACCCAGCAATTCCACTGCTAGGATTATATCCTAAGAACCCTGAAACTTCAATCCAAAAGAACCTATGCACCCCAATGTTCAGAGCAGCACAATTTACAATAGCCAAGTGCTGAAATCAACCTAGGTGCCCATCAGTAAATGAATGGATCCTAAAACTATGGTACATTTACACAATGGAATTCTATTGAACAGAAACAAGAAGTTCCTACCCTTTGCAACAGCATGGATGGAACTGAAAAGGATTATGCTAAGCAAAATAAGCCAAGCAGTGATAGGCAAATACCATATGACCCCCCTTTAACAGGAACCTAAACAACAAAACAAAGAAACAAGCAAAATATAACCAAAGACACTAAAATAGAGAACAGGCTGACAGTGACCAGAGAAGAGGGAATTTCAGGGCAAAAAAGGGGAAGGGTTTACAGGAACAAATATAAAGGACGCATGGACAAAAACTAGACGGGGTGCAAATGGGAGGGTGGTGGGAATGGCTGGGTGGGTGGGCTAGGATGGGAGTAAAAGTCAGTAAACTGTACATGAATAACAATTAAAATAATAAATAAAATAAAATAAAATAAAATAAAATAAAATAAAATAAAATAAAAGTGCACATCTGGCCAAGATGGAGGCATAGGTATATTCTCTTTCCCTCCTCGCACAACCAAAAGAAGGATAACAACAAAGTTAAAAACAAAAATAACCAGAACAGCTGAAAATCAAGCTGTATGGAAGTTCAACAGCCAAGAAATTAAGAAACATTCATCTGGACTGGCAGGAGTGCAGCCAAGGTGGAAAGGATTCTCAGCAAAGTGGACCAGGTGTTCACACATTTGTGTGCAGATAAAGCAGGAGGAACAACTGGGGAACAAAACAGACCACACCACCCAGGGTTCCAGTGTGGGAAAATTAAGCTTCAAAACCTCTGACTGGAAAA
The DNA here is from genome assembly GCF_019186645.2 of Phyllostomus hastatus. Lineage (NCBI taxonomy): Eukaryota > Metazoa > Chordata > Mammalia > Chiroptera > Phyllostomidae > Phyllostomus > Phyllostomus hastatus. The sequence continues at coordinate 48,494,260 of NW_025334041.1, forward strand.
ATCTGTGGGGATTGCGGTGCTGTCAGAAGAACTCCCAGACTCACAGGAGAATTTGTTGGAGAGACCCACAGAATCCTAAAATGTACACAAAATCATCTACCCAGGTATCAGCACCAGAAGGGCCCAATTTTCTTGTGGGTAGTGGGTGAAATAACTGAAACCAGCCGAGAGTTGAGCAACTGACACAATGCAACGATGTGGGTTGTCCCTCCCTGGCAAGTACATAAGGCTCCACCCCTAGCTACATAACAGGTGTGCAGAGGCAAAAATATGGCCCAACTAAAAGAACAGATCAAAGCTCCAAAAATAGAACTAAGCAATGCAATGATAGCCAGCCTATCAGATGCAGAGTTCAAAACACTGGTAATCAGGATGCTCACAGAATTGGTTGAGTATGGTCACAAATAGAGGAAAGAGTGAAAGCTATGAAAAGTGAAATAAAGGAAAATGTACAGGGAACCAACAGTGATGGGAAGGAAACCAGAACTCAGATCAATGGTTTGGAGCAGAAGGAAGAAATAAATAACCAGAACAGAATGAAGAAACAAGAATTTTAAAAAATGAGGAGAGGCTGAGGAACCTCCAGGACAACTTTACAGATTCCAACATCTGAATCATGGGGATACCAGAAGGAGAAGAGGAAGAGCAAAAAATTGAAAACTTATTTGAAAAAATAATCAAGGAGATCTTCCCCAATGTGGCAAAGGAAATAGACTTCCAGGAAGTCCAGGAAGCTCAGGGAGCCCAAAGAAGTTGGACCCAAGGAAGCACACACCAAGGCACATCATAATTACTCTATGCAAGACTAAACACAAGGAGATAATCTTAAAAACAGCAAGAGAAAAGGAGATAGTTACCTATACAGGAGTTCCCATAAGACTACCAGCTGATATCTTAATAAAAATCTTTCAAGCAAGAAGGGGCTGGAAAGAAGTATTCAGTCAAGAAAGCCAAGAATCTACAACCAAGATTATTCTATCCAGCAAAAGCTATCATTTAGAATGGGAGGAAAGATAAAATGCTTCCCAGGTAAGGTCAACTTAAATGAGCTCATCATCACCAAGCCCTTATTACATGAAATGAAAAAAGGACTTATCTAAGAAATAGAAGCTGATCAAAACTATGAACAGTAAAATGACAACAAACACAACTATCAACAACTGAACCCAAAAGAAAAACCCCAAAACAAACTAAGCAAACAACTAGAACAGAATCACAGAAATGGAGATCACATAGAAAGTTATCAGTGGGGAGGGGGAAATGGAGGGGGAAAAGGTACAGGGAAGAAGAAGCATAAATGGTATGTATAAAATAGACAGGTGGAGGTTAAGAATAGTATGGGAAATGGAGAAGCCAAAGAACTTATATATATGACCCATGGACATGAACTAAGATGGGGGAATGCTTGTGGGAGGTGGGGGTGCAGGATGGAGGGGAATGAAGGGGAGAAAAAATGTGACAACTGTAATAGTATAATCAATAAAATATATTTAATAAAAAGAAAATTGGTAATTAAAAGATAAATAGAATTTATCTTCCATAATTGGGAGGAACTACAAATCCTCAGCAGATGAGGGTAAGTTTTTAAATATCTATATTTATATCTATATATGTCATATACATATAGACATATATTTTTTACCAAAAAACACTGTTGACTTCTTTTTTGTCACATTGTCAATGTCATGAAAATGAAAAGTCAAGATTAAAAGGAACATAATAATAATCAATGTATGATTTTATCTTTATTAGAAGAAACTGTTATAAGTAATATTTGGGGAATGGGAATTTTATAATGAACTAGTTAGCAGGTGATATAAGGAAATTACTGTTAAATTTTTTGGTGTTATATAGTATCCTGGTATAAGAAAATATCGCTACTTATAAAAGATGCTTGCTGAATTATTTGCCATGAAAGTACCATACTACTGAAAATCACTTCAAAATGGTTCAAGTCCTGGCTGGGTTGCTCAGTTGGCTGGAGCATTGTCCTATACACCACAAGATTATGGATTCAATTCCTGGCCAGGCCACATGCCTAGGTTGTGGATTTGATCTCAGATGATGGCATGTACAGGAAGCAACTACTTCTTTTCTGTATATGGAAACAACCAATTGTGATGTTTCTCACATTGTTTCTCTGTCTCTGTCTTTGTCTCTCTCTCCCTTCCCCTTTCTAAAATCAATAAACATATCTTTGGGTAAGAATAAAAAATGGTTCAACAAAAGTTAAATGACAGAGCAAACAGAGCAAAATGATAATGATTTTTCAATGTCAGTGATGGGTATATGATATTGACTGGTGATTTCTTCAACTTTTCTGTATTACTAAAAGTGTTTGTAATAAAAAGTTATAATGTTATTTTACATCATTTGTTCTATTTAAATTCAACAGGGTCACTTTCAACTAACCAATGCCCCACTGAGAAAAACTAAACAAACTTGGTAAAGTTCAAAAGTCCTCTACTTAAAGGTATCAGAAAAGCTGCTGACACAATAGGGACTAGAGAACCCAGCACGCTAGAGCCAGGAGAATTATGGAGTGGTGTGCTGGCTTCTACAGTCTCTTTCATTTGGGGGTATATTTGCTATACCTGGACTTATGGTAAGAGGCTTGAGTGCCTAGACTTCGCCTGAGCACAGGATGACTGCTGGGGGACTGAGAAACTAGAGACCTTTGGTCTTCTCTTGGAGACACTTGAAGGGCTGATGTCCAAGGAGTAAAAGAAGAGCAGGGAAACAGACTATTTTCTCCCCAAATTCTGGAGCTATATAGGGCATTATGCTAAATGGTTAAGAAAAAAACCGCTAAAAAAGTTGAGTGGGGTTTTTTTGTGGTCTCACTGTGATGTGGGTGAAGATTCTAGTTCAGGACTACCAAGGGGACTACACCAGTGAAAATACCAGGCTTTCAGTTAGGAGGCCTGGAAAACTACCCTTTAAGAACAGAAGAGAATCAGAGGTAGACAGAACCTTTTTTAAAATTTATTTTACTTAATATTTACTGTATGTACTTTTTTCTATTACCATTTAGTCCCCTTACTATGCCCCCAGGAATCACCACACTGCTGTCCACGAGTTCTTTTTCCTTTTTTCTCAATTCCTCCACCCTCTAATCTCCCTCTGCCCCACCTGCTCACACACAGCTGTCATCCAGCTCTCCATCTGAGTCTGGCCCCATTTTCCTTGTTTCATTAGAAACAATTCGGGCTGTTCATTAGATTCCACATATGAGTGAAATCATATGGTATTTGTCTTTCTCTAATTGGTTTATTTCACTTAGTATAATGTTCTCCAGGTCCATCCATACAAACAACTATGGAGCATTTACACAATAGAATACTACTCAGTCATAAAGGGTTCAGAACCTTTTAAAAGTGCAACCAGTGTGCTCTCCATCCTAGGAGCACAACAGCACCTTCCCCTGCTCCCTGTTCTTCCCTCTCAGGTGCACACCTCCTGAACTTTAAGGGTCCCCACCAGACTGGCAACCAGGAAGCAATAGTCAGAGGCAGCTTGTCCCGGGCTAACCCTCTAAACCTGTCTCCAAGGGCCCCTTTTCTTTGACTTCTTAGCAGCTCTGCATGGCTTGTTTCTTTCCTGTAATGTTTCTAGGGAGCCAAAGTAGCCCCACATAGGCTCTCTCTTATTGTTTCTTCTATCCTAAGCCCTTTTTTTGTCTGACTGTCCCCAGCTTTAATAAACATACACTCAAAATTTAAAAAAAATAAAAATAAAAATAAACTGCAACCATCCTCAACTCTGCCTCATTGCTACAGAGGTGTCCAACCCATGGCCTGTGGCTGACATGTGGCCCAGGATGGCTATGAATGTGGCTCAACACAAAATCATAAACTTACTTAAAACCATTTTTTTTGCTCATTAGTTTCTGTTAGTGTTTATGTATTTAATGTGTGGCCCAAGACAACTCTTCTTCTTCCAGTGTGGCCCAGAGGCACCAAAAGTTTGGACACCCTTGAAAGGGATTACCTATATTGCTCTTTCTGCTGTGGGAGGAAAAGCTAAAGCCTCTCTGAGGGAGGTTAACATCATCTGGATCATTTACAGTGTCTACCAAGGGTTTAAGTGCCACATGAAAATGACAATGTTCAGAGCACTAAAAGAAATATCTTTTGGGGGTGTTACTTTTTAAGAACAAGGAAGGACTCTTTCATGCCTAATCCTCTGAGCCAACTTCTCACTCCTCTCTGTCTAAATCAATACGTTGATAAGAATATTGAGATGATCATGATTGACTTAAACCAATTAAAGTACATTGTCTCCCTTATACCCAATGGGCCTGCTGAAAGGCCTAGCATCTTTAGAAAAACGTGGCCTCTTAGGGGAGAATGAACCATTTGTGGCTTTCTTAGCCAGGGAAGAGGGAATGGTGGTGGAGCAGGCAGTCAACAGTGTTGCCACGTTATCTACACACTATTAGTATGGGACCTGGGGCAAGCTATCCAATGTCTTTGAGGCACAATTTTCTCATCTGTAAGATTTAGATGATAATAATACCCCAAAAGTTTGCTGTATGAATACAATAACATGGTACATATTTTTAAAAAGCTACTTACCAAGTGTCAAACTTAATTTTACTGTTCTAATAGTGCTAACTGTTATCGTTCTGTCATGGTTTTGAGTTCCCTCTTTAGATATGTTGCAGTTGTTAGTGGTCCTTGTACACATGACAGACTGATGACAACCCCAACTGAAATGTCAGGTGTGTGCTGAACAGCCAGACAGTAGGACTAGTATCCCTCTTGCTCTTGCTTCTCAACATGCTTCTCTGACACTTGGAGAGGCATCTCCATGAAAATGGCCAGCAGAGTATAAACTGAGGCCCACAAGGAAGACATTATTTTCCCCCCATCATTTACTCCTTCTGGTGCCCAAATCCTGACTTTAATGATTTATTAATTTATTACTTTTCAATTAATAAAACTAATCAGAAGTGAGCCAGTGAAATATAAGAACCATGGGATAGATACGGCACATGTTTTAAAAGCTCTATTTTCACTGAAAGATTTGAGGTAGGATGTAGAGTTAAATAATTTGATAAGATATACACTCATATGAAGTTTAATGAAAGTAATTATTATTTTATTTTAACACCAACATAATCATGAGATAAAGAAGGACACAAAAATTTCATGGATTTTACAAATAATATGCCAGACTTGAAAACTTCCATTAAGAGTGGCTAATTGACCTCTGTCTTCTGCCTTTGGATCACTGTTGTAGGAAAGGTTTAGAGCATTATGTTTCAGATTAAATAAATATTCTGGACTCTTTTTTATGCAAATAATGGGAATCATAATACGTTTAGAGGAGAATTGTTTCTTTGAATATCAGGAGTGATGGGGGAGCATGTTGGCAGTGGATACCTGTGGGAGACGTGCAATCCCCAAAGAGCCAGGAAAAATGTCTTAAATGAGGGATTTCTAGGGAGAGTGGACACTGTTTTGTTTAGGGCCACTCTGGTAGCTTTCATGTGTTCTCACATTGATGAAGCAATAGACAGTAGAGGCTAAGAATGTGGACAAAAGCTTCTGGCTATGCCAACTGCAGTTTTTATCACCCTGGTTAATGTAATCTAAGCCTTCATTCTTTCTATTGCCCAATGGGCCCAGTGATACCTCCTTTATTGTGTTCATGGTGAGAATCAAGTTAAGGAGGCTGATGTAGTTAAGGAACCATACTTAGTATGGTTCTTGAAACAAAGTTAAGTGTTTAATAAGTGTGATATAACCTATAAATCTACTTTACTAACTCAACAGCTCAATAAGTGTGATATAATCTATAAACCTATTTTACCAACTCAACAGCTCAATAATTAGAGTTTTCTGTAATTATTGAAATTAATATCTATGAGCAGTGCTTCTATGATAACCAGAATTTATTCCCCAGAATTTATCAAGGCACATGCCCAGCTGTAATAATCCTAACACTAGGGACATATGTTGTGCAAGGAATTATACTAATAATGGAGCAGTTCAGCCTTATCCTTGGTCATGTAACTGATTACTCTTGGTAACCTGCTCCAAAACAGAAGGAGCTGGGCTAGTTGGTTGGTATAACAGAGTAAAGTAGATATAAGCACATTCCAGACAACAACAACAAAAAAACCTTCATACTCTTGCTTTAAAAACAACTCACCCTTTAGGAGGGGAGATAAGATATCTCAGTAACCACCATAGCAGGATAGAAATTACTAAGTGCCTCAAAGTTACAAAAAGAATTACTGTGAGAGTTTAAAAAACCCCTCCATATTGTCCCTACTTCAAAGCCAGATTAGTTACCAAGGAAGGGGATCAAGATTTAATGGATGAATCTTTTAGTCAAACTCACTTCGTTTTTTACAAGTAATGCTACCATCTTGAACTTTAATTTTTGAACCAGGAGACACCCATCTTCACATCTCCCTGGGCCCTGCAAATTATGTAGCTGGTCCTGAATCAGAGCCATGGGATCAGGAAGATAGGCTGGGACCAGGTCAGTGTTCAGGGTCTGTTAGAGTACAAGTGACAAGGTCATTGTTCTCAGGGCTCTGGGTTCCTCCAAGTCTGCTACCATTCCTGCTATTATCAGCTAGTTACCTGATCTTTTATTGTACTTATCTTTTGGATTTTGTTTAGGTTTTTTGTTGGCTGACAACTTCTCAATGGCCTATTGCCTCATATAGCTTCTTTGCCTGTGTTCCACTAACTGTGTATCTATTTATTTTCTTTCTTTTTTTATCCTCACCAAAGGACACTTCTTTCATTGCTTTCAGAGGGAAAAAAAGGGGTAGAGAGAAAGGGAAACGTCAAAGTGAGAAACATAAACTAGCTGCCTTCTCGTATGTGCCCTGGCCAGGGATTGTACCCACAACCTGGGTAAGTGCCCTGACTGGGAATCAAACCTATGCCACTTTGGTCTATGGGATGATGCTCCAACCAACTGAGCCACACTGGCCAAGGCTTCATTTCTTTAACTTATGTTAAAATTGCCTAAAAGAGAATATGCTTGGTCCAGTGTAGTTAGATCCCTGTTGGGTGAAGCTTTCATCTGTTCTCCTCAGAATCTGCTGCCTAGACCCCACCCTCCATCTAGTTAGCAGTGGCAGAGGAAGAAGGAGTCACAAGTTACTCAGCCACTTAGGCTACTTCCCTCAGAAGTGAAGTTATAGGTGGAAATCCCCATCGAAGGGACAATGGATGCTGTGGTGTCCTAAGACTTCACCTACCTGGTAAAGGCAGTTTAAATTTTTGACAACCTTAAAATATCAGTAAGGAATGCCCACATGCAGACACGGGAGAGAGCATTGCAAGGGTAATCCGAGGCATGGAGACAGGCAAGCACAGTCCTGGGCAACAGGGTGGCTGGAGCCAAGGGTCTGTGAGTTGAGGAGGGCCTTGAGCACACAGCTAAGGAACCTGTGGTGTCTGAATGATGAAATGAATAGGACCTACAGTGACAAAGTTATCCTGATTTATATTTCACTGCCTCTGGGTAAAGTATCTACAAAGCAGTTAGACATATCCCCATGGAGTAAGCTCACCAGGTTGAGGGTTCATCTAGCCCTGCTTCTTCTGGTTTCCTCTTCAGTGTGAAGAACACAGGTTGCCCACCAGCTGAGGGGACAGAGGCTCAATTTGGTGCCTCCTCTCTCTAGACATTACAGAGGACAAGCTTACAACATAGGAAGCCTTCTAAGCACAGGTCCCCAAGTGTTTCAGGGGCTTAATATTGATGTCTTATCTGACAGTTGACTGCACCGGTATGACCTGACTGGTATTGGTGTTAGAGCATCCTGGGGTTTCTCCAGTTCTCTTAACTTTATTCCCTGTCAACAACCTGTCAAAACACTTCACTGTAGCAGGAAAAAGTCTCCTGAATTTCAGCCTGTTTCTACTCCCTCAGTCATCTTCATGCATTAGGAGGCATAGTGAGGGAGCCAAATATTATAGTTCAATTCCATAGGTAGCTGTTGAGTTGGGTCCTGGGTCTATCCAGGTAAATAAGACCTGTTCTCATGGCTGTCACAGTCTGAGTGAGGATAACCATGATGCTCACAGTTATTAACACATGGTGTAACAAGCTATGTACTGGTCACAACTTTTGTTGTGATGCAGCCATTCAGGAGTCCAGGGCCCTGAGCATCCAGACCCACTGTGGGTTCTTGGCTTCACACAAGAAAGAATTCAAATCAAGCCAACATAAAATGTAAAGTGCAAGTGAGCTTATTAGCAAAACAGTGAGACAGAGTGAAGGCTTACTCCACAGGCAGAGCAAACCCCCTTTAGTGTGATTTGTTTTCTTTACTGAAGTCCATTTGATTTGGGGGTAAGGCATTCAGTGAGAGAGAGGGGTATTCGGGATCTTTCCAGGAAAAGGATGGAGATTTCTCAGAAGAACTCCATGGACCATTTTTTCATCCTTATATGGGCTTTCTGTTTTCAATCATAGCATTATGGAGTGTGTCATTTAGCATGCTAATGCATTTCAATGAGCACATAATGAGGCTAGGTTTTATGGTAAGGCGAAATTATTCACCATGTTGGATCAAGCTGACCTCTGCTGATTTTAAGCTGTAAGTCCATTGTGGGGGGAGGGTCTTCCTTGTTGACAGTTTCTATAGTTTTGACTGATTACAACCAGTTTGCCACATACCCTATATCAATTGCTATAGATATAGATTATATAAATAGGTAGATATAGATATAGGTAGATAGATATAGATATAGATGATATAGATATAGATAGATAAATATAGCCTTCATTTAATCCTCACAACAGCCCTATGAGGTAAGTGCTATCATTATCTCCATTTCACAGATGAAGAGCACTGAATTATTATACAATAATGATACATAGTTATTCTAGAGATATAGACAAAATGTTCTGAAAACAAAGATAAGCACTTGAATAATTATAAATTTGGTGGTTAAGTTTATAATTTCAAGAAGCAAGTAATTACTGAGCCTAGGCTTAAAAGATCACAGGGTTTTTCAGGCTAAAAAGGACAAGGGATTATTCTAGGCAAAGGGAGCAGCATAAGTCAAAACACAGAGGAATGGAGTATGTTCCTGCTGGACCAAGAGCATCTGAAGTGTACAAGGGCTAATCTATGAGGAAGGGGTGGCATGACTGAAGAAATTTGGAATATAACTTGAGGTCCTGCATTAGAATTTGGATTGTCCTATGGAGTTTCATAAAGTATTAGATATTGGGAACATGTGTGGCATGAGCAGTTTTGTTTTTGTTTTTGTTTTTAGGGAGCAGGTGACAGCCAGGATGGTGGCCGTCACCAGAAGCATTTCACAACTGTGATTCTGCTAGGCATTATCCTGGTTCTGTGCTACTGCCAGCTACAGATAATTGGGTGGAGGAGGTGAAGCATGGAGGGAAGCCCTGCTGGGGATGGGAGCCTCCCACAAAGTCTGGGACCTAGGAAGGGGGAAGGAGTCAGGTCTCAAAGAAGGTGAAAAGCAGACAGCTCTGGCCTGACTTCATCTGTGAGGTGTCAGTGACCATGGCTACCTGGCTCACCTTGCCTAGAGCTTCTCAAACACTGAGGCATGGAGAAGGTAAGGGACTTAGCCAAGGGCACACAGCCATTAGAGGACAAAAGGGGTGAGCACTTGGGCCCTACTCTCCTTTCTCCACACATGTGGCAGTGTGGGGTGGGGAGCTTATCTTTCTGAGGGAAGAGGGGAAGCCATGTGCAAGGCAAGGCAGCACAGCCCAGTGCCCATAAACTATGCTGAGGCCAGGCTACAAGACTTCTCTGTGCCTCAGTTTTCCCACCCACACAATGGAGATGGTAATTATACCTGCCTCTTATAGCTGCTTGGATGAAATGAGTGAACCCGTCATTGCAGAGTGTTTGGCAGGGTGCCCAGCCTGCGCAAGCTCGACATAAGTGGTGGTTATAGGGACTGGGGTCTGCACCCAGCCTGCCCTGACCTCCTCCCCTTTGTGTCAGGAGCAGTTATTTTTAACTGCATAAGTATAAGAATGGAGAAGGGAGAAGTGGAGTAGGAATTCAGGAAGCAAGGAGAAAGGAAAATGCAGTAATGGTTTCAGTGGTTCTGTAACTGAGCAGACAGGGGCCTGTCTACATGGTGCCTTGGTGAATGACCCAACAATTAATGATGGAAGGAACAGGTCTTTATTTACAATATTCCAACCTTGGGGAGGAGGAAGCTCAGAGCACTTATGGTTGGAGCCCTCCTTTCCCATGAGACCCAGCACTTCCTTTGTTCCTCAAAATGCTATCAGCTGAAAGACCCCAAAGTTTCCCCTTTCCTTATCTTAAGCTGGCTGCACAAACAGTTCTCCAGTCCTTCTGTATGGTAAGAAAGTTGCCATCCTCCTGCTACAGGTCTCTCCTCCAGGAGCTGGGGTATATTGTCATCAGCCTCTGTGTTATAGTGGAGGAATACATGTGCCAGGGTGCACTGGATCATGGCAAAGTCCTGGAAAGGCACAAGTTTCAAGAATCCAGGTAAAGTCCGAGTTTTCACAGCAGCAGTTCAGTGTCTTGCAAGAGAGAGTCCCTGGCAACTCCAGAGTCAGCTACAGTGGGCACAAAGCAGCATGCCTGCTTTCTTACTAACCCATAGAGGACCAGCTCCTACAGCCCACATGTCTCCTATCTCACTACAAGAAGCACGGCTCTTCTAAACTCCTCCATCATGGCTCTACTACTTCTTTTCAAGCCACATGGCCAAATCCCTCATGGCTACCTGCCCTTAGTTTAAATCCTAACCCAGAGCCTCCTGTGTGACCTCATCTCTGACTTCTCCCACAATGAGCTACACATTTTCCAGTTTCCCAGTGTCCTTCTATCTTCTCTTCACAGCCATCCCAAGTCAGGGTAAGAGTGACTCAGCAATCCAGGGGCCTCTACCTCCCCTGGCTATGTCACGAGTCAAGATACACCCTTAAAGTCATGTGCACACCTTTTGCACTTTTTGCCCAGGGTGGTAGCACAGCTTCCCTTCAGGGAAGACATGGCTACTCAATTGCCATTGTTATGAAAAGTATCTTAACCTATATCATCCACTTCTCCCCTTCTCCAACCATGAGCTGTGGGGGAACATGTTCTGTGTCCTGTTTCAATTCCTCCCTTTTTGACTTTGGAAACTTTTAATCTTATAGAGGGCAATAGGCAAAAGTCTTGTGATTTTCTGGAGCTATGTCCTGTTGGACATGGCCTTTGTCCTACCTACCCCTGGGTCCAGGGATCCCTAACAAAGTGGAGGTGTGGAGAGTGGCCTTCACATGCAGGGAAGGACCTTGCAGAGTCCAGATCAGTTGGCTATCCTTGGTGAATGGCATACTCAGTGTCCAAGGGCCGTCATATTTTGGGGTCAACAGATTTGGCAAGAGGGTTAAAAGGCACAAATTAAAAAGCCTAACCACTAAATGACAAAGGCAGGGACCAATTCTTCAATGTCCCCCCTTGAAGAAAACTATGTTTTCTCTGGAGGAAGGTGTGCAAGGTGTGACATACCTGTCCAAAGCCATTTTCCCCACTATACTTAGCTTGGGCTGTGGGGACTATTTTAGGATTCCCCCCTTTTATACATTTGGGCCCTTTCTGTCCAAACCATCAGGGCAGAAAAACGAACTAGTTTTAAAGTGAAGCTCACAGACTGTCTCATACTTCACCAACCCAACCACTTAGTTTAGCCAAATCATTGATTCTTGGAGGGTAGTGCTGCAAATGGGCTTCTTAATTGAGGCCTATATAGTATAACCATCACTCAGGTAGTGAGATCATAACCTTATGCCCTATGAAAAGAGAAGGAAGAATACACGTGTTAATTCACACAACAACCCACAAACCAGTCTCTGAGACTGTGAAACTGTCTTTTGGGAAGATACCCAATTGCAAGAACTTTTGCTGGCATGACATTTAACAGAGGCAATTTGACAGATCATTGTTGTTTGTAAAGTGAGCATCTTTGATTATGTCACAAACACAGTTTCAGCTTCCAAATGAAAACAAACTTTGAAGACAGTTAGCTGCACTAGACTAATGTCCAACACTGAGCATTGTGACTTTCCTTGAATCATGATTTTTCTCTCTAAGATCATCCTCATTATCATTAAAGGAACTGCATTAAGTCCAGCTTTAATTTTCCTGTTTGTTTGCATAAATACAACAAGAGCCACAATTGATCACACAATCTTTAAGCCTGCTTTCATGGACTATTACATGGAGATTGATGACAACATACCCCAGAAGGAGAGAGCTGATGCGAGACTGTTTGTGCAGCCAGCTTAAATTCAGATAAAAACATGAGGAGCTTTGGGGGCTTTTGGTTTATAGCCTGGTGGGGAACAAGGGAAGTGCTGCATCTCATGGGAGAATGGGGCTCTGAGATGAAATGCTCCCAGCACCCCAAAGTTGGAATACTGTAAATAAAGACCTGCTTCAGCATTAATTGTCTGGCCATTCACCGAGGTGCCACCTGGACAGGCCCCTGTTTACTTGGTTACAGCTTGAACCAGTGCAGCAAAAAAGCAGACACATCACACACTCCAGAGTAACACTGACAGTAGTTACTGAGCCATGCAGAAGGGTGAAAAGACAGAATTCAAAGTGGTCAGAACTGAGGGGAGGTTCAGTGATGAAACAGAGATGGGGAAGAGTCAATGACCATTAGAAAAGAGAGAAATTAAAAGCAGTGTATTTTTCATGTTGAGAATGGTAAAAGAATACTAATCTAAATGTCAGCTTTGGCTGATGGGATAGGAGAATGGGGAGCAGTGAAAAGCGTGGGGGAGGATGAGACTATGGGGAATGAGGAAGTGGGAGAGATGGAAAATGAAAGGATGAGGTTAGAACTTCAGGAGTGGAATTGGATCAACTTGAGCTGCTGTGACCTACAGGCAAAGGCCCTAAAGGAAAAGCTCACCCAGCCCCTTCAACTGCCCTCCCTGCTCCCCCTCCTCCCTGGCCATGGGGCCACTGTGGGTCCACAGGGGAGCAAAAGTCAGGATGGAAAAGGAGAGGGTAGATAAAAACATATTTTTTTATGCTTTAGGAACCAAGAAAGTTGGAAAAATATCTCTACTTGGTAAAAACAGTCAGCTAGCAAGCAAGCATCCCATTTCATTTTATCTCTCCACCTTTAGCTTAGTTCTTTATTTATTATAAAATGATTATGAGGCAAGGAGAAAATAAGGAAAGAATCTTCATTTTTATTGTTATTGCAAGTGGCTGATGTGGTTCATTTTTGAGGGACAAAGTTTAAAGTAATAAACATTTTAAATGGAAATATTTAAAAACGTAGTGCAGGTATCCACAATCTATATGAAAGTTTGCTTTTAGGCCCCTTTGCTTTTATAAAAGATCTACTTTGGTACCTGTTTTTGCTAATGAAAAGAAATCTGAAGAGAATTTTTGCTTTAACAAAAACATGCCAAACCCACAGTAGTGTTCAGCTTTTGTTTTGCAGCAAGCCCTCCCAGAGGGAACTACACCCAGCATCTCAGCAACAAGATGCCATAGCTTTCAATTGTGTCAGTGAGCATCTGTGCTTTATCTTGCCTTATTTTAAGCATTCATCAGCAAGATGTGGCTTAGGTTAATTGCTTCTTCAATTTACATTTCATTTTATGAAAGTTTTCATAGGAAGGCTCTACTTTCCAATAGTGCAGAAACCTGTTCATAATTCCCTACTTTCTTAAACAGGAAATATACAAGGGGGGGCCCCCAAAATGGAATTTATTTATAAAAAATTATGTATTTATTCTTACATGTTTAAACTTCAGTCACTTTCAAAGTACTCTTTACTGATGCAATACATCTATCGAGATGTTGTTCCACTACTCAAAACAGTTTTTTAACTCATTGATTCTGATGCCTTTTAGTGCTTCTGCTATTTTTATTTTGTATCACCTCTTTCACATCAGCAAAACATTTCCCTTTGAGGACTTTTTTCACCCAGGGAAACAAAACAAAAGTCAGTGGGGGTGAGATCAGATGAATAGAGAGGGCAGGGGATGGTGGTCATTCTGTTTTTGGTCAAAAACTGCTGAACACTCAGTTCAGTGTGGGCAGGTGCACTTGTAAATTACCCATCATGAAATGGGCAAATGTACCGAAAGAGTCTTCAAAAAAATTCTCTGAATCTGAACACAGCCTCTCACAACAATGCCAGCTGGTACACTGAAATGGGCAGGTCCCTAGAACACTCTCCTAGCAGGGGAAGCCTGTACTATAAGGGTCCCACCCTCCAGAAGATAATTTCAGATTTTGGGGGGTCTTCCCTTGTCTACAATAACTGAGGGAAATATTATATATGTAATGCTCTGATAAATATCCTGACAGATGGAAGGTTTTCAATAAATTGACTTATTAACAATGCTTTAACTTTTCTTGATCACTCAGTTTATGACCATCAAGTCAAATGTTTCTATCCTATAATGATGCCTTCTGTTAAGGTAGGGAGAATCCTGGCATACAACTGGCTCAGTACCACTGGTCAGGCTAAATGGCCTCACATTGCTGTGCTACTAAAGGGCCTGAGTCTTTTAAAATATTACACAGTCTGTCTTCTCCTTCCTATTAGCTCTCACTGTTGATTATGCTCAGCACAGCATAATGGGGAAGAAGTACAGTGTAGCTGGAAAATGGATGTTGCAAGAGATTCTAGGCTTTATATGATAGAGGAGCTGAAGAAAATGTTGAGAAGTTGACAATCATACTGGTCCCTTGCCTGCTCTGTCTCTTCCCTAGCTCTGACAGAACTGGAGGAATTAAATACCCTTTCATCTTTGAGTTTCTTCACATCCACAGAATACTACAGTGTGCAAAGCACAAAGTCAGCAGGTCTGATTTACAAGAGTCTGGGACACCCTGTTCTATAAACATCTGTCCTGAAACCAAAATAACCCATGTCTCTAGAGGCCAAATTTTAACAGCTATAAACTGCTTCCTGCTTTTAGTATAGAATCACTAACAAACTTTTTATTTTTCATGTTCCACTGCGTAAAAACATTAAAAACAGGGAACTGCTGGATGGGGGAGAGCAAAGAAGGAAAATTGGGATAACTGTAATAGCATAAACAATAAAATATTTTAAAAAATAAAAGTATTGAAAATACAAATGACTTAAGGGTGTTATAGAAAATACAAATATGTGTAAAGAAATTAAAAGTCCCCTATAATATCATTACCCAATGATAACCATTAATAACATGTTATGAACATTCATCTATATACACATGTATTTTTCTTATATTTTGAAGTTGTATACTCTATACTATTTTGCAATCTTTTTCTTACCAATATTTTGTATCTACATTAACAAGACAATGAATATGATTTTACATTATTCTTGTTAGTTATATAACATCCCCTTGTATGAATGTTAAAAGTGTTTAATCTGATTGTATTCATTTATACTTTTCTCATCTTACATTTGATTTTCTATGTCCTCACCCTCTTAGTCCTCGTCAATTCTGTGCTTTTATTTGCCAAGGTCAATAGGACCTATATGTTTTACATATGGGATAGCACTTCCCTCTCACTAGGAAAGTCCAGTCTCACATTGACCTAGCCTGTGATGTTCCCCTCCACAGACATCCCACCACCTGGCTCACTATCCAAGACTCTCTTAGTTTCTGCCCACAGAACAGGTTCATATTTAGTCACCTAGTTCTTTTAAGAAGGGTAGCTTGTTAATAAGCTCATGTGTCCTATTCACATAAAGCCTGGTGGAGAGGAAATCTTTCCCTTCCCAGGTATAATTTTTCTCAATCATCTTACAAACACAAGCTTATGGAGAAAGAGAGGCAAGGAAAGGAGAGGGGTGGAAAAGGAGGAAGATAGCAAGAATGGTTGGCTAGTTCATTGTAAACTGATACTGTAAAATAGAACATAAAGACTAGGACTACTGGTGCTCAATCTTTAATGTCAGCTTAATTTTATATGAAATTCACCACTATCTTTAGCATCAAGTCTTTAATTTGGGGGAAATGGAGAGCATAAAAACACTGTAATGTAAGGTGTTGTTGACTAGTTGGTAATTCACTGATATGTCAGGACTGATGCCAGTGAGTAAGGGGAGGCACTAGAGAAGAAGGCTATCTGACATCTCCAAGGTAAGGAGAGTTGTATAATCTTGGGTGAGTTAGTTATAACTCCTCTACAATTAAATTGTTGGGTGTATAAAATTGAGCAGTATACAGGAAGTGCTCATTAGATAGTAGTTTTTTTCAGCACTTCATACAGTGTTGGGTTCATAACACTCACTTGACAAATTTTTTAAATAGATATTGATTGAATGTAATCATTGCTACTATGCCAGAGATATGGATAGATGACCCTTGAATAACGTGGGTTTGAACTGTGGGGATCCACTTATATAGTAAATACTGTAAATGTATTTTCCTTCCTTATGCTCTTCTTAATTTTCTATTCTGTATATTATTTTATTGTAAGAATACAGTATATAATACATGTAACATATAAAATATGTGTTAATAAACTGTTTGTGGTATCAGTAGGCTTCCAGTCAACAATAGGCTATTAGTAGTTAATTTTGTGGAGAGTCAAAGTTATACATGGATTTTCAACTGTGCAGGGCTTTGGTGCTCCTAACCCCTGTGTTGTTCAAGGGTCAAGAGTATTTCAAACTATTGCATAGTCTGATGGCACAAACAAACAAGCAAAAAAAGACAATTGTTCTGATTCCACATTCTCCAAACAACCTTCTGACAGATTTGGGGTCTCAGGGCAGACATGTCCAAGCATTCTGACTACTAGAAAAGACTACCTCTCTTTAAAAAATGAATGAGCATTCTCTTTGCTTGGGTTGATATGAGTCAGTCCTATAGAACATGGTCAGTTCTTGGTGGATCATAGAGTGTGCTCAAAACATATTTGTCAAATAGATGAATGAATGAATGAATGAATGAACTTGAGCTTTTATATTTTGGAAGGTAAAACCATGGTGTACTGTTGATTCCATAATAATGTGGGTTTTCTCTATTCAGAACAGAGATAAAGAATGGGTGGATACACTTACCAAGACTTATGGATATAAGAAGCATAAAGCAATCAATTATAAATATCATCCAATTACAGTGGTTTCCTCTTATCTGCAGTTTTCCTTTCCACAGTTTCAGTGGTTTGAAAATATTAAATAGAAAGTTCCAGAAATAACAATTCATAGGTTTTAAATTGCATGCTATTCTGAGTTGCATGATAAAATCTCCAACAATCCTGCCTGGGATGTGAATCATCCTTTTGCTTAGCATCTCCATACTGTATACATTCCCCACTCATTAATCACTTAATAGCTTTCTCAGTTATTACATTGACTATCATGGTATTGCATGGTATGCTCAAGTAACCCTTATTTTACTTACTAATGACCCCAAAATGCAAGAGTAGTGATTCTAGCAAAAGTGTTTTCTTAACTGAAAAGTTGAAAGTTTTTGACTTAAAAAAACACATTCACATGACTTTTATTATGGTATATTGTTATAATTGTCCTATTTTATTATTAGTTATTATTGTTAATCTCTTACTGTACCTCATTTATAACTTACACTTTATCATAGGTATATATGAACAGAAAAAAAGAAACAGTGTGCATAGGGTTTGGTAGTAGCCAGGATTTCAGGTACCCCTGGGAGTCTTGGAAAATATCCCCTGTTGAGAAGCGGGGATTACTGTATAGAGCTGAAGAGAATAGCAAAGTAATTGTGAATAGTAAATTATCCTTATCCTCACGAAATTTAAAATCTAAAGTCACTTTTCAGGTGTTTTTCAACTCATTTTCCTCCCCATACACATCCATATTCCCTATCTCTACTTCCAAGGTATTAAACCAGCTTCTATCCTAACCTTAGCAAAGAGCTCCCATAATAGAAGTTACATATCTTGTAATAACTTCGGATAAAGTTACAACCTTAAAGAGATTCAGAATCTGTAGGAATAGTGTGCCACCTAAATTTCAGCACAATAATACTAGAAAAATGTTGCTGGATTTCATTACCTTACCTGGAAATCTTTTATAACATGGAACTCTATATCCAGGTGAATCAATACCCTTATTGTTGTTAATCCCCATGGATCAATAAGAAATAAACTAACATTTCTAAATCCATACAGTTGTAGGCTTCATCAGACTAGCAGAGACAGAATTACTGGCTAGTCATGAAAGGTGAGAATTTGCATGTAGAATAAATCATGCTGTCATGATGTTCTGCTGGTTATTTGAATAGGATAACCACTGAAACTATATCAGCATCATTTTTTTCTCATGCTTAAAATGAAGAAGTTGGGCTACATGAAGGTTCTGACCATCTATGATCATTTTTCTCTGATAAAGCAAATGTAGGTAGCCAGGAACAACTCTGGCAGCAGCTGGAGTGAGGGAGGAGGGAGAACTAGGCAAAGCATACCCACCCAGCTGACTCATGATTCTGGAGTGTGGGTCAGATTTGGACACTAAGACTCAAATTCATGGAGATTACCTTTAGCATTCAGAGCAAAATCTGCAAACTTAATTTTATATTCATGCTAGTTTGAGGGTTATTCTTATTTCCTTTTTAGAATTATAAACCATAAAGACTTTCTTGCTTAATTTTATATCTCCTTGCTCTTGATCTTGCAAAAAAGGATAATAATAGTTCTACATTTATTGTAGCTAATTTCCACAAGAATACATATCCTGCAAGTAGACAGATTTGCCCTATTTGAATGTCAACTCTGGATATGTTGGAGTTAAACTGTTTCTATGGTTTGCTTTATTTTATGTGGTTTATATGTTTTTCCAGACATAAAAGTACATTTGGCAATACTGCTTTTCTGTCACCATGACAATTTAATATCAAAGAAAATTCATAGGAAGAAAAAGAAAACCATTTAATATGGTGAGAGTTGACCCACCAGCTTTAGCATTCAAACCATACTATTATTGCAACTTGTGCTGACATTTTTTAAAAAGATTTTATTTATTTTATTTTTAGAGAGAGGGGAAGGGAAGGGGAGAGGGAGAAACATCAATGTGTGGTTGCCTCTCAAGCACCCCCTACTGGGGACCCAGTCTGCAATCCAACCATGTGTCTTGACTGGGAACCAAACCAGTGACCCTTTGGTTGACAGGCTCACCCTCAATCCACTGAGCTACACCAGCCAGGGCTGTGATGACATATTTTGACAATTCAGAATAACTATTTAATCAGTAGCTATCACAAAAAAGCTTTTATAAAACTACTTTTAATTGGCAACATCAGAATTTATAAATTCCTATAGAGCATTTGAATAGTTTGACAAGGCAACTAGGAAGAAAAGCTGAAAGATACATTCAGCTGAGAGTCACAGGTGGAATGGCCAATGTTAAGTATGCATTTTAATTCTTTATTTCTTCATGTTTTTGAAAAAAGAGAGAAATATTTCTGAAGTAAATATCAGAGTTAATACATTTAGTTTTATTTAATATGAATGTTGATTCACTTGCCACAATGTTCTATTGCCCGGGGTGGCTGTTCACCTGAAGTTCCCTGTCTCTTGTCCTTCCATGGTGATTTACTTTGGAGATAAAGTTGTGAGTACTTTCCTGATATTCTTATAGTAGTTATGCTACCAAGAGCTTGGAGCGAATCAAGATAAAACAAAAGCTGACACTTTGGCTGTAAGCATTGTCCTCATCCTCACACCTTCTACTCCCCTGTTCATCATGCCACCCCAGCCCTAGACCAGTGACCTGCTCTGGCCTGCCCCCTTGGCCAATGCTCCATCTGGATCCAAAGCCATCTTTCCTCACTGAAACATGACTTTGATTTTCCAAAAGTTGAAGAATTATATGGGATCGGAGACTCTTTTAGATATAGTTTCAAGCTCTAATTATTTATTCACTTATTCAATAGATATATGTAAATGCCTATTCTTATCAGGCATCTTCTTATCAGGCTTACACTCTGCACTTATGAATCAATCATTTGCCTACCACTTACCTATCACTTATCAAGTACAGATTTAGCCATGTTTACCACATCCAATGCTAAGGAACACATCACTTTTTAAGGCAGACTGTTGTAACTTTTAAAGGCTTTGTTAGAAATTTCTATTGAAAAAACGTATCTTCCTGAAGTTTCTGCCCATTAATATGGCTTTCCTTCCTTTTTTCATGGGATAACTCTTCAAATATTTAAAGGTAGATATCACTCTCCCTTCAAGTTATCTCTGTATCGGGTGAAACATTCTTCATTCCCTCCACCATTTTTTGTATGACAAGACTATGAATTCTTTTGCCTTCATTGGAACATGCTGTAAGCTCCTCTTAAAGTGTAGTATCAGAGAAAGGAAAACAATTCCTCAGATATGGTCAGTTTGCCCATCAAGAAGAGCAGAATTTTCCCTGACTGGTGTGGTTCAGTGGATTGAGTGCCAGCCTATGAACCAAAGGGTTACTGGTTTGATTCCCAGTAAGGCACATGCCTGGGTGGCAGGCTAGGTCCCCGTGGGGGGTGCACAAGAGGCAACATATTGTTGTTTCCCTCCCTCTCTCTGAAGATAAAAAAATATTTTTTTAAATTAAAAGAGCATAATTATCTCCTATCTTATTCAGTTATTGCATCCTCAGAACTGTGCTCTTTTCTCAGTTGTGAGGTTACAATAATAAATATTGTAACAGCTATTTATTTAATGCTAGACACTCTACCAAAAGAGAAAATTTTGTGATATGTTTGTTGTAAGTGGAATTTTTTTTATCAGCACACAATGAGGGGGAAGAATTTTAAAGTTGAGTTAAATTATGCTAAGGATTCTCTTCCCCCACTGCTTTCTATGTGCAATGAGTTTGGGGCTACAATACAGAAGACTGGGTGTGCTGAGAGGTGGTCTGCTCTGAGAGAAGTATAAATATTTCTATCCCTGCCCTCAAAACCTTACAGGGTTGGGTGTTCTCTAACAAAATCACCAGTAAAGGCTGGGGTATCCACAGGAAGAGGGACTGGTAGTCTAATCTACAACTAGATATTTGCTCACATCTCTCTCATGCTACCACTCATTCCAGCTCTATAAGATTTGCCCCATGTCTGGTCCCCTGCTTTTTTCGCATTCTCCACTATTCTGAACTTACTTGATTCTACTTGCCAAATGCATACTCATTTAGTTACTAACACTGAAGATTCAAGGCTCCAGATCCACCACTATTTATCTGACTTTGGACAATTCACTCAATTTCTCTGTGCCCCAATTCCTTCAAATAATAACTACTTTCTAGGGCTACAGTTGGGATCAGATGAGTTATTAAATTTAAAGTGCTTTACAGAGTGCCTTGCATATAACAGCGTCCTAAGAATTCTCTCATATGTCGCCTTATTTTTATCCTCATTACCTATAGAAACATGCCTGTGAACCCCCTTCAATCTTTCTCTTTTTCTTATAATTCTCATCCAGATTCTTAGGAAAATTCTTTTTTAAATTTATTATTTTAATTTTTATGTCTTTAAATTTTTAATCATTATTTATTTATTATTTTTAAAATATTTACTTTTTAGAGAGAGAGGGAGGGGAGGAGAATGAAAAGGAAAGAAACATCAATGTGAGAGAGAAACATCAATCAGTTGCCTTTCATACTTGCCCTGATCAAGAACCAAACCTGAAACCTAGGCATGTGCCCCTGACTAGGAATCAAACCAGCAACTTTTGTTTTGTGGGACAATGCCCAACCAACTGACTCAGTTGAGCACACTAGTCAGAGCTCATTTTTTATTTTTAATTACAGTTGACATACATTATTATATTAATTTCAGGTGTAAACCCTAGTGATTAGACATTTAAAACTTAGTAAGTGATCATCCCAATAATTCTCACACCCATCTGACACCATACATAGTTATTAGACTATTAGTCACTATATTCCCTATCTATACTTTACATCCCCATGACTATTCTGTAACAACCAATTTGAATTTCTTAATCCCTTCACCTTCTTTGCCCATCCCCCAAACCCCTCCCATAAAATGTTCTCCATATCTATGACTCTGCTTCTGTTCTGTCTGTTCATTTATTTTGTTTTTTAGATTCAATTGTTGATAGGTATGTATTTATTGCCACTTTTTTGTTCATAGTTTTCTTCTTCTTCTTCTCTTCTTCCTCTTCTTCTCAAAAAAAGATCCTTTAACATTTCATATAATATTGGTTTGGTGATGATGATTTACTTTGTCTGGGAAGCTCTGTATCTGTTCTTTGATTCTAAATGATAGCTTTTCTGAGTAGAGTAGAGTAACCAAGTAATCTTGGTTGTAGGTCCTTGCTTTTCATCACTTTGAATATTTTTTGCCTCTCCTTTCTGGCCTGCAAAGTTTCTTTTGAGAAATCAGCTGACAATCTTATGGGAGCTCCCTTGCAGGTAGTTAACTGCTTTTCTCTTGCTGCATTTAAGATTCTTTGTCTTTAAATTTCACATTTTAATTACAATATGTCTTGGTCTGTACCTCTTTGGGATCATCTTGTTCTGGACTCTCTGTGCTTCCTTGACTTGTATATCTATTTTCCTTCACCAAGTTAGGGAAATTTTCTGTCATTTTTTACCATCTGTGTTCTTCCTGGGGCAACCCAGCTAAGCCACAAAGCAATTTGTAGATGGTTGCTACTTGTGCTGGGCTTAGAGGTGCCCAGGTGAGGCCAAGCTGTGAACCAAGGCTGCTGCAGCTAGTGCTGAGCCTGGGGCCACTTAGCTACAGGTACAGGGTACATTGAGGCCACATGCTGCTTTTTTGAGAGAATTTAGGAAAATGTGAAGCATGAACCAAGATAAGACATTTGTATGGAAAAGGTAAAAGAAACACCTTGGTTGGGACTGAAGTGAGATGGGGCAGGGTCTCAGGGTGTCTGCTCAGGGAGTCCACTAGGGTGGGGTAAGCAGTGTCAACTAGGTTGATGGAGTCACCAATATAGTGCTCTCCTGCTGGCTCTGTGTGGGAACAGCTCATCAAAGGAATAATGGCCTCTGCTAGCACTTCTGTCCAGGAGAAACCTGCCACTCCAGTTCTCTCTCATATGCAAAACAATTCAGTTTCTCCCCTTATATCTGGTGGGTTTTTAAGCTGCTGCCCCCATATTGGAGCTTAGGAGGGAGTAAGTTCAGGTAAGTCCATGCATGGGCCCTTTAAGAGGAACTGTCGGTACTTTAAAAGTTTCTGTCTTCCTCAGGCTCAATCCTTGCTGGTTTTTATAGCAAGAAGTTATTGAGACTTCTCTTCGTGGGACTGGAACCCTGGGTTGGGGGCTTTGTGTGGGGCTGGAACCCCTTGCTTCTCGGGGATCCTCTGAAGTTGAGATCCCTCTCAATCTTTATCCACCACACATGGTTGTGGGAACAGTCCATTCCATTTCTCCAGTATTGATGTGATTTCTTCTTTAATTCCATAGTTGTAGGACTTCCATTCTGCTCAATTTCTGGTAGTTCTGAGTAATAGTTGTTCTGTAGTTTAGTTATAATTCTGGCATGGTTGTAGAAGGAGACAAGTACCATGTTTACTTATACTGCCATATTGACCAGAAGTCAGAAATATATTTTTGACATTATTTTTCAGCTTTTTTACCTTTAATTATTCTCTTTGAAAGTTAATAAATAAGCTGGATGGTAGCTGATAAGATTAGAAGTATACCACTATTGAGACATCAAAGGAAAGAAAACTAACACACTTTAAGAGAAATTAGACAACAGACAAATAGAAACTAGTGCTGTTGACCTTTAAAAAGACCAGAAATAGTCGATAGAATTAATTCCATCTTCACACCTCCACCCACTTCCCAAGAAACTCTAATCTGGCTTCTAGTTCCATCAATGTCACCAAAACCATTCCTGCAAGTTTACTGATGACATTCATTTTCATAAATCAGAACACGTTTTTCATTCCTTATTTTACTTGACCCCTCATAGCATTCAACAGCACTACTTCTTTCTTGAAACTATTCCTTTTTCCACAGCTTCCATGAAACCACAATGTCCTGGGTTATTTGTTGTTTTACTTTGGCTTTTTTTAAGCCTCTCTGGCTATTCCTTCTCAGACTTACCAGGCTCATCCTCTTCTACTTGGCATAAATATTGAAATTCCTCAGGAATTTCTTTTAGAACCTCTTTCCTCTCTCTAAATGCCCATTGCAAAGTATTATTCACAATTAAATTCAGTAATAATGTAGACATTAAAGACGCTTATTTGTACCTTCAATTCAAACTATTCCAGTGAGGTCTCGATGTCTTTTTCCAGCTGCTTACATACACATCTACACTTTGATATCTCAAACTCAACATAGCTAAGAACAAACTCATGACCTTCCCCCCAGTACCTGGTCTTTTACATTATTTCTTATTTTAATCAGAGTAGTGCCCCTTTACCCAAGGGGGATATGTTCCAAGAACCCCAGTGGATCGTTGAAGTTGTATACTACATATACTGTTTTTTTCAATACTTACATGCCTTTCAAGGGAAAAACTTTATGGCTTCTCTTTGGCATATCCAAATCATCAGTGTCACTACTATGTGCTTTGAGACTATTATTTTTTAAAGGTTATTTTTGGAATAATACCTGGCTGTAAAAAAATTTTTTTACCCCTTGCAACAGTATGGATGGACGTGAACACTATACTAAGTGAAATAAGTCAATCAGAGAAAGCCCAGTACCATATGATTTCACTCATACATGGAGTCGAATGAACGAACTGGCCAACGAAGAAAATGTGAACAGACTCATAGGTGGAGCGTGGGATGACAGCTGGCAGGGGAGGTTAGGGGGTGAAGGCACTGAGCAAAATGGAAAAAATGGACATGGACAATAATATGGTGATTGCTCAGGATGGGGGCACAGGGGGACTAAATGTAATGTAAAAAAATACAATGAAGATTATATCAAAAAATAAAATAAAATAAATAAAGGTTTACCTGAAGACAACACTGCAATACCAGAACAGTTGATCTGATAACCAAGATGGCTCCTAAGTGACTAATGGTTATGGATAGTCACAGCCAGGACACACTGGACAAAGGGATGATTCACATCCTGGGTGGGACAGCAAGAGATTTCATCATGCTGCTCTGAACTGTGTGAAATAAAAAAACTTATGAATTGTTTATTTTTGGAACTTTTTATTTTATTTTTAGACTGCATACACACAAACACACACATGTGTGTGGGTGTGCATGATGATTTTAGGCTAAACACCAATATCATTATGCCAGGCCCACAAGAGTCCTGACACATCTCTAGTCTTTTTAGTGTGTTTATCTAAAATGTGCTAGTAGCATCTTGACTAGCCATAAAGCAATAAACTTCTTAATAATCTGAATTTTGATATTTGAATAAATAATGACAACTTTCCACTTTAAGGGTATGTATCCCATCAATTGGAATTAATACCTTAAAAAACCCAGCTCTTTGATGGAATTAATAGTGATATAAAATATTTCATTTGGCCATACTTTTATAAAATAAAATCTGCTATAAATCAATCCCTCTAATTTTTAAAAATAAAATAAAGTAAAAGTCAGTTATGCTCCTTCAGCATCTCCAGTCCTGCCACACTGGCTTTCTTCCCATTTCTCAGCCAGAGAAGCAGCTCCTCCTCTTCAGAACGCTGTGTATGCAGTCCTCTTAGAATGTCCTCAGCCCCAGACATATCCTCAGCCCACCAGTCACACATCACTGAGACAATTTATTTTAGATCTCATTCCAAGCAGCTGCTCCTCAGGAAAGCTTTTCCCCAATGCCCACTCCTAACCCTGGTCTGCCTCAGTTTTCTTTATTATACACTTTCAGAGACTGTTACATTGTTTTTTTCAGAACACTTAACCTTGATTTGTGATTATTTCTTCATTTAGTATGATTATTTGATTAACACCTGCCTCCCTCACTGACTAAACTTTGACAGGAATAGCGTCTGCCCATTGTGGCCTCCTATCTAAATCAGTGCCTGATTCTAGGTAGGAGCTCAAATATTTGTTAAGAGGATAATTGAATCAGTATCTCTTTATTCTACTCTAAGTCTCCTTTGCAATGTACACCAACATTGTGGACATTCTTTGTAAATCTATTCTAAATATTATTTTCTCTCAAGTTGGAACTTTAATTTTAATATTTTTGACCCAAAATGCTTAGTATTTCAGTCCATTGTGGTTTAAATTGCCTTTTTGTCATGCTTCTAAATCATCTGCAGGGCTGGGGAGGGGGTGTGTTATTTGAAAATATAGATATACAGATCCTCTGCAGAGATACTGAATGGGTGGGTCTAGAAATCTTTTTTTTTTTTAACAAGCATGACTACATGATTCTTCTATTCACTAAAGTTTGAGAACGAATGCTCTAGCAGTTTATACTAAAAATCAAGGAGGAAGTGTACTGAGCTCGGAACAACTTCTGTATACACTTCTTGAATAAAGCCTTCAAGAATGACTTAACTCTGTTCTACAAAAGGTCACATTTTTTGCTTCTATAAATAAGTAGAAACAAAAGTGATGAAACCCAAAGTATTTTTGGCTTTCCACAGTCTTGAGTCCCAAATCATGTGGAACAATAAGACAAAGGAATTTCAACATAACATATGAGACAATGAGCAAAGGGTTTGGCCAGAAGTAGCTCCAGAATATAAATATGCATTAAAAAGTCAAGCTAATTCAACCTCTTTTTTGTAGCCTGGTGTTCAAAACTTGCTTTTCTACTAGCTTCAAAAGACTGACAAGTAAGTGTAGTTTCCAGCAGTTAGGAAGGTGGGTTCCTACATGCTTCTCATTGGCATAGTTTCAGGCTCCTTATTACAAAAAACACAATTTGAACACTGTCTCAAGAACAGTCAAACACACCATTTCACACCTTGCTATGGAATGCAGGTAGCAGACACTTTCTAAATGTACAAGCAGAGAGGGAAACCAAGAAAAGTATTTGTTTCCTACTGTCAGCTCTTAGGTGTCAGTAAGCCTAGTTGGCTGATGTAACTACGTGTAACTAAGTGGGAAACACCTGGGAGTATAAAACAGGAAGGAATAAAGCATTTACAGCAAGCTTTGAGATGATCCAAAGTGGGTCTTTTCCTCTTCCTTCATATTGGAGATGCTTATGGGAGAGCCAAGTGGTTAAGGAGCAGTGGTTACCTGGCATTCCACACCTCTGAACCTTTCTATGTGCTCTTCAGGATCACCTGTCATTTATTTGTTTGTTTGTTTGTTTGTTTGTTTGTTTGTTTGTTTGTTTGTCTATCTTTGAACCCAAGCTAGAAACCAAGGCCAGGCCGCATAGACAAGAATTAAGTTATTGTTATCATGACCAGAATGACGACTTACAGATAGAAGCAGAGGTAATGACCTAGCTAGTGTTTAGGTTACTCAGTCCTGGCTAGTGATGCAATTGAGCTGTGAGGAATTGCAAGAAAGTGTTTTTAGATAAATATTCAAGAGTAGTGATCTCCAGTTTACAATCCTTGTCAAGGAAATATTTTTGAGAAATTGACCACCATATAGAAATATTTACTTACTTATTAATTATATGTATGTACTACTCTAGTTTTACATTCTGAATATTGTAATTATATATGAAAATAGACATTGAATTAGTTTACTAGGAAATTCAAAGAATAATTCCAATTATTTTCTATGCTTTATAATGTTCTAACTAAAACTTAATGGCCAAAACTTCTGAGAAATACAAGTTATAAAAGCCACCTTCAGTCTACTTCCTTAGCACATGCACAGAAGTAGCTCTGTCTAAACCAGATTTGGGTACAGTAAGACAATGTAACAATCAACCCATTCATGTTGGGGTGGGAGGGAATCTCATGAATATAGTTCACAGCAGAATAAATTATAATAGTAAAATAAAAGCAGCAACTCAAATGTTATACAAAAGAGAATCAGTTAAATAAATGATGTTATATTTACACAATGAAATATTTTATTTTCAATAAAAGTAAAAGTTTCAAAAATGCTTTAATGCTATGGGTTGAACTGTGTCCCCTCAAATCTATACATTAAAGTCGCAATCCCCAGTACCTTGAACTGTGATCTTCTTTGGAAATAGGATCATTGCATTAGCAATTAGTTAAGATGTGGTAGTACTAGAGCAGGGCGAGCCCCTAATCCAACATGACTGGTGCCCTTATAAAAAGGGAAATTGGCACACACAGGTAACACTGTGGGAAGATGGGAGTAAGCTAAGGAATGCCAAATGTTGCTGGCAAACCACCAGAAGCTAGGAGAAAGGCATGAATCAGGTTCTTCTTCACAGCCCTCAGCAGAAAGCAACCCTGCTGATACCTTTATCTCGGGCTTGTAGCCTCTAGGCTGTAAGAAAATAGATGTGTTTTATTATTATTTTTATTGTTGTTATATTACCATTGTCCTAATTTTCCCCTGTTGCTCTCCTCTGCCCCACCTCCCATCCCTCCACCCCGCTCTGCTCCCACAGTCAATCCCTACCCTGTTGTCCATGTCTGTGGGTCATGTATACCTGTTCACGTTATTAGACCCTTCTGCATCTTTTCCTCCTTATTCCCCAGACTGTTTTTTAAGCCATGCCATCTATGGTAGTTT
Organism: Phyllostomus hastatus; assembly: GCF_019186645.2. Taxonomy (NCBI): domain Eukaryota; kingdom Metazoa; phylum Chordata; class Mammalia; order Chiroptera; family Phyllostomidae; genus Phyllostomus; species Phyllostomus hastatus. The sequence goes on from NW_025334041.1 coordinate 48,522,805, forward strand.
GTTATGGCATGCTTACCAGACTTAACACAGGTGCCGTGTTCTGACATCATATTCAATTGGAAAGAGCTGGCATAAAGTGCCCAGGTAAGGTGACCCCAATAGCGTGTACACGTATTCATACATGATATTTATATAAAACCCTGGAAATGTCATTGTTACTTTGAGTTCTAGGTACTTTTTATGTTTATTTATTTTTTTCTTAAATTTTCTAAGTTTTCTGCAAAAGGATTTAAGTTTGTGCTGACACCTGTACTTTCTAAGTTGCTGATTAATTTTATTGAAAACATTTTTAAAATTTTTTATTAAGTAAAAAATAAATTACTCCATAGAAGCTACTTCTCTTGTTCCTAAGATGGGTAATGGTGACCATATAATTCAATACAAAAATCTCCAGGATGTATACTCTCCAATATGTGTGCCATTAAGTTCTCAGGGGAGAGACATGATTCAGCCATTATCTGTGATATCCAGCCCTGCTCAGTAGCTCTGTCTCTCCTTGTTCTTCTCTGACCCATGAACACTTTCACATAAGTCACTGGACTTCCACAAGCTTCTGCATCTTTGTTTGTAAATTGGGAATAGCATGGTACCCTGTCTCCCTTATCCCAAACAAGATAATGTATATGAAAGTGTACCTATGAAAGACAGAGCCCAAAAACCATAAAGTGCAAGTTGTGCTGGTAATGGTATAGAATGGACCGGGGTGGAGGTTGGGGGAGTGGGGATGATATACTATTACCAAATGGACCCTCCCTTCTCCCAGGGTCCCCCTGTATTAGGTTCACCTTGCCTGCCGCCAGGGAATTATAGCTCTCAATGCCAGAGATTGGTGAAAAGGAAAGGAATTATTTATTCAAAACTTATACAGATTTAAGAGTAATGGTTAAAGCCTCAAAGTCCCTTAAAACACCCACAAACACACACAGTCCTTCCTTATCCCCTTTGCCCAGTCTGGGGTACCATATCTCAGGAAAAGAAATAGAAGTCGATGGCTCAGTTAAGCCCCCAGTTCTTCCCAGTAGTCCGTGCTCAGCTGTCAGGCCTCTCTTGGTTCCCAATATCATCAGCGGTGTCACCACCATGATCTCTAGTTCTTAATCCAAACCTGCATTGCACCTTATCCTGGCCCACCACCAAGAGTCCTTTCACCCCTTTCCTTCCTGTAACATCTCTCCTGCAGTCTTCCAAACTGCTAAGAGAGAGCTCTGCTTCACTGCTATATCTTGCTTTCGGACTTCCTAAGCTGTGTGTCAAAAGGGAGCTCCAAGCCTCATGGTTCTCCCTGCATTGCTGCCACACCTGGATTTAAATCCCAGTGCCAATCTTCCTCTACAGCCCCGCTTAAAACCTCTCCCACAATCAGCTACACCTGCCAGCATTTCTGTATTTTTCCAGCTTTTCTGGGCTACCATAGTAAGCTAGGGCAGGTGTGCGCCAGAGGCATGGAGGGAATCATTTCTCACACAGGCATTGTAACCAGAGGGAGTTGCCTCCCAGTTACATCCTGGGTAGAAGTCACTCCCATATCCCTGGCTCAAAGCATGGCCACAGCTATTTAACATATCCATGAAACAAGTCAAAAGTTATAGATATGTTAAATGACCATGCCAGAGGTTAGCTGCAAAACTGTTGCTATGCAAAACAGCTCTCAGTGGCCCTGCTCCATGTGTCCCATCCTCCAGCTCAGACTTGTCAAAGGTGAGGACATCCTATTTATATATTTCCTGGACACCCTGAGTTCTGGGCCCCATTACAAATGCCTATTTGGGGTACCCCCTGCCTGTACCCTGTTACAGTAACAATGCTATGGAAGAATAGTGGTGAACCCTCACTTTGGCTGTCTGGCCTGATTCAGAAGCAAATAATTACTGGGAACTCTCCAGGGTAGTGTGTGCTGCCCCCAGGCGGCAGCAGCTACCACCTCCAGCAGCTCCACATTGCCTGATTGACAAGCTAGGGGATCACCTCTCTATCACTGATACTCAGAGATTCTTTCCTAATATGAGACAGACATTGTTCCTGGCATCTTGGCTTTAAAATACCTGCCCACTTCTTCTGGGAACCTCATTTCTCAGAATTCAAACTATTAAGTCACATTCCTTGCTTGGCATTGAAACTTCATATTCAGCCCTGGCTGGCATAGCTCAGTGGATTGAGTGCGGGCTGCGAACCAAAGTGTCGCAGGTTCGATTCCCAGCCAGGGTACATGCCTGGGTTGCAGGCTATAACCCCCAGCAACCGCACATTGATGTTTCTCTCTCTCTCTCTATCTCCCTCCCTTTCCTCTCTAAAAATAAATAAGTAAAATCTTTTTTAAAAAAGAAACTTTATATTCTTTGCTTTTTTTGTCCTCATATTTTGTTTAACAGAAGCAACTGTGGTAGTAATACTAGGTGAAGAGAAATACCCATGGTGTATTTTAATCCCCAGCTGACTTCCTCTTGCCAGGACTTTCTGTCATGTAATATGCCATCTGATAATCCTTAGAAGATGCTCAGGACATACACAAGTGAATAGCAGATTTATGGCTATATCCTTTAAAAAAAAATCTACTTCTCTCCCATGTCCCTCACATATGATGTATTCCAAAGGGATAATATGTTTAAAGGGATAAAAATAAAATTTTTAAAAAGCTGAGGAGAAAGTTCTGTTTTCTCAGTTTGCTAAGATCACTAACATCATGGAGGTTGACCTAACTTAACGTAGCACACATTAGTTTTGCCTCACATTCTGGGGTGTAAATTTTTTCAAATTTCTTTTATCTTCTGAATTCAATTTCATGTGCTCTGAGGGCCCACCCTGTGAGGCTGGTAAAAAGTTCTATTGTGGTCATTATCATGGCCCCTTCCCTCCCTGGCAGGTCATGTGAAAGTTGCTAGAGTTACACAGGTCAAAACACTTATGGAGGGTGTTGGGAGGGGTGTTGGGGGTGTATTGCTGCTATTCAAGGGCCGCCATGATCACAAACAAAAATACCCTTTCCTGGTCTTTCTCCAGGCTCACAGAGCTCCTAGGTCTGTTCACTTCTACCTCCCTATTTTTCTCAAAACAGAACCTCAGAACTCAGAAAAGGCAAGCCTTTCTTCTTACAGCCAATTCTTTTAAAACAAGACTCTTAGTTTTGCCCTGAGGGTGAAAAAAGCACTTCAGGACTAGAAGTTCTGGATTGCCCTTTGGTTTAGGAGTGGAGAGGAGAGAGTGAGCTGGAAAGAAAGGGAAGATACCTCTCATTCCTTTATTCTTCTATATCAATCAGAACATAACACAAATCAATATCTCAGAAAGTCATCCTGCCAATTTAAAAATAATGAAAGGTTAAAGGCCCAGGTGCTTTTAGAAAGGCAAGTAAGGCACTCTATCCTGAAGAGACCCAGATAGCCACCAGGCCATAGGTATCAATGTGAAGTGCCTGCCTTTGCTAAGATTGTCACAGATGTTTGCCAAAGTATTAAAATCACATCCTCCTTTTATTACCCAGTGAAAGTTCATGCACAGCAGATCACCAGAGAAGAAGCGTGGTTCAGCTTGCACAGAGACAGACTGGAACCTAGAAATTATGCTTGCTCACAATCACCTGGGCCCTGTAGTCTACCTCCTTGCTTCATTAGCCTGTTTTAATCAAGGGTATTTCGTAAGGAGTTGGCATGGCGGAAGAAACAAAAGGGATTTGTGGTCCTCAGGAGGCCTGTGTTGTGATACAAATCACAACTCAAAGACCCAGAGGCCCAGCAGTGAAGACTTTAGTGCATGATGCTAAATAAATTAACCAGATGCAGGCTTTAGTGATCCAGGTGTGGTGGTGTGGGTTGGCATTATGCCCAACATGACAGGGCACCCTGTCGTGTGAGTCCAATTGCAGCCCCAGCAGGGATTGAAATGGGAGCCAGGAGACCATCCCAGAGTTCAAGGAAATGTAATGAGCTCAGGAGTTTCCTCAGCAAAGGCATCTGGCCAAGGAGGCCTCCTCTGTAGCATATGCCTTTTCTCACTCTTTCCTTACTTTCCACGTGAGGATGCATAAAAAATTTGTTTTTATTTTTGCCTCTCACAGGACAATAACTGTTTTTGACTAAATGTGAAAATTATTTTTTTTCTATAAAACATTCAAGCAATGTGGAAGAGTATCTCAATGATGAAGAAATCCTGTCATGATTTCGTCTAAGCCAGACCAGGATATACAAGCACTGGGCAGGCCATAAGTAAGCCTCCTGTGTCCAGACACCCCTTAACATTTATTCACCACTTCTCAACAGGGGTGGCTTGGTGAAAGTGGCAAGTGTTCATGGTCTTCCTTGTTTTATTCCCAAGGATGCTATTCTATCTATTGGGTTGGACATAGGACATCATGAGACATTTATCTCATTTATCATGAGAAAACAATGGACATTTCTTTATTTTCTTTTTTTAATTTTATTTTTATTGTTGGCACTATTACAGGTGTCCCTATTTCTCACCCCCTGTCTTTGCCCACCTCCACTAGCCCTCTGACCATCACCACACTGTTGTCTGTGTGTATGGGTCATGCATATATGTTGTTTGGCCAACCTCTTCACCTTCTTTCACTGAGTGCCACCAGCACCACTCCCCTCTGACAGCCTTCAGTCTATTCCATGTATCTGTGCCTCTGTTTCTATTTCATTCATCAGTTTAGTTTGTTTCTTAGATTCCACGTATAAGTGAGCTCACATGGTATTTCTCTTTTTTAATGAGTTCTGTGTTGCAAACTGGGCTAACCAATACCACATTTCTGGATGAATCCAACAATCTATTAGTGGTCCTATGTGGTTTGATTCTTCATCCAGCTATGACCCTAAACCACAGTCATAACCATGTTTGGTATACATTCTTTCATATTTTTGGTATATATTCTTTCATATTTTTGTCCTATGTATATGTAAATTTATACACACACAAAGGGATAAGACTGTGCATACTGGTCTGGCTTTTCCTCTGAACTCTAAGAAAGAAAAACTAATCTGACTGGGCTAAATTCTGTGACACAGGCTCAAAGTCAAAGGTCATGCACATAGGTGTGACTGTCCAGATATTCTTTCTGTGTTTCTTTCTTTTGTGTAGTAAGTCTACCCTGAGGCTAGACCCTTGGAGTGAGAGGCAAGAGTCTTGCTCTTTCCTTTCTTTCTCTTATTTGTTTGCTCCAGTGTTTGTTTGATCACTCGTGGTAAGGCCTAGACTTCTGAAAAGGGAGAGACCCACCTAGCCTTGAATCTAAACCTCACAATCCAGGTCAGTTTACCAGAAAACTATTCATTAGAAGACTACCCATGAGCAGTGACAACAGAGCAGTGTCTTATGTGAGATTTATATTTGTTCTTTGATGTTTTTGTTCCTTTGTGAAATTTGAAGAGAAAATGAGTGGTACAGCTAAAATGAGCCGAGCGCTCGTGGGTCCCATGGCAGCCATCTCACGACAGTTTAGCCTCACTGACATTCCTTACTGTTTTATTTCTCTCACGCTATTTGTGGACACTTTTGACCAACTAAAAATATGCTGGGGTTGGAGGATGAGGGTATGTGGTTCACAGTGGGAATGAAATAATAAAAAAGGAATAGAGAAAGAGAGAGCTTTAACCCAGAAGCCAAAAAGCCCAAGGCTAGAATCCCAGAGAGCTTCAGACAGTGTCAGATCAAATTTCAGGAGCTGGGCAGGAATAGTCAGAGTTTCCAGGGCTCAAAAGTTTATAAGGCAATTATCATGAAAAAATTGTTCCTTGAGACAAGGAACAATTCTTTTCAATCGTGATTTCTGATCTTGAAGTTTTCTTACCCTTTCTGACCTGAACAGGCATGGAAAGCTCTGGCAGACATTTTGAAATGTTAGAGCTCAAAATACAAGTCAAGTAGTTATAGAGCATTGCCTGGCAGAGAACACACATTCATTTCGGGTTAGTTTAACATGAACTTATCCTGGATGAATGGTCCCCACAGAGGGATACTGTCCATAGAGAGTACCATGGGAATGAGACTCCCTGGAGCTGTGCAATGCAGAGGCATGGTGCTGACCAGGGGACCAGGGGCTGTTCAGGGCCCCAGGGACAAAACGTTAAAACAGACAGTTAAAGGCTCTGCCCTCGGGAGACTTACATTCTAGTGGGACAATAACAAGTAAGCAAACAGATAATCAATTCCAGACAGTGAGAGTCCAGTGAGGAAAACAAGGCAGGATATGGAATGGAGTGTACCGAGAGGGGAGATGTGGACTCTCTTTTACAGAGAAGTCAGTGAAGAGACTTGTTTGAAGGATGTGAGCAAGCATTCCAGGCAGAAGGAATAACAAATGTGTAGCTTCATAGCAAGAACTGTTCTTGTTGTGTCTGAGGAAGCAGCAGAAAGGCCGATGTGGCTAGAGAGAATTGAGCTCAGGGAAGGATGTTTGGGGTATGAGATTTGAGAGGCAGAGGAGATTGTATTTCAGTCTAAGAGTGGGGGGAGGGGCAAGTTATCAGATTTCTGCTTTTCCAAGATCACTCTGGCTACAGTGCGGGGAGTCATTGACTGTGGGACCCAAGAGAGGAAGTAGTAGTGCTCTGGAGCCATAAGAGCAACTGCCAAATTTTCAGGAACTTTGAGAACCAGTTGTTACACCCGACCATTATTTAAAAATCAAATTATATAAACTCATGATTAAATTATATTAAAAACAAAGTTCACGAACAATGGAAACTCTTTGCTACTACTTATACTACATTTCATTATTATCAGCACGGTGGAAATACTATATAAGGGGGTGCTACTGTGCATCTTCTTCCAACTCCACATTTAGTGAGGTCATATTGGTAGCTTGAAATTGGCTGTGGTGGGAGTATTTACACCACAGAAACTGGCAAATGCTACAGAGACAGAGCAGGGTTCCCCTGCTGCCCTGGTCCCAGAAAGGCAGCTGCTAAATATTTGCCAGCACACCACTGGAGCAGGAAGACCAAGAGCACATGTGAGAGATGACTGTGACTTGAATCAGGGTGGTGGTGGAGGAGGTAGTGTCAGTGGGGGTTCCACCAGGTGTAAAGGTGAAGTTAACAGAACTTGCTGATGTGTTGGATATGAAAAGTGAAGTAAAGAGAGGTATGACCTCTGGGATTTTGAATGTGAGTTTGGACATAAGTTTTTAAATTTGAGAACAGAATAGAAAAACACCTACAATAGTAATAATAATAATTATCTTGTAGTAATAATAAAAAAGTTTCTTTTGAAATTTCCTCTTCTACGGCTTTTTGTCAGGGCTTCTAAGATAGTTATCCTTTGTATAAGACAGCAACCGAATGTGGTAACTACATAAAGTCAGGACTTGTCTTTACTTTCCCAGGACTGAGCACAGTGCCTGCTACATGGTAGATGGTCAGTACAAGACAATCATACTCCTAGAATAAGATGATCCTATGTAGTTGTGTAACTGGAAAAGACACTGGCGTTCGGGCTGCCTGTCACTACCAAATCCAATAAGCAATGACAGTGATTGAATCTTTTATAGGCGCTTTATTCAGATGGCTGGTGATCTGAGAAGATGGTGGGTTCATACCCTAACAAACCATCTTGCCCTTTCTTTCCCAGCCAGATCTTTTATAAGGGGGTTGGGGGAGGGCAAACAAGGTGTCAGCAAAAGCCTTTGAAATTCAACAGTTGCCTCCAAGGGGGAAGGGTAGTCGCTTGCTTCTTCTTGGTACAGATGTCTCCAAGAGGTCATCTGCTTACTCTTAAGCACCAAGATAGGCCTTATCTATAGTTACTGAAACAAAAACTTAACATACACATTACTTGCTAGATTTATGACTATTTACCTTAAGCTAAATTTTCCCAAGTCTTAAGCCCCTACCAGGTGGGCTCCACATGTATTTGGGGATCTACAAGAAAGGATACAATTGTGTCATCTAGATATGGCTATTATATCAATTTACATGTAGCTAAAAATAAATAAATAAATAAATAAATAAATAAATAAGCTGTCACTTTGTAACACAGGGCTCTCTAACTAGCGCTATGTGCCTGGTGGGCTGTATTTATTGGTGCTAAAGATTGCCTTTTGAGAGATTATGCACTATAGCAGAAACACTTATTTTTAAAGAAAATTAAATGAAGATTTGTTTGTCATTTAGCATTCCTATCACAATGTCTCATTTGGTAGGAATGGGAACAGATTTCTTTTTCTTTTTTTATTTTTATTTTTTGAATTATTGATTTTAGAGAAAGGAAGGGAAAAAGAGAGACAGAAACATCAATTTTTTTGTTCCACTTATTTATGCATTTGTTGTTCTTATATGTGCCCTTACTGGGGATTGAACCCACAACCTTGGAGTATTGGGACAATGCTCTAACCAACTGAGCTACCTGGCCAGGGTCTCTTTTTTTAATTTGAAATTTTAAGGTCATTTTATTAAGTTCATTGATGAAAGCTTTCAGAAGAATAATATTCTTTTGAAAATTATTTTTCTTAGGAAAAAAGAAAGGGAAATCAGCACCCTCTCAGCATAGCCACAGATGCTGCAGCAGTGAAGCCCCTCTGGAGATGGGGATGGTCCATCAGTCAGTTGAGTCACTCTCCGGGTCAGCAGGGCTGTAGTCTAGATCATCCTCATCATCTTCTATCTCCAAGTCATCCATTTCCTGGAAAAGACTTATCTACTGCTGCATGATTTCCAACATCCTCCAAGAACTGGATATCAGGTGTGTCAAGATTATGATCTGTTTTCAATGTCTGTTTCCCTAATTTACTTTTTATTTATTTTTCTTAAGTTAATTAATTTTTCCCTGCTTGTCCTTCTTTTATTCATTTCTTTTTAGTTTCCAAGAGTTCTGATCAAACTTGCCTTTCCAACTTAAGAAATTATCAGCTGTCACAGAAGTGCCATGAAATAATTGCTTATTTTACTTCTTTTTCTTTTTGTTTCTTTTCTTCTTCTCTTCTAGTTTTTATTTGATCCACTATTTCATTTACTTTTTCTTACACAATTGTCACTAAAGATTATCACCATACCAAGGTTTTTACTGCCCGTAATCTAAAATAATTTCAAAATGCCTGAGACATCATTATCTTTTAGACTTTCCTGGGAGAATATTTTACAAAGAGGGGCTTCATCAGGGTATTTCTCACTGTATGTAAACACCTCAGTGTTCCCTGCTGAAGGGTGCCGCCTGGGTGTCTGCACGATCCAGGGGCACGATGACATGATTACAGAGAGAGTAGCACAACAACCTAGAGGCTCTGGGTCTATCTACTCTGACTCCTTGATAGCATTATCAGAAAATTCTCCCAGCTTCACCATTACTGTGACATCTGAGGCTGGAGAAAATGATGAAACTGTCTAGATTCATTTTTAATGTAAAATTCAAGTTCAACTTTATTTGCCAGCTGCCACTATAGCTGTCCTTCACAAGTTGATGTCTCCTCATATCCATTTTTACTCCCCTGCACTACTCAGTTTTTTCCTTTGAAATACTTATCACATTTTTAATTAGCCTCATTATTTATTGGTTTAATTGATAATTGCCTGCCTCCTCCATTTGATTTTTAAAAAAGGACAAAGACCTTGTCTGTGTTAGGCATTGCTGTAGTTACAGCACTTACTACAGTGATTGTCATACAGTAGGATCTCAATAAATATTTACTGAGTGAAAGGATTTTTTAACTAATGAGCATAGAAAGGGTTTAAAGGCACTTAACAATTTATCAAGTGAGTAATGCCTCACAGTTAATCAAATAAACACCCTCTTCCTGCCCCACTGAGGTCTGCTGAACAGATTTGTGACTGAAAAGCATCAACAGTTTCTATTTGACATGCTGAAGAAAATCTTGTTTAAGAGGTAGCAGACAGTATGCCTCTGTAAATTTTTGGAAAGTCTTATTATTTGTTACAAAAGCCAGAATCCATCATAGTTAGGTTACTGGAAAATTGAATTTATTAATACTTAATAGAGAGTTCATAGAATCTCCAGTAGAGTTAGAGGATCAGGCTCAAGGCTCTGCAGCTGAAAACAACACCCAGACCATCCCAAAGGACAGCTCCCTAAAATCCACTTTCCCTGTGGCTGAACAAACGAGAGGAGCTTGCACCAGTGACACTGTACACTGGATGCCATACTCTCAGCTGATGCCCACCCCCCTTCCAAAGCAGGGCACAGGCATGGCCACCACCTCCAAAGCACAGATTCTAGCTGGTGACTGCTTTTTTGAAATATCACTTTCTTCTAAAACCAAGTCTTAGTCTTATTTGGGTATTAGAATCTAGGTCATGTGTAGGTGTCAAGGCTGGACTCAATGTAGAAAACTACCCAAAGACGAGTAATGGGCAAATAAGCTGGTTTGCAAAACATGACACATGTCCTTTCAGTTCTGTCTTTGTTTCATGTTATAACTATGTCACCACCATTAACAACAAAATGACCACATTAACATAACCCAACTCCCCATTTTACAAACAAAAACATACTTATCCTCTCCTCAAAAGCACAGAAGACAAAGTCTTAGCAATTATTGCAGCCAGCCAAAGTCCAGAATCCCCAGGTGATTACCATCCTTTAATTCTGTCATGAGTATTTCTGTGTATTCTGAATCCAATAAATTAAAACATAAATTTAACCAGTACATTCTATATGAAAAAATAAAGCAGGAGCATGAAAAAGAGAAAGTTATTTGAACAATATATATTTAAATGATACAGTAAGAAAATTCAGGTAGACTCCATAATTTTCATTTATGCTTCTTTTCACAAGGCCCTGGTTGATGTTGATGATTTCGACCCTTCATTATTCATTCCATGTTCTTTTTGTCCTCAGTAAGGACCTCAGGTATTTGGGATTCTTCTCCTAGTAGATTGACTGATATCATCTTTCTTAAATGATTGAGTCCCAGATAGTTCTGCCTATGTGAGATTGCTATAGTCTTCCAATAACTCTTAGTATAAGATATACTGTACTAAAGGAAACCAAAAATAATACAACCTGCTCTTATTATGTATCAAGTACACTATTTTTCCTTAGTAATCAAGAGCAATCTCTCCAGCCAATCCTTTTTTATTTTTTGCCTGATTATCCAATGGTATTTGCCTGCTTACCCAAAATGTCTGGGCAGCTGTCTCAGCTCTAATGCAGTGGAACTGTTATTGGATGCCCTAGTACAAGCATTCCTTCCTTGGGTACTCAGGTCTCTAAACTGGCAGAGGCCAGTGTCATGGGGCCAGGAAGCAAATATTTTGTTAGTCTATCAGTAGGAGTAATAATGAAAGGTGCTATTTCCACTTCCACTTTGGTTCCCTGACAAATGCTTTAGCTAAGGAAGAAACTAGTTGAGTATTGTATGGAAGCAGAAGAGGCCTTTGTTGAATTTGTTGTAAAGTTTTACCAACAGGCTATTATTCATACAGTCACAGCAAATGCTCAAATGTCATTAATTAACAAAGTTAAATACTTTCCCACATGAATTTGTGTTGACTGTGGGATTTTTCAATGAACAGCTATCTAGAATTCCAAGGTATCACATTCCAATGATATCCTAATAATGGAATCAACAGAGAATAAATCCATGGAAATAGTAAAAGAGAATGGATCTATGGGAATAATAATACTGCTTGTAAAAATCAAATAGCTAAGTGAAGTATTGAAAGTGTGACATAAGAACTTTTATTTCTACCATTTTAGAATAATGCTTTGTATAAGTCAGCTCCCACATCGAGAAGAAGACCCCAAATCTCAAAGACTTACAACAATAAATTATATTTTGATCATATTACAACAAAGCTTTAGTTTAGCTGTGACCCTGCTCCACATCTTCAATCCAGGACCAAGCTGGGACAGCAGGTCTTACACATTTTGGAGCATGAACCTTCTGTGGCAGAGGAAAACAGAAATGAGAAATGGCAGCACTTCAGGAAGGCTCTTAATATTTTGCTTAAAAGTGCCATGTGTCAATTTCACTTACATTGGCCAAAACAAATCACATGGGCCTGATGTGGGGAGAGGAGAACTTTGACATCAGTGAGATGGAGAACTATATACCTGGCAAAATAAAACACAGTCTCCCACATGCCCTCACACTAGCATTTACTCCAGTCAAGGCAGAATAGTTCAATATAAACTAAAACTACTTTTTAAAATGAGTTTTAAGCTTTTAACTTGATTGGCCTAAAATAGTAGTCAAATATTGGTTGGGCCTGTTCAATTCCTTGGTAGTTTTCTTCCATAAAAGGCAGTAATCAGTAAGCTCTTTAGTCATCTTTTTTGACTGGTATGAGAATTTCAGTATGAAAGTGCTGTTCAGAGCATCAAGAGGACATTGACTTCTGTCTCTACTGATATAATATAAAGAACCCTAGAATTTTGGCAAGGAAGTTATTGCACTAATGTTCTCAGAGGTTAAGTAAAATTCCCAAGATCACTACCAAGTCATATTAAATGGTGTTTACTGTGTTCAAACCAAAGATTCAGATATTTAATATACTCACTATTCCTATTTCATAATGATAAAGAAACCCTTATTTCCCCATTACCATGTGAGTGAAGAAGCTCCATAATTTCTCTGTGCTTTAATGAACTTAAACCTTCTTTGGGACTCTATATAAAAATAAGCTTGTGTCCTTAATTATGTCACTGTGAATGTTGCCCTGCTTATTCTGTTTCATGTTTGTGATTACGTATTTGGCTACACACTAGGAAGAGAATGACCTGGAACCAGCTGCCACTATAAATACCTGGTTATGTTGTATTGTTTCCACCAGAAATTTTGATATATTTCATTGATATACTGCTCCAGGTTGATCAAAGAATATTATAAGACTCCATAACAGATCTATTTTTATTGAATGTGTTTGAAAGAGGTGACTGGCAAGGAAAATGCTCAAATAAATCAAATTGCTCTCCAGCTATCAATATAAATTATCTTCCTATAAAACATACATATTATAATGGAATTTTTTTCTTTTCATTCACAGGCCAGCACTCAAGCCACTGAGCCACACCAGCCAGGGCTGGGAATTTTTTTCTTTTAGATTTCAGCAGGCAGTTGATAATTTTGCTTAGACATATTTCATAAAGCACAGTGGAGAATTATTTATGTGAAGTCATTGACTATAGAAGTTGTACCTGGAATTAATTTTTATATTTTAAAATGCTGTAGAGGAATATTTTTATAGGCTTTAGTACTCAACATAATTCACCAAAGGAATTTTTTATTCATGAGGAATAGCCAGGAATCTTAGTTTAATGTACATATTGGAATTATAGAATTATTTTAGCAGGAAAACATCTGCAGTAGATTCTTTGTCAATAGGATTAAAGTAGCCAGTGCAGCCACAGGTTTGTTTTGTTTTGTTTTTTAAAGAAATTTGAAGGGGATGGAGAAATTTTAAAAAATTAATTTAAATGTCATTTGGACACACATATCAAAATGACCTGGAAAGGTAGAGGGATAAGAAGAGATGGAAGAAAGTAGAGAAGAAGGAAGACTTGCCTGCTAACTAGTAAAACATATAAAGTTACGGAAATTAAAAACCAGTACTGAACCACAAACAGGGAGACAGATCAGTGAACCAGAATGGAGGATAAAGATGGCAGCTGAGTAGGTGGAAGCTGAGCCCACTGGCTTGTGCTCCCAGAGTGGATTTTTGGCTGATCTTCGGGCAAGTGACCTGAACAGTCAACAGAATCTCAGCTGATATGAGTTTTTGAAGCCAAGGAGTACAGAAGATGCTTTGCAAGCAGGAGATTTTATAAGTTGAGAGGGAAATGCCCTGTAGGAGGCACCTGCAGCAGAGGAGAGATTAGTCAGAAAGTGCAGCTTAGTGGTTCCCTCCTTTTTCAGAGCAGGGCCCTGGTCCTACACAGGGAAACCACCAACCCAAACTGGGAGAGACTTGGAAGGATATACAAAGTCTGGGAGACTTAGGCTACACACACACAGTGAGCATATGTCCACAGCTACTTACTTTGCCATCAGGAAAGTTACAGAGAGAAACTCTATCTAAAACTGTCGGAGGCACTGGCAGGCTGTGAACAGCCTTGACTGAGAGAGACTTGGTGCTATTTGGGGAGGTGGAGCTCACAAAGAACCAGCCCAGGACTTGACTGCTGCCACATGGAGACTCTGAAAAGAGGAACTGAGGAGAGACTCTAGATTCTGCAGGGACCCTGTGCTCGTGCATGCTCAGAGGCTCTGCTCACAAAGAAATCAGAGTGAAAGCTTAGTTCAGTTGCCCTGAGTCCATCTGCATAGGAAGAGCAGAAAGTGTCACACTGAAGGCACTGTGGGACCTGACCCAGCACAGCTGGCAAACAGGGGACTCTGCAGAGTGGAGGGTTCGGGCCTTAGTCTCCTAAAAGAGCAGCAGGCTGGGGATTGGGCAACCAGGAGCTGAACACCTGAGATTCATTGCACCTAGGCAGGTATCCCCTCATAGGCAGGTGTGCTTAACCTCCACCTGCAGGACTGCAGGCTCTGCAGATCAGTGAGGCCAGGCTCAGAAACCCCCTGCTCAGCACATATCCACAAGGGAAAGAAGGAGAAGCTCTGAAAGGGCCCTTTCTGAACTTCCATCAGATACTATGAGCTACACTTGCTCCTCAGGCCCTGATCATCCGAAACCAGCAGAACAGAGAGATTCGAGACAGTTGCAACAAGGGGTGTTCAGGGCCCCACCCTGCCTCGGGTGTTAGAGCTGCCATCAGGAAAGAGCTGCCCTGTTTACACAGTTTGATCCCTGACAGGAAATGGACAGCTGATTCACCAGAAACCATACATTATTGGAAATAATCTGGGACAGATGAACACATGTGGCAAGGAGGTAGGGAAACACTCCCATAATCTTCCCTGAAGACTGAACATCAACCCCTCAGAGGGACCCTGGGATTCTACCTCTTAGCCTGGAGGCAGGTGGAGGTGGTACTGGTAATGATCTCATACATTAGACGAACTACTCTTGGGTATTATGCTTATGGGAAGCTGGCAGGGCAGAACAGTGGGGACCAGCCACGCCTGAAGCAGCCACAAACTGTAGATTGCTTGTAGTCTCAAACAGGGTGCCTAGGGCCAGACTAGGACACTATCTGACATTAGCAGGGGCAAGTCCAGAAAGAGAAGACAGTGGCAAACACTAGACTCTGCTGAGACAAATTCTGCCATGGACTTCATAATTATTTATATTAATTTTTCTCCTGTGTAGATTTTAAGATTTTTTCTTTTTCTTCAAGTTTGTTACTATTATTTCACTATTTTTAATTTTAGTTTATTTCAAATCTCATATTTCTACTCTTCTTCTCTTACACCATTATGCCTTCTTCCTTTCTTTTCTTACTATTGTTCTAAATTTTATATTTTCTCTCTTTATGATTTGTTTCTATTCTGGTCTCTTACTATTTCTCTTTCCTCCAACCTCTCAAACCATTTTTCTTGTCATTAGTTATCTCAAATTCTTTTTCCCATTCTTATAATATCCTTATTCTCTCTCTACCTTTATTAATCTTTGCTCGTTGGTTGTTAATATAGTGGTTGTTGTTGCATTTCTTCAATTTTTTTACTAGATGTTCACTATTTATATATTTTATTTTTTAAGGTTTTCTAAAAGATGTTTTATTATTTTTATTTATTTTGAGAGAGGGGAAAGGAGGGAGAAATAGAGGGAGAGAAACAGCAATGTGTGGTTGCCTTCCATGCACCCCCTACTGGGGACATGGCCTGCAACCCAGGCATGAGCCCTGACTGGGAATCCAACCTGTGACCCTTTGGCTCTCAGGCTGGCACTCAATCCATTGAGCCACACCAGCCAGGGCCTATTTTTGTATTTTAAATCTCAAATTTTACTGTTCCCCTCTCCTACACCATTTTGCCTTCCTCCTGCCCTTTCTTTTTTCATTTTAAATTTTGCCTTTTCCTTGTTTTAGCCTGGTTTTCATTCCTCACTCTTATTATTTTTTCTCCCTCTATCCTCTCAAAATCAATTTTCTTTCCTTTAGACATCTCATAAGCTTTCTTTTCTCTTTTTCCTTTTCTATTCCTTTTCCACCTGTATTAATATTTGCTCATTTGTCATTGATATTGCTATGGTGGATGTTTTTCTTCAATTTTGTTCCTAGTTTTTCACTATTTTTAAAATTTTTCTTTAAACCTCATACTATACCCTTCCCTTTTCTTATGCCATTTTCCCTCTACCATCCTTTCAAAATTTACTATTTAAATTTTCTTTTCTTTCTTTATTCACCTTGTTACTATTCCCTACTCTTATTATTTCCCCTCCCCCTACCTTCTCAAAACCATTGTTCTCTCCATTAGTAATCTCATATTCATTTTTCCTTTCTTATAATAGTCTTAATCTGTTTTCACCTTTATTAATATCTGCTCATTTGTTATTGATGGTGTGGTTGTGGGTGGGGGTTATTTTTGCAGGTGTGGGTTTTGTTTCCTGGGTTTTTTTTTTCTGGCAGCACCTGTAGAACAGCATATAAGAAGTGGTGGGTGGTGTGACTCACAGTCAGCCAGGTGGAGGGAAGAATCCACTAAATAATGACCCAACAGAAACCAAAACTCAATTACTACCAGGCAGCCCACATAAATGGCATAAAGGGTGTCCCAAGACCAAACAGCTCAGGAGAACCAGGAGACTGCACCACTGAGTCCCATAGGTCCCTTACCACAGAAGGCCACCCCATGGTGATAGGGAGTCAAAGCAGGTCAATTTAATATGGAGAAACAAACAAGATGAGTCACCTAAAATGGGGAGACAAAGAAACAACCCCAAACAAAAGGAAAGGAGACATCCCCAGAAAGAGTGCTAAATGAAATTGAGACAAGCAATTTTTCAGACATAGAGTTCAAAATAATGGTTATAAGGATTCTCAAGGAGCTCAGTGAGAACTACAAGGAATTTTTTAGAAGATACAAGGAACTTACTGGGAACAACATCACCATGAAAAAGGAAATAAAAACCATGAATAAGAGCTAGGAGGAAATGAAGAATACAATATCTGAAATGAAGAATATACTAGAAGGAATTAAAAGCAGGCTAAATGAAGCAAAGGATCAAATTAGCAAGTAGAAGGACAAGATCAGAGAAAAAAACAACCAAACAAAGCAAAAAAAAAAAAAACATAAAAAGACTCAAAAAGAATGAAGGTAGCTTAAGGGAGCTTCAAGACAACATGAAATGTAATAATATTCACATCATAGGAATACCAGAAGAAGTAGATCAAGGGATAGAAAACATGTTTGGAAAAGTAATGACAGAAAACTTCCTTAACTTCATGAGGAAAAAAGTCATGCACATCCAGGAAGCACAGAGAGTCTCAATCAAGAGGAACCCAAAGAGGCCCACTCCAAGACATATCATAATTAAAACAGCTAAATTTAAAGACAAAGAGAGAATCTTAAAGGTAGCAAAGAAGAAAGAGCTAGTAACATACAAAGGAGCTCTGATAAGGCTAGCAGCTCTTTTTTCAACAGAAACACTACCGGTCAGAAAGGAATGACATGGAATATTGCAGGTAATGAAAAGCAAGCCCTGCAACCAAGACTACACTACCCAGCAAGCTCTTATTTAAAATGGAAGGCAAAATAAGGAGCATTAAAGACAAAAGAAAAGAAGGCTAAAAGAATACACCTCCACCAAACCAGCATTGCAAGAGATGCTAAAGTAACTGCTTTAAGAAGATGAGGAAAGAGAGAGAGAGAGGAACACAGGTACAAAGGGAAAAAATGCAATGAATAAGTACCTATCAAAAATAAGCTTAAATATAAATAGACTAAATATTACAATCAAAAGACATAGGGTAGCTAAATGGATAAGAAAAAACAAACCACATGTATGCTGTCTGCAAGAGACCCACCTCAGAACAAAAGATCTACACAGGCTGAAAATGAAGAGAAGGAAAAAAATATTCCTAGCAAATAGACATGAAAAAAGAGCTGGGGTAGCAATACTTATATCAGACAAAAAGACTTCAAAACAAAGGCCATAACAAGAGACAAACAAGGTCACTACATAATACTTAAGGGAGTGTTCCAACAAGAAGATATAATAACCCTTGTAAACATATAAGCACCCAACATAGGACCACCTAAACATGTAAGGAAAATCATAAAGAACTTCAAGAAAGATACTGACAGCAATAGTCTTTGTAGGGGATTTTAACACCCCACAGTCAACAATGGACAGATCTTCCAAACTAACAATCAGCAAGGATATTGTGGCATTAAACAACATTCTAGATCAAACAGATTTAAGCACCAATTACTGAACAATTCACTCCAAAGAAGCAAAATATAACTTCTATTCAAGCACACATGGAACATTTTCATAGATAGACTGCACAGTAGGACACAAAACAATCCTCAACATATTTAAGAAAATTGAAATAATATGAAGCATATTCTCATATCACAATGGCTTGACACTAGAAACAAACCTCAGGAAAAAACTCAAAAATATTAAAATGCATGGAGACTTAATAACACATTATTAAATAATGAATGGGTTAACAATGAGATCGAAGAAGGAATCAAAAAGTATCAGAAAACAAATGAAAATGAACACACAACAACCCAAACCTTCAGGACACGGAGAGGGCAGTCTTAAGAGGGAAGTTCAAATCAATACAACCCTACCTAAATAAGATAGAAAAATTTCATATAAACAACCTAACCCTACATCTTCAAGAACTAGAGGAACAACAACAAACAAAGCTCAGAGTGAGTACAAGGAAGGAAATAATCAAAATCAGAGCAGAATTAAATTACATACAAACTAAAAACAATTTAAAGGATCAGTGAATCCAGGAGCTGATTCTTTGAAAAAATAAACAGAATTGGCAAATGTTTAACCAGACTCATCAAAAAAGAGAGAGGACCCAAATAAATAAATAGAAATGAAGTAGAAGTTACAACTTATCACAGAAATACAAAGCACTGTAAGTAATTACTAAGAACAACTATATGCCAAGAAATTGGACAACCTCGGCCAAATGAACAAATATCTAGAAATATATAATCTTCCAGAACTGAATCAAGAAGAAGCAGAAAGCCTGGATATACCAATAACAACTAGTGAAATTGAAGCAGTAATAAAAAAAAAAACCCCAAAAAAACAAATTCCCTGGACTGAACAGTTTCACAGGTGAATTTTACCAAATATTTAAAGAACTAACTCCTATCCTTCTCAAACTATTCCAAAAAATCAAGATGAGGGAACCTTCCCAAACTCTTTTTATGATGCCAATATTATCCTAATTTTAAAACCAGGTAAAGACACAACAAAGAACAAAAACTACAGGCCAATATCTCTGATAAACATAGATGCTAAAATCCTCCACAAAATATTGGTAATCCAGATTCAGCAATACATTAAAAAGAATCCCATACACCATGGTCAAGTAGGATTCATCCAAGGGATGCCAGGATGGTACCATATTCACAAATCAATAAACATAATACACCACATAAACAAAATGAAGGACAAAAATCATACAATAAAATCAATAGCTGCTGAAAAAGCATATGATAAAATCCAGTACCCATTTATGATACAAAAAAAAAACCTCAGCAAAGTGGGATTAGAGGGAGCATAACTCATCATAATAAAGGCCATATAAAAGAAACCTACAGCCACCATCATACTCAATGTACCAAAACTAAGAGCTTTCCTCTTAAGATAAGGAATAAGACAAGGGTGTCTGCTTTCACCACTCTTATTCTACATAGTATGGAAGTTCTAGCCACAGTGGTCAGACAGGAAAAAGATATAAAAGGCATCCAAATTTAAAAGAAGTAAATTGTCATTATTTGCAGACAACATGCTAATGTATATAGAAAACCCTATAGTTTCCACACAAAAAAACCCAAAAACTACTTAACCTAATAAGTGAATTTGGTGAAGTAGTAGGATACAAAGTTAGTATTCAGAAATTAAAAGCATTTTTGCACAACAGTAATGAAACATCAGAAAGAGAAACTTGGGGGAAAATCCCATTTATTAGTAATAACAAAAATATAAAGTACCCAGGAAAAAATTAACCAAGGAGGTAATGGACCTGTACTTGGAAAACTATAGAACACTGAAGAAACAAATTAAGGAAGACACAAATAAATGGAAACTTATATCATGTTCATGGATGGGAAGAATTAACATCATTAATATGTCCATACTATCCAAAGCAATCTACAGATTCAACACAATTCCTATTAAAATACCAATGGCATATTTCACAGATCTAGAACAAACATTATAAAAATTTATATGGAACCAAAACAAACAAACAAACAAACAAACAAACACCTCCAAATAGTTTCATCAATCCTCAGAAAGAAGAAGAAAGTAGGAAGTATTACAATACCTGATATCAAACTCTATTACAAGGCCACTGCAATCAAAACAGTCTGGTGCTGGCATAAGAACAGACACACAGATCAATGGAACAGAACAGGGAGTCCAGAAATAAACCCATATCTCTATGGTCAATTAATATTGAAGAGGGCATGAGCATACAATGGAGTAAAAATAGCGTCTTCAATAAATGGTGTTGGGAGAAATGGACTGGTACATGCAAAAAAGAAAATGAAACTAGACCACCAACCTACACCATACACCAGAATAAACTCAAAATGGATAAAAGACTTAAATATATATAAGTCATGACAACATAAAAATCCTAGAGGAAAACACAGACAGAAAAATTTCAGATATCCCTCATAGCAATATTTTTGCCAATATATCTCCTAGGGCAAGGGAAACAAAGGTAAAAACAAACAAATAGGACTATATCAAATTACAAAGCTTCTGCATGACTAAAGAAAACATCATCAAAATGAAAGGGAAGGCAACCGTATGGGAGAACATATTTGCCAATGTACCTCGGACAAGAGTTTGATCTCCAAAATATGTAAAGAACTCATATGACTCAACACCAGGAAGACAAACAATCCAATTAAAGAATGGACAAAGGACTTCAATAGACATTTCAAGGAGGACATACAGATGGCCCATAGACATAAGAAAGTATGTTCAATATCAGTAGCCATCAGAGGGATGCAAATTAAACCACAATGAGACATCACCTCACACATGTCAGAATGTCCATTATTAATAAATCAATAAACAACAAGGGCTGCTGAGGATGTGGAGAAAAGGGAAACCTAGTGCACTGATGGTGGGATTGCAGACTAGTGCAGCCACTATGGATAGTGTGGAGTTTCCTCAAAAAACTAAAAATGGAACTGCCTTTTGACTCAGTGATCCCACTGCTGGGAATATACTTTAGGAATCCTGAAACACCAATTCAAAAGAATATATGCACCCCAATGTTAATAGCAGTGCTATTTACAATAGCCAAGTGCTGGAAACAGCCTAACTGCCCATCCGTAAATGAGCGGATCAAAAACTGTGGTACATTTATACAATGGAATACTACTCATCAGAAAGAAAGAAGGAACTCCTACCTTTCATGAGAGCATGGATGGAACTGGACAGTATGCTAAGTGAAATAAGCCCATCAATGAAAGACAAATACCTTATGATATCACCTATAAGAGTAACTAATGAACAAAAATAAACAAGCAAAATGGAACCAAAGTTATGGAAACAGAACAGATTGACAGTGACCAGAGTAGGGGAAGGGGGGATAATGGTGGAAAAAAGAGGAACGAACTAGTCAAAGAAGAGATATGAATGACCCATGGGCATGAACAAGTGTTAGGATTGGCTGTGAGAGAGGGGGATGGGTTGGGTGGAGGAGGGCAAGGGGGAAAGATTGGGATATCTGTAATATAATAACAATAGAAAATTTTTTTAAAGAATGGAATACTGAAGTAGTACAATGGTTATATGTGAATTTAGTATATGATAAATTTTCTGCCTCAAATCTGTGGAGAAAACTTGGTCCATTTAATAAATGATACTGTGACAACTGACTAGTGTTTTAGGGAAAGACACTTAGATTTCTATATCACTCCTGGACCTTTGACTTTTTAATTTGCCATTAATTTGTATGTTTCAACTAAAAATAGACAAGGACTTACTTTACTTCATTCCTCACTGTATTCCTAATACCTAACATATTAAAGAATTACTTGCCTCTTATAATTACTAGATACTACTGTTTCTTAGAGTGGGACTGCATATTTGCTCTCTTTAACACACCTATGGTTTGGGTAGGTTCTCATCTCTCAGCCAGTTACTCTGCTGAATTCCTAGTGTTGACATACTGAGATTTTGCCTCCTCTGTACCCATCAGGTTAACTGATGACTTATAAGACAAACCAGAAATCATTTTAGATGCTGATATATATATATATATATGTATGTATGTATATGTGTATGTATGTATGTATGTATATCATATCATATATATATATCATATATATCATATATATGTGTGTATATATATGTATATATATATATATATATGCATCACTCTTGTTTTTAACCACAAATATTGGTCTTTGCAAGGTACTGTGGCCCAGAGTTCCCAACACTCCACCACCAAAGACCTATATCTATGTCTTAGATAACCTATGATGAGATTGTCCAATATGGCCTTCTCTTGTTGATGATCAATTGTCCTGGAATTCATTCAATATGGCACAGCATAACATACTGATTATTATTATTAGCTAAACTTCCTCAACATGTGTTAGAATGACAAGTGGACAAAGCAGCCAGTTCCACTTATACCAAGACATCTAAAGCAGTCCCCTGGTGTTTCAACACCATTAGTTGTAGTGGGTAGAATATGACCTTTGGACCAAGACATACCCAGTTCCAACCCCTGACTTAGGTACATACTAGAGACAGTCTGGTTTTTTTCTCTTACCTGAAAGACTCTGTTGAAGATTTGTCCATCCTGGCTAGTTCATTGCTAACCCAGGACACAAGAAACCACAGACACTGTAAGACCACCTCCTGGTGTTATACCTACCCACTTGTACAGAGCCTTCTTGCCTTGAGCCAGACACTGGTGGAGGCAAGCATAGTTAAGAGTGGTGGACATAAAATCATAAATCCTCCAAGCCCATTAAGGAACAAAACAAATAACCTAAAGGAGGACTCATACAGGAAAACAAGTTAATAAAATTAACCAGAGGTAAAGAGTAAAGTATAGACTTGGTAGGAAAAAGAGGGAAGAACATTAGCAAAAGCTGAAGGGTTGAATGATTCAAGATCTAGATCTGGAATCAAATGGGAGAACAAGTAAACCTAAAGAAAAATTGTAGTAATGTGATCATGATCATTTGTGAGAAGGAATTCAGAGGGCTTCTATAATGAGAGGAAGAGAGATGAAAGTACATTTATGGGTTAGAAGAGAGAGGTATAAAGAAAAATAATTTTTAGAGCCTAGAATAGAAGAGAGAAAGGAGAAAAATAGGACAGAAGAGGAAAATTAGATAAGATGTTGTGAATAAAGATAGGACTTATTTCCTCTTAGAATCTTTTCCTTTGTATAAGGTCTTAGTGGGAATTGCCAAGAGACAGGTATTTTACTTACTGCATCTGGTGCCTTGCACTGTGCTGCAGGCACAACCCCCCTTATGGAGGTCACTGCCCATTCTTCATAGCTAACCTCTTCCATAGGAGCTTCCCAAACTCAGACAATTCACCGAGTTGTAATGAAGACTACATACTGCCATTTTTTTTAGAGATCTGTGAGTCTTTTGAGATTATGGCTGAATGATGGGCAGTTTTTGTAGATTGTAAAGCCAGCCATGCCCTTCTTCACCTCATTTATTCCATCAGTCATAGGAGTAGATGCTTGAAGGGTCACTGAAAGGGAGATAGAGAAAAATAATGTAAACCTTTTTTTAAAAATTGAATTTATTGAGGTGACATTGATTCATAAAACATACAGGTTTTAAGTGTACAACTTAACAAAACATCATCTGCACACTGCATTGTGTGCCCATGACTCCAAGCAGTCTCTTTCCATTCCCATTTCCCACCCCTTTGCCAAACTCCATCTACACCCCACCTCCTTTCCCTCTGGCTATCACCACACTGTTGTCTGTGTCTATGTGTTATATACGTCTGTTTACCCTCACCTTCTTTCATCCAGTCCCTCATCCTTCCTCCCCTTTGACAGCTGTTCTGTGTATCCATGCCTCTATTTTTATTTTGTTCATCAGTTAATTTTGTTCATTAGATTCCACATATAAGTGAGATTATATAGTATTTGTCTTTCTCTGAAAGGTTTATTTCATTTAGTATAATAATCTCCAGGTCCATCCATACTGTCACAAAAGTAAGATTTTCTTTTTTTCTTTTATGGCTGAGTAGTATTCCACTGTGTAAATATACCACAGCTTTTTTATCCACTCCTCCACTGATGTGTACTTGGGCTGTTTCCAGATTTAGACTATTGTAAATAACACTGCAATGAACATAGTAGTTCCTATATTCTTTCAAATTAGTATTTTGGATTTTTCAGACATATTCCCAGAAGTGGAATTGCTGGATCAGAAGGCAGCTCCACTTTTAATTTTTTGAGCAAACTCCACATTGTCTTCCACAGTGGTTTCACCAATCTGCATTCCTACCAGCAGCACACGAGGATTCTCTTTTCTCCACATTTGACAAACTTTGTCTACATCTGAACTTCTGTGAGGTCCTGCTTAGTACATAATTTGAAAATATTCAAAGTCAAGTGAAATACTCTAAACCCTAACAGAGGAATTAATGTCTGTCCCTCTCCTCTGAGCCCTTTAAACTGGTATAAGGGCCAGACCAAATTTGGAGATAGTTAGGAAATGAAAACTTACTGAATCCCATGCCCATGGTTGTTATTTGGATCTAAGGCTTCCCAGAGTTTAGGATGTCATTATGTGTTAATAATTTTAGTAAGCCCTTCCAATAATCTAGAAAAGGCATTTCAAGAATAGGGTACACACACAAGTGCACATGCACATACTACATTTGAAATTCAGAAATCGATGGAAGTCAGTCCTATATAGGATGGATCTCAAATCCCTTTACTGAAAAGAAAACTACTAAGCTCAAAGGAGCTTCCAGGGCCACTGCTCACTCCTCACAGACAGCCAGAGAGGCACAGGTGTCAAGCTTCTTAGAAATGAATATACCAGAAAGCAATGTGGGGCTAGGAGAGAAGAAACCCATGCTCTAAGACCAGCAATAGCCAATAAAAACATTATTCAAGCCACATATGAAAATTTAAATTTTCTAGTAGTCACATTAGTCTAGTAGTCAAATTTAAATTGTCTAGTAGTCACATCTAGTAGTCACAAAGAATACAAACAGTGTGAAATCAAGTTTAACAACATATATTTGACCAACATATTGAAAGATATGATCATTTCAACAAGTAATCTAAATATAACCAAAATACAAAATGAATGAGACATTTTATGTTCTTTTTTAACTAATTCTTTGACATCCATGTGTATTTTATTCCTACAGCACATCTCAATTCAGCCTAATCACATTTCAAGTGCTCAGTAGCCACATGTGACTGGTGGCTACCATATTAGACTTCACAGATGTCTGACTATTCCTCTGACAGGCTAGTCTCAGGGAATAAAGGCAGCGTGAGGCTCAGATTCCTATTTCGTAGTCTCTGGCAAGCAAGGGTGGTTTTGCCAGGCAGGCCAGTGGTTCTCACCCTTTTTTGAGGTGACACACTGAGGTGTTACAACCAGTTCTAAGATATGCTGTGAGTTATTTATTACTAATGGTCCAAAGTATCAACAATTGCAAACAATTTATAGAGGAATCTCAAGATTACCTATCTCGTTCACTAGCCTTCTGACATTCTTTCCTGAGTGAGGAAGAAAAGGATGTACTGATGGTTATTGTAGCAGAAATTGCGTATAACCCTTGCCTGTGCCCATGGGAGTGTGTCACCCACATAAACACCATCACCTCTATGTTGTTGCAGAAAAAAAGAAACAAGTACAAAGATTTTCTGGTAGGTCCAGCACTTATCATTATGCCTTATACAATGCAATCTTGATAAATATGAATTAAATCAAAAAGACCCTACCCCAAGCTGATCCCTGGCCTGCTGTCTCTGCCCCTTTTACTACATTCCACAATGAAATGATAATGTGCATCCAGTCTGGTTCCCAAGGTTACTATCTGCCCTAACATTGTAGGATTCTTTGTGTTCTTGTGGGCCCAGGGAGTCCTGGAGAGCAAAGACATAATTCAAATGATGGCATTTCAGGTAATTTATGAGTGACAAGAAAATTCCTAGGCATATTCAAATTGAGAAGCAGTGCCTTAATCATACCTTCTGTATGCTCCCCAGTCGACTGTGCTTAGGGCTGGCCTTTCCCTGTTGCCCATCGGAGTAATGATCCCGCTTTTGCTTTCTTTTAGAAATGTGTGCAGTTTCAAGAGTGTACAACAGTGAGAATAGATAAACTTGGAAAGCATTCCCAGACCAGAGACTGGTTGGTTCTGTCAAATCTTCCCATGACTGAGGCAGCATCTCCAACCAGGTCTTGGGATTTAGTGTGGTAGGCCACCATTTACCACACCCCCACTTTGCCTACTGTGGAATAGACCCTGAAATACCTAAGAGGGGAATTCTGACATCCTCCCCACCCCAAGCCAGCTATTGCAGCCTGGAACCTCTCTTGCTTCTCTGATGACTTGCTGACCTCCCTGCAGGTCCTGCAGCATCCTTTATTCATCCAAGTTCCTAACTGAAGTTAGGATGCCAGAGATGTATCCAGTTCATACTGACATACAGCCCAACACCAGGTTGTTGAGAAGGACACTACAAATGTGACACATTCTTATCTTAAATCTTATAGGTATTACCTAGAGTCCTCTGATAGCTGACAGGAGATACAAATCAAATAGATGTGAGCACAATCTCACTCATTTTAGGCAGGACTTGTATGATAAGCACAGCTGCTAAAGTGACACAGATCGATAAAGTGACACAGACATCAAATAATCACTTGTGGTGCTTAAAATAGGATGTAGAATGTACAAAATCTTTCTACAAGAATGATGAAAATAGAAAATCACCAATAGACAAATCACAATAATACTAGTTGCAGACAAAAGCTATCTGTGGATACCGAAGTTAATGGGCAATGTATGCTAAGAAACAAAATATTTACATAGCTTCCATATATTTTTGCACAAGGTATCTATTAATGACAAATTGAAAAACAGCAATTTGACAGTGAAGGCACTTAGTAGATATTATATTACCTGGGGGATGAGTGTTAGCATCATTTTTGAAGTAAGACACATGTGTGTCCCCTAGTATGACACATCAAGAAAGGCAGATGAGCCTATCCAGAAAGTATCTAACCATGTAAGATGAAAACTAGAGACATTTATTGAAGAAGATACAAGATACAAGAAACATTATACACAAGACACTGATACCTCAGTGTTCTCTTCAAAGTAAGTACCTTGGGATTTCACACGATTCTCCCAGTCACCATCAGCTGCCCCATCGTATTTTCCTGAATCTTATTGATGGTCTGAAGTCTCTTCCTTTTCAAAGGTGATTTTAGTTTGGGGAAAAGCCAGAAGTCACAGGGCACCAAATCTGGGCTGTAGGGGGCCTGAGTCACCTGGGTGATTTGATGTTTCCCAAAAAAAAACTCTGCACAAGACATGGTGCATGAGCTGACCATAATGAGTGTTGGCATGATGAAGCTGCCAGTCACCAGTTTCCCATAGCTGCAGCTGTCTGAATCATTTGAATAGTTTCTTCTGAGTAATGTTCAAGCTTAAGGCAAAATTTGATGCAGATTTGTTGCTGTACTCTCTCAGTCATTTTGAATGTGACAGCCACACAGTACATATGCCCACTCAATGGCGTCTACCACCCCCACTGACTAGTACAGTGAAGTTGTCATTGTTCACACATGTGCATTCCAGTCTACTTTCCTTGGCTACCAGGTTACATTGATGTTGCACAAACCATTCTCATATTAACAATGGTTGCACTTTTTCCAAACAGACTTTGTATCTCTCTAATTGTATTTTTGTCAAAAATGTATAACTTCCCCCTGGCTGGCACAGCTCAGTGGATGGAGCACAGGCTGCAAACCAA
The DNA here is from genome assembly GCF_019186645.2 of Phyllostomus hastatus. Taxonomy (NCBI): domain Eukaryota; kingdom Metazoa; phylum Chordata; class Mammalia; order Chiroptera; family Phyllostomidae; genus Phyllostomus; species Phyllostomus hastatus. The sequence continues at coordinate 48,550,819 of NW_025334041.1, forward strand.
AGTGCCACAGGTTCGATTCCCAGTCAGGGTACATGCCTGGGTTGCAGGCCACGACCCCCAGCAACCGCACATTATGTTTCTCTCTCTCTCTCTCTCCCTTCCTTCCCTCTCTAAAAATAAATAAATAAAAATATTTTAAAAAATGTATAACTTCAAACTAATCATGTATGATATTGTGATATAATTAAAAATATATATTTGGTGTATACCCAGATTCCTGGCACACAGCTTCTAAAACGCTTATAATTTCATGAGTGATAGGGGTGACAGAAATATTTTTTGTTATTCATAATAAGCCTCTTTTAACCAAACCTGAGTTTGGTTGCTAAGGTGCCACCTAGTGGGCCTCTAGATAGTCTCAGTGTTGGGCTGGTTGCCAGCGAAACCCACCACGTGGTTAGAGGGTTGGAACTTTCAGCTCCATCTTCTGATGTCCAGGCAGGGAGAGAGGGAAGTAGGATATAGATTGAGTTCAGTCACACTGATGATTGAATCAATCATGTCTACCTAATGAAACCTCTGTAACAACCCTACACAGTGTGGTTTGGGGAATGTCTCTGTTGGTGAGCACATCAAAGTGTGGGGAGGGTGGTGTGCCAGAAGAGTGTGTAGAAGCTCTGTGATCCCCACTCTACCTGCTAATATTTTGCCCCTTAAATCTCTTCTATTTGATTTGTATCCTTTATAATAAACCAGGAATAGTAAGTAAAGTGCCTTCCTTGCTTCAGTGAGATACTCTAGCAAATTAGAAAATCCAAGGAGGGGGTCATGGGAACCCCCAATTTGTAACCATGTCAAAAGTGCAGGTGCCTTGGGCACCCAATACTTTCAATTAGTGTTTAAAATGTGGGGCAGTCTCATAGGGTGGATGCCTTAACTTGTGCAGTCTGACAATAACTATCCAGATTAAACTAAGTCATTGGACATCCAGTTGGTGTCCAAAGAGTTCAGGAATTTGTTGGTGTAGTGGGAAAAATAACACGCACATTTGGTGTCAGAAGTGTTCTATGGGTAGAAACAGATCTTAGGATCATGACAAATCCAAATTGAGGTACATTCTACAAGATAACTGATCAGTACTTTTTGAAAGTATCAAGGTCATAAGACACAAAAGTGGAAGGATTTTCTCAGATTGGAGGGTATGAAGAAGCATTTTAGATGTGAAACTAAATGCACTTAGGATCCTAGTTTGATCCTGGACCAATAAAAAGAACATTAGTGGAAAAAACTGGTGAAATTCAAAAATGGAATTTGGATTGGTTAAGCATATTATGCCTGTGTTAATTTCCTCATTTTGATATTCGTACCATGTAATACAGTAAATACTAGGAAAGGTGTATGAAGGGTATATAGCAATTCTGTACTATTTTCTTTTACAGCTTTTCTATAAGTCTAAAATTACTTCAAAATGAAAAGCTTAAAAAAATGTGTCTTCAAACACTTCCAGAGCATGCTGGTGTGACATTGTGAAAACCACATGGACTTTAGAACCAGAGGAACCTGTATTTGAACTCAGGCTCTGTCACTGGCTAGCTTCATGACTCCAGCAAGCTACTTTGACTTTCAGAGCCTCAGTTTTCTCATCTGCCAAATGAGAGAAATAATCTCAACTTTGTAGCATTGGCAAGAGAATTGAGGGTAATGTGTATAAACCAAGAAGTACAGTGGTTGTCACAGAATTTGGCACTCAAAAATGTTAAACTGTCTTCTAATGACTTCTTAATGTTTGCAGGAGTGTCCAAACTGCAGCCCGAGAGCCACATGAATCCCAGGATGGCTATGAATGCGGACCAACACAAAATCGTAAATTTTCTTAAACATTATGAGATTTTTTTTGTGTGTGATTATGTGCCACAATATATTTAATGTATGGCCCAAGACAACTCTTTTTCTTCCAGTGTGGCCCAGAGACACCAAAATGTTGTACACCCCTGGCTTAACGAATAGAGTTATTTCTAAACATGACTTTCCAGCTCCTCCACAGCAGTCCGAAACTGCCTCAGCCTCTTCTTCCCAAAATTTGCATGGCCAGCAATCCTAGTTGAGTGCTTATACCTTGACACACCTGTATTCACTCCTTCATATACTCATACCATTCCCTCTGGATGCGTTATTCATCTGCAGGAAGGTTGTAGGTACAAAGTAAGCAATGTAGTCAACCATTTCTTGGGTTTGAGTCTCACTTAGTCAAGGACCTAGTGACCTTCAACAAATCCTCACCTTTCTGTGTTTCCATGTCAAAACTGAAACCTCTACAAATGGGACAGTGATAATAGTATCTACCTCAAAGCATGGGCAGATCAGTGGACTCTATGAAAGGGCCTTGTAAAATGTAACCCGAAAATAAAGGTCCTCAACCTTGGCTGCCTATGGAAATAATCTGAGGGGCTGTTTTTCTTTTAATACCAATATCCCTGATGCCATCCTGAGAGCCTTTTTTGTAAAGATACCCAGGAAATTCTAAAGTGAAGGGAAGCCAGCGCACACAGCTGATCTTAACTTAGCGCTTCTCAAAGTGTGGTCGTTGGACCAGCACAACCAAAATCGCTTGGGAAATTGTTAGATATGCAAATTTTCAGGCCCTACCCCAGACCCTACTGAATTAGAATCTCTGTAGCCAGAGCCCAGCACTCATTGTTTCAACATGCCCCAGATGATTCCAATGCACAGCTAGAGGTTGAGGATGTGTGACTTCAACAGTTTTTAATCTTCTCCACCTGACAAAATCTTACACTCAAAGGTCACCCCTTCTGCAAAGCCTTCTTACCTTCTAATCAGAATCTTTTGCCCAGCCTCAAGGAGCCTACTGTTGTACTATTGTGGTATTGTTGTACTATTTATCTTATAATGTTTATCACAGTGTTGCTTCTTATCAAATTTAACAGCGCAATCTTCCCTAAGACTTTTGGAGCTATTTAAGGCAGAGTCCATATTTGTATCCTATTCCTCAAAGTGCAGGTGACACTATGCTGTACGTGGAAGCTACTTTAAAAATGTTATATTGAAGAGACCTCTTTAAATCTTATTGAGGAAAGAGTTACCATAGTGTAAGGACTAGCTTATGCAGAGAAACAGAAAAAGAAGAAAGATTTTATTAAATGAGTCTATTCTGTTGATAGAAGTAGATGTTATGAATGTTCTTGTATATGACTTCTTGGAAGCATTTACTAAAATGTTTCTACATGTATAATCAAGAGTGAAATTCCTGGACCATCAGGTGTATTTTTTCCAACTTTACCATTTATCCCCCAAAATTGTTTCCAAGGTTATATAATTATTCACTCTCATAACAGTAGCCCCACTTTTCACAAGTACTAACATAAATTTTATTTCTCTAGCATGTATGGTACAAATGCATTCCGCTGGTTCTGGCCTTTTGTCACCTTGTTCACATGTAAGTTGGAGTTTATAGGTTTGTTTTCTGTGTTTCACAATAGATGCTTTCTTGTGGGAACTTTTGTTTACTTTTTTACTTTCTCTGTATGAGTTTTATAAATAAATGTGGAGATTCAGAATTAGTAGGCTTTTTTTTTCATGCTACAGGAAAAAAATAGAAAAAAAGAAGAAAGCTTAGTATATAAAAGAAAAAAATAATGTGTAAAATACCTTTTCTTATGTAATAGCTAATATGTAGAACTTGCTATACCCCAATGCCTGATCTAGGTACTTTATATGGATTACCCCATTTAAGATCTCACAATAACAGCTATGTGGTAGCTGCTATAATAATAATGATAATAATTGTTATTATTATTATTACCATTATTTTACTGACAACAATGAAACAAAAAGAGGTTAAGTACATTGCCCAAGGTCACATAGTTTATAAATTGCAGTCAAATTTGAACTCTGGTAATTTAATTTACCACCTAGGCTTCTAACTACTACATGCTACTACCATTTGTATGGCAATATGATGTTATTTATTCATGTTATTATCAATAGGCAAGTATTCTGTTTTACCTATAGAAACTGTACATAACACCCAACTACCAACCATTTTTATCCAGTTTTCCCTAAAATAATATCAATAATGACAGGTATTTCTATAATACTTTTTATGTACCAGCTCTGCTCTAAGTGCTTTATAAATAAATTATTTAATTCTTCAACAATCCTATGAGAAAGGTACTGTTATCACCCCCCTTTTTCACATGTAAGTGAGGCACTGAAATGTTAAGGAATGTGCCCACAAACAGTGAATGATGGAATAGGATCGGAACCCAGGCCACCTGGCCTTAGGGTCTGTTTGTTCACTACCCTGCTATAGAGTCTTTCTTTGTAAGGGATTTGAAAAATATGGTCATAGAACTGATTTTTTCTAGGGTTGGTGAGAGATATGTACTCGTATGGTCAATAAAATATTTAAAACAGAGCCTAACATGTAGGAAGGACTGTATTAACTGATAATTATTATTGTTTTGCAATTTTAGATAGCTTGTCTGGCTTATCAGATCATAAGTCTGGCCTTCTAAGGCCCGTTTGAAAATCAGCATATTATGGCCTTTTTTCCTGTGAGATCCCAAGTCATCAAGGCTACGGCTGGCTCTGTCAGCAGGAGAGAGGCAAACCAACTTTTGGGTTTCTTCCAAAATTTCCTATTGGGAGTGATATGGAGTCACATGTTCAGGACTTGAGCCAGGACTTACATAATGCCAAAGTATGGCCATGGGAAGCACAGTGTGCACCTCTAGTACATGTAAACAGTGATTTGAACAAAAGACATAAATCAAGGTATAGCAATCCATGTATGGTCAACTGCCTTGCAAGTGAAATATCCCATTGCAATTCACTGCTGTAATGCTGTACCCCATGACTGATTAATTAAGACCAAGGAGTCGAGGACATCTGAGCAGCAACTCACAGTGGTTATCCCTCCAGGGCTCAGCACAGAAGCAGCAGACTGAAATGTTCATCTCCTAGTCTTTCTCTGTAAGGGGCCTATTTGGTTATCTTAAAAGCTGCAGTCTGAGAGTTATGTTCCCAACCTAACACAAATCTAGGGGCCAAGTGCAATCCTTTCCAGAGACTTGGGGAGGCTGGTGGGTGCCAACTTTGTGCTCTCTACCCAAAAATTGTGCACATATCCAGTGTCCTGGCTTTTGCAGTTATGGCCCAGGGGATGAACCCCTGAATCACCTGGCTCTGGTGGCCAGTGGGCTTGTGTTCACAGGTTCAACAGGAATGCAGTGAACAGATAAACAATTCTTAACCAGCTACTCCTCCGGGACTCAGCAGAGAGGCATCAGTCAGAAATGGCCAATTTCAAATCTTTCCAAATAAGAGGCTATTTGCGTATCTTAAAAGCTGAAGCCTGAGGGTCAGGTTTCTAGTGTAACATACATCTAGGGGCCAACTGCAAGTATATCCTGAGGCCAGTGGCCACCTTTGGGCCCTCACTAGGCCCACATCAGATCACCAGTATCACCCTAAAAGGAGTTTGTGCACATGTTTTGTGCCTTGGCTTCTGCAGCAGCCACCCAGGAACACACTTCCTGATCTATAATAGCTAGCAGAGCCTCCACTCACCATTCCCAGGGGACTGTAACAAACAGTTCTTAATTCTCAATTCCTCAAGGGCTCAACAAGAGGGATCAGAGAAATCACCATCTCCCAATCTTTTCCTTAAAGAAAAATCTATATCGTACTTTCAAAGATGCTGTCTGAGGATCTGGCTTCCAAACAGCCTACATCTAGATGCTGACTGAGATCCTCGTCTTTGGGACACTGACAGATCTTGGCACACCCTCAACTCCTGGGAGCCACAAAAACTTGATAGACCATCATAAAGGTTTTAGAGCTAGGAACAAGCCGAACAATAAGATTCTTTTCCTATAGGAAACCATGATTTCAAGGCTGTGAGAGCTGGCTATTGTAGTTAATGCAGAAACCAACACAGACAAATAAAATGAAGAAATAGAGGAATATATTCCAAACAAAAAAGAATAAGGTAAAAGTCAAGAAGCAGACTTTAATGAAATAGTGATAAGTAATCTACCTGATAAAGAGTTCAAAATAATGGTAATAAGGATACTCACCAAAGTCAGTAGAAAATTTGTGAGCAAAGTGATAATTTCAACAAAGAAATATAAAAATATGAGGAAGTATCAAACAGAAATCACAGAGATGAGGAATAGAATAACTGAACTAAACAATTCAATAGAGGGTTTCAACAGCAGAATAAATGAAGCAGAAATGATCAGTGAACTCAAAAACAGGGTGGTGGAATTTATTCAAGCTAGGATCAAAAAAGAATGAAAGAGACTAAAGATACCTTAAGAGATTAATGTAATACTAACTATAAAGCAGTCTAATATTCACATCATAGGGGTCCCACAAGGAGAAGAGAGGGACAGAAAACTTATCTAAAGAAATAATGGCTAAAAAGTTTTCCTAACATGAGAAATTAATCTGGCATCCAGATCCAGAAAGCCCTGAGAGTTTCAAATAAGATGAATCTAAAGAGACACATACAAACACATACTATAATTAGAATGTTGAAAGTTAAAGAGAAGGAGACAATCTTAAAAACAGCAAAAGAAAAACTTTTTACAAAGAAAACCTCATAAGACTACCAAATTTTTTGGTAGAAACTTTGCAAGCCAGAAAAGAGTGGCATGATATACCCAAAAGCTGAAAAAGAAAAAAACCTGCTAGCCAAGAATATTCTATCTAGCAAAGTTTTCCTTCAGAATTGCGAGAGAGATAAGAGTATTCCAGGAAAGCGTAAGTTAAAGTTCATTACCACAAGATTTGTCTTACAAAAAATGTTAAAGGGGTTTCTCAAGCTGAAATGGAAAGGTGATACAGAGGCAGAGGGAAACATGAAAGTATAAATCTCACCAGTAAATGTTAATATACAGTTAAATTCAAAGTACTCTAATGTTTTAATGGTGCTGAGTAAATCACATACTAAGGTAACATAAAGTTAAAAAAACAAAATTTTAAAATAGTTGTAACTAATTTGCTAAGGAATGCACAAGATAGAGTGAGGTAAACTGTAACATCAAAGATAGAACTTGAGGAGGGGGTAAAAATGTGGAACTTCTGTATGTGTTCAATCTTAAGTTGTTATCGGCTTAAAATAGATTATTAAAACTATGTTTTATATAAACTTCATGGTAACCACAAAGCCAAAACCTATAGTAAATGCACAAAAGATAAAGAATCTAAGTAAACCACAACAGAAAATCATCAAACCACAAAGGAAAAGAGCAAGAGAAGAAAACAAAGGAATGACAAAATAGCCAGATAATAATTAAAATGGCAATAGTAAGTCCATACTCACCAATTTACTTTAAATGTAAATGAAACAAATTATTTAATTAAGAGACACTGAGTGGCTAAATGGATAAAAAAATAAAACCCAATTATATGCTGCCTATAAGGGACTCACTTAAGCTTTAAGAATACATGTATGCTGAGAGTAAAGGGGTAAAGATATTTCTTCCAAATGGAAACCAAACAGATCAGGGGTAGATGTATTTATATTAGACAAATGGACTTTTGTCTAATATAAGTACATCTTATATTTGAAGTACACATACTTCAATAAGAGATAGAGAAGGTAATTATATAATGATAAAGGGGTAAAATCAAGAAGAGGATACTACATCTGTAAATATTCTGTACCTAATATAGGAGCACTTAAATATATAAGCAAATATTAACAGACCTAAAGAGAGAAATAGAAACACAAGAATAGTAGGAGACTTTAATACTCATATTCAACTGTGGATAGATCATCAAGACAGAAAATCAATAAGAAAGCATTAGACTTAAAAAAAACATTAGACCAATTGGATTTAACAGCCATTTATGGAGCTTTTCATCCAAAAGCAGTAGAATACACATTCTCAAGAGTACATGGAACATTCTCCAAGATAGATCATATGGTAAAGACCTCAAAATAAATCTTAATAAATTTAAGAAGATGGAAATCATATCAAGAATCTTATCTAACCACAATGGTATAAAACTAGAAATCAATTAAAGAGGAGATTGAGCAACATGCTTAAAAACAACCATGGGTCAAAGGAGAAATAAAAAAATATCCAAAGACAAATAAAGTGGAACTACTACATACCAAAATTTATGGGATGCAGCAAAAGTCATGGTAAAAGGGACACTTATAGCAATAAATACTTACATAAGAAACAAGTAAGGCCCTGGCTGGTGCAGCTCAGTGGATTGAGCAGAAGCTGTGAACTGAAGGGTCACAGGTTTGATTCCCAGTCAGGGCACATGCCTGGGTTGCACACCAGGTCCTCAGTAGGGAGTGCATGAGAGGGAGTGCATCAACCACACATTGATGTTTCTCTCCCTCTCTTTCTCCTTCCCTTCCCCTCTCTCTAAAATTAAATAAATAAAATATTTTTAAAAGGAAACAAGTTAAGATAACAAATAAACAGTCTAATGCTGCACCCCAAGGAACTAGAAAAATAAGAACAAGCTAAGCTCAAAATTAGTAGAAAAAAGGAAATAATGAAGATCAGAGCAGATATAAATGAAAGAGACTAAACAGACAATAGAAAAGGTCAATGAAACTAACAGCTTGTATTTTTAAAAGATAAACAAAATAGACAAACATTTACTTAGATCACCAAAAAAGAAGGGTTTGGGGGTAGTGCGTAGCAGGGCCCTAATATTATAGTGACAGAAGATGGTTTGACCTTGGGTGCTGGACCCAAAGTGCAATATACAGGTCTTGTATCATAGAAATGTATACTAGAAACATATATAATCCTACTGTCCCCAGTAAATTTGACCCCAGAAAATGTTACCTCAGTAAATTTAATTAAAAAGAGATTACTCAAGTGCATAAAATTTGAAATGAAAGAGTAGACAATATGATTGATTCTATACAAATACAGAAAATCATAAGAGACTACTATGAATAATAATATGCCAACAAATTGGACAACCTACAAGGCAAGGATAAATTCCTTGAAACATAAAACCTACCAGGAATGAATCATGAAGAAACAGAAAATCTGAGCAAACCAATTACTACTAAGGAGATTAAATCAGTACTCAAAAACATCTCAAAAAACAGAACTCAAATATAGAACAATATGGCTTCACTATGAATTCTACCAACAGAAGAATTAATACCAACCCTTCTCAAATTCCCCAAAAAATAGAAAAGAAGGGCACACTACCAAACTGATTTTATGAGCTTAGCATTACCCTGATATCAAAACTAAACAAAACACCACAAAAAAAAAGAAAAGAAAAGGAAGAAAGAAAAAAAGAAAGAAAATTGCAGACCAATATCCCTGATGAATATAGATGCAAAAAACTTCAACAAAATATTACCAAGCTGAATTCAAGAATACGTTAAAAGGATCATAGAGCATGATCAAGGGAAATTTATTCCAAGGATGCAAGAATGACTCAACATCTACAACCTAATCAATGTGAAAAACCATATTACAAAAATGAAAGATAAAAATCATAGGATCATAAATAAATGTAGAAAAGGCATTTGACAAAAAACAATATCCATTCATGATAAAAACTCACAAGAAGCCTGGTATAGAAGAATGTACCCCAACATAATAAAGGCTACATATGACAAGGCCACATCTCACATACTCAGCAGTGAAAAGCTAAAAGCTTTTCATTTAAAATTAGGAATAAGACAAGGATGTCCACTCTCACCACTTTTATTCAACACAATATTAAAAGCTCAGTCAGACAATTAAGCAAGAAAAAATAAATAAAAGTCATCAAAATTGGAAACAAAGAAGTAAAACTGTCACTGTTTTCAGATTACATGATATTATATAGAGAATACACTAAAGACTCCACAAAAAAACTGTTAGAACTAATAAACAAATATAGTAAAGTTGCAAGACACAAAAATCAACATACAAAGATATGTCATGTTTCTATACACCAATAACTAGTGACCAGAAAGAGGAATTAAGTACACAATCCCATTTATAATTTTATCCAAAATAATAAAATACTTAGGAATAAATTAACTAAGGCAGTGAAAAATCTGTACACTGGAAACTATAAGGCATTGATGACAAAAACTTAAAAAAACACAAATAATGAAAAGATATTCTGTGCTCATGGGCAGGAAGAATTAATATCATTAAAATGTCCACAGTACCAAAGTGATCTACAGATTAAATGCAATTGCTATCTAAATTCCAATGGCATTTTTCACAGAAATGAAAAAAATAATTTAAAAATTTCATAAAGCCACAAAAATCCCAAGTAGCAAAGAAATCTCAAAAAAGAACAAAGCTAGAGGTTTCATACTTCTTGGTTTCAAACTATATTCAGCCCTTGGTATCCACAAGGGATTGGTTCCAGGACCCTCTCCCACACATCCACCTTGCACACACCAAAATCTGTGGATGTTCTCATCCTTTATATAAAATGGTATAGAGCAATAAAGTCAGCCCTTTGCACTGAAGTTTCCCAACTGTGGATCAAAAACATTTTTGATGTATAGTTGTATTTTGATGTATTTTTGATATATACTTGTTAAAATCCCCAGGCTCAAAACCCATGGATAGAAAGGGCTATATCTATTGGAAAAATCTGCATGTAAGTGGCCCTGGAGAATTTAAACCCATGTTGTTCAAGGGTTAACTGTTACTACAAAGCTATAGTATTCAAAACAATATGTTACTGGCCTAGCCTGGGTTATTTCAACTGAAGCTATGAGAGAAGCTCATGGGAGAAAAGACATCCCCAACTCCTCCCCCAGGCAGCACTTTAACCAAGAACAGGTTGTATGCAGGCTGGGGAAGTCCTAACTAGTCCCTTTCAGCCCTTTGGGCTATACCCTATTTACTAAGTGTCCTGAGACATTTCTCTACCTTATTGTGGCTTCTCTACACCCATGTTCTATATGGTCTAAATCAGTGCAGAGAAGCCATTATAGTTCTCAGTCAGGGAAGTAGATCTATTATTTTCCCTCTAGAATGGTACCACACTCAAAGTGTGAGACAGCATTATTCCCTATAGTCATATTTGCTGTGTGTATTTTAAACATTCTATTTCAAAGGATTAAGCATACAGAAATTAACGGAATTAAAGAAAAAAGGATGTGAGTAAAATCAACAGTGATGCAACCTCTCTTGACCAGTCTCAGAAAGTTGGGAACAAGCAACTAAACCTGAAAATTAATTATACCAGAAGCATTAAGGTACTTCTCTTTAATCTTTCAGATTACATTAAAACCCTAACTTCAGACCAGAATTACATAATGGTTACTTGTTAATTAGCTTGAAACCTATTGTAAGTAAATTACATCACTCTTTTTCTTATCTGTCAAAACAGTGAGTACATCTCCTAAGAACCACAATCACTCAACCTGCAGAGACTCAATACCAAGATAAAGCTTTCCAGATATTGGGCCCAATAGTCCTCACTTCTTCCTGTTTTTTGAAGATTACAGTTTGGACCTAATTTGAACATTATCCAGACCACTTTCACAAGAACTCTTAAACCCTCTTCATCCAGATCCTTTGAGGAAGGCTTGGGGGCTCATGATGGGATCCACAATATCTGGATCAAAATGATGGTGATTGCTGGTCTGCAATCCCTAAGGAGAAGCAGGAAACTCACCTGAGATGAGTGAACACATAGCCAAGAGTGAGGAAGTACACATCTTACTTCAGTCTCAGAGAAATTTGAAAGACGACAGTCTTCCTCAGTCCCAAATGTGGTTCCCAAAGCAAGATTCTTGAGAAAGCTTGTATTGAAAAAGCAGGACCTCGCATTGGGCTGGCAAATGGTACCTCATGGAGTGGACTGGGGAGACCCAGGCACTGCTGCCAGAGTTGACATATACAAGAGCAAGTTGACTTTGGATGAGGAAAGAACAAGAGATATGGAAATGGAAGGAGCTGGTGTATGTGCTAAGCACATTACCTCCATCATAGCATGTAGTAAGTGACCATCGCTTTTGGCACATGAATACATTAATTAGTTCATTAATTTTAATTAATTTCTAATTCTAGGCTTTTGATTTCTTAGCAGCAGGTATGGATCAGGTGATTTGGTTTTACCCATTTAGGGAAACTTCTTATTTATTTACTTAATTAAATTTTTTTTCCAACCACAGTTTACATTCAGTATTTGGACCAGTTTCAGTTGTATAACATAGTAGCCTTTTACATACCCTACAAAGTGCTATCCCCAATATTTCCAGTATCTAGCTGGCATCATACATAGTTATTATAATATTACTAATTATCTTTCTTGTTCTGCACCTTCATGACTACTTTGTGACCACCAATCTGTACTTCTCAATCCCTTCACCTTTCTCACCCAGTCCCCCAAACAACAACCCCGGCAACAATCAGTCTGTTCTCTATATATATGAGTCCATTTGTCTTTTTCTTTTTTATTTATAGTGCTCATTATATTCCACATATGAATTAAATCATATGGTATCTGTCTTTCTCTGAATGACTTATTTCACTGAGCATAATACCCTCTAGATCGATCCATGCTGTCACAAATAGTAAGATTTCATTCTTTTTCATGGCTGGGTAATATTTATTGCGTAAATGTACCACAGCATTTTTATCCACTCATCTATTGATGGGCAATGGGTTGCTTCAATATCTTGGCCATTGTAAATAATGCTGAAATGAACATAGGGATGCATATACTCTTTTGAATTAGTGTTTTGGATTTCTTCAGATATATACCACAACTGGAATTGCTAGGTGATAAGGCAGTTCCATTTTTAAATTTCTGAGGAAACTCCATACTGTTTTCCACAAAGGCTGCACTAATCTGTATTTTCACCAATAGTGCATGGGGTTGGTTCCCTTTCCTCCACATTCTTGTCAACACTTGTTCATTCATTTATTGCTGATAGCCCTTCTGACAGGTGTGAGGAGATTACCTCACTGATTTAAATTTGCATTTCTCTAATAATTAGTAACAATGAACATGTTTTCACATTCATATTTAGGTCCTTTGCCCATTTTTAATTAGATGGTTTGGGGTTGGGTTTTTTTTTTTTTTGCCAGGGGGTGTCGTGTTCTTTATAAATTTTTAATATTAAATTTTATTAGATGTATCATTGGCAAATGTGTTCTTCCATGAAGTGGGTTGTCTTTTCATTTTGTTGATGCTTTCCCATAATCTGCAAAAACTTTTTAGTCTGATGTAGTCCCATTTGTTTAATGTATTTTGTTTCCCTTGCCCAAGGACATATATCAGAAAAAATATTCCTGTGGAAATGTTGGAGATTTTACTGCCTGTTTTCTTGTAGGACTTTCATGGCTTTGAGTCTTACATTTAAGTTTTTGATCCATTTTGAGTTTATTTTTGTGTATGGTTACAAGGAGATGGTCTAGTTTAATTTTTTTGCATGTATCTGTCTAATTTTCCCATCACCATTTGGTGAATAGGCTGTATTTAACCCATCGTATGTCCTTGCCTTCATTGTCAAATATTAATTGTATATACAGATGTGAGTTTATTCCTGGGCTCTCTATTTTGTTCCATTGATCTATATGTCTGTTTATATACCAGTACAATGCTGTCTTGATTAATATGGTCTTTTAGTATATAGTTTGATATCAGGCAGCATGAAACTTCCAACTTTGTTGTCCTCTCTCAAGAGTTTCTGTGGCTATTCAAGCTCTTTTGAGGTTCCATATAAATTTTTGAAATATTTGTTCCTGTCCTGTGGGATATGCCATTAGTATTTTTATAGGAACTGTGTTGAATCTATAGATTACTTTGGATAGTAGGGACATTTTAATGATATTAATTCTTCCTATACATGAACATGGTATATGCTTCCACTTATTTGTATCTTCCTCAATTTCTTTCTTCAGTATCTTATAGTTTTCTAAGTATGGGTTTTTTTCACCACTTGGATTAAATTTATTCATAGGTACTTACTATTATTTTTTTAATTGCAAATGGGATTGTTTTCTTAGTATCTCTTTCTGATATTTCATTCCTGGTGAGTAAAATGCCACCAATTTCTTGTCACGGACCCCAGCTTGTGGGGTCCACTGCGTTGTAACTGAAACAAAAGAAATTCTCACAGACTACAGAATCCTGTGGAGAAAAAGGGCAGGCGGCTTCTCTCTCAAGGGGAGCAAAAGCCTCGGCCCTTGCTTCAATGAGCTTTTATTGTCTTTCTGGGCACATTACATGAAGGTCCTCATTAACTATGAACAGGTTCACTTTAGGTGGTTACCTTTTACAGAAAACAAAGGAGAGGATGCTGGTAATTGCATCACAGAAGAGGAATATTTGCAAATGAAAAGGCAAAAGTGGTTGAACTGGTTACACTCATCCTTGGAAGGTTTAGCATGGATTTTAGGAAGTTACTTTGCAGTAAATGTTTTCTTGCCTCAATTCAGGGTGAGGGAGTTTTTAGCAAAAGCAAGTCTTAAAGCAGCCTAGGTGCATTGCAGGCCTGATTCCCTATGGGAGAACCTATCCATGGGCATGGGTTCTGTGCATCGAACCTTGCTTTCCACTGAAAGCTGGACCCACACCATGCAGAATGGTCTCCTACAATTTCTGAAAATTAATTTTGTATCCTGCTACTTTACTGAATTCATTGATCAGTTCTGGTAGTTGTTTTTTTTTTGTGGAATCTTTAGGTCCTCTATATACAGTGTCATGGCATCTGCAAATGATGACAGTTTTGCATCTTTTCTAATTTGGATGGCTTTCATTTGTTTTTCTTGTCTTACTGCTGTGGCCAGAACTTCCAGACTATGTTGAATAAGAATGGTGAAAGCACACATCCCTGACTTGCTCCTGATCTTAAGGGAAATGCTTTTAGTTTTTGCCCATTGAGTATAAAGTTGGCTGTGGGTTTGTCATATATGGCCTTTATTATATTAAGTATATTCCCTCCATACCCATTTTGCTGAGAATTTCTAATTATAAATAGGTACCATATTTTGTCAAATGTTTTTCTGCATCTATTGATATAATCATGTGATTTTTACCTTTCACTTTGTTTATGTAATATATCACATTTATTGATTTGTGAATATTGTACCTACCTTGCATCCCAAGGATACATCCCACTTGATCATGGTATATGATTTTTTAATGTATTGCTGGATCTGGTTTGCTAATATTTTGTTAAGAATTTTAGTGTCTATGTTCACCAGGGATATTGGCCTCTAATTTTCTTTCTCTGTGGTATCTTTATCTGGTTCTGGAATTAGGATAATGCTGCCCTTGTAAAATGAGCCTGGGAGTCTTCCTTCCTCTTGAAATATATGGAATAGTTTGAAAAGGATATGTGTGTTAGTTCTTCTTTGAATGTCTGGTAAAATTTATCTGTGAAGTGATCTGGTCTGGGGGTTTTGTTTGCTGAAAGATTTTTTATTGGTGATTAAGTTAGACTAAGCTATTGATATAATCATGTGATTTTTATCTAGCATATATCAAGCTAGACTAAGCTTGAATCAGCAACAAAAAAAGCTCAGCAAACAAAATTAGTTGCTAATTTCATTAGTTGAAATCAGTCTGTTCAGATTTTCTGTTTCTTCTTGATTCAGTTTTGGGAAATAGTACATTTCTAAGAATTTATTCATTTTTTCCATTTGGAATCCAACCTGTTGTTATATAGTTTTTCATAATATTTTCTTATAATACTTTGTATTTTTATGGTGTCATTTGTTACTTTGCCTCTATCATTGATGATTTTCTGTATTTGGGACCTCTCTCCTTTTCTTGATAAGTCTGGTTAAAGGTTTATCAATGTTATTTATCTTTTCAAAGAACTAGCTCTTGGTTTCATTAATCTTTTGTATTGTTTTTTAGACTTGGTTTTATTTCACTGTGATCTTTATAATATATCTTTTTCTACTCACATGGCTTTGTTTCTTTTTCTTTTACTAGAGCCTTTTGGTGTAAGTTAAATTGTTTATTTAAGATTTTTTTTGTTTCTTCAGGTAGGCCTGTATTACTATAAATTTCTCTCTTAGGATTGCTTTTATTTATTTTTTTATTTTAATTGTCATTCAAGTAGGATTGCTTTTATTGTGCCCTATTGATTTAGGGTTGTTGTGTTCTCCTTTTCATTTGTTTCAAGATATCTTTTAATTTTTCCCTGATCTTATTGTTAACCCATTCCGTGTTTAGTGACATTTATTTAGCCTTTGTGTGTATGTGTGCGTGTGTGTGTTTAATTTTTCTTCCATGTAATCAACTTCTAGTTTCATACCAATGTGGTCAGAGAAGATGCTTGATATGACTTCAACCTTCTTCAATTTATTGGAAGTGTTTTTTTATCTTAACATGTAGTCTATCCTAGAAAATACTACATGTGCACTTGAAAAGAGTGTATATCCTGCTGCTTTGGGATTAAATGCTCTGAAAATGGCAGTTAAATCCATCTGGTTTAGTGTGTCATTTAAGGCCATTCTTCCTTGTTGATTTTCTATCTGGATGATTTATTCACTGATGTTAGTGGGGTATTAAAATCCCCTGCTATGACTGTATTACTGTCCATCTCTCCCTTTATATCCATCAATATTTGATTTATATCTTTAGGTGCTCCTATGCTGGGTGAATAAATGTTTACCAGAATTATATCCTCTTGCTGGATTCCTCCTTGTATCATTTTGTAGTGTTTGTCTTTGTCTCTTATTACAGCTTTTGTTTTAAAATCTGTTTCATCTAATATAAATATTGCTACCTCAGTTTTTAAAAATTTTTCATTTGCATGAAATATATTTTTTAATCCCATTAGTCTGTGTGTATCTTTCATTCTGAAGTGGGTCTCTTATAGACAGCATATATATGGTTTTGTTTTCTTATTTATTCAGCTATGCTATGTCTTTTGATTGGAACAATTAAGCCTTTTACATTTAGGTGATTATTGGTAGGTATATACTTACTGCCATTTTATTCTTTATAAGTAAATTCCTCTTTTTTTCCTTTCTTCTTTTTAAAGAAGACCCATTATTTTTTGTAATATTGGTTTGGTGCTAATAAATTCCTTTAGCGTATTCTTGTCTGAGAATCTCTTTATTTCTCTTTTAATTTTACATGGTAGCATTGCTGAGTAAAATAATCTTGGTTGTAGGTCCTTGTTTTTCATCACTTTGAAAATTTTGTGCCAATCTCTTCTGGTCTGAAATATTTCTGTTGAGAAATCAGCTGACAGAAATATCAGTGTTATGGGAGCTCCCTTGTAGTAACTGTTTCTCTCTTGTGGCTTTTAAGATTATCTCTTTGTCTTTTAACTTTGCCATTTTAATTATGATGTGTCTTGGTGTGGACCTCTTTGGGTTCATCTTATTTGGGACTCTCTGCACTTCCTTGACTTGTGTGTCTTTATTTTTTTTCACATTTTAGGGGAATTTTCAGTCATTATTTCTTCAGGGAGGTTCTCAGTTTTTTGTTCTCTCTCTTCTCCCTCTGTTACTCCTATAATGAGGATGTCATTACACTTCATGTTGTCCCAAAGGTCCCTTAAACTATCCTTATTTTACATTCTTTTTTCTTTTTGCTGCTCCATTGGGTGTTTTCTGCTATCTTGTCTTCTAAATCACTGATTTGATCTGCTGCTTTATCTAACCTAGTGTTTTTTCCTTGTAGTGTATTCTTCATTTAAGATAGTGTGTTCTAAACTTCTGACCATTTCTGTATGATTTCTACATCCTTTTTAATGTTAGTGTCTTTTTGTTCCAGCTGATTTCATTCATTCTTCCTTAAATTTCTTAAGCATCCTTATAACCAATGCTTTCAACTCTTATCTGGTAGAATTCTTATTTTCATTCATTTAGCTCTTTTTTTGGAGTTTTTGTTGTTGTTGTTGTTTCATTTAGGGCATGTGTCTTTGTCTCTTCATTTTGTTTTTCTCTTTGTGCTATTTTCTTTGTATTAGTTAGATCTGCTATGTCTCCTAGTCTTGGTAGGGTTGCCTTATGCAGTAGGTGTCCAGCAGGACACATTAGCATTGTCTCCTTGATCACCTGAGCTGGATGCTCCAGTATTTTCCCTTATGTGGGTTATGTGAGCCCTCCTATTGTAACTGAGTCCTGTTATTAGCCTGTTCACCCAATGGGTTACCCTTAGGCTGGTTAATTGTGAGAATCAACCCCAACCACAGTGTATGAGCTGCTGTGTGGGAGCTAGCTATAGGAAGCAGAATTCCCTTCAGAAGTTTCTAGTACCTGCTGAGATCTCCCTTTGGATGTGCCACTTATGAAGCTAATTGGATCCTACTTTGACCTGAAGCTTACCACTGGGTTTGTTGGTTCTGGGGCTTCTTGGGAGAGATTCTCATGCAGGTCAATGGCATATTATGCCTATAACTGGCCCTGGAAGACCTATTTGGAGCTACTAAGCAGCCCAGAGGCAGTTTAGAGGCAGTTTGTGGCTGCCTCTGCTGGGTCTGGGGTGCATGGGAAGTACCAAGCTGTGCACCAAGGATGGTTGCTACGAGCACCAACTCTGAGGTCCAAGGCATCTAGAGATCCTCCTCTGCCTGTCTCCACCTGCCTCTGCCTGTCTCTGCCTACTAGTTGTCTGTTAGGCTCAGTCACTAAAAGAGCCTCTGGTGGTACCTGAGTTGCATGAGGTAAGTTCTTAGTGAGTGACCAGGCAGGGGAAAGTGGTATTCCCTAGATTGATACAGGTTCAAACTCAATGTCAGTGCTGGGTCTAAGACCAGTCAGCAAAAGCTCCAGGGTATCTCAACACTAGCTGCCTCATGTCAGGTGTCCAAAGACCTTTGTAGTAAAACAGAGTTTCAGTGAGTTGTCAGGGTAGGCTTAGCAGGTTTCACCAGGCCCAAACAGACCAAGATTTGGCTGTCGAAGGGAGGGCTCTGTACTAATCTGTTCTGTGAGAAAAAAAATGGCTCCACCTCAGAGCCACATAACTCAGTCACTAACACCCACCTCCACATCTGCCCATGTCTTTATAACCCAGGCCTGGGCAGCTGACTCCTCCATAGGGCATGAGCTCCTCAAGTAGGGGGCATAAGGAAGTTTTTAGTGTGGGCCTGTTGCATTTACACAGTCTGATGCTGTAAGGAGGTGAGTGCTTCACCTAAGAAAGGTGGCATCTGCAGTGTTTAGCAAGGGACTCAGCACATGGACTCTGGTGGCTGCCCCTTCAGTTCTCTCCTTGGAGCCACAAACCCCAGTCTCCCCTCACAAGACTCTAGTCTACTATGCCCTCCCTCCACCACAGCCTAGGTGAATGACTGCAAATAAGATTTTGTGCTTGGCTCTTTAAAAAGGTGCCTGTGTCTCTAGCAGACTCTTGTCTCTCCCTGGTGAACAAAACCCCAGCAGATTTTCATAGCCAAATGTTATATAGGAAACTCTTCCTGGCTTTGGTGTCCTTGGCTAGACATACTGGTATGGGGTTTAGACCTTTTTCTTCTCAAGGGGAACCTTTGCAGTTGAGATATCATTCCAAATCTCAGCCAGTACCTGTAAGAGCATAGCCAGCCTTTTTAATGTCACCACTCTTCCTATCACTCTCAATGTGGCTTCTTCTGTAAATCCTTGGTTATAAGATTTCTGTTAAGCTAGGCTTCAGTTGGTTATTCAGGTTGATTGTTCTATATTTTAGTTATAATTTCAGTTTGGTCCTGGTAGGAGGTGAGCCATCTTCCACCTACTCTGCCACCATCTCAGATCTCCTGCTAGGAAAATGTCCTATAAACCAGTATCAAGGTGAGCCAAAGTAGATTTACAGTTGTGAGTAAATGAGACAGTTTATTCTTGTATTATTATTTATTAATTATTGTATTACTTTCCACATGAATGATTATAAACCTACTTTTGCTCATCCCTGTATAAAAATCTAATCCTTAGTCAGCCAGTAGGGAAGGTGTCAGTCTAGACAAAACAATACATTATATTTTGCTTGACTTCTTGATCCATCCCATTTTAGCTAAAAGCAGCAATTAAATGGAGAGTTTTGTTTGGTGACCCATGTCAGAATTTTGCATTGCCTAGGAACTCAAAAACTATAGGCTGAAAGTTGTAGTTGCCATTTACTATGTTTCTGTGAAAGCAGTATTGAGATTGATGACCCAGAACTTGGGTAGAATTTTGTCTCCTTCTCCCAATATTGTTTCCACAGTTAGTCAATCCACCATCAGAGCACATGACCCTAAACACATACACCACTACCACCACCACCACCATCACCACTACCACCACTACATTGATTTTGCATCAGTATAACCCTACAGAGTTAATCAAGTCTTCTTTCTGGTATTTATGAACACATTCACTCATCTGCTAGATGAAATAGTGAGATAAAACAAGGATGCCTTGAAACTGTTATTTAGGGAGACAGCTGGCTAGAAACAGTGTTGTCAACTTACCTATAGGTAAGTGGACTCAGGGGACTAATTCACAAGGGGTTGACATCAAGTGGCCCATCATTTTTTTTTCAGAGAAAATGCAACTTCCCAGTAAGCAGAATGCCTGTAAGAGCTGGTCAATACTCAGAGTATTTTCCCTACAGAGAAATGTATTTGAAGAGGGAGTTTATAGTCAGAAGGCTGCTGATGAGCATCAAGTCTAAGCAAGAGAAGTTGTATTGGTGGTATTAATGATGGGTGCCTTCAAGTTTGGTCATACAGACTTCTGCTTTCCTTTCCACTAGGGGTATATTCCAAGCCCTGGAGAGTTAGGGCTTCTTACACTGTTCATTGTTGAAGGGACATTTCCACATTCTTTCTCCTGAGCCTCTTCTATAAATTCTATGGGACACTAGCCTTCTACTGAGGTATTCTTTCTCATACAATTTGGTCTCAGCCGCCTTAATCCTATATCTTTGCAGTCACCTATTTCACTAGGTGGTGGTGACAGGGGGGTACTTCTGATCATTGATTTCATCTTTTATATGTAGGTTCTTCCTAATTTCAGGCCAAAGAATAAGTTTATTTTTAAGTTCTTATTTACTACATTGTTCTCTTTTAATTGCTTCTACATTGAAACATACATCAAAATGTTGTGGTATGAAATGTGGGGGCTTTTACATAATTGTCAGTGGCAGTGTTGTACTGATTAAGTCACAGTTGGCAAACTCAAGGCCCAAGGGCCAAATCTGACTCTCCACCTTGTTTTATCCAGCCCAGCACCTTGTTTCTGCCTGGCAGCAGCACCGAACCCCTTGCGCCTAGTTAAGAAGTAGTTACATTTATACAGTCCTAAAATTACATTTGGGCCTTTGAAGGCAACCACGAAGCTGATGTGGCCTCCAGTAAAAAATGAGTGTGACACCCCTGGATTAAGCAAAGGTAAAGCAACTTAATCCTAATCCTTAAACACCTTAATTCCTGATTTACCATCTAACAATTTTTCCTTTAGCCATCATGAGCTAAAGATGCTTACTCAAGTAAACTTAAGTAAAAGGGGGATTTCTCAGAAGGATAACTCTCAAAGAAGTTAATATGGCCAGGCAAAAAGTGAACTGGAACTAGAACTTGGAACTGGGCTCTGAGACTGTTCTACTTCTGAATGGTTTCTAATGAACAAGGGTTGTGTGGGCAACTTATACTACATCTTCACCTCCTCTTACCTTCTTCAATTTTACTTATTTTGTATGATGGCCCAACTAGGCAACAAGTCCCAAGGTATAGGATCTCAATGACTCTACAGCTTCATTTTCCAAAAAAAATTCAAGATGGATGTCAAGATGTATATGTAAATGAGGGGCAAAATAGAACTAAAATAAATATGATAAAGCTACTCAATGGGATTAAGGTATAAATATGGTTCTCAATTTATAGAACTTTTGTTTGAATTTTTTGTTTCTTAGAAAAGGATTTCTTAAGTCTGCTATTTGAGTTATTACACATTGTATTCATTTCCTAGGCCTGCTGTAACGAAGTATTACAAACTGGGAGCTTAAAAGAACAGAATTTTTTAATCTCTCAGTTCTAGAAGCTAGAAATGTCTAATCAAGGTGTTGACAGGATCATGGTCCATCTGTAAACTATAGGGGAATCCTTCCTTACCTCTTCCTAGTGTTGGTAGGTGGTCAGAAGTGTTTGGTGTTCCTCAGCTGAGAGATGCATCACTTCAATCCTCCATTTTCACAAAGTGTTCTCCCTGTTTGCATTCACCCCATTTCCTCCCTATGAACATCTGTGTTCCCAAATTTCCTCTTTTTATAAGGACACTAGCCATATTGGATTAAGGCCCACCCTAATGACCCCATTTCTATTTGATTACCTCTCTAAAGATCCTATGTCTAATAAGGTCACATTCAGAGATACTGGGGGTTAAGACTTCAACATATCTCCTTTTGAGATAAATAATTTAACTTATAGAATAGGGACTCCTAGCCAAGCTGGAGGTGTAGGTAGACACACTGTGCCTCCTCACACAACCAAAAGAGAACAACAACAAATTTAAAAACAAACAAAAAAAAACCCCAGAACTGACAGAAAATCAATCTGTATGGAAGTCTGACAACCAAGAAGTTAAAGAGGAAACATTCATCCAGACAATTAGGAGGAGTGAAGACAAGCAGCTGGGTGGAGAGGACTCACGGCAAGGTGGCAGCTGGTGGAGTGAGTGGTCCCACATTTGAGTGCAGATAAACTGGGAGGAACTACTGGGTAGAAAGACAGAGCATGCAACCCCTGGGTTCCACCATGGGGAAATAAAGCCTCAAAACCTCTGACTGAAAAAACCTGTGAGGTTGAGACGGTGGGAGAAACCCCCAGCCTTACAAGAGAGATCATTGGAGAGACTCACAGGGTCCTACAATGTTCAGAAACCCATCCACCCTAGAATGATTACCAAAAGTGCCCAATTTGCTTGTGGGTTGTGGGAGAAATGACTGAAAGCCAGCTGAGAGCTGACCAAGCAGCATTATTTCATCTCAGATTCCTCCACCACAGACAATGCCACAACACAGCGATGTGGGTTGTCCCATCCTGGTGAACACCTAAGGCTTTGTCCCTTCCTACATAACTGGCAAGCCAAGACACAAAAAAAATATGGCCCAAATGAGAGAACAGACCAAAGCTCCAGAAAAAAATACAACTAAGTGACGAAGAGATAGCCAACCTATCAGATGCACAGTTCAAAATACTGGTGATCAGGATGCTCACAGAATTGGTTGAATATGGTTGCAAAATAGAGGGAAAAAATAAAGGCTATGAAAAGTGAAATAAAGGAAAATGTACAGGGAGCCAAAAGTAACAGAAAGGAAACTGGGACTTAAATCAATGGTTTAGAACAGAAGGAAAAAATAAACAGTCAACCAGAGCAGAATTAAGAAACAAGAATTTAAAAATATGAGGGCAGGTTTAGGAACCTCTGGGACAACTTTAAATGTTCCAACATCTGAATCATAGGGGTGCCAGAAGGAAAAGAACAACAGCAAGAAATTGTAGACTTATTTGAACAAATAATGAAGGAGAAATTCCCCAGTCTGGCAAAGAAAATAGACTTCCAGGAAGTCCAGGGAGCTCAGAGAGTCCCACAGAAGTTGGACCCAAGGAGGAACACACCAAGGCACATCATAATTATGTTACCCAAGATGAAAGATAAGGAGACAATCTTAAAAGCAGCAAGAGAAAAGGAGACAGTTATGTACAAAGGAGTTTCCATTAGACCATCAGCTTATTTTCCAAAAGAAACCTTGCAGGCAAGAAGGGGCTGGAAAGAAGTATTCCAAGTCATGAAAGGCAAGTACCTACATCCAAGATTGCTCTATCTAGCAAAGCTTTCATTTAGAATGGAAGGGCAGATAAAGTGCTTCTCAGATAAAGTCATGTTAAAGGAGTTCATCATCACCCTTATTATATGAAATGTTAAAATCTTCATATGAAATGAAGATGAAATGTTATCTTCTTTATCTAAGAAAAAGAAGATAAAAATATGTACAGTAAAATGACAGCAAACTCACAATTATTAACAACCACACCTAAAACAAAAACAACAAACTAAGCAAACAACTAGAACAGGAACAGAACCACAGAAATGGAGATCACATGGAGGGTTAGTAACAGGGGAGTGGGGAGGAGAAAGGGGGAAAAGGTACAGAGAATAAGCAGCATAGATGGTAGGTAGAAAATAGACAGGGGGAGGGTAGAGAATAGTACGGGAAATGTCGAAGCTAAAGAACTTATATGTATGACACATGGATATGAACTAAAGAGGGGAATGTGAGTGGCAAGGGATGTGCAGGGTGGAGGGGAGTGAAGGGAGGAAAATGGGACAACTGTAATAGCATAATTAATAAAATATATTTTAAAATAAATGAATAAATAAATAAATAAGAGTTTATGTTATAAACATAAATTTTCTGTCACTTGATGTACAAATGCACTTTTCTTATCATTTATTTGACTTTATAACTTTAAAATCGAATTTAACTATATTTTCCTTTATAGCTTCTGGTTTTGGTTTTAAAAGTTCTTTCCCACCCATAGAATGTACTTGTAGCCTACCAGGTATTTAAATAATCCCTTGACTGTTGTATTATTTACATGTAAATATTTAATCTTGCCCTGCTGGTGTAGCTCAGTGGATTAAGCGTGGGCCTGCAAAGCAAGAGGTCACTGGTTCCATTCCCAATCAGGGCACATGCCTGGGTTGTGGGCCAGATCCCCAGTGGAGGGTGCATGAGAGGCAACCACACATTGATGTTTCTCTCCCTCTCTCTCTCCCTTCCCCTCTAAAAATAAATAAATAAAATATTTTAAGTAAATAAATAAATAAATATTTAATCTATTTGAAATGATTTTTCCATATAATATATAGGATTTATGTTCATTTTCTTCCAACTAGAAAAATATATATTATATATTTTCTCCATTGTTACATATTAAATTTTCATTTATATTGGGATTTGTATATGGCTCTTTCTATCAGCCAATTCAAAGAGGAAACACAAAAGACTGGAAGGGTAAGTGACATTTTAACTATGGTAGCTTTCCAGTGGTAATAATTTGGGTAACACTTATTCTTCATTTTGCTTACCATATACTCAGACTTTTCCTATAATGATCATGTATTACTGGAGTAACAAAAATAAACAAACAAATATGGGGGAAAAACATTAACCACAACTAGTTTCATCATTGATAGAGTCCTGGGACAACAATAAACTACAACTAGGAAATGGCACTACTATTCCCAGAAGAAAGACCTGAGAAGCTTTTCTCCATGGTGGGTAGGGGGATGGTGAACCTGGATAATGGGGTTGTCCCCAGGAGATCCTGGAAAACCTCTTTAAAGGCCAGTTTGTCTGAAGTGGGGACTGATTAAGTTTTAGGAGCCCTCATTGTGCAACAGGTTGTGAGGTAGAGATTTCAAGTGTAATTGGCAGGCATCATGTTCAAGCGGAATGAGTTTAATTGATTGGAAAAGCAGGTTGCTCTGAGCTGATGCAATAACTACTAGGGCTGAGAGTTCTGTTTGAATGTGTGGAATGATGCAATAATTGCATACTTCAAACAGCAGCTGAATTACTGGCAGGAATTTAAATGCTTAAAACAGTACTTTGAACTGGCAATTAGAGAGCATGTTCAAATTAAGTATAAGTTACCAGAGCCCCTAAACCCTGGGCACAGCATCTGCCCCTAAGTGATAGGGTCAGTTAAAGTCCTACTATCTCCATAAAACAGGGTATCATGCTAGTGAAACCGCTGCAGTAAATTTGCAGTCTCAGTTGTGTCTCAAATATCTAAAACAATGATGGCTGGTGGGGACCCTCCCAGTAAACATGACCACCAACTGCACAGCCCAGGGTAACCCAGGCAGACTTCCACCTGGCACCTCACTCCAGGGAAAGTCAGTATGTGAGGAGCAGGCCAAAGCCTTCAACACCTCCCTGCAAGGCTTGGGACTACAGGTGGGGTGGGGGAGGGCAGTCTGAAAATAAACTCACACACAGGAATTCTAGTTCATGCAGGAGCAACCCTAAAACAGTCATGCATACTTTCTCTAGACTTGCTTATAACAAGTGCAACATCCTGTTTCTTGGCACTGCTTCCTTCTCCTCCCCTCAGAGTATGCATATGGCAGAATTCCAAAGCTGGGCTCAGTAAAACTAACTAGGAGGGAAGCCAGAACTTAGTGATCTAGGAGTCTGCTCTCTAAGGGTCTGCTAACCCAAGGCTCAATTTTAGTGTCAGGAGTGCATCTCCTTGAGGTAATCCTCCATAAAACAGCATCTCTCACAACTGAGTCCTTGATAATTATTGATCCTCCTGGTGTATCTTTGGCCTAGGACTATTCTATGACGATGGTGAAACAAAATGGTATATATTTTGGCAGTCAGCCATGCTTGCAGAAGAAGGTGGTGTAAGGACAGAGCAATTTTAATCTAATCTTCTTATGACCAAACAAATCTTGAGGCTCTAGAGTTTTACTTTACCATAGTCATAATAACTCCTATCTTGAACATTTAAAGGAGGCATTCTCATATATCTACCTTAGCCATTAACCAAACAATAAAAATCTCAATAAAGCCCCGATAGCCTTTTAACTTAGAGAAATAAATAAATGCTTCCTGATGTATCTTCCAAGACAATTAATCAGGAGATAAGTGCCTTGTTAAATATTGGGGGTGTCTCCCCAAATTTGTAACTTAAGTTTTGGAATCATTTGTATCAAATCAATTATTTATCTCAGAAATGGATGATAAGACCAAAAAAATTTTACATTCACTTCTAGATGGCTGCCGCTGAATTATTTTTACTTCCAATCACTTTAAGAAGCTGGTCATGTTTTCCCACCTGTTTGTTTGGTTTTTGCTTTTTGCTATATTTTACCCTCTGTCATGGTTGTTTATTTGCTATTGGACAGTCCTTATCAATTTTGGCACTTGAAGCTCAAGTCTTAGATATGCCAGACCATAATGCAGATAAAACTACGTAACTAAATTATTAGCAACAACCTTGATAGCAGATGAGAACAGAAAGTTCCCCTTTAAGACACAGGAGGTGGACTTGTGTAAAGTTCAAATGTGACAGCAGAGCACTGAGGAAGTTT
This sequence comes from Phyllostomus hastatus, assembly GCF_019186645.2. Lineage (NCBI taxonomy): Eukaryota > Metazoa > Chordata > Mammalia > Chiroptera > Phyllostomidae > Phyllostomus > Phyllostomus hastatus. Next base: position 48,577,779 of record NW_025334041.1, read on the forward strand.
GTAAACTTTAGGGTCCCTAACATCCTGTGATCACAGTCCATCCTTTAGGACTGGGAACCCAGTGTCTGGCAAGGTAGAACTTCCAACCTGAGGAAAATTTGGATATTCCTGGCATGGTGAGATAAGGCAATAAAGATGCTGGTGTTCTCAGTTCCCCCACCCCACCCCACCCCACACCCAGACTTGCCCTGTCCCCTCTACTGTCCTACCAGTCAGACCAGTTCTAAGGTTTTGTGTAAGAGAATAAATAGAGTGGAAAGACAGAGTGGAGGAAGGGAGCCTGAAAGTTGGGCAGCGTAGTGTCCAGAGCAGCTGTGGTATGTGGGAGAATGGAACTGGGTAAAATAACAGGACACTTTAAGAAGTGTGGTTGAAGACTTCTAGGTAGCCCTCATGTGAAACTAGAAAAATAAGTGAAACGTTTCATTTATTCTGACCTGTCTGGAACACAGCATCTGCTCATTCCACCTGTTTATCACCCATTCCCCCTTCTTCAGATAAGCAGCTTGATTTGCTTTGGGGGTCACCTCACCCTCAGACTTGGAGGTATGGTTAGGAAGCTACTGATCCCTATTCTCCCACCAGTTTATGGCCAGTTCAACCAATCAGCTCCTTTCTCCCCAGTCATGGAATCTGGTTGGTGAATGTCAATCCCTGGAGTGTGCTAGAGCCACTGTGAATGGGACTGCTTCTAAGTGGTGGCTAAACTGTGGGCTCTGAACTGGGACTCCACCAGCTCACTCTATTCCCCTTCCCCTTGGCCCTCAGAGGCTGGCTGAGGTGCTTGGGGTTGGGTGGTAGGCAGAAGAGGGTTGGGGGGCAGGCCCTGGAGACCAGGGAGAGAGAGACTGGTTTCTAGCAACAGATGGGAATCCAGGGGTGACTGAAATCACTCTATTGAAGCTGGCTTCTTCAGTCATTTAGTTCTCCCTTCAGTGTCTTAATGATCTGGTTTGTGCTGGGGTTCTAATTCACTGCACTTTTGGCAGTATGCTTTGGGAGCTGAATCACCTGAGTGTAAAATTACATCTTGCACCTTCCTCTCATTGACTTTATTCCCTTAGAACCAACAAAATAAATCTCTCCCCTCAAGCGACTCCCATCAGTTTCCTTTTCTAGCATTCTTTCTTTTTCTCTAGCATTCTTTTCTTAAATCTAACATTCCCAGTTTCTTTATGCTTTTATGGTATTTACTCATAGAATGAGAAGGTGAAAGATCAGATGTCAAGTTGTCTTCACAAAAGGGTGTGGAGTTCCTTGTCTGAATTGCCTTTCTTCTCTTAGAAGAATGAAGACTACTTGAAACTTCTCAGTGTTCACTTAAAAACATTTTTAAAGGACATTCCAAGCAAACAGAGCCACATGAGCCACTAAATTAGAGCCTCCTACCTACAAGTCACATCAGCATGACCCAAGTCATTTACTATATATAAGATTGCAAATAGTATACTTTAAAAATGATTTTATGTAACTTAGAAAAGATAAAGGTTTTCTCTTGAATAGTATTGCTCTCACCCACCAGCCTTCTACTACTTTCCCAAGAGGGGAATGAAGGAGAGGGAGTACTCAGGACTATATAGCCAGCAGGATGACAAGTCAGTGAACAATCCTCCATTATTTGTGCCATGGTGTAGGGACCACTGTTCAGGAATAGAAACCTGTCCAGGAGGGCAATGGGTCTTGTTTGCCCTTGTGTTTTCAGAGCCTGGAAATAGTAGGTTCTCAATATATGAGCAGCGAATGAATGATGAGCAAAGAAATGAATGAATAAACATGTGCATTCTTGGAGCAATAAGAAGAATAACCTTGGAGCAAGGTGACCTTGAGTCACAGGAGAAGGTGGCAGTGGAGTCAGATAATGAAAGGCCTTGAATTTCAGGCAAGAACATTGAAGAGAACAGCCTCTACAGAGGCGAAGAATAGAGCTGAGGCACTAGGAGACCAGAACCTTGGTCACAGTTCAAGTACTAATGATCTGTGTCACTTCCCCTACAAAGCCTTTGGTTTCCTCCTAGATAAGTAAGTCATAACATGGCTTTTTTTCCTCATCTAAAATTGTGATCTAAGACTTACAGGCATCTAGTATGACATGGAGAGCCATTGGCAGCATTACAGTCCCCGTGCCACATGGCACTTATCTACACACTTTCTGGCACACAGTGCCCCATTGCTCTGTGTGTTAGTCTTCATTCTCCAGCCTAACCATTCTCAAAGTTGAAGACTTTCTCACATTTCTTGTGTCTCTATGAAATCTAGCATAGCAATAAATTGAGGAACACAAATTGACACTGTTAGAGAGATATGTGCAAGATATCTGTGCAAGAGATAATGATGGAGGAGCCAGATGATGTGATCCAAGTGCCTTTATTTGATGCTACACTTACAGGCAGGCTGAGTCTGAATAGAATACAGCCCCAAAAGCAGGCAAGAATGGGGTTTTAAAAGAAAAAGCACAGTGTTTGTGGGGGGATAGGGGAGGGGTTAGTCCCTTGTTCTTCTTGGCTATTGCCTCAGGGTTCCAGGATATGAGTCAGGACAGTGGGTTAGGTAAAGGGCTGGGCTGTTTCCAGGTACAGGAAGGTCAGTCTGACCACTGGCCATCATAGTTGGCTTCAGATGTCTGTTGTGCAAGATGGGAGAGAGTTTCTCTTAAGCTGCTGGCTATCGAGTGTTGGGATAACTGAGTCATGAGCAATCCAATGGGTCAGAAACCTTGCTGATCCTTTCAACTCAGACTGCTTTTTATGACTTTTGTGAGGCTGAGGGTAAATAGGTGAAGATCTGTCTTTTGAAACTGCGTCTGGCTGGGAAGGGTCTTAGAGCTGTCCCTAAGCCATATCCATGAGCTGTGCTTGCTCTGATTGATAACGTTTCAAGACAAGTATTGCCCCAATTTGCTTTTGAACTGCTCCTGCCTGGAAGGCATAAACTTTACAAGCAGGTTAAAGATACATGGTCTGAGCATAAAGAGTAGGAGTGTTGAGAGGAGGTGTCCCAGGAAAGGCAGTAGCCAGGTTAGGCTGGAGAGCCTGGAACTAGGATTTATGGACAGACTCAGATTTTTTATTTTAGATACAGACTCCAATGTACCCTGAATGTTTTTTTGGACCTGGCCTGACTTATTAGCATAGAAACAGCACTCTTCTTTGAGATATAGACATGTCTTCCTTTCTGATGCTGTGAGTAGGTCTAGGGCTCTTCGGTTTTGAAGGGCTACCCTTGCTAGGGAGCCTAGCTGCTCCAGGAGTGCAGCTAGTGTTTCTCTCATCTTGGTCAGTGCCTCTACTGTTTCTAGAAATAATTGGTAATGAATTATTGGTCATGGCCCCAGCCACAGAGAGGACTCCTAGTAATGCTATTATGGAGATCAACGGGCAGCCCCTTTTACATAAGTGTCCCTGTCCCCTAAGGGAAAAGGGGAGTGAGGCATTTTCCCATGTGACTGATTTGTCAGGAAGAGTGTATCCCAGGGAGCAGATCCCTGTCCATTTTGGAGTCAGGGTCCAATAGGCCTGTGATCCACAAATCCAAAATACCCCCAAAGAGTTGTGGATTTCTGCAGAAACTTTGTATTTGACAGGCCTAGGTAGGCCTAGGAGAAATGGAAAATCACCAGATGCGAAAACTGTACAATGGGAAAGTGTAGCATGTGAAAATGCCTGCCTACCCTACCCAGGACACCTGGCTAAGATTGGGGTCTGGGGTCAGCCTATCTGGCATAACTTGAGCCTGACAAGGTATATCAGAAACAATGGTCAGCAGAAATGGCACCTAGCAACCAGCTGCAGCCAATCAGACTCTGACATCCCAAACAGTTACCCTTCACGGGTTTTTGCACTTAAAAACCCTGACCTAAGAATAACTGAGTGAGTCTTAACTTCCCTTGGTTGGCTCCCCAACCTCCCTAGGTTGGCTCTACTTTCCCTCTTATTCTCTGCTAATAAAACCTGCTCCTTAGCTCACTGCATCTATCTGGTTTCTTGAGCGACTCCCGCCTAACAGTATTCTGTCAGCAGGATGGGCTGGGTTTCTATTGAGATATATTTACCGTTAACAAGTGCTTTAGTAGTAGCATATTTGGTGCCCCAGTATTTAAGGCCTTGTGCAGCTGGGATGTTGTGACTAGGGCATCAGTGAGGGGATTTTGGAAGGGTTTGTTCGTAAATTCAGAATGGGGAGACCCCTGCTTTTTCGTGCAATGAACTGCCACAGTGTGATCTAAGTACAAGGGGAGACAGTCTTGGTCCTTTTGGGAAAGAAAGTTGAGAAAGTTAATTTTTCCAGCTAGCCTACTATTGCAATAGGTAGACGTCTGTGTCGGGATTGTGCTTGGTGAGAGTTGCGGATCTTGGGAGGCCAATATGTAAGAAAGCAGTTTCGTCTCCAGGATTTTGGATTCCGCCTAACCCAAGGTTTGGTGACCAAGTTAGGGAGAGTCTCAAGATGTTTCTGAGAGAGGGTTGTGGGTTTGTGAAGCTCTGTTTGCACTGGCTTAGGTTAAGTGGGCCAACTAGGGTTCCCCCACTCCTCTGACTTATGATGCAGAAGAGGTAGGTGGCTTGTAGGTGATTAATAATGTTAGAGACTAGGGGGCCCTGAGGAGAGTGCCAGTTGTGGGCAGAGGTGTCTGGTAGTTTGTTGTGACAATTGTTGGCAACCTGAGGCCTCCAAGCATTTGTGTGGGTGGTTTTGTAGTCAAGATTGCCAAAGACATTGCCCCACTGACCTGGCAGTAGGGGTTGGACATACCCCCAGCTACGGCAAAGCCATTGGGAGTAATTTAACTTTAGGGATTGGACTGTATGGGTAGCTATGTTGAAGGAGGTTTCTGGCCCAGGTAAGGCTGAACAAGAGTGGGGAGGGAGAAAGAGTAGGAAAATGTCAATTAGGCTTAATCTAGCTAGAGCCATGCAGAAACTAGTTCTCAGAAATAGCCCTAGAAGTCCCCCTGGAGGTAAGCATCCCACAGTATTTGGAGTATGTCCTGTTCCTGTTCGGTGGAGTGTTGTGGTGCTGCATCCATTGTGATGCTTATACGGAGGCCATAAAAGGCCTGAGCACTAACTGGTAGGAGATTCTTACTGCTCATGGGAAGGTCAGGGGTTTGGATTATTTGGGGCAGTTGGGGAACGAGGATGGAATAACGCAAAAAGCTTCAAAGAGGGCAAGGAGTTATAATAACAGCAATGAGCAACAGGATAAGACAAAGGAGATGCTCAAGAGTTCCTGAACTGCTCCTGTTGCGGGACACATTCTGCTCGGGCTCCCAAGGAGAGTGATGTGGTGAGGGACACAGTGGTTATGGCAGGATTGGGGGGGTCTCCTATGACCTTGTTGTCTTCTTCCTGGATCCTAGTTAGCTGCAAATGGGTGGTATTAGAACCTCAGGGTAATTCTGAGGCAGATCAGTCTTTGGAGAAGCAATGGATTCAGGCTTTAGCCTGGAGGAGTGTATCCATTGAGAAAGTCCTTGAAGTTTGCCAGCAGAGGGTGTGGTGAGGATGACCTGGTAGGGTCCTTCCCAGCGATGGGTAGGAAGTTGAGTGTTAAGGGCTAGGAAGATGGGCTGAGGGTGTCTTTAGCAGGACCCAGTTCCCTAGTCCTAGGGGGATGGGAGCTAGGGTGTCTTCTACTGGTTTAGGGAGAACTTTGTTGGTGTGTTCCCACAGGAGCTGCCTGGTTAAGGCAAGAGTGGGGAGGTAGTCTCCAAGCAGGGGTGGGAATTTGGAAAGTTAACAAGCAGAAAGGTCCTGCTGTACATTCAAAGGGACTAAGGAAGGTGGGTGCCCATGGAGTGGCTTGGATTCTGGTGAGTGCTTGGGGAAGAAAGGAAATCTAGTCCATCCGCAGTTTTAGAGATAGTTTAGCTAGTTGTGTTTTTAGGATGAAATTGGGCTTTTCTGCTTTACCCAAAGATTGGGATGGTATGGAATGAGAAGCTTTCATGGGGTGTTTAGTGTGGTAGCTACTTCTTGTGTGATTTGAGATATAAAGGCAGGACCATTATCAGATTGCATGGAGGTAGGGACCCCAAAGTGGGAAACAATGTGATCCAGTAGGATGTGGGTTACCTCAGCTGCCTTTTCTGAGGTGGTAGGAAAGAATTCTACCCACTCCAAGAAGGTGTCTACTAGAGTTAGGAGGTATTTGTGTTTTTTAATGAGGGGTATATGAGTAAAGTCAATTTGCCAGTGTTGTCCAAGAATCTGTCCCCTAGCTTGGTGGGTGGGGAATGAGGGTGGAGGTCTAATCCCTTCCTGGGGGAATTCCTGGTTGCAAATGTTGCACTGCTGGGTGACGCTCTACAGTGTGGAGGCCGGGTGAGGGCAGATGATCAAAGGGGTGAGAAATTTTAATAGTGGCCTAAATCCTACATGTAGGGCCTCATGGAACTGTTTAAGGATTTGTTCCTTCTGTTTGTTGGGGAGTATTAGCCATCCTCCAGATGTGAGCCAGTCCCCTTCCCATACCACCTTCTCTTGGGTTAGTGACTGTATTTCTTCAGTTGTGTATTGAGGAATAATAGAGAGAATGGATAAGAGCTGACACTCCGGGTTCTCTATGGCTGCAGATTTTTTGGCCTGTCAGTCAGCTTTTTCATTTCCTGGTGTGATGTTGGAAGATGTGCCTTGATGGCCTCAGCAGTGGATTGCTACTATTTGGGAGACCTCTTATGCCTTTTGTAAGAGTTTGGAGATCAGGTCAGCATTTGTGATGGGGGATACCTTGGTCATGAGAAATCTCTCCTTCTGCCCAAATTGCTGCATGGGAGTATAGGATGTGGTAGGCATAGCAGGAGTCAGTGTAAGTATTGATTCATTTGTTTTGTGCAAGTGCTGGGGCTTGGATTAATGCCTTAAGTTTAGCCCTTTGGGATGAGATTCCAGGAGGGAGAGGACTGGATTCTATGACCTGGGTGTGAGAAACTATTGTGTATCTGGCTTTTCTTTTCTCACTAGTGACAAAGGAGCTGGCATCAATGAACCAGGTGTCATCTGGGCTGGGAAGGGTGTTTCAGAGATGTGGGGCAAGGGAGAAAGGAGATTAAATACAATTTCAGAGCATGAGTGGGGATTGTGTTGAGGGTCAGGCAAGGGAAGGAGAGTTGCTGGGTTGATTGTGGTACACCTTGCAACTGTTATATGAGGAGCTTGTAGTAGAATAAGGAAAGTTTGCTGGAGTTGGGTGGGGTGGAGGAATTTTTCTGACTAATTGGATATTAGATCAGAAATAGCATGAGGCCTGGCTGGTGTGGCTTAGTGGATTGAGTGCTGGCCTGCAAATCAAAGGGTCTACAGTTCGATTCCCAGTCAGGACACAGACCTGGGCTGCAGGCCAAGTCCCCAGCAGGGGACACCTGAGAGGCGACCATACATTTTTTTTTCTTTCAATGAACTTTTTGTTGGACTTCTGCCCTGCCAAAGGATGCCCGACTCCTGTTTCCTTTAATGCCTCAAAACTTTGGAATCATTGACCTCAAACACCATTCTATCATCCACAATCTTGTGAGTCATGGTCTTTTGAATGGTTTGGAAAGAGGGGCTCTTGTCCAGGGCATGGACAAGATTGAAGTCCTCCCCTTCTTCCAGTAGGTTATGGTAGGTGCCAGTCTCAGCCTCCAGCTTGGCCTTGATGTTCAGCAGGGCCTCATACTCCTGAGCCTGGCACTGCCCCTCTGCCCGGGTCTGGGCCAGCTCTGACTCCAGATGCAGCAGGATCCCATTGAATTGTTCCATCTGCATGACATAGAGTGCCTCCCCTCCCCTTAGGCTGTTCTCCAAACTGCCCTCATTCCTCATTGAGCCCAGGTCGATCTCCATGACTGGACCCTATGTCTCAGCTCCATGAGTGTTGTCTCAGCAGCGCCTATCTCAGTGGTCTTTGAGGTGACCACTGTGGGGATCTCTTCAATCTGATGGGACCAGTACTTGTCTAGCTCCTCTCAGTTTTTCTGAGCCAGCTCGTCATACTGGGACCAGATGTCTGCCATGATTTTGCCAAGGTCCTGAGACTTGGGGGTATCCAATTCCACGGTCAACCCAGAATTGCCAATCTGGTTTTGTAGACCATTTACTTCCTCCTTGTGGTTCTTCATGAAGAGCAGCTCCTCTTTGAGAGCCTCAATCTCTGATTCCAGAGGCAGCTGAGTGATATTGGTGCCATCAGTGACCTTTCAGAGGGCACAGTCTGGCGCATGGCCAGCTCCATCTCATACTTGACACTGAAGTCATCAGCAGCAAGATGGGTGTTGTCACCCTGCAGAATGATATGGGCATTGTCCACAGAATTTGCACATTTGAGCCCTCAGGTCCTGGATGGTCTTGAAATAATGCCCCCAGTCTCTGATCTGGGGTTCCTTCTTCTCTAAGTGTTCCCATATTTTGATCTCAAGTCTCCTATTATCAGCCTCCAGGCTTCTCACCCTCTCCAGGTAGGAGGCCAGGTGCTCATTCAGGCATTGCATAGACTCCTTCTTGTTCTAGATGCCCCCTATGCCCACCGGACCCCTGGCCATCCCTGGAGCCAGGCCCCTGGATCCCCAGTTGCCCCACACACTGGTGAAGTAGGGTGCAGATATCCAGGAGCCCAAACCCTTGGTGCCTGCATAGACACTGGCTGTGCTGCTGACTGGCCAGACCCTGTAGCTGGGCAACTGCACAGAGCCCAGGCTCCAGTAGCTTGTCAAGAAGCTGGAGCATATGCTGAAGCTCATGTTGTTCAGGGAGAAAGGTGAGAAGCTGCGACTCAGGTTGAAGCTGCCGAGAGGCAACCATACCTTGATGTGTCTCTCTTCTCTTTCTCTCTCCCTTCCCCCCTCTCTAAAAATAAATAAATAAATAACTCTTCAAAAAAAGAGAAAGAAATAGCATGAGGAGAAAATACAGTTATTTGTTGAGAGTATGTCAGCTTTTGTGCCTTGAGGGCGAGGGCGACTGCTGTGGCTAATTCTCTGAGGCAAGTAGGCCAAGCTCAGGCTGTGGGATCTAGTAGTTTGGATAAATAGGCTATAATTTTTAGGTCTGGGCCTGACTTCTGTTCTGAGACCCACAGCAATGCCCTGTCTTTCATCTGAGTATAGAATGAAGGGTTTATTGAGGCCCAGGAGGGCCAGAGCAGGGGCTTTGGTGAAGGCCTCCTTTAGCTCCTGAAAACAGGGTCATTCAATGGGCTTACCAGGCAATAGCAGTTCCTATAAGGGCCCTTTATTGTTTCCTATAATGGCATGGCTAGAATACTGAAGCTTGGAATCCAATTCCCAAAGTACCCAGCCAGACCCAGAAATAAGAGGAGACCTTGTTTAGTAGTAGGGATGGGCATTGAGGCTATTAGTGTTCAGCTACCTGGTGCCATTCCCTTCTCAGTGGGTGTTAAGGTGAAATCTAGGTAGGTGACTGATGTTTGTCATATTTGAGCCTTTTGGGATAAGACTCGATATCCTAGTTGTCCTAAATAATTTAGAAGTTTGGCAGTGCTTTGTTGGGAGTCTGGAAAGGATGGGCTATATAGTAGGAGGTCATCTATATATTGAAGGAGAGTAGATGGGGAGAGATCAGTGTTGCACAGGTCACAGGCCAGTGCCTGTCCAAACAGGTGGGGGCTGTTACAGAACCCTTGGGGAAGAATAGTCCAGGTTAACTGTTGGGAATGATGTGTGTCTGAGTCTGTCCAGGTGAAGGCAAATAGGTCTTGGGAGTCAGGGTGTAAGGGGATGGTAAAGAAGCTGTCCATAAGATCTAAGGCAGAGTAGTTGGTGGGTGTTATAGTGGGTGTTATGAGGGAGAGTATAGTGTAGAGAGTTAGGACTATTGGATGTATAGGAATTACAACCTAGTTAATGATTTGTGGGTTTTGGACTAAGCGATAAGTTGCATTAGGTTTTTGTTGTTTTTTTTTACCAGTAAAACTGGGGCATTATATGGGGAATTAGTCAGTCATAGAAGTCCTACCTGCAGGAGATGAGTAATTGCAGGTTTAATTCCTTGCAATGTTTCAAGGGGTATTGGGTATTTGGACTTGGCCGGTGTTGGGTCAGATCCCTGACAGTATAGTGACTGGTTCATGGTGGCTGGCAATAACTGAGGTTTCTGTGTTCCATACCTCTGGATTAACAGAGTGGGGGGGGGGGAGGAGGAGGAGTGGGCTAGGGGTTCATTGTTGGAGAGAGAAGGAAAATACCCTGTGAGTTTTGAGGAGAAGGAATGAGTGGTTGGACCTTAAGCTTGGCAAGAATGTCTCTTCCAACAATTGGTGTAGGGCAGCAAGAGAGAACAAGGAATGAGTGAGGAAATAAGTGGTCCTCTGCTGAACAGGGTAGGAGAGGGGTAGCTAATGGTTGTGAGACTATGCCATGGACTCCTGCTATTGAGACTGAGGAATTGACTGTTGGCCCAGAGTAGTCAGGGAGAGCGGGGTAAGTGGCCCCATGTCAATGAGAAAAGAGATTGGCTTATTTGTTACTGATAGAGTTACCCCAATCTCTGTCCTGTTGATTATTGTGAGGCCATTCGTGGTTCCAGGACACTGTCAGTCTTCTGCCACTAACACCAGAAGGTCATGGAGTTGAAAACCAGGGATCTGATTTGAGTAGGTAATTAATACTCCCTTGCCTTGAGAGGTGCGGGGACAGTCGGACTTCCAATGGCCCTCTAGTTTGTACAGAGGGCATGGCCTCAGGGATCTCAGGAGTTTGAACATTGTTTGGCCCAATGCCCAGGTTTCCCACACTTGAAACAGGTCTCCAGAAGGGTTTTTCCCTTTTGTCTGGGGAAATCTTGGGTCTCTTTTAATGTTGAGGCAAGTAGCTGGTAGGCCTGGTAGCAGGACTTGGCCTTAGCTTCCTCCCTTTGTCTCTCCCGCTGGGCCTTTACCTCATCTCTGTTGTTGAAAACCCTAATGCCTACATTGATTATCTTATTTTGGCTTGTTTGAGGCCCTGCCTCTAATTTTTGGAGCTTTTGGCATATGTCTGAAGCCGATTGGGAGACAAAATGCATATGGAGGAATAGGGTGCCCTCCCTGGCATCTGGGTTCAGATTAATAAAACATTGGAGGGCTTCCCGCAGTCTAGCAAGAAAGGTGGTGGGATTATCATCCGCCTCCTGGGAGATCTCTTTTAGTGTATCGCAGTTGACTGCCTTGTGTGTGGCAGCCTGCAGTCCTGCCATGAGGCAAGTTAACATGTGGTTATGGGACTGCCAACTCAGTTTCCCATCTCAGTAGTCCCCGTTAGAGATTTCATGGGGAACAGCAGTAGCTCCTACAAGGCCATTGGTGGGGTCTTGCCAGTTTAGGGTGTCAGCGTGAGCCTGGGCCACCAGCCAAACACATTCCTGTTCCTTCTCCTCTGGGGAAAGAAAAGTGGGGAGTACGACATAAAGGTCTTGCCAAGTGAGATCTCAGGAGATAGTCAGATACTGAAATTCTTTGAGAAAATGAGTGGGATCAGAGGAAAAGTATCCTAGGCATTGTTCAATTTGGGACAGATTGGAGAGGGAGAAGGAGACATAGACTTGGATGGGCCCTTCTGGTCCTGCCACCTCCCGGAGGGGTAAGGCAGGCTGAGGCCTGCAGGACCTGGTCTGTGAGGGGAGGGAGGTGAGGGATCTGAGGTGGAATCAGGAGAGGTAGGTGATTCATAGTCTGCAGTCCCAGCCCTGGCTAGGCCAGAGGGAGAAGGAGGGGATGCATAGAGAGGGGGAAGAGAGTCTTCAGAGAGACTGAAAGATGTTTCTGCCAGGACACTGGGTATAGGCAGGTTCTGCTAGGGAAGGCAGGAGCAAAGGAAAAGGATTTGGTAGGTAGAACAGGTCTGACATGGAGAGGTGTGCCTGAGCAGCTCAAAGAAAGCCTGGACATATGGGACCACACTCCACATGCTGAGATGTCAACAGAAATTGTCTTGGTCTGTGAGGATTCGAGGGTCAAGTGTCCCATTTTCTGACCAGACAGACCCATTATCCAGGTTATAATGAGGCCAGACAATGTTACAGAAGAAAATAAGTCTCTTGGGTTTTAAGTCCATTTCTAGGCCCAGGTCTTTTAGACTTCTGAGCAGACTCCCCAAGGGGGTGTTGCAGGGAGGCAGCAGTTGCTCCACCCCCCACCTTATGAGGAATAAGATTGAAGGGGACAGGGAAAAGAGCAAGCCCAGTCTCCCTACCCTAGGACAAATGGGGAGGTGTCCCCCCCTCAAGTGTCTTAGGGTCTTCACAGGAAAAGAGAGGAGAGGAGGGAGGTGTCCCACCATCCTTCTCACTTCTGAGAGTCCAGGACCCGTCAGGCAGCAACTCTCACCAAGCACTGGGATTTTCGAGACATTTTCCAGGACAACAGTAGAACAGAGAAGGAGAGTGCCAAGATGAGGCAAAGGGATATACCCCTTATTCTAGTTTATTTTGCTGGTGTGGATGTGAAGTTCAGGCAAGTGGGCTTCCCTGATCACTGTCCTCCTAGGTTTCAGCACCAAAATGTTAGAAATGCATGAGAGATAGAGATGGGAGAAGCCAGATGATCTGATCCAAGTGACCTTATGTGATGCTATGCTTATAGGTAGGCTGAGTCTGGATAGACTACACCTCTGGAGAGAGGCAAGAATGGGGTTTTTAAAAGAAAAAGCATGGGGTTGCAGCAGGGTTGTGGGGGACGGCATGGGGAAGAAGGGAGGAGTTAGTCTTTTGTTCTTCTGGGCTGTTCCTCAGGGTTTCAGGATGTGAGTCAGGACAGTGGGCTAGGTAAAGGACTGGGCTCTTCCCAGGTACAGGAAGGTCAGTCTGACCAGGGCCATTGTACCTGGTATCAGATGTCTGTTGTACGAGGTGGGAGTTTAAGCTTCAGACTACCAAGTGAGTTGGGATAACTGAGTCATGAGCTGTCCAGCAGATCAGAAACCTGTCCTGAGTCATGATCAGACTGATGGGTCAGGAAACTGGCCTGACACTTTTAGACAGCCCATGGACTCCATCTAGCCTGCAAAGGCATTTAGTCTGACTGTTTTTATAAAAAGTTATAGCAGGCAAAAAAATGGCCACCCAAAGATGTCCACAACCTAATCCCCAGAATCTGAATGTAATACCTTACAAGGCAAAGAGGATTTTGTAGATGTTATTAATTTTTTTTAAATAGCAAGAATATTCTGGATTATTTGGGTGGGCCCAATGCAATCATAATGATCCTTAGAAAATGGGAGAGAACGTGGAAAAGTCAAACCAGAGGTTTCAACTTTTGAACCAGGCATTATGAGAAAGACTTGACTGGCAGTTGCTGGCTCTGAAGGTAGAGGAAGGAAGCCACGAACCAAGGAATGCAGGTGCCTTCTAGAAGCTGAAAACAAATTCTTTCCTAAAGCCCCCAGAAAGAACAAAACACTGCCAACACCTTGATTGTAGCCCTGTGAGGCCCATTTCAGACTTCTGACCTTCAGCAGTATAAGCTAATAAATTTGTGTTTTTTTAAGACGCTAAATTTGTAGTAATTCTACAAATTTCTACAGCAACAAAATTCTACAGCAACAACAGGAGACTAATATGGGAGGTAGATCTGAATGCCTAGTCAGAGCATGGCACTTCCCACGTCAGACCTACTACTTGTGATTGTTCACCATTAGGCATGCTTTGTTCATTTCTACTACATTTGTGACCTCTGATTAAGCCATAGTCATCATTCAAGTTACTAATTGGATACCATGAACATAGGGCTGAGTATCAGAGGAAGATTGTGGCCCTTAACTCTCCCAAGAACCAGTGATAAGACTGTGGGCCTGCTGGTTGACCTCATTTGATCTCCCTTTCCTTGTTTGTAAAATCAATGGGTAATATTAGACTGACTTCAAGGACTCCTACTCGAGAGAATAATGGTTAAATGGCTGATCAGTAATGGTTTCCTACCCTATTACTATTATATAATTTGGGTTTCCATGCTTCAGTGGCTATTGCTGCCCTGCTTATTGGGATAAGAGTAGTTCCCAGCATCCTCTCTCACTATACTGGCTTACAGCAGTCAACAAACATTGAAATGCCTGCCTCAGGCAAGACATGCATCACCTGGGAAAAATTAGGACTTAGACCTTGGTCCCTGAACTTGCTCCAAAGAAGCAGTGATACAAAAAACCTATGTGATTAGATCTAGATTCTCAGCAGCACAGACACATAATGTCAATATATGTTAAAGGCGACTGATAAGTGACCAAAGTATCATTCTAACAAATTCTGTTTGTACTTCTATAAACAAGGAATGGAAATTCTTTTTATTTTTTAATTCTTTTAAATTTTCTTATCTTTATTGTATTTTTTTCCATTACCACTTAGTCCCCTTATACACTGCTCTCTGCAGCCATCACCACGACACTGTTGTCCATGCCCATGAGTCCTTTTTCCTTTTTGATCTATCCCTCCAGCCCTAATCTTACCTTCCCCTGCTAGCTGTCAGCTTGCTCTCTATCTATAAGTCTGTCCCCATTTTCCTTGTTAGTTCAGTTTGTTCATTAGATTCCACATATGAGTGAAATCATGGTATTTGTCTTTTTCTGATTGGTTTCTTTCACTAGCATGATCTCCAGGTCCATCTATCCTGTCAAAAAGGGTAAAATTTTCTTCTTTTTTAATAGCCAAGTAGTATTCCATTGTGTAAATGCCCCATAGTTGTTTTATCCACTCATCTACTGATGGACACTTGGGTTGCTCCCATATCTTATAGAATGTGAATAAAGCTGCAATGAACATAGGGGTGTTTATGTTCTTTCAAATTAGTATTTTGTGTTTCTTAAGATATATTCCCAGAAGTGGGATTGCTGAGTCAAAAGGCAGATCCATTTTTAATTTTTTTGAGGCATCTCCAGCCTGCTTTCCGTAGTGACTGCACCAATCTGCATTCCCACCAACAGTGCAAAAGAGTTCCTCTTTCTCCACATCCTTGCCAGCACTTGCTGTTTGTTGATTTATTGATATTATTTATTCTGACAGGAGATGGTATCTCATTGTAGTTTGAATTTGCATTTCTCTGATGATTAGTGAGGTGAGTAACTTTTCATATGTGTATTGGTCATTGGTGTGTCCTCCTTTCAGACACTGAAAAGCATCTATTCAAGTCTTTTGCCCATTTTTTAATTGGGCTGTTTTTTTTTCATTGTTGAGTTTTATAAGTATTTAATAAATTTGGACATTAACCCTTTATCTGAAGTATTGGCAAATATGTTCTCCCATTTGGTGGATTGTCTTTTGTTTTGTTGACGATTTCCTTTGCTGTGTAAAAAGTTTTAGTTTGATGTAGTTTATTTTTTCTTTTGTTTCCACTGCCTGGGGAGATACATCCGATACAATATTGTTTACAGCAATGTCTAAGATTTTGCTGCCTATGTTTTATTCTAGGAGTTTTATGGTTTCAGATCTAACATTTAAGTATTTTATTCATTTTGAATTTATTCTTGTGTGTGGTATAAGAAGGTCATCTAGTTTCATTTTTCTGCATGTATCTAATTTTCTCAAAACTATTTATTAAATAAACTATCTTTAGCCCATTGTGTGAGCTTCCTTCCTCTGTCAAATATTGATTATAAAGGTATGGGTTTATTTCTGGGCTCTCTATTCTGTTCCATTGATCTATGTGTCTGTTTTTATGCCAGTATCATGCTGTTTTGATTACTATGGCCTTATAGTATAGTTTTATATTAGGTAGTATGATTCCTCTGGTTTTGTTCTTTCTCAGGATTGCTGTTGCTATGTGGGGACTTTTGTGGTTCTATATAAAGTTTTGAAATATTTGTTCTAGTTCTGTGAAATATGTTTTTGGAATCTTGATAGGAATTGTATTGCATCTATAGATTACTTTGTGTAGTATGGGCATTTTAATGATGTTAATTCTTCCTATCCACAAACACACTATGTGCTTCTACTCATTTGCATCCTCTTCAATTTCTTTCTTCAGTGTCTTATAATTTTCTGAGTACAGGTCTCTTCCCTCCTTGGTTAGGTTTATTCCTAGGTATTTTATTCTTTTTGAAGCAATTGTGAATGGGATTATTTTCTTAATTTCCCTTTCTGTTTGTTCATTATTGACATATAAAATGCATCTGATTTCTGAATATTAATTTGTGTCCTGCTAGTTTGCTGAATTCATCAATTCTGGTAGTTTCTTCATGGAATATTTTGGGTTCTCTATGTACAGTATCATGTCATTTGGAAATAAAGACAGTTTTACTACTTTTTTTCCAATTTGGATGCCTTTTATTTCTTCTTGTTTGATTGCTGTAGCTAGACCATCCAGTACTATGTTGAATAAGAGAGGTGAAAGCAGACAATCCCTGTCTTGATCCCAATCTTCAGGGGAACTCTTGTAGTTTTTGCCTGTTGAGTATGATGCTGGCAGTGGGTTTGTCATATATGGCCTTTATAATGTTGAGGTGTGTTCCCTCTAATCCCACTTTGATGAGAGTTTTTATTGTAAATGTCAAGATGGGTGGGATACGACAAAACAGCAGCTGGACTACAATCAAAATGGTGGCTGGACTACAATAAAAATGGTGGCTGAACTATAACCTGGAAGAGATGGTTGACATCAAACCAGGGCCTGAGGGGAACCACCAATATGTTGCTGCTTTGTTCACAAGGGTCCCACAGAGAGCCAACCCAAAATAAAACCCCACCATTTTCCTGTCTCAGCGCGGCTTTTTTTGGCCCCCTGTTGTGTGGATAGGGTGAAGCGGGGGATGTCGCCTGGGCACGCAAACCCCAAATAAAGCTCTATACTGCCTAATTTTATGGCTGATTATCATTTATTTCCTCAGAGGAGCCTAAGAAAACCTTTCAATAAATGGATGCTGGATTTTAGCAAAGTTTTTTCTGTATCTATTGTTATGATCATGTGATTTTCATCTTTCATTTTTTTTATGTGGTGAATCACATTTATTGATTTGTGAATGTTGTACCAACCTTGCATTCCTGGAATAAACCCCACTTGATCAAGGTGTATGATCTTTTTGATACATTGCTGTATTTCATTTGCTAATATTTTGTTTGAGGATTTTAGCATCTATGTTCATCAAGGATATTGGCCTATAATTTTCTTTCTTTGTAGTGTCTTTATCTGGTTTTTGAATTAGGCTAATGCTGGCCTCATAAAATGAATTTGGAAGCCTTCCCTCCTCTTGAATTTTATGAAAGAGTTTGAGGAGAGGTGTTAGTTCCCAGAACATTTGGTAAAATTTACCTGTGAAGCCATCGGTCCAGGGGTTTTGTTTCTTGGGATTTTTTTTATTAATGTTTCAATATCACTAGGTGTAATCTGTCTATTCAAATTCCCTGATTCTTTCTGATTTAGCTGTGAAAGATTGTGTGTCTAGGAATTTATCCTTTTTGTCCAGGTTGTCCAGTCTGTTGGCATATAGTTCTTCATAATATTTTATTATAATCCTCTGTATTTCTTTGTTGCCAGTTTTTATTTCTCCTTTTTCACTTCTGATTTTATTTAATTTTAATTTTATTTATATTCAACTTGATGTTATCTAAAATGTTTCTTAAGCTCTCATTTTTTAAAAGATTTTATTTATTTATTTTTAGAGAGGGAAGGGAAGGAGATGTGTGAGAGAGAGAGAGAGAGAGAGAGAGAGAGAGAGAGAGGGAGAGGGAGAGGGAGAGGGAGAGGGAGAGAGGGAGAGGGAGAGAGAGAGACATCAATGTGCGGTTGCTGGGGGTTATGGCCTGCAACCCAGGCATGTACCCTGGCTGGGAATCGAACCTGAGACACTTTGGTTCCCAGCCCATGCTCAATCCACTGAGCTATGCCAGCCAGGGCTAGCTCTCATTTTTTAATCTTTTTTTCTTCTTGCTGCTCTCCCTGCATGTTTTTTTCCTACCTTGTCTCCCAAATCACTGATTCTATCCTCTGCTTCATCTAACCTACTGTTTATTCTTTCTAGTGTATTATTTACTTTATATTTTTTCAGTGTATTATTTATTTTAGATATTGCATTCTTTGCTTCTGACAGGTCCTTTTTATGGTTTCTATGTCTGTTTTTCATGCTGTGTATATCCTTATGATAATTACTCTAAACTCTCTGATAAATTGCATGCCTCCATTTCATCTAGTTCTTCTTCTGGAGAATTCTCTTATTCTTTCATTTGGGATCTGTTTCTTTGTCTTCCCATTTTTTGTGCTTTCTTTTGTGCTTCTTTGTGTTTTCTGCCTTAGGTGTTAAACTAATCAGTCTTTAAAGTGCTCTGCTGTTAAACTAATCAAACTATAATCAGCAGCTCAGCTTCAGCTCCTCAGGGCGGGGGCAGAGTAACTTCTCTGGGTGGGCTCTTGGCTCCCCTCAGGCTGATGCCACTTGGAGAGGAGTGCTTTGCCTGAGAAAGATGGCTTCTGAAGAATGAGGAATGATTTCAGCACAGGGATCCTGGCAGCTGTTCCTTCAGGTCTCTCCCTAGAGCCACCAACTTTAGACTCTCCTCAAGCATATCTAGTCCACTCTGCCCTCCCTCTGCTGGAGCATAGAGAGAGCAGTTGCAAATGAAATTTTGTGCATTAACCCTTTAAGAGTCTTTCTTGTCTCCAGCCATCTCTCCCTGGCAGACAGAAACCCTGCTGCTTTTCACAGCTACGTTATCTGGGTTCGTTTCTGGCTCTGGTGCTGGAGCCCAGCTTGGGTTTTAGGCCCCACACCTCTCAGGGGAACCCCCAGTGCTGAAATACCCCTCAAGAACTTCAGCTACTGCTTGTGGGAGCCCAGCCAGCCCTCTCGTGCCTCCCATGAACTCCCTACCAGTGTCATTGTGGTAAAGTGGCTTCTTCTGTCTGTCTTTGATCATAAAGTTTTTCTCTAGCTGATGTTCTTTGGTTATTCAGGAAGATTTCTCTACAATTTAGTTGTAATTCCAGATTGGTCCTGGGAGGAGTTTAGAGTAGCTACCCAATCATTCCTGCACCATCTTGGATCTGCTGGAAATTTTTTTATTGTCTGCCCCTCTTCTTTTCAATCTCCTCTATTCTCTGCCACATCCCAAGTTGTGGATATTAATCCTTTCAGTATCATTTATGCTTTTCCTTTATCCTAGTAGAAAAGAAATAGCAGTATGTATTTAAAAATGAGCAATGTTTTAAACTTTTTCTCCATTAGACTTAGAACAGGAAAGAATTTAAGAGAGAAAAGAAGATAACTCAATAGATGGTGGAAAAGGTAGGTAAGAATGTTCGCAAACTCAGTTCAAGGCATCAACTTGACATTTTCCCACACTGAGGGAAATTTTATTTTAGGGAGAGTTAAGTGGGTTGGTCAACTCTGCTGGGGGTGAGGCTTGATTGTCTTCCTAAATAATAGTCTTGCCTGATAAAGAAGTTTTTTAAGTGGCCTTGATTTTTCAATTTGTAAAGTTGTATCTTATAAAAAAAAGAAAAAAATATCCCTTTACTATCACAAAAAATTTCCCAGGCAGTAAAGTTATTTAGGTTCTACCTTAATAAACATCATCCCTTCAGGATGTGGCTCTTCAGCCAACATCAGAGTCATCAGATCTCCTGCTCAGGGGAGATTGTGAAGAAATGTGAATTGCAAGTTCCTAGAGATATAACTCACAACTTCAAAAGAAAGGACAATCTAATCTTATCTTGTGACCCTACGTATTTAAATATTGAGAAAGGAGTCTCCAGAGAGAAAATATGAAGGAAAAAACAGGAGTTAGAGTTCCTTCTCTTACCTCCATTCTGGGATACTACAAAGTGTCAAACTATCTGGAGTGGGAGTGTCCAGATAGCCACTGAAACATCCACTGTCCAGGTCCACATGGGACCATGTTCTGGTGAGTCTCTGCTGCTTGTATTCCATACTTCAGAAACAAAATGTTTTGACCAGGCTGCCCATGGCCTATCAGCCTAGATGCACCAAGCTCCACTTCTCTGGGGTCCTGCTTTCTCCCCAAATATTCCCCACAACCTCATATCTGCTGTGCCTAAAACCACAGTTCTCTCTCCTCTCCCTTGTAACTCTGGAGGATGGAATTTTTCCAGTGTGACAGTGAAGCTCCAAATTACCTTGGTTCCTTCAAGATATTCTGTCTTTGTCAGTAAATCCTGTTCTCCCTCTTAACTCTTTCAAGACATGTAGGAATAAGACTTTTGGAAAACAAAACCTAGAACGAATTATAGATCACTTCTGCTTTCCAGCCCACCTTATTCCTCTTGGTGCAAGGGGCATGGAATAGAATGTCAGCTTGAATGAATATAGAAGAAACTATATGGAGGAAAGAAATTAATACGTCAAAATATTACCTAGTCACATTAGGTACTCTTTAATGGTACTCCAGAAAAGGTTGCTTCTCTTGCCTTTTGAAAGGGGAGTGTGCTGTGGACACACCTCAGTACTTCTCATCCCTATCCCAGCACCAAGAATACAAAATAAAATCTCAAAAAATGTTTGTTTCTTCTTATCTTCTCTGGGGAATTCAACCCAAATGTTAGTTTTTTGCTCAAAGAGCTAAATTCCTTCTTTCAGAGCTCCTCCTCATCTCCATTGGTCAAGCTCAAAAATTCTACACACTGTGTCAAAAATTCACTTTCATTGCTCTGAAATACAAATATCTGCTCATCATGTTTAATTTTTCTATTTTAATGTTTTTAATTAACCCAATATATTAAAGTCATTTTAGCATGCAATCAGTATAAAATTTTAATCAAATATTTTACATTTTTTCTCTTTTGGTAATACATCTTTGTAATCTGGTGTGTATTCTAATGTGTGGCACATATCAATCTGGAGTGGACACATGTAGTTAGGGACTACTTCAAATATTTTTTTAAGCACTGACCACCTGAGAAATTGATATTGTGTCACCTGGCTTAAACTAATGCAAAAAGTATAGTGCTTTGACCAGAATGGCTCAGAAACAGAATTAGTTACTTGGCACAGTCACCTCAGAGAGGTTCCTGTTACAGGAATAGTAGGATTAAGGAGGAACCCAATAACTAAAAATAAGAAATTCAAACTGGGTTGTCTTTGTTCCTATTTTATGTAGAGATTTCAGAATATCATTGTTCAGTCAGAGACAAGGTTAGAATTCTAAAGTACTCTGCACAGAAAGATTTTCAAAGGGACTGTTTCAAAATTGCACTAGTCAGTCAATTGTTTGGAATTTAAAATTTCTTTCTTTCATAAAAACATTATAAACTATAGGTGCTTTTCAGGCAAGCCCAGAGATATGACTAAAACAAAATGAAAAAATCATCAAAATATTTTTTCTCTTAATGCCATTTTATTAAAGAAGCCAAGAAAGTACCAGCTTCAAATCAGGTTTGTTCAGTTTCATGTGAGAGCTGAAATAACATATTAAATTTTTCAAAGGTTTCATTTATTTATTTTTATTGATTGTAGTAGTGGCGTTTTGCATGGTATGTGGTGGTGGTATGGTTCTATAGCAGGATATTGTCTAGCTGGAGTGGAGATGTTGTGGTGTCTTGCTTATTTTTTAAAGTATGTTTATTGATTTTAGAGAGAAAGGAAGGAAAAGATATATATAAAGAGAGAGACAGGGAGAGAGAAACATCAATTGGTTGCCTCCCATATGTGTCCTGACTGGGAATCAAATCCCAAACCTTTTGGTGTATGGAACGATGCTCCAACCAACTGAGCCACACCAGCCAGGGCAGTGTCTCACTTACTGACCATCTGGATTTGTTGTGTTTGTTTAACAATTACCAATCACCCAATTTATTAAGAGCCTTCTTGGTGCATGAGAAGGAGCAAAGGGAATGGTGACACCCAGTGTGGTGCTGGTTTCATCTGGAAGAAGACAGGTATAATCTCCTAGTTGGAGAATACTTTGCATTGATCTGGAATGCATAAAAGATACATCAGTCTGCAACATACCTATTTTTGCTTCTAGTGATTTACACTTAGCCAAGCTATCAACTGCATCTAGGACAGAATCAATTCTCCCCAGTAGCTGATCTCTAATTTATCTTGTGTCAGTATATCACTGATCTCTTCACTTGACTCACTTCTAGGTGTCTTTTCCTTTTTACTCTTGTCATTTGTTGAGTCAGGTCATCTGTTGACACTGCTTCCATCCTTGTTTCTGTTTCTGTGACAGGTAGGGATAGAGCTTGGGTCAACATTTTTTGTGATATATTGTCAGGAATGGTAGTGGATCTCTGTATGCTAAATCTTTTGGTGGACCTGCTTGATGAGAGTCCACTAACCTGAATACTGTGATTGATAATGGCCTTCCTGGGTTAAAAACCATCTTGGTTAAAACTTGCTGGATCAGCTTTTTAATCATCCTTGATCATTAAAAAGTAGGAGACTAATTCCTGATTCATTTGCATGATCCAAGCATAGCATTACTGATGTCTTGAGTAATATCACATGATCTCAGGATTTCCCACTGTTCATCAATAAATGACTGTCCCATTTTTTTAAGCTTCCAGGAAAATGCAACCCACAGCTTTGTCTCAGATATTCCACCTGGGATAGGATGGCCTCGTTGGCAATCCTTCATAGTAGTATTCATCTAATACTACTCAGATGCATGTTATAAGGCATTTATCTCAGATGCATGTTATAACGCAGCTGATGAAAGTTTTAGGAAAGCAGACAGGGCCACCTTGGCAGCTTCTAGGTGATGTGTAGCCTTGGTATATGGAAACTATTTGGGTCCAACTTCTTGATCCAAGTGTCTCCATGCTTTGAAAAATTTTGGTATTTCATCTATAACTCCAGTTTTTAGGATAAGAGCTGAGTCAAATTCTTTGAGAAATGTATTGATAGCCACAAGTGAAGTCTTCTTTGGCTATCATATGAATCCAGATCATTAACAGTGGGGGTATGCCACCAAACTTTGTAGACAAAATATTAATTAGCATACTATGGGACCAGTTGTAAGTGGCTATGTCACAGGTGTGCACAGGTAACCAGGTTCTTAGTGATCAAGGACAAAGAATTGAACCGAGCACACAAAGTTTATAGCATAAAGAAAGAGGGGAGGTTTATTAAGTGATAGTACACGCCACAGGACACGGGAGTGGGCCAGCTCTGAGCAGAGGAAAAAAGGACACGTGGGCTGGGGGATTCTATTCTTATAAGGGCAGAAGCCCCCCTACTAGTCTTTGGTGGGCTTTTCCTGTGCAGG
Source organism: Phyllostomus hastatus (assembly GCF_019186645.2). Taxonomy (NCBI): domain Eukaryota; kingdom Metazoa; phylum Chordata; class Mammalia; order Chiroptera; family Phyllostomidae; genus Phyllostomus; species Phyllostomus hastatus. Next base: position 48,600,890 of record NW_025334041.1, read on the forward strand.
TACAAGGAGTTGGATTTCAAAGCTACTGCGCATGTGTGGTTTCCCATGACTTTCTTGATTGGCTACTGGAGAAGGGAGTCCCACAATGTTATTTCATTATAATGATATTATAATGAATCAGGGTAGCACACAGGCGCATTCTATGATTCAGAGTTATCCCAGAAAACAGGAACAACCCGTGTTAGGGGGTCTTTGTCATGTATAGATGTTTTCTACCTCAGCCCTGCGGGTCCTCTGGAGCTTCCTTCCTGACTATCTCCTGCCTCAGCTATACTTGCTACATATGATAATGTACCTAATGGTAAGTCATTTACATACATGATGTTCAAGCCACCTGTAGCCTTGAACGTATTAACCAGTTTTCCATGAGTCTTACGTGTGAATTGTCTCTAGAGTCTTGATACAAAGCCACAAGTATATATGGTAGAGCCCAAGCTGATGAGGTGTATTGTCAGGTATTACTGAAATTCTATTTGAACTAGATCCACAGCCTGTGGACAACCAGGATACAACTGAACCATCCTGCTTCTTGAAATGCTTTTGGTTCTAAAAAAAACTGGCAAAATGCTGGAACCACACTGCATAATATAGTTGTACCTACAGTAAGAGAACAGTGATTCCAACAAACATCACTGTTACATAGGATGAGGAGAGCAGGAACATGCCCCTCAGTGATGAGTGGTACATGTTCAAATTGTAATAGGGAGACTTTTCACAAGAGCTTCTGGCCAAGAGTCCTGATTCATCACTGTATATCAAGCATGTTAGGTATTCATGTAAGAGGGTTAGATCTTTTAAAGGTGTTTGATGTTTAGGGAATTTTTTTATGATGTCCATTTTTACTTCCTTATTATTCTTAATACTACTACAGCATTGCCAATAATCTTAGGGGATATCAGCCACAATCATATCCAATGAAGATAAGGCTAAAATACAATAAAAAGAGTGAGAAGATGAGAGGCACTGCACTGAGGTTACTTGGTAAAAAATTAAAGGGAAATGGGAAGGAAAAAAGAAGTAAAAATGAAGGGTGTGCTTGTGATGAAAAGGTCACTTGAGATGTAGTTAATGGAGCTGAGAAATGAGGAAGATGTGCAGTGTCACTCCAAGAAGGAGACAGGATAAAAATGTGCAGAAGCAAAATCCAAAGCCCTTTAGTGTAAAAAATCCAGAAAGTTAAATGAAAGAAGCAGGCTGGTTATGGGGGGAAAAAAAGGAAATAGTGGGGACTATTGCAAACTGGAAAGTTGCAGGAAATTCTAATTTAATTTTTTGTGAAAAATCAATGTGAGTCAAAACAAATACATCTGCAAGCTGAGTTTTGTCTGCTGGCCACCTTTCTGCATCTTTAGCAGAGAGATTACAACTAAGGGATCTGGAGGCAAACTGCCTGGGTTCATATCCCTGCTTCATCACTCAGAGGTTCTGTGACCTCGGTTTCTTTTTTCCTATCTCATAGGATTGTTGTGCAGATTAAGTAAGATGTCATAGGCAAGGTGGTTTGCACAGGCACTAACAAGCCTCAAATAAGTGCTTAATAAGTATCTGCTAGAACATAACCCTCTGGTCAGTCTGTTTGTTGCTGTATCCCCAGAGCTTACCATAGTGTCTGACACATACTATAGAGTACCTGGATGAACAAAAACAAGAGAAGTAACTATAGTGAAGAAATGCAGAGTCATAAAGTTCTCTACACTGACTATGAGGCAGATTACAATGATTGTTAGGCTATATTTTAAGGAGTATAGAATATGATGATTTCATGAACTCAAAAATATTTAGAACTAGAATGTAATGAGTCTTGCTTCTGGTCTGTGATGGTTAATTTTACATGTCAACTTGATAAAGCCATGGGATGCCTAGATATCTGATTGAAAATTATTTCTTGGTGTGTCTGTAGAGGGTATTTCTGGAGAGATTAGCATTTGAATCAGTGGACTCAGTAAAGCAGACTGCCCTCCTCCATATGAGTAGGCATCATTCAATCTGCTGAGGGCCTAAAGAGGACAAAAAGGCAGAGAAAAGTTGAATTCACTCCCTTCTTGACTAAATGAGCTGAGACCATTTTTTTCTACCTTCAGAGCTCCTGGTCACCACCAATTTTCCTGAGTCTCCAGCTTGCAGGGGGCAGATCATGGGACTTCTCAGCAACCATAATCACATAAATCAATACCTTATAATACACCTCTTTCTAAATTTTCATTATCTATCATCTATCTATCTATCATCTATCATCATCTATTCTATTGTTTCTGTTTCTCTAGAGAACCCAGACTAATCTATGGTCTAACCCCTACATTTTACAAATAAGGAAATCATGACCCAAAGAGACTAAGCCAGGTGTACAAACTAGGTAGCCAATAATGAGGAAGTAACTGTTTTTTTTCTGTTAGGTTTATATGATTCAAAATGCTACGGCAAGAACTTAGTATCTGAACAACGTGGAGCAACACATGCCAGATTTATCACTCACTCAAAACAGTTTAAAAAGTTGACAAAAAATAACCAATATTATGAAGTGTTACAAATAATACAAATTTCTATCTCAAATAAAATACTTTGTGATTTTTTTTAAAAGCTGACAAAATATATGAAACAATAGTTTCTAAGACTTGGATATCAGACAACCAAGGACAGTGACCTAAGGAGATGGGAGAAAATAAGGTTAGCCCGACGATTGCCCTTGCTTACTTCCTTGACTTTCAGGCCATGGCACAGGGAGAGGGAGCCCAGGCAGAGCCCAACAGATTCCCTGTGTTGAGAAGACAGAGTTGAGTCTGGGGAGTTAAAGGCAACTTGAGTTTGCAAGACAGAGTACTGGAGAGAAGAATGCTGCAAGAGAGAGAACTCTGGAGGTTTGAAAAGGATTCTCCTTGAATATTCAGTAGACTACTCACATTTGTGAGAGGAAACTTCTGAAGAATGGGGAAGGAAATGCCTGAAAGGATTAGAGGAATGTGCACAAAGCCTGAAATAGTGCCAATTCATATAAGTCAAACTGGAACATCTCAAAACTCATAGAACATTGGTAGAATATTCAAAAAGTCTGGCCACAGTAATGGGAAATAATTGGCTCTAGACAAAAAGGTGATTTGGTCCTTCCTAAACAAGCTGAAGAGCCATGGGTAGCCCTTGAAAGTGTTGTGCTAAATAAAATAAGACAGAGAAAGACAGATAGTACATGGTATATTTTTTCTTCAGATTCCACATAGAATAGAAAAGTTGTTGCCAGGCCCTGAGGGTGAAGTGTGGAAAAAGGATGCAAACTTTCAGCTGTGAGATGAATAAGATCCTATTTGGTTAGGTTAATAAAACTATATTTTATAATTAAAACTTGCTAAGAGAGTAGAACTTATTCTCACACATACAAATATATATGAGGTGGTGGATATATTAATTAACTAGAATGTAGGAATTCTTTTACAGTATATTTGTATATCAAATCACCATGATGCACACTTAAAATATCTTACAATTTGATTTGTCATTTATACCTCAATAAAGCTAAAAATGAGCTTAAGGGTAAATCAGAAAAGATAAAGCTGTTTCCCAATAATACTGCATCCCAGAACAAACATCAAGTATTTATAGAAACACAAAAATATCCAGCAACCAACAAGATAAAATTTAAAACATGTTCTATCCAATAAAAATTACTAGGCATCAAAATAAGCAGGAAAAATATCACCCAAAATAAAAAAATCCATCAAAAACAACCTAGAATTGTCACAGTTGATAGAATTAGTAGACAGAAACATTAAGATAGTTATCACTGTGTACCATATGTACAAAAATCTAGAGGAAAGACTGAATATGTTAAGGGGATACATGGGTGATAATTTTTAAAATATTCAAACTGCCCCTCTGGAAGAGAAAACTACAATATATGAGCAAAAAAAATTTTACTTGATGGGATTAATAGCAGCTTGGGCATTGCAGGAAAAAGAGTAATGAATTTGAAGACACAACAATAGAAATTATATAAAATGAAACAGAGAGCCCTGGCTGGTGTGGCTCAGTAGATTGAGCACTGGCTTGCACACTGAAAGGTCACTGGTTCAATTCCCAGTCAGGGCACGTGCTTGTGTTGCAGGCTGGGTCCCCAGTGTGTGAGAGGCAACCAAACATTGATATTTCTCTCCCTCTCTTTCTCTTTCCCTTACCCTCTCTCTAAAAATAAATAAAATATTTTTAAAAGTAATAATAATAAAATAAAATGAAACAGGGAAAAAAAACTGAGAACATAATGTCAGTGGGATTTATCCTAGGTATGCAAATCTGGTCAAACATTTGAAAATCTGTTAATGTAATCCATTCCAGCAATAGGCTAAGGAAGAAAAGTCACATGATCATAACAATAAATGCAAAAAAAAAAAGCATTTGACAAAATCCAACATCCATTTAGAGTAAAATTTCTCAGGGAACTAGAAGTAGAGGAAAACGTTCTCAAGTTGATAAAGACTACCTACAAAAAGCCTACAGCTACCATAATACTTAATGGTAATAACCTAGAAGTTGTCCTTTTCAACACCGTAATGGAAATTGTAGCTAATCCAAAAAGACATGAAAAGGAAGTACAAGATATGCAGATGGGGAAGGAAGAAATAAAACTTTTTGTTTGCAGATGACATGATTGCCTATGTAGAAAACCCAGAAGAACTGACAAAAAAAACAAAACAAAACAAAACTGGAACTAATAAGTGATTATAGCAAGGGTGTAGGACACAAGGTTAATATACAAAAGTCAATCATTTTCCTATATACCAGTAATAAACAAGTGAAATTTGAAATTAAGAGCACAGTACCAATTACTCAGCACCCCCCCCAAAGAAATACATAGGTATAAATCTAACAAAACATGCACAAGATCTATATGAGGAAAGCTATAATCTGATGAACAAAATCAAATAAGAATTAAATACATGGAGAGATATTTTATATTCATAGATACAAAGACTTGATATTCAAGACATCAGTTCTTACCAACTTGATGTACAGATTTAATCCAATCTCAATCAAAATCCCAGTAAGTTATTTTGTGGATATCAACAAATTGTTTCTAAAGTTTATATGCAGAGACACAACAGCCAGAAGAGCCAACACAATATTGAAGAACTAAATTGTAATATACTGGTATTACCTGACTTTAAGACTTACTATAAAGCTACAGTAGTTAAGACAGTATGGTGTTGGTGGGAAAATAGACAAACAGATCAATGGGACTGAATAGAGAACCCAGAAATAGACCCATACAAATACAGTCAACTGACCTTTGGCAAAGGAGCAGATATGATATAAAAGAGCAAAGATGGTCTGTTCAATACATGATGCTGGAACAACTGGACATCCACATATGATAAAATAATGAATAGAGACACAGAACATATACCCATCACAAAAATTAACTCAAAATGATCATAGACCTAAATGTAAGATGCAAAATGGTAAAACTCCTAGAAGATAACTTGGGGAAAAACCTGTATGATCTCAGGTACGGCAATGACTTTTTAGATACAACACCAAATGATCCATGAAGGAAATAATTGATAATTGGATCTATACAGAGTAATGAAAAGCACCAGAAATTGGTTGAGTTCCTTCTCTGTAATTTGGGTGTGGCATTTGTGGTTTTGAAGTTTTCATCATTATCGCCAGGACCAACATGTATATTTGTGTAGGTTGTTACATTGTACAAACAAATAATTCAACCCTGCTAATGCTTCCAGAGTACAAAGACTGTTTTTAGGTGGTAATCACAAGGAAAGTCTCTGGGAAGTTTAGACAGTCCAGAAGATGGTCTTCTTTGATCTCTTGCTCTAATCTGAATAGTCTATTGGCTGAACCAATTCATAAATTCAGGTTATGAGCTTTATCTAAACAGAAGTAGGCTTGAACAGGTTTAAGATTTTCCTTTGGGAAAATATGAACCTAATCTTCCTCTGGGTCAAGTAAATACATTTATTAAGTGTTTATTCCATTCATGGAACCATGCCCAGTATTACAAATGCTGTCATTCTTTATTCACACTGGAACATAGTAGATGGGCTACTAAAACCCCCTGCACTGCAATTTCTTTATCTCTCAAATAGGAATAATGTTGCCTATCTTACGGAGCTGTAACCAGAATTAGATAAGATAGTGCACAGAAAGCCAGTGGCACAGTTCTTGACACAGAGTAAGTATTTCACCAATAAGAGCTTTTCTAATACCAACTCACTGGTCTGCCATTCATCAGTCTCTTCTCCAGGGGCATGGTAGTGAAAGGCAGAAAAATCAGTCTAGAATCTTGCTATACAGAGTGTGTGCCAAGGCCAGCAGCAACAGCACTGGAGAGTTTTTTAGAAATGCAGAATTTCAGATCTCAACACAAACCTACTCAATCAAAATCAGGTGATTTGTTTACATATTTGGATTTGAGAATTGTTCCAGAAAATTGCACTTTCTACATCTACCTTTCCAGCCTAGGTAACATCTCTAAAGCTCCAAAGTAATACCATCTATACGAGGTCTGTCCAGAAGGTATTCAGCTATGTAATACGAAAAATAGAGACATTTACTGAAGAAGATACAAGATACAAGAAACACTGTACATAGGACAATGAAGCCTCAGTCCCCTTCAAACTAAACACCTTGGGATCTCACAGTTCTCCCAATTGCTATCAGCTGCCCTATTGTATTTTCCTGAATCTCATTGATAGTCTGAAATCTCTTCCCTTTCAAAGGTAATTTTAGTTTGGGGAAAAGCCAGAAATTGCAGGGTGTCAAATCTGGGCTGTAGGGGGCTGTCACCTGGGTGATTTGATGTTTCACAAAAAAACTGTATAAGATGTGATGCATGAGTAGGTGCATTGTCATGATGAAGCTGCCAATCACCAGTTGTCCATAGTTGTGGGCTTCTGAAGAGTTTCTGTGGGGAAATGCTCAAGCTTAAGGCAAAATCTGATGCAGATTTTTTGCTCTACTTACTCAGTCATTTTGAATGTAACAGCCACACAGTACCCATGCTCACTCAACAACATCTACTGCCCCTAATGACTAGTACAGTGAAGTCATCATTGCTAATGCATGTGCATTCCAGTCTCCTCTCCTTGGCTTCCAGGTTACATTGATGTTGCACAAACCGTTCTTGTTATATTAACAATGGCTGGACTTTTTCCAGACAGACCTTATATATTCTGCCTTTTCCCTTCACTCTGCTTCTCCAGTCTTTTGTGAGCCTTCCCATTCATCTTCTCCAGCAGCCAAGAGGAGGAAACATTTACTCAAAAAGATAAGCCTAGGTGCTGATATCTATTTCCTATAATTTATAACCAGAGTGTCATGAGGGGAATGAAGTGTCACATATCTGATTCTCATTTGATTTGGAGCTTCCTTGCCTGTTTTTCAGGTCCAGTTCTCTGCATTTTGTAGCAAAACTATTATGATGATTTGCTATTAAGCATCAAACATGGTATGGGTGGGAAATCATGGTCCACATTTACATAATAAATGCTTTCAAACCTATCAAGAAAAATGTTTGATTAATTCTTCTTAGCAATCCCCTGAAGAGTTTTTTACATAAAAGAAAACTTCATTACCAGTTCTTGGAATCTCCATGCTAATGGCTTTAACCTCAGTCTGTAAAATCTAAAACACTGACTCCAAGCAGATAACAAAGTGTACTCAGCTATTGCCATTCCCTAGGAAGGAGAGTGATTCTGGCTCAAAGATTGCATTTGTTAAAAATGCAATTACATAAACAACTAGAAATCCAGTAAGTGAGAAGTATGGTGAGAAGAGGCCACCTAACTGGCGTTCCCACCCAGGAGGAATGGCTGTGTGTCACAGGTTGTACTGCACAAGAGTCTTGGGCCCTCTGGAAGAGATGAGAATAAAGGATTTGGAAAAGACTGTTAAGTAAACAAGCACTCTTGAAAAAGAGAATGACAGATAACACCACCATTCTGGAGAGACTTCAGCCTGAGGCCAATGTCTATCTTCATCCTGAGCCACCAAGTGCATGTTAAGAAGAGTTACTTTGGGGAGTGGCATTGTTCAGTGTCTCTTAAATGTCTTCTATCCTCAAAGGAGCTTTTCATCCTCTCACATTTCTCAAGAGAAGGGGAATATGAAAGTATTGAGGGTCTAAAATACTCCAAACATCATGGCTGATGTAAGATATTCCAAACACAAGCCCATTCTGGTAGCAGCCTTGTAGATAACTTGGATCAGAGAGGACCTGCCACCATCTGAGAGTGAACAGCCACAGGAGCTCTGAGAGTGGGCCAGACAAAGGCACCTGATGGTTTTCTCTCAGTAGCCACTCAGCAGAATGTGCTCCAGACTGAGAAACCTACTGGGGGTCATAGGGACTATTAAGAAAGCAAACAAAGGGATAGGGGTCCCTGGAAATATCAACACTGATCTGTCCCCAGAGAGAAACCTCCTATGTCATCTTTGTCCCTAGAATTTGCCTGTTACCTAAAACTACCAAATTGGATTACTCTAGGTTTTTTTAATGTTTTTTTCTCTGACTAGACTAAGTCTCTCTGAGGAGCAGGATTGGGTCTTGAGTCTTAGTAATTTTGCATCTCTACCCCCTAGTGAAGAGACTAGAACTTTATAAATTTCAGTTGAATGAATAGTGGGGTTCAAGAGGCAAAGGTTGCTTTACCACTTCCACTAGCATGCAGACCCCTGACTGTCACCACCTGGCCAGACTACTGTTATGGACTAAATGTTTGCATTCCTTCAACATTCAGATGTTGAAATCCTACTTCCCAAGGTGATGGTATTAGGAAGTGGATCTTTCAGGAGGAGATTAAGTCATCAGGGTCAGAAGACTAGCATCTTTACCAAAGAGACTCCAGAGAGCTATCTTGCCCCTTTCCATCATGACAGGTCACAGTGAAATATATCATCTATGAACTAGGAAGTAGGTTCTCACCAGACCCCAAATCTGCTGGTGACTTGGTCCTGAACTTTCAGCCTGCAGAACTGAGAGAAATAAATTTCTGTTGTTTATAAGCCACTCAATTTACAGGGTTGGGAAAAAGTAGGTTTACAGCTGTTCATATGGAAAAAATACAATAATTAATAAATAATAATAAAAGAACAAACTGTGTTTCACGTACTCACAACCGTGAACCTACTTTTGCTCAACCCTGTACAGTATTCTATTATAGCAGTCCAAACAGACTAAGACAACTATTGTATTCATCAATCCATAAAGGAAAATAATCTTTCTTGGGAAATGTCCTATGTGATCAGAATATCTGAAGAGTTTTTAAGCAAAAAATCATAGTGTGTTAGATTGGTAACAAAAATGGCTTCAATTCTTCACCCCTCCCTGTACCTGTGCCTGTTGCAGTATGACTCTGTACCTCCTCTCATCAAGAAGTGGAGTCTCTTTTCCCCATTCCTTGAATCTGGACTGACCTTGTGACTAGCTTTGACACAGAATGTGACAGAAGTAATGGTGTGCTGGTTCTGAGCTTAGGTCTCTAGAGACCTCACACATTTCCACTCTCTCTTGAATTCCTGCCACCATTATGTAAACAAGCCCAGGCTAGCCTGCTAGATAATGAAAGACATGTGGCCTGGTCACTCATTGACTCAGCTGACAGCCAGCCAACTGCCAGATGTGTGAGGCCATCCTAGATGAGCAGCTCAAGAAATAGCTAATTGATATATAGAGAGAGTGTTTAAAAGCTGTTTTTCTCTCTGATCAATAACTCAGCTAGGTAGTAAAGGTAGTTACATTCTACCTTTAACCAGACCAGACCTTCAAATTATTTTTATATTTTAGAATGGTCAAAGGGGAAAATGATCAGGTCCTCATATTTTTCTTGACACAGACCTTGAGGATAAGTTCAAAGGAACTGATTACTTGCAAAATTGATTGATTATTTCCAGGTTTACTGGCAATTGGAAGCAATTGATAACAGAAATATTGGTGTTATAGTTGCATGCTAATCAGATACCTTACTAGCCTGAAATGCTTTATACCAGGGGTATCAAACTCATTTTCACAGGGGGCCACATCAGCCTCGTGGTTGCCTCCAAAGGGCCAAATGTAACTTTAGGACTGTATAAATATAGCTGACTACTCCTTACCAGTTAAGCGAGAGCTCGGCACTGCTGCCTGGTAGAACCAAGGTACCGGGCCAGATAAAACAAAGTGAAGGGCCAGATTCAGCCTGCAGGCCTTGTGTTTGCCACCTGTGCTTTATACTAATAAGATAATATTAATGTTTGCAAGGATAATTTACAAAAGCAACTTAATCTAGGTGCTGAGCTACTGTATTTTTCAGACTATAAGATGTACTCCACCTCCCTCCAAAAATTTGAGGAATAATGGTTGTTCATGCTGCTGTTGAGTTCTGTTTACATTTATACTGGTGAAATATTATGCTATTTATGTTATTAAATATTTTACCACATTTTTTGCTTCAAAACTTTTTTCCCTATTTTCCTCTAAAATGAGGTGCATCTTATGGTCTAAAAAACATGGTAATACCAAAGGGTTAGAATCAAGTGTGTTACTATTAAGAGTTATAATAATAAATGTTTATTTGTCAGAATTAGGTTCAGCTGTGACAGAAAGCCCTAAATACAATGGTCTAAACAGGATTGCAGTTCACTTATCTAACATAAACATCCATGATGGAAGATCAGGATTTGATGCTTCATGGTGCCAGGGGCCCAGGCTTCCTCTATCTGGATGCACTGCCAAGGGTGGCCTTGACTCCATGAACCAGCATGGCAGCATGCACACTCCAAGCAGCAGAGGAAGGAAGCGAAGGGCCCCACACCCAAATCTCCCATAATTAAGCATATAAACACATGATATAGAAACACTCATGCAAGCATCTTATTAGCCTATTAGTCATCAGGCACACCTAGCTATAAGGAAGGCTCAGAAGAGGAATCTTTACTTTGAGAGTCCATGTACTTAGTTAAGTTTGGATTCCTATGGCATTGGAAGTAATTAACAGTCTCTGCTACAGAATGCTTAATATCATCATATTATACATTTCTACTATAAGCCACTAAGGACTGTCAGATGAGTTGGGTTCTCAATTATGTTTCTAACTCAGTTGTTTATAAACCAGAAAGCAATTCCTCACAGAAAAAAAAATGTTATTTCTGATGAATATGTTCCCTGACCAATAAACAAAACCTGTTTTAGCCTACATCATCTTTGAAATACGGTTTTTCATCTATACTTAATAACCCCTTATTCTATTACTTCAAGAAAAAACTACATTCCTAATGACCACAGACTGTTTATCTAAGAAACAAGAAGAGACCTCTTGAAACAGCAAAGGCTCAGGGGAAAGGGAACCTCTCAGGCCAAGAGGGTGCCCTACGTTTGCATCAGAGAATATGAATTTTCCTGTCTAGGGCATTAGTCATACACTAAGGTTCTGATGTGGAACTGAGGGACCAGTGGGGGATAACCCACTCTGTCTCATTTTAACCTATTCATCCTTTATTTTGAGGGAAGAAACTGTGCTCTTGGAGTCCACATGGCCCTAGACATGCTTACAAGATACATGAAGATGGGTGCAGTGTTGAGCTATCCCAGATCCCAAGGTAGTCCTTTGCCTGCACTCTGCCCCAGTTCCAGGTTTTATCAAATGCAACTGCAAAGACATTCAGCCTCCCAGGAAGGGCAGTCTTCCACCGGTTCAAAACTGGCCTCATCTGAAAAAATCTCTGTGTGTATGTGCTAAATACATTCACACTTCCAAAAACAGAGACCAAGAAATAGAGAACAGGGCAAGAGAAAGGCATGGAAATAGAGTGAATTTTAAAAATTCATAGTAGTTGAATTTTGTCATTTTATAGTCCATGTAAATTGTGGAGGACATAGACCATGAGGGATTTCCAGCACATAGATCTCTGGAATGATTGAATTTGGGATTTATGTTGTTTTCTGCTCCCATCAAGCAGTTCATCATTGCTGACAGATGTCTTTGCTGATTATCACTGGGAGCCTTGCTACTTTGAAAGCTATTGATTAATACTTCCATCTTCCCAGCCTTAGAAACCTTTTCACTCAGCTGCTTGGGAGGGTTGATTAACAAACCTTCTTCATATTTTCAAGCTCTCTAAAAATCCATATTAGGCTATATAGACCAAATGGGGATGATAAATCAAGGTTTTCAGGGACAAGTTTTAAATGGGCTTAATTTCTTTTTCAGTCAACTCTTCAGAAATTTGCTTTGCCACCTGGCCAAAGGACATGCCTGATGATAACATAGCTTCCTTTTAACTTACCTTCCAACAGGTGAGGGCTGGATAGCCTTTCGTTCTTTTTTAAATATCATAAACAAACTAAGTGTCTTTCAAGAGGTTCAGTTGACTTAGTTCCAATTACAAGGAAGGTCCCAAAACTTTCCTGTGGCTATATGCCAAATTACTTTTTCTAATGAGTTTAACTAAATTGGTGGTCAGCAGGACAAATAGGTTCATAATTCCTCCTGCCACTTTTTGTGGGGAGGCTGAAATACTGTAGGCACTACCACAAGGTTCAAGAATGGAAACAATTTGCATAGGTCTAGGATGACTAAGCTACACAGAGATCTCAGAGTAACTGAGATACACAGCATAAGGTCCAGGCTGCTCCCACCAGAGGTAGACCTGCCTTCTCTTTCAGTGATCAAATGAGCACTAAGACCCTGCCAAAGTTATTTCTTAACTTCCCTCTTTTCCCCTTGGCATTGAATACTATCCAAAAGCCCTGTCCTTACATTCTGGTGCCTAATCTTCCTTTCCTCCCAAGGATTTAGGGATATTCAAAAATATGTTTACCATTGAGCAACTAAAGACTCAGAATATATGTATCTTTGTATAGCACTTCTTTTTTTTTAAGCAATGTTTTTTTCATTTTAATCATTGTTCAAATACAGTTTTCTCCTTTTTACTCCCAATCCAGTCCCCCCTCCCACCCTCCCCACTTCCTCCCATTACCAGTCTCCCCTTAGTTTATGACCATGTGTCCTTTAAGTTTGTTCCTGTGAACCCTTCCCACTGTCCCCTTAAATTCCCTCTTCTCTCCCCTCCGGTCACCGTCAGCCTGTCCTCTATTTCAGTGTCTTTGGTTATATTTTGCTTGTTTCTTTGTTTTGTTATTTAGGTTGCTGTTAAAGGTAAGATCATATGGTATTTGTCTTTCACTGCCTGGCTTGTTTCGCTAAGTATGTTTTCCAGCTCCATCCACGCTGTTGCAAAGGGTAGGAGCTCCTTCTTTCTTTCTGCTGCATAGAATTCCATTGTGTAAATGTACCATAGTTTTTTGATCCATTAATTTACTGATGGGCATCTTGGTTGCTTCCAGCATCTAGCTATTGTAAATTGTGCTGCTATGAACATTGAGATGCATAGGTTCTTTTGAATTGGTGTTTTAGTATTCTTAGGATAGAGTCCCAGCAGTGGAATTGCTGGGTCAAAAGGCAGATCCATTTTTAGTTTTCTGAGGAAGTTCCATACTGCTTTCCATAGTGGTTGTACAAGTCTGCAGTCCCACCAGCAGTGCACTAGGGTCCCCTTTTCTCCACAACCTCTCCAACACCAGTTGTTTGTTGCTTTGTTTATGATGGCCATTCTGACTGGTGTGAAGTGGTATCTCATTGTGGTTTTAATTTGCATCTCTCTGATAGCTAGCAATATTGAACATCATTTCATGTGTCTTTGGATTTTCTGTATGTCCTCCTTGGAGAAGTGCCTGTTCAAGTCCTTTGCCCACTTTTTAATTGGATTCCTTGTCTTCTTAGAGTAGAGTCGTGTAACTTCTTTATATATTTTGGAGATTAAACCCTTGTGTGAGGTATCATTGGCAAATATGTTTTCCCATACAGTTGGTTCTCTTTTAATTTTGATACTGTTTTCTTTAGTTGTGTAGAAGCTTTTAATTTTGATGAGGTCCCATTTGTTTATTCTTTCCTTTATGTCCCTTGCTCTAGGGGACATGCCAGTAAAAAAGTTTTTTCGTGAAATATCTGAGATTTTCCTACCTACGTTCTCCTCTAGGACTTTAATGGTGTCACGTTTTATATTTAAGTCTTTTATCCACCTTGAATTTATTTTTGTATATAGTGTAAGTTGGTGCTCGAGTTTCATTTTTTTTGCACGTGGCTGTCCAGTTCTCCCAACACCATTTGTTGAAGAGGCTATTTTTATTCCATTTTATGTTGCTGCCTCCTTTGTCAAATATTAATTGACCATAGAGACTTGGGTTTATTTCTGGGCTCTCTGTTCTGTTCCATTGGTCTATGTGCCTGTTTTTATGCCAGTACCAGGCTGTTATGATTACAGTGGCCTTGTAGTATAGTTTAGTGTTGGGTATTGTGATCCCTCCTACTTTACTCTTCTTTCTCAAAATTGCAGCAGCTATTCGGGATCATTTATAATTCCATATAAATTTTTGAAATGTTTGTTCTATGTCTGTGAAATATGCCATTGGTACTTTAATAGGAATTGCATTCAATGTGTAAATTGCTTTGGGTAGTATGGACATTTTGATGATATTAATTCTTCCAATCCATGAACACGGTATATGTTTCCATTTGTTTGTGTCTTCCTTGATTTCTTTCTTCAGTGTTGTGTAGTTTTCTGAATACAGGTCTTTTACCTCTTTGGTTAGGTTTAATCCTAGATATTATATTTTTCTTTTTGCTATTTCAAATGGGATTTTTTCCTTGATCTCTGCTTCTGCTGTTTCATTGTTGGTGTACAGAAATGCCTTTGATTTCTGGATATTGACTTTGTATCCCGCTGTTTTGCCAAATTCATTTATTAGGTCAAGCAGTTTTTTGGTAGAGTCTATAGGATTTTCTATGTATACTATCATGTCATCTGCAAACAGTGACAGTTTTGTTTCCTCCTTTCCAATTTGGATGCCTTTTATTTCTTTTTCTTGTCTGATTGCTGTGGCTAAAACTTCCAGTACTATATTGAATAGAAGTGGTGAAAGTGGACAGCCTTGTCTTGTTCCTGATCTTAGTGGAAAAGATGTTAATTTTTGGCCATTGAGTATGATGTTGGCTGAAGGTCTCTCATATATGGCCTTTATTATGTTGAGGAATGCTCCCTCTATTCCCACTTTGCCGAGTGTTTTTATCATGAATGGGTGTTGTACCTTGTCAAATGCTTTTTCTGCATCAATTGATATAATAATGTGTTTTTTGTCTTTGCTTTTGTTTATGTGATGTATTACATTTACTGACTTGCGAATATTGAACCATCCTTGTATCCCTGGAATGAATCCCACTTGGTCATGGTGTATGATCTTTTTAATGTATTGTTGGATGCGGTTTGCCAGTATTTTGTTGAGGATTTTAGCGTCAATGTTCATCAGTGATATTGGCCTGAAGTTTTCCTTCTTTGCTGTGTCTTTATTTGGTTTTGGAATTAGGATGATGTTGGCCTCATAAAAAGAGTTTGGGAGACTCCCATCTTCTTGGATTTTTTGGAATAGCCTGTGAAGGATAGGGGTTAGCTCTTCCTTAAATGCTTTGTAGAATTCTCCTGTGAAACCATCTGGTCCAGGGCTTTTGTGTGTTGGGAGTTTTTGGATTACTGCTTCAATTTCTTTTGTTGTTATTGGTCTGTTCAGGCTTTCTGCTTCTTTTTCATTGAGTTTTGGAAGATTATATTTTTCTAGAAAGTTGTCCATTTCACCTAGGTTTTCAAATTTCTTGGAATACAGCTCTTTGTAGTAATTTCTTACAATCCTTTGTATTTCTGTGGTATCTGTTGTAATCTCTCCTCTTTCATTTCTGATTGTGTTTATTTGGGTCTTCTCTTTTTTTTCTTGATGAGTCTGCTTAAAGGCTTGTCGATTTTGTTTATCTTTTCAAAGAACCAGCTCCTGGATTTATTGATCCTTAGAATTGTGCTTTTAGTCTCTATGTCATTTAATTCTGCTCTGATCTTGGTTATTTCCTTCCTTCTGCTTGCTCTGGGCTGCCTTTGTTGTTGTTCCTCAAGTTCTTGTAGATGTAGGGTTAGGTTGTTTGTTTGGAATGTTTCTAACCTTTTTAGGTGGGCCTGTATCGCTATGAACTTCCCTCTCAGGACTGCCTTGGCTGTGTCGCATAAGTTTTGGGTTGTTGTGAGTTCGTTTTCATTTGTTACCAGAAACCTTTTGATTTCTTCCCTAATATCATTCTTGGCCCATTTATTGTTTAATAGCATGCTATTTAATCTCCATGAATTTGAGTGTTTTTGTTTTTTTTCCTTCGGGTTGGTTTCTAGCTTCAGTCCCTTGTGGTCTGAGAAAATGCTTGGTATGATTTCAATTTTCTTGAAATTCTTGAATGGCTTGTTTTTTGTCCTATCATGTAGTCTATCTTTGAGAATGTTCCATGTACATTTAAAAAGAATGTATATTTAGCTTCGTTTGGATGGAGGGCTCTGTATATATCAGTAAAGTCCATTTCATGAAAGGTATTGTTCAATGCCACAATATCTTTGTTGATATTTTGTTTAGAAGATCTGTCCATTTTTGATAGTGGGGGGTTAAAATCTCCCACTATAATTGTGTTGCTGTCCATATCTTTCTTGAAGTCCTCTAAGATTTTCTTTATGTATTTCGGTGCTCCTATGTTGGGTGCATATATATTTACAATATTTATGTCTTCTTGATGGATTCTTCCCTTGAGTATTATGAAGTGACCTTCTGGGTCTCTCTTTATGGACCTTTTTTGGAAGTCTATTTTGTCTGATATGAGTATTGCTACCCCGGCTTTTTTTTCCTGTCCATTTGCTTGGAAGATTTGTTTCCAGCCCTTCACTTTCAGCCTGTATAGGTCTTTTATCCTGAGGTGGGTCTCTTGTAGACAGCAGATATGTGGGTCATTTTTTCTTATTCATTCAGCTATTCTATGTCTTTTGATTGGAGCATTTAATCCATTTACGTTTAAGGTTATTATTGATAGGTACTTATTCATTGTCTTTTATGTACGTGTGTTCCTCTCTCACTCTCTCTCTCTTTTTTCTCCCTTCCTTAAAGCAGTCCTTATAGAATCTCTTTCAGAGCTGGTTTGGTCGAGGTGTATTCTTTTAGACTTCTTTTGTCTGGGAAGCTTCTTGTTTGGCCTTCTATCTTGATCAAGAGCCTTGCTGGGTATCGTAGCCTTGGTTGCAGACTTCTGGTTCTCATTACCTGAAATATTTCTTGCCATTCTCTTCTGGCTTGAAGTGTTTCCATTGAGAAGTCAGCTGTTAGCCTTATTGGGTCTCCCTTGTATGTCACTTCCTTTTTCTCCCTTGCTGCCTTTAAGATTCTCTCTTTGTCTTGAAATTTTGTCATTTTAATTATGATGTGCCTTGGGGTGGGTCTCTTTGGGTTCCTCTTGATTGGGACTCTCTGTGTTTCCTTGATTTGTGTGACTTTTTCTCTCATCAAATTAGGAAAGTTCTCCTTCATTACTTGTTCAACTAGGTTTTCGATCCCTTGCTCTTCTTCTTCTCCTTCTGGTATCCCTATTATACAGATATTATTACATTTCATATTGTCTTGCATTTCTCTTAATCCCTCTTCATTCTTTCTGAGCCTCTTTTCTTTTTCTTGCTCTTTCTGGATGCTGTTTTCTACTTTGTCCTCCAGCTCGCTAATCCAATCTTCTGCTTCATCGATCCTGCTTTTCATTCCTTCTACTGTGTTCTTCTGTTCAGAAATTGTATTCTTCATTTCCTCTTGACCTTTGTTGAGAGTTTCTATTTCCTTTTTCATGTTTATATAGTTTGCAGTGAGATTGATGTAGTTTCCCTCTAATTTCTGAAAGCTCATTGTGAGTTCATTGAACTTCCCGGTAATCATTGTTTTGAACTCACTATCGGATAGTTGAGTTGCCTCTATTTCATGTAGCATTTTTCCTGAGGCTTCCTCATTTCCCTTCAATTGGGGGTTGTTTCTTTGTTTTCTCATTGTTCGTGGGTTTCTTCTTTTTTCTTCTTGTTTGTTAATTTGATCTGTTCTGATTCCCTGTAATTATCGTGTGAACTTCTGTGGTAGAATATTTGTGAGATTCAGTGGCGCAATCTCCTTCGTGTATCCTGGTGTTCACAGCTTCCCCCTACTCTTTTTTTCGGATCAGTTGGAGGAGTAAGGCAAAATGGTTTAAAACAGCAAGACAGTATACTATGATATTTACTTTAGCAGCCAGTAGAGAAGAGATGGGTTATCCTTTGGCTCCTTATAGTGTTAACCGTGATCCTCCACCCCACTATCCACGTTTTAGAAAGGATGGAAAGAAGGTAAGACTCTTATTGGGGACGAGAGGATTGTTAGTTGGATCTAGAAAGCTGTGAGGCTGTGGGAGGTCAGATTCTAAGGTAGGGTTGGACTAAAGATTAGTATATAGGAGTAGTGAGTAAAATAATAGAGACAACCCCCACAATAGTATAGTTCAGGAAATTGCAAAGTGGGCTGAGATCAGGTAGGGGTATTGAGAAGCATTTACAATTGTACAGACTAGGTCTTACTAGCAGTAATAGTAAAGTGACAGTCTTGTGGCAGAATCAATGAGGTCTAGATAACAGGAATAAAGAGTATAGAACCTTGAGAGGTGTATTAATGGAACACAGATGAAGGATAGTAACTTATCAACACCTTGTGACTGAGATACCAGGGGAAGCCTATCAAATGACAGTATAACCAGCCAAGCAAAGAAGATTATACAGAAAGAAAAAGAGTACCAAAATATTATTAAAATAAAAAATGTCGGAAAAGTGAGAAAAAGATAATACAAATTTACAGTAACTTGCAAGATTAAAAAAAAGGAAAGAAAAGCAGAAGATGTAGTGCAGGAGAGATAAATTTGGAGTGGAAAGAATAATATTAGGTTGAATGGAAGAGAAACATAAGGGATTGCGAGATAAAAATAATAAGAATTGAAAAATAAAATGTCACATAAAACACAAGATAAAATCAATCAACCAACAACAGCCAGAGAAACCAGACATAACCAAACCAAACCAAACAAACAAAAAAAACAAAACAAAACAACAAAAAAACCCCAAAAAACCATCTTGTTGGTTTCTAACTGGCCAGACCAGTTTTTCTGATCTTGCTGGCTTCAGCTGGCTAAGGGACCTTTGAAATGCTTCTCTCTCACCCAGCCAGATCTCAGCAAGTCTGTCAGGTACCCTGGGTGCTCCGGAACACACTGGCGCATGAGAGTCAGTCTTCCAGATGGTGCGCGAGCCAAGCCATTTCCAGCTCCGTGTTCCCTGCTGAACCGCACTCCAACCGGGTGTTGGCGCCTTTTCCGGCTCCCCCAGTCAGGCTGGCTGGAAATTTCTGAGCCACTACTGTAGGAACGCACCTAGCGCCACGTCCCTCCCGGGAGGGATCGCAGCGTGCGATTCCGGCCTCCCTATGGGGCACGAGCCGAGCATGGCCCGGCTCGTACTCTCCACTGATCTGCACTTCCACCGGGCTAGGGGTGCGGGCGCTCTTCCAGGCTGCCCCTGGTCCTGTCGGCTAGAGGCCCTCACTTCTCCCTGATCTCTGGGCGGATGTTCATATTCCCTGGGCGATTTTTTCCCAGTCCAACTGGCCAATCTGTTCCTTCTAGCAACACGTTCTCCCCTGGAGTTGCTCACCCCCCATATCTGGGGAAGGGAGCAGCAACTTCACTCTCCCGGGAGCCCTGGAGCAGACCCCGGAGCACCAGGCGGGCCTGGGGTCTGCACACCCCTAGGCCCTGTGCTGATCCCTGGGCCCCTTTTGTCCTGTAGCAGACTCCTTACAGTCTGGTTTTCCAGTGAGTGCAATAATTTTTGATGTCCTGCTTTCAAAAGTGATTCGGTAACCTAGCCCACTTGCTCTGTTTCTCCACCAATCCCAGAGTTTCCCCCCTCTTCACAGAAGCCGAGAAAAATGCTGCCTAGAGTAAAGCCTCCATCTTCTGTCTGTGTAGCACTTCTTATACCAATAACATAAGTGAGTTGGTTTGTCCCCTCAGAAATAGTAGGTGTGATGCTCATTTTGACAACACATAAAGCATGGCAATCATCATCCCAGAGGGATGTTGGGCAGTATGTCAGATCAATACATACCCCAGAATGTCAGCCCCGTCATGAGTGGGGATACCTCCCCTGGTGTCTAGACTCCAATTTGAAAGACTCATCCCTTATCTCTGTCTTTTTCAAAAAGGGGGCAGAGCATTTTTGTGGCCTAGGGTTTTTTTCTTATAGAAGATTCATCCTTCCTTCTTCTAGAAGTTTAAGTGACAGTCTTCTTAAGACTTGGTAAAGACTGAGAATCTATTTGTAGATTCTAAAAACATTCATCATTTGTAGAATGTCCCTTCCTTCCTAACCAGTCACCAAAGGTTGTCAACTCTACCTTCTAAACAGTCCCAAATCACTCCTGCCTTTTGCCCTCTCTCAGTCTCAGGTCAGGCACGGATCATGTCTTATCTAGATTTCTCATAATTAGTCTCTCAGGCATGCCCTTCTAATTCAGCCTACACACACATACAGGGAGAGTCTTCAGGCACAAATCTGATCATGTTATTTCAGTGTTTAAAATAATTAAATGCTGCTCTGTAGTGAGATAGAGTATGTGGCAAAAGGGCTGCAACCAAAAACAGCTACAGGGACAGTCAAGGAGATAGTGAGACCAACTACCAATGGATTTATGGCTTAGAACCAGCAAAGATCAACTCAGTCCAACATGGCTACTAATTTCACTTTGTGGTAAGCCCTAGCCTCATTATATGCTCATTGTAATACCTTAGCATACTAAACAACACACCCTGCACCACCATGATCAGAATAGGAAAGCCCATATAAGTACATAAAAGGGCTTGGAGCTCTTCCAAAGAATCTCCACACCTTTCCTGACAATATCTTGAATATTCCTTCCCCATACTGAATGCCCTACTCCTCGATTAAATGAGTCTCAATAATAAGAAGTAAATTCCACTAGGGAGAAGCTGCTCTGTTTGTGGAGTAGCTGTCCTACTGCTGTCCTACTCCTTCACTAATAAAATCACTTTCACTTTAAACTCTATGCTGGCTCAAGTTTAATTTTTTTCTTTCTCGAAGTCAAAAACCCACAGTGGGTTGTGAACGCTTGGATTTGTGAACCCCCAGAAGACCTGCATCAGTAGGAATAGAAAAGTGTCTGTAATATTTCCAGGCACTCTGTGGTATAACCCTACAATCTTCCCTCACTTCCCAATCAAAGTCCGAAGATCTAGCCAAGGTCAACTACTTGAAATTCCTTGAAGGTATAGTTCTTCTTCACTTCAGAGACTGTATGAACTTCTCTCACTCAATCAGGAATGTGGGCTGCATGCCTTTCCTCATCTCTTCAAGATTTTGTTCTTTACAATCTCAGAGCCTCACCTAATGACTTTTACTGAGGTAGGTAGATACTCTTTACCTCCTCACATAACCATAAGAAGGATTACAACTAACCTCAAAACAAAAACAACCAGAACTCCAGAAAATCAAACTTATGGGAATCTGATGACCATGGATTTAAAGAAGAAATATCTATCCAGATGGGTAGGAGCCGGGATAGAGAGAACACAGTGGGGTGGTGGCAAGGTGGCAGGGTGGTGGTGAGGCAGCAGCAGTGGCGGCTGGCAGTATGAGTGGTTCTACATTCATGTGTGGCAGGTAAAAACTGGGAGGGACACCTAGGGAGCAAGTCATCCCAGCCCCAGGCCAGACCATGAAGCCCAGGGACCCAGTGTGGGAAAATGAAGCCATATAACTTTCAGCTGTAAAAACCAGTGGGCGTTGGGGTGGTGGAAGAAACTTCCAGTCCCCTAGGAAAGTCTGTTCAAAGATCCCACACAATCCTAGAGTGTATTTAAACCTACCCACTCTGGGAACTACCATCAGGGCACCCATCAGCTATGGGTGCAGCAGTCACATACGAGAAATGGGTGAAGTGACTGGAAATGAGAGGAGTGCCCAGCAAGTGGCATTGTTCCCTCTCCAACCCCTCCCCCACATACGGTGTCACAAAGCAACAAAGTGTATTGACCCACCCTGGAGATTACCTAAGTCTCTTCCCCTTACAACATAACAGGTGTGCCAAGACAGGTAGTCAAAGCAGTTTTACCTAATACACAGAAGCAAACACAGAGAGGCTGCCAAATTGAGGAAACAAGGAAATATGGCCCAAATGAAAGAACTGACAAAACCCCAGAAAGAACTAAATGAAAAGGAGAGAGCCAACCTGTCAGACACAAAGTTCAAAATACTGGTGATAAGGATGCTCAGAGATCTGATTGAGTGTGCCAAAAGCATAAGGGAAGAAACAAAGTCTCCACTAAGTGAAATAAAGAAAAATCCACAGGGAACCAACAGTGAAGGGAAGGAAACAGGGTTCAGATCAATGATTTAGAACATAAGGAAGAAATAAACAGTCAACCAGTACAGAATGAAGAAAGAAAATTTTTTAAAAATGAGGCGAGAGTAAGAAGACTCCAGGACATTTCCAAAAGTGCCAATATCCAAATCATAGGGAGGCTAGGAGAAGAGGAAGAGCAAGAAATTGAAAACTTATTTGAAAAAATAATGAAAGAAAACTTCCCTAATTTGTCAAAGGAAATAGTCATACAAGTCCAGGAAACACAGAGATTCCCAAATGAGATGGACCCAAAGAGGACCACATCAAGACACATTATAATTAAAATGCCAAAGGTTAAAGATAAAGAGAGAATCTTAAAAGCAGCAAGAGAAACAACAGGGAGTTACACACAAAGGAGTTCCCATAAGACTATCAGCTGATTTCTCAAAAGAAACTTTGCAGGCAAGAAGGGACTGGCAAGAAGTATTCAAAGGGATGAAAAGCAAAGACCTACAACCTAGATTGCTCTATCCAACAAAGCTATCATTTAGAATGAAAGGGCAGATAAAGTGCTTCCCAGACAAGGTAAAGCTAAAGGAGTTCATCATCACCAAGGCCATATTATTTGAAATGTTAAAGGGACTTATTTAAGAAAAAGAAGAAGATCAAAACTATGAACAGTAAAATGACAACAAACTCACAACTATCAACAACTGAATTTAAAACATCAAAAACAAAAAAACTAAGGAAACAAGTAGAACAGAAACAGAATCATAGAAATGGAGATCATATGGAGGATTATCAGTGGGGAAAGGGAAGGGGAGAATGGGGGAAAGGTACAGGGATTAAGAAGCATAATTGGCAGGTAGAAAATGGACAGCAGGGTGTTAGGAATAGTATAGGAAATGAAGAAGACAAAGAACTTATATGCATGACCCATGGACATGAACTAAGGAGTGGGGGATTACTGGATGAAAGCAGGGTACTGGGAAGAGGGAGGCAAAGGGGAAAAATTGGGACAACTGTAATAACATAATCAATAAAATATACTTTTAAAAAGCTTTTATTGAGGTACATTTTAGAAATGACATCCTGTATCTGTATCTCAACACCACACTTCCACAAAGTGGTGAGACCCCAAAGGATGGCAATCTTTAGTCATTTAGGAGTAAATGTGACATTTACTTTCAGATTGAGTGGAGTAGTAGAAAGAATGTGAGTTTAGGGTTTTAGGAGGTAACCTTGGTTAATTCAGTCTATTAAGTTGCAGCATATGACATTCTTGTAAGTCAAAAATAATAAAATCAATAATTTCATGTAGCTTATATGAACCAAAATCTCCTGCTCTGTAAAATGCAGCTATGTTTCCACCTGCCAAGTCTGCTGTGAGATGGTTTAGCATTGAGGTTAAAACTTGAGTGGTGAATTCAGAAATGGGTTAGAGTTTTCAGTACAAGTTGTGTAGGGCTTTGGACAAGTAATTTGACCATTTTGGGCCCCAGTTTCCTCATTCATAAAATTGGGGATAATAGCAATGCCTTGTTCATCGAAAGGTGAGAATATAATATTTTGCATAAGGGCCTGAGTTCATAGTAAACTCTCTAAATAACAATTTTTGTGAGCAAAGATAATGATATATATATATAACTCACTGTAAAATGCTCTAATTTCAATTGCTCTGTGTGTAGCTTAACAATACAACCAATTTGCAGTCTGATTGCTTTGTTGATGGCTATCTTTAAAACCTGAATACCATCCTCACCATTTAACAGCCTACATTTCCATTTATATATATTGATCAGGATCCCTGGTGGGTATGTCTACATGTATCCTTTTCTTTCTTTTTCCTGCCTGTATAGTCCAGGTGCCATCATTATGACCTCATAGGGTTGGAACAGAATTACTGCAGACCCCAGAACCTTCCCCATCCCCTTTCTCAGACTCCCATTAACTCCTCAAAAAGATCCAAAAAAAAATCATGAAGAAGCTATGCTTGGACAGGCATATGAAGAGACTATTTTATTTGCAAGACCTCAGTGAAACCATCCCTGGTCCCAGGAGTGTGTGTTGTAAGATGATCATGCTCTTCTTTGGGATGTCTCCTGTCTTGGCCTCTGTTTCAAAGTCACCTGGATCCCCCAAGCCTGGGTCTGCTAACTGCCTCACTCACTGGTTCTGCTCAGTACCCCACAGAGAAAGATATCAACTCTACAAAAAAAGATACCACAGAGCAATCTGGCCTGCTCAGGCCAGGTCCAGCATCTTATGGTCCACTCATTTTATCCACATTTTACAGAGACATTTCAGAGAGATTGGAATTCAGTTCCAGACCACCACAATAAGTGAGTATCACCATAATATGAGCTGTAATCTTTCCGCTAGTGCAGGATCTTGCCTTCAATTTGTAAAAAATGCAACATCTGTGAAGCACATTAAAACAAAGTGCAACAAAATGAGGTATCTTTTTTTCTGGTTCCACTTTGCTGGCCCTTTAGCAAATGCCCATTGTGACAGGGGACTGAAGAATTGGAAAATTTTAGTTTAAGGTAAAAAGTTATAGGCCAAGCAACTAATGTATATGTTAAAGCCTTTGTTCCAGAAACTACAGATAAGACCCATCCTGGCTCCTGGAAAACAGCTGACCTCCTGGGGCACTGGTAAAGATTACCACCTGGGGACAAGTGGAGGCATCCAGGCCATTGTGTTCCAGGGAGAGACAAAAGACCACCCACCTCTGGGAATAGCTAACTACCCAGGACAAGAATGCTGCAGTCTTTTTCACCTAATCCTCCCTGAATTTCAAAACTTCTCACCCATCTTGTTTATTCCCTGTTATAAAAAGTCTGGCCTGGAAAGAAAAGGGAAGAAGGTTCTTGTGGGTGTGAACCCGCCATCTTCTCAGATTGCTGGCCATCTGAATAAAGTGCCCATAAAGATTCATTCCCTATCATTGCTTATTGGGTTTGGTGGTGACAGGCAGCCTGAATGCAGGTGTCTTTTCCTGTTTCATTTGGATTTGGAACATGTGGCTCTCATCTACTTCAGAAATGGCCCAGTAAAAGCCAAGACTTCTCTGATTTTGAGAAGGAGAAATCTTTCTGAAAGACTTTAAAGTTCCCCAGGAAGACAAATATTCCTGAGGTGATCCAAAGCCAAAGTGAGGGGAACCACATTGGCAGCTACACTGAACTTGTGCTCCCCTCCAGGGCTTCCTCTGACTCTGGTTTAGAGGAGGTGCTCAAGACAGAAGGAACTGAGGCCTCAGCCACAGTTCCTCCTGTGAATGGCCTGCCAGTTCCCAACTCTGCACCCCTCTTTCCTGGCCATCACTGCTCTCTACTATGGGACAATCCTGTACTGAGGCAGGTAAACCCAAGGAGCCTGTGCAGCAGCCAGAGTAACCAGCTTCCTCATTCTGGCTGCTCTCACTTTGTCTGGGCCCTCATTCTGTTAACTTTCATATAGTTAAGGGCAATGATTGCTACCTGTTCCCAGTTCCACTAGCACTCTCATGAATTGACACCTCATTTTTAGAGGCAAGGGCCTGCCTATCTGCTGCCAGCCCTCCTGAGGACCATGGCCTCTGTCTTAAAACCCAATCAGAACTGAAGAGAACTCTGCTGTATGACATGGCACAGTGTGGGGAGCAGCTACTGTTCCCTGCTGGCAGCAGAAGAAAAAGTGATCACAGAGAAGGCACAACAGAAGAGAGAAAAGACACAAAAGAGGAAAGAAAGAGTGGAAAAGAACATCCAACAGGGTGGCGGCAGGGTGGGGAAAGAGAGAAGAGCCAGCAAGAAACCAAATGGAACAACTGTTGATATAAATGGGGCATAGGCCGGGAAGCTCCAGGGCCCCCCAGAGGGGGGATTTGTATGGGGTCCAGCATTTTGGGTATCTGGGAGTGTAACAGGGTGCAGCCAAGAGGGGGGGCCCAAATAGGGATTTGGGATGGGGTCCAGAACTCAAGGTGTCCAGGA
The DNA here is from genome assembly GCF_019186645.2 of Phyllostomus hastatus. Taxonomy (NCBI): domain Eukaryota; kingdom Metazoa; phylum Chordata; class Mammalia; order Chiroptera; family Phyllostomidae; genus Phyllostomus; species Phyllostomus hastatus. The sequence continues at coordinate 48,627,176 of NW_025334041.1, forward strand.
CATATTAGAAAGATATATAGGATGTCCTCACCCCGTCCCTACAGGTATGAGTTGGGAGAAGGGACACATGGAACAGGAACATGCAGTTATTTTGTACAGCCACAGCTTTGCAGCTAACCTCTGGCATGGTCATTTAACATATCTATAACCGTTAACTGGTTTCATAGATATGTTAAATAGTTGTGGCCATGCCTTGAGCCAGGGGGATGGAAGTGACTTCCACCCAAGATGTAAATGGGGGGCAGCTCCCCCTGGTTACAGCACCTTCATGAGAGCTTGGAAAAGATTGGCTCCATGCTATGGGGCCACACCTGCCCAGACTCATTATGGCAGCCCAGAAAAGCTGGAAGAATACAGGAATGCTGGCAGGTGTAACTGATTGTGGGAGGAGTTGGAAATGGGGCTGCAGAAGAAGATTGGCTCGGGGATTTAAACCCAGACATGGCAGCTATGTGAGGGAACCACACATCTTTGGCAGAGTGGGGGCCCCACAGCTTTGGTGAGAGTCAGGACCACGAGTCTTTGTGGTACTCCCTTTTGCCACATGGCTTAGGAAGCAGGAGAGACTTTGCCTAGAAGAAAAGGGGTGAAATTACCCTTGCTGGTGGGCCATGAGAAGGTGCCACACGGTTTTGGATTAGCTGAAGATCATGGCAGTGACACAGCTGATGGTGCCGGAAGCCAGAATCATGGACTTCTACTTCTTCTCCTGAGATACAGTACCCCAGATTAGGGCAGAGGGAGGATGAACTGTGTGCATCTGTGGGTATCCTAAAGGACTTTAATATTTTAATGAAGACATTAAGTCACTATTCTAAGTCTGTATAGCTTTAAATAAATATTTCCTTTCCTTTTCACAAATCTCTGGCATTAAGAGACGTCTTTCCTCTGGCGGTGGGCATAGAGAACCTAGTGGGGGGTCCTTTCAGTAATAGTATATCATACACCCCCCTGGGGTCTGTTCTGTAACAAGAATATAGAATATCCCCCATAGGCCTGGCTGGGGGAAGGGAGATATGGAGCAGGGCCATTGAGGGTTACTTTGCATATCAGTAACAGCAGGATAGCTTCATACCTGATATGCAAAAATTGTTATTTTGCACATCAGTAACTGTGGGCTAGCTTCCAGCCTGTGTGGAGCCAGAAAGGTATGCCATGGCTCTGACGCGTGATGTAACTGGGATGCAGCTCCCCCTGGTTACAGCACCTGGGTGACCATGCCACGGGGCCACGCCTGCCCAAACTAACTATGGCAGCCAAGAAAGGCTGAAAATGTGGGCATCATGGTGAGTGTAGCTGATTGTGGGAAGAGTTGGAAATGGGGTTACAGAGGTTCCAGGCCAGAATTTAAACTAAAGCAGCTGCTATGAGGGATGGAGATAATAAAGGAGACAACGAGGTCCATAGGAAAATTCGAGACCATTCAGGAAGGAAAGGGGTGCAAGGACTCTCACTGGTGGGCCGTGAGGAGGTGCCACGTGGTTTTGGATTAAGAGCTGGAGATCAGGACGAGACAGCTAATGGGGCTGGGGACTGTGGGAGGCCTGCACAGTTAAGCACAGATTACTGGGAGGAACTGGGAATCTAGCCAAGCTATGGACTTCTATTTGTTTCCTGAGATACAGTAATACCCCTGACCGGCCTGGTTGGACAAAGAGGGAAGGCAGTACTGTGTGTGTGTTTGTGGGTACTTTAAAGGGACTTTTAAATGGTTTTTAATGGCAACATTCCACCATTACTCTAAACCTGTATAACTTTTGAATAAATAGTTCCTTTTCTTTTTACCAGCCTCTCACATTGAGAACCACAATTCCTAACACAGTTCCTCTTGTGGCAAGGAAAAGGAACCATACTACAGAAGGACCCCAGGGGAGGGGGCTTGTTTCCATAACAGTATCTGGGCCCCCCAAACAGTTGACATTTTGTAACATTGGGAATCTAGTACTTAGCTTTTCTGCTCAAATAGTTTTGAGGAACTGAATGTAACTTTATTTTACCCACCTGATTTGCCAGGGGAACCCTGGGCCTAGGAGAGAGAGACAGGGAAACATCATTAGAGAACAAACAGAAATTTACACTAGGCATTCCTTCTCAGCTATTAGATTATTTTTAACACAGGGTGTGCACCTGTAAGGCAGCGAGGACACTCCTAATTAGTGGTTTAAAAAGCATCTAGCTTGTTTGTACATTCTTGCCTCCTTTTTTACATTGCTGAAATGCAAACCTTCGAGGAGTGCGTCTTCAGTCTGACCACAGTCACTGGGACAGCTCTGTCCGCTAATGGCACCCCTAGAGCCATACCCACTGAGCCCTAGCAGTTGTATAGGGTAGCCCTGAATTTGATTCCAGCATTCCTCCCTCTGTTCAATTTTCTCTTGATTGGATCAGTTTTCTGGGTCGATTCAGAAAGCATACAATATCCAGTATATCTTCAATCAGTTATCATAATCTTGTTAGACTTTACCATTATCTCTCATCTTTCTATCTCAATTTCTGGCAAGATTGTCTTCCTGTAGCACTTAGTTTCTCACCTCTGCCCATAGTTATTCACTGGGACATAGGTATGATGGCAATAGTAATAACAACTATTTACAAAGAACTTATCGGGCAGGCACTGAGCTAGGGGCTTTACCAGTTACTCTCATTTTACTCTCACAATCTGGAGAAATTGTCATCTCTAGACTAGTATTTCTGGTCATAGGAGAGAATAGTATTCTGAAAAGCCACTTACTGCAAAGCATTTATAAATGATTCCTAAAATATAACAAGCAGACTTGTAAATGCAAATCTGGGCTGGTCAGAAAGAAAAAGAATTCCCTAGGAGTGAACACTACAGTGAAGAAGAACCAAAGCTCAGGATGGTCAGCAAGCTCTAATTGCCTTGACTGCCCTAGGGCATGGGCTGACCTTCTCAAACAAGGAATTTGGATTTTAATATCCACTTGGGAAAGTAAGACTAAGCCTTGCGCTCACTCCAGGTGAAAAGTTGAAAGTTAAATGCCTGTATTAGGAAAAAGTGATGTTGAAAATCAATTATGTAAGCATCCATGTTAAAAATTAGATAAAGAACTACAAATGATATCCAATGAAAGTAGTAATAAAGAACAAAAATGAACACAAAACAGAACATAAGCAGGCCACATAAAGCTATAGCCCCTGAAGATACAACATCAGTGGAAAGAGGGGGCTAGAAAAAGTTCTGTCCACTGGTAAAGGGAGGCCACAAAGCAACTTGCCAATGTTGGCCTGGTTTCTGAAAACCAAAAAGCTCTTAGAATTCATAAACATAGGCCTCTGCTGGCTCAAGTTGAAGCAAGCAAACAAGTGAAGAAATAAGCATAAAAGGAGACCCTGGTTGGCAAGACCCCTGACACAGGACATAACCTCCACACAGGCTGCATCCATTCACTCTCAGGAGAAGAGAGGCCTGAAAAGCTGCTGAGTCAAGTCATTCCTCAAGTCCTAATCCATTTTCATCCTTTAAAAAAGTGTGGTGCTAGAAGTAATTGCATCAGCATCACCTGGAGCTTGTTAGAAATGCAAGTCATTGGCCCCAGCTTAGGCCAGCTGAATTAGGACCTCTGAGAGTGCCCAGCACTGGGTGTTTAACAAGCCCTCCAAGTAGTTTTGATGCACCCAGTTTGAGAACTTTATACTGGGTCTCTGTCCCGTGGACTGTCTGCAAGACAAATATATTCAGTAAGTTCCAATAGATTGGGGATTATCACTCTAGATCTTAAATATACCTTATTTCTACCATATCCTAACAAATATAATTTTTAGAACACCAAACAATTTATATTTTTCAAGTGTTTGAACATATATGCATCATTCTTTTCATGTTTTATATTATAAAATAGTAGACCTTTTAAACAAGTAAGATTTCAGCTTAAAAAATTAAGTCCTTATGCATGATTATTTATAATCTATTTATAATTAGCATATAACAGAGATACCAATTATGTTCACATGAATATAGCAGCTATTTACATAAATTATAATGCTAATAATATTCTATTTTCAGTCCAGAATTTGGGTGTATGTACTGTATTACTTGGTAGTAGAAAGAACCACTACCTCTTAAGTAGAAAGAGCATTTATTCTGTTGCTTGAATATATGAATAATTGTGAAATTAGAAAATCTTGCTTAGGACCCAATTACACCATCTAATCACCTCTGATTGCTTGCACCCTGAGTTCTTAATTCTTATAGTTATTCATAGTTCTACAGATCTGAAGTGATGGCATATCTCATTAACAATGAGAACTTTTTTCCAAAGTAGAGTTTATTTAATATTTATTATTTTCCATTACCATTCAGATCCTTTATACCCCCTGTCCTCCAGCAGTCACCACACTGTTGTCCATATCAATGAGTCCTTTTTCCTTTTTGCTCAATCCCTCCACACCCTAATTTTCCCCACTTAGCTGCCATCCTAATGCTCTCCATCTATGAGTCTGTCCCCATTTTGCTTGATTCAGTTTGTTCATTAGATTCCACATATGAGTGAAATCATATGGTATTTGTCTTTCTCTGACTGGCTTATTTTACTTAGCATAATGTTCTCCAGGTCCATCCATATTGTCACAAAGAGTAAAATTTTCTTCTTTTTTATGGCCAAGTAGTATCTTATTGTGTAAATGCCCTTTAGTTGTTTTATCCACTCATCCACTAATGGACATTTGGGCTGCTTCATATCTTGGTGATTGTAAATACTGCTGCAATGAACTAGGGTGCTTATATTCTTTCAAATTAGTGTTTTGGGTTCCTTCGGATATATTCCCAGAAGTGGAATTGCTGGGTCAAAGGCAGATGCATTTTTAATTTTTGAGGTATCTCCATACTGCTTTCCATGGTGCCTGCACCAATCTGTATTCCCACAATAATTCAAAAAGACTCCACTTTCTCCACATCTTAACCAGCACTTACTGTTTGTTGATTTATTGTTATTAGCCATTCTTCCAGGTGTCAGATGATATCTCATTGTGTTTATAATTTGCATTTCTCTGATGATTCATGATATTGGGCATTTTTTCATATGTCTATTGACCATCTATATATCCTCTTTAGAGAAGTGTCTATTCAGGTCCTTTGCCCATGAGATTGTTTGTTTTTGTGGTGTTAAGCTTTGCAAGTTCTTTATAAATTTTGGATATTAACCCCTTATCAGATATATATGTGAATTTGTTTTCCCATTCTATGGGTTGTCTTTTTATTTTGTGGACAATTTCTTTTGCTGTGCAAAAACTTTTTAGTTTGCTGTAGTCCCATTTGTTTACTTTTTCTTTTGTTTCCCCTGCCTGGGGAAGATATATTCAATAAAAAATTTCTACAAGCAATGTCTGAGATTTTGCTGCCTATGTTTTATTCTAGGATTTTTATGGCTGTGGGTCTAACATTTAAGTCTTTGATCCCTTTTGAATTTATTCTTGTGTGTGGTGTAAGAAGGTGGTTTCACTTTTTCTGCATTTATCTGTCCAATTTTCCCAACACCATATATTGAATAAACTATCTTTAACCCATTGTATGTATTGATTCCTCTGTCAAATATTAATTGACTATAAAGATGTGGGTTTATTTCCAGGCTCTCTGTTCTGTTCCATTGATCTATGTGTCTGTTTTTATGTCAGGGCCAGGCTGTTTTTATTACTATGGCCTTATAAGGTAGTTTGATATCAGGTAGGGTTATTCTTCCAACTTTGTTCTTTTTTCTCAGGATCATTGCTGCTATGTGGGGCCTTTTGTAGTTCCATAAAAAATTTTGAAATACATGTTCTAGTTTTGTGAAATAAATCATTGGAATCTTGATGGGGACTGTGTTGAATCTATAGATTGCTTTGGGCAGTATGGACTTTTTAATGATGTTAATTCTTCCCATCCATGAACACGGCGTGTGCTTCCACTTACTTGCATCTTCTATTTCTTTCTTCAGTGTCTTATAATTTTCTAAGTACAGGTATTTTACATTCTTGGTTATGTTTATTCCTAGGTATTTTATTGTTTTTGTAGCAATTGTGAATGGGATTATTATCTTATTTTTTTTAGATTTTATTTATTTATTTTTAGAGAGAGGAAAAGGGAGGGGGAAGAGAGGGAGAGAAACATCAATGTGTGGTTGCCTCTTGTGTGCCCCCTACTGGAGACCTGGCCCACTACCTAGGCATGTGCCCTGACTGGGAATCAAACTGGTAACTCTTTAGTTAGCAGGCCAGCACTCAATCCACTGAGCCACACCAGCCATTGCTGGGATTGTTTTCTTTATTTCCCTTTCCATTAGTTCAATATTGGCATATAAACATGCAACTGATTATGGATATTAATTTAGTATCCTGCTACTTTGCTGAATTTATTTATCAGTTCTAGTAGTTTCTTGGTGGAATCTTTGGGGTTCTCTATGTACAGTATCATGCTACCTGCAAATAATGACCATTTCACTTCTTCCTTTCCAATTTGGATACCTTTCACTTCTTCCTCTTGTCTGATTGCTGTGACTAGGACTTTCAGTATTATACTGAACAATAGAAGGGAAAGCAGACATCCCTGTCTTGTTCCACATCCCAAGAGGAATGCTTGTAATTTTGCCTATTGAGTATGATGCCAGCAATGGGCCTGTCATATACAGTCTCCACTACATTTAGATGCATTCCCTCTAATCCCACTTTGCCAAGAGTTTCCATCACAAATTGGTGCTGGATTTTATCAAATGCCCCATCTGCATCCATTGACATGATCACGTAGTTTACATCCTTCATTTTCTTTATGTGGTAATCACACAAGTTGATTTGTGAATGTTGTACCAAAATAGACTTTAAAACAATGACTGTAAGAAAAGATAAAAAAGAGCATTACATAATGGTAAAGGGGATACAAGAGGATATTACATTTTTAAGTAATCATGCATCCAACATAAAAGCACCTAAATACATAAAGCAAATATTAATGGACATGAAGGCCAAAACTGACAATAATATATAAGTAGTAGAGGACTTTAACACTCTACTTCCATCAGTGGATAGGTCATCCAGACAGAAAATCGACAAAGAAACAGTAGCCTTACCTGACAGATTAGATATGAGAGACTTAATAGCTATATGCTGAACATTTCTTCCAAAATCTGAGAGGAAGAAAAGATTCATTTTAAGTTCACATGGAACATTCTGTAGGATATATAAAATGTTACATCACACAAGTCTCTAAATGGAGAACTTTAAAACTCTTCTGAGGGACATTCATAAATAAAAACAGCTTAAATAGAAATGGAGAGCTATTTCTAATATTGGAATAGGGAAAGCCAATATTGTAAGAATGTCAATTCTCTCTAAATTAGTATGCAAATTTGTTGCAACCCCTATAAAATAACAACTGATTTTTAAAAATCAGAGCAGCTGGTTCTAAGATTTATGTATAAATACCAAAATTCAAACTTAGCCAGACAAAAATTTCTGAAAAGGAGGCATATGAATTAAGCAAGTTCTACCAAATAATAAACTATATTAAAAACAAATGTGGCTAAACTAAGTGAATAAATTATGATTGAAAATCCAGAGCTAGATTCAAATGTATATGCAAATTTAGTATATGACAAAGTTGACATTTCCAAACAAATGCATTGTTCAAATAATAGTAATAATGATACTATTTATGAAGTTATAATGCTTTTTTCTTATAAATGTTTTAATTATTACTACAATGTTATATACATTTTATATGTTGTAACATTTGTCATGAATATTATACATTTTTTATATAAATGAATTTGTAAAGTTCTAGAAGAAAAGAGGGGAGGGTTTTTTTAAAGACTTTATTTGTTTATTTATTTTTTGAGAGAGGGAAAGAGAGGAAGAGAAACATTGATGTACAAGAGAATAGGTTGCCTCTCAACACCCCCAACCAGGGACCTGGCCCACAGCTCAGGCATGTGCCCTGCCCAGAATGGAACTGGTGATCCTTCGTTCTGCAGGATGATGCCCAACCCACTGAGCCATACCAGTGACGGCAACAGGGGAGTTATTTTTATATTTTGGATCAGAAAAGGCCTTTTTAATATTTACTTTGTACTTGTTGCCAAGAATTTTGTAAGCACTTTACATATATGTATTAATTTAATCACCACACTATGTTATAATCACCATAACAGAGGAGACATGAAAGCACGAAATGGTGACGCTAATTTGGCTTCTGACCCATAGCTCAAAAGTGGGAGAATGAAAGTACATACTCAAATAGTCTTAATCTAGAGCATGTGTTCTCAACCTTTATGATAACAACTGAAAACCACCTGGGAAAAAAACAAAGATGGAAAAGTATCAGTGGTAGGTCCTGGTCCAGCCTGCTGGGCTATCATTTCTTGGCCTTGAAACATAGACAGTATCTGATTGCACATGTTCACAGGTGGGTCATTGTTAGCAGATGTATAAAAATGTCTTGGTGTTATTATCTAACCAGTGAACAGGTAGCAGGATGGCCCTGGTAGCAGAGAAAGAAACTGTACCCATCACCAGGAAGTGAAACACAGGTGACATGATATGTGAAAGGCAGCTTTGCAACCTTGTAAAGTAATTAAGGTGGACCTGGCAGGGCCTTGCCCTGGAAATACAAAATGCTATTGTAAACAACCTATGTGTTTCTCACAGGAAGAAGAAGAGAAGCCGAGGAGGCAGGCTCACCCAACATCTGCATGCCACAGCTCCTGGCATAGTTTGTTTAAAAAGTGTATTGCATGGATCATAGTAAACTACAACTTCTGTGGACTTAGATGTCAGAGGACTCATTTTGTAAATGCTTCATCCCAGTTGTCTGCAGAATTTCTTTAATTATTACCTCACTGTCTACCCAAAATTCAATTTTATGTGTAGAAAATATTTTTGATAAGAATTAATCTGTAAAGCCCTAGGAGAAAACATGGGAAAATTATTTTTATAATCCACAGTGAGAAAGATTTTTCTAACATGGAAACATAAAACTCAGATGTTATGATGGAAAAGGAGGATAATTTTTCCTAGATTAAAATTTAAGATTTTTGTATAGAAAAAAGTCAAAAGACAAGTGAAAAATAGAGAAATAATTGCACTACTATAGCAGACAAAAGGTAATTTCAAAAAACACAATATAATATAAAACAGAACAAAAACCCAATAGATAAACAGAGGATACAAAAAGGAAGTTAACCAGAAAATAAATCTAAGTGGTTAAAAAATATTAAAAAGAGTACAACCTCATAAGTTTAGAAAGAAATTTAAAATGAAAATGAAACATCACTACTTATCTACTGGACAAAAATCCTTGCTAATGCACAGCATTGATAAGGGAAATAGAAAGAGATACTTTCTAACACTGAATAAAGTAATTGATACATAATTTTTGGAGGACAATTAAACACAATAATAGTAATAATAATAATAACAGTAATAGTTTACATTTGAGTGTTTCCTATGTTGGACAGGCAGGCGATGGGCTCTGTGTTTCAGATATTTTCATTCATTGATTCCTCATAACAACAAAGTAGTTTCCATTATTATTCTTATGAGAAAACTGAGTCACAAAAAGATTAAGGTACTTGTTCAAGATCACATGTATTATCAGTGCAGTAGCTAGATTCAAACTCTGTCTGAAAAATTCATTTTAAAATGGCAAGTTTGACAATGTCCATAAAAATTCAAAATGTTTATACTTGTTATCTATTTGTTAGGAGTAGGTTTGGCTACACCAGATGGAAAAGAAAATAACTATGATTTAAACAAGATAAAAGTGTAATTGTCCTCAAAGTAAATGAAATTCTCTTCGAAGGTAGCTCTATTCCATAAAATGCTTAGGAACCTAGTTTCTTCCAGCTCACCACTTACCAAAGGGTGTGGCCCTAGAGCTCATTGTCTAAGGTAGCATGTGAATTACAACAAGGAATAAAAATAAGACACAAAAGGCATGCATCAGCTATCTCTCAAAGAAGTTTCTCAGAATCTGCCACATGACAATTCTTGTTTTGCTTTGGCTGCAAGGGAGGCTGGGAAATGTAGCCTTAATTCTGAGCAGCCATAGGCACAGCTGAGCGTGGGTAATAAGCATGGAAGATGAGGGAAGGAATGTTGAGGGGGCTCTTTCCTTTTTTGACCGATACCACAATTCCAGTCCTAGGAAATTTTCCAACAGATGAATGACACATTTGTGCCAAAACATATTATATTAGTTATTCTCTATTTATGCTGCCAGATATATTTTGACCCCACTCTGTTTGCCTGTACCCTGGGGCCTGGCCTCCATGGACTGCCCTGGCTGGACTTCCTTGTCCTCTGGCTTCCACTTTTATTCAGTTGATGGCTTCAGTTGTGACAGTGGCTGTATTTCTCAACCAATGGCCACATTTCCTGTTGGGTGGCCTCCCTCTCACTGCTATGGACTCACTGGCTTGTATTAAATAACACTGCGTCCTTCCTTGTCTCCTTGTGCATATGGAGGTGAAGGCTTCTCACTCTTGCTTGTGTTCTTGAACACTTAACCATTTACTATAAGGTCCATTAACCTAGCCAGCACTTGTGCCAATAGTCCCTCCATTAAACTATCTTCAGTTAAACTTTGGATGTACCATCTGCTTCCTGCTGGACTCTGGCTGATGCAAACATGTGTGAAAATTTTCATTGCAGCGTTGCTTGAAATAGGAGTAGAGTAGAAACAAATTACATATTCATCAATAGGGGACTAATAAATACATAGCGCAGTCTGAGTGGGAATATTATATAGTAGTTTAAAAAATAATTTCTCACTGTACTATACACTTAAATTTTAAAAAATAATTTCTCACTGTACTATACACTTAAATTTTTAATAGGGTAGATCACATGTTATGCATTGTTATACTTTTTTAAAAAAAATCTCTATAAGCTAAACCGGAGAGCTCTTGATGATAGGATGCTACTGACTATAAAAAAATACAGATATAAATATGTATTTAAATTTGGATTTACATAAGTTTGCATGTGTGATATTTCATATATATATAGAAAGATAGAGAGAGAGAGAGGTTTGGGGGAAAAACAGAAATTGATAATCGTGGTTACTTTTGGGGAGGAATAATGGAGGCCTTGGGTAGGAAGAAGATTTATTTTCATTGAATACCCTTTTATATTATATGAATTTTTCCATTTATAGATTTCCTTTAAAAAAACTAGTTAGTGAAAAAATATTATTTTCTTCAGGATAAATATAGACAATCATATAAACAGGACAATAGCATTCCTTTGATGTTCCATTGCTGTAATTGGATTCCAACTTCCTGCCCTCCCTCCCCCAAAACAGGACTACTCAGGACTTTCCTATCTAAGAAAGGGCAGCACCTCATTCCCCTGGGCTATTGTGGTCCATACTATGGCTCTCCCCAAGTGGTCACTACTCTCATAGCACTTGAGAGTAAATAGCTTTACTATGATACAGAATCTTCTTACCTATATATAGTTCTTACAAATAACATTTTAAGGTCTGGCCTCAAGAAATTAAATTACCTTCCAGGTTTCTACAGAAGATCTTACTCTCTAAGCTTATAGCTCTTGGAATATGATGAATTCTCCTAGGATGGGCTGAAAGGACCCTCTGGTCAAATTCAAAAGCTCTGGTTTTACTCTGAGTTGAATGTAAATGCACCAGTATCCTTAGTGAGGTTTTTGTCTTTGGATCCCATTCCTTTCTTCATTTATTGATTCAGCATCAATTTATTAAGCATCTGCTGTGCCCTAAAACTGAAGCAGGTGCTAGAAATTAAGAAAATAAATGAGCCATCTGAGAAAATAAATTTCTCAGACAGATTAAATCTTACATAGGGGACACAAACGTGTAAGAGTTGTTGCTAGAGTGACTATAAAAATTAGAGTCAGGGCACAGAAAGAGAGAGAGAGGTAGCTGATTATTATTGGGGACTAGGATAGGTGAATGGAATGACTCCCTAAGAGTCTTGAGAAGGGGTAGTGGCAATAAAAGGAGAGTAGAGTGTTCTAAAAAGACAAGGGAAAGGGAAGGAAGGGCATTTAAAGCCCTGCTTTAACTTGAAGCAGAACACCTCAGGTAACTTAAGACTGTTGATGGAAAAATGAAATGGGGAGTCAATCTGTTGAAGATCATTATGTCTTTATCATCCTGGAGAGAATCAAAACAGAAAGGTGGAGAAATGGACCAAGAGTATCTATTACAGTCATTGTGTAGGAAAGAAAAAAAGAATAGCTAAATGTGATGGATACCGGCCAGCAGTACCCATCGCTGCAGATGCTTGTCGAAACAGGAGAAAAACATATACATGGACAACTGAGTCCTGTGGGGAAATAGGGATGAAATGGCCACTCTCTCTAGTGAAGAGTGCCCCGTTTTCCCACCCAAGCAGGATTTTATTAAGAATACAGATACAGTTTGTGGATTACAGTCTGGTAGGGAAGATAAAACAAGTAGGTAGTTTTCAAAGGGACTGACAGAACTCCCACTGGGATTCTGGGCTGAGATTTTGGGGTTTTATCACTTAAAAAGACTACAGGATCTAAAGGTTTAGTTTCATTTCCTTCCCATGCCTTCATATTCTAATTTAAGAGCATCCTCTAGCAAGCAGATCTCACAAGATCTTGCATATTCTATGTCCCAGGCCTGATTACCCCAGGGGTCCACCGACTCTTGTCTGGACTGCACCACCCCTGTTATTTCTGCAGGCCTGAGGTGGGCAGAGGAGACAGAGGCAGCCAGGAGACTTGGATTCCTCACAACTAAGAACAAGGACTCAGGCTTTCACAAAGCCGTGGGGACAGGGGTCGATGTCAATCACCCCTTCATTTCCACAGCCCCGCAAGTCCTTCCCTGAGGCCTCCACATCATCATGCCTGTCTTAGGCAATTCCCCCCTTGGGAAATCTTCCCCGTCACTGGCTAACTGATCAAGCATTGGGGGCTGGCACAGAACAGGCAGCATTCATGCTGGGGAAATAAGTTTTGTCTTCTTAGTGTCTCCTGGTTCGGAGGTCTCTTACTCAGCCTTAGCCACGGAGGGTTACAGATTCCTGAGACCAGGCAGGGTGAACCCCAACAGCTAAATGTTTGATTGTCATTTTAGACTTCATTAAAATGTGTTCATATTAAAGTACTGCATCAAAATACTCTCATATCTGTGTGGGGATAGGGAGGTGGAAGACATTAAGCATGAAATAATAGTGCATATTAAAGAAAATGCTGATATTTGATCATGCTAGGGTCTAGGGCATGGATGAATAGCCAGTGATTGATAAGGATGTAGATATGGTGGCTAGGGTTGTATGGGAAAGGCCTTTCCTATCATGCTGGAAGTATGGGAGAGACACAGCTTGGCCAGGCAGTGATGCAATCACTTGTACATGTTAGAAAGATCTCTCTCTCTAGAGGGAATACAGATGTGAGGACAATTATGAGACTGTTGCACTAATGCTGAGCCAAGATGAAAGGGGGAGAGGCATAGGAGAAATGTTGATGCTGTAGAATCAACATAAGTTGCAACTAGTCAACATATCCTAAGTTTCTGGTGACTCAATGAGTAATGGTGTCATATAGTAGTATAAAGAATAAACAAGGAGAAGAAAATTTGGGAAAATGTGTTGATTTTGAGGTTATTTGTGTGATGGCCACATATTGAAGTCCAGGACATAGTCAAGAATAAGGGTAATTCAATTGCATATGTTTACTTATACCATCTTTCTATACTCAATCTTGCTTTTCCCTGTCCTCTAATGTTTGAACTTCCTGTCTCCATCCTAATCTAGCTTTGCCTAGTTAATATGTACTCACACTTAAAGGCTTAGTTCAAGTAACAGTCCATTCAAAAAGTCCCCCATGATACTTCATCTCCTTTCCATGAAGGCTGTGTTAGGTGGCTTTTCCCCTTCACACTGTTATAATGTTCTACATATATTTCTATCATTATAACATCATGCACATTGAATTATAGTTCATTTATAGGTCTGTTTATCTTACATGATTTTAAGCTTCTTATGGTAGGGTCTATTCTTCTTCATCTCTAATACCCTCAGCGTAGAACACAGTATTTATTAGGATGTAGTACACTCTCAGTAATTGTTGAATGAATAAGTAAGTCATGAGTAGAAGAAGGAACATTTCTATCTCTTAGACTGGGGTGGAGATATTGGAAAGTGATAAAGGTTGTGGTTGTAGGGGGCTGGGTGAGAGTTCGAAGGTGTCTATACTCTAAATTCTGTCCATGAAATAGCTATTTTCCAGAAGAAAAGTGAGAAGGATAGGCTGGGGGAATGATTGGGGTTTGGAATAGATGCTGTAGGAAATGGAAGTGGGAGGTGCCCAGACCTATTTAAGACTGTCAGAGAGTCCTAAAGTCCAGCTGACATTAGCAACAGTAAAGTGTCAACCAAAGGTTGTTGGCACCAATTCCATGTCAACAGGAATCCCTAATTTGGGGTGTGGTGAAGAACTCTTTATTCAGTGTAAAATAGCTCAGTAAGTGATACAGCATGGCTGTGAAAACAGTTTCAGCTATGAGGCAGCCCTGGGGCCAGATCCTTCTCTGGCTAGACAGCCCTGCTCTGGCAAGACATCTTCAGTGTTTGAGCTCAGCCAAGGAAACAGTCTTCATTCTTAGGTGGAAAAGAAAAGTGCACTCCCTAAGCCAAAGGGGAGCTGGCTTATACAGACAGAAGTTCCTGCCCCTGGTCCCTGACTGGCCTGTCCTCATGCAAATCAGGACTCCAAATCTTTGCAGTTTGATTAGTACAAAAAGCACTGTCCTGATTAGTTAGAATTAAGCTGCTCTGATTGGTTGGTGGAGACGTTGATGAGGATATAACTGCACAGCTCTGGTTGGATGAGGAAAGCCTGAGTCCCATGGGTTGAAATAGGATTCCAGGAACTCCTTTAGAAGGGCTGGCTCAGATGGCACATTCATTGCAGAGGTGGGTAGTTCAGTGCAGGCTTCTCCCTGAAGTGTAGTTTGCATGATAGGCCACTGTGTAGAAATGGCTACTAGGCTCTATTTTTTTTTAAATTGAGTCCAGTTAGCTACCAGGAGCACTTCTTAGTAACTATCTTCTTACTCATGGTCTTCTTACTGTTGTCCCACAAAATTGTAATGCCAATGACTACAATGACTGTGATTCCCTCTAGCAGTTTAATAAGTTGAATGTGAGAGAAAAGAGGACTGATAGTGGGAAGAATCTAAGATTCAAGTCCAGCAAGACTAATTCAGAAGAGAACAAAGAGGTTCTGAGACAAAGGGACACACTGTGGGGTATAGAACAGATTAGGGAGGGAATGGAGCCACAAGGGACAACAGACAGAAAAATGAAAGTGAGCAAGGAACTACAAGTCACCATTAGGTTGAAGAAAAGACACGGTGGAATAAGTTAGTGGGACACCTCATCAGTGGAGGCTCTTTTGAGATATCAAGATATAAGTTTGGGATTTTGCATTTGGATATCTGGGTGATGACAGAGTCTAGGGTGCAGCCATGGGAGTTAGTTGCTAAAGGGCCTAGAGTTGATGTTTGAGACTCAGAAAGTTAGAGAACTTTAAAGCTACTGTTGGGAAGCAAAAATCTGCTACCTCAAAGTGCATTTCTTTGGCATAAGGACTGTATCAGGTTGATTATTTTTAAGAGACAAAAGACTCAGGAAGGTCTTTTAACCCTCCCCTTAACTATCTAAAAAATCTTAAAGGGTCTGTTCCCAGAATAGAGCTATCACCAGAGATATCTACCAAGAATATGAGCTAGATGCAGTGGGGGAGATTCAGCAGGGCCTAGAGATCAGAGTCTGCTCTGTATCCGGTTGTCTCTGAATGGCCATCTCCATGTGAATTGCCTTCCATTTAAAGTCCCAAACCACTACCCTTTCTCCTTAGCAAAAGATGGTATGTAAGCCTCATCTGCCCAATTAGTCCTTGGGCCACCCATATTCTCGTGAAATGCTCATTTGTATGAAATTAAATTGGATTTTCTTCTGTTAATCTGTGATATGTCCATTTAATTCTTAGACCAGCCAGGAGAACCTAGAAGGGTAAAGGAAAATTTCTTCCTCCCCAGCACAATTGTACCAACACTCTGAAATTGCCCATAATAGAAGTAGAAGCAAGGTGAGAAGAGTAGATATAGGATTCCAGAGAACTCAGTGGGTGTGCTTAGGAATTGCATAGATGGAGTGAAGAGGATGGAAGCAGAAATTTCAAGGGAGGATGAAAAGAATTTCTGCATAAGGTTGAAATAATTCCAGTGCTGGTGGTGAGGAGCCTATAGGATACTGACCAGTATGTCACCTAATTCTAACAGTTTTTTCCTTACTAGAACAAACTCTCTCATCTTTATAGATAAGAAGACAGCCTTTACCTTTGTTCTGTGTTTGGCATCTTGATTCTATTTTATGGGATGACTCTTAATTTAGTTCCCAGTTTTGTGCTCTTATTTTGCCTATCTGTGGGTATCACTCCATGTTCCCAGAACGTTCTGATGCCCTTTCTCATCAAAACCAATTTGTCCTGCTTTTAATTCCTTAGTGTGACTAATATGATCCACTGGAAATAAGCTGAGTTTCTTGTTAGATGATAATGGATAACATGCTACTCTGCCCAAGAAATATATTCTCATCTTAGAAGATGCTCCAGAAATATAACACCATAATCCAACCCAGCCTACAAAGTCAGAATATGAGGCAGCCTCCTTGCTGTACCTCACAACACAACAGTTATGTGTTTTCTAGAGTTTCTTCTTTTGTGAACTTAAATCTCACATGAACATGTAGACCAAAGGGAATGCTCTAAGTTATTTGCAGTTAGGATGTGCAAAGAAGATAAACTGCCATAAAGGTATTATAAATTGTTAGGAAGAAGGGGTTGAATAACAGTATCCTAAATCCACAGTCATTCATGCAGGACATCCTGTGTTCCCAGGACTTCAGGTCGAGCAAAGTGTGGTTTATATAATAGAAAAAGCTCATTCCTTGCTTTCCTCTTTATGCTCCATCTGTACTTGGCCACCATGAAAACTGCCTGACACCTACTGAAACAACCCAGTCAGTAGCAGATGGTAATGAGGTACCCATAAAATACTATGGTAGAGATGTGTGGGTAGAGGATATAAAGTACAAGACATGTCCTTGCCCTTAAGAAACTTAAAACTTAAAGAAAAGCTAAAACAAGTAGATAAGGACAATTAACTAACAAAGTTAGAGCCAGTGTTAAAGTAATACTACTTCCTGTCAGCATCAAGGATCAAACACTTTATTGCTTTGGAATTGTTAACATTGCCAGTGTGTTAGAAAGTTCCCTTGAGTGTTGGAATATTGTGAAAGTTTGGCTTTTTCTGAGCACAAACATTTCCCAGACCTGTGCATTGTGACATTAGCGAGTAAGATCAGGAGGCTTCTCATCCTTTGCTTTTTGCAATGTGCTGGCACTTTTGTCTGTCTACAACACCACCTGGGTTAGCAAAGTAGGTCACATCAGGGCTTTTGGCTCAGAGGCAATGAGAGGCACTGGAACATGTTATGACTGAAAGAGATCATGACGATATACTCTGTAGAGACTTTTTAATTGTAGAAAGACCAACAAGATTACTGTTATAATTATGCTTTTTTATCTTTAACCCATTCCCCTCTTCCTTTGTTATACCGCCTATACTGTAGTAAAATATACAAATTCAACACCTTTCTGTTATCTTGTCACAGAGTATTATAAGAAATAATATCATACACTATATGGGACATTTTCATTTACAAAATTCTTCCACATACATGAACTCTTTCGATCTTAAAGCAAACTTTGTAAGAGCAAGTATTACTGACCCAATTTCCTTGGTCTTCATTTTAGGTTCAGGCCCCATTTCATTGCACCGCTGGAGCTGAATAAGCAGTTAGTTATCTACCACCCTCATGGGCAAGAGCTCCCCTCCTTGTAGAGCAGCTGAGCCTGGTTCCAAATACCACCATATTCTGTCCCTAGACCCTCTCCTACCCACAAACTCTTTCTGCTGACCCCTTTTGTACAATTCAATAAGCAATTACTGAAGACCAACCAGGGGCCTAAAATACCATAGTAGAAACTGAGATGACCAAATTGACATCCTCAAATTATGGCTAACCTAACTGTGGAAAGAGGGAAGAAAATTATTATAATATGACAACCATTATAATAGAAGGATGCACATGGTACCATGATAGTTTCAAGAAGGGAGTAATTAATTCTTCCTGACAGGCTTAATTAAGTGGCAGTTAGGCTAAAAGTTAAAAAAATAATAAACATGGTAGAGAAAGCATCCAGATGGAACAGCCTGTGCAAATGTGAAGGAATGGAGAACTGCAAGAAGGTCAATTTATTTTTGCCTCTCATCCATATCAACATCAAATTTGACTAGAGAAAAACACACAACAGTTACTTCATAGCCATTGCCCTCAAGTGAGGTCAAAGGCTACTCACACACACCCCTGAATTAGTACTTTACAACTTCTTTCTCTGCAAAACTCCAAATATCACCAACCCCTTATTCACTCTCATCTTACAACTTTGCACTAAGAAAATTTAATCAGTAAGAAGAGAACTTGCAAAACCACGTGCCACCACATCTACCATTGCACCTCTATCTATTACCATGTGCTCTGCTCTCACCAAAGTTAGTGTGGAGGATCTGTTCATCCCTCTCTGAGCCAACTCTTCACTGGACACTAGACTTGAGGCACTTTTGCCTTCTCAAGGACATTGCTGCAAACAATGCTTCCCCACTCTCTCATAAGAACATTTTTATCTGCAAAATGGAAATACAAAAATGATATTATTTCTCAAATCTTAAAAAAGCCCTTTCTTGATCACACTTCCTTCCCTCCCCAACTACTGCCTCATTTTTCTTCTTCACTTTGTAACAAAACTCTTTTGAAAAAATTACCTTACCCACTGTCTACACTTCCTCTTCTCTAATTCTCTGTTGAACCCACTACAGTTAGGATTTCCCCCAATGCTGCTGAAACCTCTCTCATCATGTGTCCATTACTTCCACATTTAAAATCCAATGATCATTTCATTAACCTCATCCTATTTAACCTGCCATCAGCACTTGGACTATTTGATCTCCTCCTTTGATAAATGTTTTCCACTAGGCTTCCAGTACTTCATGCTCTCCTAAATCTCTCCTCCTCCTTCAGTGGCCACCCCTTCCAGTTTCCTTTGCTGATCCCTCCACATATGCCAGAACGTTAAGATCTGGAACTTCAAGGTCTCATTTCTTGCAGTTCTTCATTTACTCTCACTCCCCAGGTGATTTCATTCAATCTTATAGCTTTAAATATCAAGTAAACCACAGTGAGTCCCAACTTCTCCTGTAACTCCAAATGCCTGTATCTAACCACACACTCAAAATGCAGCTTGTAGAAGAGGATAAAAAGGGGATAAATGGTGACAGAAAGAGACTTGACTTGGGGTGGTGAACACACAATACAATATATAGATGACATATTATAGCATTTAATTTTATTAACCTGTCACCCCAATAAATTCAATACAAAACTAATTAATAAATAAATAATGCTGTTTGAATTTCTGATAGGCACCTTAAAATTGCCATGTTAAAAAAAAGTCCTGATATTTCTTCTAACACCCACTCTTCTCACGATCCCTATATCACAATTGAAAGTACCTCCATCCTGTGGCTGTGGCCAAAAAACTTGGTGTTATCACCGACTCCTCTTTTTTCTCACACCTTACATTCAATCGACCAGCAAATCCTACTATTACTATCTTTGAAATATATGCATAAACATAATCCTTACCATCTCCCCAGCTTCTATCCTGGTCCAAGCCACAGTCATTTCTGGATTTTTACAGTGACTTTATTATTCATCTCTTTGCTTATACTCTGTGTCCCATCCTATTCTACTCTTCAGACAGTAGCTGGGATGATTCTTTTAAAACAAAAGTTGTATCAAGCCATTCAACTGACTTTCCTTTTTATTAAAAGATTTTTTAAATTTATTTATTTATTTACTTATTTTAGAGATAGGGGAAGGGAAAAAGAAAGAGAGGCAAAGAGAGATTGATATGAGAGAGAAACATTGATTGGTTGCCTCTCACAGGCACCTCAACTGGAGACAGAATCTGAAACGTAGGCATGTGCCCTGACCGGGACTTAAACAGGCAACCATTTGCTTTGCCAAATGATGCACAATCACCTGAGCCACACCCATCAGAGCTCAACTGACTTTCTACCTCAGCAAAATAAAGCCAAAATCCTTTTAATGATTTGTGCATGCTACATAATGCAGGATAACCCCACTACCCACCCACACACACACACATATACACACACCTCTAACTAAATAAACTAATGAGGAAATGAGTGAATGGATTGAAGGGGAGAGGAAACTGGGAAGTGTGACACTAAAGAGTTAGGTGATGAACAACCTTTCTAACCAAGCTCAGGAGTTCAGACTTTATTTGAAGATAATGCGTAGTTACAAAGGTTACGAATTTTCATAAGACAACTATTTCCAATAACCCCTTTCTATTTCTACATTCTGACTCATATATGATCTTCTATAGAAATTCTGACTTGATTTCTCTACCAGCTTCCCATCCTCATCCAGTCACAGCAAACTCCTTGCTGCTCCTTTAATATTTCACATTCCCAAACTCCCACACCCTTGCCCTCTTTGTTCCTTCTGCCTGGAATGTCCTTCCTTACTCTGTCTGTCTGAAACATGTCTATTCATTCTTCTTAACTCACCTCAAATGTCACTGTCTTTGTGAAGCATTCCTTGACTGCCCCAGAGAGTTATTTGTTTTCTTCTTTGGACTTCCAGAGTACATTTTATCCACCTCTGTTATAGATATTATCACCTCACTGTGGATATTTATTTATATATTAGCAAGTCCTAGGAAGACAAGATCCATAATCAGTCCTTGATGAGGCCCTACTACTTTGCACATAGATGTCCTCAATCTGTTTGTTGAATGAAAACTACATCAGCAAAACAGAATTAAAATTAGTAGAGGAAATGTATAAGAGAAACCAGATAAGTGAGATGTCATCAGAATGAAAACAAGAGGAATTTTCAAGAAATAAAGAGTGGTCAGTACCTCAGAGATTTAAATAAGATTACAGATGCCATTGTATTTAACAAGTAGGAGAGATTTGGAGATAAAACAGTCAAGGTTCAGTATCATAAATAAAAATTTTTATATTTAAGCAGTGATCTTAATATGAGAAATTGGTACTCAAAACATCATTAGAATGGCTAAGAAGTGGGGTCTAGACTGTTCTCCTGGGATCCTAAGACAACACTGCAAAATTGTCCTGCAGAATAACCCCAACCTTTGTCACAGTGTGAAAGCTGGAAACAAGAAGGCCACCACTGGAACTGTTGGCTTCACAGCCACTATACCTGCTAGGTCTGCACCAGCCAAAATGCATTCCCTACACCTCACCTCTTGATACCAATAATTTGTCCCTAAATCTCTGTTAATGAAGAGATTTTTGCCCCAGGAAAACACACTTCCATAATTATGTGCATGAGTTTTCTTTGCTGTGTAACAAATTACCACAAACTCTTAAAACAATACCCACTTATTTTACCAATTCTGTAGGTCTGAAGTCCAGACAAGCTCTACTGGGTGATCTGCTTACTGTCTTGCCAGGTGGAAGACAAGGTGTCCGCAGGCTGGGTTCACATATGGAGGATATGGGGAAGAAATTACTTGCAAGTACATTTAGGTTTGGCAGAATTCAAGTCCTTGCATTGAATTCTGAATCTCAGTCCTTGCAGTTGTAGGACTGAGTGTTCTGTTATCTGACGGTTGGCTAAGAGTCATTTTCAATTTTGAGGGCTCATTCACAGTTCTTTTCACTGACCTTCTCATATGCCCTCTCACAGCATCATAGCTGATGCAAGATCCATCATATGAAACCCTCTTCACACTATTCCCTTTGACCTCCATTACTGCCTCCAACCAGAGGAAACTCTCTGTTTTTAGATGGGCTTATGTGATGTGATTAGGCCCACCTGGGTCATCTCTCTACTTTATGATCAACTGTGCCGTATAACATAACATAAGCAGGAGAGTGGTACCTCATTTTATTTATAGTTTCCCAGGATTAGGATTTGGAACCTTGGGGGCTATTTTTAGAATTCTGCTTGTTACACTGTGTTTGCCAGGAAAAGCAATATAACTAAATAGATACACCTTTTACCTTCTAAATTACTTAAAATTCTCCAGAGAAACAGAACCAATAAGGTGTATGTCTGTATAGAAAGAGACTTATTATAAGGAATTGGCTCACATGACTGGAGTAGCTGACAAGTTCCAAGATCTGCAGAGTGAGCTGGCAAGCTGCATACCCAGAAGAGCTAATGGTGTAGTTCTAGTTCAAGGGCCCGCAGGCTTGAATCCCAGATAGCGGTCAGTCTGGGTCTGAAGACAGGAAGAAACCAATGTCCCAGCTTGAAGGAATTATCTCTTGGGTCTGAAGACAGGAAGAAACCAATGTCCCAGATTGAAGGAATTATCTCTTGGGAAAGTGAGCCCAACCAGGATGAGTCTCACCTACATCAGGAAAAGTAATCTGCCTTACTCATTCTACGTATTCAAATGTTAATCTCATCTAAAACACCATCACGAAGCATTCAATATAATATTCAACCAAATATGTGGGCACCCCGTAGCCCAGTGAAGTTGGCACATACAATAAACCACCATATCTTCTGAATCTCATGCAAGTACATCCAATTGGCTGAACCTATCTAGAACCCCAGCTGCAGAGGACTTGAGCAGTTCAGGAATGCGTATTACAACACATTTTAAACATTTTCACCCTGATCTATGATAAGAAACAAATACTGCATCACAATCCAGTGTAAGTATACACCGATAAACAGAATAAAATTTCATGAAACATTGCTTATCTTTACTAAATGTAATGCACTCTGATATTTTCTTTATGGTCCTATTTGATTTTAAACCATGCTGAGCTGGATCCACTAAACGGTTTCAGGACCTTCAAAAAAACAAGGCATCATTAGGAAGGTGAACTGATTTTGAAGGTCAATCTTCAGTACTCATCACAAGTGATCTTTGAGAACCAATTTTTCTTCAGTTATACGTCTCACAATGTCTGATGTGTAATACCATGTTTGTTAAGTTGAACTGAATATTGACAATGGGCTTCCAATTAAATCTGAAGACTGAAAAAGTTTAAACTCTTTTACAGCGTTAGGTCCATAACTATTCAATAAAATCAAACAATGGTTGTCAAGGAATGCTTCTGTTTTGTCCCCCATCTCCATTCAGAAAGGCTAAATTTGCAAATCCACTGGACTATATAGGACCCACTTTTTTTTATAAAAGACTTTATTTATTTTTAGAGAGAGAAAGAGAGAGAGAGAGAAACATCAATGTGCGGTTGCTGGGGGTCATGGCCTGCAACCTAGGCATGTACCCTGACTGGGAATCGAACCTGCGACACTTTGGTTTGCACCCCGAGCTCAATACACTGAGCTACGCCAGCCAGGGTTTAGGACCCACTTTTTAAGGGGGGAAAAAACTACCAAGGGGATGTTCATGTGAAAGTGCAGACATGACTAAATATTATATAAATTGGTGTTGAAGCATGTAGAATTGTCAGCCTCTGTGCTAATAAGCTTCTGTGCCATAAGTGTCAACTTCTGTGCCATAAGCACTTAATTACTCTCTTGTATTATTATGCCAGAATGTAAGGCACAATTTAGAGAATTCTATTACTCAGACAACTGTACCCTTTCAACAACTATTCAAGTTTCACATTTTTGCGCCCCCCGCCCCCCCGCAGATGGTGAACTGTGACTCTGCACTAGGAAAAACCCTGAAGAATTCTTCTCTTTTGAACTGCTCAATCTCTATTTCAAAACTATTCTCCAGTGAAATGACTCACTTGTTTAAACACTTGTTTTTTGTTACTTGGATGAGCAGTAGACATATTTCTGAATGCAACATTTCCATTTAACTGTATTCATGAGGTAGGCAGTTTATAATGATAAGCCCAGAGAATTCAGCTTTAATTGATTCTTTCTCTATGTTGCCACGTCAATGGCAGTGTTTCACACAGTCAGATTTAATTGTCTGACTGAGAAGAAAGAATCTGGACTCCTTAAACAAGAATCATATTATAGAGTCTTCCTCATTCAGTTGCTCAAGAGAGTGAATGGAAATATGGGCATTGTATAATCCAGGAAGTGGAGCTGTCTCAAAGCCTAATCATTGCTTAAAGATCAGAAAACCTTGAAACCAGGAAAATTGCTGTGATTTGGGGGTTTTTATCCCCAAATTAGGATTGTCAAATATCTGGATATATGCTCTATATGAAAACAACAAAACTCAATTATTCATTTAATAAAGGTTCAATGAACACCTACTATGTGATATTTATAGCTCTACTATAAACATAGAAGTGATCAAAACAGACCAACTCCCTGCTTATTATATCGTAGGAGAAGGCAGAAGACAACTAACTGGTAACCAAGCACTTAAACAATGGGCAATGTAAACAATATACTGGGATTCAGCATCTGGGACACACCACCACCCTCAAGATGCCTAAAGCAAACATACAATACATTGCCCATCCCATCTATGGACCATAGTTCCAAGAGCTATGAAACATCTCTAACTGCTACACATTATAACTGCCAGGGTATTTCCCCTTTCTCCCAGATACATTTATTTGAAGTCATTTATTAATAGATACTGAGGATTCAAACAATCAGTGGAGGCTGAAGTATCAGGTTTGAAATAGCAGCCCTGGAGGTCGAGAGGCAAGATATCTAATTGCATTTTCCTTATAAACAGCTTTATTGAGGTATAGCTGATACATAATAAACTATATTTAAAATATTGGGTTGGCCCAAAAGTCCATTGAGTTTTTTCCGTAAAATAAAGAGCACATTTTTCATTTTCACCAGTAACTACTGATTTGGATATTTTGAGTTTGTCGGCTATCTCCCACTATTGGCTTCTAGTTGGTAGAAGCCAAAGGTACTGCTAAACATCTTCCAATGCATAAGACAGGCCCACAACAAAGAATTATTTGACCAGAATGTCAGTAGTACCAAGAAATTCCACAAACCACTTTGACATGTTTGAACAGTCACAGCACCTTCTCCATACACTGCACAAATTTATTTCTGCATTTCAGTTGTGTTTTTGTCTTTCTTGAAAAAAATAAAGCATAATATACCAAAAATGTTGCATATTTTCTTCCATCTTTGATATTAAAATGGCTGCACAAAATTCACCAATTTTGATACTTTTTTAAAAATGCATGCTGATATGACCATTCAATGTTATAATAAATCTAACAAAATTGTTTCAAGTGAAATTAAAGACAACTGAGCACTACTAGAGCCATTGTATGAACTTTTTGGTCAATCCAATACATAATTTGATAAATTTTGATATATGTATATACCCATGTACACATCACCACATCCATGCAAAGAACATATACATCACACCTAAAAATTTCCTTGTGTCCCTTAGTTATCCTTCCACCCCACACCTCTTTGATTTCTTTTGGAAAAGTACCTGACAGTAGATTGATTAAGTCATATGCTAGGTGAATGGTTTTTTTAAGACACTGTCAAACTTTCTTTCTAAGTGGTTGCACCATTTCTAAATTTCCATCAGCAATGTATGAGAGTTCCAGTTGTTCCATATCCTAGCTAACACTTGGTAGGCTACTCTTTTAATTTTAGATATTTTAGTACGTGCGCAGTGTTATTTCATTGTAGTTTTCATTTGCATTTCCCCTTATGATATTAAACAGCTTCCTGTGTATTTATTTGCCATTCATATATTTCCTTTAATAACATGTCTTTTCAAATCTTTTACCCATTTTTATTGGATTGTTTATCTTTATAATACTGAGTCTTAAGAGTTCTTTACATGGTCTAGATACCA
This sequence comes from Phyllostomus hastatus, assembly GCF_019186645.2. Classification (NCBI taxonomy): domain Eukaryota; kingdom Metazoa; phylum Chordata; class Mammalia; order Chiroptera; family Phyllostomidae; genus Phyllostomus; species Phyllostomus hastatus. The sequence continues at coordinate 48,653,102 of NW_025334041.1, forward strand.
ATCCTATGTTATATATATGATTTGCAAATATTGTCTCCCAGTTTCTGTCTTGTTATCTTATATTCTTTCTTAAAATATATTTTTAATTTTTTAAATTACATTTAATGTATAATATTGTATTAGTTTCAGGTGTATAATGCAGTGATTAGACATTTATATAACTTACAAAGTGATAACCTCAATAAAACTAGTAACCATCTGACACCATACATAGTTATTATAATATTATTCACTATATTCCCTATGCTATACTTTACATCACATCACTATTCTGTAGCTACCAATTTGTGCTTCTTAATCCCTTCACCTTTTTCACCCATGCCCCTGACCCTGCCTCCCATCTGGCAACAGTCAAAATATTCTATCTATGAGTCTGTTTCCATTCTGCTTGCTTCTTTATTTTGTTTTTAAATTCCATATATAAGTGAAATCATATGGCATTTTCTTTTTCTGTTTGACTTATTTCCGTCAGCATAATGCTCTCTAGATCTATCCATATTGTTGCAGATGGCAAGATGATTTCATTATTTTTTATGGCTGAGCTATATTCCATTGTACATATGCACCACTTCTTTATTCATTCATTTACTGATGGACACTTAAGTTGCTTCCATATCTTGGCTATTGTGAAAAATGTTGCAATGAACACATAGGTGCATGTGTCTCTTTGATTTAGTGTTTCAGTTTCTTCAGATAAATATCCCAAAGTGCAATTGCTGGGTCCTTCTTTGTCTTTTGTTATATAGCCTTTGATTTAAAGTCTATTTTGTCTGGTATAAATATTGTTAACCTAGCTTTTTTTTTCATTTCCATGTTCATGAAATATCATTTTCCATCTCTTTACTTTCAGTTTTTGTGTGTTTTCCAATCTGGAGTGAGTCTCTTGTGGAAAGCCTATGTAGGGTTCTTGTTTTGTTATTTATTCAGCAACCTTACACCTTTTTTCTTTTTTATTGAATTTATTGGAGTGACATTGGTTAATAAAATTATATAGGTTTCAGGGGTATAATTTTATTATACATTTTCTGTGTATTGTATTGTGTGTTCACCACCCCATATCAAGTATCTCCCATCAATATTTATCCCCTCTTTAAACTCTTCTACCTTCCCACACTCCCTCCAATAATCATATTCTTGACAGTTTTATGAAAAGTAAAACACTTATTTGAAAAGCAAAAATTCTTAGTTTGACATAATCCAATTATTTTTTCCTTTTATTGAATCATGCTTCAGTTGTTGTAGCTGAGGAATCTTTTCCTAATCCAAGATCATAACAACTTTTTCTTTAGATACTTTAAAAATCCTGTTCCACTGTATTGTAGATTACATTGGTACTCATGATAAATCTGTTTTAATTTTTATCTTTTTCCTCTGTGTTCTATAAGATTTTATCTTTATCTCTGGATTAAAGAAATTTCATTATGGTGCGAGTTTGTGCGGTTTTCCTCATATTTTCTATGTTTGGGGTTCCTTGAACTTCTTAGAAGTATATGGTTATAGTTTTCACCAACTTGTAAAATTCTTGTCTTTTATTTAATTACTTTTCCTTCCTGCTCTTCCCCTTGAGAACCCAATTACATAGGACTTCTGGCAAGATGGAGGCATAGGTGGACGCAGTACCTCCATGCACAACCAAGATTAGAATAACAACAATTTAGAGGCAGAATAACACCCAGAACTAATAGAGAATTTATATGAATGGAAGTCAGGCAGCCAAGAAGTTGAAGTAGACCCGTTCATCCAGACTAGTAGGACGGGTGGAGAGGAGCAGCTGGGTGTGCGGGGAACAGGGAGAATTGGGCATATAAGGCAACCGGGAGTGCATAACGCATCTGGGGTGTGCAAGATCACAGCAGGTGAACCCTGAGTACTCAAGCGGCAGCTAGCATACCCAGTGAGGTGGCGATTGTGGACCAGGGCAGAGAGCACAACCCAGGATCCCAGAGAAGGGACTGAGGTCCCAGGAGAATGGAGCTACTGCCATTGTTCCCTCCCACCCCCGCCCCCACATACAACGTCACAATCTAGCAACTGGGGTGCCCAGCCCCGGTGAACACCTAAGGCTCTGCCCCTCACTGTAACAGGAGTGACCAGACCCCCCCCCCAAAAAAAGAGAGAGAGAGAGAGAGAGACATGTCTCAAACAGAAGAACAGATCAATGCCCCAGGACTCATCCTTTTGAGTGACTAAAAGATAGCCAATCTATCAGATGCACAGTTCAAAACACTGGTGATCAGGAAGCTCAGAGAATTGGTTGATTTTGGTCACAAATTAGATAAAAAAAAATTCAGGTTACCATAAAAGAGATGAAGGAAGATGCATGGAGAACCAATAGTGATGGGAAGGAAACTGGGACTCAAAACAATAGAGTGGACCAGAAGGAAGAAAAAAAACAACCAAACAGGAAAGAATGAAGAAATAAGAATTCAAAAAAATGAGGAGAAGCTTAGGAACCTCCAGGACATCTTTAAACATTCCAACATCCGAATTATAAGGGTACCAGAAGAGGAAGAGGAAAAGCACAGATTGAACAAGTATTTGAACAAATAATAAAGGAGAACTTCCCCATTCTGGCAAAGGAAATAGACTTCCAGGAAATCCAGGAAGCTCAGAGAGCCCGAAAGAAGTCGGACCCAAGAAGAAACACACCAAGACACATCATAATTACATTAGCCAAGGTAAAAATGAAGGAGAGAATCCTAGAAGCAGCAAGAGATAAGGGGACAGTCACCTACAAAGGAGTTCCCATCAGACTGTCAGCTGATTTCTCAAAAGAGACCTTACAGGCAAGAAGGGGCTGTAAAGAAATATTCCAAGTCATGAAAGACAAGGACCTATATCCCAGATTACTCTATCCAGCAAAGCTTTCATTTAGAATGGAAGGGCAGATAAAGTGCTTCTCAGGTAAGGCCAAGTTAAAGGAGTTCATCATCACCAAGCCCTTATTTTGTGAAATATTAAAGGGACTTATCTAAGAAAAGAAGATACAGGAAAAACATGTATAGTAAAAGGACAGCAAACTCACAATTATTAACAACCACACCTAAAGCAAAACCAAAAGAAACTAAGCAAACAACTAGAACAGGAACAGAACCACAGAAATGGAGATCACATGGAGGGTTAGCAATAGGGGAGTGGGAGGAGGAGAGAGGGGGAAAAGGTAAAGAGAATAAGTAGCATAGATTGTAGGTTGAAAATAGATAGGGGGAGGGTAAGAATAGTATGGGAAATGTAGAAGCTAAAGAACTTATAAGTATGACACATGGACACAACTAAAGTGGGGAATGTGGGTGGGAGAGGGTGTGCAGGGTGGAGGGGAGTGAAGGGAGGTAATGGGACAACTGTAATAGCATAATCAATAAAATATATATATATATTAAAAAACCCTGGAGAACCCAATTACATGTATATTAAACCATTTCAAGTCATCTTTTTTTCTGTGTTTCATTTTAGATGGTTTTCATTGCTATGTCTTCAAGTTCACTAATCTTTTCTTTTGCAATGTCTATATAACATTAATCTCATTCAGTAATCATAGACCAGATTTTTCATCTTAGTCATTATAGTTTTAATTTCTAGAACTTTGATTTGGGTCTTATTTATTAATTACATGTCTCTATGTAACATAATCTGTTCTCTGATTCCTTGAACGTATGGAATATAGTCACAAAAACTATTTTAATGTTCTTATCTACTAATTGTATCATCTGTATATTTCTGAGACTATTTCAATTGATTGATTTCCTCCCTTATTAGGGACTTTATTTTCCTGTTTTTTTGAACATCCAGTAATTTTTTACTGGATTCCAAACATTGTGAATTTTACTTTGTTCAATCCTTGGATATTTTTGTATTCCTATAAATATGCTTGGTCTTGTCTTGATTCTGGGAACAAAGTTACTTGGAAATAGTTTGATCCTTTCAGGTCTTTCTTTTAAGATTTTTTTTAGGCAGGACAAGAGCAACATTTAGTTGAGGGAGAATTCTTTCCCAGTACTGACACAGGACTCTCTAAGTATTCTTCCAAGTGGCCTGTAAATAATGACTTCTTCCACACACCTATTAGGAACAGGCATTATTCATGGCTCAATGTGGACCTGGATATCGTTCCCTTTAATTCTTTTGAGTGTTTCTTCCCCCGGCCTCAGGTAGTGTCTTTATACACATGAATTGATCAATACTCAATTGAATACTGGAGGCAGATACTGTTTTTTTTTCTGGAGTTCTCTCTCTGTGCAACTTTCTTTCCTCTGACACTTTTCCCTGTGAAGACTAGAAGCCTCCCAATACAGTTTAGTAGCTCTATATCCACAATTCAGAGAAACTGCTGGGCTCTGCCTGGTTTTATTCTCTCTATACCACAGCCTTAATATTCTGTCTAATCAGTAAGCTAGGGCGCTGTAAGGATTACTTCATTTATTTCTCATTCTTGGAGATCATCGTCCTTAACTGACTGATATCTGATATCTTGAGAACAGTTGTTTCATATATTTTGTCCCTTTTTTTGTTGTTGTTTCCAGAAGGAGCATAAATTTAATCTGCTTTTATATTTTGGCTGGAAGTGGAAGTGCTAACTCAAAATTACATTTTAATGTTGATTCTTCTCTGATTTTGTTTTCTATTTTTTTCTCTCTTAGATGGTAGATATAATGTGGACATATGGGAAATGACAATCGCTAGACATGGAGAGAAATTAGAGGAAGTGAGCTGACAGATGGGAAGTATAGTTTCAAAGAAAGAATTAGAATTGGAATGTGAACAAGCAGTCAGATCCTGGAGAAAGAAACTGATGGAGATTATCAAAGCCATTTAAAATCCCAAATCTCACCTTTAATAGACCAAATATGTGGTTGCAGAATAATTTAAGGTATTCTCTTCATCCTGGAGACTCGAATTTGTCAGTGATCTTTACTCATTTTTACTGGTCTTCATAGCAGACGAACAAAGGCAAAGCTTAGGAATTTATCATCTCTGTTTCCCAGAGAGAAAAACACCAAAACCATTGAGTAAATGACAAACTCAAAGTCACCCAGAGAATAGTACTTTCTAGGCAAAGGACCAAGAATAGAGGCCCTTTGAATGTGGAGTGTGTGAGAGAAATGAAAATACAAATCTCCCAGTTCTGTGTTTGAACAAACACAAATCCCAGAGCCTCCCTGAATGTGTATGTTATGTGAACACAATGCAGCACAGAAAAGGCTTATAGATTAAAAAGGAAAAATAAAACTGTTTCAACTCCCAAATGATAGGATTATCTACAGGAAAAAGGCATATATATGCAGAATACAAGGTCAATATGCAAAAATAAGTTTTATTTTCATATACTAACAATAAAAAATTATAATATAAAATTTTTTCAGTATCATTTAAAATCACACCAAACAATGAAATACTTAGACTTAAGTCTAACAAAATATGTACAGGATATATATGCTGAAAGTTACAGAAAACTAACAATAAAAGAAATCAAGGAAGACCTCAATAATGGAGAAACATGTCATATGTATAGGTGGATGCCTCAGTATTATTAACATATCAATTCTCCTCAAATTGATCTATAGATGCAACATTATCCCAATCAAAATTCCAGAACTTTTATAGAAACCAATAAGCTCATTTAAAAATGTGTGGAAAAACAAAGGAAATAGAATACCTAAAACAGTTTTAAAAAAGAACAAATTTGTACAATTTACACTACCCAAATTTAGGACTTACTATAAAGCTAAGTAATCAAGGCAGTGTGTTATGACAGAAAAGATAAACACACAGATCAAAGAGACATAATAGACAGTCCAGAAATTGACCCTATACACAAGTGTAACCACTTGATTTTTGACAAAGGCAAAGAGCCAATTTAATGTTGAAAGGGTAGATTCTCCACAAATGTTACTGGAACAACTGAATAGTTGTAGGCAATACAAGTAAAGCTTCTCCTAAGTTCACACCTTATATAGAATTAACTCAAATGGATTATAAATGTAAATTAAAGTATAAAACTATAAAGCTTTTAGAAAAAAATGTAGGAGAAATATTCAGAAACTAGAGTTAGGCAAAGAGTTCCTAGACATGATACAAAAATGCATGATCCATACATTTTTTAAGTAGTAAATTGGACTTCAACAAAATTAAAAGCTTCTGCAAAGGACACTGAGAATGAAAAGACAAGACACACATACTAGGAGAAAAATTTTCAAATCACATATTTGACAAAGGTTTTAATTGAGAATATATTTTAAAATTGCTAAACACAACAGGAAAAAAAACACAAAGAATCCAAATAGAAAATGGGCAAGAGTTGGAAAAGATACTTCACTAAAGATATATAGATAATAAATAAACACTTGAAAAGTTACTTAACAATATTAGTTATCAGGGAGATACAAATCAAAACCACAAATTCACACCTACAAGAATAAATATAGTTTTTTTAAAAAAGACAGTTACAAGTGTTGACAAAGATGTGGAGAATGTAGAACCCTCATGCACGGCTGGTGGAAATGTAAAATAGTGCAGTCACTTTAAAAAAAGTTGGGCAGTTCCTCAAAATGTTAAACATAGAGTTACCTTTTACCACAGCAATTCCACTCCTTTGTATATACCCCAGAGAAATAACAACACGTGTCCATATAAAAACTTGTACACAGATATTCATAGCAGCATTATTTGTAATAGTCAAAAAGTGGAAAAAATCCAAATATCCATCACTGGTGAATGAATAAACAAAATGTAATATGTCACAAAATGCAATATTACTTGACAGCAAAAAGAAATAAAGCACTGATACACACAAAAACAGGGAAGAACCTAGATTATTATGCTAAAAGAAAGAAGCCAGTCACATACTACATGATTCTGTTTTATGAAATATCCAGAATATAACAATCCATAGATTAATGGTTGCCTAGGACTGGGAGGACAGGCAAATGGGAATGGCTGATTAATGGTTACCAAACTTCCTTTCAGGTGACGAAGTACCTTGGAACTAGGCAGAAGTGATGGTTGCACAACACTGTGAATGTACTAAATGCCACTTAATCAGACACTTTAAAATAGTTAATGATTAATTTCATGTCATGTGAATTTTACCTCAATAATTTTTTTAAAGCCTAGAATTCAGGACCAATCATTTTAACCATGTTTTCATAGTTTGCTTACCCTTTTGGTCTTTTGCTGCAATGGTTCTGACACGCCTAGCACGGATTATCCAGCCACTAACTAACCCCAGGTGGTTCCGTGACAGTCGATGTTTGTGAGGCCCTCAAAGGTACCTGCCTAGTTCCAGAAGTTTTCCAAACCTTTACTATTTACCTAAGCTATACATGCTTAATCAGTGGTATTCATCTTATAATATGAAGTAAGGAGAAGCGATCAATTATCTGGTACTTAGTGGAAGGCGCTCAATAAATATGTATTGAATAGATTGAATGAGCACTCTCCACTCTCCTGCACTTCACTACTGACAATGTCAGTGTCTGTATTCCTTGCATCCTTTCCTCTTGACTTAATGAAGTCTGGCTCAATAGTCCTCCTTTCCAAGCTAGCTTCCCTGTCACCTTCCAGGGTTTTTAATGCCCCAGGAAGAGTCCAGACTCCATATCAGGACATTTCCAGACTCACTTCCCCTCACCCCTGTTACAGGAACTGTCCTGCATTCTCACCTGCCTCTGCCCTTTCTTTTACATTAACCTGGTGAATTCAGTCAGTCTTCAATAGCTGCCTCAGTGCCCATTAAGCCTTCCCTAATTCCTCCTACCAATGAAACTTATCATTGGATTTGTCAATAATTAGGAGGTTACTGTTAACATAAACAAAAACCTTTAGTGACCTTTGGTAAGACAAATTCAGTGCATGTGACAAATTGAAGCAAAATTACGGATAAATTATTATTAAGAATAAATTATTTACTATTTTACTCAGTCTCTCATGAGTGGACAGTAGAGTTTCCACAGGCCATGTGGAATGCTACATCTCAACAAATTGAACAGAAGCAGATATGAGAATCCAGCTGTCTCTAATTAAACCAATCATTAAAATGATTGACAAATATGTAAAACAGTGCTCCTCTTCTCACTGATTTTTGGGGGAATATATTGTATATTTCATGAAAATATGTTATTTGTATTAATATGTATTCGTTTTATTGGTGCTATTTTTAAATTATTGAATATTTATATATTTTGAAATGTCCCAGTTTTATTTTCTAATACAATAAACATCAATAGGTGTGAGTACATGAAAAAAAGTTCTTTGGGGTCCTCAATAACTTAGTATAAAAGGGGTGCTAAGACCAAAAAATTTGAGAGCCACTTCATTCCAGTATTGCTAAGCAGAGCTGTGGGCCTGCCTGAGGTTGAGTATGGCATATTTACAATGGAGCTGATTACTCAGTTTTCTTCAACAGTGACTATTGGTCTTGGCGCAAGAGGAGAAACAAAGAAAATGCATTGTTGTGTTGATCCATACTGGGGGTTGGCAGAGTTGCTACAGTAGGCTGGCTAGGTCAGGCTGTCTTGTTCTTTGGGATAAAGATAAGCTCATCATCTTAATAAATCACTCTTTATATTTTGCAAGAATTGAGACGATTACGTGGTTTCTTAATCCTGAACTTCCTTTTTCTTCACAAATCTTCTTTAGATCATTTAAACCTGGTTAATTATGTACTTAGAATAGTTTTTCCAGCTACTTGTCTCACTTTTACGTTCAGTGACGTAAACAAAGATCATCTATTCAGCGTCATGGTTTGACCTGTCTCAAACCTGATGATATACCCACTCACTTTAAATGATAGAGTCTGTTTAATTTATGTATTCAATCTCTTGAACCAGATTATGAATTTCCCTTCAGTATGGGTATTCAATAAAAAATTCCTTATGGAGATAAGCTATTGATGATGATTATGATGATAGTGACATTGATTAATTCAACAGATACTTTTTTAGCATTTAAAATGAGACAGACCCAGGGCAGACACTGAGAATTCAGCAGTGAACAAAAGAAGCAGTGGTGCTTACGGTCCAGTGAGAGAGACCAACAAGGACAATGAACAGAAATAGAAACTATGGTAGATATTAAACACTAGAATGCAAAAGTAAATAAACCTTGAAAGATGACAGAAATGGGGTTATATGTGTGAAATGACAAGTTTGGTGACCAGAGAAGGTCTCACTGAAAAGGTAACATTTGAGTTAGGACTTCAAGGAAATGAGGGAAACACGTGGTGACAGGAGAGAAATGTGATCCAAGCTGAAGGCAGGAGAGTAACTGATACACTGATGGACAGGAGGGAGGTCTGTTGATGGAGAAGAGGGGCAGGCAGTGGGAGTAAGGGACAAAGAAGGGGAGAAAAAAGAAGAGGAAGGAGAGAATGATGAAACAAATATCAGCAATAGATAAGCCATAGCAAAATTTGGCTGTGTCAGCTCTTCCCCCTCACATCACTTGCTGTAATTCTTTTTTTTTTCCAGTTGAGATATAACCTGTACTTTAACCTGTTTTCTCCACCAGAAAGATTCATTCCATTTTTAGCATCATTAGATACTAAAAAAAAAAAAATAGGAAAAACCTAAATGTTCAACAACAGAGTCTAAAAAAACTATAGTACGTTGTGTGGCCTTTAAAATTCAGAGCTCTGCAGAGCATTTATGACTTATGAAAATGCTTATCTCACTAGATTAAAATTGTGAGACTCAACACTAGATAGCTAGTTTTATTTAAATGCCTGCATATGTGCACCCTTTCCCCTTCCCAGGTAATTATATGTGTTAAAAGTGCTTACCTCCAGATGGTTGAATTGTGAGCATTTTTATTTCTTATTATTTTCTGGCTTTTCTACTATAAACTTATATTACTGTCATAATCATAAAATGATAACATGTGGAAGTAAATTATTCAATCCAGTATCATTTGAATCAATAAAATATTTTAACTTGTAAATTTATTAGTCACCCTGAAGATATTAAGGGTGATTTAAAATTGTACATTGTTGATACTACTAAGATCTATAATATAATCTGGGTCTATAAGCTATTACATTTTTATGAAAATCATATAACTGGCTTTATACTGTAAGTTTTTTGCTTTAAAACAGAATCAAATGAACAGATTTATTTGGACCCCTATTTATTGCAATTAACATTTTAACATCCAAAACATTGTCTTAAGTTGGTCTGTCTCAAATATTATATTATTTTTAAAGACCAAAAATAGTGGACAGTCAAAACCTAGAGTGAAGTCACTATAAAATCTCATTATTTTTTTGAACAAACACATTCTTCCAAAGATTATATTGTTTGATATTAGAGGTGAATCTCTTTGATTATTTTAGTATAAAGATTTTAGAACACACTGAAATGCTAAAGCAAAACATATTTTATGTTGTGTAACCTTAGGCCTCTAACTTCTGCAAAGCTCAAAAAATAGGACATTACCATCCCCATGGATTCTCTCCCTGGGGTCATCTGCAATCACTGCCCAGCTCCCTCTCCAAACTTAACCAATATCCTGACTTTTAAAATCATACATCAGAATTGTTTGAAGTTTATCAAAATAAAATGAAACCATATGCATTTTTAATCTTTGACTCCTTTCATTCAATATTATGAGGCTCATCTCTGCTGTTTTGTGTAGCTGTAACTCAGTTACTTTCATTGCTGTATTGTATTCTCTAGTACAAGTATTCCACAATTTAGTTATTCATTCTACTTTTGGTAGATATTTGGGTTGTTTCCAGACTGATGTTTTTGTAACGAAGGCTGCTATGAACATTTCAGTTCCATTGTTCTTAGATAGAAGCACATGTTACAGAGTGTTAGTATTTAGTTAGCCACTTCAGCCTTAAAGCCTGGCTGCACAGTAGAATTACCTTGGTGCCTGGGGGCTGGTTCCACAGGTAATTCTAATCTTAGCTGGGGTTAAGAACCACTGGGAATCTAAACTCCCAGACAAAAGAAAGAGAGGAATTTACTACTAGTTCAAAGAATTCTGAGTGAATTATTTCCAGAAAAAGGACAATAAATGCCATGTAAAAATTAGATTGTGTCCATACCAACTTTGTCTATTTTTTACTTTAAGCTCCTAAATCAAAAGTCTACATGTCTAGCTTTATAATGATACTGGCAGAACTTGGCTAGTGCCAGAGTATGAGTGGGGCTAAGGAAGGGACTGCAGGAGGAGGATGCCTGAGGCTGCCAGGGTTAAGCTGTGTTGCCTGGTAACCAAGCTAATGCAGCACTTGAGGGCCGATTCCACCACCCCAGTGGGTGTGGGGAGGCCTTGCACAGAGTATGTGCAAGGATACTGAAACTAAGGGAAAGCCCTCCTACTCCCTTCTGGTCCCTGGATGGGGGAGGGACCAGGGAACTCAGCCACATGAGATCATAGAGGTCAACATGGCAGCAGGGGCAGGTGTTCTGCCAGAGAAAACCTGTCAGTCTAGCCTGGGAAAAAGACAGGATTGGCTGGAGGGCCAGACCCTCCCTCAGAACCTTGGAAGTTTGGGCAGGGAGATATGAATGGAGCCAAGGGAGAGACCCTCTCTCTTGCACCCACCTCCTGTATGTGCTAGCCAGAGCATTTGAGGGATCCCCAGCCATGGAAGCAATGTAGCAAATGACAGCTTGGACAATAACAGCTCTGACAATACAAGCAGAATCCAGGACAGAGCCTGAGGCCAGAGAGCCACCCACCTAGCCACCTTGGACTCCAAAGGACAGATAAGGATAGAATGGGAATTTGAAGCATCGTTTTGGCCTTTGGGCTTTTTGGGAGAGGCTTGGTTTTGTTTGTGTTTTGCAGAAGAGATGAGCCTGGAGACAGGGAGTCCCCTGTCCTCCCAAATTGTACAGTGTTTAATAAAGATCTCTTTTCTTCCTTACCAAGCTTTGCCTCCCAAATTTGCCTATTGATGGCAGCAGGCAGCCGCACCCCACTTTTGTTCAGTAACAATAACACTGTAAGTGGCCTCCACATTATTTTGAAAATTCCTCAAATTCTCAAAGCAAAATTACTTTAGATATGCTTTAAAGGTGCATGTGTTATGATCTGCCACACTTTGGGTGGAGGATTTGGCTATCAATAATTTACACAGATATTAGTTTGGTTTCCCAGCTCTGCAAATATTCAAAAAGGCAAGAGTTAATTTTTGGTTGTCCAGATCACAGCCTGGAATTAAATGAGATCTGCTTAATAATTATTGTTGCAACTGAAAATTTGCTTGGTGTTTTTAATTCCTTGGTTTTTTTTTTAAACTGTTTTTTCGATCCATGCCCAGGAGTTGTCTTGATGAATGTATTTCAGAGAATGAAAAACAAAATTGAACAACGTGACTCTATAAAGTACAGCAGCAGACAGCACTGAACATCACAAGTCTCCATCTCTGATATGCATTAGCAGATTGGAAAGAACAGAAGCCATAAATAAAAGTACTTTGAGATATGCACAGAATACGTTAAAAGTTAATATTGTTTATGTTTAGTCAGGTAGTTGAATACCTTCACTTAGTAGTGTAAGTTGTTTTAGGGTCCCACCCCATCCTGAATAACTCCTTCACCAGACTGACTTGACATGAACTTAACTATTTAACCCAAAATTATTTGAACTTTGACCATGTGTCAGGCTTCATGAAAGCTTCTGTAGGCATATAAAGACTCCATTCTCGCCTTTAAGAAATTTACACTCTTTGGGGTGAGGCAATAGGCCTGAAATGAATCTAAAAGGATGATCAAACTGCTAATTGGCAGGCCGGAAGGAAGAGGACATTTTGGACAAAAGCAAAGGCACAGGGAAAGAAAGGGACACATGTTCAGAGAACTACAACCCTGTTGGAGGTTTGGATCTTCTAAAGCAGTGGTTATTGAAGTTTGTGTCTGTGACTAAGACAGAGCAGAAGAGGATGTACATACATAACCCACTAGTTCCATATTAGGATGTACTGCTTTGCTGAAAGCAAAGAATTGGGGACAGTCAGGATGGTAATTTGGTAGAAAGTTAGACAGACAGGAGCAGAGCAAGGACCAGGGCCTGGTACAGAAGGTCGCTGGGGTGAAAAGCCTTTGGTGCCTAGCAATGGGCAAAACTGAGAAAATAAGAACCTTGCCCCCAGGGTAACATTTCTTCCCCTAACATGTTGTTGTTCATGTGGCTCAGACCTTCCCCTGACATTTTCTCCCCTAGCATGCTACTAGTCATGTAGGTTAGATCTCTGTGGAGCTGGGAACAAACAAGGGGGCCAGAGAATAGCCAGTGAGCATTAAGCCCGTAGAGCAATGAAGTTCTGACCCACATGAAATACATCTAGGCTTCAGTTTTGTTTCAGCCCCAGGCTCAGAAAAGCAGCCAAACCAGACAAACAACACCCTGGCTGACATCAGGACCCACTGCACTGACTAATGACTTTCTGCCCTGGTGCCAACCAATCAGTGGAGACCATGGCTCTGAAAGGACACACCTGCAAAGATGATGAATATGCTTTTGGGATCCTCCTCTGAGACAACCAGACAAATGCCCTCAAGACTGACAACCCAATGCAGCTCTCACTATGGAGCACACTTGTACCTTTCCCCATCCCCTTCCTCCAGGAGCATTTTTCTTGCTCTCTCTTACTTGTAAGTTCCAAGGGCCCTTCTGGTTCCTCTGTGACTTGTTTTCTGAGCCTATTTCTTCTATGGCTCACATCTTCTGCCTCTGTGACTTTCTAAATAAACTTTCTCTTATACTTTATGTCTTGGGTCTAAATTTTCATAGCCAAAACTCAAGTACCAGGGTTGCTAAACCAAGGCTGGGTCTGACTCCACCAGTCTAACACCTGGTGATGTTTTCTCCACCAACAGTAACAGCTAAGAAACTTGAACGAAGCAAAACAAGCAAGAAAGAAAATCCTAAGCAAAATTTCCAAAATGTATGCTTTAATACCCAAAGTACCAGCAATTGGAATCTATGGCCAACTTAAGATCACTCTAGTGATGTTCTGGTAACTTTCCTTCTAGCTGCTGGAGCAAGAATCATGGAACTCACCTTCCATCTCTCCATCATCAACCTTCTTCCTGTGATCCATCCAGCAGCAGCTCTTCTCAGCTCTGTACCCACCTCACACCAGGCCAGCTGGTCTCTCACCACCTTCCAACTGGTCTTTCAGCTCAGCCCTGTGCCCCCTTCATTCTTCCCACCCTGATCCCGATTCATTCTTCACACAGCAGTTAGAATGTCATCTAAAATCCATAATCTCATTAGACCATTCACCTGCTCCACACACTCCTATGATCCCATTGTACCCAGGATAACATAGAATCTGTAATATGACCACAAGACCCCAGAGGATCCCACCCTTTCCCTTCTCTAATGCTATTTTTCTTTGTTCCCCTTTGTAATGGGATCCACTTTCTTTTTCTGGTTTCTCAAACTAGATGCACTTTTGTCAGTCACCACATAGGATGCACTTTACGTTTCTTCTTTTCTTGACTAGTTCTTATTATGGGTCAAAGCTTAGAAGTACTTTCCCCATAGAGGCCTACTTTGATCCATCCTCTACTCTAAATTTTGTCTTGTGCCATTCTCTCTCATAGCTCGTAGTCCTTTATTTCCTGGCACTTAATACAACTTATAATTATATAGGAATGGGCAAAAGTAGGTTTATAGTTATAAGTATGTGAAACAGAGCTTATTCTTATATTATTATTTACTTATTAATCAATACATTGTTTATATTCTTATTATTAACCTAGTTTTGCCCATCCATGTACATGTAAATTGTATTTGTTTAAGATTTGAAGAATTGTAACAGGGTGCAGCCAGGGCCCACCCCTCCCCCCAAAGATGGATTTGTAATGAGGTCAAGAACTCAGGGTGTCCAGGAAATATTGAAAATATAGTATGTCCTCACCCCCACAAGTCTGAACTGGGGGATTAGACACAAGGAGCGGGGCCCTTGAGTTATTTTTCATAGCAACAGTTTTGTAAATAACCTCTGGAATGGTCATTTAACATATCTATAACATTTAACTGATTTCATGGATATGTTAAATAGCCATGGCCATGCTTTGAGCCAGGGAGGTGGGGGTGATTTCCACCCAGGATGTAACTGGGAGGCAACCCCCCCATTTACAGCACCTTTGTGAGAGTTTGGAGATGATTCTCTCGACACCATGGGGCCATGGCTGCCCGGACTTACTATAGCAGCCCAGAAAACCTGGAAAAATACAGGAATGCTGGCAGGTGTAGTCAGTGTGGAAGGAGTCAGAAACAGGGCTGCAGAAGAAGATTGGCACTGGGATTTAAACTCAGATGCAGCTTTGGTGAAGGTTTGGAACCACACAGCTTAGGAAGTTGTAAATCAAGATGTAGCAGAAATGCAGAGCTCTCTCTTAGCAGTTTGGAAGAATGCAGGAGAGACATTGTGGGAAGGAAAGGGGTGAAAGGACTCTTGCTGATGGCATGAGAAGGTGCCATGCAGGTTTGGATTAAGAACTGGAGATCCTGGCAACACAGCTGATGGTGCTGGGAACCACCGGAGATCTGCCAGCTGAGCTCGGATTACTGGGAAGAACCGAGGGCTACCAGAACCACAAACTTCTATTTCTTTTTCTGGGATATGATACACTGGACTGGGTAAAGAGGGGAAGGAAGGACTGTGTGTGTTTGTGGGTGTTTTAAGGGACTTTGGGATTTTAATGAAGACATTAAGTCATTACTCTAAGTCTGTATAACTTTTGAATAAATAGTTCCTTTCCTTTTCACCAATCTCTGTCACTGAGAATTACATTTCCCTGGTGGCAGGCAAGGTGAACCTAGTACAGGGGGACCCTGAGAGAAGGGGGCCCATTCAGTAATAGTATTTTGTCCTTCACCGCAACATGGGTCCATTCTGTAACAGAATCATGAATATATGGACCATGTGTATTGATTCATCACTGTGTACCTGAGCCTCGTACCTGACACCTAAGGTTTGCAATAAATATATTTACAAAGGATAAAATGGAAGGAATTTCAACCACCTCTCTGTGGGCTACACTACAATGTTGATTCAAATCCTCCATATTCTTTACCATCACATTTAGTAACTCCTTTGATTGATTACTACTGTTAAGTAGGCCTCATTCATATGTAAACAGGAGTTACATCCCTCAAGCATAGAAAAAACTTTGCATTTTGGATACCCCCATATGGATGCCATTTGACCTACAAAAGCCCCCCAGCCCCCAGCCGAGATACAATGCACATGGAAGTAGTGAGAAATATGAGGAACTCATAACAACAGCACAGTGTTTATTGAGTATGCCCTGCCAGGCTGCCTGCCACACCCCTCTCAGGCATCACCTATAATCTTACAGGTATCCTGAACATAGGTATTATAGCTCTATTTACAAATGAGAATGGTAAACTCTGAGAGATGATGTGCCCACAGTCACAAAGTTAGTTGGCAGTAGGAATTGATGGAGTAAATTTTTTAAAAAATCCACAATGTAATCTTTGTGAAATTAGCAAACCATTGTGGAATTTCCACCTCTATTTTTATTTCCCAGATTGGTTGAAATGATATTTACCATAAGTTCTTAAGAACTTTTTATTTTGAATAATAAACAACATCAATTATGAATAAATGTTTTCTGATCCCAAACTTTCAGTGGAGGGACCTTAGGATTAAAAGGAAAACTAAAATCAAATTACAGTGTTTATAAATACCATGTGTCTGACCCAAATAACAAAAAATAGCTTTTCACCCACATATTTGGGGAATATATGCAGCTCCCTGGTATGTGTCAGGGAGTCTGTGGGCTAGGTAAGCAAATATTTAAGCATGTGTAAGGATAATAATGGCTTGTTTGGAAGTCCTTAATACACCAAAACCATAAATATGCAAGGAAATGCTGCACTGTCAGAGAGAGAATTCCAAGTTGACTTGGCATGAAACAGGAGACTGCTCAAAAGCTTTAAAACTTCTTCAGACTTGGACATCAGAAGAATCCTGGAAAGGAGATGTTATGGAAAAAAGTAGGTGACCTGCCAGGTAATTCTGAGTTGGGATATGCAGTTAAATTCTTCTCTTTAAGGACCTTAAAGCCAAGTTTTAAACAACACAGACTATTTTAGAGACAAATGCCACATTGTTAGAGGGAAAGATCTTCCTATAAGAATTAAGAAAAAGAGACCTAGAATATGCAGAAGTTTTATATAGAGGGTGAGGCAAAGGTAGGTTTACAGCTGTTCATATGGAAAATAATATAATAATTAATGACTAAATAATATAAAAGCAAACTCTGTATTTAGCATACTCACAATTGAGGCCAAGGGACCCTCCAGGAATATTCAGCCACTATTATTTTTCTAGTCTTTCTTTGGCATCGACTAACATAGAGTGGGCATGAGTGCTGGGCAAAAGGAACAGAAACTAAGGCAACCATTGGAACAGTTCCATCTTTGTGTTGACCTCACCCCCTTTGTGGTAAGCAGGGCAAGTGCTATTAGAAACAGGCTGGCAACATCTTTCTCTCCCTATCTCTCTCTCTCTCTTGACTTCCACATCTCCTTGTCATCCTTATTTCACATAGGACTTTGTTTCCTTGCTGGATATTATGTCTGTTCTCTGTAGACTTTAGATTATTCTCATTTGGCCAGGACACCCTTATTTCACAGTCTTTTCAAGGAGTGACTATTTGATTCTGTTCAGGAAGAGCTTGAGAATGGCAAAAAAAATGTCATTTCTGCCTCATTTTTTGAGGAAAAAAAGTTCCAAGTCATCAATCTGGAATGTTATGTGTAAGTAATAATTCTTCTTAGATATTAAGTGGAAACTAATCATTGCAACAAAGCTTATCAAATGGAAAAGCCTGTGGGGAAAGAGACATGAGAACTAACCACTCTAAAGACCTCCAGCATCTCAGCTGCTCTTTCCTGTTGGCTTCTGAACAGGAGGAGCATGTAGCTGGACTCTGTGGGAATTGGAAGGAACATGCTGAGAAGAGACATTCCTTATGCCCAATCTGCCTGTACCTTAAGGAATAGAGGTAGGAGACACTCTTTAGAAATGAGTGTCCAGTTATGAGTGAAGGTAAAGGATGGAATGTCCTGTGGAAAACTGAGAGAAGAATTCACCTCAGAAAATAGAATTATTTGAAGTAGAAAATTACAATAAAATGTTTTCTCTCTGTGTATATGTGTTTGACTCTAAACCCTCATTAATAAAAGTACTCTTCAGACAACCAAAAATGATCTTCTTAACTTTAAAGGCAAAGAGAGCCATCTTTTAGTTGATTCCAAACAGCAAATAATTAGATAAGTTTGGCTTTTTATTTTATGTCACAACAGATGCAGAAATAACTTTGGACCTTGTGGTGGGTTAGTGACCCCAAAACAATACATCTAAACCCTAATCCTTTACCTATAAATGTGACCCTAGTTGGAAAATGGGTCCGGCAGACATAATTGATTAAGGACCTTGAGACAGAATCATCCTGGATTTAGGGTGGGACCCAAATCTAAAGACTAGTGTCCTTATATAAGAGAGAGGAAAGGGAGATTTGACCCAAGGACACAGGTAAGAACATGTGAAGATGGAGAAGACACTGGCTGTATGTTACACTGCCAAAAGCCCTAGAATACCAAGGGTTGTGGGCAGCCACCAGAACCTAGAAGAGAGGCATGGAACAGACCCTTCCACAGAAACTCCAGAAAGGACTAACCCTGCTGAAACCTTTATATTGTACTTCTGGTATCTAGAATTGTAAGATAGTAAATGTCTACTGTTTCAAACCACCTAGTTTGTGGTAACTAATGGCATCACCCTAGGAAAGTAATACAGACCACCAAACCTCAGGTACAAGTACAGAAATGAGTAGGAAATAACTTACAGAAGATATTACTTTGACCTTTACAACACCAATAACTTCTATATTAGATAGAAGAATATGTCTGAATACTAGTAGTCTTGGCTAAAATCCCTATGATATCAAAGGAAGAAAGCAGCAGGAATATCTATGCTCGTCCCCTTGTTGAGTTCAGGATTTCCAAGTAGGCCCACCAGGGTTTTAACTGCAGAAAAGTCCCATAAGTTTCATGTGGGTAATGGTTGGGTTCTGTGGGGCTCATAGCCATCCTGCAGAGCTAAGGCTACAAGTGGGTGGAAATTGGGGTTACTCTTCATTTCTAGGACAATATCCAGGCTGGGGAAGGGACTTGCACCAGGGGAGAAGGGAGTGATGGGGAACAGGATAAGCCTGCAAAGGGGGGCAGTGTTGGAGAACAGCACAGTTTTGTATCTCCCACCTTATCTTCTGGCCCTTCCTCTTGTATCAGATAGTTCAACAGTGGGCAGCAATGTACTGAAATGCAAGTCAAATGATTGATTCAGAGCATCAGTGTAGAAAAGGCTGTGAACATAAGTTCTATTGGGAACTGATGGACAGTGCGAGGAGGGTGGTTGCCTAAGCGCAGCTTGATGGCTATTGAAGCAGAAAAATAAGAAGCCACATGCCAAGGTGGGAATACCGTAAGAATGGCAGGAGTGGCCATTTTGGATATTGGCTCAGCAAATAGTATGACATCCATGACTAGCAGGGATATCACAACAGTGACCAGGTAAAAGCAAGGGCAAGAGCAGTACATCAGAAAACTCCACAGACCTCTGAACTATCAGGGATTATTTGAGGGTTAAGGCGGTAGCTGTTTTAACTAGTGGAAGCTTGAGCAAAAGGCCACTGCAAAACCACCATGAGATCCCACCTCACACCCATTAGGATGCTTCTATTAAAAACAAAACAAAACACAGAAAATAACAAGTATTGATGAGAATATGGAGAAATTGCAACCCCTTGTGTACTGTTGTTAAGATGTAAAATGGTACAGCCACTGTGGCAAACAGTATGATGGTTCTTCAAGAAATTAAAAGCAGAACTTCCATATGATCCAGCAATAGCACCTCTGGGTATATATCCAAATGAATTGAAAGCAAGGTGCTGAAGAGCCATTTGTACACCCATGTTTATAGCAGCATTATTCAAAATGGTCAAAAGGTGGAAGCAATCCAAGTGTCCATCAATGGATAAATGGATAAACAAAATGTAGTTTGTAATACAACAGAATATTACCCAGCCATAAAAAAAAGAAGGAAATCCTGGCATATTCTATAACATGATGACTCATGAGAACATTATGCCAAGTGAAATAAACTTGTTACAAAAGGACATATACTGTAGGATTCCACCTAATATAGAGGCAGAAAGTAGAATGATGGTGCCAGCTAGGATTTGGGGATGAGAGGAATAAAAAATTTTTATTTAATGGGTCAGTTTGAGTTTTGCAAGATGAAAAGAGTTCTGGAGATGGATGGTGGTAAGAGTTGCACAGCAATGTAAGTAAACTGAATTGTACATTTAAAAATAGCTAGGATGGTAAACGTTATGTTCTTGTACTTTACTGTGATTAAAACAAGACAAAGTAAAAGCCATCACTTCATTCCCCTATTCTACCCTGAAACCTACACACACACTACATACCCCTATCTCCACATCCATACACTTGAGACAGGTAACCTGAAGACACCTGTTGCTGTATGACTCATTCCATAAAAGAAGGTGTGCTTCAATATTTAGTGCCTGCTGGGTGTCACAAGCCACCTGGCTGCTCAAACAGAAAACCTGGAAGTCAATTTGACTCCTGATCTCCTCTTGTATCTATCATCCATTGGCCAGATCTTATTTATTCTGCTTCTCTGATATATTTTACATTTCTTCCTGCATCTCTATTATTAGTTTAAGTCTTCTACTTAGGTTTCACAACAGTTTCTTTCTTCATCTCCCTGCCTCCAGTGTCACTCCTCCTAGATTCACCTTGCCCAGGGCTTCCAGAAGGATCCTGAAAACAGCAAATCTGATCATGTCCCAGCTCTGAGAACCCTCCGACTCTTGTCCATCCACTCTAGAAGCTGCCTCCTAAGTCTTGAAAGGTTGAAGGGTCCACCATTACTCTGGGGGGCAGCCTGACTCACTAGCCTCACTTCCTACCTTCAGCTAATTCCAAGCTCCTGCTGTATCTCCCAAATTTTACCCTCCAGCAATACTCATGGTCATATTCTGAACATGCTGCCTCATGTCTATCATTTTTTCATGTGCTTTTCCTGGGTCTAGAAATGCCCTCTCTGCCTGCCAAACTGACAAACTGTAGTTAGCTTTCCAAACTCAGATAAGACCAGAACCTTCTCTTATCTCTGTATCACCTCTCACCCCACCCTGAATAACCCTAGCCTCTCCTCCCTTTCTCCTGCCTCTTTAATTTAAACAGAATTCTATACTGGTACATTTCACCCTGCATGAGAATTCTTATTCTTTTCACATGTGTCACTTCCCTCCTGAACAAGAGTTTCTTAAGGGTAAGGCTGCATGCTTAGTATGTGGTAAATGTTTGCTA
Source organism: Phyllostomus hastatus (assembly GCF_019186645.2). NCBI lineage: Eukaryota > Metazoa > Chordata > Mammalia > Chiroptera > Phyllostomidae > Phyllostomus > Phyllostomus hastatus. Next base: position 48,674,495 of record NW_025334041.1, read on the forward strand.
AATAAAATCTGTTAAAGAATTCCACCCACTAAAGTGGTCAAATTATAAGATTTTTATCATAACTATAAAATTAGTCATAATTTTATTAAAGTTAAGTGATCATAGTTATATAATTTCTGTCAATCAAGGAATTTTTACAATTCCAAGGAATTGCAGACCCCATGTAGTCAGTCAACTATATCAAAATATCAGGATTTGGGGCCTGGGCATTAGTACTTTTTAAGCTTTCTAATTGGATAAAAGGACTTCAGAACCATTGTCAGCCAAGTTTATAAAGTTCTGATCTCATTTATTTGTCTATGATCAGGCAGCAACTCCCTATATTCATCCCAAGAAGATATATATCTTATTACTTTTTTAATTTATTATTTTTTTAGAATCCCTGGGGACACAATTCCAGAGTCTCTCTTGCCTTACACGGTTTCTCTTTAAAATAAATAAATGAAATAAAGTGTTAAAAGAAACTTGTATTTATCATAATTTTTTAAATATTGTTTTTATAAATTTTAAACAGTCCTGAAGTCCTTTTCTGGGCGTCTGATCTTCCATTCCCTGTTTGGCATGATGTCCTCCTAATTTACTGTGTCTTTCAAAAATAATTTCAGCATTACTGTTTCCTAAGAAGTCTGGGATCATGACAGAATGAGCTGGCCAGCAGAGCGTTTATTTTTAGCTGAGAGACTCGGATCCAACCTCCTTAGCCAGTGGTTAACACTCTGCTTCCTTGTCCTGCCTTGACACTTTTCTCTACTTGTGGGCAAATCCTCCTTTTCAGGGAACATCCCACATATGAAATGTTTGCCTGGCTACAAATATTTCTTAGCATCTCAAGCCAAAGTGGAGCCTTTAACACCCTCAGATACAAAACTTTGAGAGAGCTTTTCAACATTTGTGTGCTTTGTAAAGTGAACCAGGGCATCTGGGGGAAGCCATCTGGAAGGAACAATGATTATGAAGATCATTGTTTGAACCTGAAAAACTATGTGTACATCCTAAGTTCTATTGTTAATTTTTTAAAAAAATCTCTTTTCAACAAGCTTAAATTATTTTTATTTAAAATTTCAGACCAAAACCAGAATTGGCCTGTCTTTTTAAGTTATCTCCTAAAGCGCACATTCCTGTGACTCGCAGAAGCACAGCAGTATCTCCGATTCCTCATCTGCCTGGATGCACACACAGACATTCCTGCTCGATCTTTCTTGCATCAGCCCTTCCCTCCATCTCTCCACTGTTTCTCCCACTCCCCTCACAGGTTACCCTCCATCTACTGTTTTCTTTCCTTCATACACAGTCAGGACTCACCCTGCCTGCTATAATACCACCTTAACTAGCCCTCTTCCTTGTATTAGTTTTCTGTGGCTGCTGTAACAAATTACCACAAACTTAGTGGCTTAAAACAATACTATTCTATTCTCTTACATTTCTGGGGTCATAAGTCTGAAATGACTCTCATGAGGCAAAATTCAAGTGTCAGTAGGAAAGTGTTCCTTCTGAAAGCCCCAGAGGAATCTATTTTCTTTTCTCTTCCACGTTTTGGAGGCCACTGGCATTTCTTGGCTCATTGCCCCTTCTTTTATCTTCAAAGTCCATCATTCCAACTTCTGCTTTTATAATTCCATCTCCTTCTTTTGCCTTTGACTCCCCTGCCACCTTCTTAAAAGGACCCTTGTGATTATACTAGGTACCTCTAAATAATCCAGGATAATCTCCCCATCTCAAAATCCCTACTTTACATCAACAAAATTTCATGACATATGAAGCAAAATATTTCTATATTTCAGGGACTAGGATGCGAATGCTTGAGGGAGAGATATCTGTCTACCAAAGGCCCTGATGCTTTCTGGTTAGCCAGCATTCCGATCATTTTCTTCTTTCTCAATGCTAAAATATAGCATTGAATTGTGCCTCCACACCCAACCCTTACCAAATTCATCTCTACCTAGACCTTGAGAATGTGAGCTTTTTTGGGAAATACGGTCTTTGCAGATGAAATTAAGTTCAGATGAGGTCATACTGGAGTTGAGTGGGCCCTAAATGCAATGTGACTGGCATCCGTACAAGAAGGAAAGATTTGGACACAGAGATACACAAGAAAGGCCAAGTGATGATGAATGTAGAAATGGTAGTGATGAAGCTACAAGCCAAGGAATGCTGAGAACTTCTAGCAACCTCCAGAAGTTAGAAAGAGGCAAAATAGGATTCTTTTCTACAGGCTTCAGAGGAAGCAATACTTGGATTGTTGAAATTCAGACAATACTTGGATTTCAGACTTATGACTTCCAGAACTACAGAACAATACATTTTTGTTGTTTCAACCTCCCCAGTTGTATGACCTTGTGGCTGCTCTAAAACACTAATACAGATATGATGGAAAAGAGGCACCCTATTTTACTCATGTGCCAGGTTTTACTAAGAGACAGTTTCACTGACAGGTCAGCTTACCAAATTCTGAAAGCTTTCATTGTTCCTTTTGTAATGTGCAAAAGATCTCTGCAGATTGTTGGCTCTGTGCCTGGGACTTCCCCATCTGAGGGCCTCAGACTGTCTTCTGGCACACCAGGAGGCAAGAGCAGTCCAGGTCAGGGTTTTATGTAAGAACTTGTATAATGAGAAAGAAAACAAACTTCCACACATTTTTTACTGATAAAATTCAAAATCTAATAATAACTTAGATTATAATGAGAATAATAAAATTCTTTTGGGGGTGATAACATTTCACTTAATTGGGGTTCAAATATAATCAGTCTATTATCAACACTGACTGCTAATGCTCATCTGCTAGGGCTGATCTATAATGAGATGTTACCGCATTGAGTATTTCAACTCAAAGATGAATACTGCATCTTTGAAAAGTACTGCCAAAAACAGATACCAATTCATGAGCATATAATTTTAATTGAGCATATTGATTGCAAGACATTTATGGTTCTCTTAAATTTTTCTATTGATATTTGTCTTTTAGCATATCATCACATTGCAGATTAATCACTACCAATTGAAGGCTAGGTGGAAACTCCTCAATTGCTCATTTAAATGGATATTGAAATACAGAAATTTTCTTTGCATTTGCATTGAAGCCTAAGAAATGTTGCTGGAACTGCAGTTTCAACTCAGAAAATATATCCACTTCAAATTTGCAGGGAAATAGAGATCTCATTTCTTATTTTACCTTTTGATACCACTGGAAGAGTACAAGGCGGCTTGACGTTTAAATGATGTTAGGTGTCAAAATCACTTTATAGCAGTGTTAAGTTTCTCACATGAGCACTGTTTGGCCTTGTAATTTTAGGTTGAATTCATTAAGAAACATCAGCAAAAACTAATTTCCAAAGCCATTCAGTGTTCAACAGTAGTAGCTGAAGGCAGTTCTTCTCATTAAAAATATGTCAGCCCCAGTTAGTGTGGCTCAGTTGGTTAGGCATTGTCTCACACACCGAAAGTTCACAAGTTCAATTCCTGTTAAGGGCATATGTCTCAGTTGTGGGTTCGGTTCCCGGTTGGGGCATGTACAGAAGGCAGCCAATCAACACTTCTCTCTCACATCACTGTTTCTCCCCCTCTCCTTCTTCCTCCCTTCCCCCTCCCTAAAATAAAAAAAATACTAATTATCTTAGCTCTAATCTCAAAAAAAAAATCACAATAAAACTTTACCACTGCCTTGAACTGTTGTGTGGCACAAATCAGGATATCCAGCTTCTTTTTCTAACAAAAATCTACGGAACTATGTTTATATCCACAAAAGCAAAGGATGCAATTATTTTCTGCAAAGCACCTGTTAATGAATAACACAATCAATAAACACAAGCTATAAACACCTCATATTTTCTCAAGTTTTGTAAATTTATCCAAACAAGCTTTCAATGATCCGCACATACTTTTGCTACTATCAACTGCAACACATTTTAGCAGATTCCCCCTCAGGCTTTACTAAAATAGTTTTCTCAAAATTTTTGAAAATATTCTCACTTGCAGACAATTTATCAAGATTAAATCTCCAGTCACTTCAAACTCTGCAGTGACTCCTTGAATAAATAACATCAATTGAGTGGTACCAGTAATATCTGTGGGCTTGTCAAGAGCCAAGAAAAACCCTCCAAATTATTTGTCTTATTTTTTTAATTGACTAGTGATATTGCTCTCAGTATCTTCATTCCTCTGAACAACTTTTCTCATTGGAAGGCTAAAAGTCTGAAACAAGTTTCTTTTCTCTGGACATATGTCTTTGGCTGCTGCCATCAGTCACAGTTCAGTTATCCCACCATTGGTAAACAGTTTCCCTTCCTTGGATTACAAATAAGCCACTCAGAACTTTCTTTTGCGAAGAAATTCTACTGTGATGAGAAATTCTGTTTTAAGTTTTTCTAATTTCTAACCATTGCTCTCCTGTGAGCTGGGAATATTGGGATGATTATTTGGTCTGGTGATGCTAACATACATTGTATTCCTTTAGCACAACTATAATGTCACTGTACAGTCAGTAAAATGCTTTGCCATCAAATTCTGTAACAAAATACTCCTCACTCCTAAAAGCATAATAGCCAAATCCACTTTTCCTTTCTTGTTTTGACTTGATGGGTATTTACTATAAATTCAAGTAAGTAAATGGGAGTAAATAATTGTAAGTAGGAAAAATTCAAGTAAGTAAGCAGAAAAAAAGGGAAGGAATGAAGAAGCAAAGCAGGAAGGGATGTCATCATGACATTTGAAATGATGAATTACAACTGCATCAGTACAATGTGCAGTGTGCCAGATATCAGGCAATGTAATGGGAGTGTCATTTAAAGAACCTATGCACCCCGATGTTTATAACAGCTCAATTTACAATAGCCAAGTGCTGGAAGCAACGTAGGTGCCCATCAGTAAATGAATGGATCCAAAAACTATGGTACATTTACGCAATGGAATTCTATGCAGCAGAAAGAAAGAAGGAGCTCCTACCTTTTGTGACAGCATGGATGCAACTGGAAAGCATTATGCTAAGTGAAATAGGCCAGGCGGTGAAAGACAAATACCATATGATCTCACCTTTAACAGGAACCTAATCAACAAAACAAACAAACAAGCAAAATGTAACCACAGACACTGAAATAGAGAACAGGCTGACACTGATCAGAGGGGATGGGGGAGGGAATTTCAGGGGAAAAGGGAAACGGTTTGCAGGAACAAGTATAAAGGATACATGGACAAAAGCAGGTGAGGGGTGGAAATGGGAGGGAGGTGGGGAGGGCCTGGATGGGAGTAAAAGGCAGAAAACTGTACTTGAACAATTAAAATAAAAAAATAAATAAAGTCTATTACGACTACTCAGTTCTGCCATTATAACTGGAAAGCACAAAGACAATATGTAAACAAATGAGCGTGGCTGTGTTCTAACAAAGCATTATTGTGGGCAGTGAAATTCGAATTTCATATAACTTCCATGTGTCATAAAATTTTTTTCTACTTATTTATAAATATGAAAATTCATTCTCAGCCTGTGGGCCATACAAAAACAAGTGTTATGTTGGATGTGGCTGGTGAGTTGACTCCTCCTGAAGTGACTAAGTCATCTTCAAAGTTCACCCAGCTCAATATCATAAGACACCCTTCAGGTACTGCATAATCATCTCAGTCACTTCCTTTGCACAGAGTACTTGTATATGACTGTTCATTTGCAATTCAAAGGAAAGGCTGTGAAATTTGTTTTAAAACAAACTTTTTTTTCAAGGAATCCTATGTATTTTTTTACTTTAATTGTTGTTCAAGTACAGTTTTCTGCCTTTTACTCCCATCCCAGCCCACCCCCCAGCCCTCCCCACCTCCCTCCCATTTCCACCCCCACGCCCACCTGTTATTGTCCATGTGTCCTTTATACTTGTTCCTGCAAACCGTTTCCCTTTTCCCCTGAAATTCCCTCCCTTCTCCCCTCTGGTCACTGTCAACCTGTTCTCTATTTCAGTGTCTGTAGTTACATTTTGCTTGTTTGTTTGCTTTGTTTTTCAGGTTTCTGTTAAAGGTAAGATCATATGATATTTTAAAACAAACTTTTAAAACCATTTTGTCTATCTTTTAACTTTTGTTGAATTTATTCTTAATTTATTTTATTTGTTTGCTAATTATTGTTGTTTTGTTTTGTTTTTTAAGTGACAGCACAGAATTTGGAGCCATAGTACATTATATTACCTGGGATCCATGCCAACAAGTTTTCTTATTTGACTCATTAATGGCAGCAACAACAACAAAAAAACATATCTCATGACAGTCCCAGAGGATTCTTAATCCCACAGAAGACTAAAAAACAAAATTATAAATCAGATCAGTAGTTGTCAGGGGTTGGGAGTGGAGAGAGGCTGATCACAGGTTGCACAAGGGAATCTTATTGGTAAGGGACTGTTCTCTATCTTGGTTGTGGTGATGGCTACACAATTCTTTGCATTTCTCACAACACAGAGCTTTGCACCAAAACAGTGAATTATACTGCACATAAACTTTTTAAGTGAGTCATAAAAATAAAATACAAAGAGGACTTTTGGTTTCAATTCTAACATGCAAAGAACTTGAAAGTCATCACTCCCATTGTCAGAATAAGATAAAAGCTGAATAAACTGACAAAAAATTACTTTTCTTAGATCCATCAGAAAACTGAGGTCACATGGCAAATTGCCATCCCAAAATTCATAAAGACTGGAGAATACAGAGAATCAAGGTTGAGATCAGCATACTGGGAGCAAAAGCCACTGGAGCCAGTAACTGATAGGAACCATTAAACCATAATTGATGAATTTCTGGAGGCTGAATGTAGACTAACTGGAAGTTAAAATCTCTGGGGGTCCAGCCCTAGGGGAGGCACCACACATTTATAGGTTTTACCTCTAGGAGCAGGTTTCACAAGGTGAAGGTTACATAACAAAATTCCCTTACGATTCTGGCAGAGGAAGGAAAAAAGTACTCATTTTGAACTATACCCAGAGTTTCTCCATACAAAGACCTGGAAAGTGCTTTATCAGAGGCTTAGCCAACCTAGCTGGAGGGCAATTAGCCAACTCCAGCCCTCTCTAGCCTTCTTGTCTCACATAAGGAGAGAAAAAAATTCTGAGTAATGCTTCTGAAGATCATAGCTCAGAGACTCAGACCACTAAAGAAATTGAGATTTAATTATAAGATCATAAAGTGCTTTCCCTCTCTAACATCTTATCACTATAACAGGGCTCCAGTATAATAATAGTAGCTTTCAACTGGGGGAGATGTAGGACACAGACTCTATTTAAAAAGAAATTCTTAGGGAAACCCAAAAACAACAAGGGAGGGGGAAATCTGAAGCTCCAGAACCTACAGCTATAGCAAACATTAAACACAGCCTATCTTCTAGCCAGTTTAACATGAAACCTCACACTAAAACCAGCTTATTACACTTCCTATTATCAGCACAGCATGTCTGGTTTTCAACAAAAAATTACAAAGCACACTAAAAGATCAGGGGGGAAAGAGTCAGAAAATACAAAGCAAATATCAGAACTAGACTTCAGAGATAAAGAGATTTGGGAATTCAAAATTAGGGAATTTAACTATGATTAATATGTTAAGGGCTCTAATGGAAAGAAAACAGTCTAGATTTAAGAACAAATAGGCAATGTTAACGGGTAGATGGAAATTCTAAGAAAAAGAAAATACCTTACCTACAGAGGAAAAAAGATAAGAAAAAGATTACACAGGATATCTCTTCAGAAACCATACAAGCAAGAAGAAAGTGGAGTAAAACATTTAAAGTGTTGAAAGGATAAAAACCACCAATCTGCAATTCTGTCCAGCAAAATTCTCTTTCACTAATGAAAGAAAAATAAAGACCTTCTCAGACAAGCAAAAACTGAGTGTATTTATCCCTAGTAGACCTGCCTTACAAGAAATGTTAAAAGAAGTTCTTTAGAGAGAAGAAAAATTATATAGAATAGATAAAAAATTCAGATCTACATAAACAAAGGAAGAGCATCAGAGAAGGAATAAACGATGGTAAAATATTTTATTTTTCTTATTACTAAGTGATCTGATAATCATTGTTCAAAATAATAACAGCAGCAACATATTGGGTGGTGATACTACTTGCATAAGTGAAATAGCTGGCAGCAGTGTTGGGGAGGAGGAATTGGGAAGACTCTGTTATAAGGTTCCTGCACTACCCATGAAGTGGTGTAGTGTTATTTGAAAGTGGATTTAGATTAGTGGTAAATGTATATTGCAAACACTTAACAAATGATATATTATAGAATTGTAAACTTGAAACCTATATAATTTCATTGCCCAATGTCACTCAATAAATATAAATAAATAAATGGCACTAAATTTCTTTTAAAGTATAATTGATATTCTTAAGAGCAAAAGAAATAAAATAGCATTAAGTGCTCAATTAAAATCAGAGAAGGCAGAAAAGAGGATGATTAAAAAGAAATAAAATAAAAGTGCAATAAATAGGAAACAGTTACAAACATGGTAGATATGAATCCAACTATATCGATAATCACATCAAATGTGAATGGTTGATTAAAAGTCAGAGACTGTCAGAGAGGATTAAAACAAAAAAACAGAAAAAACAATACTCAACTCTTATGTTGTTTACAAGAAACTCATTTTAAATATAAAGACACTGATGATAGATTAAAATTAAAGGGATAAAGAAAGGTATACTGTGATAACACTCATCAAAATGAAGCTAGAGTAATATTAATTTCAAACAAAACAGACTTCAGAACAAGGAAAATTCTGAGGAATAAAGAGGGGCATCATATAACAATAGAGTGGTCAACTTTCTAAGAAGACACCAGATCATCAATTAACAGAACATTGAAATATTAAGGAAAACATGTATAGAACTACAAAAAGAAGGGAAAAGTGTATTATTATAATTGGAGACTTTAGCACCCCTATATCAGTAACTGACAGATCCAGAGGTGGAATGTCAGTAAAGACATACAGTCCATCATTGAACAACAATACTGGTTTGAACTGCACAGGCCCACTTACACGTGGATTTTTTTCAGTAAGTACTGTAAATGTATTTTTTCTTTATGATTTTCTTAACACTTTTTTCTCTAGTTTACTTTATTGTAAGAATACAATATATAATACACATAACATACAAAATATGTGGTAATTGATTATTTATGTTATCAGTAAGGCTTTCAGTCAAGAGGTAGACTGTCAATATTCAGTTTGGAGGGAGTCAAAAATGATACATTGCACAGGGGTTCAGTGACCCTAACCTCCGTATTGTTCAAGGGTCAACTACAGTTGAAGCAACAGCATCTATCAACTGGATCTATATTAGAGCCAGTTGATATTTATAGAATACTTCCTCTAACAATAGTTCAATAAACATATTTCTCAAGTTTACACAGACGAATCACCAAGACAGACCACATTCTGGGCTATAAAACATATCCTAACAAATTTAAAAGAATACAAATCATACAAAGTAAGCTCTCAGGCTACACTAGGATTAAATTAGAAATAAATAACACAAAGATAGCTGGAAAAATCCCAAAATATTTGGAGATTAAACAACATACTTGTAAATAACACATGAGTCAGGCAGAAATGTCAAGAAACTTAAAAATATTTTGAACTAAACAAAATGAAAATACAACCTTTCAAAATGTGTGAAACTTATAGTAAAATGTGTGAAGTGTGTAAAACTTACAGCACTGAATGCACAGAAGAAAAATCAATCCAAAATTAGTAGCATAAATTATTACCTCAGGAAACTACAGGGGAAGGTACAAATGATGACTAAAGCAAGCAGAAGAAAAAAAAAAGAAAAAAAAATTAATAGATAAAATCAATAGAAATACTACAAACTGGTTTCTTAAAAGAGCAATAAAATTGAAAAATCTATAGCCAGGCTACTCAAGAAAAAAAAAGAAGGCACAAATTGTTAGTATCAGAAATGAAAGAGAGGTTACCATTACTGATTCCATGAACATCAAAAGGATAAAAAAAAGTCCTGGCTGGTGTGGCTCAGTGAATTGAATGCAGATCTGTGAACCAAGAGTCACTGGTTCGATTCCCAGTCAGAGCACATGTCTGGGTGGCTGGACAGATACCCAGTAGGGGGCATGCAAGAGGCAACTGCACACTGATATTTCTCTTCTTCTCTTTCTCCCTCCCTTCCCCTCTTTCTAAAAATAAATAAATAAAATCTTTTTAAAAAAGGATAATAAAAGAATGTCATGAACAACTCTATGCCTCCAAATTTGATAACTTAGATGAAATGGACCGATTCTTTAAAAGATACAATGTACCAACACTCACACAAGGAAAAATAGATTTTCTGGAGAGACCGATATTTATTAAATAAATTTAATCAAGAATCAATAACTTTCCAAAAAAAAGGAAAGTAACAGGCCCAAATGGTTTCACCGGTGAATTCAATCAAATGTGTTTTTTGTTCTGTTTTGTTTTTAAGATTTTATTTATTTATTTATTTTTTAGAGAGGGAAGAAAGGGAGATAGAGAGAGAGAAAGAGAGAGACATCAATGTGCGGTTGCTGGGGGTCATGGCCTGCAACCCCGGCAAGTACCCTGACTGGGAGTTGAACCTGCGACACTTTGGTTCACAGCCTGCGCTCAATCCACTGAGCTACGCCAGCCAGGGCTTCTATCAAATGTTTAAAGGAAAAATTATGCTAATTCCCTAAACTCTCTTCCTGAAAATTAAAGCAGAGAAAACAGTTTCTAACTCATCCTATGAGGCCAGAACTTTCAAAAATCAGCTAATATAAAATGAAATAAAGACATTATAAGAAAAGAAAACTAAAGACCAATATCTTTCACTTATGTAGCTGCAAAAATCCTCAGAAAAATGTTAGCAAATAAAATCCTACAATGTATAAAAATAATTATACACCATGTCTAAGTGGGATTTATTGCAGGTATGCAAGACTGCTTCAGCATTTGAAAATCAATTAATGTAATCCATCATATCAGTAGACTAAAGGGAAAAAATCATATGATCTTAACAATAGATACAAAGAAGCACTTGGCAAAATCCAACCTCCATTCTAAAATAAAAATTATAAAAACTTCTTAGCAAACTATGAATAGAGGGAGACAATCAATTTGATAAAGAACATCTATAAAATTTTAAAAACCCTAGGGCTAGCATCATATTTAATGCTTTCTGAAAAACTTGCTGCTTTCTAAAATCATACTTAGCTTATCAATGAAGAAGCTAGGCAGGTGAAAAACACCCAGGGTACATCACCTTCCCTGCAATCCCTTCAAGGACTTACAAAACAAAAACACCTGTTGGTTCTACCCCTTTGTTGTCATGACCTCTTAGAGTTGGATCAATAACCCTCAAATAAATCATTCCCTTCCCTCATCCTTCAAACTCTCCAAGCAGTGATCCCTTCTTTAAGGGTCTTTGTACCTGTGATATCACACACCCACTCCTCCCAAACCTTCAGCCTTCAAAGTCCACATCTACAAAGATGCCCTCCTTAACAATTTCCCCATTTAAGTTATATTCATTCCCAGGATACAGTCAGATACTGTGCCTTCCCCATATAAGAACTAATCAGCCTTATTTTGAATAAAAGCAACTCCTAAACAGGACACTTGCTTCTCCTTCCCTATCTCTGTCTCACAGTGCCCCATTCTAGGACCCAGGTTAATTGATGAAGACAATGATGTAGCAGCATATAAAGAACAATTCTGTCCTTGTTGAAGCTTCCCCTGTTGGGAACTGCCCTGCCTGCTTTCAGAAGCTGTAATCCCCTGTGGCTAAGGCTAAGTAAAGGACCTTGGGACCATAAGCCACTTAGGAGACAAAGCTTATCTTCCTTGTAGGGGCATCACCTTTTCCCTCTTCCTCTTCACCCTGCTTGGCCCCGGGCTGATGACTGGTTAGCCAATGACAGGTAAGATTCCTCAAAAGAGGGATGACCTAGACAGGCACGGTCACAAAGGGGTCCTCAGGGAAGGACTTGGGGAGCTATAGAAAAAGGGGTTGATGGACCTTCGCCTCTTGGTTTTGACATAGCCTGAGTCCTCATTCTGTCTGCAAGAAGTCTCCTAATCTCTTGGCTGTCTTACTTCCCCTGCCTGACTTAAGCCTGAAACAACACCTTAAGCCTGAAACTATGCTGGAGATGGGTGCAGCCTTGTGCTGGAAAGTGCAGGTTCCCTAGGGTGATCAGGCCTAAGAAAGAATGCATAAAATCCTATGAAACCTACTTTGCTAATACCCTCAGTTTAAATGATAAGGGTCCAAGCAGGAAGTGAGTTTGTTTCCCAAAGTTTTATGGCCCTTATCTGACCCTGACCCAGCATAAGCTCTCAGTGTTCTTTGAATGTTATCTATTGTTTAATCATTTCTACCTGACAATGATTGATGAGCTTTATGTATACACCCTGTATTCCTGTGCAAATTGAACCCAATGAAAGCCTGTCAAGGCAAGGGCCAAAGTGCTCTCCTCTTGAGAGAGTGGCTGTGCCATGCCTTTTCCTCCACAGGACTTGGTAGTCCATGTGAATTTGTCCCGTATCTCATCTACAACACCGCAGACCCCAGGAGCCGGGCTCCACGTCACTGCCCTGACACTAACTGTTGCCCAGTTAACACTTTATGATCCCATCTTTAACAGGCAGCAAGAAAGTACAACCAGTCAAGTATATAGAATATAAAATTCTCAAACACTGAATGGTTTCTCACGTTGTCAAAGGAAAGTTGTGAGCCACCTCCAACTTTACTCAGAGCTCCATAGAGTTACAATGTAATATCATAGCAAAAATTTTACCTGCAAATGGCATTCCTGTCTTTATATTCTGTTGCTTTTTCATGTAAATCCAGAGTTTTATAATGCGTGATTCTACAAATGTTAAGTTTTTGGTCATTTGTTTAGATGTGAGTTTCAAAACCGTAGCTGTACAGACTGCTAAAACAGGCTGAGTTTCCAATTCCCATAAATGTGAATTGATAGAAAGGGAAGAGATGATGTTGCTGGAACCCCAAGGATAGGCATTCAGCTAGCTCAATGGTCAGTGGGAACAGGTTAGTTAGCTTTGGATAGTTCATATACACAAGTTTCTTAAATACAGCTTCAATATCAACTTCACATCGTAAAAAATAAATGGCAGGGGAAGTAAAACAGAACCACAATAATGATGGTAATCTGTGCAATAAAGAAGATACCACAGAGATCATATGTATTTGTACAATTTGTTTACTTTACAGCTTTTGAGGTCGCTATTCACATTGTAGGCCATTTAATCAGGCCACCTAGAGTTGCGAGCCAGAGTTCTGCAACCAGAAACAACGAACCTGCAAACATTCTGATGCTTGTATATAAAAGCAAATGCATGCCAACAAAGAGCACAAAGTTTATGTCTGAAGTTATAAGCTTTATAAATTAATTTATATAAAAGAAAAAATCAATAAATTGGACTGTATCAAAATTAAAATTTGTGTCAAAGACACAGTTAAGAGAACAAAAGACAAGCTACAGACTAGGAGAAAACACCTGCAAATTATGTATCCAGCCAAAGTCTCGTATCCAGAATGTCATATTATTTAAATACATGAAAAAATGCACAATAGACTTCAGGGAAATGCAAATTAAAATCACAATGTGCTACTGCCACACACCTATTAAAATGATTTTTTAAGACAATACCAAATACTTGCCAGGATGCATAGCAGTTCTTTATATAGCTAAACATTTACTTATCATATGACTCCTTAATCCCATTCCTAGGTATTTACTCTAGAGAAGTGCAAACTAAAATTCACACAAAACCTGTATACAACTGTTTATAGAAGTTCTATTCATAACTGACAAAAACTGGAAATAACACAAATATCCTTCAGGAAATGAATGGTTAAACAAACTCTAATATATCCATACAATGAAATGATACTCAGAAAAAAGATGCATGAATATTGATAACATGGGTGTTTCTCAAAGGCATTAGGTTGAATGAAAAAAAAGTCTCAGAAAGTTAAATACAATAAGGTTCCATTTATATGATTATAAAACAAGATAAAGCTATAAAGACGGAGATAGGTGGCTGTCAGGGATTGGGGTTGGGGGGGTTGACTACAACATGAGGGAATTCTGGGAGAGTAGAACTTTTCTATATTATGATGGGGGAGGGTAGTGTTTTCATGACTCTATACATTTTTTAGAACTCAGTATATACAGCATAGAAAAAAATTATAGCATATTAATTAAACAAAAAAACTTAAAAAAAATCCAAAGTCTGTTCTCATCTCTCCTTTTGCTGCCCCCACTTTAGTCCCTCCCTGTCACTTTAGCCTCTCTGGACTATTGGCATACTCCTGACTGAATTTCCTCTTAATTGCAGTCCTTTAATTTGTTTTTATAAATTAATTATGAAATATTTCTGCTGTACAAAATTTTCTAAAGAAAAACATCATATCTAAGGAAGTCTATCCATTAATTTGTATACATATATCACTTACAACAGTATCCCCAAAACTGAGACTCAGTGTGAAAATTAAAATAAGCATCCAAAATAATATGTTTATATTATTCTGAACACTTATACCATATTTTAATAAAAATAAAGCTTGATTACAGAGCTGGTAAAACTTTTTTTCTTATAACTAGACCATTCTGCTCATTTGTGGTTCATTTCCATGTCTCCTGCCCTAGTCACTATGCCCACTGCCTCTAGCAGGTGCAAACCTAATCCTAGTTGAATTGAATTTTTAGCTGTTTCAACTCAATAGCTTCTTTAGCCTATTTGTTGCCTTTGTCACATGGACCTGAAAGTCACTGAGAGAATTAACATGCTAGGACTGGCATGACAATACCAATGCCTGGCAAAGAGCAGCACCCTCCCAGAGAGAGCATCTATTAAACAATTAATTGGCTATTTAGGAAACATGAGCGAGAAAATAGAAGAAAGAGACCTTCCCAATAAGATGCTAAAAAAAAAATTGCACTGGAGTTAAAAATTGAAAAAAAAAAGTAAAACAAGGTTTCTGAGGTGAGTGATTCCAAAACAAACAGGAAAAAAATAGTGTCATATATGCACTAGTATAACTTAGCAGGTAATCAGAGCCACAGAAAACTACCTTTATGTGGAAATAATTAGTATGCCATAGCTGCTCAGAGGAGTCACATTTATAGCTAATAACTAATGCTCAGGTGGCGCTGATCATTTTATCACCCAGCACTAATTAAGGGTCTTAAAAATGAGGAGGGAACCCACACAGGGAGACAGAGACAGCTGAACAGATGGGGTGGCTCAAGGGCTCAGCGAAACGGGAGGCCTTCATCTCCAAGAGAACAATTAGCCTGAAAATTCAGGCATGCACACAGGCTGCCAGGCCCCCTGGTATAAGTGCTGGGCAATATTAGGGGGCACTGTGAAGAGCTGGCTGTTATTGAGCTCTTCCTCTGTGCCACTCACATTACTTAATGGAAGCCACCCAATCACCCCTGTTTGCAGAAGAAGGAATTGAGGTTTAAGGAGATCTTGTAATCTGCTCAAGGCCACGCTGCTAAGAAAGTCACAGAGACAGCCTGTAAATTCAGCCCATGACCTTAACTTGATATACTATGTCTCAAGTATGCAAAATTGACCTTTGACCCTTTGCCATCTTTGATAACCAATGTCACCAGTACAAGTCTTGGCCTATGCTCAGAAATTTCCTATGTGTTAATGCTCTCTGTCCACTCCAAATCTGAATTTAGGTGCTTTCAGAACTCTGAAGCTGGAATAACATAAAAAATAAATTTAAAAATAAATAAATGGCTAATATATTATTATATCATCCCTTGATCTTAGAAATATATTCTTAGCTATCAGAAATATGTTATTATAATAAAATATATAGCTCTAATTTCACAGATGAAGGCCAAACTCTGGAGAAGTATTAGGATCAGCATGTGTTTTTCTTTAGTCATTCATCCTCACCGAGTAGAGAGGTGCCTGCTTTGCCCATATGAAGCTTTGCTGGTAAATTTCCTTTAGGTTCCAAAAAACAGATACTCAAGTTATCCTAAGTAATGGGGGTTAGGGGACATTTATTGTAAAGGTTGATGAGGAAATAAAAAATACAGGATTCTTAACTGCTGAACAAAAACACCTAGAAAAAGAGAAACCACAACAGAGCCAGGCCTCCCAGGCTTGCAATTAGTTCAGAAATCCACTTATGGGTGACCAGGTTACCATTGCCCTCTCAGCAAGACAATCGGCTGATCCCTCCTTCAGAGGTCAGCTTCTCTGTCTTCACTTCCACCGCATTTATTTTCACTATCACTCTTCATCACATTGTGTCTGCTCACGTAAAACTTTTGCTTACTCGTGATAACTGTAGAGACATAAAAAATGTAGGAGTTGAAAAAAATAAAACTGGCATCCAAGCATTTACTTCAGCATATATATATATATATAGTATATAAATATATACTGTACTGTGTGTGTGCGTGTGTGTGAGTATAAATTAAAGGATTTATTCAGCAAATAGTGCTGAAACACCTGAATGTCCACAAAGAAAAAAAAACTTCACATTACCTCAGGTGATATACAAAAATTAATTATATTATAGACATAAATAAAGCTAAAAATATAAAATTTCTTTAAAAAAAGGAAAAGAAAAACAGAAAATCATTGTGACTTTGGGGCAGGCAAAGATTTCTTAGAGCACAAAAAAACCTATACTGTATTCTTTGGTTGTGACAAATGAACTGTACTGGCATTAATGAGAGAAAAGGCTGGGGGTGGGGGGCAGTGCAGGAATTCTCTGTGCTATTTTTGCAACACTTTTATACATATAAAACTATTCTAAACTAAAACCTTTATTATAAAAGAGTATAAATAATAGAACTAAATATGGCTAAACTGATAAAATTTAAATGTTTTCTCTTTAAAAGACTATTATGAAAATGAAAAGACAAAGCATAATCTGGGGAAAATGTTTGCAAATCACAAATCTGACAAAGGAATTATATACAGCATATGTAATGAATTCTCAAAACTCAATAGTAATAAAAGTCCAATTTTAAAAGATTTAGACATTTTACTAGAGAAGATATCTAGATGGCTTATAAGCACATGAAAAGATGCTTGGCATTAGGCACTAAGAAAATGAAATATGACTGCAACCCCATCAGAAGGGCTAAAATTTTTAAATAGACTATATTATGAGCTTAGAAGATACAAAATGGCAGAAATATTTCAAAAAACAGTTTGACAGTTTCTTAAACATATACTTACTATATTGTCCAGTAATCCTTCTGCTAAGGTGTTTCCCAAGAGAAATAAAAACATTATGTCCAGTACACAAATGGCTCATGACCGGCAGAAATGAAACAACCCATGTGTCTGTGGCCTGGTGAATGAACAAAGTGCGGTGTGTTCATATACTGCAATACTGCTTGGCAACAAAAGGAGTGAAGTGCTGATGCACACAACATAAATGAATCTCCAAAGTGAAGAAGCCCAAGGCAAAGGGCAAAATGCTGTATGATGTCATTTAACAGGCACTCTGGAAAATGCAAAGCTAGTTTGTTAGGGAATGGAGTAGAAAGAGAGTATTGACTACAAAGGGGCAAAAGGGAGCTTTTGGGGAGATAAAATATAATACCTTGATTGTGGTGGTGATTACATGACAGTATACATTTTTCAAAACAGATTGAATTATATATCTTAACAGGGAAAAATCTCACTGTATGTAAGTCATACCTAAAAATATTTTGATTTATTTGATTGAAAAAATAAATTAGGAACGTATCTTCTACATTCTTTATATACTGCTTCTCTTTTTCATTTAACTCCAGAGCACTAAATGTACTACGAAAACATGACTTTAATGACTACATAAATTTTCACTGTGTGGCCTATATAGTCACCTAATTATTGTTCCATACTGGGCACTGTTTATTTCCAATTTTTCTTAAATGTAGTCTTACACAAACATCTCTGTACACCAATTTAGTTTTTTATCTTTGATTATCATGTTAGAACAACATTCTAGATGCGAAATTACAGAGCCAAAGGATATAAGCAGGAGTTCAAGGTTCTGGATATTTATTGCCAACTGGCTCTCCAAAATGGTAGAAACGACTTACATACCTATCATTGTAAGAGTGGATCTGTAATAGAAATCTTAAATCTACCTCTTTTTTAACATGAAGCAATCACACAAGAAAAGACTTACTCAAAGTGATAAAAAGGCAGCACCTGAACTCTCAGATTCAGAACAACAAGCCAAACATTGGGAAAAGGTCTATGCAGTTGTGAGAAAATGAAAAGGACAGACCAAATAAAAAAAACTATATATGGGAAAGTGGCTTTTCTTTCCTTTATAATCAAACTTCTCTTGAATAATATTTTCCTCAAGAGGAAAGATTAGTTTCATAGTACATTATTTTGAATAATGAAAAACAATTAGGAAAAAATTCATCAGAATCCTATTACACTTCTATTTTCAAGAGCAATCATTTCAACTAAGATATCCCTCTCTTCTTAAACATCAGTGCCAATGAGTAAGCATGTTGGAATTCTCATAATAGTCTGTCAACAACAAACCCTGTATTCCACAACAGAATCCTAGGCTCACTATATTCTTTCATGCGCTGGTCACTATATTTAAGACATAGTTTATGACTCCTTTATAATAGAAACAGAAATTTCTTATTCATTAATTTTCTAATGATATCCCTACTCAGACATTACTTATTTTATAACTAAGATAAACACATTGCTGCTCTAACATTTTAACTAAAAGGTGACCAAAATAGAGGAATTAAACCTGGACAATGTTAAATTTAGTTTAAAAATGTCTTTATCATTGATTGAATAAAATTTCTGAACCTCAGCCATATGATCCTGGAGTTCTGATCATTATTTTCCATCACTAACTTGAAAGATGAACAATGTCTATCAGAATAGCTCTAACTGAAGCCCTGTTTTCTGAATTATTAAAGCAGGTACGAATTCAGATTGTACAGAGTTCACATAGAACTTTAACCTGCATCATGGAATTTTGGGATAGAAAGATCCCTGATTTGCCCAAATTGTCACAGCAGGCTCACAGTTGTGCTGGCTGTGAACTCAGCTTCCAAACTTCACACTCCCCATGCCCTCCCCATTTCACCTTGCTCTCTGCTCTGCATTGGCTGAGATCATTCATTTCTCTGTACATTTCAGGATGCTCCTGCCAGGATGCTCAATCTGTGATATGAATTAAAAATCTCAACAATGAAGATTCTATTCCAAACCATTTTTAATATTCCATTATATCTTCCAGGATTTAGAGGAAACCAAAGCCAACTTCTAAAATCAAAGAAAAAAATGGTTAATGATGCATATCAATTTCTAGATCTAATTTTTATTTATTATTGCTATTATTCTTTAGAATTTACTTTTTAAGGGAAATGTCCGATGATTTGAATCATCTGCAAATAATGTGAATAAGTAATCAAAATAAATATCACATTCCTCCACTGTCATTCTCTCTCTCTCTCTCTCTCTCTCTCTCTCACACACACACACACACACACACACACACACACACACACCCCTGTTTCCCACAGATTGCCTGGAACCCACTCAGGCCTTCACATGAAACCCTACCAACACTCAGAACCAGGCCGCCCAGACCTCCTCACAAATGCCAGAGCTGATCAAAATGGAAGGAGGCAGAGTATCCCTCAGGCCTCCTCTCCTGGCATTTCAGTGTCCTCTATACTTCTAGATCTCCCTGCTTCTCAACCACCCTGCTGTCACAATCTTTTTCCCCAGCTCAACTACCTGAGAAACTTACCTTTGTTTTATTCCTACTGCAAAACACAATGAAATTCCAAGAAGGGCTAAGCTGTCCTAAAGAAATGAATGGGCAGAAAAAACACTGGACAGAGAATCAGATGATAAAGATTTTCATACCACCTGGATTGAAAGAGTAAATTGAGGGAGCTGAGCTGGGTTGTTTCCAGAAGTGACTCTAGGCCACACCCTTCAAGGTCCAGGAAGGTTGTACTTTAATCAGAAGAAAGAGCCCTTAACCATCAAAGACTCCATGAGTGATGAAGTCACTTCAAGTATAGTGGCTGCTGCATTGCAGCAGGTACACCTGGTGGCACCTCCTCCTTCCATTGCTCCTGAGGCATGGTGGAAGGACATGCAGTAGGAACTCACAAGGGTCAAGCTCCATACTCAGTCATCCTACTGAGTCTGCAGTCTGCATTTGCTCCAGGTTTGGGGACTTAACCAACAACTTTGTCCTTTGACCAAATGCTTCTGGGAAAAGACACAGGTGGCAAACACAAGGCCAGCAGGCACCTTGTTTCTACCTGGTGGCAGTGCCAAGCTCCTTGCCCCTAGTTAAGGAGTAGTTACATTTATACAGTCCTAAAATTATATTCGGCCCTTTGAAGGCAACCTCAAGGCCGATGTGGTCCCCGGTGAAATTGAGTTTGACACCCCTCCCTTAAGACATAAAATTTTGATGAGCCCCTTCTGGTTTGCTTTGCTTTGTTTAAAACACATGGCTCAAATACTACATGATTTCACTCACATGTGGAATCTAACCAACAAACTGAACTAACAAACAAAACAGAACAGACCCACAGATGGAGAGCAGGATGACAGCTACGGAGGGGACGTTAGGCAGTATGGGGATTAAGCAAAAAGGAACAAGGACTCAGAACACAGACAACAGCATGGTGATTGTGAGGAGAAGGGAGTATAAGGGGACTAAACAATAATATAATAAAATAAATAATACAATAAATAATAATAAATAAATATATAATAAATAAATAAATAATAATAAATACAATAAAAATGTTTTAAAGTCACTTTGGAGCAAAAAGTGTAGATAATTCCTATTATTAGCATTTTTTTGTAAATCACTCAAAATTATACCTATTTTTTGTCAGAAAAAATAAAAATACTTTTTCAAAAAAGTAAATATATAAAATATATAGCTCAAGAGTAGTTTTTGAAAAAGATATGTAGAATTCACCAACATATTAGACACATTCAAGAGTTTCTTCACTAGAATCATCCATTATTCCCAAAGCATTAGGTTTTGCCCTGTGTATTAGAGAAAAGAAGCAAGCAACCACCAGCCAAATGGCAATGAAAGGACAACAGAAGGTTGTGGAGTGACCACCTGGTATAGTAGCCACAAACACAGAACTCAAGAATCCCACACCAGCCTGTAAGCACCAGTGTGCTAGGGATTTACATACAGAACAGATCCTAACATACAGAGGCCCTCAACAAACTTTTCTTAAATGATTGAATAATGCCATGGGTGGATAAATGAGCTGAGAAGAAAGCGAGCAAGTCTGAAACAGGCAAATCTAGTTATTCTAGATTGGTGTTATAAGGAAAATAGGTGTTTTAAGCAATACCAGCGGGGGGTAATCACTATAAGGCAAGAGAATGAGCAAATTGTATTAGTGGTGTTTCCTCCCATGGTGCCAGAACAGCTGATCCACCCCACAGCTGTAAAGTGCAGAGCAAGTGGATACCATGAGCTGAGGACAAGCAGTTCTAGCAAAGGAATGCAAGGGACAACTCTCCACTTTTGCTAGAATGTGAACTTCCATTTAAAGACTCTCCAAGTGCCTCTTTTCCTTTCTCACCTCCCCATTTACCATCATGTGCCCTGTCCTTATGTCTATCTCTGGTTCTGTGTCCCCTATTCCATTTTGTCTTGTCAGCTGTGTAGTAAAAGCCAGGATTTAAAACTTTATGAAGGTGTTTACAGAACTCTAATACACCCGGAACCTCATCCACATTGTCATCTTGTAGGATTCTAATACAGGGAGGCTGGCAATTGGGGGTAGAGGAGGAAGGGTTTAAAACTGCATGTGAATCCCCATGGTGAGATCTGTAAAATCTGCATTTTTATTGGCTTACAAGTAATCTGAGACAAATGTTACATTAAACAAACTTCTCTTGTACCTGCTGGCGGCATTTGGAAGAGAAGGCACATACAATAGCTTACGATGGCTTACGATGGCTGTAAATGTAAGCCAGATCACCCTGACGTCCTCAACCAAACTACAGAATCCAATCAGAGCAGCAAAGGAATTCATGCTTTTATTCACTTATTCATAAACTTATTCTCTCATAAGCTTATTCACCCATAATCATTAAACACTGATGCTGTACACCAGGAGAAGCATACAAGTGAAAAATACAGGGTTCTTAAATTGGTTTATTTTTTCACTTGGAGATTTTAATTCCTATAAAGTGTTCCTCCAAGGATAAGGAATTTATTTCACTTGCTCCAAAAATGTTTATAAAGATTAGTGGAGGAGGGGTTTACAACAAATGTGAGTTCAAATTCTAGTTCTGCTACATAAATGTATGGTATTTGGCAAATTTATTAAACTCTCTAAGCTTCAGTTTATTCCTCTATTAAGTGGGAATGATAATACCTACCTCATAGAATTGTTAGTTTTGCTTGAAGGAAAAACAAGCATTAAGTGCACAGAATAGTACCTGATAAGAATTATATCAAAGCTAGTTTTGCAACAACATGGCTGGAATTAGAGGGTATTATGCTAAGTGAAATAAGTCAGACAGAAAAAGACAAATACTGTATGCTTTCACTTACATGTGGAATCTAGAAAACAAAACAGAAACACTCACAGAGAACAAACTGAGTGAGGTAGGAGGTGGGTTTGGATACTGGGTGGAAAAATAAAGGAATTAAGAAGTACAAGTTGGTAGTTACAATGTAATCATGGAGATGTAAAGTATAGCACAGGAAATATAGTCAATCATATTGTAATAACTATGTATGATCTCAGAGAGGTACTGTACTTACAGGGGAGAGATCACTTCATAAGTTCTACAAATGTCTAACCACTATGTAGCACACCTGAACCTAATATAATATTGAATAGCAACTATAATTGAAATTTTTTTAATTTTAAAAAACAAAACCAAGAAATAATAACTAAATCAAAGTTGCTTTGTCCATTCTATTACCCAGCATATTTTTGACCTGAGTATATTGACCTATAGTACCAGTATATATTTTGACCGGTTTGTACTGAGGCTGAATCTTGTGCACCTCTGAGCTCCTCCCAATATCTAGGCACCCTTTTGTGTACATCACTTTTAGTGAATTTGACTTCAATCTCCCAAATAAGTTGGACTCTGATAAGTTTGATTTTGTGTACTACAGCTGTTCTTTGCTTTCAACACATGCCAGTATGAAAATTTTTAGTAAGCAAACTGAGACTCTGTTAAGTTTTTTTACATTATTACTAATAAAAGCTAACATTTATTGAATTGAAGCTAACCAAGTTGCAAGCACTATTCTTAAATGTTTTACCTGTGTTTACCTCACTTAATTCTTATAAAAGCTCTGTGAGGTAGATGCTGTACTGCACCTATTTTTACAGCTGAGGAAACTGAGGCATGGAGAGATTAAATAGCTTGTGCAAAGGTTCCTTACTAGTAAGGGAAGGAGGCAGCCTGGCTGCGGGGACCACCACCCTAACCCATGCTTTACGCTGCCTCTTGCTAAGGTTCTCTAAGGTAGTGATTATTAGGTGGGATTGGGTTGCAAGTAAAATCATAAGAGATATCAAAGTTTTCAGCCAGTTCACTTGATCACAAAGTACTAGAAATTCATCAAAATTTTATTACATAATTTTCTGTAATATATATACATATTTATTTTCTCCATTACAGATTGCTTCTATACACATAATACTGAAATGAAAGAGCTAGTTCTTCAGTTAAATTTGTGAGACTGTGTTCTGGGTTTCTCTGAACTTCATAAACACCCTGCATCTATTCAATATCTACTGAGCACTTTGCACATGGCCAGCACTGTTGGAATGAAACAAAAACGAGAGAGATGAGCCCTGCCAATGAGGAATCCATGGTCCAAAAGAGGGAAAGAGCAATACATAAAGAGTTATTTACAATAATTCTGTGGAGAAGTATTGTGGACACACAAGAGTGAAGCAGATATGCCCCAAGACACTTTATGTAATTAAAAAAAAGTCGCTTTTAAAGTTCTAGATGCATCTTTCCCTCGGTTCTCCTAAGTATACTTCTCACTAATTCCATAACAATTGAACTGAGCCGTGCTGAGACCAACCCTTTCAATGTTCCTCTGCTCACCTCGCTACAATTAAACCTGGATATTCTGCACTTCTACCTAGTCTCCCTTTCCTACTACCCAACCTCCAACCCCTTCAAAGCCTAGGTAAAATCAAACTTTTTCTTCCAGAAACAGGATTTCGACTATGTTATGGATTAATTCAATAAAATCCTGCCAATGGCTGGAAAAAGAACTCCGAGATGAACTCAAAATTCTCCTCAAATGCTTGGTTTCATGACAATTTAAGTTCACTGAGGTTGGGTTAACAATAGTCAACATTATTCCGAAGGTAGTTTTGGAATAATGGTAGCATCAATCTCAAAGGTAACATCAATCTCAAGGTAGTTTTGTACAAAGGAAGGAGAGAAAAAGAATACATAAAAGACTTTTTTAGAATCTCAGCTTTAAGATGGAAAGAAGAAAATGTGGGGGGTAAATGTTTTTATTTCATGTTAAAAGAGGAAAGCAAAATCTTCAACTTTGAAAAACAAAGAAATAATAGCATTAAACAAAGCAAACTATTAAAAGATAAGTTTTATAATCTTATTAACAAAAAGTTTTTAGTACAAAATTTATAGATTATGGTATTTCTCCTAACTCCTAGGGGAAAATTTTCATTGCTTAACTTTTATCTGATTAAGTGACTTTTCTTTCTTTGTTTTTTAACAAAGTTTAGCCTTGGCCCATGTGAATCAGTTGCCTGGAGCGTTGACTTATAAACCAAAAGATGAGAATTTCAATTCCCAGTCAGGGCATATACCTAGGTTGCAGGTTCCACCCTGATCAGGGCACATACACAAATCAATATTTCTCTCTCACATCAATGTTTCTCTTCCTCTCTCTCTCTCTCTCTCCCTACCTTCTCCTCTCTCTAAAAAAAAATTAAAATAAAATAGCATACAAGTATCCTAATAAATAAAATAAAAATAATTCATCTATTTTTTGATGACAGAAAGGAAATCTAATTTATACTTCTAATCTTCTTGTGCCACCTTGAAACACCTAGCATATTTCCTTGCACACATATTTGCTGATCAACAGCAAAGACATTTTTATTTGAGGTGAAAAATAAAAGACATTGGTTTATTTATATTTCACAGAGAGAATCAACTCCTATCAGAAAAAATAAAACATTTGAGTATTGAATATGTCAGTGCTCTTCCAAATGCTCATATTCAATTTGAGGAAATGTTTGATGAGTATGGTCAAATGCCTAATGAAGTGATTCAAAGAAAGTTCTAGAGAAAACAGCATTGAAAGCTAGTGAAAAACTGGAGACTGGGATCTAAATCTTTAAAACCTATAAATTTATACTGACAAAGACCTTACAAAGATTTGCTCCTGGGTTAAAAACAATGCTTTGAAAATCAAAAGGGCAATAACTTTGTAAGGAAGAGTTTCTCAAAGTATGATCTGACCTTCCCTCAGGTACAGACCCCAAGGTCCCACCACTATATTTTTAGGAAATTTGCCATTTATTGGTAATATACCCAAAACTAATACCAGTATTCAAATCTGCAAAGGACACACAGACCACATATTCTTTGTGATAGATTTTAGGTTAGTCTGATAAATGGATGAAGGTGACACAAATACATCAGCCTGCAGGGGACAGTGAAGACTCCAAGTGCTTAAATTGTGTCCTACCCCTTTCTGAGGAGGAACACAGACTCTGTGCTACAGTCCCCCACACCAAGTGCTTCTATCAGAATGAGTCGGTTCTCCTGGCCACAGCTAAGTTATCCAGGGGGATGGTCTGTATCTCTATCTGCTAGAGACTCACTGACTAATCAGACTTTCACTCCTCATGTGGCTGGTAAGTAAAATATTTGGAGAGAAACAGGCAAACCCAAATGGCCAAGAATGGGATGGAGTTTACTCAAGCTCCTACCACTGCCACATCTGAAGTTTCCAGAGCTGATACTACACCTGGGGACACCACTGCTCTGTGATGATATTAGCATGTTATATGATGACAAGAATTCAATAAAATTAAACTTGTTAACTTAGAATATGTTAGAAAATGTCAACAAGAATACATAGTAAAATTCTTTGTTTTCATTTTAATTGACAATTTCAATGGATATAAAAGTTGCAGTGCCTTATGTGAGGTAAGGTTTTTGTCAACAGAAGCACAAATCCAATACACTCACAGGAGCACCTTCTGAGGGTTAATCCTGAAAGAATATTAAATATCATGGATCTTTAACATGATTTCAAAAGGTTGGACTGGTTTCTCCATACAACAAAAGCATTAGAATCTAGAATTCTTATGCTTGCTTGGTGCATTGATAAGCAAAAGAAACCTTGGAGGATTGCTCAGTTGGTTAGGGTATCATCCCAATACACCAAAATTCCAGGTTCAATCCCCAGTCAGGATACATACAAGAAACAACCAATGAATGCTTAAGTAAGTGGAACAACAAATTGATGCTTATCTCTTTCTCTTCTCTCCTCTCTCTATGTCAAATCAATTAAAAAGAGAGAAAGAGAGACACATTGGAGGGATCTAGGTGAAGCCATGTGCCCTGGAAATATTACAGTTAGGTTGTGACTTGGAGAAGATGAAAAGGAATGACTTTCAAAAGAGATCACCATTCCACTTCACAGGTTTGTTGTGAGCCTGAAACGCTGATCCATGTAATGTACTTTGAAGAGGGCAAGTGGCACGTAATGAGTAAATATTGGTAGTATTAGTATTGATTATTGCAAACACTTCTTCCAATATTTTGAAGTAGGGTATAAAGGAATTGGCAGTTCTGTCATTCCATGCAGCTTCCTTCGGGAGACACTACTGCCTTATAGTAGTGCAGCCTGCACCCTGTTTTGTGAATAAATCTCTCTGTTAGCCACTAGTAGCAGGTTTTCTGTTACTTTCAGCTGAATGCATTCCTAACTTATACTACTTGCATTTAGTCATACCATTGAAATATAGCTTTACATTTTATTGATCCAGATGACATTAATGATGCAGCCCTTATCAAAGGTGAAATTACTAACTTAAAAAGAAAGGTGAACAGATGACATTTAAGAAACAATGTCAGAAAAGTTTTCTAAATGAAGTAGAGTCTTGGGAATCCCAGTATTCTCTGATATAAGCATACCTTCAGAAAACAAAGTAAATTGTAGGACCTGTAGTTACTACACTTTACTCTCTGTTACTACATAATTGGAAGTTTGAGAATGTTGTTCTTCATCAGTGTCAGCAGAAGCCCAAGCTAGAGAAGGGTTTAATTAAAAGAACAGAGGAAGTACAATGAAAGATTGCTTTGAAATCATAAACTTCTAGAATGAGTAAGTAGACTAAGACAAATATGCAACTGCAAACACAGCCTACCTCATATGAAAAAGGAAAAAATGACTCAAAGAATGAAATAAAAAGCCCAGAGCATAGGATTTCAAGAAGACTGCAGAGTAGCTAGAAGCTACACTCACCTGCTCCCAGCCCCAAATTGGATTTACAGCTGAATTATATAGCAATCAACCTGAATAACCAACTGAAGGCTAGCCGAACTGAAATACTATAACCAAAGATTTACAGAAGAAGCTACACAGAAAATGGTAAGAAGGGCAGAGATACAGAAAGGACTATCCCCTGCACACAGGTACAGCAGTGGCTGGAGGGTTATCATGGATACAAAACTCCCTCCCCACAGGAGAGTAAGGTCTCAACCCCATGCAGGGATCCCAAACTCAAAGCAGCAGAAATTGGAAGAGGAGCCCACATGGCAACTGGTGGTGAAAATCAGTGTGGATTCAGTCTGCCTGGGAAACCCAGTGCCCACCTTTCAGGGACTGGCACTCTTATCATTAAGGCACCAGCCTGGGGGGTGCACTTCCTGGTCTCTGCTGGTGAACCCACTCTGCCATATTAGTGTCCTACAGAGGGGTCTGCTGGCTGCAGCCAGCAGTGACTGTGGGGACCTTCTTTTTCTGAGGAGGCTCTTGGTGAAGACCCAGACAGTAACAAAACTGTACAACTTTGGAAAGAGGGCCAGTCTCCTCCACCTCTGGAAAGAGGTCCCTTCTCCCCAACATCAAGTACATGACCAGCATACCTCCCACCACCTGCTGAATTACTTGGACAGGCCCCATCCTGCTGAGTTCAGCTGAGCAGAAAACCAGAGTGTCACACAGAACTGGGACATTTGGATCATGTCTCTTGGAGAGTTTCCTCTGGGAACCAGATGGGTTGAGGCTAGGATGTATGGCTACATCACAGGGGAAAGGGGCACTCCTATCTCCCTGGTGAGCTGAGCTTGAGCTACCCTGAAAATGGGAAGAAGTGCTTGCCATCACCCTACAGGATTGCAGGCACTACCCCCAATAAGAGACTGTCTGGATCTACCTTTCCAAGTTCTAGATATCCCACCCCTCTGGGCTAAGGTCTGCAGGGATAAGGGAGAGTGGCTCAGAGCTGAAATGTTCAAAGGGTGTGTCTCCCTGATGCTATTGTCTGGGATCAAGACAAAGTGCTTAGCCCCCTTCTGTGGGCTAAGCCAGCATTGCCCTAATGGAAAACTTTTGATCTGTCCTCCTAAATCTGGGTCATCTGAGTTTCCTCCCACAGAGGGAATGGCTGGTTGCACCCAGCCTGAACCTGCAGTGAACCTTCTCCAAGGAGAAATAGAATTGGAGACTCTGGCAAAGACTGAGTGCTTTGGTCCTAGAGTAGGGGCAACTTTCCCCTCATTGAGTGCCTGACTACATAATGCCCAAGTAGGGGACCCACCAGCCCTGTCTTCCCAACTGTGATTGCTATGCCCTCCTGAGCTTGCAACCTCTGGAAGGGGCTGTGGTTTGCCCCTTCCCACTCTAGAGTCTTTCTTTGGAGGGCTCTGGAGAAAGACCAGGCAACAACAGGAGGAGACAGAGGAGCTGACGGGGAGAAGTGGAAGTCAGGGAGTCTCAGTCCTTTTACAGTACTTCCCCCAGCTGTAAGCTGGGAGAAGCAGACCCTTATACACAGATTGTCCCCTTCTATACAGGGTGGGTCCTGAAGATGCAGGCACAAAGAATAAACAACATAGTAGCTCCAGGCAGTTAGCCCAAGGCCAGTTACACACAATATCTGATAGTGACTTGTATTTGAACCCCACCCACATGGACCCAGAACCCAACAATTAATGGTGGGCTTCAGACAACTTTAGAGCTTAACCCAACTAGCCACACAAGTGACACACCCAAAGGAGGATTCTGGCAGATACCAGACCTGTCTGGGAACAACTCCACCTTGGGGGCAGCCTCTGCACAGTGTCTCATACACAGTGATCAATGTTTACCCTTATTGTCAGCCATCCAGAATGGTTAACTCCACTCCTGAAAGGGCAAACAGCATTTGAGACTGAACTATAACAGAAGAGTACACATAAACCACAAGAAACATTCCTGGAGCACAGAACTCAGGTGATCTAGAAGATGGTGCCACTATGCCCAACAAGACACCTTCATCATAAAGCCATCATAATATAACCAAATGCAGATCCACTGCCTGTCACTATGAAAACCAGTACTTGAGAGGCAGGTGCTGATTTAAAGGCAAGTGGTTTATTTGCAGATGTGGGCCATCTGGAAGATGAGGGACTCACCTCTCAAAGCCCATCTCCTGGAAGATGGGGGGTGGTTAATGTCACAAATCCCATCTCCTAAAAAATGGGAGGACTCATGTCACAAAGCCCATCTCCACCTCTCAGTCAAAGGTTTTTTCATAAGAAGGGAGTGGGAAACAGAAAAAAGAGATCAAGGGAGGGGGTTGAAAAGTTCTCTGTGTGCAGACAAGCACAGTCCATTCTGATAAGGAAAGTGATGGCCCTGCGTGCGCCATCCTGGTTTAGCCATACTGGCTCCATGTCACCTCAGCTTCAGTCATCCTGGATCCATAGATGAAGGTTAGCAAATCTCCCAGAACTGGGATACTTAAAAGGTTGGAGTCTATATTTTTGAAGTTGGTTCCTAGGATTCTTATACAAACATGCTGTTCATTTACAAGCCACATATTAGTCAGAGCTAGCACTTGTAGGAACAGTGTCAAACGAATGGTGGGATGAATTACAATTTCCCACCATTACAATTTTCCACTATTACAATAGCAACTTTGGGAGTCATAGCAAACCTACCTAATACCCAGAGGCAAAATGGGGAGACAAAGAAATATGTCCCAAATGAAAGAACAAGAGAACTTCCCAGAAGAAGAATTAAATGAGATGGAAGTAACCAAAATAATGGATGCAGGTTTAAAACAATGTTTATAAGGATGCTAAAGGACCATAGGGGAAGAATGGATGATCTCAGGGAGAACCTAAACAAAGAGTAAGCTTTTCAAAAGTTATGAAAACCATATAAAAGAACCAGTCAAAAATGAATGTGATATCTGAAATGAGTAATACACTAGAAGAAATCAACAGTAGGTTTGATGTAGCAGAGGATCAAATCAGCAAATAAGAGGACAAGATAACATATCCACCCAAGGAGAACATGAAAAAAAAAGAGAGAGAGATAATTTTAGAAAATGAGAAAAGTCTAAGGGACCTCTGAACAACATCAAGTGTAACAACATCTACATCACAGATGTACCAGAAGGAGAAGAGAGTAAGCAAAAAATATGCCCTGGCCAGGTGACTCAGTTAGTTGGGGCATTATCTCAATGTGCCAGAGTTGTGGGTTCAATCCCCAGTTAGGGCACATATGGGAACCAACAAGTGAATGCATGACTAAGTGGAACAAATCAACTTCTCTCTCTCTGTCTCTCTCTCCCTCTCTCCATCTCTCCTTTCTTTTCTCTCAAAAAAATCAATTTTTAAAAAAAAGGAAAAACCTAGAGAACCTGTTGGAACAAATAATGGCAGAAAACTTCTCTAACCTGATAAAAGAAAAAAGTCACTCATTGTGGAAGCACAGAAAGTCCCAATTGAGATGAACACAAAGAGACCCATACCAAGACAAATCATAATTAAAATGGCAAAGGTTAAAGACAAAGAGAATCTTAAACACAGCAAGAGAGAGACAGTTCTCTCATGGGAACAAGAGAGTTCCCATGGGACTGTCAGCTTATTTGTCAAAAGAAACACTTCAGGCCAGAAGGGATCAGCATGAAGTATTTATTCAAAGAGATAGAAAACAAGTACATGCAAGCAAGATTAGTCTATCCTGCAAGACTATCATTTAAAACTGAAGGCAAAATTAAGAGCTTCCTAGACCAAAAAAAGAAAAAAACTAAAAGAGTTCACTACCAACAAACTGCATTGCAACAAATGTTAAAGACCCTGCTTTAAAGAGAAGTGGTGGGGGGGGGGGAGGGGCAGAGAGGAGGAGAGAGAGAGAGAAAGAGAGAGGAACATAGGTATAAATAATAAAATGGCAATAAATAAGTACATATCAATAATAACCTTAAATGTAAATAAATTAAATACTCCAATCAAAAGACACAGGGTAGCTGAATGGATTAGATAACATGATCCACATAAATGCTGTCTACAAGAGACCCACCTCAGAACAAAAGATACACACACACTGAAAGTGGAAGGATGGGAAAAATATTCTATGCAAATGGAAACAACAACAGCAAAACTGGGGTAGCAATACTTATATCAGACTAAATAGACTTCAAAACGTAGGCCATAACAAGACACAAAGAAGGTCACTACATAATACTAAAAAGATTGATCCAACAAGAGGATACCCAACATAGGAGCCCCTAAAAATGTAAAGAAAATCTTGGTGGACATTAAGGTAGAGATAGACAGCAATACAAACATAGTAGGGGATTTTAACACCCCACAGTCACTAATGGATAGATCTTCCAGAAAAAAAAAATTAACAAGGCAACAGCAACCTCAAACAATAGACTAGGTTAGATAGATTTAACTGATATTTACAGATCATGTCATCCCAAAGCAGCAGAATATACATTCTCAGATGCACATGGACTATTCTCAAGATAGACTACATATTAGGACACAAAATAAGTCTTAGCAATTTTTCAAAGATTGGAATCTTATCAAGCATCTACACTTACCACAATGGTATATGATTAGAAATCAACTACAACAAAAACTGAAAAAGATTTAAACACATGGAGGCTAAATAGCATGATATTAAACAATGAATGGGTTAATAATGATATCAAGGAAGAAATTAAAAATTATCTGGAAAAGATGAAAATGAACATACAGCAAACCATAATGTATAGGACACAGTGAAGGCAGTTGTGAGAAGGAAGTTCATAGTGTTAAAGGCTTACCTCAAGAAGCAAGAAAAATTTCAAATAAATAATGCAACATTACATCTAAAAGAACTAGGAAAAAAACAACAAAAGCAGCCTAGAGTAAGTAGAAAGAAGGCAAAATAATAAAGATCAGAAAGGAAATAAATGACACAGGGACTAAAAAAAAATACAAAAGAGCAATGAAACCAAAAGGTGGTTCTTTGAAAAGATAAACATGATTGACTAATATTTAACCAGGTTCATCAACAAAAAAAGACAGGACTCAAATAAATAAAATCAGACGTGAAAGAAAAAAAGTAACAACTGATATCACAGAAATATGCCAACTAATCGGACAACATTGGTGAAATGGATAAATTTCTAGAAACATACAATCTTCCAAAGTTGAACCAGGAAGAATCAGAAAACCTAAACAGAACAGTTACAACTAATGAAATCGAAGCAGTAATAAAAATTAAGAAAACTCCCAGCAAACGACAGTCCTGGACCAGATGGCCTCACAGGTGAATTTTACCAAACATTCAAATAAGAACTAACATGTATCCTTCTCAAATTATTACCAAAGAGGAGAGGAGACTTCCAAGCTCTTTTTATAAGGCCAGCATTATTCTAATTCCAACATCAAATAGAGACACTACTAAGAAAGCCAACTATAGGTCAATATGCCTGATAAATATAGATGCTAAAATCCTCAACAAAATATTGGCAAACAGGACCCAAGAATACATTGAAAAGATGTTACATTATGATCAACTGGAATTTATTCCTAGGATGCAAGGTTGGTACAATATTTGCAAATCAATAAACATGATACATCACATAAACAAAATGAAAGGTAGCCCAGGCTGGCATGGCTCATTTGGTTGGAGTGTTGTTCCATAATTGATTCCCAGCCAGGGAACATACCTAGGTTGTGGATTTGAGTCCCAGTCAGCCTGCATACATTCCCAAATCTAGGTGTATACAGGAAGCAACAAATCAATGCTTCTCTCTTGCATTGATATTTCTCTCTCTCCCTTTCTCTCTATCTAAAAGCAATGAAAAAAATGTCTTTAGGTGAGGAAAAAATAATTTAATAAAAAAGGAAAGATAAACATTCACATGATCATATCAATAGATGCAGAAAAGAAGCACTTGATATAATACAGCATGCATATATGATAAAAACTCTCTACAAAGTAAGAATAGAGGGGTTATGATATAATAAAGGGTATATATGAAAAGCCTGCAGCCAACATCCTATTCAATGGGCAAAAACTAAATGTATTTCTCTTAAGATCAGAAACAAGGCAGGGATATCCACTTTAACCACTCTTATTCAACACAGTACTGGAAGTCCTAGCCATAGGGAACCATCAAAAAGAAATAAAAGGCATCCAAATTGGAAAGAAGTAAAGCTGTCATTATGTACAGATAACATAATATTGTACATAGAATACCCTAAAGACTCCATGAAAAAACTATTAGGTCTAATAAATGAATTTGGCAATGTAACCAGACACAAAGTTAATATTCAGAAATTGTGGCATTTTTATACACCAGTAATGAACTATCAGAAAGAGAAATTAAGTCAACAATTCCTTTTACTATTGCAACCAAAAAAAATAAATATATAAGGCATCTAAGAATAAATTTAACCAATGAGGTGAAAGACCTACACTCAGAAAATTATAAGATATTGAGGAAAGAAATAAGATACAGATAAATGGAAGCATATATGATGTTCATGGATTAGAATAATTAATATCATTAAAATATCCATACTATGAAAAGCAATCTATAGATTTAATGTAATTCCTATTAAAATACCAGTGGCATATTTCACACATCTAGAACAAATAATCCAAAAATTTATATGGAACTAAAAAGGACTCCAAATGCCCTTAGCAATCTTGAGAAAGAAGAACAAACTTAGAGGTATCACACTACCTGATATCAAACTATACTATAAGGCCATTATAATTATGACAGCCTGATACTGGCATAACAACAGGCATATACATCAAATAGACAGAAAACCCAGAAATAAACTGATGCCTTTATGGTGTTAGGAAAATTGGACAAGTATTTACCAAAAAAAAAAATGAAATTAGACCACCAACATACATCATAGACAAGAATAAAGTCAAAAGGGATAGAAGACATAAATGTAAGTCATGAAACCATAAAAATACTAGAAGAAAACATAGGCAGTAAAATATCAGACATACTGCTTAGCAATATTTTTCCAATATATCTGCTAGATCAAGGGAAACAAAGGAAAAAAAACAAATGGAACTAAATCAAATTAAAAAGCTTCTGTACAGCTAAAGAAATCTTCAACAAAATGAGAAGATAACTCACTTATGGGAAAACATGTTTGCTAATGATGTATCTAATATGGGTTTAATTTGTAAGATATACAAAGAACTTATACAACTCAACATCAGAAGGACAAACGATACAATTAAAAAATGGTCACAGGCCCTGAGCAGTGCTACTCAGTTGGTTAGGTATCGCCCCACAAAGCAAAATGTCACTGATTTGATTCCTGGTCAGGGTACATGCCTGGGTTGCAGATTTGGTCCCCGGGTCAGGGCATGTATGAGAGGTAACTGATCAATGTTTCTCTCTCACATTGATGTTTCTCTCCCTCTTTCTCCCTCCTTTCCCCTCTGTCTAAAAATAAACAAATAAAATATTTTCTAAAAATGGGTAAAAACCTGAATAGATACTTTTCCAAAGAGGACATACAGATGGCCAATAGACATATGAAAAAATGCTCAACTTCACTAATCATGAGAGAAATGCAAATTAAAACCACAATGAGATATCACCTCACACCTGCTAGAATGGCTATCATCAATAAGTCAAGAAACAGCAAGTCTTGGCAAGGATGTGGAGAAAAGGGAACCCCTCATATACTGCTGCTGGGGATGCAGACTGGTGCAGCCACTATGGAAAACAGTATGGAGTTTCCTCAAAAAATTAAAAATTGAACTGCCTTTTGACTCAGCCATCCCACTTCTTGGAATACATCCTAAAAACCTGGAAACACTAATTTGAAAGAATATATGCACCCTACATTCATAAGAGCATTATTTACAATAGCCAAGATCTGGAAACAGTACAAGGGTCCATCAGTAGATAAGTGGGTAAAAAACTATGGTACATTTACACAATGGAATACTACCTAGCCATAAAAAAAGAAGAAAATCTTACCTTTGTGACAGCATGGATGGAGCTGGAGATTATTATATTAAGTGAAATAAACAAGTCAGAGAACGACAAATACCATATGATCTCACTTATATGTGAAATCAAATGAAAAAAACTAACAAACAAAATAAAAACAGGCATGGATACATGAGACAGATTGATGGATGTCAAAGGGGGGGAGGGGGGACTGGATGAAAGAAGGTGAAGAGATTAGCCAAAAAATGTGTATACATGACACATAGACACAGACAATAGTGCACCAGATTGAAAAGAGGGTGGGGGCTGGGTGGAGGTGGGCAAAAGCGGGAAACAGAGACAGAAAGAGACTTTGCTTGGGGTGAGGGGTGCACAGTGCAGATCATATATTGAGTTGCACACTTGAAACCTGTGTGGTTTTTATGAACCAATGTCACGCCAATAAATTCAATTAAAAAAAACCCCAGAGGGTGAAGCTGGAGCCATAGAAAATTATCCCAGGTTTTGAGTCCTAATGAAGTAACTGTCAATTGTGCCCAGCTGAATTTTAGAATTCCTATTGTGTTGAGTATCCCTTTTCCCCTCTTTTTGAACAGCAGTGTCTATTCTGGTTATCCTATGCCTGTCCCACCATGGTCTGTTGGTTGTATCTTTAATTTATTGATCTTCAAATTGAGAAAGCAGGTATTCAAGGACCTGTGTTAAGAAAGGCACCCAAGAAGCCCCATCCACACCTGGACCTATTTTAAATGACAACATCCTAGTCTTTGGGCTGATTATAAAGTATAAAGGACTAGGACTTTGAGAGGGAGAATCTTAGGACAGGTGAAGGGTATTTTGAATATGAGATGAATGTAAATAATTAAGCCCAGAGGGCAGACTGCGGTAGTTAAAATGTTCATAAATGCTTTTTTTGGGTCCTTCAAAAGGTTGAATCTCATTTCCCTTGCCTTGAATGTGGGTTGGACTTTGTGAATCATTTCAAAGAATAGAATAAGATAAAAATGACGGAATGAGTCAGAAACACTATAAAAGGTAGATACAATCATTCCAACAGTGGGACCATCTAGAGAAGGGGCAATGAGTCATCACAACTTAGGATTCTAAACCTATCAAAACTGTCAATTAAATGTGAGAATAGAAAAAATATATTTTTAGATATGAAAAGCCTCAGAACATTTGATTCTATTCACTCTTTATTAGGAAGTTATCTGAGGATGTACTTCAGCAAAATAAGAACAGAGGAAAATAAGAACTCTCCATACTTTCTGGTTAAGCCTTCTGTAAACCCTAAAACTGTTTAAAAGATAATAAACTCCATTAACAAAAGAAAGGAAGGGAAGGAAGGTAAAAGACATTGAGAAAACTTACATACATATTGCTGAGTAAAAAAGCCAGTCTGAAAAAGCTATATACTTTATGATTCCAACTATATGACATTCTGAAGAAAGCAGAACTATAGAGACAGTAAAAAAAAACACTGGTTGCCGGGTGTGCAGGGGAAGAGAGGAAATGATGAATAGGTGGATACAGGGCATTGTTAGGGTAGTGAAACTATTCTGTGTGATACTATAATAGTAGATACATGACATAATGCAATTGTCAAAACATAAAACTGTACAACATAAAGTGAACCCTAATAATGTGTCAATCATATCTCATCCATCAGTTATAACAAATGTATCCACATAATTCAAGATATTAATAACTGTAGAGAATGGGGTGTGAGGGGAGGCTCTATATTTTCTGTACCATTTGTTTCTAAACCTAAAACTGCCCTTAAAAAATAGCATGTTAAAAAAATAATCTGACTTTTTTAAAAAAGTGTTGCCTCTAGGAAAAGGATGGTTTGGGTGAGGTAGGGAATTATTATTGTTATTATTATTTATTTTTATAAGCCCTTATGTGCTATTTAAGGTGGGTTTTTAAAACCACACGTATACATTACCTGGCTTTAAATGTTTTTAATTTTTAAAAAGTCTGTGTACCTACCAGGACGGCTAAAATAAGAACGACCAAAGATACCAAGTGTTAGCAAGGATATGAAAATCCTGAACTCTCATACACTATTCTAAAACTTCCTGTAAATTGGTATAACCACTTGGGAAAAGTGAAAGTATTTACCAAATCTAATCATTTGAATAATATGTAATCAGGCAAATTTACTCCTATGTAAATACTACCCCCCCACCCCCCCAAAAAAAGTTTCCCAAAGGACATGTTCTCTAATGTTCACTGAAGCTTTGATTATAACTGCCCTAAACTGGAATCTATCTAAATGTTCATCAAGAATTGCAGAGACACTGTAGAATATTTGCACAATAGAATTCTATACACCAATGAAAAATAATGACTTACAACCAAATGTAATTATATGAATGAATCTCACAAACATAATTTTGAGTGAAATAAAGTAGGCATATGATACATAATTCTATATACAGGGGTTGACAAAAGTAGATTTACAGTTAGTTGTTCATATGGAAAATAATACAATAACTAATAAATAATACAAGAATAAATTGTTGCACCTACTTACAACTGTAAAGTTACTTTTGGCAACCCCTGTATAAAAAATCCAAAAACAGGCAAAAGTTATCTATGTTGCAAAATGTCAGTAATTGTCATCTGGAGGGGAGATGGATAATGACTAGAAGGGGCATTGGTGGTCCTCTAGGGTACTGGTAATGTTCTGTTTTTCTTTTTAAACTGTTTATTGCATGAGAATATTGATCTTACTAAATTTTATGAAGCTGTGCTTATAATACTTTTTTAAAAAGTTTTATTCACTGATTTGAGAGAAAGGGGGAAAAGGAAAGAGAAAGAGACATCCACCAGCTGCCCCACCCATCCATCCATTCACTGGTTGATTCTTGTTTGTACCCTGGCTGGGGAATGGAACCTGCAACCTTGGGGTGTGCGACTATGCTCTAACCAACTGAGCTAGCTGGCCAGGGTTATAATACTTTTAATATGTGTACTTTTAATATGCTTCAACAATTTTTAACCTAGACTCTAAAACCCTAAATTATACTTTTTTTCCATGTTCTACTAAATATTTAAAGAACATGTACTTGAAAAAATCCTACAAGAGAAATTATACACACACACACACACACACACACACACACACACCACTTACACAGTTAATTTCAGTACTTTGAACAATCTCAATGTAACATATTTATGGATACTTTCAGAAGCAAAAGAAGTCCAATTCTCAGTTGAGTATTTATTCAAACTCGCTGAGCTAGCTAGCTATAGTGTATGATGTTGTGATCATTACCTTCCAGTTGGGCTCTGGATATGTTTACAGTATCATACATTATGGTTTGAGATGACATTTACCAATACCAATATTGGTATTTACCAATACCAGTGCTGACAGTGAGAAGTCATTGCTATTGTAAAATCTAGTCAGGCTGTTTGCAGCTTCTTCCTACAGGGTAACTTCCATCTAAGAAAATTCTTTTGTGTCAACTTCAGATACAACTTTGGCTTGCTCATCAAGTTAGAATATAATGTTATTGTTTGTGCTAACAGGAATTAGAACTAAATCACAGGCTTTAGATCCAAAATCTAAAAATGAGTGTATCAATGCTTCAAATAGGATCTTTTTTACCTTTAGTAATAATTTTCTGTTTCAAACATAACTATTGTACTCAATTTGTTTCCTTTAACAAAAGATGTACAAACCTCACACAAATTAATTCCAATTTAGTTCTGTACATGTTGATTAACATGGTTCTTAAGCAACCCTCTGAATTTGTGCCAAGCAAAAACTGAGCGTGGAAATTTAGCAAGTTCTTGGGTCAGTAACTTTAGCTGATTACTTTTATAAATTCTTAGTTTAAAACACACAATAGCACATTTTAAGTATCTTGAAAATACCAGGATAAAATTAAGACAAAAAATTTTAAGAATGCCTAAAAAACCTCCAACAGTGAAAACTACTACTAAATCAACTTAAACCAACCTCATGCTGTATAGTCTTTAATTCACCCACAAATTACCTTCTCTTGTCTTTCAGCTATCCCAGACCACACTGTTCTTAGAATGCTAATTCCCAAAGGACCACTCTCAGCATATACTTATGCGCAGCATGCATGACTCCAATTCATAGCATTTATTAAATATTTCCTATGTGTCCACCATTAATATGCACTTTTAATCTAACAGTTTCCTTTACTAATCACATTTGATATCTGAGGAAGCTAAGCCACACAGTTTATGTAACTTACCTGGAGTTCTACTGCCAATAGCAGCCTTAATTCTATCCCAGGCATTGTGATTCACAGCTGTTACACCATGATGACTCCATTTTTGACAGGAACTCAGGTACAAACACAAATTCAGATCACAGAGGACTATGAACCCTGTGCTTGCTATTATTTCATTTCTCCCTTCTAGATTGTTAATGAAAATTCCAGTTCTACTCTGTTAAAACAGCTCTTATTGATGCTACTCATATGGAACACTCTTTCAGAATGTGAAAGAATGTGAGCTTTAGACCTTCTATCACTACCACAGGGGAGCTTGGGGTCAGTAATCAAAACTAAATTCTGATGCATTTTTAGTCTTTATTGCTGACAAAGTGGGTAACGACTTGGTCTTGGGCATGAAGTGCTGTCCTGGAGACTCACTAAATCATTAGAGCTGATGTAATATAGACTCCCAATACAGCACGACACACTGATCTCAAAACTTCCAGGAGTCTGAAGTTCACAAAAAAGTCAAAATTTATCACATGATAAATTAAAATGTTTTCCAGTTCACATGTAAACATAAAACCCCATTTCAAAAACTTTTAACATCACTAGAGAAACCAGACACTGTGTATTCTCTAAAATTTATTTACAGTTAATAAAT
This sequence comes from Phyllostomus hastatus, assembly GCF_019186645.2. Lineage (NCBI taxonomy): Eukaryota > Metazoa > Chordata > Mammalia > Chiroptera > Phyllostomidae > Phyllostomus > Phyllostomus hastatus. The sequence continues at coordinate 48,714,847 of NW_025334041.1, forward strand.
TAAAAAGCAAAGTACAATCGGATTGTAAATCTTAGTCATATGCACATCAAACTGTCCAAAAAAATCAGTTCCATTACAAATAATTGCCTTCTAATGCACTTAAGACATAAGTCCATTAAGAAATATTTTAAACAGGTAAATATTATGTATGTCCATTAAAAAACACCAATTTAAAGGGTTCTGCTGCAACCCTTAAAAGAAAACTTTTGAGTTAAAAATTGCTCAAGTTTTTTTGTATTCAAATATTTTAATGTTTTTGTATTGAAAAGTTTTCAGATTTGCACATTGCAAATCAATATTCGGCCACCAGCTTAAGTTACACTTGTCCAATAGGGTCCTCAAACTTGGACAAAATAAATACACACCCCAACAATGACACTTTACACTATCAACAATGAAGCTTGCCCTCAACAATCATGACATTACTGGTTTCAGTAAGGAAAAATAAGTTGCTGGTTGACAGGAAGGGTAAAAAAATGACATCAGAAATTTTGAAAGGTTAACTGAGGTGCCAGTCACCACATTTAGGCACTCAAGAGTTAAAAATTAAATAAAAGCTTAGCAAGGTGATATACTTCCTAGCTTCCCCCTTCTCCTTGTGCCATATGAGATATGAGAAGGTAAAATAGTGAATGAAGATCATAGGACTTCTTACAAAAACTATATAGAAGCTAGGCTACAGACTCACTTTAGAGGACAGTAAATGGATGCCTCACAATAAAGGCCACCGTGCCAAGTTCCTTTTCACATTCTGTCCAAAAGTACCCATAAAATACTTTCACTTTCCTATTAATATACTAGTCAACTATATTAGTTGTTTCTTCACATTATGTAAGTTGTAACATAGGTGTTGCTACAGAAAACTTGGCAAAAATAAAGATTTTCTTTCTACATCTTATCATACAAAGCAGAAATGGCATGAATTTTTAACAAACCAAAAAATTAACATACTGAATGCAGGATGAACAATTAGATCCAAACTAAAATCAGACAGACCAGATAATCCAAAGAAGCATATATATGTGAATTCAAGTGCTCTAAAGTAACAAAGCATAAGAGAAAAAAAGAGTCAAAACCCTAAGTTACAATGAATGCATGGTGTGAAAGATTGTGTTTCAGTTTTGTGCTGAGCAAAATTATCCTCCTAGCTAAGTCTAATTTCAAATCCTCTGGGAAACTATCTAGATAGGCAATATGTTGAAGTTACATTCTAATATGGCCATTGGATTTATTTTTAATTATTATAAAACTATATACAATAGAAGTGGTACAAATACAAATTTTCCTCTTGGATGCTAGTTAGCTTAAAAAATTAAGTTTTTGGCAGGGGAGGAGGAAACCCAATATAACTAAAATACAACTGGCAATGGAAGCTAACAGGCAAAAGAATATAGATGAGCTTCCTATCACACAAATATAATTTAACACTCTCCATCTTCTAATTATTCTTTTATTTATTCATGTGACAGTGTAGGTAACAATGCATTATCACTGAGTAGTGAATAAAAGACTGTGATGCCTACTGGGAAACTGTATAAAGTCATTATATATATAAAAATGTTTTTAGCCCTGGCTGACGAAGCTCAGTGGATTGAGCGCGGGCTGCGAACCAAAGTGTCGCAGGTTCGATTCCCAGTCAGGGCACATGCCTGGGTTGCAGGCCATGGCCCCCAGCAACCACACATTGATGTTTCTCTCTCTCTTTCTCCCTCCCCTCCCTCTCTGAAAGATAAATGAAAAAAAAATCTTTAAAAAAATGTTTTTAACAAAACAAAAACACTGAAAGTAAAGTCACAAGGCTCCTACAGCAAACTATGCAACTTGGAAAAAAATCATTTCAGAAAGCTATGCTGTTTAAATTCTAAGAACACAAGAGTCAAAATTGCAGCTTTCATTATTCTCCAAAGAAGCTGCCAAGCAGAGATAAACCTTAATATTGGGTATTCCATATGTCGAGTTCCAGCCCAGTACAGATTGCTCCATGGCAGAATACTTAAATTTGAAATAATAGTGGTACAAAAACTTGACCCTTTAGATATTGCAGTAAAATCTGGCTGTGGCACCACTGACTAAACACCATTAAGTCTTGCTGCCAACAATGACCAAAGGCACTTGGATAATCAAGAGTTACACACTGGGCCATATGATATAAACACTATTACAAATGTGTAAAAAGAAGGGTTAGAACTCTGTGTGGCTTGCCTATTTGATTCCTGTGGTCTTTAGCTGTCAAAGACCCATAACTGCAAACATAAACTGAAATGGAAATAAGATAAAAAAGGCAACTGGTGGAACAAAAAATGTCAACTGTCATGATGTTTATAGAAGTGGTGATATTAGTATGGACATTTCTTGTTATCCAACAACAAAGTCAAATAAGAAGGAAAAATAAATCTATTTCACCCAAAGAAACTTCCAACAAGTTATTTATACCAAGAAATGCCCCCACCCCTCTAGATCATTTACAGTTCTGAGGATTCTAGTGGGTATTCTGTTTATCATTTTAATCACAAAATTTATACACGTTCGTTTCTCTTATTGGACTCCCATTTTAAAATAAATTATTCTTGAAATATTCCTGGATTTGTATGTTAGATCAGTCAACGAGGCCATATCATTTCCAATCAGATTCCATCCATCTCTTTAACCAACGCCAGTTTTTTAATAATGTATTCATTTCTTTTAAGCACAAGTCATGTGGTTTCAATGTACTTTAATTTTCATTCAATTTTTAAAAGTTTAACAACTCAACTCGTCCTAAACAAAACTTTATATGAGTTTTGTTTACCATTTTCTTTAGGAGCTCAGCAAATAGAAACTTTAAATTTCAATATAAAATATCTAGAAACACCTTAAAATATTTAAAACAGTTGTATTTTGCATCTCTTTGTTTGCAATCACTGAGCCTATGAAGTTCAAAGCCATACAAATCCTTGACAGTCATAAGCTTGAATCGCTTAGAAAACATCCCTGGTCAAAAGCACTGGAATCCAGTTCACGTTAGGAAACGAGTGAGATTCAGAATACCCTGAGCACAAACTACTGCAACACCACAAAACATGTTTGATCTTTCGTCCAGAAAGAGGGGTGGTAGTCCAAAAGGGAAAAAAGGGGGGGAGGGGAGAAAACGGGTACCAGGGAGGAGAAGTATAAAAAGCAAGTGAATTCTGGCTTATTACACAAGCACGAAACCAAATTCCTTTGGAAAAATAGTGACTTCTTCGGAGGGCTTCCAGACCAGTGAGGTAGAGTCCAAAAGGGAGAGAATGGATCTGCCCCTACAGTCCTGGAGACGTCTCAATCTGGGGTTAGGAAGAAAAGGGGCCTGTCTTGCGGGTCCAGTGCTGGAAGGCAGGAGAGGGCACACCTGCCCCGGGGTCCCAGACGGCAGCGCAGGTCCAGGGCGCAGAGCCGGGAACACCATCCGGTGACTTCTACGCTCGTAAAGTGCACTAGGGGACCGAGTCCTGGCCGGATCTGTAAACACTCGACTGACACTTGTTCATCCCTCCAGGCGGGAGCTCCGTCCGAGGGTCCACAGGGCTGCATTTCATGCCCGAGGCACCGGGAAGCGGCGAAGCCTCACCACGGGTTCCAGGTTCACTCGCAGGACTTGGTGTGCTCGGCGCCGTGCCGCCGCCAGGCTGCGCTCGCCCCACACGTCGCAGCCGACGCGGATGGTGGGGAAGGTGGTCAGCGTCGGGGTGGCAGCCCTCCAGATCTCCTCTAGGGTGCGGCCCCCGAAGCAAGGGCCAAGGGCCTCAGGCTCTGCAGCGCAGCTCTCCTCGGGGGCAGGCGGCGGTGGCAGAGACGATTTCTTTCTGTGGGCAGCGGCCCCCCGGGCTCTGCGGCGCCTCCTCCTGGCCGCCCAGCCCCTGCCGGGCCTGCGTGGCTGACCGTGGACGGCTGGGGGTCCTGGGGGGTCAGGGACTAGTGCCCGGCAAGAGGAGTAACCGTAAACGTCCTTGCTGCGTAGGATGTGCGGGGAGAACTGGTGCTTGAGGCTGCAGAGGAAGCTCCAGAGCTCCGCGTCCGAGCTCATGAACTGCGTGCTGCGGGGCATGAAGAGCTTGAAAGCATCGCCCAGCGCCTTAGTGGTGTCTGCCAGCGACAGCTGCGAGCGGGAATACACCACCTTGTCCTCCAGCGCCTCCAGCTCGGCCCCATCTCCTGCCCTAAAGCCGCCGCCCCGGAAGACCGAGGCCGGGGCCGCCTGGGGCCGCCGCCTCTTCACGTAGCGCCGCATAGGAGGCCGCTCGGGGCCGCCCGCGCTCTCTGGGTTCCTCCGCCGCCGCCGCCGCCGCCCCCTCCTGCGTCCGGCTCCGCGGCGGCGGCCGCTGCAAGCACCTTTCGCCCGGTGCCTCTCTCGCTACTTTTCTCGCCTCGGCTGCCGCCGCCCCACCCCCTCTGAGGGCGGAGGACGCGGGTGAAGATCCTGCCACCCGGTACAAGATGGCTGCCGGCGCCCACCCCTGGGCTTTGTCATTGGACGGCGCCTCGCCCCCTGGTTTCTCTTTCTTCTTCTCTCTCGCTTCCTTTCGCCCTCTGCCTTTCTTTAAATGTGCCCGCCTTAGGCCCCTCCCACCGCAGCCCCGTCTCCACCCATTGGGTGCTCTCAGAAGAGAGGCGGGGACTAATGGGGTAGAGGCCAGTTCCTGGAAAATGGTGCTGGGGTTGATTGATGGTAGTGGCCCTTGAACCTGAGTCAACTGTTGGGTGGGTATTGGGAAGGGTGCCATGTGTAGAGGAAGAGGGGGACATCAGCTCCACCTTGGGCACAGTCACTCTCAGAATGAATGAGTATGCATTTGTAGATTCAGCTGGAAGATCTACCAGTCTGAATAACAAAGGAAGCTATGCCAAAAGGCTGTTGTTCGAATCACAACAAAGAAATTTAGGTTTAAATCAAGAGAGAATGCGCCTTTCACAATTCCCCTCTAAACCCTCAAAGGCCTCTTTTGGCAACTTCATCCCACTTCCCTCTATTGGCCCCAATCCATTTCAAGCAACCACTGGTAATCCAGAATTGTTCAGGTAACAGGGGTGACTTCAGCGAGATTATCTCCTAGACAGTGGAACCTTCTTCATATTTAAGAGATACTCTGCTTACTTGGAAAACAAAGTCTTTTATACCTATAAAACTAAATACTATTTGGCAAGTTGATGAAAGATCAATTACAACAAAGCCATTCTACTTAAAATATCCTTGTTTTTAAATATATAGTTCTTTTTAAATGACTACACTTCATTTTTCATTTAGTTTTAATATGTCCTTTTGCATCATCTGTCATTTAGAAATGATGCATCATCATAGACAGTCAAAAGAGCTCTGTTGAACACATTACCTGGTGTAATTGAGAGGAGATTATAAATAATTATAGAGTAGTGGACATTCTAAAGTTGTCTTTTTCATCCTCAGTACTTAGCTCAGTGGCTGTCAGATAGTGGGCATTCTGTTTGCCGAATGAATGTGTGAAATATTTGAGATGAGGTGAGAAAGAAAGATTGAAATTGCTCAGAACAGGATAATTTTATAATTTGCATTTATATTGCAATTTTTTCTTTAACTCCTTTAAATTTTTAAGCTTAAAAAATCTAATACTTAGAATTTTGAGGTAGACATGCAAATTTTATCCTTCGGTGATCATCTTATTTTGCAGTAGAGAACTGATAAAGCACAGAAGTTTTGTAATTTGCATATAAATTTCTAATGGTTCCCTTAAATATTTTAGATTAAAGATACCTAGTTCAATCTCCTATTTCACAGATGAGGGAATTTGGACCCATTGAGGTTCAGCAACACATACTGGAATGGGATTACAGTTTAGGTCTTGGATTCCTACTCTGGTGACCCTTATATTTCACTGAGGATTTTTCCAGTTGTGCTATTGGGACTTTAAAATGTTCAACAGAAAATTAAGCATACATGGAGTTATCAGGAGACAGAGCTATACCCCTATTTCTACTTGCATGACACCCATAATTAAACCATTTTTATGTCTTATATCAGACTTATAGATAATATGTTGTTTGAACCAGATAATATTTTGTTGGTGCAGTTTCAATAATTAAAAAAAAAAAAACTCTGCAAAGAAAATAGTTCTCTACCTGCCAAAATCATGGAAAATCATGGTAAATTTCTGATGAGAAAATCATTTTCCTAGAAAAGCACACCCTGATCTCAGAACAAGATTGAGGAGTCAATTACCAGCTTCCTAAATCCTTATATAAAAATAAGATCATGCACTGGTCAGTGTGGCCCAGTTGGTTGGGGCATCGTCCCATAACCAAAAGTTTGCAGGTTTCAATTTCCACTCAGGACACAAGCCTAGGTTGCAGGTTGGGCCAAGGTCCAGGAGCCTTCAATCCCCACTTCGCCTGTGTAGCCAGGAAGCAACCAATCAATGCTTCACTCTCCCTGTCTTCTATCTTCTCTCTCTAAAAAGCAATGAAAAATGTCCTCAGGTAAGGATAAAAAAAATGAGATAATAAGAATTTATGTACTACTGGTTTCTCATATTGTTATCCTCTCCTTTCTATGTTAATCATATTAGAGCTCTTATAGGTCTTTTGCCAAGTAAACATATACCAGGGATCTACACAAACTTACAGAATTGATTTCAATTAAGAGGTTAAATCTTTTTTCAACACAGTTTTGATTTTCAGAAAACATAAGATCAACAAACTGCTCAATATTTAATAGTTCATTTTTATAATACATATTCATTTAACTTGCTTAAAAGCAAAAAACATTTTTATGAAATATTTTTAGGAATTAGTATCATATTAAAAAGCTTGAATTATTATATACTTTTAAATTTGGTATTGTTTGATCTCTAGTTCTCTGTTTTCTGTATTTCTTATTTTTACATTTTTTTCTTGACCTCTACCTTTGCTTAGCTCAATAGTTTTACAAATAGTTCCTTTCTATTCTCTGAAGGAAGTAAAATTTACACAGAAAGATGACATATTTCTTCTAGTTTCTGAGACTTTCCTGAGACACTATAAAGTTCATGGAAGTTGACAAATTAAAATTTTTTAATATAATAGTATAAATACTCAGTTTATTCCTTTACTTCTCAACATGATGCCTCTTATATGTCTCTAATAAATGATGGGTAATAAAAATAAGCGAGTAGGGAGGGGTGGAGGAAAAGGCAGAAAACTGTACTTGAACAACAATAAAAATGTTAAAAAATTTAAAAAAGTATAAATGGGAAATATTAAGCTGTGTACATTTCTGAATTTATCTAAATAATGAATACAAGCAAAATAAAGTGAATGGGGAAATTATAAGCAAACTATATCTCTCAGCTATCCAGAACCCTTAAGATAGTACTTTTATAAAATAATTTTCTTCTTGAAAAGTGACCAAAAAGAAATAGTATATGTGAGTGGTTGTAAGCATCAACTCTGAAATCAAATATACTTGGAATCTAATAGGTCTTTATAACAAGTATCTTAGAGGACATTTTTTTTTACCTAATTGAGCCTGTTTTCTCATCTATAAAATGGATATAACTTCTACTTCAAAAATTGTTTTCAAGGTTGCATGATAACATTGGTAAAACATATACTGTTGTACCATGATCACAGTAAGCATCCAATAAATAATAACTATTCTTATTTTTCTTATCTAATTATGAAGATTTTACTGGTTTACCCAACATATTTCAAACCTGTGGTACAGTGTAAGATTTTCTTTAAAGTAATAGATTGATAAAAATAAAAATGCTGTTGCTACAAAAAAACTTAGAGATCATCTAACAAGTCCAACACTCTTAATTCAGATGAGAATATTGAGATGCCAAGAGATCTGCCTAAGGTCACCATAGCTGAATGGTGAAATACCCTAAACTAAACCCTAGAATCCTGTTAGTCCAGATTTGTTTCTAGCATTTTTATATTAACACAAGGAGATAGCATTAATAGTTAGTTCAAATTAAAATAAATAGAGCATGACTCATCAAGAAAACTTTCAGCCTTTTCATTAGAACCATTCTAAAGTAATATAGATTTTTCTACAAGAGTTATCTCAAGGCTCTGATACACTGTAAAACTGTGTGATGTGAAGCACACAAAGACCATATAAACTTAGAGGCAAGGATTTATACTTCTAGAAAGATTATTGTATTCCATATACTCCCTCCAACTTATAACTAAAAACCCTAGACATGACATGTTAAATAAATATAAGAACATTGATAAATGGAAAGAGAAAAGTAGTCAGGCTAGAAACCTAAGAACCTAAGGAACAATATAATAGGGAGTTCCTTGGGTTTTCTTTTTACTTTTTTTTTCTCTTTTCTGCACACTTCTCAAACTGAGTAGTAGAGAAGCCAGCAACCCAGAAATGCCAACAGATGTAGGCAAAAGAAGCCAAAACAAATTCTTGTTCTCCCTTGCTATAAAAGCAGAGAAGGAACAGGCTAGCAAGACAAAACACTTCTAAGAAAATAATCAGTCTACTTCAGCAAAACACCACAGAAAACTATGGCATCTACCCTTCTCACCAGGCTGTAACAAGGCACCATACCAACGATTGTGAGGTGGTGTCAGAGAAGGCTAAACAGGGAATCAAAATTCTCACCCATTCTAGGATGTTAAGAGGCCATCCCCTCTCAAAGTGTCAGTGGAGACCATGTGGGAACAGTAATAAGACACTCCTACACCTCCCAGCTAGGGAGCTGTCATTGGAAATCTAGTGGAAAGCAGGAATTCCCAACTCTACCCAGCAGTAATGACTTGAGTGTCGAAAGAGGCAGACCCTGGATACCTGGACTTCTACCTGCAACACTGAGGCAGCACCTCTCCCTTTCCCTGTTGGATCAGTGTCAGAGAAAAACAGCTAAAACAAGTTTAAATAATATCCAGAATCTCACAACACAATAGTGCCCACGTTTCAATTGAAAATCACTTATCATGCCAAAAACCAGGAATATCTAAAGCTAAATGAAAACAGACAATCAATAGATGCCAATATTGAGATGAAAGAGATGTTGGAATTATATAATAAAGATATTAAAACAGCCATTATAAAGATACTTTAATAAGCAATTGTGAGCACTCTTGAAACAAATGAAAATATAGAAAACTGCAGCAAAAAATTAACATTTCAGCAAAGAAACAGGAGATATAAACAGGAACCAAATAAAAATTTTAGAGATGAAAAATACAATAATCAAAATAAAAAGCTCAGCTAATAGACTAAACAGCAAGATTGGAGGAGGAAGAGGAAAGAATCAATGAGCTTGAAGATAGTTCAACAAATATTACCAATCTGAACAGAGATAAAATTAAAAATAAACAAAACCAGAGCCTCAGAAACCTATTAGACTGTAAGAGCTAACATTTGTGTCATCAGAAGCTTGAAAGGAGAGAAGAAAATTGTAGGGCTGAAAATGTTCTTGAAATAATGGCTAAAAATGTTTCAAATTTGGCAAAAGACATAAACCTACAGATTCAAGAAGCTGAACTGACCTAAACAAGATAAATCACAGAAATCCATGTCAAGACACACCAAGCTTGTCAAACTTTTGAAAACTAAAGAAAAAGAAAATCTTACTGAAAGCAGTGAGATAGAAATGATACCTCACCTACCAGGGAAAAAGCAATTTGAATGACAGCAGATTCCTCATGAGAAAACATGGAGGCCAAAAGTAAGTGGCTCAACATTTTTCAAGTGCTGAAGGAAAAGAACTCTCAACCCAATTCTTGTATTCAGTGAAAACATCCTTAAACAAAAAAGAGGAAATCAAGACATTCTCACATGAAAGAAAACTAAGAAAATTTGTAGCCAGTAGAACTACCCAAAATTAATGACTAAAGGAAGTTCCCTAAGTAAAAATAAAACAATAAAGAAGGAATCTTGGAACATCAGGAAGGAAGAACACAATAAGCAAAAATATGGGTATGATAGTCTTTCCTTTTTCTATTGAGTTTTCTAAATTATTTTTGATGGTTGTTATGGACTGAATGTTTATGTCCCCCAAAATTTATATGTTGAAACTTTAACTCCTAATGTGACTGTTTGGAGGTAGTGCCTGTGAGCAGGGATAAAGATTAAATAAAGGTCATAAGGGTGGGATCCTAATCTCATAGGGCTATAAAAAGAGAAATAGACATCAGAGCTTGTTCTCCCTGTCATGTGAGGACATAGAGAGAAGGCAACCATCTGCAAGCCAGAGAGTTCTCACCAAGACCTAAATCAGTTGGCACCTTGATCTTATACTTCTCAGCCTTTAGAACTATGAGAAAATTAATTTCTGTTGTTGAAACTATACTGTATATGACATATTTTGTCATGGCAGCCTAGCAGACTAATACAACAATTGAAGTAAAAAATATAGCACTGTTTGATGTGGTTCTAAAGGTACGTAAAGAAAATACTTAAAACAAATTTATTAAAATCAGGGAGGATAAAGGGATGTAAATGAAGGTAAGATTTCCGTACCTCACTGAAAATGGTAAAGTGAGACCAGCATACTGGGGATAAGTTATGTATGTATAATAAAACACTTAAAGCAACCACTAAAAAACCTACAGAAAAAGTCATACAAAAGCATTATAGATAAATCAAAATAGAACTCTAAAAAATTGTTTAACCCACCAGAAGGCAGGAAATGAAAATAAATAAATGGAAAAATTGAGAAAAAAAAACAGAAAACAAAATAAAATGAGAGAATAAATCTACAACATAATATTGTATATTAATCGTTGCTGATGATTGATTAGATCAGAAATTGCCCAGATAGGAAATAAACCAAAAAATCAACCATATTTGAAATAAGCCACACCTGAATTAACCAAAGTTCTCTGTCCCTCAGATCTATTTAAAATATTTTCCTTATGTTTAATTAAAATGTACCTCCAGATTCCAAGATGGCTGCAGAATAAGTGGAAGTTGTGTCTACTTGCTTCCAGCTCCAAACCAAATTTACAGCTAAATTACAGAGACATCAATCTGAACAACCAACTGAAAGCTAGCTGATATCATAACCAAGGAGTGCAGAAGAAGCTACCTAGAAACTTGTAAGAATAGTTGAGATGTGAGAAGGAAAGCCCCCACATGCAGATGTGGTGGTGGCAGGTGAGAAGCTGGAGAGATAGAGAGATACTGTACTGTAGAACTCCCTCCCTGTTAGAGCACAAGATCTTAAACCCATGCAGGGATCCCCAACCTAGAGCAACAGAGATGGGAAAAGGAGTTTGAGTAGCACATAGCAGTGGGAATCAGTGGGGATACACCCTGCCTGGGAAACTTAGAGGGCACCTTCCCAGGGTAGAGTGCTCCTATTATTACAGCACCAGCCTGGGAGTTCACGGTTTGGACTCTGACTGCTGGAGAGGCTACATTGCCACCCTTGGGTCCTGCACAAGGGTCTGGTGGCTGCACTCAGTAGTGATTTAAGGGACCCTCTATTTTATGGGGAGACTTTTGGTGGAGTCCAAAATGGTAACTAAACTATATGGCTTGGGAAAGAGGACTGGACTCCCCCACTTCAAGGGCACAACTAGGGCCCCCATCCCCTACCAGTTGAGCCGCTCATCCTGCCTGGTTTCCCTAAGTTTGGAGACACAAAGGAGCTGTGTAGACCTGGGACCTTTGTATCTGTCCTGCTGTATTTGATATTATAGGAGAGCTGCACCAAGCTGGGACTTGGCCCAGACCTGCTGAGACCCACTGCATGGAAAAATCAAAGTGTGTTGCAGGACTGGGATATTTGACCCCATCTTGCTTGATTTGGTGGTGTGCCAGGGAATGACACAGAGCTGGGATTTTCATACTGTGTCTCCTAGGGAGGATTCTGTCTGGGAGCCAGAGAAGTGAGCTCTAGGCTGCATGACTACATTGTAGGGAGGCAAATCCAATATCCTCTGTGAGTTCAACTCATGTTACCCCATGAAGGGGAAGAAGTGCCTGCCCCTCTCCCACAGATTTGCACAAACCACAACTGGAAACTGTTTAGATCATCCCTGCCAAGACTTGGATAGCTGCACTGGGTGCAGTTCAGTTGTGGGGAAGAAAGAGCAACTCAGGGTGAGGACTTTCATAGTGTGAGACCCTCAGAGTCTATTGTCTAGGTCAGAACAAAGAGCTTAGCCTCCTATTGTGGGCTGTGCCAGCAACTACCTCAATGGGAGACTCTTTTGATTTATCGCCTGAGCCCAGGGACGATGAGCTTGCTCCCAAAAAGGGGAAAGCTGGCTGTACCCAACCTGAATATTCCTCACCCCCAGCCCCTCTGAGGTGACTAGGATTGGAGACTCTGGCAGAGACTGAAGGGGTTGGCTTTGAAACAAGGACTACATTCCCCTCATTGAGTACCTGAGTGTGCAACCCTGAAGTAAAGAACCCACTAGCCATATCTCAACTTTCCTGGGCTCATCCTACAGTCACTCATCACAAGGATCCAGAGGAAGACCAAGCAACCTCAGGGGAGGCAGTGTAGCTGACAGGTGGAGGTAGACTTCAGGGAACCTTGGTCCTTTTGCAGATCTTCTGCGAACTCTGAGCTGGAGGAAGCACACCCTTGTACACAGACTGGCCCCTAACATACACATGCAGGACCAGTAGACACAGACACAGACAGTGAACAGCATGATACGTATAGACAGGTGACCTAAGACTGGTTACACACAACTTCTGACAGTGACATGTACCTGATCCCAACCCACGTGGACCCAGAACCAATGCAAACAGTGGTGGGCTTCATACCACACCATACCTCTATGCAGCATAGAGCCACACAAGTGGCATACTCAAAGTAGATTCTGGCAGGCACCCAACCCTGCTGGGAACAACTCCACCTTGGGGGCAGCCCCTGCACAGTGTCTCATATATGGTGCTTCCCGGCCTGAAGGATTAACTCTACCCACAAAAAGGACAACAGTATTCAAGACTCAACTACAACAGGAGGTACACATAACCTACAAGAAACACTCCCGGAGCAAAAAACTCAGGTGATCTGGAAGATTGTGCCATTGACCCAAACAAGACACTTTCATCATAAAACCATGAAAACAAGTTTAGGAGATATAGCAGATCTACCTAGCATACAAAGATGAAATGAGGAGACAAAAAGAAATGCCTGCCAAAAAGAACTAGAGAAATCCCCAGAAAAAGAATTTAAAAATGGATGAAATGGAAGCAACCAACATACCAGAGACAGAGTTTAAAATAATACTTACAAGAATGCTCAAGGACCTTAGGGAGAAAAATGGATGATCTCAGTAAAAATTTTAACAGAGAGAGAGTAAGCATTAAAAAGGACATAGAAATCATAAAAGAGAATGTGTAATAAATGAATACAATATCTGAAATGAATAATACACTAGAAGGAATCAAAAGCAGATTAGATGAAGCAGAGGATCAAATCAGCAAATTAGAGGACAAGATAACAGTATCCACCCAAGGTGAAGATAAAAAAGAAAACAGAATTAAGAGAAATTAAGAAAGTCTAAAGGAACCTTTGGGACAACATCAAGCATAACAACATCCACATCATAGGTATACCAGAAGGAGAAGAGAGTGAGCAAGAAATACAGAACCTGTTTGAAGAAATAATGGCAACAAAAAAAAAACTTCCCTAACCTAATGAAGAAAAAAGTCACACAAATTCAGGAATCACAGAGGATCCCAATCAAGATGAACCCAAAGAGATCCATACCTGAAACATCATAATTAAAACTGCAAAGGTTAAAGACAAAGATAGAATCTTAAAGACAGCAAGAGACAGTTAGTTACCTACAAGGGAGTTCCCATAAGTCTGTCAGCTGATTTCTCAACAGAAAAACTTCAAGCCAGGAGGAATTAGCATTAAGTATTCAAACAAACAAACAAACAAAGACATGCAACCAAGACTAGTCTGTCCTGCAAGGCTATCATTTAAAATTGAAGGCAAAATAAAAAACATCTCAGGCAAAATGCAAAACAAAAATACAAAAAAATGAAAAGACAAAATAAAAACCTAAAAGCTAAAAGTTAATTACTACCAAACCAGTATTGCAAGAAATGTTAAAGAAACTGCTTTAAGAAGAAGAAATAGAGAGAACGCAGTATAAAGAAGAAATGGCAATAAATACATACCTATCAATAATATCCTTAAATAAAAATAAACTACATGTTCCAATGGAAAGATATAGGGTAGCTGGATGGATAAGAAAACATGACACGGAAATAAGCTTCCACAAGAAACCCATCTCAGAACAAAAAATTCACACAGGCTGAAAGTGAAAGGTTGGAATCAAATATACCATGCAAACGGAAGTGAACAAAAAGCTGGGGTGGTGATATCTGACAAAATAGACTTCTAAGCATAGATGATAACAAAAGACAAAGAAGGTAACTACATAATACTAAAGGAATCAATCCAACAAAGGATATACCTCTTCTAAACTTATATAGACCTTTTTATGTATTAGGAGCACCTAAATATATATAAAATATCTTTGTGGACTATAAGAAAGATATTAAGCAATGCAGCCATGGTAGAGATTTTGAGCACCCCACTGTCATCAATAGATATAGAACTTCCACACCAAAAAAAAACAAAAAACAAAAGAACAACAACAAGAAAATAGAAACCTTTTTAAATATTTTTATTTATTTTTAGAGAGAGGAAAAGGAAGGGAGAAAGAAAGGGAGAGAAATATCAATGTGTGGTTGCCTCTTACATGCCCCCTACTGGAGACCTGGCCTGCAACCCAGGCATGTGCCCTGACTGGTAATTGAACTGGTGACCCCTTGTTTCACAGTCCACTGAGCCACACCATCCAGGACAGAAAACAGCAACCTTAAATGGCACACTAGATTGGATGGATTTGATATTTATAGAACATTTCATCCCAATGCAGTAGAATAGATATTCTTCTCAAGTGCACATGAAACAATCTCAAAGACCACATGTTAGAATACAAAATAAGTCTTAACAAATTCAAGAATACTTAAATAATTCAAGCATCTTCTCCTATCACAATAGCATAAAACTAGAAATCACTTCAATAAAAAAAAACTCAAAAAATTCAAATACATGGCAGATAAATAGCATGTTACTAAGCAGTGAATGTATTATCAATGAGATCAAGCAAGAAATCAGAAATTACCTGCAAGCAAATGGAAATGGACATAGATAATCCCCAAATTTATGGAACAGAGCCAAAACAGTCCTGAGAGGAAAATTCATAGCATTAGAGGCACACCTCAAGAAACAAGAAAAATCTCATACAAACAATTTAATCCTATACCTAAAATAACTAGAAATGAACAATAAAAAACCTATTTCCTTCAATTAAAATAGAAGGAAATAATAAAGATTGGAGAGGAAATAAATGACATAGAGACTAAAATTATAATACATAAGAGTAATAAAACAAAAACATGGTTCTTTGAAAAGATAAACAAGATTGAAAACATTTAATCGGATTCATGAAAAAAAAAAGAGAGGACCCAAATAAATAAAATTAGAAATGAAAGAACAGAAGTAACAACTGATATCACCAAAATACAAAGGATTGTAAGAAAATACTATGAAAACTATATGACAAAAATTGGACAACATTGGTGAAATGGATGAATTTCTAGAAAGATACAATCTTCCAAAACTCCATCAAAAGGAATCAGAAAACCTGAATGGATTGATTACAATTAATGAAATTGAAGCAGTAATTAAAAGACTACTAGAAAACAAAATTCCTGGACCCAATAGCTGCACAGGCGAGTTTTACCAAACATTCAAAGAAGAGTTAACACTTATCATTTTCAGACTAATACAAATAATTCAAGAAGAGGGAGAAATCCCAATCTTTTTTTTACAAGGACAGCATTATTCTAATTCCAAATCCAGATAGAGACACTACAAAGAAAGAAAATTATAGGTCAATATTCCTGATGAATATAGATGATAAAATCCTCAACAATATAATAGCAAGCTAAATCTAGCAATACATTAAAAAGATCATATGCCATGATCAAATGGGTTTATGGGGGATGCAAGATTGTTATAATATTCAGAAAACCAATAAACATGATATATTACATCAACAAAATAAAGAAAAATCACATGACCATATCAGTGCAGAAAAAGCATTTAAGATAATCCATCACCCATTTATGATGAATACTCACAGCAAAGTGAAAATGGAGGAATCAGACCTCCACACAATATAGGCAATATATAAAAAACCTACCCCCACCATCATAGTCAATGGGCAAAAACTAAAAGTGTTTCCCTTAAGATCAGGAACAAGACAGGAATATTTGTTTTCACCACTCTTATTCAACATAGTACAGGAATTCCAGCTATAGCAATTAGATAAAAAGAAGAAATAAAAGACAACCAAATTGGAAAGAAGGAAGTTAAACTGTCATTATTTGCAGATAACATGATATTTTATGTAGAAAACTCTAAAGACTTCACCAAGGACAGCCAAGATGGTGGAGGAGTAAGTGGAACTTACATTAACCTCCTCCCAGGACCAATCTGGAATTACAACTAAACTGTGGAGAAATCACCCAGAACAAACAACTGAACTATAGTGAGAGAGAAGCCTTATAAGCATGAACAGACAGAAGAATCAGCTTCAGCAAGATATGACTGGTGGGGAGTGTGATGGAGACACAAGAGGGCTAGATGGGCTCCTGCAGGCGGCAGCAGAAGTACTGGAGGGATATATAAGTGGCAGATTGGATTCCCCTGAGAAGTGTGGTACCTAAACCCTAAGCTAGGATCCCCAGCCTAGATCACCAGAGCTAAAAAAGTACACAGATAACATCCAGCTGCAAAAAGCAGCAGGGTTGCTCTCTGTCAGAGATGGATGGCTGGAGATGAAAAAAACTATTTAAAGGCCCAACACATAAATTTGCATTTGCAGTCACTTACCCTGGGCCCCAGTAAAGGGTGAGTGGAGGAACAGAGTAGACGAGAGATGCTTGAAGAGAGACTGGGGACTGGAGGCTTTTGGGAGAGAATTGAGAGAGTAGCCACTGGATCCCAGTACTGAGTCATCCCCCATACTGCACCAGCCATCTTGCTCAGGCAGACCACTCCCCTCAAAGTGGCAGTAGCCTTAGGGGTAACAATAGCACCACCCCCAAAAGGAATTCTGCCCCACCCTGTGGTGCTTAAGCCTGATTGCTGAGTGCAGAGTGACTAGGTGAACAACTGAAGGAGTCACTTACAAACAGGAGAATGCTGGTAGTCTTGAACAGGCTGCCTAAGGTCACCATCAACAGGGACATCATCTGACATCACCAGAAATGGATCCAGAAAGAAAAAATAGTGGTAAATACTAGATGCTACTGAGACAAAATCCACCATGGTCTTTTCCATGATTTGTGATATTTTCTTTCCTGCATAACTTTTTAATATTCATTTCTTGTCCTTCAAGTTTGTGCATATTGTCACTAGATTTTATACTATAGTTTATTTCAATTCACATATTTTGCCCATCCCTACACTTACCCTAGTTTACCTTCCTCTTTCCTCTTACTAATTTCATACTAAATTTTGTTTTCTCTCTGCTACAATTTGTTTCCATTCTCCACTCATTATTTCTCCCCTGTCCAGCCTCTCTAAACCAACTTTCTTGTCAATAGTCATCTCATTCTTCTTTCCACTCTTAAAATACCCACACTCTTTCTCCACCTTTACCAATCTTTGCTCATTGGTTGTGGATAGGGTAGTTGTTGCATTTTCAATTTTAACACTATATCTTCACTAATTTTGTATTTCAAATCTCACATTTTATGGTTCCCCACTCCTACTCTTTTTTCTCTCAAATTTTAATTTTGCCTGGTCTTAGCCTCTTTTTTCTTTTTTTCTTTCTCTTTCACCTGTCTTATTTTCCTTTTTTTATTTTTTATTTCATCTCAAATTTTAATTTTTCCCTATGTAAGCCTGGTTTTCTTCCTCCCTCTTGGTATTCTATCATTTCATAATTCACTTCCTTTTCCTCTGAACATCTCTTAAGTTTTTCTTTCTTTTTTCCATCTTATTCCCATCCCATCAATATTGATTTTAGATCATTTTTTGTTCATAGTGCTGTGGTGGGTCTTTCTCTCCAATTTGGTTGATATTTTTTAAATTATTTATTTACTATTTTCCTTTTTCTTTCATTCTCACCTTATTTTATTTTAATTTCTCTTTAAATCTAATATTATATGCTTCACTTCCTTAATCCATTCTGTGTTCTTCATTCCCTTTTTTATTTATGATGTAAATTTCAACTTCTTTATTGCATTGCTACAATTCCTTATTTTTATTAGTGCTCCTCTGTCTGCCCTCTCAAAATCCTTTTCTTTCAGTAGGTCATCTCATATTCACTTTCCTATCTTTTTTAATAGTTGAAGTTATATTAACCATATTTTCTTTTTTAAAATTTTATTTATTTGTTTTTAGAGAGGGGAAGAGAGGGAGAAAGAGAGAGATATAACAATGTGTCATTTCCCCTCATGTGGTCCCCACTGCGGACTTGGCCCACAACCCAGGCATGTGCCATGACTGGGAATTGAATCAACGACCCTTTGATTTGCAGCCCACACTAAATCCACTGAGCTATGCCAGCCAGGGCTCACTTTCCTTTCTTATAATAGTCTTAATATCTTTACATGCTTATCAATACTGATTCATTGGCTATTCATAGTGGGATTGCTAGTGAGAGTCATTTTTGCAGGTGTGCATTTGTTCCCTGGGCTTTATGGTTTGTTCTGGCAGTACCTGCAAAACAACATACATGGTGGGCAGAGTGACCCTCAGTAAACCAGTTGGAGGAATGGACCCACCAAAGAAATACCCAACAACAATCAAAACTCAATTACAACCAGAGACCCAACATAAATGGCATAAAGGATATCAAAAGAGCATCAAATTGAGGAGATCAAGGAGATTGCACCACTGAATCTCACAGGTATCCTAGATGGGAGTTAATACCACAAACATAGGAGTCAAAACAGATCAATTTAAGAACCAGAAGTAAACATAAAGAGTTTCACCCAAAAATGAAAAGACAAAGAAATAACTCCAAACCAAAAGAAAGCAGGAGTCCCCAGAAAGAGTGCTAAATGAAATAAAGGCAAGTAAACTATCAGATATAGAGTTCAAAACAATGGTTATAAGGAAGCTCAATGAACTCAGTGGGAAATACCACAAACTACAGGGGAGCGATAATGAAATTACTGCAAGCTACATCAGCATGAAAAAGGAAACAGAAACTATCAACAACGGCCAAGAGGAAGTGAAGAATACAATTTCTGAATTGAAGAAGACAGTAGAAGGAATCAAAAGCAGGCTAGATGAAGCACAGGATTGAGTCAGAGAGCTGGACCAAGGTAGAAAAAAACTCCCAGAAAGAACAAGAAAAGGAAAAAAGACTCATAAAGAATGAAAAGGTGTTAAGGGAACTGCAGGACAACATGAAATGGAATAATAGTCGTATAACAGGGATACCAGATGAAGAAGAACAAGAACCTGTTTGAAAAAGCAATGATGGAAAACTTCCCCAATTTGAGGAGACAAAAACTCACACAGACCCAGGAAGCACAGAGGGTCCCAATCAAGAGGAACCCAAAGAGGCCCACTTTAAGACATATTATAGTTAAAATGGCAAAATTGCAAGACAAAGAGAGAATCTTAAAGGCAACAAGAAAGAAACAGGAAATAACATACAGGGGAGCCCCAATAAGGCTAGCAGCTGACTTCCCAATGGAAATGCTCCAGGCCAGAAGGGAATGGCAAGAAATATTCCAAGTAATGAAAACCAAGGGCCTGCAACCAAGACTATTCTATTCAACCAGGTTCTCAATTAAAATGGAAGGCCAAATAGGGAGTTTCCCAAACAAAAGAAGGCTCAAAGAATACAACTCCACCAAACTAGCTCTGCAAGGTATGCTAAAGGGCCTGCTTTAAGAAGATGAAGAAAAAAAGGAAGAGACAGAGGGACACAGGTACAAAGGGGTAAAATGGCAATGAATAAGTATCTATCAAAAATAACCTTAAACATAGATGGAATAAATGCTCCGATCAAAAGACATAGAGTAGCTGAATGGATAAGAAATCATGACCCACACATATGCTGCCTACAAGAGACCCACCTCGGAACAAAAAGACCCACAGACCAAAAGTGAAAAAAAATATTCCAAGCAAATGGACAAGAAAAAAAAAGCCGGGGTAGCAACACTCATATGAGACAAAATAGACTTCAAAACAAAGGCCATAAAAAGAGACCCAGAAGGTCACTTCATAATACTCAAGGGAAGAATCCATCATGAAGACATAAACATTGTAAATATATATGCACCCAACATAAGAACACCCAAATTCATAAAGAAAATCTTGGAGGACTTCAAGTAAGATATTGACAGCAACACAATTATAAGCAGGGGATTTTAACACCCCACTGTCAAAAATGGATAGATCTTCCAAATGGATAAATCAACAAAGATATTGTGGCATTGAACAATGCCCTAGATCAAATGGATTTAACTGATATATATATATATATATATATATATATATATATATATATATATATATATATACACTGATATATATATACTGGTTATATATATATATACTGATATATATATATATATATATATATATATATATATATATATATATATATATATAACCTTTCATCCCAAAGAAGCAAAATACACATTGCTTTCAAATGCACATGGAACATTTTCAAAGATAGACCACATGCTAGGACACAAGACAAACCCCAACAAATTGAAGAATACTGAAATCACATCAACCATTTTCTTGCACCACAAGGGCTTGAAACTAGAAACCAACCCCAAGGAAAATCTCAAAAACACTCAAATTTATGGAGATTGAATAGCATGCTATTAAAAAATGAATGGGTTAAGAATGAGATCAAGGCAGGAATAAAAAATTTTCTGGAAACAAATAAAAATGAACACAAGAATCCAAACCCTATGGGACACAGTGAATGCAGTCCTGGAAAATTCAAGTAATATTGAGAGAGAAGTTCATAGCTGTACGGGCCTACCTAAAAAAAGAAATGGAAACATATCAATTAAACAATCTAACCCTACATTTACAAAAACAGGAGACACAACAAAAAGCAAAGCCCAGAATGATTAGAAGGAAGGAAATAATCAAGATCATGGCAAAACTAAATAACAGAGAATAAAAGAACAATTCAAAAGATAAAAAAAAAAAAAACAGGATCTGGTTATTTAAAATGATAAACAAAATGAAAAGCCTTTAGCCAGACTCATCAAGAAAAAAGAGAGAGGACCTAAATAAATAAAATCAGAAATGAAATAGAAGATTACAACTGACACCACAAAAATACAAAAGATTATATAAAATTACTGCAAACAACTATATGCCAAGATTTGAAAACCTGGATGAAATGGACAAATTTCTAGAAATATATAATCTTCCAAATTGAGTCAAGAAAAATCAGAAACCCTGAACAGACTAATAACAGCTATTGATATTGAAACAATAATCAAAAAAGCTTCTGGCACACAAAAGCCCTGGAACAGATGGTTTCACAGGACAATTTTATAAAACCTTTAGGGAAGAAAAAACTCCTATCCTTCTCAAACAATGCCAAAATATCCAAGAAAACAGAAGACTCCTAAACTCTTTTTAAGATGCCAGCATCATCCTAACCCCAAAACCAGGTAAAGACACAACAATTAAAGAAAATTACAAGCCAATATCACTGATGAACATACATGCTAAAATCCTCATTGAAATATTGGCAAACCACATCCAACAATACATTAAACATATCATATACCATGGTCAAGAGGAGTTCATCCCAGGGGTGCAAGAATAATATAATATTTGCAAATCTATAAACATAATACATCACATAAGAAAAAAGAAAGACAAAAATCACATGATCATATCAACAGATGTAGAAAAAATATTTGTTAAGATACAGCACCCATTTATAATAAAAATACTCAACAAAGTGAGAGTATAGGGAGCATACCTCAACATAATAAAGGTCATATATGAGAGACCTACAGCCAACATCACACTCAACGAGCAAAAACTAAGAGGTTTCCCACTAAGATCAGAAATAAGACAAGGGTGTCCACCTTCACCTCTTCTATTCAACATAGAGTTGAAAGTTCTAGCCACAATGATCAAACAAGAAAAAGAGATAAAAAACATCCAAATTGGAAAGGAGGAAGTAAAACTGTCATTGTTTGCAGATGACATGACACTACATATAGAAAACCCTATAGACTCCACCAAAAACTATTTGACCTAATAAGTGAAATTGGCAAAGTAGTAGAATACAAGGTCAATATTCAGAAATCAAAGACATTTTTGTACACCAACAAAAAATACCAGAAACTGGGATTTAGGAATAAATCCCAGTTGCTATAGCAACAAGAAAAATAAAGTACCTAGCAATAAACCTAACCAAGGAGGTAAAAGACCTGTACTCAGAAAACTACAGAACACTGAAGAAAGAAATTAAGGAAGACACAAACAAATGGAAGCATATAGTGTGTTCATGGATAGAAAGAATTAACATCATCTAAATGTCCATACTACCCAAAGTAATTTATAGATTCAACACAATCCCTATTAAATTATCAATGGCATATTTCACAGATATAAAGCAAACATTTAGAAAATGTACATGAAATAATAAATGACCCAGAATAGCCATGTCAATTTTGAGAAAGAAAAGCAAAGTAGGAGGGATCACAATGCCTGATATCAAACTATATTACAAGGCCACTGTAATCAAAACAGTGTGGTACTGGCATAAGGACACATGGATCATGGAACAGAATAGAGTGCCCAGAAATAAACCCATGTCTCTATGATTAATTAATATCTGACAAAAAAGGCAGGAACACAAAATGGAGTAAAAATAGCCTCTTCAACAATGGTGTTAGAAGATCTGGACAGCTACATGCAAGAATATGAAACTCGACCACCCACTTACACTACACACAAAAACAACTCAAGATGGATAAAAGAATAAATACAATTCACGACACCATAAAAGTCCTTCAGGAGAATATATACAGGAAAATCTCAGCTATTCCATGCAGCAATATTTTCATCGATATGTCCCCTACAGCAAAGGACACAAAGGAAAGGATAAACAAATGGAACTACATCAAATTAAAAAGCTTCTTCATAGCTAAAGAAAACATCACCAAATGAAAAGGGAAACATCCATATGGGAAAATATATTTGCCAATGATACTTCAGACAAGGGTTTGATCTCAAAATATATAAAGAACTCACATGACTCCACACCAGGAAGACAAAACAATCCAATTAAAAAATGGGCAAGGGTTCTGAACACACAATTCTCCAAGGAAGACATACAGAGGGCCCAGAAATATATAAAAGGATGCTCAGCATCACCAGCCATCAAAAGATGCAAATTAAAACCACATGAGATACCACTTCACACCAGTCAGCATGGCCATCAAAAACAAATCAACAAACAAGAAGTGCTGGCCAGGTTGTGGAGAAAAGGGAACCCTAGTACAGGGAATTCCTACCAACCCTGTTGGTAGGAATACAGACTGGTTTAGCCGTTGTGGAAAATAGTATGAAATTTCCTCAAAAAACAAAAAATGGAACTACTTTTGACCTGACAATTCCACTGCTTGGATTATCCCCTAAGAAACCTGAAACACCAATTCAAAAGAACCTAAGCACTGCAGTGTTCTTAGCAGCATTATTTACAATAGGCAAGTGATGGGCACTAAGTGCCCATCAGTAAATGAGTGAATCAAAAAACTGTGGTACATTTACAGAATAGAATACTAGGCAGCAGACAAAAGAAGAAATTCCTACACTTCGTGACAGAATGGATGGACCTGGAAAGTATTATGCTAGTGAAATAAGCAAGCAGTGAAAGACAAATACCATATGATCTCACCTATAAGTGGAACCTAATCAACAGAACAAACAAGCAAGCAAAATACAACCAGAGACATGGAATTAAAGAACAAACTGACAGTGGCCGGAGAGGAGAGGAGAGTTGAATATGGGGGAAAGAAGGGGAAGGGTGAAGTCAAGGAACATGTATAAAGGACCCATAGACAAAGACAACATAGGGGAGGATTGGAAAAAGGAGGTGGGTAGGGCAGGGGACAATAGTGGGGAAAATATAGGGACATCTGTAATTGAACAACAATAAAAATTTTTAAAGACTTCAGCAATATACTACTAGATTTAGTAAATGAATTTGTCAAAGAAGCAGGATAAAAAATTAATATTCAGAAACTGGTGGCATTTTTATAACCCAATAATGAAACAGAAACAGAAACTAAAAACACAATCCCATTTGTTATTGCAACAAAATATATATATATGGCACCAAGGAATAAATGCAACCAAGGATGTAAAAACCTTTACTTAGAAAACTATAGGACATTAAAGAAAGAAATTAAGGAAGATAAAAGTGGAAGCATATACCTTATTCATGGATTGGAAGAGTTAACATCATTGAAATGCCCATACTACACAAAGCAAGCTATAGATTTAGCAATTCCTATTAAAATACCAATGGCATATTTCAAAGATCTAGAACAAATATTCCAAAAGTTTATATGGGACCAAAATGGACCCCAAATTGCCTCTGAAATCCTGAGAAAGAAGAACAAAGTTGGAGGTATCACAATTCTGATGTCAAACTGTATTATATCTCCATTGTGATCGAAACTACTCAGTACTGGCATAAGAACAGCAAATAGATCAATAAAACAGAACAGAGAGGCCAGGAGTCAACACATGCCTTTATGGTCAATTAATATTTGACAAACAAGACGAGAATATACAATGTAGTTAAGACAGTCTTTCAATAAATGGTGTTGGGAAAATTGGACAGGTTCATGCAAAATAATGAAATTAGATCACCAGTTTACACCACACACAAGAACACAAAATAGATAAAATACCAAAGTACAAGTCAAAAAACCATAAAAAACTGAGAGAAAAAAAGACAAGAAAATATCAGACATTCCATGTAGCAATATTTTTGCCAATATATCTCCTTGGGTAAGGGAAACAACAACAACAAAAATAAACAAATGGGATTATATCAGATTGAAAAATTTCTGCACAGCTAAAGAAACCATCAACAAGATGAAAAGGAAATCGACTGTATGGAAGTACATACACAGTTTGTCCTGAATGCATCCAGCCATGTAATATGAAAAATAGAGACATTTATTGAAGAAGATACAAAATACAAGAAACATTGTACATAGGACAATGATGCCTCAGTCCCCTTCAAAGTAGGCACTTTGGGACCTCCCAATCAAAAATCAGCTGCCCCTTCATATTTTCCCAATTCATCAACAGTCTGAAATCTCTTCCCTTTCAAAGGTGATTTTAGTTTTGGGAAAAGCCAGAAGTTGCAAGTTGCCAAATCTGGGCTGTAGAGGGACTTGAGTCATCAGGGTGATTTGATGTTTTGCTAAAAATCTCTGCATGATATGTAATGCAAAAGCAAGCGCATTCTCGTGAAGAAGCTGACAATCACCAGTTGCCCACAGCTGTGACCTTCTGAATTATCTAAATAGTTTCCGCAGAGGAATGTTCAAGCTTAACACAAAATTTGATGAAGATTTTTTGCTCTACTCATTTGAATGCAATGGCCACACATTACACATGCTCACTCAATGGCATCTACTGACCCCACTGACTAGTATAGTGAAGTGGTCATTATTCATACATGAGCATTCCGGTCCACTTTCTTTGACTTCCAGATTACACTGATGTCACACAATTTTTTAAGTATATTTTATTGATTATGCTATTACAGTTGTACCATTTTTTCCTCCCCTTTATTCCCCTCCACTCTATTATCTCCTTCCATCCAAAATTCTCCCCCTTTAGTTCATGTCCATGCGTAGTACATGTAAGTTCTTTGGCTTCTCCATTTTCTGTACTATTCTTAACCTCCCACTCTCTATTTTGTACCTACCATTTATGCTTCTTATTCCCTGTATCTTATCCCCCATTCTCCCACTTCACCCTCCCTGCTAGAGATAATCCTCCATGTGATCTCCATTTCTGTGATTCTGTTAGTGTTCTAGTTGTTTGCTAAGTTTGTTTTTATTTTTGGTTTTGTTTTTTAGGTTCAGTTGTTGATAGCTGTGAGTTTGTTGTCATTTTAATGTTCATATTTTTTATCTTCTTTTTCTTAGATAAGTCCCTTTAACATTTCATATAATAAGGGCTTGGTGATGAAAAATTCCTTTAACTTGACCTTATCTGGGAAGCACTTTATCTGCCCTTTCATTCTAAATGATAGCTTTGCTGGAGAGAGTAATCTTGGATGTAGGTCCTTGCCTTTCATGATTTCAAATACTTCTTTCCAGCCCTTTCATGACTATAAGGTTTCTTTTAAGAAATTAGCTGATTATCTAATGGGAACTTCTTTGTAGGTAACTGTCTCCTTTTCTCTTGCTGTTTTTAAGATTCTCTCCTTATTTTTAATTTTGGGCAATTTTATTATGATGTGTCTTGGTATTTCCTCCTTGGGTCTAACTTCTTTGGGACTGTCTAAGCTTCCTAGATTTGCACGTGTATTTCCTTTGCCAGATTGGGGAAGTTCTCCTTCATTATTTTTTCAAATAAGTTTTCCATTTCTTGTTTCCTCTTCTCTTTCTGGCACCCCTATGATTCAAATGTTGGGATATTTAAAGTTGTCCCAGAGGTTCCTAAGCCTCTCCTCATTTTTCTGAATTCTTGTTTCTTCATTATATTCCAGTTCAATGTTTATTTCATCCTTCTGTTCCAAATTGTTGATTTGAGTCCTGGCTTCCTTCTTTTCACTGTTGGTTTCCTATACACTTTTCCTTATTTCATTTGGTACAGCTTTCACTTCTTCCTTTATTTTGCAACCATACTCAATTATTTCTATGAGCATCCCGATTACCAGTGTTTTGAAATGTGCATCTGATAGGTTGTCCATCTCCTTGTCACTTAATTCTTTTTCTGGAGTTTTGATCTGTTCTTTCATTAAGGCCATATTTTTTTTTTGTCTTGGCACATCTGTTATGTTGCAAGGGACAAAGCCTTAAGTATCCGACAGGGCAAAGCAACCCACTTCTCTGCATTGTGGTGCTGTATTTGGGGAAGGGGCCAGAGAGGAAACAATGCCGGTTGCTCAGCTCTCACCCTGCTTTCATGATACTGGCAGTTTCTCCCACCACCACAACACCCACAGGTTTGAACAGCTACAGGTTCCAAGGTTTTATTTTGCCTGCACTGGAACCCTAGGTTGCATGATCTATGTCACTCCCCAGTAGTTCCCCGCTGTTTATCTGCACAGAAATGTGGGACCGACCATTCCTTCTGCCACTGCCTTGCCCACCTGGTCCACCAGTTGCCACCTTGCCACACATCTTCTCCACTATGGCTGCCCGTCTCCAGCCCTCCTATCAATCTGGATTAATGTTTTTTCTTTAACTCTTTGCTTGTCAGACTTCCATATAGGGTATTTGGCAGTTCTGGTTGGTTTTTGTTTTTAAATTGATTATTTCTTCTTTTGGATGTGCAGGAAGCAAAACTTATCTACCTCTGCCTACATCTTGGCATTTCAGTGCTCACACGCACACATTTCTACTCCAATATCTAGTCCCATTAGTCTCATAATTATATTTAAGACAATTGTCAGTATTTAAATTATATGACTATATGATTGTTATTTCTAGCCACACATGTAGGGTAATATGATTATGTATCATTGTTTGCTGATTTTTTGTTGTCCTGAAGTTGCTAATATCTTCTTTTCCATTTCTTTTGTTTTTACGTATACCTACCTCTCATTCATTTATAGATATTCAACAAATCTAAATACTTTCTCAAAACTGTTAAACGCTTTTGACACAATATCAGTTTTATTACTTCTTAGAGACTTTACCTTTAGCTTCCTCAACCCTCTTGTGCCAAATCAAATTAGTATTTCTCTTGACCAGCTTCTCTGGTCAGCTTCTCTGATGTCCTCCTGGGTTCTCTTTTCCACCAGCCTGGGACTTCCCTCATTCTCTCTTCTGTGTTGGATATCTTCGGATATTTGGATCCAGTGTTATCATTTTTCTTGGTTTATTCCTTTATTTAGTGGAACACCTCCTTCAGTCATTTCTTGAAAAAATGTACCCATGAATTACATATTTTTGAAAATTTTTACCTAAATGCCAGAGTGGATTGAAAGTTTGAGAATAGAATTCTGGGTTGGTAATTAATTCCCCTAGGCAATTTAAGGAGATTGTTCCATGTACTCCTAGTTTTCAGTTTTACTATTGAGAAAACTAATCACATTCTGATCCATTAACCTTTGCATGTGACCTGTTTTTTTCTTCTGTAAGCATTAGTGTCTTGTCAGAAGTCTGAAAAATTAATGATTATTCTTTTGATATGTGTGTCATTTGTATGTTTAGTTGGTTAGGTTTTTCATTGTTGTTCAGTTGCGGTTGTCCCAATTTTCCCCCCATTGCTCTCTCTTGCCCAGTACCCCCAGCCCCACTCCCACAGCCAATCTCCACACCATTGTCCATGGCCATGGGTCCTTTACACATGCTTTAGGTCCTTAGTATGGAAACTCAAAACTTTCCATTCTGAGAATTTTTTGTACTATTTCTAAGTTAATTTTCTCCCTTCTGTTTTTCTATCTCCTTATTTTTGGAACACCTTTCCTTTGGTTAATTGTCTTAACCATTTTCTCCTTCTATCTCTGTTATTTTTCTGTGTACTGAAAGAGATCCTCATCTTTACCTTCTAACTCTTCTACTACATTTTCAACTTCTGCTCTCATATACTTAATTTCTAAGAATTTTGTTGTTGGTATTCTGAGTATTTTTTTTCATGCATACATTTTACTCTTTTGCCTCTCAAATGTTAATGATAATTTTCTAGTGCTTTCTGTTCCCTGCCTTGTTCATGTATACTCCAAGCTCCTTTTTAAATTTTTTTTCTTCAATTTTGTACATTCTATTCTACATTAAAAGATTTTTTCAATTGTCTCATAACTGTTAGATCTTTAATCATATTTAAAGATGATCACTGAATAGGGCTTTTACACATCACTGATTGAACAAAGACACAACCATTTATTGGGAATCCCATACCACTATATTTGTTAGTTTTTCTCATAGGTTGATCAGTCCTCTCTGAGGTGTATAAGTCTATCAACATTTTCTTGCAGCTGTGTAGGGGAACACAGACACATTGTTTTCCAAGCATAACTTGGGCTTCAGAGCCTGAAAAAGAATGCAGATGACAGAAAAGCAGAAAACAAGTTGTCTAATACAGTTATCTGGTAGTGCCAGTTTTGCATTTTGTCTGCCTGTACTTTTTGTATCAGGAGAGAACTTGTGGTTGCTTCACTGGTTTCCTTTTCTCACTTTTCTTGTATTTAAAGGGTAACCAGAAAAACCCCTTTCACTGCAGGGTGCTATGCAGCAAGAATGAGGAAGCAGCTAGTAAAAAGCTATGAAAAAATTGTGATAGATAAATTGAAAAAAAATAGAAGATAGAAGAGGCTGAGGAGTAACTTAAGATTGTCAACTATACCAATTGTTTTTAAAAATTCATGAAACATAAGGGCAGAAAATAGTCTGCTATCTTTGTCAACTAAGATATCAGAATTGGCTTTTTTGAGAGAGGCTCCATTGAGTGGTGAAGGCTGAAGCAAGAGTGAAAGTGCAAGGAGCTGAAATCTGCAGGAAATATGGGGAACTGAAATATAAAATTTAAGACTACATTTTCAAGATATTTGGGGTGTGAATAAAAGAAAATAGATAAATTCACTAAATCTGTCTACCATCTTTGCTAAGCCTATGGTCTCCATTAGTGACCAGTGTACCAGTGACATTGTGTTGCTTTCCTAGACTGAAGTGGTTATTCATCAAGGGAAGTGAACCCTTTGAGCACAGATATTAATCAAGGCAAGGCACTTAAAGTAAAACAAATTGGTTTTCTCTTCATAAAACCTCTTCCTGGAGGAAATTAAAAGTCTACATGGTATAATGAAAGATGCAAAATGACACTGTTGAAAAAGATTCTTATGTTTTTGGAGTGAGGAACACTCCACTTTTTCTTGGAGATTAATTGATCTCCCTGGTAATTACTTGTCAAAATAATATTCAAAGGCATAGTATCTGCTAGACTGCTTTTCAGAGATCACATCTTTCCTTTTCTATATCTCCCACTGTATTGAGCCATGAACAGGAAAGCAAAAGACTATTAAGGAACCTATAGACCAAGGGTGTCAAACTCATTTTCATCATGGGCCACATCAGCCTCACGGTTGACTTCAAAGTCCTGAATGTAATTTTAGGACTGTATAAATGTAACCACTCCTTAACAGTTAAGTGAGAGTTTGGCATTGCTGCCAGGTAGAAACAAGGTGAGGGGCCAGATCCAGCCTGAGGACCTTGTGTTTGCCACCTGTGCTATAGACCAAACACTTTTTGTTTACCCTATCATGATCTCAAAATAAGTAATTGGTCAATACAAAAAAGCCAAATGAGTTGACAATCATTGATGAACTCTGACTTGTTTTTGTATCAACTTACTAGTTCTATAAGCATGGGTACTTATAATTATGTCCTTAAAGCTAACCAGGATTTTCAAAAGTTAAGTATAACCATGAGCTGTGGCTTTCATTAGTCACAGCATCAGGAAATGTTGATTCAGCTGAGCAGGAAGCAATAGTAGTCTTCACTCTGACTTACTTAGTAGGCATGTGTGGGGGAAGGGTGTGGGACTGAATAGAAAAGGAAAAAAAGAAAAGAGATAAGCAAATGTTTTTAAAATACACTTAAAAATACACCATTTACTATGATTAAGAAAGTAGCATTTATTTTTTTTATGCTGTCATTTGTTCAGCTTCACAATAGGTTGTGAAATTTGCTACATTCCTTTAATGGTATCTGAGCAGAGCAAGAACAGGGAGGAAATTACCAATCATAACAGTAGGAGATTAGTGATAAATAATTTACACCATTTTAAAATATGTAACACCCTCTGCCTTTATTGTGCAAAGGTATACTACCATTTTATTATTTTCTAAATGCTACAGCTCAAGTAGTCAAGCTGCCATGTCTAGTCTACTGGAAATAAGGAAAATAAAACCATCATTATTGAAAAATCTCAAATGAGGTAATTGTCCTGCAGTCTGTCAAGGCCAGGCAGGTTCACTTGGGATATGGACAGGTGGAAGAAAATGCATGGAGCTGTTGGGATGCCTGATGTGACTTTATTCAAAGGTGGGCGAAGTATGCACGCTCTCTGCAAGTCACACGTGGCTAGCAGGAAGTCCCAACCCCTTTATATACTAACACACACAAAACGTTATTCTACTCATGCAAGCCAATTCTCAAAACTATGGGAATACTGCTTATTGGGCCCATTCTCAGGGTTATGGGAAACTGCTTCCCTTAGTTGCCTAGACATCTGCGTGGGGGAGCATGACTGACTTCATTTACCCTATAGTAATGCGTATCAATTTGAAGATAACCTGCTTTTCTGAATATGTGAGAACAGTCTTTAAAGTTTTTACCACATACAAGCAAAACCAAAGTTAACTTGATATAAAAACAGGTTTTTAAGAATCCTTTGGGTACAGGTAACATAATCATTCTGAGAGAAAAGATATTTTTGGCCAGCTTTTTAAATCCCCCTTCCACCCCATTTTGCCCATTCCACAATATACTACAATACCTGATACAAATTTATTGAAGAAATATTTATTGAGCACATTTGTGTGCCAGGCATTTTCTAGGGGATGGAGACAAGGGAATAAGTAAGAAGATTACCTACTTTCTTTTAGAGAAGTATAGGTACTAATACAAAAAATGTTAACAGTTTAATGATGTGTCCTATGCACTAACATTTAGGTTTTATAGATATTGCATCAGAAATTTATAAAGAATATACAGTGTACCACCTGTACAGAAAAAGTCCAATAGGATCAGGAAAAACTTTATATGACAGATGTTGTAAGTTGTATTGGGTGGGAAGATGTATCTCTGTGGAAAGTGATCAGGCCAAGAGAAGAGACAGCTAGATACTGAGAGAGCTGTGAGTCCTACAGCAAAACTGTGCAAGTCCTGACCAATGACCATATAGCAAAGCCCTCCACCAAAAAGCCCAGCCCACACACAGAACCTCAAATCAGCTTTTAATGCCTGCTCATAAATATGGGCAGATAATCAAGAATCACCAAATATTTAAGGAAGGCCTTCAATGTAAATAACAGAATTAAAAAAATAACCCACCCAAAAGCAAACTGGGAAGAAGCATAATTCAAGAAGAAATAATTCCTAAATATCATAATTGATACCTTTAAGAAAAATTAGGAAAGGTGATATATTCATAAATAGGAATAGAAGGCTATAAAGAAGGACACTCAGAGAATAAAATAAATTTTAAAGTATATCAGAAATATTAAACTCAAGAATTGACAAAACAGAAGAAATATCCTAAAAAACAAAACCAAAAGACGATTACTCTACATGATTCAACATTTAAATCATAAGAGGTCCAGAGAAAGAAAACAGAAGAAAAAAACAACTGTGAGTGAAATAATTCCCAGGGTTTAAAGGTAAAAGCTTCCAGATAATGCGAGTCCACAGAGGGTCTAGCATACCATCACAAAACTTCAAAATTCAGTTAACAAAGAGAAGCTCTAAAGTCCCTGGCATGGGGTTAGGGATGATAACATTTAAGTGATCTAGAATCAAGAGGGCATCAGACTTCTATTGCAAAATTGGTAGCAAAAAAGACAATAAATGGACAGTGCTAACAAAGTTTGAAGGAAAATATATGTCAACCTAGAATTCCATACTTAGACAAAAATATCAATCAAAGAGTGGAAGAGACTAGAGACATTTTAAGATATACAAGGTCTCAAAACATTTGCTTCTCCAGGATCCTTTCTGAGATTGCTACTGGAATATGTGCTTCACCAAAACAAAAGAGTAAGCAAAGAAAAAGAAATGCATGTTACACAGAAATTATGAGATCTAACAAAAGAGAGATGAGAGGGAAACCACAAGATGATAGCAAATGGAAATCTCAAGATGACAGTTGATACAGGCCCCAAGAGCACCCAGTCCAGTTAGGAAGATGGGAACAAAACAAATCATACTCAAAGAAACATTTCCCTCAAAATAAAATTAATAGAATATCTGACTATTTGAATATATTGAGAAAAGATACAGATTTTCCAGATAGTTTGAAAATGAAATAGTGAGAGAAACAGAAAACTAAACCAACATGTGAGGGAGAGTAGTTAATTACAGGGAAAACCAAAAATTGTACAAGAAAAAATTGAATTGATAGTATATTACATGGCTCAGGTGGGAATACTAGTAACAGTCATAATGTTGTAAATGGTGAATACCGATTGAACTAAAAATTATAATGTAAACTTTGGGGGGAAAAGGAAAATGAGGAGGATTTGTATGTCTTGAGGGGTGAGAGGTAGTAAGAGATCATGAAATAGTTATTTTCTCTAATGAGAAATCAATAGATAGGCCTAACTGGAAAAAAATCTGAAGGAATTAGTACAAGGATGGTGCTTAGAGAAAAAGAAACAATCACTAGAAGAAGTATTTAAAAAACTTCAAGGTAGCCCTGGTCAGTGTAGCTCATTTAGTTGGAACATTGTCCCATAAACTTAAAGGTCATGGGTTCGATTCTTGGTCAGCGCACATGCCTAGGTTGTGGGTTTGGTCCTGGGGACCAAACTTGGTCCCCAGTCTCCTGTCAATGTTTCTCTCCCTCTTTCTCTCCTTCAATTTCTCTCTCTCTAAAATTAATAATCATGTCCTCGGATGATAATTTTTAAAAAGATATGAAAGTAGCTGCCTCCAAGAAGTAGAAATAAGGGTATGTGCCTAAAAATTCCTGATTTTTATTTATAAAGAAGCCAAAAAACTTAAAAGATTATCATACTTCACTGAATTTCGATGTACTAAGATGCACTATTTTTTTTTATGTACCACTAAAGAAAAAAGTACTGAAAATTAGGACAAAATGCTCTCCTAAAGCTAAGAATTTTTTATATTGCTTCATTGAAAGAGCTATTTTGGGCTTATGTAGATATTTTTATCATTCCTCATTCTTGTACATATATAAAAAGGTAAAAATAAAATAAAGTAGCCATAGTATTTCTAAAACTTCCACACAGAGTCCAACTCTTCTGAGTTCTCTTGAACTAAAAGTAGTTAAAACCCATATTTTTCCTGACAGTACCTGTGCTATACCTAGAGTACTAACAATATATAGCATCTATTAAAAGAGTGCTTAATTATTCTTCCTAATTAAGCCACTTAACATTTTAGTATTTTCTGGTGGTCTTCTTCCAAGCTGCTGATACCCATTCTGTAGCTTCTAATACTGTTATTATTTAATTTTACCAGAAGACATCAATAAAACTTTATTATATAACAACCAGGACCCAAATACCTTCCTTTCTCACATGGTCCTTCAATAATTGGTGAATAAAACATTAGGGAGTTGCAGTTTTTCAGTCATATCACTGTAAATAATAATCAAGTTTGTGCAAGCAGATAATGATCACCATGTTAGAACCACTTCCTGGCTGACAGTAAATGGAAGACATCGTCAATTATAAGATGTATTCCAATTTCAGAAATGTTAAAACATAAAAACAAACAAAAAACCCCACAATTATCTCCAATACAGATTTTAAAACCAAGAAAAAAAGAAGGAGGAAGATGAAGATAAAGAGAAGAGAAAGATTATTCTAACAATCCAGACAAGAACTGAAGCATGAGCAGTGGGGATAGAGAGAAGAGGTTGAATATAAGGCATATTTAGAAATGAGCATCAATAGTTCTCTGTATGATAGAAAGTTGAAGATGAGGGCAACAAGGGAGTAAAGGATGACTCGAGTTTCTAGGTTATATATCTGAATAGAAAGAAGAGAAAGTATTAGGGGGAAATAAGTTTAACTTTGGATACACTGAATTTGAGGTTTCAATTGATATCTAGATAGAGATGTACAGTAGGCAGTTTGAGTTACAAATCTGGAGCTAAATAGAGTTGCTTAGTCTGTAGATATAAAATTAGTAGAAATAAGTCAATGATAACTGGAAGATACCCCTCCTGTTGAATTAAAAAAAAACAGTAGAGTATTGGTCAGTATTTACAAGGTATTTAAAGAGGAGGATCTACTGGGACTAGTTTAAGAGGAAAGGGATTTATGACAGAATATTAGTGGCTGCCTTAGGAACACTAATTTAAAAAGACTCTCTCCTAAGTTATTACAGACAACTCCCAAAGCCACACTGCAGAAAGGGGCAGCTGAGGAAGCTGCTGCATTTAAAATGATCAGAGATCTGTAAAATCAGGAAACTGCTGACAATATCAGAAATTAATTTTATAGCTATGTACTCCAAATCCACATCACACTCATTAAAATCTATAGCAGCGCCCCCCACCTCAAATGTCCCCATACCTTTACTCCCTGCTTTCAAATTAGCTCCAAGTCTAAATCTCACACAAATGTCATCTACCTGTTTGGCAGAACTTAAATTACATCCAGAACTCTAAAGCATCTGAAAAATGTTTTCCTTTGTTGTTCTGTTTTGTTTGGTTGTAGTGGAGAGGGGTTTGGGGTGCAGGGCAGGGTATGAGGCAAGGTTGTTTAGCTTTCTGGATTCCAAATGATAGAAGGAGCCTGGGTTGAAATGTATGACTAGTGAATCACATTACCTACAATGAAGATCAAAAGCAGAATACTGGGAAAAATGAAAATTGAAAATGTGAGAAGTCAGTAAGGAAACAGAGAAGGCATGGTCAAAATAGTGAGCACCACAGTGAGCACACTGTAATGAAAGCAAATAGAAAAAAGAAATTTTAAAAGAAATGAGTGGTAAACAGTGTCAGAAGCTGCTGAGAAGTAAAAAGTTTAAACAAATAAGATCTAAAGAGTATCTAATAGAGTTCCCCAAAACAATATCCTTTGGTGAGCTTGGCTAGAGCAATTTCAGTGAAGTGGTTAAAGAGAATGTTTGAAATGGGTTAAAAAGTGAATGAGAAGTATAGGCTGTAATTTCAAGTTTAGCCTCATTTTAGACATGAAATAATCTCTAAGAGCCTGTTTCCTCACCTGACAAAGTGGATTTATATATACCTTTTAGATTTTTTTATAAGTTAACTTAGTGTGGCCAGGACTTCACCACTACAAAACAGATTAAAAAAAAAATAACCTCACTTTTGCAGCAGAGGTCTCCCTAATTTCCTCATGGCTGTTGGCATTTGGAGGAGCTCAGTCATTCACTCTCCAATTCCAGCCTATTCCAAATTGAGAATAGACTAATTTCAGAAAAATCCATCTCATCACTAGGAGGCTGTGCCAACCCTAGTCCCACAATATTTGCTATCATATGCAGAGCCTCGGGGCTTCAGCCAGAGGCTCTCCTCTGATACTCACCACTGGCCTCTAAAGAAATAGAAAGGGCTTGTTGAGCTGTGAGCAAGAGTGGATATGCGAGTAAGTGCTTGAAATTCAGTTCAGCATTTCCACAGAGGAGAATTGTGATTTATATATTGGCCTTGCCCAATGCCTAAATGTGGTCTAATCTCATACAGAGAAAATAATCTTCCTATCATGGTGTTGCTCTTGTCTGTTCTGGAATAATAAACTACATTTCCTGTTCTGTTTGAACCAAACTACACCACAAAAGAAACTGTGTCAGTTCTCAATGGTTTATCTTTTTGCCATTCAAATGGAATGGAGTCAGGTCTATGTACATTCCAAAAAATTCTATCTATTTGGTGGAAAGTGCAGAGGGCTGGGATAGATTCCAAATTATCTGCCACTTTAGAATCAGAGCTGAATGTAAAACAGGTCATAGCTCGGTGCCTGACATTATAAGTACATTTTAATTCTCTTTTATTTTTAAAGGTTAATAAATCAAACTATTTCTAATTGCAAATGACATGATCTTATACATAAAACATTTTTAGTATTCCACTAAAAACTATTAGTGTTATCAACAGAAAATGGGTTCTTGTGGTGTCCAGTAGAAAAGAATTTCCAGAGACCCACAAAGGAGGATGTGGTGACTTTATTGATGATGTAAAATTAAGGAGCTTCCCTCCAGACTTCTTAATGTCCCACCACCTTCATCTCACCATGGATAAAGTCCAGTCTTGTCTTCAGTAGGGTTAACATAAAAGCCAGTGTCCAGAATTTTGGTTCCAAATTAAAGACCGGACTGAACTCCATACGGTCTAGTCCAGCAACTGGCTAGTTTAGTGTGTGTATCCAGCTGCAATCCATGGCTATGCAGTGGTATTCAGGCTCCCTCATGGACCCTGCATGTGTGGAGCCCACATGGCCATGGGATACAAAGCTATGGGCCACATACCTATTAGGATCATATGGTCATATGCTCCTGCATGAGAGAGCACATGAAGAACAGATCTTCTTTGTTCTCTTGGGACTATATTAACTTGGGCTTGGGACAGACCAGGTGCCATTTTAAAAGAACCAATCAACTTCCCAGACTTTCACAGGCTTTGGATGGATTTATCTTTCCCTAGCTCACTGACAGGACTCTATGGTCTAGCACCTTCCCTTGTGCCCCCCAACAATCTGGTACTAGATGGTGAAGGGAGGAGTGTTAATCCCCTTGGCAGAACCCAGTTCTGTGGTGCCCTGGACTATGAAAAGCTGTAGCTTCTTGGTGAAGCAAACAAGCTTCTGCTTCTCAGTTTTTTAAGCCTAATGTCTAATCCCCTTACTCCCCTTTTCTAGCTAAATACCAATGGTAACATTAGAACTAATAAGTGAGTTTAGCAAAATTATAGGATACAAAATCAATACACAAAATTCAACTGTTTCCATACACTTGCAAATGAACACACTAATGAAATTAAGAAAATAATTCCATTGGCAGTTGTATCAAAGGGAATATAATTTAAAAAGAAACATAAAACTTATACTCTGAAAAATATAAAATATGTCAAAAGAAATTAAAGACAATCTAAGTAAATGGAAAGGCATCTCATGTTCATGAGTTAAAAGAATTAATATTGTCAAGATAGCGATAGTCCCCAGATTGATCTATAGATTCGATGTAATCCCATCAAAATCCCAGCCTTTTTTTTTGGTGGAAACTGACAGTCTGATTATAAAATTTATATTGGAATTCAAAGAATTTGGAATAGCCAAAACAACCTGGAAAATGAAGAACAAAGTTGGATGATGACGCTTCCCAATTTCAAAACTAACTGCAAAAGCTGCCCTGACCAGTGTGTGGCTCAGTTGGTTGGGCTTCATCCTGCAAACTGAAAGGTCACCAGTTCAATTCTCAGTCAGGGCACATGGCTGGGTTATGGTTTAGGTTCCAGGTCGGGGCGTGTATGAGAGTAACTGATTGATGATTCTCTTTCACACTGATGTTTCTTTCCCTCTCTTTCTCCATCCCTTTCCTTTCTCTAAAAATAAATAAATAAAATTTGTAAAAAACATAAAGCTATTGCACATTAAATACAATACAGTATGGTATGCACATAACTTTAAAAAATTAACAGCAAAAGCTAATATAGTTTGATAGATTAGTGAAATAGACTTGAGTCTAGAAATAAATCCTCACATTTATAGTCAGTCAATTTTCAACAAGGTAACATGATAATTCAATAGAAGAAAGAAATCATCACAATAGATGATGCTATCATACTTATGGGGGAATAAAAAAAGAAACTTGACCGACCCTACATCACATTGTAAAGAAAAATGAACAGCAATACATACAAAAACCTAAATGTGAAAGCTAAAACTATAAATACTTTTAGAAGAAAACAAATGGTTAAATATTCATGACCTTGGGTAATACAGTAGTTTAACACCAAAATCACAGGCAACAAAGAAAAAAAATAAATTGGATATCATCGAATGAAAAAACTTTTTTTTTTTTCGCTTTTTCCATCTGGCTTGAAGGGATAAAGAGAAACTTGCCTAAAGGTAATGGAACAAGTTCAATCACCAAGCCCATTCAGCAGGTTAACTATTTAATTATTTACTTAACTGATTTTAGAGAGGGAGAGAGAAACAATGATGTGTTGTTCTACTCATTCTACTCATATGTTGTTCTACTCAATGATGTGTTGTTCTACTACATCTTACACTGTTACATTCATTGGTTGATTCTTGTATGTGCCCTGACCAGGGATCAAACCCTCAACCACAGCATATGTGGACAATGCTCTAAACAACTGAATTTTTCAGACAAGGCTGTTTATTAAGCACTAGTCACATTCTAAGCACCACTGGGGATTTAGTTATGAACAAAACCTAAAGTCCTTATCCCCAAGGAAATTATCTTCAAGGAAAGAGAGACAGACAATAAACAGATTAATACATAATATACTACCAAGTATTTACAAGTGCTATGAATTCAAATAAAAACAGAAAGAATTAACTGGGTGGAAAAGGGTGCATATCAAAGATGGTGGAGGAGTGACTGGAAGCCACACTAACCTTTCCCAGGACCAATATGGAATTACAACTAAATTGTGGAGAAACCACCAGAACAAACAACTGAACAATAATCAGAGAGAAGCCTTATAACCTTGGACAGATGGAAGAATTGTTACAGAACAGACCCAGAGGTGGGGACAAGATACTATTACTAAATGGATCCCACCTTCTCCCAGGGTCCCCCTGTACAGTGGGGTTCATCGTGCCTGTTGCCAGGGAATTATCGCTCTCAATGCCAGAGATTGGTGAGAAGGAAAGGAATTATTTATTCAAAAGTTACACAGACTTAGAGTAATGACTTAATGTCTTCATTAAAATCCTGAAGTCCCTTAAAACACCCACAAATATATGCACTCCTTCCTTCCCCCCTTTGCCCAGTCCAGCCAGTCAGGAGTACTATATCTCAGGAAAAGAATAAAAGTCTGTGACTCTGGTAGCTCCCCGTTCTTCCCAGTAATCCGTCCTCAGCTGACAGGCCTCCCGCAGTTCCCAGCACCATCAGCTTTGTCAGCACTGTGATCTCCAGTTCTTAACCCAAATCCACGTGGCACCTTCTCCTGGCCCACCAACAAGAGTCCTTTCATCTCTTTCCTTCCTGCAACATCTGTCCTGCATTCTTCTAAACTGCTAAGAGAGACCTCTGCATCACTGCTACATCTTGCTTTCCAGCTTCCTAAGCTGCAGGGCAAGCCAAGCCAAGTGATCTCCACCTCCACCTCCACCCCCACTCCACATGGCTGTCATGCACAGGTTTAAATCCCAGTACCAATCTTCCCTGTAGCCCCATTTCTGACTCCTCCCACAATTGGCTACACCTGCCAGCATTCCTGTATTTCCCCAGCTTTTCTGGGCTGCCATAATAAGTCTGGGCCGGCATGACCCCATGGCATGCAGCTAATCAATTCCAAGCTCTCATGCAGGCACTGTAACCAGGGGAAGTTGCCTCCCAATTACATCCTGGGTGCAGGACACTCCCATCTCTCTGGCTCAAAGCACCACCATAGCTATTTAACATATCCATGAAACCAGTTAAAAGTTATAGATATGTTAAATGACCATTCTAGAAGTTATTTGCAAAATTTTTGGTGTGCAAAATAACTCAATGGCCCTGCTCCACATGTCCCATTTTCCATTTCAAACTTGTGGGGGCGAGGACATCCTATATTTTTAATATTTCCTGGGCACCTTGAGTTCTGGACCCCATTACAAATGCCTCTTGGGGGGTGCCCTGGGTGCACCTAGTTACAGAATCACCTTCAGCACAACCTGTCTGGTAAGGAGTGTGGTGGAGATTCAAGAGGGCTGGCTGAGCACCCACAGACAGCAGTGCTGGAGAGATAATGAAGCAGCAGTTTGGATCCCCCTGAGAAGAATGGGGTCTAAACCCTAAGCTGGGATCCCCAGCCTAGAATACCAGAGCCCGAAAAGTACAGAGATAACAACTGGCAATGAAAAGCTGCAACATTGCTCTCTACCAGAGGCTAGAGACACAAATTGCTGTTTAAAGGGCCAATGCACAAATTTTCATTTGCTGTCACTTACCTGGGGTTCTGGCAAAGGTGGAAGCAGAGTGGGCTTGAGACTCCTGACAACAGACTGGGGACAGAGGCTTTGGGGGGGAGAGTGGAGAGAGTAGCCCCAGGGATATCAGGTCTGAGTCATCCCCCAAAAAGAAGCAGCCATCTTGCTTAGGTAGACCACTCCTCTCAGAGCAGCAGAAGCCTGCAGGGAAACAACAGCCCTGCCCCCAAGAAAGATTCTGCCCCAGCTCTGTGATGCTTAAACCTGACTGCTCAATTCAGAGTAACTAGATTAATAATTCAAGGAGATAGCCACAAGCATAGATCCTGGGCAAAGCGGGGCAGAGTGGACTAGAGATACTTGAGGAGAGACTGAGGACTGAAGCTAAGGGGACAGAACCGAGAGAACAGCTGTGGGGATCCCAGTGCTGAGTCATCACCCAAACTACAGCAGACATCTTGCTCAGGCAGACCACTCCCCTCTGAGCAGCAGCACCCTGAGGGGAAACAATAGCCCCAAACCCAAGAGGAATTCTGCCCTGCTCTATGGGGCTTAAGCCTGATTGCTGAATGCAAAGTGACTAATTAACAACTGAAAGAGACTACAATAGACAGCAGATATCTGGCAGTCTCAGAGCAAGCTGCCTAAGGTCAAACAGGGGCAATATCTGACTCCTCCAGAGGTGGATCAAGAAAGAAAAATAATGATAAATACTGCAGGTTACCAAGATGAAACCCACTGTGGTCTTCTCCATGATTAGCAATATTTTCTTTCCTGCATAGCTTTTCAACTTTCATTTCTTATCCAGGAGTTTCTGCATATTAAGTCACTAGAATTTATACTGTAGCTTCTTTCTCTCCTTTTTCATAATACTCTTAATCTCTACACTCTTATTAATACTGGTTCATTTGCTCTTAATACTGAGATTGCAGGGGAAAGATATTTTTGCAGATGTGGGTTTGTTCCCTGGGCTTAGTGTTTTGCTTCTGATGGCACCTGTACAATATCATACAAGATATGGTGGGCAGAGTGACCCTCAGTAAACCAACTGTAGGGAAGGACCCACCAAAGAACAACCCAACAACAATCAAAACCCAATTACAACCAGAGACCCAACATAAACAGCATCCCAAGGGCAGCAGCTTAAGGAGATCAAGGAGACTGAACCACTGAATCTCACAGGTCTCCTACCATGGAAGTTCACAACACAAACTTAGGGAGTCAGAACAGATCAATTTAGGAAGCAGACGCAAACAAGAAGAGTCTCCCATAAAATGAGAAGACAAAGAAGCCCCAAATGAAAGAAAGCAGGAATCCCTGGAAAGAATGGTGAATGAAATAGAGGCAACCCAACTGGCAGATATTGAATTCAAAGCAATGGTGATAAGGAAGCTCAATGAACTCAGTGAGAATTACCAAAAACTACAAGGAAACTACAATGAACTAACTGCAAGGTACATCAGCATGAAAAAGGAAACAGAAACTATCAACAACGGCCAAGAGGAAGTGAAGAATACAATTTCTGAATTGAAGAAGACAGTAGAAGGAATCAAAAGCAGGCTAGATGAAGCACAGGATTGAGTCAGAGAGCTGGACCAAGGTAGAAAAAAACTCCCAGAAAGAACAAGAAAAGGAAAAAAGACTCATAAAGAATGAAAAGGTGTTAAGGGAACTGCAGGACAACATGAAATGGAATAATAGTCGTATAACAGGGATACCAGA
Source organism: Phyllostomus hastatus (assembly GCF_019186645.2). NCBI lineage: Eukaryota > Metazoa > Chordata > Mammalia > Chiroptera > Phyllostomidae > Phyllostomus > Phyllostomus hastatus. The sequence continues at coordinate 48,757,588 of NW_025334041.1, forward strand.
TGAAGAAGAACAAGAACCTGTTTGAAAAAGCAATGATGGAAAACTTCCCCAATTTGAGGAGACAAAAACTCACACAGACCCAGGAAGCACAGAGGGTCCCAATCAAGAGGAACCCAAAGAGGCCCACTTTAAGACATATTATAGTTAAAATGGCAAAATTGCAAGACAAAGAGAGAATCTTAAAGGCAACAAGAAAGAAACAGGAAATAACATACAGGGGAGCCCCAATAAGGCTAGCAGCTGACTTCCCAATGGAAATGCTCCAGGCCAGAAGGGAATGGCAAGAAATATTCCAAGTAATGAAAACCAAGGGCCTGCAACCAAGACTATTCTATTCAACCAGGTTCTCAATTAAAATGGAAGGCCAAATAGGGAGTTTCCCAAACAAAAGAAGGCTCAAAGAATACAACTCCACCAAACTAGCTCTGCAAGGTATGCTAAAGGGCCTGCTTTAAGAAGATGAAGAAAAAAAGGAAGAGACAGAGGGACACAGGTACAAAGGGGTAAAATGGCAATGAATAAGTATCTATCAAAAATAACCTTAAACATAGATGGAATAAATGCTCCGATCAAAAGACATAGAGTAGCTGAATGGATAAGAAATCATGACCCACACATATGCTGCCTACAAGAGACCCACCTCGGAACAAAAGACCCACAGACCAAAAGTGAAAAAAAATATTCCAAGCAAATGGACAAGAAAAAAAAAGCCGGGGTAGCAACACTCATATGAGACAAAATAGACTTCAAAACAAAGGCCATAAAAAGAGACCCAGAAGGTCACTTCATAATACTCAAGGGAAGAATCCATCATGAAGACATAAACATTGTAAATATATATGCACCCAACATAAGAACACCCAAATTCATAAAGAAAATCTTGGAGGACTTCAAGTAAGATATTGACAGCAACACAATTATAAGCAGGGGATTTTAACACCCCACTGTCAAAAATGGATAGATCTTCCAAATGGATAAATCAACAAAGATATTGTGGCATTGAACAATGCCCTAGATCAAATGGATTTAACTGATATATATATATATATATATACACTGATATATATATACTGGTTATATATATATATACTGATATATATATATATATATATATATATATATATATAACCTTTCATCCCAAAGAAGCAAAATACACATTGCTTTCAAATGCACATGGAACATTTTCAAAGATAGACCACATGCTAGGACACAAGACAAACCCCAACAAATTGAAGAATACTGAAATCACATCAACCATTTTCTTGCACCACAAGGGCTTGAAACTAGAAACCAACCCCAAGGAAAATCTCAAAAACACTCAAATTTATGGAGATTGAATAGCATGCTATTAAAAAATGAATGGGTTAAGAATGAGATCAAGGCAGGAATAAAAAATTTTCTGGAAACAAATGAAAATGAACTCAAAACCACCCAAACTTATGGGACACAGCAAAGGCAGTCTTGAGAGGGGACATTCTGAGTGATACAGGCTTACCTAAAAAAGATAAAAACATTTCAAATAAACAACCTATTCCTAAATCTACAATAACTGGAGGAACAACAACAAAGACAGCCCAGGGCAAGTAGAAGGAAGGAAATAACCAAGATCAGAGCAGAATTAAAGTACATAGAGACTAAAAGCACAATTCTAAGGACCAATAAATCCAGGAGGTGGTTCTTTGAAAAGATAAACAAAATTGAAAAGCCTTTAAACAGACTCATCAAGGAAAAAAAAGAGGGCCCAAATAAACAAACTCAGACATGAAAGAGGAGAGATTATAACAGAAATACAAAGGATTGTAAGAAATTACTATGAAGAACCATATGCCACGAAATTTGAAATGCACAAATTTCTAGAAAAATATAATCTTCCAAAACTCAATGAAGAAGAAGCAGAAAGCCTGAACAGACCAATAACAGCTGATGAAATCAAAGCAGTAATCAAAAAACTCCCGGCACACAAAAACCCTAGACTGGGTGGTTTCACAGGAGAATTCTACGAAGCATTTAAGGAAGAGATAACCCCTACCCTTCACAGATTATTGCAAAAAATCCAAGAAGATGGAATACTCCCAAACTCTTTTTATGTAGCCAGCATCATCCTAATCACAAAACCAGATAAAGACACAACAAAGAAAAAAAACTACATGCCAATATCACTGATGAACATAGACACAAAATCTTAAACAAAATATTGGTAAACCACATCCAGCAATACATTTAAAAGATCATTATACCATGATCAACTGGGGTTCAGCCCAGGGATGCAAGGATGGAACAATATTCACAAATCAATAAATGTAATACATCACATAAACAAAAAGACAAAAATCACATAAACATATCAATAGATGCAGAAAAAGCATTTGATAAGGTGCAGCACCCATTTATCACAAAAACACTCAGCAAAGTGGAAATAGAGGGAGCATTCCTCAACATAATAAAAGCCATATATGAGAGACATATAGCCAAGATTGTACTCAGTGGGCAAAAACTAAAAGCTTTCCCATTGAGATCAGGGACAAGACAAGGATGTCCACTTTTACCACTTCTGTTCAAGATGGTATTGGGAGTCCTAGCCAGAGAAATCAGACAAGAAAAAGAAATAAAAGGCGTTCAAATTGGAACGGAAGAAGCAAAACTGTCATTGTTTGCAGATGACATGATAGTGCACACAGAAAATCCAATAGACTCCACCAAAGAACTACTTGAGTTAATAAGTGAATTTGGCAGAACAGTGGGATGCAAAGTTAAGATTCAGAAATCAAAGGCATTTTCTGTACACAACAATGAAATATCAGAAACAGAAATCAGGAAAAAAATCCCATTTGCTATAGCAACATGAAAAATAAAGTACCTAGGAATAAACCTAATCAAGGGGGTAAAGGCCCTGTACTCAGAAAACTACAAACACTAAAGAAATAAATTAAAGAAGACACAAATAAAAGCATGTACCATGTTCATGGACTAGAAGAATGAACATCATCAAAATATTCATACTATCCAAAGCAACTTATAGATTCAACACAATTTCTATCAAAGTACCAAAGACATATTTCACAAATATAAAACAAACATTTCAAAAATATATATGGAATTATTGCCTTTTTAATATCTTCATAAAGTCCTGTAGTTTTCTTGACTTTTTAACCTACACATTTCTTGCTAAATTTGTTCCTATGTATTTTGTAGGTTTCTTGCTATTATAGATGAGTTTTTTTCTATTATATTTTCTGAGATTAATGATATAGAAAAAATGGCTATTCTCATAGGATTCTCTTGAATTTTTTTTAAGGAAGACAAATGTATCATCTATAAACAATAATTTTCTCTTTCTTTTTTTGGCATATACATTTTATCTCTTTTTCTTCTCTCATAATGTCTAGCTCTCCAAGGAAAATATTAAATAACAATGGTTATTATAACCTAAATATAGTATATCATTGACTTTTAATTAAAATTTAAATTTATTATTACATGAGCAAAGTATGCTTTGAGGCCAAATTTGCCAAATTTTGTTTTTAATGAGGGATAAATGTTTAATTGTATTAAACTCCTTTTTATCATCTATTTTGATATTATTAGGGTATTTCTGCTTTAATTTGTTGATGTGGTAAGTTATTTTAATAAATTTTTCTAATACTGAGCCATCTCTAAATTATTAGAATAAAAATTATCTGCTTGGAGTGCATGGATCTTTTAATATTTTGCTATTATTCTCTTATGAATGAAAAAGGGGTTGTGTAATAGAACTGACAAGTTTAGTCAGTTCCTAACTGGGCAGGTCATGGTGAGTGGTTACCACCCACCCAAGCATATATCTTTTGTAGTAAAATCTTTGCCTTAAGTAAGCCCTGTCCATTGTTCTTGTACCTGTGTTATTCTTTAAAGATTATTTTATTTATTCTAAGAGAGGAAGGGAAGGAGAAAGAGAGGGAGGGAAACTTCAGCATGTGGTTGCCTTTCATGTGCCCCTTACTGGGGACCTAGCCTGAAACCCAGGCCTGTGCCCTGACAGGGAATCGAACCAGCAACCCCTTGTTTCGCAGGCCAGTACTCAATCCACTGAGACACACGAGCCAGGGAATGTTCTTGTGCATCTTTGCTAACATACTTTTGAAATGCCAGAGTAATCCTCTTTTTCACACTCCTTGAAGGTATAATCACCCTCAAGGCAACTCAAAATTTTGTTGCTTATCCTGTAATCCAGTCACCACTTTCATTTAATCTTCCTTACCTTCCTTCCTTGAGTCCAAATGTAGAAAAGAAACTTCAAAGTATTCCAAGAAGCAATTTTGTCATTCTGTTGAGATCTTGCTTTTATTCTGTTTAGCTCAAATAAAATCTAATAAACTCTTATAAAATTTTTCTACAGTTTTGAATGTTCTTACATATTTATGATGTTTTCTCAAATTTTGGTGTCATTTTTATTGTACTTTTATAAAATGAATTGGTAAGAACTCCATATTCTCTCCATGCTCTTAAAGAGATTAAAAATGAAAAAAATTATTTGCTCCTTGAATATTTGGTAGAACTTACCCAGAAAATATTTTGGTTGTGGTGGCATTTTTGGGATAATCCTTTAATTTTTTGCAAAGTCTTTCCTGAATTAATTGGTTTTCCACCTCTCCTTTGGTAAATTTTGGAATTTTTATTTTTGTGAAAACTCCATAATTTCTTAGAATATTCAAATTAATTATTATAGAATTGTATCTGATGTTTTCTTACTTTGAAAACTGTCTTTTTGACTTCTGGCCAAGATGAAGGCATAGGTGGATACACTTTTCCTCCTCACACAACCAAAAGAAGGACAACAAATTTGAAAACAAAAAATAATCAGAACTGCCAGAAAATCAAACTGTATGGAAGTCCAACAACCAAGAAGTTAAAGAAGAAATATTCATCCAGATCAGTAGGAGGGGCAGAGATGGGCAGCTGGGGTGGAGAGGACTCGTGGCAAGGAGGCGGCTGGAATCCCACAGTGGACAAGGTGGCAGCTGGAAGACTGGGCAGTCCTGCATTTGCATGCATATAAAACAAGAGGAACAGCTGGGGAGCAAGACAGACCACACAACCCAGAGTTCCAGCACAGGAAGTGAAAGCCTCAAAACTTCTAACTGAAAAACACTGTGGGGGTTGAGGCAGCAGGAGAAACTCCCACCCACACAGGAGACTTCGTTGTAGAGACCCACGGGGTCCTAGAACATACACAACCCACCCACCCTGGCATCAGCACCAGAAGGGCCCAATTTGCTCATGGGTAGCAGGGGTAGTGATTGAAACCTGGCTGTAAGCAGCATTGTTCCCTCTCAGACCCCTCCCCCACATACAGCACAACAACACAGCCACCTGGGTTGCCCTGCCCTGGCAGATATCTAAGGTTCTGCCCCTTACTATGTAACAGGTGCACCAAGACAAAAAAATATGGCCCAAATGAAAGAACAGATCAAACCTTCAGAGAAAATACAACTCAACAATGAAGCAATAGCCAACCTATCAGATGCACAGTTCAAAACACTGGTAATCAGAATGATCACAGAATTGGTTGAGTATAGTCACAAAATAGAGGAAAGGCTATGAAAAGTGAAATAAAGGAAAATGTACAGAGAACCAACAGTGAAGGGAAGGCCACCAGGACTCAGATCAATGATTTGGAGCTGAAGGAAGAAATAAACATTCAACCAGAACAGAATGAAGAAACAAGAATTTAAAAAAATGTGGAGAGGCTTAGGAACCTGTGGGACAACTTTAAGCATTCCAACATCTAAATCATGGGGGTGCCAGAAGAAGAAGAACAAGAAATTGAAAACTTATTTGAAGAAATAATGGAGAACTTCTCCAATCTGGTAAAGGAAATAGACTTTCAGGAAGTCCAGGAAGTTCAGAGAGTCCCAAAGAAGTTGGACCCAAGGAAGCACACACCAAGGCACATCATCATGAAGTTACCCAAGATTAAAGATAAGGGGAGAATCTTAAAAGCAGCAACAGAAAAGGAGAAAGTTACCTACAAAGGAGTTCCTATAATACTATCAGCTGATTTCTCAAAAGAAGCTTTGAGGGCATGAAGGGCTGGAAAGAGTATTTGCAGTCATGAAAGACAAGGATCTAGATCCAAGATGACTCTATCCAGCAAAGCTATCATTTAGAATGGAAGGGCAGATAAAGTGCTTCCCACAAAAGGTCAAGTTAAAGGAGTTTTTCATCACCAAGCCCTTATTATTTTTTGAAATGTTAAAGGGCCTTATCTAAGAAAAAGATAAAAAATATGAACATTAAAATGACAACAAACTCACAACTATCAACAACCAAACCTAAAACAAAAAGAAACAAAAAAACGAACTAAGCAAACAAGTAAAACAGGAACAGATTCACAGAAATAGAGATCACATGGAGGGTGACCAGCAGGGAGGGGGAGGGGAAAGAATGGGGGAAATGGTACAGGGAATAAGAAGCATAAATGGTAGTTATAAAATAGACGGTGAGGGGGACGTTAAGAATAGTTTGGAAAATGGAGAAGCCAAGGAACTGGTGTATACGTCCCATGAACATGAACTGAGGTGGGGGAATGCTGGTGGGAGAGGGGTGCCAGGCAGAGGGGAATAAAAAGGAGAAAAAAATGGGACAACTGTAATAGCATAATCAATAAAATATATTAAAATTTTTTAAAAGATAAATGAAACCAATAAAATTTTTAGTCTTTTACTTGAGGATTCAATCAGCCAAATTGAGAATGTAGAAATTTCAAGGGACATACAACTTCATTTCTCTTTCAATTTTTTTTTTAATTTTAGCCCTGGCTGGTGTAGCTAGGTGGATTGAGTGCAGGCCTGCAAACCAAACAGTCTCAGGGTTGATTCCCAATCAGGACACATGCCTGGGTTTTGGGCCTGGTCTCCAGTAGGGGGCGCAAGAAAGGCAACCACACATTGATGTTTCTCTCCCTGTCTTTCTCCTTTCCTTCTCCTCTGTCTAAAAATAAATAAATTTTAAAAATCTTTAAAATGTTTTTAATGTTTATTTTAAACTTTATTTATTTTTAGAGAAAGGAGAAGGGAGGGAGAAAAAGGGAGAGAAATATTAATTGGTAGCCTCTCACACGCTCCTAACCAGGGACCTGGCCCGCAACCCAGGTATGTGTCCTGACTGGGAATTGAACCCATGACGTTTCAGTTTGTGGGACAATGCCCAACCCACTGAGCCACATCAGTCAGAGCTAACTGCATTTCTTTGAGAAACAAATGGCATGTGGGGAAAAGTGGTAGAAATGCTGTTTTAGGCTCAAGAGACTTAAGCAATGTATTAACTAAATGCAATATATAAACCTTGTTTGGACATAGATTTTAATAAATAAAACAGTTGTTCAACGACTTTGAGACTATCAGAGAAAGTTGAACACAGACTAGGTATTAGGTGATATTGAGACATTATTGTTAATTTGTTTGGTATAATAATATTACGGTTAAGACATACATTTTTAAGTCCTAATTTGTTAGTGATATATATACTGAAGAATTTATGAGTAAAATTCTATATTGTATGCATTCCCCTAAAATACTCCAAAGGAAAAATAAAGTAAGGAGTCAAGAGAGAAAGACAAAGAGAGAAATAAATAACAAGAATGCCAGAAAGTTGGGAATTTTTGAAGCTGATTGATGCATGGGGGCATGGGGGAAAGAGGTCATTGTAATATTTAAAATATTTGAAATGTCTAGAAGTTTTTCTTCTATTTATGGGTTATCCCTTTTCTCATTTTGAATATTATGTTTTTTTATTTCCTCTTCTAAAGATACTTTTATTGTAACTTTAGAGAACTTTAAAATATATTTACTAATTATTCTGCTTTAAAGGAAAGTAACATAAGATTTTATCTAAAAAATAATCATTTTGTATTTTTAGGTTAATTTTATTGTTCTTTGCACAGCTTCTTGAATTATATAGTTAGTTCTCTTATTCATTTATTTTCTTTTCTGGTTAAAAATTAAAGCATTTAAACTATGAATTTTCCTTTAAATATAGCTTCAATGTATACTATACAGAATATTGTACATACATATGATGGACTATTGTTCAATATTTATTTTACTATATTTCTCATGTGCTTTTCTAAACTGCAGAATCTGAAAAGCTAAAAACTACAGTTCCCAGATTTCCTAGCAGATAGGGTTTTGAAGATTTAGATTTGGACAATCAGATGTATCCATGCAAGTTTTGGAAAGCAAAAGAAAGGAGGAGCTCATGCTGCTTCTGCTGGCAGGTACAGTTCTAAACAATTAATTTCCCTGCAGCTGAGTAAGCAGAGGTCCCCGTGTCAACCACTAGTTTTGTGGATGTCATAAAGCCAGCACCAGGCACCATTTTAGTCATGCAGATTAGAGCAGAGGCTGCATGTTTTTGGAGCCTGTATGCTTTTGGAGCCAGCAACAGTAGTGCCGGTTTCCTGTTTATGGTAGCATCCTTATCAGAACAGCATTGTTCTGTAGCAGTGGGTTTCTGATGTGGAAGACAACAGCAACTGCTTTGGTAACACCATTTGAAGTGTGGTTCTCAGAGTCATTTCTGAAAGCTCAAACTAGCATCTGGTCTTCAGCATATTCTCAATATTGTCCACAAATCATTTAATTTCCTATCATCATCTTCCTACACTGGCCACAATAAATTCTGTTTTCTGTAACTGAACCTTGACTAATATAATGAAATTAGCAGTGTGGTTCTATACTACTTACAATAAAGGATTGGTTACATCTAACAGACCCAAAAGAGCAGTGGTTTTAAAAAATTAGAATTGTTTTTCTCTCTAATATGAATGTCTGAGCCAGTATGGTGTTCTGCTCTGCAAAGATTAAGTCCTTTCTATATTTTTGCTCTGATATCCCTGGGCTATTACAAGTGTCCATATGGTCTAAAATAGCTCACCACCATATCTGTATTACATCCAAAGAGAAGGATATTTCCTTGGCATAGTTGGCAGGATTCCAGCGATGTCCACGCAGAACCACCGTGCAAACCTAGGTACCAGCAAGGGTGCATTGCATCCCAGTGGCTTTTCACCTTGCTTTTGGTGAACTGGGGTAAATTTTCCCTCAGAATCTAGACCTTTCTGCCTTAGGTAACAGACCTGACTTCATCTGAGCTATTCTTAGAAAATTCCTGAGGTGAATAAGGGCTGAGATAACTCAGCGAAAGAAAAAAAAATGGGTAACTGCTTTTATTTTGGCTTTTTATTGGTCTTCATACTAGGAGTTGGAACAAAATCTTTGCTGGTTAAATGAGAGACTGAATTCCCTTACCTCTGAAAGAGGAAGAGCACTTACTTCCTGTGGATAAAAAAAAAACTGATGCTGTAAGAAATCGAATCAAAAGTAACTCATAGGGTAATCTGATCAGAAATTCCTAACTGGGCAGTCATGGTGGGTAATCACGTCTCAGACATATAACTTCTTTAGTAAAAGGTTTACCTTTGTTTTAAACAATCCCTATCCATTGTTTCTGTGCATCTAGGTTAACATACCTTTGAAATTCCCCTTCTGCAAACTCCTAGGAAGCTTAACCACTCTCACAAGGGCACATAATGTGTTAACTATGCTGTAATCCAGTCCTTACCTTGCTTTCTTCCACCTTAATATAATCTTTCTTATATTTCTTTTTTAATTCCAAATGTATAAAAGCAGCTGCAAAATTGTTATTCCCTGGAGCATTTAAGATCTTTTTTCCTGGCATATGTTGTCTTTTTTATTCAAATAAACTCTACAGGTTTAGACAACTCTTACATCAACGTTCCACAATGTGAATAGCCAATTGGGCAACGATATTTCTTGCAGATCTCTGAATCCAGAGTGCCAGAGATGAGCACCACTAGGTGTCCAGTGCAGTAATACAACTAATCCCAGAGAAGTCAGTAGAAGCCCTAGGGAGAGTTCTTTGTGAGGGCAGGGTGCCCTGGAATAGGTTCACCCTGAGAGATGGGCCTGTGCCTTGAAAAGTGTTGCAGTTCCAGCAGCATACCAAAGGCTCTCCCTGGCCCTTGTTCAGGTATACTTAGGTGACTAAGATTCTTTGTGGGGTTGTCTGAGAAAAATTTCCTGTAGTGTGAGAAGTGGTTCTATAGGGATATTAACCACATTTGGCTCGTATGAAAACTTGTATGTTTTACAAGGCCAGTTTGCCCTAGAAGATAGTTCTGACTCTACAGATCTCAAAAAAAAAAAAAGCAACTAAAATTAACATGGGAAATTGTGCTTCCGAGGCTGACAAGCCCCATGACAGTAAGTCTCCCTTTAATGCAGGAAGATGGCTAAAATGGAAATCTTTTGATACATCTAAATTAATACTTTGCTGGTACAATTTTTAAAAGATGGCTATACCAAAAAGTTGGGGGTTTGATATGGTCAGGGCACATACCCACGTTGAGTGTTCAGTCCTCGGTCGGAGTGTATGTGGGAGGCAACCAGTCAATGTTTCTTTCTCATATCACTCTTTTTTACTCTCCCTCTCTCTCTCCAACCCCCTCTAAATTCAAAAAACATTTTAAAAATTAAAAAGAAAAGACAGCTATAAAATTAGGTAGAATGAATTAAAAACATTTAATTGGTCTTTCCAAGCTTCAAAAAGAGGATTTAGATAAATGGATTAACCTATGATACAATTTAGGTGTCAAACCAATTCTTTGAGTTATTAAAAATGGCAGTTCTTATTCAAAAGTATATTTTTGAACTTGACTAGTCAGACAGATATAAACTATAAATGCCTGCAAAAGAAAATTTGAATCCGATTGTTCTTTTATAAATGAGTGAATTGTTGAAATGGATATAAGATCTCTGTGTCTATGTATGTCTATATAACATGTATGTTGTAAGTGTGAGTAATTTTCTATTTCTTGATGGTATTGTTAAAATAATTTAAAGGTAGGCTCTTATAAGGATTGATTACTCTAAAATTCCCAGAAATATAGAAACTAACCCAAATGTTTTTCAAGTTCATAGGATCTAAGGTTAATCTTTAGTAAATAAAAGTTAGTTTAAGCTTCTTTCAGTAGAACAGACATGTCTTTTGGTTGATATTAAATATATTATATTTTACCTAAGTTTTACAAAAATAATGTTAATAATTACCTTTGATGTCTATGAAACATATTTCTACAGGTTATAAAATGCCTTCATAATGAGTTTGCCAAGCTAAAGCATGCTAATTGCTTACCTCTTTATTTTCACTAGAAATTGAGGTTTTTAAGGGTTAACAACTCAATGTATGTAGGAATAACTTTGATGTGTTCTGCAGTGTTCTAGAAGGGTGCCTGGAACATCTCAAAGGATTTTTTTTATATTTAAATGAATGGGAATCATTGAAAATAAGTGATGAACAAATTTCAAGGGTATATGGTAGGGTAAAAAATGGTTGTAAATAAGACAAATAGTGAGGTCTATCTTGAACCCCAAGATATCCCTGGGGTTCATCCAGGCTCCCTGGCAAGCTCCATTTTTTGGTTTTTGTATTCTTTCATTCATCATAGTGCACTTAAGTCTGAATTACATGGATGAAAGGATTTATAAGCTGACATATTGAAAGGAGATATCTTACACTATTGCTATGGTTTGATAAAGTCACTTCAAGAAAATACCAAATCCATAATGGCTTCTTTTCACAGCAAGACCCCAAAGAGACAGACTTTGGGCATCAGTGTGTCACCTGAAGATTCTGTTTATTGGAAAAGACATTGAATAAAATCACTCTCCATCCCTGGCTGGTGTGGCTCAGTGGTTGAGTGCTGGCTTGCAAATCAAAGGGTTCCTGGTTTGATTCCTGATCTAGGGAACATGCCTAGTCAGGTCCCCAGTAGGCCAGGTCCCCAGTAGGGGAACCTAGAGCCTGGGTTTATATGTTTTGATTGTCCTAGAATGAGAGTTCATGTAACGGCCATAATTTCAGTCTTTTGGGCTGAGGTCAAGGGTGGAAGGGATTGTGCCTTAATGGTGTCATAACATCCCACCTTTCATTGCATGTTTTGTACAAAGCTGCTTCCATCAGGGTTTCCTAAGGTTTGGTCTAGCAAGTCATTCCTGCTGGAATATGTAAAATTAATAATCTGTAAGCAGGAATGGGTCAAGTCTGGAGATGATTCTGAAAGCATTAAGGAGGCTGGATTTAAGGTATTACAGGTTTTTACAGTTACTTCAGGATTGTCCAGGAGAAGGGCCTGATATCCAGTCAATCTATTTCCTATAAGCAAGAGATGTGCCCTCATCTCTAATATTCTGTGTAACCGACATGGGGTTAAGACTTCTAACTTCTGCCTGAGAGTTAACTTAGCATCTTCTTTAGTAAACATGGCTGTGGCTGCAACTGCTCTTAGACACGAAGACCACCAGTTGCTACATTGTCATGCTTTCAGAAAAATATGCAACTGGTGAAGGTTCATTTCCTAGTCATTGGACTAATACCCACTAGGCCATTTCCTGCTTCTCTGCTATGTATAAAGAGAAAGGTTTATTTAAATCAGGGGTGCCTGGGGCTAGGGCCTTGACTAGGGCCTGCTTGATTTTATTAAAAGCCTGATCATCTTCTTTCCCCCATATAATGGGTTCAGTGTCTGGTCCCTTAATAGCCTTGTGTAAAGGTTTTGCAATTAGTCCAAAGCTTAGCATCCAAATTCTGCAAAATCCAGCCATTCATAAGAAAGAGCAAAGTTGTTGTTTGGTGGCAGGTGGTGGTTAGTTCAGTGATTCCTTTTGTTCTTTCTTGTAACAGATGTCTAGATCCTAGGGTTAGGATTTACCTTAAATAGTTTGTTTTTATCAGGTAATTTTGTCCTTTTTCTTACAGAATCAATATCACCATTCCCCAAGTTCAGAGTTTGGATAATGTTCCAATCTGAGGCTTCCTTTGAGGAGTTGCAGACTAGGATATTATGTACATGTTGTAAGATGGTTCCCTCTTGTAATTCCAATTCCCTTAGATCTTTTTCTAATGCTCCTGCAAACAGATAAGTGCTATCTTTAAACTTTTGTGGTACTACTGTCCAGGTATATTGTTGATGGATCATTGTTTTGGGGTCTGTCCCCTCAAATGCAGACAGCTATTGGGAATCTGTGTGGACAGGGATGCAAAAGAGGGCATTTTTTAAGTCTAAAACTGAGTATAGTCCCATATTTAGGTTACTATGGTGTAAGGGTTGGCTACAAGAGGACATAGGGGAACAATAGCTTTGTTAACTAGTCTTAATTCCTGGACCAATTTGTGCTCCCCTATTGGCTTAACAATTGGGAGATTTGGAATATTGCAGGGGGATTGACAGGGTACTCGCAGTCCATGTTAAAAATTTATCTGTGATGGACTGCAACCCCTCTCTGGCCTCCTACTTGATGGGATATTGTTTCCTATAACAATAGGCTGTCCCAGGCTTTAAGCAAATTTGATCTGGTTGGGAAGTCTTGGCTTTTACAGGAACTCCAGAATCCCACACTAGGGGACCTACTTTTTGTAAATTTTTTTCTGGGATGCCATTTTCTAATTTACTCTCATTGGCTAACATAATTTTTAAGATCTTAACTGGGACCTCCTGAAACTTCAAAATGGCCCCTTATCTGGCCAAAAGCTCTCATCTCAGCAATGGGATGGGACATTGTGAAATAATTAGAATAGAATTTTTAAAAATTTGGCTTGCAAACTGATAGGTTACAGGGGGGTGTATAAAAACAAGTTCGAGATTTTCCTTCAACCCCATAATATTAATTGATTCAGAGGAGAGAGGTCCAGCGTAAGAATTGAGGACAGAGTAAGTAGCCCCAGTATCAATAAAAAAATTAATTTTCTTACCTGCCATATCAAGGGTCACCAGGGTTCCTTGGTAGAGAACAAGATATTAGTGTAGGCTGGAGCCAACTGGCACCTTCAGTCCTCAAGTGGTGCCGAGGCCTTAGGTGATGACCCCTTTCCACTATACCTTCCAGTGCCAGGGATCAGCATTTGTACCTTTGCACATGTGACATGGCTCTGGGGTTGGCTTAGTACAATCCCTTGCCCAGTGTCCAGGGCATTTGTACTTAGAGTGTGTTTGATCTTTTTGCCCTTGGCATTTTTGTGGCTTTCTGCGTTACACTGAGGCAGCTGGGCATTGACAATTGTGCTGCTAAGAGCAAGAAGTATTAACTTGGCCTGCTTTTCCCACTCTTTTCCTGCAAATCACAATTGTTAAAGACTGAGAGGACAATATCAATCAGCTGGGCCATAGGTGTTTGTGGGCCCATTTGTAATTTCTGAAGCTTTCTGTGAATATCAGGGGCTGGCTGGCTGGCTGATAAAGTGTTGTCCCATTAATATTAATACTTGGCCCTCCAGAGAGGATGGATCTAGATTAATGTATTTCTGGAGTGCCTCCGTTAGTCAGTTGTAGAAGAAAGCAGGGTTCTCCATCTTTCCCTGTGTTATTTCTCTGATTTTATCATAATTCACTGTTTTTATAGTTTTTTTCCCAGCCAATAAACACTGCATCATGGTATTTTTACTTTTTCCCCTCCCACTGTATTATAGTCCCATTCAGGGTCCTGATCTGGGACTGCCTGAGCTACAGATCCTACATCATTGGGGTTCTGAGCATGTAATTTGTCTGCATGTTTGCAGGCCTCTTCCCAAATTTGTTGCTTTTCTTGTGGAGAGGAACAGGTGGTCAGGATTATATAAAGGTCTGTCCAGGATATATCAAATGCAAGGATTAAGGTTTAAAAGTTACTAATGAAGCATGAGGGATCCTCAGAGAAGTTTCCTAGTCTATCTTTGCACTGCTGCAGGTATGTCATTGAAAAGTGTACATATACCTGAATAGGGTTTCTGTAGCTGCTACTTCCCTCAGAGGCAGGAGGACAGGAGTGGTGGGGAGATGTGAGGCTCTGCTCCGGGTATGCTCCACTGGAGTAGGTTTCTTTTCAGCTGATAATTTGGAATATTGGAGAGTGTGGTGGAAGAGAGGTTAATTCCTCTGAGGTGGAAGCAGAGGCTTCAGGATTTGGGGGCCTACTTGGTTCCTCCTGGGAAACAGATGGGGAACTTAGAAGGGGGTCGTTGTTGACCCCTAGTGGGGCTGCCTCTCTTGGCCTGAAACAAAGGGCTGGACTGCAACATAGAGCCATGAAGTCTTGATCATAGGGAACCTCTGACCATTTGCCTAATCTTCTATAAAACAGGTCTAACTGGAATATGTTGTGGTTGTTGCTTCCATTTTCAGGCCAAACTTCCACATCTTCTAGTTTATACTGAGGCCAAGCTATATTTCAAAAGAAAGTTAACCTCTTTTTCTTGAGATTTTCAGGGTCAAGTTTTTCCCGATTTCTAACAATATATCCCAATGGAGATCCTGAGGGGATAGAGGGTATATTACCCATGTTGTCTGAGGTTTACCTAGGGAAAAGAAAAAGAGAGTGGAATTCCCTGGCTCCCTAGAGGTTTCCCCCTTCATTTGCCTAAGGAGTACTCTAGTGGGTACAGGGCATCCTCCATTATCCCACCATTCTAAACTATCAAAGGTCTCTGGCAATACAAAGGCTTGGGTGTGCTGGAGGGCAGAAAACTACAGTTGCCATAGACAAATTTTACTCTCTTTCCTGGTATCTAATTTGGAGGCTTCAGTTAAATTGGACATGACCTGCTTCACAAAGAGCTCAGGTAAGTTGGACTCCTGCAACAAGTTGTAGGGAGGAAACTGTACTAGTCATTTGAAACATTTCCTGAAAGGACTGGAGACTAAAAGAAAAACTGCTCAATCCAATCAGATTATTCCTGAGTATGAGAAAAGAATCCTCCAATTATGTGGGCCAGGGTCTCTCCTGTCCCAAGGATCTACAAGATTAAAACATAAAAGATGTTTAGAGAGGAGAGGTATGCCCCTCTCTGTAAAGTCACAGAAGGGGATAGTGATGAACTCAAACTAGTTTCCTCTTCTCTTTGTATGTGTAGAGGGGGCAGAGCATTCTAGTTTTTTTAAAAACCTACCTCATCTGCTCTAGTGTAGTACTGATTGAAAGTGTCCACTGGTCTCAACCTACATTCAGCACTAGAGCAAATGTAGCAAGCATTGTGATTGTAAAAAAGACAGACAGGGAAGAGGTGCAAGTAGAGAGGCCAAAATTCATCAAATCAAGCACGTTTTAGGAGGGTCATGGTTGGTTTGCAAATGAGGCTGACAGTACAAGAGGACATAGTGAAGAAAGGAGGTGCACCCAGCAATCCTTTTCAAGAGTTACAATAGTCTTAAATGGAGAGACACATGGAAGGGAATGATGTTATGTTTTACAGGGTGCCTCATTGTATGGATATTGTCTTGTGCCTGACAGGTGACCTAGTGTCTTCTTTCCCTGATCCACAAACAGGTAATCCTCACATGGGTGTCTTTTAAGCAGTGAGCACCATTTTGGTTCTTAACTGCCCAACCCATGCATGCACAAAAGTGGAAAACTTTCTTCAAGGAGCCAGGGTATCCCAAGGCATCAGAAAATAGAACAGAAAGGAGACAGAACAAAAATCTCCTCCAATCACTGGGGCAGTGAGGAGTATCTTACTGTTTTGCCATTTCCAAGGAAGACTTCTTGGCTGGCTCACCAAATTGTTACAGATGGAGATGGGATTCAGACTCTTGGTGGTCACAAAGAATTGAATGGACTGCACAAAGATAAGCAAAGAAGAAAAGCAAGTGAGATTTATTAAGCCCAAGATACAGGAGTGGGCCATTTCTGCCCAGAGAATGACCCCTCTCTATTGAAGGGTTACAGCCTTTATAGGGTTTTTACTTAAGCTTCTGCACATGCAATTTCCCATAATCTTCCTTGATTGTCCACTTGGGAAGGAAACCACAATGCTAATTTATTAATGAGCCAAAGATGCAACTGAAATTCTGGAATGCAAGCATGGTTCCTTGCCTGGTATCACAAAGCAGGTCTCAGAAATCAAGATGCTGACTGATGACAGATGCAGTGTCTCAGGACTTCCTCATTCCTATTCTACGTCCTGCCTCGTTATGGGCATTTGAGCCTGTGAATCAAGCAATATTCCTTTTCCTTCTGCCAACTGGAATACCTTCAAGGTTGAAGAGTTTACCATTACCCACTCCAAAGGGAATCAAAGTACTGCTGTGGGCCAGTTTCTTTTCATTTACTTTCCTCGTTTTTATTATAAGATTCCTTACATCAGTAATTAAGTTTCTCTCTCTGAAATTTCCATACTATATCATCTCTAGCCTAGCCTCTTTATGTCATATCATGTCTTGGGAATGTGAACATAATAAACTAGTACTACTGGGTGGTTGTTTTAAATAATTTGTGACTAATCATTGTGGCACCTTACTCAATCTCAGGCATTGTTGACCAAGAGTTACAATATTTTCTTAACTATGCTTTGTCAGTAGACTGTTTCCTATTTTCTTGCAAGTCAGTTCTCTAATATTCAAAATCCACAGAAGAAGAATTAAGCTACCATATGATCCAGAAAGAATGAAAGCATTTTTCCATGTAAAAACTTGTGTTCATAATATCCAAAAGTGGAAACAATCCAAAAGTCAATCAACAAGTGAATGGATAAATAAATGTGGTATATTCATAGAATAGAATATTATTCAGCCATAAAAAATAATGAAATAATAATACCTGCCACATTGTGAATAAAACTTTAAAACATTATGGAAAGTAAAAGAAGGCAGTCACAAGGGGCCACATATTATGTGATTCCACTTGTAAGAAATGTCCAGAATCTACAGAGACAAAGTGTATATTAATGACTGAATAAGGCTAAGGTAGGAGATGTTTTATAGGTGTAGGGTAATAGCTAAGGGGTCCAAAGTTTCTTTTTGAGGTGATAAAAATATTCTAAAACTGAGTGTGGTGATCGATACACAACTTTGTCCAGTATTAATGAATTTACTAAAAAGCTATTACATTTACAAATTCAAACTGGATAATCCATATGCAAAAGAATTAATCTGGACCCTTACCTTATATGCTATACAAAATTAAATTAAAATGGCTTAATGATATGAATCTTTAAAGCTCTTAGAAGAGAACATAGGGAAAAGGTTCATTGCATTGAATTTGGCAATGATTTCTTAGATCTGTCACCAAAAAAAGTCAATAAAGTAAAAATATATAAATTATTGTACATCAAAATTTAACACCTTTGTACACCATAAGACACAATTAATAGAATGACAAGGCAACCTTCAGATTTTGAGAAAATATCTGCAAACCATATATCTTGATAAGGGATTTATACCTAGACTATATAAAGAACCCATGCAAATGAAAACAAACAAAAAAAAAACCCAAATAACCCAATAAAAAATGGGCAAAGGACTTGAACAGACATTTCTCTAAAAAATATATACAAATGACCAACAAGCATATGAAAAGACATCCAACATCACTATTCAGGGAAGTCCAATTCAAAACCACAATAAGCTATCATTTCATGCACATTAGAAAAGTTGCTATCAAAAAAAGCAGAAAGTAGCAAGTGTTGGTGAAGATGAAAACAAAATTATTGGTGGGACTGTAAAATAGCACAGACACTGTGGAAAACAGTATGTCCATTCTTCAAAATATTAAAAATGGAATTACCATATAATCCAGTGATAGTACTTCTAGATGTATATCCAAAAGAACTGAAAGCAAAATCTTAAGTATTTGCACACCCATGTTCATAGAAGCACTATTCATAATACCCAAAAGTGGAAGCAGCACAAATGTCTATCAATGAATGAACAGATAAACAAATGTGGTATATACATATAAGGAAATATTATTCAACCATTAAAAGAAGAAAAATTGGATACATGCTTCAACAGTGGTGAAGTTTGAGGACATTATACTAAGTGGAACAAGCCAGTCACAAAAAAACAAACACCGTATTATTCCACTTATATACAGTATCTACAGACATCAAGTTCATGAAGACAGAAAGTAGAGTGGTAGTTGCCAGGGTTTGAAAGGAGGAGTGGGGAGCTGTTTAATAGGTATAATTTCAGTTTTGCAAGATGAAAAAGTTCTGAAAATTGGTTGTACCATGCTATGAATATAGTTATAACTACTGAAAATTACACTTACAATGTATAACATGGTAAATTTTTATATTATATTTATTTTACCACAATTAAAAATAAAATAGAACTTCCGGCCAAGGTGAAGGCATAGGTAGACACACTGTGCCTCCTTGCACAACCAAAATAAGGACAACAACAATTTAGAAACAAAATAACAACTAGAACTGACAGGAAATTGAACTGTATGAAAGTCCGACAACCAAGGAGTTAAATAGACATATTCATCCAGACTGGTAGGAAAGGTGGAGTCAGTCAGCTGGACAGAGAGGGGTTGAGGCACAAAAAGCAGTGGCACCAGGAGTGTAAGGCATCCTGGGTGCACAAGACTGCAGTGGGCAGACCCTGGGCATGCAGGCAGCAGCTGGCAATAGGCAGACCCAGCAAGGTGGTGATTGTGAAGCGAGGCACTATGCACAAGGCTGCTGGCTGACTGGGCAGTCCCACATTTATGCGTAGATAAACCAGGTAAAATTGGGGAGCAAGACAGACAGCACAACCCAGAGTCCCAGAGCCAGGAAATAGAGCCTGTGATTGAAAACACCTGTGGGGGTTGAGGTGCAGGGGGAGACTCCCAACCTCACAAGAGAGTTCATTGGAGAGACCCATGGGGTCCTAGAATGTGCAGAAGCCCACCCACATGGGAATTGGCAACAGAAAGGCCCAGTTTGTTTGGGGGAAGTGGCAGAAGGGACTGAAATCCAACAGAAAGTGGAGCAAGCGCCATTGTTCCCTCTCAGACCCCACCCCCACATACAGTGTCACAACCCAGCAACTGGGTTGCCCAGCCCTGGGGAACACCTAAGGCTCCACCCTTCAAACTTAACAAGCGTGCCAAGACAAAAAAAAAAAATGGCTCAAATGGAAGAAAAATCAAAGCTCCACAGCAAATACAACTAAGTCACCAAGAGATAGCCAACTTATCAGATGCACAGTTCAAAACACTGGTATCAGGATGCTCGCAATTCATTGACTTTGATCACAAATTAGATGAAAAAATGAAGGCTAGAATAAGTGAAATGAAGAAAAATGCACAGGGAACCAATAGTGATGGGAAGTAAACTGGGACTCAAATCAATGGAGTGGATCAGAAGGAAGAAACAAACAACCAGAAAAAAATGAACAAGAATTCAAAAAAATGAGGAGAGGCTTAGGAACCTCCAGGACATCTTTAAAAGTTTCAACATTTGAATTATAGGGGTCCCAGAAGGAGAAGAGGAAGAGCAACAAGTGGAAAAGTTATTTGAACAAATAATAAAGGAGAACTTCCCCAATCTGGCAAAAGAAATAGACTTCCAGGAAGTCCAGGAAGCTCAGAGAGTCCCAAAGAAGTTGGACCCAAAAAGGAACACACCAAGGCACATCATAATTACATTAGCCAAGGTAAAAAATGAAGGAGAGAATCCTAGAAGCAGCAAGAGATAAGGAGACAGTAACCTACAAAGGAGTTCCCATCAGACTGTCAGCTGATTTCTCAAAAGAGACCTTACAGACAAGAAAGGGTTGGAAAGAAGTATTCCAAGTCATGAAAGGCAAGGGCCTACATCCAAGATTGCCCTATCCAGCAAAGCTTTCATTTAGAATGGAAGGGCAGATAAAGTACTTCTCAGATAAGGTCAAGTTAAAGGAGTTCATCATCACCAAGCCCTTATATTATGAAATGTTCAAGGGACTTATCTAAGAAAAAGAAGATAAAAATCATGTATAGTAAAATGACAGCAAACTCACAATTATTAACAACGACACCTAAAACAAAAACAAAAACAAACTAAGCAAACAACTAGAACAGGAACAGAACCACTGAAATGGAGATCAGATGGAGGATTAGCAACAGGGGAGTGGGAGGAGGAGAGAGGGGGAAAAGGTACAAAGAATAAGTAGCATAGATGGTAGGTAGAAAATAGACTGGGGGAGGGCAAGAATAGTATGGGAAATGTAGAAGCTAAAGAACTTATGACACATGGACATGAACTAAAGTGGGGGAATGTGGGTGGGAGAGGGTGTGCAGGGTGGAGGGGAATGAAGGGGGGTAATGGGACAACTGTAATAGCATAATCAATAAAATATATTAAAAATAAAATAAATAAAATAAAATAAATAACAAACCCATACACATTGGCCAGAGTTGCGGTGAGTGATTGCCCATTCACTGGCTTAAATATTGTTTTAAAAAAGAAGAAAGTTCGGGATCTAAGATGCTAGAAGAGTAAATGGAAGCTACACTGCCTCCTCCCAGGACCAAACTGGAATTATAATTAAATAATAGAAAAATTATCCTGAATAACCAACTGAACACTAACTGTACAGAAGCTGGCTCAAGTGCACACAGAATGTTCTTTGGGATAGACACCAAGCAAGTCTTCATAAATTTAAAAAGATTGAAAACATATCAAGCATGTTCTTTGACCATAAGGCTATGAAATTATATATCAATCACAGGGGAAAAACTAAAAAATATATGAAGACATAGAAGCTAAATAACATGATATTAAACAATGAATGGGTCAACAATGAGTACAAGGAAGAAACCAAAAGCCACCTTGAAACAAATGAAAATGAGAGCACAACAACCCAAAATCTGTGGGACAATGGGAAAGCAATACTAAGAGGGAAAGTCATAGCATTACAGGACTATCTCAAGAAACAAGAAAAATTTCAAATAAATGATCTAACTTTACATTTAAAGGAACATAAAAAAGAACCACAAACAAAGCTCAAAGTGAGTAGAAGGAAGCAAAGGTAAAGATCAGAGAAGAAATATATGAAATGTCGCAGTTTCAATTCCCAGTCAGGGGACATGCCTGGGTTGCAGGCCATGACCCCCAGCAACCGCACATTGATGTTTCTCTCTCTCTCTCTCTCTCTCTCTCTTTCTCCCTCCCTTCCCTCTCTAAAAACAAACAAATAAAATCTTAAAAAAAAAGAAATATATCCAATAGAGACAAAAAATATGAAAGATCAATGAATCTAAGAGCTGATTCTTTGAAAAGATAAACAAAATGAACAAACCTTTAACCAGACTTATCAAGAAAAAAAAGAGAGAAGACCCAAATAAATAAAATGAGAAATGAAAGAGAAGAAATAACATCTGACACCAAAGAAATACAAAGCATTGTAAGAAAACATTACAAACAACTATATACCAAGGAAATGGACAAACTGGATGAAATGACTAAATTCTTAGACACACACAGCCCTCCAAAACTAAATCAGGAAGAATCAGCAAATCTAAATAGATTATACTGAGTCAAATTGAAGCATACACAGAAATCTCCAACAAACAAAAGCCCTGGACCAGATAGCTTCACAGGGGAATTTTACCAAACATACTGGGAACTAATGCCTTTCCTTCTTTCATATTTCATAAAATTCAAGAGGAGGGAAGACTCCCAACCTCATTTTATGAGACCAAAATTATCCTAATTCCAAATAAAGATACTACAAAAAAGAAAATTATATGCCAATATCCCTGATAAACATAGATACTAAAATCCTCAACAAATATCAGCAAACCGAATACAATGCATCAAAAAGATCATACACCATGATCAAGTGGGATTTATTGCAGGAGTGCAAGTTTGGTGCAACTTTCACAAATCAGTAAATGTGATTCACCACATAGAAAAAGTGAAGGATAAAAATCACATGATCATATCAATAGATGCAGAAAAAGCATTTGATAAAATCCAGCACTCATTTATGATAAATATTCTGAGCAAAGTGGGAGTAGAAGGAACATACCTAAACCTAATAAGGCCATATATGACGAACCCACTGCCAGCATCATGTGCAATGGTCAAAAACTACAGGTATTCTCCTTAAGACTGGGAAGAAGACAGGGATGTCCGTTTTCACCTCCCTTATTCAACATAGTACTGGAAGTTTTAACCACAGTACTCAGACAAGAAGAAGAAATAAAGGCATCCAAATTGGGAAGGAAGACATAAAACTGTCATTATTTGCAGATTACATGACACTATACATAAAGAACCCCAAGGATTCCACCAAGAAACTGCTAGAACTGAAAAATGAATTCAGTAAAGTAGCAGAATACAAATTTAATATACATGGATGGACCTGGAGAATATTATGCTAAGCGAAATAAGCCAGTCAAAGAAAGACAAGTACCCTATGATTCCATTCATACATGGAATCTAATGAACAAACTGAACTAACAAGTAAAATAGAGACAGACTCATAAAGAGCAGGCTGACAGCTCTGGGAAGGGGGTGGTTAGGGATTGAGCAAAAAAATACAAAGGACTCAAGAACATAGACAACAATATAGCGATTGCAGGGGAAGGGGCATGGGATTAGGTGGATGAGGGTATAAGGGGGATAAATGGTAATGGGAAAAATGCAATAAAAAGGAAGTTATTGCCATATGTAGAGAATAGGCCCTTCCACTAGTTCAAGGTAGCTTTGTGTTTATTTTTAAAATTAGGTTGATATGTATGTAGTATGTGCTATATGCTTATTTTTATGTTTTATTAGGGAGGTCTCTTTATAATTAAAGATATTTGCAACAACAGTGTTCCAACCTTTGTCCTTTCCCCAAGTGGCCTTCAGAACCTCTTTGCTCCACTGACTCTCATCCCCTTAAGGACCCTGAAATTACAGTTTTCCTTCACAGGGGCAGGTATAAGATAATACTTAGTTTACATTTACAGTGATTTCTTTTCACTCAAAAGTGACCCTTCCATCATTAAAATTAGACTATGGGGCTGAAGATTAGACAGATCATGGAGGACAAAAGGCAGATTTTTGGCTCTTAATTTCTAAAATAAACTCTTGAAGTCTATGCCAGAGAGAACAGGTTGGAAAGCCAAGGAATTCAAGAACAAGTGTCTGTTCTTTTGGCGGTGGGACAGGGGATCTATTCAGATCTAAAAAGGTAAGGATTAGATGCACCAAGTTTATGCCAATAGCAAAAAAGCTGGGGAGATTCCTTGATGAAGAGCCAGTGTTTCTACTTCCAAGGAAGTAAAGTTAGTCCACAACGAAGAATGTAGAAGATTTAGTTTACTGCAAACTTGTGCTGTACCCCCAGCTCAGCAGAGCCATGAGAAGGGACCCAAGTTATGTCCTAGTGCAGGCTGGGGAGGCAGCAGGCTTTCCGGGTACTTCTCTGACCTCAGCTCCTGATGCACAGCCCTCTCCATACCCTGCCTGCCCTGGCATCTTGCTAGTCCTTGAATGTATGAGTATGCTCTCATGCAAGCCATCTACTTCAACAAAATGCAGCAGCAGCTGAATGACAGAAATGGAATCAAGTTTTGTCAGCAAAGAGAGCACATGCTAATCTAAGTCTCCCTTTCTGCACCCAGAGGGACAAGGAGCCTTTCCAAGGTTCATCATGCCTCCAGGAGAGCAGAAACTGCAGAAGTGGCAGAAAGAGAAATGATGGATGAGAAAGGGCTTGTGGGCCATGAGGAGAGGACAGATGTTACTGGCTGGAGTCTACACCATACCCCTAGTTTCTATAGCATAACAGATGCTGCCAACCAAAGACTTAACAGTTACACCTCAGCAAAGGCTGAAGAGGACAGAGAACCACCTAGGATCTGATGGCCTTTCCCATGGATGCCTGAAGTTCCTCCCCTTAGCTCTCTCCTTCATGTAGCCAACCCTCCAGGGAGACAAGGAGAGATGGTTCTCTGAACACATTGGAAAATCTCTGAAGTGACTGAATCTAATTGGAAATGACTAGGTCACATATTTGCTATCAGCAGAAATGGGGCTTGAGGTAAGATTAATTTTAGTAATGGGGGAAAAGTTGTGTGCCTGAGATTGGTCAACTGCAGTTATTCTTAGCTGATACACAAGAACCTAATAGCAATGCTAAATCTCATACATTCAGTAATAATGTGATGATTCATAATTGTATACTATGTTGGACACTTTGGAGGATTCAGTGGCAAATATGCTGACAAAGGTACTCCAGGCAAGTTGTGGTCCCAAAAGAGGGTGAGAGCTGCTGGGAATTTATACAAGCTTTCCAAAGGCTGTCTTAGTGACAGAAAAAGCAGTATGTTCAGAGATCCCATGGTTTATTTTTACCTGAAGCCTAAATTTGTATGGAGTTGTCATTAGTGCTGACTAATGATTTTCAAATGATTATTTTGGGCCATGATTTATCAGAAGGAGTTGCGACAATTGCTAAATTTTTAAAAGTTAGATTTTCAAGTATGGATTTTAGGGCCAATTTGGTAGATTTCATATGATCAAGAGCTATGGTCCTCAGACTTATCTGAGTAAAATAAATAAATAAGTAATTCTGAGCAGACAACCCAATAATTGTGAGCTTACAACCCAATGCCTGTCCGCAACTGCTAACTTGGCAATCTTACTACACATCCTTGGTTCTTTCCCTTTTGCTATCCTGGGTGATTCTTTTACCCTTTCTTCATTCTTTTCAAACCTGTACTTCTCCCCAAGTTTGCTTAGCTGATGACCTTGTTTTCTGATTCACTGGAAAAACACAGTAATCAAGAAAGAGCTTCCATTTCCTCCATCTTCACATATCAAGCCATTTGCTCTGTGTCCTACATTCTTCCCTTTCTTTACTTTCTATGGATGAACTTTTTGATCCCTGTCACCTACTCAATGACCTGTCTCCAGGTGAGTGCCTTGTAAGGCACTTCCTTAAAAATGTATGCAGCACCTGACCCCTTCCCACAACCTCTATCCCTCCAGCCTCAACTTCATTTAAACCAAGACAGCTGCTCCTGTGGTTAGTGAACTAGCGGTACTTTCAGCCTCACCACCCTCAACACAGTAGACCCAGTTCTTTCCAAAGGCAAATCAGATGAGGTCACTCATCACTAAACATCCTCCAATGAATTACCGTCTGCTCAGAGCAAAATCCAAAGTCCTAGTAGTGGTCTGACAGCCCAACATGATCTGGAAGCCAGGTACTTCTCTGACCTCAGCTCCTGCTGCACAGCCCTTTCTATGCCCTGCCCACCCTGGCCTCCTGCTACTCCTTGAATGTATGAGTAGGCCCTCATGCAAGCCATTTACGTTTGCTGCTTCCTCCCAGAGGAATGCTCTTCTCCCAAATATTTGCATCATTTGAGCCCCTTTTTTTACATCTCTGCTCAAATCCATTCTATTATCAGGAAGGACTTCCTCAGCTGTTCTTCCTAAAAGAATGGGCCCCTCATCCTGATGTGTTGTTGTTATCCATGATGTTATCACCATCTAACAAACTTTGTGCCCGCTCTCTTTCCTCCCATTTCCACCCAACTAGAGTGGAAACTTTGATGCTTTGTTTGCTTTTTTGCCCACCACCTGCTACATAGTAGGCCCTGAATAAATGTCTTAAATTAATATATGCATACTTATTTACAAATTATTTTTGTGCATGCTTATCAATCCATATATACCCATATACACAATATTAATAAGTATTTATTTATTTATTAACACTGCACAGCATTTTCCCTCATGCTAAAGTCTCTGGTCTGAAGGTAGCTTATTACTACCCATCTGTAGGCATGTCCTTTCCATATTCATGGGGTTTCAACTTCTTGGTTGTCTGCTCATTTCCAAGTACTTTCTGAAGTAGTCTCTGAATGCCTTTTCCCCTAAGGATATTTGGCCATGTATTATTCTCCAAATGATTACTTTAATTCTCAAACAATTGTCCTCTAAACATTAATAATAGTAGTAATAGTATTAAAGTTTCATAAAGCCTTCTTTTTCCTAGTGGCACAGTATGTTTTGTGTGGTGAAGTACACATTAAAAAGTTTACCATTGTAACCATTTTAAAGTGAACAATTCAATGGCATTGAGTACATTCACATTGTTATGTAACTTTAAAGGAACTATTATTTTGGGATAAGATTAAGTTATAATATTCCCCTTTGTCCTCACCTCTACTACCTTATTCTACTCAGCTTCCTTAAGCAGGACCACTGTACCCACCCCAAGCACCAGCCCTGAGAGTATCTTTTCATGGTGACCCACTGTTCCACAGCATTTTGCCTGCATGGTTAGGAGAAAATCAGGATGAGAACTACTGGTTCAGAACTTACTCTGTTATTTTTACTATACCATTTCAGAAATGGTGGTCTAATCAAGGGCTTCTGTCAAGGAAAAACAGCTGTTTTCTAGAATTTTATTTTTAAACTGCAAAAACATCTTGATCGAACTCCCTGCCTGTCCGTCATTTGGTGATGATGAATATATTCAAATCTAAATTAAAAATTAGGGGGAAATCACATTTATGTATGAACATTTATATTGGCATATAATTGATATGCAGATAAAATGTTTCTATATATAAAAATGCATATACATGTATATCAACCTATCAATTTTGTGTATATGCTTCCCTTTAAACACCAACAATGCTATAAAAATTAACATTTACTGTTGTTGAGCCACATAAAGTATTTTTTTAAGATTTTATTCTTTTTACTTTTAGAGAGAGGGGAAGGGAAGGAGAAAGGGTGAGAAACATCAATGTGTAGTTGCCTCTTGCATGCCCCTTACTGGGGACCTGTCCCACAACCCAGGCATGTGTCCTGACTGGGAATCAAACTTGTGGCCCTTTGCTTTGCAGGTCCATGATCAATCCACTGAGCTGTACCAGCCAGGGCTAAAATATTTTAAATGTAATCTAGGTGTTGCAAAATGCAAAGCTTTCTTTTAAGGATGTTCCCCCTAGTCTACAGCAAAACTCCCCAGTAGTCAGTCAAAGACCCTTTTCTCCCCATGGTTTCTTTATGTGAAAATAATCACAGCCCTGGCTATTCCTCCCCTGCTTCTTCCTGATCAGGGACTGTTTTATCACCCACCTTTTGAGTACAGGCAGAGAGCATAGGAGCAATGAGAATGGTGACTATAGCAGCAGATGCATCGTGTCCTACTTGGAGAGAAAGTAGGTAAGTGGTTCTGGGGCAGCATGGGTGGACAAGGTCTGATTTTTTCAGAAAAAAAGGTGATGCTTATGCTCCTCCATGAAGAGGATGTTATATGAGGTGAAACTTGGTGCCACTTGAGATCCCAGTAAATAGACATGCAGAGAGAGGGCAATTGAGGCTAATTTCTCTTTCCTGCTTTTAGTTCTGAAGGACACAGTCAAACTGACTTTCCAGCCTGGTCTGTTTTCCAACTCAGTCTAATTTCCTTTTCTTCCTAATTTAAATGTAGAGTATTATGCTAAGTGAAATAAGCCAGTCAGAAAAAGACAAGAACCATATGATTTCACTTATATGTGGAACTTAATGAACAAAATAAACTAAAAAACAAAATGGAAACAGAGTCATAGATATAGAGAACAGACTGACAGCTGTCAGAGGGGAGGGCGGGTAGAGGCTGGGTGAAAAGGGTGAAGGGATTAAGCAAAAAAGAAATCTCATAGACACAGATAACAGTCTTGTGATTACCAGAAGGAAAGGGAGTAGGTAAGGTAGAAGAGGGTACAGGGGGCATAAATGATGATTGAAGGAGACTTGGCTTGGGCTGGTGAGCACACAATACAATATACAGATGAGGTATTATAGAATTGTACACCTGAAACCTATACCATTTTATTAACTAATGCCACCCCAATAAATTCAACTAAAAATAATAAGGGAGTAAAAAGAAAAAAAAAGAAAAGAAAAGAAAAACAAACAAACCACAGCCCTGAAGAACAATCATGACCAGAACACAGCATTGAGCATGCCTATGCTAATAATAAAAAAGGGAAGACTGAGACATTTAACCTGAACTACAGTCTTTCCTGGAATTGAGTAACAGGTGGTTCTCATGTTTGCTTTTATTCATCTTCTGTCTGCTCCTCAAATCCACACCTCTGCTTCTTAAGTACTAGAGAAGGGTGGAATAAGCGGAGCCATTTCAAAACGGAGACAGGACAGCCAGTCCAGGGAAACTGAGTAGCATGGCTTGTTCCTCAAATCCTTGGAATGTTTGACCTGGGCAAAATAACCTTTGGACAGGACCAAACCAACACTGTCTTCTGAACAACTGTTTGTAAAGCTAAGAGGGAAGCAGACATCCTGACCACAAGAACTGATATTTATGGACATTCTTTAGAATCAGTAAACAGCATGTATAGCAAAAGAATAACTTAGCTTATTGGCAACAATAAAAATTCCTTTCTTCTGCTCATGTAATTATTTCCTTTCCCTTTCTCATAAAAACCCCTTGTCTTCATCCCATAATCAGACACAATTTGGATTTCTTCCTGAATCTGTGTTCTGGATTGCAAATTTTTAATTTCAAATAAATGCTTGCTGCCTCCCTTTTTGGCTCTTTATTTTTAGGTTAACAATACTTTACCAGCCTGTGTCTGCAAGACTCAGAAAGTGATAAAGCTTACAAGTAGGGAAAGGAGTGGAAATTGCTCTAATTCTGTTTTTGTTTTTTAAAAAAAGGCTTTTATCACTAACAGGCCCATGAACGACATTGCCACCAGTCTGGCAGCAATGCCAGAGAATGTGGCTGCCCTCTCAACGATTCCACATTCAGCTGGCAGCTGGCCCCTCCAACTTTGCCTCTTCTCTGGGACTTCTCACCATATGACCAGGAGACGGAACAAGAGAATAAAATCAAGGTAGAGGATCTGAGACAAAAAATCCCAGATCCCAAACTCTCTCTCTCTCTGAGTGGTGTGTATTGGGGCTGGCTCACAGCCACTAGCAAGAGCTCCTGCATGCACCAGTTCAGAGATGCGTCTGGTGAGCTAAATGGTAGCTGTCATCTGGTGAGGTAGGAGTATTTACAGGAATACCTTGGTTTATTGACCTTCACAGCTGTTATGTTTTTCTACAAATTGAAGGCAAGCCCCTCCAGCAGCAAAAAGATTATAGCCAGCTTTATTGCAATACTCACTTTACTGTGGTGGTCTGGAACCAAACCCACAATATATCTGAAGTATGCCTGTATACAGAAATTGGTAAACATTACAGATCCAGCCCTTGTTTTTTTTGGAGAGCCCATTGTTAAACATCACCAGCACTTCACTGCTCTCAAGCCTAATGTTTAGCTGAGCATTTCAAATGTTTAGATGCCCTAATTCTGAAAGCAGAGTCCCAAATTCATGTCTGATGCCTGCCACAATATAATGACTCTAGTTTTTTGTTCTAATATTGAAAAAGTAGTAAGAGGATTCCACTCTTAAAAAGGTTATATTTTTTAATTGAAATAGTTCTTATTGGTCTCAATATGATACCACTGGAAAAATACTAGACAATACAGAGCAGTATAAAAGATGTAAAAATCTTTTCTCTAAGTGCACTGTTTTAGAGTTAAACACAGAGGATTATCTTTTACATAGATCTTTCCAGGCATGTTATGTGTTTTGTAACCATTTTTTCCTAGTCCAATTATTTTTAATATTACTTAAAAAACAATACTTGGTCATTGACACATTTTAAACAATATCAGTGAAAAGTGGAAGACCCACCCTCAATTCCTCTCACCTTTTCCTTCAAACTCCTTCTTCCTAGTTTCACTATTGTCTACAATTTGGAGAATATTCTTTTAGATGCTTCCCAGACATGTGATCAGACTTTGTTTTTTAATAAAGACAGCATCATATATAAATCCTGTTTCACAGCCTGGTTTTCACTCAATAAAATAGTACTGATATCTTTCCATATCAATACATATAGAGAGTTTGTTAATTACTGTAGAGTTTCATAATATGTAGAGCATACTATATATTATCCAAGCAGATTTTGGTTGTCTTCCTTCTTTCCTTCTTTCCTTCCTCCCTCCCTTCCTTCCTTCCTTCCTTCCTTTATCTATTTATTCATTTTTGCTATTATAAACAGTGCTGCAAGGACCATCCCTGTGCCCATACTTCAGAAAATTTGCCCATTGCTGTTTATGAGTGAACAGCCAGGTGGATAGTCTTAAATCAGTGGTCTGGGTTTCCTGGAGTCAGTCCTGTTTCCCCTACAGGAGACTTCCTCTATAGGATCTATATAGTGGGAAGGTAGTTAGTTCATTAGGCTGATTGCTCCAAGGTTCATGGTCAGGGAACAGCCAAGGTAGGCAGAACATTGGCCAAAACTCTCTTGCATCCAATTGTTTGTTTTTTCTTTCCCTTAGTCTCAGTCATGGACACTGGGTCATAGACATTCAGTCATCTCACCATGCGCAACACTGAACTCAAGCTCGGTTCTGTTTCTTTACCAGGTCCAACATCCCTCCTAAAAGCCTTCTCCTCTCCAGACAAATCCCTGATTTTTTAAAGGAGCTTAAGAGGGGTATGGCCACAGTGCTAGCCAGTCCTATGCACTGTTTGAGGAAGGTCTGGAATCTGGTTTATCCTGTGTGCCTAGTGGCTCTTAATACCAGTTAATTGTCCTGTTCACTGCTTAACAAGCCATCCCTGCTTTTCATATTCAATGATTCCAACTTCAAAGCTTCCCTGGTGTCCCTTGGAAAGAACATACCTTTATGTTTTGGTTGTGATGTCCTTATTGCTACTGTTCTGATTTCTCTGTCAATTTATATATTGATCCTACTTTTCATCTTGAAAGAGTTCCTTAAATTTTCTATTATGCCAATGGCACCTTATTTTGTTTTGCAATGCTATTATGGTTTCCTTCCTTAAAAAAAGAATGAGGTTTTCTATACTTTGAATAGCGCTTGGAGAGAGAAAAGTGTTGTTGATAAATATGCTCAATCTGCCATCTCGAATATGATGTACTCTTAAAAGTACATATATATGAATGGTCTTATTGTAAAAGTTTTAGACTTCCAGCCAAGATGGAGGTGTATGTAGACACACTGTACCTCCTCACACAGCCAAGATAGGGACAACAATAATTTAGAAATAGAATAACAACCAGAACTGACAGAAAATTGAACTGTATGGAAGTCGGACAACCAAGAAGTTAAAATAGACACGTTCATCCAGACCAGTAGGAGGGGCGGAGTGGGGCAGCCGGTTGGAGAGGGGTCACGGAACAAAGAGCATTGGGACCAGTGTAAGGCATCCCTGGTGCGCAAGACCATAGCAGGCGGACCCTGGGTGCACAAGCCACGGCTGGCAGACCCCGACCAAGGGGTGGCAACCAATAGACCCAGGGAGGTGGCGACTGTGAAGCAGGGCACTGTGCACATGGCACCTGGCTGACTGGGCAGTCCCAGGGTCCCAGTGCCAGGAAACAGAGCCTTGGGGCACTGCTTGAAAACACCTGTGGGTGTTAAAGTGCAGGGAGAGACTCCCAGCCTTACAGGAAGGGTTGTTGGAAAGACCCGCGGGGTACACAAGCCCACCCACATGGGAATTAGCACCAGAAAGACCCCATTTGCTCGGGGGAAGCGGCAGAAGGGACTGAAATCTGATGGAGAGCAGAGCAAGCGTCATTGTTCCCTCTGGGACCCCACCCCCACATACAGTGTCACAACCCAGCATTGTGGGTTGCCCTACCCTGGGGAATACATAAGGCTCTGCCCCTCGTATGTAACAGGCATGACAAGACAAAAAAAAAAAAAGATGGCTCAAACAGAAGAACAAATGAAAGCCCTAAAACCAATACTTTTAACTGACCGAGAGATAGCTAACCTATCAGATGCACAGTTCAAAACACTGGTGATCAGGATGCTCACAATTGGTTGACTTTGGTCACAAATTAGATGAAAAAATGAAGGCTAGAATAAGTGAAATGAAGGAAAATGCACAGGGAACCAATAGTGATGGGAAGAAAACTGGGACTCAAATCAATGGAGTGGATCAGAAGGAAGAAGCAAACAACCAAAAAGAAAAGAATGAAGAAACAAGAATTCAAAAAATGAGGAGAGGCTTAGGAACCTCCAGGACATCTTTAAATGTTCCAACATCCAAATCATAGGGGTACCAGAAGGAGAAGAGGAAGAGCAACAAGTGGAAAAGTTATTTGAACAAATAATAAAGGAGAACTTCCCCAATCTGGCAAAGGAAATAGACTTCCAGGAAGTCCAGGAAGCTCAGAGAGTCCCAAAGAAGTTGGACCCAAGGAGGAACACACCAAGGAACATCATAATTACATTTTTAGCCAGGGTAAAAATGAAGGAGAGAATCCTAGAAGCAGCAAGAGATAAGGAGACAGTAACCTACAAAGGAGTTCCCATTAGACTGTCAGCTGATTTCTCAAAAGAGACCTTGCAGGCAAGAAGGGGTTGGAAAGAAGTATTCCAAGTCATGAAAGGCAAGGACCTACATCCAAGATTGCTCTATCCAGCAAAACTTTCATTTAGAATGGGAGAGCAGATAAAGTGCTTCCCAGATAAGGTCAAGTTAAAGGAGTTCATCATCACCAAGCCCTTGTTATATGAAATGTTAAAGGGACTTATGCAAGAAAAAGAAGATAAAAAACATGTATAGTAAAATGACAGCAAACTCACAGTTACAAACAACCACACCTAAAAACAAAAACAAAAACAAACTAAGCAAACAACTAGAACAGGAACAGAACCACTGAAATGGAGATCACATGGAGGATTAGCAACAGGGGAGTGGGAGGAGGAGAGAGGGGGAAAAGGTACAAAGAATAAGTAGCATAGATGGTAGGTAGAAAATAGACTGGGGGAGGGCAAGAATAGTATGGGAAATGTAGAAGCTAAAGAACTTATGACACATGGACATGAACTAAAGTGGGGGAATGTGGGTGGGAGAGGGTGTGCAGGGTGGAGGGGAATGAAGGGGGTAATAGGACAACTGTAATAGCTTAATCAATAAAATATATTTTTTATAAGTTTTAAAATATATAACTGCACAGGCAAATATAAGTGTATTCCTTTGCCCACCCATCCTCACTCTCACACCCTTCTTAGATCACTGGGTTTTTTTTTTTAAAGATTTTATTTATTTTTATTTTAGAGAGGGAAGGGAGGGAGAGAGAGAGAGAGAGAGAAACATCAATGTGTGGTTGCTGGGGGCCATGGCCTGCAACCCAGGCATGTGCCCTGACTGGGAATCGAACCTGCGACACTTTGGTTTGCAGCCTGCGCTCAATCCACTGAGCTATGCCAGCCAGGGCAGATCACTGGTTTTAAAGTTCAATGAGCACCCTTCTTTTTTTCTGCACGTACACATAACACATTTGTATGTAATAAGAGGGATCATATCATAACACTGCCTTGTGACATACCTTTTTCTATCTTACTATACTTCTTTCAGGTATTTCCATTCAATAAATATGTTTATCTCATTCTTTTAAATGGCTCCACAGTATTCCATAACATAAATTTCCTTTATTAATTGGTTATTTATTAAGCCATGTCTATGAACTGGTTATTTCCAATTATTTTGTCATTGAAATAAAACAATGTTATAGTGCACATCCTTGTACATGTTATCTTTGTGCATATATGTTTCCATAGGATAAATTCCTAGACACATGCCTCAGTTATTCATGTTTAAAATTTCAATACATCTTACTAAACTGACTTCCAGAAAGGTCTCACTAACATATATCCCCCAATATATATTTGTTTTCCTATCTCCTGACAACTCTTGATCATATCCATATTTTTATTTTTTGCCATTGTAATAGGTAAAGAAATCTCCTTTTAAAGTCATATTGCCCTGATTGCTAATTAAGTTTGTCTTATGTTCATTTACTACTTATATATTTTCTTTCACAAAGTATTTTGTTTATATTTTTCCTGGCTTTACTAATGACATTGTCCCTATACCTTACTGATTATGAGAGCTCTTTATATAATTTGGGCAATACATGTATTCTATTAAATGTATCATAACTATTTTTTCACACATTTCAACTTCTCTTGACATTATTTTGTTATGTCTCATATATATTTGAGCATTCCTAGACCCCAAATTCAACATTTGACAATGTCTTTATTTGTTCACCATGATTGAAATGCTTAATTATGCCCAGTTTGATGCTAAACATGGATCTTGAGCTCTCTTAGGTTATTCTGATAACTTACAGCATGTTTTCCTAATAGATGCACACAATAAATGAGATAAAGTGCAAATGCTCACAGACACAATCTAAAGCTATGGCAGCTTGGTGCTGAGATTCTGAGTGTAGTTGCCAGGATGGAGTTTGGCAGGGCCACTCTCATTGTTCTGGGTGCCTGCTGCCTCTGTGACACAAATGCTGAATGCTATTCTTGCTTTTTGCCCTTTTTCCTAAAAGCAAAAATTCTCTTTGGATTTCTTTCAATTAGCAAAAACAAGTACTAGTATAAGTCTTTCATTAAAGCAAAGTGATGATGTGAACTTTTGAAAAGTGGGGGATACCTGTATTTGTTTTATTTTTAATAGTTATGAGTTTTATTTGTACTTTTTTCTATTTCTTTTGTTTTTACATTTTTTATTGACTTTATTGGGGTAACATTGGTTAATATGATTATATAGGTTTCAGGTGTACAATTCTATAATACATCATCTGTATATTGTATTGGGTTCACCACCCCAAGTCAAGTCTCCTTCCATCACTACCTATGCCCCATTTACCCTCTTTTACCTCCTCCCACCCCCTTTCCCTCTGGTATTCACCATACTGTACCATACTGTTGAATGTGTCCATTGGGTTTTTCTTTTCTCTCTCTTTTTTTTTTTTTTTTTGCTTAATACCTTCACCTTTTTTATCCAGCCCTGTGACTCCCCCTCCCTTCTGACAGCTGCCGGTCTGTTCTCTGTATCTATGAGTCTGTTTCTATTTTGTTTATTAGTTTATTTTGTTCACTAAATTCTACATATAAGTGAAATCATATGGGGCTTAATACAAATGTGATATCTTTCCTCCATCACATTTTTAATTGTATTTTGTCAATATACAGTTATTGAGAGTTATTGAGTTTGTACCTCAATCTTGAATCTTTCTTACTTTGAGCTCTCATATTAGTTCAAATAGTTGTACTACTGAGTTTCTTGATTTTTCTAGGTAAGAAAATATTACTTGCAAGTAGTGATTCTTTGATTCTCCCTTTCCAATATGTCTCCTCTTCTGTTTGTATTTGTGACACTAAGAACTCCAGCATAATGTTAATTGGAGCAGAGATAGTAAGCTTGTTGTAACTCTAATGGAAATGATCAAGTTCTTCACAGTTAAGATTAATTCATTGCACTTTTCTAGACAACATTTACTCACTTAAAATAATTATTTATGTCCCTGGGTTACAAATGGTTACTTTCCTTGTTGTTATAATTATTATTATAAATTTATGTTTAATTTTTTCAATTGCTCCTTTTGGCATCTATTTGAACAATCATACTCTTTTTTCCTTTAATCTATTGTCATATTCACAGATAAATTGATAATGAATCTTCCATGTATGTGATAAACCCTAGTTAGTCATAATGTATTGTTCTTTTAATATTCTGCTGGATTCTATTTTCTAAAAATTTATTTAGGATTTTTATTTCATCATTGAGAATAAATTATAGTCTTTTTGTGCTACTCATTGTATGGTTTCACTATTGAGGTTATAATGCTGCAGAATGAGTTAGAAAGCTTCTCCACATTTTGTGTGATATCAAAGTTTCCCAAGTATAAGAATTTTCTCTTCCTACAATTAAATTACTTGTTTAATTTTTTTATAAATTCAGAATTCATTTGGCTCATTTTTCTTTTTTTAAACTTTTTTTAAAGATTTTTTAAAAGATTTTATTTATTTATTTTTAGAGAGGGAAGGGAGGGAGAGAGAGAGAGAGAGAGAGAGAAACATCAATGTGTCTTTGCTGGGGGCCGTGGCCTGCAATCCAGGCATGTGCTCTGACTGGGAATAGAACTTGCAATGCTTTGGTTCGCAGCCCGTGCTCAGTCCACTGAGCTACGCCAGCCAGGGCTTGACTTGTTTAATTTTTTAATAATTTTTATCTAGTCCACTTTTTAGTTCTTCAGTCCATTTTTATTATCTATTTTTTAAGAAAAGCATGCCATTTTGTCTAAATTTTAAAATTTGTTGCCATATAGTATATTAGATAATTTCTTATAATTTAAAAAGTTCTTTGTCTCTACAGTTACTTATCTTTTGTCATCTCTAGTATTTATTATTTCTCTCTTCCCTATATTCATCAGATTTGTCACAGGTTCATTTACTGATCTTTTTAAAAACTATATTTGTGTTTTCTTGATCAAGATTACAATCTTGTGAGAGTTCCACTTATTCATTATTTTAAGTTTTTCTCTTTATTACTTTCTTCCTTTTATGTTCTTTGAATTTATTTTTCTTTTTTCCCTCCTTGTTTCTGAGCCTGTATACTTAGTCATTTAATTTCCGTCTCTCTTGTTTTCTAATAATTCACTTAAACTATAAATTTTTCTCTAGATTCTATTTTTGGTATATTGAATATTACACCACAGAGAATATTTTACAAACTTATTTTTATTCACTTCCAAATAGTTTATATTTTCTATTATTATCTTCTTTGTTCTAAGTATGATTTTTTTTAAATTTCCAGGTCTGTGGGATTTTTTGTTTGTTTGTCTTTGTTTTGTTGTTGTCATTTGGCTATCCTTTTGTTGTTACTTTTTAATTGTATTGCAGTATCATTAGTGATTATGGTCAATGTGGTTTCCATTTCTGAAGACCTAATGAGATTTCTCTTTTTTCTCTAATTTCTTTTATCGTCACCCATGGACATGCTTATTGACTTTAGAGAGAAGGGATAAGGGGGAGAGAGAGAGGAAGAGAAACATCAATCAGTTTCCTTTTGTACCTGCTCCAACCAGGGACAGAACCCACAATCTAGACATGTGCCCTGACCTGAATAAAACCCACGACCTTTCGGTTTATGGGAAGATACTCTAACCAACTGAGCCACACTGGTCAGGTTCTAATGAAATTTCTCAAGAATGTAAAGGATGGGAAGGGAAAATGGCAGCATGGTAGAAGGGAGCAGATTCCACTACTTCCTACACACTAGAGAAAAACCTAGCCGACCTATGGAGGAACAAAGCAAACAACCAACAGTACCCCAGCATATATGAAGATAGAAGACCAAAAATTGTAGCAGACATTGAAAAACCAGATGATAAGGAAAATGCTTCAGGATAGTAAGGGCCCAGGGATCAGCAAGGGGACCAGGGAGGTTGCAGCCCCAGGACTGGTGCTCCAGGGTCTGCCTCAGGGTACTCCGGAGAGAGCTAGGTCAACCTCTCCCTCCCCAGTTAAACAAAGATTGAGCAACACCAAGGGAGGCCTGGATGCTTGAAGGCACAGAGAAGGGAGTGATGACTGAGAGGCAATCACACAGGGGCTGTGAGCACCCATGCACACCCCTGGGAAGCGTATACGACTCAGCCTATGCAACCAAGTGCAGCCTAACCACGTGCCTGCGCCTGCACAGGCACCCATGCCTGGGACCCAGAGAGAGTGTGGTTTTGTGGAAGACCTGGAGGCCACAGCCATGAACCCGGAAAAGGCGTGGGCGCTCCTCAGGATCCCTAGAGCACACAGCCGTGAGGTCGGGAGAACATGCTTAGGAGGGCCCAGATCCCACACCCAGGGCCCTGTGGAGAGGCACCAGACTGGCTCTGCGGAGAATGCATGGCTAGGCCTGGGGAGAATACTCGAGAGGCTGTCTGAGTGCTGAAGGGGAAGGGAGAAAAGCGATACCAATCGCCCCTCAACCTGCTGAAGCCAGCAAGACCAGAAAAACCGGTATGACCAGTTTGAAACCAACAAAAGGTTTTTTTCTTTGTTTGATTTTGTCTTTTTCTTTTCAGCAACTTTTTATTTTTTGAGTCTTATTATTTTTATATCTCTCATGCTTCTCTTTCTAGTATTATTCCTTCTCCTTTCCAAATTTATCTCTTCTTCCTTCCATCTTCTGTTTTTTTCTTTCTTTTTTCTTTTTTATTTTGAATCTTGCAAGTTATTGCATATTTGTATTATCATTTTTTCATTATTCTTACATTTTTTTATTTTAATAGTATTTTGGTATTCCTCTTCTTTCTGTTTTAGTCTTCTTTGCTTGGCTGGTTATGTGACAGGACATAACTGAGCGGTAGCCATTCTTAGATAGCAGTTATCTCAAGGTTGCACGCTGACCCCCGCATTCTGCTTCTGTAAGCCCGCTTCCCACCAGGGACTGCAATCCACCCTTCTCCTGCTTCCGCCTTTGCAGCAAGAATATAAGGAAGCCCCTGCCTGAGCTCGGAGCCCAGAATTTGGAGACTGCCTCCTCGGGGTCCACATGTGTGAATAAAACTCCACTTCGTGAACCCCGAAGCTGTCTGAGTCGCTTTCCTGTAACATTTTGGTTCCCTGGCCAGGAAACGACTCACGTGAGCAGGCTGTTGCCTTTGGTGAAGATGGCTGTGGGGCAGCTGGTGGGGCCCAGCGGTGATAAGGAGGCGCGGGCCCCTGTGATTTCGGGTCCTGAACATCCCGGGCTCTGCGCGTTCGGCCCCGGACCACTCTTTGACCCAGGCTGATGGGGTGCGAACTGGTGAAATCTGGGAAGGTGCCTTTCTGGTAAGTGCCCTGGGGACCTGTGCCTGAGACCAGGCCCACCCTTGCAGTGGAAGGAGGGACTGATCACCTCTCAGGCCGGAAGGCCCAGGTAGGGCTCCCACAGTTTAGGCAGGTGGGAACGTGATAATCTCTGCATGTTTGTGTGAATGATTGTGTCTGTTGCTCCATCAGCGGAAGCCTATGGAGTGTGAGTGAGCCCCAACCTGCGATTCCTCAGTCTCTCATATGGCATAACAGCTGGGAGTTTAACCCGAATTCTATCCGGGCAGCCCTAGCCAAGGTAGACCCAAGTCCCTCACGAGAGGAGAGGCCAGGCAGGTGACACGAGAGTCCCTTCCCTTGTCTGTCAGCGCTGATCTGGACAATTCATCATGCGGGGGGCGGGTTATTCCACGGTGCTAGATTGCATGTATGGTGGGGATCAGACAGCAAGCTATGTGGGTGTGCCACCATTTTGGGCAAAATGGAGGATGAGCCACATGAGTGCCCCACCATGGAGGACTGAGCGTGCATGGTTGTTGCCATCTTGGACACCCCAGGGTGCGTGGCGCCACCATCTTGGACCATTGGGCGTGCATGGGCACTGCCATCTTGGAACTGGACAAGGTGGTGGGCTAAGGGTTTTCTTCAGATTATGGGCTGTATGCTGCTGCTGTGTGGGCACTGCATCAGTCAGGTTCTCCATGTAACTGGTTCTGATAGGAATGGCTCTGGTTCTGAAGGTCATGAACTGAGATCCAAGGGTGACCATCTGATATATAGGGTGTTAGTAAGGTCTAAGCTACAGAAAGCTGTAGGATGTCCCTGCGAATCCAGGGACTTTTAGTGGAAGGTACCTGTAGTACTAGAGACTTCTAGCTGCCACATACTGAGTTTAAATACTGAGTTTAAGTATAGTCCTTCCTAGTGTGGGAAAGAAAACATGATTAAAAGAGATTGATGGTTAAATCTGGATGCGTAAAATTATGTGTAAAGGATGTGAAAGTTTTAAACCTGGAGTAAAGGAAACCTGAACTACCTGTTTTCTGGTTTCTTGGGAAAAGAGCAAATTTCTCACATTTGGTTCTGTGTCTGATCAGAAACCTTCTGTACTGCAAGACCTAGGAAAGGTTGCTGTAAGACCAAGGAAAGGTCACTGTAACCAGTTGGGGAGAAAGCCTTTGCCACTCTGGACCCAGGAAGGGTCATTTGGGGCTGACGAGTGTTTCCGCCAGAGGCAAAAGGAGCATGTCTCTGCCAAGAGACCAGGCCTGAAGAAGCATGTCTCTGCGAGGCACCAATGGACACACTGGTGCAAGAGAATGCCTCCACCTGTGTATTGTTCTGGAAATCTGTGTTTTGGATTTTGCTCTGTATATGCTCTGAAAAGGAAATTGAGGATTCCAGGGAAGGTTGAAACTTCACACTCTGTAGGAAAGTAAATGGAAAGTATAAGATATGTAAATGAAGAAGGTGTATGAAAGAAAGATTAGAAGGTTTGTGAATGTTGCAGAAGGTCTGTGGGAAACTGTAAAGATAAATAGAAAAGTGAAAGTTTTAGGAAGGAATTATGTAGTGAAAGTTAGTAATGGAATGTATAAGGCATGGAAATGCAATCTTAGTGGGTATCAGAAGGAAAAGGATTTTCCTTCACACTTTGTATTTTTCTCCCTACCTGATCCCTCCAAAATTTGGCATTCTGTAGGAGTGAGTGATGACATAAGGTTTCTTTGCATAAAACCAATAAGACCAGTTGTTAATAGTGGTTTTGTTAACCAAGACTTTGAATGGAATGTCACGCCTGAAGGAGGCATGTATGGGTTCTGGTCATTACCAGAAAGCCCTTAGGAACTGGGATTGACTTGCGAAGCTAGCCCACAAGAAAAGCCTGGTACTTTGGTTGGTTGTGTGGTTTATGGCAGTCTTTCTAGGGGAGGAACGCAGGTTGCTTTTCTGAAAGATGGCCAAAAAGGAACCTGTAGGCATAATGGAAGCCTCAAGGATTTGAGTGAAATAACTGGTACAGGCCAAGCCAGGTGGCGGATGTGTGGCTCAGCTTCTATGCCCCGAGGGGCGGACTGAAAAGTTAATCTAAAGATTCCCTGTGTGAGTTCCAGCAAAGCAGAATTAAAGATCATAAGTGATCCAGGCTGCTCTTGGTGTGTTTATGCAAACGAATAGTCAAAACGAAAAGCAGAACTCAAAGTAGTCCCCTTAATAACAGTGAGGGTGATCTTAAGGAGAAAATCTGTGGTTCAAGAAAAATCACAATGCTCAGTATTGGACATCAGAACGATACAGCTAACTGCCTGGAAAGTTTGTTTTCATTTGAAAGTTGAAACTCGGTTTGTAATGTCACCAAAGATGTACAATTTACAGGTATGGATGACCTGTCAAATTGCCATTGCTAAATGTTATTGTGTTGCGAAAAAGTCACTCACACGCAGGGAAGATGATGAAACACAAACTTTATTACCCGGGGGGGGGGGGCCTCAGGGGTTAATTCCAAATCCTGAGCCCAAAAAGCTGGGTTAGGAGTCCTTTTTATATACCAGTTACACAGGCAGAAAGGGAGGGGGAAGCAGCTGCTGAAAGCAAGCATTCAGAAGCAGGAGCAAGGTCAGTGGCCTTGAGATAACCAGCCATTGCCTTGGTAACAACTGGTCAGCTTCTACAGTCCTGTGTGAAATTTTGCAAGTGTTACAGTTACAGAGGAACTTTTGGAGTTTTTCTTTTCCTGCCACAATTGCAGGAAGGACCTTGCAACTGAACATCTTCCCAAAAGACAGTCTCACAGGCACAGAGACTGGTTTGGGGATTATTGTGTGAATTAACCTGTGTGTTCTTCTGTTTTCATAGGACGTATGCCTATGACTTCATTACCTGAGTGACTGGTTGCAATATAGGCCTCACTTAAGGAGCCCATTTTTCATCATCGCCCCCTGAAACTCAATGGTTTGGCTAAACTGAGTGGTTGGGTTGGTGAGCAGTTCGGGAGATCTGTGGGCTTCACTTTAGAACTGATTTTCCCTTTTCTGTCTTGATGGCTTGGACAGAAAGGGTTCAGATATCTGAAAGGAGGGAAATCCTAATATATTCCCCTCAGCCCGAGTGAAGTATAATGGGCCACAAAAGTTTTGGATAGGTGTAGCATGCCTTGTACACCTTCCTCCAGCTACGCCATTCTTTACTTAAGTTTCTGCCTTTGTCATTTAGTGGTTATGATTTAATTGTGCCTTCCAACTCTGTCCAAATCTGTCATCTCCAGAATATGACCAGGATGCCAACGGCCCAGTAATGCCAGCCTTTGAACACCAAGCCTGCAACTTCCTGGTGACAGCCAACTGACCAGGATTCTGTAAGGTCCTTCCCCTTACAAGAAGGACTCCCTCCGTGCTGCACCCCCACTCCCCTTCAGGGCACTCCTGACCCATGGGTAGGCAGGATGACGTCCATGTCCAGCCAGAAGTAGTTACAAGAATATGAGACCTTCATCCATTGTCCTTTAAAAGAATTTAAAGTGGATGTATATCTGAAAGAAGGGATTGTTACAGGGTACAGCCAAGAGGGGGGACCCCAGATGGGCATTTAAAATGGGGTCCAGAACTCAAGGTGTCCAGGAGATTTTAAGATGTCTTCACCCCTTCCCCCACAGGTGTGAGTTGGGGAAAGAAAAGCATAGAGCAAGAACATGCAGGGCTATTTTGTACAGCAACAGCTTTACAGCTAATCCATGGCATAGTCATTTAACATACCTATAGCCATCGGCTGGTCACTTAGATATGCTGAATAGCTGTGGCCATGCTCTGGGCCAGGGGGATGGAAAGAGACTCCCCCACCCCCTGCCCAAGGTGTGACTGGGGGGCAGGTCCCCCGAGCTACAGCTCCTGTGTGGGAGGTCAGAGAAGATTGGCTCCATGACATGAGGCCACACCTGCTCAGACCCATGATGGCAGCCAGACGGGAGGGGGTACCAGCCGTCCAGGATCTGCGGGACATCAACAAAGCAGCCGTCACCCTCCACCCAGTCATCCCAAACCCATACACCCTCCTGAGCCAGCTTCCCCCAACAGCAACATAGTTTACCTGCCTTGATCTGAAGGATGCCTTTTTCTGCATTCCTGTGGCACCTTCCAGCCAGCCCATTTTCACCTTTGAATGGGAAGACCCGCACACTGTGGTCAAGACTCAGTTGACCTGGACTAGACTGCCTCAGGGGTTAAAGAACTCCCCAACCTTATTTGGGGAAGTCCCAGCAAGAGACCTGAAGCCCCTCGCCGAGGAGGAGCTGGACCTGACAATTCTGCAGTACGTGGACGACCTCCATCTGGCAGCCCCATCCCGGGAATGGTACTGGGAGGGAACACACATGCTGTTGAAGAGCCTGGCTGAATTAAGGTATCAGTTGTCCTGGAAGAAGGCACAGATCTGCCAGAAATAAGTAAAATACTTAGGGCTCCTCATCCCACCAGGGAAGAAGGCCCTGAGCACTGAAAGGAAAGCCGTCATAGCCCGATTCCCTTCCCCCAGCACTTGACAGGAATTGCAGGAATTTCTCAGAGCAGCCAGTTTTTGCCGGATATGGATACCAGTATTTGCCTCCATGGCAAGACCCCTCTACCAGGCTTTAAAGAGTCTGGATACCAAGCCCCTAAAATGGGGAGAACATGAAGAGAAAGCCTTCCAATATATCAAGGGGCACCTCAGTGATGTTCCTGCCCTTGGACTGCCAGATCTGGAATGGCTGTTTGATCTGTATACCCACGAGAGAGACAAGGTAGCCCTTGGGGTCCTGACCCAGCCTGTCAGACCATGGCAACACCCGGTGGCTTACCTGTCTAAGCAGTTGAACCATGTCACCGCCGGCTGGCCACCTTGTCTGAGGGCAGTCACTGCTCTGTGGCCCTCTTACAAGAAGCAGACAAGTTAACTCTAGGTCAAGAAATCAGTCTCCATGTACCATACACAGTGAACAGCCTCCTTGCTGGACAGGGGCATAAGTGGCTGTCGAACCCTAGACTGACTCAGTACCAGGG
This sequence comes from Phyllostomus hastatus, assembly GCF_019186645.2. Lineage (NCBI taxonomy): Eukaryota > Metazoa > Chordata > Mammalia > Chiroptera > Phyllostomidae > Phyllostomus > Phyllostomus hastatus. The sequence goes on from NW_025334041.1 coordinate 48,802,075, forward strand.
CATCCTCCAAGGGAACCCAAGGGTGCATGTTAAGACCATGAAATGAGTCAATCCAGCCACCTACTTAACGGCAGAGCTTGGAGAGCTGGACCATGACTGTCTCGAAGTAACCGAAGAGGTCCACGCCAGCTGGCTGGACCTCGGGGACCAGCTCCTGGCCCAACCTGATGTCACCTCTAAGGAGGACACACAGAGGATCCAGAGACACATGAAAAGCTGCTCAATATCACTAGCTATCAGAGAGATGCAAATTAAAACCACAATGAGATACCACTTTACACCTGTTCGAATGACCATCATAAATAAAGCAACAAACAAGTGTTGGAGAGGTTGTGGAGAAAAGGGGACCCTAGCACACTGTTGGTGGGACTGCAGACTGGTATAACCACTATGGCAAACAGTATGGAACTTCCTCAGAAAACTAAAAATGGATCTGCCTTTTGACCCAGCAATTTCACTGCTAGGATTATATCCTAAGAACCCTGAAACACCAATCCAAAAGAACCTATGCACCCCAATGTTCATAGCAGTACATTTTACAATAGCCAAGCGTTGGAAGTAACCTAGGTGTCCATCAGTAAATGAATGGACCCAAAAACTATGGTACATTCACACAATGGAATTCTATGCAGCAGAAAGAAAAAAAGGAGCTCCTACCCTTTACAACAGCATGGATGGAACTGGAAAGCATTATGCTAGGCGAAATAAGCCAAGCAGTGAAAGACAAATACCATATGATCTCACCTTTAACAGGAACCTAGTCAACAAAACAAAGAAACAAGCAAAATATAACCAAAGACACTGAAATAGAGAACAGGCTGACAGTGACCAGAGGAGAGGGAATTTCAGAAGAGAATGGGAAGGGTTTACAGGAACAAATACAAAGGACACAGGGACAAAAACTCGGGGGGGGGGGTGGAAATGGGAGGGAGGTGGGGAGGGATGGGTGGGTGGGCTGGGGTGAGAGTAAAGGACAGAAAACTGTACTTGAAAAATGATTAAAATAAAACTTAGAAAAAGAATTTAAAGGATGTTTAATCTCTGCTTGTTAGACATAGTTCTTGATATGTCTATTAGATTAGGTTTATAAATTATGTTATTTAAAATTTTTCCTATTCTAACTTATGTCTACATAATCTGCGAATTTCTAAGAAACATGTTGTATAGAAGGCTCCATGATTTATTTATGAAATAAATTAATTTGGTGTTTTGAACATTTTATCTGCATGACAAATCCATTTCATCCTGTGTTATTCCATATAGTGCTTTTGTCTTCATTGCTATTTGGTCTTAAATTAGTATTGCCACACATTTTTTCTTTGATTTTCATTTTCCTGGTATTTTTTCTTCATTTTCAACTTATCTGTGTTCATTTATTTTTAAGTTAAAGCTTTGATTGATGAAACAAAAACTGCCTAACTTTATTTCTGCCATATTATGTGGCAGAAATAGTTCCTATTCACAATGGTTTCTTTTTGTTTTGTTTTATTCTTCCCTGACATTTTTTTACTTGGTTTCACTTTCTTTGAAATATATTTTTCCCATAATGATTTGAAAGTTATATATTCTATTTCTGTTTTTCTATAGCCTAAAGCCATATCTCTGAACTTTATTGCAAACCAGAATCACTGGAAGAGATTATTAAAAGACAGATTTAAGAACCCTGCACCCAGATTTACTGATACAGTAAGTGCAAGATAAGACCCAAGAATTTATATTTCTAACACATTCTCAAACAATATGGTACTCCTGGACTAGAAGACCACACTTTGAAAGTTACAGTTCTAGAAATTTCTCTCTACTGTGTTCATGGGTAGAGAGAATTAATAACATTAAAATGTACATACTACCTAAAGCAATATATAGCTTCAATGCAATTTTTATCAAAATACCAATGGCTTATTTCACAGAACTGGAACAAATAATCCAAAAATTTATGTGGGACCATAAAAGACACCCAAATAGCCTCAGAAATGTTGAGAATAAAGAACAAACTTAGAGATATCAAGCCATCTGATATCAAACTATATTACAGGGCTATAGTAATCAAGACAGCATAGTACTGGCATAAAAAAAAAACCAGATATGTACATCAATGGAACAGAATAGAGGACTCAGAAATAAACTCATGCCTATATGGTCAATTAATATTTAACAAATGAAGCAAGAACATACAATGGGGTAAAGATAGTTTAGTCAATAAATAGCGTTGGAAAAACTGGACAGACACATGCAAAAAATGAAACTAGATCATATTCTTATATATTTTACAGGAATAAACTCAAAATGTACTAAAACCTTAAATATAAGATTCAAAACAAGAAAACTCCTAGCATAGGCAGTAAAATCTTAAACATTTCTCAAAACAATATTTTCTCTGATATATCTCCTCAAGCAAGGGAAACGAGAAAAAATAAACAAATGGGTCTACATCAAACTAAAAAGTTTTTCATAGCAAAGGAAACTATCAACAAAATGAAAAGACAACCTACTAAATGGGAGAACATATTTATCAATGATATATCTGATAAGAGGTTAACATCCAAAATTTATTAATAACTCATACACTTAACACCAAGAAACAAACAATCTAATTTTAGAATGGGCAAAGGACCTGAATAGACACGTCTTCAAAGAAGACATACAGATGACAAACAGACATGAAAAGATGCTCAACATCACTAATCATCAGAGAAATTCAAATTAAAATCACGATGAAATATCACCTCATATCTGTCAGAATGGCTAGCATCAATAAATCAATGAACAACAAGTGCTGGTGAGATTGTAGAGAGAAGGGAACCCTCAAGTACTGTTGGTGGGAATACAGCCTGGTGTCACCACTGTGGAAAACAGTACAGACATTCCTAAAAAATTAAAAATGGAATTTCTTCATGATGCAGTGATTCTATTTCTGGGTATATATTTGAAGAAACCCAAACACTAATTAAAAATATATATATATATACATATATATCCCTATGTTCATTTCAGCATTATTTAGAATCATCAAGATATGGAAGCAACCCAAGTGCACATCAGTAGATGAGTGGATAAAAATCTGTGGTGTGTGTATAGTTTTGATCTTCTTTTTCTTAGATAAGTCCTTTTAACATTTCATATAATAAGGGCTGGGTGATGATGAACTCCTTTAATTTTACCTTATCTGGGAAGCACTTCATCTGCTCTTCCATTATAAATGATAGCTTTCCTGGATAGGGTAGTCTTGGATGTAGGTCTTTGCCTTCATGACTTCAAATACTTCTTTCCAGCCCCTTCTTGCCTGCAAGGTTTCTGTTAAGAAATCAGCTGATAGCCTTATGGGAACCTCTTTGTAGGTAACTTTCTCCTTTCCTCTTGCTGTTTTTAAGATTCTCTCCTTATATTTAGTCTTGCATAATGTAATTATGATGTGCCTTGGTGTGTTCCTCCTTGGGTCCAATTTCTTTAGAACTCTCTGGCCTCCTGGACTTCCTGGAAGTCTATTTCCTTTGCCAGATTGTGGAAGATCTCCTTCATTATTTTTTCAAATACATTTTCAGTATCTTGTTCTTCCTCTTCTCTTTCTGGCATCCCCATGATTTGGATGTTGGAACACTTAAAGTTGTCCCAGAGGTTCCTAAGCCCCTCCTCATTTTTTTGAATTCTTGTTTCTTCACTCAGTTCTGGTTGAATGTTTATTTCTTCCTTCGGTTCCAAATCATTGATTTGAGTCCTGGTTTCTTTCCCTTCACTGTTGATTCCCTGTACATTTTCCTTTGTTTCACTTTGCATAGCCTCAGTTTTTCCTCTGTTTCACAACCATAGTTAACCATTTTTGTGAGCATCCTGATCACCGGTGCTTTGAACTCTGCATCTGACAGGTTGGCTATCTCTTCATTGCTTAGTTGTATTTTTTCTGGAGCTTTGATCTGTTCTTTCGTTTGGGCCATATTTCTTTGTCTCAGCACACCTGTTATGTGGTAAGGGGTGGAGCCTTAGGTATTGTCCAGGGCAGGGCAACCCACCTTGCTGTGTTGTGGTGCCGTATGTGTGAGAGGGGTCCTAGAGGGAATAATGCCCCTTGCTTGGCTCTCAGCCAACTCTCAGTCACTTCCTCCACTACCCACAAGCAAATTGGGCCCTTCTGGTCTTGATTCCCAGGTGTGTGGATTTGTTTGTGTACATTCTCAGGCCCTGTGGGTGTCTCCAACAAACTCTCCTATGAGACTGAGAGTTTCCCCCACCACTGTCACCCTCACAGATTTTTACAGTTAGAGGTTTTGAGGCTTCACTTCCCCTGCTGAAACCCTTTGTCACACAGTCTGTCTCGCTCCCCAGTTGTTCTTCCCAGTTTATCTGCACTCAAATGTGGGACCACCCTGTCTGCCAGCTGCTGCCTTGACTGCCCAGTCCTCCAGCTGCCTCCTTGCTTCGAGTCCTCTCCACCCCAGCTGTCAGTCACTGCCCCTCCTACCAGTCTGGATGAATGTTTCTTCTTTAACTCCTTGGCTGTCAGAATTCCTACAGTTCAATTTTCTGGCAGTTCTGGTTATTTTTTGTTTTTAAATTTGTTGTTATTCATCTTTTGGTTGTGCGAGGAAGCAAAGTGTATGTAATTACGCTTCCATCTTGGCCATCTATTTTCCTTTAGACCTTACATTGGTTTGTTTGTTTGTTTGTTTTCTTTTCTTTTTTTTTTCAATTTTCTCACAGTACTAGGGGCTTCCCACAAATTTTAATATGTTGTGTTTTTAGCTTAAGTTTGAAGTGTTTTCTAATTTCCCTTTTGATTTCTTCTTTGACCCGTGATTATTTTAAGGTGTGTTAGTTTCAAAAATTCATTTTTATATAGATTTTTCTGTTATTGATTTCCAGTTTTATTCCATAGTAGTCAGAGAATATAAGGTATGATTAATCATTTAAATTTATTGAAATTTTTTATGGCCCAGAATATGATCATTCTTGGCACTTTGTTTTTTTCTTTTAAATTTGAATCTCTAAATTTATCTGGAGTTTATTTTGGTATCAAATGTGAGAGAGATGTTTAACTTTCTTTTTATTCAAATAGTTATCCAACTATCCCAGCACCATTTCCTAAATAATCTACATAGAATAATTTCTCACCTGATATGGTATTTGTAACACAATATTTATATCTAAGAACTACCATGATTGACCAAATAACAGTTATCAAGAGTGGAGTCTCATAGAAAATAAGGAATTGTTTGGGGGAACATGACATTAGGGGGAAAAAACTACAATAATTCAATATTCTAGAAAAAATTCAGTTGTAAATCCATGTTGGCTGGTAAGGTATCACTGTTTAAAAATATAGCAAATAATTCCTAGTACCTACAGAAAGCTAGGCACTATTCTAATAATATTGTATGTATTAAATGCCTCAAATAAGCATATGAAATAGATACAATTATCCCAATTTTACAGATGAGGAAAGTAAGAGACATGGAGGTATGCACTATAACTGAAATATATTGACCAATTTTGGGGTTGTCTCTTTAATTTTATTGAGTTTTCTAGCACTATACTTCTACTCTCATTTTCAAAGCTTTAAAATATATTTTAGTATCTGATAGGCTTAGCTCTCCTCATAACTCTTCTTCAAAAATTTCCAGATATTCTTACAAGCATATTCTTCCAGGTAGATTTTTAAAATAATTTTTTTCAAGTTATAGTAAGTTCATTAGGATTGTCATCACAGTGCATTAAACTATTATGACAATTCCACTAAATTAAGCCATTGATAATATGGAAACTTCCTATCCAAGAAAGTATTTTTTTCCCTTAATTAAGTCTTCATTTCCCTCAATAGAGTTTATAGTTTTGTTATATAAGCTCTGCACAGTCCTTACTAAGTTTACTCTAAATATATTATATATTTATTCCTCTTGCCTAGGTTATTTATTATACTATTTAATTACTTATCCTTAATAGAGAAAACATCAATATTTTAATGTTTATAGTCTATCTGACTTCTTTGCTTAATGTTTTATTAGTTTTTGTGTTCTTTCCTTCTGTTTTTTAGATAAACTATCATATACACTACAGACAATAATAATTTTATCTTTCTGATACTTATGACATTTATTATATATATTTGGCCTTATATTGGCCAAAGCTTCAAGAACAATTAAAGTGTTTTGTAAAGGATATGTGGGTAATTTAAATTATTCCCAAAAGCTTTTTATTTCTAAGAAGGCAAGTTCGACTACTAGCTAAATATTTAATGTATGACTATTTTTGCTGGTTTATGTTATTTTCAAGTTGTAGTACATGTAGTGTTATATATTGAATATTATCACCTTCCTACATCCTCATTAGATATGATCATTTTATGCACATAGTCTAAAACTTACAAATTTCATATTCAAAATAACTATGGAACTTATAATGGTTGTATCATTGTTTTCATGGTACATTATTAATTGAACCTAAATGTTTTTGATGCCAAATGCTAACTCATGAACATAATTCTCATATATAATGTTTCTATTGAAAAGTATAATCTGCTTTTGACCATCTACTCCATTTTTATTTCCAAGAACATATCACAGCAAAACTCAAGGATTACACATATAAAGTTAGCTGAGGTACAACAAGGCTTCTATAAATTGTTGGATCTCATGATGAAATGCTGGGTATGTTAGTATTGGGATAGTGAGCCAGGGCCAAGTCAGGGGATCCTAAAAGCAGGAGAGTCACAAATATTTCAAACCATGAAGGCCAAACACAGTAATATAGCTAACAAAAAAGTATCACAGGACTTATAATGACCATTGCATATATTATATATGAGCCCAAGAGAGAGTTTCCCAAACTGTTCAAATTGCAATTAGAAGGTTTCTGCAGATTGCTTAATCAAAGTCATACAGAATTTTCTGATCTTTGATTTTGTAAGGGTAGTTCCTCACCCCCAAATTCCAGGAAAAATTTTAAAATGTATTTTAGAAAAATATCAAACTGGTGTGGATAATCAGGAAATAACTTGCAAATACAAAAATGAAACTGAAGCACTCTTCAGTTTCCATACAACATGTTTGATTGACTCCTTGAGTCACTACTAAAAAGAAAATTGGATCGTCACAACTCAAGCTATAAAGAACATGAGGACTTTACTTTTGAGTCACTAATTACTCAGAATTTGAGATCTCTCTTTATTAATCATGTGTTCTACCATGTATATAAAATGAGTACTCATCTTTACTCAGCTTGAAGACAATTGATTAAAGAGTTTTTCAGATGAGTATGTGAAACCTTGGCAGATATTTTAGAGATATTTTTATACTTCGGTGCTGAAGTCAGTCTATGAGGTGGGTGTAGGAGTGGAGCAACAGTCAGATTCTATTTAAGGTGGCTTCAATTTAACTCCTTTGCTCTTTGCCTATAGTAATCAGAGACCCATATAACAACACCCCCAACCACTCCACATCCCTCACCTCTCCTCCTTGTGCTCTTTTCTCCCAGATGTCAACTAATTTGTCACTAGAGGGCAAGCAGCTTGTGGTATAGGAAGTGGAGATTTTAAAAAAAAAAGCTGTTTTGGAGTGCAGTGTTCTAGGCCAGCTGACGCTGGCTGTCCCTGGCTCAGGCAGAGTGAGTTCTGTGTTTGATCCCAATGGACCTCTGAGCTGTAGGCTGTATCATCTCACTGAAGCATGGTGGACATTTCCTAGGCTGCCCTCAGCCGTGCCAAGGTGCAAAACAGCAAACAGGATTCAGGTGTGGATTTTATCTTTCAAGAAGGGAAGGTGGCTGTCCACAGTCATGATGTGAGAGTTGCAAGAAAAGCCCCTTTAAATGCTCACAACTGGCCAATCTCCATGTTGACCTGCTTTCAGTCATTAGTCATGGCATTCCCAAATACAAGGGGTTTAAAAATATTTTCACGATAAGTTTTAGCCAGTGGTAAATGGACAAAGTTTCCTTATTTTATTTCTTCTGTGATCATAGCCAATTATCCTGGGAAGTGATTCCTTAATAATAAGTGATCAACCTCCCAAGAGCTGTGAAAAGTCTGAAATTCTACTCTATTGGCATATTAACAAATTTGCTTATAACTATTCCAGGGATGCTGGCAGAAGGCACAAGGCTTCTAGATCAGAGACAAAGGATTTTATCACTCAGAGCTCAGAAGGCAGCACAAACTTCAGGTTTATGTCAATTCTCCTCCATCTCCAAATCCCACAGTGCAACATGGGTAGATGTTGTATATGCAGTAGATTTGCAATTGCAGCTAAGAAACTCCAAATTTAAGGAACCCTGGTATTTATATTGGGCTACAAGCAAACCTGTCCATTCTTTGCCTCCAATGTCTTTATTATATCGGACAGTAAATTAATCCATTCTCTGCTCCATAGGGAGACACTATCTCTATCTTCCAATGCTGTTCACTATACAAACATGCTTGAAAAGATATTCCACAAACCATTATGTTGAACACCAAAAACCAACACAATGTTACATGTCAATTATATCTCATCTAATAGAAAAAAATAAAAGAAAGAAAGAAATGAAAGGATGGACAAAACTAAGGATCCCATGCAGGGGAGGCAGGGAGATCATTCAGAACAGAGACAGTCAGTGCCTACGCATGTAAAATATGCAGAAACATTAGGGACCTGTCATAGTCCATTCAGGCTGCTAAAACAAAAATACCATTTATTGGGTGGCTTTAACAACAAATTTATTTCTCACAGTCCTGGAGGCTGGGAAGTCCAAGACCAAGGTGCTGGCAGATTCAGTGTCTAAGGAAAGCCCACTTCCTGGTTCATAGATGCTGTCTTCATGCTGTGTCCTCATATGGCAAAAAGGGTGAGGAAACACTCTGGTTTCTTTTTTATAAGGACACTAATTTCATTCATGAGGGCTCCACCTTTATGATCTAATCACCTCCTAAATGTCCCACCTTCAAATACCATAACATTGAGGATTAGGTTTCAACATATGAACTGTGGGTGGGGGAAACACAAGCATTCAGTTTATAGTAAGATCCATGAAGAATTGTCTCCCAACACAACTCCATTTATCAAACCATCAGCAAGACCTCAACCTATAGATTCATCATTGGTACCTTATCTCACACTGAATGCTATAAGGAAGGCAACATTTTCTCTCTCTTATTAAAAAGAGTTTCAAAAGAGAACCACAGTTTGACTTGGAAGGGAATAAGGAAGGTGATGCCAGCAGTGCACTGTTGCCCTTTTCACTGTTCTCCATCTTGGGGCCTTTGCAAAATTACAAAGTCAGCTATTAACCAGATGCAATCACTTGAGCCACAGAGACTGTGAGAATAAAAATATTAGCATTATTTCCATGGCACTATTCATGTGGTTATGACAGAAATTATCAACATCAGCATATTACAATGCTTATTTTGTTCTTGAATGTTATGACACCCTAGGAGGAAAATTATCTTTATTTGGAAAAGGTCTAAATGAAAGTACAGGTCATGTATCTTTGCTGAAATAATAATGAAAATGGATTTTTTAAAACCATATGGAAGAAAAGAAGAAATCAATCAAAAACAGAAATCTAAAATTAAAAGAAAGAGAGAACCATAGTATAGTAATCATACTATGAAAAATAGGCATCAGAGATCCACATAAAAAAAGTTTCTTAAAATTCAAGGTACATCAAGGTAAAACTCAAGATGTCATCAGTTAATTCTACTTTTAACTGATTACTCATGGTCCTAGCAAGTTACCTAATTTTTCACAATTTGAGTCATTATTTGTCTTTGAGGTGTAATAGAAATAATGAACTGGGAGTCAGGAGACATTTTTGCATGTCTTCTCAACATGACCTTGGGCCTTACTTTCTTCCTCAGCAAAATAAGGGGCTACACAGCTGATCACCAGCTGTCCAGCTCTCAAATGCTAATACATCCTTCAGAGAAGGGAATTTAATTCATTTTATCCCATTATTAAGTTTAATTTAATCCCATTATTAATTGCTAGATTCTCATATATGAAAATGGACTATGCATGGCTAAAAAATTATTATGAAGAAAATCGTGTCCTGATTCCTTATTTCATTGCTATCCTGGAACATGACCAATTATCCTCTTTGTTATAGGTGCCACTGGTGCCCTACCTAGATCCTATTTACCTCACCAATGCCCCCATCCTCCACCTGTTGTGAGTGTTGGCTGCTGACAGCTATACCCTTCAACTGAGAATTGCCTTCAGTGACATTGCCTTTCTGGGAAATACTTAATGAGGGTATGCCTTTCCTTGCCTCACTCCCTCCAACTACACACACACCATGGGCAGCCCATAGGCATTGGCTAACTAATACAGGGGCATCAGAACTCCCTGTGGGTCAGGTTGAGGTTAAACTTTAGTTGAACTTATATCTCTGTCCAGCTTCTTCCCTGCCTTGTCCTACTTCCCTTATTCTTATGTAGGTTTCTCTCAACAAATCACTTGCAAAAGAATCTCTGTTTCAGGTTCTGCGTCTAAAGGACCTGACCTAAGACATCCTCCTTGAACATCTCCACAAATAGAGCTAACAACACTACAAAGCATATGATTCTGTTTTTGGACAGCTCTGATCATCAGAAATTTTTTAAAATTATATTAATATCCCATCTACCTCTATCATTTATGCCCACAGTTATATGCAAATAAGTCTCATTTCTTTCCCACATGATAGCCCCAGATGTGTGTGTGGGGGGGGGGGTATATGATTTTCTTAAATACTCTCTCTAGGCTGTGAGAAAGAAAAGAAAGTTCTTTTTTAAAAAATCAGTATAACATTTTAATTCAGTGTAATGTGTATCTGATAAAATTGCATGAAGAAAAATAATGGAAAATAAACCAGGAGAAAATTTGAAGAAGGCAACATTCAAATCCACTGGGGGATAGATGGGGGAAGAGACTATCTCAGTACAGGAGTTAGGAGGAGATAAAAATCTCAGAAAAATAAAATAAGACAATAACTACTTAAAACTAGATACAATGAATGGTTTGAAGAATCCCATGAAAAAGAACTCTCAGCCCTCAGAAGATGTCATAGAAATAGGTCAGGAAGAAATCTAGAACTCAAATGTGTATACATATATATACATATATACACAGCATATATACATTTAAGATTTTTAGGTAAGGAATGATAAATACTGTCTCAGAAGCATCAATACTTATTGATGAGATGCATACAATAAAAGAGTATGCCTTGTTCAAAGAGAAAATGTTTTGTTGAAAGTATAGGATAGAAAACTGTGTTGAAAACATAGACACAGTTACACTCATATACACACAAGGGAATACATTGTATTGTTATAATTCTAGGCATTCATCTCATGGGAAAAAAAGACTGTGGACATTCTTATAGAAATTCAAAATCTAAGGGTAGAAGCATTTACAAGTGAATAAGAGATAGAGTTGACCTGTGAACAACATGGGTCAATCAACTGTGCAGGTTCCGTTTATGTACAATTTCTTTAAATAAATAACTGTAATGTTTTCAATCCACTCCTGAGAGTCTGGAGTCATGGAGGATCAACTGGATGCACTGATCTATGCCACTTTACATAGGGGACTTGAGCACCAGTAGATTCTGGTGTTCATTCATGGTGAGTCCTGGAACAAATGCTTCACGGATACTGAAGAACAACTCAAGTGTCAGTGGAATCAAAAGTCATACATGGAGTTTTGACTGTGCAAAGCTTGGTTCCCCTAACCTTCACATTGTTCAAAGGCTGGCTTTAGTATCTTAAGGGAATATTCCTCCCGATAAATAGATTAGGCTTATAAATGCTGAATAGCATTTATTGGCATTTTATAATTTAAAATGTCCTTGCCACATTTTGTTTTACTTCTTATACTCTCACAGTAACTCTATCAGATAAATAATGTATTATGATCATTTTATGGAAGTTATGTGTAATTGATTGACATGTCCAAATTACTCAGCTCACAAGCAGTAGATCCAAGGCCTCAGCATGGGTCTTCTAACTCTATGTTCTTGCCACCTCACCATGCTATCTTATAATACATAAAGCAAAATCACTAAAGAACTGGACTTCTGGAATCTGTTGGTGATCTTATGCTGTTAACAGCATTCATTAGTCTCCTAAGACTGCCACTACACATTACCACAAACTGGGTGGCTTAAAAAAAAACCAGAAATTTATTGCCTCACAGTTTGGTAGCTAGAAGTCTGAAATCAAGGTGTTAGAAGGGCCACACTCTCCCTTAAGGCTCTAGGGGACAATCCTTCCTGTCCCTTCCTAGCTTCTCATGGTTACTTACAGTCCTTGACATTCTATGGCTTATAGACACATCACCCCAATCTCTGCCTCCATCTTCACATGATGTTCTTCCTGTGTGTATTTCCCTGTGTTCAAAATCCCTCTTCTTATAGGGACACCAATCATGTTTAATTTATCCCCCTCCCCATCCAGACTCTATCTCCAAATAAGGCCACACTTACAGGTGCTAGGGAGACATAAATGTGGAGGACACAGCAGAACAAGTGACTTGTTCTCAGCTATATTGCTGACAATTTTCCCTCAGAACATAAAAGAAGAATTTTAGGAAACTTCTGCCTTGGAACCCAGTTTGACCAACATGAAAGAATGAGGCACCATATGTAAAAACAAGGAAATTTCAGTATAAAGTGGCTTTGATGTTTTACAATAGTGAAAATGGTAATAGTGAGGCCTTTGGTAAGGGACCTTCAAAAACAGTAAAGAAAATAATAGTGCCCAAATAATTTATGAGAGGGATGTGAACTCTAAAAAATGGGATTCCTTCAGCATTATAAAAAATTGATGCTGTTGAGGAAGAAATATAGGCTGCCTGAAATAAAAATGCAATGGGGATAATAGTGTCTAATAATTGGCCATAAGTGAGGTCCTGGGCTTGAACTGAAAAAACAAACAACCTAAGTAGAGAAGTGGCTTATAAGCAGACAGCTCTCAGAGAGGAATTGAAAGGAGCATTGAATCTGGAATCAGAAGACTTCAATTCAAGCTCCTATGGATCAGTAGGTTCTCTGATAAGTTCAAAAAGATGGATAGGGTAGAAGAAGTCATGGATATAATCAAAGAGAGGGAAAAAAACAGTTTTGAGTATATGAAAGTAAAGCTTCAAAATAAATTAGGGGCCTGAGATAAATACCAAATACAATAAGAAGGGTGTTTTTCTTGTTAACCTCTGTAGTCAGGAGAAGACCAGAGAAGGAATAGTTATACTAGATCTCAGACAATATAACCTTAACAAATTATATCATAACTAAAGAACCATTCAATTTCTGCTTCATTTCCATAATCTCTCTCATGAAAATTATCAGTTGTGTAGCAAAACTAGTAAGAGATAATTAAAACTTACAATAGGAAAAGATATAGAAAGAGGTCCTCACCCATTCAAAACTTCAGATAGTACAAATTCTGTCCCAAAATATGAAAAGAATTGGTAGGTGAGATCAGACAACTGCTGCTGGGAATGAAGGAGAACAAAGGAGATGTCTGGTGACTGAAAAACGTTTCTATTCCTAAAAGGGGTGAGATTTCTGTAGAAATTAGTGAGCCTCATGCAAATTCCAAGTAAAATTCTAGAATGGATGATTTGTAAGCAATAAGGAAATGCTGACAACTAGCAATGACTGATTTTACTAAAAACAGGTCATGTCAACCTAATCTCATTTCTGTTCTAGGCTTTGGTTGCCAGTGTGTCAGAAGAAGGCATGGACACAGCATGTCTTCGTTTTAATGTAGTATTTATCAGATCTTATCAGTGCTCACTTTTATTGTTAAAATGGAGAAATGTAGGTCAGGTGATAGGAAGATGCCTGAGTAGCTAGCTTCGTAGCTAGGCAACCAACATCATTCAAAGTGTGTAGGTAAAAGGCTTGGACTCAACCTTAATAGACAACTGCAAGAATTTATGATTTTCCCATTCCTGTTCAACATATTTGTCAAAAACATGGAAACCAAAGAACTCAGGTTTATAAATATTTGGATGACAGAAATTTGAAAGAGAGAGATAATACATCATGACACAATTCAAAAACATTTCTTCAGTTAGAAACCAGGACCATCACAAAGAAAAGAGAAATTATCTGGAATAAACGTGAGGTCCTATTCTTAGACCAGAGAGAGTGAGAGAGAAGCATATCAATAGCTAACACTTATTGAACATCACTGTGCATTATATCTTCACATGAGTTACATTTAACTTCACAACAACAATATTGTAATTATAATAGTTATAGCTATTATAATTCACCAAGACCAAGGCTCAGAGAGGCTACATAACTTTTTTTCAAGTTACATGATTATCAAATGGTAGAGTCAAAACTCAAATCCAGGTCTGTCTAACTCCAAAGTTTCTGGCTTCAACCATTTCACTATTTTCATCAATGTATACATGTAATAAATGTGTCATAGACTTATATTGAGTTTTAAGTAAAAGTACCTAGACAAAAGCATCTAACAATGTTGTGTAGTGGTCACTCAATAATGTTTTCATCTTTGCACAATATTGAACATTTAGGAGAAAAGTGATAGTTGAATTTAAATATTTTAAGAATTGATGAAATCTATGTAGCTCAAAATGAAAAACTATGAGTGTGGTTAAAAGTTGCACTGAGACAGATTTTTTGTTCAATAAAATGAACATTTTTCTATGTTGAGTCTGCTCAGCCATAGAATAAACCACCTGGCTGAGCAGACCCAGCACAGAAAATGTTCCTTATCAGCATTTTTCAGGTCTGTCTGAGAAGAAGGTGTTTGAACCTGGAGGAGCAAGCACTAGGTGACTTCTTAAGAGTTTTCTGAAGTTGAGATTCAATAAAGAAAATGGTTTCAAGGCTAAATGGTGTAAAGAGGAATTCTTGAGAATCAGGTTTAAAGTTACAAGAAAATTGAAGCCATCAGCTCTCTAAGTTAAAGAAGTTGTAGTCTAAAACCTAATTCTCCATCCTAATTCTATTAGGAAGGTATGAAATGCTTGGACCACTTCACTTATTTTGTTGCATTTATTTTTAGCATGTTTCTTGGAGGTAAAGCAACCATCAACATCCCTGTTTTATTGACTAGAAAATGGAAGTGATTCCATAGCTAATACGTGGCCCGGAAGGATAGAAAGTCAGTTCCTGCAGGCATCTGGTAATCTTTCTCCCACATTACTGTTCTCCCAGCACCAATTAGCTCAACAGATCTTGCCAAGATTTTGAAAAATAAAATAAAGCAAAAATTAATTTTGATTATTTTATAAATATATATACAAAATATTGTACTTATACAATGTTTATAAGAAACACATTCAAGAAAAAAACTCATTAAGTCTAATTTGCCACTAACAAGAATGTTCAAGAATTGAGAGCTTAAATTAGGACGTCTTTCTAAGGAAAATTTCCAGAATGTTATTACCTAACAGAGTTAAATATTTTTAAACTTTTTGATTTGTTACCATTTGTCTACCATAGGTAGATCCTAAATAGTCAGAATTTTTTACCACCTTAAAATAATTTATGTGACCCATGACTGTATAATTTATTTATTTGTATATTTTATACAGGGTGAAACAAAAATAGGTTTACAGTTGTTTGTATAAAGATAATACAATAATTAATAAAGAATAAACTCACAACTGTAAACCTACTTTTGCCTTACCCTGTATAAGGTTTTCTAAATATATAATAAATATCAGTGTTTCTTTTTCTTTCATTTTTCTGGTTAAACTCAGTGTTTCTTTGGGTAAATTTTAACAAAGCTTTTGTGGAGGGACTTTGGACTGGCTGGGAGACCAAAATGTTTCTTTTCTTGCCATTCTTCATTGACTGTAAATATTTCAGTTAAAAGAAAGTCAAGTAAGAGCAAGTGGTTAGATATTTCTGGGTTTAAAAGCAGGAAGTCGTTCTGCTTTTTTCATCACCCATCCTATCAGCAGCTACCTAACTTTGCTTCCTGATGTTATATAGGAAATGGATGCCTTTAGATATCCAACTCTTATACATGCTTGTTTTTTCATCCTTTGATCCCTCACCTCTCTTTGAGATGTCAAAACACCTCACAGCTTTGACTTGAATAGTATCAAAACATAAATACACACAAGTATTGAATCAGCACATAAATCCCCAAAAGCAGAGTTATTCTACCTGAGCCAAATGCCCTGCATTTGTGACTTAAGGTAGTGAGTCACAGCACAAGGAAGTGAATCACAGCCACCCAAAAATTCTTTTTTATTTTTTTAGCTGTTTCTGAGGAATTGTAGAGATCAGAATTCAAAGCTGTCTAGAAAGTATTAAGATGAACTTTTCCTCCCCTACAACGTATCAGAAACTACACATTCAACAAGCTTCAAAGTAATTTGCTAACTTAAAAAAAGAAGTAAACAAGTCCTAACTAGTGTGGGTTGTGCGTCATTCTACAAACTGAAAGGTTGCTGGTTTGATTCCCAGTCAGGGTAGGCGCCTGGGTTGCAGACCAGGTTCCCAGTTGAGGCAACCAATAGATGTTTCCCTCCCTTTTTTCTCCCTCCCTTCCCCTCCCTAAAAATAAATACATAAAATATTTTTAAAATAATAAAAATAAAATATAAAGAAGTAAACATTTTTTAAATCTCCAACAAGTAGCTAAACAATTAATTAACTTTTACGTAGTCACAGCACATGTTGTCTATGTCTGATGATTTTTTTCTTATTTTCTCTTCTCTCATTCTTTTGTTCCACTAAACTGACCCACCACCACATTTTTACCACTCTTCCCCATCACCACCACTTCTTCCCCTTCCTCTCTCACCTAGGCAGTCCCTAGAGATGGTTGCCCAAGGTCTGGGTAATAATCCCAGAAAGTTCCTAGGATTTCAAGTTTAGGTGGGGAAGGGGGAACTTACTTGCATTACTTACATGAGGAACCTGGAAAGACAGATTGTTTCACGTGAATTCATTCATGTGTTCCAGGTGGGTAAGGTAATTGGCTAATAAGTGTAAATGTAAAATGCTAAAATTAAAATCTCTGAGAAAGAGCCCATTCTGTAAAAAAAGAATACCTTCCTTTCAACAATTCACTCATTCTATATTTGTCCTGCCAATTTTCCCATTGTTTATGATCTCAAATTTCCACTGTCATTTCCCTGAGCTTTGGGCAAACCTCATCATTTAGCACATCCAATAAATTGGAGTAAGTTAAATTGTTCATCTTTGTATTTTCTGAGGATAACCACAATAAAAGAAGAATTGATTAACATTAGGAAACTAACTGTAAAAAAGTACACTATTCATTAAACTGAAAACCAAAGCAAACTTCCAGAAGTTAGATTCAGCAATTTGAAAGTCAGACCATATGAATCAATTGCCCAGTATAAGGGCCTTGCTCTTCTTTTTTTTAAAGGCTCAGAGCATGTCAAGTTTTTTTTTCCCTCCATTCCCTGCCACCCTAGCCATCCCCCCTCCCACCTTCAATCCTACCCCCCTTTGGCTTTGTCTGTGTTTCCTTTATAAATGTTCCTGGACAATCCTTCCCCCTTTTCTCCCCATTACCCCCTCCTACCTCCCCTCCAGTTACTGTCAGATTCTCTTTACTGCTAATGTATATGCCCATGTTTTAGAAGTTAGTTGATACCAGTGTGGACTTTTATGAAACTTTAACTAATATCCACATACCTAAATCATGATTTATAAATATAAAAATCAGCAACACTTTTCTTTTTAACAGCTCATGTTTCCCAAGAAGTGTTTCTATAACAAGTAAATAAAATAAGCAGTTTTTACTCCTCTCTCATTATTCTGGAGGACAATGTTCAAGTACCAAGCCAGTAGGGACACTAGGATATCACATGTAAAACCTGTCACCACAGGTTAATTTCAGTTTATAATAGCACATTGTTTCCATCAAGGGACTAGGGCACATACATTTTCAAAGGCATTTTTTAAAAACACAGATAGACCCAGATTATGCTTTGACCCATAAGGAGAAATGATCACATCTGCCCACCTGCAGCCCCTTCACTTTAATGTCTTCCAGTTCCTCTCTGTAACTGGGTTTCATGGGGGAGAAGGTAGCTTCTATCATTCAATACTTTATAAAAGTAGCAAAGGATTCTTCGCTGAATTATGCTTAGGAATAAATCATGCTTAGTTCACTTAACAATTAAATTATATATCAACTTTTACACCACAACTTTTAAAATGGTATCCAGATAAAATTGCAGAGTGAGTCTGAGGCTTCTTCACAATACTGCTAACCAAGCATGGCCTCCTTTTGCAAGTTCATTTTCTCTTGTTGCTTAGTTCTGGGTAACCCTCCTTTCATTCATTCACCAAATATTCACTGAGTACATCCTAGGTGTCAATACTGTTCTAGGCTCAGGGAAGAAAAAGAGCACCAACAAAAATCATGGAACTCGCATCCTACTGGGGTGAAACATGGAATAACCAATAAACATAATAAATAATAGAATGAGGGAATCCAGGACTCTGGACAAGTGCTGGAACTTTAAACAGGGTGGTCAATGTGGCCTCATTGAGAAGCTAACATTTCAACAAAGATGTGAAAGCAGTGTAAAAACAAGGCATAAGTTTACTTGAGGAGAGGAGAGTTCAGGCAGAGGGAGGACCCAGGGCTGAGGCTATGAGGCAGCATATGTTCTTCATGTGTTCAAGGAAGAGGAGGGAGACCAACCTAGGAGTACAGGAAATAGGAGGGACCATTAGGAAAGTCAAGGTTCTCAGATCCAGTAGGGCCCTGGAAGGATTTTGGTTTTTACTCTGAATGAACAGAGGAACCTAATCTGGATAAAGTGTCTGGCTGCTGCCTTAGACAGCAGGAAGGGGAGACTAGTCAGAGACTGAGGCCATCATCAGAGTGAGGGTGGTGTGGACCAGATGGCCACAGTGGGAGTGGTAAGAAGGGGCCACACTCCAGACACACTCTGAAAAGAGAGTCAACACAAGTCCCCATGGACTGTAAGAGAAAGGCTAAGTCCAGAGTATTGGCCTGAGCAAGTGACAGGATGGAGGAACGGCTGTGAGGGTAAGATCAAGAGTTCAGGTTTTGATATGTTATTAGACTTCCAAGTAGAGAAAATGAGGAAGCAAGTGGAAATCAGCTTATAGTTGAAGGAGAAGATCCAGGCTGGAGCTATAAACTTGAGGTTTGGATGATACTTAAGTCTACAAAACTGGTTGAGATAACTCAGGGAGTGAGTGTATATGGCGAAGATAAGAGGTCCAGAGTCCAGAATCATTGCAGATGTAATTAGTTTTGTTAAGGCGAGGTCATATTGGAATATGGTGGGCCCCTAAATTCAACATGACTGCTGTCTTTATAGAAATGCAACAATTGAACACAGACACACACACAGAGCAAACGCCATGTGAAGACAAAGGCAGGGACTGGTGTAATGTGTCTACAAGTCAATGAATGCCAAAGATTACCAGAAAACTACCCAAAGCCAGGGGCGAGGTAAGAAACACATTCTTCCTAACAGCCCTGTGAAAACACAAACTTTCTGACGTCTTGATCCTGGACTTCAAGCCTCCAGAACTGTGTGAGAATAAATTCCTGTTGTTTAACCCACCCAGTCTGTGGTACTTTGTTATTTAGCCCTAGCAAACAGAGCTAGAAAGAGTGAGTATGGTAGAGGAGGCAGGAGTGGGTGAGGGAAATGCACACATTGCGATTGTGGAGGGCATACAGCAATGGGTAATGATGGATCTGGTATGACCATGATGGTAATGAAAGGCGAGAGGCCAGATTGTGAGAGGAGGTAAACAGGTCACTGAGAAACTAGGGGAATGGAGGAACAATCTATGTGTATGTTGAAATTGCCAAGAATCAAGGCTGGTATAGGAAATACCTCAAAACAATAGGCATCAGCAAAATAGAAGAACAAGTGACACAACCCAATAATCTGAGATTCAACCTAAGATATTTCTAGAGAAGAAAGAGAATAATCCAGAGGCAATAAGGAACAGAAAGGAAATGCAGCCCACTTCCAGGCTTCATGGAACAAAACCGTGATGGAGAAAACCACAGCCACCACATGACAGGGCTACAGGAGAATAGAAAAGCTATGTTCCCAACAGAGCCAGATTTTTAACAGAGCACTTTGGTGGCAGGAACATTCAGGGGTGAGGCTGAGGATATCAGGTTTTGCTAATAACTGTCTGTGAGTTCTAGCAGGCCCAGAAGAGAGCAAGATTGGGGGAGGGTAGGCGATGTCTCTTCTATGTTCAGGACCAATGCTGATCCATACTGAACTAATTATTTCCTTTGTTCAAAGCTGATGTATTAGTAGCAATCAACACTCAGTCTCCAGCTATTATTACTCAAATACTTTATCTTAGAGAACTCTCATTGACTACATGGGCTCTGGCTCTAGTAATTGTGTCCCAATACATGGTTATTACACAGCATAAAGCAATAGTGAAGCTTGGCTGTTTTCCTGGGGCCTGGAAATCATGGCTGTTGCAGTTGCCTATTCCCTTTGAGAAAGGCATTCTTTCTTTATGCTGCAATGGAGATGGGGCAGGAGGTTGAAAGAAACTGAATTACCACTGTGCATCTCCTAAGAGGCTCCCACCAGTCTTTAACATACAGCATCATCCTAGAATCCTCTATTCTGTGGTTACTTTGAGGGATTCCCGCAGAAGACATTCCCTTTCTCACAGCATTCCAGAGTTGATTGATTTCATGCCCACTTAGGGTGGACCATGTAATCTTTATTCCCAACAGTGCATTTACCAATATCTTACAGCAACCTTACAAAAGCTGAGATTGAATCTTTATAGAACGCTCACTTATTCATTCAACAAATATTTACTGAGTACTTCTAGACAGTGGCAGGGGCACATTAAGTATACAGTGTAGGCAAAAGTAGGTTTACAGCTGTGAATATGTACAACAGTTTATTCTTGCATTATTATTTATTAATAATTGTGTTATTTTCTATATTCACAACTATAAACTACTTTTGTCCAACTCTGTATAGTAAATAAAATATTTATTTGAAACATTAGATCTATTAGTGATAAATTATATGAAAAAAAAAACACAGAGTAAGAGCATACTAAGCATACTCCTTAGTACACTAAGGAGATGCTTTTATGAACCAAAATGTTAATTTCTTGATTTATAATAGGAGACATATCTGACCAGACAGCTAGGCTCTGCTCTTTGCCCAGACATGTCTTTCTGGAAGGGAAGTTCCCATAGAAAAACATATTAATTGTTTTGCTACCGTGGCAACCAAAGGAACCCCTTTGCATGTATCTAGGCCTGAAGATGTGTGATTTGAGGAGCAGACTATGACTTTGTGTGATTAGAAAAAGGTGCCCTTCCTCCTAGTGAACACAGGCCAATGATGGGACATGCAGCTTGACAAAGGGAAAGAAGATTAGATTTCAGCTCTGATTCATTTCTTTTTTTTTTAAGATTATATTTATTTTTAGAGAGGGGAAGGTAGAGAGAAAGAGAAGGAGAGAAACATCAGTGTGTGGTTGCCTCTGGTGCACCCCCTACTGGGGACCTGGCCTGCAACCCAGCCATGTGCAGTGACTGGGAATCAAATGGTGACCCTTTGATTCTCAGACCAGCACTAAATCCACTGAGCCACACCAGTCAGGGTACTGACTCATTTCTTAGGGTAACTGCTTTTATGCAGTGAACAACCTGGGGATAACTGTATATACCTACTAGAACCAAAAAATTAAAATGAAAGTAATTGAGTGTTTTAAGGAACATTGCCTTTAAGGTACCAAGTAAAATGATTGTCATATAATGATGCCTTTTACACCTTGCAGTGTGTGAAATATGTAAAAAATAAAGCAAAGTATCATTTGTTAATCCTCTTATAGAATAATTGATCAACTCTAACCAAGTCTCTTTTTTTCTTACATGCAAGTGTAGTTGAAAATATTTTAAGGTCATTTTGAAAAGTGTTCACATTTCTAGACTCTATCTCATGCCAAGAAAACGTTAGGACAATTTGAGTGATGTGGGAGAGGTTGGAATCCTGGTGAGAATGAGATTAGACATCCTGGATTCTGGTTTCTCCCAAAATAGCTGAAATCAGCCAGTTCAGCAAAACAGAATTATGCCCCATCTTCCACCCCACAGATGAGAGGACAGCAGACAGGCTTGGAAAGTTGGGCCCTGCTACAAGGTCTGATTTGCTCCCTAACTGGGGCCTGCAGTGTGGCCAAGCCTGGAGGTCACATTTACTTTTCTCTCATCCATTTTTTCCTTCTCCAGGGCCTGGACAGTGTCTTGATCAAAAGAAATCAATTCTAAGACATTAATAATTTGAAAACATTGATCAGGTCTGCCCTGATCATTAGTAGGACCTGAGGCAAGAATATAATAAAGGCCTCACTAATCATATGTCTACATATTTAGAATATATAAATCAAAGCTAACACGCTGCTGTTCTGTTCTGTTCTTCTATCTGATAAATATACCTTCAAAAGGGCCTGGGACACCAGATGTAGGAATGTAGTGGTACTGGGAGAACCAGCTCCCGGCCCACATTCCTGCTTTTCCCAGGGCCAGCCCTCCATCCGGGGCTTTATCTGGGCACAAGTGGACACTACCACTCACACAGCCAAACTCAGTCCTTTCCACAAGGCATCTCCACCTGCTGAGGCCAGGGGCTATCTACAGTGGGGTACACCCTCTGGAGGTCAGCCAAGGATAGAAGCCCATGCAAAACCTAGGAATCAGCTCAGTGCCATTTGGGCAGAACATTCCAGGGACCCAGATCATGGTCCAGAAGGTTAGTTCTGGTCTCCAGGCTGGCATAGGTCTTTGAGCCCACAGATTCCCCACCTCAGAGGAGTGTCACAGCCAGAGTAAGATCCTCTCGATCACAACCCCAAAGCAGAAGCCCCACTGGCCTGGATCTAAGAATGATGTTGTCACTGTGAAAAGTAATTAATTTTTATCCTAGACATTTCAATTATGAGTCCAATCCTCTTAAAATGTGGCCCAGGAAAAGCCTATTAAAATGTTAATTCATGAGCTCTAAGTCAGACCTATGAATCAGATTAAGTAGGGGAATGGTGGGGAGGGGAGTGGAATTTCCAGGAATCTACATTTTTAAGCAATGTTCCTAAATGACTCTTCCTTGCATTAAACGTTGAGAACTACTATCAAACAGCTGGGGTCTGGAACCAAAGGCCCCACCTTCCACATGGACTCCATCAACTCTGTCTCCAAAAGCTGGGCCCCTAAACATACTGATGAACTGTTCCCCATTTTAAAGACATTATCATCTAGATAAACCTGTTGGACTCCCAAAAGCGAAGGCTAGAACCCTTCAGCACAGTATTAGATACACTGTTCACATCATACTCTCCAATTCCAAGAACACCATTACTTAATTCCTGGCAAGTTGCAGTGTAATTGAGTAGGTTGAGTTTCTTTATACAGCTGCTGATAGCCAACTTCCTGAGAACAACATGACCTCATGATGAACAGGCATGGTTTCCCAATTGTAGTGTGCCAATTATTACTGTTATTATTATTATTATTATTATTATTATTATTATTATTACTGTTATTATTATTATCACTATGTACTTTTTTATTACTGTTACACTTTCCTTTCACCTACCATTTAGCAATCAGGGGCACTATCTTGATGTACCAGCCTCAGGACACAATCAGGCAGACAGAACAAAAGCCATGGGTTATGAGTTGCCAAGAACACTGGTAGATCCATGGCAGAGACCTTGGCCTGCAGGGCCTTACAAACACCTGTTTGTAAGTGAAGGGTATTTGAGAGACATAGAGAGGGTTTCTCCTTTTCTCTTCTTTTCTTTTCTTTTCTCTCTTCTCTTCTCTTCTCTTCTCTTCTCTTCTCTTCTTTTCTTTTCTCTTCTCTTCTCTTCTCTTTTCTTTTCTTTTATTACCAGAGGCTTAACTTTAAATATCAAGACCCAAACCCCTAGAATTCAGAAAACTTATAAACCATTGATGGTAGAATAATGTAAATGTATACTAAAAGCATATAAAAATTCAATAAATGGGTAAAAAATAAAAGTCATAGAAAATATGACTGGGATTCAGACATGCATACATCTCTGAAAAGATAACCAGCTCTCCATCCTCAATATCAAGTTCTGAAGGGAACATGCCGAATAACAAGTTAGATATATCCAGATAGGGACTCCAGAAAAGTTGATGGGGTCTCTAAAAGATAAGGGCCAGGGCCTGGCTTCCTGGTGAGATGCCATTTTCCTGAGAGCTTGCAAACTTCAGAGAAGCCTCACATACAACATGGCACCTGAGTAATAGATAAGCAATGGCCGAGGCAAGTGGCCTAGCAAATGGGTCTCAGAGAGCCCTGCATACCCCAGCACGTACAAAAAGAAAAATGGAACAAAGGGGTACTGCATGCCTATAGAGCGCATTCCCACCAGAAGAGGTCTCTGACTGATAGAGGAGAATAGAGTATACGAATGTGACAACTGAAGGTCATGATAAAACCAGAGACATAACTGTCCATGCAGCAGGAAAAGCTGTTGAGATGCCCAAGACCAAGTGGTACAAGTCACACCTCAGCAGAGGCCAGCACAGACAGAAAATACCACAGCCCAGCTATATCTTATCCTTGAAGAGAAATGAGGAACAGGATGGAGGGAATCTGAGTTCCAAACTTTAGGCAGCTAAGCCACCTTATGATCTGTCATTGGCAGACATTAGAACTCAAAATAGTTAAATTTCATTACAAAGAAAAAAGATTACATTTTTGCATACCTGAATACATAGCCTGACAACATGATATATGTAAAGTATCAAACCTGCCACATAAGGAACAAAGCCCTTGAATCTAGTCTGTTCTGTATATGGCTTTTTCCAATCAAATAATGTTAATTTTTACCACCTTCTTTTTGGAGCACTACTTCCTGATGCAGATTTCTGAATGCAGATTCTGGGGGCATACCCCATTTGAAGCCCTATTTGAGACATATCATACCTTATACACTGTCCTCAATTATCTTGCAAGTACATGTCATTGCTATGTCAGGTCTGAGATTTGATTTTACCCTGCATACAAGGTGATAAGTTAACCTGTTTGTATTTTGAGGCTCCTGGGTCAAAGACAAAGGACTTTATTACAGCACAGTGAGAAGCATGAGTACCAGTATACTTGCCCTCAAGACCCACAGGGTCATCATGATTGGCCCAGATGGATGATAAGCACACAGTAGGTTTGTATAACAACTGAGAGGGCTTATTACCCAGTTTCTCAAGGTTAGCAACCCTGAGAAATGGCCCAGGTAAAAGAGCAGTCAGGGTCGTTCAGATTTGGTACACCCAGCATGATGTGTAGAAATAGAAGAGAGCCAAAGAGGACTGCCTAACCAATGTGCAGGAGAGGAAACAATGACTCGGTCAGGCTGGAACACAGTATTATGGACAAAGTGCCAAACCAAGATACTCAAGGACCTGGGCTCTATCTTATTCTGCCATTTGGTGCCCATACGATGTGGTGAAAACCTCATTCTTCTAGGCCATAATGTTCTCATCTCTAAAATGAAAGTAATAATACAGGTCTTGCCCACCACAAGGGTTGTTATTAAGACCAAATGAGCTACTTTTTGTGAAATCATCTTATAAAATATAAAACACTATACACATGAGAAATTGTTATAATTATCACAAACCCATCACCACCTTCTTTAAAAATAACTCAAATGATATCTGCTTCAAATTTTTTTTTCAGAGAAACGTGGGGTATAAATGAAAAATACTCAAAGCATATCATCATTGATTTCCAAGTTCCTATTACATTAATTTCCAGTTTTCTTCTATGCTGTAAACTCTTTGAGGGATCTTTTCATCTTTATAATGTTCATTTTTGTGTCTCTGGCAACCAGGCTTATGCTAGCCACATAGCAATCATGGGTATGATAATGGAGTCTACGTCTCCAACACCATTAAACCATCAGAAGAGAAAATCAACTTTGACATGATGGATGAGACCATGCCTCCAAGGTGCTAGCCAAATACTCAGAACTTTGGGAAATGTCTGCAATTTGCAGGGGTGGAAGATGGTTATTATTTCTCCAGCTCCACTTTTCAAGAGTTCATATCAATAGCACTCTTATGCCTGCCCTTTTCTGTGCTCAAAATTTTTCTGTCCACTTTTTCCCCATGAAGTCCAGCATCATTAACTGTTAAAACTGTAAAGATCTGACACATTAAATCAGTGATCTTCTAACTTTTTTTATCTCCTACAGCCCAAAAGAATTTTGAAAAGCTATGTATTCCCTTACACATTTTCAAGTAGACACCTAAAATTTCTCATTATAAGTTAGAATAGCTTCAAAATATATGCTTCTTAGCATACTGTAAATAATTGATTTTAAATAAAATATATATTATACTCTATATTCAATGGACTCTAAATGCCCAAGCAACTTGATACCCAGTCTCACTCATTTAAAAATCAATAGACAAACTCTTTTGTGACAACTGGAAAATTTATATCTTTCCCTTTTCTTCTCAATCTCATATTTCCCCTAAAGGAATGTTATTAATGCAATATATTTCATACTTGAAAGATTTCATTTGGTCATCCTACAACTTCTCTACAATAACAAAATCATCTGTAGGTTGAAACTTAAACATTATAATTTTGTATGACTGTAAGATTCTAAGTATTTTAAAAGTTTTCTGGATTGTGTTATCTTTACAATGATTTTTAGTACACAACTGACAAAAGCAACATAAATGCATAACATATTTTGAGAAATAATTATAAAGTATACTAAGTTTAATTTAGGATTTAACAAGTGAGTAGAAAAGTGGGTGATCTGTGACAGAGCAGCAGAGTTGTACCTTCGTTAAACATGAGTATGGATCTCATACTTTTCTAGCTTTTAGTTAATGAAAGTGTTTCTCCTATGATTTTGAATAAATGTTTAAGGCAATACAAGACACTAACTTACCTCTAATATATGTTTCTCATAAGAAAATATAACATTGATATGTTGGGGAAAATTGTGCGTTTTTTTACTTTGAAATTATGCAAATTATACTATTGAGACTAGATTGAAATACAGATAAATGAGAGTAATCAGACAGAGCTCATCCTCATTACTGAGATGGTGAAACTGCAGAGAATATGTAGCTCATAGAAGACTGGCATTTCCCAGCATGCTTCTTACAAATCTTGAATGTTTCAATATAAATAGATAACTAAAGTACAGAAACCTATCATGAGTTTGTCACCTGGGTGAATAACACACTGCCATCTTCAATATTTCCAAGAGATATTCTTTTTCAAGGGTTTCTTTGCACAGTATTGAACATGATATTCCATAATATACCCAAAATCAAAATATCCAAATTCCATAATGCACTTGAAATCCATAATACACTTGCCTAATTCCACAGGTACTTGAAATCAAAACATCCAAAGATGCATCAGCATGCCTGTTTAAAGTATTGTCTCAGGCAGTTGGGGCTGATATAATAAATTGCCATAGACTGTGGCTTAAACCAGAAACATTTATTTCTCACATTTCTGGAGGGCAGAAGTCCAAGATGCTGGAAATTCAAGTTTCTGAGGAGGGTCCTCTTTCTGGTTTGCAGGTGGCAGTATTCTCATATCCTCAAGTGGCAGAGTGCAGAGAGAGAGAGCAGCCTCTCACATCTTTTATTATAAGACACTAATCCCATTTATGGGGGCTCTAAACTCATAACCTAATTATCTTCCAATCTTCCAAAGGCCAAAAACCCTCCACATACCATCACATTGAGTGTTAAGATTTCAACATATGAATTTTGGGAGACACAAATGTATAGTTCTTAACAGTTAGGCTTTGCTCTTAAGAGAGATAAGCATAAGGCAGGGAGGGATGTGGTGGCCTATTACCTTTGGTTTGTGGTGCTATTTTGATTAAAGGAGGCTATCAAGTTACCTGTAGTTCTAGTTGTCTCTGCTTAATGTCCTAGAGGTTTCTACACCAAGGCAATGTACCATAGTATGATTTGGGTTTGATGACAAATTTGTCTATCTCCTGTAAACAGAAGAAGATAGATTATGAAAGGAAAGGTGGAAAAGGAGAAGCAGCCTGATGCAGGTCCATATGCAAGCAGATGAATATATAAAGAATGTTAGAGAGAAATATGGATTCTGGAAATTGACTCCTTCAAAATTATATGAATCTATATACCTCTTAGAATGTCTTCATGTTCCCCTAAAGCTATGCAAACCCCAATTTGAATTAAATATTTCTACTATTGCTAATAACTACCACTACAATGTGCTAAGAGTTTAAGTATTGCATTCTTCATTCTTAAGTATTGCATATTACATTCTTCAAATATGTCAGCTCATTTAAATTGTGCTTTTCATGTGATAGCCCTTAAACCCATTTATAGATGAAGAAATTGGGGTTCAGAGAAGATAAACAATTTGCCCAGAATTTCATGGCTAGTAAGTGCCAAAGCTGTTGCGCGTGGGTCACCGGCCAGCAGTGACCACAGAATGCTGTGGATGGCTCGCCGAAACACACGCGAGAAAAAACAACACATGGACAGAGACAGACTAGTTTCTGTGGGGAAGTAGGGACAAAATGGCCACCCCCCCTAGTGGGGAGCGCGCTGATTTACTGTCCTTACCTGCTTTTATTAGGCTCATTTTGCATAATAATTCAGGTAAAGTACAGTACTCATTTGGGGGAAGTAAGGAACTATAGAAAACAAAGAACTCTGCTGGTCTATTGAGTTGGGGGGTCAAAGAGCTGTAAGGCTGAGGAACAAACTAACTTCCTCCTAAGACCCTTCTCATTCAACTGAGAGCATTCTAAACAAAGAAGGTTTCACAGTAATTTACATGTTCTTTCTTAGGCCTGATCACCCTGGGGAATCCGCACTTCTCAGTACCGAGCTGCACCACCCTGTCATTGTTTCAGGCTTAGGTGGAGCAAGGGAACTAGGTAACCAAGAGATAAGGAGATTTTTTTCCCAGACGCTGAGAACTCAGGCTATGTCAAAGCCGAGGAGCGAGGGTCCATCACCCCCTTTTGCTACAGCCCCCCAAGTCCTTCTTTCGGGGGGCCTCCCAAAGTGATCGTGCCTGGCTTAGGTCGTTCCCTCCGTGGGGAATCTTACCTGTCTTTGGCTAACCGACCAAGCTTTTTGGGGTTCAGCAGCAGAAGCAGCATACCTGCCAGGGAGATAAGCTTTTGTCTCCTTGCTGGCTTACAGTTCCAAGGGCGTTCCCTTAGCCTTAGCTAGGCGGGGGTTTCAGCTTCTGATACCAGTCAGGGCGGTTCCCAACACAAAGCCAATTCAATCCTAGCTCCATTTGACTCCAGAGCCTGAGCTTCGTGATAATTTTATGTGGTTTTGTCTATGCATTCTTGACTGACAGAAATGGTGTTTTCAGAAGAATGGTTCTCTAATTGTGGATTTTCAGGATTATGTAGCAGTCTTTGAGAAACACTTCATCAAGACAGTCTTCCTAGTGTTTCATATAATCATGAAACGTATATACATGTGTGTATATAGTACTCTTTTGATACTACATATTACTGTATTTCTAATGGGGTTGCAATGGGGATATCAAATATGAATAGCAAATAAGCATTCAAATTAAGAAAATGAGATTATTCCAAGGTGTTTATTTAGTCCACTGTTAGAAATTCCTCTTGTTTCATACTTAATTTAACTTTGTGGTTACTGTGTTTTTCCTTTAAAATATCTCCCAAAGGATTACTTCTTTAATCCTTTTTTGGTCTAAACCTGTGAATGCATCTAAAAGCCCCTTTATTGATTAACAACATAGTTAAAAATTAAAGGTAATAGGTAACCATAATAGCAAATGGTAAAGAAGTTTCTATTGTTGTTTGCAAAAAAAAAAAGACAAATTTATGTACACACATCATTTTCAGTGGAATTGTGAGAAAAGTGAATATACATTTGTATTTCATAATACAGGCTATACTAATATTCATTTATGTATTCATTAAGACAAATGAAAGCTTGTTTCTTTGGGTAGAGTTGGACCCATGCTTTTTCAGTCATAAAGACATGTTAGAAGTAGCAAGACATGGGGTAAAGAAGTAAGGTCAGTTTCCCACATTACAGATTAAGGAAGAGAGTAAACTTAATGATCTAGGCTGAAAACATTATACAACAGTCATTAAGGCAAAAGAGCACTTCTGATAAAAGCCACAAGGCATAGCTGAGACACTGGCAAGTACAGTAGAGGGAAAACTGAAAAATCTAAGGAATTTAGTAAGGCAATGAAGTAGCAAAGAGATATTTTGCTAGTTTTTAAAATTACATTCCCTAATAAGAATGAACAAATATCTATGTGTATATGGTTCCTAATGAAATAACAATATTACATATTTATGTTTTGCTTAAAGAAATTTCATGTAAATTTATTCTGCATAACAGCAGGTGGAGTTTATGAGGTAGACACTATTTTTATTATATGGCAAGAAAGAAAACTCAGACACAGGAAGACTGGGTGAATTGCCCAGTGTCCCTCAGCTGCTTCCAGGCAGAGTAATAGTCAGACAGACCCAGTCCAACAGAGTCCCACTACTTTTCAGCAGTCTGACAAAGTCTCCTCTGCTACTTTTTTCTCCTCTTCTCTTCTAATATCTAGTATTTGTAATGGCTTCTTCCCATTAATTCCAGAAGTGCCATCTACTGTACCCTCCTATAGCTACATCTACCTCATTGCTTCATTTTCAGCAAAGGTAGAAACCATAAGAAAAATCCAGGCCCCAAGCTTCTGTTAGTGGTACTGAGGGCTGTGGGCCCAGAAGTCCCTACTCTGAGAGGTTAAGAATTTTTATGAACCCCACATCAAGCTATAACTATGAACACTGTCAATGCCCCTTTTGTTCTATTCCTTGATTATTGTACTTGCACAGAAATGGTGACCATTTTTTAGTAGCTGATATCTAAAAGAATGACTTTGCTTGTAAAATCGCAACAAGAATGTGAAAAAATGCATTTGAGTATCTATACAGGTCTAAACAACAAACTCTGGTCTGTTGAGTGGATTTAAATGCTTTTTTATTTTGAGTCTATGTAAATTTTGCCATTTCTGGATGAAGAAACATATATATAAGCTTCTACAACTAGACAACAATTAAGCAGACATTTAAGTTAAAAACTTCAAGTTAAGTTAACCTCTCCATTTTTGTGTTATATATAAGAATTTTTTTGTCATGTGAATTCCCTACTTGATCACATTTCCTCTGTAAAAGCTTGATTTTTTAAAAGATTTTATTTATTTATTT
The DNA here is from genome assembly GCF_019186645.2 of Phyllostomus hastatus. Classification (NCBI taxonomy): domain Eukaryota; kingdom Metazoa; phylum Chordata; class Mammalia; order Chiroptera; family Phyllostomidae; genus Phyllostomus; species Phyllostomus hastatus. The sequence goes on from NW_025334041.1 coordinate 48,833,299, forward strand.
TTAGAGGAGAAGGAATGAAGAAAAAGAGGGAGAGAAACATCAATGTGTGAGAGAAATATCAACTGGCTGCCTCTCACATGTCCACAACTGTGAACTGTTGGGAATAAGGAAATTAAGAACTAAATTTAACCTTAGTAAACAAGAACCACATTGTAGCTAAAAAGAAATGATAAAAGAGACAAAGTGCAGTTAAGCAAACATCCTGTGTCAAGCAGATGCTCTCCCCAGGGTAGGCTAGATAAGCAATGCTTTGTAGTTTTTAATGAGAAAATAGGAACCTAGCTAGCTAGAGCCAGGAGATTACTAGGTTAATGAACAAACATCCTGCCTTCCCGCCTTATGCAAGAATGCTTGGTTTGAAATTCCCATGCGTGGTCTTTGTAAACGAATTGCTAACTGCCACGTCTGCTTCTGTATAACGCTTGCTTGCCCGCCCCTATATAAGGACATAGTTGTAAGCGCTCGGCACAGCTCTCGTTTGCAGCTCCTTGTGGGCACTATGTCGCTGGACACTTTGAGAGTTCACCCCTGCGCAAGTTAAACTTGGCCAATAAAGTAACATCTTTGATACCCTGAAAGTCTCCGATATTTGTTCTCGAGTTTGCTGGATGCTACATGAACCTCACCCACAACTAAGGCATGTGCCCTGATGGGGTATTAAACTGACAACTTTTTGGTCTGCAGGCTCATCATGCTCAGTCCACTGAACCACATAAGCCAGGGCCAGCCTGATTTTTAAATCTATATTAGGTTGAGTAATAACAATAGATGACATTTATTTGAGTACCATTCTAAGTGTTTTGTTTATATTATCTTATTAAGCTCTCATAACAACCTTAAGAGGTAAATGCATATTCTCATTAATCCTAATTTGCAGATACAGAAACTGAGACATAGAGAGGTCACAGGACTTCCTAAAGGTCTACCAGGCAGCGCTTGAATCCTAGCAGTCTGCTTAGTGCCCACATTCTAAACTGTCTCTAATGGTCATAGGAATTTGATGTTACCAGTCTAGCTGCTTGTGTCACCTACATGTTTACCATATCTTCAAATTCTTTGATTTGAGAAGTTGAACAAATTGGATCAATCCAAGATGGTGGAATGGATGGAATAAGTGGAAGCTACACTAACCTCCTCCCAGGACCAATCTGGAATTACAACTAAATTGTAGAGAAATCATCCTGAATATCCACCTGAACACTAGCTAAAGAAAAGCCTTATAACCATAGAGAGACGAAATAAATCACTTCACCACAACAAGACTGATAGGGAGTGTGGAGGGGGTGTGAGAGGACTAGCTAGGCTCCCACAAGTGGGGAAGGATATTTCAGCAGCTGGAGGGTTCTCTCTGAGAAGTATGGGGTCTAAACTCCAAGCTGGGCTCCCAAGCATACAGCACCAGAACCATTAAAAAAAAAACACCCAGATAGCATCCAGTTGTGAAAAGCAGCAGGGTTTCTGTATGCCAGGGAGAGGTGGCTAGACATGCAGAGAGCCTCTTAAAGGGCCAACACACAAAATTTCACTTGCAGCCACTTACCCTGGGCTCCAGCAGAGCAAGGGCAGAGTAGACTAGAGACATTTGAGGAGATTCTAGGGCTGGTGGCTCTGGAGAGAAAGAAAACTGAAGGAACAGCTACCAGGATCCCTTTGCTGAGTCATTCTCCATAGTGCAAAAGCTGTCTTTTTCAGTTAAAGCACTCCTTTCCAAGTGGCATCAGCTTGAGGGGAAGTAATAGTCCTACCCCCAGGAATTACCCAGCCCCATCCTACAGTGCTTAAGCTGGAGTGCTGACCACAGCATGATCAGGTTAATGATGCATCAGTTTAATAGATGATCAGTTTAACATCTTAGGCAGAAAATACAAAGCAGCCAAACTGGGAAGACAAAGAAACAGACCCCAAGTGAAAGAACAAGAAAATTCTCTGAAAGAACTAGATAACATGGAGGCAAGCAATTTATCAGGTACTTTAGAGTAATGATTATAAAGATACTCAACAGTGTGAAAAAAGATATAGAGCCCATTAAAAGGACTAGTCAAAAACAAAGAATGCAACATCTGAAATAAATAATATACTGGAAGGAATAAACAGTACGCTAGATGAAACAGAGGATTGAATCTGTGTTTTGGAAGGCAAGGTGGAAAAAAATACCCAAGCAGAGGAGCAAAAAGAAAACAGAATTTTGAAAAATGCTTAAAAAATATTTTGGACAACATGAAACATAACAACATCAACATCATGGAAATACCAGAAGGAGAAGAGAAAGAGCAAGTGATTGAGAATCTATTTGAATAAATAATGACTGAAAACTTCCCTAATCTGGTGAAGGAAAAAATCATACAAGTTCAGGAACCTCAGAGAGTCCCAAACAAGTTGGACCCTAAGAGGACTACACTGAAACACATCATAGTTAAAATGACAAAACTTAAAGACAAGGAGATACTCCTACAAGCTGCAAGAGAAAAGTAGGTAATTGCCTACAAGGGAGCACCAATTAGACTGGCATCTGATTACTCAACAGAAATATTTCAGGCCAGAAGGGAGTGGTGTGAAATACTCAAGGTGATGAAAAGCAAGGATCTACAAATAAAGCTACTCTACCCAGTGAGGCTATCATTTAAAATTGAAAGAGAAATGAGCTTCCCAGACAAGAAAAACTAAAGGAGTTTGTTAACACCAAACCAGTATTACAACAAATGTTAAAGGGTTTTCTTTAAGAAGAAGAAGAAAAAAAAAAACAGAAGAAAACAGTCCAAGAAAATGGCACTACATACATATCTATCAATAATTACCTCAAATGTAAATGGTTTAAATGCTCCAACCAAAAGACACAGGGTAGCTGAATGGATAAGAACACAAGACCCATATATACACTGCCTCCAAGAGACCCATCACAAATCACAAGATACACACACACTAAAAGTAAAGGGATGGAAAAGGTATTTCATGCAAATAGAATAGAAAAAAAAACTGGGGTAGCAATAGTTACATGTGACAAAGTAGACTTTAAAACCAAGGGTATAGTAAGAAACAAAGAAAGATACTACAAAATGATAAAGGGGACAATCCAACAAGAGGATATAACCCTAGTAAACATTTATACACCCAACATGGGAGCACTTAAATTTGTAAAGCAAACCTTGATGAGCATAAAAGGAGAGATTGACAGAAATACAGTCACAGTCAGAGATTTTAACACCCCATTGACTTCAATGGATACACCTTCCAGGCAGAAAATCAATAAGAAGTCAACAGCCTTAAACAACACACTAGGTCAAATGAATTTAATTGATATCTTCAGAGCATTTCACCCCAAAGCTGCAGAATATACATACTTTCAAGCGTACATGGAACATTTTATAAGATATACCATATGTTGGAACACAAAACAAGTCTCAATAAATTTAAGAAGATTGAAACCATATCAAACAACTTCTCTGAGCACAATGCTATGAAACTAGAAATTAACCACAAGAAGAACACTGAAAACCATGCGAAGACATGGAAGCTGAATAGCATGTTATTAAACAATGGATGGGTCAACAATGAGATCAAGAAAAAAATCAAAAGATACCTTGAAACAAATGAAAATGAGGACAAAATAATCCAAAATCTGTGGGATGATGGGAAACCAACTAAGAAGGAAGTTCATAGCATTATAGGCCTATCTCAAAAACAAGACAAAAACTCAAATGAACAATCTAACTTTACACTTAAAGGAATGTGAAAACAACAACAAACAAAGCCTGAAATAAATACAACAAAGGAAATACTAAAGCTCATAGCAGAAATAAATTAAATAGAGTCTAAAACAAATTACATGCAAAATCAATAAATCCAAGAGCTGCTTCTTAAAAAAAGATGAACAAGATCAACAAACCTTTAACAAAACTCATCAAGAATAAAGAGAAAGAACCCAAATAAATAAAATCAGAAATGAAAGAGGAGAAATACCCAACACCAAAGAAATAAAAAGGATTGTAAGAAAGTATTATGAATAATTATATGCCAACAAATTGGACAGCCTGGATGAAATGGATAAATTCCTAGAAACATACAATCTTCCAAAACTTAATCAGAAGAACCAGAGAATTTGAATAGACAGGTAACAGCTAATGAAATGGAAGCATACTCAGAAAACTCCCCAAAAAACAAATGCCCTGGACCAGATGGCTTCACAGTTGAATTTTACCAAATATTCTAAGAACTAACACGTCTCCTTCTCAAACTATCTCATAAAATTCAAGAGGAGGGAAAGCTCCCAAACTCATTTTACAAGGCCAGCATTATCTTAATTCCAAAACCAGATAAAGACACTACAAAGAAGACTAATTTAGGCCAATATTCCCAAGAAACATAGATGCTAAAATCCTCAACAAAATAATAGCAAACCAATTGCAGCATTGCACCAAAAAGATCATTCACCATGATCAATTCTGTTGAGTGGGATTTATTCCAGGAATGTAAGGTTGGCACAACATTTGCAAATCAATAAATGTGATTCACCATATAAACAAAATGAAGGATAGAAACCACATAATCAATAGATGCAGAAAAGGCTTTTCATAAAATTCAGCACCCATTTATGATAAAAACTCTCAGTAAAATTGTAATAAAAGGAACATACCTAAACATAATAAACCCCATATATGACAAACTCACTGCCAGGGTCATACTCAATGGACAAAAACTACAAGCATTCCCCTTAAAATCAGGGACAAGACAAGGATATCCACTTTCACCTCTTATTCAACATGGTACTGAAAGTTCTAGCAACAGTTATCAGACAAGAAGAAGAAATAAAAGGCATCCAAATTGGAAAGGAAAAAGTAAAACAGTCTTATTTGCAGATGACATGATACTGTACATAGAGAATCCCAAAGATTCCACCAAGAAACTACTAGAGCTGATAAATTAATTCAGCAAAGTAGCAGGATATAAAATTAATATCCAGAAATCAGTTGCATTTTTATGTCAATAACAAACCAACAGAAAGGGAAATTAAGAAAACAACCTCATTCACAATTGCTTCAAATAGAATAAATTACCTCAGATAAACCTAACCAAGGATGTAAAAGAAAATTATAAGACACAGAAGAAAGACAGTGAAGAAGATACAGATAAATGGAAGCCCATACCGTGTTTATGGATAGGAAGAATTAACATCATTAAAATCTCCATACTACCCAAAGCAATCTATAGATTTAAGAGTATTCTCATCAAGATTTCAATGATGTATTTCACAGAACTAGAACGAACATTTCAAAATTTATACAGATCCACGAAAGGTCCTGCATGGCAATAGCAATCCCAAGAAAGAACAAAGTTGGGGGAATCACACTATCTAATATCAAACTATACCACAAAGCCATAGTAATCAAAACAGCCTGATACTGGCATAAAAATAGACACATAGATCAATGGTACAGACTAGAGAGCCCAGAAATAAACCACACATTTATAGTCAATTAATACTCAGCAGAAGAAGCAAGTACATACAATAGGCTAAACATGGATTATTCAATAAATGGTGTTGGGAAAATTGGACAGATACAGAAAAATGAAACTAGACCACTTTCTTACACACACACAATAATAAATTCAAAATGGATCAAAGACTTAAATGTTAGGCCCAAATCCACAAAAATCCTAGAATAAAACATAGGCAGCAACATCTCAGATATTGCCCATAGAAATTTTTTATCAGATATATCTCCCCAGGAAAGGAAGACAAAAGGAAAAATAAACAAATGGAACTACCTGAAACTAAAAAGGTTTTGCACAGCAAAGGAAAACATCAACAAAATAAATAGACAACCCACAGAATGGGAGAACATATTCACCTACACATATTGAAAGGGATTAACATCCAAAAAGTTTTTTAAAGATTTTGTTCATTTATTTTTGCAGAGAGGGGAAGGAAGAAAGAGGGAGAGAAACATCAATTGGCTGCCTCTCACATGTCCTCAACTGAGGCCCTGGCCCACAACCCAGGCATGTACCCTGACTGGGAATCAAACCAGTGACTTTTCAGTTCTCAGGCTGGGACTCAACCCGCTGAGCCACACCAGCCAGGTAAATATCCAAAACTTATAAAGAACTTACAAAACTTAATAACAAAGAAAACAAACAACCCAATTTTAAAAAAGGACCTGAATAGACCTTTCTCCAAAGAGGACATACTGATGGCCAATAGACACATGAAAGGATGCTCCATGTCATTATTCATCAGAGAAATGCAAATTAAAACCACAGTGATATACCATCTCACACCTGTCAGAATGGTTAATATCAATAAATCAACAAACAAGTACTGGTGAGGATGTGGGAAAAGCAGAACCCTTTTGCACAGTTGGTGGGAATGCACCCTGGTGCAGCCACTGTGGAAAGCAGTATGGAGATACCTCAAAAAATTACAAATGAATCTGCCCTTTGACTCAGCAACCCCATTTCTGGGAATATACCCCAAGGAACCCAAAACACTAATTCAAAAAAACACAAGCACCCCAATGTTCATTGCAGCATTATTTACAATCACCAAGACATGAAATCAACCCAAGTGTCCATCAGTAGATAAGTGGATAAAACAATTATGGGACATTTACAGAATGGAGTACTATTTGCCCATAAAAACAGAATAAAACTTTGTCTTTTGTGAAAGTATGGGTGTACCTAGAAAACATTATGCTAAGTGAAATAAGCTAGTCAGTGAAAGACAAATACCATATAATTTCACTCATATGTGGACTCTAATGAACAAATTGAACTAACAAGCAAAACAGAGACAGACTCATAGATGGAGAGCAGATGACAGCTGGTGGAGGGGCAGTAGAGGGTGGAGGGATTGAACAAAAAGGACAAAGGACTCATGGACATGGACAACAGTGTGGTGATTGCTGTAGGGAGAGGGGTAGAAGGGGACTAAATGGTAATGAAAAAATGCAGTAAAAAATAAATTTTAAAAAATAAATAAATTATACAGAACATCAAAAAATGGTGAAAAAAAAATTTACAATGATGAACTTTAACAAACATAAAATGATAAAATTTTAAGGAAATACTTGGGAAAACATCTTTAGGACTAGATGAAGAATTTTTAGACTTGATACCAAAAACATAATCCATTAAAGAAAAATTTGATAAATCAGACCTCATCAAAATGTAAAATTTCTACTCTGCAAAACACCCTATTAAGGTGTTACAAAGATAAATTATAGACTGAGAGAAAAATTTGCAAATCATATATCCAATAAAGTACTTGTATCTAGAACAAATGAGGAATCCTCAAAACTCAATAGTAAAGAACAAATAATTCAATTCAACCCAATTAGGAAATACACCAAAGATATGAGTAAACCCTTCATGGAAGAGGATATACAGGAGCAAAAATGAATGTGGAAGATATTCAGCATCACTAGCCATTTGGGAAATGCAAATACACCATATTGAGGTATTACAACACACATATCAAAATAGCTAAAATTTAAAACATTGATAACACCAAACAGTGACAACTCAGGCTTTGCTCATGGGAATGGTGTAGCCATTTTGGGTAATAATTTGCCAAACTGTTATAAAATTAAACATAATTATTATATAACACAGAAATTTCACTCTTGGGCATTTATCCCAAGGAAATTAAAACTTATATGCAAATAAAACATATATTAAAATTATAATTACAGCTTTATTTATAATAACCAAAACTTCAAACAACCTAAATATCTTTTGACAGGATATCCTTCAGCAGGACTGGTTAAACAAACTGTGGTATATCCACCCAATGAAATACTACTCAGCAACAAAAAACAACAAACTAACGCTACACACAAAAACTTGGATAGATCTCAAGGGACTTATGTTAAGTAGGAAAAGCGAGTCTCAAAAGATTACATAGTGTATGATTTCATTTATATAACATCCTTGAAATAACAAAATTACGGAGATGGGGAATAGATTAGTAGTTGTTAAGGGTTAAGGATGGAGGGTGGATGTGACTATAAAGAGATAACAACAAAGAGTCTCGTGGTGACAAAACACTTCTGTATCTTGATTGTGGTGGTGGCTACAGGAATTTACATATGAGATAAAGTTTCACAGAGCTGTACATACACACTTCCCCCCCCACACACATACATTTAAGTGTGTACAAAACTGGAGAAATCTGAATAAGCATTGTAGATTATACCAGTGCCAATTATCTGGTTTTCATATCATAGTTACACAAGATGTCAATCATTGGGGGAAACTGAGTGAAGCATACATACAAACTCCCTACACATTCTTTTTTACAACTACCTGTGGGAATCTATAATTATTTCAAAATAAATCATTTAAAAAAGTCAGGCCCAAGACTTCAACCCTGTGGCAGTCCACCAAACACCTCATTCCAGGTAGAAAATGAAATAATCAACTCTATTTGAATAAAATTAATTCTAGCAGCTGTAAATTAACCTAACAAGTATGATGATCAAGTCTTTATTTCACCAACCTAACAAAAAAAAATCAAGGGGAACTTTAATTGCTTTTCTGAAATTAAGATAGATTACATCCAGAGCCTTCCCTCAATGTATAAAGTTGAAGACTCTACCAGTGAGATCACCCAGACCAATCCTTGATAGGCCATGCTGGTCCTGGTGATGATGTCTTTTCTAAATGCTCAGAAACCACATTTAGTAGTCCTCAGATTTGATCTGAGATTAGCAAAGAGCTGATGTCAAGTGTTATGGTATATTTCCCCCTTTCCTCTAACCTATTGGTTTGTCTTACTTCTTACATTTATCACACACTAAGTGTTCATCCTACATGCAGTACGGCTCTACATGGGGTCATTTGTCTTTCTCCTGACATTTAGCTCCAAGCTCTTTATTTTTGTGTAGAAACAGAAGAGGGAGCAACTAATTCAGCCTGGAGGGATCAGACAGCTTCACAAAGTGGCCATTTAAGCTGGTTTTACCAGGATTTTTTTTCTCCCTCCTCCAGAAGATTGATTGGAAAAGTCCTTATGACCACATCAGCAATTCTACTGCCAAACTAATTCTTCCATCCTTGAAAGATACACTTTGGTATGTTTGGCAATTAACCCAAGCAATCTAATCTGCTTCTCTAAACCAACAATAAAAGCCAACTCTTACTTCCCTACATCCTTTTCTTCCAAAATTAACTTTAAAAAATAAATGAAAATTTTATATAAAGTCCTGTTTTCTGTTTAAAACTCCAATGACAGAGATAAAAGCCCAACTTCTTAAAGTCATGGAATATTGTATCAGAAATAGATGTTAGAGGCCAGCCTCCTGTCACAGAGAAGAAACAGAGACTCAGAGGGTGGTACAGTGTGCCGAGTCAGGCAGCCGAGAGAAGTTGGCTTCCTACTCCCAGCCAGGGCCTCCTCCACCCAGCCATATTTGCTGAATATTTTCTCACCAGTATTTCTAAGCATATTAGAATAGCTGCTCAAGGAAGAGGGCTTGCCCCCTGTTGAACCGTATCAGACACTTCACAAGTCTCTTGTATTCCAAAGGGCTCCTTGAAGACAACATCTGTGCTTCCCTTTTATTTTATTTTATTGCTTATTTTATTATTTTTTAATGCTAGTTAGGTTCTGAGTCTCAAGAAATCAACAAAGTCCCCACTGCCTGAAGACAGAGTGAAAAGGGAAGCCCAATGATGCTTCAGATAAGATCAGGGACCCTCCCCATGTTCTCTTCCACATCACTATTGGCAGGAATGGAAAGGGGACCATTCACACTCTAGCAAGAGACCACCCCACAATTCCAACCTAGATGGTCCATGGCACTGCCTTCCTTGAGACCATTGGAATGAACCTAAGTATAACTGTAACGCTGTTTATGTCGACACAAAAGGCCCAGAACTCTCAGGTCAGCTCTTGTCCCCAATATGGTTCTGTGAGCAGTGAGGCAACCATCTCCCCAAATACACAAACACACACAATTCCTATCACCTTCCCTACCCTATTTGTTTTACCTTAGCATTTATGATGATCTGACAAAGCATGTACTTTAACTACTCGCTTTTCTCCCCTCTTCAAAAATGAAAGCCCTATGAGGACAAGAATTTGTGTTTGTTTTGTTCACTGCTCTACCTCTAACGCTGGTACTTTGTAGGAGCTCAAAAACATTTGCCAAATAAATCTATCCCTACTATTTTTTAAAGTCTGTAAACAGACAATGTGAGGACCAAAGGATGTCTGAGAAGTTCAAGAGGGCAGCAGAGGTCATGTGTAGCTACCAGAAAACTTGAAGAGAAGAAGGTTTGAGTCCTAAGGATTTCCAGAAATGGCACCAATCTCATTAAAGAATTGTGAATAGGGAGATACTTAGACTGAATATGGGCAGACACAGCAAGCAGTGTGCCTTTTGAACAGGAATAGAAATAACTTGGTATCTACTACATGCCAAGCACTACATCAGTAGGTTGTCACAAGGACTATACAAGGTGGTACAGATGAAGCAACAGGCAAAGAGGAGTTAAGTAACCATCTGATATCCACAATTAATAATTGGCAGAGTCAGTTTTCAAACCTATCTCTCAGGCTCCAAAATCCATGCCCTTTCCTCTCTCGAAGCTTTCCTGTCCTCTTGATTCCAGGCAGCGAGGTCCCTGCCAAGAGCACCAGGTCTCAGTCCCTCAAAGGATCCTCCTTCAAGCCCCACATATCCAACAGGATCCATCAGCTCCCAGGCATGTGTTAATACATACTATCAGGCTTACACCCTGGTTGCTGTCTTCCTTGCTCTCTTGTGTTTTTCCAGCTTCACTGGGGTGTAATTGATTAAGTTATATGTATTTAAACTGTAGAACATAATGATTTGACTTCTGTATATATTATGAAATGTCTACCACAATCAAGTCAATTAAACCTCACATATTTACCCTTTTGTATGTGCAATGAGAACACATTATCTACTGTAACAAATTTCAAATATGCAATACATTATTAACTACAGTCACCATGCTGTGTTTTAGAACCTCAAAATTTACTCACCTTACAACTGAAAGGTTGTAGCCTTTGACCAATATCTCCCCATTTCCTGGTAAACCCCCAAACTCCCATCAACTACCATTGCACTCTGTTTCTATGAGTTGGACTTTTTTAAAGATCCCATACCTAAGTGATACCATACAGTATTTGTCTTTCTCTGCTTGACTAATCTCACTTAGCATTATGCCCTTCAAGTTTATTCAGGTTATTGTCACAAATGGCAGGATTTCCTTCTTTTTTATGGATGAATAATATTATATTATACATACATACCATGTGAAAAAGTATAGAATTCACTAAAAAGTAATTCTAGTGAATTTTGAATGATTACATCTTTAATAAAGAATAAGTCCAGTGAAAGGGGGTTGATGGGGGCTGATTAGAATATAACCTGCTGATATATTTTGTAAAGTTTTTATGAGTACGATTTTATTAGTCATTTCCAAAACTTAGGAGAACAAAAGAGACTTTTACATAAAAGCAGGAAAGATATAGTTTTGTAACAAAGTCACACTAAGATAACGAACATGCGAATGAATTTTTGCTGAGGTTGTGATCCTTGGAGAAATCTTCCAGAAAAGAATTTACATTGTGAGTTCTGGCCAAGACGGAGGCTTAGGTAGAAACCCTTTGCTTCCTTGCACAACCAAAAGGAGGATAACAACCAATCTAAAAATCAATAAACAAACAGAAGTGCCAGAAAATCAAACTGCATGAAACTCCAACAACCAAGGAATTAAAGAAACAGTCAACCAGAACAACCAGACCAGTAAGATGGGCAGACAGAGAGGAACCTCGGCAAGGCTGCAGACCATGTGGGCTGGGCTGGCTGAAAGAACCCCTGCTGAGGGACCATGCGGGTGGGGCAGATCGTGCAGGTGGGGCTGACCGAATGGAAAACTGAGACTCAGAGCTGACTGTGGACTATGGCAGGGGTTGCCATGGGGGTAGAAACTCCCAGTCTCACAGGAGAGTTCATTGAAAAGTGGGGCTAGAGCCAAGCAAGTGAGCTGCATTGTTCCCTCTCTGGTCCCTCCCCACAGGCAGAGCAGCAAGGAGGGTTGCCCTGCAAAAGAGAGCAAAACTCCAGAAAGAGAGCTAAGTGATGAGACATAGCCAACCTATGTGATGGAAAACTTAAAGCCCTGGCAATCAAAATGCTCACAGAACTGATTGAGCTTGGTTGAAAAGTGACAGAACAAATAAAAGATACTGTATGTGAAATTGAGCAAAATATCCAGGGAACCAACAGTGATGTGAAGAAAATCAAGACTCTAATCAATGATTCAGAACAAAAGGAAGAAATAAATATCCAACTGGAACAGAATGAAGAAACAAGAATTCAAAAAATGAAGAGAGGCTGAGGAACCTCTGGGACAACTTGAGACATTCCAATATCCGAATTATAGGGGTACCAGAAGGAGAAGGGGAAGAGTAAGATGTTGAAAACCTATTTCAACAAATAATGAAGGAAAACTTCCCCATTCTGGCAAAGGAAATAGACTTCCAGGAAATCCAGGATGCCTAGAGAGTCCCAAAGAAGTCAGACCCAAAAGGAGCACACCAAGGCACATCATCATTAAGTTATCCAAGATTAAAGATGAGAGATTCTTAAAAGCAGCAAGAGAAAATGAGAGCTACCTACAAAGGAGTTTTCATAAGACTATCAGCTGATTTCTCAGAAGAAAACTTGCAGGCAAGAAGAGGCTGGAAAGAAGTATTCAAAGTCATGAAAGGCAAGGACCTACATCCAAGATTCCTCTATCCAGCAAAGCTATCATTCAAAATAGAAGGGCAGATAAAGTGCTTCCCAGATAAAGTCAAGTTAAAGGAATTCATCATCACCAAGCTCTTATTATATGAAATGTTAAAGGGACTTATCTAAGAAAAAGAAGATAAAAAATAAGAACAGTAAAACAACAAATTCACAACTATCAACAACCAAACCTAAAAAGAGAGAAAAACAATGAAAACAAAAACTAAGCAAACAACTAGAACAGGAACGGAAACAGAGAAATGGAGATCACATGGAGGGTATTCAGTGGGGAGGGGAAAGGGAGAAATAGGAGGGAAAATATACAGGGAAGAAGCACAATTAGTAGGCATAAAATAGACAAAGAGAGGTAAAAAATGGTTTAGGAAACAGAGTTTAAAGAACTTACGGTATATGTATAACCCATGAACATGAACTAAGAGGGGGAGGAATGCTGGAGGGTTGAGGGGTACAGGGTGGAGGGGGGATAATGGGAGGAAAATTAGGACAACTGTAATAGCATAATCAATAAAATATACATTAAAAAAGATTTTTAAACAAGGACTTATATTGTTCATCCTGATGGTTCTTACTGCCACCAGCAAGAAGTTTTGATCCTAATCAGATGGCCTATCTCAGTTCCCACCAATGGGCGAATCTAGGATTAAGAATAACCCCCTACTTTTCACAGGGCCCACTTGATGTATCAGCTGTTCAGAGCTGTAGTGCTTGCAGAATTGAAGTCACATTTAATGGATGTGATTATTGTTCCTCATTAAACATTAACTATATCTACGGAATGACATTGCTTGAAGGTACTATTGCCTTCTAATATTTTTATTGTATAAAATCATCTCACCTAAGAAATCTAAGATCTAATACAGGTCTGAGATCTAATACAGGTCTCACCTAAGAAATCTGAGATCTAATACGGAAGAGAGAAATGGAAGCTTAAAACTAGGATGGTTGTAAGAAAGCTGCTAATTTAAAATAAATGCAATGAAGACAAAGACTGTTACAAGTAGCAGTTATTCTCCCATCTTCCCAGTAGGTGTCAGCATAAGACAATGTTCCTGGAATTGACGAAGCTTTAAACCAGATGTAGCTCTGTAGTTATAAAACAGGGAAGACATAAAGATGCGGGAACCAAAATTCCACATGAAGCTTTAAATGCCTTTGTTTAAAAGAGCTGACCTAAACAAGTTTTTTCATGGGTGAGAGGACAGAGTGAGATGAGGGGGCCTCAGAAGACCCCATCTGGCTCTCATATTCCTTGTCAATTCAGGCAGTATCCCTGGGGTGTCTCACAGGTCTCCAGCAGGACTCCGCATTGTTAAGTTAGTCGCTGTTAACTAGTACAGTAACCAGTGAAGACTCCCAGAGAAGATCATTGTTCAGCCAGGTATACCCTCTTTGTAAAAAAAACACTACCCCCGCTTCTCAGAGATTTACAATATAAAAGTAGAAATCCTATAATTCACAAAAATATATAATTATAAAGATTACAAAAGTGAAATGAAGAGAGAGGGGAATCGAAGTTCATATGAGTGGTTGCGGAATATGTCGAGTCAGTGAAGTCAAGCTGCTTGGAAAAGCTGGCCTCGAGCTGTGAAGGAGGAGCCCCAGCTGCTGCTCCACATTCAGTTTTTCTCCTCCAAACACCAACACCCTATACTCTAATAAAGGGCAAACAGAGTAAAGAGAAAAAAATAAGCATGAGTTATTTTTCAAATTCACTACATAAAGTCATATTGATACTTCAGCAGGAGAATAGGGGGGAAACATATCTGTTGAGCACCTCACACGAGCACACATTGTTATACAGTTCTTACCAAACTCCTGACATGTAAGTGGTGTTTTTCTCGTTTTTAGATAAAAGAACCGAGGCTCACCAAAGTTACATAACTTGCCCGAGATTATAAAATCTAATATTTATTTATAAGTGATTATTCTGTACCAGCTATTGAACTAAGGGTATTCACAACAATCCTAATGAAGTTACTACTATACCCATTTTACGGATAAGGAAGTTAAGTCTTACAGAAAATAAGTTATTATTATCCGAAGGTCACTGGGCTCCTCAGTACAGGTGTACCTGGAGATATTGTGGGTTTGGTTCCAGACCACAGCAAAAAAGTGAGTCACCATTTTCTTAGTGGAGGATCTTGCCTTTAATTTGTAAAAACTACAACACCTGTGAAGCACAATGAAACGAAGCACTATAAAATGAAGTGTGCCTCTAGTTGATCTGAAATTCAAACTTGTGTTGCAGGTTGGGTTCTCTGGGAACAGCCTCTGAAATGGAATTAAAGTTGTCATTGTTGATTTGGGAATGCCCTTAGGATTAGCACCTGTGGGAGGAAGGGAAGGGAAGCTGGACTGGGAGACCCATTTGAGTTGTCTGGCACTGGGCCACACAGCCCAGTTTTCGTACACATGCTTCTGTCAGTCTTTGGATGTGAACATAGCTCTCTGCTGCTGAGACAGACCCTGCAGGGCTGACAGCTGACAACTGTCTGCGGACGGCACTCCAGGAGCTGGAACCACAAGTCCTTCCTGGAGGGACATCTGCGCAGCACAACTTCTTCTCCATCACATTGCATCTCTTTCTTACCCTCATTTGTTTTTCTACTGCCTCACAATGGTGGGAGCCAGAAGGGTGGCACCCGTCTTTGACAGAGTTATAGCTGTGAGGTTGCAGGGTGGTGAGCCCTGGCCCTGGGCTTCACAGGGAAATGAGCACCAGGCTCTCAGCCCTTCTATGCCTCAAAGAGCATCAGCTAGAAATCCAGAAAGGAGGCTGACAGAGCTGAATCAATAGTAGGGTCCATCACTCATTGCTTGTTCAGTTGTGTGAACATCCAGGTGGCCTAGTTAGGGAGGTACCAATCTACTTGTCAACCCAACAGTTAGTCCAGGCACTTCTGTTTAGTAACATCCGATCTCCCTGCTTCATGCCACTCACTCACCTCAGAGGCCACCTGAGAGGGCAAATCCACCTGGTATGCCAACTGCCAGCCCAGGCACACTGCTCTGCCCTAGGTGAGGGTAGTGTTGAGTAGGCTATTTTCCATTTGTAAACATAGTCAGCTTGTGATATCGCAAGTGGTGAGAAGAGCAAAATTCCAGACTGAAAGGCAACAAATTCTCACAGTTCTGATTAAGTTCAGAGAACAGATGCCCTGGTAAGAGGCAGAAAGCTGGGGAGTTCAGCTTACTCAATGGCAGGTGAGCACAAAGCAAAATCCTCTACCCATGGTGAAATTCTTCTCCAGTGTGGTACTGGTTGTGCATGGAAGAGAGAGAGGCCTGAGAGACTGAAGAATGGCCATTTAGAAGGGTAAACATGTGCCTGGTTGATTTGCACCATGGGTTGGTCAAAAACCTCAGAGCATCCTTCATCTTCTCCTTGTGCTGTAGTCACTGCCCCCATACACTTCATTGGAGTGGCCACTCCTTGCTCTTGGAATGCCACTTCCCCTTTGTCAGTCAGCAGAACCCAGCAAAAGCCTCAGTTCATATTCTCCAGAAAACTATCCATCCCTTTTCTCCAGGGCAAAATAATTTCTCTTTTAAATTAATTTGGTACCTACCACAAAGCAGCAAGTCCTAGTATTTTAAATTGTGCATAAGTGCTTAATTAAAAACCAGATTCCTGCCTTGGCTGGTGTGGCTCAGTGGACTTAGTGCTGGCCTGCAAACCAAAGGGCTGCCAGTTCAATTCCCGGTCAGGGCACATGCATGGGTTGCAGGCCAGGTCCCCAGCAGGGGGCACATGAGGGGCAACCGCACATTGATGTTTCTCTCCCTCTTTCTCCCTCCCTTCCCTTCTCTAAAATAAAAATAAATAAAATCTTTTTTAAAAAGCCAAATTCTTTGGCTTTGGGCTCCAGACATTGACTCAACAGAAATGGAGAAGCCTGAGATCTGCATTTTCATAATCAGCCCTGATATTCCTGATGTGCTTGATCTGCACAGGATAATTTGAGAAGCACTGGCATTGTGATTTTAAAAGATTTCTTCCCTGCAAAAGAAGAGGATGACACACTTGCTATAGAGTCTATCTCCTCCCCCTAATTGCATGTTTAGATGCAACAGGAGGATAGAGACCCTGCCTTATTCATTGCCAGGTCTCCCACAGCATCTAGCAGAGTGATTTGCATACAGCAGGTAGTTGAACATTGTTTATTGGCCTGCCAAGAGTCTTTCTCTTCTGATTTTCTTTTTACTTTTCCAAACGATTTGAGGCTTGTAGGAAAGCCCAACTCTCACTCCCGTTTCTCTCATATTTCCCTCCCTTGCTCCTTCATGTCCCAAGATCTAGAGGAGCCACTTGAGCTGGTTCTCCTTTAGTAGGTTTTTAGATGTTTAACAAGGGATTTTGAGTGTGACTTTTCACTCTGTCATTTTTTTAAATATACATTAGTCATATTTTAGAAAACAAAAATATTAAGAAAAAAATTCTCATTTTCTCTTTAATGCACATCTTCATACATCTTGAAAAGATCCCTCTTTCTGGTGTCCGTGCCAACAACTTCTTTTCCTTTGGACCTCTCCCCCTCTTTTCTGAGAAAGCTGGGAATTATATTTAGAAAGAGTATTTGAAAGGAACAAAGAATCTAAATACTGTTTTAAGAGAACAAAATTTGTTCTACTATTTACCCCTACCTATCAAAAATTAAATATGAAACTAACAGGATAACTTTGATCAAGCACACTGTGTAGGGGACAGACATTTGGGCAATAGCATTTCAAGGAATTCAGTGTCTTTTTGTTGGCTTTCAGAATCCACTTAGCACAACGGGTAGGTAATTAAAAGAAGATAGGGATTATGTACAGCAAAATGACAATGGCAGGTCTCTATTACTTGCTATGTGCTGGGCACTGATATAAACACTAACATTAACTGATTTTGCTTCACAATAGCCCTATGAGGTAGGAATGAATGTTGCCATCCTTTTACACATGAAGAAATTGAGTCGCAGAGAGGTTAAGTAATATGTAAAAGGCCACACCGCTGTTCACTAATCAGGCTCTGGAATTCATGTTCTAAATCACTAACTGCAAGTTAACTAGGATTGTGCCAACAGTTATAACATTTTAGTCATTTAAAGACCTTAAGTAAAATTGCACTTGAACTTTTGTCCAAGGTCCCAAATATCCCAGTGTTTTCCTGGTAAATAAACCCACAATCAGACAGTTGTTCCACTCATAGTTATCGTGACCCAGCCTTATCTGACAGAGCTTCCATGCAGCTTGATTGAATACCCAGGCTTTACGTTAAGAAAATGCTTCTTTTATTCCTGGACTTGGTTGTTCTCCTGAACTCCTTTATTCAACAAATTTATTGGGCAACTACCATATACCAGGCATTATTCTAGCTTCTTGATCCAGAAGACCAGTGAGCTATATTGTTTACCCACTGTGGGAGAACTTGGGTCCATGGTCATGGATGAACAAGAGATGTAGGGATGGGTTGCATACTCAAACATAAGAAAAACAGCTATGTAACAGGTGAACAGTACCTTAAATATCTATGGGATAGCTGAAGTATAAGACACCCAAGTAGTCCCCATGGCCATCACAAACAACCCTGGTGAGCCAGGAAGGGGAGCCCTTTAAGCTCCTGGGAACTTCAGATGTTCAAAACATTCCCTGTGCATGGGATTCGGTATTATATGGTTCATTAGGATCTGTCGTGGCTCCCTTGGACATTTTTTGTTAACTAGTAGAATTAGAAGATCATGTGATATTGGAGTAGGAAGATTTACCTTGGTGACTATAGGATGCTGGTTCCATTATAGGTATAATTATGCAAAGCTAAGGATCCACGAAATAATTGTAAGAGAAGGAATTAAAAATAAGATTTTCTATGAAAGCACCCACCTTGATCCTGAAAGAAAATAAACCAATGGCAACAGCAGCAATTGAGCAGAGTCTCAAGCATTGAAGCACAAATACAACTCACTAAAGTCAGAGGGAACAGAGTTGAGATCAACTATGTAAAACATCATACATACCAAAAGAAGGCTTTCAATAAAGTAAATAAAGTATGTATAAGTTGAAAGAAGAAAGAAAGAAAGAAAGAAAGGAAGGAAGGAAGGAAGGAAGGAAGGAAGGAAGGAAGGAAGGAAGGAAGGAAGGAAGGAAGGAAGGAGGAGGAAGGAAGGAAGGAAGGAAGGAAGGAAGGAAGGAAGGAAGGAAGGAAGGAAGGAAGGAAGGAAGGAAGGAGGAAAGAAGGAAAGAAGGAAAGAAAGAGGAAGAGAGAGAAAAAGGAAGAAAGAAAGAGAGGAAGGACAGGTCCAAGCAGTATGCAGGCAGGGCAAGAATTTTTCATTTTGCTCCCAGTGAAAGGAGTAATGGGTATAACTCACCCAAAGCCCCTGTTTCCTGGCTCTCTGAGCTGTGTAAGGATGGGTCCTGATCCTGTTACCCAGTGGACCCATTGCGGTGGACAAAATACTATTACCAAACGTACTCTCCTTTCTCCCAGGGTCCCCCTGTACTAGGTTTGCCTTGCCTGCCACAAGGGAATTATAACTCTCAATGCCAGAGATTGGTAAAAAGGAAAGGAATTATTTATTCAAAGGTTGTACAGACTTAAGAGTAATGACCTAATGGCTTTGTTAAATTCCCCAAGTCCCTTAAAACACCCACAAACATACACAGTCCTTCCTTCCCCCTTTGCCCAGTCCAGGGTACCATGTGTCAGGAAAAGAAATAGAAATCTGTGGCTCAAGTAGCCCCTGGTTCTTTCCAGTAATCCATGCTTGGCTGGCAGGCCTCCCTCAGTTCCCAACACTATCAGCTGTGTCGCTGTCACGATCTCCAGTTCTTAATCCAAATCCACGTGCCATCTTCTCATGGACCAACAGCAAGAGTCCTTTCACCCCTTTCCTTCCCACTGCATCTCTCCTGTATTCTTCCAAACTGCTAAAAAAAAAAAACAAAGCTCTGCATTGCTGCTATAGCTTGCTTCCCAGCTTCCTAAGCTGTATGGGGAAGGGAGCCCCAAAGCTGCATGGTTCCCCCTTTCTCGACAAAAGCCATGTAGTCCCTCTCTAGCATGGCTGCCGCTCCTGGAGATTAAATCCTGGCACCAATCTTCCTCTGCATACCCATTTCCAAATCCTCCCACAATTGTCTTCCCCTGCCAGCATTCCCATATTTTTCCAGCTTTCTGGGCTTCCATAATAAGCCTGGGCAGGTGTGGGCCCATACAAGAGAGCCAACCATCTCCAAGCCCTCACACAGGAGCTGTAACCAGGGGGAGTTGCCTCCCAGTTACATCACAGGTTGAAGTCTCTCCCATCTCCAGCCACAGCTGTTTAGGATATCCATGAAACCAGTTAAAAGTTATAGATACGTTAAATCACCATGCCAGAGGTTAGTTGCAAAACTCTTGCTATGCAGAACAGCTCTCAATGACCCTGCTCCATGTGTCGCATTCCCCACCTCAGACTTGTGGGGGTGAGGACATCCTATATATATATTTTTTAAAATATTTCCTGGACACCCTGAGTTCTGGACCCCATTACAAATCCCTGTTTGGGGACCCCCTTGCTGCACCCTGTTACAATCCCACTGTGTTGGCATAGTCATCTCTTCCTTCTAGCATCACCTCCTTCCAGCTTCACTGCCTTTTACAGTAAATATTTTCTCTAACTTGCCTAAGTATTAAATGTTTTCATGTGCTGTCACTGACATAGCCAAGTAGTACAATCAATGAACAAAACAAAGATTGCTGCCCTTGTGAAACTTACATTCAAGTAAGAGAGGCAGACAATAAACAAGAAACACTAAAGATATGTGAAAAGTAAATAATATAGTATGTTATTTATAGTAAGGTGATAAGGGCTGTGTAGAAAACCAGCAGACCAGGGTAATGGGAATCAAAGGTGGCAGGTGAAAGGGACACAACTGTCCATACAGGGGTCAAGACAGGCCTCAGAGAGGGTGGTACTTGGGCAGAGGCTTGAAGGAGGAAAGGAAATTATGTATGAGGATATCAGGGGAAGAGCATTTTAGGCGGAAGAGTTCATAGGGAAGTGCTAAGGTGAGAAGGTGCCTGCTGAGTTGGGGAACAGCAAGACCAGGGAGGTTGGAACACAGTGAGTGAGGGGAGAATGGTCAGATGAGACGAAGAGGGCTCCTGGGCCCAGTTCCAATATGTGAGTGTAACTGTGTGTGTGTTTAGGCTTTCCCACATCGCCCAGTAATTCTCAGACAAATTCATCTCAATTCTGACACTATCCCTAGGAGACAGAATCTGATCCCACAGATAAATGGCCCAGTCCCACAAGACCTCTCTCCACTTCAGGCGCCAGTTACAAGCCCAGGTTGTTACCTGTGCTTCTGACCCACCAGCTACAAATTAGAGGTTCCAATGATCCCTCCAACTCAGGATGGTAATTGAAAGTCCAGGATGTTGCCTGTACTCTTCACCAATTTGCAAACCTCCATAAATCAGAGGTTTCCATCTCTACTTCCTTAGCCTTGATTAATTTGCTAGAATGGGTCACAAAACTCAGGAAAACCCATTTACTCACTAGATGAAGTACTTATTCCAGGATATTAAAAGATACAAATCAACAGCCAAATGAAGAGACATATAGGATGAGATCCTCACAGAGCTGGGGTCCCAGCACAGAGGCACACGGAAGCCTTTTGTTTGCCCAATATGGAAGCTGTTTGGAAAAAAAAAGGCCAACAAAATGTTCTTTGGGGGTTTTATGGAGGCTTCAGTAGGTAGTCGTGACTGATTAAATCATTGGCCATTAGGGTCTGATTCAACCTCAGCCTCCTTCCCCTCCCCAGAAATCAGAAGGTGGGACTAAAAATCCCAACCCTCTTACCACGTGGTTAGCTGCAACTGGCAACCAGCCCCCACCTGGTTGAGGTCTAAAACTCACCTCATTAACATAACAAGAAACACCAGTGTTGCTCCCATCATTAGGAAATTGCAAGGGGCTTAAGAGTGCTGTGCCAGAAACAGGGATGAAGACCAAACATGCATTTCTTGTTATAAATCGAAGCATCATGGAAAGGTAAAATGAAGCTAATCGTGCTGGGCCACTTAGGCCTCGTAAGGACTGGCTCTTACTCTAAGTGAAACCAGGAACCACTACAGAGTTTTGAATAGAGAAGTAAAACAGGTTTTAACAGGATCTCTCTGGCTGCTTTATTGAGAATTGGTCACAGGAGGCTTAGGAAAGATGCAGAGTGATCAGTTTAATCCAGGCCCAAGATGATGATGGCTTGAACCAGGATAGTAGTTGAAGTAATCAGAGTCTGGAATCTTTTTGGAGGGTGTGCTGATCAGCATAAGTAGTTATGCTGTGGTAACAAGAGACCCCAAAATCAACAGCTTACAACACTTTGTGTCCAGGATGAGTCAGCTGTGGCTCTGCTCCTTGTGACCTGGCTCCAGGTCCAGGCTGGCAGAGTGGCCTCTTTCTGGAACACTATGGGACACTGTGGCAGAGGGAGAAAGAAGACATGACAAATATATATAAATATACACATTAGTTCTTATTGCAAAAACTGAATATGATATCCATCAATTCTGCCCACATTCATTTGATTAAAGCAAGTCAGATAGTAACTCCTAAACTCAACAAAGTAGGGATATTTAATCCTGCAAGGGGGGAGGGCATGGCAGATATAGAAACTAAATTATTAAGGGAAAGTAATACCATCAGCCATATTGGACCAACAGAATTTCCTGATGGATTTGTTGCCAGACATGAACTGGCCTGGAATGGGTCTGCCTTGCTTGGGCTGGCCTGTAGTGTGTGGTTCTTGACTTCACGCAGCAAAGATTTTGCTACATGAGTCCAGGTGATTGTGAAAATGCATTAATTAAAACTGGGGACAGTGAAACAAGGAAGGGCCTAAGATAGAAAAAGCAATAGGAAAGAGCCTAGGCAGGGCTGCTTTGTCTCTCTAGAAACCTTACAAGAAAGAAATGAGCCAAGGCGGGGCTACTATCAGCTCACTAGAGTCAGAGAAAAGGGACCTTGGGGACAGTTTTAGGGGGTTAGCCCAGGTCGAGCTGCTGCTGCCCATGGCTCCCCTAGTTGCAAGTTTCATGGGACCCTTAGAATTTAAGGGAAAATTCACTCGAAAAGAAGATTCAAGTGGGCATGCCCCCAAGGAGGATGTGCACTGGCTTCCTTGTCTTGAAAGGTTTTATCTGCTTTTGCAAATGGATATTTTAGGGAAAATCTCAGCTTTTCCAGGTGTGCCTTTCCAGGGTTGTGGTCTCTACTGATTGGTCAGCACCAGAAGAGGAAAGCCGCCCCCAGGGTGAGGGCTGGCACCAGCTCTGCCCACTGCTAAGCAGCTAGGACTTTCTGCCCTGGAATCCTTCTACATCTGGCTGTGGCTGGCTTGACCAGTTCATTCAGCTATCTGTGTGTTTCCCCATTTCACTTGCCAAGGAATTTCCTACCTTCTTACTAACCTGCCTCAGATTGGATGTAGGGGTATGAGTAAAAGAAAGTGTCAGAAATTACTTGAGGATTTTTGTCGGAACAACCACAAGGATGGATTGCCACCCACCATCCTATAAGTAGGCTATAATAGAAGATAGGGAGGTCAGTTCTGGGCAGGTTCAGGTCAAGCTGTTTATCAGACATTCTAGCAGAGATGTTAAGTGGGAAGTTAGATAATCTAAGTGTGGATTTCAGGTCAGGCATCTGGACTGGAGACATACATTTGGAAACCATCATCATATGGTTGGTATTTAAAGCCATGAGCCCAAGGTGATTACTAGCAGCATGTAGACAGAGAAGGGTAGGAGACGAAGGGTTGAGCCTGAGGCAACCAATATAAAAAGTTAAAGAAGAAGACAAGGAAGCAGGAGGGGAGACTGAGAAGAACTGAGCAGTAAGGAAACCCTAAAGACTGCTGTGAACGCCAAGTGAAGACATTTTATAAAAGGAGGAAAGGGGTCAATTGCATGTAATTCTGTCAGAGACTGAGAAATTTTCTTTTGGATTTATAAGTGTGGCAGTCATTTAGAAGGTAGGAAATTTTCTTTTGGATTTAGAAGTGTAGCAGTCACCCCTTGAGAAGAGCAGATACCATGGGGTGGAATGAGTCAAGCCTGAATAGAAAGAATTTCAGATTCTCCTTCAAATAGGGAAGAAAAATGGAAGTCAGAGAATATAAACTATACTTTCACTTTTGCTAGAATGAAGAACACAGAAATGAGGGCTGGTAGTGGTGGTGGAGTCAAGAAGAGTTGTTTTATTTTTCTTTTAGGAATATAAAATATCACAGAAGTAAATACTCGGGAGAATGAGTTCAGCAGTACATAAGAGAAAAGGAAAAGGATTGCTGGAGTGCTCTTCTACTGCAGAGAGGAGAGGGTAGTGCTTAGCTGTAGACAGGAGCTAGGATCCTGTCTAGGACATGTCCAGGTCCAGACAGGATGTGTGCAGATGCAAATGCTGGTAGATGGAAAGAGTGGCAGGGGGAGCAGATGAAAGGTCTCTTCTTGCTGCTTTCATTTTCACTCTGAAGTGGGAAACAAGATCATCAGTTGAGAGTGGGGATGAGAAAAGGGAGTTAAAGACTTGAGGAGAAAGGAAAAGATGTGAGATAGTCACTCAAAATAGAAATCAGAACAGTGTTTGCCCCTGAGGAGGTGGAGTTAGGAACCAACTGGGAAGGGACTTCAAGGAACCTCTGGAGTGATGGTGGTATTCTATTGAGTTAGCCAAAAAGTTCTGTTAGTTTTTTTCTGTCAAATAAAAGACATTTTTCATTTTCACCAATAACTATTGATTTGGATATTTTGAGTATGTCAGCTATTTACCACATGGTGTACTGTAGATTGTTCTCAATTAATGTCTCAATTTGATTGCTATCAACGTCAACTGGTCTACCCGACCATGGAGCATCACCCAGTAAGAAATCTCCAACATGACACTTCGCAAACTACTTTAGACATATTTGATCAGTCACAGCGTGTTCTCCATACACTGCACAAATCTTTTTTGCATTTCAGTTGTTTTTTTGCCTTTCTTGAAATAATAAAGTATAATATGCCAAAATGTTGCATATTTTCTTCCATATTCAGTATTAAAATGGCTACACAAAAATTCACCAATTTTGATGTTTTTTAATACACGCTGATATGACAGCTGTCACAATACAATATACCAAAAGTGTTTCAAATGAAGTTAAATACAATTAAGTGCTACTAGAGCCATCTTGGGGAAAAAAAAAAAAGACTTTTTGGCCAAGCCAATATATCTTGATAAGGGTATGTGTTACTCAATGTATGCATTTGTCAAAATCATCAGATTAATAATCTGTGAATTTCTCTGAGCATAAACTGTATCTCAATTTAACAAGAAGGCAGTGGAAGAGGGGAAAGAAGAGGAGGACGAGAAGGGGGAAGAGAGCGAGGAAAGAAGTCATGAAAGAGGGAATGGAGCAGAGAACAGTGGCATTAAAGGACCACTTGAAGTTTGTGTTCAGTAATTCAATTAACATCAAAGTGTGGAGTGTTATTTACCTGCCACATTCAACTGCACTGGTGCAAGGCAGAATTGGATTGATCCTCGGCTGTGGTTTTGCCAAGCAAGCAGTGTGAAGTGAGAGAGGTGTAAGGGAGTGTTTGTAATGATTGACTACAGTGGTTGTAGTTTTCAAAATAGGGCATCAGAGGGTGTGGACTGTATATTAAATCCACTAGAAGACTGAAATAAACACAAGCGTGCATTTCAGATAAAATACATTCTTATTGTTGATCTGTTATAATCAGCATCATGGATATTTTTAATCATCTCTGATTGCATCTTATTCACAATGTATTCACGTGCTCTTTGAAGACATCCTATTACAAGGAAAGGGCCCTTCTTTGGGAGGACAGCCAGAAATACAGGGGTGAGCAAAAGTAGGTTTACAATTGTTTGTATGAAAAAACATAATATAAGAATGAATAATAATACAAAAAAAACCTCTGTTTTGTGGACTGTAAACCTACTGTTGCCCACACCTATACTTGGCTCAGCACATGCACATTTTCTGGCTCTCTACCATGTTGGCCAATGACATAGCTATTTTTACCTTCCTAGGTTTAAGGTAGTAAATTCTGCCATTGCCATTTGTGGACCTGGCCTCATGGTAGGGGAAGTGAATAATAGTCCAGGGGTTGTGAATCCAGAAGTGCAACCAAGTTTCCTACCCCTAAATGAAATCTTTCTTGCCTAATGTCTTGGCTAATGCCTGAATGTCACCAGAATTATAGTCTTCCAGCATAAGGCTTTAATCATAAATTAAAATTCAAGTGATCTGGTTATTGATAAATTATACTTTACACTTATAATTTCCCCATCCTACCTTCTGCACTCCCACAAGGTTTTGAGAAGCTCTCAGGACAGCATTTTGTCTTAGGGCTGACAATCTCAGGGCATCACTCTCTGCCAAGGGCCCTGCTCATGATCCCACTACTCTTTTGCAGGGTGTGCAGACACAGCTCAGACCCTCTCCTTTGCTGCCCCGCCTCTGAAATACAGCTCCCCCAAGTTACCTACACCAGCCATTTTGGGAAAACTTCTTTCTTGAAAGATCAAGGCAATTTTAAAGGGACCATAGAAAAAAAATTAAACTGAATGCTGGTTTGACTTCCCTCAGAATCTAAAGGCAACAGACACCTAAGACGTTAACTCTTCAAAACAGGGCTTCCACTCAGGCTCAAAATGAACCTGTTTGCATCCTGAATACAATGCCTTCATATCTAAAGGTCTCCCTCAGCCCTGACTGGTGTGGCTCCATGGGTTGGGCATCATACATTAAACCAAAAAGTTGTCAGTTCCATGTGCCATTCCAGGGCACATGCTTGGGTTGCAGGCCAAGTTCCCAGTTGGGGGCGTGAGAGAGGCAACAGTCAATGTTTCTCTTATGTATCAATATTTCTCTCCCTCTCTTTTTCCCTCCCACCCTTCTCTCTAGAAATAAATAAAAGCTTTTTTAAAAAGAAAACCTCTCCTTCAAGGAGATACTTGCCTCTAGTTTTCAGGAGGAAAATCTTTGTCACCTTCTGAAAAACTGTGCCTCTCACCCAGAGGGGTCCATTACCACCCCAGAATGCATCCTCTCCATTAGAGTTCATCCCTCATCCAAGCCTTTTAGCAGGGGCTTCAGTAAGACAATCAGCAATGTCTATGATCCCTCATGTGCCAGGGATGGGGAGAGGAGGGGCTATCCAGGGGGAACAGAGCTCTCCAACTCAGTCTCGCTTCTAGAGTTCCCCACAGGGTAAGCTAGGAGCACACACCTACACAGCTGTTTATTTAACACCTATTGGTTCAAAGGTGGACTCATTACACCAAGTCCATCATACATCCTTTGGGGACAAACATTAATGCTCATGGACAATCTAAAGCCATAATGAAAAAGAAAATATTTACTAAAATCATTGTATCTTTTTTTTCTATAGAGTCAGGAAGTCACATTTTACACAGAAGAGAATCTAGTTTCTTTCATGTTTCCACATTCTTGATGGACATTTCCTTGAGACAAAAACTTTGAGACAAACATCTGTTGCAGGTTTGCTCTCATTCTGTTCAGCTCTCAAGTGGGTAAATCGATGTGGGGGTCC
Organism: Phyllostomus hastatus; assembly: GCF_019186645.2. NCBI lineage: Eukaryota > Metazoa > Chordata > Mammalia > Chiroptera > Phyllostomidae > Phyllostomus > Phyllostomus hastatus. Next base: position 48,860,674 of record NW_025334041.1, read on the forward strand.
ATCGGGCTAGTCTCTACATTGACAACAGTAAGCACTAGGTGGTATCACTCCCCAAGTACTCTTCTCCTCTTCCTCACACTGCTTTCCCCGACACTTAAAGGATTAAGTGGGGCAGAGAGGGGTTCACATCAGCGACACAGAAGTGGTGTGAACTTTGACTACAGAACTGAGGTGAGAACACAAACCTGGGGTGAAGCGTGTGCTGGGAGGATAGGCATAAGAGGAGACAAGCTTCAGTGGCACACAGAGACAAATCATGAATGGACTTACAGGCCATGCTGTTCCTAATCCTTTGAAAACATCAGGCAGGAATTCTGAGGCCTCTCTTAATCAAGTTGATGGCTCATCAGCTGCTTAGACAGTTTTCACAGAAAAGAAACTTGGAAGCCTGTGGTCTCACAATATTTTTTTTTGCTTCTAGGTAACAAAAAAATTAATTTAATAACTATGTGCTAAACATGCATAGAGAATAACAATGACAATTTTTCATAACTACTGATAAGATTGGCAAATAAAATTGAGAAGAAGTTGGCAAGGAGTAAATTGGTTACTATGCTTTAGTACACAGTATAGTAAGTTACAGATGAAATAACCCCAGTGGTAAAGTATGAAAAATATAAAACTTTGATGTCCAACTCCTTATTCTATTATAATTTTTCACAACTATTTTCTAAATCCCAGTTATTAATAATACTCTCTAATATTTGCCCAGAAAAATATTTTCACTCTTTCACATTACTTCACAAAAAGCCTATAGCTATTTCATTCCTATTCATGAAAAAAATGCTCAGAGAATTCAGTGGCATGTCAAGCATTACACAGCAAAACTGAAGCAGCCATTCATCAAGAAGACCAAGTCTGTTCCTCCCACAGGATCTTTGACCCAGCTATTCCCTCTGCTTAGAATTCTCTTTGCCCAAGCTTCATACGGCTGGCTCCTTGTCTTTCTACTTTCATTCCAAATGCTGCCACCTCAGAGGAGTGCCCCTAACCACCCAGTCTGAAGTCACGATCTCCCACTCCAAGTACCACTCTACTTCAGGGGTCACTAAACTACATCCCTCAGTCCAAATCTGGCCCACCACCTGTTGTTGTTGTTTTGTAAGTTAGAGTTTTATTGGAACATGGCTATGTCCATTCATTCACTTACAGCAGAGGTGAGTAATTGAGGTTGAGACAGAAAATGTATAACCTGCAGCTTAAATATTTACTATCTGGCCCTTTACAGAAAAAAATCTGTCAATGCTTTTCTCTATATTCTATTGCTCCATTTATTTTCCTGACCACACTAGTCATAATATGTGTGTGTGTGTCCCTGCCTCGCCTGTAGAGTATAAGCTTCATAAGGGCAGGGTTTGTCTATGGTCTTCACCATATAGCTTCACCACCTACATCAGGAAGGTGGTCAACAAATATTTGTTGAGTGATAAATGTCTCTTGATATAGCCTAACTTCACAATTCCCAGGAGATTTTCTCTTCATAGTTAGGCTCACCAAAGAAGGGAAATACCTGATCGCCTTTGCTGTTATATGTTTCCTTGTTCATTCCATGTACTTTTTTTGCATTTAAAATAGGTACCTGAAGGGCATTGCCACATAATTCATGTCAATATTATTATATTAAATTATTTAAATTAGTTGATTACTGATTAATTTTTAAATTATGATGAATATTAGTATTTTGATAATGGTATGAATGCTAATTGATGAACTTTCAAAATCCTCAAACCATTTAATTTTTTAACATAGTGTATATTTTTCTAATAAAACAAAGCTGGAAAATATTACCTACTAAAAATTATACAGTAGGACCAATTTAATCTGTCTTATCTTCTCTCTTCACTACTAGAAAAGTCCTGAAATATTTATCATGGAGACCAAGAAAGAAAGGAAACTATTTGATTTCTGCTAGCAAATTCCCATTTATATCCTTCCACCATCAACTCTTGCCTATTTATCTGGCCTGAAAAACCAAAGAGAAATTAGGGGATAGTGAGACAGTAATTAAATGGGGTTACCAGAGGTTGCTTCACATGAAATAATCAGGGGAAAAAATTTCTAAAATAGCATTTTCCAGTAAAAGTTATGCTTTCCACAAGCATAACTGCAGACATTAATAGATGGGCAGTTACCTGTGAGTTCTAGCTTGAATCAGTGACAAGAGTCCAGGTCCCTCTGAAACAGAAGATCTAGTATTCAACTTGGCTTGTCCCCTCTACACCACTGTGACCTTGTCATATCACACCTTTCTTTATAAAGTCTATTATGTCATTTAGATTCTCTGGATCTTCAGCATAAAAACAACAAAGGTAATTTTATAAGCCAGATGACTGTGTTTTCCTCCTTTTCTACTCATTCTCTACAAAGTAACTTAGATTTTTTAAAAACTCAATTGGAATTAAGAAGCTTACCAATATACATTTTCAGAATTCTTAACATACAAAATTTTCTTTTTCCTTTGCTTCTCCAAATATTTGACTTCAAAACATTTAGAAATAAATTCAGAGGGGAGAATTTTAAAGTCTATTTATTTTATGTTTGTTGTTCCTATGTCAAGAATACCTATTGTGATGATTTTATTCAAATAGGAGGCTCACTTCCCTTTTATGAGCTCCGTGTAAAAGAAGTTCCCAGGATTAGGCAGAAACAATACACAATTCAGTACTTCCAAAGGCTAGCTCCATGGAAACTAAAATACATTTTTTTACATAATTTGTTTCTTTAGTTTACCTTGAGTACCCTACCTAATATAGCACCCCTAATCATGGTCTATTCCCTTGCCTGTAGTCTTCATAATGTGTAAGACCATGTTACTAAAGGTTATTCATGTATTACCTACTTGTCATCTTCTGTATTAGCATAGAAACCCCACAGTCTTATACTCCACTGAATCCTCAGAACTTTGAACAGTAACTCGCACATAGTAGGTGATGAATAAATATTTACTGAGTGCAGTGGACACTGCTGGTTCTCCTTCCTGATTACATCTTTCTAAATCTTGTCTTGTTTCTGTGCATCCCGTTATATACTTTTGATCCCAGTGTCCCTATCCCTCGATTCATCTTCAGGGTACTGCTCTGGAGCTACAGAGCTATTTTGCCACCTTGTGCAGAGGTCCTGAGTGCCTGGGTGCTTCCTTCTCCCCTGAGCAGCCCACAACCAATGACTGGACAATGACTATGAGAGCTCAGCTCACTTGCCCACAAGTCCTCAGCTCAATATCTGCTTCTAAAGAGCCTGACCTATGACACTGTGTGACTGAACGAGTGCACTGTAATAGTTTATACAAACTCAAATCACTCCTTGCAAGTTTTGTAATAGTAACAAAAATGTCAACCACATTTTTAGGGGTTCTGTCCCAAACAGTAATGGGTTGATATTTACCACCTGAATTTATTGTAAAATTAATTATCCAGAGCATTTTAGCAATGACTGAACTTCAGGGACTTCCGGCTAACATGGAAGTTTAGGTAGACACACTGTGCCTCCTCACACAACCAAAAGAAGTACTACAGCAATTTAAAAACAAAAAACAACCAGAACTGACAGAAAAACGAACTGTATGGAAGTCTAACAACCAAGGAGTTACAGAAGAAACATTCACCCAGACCAGTAGGAGGGGCAGAGATGGGCAGCTGGGTGGAGAGGACTGGTGGCAAGAGGACCCAGGCAGGCAAGGCAGCAGCTGGCTGACCTGGCTAGGCGGCAGATTGCAGACTGTGTGGTCCCACATTCGCACACAGATAAACTGGGAGTAATAACTGGGGAGCAGGATGGTATGCACAACCCAAGGCCTCAAACCACTGATTGAAAACACTTGTGGGGGTTGAGACAGCCGGAGAAATTCCCAGCCTCACAGGAGAGTACGTTGGAAAGACTCACAGAGTCCTAGAATGTACACAAACCCATCCACATGGGAATCAGCATCAGAAGAGCCCAATTTGCTTGGGGGAAGGTGGGGAAGTGACTGAAAGCAGGCACAGAGCAGAGCAAGCAGCACTGTTCCCTCTCGGACCCCTCCCCCACATACAGCATCACAACCAGGCAACTAGGTTGCCCCACCCTGGTGAACACCTAAGGCTCTGCCCCTCACTACATAACAGGTGCATAACAAGCACATAGAGACCCCACCAAAAAATGGCCCAAACAAAAGAACAGATCAAATTTCCAGAAAAAATACAACTAAGCTACGAAATAGCTGACCTATCATATGCACAGTTCAAAATTCTGATGATCAGGATGCTCACAGAATTGGTTGAATTTGGTCGCAAATTAGATGAAAAAATGAAGGCCACACCAAAATAAAGGAAAATGTACAGGGAACCACTAGTGATGGGAAGGAAACTGGGACTCAAATCAATGATGTAGAAGGAAGAAAGAAATATACAACCAGAAAAGAATGAAGAAACTAGAATTTAAAAAAATGAGGAGAGGCTTAGGAGACTCCAGGACATCTTCAAATGTTCCAATATCCAAATTATAGGGGTACCAGAAGGAGAAGAGAAAGAGCAACAAGTGGAGCAAATAATAAATGAGAACTTCCCCAATCTGGCAAAGGAAATGGATTTCCGGGAAGTCTAGGAAGCTCAGAGAGTCCCAAAGAAGTTGGATCCAAGAAAGCACATACCAAGGCACATCATAATTACATTACCCAATATTAAAATTAAGGATAGACTCTTAAAAGTAGCAAGAGAAAAGGAGAGCCTTACCTACAAAGGAGTGCCCATCCAGACTGTAAGCTGATTTCTCAAAAGAGACCTTACAGGCAAGAAGGGGCTGGAAAGAAGTACTCCAAGTGATGAAAAGCAAGGACCTACATCCAAGATTGCTCTATCCAGTAAAGCTCTCTTTTAGAATGGAAGGGCAGATAAAGTGCTTCCCAGATAAGGTCAAGTTAAAGGAGTTCATCATCATCAAGCCCTTGTTATATGAAATGTTGAAAAGGATTTATCTAAGAAAAAGAAGATTAAAAAAATGAACAATAAAATGGCAGCAAACTCACAATTATGAACAACCACACCTAAAACAAAAACGAAATCAAACTAAGAAAACAACCAGAACAGGAACAGAAATACAGAAATGGAGAACACATGGAGGGTTATCAACAGGGGATTGGGAAGGGAAGAGAGGGGGAAAAGGTACAGAGAATAAGTAGCACAGATGGTAGGAAGAAAATAGACAGGGGGAGGGTAAGAATAATATAGGAAATGCAGAAGCCAAAGAACTTATATGTATGACCCATGGACATGAACTAAAGTTGGGGAATGTGGGTGGGAGGGGGTGTGCAGGGCAGAGGGGAGTGAAGGGGAGAAAATGGGACAACTGTAATAGCATAATCAATAAAATATATTTTAAAAAAGAAATGACTGAACTTCAAAAGTAATTTCATAAACAATAACTATAAACTATTGGAAAAAAGAAATGACTGAGTCAATCCCCATTAACCACACAGAATTACACTTCTTTGAATTAATGCTATGATTTGAAAAGCACCACTATTTTGAAAGCAACGGAATTATAACAAAAAAATAAAAAATGCATTTCTTTCAATGCTGCCTCCTCATAACCCCCTGCTAACATTTTCTCACTCAAAATGTAGATAAAATAAGTTTACTTTGCATTCTTCAGAATATTATTAGCAAAATGATAGCATAGCTGCATGAGTAATTTTAATTAAACTGCACTTCATCTAAATATCTAAATGCCAAGTTTGCTTCTTCAAATATCCTTTACTTAGCTTGCAGTGTCCCCCACAATTCATCTTCCTCTACAAGAATGGTAAGAAAGGACACTGTGTCAAAGGTCAAATTCCAACTCTAACTGCCAGATATAGAAATAAATAATGACAGCATTTCCAAGTACAGGTTAATATAATTTTATGAAATCAATGCTAATAAAAAAGACAACCACTTACATTTCCATTTTCCTGCCCTATGGATCTTGCAGATACACAGGAAGCAGGTATTTCCCAGCAATGCTTTTAGGATCATGACTAACATTTAAAGAAATAAAGGATGGCAGTTTGTATATGCAGTAGTGTGAATTATCTATGGAAAGAAAATACAAATGTCTTCATTTTATACTTTCTATTCTCATATGCATAGTTTCCAAATCTTCAGTCATCTCCTTGTTACTTTAGCAAAATCTTTCTGTGTCACTCCTCACACCAAAACTTTTTAAATCAAGAGTTATTCTTATAAAAATCTGTGAGTCTCCTTTTATTGTGTATGTATCTCTCCCTATCTGTATAGTCTTGGCTGTAACAACACTGCCTCTTCACAGGTTTGGGCTCTCTGATGTTATTTCTGATTAACTGATTTTAGACTCTAAGTCTCAACAGATTTTGTTCACTTAATGGTTTTTGCTTACATGGACTTAGTGTGGACCCATGTTCTCCTTGGTCACTTTTGTTGCCAACAGCCAGGAAATAGGAGTGATTCTTACTCTTCTACAAATTCCCTGGGGCAACCAGTGGCTTCACCCCAGCTCTTCCTCTACATTTGAGGGGCCTCAACTGGAGGTCCAGGACATTACATGTGTGGAGCATCCATTCTCAATATCTGTGCCAAAATATCTATGGAGATAAATAAATACTAGGAACATAACATATGCATAGAGAAAGCACCTTCTTTTTTGTTGCATCTATTCCAATATTTTATGCATAAAACAACAATAATAATGTCTGATATGCAGGGTAAAAATAGTGAATCTAAAATACTAGGAATTATAAGAGTAAGTTGAGAAACAGGATGTTAAAGAATGTACATGTTCTATTTTGGTTTTGGTTTTTGTGTTTGAATTTTTTTATTGTTGTTCGAGAACAGTTGTCTCCATTCCCCCCACCAAGTATTACCCAACCCCCAGCTATCCCTACCTCCCATCCTCAATCTACCTCCATTTGGCCTTGTCCATGTGTCCTTTATACATGTTCCTTGATGACCCTTCCCCCTTCCCCTGTTACCCCTTCCCTCCTCCCCTCTGGTTACTGTCAGTTTGTTCTTTATTTCTATGTCTCTGGTTATATTTTGCTTGCTTGTTTGTTTTGTTGATTAGGTTCCACTTACGTGAGATTGTCCTTCACTGCCTGGCTTATTTCACTTACCATAATGCTCTCCAATTCCATCCATGCTGTCATGAAGGGTAGGAATTCCTTCTTTCTTTCTGCTTCATAGTATTCCATTGTGTAAATGTACCACAGTTTTTTTATCCATTTATATGCTGATGGGCACTGAGGTTGCTTCCAGCACTTGGCTATTGTAAACTGTGCTTCTATGAACATTGGGGTGCATAGATTCTTTTGAATTGATGTTTCAGGTGTCTTAGGGTATAATCCCAGCAGTGGAATTGCTGGGTCAAAAGGCATTTTTAGTTTTCTGAGGAAATTCCATACTCTTTTCCATAGTGGCTGCAACAGTCTGCATTCCCACCAACAGTATACTAGATGTTAATGTAACAGAATATACAAGTTCATTGATAGGGTTTCAGATTTGATATTGCAACTAATATTTAAGAAAATGCCATTTGCCATTTTTTGTGGTATCAAAGAAGAATACCTACAGTTATTGAAAAGGTTATTGAAGGCTATTAAAATCCAGATAATATATAATCTGATATATAGATAGATAGATGATAGATAGGTAGATAGCCTTTGAAGATAAAGGCTATTTTTTCCATATACTTCCACCAAAAAAATAAAGTATAGTAGATTGAATGCAGAAAAAGATATGAGAATCCAGTTGAATTCTATTAAACCAGATATGAATATTAAAAGGATTTATAAAAATGTAAAACAATGCTACTATTCACATTAATTTTTGGAAATATATTTATAACATGCATTGTTTAGTTTAACATGTTAATTGATTTGGTTTTTTTGTTTTAAAGTAATTACTTTCTTTTTAAAAAATTTCTGTTCTCATTTCTAATACTATAAATATGAATGAATAAAGTTTATATAAACTGAAGATTTTGGAGCTCCTCAATAATTTTTTTAAATATTTCTTTTTCAGAGAGAGGGGAAGCAGGGAAAAAGAGAGAGAGGGAAACATCAATATGTGGTTACCCCTCACCTGTCCCCTATTGGGGACCTGGCCCACAACCCAGGCATGTGCCCTGACTGGAAATCGAACCAGCAACCCTTCAGTTCACAGCCCATCACTCAATCCACTGAGCCACACCAGTCAGGGCTTCTCAATAATTTTTAAGAGTATAAAGCAATTATGAGATTTTTAAAATGGAAATTGCTGTACTAGATTGATATAAAGTAAAAATCTATATCTAAAGTAGTCTAGGAACTCTTTCAATACATATAAAATAAAAAATTATAAAGCATTACTTCATTTGTCAGACTATACTCTTCTCTGGTAGAACATAAAATAATGGTGCCTCTTACAATCTATGGATTTTTAGGTTTATTGTGGGGGAGGGAATGAAGACAACTGTACTTGAACAACAATAAAATAAAATAATAAAAAATTATGATTAAAAAAACTCTTAATGAGTCTGCTTTTTAAAAAAAAACACGCCCAGAAAAAACTATGAATAATTACACCAAAGATATCTCACAGTCCTACATATGCAATTACATATTCATTTTAGAAAAGAATCTCCCTCATGACTCCTTATACCACTAGCTTTTTTAGCACATTTAAATGTGGTCCTCATCACAAAAATTCTATTTACACTTACTTTAGCAAGGGATCACAATCATACTTGTAATGTGAGAAGGAGATGCTGGCTTTCATTTCAGTCATGACTTTTCCTGATATACATGACTCGCACATCCATATCCAACTCACATTGTTTAGCTCAAAATTATCCAAAGACCTTTACTTGGCTTTTCTTTTCCTCCGAGCAGAACTTCAGTTTCTCTGGGAAGGACTACACCCTATCTGGTGGTTGCACTGAGCCATTATATCCAGAGACATAATACACAGTCAATTTTGCTGAGGCTCAGGGCTGTCCCTGTCATCAGGCCACCCCTGGTGGAATACTCTGACACTCATTTGTGATGCAGTCATAGGAACTTTTGCTAAAGCAAGAATTTAAAATAGATTAGCAGTTTTATGGTATTTGAGACTCAACCACAAAAAAAGTGGTTTTGTAAGGAAAGGCCTACAACAACACATACTTATTAAGTTCACAGTTTTATCTACATACTTAGTTTTCTCATTAATACTGAAATTAAATTTGTTTAAAAATGACTCGTATATATACTAATGTGTATGTATATGTATCATATGATAAGTTGTTTTTTCCATAATCCACTTCAGAATCTGTTGATACAGTTATGAGAGCAAAACCAAGAATTTTTGTTTTCTTATCTTCTATATCCCTTTCCTGAAGCAAAGAGCAAAATAACATAACTTCATGATAACAAGCCCTCTGATGTCACAACTCTTTCCTAACATGACACCATGACCTCAAGTCCTCCATCCAGTTCCCATTCTCAAACAAGTGTAGGTCAATCGTGATAACTGCCTGGGAAGAGTGGGGGAATAAAGTGGAAGTAAGGAAAAGACTGAAAGGGAAGATGGCAGGCAGCTCCAGATCCGAGGGCAGGGAGGAGGGTAGATTTCTGCCAACAAACCTGGAAATGTATGCAATCCTCATTAAAATACTGGAAGTTATATTCAGACACAGGACTCAGAATGGTCCCTATAAATATGTAAGCAGTAGCAAACCACTGCCATCAGGATGATCCAGGCAGGCCCATGGAATTCCTGGCCAGTTAGCTATGCAGATGAACCCCAGGCATTTCATTACTCACTAAATTGCTGTCTTACAATAAATTATTGAATATTTTAGATCCTGCTCTTCCCATTCTTTATAGTACATATTTACTGTTATTACCATACATGCTTAATGGGGAAAAGGAAATAAAAAATACAGGAATAAAATAAATATGTTTTTATGTCCACTTACATCCTACTGCAAGAGGATATAGGAGATCAGGAAGTATTAAGTAATTGAGGTATGACATCGTAGCACCCTGGACTAGGTTATGGTTATGGGGAAGAGTGAAATGGATGTATTTTGAGCATTGTTTTAAAGTTAAAATCAACAGAACCTGAGGTTGTTTGGATGAAGCTTATGAAAAAGGTCAAAGGGAACTCATAGTTTTCTGGCTTGTGCATCTGGGCAGATGGTGGTGTCATTTACTGAAACAGGGAGCACAGGAAGAAGGGGAGTTTGAGCAGGGGGAATGATGTGTTCAGCTTTGAACCATTGGTTTTTTAGATGCCTGTGGGACATCTCAGAGGATCTGGAGGACACAGCTGCAGATCAGAAGAGAAAGCAGCCAGCTGTGCCAGAGTGATAAACTGTGCAGCTCTTTGCTCTCTGCTGCCAGGGAGGCCTCTTAAAGGCAGGCTGACTGGCAACCAAGTGTGTTAGAGTGGAGGCATGCATCTCCTGTAGAGAGGCTATAGGCCATTAATACACTCTGCAGCACTCTACTTACATTGCTCTCAAACAAATAACACATTTAGAAAGTTAGATGCCAATTCCACATTCATTAGCATCTGCAAATCAAAACTTGTCTTTCAGAAACATGTAGAAAATAACAAAGTGGCATTCAGAGGTGCATATATGATTATCCCACACTAAGTGATGCTTTTCGTGAATCTCACAGGGTGTCTCCTTGTCATTGTTCATTAACCAACCTGCCTCCCTCTGTTCAAAATTCTAAACCCTGCACCAGGCGATGCTTGTGTCACCTTCCAGGAGAAATCACAGAAACAATTAGGCATGAGGGTGACTAATAAGCTCATTGAAGTGTGTTGTCTATCACATCATCAAGAGCAATTGCCCCCACTTCACACATTGCCTGACAAAAAGATCTCTTTTTTCCTAAAATTAAAACCAAATATAAGCTGAAAAATATTTTGATCACCTTTATAGGGCAGAGATATCAACATTTCAGTGTTGCAAATGAACCCAAGGTAATTTGATCAATCAACAAATTGTCAGATTAAAAGTAAGGCTGTCACCTCTACAAATTCACTACTAGGTGAATGTTACAGTAGAAATCTTAGACCAAATTTTGCCATGTATGCAAATTTAGTAGTAATCAAGAATGAAACGTGGTTACTCTAAGAGAAGTCCCTGCCCTCTGTCCTAGACAATATACTCTAACAATCAATCACCTTGCAAGATAAGTTCCCTCTGAAGCAGATAAATGATATTCTGAGAGCAGAATCAACAAAACTTCTAGTTTTATTAGGTGCCATTAGGTGGCCTGGTCCTTCACTAAGCAGGGAATGCAGAACCAAATAGAGTTCTAGACCTTGTTCCTAACTCCAAGTATTTGTTATTGCTGTGCCTGGTTATTCTCATGGTTTATTTATCCAAGGGAGGTAAGGCCCACCAAATTTTCCTAACTTACCACATATTTTTAAAACTCTTAATTTCAATAATTAAATATTATTGTTAATATCCCTTATGCTGATAATTAACAAGCTCTATGGTGAGACTTAGATGGCTATATTTACAACACTAGTGCTCACCTCTTTGGAATGTGAATTTTTAGCTAGAGAGCTTTAAGTGCTATTTAACCAGTTCTGCCTAGAAGATAAATTCTTGGTTAAAGCATCTCAAAATGCTAGTTTAAGGCCCCTAGGACTTAGATTACTGTTACATTATGCCCATGTATATAACATACTAAAATATTTTAAAGTAAAAGTCACACATGGACAATATGACATTTGGATTCTAATTTTTGTTGTTGCTTTGATGTTAAAAATCAAACCATAACATGGGCTATGTTCCAACTACCTTTTACTATGTAATAAGACATCTCAAAACCTAATGGAATCTAATATATAGCAAGCCCATTATAGTTAATAATACTGCATATATACCTGAAAGTTGCTAAGGGGTAGATCCTAAATGTTCTCAACACACAAAAGCAATGGTAATTATGTGATGTAATAGTTGCATTAGCTATCAGCTATGGTGGTAATCATTTGTAATATGTGTATATCAAAGCACTTTAAATTTATACAATGTTATATATCAATTGTATCTCAGTAAAAAAGAAAGCACAATGGAGTAATACAACAACAATCATCATTTGCTTTGTTCACAAGTTTACGGTTTGATCATGGCTAGTTGGGGACAGCAACTCCTCTCTGGTCCAACACCCCTCTGGGGCCTCAGCTGAGTAACTTAGAATGATAGGATGGGGGATGGGGGCTAGGATCATGGGAAGGCTCTTGACTCATCTGTCTAGTACTGGGATTGGAATGACTCGAATAGAGCTCAGCCAGAACTGTTGATCTGAGCATCTGTACATGGCCCCTCCATATGTTTTGTGCTTCTGACACAATAGTGGCTGGGTTCCAGAGGGAACATACCCATAGTCAGTGTTACAAGAGAACCAAAGAGCACGGCCTTTTCAGTCCTTGGTTCAGAAATCACATAGCCTCACTTTCCCAATGTCCTATGGTGAAAAGTGATTTACAAGCTACCCCAGATTCAAGGGAGGGAAGTTAGACCCCATCTCAAGAGAGGCAGTGGGGGATCACACTGCAGGAGAGCAGGAGGGATGGGAAATGTCATTATGATCATCTTTGTAAAAATAATCTGCCACATAGAAATTAATAATAGTATAAAGGAAACATGTACAATAACAAGGGGGGGTAGAAATAGGAGGGAGGTGGGGAGGACTGAGACGTGGGCTGGGATGGGGGTAAAAGGCAGAAAACTGTACTTGGACAACAATTAAAATAAAAATTTTTAAAAATAAAACATATTATACTGAAAAAATATATGGTTGTTGTGTTCTTATCCTCAAGGAACTCATAACTTAGTTGTAGAAGCAGATACATAAACTAATAGTCACAATACAATACAAGATGGCAATAGAGCAGGGATGGGCAAACTATGCCTTGACTCTTGTTTTTGTAAACAAACTTTCTTGAAACATAGAAACATAGAACACAGCCATGCTCATTCATTCATATTGCCTGTGACTGCTTTCATGCTACAGTAGCAGAGCTGAGTAATTGTGACAGATGCCATATGGCCCACAAAGCCTAAAATATTTACTTTCTGGTCCATTAGAGAAAATATTTACTAAGCCCTGCAATAGATTCTAGTAACAAATGTTTGGGCAGTACTGAGGATGAAAAAAATAAATTTTTGTGGATATTTCAAAAGCCATGTCACAAAAAGGTAAAATTTAGACTGAATCTTATTCACTGTCATTCCTCTGTGCCTTATTTGACAAAAATTTAAGGCAGTTTACAAGGATATGGAAAGAATGACTAATGATCTCCTGGCAGTGGCATTCAGGAAGGGACATTCCAGAAAAAAAGAACAAAACACAGAAAACATGTCTAAGGAAATGAAAAGCTTGGTATATTCAGAGAGCTCCAACGAGTTCAGTGAACTAGACCATACACTCCAGGGTATGAAAGGAATGAGAGGTCATATGTGAGCAAGAAATATGAAGATTGAAGCATGGAGCCAGAAAACTCCTGGGAGGGTGGTGATGGAGACAGAACCTGGTCAGGGCCAGTGAGAACACAGAAGCGGGGTTATGACCAGACACTCCATGCCCTCAGGCACTCAGATGTCTTTTCATCTGTGACCTCACCAGAAATGTCTTATCTAATCAATATATCTGAAATGGCAACTCCCTTCTTTTACTCTTTGTTCCCTTATCCTGCTTTATTTTTCATCTTGGCACTAATACCAGCCACCACTATATTTTTATTTGTCCATTGCTTATAACCTATTAAATAGAAGTCCCAAGAGCATGAACTTTGTTTTATTCATTGCCATTACTCCAGTGCCTGGCATGGAATAAACTCATTTGATGAATGAATGAATAAATGAATGAATGGACAAATGATGAATGAATGAATGAACAAATGAATAAATAAATGTCAAAGAGCAGAGTGGCCACAATTCAGAAACAAACTGGGTGTGGGAAGTGGGAAGGGTCACTCTAGTTTTTCTAGCTCATTTGGTTGGGTAGAGGTTGATGCCATCAACTAAGGGAAGAAGAACAAGTTTGGTGGGGAATTGGCATTGAGTGGAGAAACTGCATATTTGGTTTCAGATATATTGAGTTCAAGTGGCCTGTAAATACTTGAACAGAGGAGCTGTTCAATAGGCAGCTGGGAATGTGGATACAATGTTTAGGAGAAAGGAACTGGGTGTATTGATTTGAAATCACATGAGTACGGGTGATAGGTGATTCCATGAGAGAATATAAGATTTTCCAAGAAAAGGCATAAAGTAAGAAGAGAACTGGTGACTGTATCTAGGACAAGAAAGCACACTTTAAGGGACAGGCAAAGACAAAGGAATCAAGAAGATTTGGGGAAGAGTCAGAAAAGAAGAGAATCAGAGAAGAACTGGTGCCAAGTGAACCAAAATAGTATTTAGTAGTCCTCTCTTATCCATGGGGATATGTTCCGAGATTACCAGTGGATACTTGAAACCATGGATAGTAACAAACCCTATATATGCTATGTTTTCCCTATATATTTTTTTTAATTTATAAATTAGGCACAGTAAGAGATTAACAACAACTAATAGAACAATATAACAATATGCTATAATAAAATTTATTTGGATGTGGTCTCCCTATCTCAAAATGTCTTATTGTATTATACTCACCTTTTCACTTAATGGAAGCATTTATAGCTTCTCTTTGGCATATTCAAATTGCCAGCATCGCTACTCTTCCACTTTGGGACCATTATTAAGTAAAATAGGGGTTACTTGAACACAAGCACTGTGATATCACAACAGTTGATCTGATAACCAAGGTGGTGGCTATGAAGTGACTAGCAGGTGAAGAATGTCAACAGTCTGGACATACTGAACAAAGGGATGATTTGAATACTGGGTGGGATGGAGCAGGACTTCGTGAGATTTCATCACCCTACTCAGTACGGCTCACAATTTAAATTTTGCAAATTGTTTATTTCTGGATTTTCCATTTAATATTTTCTGACCATGACTGACATCAGGTAACTAAAATTGTGAAAAGTGAAACCGAAAATAATGGGGGGATGCTGTATTTTTGACAGAGAGAATGACCAACAAATTCAAATCCAGCAGAAGACTTGTGATAGAAGGACTAGTGAGAAATCACAAATAGTTCCCCAAATGTTCCAATGGTGACTCTTACTGTTTTCTGCCAGCCTTAGAGAAATAAGATTCATAGATCTAAAGACCAAAATTCTTTTTCTATAGTTGACAGTCTTTCATCTCTATGACCAGGTAAATCCATGGTAAAGGAGACATTAATCCAAGTCATTTTTTGTTTGTTTGTGTTCCCTCTCTGTGTTTTCCCTTTTCCCTCTCCCATTCTAACTGGGTCCATGCATCTTTTCCTCAGAATAGACTTGTGGCTAGGCTTCTGGATTTAGTTCTGAAACACACCAAGGAGAATTTGGTTTGAGGAGCGCTGTATTCCCCAAGACTGCAAAGATCTGATCTCCCAGAAGCAGCAAGGATGTCACTCTGCCTCTTGGCACTAACCTTTCATTGTATGCCTCAGGGAGGCTGCATCTTTGCCAAAGACTCCCTCTTTTCTAGAAAACAGCTGAGGGGTGACCCTCAGGGACTATATGCAGATTGGGACTTGCTCCTGTAATTCAACCCGTTTTAATATCACAACTACCACTACATGGGCTGATCATTAGGTGTGCACTCACTGGCTAATGAACTTCTCTCTTGGGTAATTAATGAAACCAGTATTAAGTCATTGTTTTGAGTATGAGTTACAAACATTAATAGATTTTCTTCAGTCCTTAAATAAAGTAAACAAGGCATTTTAAGGCAGCCAACAGTAAACTCTTGGCTAAAGAGGATAAAATTTTCTCTGAATCTCAGTCTATGATTTTTATTCTCCTTCCTTTGTTCTTGCACATCCACTAAAATTTTGATATGACACCTGTCACCCCCTGAAGCTGTTCTCCTCACAACAGGACCAAAAAGATTCTGACCGAATGTAGTGGTCTGTCCGGCATTTTCATCTGCTGCATCTTGCCTGATTGGTCACCATCCACCTTCACTTTCTCTTGGAAAGCTCCTCTCCTTTGGTTTCTTTGATGCCAGTCTCTCCTGGTTCTTCTGTTTCTCTATATATTTCTTCTTCTTTTGTGTTGTTTTTAAACTTTTTTAATTAAATTTATTGGAGTGACATTGGTTAATAAAATTACATAGGTTTCAAGTGCACATTTCTATGATACTTCATCTGTATATTGTGTTCCTACCACCCAAGGTCAAATCTTCTTCCATCACCATATATTTGACCCTCTTTACCCATTACTACCCCCTCACCCCAATCCGTCTGGTAACCACCCTAACAAGTGTTAAAGAGGTTGCAGAGAAAAACCATTTCTTTTACTTTCATTTGTTGCTTTCAGTTTTCTATCCCATGTATGAGTGAAATCATATGGTTCTTAACTTTTTTGTCTGACTTATTTTGCTTAGCATGATATTCTTGAGATCAACCCAATTGTTACAAATGGCAATATTTCATCTTTTCTTATGGCTGAGTAATACTGTATTGTAGATATGTACCACATTTTCTTTAGCCAATCATTTATCAAATGACATTCAGTTGTTTCCATGTCTTGGACACTGTGAATAATGCCACAATTAACATAGGGGTGCATACATA
Source organism: Phyllostomus hastatus (assembly GCF_019186645.2). Classification (NCBI taxonomy): domain Eukaryota; kingdom Metazoa; phylum Chordata; class Mammalia; order Chiroptera; family Phyllostomidae; genus Phyllostomus; species Phyllostomus hastatus. Next base: position 48,877,322 of record NW_025334041.1, read on the forward strand.
TATTATTATGAATAAATGATCTCCATTTTTTTAGTAGATACACAAAAGAGGGGTTGCTGGGTCATATGTTAACTCTATCCTTAATTTTTTGAGGAGGCTCCATGCTGTTTTCCATAGTGACTATACCAGTTTACATTCCCACCAGCAGTAAATGAGGAGGGTTCCTTTTTCTCCACAACCCCTCCAACATTTGTTATTACTTGCCATGTGATAATAGCCATTCTAACAAGTATGAAGTGGTATTTAATTTTAGTTTTGATTTGCATTTCTGTTTTTAAAAATTATTTATTCTCATTTGATGGGGGGGTGAGAGAGAGAGAGAGAGAGAGAGAGAGAGAGAGAGAGAGAGAGAGAGAGAGAGAGAGAGAGAGGAACAATGATCCGTTGCCTCCTGCACACACTCTGACCAGGGATCAACCCATTGAGCCACACTAGCCAGGGCTATTGGTATTCTTTAATAACTAGTGAAGTTCAGCATCTTTCATTTTTTTAAGTATATTTTATTGATTATTCTATTACAGTTGTCCCAATTTTTTTTCTCCTTTATCCCCCCTCTACCCCACACACCTACCACTCTCCAGCATTCCCCCCACACTTAGTTCATGTCCATGGGATGTACATATATTCCTATACTATTCTTAGCCTCCCCCTGTCTATTTTGTGCCTACCAATTATGCTTCTTATTCCCTGTATCCCCCCCATTCTCTCCTTTCCCCTCCCCATTGATAACCCTCCATATGATCTTCATTTCTGTGATTCTGCTCCTGTTCTAGTTGTTTGCTTAGTTTTTGTTTTTTAGATTCAGTTGTTGATAGTTGTGAGTTTGTTGTAATTTTACTTCATAGTTTTTTATCTTCTTCTATTTCTTACATAAGTCCCTTTACCATTTCATATGAGAAGGGCTTGGTGAGGATGAATTCATCTAACTTTAACTTATCTGGGAAGCACTTTATCTGCCCTTCCATTCTAAATGAAAGCTTTGCTGGATAGAGTAATCTTGGATGTAGGTTCTTGTCTATTATGACTTTGAATACTTCTTTCCAGCCCCTCCTTGCCTGTAAGGTTTCTTTTGAGAAATCAACTGATAGCCTTATGGAAACTCCTTTGTAGGTAAATGTCTGCTTTCCTCCTTGTTGTTTTTAAGATTGTCTCCTTATCTTTACTCTTGGGTAACTTAATTATGATGTGTGTTGGTGTGTTCCTCCTTGGGTTCAATTTTTTGGGGACTCTCTGGGATTCCTGGACTTCCTGGAAGTCAATTTCCTTCACCAGATTGGGGAAGTTTTCCTTCATTATTTGTTCAAATAAGTTTTCAATATCTAGCTCTTCCTCTTCTCCTTCTGGCACCCCCATGATTCAGATGCTGGAGCATTTACAGTTGTCCCAGAGGTTCTGAAGCCTCCTATTTTTTTTTTTAATTCCTGTTTCTTCATTCTGTTCCAGTTGGATATCTATTTCTTCCTTTTGTTCCAAATCATTGATTTGAGTCCTGGTTTCCTTCCCTTCACTGTTGGCTCACTGTATATTTTACTTTATTTTACTTTGTGTAGCCTTCATTTCTTCCTTCATTTTGTGACTGAGCTCAGTCAATTCTGTGAGCATCTCAATTACCAATGTTTTCAACTCTGCATCAGATGGGTTAGCTATCACTTAGCTCTTTTTCTGGAGTTTTGATCTGTTCTCTCATTTGGGCCATATTTCTTTGTCTTGGCACACCTGTTAAGTTGTAAGGGGTGGCAGCCTTAGGTATTTGCCAGGGTAGGGCAACCTACTTGACTGTGTTGTGGAGCTGTATGTGGGGGAGGAGTCAGAGAAGAAACAATGCTGCTCACTTGCTTAGCTTTAGCGCCACTTTCTTTCTTTTTTAAATTTGTATTTACTATTTTTTTTAGAGAGAGGGAAAGGGAAGGAGAAACAGGGAGAGAAATAACAATATGTGGTTGCTTCTTGCATGCCCCCTACTGGGGACCTGGACAGCAACCCAGGCATGTGGTCAATCAAACCAGTGACTCTTTGGTTCACAGGCCAGCACTCATTCCACTGACCCACACCAGCCAGGGCTAGCCCCACTTTCCAACAAACTATCCTGTGAGACTGGGGGTTTCTCCCACCTTCTCAAACCCCGAAGTATTCTACCACTAGAGGTTTTAAGTCTTTAGTTTCCTGGTGAGCCTGCCCCTCCTCACCCATGGGGCCAGTGGCCTTGCCAAGGGTCCTCTCTGTTCGCCCAGCTACCTATCTCTGCTCCCCACCTAACAGTCTGGATGAATGTTTCTTTAACTCTTTGATTGTCAGAGTTCCATGCAGTTTGCTATTGTGGCAGTTCTGGTTGTTATTGTTTTTAAATTGAATGTTATCCTTCTTTTGGTTGTGCAGAAGCAAAGCTTTTCTACCTATGCCTCCATCTTGGATGTACTCAGCATCTTTTCTCATATCTGTTGGTCAATTGTATGTCTTCTTGGGAGAAGTATCTGTTCAGGTCCTCTGCCCATTTTTTAATTGGATTGTTTTGTGTTGAGTTGTATGAGTTTTTTTTTATAATTTTTTGGATATTAACTCTTTATCTGAGGCACTGTTTGCAAGTATCATCTCCCATTCAGTTGTCTGCCTTTTTATTGTGTTGGCAGTTTCTCTTGCTGTGCACAAGCCTTTGAGTTCGATATAGTCCTATCCATTTATTTTTCCTTTTACTCTCCATTGGGGAAAATTCATGAAGTCCTCTTTAAGACCAAGGTCCATAAGCTTAGTACCTATGTTTTCTTCAATGTCGTTTATTGTTTCAGGTTTTATATTTAGGTCTTTGATTCATTTCTATTTAATTTTTGTGTATGGTGACAAGGAGTATGTAGTGACAAAGAGCAGTGTAGTTTCATTCTTTTTCATGTGGCTTTTTTGTTTTCCCAGAACCATTTATTGAAGAGGGTTTTATTTCTCCATTTTATGTTTTGGGCTCTTCTGTCAAAAATTATTTGCCCACATATATGGGGGTTTATTACTGGACTTTTAATTCTGTTCCATTGGTCTGTGTGTCTGTTTCTCTGCCAATATCATCTTATTTTGATTATCATAGCTCTGTAGTATAATTTGAAGTCAGGGAGTATGATACCTCTGGCTTTGTTCTTTTTTTTTTTCAGGATTGCTTTGACTATTCAGGTTTTGTTTTTCTTTTTGTGTGTGGATCCATACAAATCTGACAATTTTATGTTCTATTTCTTTAATAAAATGACATTGGAATTTTGATGGGAATTACATTAAATCCATATATCAATTTGGGTAATGTGGAAATTTTAACTGTTGATTCTTCTAGTCCATGAATATAAAATATCTTTCCATTTTTTGTTTTTTCAATTTTTTAAATAATGCTTTGTAATTTTCAGTATATAGGCCCTTTACATCCCTTGTTAATTTGTTTTTAGGTATTTTATTCTTTTTGTTGCAACTGCAAGCAGAATTTTTTTTCCATTTCTTAACCTGAAACTTTGTTATTACTATATAACAATCCAATGGATTTTTATAAATTGATTTTGCATCCTGCAACTTTACTGTATATTTGTTTATTGTTTCTAATAGTTTTTTGGTAGAGTCTTTAGGGTTTTCTATATAAAGAATCGTGCTATCTGCAAAAAGTGACAATTTTACTTCTTCATTCCTTATTTGGATGCCTTTTATTTCTTTCTCTTGCCTTATTGCTATGGCTAGGACTTCCAGTACTATGTTGAATGAGAGTGGTTAGAGTGGACATCCTTGTGTTGTTCCTGATCTTATAGAAAAAGCTTTCAGTTTTCCACCAGTGAGTATAATATTAGCTGCATTATATGGCCTTTGTTAGGTTGAGGTACTTTTCTTTCTTTATCCATTTCATTGAGTGTTTTAATCATAAATGGACATTGTATCTTATCAAATGCTTCTTCTGTATCTATTGATAAGGTCATATGATTTTTATGCTTTCTTTTGTTAATGTAGTGTATTACTTTGATTGATTTGTATGTGTTGAAGCATCCTTGTGCCCCTGAAATGAAACTAACTTGATCATGGTGTATTATTTTTTAATTATTGTTGTACTTGATTTGCTAGCATTTTGTTTAGGATTTTTGCATTTTTATTCATCAGTTATATTGGTCTGTGGTTTTCTTTTGTGCATATGTTATCCTTGCCAAGTTTTGGTATCAGAATTATGTTGGCTTCATTAAATTTGTTAGAAAATATTGCCTCTTCTTCAATTTTCTGGAAGAATTTGAGAAGTATAGGTATCAAATCTTTTTTGAATGTTTGGTAGAATTCACTAGTGAAGCCAACTGGTCCTGGGACTTTTACTTTTGGGGGAGTTTTTCATGGTTGTTCCAATTTCCTCACTGTTGATCAATCTATTTAGATTTCAGTTCTTTTGATTCAGTCTAGAAAGGCTACATAATTCTAGGAACTTCTCCATTTCTTCTAGGTTATCGAATTGTATGGCATAAAGTCATTCATAGTATTCTTGTATGATGCTTTGTATTTCTGTAATATCTGTGGCAACATCTCTTTCTGATTTTGTTTATTTGAGTCTTCTTTTTTTTTCCTCAGTGACTTTAGCAAGGGATTTCCCAATTTCATTAATTTATTCAAATTACCAGGTCTTTGTTACATTAATTTTTTGTAGTCTTTTATATAGTCATTTCATTCTCTATTTCATTTAATTCTGCTCTAATTTTTATTATTTCCTTTCTTCTACTGTCTTTGGGCTGTTTTTGCTCTTTTTTCTAGTCTTTAAGATACAATGTTAGATTGTCTTTTAGGGAATTTTTGTTTGTTTCTTGAGATAGGCTTGTAATGATATAAACTTTCCTCTTAGTACTGCTTCTGAAGCATCTGAAAAGTTATGTTGTATTGTCATTCTCATTTATCTCTCTCTATCTTTTTATCTCACTTTTTATTTCTTCTTTGACCCTTTTTTTTAGGAGCATGTTGTTTAATCTCCATATATTTAGGGGGTTTTTTTTTTCACTTCTTTTATTGCAGTTGATTTCTAATTTCAAAGCATTGTGACCAGAGAATATGTTGGTATGATTTCAATCTTCTTCAATTTCTTGAGGCTAGTTTTTTATCCCCACATATGATCTATCCTTGAGAATTTTCCACATGCACTGGAGAAGAAACATAGAATCTGATGTTCTGAGATGAAAGGTTCTATAAAAGTCAGTTATGTCCATTTGATCTAATGTGTCATTTAAGGCCAGTATTTCTTTGTTGATTTTGTGTTTGGATAATCTACCCATAGCTGACAATGTGGTATTTAGGCCCCCTATTATGATTGTTTTTGTCAGTTTCTCCCTTCAGTTCTATTAGTATCTGTTTTAAGTATTTTGGTGCTCCCTGATTGGGTACATATAGTAAGAAGGGTTATGCCTTCTTTTTTTATATTTTATTTATTTTTTTAAGATATATCTTTTTTTAAGATTTTATTTATTTATTTTTAGAGAGGGAAGGGAGGGAGATAGATAGAAAGAGAGAGAAAGAGAGAGAGAGAGAGAGAGAGAGAGATCAATGTGCGGTTGCTGGGGGTTATGGGCTGCAACCCAGGCATGTACCCTGTCTGGGAATCGAACCTGGGACACTTTGGTTCCCAGCCCGTGCTCAATCCACTGAGCTACACCAGCCAGGGCTATAATTTTATTTTAATCATTGTTCAAATACAGTTTCTCCGTTTTACTCCCAGTCCAGCCACCCCTCCCAACCCTCCCCAATTCCCTCCCATTACCACCCTCCCCCTAGTTTTTGACTATGTGTCCTTTAAGTTTATTCCTGTGAACCCTTCCCAATGTCCCCTGAAATTCCCTCTACTCTCCCCTGTGGTCACCGTCAGCCTGTCCTCTATTTCAGTGTCTTTAGTTATATTTTGCTTGTTTCTTTTTTTTGTTGTTTAGGTTCCTGTTAAAGGTTAGATTATGTGGTATTTGTCTTCCACTGCCTGGCTTGTTTCGCTTAGCATAATGCTTTACATCTCCATCCAAGCTGTTGCAAAGGGTAGGAGCTCCTTCTTTCTTTCTGCTGCATAGAATTCCATTGTGTAAATATACCATAGGTTTTTGATCCATTCATTTACTGATGGGCATCTAGGTTGCTTCCAGCACCTAGCTATTGTAAATTGTGCTGCTATGAACATCGGGGTGCAAAGGTTCTTTTGTATTGGTGTTTTAGTGCTCTTAGGATATAGACCCAGCAGTGGAATTGCAGGGTCAAAAGGCAGATCCATTTTTAGTTTTCTGAGGAAATTCCATACTGCTTTCCATAGTGGTTGTACCAGTTTGCAATCCCACCAACAGTGCACTAGGGTCCCCTTTTCTCCACAACCTCTCCAACACTTGTTGCTTGTTGCTTTGTTTATGATGGCCATTCTGTCTGGTGTGAAGTGGTATCTCATTGTGGTTTTAATTTGCATCTCTCTGATAGCTAGCGATATTGAACATCATTTCATGTGTCTTTGGATTTTCTGTATGTCCTCCTTGGAGAAGTGTCTGTTCAAGTCCTTTGCCCACTTTTTTAATTGGATTCCTTGTCTTCTTAGAGTGGAGTCATGTAAGTTCTTTATATATTTTGGAGATTAAACCCTTGTCTGAGGTATCATTGGCAAATCTGTTTTCCCATACAGTTGGTTCTCTTTTAATTTTGATACTGTTTTCTTTAGTTGTGTAGAAGCTTTTAATTTTGATGAGGTCCCATTTGTTTATTCTTTCCTTTATGTCCCTTGCTCTAGGGGACACGCCAGTAAAAAAGTTTTTTCATGAAATATCTGAGATTTTCCTACCTACGTTCTCCTCTAGGAATTTAATGGTGTCACATTTTATATTTAAGTCTTTTATCCACCTTGAATCTATTTTTGTATATGGTGTAAGTTGGTGCTCGAGTTTCATTTTTTTTGCACGTAGCTGTCCAGTTCTCCCAACACCATTTGTTGAAGAGGCTATTTTTATTCCATTTTATGTTGCTGCCTCCTTTGTCAAATATTAATTGACCGTAGAGACTTGGGTTTATTTCTGGGCTCTCTGGTCTGTTCCATTGGTCCATGTGCCTGTTTTTATGCCAGTATCAGGCTGTTTTGATTACAGTGGCCTTGTAGTATAGTTTAGTGTCAGGTATTGTGATCCCTCCTACTTTACTCTTCTTTCTCAAAATCGCAGCAGCTATTCAGGATCATTTATAGTTCCATATAAATTTTTGAAGTGTTTCTTCTATGTCTGTGAAATAAGCCATTGGTACTTTAATAGGTATTGCATTGAATGTGTAAATTGCTTTTGGTAGTATGGACATTTGGATAATAATAATTCTTCCAATCCATGAACACGGTATATGTTTCCATTTGTTTGTGTCTTCCTTGATTTCTTTCCTTAGTGTTATGTAGTCTTCTGAATACAGGTCTTTTACCTCTTTAGTTAGGTTTATTCCTAGGTATTTTATTTTTCTTTTTGCTATTTCAAATGGGATTTTTTTCTTGATTTCTGCTTCTACTGTTTCATTGTTGGTGTACAGAAATGCCCTTGATTTCTGGATATTGACTTTGTATCCCGCTGTTTTGCCAAATTCATTTATTAGGTCAAGCAGATTTTTGGTGGAGTCTATAGGATTTTCTATGTACACTATCATGTCATCTGTAAACAGTGACAGTTTTGTTTCCTCCTTTCCGATTTGAATGCCTTTTATTTCTTTTTTTTGTCTGATCGCTGTGGCTAAAACTTCCAGTACTATATTGAATAGAAGTGGTGAAAGTGGCCAGCCTTGTCTTGTTCCTGATCTTAGTGGAAAAGATTTTAATTTTTTCCATTGAGTATGATGTTGGCTGTAGGTCTCTCATATATGGCCTTTATTATGTTGAGGATTGCTCCCTCTATTGCCACTTTGCTGAGTGTTTTTATCATGAATGGGGGCTGTACCTTGTCAAATGCTTTTTCTGCATCTACTGATATGATCATGCGGTTCTTGTCTTTGCTTTTGTTTATGTGATGTATTACATTTACTTATTTGTGAATATTGAACCATCCTTGCATCCCTGGAATGAATCCCACTTGGTCATGGTGTATGATCTTTTTAATGAATTGTTGGACGCGGTTTGCCAGTATTTTGTTGAGGATTTTAGCGTCAATGTTCATCAGTGATATTGGCCTGAAGTTTTCTTTCTTTGTTGTGTCTTTATCTGGTTTTGGAATTAGGATGATGTTGGCCCTCATAAAAAGACTTTTGGGAGACTCCCATCTTTTTTGGATTTTTTTGGAATAGTCTGTGAAGGATAGGGGTTAGCTCTTCCTTAAATGCTTTGTAGAATTCTCCTGTGAAACCATCTGGTCCAGGGCTTTTGTGTGTTGGGAGCTTTTTGGTTACTGCTTCAATTCCTTTTGTTGTTATTGGTCTGTTCAGGCTTTCTGCTTCTTTTTCATTGAGTTTTGGAAGATTATATTTTTCTAGAAATTTGTCCATTTCACCTAGGTTTTCAAATTTCTTGGCATACAGTTGTTTGTAGTAATTTCTTACAACCCTTTGTATTTCTGTGGCATCTGTTGTAGTCTCTCCTCTTTCATTTCTGATTGTGTTTATTTGGGTCTTCTCTCCTTTTTTCTTGATGAGTCTGCTTAAAGGCTTTTCGATTTTGTTTATCTTTTCAAAGAACCAGCTCTTGGATTCATTGATCCTTAGAATTGTGCTTTTAGTCTCTATGTCATTTAATTCTGCTCTGATCTTGGTTATTTCCTTCCTTCTGCTTGCTCTGGGCTGCCTTTGTTGTTGTTCCTCGAGTTCTTGTAGACATGGGGTTAGGTTGTTTGTTTGGAATGTTTCTAACCTTTTTAGGTGGGCCTGTATCACTATGAACTTCCCTCTCAGGACTGCCTTGGCTGTGTCCCATAAGTTTTGGGTTGTTGTGAGTTCGTTTTCATTTGTTTCCAGAAACCTTTTGATTTCTTCCCTAATATCATTCTTAACCCATTCATTGTTTAATAGTATGCTATTTAATCTCCATGATTTTGAGTGTTTTGGGTTTTTTCCCTTCGGGTTGGTTTCTAGCTTCAGTCCCTTGTGGTCTGAGAAAATGCTTGGTATGATTTCAATTTTCTTGAAATTGTTGAGGCTTGTTTTGTGTCCTATCATGTGGTCTATCTTTGAAAATGTTCCATGTACTTTTGAAAAGAATGTATATTTAGCTTCTTTTAGATGGAGGGTCCTGTATATATCAGTAAAGTCCATTTCATCAATGGTATTGTTCAATGCCACAGTATCTTTGTCGATATTTTGTTTGGAAGATTTGTCCATTTTTGATAGTGGGGTGTTAAAATCTCCCACTATAATTGTGTTGCTGTCCATATCTTTCTTGAAGTCCTCTAAGATTTTCTTTATGTATTTCGGTGCTCCTATGTTGGGTGCATATATATTTACAATATTTATGTCTTCTTGGTGGATTCTTCCCTTGAGTATTATGAAGTGACTTTCTGGGTCTCTCTTTATGGACCTTTTTTGGAAGTCTATTTTGTCACATATGAGTATTGCTACCCCAGCTTTTTTTTCCTGTCCATTTGCTTGGAAAATTTGTTTCCAGCCCTTCACTTTCAGCCTGTGTAGCTCTTTTATCCTGAGGTGGGTCTCTTGTAGACAGCAGATATGTGGGTCATTTTTTAACCATTCAGCTATTCTATGTCTTTTGATTGGAGCATTTAATCCATTTATGTTTAAGGTTATTATTGATAGGTACTTATTCATTGTCTTTTATGTACGTGTGTTCCTCTCTCACTCTCTCTTTTCCTTCCCTTCCTTAAAGCAGTCCCTTTAGAATCTCTTGCAGACCTGGTTTGGTGGTGTATTCTTTTAGACTTCTTTTGTCTGGGAAGCTTCTTATTTGGCCTTCTATCTTCATTGAGAGCCTTGCTGGATATAGTAGCCTTGGTTGCAGACCTCTGGTTCTCATCACCTGAAGTATTTCTTGCCATTCTCTTCTGGTTTGAAGTGTTTCCATTGAGAAGTCAGCTGTTAGCCATATTGGAGCTCCCTTGTATGTTACTTCCTGTTTCTCCCTTGCTGCCTTTAAGATTCTCTCTTTGTCTTGACATTTTGCCATTTTAATTATGATGTGTCTTTAGGTGGGCCTTTTTGGGTTCCTCTTGATTGGGACTCTCTGTGTTTCCTGGATTTGTGTGACTTTTTCTCTCATCAAATTAGGGAAGTTCTCCTTCATTACTTTTTCGACTAGGTTTTCGATCCCTTGGTCTTCTTCTCCTTCTGGTATTCCTATTATATGGATATTATTATGTGTCATATTGTCTTGCATTTCTCTTAATCCCTCTTCTTTCTTTCTGAGCCTCTTTTCCTTTTCTTGCTCTTTCTGGTTGTTGTTTTTTACTTTGTCCTCTAGCTCGCTAATCCAATCTTGTGCTTCATTGATCCTGCTTTTCATTCCTTCTATTGTGTTCTTCAGTTCAGAAATTGTATTCTTCATTTCCTCTTGGCCTTTGTTGAGAGTTTCTACTTCCTTTTTCATGTTTATATAGTTTGCAGTGGGATTGATGTAGTTTCCCTCTAATTTCTGATAGCTCATTGTGAGTTCATTGAACTTCCTGATAATCATTGTTTTGAACTCACTATCAGATAGTTGAGTTGCCTCTATTTCATTTAGCATTTTTCCTGAGGCTTCCTCGTTTCCCTTCAATTGGGGGTTGTTTCTTTGTTTTCTCATTGTTCGTGGGTTTCTTCTTGTTAGCCTCTCTTTCTTAAATTGATCTGTTCTGGTTCCCTGCAATTATGGTGTGTACTTTTGTGGTAGAATACTTGTGAGATTCAGTAGTGCAATCTCCTTCGTGTATCCTGGTGTTCACAGCTTCCCCCTACTCTTATTTTGTGATCAATTGGAGGAGTAAGGCGAAAAATGTTTTAAGACATCAAGACAGTGTACTATGATATTTACATTAGCCACCAGTAGAGAAGAGATGGGTTATCCTTTGGCTCCTTATAGTGTTAACCATGATCCTGTACCCCACTATCCACGTTTTAGAAAGGATGGAAAGAGGGAAGGACTCTTATTGGGGATGAGAGGATTGATAGTTGGATCTAGAAAGCTGTGAGGCTGTGGGAGGTCAGATTCTAAGGTAGGGTTGGATTAAAGATTAGTATATAGGAGTAGTGTGTAAAAGAATAGAGAGAACCCCCACAATAGTATAGTTCAGGAAATTGCAGAGTGGGCTGAGATCAGGTAGGGGTATTGAGTAGTATTTACAATTGTATAGACTAGGTCTTATTAACAGTAATAGTAAAGTGACAGTCTTGTGGCAGAATTGATGAGATCTAGATAACAAGAATAAAGAGTATAGAACCTTGAGAGGTGTATTAATGGAACACAGATGAAGGATAGTAAATTATCAACACACTGTGACTGAGATACCAGGGGGAACCTATCAAATGACCGTATAACCAGCCAAGCAAAGAAGATTATACAGAAAGAAAAAGAATACCAAAATATTATTAAAATAAAAAATGTCGTAAAAGTGAGAAAAAGATAATACAAATTTACAGTAACTTGCAATATTAAAAAAAAGGAAAGAAAAGCAGAAGATGGAGTGCAGGAGAGATCAATTTGGAGTGGAAAGAATATCATTAAGATGAATGGAAGAGAAACATAAGGGATTGCGAGATATCAAAATAGTAAGAATTGAAAAATAAAATGTCACTTAAAACACAAGATAAAATCAATCAACCAACAACAGCCACAAAAACCAAACCAAACCAAACCAAACAAAACAAAATTAAAAAAAACCTCTTGTTGGTTTCCAACTGGCCAGACCAGTTTTTCTGATCTTGCTGGCTTCAGCTGGCTGAGGGACCTTTGTAATGCTTCTCTCTTTTCCCAGCCAGATCTCAGCAAGTCTCTCAGGAACCCTGGGCACTCCCGAGCACACTCGCTCTCCAGAGCTCACTGCCACGTTCTTCCGGACTCTGGGGTCCCTTCAGGGTTCCAGCTCTATGATCTCAGGAGGCACCCTCGATGTTTTGGGAATCACTGTGCCCTCCCTGGGAGTCGTAAAAGGGAGCGCCCCTCCACCAAACATTTTGAGTTTTGGGCTATAGGAAGGCACTAAGCGCTGCGTTCCTTCCAGGATCACAGCGCGTGAGTGGGGTTCCCAATGGGGCGCGGACTTCCCCAGATCAGAACTGCTGGCTCCTGAGACCTGAAAACGCCCGAGTCCTTCCCAGCTCTGGGTTTTCCACCAATCCGCACCTCCACCGGGCTAGGGGTGCGGGCGTTCTTCCAGGCTGCCCTGGTCATGCCGGCTGGAGGCCCTCACTTCTCCCAGGTCTCTGGGTGGGTGTTCATAGTCCCTGGGTGATTTTTCCCAGTCCAACTGGCCAATCTGTACCTTCAAGCAACAAGTTCTCCCCTGGAGTTGCTCAACCCCCGTATTCAGGGGAGGGAGCAGCGACTCCCCTCTCCCGGGAGCCCTGAGGCAGACCCGGGAGCACTGGGCCTGGAGACTGCACACCCCTAGTCCCCATGCTGATCCCTAGGTCCCTTTTGTCCTGAAGCAGTCTCCTTACTGTCTGGTTTTTCAGTGATAGCAATAATTTTTGATGTCCTGTTTTCAAAAGTGATTCGGTAACCTAGTCCACCTGCTCTGTTTCTCCACCGAACCGCGAGTTTCCCTCCTCTTCACAGAAGCCAAGAAAAACACTGCCTAGAGTAAAGCCGCCATCTTCCGCAATCTGGGTTATGTCTTCTTGATGTAGTGTCCCCTTCATTATTATAAAGTGTCCATCTTTGTCTCTTGTTTCCTCTTTTTACTTGGAATCTATTTTGTCAGATATAAGTGTGTCCACACCTGTTTTCCTGTGGGTCCCTTTGCTTAGAGAATCATTTTTCACCCTTTCACTATGAGTCTATATTTGTCTTTGCACTTTTAGTCTCCTGAAAGCAGTATATGGTTGGGTTTTGTTTTTTGATCCAATCTGCTGCTCTGTGCCTTTTTATTGGTGGATTCAGTCCATTTACTTGTAGGGTAATTATTGATATTTAAGGATTTCCTATAGCCACTTTATCTTTTGTTTTCTGGTAGCTCTGTGACTCCATTGGTTCTTTCTTAAAACTTTACTTACTGGTTTTAGAAAAAGAAGAAAGGTGGAAAAAGAGAGAGAGAGAGAGAGAACCATCAATTTGTTGTTCCACTTATTTATGCATTCACTGGTTCCTTCTTGTACGTGCAACCAGAGGTCAAACATGCCACCTTGGCCTATTGGGATGACACTCTAACCCAATGAGCCACCTGGCCAGGACTCCCTTGTGTTTCTATCTGTTGTTTTTGTTTGGTGGTATTCTATAACTTTTTTTTCTATTCCCTCTTTTTTCAAGTTATGTGTCTTGGTTTTGGGTTTTTGTGTGTGGTTGCAATTATGTTTATGCAAAAGAAAGTTTCATATATATAGTATTTCTTTTTCTTCTGAATGTATCTAATATCCATCTCCCTTTGCCAATTCATGCCTTTACCCCTTCCCCTTTGATGTTTTTGTTAGTACAAATTATCCTTATTTATGCTGTGAGCTCATTTCCAAATTGCGGTATCTATTGTCTCCTTCCTCTCTTTTAATATTATTATTACTCCTTTTAAACTTAATGTGATATTAAAGTATATAGTACCCTATTATAAAAAAGGGTTGTAATATCCTTATTCCATCTTCTTGTTGGTGATCTTACTGATAGTTTGGTGAATCTTTATTCTTTGTTTTAGGTAGAATAACTCCTTTGAGTATTTCCTACAATGGAGGTCTTCTGATGGTAGTTTCCCTCAGCTGCTGTATGTTTGGAAAAGTCTTTATTTCTCCTTCATATCTAAAGGGTAACTTTGCTGAGTGTATTGTTCTGGCCTCGTAAAGTTTCTCTGTCAGTAGATTGAATATTAGTTTCCACTCCTAACAACTTAAAGGGTTTCTGCTGAAAAATCCAGTGATAATCGTGGGATTTTCTTTCTAAGTTACTGTTTTCTTTTCCCTGGTTGGCCTTAAGAATTCTTTCTTTGTTAATAATTTTTGACAGTTTTAATACAGTGTGCCTTGGAGAGTATCAAGGATCAAGCTCTTTTAATAGGTTTGAACAGGATCTCCATTCCCTTCTCCCTCTCTTTTTCTGGTATACCTATTATTCTTACATTGCTTTTTCTGACAGAGTCAGATAATTCTTGTAGAGTTCCATCATTTTTTTATCCTTAAATCTCTTTCTCTTCCCTCTGTGGCATTTCTAGATTTCTATCTTCAATATCTCTAATTCTTTCCTCAGTCTGGTCAGTTTTATTTCCTAAGCTCCTTAGTTCATTCTTTATCTCTTTTACTGAGTTCTTAATCTCCAGAATTTCTATTTGTTCCTTGTTTAAAGTTTCAACGTCCTTGGCAAAGTACTTCTTATTTTCATTGATTTTATTTCTGAGTTCATTAAACTGGCTATCTGTATGTTCTTGTAACTAGAGTATTTTCAGAAATGCAATCTTGAATTCTCTGTCATTTAAATCATATATTTCCACCCTAGCAGGTGTGGCTCAGTGGATTGAGCGTGGGCCTGTGAACCAAAGGGTCACTTGTTCGATCCCAGTTAGGGCACAAGCCTGGATTGCAGCCAGGCCCCCAGTAGGGGGCACGTGAGAAGAAACCACACATTGGTGTTTCTCCCTCTCTCTTTCTCCCTCCCCTCCTCTCTCTAAAAATAAATAAATAATATATTTTTTAAATCACACATTTCCATGTCTTTAAGTTTATTTTCTGGAGATTTTTTTCCCTGAGCTTCCTGGTTACATTGGTCATTCACAGTATTTGATGGATTTCTTCTCTATTTAGACATCTATGTGTGAGTGATACCTCTCTAGTAGATTGATAAGGACTTGCTTTTGTTTTCTTGCTTGCTTTTGTTTTTCTGGTAGGTGGTGCTGAAGCACACATTTTTAGTTCTCTTATACCACTCTGGCTTTTCAGATCTCTGCAGGGTGGTGGAAAATGTTCTGTGTTCCATGGGAAGATGTGCATCTCATCTGTATTCGGGTGTCCTCGGTCCCAGGGAACCAACCCCACAAGAGAATGTGGTGGGAGATGGGATTCCATATCTGTGAAATCATAGTGCTATCCCCCACAGCCAGACACTGCTGGCAGTGTGGCCACAGTGGATGAAGGTGGGGTAAGCAAGAGGATGCTAGCTGCTACCTCTGTTGCTTTGTTCTGCCAGTCATGGTGATTGGCAAACATTAGCAACTTCCCTTCTGTATCTCCACTTGGTCCTGGGATTAGTTGCAGACTGTGCTTGTTGCTCAGGGAAAAAAATGTTTATGTAGTACCAGTTCTCAGGTTTGCAGGTAATGTGCTCCACAACCCAACATTCATTGCTACAACTTCAGAGGCCCACTCCTCACTCTGGGAGGATGAGGGCAGGCAAGCTCTGGGCCGGGGAGAGGAGGAAGCCAGGCCCCATGGCTTTGTTTCTCATCTGGAATGGCTATTTCCAGACAACCATAGCCACACCCGTGTGCTTCAGCCCTCTCCAGGTCACTGGGTTTGGCCTCAGCATGTACTGAGCACTCCTGAAGGAATGCTCACAGTATCTCTCTGCTCCTTCAGGATAAAGGAGCACCAGTGGCAACCTGATTCTTCCCTTCTCTGGGCTGAAATTCACAAGACATCTCAGGGATATGAGGTCCAGGTTGTCCCCAGCACTGAGTCAGTCCTTCTCCCTTCCCACCTCCATGGTTCACTATCACTTATCCACCTTCAGATGATTCAGTGCATGAATCTCTTAGATGCGCTAGTGCATTGAGCAGGGAAATTTTATTGAATTATAGGTGTTCAAATTGTTGAAATTTTAAAGGAAGAGACCAAGGGGACCTCTCAGGCCACCATTCCTCTGATGTCACTTCAACAAATCTACATATTTCTTTTTTATTTCTTTGAATGGTAAGTTTTCCTTCTTATTCTGCCTGTTGCTGTAAGTTGTCTCCTAAAATTAAGTCTTCATTCTTCAGTCCTTTTACTATACCCAGCCTTGTCTCCTCTACCTCTCTGTTCTCCTACAGTTTTCTAACTGGTCTTATAGTTTATGTTTTCTTTGAGTATTGTGATTATACAGAACATTAGCATTTATAATAATATTACACTGCCCACTTAGGTCAGTTTAGGTAACCTTTTACATTGGAGTCAAAGATGATTTTTTGACTTAGGATATATTATAAAGAAAGCACTTTAAGAGAGAATATCTGAGGATTGTCTAAGAATGAGGTTAGGAAGAGTATAATTCACATGAAGAACTTGACTAGTTCAACAAAGGAAACACTAACTCAGGATGTTCCAGCCTCGATGGCAGAGCAGGTGGACACTGGGCTCACCCCCTTCCATGCCTACATCAAAATCACAACTAAACTGTAGAATAATTGAACTGAAGAACCATCTGAAGACTAGCTGAACGAAAGTCCTATACTAAGGATATAAGGAAGAAGTCATACCGAGATTAATAGGAGTGGAAATGTAAAATGGGCTGGCCCCACACCCAAGTGTTGTGGTTGAGAAGTAGGAGGGATAACTCAGCTGCAGAGGACCCCCTGAGGAGTAAGGAGGCCCAAGGCTCCCCAAACCAGAGCACTAGTATCAGGAACAGGAGCCCACAAAACATCTGGCTGTAAAAACCAGCCAGTATTCCATCCATTCAGGTGAGACAGAAAGCTGCTAGAAACCCATGCATTCTCTTAAAGGGCCTATTAACTGACTCTCGCTTGCAGGTACTCATCATAGGCTCCAGTGGAGGAACAGAGGCTCAGAAAGTGCCAGAGGCATACAGGGAGAAACTGAGTTGTGTAGCTTCAGGGCGAAGGCTGGAGGGACAGCCACCAGTGTCTCTGTGTTGAGCCCTAGTTCAATGCAATTGGCAGACAAAAACCATCTTTACTTTGTTGAACACCCTTGCCCAACACACACACACACACACACACACACACACACACACACACACACATATCTGAACCTGCATTAGTCTGGTGAACTCCTCTCACTCCACTCTGAGACCCCACTCCACCAAAAATGTATGTAGGCCCCAGGTGCTAGGCCTCAGTATATACTGTGACTTTTGCATATTGGCTTCAGGCTTAGCACCGGCACCAAATCTGAAACTGTATTAACCTGGTAAACATGATACACCTCACCCTGGTGACTCTCTGAGATCATGCCTCACCTAATTCACGTACCACTCAAGACTTTCAGCAGCTGAGACTTACAGGCATCCAGCAGGCAGCAACAGATTTCAGGGCCCTTTGTGCCTTTTGCTGACCTGCCCCAGGCTCCATACTGGTGGTAGTCAGCCTCACTTTTCAGTGTGGCCTCTCCTATATGCACCCAGGTCCAGCACAGGTAACTACCAACTGTGGATCACTCTGTAGCTCTTGACAGGTAGTCCCAAGCTGGTCACAGACAGTGTCTGACATTGGTCTGAAACTGAGCCCCTCCCAAGAGGACTCAGAACCAAAATACCCAGTGGCCTGCTTCAGAACAAAATGGAGCACCATCTGATTAGCTCTACAAGCAGCACACCAAAAGGATGGTCCCATCCAAACAGGCATTAGACCCTGCTGGGGCAAATCCTACACCATGATGTCAGCCCCACATAGCACCTCGTGCACTGTGTTTGTGGCCAGTCATCACAGCCAGTTAGCCTGAGGGTCAATCCCACCCACTGACATGCCAACAACAAACAAGGCTCAACTACAGTAGGAGGGCACACACAACCCACAAAGGAAACACTTCTGGAACACCCAGTTCAGGTGACACCGAAACACTGGGCCCCACAGGACACCTACTACATAAGGACACCCTGCCTGGGAGATGTAATAGATCTGCACAATACATAGAAACAAAAACAGAGAGGCAGCCAAAATGAGGTAACAAAGAAACATGTCCCAAATGATAGAACAGGAGAACTCCCTTAAAAAAAAAAAAAAACCTAAATGGAATTGAGACAAGCAATCTACTAGATAAACAAAATGAAGGATAAAAATATCTTATCAATAGATGCAGAAAAAGCATTTGACAAATTCTATCGGATGACAGACTTGGCAATGTGGGAATACAGGGAACATACCTCAACAAAATAAAGGTCATTTATGACAAATCCATAGCTAACATCATACTCAATGAGGAAAAGCTAAAAGCATTTGCCTTAAGATAAGGAATAGGCAAGGTTTGTCTCCACTTTTATTCAACATAGTATTGAAAGTCCTAGCCACAGCAATCAGACAAGAAGAAGAAATAAAAAGCATCCATATTGAAGAGGAATAAGTAAAATATTATTTGCAGATGACATGATACTATATAGAGAGAACCCTATGGATTCCACCAAACCACTGTTAGAACTGAAGACTGTGTTCAGTAAAGTAGCAGATATAAAATTAATATTCAGAATATTCAGAAATCAGTTATATTTTTATATGCCAATAATAAACTTTAAAAAAAAATTTTTAAATCCTATTTACAATTGCTTTAAAAACTACCTAGGAATAAATTTAACCAAAGAAGTGAAAGACCTTTGGTCAGAAAAGTATAAAACAAAAGTATAATTGAAGAAAGAAATTAAAGATACAAATGAAGCATATGTTGTGTTCAAGGACAGAAAAATTAACATTTTTAAAATGTCCACACCACCCAAACCAATCCCTTTAAAAATAGCAATGATATTTTTCACAGAACTGGAACAAATAATGCAAAAATTCATATGGAACCACAAAAGACCCCAAATAGCCTCAGCAATCTTGAGAAAGGAAAAAGTTGGAGGTAACATGCTACCTGATATCAGACTATACTGCAAGGCCTTAGCAATTAAAATAGCATCACACTGGCATAGAAACAGATAAATAGATCAATGGAACAGAATAGAGAGCCCAGAAATAAACCCAAGCCTTTATAGTTAATTAATATTTGAGAAATGAGGCAAAAACATACAATGGGCTAAAGATAGTCTGTTTAATAAATGGTGTTGGGAAAATTGGATACATGCAAAAAATGCAACTAGATCATCTTCTTACACCATATAGAAGAATAAACTTAAAATGGATTAAGACTTAAATGTAAGCCCCCAAACCATATAAACTTAGAAGAAAACACAGGCAGCAAACTCTCTGACAGTTTTCTTACATCCTAAGGTCGTCTGTGGCACAGAGGCAAGGACTAGGAGGGCATGTGGCCCCTGTGCATCCTTTGTGGGTCCTCTACAGCCTTTCCTGACATGGACCTGGCTGTCCACCAGAATCAACTGGAAAGATTATTATAACAATCCTTTTAACAGGTCTTTTGATTCAGGAGAAAGGATTGAAACAAAAAAGCCTGTTTTTTTAACAAGTCTGCCAGAGGGCTCTTATGTAGCCAAGCCAAACCTGGCATTTGTTAAACACCAGCATAGCCCATCCTGTTTCCTCGTAAGCTTGGAACTTCCTGCTACATAGCCAAAGAGAAAAGACTCATAAACTATTGTCTCCCATTGAAAGGTATATACACATTTTCATGTTGCTGTCATCTTTATCCATTGTGAGGTGTATTGGGGCACAGGATACAAGGCATCCACAGTGAATCTTGACCTTGGTCGCAATTATACTACTGCTGCAATTTAAGTGTGATAATCATAGAATTTTTAAGACAGAACTGAAGAAACAAAAGGAGAAAAAGATCTTCTGGTATTAATTTCAGTTATTTCAATACCATTTAAAAGGAGGAGTTTCTAAGAAAAGCCATACAAAATCCCTAAAGGGGAAGAAGAACAATTTTTATAAAGAAAGACAAAAAGAATTATGTATGCTTTATTTTTACTAAAATCTACATCCAAAACTCTGAAAATTATCTTATTTAAAAACTGCTGGAAAAAGAAATTAGCTGTTATTTTTCTGTAATTGTATACCTTAAACATTAGATTAAATATTTACTGTTTCTTTGGTATTTTTATATAATAAAGCTATAGCATCACTTTGTAGCATTTTTAAATCAAATGTTGTATTTTAATGAATAAATAAGGACTGGTTTATAACACTTAAATTTGATGCCAACAAAATCTCCAACCCAAAGCAGCTTTACATTTCAAATCCCATACAGCAAAATTAACCTTTTAAAATCTGATCCAAAATATTATCTCAGCCTATTTTTTTCAAGGAGAACCCTTCCCTGATGTAGTAGTCAGACCTGCATTGACAAACAACTCCAAGATTTCAACACCTAGACCCACGAGAGGTACATTTTCTACCAGTATACATCCTGAACATGTGTGAACTGCGCAGGTCTACTGATCCCAGTCTTCCAGGGGCCAGGCTGACAAGGCCTCAATATGTGCTTGCAAGTCATCCACAGAAGCTTCTACTCACATTTCATTAGTCAAAAAAAGCAATGATCACTCCTAACTTCAAAGAGAGTAGAAGATTTTCATCTGTCTATCACCTCCCAGGAGAACTGGAGTGTATTTCACCAGCCTTATTGACTATCTCGTCTGCCTTTGCTTTTTATCTTCTTTGGACTTTGGCACGTTATAGTAATCCACACTATCTATCCCCTCATTTGGAACTCATATCATCTATCCAATAAACTTATATTATCAATAAAACAACAACAAAACATTTCATTCTTTTCACCTTCATATTAAAGCAAGATCTTATTTTTCTTAGGATCAACATCCCTAGTACATCTCAATTTGGCAGAGCCAGGGTGCTGTATATACGTTAAAAGAAAAGAGAAATTGGTAGTGCTGATATGGCAGGGATGACAAGCTGTTCACCAAAGACTGATGACCCTCCCCACCACAACCATAGGGTAGAGATGCTGCTGAGTTGCAACAGGAGATATACTCAGGCCCTTGCAATAGGTCTGTTACATGACTGAGTTCTGGCCAATGTAATGTAGATGAAAGTGCCATTCACCACTTTCAGGCCCAGCCCATAAAATCTCTTGCTACTCTTATCTTCTGACTGGTTATTGATGCCTGAACCAACCTAGAAAGCCACATTTACAAGATAACAAAGCCTCTAACAGCCTGGTCTCCAGGTGACTACATGGCCCAGACCTTCCACCAATCCTTTATCCTGCTGATCATACATATTAACTATTTCATTAAAAATAGTTTTATTGTCCTGGCTGGTGTGGGTGAGTGGATTGAGTGTTGGCCTGCAAACCAAACAGTCGCTGGTTCGATTCCCAGTCAGGGCACATGTCTGGGTTGCAGGTCCTGGGCCAGGTCCTCAGTAGGGGGCATGCAAGAGGCAACCACACATTGATGTTTCTCTCCCTACCCCTTCTCCTCCTCTCTCTAAAAATTAACTTTTATTGTGATAAGTAAACTTTAATAGTGATGGGGGTACTTATAATAAACTGATAGAACACTCCAAAGTGTGAATTTTATAAAATAGTTTTGATTAGCCTTCACAGTGTAACTCCTTAGCTGTCCACTAATTTCTCTCCATTCTCTTGTGTGTATTCTCTGGATTACTTCTCTGCCTGATTAGAAGAGAATTTCCCAGCAAGTGAGGGAAGACTGCATTATTATGGAGGATTTTGGAGAAGTACACAGGGAGGACTGCCAGGTTCTGGTTTTGTACAACCCTTTACTTACCACTAACCAGTTGATATAGAAACAAGATATAACTGAGGCAGGAGATAGCATAGGAAGAACTCTGAGACTGCAATACTGTCACTGGCCAGCATTTAGCACCCTGGTTGCCACAAAACGCCTTTTACCAATTAGGTAGAACAAATAGTAAACCAAGGCAGGGAGGAGGAAGGAGACAAGTCTCACACACTAACTCAGCAGTCCTGAGCCTGGTCTGATAATATTGCCAAGTGTTCCAATATCACAAGAAACACTATGTTAGCAAGAAAGAAGGGAAGTCCTTTAAATTCTATGTAGCATTTCCAGTATCTAGTAAAGAAAGCCTTGAAACTGTGCTTTCATCCCAAGGCCTGAATGTGGGAGAAGCTCGCCGGTACCCAAAGAAAGACCCCATAAAATAACTTTGGTTAATTACCTACCTTTGGTCACTATCTGTTTTATGAGGGAGTCCTTGATGCTTACAGAAAGAGCCCGTAAGTAACTTTGGAAAGTGCCCCAATTTTAATTAACTGCCTCCTGTCATGTATGTTTTACAACAAGATAGACGAATGGGGTCTGGAGCAAGATAAGGATTTGGGCTAACAGACCCTACACATACCTAAGTTTGGGTAGTCACATTCCCCCAGGAAAGCTGGTGCCACATTTACCCATTAATCAATATATAACTTTTTTCCCTCCTACCCACCAACTATATAAATCCTGAGAACAAAGGACTCTGACTCTCTCTCTCTCCCTCTCTCTCTCTCTCACTCTTGGGGGCTCAGGGTGCTCTTGACTCCTGGGCCATTGGGCCTCTGGCCACCCGGCCTCAGGCTGCCCAGGGCTTGCCACCCTGGTCTTCAGCCGCTCTTGCTTTTATTACCCTGCTTTGCCCTGAGACTTTGTCTTTCACCCCCTGCTCTACCCAGTCCTGTTCTCTTCCATGAGAATGGGCTACTAATAAACTGATTACATGCTACTAGATTTGCTGATATGTAATTCTTTACATGTGTCAGCAAGAAGAACCGGATCTCTCCCATCAACATAATCACAATGTCAGTGACTGTTTAAGTCTGACAGGTCATATTCTAAGTGTCTCATGTTAGAAATAATTCATAAAGCAAAATTAGATATATGATAGTACTTAAATTTTATCATGCTCATCAAAGCCTTAACATCTCTAACATGTTGTGACAAACATATTGCTAATGGCTCTGCCAAATCTATTTCCTTTCCCCCTAGACACACAGGCAGGCTGAATTTCCTAGCCGCCCTTTGGCGTACTCCAGGCCCACAGGAAGGGCAGGACTTCCTGGGAAGGAGCTGGGTCCTGAATGAATACCTAAAACAGCACACTATCACCCAGCCAGCTTGGGACTAGGACGTGAGGAAGATTATAAATCACCAGGATTTTGTCATGATTAACACAGCATTCCCTAATATATGCCTTAGGACTGTTGCATTTGCTTCAGAGAACTATGTAAAAGGTTGAAACTGAAAGGGATGGTCTGTAAGGTATACATCAATAGAGCTGTTAATCTAAAAAAGGAAGTCCAGCTCTATAGGTACACTCTAACCCCTCCCCTACTCCCACCCCACCCTGTTCCATTTAGCTCTTAATTGTTTAAAAACTGCCACAGAATTCTTCTTGCCCTGGCATGGGGTGGGACAGACCCTAGAGGACCTTGCCCTCTCCGAAGCACACCCATCAGGGCTTTCCCCTTATCTCCAAAAATTCTCTGACAGAGGGGAATAATAGGTAAAAACCTCCAGTTAAAAAAATAACAGTAAGTCATGTAATGTATAAGCTAGAAAAAAGTCATTATTATTGCAATAACTTTGTATGATGACAGATTTTATTGTGATGCTCCCATGGCAAGGAATATAAACATTGAATCACTATGTTGTATGCCTGAAACTGATGTCATACCATATGTCAATTATGATAATTAAAAAAACAAGCCAAAAAAATGGGTATTGTAGCTTTGGAAGAGAACAGGATTCTTCCTAGGTGCAGAGCAAGGCAGGTGCAGCTGTGGCCCCAGGCCACTGGCCCCGCCCTCCTGCTCCACTTACACTGGCCCTTGAGGGTGACCTACCAGGAGACCTTCCCCTCAAGCCACCCAAAGAAGCCCTGCAGGGCTCTGGCCCTGCTGCATCCAGAGCCAGGGAAGCCTAGCTCAGGCCAGCACCCCCTCTCCTCTACCTAGCTTCAGTCCACACTCTGCACCCTTTTTCTGAACTTGGAGAGGCAGGGCATCCTCTGGCTTCCTTCCAGTGGCTCCTGTCAGACTCAGGAACCCAGGGCTTTGGAAAAAACAATCCTCCACATAAAGATCTAAGAGGCAGCATCACTTCTGATGTCAGGACCTCAGCACCAAGGCTTTGAGATCAGGCTCTATTTGAGAGGTCTAAGGCTTCTTATCTCTTAAGACCCTCTGCTATGCCCTTAAACAGGAAAAATCCTGCGAGTAAAGGAACTGTTACCAGGGAGACCCCTCCTCAGCCTTATCTCCCTCAAAAGAAAATAATCCAGATGAGAGACAACACATATAATGGAAATGAGGTAGCAAGTTTATTTATGAAATACACTTAAGTACGAAGCTGCAAGCAGGCACCCAGTTAGTCTGAGTGCTCCAACTATTGGGACTTGGGGGGTCTTATGCTTGTACCCAGCTTCTACATTCCCTCTCCTCCTCCCCTTTCCCAATCTTGCAATTAATGTACAGCTTTAAAAGCATACAGAACTTCAAGGGCTCCCCTCCTCCTATGCTATTTTTTTCTTGTGATTTTCAGAACACCAGGCAATCTTATCACACCAGGCTCAACACTGCTGAATTAATGGGTGAGACCTGTCTCCCTCCCCATCCCTGCCTTGGTTTACTATCTATCCTGTCTAACAGAACCATCTGTGATTTGGAAACTCCCTATTGCAAACAGTTTATTCAGGATCCTCATATGTGTGTAAGAGATAGACAGAGACAGGTAGGTAATTAATTAGTTGTGTAGGTAGAGAGCTAAATAAAACTCTTTGACAGTCTGAAGATCATTCTAAAGACAGGGTTGCAGGGGTGAGTCTGGGTATTTATTATATGGGAAAGTTCTTGATCACAAGAAGGTAATACAGTTTTTGGTCTTATGTGTCAGTCAATATAAATAAGGGAACAGCAAAGAAAACTAATAAATTGGGTCAGGCAGAGGGGCTAAAAAGGGGATATTTCTAAAGTTCCTACATAGATGCTTATAATTTAATCAGACTAGGTTCCCTCCCAAGTTCCACATTGCACATCATTCCTCTCCCAAGTTTCCTTCTCAGGGTTCAAGAGGAGGCAGATTGCTGGGCTTTGGGTTTCATGGTTAAATGGGAGGGAGGGGATGCCTGGGTTGATCTGGGCCTTCAGGAGAATCACCCAATATTCCTGTTCCTTCCTATAAATGCAAGGAATCCACTTAAAGAAAATTAGCTATTCTATACAAACTATCCATTTCACAATTGTTTATCGAGCCCCTTGCTTTGTTTGCAGCAAGTACCATGTACGGCCTCGGGGAGTTCCGTGATGAACAGACCAGCCACTGTCCCCAAGCACTCACAGTCCGGTGGAGCAGGCAGCTTCGTAAACATCTATTCTCTGCAAGGAGAAGTGCTCTGACAACTGCCACTTACCAGCAGTGG
Source organism: Phyllostomus hastatus (assembly GCF_019186645.2). Classification (NCBI taxonomy): domain Eukaryota; kingdom Metazoa; phylum Chordata; class Mammalia; order Chiroptera; family Phyllostomidae; genus Phyllostomus; species Phyllostomus hastatus. Next base: position 48,902,569 of record NW_025334041.1, read on the forward strand.
GACCTGGGGCAAGTCACTGGACTTCTCTGTAACTTGCTTTCATCATCTGTAAATGGGTTTAATAGTGGTGCCCATACCTTGGGCTGTTGGGAGGATTAAATGAGTTAATATATTAAAGTGCTTAGAACAATGTGAGACACACAGCAGGAGCTATGGAAGAGTTTGCTCTTGATGGTGGTGGTCACTAAGGGAGGAAAGCTTCCCCACCCTGTGCTCCCCTAAACCAGAAAGCCCTCCCAGAGGAGGTTACACAAACTGAGTAGAAGAAGAGGAGTTGGTCAAAGGTCTGGGGGGAGGAAAGAAGGAGGGAGGAGGAGGTGGGAAAGGAACACAGGGAAGAGATGGAGCAGAGGAAGCAGTGAATGGCACGTAGCACAGAAGTGCAGAGAGCACAGCAAGTGTGAGAGCAGAAATCAAGTTCATTCGAACGTGAAGGCACTTTGGAAGATGAGGCAGAGAATTAAGGATAGAACATACAGAATAGATCATAAAGGTCTGTTGTATCATGCTAAGGAATTTGGATGTTTAAACATCTATTTATGAAAAAAATTTCTAGAAATCTGTGAAGTGCTTACTAAGCTGTATCAGCAGTTTAGCTGAACAAGGAAATTGAGAAAAGCGCCCTCAATGGCCAATTTCCAATTATAAGAATGGAGAATGTGCGCAATATCCTATGGCCACCTGGATCTGGCTGTAGATCCCTGGGGCCATGTTGACTGTGACTGATTTTCCCTGACCCTAAAGTGACTCCTCTCTACCCACATGGCATTAATAGCTTACCTCCATAAGTCATTCCAGGCTGTGACAAACTCCTGCTGTCCTCCCTGGTGCCCCTTTGTCCTTACTATCAGAGTGCTGACATTTTGTTCTGGGGTCTACCCTTTTCTCCATCTAAGAACTCAGTAGAGAAAACTCTGATTAGCTCAAACCACTCACGTAATTCTTTCCCTCTTCCCAGTGATTGGCTGAGGAATAGATGGGTACTTGTCCCAATGCTGGCCAGAGACATGAGAGGACCCAGGAGGCTCCTGGGAAGTTTTCTACCATCTCTGAAAAGGGAACACACAGGCTGACATGTCTCTTCTTCCTCTGAATGTTGTGCTGGTATGAGACACCTGGAATTGCAGGTCCTCTGGCATATCTAACACAATAACTTTTGTACAGTTAGATGAATTGGCATTTCATTGAAAATTAGAGATCTATGACAACTTTCTGTGGGATAAATAGGGTGGTTGTTATCCCTTTGGTAGATTAGAAAACTGGAAGATATAAATTAGCATATATATTAGGCCTAGAGAATGAGCAGAATAAACCCAGGTCTGATGATTGCTAGTGCTTCTACAATACCAGGATGTTTCTCTTTCACCAGACCAGGTACAGACCAAAAAGCTTCATAAAGATTCTCATTCATGCCCAGACAAACAAGCAAGGCATGAAGGTCAACCAACCTGTTGCTTGGATATATATTAAAATATCCTTCAGCATTTTTGTTCACATTGTATAAGCCATTTGAGGCTGAGCTGAACATATATGAAAGGATGGATTCTAGTGCTTTTCAAGCTAAGAGCTATACACACGTCAGACAGCTACCCTACCCAGGAACAACTACCAATAACACGGCTTCCCAACCAGTGTGTCCCAAAGGGGTTCAGGGCCCTTGGGGATGCGGGCATTATCTCAAGTTTTGAGGAGACTCTTCACTTCACCCCAGTGTCACAGTCAGTCCGGGCTGCTGTAACCAAGTGCCTCGGACAGAATGGTGATAAACACAGAAATTTATTTCTCATAGTTCTGAAGACCAGAAGTCTGAGATAGGGCACAAGTATGGTCAGGTCCTAGCGAGGGCCTTATTATGGACTGCAGACACAGCTATATTTGTATCCCTACATGGCAGAGGGAGGGCAAAGGAGCTCTCTGAGGTCCTTTTATGAAGGCACAAATCTCATTCATGAGGGCTCTGTCCTTATGACCTAATTATCTCTCGAAGGCCCCACCTACTAATACCACTATACTGGGGGGTTAAGATTTCATTATATGAATTTGGGGTGGGAGGACAAACAGTTCATTGCACCCAGTCTGCCATACAAATGTTGTTACTATTCCACGTGCCGAGATATGAAATAAGTGGAAAGAACATGTCCGTCTTATCATGTTGTTCCCATACCTTCTACTGATGTCCTTTACAAACCCTCCATTTAAGCAAACACATACATTCACTGTTTCTGGAACTGTTCTGTTTGTTTACAGTTTTGGCTTGAAGACCTTCCCTGTGATCCCCCTTGCCTTAAATCCTGCGTCTCCTCCTGCAAAATTAAAAAAAAAAATGTAATTACACCCAAAGTGACCTTCTCCAGTAAATTGTTGCACATCTTATTTTTTCATCTGTGTGCCTTGTCTCTCCAAATAGATCACAAACAATCTCTCTGAAGGCTATCACAAAGATCCTTTCTCAGCAAATAATTCATCCTTAACTTGTTTATTGGTCATTGACACATCTTACTGTGTGCTTGCTTTCTAATCTGTTCCATCTTCTCATTCCTGTGATAGCTGGATGTGCTACAGAAGGCCAGACAATTTGATTGTATGTTTCACAGCTCCAGTGCACTGCATGACTGCTGGGTGTACAACATGGTGCTGGATGCATGGAGACTCACAGAAGAAAAAAAAAGAAAAGAAACATATTGATAAAAACACGATTATAATGAAGACTAGGAGTCTTCTAACCTAAAAATCTGGAGATAAAAGAGGACCTAACTAGTAAAGAATTCTTCTGCATGGCAGAAGGACTCACAATGAGGAAGGAGACACCAGCCATTACTTCTCCTTTGGAACATTTACTATATGTAGTCAAATTTTAGTGACTATATTAGGATTTGGGGAAGGGCAGGGTACTTTTATTCTCAAACCACCAATAAAACCTGAAGTATTTGCAAGTTCAGCCATAGAAAAGACAATTTTGCATAATTCAACTTAGCTGAGTATCTCCTGCAGAGGCGAGGAAACCCAAGAGCCAGAGTCTAGCATTTCTGAAATAACCTGTGTGTGTTGGAGGCATAGGTGGGGTGAGGTGGAGTGGGTGGGAGGTGGGCAGTGTCAGGTTGGGACTTTGCCCCAGGGTGTGACTGAGCCAGGGCAGGGAAAGAATCTGTTGAGGGACAGAATCTATTGCCTGGTCTGGAGAACAGAGCTGGCCAAGCTCAAGGTCCCTCTGTGGTCAGCCCTACTAACCACAGACCCCTGTCCAGCCCACCTCCCATTGTGAGCCCTCCCAACACACTCTGTATGAAGAACAGCTTGGCAAACTCCTGCAATGTGACTCCCTGGTCCCTTCTTCAGATTCAGTCAAAAGGGCCAGCATTAAGGCTTCTAAGCTGCCAGCCTCCTAAGGGAGTATTCCTACATCAGAATATATTTTAGGGTGCTAATAAGCCCCCTCTAAATACTTGGGACATAGTTTTTGAATTCAATAGTTTGACTGCTGACATCAACTATTACAATACAACTTATGAAGAGCTAAGATGCAAGAGGCCTATATGAAAAGAGATAGATCCTGTCGATCATGTGTCATGATGTCAGAGTGATTTAGAGAACTTTTAATTATATACTTCCAAGGAACCTGTGATGCTAACACCATCCTACCTGTGGTCCCTGGGGTGAACTGGAGTCCATGATAACTCAAGGTGGAGAATGAACTCATATAGGAATCCTGGGATGGAGGACAGTGGGCACTGGTCCAGGATCTGAGTATGCTCAGGGGTCCTAGAAGGAATTGAGGTCATCTGGAAGATACAGAGCTACTGTAAAAATTATTTAGGATGGCTTTTCTATAGATCCTCTACTCCCATGACAATCAGGAGCCATCTCCCAGTAACTACCTGTCTGATTGTGTGACTATGCTCAGCTCCCTAATTTTCCCATGAAATCAAAAACCTCCCAGTTTGTCTGTAATCATTGACCACAGTTAAGCCTCCACACCAACACTCACATACAAATGCACATGCGCCAACATACACTGTACTTTCTGTTTCAGGCAGCGATATTTTGGATCCAAATGCTCTGAAAAAATAGAGAACTACTTCACCAAGTTAAGGAAGTGAGCTCTCAGACCTTGTCTTTAAAAATGTTCAGCTTGATAACTGGGTCCCCTAGATCACTAGTTTCTCTTCCCCCACCCCTCAGTGGCAGCGTATAAACAAGGGATCATTTGAATTCCCATGAGAGAGAATTAATTGAGTTGGCTTTGCAGGACTGATGGATTTAATTTGGCTCTAAAACTCTTCTTACCAGCCGTTTCTCTAATGCTGTGACTGTTAAGCCTTTTCTTCTGCTTAGAACCACCTAGAAAATATTTCATGTGTTTGTGTCTCATGAATGTGGGGTTTGTTTGTTTGTTTGTTTTGGATCTATGTAATTTTAATTTGCTTTGGTCTCTCACAATTATTAAAAATTAGTTCAAAGAGTATAAAGAATGTACATGGTAAACAGTGCCCCTTCTCGTGCTTCACTCTCTGTGCTATTAACAGGAAACGCATTTCTGACACTTTTAAAATGAGCAATCACACGTATAATCAACTTGGTTAAAACTTCCTTCCTGGTAACTGCAACACTTCCTCTGCATCTGGATATGAAGGGAGACCCAGAAAAGCGGAAGAGTTTAGAGGTACACTGGGTAGGTTCAAATTTATTGTTTTCAAAAATCGAACAAATGATCCTTCAGCTTCATCACCTCCACTGCTTTATCAGGTATTTTTTCCCTTTCTATTTTTTGCCCTTTTTTGGGATGACTGGGAATAGTGACTCTTCCTTCTCAGCTAGAATATTTTTATCTGAAATGGTTGCTGGTTCTTGAGACGATACTACCACTGAATGTCTCTGTTTCATTGTCTAGTCTAATCTGTATGTTTACATATCCAGGAGGTTCCGGTGATAGCTTTGCAGGTGCATCAGTCCTTTTTTGTTTTTGTTTGAGAGGAAGAGAGAGGGCACAGAAGTCTGTGCTAGCCAAGCTTCACATTCTTACAAGTGCATGCTTAGCCATTATTGTACTTATCAGTGTTTCTGAGGTCTTCTTGTAAAAGGCAAACACTCCATAACCTCAACCATGAAGGAAAGCAGTGAGTATGTAATCTGCCTGTTTCTTCTGCATCTTGTATCTTTTAAGACTGACTGAGGCAGAAGTTATTGCTGTGTATTTGTACGTTGCCTAAATTCAGACCTATTTTATTTCAAGTGTGGGTATAAATATGTCTTGGAGTTCTCTTCTTTGTTATTTTATAATGTAGCAACATTACAGATCAAATAGTGAATGTTTTAAGCTGCAAGGGACAATGCTTTAGGACAGTTGGTTTCATGTATTTACTAAGTAGAATTTCATAATATTTTATGGAGGGAATATTGACTTTAAAAGTAACTTTAAGCCAATATTTAAACAGAAGTTTGGATCTAATGAAACTTGTCTTTCTTATCTTTTAATCAAACTCTTCTTTTTGGTATGTGTCAAATGCTCCACTATTTCTTAAGGAAATAAGTAGTTATGAGTCTCACTAATATTAGTCATTTAAGAGAGTAAATGCTATCTTCTAAAAGAATTTTTGTGTCAATTGTTGATTCTTATTTAGAACATAATATCTGACAATATAGTGAAACAGAATATTAAAATAAAAACACCTTATTTCTATTTCAACTTTAATATTCCAGCATTTCCATTTTTTTTTACACTGTCTAAATCTGTATAATGGCTTGTCTTGTGGAAGAGAGAGCACTGAATAGGTTAGACTCCGTTGCTGCAGCAAGCTCAAATTGTGTCAGGCAGTAGCATTTCCACTACTATTCAAAATGTTTCCTGCTGCTGTATGTCACACTTGTACTTAAATGCTTTGTGCAGGGTAGGTACTCATTAAATATTTATGGAAAGAGTGGATAAATTGATGAGAAGAAACTTGTGAATTCTCATTATAAACATGAAAATATTAGAGAAAAAAAAGAAGTTAAATAATCAGTTGGGATCCAAACGGTAGGCTACTAGAGCCCAGAATTCCTTCCTTCCACCCTATGGCTTCTTGACTGTCTAATGTAGAAGATGATATAATGAACTAATGAACTGTAACAAAGTTAAAACTACCTAAATGTTCTACAAAGAGGGTTCAGCCATGGGTGCCTCCTCTAAGACACGACCCTAACATAGCAGTGACAATCCAGAACTTCCTGATTCAAAATGATAAATATGAGTGAATGCTCTTGGCCAAAACTACTGATTCTGATATTTTTGAGTTTTGTTAATGAAATGATTACCTTTCCTGACAAGAAAGAAAAAAAATGAAGAGAAAAAAAAGAAAGACAGGAATTTGACTAGGGAGTAGATACAAGAACCAAACAATTTGAACACAGAGAATGTGAAGTGAGGTTGGGGAAGGCATCTGGGTCCCAATAAGTGGGAGACTGAACAAACAGGAAATATTTCAAAGGCCTGTTTTCTTAGTGGGGTGTTTTAATATTTCACAGAGCACCTCACGAACTAGCACTTGATTTTTAAGCTGTATTTAAAAACAATTAACACTTCAAGCCATTATAGTATGCTAGACACCATGCTAGATTAGTGCTTCACATATTTCCTTTATTAAATTAAATTCTCAAACATAAGTAGATAGAATGATTATAGAACCCCTTACAACACAGTGATACTGAATATTAAAATAAAAATACCTTATTTATACTTTAACTTCATTATTTTAGCATTTCAATTATTATTTGAAGTATTTCTTACTACACTATGTCACATTTGCACTTAAATGCTTTGTGCAGAGTAGGCACTCATCGATATACCATCCTCCACACTGAACAAGTATATGCATTACCTTATTTAATCCTCACCTCCAGCCTCTGAGAGTATTACTCCTTTTGAACGATGGGAAACGGGCTCAGAGATTATTTAACTAGCTCAAGTCGCCAGATACTAAGTGGCAGGGTGGGGATTCATGGGCCCTGACTCCAAAGCCCCTCGTGCACATTAGTCTACACCATCTCCTGCCATCTCACAGAAAAATGCACCCGGAAAGTGCCTTCCCTGTGACACAGCCCTCTTTTTCTCTGCTCCCAGGTTGCACAGGGCATGGAGTTGGAGAACAATGAGCAGCCCGTGGTTCTGAGAGAGGACAACTGCCGCAGACGCCGGAGGATGAAGCCTCGCGGCTCTGCGGCCAGCCTGTCCTCCATGGAGCTCATTCCCATCGAGTTCGTGCTGCCCACCAGCCAGCGCACCAGCAAGACCCCGGAAACGGCGCTGCTGCACGTGGCCGGCCACGGGAACGTGGAGCAAATGAAGGCGCAGGTGTGGTTGCGTGCGCTGGAGACAAGTGTGGTGGCCGACTTCTACCACCGGCTCAGCCCCGACCATTTCCTGCTGCTCTACCAGAAAAAAGGGCAGTGGTATGAGATCTACGACAAGTACCAGGTTGTGCAGACGCTAGACTGCCTGCGCTACTGGAAGGTGCTGCACAGGAGCCCAGGCCAGATCCACGTGGTGCAGCGGCACTCTCCGTCAGAAGAGTCGCTGGCCTTCCAGCGGCTGCTCACCGCCCTCATAGGCTATGACGTCACCGATGTTAGCAACGTGCACGATGACGAGCTGGAATTCACACGCCGCCGCCTGGTCACCCCACGCATGGCCGAGGTGGCTGGCCGAGACCCCAAGCTCTATGCTATGCACCCCTGGGTGACGTCCAAGCCCCTCCCGGAATACCTGTTGAAGAAGATTACCAACAACTGCATTTTCATTGTCATTCACCGCAGCACCACCAGCCAGACCATCAAGGTCTCGGCTGATGACACCCCAGGCACCATCCTCCAGAGCTTCTTCACCAAGATGGCCAAGAAAAAATCTCTGATGGATATCCCCGAAAGCCAAAATGAACAGGACTTCGTGCTGCGCGTCTGTGGCCGCGATGAGTACCTGGTGGGTGAAACACCCATCAAAAACTTCCAGTGGGTGAGGCATTGCCTCAAGAATGGGGAAGAGATTCACCTGGTGCTCGACACTCCTCCAGACCCAGCCCAGGACGAGGTGAAGAAAGAAGAGTGGCCACTGGTGGATGACTGCACAGGAGTCACTGGCTATCATGAGCAGCTGACAATCCATGGGAAGGACCATGAGAGCGTGTTCACTGTGTCCTTGTGGGACTGTGACAGGAAGTTCAGGGTCAAGATCAGAGGCATTGATATCCCTGTGCTGCCCCGAAATGCTGACCTCACGGTGTTTGTGGAGGCAAACATCCAACATGGGCAGCAAGTCCTTTGCCAAAGGAGAACCAGTCCCAAACCCTTTACAGAGGAGGTGCTCTGGAATGTGTGGCTTGAGTTCAGTATCAAAATCAAAGACTTACCCAAAGGAGCTCTACTGAACCTCCAGGTCTACTGTGGCAAAGCTCCAGCCCTGTCTGGTAAGGCCTCTGCAGAGATTCCAAGTTCTGAATCCAAAGGCAAAGCTCAGCTTCTCTATTATGTGAACCTGCTGCTGATAGACCATCGGTTCCTCCTGCGCCATGGGGAATATGTGCTCCACATGTGGCAAATATCTGGGAAGGGAGAAGACCAAGGGAGCTTCAATGCTGACAAGCTCACGTCTGCAACCAACCCAGACAAGGAGAATTCAATGTCCATCTGCATACTTCTGGACAATTACTGTCACCCAATAGCCTTGCCTAAGCATCGGCCCACCCCTGACCCTGAAGGGGACCGGATTCGAGCCGAAATGCCCAACCAGCTTCGAAAACAACTGGAGGCTATCATAGCCACTGATCCACTTAACCCTCTCACAGCAGAAGACAAAGAATTGCTCTGGCATTTCAGATATGAAAGCCTTAAGCATCCAAAAGCATATCCTAAGCTGTTTAGCTCAGTGAAATGGGGACAGCAAGAAATTGTGGCCAAAACATACCAATTATTATCCAGAAGGGAAGTCTGGGATCAAAGCGCTTTGGATGTTGGGCTAACAATGCAACTCCTGGACTGCAACTTTTCAGATGAAAATGTAAGAGCCATCGCCGTTCAGAAACTGGAGAGCTTAGAGGACGATGACGTCCTGCATTACCTACTACAGCTGGTCCAGGTAGGGGATGCCAGTGTAATTTACAGAGCACTCTTCTCCAGGAATTCATTTGCATGTGCACAGGAACCCCATTCAGTCATCGTCAAATGCCCTTTATCCAGAATATCCTGATTTGTCAGAGCAGATCTGAAGAAGCCACCTCAAAAAGTAGTACCCTGTTCCTTTTTTTTATTATTATTCTCTTTGATGGTTTTCTGACAGGCATTTTGAAGATGTTAATATTCCCACTTTTTACGAGGACTGAGCTTGTGGGAATATCTTGTTCTCATTTGTTGTATTAATGATAGATTTGATTTAACAGAATGTCCCCTTATGCCAAGTCTTCAAGTGATATACATGCTTTTTATGTATTATTACATTTGATTCTTCCAATAACTAGGGTGGAGGTCAAGTTAATACTTTAATTATAAGGAAACTGAGGCAAAAAGCGAGGCTAGCTAAGGTGCCCAAGGTCACATGCTTGAAAGACTAGAGTTCAAACCCAGGAGGTCTGACTCCAGGCCCTGCTCCTTTCACTGCCTCCCAGGATCCTGCATCAGTCCAGTGTCAGGGTCGGGGTCCTAGAGATAAAAGGCCATACTCTCTGATCATGAACATGAAATTCATGAATAACACCTCATATCCGGATGGGACCTTGAAAGCCCCTCTCTTTAGACAGGTCTGGCACTGCATTTCCACTCGTGTTCTCATGCCTTTCGTCATTTGCCTAAGGTTTTCTCAGGAAGTTAAAAAAAGGAACAGTTCTCCTACTCACTGCAGCCAATCTCAGATTAGATTGTGCTGCTTGATAAGGACAAGGAAGTAAAGAAATTGAAATTCTCGTTTAGAGTGCAGGAGTGTTCATTCATGAATTCAATAACATGCGCATAGCACTTCTGCTGTTCTGAGTGCTGGACATGGTGCGGTGATGAAAACATAGCCCATCTCTGCTCTCATGTAGCTTGCTGTGCATGAAAAAGACTGACATTTAATAACAAATTATAATGAATACTTTGGCGAAAACCTAGAGTATTATGAGAAAATAGTTAGGGATCCTGGGGACACAATTTAGATTGAAGAAGCCAGGGACAGTTCCGAATAGGTGATATTTGAGCTGCGATCATTAAGATTAGCCAGTGTAAGTGTTAGACACTCAACTGCCTAATTATTATCTGTATGACTGGAAAGCCCTGGAGTTTCTTGATGAGCACTGTGGATGCTCTTCACTTAAACTCTGAACCATCACCTTCCATTAAGCAGGTACTTGAAACATGATATTTGGCCTTTACCTTCATCTATCAAATGGATCCAATATTTTAATCTGCCTGTGAGTGTAGATACTAGCATAACACTAAGGAAAAATTTAGAATAAGCCAAGCATCTTCAGCTTTCTAGCTCTCCAAAACAAATAGAACATAAAACAAATTTGCTTGAAATATGTTCCAAGTCCCAAGGCCACTATGAATTATTTCACATTGTCATTTTCACACATAAACCTTCCAGAATTGGAAAATGAATGGTGTTCTTGGAGATATTTAAATGAAAAAGGTCAATAAGTAATATCAGCATTGAATTTGTGGTCATAAATTTGAAGAGTAATAGTCATTTGTAAAATTGAGATATTTTCAAATATGGTCAAATGACTCATTTAGACTAAAATGTCCTCCTCATTGAGACCTGCATTGTCTTTACAGAAGTGAAACATGAAGACGTTTGAAAAGACTCACATTAAAACATTTCTGAAGTGAGTACTGCTAGTGAAATAACCATACTCTCCAAATTGAGATCTTAGCTGGAGCTACAGTGGCACATATTTGACCATACCCATGGAAAGGATCTTTGAAAGTATTGGGTATAATTGAAATATTGTCAAATCAGTATTGATCGCTTCCAAACTGGAAAACCAGAGTAAGAAGTGGAAATCATACCCAAAGTCCCCAGGCCTTAAAACATAAAGTGGAATGGGAATTTCTCCTGTTTCATCTGAAGAAGGGTAGACCATGTCTATTTATAAAAAAAATACTCTGACATATTTAACTTTAAGCCTCCTTTCTTCATCATACCTACCCTATAATTTTATGTATGCATCTATAATAAACAGTATTTGTTAGTCTTACTGTTTTTAAAATTATGGACTATTGCAGATTTATAGAAAAGTACACAGAATGGTATAACAGATACCACACACCCATCAGGGCTCAATATTTTTACATTTTATTGGTTATTTTTCTTCAGTCATGGAGCTATCATTAAGTCAGTATCTCTACATTAACCAAGTGATAAGAAAATTGCTAAACACTTTTCCTGAGGAACCATATTAAATAAGAGATTTTCAGACAAAAGCTCTGTATACACCACTACCTGGCAGGGGGTAGAGATCATTCTGCATGAATTGATCCAGGCCTGCTGTTTACTACCTGTGAGACAGCTCAGTGACTTGCCTTGGAGATGCCAGGCACACACCCTGAGCAGAAGTGGAGTGATAGCACTTTTCGGATCTTCACATTTAACAAATACTTTTCTCCTTACATGTACTCTGTCTTCACTATTTTCTTTCCAACAACTGTTGTGTCTTCACTATTTTCTCTCTTGCCTGCTACTTTTATAGATTCGTTATAGCCATTTCCATCTTTCCCCTCTATCCTTCCAATCAATCAATTAAGCCCTTTAACGGAAGCCAAAGCCATCCCCTCTTTGCCTTTGAAGTCATCAAAAGCACATGACTGTGAGTCAAGAGTTCTGGCTTCTACTCCCAGTCCTTAAGCAAGTTCACTTTGGTTCACTCTGGCCCAAACTGTCCTTGAAGAAAAAGTTTTGCACTTAAATGGCTGGTAAGATTCTCATCACCCTACCCATGAAAACCCACCGAGACAGAATGCTAGTTTTTCTCCATTTTCTTTTCCCTGATTAACCAACATAGAATGTAGCCCTACAAATGCCCATGTGTTGTTCCTTTAGGCTGTGAAATTTGAACCTTACCATGACAGTGCCCTGGCCAGATTTCTGCTGAAGCGTGCTTTAAGAGTAAGTACCTCCATTTTGATTATAGCATGACATTTTAAAAGTTACTTGGAATTGGCTGATAGATCTAGACCATTAGTCACAATAATTTCAACCATCTTGTTCCCACCCTCAGAACAAAAGAATTGGTCACTTCTTGTTTTGGTTCTTGAGAAGTGAGATAGCCCAGTCCAGGCACTATCAGCAGAGGTTCGCTGTGATCCTGGAAGCCTACCTGAGGGGCTGTGGCGCCGCCATGCTTCACGACTTTACCCAACAAGTCCAAGTAATCGAGATGTTACAAAAAGTTACTATTGATATTAAATCGCTCTCTGCTGAAAAGTATGACGTCAGTTCCCAAGGTATGGTAGCTACATTTTCTGGGTTCTCTTTCCAGATGCCTTCATCTCCAAATGCCATCATCCCTGGAAGGTACTTTGTGCCTTCCTAAAGGCAGCAAAGAGCAATTTTTTAAAATCCTCTCTCTTTAGGGAGCAAGCAAATTTAAGTTCTCTCTTTACAACTTAATATATTTTAAAAATTGTATATATATATTTTTAATGATGAGTTTATGATAGATATTAAACTGAAAAATTTTTAAAGCATTATGTAGATATAAGATCTTTTTTAAGAACAATTATGCATACACAAAAAGATTAGTTATTTTTGAATATTTACCTTTTACCCCTATCTTTCAAGATATGCATATAATTTTCAAATTTTCAGTATTTTAAATTATTAAGAAGATATATAAAATTTTTGGCACATATATACATATGTGTATATACATATATACTTTCATATATTGTATATGCACATATATTATATATAGTATATATACTATATTATATATTTTATATATAATATATATCAGAGTACTTCATATAAAAATATATATCACCTCTTCTCTGAAGGCACTTCCAATATCGTTTTCTTATCCCTAAGAAATCCTGTCCCTGCCCTGCACAGAGAAAGAGAGGAAAATTAATCACTCTTTCTTTGTCATCAGTACAGCCTTCTGGTCTGCTAAACTATATGAGCCTTGAAGCTGGGAAATATCTTTTATTCCTGTTTGTATACCTCGACCCAGCAGCATGGCTCATAAGGGACATTCACTAACATACTCAGCCAGTACTTTAAACTTCTAAATATTTAGAATTTCCCCTTTTTTCCTTTTGATTCTTTTCTAATACACCAATAAAGCTCTGTTCTAAATGTAATAATAGTAATAATGATCTTACTCGCTTTTATTTTCATTGTAAGAAAGGGGAACATTCGTACTGGCCTACAGTCTGTTATACAGGGAGTAATTTTTAATTTCAGTACTTTACTTTTAGAATTTAGAGGCTCTCACATCATTTCTACCCTGCCTAACTTACTCTTTGGAAAAGATTTTACAGAACTTTATCCAAATTCTATTTATTATGGTCTTCAAATGTACGTTCCCCAAATCAGATGGCAGTTTAAAGTTTCACACGTTAGAAAGAAAACTAAAGTATCAGTTCCTTAGCGCTGTTCTTAAAATACCCTTCCCTACATGACCGTCCTGGTGTACTGTATCTGTCCCCTATCTCTGCCCCTGGTGTAGTATGTGGTAGTATTGCTCCCAGTGAGCCTGCTTCCCTTGACACCCCAAATGGATAGTTCCTCCAAGACAGAGACTAACCCCCCTTTCTCTTACTCCACACCAGACCAGACATGTAAAGTGTTGTGAATAGATGTGGTCTTAGGAAGTGTCGTGGATAATGTTGGTACTTTCTTGAGCTCACATAACTCTTGTGTGCTTTTGACAATTACAGTTATTTCGCAACTTAAGCAAAAGCTTGAAAACCTCCAGAATTCAAATCTCCCCAAGAGCTTTAGAGTTCCATATGACCCTGGGCTGAAAGCGGGAGCACTCGTGGTACGTATCGCCTGGGTGTCTCCAGGTGGTCTGCATGTCTTGAAAATGTCTGTCAAGCTCTTTTCTAAACACTAGATACTAAAAGCCTCAAAACAAGGCAATCACCCAGCCATTTTGTTTTAAATTAGCTTTCATGAGGAATCATTTACATGCAAAAAAAATGTCCATTTTAAGCATACAGTTCATTACTGCAATCAAGATATAGAACACTTACATAGAAATTTTGTAGAAAGAGTTGTTTCATATTCTTTTTTTACTAAGTCCTTTCTTCCTTCCATGCCCCATCCCAGACAACAAATCTGCTTTCTATTATGTAATTTTGCCTTTTCTATAATTTCATGATGTAAAGTCATACAGTATATAGTTTTGTATCTGGGTTATTTTATTTAGCATAATGCTTTCAAGATCCATCCATGTTGCTGTGTATATCAGTAGTTTGTTCCTTTTTATGACTGAGTAGTATTTCCTGATATAGCAATGCTACAGTTTGTTTTCCATTCACCTTCTGAGTAAATATTTAGCAGTGAGATAGTTGGGTCAGATGGTACATGTACATGTAATTTCTTAAGATACTGCAAGGCTGCTTTTCCAAAGTAACTGTACCATTCATTTTACATTCCCACCAGCAATGGATGTGAGTTCCAACAGTTCCACATCCCAGCCAAAACTTGTTATCAGTCTTTTTAAAAGACTGATGTAGCCATTGCAGTGGTATGAAGTGGCATCTCATTGTTGAGCATCTTCTTGTGTGCTCAGCCTCTATCTTCTCTTGAGCAGTTTCTGTTTACATCCTTTGTTCTTTTTTAATGTGGGTGGCCTTCCTATTTCTTTATGAGTTATTTATACATTCTGGACACAAATCCTTTATAAGGTATACATTTTACAAATATTTCCTCCCAGTCTATGACTTGCCTTTTCATTTTCTTAGTATATTTCAAGGAGCAGAAGGTTTTAATTTTTATTAAGTCAATTTTTCACTTTTCCTTTAATAGCTTATGCATTTTTCCCTCTAAGAAATATTTGCTTAATCCAGCAATGCTCAACCTGGGGTGGCCAACCCCCCTCCCACATATACACACTCACATGCCAAAGGACATTTGGTGATGTCTGCAGACATTTTTTATTGTTACAACTGGGAAGATGCTCCAGGGGGTAGAGGCCAGGAATGCTGCTCAACACCCTAAAATGCACAGGGCAGCCCCCACACTCCAACAAAGAATTATTCAGCCCAAAATACAATGCCAAAGTTGATGCTCAGTCAATGCCAAAGGTAATGCTCAGTCAATATAACAAACATTTTTTCCAGAAATCATATAGGTTTAACTCTTACATTTAAGTTTTTATCTACTTTGAATTAATTTTTGTGTATAGTATGAGATAAAGACCAGGTTTCATTTTTTTATCTGAATATCCAACTTTACCAGCACCACCTGTTGAAAAATATTGTCCTGTTCCTGTTTAAATATGTTGACAATGCTTTTGTCAAATGTCATCTGACCATGTGGATTTATACCTAGATTCTCTATTCTACTCCACTAATCTAAATATATCTATCTTTATGGCAATACCACAGGCTCTTAGTTATATTCAAATAATAAACCACTTCATATGTGCATAAGACTCTTACAACAGTGTATTTTCATTAACCTCTTCTCATTGGTACACTGTTTTTCTTATGCTTTTAATTTCTACATATAGTAGAAGCCAAACATATTGTTATTATTTTTGCTTTAAACAGTTGAAATAGATTTAACACATTGACTGTTCTCTATATCTACCCACACGTTTACCGTCATTGGTGTTCTGCACTACTTTGTATAGGCCCGTGTTTCCATCTGGCATCATTTTCCTTCAGCCTTCAATATTTTTAACAGTGCAAGTCTTCTGGCAAGAAATTCTTATTTCACTTTCATTCTTGAAAGATATTTCCCCTGGAAAGAAGGGGACATTCCTCCTTTCATGTTTATTTTCTGTGCAAATAGCAGTAAACTGGCCCTAAAATAAAAACACACACTGTCATCTGTCCTTATCCAGTTAGAGATTGCTAGGAATAATAACATATAATACAGCTTCAAATTGTGTTAAGTTTGTTTTTTTTTTTAAGACCATATCACATTTTTGATGCATGGTGAATTCACTTTGGGCCAAAACCCCTAAGATTTTTTTATCTTGCAGTGACTACTAAGCCACATTTCCAGAGAAGTTCCTTGAGTTTATTTAGGTGTATGGGGTTTTTCTTTTGAGAGAGGATGCATTGTACCTGAGTGCCAGATTTCTGCTTACTGCAGTTAAATTTTATCTTACTATATTTGGCCTATTGCTTCTGATTCTGCAAAAATAGTTTTTACATATTGATAGCAAGAGAATACATTTTCTCAAATTAAATCTTACAAGGCCAAATATATAAAGAACAGCAAAGCTGCTCTGTATTAAAGGGGACCTGAGAGTATCAGAGTTCATGGGAGTAGGGCATGGGAGGATGGGATCTGCTAGACCTCTTGGGCATCTTCACAGACTCTTAGGGTTCCTTGGAACACACTTCAAGAACCACCAGTGTAAGTGTTGTGAATTGCTCTCACTAGTATTTTCAGATTTCGTGAGAACCCTTTGTATATTTTTACCCAAATCATTGAAAATCATTTCCCAAATACAAGTTTGTCCTGATTATTTTTAGTGATAACTTCACAAGAGGATGTGTGTCCCCACAATGTGTATTCATTGCATATTAAAGCATCTGACTGTTTCCTGACAGATTGAAAAATGTAAAGTAATGGCCTCCAAGAAAAAACCCCTGTGGCTTGAGTTTAAATGTGCCGACCCTACGGCTCTATCAAAAGAAACAATTGGAATTATCTTCAAACATGGTGATGATCTGCGCCAAGACATGCTTATTTTACAGGTATGCTACTATTAAGGACTTTTTTCAATTATGTGAAAAAATAATTCTAGTATATTAGATCTAAATATAGATGCCTTCAGTAGATGCCTTCTACTGACACTGTCGTGTTCTGTCTTTGATCATTGTTCATCTTGTATGATGAACAATGATAAAAGATTACATAAGAGAGAGGGGGAGTATGACTATGGGTCATTAGATGCACAATCTGATGAGCATCATGGTTCTGTCCATTCCTGACAGGATCCACAGACAACATTCCCAGATAGCCAGATATGCCTCCCCCACCTATCCTCTGTTTTATACACCCATTCCTAGTATGGTAACCTAGAACACAGGCATATTTACCCCACTAGCATTCACTTAATTCTTATTCATAGACATAGCTACATACCCGCAGGTTCTCTTGTTAGATACATCACCTTTGATACACACCCACATACATAAACTCAAATGAATGATTTGATAGCAAGGAAAGAGAAAATAAAGAGGTAAGTGACTGGAGAAATCATGCAGTTAAATGACAAACAGTGAATGGACTGCTGGAGCATGTCAATGGTGAAGGTATCGCTGTTAATCATTTTTCTATTTTCTAGCATTTCTGGGTAAACTTTAGCTTCACAAATTTATAAAGTGATACTCTATATTCTAGTTTCTTAACATTGTAGAGGTAACATAATTTCTAGTATTTAATGTGATTTATTTAAAACAGACAAGCCACAATGATGGAAATGTAGACTATTTAAGAATAAGGTCATGTGTTTAATTCCCTCTGTGTTTCTGTTTTTGCTTCTTTCTAATATGGAAACAATAACACCCTTTGCTCTCTTTTCAAGAATGGTATGTGTATTTTCCTGGAAATAATTTTTTATTAAAAAAAGAAAAAGTCCTTCAAACCTTTTTAAATTAATTAAATTCCCAATAAATCTGTAAAATTAAATTATTTTCCCTCCATTATTCAATCCAAAATTGAATTATGGAGCATCATCCCATGACTGAAAGGTTGCTACTTAGATTCCTGGTCAGGGCACATAGGTTGTGAGTTCGATCCCTGATGCCTGCACATGTGATCCCAGTTCTGGGTGTGTTTATCTCACATTGATGTTTCTCTCCCTCCCTTCCCCTCTCTCTAAAAAACAATGAAAAAGTGTCCTTGGGTGAGGATAAAAAAACCTTTTGAATTATTCAAAGATATATTTGAAAAGCACAAAACATCACTCATTTTCCTCTCATTTTGAGGGAAAGTTTGCACTTTACCTTTATGTACTTTGTTTTGTTGTTAGGGCACTTTGCTTGGCAGATAAGGACATGTTATTTAAGTTCTCTAATCCTCAGTCTCTTCATCTGCAGAATATGAATAATAATCATATCCACTCTGTAAGGTGAATGCAAAGGATCAACATAAAACAGTACCCAGTAAATGTTAGTTCTCATTATCATTGTTGCTATTGTTTTCTTGGTTATAGCCCAAGAGTACCTTATGAATAAAAATTTGTAGGGATGGTAGAGTGGAACACTTTTTATTGTTGTTCAATTACAGTTGTCCCTATTTTCCCCCCATTACTCTCCCCTGCCCTACCCACCACCCTCCTCCCACATTCAATCCTCCTCCCTGTTGTCCTTGTCCATGGGTCTTTGACATATGTTCCTTGACTTGACCCTTCCCCTTCTTTCCCCCATTATGCCCCTCCTCTTCCCCTCTGGTCACTGTCAGTTTGTTCTTTATTTCCACATCTCTGGTTCTATTTTGCTTGCTTGTTTGTTTTGTTGATTAGGTTCCATTTATAGGTGAAATCATGTGGTATTTGTCTTTCACTGCCTGGCTTATTTCACTTAGCATAATATTCTCCAATTCCATCCATGCTGTCAAGAAGGGTAGGAATTCCTTCTTCCTTTCTGCTTCATAGTATTCCACTGTGTAAATGTACCACAGCCTGGTACTGGCATAAGAACAGACATAAAAATCAATGGAATAGAATAGGCAGCCCAGAAATAAACCCATGTCTCTATGGTCAATTAATATTTGACAAAGGAGACAGGAGCATAAATTGGAGTAAATATAGTCTCTTCAACAAATGGTGTTGGGAGATCTGGACAACTACATGCAAAAACAAAAAAAGAAAAAAGAAAATCGACCACCAACTTACACCATACACAAAAATAAACTTAAGATGAATAAAAAGCTTAAATATGAGTCATAGAACTTTTTTTATTGTGGTAAAATATACATAACTATAGTGGAGTAGATGAATCATGGCTAAAATCTATCTCAAAAGAAATCCATTTATTTTCATTCTCAAGGTAAATCTCAGGAACCAAAATTAACAGGCTATCAAGGAATAGAAACTTTAGAGCACCAGGTTTATAAATAAAAGTACAGTTGTTACTTATACATTCTGTGTTACCAGATAAGATTTTTTAAAAGAGAAAGCATATACACATTTATAATGGAAACTTTTTTGTGTTTTGATGCCCAGATTCTACGAATCATGGAGTCCATTTGGGAGACTGAATCTCTGGATCTGTGCCTCTTGCCATATGGTTGCATTTCAACTGGTGACAAAATAGGTGTGTGGTTACCTCAGGAGAGGGGTAGAACACTGAGTTAGTTTTAAAGGATTATAATTCCTTGAGTGTAGGCATTTACTAACTGACAAATGATAATCATAATCCATAAAAAAGGAGGAAAATGTTCTCAGGCTGGTGAATGTGGCTCCCAATTTAATATGGATATGCTGAAGGTAAATGAATTCATGATTCAAATCCTTGTGCCTAGACATGGAAATGATTTTAGTAAGAACTGGTCCTTCCTCTTTACTTTTCTACCTCTAAACTTTAACTGTTTCATTACACATTAAACTTCTCCCTCACAGTTAACATTTAAAAATAGACAGAAATATCTGTCACTTATTTTAGTATCCCAGAATTCACATTATCAAAGCTATTACATATTCCGCTCTTAGGTGCTTTTACAAACATTTAACAATTTAACATCAATCAAACATTTTTATTCAAGTTTCCAATTTGAGAACTGTACAAAACCATTTACATTTGACCTGTAATTTGAAAAAGGAAAGGGGCAGATTGCCAAGTAAGAAAGGATATACTTAGGCCATAACTGCTTTTACTTAGTACTTTTCAAAACCATCCTTTTCCTCTTTTCATTTGGAGATATTGAAAGCATGTCCCACACAACTTCCGTTTTCTCCTCCTTTTGTTTGTTTTTATTACTGCTAAGACCACCAACAGCATGAATCTGGAAAATAGCTCTCTGCCCTCCATTCTGCAAAGACATAGCCATTTCTCCTCTGGGCCAGGCACTGGACCCCAACCTGATCAAACTGTGTGCCTCCTCCTGTAGGAATGATCGAGATTGTGAAAGATGCCACAACAATTGCCAAAATTCAGCAAAGCACAGTAGGCAACACAGGTGCGTTTAAAGATGAAGTCCTGAATCACTGGCTCAAAGAAAAATGCCCCATTGAAGAAAAGGTGAGCCTCTGCATTTCCTTACTCTGAAGGCTCCTTATCAGTTGTCATGTATATAGTAACGGTAGTTTCACATTTTCAAAGGATCTACCGATATCGTGCCTCCTGATATATTTGGGGAAGCCCTTTATACATAAGAAGCCCATGACCTTTATACATAAGGTCATGGGTGTTTAAGCACCTTCCTGTGCTGTCCTAGCATATCTGTATAAAACAGACGTGTTCAGTTCAGAACTCCACGAGCATCTGCTTCTCCTTTGATTATCAGGCATGCTTTGCATAAAATTTGGTTCTGTGAAATAATTTGTTAGCACTTTTTATGAAAGTCTGTTTTTGTTGTTCAGCAGAAAAATTTAATTACCACATATAAATTTCTTCCTACCCAGGAAACACCACATACCATATAAAATAATTTCTAATTTACCACTTCACTCTAATCTAAATGATAAATTATGGATGCTGAAAGTGTCAGTTCCACCATTCCTCTCAAGTATATGTGCTAAATCCTTCCCATGCTGCTGGGCTGCTGTTTAAAGTTCTGCTACGCAAGATTAGCACTTCTCCTTTGCATGATTAGCAGCTTTTGGAGAGACAATATAATTAGCAACACCTATTAGCCTAATATACATGTGTATTGTGACCCCATCATATTTTAAGTGGTCACAAGCAAAACACATGTTCACCAATGACAAATGATCATGGGTTCTATATGGCTTTTGGCAAGTGACTCATGGTTAGAAAGTGAAGCAACCCTTTGATTAAATCGATGTTGCCCTTTGGCTCGTGTTTCCTCCTGGTGCTGTTGTGATTCATTGAATCTTCACCTAAAATATAAGTAGAGCAATGAGAAAGTTGGCACTTAACAGATGTAACATTAATAGAACCAGGCACAACTAACTTGCTCTCTGAAAATGTAATGTCTTCTTGAAAGTCACTTGTAATAGATTCATGCTGCTCTTTGTAGTTAGAACACAACTAATAATCAGATGCTTTTTAATTAGTTTCAGGCAGCAGTGGAGAGATTTGTTTATTCCTGTGCTGGCTACTGCGTGGCAACCTTTGTTCTTGGAATAGGTGACCGACACAATGACAATATTATGATTACAGAGACAGGTGAGTTTATTTATTGTATTTTTTTTGTTGTGGTGAAATACACATGACATAAAAATTTACCATTTTAACCAGTGTAAGTGTACAGTATGGTGGCATCAACTACATTCACATTGTTGTACAGTATCACCACCATTCATCTCTGAAACTTTTTCATGTTCCCCAACTGAAACTCAGTACCCATTGAATGCTAACTCCTTCTCCCCCAGCACAGAGCAATTTTTAAATGGAGTTCAAGGGTGGAGCACATATCTAGAAGTCATTGTCCAGAGACAGAAATTCCATGATCACCCTAGATCACTCAGGTACGAGTAATAGAAGATGATATGGGAAATGAGACCTAAGTAGCATAAATCAGACAATAGCTAAGTAGGATCTTATCCCAGAAGCTCATGAAGGTAGGTGTGATCAACAGTGTCAGATTTCATAGAAAAGCAACAAAAAGAACTCATAGATAATCTCTTTAAATCTGAAATGCTGGGCCTTCCTAACTTGCCCCTCTTTACTGGTTCACTGTCCACTCTGACAGTGCTCAGTATTGGCTACCATGCCAGGAAATTTTTTTCTAAGAAATTTGGACCAATTTAAGAGGAGAATCTGGAAAAAGCACCACATTTAGGTAAACCACTTACTATCTATGAGAATTGAAAGAGATAATGCCTTTATAGACCCTACACATAATAAAGACCTATACAAATGAGAAGAGATGACAGTAGTTGTGGTGGTGATGGTGACAGTGGTAGAAATTGACCCAAAGGAGATTCAAATGACTTACTTGTTTCTTGCTACTCAAAAGTAAAAGGTAAATGTTCCTCCTCCAAGCAGAATGAAACATCAGTCTATCTTGAGTTACACAAGGGGCATAAGAGGGTCTTGGGTATAGTGATGATGTATTAGCCAGAGTTTTAATTTACATTTCTAATAATAATTCTGAAATGACAATTTTTAAATAACATTTGACTGTCATTTAAAGAACACCAGAAGGATATATATAGAAAATACCCTTGGTTCAAAGACTGTTTTGTGGCTACTACTACACACACCTGCTAAGACAAAAAATATCATTGGCTGATAAAACAGTAGAAAAATAGCTCTGTCACCCAAGATAGTTCATTGTCAGGCAATTTAAAAAAAGTTTCAAAAATAAACAAAACAGAGTATTGTTACAAGTGCTTATGCCAGTATAATGATGTCAGACATTTTCTTCTTTTAAGGAAATCTATTTCATATTGACTTTGGGCATATCCTTGGGAACTACAAGAGTTTCCTGGGCATTAATAAAGAGAGAGTGCCATTTGTGCTGACCCCTGACTTCCTGTTTGTGATGGGAACTTCTGGAAAGAAGACAAGCCTACACTTCCAGAAATTTCAGGTAACTGGCCTCCCTCGTGACCACCTACTGTAAACACCAAGCAGATGGTGCCGGCAGTGCACAGGTGCCCTCATATTTTCGCTCCACTTTGAGGCTCCTTGCACCTCTGCCTACCCCTTCTGGCATGACCACCCATCACCTCCATTCCTTCCCAAGTGCAGAATGACACTTTTCAGTAATCCTACCACCTAAAGCCAAACAGAAACGAAAAGCTTCAGTGGGACTGGTGATTCTAGGACATCAGAATGACACTGGTACTGAAGAGGGGGCTTTAGAAAGATCACCTGGCAAGCAGGTTTAGCTTTTGAATATTTATCTATCCAAGGCACTGCCTAGAAGATCCAACTTTTGCATAGATTTTTCAGGATTCTCAAATGATTATGGACTTTTCTTGATCATTTTTCCTCCAGGTGTATATCAAATTGCTAATGCAGGAACTCTTGTTTTACCACAGTGTGCTTGTCTCATCTTTGTAAAGGACAGTCTTTTCTCTCATTTGAAGTCCTGGCAACTTGACTGCATGTTCTGCAGAGCTCTGGCTTGCCTGCTTGCTGTGAACCAGCTCCCGCATGGGTCTGCCCAGCTCCCTGGTAACATTCACATTCTGCCTCTTTTCCAGGTCTTCTTGGTCTACATTCACTTTTGACTCTCAAATATTTTAAACACCTGAGGAGTAAAATTTTCACGCTTGCAAATTTAGTAACTGTGAATGAACATAACTCAGAAAAATTGTAATTACTACTATAATATACCGATTTTATTAATAAACACAAAACAGACCAATAGAGGCAACAGGTGATGACTTTATATGTACAGCAGCCCTCTTCTTTAATGCCTCTTACATGCACTCAGCATTTTAGGAGTCTTTTTCCTGAGTCTCTTCTTGAGTCCTGCATTACCCTTGGGAGGGCACACAGGCCTGATGCTCAGTGAAACAGGAACTAGAATGCACTGTCTTGAAACCTGTCTGTTCTTGTTTTTTCTCCTGCCTGATTTTCACTTCAGTGATTACAGGACTTATCCTCCACAGTTCCAGGAGTTTTGTCAGAGAAACTGAGATCTCTGTGGCCAGATGGTCTTAAGATTTTTAGTGTGTGTTTTTCTGTGTAAACTCAACTGGGTTTCAGACTATTTCCAGGGATTTGACACATTTCAGTCCTGTTTTTCTTTAAAGTTAAAATCATATGTTTTGACAACTTCCTAGAACAGAAAAATGGTTTCACAAAATAAAGGTGGGGGGCAGGAAGGAAGAAAAAAGAAACACCTGGAAGAATTTAACCATTTAATTGAGGGAAAACACTCCATTCTCTTCTCCTGGAGGTGACTCACCTGACTAGCTTTGAACAAACAAAGCAGCAACAGTGCTATTTAAAGAATCAGACGGACTCAAGGAATTTGACCTCACTAACAGGTTCTCCTTGTGTCTGTGGATGTGTTCTCTTCCTGGTCCTGACAATATTTCCATAGACTCAAAAGTGCCCATGTCAACCCTAAAATCCCAGGAGGACTTCCCCTTTAGTCTTCTTTGTTGTTGTTTGAAATTTGTGGGGAGAGGAGGCCAAGGAGTGGTTGCCTCCCCATCCCCAGGCAGCTTCCATCCAAAGCAAGAACTCTTTGAAGGGAGACTTTGCACAAGCTATCCTCTCCATCTGGAAGCATTTCTCCATTCTTTGTGCCCAAAGTGTGTTTCTTAAGCCATTAGAACCTCTTTCTCTAAAGTGACATCTAGGCAGTTTCCACCACTAAAAACACACCTTCATAAATTATATGTACTTACAGAGAAAGATCTATACTTTAGAGTATTGACATACTAGTTAAGTGCCTGTGTATATATGCACTTTGATCCTTAAACACAGATCCAGCAAGGTATTGTGGTTGGAAGGATGGGCGTTGAAGCAGAGAAACTTGAGTTTGAATCCTGGCTTTACTATTTCATTGCAGTGCATGTGATACAAATTATCCTTTCGGAACCTCAGTTTCCTCATCTGTAAAGTCGGAATACTAGGACCTATGTCATGTGATTTTTAGGTGCTATTTAATTGAAAGGTGTAGAATTCTTAGCCCAGCGGCCAGACTATAGCAGAAACTGAAACCCATCACAACAGGTCTTCACAGTTTGAACAATTTCAAGCTGAGAAGCTCTCTCTGAAATGACATCTCAGGCAGAAGAGTAATATATAAAGCATGAAAAAGTAGCATTATTCTGGTTAAAGAGCAAGTGAGGGTCCACGCTCTGCCTGCCCCCTTATCTGTTCCTCCTTTCTGCACTTGTCCCTACTCACATCACTCACAATCCGACAAAAGCCAAACATATGTACATATGTGTACAGTTACACAGATGCAGACCTTCTAAAGCTTCCAGCCTGACAAAGATGAGCAGCAAGTTTTTTCATCACTTAATTCAGACCTTTGGTAGTTTTTTTGTTGTTGTTGTTTTGTTGTTGTTGTTGTTGTTGTTATTGTTTTACATACTACTAAGCCTTTCAGAATATTTCCTGTTTCTTAGCTTTATGTTCTCTTTTGAGATGAAGTTCTTCAAGCTCAGGAAGCACATCTCTAAACTCTCTAAATAGCATCTCAGACCTTATATAATAAAGCTGCCATTTTTAGGTAAGCTGGGAAATGTTGTATATATTTACATTTGAATTAAAGGTTTCCTCATTTCCAGTGAATCACTCATTTTGAATTGACAAGATTAATTAATGCATATAGCACATTTGAATAACTTATTAGAATGGGTAGAAAAAAGTTGACCCACTTTTTGTTAAGGATAAGGTAAGCCCTCTCCACAAAGTCTTAAAAATAAACCCAGCAAGTGGCCAGAGGATGGAAGCCAGGGGAGCTGCCAGAGGACAGTGCTCCTTTATTTCACCCATCTGCTTTCCAAGTTTTAATTCAAACTGAACTAAACTAGCACTGGTTAGCTAGTTTAGCTGAGGACGATGTTCATAAATTATTCCTAGAACAGTGGAGAGTTCAGAAACAAACTATAGTCAGACAAAAAGACACAAAACCAAGGCCTGCTATTGGAATCCAGGATTGCCTGTCAGCCGGTGGAGCAGCACACACACACATGTATATTTTGATGAATACCATTTTGACAAGTTCTCCTTAGAAAAATCTCTCTCTTACCGAAGAGATAAAAAAAGAAAACAGTGTTTTGCCCACTGGCAATTTATTTTTGAACTATTTTGTTTTAAATTTCACTGGACAGTTATAGAACACATATTACATGCAAATACATTTCTGTCACTGGCAAATAAAATGTGGCTTCCCATTTATTTTTATATAAGAATGTGGGGTTTTCTAATTAAAAGTAGTAACTACTTCTTAAAAAAAAACCCAGCAAAATACTGAAAACATCAGTAAGGTATGAAAAAACCATTATTCCGCCTCCCAAAAATGAT
The DNA here is from genome assembly GCF_019186645.2 of Phyllostomus hastatus. Lineage (NCBI taxonomy): Eukaryota > Metazoa > Chordata > Mammalia > Chiroptera > Phyllostomidae > Phyllostomus > Phyllostomus hastatus. The sequence continues at coordinate 48,928,828 of NW_025334041.1, forward strand.
ACTGTCAACAGTCTAGTGTTTTTCTTTCATTCTATTAAGTACACTATTTGGTGTTTTAGAAAGTTGTAAATTAATTAGAACTTGGTTAAAAACTGAAGAAATAGATACAAAGTCCCTCCCTTAAACTGTTCACTGACTTCTCCTCTGACTTGAACTAAAATCTAAATGTCTAATCTTGCCCTACAGGGCCCTGTGCCATGGAGCCCTGCCCCCTCCAACCTGCCCCGTGGCACCCTCCCCACATCCATCAGGTCTCAGTGGCCTTCTTCCATGTCTTCCCTGTCCACCTACCCAGCTGTTCACCACATAGGCCTTCCCCCTGGAATGGCCTCCCTGCCCTTTAGGGCTCAGCTGAAGTGTTATTGATCAGAGCAGTCTTCTAAATAAGGTCCCTGGTGTTACTCTTTGCCACAGCCCCTGCATGTTGCCCTCATAGCATCTATCACAGTGTGTAATCATCTGTACTAGCCTGCTCTTTGTATCTCCCTCCCCAAAGTAAGCTCTGTGTGACGTGGCCACATCTTACCTGAATCCCTCCCACAGGGCCTGAGACATATAAGTACTCAGTAAGTTATTTGGGGTGTGAAGGAGTAAATGGTAGAGGAGGAATTCCTGCATTAGTATGAAGTGGATGAGACTAGCCTGCCCCTTGGTTTTCTTCCTTCCTCATAACACATTGTATTCTATGAATTTATGAAATAGTAACCCAAGCACAGATAGACAAACTACCATCACATGGATGCCAATGAGCCTTCAAGGTACAGGTTAAATAACTGTACATCAGAAGAAGTAAACCTAATTATGAAATCTAATATGTTTTTATATAATACAAATATTTGTTATATGGCACCCCTTCACATTTTTGTGAAAGTTTTCTTACTGACATAACCATTACATATTTTTTTTCTGTCAGAGCCATAGTCCGTGCCAAGAGAATAAGACCTGTGGTATATACACCTGGGGTAGGTACTCCTATAGTATACATTCAATGTAGGACACTTTTCAAGGAGCACAAACAACTTGACCTTGTATAAACAAGCATTTTGAAGATGTTCTTTGCACATAGTAGGCGCTAAGCAACTGTACATCAGATAAAGCTGAAGAAGTCAGGGGAACATCTTCACATGCACGTCTATGCAAAGCGGCCAATTTGATGGGCGTACTTAAAAGGCACTAGCCCCTAGATGTCACTCTTTAGAAGCATTATACAAGAGAAGTCTGGGACACATTATGTTATTTTAATCTAGGACGCCAGTTTTATCAGGCCCTGCTGGGCTTCCACCCCAGCAGTGCTGTCCCCATGCCAGGGTGTACCCACACACCTCGACCTGCAGCCCCAGCCCTGGGCCCAGCCGCTATACAGAGTCCTGACTCGGGTTTCTAAAACCTTCGTTCTCAGTTCACCTCTGCTCTCATCTAGCTCTCATCTCAGATCCCAGGTTGTCTGAACTACTTTCGCCTCAGTTGCTCCACCAGGCCCTGCTTGTTAACCTGCTGCAAGCCTTGGGTCCCTGCTCCCTCCTGCTATCTGTCTTGGAGAAACTCAAGTAGTCACCTAGGCCCAGCCCCAGGGAACACCAGGGCAGAGACCTCACCATCTGACCCTCACGCAGAGACCTCACCATCTGATCCTCACCGTCATTCCCCAAACCTGTTCTTTGACTCCTCTTCGCTGTGTGGTGTGCCCTGCACTTGTCTACACCTGTAACTGTCTATATGTGTGCCCTGCCTTGCTGGGCTATCTCAGCCTCCTGCTCCTTCCTGCTACATCACCAGGCCCTGTCCTTCCATATCCAAGAGAGCACACTTATTCAGCACACACTTATTAAATACCTGCTACATTTCAGATACTGTGCCAGGCACAAAGAAGGCTCAAGTGCTGCTCTTGGTAAGGTGAGATGTCTCTATAGTTTAATCCTCTTCAAATATGATTGTTCCCTAATTCATCCTGATTTTAAAGCAATGAATCTTTCCCAACATTTAACTTGGCTCCTGTGCATTGTGCATTCTGCACATTATCTACAGTGTGCTGGACACGGGTGACACAGAGCAGAGGCACAGCCCCAGGGCCCAGCAGAAAAGATACTATACAAGTTTGTATATCTTTCTACTAAGAGATACATATACAATTTTGTACTAAGGATTTCGACCATGGGTTGCAGAGGAAGCAACTAAATCCTGGGGGATAGAAAAGGGCTATGGAGTGAAGGAAGTATTTATATTGGGGACTTAAGGGCTGAGTTAAATTACATTTTGCCCTATATTGAATGTATACTATAGGTCTATACCACATGTCCAAACTTCATGCCCTTGCTCATGTTATTCCTTCTGCCTGGATGTTCCTTCCCTCCTCTACATCATGAGAATAACATGAGCAAGGGCATGAAGTTAGTGTTCAGCATCAGTACTTAGGAATAAAAGCACAGTTGTCCAGTATGGGTGGAACACAGGTATACACAGGGGTGCGTAGTAGAATTTGAATCAAGAAAGGAAATGTGGGTCTAATTTGAAGCAGGGCGTGGGCTGGATTGGGGGGTAGAGAACAAAACAAAGAAGTCCTTTGGAGCTCATTTGATTAATCAAACATTACTGTAATAAAGACTTATTACAGGTCACCAGGGAGATGACAAGTTTATCTGTCAAACTACCCAAAACTTACTGAGTTGATAAAGGATCTCTCTTGAGATTTGTACCCTGGCCCACTAACAAGGACAAGCTCAGCCTCCTCCATCGAGTCTTGAGACTGTCAGAGCTTCACTATCTGTCTGTGCTGCTACTGGAATATATGCTCAGAGAAAGGTCCGGCATCAGCGCTTTGTAGGAGTTCAGATATGTTGGTATGACATCTCCCCGCAGATGCAAACTTGTCTGATTGTAGAATTGTTAGGACTTGGATAGGCTTGCTAAATTTTATCACTTTCCTGGAAAAGAAAAGAACATAACACTGAAAAATGGCCTTGGATTGGTTCCGTGTTAATCCACCAGCATGCAGTGTCGCTCAGTGCTTGAGATATGAGACCTCTGGTACTTTTAAACATTTATCAAGAATAACCTTCCAACTGGCATCATTCTTTCAATGTTCAGTTTCTTTTAGAGAATTGTTTTGTCTACCATAAGAGTATTATTGAGGACACTATTCACCATGTTACAAAATGTACTCTTTATAAAAATCCACTCAGAAAATTTCTTAGGTCATAGTCTCTACAAAAACTGTGTTTCTCCTTAACAAATAGGTTTTTAAAATCTTCCGTATATTGGATAAAGTAACACATGCAATCTTCCTTTTGGCTACAGATATATTTGAAGACCACCCATAGCAAGTATATAGGATTTGTGATATGTAGGCTTAATCTTTTACCCAAATTCATTGTGGGTCATTTCCTTTGTAAGTCCCTCTCCTTCTTCTACCCACCTCTAAATAATGTTGTTTAGATTTTTATGTGTACAAATAATCTACCTTCAATCCTTTTTGGAACAAGACTAGAAGATAAAGCATACCTCTACATATAGTCTCATCTATTTAGAATATTTTACTAAAATAGGACAGTTTAATTGTAACCTTTATCTTTATAATGAATGAATGTATAGATAAATATATGAGAACATGGAAATACAGCCCTTCTTCTGGTAGACAGAGCTAGTCTGAGAAACATTTTTAAGAAGTCTTTAAAGATAAGAATTCCATTCAAACTGAACAAATGGATGACCAAGTGTCAGACACACTCTTACTTCAGATTTACCAAAAAGTGCTTCTTCCATTATTAGGTCTGCTAATCAGTGACCTTCTCTGTTTGCCAAAATAACTTCTAAAGCATTGCCTAACTAATTCATTGATTCTTATAGAAAACAAAATAAAATCTCCTGTCTTTGACTGAAATATTTTTCTCCACTCTCCTTCCTCTAGCAGACAGAGGCAACATGATCATTTAGGAAAAGTTAGTGAGTGAGAACATTTCACTTCATTAATGGGTATTTGTTTTTCTCCTCTTTTTCCTGTCAGCCACAGATTCTGCTCAGGGAGTTTCTGTTTCTTTAAGTTTTTTGTTTGTTTTTGATCCTGAGATTACTTCCTCATTTTTGTGCATTATGTACAGTAATATTTCACTTCCACTTTGTTTCAAGATGAAAATGGAGGAATTTAAAGAAAAAGCTGGCATATTCCACATGACCTTGGATAGTCTAAAGCAGTCAGAGCTCATTGGTGGTTAAGACTTGAGTAGATTGTACATAAAAAGTAGTTTGTTTGTTTGTTCAGTTTAGCAGAGTAATAAGTTGGTCCAGTTAACAAATCAAGTCAAGGTGTTGACCCTGAAATGGTAATCAATTCCTTTGTTCCCAAGAGTTATGGTGGTGGCAGTTTTGTAAAAGCAATCATTCTGATGGTACTAGGTGCTATAATTAAGGCATTGGAATCCCCTGTGAAGTTAAGAGCAGATGTACTGTGTAGGCTCTCTCTATTTACTAGCTACTAAAGCATACTGTGTCCAGCTAATGACATTCACAATACTACAGTGTTCCCCACGTTCACACTAACAAGTGTATTAACTAAGTCCTTAAAATCAGATTCTTCCCTTACCCCTTCTTCTCCACTCAGTAACAGAAAGCCTTCAACAGGCATCAGAGAAGGACAGAAGAAAGATGTCTGAGGTCAGTGCCAGGCAGCCCTGGCAGAAGGGAAAATTCTGTTGCTACAGTCAGTAACTTCTGTGTTCTGTGCTTCCCCCTGAGCTCCCCAAGCCACATCCTCATGGTGCCTCAAACCACAGGCCTCTGAGCTGAGGCAGCATGGTCCGAAATGCTCTCACAGAATGATGGCTGAGTATAAAGGGCAGAAATGAAACCTCTGGGGCGTGAGTGGGTGGAGCAAGTGCTCACCATGCCCCTCATAGCAAGAAAACCACCTGCATATGTAGCCTTTGTGCCTGTTGCGTGCTCCTGTCTTCCTACCTATCTCAGTGGCCAGTGTGGACAAAACCCTCCCCCTGGACACTGGTGGGAACTGAGGCTGCTATCCGGACCCACTTCACTACCTAGGTCTTTACTATCTAAGGAGACATTTTGAACAGGTGGTCTAGATGGGAAGGTGACCTCCTCAGCATTGAGAAGTATGTGATCAATAATGTAACTTCTCACATTATTAATAATGGCCAACTACTTACATAGCATTTAAATCTCACCACTACTGTATGAAATGGGTATTGTTGTTGTTATTATTCCACAGATGAGGAAACCGATGTCCATAAAGTTTAAGCAACTTCTGTGACAAGCAGCTTGTCAGTAATAAAGCCAAGCTTTGAATCTGGGCACTGAGTGAAGTGTGAATCTGTGCTTTTAACCACTGCTCCATGCTACCTTTAAGCGATAAATCTACACCAAGTATCTAAGTCTGCACAGCCAGTCAGAATTTAGACATATGTCTGACAAGTATGGGGCATGTGGTTAAATTTGGAGATGACATTTCTTTCTCATAGAAGTGACTCCTGTACAATATATGAAAATCAGAACCAACCGAATAAATAAGAGCCAGTGTAAACTCCTTATGTAGGTGAGATGGCCTTCAAGAGAAGCAGAAACATTGATCAGTTGCCCCCCATATGCCCCACTACCAGGGATTCAAACCTGCAACCTAGGTATATGCCCTGACCAGGAATCAAACCCACAACTTTTGGTGTATGGGGCGACACCCCAACCAAATGAGCCACCCCAGGGTGACAGTTCCGTTTTAAACATCTCTTTGTGTGCTTTGGAGATCTTGTGCTTTAGTTAATCACTGTGTTGCCACTTGACACATACTTACTGAGCACCTATAGATTGGTGTTAAAACTTGAACCCAGATTAATTTTCCTCCTCAAAAAAATTCTGTTAAAGAATTTGACCACATAGTGCTCTCAGACAGCAGTGTGTCTGTGTGGGGCGAGGGGGATGGGAAGTAGGGGGTTTGCCTAGAGCTCCCAGTGTACAGGAGAGAAAATAATTAAAAATCAGAATGTAATCTAATTCAAAATCAAAAGTCATCCTCATTTACACCTTTGTGAAAATTGTGAGTTGGCAAATTAATGAGACTGTTGCCTGGGATGAAGTCTGCCCTTAGCCTGTGTAATTAGCAAAAAATGAGAGAGACCTCAGTGGGTCCTATGGGTGAGCAAGAGAAAATGATTCCCTCACGGAAATGGAGTCATTAAAAGCACAAGAGCACTAAGGTGCTGGGGCCCCTTCCAGGGATGTGATACCTGGGCCACCGCAGGAACAGCACAGTCAATTGTGTCTGTGGAGCCTCCCCCAGAGTCACCCTGTCCTCCAGGTAGGAAGGGAGAGGACTAACATCTATTGAAACCTTGCTATGTGCTATCCTCTGTGACAGACACTTTATATATATTGTCTCACTTAAAAAATGCCAGAAGAGCTCATGAGTTTTTGTCTTTGGCTAGGGTGATGCATGCACAGTCCAGCCTTGACCCACAGAGTGACACAGGCATGACCACCATTGTCATGGCAGTTACCTTGCCACATGCAAATGACACAGAAGAGGTCATCTAAAAGCAAAAAGAAAAATCACTATTAACATTTTGGCCTATAAACTTACATTCTTTTTTTAAAAAATTGTGTTCAATTATCAAAATGGGATTATACTATGTATTGGTTCAAACCTGCTTTTTAACTCAAAAGCTTTTACATGCTTATTAAATATTCTTCTACAATATCATTCTAGTAGTCATAAAGAACTCAGTTATAGGTATTTTCATAAATCCTTTTTATCAATCCCAAGCTGTAGAATATTTAGGTTGCTTTCAATTTTCTACAATTTTAAACAATGTTCTAATTAACATTCTTATAGATATCATTACAAGATTAGCCATTTTTTAAAAAAAGGTAAATTCTGCCCTGGCTGGTATGGCTCAGTGGATTGAGCACCAGCCTGCAAACCAAATAAATGGTCACTGGTTTGATTCCCAGTCAGAGCACTTGCGTGGGTTGGGGGGCAGGTCCCCAGTAGGGGGTGCATGAGAGGCAACCACACATTGATGTTTCTCTCCCTCTCTTTCTCCCTTCTCCTCTTTCTAAACATAAAATAAATACAATCTTTAAAAAGAAAAGGTACGTTCCCAGCATGTAAATTTCTGGACAAAAGAATATAGACATTTTTAAAGTGAAACTTATTGAGGCATAATTCACATACAGCAGAATTGGACCTTTTAAGGTACACAGGTCTTTGAACTTTGACAAATGCATGTCATATAACCACCACCACAATTAAGTTATATAACACTTATAAGCATGTTAAAGTTTTTGAGGCATGTTATCAAATTATCTGCTAGTAAAATCATACCTATTCCTATCTACCATCAGCCTATGAAAGGTGAACATTGGGTATTCTCCTTAAAAAATTTAAAAATAAAAAAGATTTTCCAAATCAGTAAATGAATGTTTCCATCTCTTTTTAGGTTACAGTTATTTGATTACTAATGGAGTTGCATATTTTTTCATATGTTTATCTGTTTTATGTGTTATAGTGTGAATCTTCATTTACATCCTTGGCCTGTATTTCTAGCCAACTACTTAACTCTTTCTTATTTGTAAGAGCTATTGGGGGCTGGAGTGAAGAAGTAACCTGTCACGTTACAAATATGTTTTCTCTTGTTCTTTGCCTCCTTTAATATTTTTCCCTCAAAAGTTTGAAGTTTCTGTAATCTCTCCAGCTATTTTTTACAGATTCTATTTTGGAAGTAATCTTCATAAAGTCCTTTCCCACTTCATGATTATTTAAATACTATATTTGCCATTTTTTAATTTAAATCTTTAATTCATCTGGAATTTATTTTGAATATTTTTAAATTTTTTTATTTATGATACATTTTCCATTACCGTTTAGTCCCCTTATACCCCTTTCTCCTCACAATCACCACACTGTTGTCCATGCCCATGAGTCCTTGTTCCTTTTTGCTCAATCCCTCCACCCCCAAACTTCCCCCTGCCTTAGCTGTCTTCCTGCTCTCTATCTATAGTCTGTCTCTATTATGCTTGTTAGTTTGGAAGGTTCATTAGATTCCACATATGATTGAGATCAAATGGTATTTGTCTTTCTCTGACTGACTTATTTCACTTAGCATAATGTTCTCCAGGTCTATCCATACTGTTGCAAAGGGTAAAATTTTCATCTTTTTTACAGCTAAGTGGTATTCCATTGTGTAAATGTCCCATAGTTGTTTTATCCACTCAGCTATTGATGGACATTTGGGCTGCTTCCGTATCTTGGTGATTGTAAATAACACTGCAGTGAACATAGGGGTGCTTGTGTTATTTCAGATTAGTATTTTAGATTTTTAGGGATATATTCCCAGAAGTGGGACTGCTGAGTCAAAAGGCAGATCCATTTTTAATTTTTGAGGTATCTCCATACTGCTTTGCACAGTGGCTACACCAGTCTGCATTCCCACCAACAGTGCAAAAGAGTTCCCTGTTCTCTACATCCTCATCAGCACTTCTTGTTTCTTGATTTATTGATGGTAGCCATTCTGACAGGTGGGAGATGATATCTCATTGTGGTTTTAATTTGCATTTTTCTAATGATTAGTGATGTTAAGCATCTTTTCATGTGTCTGTTGGCCATCTCTGTGTCCTCTTTGGAGAAGTGACCATTCAGCTCCTTTGCCCATGTTTTAATTGGATTGTTGTTTGGTTTTTTTTTGGTGTTGAGTTTTGTAAGTACTTTTAAATTTTGGATATTAACCCCTTACAAGATGTATTAGTGAATATGTTCTCCCATTCTGTGGGTCATTTTTTTTTATTTTGTTGATGTTTTCCTTTGCTGTGCAAACACTTTTTAGTTTGATGTAGTCCCATTTGTTTAGTTTCTCTTTTGTTTCTCTTGCCTGGGGAGATATACACAATGAAATAATGCTATGAGCAATGTCCTAGATTTTGCTGCCTATGTTTTCTTCTATGAAAGATTTTTATGGTTTCGGGTCTAACATTTAAGTCTTTAATCCATTTTGAATTTATTCTTCTGTATGGAGTAAGAGGGTAGTCTAGTTTCACTTTTCTGCATGTATCTGTCCAATTTTCCCAACACCATTTATTGAATAAACTATCTTTGGACCATTTTATGTGTTTGCTTCCTCTGTCCAAATATTAATTGACTATAAAGGTGAGGGTTTATTTCTGGGCTCTCTATTCTGTTCCATTGATCTATATGTCTGTTTTTATGCCAGTATCATGGTGTTTTGACTACTATGGCCTTATAGTATCATTTCATATTAGGTAGCATTATTCCTCCAACTTTTCCTTTCTCAGGATCACTGTTGTTATGCAGGGCCTTTTGTGGTTCTTATGGTTCTGTAACATGCAAACTGGGCTTCAGCCACTTGGTGCCCTTATATATGACTCAACAATTCATGTTGAAGGAAACAGGTTTTTATGAACAGGGTTCCAACCTTGGGGAGGCTGACAGGACTGCTGCTCTGATCCCTTCTCTCCCATGAGACCCAGAACTTCTCTTGCATGAAAATCTACAAGCCAAAACTATGCCCAGAAATCTCCCATTTTCCTATCTCTCCTTAAGTCAGTGATGCAAACATATCTCCATCCTCTCTGGTATGTGCACTTGTGGGTTTCAGTGTCACCTTCTTCTCGCAGCAGCTCTCTCCTTCAGGTTCTGGGGTGTGCTGCTCCCAGTTTCCATGTAGCCATCCAGAAACTGTGTGGCATACTACTTTGGATTATAGTGTCCCAGATGCTGGAGCCCAGGGAGGCACATGTCCCTGCGTGGGACCCTGCCTCCAGGAGTAGACTCCCATTCATCAGGATCTAAGACCCTGTGGGCCTGGCATCTGCTTGGTCCAGTGAGCACTCCTGTCCATGACGGGGGCAGGGCCAGAGGCCCAGAATGTCCAAATACCAAAAGCCCAGAGAGAGAGCTTGCTCCAAACTTGAAACCAAGAGTGACTTTGTACCAAGAGGCCATACCAAGAGTATGAGTAAGGGAGAGAGAGCTTTTCTGCCCTTTATGTTTTTAATTATATTTTATTGATAATGCTATTATAATTGTGCTGAGTTATCCCCCTTTACCCCCCTCCACCTATCACTCCCCACACACACTCCCTCAGGCTATCCCCCATCATTGTTCATGCCCATGGGTAATGCATATAAGTTCTTTGGCTACTCCATTGCCTATACCATGCTTTACAACCCCATGGCTATTCTGTAACTATCTATTTGTACTTCTTAATCCCCTCACCTCTTCACTCATTCCCCCATACCATCCTCCCATCTGGCAACAATCAAAATGATCTCTGAATCCATGATCCTCCCTTTACTTTAAAAGTTCCTCCCAATATCCCATGTGTGCAGGAAGCCAGTGGGAGTATCCAGCCTTTCCTATGATGCATCAGTGTCCACCATTTTTGTCATCTCCCCAGTGTCTTTGACCCTCTTTCAGGTGCCATCTTTAGTCAGGCAAAAGTTTGCCAGCCACACACAGGTGCACATGTGTACGTTAGTCCAGGCTGGGGCAACTCACCCCCACAACTCATGGAGGCACTGTATAAAACACCCCCTCTGCCCCTGAACTGTGTCATGAGTCACTCTGCCAATGTGTGTTCTCACAGTCACATTTACAGTTTGCCCTAGCAGCAGCCTCCTTCCACAGCCTCTCCCTTCAGGAAAGCATGGGCTGTTTTAATCTGCCTTTATTATACAATGTGCCTTAAATGCTCTGCCTTCTGCTCCATCAGTACCCTTTCCCACCCTCTGCCTTTTTGGAGGACCGGGGGTGTCCCCCTGTTTTCCAGGGACCTCTGGTCTGACCTACACCATTATAGCTCCATATAAATGTTGAAATATTTGTTCTAGTTCTGTGAAATATGTCTTTGGTATCTTGATAGGAATTGCATTGAATTTATAGATTGCTTTGGGTAGTATGGATATTTTTCTAATGTCAGTACATCCTATCCATGAACACAGTATGTGCTTCCACTTTTTTATATCTTCTTCAGTTTCTTTCTTCAGTGTCTTGTCATTTTCAGAATACAGATCTTTTACATTTTTTGGTTAGGTTTATTCCTAGGTATTTTATTCTTCTGTTTTCTTAATTTGCCTTTCTGTTAGTTCATTATTGGCATATAAAAATGCAGCTGATTTCTGGGTATTATTTTGTATCCTGCTACTTTGCTGAATTCATTTATCAGTTCTAGAAGTTTCTATGTGGAATCCTTGGGATTCTCTATGTACAGTTTTCATGTCATCTGCAGATAAAAACAGTTTTACTTCTTCCTTTCCAATTTGGATACCTTTTAGTTCTTCTTCTTGTCTGATTGCTGTGGCTAGGACTTCCAGAACTATGTTGAATAAGAGAGGTGAAAGCAGATATCCCTGTTTTATTCCCAGTCTTTAGGGAAACACTTGTAGTTTTTGCCCATTGAATATGATGCTGGCAGTGGGTTTGTCATATATGGCCTTTTTTATGTTTAGGTATGTTCCTTCTATTCCAACTTTGCTGAGAGTTTTTATTATAAATTGGTACTGGATTTTATCAAAAGCTTTTTCTGCGTCTGTTGATATGATCATGTGGTTTCTATCTTTCATTTTGTTTATGTGGTGAATCACACTTATTGATTTGGGAATGTTGTACCAAGCTTGCATTCCTGGAATAAATCCCACTGGATCATGATGTATGATCTTTTTGATTCATTGCTGTCTTCAGCTGGCTAATATTTTGTTGAGGATTTTAGTGTCTATGTTCATCACAGATATTAGCCTACAATAATCTTTCTTTGTAGTGTCTTTATCTGGTTTTGGAATTAGGATAACGTCAGCCTTGTAAAATGAGTTTGGAAGCCTTCCCTCCTCTTGAATTTTATGAAATAGTTTGAAAATGAGAGGTGCTAGTTCTCAGAATGATTGGTAAAATTCCCCTATGAAGCCATCCAGTCCAGGGTTTTTTGTTGTTGTTGTTGTTATTGTTGTTGTTGTTGTTGGGACTTTTTTTATTACTGCTTCAATTGTCACTAGGTGTAATCCATCTATGCAGATTCTCTGATTCTTCCTGATTTGGAATATTGCGTGCTTCTAGAATTTATCCATTTCATCCATGTTGCCCAGTTGTTGGCATATAGTTGTTCATAATATTTTCTTACAATGCTTTGTATTTCTTTGGTGTCAGTTATTATTTCTCCTCTTCTATTTATGATTTTATTTCCTTATTTGGGTCTTCTCTCTTTTTTTCTTGATGAGCCTCAGTGTAGGTTTGTTAATCTTGTTTATCTTTTCAAAGAACCAGCTCTTGGATTCATTGATCTTTTGTATCATTTTTTAGACTCTATTTCATTTATTTCTGCTCTGATCCTTATTATTTTCTTCTATCTACTCACTTGGGGGTTTTTTGTTTTGTTTTGTTTTTCTTTTTCAAGTTGTTTTACTTACAAAGTTAGATGTTTATTTGAGCTTTTTCTTGTTTTTGAAATAGGCCTAAGTCTATGAATTTCCGTCTTAAGATTGCTTTCCCAGTGTCCCACAGATTTTGGATTGTTGTGTTCTCTTTTTCATTTGTTTCACGGTATCTTTCGATTATTTTCTTGACCTCATTGTTGACCCATTCACTGGACCATGTAATTAATTGGGTCATGACCCATTTAATTACATGTCATTGAGCTGATAGGTCTCTGCATGTTTTTCAGCATTGTTCTTGTGATTGATGTCTAGTTTCATAGCATTGTAGTCAGAGAAGATGCTTGATGTGGTTTCAGTCTTCTGAATTTATTGAGACTTGTTTTGTGTCCTAACATGTGATCTATCCTAGAAAACATTCCATGTGCACTTGAAAGTATGTATATTCTGAAGCTTTGGAGTGAAAAGCTCTGAAGATATCAATTAAATCCCTTTGATCTAGTGTGACGTTTAAGGCTGCTGTCTCATTGTTGATTTTCTGTCTGGAAGGTGTATCCATTAAGTCACTGGGGTATTAAAATCCCTCACTACAAATGTACTTCTGTCAGTCTCTCCCTTTATGTTCATCAAGATTTGCTTTACATATTTAGGTGCTCCTATGTTGGGTGCTTAAATGTTTACTAGGGTTATATCCTCTTGTTGGATTGTCCCCTTTATCATTATGTTGTGTCCTTATTTGTTTCTTACCATAGCCTTGTTTTTCAAGTCTATTTTGTTGGATATAAGTATTGATACCCCAGCTTTTTTTCCCCTTCCATTTTCATGAAATATCAGTTTCCATCCCTTTACTTTTAGTCTATATGTGTCTTTTGATCTGAGGTGAGTCTCTTGGAGGCAGCCCATATATGGGTCTTGTTTACTTATCCATTCAGCTACCCTCCGTCTTTTGGTTGGAGAATTAAAGCCACTTATATTTAAAGTGATTATTGATAGATATGTATTTAATGCCATTTTATTGTTAGATGATTTTTACTTTTTTTTTCTTTCCTTTTTTTCTTCTTAAAGCAAGCCTTTTAACATTTGCCATAGTACTGGTTTGGTGTTAACAAACTCCTTTAGTTTTTTCTTGTCTGGGAAGCTCCTTATTCCTCCTTCAATTTTAAATGATAGCATTGCTGGGTAAAGTAACCCTGGTTGTAGGTCCTTGAATATTTCATGCCCCTCCCTTCTGGCCTGAAGTGTGTCTGTTGATAAATTAGATGACAATAGAATTGGTGCTCCCTTATAGGTAATTTACCTGCTTTTCTCTTGCAGCTTTTAGTATTCTCTCATTGTCTTAAGCCTTGCCATTTTAATTATGATATGTCTCGGTGCAGGCCTCTTTGGGTCCCACTTATTTGGGGCTTTCTAAGCTTCCTGGATTTGTGTGTGTTTTTCCTTCACCAGATTAGGGAAGTTTTCTTCAAATAGATTCTCCATCCCTTGTACACTCTCTTCTCCTTCTGGTGTTTCCATAATGCAGATGTTGCTGTGCTTCATGTTTTCCAAAATGTTTCTTAAGCTCTCCTCACTTTTTAAATTATTTTTTCTTTCTGCTGCTCTCTTGGGGGTTTTTTCCTACCTTCTCTTTCAAATTGCTGATTTGGTCCTTTGCTTCATCTAACCTACCGTTTATTCCTTCCAGAGTATTATTTATTACAAAGATTACATTATTTATTTGTGACAGGTCCTTTTTTTATGGTTCCATGTCTTTTTTCATGATGTTGAGTATGCTTATAATGATTACTCTAATCTCGTTATCTGATGAATTGTTTGCCTCTACTTCATCTAGTTCTTCTGTGGGTTAATTCTCTTGTTCTTTCACTTGGGGTCTGTTTCTCTGTTTCCCATTTTGGCTGCTTCTTTGTTTCTAGATCTTATGTAGATCTGCAAAGACTCTGGTGCAGACCTTTGTCACATGCAGCTTGTGGATGGACCTGGGCCACCTGTTTGGAGCTATTAGTGATCCACAGCATATGGCTCCCTCTGCTGGGCCTTTTTGTGTGCAGAAACAACCAGACTGCACACTAAGGCCAGTTTTTACCACCAGTGGACCAGTGGAGGGTCAGCTAAAGTCTCAGACCTCCTAGTAATCCACCTTAGTTGTTAAACTTAATCAATGGCATAGCTTAAAGCTATATCAGCAGCCTGGCTTAACCTACACAGGATGGGGCAGTGTAATTCCTGTGGGCAGCACTATTACTTCCCCTCAGGCTGATGCCACTCACCTGTCTAAGAAAGACAGCCTCTGTAGTGTGGGAAATGGCAAGACACCCTCTGCAGTATGAAGGAATCCTGGAGGCTGTTCCTTCAGTTCTCTCCCCAGAGCCATCAGTCCCAGTCTCTCTCATATGTATCTAGTCCACACAGCCCTGCCTCTGCTGGAGCCCATAGTAAGTGGCTACAAACAAAATTTTGCGCATCGGCCCTTTGAGAGGCTCTCTGCATCTCCACCCATCTTGCCCTGGCAAACAGAAAGCCTGCTGCTTTTCACAGCTGGATGTTATCTGGGTTCCTTCGTGGCTTGGTGCTATAGGCTGGGAGGCCAGCTTGGTGTTTTGACCCCATACTTCTCACGGAGAACCCTCTGGCCACTGAAATATCCCTCTGAAACTTCAGCTCCCACCCATGGGAACCCAGCTAGCCATCTCTTGCCTCCGGACTCCCTACCAGTCACATAGTGGTAAAGTGGTTTTTTCCTGTCTGTCCATGGTTATGAGGCTTCTCTCCAGCTAGTGGTCATTTGGATATTCAGGATGATTTCTCCACAATTTAGTTGTAATTCCAGATTGGTCCTGGGAGGAGGTTAGTGTAGCTCCCACTTACTCCCCCACCATCCGAGGTCTCTCCCTGGAATTTAATTTAGTATATCACATGAGGTAAACTTTACTTTTCCCCAAAATGATGAGCCAGTTCTACCAGCCCCATGAATCAAATAATAGATTTTCCCTATTAATCTGAGAAGCCACCTTTCTATTGATTATATACTTAGATATGTCTCTGAACTTTCCATTCTGTTCCACAAATTTTCTTATCTTTTTTGTGGAAAGAATAGGTATTACTTCATAAATTTAAAATATTACAGTTTTAAAATGTTTATTATCTAGTATCAAAAGTACTGTTTTTTCATTACTCTACTTCTTCAAAATGTTCTCTAGGGCCCTAATTATTCCAGATGAAATTAAAACCCAATCTTTTATTGAAATATTATTGTATTTATACATTAACCTGAGAAGAGTTTGCATCTTTCTAATAAGCATCCAGTCATCCCTGAGAAACAGGCTGTGCTGCTCCACATGTTCAGGTTTTCTTTTTCGTGCCTCGGTAAATTTTTAGTTTCTAAATATGGGTTCTGCATGTTTTGTATGTGTGTTTATCCAGGAATCATAACTTTTTGCTGCCATTATTCATAGCATCTGTCTTTTCACTATACTTTCTAACTGGCAACTCCTATTCATAACATTATATTTATTAATATCATAAAAAGCTAGTTTAATAAAAATGAGTTAAAATAGTATTTTAGTTTTTCTCCTCCTTTGGTGTTCCAAGAAGACAGTTAAGTTATTTGTAAATACTAACAATTTTACCTTCACTTTTCTGATTTTATATTTCATTTCTTTTTCCTGTACTCCTTATTCAAAATTATTGTAACAACTGTTAATTTCAGGTAATTCTTCACATCATTACATTTTAGTTACATATTGTTACATGTTACTTTCATAAAATTAATAGTGGATTTTAAGAGTAATTTCTGATGAAGTACTCTTGCAATTTTGGAATAAACCTTACTTAGCTATGGTGTGTTATTCTTTTAACATTTTATTCAGTGTTTTATTTGAAATATTTATGTTTATTATTGCTAAATTCAGTTTTCTTTAACATTCTATCTTTGTCAAGTTATGATATTACTGTTTGGTTATTCTA
Organism: Phyllostomus hastatus; assembly: GCF_019186645.2. Classification (NCBI taxonomy): domain Eukaryota; kingdom Metazoa; phylum Chordata; class Mammalia; order Chiroptera; family Phyllostomidae; genus Phyllostomus; species Phyllostomus hastatus. The sequence continues at coordinate 48,945,172 of NW_025334041.1, forward strand.
ATGCTATCAAGTTGGAAATCCTGCATCTTTTTCTATGCTTTGGAACAACTTAATTGGCATAATCATTCCTGTTGTTTCATAAGTGGATTTAGCTCACCTGTGTCATCTAACTCACCTGTATCACCTGTATCATCACCAGCCATAGCATTTTTTAAAGCCCCCTTTCACTTATTCAGAATTCGTATTAAAATTCCAAAGTTCAGTCAAAAATTTTGAGAGTAAAACAGTAAAAAGCCAATTCATGCCCTGGCTGGTGTGGCTCAGTGGGTTGAGTGCTGGCCTGTGAACCAAAAGATCTCTAGTTCAATTCCTGGTCAGAGCACATGCCTGGGTTATGGGCCAGGTCCCCAGCTGGGTGCATGGGAGAGGCAACTACGTATCTCTCACACACTTCTGTTTCCCTCTCTTTCTCCCTCCCTCCCCCTCTCTCTAAAAAAGCAGATAAAATCTTTTTTAAAAGGCTATTCTTTTTTTTAAAAAAGCACTAATTCATATGTTTTCTTAGAATAAAACAACTAAATAAAGATGAACACTAAATCTCAAAACTATGTTTTCATCATTTCTGTGGATTCCATTAATTCTTGGTGAAGATTGTTTATGTTTATATACAGTTTATTGATTACAGTATTGTGTTCAAAAACTGACTCATTACTCTTCAGAGACTACAGAAATTTCCATCCTCAATTTCTAGGGAAGAATTGAAGTAAACATATAGACTCAGAAATAAGATGAACCATAACAATATCATTAGTTTTCCTTGAGCACATCTGGATATATGTAACTACACTCAAGTGCTTAAGAAATGACAAAAACATCTCATCAAGCTTTTCATCTGAGGCCAGGGACCTACCTTGTTTGTGATGGTTTCTTCTCACAGACAGAGTAATGCTGTGCAAATTCCAGTATTGCCCAGTAGTCTCTAGCCTACTTAGTTACTATAACAACAGTAACAGCATTTTTTTTTCTTTCTTATCCAGGACGTGTGTGCTAAGGCTTATCTAGCCCTTCGTCATCACACAAACCTACTGATCATCCTGTTCTCCATGATGCTGATGACGGGAATGCCCCAGTTAACAAGCAAAGAAGATATTGAATATATTCGAGATGCTCTAACAGTGGGGAAAAATGAGGAGGATGCTAAAAAGTATTTCCTTGATCAGATTGAAGTTTGCAGAGACAAAGGATGGACTGTGCAATTTAACTGGTTCCTACATCTTGTTCTTGGCATCAAGCAAGGAGAGAAACATTCAGCCTAATACTTTGGGCTACAATTAAAAACAAGTTATTGTTCCAAAGCTTTAAATCAGCATGTCGATCATTGATCTTGGATTTAAATTATAACAGGACATTATGAAAGCTGGCACCTCAGAAATATAGCTCTTTCCCTAGTCGGACTCTTTACTGGAGAAAAATATTGGCACATCTGATTGTTTAAGTAACATTCAGTTCTAGGTCTATGTGCAGGTTTGGTTCTTTCTCATTTGTCTCAGCACCTTTGGAGAATATTCTAAGTTTAAAAAGACTAATCCCTTCCTCGTTGTACCTGACGTTTTGACTATCTTATTATTGAGTGCTTCTGGAAATTCTTTAGAATAATTGGTGACGTCTGTTTTCATCTGGGTTTACTCTCAATTTTGGTTATCCTTGTGTTCCTCAAGCTCTTTACAGAAAAAGGTGTAACCATTGTAATCTTTGTCTCATAGCTTAAACAATATTTTCAAACATCCTCTCCATGTCTGCAGATGTCAGTGATGTGCTGAAAGCAAGGAAAGTGAGTTAGTCTTTTCAGTGCCTTTTGCAATTATGTTCTTTTACAGTGTACAACTGAGATAAACAAACACAAAATGGAAAATCTGAACCTTTGTGCCTCAGCCCTTCTCTACTGGTCTGGTTCCAAGATTATGAGTAGGAAAAATAGAGATGAGACTATTTATCCCACTCTGTCCACAGGGTGAATTATTAGGCACAACTATTACAGCTTTTTCCAGCACAGAAACAGGAATTAACTAAAGGGACTCATTGTTTTTGCCTTTATATTTTTTCCCTCCCTTTCCTCCTGCCTCCCTTCTTCCTCTTGCCATAGCTCTTTACTCAGAGTTGTGAAATCTTCAAGAACCCATTTACCTTAGATTCAAAAATTAGTTGAAAAAAATTACAGATTAGTTTCCACATGTATTAATTTGAAATTTTTGTCTAAGAAGCTTTTTCTTTCTGTTTTAATGGAAGAAGATATTTGCCAGCTAGAAAGTACTCAAGTTAGGAAGGACACTACTTGCCCTAACTATCTCTCAGTTTAAAGAACTTTCAAACTTTGACACATTCTTCAGATTTCCTAAAAATAATTGAAATGTGTTTTTAAAAAACTATTTTCATCTATTATATATTTTGATATTTATTGGAAGTGTTTAACCTTTGAGAAAGATCACTAAGTTATTTATAAAATATTTTTAAATTACCTATAGTTAATACTTTACAAAAGAATAATTCTGTTAGCAGTATCTAACTTTATTAATATGAATACATGTTAAATCTGAAATTTTGCTAAGTAGATAGATACCTGGTTTGGTGTAGCCCAAACCTTACTTTTGTGTATGCAGAAGTTCAGTGGTTCTTAACCCTGGCTGCAAATAAGGATCACCAGGATACTTTTAAAAATACCCCACCTGAGCACCAACGTCAGGTTATAATTTCTTTGGGATGAGGCCCACACATCAGTGTTTTTCTAAGTACTTAGGGTGATTGTAATACACAGCGTTCGAAAGCCCTGCGTGGCCTTTGAGGGTATAGGTGGCACTGCTTCCTCACCCACAGAGCCTTTCCCCGGCTCATAAGGGGGCTAGAAAGAACTCTTTCTTACCAACTTGTCTTTTAAAATCATGTTCTGTCCCCCTGTACAGAGGACCATGACCTGAAATGAAATGTGTATTCCTCTGTGGTAATGAAGGATAGATATTTTATGACATTTTTAGAGCAACAATTTCCATACCATTCTTTTGAAGAAGAGTAGGAATTATGCTTTCCAATTCAGAAGAGGGTGCTTCTATTGTTTTTATAAAAAATAGCCAAGCTTGCAGAGATTCTACTTTTTATTTCAATTGCTGAACTAATCACCTTAATGATAGAAGAATTACAGAACAATGTATTTATATTTAGCTTATTGGTGCATGTGCATACATAGTTGTTCCTCAAATGAACTTGATTCTTCCATATTCCAGAGAAGGCATAATTTTAACTCTATAGACTTGCAAGTAAACAAAAATCACCTTTGTGTGCTTCCTTCATTGTTGCCAGTGAATCAATGACCCACACCTTTTACATTTTTTAAAATAATCTAGAACTAGGGTCATCTTGCTATTAAATGGAGATGCTGGGGAATTACCCACAACTCTATCTTCAATGCCAAAAAAAAACAGAAACCACAAGTCAGATGACTGAGGTCAAAGCAGCTTTTATGTATGCCTAGAACTGGCTACATAATTTTCAGAGCCCAGTGAAAAATGTAAATGCCAGGCCTGTCATTCAGAAATTATTAAGAAATTCAAGCTGGCAAAGAAGAACTTTAGCCAAGCACAGAGCCCTTCTGAGCATGGGTCACTGCACAGGTCACAAGCCCATGAAGCCGGCTGTGTGTGTGTATGTAGATAATGGTTGTGGTGCTCAGTTTTACATTTAAACCAGGCCTGTATGAGTGCAGATAACGTTCCCAGATCAAAATGTGCTTCTGTTCAAACTGAAATACCTCATGTCTGTGGCTGTGCATCAAGACCTAAAAGTAATTTAAACACCAGCCAGGAAAAGTGAAGCCAAGCAGATATCTGAGAACTCGCCCCATATGACTGCACTGGTCTGGCTCTGGTGATACTCTTGTGAAAGCAGAGCAAATGGAAACATTTAGAAAGGAAATATATCAGCTCCTAAAGAAAACTTTTTAATTTAAAACATTAACCTTATGAAATATATCTTTTACAGAAGATGAATTATTTTTTGAAAAGGTTAAATATAGGAATTCTGCAGCATAATTGGGAGGCTGTTAGTCCTATATAATTGTAAATTGTTTTTTGAAATAAGTAAAAAAATAATTTAGAAAGTAAGTTTCTGGAGCAAATTCTGACCTTTATCTGGTAAACTAGGTTCTATTTGACTATGAAATAAAATGTCAATTGTACTCTACAACATGAATAAGAAATAAAATAAATGTGGATTGTTAAAGTTTCTACTGTCTTATTTTCTACTTAATCCAACCTAACAACTCTAGCCAATAAATGTGGTTCTAGGCTGGGAGGAGACTTACACGTTTTTATGCAGGTGCTGGGGAACTGAAAGCACACACCCTGGCTACAGCACCCACGCAGAAGGCCAAGACATTTCCTCTTCTGGAAAGCCCAGTTCTCCCCACTTGCATTTGTATATTAATTAGAAATTGGTAAATGTAAATAAAAGAAAGAATCTGATATTTCATATTCTCTAGTATATACCTTTTAATGTCTAAAAAGCCATATACTCCTGAAACTCAAATCCTTTAAGAAAACTTGATTGAGGGTCCACTACCTATCAGACGCTGACCAAAGTACTGTACTCCGGGTCATGGAACAAGACCGGCCTAGACCCAGTCATTAAAAAGTATAGTTTGCTGGTGATAACAGACACTTTATAATGGGGGCTACTGTGTGTTGAATTGTATTCCCCAAAAGATACATTGAAATTCTAACCCATGGTATCTGTGAATGTAATTTTATTTGGAAATAGGTTCTAGGAATGTACAGATATGCCTCATTTTATTGCACTTCACAGATGTGGCATTTTTTTACAAATTGAAGGCAAGACCCTCCACCAGCAAAAATATTAGACTTGCTTTATTGAGATACTCGATGTATAGCAGTGGTCTGGAAAGGACCCGCCATATCTCTGAGGTCTGCCTGTAATTAAGATGAAGTCCTAAACCGATGCAACTGGTATACTTAACAGAAGATGAGGGAGAAGGCCATGTGATGGAGGCAGAAATATAATGATGTGTCTACAAGTCGAGGAACACTTGGGGCTACTAGAGGCTGGAAAAGGAAAGGAAGGATCTTCACCAGAAGCTTCCAAGGGAACAAAGCCCAGCCAACCCTTGTTTTCAGACTTCCAACTTGAAGAACTATGAGACGACAAGTTCCTAGTGTTGTAAGCCACCTAGTTTATGACACTTTGCTATGCCATCCCCAGGAAGCTAATACAGTGTCAATAACCAAAGTTTTGTGGGGGGGGGGGGGTTGGGGGGTGGATGTTGAGAGAATCACACAGTTCTTTTTTTTTAAGTAAACCTATTTGATATTTTCTGCTGTTACCAAAAGGATTTAATTGCATATGTGACAAAGTGCTAATATTCCTACTACATTTAAAAAAAAACCCTAATAATTCAATAAGAAAAAGGTAAATACTTCATTAGAAAATACTAAATTCCCCCCAAAAAATACATGTGGCCAACATGACAGCAGACCCCAAATCACTTTAGATTTAAGAAATGAGAATTAAAATAACTTACTTTTTTCACCATCAGATTAGCAAAAATTGGTAATACCAGCAGTTGGTGATAATTTGGGAGAAAGAACACTTTATTATACCATTGAAAGCAAAGCAAGTTGGTAAATTAATGCATGGCATTTTGTCAATTTTATCAAATTAAGAATTCTCTAATTCAGCAAGTCCACATCCAAGAATTTATTCTTCATAGATTATTGGATTTATGGGCAAGACTTATGGGCAAAAAGTTACCAGCATTCTTTGTAATAACCAAACCTTGGAAACAGCCTAAAAGTCCTTCAATAGGGCACTGGTGAGTTAAGTAACATCTATACAATAAACACAACGAAGCCCTTGATGAGGTAAGGCATGTCAGAACATACAGTGTGCTGACAACCACGTAGATCCCTGACCTACAAAGGAGTGAAACAGAAGTGGTTGCAGGACAGTGTCATATTACAGCTGCACTCAGGTTAAAACCTAGGTTTGTGTATGCATTAAAAAACTGGGAGGATATACTTCACATTTATTTTTTCTCTTGCATTTTGGGGAACTTGACTTTCTATCATTTGAACTTCTTAACAAGGGAAAAAAGTACCTTTTCATTTTGGTGAAAAATGCAATCTGCATAATAATTGTATGCTTTAGCTTCTACCAGTCCTCATTAATAGCTCATACAATTTCGTTTCTCAAAGAAAAATTAACCATGTGAAGTCAATAGTTATCAAGTACTCACATCAAAGCCATTGATGGAACTTTACAGCATAAAAATGACTATGTCAAAGCCTCCTGCTTTTGCTGATTCTACTGGACTGTGATCTGTTATACGCTAAGGCTGGCCTGCTCTACCCTCTAAGATGGCCATGCTTCTGTAAAAGGAGGGCCTCCAGGGGTGCTGTCTGTTCAGTCAGTGAGCAGAGCCTTGCCTGGCCCAGTTCTTCTCAGCTCTGCAAACCTCCTCTAGCCCCTGTGGCCATACTGAGCTCTGTCACAGTTAAGATCCCCTTTGGAGGTGCAAACTGACTCATTTTCACTTCTACTGAATGTTAGATTTCTTTTTTCTAATCATGCACTCATTCGTATGTATTAAATCTCACTGCCTACTGCTTTAGTAAGAATTTCCCCTTCTGGGAGCTGGGCTCTGAGTCTGGTCCATAATCCACTTGTTGATCTGACTTGGAGAAAATAACAGGGACAGGGACATACCAAGGAATAGGGAATCCATTTGCAGCATTTCAGCAGCACTTCTCTTCTCTCACAGCAGATGTACAGCCATCTGAGAAGTTTTATACTCAGATAATCAAACTCAGAATTCTTTTGATTATGCTCCAGAGTTCAAATGGGTCCCTACTCTGCAGAGATGCACCCACCATTATTCCCACTATTTCCAGCCACATTCAAAGTTTGTGGCTGAACAGCAGCTTTGATCAGCAGATGTGTTTGGTGGCCAAAGCCATACTGGTACCAGCCACCTCCCACCTGGCACCTTTCCCTTCCATCGTAACCAGGCACCTGTGTTACAAAACAAACAACCCTGTAACTACTGAGAGTTTTCCCTGGGGAAATTCCCTGGCCACAAACCACTGCCAGATCCCTGACCTTCTCCAGGCTCTGCTCCCTCCAATCCATGGCTCTGGAAACCAGAGAAGACAATTGCTCGTTTTGGGAGCAACTAGCATTCTCTAGCTCTTTCTTTCTCACCTGCTCAGCTGGATAAAGCACATGGTATGTCATGAGCTGCTCTTTGGGGAGGTCTACAGGGCAAGGAACCTGGGGAAGTATCTGACCAACAGCGTGTAAGGAATTGAATTCTGCCAGTAACCACATAAGTCAGTTGGAAAATGTATGTTTTGAAGATGAGGCTTCTGAGAGACCCAGAGCCAGACAAGCCAGATAAGTCATGCCCAGATTCCTGACCCATGGATGCCATGAGGTAGTCAGTGTTATGGTTCTAAACCACACAGTTTTGTAGTAATAAATAAGTAATACACTTTAGAGTTGTTTGGAAGATTTAAAAAGACAAAGAAATTAATTGACATGAAAGAACTTACTATAGAGTCTGACACAGAGTAGCTGGTTAGCAATGTTCATTGACTCTAAAAACAGCAGAGTTGCAACTATCACCAGGACTTGTAAACAGCAGCTGCAGCCATCAACCTGAGAATAACCCATGTGTATAAAGTCTTCTGGTTTCAGCCTCATCAGAGAAACTCAGACCAAAATGTTTGGCGTGTATATACAAACACAAAGACATAATTAATGCCTGTGTGTGTTATACATACTAATGCAGAAAATCTCACTTTTAAATATAAGCTTGTTTTTCCATGAATCATACAGCAGTGCCAGGTACCCCAGCAGGCATTGAGGCGATGATGATGATGGTGATGCTGATGATGATAACAATGATGACAATGGAAAAGACAACAAAAAAAGAAAGGGAGCTCCCACTAAACCATGTTTCATAAAGTAGCAATCCCACTGTTTCTTGTAATTTTCTCTCTCCTACCTTATACTTTATTCAAATATGCAAATTCAAAAAGCAATCATCAACTGAATGGAAACTACAAGAAACATTTAAGCGAATCCAATCCCAGGTCCAGAGATGCCACTCTATTGTAACAGTTATCACAGCCCTGCACGAAAACTGGTAGTTGAAAGTGGTTCAGTACCACCAAAACCTACATGAAAATCACTGTAAATAGTGTGAAAGCATTTCAAAATGAGAGCAGGTCCACTCTATTCCACAGAACCTTCCTCTGTGTCTGCTGTGTGCCTCTGCCCTGCTCGGTGATACTGGAGAACCAAAATAAGCTCCATCTAGTGGACAGAATGAGCACATTTACACTTGACTCAGACAAACCCTGATGGAGCATGATCTGATGTCTGTTATAGGCTTGGGAGTAGGGCCAGGGATATAAAGATGACCTCTTGACTAGAGAGAGAAGACAGATTGTGATACACTATAACAAGTGTAAATAATGAAGAACATACAAAGGTGGCAAAAGTTAATTCTGACTAAGCCTAGGAACGACTCCTAATGAAGGTAACATTTGAGTGTGGTCTTAAGGAATAAATAGGATCTCAACACACAAGGTCATCTCAGATGGCGTGAGTGCAGGGGTGGCATAGACAATGGCACAAAGGCAATGAGGTGTAAAGCCACAAAGTGAGGCAAGACATTCCAAGCAGAGCAAAACACAAGGGTCAGCTGTATGGCAAAAAAGTGGAAGCAAAGGCTAAAATGGTCAAGATCATAAAAGGTCTTGAAGCTGAGCAGAAGAGGCTGGATTTATTGTGCATGTAACAGAAAGGCATACATACCTTTTAAGAACAATGCCAGTATGACCATGCATTAGTCAATATGCCTTATGTTGCTAGTGACTGAAATCCAGTTCAAACTAACTTAAGCATAAAAAGAATGGATTGGTTCATTTAACCACAAAGTAAAGAGGTATATGTGGCTTCAGGCTCAGCTGGTGCCAAGGAATAAATGTGTCATCTCAGCTCCACATTCCTTTCTTGTCTTCTTTCTCAAAGAGGTTCTGTCCACACTGTGGCAAAGATGATTGTCAACAGCTGGAAACTTACATCCTACTGGCTTAAGCTCCTCTGTGAGAAGAGAGGGCTTTTTCCCCAGTAGTTCCATCAAGAGTGTGGTGGCTCAATCTTACTGGATTTGGTTCACCCATTACAGATGTAAATACTATGGCCAGCGTAATGTAGTGTCCATCCTTGGAGGGTGGAGTCAGCCCTACCCCAACTCCATTCACTGAAGTGGTAAGTTCCTTCAAGGAAAATTCAAGTGCTGTTTTTAAAAGAGAGAGAAATAGGAATAATGGTGGCAAAAAAAAATAGATACATACATTCATAATATTTTTAAAACAGCCCATTACAAAACAGAAAAGAAGTTCTAGAGACAGAAAATAAGATGAAGAGAGTTTTCCCAGAGGAAAAAAAAACCCTCTACAGCAGACTTGGCAAGAGGAGATATCATACGCCATGAGCACGACCCGAACAAAGCAGTTGTTTGCAGCTTCACACAAAGTGTCTAGGAGTCAGGAGAGAAGAGCATTTTAAAAAGTAAGTTTGGGAATCATCTGTGTAATGAATATAATTTAGGGTGTCATGCAGTGCAAGGTCAAAACTTAGATTTATCATTTTTTTAAGATTTCATTTATTTATTTTTAGAGAGAGGAGAAGGGAGGGAGAAAGAGAAGGAGAGGCACAACAATGTGTGACAGAAACATAGATTGGTTACTTCTCGCACACCCCCAACCGGGGACTTGGCCCGTAACCCAGGCATGTGCCCTGACCAGTAACTGAACCAGTGGCCTTTCACTTTGCAGTATGACACCCAACCAACTGAGCCAAACCGACCAGGGCTTAGATTTATCTTTTATATCATGTTTGTACCCATATTAAATAAGTTCAGGTGACCTTGGTATGTTATCATAGTTAAATTGGTATCAGAACAAACACAGCCTAAGATAACTTAGCTTAAACTTAGAGGAATGCCATATATAGGAGTCTACTGGGGAAAAACAATTACTCATTCACATTACTTGTGGACTCATATTTTTCTTCAATTTGTAAAAATAAAATAAATGTCCATAAATTTGTAGTCATGTATGTGGTATCCGTTTTATATTATGAATATTCTAAATATAGTATAGAAGGGAGAACCCAAGTGATGGAGTTTATTTAGGACACCCCACTCCAAAATATGCCACTTTGGCATTCTTATTTTGAGCTTAAAGCACTTGAGGAAAAGCAGATGCAAGAAGAGTTCTCTGACCTCCTATCTTCTTCCTAAAAACAGGCCATAAAATCTCCCAAGATAGAGATGCCCTCCCTGTACAAGGGAAAGAACATCATTATCACCAGAGGCTGGGAATCGCCACGAAATGCGTCTGTACAGCTATACTAAAATACCCCTTATCTTCCACTAACTTCTCTCTCCCACAAATCTCCTAGTCACTTCCCTACAATTACTGCCCCTAGCTCTAACCCAGACCTCTTTGTTTTGTCATTTCTGCACAAATTTATTGTTTCTTGGTCTAAAAGGTATGAAAGATTTCTGTTCTGGTCACTTTTGGGGGGTCTTCATTATTTTTCAAAGGCCCCCCATGGACATGTAAAAATTAAATAAAATGTGTATGCTCTTCTGTTAATCTGTCCTATGGCAGTTTAATTCCTAGGTCCGGCCAGAGACCTTAAAAGGGTAGAGAATTTTTTCCTCCCCTGCATAGAAATCTAAACCCTCCTTTCATTTGGAAAGTGCTAGAGGCAAAAGAAGTTTGGGGAAAGAACACTGTTTTCTGGAGGTGGGTGTCCTGGCTGCACCCCAAGGCAAATCAGTCAGCCTGCCTGGCTTCACGATCCTCATCTGGACAAAGGAGGTTGTGCTGGACTCTGCATTAGGGTCCTTTCCATTCTATGATTCTGAACCCACAAGTCCCCCAAGCCTGGAGTCCCCTTGGGACTTGGTCTGCAACCCCAGCCTTTCTGAGTCCCAGAAAGGACCCAGAGAAAATTCTGAGTCTTCTTCAGTCAGCCTGCTCAGTGTCAGTTCTGTAGACAGCCTAACAATTCCACCTGAATCCCCACAGGATTATGGAGCAGCGTTTCTGTGCAGATCAACCAGCCACACCCAGTGTGAAGCATGTGACTAAAGTCACACACTGACCCCTCAAATGGCCAGTGTGGGAGGTCAGCATCCTTGTGGTACCACAAGACAGACAGCTACTACAGCACCCACAGAGGTCAGATATGAGAAGGCCCACAGCCCCAAATCTGGACCATTTGGAAAGAAATCTGGTAAAAGCTGATTCTAGCAAATCTGGGTGCTTTATGAGAGGCCTTTCAGTTGGAAGGAAGAGAGAACCACTATAACTTAAACTATAGGATTTACTTGGAGGATATAAATCTGTCTCATAAAATCTTGGATCCAGAACTACAGCCAAGCCTCCCAAAGAACCAGAAACTAAAAAAAAAAAAAAAAAAGAAAAGAAAAACTTCAAAATCCCTTGCAACTCTCTTTCCTCTCTCTTACCTTTCTCTCATGTGTGCTTAAACCCCCTCCCTGCAGACCAGCCTTCCTCCTGTTGGTTGAGCAGAAACTAAGCAGGACTGCCTCTTAGCTCTCCTTTGGGTTGATAGTCTAGTTTAAACCTTCAGCACTTTTGCAGTCCAATTAACCTGAACTGAAGGTTATGATTGGCTCAGGTCTGGTCCAGTGTCCACCTCAAGGCTAATCAGTTATGACCAGAGAAGCAGAATCATGATGAAAACATGAATGCCAAGACTTACCCCCACTACACTGGAAAACACAGGCAGAATAACAGGCCATGTTTCTGAGCCTTTTGCCATGAATGAAAATATATAAGTATAAAAATATTTTGGCCAAGTTTTCTGTGATTTTCTTGCTCAAATATTTCACAGTATATTTAAAAATATACATAAAGACATTCCATGGTATTCACATTTTCTACATAGTCTAGTGTATATAGGATCTAAGTGGTAAGACACGATTCCTCGATCTGAACATCACTATCATTCATAAGTGACTATTACAATAATATGGAAGAAAAGCAATTCAATTGAGTGAAGCTAATCATCCCTATCTTTCACTCTACAAGTGAACCCAGGTCATTTAGTTCTCCCCAGCTGAGCATGCAGCTGACATTCAGTGAAGGAATGATAAAAGTGATTTCTGGTTATGTGGGTGTGTTTCATGCAAACACTCTTCTTCAGCAGTTCTTGACTTCAAATAAGAACTTCAAGCAATAACAGGCATGTTTAGTGCTTAACCCATCTAAGAATAAAGAATTAAAGTTATATGGTTTCCATGGAAACCTTTTCTAAAGAAGCTTGCACATGCACCTTCTCAAAAAACAGGTGCCGCAGCCAGGGAATTTTTTTCCCACCCCAGGCCATCCATTTAAGGGTCAAGGCCAGGCCTTCTCAGCTGAAGCTCTGGGAGCAGTGACTGGGCTTACTTTACTGAAGGTTAATTTAGTATCAGTTCTCTCTTCACTGGCTGGTTCTATGAGAAAGACATGCCCTGGTAGCTCTCGCCATCTTTTGAAGCATTTGCAAGTTCTGACTATCAGAGAAAGTGCAGGAAGTCCTATACTGTGTATTCAAAATGAGTGACAGGGATTCCCCAGGGAACAAGAGGAGAGAGCTTACTAATTATTATTTATTTGTGTCTGAATTTTCAATGTACTAGTGTTCAGATTAGAACAAAAATGAGTAGGAAAGGGGCCATACATATTGGTGTCAGTTCCGTGATCTTTTTCAATAGCCAGGATCTTATAGTTGTGGGGTAAGATTACCAAACAAAACAAAACTATCAGGTTTGCAGAATTTTAGGAAATTATCAATACTTTGATTTCTAAAATGCCATGGAAGCTACATTGAAAGTGAATCCTGCCTGGCTGAAAGGGATATATTGTGAACCACTAAGCTTACCTAAATATGAACAGCTAGGCTTACCTGAGTAACCACTTCTTCCACTGCAACATTTCACAATCCCCTTTCTGTTTCCCTCCCTTCCCATCTCCATAACAACCAAGGTTGTTATCAAGAAGAAATCAGCCTGCCTCTTCAATATTTGCCTCTAATTTAGTGATGCTTATCTTGGAATGTCCATGTTATTTCTTTGTTGGAAACTCTTGACATTTAGCAATATCAGGTCAATATCTTGGTTTCAAAGTCTTCCTTCATGTCCAACATCAACAGAGCAGATGAAACTCAAGGAAATCACAATGGAAGAGAGGTTATCATTGTAAGATATGGAAGAAACTTCATGACTCTATTTAATAGGTCAGGACAGACAGTATAGCTATAACACTGACTAGTCTTAGATGGACAAGAAGGAAAAATATTGGCCAGAACAGCACTTACTTAAAATTCCCTCACTAAGCAAGGCCTCTCAAACAGTGTGCATTTCCACTGGAAGTCATCCTCAACACATAGGATGCCATGAGCTCAAAGCTTAAAGTACCCAATTTACTTTCAAGATAATGTACTTTCTCTTCGATCAGCAAACATTCACATGCCAGGAACTATGTGAAATATTTAGAATTGAGAATTCCTTCAGAGACAAAGTAATTAAGCTCCTGAGTGTATCTTGTCCTTGCTCACTTTTAGAGAAAAATCATGTTCCCTAATCAATCCAGATAAAATAGTATTAGGAAAAACTTGCTTTTAAAAAATATTTTTTAAAAAATATTTCATTTACTTATTTTTAGAGAGAGGGGAGGGGGGGTGGGGAGAAAGAGAGGGAGAGAAACATCAATGTGTGGTTGCCTCTCACACGCCCCCTACTGGGCACCTGACCCACAACCCAGTCTTGTGCCCTGACTGGGAATCAAACCAGAGACCCCTTGGTTCTCAGGCCTGTGCTCAATCCACTGAATTATACTAGCAAAGGCAGGAAAAACTTTATTGATTCCACTTGCCTTCTAAATTTTCTAAAACACAATTTTCAAATATTTATCACTGATGAGTGGTTTTCATCCTTCTGGGGCTCTGCTCCTCTTGTACAGAAAATGAAGCCAGCAATCCAAATTGACATAGGATGTGTGTGAGCAAGAACTACAATCAGCTTTCCTTCAAAGTTCAATAAAGGTCCATCATTTTGTTAGTGGTCCTGCCCTCTAAAATCAGTCCTCTGTTTCTGCCAATCAACAGTGAAGTGTGCTGATGATTCATAACTAAAACTCTATTCTCTTTTCTTCAAATTTCCTGGAACTTCCTAAAATTTTTATAATTATCTTAGTGAAACATATAGGGCATATTTTGAATTCTTAGAATAGTCTATCTTTACCAAGTATGTTAATTGACTTATGAGTATTCTGAAGTTACACAAACCTGGATATAGAAACTGCAAATAGAATGAAAGATTTCAAAATGTCTAATTAATTGGACTAAATAATCAAAATGGCACAGCTGCCTTGGAAAAGTCTGGCAGTTGCTTGAAAGATTAAAAATGGTGTTACCATATGACCCAGTAATTCCACTCTTAGCATATGAGAAATGAAAACCTATATCCACATAGAAACTAGTACAAAAATGTTTATAGCAGCATTATTGATAATAAACAAAAAATTAGATACAACACAATGAGACAGTAGAAGAATACTGGGTGGCCAAGAAGCCAAATTAAGACCAGGTGGCCAGAAGGGTAAGTTGATTGCAAGAATGCCATCACCCATGCACACTTTGCTTTAAAAACAAAAAATGCAGAATTTTATCTCCCTTCTAACCACTTCATTTTCTTATCCTGACATGAAAAATTCCAAAGGCTTGCCATTTTCAAAGAGCCTGTCTTTTCATGCAAGCCTTCTTTGTTCTTAGCTTATAAAACAGCCGAACAGAGCCAGCCCCTGAATCAGTTTGGAGGAACTTCCTTTCCTCTGGGCCGCCTCCCTTGTGCTCAAACCTAAATTTAATAAAATCTGTCTGTAAATTTCTCTGGGTTTCCTCTCAGTTTCTATCTTGGAAAACCTAAGACCCGGATGCTGGTAACAAGATCCAACAATTGAAGAATAGATTCAAATGTGGTATAAAATGAAATATTATTCATTAATAAAAAGAATGAAGTACTAGCCCTGGCTGGCATAGCTCAGTGGATTGAGCACGGGCTGCGAACCAAAGTGTCGCAGGTTCGATTCCCAGTCAGGGTACATGCCTGGGTTACAGGCCATGACCCCCAGCAACCGCACACTGATGTTTCTCTCTCTCTCTATCTCCCTCCCTTCCCTCTCTAAAAATAAATAAACAAAATATTTAAAAAAAAAGAATGAAGTACTAATATATGGCACAACATGAATGAAACTTGAAACATTACGTGAGAGGCCAGATCTCATTTATATTGCATGATCTCATCTATATTAAATGTCCAGATTTGACAAATCTATAGAGACAGAAAATAGATTGGTGGTTACCTAGGTCAGGGGTGGGGAATGGTGGGAAGGAAATAGTGAGTGACCATTAGTGGCTGTGGTGCTCCTTTTTGAGGTGACTAAATTGTACAAAAATTGATTGTAATAATGGTTACACAACTCTGTGAATATACTAGCACTGTATACTTTCAGAGGGTGGGCTGCATATCTCAATCAGACTTTCATGTGAAAAGGAAGTCAGAGACAATACCAGGAAGCATTAATGCTTCTATCATTGAACCTTGATATAAAAAGAGTCAACAACAATTTATTGTCAACTTTTCTATCTTGCTTCTAGTTACAACCTCTGTGTAATAACACCAGGAGAAAATCTGTTCTGTTTTTTGGCCCTTAAAAAAGAAAAAGGGAATATCCATCAGGTACTTCAATAAACTGTGTCAGTTCTGAAAAGAACTCCGTAAGTCAACAGAGTCTGCCCTAAGACTGACTTCGTGTTAGTTTTAGGCTAAGATTAATCTCCCTTGAGGGGGAAAAAATAATATAGTAATTACTGTGTTTCCTGTTTTTCTGAGTTTCTTTTCCTATTCTTGAACTAAGTCCCTGATACTAGTATATTATGCCCCTGCTCTAGTGGTATCATCTCTGTCTTGGTTCCTTATTACAAACGGTGACTAAAAAATCTCATCTTAATTTAAGACAAGAGTAAGGCTGTACGAATGAGTTTCTTTCTCCCTACTTTCATTTCTCCCTGTTATTTCTAAAATGAGGTTATTTGAGCCTATCAATTTCACAGGATACTGTGTGATAAATGAGTCATATATAAAAGGGAAAGTATAACCCAATATCAACAGCATCGTTTTTTTGAATGACATAGTATTTATTACTACTTTACAGTTTTGCCAAACCCAAAAGGTCCTTATCTTCTTTGCCCAGGTGATTTTGACTGCCTTAATTTAAGGTTATTAACTACTCTTTGCCTGATGGCCTAGGCACTTTAGTATCAGCAGATTTTAAAACACCACAGCCTTCTGAAAATCTGAACCAGTGGCTGGAGAGTGTGAGGAATAAGACTGCAAAGGAAACTCTCCTTTGAGGAGAAGAGCTCTCCAAGAAAATACAAAGTAGGAAGAGAAGAGTTGTTGGTAAAAAACCAATATGAGGCTTTTCATTTGGGCTCTATCAGTTTTTCTCTCTTCTACCCAGCATATCAATATGGTAGCCTACCCTTGGGTTACACTTTATGTGAGATTGTTTCCAAAGTTCTCCTAAAGAGTTCTGGCTGAGATAGTCCTCATATAGAAAAGTTCGAAAATGGATAGTGAAACAATTATTATTATTTTAATGCATGAAGACCTTGCCACACTAGCATAGCCTTTTCCCCAGACCATGTGGTGTTTGTGGGTTTGTTTTGGGGTTTTAGTTTTTGTTTTTGTTTTCAGATTCTTATGTTGCTGGGATCCTCGTTTCCTAAAACTAGAAGTTTTTGTCTTTGAATAAAATTCAGCTCGGCACAATGGTTACTGAATACTATACAAAACACTGTGTAGGTTAAGAAGATAACTTAGATATAACTCTCAAGGATCTGAGAGTCTGACAAGGGGTAAAGAGCAAAAACAATTTTGATAGAAGGCACATCGTGACAGGTACGGTTTACCAGCTACAATTTTTAGTTGATGATTTCCCAAAGCTTTTCTTCCATGTTTAATTACCAGTAGCTGCGAAGCATTTGAATAAAATGCAAATATTAAACAATCACCCAAATATGAGATCTACTCTCCGCTGTCACTTCCTCTGGTTTGCTGTCCTGGTATGAACAACATTCAAGCCCTCTAATGCACTAGCGTTCAGCTCCCTTTTCATTGGGACATTTGTATCCTCTAAAAGAAAGAACAATGATAAGCCAAAACAGCAGAGGAAGCTTTCAAAAGTAAACCAGACTCTCGTGGGAAATTATTTAATTCTTTGTGATCTTAAAAGATCCAGGTGTTTTTAGAGTCCCTCAACAGATGGATTTTTCTTTAGATAGCTCTTACAAAAACACATGTAATACTAACACCTTAAAATCCACCAATGTTTTGCATAAATATTTGAGACATTCACAGACAAATGCAAAACTCCAACTCCCTTTCCAAACTACAGAATTAATGAAGTGTTCTTTTAAAGCAAACAATGAGGTTTCTCTTTGGCAGAGTTACAGAAAAACATTTTCTTTTAGAGAATGATCATAAAGACTCTTTATTCTCAGGATGTGAATGCCATCTATTTTCAGCGTATATCATATCTATTATATTTTCTTATTTTCCTCTAATGCTTCAACTCCTTTCCCTAATGTCACACCCTCTACTAAACCTGAAAATTTAGTCTTTGAAGTCAACCAGATAAAACTCCCTAGTAAGTTTGACTACCCAGCAAATCTAGTGAACTTGTTAAATATTTTTTTAGTTGCACTGATATGGCAAAAATCTTTGCTCCCATATGAATTCATCTGTGATCCCAATGAAGTTTTGATGAAATTCATTTGCTCATATTCAGAACTCCAAAATCAGCATGGGTTTTTTTCCCAAGAGCAGACATTAAAAGAAACAGAGAAAGCACTGCCCACCTGTTTAATTCCAGGGAGGTACCAAACACATCAGCCATGGTGCCCATCCCACCACAGCCAAAGCTAGGGAGTTTGGCTTTTGTTCCAAGATACTGTGACCTCACCTGACTGGCGGAACAGGAGCCAATCCACAGCTTGGCTAGTGACCTATGACATATCCTGATGTGGAAAGTTGATGAAACCTTGTCCTGGAAATTTAAACTAGGAAATAACAAGAAGATAAGGAGATAAGCACCTCACTCTCTTATTTTCTCAAGTTCATAATGGTAATGGTAATAAGAGCATTTACAACACAGCAGAAATTAAGTTGATCAATAAAATTAAAGCACTTAGAACAGGGTAGGGCTTGAATAAGCATGGAATAAATGCATTATCATCAACATCATTATAATTTTGAGTAGCTGTCTACTATTCAAAAACCTTTCATAAAAATGCATATGTAATAATGTATGTGTAAAAGCTGAAAAATAAAAGTAATCAGGGATGACTAGCCCTACCATATAAGAAAATTAAAAAATAAAGCCACTTTAAGCAAAATGAATTGAGATTCATGGAGAAAGAAGCAAATATAAATTGTTCAGAATCCTTCAATATTCTAAAAATATTCATCCATATTTTTCTTCTTTTACTTTCATTCTTTAGATTTAAATCTTTAGCCTACCTAGAATTTATCTTGATGTAAGAGGTGATTTAGAGATTCTATTTTATTTTTCCAAGTAGTTGTCAAGTTGTTTCAAAAATAATTATTAATAATTTAATAATATATCTTCTCTTCACTAATTTGAAATGTCACCTTCATTATTAACTAAATCCCCACACATATGTAATATTGAGGGACATTTTTCTAGGATGGAAAAATATTCTGAAGACATTACAAATTACTAACTGTAACTAAATGCAAATGTTTGAGGGAAAAGTTAAAAGCAAATGTTTGGGGAAAATTTTATAAAGACGAATAGCAAATGCAGAGAAATATTTTCAATACAAATCAAAATCTAAGGACTAATTTTCATAAAGAACCCTTTCAGTAGAAAAATGGACAAGGACATACAAATGATCAATAAGTACAGGGGAAATATTTAATTTCCTTATGAAATAAATGTAAATTTTAAGCAATTATGTATCACTTTGCAACTCAGATTAGCTGACTTCACTTATAACAATCATGTTGTTGAAGATGTTAAAGAAACAATTTGATTCACTGCTAGAAACAGCACAGATTGGTACAGTAATTT
The DNA here is from genome assembly GCF_019186645.2 of Phyllostomus hastatus. Lineage (NCBI taxonomy): Eukaryota > Metazoa > Chordata > Mammalia > Chiroptera > Phyllostomidae > Phyllostomus > Phyllostomus hastatus. Next base: position 48,964,422 of record NW_025334041.1, read on the forward strand.
TGAATGATAATTTGATAATATATTTTCAGTTAGAAATGAACATTCCCTTTTACCCAGCAATTCTATTTCTAGATACTCAGGCAAAAAATTTAAGATTATGTATAAAGATGTTCATTGAAACATTGTTCATAAGGACAAAATACTGGGGACAGTCTAAATGCCCATTAAGAAGGCACTGGTTAAATACATTCTGGATTCTAGAATACTATGCAGCCATTGTTAAAAGATGGGCCCAACAAAATGCATCTTTGGGCTAGATGGAACTCATGGGTCACCTATGTATTATCTTAGGATTTTCTAGTATTTATACTTGCCCTCACTCTCCCATTGATAACAAGATCTACCCATTACCTAACTACCCCAGTCATCCCTACTAGAGCATAAGCAATAACAACAAAAAAACACTTTAATGAAGAAAGTACTATAATTTACCAGTCACTTGGTTCTTATGAATAAAATCGGCAATGACATTTTCATGATTTTGTAAATAATTCATCATTTTCTGGGTTTTTCTAATTTCCAGTAAATTCCAAAGTCCTTTGTTTTGTATTATTTTTTAATGAGTTCGCATTTGTGTTTAGGTGCCTTTACTACCCCTTTTCTTTTCAGGTTGGCAATCAATGGCTCCTTGTTCTTGCTCCAGTTCAATGCAGGTTCTTTTTAAAGGCGGTGCCAGCCAGGGTGCAGTCATGCACGTCCTGCCCTAGCCTGTGGATACATTTGCAGAAACCAGCCCCTAGGGGTCAGAATTAACAAACTAGAAGTGGCCTCAGGGGATTAGTCCTCAGCTCTCAGAGCAGAAACCCTCAGCTCTATTTCTCTGGGGAGTAACCTCTTATCTGTTGTGAAGGAATTGGATTTTTCCCCAAAGAATTGTTGACTTCACTCAGTAAGATTGGAGTAGGGTGACAAAGAGAGGACAATGTTAAAAGCACTGTGAGTAGGCTAATGAACCTTTTGCGTATTGCACAAAAATATTCCTGACTTGACAATTTGGGTAACTATTTTAAGTCTTTCCTAATTCTCTAGCAAGGAAGAATGTTCTTTGCTGATTTGCCAATTTAGACCTAATATGCTGTATGTTCACACTGACAGAATTCTTCCTCCTTGTTATGAAACCACTATATGTTATGTAATTTTTTAGGGGAAAAAACAAACATTACACATATGTTTTTAAATTATAATTGATAAAATTCTTTGACAAACCATTTTCACAGAAGCACATTTGTATTTGATCTCAGTGGAGTGTGCCAAAGGCTAACAGTTGAGAAGTGCTTCATGTTTAAAATGTTTATGGTGTTAGAATTTCAGATTAACGTTTAGTAGTTCTTGGTAGATATCCCTATTAGAAGAAGAATGGCTCCTTCAGATTAGAGTGAAAAACTACTCCTTTGGGAGGAGATAAAAGTCCTACCGTTTCCTGTATTCCAGTTGACTTCACTTTTGCCCAATAGAAGGATAAAGAATAGCAAAGGCCACTGTCGTGGGCAATGACCAAGCCCGAGGCACCAATTGGAGCCCAAGTTTCCTCCTAGTCCCAGCAATCCCACTGCATCCTTGGACACTATGAACATTTCAGATCCTTCTGAGCGTCTGGCCCTCCCCCACTCTGCTCCTCAAATCCAATTTCCCACTTTTTTCCTTCTTCTTAAGACTTACTTTCAGCTGTCTTCCCCACTTGATAATAAATAAATCCCTTTATTATTCTCAGCCTATTCAAAGATGTTCCCTGCCCTCTACATCCTCTACTTTCCTTGCATGAGAGGGAAACTCTACTCTCCTTGAGACTAGCACTTTCTCAGTCACCTGGGATAAAAGCTCTTCTATATTTTCCGAGCTCTGCTTATGTGCAGAATTCCCCCATTTCCACTTCCAAATCGTTAATACTTTCTTAAGTCCCTCCTTGTCATCCTTATCTCTGACCTCACTACACACTGGTCTCAGACTCAGGCACTTAAATCACCACTTCCTTCTGGAGGACTTACAGCTAGTGCAAAATGCTATCTATCCATAGCCACCCTAGTCACAAAATACTTGACCTCTCAAAACCACACCTTGAGTTTAATTACTCCCTAGAATTGTTCCATTTCTGATATTTTAGACTCAAATGCCCACCTCCTTAACCACATCCTATTTTTCAAGATCACCACAATACAGCCACCATTCAATCAGACTGGTACCCCCAGTTCTGAATCCCACCCACTCTCTCCAGCCTGTCAACCCCATTTTGTGTTCCCTTCAATCTTTTTTTCCACCCCAGATTTCATGTTCACTCACTTTACTCCCTTGCCTCTTGACGAGCTTCTACTCTCTCCAGTGCCTCACCTGTGTGGACTATTTACCTTTTCCCAGCTCTTCCCTCTGTATTTTCACATTACATACGCTTCCTGAGTGATCTCATCTACTCCCACAGCTTTACCTGCTATGTATAAGCTGATGCTTTCTGAAGGTCTATCTACAACAAGATATTTCTTCTAAATTCAGGAGGAGACACATAACCAACTGTCTGTTGGAAACTCCCATAAGCACTTGCAAACTCACTTTGTCAAAACTGAGCTAATCATCCTTCCCCCACAGTTGAGGTGGAAAATGTGATCCTCCTCTTATATCCCTTTTATTAGTGAATGGTACATTCCACCTATATCCCCAAGTGCTTCTATACTACCTTGAGTAATGCTTATCATAGCATTTTTCACAATTTTGTGGAAGCTTATTCACTTGTCTGGCCTTCACATTAGCCTATATTTTCAGAGGACAAAGGCTTTCCTTGCCTCAGCATACATACCCAAAGCATGCATAGCACAGTGTTTGGAACATAGAGAGTATTCAACAAATGTTTGCTGAATTAATGAACAAATAACTGATCCAACTAGTTTCACATTTTGCAAAGTAGAATCTGACTGAAATCAGCGGGTTTACAGGCAATATAAGAAAAGAACAGTGAGAAATTCAAACAGAATTTGGAGAAAAGCTTACTAAGAAAGCTACCTCTGTGTTAGGCTCCTTCTGTCTCCAGGATTAGGCCTCCTCCCAAAATGTTACTAAATTAAAATGGAAATAACAAGTTGCTGAGTTTGACTTTTCATGGAAACAATGAGCAAGAGCCCCACATTAACATAATGCAGAAGGCGAGGTGTAGCATGTCTTCTCTGACATAAAAGAGTTCCTGGGTACCAATGACATTCTCAAAACTAGTAGATATCTGGAGCAAAGAGAGGACAAAATCAAGCTTAACCAAGAGTGAAAAGACCTCTGTTGGTCCATGCATAGGAGATGCATGGAAGTGACAATGAGATATCCCAAAGAAACAGACATGAGTTGGCTCTCTGAGAGTAAATATAAATCAACACTTAATAGATGGGATTGGAGATAGAGTTGCTACCTACTAGGGCTGTAAACTTGACTATAATGCAATTAGTTTACCTTAAGAAATGTGTAATTTTGGACTTGGATAAGGTGTGTCAGTAACTAATGACTGATCAGGTCTGGAGTATAGACAAGGCTGAGCTTATGAGCCCTTAGGTCTGAGGACATAACAACCCAAAGTCCTGGGACCAAAGGGGGATTTACTAATATCTGAGGTATGTTTGTTAATATTAGCCAGGCTAGTATTTCCTAGAGACACAGTCTATGGACTGAATTGTGCCTACTCTCTCCCCACCCTGATTCACATGTTGGTGTCCTAACACCAGTGTGATTATATCTGGAGACAGGGTCTTTAGGAAACAATTAAGATTAAATGACATCATAAGGGGGCTAATCCAATAAAACTGTGGCCTTACAGATAGAGGGAAATAGAGAAAAAGAGGCTGCTCATGTGAGATGCAGTAAGAAGACACAGAGAGAAAGCAGCTGTCTGCAAACCAGGAAGAGAGTTCTCACCAGGAACAAAATCAGCTGACATCCCAGGCTTCCAGCCTCCGCACCTGTGAGAAATAGGTTTCTGTTGTTTAAGCCACCCACTGTGTGGTATTTTGTTACGGTAGTCCAAGCAGACTGAGACAACACCCAATATCAGGTATGGGCTCCATACTTGAACTTCTATACTCTCCTCTAAAACAATGGGTTTTCTTATACAAAATTCAGAATTGTAGTCTAAAGCCAAAACGTGAAGTCACATGATCCTTGTTGAGTCAGCCTTTGGGATCCTCTCTCTGTTTTGATCTCTGTAAAATGAGAATGACAATTCCCATTCCATCAGTCTCACACCATTGCTGGGCTGACCAAATGCATAAGAACACACCCCACAAACCAGGAAGTTCCAGGAAACGAGAGTGGCACAGGATCAGGGCCCTCTCTACCTCTGAGCCACCCATTATGAATATAGGCTCTTGAGGGTTTTTTTAACCAGTGCAAATGCTTATTTTAATTCCTAGTTGGAATAATTAAATGAGGAAGGGTTCAAAAGCAGCAGGAAAATTTCAGGCAGCCTATGCAGAGGAAGTCACAAGTCAGGAGGGAAACTTGGAAAAGCTGAGGCAGGAAAAAACAGAGTAAGACAAATGTGCGACTTAAGGGGGAAAAAGCCAAAAAATCTAAGAGAGCTCTGGCTTCTTTTCCCAAGGCAACAGTCTGTCGCACAAGACAATGTCCCCTTCCAAAGGGAAGAGGGAGAAGTTTTCACAGGATAGCTCTTCTCTAGGTGTGGGGGTTGGTGAGGGGAGAGGGACTGTGTGTTTGAAGTCTAGAGAAGACAAATCACTTGCACAGAGTAAGGGTAAAAATGAAAGGAACAAGGAAAGGAAGAAGGCCAGCAACCTGAACTTGGACTAAAGTAAATTCCGTCAAACATAATTAAATATACACAATGCAGAGAGCAAAAGCAGGAGCTCCAGTTCACACATCAGCCAAAACCTCAATCTCTCACCTGAGGAGCCAAGACACAGAGCCCACATGGGGTCACACCCAGTGCTCCTGGATGAAGCCACCATGGACCAGAGGCCCGGCAGCATCGCTGGTATGGGCATGCCACAGCCAAAGCACGGGAGAAGTATTAGTGAGTCCTATAAAGCTTTTTATTAAGATAAAGAAAACAGCCCTCACTGGTGTAGCTCAGTGGGTTGAACATTGTCCTGAAAACTGAAAGGTCATCAGTTCAATTCCCAGTTGGGGCACATGTCTGGGTTGCGGGCTAGATCCCAGGTTGGGAGCTTGTAAGAGACAACCAATCAATGTTTCTCTCCCTCTTCTTTCCCACCTTCCCCTTTCTCTAAAAAAATAAAATAAATTAAAAAAAAATACAGGTTTATCGTTTCTCAGCCTTTGGGCTAAGATCAAGTGTAGTATCTGTTCTTATCAGTTTTTAAAAATACAGGTTTATGTTAATGAAAAAACAAAACTAAACACTGGAGAAGCCAAAATGAAAAGTGAGCAAATATGACACAATGAAAAGTCCCCCACCTGCATGTTCCACTCCCAGCTCTACCACTGAGTCCAGACTCTTCCACAGTTCGCTTCACCTGTGTGGACCCCAGTCTTCTCCTTTATAAAGTGGGTTTCATAAAACTGCCTCAACCTGCTTTCCAGGGTTGTTAGGAGAATCAAAAGAATTATAACAGAAAGTATTTCATAAGTGGAAAAGAATCATACAAATAACTGGTATTCAATATAGGTATTTCCTCAAAGGCCACACCCCTTGCAGCTGAGGTTAGACAAGAGCTCCTCTAGGGACCTCAGCGCACTGTTCGCTCCAAGGAGCTCCCCACCTTCTTCCTGGGAGCTTGAGCCCCTGATGGTGGCAGGAATGTGCTGCACTTTTTCTTCCTCTCCTTTCTCAGAACCATGCCCAGCAACAACAAAATACAAAACCTCCAGACTCCTGCACTCCTCACGCACTTCCTCCTGCTCAAATTCCTCACCTCCCCACCTCCCCAAAAATGGCATTACTCACAAAAAAAACACAACAAGCCTATTACAGGGTCTGCTGCTCACTCCACACGCCTCTACCTTTGAGTGTAACAAGATGATGCCCCTTTCTCCTGCCAGTGAAAAGGAAATGTGTTTGCTTAGCCAGGCTGGAAGAGGGAGAGCAGTGGGGATTTTCCTGTGATGGTCCAGATAAGCACCTCAGGCCCTTGGGGAACTTTTGGGGGCCCTCTCAGAACACCCGTAGGGGCACTAAGGCAGCTGGATTATGTGGGGTCAAAGAGGAGTCTGTAGCCCTGGCTCGCATCTCCTCTCCATCCACTCCAGTTGCAGCCCCTCAGCATCCACGCTGCCACCTGGCCCCACCCTGGGATGCTTCTGCCCTGTCCCTGACCTCCCGTGGGCCCCAACGCACTGACTTGTCCCCACCTTGGCTTCACCTTTTCCTGGCCTCCTGCTCTCTCACCTGGAGAACCCAAAGAGTGGCCCAGGACTCAGTAATTTAGGCATGCTGGGCTCACTTTTTTCTTTCATTTTTTTCTCTTTGTTGGGGAAAAATTTTTCTCTCTGTGCTCACCATCCAATATAATGCACTGTGTTTATTTACAAGGGCTTATTCACGACAAGTTTGCTCTTGACTCTTGAGGAAGAGTCTTGAGGGTCTTGAGTCCCCAACCCCAGGGACGGAGAGAAGTTGTTTTGCTGATGAGATCTTGAAACACTGGGGTGAAAAACAGAACTTGGGGGCCCCCCCCATAGTGACAGGACATATGCTTTTGTTATGCTTGACAGTGTACAATACCCTTACATGACTACATTATTTTAGTGGAGCTCCATGCAACCATAATAGGGGGTTGTTCAGATTAGAAATAGGGAACTCACAAAGGTTAAAATAACTGGCCCCGCAAACATCTAAGCTGGTTAGGGATGGCCCTGAAGCCTAGGCCTGATGCTTCTGCTTCTTCCCCCTCACCACAGTGACTCTACAGTCTCTGCTGCCTTCCAACCTCCACCCTAGATGCCTACTAGACCCAAGGGTTGCTCTGGGGAGGCAGACCCTGCCTCTCCAGGAGCAGCTCTGGCAGCAGGAAAGCCAAATGAGGGCTAAGTAGCAGGGGCCTTCAGAGAGACAATGAAGTCTCATGATGTCCCTGATGAGGGACCCCTGGGTCAGAGAGCCCCTCCATTCCTCAAGCCTGCTTTCCCCAGTGGACACAAGCTGCACGTTGCTTGCTGCCTGTCTTGTGGCAACCTGCAGGAAGTTTCCTCGGAGATAAATGAGAGGTGACTCCAACTCAGTGCTCCCCAACTTCATCACATTAGAACCACCTGGAGACCTTATTAGAAATGCTGGTTGCCCAGATCCCATCCCAGAGCAATTGGATCAGAATCTGAGAGGGGCCTAGATATCTGCATATTTTTTAATTTCCTCAGGTGATTCTGCTGCACAGGGAAGATTTGGAACTACTGCTCCAACGGGCTCAGAATGAGTGGGGCACAGATGTGGCATGGTGAAAGGGGGGTGGATCACAGAATAGGGGTACCCTGAAGTGTGCTGTCACTCCTTTTCTCCTCTCTCCCCAAAACATTCCCTCTTAACATGCATTTCTGGCTTCTCCTGGGGTGTCCTTCAATGTCATAAGAGAGGAGTGCTGGTTTGTGCAAGGCCCTAACTTTCTACCAAACAGCAGACCCACTCATTGATGGGAGGAGTGTTGCGCGTGGGTCACCGGCCAGCAGTGATCACGGAACGCTGTGGATGGCTCGCTGAAACACACGCGAGAAAGAACAACACATGCACAGAGACAGACTAGTTTCTGTGGGGAAGTAGGGACAGAATGGCCACCCCCCCTAGTGGGGAGTGCGCTGATTTACCGTCCGTACCTGCTTTTATTAGGCTCATGCTGCATAATAATTCAGGTAAAGTACAGTACTCATTAGGGGAAGTAAGGAACTATAGAAAACAAAGAACTCTGCCGGTCTATTGAGTTGGGGGTCAAAGAGCTGTAAGGCTGAGGAACAAACTAACTTCCTCCTAAGACCCTTCTCATTCAACTGGGAGCATTCTAAACAAAGAAGGTTTCACAGTAATTTACATATTCTTTCTTAGGCCTGATCACCCTGGGGAATCCGCACTTCTCAGTACCGAGCTGCACCACCCTGTCATTGTTTCAGGCTTAGGTGGAGCAAGGGAACTAGGTAACCAAGAGATAAGGAGATTTTCTCCCAGACAATGAGAACTCAGGCTATGTCAAAGCCGAGGAGCGAGGGTCCATCACCCCCTTTTTGCTGCAGCCCCCCAAGTCCTTCTTTTGGGGGGCCTCCCAAAAGTGATCGTGCCTGGCTTAGGTCATTCCCCCGTGGGGAATCTTACCCGTCTTTGGCTAACCGACCAAGCTTTTTGGGGGGTTCAGTCATGAATAAAGCAGCAGAAGCAGCATTCCTGCCAGGGAGATAAGCTTTTGTCTCCTTGCCGGCTTACGGTTCCAAGGGCGTTCCCTTAGCCTTAGCTAGGCGGGGGTTTCAGCCTCTGATACCAGTCAGGGCGGTTCCCAACAAAGGAGTGGCTGAGAGAAGTAGTGACCACCCACCCTGAAGAAGCGAGGCAGTGAGATGAGAAACTGTGCTTGGACACCAGCTACTACTCAGCACTTTCAGCTGGAGGCCGAGGGGCCTAATCATTAGCTTTCCTTTCAGACATTTATCTAACAAAATCTCTGAACCAAGCTTTTCCCAGACTCCCACTGCTTACTGTCTCCCGGGGGCTAAAGCAAGTGACCCCTTTATCCAGCATTATAGTCAGAAGGACCCCCACAACTTAACACCAACTTAACCATAACTCCCACCTCCCCAGAAAGCCTGTACTCCCAGACCATGTCAGAGGAGCAAGGAGACAAGAAACGGTCTCTTGAGTGGGAGGGCAGCAAGGTGTTTACTGCAGCAATGGAAAGTGCCCTACACAGCATATGCAATACAAAGGGAGAGGAGTAGATGCTTTTATAAACTGTTTCAATTATCTTCACAACAACTTGTGAGACAGTAATTATTATCTCTGCTTTAATAACTATCATCTCAGCTCAACGAAGATCCAAGGGGGATACATACCCAGGACCTAGAAGGCAATAAAAGCAAAAGCATCATATACAGGCCTCAAGCTTAGGGGGTAGGGTGAGGGGCAGTGATATTGACTGCTCATCAATAATAAATCTGTGCAGGGTAATAGATGGGACAGAAATCCACTAACCTCTCATGCTAACTAAATTCAGAGGAATATTATTCAGCCATAAAAAGAATGAAGTACTGTGACATGCTACAAATGGATGACCCTTGAAGACATCAGCTTAGTGAAAGAAGTCAGTCACAAAGAGCTACATATTTAGGATTCTATTTATATGAAATGTTTGGAATAGATTAATCCATAGATATAGAAGTAGATTCCTGGTTGCTGGGGCCAGGGGCAAATACTAAGTGACTGCTAATGGGTATGGACAGGTCTCTTTGGGGTGAGAAAAATGTTTTGGAATTAGATAGGGGTAATGATTGTACAACCTTGCAAATAACTAAAATTTACTGAATTGTACACTTTTTATTGTATGTGAATTATATCTAGAAAATAAAATTAAAAAAAAAAACCCAAGGGTGAAAGACTTCAAAATCTGAAAGCAAACAGAGTTCTTTGAGGATCTTAGGGGGACCTGAGAGTAATTTTTGTAAGATCTCACAAAGGGCAAAGGTAGAATAGAAGCTAAAATTAGTCCGGCTCTGAATGCCCTGCTTTCCTCCCACCCAGTGTCAAGTTCAGGCAGTCCCCTAACTCACCAGCAATGCTTGTTAGCTCAGGCCAGTTGCATCCCTCCTGGTATCTTACTCAGGTCTGTGGCACTGAGGAGCTGGGATTTAGGTTAGACGAGACTGAACTAGAAGAGGGTATGGGCAATGTGGGCCCAAAAGCCTCTCTTGAAGGCTGGAGGAGCCAGGTTGGTATTGCCACAGAAAGCTAAGGGGAACCTTGGGGCAGGACAAGGTCCCTGCAAAATCCCAGCTCCTGGCACAATATCCCACTCATGCCTTCTAAGCTCCAGCCCACAAACACTGACACCAAGTCAGGCCTCTCAAGTGCCAACTGCCATTCACTGAGCACCAGTGAAATGTGCCTGAAAAGCTGCAGCCCTTCCCTCAGCTCAGACCCCAGCAGCCCTCAGCTCCCTATAAAGCTCAGTCCAAATGTCCTGACACTCATCATTACTCAGGGTCATGTGCTCAACTTTGGACCTTTGTACTGACTGTTCTGTCTACTTGGGCCCCTCTTCCCTGGTCACCTATACAGCTACACTCTTGAATGTTGCTTCTGAATGAGGCTGACCACTCTATTTTAAACCACACATGCAAACACACACACAGTGCTGCGGCCTCTGCACTTCTCATGCCCTCCTTATCCTGCTCACCTACCTTGTCTTACCTTTTTTCCATAGCACTTAACATCTAACATAGCACATCATTTACTTGGGTATTACTTTGGTTATTTCTTTTCTATTTCCCCCAGCTAGAACATAGTTCCACTATGTGAAAATCTTTGTGTTTGCTGATGCAGCTCAGCCCCCCAGAACAGTACCTGACATAATTGTATACTGTTTGATAAACACATGTGAAGTGACAGCTAAACTGAAGAATTTGCATTTTAGTCTGTATGTCCCTAATCTACCAGACAGCTGGGGACCCACCACAGACACATACTTACCTGAGCCCTCAGGAACACCTGCATTGAGCTCAGCCCCAGCCCCATTGTTACTGAATCACAAAAGTGAGGGTTTGGCTGCCCCCTGCTACCAAATCTAAAATTCTGGAGGCAGAGGTTGTTGAGAAAGGAAAGAGGTCTTTACTCAAATGCTGTGCAATCTGGGAGAATGGCAGTCCTGTCTCAAAGCCTATTCCCTCGGGGAAATCTGGAGGAAAACCCAGCCACCCTCAGCCAGACCAAAATCAAAGGCAGCATCCAAAGTTCCTTTTCCTTTTCAAAGTACTGTCCCCCTGGGAGCTGCAAGCAGCCGTTGAAAGGTTGTCCAGGCAGCTGAGCTTTTCACCAAGCCACTGGCAGGCCTCTGGCTCCCTCCTCAGAACACACATGTGGGGCAGACACTGCATTGGCCACGTGGCTTCCAGGGCCAGAAGGTGCTGCAAATGCACTGGCCAGTGCATTGGTGAAGTAAGCAAGAGTGAGTCCCCTTTTTCCCCTGGACTTCTATTAGTTTCCCATGTGAGTTGGACCAAGTGCTTTCGCAGCGCAAACTTTCATGCACTCAGGAAGAATCAGTCCCCAAAACAATCCCTCCTTTTCCCCAAACTAGACTGACAGGTTCCCCAGTCCCCCGCCACTGGTGTCACCATTCTGACCTCTTTGGCTCTTGTACCTGCCTTCCTGTCCCACCCCCAATCAGCTACCAGAGGAGGGTAGGAGGGCTTTTCCCCCATCCAATTATCTTGTCAGCCTTGCACGTGCTTACTGCAAGACTTCTCCCTGTGACCATCTCGCCCAGGGGAGGGGGATCTGCCTCCAGGAGAAGGATGCATCAGGCAGCTGGTAGGCAAGGCAGCAGCTTGGTTACCCAGACACGGCAGCCCCACCCACTATGTTGGGCAGTCTGCAAACCCCTCCTCTGTGGACCTTCATGTTCCTCGTGGTCTGGCCAGGCTATTGGTATCACCATAACTCAGCCTTTTTCAAAGTCTTTTTTGAAAGACTTCCTCACTTCTAGCCAAGCCTGTGTCTTCTCTTCACTGAGACCAACATCATCTCCTCCGAATACCACCTCACCTGCAGTCCTCTTACAAAGAGGCATTTTTTTTCTCAGCTTAAATGCACCATCCACAACAGCTACCTTCCCTAGCCAACTGTGTTTCGCTGTTCTCTTCTTCCAGCCCCTTCTTTCTTTACTTCAAAGAATTTGTTTCAACATGAAATTGTTTTGCCTTTCTCCCTCTAGAATACAAGCTCCACAAGGACAGCACCTATTCTGTCTTCTCCACTACCATTACATTAGCACTTAGTACACACGACAGGCACTCTGTTTTTGAAAGGAGAAGAAAGGCAAAGCTGAGGGCACTGGAGGCATCAAGGAGAGCTGGATTTGTTCTTGTTATTCCAAACTCTTCTGCTTTATTCAGTTGCACAGGATATAATTCCACTGAGGCTTCCAGTCCCCTCATTCCACATTAGACAGTGAGCAGATCTTGAGAAGAAACAGGAGTTCTGAATATTAAAGGGGCAGAGACAAGATCTGCTAAAGAAGATCTGATAATGGAACCTAAGTGGGAGGAAAGGGGGTCCTGGTCAGCAGGAAACAGGAGAGGCTAGAGCCAAATCCAAGCGTATTGTCATGTTCTCTCCTGTTTGCTTGATTAGGGGATTTAATTCCAGAATCCAAGCCATGGGCATAGATGGCAACCAGCAAGCTAATTCTTCCAATCCAAATGGTGGTAACATTATTTCCCCAATTTTCCAATTAAATCCAAACATGTCCGTGGAGTGACACCAAATGCAAGAGTGTTTTCTCCACATTTAGAATAGCAAACTTGTACTGGGCCCTTCCTAAGTGCCAGCCCTTCCTGAAAAGCATAATATGTATCACTTGGTCTAATTCTTACTGCAACTGTTACAGAACAAACAAGGGGGGCCTGGGACAATATACTACTATTGAAAGAAGCCCCCGGGTCCGTTATGTCCGCCGCCCAAGGAAAGACGTCTCTCAATGCCAGAGATTCGTGAAAAGGAAAGGAAATGTTTATTTAATGCTATACAAACTTAAAGTAGTGACCTGATGTCTTTATCAAAAATCCTAAAGTCCCTTTTAAAACACCCACAAACAGACAGTCCTTCCTTCCTTCCCCCTTTGCCCAGTCCAGAGTACCATATCTCAGGAAAGGAAATAGAAGTCCATGGCTCAGGCAGTCCTCTGGTTCTTCCCAGTTAGTACTCCATCTCGACTGGGAGACCTCCCTGGGTTCCCGTCACCCTCAGCTGAGTCGCCAGGATCTCTGCTAAAACCAGGTGGTGGTCCCCACTCTGGCAAAGGCACGTGGTCCTCTCTCCCAGGGCCACGGGAGTCTCCACTCTGCCAAAGCCGCATGGTTCTCTCTCTCAGGGCTGCAGGAAGGGAGAGTCCCCACTCTGTCAAGGCCACGTGGTTCTCCCCTCAATGGTTGCCGTGTCTGGGTTTAAATCCCCGCGCCAATCTTCCTCTGCAGCCTCATTTCCGACTCCTCCTACACTCAGACACACTTGCCCTCAATCTGCTGTCTTCTCCAGCTTTTCTGGTTGCCATCGTGGGTCTGGGCAGGTGTGACCTCATGTCATGGAACCAATCTTCTCCGAGCTCCCACGCAGGCGCTGTAACTCGGGGGACTTGCCCCCCAGTCACATCTTGTGGGGGGAGGTCCCTTTCCATCCCCCTGGCCTTGAGCATGGCCATAGCTATTTAGCATATCTAAGTGACCAGCCAAAGGCTATAGGTATGTTAAATGACCATGCCATGGATTAGCTGCAAAGCTGCCCTGCATGATCTTGCTCTGTGTGCCCCTTCTCCCAACTCACACCTGTGGGGGAAGGGGTGAAGACACCTTAAAATCTCCTGGACACCTTGAGTTCTGGACCCCATTTCAAATGCCTATTTGGAATCCCCCCTCTTGGCTGCACCCTGTAACACAACCACATGATGTAGCTCTCCTCATTCCTACTTTACAGAGGTAAGCAGGGAGCATGAATCCTAATTCAAACAGCAAGGCTTTGAAACTCACAGGCTTAAATACTACATCTTACTCTACCTTTTCACTGCTTAGTAAAGCAACTCATTGTTTATTTTATACATAGTTCACTTGACAAGGATGACAACCCAGCCCCTCTGTGCTCAGACCTAAACTGTGACTTGTTTACAAAGCTGGCACTATAGTTGTTGATGCAAGAAAGGTTCTAGCTCTCAAGAGTTAGTAGAAACTTTTTAAAAAGCTGTTGTCAACAATTGCCTCTGTGCTGTTTTATTTTTAATTTTTTATTACATCATTGCCTGAAAACCTGTCCTTTTGTTCCCATTTTGCGAAGATGGGAAAAGCCACAAGGAGTCAATAACACAGTGGCCATCAAGATCTCTTGGTGATTTGCACTCCTCCCAAGCCACCTGCTGTAAAGAAAGTTAAGTAATTGAGGACAAGGCCTTTGAAGGGGTTTTCACATTGCAAATATGTATCAATGCGTCACTTACTTAGCATTTCCAAAAATAAGACTTTGATTCAGACCTACTTTGTTCTCCTTCACAGAGAAACTACATTTGAATAAAAGCATGAGCACCACCTGCAGTGCTTTTGCGCAGGTACACTGATGTTATTTCTGAAGCAGGACTATAAGGTTGGGGCAGGGAGTAGCCTCCTGCGAAGTTTTACTTAGGGTGTTCCGAATTTCAGGCTGAGCCACTGAGTATGACTCCTGTTCACCTTAGATGTTGACTCTGTGGAAAGGTTTTCCAGATATGCCAGACTCTTTTCCAAGGCCATCAAAGGTGTTTCTGGGATTCTGCATCTATTTAACAAACAGTATGGTTAAAAGGAGCACCTAGGGCAACCTAGAAGTGGAAAGAAAGGGATGGAGAGAGATTGTCCATGAACATGGAAAGCTTAGAGGCTGGAAAAATAGAAGAATGAAGGAAGAGATTGCTCAAGACTTCATCAAGGTGTGGGGGCCTAACAGCTATTTATTTATTGATTTGCATCAGTAGGGACAGGAAATCTAAGGGACAACTTTTCCCTTCCCATATAGCTTTGAAGCTCTAGTCTTCCTAGAGCTGAAGCCCATGCTAACCTTTATAAGAAAGGCAGATTGTGATTAGAACTTTGCCTGGAACTTGGAAGTAACACCTCCCCCTGCCTGTTCCCTAAAGCCAGCGAGTCCTGCAGAAAAGTGGCCCCTTGTCTTCTCTTCAGATGAGAACAGGAGGTGCTGGACACCAGTCTGAAGGAGCCCTGCAACTGGATTATAATAATCCAAGGCCCCAGAGCAAAGTGAAGTCCAGGCCTATCCCAAAACAACTTTGCAACCTGACTAAAGCCATATGGCTTGAATATATTTAAAGTAGATTTTGTGTGGGAGAAAGACTTTGATATTCAATCCATCTCTAAACTCATGATCTTCCATGAAGGGGACAATGTCCTCAAATATCTAAAAGAGGGCTTTCTCAGACGTGTGATCCCTGGACCATCTGAATCAGCTAAATTACCTATTAAAAATTCAGAGTCCTGGGTCCCAACTCAGACATACTAAATCAGATTATCTGGGATGGGTGGCACTTGAGAATTTGCATTTTGCAGATTAGGGGATTCTGAAGCGTATTTGGGTGTGGGAATCACTGGATTTGAAAAGTAAAGACTTAACTATTTTTGGGAAAAATCTGGCCCAGGTGACATCACCTTTTTAGACCAGTATTTCTTTCAAGCTCCCTCCTGTTATTATGCTAACAACAAGGCACTTACAAAGTTGCAGATTCATTGCAGAACAAAAGATCTGTACACAGACCAGTGGCATCTAATTCACTTAAAAGTCTCTGCCTCGCTAATAGTGCTATTTGCTGCTTAATGGCAGTTTGCTCTGAACAAAAGGAGCAGAGAGACTGTGTGTACAGGTGAATCTGACTTGTGCTAGTGATTACCATGGAAACGGCAGCCATTATCACTAGACAGATCCCCCCCAGGCAATCTTGCTGGTCCATTTTTTTTTTTTAAATGCAGAGGACAGAAGGACACTCTATGGATCATTATTCTGCCTTTTCTTTTTTTTTTAAGATTTTATTTATTTATTTTTAGAGAGGGAAGGGAGGAAGATAGAAAGAGAGAGAGAAACATCAATGTGCGGTTGCTGAGGGTTATGGCCTGCAACCCAGGCATGTACCCTGGCTGGGAATCGAACCTGGGACACTGGTTCCCAGCCCGCGCTCAATCCACTGAGCTACACCAGCCAGGGCGCTGGTCCATTTTTTTTAAAGGCCTGGCTTGTGCTTACTTCAGACTGGAAATCCTGCCTCCTTGGGGCACAGTTCTGAGAGTTCATAAATGTGTGTCCCAAAAAGATGTAAACAGAAAATTTGCATTCCTACCACTCTGTTTTCTTCCCTTAAGTGTCTTCCAAAAGCATCTCAGCATAATCTAAACAGGATGGAAATTCTTCTCATCACTTAGCACAGATCTGGTCTTGCCTGTTGCTTGTAGGGCAATAGGAGGGGGTGAGTTTGAGGTTGAAATAATACATTTGCCTTCTTCATTTCCCTTCTTAATTAGTCTGCCTAATAATAAATACATCTTCACTTAGATTTTAATTAAGTTGAAATTTTAAAACATTGTTTATTCTATACTGCGGCATTCAGGGGAACTTTTAAAAGGATGAATTTGAGGGAAACGATGTCATACTTTCGATCCAGAAACCTAGGCATTATTGCTGAGTACCCATGCACAGTGCACACTGTGTCTGCATTAAGAACTGAGCATTTTCTCTTTGCCTAAAAATGGCAAAATACCAGCAGCTACAAGCATATGTGTTTATCACAAAGGAAACAAGCCTCAGTGAGTTGTATCTTTATCAAGAAAACTTCCCACATTCCAGAGTAAGGCCTTCCCCTTCCAGGCTCAGAAACCTGAGTGCTCCCTGAATATATTCATCTCCTCAGGAGCAGACTCAAATCCACTAACCCCCAAAACTAAATGCCAGATGGCTCCATTTACAATGAGAACTACCTCTCATAGGAACAACACTTTCTCTCTTAGTTGGTCAACCCACAAAGAAAGCCAAATAATTAATAGAAAATGCCACTTTGCTCATTTACAATCAGAAAAACAAAACCATTATAAGGAATGGGATACTAAAAGTTTTTGTAACAGATGGCATATTTCATAGAACTAGAACAAATAATCCAAATATTTATATGGAACCACAAAAGAACCCCAAATAACCTCAGCGATCTTGAGAAATAAGTGCAAAGTTAGAAGAATCACACCTGATATCAAACTATACTGCAAGGACACTATAATCAAAATAGCATGGTACTGGCATAGAAACAGACATATAGATCAATGGAACAAAATAGAGAGCCCAGAGATAAAACCACACCTTTACAGTCAATTAATATTTGACAAAGGAGGCAAGAACATACAATGAGGTAAAGATAGTCTTTTCAGTAAATGGTGTTGGGAATATTGTACAGCCACATGCAAATAAAAAAAAAAGAAAAAAGAAACTAGACTACCCTCTCATACCACACACAAGAATAAACTCCAGTAGATTAAATACTTAAACATTAGACTTGAAACCATAAACATCCTGCAAGAAAACATAGGCAGTAAAATCTCTGACATTTCTTGTAACAATTTTTTTTCTGATATATCTCCTCAGGCAAAGGAAACAACAGAAGAAATAAACAAATGGGACTACATTAAACTAAAACTGCTTTGCATAGAAAAGGAAACCGTCAACAAAATGAAAAGATGACCTACTGAATGGGAGAACATATTTGTCAATGATGCATCTGATAAGGTGTTAATATCCAAAATTTATAAAGAACTTATGAAAACCAACACCAAGAAAACAATCCAGTTTAAAAGTGAACAAAAGCCCTTACTAGACACTTTTTCAAAGAGGACATAGAGATGGCCAATAGACATATGAAAAGATGCTCCACGTTACTAATCATCAGAGAAATGCAAATTGAAACCACAATAAGATACCATCTCACACCTGTCAGAATGGCTACTATCAACAAATCAATAAACAAGAACAGCTGGTAAGGATGTGGAGAGAAGGGAACCCTAGTGCACTGTTGGTGGGAATGCAGACTGGTATAGTCACTGGAAAACATTATGGAAATTCTTCAAAAAATTAAAAATGGAACTGTCTTTTGACCCAGCAATTCCACTACTGGGATTATACCCTGAGAATCCTAAAACACCAATTCAAAAGAATTTATGCACCCCAATCTTCATAGCAGTGCTATTTACAATAGCCAAAATTTGGAAACAACTTAAGTGCCCATGAGTAGATGAGTGGATAAAAGAACTATGGTACATTTACACAGTGAAATACTACATGGCAGGAAAAAAAGGAATTCCTACCTTTTGCAATAGCATGGATGGAACTGGAGACTATTATGCTAAGTGAAATAAGCCAGTCAGTGAAAGACAAATACCATATGGTTTCACTTATAAGAGGAATCTAATGAACAAAATAAACTGAGGAGTGAAATAGAACCAGAGGCATAGAAACATGGAACAAACTGACAGCTGTAAGAAGGAGCAGGGGAGGTGGGGATTAATTGAAAGAAAGTGAAGGGATTAATCAAAAAACATATATGCATGACCAATGGGCATGAACAATGGTGTTGGGATTGATTATGAAAATGGGATTGGGATCTATGAAAAGGGGAAAAACTGGGACAACTGTAATAGCATAAATGACAAAATATCTTTAAAAAAGAATATATGTACCCCTGTGTTCATTGCAGTAGTATTTACAATAGCCAAGATTTGGAAGCATCCCAAGTGTCCATCAGTAGCTGAATGGATAAAAAAGCTGTGTTATCTTTACATAATGAAATACTATTGGGCCATAAAAAAGGAAATCTTACCCTTTGAGACAGCAAGGATGGACCTGAAGAGTATTATGCTAAGTGAAATAAGTCAGTCAGAGAAAAAACAAATACCATATGATTTCACTTATATGTGAAATCTAATGAATAAAATAAACTAACAAACAAAATAGAAACAGACTCATACAGCGATCAGACTGACAGCTGTCAGAAGGGAGGGAAGTTGTGGAACTGGGTAAAAATGGCAAAGGGATTAAGCAAACGCACACACACATACTTCATAGACACAGACAACAGTATGGTGATTACCAGAGGGAAAAGAGAGTGGGGGAGAGAGAAGAGAGTACAGGTAGGATAAATCTTAATGGAAGAAGACTGGAGTTGGGGTGGTGAACACACAATACAATCTACTGATGATGTATTATAGAATTATACCTCTGAAACCTATATAATTTAATTAGCCAATGACACCCCAATAAATTCAATTAAAATGCCATTTTGTTCATTTACAAACAGAAAAAAAATGACAAGGAATGTAGTACTAAAAGCTTTTGTAACAGGTCCATTTCTGTAGGCAGAATTATAGAGGAAGTCAGATAATAATTAGAGATTGTCTGAAGAGCAGGAAATCAGAACAGACTTCAGATAAATCCAGTGTTTAAATCAGACTATCTAAGTCTGATGGTTCCAGCTTTGTAATAGGACTGGTCTGGCCAGTGAGAGGGGATTAGTACCTCCCCCTTGGACAATGCTTTGAAGAGCCCTGCCAACTGTTCCTGGTGACTTCCAAACTAATCATGTTTCTGACTTTCACATTATTTCTTTAGCTTTGCTTTGAATGTCAGTCAAGTTATTGTCTTGCAGGATAGGGTTAGGGTGAGGCATTGTCTTTGAAGTGGAATGCATATTCTATGTGCTATATTCTGCACCACGTTGTGTTGATTTTATAGTTTAACTCTGTGCCAGCTACCTTATTTCAATTTTTGAGGACAACTTATCTGAAGCTCCTCATAAATGGTCAACATATCTAAGTTTAATGTTATATTGCTTCTAATTTGCAAGTGACTCCACCTGGTATTTGAGAAGACAGTAACAAATTCACAATCCATCTCTTCCTTAGCATGGGTTTGCTTCAGACAGTGAGCTGGACTAAGCTACCTTCAAATGCCATTAGAGAGGCATCATTGGTTACTTTAGAGATGCCACTCTCCTTATTGTGCTGGTTTGCCTTCTCCCCTCGTTACCATTTGCCCATCACCGGCTACCCATTAGGTAAATGCTTGTACCTTCAACTGAGGGGACTGCGGGCAGATAGGAGGGGAGAGGAGGGTAAAGCAGAGGCTGAGCAAGAGAGTGCAGATGGAGACCTAGTAGTCCCAGGGCTAGTCTGCAGAGACACAGCAAAGAGGCCATTAGAAAACATTTTAAAATATTTTATTTATTTATTTTTAGAGAGAGACAGGAAGGGAGGGAGAAAGAAAAGGAGAGAAACATTGATGTGAGAGAGAAACGTCAGTCACTCATACTCACCCCAGCTGGGGAATGAACCCACAGCCCAGGCATGTGCCCTGAAGTGGCGACCTTTGGCTTTGTGGGATGACGCCCAACCAACTGAGCCACACTAGTCAGGGCCATTAGAAAAGTTTTACATTTTGATTTGTTCTATTAAAATTTTTTGATTTGTTGGACTGAACATCCACTGCACGACTATACCTGATTTTACACATAATTATCTTTTCAGGTAAATTCTGATAAGCAGAAGGAAAGGGGAAACACTTTATATTGCTTTATTTAGGTTACTGAGGGAAAGGAGCTAGGGATTCAAGTTCTTCTGAAAGGTTTAGGCTGGAATGAAGAAGCCACCACTCAGAAACAAAGGATTAGGCCAGGAAAACAAAATAGAATGTTAAAAAAAAAAAGAGAGAGAGAGAGAGAGAGATAAACAAGGCCACTGAATCCATAGATTCTAAAAGATGTGTAGGGTAGGGCATGAAAGGATGGCAACCTATTAGAAGGCTTCAGGCTTTACCTTTTCCTTCCCTTTGACCCTTTCCTCTACTTTAGCCTGTGGGACTCACATTGTGAAGCAAAGCTGGCAGGTTATTGGCTGCTGGAGTATCATTAGGGTCTCTGCATGGAAAGTGTGGGCACCGTAAGGACACAGCAGACTACTGGAGTGGCCTGGCCCTCTCTGTGGGGTGTTTGTGGGGTCCTGCAACAATCTAAAGGTATGTAGACTTCTAGTCTGGGCTTCTCCCGTCTCCAGAAAATTGGGGATCCGACCTAAGTAAGGAGAACAAAAGAGTCTTAAGATTCTGCTGAAAAGGTCTGCGGTTGTTGACCATGACTCATATTGAGAGGTGTGCTGGTCCAGGCTGATCAGGAAATAAACAATTCCCAGGACCTCTATGGAGCTAGTCAACTGCTCAACAAGTCACAGAGTAACCCAGAACAGGGAAAAAGATGCAAAATGTCTCAGGGTCTATCCAAAGTTAAACCCTAGGGGACTTCCAGCCAAAATGGAGGTGTAGGTAGACATACTGTGCCTCCTGGCACAACCAAAAGAAGAACAATAACAATTTAAGAACAAAAAAACAACCAGAACTGACAGAAAATGAAACTGTATAGAAGTCTGACAACCAAGGAGTTAAAGAAGACACATTCATCCAGATCACTAGGAGGGGCAGAGTTGGGCGGAGAGGGGTCACAGCAAAAAAAAAAAAAAAAAAAAAAAGCGGGGGCTGGTGGACCCCGGGCATGCAAGGTGGCAGCAGGCAGACTCAGCAAAGCAGCGGATTTGGAGGGGCTGGTGCACAAGGTTGCTTCCAGAACTGGGCAGTCCCACATTCTCGTGCAGATAAACCAGGCAAGACTGGGGAGTGAGACAGACTGCACAACCCAGGGTCCCAGTGTGGGGAAATATAGCCTCAAAACACCCATTGAAAACACCTGTGGGGATTGAGGTGCCAGGAGGAACTCCCAGCTTCACAGGAGAGTTCCATGGAGAGACCCACAGGGTCCTAGAACATACACAAACCCACCCACACAGGAATTAGCACCAGAAGGGCCCAGTTTGCCTGTGGGAAGCCGGGGAAGTGACTGAAATCCAGCAGAGAGCAGAGAAAGCACCACTGTTCCCTCTCTGACCCCTCCCCCACATACAGAGTCACAGCCCAGCTACTGGGTTGCCCCACCCTGGGGAATACCTAAGGATCTGCCCCTAACTAGGTAACAGGTGCATCAAGACAAAAAAAAAGGCCCAAATGAAAGAACAGATCAAAGCTCCCAGAAAAAATACAACTAAGTAATGAAGAGATAGCCAACCTATCAGATGCACAGTTCAAAGCACTGGTAATCAGGATGCTCACAGAATTGGTTGACTTTGGTCACAAATTAGATGAAAAAATGAAGGCTACACTAAGTGAAATGAAGGAAAATGCACAAGGAACCAATAGTGATGGGAAGGAAACTGGGACTCAAATCAATGGTGTAGACCAGAAGGAAGAAAGAAATATCCAACCAGAAAAGAATGAAGAAACAAGAATTCAAAAAAATGAGGAGAGGCTTAAGAACCTCCAGGACATCTTTAAACATTCCAACATCTGAATTATAGGGATACCAGAAGGAGAAGAGGAAGAGCAACAAGAGCAAAACTTATTTGAACAAATAATAAAGGAGAACTTCCCCAATCTGGCAAAGGAAATAGACTTCCAGGAAGTCCAGGAAGCTCAGAGAATCCCAAAGAAGTTGGGCCCAAAGAAGAAACACAACAAGGCACATCATAATTACATTAGCCAAGGTAAAAATGAAGGAGAAAATCCTAGAAGCAGCAAGAGATAAGGAGACAGTAACCTACAAAAGAGTTCCCATCAGACTGTCAGCTGATTTCTCAAAAGAATCCTTGCAGGCAAGAAGGGGCTGGACAGAAGTATTTAAAGTCACTAAAGGCAAGGACCTACATCCAAGATTGCTCTATCCAGCAAAGCTATCATTTAGAATGGAAGGGCAGATAAAGTGCTTCTCAGATAAGGTCAAGTTAAAGGAGTTCATCATCACCCGGCCTTTATTATATGAAATGTTAAAGGAATGTATCTAAAAAAAAAAGATAAAAATATGTACAGTAATATGAAAGCAAATTCCCAATTATTAACAACCACACCTAAAACAAAAACAAAAACAAACAACTAGAACAGGAACTGAACCACAGAAATGGAGATTAGATGGAGGGTTAGCAACAGGGGAGTGGGAGGAGAAGAGAGAAGGAAAAGGTACAGAGAATAAGTAGCATAGATAGCAGGTAGAAAATAGACAGGGGAAGGGTAAGAATAGTATGGGAAATGTAGAAGCTAAAGAACTTATGACACATGGACATGAACTAAATGGGGGGAATGTGGGTGGGAGAGGGTGTGCAGGGTAGAGGGGAGTAAAGTTGGGAAAATAGGACAACTGTAATAGCATAATCAATAAAATATATTTAAAAAATAAAATAAATAAAAAATAAGTGAAAAAGTACAAATTGGTAGTTATACATTAGTCACAGGGATATAGAGTGCAGCATAGAGAATATAGTCAATAGTATTGTAATACCTATATATGGTACTGGGTGAGTACTAGACTTATCAGAGGGATTAGTTCATAAGGTATATGCCATTCATCTAAAACTAATGAATAATATTGAATATGTCAACTATAACTGATTATTCAAGCAAGCAAAATACAACTAAAGACACTGAAATTGAGAACAGGCTGATAATGACCAGAGGGCAAAGGGGAGGGAATTTCAGGGGAAAAGGGTGAAGGGTTTGCAGGAACAATTATAAAGGACACATGGACAATAACAAGGATAGGAGTGGAAACAGGGAAGGAAGGTGGAGAGGGCTGAGGTGTTGGGCTGGGGTGGGGGGAAATGGCAGAAAACTGTACTTGAACAACAACGATAAAAAAAAGTTAAATCCTAGGGATTAAGCAGAGACAACTCAGATAAGCAAAAGGTCAATTTACCAATTTTAGGCCACAGAACACAAAAATCTTGGAGTTAAACTTTGCAATCTAGAAACAAGATGATATAGGATAGGCATCAGGAGTCCTGTAACACATGTTAAAAAAATTAAATTGGGGGCTAAGATGGCGTCGGGGTAGGAAGGAGCAGATTCAGCTTCCCTCTGCTCAGGGGAGAAAATCCTAACCGATCTACGGAGTAGAGAAGCAAGCAACCAACATACTTCAGCATATGTGAAAATAGGAGACCAAGGATTGTGGCGAAACCAAAAAACGGGACCCTAAGAAGAGTGCTGCAACAAGGTAGGGTCCCGGGGACCAGCCTGTGGTCCGGGAGCTGCAGCCCCAGGCCCAGGGCCCACTGCTGGGTTTGCCACAGAGTCTTTGGGAGAGAGCCGGGACAACTGCTCCCTCCCCAGCCAAACAAGGTCTGAGCGGCACTGGCAGGAATCCAGGTGCTAGCAAACACACAGGGGCTGTGAGCACCTTTGGAAGCTGTGGACACCAGAGAGGATGGGTCATGCAGCAGGCCCCGACCCGCACAGTCACTGGTCTGGCTGGAGAGTTTGGTGGTGACGGGAGAAGCCAGGCCACTGTGGCAGAGTGGCAGACTTGAACACAAGGAATTTCTCAAGATAAACGAGTGAATAGACACAGACACTGTTTGGGGAATTCTCCTAAAGTGATCAGTGGCTCCAGCCTCCCTGGCACCCAGCCGTGGCACCAAGCACACAGGCGCGCGTGCCAGGAGAGCATCCCTGCACCCCAGTCCAGAGCAGTAACCCTGGGTGGGGAAAGACCTGATTCCCACACCCAGGGTGCAAGGCTGAGGAGCCAGTGTGAGCTCCGCTGGCCAAGGAAGAAAAGCCATATCACCCCTCAGCCTGCCGCAGCCAGCAAGAGCAGAAAAACTGGTTTGGCCACTTTGAAACCAAGAGACTTTTTAACTTGATTCTATTTTTTAAATAATTTTTAATTTTTTAATTTTTATTTTTATTCTCTTTTGATTTCTTTTTCCTCTCTTTCCTGATTTCTTGTTTTATTCCTTCCTCCTTCCTTTCCTCCAATTTTATCTCTTCTTCCTTCCTTCGTCTGCCTTTTCTATTTTTACTTTTTAAAATTTTTTCTAAATACCTACAAGTGAGACAAAATCCTGGATCTGTGAAAAGACCAAAGTTGAACCCAAAGACGGGGCATCACAATAGCTGGGACAGTGAGATAAATTTCACTCTGCTATTACAGAGAACCTGCAAGTTATTGTGTATTTGAATTATTATTATTTTTACATCTTTTTAAATAGTATTTTTGTATCCCTCTTCTTTTTGTATAGTCTGCTTTGCTAGGCTGGATATATTGTATTATCTGACAGCTTTCCCCTGATATCTCTTTCCATACTGTATTCCTAATCTACTGTCCTTTAACTCACCTGTGTCCCATTAGCACACTACTCAAGGTTTTGTACTCCCTATTCTTGTTACCTAGATCTCATAGATTCTGTCATATGATTGTTGCCATAATATTATTGTAAATAACTGCTATTCCATGCAATTGTAATTATTTTACAACACCACCCCCCAGATCTTAGCCCATTTCAAAATTTCCTGAACTCTACTACTGTAGTGGTTAACTCTATTCTCTCACTCACTACACCTATTTACTATCCTTTACTCTCATCTTACCTCAGAATCTGAGCTCCCACAACCTCCCTGCTTTATAGATCCAACTCACGATCCTTCCTTCCCCAACAAGAGTCTTATCTTCTTTCCATCCTTTCTAAAAATCAGCTAGCTGAGTGGAAGATCACGGTTAACACTATACATAGTCAAAGGATCTCCTATCTCTTCCCTACTTGCTACTACTGTAAATATCATAGAATTCTCTGTTGCTGTCTTAAACCATTTTTCCTTCCCCCTTCAACTGATGACAAAAAAGAATAGGTGGAGGTGGTGAACACCAGGATACCCACTGGAAGAGGAAACCCAACAACAAAGGAACCACTAACAGATAACAACAGAAGAAGGTGAAGGGGGGACTAGGAAACACACAAACCTCAATCCAGGACTTATTTGGAAATACAGCTAAACAGTAGAGACAGTACCCAATACAAACAACTGAACAAGAGCAAGAGAGAATTCTTTCAACCTTACACACACAGAAGAACCAGCTTCAACACAACCTGCCCTCACCAGCACAACAAAATACAGGAGGTGGTGGACAGAGTGACCCTCATTTAACCACGTGGTGGGAAGGAACCACCAAAGAAAGCCTCAACAACAATCAAAACCCAAGGCAAACACAAAGGCAACTTAAATGAGAGTCTAAGACCAGTGAGGTTGGGAGATCAAGGAAACTGCACCACTGAAACTCACTGCTATTCTACTGAAGAAGTTCACATCACAAACCCAGGGAGCCAGAACAGATCAATTTAAGAAGCTGAGGCCAACAAGAAGAGTCTCACAAACAATGGGAAGACAAAGAAATCCCCAAATGAAAGGAAAGGAGGAAGCTTCAGAAAGAATGTTAAGTGAAGTAGAGGAAATTCAACTATCAGATATTGAGTTCAAAGCAATGATCGTCAGGAAGCTGAATGAGCTCACAATGAGCGACCAGAAACTACAGGGAAGCTACAATGAACTCACTGAAAACTACATCAGCATGAAAAAGGAAATAGAAACTCTCAACAAGGGCCAAGGGGAAATGAAGAATACAATTTCTGAACTGAAGAACACAGTAGAAGGAATGAAAAGCAGGATCGATGAAGCAGAAGATCGGATCAGTGAGCTAGAGGACAAAGTAGAAGAAAACACCCAGAAAGAGCAAGAAAAGGAAAAGAGGGTCAGAAAGAATGAAGAGGGATTAAGAGAAATGCAAGACAATATGACACATAATAATATCCGTATAATAGGGATACCAGAAGGAGAAGAAGAACAAGGGATAGAAAACCTATTTGAAAAAGTAATGATGGAAAAGTTCCCTAATTTGATGAGAGAAAAAGTCACACAAATCCAGGAAACACAAAGAGTCCCATTCAAGAGAAACACAAAGAGACTCACCTCAAGACACATCATAATTAAAATGACAAAATTTCAAGACAAAGAGAGAATATTAAAGGCAGCAAGGGAGAAGCAGGAAGTAACATACAAGGGAGCCCCAATAAGGATAACAGCTAAGATCTCAATGGAAACACTCCAAACCAGAAGAGAATGGCAAGAAATATTCCAAGTAATGAGAACCAGAGGTCTGCAACCAAGGCTACTTTATACAGCAAGGCTCTCAATCAAGATAGAAGGCCAAATAAGAAGCTTCTCAGACAAAAGAAGTCTAAAAGAATACACCTCCACTAAACCAGCTCTGCAAGAGATGCTAAAGGGACTGCTTTAAGGAACGAAAGGAAAAAAAAAAGTGAGAGAGGAACACACATACATAAAAGGCAATGAATAAGTACCTATCAATAATAACCTTAAATGTAAATGGATTGAATGCGCCAATCAAAAGACATAGAATAGCTGATTGGATAAGAAATCATGACCCACACATATGCTGCCTACAAGAGACTCACCTCAGGATAAAAGACCTGCACAGATTGAAAGTGAAGGGCTGGAAACAAATTTTCCAACCCAATGGTTAGGAAAAAAAGCCAGGGTAGCAATACTCATATCTGAAAAAATAGACTTCCAAAAAAGGGCTATAAAGAGAGACCCAGAAGGTCATTTCATAATACTCAAGGGAAGAATCCACCAAGAAGACATAAATATTGTAAATATATATGCACCCAACGTAGGAGCACCTAAATACATAAAGAAAATCTTAGAGGACTTCAAGAAAGATATTGACAGCAACACAATTACTGTGGGGGATTATAACACCCCACTATCAAAAATGGACAGATCTTCCAAACAAAATATCAACAAAGATATTGTGGCATTGAACAATACCCTAGATGAAATGGGCTTTACTGATATATACAGAGCCCTCCATCCAAAAGAAGCTAAATATACATTCTTTTCAAATGTACACGAAACATTTTCAAATATTGACCACATGATAGGACACAAAACAAGCCTCAACAATTTCAAAAAAAATTGAAATAATACCAAGCATTTTCTCGGACCACAAGGGACTGAAGCTAGAAACCAACCCCAAGGAAAAAAACCCAAAACATTCAAAATCATGGAGATTAAAGAGCATGCTATTAAACAATAAATGGGTCAAGAATGATATTAGGGAAGAAATCAAAAGGTTTCTGGAAACAAATGAAAACGAACTCACAACAACCAAAAACTTATGGGACACAGCCAAGGCAGTCCTGAGAGGGAAGTTCATAATGATACAGGCCCACCTAAAAAGGTTAGAAACATTCCAAACAAACAACCTAACCTTACGTCTACAAGAACTCGAGGAACAACAACAAAGACAGCCAAAAGCAAGCAGAAGGAAGGAAATAACCAAGATCAGAGCAGAATTAAATGACATAGAGACTAAGAGCACAATTCTAAGGATTAATGAATCCAAGAGGTGGTTCTTTGAAAAGATAAACAAAATCGAAAAGCCTTTAAGCAGACTCATCAAGAAAAAAAGAGAGAAGACCCAAATAAACACAATCAGAAATGAAAGAAGAGAGACTACAACAGATACCACAGAAATACAAAGGGTTGTAAGAAATTACTACAAACAACTGTATGCCAAGAAATTTGAAAACCTAGGTGAAATGGACAAATTTCTAGAAAAATATAATCTTCCAAAACTCAATGAAAAAGAAGCAGAAAGCCTGAACAGGCCAATAACAACAAAAGGAATTGAAGCAGTAATCAAAACACTCCCAACACACAAAAGCCCTGGACCAGATGGTTTCACAGGAGAATTCTACAAAGCTTTTAAAGAAGAACTAACCCCTATCCTTCACAGACTATTCCAAAAAATCCAAAAAGATGGAAGACTCCCAAACTCTTTTTATAAGGCCAATATCATCCTAATTCCAAAACCAGATAAACACACAACAAAGAAAGAAAACTTCAGGCCTATATCGCTGATGAACATTGACACTAAAATCCTCAACAAAATACTGGCAAACTACACCCAACAGTACATTAAAAAGATCATACACCATGACCAAGTGGGATTCATTCCAGGGATGCAAGGATGGTACAATATTCGCAAATCAGTAAATGTAATACATCACATAAACAAAAGCAAAGACAAGAACCGCATGATCATATCAATAGATGCAGAAAAAGCATTTGATAAGGTACATCACCCATTTATGATAAAAACACTCAGTAAAGTAGAAATACAGGGAGCATTCCTCAACATAATAAAGGCCATATATGAGAGACCTACAGCCAACATCAGACTCAATGGGCAAAAATTAAAATCTTTTCCACTAAGATCAGGAACAAGACAAGGCTGGCCACTTTCACCACTTCTATTCAATATAGTACTGGAAGTTTTAGCCACAGCGATCAGACAAGAAAAAGAAACAAAAGGTATTCAAATCAGAAAGGAGGAAACAAAACTGTCAATGTTTGCAGATGACATGATAGTGTACATAGAAAATCCTATAGACTCCACCAAAAATCTGCTTGACCTAATAAATGAATTTGGCAAAACAGCAGGATACAAAGTCAATATCCAGAAATCAAAGGCATTTCTGTACACCAACAATGAAACAGTAGAAGCAGAAATCAAGAAAAAAATCCCATTTGAAATAGCAAAAAGAAAAATAAAATACCTAGGAATAAACCTAACTAAAGAGGTAAAAGTCCTGTATTCAGAAGACTACATAACACTGAGGAAAGAAATCAAGGAAGACACAAACAAATGGAAACATATACCGTGTTCATGGATTGGAAGAATTATTATTATCCAAATGTCCATACTACCAAAAGCAATTTACACATTCAATGCAATACCTATTAAAGTACCAATGGTTTATTTCACAGACATAGAACAAACACTTCAAAAATTTATATGGAACCATAAACGACCCTGAATAGCTGCTGCAATTTTTGAGAAAGAAGAGTAAAGTAGGAGGGATCACAATACCTGACACTAAACTATACTACAAGGCCACTGTAATCAAAACAGCCTGATACTGGCATAAAAACAGGCACATGGACCAATGGAACAGAACAGAGAGCCCAGAAATAAACCCAAGTCTCTATGGTCAATTAATATTTGACAAAGGAAGCTGCAACATAAAATGGAATAAAAATAGCCTCTTCAACAAATGGTGTTGGGAGAACTGGACAGCTACGTGCAAAAAAATGAAACTCGAGCACCAACTTACACCATATACTAAAATAAATTCAAGGTGGATAAAAGACTTAAATATAAACCGTGACACCATTAAAGTCCTAGAAGAGAACATAGGTAGGAAAATCTCAGATATTTCACGCAGAAACTTTTTTACTGACATGTCTCCTAGAGCAAGGGACATAAAGGAAAGAATAAACAAATGGGACCTCATCAAAATTAAAAGCTTTTGCACAGCTAAAGAAAACAGTATCAAAATTAAAAGAGCACCAACTGTATGGGAAAACATATTTGCCAATGATACCTCAGACAAGGGTTTAATCTCCAAAATATATAAAGAACTTACACGACTTCACTCTAAAAAGACAAGTAACCCAATTAAAAAGTGGGCAAAGGACTTGAATGGACACTTCTCCGAGGAGGACATACAGAAGATCCAAAGACACATGAAACAATGTTCAATATCACTAGCTATCAGAGAGATGCAAATTAAAACCACAATGAGATACCACTTCACACCAGTCAGAATGGCCATCATAAACAAAGCAACAAACAACAAGTGTTGGAGAGGTTGTGGAGAAAAGGGATCCCTAGTGCACTGCTGGTGGGACTGCAGACTGGTACAACCACTATGGAAAGCAGTATGGAACTTCCTCAGAAAACTAAAAATGGATCTGCCTTTTGACCCTGCAATTCCACTGCTGGGTCTATATCCTAAGAGCACTAAAACACCAGTACAAAAGAACCTTTGCACCCCGATGTTCATAGCAGCACAATTTACAATAGCTAGGTGCTGGAAGCAACCTAGATGCCCATCAGTAAATGAATGGATCAAAAACCTATGGTATATTTACACAATGGAATTCTATGCAGCAGAAAGAAAGAAGGAGCTCCTACCCTTTGCAACAGCATGGATGGAGCTGGAAAGCATTATGCTAAGTGAAACAAGCCAGGCAGTGGAAGACAAATACCACATGATCTCACCTTTAACAGCAACCTAAAGAACAAAACAAAGAAACAAGCAAAATATAACCAAAGTCACTGAAATAGGGGACAGTCTGACAGTGACCAGAGGGGAGAGAAGAGGGAATTTCAGGGGAGAAGGAGAAGGGTTTACAGGAACAAATTTAAAGAACACATGGACAAAAGCTAGGGGGAGGGTGGTAATGGGAAGGAAGTGGGGGGGGGTTGGGTGGGTGGGCTGGAACTGGAGTAAATGGGAGGAAACTGTACTTGAACAATGATTAAAATAAAACTTAAAAAAAAGGAAAAAAATTAAATTGAATAGATATTTTTTGAAACGTTATTAACCCGAGGGAAGAAGAAAGCAAGGAAAAGTGTAGAGACTGGGAAATGTTTTATCACATACCAGAGTTTTATTTCTTTTTAAAGCAGATCTTTTGGAACTAAACAACTCTACATTGATTAACTGTGAAAAGTGTATGTGTATGTATGTTTAATTTGTTGACATAAAAAAGCTAGTTATAGCCCTGGCTGGTGTAGCTCAGTATATTAAGTGCCAGCCTGAGAACCAAATGGTAGCTGGTTCAATTCCCAGTCAGGGAACATACCTGGGTTGCAGGCCTGGTCCCCAGTAGGGGGAGCATGGGAGGCAACCACACACCAATGTTTCTCTCCCTCTCTTTTGCCCTCCCTTCCCCTCTGTAAAAATAAATAAATAAATAAAATTTTTTTAAGCTAGTTATATTTCATGAAACAACATCAAATAAAAGTAGCAGGGACCAGGCTTCTGGCCAAGATGAAGGCATAGGTAGAGAAACTGTGCCTCCTCACAAAACCAAAAGAAGGACAACAACTAATTTAAAAACAAAAACCAACCAGAACTAACAGAAAATCGAACTGTATGGAAGTCCAACAACCAAAAAGTTAAAGAAGAAACATTCATCCAGACCAGTAGATCGGGTAGAGATGGGCAGCCAGGATGGAGAGGACCCCAGACAAGGCAGCAGCAGCTGGTGGATTGGGAAGTCCCATATTTGTGTGCAGATAAACCAGGGAGAGGAACAACTGGGGAGCGAGACCTACCACACAACCCAGGGTTCCAGTGTGGGGAAAGAAAGCCTCAAAACTTCTGACTGAAAAAATCTGTGGGAGTTGCTGTGGTGGGAGGAACTCCCAGCCTCACCGGAGTGTTCATTGGAGAGATCCACAGGGTCCTAGAATGTACACAAAACCCCGCACCCAGGAATCAGCACCAAAAGGGCCCAGTTTGCTTGTGGATAGCAGGGGAAGTGACTGAAAGCCTGTCAAGAGCTGAGCAATCGACATTATTCCCTTTCAGACCCCTCCCCCACATACAGCACCATAACACAGCAACCTGGGTTTCCCCTCCCTGGGGAATACCTAAGGCTCCACCCTTTACAAATTAACAGATGCACTGAGACAAAAAAAGATGGCCCAAATAAAAGAACAGATCAAAGCTCCAGAAAAAATACAACTAAGCTATGAAGAGATAACCAACCTATCAGATGCAGAGTTCTGAACACCGGTAATCAGGGTGCTCACAGAATTGGTTGACTATGGTCACAAAATAGAGGAAGAAGTAAAAGCTATGAATAGTGAAATA
The DNA here is from genome assembly GCF_019186645.2 of Phyllostomus hastatus. Classification (NCBI taxonomy): domain Eukaryota; kingdom Metazoa; phylum Chordata; class Mammalia; order Chiroptera; family Phyllostomidae; genus Phyllostomus; species Phyllostomus hastatus. The sequence goes on from NW_025334041.1 coordinate 48,996,735, forward strand.
AAGGAAAATTCACAGGGAACCAACAGTGACAGGAAGGAAACTGGGACTCAAATCAATGATTTGGACCAGAAAGAAGAAATAAACATTCAACCAGAACAGAATGAAGAAACAGGAATTCAAAAAACTGAGAAGCTTAGGAACTTCCAGGACAACTTTAAACATTCCAACACCTGAATTATAGGGGTGCCAGAAGAAAAAGAGGAAGAGCAAGAAATTGGAAACTTATTTGAACAAATAATGAAGAAGAACTTCTACAATCTGGCAAAGGAAATAGACTTCCAGGAAGTCCAGGAAGCCCAGGGAGTCCCAAAGAAGTTGGGCCCAAGAAAGCACACACCAAGGCACATCATAATGACATTACTCAAGATTAAAGATAAAGAGAGCATCTTAAAAGCAGAAAGAGAAAAGTAGACAGTTACCTGCAAAGGAGTTCCTATAAGGCTATCAACTGATTTCTCAAAAGAAACCTTGCAGGCAAGAAAGGGCTGAAAAGAAGCTTTCCAAGTCATGAAAGGCAAGGACCTACAACCAAGATTCCTCTATCCAGCAAAGCTGTCATTTAGAATGGGAGGGCAGATAAAGTGCTTCCCAGATAAGTTAAAGGAGTTCATCATCACCAAGCCCTTATTATATGAAATGTTAAAGGGACTTATCTAAGAAAAAGAAGAAGATAGCCCTGGCTGGCATAGCTCAGTGGATTGAGCTTGGGCTGCGAACCAAAGTGTCACAGGTTCGATTCCCAGTCAGGGTAAATGCCTGGGTTGCAGGCCATGACCCCCAGCAACCACACATTGATGTTTCTCTCTGTCTCTCTTTCTCCCTCCTTTCCCTCTCTAAAAATAAATAAATAAAATCTTTAAAAAAAGAAAAAGAAGAAGATAAAAAATATGGACAGTAAAATCACAACAAACTCACAATTGTCAACAAGTGAACCTAAAATGAAAAATAAAAATGAATTAAGCAAACAATGAGAAGATTCAGGAACAGAATCACAGAAATGGAGGTCACATGGAGGGTTATCAGTGGGGAAAGGGGAAATGGGGGAAAAGGTACAGGGAATAAGAAGCATAAATGGTAGGTACAAAATAGACAGGGGGAAGTTAAGAACAGCATGGGAAATGGAGAAGCCAAAGATTTTATATGTACAACCCTTGGACATGAACTAAGGTGGGGGAATGCAGGTGGGAGGGGGTGTGCAGGGTGGAGGGGAATAAAGAGGGGGAAGGGGACAACTGTAATAACATAATCAATAAAATATATTTTAAAAAATAAATTCTTGTAAAATCAGCAGCCGAGGTTTTTGCAATGTCTGGGAAGCAAAATTAAAAATATATTAAGTTTGGTCTAATTAAAAGCTCAAATGCAACTCATTGTTTCACTCTATTCTTAATCAGGAAAAAGCAGCCTTGGAAAAAATTAGCCAGATGACACTTTTCTCATTTCAAATATTGAGTTCAGCTGATTGCTTACCATTTATTTTTAATAAAAATTCTGATTATCAAGTAAAATAAAATAAAATAAAAGTGGAAGAGGGTTAGAACTCTGGAATTTGAGTTTAATTGCTTCTAAAATCTCTACCTGAGCAATCATAGAAGCCCAATATACAGGTGTATCCTTCTTTAAAGAAATCAGTTATGGCATCAAATCCTTTCCTATGTTTACACACTCTAGTTCTGCAATATTTCCTATTGCAAGTAAATTTATATTCAAAATATAGAAAGTGTCCTCAGTCTCATTAAAAGAATAAAAATAGCTTAAAGCTCACTACTTTATTTTTAATTTTTTTCTATTGTCTTACATTCCTTTATTTATGCAGATCTGTCTTATGTACAGTAGCTGGTTCTGTCAAATAATCATACAAAGGCACTCTATTGGTAATCTTCCCCAAAAGAGATTCAGGTAAAATATATATTAGTGCACTTCACATACCATGAAAACTTGAGACTTCATTACAGATTTCAGTTTTGAGGCCATATGTTACAGAATGAACCCAGTGGTTACAAGGGTCTCTCTGTCACTGTAGATTGTTTGTCCACCACTGAGGAATTGGAATTATGGCTCTCAATGCTTGAGTTTGGTAAAAGAAAAGGAGCTATTTATTCAAAATTTATATAGGTTTAGAGTAATGGCAGAATGTCACCATTAGATACTCAAAGTCCCTTAAAACACCCCACTCCCCGCCCCCCATACACAGTCCTTCCTTCCCCCCTCTGCCCAGTCAGGCCAGTCAGGGGTAACGTTTCCCAGGAAAAAAAAATAGAAGTCCGTGACTTGGCTAGTTCCTGGTTCTTCCCAGTAATCCAGCCTCAGCTGGCAGGCCTCCGGTGGTCCCCAGCAACCATCAGCTAGGTTGTCACGATCTCCAGTTCTCAATCCAAACCCATGTGGCACCTTCTTATGGCCCACCAGTGAGAGTCCTTTAACTCCTTTCCTTTCTGCAACATCTCTCCTGTATTCTTCCAAACTGCTAAAAGAGAGCTCTGCATGGCGGCTACATGTTGCTTTCCTGCTTCCTAAGCTGCATGGTTAAGGGAGCCCCAAAACCACATGGTTAGCACACCCCACAAGGCTGCCACACCTGAGTTTTAAATCATGGCGAGAATTTTCCTCTGCATCCCCATTTCCGACTCCTCCCACGATTGGCTACATCTGCCAGCACTCTCCTGTTTTTCCAGCGTTTCTCAGCTGCCATATTTAGTCCAGGCAGGCATGGCCCTATGGGTAGAGCCAACCATCTCCAAGCTCTCACGCAGGCACTGTGACCAGGAGTTAGGTCATGACCAGTTATATCATGGGTCAAATTCATGCCCATCTCCCTCGCTCAAAGCATGGCCACAGCTACTTAACATATCTATGAAGCTAGCCAGCTGTTATAGACATGTAAAATAACCCATTTTGCATATTGGGTATAAAGCTGACCAACTGTTGATATGCAAAATAACTCACAAGGGCCCTGGTCCATGTGTCCCATCCCCTGGTCCAGACTTCTGAGGGTGAGGATATCCTATATTTATATATTTTCTGGACACCGCAAGTTCTGGACCCCATTACAAACCCCTCTCTGGGGGGCCCTGGCTACACCGCATTACACAGGCACAAAATTCGAAATATACATAAACTGAGGTAGGGTGATAAAAGTGGGCTGAAAGAAACCACAGGATTAAATTGTGTATTTTGCTTGCATAAGAGCTTTGGTGTGAACAGGAAATGTGTAATCACATAGCTCTAGTAGTGCAAGGGGCTTCTGTAATCTGTGGCAACTGCCAGGCGGTGGGCAAACTGCTGGTGTGTTCTGCTGGAGACTTCTCCAAGAGCTCGCTTCTTCTCAGCCTCTTCTTTCTTGGGTTCTTGTTTCAGTTTGTAATCAGCCCAGCAACTTTGGTCACATCTTCAGCCAGCACGGAGCAGGGTAGTTTCACAGAAGGAAGGCAGAGTTCATTGGCAATATGTTTTTGATCATCATGGCTTCCTCCTCTGTCTTCCCTTTCAGCCATTTGGTGGCTAATGAGCCGGGGGTGATTGTAGAACCACAGCCAAGGGTTTTAAACCTGGTATCCTCGATCTTTCCCCTTTCATCCACTTGGATCTGCCATTTCATTACATCACCACAGGCTGGAATCCCCACCAATCCAGTTTCAACATTTTTAGATGTCTTGCCAAGAGACCCCACATTTGAGGATTTTTATAATGATCATCTATCTTCTTGTGATGGAGCTGGGCTCCAGACAGCAGGGGCAAGGCTACCAGCCACCACCACCTTGCACAGACAGGCCAAGCCTAAAGCATCTACACTGGAAAAATCCCAATGGTATGTACTATATTTTCAAACTTGAACCATTTGGGCCATGCAGCTGCCCATGAACTAACTGATAAAAGCTAAGGTTTCTAGTGCAGACAATGGTATTTATAAGTAAAGCTTTTTTCATTCCATTGTTTGCCATGATCCACATCCTGACAGCCAGGCCTGCCCTGCCCACGTGAGAGCAAGCCCACAGCCTTGCCAGCTCCACCCCATGCAGTGTCAGCCAGAAGAGTCCTTATTGTAGCAAATGAAAGCCACACTAGCTACTCAGTCTTTCCTTCTTACACATGAATGGACAATTTAGGATTGCTAGGCACAGGAATAAAACTAGCAATAAGAGAGACCAAGATAAATAAATAATCAAAGAAACAGAAATAATTCAGGAAACAGAGCCAATGAGCTATCCATAAACCAAGGTTAAAGTACTAGAAATAAGGAGCAATCAGGAAACATAAAGAACTATTAGAAATTATTAGTTACTGATATAAAAAAATACAACAAAGTTCTCAGACCTTAAAACAGAAAGACAAAAAGATAAAAAAAAATGAGATAAAAGTTGAGGCAATTTTATGTTTTGTGTGTTTTAGCTACCTCTCCCTACCCTCAACACACACACACAAATGCTGAAACAATACTAACTCAACAAGTCTAGCATTCAACAAGTCAATTCAGGAGAGGACAGAGACCATGAAGAAGAGGAAATTAGCAAAGAAATAATGAAAATTTTTTAAAGCCAAGGGATCACAAACCATGGCTTAAAAATTTGAAACTATCTATTAAATGCCCAGTTCAAGAATTTTAAAATACTTATTCCAAAACATATTACTATGAAATTTTAGAATGCCAAGTATAAAGAGAACATCTTTAAATCTTCCAGAAACTAAAACCAACTCAGCCACTAAAGAGCAAGCCAAAGTAGCCTCAGATCTCTCATTGGTGGTGGTGGGTGATGGAAGGCCACAGAGCTATACTTTCAAAGGTGTTAGGGAAAATAATTTTCAACCTGTTGCAGTGAGATTATATCTTGAAGTATTAATCTGCATGTTTCCTGTGTGTTTCTTTTCCTCTTTACTTACTCTTCAAACCACTAGGGTCCTTTCTTCTTCCAGTCTCTTCTACTCAGATTGGCATGAGTTACCCATTTTAGAAGAAGCAAGAAAGACTATGAAATTAAAAGGAACAAACCTTTAGACAAAGGACCAGACAGAAAGATATATTTTCATGCTTGCAGAACTAGTTTTTCCACTCCAAAAACTAAATAAAATGTGGACTGGGGAAGAAAAGAAAAGGGCAGAAGGACCACTTCAGAAAGGAATGAAGAAAGCTCTAAGTTGAAGGGGGGAATTGGCAAAATGGGAAAAGACTTTCTTCCAACCAGCATGTCAGCTGGTTGCCTGGAAACTGATTTGGTGTTGAACTGCCCATACTGGTTTCAGTCTCAAGTGAGGAACTCCACCCTTCTGATATTATGGCTGGCCATCAATCTATTGAGTGTCCAGTCTGATGAGATATTCATTAATATGAATAGACAGTGCACTGTCTGATGATATACACCCAAGATGTTTTGTGAAATGTTGGTGGCATGAATAAAATTGTTAGAATGTACTGGGACATGGACCTAACCCACCACCTATGCTAGAACAAAGAAGGTATAGTCACGGGCTAAATACCTGACCATGTATCAGCAACAGAAGCATAGCTGTTGGCATCCTGCTGGAAACCAGTTAAATTCTCACTGCCCCTTCCCCTCTCCCTTGACAGTTTTACAGAAGCAGCTCTCACCAATCAGATACCCTGGACACTGGGGCAGATCAGCAGGGTGATTCACCCTCTGCCCAGGGGTCTGCTACACACACCTTAAAAGCCCTCTATCTTTTCCCTTGGGGCTGCCATCGGTTGGGACCCAGCCTGCATGATTGCAGTGTCCTGCCTCAAGTAAAAGCCCCTAATTGGACTTTTCTGGCTCCAGGGCCTTTCTTAGCCACCTTGGCTACCTAACAAAAATGCATTTTCCTCTGCTTAAAATTGGGCTGGGAAAAACCAGCTGAATATAGATAGCCCCATTCCAGTTACTTGAATACCATACCCAGTCAAACTATCAAATGCATTGACAAAACTGAGATATTTTGAGACATTCATATCTTAGTTTTATACTATTTTTAGGAAGTTTCTTGATCTATTTTATCAAAATGAGGGGAGGCAAGAAAGGAAGATATGGGATTCAATAAACACACTAAATATAATATAAACAAACAGTAAAGGGAAACCCTAGTATTCTCAGAATATTTGCGATAGTATAGACCTAGAATATAAATAATTCTTTTTTTTTTAATCCTCACCCAAGGACATTTTTTCATTGTTTTTAGAAAGAGAGAAAGGGAGAGGGGGAGAGAGAGAGAAACATTGATTGTTGCTTCCATACATGCCCCGACCGGGGATCAAACCCTCAGCCCAGGTATGTGTCCCGACCAGGGATCAAAACCTGCAACTTTTTGGTTTATAGGACAATGCTCCAACCAAATGAGCCACACCAGCCAGGGTAAAAATAAGCATTTCTTTTAAGGAACAGGAGAATGGAGGTCTCTGTGGGAAGGTGGCCTCTATTCTAAAGGTAATCTTGATGAAAAAGGTGGTGTATGGACATAATGTTTGTGTCACCTCAAAAATCATCTATTAAAACCCTACCCTTCCCATGTGATGATATTAGGAGTTGGAGCCTTTTGGGGATAATTAGAATTACATGAGGTTATGAAGGTAGGGCCCTTATAAGAGTCACAAAATCTCTTTCTCTCTGCTCTCCACCACGTGAGGATACGACAAGAAGTTGCTGTCTACAACCTGGAAGAGTGCCCTCACCAGAACCAAAACTTACTGGCACCTTGTTCTTGACCTCCCAGCCTGCAGAACTGGAGAGAAACGAGCTTCTGTTGTTTCAGCCACCCAATCTATGGAATGCTGTTATAGCAACCCAAACTGACTAAGACAGATAGTATAATGCAAAGAATTTTTCTAAACCAGTTCTTCAAGAAACAAATCAATGTGTGTGTGTGTGTGTGTGTGTGTGCCTTATAAGGCCACTAACCCCATCATGAGAGCTCCTCCTTCATGACCTAATTCCCACCCCACCCCCAACCATTCAAATGCCCATACTGCCAGTAACATCATATTGAGGATTAGGATTTCAACAATTGAATTTTGGGAGAACACAAACATCATTGCATAGCATCAACTATAGAACTGGGCAAAATGACTAACTATCTTTCGGGGAGTAAGACAAAGAAAAAGCATTGAAAAAGATGAGGGGCAGGCATTAGAAGGGGATATGAAAGTTCCAAGGCCGAATAAGGGATTGTGTGGCCCCTGATGATTACCTAGGATGTCTTTAAGTGTGAGGCAGGAAGGGAAGGGAGGGGCCCTAGAGGGCTCTTTCTGTTCTAAAGACTTGATGGCTCTCCTCCCTCTGTGGACCTGAAGTAATTGTGCTGTATCTGGGAGAGAGACCTGCTGACCTCCCCTCCCCAGCTTAGGCAGTATCTCTCAAACTTTTTCCTCACTGAGTCATGCCAGACCACAGAAGCTCACCTGGGTTTGCAGATAGGCAATAATGACAATTTGGCATGGATATGGTTAACTTTGCTTAGATTTTCTCCAAAAGCAATGAAAAAAGAGCTGCACAAAGTATATAAACAAGGGAAATTTGCTGTAGTGTACAAAGGTTTCCCATTGCCTCCCTTTATATTTTCTTTTCTCTTTTTACTATTTTTTAAATTGGGGTGGCATTGGTTAATATGATTATACATTTCAAGTGTAGAGTACTACCATACCTCATCTGTATATTGCATTTTGTGCTCATCACCAAGTTTAGTTTCCTGCCATCACCATATATTTGCCTGCCTTTGTCCTCTTCAATCTCCCCCCACCCAACCTTCCCCACTTTATCTTATAGCGATCTTCCCAGAGTTGGTGATCTTGGCAGCTTGCATGGATGCCTTTTATGCTCCAAGTCAGAAAATACTTACACTGGCATACAATGATTTTACTATCCAGGAAGTTACATCTCTCAAACCATTTATTTGGTTTATAGCCTTGAAATGTTTATTGTGTCAGACCTGAAACAAATCTCCCCTTATCTGTGCTTATGCTTCTGGGCTGACTTTTCCATTTATGTCCACTAGACAGGACGGCCATTACACATGCCTGACCTTCCAGAGGTGGACCTAGTTCTGTGAATAATAGCAGCTCACTTTAGTGAAGACTTAACTGGACAGAGAAGAGATGAGTATCTATTGACCTTTCTGGAGCAAGGAAGCTTCTAATATACCACATAAGAAAGGGAGGGCTGCAAGCAGTGTTTCAAAAGAATGTATTTTTTAGTGTTAGTGGAGAATAAAACAAATTTACAATATAGTTTCTTAATAAATCATAAACTACTTTTCTATTGTCATGAATTACATTGATGATGGTATTAAGGATATTTATAATGTTTTTTTTAATTTCATGAATCCTGATTTCAAATGTTTCAATTTGCAATGATTCATGAATACAGATTCCTTTAAAATTGGGATTTTTCAAATAGTTGTTTGGGTTTTTTGTTGTTGTTGTTATCAAGAAAACTTTTTAAAATACTTTCAGCAGTGTAAGAAATTACCTTCTGTACTTGGAGGGTAAATTTGTGATGACAGTGTTTCTTCTTTACAACTCCCCCTATCTTTTTGGAACAGGCTGTGATTGTGGGTGGATTATTCTGATATTACTGCTTTGGCTGTGCAGTATTTTGCAGTTTAAAAGTTGAATTTTTCTGTTATCACTGAACATGCATCCTTGCTAAACACACAATGGTAGTTCTCTAGGTATAAATGAGTTCTTTAGGTTCTGTTATTTCAGTTCAGTGGCCCTCAAATTTTAGCATGTATTAACATCACCTGGGAAGATTTTTTTAATGCACATATCTGGTCTTTACTCACAAAGTATAAGATTGAGTAGTCTGGGTAAGGGCCCAACTATCTCCACTTTAAGCTTTGACCTAAGAACCACATTCTGAGGGTAAATCATTGCCTTAGAGCAGATTTCTCAGTCTAAGCATGGCCGTGACGTTAGTTGAATGAGTACTTGCTGTGGGGCTGTTGTCTTCATCTTGGGAGACTTAGCAGCACCCCTAGCCTCTGCCTGCTGGATGCCAGTAACATCCCCATCTTCCTAGTTCTGACAAACAAAAATGTATCTAGACATTCTCAAATGCCCCCTGGAGTAGATCTGCAAATCACTGCCTTATGATCTTGGTTCTTATAAATTCAAATACCCTAGCCACCCAAGCATTCTTGTGAGTAATATATGGGACTTTAGTCTCACATATTAATTTTCTTAGGACTCTATATGATAAAATGGGTCTTTTGTCATGGAGAGTTCAAACTAAGGGCCTATGATTATTTCTAGCCCCCAGACAATTCTTATTTGACCAAAATATGTTTTAAATTATTGAAGTTATTTGCTAACAGCCCTAGGTGGTGTGCCTCAGTTGGTTGTCGTGTTGTTCCATAAATTGAAAGGTCACAGGTTTGATTCCCAGTCAGGGCACATGCCTAGATTATGGATTCAGTCCCCACTCGGGGTACATTCAAAAGACAACCAATTGATGCTTCTCTCTCATATCAATGTTTCTCTTCCTCCCTCTCGCCTTCCTTTCCCCTCTTTCTGAAGTCAATAAGCATGTCCTTGGGTGGGGATAAAAAAATTAGCTGCTAACAAACAAAATTTGAGATTTAGTTATTTCTGGCTTTGCTTGAAAAATGGGGTCTTTTCACATTAGCCTTGAAGGTAATGTCACAGGTGGGCACAGGTAACCAGGTTCTTAGTGATCGGGACAAAGAATTGAACCAAACACCCAGAGTTTATAGAAGAGAACATGGGAGCAGGCCAACTCCAAGCAGAGATTGACCTCATGGGCTGGAGGGACTCTATTCTTACAGGGCACATCCTTCCTGGCTAGTTTCGGTGGGCTTTACTGCGCGTGTACAAGTAGTAGCATTACTTTAAAGCTACTGAGCATGTGGTCTCCCATGATCCTCCCCAATTGGCCACCAGGGAAGAGGGTCCCACAATGCTACCAAATTGACCCCCGTTTCTCCTGCGGTCTCCCTGTACTAGGTTTGCCTTTCCCTAAGCCAGAGAATTATAGCTGTCCATGTTAGGGATTGGTGAAAAGGAAAGGAATTATTTATTCAAGTTACACAGCCTTAAGAGTAATGACTTAATGTCTTCATTAAAATCCCAAAGTCCTTTAAAACACCCACAAACACACACAGTCCTTCCTTTCCCCGTTTGCCCAGTCTGGGGTACCGTATCTCAGGGAAAGAAATAGAAGTCCATGGCTCAGGCAGCTCCCGGTTCTTCCCAGTAATCTGTCTCAGCTGGTAGTCCTCCCTTGGTTCCCAGCACTATCGGCTGTGTTGCCGGGATCTCCAGCTAAAGTCGTGTGGTGATTCTCTGCTAAAGCTGCATGGTGATTCTTCTCACCGCTGCAGCAGGGGTGGGGGAGGGGGGTGTCCCCCTACTCTGGCCAAAGCCATGTGGGTCTCCTCACTGCCACAGCTGCATGTTCCCTTCTTTACATGGCTGCAGCTGCATGGTTCCCTCTCCCTCAAGTCTGGGTTTAAACATCCTTCCAGCTTTACTGGGCTGCCATCCATGAGTCTTCGCAGGGGTAGCCCCATGTTGTGGAGCCCGTCATCTCCAAGCTCTCACACAGGCGCTGTAACTAGGGGGAGTTGCCTCCCAGTTACATCTTGGGGGGAAGTTCCTTCCATCCCCAAGGCTCAGATCATGGCCACAACTATTTAACATATCTATGCAACCAGTTAAAGGTTATAGTTAAAGGTTATATGTTATGGTTATAGGTAAAGGTTATAAAGGTTGTGTTAAATGACCACACCAGAGGTTAGCTGCAAAGGTTAGTTGCTATGCAAAACAGCTCTGAATGGCCCTGCTCCATGTGTCCCTTCCCACAACTCACACCTGTGGTGGAGGGTGAAGACATCCTATATATCTTTCTAATATTTCCAGGACACCTTGAGTTCTGGACCCCATTACAAGTCCTTCTTTTGGGGGCCCCCTGACTGTACCCTCCTACAGTAAGAATCAGCTGAACTAGAGGCACAGCTGAAGTAGAGACGCAGATGTGCTTTCCAGTTGCCCGAGTCCGCAGTTGGCAGGCCTCACTCATCCATAGTATCTGCCTGGCTCCTAGAGGCGCTGAATTTGCAATTCTGGGTTTAAAGCTCCACAACTACTAGCTGATGTGGAAAAATTCTGTTAGGGTTGGCAACTGTGATGCTAACTCTTGAATGTATTAAAAATGAATTATATTATAAGGCCATGGATCAAATATATTAATCTCCTGTGATTACTATATCTTCTCATATACATATGAAGAATTTTATGTACTTCCACCTTTCTAAAGTAAAATTTTGTTCATAGGCATTCAGCCCCATTTACTAATTTATCACATTCTACAAAACCTTTTTTTCATTGACTAATGCAAGTTTGCCTTCTGAGAATTCTCTCTTTCTTAAGTGCTGGTTCTTGATAGGCAAATGAACCATTTCCAGGGAATAGAAAAACAAAGGAGAAATGGGTGTGTGATGCACTCCTCTCCACAGTTACTCTCACCCCACCCAAACCTATGCTGTTGTGGGAATAACAATTTCATATGAGACAACTAGAAACTGGAACTTGCGACTGATCTCAAGACAAAAGTGGAGGAAAATAACCTGGTGTGGAGATGCATTCATGGACATGTAACTGTACAGTCACATAAGACCCTGTGTATAGAGGGACCCTGCACTTCATTTCATAGAGTGGCCATCCTCAATTTTTTTTTCTTTTTTAAATTTCTTGTAACTCTGTAGTAGCAAATACCCATCTGTAGGAACTAACTGAATAAGCCACATAACAGAGGACTGTGAAGCTGCAAAAGGAACAAGGCAGACCACCACATACTATTGTCTGGAGGAGAGGCTATTTTATTTTGTTTTATTTTCTTATTGTGGGATGTGGGAGTGTTCAAGAAAATTAAGTTCAGGGATTTCATTATTATAAAGGGAAATAGGGTCCTTTTCCTTGTTGAGACTGGAATAGATTTATTCAGGAAATGAATAGCCTCTAAGAACCATCTATATGTAGGGAGCTGCTAGGCAGTGAATAAAAAGCACTGATAAAAACAAGGCAGTATGGTGGTATGGAGCCAGGTGTAAATGGATTCTAATGAATTTAGATAAACCACATAATAGTTCTGATCTTAAGAAGTTGTAAGATTTAAATGTGTGTGAGCGCCTGGTACAGTGGTTGGCACATAGTAAGCCCTTGATATATGGCAGTATATTAATATGAAGGGAAAATAGATGTATCAAACCATGACAGTAGAACCTGAGGTATTAGTCAGACCAGGCTGCCATAGCAAAATACCACAGACTGAGTAGCTTAAGCAATAGAACTTTGTTTTTTCAGAGCTCTGGAGGCTATGTGTTAGGATCAGGGTGCTGTCTTGGACAAGTTCTAGTGAGAGTACTCTTCCTCAGCAAGGAAGAGAGAGTTTGGGTGTCTCTTCCTCTTCTTATAAGGATGCCAGTTCTACTGGATCAGATCTCCACCCTTAAAGACTTCACTTAATCTTAACACCTTAAAGGTCCTGTCTCCAAATGCAGTCACAAGGAGGATGAGGGCCCCTCGTTTGTATTTAAGGGATACAATTCAGACCATAACACCTGACATAAGTACAAGAAGGACATCAGTGAAAGTGCACAGCTTTTCAGGTCAAGGGAGGTCAGAAAGGCTTCACAGAGAAGGTGATTCCTAAAATGTTTCTCTGTCTAAAAGGTATAAAAGATTCCTAGTTTGGCCACTTCTTTGAGTCATATTTTTGTGGGGCAGCTGAACATACGTACTTAATAATTTTTTCTCCTGTTAATCTGTCTTTTATTAGAAGTGGGGGTGTTTCACTCAAGATCCTAGAAAAGCAGAGGGACAATTATTTTTCCTGCCCTATACCTCCTTCCAGAAAGTATTTACATTTTGAATGCTAAGAAAGGTAAGTTAATCAAAAATAATTCATCTCAAAAGGTAAATTTTTAAGGACCAAATCTCCCAAATGGATGAGGTGTTGCACCCCTCAAATGATTTTGAGTAGTAAGAATGTGAGTTATGGAGAGAGGGAAGGGGACCCTTGTAGGGAGAACTTGTAAAGGCAGGTTAGATGGTGAGTAAACAATTCTCCATCTTTCAAATTTATCAAAAAAAATTAAAAAGGAGATGCCTCTTCCCAAACTTATGTTTGAAAACAGAAAAGTTGGATAGCATTCTACTTGGAGCCTGTGGCAGAAATTCCTTTATCTTCAAAAACAACATTGGTAAATTCCCAAAGAGAATGAACCCAAACTGAAAAGCACTCAGTCATTTTCCATTTCCTCTGCAGGGAATGAGGGAAAATAAGAAAGACTATTGCTCACTTGGCCAGCCTCTTTCTGAATCAGCTTATTCTAGAAAGCTGAACTACTTCTACATAGATATTGCAGATATCAGAGGTCTCATTAACTAACTGTACCTCTGCTAGTAATAATGATGGGTTTAATACAGGCTGTTATACAAGGAAGACTTTTTTTGTTATGATAAATGTTAAGTTACAGATCTGAGAATGTGGCAGTCTTTTCAAAACCACAGAGAAAATGGACATTAGTGGAACAGAGTTGCAACTTAGAATAAAGATGTGGTTAAGCATGGAGTCTCCATACTGCTTTAAGTTCCATTCCCTGCCCTTCATGTTGTGTGATCCCAGCTAAGACAGGGAAAGGTAGGCTGAACATCATTTAATAGTTTCAAACTGAAGATCACTTAGATATCCAAACATACCCTCAGCAGAGAAACAGAAGAAATGAGGTGGTTGTGGGTAGGGGGTCAAAGATAAATTTTAATCTTGGGCAAAAAGACCAATAAGAAAGTTTAACTATAAGGTGTAGAATAAGTGCTAAGCCTACCAGTAAGGAAACAGGTATAGAAAAAGAACGCCTTTAGAAGGAAGGAGATGTGTGCTTAGTCCCAGTTTTATGACTATGTTGTCATCCACTAGCATGTAAGCAAGATGTGGGCAAGAACACTTTGTCTGTTTTGTTCACTGCTACCATAGTCCCACCCACAACTTCATTTTCTGTGGTTTCAGTTACCTGCCATCAACTGCAGTCCAAAAATATCAAATGAAAATACCAGAATCAAAGAATTCATAAGTTTTAAATTGAATATCATTCTGAGCAGCATGACAAAATCTCACGCCATCCCACTCCCCTAGCCAAGGATGCAAACCATCCCTTTGTCCCGCATATCCACACTGTATACATTCCCTGCCCTGTCTTGGTTGTCAGATCAATTGTCACAGTATAGCAGTGCTTGTGTTCAACTAAACCTTATTTTCCTTAATAATGTCTCACTTACCTCACTTCATTTCCATCATGTAGGCATTTTATCATTTTAAATCATCACAAGAAGAAGGGTGAATATAGTACAATAATAAATTTTGAGAAGATGGAGGCATAGGTAGACACATTGTGCCTCTTTGCACAACCAAGATAGGGACAACAACAATTTAGAAACAGCATAACAACCAGAACTGACAGAAAATTGAACTGTATGGAAGTCAGACAACCAAGGAGTTAAAATAGTCACGTTCATCCAGACCAGTATGAGGGGTGGAGTTGGACAGCCAGGCGGAGAGGGGTCACAGCACAAAGAGTGGTGGGACCCCCCATGTAAGGCATCCCGGGCATGCAAGACCACAGCGGGCAGACCCTGGGTCAGCAGGCGGTGGCTGGCAGGCCCAGAAAGGCGGCGACTGTGAAGCAAGGAAATAGAGCCTAGGGGCATTGATTGAAAACACTTGTGGGGGTTGAGGCACAGGGAGAGACTCCCAGCCTCACAGGAGAGTTCCATGGAGAGACCCACAGGATCCTAGAATGTACACAAGCCCACCCACACAGGAATTAGCACCAGAAAGGCCCAGTTTGCTTGGGGGAAGTGGTTGAAGTCCTACAGAGAGTGGAGCAAGCACCATTGTTCCCTCTTGGACACCTCCCTCACATACAGTGTCACAACCCAGTGACTGGGTTGCCCCGCCCTGGTGAACACCTAAGGCTCCACCCCTCATACTTAACAGGTGTGACAAGACCAAAAAAAAAAAAAAAGGCCCAAACGGAAGAACAGATCAAAGCTCCACAGCAAATATATCTAAGCGACTAAGAGATAGCCAACCTATCAGATGCACAGTTCAAAGCACTGGTGATCAGGGTGTTCACAGAATTGGTTGAATTTGGTCACAAATTAGATGAAAAAATGAAGGCTACACTAAGTGAAATGAAGGAAAATGCACAGAGAACCAATAGTGATGGGAAGAAAACTAGGACTCAAATCAATGGAGTGGACCAGAATGAAGAAAGAAACATCCAACCAGAAAAGAATGAAGAAACAAGAATTCAAAAAAAATGAGGAGAGGCTTAGGAACCTCCAGAACATCTTTAAACATTCCGACATCCGAATTACAGGGGTACCAGAAGGAGAAGAGGAAGAGCAACAAGTGCAAAACTTATTTGAACAAATAATAAAGGAGAACTTCCCCAATCTGGCAAAGGAAATAGACTTCCAGAAAGTCCAGGAAGCTCAGAAAGCCCCAAAGAAGTTGGCCCAAGGAAGAACACACCAAGGAACATCATAATTACATTATCCAAGGTAAAAATGAAGGAGAAAATCCTAGAAGCAGCAAGAGAAAAGGAGACAGTAACCTACAAAGGAGTTCCCATCAGACTGTCAGCTGGTTTCTCAAAAGAGACCTTGCAGGTAAGAAGGGGTTGGAAAGAAGTATTCCAAGTCATGAAAAGCAAGAACCTACATCCAAGATTGCTCTATCCAGCAAAGCTATCATTTAGAATGGAAGGTAGATAAAGTGCTTCTCAGATAAGATCAAGTTAAAGGAGTTCATCATCACCAAGCCCTTATTATATGAAATGTTAAAGGGACTTATCTAAGAAAAAGAAGATCAAAAATATGAATAGTAAAATGATAACAAACTCACAATTATCAACAGCTGAACCAGAAAAAAAAAAACAAAAACAAACACAAATTAAGCAAATAACTAGAACAGGAACAGAATCACAGAATGGAGATCTCATGGAGGGTTATCAGAGGGGGCGGGGGAGAAAAGGTACAGGGAATAAGGAGCATAAATGGTAAGTATAAAATAGACAGGGGGAGGTTAAGAATAGGATGGGAAATGGAGAAGCCAAAGAATTTACATGTACAACCCATGGACATGAACTAAGGCTGGGGGAATGCTGGTGGGAGAGGGATGCAGGCTGGAGGGAATAAAGACGTGGGAAACAAATGGGACAACTGTAATAGCATAATCAATAAAATATCTTTTTTAAAAAGAAAAGAAATTACAGCTCAGAAGGGGCAGCCCAGGAGTCTGTGAACTGGGCAGCAGTGGCCCTGAGAGGTTCTAACCCAGCTGTCATTCTCTGGACACTGCCTTCTGCCCTTGCCACTGGTGGCTTAGAACCCTATTGCTCTCTATCCTGAGTAGCGTGTTGCAAGATAATTCAGATATACACATGCTCTCTAGCTGTCCATGCCAAATTCTACAAGTTTGAACTTGTACCCAGTCTCCTCTTGTATTTGTCATCTATAAATTTCTCTTTGTAGCTTCTCTATCTCATTTAGTCCTAGCCCCAAGTCTTCTCTGACCTCCTTAGGGGTCATTACATTTTCTACAAAGTCCCAGAGGAGCACTGGAAAGGCACACTACATTCTGCCAAGCACACAATTACGGCTGTAGCAATCTGCCCTGAAGAAGACCGTTAAACTTTCACTCAGTCCTGTCTTTTACCCTTTGTCAGTTCTGAATATACACAGTAAGACTGAGACAACATAAGCTGTGCCTTTTCTCAGCCTATCATTACAAATGAAGAATTGTCCTATTTTAAGATATCTGGAGAGATTTCTCACCTTCTAAGTAACTGTGTTCAGCAACCCTCACAGAAGACTCTATTATATTCTCATCTATCCCATATGCTAAAGTTAAGACCTGCTATTTGTTGAAGCAGAGATTGGTTCAATATTTGTTGTCCTTTAATATCCTTTCTCTTCATCCTCTATGGTAATAGAAGCCCTGATTGGTAGATATTCATATAGATACTTAGCATAAAGATTGCATAATTTCGCCCCCCCACACACACACACATTTAAGTGTGGCCATGTTGCTAAGAGCTGGCTAATTGCATGTAATGGGAAAAGATATGTTCAGCTCTGGGATATGTCTTAATGAAGGGGCATGACCACCACTCCCCCACTTTCTATCCCACTGCTTGTAATGTGGATATGGATATGATGGCATGTCATATAGGACCATGTAGATAAAAGCAGTATCATAAGTATCAGAGAACAATAAAAAGGAAGGAATTTTGGATCCCTGAGTGATTCATGGAACAAAATCTCCATTCCATCTCTGGAACCTTCGACTCCTTGACTATAACATGAGAGAGAAATACATTTCTACCTGGTTTTAGTCACAGTTACTTTGGGAAACTATATAATAATAAATATACTTGCTCGCTGTGCATGAATCTTCTTTTAAGTCCAACCACACTCATTCTTCTGACTCTATCAAGATAAATGTCTATTTTCCCCTGCCCTTGTAACTTTCCTGTAAACTTTCTCCAGATACTCTCTATTACTCAAAGTATTTAACTTCTCTAGGGGTTCATCTCCTCATCAGTGAAGTGGAGACAGTGGTACCTACTTCACAGTGTTATTTAACATAAAATGAGACTGTATATATATATATATACAACAGATTAAAGATGGCCACAATTTCATTGGTATTGCTCCCACTGAGAGGCAAGTTCTCTGCCCTTTTGCCCTTGAATCTAGGTGAACTCTATGACTACTTTTATCAGGAGACTACGGCAGAAGTAATGCTGTGGCCCCATTCAACATTGCTCAGTGCTAGAGTTAACCTAGTTACCCTTGGTTAAGTGACCTTCTGAGGGTCAGTAAAACACTAGCTTGAATTATTTTTTCTTTTTCATAATTTTGTAGACCAGATTAAATTAGAAAAATACCCATATTTATACTCTTGGCCTCCACTTCTGTCTCTTGGAACCCTTATTCTTGGAAGCCAGCTGCCATCTAAGAAGTAGGTTACTCTAAGACCACCGTGCTGTGGGAAGCCAAGTCATATGGAAATTGGGGCCAAGGAACATTGAGGTGCCAAACATGTGACTGTGGGCCTCCTAATCTCAGATGCCCTAGGGATGCCATGTAGATCCTAGACAAATGGCCCAGCAAAGGCCTCCCCAAATTCTCTGCCCACAAAATCAGAACCAAAATAATAGTCTGTTTTAAGTCACCAAGTTTTGGGGGTAGTTTGTTAAACAGCAATAAATAACCAGAACTACGGACATAAGCATGTGATAAACACTGACTGTTTGCTGGCCCTGACTCAGGTTTAGCAGTCAGCACTCAGTGACTCCTTGGAAGTCCTCCAGCATGATGATATTCTATGTGAATAATACTGCACTTTAATAAAGAAACACATTTATTATTCTTATCACAGTTTTTATTTTCACTATTTTGATAACAGTATTTTAGTTTAGTTGGTTTCCTTTGTAATACTGTGTATTTTGTTTGACACAATTAAAAATCTTATGCTTAAATAAAATCCATAAAACTTCATTAAACTTCCAAAGAATTTATGACAAAAAAAGTGAGAAAAAGAAGAAAATAAATAAAGAATCCTTGTTGGGGGATGGCAGAGCAGATGAAAGGAAACTGGGTACCTGAATAATTGCATGAAGCAGAATCCCCTCCCTAAGCATTCCCACAAACTTGTAATGGACTGTGATAGCAGCTTAAAATAAACTTTATTGTGTTAAGCCACGGAGATTTGGGAGTTTTGTTATTTAGCCTATTCTTCCTAATATAATGTCTAATTATATAAGATTTCATTTATATGCATCAAAAAATGCTACCTGGAGGAGAGGCTATGATAAAGGACAGAATAGTTTAGCCAGGATAATATAAAAAGATAAAGGTGATTGTAAAGATTATAACCAGTCTCACAGATGACCTCAGCCTGGGATCTTGCTGCACTGGAGTCCCTCCTTGCCCAAGCTTTACCATCTCTCCTAATGCACACTCTCAGGTGCTTGATCTCTTCCTTAATACTGACCCTTTGCCTCCTCTAAGCTTTTTCCAGGTTCTCTGAGGGATGGCTATTGCTCAGTGTTGACCCTTGCTGCCTTTGAGCACTGGCCTCTGACTCTCCTTGGCTCAGGATGATCTCCTTGGCTTCCCCCTGTGCCTCATTCTTGGTCTTGGCCTGAAGTCTTCTGGCCTGGCTCCCACCCAGTACCCAGAGTGCCCCCGCCTAACATCGCCTGATGCTGAAGTTAAGCCATTCACCCTTGCTTGAGTGACCGTCTGAGGGTTAGTCAATACTAGTTGGAATTATTTTTTCTTTCCCATAATTTTTTAAGCAGATTGAGTTAGAAGAATATACATATTTATACTCTCAACTGTTCATATTACCTGCTATATAGTGCATGAAAGTAAAAAAAAAAAAAACATCTTTATTGAGCACTTTACTATGTGTCAGCCAATATGTTAAGTACTTTTGCATTTCCTTTAATCATTGCCAAAATATCCCTCTGAGGCACATATTATAGCTGCACATTTTCAGAAGAAATAAAATGGGGATCTACAAGATTAAATTATTGCCTAAGATCACACAGCTATCAAGAAGTAGAGCTGGGAGTCTGAAATAGGTTCATCTCGTCCCAAAGCCCTTCTCCTTTTCACTCCACAATGTTGACTCTGACAACCCCATTTTGGGCTACGATTATTCAAATAGGCATATAGAGTACATATACAGTAGGCAAATAGGCTGGAGGAAATACAGTGCAAATGAATGAGAACTGTCCTGGCCATAAGTATTTCATATTTCTCTCAACAATTTGAACCACACAACAGAAATATGGCCATCACACCCTGGCCAAGCAACTCAGTTGATTGGAAAGTTGTCCCTTCCCATACACCAAAACACTGTAAGCACAATCCCCAGTCAGGGCATGTACCTAGATTGTGAGTTTAATCCCCTGTCAGGGTGAATATGGGAGGCAACTAATTGGTGTTTCTTTTTCTCTCTCTCTCTCTTCCTGCTTCTCTTTCTAAAAATCAATGAACATATTCTTGGGTGAAGATTCAAAAATAGAAAGAAAAACAATGTAGCCATCACTTGCCAATGATGTTAAGGTGATTAGTTGAGCAGCAGTCAAAAATAATCATGGTAAAATTTAATAAGGACAGAACTTCAAAAGCAAAAATACAAATACACACCTTAGAAGATTAATTTTGTGTACACTTAAAAATATTACCAGGTTCACAATCACTCAGCTGAACAACCCTAATGATATATTTTGATGTTGGTGATAGTGTTGAATATTGTGCTGTTATTTTTTAAAGTGTGACTCCAGGAGTTATTGGCAAAAGAAATCATGGCATGGAGAAACCATGATGTAACCTTTCCACTCTGTTCAACCTTGGCCAGGACTTCATTGGATTATGTGGTCATTTTGGAGCCCCTCATTGCAAGTGGTATATGAAGGCCTTGGCCATGTTCCAGGGGCAAAGCAACAATAATGGTTAGGTTGGGGTACAGAGCTTTATTAACAAAGCCCAGGAGATCATGTTTATGGAGAAGCAAGAGAGATAAGTGACTAGAGATCAGGGTGAAAAGTCAGAAATTTCAAACGCTATCGAAGCATTTTTCAAATTGTGCACCAGAGGCCACAGGTATCGACCACCATCACCGCAATGTGTTAGAAATGCAGACCTTGGAAAGATCCCAAACCTACTAAAGCAAATTTCTGTTGGAGGACAGGGAAGCACCCCCAAGGATTATGAACACTAAAGATGAGAATCTTTGTGCCGGTGTTTTCCAACCTTCACTGTATGTTGGAATAACCTGGAAACACTCCCCAGAGAGTCTAATTAATTGGTCTGGGATGGTCTAAAGGCATCAGAATTGTTAAAGCTCCCCATGTGATTCTAATGTACAGCCAAGGTTGAGAACCTCTGCTCCGTGCTAAGATATAGCATATGAATGCCAACAAGCAAACTGGCCAACTGCCACCGAATAGTTGAGAAACTGGGTAATATTAAGTTTGTGAAACATTTTAATTAAATAATTCCTTAGTATTCACTGTGAGTTACCTTTCCAGGATATTTTTATAACAGTGATTTGTCTGCTCTGGTAATCAGGACCTGAGCCTCAAAGTCATTGTGAACATAAGGTTTTTTTCTCTGGATTCTGGAGACTGCACTCTACCTTTCACTTTGGTTTTTCTGACAAGGGCTTTGTGGAATGATAAATAAAGTTATTATAGAGTGCTTTTAAACAATGGCAAATGCCGGAGAATGACCTGAGCCTCTTGGTTCTCAGTGTGGTCTTCCTCTTTACTATGGTCAACTCTAGGCACCAAATCTGATAATTAGAAATGTCCTAGTAGTCATAGGTGCGACAGGCAACTTGTTCCATAGCAGAATAGGGGAAATTAGTGCTGCTGATATCAGCCATTTGTGCCTTAGATCAAATTTGAGTTTCTTACCAGGGATATTTGCATTTTGGACCTTATCTGATTGTATAATGATATTAACTGGCTCCTGAAGGTGTCTGAAAATTTCTGGTAAAGGCCCTTCCCTACTCTCTTAAAATTATATTTTAGGCAAATTTCTTCTTTTTCTATAGATGCATAATTTTGTACCTTATATTTTAAAAATTGTGACAAAATATGCATAACATAAAATGTATCTACCATCTTAACCATTTATAAGTTTACAGTTCAGTAGTGCTAAGTACATCTACATTGTTCAACCAATCTCCAGAATTCTTTTCATTGTGCAAAACTGAAACTCTACCTATTAAACAGCTTTCCCATTCTCCCCTCCCCTACTTGCATATCTTTTGAACATGAGAGTTAACAGTTTAATCTACTCTTTAATAAGTTTCCTATAATTAAGTGGTCTACAAAGTTTTACTTGGTGTTAAGTATATTTGCCAATTTAGTCTTAGATCAAAATATTTTCTTTCTCCTTCATGGATCCATATATCACTGGTCTAGGGCAACACATACAAGTACATTCTGGTTTTTATTTTGGTAAAGTATTCATCCATTTAAGAAAGAATAACAGTGGAATTTTTTAAACTAAGTTTCTCTTTAGTGAACATTTAAAACTTTTATAATACCAGTGCTAGAGAAATCATAGCTCTCAAATGTTGGTGGAAAAGAAAATCAGTTTAATAAATTAGACAATATCCAACAAAATGCGTAGACATTCTTTCATTAACTATTAAACTGCCATATCTTTACAGATATAGTTACAAAAGCTAAAAACAACTGAAATGTGAATCAATGGGAAGCTGGTTAATACAGTATACTGTATAACGTACTATTATACAACTGTTAAAAATAATGTGATAGCTCTGTGTGTACTGATAATGGGGAGATCTGAAATATATTATTAGTGTCCTAAAGAAGTACATAGACAGGAAAATCTCAGATATTCCACGCAGCAATATTTTCACT
The DNA here is from genome assembly GCF_019186645.2 of Phyllostomus hastatus. NCBI lineage: Eukaryota > Metazoa > Chordata > Mammalia > Chiroptera > Phyllostomidae > Phyllostomus > Phyllostomus hastatus. Next base: position 49,019,214 of record NW_025334041.1, read on the forward strand.
GACATGTCCCCTAGAGCAAGGGACATAAAGGAAAGAATAAACAAATGGGACTACATCAAACTGAAAAGCTTTTGCACAGCTAAAGAAAACACCAGCAAAATCAAAAGGGAAATATCTGTATGGGAAAATATATTTGCCAATCATACCTTGGACAAGGGTTTGATATCCAAAATATATAACAAACTCACATCACCACTCCACACCAGGAAGACAAACAATCCAATTTAAAAAATAGGCAAAGGACCTAAATAGACACCTCTCCAAGGAGGACATACAGAGGGGCCAAGACATATGAAAGGATGCTCAATATCACTAGCCATCAGAGAGATGCAAATTAAAACCACAATGAGATACCACTTCACGCCAGTCAGAATAGCCATCATAAACAAATCAACAGACAACAAGTGCTGGAGAGGTTGTGGAGAAAAGGGAACCCTAGTGCACTGTTGCTGGGAATTCAGACTGGTGCAACCACTACGGAAAATGATACGGAATTTCCTCAAAAAACTAAAAATGGAATGGCCTTTCGACCTGGCAATTCCACTGCTGGGATTATACCCTAAGAGCTCTGAAACAACACTTCAAAAGAACCTATGCACCCCAGTGTTCACAGCAGCATTATTTACAGTAGCCAAATGCTGGAAACAGCCTAAATGCCCATCAGTAAATGAATGGATCAAAAAACTGTGGTACATTTACACAATGGAATACTATGCAGCAGAAAGACAGAAAGAGCTCCTACCATTTGCAACAGCATGGATGGAACTAGAAAGCATTATGCTAAGTGCATTAAGCCAGCTGGTGAAAGACAAATACCATATGATCTCAGCTATAAGTGAAATCTAATCAACAAAACAAGCATGAGAACAAAGTAGAAACAGAAACATGGAAATAAAGAACAAACTGACAGCAGCCAGAGGGGAAGGGGGAGAAGGACAATGGAGGAAAGAAGGAGAAGGGTCAAGGAACATGTATAAAGGACACATGGACAAAGACAATGGGGTGGGGGGAGGATTGAATGTGGAAAATGGGGGAGGGGAGAGTGAGAGAGAGTAATAGGGGAAAAATAAGGACAACTGTAACTGAACAACAATTGATAAAAAAATTCAAGGTATAATGGAATGGCATAACCCTTTTGTGAAAAAATCTTAATTTTATACATACATTCATACACAAATATGTATGTATACACATATATGTATATGTGTGTCTGGGGATATATTCCCTTTTCTGGAAGGGTAAACAAGCAATTGTTAACAATTGTTCCTTTGGGAAAATAGGCAGGTGGTTAGCAAGGGGTGGGAGACAGTAGAAACACCTCTCAATACTATTTGAATTTTTTAAAAAATGTGCTTGTATTATTTTTAAGATTTTAAAAATATCACCAAGTTATCTAGAAAATGAGATTATGGGCCATTTAAATTTTAATCTTTATTATTTTCTCTATATAAAGAAGTACACTTTAAAAGTCATTGGCATCTCTGGCAAAACAAATCATGGAATTTTATTTTCATGCCTTAGATATTTAGGCAAATACTTTCATTACTAGTTTAAGTCGTACAGTCTTCCAATTGTTTATGTCTCTACAGTAAAAAGCCAACCAAACTAAATCAACCAACCAACTGAACAAACAAAAAAATCCCTGCTGTATTTCCTTTTTTCGACAATACAATAAAGGACATTTACTAAAACTCCCCTCAGTTTTCTTCTTGGTGCTCTGAAAACAGTCTTTGTAGAAGCTTTGTAATTTTATTATTTTTTTAAAGCTTTAGTACAGGATTCATCATTTTCTATATATTTTGCTTAGACAGTTTTGCTCAAAGATTTCATTGAATAGAATATAACATCTATGGATCATTCAGGGTCTGAGACACTTAAAGTTTCCGTTTTGTAATAAGATTGCCTCTTTTTCTTCTAAACCTGGGAGTTAAGGTTTAAATATATTTTTTTAATTGATGTGAGAGAGGCAGGGGAGAGAGATCAGTTTGTTATTCCACTTATTTATGCATTCATTGGTTGCTTTTTGTATGTGCCCTGACCAGGGATTGGACCCATAACCTTGGCATATTAAGACAATGCTCCAAACAACTGAGCTACCTAGCCAGGTTCTGGGACTTGAGTTTCATTGCAAGTGAAAACATTCTGCTTTTCTCAGGTCAAAGAAACACATTCTGATGCAGTGCAATAGAACAAAAGGTCTTCCGTCTCTGAGAACTAGCTCAAGATTTCCATATATATCATGCACTAAAAATTAGAGAAGAAAATGTTTCCTTTTTTTCTGTTGTAAAAGGACATGTGGTGTTAGTTTTCTGGTTATTATAACTAACATGATGTTTACCTCTGTGCACAAATAAGTGCACTGAGCACTTGTGCCAAAAATTATGTAAATGAGCTATTTCAAATGGGGTCAAAGTTGCCATTCCAGAGGAACTGCCTCACACATCTTGCTCCTTGAAACTTTGGACTAAGCCAGACCTTGGCCTGGGTCAAACCAACATTGTTTTACAACTATTTGTAAAGCCAGCAGGACAGTGGACATCTTGACCCCAAAGACTGATGATTAGAATCTGAAGGTAGAATTAGTAACCAGTCATGTATAGCCAAGAGTAGCTCAGCTGATCGACATCTATAGAAACACTTTTGTGTTTGTGTTAATTATTCCTTTCCTTTTCTCATAAAAACCCTTGCTTTCACCCTGTAATTGGGATACTACTTGGGTTTCTGCCTGAATCTATGCTCCCTGAATTGCAATTCTTTGATTCTAAATAAATGTTTCTTGATTCTCACTTCAACTTTTTAATTTTAGGTTAACAGTTGTAACAAATCAGCTCCTAATTACTTTTTTCCAAAAGATGTTTTTGTTGAAAACCAATCACTTTGAAAAACAATAAACAAAACCCAAACTTACGTTTAGTTACCAGAATATCAGAGTTACAAAAAAGTCCAGACTATATTATATAACTTTAAATGGTATTCCCCCTAAATTGAACTCACCCTACTATGTCCCAGCATAAAAATGCAGAAAGCACTTATTTAGAATTGAGTAATATTCATTAGAAAATAAATTTCTGGCAAAAGTACAAAGAATGTGTGGTTCCCATAGAATTAAACAAAAATAGATCTTGTTCAAAATAACAATAAAAATCCCATGGGACTAACTAGTAAAAGATGGCTGGCACTGTTTGAATTCCATTACAAGAGCTAAAGTAGAACTTTACAAAGTAGTAACATAGAATCATTTATCTTTCTTTGCAACCCAAGCAGCCATCTTGGAACTATCCTGGTGACCACAGCTTCAGATAAGAATTCATACTAGTGACTATGCTGGACCGAACAAAAATTGCTTTTCTACTTGGGGGTTTCAACAAACAAACATGTGCTATCCAGATACCTCAGATGTTAGCCATTGTGCTGATCACAGAAAAATCATACTTTAAACACAACTTCTTGTTTAATTTATGCTAATGTGTCTAAAACATCATTCCACTGAGCAGAAGTTTTTCTTGCTATCAAATTCTAAAATAAAAATAACATGGTCAGAATATATTGTTCTTTAAGTTCTTTTCACATAAGGATGAAACCTATCATGTCAGATTTCAGTTCACTTTGCATACTATAAATACAGCATATTTCCACACCCCTTCCACCATCATGTAATTTTTACTATTTTCAAAGAAAAAGCAATTGATTTCCAATCATAGCTAGATGGTTAGGTGATTTTTATGTCTTTGTAAGAATTTTCATACAATAAACTCAGTAATCAGGAAAAATCTTTTTTAAATTTATATTATTTTATTGTTGTTCAATTACAGTTGGTGTTTTCTCCCCACCCCTCCCCCGACCCCCTCTAAACCCATCTCCCTCCCTTGCTTCCACCCTCCCCCTTGATTTTGTCCATGTGTCCTTTATAGTAGTTCCTGAAAACCCATCCCCCCCACTGTCCCCTCCCCTCTGGCTATTATTAGATTGTTCTTAATTTCAGTGACTCTGGTTATATTTTGTTTGCTTTTTTCCTTTGTTGATTACATTCCAGTTAAAGGTGAGATCATATGGTATTTGTCCCTCACTGCCTGGCTTATTTCACTTAGCATAATGCTCTCCAGTTCCATCCATGCTGTTGGAAAAGGTAGAAGCTCCTTCTTTCTCTCTGCTGCATAGTATTGCATTGTGTAAATGTACCATAGGTTTTTGATCCATTCATTTGCTGATGGGTACTTATGTTGCTTCCAGCACTTGGCTATTGTAAGTTGTGCTGCTATGAACATTGGGGTGCATAGGTTCTTTTGAAATGGTGTTTCAGAGCTCTTAGGATATAATCCCAGCAGTGGAATCACTGGGTCAAAAGGCAGATCCATTTTTAGTTTTCTGAGGAAGTTCCATACTGTTTGCCATAGTGGTTATACCAGTCTGCAATCCCACCAACAGTGCACTAGGGTCCCCTTTTCTCCACAAACTCCAGCACTTGTTGTTTGTTGCTTTGTTTATGATGGCCATTCTGACAGGTGTGAAGTGGTATCTCATTGTGGTTTTAATTTGCATCTCTCTGATAGCTAGTGATATTGAACATTGTTTCATGTGTCTCTGGCCCCTCTGTATGTCCTCCTTGGAGAAGTGCCTGTTCGAGTGTTTTGCCCATTTTATAATTGGGTTTTTGTCTTCCTGGAGTGGAGTCGTGTGAGTTCTTTTTATATTATGGAGATCAAGCCCTTGTCCGAGGTGTCATTGGCAAATATGTTTTCCCATATAGTTTGTTCTCTTTTCATTTTAATGCTGTTTTCTTTAGCTGTGCAGAAGCTTTTTAATTTGATGAGGTCCCATTTTTTTATTCTTTCCTTTACATCTCTTGCATTAGGGGACATATTCGTGAAGATGTTGCTGAGTGGAATGTCTGACATTTTCCTGCCAATGTAGGAAAACTCTTTTATTCAGAATATTTGTCTTAGAAAATAGTCATTTAAAATGTAGTAAAGATTCCAATTTGCCTATTTGTTCTTGGAGAAGAGTCTCTTAAGACATTAAAAAGGAAAAGCATGCAATGCAAGCCATTTGTATGTATGTAAGTGTTAGCTGGTTTGCCTTTTAAAATAGCTAGAAGGGGTTATTCCCTACTCCCCAATCCTTTCTAAAGAAAAGGAAAAAACTCTGTTGGATGCCTGTGCTAGGTCAGGTGGCCAGCTCCATACAAGCCCCAGCAGACTGGAGAGTAGTTCTCCACATGGACCTCACACCTGCTGGTGCACAAGGCTCCTATCTTCCCACCTCAATGGTCTTTGAATGGTCATCGAGGTATCACAGAGTCATAGTTTATTTCAGGGAAATTGTCTCTCCAAAAGACTCAGAAATGGTTGGATGGCATTGTTGCTGAGATGCATGGTGGCAGAGTAGAAAGAACATGGGTTTTGATGTTAGGTGGATCCAAACTCAATGTCTTGCTTCTACCTTTTCTAGTCATGTCATCTTGCACAAGTCATTTTGTTTGTCTAAGTCTCAGTTTCTGCATCTATAAAATAAGGACAGTAATGATTTCATAGATTTTTGGAGGAGAGTAAATGTGATAATATTTTTAGTGTGTATTGAATATAAAAACTCTAACAATTGTAGCTGTTGTTATCCTTGGTGTTGTTACTGTTGGTATAATTTCCTACTCTAATTGTCACACTTAGAATTTATGTTCTGTCCTTGCCAATCCAATATTTTCATTCTTAAATCTCTGGTGGTGCTAAAATGTTGGTTAAATAACTGTATCCCCTATTAGGTTGAAAGAGCCATGAGGACAGAGGTCTGGTCAACTTCAACTTTGTATCCCTCCTTTTAGCTTGGCATTCACAGTACAGGTTGTTTTTGGTATGCTGAACATGTCTGAATACACTAGAGCCTAATAAAGCTTATTTGAACCTTTCCCATTTAAGTTACTAAAAATATGCCAGTATTTCAAAAAGCCTAAATTCACCTCCAAAAATGCTTATGAAATATATTTCAACACACAACCATTGCCGAGACGTAATGGCAATATCAAAACACATAGCAACACCTTCTGCTTACTGCTGTTAATCAGAAAACAGCTTAGTGCATCTATGCATGTGTTCTCATTTGAAGTGTTCCTATGAAATACATGATGCATCAATACCATCAGCCTCATTCTATGGGTGAAAAATATGAGACGAATAAAGTTAGTAAATATCGCACTGAAAGTCTATTGTGTAATCAGTGGTGACATAAGCACAGAACCATCACCTAGTATAATTCTCCCCTTTGAAACAGATGTTTATGTCTCAAGATTAAGCATGGGTGTACATTTAGTGCTTAACTGGAGAGTTACTTACTATCAATATAATTTGCTTCCCCAATTGGAATTACTTCCTTCTTTCCATTCTAAAAACCGTTTATTCATATTCTCTAATGGCACTTACTGCAAACCCTCAGAAACAATGTGACTTTTAATTTTATCACTTGAAATATCCAAATGTCCTTCACAGAGCAAAAGGCTGATATCATTAGAACGAGTAGGTGTCCTTGATTAGTAGATTTTTCAAAGAAATAAAGAGTTACGCAGATTGCTTTGTGGTTATGGGGAACTCCCTCTGACATTAGTCCATGATTTTACAAGGATATAGAGTAAGACAAATAAATTCATAGCATACAGGAGGAAATTTTACTCTTAAGAGAGTTTTGCATTTTCTCGATAAGGGAAGGAGGGCAGTTTCAGACTTACTGCTGTTTTGATATTATTATAATATGTTGCAACCATGTAATATAAATCTCCCTTTGCTTTCCTTATAAAAATAATCCTGAGAAAAGACAGCAACCTTTCTCAGCAACTGGCTCCTCTTCCAGGTGTGCAATCTGCATCCTCACCAAGAGGGGCTTCAGCTTGGAAACTCATGTAACTGCTGTAAGGTCACAGTAGATCCAACCCTGCAGGCAGTGTCAGACAAGACATAGGAGATTCTTCCCCCACTCAGCCATTTTCCCTGACATACAACATAGATGAGTATAATTTTTGAAGAGCCATTGGGGTTATGTCTACTGTGCAAATGGGAACCCACTGGGCTTTGCCTTGCTAAAAGCAGAGAGGCAACTAAGTAGAAAACATTCTCCTTGCTACCCCAAATTCCTTCCCATTGAGCTAGCTGATACTTCAAATCTATACATAGTTTCATTCCTTACTTCCCTAATGAGAATATTTTTGGTGGGGGAAAACCAACATTAAGCCTCTTGTTATTTTCTCTTTCTGCCTCTTTAGAGAATGGAATTAACCAAATCCTTTCTTAAAAGCAATGTATAATAATAGAGAATAAGGGCTATCGGGTAAGGAGAAAACAGAGGAGGGAAAAATCACTAGCCAGCTTCTCTTGGGCCATGTGTAATGGTTGGGTACCTCTGCTCTAGCAATATACTCACCATTAACAGGACACTAAAGAATCCTAGAACTTGTCCTTTACTGGTGTATTAGCTAGACTTGGAGATGAAATGCCATTTGCTGAAAGTCTTCCACAACTAAGTTGTCTTTTACTTAAGATTCTGATGTAATGACTCATATCTCAGAGTCTCAAAAACATATCCCCATGAGATATTCTAATTTCTTAGTGTGGTGATTATATCTGAAACAGGAGTGCAAACTTTTTTTTTGCTAAAAACACTGGAGAACAGAAAACAGTTCATCTTCCATAACACTGTTCAACTCTTCTTAAGAAACTGTTTGCTGATAAATTCTGCAGTCCTGTTTTCCTGTCCTGCTGGTTGATCAAGGGGTTCAAGGCTCAGGACGTGGACCAGCTTACTTCCTCCTGTTTTTATCAGGGCTACTGCAGCAGCACTCCAGTGGTGGCAGCCTTGATAGCCCTCCCCTCTCTGTCCCTCTTTCCCTAATTCTAGACTTCAGTGTGGTCACCCTTTTCCTTTCAAAGACAGCTGTGGGAACATGAGAGCTCAGACTGTTATTTTACTGTAAGGCAAAACGACATTTTAAGCATTTAATCATTCCATAACATTTGAAATTACCACTTGCATATATATATATAAAAGGTCACAAAAATGAAGGTAATACCTTCTTTTTAAAAAAATACCTGTATTGAGGCTGTAGTTTAGATAGACAGATACATGATAGATGATTGATGATAGATAGATAGATAGATAGATAGATAGAGAAAGTCAGGAGTAAAAAAAAAATTACCATTTATGTTTGAATAGTGGTTTACATGAGATGTTCCGGGATATGCGAGGTCAGTCTGGGAAAAGTCCAATCATTGTTAATATGATGAATAAGTTTTTCATAGCTTTGATGTAACCTGGCAGCCAGGGAGAGTGTACTGGAGTGCACATGTCTGAACAATGACGACTTCACTGTACTAGTCAGTGGGGGCAGTAGATGCTATTGAGTGAGCATGTATGGCCGTCACATTCAAAATGACTGAAACATTAGAGCAACAAATCTGCATAAAATTTTGCATTAAGCTTGAACATCCCTCCATAGAAGCTATTTGGATGATTCAGGAGGATTTCAGGGACAATGCCATGAATACAGTGCTCATAAAAGTGTGGCACAAATGCTTCAAAGATGGTCAAGAATCTGTTGAAAATGAGCCACATTCTGGAAGGCCTGCAAGCAGAACATCTGAGAATGTTGAATGTGTACAGGCTGCAACAACAAAGATCAATGACTGACAGTGTGAGAACTAGAAGCTTCTGGGGATTCCAAAAACTACTGTGTCCAAGATTCTGATGTAGAATTTTGGCATAAAACGTGTCATGGTACAATTTGTTCTGTGGTTTCTGCTACCAGAGCAGAAGAAACATTGAGTTGCAGTTGCTAATGACTTGATTCAAAATGCTATGAAGGAACAAGATTACCTCAAAAAGTTCATAACTAGACATGAATTATGGATCTGCAGCTATGATGATCCAGGAATGTAGGCCCAGTTGTCCCATTGGAAGTCACCTGGTTCTCCACTCCCAAAGCACAGCAAAATCACAATGAGATCAAGACCACGTTAACTGTGTTTTTTAATTGGGAAAGCGTTGTCCATCATAAGTATGCCCCTCTAAGCCAAACAATTAGTAAGGAATACTATCTCAGTTGAGTGATGCAATACATTGCAAACTGCCACAGCTATGGGCAACTGGTGATTGGCAGCTTCGTCACAACAATGCACCCACTCATGCATCACCTGTCCTGCAGGGTTTTTTTTTGGTGAAATATCAAATCATCCATGTGACTCAGCCCCCTTACAGCCCAGATTTGGTACCTGTGACTTGTGGCTTTGCCCAAAACTAAATCACCTTTGAAAAGGAAGCGATTTCAGACCACCGATGAGATTCAGGAAAATATGACAGGGCAGCCAATGGCGATTCCAACAAAGGATTTTGCGGAGTGTTTTTTTAACAATGGAAAGAGATGCTGGGAGAACTCTGTGAGGTCCCAAGTTGCCTACTTTGAAGGGGACTGGGCGTCTTCTATGTACATCATTTCTTGTACCTTATATCTTCTTCAAAAAATGCCTCTATTTATATGGCTGGATACTTTCTGGACAGACCTTGTAATGTTTGGCTAAAATATTTTTCTAATTTTACTCAATACTTACGTATAAACTAAGTTGATACAGTTCACAAGCTAGCTGGGGTCTTTTGTCTAGTGCTTAGCCATGAGCTAAAACTGAGCTTTCATTTTGCATGGAACCAAAGAATAACATGGATATTGTGTAGCCTATTAGCTTGACATTGCCACAGAAAACAGGCAGCTGAAGAAGCCTGTGCTATTCCAGCACCCGTTCCTCAGAGCTCCTTCTTTCACATTCTTCTGCCTTGACTCCAGTTTATCTTATCTTCGCTCTCTAGAAATAAAGTCACTTAAAGTATGACCCAGCTACCTCTAGAAACGCTAAGTCCTTTATGGACATTTTCTTATTCAACCTGTAATACCTCTAACAGACCCATGGGAAACAATTCCATTACTGCAGCAAAGAAAATTAGCTCCATGTAGTCTAAAATATCTACACACAGCAAGCTGATACAGCTGCCAAGACCAGGAATCAAAGCCTAATCTATTAAAATATGATTGCCTCATTTCTTTGTAACCCAAGGGTTTGCTTTCATTTGTTTGTTTGTTTGTTTGTTTTGGTGTGACATTATCATGAAAATATGGATGCTATTTAGTAAATGGAAGAAGAGTACTTTAACCTTTCTGATAAAATTCAGCAAGCATGAGATTGTCACAATTAGAATCAGTTGTCTTTTCCAGATTTAGGTGACCTTTTCTAAGTGGAGCAATTAAAGTTTAATTAAACACAAAGAAGTTTAAGGTTTCACTCAAAAGCCAATTTCTAAATCCAAAATTTCAGTGCCAAGGCTCTGCTTACTTTTAACTGAAAAATAATTAAAAGAGGATTTTTGAAATATTGCATGTGCACTGGTTGATATAGTCTCATAAAGAGTTATTCAGTAATTTCATTAGCTACTTTTAGATGTCAAAAGAAATATAAAACATTTGAAAAATGAAGTCATTGATAGTAAATGCTGCAATCAACTTTGCATGGCACAACAGTTGACAGATAACATATGGAGATAAAAATGTTCAGTACTGGACTGTGCCTTTCATTTGTGGCATACGGGAGGAGGGAAGGATCCACAAGTGGCTTTGTAGGTCACTGTCAAGTTAACTTCAGGAACGCCACAGAGCAGATTAGCTTCATGAGAAGATCTGGGAAGGATCCTACATGTTCTTTTCACTGATGTGAGAAAAACAAAGAATCTCAGGCCAGGTGTGTCCCTATTCACTGAATTAATTAATTAAGGATGTTTTCATCCTTAGTGAAAGAGCTAAAGATGGTTTAGGCACTTAAAAACAATAATAACAATTCTCACACTTATATGGGACTTAAGTGTTTCAAAACACTTTCATATCCTTTCTCATTTTGTCCACACCCAGCCCATTATCTCCATTTACTGAATGCAGAAACACTCAGTTTCTCTGAAATCCAGGCTATAACCACTCAGCACCATGAGATGCAACATTGAGATACAATCCAGAATTGGCAGCAGATTGGAGAGAAACATCTGTGCCCTTCCGCCCTGCCTGGCCCTCAAAGGCTGAGAGCAAAGCTACTGCCACAAGAGTCAGCAGTGTGAGGTTCTTGTGGGAGTGAACTATTGACTGGACCTCTGGGTGGGGGTTAAGGACAGAAACGTCTGTGCCATTCGGCATGCCAAATTCCTCCTTTTCAGGCTGAGTCACGGTCAGATTAAGCGGAATGTGCACTGTTGTGAATTAGGCCCTGTGAGGTAGCCCAACACTTCCACCTCACAGAGCACGAGCCGGCACTCTGTAGGCGCATGCGCTGAGGAATGCATCTGCAACCGTGACTGTCGCTCACACCAGATTGGCTGCAGAGCACGCAAACCTTTATGAGGTCTCTCATGAAAAATTTTACATTCTGACTCTAAAATGTCCACTAGGAATTCGTTCCCCCTCCGACTTAAATTGAGTTAAAATGAAACACATTCAACATTTTTCAAAAACAAAAGCATGAGTCCATTTTATAGATCCAAGAATGCCAAGGTAGGCAATGGGTGCCAGAGAAACATGGCTCCGTTTTGAATTGAGCCAGAATTCATATCTTACCCGCGTGAAAAAAATGTTCTCTAACAAAACCATAAGAAACTTCAATTTTCCTTAGAAAACTCCTGGGTTTTGTTTGCAGTGGTAAAGTTGAAACCTAAATATCTATTGGGAAGAACGACTTATTTTAGGAACCAAGTTACTTTGGATAGATCATGGCTCCCAAATACCCCACAGGAAGTGTTTTCCTGTGTTGTGCACAGGTACAGGTTTTTGTGGGTGGCTGCAGTATTTTTCATGTTATTTCAGAACACTGAAATACCCTTCTTACCACCACATGTTTACAAAAAGTCAACTGAAGCATAAAGAAACTGTCTAGCAATTAGAGTCAGTTTAGGTCAGTGATTCTCAAAGTGTGGGAAGAGGATTCCTGGGGATCCTTCTTCAGGTCTTTCCTTTTCCAACCACGTATCTGTGTGAGGCAGGATTTTGTTCATATACTTCAGCCAAAACAACATATGGCAACAGTTTCAATGCGGAAGCAAACTAGAGAAGCAAACCATCTTTTGTTAGGCCACACATCAAAAAGATTTGTAAAAATATAAAACAATGCCATTCTTAATGAATTGTTTTTGCTTTGCAAACTATAGGTTTTTGTCATAAAATATGTTATTTATGTTTACATGTAATTGGTCTCTTATTGTAAATGAAATAGGGCCTTGGCCAGGTGGCTCAGTTGGTTGGAGTGTTGTTAGTGCACCAGAAGGTGTGGGTTTTATTCCCTGGTCAGGGCATGTGCCTGGATTGTGGGTTTGATCCCTGGTCAGGGCACATGGAAGGCAACTAACTGATGTTTCTCACGCCGATGTCCTCCCCTCCCCTTGCCCTCTCCTTTTTCCTCTTCTTCTAAAATCAGTTAAAAAACGTCTTCAGGTGAGGGTTTTAAAAAATAAAATACTTAATACTTAAAAAATTTCTTAGTTGTAATTTCTAGTATGATAAATAGCAATAAAAATAACTCAAACAAAAGCTCTTTGAGGTCCTCAATAAATTTTCAAGGAGTCTTTTTTTTTTAAAATTTTAACATTTTTTTTATTGCTGTTCAAGTGCAGTTTTCTGCTTTTTTCCCCCACCCCTCCCCACCACCCTGGTCCTCCCCACCTCTCTCCCCTGTTTCCACCCCCCGCTTTTATTATTGTCCATGTGTCCTTTATAATTGTTCCTGCAAACCCTTCACCCTTTTTCCCTGTGATCCCCTGCCCTCTCCCCTCTGGTCACTGTCAGCCTGTTCTCAATTTCAGTGTCTTTGATTATATTTTGCTTGCTTGTTCATTTTGTTGATTAGGTTCCTGTTAAAGGTGAGATCATATGGTATTTGTCTTTCATTACCTCGTTTATTTCGCTTAGCATAATATTCTCCAGTTCCATCCATGCTATTGCAAAGGGTAGGAACTCCTTCTTTCTTTCTGCTGCATAGAATTCCATTGTGTAAATGTACCACAGTTTTTTGATCCGTTCATTTACTGATGGGCACTTAGGTTGCCTCTAGCACTTGGCTATTGTAAATTATGCTGCTATGAACACTGGAATGCATAGGTTCTTTTGGGTTGATGTTTCAGGGCTCTTAGGATATAATCCCAGCAGTGGAATTGCTGGGTCAAAAGGCAGTTCTATTTTTAGTTTTTTGAGTAAATTCCATACTGTTTTCCACAGTGGTTGCACCAGTCTACATTCCCACCAACAGAGCACTAGGGTTCCTTTTTCTCCACAACCTCTCCAGCACTTGTTGTCTGTTGATTTGTTTATGATGGCCATTCTGACTGGTGTGAGGTGGCATCTCATTGTGGTTTTAATTTGCATCTCTCTGATAGCTAGTGATACTGAGCATCTTTTCATGTGTCTCTGGCCCCTCTGTATGTCCTCCTTGGAGAAGTGTTCAAGTCTCAAGGAGTCTTGATACCAAAAAGTTTGAGAACTGCTGTGTGAGGGAATAAAACTCCTGTTAAAACAGAAAGTAAATCACATTATCAAAAGGGACTAGTAAGGATGGATTTAAAATTTAAATGAAGAAATCAATGTTGTAGTTAAAGGAAAAAGGGATTCAGAGAGAAAAGATATTTTCAGTAAGATTAAGAAAGAAAACAAAGTCTTAGACAAACATATGCAAAGACCAAATAATATAGAAAATAAACTTCAGGGAAAGGCCTTCTCCTTTTGAGACTTTCATGGGAACTTGTTTTTGAAGGGGAATTTGGGTGTATTTGCTCTAGTGGGATGATAGCAAAATCCCTGGGAAGGCAGAAAGGGAGTTTTGTCAGTAATGAAAGTATTATGGATGGATCAAAATATTTGTAGGTCTAAAATTAACATGAGGTCTCAGATTGATACATGAATTGATTTTAATTAAAAGATAAGTCAGGATACAATCTAAATGTTTAATAATTGTGATTTGGTTAAATGAATTTATACATCCTTATGATGGTATATTCAGCCAATTATGTTCTGGAAGAATATTTAATAACTTGAAAAAAATGTTCACAAATCTAAAAGCAGATTTCAAAACAATATTTGGAAAAATATAAGTGTAAAAAAAAGATAGGAAGGCTATAAACAAAAATGTTAATTTGGTAACCTCCAGATGATAACATGAGTGATTATTATTACACTTTTGTATTTTATTGTATATTTAATTTTCCCAAAATAATAACAACGATAATAATATTACAACAAACTTGTTTTGGTGGAGCTGCCTAACATTCTTGTTTTCTTCAGAGGGTCCAGGCTGGAGCCATCTCTACCCAGACCAGCCACACCTACTGAGTCCTCCCTAGTTTTAATAAATAGGCCCAGGAAGTCAGTCTCTTCCTTCCTCCTACAAGGGTCATGGGAGCACTCCGTTTTATTCTTGAAGTCAGCAGTTCCAGCATGTGCTAATTGATTGTATTCTGTGAATGTATAATTAGATAGTTTGAAGCAGACTGATGAACTCTCCTTGAAATAATAAATGCAAATTAATGTGAAAGTGTAACTCCAGGATTTCCTGTAAGAATCTTTTATTACAGTGACAGGAGTTTTTAGCACAGTACTTAGCACAAATAATTTATTGCCTCCGGTGGCATGTTAGATACCTTAGGTGACTGTTACTATGGAAACATCAATACCCATATACAATTTAATTCTATTCCCACAAGCTGAAATTAAAGTCGGCATTATCTTAATGTTACAGATGTGAGAATTGAGGCATTCAAAAGCTAAGAAGCTGGCTCAGATCCAGCAACAGACAGAAGCAGAAGAGGGGATACCAGTCTGCTGACACTCAAGTTGGGACACTTGTGGCCTCTTCAAACTGTGTGCTCTGCAAGTTTGGTTTGGCACAGACTTTTCTGTACTAGGGTACTACTGGGACAGTCTATTACAAGCTCAAGGTGGGAAAAGACAGTGTTGTTAACTAGAAACAGCAGGAGAAAGAAGAGGGTGCAACCAAGGCTCTGAATGAAGTACCCTTAGGAGTAAAAGTCAACAAGCCAAGGCACAGAGTAAGTGTGCACTAGCCAGTGAGCCCTGCTTTGCCCAAGTAGGAGAAGCTCCAGCAAGCAGGAAGGGAAGGAAATGTCCCTGTGCATGAAAGAAAGAAAGAGTGCTAAGAAGCATTTAGACACGTGAAAGAAAGACTGTTTCATTTTAAATAAATGTGGTACGGGAAAGAAATGCAGACGAGACGCCATATTGAGATGTCAGGACTGATATTTTTAAGTAGTAATTGTCAAACAGCAAAAGTTTCAGCAGAGTAGCTTTTCTTCTGCTTTCCCCATTGTCATAAGGACATGATGGCCCTTCTCCAGGCCATCTAATCCTTCTAATCCTCTGTTTTGGTGCAGGGGGTGGGGTTGGGGGTGAAAAATTCCAGAAAACCTAGATAGAGAAGATCCACATTTTATGTGGAGGTTATAGTCTAGGGAAACAAAGTTACAGTCAAATGACTTAAAAAGGGGATTATTTTCTTACAAATTGGCATAAAAAGTCTACACTCCCACTAGCCACCACTTTTTATTCTTTAATACTGTTTGTCAGTCATTGTAAATAATACTTAACAATGCCTAGTATGAATAAGAAATAATTTTTTTGGTTGTCCTGACTTTTTAAAAAAGTTTTAAAATCATTTTTATTGTTGTTCGAATACAGTGTCTCCATTTTCCCACCGAACAACAAGTGCTGGAGAGGATGTGGAGAAAAGGGAACCCTCATACACTGCTGGTGGGATTGCAGACTGGTGCAGCCACAGTGGAAAACAGTATGGAATTTCCTCAAAAAACTAAAAATGGGACTGCCTTTCAACCTGGCAATTCCACTGCTGGGATTATACCCTAAGAATCCTAAAACACCAATCCAAAAAAAACCTATGCACCCCAATGTTCATAGCAGCACAATTTACAATAGCCAAGTGCTGGGAGCAAAATAAGAAATTATTTTAAAAGACTTTAGAATTTACACTATGAAACTGTTTGCTCTGGTCTTGGTAAAAGAATTACAGATCTCTCTAAACTAGGGGCCAGCATGTGAAGATGCAGATGGTAAATATTTTAGGCTTTGCAGGATACACAAAATTTCTTTAAAAATGTAAAAATCATTCTTGACTCAGTTGTAAAGAAACATAATTTGCTGCCCCTGCCCTAACCTAATGCAGCAAGCGTAGGGCAGTAAAGGGCAGGGGCAAGAGTGAATGGGTCATCAGTATCCACCTCCGTCCTCTCCACAGACACGGTCCATTCACTCACACTGAATCTCCAGCCTCTAGAACAGCGTCTACTATACATTAGGTCTAACTGTATAATTGTTGACTCAGTAAATGTAATTCCAGATTTGGATGACTAGAGAGAAGTTGCAATTTGTTGAAATTCTGCAGATCCTCCCCTCTTTACCTTTATTGAACAAAATATATTGAATAAAAAATATTTTGGTGTTGATTTTTTTCTATTATGAATTTGAGTGTTGAGAATCTACAACAGTGGCCTTCGCTCTCTCTGGGCCAACACGAGTCTTGTCAATAATAAAACGACTAAATATTATGACATAGCACAATATGTTCTATGTGTATGAGCATCTAAACAGAAAACAGTACTTAAAAGGAGTTAACATGCAACAGAGACTTCTTTTATGTGAAAATCATCCTGAATAGAGGAACACAGGTATTTCCTGGTAGAGTGGAAGGAAACTCACAGTTCCTGAGCCAATTTTATGCTAGTGTGTTTAATACATTATTTAATATAATCCACATGTCATTGCAAGATAGAGAATATTATATTTTTATGGGTAGAAAACCGAGGCTCAGGGAGATTGAATAACTTGCTCAAGTTCCAAAAATAAGTAAGTGACATATCAGGATACAAATCCAAACTTATCTGTTCCCAAACTTCATGCTCTTTATATTATATCTGACTGTGATCAAGGTTATATTTTTAGCTCTATCAACAATTTGCCATGTGACCTTTGAGATGATTGCTTTACCTTATTCATTAAACACAAATATAAATAGCTACTCAGCTCTCTGGGAGTTCAAAGAATTCATGAATGTTACAAAACACAGCACATAGCACTACCTGGCACTCAATAAATATTTGCTGAATTTGAATTTTGTTGAACATCTGAATTGGCTGACTCCCCTGAGAAAGGAAAGCAGAGTGTGTGGAGCCCTGATTTACCACCCTGAGAGGGAAAATGAAAGAAGCATGAAATGCAATGAAATGTAGTCGGGGGTATAAATATAGGCAAAGTGGGTGCAAAGCAGAATTTAAAAATAGATGATGTTGGGTTTCTAGAAAAATTAACATAAACATCTATCAATGATTTTCAAAGGATTTTTGTTTTTGCTTTTGTTAGCAACAGAGCTTTTCTTCAGAAATCTTATTGCAGATACAGAGCTATTCTTTGCCTTGCTTGTGGGTTTTCATGGTATCCCTTGAGGAACTTTCATGGAACCCCTCAGGCCAGCTCAGGGCATGGTTTGAAATTTCCTGTTTTTATACCTTCCTCCTTCCTTAATACCCAATCTAACGTACTATTTATACTTAATGAAGGGTGGGTCTCCTCTTTTTCCTAATAAGAGTATGGAGACCTACTCTGCAGAGTATTTTCCTGTTGATGATTATCACACTCAGAGGTTGAGGCTACTTAGGCATGGTTTAATTCAGGCTTTAAATGATAGGGTCAGGAATCTGTGTCTCTCCATTTTCAATACTGCATGCTCTGTGAAGACTCAATTCTCAAGTCTCTTTCCATATATGGCAAACATGGCCACCAATAGTTTCAGGCTTGTATTATCCTCAGTACCTACAATCTTAGGAGAGAGTGATGCTTGCTTAATAGTACAAATTTCCTTAAAGGATTTGATTGGCTCATCATCAGTCATGTGCTCATCTGGATCTAATTACCATGGTTGGAGCAATTCAGAATTTGATTGGGCAGGCCTGGTTCATGTGCCCAACCCTAGCATCTGGGGAAAGCCAATTCCAGCAGAACATGTGGACTGCAAAGGATGTGTGTGAAGGGTGATGGCCCAAAGTCAAACTGGGCACAGAAAAAACATGTCCACTCCACTGATCAGAGAGTTGATCATGATGGTGAGCAAGCCCAAGACAGGGAAATCTGAAGACCAGGATGACTAAAGTGATGATATTTAAAAAAAAAAAGTAGAAGTAGAATTCAGGGACAAAAAAAAAAAAAGAAAAAGATGAAAGAAATGTCCTATTAGTGTACATTTCTACTTCCACAGGAGAAGAAAAAGGTTTATTTGGTCTCTGAAGGGAAGTTGAATAGATTGTGAAGCCATACAAAGGACTATTTGTCATCAGGATAAGATGAAAAGCAGTCAACAAGTGCCTGCATGAGGATTTTGTGTGGGAACCCAGGTTATAAAGTTATTGGGGAAGATTTCAAGAGACATTTTTTGCAGTGATTAAGTTGCCAGGGGTGAAAGAACAGAAAGAACAAGACATACACCTTAGGAGTAGAACAATTTCTTATTTATTTTGGACACAGTACCCAGAGGGAAAAAAAGTAGAGCTGTTGACTGGACACAAATAGCACTAAGTCAACCAAAGATACAGACCACTTACATGGTAGTGTAGCATGGTGGTTAGATGCTCAGGTTCTGGAATCAAATAGATCTAGGGCTAAACAGACTCTTCCTCTTATTGGTGATACAATTTTATTCCTTCTGGGCCATGGCTTCCTCATCTGGAGAATGGGAATAATAGTAGTTCCTAGTTCCTAGACTTTAGTGATTTAGAATTAACAAGATAACATTTGTAAAAGACTTTGTACAGTGTTCAGCACATAATACATGTACATAAATGTTGTTTATATCATTTAGAACAAGATGGTTGATAGATATAATACACTGTAGATATTTTATACTTGATGACATCAAAACATGTCACCTAAACTGGAGTGAAAAACTGAATTGCCTTAGAGATAAAATTGGAGGTGGGGTAAGGGAAAGTAGACTATTGTAGTGAAGAGACCAAAATACATGATATTTTAAAATTTGAAATAGAGCAAGTCATTGAAGTATATTTTTCATGCATTCATTCTTCATTCATTCATTCAAGAATGTTTTGCTAAGACCCATCCACTAAGTGTCAGGCACTGTAAGCAAGATGCTATGCATAAAAGGAATAAGGCAAAACTCCAGATCTTAAAGTCCTCACAATCTAGAAGAGGAAAGAGAGAAGGACATAAATGATAACAGAACAGCATGAGAAGAACTACACAGAGCTTTAATCAAAGTGTGTGACAGGAGCAGAGCAGCAAGCAGCCTATTCTACCTGAACATTCTATGACTCCGGAGAGCATTAGGATACAGTCTACTTCATACTTAGAGGTTGGAGGTATAGAGAATAAGAGTTCAGTAATCTGTAGTCTTAGAAGGTCACATCTAGAAGCAAAACTGACAAATGTTAATATATGTTGAAGCTGGGACTTCTGGCCAAGGTGGAGGCATAGATAGATTCACTTTGCCTCCTTGCACAACCAAAAGAAGGACAACAACAAATTTAAAAATAAAAACCAACCAGAACTGCCAGAAAATTGAACTGTATGGAAGTCAAACAACCAAGAAGTTAAAGAAGAAATATTCATCCATCCTCGTAAGAGGGGCAGAGATGGGCAGCTGGTGCAGAGAGGACTCACAGCAAGGCAGTAGCTGGCGGAGTGGGCGGTCCCACGTTTGCATGAGGATAAACCAGGAGGAACAACCGAGAAGCGAGACAGACTTCACAACCCAGAGTTCCGGGGCAGGGAAATAAAGCCTCAAAACCCATAACTGAAAAAACCTATGAAGGTTGCGGTGGCAGAAAAAACTCCCAACCTCATGGGAGAGTTCACTGGAGAGACTCACAGGGTTCTAGAATGTACACAAACACACCCACTTGGGAATCAGCACCAGAAGGGCCCAATTTGCTTGTGGGTAGTGGAGGAAGTGACTGAAAGCCAGCTGAGAGCCCAGCCAACGGCATTGTTCCCTCTTGGACACCCACCCTCCGCCCCCAACACACACACAGTGCCACAATACAGCTACGTGTGGGTGGACCCGCTCTGGCAAATACCTAAGGCTCCTCCCCCTTACTATGTAACAGGCACACCCAAACAAAAAATATGGCCCAAATGAAAGAACAGATCAAAGCTCTAAAAACAGAACTAAGTGATGAAGAGATAGCCAACCTAGGGAATGCTGGTGGGAGCAGGGTGAGAGATGGAGGGAAATAAAGGGAAGGAAAAAATGGGACAACTGTAATAGCATAATCAATGAAATATATTTTAAAAATTATTGAAGCTGGGTGATAGTGGTTCTATTATTCTCCCCACTTTTATGTATCTTTGAAAAGATGCTTATAAAACTTTTTTTAAATGGCATATGAAACCTAATCTCTCAGAGCCAGAAAAGAGCAGTGAAGCAAAGAAGCACTTGGCAGCAGCCATTCCAGGAATTTACAGACTCGAGGAGAAAAGAAGAAATTCAGGCCTCGCTTGATATGGATGGAGGAGTAAGCAGAAGAAAGTAAAGAGTAGGGGCCTGAGAAAGACATATTAAGGCAATGATAACAGGAAGAAAAGGAATAGAAATGGAAAGTGGGAGTAAGCAAGAAAACTAAAACAGAAATTCTGAACACCCACTTACAAAAAGAAGGAAGGGGAGGAGAAGGAGGAGAAATGAAAGGAAGAAAAGAAAAAAGAAAATATGATCAAAGCAGGCCTAGATGAAAGCATTAAGGGGAAGCTGAATAAAAAGGTTAAGCCACAAGCAAAAAATTATTATCAGAGATGAAAGAAATTAGGATTCAACTCCAAATGAGGAATAGTGAAAGAAAAACACAGAGGAGTGCCCCACAAGTACAGAGAGAGAATAAGAATTCCAAATGAGCTATACAACAATGTGTTGATTTAAGGTGCTGCATTTTAAAGAAAATTTTTAGAGTGCAGTTAGTTATTTTTTAGGAAGATTCACATATACACCTTGACAAGTTCATTTGTTCATTTATTCATTTAAATAAATAGTTACTAATCTTGTTCTCTTAATCTTGCCAATTATAAGATGGACATGTTGATCATAGAGTTTAGAGCCTAGTAACAGAGAAAAAAACTAAATAAGCAATGGTGATAAATTGTGCTATGTGCCAAGCAGGTAAGTTTACATGGCAGGTCCTCACAGGCTGCCTTCATTTCCGTGCCGGATGTTCCCCTAGTACAGGAGCTGCTTTTTGGGCTTTGTAGGTGCAGAAACTTGATCTGTCCCAATGCCTATATCCTTCTCTTGGGGATGAGCACAGCTTAGCCAAACTTACAAAGACATTACCACCAGAAGTTTCATGTATTGATTTATAGTAAGAAAAATAAATATGAAAGATTCAGATACTTGTATTCTCTGATGAGCATATTCTTTCATGATAAACAAATATAAGTGGAGTTGGATTGCTCAAACAGAATGGATCACAATGGGGGAAGCCAGCTAGATGATCTTATGCCGAGTGTCATGAAGCAGTGACAGCCCAGTGCATCCACCTGCACTCTAGTCATTATCTGCCTCATGGAAGACACTGGTGTCCATGGGTCAGGGCACGATCCCTCTGGCCACTGCTAGAGGAGGTGTCATGTTCTAACTTTCTCATTATCTTTTTTTATAGATTCTTCTACTTCTATTCACACATTCATTCTCCAGACATGGCTCAATTTAATGAACTAAATATAATTTTTCCTAGATATAATCACAATTCAGTCTTCTCCTCCTAGGTGATACGTGGGTTATATTTGGGCACTCACAATCTGTGGGTTCCTCTATAGGTCTGATTTTATCTTTAATGTTTTAATTATTCCCACTTTCACATTCAAAGTATAATTTTAACCTTATTTTTGGGGTGTGCTCTCTATTTTCCACTTATTAGTGCACTCTCTAACCAGGGAAGTTTGGATTTGGCCAATGAATGGGATGTCAGAGATCAGAGGGAAGAAGGAAAGTGAGGTGGGGATGTTTAATACCTCAACTCTCTCTTTCTGTGGTCACTGCGAATAGGCTCACTCTCCAAGAGCAAAAATCACAGCTGTTTTTGGGAAAGTCTTCTCTGTTTTTGTACTGTTTTCCCCTTTCGGCCTCAAGGTGGTAAGAGTTGCCTGGTTTTGCTATTGCCAAGATAGTGCACTGTCCCTTGTTGGTCACCCTATGTAAAGTCTTTTTATTAAACTCTCCTCAATTACCTACTTTGGATAGGCCATCTCTTTCCTGTTGGGACCCTGATATAGGTTGGGGTTGACTTTAAACCTAAGTATTACTAAAAGGAGGTAAAAGTAAACAAGGCTGAAGCACAAATATGTTTATAACTGATTATATAATGATTGACACACAGAGAGATAGGAATTTAATTTGGGGGCCAGTGAAAGAACAAAAGTTAGGTATTTTTACCTTCTTAAAAAAGAAAGTAGATAAGGTAAAGTAGAATTCTGAATTGAAAAGAAATCTTAAGGAATGTCAAGTTTCTTAACAATGTGTAAAATTGAGGCAAGTTAGGTTAAGTGATCCACCCAAGATCCTAGATTTGGCTTTCTCATTCCTAGTCTTCTGCTACTTAACTCTATTTACCCTGGGGACATGATATTGTTTCCTAGAAGAAGGCAACATAGGTGTCTTATAGTTTTCTTTCACCAAAAGAGTATTCAAAAAAAGGGAGAGAGAAGGAGGTACGTGGTAATTTTATATATGCCCACATTTTTTTATAATTTCTCTCTTTAAGAGGTGGAGCTACATTCTCTCCTTTTGAGTGTGGGCTGGATTTACTAACTTGCTTCTAATAAATAGAATATGGTAGAAGAGATGATGTGCTTTTTCCAATACTAGATCATAAAAGAAAATGTGACTTTCTCCTTGTTCTCTCTTGGACACTTTCTCCGGCAGAAGCCAGATGCCATGTTGTGTGGACACTCAAGCAACCCTATAGACAAGAACTAGGGCCACCACCAATAGTCCTTTCAGGGCACCATCTTGGAAGCAAATTCTTTAGCACCAGTCCAGCCTTCAGATGATTGCAGCCCTGGATAATAGCTCAGCTTCAGTCCAGAGTCACAACTCTAAGCTTCTTCTGCATTCCTAACCCACAACAATATGAGATAATAAATGTTTATTGTTTTAAGTTGCTGCATTTGAGGGTAATTTTGTTACACAGTTAATTAAGATAGTAGGGAAGTGGAAGGAAGGCAGAACAAGAGAAAGAAGGGAGAAAAAGTAGTGGAGGTGGGGAGCTGCTTGTGAAATATTCTTGCACACCATAGCCAAAAACTATTCAGAAAAATACATAAATAACAAAAAAGGTTGATGAGCTGGGGAAGTGCCAGATCAACATTATTTGGAACATAGAATGCCATGGTTTCTGTAAGAATATAAGAAAACATGCTTTACAGTTTAAAAACTTGAAATGTGTCTCTCTGGTCAGATCACAGTTTATATAAGCCCAATATTCTACTTATGATGGCAGAATAAGATTTTGTGGGGGAATATGATTACTCTTTATGGTACTGATCTCTGAAATCAAGAAAACATGTCCACCATTCCTAATTTCAGGCAAAGATAGATATATAGAGATCAATATGTTTATATCATATACACATATACAAGGTGGAGCAAGAGTAGGCAGTTGCTTGTATAAAAAATAACACCAATAATAAATAATAATATGACTAAACTGTTTTGCATACTCAAAACTATAAATCTATTTTCCTCCAACCTGTATGTATACATACATGCAGACAGGCTGTATTTGTATATTTATGCATGTATATACACATACATATACTCTTTTAAAAGAGGAACTACTTTTTTAAAAAGTATTAAGTTTTCCATCATTTTTTTCTTAAAACTGCCTCTGGGTTCCAAGAGTTGACCTTTTCAGCTAAAATTCTTGTTAGAGTCTTTGCAGGAAATCTGGGAGCTTAGAGGCTAAAGGAAGCTCTGCTAGTTCAATGTTAATATTTTTTCATTTTTTAAAAATGTATTTTATTGGTTGTGCTATCACAGCTGTCCCATTTTTTTTCTCCTCTTTAGTCCCCTCCACACTGCTCCCCGTTCCCATCTGCATTCTCCAACCTTAGTTCTAGTTCATGTCCATGGGTTATACATATAAGTTCTTTGACTTCTCCATTTCCCATACTACTCTTGACCTCCCCGTCTATATTGTACAATACCATTTATGTTTCTCATCCCCTGTACCTTTTCCCCCATTCACCCCTCCCCACTGATAACCCTCCATGTGATCTCCATTTCTGTGATTCTGTTCCATTTCTAGTTATTTGCTTAATTCATTTTTGTTTTTGTTTTTGTTTTTAGGTTCAGCTATTGATAGTTGTGAGTTTGTTGTCATTTTACTATTCATATTTTTGATCTTCTTCTTTTTCTTAGATAAGTCCCTTTAACATTTCATATAATAAGGGCTTGGTGATGATGAACTCCTTTAACTTGACCTTATCTGGGAAGCACTTTATCTGCCCTTCCATTCTAAAGGATAGCTTTGCTGGATAGAACAATCTTGGATGTACGTCCTTGCCTTTCATGACTTTGAATACTTTTATCTAGTCCCTTCTTACCTGTACGGTTTCTTTTCAGAAATCAGCTGACAGTCTTATGGGAACTCCTTTGTAGGTTATTGTCTCCTTTTCTCTTGCTGCTTTCAAGATTCTCTCCTTATCTTTAATCTTGGATAATGTAATTATGATGTTCCTTGGTGTGTGCTTCCTTGGGTCCACCTTTTTTGGGACTCTCTGAGCTTCCTGGACTTCCTGGAAGTCTATTTCCTTCACCAGATTGGGGAAGTTCTCCTTTGTTATTTGTTCAAATAAGTTTTCCATTTGTTGCTCTTCCTCTTCTCCTTCTGGCACCCCTATGATTCAGATATTGGAACATTTAAAGTTGCCCCAGAAGTTCCTAAGGCTCTCCTCATTGTTTTAAATTGTTATTTCTTCATTCTGTTCTGGTTGAATGTTTCTTTCTTTCCTCTGGTCCAAACTGTTGAATTGAGTCCCAGTTTCCTTCCCTTCACTGTTGGTTTCCTGTGAATTTTCCTTTATTTCACTTTTCATAGCCTTTACTTCTTCCTCTATTTTGCGACCATACTCAACCAATTCTGTGAGCACCTGATTAGCAGTGTTTTGAAGTATGCATCTGATAGGTTGGCTATCTCTTCATTGCTTCATTCTATTTTTGGGGCTCTGATCTGTTCTTTCATTTGGACCATATTTTTTGTCTGGGTATGCCTGTTACATAGCAAGGGGCACAGCCTTAGGAATTTGCCAGGGCAGAGCCACCCATGTTGCTGCATTGTGACACTACATGTAGGGGAGGGGTACAAGAGGGAGTCATTGGTTGTGCAGTCTGTCTCGCTTCCCAGTTGTTCCTTCTGGTTTATCCTCACACAAACGTGGGACCCCCTGCTCCTCAAGCCACTGCCTTGCTGTGAGTCCTCTCTGCCCCAGCTTCTCATTTCTGCCTCTCCTACTGGTCTGGATGAATATTTCTTCTTTAACTCCTTGGTTGTCAGACATCCATACAGTTTGATTTTCTGGTGGTTTGTTTTTGTTTTTAAATTTGTAGTTCTCCTTCTTTTCATTGTGCGAGGAGGTGCAGTGTATCTACCTACGCCTCCATCTTTGCTGAAAGTCTCAATGTTAATATTTGAGGAGAAGATGGTTATCAGACACTAGTAAGACTCGAAAATTAGTGCCATTACCTATCTCAACAAAAGATTTAGTCTCAACGAAGATCAGTTGTTCATCTTGTCAAACAATTCTATGTTTTGGGCCTTCATGAAGGACACCAAGTCCTTGTTGCTAAGTATAAATGCCTCCGTATGAAACTCCATTTTTTTTGGCTTTATCTTATGCTTAATACAAGACAAGGGGCCCTCTGAAGTTTCTGCTTCAAGTCCTCTAATTGGTGATTATGATATTTGGTGGCTGTCAGTCAGCTCAAATGTGGATTATTTCTTTATAATCTCATTCCTTTCCATTTAGCTTTTATCTTCTCAGACTCAATGATGGGCAAACATTAAAGAAGGAAAGTCAAACTCTGGCTGGTGTGGCTCAGTGGATTGAGTGCTGGCCTGCAAACCACAGGGTCACCAGTTTGATTCCCAGTGAGGGCCCATGCCTGGGTTATGGGCCAGGTCCCCAGTAGGGAGTGCACAAGAGGCAACCACACACATTGATGTTTCTCTCCATTTTTTTCTCCCTTCCTTCCCCTCTGTCTAAAAAAATAAAAATAAACTCTTAAAAAAAGAGGTAAAGAAGGAACACCAAGCTGAAGAAATATGACTATCATAAAATGTAGAAAAAAATTTCTTTGAACAAGCGAAGATTTATGATAAGAGAATTACTGCACTTTGTGCTTGGAATCAGAATAAAAACATATCAGTAAAAAGAAATGATGAAAATGATAGGAGAGATTAACCTCATACTTTTCCCCCCAGAAGAAAGAGAAGACTACAATAACTTGTGAGTGACACAAAGAATCCTGGAGAGTGACTAATGTCCAGACAGTCCAGCTCTGAAAAGAGAGTCTGTGATAATTATGCAAGTATTAGGGGATGAACTAGGACTCCTTCTAATTCTCTGGGATTATAATGTTGATTTTCCTAATGGGAGACTTGATTTTAAGTGGCAGAGGCAAACGTCTGAAAGTTAGAGGAGGAAAAAGAGAGTTCCGGAACAGATTGGCTTACCACTGCATTTGCCTACTGTTAAAATAAGCCTTTGGCATATATTTTCAGTCTGATTCTGGAGAAAAGGGAAGTAACAAAATCCATGATACTGGTGTTTTTGACTATTTCATTTATGGAAGCTAACAAAAGAATAGCAGTAATTGGAGATGCTCAACATTTTTGGATTCTGATTAAAATTTTTTCATGACTTTGCTGCAATGACTAGTAGTAGCAAGTGACAGAATAATACTTCAGGCCTAAAATTATGCTACAAAAAGATGACAGACAAGACTGTCCAATATCTTATACCTAATTAATAGTAGAATGACCAAAAAGAACTTGAATAGTGCCTTTGTTTCAGGAGATAATCACCAATACAAAAAACATAGCCAGCATATGGGTTGCCTTCTCTGTTAAATATATAAAAACACTAGGAAAATGTGATTGGAATTCTGATACATTATGAGCAAAGCTCAAAATAAGGCAAGAATATTCACTCAACCCTTTGCAATATGCATAACAATAGAAACTCTGAAAATATACTGCACAGTAAAATGTTAATGAAATAATAAGCAAAAATTTCTGTGCATAATCAATGAAAGTAGAGAGTTATTAAAGAATGGAAATCTACAGTTTAGGAAAAAGTGAAGCTATACAAATAAATGGGACACAATTAGAAATGGTAGCAGTTTGTATTGTATATCAAAAACTCAGGAGAAAATAATAAAGTATAATCCCAATTTGTTTTTAAAATAATAGTTATTGTTTCTGGATATTGGGAATATGGGAAGTTCTAATTTTTTCTTTATATTTTCTTATTCTTCAAAAGTTTTATATATTATTATTTAAAATATTTTGAAAAATTGTGCTGCAAGTACAAGGCCAATACACTGCATAAAGAGCACATGTTAGTTGTAGCTTACAAAAATAATATTATTGTAAGAATGACAAGAACAGATGGAGCATGTTTTCATTTTGGTGACAAATACTCAAGTCTAGATGCAGTATAAAGAACTACAGAGTCACTGAGGAAGAAAAGGGGAAAATGTAAAAAGAATGAGAAAAGGAAAATAAGTTTTTATTAGAGCCTTAAGAGTATGATTTTTTTTAACATACCTGGCTGGCGTAGCTCAGTGGATTGAGCTCGGGCTGCGAACCAAAGGGTCGCCGGTTCGATTCCCAGTTCAGGGTACATGACTTGGTTGCAGGCTAGGTCCCCAGTGGGGGCCACATGAGAAGCAACCACACATTGATGTTTCTCTCTCATTTTCTCCCTCCCTTCCCCTCTCTAAAAAATAATAAATAAATAAAATCTTAAAAAAAAGCATAGACACATTTTTAAATAAGTATGATTTTTTAAAAGGTGAATGGATGCAAAAATAAAATTGGCAGGGATATTAAATAAAAAGAATATTAAGCAGAGTTGATTTCCTATAGACTTTAAAATTATAATATTTGTACATTGTATAGAATATGGAGTATTTTTATTGAGACATTGACAGCGTTATAGAACTCTAAACCTAAAAAGAATCTTGGAGTTTACCTAATATTCAAATCCTTCATTTTATAGAAAAAAACTGGGGCCCAGAAAACAACAATGTGACTCAAACTAGTTAGGGAGGGTTGGGATTTAAAAACAGAACTTCAGCATTCAATGCTCCTTTTGTCTGTTTTCATTGTAATTTGCACTGTATGTGAGCATCCTCTTACAGCTTCCAAAAAGAAGGAACATTCATTAGGGCTTAGCCATGTAATGATAAATGCACATTTTAAAGGGATGTGTTGGACTTTTTTAAAACTGAAAAGGATTGGATAACAGGGACCCAAAAGAAAGAGGTAAGTTACTTCTTGGTTGAATGGGGAAAGTAGGGGCAGTGGGGTGGGCACAAGGAATGTCAATGAACTCAAATGCAAATCAGAAAGTATGAGTAAAAAAGAATAATTGAAACTGACCTTGAATCAAGGGAGGGAATGGATAGAACCAGATGGCTCTCTACAGAAAACTGATGATTGATGAAAACAATGAAATTTTAGGTGTTTGGGGTCTAAGTTTTACAGAAAGCTGAATAGAATCAGAAATCATCTTTTTCACAGAAATGGAAGTAGCAAAGTCTTCTGCAAGTCTTGAAAGGAGAACAGAGGGTTAACAGAGTTCTTCTGTTCAGGGAACTATTACTTAAAACACTGACCACAGGAACGTAGGTTGGATTTTAAAGGAATTATTTGATATAAAATCGTCCATCCAAGCCTTAGGAAGAAAATCCTCTTTAATAAGTATAAATAAAAATTCAAACAAAAATGTATAAAGAGTGGGTTGGGGATATTTAAATTTCAGTTTCTGTTACATAAACAATTAATAAATCTAACCTATAAAAATAAAAATGGACAGAATTCCATTGAAGAAACTCATCAATATATAAATAATGCAAGGAGAAAAGACTGGCTTTTGAAAAATATTACAACTGTGAATGTTTGAGTTTCCTGTTTTTTTAATATCACCCAGAAAAACTGTTTTAAATTAAAAATATTTATGAAGTTTTATGAATAAAGCATTGGCAGCTTAAAGTTAAATCAAAAGATTGTCAAGTATTTTCTTCATGACTAATTCTGACCCACTTCCCACTGAAATCAGAGGCTCTTGCAATATCCAATACTGGGGAGGACCAGTCAGCAGTCCTGCACACTTCCAGGACAAGCATTTTAAGAGAGGAAGTCCTATGGGAAGAGGAAGTCCTATGGGAAATGGCTACATTTGGCCAACTGCTGTCTCTGGGGTTTTGGCTCTGAGCCAAGGATCTGTCTAATAGTATATCAGCTGCTCCCAGCTGCTACCACTCTGGCAGCCTTGCCACTAATATTCTCTGGCTCTATTTAATAGCAAAAAAATGATGTGTCTATATCCAATACCCGCAGTCAACAAAAAGGACACATTTCCACTCGTTTCCAAATTAACTAGGTCTCCTAGTTTATATTCTTGCAAACCATCCTATAGTTCTTCATAATTTGTGTTCTATTTGTTTGCATACTGTCAGTTTCCCCAGACAAAATATAAAGACAGGAACATTTTACCTCATCCCAATTTTCTCCTTGTTTAACAGTAACTCTTAGCATGGTGCCTTGCACAGAATTGGTGCTATAAATAATGTTGACTTGTGGATGAATTCTCTCTCAGAGAGCCAAATACAGCCATTAAAGGAAATGTTCCTTAATCTATGTCAAACAGGTAACATTTCATATTTTCCAATCCTGGAAAATGGTTGCATTTCGAGTATCTTTCAAGGTTTATTTTCATTCATTTTGCTTAGTGCAACTCTCAGCATTAATATTTTTGATTCATTGAGATGTGCTCCAAAAATAGGAAACCAAATCTAAATATATAAATTGGCCCAGGAAATAGTATCCTGGATATATTATTATTCTTACTGATGATAAACTGCCTTCCCAATAGCTTCCCACCCTCCCTGGATTATTTCATGCCAAAAAAGGCATGCTTCTTCACAGAGCTCCTGGTTCTTTAAGTGGCAGCTTCTATTTAAATACACTGATAAGCCTTGTCAGGCTGTGCTGCAAATAAGAGTGAACTACTGTAAAGTAACGTTGTAGCAAAAACAATACTTTGGGTGGGTAGCTTCTCATGTTCCTTCAATCCTTCCTCATTTTTTGGAGAACCTTGTGAATTTAAAAATTGTTTTAAAGAAATTTTTTAAAAAATCATGAACTAAGAAAAGCTAAAAATGTCATTATAACAATAACATTGTTATACATGCAAGCATACAGAAACAATAAATACATTTCATATCTTAATTACTAACACATGGTCTTACTTTGATGCAGCCCCTGGGAAATCATGGGGAATACTTATAGAGTTTATTTGATTTTTAGCTTGTGTTCATCTTTTAAGACAATAGGCTTATTTTATTAGGATCCATGGTGAATAACATATTTCCTGAGAAATACAATCTTTCATAGTCTTGAAGGACCAAACAGTGTCTAGAAAAAAATTATTTAACAAGATTTAACCTTATATTCCCTTATTGAGTTTTCATTTCAGATATTACCATAATTTTTCCAATAGCAGGGTAATATCTTAGAAAGGATGAAGTTGCTAAGCTGTGCCACAAGTACATATTTTCAAATGATGTAGTTTATATATCAGAATCTTGCTGATAAATAGTTGGGAATCATTTGGTGGGAATATCATTTTAAATTTCCACTAAGCCTCATTTTTCTCATTTACAAAATGAAGGAGTTGCATAAGGTCAGTGGTTTAAAATATTTAGAACAGACTCCTTTCTTCAAATAAAATAATTTGTCAAACACTGAGGTATGCAATTGAATATAATTCCAATTAACATAGCTTGAAAATCACTAATCTAAATACTATCTTTTGCCCAATTGTCTATGAAATATTATCATCCCATTAATACATTCATGGTTCATATAAACAAATATTCACTGAATGCCTGCTGGAATTAGACTCTGCAAGGATTCTGCTATACCCTGTGCAAGCCAAGCCATGACCCAATGCTCCCAGCAAATTATTTTCCAGAGGGAGACCACATAATTCCACAAGAAAACCCCCAAAAGTTATAATACAAGTACAAAAGGATGCACCAAAGATGGAGGTAATACTTCTGCTAGGAGATCAAAGAAGTCCTCACAATGCTGTGACATTTGACCAAGAGGTAAGATTTCTGACTGAGGAAGATGCACGAAGGTTTCTAAATAGGGTGAACACATGAAGGTATGGAGGCAGGAAATTGAAAGACAATTTAAGAGAAAGACAAGTGTTCCAGTTTGGCTGTGGTATAAACAGCATGATGGGGACTTTGAGCTAGAGCTGGGAAATTAGGCTGGAATCATGTTACTAAAGACTTTAAATTTGATGATAATGAGGTTTGCCTTTATTCTCCAAGAATCATAAAGCCTTTTTGTGTGTGGGTTAGCGAAAAATAAAATGAACAGCCCTGGCTGGTGTAGCTCAGTGGATTGAGTGCCAGCCTGCAAACCAAAAGGATTGCCAGTTTGATTCCCAGTCAGGGCACACGCCTAGGTTGCAGGCCAGGCCAGGTCCCCAATGCAGGGCACAGGAGAGGCAACCACACACTGACGTTTCTCTCCCTCTCTTTCTCCCTTCCTTCCCCTCCCTAAAAGATAAATAAAATCTTTTAAAAAAAGAAGTTCCATTTTTTAAAAAATGACATAAACAGAAATGCACCTAGAAAAGAGTTCTCAAAATAATGTGCAATTAGAAATGAGAAAGACTGGAGACAAGAGGGTTAATTAGAAAACATATTCTGGTAAGAAGTGATGGAAACCCAGTCTGCTACAGTGCAGTGCACTGAAATGTGTCCCCCCAAAATGTGTATGTTGAAGTCCTAATCCCCAATGTGATAATATTTGGAGATAGAGCTTTTATGGCACAGGTGGCAAACACCAGGTC
This sequence comes from Phyllostomus hastatus, assembly GCF_019186645.2. Classification (NCBI taxonomy): domain Eukaryota; kingdom Metazoa; phylum Chordata; class Mammalia; order Chiroptera; family Phyllostomidae; genus Phyllostomus; species Phyllostomus hastatus. The sequence continues at coordinate 49,051,441 of NW_025334041.1, forward strand.
CGCAGGCTGAACCCGGCCTTCCACCTCGTTTTATCCCACCGGCACCTTGTTTATACTGAGCAGCAGTGCCAAGCTCTCACTTAACTGTTGAGAGGTAGTTACATTTATACAGTCCTAAAATTACATTCGGCCTTTTGAAGGCAACCCTGAGGCTGATGTGGCTCCCAGTGAAAGTGAGTTTGATACGCATGTTTTATGGGATTATTAAGGTTAGATGAGGTGATAAGGGTGGGGTGCTAATTCAATAGGATCAGTGGTCTTATAAAAAGCGGTGAGAGAGAGAGAGAGAGAGAGAGAGAGAGTGTGTCAGTCATGTGAGGACACAATGAGAAGCCAGAAAGAGGGCTCTCAACAAAACCTAGCTAGCACCTTCATCTCAGACTCCTAGCCTCCAGAACTGTGAGAAAACAAACTTCTGCTGTTTAAGCCACCCACTCCACAGCATTTTGGTATGGCAGCCTGAGCATACTAACACAGATAGCAGCATCAGGAATGGCATGGAGAGGACGAATGTCAGCAAGACACCATGGAAAAAGAATCAACAGGATTTGACAACTAATCCACTTTGGGATGTGAGAGGCAAAGGTCAACAGAGGCTCTGAGTCTAAGCCTGTGACTAGAAGGTGTTATGATGCTATTTATAGAGATAGAGGGCAGAGGGAAAAGAACAATTCTGAAGGGACAGAGCTTAATTTTAAGTTTCTGACAAGTTTGGTGATTGAACTTGAGGTGCTGGCAGCATAGCCACCCAGAGGTTTCCAGTAGGTAAATGCAATTATGGATTTGGTGGTTAAGAGACATAACTGAATTAAAAGTCTAAATCATTTTAGAGTCATCTGCAGAGGAGTAACACCAAGGACTGCTCATGGACAAACAAAAACATTCATGCACAAAAAGATATAAATAACCACAAGTCTACCCCAATGACACCTAGCATTATTTTTGCTATGTATTTCCAGCTTATGTGTACTTTTTTTTACAAATTCTAGAATTTGAGCAGTAAGAGTTGAGAAATGCAGAAGGTTTACCTTTAAAATGTTAAATAAACTGTACTTTAAACACCCCAAGTATCCCCTTCTGTTTTGATACATGTGTAATCTGTTTCTGTGATTACACATTTTTTTCTGTGAAAAAAAAGCAAAAAGAAATTATTAATCATACAGTTCAACAAACAAGACACTATGACTCTGAGGTAGGGTTAAGGGTAAATTGTTCTTCAGATAAAGCTCATATTAGCTCTAAGAGGACTGAAAGCAAAAATGAAACATTCTTTCCCATCAGGATGCTGACTGGCAAGAGAATTCTACACCTTGGAATCTGGGTCCTTGAATTTCACAAGTGACAATGGGGTAACTAAATTGGAGAGAGAAAATGAGGAGCAAAAAGAGGAAATAACTGATAGAACAAGATATTATAACACAAAGGAAAATTTCATAAACATTAAACTATGTTACATTGTAAAATACATAGAATATTTAGAGAATGAGTACTTTGAAGGTCCTTCCCTTCAAGTAAAAAGTGCTACTTGTCTAATGAACAACTGATTTCTAAAATTCATAGAATCTGAAGATGCAGGCTTAGGATTTCCTACCAGATGTTTAGCCCACTAAATAGGAACTGGAAAAATCTTGGCAATATGGCCCCCTGAACCCAAAAATAAAGAGTTGAATGGAATGCGGGGATGTCTGTAACTTAGTACCTGCTATAGAAATTCATGCTCTCTAGTTTAACACAGTAATGTGAGTATTTTGTTTCCATTTCCCAGAAGCAAACACTTTCAATTATTTAAACTATTTGTTTTGCTCTTTAATGACATGTTTCTACCATAAATAATATATATGCTACTATTTCTTGATTCTCCAATTCAGACATCTCTATTGCTTCCTGTGATGGGATATTAGGGTTTACTGCTCTTATTCCACACTCCCCAATGCAGACACAGATATACTCTTCCCTTTTTCCTTTTCTGCCCTGTGTCACCATATAACACTTTTTAGTTGTATCAGTACTAGTTGTTTTGATTTAATGATTACATAAAGATTGCCTATGGCTAAGCTACATAGTGTTCTTCAATTTTATTTCCTTTCTTGTTTTCCTTGGAGTGGACTGTGCTGTTTTTCTTCAATTGTGTAGTTTTCTCTGGAATTATCTTTTATTCATTTCTCAAACCCTGTGCTAGAGGTGTAGTTTTTTTTTTTGCAATATAACCAAAAATACTAGATAATTTATCATTGCCTTCCTTTTTCTTTAGTGACATCCTTCTGTATCTCTTTGATTTCCTGCTTCAGTGGGACTTGATGATCTCTACACCTGCTGAAAAGGCACCCCAGGCCCCTCCTCACCATTATCCTAAGAATTCCCTTCCCCTTTGTTCCACATGCATGCCCCCAACTTCTTCTTTCTTTCTCCCTCCTTGCATCTTTTTACTCAATAAATTTTGAGTGCCACTATGTTCTAGGTATTTATCTGTGGATAAAGGAGGACTAGTAATAGGGAGTTCAGTGTTGGACAGGTTGAGTCTGAGGTGCTTATTAGACATCTCAAGGCAGTTGAATATAAAACTTTTGAGTTCAGAGAGGTAAATCTGGAGGTATAAGTTTGAGAATCATTTACACATAAATGGTTTTTAAAGCCACTGCACTTAATGCAATTAAACATGTAAGGTCAAGAGGATAAGACTCTTTCACTACCCAGCAAAAATACTACAAAGACGTGTACAGGGAGGTAGGAGGAAAACCAAGAAACAGTGGTATCCTGAAAACCAAGTGAAAAAGCATTTCACTTTGGCCTCCTCAACAGGGCTGCCAGCAAGGAGACTTTCCTCTCAGGGAAGTCCCTGTCCCTCTTTGAAGGGTTTTTAGCTGATTAAGTCAAGCCCTGGATAAACTCATTTTGTATTGACTCAAAACCAGTTGCTCTGGGACCTTAATTCATCTGCAAAATCTCCTCACCTTTGTCATATTTTATTGGATAGAAGTAACAGGGACTAATCACACTCAGGGGAGCAGATTCTACAAGCCCTGGGTAACAAGGGTCATGAGCCCAGGGCCCCTAGAATCTGTGTGCAACTGAGTGGTTCAGTTGAAAGGGAAACAATGACACAAGAAAGAGGTGGCAACTGCAGAAGCAATTTCCCTAAGGAGGGAACAGGATGGAGCACAGGCAGACAGAACATGGACATCTGAATTAATAAGCAGAAGTACAAATATGAGTGCAGGCACAGGTAGGCTGGTTGATGTGGTGGGAGCACATGTCAGTTCTCTTCTGCTTACTGGATCATATATATTCCTATTTCTCAATTTTGTTCCTTGTTTTGATAAAACTTAGGAATCTTGAGAAAAGATAATGGGAGTTTGTATTATTTAAAACTTGACATATCTGAAAATGTCTTTACCTACCTTTATTTTGCTGTATGCAGAATTCTGGATTGGAAATAATTTTCCCTCAGCATTTTGAATGCTGGAATTCTGGGTTGGAAATAATTTTCCCTCAGCATATTGTTTCATTGTCTTCTAGCTTCCAGGGCTATTACTAAGAAGTCTGATGATTTTCTGAGCTTTTATGCTCTTCTGCTTATGTTAGTGTTCTAAAATTTCAGTATTATAGGGTTGGTGAGGGTGTTTTTATTTGTTGTTTCAAGGGCCTGTTCACGGGCTCCTCCAGTCTAGAAATCTATATACTTCAATTCTGGAAAAAATTCCTGTATTTTTTAAACAATTTTCTACATTTCTTATTGTTTGTTTTTCTTGAGCCCATATTGACCTTTCTTTGTTGTTATTTTTCTCTGCCACTTTCTAGATTTTTTCTTTTGTTCTATTTTCTGATAAATTTCCTCAACTTTATTTTGAAACTTTTTATAGATTTGTATAATTATAGTTTAAATTTCTAACAGTTAATTCTTATTTATTCCAAATATAGAATAGTGGCTGTACAGCCAAACTGCCTGGGGTCCTATCCCAGTACCACTTGTCAGCTATGTGATCTTGGACAAATTATTTAACCTCTCTGTGCTTTGATTTATTAATCTATAGTGTAATAACATATATATCTTATAGAGTTTTTGTGAACATTAAATGAGGTAACAGATATTAGGTGCTCTGAGTCATATCTGATAAATAAATATTAATTAATATTTTTATTGTTATTATTGTATATCTGAGGATATTAAAGTACTTTACTTCTTTAAGGTACTTTTTTTTTAGTTCATTTATTTTGGTCCCAGTCTTTCATACTAAAAGTTTTTATTGGACACCTAGTGATTCTTACCTGAATTCATGTTTGTGGAGGTGGTAGTGGTTACTGACTGGTGAACTTCAAAATAGGGTGAGAAGCAAGAGAGTTGGGTTTTTCATCCTTAGATATCAGCATCTTTACTTCTTGTCTCTTCTGCTGGTCAGTTCCCTAAAGAGGAGTCCTCTGATTTCCTGCTTGGAAGGGTGAATCTGGTTCTCAGAAATTTGGGAGTCCAGTGGAGGAGGAAGGCCACTGATAAGTAGCTCAACAAATTGGAATCAAGTCCTTTCTTTTCAAAACAGTACTTTATCCCCATCAGCTGTGAAAACCTCTACAGAAGGTCAAGTCCTCGATCTCCTGCTAGGCATGAAGGAGAGCAGTTGCTGGCCTAGGTAGGACAGAGGAGGGGTCAGAGGGTAGATGAAGTTATCAGCTCCCCATTCAAACATTTCATTAATCCTTGCTCCTCATCCCTCTTAGAGGCACGTGGTGTCTCTGGATTCTGTGCTTCTGTGCTCTGTGATACAGATGGGATCTTGCTTCTGGCCGGCTTCCTCTCACTGACCCCGCACCCAAGCTTAGGTTCCAGCATTCTCTAGTTTGCTAAGTTGGTTCCAAAATTCTAGTACACAATTCTCATCTGCTCTTGTCTTTTCTCCTGTTTTTTTTTCTTTTGTAATTAAAACATTTTTTAAAAGTTTAAATTGTGGGAAAATACAGATAACAAAGCTTACCATCTTAACCATTTTTAAGTCTATAGTTCAGTAGTGTTAAGTATATTTACAGTTTTGCATCCGATTACAGAATTCTTTCATCTTGCAAAACTGAAACTCTTTACCCATTAAACAACCCCTAATTTCCCTTTCCCCTCAGCTGTTTGCCACCACTGTTCTACTTTGTTTCTAAAAATTTTGACTACTCTAGATATCTCATATAAGTGGAATCATACAGTATTTGGTTTTTTTTTGACTGGCTTAACGTTAACATAACATCCTCAACATCCACATTGTAGCATATATCAAAATTTCCTTCCTTTTTAAGGCTGAATAGTCTTAAATTTTTATTATTTTAAATTTTATTATGGTCTCTTGTTCTTTTGTCCTTATGACTTTACAGTTTTATTTCCCCATTCCTTTAGCCACTATTTTAGTGGAATTTTAGGAAGCAGAGATAAAGTTGTTAGTCCAACCTAATCCTTAATAGGAAAGCCATATCCTACTTACAAAATGGACCATTTAAGGATATATGCTCTATTGTTTCTTAGGATCTCTTTAACTTTATAAGACGATCTTTCAGCAGATACATTGTGGGGTGCCTGTACTGCATGCAGTGCCCATGTTTTACACTTTCTGCTGAAGAAGCTGTCTTGTCATGTATTTATAAACCTGACCACTTCCTTATCCTGCACCCCACTGGCCACACTGACTGAACCAGGAGAGAGCCTCTCACTCAAGGCCAGCCAATCCACTGATGGTCAAGACCAACTAACTGGATTGTCTCTGGATAATATCAACTAGAGCCACCAAAACGGTAGTCAATGCTGAACTGCTATGGTATATAAAACTGTGAGTGATGGCCACAGTGGGCCTTGTGCAAGCACATTGCCTGAGTCCTTTCAATTTGCCATTTTTTCTCCTTAAGTGGGTATATATTTCTTGTATAGACACTTGCTCAGGATACATCCTATTCATTGGTAAGAAATGCTGTATGATTGATTGGTCATAGTTATTATTATTCATTGTGAAACTTGCCCAGACTATTGATTTGTCCAAGCTATTAGCCTGTTTTGGCAATGGCATATAAACAAATTGATGTCTCTGTCCAATACTTTTTAATTTCCCAGGTATGAAAACAAATTTGGCATCACTCTTATTTTATTCCAATGTTGAACTCTTAGAGTTCTTTTGCAATTGCTTCCTGATTTTCTGAAAAAATAATGCAAATTGCTTTGTAAATCAACAACCAAAGAATCAATACCAGTGTGTTCTTTTAAAGAATTTGAAGATAAATAGTCCCCATAAGTCACTGTCACTGCATGCCAAGGATCAAAAGGAAATGTTCTGAAAATGAAAGCAAAGAAAATCATATTACATTACCAAAATGGTTATGTGGTAGTGAATAAAAGCCAGACTATTATTTGAAAAGTGAACATTCATTCCAAGAACAATATTAACATAATAGGAATATCAGGATCAAGCTTTACTTTTTCAGGTGATGGTTATTGATATAAGAATTGATGTAAATGAATATTGTTATAAGAGAACTGTTTGCCAAGATATTTTAAATCCAACAGGTCTTCTTTTAATATCATACTATTACACAATATCACAGTATGGGAGAGACCATATAGGTCACCTAATCCAATTATGCATTTTATGCTTGACTCACTTCTTTTCCCCTAAAGAAATGACAGCCACACAACCCTGGCAGTGTATTTGATGACAGAGCCACATCCATCATGCCTCATATAGTAAACCCACAAAAAGGACCAAATACATTTTGAAACACAAAGCAGGAAGCTACTTTGAAATATGGCTCTTATAAATGTTTGGAAAAGGAGTGTTTTTCTCTCCTGCCATTTCTGTGGGAAGGGGTGTTAAGCATTGTGACAGACACCGATTATTGTTCCCAGAATTGGTTCTCCTTCATCTCCAAATGTTTACTTGGCACATGATTGCTTAAAATAAAGATTACATTCCCAAGCTTTCCTTTTAGCCATGTGTTTTAGTTGTTATTGCTGTGTAACAAATTAACCCAAAACTTGGAGAATTAAAACAACCTTTTTATATGCTCACAGATTCTGTGGGTCAGGATTTCAAACAGGGAATCACCAGACTGGCAGTCTCTGTCATACTGGAATAACTTCTATCAAAACCCTCATAAGCCCTTTCAGATTCAGAAGAGGGGAACTAAGACTTCAATTTTTAATAGAGGAATGGCATAGTTACAAGGAAGAAGCACACATGAAACAGGAAATATTTTTGCAGCCACCTTTGGAAAATGCAATTTGTCACACCACAGATGTGGCCATCTTGACTAAGTTCTGGCCAAGAAGATATAAGAGTACTAGGTGTGTTTAACTTCCTGGAAGTGTCCTTAGAGACGGTGTGTGTGTGGCGGGGGGAGTTGGGGGCAAGTTCCCTTCTCTTTTCCATTTTCCTCTTGGCTGAAATATAGATGAGATGACTGAAGATGGAGCAGTAATTTTGGACCACAAATTGAGAATTACAGAGCAAGGGTCTGGAAGGAGGCTGGGTGCCTGATGATCATGGAACCACCATTAACAGTACTGAACTGCTTACATTTTACATTATAGAGAAATAAGCTATTGTGTTTAAGCTACTGTATTTTGCACTTTCTGCCACATACAAACAATGCTCATCTTAATAAAAAACACCATGAATAAACACAGATGATGCAAATTTGTCTTAAATTACTAGAGTTATAAAGATAATAATGCTAACTTGGTTAGAGTTTGACAAATATTGTGGGCCATGCAGTGAGGATCGTGGTATAGTATTTAATAAAAGCTTACTCCTTAAAATGCTTGATACTTACAAGTAGAAGTACATTACTATATTTAAAAACATTACTATGAGATTGAAAAGAAATGGAAATAGAGAAAACATTCACCCTTGGAGTGAATTCAGGTTGGATTATTTAAAAAGGTTACTATCAAGAAGTACTTTTTATAAAAGGGACTATTTTGTTACAATTTGATTTCTAGTTTCTAGTCTCTGAGTAATGAAGAAAAGATAACTCAGAGTAAGCTAGCTTGCTGTTCCTGTATTTTATTTACAATAATATGGTGGCCATTGTAGAAAATGACGTATGTTTTTAAATAGCATTTAATTGGCAAAAACCAATTTTATAATTCAAAACTGTAAACATTTGCAGAATTGGCTTCATTTCAAAGTCAAGACTCTACTTTGAAAGAACACATCTCTAATTCCATTTCTCTTTATATTGAAGTATTCTTATTTTTGAAGATATTCAAAATCACGGAAGGCCTAAGGGAAAGTCTTAAAATAAATAATAAGAGCCTAATCAAGCAAAGCTTTTCCTGCTTTAGGACCATCTGTCCTAACCATGACATTTTATTCCAGTTCCTGCACTATCCTATTTGAAAGGTATCCACTAACTTTGATAGGTGCCCCACAATAAACGGTATATTTGTCTCAATAAGTAGTAGTAAATGCATAGGGTGGAAAATGGAATAGTATCATTAAAGCAAAACATAATAAACAGGATGGATGGAGAAAGGCTGGATAAAATGTGGTGAAAGAAAAAGGAAGGTGTCACAAACATATTTTCTTTATCCAAAGAGAACCAGTATAACTCTATGACTTTAAACAAAAGACATTACAAACACTTATCAATGCAACTAGATTCTTGGAAAAAAATAAAATGCCGCTACCGAGGTGGGGGGCTTCAGTTTCAGGGCTTGTGGCACCAGCGTGGGTTCCCCCTGGTGAAAGACTCATGAGAATTCGGCCCTGTGGCCCGCCCGCTCAGAGCGTCTGGACAGGTGTACGGCTAGGCGAGGCTGGTTACCGGGCCCGGGGCGGGGACGGGCACAACCCCGGGTACTGTGAAGTGGAGGCCCCACGCCTCAGCCGCGCGCAGGAACCACGTTCCCGCAAACCCGCCAGCCGGCTGGGTTACCATGGTTTCCGAGGGTCACGTGGGCGCACGTGGGAGCTCCCTCCCGCGCTGCGGAGGGTGGGGGCGGGGCGGTCCGGGCGGGGGAGAGAAGCCGCCGCGGTGGGAGCGGGAGGAGCCGGAGATGCTGCCAGCCCTCCCGGGGCCGCACTCGCTCAGCTACCGCCGCCGCACCGAGCAGCCGCGTGCTGGGCCAGCCCGGCCGCCGACTACCATTACGCCACACTAGCAGCCGGTAGCGCTTCCTGCACCCACGGCGCTTCGTGGGCGCCGGGGGGCCCAAGGCTTGTCCGGGGAGGGGGCGAGGGCGGCGCGCAGGCGCCCGCCGCCCGGAAGGCAGGATGAGCATCGAGATTCCGGCGGGACTGACGGAGCTCCTGCAGGGTTTCACCGTGGAGGTGCTGAGGCACCAGCCCGCGGACCTGCTGGAGTTCGCGCTGCAGCACTTCACGCGCCTGCAGCAGGAAAACGAGCGCAAAGGCGCCGCGCGCTCCGGCCATGAGGGCAGGACCTGGGGGGACGCGGGCGCCGCCGTTGGGGGCGGAACCCCCAGCAAGGGGGTCAACTTCGCGGAGGAGCCCATGCACACCGACTCCGAGAACGGGGAGCAGGAAGAGGAGGAGGAGGCCTCGGAAACCGGGGCGTTCAACGGTGAGGACTGACCCCCTGCCCGCTCCCTCTCCCCACAGCCTTTCTCCCCTGTGCTCTTGAATTCCTCATCTTTGCCCACCCACTTCTTCCCGCATTATCCACCTTCCCTACCTTCCCATTTCGCTCACCCCCTCAGCATCCATTTCTGACTCTCCTATTCGCCCACTTTCCTACTCTGCTCTCTTTTCATGCCTTTCCCCTCGTCTCCTCCTGGAGTGGGGAGCTGAAAGGTAAGGGTTCTCTGCCCGTCTGCCCTTCTGGCCCTGAGCTGTGAGGCCGAGGACGGTCGGTTGGGGATGGGCATCTGCAAGACAACTTTCACTGTGGTTGGAGATAACTGCTTTGGACGGATACCATTGTGCATAAAGAAAACTGGCCCGCTTGGCATCCTCTTTCAGACCTTATGTTTATTAATGGAGTGTCCTAAGCGAAAACGCGAGGGGTGTTCGATTGGATTGGCTTTGTTGTTAGTGCAAATTCTCTAAAAGCATGAAATTGGGGAAGAACAAAATGTATGGTAATAGCTTTGATATTCTTGGAAACAAAGTAATCCCTTATTTTCCAATTTACCAATTCTGCGTTGTGTTATTTTTGGGGACACAACAAAAGATCCTTTTTAACCTGTAACGTGCTGGGTCTTTGGAATGAAGAAACGGGGTAATAGTTTGTTTTTCATATAAAACAAATATTGAGTGATTCGGAGCCGTTTAAAAAAAATAAGCGTTTGAAAAACACTGTAGGAAGTTTTGAAAGCTTGGTAAGTTGTCTTTAGAATTAAAAGCCAGTGAGTAATTGCAAAGACTGTGCCAGACACTGAAGCTAGAAAGATGAATGGGAAAGAAAAAGGAATTTTCTCAAATAGCTGTTCCTGGCAAGTCCCACCCCTTCTGCTTACAACCTTCTTTCCCTAACACACACCCACATTTGCAGCCTCCTGTGTTTACACAAATGTGTAAATCCCATCTTTATGGCATCACAAGTTAAAACAACATGGTGTGCACTGTGCAAGTGTTTCTCTTTGTGGTATAAGGCAAACATGCATTCAGCATTGCAGCAGCTTTTATTTACTTACACTACTTGTGACTTGTGTGCCTGCAGTTCATTTCATATGATGAAAATAGTTACAAGTGTCACATTCTTGTGTGTGTACCTAGGAAGGTGTTTCTTTGCAAAGTTGTTGAACTCTATTATAAAATTAAAGTATTTTTAGCTTGTTCAAAACAGCCACAAAATCCCTGGAAATTAGTGCTCTGTGAAGATAAAGGGAAAGGGTGTTACTTAAAAATTTTAAATCAGTTTAAATTTTTTTGTACAAGAATTTAATCAAATAATTTTCTTACTAGAGGCAAGAAAAGGATAAAGGAATACATATTTTAAATAAATGAGGAGAAGCCATTAATGGATAACACAAAAGACAGAGGCATCTAATGTTATTTTTTTATGCTTCCAACATACATGTGCACACATATGTGCATACCCATGCACATGCACACACACAAAAGGAAAAAAGAGTTGTTTCCAAGATTGGAGGAAACTGGGAACTAAGGGAGTTGTTAAAGAACCTGTATGTGCTCAATACAATTTAGTATAACTAAAATACTGTGTATAATGCTTTTGAAGTACTTGGCATTGATGATTCCAGTTTTTCCTTACAGCCACGTATGTTACACACAGGGCAGATTTCATTTCTATTTTGCAATGAAAAAATAAGTTACTAACTTCTGAACAGCAGGGATCATTTTGTATGGTTTTATATTTTCCAAGGCACCCTTATTGTAAAAATTACTCAGTGTGAGTTTTAATACATACTTGTTAACCAATTATACCACCTTCAACAACTTAAAAACTTTTTTGATTTTAACCAAATGCAATTTGATCGTTACCTAGTACACACGTACACACACACACACACACACACACACACACACACACACTATCAGAAACTTTGGCAATGGTACTTCCCTCTACTAGGTGCAGTAGAAAATGTCTACTAGAGTATTTTCTGTTATAATCCTCTCCTTTAAAAAAATAAATTGTATTGAGACTTGGAGTTTAAAAACATTTTCAGGCTGCCAGTGGTCGGCAGACTTTTTTGTAAAAGTTCAAGCAGTAAATACTTTATTTGATTTTGTGAGCCACATTTGGGCTCTGTATCATATTCTTCTTTTTTTTTTAAACAACCCTTTGAATACGTGTTCCTCTGGAGGTTGGGGCTGTACAAAATTGGCCACAGACCAAGGCCGTAGTTTGCCAGTTTCTCGTCAGAGAGGGGAAAAAAATGTCAGAGTAATGCCATTGGAAAACAAAGGAGTGAGCCTGTCTGTTCAATGTCTAGGTCCAAAAGAGTGCCCAGATATATTTAAACAAACAAACAAACAAACAAACAAACAAACAAATGAACCAGTTACTTGATAATCTCCTAGTAAAGGAAAGAAGTACTGGAAGATAAGTCCTAATTTACTGTGACACAACACAGAGCCAGCTGGATCAGTAATTCTTAAATTTTAGTATGCATCTCAAGGAAGTTCGATTCAGAAATGAATATTCCTAGGTACCATTCTTGGAAAGCTTTTTGAATAAGTTGGGCTGGGACAGGTTTTTTTTTTTTTTTTTTCCCAGACATGCCAGGTCTTTCTGATACTCATCGTTCCCTGACTACTCTTTGAGAAACATTGATAAACACTGATAAGAATAATATCTTTCTTGTATTAACAATTAAAAAGTAGCTGCCATTTATTGACATTTGGTGTATGCTAGGCACTAGCTAAATGCTTCAATTCATTATCCCACCTTTATGACAAAGATGACTGTTATTTGCTCACTATTTCACAGCCAGCGTGCTGTAAACCTGGAATTGCAACACAGGTGGGCTTGGCTCCATCCCTGTGCCCTTAACTCCTTCCAGCTTTTACCTCTGGAAGGCAGTGAGGGCTGGCATCACTTGAGCATTTTTTTTATGTCAAGCTCTACCTTAATGTGGTTTATCTTTAGAGCTTTGAAAAATTAACTTGTCCAAGGTTACACGTAGGGCCAGGAAGTAGCAGAGTCTGTTTTCTCACATCTCTCTGATCCAAGCCTATCAGGGAGTTCTTCCTAAATTAAATTTGTAGAATGGGCTGACTCACAAGTCAGGTTTTCCTGTCGTTGTTGTTTTCCTCAGTAATGGTGATACAATTGCATTGATTGGTTCATACCCATTTTCATGAATCCCTTTAGGACAAGTACTGGAATTTATAAACAAATGGGCAAATAGGCAAGTTTTTGACTGTGGAACGGGTGCTCGTAAACTCACAGGCATGTGACATTGACATCTTAGTGTGGTGATTGAATCAAAACAAGGCAGCCGGGTCTAGTAGCATGACTGTGGATGACACCATATGAAATAGGTGGGTGAAGGTGGTCTTGACTTCTGCTTTCTTGTTCCTCTCCTGTTTTGTTTTAATTTTGTCACTTCTGATTTCTGTTTTCTGTTTGCTATCATTTCTAGTTAAAAAGGCAGTTTTTAGTTGTTAGAATAATAATGGCACATGGTAATCCCCTTTTGGGGAACTTCTGACATCCTGAAAGAAGCTATAATGGAGACCCTGCCTCCCTCTTTCCCATCCTGTGGAAGTGAGTAAAGCTTGGCCTATCACTTCTGAAAAGGCAGTGTTCCCAGGCTTGGAATTTATTAGAAAGGTTTAGAGTTTACAGAACAAATAGTTGGATTAGCTGCAGTTTGTAGTGGACTCTACCCATATAAAAGTAGAGTGTTCCTATGAAATCTTTTGTAAAATGAAGAAGCAATTACAATTGACCCTTGAACAACAGGAAGAAGGGGTGGGGGTGGGTGTTAGAGGTACCAACCCCTGGTGCAGTCGAACATCTGTGTGTAACTTTTGACTCCTCCAAAAGGTAACTACTGATAGCCTATTGTTGACTAAAAGCCTACTGATAACATAAACAGTCGATTAACATATATTTTTGTTATATGTATTGCATACTGTATCCTTACAATAAAATAAGCTAGATAAAAGACAGTGACTAAGAAAATCATAAGGAAGAGAAAGTATATTTATAGTATTTACTGAAAATATTCTGCACATAAATGGACTCATTCAAACCTGTAGTGTTCAAGAGTGAACTGTACCATTAATTTATATGGAAAATATTGACCCCCAAAATAACCCACCAAACCATGCCAAATAGCACAAACCTAAAAATAATACTAACATAAAGTAAAAGTAGCGCCACTCTTGCTGCTCAGGGTACGCACTACCCCTAACATGGCTTGCTACAGAACAAATGCTGAACACTGTTTTTACCTTTTGCCTTGTTTCATAAGAATGAAAATCCTCTTTTTTTTTTTTTCAGTTAGCAAAAAACAGGTATGCACTAATACAGGTTTTGTCGAAGTGGTGTAACATGAACTTTGAAAAGCAGAGAATACCTGTAGTGGTTTTACATAGACATCATTGTGAGATCTTGTGTTGCTCAATAATTTCTTCAGTGAAATTGCTAAAATTATAACATTAAATAAAATTTGAAGATACCCTGATAAATAGACAAGTGTCCAGAAAAGCGTAAGTTATACATTCTGTATATGAAAAGCAATGAATCTGGAAGAAAAATAAACTAATATACACTATGGAAGAAGTAATTTTCCTTATTGTAGAAGATAAGGATCTAGAATTCAAAGTGGATAAACAGGCCAAAAATGTAGAACAATATCTAATAAGCAGGCATGTCAGAGGTATATAAAAAGAAATTTACCATGTAAAAACTATGACTTAATCCCCTTAACTTTCAGCAATGTCAAATTTTTGTTGGAGATTGTTATCTACTGTTGACTTTTTACAATTTAAGGGGATTCTCAAAACCATGCAAAATATTGGAAAGTTGGAGCTTGTGGTGGTGGTTGTGGCGGTGGGAGACTTAGGGAACAGTTATGAAATGGTGAAGGAGAGTTGAGAAGGATAGTCGTGTTTCTAAAAATGTTTTCTTAGTTGATTATGAGCAAATATCTGTTAGAGACAGAATTAGAAGAACTAAAGCCCCATTCCTACTTGAAGAATACAAGTCAGAAATTTATCTGTTGACACGGTTTACATGGTCTCTCTAAAATGAGATGACGGAAAAGTGGTGAGGGCAATAGACGGACTAACTTCTCAAGACTCAGCTATGAAAGTGTTCTCACTGCGCTTGTGCTGGGAGTAAGAAATATGTTTATCTATCGAGTTCATGACCCAACTGATAGCAGGAAGCTGGAGAAAGTAATCATCACTTGAAAGAATTGTTGCTTCGGCTAATTTATTAGGCTCACTTCTTTGTGCCTTTATATAAGAACTTGCTTTCTCTATGGTGAGGAGATTATTATGAGACAAAGCAACCAATTGTCAGCTCTTACTTCCTCCTACATGTAGCTGTCAGCATAGTACTGAAGAAATTTTGGTTGTTGGAGTTATCTTAAGCAAGTGACTAAAAGTTAAAATGTCTTAATATATCAGCACCCTCTTAAATACATTTAATCAGTTTGAATAATGTTTATGAAAGTCAGGTTTTCAGGCAACATTTATTTTTTATGTATGGAGTGCTGTTCTAGGCATGTTGCCATGTTACTAGAGTAATAGTACCTACCTTATGAAGTTGTTATGGACATAAATGGTTTAATATTTGTAAGGCCCATAGCACAGTGCACTCTCCAAATGTTGATTGCATGCTAAACAAATTATCTCATTAATGTGAAATCTTACAGAAGTGTATGTACACTTTTCTTGCAGAATAGTAATTTTATTGTATTTGGGGGAAATGAAGCTAGCATTTGCACTTTCTGGAGATATAAAGTAGGAAATAAGTTTATGTGAGTTCTACTTAGGATTTAATATGCAGTTGTGTTGCACAGTAAAAAAAGAAAAACCCTCACATCCTTTCAACTCATAATTTGTAGCTAAGAGCCCAGCCCAGGATTTTGTAATTAATGAGCCTTAATGGTCTTTGGATATTAGAAATTTATGTGGTAGTTTTAAATCCTCCTGAAATGGATTACATCATTTATGACAGATGGCTAAAACATTGAAGGCATTATTTTACTTATGAGCATCAAACAATACTATTAGAAATTTAAAAAATAGTTTGAGTTATAGATGGTAATTATGATTTTCAGAGCAGACAGTTAAGAACATTATTAATTTTTATAGTAATATTCAGTGGGTTGCTTTAGTGTTGAAATTAGAAAATCAAAGTACTTGAAATAGTGTCCTTTTTCAAACTGTTATCCAACTTTTATTTTAGGCTTTAGGAAAAGAGGGCATAGAATGAAAACACCCAAACAAAAGTAAAGTATTGGATGCTTCTGTGTGTCTACTTAAGCAATATCAAACTGTTTAGTCGTCGCTTAATGTAATGGTTACAAGTTTTCTTTTTGGGTTGCTGGTAAAGTGATGTGCTATGTCTGGATGGGACTGGAGTAAACATTTAATGGTTATTTGTTGTTGCAAATCTCATTTTATAGATTCTAGTAAATTTCCAGCTGTAAAGATTTTGTTCATAACTGTGTCAAAAAAACCAATGTTTCTTTTTAAACTGTGTAAATACTAACAAGATATTTTGAATTGATCAATAAGAAGTTAAATTGTAAGCCATTAGGTGATTTTTTTATAGCCTCACCCAAGGACATGCTTACTGATTTTAGAGGGAGGGGAATGGAGGCAGAGAAACATCAATGTGAGGGAGAGAAACATTGATCCATAACCTCTTGTATGCACCTGGACTGGGACCAAACCAGGACTGAACCCACAAACTAGGCATGTGCCCCAACTGGATATCAAACCCGAGACTTTCCTGTGTACTAGACAACACTCAACCAACTGAGCCACACCAGCTAGGGCTGTAACCCATTTCGTCTTTTAATGAAGATAATCAGTAGAGCAAGCAGGCCTGTGGTGGAGGTTGGGATTGATGCACTATTTGAGAGTGAGGAGTTCAGTTAAGGAGATTTTGAGTAACTGACTGCAGAGTCTACTTTCTTAGTGTCGAGGGTCACATGATGCCAGAAAGGGGCTGAGGCCTGGAGAAGGAATACCTGTATGTTGGAAGGTAGGGTGTTATGCTGATTCACTCATCCACTCACTGCAGAAATTTTTGAGAATCAACTCCCATTGTTTTTAAGAAAAAAGAAATTATTCTCTTAAGTGTTCTATCTCTAGACTTCTTAGGAATCAATCCTGTTGTCAGATACTGTCTCCCAGATAGCATACATAGTCTATTTCATTTAACAGGTGGAGCAGCTGAGAGCCAGAGAAGTTCCTTAACCAAATTTAGTTGGTTTGGGTCTTCTTGGACATAGAACTATCACTGACATTTTGAGTGCTATTTATATTAACTTGAATATTATGAATTCTTTCTGTTTTCTATCAAAGTGATAGATAAGGTTTAAGGTATAAAAGATTAGACCAGAGATTTTCAGCTAGCATGCCCCAGAAAATTTTAAAACGTACAGTGCTTGACTATTTACTCAGGGGCACTGACCCTTTTTCCCCTTGGACTGTCAAATTAGAAAAACGACAACAGCCGACAACAATAGCTTTCTGTCATGAGTGAATCAAAATTATAGCTTTTTTTTTTGGTCACATTGGCATAAAATATATTTTGGGTGTGCCTTGGAATTTTGGTAATTAGTTAATGTGTACCATGAGATGAGAAAGGTTGAAAATTGCTGGGCTAGGCTAAAGAAAAGTACTTTTGTATTTTTGTGTTTGGAATTACCATTTTTTAAAGTATGTTTTATTGATTACACTACTATAGTTGTCCCATTATTTCTCCCCTTAATACCCCTCTGCCTCGCACCCCCCTCCTGCCAGCATTCCCCCCCTAGTTCATGTCCGTGGGTCATACATACAAATTCTTGGCTTCTCCATTTCTTATACTATTCTTAACTTCTCCCATCTATTTTGTACCTACCATTTATGCTTCTTATTCCCTGTGCCTTTTTTTTCCCCCATTCTCTCCCTCCCTACTGATAACCCTTCATATAATCTTCATGTTGTGGTTTGGTTCCTGGTCTAGCTGTTTGCTTAGTTTTTGTTTTGTGTTAATAGGTTCAGTTGTTGATGGTTAGGAGTTTGTTGTCATTTTAATGTTCTTGATCTTCTGATCATCTTCTTTTCTTAGATAAGTCCCTTTAGCATATCATGTAATAAGGGCTTGGTGATAATGAACTCCTTTAACTTGACCTTATCTGGGGAGCATTTTATCTGCTCTTCCATCTAAATGATAGCTTTGCTGGAGAGAGTAATCTTGGATGTAGGTCCTTGCCTTTCCTGACTTTAAATACTTCTGTCCAGCCCCTTCTGGCCTGCAAGGTTTCTTTTGAGAAATCAGCTGAGAGTAAGGGAACTCCTTTGTAGGTAACTGTGTCCTTTTCTCTTGCTGCTTTTAAGATTTTCTCCTTCTCTTTAATCTTGGCTAATGTAATTATGATGTGCCTTGGTATGTTTCTGCTTTTTGGTTCCTTTGCCAGATAGGGGAAGTTTTTCTTTATTATATTTTTCAAGTAAGTTTTCAATTTCTTGCTCTTCCTCTTCTCCATCTGGCAACCCTATGATTTGGATATTGGAACGTTTAAAGTTGTCCCAGAGGTTCCCTAAGGCTCTCCTCATTTTTTTTGAATTCTTGTTTCTTATTCTGTTCTGGTTGAATGTTAATGTCTTCCTTCTCTTCCAAATCATTGATTTGAGTACTGGTTTCCTTCCCTTCACTGTTGGTTCCTTGTACATTTTCCTTTATTTCACTTTGTATAGACTTCATTTCTTCCTTTATTTTGCGACCATACTCAATCATTTCTGTGAGCATCCTGATTACCAGCATTTTGAACTCTGCACCTGATAGGCTGGCTATCTCCCGTTGCTTAATTCTTTTCCTGGAGTTTTGATTTGCTTTTTCATTTGGGTCATATTTTTTGTTTGTCTTGTCACACCTGTTATGTTTTAAGAGGCAGAGCCTTAGGTATTCTTCAGGGCAGGACAGCCCATGGCGGGGCAGCCTTCTCTGCGTTGTGGTGCTATTTTGTCGGGGAGGGGTCCGAGAGGGGACAGTGCTGCTTACTTGGCTCTCGGCAGGCTTTCAGTCAGTTCCCCTTTACCCACAAACAAATTGGGCCCTTTTGGTCCTGATTCCTGGGTAGGTGGGTTTGTGTATGTTCTAGGACCCTGTAGGTCTCTCCAGTGGACTCTCCTGTGAAACTGGAAGTTTTTCCCACTACTGCAACCCCCACAGGTCTTTACAGCCAGAGTTTTTGAGGCTTTAGTTTCCTGCACTGGAACCCTAGGTTGCCATGGTCTGTCGCACTCCCCAGTTGTTCCTCCTGGTGTATCTGCACGGGAATGTGGGATATCTCAGTTCTCCCCCTGCCCCCTGCCAGCCGCTACATTGTTGCGCGTCCTCTCTATCCTGGCCTCCTGTCTCCACCCCTCCTATAGGTCTGGATGCATGTTTCTTCTTTAACTCCTTTGTTGTCAGACTTCCATACAGTTTGATTTTCTGTCAGTTCTGGATTAAAAAAAATACTGTATTTATTTATTTTTCGAGAGAGGGGAAGGGAAGGAAAAAGAGAGGGAGAGAAACATCAATGTGTGGTCGCCTGTCTTGTGCCCCCTACTGGGGACCTGGCCCACAACTCTGGCATGTGCCCTGACTGGGCCTCGAACCAGTGATCCCTTGGTTCGCAGGCCAGCATTCAGTCTTCTGAGCTACACCAGCCAGAGCATAGTTGTTTTTTGTTTATAAATTGGTTGTTATCTTTCCTTTGGTTGTATGAGGAAGTGAAGCCTATCTACCTATGCCTCCATCTTGGCTGGAAGTCCTGAATTACCATTTTTTCTGTTCGATTTTTTTCCTTGAATTGAAATCTCATGTTAGACTTTATTTTTGTATTACTGAAGAAGAGACAATTGAAAAGTAAAAAGAATGCAGTGATTTTTCTGAGTTAGATGAATTATCATCATCGTGTTCTTGAGCCTGGTTTTATTGTCCTTCTGCTCTTACACACACCATTCAGGTGTGGTTGGGATCATCACAGAACCCTGCACAAAAATCTCACTGTGATGCCAGTCATCATCTTTATTTTCTATGGGTTAGTTTTGTGTTTTGGAAGTTCAAAATGACTCAGATTGTTCCATTATGTAATTATTTTGTGGAAAGAATTTGATCTAAAATTTGTAGGTCATGACTTACATGAAAACAAAACAATCTAAAAAAATCAGATATATAAACACAGTTGGTGTAACATTTATAAATGTTTCAGCAATAGGCTTTGTCATGTGTAGCCTAATATGTTTGGAAACAGAAAAATTCATTCCAGTTGCTGCTGGTTAAAAATGTTTCTGTATTTAAGAAAAAAGACAAAAGGTCAAAATATAAACACATGTTCCACATAAAAGTGAAGCCAAGAAGATACACTGTATACAGTTATTCCAGTATCCGTTTGGCTAGGGACCGACATTGTTTAATTTACATTAGCTGTTCCAAGACAGAATAGTTTATGGCAGTGATATTAAGAGGATTTTTTTGGATTAAAAAAAAAGAAAAGAGGAAAAAAGCTTCTGTTTGTTTAAATACATTTCAGTTAGACCCCAAAAACATCATTCCAAAACATTCTTCAAATTAAAACATGACTCAGCTGTTTCATTTCAGTACTGTGGAAAGCTAATATTTGTTAAATGATATTCTTTTTATTTAATAATTGTTAACATTTTGACTGCTTAAGCATGAGACATTGAAAAAATGCCACTTATAAAGTGTGATGATTGGGTGTTCATGCTCTGGTGTGTGATGCACCTCCCACAAACCTTGAAAAAATGCCGCTTATACATACTTAGCCCTCACCAAGGAAGTGGTATAGTCAGGATTTGAACCTGACAGTCTTAATTCAGAACCCATCTCCTTAACCATGGTATGTACACTTCATTTTCAGCAGTTCTTACAGGGTAACATAGTTTAAAAGAACTACATACCAAAAAGTAAGCTAGTTACTTTTCTTTCTCAAAATTTGCAGTCTAGTCCAGCATTGATCTGTCTGTTTTAGTTTGTTTTTTTCTGTTTGTTACATTCAAATTCGCATTTACAATAGTACTTTAGAAACTAAAGATACTGTTTATTTTTAGAAGTAGCACCACATATACTGAACTGTTTTAATTCTCAAAACTTTTTTGATTATATACCATCATGGGCAAAATCTATTTGAATATGCATTCCCAATAGGTATTTATGAATTATATACATGTACCAGTATATTAGTTTATTATGTAGATGATAAAGCTTCCCAGAATGTAGATATTGAAAAGAAAAAATAATGGTAAGCAAGTTCTAATTTTTTCTATACTCCGAAGGATTGCTTTATACTCTGCCTGGGGTGCATGAACCCATTTTGTAGATCCCAACACTAAACAACACAACATGACCCAGAACTATTAATATATAAGACAGCATGGCTGATTACCTTTGGTTTCCTGACTTAAGCTGTTGGGTTACAAAGGACCTGCCCATAGGCAGGGTTACTGTGGGTGCGCATGCTCTCTTAAATGGACATTCATTAGGTAAGTTGTTTGACTCAATAGAAATCCTATTTTTTTTAAAGGAAATAAAACCAAAACCATAGTAGGGAAGATCCAGGCCTTAAATTTACATTCCTGTCTTCACCTTGAACTCCAACCTAGATTATAGAATACCACTATTCTTCATGCAGATTCTGAGTATGGACAAAAAGACTCATCATATTGTAGGTTTTTAAGAATCACGAAACCATGGAAATGCCAATTGGAATTAGAAGAAAATCTAAGCTTAAAGAAGTTTAAAAGAAATGCAGTTTCATGGAGCATCTCTCTCAGGAAGAATGTCTCTGGAGATGACATCTGGTTAGGAGGGAGACTTTTCATTATCTCCCCTTTTTTGTCTTTCGAAAAAATGTTTATCACTATACTTGTGTGATGCAGACACCAGCCCACATTGTCCGCAGTGTCATGCATGAGACATGAGACATTCACACGGACTACCAAGTCCTGTGTAGAGGAAAAGGGACAGCCAGGCTACCCTCTCAAGGGGAGGGCGCCTCGGAGTGGCCTGGCCACTCTCTTAAGAGGAGAGCGCCCCGATCCTTCCTTCACAGGGTTTTTACTGGCTTTTGATTTGCCCAGGAATACAGGTAAAGTTCAGGCAGTAAGGATCAAACAATAGATAACATACAAAGAACTCGGAGGGCCTATTCTGAGTCAGGGTCTGTTAGCTAAAGGGCTACAAAACTCTGAGAAGCAAACCCATTTCCTGCCCGAACCTTTATCATTTAATTAAGAGCATTCTTAGTGAAGCAGGTTTCACAGGAGTTTATGTATTCTTTCTCAGGCCTGATCACCCTGGGGAATCTGCCCTTTCTAGCACAGGGCTGCACTGCCCTCTGTCATTGTTTCAGGATTAAGTCAGGCAGAGGGAGCGAGACAGCCAAGAGATTAGAAGACTTCTTGCAGGCAGAATGAGAACTCAGGCTATGTGAAAGCTGAGGGGCGAGGATCCATCACCGCCTTTCTCCATAGCCCCCCAAGTCCTTCCCTGGGGCCTCCACGTGATCATGCCTGTCTTAGGTCGTTCCCCCCTTGGGGAGTCTTACCCGTCACTGGCTAACTGATCAAGCACTGGGGTCAGTTACAGATGAAGTAAAAGGAGCAGAAGTGGTGCTCCTGCCAGGGAGATAAGCTTTTGTTTCCTTAGAGGCTTATGGTCTGAAGGTCGCTCCCTCAGCCTTAGCCATGGGAGGGTTACAGCTCCTGAAACCAGGCAGGGTGGTCCCCAGCACTTGTGTTATCTATTTAATGAATTTTAACTGTAACGAGATGTGAAGAAAAGTCAATTCTTTTATAAATACTCATTAAGTAGTCATTAACACACAGTCTGTAGAGGCACATGACATGGTTCTTAACTGACATGACTGAATATTGCTGCATAAGTTATTCTGGTCCTGACGCCTAGTCCTCCCTCCTTACCTTGCTGCTGAGCCCCACTCTTTCTTAAAGGCCAGCAGACGTTGTGCCCTGACAGAAATTTGTGCCCGTTCTCTGGCCAACATTAATGGCATCAATATGGCAGGGTGAATATGCACTGTATCTGAGTAAGCTTTGCAGATGTCAAGTGTCCCCACCCCAGGCAGGCAGGAAAATGCAGGACTATGCTCTCTTTCAGCTTTCTGGTGTGGACTGTGCTTTGCCCAGAGTAAGTGCTCAAATATACTTTAACCTCAATTGAAAACTGTCTAATTAATAGTAAATGCCTGTACATGGGTATTTCTGAAGTGATTGAAACCCTCTCATGAATGTACATTTTTAAAATAGTCTCCTAATAATTCTTTACATAAATGAGTTTTAAAATGTTCACATGAAATGTAATAGCCTTAGCCTATTTTCAGTTTCATAGATTTAGACTTCATTGTATTAAAAATGAGGCCATATTATGTATTGGCTTGATACCGGTTCAGTCTGCAAAATGCAAAGAACATAGGCATATAGGCTTACCTTGCTGGTAAGTAGTTCACATTCTAATCTAGGAGACATTCTGACCAACCTAAGTTTACCACATTACCTCTTCTTATATGAGCTTCATGCCAAATCTAAAACTTGTATGTTGCCATGAACCTTCTTCCATCAGCCTGAGTGCAGGCTGCCTCCTTCCCTTTCTGAGTGACTCCTGCCCACCCCTCAAGGCTCACATGTTCTTTGGAGCCCCCCAATTTTTCCTCTTTTCCTCTCGCTGCAGCACAGACTTCCCTTTATTTAAGATTCAGATTAACACAGCTACCCACTTACCAACCACCTCTACTCGTGTGTCCTTTGGGCACCTCCATATAATTTTGTTCTAAACAGAATGTGTTATCTTCTGCCTCAGTTGTTATTCTTTCCTGTACACACTCATGTTGTTCTTTTTTTTGTGTGTCTGATAATTTGATAAATGTGATCAATTAGAGCCTATATCCTCTTCCTCATACTTCTTATACCTGGTTGTTTATGGAAAACAAACATTGCTTTTAGTTGCTGAAATTTTAAGAGTAGTGACAGGAAAAATTAGAAACAATGCACACTTTAAAAAAAATGACTTCACTTTGGCATGGACTCTGGGTTTAAATCCTGGCTCTGCCATTTATAACATGTGGAACCTTGGGCAAATTACTTTATCATCTGTGCCTCAGTTTCTTCATCTATGAAATGGGAATAATGATAGTATGTACCTCAGATGGCTGCTGTAAGAAATGAGTGAGTTAACACTGTCTGGCATATAGTCATGATGAGCTTGTTAAAGAAAGAAGGGAAGGAGGGAGAGGGGGGGAAAGGAACAGTAAGTTTTAGACATCTGAGAATATGACAGTTTCTAAAAATGAAGTTTGCTTGGAAATATAAGAAGTGAGAAGTTGCTTTCAAGGCTGTGTAGTAATAGTAACTTTTTTAAAAAGCTGTTAACGAGCCCTGGGTGGCTCAGTTGGTTGGAGCTTCATCCTGCACACCAAAGGTTGTGGGTTCGATTTCTGGTTAGGGCACATGCTGGGTCTCCTGTTGGGTCATGGGTGGGGTGCATATGGGATTGATGTCTCCCTGTCTCTCTCTCTCTTTTTTTCAAATCAACAAACATATCCTTGAGTGAATATTAAAAAAAGCTGGTAATGAAAAATATGAAAACAGTCTTTAGGTTTTTGAGCTGTTTCAAACTTTTAAAAAAATGCTCCTTTAAATCTGAAGCCCTACTTCTTAATTGCATTTGAAATGCAAGGCAAATAATCTGACTTTTAAAAATAAAGTTAAAACAACCCCCAAACAATAGGATAAAGCTTTGCTTTGTTTTCCTACCATCCCCTACCTCGAGAATTAACTGACCGCATAAACAAACTTATGTGTACAAAATCTTCAAGTTTATAGTTTTATTTAAGTTTTTAAAAAAATCATTTTAAAATGCTCCAGGAAAGAGAAGGTAGGAGTATTGAAAATCATCACTTTATTTAAATGAGGCAGATGTTTATAGTAAGAACATCACTATGTGTCTGAAATAGAAATTAATTGGAAAAATTTAGTTGCATTAAATTGACAGCTTGTTTCTGTTTCCTCATGTCATAATATTTATGAAAGTAAGCTCAGGGTAGGACAAATTCATACCTAAGTTTTACATTAGAATGAGGTTTTATTTCAAAAACCTAATTCTGTACTTGCTCCACTATAAATTGCTAGCTTAATAGATTTTTAGAAGAAAAAAAAAAAGGCAGTTCTTTCAGGTAACTGTTTGTATGGAGTTGTTCACAGATCTTTGATTTCTTATTTGACTGTCATTAGCAGCAGTTTAACAGCTAAGTAACAATAGGACATTTGATTCTTAATAATTCCTTAAAATAATTTCCTTACAATCCCTTTAAAAAAACCAAAAGGATTTTAGTGTTTGAATTTTAATACTCATTTGTAAAAAGGATGTTTTGTAAAAAATATTTTAGGAACACATTTAGCATTAAAAAAGTACAAAGTTTAGTTAATGCAAGATGAATGAGTTCTGGAGATCTAACGTACAGCATGGAGCGGTAGTTAACCAGTACTGTGTCATGTACTTGAAATTTCCTGAGAGGTATATCTTTAATTTTTCACACACGCACACACACACACAAAATGGTAGCTATGTAGAGTGGTAAGTTATTTAGCTTGATTGTGGTTTCACATTGTGTGCATATATCAAAATACCAAATTAAGCTATCAATATACCTTAAATATGTACAGTTTTTATATGTCAAAGGTGATATTTAAAAAATGTGAATTAATATGGTTGGGCTACTGATAATACTGTTAGAGCATAGCAAGAAATTTTTATTTGCCAAAACCAACTAGCGCAGAACATTTTCTATTTTTTTAAAATGTGAGATATTTCTGCCCTGGTTGGTGTGGCTCAGTGTATTGAGCGCCAGCCTGCAAACCAAATGGTGGCCTGTTCAATTCCTGGTCTAGGGTACATGCCTGGGTTGCAGGCCAGGTCCCCAGTGAGGGGCACTTGGGAGGCAACCACACACTGATGTTTCTCTCCCTCTCTGTCTCCCTCCCTTCCCTTCTGTCTAAAAAAATAAATAAAAATCTTTAAAATGTGAGATATTTCCAATACACAGAAAGGAACAGAGACTAAATAAAGAACACTCACATAAACCATCCTCTAGCTCTTAACAAATTTTAACATTTTAACCCTTGAGGTCTTTTTTTCTTTTAAGAAAATATCACGTACAGTAGGAGTCCCCTCTCTTACCCCATTCTCTTCATTTCTTCTCCATCCATGACTGCCACTGTGGTCAGTTTGGTGTTTCTATTTCCGGTGCATGTGTTTGTACTATAACTACTTAGCCATCTAATTTTATCCAAAGATTAGAAACGGTGTTATTTTGCATACTTCCAAACCTTTTAGTTGTACCACTTACAGAAGTTTCATTTATATAAATTTTCATCTTTCTACTTGTTTTTGAGAACACTGTAATGATGTTACATAGACTCATTAAACCCTAGTTCATTTATTTTAAACTGCTGTGTGATAGACCCTTGTATAAATAGACACTTTGTACATTCTTCAATAAGCATTTTGATTGTTTCCAACTTGTTGTTACTGGAGTGCTGTAGTAAACATTGTGTGTTATACAAATGTACTAGTGTTGGAAAGGTGGATTTCAAAGTGTTATGTGGGGACCCTTGGAGGATCCCCACATAGGTGTGAGGGTAAACGCCTATTATATTAATTTTTCATTAGCATTATTGATTCAGCTTTTGTTGAACCTAATGTTTTATACCAAGCAGTGTTCTAGGCCCTGGGGGTACAGTCTTGAAGCAGACAGACAGGGAAGGACCCTGCCCTCAAAGAGCTTATAGTCTAGTGTGGGAGGAAACAAAATAAAGATAATACCCTGGATACCTTTAGAAGTGCTGATGGCTATGAAGAAAATGAGACCGGATGATGTAGGGTCTACTTCCAACTGTGTGTTCAGGGAAGGGCTTCCCAAGGAGGGCCCTTTGAGTTGAGACTGGAATAGCAGGGACAACTTCGTCCTATGAAGCTGTGGGGGAGGGTTTTCTATAACTGTACTTTTAGGCCAACCATAATCACATCCCCTGATTGTTTTCTCAGTTGTTCTTCATTTCAGAGTCCTTATATTTTTCTTTTTTTTTTTAAGATTTTATTTATTTATTTTTAGAGAGGGAAGGCGGGGGGGGGAGAGAGAGAAACATCAATGTGCGGTTGCTGGGGGTCATGGCCTGCAACCCAGGCATGTCCCCTGACTGGGAATCCAACCTGCGACACTTTGGTTCGCAGCCCACGCTCAACCACTGAGCTATGCCAGCCAGGGCTTATATTTTTCTTGATTACCCTTTTTAGGGTTCGTTTTGCTGTGACTTTATGGTTGTGAGACAATCTGAACTCAAGCCTTAGGCTTTCCTCTATTCCTACTAATTTATTCTGTAGCATTCACTCTTAGAAACAGAACAGTAGTCTCCACAAATCTTCTCTTTGTACATATTTGACCTTGTAGGTTTAGAAGAGACAGTATTAGTATATGTAGAAGCAGAGATTGAATTTCTGTAGTTTCGACAACAGACATCCTACATCGTACTCCTCTTCTGAACCACATTGTAAAAATGCTGAAAGTATCTGGGAGCCTTCCTCTCAGAACTGTTATTGCATCAACTCTGTGTTGAGCTTAGCAGCCTTGGAACTGTTGTAGCTGAAGCTGTATTTTTCTTTTTGTTCCTAAGAGGGCATTTTTGGTAAAGTTCCCATGAATTAAAAAGTGGAGAACCAAGTTCACAAGCAAAAGTAAGTAGGAGTGTTTTTTTCCCCTTATATAGTAGTTACATGTTATTACTGTGATATTTTAAAATATCAGTTCTATTTTGAGGACTTTGGTTCATGAATAGAAAGAATAAAAATATGTATCTTTATAGTGGTCCTTAAAGTTGGCACTTGCTAAAAGCTCAGGTGTCTGTATGTCCTCTCACTGTGCCCTGCGGCCGTGCTTCATCATGTCTTGGTGGGATGGACTCTGGATTGCATGCTGTATAATCAGAAAGGAAGCAGAAAATTGGTCCCCCAAATGCCTGCTTCTCAAACAGTTCCCATCATGTCTGATCAGAAGTATGTGGAGGATACATGGCTGGTAATCTGTGTCATCTTAGGAGCAAGACTGGGAAGCTTTGAGGACCGTCTTTTCAACTGTGGTTCTGTCCTAGTGCCCCTGAGGCCCTTCAGAGGCTCCCAGTGTCTGGAAACAAACACAAAGGATCACAGATCAGTGGCGAGTAGAGTATCTAAGTAGTACTTATAAAAGTGGCCCAAGTTCATTGTCTTTGGACAAAAATATAGACCGTAAGTGATTGTTTTCAATATCAGGAATGAAACGTGTAAAAGGTTTGAAAATTGTGTTAGGTTATTTAGCAAAATATTTCAGGCTTTTTGGGGTTTTTTTTTTTTTTTTTGCTTTTCTGCTATTGATCTTTTAAAAAAACTAATTCTTCCTTGATTCAAGAGTGACTTGTACTGCCCTTTTAATTTTTGAAGTGTGGGCATAAGAGAAATGAATTTATTCTGAGCTAAGTATTTGCTCTGTTAAAAACAATTAATTTACATGGTTTCAATTTATGCAATTTCTAGTACCTTTTATGTAGACAGTTAACAGATTCAGAAAGTGTTTATTACTCGAAAAGGTGACTAATAGAATAGGGATGCTCATTATTTCACTGACTCCAAGATTATTGTGTACATCTCCTCCCTTCAGGGCATGTGATCACTTTTCTGCAGAGTCCATTTAACTAATGTGGCTTCAGTATAGACAAGCTATGTGTGTACATATGTGTTTGATGATCCCAGATCATGACTCTAGGCTGTTACTTTGTTAACTTGGAACTTCTTTCCCATAATTTGCCGTATGCGCCACTCTACCCTGACGTTTCTTCTTGAAGACCAAACTCACAGATTGATGCTTTTCCAGTTGACTGCTTTTGTTTTTATAGAATTTAAGTTTTTAGTTTTGTACAGAATTTCTCTTCTAATTTTTTTGGTTAGGTAGCTGCTTACATGGTGTAAACCATTGCAGTCACAGAATCTGAAAACACAACTAGCATTCATCAGACTCTTCAGAGGCAGGGATTCTGTTAACAGTTTAAAGCGGTAAAATAAGTGGGACAAGGAGCTCGCTTTGTTTACCTCCCAGAGTTTATTGATTTGTGCTGCAGGTATTTACATGGGCTTCTGCTCTGCCAGGTACTTAGGCTTTGGGCACAAAGAACTGGGAAGATTAGCAGGTCCTGCTGACACCAGTGGAGCCACAGGTTGGGAGGCTTTAGGAATAGAGGCTCATTCAGTTCACCTCAAGTCATGGAGGATTTTTCTTGTAAGAATATTTCAGGATTACAGTTACACTTCTGGGTCTCCTGGGAGAGGAATTGAGACCAGTCTAGTGGAATATGGTTTGGGAACTGAGGGGATTTCTGGTTTGACAAGAATTAAGATATTCATAGGACATAGGACTCTCAGTCTTCCACTGCAATGGCGTTTGGAAGAAAGTCAAAGCTATGTAAATAATTCTGCATTTTTCTTGAAGATTCACTAAGATCTTAGGTTGTATCTCTTTAAACTGTTAGCAGTTTAGTGTATTTTTTTTTATTTTGATCATTGTTCAAGTACAGTTTTCTCCCTTTTACTCCCAATCCAGCCCACCCACCCAACCCTCCCCACTTCCCTCCCATTACCACCCTCCCTCTAGTTTTTGTCCATGTGTCCTTTAAATTTGTTCCTATAATAGTGTATACTTAAGTTACATTTCATGTTTCTCCAGAAACACAATGCATTTCCTATATTTTTCCTTCTGTATTTTCCTAGTTGCTAATATTGGTTTTTGTGTTTTTTTTGGGGGGGGTGTAAATACATTCATAGTATATATATAGATCAGAAACTCTAAAGGTGAAAACTTTATTTGACTTGTCACATTTAAAAACATCATCTGCCAACTTTTTTGTGAGTTTGTACTGCTGTTTACTTTGTGTGTGTTGAAAATGGTAATATTAAAATTTGTAACAGTAGCCCACAATAAACATCAGTCTCTTACATTTGAATAGGGATGCATAGTTTATAGGCACTTTCAAAGATGTTTCTATTTTTTCTTCATAACCCCTGCCCTCCCCCCCAAAAGAAGGCAGGCAGGTCTTACTTTTTGTAAGTTGAGAATTTAAATCAAAGTTACATGATTCATCTGAGGTTTCACAGAAGGCAACAGGGCCGGTAGTGGATGGAGCCTTAGTCTCCTGACTCTGGGTGGCACCCGAACCTGGGTCTCAGCTTGATCCCCAGGGGCAGGGAATGTCAGCAGTGCCTGTCCTCACCTTCCTCCTATTCCCTTCCCTGTCCTGGGGTTCCTGAGAGAGAACACCAGGCTACTCTGCCCAGACATAACATTGCTTTATTTCCTGCAAGGCAATATGTCACCCTTGGTAATTAGACTAAAAAAATCTAGAAAAATTGTGAAGGTTACTATTAACTTGCCAAAAGTTTGTGCAGGAAAGGTGTGTTTCATCCCTGCAAGTGAGTGTGGAGGAATATGGATTGAGGGACTGGATTTTTGGTAATTGTTGTTGACACCCAGTCTTCACCTTGGCTACTGCAGACCACTAGCTGGGGGCAACCATCTTCTTAACAACCCAGTTCTGGGCCCATTTGCTGTTGAGAAGTGGAAATCATAGTCATATAACCTATTTGCCCACAATTTAAAAGTTGATACAATTTCTAGCAAAAATATACAGGAGAAATGAAGAAAGCAATTTATAGTAAGTGAGCTATGTTTTGGTAGGGATGTCTGTCAGCATGCACACGAGAAGGCATGGTGTCAGGTGTTCCACTTCCATGTGAAGTCACTACGAATATGAAGTGGCACTGCAGCTGTGACGTGACTTTTTGAAATAATGAACATCTTATATTAAAATTCCAAACAAAACAAAATACAACCCTGCCCCAAATTCCTTTAATTTATGTGGTAATCATGTTGTGGAAAATTTGGTGTATATTAAAACTGTATAAAATAATCATGTTTACATAAAGCAGTGTTTGGATCCAGGCTCAGATGGCTATAAACTGACTTTTTTGCACCATGAATGTCCAGTTGGATATTTGAAAGGAGAACAGGACAAAAATTGTGGGATTCAGGACAGTTCTCTGTTGTACAGAACTGCCCTGTATGTCGTCTGCCAAATGCCAAGGATGTCTTCTAAATTATGGTGACAATGAAAAAATTGCCCCCACAAGCTCAGAATACACCTTCTAGGTGGCAGTGCCACTTGTGTTGAAAATCTCTGCCTTAAACACTTCCGAGACACAGAAACCCAAAGAGATCATCTCAAGCCAGAAGCTCGTTGTGCTATGATGTCATGGTCTAGAGAGGCTCGACAGGCTGCAGGTGGAAGTCTACTCTGTTTTTTCCCCTAAGGCTAAGATATGTTTTTGCCTTCATCTTGCCTTTATCAGTCTGCACTATACTACCCTGCATTCTGTGGTTGAAGCTTTTTGCATCCCCTCCATTCCCCATCCTTGTAGCTTTTCTGGGGAGGCTTTCTTTAGACCAGCTTCTGAAGCAAGTGTGAAAATGGGTTTGAAAGTATTCAAGAAAACTAATGGAAGTGTAAATATATGTAACTTACAGTTTACCCAATTAGAGGCTTTTTCATACATAATTTGTAACTTGGCAAACATGGCTAAATTATTTTGGTACATAAATTATGAGAATTTTATCTCTTGAAGGATACAGTTTTGCTATAAAGTATAATATTTTGATAATTGGATTTGTGAATTACTTCACAACGTTAATCTTTAATAACAATGCAAATCAATATGGGGGAAATACTTAGCTATTATTGTGATTTCAGGAATCAATATTTTTGCTTTCTGTTCTTTGTGAGGCAGCCTTTTGGTGATGTACATAAGTTTAAATTCTCCATCTGTCATAGGGTGGTTGTGTGAGGTAAAGCAAATTAATCAGTATCTCTGAGCCTTGTTGTAAATTGTCCTTATCAGTAATACAGTGATGCTGATATTTAATAGCATGGTTGTAAGGACTCGTTTAGAACATCTGATGCAGTTTTCTCCTAGTACTTGCTACTGTGTGTTCATATTTTTCAGGCAGCATACAATAAGGCTGATAAAAATTTTAAGTCTTTTTTACTTGACCTATTTCCATAATGTAAACAGTTTTTATAATTACTGTTTTGAAAATACTGAAATATTAAAAAGTATTACAATAGGCTCATGACATTCTGCTACTAAATATACTGTATAGTACATGCTCTCATTTCTGTAAATAATATGGGCAACAATTTTACCTGATTCTCTCAAGAAATGAAGTTTTTAAAAACCTAACTTCTTGAGATAACTAAAACCAAAACCAAGAAGAAATAGTGGGCTGAGTTGAGTCTGGGAAGCGGGCCCATGACAGGCTTCCAAGTTGAGTGGTACACTCGCACATACCAGCCTGAAATTGTAGCCTTCAATGTATAGATTTGTATGTCATGGACCTTTGGGTTACACAAAAATTGTAAAGCCACATAGCTTAAATCTGAGAATGTCGAGGCTACATTGTCCTTCACCAAATAATGATTTTGGTATATGTGGGCATTTTAAATTTTGTTTCCTAATATTTGCCATTGTAAAAATGATGCTGCTGAATAGTTACATACATACATTACTTTCTTCTTTCTCTAGTGGTATTTCTTTTTAGTTATTATTTATTGATTTTTTAGTGAGAGAGAAAGAGAGAGACATCAATTTGTTGTTGCACTTATTTAGGTCTTCATTCGTTGCTTCTTGTGTGTTCCCTGATTAGAGATTAAACCTCCTACCTTGATATATCTGGATGATGCTCTAACCAACTGAGTTACCCAGCCAGGGTCTAGTGGTATTTCTTTAGGATAAATCTCTAAAAGTAAAAGTAGAATTAGTTTATTAAAGGACACAAACCTTTTATGTTTTATGGCACTTGATGTAATCGTTAAATTATTTATAAAAATGTTCTATAGATTTACACTGTCTTCAGGTAAGTAGACACTGAACAGCTGTCTCTAACTAGGGAATTTTTTATTTAAAGTGTTTTGGGGGACACTAGTTTTTAAACAAGTGAAATATTTTAACTTGTATTTCTTTGATTAGTAAATTTAAACATTTACTTTTCATATGTTTGTGGTATTTCCTCTTGATTATTCACTTACTTTTTCATATTTAACTTACAGGATCACTTAACTTATTTAGGTTTTTTTCAGGACTTCGGCTAAATTAGATTTTTATCTAATCATATTCTGCTTTTTTTTTTCTTTTAGCTCCGGTAATAAACCGATTCACAAGGCGTGCCTCAGGTAACTCTGTGTTATGGATTTTGCTTATTAATGGTGACATTTTTTAAATGATACCAGTACTGGAGAATAAGGTATGAAGAGAATAATTGCTATAGAGCAGTGGTTTCCATTGGTATGTAGCTGCAGGCACACTGATGTGCCACAAGAATTTTTAAAACATGCAATACCTGACTACTTTGTCAGGGGCACTGACTTTTTTCCCTTAGATTGTCAGGTAACTGGCAACAGCTGTTCCTTGTGAATGAATCAAAATTATACCTATTTTTTTTATCAGATCAACAAAGATTATACTTCTTGGTATGCTGCAGAATTTTAGTAGTTTATGTGTGCCACGAGATGAAAAAGGTTGAAAATCGCTGCTATAGATTGATAATTTATTTGTCATTTTCCCAGGAAAACATAACCTCTGATATAGTCAAGAATAGGAAGTAGGTGGAAATATTCTCTGATTGGCTAAACTTAAAATTACACTGTGCAGTGAAGCTAATATCCCTTTTAAATGCAGACTGTCACCCCAATTTGTTTATTCTTGCACTTAATTAGTTATTAGTATATGCATGATTCATGAGCCACAGTTTAGAAGCACTATTTAGAAGATTGGGTAAAGGGTCAAGGACACTGTAGAAACAGTGATGGATGAGAGTTTTTAATAAGGGGCAGGAAAACTTAAAATGCAGGTGCCATAAGAACTTATCGTCATGTGGCCATTTAGAATTGGAGCAAATTGCTTTACATTTCTTAATACCCCTATGGCTATTGCTGTCTTCAAGATACCACAGTAACCTCCTGCATATTCACAGTGATTACAAGTGCTTAAATTAGGTTCATTACCTGCACTGGTAGAAGGACATAGCTGAGAGTATTTCTATCCAGAATGGTTGAAGTAAAGTTTGGGTATTGAAATGGGTAAACTGTTATTTGAAAAACTCACCTTTGTGGAATACTTCTTCTCTGAAGGTAGAGGACAAATGAAGTTTTACCATGTTTGGTTTGAGAAAATTACTCTTTCTTTTAAGTATAACTAGATTCTTCTTGTTGAAAACCACAAGATAAACATTTCACACAGATCATCTTTGATGTTTATATAATGCAAATAAGTGATTCATTTCATAAAATTACCTTATTTCCATCCGTACTATATTCCTAAAGGTGTTTTAAGGTTGAGTTTTATTTTAATTTGTCAGCCATTACTGACAAAATTTACTCTAATGTAGTGACCAAGTCTGTAAAGAGAAAGACAAGGATTAGGAAAATGTGCTGTATTGGGATGCTGTTTATTTTACCCTCCTAAATTTTTGTAATCTCAAGGCATATTTATTTTAAATGTTGAAAACAAAAAGTAAATTATGCTAACTTGTGGAATGAGAGATTATGTTCACGTTAGTAAGTCGTCAAATTTTATCTCAAAGTAGAGCTATCAAGAATGATTGTAGTCTAGTTTGGTATATAGTCTTTATGAGCAGTGGTGGAAATAATAAGAGAATCAATAGGGTGATACCTTGTTTTTGTGATTAAAAATTCTTTCCATAGGTACAGAGATAAGAATCTTAGAGTAAATTATTTACTTTTCTGTCTAAAACTGTATGACATGAGATTTATTTCTGGGCAAGTTTCACTAGTATTTATTGTACCTTATACATATCAATTGATGAGTTGGGGCTACAGTTATGTAGGTTAATTTTTTTTAAAGCTTTTATTTAATTTTAGAGAGAGGGGAAGGGAGGGAAGGGAGTAAGACAGGGGAAGAAACATTCATGCGAGGGAAACATCGATTGATTGCCTTTCATACACGCCCCATCGGTGGACTGAACCTGCTCTGGATTTGCCCTGCTCTGGAATGGAACCAACCACCTTTCGCTTTGCAGGATGATGCCGTCCAACACAGCTGCACCATTGAGGGTGTAGGTTACTTTTTAAACACAATTGTTTGAGTGCCCCTTCACCACTAATCCTGTGAGCAGTGTATCTCAGCAGGGCTTTGCTGAAAATGGAGAGAAGATGGAATGTGAGCAGAGAAATACACATTAAAGTGATACTGCATTTACTCCTAGAATGACAGGACATAGGAAATGTCAGTGAACATCATAAGAAGCAATTCGATTTAAAGAAAAATGATAAAGTGATACCAAGTTCAAGAATCATGTTATATAAAGCATTATGCCTTAAAAGGAATAAAAATTGTTACTGTAACATTCTGAAACCATTATGAGACTAAATCATGACATTGAATATAGGAAGGAAAAGAGAATTAATTTATGGAGTGCCCCTGGTGGGTCAGGCACTAAGCATTTTATATACATTTTCAGTCTTTCAAGCAAGGCAAATAGGGTTATGTTTACTACTTTAGATAAAAACAACAGTGGTTAAAAAAAAAAAGGAATGGGATTGTTACAGAAAACCCCCTGTGGGTCTTTTGTTCTGTGGCACCAGATACTATTGCAGAAAAAATATCCCCCTTCTCCCCTGCAGTGGTCTTAATCACTCCGGGTTCTTTTTGCCCACTGCCAATATGAACTGTGACTCTCAATGCCAGAGTTTGGTAAAAAGGAAAGGAATTATTTATTCAAAAGTTATACAGGTTTAGAGTAATGGTGGAATGTTGTCATTAAATTTCAAAGTCTCTTTAAAAATCCCACAGACACACACAGTCCTCCTTCTCCTTGCCAAACCAGATCAGTTAGGGGTACTGTCTCTCAGGAAAAGAAATAGAATTTGTAGCTTGGCTAGGCTCCCATTCCATTTTTAAAATAACTTTTGAATTTTATTGTTGTTCAAATACAGTTTTCTGCCCTTCCCCTGCTACCCCTTCTCACCACCCAGCCAGCTCCACCTCCCTCCCCTGTCTACAGGCCCCACTTGTTTTTGTCCATGTGTCCTTTATAGTTCATGTAAACCCTTTACTTCTTTCCCCCCATTATCCCCTCCCCTCTGGTTACTGTCAGTTCTTAATTTCAATGTCTTTGGTTATATTTTGCTTGCTTGTTTGTTTTGTTGATCAGGTTCCAGTTAAAGGTGAGACCATGTGGTATTTGTTGCTCATCACCTGGTGTATTTCACTTAGCATAATGCTCTCCAATTCCATCCATGCTGTTGGAAAAGGTAGTAGCTCCTTTCTTTCTGCTGCATAGAATTCCATCGTGTGAATGGACCATAGTTTTTTAATCTGTTTATTTAGCGATGGGCACTTGGCTTGCTTCCAGCACTTGGCTATTGTAAATTGTGCTACTATGAACACTGGGGTGCATAGGTTCTTTTGGGTTGGTGTTTCAGGGTTCTTAGGATATAATCCTAGCAGTGGAATTGCCAGGTCAAAAGGCAGTTCCATTTTTAGTTTTCTGAGGAAATTCCGTACCATTTTCCGTAGTGGTTGTACCAGTCTGCATTCCCACCAACAGTGCACTAGGGTTCCTTCCCTTTGCTCTACAACCTCTCCAGCACTTGTTATTTGCTGCTTTGTTTATGATGGCCATTCTCAATGGTGGGTGTGAAGGTATCATTGTGATTTTAATTTGCATCTCTCTGATGGCCAGTGATGCTGAGCGTCTTTTCATATGTCTCTGGACCCTCTGTATGTCCTCCTTCGAGAAGTGTCTGTTCAAGTCTTTTGCCCATTTTTTAATTGGGTTGCTTGTGTTCTTAGAGTGGAGTCATGTGAGTTCTTGATATATTTTGGAGATCAAACCCTTGTCTGAGGTATCATTGGCAAATATGTTTTTCTATACAGTTGGTTTTCTTTTTGTTTTAATGCTATTTTCTTTAGCCATGCAGAAGCTTTTTTATTCTGATGAGGTCCCATTTGTGTTTATTCTTTCCTTTATGTCCCTTGCTCTAGGGGACATATCAGTGAAAATATCTGAGATTTTCCTGTGTATGTTCTCCTGAAGAACTTTTATGGTGTCACGACTTATTTTTGAGTCTTTTATCCATCTTGAATTTGTTTTTGTGTATGATGTAAGTTGGTGATAAAGTTTTTTTTTTTTTTTTGCATGTAGCTCTCCCAGCACCATTTGTTGAAGAAGCTATTTTTGCTCCATTTTATGCTTTGTACCCCTTTGTCAAATACTAATTGGCCATAGAGACTTGGGTTTATTTCTGGGCTCTCAGTTCTGTTCCATTGGTCCATGTGTATGTTCTTATGCCAGTACCAGGCTGTTTTGATTACAGTGGCCTTGTAATGCAGTTTGATATCGGGTATCATGATCACTCCTACTTTGTTCTTCTGTCTCAAAATCGCTGCAGCTATTCAGGGTTGTTTATGTTTCCATATAAATTTTTGAAGTATTTGTTCTATATCTGTGAAATATGCTATTGGTACTTTAATAAGTACTACATTGAATCTATAAATTGCTTTGGGTAGTATGGACATTTTTGATGATGTTAATTCTTCCAATCCATGAACACGGTGTATGTTTCCATTTCTTTGTGTCTTTCTTAATTTCTTTTTTCCCTGTTGTGTAGTTTTCTGAGTACAGGTCTTTTATTTCCTTTTCTAGGTTTATTCCTAGGTACTTTATTTTTCTTGTTGCTATATCAAATGGGATTTTTTCCCTGATTTCTATTTCTGATATTACATTGTTGGTATACAGAAATGCCTTTGATTTCCGAATATTGACTTTGTATCCTACTGTTTTGCCAAACTCATTTATTAGGTTGAGCAGTTTTTTGGTGGAATCTATAGGATTTTCTATGTACACAATTATATCATCTGCAAACAATGACAGTTTTATTTCCTCTTTTCCAATTTGGATGCCTTTTATTTCCTTTTCTTGTCTGATTGCTGTTGCAAGGAGTTCCATTACTATGTTGAATAGAAGTGGTGAAAGTGGACAGCCTTGTCTTGTTCCTAATCTTAGTGGGAAAGTTTTTAGTTTTTATCCATTGAATGTGCTATTGGCTGTAGGTCTCTCATATATGGCCTTTATTATATTGAGGAATGCTTCCTCTGTTCCCACTTTGCTGAGTGTTTTAATCATAAGTGGGTGCTGTACCTCATCAAATGCTTTTTCCATATCTATTGATATGATTTGTGATTTTTGTCTTTGCTTTTATGTGATGCATTACATTTATTGATTTGGGAATATTGTACCATCCTTGCATCCCTGGAATGAATCCCACTTGGTCATGGTGTATGATCTTTTTAATGTATTGTTGGATGTGGTTTGCCAATATTTTGTTGAGGATTTTAACGTCTATGTTCATCAGTGATATTGACCTGAAGTTTTCTTTCTTTGTTGTGTCTTTATCTGGTTTTGGGATTAGCATGATGCTGGCTTCATAAAAAGAGGTTGGGAGTCTTCTGTCTTCTTAGATTTTTTGGAGTAGTCTGTGATGGATAGGGGTTAGCTCTTCCTTAAATGCTTTGTAAAATTCTCCTGTGAAACCATCTGGTCCAGGGCTTTTGTGTGTTGGGAATTTTTTGATTTCTGCTTCAATTTCTTTTGCTGTTATTGATCTGTTCAGGCTTTCTGCTGCTTCTTCACTGAGTTTTAGAAGATTACATTTTTCTAGAAATTTGTTTATTTCACCTAGGTTTTCCAATTTCTTGGTGTATTGTTCTTTGTAGTAATTTCTTATAGTCCTTTGTATTTCTGTGGTATCAGTAGTAATCTCTCCTCTTTCATTTCTGATTGCGTTTATTTGGGTTCTGTCTCTTTTCTGTTGAGTCTGCTTTTAAAGGCTTGTCAATCTTGCCTACCTTTTCAAAGAACAAACTCCTGGATTCACTGGTCCTTAAAATTGTGCTTTTTAGTCTCTATGTCATTTAATTCTGCTCTGATCTTGGTTATTTCCTTCCTTCTACTTGCTCTGGGCTGTCTTTGTTGTTGTTCCTTCAGTTCTAGTACCTGTAGGGTTAGGTTGTTTATTTGAAATATTCCTATCTTTTGCAGGGAGGCCTGTATCGCTATGAACTTCCCTTTTAGGACTGCCTTTGCTGTGTCCCATAAGTTTTGGGGTTGTTGTGAGCTTATTTTCATTTGTTTCCAGAAACTTTTTGATTTCTTCCTTGATCTCATTCTTGACCCATTCATTGTTTAATAGCATGCTATTCAATCTCCATGATTTTGAGAGCTTTTAAGTTTTTTCCTTGAGGTGGTTTCTAGTTTCAGTCCCTTGTGGTCGGAGAAAATGCTTGATATAATTTCAGTTTTCTTCAATTTGTTAAGGCTTGTTTTATGTCCTATCATGTGGTCTGTCTTTGAAAATGTTCTATGGCCCTGGCTGGCGTAGCTCAGTGGATTGAGCGTGGGCTGTGAACCAAAGTGTCGTAGGTTCGATTCCCAGTCAGGGTACAGGTTTGGGTTGCAGGTCATGACCCCCAGCAACCGCACATTGATGTTTCTCTCTCTCTTTCTCCCTCCCTTCTCTAAAAATAAATAAATAAAATCTTTAAAAAAAATTAAAAAAAATGTTCTATGTACACTTGAAAAGAATGTGTATTTTGCTTCTTTGGGATGAAAAGCTCTATGTAGATCAGTTAAGTTCATTTGATCTAGGACATTGTTCAGTGCTGCAATATCTTTGTTGATATTTTGTTTGGAAGATCTATTCATTTTTGATAGTGGGGGTGTTAATATGCCCCACTATAATTGTGTTGCTGTCAATATCTTTCTTGAAGTCCTGTAAGATTTTATGTATATATTTAGATGCTTTTATGTTGGGTGCATGTATATTTACAATGTTTATGTGTTCTTGATGGATTCTTCCCTTGAGTGTTATGAAGTGACCTTCTGGGTCTCTTTTTACAACCCCTTTTTGAAGTCTTATTTTGTCTGATATGAGTATTGCTACCCTGGCTTTTTTTCTGTCCATTTGCTTGGAATATTTGTTTGCAGCCCTTCACTTTCAGCCTGTGCAGGTCTTTGGTTCTGAGGTGGATCTCTTGCAGGCAGTATATGTGTGGATCATGATTTTTTATCCATTCAGCTATTCTGTGTCTTTTGATTGGAGCATTTAATCCATTTATGTTTAAGGTTATTATTGATAGGTACTTAAATTCATCGCCATTTTTGTACCTGTGTTCCTCTCTCTCTCTCTCTTCCTTCCTTTCCTTAAAGCAGGCCCTTTAGCATATCTTGTAGAGCTGGTTTGGTGGAGGTGTATTCTTTTAGACTTCCTTTGTCTGGGAAGCTCCTTATTTGGCCTTTCATTTTAATTGAGAGCCTTGCTGGATAAAGTAGTCTCCCTTGCAGGCCCTTGGTTTTCATTACTTGAAATATTTCTTGCCAATCCCTTCTGCCTTGGAGCATTTCCATTGAGAAGTCAGCTGCTAGCCTTATTGGGGCTCCCTTGTATATTACTTCCTATTTCTCCCTTGTTGCCTTTAAGATTCTCTCTTTGTCTTGGAATTTTGCCTTTTAATTGTAATGTGTCTTGAAGTGGGCCTCTTTGGTTTTCCTCTTGATTGGGGCTCACTGTGTTTCCTGGATTTGTGTGACTTTTTCTCCCATCAAATCAGGGAAGTTTTCCATCATTATTTTTTCAAACAGGTTTTTTATCTTTTACTCTTCTTCTTCTCCCTCTGGTATCCCTATTATACAGGTATTTATGTTTCATATTGTCTTGCATTCCCTTACCACCTCTTCTTCTTTCTAACTCTCTTTTCCTTTCCTTGCTCTTTTTGGGTGTTTTTTTCTCCCTAGTCCTCCAGCTTGCTGATTCAATCCTCTGCTTCATCCAGCCAGCTTGTAATTCCTTTTAGTGTGTTTTTTATTTCCGAGATTTTATTGTTCATTTCTCCCTTGTTGTTGTTTATAGTTTATATTTCCTTTTTCATACCATTGTAGTTCTCACTCAGTTCCTTGTAGTTTTCTGTGAGTTCCTTGGGCATATTTAAAACCATTCTTTTGAATTCTATATTTGATAGTTTGCTTACCTCCATTTTATTTAGCTCTTTTGTTGTGCGTGGGTCCCCGGCCAGCAGTGACCACGGAACACTGTGGATGGCTCGACGATAAACACGTGATAAAAAACACACATGCACAGAGACAAACTAGTTTCTGTGGGGAAGTAGGGACGAAATGGCCACCCCCCCCCCTAGTGGGGAGCGCGCTGATTTACCGTCCATACCTGCTTTTATTGGGCTCATTTTGCATAATAATTCAGGTAAAGTACAGTACTCATTAGGGGGAAGTAAGGAACCATAGAAAACAAAGAACTCTGCCGGTCTATTGAGTTGGGGGGTCAAAGAGCTGTAAGACTGAGGAACAAAATAACTTCCTCCTAAGACCCTTCTCATTCAACTGAGAGCATTCTAAACAAAGAAGGTTTCACAGTAATTTACATATTCTTTCTTAGGCCTGATCACCCTGGGGAATCCGCACTTCTCAGTACAGAGCTGCACCACCACCCTGTCATTGTTTCAGGCTTAGGTGGAGCAAGGGAACTAAGGCAACTGGGAGACAAGGAGGTTTTTTCCCAGAAGCTGAGAACTCAGGCTATGTCAAAGCCGAGGAGCGAGGGTC
This sequence comes from Phyllostomus hastatus, assembly GCF_019186645.2. Taxonomy (NCBI): domain Eukaryota; kingdom Metazoa; phylum Chordata; class Mammalia; order Chiroptera; family Phyllostomidae; genus Phyllostomus; species Phyllostomus hastatus. The sequence continues at coordinate 49,092,854 of NW_025334041.1, forward strand.
CATCACCCCCTTTTGCTGCAGCCCCCCAAGTCCTTCTTTTGGGGGGCCCCCCCAAAGTGATCGTGCCTGTCTTAGGTCGTTCCCCCCGTGGGGAATTTTACCCGTCTTTGGCTAACCGACCAAGCTTTTTGGGGTTCAGTCATGAATAAAGCAGCAGAAGCAGCATTCCTGCCAGCAAGATAAGCTTTTGTCTCCTTGCTGGCTTACGGTTCCAAGGGCGTTCCCTTAGCTTTAGCTAGGCGGGGGTTTCAGCTTCTGATACCAGTCAGGGCGGTTCCCAACACTCTTTTAGTGGGGAGTCTTCCATTCCTTTTGATTGCATGTTCTTTTTTTGCCTCCTCATTTTAGGTGAGTTTGTTTCTTCATTTCCTGATGTTTTGCTTTGCTAGCTGTCTTTGTAGGGTGAACTTCTATACTTCTATGGTAGGAGTTCTGTGGGGTTCAGTGGTGTGGTCTCTTTGATCTCCTTGTGTGGATGCTGTAGGTTTGCCCTTTCTTCTGTTTATATGGGCTTTCTAGTTGTACTTGGGTTTTTACTTTTTGGTGGTTCTTTTTTTGGTGGTTTTTCTCCTACAGCAGGAATACTGATGTTTGCAGCTCCCACGTATTCTTGTATGTGATCAGTGTAGGGGGTAGGCAAAATGGATTAAGACAGCGGGAGAGTATTTTATGGGATTTAAAGTACCAGCAAGTAGAGAAGAGATGGGATATTCTTTGGGTAAGTATAGCATTAACTATGATATTTCACCCAACTAGCCACTTTTTATGAAAGGTGAAAGAGAGATAAGACTCTTGTTTGAGGAGAGGAGGATTGTGAGCTGAATCCAGAAAACAGAGCACTTGTGTAAGGTTAGATGATGAGATGTAGTGAGAGTAAAGGATAGAAAGTTGGCATAGTGTGAGAGAGAATAGAGTTAACAACAACAATGATAAAGCTCAGGAATAAAGTGGAGTGGGCTAAGATCAGGGAGGGTTGCTGTGTAGTATTTACAATTGCATGGAACAACAATTATTTACTATAGTACTGGAACAACAGTAATATTTCAAGAAATATATGATTTGGATAGCCAGAATAGAAAGTACATGATGAAGAGTAGTGTGTAATTGGAACACAAGTGAAGTGAAAGAAGGAAAATTAAAATACAGTAGAGAGAGAATTAGGAAAGCCAATCAAACATTGCAATTAAACAGAGAAATAAAAATGAGGAAAACTAAACATATGGAAGAGAAATTTAAAAAATACTAATAAAATAAGAGAAGTAAAAATAATGAATAATAGTAATAATACAAATAAACCATAAAATGCCAGTTCCATGGGATAGCAAAGTGACAAATGTCCCAGTTTCTCAGTTGTTGGGGTTAGCCTTGTGCTCCCTTTTTGTGTCTGTCTCTGGACTTTTCATAACTCCGCGTCTCATTGTCTCACTTGGGGGAAGAAAAAAAAGAGGAAAAGAAAAAAAAATAAGCCTCTTGCTGACTTTAAACCTATTCAGCAAGTTCTGCTGGTCTTCCTGGTTGCCACAGGAGGTTGTGGGGGCTGGGCCTCGCTTTTCTCCCTTCCTATGGTTCTGGGAGGATGGGGACCAGGTCTGGGCCACAATATTCACAGTTCCTCAGCCTCTGGCCCAGGTGCTCCGTGAGCTGTTAGGCTCAAATCTGCTACTCAGTATCTGGGCGTGCAACGCGAGTCAGGCCTGGGCACACTGTTCCACTCAGCCCCTCTGCCTCTGGGCCTACACAGCTCAAATCACCCTCAGGGTGAGCCAGCTGCTGCTAGAGTTCCTTACAAAGCAGCTGCCCACTGTTCTTAACAAGCCCACAGCTTTTCCCACAGCCCAACTTTCCAACCAGTCAGAGACTATCCAAGTCAGGGTCTGACAAGGTCCAATTCCTTCTTTCTCCAGGTGTCACCTGCACTCTACAATTTCTCTAGTGCTGGCGTCCAGTGTCAGTGGATGTAAATCGCCTCTGTGTGTCTCCCACTTCATCTGTTTCCCCACAGTGACTTCCAGGTCCTTCCTAGTGCTGGGCTGCCCTCCCTGCTCTGATAGGACAGGGAGCTGGTAATCTAACTCTTCTACTTGTATCCTGAAGAGCCGGGCCAGAGGCCACAGCGGCCTGGGTTCCTATGCAGATCCCAGGGACCTTACCATCCTCACTGTCTGTTTTCTAATGTCCTCTACAATTTTTGGCCTCTAAATTTTACATAAGCTGGGATTCCATTGGCTGTTCACTCTGTCCCTCAGGTAAACTAGGTGTTCCAACTGGGCACAGGGAGAATTGGGCTCAGCTCCCACGTACCTTGCCACCATCTTGCCATATCCTGTAGGCTCCCATTCTTAATCCAAGACCATCCTCATGGTGGGCGGGGAATCCTACATCCTTTCAAACCACATGGCCAAGAGAGAGAACTCCCCACGGCTGCTGCATCTTGCTTTCCTGCTTTCTAAGCCATGTGGTCAAGAGAGCCCCCTCTCTACCCCCAAACCACGTGGATTAAGCCCCCTTTCCGCTCCTAGATGGCATGATAAAAAGCCCCCAAACTTCATGGTAAAGCTCCAGCATGGCTGCTGCACCTGGGTTTAAATCCCGGCTCAGATTTGCCTGCAAAACCCCATTTCTGACTTCTCCCACACTGGGTTACTCCTGCCAGTAGTCTGGTTTCTTTGCCTTTGTCAGCTGCCATTGTTAGTCTGGGCAAGCATGGCCCTGTGACACAGCCGCCTTCAAGCCTCTCTGGAAGGCACATGAAATGAAGCCCCTCAGGCAACATTGCATCAGGGGTTAGAGTCATGCCCCTCTCCCTGGTTCAGAGCAGGCACAGCTTTTTAAACACTGGAAGGTTTTTCAGTTATGCAAAGTAGCTTTCAGTGGCCCTGCTTTGCTTCCCTTATTCCCCAAGCAATAGCTGTGGGGGTTTGGGGAAAACTCTAGCTCAGCACCCTGTTACAGGATCTGTTTAATCATCTACATGTCTATAATTCATATTGACTTTCTTATATTAAAAAATGTGTTTAACTTTCACGGCAAAGAAGAATATAAAAACAACTTTAAGACATCTTGAAGAAGAAATTCTATAGCTTTCTTTGTTAATTTAGTGGCTAAAAGTAATTTATTTTCATGGTAGAGGTATACATCAGTTTCTTTTCAAGTAGCATTTCCTGAAAATGAAAATAAATGTCTGCTTAATATAGATAGTCATACTTGGTAATTAAAAATATTTCTTAGGCTGTCTTAGGCTTGGAGTTTTATTTTAGAAATACTTTTCTTCTTAGAAATAAACTGTAAAACTTTGCAATTTAGAGGAGGAAAATTAAGTTAGGTAAAATTAGCCAGAAGTCTGTATGATATGAAAGTTTTAAAAATTATCTATTTTTAATGTAACAATAATAAATGCTATGTTTTTATGTATATAAAACAATAATAAGTATACTATGTGTAGTGCTAGGTGTTCAATCACTATTGATTGAATGAAAAAAATGTTATATTTTTAATTCTGAGTTTTCCAAATCTCTGAGGTTTTTTGGCTTTTGATATTCATATTGCATCTATCAAAATAAGTTTTTCAACCTGAATGATTCAAACAAAACATTTATTTCTTTTATGCCTTTTTTCTTTTGTTGTGGTTCATGAAGATAAGAGGAATGTTTATATTAAAGTGTTTAACAAAAATGTTATTTAGGATCATTTTTACACGTTTAATAATACTTTCTGCTAAATGCTTTTCATGTGTTTTAAGTGGCTGTCCACAAAACTGTCAGTTTTTATTTCTGTGAGTAAAATAAATCATTTCACTCAGTATTTTTTAACAGAATTCCTAGATTTTTTTTAAATCCTCGCCTGAGGAGGAAGAAAGGGAAGGAGGGGAAGGAGAAAGAGAGAGAAAAACATTGATGTGACAGAGAAATAATGCTTGATTGCCTCCCACATGCACCCCAATTGAGAATCATACTGGGAATTGGACCCACAACCTACGTATGTGCCCTGACTAGGGATTGAACTGGCCACCTTTTGGTTTATGGGGTGATGCTCCAACCAACTGAGCCACACTGTCCAGGGCCAAAGTTCCTAGAATCTTAAGAGTTTGTAGAAGTTTCAGAATTTCTTTTTTTATTTTTTAAAAGATTTTATTATTTATTTTTAGAGAGAGGGGAAGGGAGGGAGAAAGACAGGGAGAAAAACATCAACATGTATTTGCCTCTCACATGCCCCCTTCTGGGGACCTGGCCCGCAACCTAAGCATGTGCCCTGACTGAGAATCAAACCAGCGACGCTTTGGTTCACAGGCGTGTGTTCAATCCACTGAGCTACACCAGTGGATTGAACAGGGTGAGGTTTCAGGATTTCTTAAGCAGTTTTCTACTTGGTACAGGAATGAAAGAAAGAAAACAAACCAATGGGTATTGGAAGAATAGGATCTTGCCTTATATGTTAGATTGGGTAAGTTGTACAAAACATATTTGAAACTGTTAGATATCTCCTGAAATCCAGGTAAAATGTAACCTTGGTATCTTGTTGACAACACTCTATAACCTTAATTTTATTATTCATTTTTATTGAGATATAATTGGCATACAATATTGTGTATGTTTAAGGCATACAGTGTGTTGATTTGATACATTTCTGTATTGCAGTATGATTACCCATAATGTTACTTTAAATAGCACCCCATAATCCTATTTTTAAACAAGGAAAAAGTATTGCTTTTGTTCTTTTTTTAACCCATTTCCACTCTTAGTAATCACTTCTTATCTGTGTTTTTTTTAAATACACAGAAGTCATACACAATCTATTTTAGAATTTTTATGTAATTAACATAGCAAATTTAGGGTTTAATTTTTCCTGTAGCTTATTGTGGGTTTTCTGTTTGGGAGGTCATTTTTTTTAGGTGGAAAAATAGAAATATACCACTTATTGTTATAATTATTAAAAATTAGCACTGACTGGTGTAGCTCAGTAGGTTGAGCATCATCTAGCAAATCAGAAGGTCACCAGTTTGATTCCCAGTCAGGGCACATGCCTAGGTTGTGGACCAGGTCCCCAGATGGGGATGTGCGAGAAGTAAGCAAGCTATTGATGTTTCTTTGTCACATCGATGTTTCTTTCCCTGTCTAAAAATAAATAAATAGGGTCTTTAAAAAATTATCTGTGGTGGTAGATATAGTAACTCAATAAAACTTTGAAGAGTAAACTAAGCAAACAACAATCTTGTTTCATTGTTCATCTAGTATAACATATGGGAAAGACTCTAGACTGTGAAGTTACAAAGACCAGACTTGAGTTCAAAGTACCCATTTAGTCCTGGAATTTGCATGTAAGTTCTTTATCTCATTGAGTTTTACTTTATTTTCATTTTATTTCAGTTTGGAATCATATCAGCTACAGTCATACTTGTGATGGTTAAATCATTTTTGTTAAGCAGAATGTCTAGGCTCTCAAAAATGTTAAGTGGTTGTTCTCTAGAACATTAAAACAAAGGAAAACAATAATATCCTCAGCTCTGTGCCTTAGCCTGCCACCATTCAAAAAGCCTTAAAGATATAACACTATTTGGTATTCATCCTTTAATGTAGGCATCTCTTTTTATTATTTGCACTTTATGATTTTTAAAAAGATTATAATGGTTTTTATATGTGTTTTTCCCCCTCTGAATTGAGGGGGACAAATGTCAGGAAGTACCCTTTCATCTGGAGACACTGGGCTGCAGCATGAGGTCAGACCTCTGTCTGAATTTTTTTTAACCCCAGGATTTTCTTTTGAAAAAAGTCAAGCTTATAGGAAAGTATGAAGAGTAATTCAGTGCACACCTTTATCTGGTTTTCCCATTTGTTAAAATTTTGCCACATTTGCACACTATTTTCCTTCCTTTCTTATACATGCACATACAGATATTTTTTGTTTTTTCACTGAACCTTTTAGGAATCCTGAATCCTTCATGGATAGCTCCTAAAAATAAGGACATTCTTCTACATAATATAACACAAAGAGTTTAATCTTCATACAATGATGTTAACTAATATAGAGTCTGGAGTTCAATTTCCTCAGTTGTCTTGATATGTTCTGTCTCCCTCTCTCTTTTTAAAAAAATTCAAGCTCATCCAAGGCCTTTATATTGATTGAATTTAATTGTCAAGACTTTGCTTTTCTTGCCATAAATTGACTTCTTTTTTTGCAACCTGCTTTCTTAGAGTTCTGAAGGTTATCCCTAACAATGAAACAGTTCACTGTATCGCGTGCTATGAATTCCTAGACTGCATGGGCACATGCACTGCCCAGTCACTGTGCCCCATTGATGTGCAGGAATCTCTGTATTGACATTTAGTGTTGCTTTCATGGACTACCATGAGCATTACTTGTTGTAATATGTAACTATTTATTCTAATAGAAATGAAAATCAAACTCCAAATTATGAATTTGCTAATTTTTCTTTTCTTATGTAGATAGTTAACCAACTCTATATTTTTAACATGAGTATTGAACTTTATAGTATATTTTTTAGCAGAGCTAAAATTTTCTATTTTTTCCTAAACTAACATTTAGAATAATTCAGAGGTAAAATTAAATTTTTAAATCTCATATACCCACTGTGTAAAATGACATTAAAAACTCATTGAAATCACCCAAAACAGAAAAATGATTAGTCTCCAAGAAAGTGATAAATAGCAGAAGTTCAGATCTTGTCTTGAATCTGATTCAGGGAACCTGTGCTGCCTTGATTCAGAGGACATATGCTTCCTTTTGTTTTGTTTTGGAAATATTTTGTAGCTGTAGCATTCATTGTTTTTATTTTGAAGTTATTTGATGAGATCTCTTAAACTCCCGTCCCTCTCCCACAATGATTGTGCCAGAGGTTATTCTCAGATTGTCAAACTAATTTGCTAGTATGGCTGTATTTACCTTTATATTTTGTTTTTGAAATGAGCATTTTCAAGCTTGGTAATCACCAGCACTAGGTAGATAATGCACACTGGGAGAATACTACTTTAACTCATTTATCAAACATTTACTCAGTCCCTAATGTATGCCACATGCAGGGCTGGGGATGCAAGAAGAGTCTGGGGAGCTACACAGCCCATGGGAAGCTCATAGTCTAGCAGGGAAGCTGGTTGTGACTCACTGTGGTCACCCTCTGAGTGTGACCACAATATCCACAAAGGGAAAAGGAGAAAACGTGTAGTTTTTCCACGGTATGGCTCACAGGTGCCATTTGAGCTGGTCTTTAAGTTCATAATATGGGTTTGAAGTGGAAAGGTTTTTATTATTAAAAACTAGCTATTTTGATTATAAAAAGCCCCTTTTTACAGTATGCTGCTCTGCCTTTTGCCTCTGTCATCAAGCACCTGTGTCATGGAGTAAACAGATGCCATGACCATGGTTAGCAGGGTCTTAGGGCCAGGCGTTATTTATGCCTTTAACTTACCATTGTTTCAGAATGTGTGTGTCATACCAGAGTAGGCAGTCTGGGCTCAGGGTTCAGACAGGCCTGGGCTGGAGTACTGCCTCTGCCACTCACGTGTCCACTTATTAAAAATAAGTAACTGTGTGGGTGTGTGTGCGCGCGCGCACAGCCTTAGTCACCTTTCTGATGCCCAGTCTTCTCACAAGATTATTAAACAGTAAATAATCTCTGAAAGACACTTAACACAGTATTTTTCCAGTTTGGTTTCAGAGTATCTACCTGTTGTCCATATGTGTCTCCTAGATAGGCAGGGGCTTTTAGGAGCTTAGAATGAATGTTGAAGTGCGTCAGAAGTAGCTCGTGGACTGCAAACCTTGACCTGAAGAATTTGTTAGAAAGATGATACCCCAGGTGAGGCTGAAATCAAGAGTCAGAGAGTTCAGCCAGGGCAACAGGATGAAACCAGGGGTGCTGTCAGTGAGCATGGGAGGTGAGAAGGGAGAGTAGAGGGTAGACCTGAGAGAGCAGAGGGTCTCAGAGATGCCAAAGCACAGTCCCTGAGGCTATTTGTCTGGGCTTCTCTCTCAGATGGGGTGGAAGTAGCTTCAACTACTCCATGCACCTGTTAACGCTCAGTGCCCAGGCTAATGTTAAAATCGATTCTCCCCTGTGAATGGTTACAAATAAAACCAAAAAGAACAGAGCAGGTGGTACAATCACTTGTCCCCAACCTCTTCCCTCTCTTTATATTCTAGCAATGCTCATTTACTGCTACTTAAGCATACTGTGTTCTTGCAGGCTTTAGCTGGCTGTGGGAATTAGATTCCAGTGGAATCTATGGGAAATGTTGAGTCTGGTTCTTTTTTGTTAGTCCCATGAATGCAGATAAACTATCTCAAGGTCAGTGAGAAATTCAGTTATCGCCCTGGTTGGCGTAGCTCAGTGGATTGAGCTTGGGCTGCGAACCAAAGTGTCGCAGGTTCAATTCCCAGTCAGGGTACATGCCTGGGTTGCAGGCCATGACTCCCAGCAACCACACATTGATGTTTCTCTCTCTCTCTCTTTCTCCCTCCCTTCCCTCTCTAAAAAAATAAATAAATAAAGTCTTTTTAAAAAAAGAGCTTTAAAAAAAAAGAAATTCAGTTATTTCTTGAACTTAACTGCATTTTCTTCAAAGTACCCTTTGAGTCCTCCAGGGAAGAGAGAGAGAGGAATACAATAGTAAAAACATGACCAACAGTGCAGGGCTGGGCAGTGTGGGATGTCTCCTGTTCCTGTGTCTTTAGATTTTTCTCATCAGCGGACTGCGAGGGACTGTGTCATGGGAAGCCTCTGTAGGTCGTTAGCCCCTTAGTCGGTCACTGCCTAAAAACACACATGAGTACATGGAATGGCCATTTGAACTTATCACTACCATCTCTAATTTGGATCGGTGTTTAGGTCATAAATTCTCCATAATTTACTCCATAAATTCTCTGTGTAAAGGGCCAGTTTTTTCCCATAATCCATTGCAGACCAGTACTTTTATAAAATATAGTAAAATTGCCACAGCAAAATGAAATAGCTATAATAGTTTCTAAACACTTTTACTCTCTGTACTTATCTCATTGTGGACTGCTGTGATATGGGTGACATGACTTTGGTATGCTCTGTAGGAAGCATGAAAGTCCTCATAAAAAGCTCTTATAAGGGGAAATCATGTATTTATCTAAAAGAACTGCTTATTAAAACAAAACCAGAAACCTTACGTTGCCACTTGGCAGTCTGTGAGAACAGACCGCAGCTTGAGCAGTGCCCCTCAGAGTGGTAGAATGGTGATACTTGGTAGCCCTGCGGCAGGTCTGTGGTATACATATTGCTACTTCTGCTGCCTGGCATGTGCCTGCTCCTATTGGGAATACTCCACAAACTTCACTTGTCCAGCCTTGCTACAACTCACTGCCTCCCCTCCCCTAATCATGTTCCTTCCCCCTCAGCATTATTTCTGTCTCTCTGGATGCCCTCTGTGTTTAGAGTACATACTCCTGCTGCTGTTACTATTATACATCATTTGCTATTATAGTTTTTGATGTGTCTCTTCCCTCCATTGAACTGTGAGCATCACAATTGATGAACAAAGAGAAGAGGGTATTTCCGGATGAAGTCAAAGAAAAAATAGAATGCAAAAATAGAAGTGGGAGTGATGGCAGGATGGGAAGATTTGGCCAGACATGGGTAATGGGGTTTACAATTCTATTTTTTTTTAATTTAATCTTTATTATATTTAATAAGGACCAGCCATGTATGTAATTATAGAGTGAGACTTCTAAAGTGGATGAAGTTTTATTGGTGTCAAAAAAGCAAACACACTTCTGGCCAAGATGGAGGCATGGGTAGACACACTGTGCCTCCTTGCACAACCAAAAAAACCCCAACAAAATTTAGAAACAAAAAACAACCAGAACTGACAGAAAATCGACTGTACGGAAGTTGGACAGCCAAGGAGTTAAAGAAGAAACATTGTTCCAGATTGGTAGGAGGGGTGGAGACAGGCTGCTGGGCAGAGAGGACTCGTGGCAAGGTGGTGGCTGGTGGACCCAGTGAGGCATCGGATTGCGGAGCAGGGCACACAAGGCAGCAGCAGGTGGATCAGCCAGGTGGCGGATTGTGGGCTGGGTGGTCCCACATTCACATGCAGATAAACTGAGAGAAACTACTGGGGAGCAGGATGGACTGCACAACCCAGGGTTGTAGCACAGGGAAATAAAGCCTCAAACCACTGATTGAAAACACCTGTGGGGGTTGAGGCTGCCAGAGAAACTCCCAACGTCACAGGAGAATTCGTTGGAGAGACCCACAGGGTTTTAGAATATACACAAACCCACCCACCCAGGAATCAGCACCAGAAGGGCCCAATCTGCTTGTGGGAAGTGGGGGAAGTGACTGAAATCTGGCAGAGTGTAGCAAGCACCATTGTTCCCTCTCAGACCCCTGCCCCACATACAGCGTTACAACACGGTGACATGGGTTACTCCACCTGGGTGAATACTTAAGGCCCCGCCCCTCACTACAGAACAGGTGTGTCAAGACCAAAAAAAAAATGGCCCAAACGAAAGAACAGATTAAAGCTCCAGAAAAAATATAACTAAGCCACGAAGAGGTAGCCAGCTTATCAGATGCACAGTTCAAAACACTGGTAATCGGGATGCTCACAGAATTTGGCCGCAAATTAGATGAAAAATGAACGCTACACTAAGTGAAATAAAGGAAAATGTTCAGGGAACCACTAGTGATGGGAAGGAAACGGGAATCAGATCAATGGTGTGGACCAGAAGGAAGAAAGAAACATCCAGCCAGAAAAGAAAGAAGAAACAAGAATTCAAAAAAAACTGCAGAGAGGCTTAGGAACCTCCAGGACATCTTTAAACATTCCAACATCCGAATTATAGGGGTACCAGGAGGAGAAGAGGAAGAGCAACAAGTGCAAAACTTATTTGAACAAATAATAAAGGAGAACTTCCCCAATCTGGCAAAGGAAATAGACTTCCAGGAAGTCCAGGAAGCTCAGGGAGTCCCAAAGAAGTTGGACCCAAGGAGGAACACACCAAGACATATCATAATTACATTAGCCAAGGTAAAAATGAAGGAGAGAATCCTAGAAGCAGCAAGAGAGAAGGAGACAGTAATCTACAAAGGAGTTCCCATCAGACTGTCAGCTGGTTTCTCAAAAGAGACCTTGCAGGCAAGAAGAGGCTGGAAAGAAGTATTCCAAGTCATGAAGGGCAAGGACCTACATCCAAGATTGCTCTATCCAGCCAAGCTTTCTTTTAGAATGGAAGGGCAGATAAAGTGCTTCTCAGATAAGGTCAAATTAAAGGAGTTCATCATCACCCAGCTCTTATTATATGAAATGTTAAAGGGACTTATCTAAGACAAAGAAGAAGAAAAATATGAACAGTAAAATGACTGCAAACTCACAATTATTAACAACCACAACAAAAACAAACTAAGCAAACAACTAGAACAGGAAGAGAAACACAGAAATGGAGATCACATGGAGGGTTGTCAACAGGAGAGTGTGTGGGGGGGGGAAGGTATAGAGAATGAGTAGCATAAATGGTAGGTAGGAAATAGGGGGAGGGTAAGAATAGTATAGGAAATATAGAAGCCAAAGAACTTATACGTGTGACCCATGGACATGAACTAAAGGGGGTAAATGTGGGTGGGAGGGGTGTGCAGGGTGGAGGGGAGTGAAGGGTGGGAAATGGGACAACTGTAATAGAATAATCAATAAAATACATTTTTAAGAAAAGAATTATTGATCAACATACAGAAATACTAGGAAAATTACTGCTGGACTGCAACCCTTACCAATTAAACTTAAAAAGAAAGCAACCTTACCTACCCTTCTAACCAATTAACCTTTCCCAAAACCTCTTACCCACCCTTTCTTCTCTTTGTAAAAAGGTCAACTTAAAAAGAGGTGTTAAGGGCCAACTTCTTAGATCCTCAACATAAAAAAAAAAAAAAGAAAGCAAACACAATTGAGGATGGGCTTGGACATTGAAGTCTTTGTGATGATGGAAAACCTGGAGTGGAAAGCAAATTGAGTCAGGTGCCAATCACGAGGGGTGCCAGAATGCTGTGAATATCATAGGAGCACAGGTGTTTGCATGGGAGGGCCAAGCAGTGGTCTGGGTGCCAGTGTGGGGAGCCATGAGAGTCACTCGCTTGTGCAGGGAGTGAGTCCTTCTAAGAGAACTGGTGTTCTTAGAGAAGAACCAGGTTCCAGCTGAGGCAGAGAAATGTTGGAAATGTGTTATAAAAGCACTTAAAGGTGTGGGGAATGTATTGGAAAGGAGAAAGGTAGTAGTGGACAGGAGGAATCCACACGTCAGCAGTTCAATGAGCAAATACTAATTGAGCAGTTACCATTGCCAGGCACTGTGCTACGCACTGGATACTGCAGCAGCAAACACTCCCTGCCCTCAAGATACTTACAGTCTGATGGGTGACCTTAAAGGAGTGTGGTGATGACATTGGGGCAAAGGCAGTTGTCTGGAGGCTCTTGCATGCTGTGGGTGACCAAGGATGACAGAGTAAAGAGGGCAGGTTGGTTCTAGGGACTTTAGGTTCTAATTTGTTTACTATGAATACTTTACTTGTTTACTTGCTTATTTAATTCACCTTTCTTTAGGGTTAACTCTGTTGAGTTTCCAATGAGAGCATTTTAACTTTCTGTTGTTTACCTTAAGTATAAAGGCAGTATGGTGTAGATGTGAAGAGCTTGAATTTGGGCCATTCTTTTATTTATGTATTAAATATTCAAAAGAAAACCTACAATGTGTCTGGCACTGGGTGAACCTGAGGCAAAAAAAAACATCATTTAGGATTTTAGTTGCATCATTTATTAGCTTTGTGACCTGGAGCAATTTACTCAAACTGTCTTCGGTAGAACTGGGTGGTTGTAATTCCTGAAGAGAATACAGGTGTAGCTGTCGTGTGAGTGTGTCTGTTTTAAGTACAGTGCCCGACACAGTGAGTGCTAATATATCATTATGCTCAGTTTATTAAGTTTTTAAAATAAAAATGCCACCATATTAATATCGTTGTTATTTTCTCCTCTGATTTATCCCACTTAATTTTAAATGGCCAAAGTACATGATTTTGTGTGTCTCTGACAGCTAATTCCCTCACCCCAAATTTGGATTGATTTAACATTGTAAGGAGATTTTGTGAGAGATGGAAGAGATTTCTTTGAAATACAACATCCTTTAGCTTTTTAGATAAAAACGAAAGAGCAACTCCATTCTCCTCTAAATGATATTTGTGGACTTATTTTTAAAATAAATGGATCTGCCTTTTAAATTTTAACCTTTAATTTTAAACAGGCATGTATGAATTTAGTTCCCACCCTCCCCCCTTCCATGCTGTGAATCAGGTTGAACCACCTGCTTTTTGGAGCTGATCAGTAGGGAATGTTACTTTCACTGGGTTCTGAGAGCCCAACAGTGTATTATATGCTAGCTGATCATTTGATTATGTTTCTGATATTTAAAAAAATTAATGGCACAACTAAAACTCAGAAAAGTATGTTTAGGCCTTCTCTTTTACCAGTAGCAAGCAGATTTTACCTGCACCATCACCGCCGCCCTCTCTCCTGTCTTCAGTCTTGAGTTACTAAAACTAGGGAACATTGATTCTGATGTTGCTGTTTTATATACGATGGTATAATTAAACTGCTGAAACCTTAAAATATAGATTAGTGGTATATTGTTTTCAGAATGGTAGAAAAGAGGAGCCTTTTGTTTGAAAGACTAAAGAACTTAAATAATGGTGTTGTTATACTTTTATCAAGGAATTGTGAATATTATCGTTATTGACCTCCATCGGAAAAGGTGGAACTGACCCCTTCCTTAGATATTTTAAAACAGGATTTCAAGTTATAGCTCCCTTTTAAAAACAGATGTGGATAATTCAGTATGTCCATTGTATAACACAAAGTAATACTAGATTGCAAAGTATCTCAGAAAATGTACATGGTTATGCTGTCAGGTCATTTTCAGAGCTGCATTTCAACAAGTTGCTAAGTGGTGATTTGCAGTAGAAACTGCAAATTTAAACTTACCACATCTACTCTTGTGGCTTTTTAAAAATAAACCCCTACTTTCAAGTTACCTATTTATTTGGTATTTTTACTTTATTGAGATTTCATGGACCTTTAGGGTCTTGCTTTTCTCTTCTTCAGTGCATTTATATGAAGGGGAGGATTTAACCTATTTTAAGTTCATTTTTTAGATTTGAAAATTGGTCTTGGAATTAGAATAATAATACAACTTTTTGGAGCTGATTACTAGAGAACGTATTAGGCAGAATTTTTATTGATTTTTATTGATTAACATATAAGCATTTTGTATTACATAGGCAGTTTTACATCAGAAGTTAAGTGAAATTAAAAACTTGTTTAGTTAAATAATTTTTTAGGAGGGAATCGATGTTAAACTGTATAGTTGGTAGGACTGCAGTCTCTTGGACAGTGCTTATAGCTGCAGGAGAGTCACACTGCATTTCTCTCACCCTAGACAGAGGTTTTAAGGCAGTCTATGAAAAAATCCTGATAAAAGATATGAGGAGTATCAAAATTTTGTTTATTTGAGCAAAAATTGATTCAAATTGAGTAGCATTCTATCTAACAGATAGAAAGGAATTCCAACATGGACAAAATGAAAGACTTTATAGACAGAAAGGAGTTGGAACAAGGAAGTTATTGTAGGCAAAAAGCTGGTTGGGTATTAGAAGGTTATTTTATTTTAGGGGATGGCAGGGATCAGTTAGGCAGATTACCTAATCTGGCAGTTTCTGATTGGCTGCTTTTTCTTTTCTGGGAAAGCTGAAACTGATTAAGGCAAGTCTCAGGTTGGTGACCTGGGGCTTAGCAACTAACTCCATTCTGGGACTGTTGTCTTTTTCTTTTTTTTCTCCAAACTGTCTTTAGTGTTTTCCATGAATTTACAACTTTCAAAGCTTTGATCTTTCTCTTTCATCAAATAATAAGTTTAACAAGGGAGTAGCTCAAAAGTTTGAAAAGGAATGGATTATTTAGGTTGTAGCCACAGCCTGATTTGGGAAAGTAGATGATAATGATAAAGACACTAAAACGTATTCAGGGGCACTGGACTGTGTGCTAGGCACCATTTCTCAGGTTTGCTTTCCCCATGACAACCCATGAGAGTCACTAGTGCCGTCTGTAAAGGAGACTTTCTTATTATCATCATTTTACAGGTGTGGGAACTGAGGCACAAAGAGTGTAATGTGCTCATTGTCATTTTGATTTTTAACAGTATTTAGTGTAATGTGCTCATTGTCATTTTGATTTTTAACAGTATTTATGCTTTAAAATAGAATCAAACTAGTTTTAACTGTTTAATTAAATGGTAGAACTGTAAAAATCTTGGATACTTCATAGCCAAATCATGAAGTTGTTAATGAGGATTCTGCAGGGCACTAAATCAAATGACCTCTAGTTATTTTTCCCTGTTATAATTATCATCCTGAATTTTGAAAATGTATTAAATATTTCATATGCTAAATTCCAACAAAGTAGAGGAAAAGTAGTTGTTAGAGTAATTTCTAGTACCAGCATTGTTTTTTTCTACACATTTTCTTATAGATGAAGTATTTAAATTGTTGTTTAATAAAACCCAAGAAGTTCTTTATATTTTAATCAATTCATCATTCAAATTTCCAGTGTCCCAAATTAAAAAACAGTTTACATTGTAATGCTTTTAGTAATAGTCAATCTGAGTAATTCAGATATTTTTTTGGTATCAGAAAAGGTCTATTAGGAAATTCTCACCCTGAGCTGGTATGGTACGTGCTGCTGTGTTGCCACTCGTGGAAAACCAATGACTGGCAGCTCATTTCCAAAGCAGTCCTTGTAAACAGTGCCTGAAGAGCAGTTTCTGGTATGATTTGTGCTCTGTTTATGCCCCTTGATGTTATAATTCAGATTAATTATGATCTAAATTTATATATTATCTCCTTCCCTTTTCAGCTAGAAATCTGAAAATACTACATTGCCACCCACCTTAATGGGTGTACACTTAATCTACACCCATTAAATGTAGATACTTAATGGATAAGTATACTGTCAACTAAAGTACCATTTATTTATACATGGAATTAACTGTGTTTCTAGAAATGATTTGCCTTCAGTTTAGTCAGGTTTATTATTTCTCTTTGTTTCTCCATGGAGAGTGGAAAAAACCCTTAATATTGGGAAAATTCAATTTAATTTATATTGTAATGACTACCATTTATATACTTCTGATGTGTGCAAATGAACAAAAGATGATGCACGTATACCTAAGGTAGATGCAAAGAACTGCATAAGTCATGTTTGCTTGGTTTGCAGAATTGTATTATTAAATACATACTCCTTTGCAGTTATGGATCCTATAAAAATAAAAAATCTAGTTATATCTGTTTGTACAAATTAGAAACCAATGAGACTAGCACTCTAAGCAATCTAAAAGCAGTCCACGGGATGCTCTGTGGTGATTTATAGGAGAGGGTGAGATGAGAAGGGCCAAAGGAGGTGTGTATGGATGGAGAGGAGAGACAAGTGGAGGCTTGGTCACTTTCTCCACCTTAATTTGAAGTCGTTTTCAGTTCTTCCATAAAAATTGTTTTAATGATGATGTCATGTTTTCCACTACATATTAAGTTCAATGGTGAAAGTTTTTCTAAAATGGAATCTTAGTGAGTCAGTGTCCATGTTTTTTTATAGCTGTGATCTGTGTGCACCATATACCTTTTATGTCACTTAAACACTTTTTATTGTAAAATTGGTACATGCTCATGATAAAAAATTCAAATAGTACAAAGATGTATAAAATGAAAACTAAAGGTGCTTGTTTCTTCCATCGTTCCCAGTCCTAGTTCTGGAGAGAACCATAATTAAAGGTGTCTTGAGGACTTTCCTGGACATTTCAATACATACTCATATTTAGTTGGAATTAAAATTATATACAACTTTGCATATTGCCTGCTTCACTTAATAGCATATCTGACACTACTTTTCATGCCCCTACAGCTAGGGGTACCTAATTCTTATTTTAATGCTGAATGTTAGTCTTTTGTATGGATGTATTAAAATTTTAAACAAGGTTGTTCAAATATTAGGGGTGTTTATCTTTGCATAATAGTGCAAGTAGATTTAAAGGATTCTAGGAGTAGAATTGCTTATGAAAGCTATGAGCATGTGAAATTTGAATAGGCATTGTCAAATTGCCCTCTAAATAGTATACTAATTAATATTTTTGTCTTACTTGTAACATAGTAATAAAGCATTCAACATTAAAGAATTTTTAAATGTGTATCAATTCATTGGGTCAATTATGTTTTAGGTGCTTTCGTTTTTTAGGTTTTTTTTTTTTTCAATATTTTATTGATTATGCTATTACAGCTGTCCCAATACCCTCCTCCACCCCCCTCCACCCTGTACACCCTTCCCCACCCACATTCCCCCCTCTAGTTCATATCTATGTGTCATAAATTCTTTAGCTTCTACATTTTCCATACTATTCTTGCCCTCCCCCTGTCTATTTTCTACCTACCATCTATGCTACTTACTCTCTGTACCTTGTCCCACTCTCTCCTCCTCCCACTCCCCCGTTGCTAACCTTCCATGTGATCTCCATTTCTTTGGTTCTCTTCCTGTTCTAGTTGTTTGCTTAGTTTTTGTTTTTGTTTTTGTTGTGGTTGTTAATAATTGTGAGTTTGCTGTCATTTTACTATACATGATTTTTATCTTCTTTTTCTTAGATAAGTCCCTTTAACATTTCATATGAGGGCTTGGTGATGATGAACTCCTTTAACTTAACCTTATCTGAGAAGCACTTTATCTGCCCTTTCCATTCTAAAAGAAAGCTTGGCTGGATAGAGCAATCTTGGATGTAGGTCCTTGCCCTTCATGACTTGGAATACTTCTTTCCAGCCTCTTCTTGCCTGCAAGGTCTCTTTTGAGAAACCAGCTGACAGTCTGATGGGAACTCCTTTGTAGATTACTGTCTCCTTCTCTCTTGCTGCTTCTAGGATTCTCTCCTTCATTTTTACCTTGGCTAATGTAACCATGATATGTCTTGGTGTGTTCCTCCTTGGGTCCAACTTCTTTGGGACTCTCTGAGCTTCCTGGACTTCCTGGAATTCTATTTCCTTTGCCAGATTGGGGAAGTTCTCCTTTATTATTTGTTCAAATAAGTTTTGCACTTGTTGCTCTTCCTCTTCTCCTTCTGATACCCCTATGATTCGGATGTTGGAATGATTAAAGATGTCCTGGAGGTTCCTAAGCCTCTCATTTTTTTGGATTCTAATTTCTTCATTCTTTTATGGTTGGATGTTTCTTTCTTCCTTCTGGTCCACACCATTGATGTAAGACCCAGTTTCCTTCCCGTCACTATTGGTTCCCTGTGTATTTTTCTTCATTTCACTTAATGCAGCCTTCATTTTTTTATTTAATTTGGGACCAAAATCAACCAATTCTGTGAGCATCCTGATCACCAGTGCTTTGAACTGTGCATGGGATAGGTTGACTATCTCTTGGTTGCTTAAAAGGATGGGTTCTGGGGCTTTCATTTGTTCTTATGTTTGAGCCATCTCTTTTTTTCTTGTTTGGTCTGGTCGTGCCTGTTATGTATGAGGGGCAGAGTCTTAGGTGTTCACCAGGGTGGGTCAACCCTCTCACTGGGTTGTGACTCTGTATGTGGGGACGGAGTCCAAGAGGGAACAATGGTGCTTGCTCCGCTCTCTGCCAATTTCAGTCCCTTCCGCTGCTTTCCCTAATCAAATTGGATGTTTCTGGTGCTGTTTCCCATGTGAGTGGGCTTGTGTATGTTCTAGGACCCCGTGGGTCTCTCCAGCAAACTCTCCTATGAGGCTGGGAGTCTCTCCCTGCGCCTCAACCCCACAGATGTTTTCAATCAGTGCCCCAAGGCTCTATTTCCCAGTGCTGGGAACCTGGGCTGCACGCAGTGCCTTGCTTCACAATCGCTACCTCGCTGGGTCTGCAGGTTGCCACCCCTCGGCCGGGTTTTGCCAGCTGCCGCTTGCGCACCCAGTGTCTGCCTGCTGCGGTCTTATGCGCCAAGTCCCAATGTTCTTTGTGCAGAGTGACCCCTCTCCTCCTGGCTTCCTGATTCCGCCCCTCCTACCAGTCTGGATGATTGTGTCTGTTTTAACTCCTTGGTTGTCCAACTTCCATACAGTTCAATTTTCTGTCAGTTTTCTGTCAGTTCTGGTTGTTACTCTGTTTCTAAAGTAGTGTTGTTCCTGTCTTGGTTGTGTGAGGAGGCACAGTGTGTCTACCTATGGCCGGAAGTCCTTTTTTTTTTTTTTTTAAATTTGAGTGAGGCTTGGCTTCTTTTCATTGTTGTTAACTCTTTATATTTATTTTTCCTGTGAAGTGTCTGTTCAATTTTTTTTTCCTCTACTGATTTGTTAAATGTTTGAATTCCGAAGTCAGATCATTTTGGGTTTAAACTTGGGCTTTGTCACTCACTAATTGTTTGACCTTCAGAGGGTTATTTAGTCTTTTCGAACTTCAGTTTATTATATGTGAAATGTGGTAAGTGTTGAGTCCTCATGGACTATTGTTAATTGATTAATAAAATAATCAATGTAAAATGTTTAACATTTGTATAGTAAGACTATAATATGTGTTTGCTAGTTTCATTACTAATACTAGTAAGATTTTTTAAAAATTAAGAACAGAATTTGTCAAATGCCTTCCTAGCATTATCTGATCATTCAGTTTTTCTCTTTTAACACAGTGATATAAGTTGTATTAATAGATTTTGTAATATTGAACTATACTTACATTTCTGGAACAAACTGCTTGGTCCTAATATTTATTATTATATGTGTTCTTAAGATATAAAACACATATCAACTTATTTTAGTACAGATCAAAACACATTTTAAACAGAACCTGAGAATTTTAGGTATATTTCAGACATATCACTGAATGTGCTTTCCTGTTTTAGGTGAATAATGAGAATCACAGCTAGGAATCATCAAACTAGAAGCTGTTGCTTGAAACACCTGCTGATCCCAGCAAGAGGCATTTATTTTGCATGAGATGCCCTAGTCAATATATATAACAAGCAGCCATTGTCCATCCATACTTTAATGCCAATTGAGATTTTATATATGTACCTCATGCCTTTTAAAATAAGAGTCACGATGTAGTTTTATGAAACTGCAATAAAACTTGTAACACATAGGAAAGTCTTACATGTTCTAAATTGGTGTCTTTTTAAGGATGTATGTGCCTCCATAATAGTATGTTATATTCTTTTTTTTTTTAAGATTTTATTTATTTATTTTTAGAGAGGGAAGGGAAGGCGAAAGAAAGAGAGAGAGGGAGGGAGAGAAACATCAATGTGTGGTTGCTGGGGGCCATGGCCTGCAACCTAGGCATTTGCCCTGACTGGGAATTGAACCTGCGATGCCTGGTTCGCAGTCCGCGCTCAATCCACTGAGCTATGCCAGCCAGGGCCTGTTATATTCTTCTGATTATTCATATTATGGTATTAAGATTGATTTTATAGGGAATATAGTGGAGAAATGAAATAAATACATTAGGAACATTTGTGTAAATTACTTCTCATGGTTTTTGTTCCTAAAACCATTTGCATTCATCAAATACTGACTTCTTTCTTAATTGTTCCTTTTTCACTGCAGAACTACTGAGGGTATTAGAAATGTGATATGCGTGGTAAAGATATTTTACATTGTATACAAACTTATATGTATAATTAGAACCTGGAATACCAATGAGAAACACTTTGAATAAACCTAATAGTTGCCATTTATTGAGGGCTTACCATGAACCAGGAACTGTTCTTTACATAAATGTTTTTTATATATATAAATCCATTTTATTCTTAAAGCATTTCTACACAAGTACTGTTACTGTTTTAATACTACAGGGAAAGAAACTGATACACAAAGAGGTACTCCATGCCCCAGGTAACAGCAACAGAATGGCAGAGACAGGATACAAATTCAGGCTGTCTATCTATAGAACCTGTGCTCTTTTAAATACTTCAATCTACTGACAAAGATGGAATTACTTCCATTCAACAAATATTTACTGAGTGCCTACAGTGTGTGTACAACAATGTACAACCTAATTGTTGTACATCTGGGACAATGCCATGGTGTGGTGAGTAAGACACAAGTTCCCTGCTGTCATGGGGTGTACATTATGGTGAAAACAGAAAATATCAATAAAAATGCAAATTTATAGCTTCTCAGGGTTTTTCATGATGATGAATGTTTTTTGCCATTTCTTCATTTACTCAGTTGGGTTATGAATTTCTCCCTTGGCCATCAGTAATATGCTCTGTTTTTATATAAACCCAGGAGATTGGGCTGTGTAAGGAGAAATTCCTATACTTTGTGAAGACCTGGGTGAGAATGTGTTAGCTGTGTGTGAAATCTGAGCTTTTGTGTCTTCATTTATAAGCTAGGCATTGAATGCCCTACCTCTTGAGGTGGTGGTTAGGATTAAATACACACAGGCTCCTAGCACAGTGCTTGACATAGAACAGGCTGATAATTATTGGTTTCGTCCCTTCCCTACATTTTCTAGTCCTAATTTTTAGTAGAAAATGTAAATGCAGATAGAGGGACTACATTGAATTGCCTGTAAATGATTATTTCTCAACAAAATGCTGTGGGTTTTTCCTAACTTAGATACTTATTGCTTCAAATTCTCATTTAGGCATATGTTGAAAAAAGTTGATATTTTCAGGATATCTGAAAATTATTGGGTTGGCCAAAAAGTTCATCTGGGATTGGGAGTTCTGGCCAAGATGGAGGCATAGGTAGAAACGCTTTGTTTCCTTGCACAACCAAAAGAAGAATAACAACCAGTTTAAAAACAAACAATCAGAACTGCCAGAAAATCAAACTGCATGGAACTCCTTAGGGGTGGAGACAGACAGCTGGGTGGAGAGGACCTGTGGCAAGGTGGCAGACTAGGTGAGGCGGGGTTGGCTGACTGGGAAACTAAAGGCTCAAAACCTGTTGCTGTAAAATACTGTGGGGGTTGCAAAGACAGGAGAAATTCTCAGTCTCACAGGAGAGTGGTTGGAAAGTGGGGCTAGAGTAGAGGCATTGTTCCCTCTCTGATCCCTCCCCCACACCCAGCACACCATGATGCAATAAAGAAATGCAGGTTTCTCCACCCTAGCTCCGCCCCTTACTATGTAACAGGTGTGCCAAGACAAAGAAATATAGCCCAAATGGAAGAATAGATCAAAACTCCAGAAAAAGAGTGAAGCAATGAGGAGATAGACAACTGAACAGATGCAGAGTTCAAAAGACTGGTAATCACGATGCTTACAGAATTGATTGAGCTCAGTCCCTAATGAAGGTAGACATGAAGGCTACACAAAGTGAAATAAAGGAAAATCTGCAGGGAACCAACAGTGAAGGGAAGGAAACCATAACTCAAATCAACGATTTGGAACAGAAGGAAGAAATAAACATCCAGCTGGAACAGAATGAAGAAACAAGAATTCAAAAAGATGAGGAGAGGCTGAAGTACCTCTGCAACAAGTTTGAACATTCCAACATCTGAATCATAGGGGTGCCAGAAAGAGAAGAGGAAGAACAAGAAATTGAAAACTTATTTGAACAAATAATGAAAAAGAACTACCCCTATCTGGTGAAGGAACTACACTTCCAGGAAGCACAGAGAGTCCCAAAGAAATTGAGCCCAAAGAGGAACATATCAAGGCACATCATAATTATCTAAGTTATCCATAGTTATCCAAGATTAAAGATAAGGAAAGAATCTTAAAAGCAGCAAGAGGGAAAGGAGTTACCTGCAAAGGAGTTCCCATAAGACTGTCAGGTGATTTCTGAAAAGAAACTCTATAGGTAGTAAGGGACTGGACAGAAGTGTTTGAAATTATGAAAGGCATGGACCTACATCCAAGATTATTCTATCCAGCCAAGCTGTCATTTAGAATGGAAGGGCAGATAAAGTGCTTTCCAGATAAGCTAAAGGAATTCATTATCACTTAGGCCTTATTATACGAAATGTTAAAGGGACTTACCTAAGAAATAGAAGATCAAAAACTATGAATGTTAAAATGACAACAAGCTCATAACTATCAATAACTGAACCTAAAAAAAACAAACAAAAAAAAACTAAGCAAACAAGTAGAATAGGAACAGAATCACAGAAATGGAGATAACATGGACGGTTTTCAGTTGGGGGGTAGAACTGGGAAGAAAGGTACAGGATATAAGAAGTATAATTGGAGCCCTGGCTGGCATAGCTCAGTGGATTGAGCTCGGGCTGTGAACCAAAGCGTTGCAGGTTCGAGTCCCAGCCAGGTCACATACCTGGGTTGCAGGCTATGGCCCCCAGCAACCGCACATTGATGTTTCTCTCTCTCTCTCTCTCTCTCTCCCTCCCTTCCCTCTCTAAAAATAAATAAATAAAATCTTTTTTAAAAAAGAAGCATAATTGGTAGGAATAAAATAGATGGGGGGAGGTTAAGAATAGTACAGGAAATGGAGAAGCCAAAGAACCTATATGTGGGACCCATGGACATGAACTAAGGGGGGGTGGCGAGTGTAGGAGGGCGGGGGTTGCAGCGCAGAGGGGGGTTTAAAAGGAGAAAGAATGGGGACAACTATAATAACACAATCAAAATATACTTAAAAGAGAAAAAGTTCATTTGTTTTTTTTCTGTTAGGTGGCTTAATAGGGCTTAGTTGTCTTTAACTTTATTCAGAACAATTTTGTTAGATTGTATTTTGACAGCTGTCATATCAGCATGCATTAAAAAAACTTACCAAACTGTTGAATTTTTGTGTAGCCATTTTAATATTGAAGATGGAAGAAAATAAGTGACATTTTTTGGCATATTATGCTTTATTATTTCAAGAAAGTTAAAAACAAGTGAAATGCCAAAAAAAGATTTGTGCAGTGTATGGAGAAGGTTCTGTGACTGATTAAATGTGTCAAAAGTGGTTTGTGAAGTTTCGTGCTGGAGTGTTCTCACTGGAGCATGTTCTCAATGCTCCATGGTTGGGTAGACCAGTTAAAGTTGATAGTGATCAAATCAAGACATTAATGAAAATAAGCCAGGATGTGAAAGACAAATATTATATGATCTCACTTATAAGTGGAACCTAATCAACAAAACAAAGAAGTTAGAACACTATAACCAGAGACATTGAAATCAAGAACAAACTAATAGTAACCAGAGGGGAGGGAGGAGGTCAATAATGGGGGAAAGAAGGGGAAGGGTCATCAAGGAAAATGTATAAAAGACCCATGGACAAAGCCAAAATGGTGGAGGAGTGAGGGTGGGAGGTGGGTGGGTGGGGGAAAGTGGTGGCAGGAAAATGGAGACAACTGTACTTAATACAACTTTTTACAACACCAATAAAAATAAAAAATAAAGACATTAATTGAGAACAGTCAGCATTATACCACAGAGGAGATAGCCAACATCTTCAAAATATCCAAATCAATAAAGCTATTGGTGAAAATGAAAAATGTGTCTTTTACTTTACAGAAAAAACTAAACATAACTTTTTGGCCATCCCAGTATTAATCATAAAAATATCTTTTTGAAAGAGTTAAGTATAAAAAATGCATCATAGCAGACTGGTTTCTCAAATTTTCCTTGAATGACATTGGTATATTACATTTCTGTGCTAGAATTCAGTTCTTTATTTTATACCCTAAAAATAATTTGTTACTTTGGTATTACTTTAAAAATGATATTGCTTCTTATTTTATTATACTTACAAATATCCACATTTGGTTCATTAGAAATATTTTTAAACTAGTAACTGAATATAATGTGATAGTTTTTATTGTACTACGGTGAGTTCTTGATGGAAACCATATCCGTTCATTAAGTTATTAATGTGTACAGTTAATAACCTTGGCCCTATATCTAGTCTGTCAGTGGGTTAAGGCTTTCTTTTACTTTCTTTCTATTGTCACCATACCAATGAGCATACACACAGATTGCTGTAGTGATGCTAAGTGATCTCTTGCTTTAGTCTTCCTCCTTTTTTCTAATTCATTTGGTACATTTCTATCATTTTACATGTCGCACAAGGTAAAGTCTATATATTTTAAATCCGTATTCAACTCAAGACCCTTACAAACCTAGACTCAGCTGCTCTATAACACTGTACAGGGTGGGGCAAAAGTAGATTTACAGTTGTGAGTACATGAAACAGAGTTCATTTTTGTATTATTATTTATTAGTCATTGTATTATTTTCTGTATGAACAAGTGTAAGCCTACTTTTACCCCACCCTGTAATCTGTTATCCCTAACAAAAACCTTGCCATCCACTCATGCTGTGGCTGCCTATGGTATTCTGAACATTCTTGAATTGAAAATATATGTAATCCTTCCATCAACTTCTTGAATAAGGTACCATTATTATCCCCATTTTATAGACATAAAACTGAGGCACAGATAAGTTAAATAACTAGTCCAAAGTCCCTCAGCTTCTTTGGAGTGCTGTCAAAGTTTGTTTCCCCTGATGTGGGTTTTTTGCACAGCCTTTTTTAGGGGCTACAGCCCTCCTCAGGTGTCATCTTGAATGAAAATCTGTGGAGTGACTCAGTTCTTCAGTGAGAGACACATGATACCTGTTTATGTGGGGTAGCTATTTACATGGGGGATAATGCCTCTCTCAGGAGGTCATGTTTTAACCAAGACCTGGGAATAAGTGGGTAGCAGGGCTTGGTTGGGGGAAGCATTCCAGGAGGTTCCATGTGCAAAAGCCTGGAGCTTACTCTCATTCATAGGAATGTATGAATGTGTGTGTATTCCACTTCATCATTATATGTTTGAGCTTAAGCCAGGTATGTCAGTATAGTTTTCAAGGTTTACTCCTTATGTGATTCCTATACAGCTGACTTTTATTTATTTAATCATAGCAAGTTGATGAGGTAGGTCATAATAGCCACACTTTACAGAAAGAAAAGAATTGATATTCCTATTACTTAGTACTTAGTAATACTTAGTAATGTACAAAGGTCACACAGTTAATATGTGACAGGAACAAATGGCAGGGCTGAGATATGCCTCACTCTCTCTGAATCCTGTGCTGTTTTCCCTACACTGTATATCAGTACTCTCTGTATAATAACCACATAAAATAGATTATACTACTGCTTTAACAGATGAATCAATCTCTCTAACCAGATTATATAGGCTAGTAGAGTGCAAGGACCTGGTTTGGTACTGAGTACTTGCATCTGTCATAAGCACCAAGCACAGCTTTACAAGTAGTAAGGTAAAGTTATTTTCATGTGGTAGTTTCACTAAAGCTGGAGGCATTTTGCATTTGATAAAACAGAATTTTACTAGTTAGCAGATGAGGTGTTTGCAAGGTGCATGTATTATTTTCATAAAAACAGTAAAGCTATTTTTTAAAAACACCAGTTCATGGAGCATAAGAACTAAATTGTAGAGCTAAGCCCCTTGTTATTTGCAAAATTTGTTGGCAGAGAATATTTTCAATTTGATGGAGAACCTTTCTCATTTTTACATTCTCTGATATCACAGATGAAAAGTTGTGCGTACTCTTGTGAGAACCACACATGGTCCCCAAGCCATCTACTTTTGTTGTTAGAATTTCATTGAATAGGCCCTAGAGTTTGAACTTATTTTCCAAATACCACTTCCTTATCAATGATTGCTGTGTAGTTTTATTCTTAGTTATTTTTGGTAGTTGGATGAACCTTTGTTATATTGCTTTCCATGTGTTGTCCTGATCTTTTGAATCAGTGTTCCCCTTAATTTCTGAAGTCTCCTGGGTTGCGAGTTATTGAAACACATTGAAATTAAGTGAAAATGAAAAATGTATTGAAATGTTGAGAGTGGAGGGCAGGCAGGAATGCAGCTGGACCTGAAGAGCAGCTGCACTATTAGGGATCTGTCCGTCTCTTGCCTCTAACTCTCTCTTGTTGTAGGCTGCTTTCCCCACATGGTGAGGAATATGACCACCACAGCTCCACACTCTACAATAGCCACCAGAAAGAGACTGGCCTGACATTCCCTCAGATTCAGGCTTCCCAAAATCCCCGGAAAGGGTTCTGACTAGCCTAGCCATTCTGGATCGACCTGGACGTTGTCTCATTTGCCCATCTGGAGTCTGCTGTGACACAGGGCTCAGAAACCCAGACTCCTGTGGAATTTATTTTAATTGACCCGTTTCGGATTATTGGAATCGAGTCTGCTAGCTTATTCTTAGTTTAGACCAGCTGCCCCCTGAGTTTCCTTTCCAGCCTAGGGGGCATCTGCAGTCTACCCAGCACATTTGTTAAGTCAGAGGGCCAACAAGCCCTGAGCTCCGTGTAAGACAGAAACTCAAGTAACTTGTTTTACCAACTGTGTGTACTGCTGCAGGTGACCTATTTGTATGAGTCTTTTTCTACTGAGAAAAATTACCATTTTATGATGGAATAATAATTTACACATAGAGTGACAATAAAAATGCCAGACAAATGTTGCTTCTCTTCAAAAGAATTACCTTGCATATCAGTTCATCCCACAAACTTCAAAAGAGATGAAGTGGGAGACTAAAGGTCACTGTAATTTTCTTTATTTCTTCAGAACATTAACAGCAGCCAGCCACCTGGTTCTCTCATACTGTGCAGAATTATTGCATTTAAAATCAGATTGGATGTTTTTTCTACACTTGCAAGTGTTTTTAATTTGTAAGAGGATAACTTTTGTGCTAAAATGTTTGTTTTGGGAATATTTATTCCCTGATAACCGTAGAAGAGATGGCTTTATATCTGGTTGGTTATGTTGTCACTTCAGTTAAATTTAAAAACCATTAATCATTAACTCACTATATGCAAGACTGTCTTTGCATACTGTGAGCTTACTAAAGGTGAGAAAGACATATCTTGTGCCCAAGCCCCTGGAAGAGCTGACCATGTGTGTACCCATGGCTGTCCTACCAACAGCTGCTGTGTTGGGTTATGGTTAGTGACACTCACTCTGATTCCACTACACATGTTCTATGGAGAACCTAAGTGCAAAGGAACAGAGACACATTCTGCTTAGTGAGTTTGTGCCTTCAGGGGGCAAGGGGTAGATGTGAATCTACCATTTCTGCTGGCCTGCTCAGCTCCTGCATGCCTTTCAGAGTATGAGCACTTTTAGTGATTAAAGGTATCTGTTTTCCAAACATGTGCCTTCTGAATGTAAGCCAGCAACAACTTATAGTGATCAACAGAAGAAAAAGCAATCAGTCCTAATGCTGGAGGGAAAACCCATTGTTGTGGACTTACCGTGGGGCTTCATAACCATTTTTCAGCAGTGGCTTCCTATGGGATTTTTAAGAATAACATACAGAGTATTGGAGATTTTTGCCTCATATATTGTATTTAGAATTTGCCCCCACATAATACATGATTACACTGAGGTAAATATACAAATAAGGTACCTTCTCTGTTGCTACATAAAATGAAGCATTTAATTCTAACTTTTGTGCTTAGAGAAAGTGTCAGGGAGTATGTGGCATTTATGCAGAGCTTTGGGAGAAGAGTCAGATTTTGATAGCGGGGAGTGGGAATGGAACGGATAAATTGCCTGTTGAGCATACCACATGAAATAATACTGTGCTGAGGCAATAGTGAGTAGTCTAATGAGGTTAGAAATTTATGGGTTTTATTATAGGAGGAGGAGAATATAAAAAAATAGGTTTGAATCATCATGGGAGACCCTTGAAAGTCTTCTCAAGAATTTGAATTTTATTCTTGGTGTTGTGGGAAGCATTAAAAATTTTTGGTCAGAGATGTACCATGACCAGGAATGGTCTGGATGGAATCCAGGAAGGTCCTTATTATTCTCCACTTCTCTTTTACCTTCACATCATGCAGGAACAAACTGAGAAGATGTGATCTCTTTCCGGGCAAGGCCACATGTATCCATCAGACCACCTTGTTAAGGTGTATGAACTCGGAGGAATTAAGGGAGGTAATGTTAGACTGTCAGCCCCCTGTGCTATTACTATCTTTTAAGATTTTATTTATTTTATTTTTAGAGAGAGGGGAAGGTAGGGAGAAAGAAAGGGAGAGAAGCATCAATGTGTGGTTGCCTCTCACATACCCCCTACCGGGGACCTGGGGCAACCCAGGCATGTGCCCCAGTTGGGAATCAAACCAGTGACCCTTTGGTTCACAGGCCTTCGATCAATCCACTGAGCTACACCAGCCAGGGTTATTGTCAACATATGTAATATATATTTATAAACCCAACCATTTAATGTTATAATTATTGCTTTATGCAGTCTTGTCCTTTAGAGTAAAAATTAAGAGAAAAAGTGAAAAAGATGTGTTTATACAGTCTTTTGTATTTACCTTTTATTTCCTGCCAGTTGAAGTTTGCATCTAGTGTCATCTCCTTTCAGCCTGAAGAACTTCCTTTAATATTTCTTTTTTAAAAAAATGTTGTAAGCTGTATGTCTTTTAAAATTTTATTTATTTATTTTTTAGAGAGAGGGAAGGAATGAATCAATTCAAGAAAGAAAGATCAATCAGCTGCCTCTCACTCACACCCTGACTAGGAACAAAACACGCAACCCAGGCATGCTCCCTGACTGGGAGTTGAACTGGTGACCTTTTGTTCTGCGGGACTACTTGTAACCAACTGAGCCGCACTGGTCAGGGCTTCTTTAATATTTCTTATAGGGCACATCTGCTTGCAACAAATTCTCTCAGTTTTCATTTATCAGAGAATAAATATATTTCACTTTAATTTTTAAAGGGCCATTTTGCTGGGTATAGAATTCTTAGGAGCTATTTTTCTTTCAGGAATCTGAATATGCCATTAATGCCTTCTGATTTCTGTTGTTTCTGATGAGAAGTTAACCATTCACTAATTTATTGTTTCCTTGTATAATCTTTTTTTTCTGTTTTGATGATTTTCTTTGTTCTTGACTTTTAACAATTTGACTAAAATGTGCCTAAGAATGGATTTCTTTGTGTTTATTCTAGGTTAAGGTTCATTGACCTTCTTTGATCTGTAAATTGGTGTCCATTATAAAAATTGGTAATTTTTTGGCCATTATTTCTTCCCATTTTCCCAGTTCTTGGTACAGAGCTCCTACAATCTTGTACTTTTCTTTTTTTTTTAAATATATTTTATTGATTATGCTATTACAATTGTCCCATTTCCCCCCCTTTTTCCCCTCCATCCTGCACACCCCGTCCCACCCACATTCCCCCCCTTTAGTTCATGTCCATGTGTTATATATACAAGTTCTTTGGATTCTACATTTCCTGTACTATTCTTAACCTCACCCTATCTATTTTCTACCTACCATTTATGCTACTTATTCTCTGTACCTTTTCCCCCTCTACCCCCTCCCATTCCCCGACTGATAACCCTTCATGTGATCTCCATTTCTGTGGTTCTGTTCCTGTTCTAGTTGTTTGCTTTGTTGTTTTTGTTTTTATTTTTTTTAGGTTCAGTTGTGAGTTTGTTGTCATTTTACTATTCATATTTTTATTGTTAAGTAGTTTTCTGCCTTTTCCCCCTAGCCCTCCCCACCACCCCAGCTATCCCTCCCTCCCATTTCCACCCCCCCTTGTTATTGTTCATATATCCTTTATAATTGTTCCTGTAAACCCTTTACCCTTTTTCCCCATTATCACCCTTCCCCCCTAATCACTGTCAGCCTGTTCTCAATTTCAATGTCTTTTGTTATACTTTGCTTGCTTTTTTGTTTTGTTGATTAGGTTCCTGTTGATGGTGAGATCATATGGTATTTGTCTTTCACCACCTGGCTTATTTCACTTAGCATAATTCTCTCCAGTTCCATCCAAGCTGTCATAAAGGGTAGGAGCTCCTTCTTTCTTTCTGCTGCATAGAATTCCATTATGTAGATGTACCATAGTTTTTTGATCCAGTTATTTCATGATGGGCACTTGGGTTGCTTCCAGCACATGGCTATTGTAAATTGTGCTTCTGTGAACATTGGGGTGCGTAGGTTCTTTGGATTGGTGTTTCTTGGGATATAATCCTAACAGTGGAATTGCCAGGTCAAAAGGCAGTTCCATTTTTAGTTTTCTGAGGAAATTCCATACTGTTTTCCATAGTGGTTGCACCAGTCTGCATTCCCACCAACAGTGCACTAGGGTTCCCTTTTCTCCACAACCTCTCCACAACACTTGTTATTTGTTGCTTTGTTTATGATGGCCATTCTCAATGGTGGATGTGAAGTGGTATCTCATTGTGGTTTTAATTTGCATCTCTCTGATAGCTAGTGATATTGAGCATCTTTTCATGTGTCTCTGGCCCCTCTGTATGTCCTCCTTGGAGAAGTGTCTGTTCAAGTGTTTTGCCCATTTTTTAATTGAGTTGCTTGTTTTAGAGTGGATTTTGGAGATCAAACCCTTGTCTGAGGTATCATTGGCAGATATGTTTTTCTATATGGTTGGTTTTCTTTTCATTTTAATATTGTTTTCTTCAGCCATGCAGAAGCTTTCAATTTTGATGAGATCCCATTCGTTTATTCTTTCCTTTATGTCCCTTGCTCTAGGGGACATATCAGTGAAAATGTTGCTGCATGAAATATCTGAGATTTTCCTGCCTATGTTCTCCTCTAGGACTTTCATGGTGTCACAGTTTATATTTAAGTATTTTATCCACCTTGAATTTATTTTTGTGTATGGTGTAAGTTGATGCTTGAGTTTCATTTTTTTTTGCATGTAGCTCTCCAGCTCTCCCAACACCATTTGTTGAAGAGGCTATTTTTACTCCATCTTATGCTGCTTCCCCCTTTGTTGAATATTAATTGACCATAGAGACTTGGGTTTATTTCTGGGCTGTCTATTGTCCATATTTTTTATCTTCTTTTTCTTAGATAAATTCCTTTAACATTTCATATAATAAGGGCTGGGTGATGATGAACTCCTTTAATTTGACCTTATCTGGGAATCACTTTATCTGCCCTTCTATTATAAATGATACTTTGCTGGATAGAGTAATTTTGAATGTAGGAAGCCTTTCCTGACTTTGAATACTTCTTTCCAGCCCCTTCTTGCCTGCAAGGATTCTTTTGAGAAACCAGCTGACAGTCTAATGGGAACTCCTTTGTAGGTATCTCTCTCCTTTTCTCTTGCTGCTTTTGAGATTCTCTCCTTAACTTTAATCTTGAGTAATGTAATTATGATGTGCCTTGGTGTGTTCCTCCTTGGGTCCAACTTCTTTGGGACTCTCTGAGCTTCCTGGACTTCCTGAAAGTCTGTTTTCTTGCCAGATTGGGGAAGTTCTTCTTCATTATTTGTTCAAATAAGGTTTCAATTTCTTGGTCTTCCTGTTCTCCTTCTGGCACCCCTATGATTCAGATGTTGGAACATTTAAAGATGTCTTGGAGGCTCTCCTCTTTTTTTTTTTGAATTCTTGTTTCTTCATTCTGTTCTGGTTAAATGTTTATTTCTTCTTTCTGCTCCAAACTGTTGATGTGAATCCTGGTTTCCTTCCTGTCACTGTTGGTTCCCTATAGATTTTTCTTTATTTCACATAATACAACTTTCATTGCCTCCTGGGTCTTTTTTATGCTATTGAAGTATCCAGTAAGTTCCTGGAGCATCCTGATAACCAGTGTTTTGAACTGTGCATATGATAGGGTGGCTATCTCTTTGTTGTTTAGTTGTATTTTTTCTGCAGCTTTGAAGTGTTCTTTTATTTGGGCTTTTTTTTTTTTTTTTTTTTGTCTGTGCCTGTCTGTTACATAGTAAGGAGTGGAGCCTTAGGTATTCACCAGGATGAGGCAACGCATGTTGCTGCTTTGTTGATGCTGTATGTGGGGAGGGGGTCCGAGAGGGAGCAATGCCGCTTGCTCTGCTCTCTGCTCTCTGCTCGTTTTTAGCCACTTCCTCGACTACCCACAAGCAAATTGAGCTCTTCTGGTGCTGATCCTGGGTGGGTCGGTTTGTGTATGTCCTAGGACCCTGTAGGTCTCACCAATGAACTCTTGTGTGAGGCTGGGAGTTTTTCCTGCTGTCACTTCAACCCTCACAGGTTTTTTTAGTCAGAGGCTTTGAGACTCTTATTTCCCTGTGCTGGGTTTTGCAGTCTGTCTCATTCCACAGTTGTTCCTCCTGGTTTACCTGCAGGCAAATGTGGTCTGCCTAGTCCACAAGCCACTGCCTCTCCCAGTCCTTTAGCCACTGCCTTTCCACAAGCCCTCTTCACCCAGCTGCCTGTTCCACCCCTTCTACAAGTCTGGATGAATGTTTTTTCTTTAACTCCTTGGTTGTCGGACTTCCATACAGTTCCATTTTCTATCAGTTCTGGTTGTTTTTTGTTTTTAAATTTGTTGTCCTTTTGGTTGTGGGAGGAAGCACAGTGTGTCTACCTACACCTCCATCTTGGCTGAAAGTCCTAAAGCCTTGTAATTTTCTAAGTGGTAAGAATAATAAGAGCATCTTTTGAATTTGATCTTTGACCCTAGATCTTGACATATAACTTCTAAATCCTTTGGAATTTCCTGGGTTAAAGTAGTGTCTTTTGTTCTAGTGAGGTGACTCTTGGTGGGCTCCTGTATAGTTTCAAGATGCAAGCTGGTCACCAAAAAGACCAAGCTATATGTGCAGGCCTAGAATTTTCAGGTCCTTTCCCCATCTTCTGAGAAGGGGAGAGTGTCTGGAGATTGAGTTAATGATCAATCATGCATACGTGATGAAGCCTCCATAAAAATCCCAGAAGTATTGAGTTTGGTGAACACATCTACGTGCTAGAAGGGTAGTATAACCCAGCTCCACTGGAATAGATGCTCCTACCCTGGGGACCCTTCCAGACTTTGCCCTCTCTATCTGTTTATCTGACTTTCCCTGAATTCTCTGAGCTATTCTAGAAGTGATCAAATTTGAGGAGAGGGTGTGGTAATCTCTAGTTTGTAGCTGTGTTCAACAGATGTCGTGGGTGACCTGGGTACCTGCCACCTGCTATTGGCATCTGAAGTGGGTAGGTTTATGAAATGGAACCCTTACCTTGTGGGATCTGGCTCTAGATTGATAGTGTCAGAATTGGGTTGAAATGTAGAACACTCAGCTGGTCTTGGAGAATTAGCCAGTATGGAAATGACCCACATATCTGTGTCAGAAGTGTTGTGAGTGTGGTGTAGTGGTTTGAGTAAATGAAAAACATTCCTTTGTTTCTCCTATATACTCCCAACTGTTCTAACTTGTGATTCAGTAGTTTTCTGTGAAATGCTTCTCAGTTTATTGTATGTCTTTAATTGATTTTGAGTCCTGAAATGTTTTATGTTTTTTGTTTTTCTGTGAAAATTTCATCTTGTTTTTGTCATTGTTTTGGGGGCAAGGATTTGCCACACCCTCCACTCTGCTGTACTGCACCCCTGCAGGTGGTTTTTAAGCATTCAAGGATAAAGGAAACCATGTTATTGTAAAATTGAGGTAGACATTAAGTCTCTATTCTTTTCTTTTAATCCTCACTGAGGATATATTTATTGATTTTAGAGAGAGAGGGAGGAAAGGAGATAGAGAGAGAGACACATTGATGTGAGAAACATCAATCGGTTGCCTCCCAGATGCGCTCTGACCAGGAGTCGAACCCACAACCTTTTTTGGTGTATGGAATGATGCTCCAACCAACTGAACCACTCATCCAGGGCTAAGTCAGTATTATTGTTTGAGAATTTTTATTAGAATATTTTCAGTTTTACAATAATATTATTAATGAAGTTATTTTTATAACTACTTTCTAAGTAGTTCTAGTACCTTATTTCTGCCAGTTGTAGAAGCTGTACATTTTTAGGAAGTATTAAATTATAAGAGTAATTTTTATAAAAGGATTAGATTCACTTCAAAGAAAGACTAATTATTAGCAAGATAACTTATTTTTAAGCCTTTTATATGTTTTAGTTATGAATGTTTCAGGGAGTTTTATAATCTCTTTTTTAAAAGAAACCCTGTATTTCCGATTGTAGACATAAATTCTCTGTTGAAAATGAGGAAGACCTAGGGAAGCACAAATACGAAAAATAGAATTATCACAGTCATACTACCAAGAAACAAATACAAACTTTCGTGTCTGCCCTATCAGACTTCTGCATACTTTATGTGGGCTGAAATCATGCACCTGCCTTGAAACCTGCTTTTAAAAAAAAACCCAAACTAGTAAGATTTGGTGAACATTTGCCTTTGTCATTAGATAATCTTATAAAACAAATTTTAAGTGGCTACACAGTGTATCAGTAGTATATGTGGATAGCTATCATAATTTATTATTTGTTTATTTTTGGAACTGAGGTTTCTTCTGTTTTCAACTGTCATCTCTTTAGATCAAATTACTTGAAGATCACTTGCTTAATTGGATATGGACATTTTTAATTTTTTTTTGCTTAAATAT
Source organism: Phyllostomus hastatus (assembly GCF_019186645.2). Classification (NCBI taxonomy): domain Eukaryota; kingdom Metazoa; phylum Chordata; class Mammalia; order Chiroptera; family Phyllostomidae; genus Phyllostomus; species Phyllostomus hastatus. Next base: position 49,128,184 of record NW_025334041.1, read on the forward strand.
ATTTTTAATTCATTTTTTATTTTACGTTTTTCTATCACCATTTATCCCCCACACCCTCTTCCACCTCCACGTACTCCCCTTTCTCCACAGCCACCACACTTGTCCATGTTCATGAGTTCTTTCTCTTTTTTATCCTTTTTGCTCAATTCCTGGCCCCCCCAAGCCTTTCCCCATCCCCAGCTTTTTCCCACCCTCTGCTGTCAGCCTGCTCTCTGTAAGCCTGTCTCTGTTTTGCTTGTTAGTTCAGCTTGTTCGTTATGTTCCTCATGTGAGTGAAATCATATTAGTACTTTCCTTCTCTGACTGGCTTATTTCACTTGCATAATATTCTCCAGGTCTATCCATGCTGTGACAGGAACATTTTCAAGATTTTTAATATTTTCACACTGACCTCTCCATCTCTAATCCCACTCCTTGTTTAGCATTTCACCAGCAGTGTATGAAAAAGTTCATTCTAATCTATGTACTCCTTCTAAAAGTGGGTTTTATTAAAAAAAAAACTAAACTTGGCTCATTTATTAGATTTAAAATACAGGTTCCAGCACAAATAATGCCCCTATGTATTACAAAACCTTTTATTACAAAATTATAGGTATGTAATTCTGTATCACACTCAAGCATACCATATGACATTTTAGGTGAAATGTTCAAAATTTAAACTATAAATTATTACACCCATATTATTACCCTACCAACCACACTCAAGCAGGTGTTACTTCTACTGGACCTTTTATATTTAATTGCTGTTTTATTTCCACATCTCCTGTCTTATTGTCTTTATATCATTTTTCTTTTTAATTAAAAATTCATTTAAATTCACTGTCATTTATCACCTTGCAAATTTTGACTTTTTAAAAAAGTTTCCCTTTGAAAAGTAGAAATGGAAATTGTTTCCAAGAAAATCCAATTAGGCTACTTACAAGGATTTATGTCTTTTGAATTTAATTAATGAGAAAGCTTGACTGAATTGCATTCATGTCTATGTGTGTGTATGTCTCTGGATATTGATATGTGTTGTTCTGTCACATTTTGGTCATATTTTCCTAAAATAGCATTGAAATTCTTTTCAGATTTTTGATGATCACATAGAGAGCCTTGATTGAAATATGTTGCCCAAATGTTCACATTTGGTAGTTTTATTACTAAACCTGGAAACCCAAAATTGACTAAACCATTTTCCTATAACTCTGGCTATACTTAAGTGTATATTTAGCATCCCAGAACCATCTGGTCAGATGATACTGGTTATGAAAACTTACTAATAAGTTATAGAAATCCCTGTGGTGATTCTGTTCCTATACTTTTCTTATAGGTACATGTTAGGCACATAAGCCTGAAAATCAGCAAACAAGTATTCAGAAGCTTTAAGAGCTCTAGCTTTACTGTATCTGAAGAACAAAATTGTATTTTGATAAATGTGGGTATATTATTTATTATCAGTTAGTATTTATATTCATATTACTTTAATGTGATTCAAGTCCTCAGACCAAAATAAAACGCCATGAGATGATCACATTATCTGAATTATTAGAGCATTTGCAAAAATTCTTGGGAAGCTGTTAGTGTTTTTAATTGAAGGATCAGAATTCTTTTTTGATTTCTCCTTGGCTATTAATTTTTAAAAACCTATAACCATAAAATACAATGCTCAGAAGTTCTTATTAGACCCTTTTCAGCAAAGCACATTATAATTTCTGTTACATGTCCTCTAGTACAGATGATCTACTTACTGTTCACTGTTTAATAGTTCTGGAGAATTTCAGTGAGGAATTTTAGTGATTAGCAGCAGGCTTTAAAATATTAATGGTTATCCAAATTTATTCTCAGAGTTATTCATCAGGTTCTTTGTATTTTATCTACTTATCTTGGTCATTTGCAAGTTTTTATACTTTAAGAAAATTTACTTGGAATAGATTATTTAGAAAATATCCAAAAATTAGGCCCTTTGATTACATGTACTTTTCCTATCTTGGATCTTGCACATTGTTAACTTTCTTATACCCTTACTGATGAAAGGAACATTAATAGCTATGGGGACCACTGTCCTTTGTGAGAGAGAAAGAGGGCTCATAGTGTATCCTCCGTTCTCTGAATCCCACAGGCTCATTATAGTGTATGAACAGTGGAATTACATCAAGTAGTTGAGCCTTCTGGTTCTGGATTCACCCTCACAGGTACATTCCATACTGACATGGTTTTCTGTATAAACCTACTGAGTGGTTTGTCTTATAAACTGTGCCATATTCCTTATAAATGATTTAATTATTAAAAGAGGCTGTGGATGTTTTATAGACTGAATGCATACATGTAGAGCATGTAGTGGAAAGAAAATGAAATGAAGATAGATGCAATGATTGAGTTCACATACTTCATAACTAAAGTTTTTAAATACATTGGAATCCAAGTGTAGGATAAAAAAATTGCATGTACATGGGTTCTACACAGTTTAGGGCTTTGTTTTTTCTTTGGAGGAGGCTTTGAAGAAAAATTGATACATTTTTTGAAACAGATTAAGGAATATTTTGTTTTCTGTAGCTTTTATAATAGGGAAAAAACAAATGGTGAACACATTTTCATTTGTCTGAAGCTATATTGCTGCTTATTTATGTGACTCAGTGACACTGATCTAATAGTATCTTGAACATGATGGTATGTTTGTGAGATATGAATGGTTCTTCATTATACAGTCACTTAAAGAGCATGGTGTACAGGTAGAAGAAAATTGTTCTTAGAAATATAAAAACACAATCCCATTTACTATTACAAAAAAAAATTAAGTACCTAGAAATAAATTTAACCAAGGAGATAAAAGACCTGTACTTGGAAAATTGAGAGTACATCGAAAATGAAATTAAGGAAGATACAAATAAGTGGAAGCATATACTGTGATCATGGATTGGAAGAATTACCATCATTAAAATGTCAATACTACCTAAAGTAATCTATAGATTCAACACAATTCCCATTAAGATACCAATGGCAAGTATTCCAAAAATGTATATTGAACCACAAAGACCCGAATAGCCTCAACAATCTTGAGAAAGAAGAACAAAGTAGGAGAGACCAGAATACCTGATATTAAACTATACTACAAGGCCATTGTAACCAGAACAGCCTGGTACTAGTGTAGGAACAGACACATAGATCCTGGAACAGAACAGAGCCCTGACATAAACCCACACCTTTATGGTCAATTAATGTTTGACAAAGGAGGGCAGTGTCTCCAGTAAATGGTGTTGAGGAAATGGACACGTACATGCAAAATAAATTAAACTAGATCACCAACTTAAACTATACATAAGAATAAACTCAAAGGAATAAAACTATGTAGGTCATAAAACCATAAAAAAATACTAGAAGCAAACATAGGTAATAAAATCTCATATTTCTCAGAGCAGTATTTTTGCCTATATGTCTCTTAGGGCAAGGGAAATAGAGGACAAAAATGGGACTATATCAAACTAAAAAGGTTTTGTACCATAAAAGAAAGCCATCAACAAAATGAAAAGGGAACCCACTGTATGGGAAGACGTCTTTGGCATTGATACTTCAGATAAGGGTTTAATTTCTAAAATACTTCTACAACTCAATACCAGGAAGACAAACAGTCCAATTAAAAAATGGGCAAAGGACCTGACTAGACACTTATCCAAAGAGGACATGTACATGGCCAGCAGACATATGAAAAGATGCTCGGCATCACTAATCATCAGAGAGATGCAAATTAAAAATCACAATCACCTCACACCTGCCAGAATGGCTATCATAAATAACAAACAAGTGTTAGTGAGGATGAGGAGAAAGGGAACCCTTTTGCACTGTTGGTGGGAATGCAAACTGGTATAGCCACTGTGGAAAACACTATGGAGTTTCCTCAAAAAATTAAAATTGGAGCTGCCTTTTGACCCAGTGATCCCACTTTTGGAAATATAGCCTAAGAATCCTGAAACACCAATTCAAAAGAATATATGCAACCCTGTGTTCATAGCATTATTTACAATGGCCAAGACCTGGAAACAGCCCACATGCCCATCAGTAGATGAGTGGATAAAACTGTGGGACATTTACACAATGGAATACTACCCAGCTATAAAAAAGGAGGAAATACCACTTTTTGTGACAGCATGGATGGACCTAGACATTACTATGCTAAGTGAAATGAGCCAGTCAGAGAAAGACAAATAGCATATAAACTCATTTATATGTGGAATCTAATGAACAAAATAAACTGATGAACAAAATAGAAATAAGCATGGACACATGGAACAGACTGGCAGCTTTCGGAGGGCTGGGGAGAGGTGGACTTCGTGAAAGAAGGTGAAGGAATTAACCAAAGAACATATATACATAACTCATAGACATAGGCAACAGTATGGGGATAGCCAGAGGGAAGGGGGTTTGGGGCATAGGTGGAGGTGGGTAAAGGAGGGGGTAATGGGGATGTGTATTAGTGTCAATAATAAATATAAGGGGAAAAAGAAATAATAAACACATAGAAAGGAACTGGTAAATTATGCACTTACTCAAAATACCTCTTGTTAAAGTGCAACAAAGATACTGTTTTTGTAATGAGTCAGGGCAGTTTAGTGAAATATTTAATAGAGTATATCTGAAATATGAGACAGTAGAACCTTTTATACTGGAAGTAGCAGGAAAAAAAATTATCAGTATTTTCTTTAGGATTGATAATTACACATCTCGGATGCTTCAGGAACCTACCTGAGTGAAGTTTAAAACAGAATTCTTTAGAGAACCAGAGGTGGTTTATGAAGGGCTGATTCTTAAAGCCCCATTGTTAACTTTGTGGAGAGGTAAAACAAAAGTAGATTAACTGGAAAATGTATTTCTACCATTTGTACAAGACAGGGTTATATATATAGTCTTAACTAAAATCTTTTTAGTAAAATTCTGCTGACATGAACATAGATGATCTATTTAAATACTATTTAGGGAGAATATAGGGGGAAAGGTACAGGGAATAAGAAGCATAATAGGTAGGCATAAAATAGACAGGGGGAGGTTAAGAATGGTGTAGGAAATAGAGAAGCCAAAGAACTTATATGTACAACCCATGGACATGAACTAAGGGGAGAGGGAATGCTGGAGGGTGGGGGGTGGTGCAGGGTGGAGGGGGAATAAAGTGGAGAAAAAAACTGAGACAACTGTAATAGCATAATCAATAAAATATACTTTAAAAATACCATTTAGTGAAGCCTACCAACATTTCTGCAGGATAGGTACATGATGTATATATTGCTTTTTGCTGAAATGTAGGCAGCAACACAGCAGATTATAATAATTTATAGTTTGATGCAGGAATACATTAAGTTACAAATTGAATCTTTGAATATTCATTTACTATTTGAAAGGCAGTTTTAAAGAAAATTGTAATGATTCTTTTCAGAGTTTATGAACCTTGCTCTGAAGATTTTTAGGAATTTTTTTTCTTTGTTTTTAAGTAAGCTGTGAGGTTGTGTCTAGTGCTCCCTTAATTCCCTTTCTGAGTGAGAGGAAACCTTGGGTTTAGGGTCGTCAGTGGTTTCTTTGGTCATTAGGACTCTTCACAATATCCTGGTTTTTTCTTCTCTGAGCACATGGTAAGATTATACTTCTCTGTCTTCTTGAAGTTAGGAATGGCCATGTCACTTGTCGCATAAAATGTGACATATATTCCTTCTTGGCAGAAGTGACATGTATCATTTCCAGGCAGAAGCTTTAGGAGTGCAGGGGAGAGAAAATTGTGTTTCCTCTTTGGGTCGCTGGCTAGGGCTAAGTATTAAACTGACATAAAATGAACATGAGAAAAACATACAAATTTTATTGAATTTTTTATATATATATGAGAGCCTTAACAGGAAAATGACTCCTCGAAGAAGTGATTGAAGCAGGAAGCTTTTATGCCTGTCAGACAAAGAAACAATAAATGTGTGAAGAATTGACAAGACAGGTTGGTACCATGTTGGAACATTTACTATGGGTAGTAAATGATGAAGAAGTAGCAAGGTTTGTTTATATGGCCTTTTCAGCTCTAAATTCTCCAGTGATATGGATGTCTTCCTCCTGGTAGAGGGAGAAGGGTACCTTTGAGATGAGAGGTTTATCTCCTGCTTTCAGGGCAGAAGGGTGACCTTCCTGCTTTGGCTGTTTTCTCAGATACCTTCAGCTTAAGATGTTTTGGGTTGCCACATCTTGACCCCATCAGGAGCCAGTCAGCAGTTTGCCATGGCCTTGGGGACTGGTAACATCACACATTGTGACAGCTCTGTTAGCCTGTAGTCTTCATTAAAGACCACATGGAACAGATTACCCACTGCCCTGAGATAGTCTTAGCAAGAAGTGAACCTCTGTTTCTTGTCACTAAGATTTAGGGATGCTTGTTACTGTAGTATAGGCCTGCCCACCTTGACAGATGCAGTTTCCGTTAGTCTAAGGATCAAAAGAAGATAATGCTTTTCTTCCAACAAAAAAGAACTATTCATTTCTTCAACCATTTTTGTTCACATTTATCGTGTGCTAGTTATTATTCTAAGTATTAATATAGCAGTGAACAAAACAATCTCCTTTTTTTTCTCAGTGAACAACTTTCCATTCTTGATTATTTAAGGAGTCTCTTCTGTGAGTCCTTCCTCTGTCTTCTAAGCAGCTGGTCGCTCCTTTGTCTTCTATGCTCCTACAGCACTTTGTACATACCTTCATCATGGCATTAATATTATTGTTGATTATTCTATTTCTGTCTTGCTTTCTAAGCTGTGATCTCCTAGACAGCAGATGGTTATATACAGTACATAGTTATGTATATTTAAAGTAATATAATAATATAATAGTAAAGTAAATATAAAATATATAGGCAAAATAATTTTTACCCTATTCATAATACATAATGATAATATGGTTTGCATTATTATTTTGCTGTTTGTGTTATCTCCTAAATTTCACAAATTATTTTTTATTTTTTAAGTTAAATTTGTTGGGGTGACATTGATTAATAAGATCATAAAGGTTCCAAGGGAACATTTTTCTGACACATGATCTGTAGGTTGCGTTGTGTGCCCAACACCCAAAGTCAAATAATCTGTCCCCATATATTTGGCCCCCTTTACTATCCCTCCACCCCCTTTCCTCTGGTAACCAACATACTGTTGTCTGTGTCTATGAGTGGAGTTGTAGTAGTTTTTAGATTTTTCTGACTCACTTAGTTCACTTAGCATAATATCTTCAAGTTCTATCCATGTTGTCACAAATGGCATTATTTTATCTTTTCTTATATCTGAGTAGTATTCCATAATACATTTTCTTTATCTAGTCCTCTATCGACAGACACTTTGGTTGTCTCCATGTCTTGGCCACCTTGAATAATATACTGCAATGAATAGGGGGTACAAATATTTGTAAAAGGACTTTGTGAATAAATGTTTTAGAGTTTTTTTTTAGTAGATACCCAAAAGGAGGATTGCTGGGTCGTATGCTTATTCTTAATTGTTTGAGGAACTGCCATACTGCTTTTCATAGTATCTATACCAGTTTATGTTCCTACCAGCAGTGAATGAGGGTTCCCTTTTCTCTACAGCCTCTCCAACATCTGTTATTTGTCTTGTTGATAATAGCCATTCTAACTGTTGTGGGATGGTATCTCATTGTAGTTTTATTTCCCTGATAGCTAGTTCACTGAAGTTCACCATCTTTTGCTGTATGTGTTGGCCATTTGTATGTTTTCTTGTGAGAAGTGTCTGTTCAGGTCTTCTGTCCATTTTTAATCAGATTGTTTTGTGTTGAGTTGTATGAATTCTTTATATATTTTGGATATTAACGCCTTGTCAGAGCTGTTGTTTGCAAATATCTCCCATTGAGTAGGTTGCCTTTTTCTTTTGGTGGTGGTGTTGTTGAATTGCTTCAGAATTGCAGTCTTGAATTCTCTCTCATTTATATCACATATTTCCATTTCAGTAAGTTTGTTTTCTGGAGATGTTTTATTTTCTTTCTGAACTGCCTTGCAACCTTGATTATTCATGGTTTTGATGGATTACTTCTCTGTCTAGGCATCTATGTATGAGTGGTACTTCTCCAACAAATTAATACGAAGAGGTCATTCTATTATTTTCTAGTAGGTGGCACTGAATCACAAGTTTTTTAGCTCTCTGGCACTCCTCTGGCTTTTCAGATCTTCATGGGTGATGTTCCCTGGGTAGATGATTCCCTCCACCATGAAGTGGTCCCAGGTGACGAACCCCACAGGGAAATACAGTGGGCAATGGGGCTCCAAATCTGTGAAGTCCCAGTGCCATCCCCAGCAGCCAGATGCTAGCATCGCTATAGTCAGGTGGGGGTGAGGTGGGCTGGGGGAATGCAGCTGGCTTCTTTGTTGTTTTGCCTAAACAGTTATGGTGACCTTGGACCACTGTGTGGTCCCCTTTGTGCCTCACCTCCAGGCTAAGTCACAGAGTGCACCCTTTGTTCAGGGAATAAAGTGATTTTGTAGTACCAGTTCTGGGGTTTGCAGGTAATGTGCACCACAACCCAACATCAAAGGTGAGGGGAGGCACAACTCTGGGAGGTCATGAGGTGGCCAGATGTGCCTTTTTTTCTCTGTTTAGAATGCCAACTGCCTAACAACTGTAGCCGAACTTCTGTGCTGTTCTCTCTTCCCCAGGTCTCTGGGCTCAGCTTCCACTTCTACTGCCCACTCCTGCAGGAATGCTCACCAAATTTCTTTGTTCCTCCTGGAGGAAGGGAATTCCAGCCACAACCTGATTCCTCCCCTTTCCAGACTAAGCCCTACTAGGAGCTCCCAGTTGTAGGGCTGTGTTGCTGGCTCATCTCAGCTTTTCTCCCTTCTTGTTTCTCTAGTTCACTCCCACTTGCCTACCTTTAGATGTTTCAAAATGTGATCTCTCAGGTGTGTTTGTACATTGAGTGGGGAATCTTTTGTTGAATTGTAGTTGTTGAAATTGTTGAGACTTCAAGGAGAGAGACCAAGGGGATCTCTCATACCACCATTCTTCTGACATGCATAGTTTTTTTTGTTTTTTTTGTATTTTAATGAATAAATAAGACTTCCTATGGGTCCTTTTGCTTGAGTATGATTTGGGATCAGAATGTGAACTTATGTATTTTTTGGACACATGCTAAATGCTTTGCTTTGTGAATTCAGATTTAAGATTGTGGACCTGGAGAAGGACTATATCTGCCAAGAAGGACTCCTTGCGGTTAACTGGGCACAATTTCGTAACTCAAGTCTAGCAGCTGTTGCCCACAGAGGCCTCTCACATACAGTATTTCAGGGAAAAGGTGTAGGCTGGACTATAAGCCTACAAAACAAAAGTACTGTGCTCCTGCCCTCTGAATCAGCCCTTATCAAGGAGTTTCTGGTATTTTTTTTTTTTTTTTGGACCAATGGGCTGAGACCTGCCCCATTCAGTCAGAAGTGCACAGCCATATCTCCATTGCATCTGAACAGATCAATCAGAGTGGCTCCATAATGACCAATCAGAATGTGTGAAGCTAACCAATCAGGAAAGTGCTTTTGTGACCAGATAGCACTTGTGGAGCCATCCTTTGCATAAAAATGGACCTCTCAGGAACCAGGGTGGGAACTCTCTCTGTATGAGCTGTTCTCTCTATTGTCTCTGTGGAGCCCAGTGTTGGTTTCCACCAGAAGCTACATTTCTCTGATTTGCAAACCGTTCACCTGAATAAAGTTTTTCCTTTTTCCACAACCCAGATTAGGAACTCCTGTTGACACTGGCTTGGTGGCGGTAACTTGTGTTGAGAAGATTATCACTATTGTGTCAGAGAAGATATGGAGCAAATTACCTTTACAGAAATGTAAAAGGGGAAGGGGAAAGTATATTGACTTGTCATTTTGTCTCTTCCCTCTACTTAGCTCTGACTAGTATGTTCTTATACCAACGTTTCTCAATTTTATTTTTATAGGTACCTCTCCTTTTTAGATATTTCCCCTTAATAGTCCCCAATGACATTTTAATACCACAGATATACTGTATATCTCTGTGTGCCTGTATAAATGTATATGTTTGTGTGTATGTATATATATAACGTGTGTGTGTGTGTGTGTGTGTGTGTGTATCAGTGCTTTATGTGGGGGAAAAAAACATGCTTTTTTGACCCCTCTCCTAATGGTCTTGTCTGAGAATACATGCCTTGAACTAATCTCTGTAACAGGTAATTTTTTTTTCCATTGTAGGAAGGCATTTCTACTTCAATAGGCTAAGTTTAACCATACTAAAGCAGTACTCTGTTGTCTGATGCACCTGTGCTTTTATAATACCTTTATTTGAAGCCAATTATCATTTAAATAAGTATGCTAAAATCTTAATGTACTGAGAACCTTGGAAAAGTAAATTTGATATTTTTTATAGAAGTCAATTTTTTTCTAGTCTAAAGGCCTTTAAAGCACGCAGTGTTTCTGTACAGGCTACATTTGCTTTTTATTCTTTCAATAAATATTTATTAAGGGTGTACCATGTGTAAGACCCTGCACCAGGTGCTGAGGCCCAGTGGCTCATGGAGTTCAGTTTGGTTCCCTTATGTTTTGTTAGCTTTGCTAAAGCTAATGTGGGTATGTAAACTTGTCCAGTGCAGAGTTGTTTTGACTGTCCTGCTTTTTATGCATTACCAACAAAGTATAGTGGATACTTCATGAAAGACACTGGAAGTTGGTGTAACCCCTGTGTGATATAAGTAAGAAAGGTACTTGGTCTTTGTCCTGCATGCATGGCACAGAGTTCCAGAAACCCTTAGAGTCTCCTCAGTGCTGAGTTTCTTTGATGTGCTCCTGAGGAGCTCCTAGACTATTCATAATGGGGGCTGGTTACCAGAAAGGCCAAGCTTTGATTAGAATCTTAAAACTTTCATCCGGCCAAGATGGAGGCATAGGTAGACACACTGTGCCTCCTCACACAACCAAGATAGGAACAACAACAATTTAGAAACAGAATAACGACCAGAACTGACAGAAAATTGAACTGTATGGAAGTTGGACACCCAAGGAGTTAAAATAGACATGTTCATCCAGACCAGTAGGAGGGGTGGAGTCAGGAAGCTGGGCAGAGAGGGGTCACGGTGGAGAGGGGTCACATGGCACGAAGAGCATTGGGACCTGGCACGGAAGACTGCAGTGGGCAGACCCTGGGTGTGCAAGCGGCGGCTGGCAAACCCTGGCCTAGGGGTGGCAACCTGCAGACCCAGCAAGGTGGCGATTTTGAAGCAAGGTACTGCGCACAACCCAGGATCCCAGTGCTGGGAAATAGAGCTTCAGGGCACTGATTGAAAACACGTGTGGGGTTGAGGCGCAGGGAGAGACTCTCAGCCTCACAGGAGAGGTCGTTGGAAAGACTGATGGGGTGCACAAGCCCACCCACACGGGAATCAGCACCAGAAATGTCCAGTTTGCTTGGGGGAAGCAGTGGAAAGGACTGAAGTCCCACAGAGAGGGGAGCAAGCACCATTGTTTGCTCTTGGTCTCCGTCCCCACATACAGCGTCACAACCTAGTGACTGGGTTGCCCCACCCTGGTGAACACCTAAGGCTCCGCCCCTCATACATAACAGGTGTCACCAGACCGCCCCTCCCAAAAGAGAGATGGCTCAAACAGAACAAATGAAAGCCCCAGAACCCATCCTTTTAAGTGACCAAGAGATAGCCAACCTATCATATGCACAGTTCAAAGCACTGGTGATTAGGATGCCCACAGAATTGGTTGATTTTGGTCCCAAATTAAATGAAAAAAATGAAGGCTGCAATAAGTGAAATGAAGGAAAATGCACAGGGAACCAATAGTGATGGGAAAAAACTGGGACTCAAATCAATGGAGTGGACCAGAAGGAAGAAAGAAACAACTGAGAAGAAAAGAATGAAGAAACAAGAATTCAAAAAATGAGGAGAGGCTTAGGAACCTCCAGGACATCTTTAAATGTTCCAACATCCAAATCATAGGGGTACCAGAAGGAGAAGAGGAAGAGCAACAAGTGGAAAAGTTATTTGAACAAATAATAAAGGAGAACTTCCCCAGTCCGGCAAAAGAAATAGACTTCCAGGAAGCTCAGAGAGTCCCAAAGAAGTTGGACCCAAGGAGGAACACACCAAGGCACATCATAATTACATTTTTAGCCAAGGTAAAAATGAAGGAGAGAATCCTAGAAGCAGCAAGAGAGAAGGAGACAGTAACCTACAAAGGAGTTCCCATCAGACTGTCAGCTGATTTCTCAAAAGAGACCTTGCAGGCAAGAAGGAGTTGGAAAGAAGCATTCCAAGTCATGAAAGGCAAGGGCCAACATCCAAGATTGCCCAATCCAGCAAAGCTTTCATTTAGAATGGAAGGGCAGATAAAGTGCTTCTCAGGTAAGGTCAAGTTAAAGGAGTTCATCATCACCAAGCCCTTATATTATGAAATGTTAAAGGGACTTATCTAAGAAAAGAATATAAAAAAAACATGTAATAAAATGACAGCAAACTCATGATTATTAACAACCACACCTAAAACAAAAACAAACTAAGCAAATAACTAGAACAGGAACAGAACCACTGAAATGGAGATCACATGGAGGGTTAGCAACAGGGGAGTGGGAGGAGGAGAGAGGGGTAAAAGGTACAAATAATAAATAGGATAAATGGTAGGTAGAAAATAGACAGTGGGAGGGCAGGAATGGTGTGGGAAATGTAGAAGCTAAAGAACTTATGATACATGGACATGAAGTAGAGGGGGGAAATGTGGGTGGGGGAGGGTGTGCAGGGTGGAGGGGAATGGAGGGGGGTAATGGGACAGCTGTAATAGCATAATCAATAAAATTTTTTTAAAAAGAAGCTTAAAACTTTCAGCCCAACCTTGGGCTGTGTAATGAGACCTCCATAAAACCCCCTCAGCTGGTTTCAGAGGGCTTCCAGATTGGTGAACAAACACATTGAGGTGCTCGGCAATGGGTGCACTAAAGACAGCTTGGAGGCTCTGTGCCACCCCCACCTGCTGCCCTCCATGCCACCCCAATTTCTTGCCCTCTGCTTCTCTTCCTCTTGGCTCTTCTTAAGTATCTTGTATAATAAAGTGGTAAGAGTAAGTAAAGCCTTCTTTTGAGTTCTGTTGGGTCATTCTAGTAAATTATCAAACCTGAGGAGAGGGTTGTGGGAACCTTCAATTTATAGCTGGTTGGTCAGAAGTATGGGTAGCCTGGGAATTGCACTGGTGTCTGAAGTGGGGCAATCCTGTAGGACTGACTGAGTCCTTTAACTTGTGGGATCTAATGTTGCTTCAAACAGATAATGTTAGAATTGAATTGAATAGTTGGACACCCAGTTGATGTCAGAGTTGAAGAAGTGGTGTTGCAAAAGGTAACACATATTTGATACCCTTCATGTATCACTATATCTCTATATCTGTCTGTCTACCTACCTACTTACCTACCTACCTATTTACCTATTTCTCATCTATCTATTGAATTGTATGAAGAGATTGAGGGCAAGGCCCCAGAAGATGCAAAGTCAGTGTAATTCTCACTTTCATTTTCTGTCTTACAAACTGTGACAGACGTCTGACTACACCATAGCATGTTATACTCTCTGCAGTATGAGAATGTACTTAAATTATTGGACCATTCTAGGTAACTAATGTATTATCCAAATACATATATGCACAGCATAATGGGAAAACCTTAATATTAGGTTCACTTAAACAAGAAGGCTCTGTCCCTCACTCTTGTGTAATTACCAAAGTATTATATATTATTTCAAACTTGGATTTCAGATTGCCCAGGAGGGATGGGGCAAATATATTTCAGAAAGGATATGAGGAAGTTCAAATTATCTGGAGACCATAGTTTGAGCATAGAACATTTCTTTCATTCATTCATTCATTCATTCATTCATTCGTTGGACAGATAGTTACTGAGTGCCTAATCTCTGTGCCAGGCCCTTTGGCGAACAGGACAAGAGGTCCTCATTTTCATCTACCTTTTCTGTCCCAATTTCTTGGACAAATGATGTAGGACATTTTAACATAACTGCCAAGAACTAAATCATTTAATACTGGCACAGTAAATGTTCAGTGAATTGGATAGTTCAGAACCAAACAATAAACATGTAATAAAGTAGGTGTCACAAGTTAGGAGGGTGTTAAATAGCAAATAATACTGGAACAATCAATGAGTTATTTAGGAAAAAAAAAATAGATACCCTTCATGGTTTTTAGTCAGAGTTTAGTGCTTGAAACTTAGAAATTACAGGGTTAAGATTTTCCTCTGTGAATTAAATTGTAAGATCAATGATAATGGGCCAGAGGATATATATGCTTATAATAAATACCTTAAGGAACCAAATACCTTACTTGCTGTATAATCACTTAATTGAATGTACTGATCTCATTAGCAGAGCTTAATTCATGGGCCCCGTACTCACAAAAGCCTCGATATTGGTTTAATGTTCTGTTGTTGACCTCTTGAAATTCTTAATTTTTAAAAATGGTGGCTTTGTTTTTACACTGAGTCCTGCAAATTTTGTAGCACTCCTGCCTGTGAAATTGGCCATTTATAGAAACAAAGTTACAGAGCCCAGCTTCAGAAGTGGATGTCCTCATGCTTTTAGGAGAGTTGCAGCCAACAAAATTAAATTGTCTAGGCCACATTAGCAGGGCCATCTCTTGTGTAAGTGGATGCCTCAGTCTGTCCCAGGTGATGCCATTAAACATTCATTTTATTTGACAAACTCTCTTCCTCCCATTTCTTTTCTACCAAGCAATCTTTTGTGTTTTTGGCTTTTTCTGTGGTCTTTCTGCAGGTAAAAAGCTGGCTAGTCATGCTGACTCCCTATTTGATTTAAGAAGTTAGTTATTAAATTGGCATTTTGGTGATATGCATCAGTTAGGTTCTTTAATAGGAGCCTGCCCCTTAGAGACAGGTCTCCTGTAGATTTCTGAGACAGAAGGCTGAAGGTAAGGTATCATGCTGGCGAATTCATCAGAGCAGTTGAGTGCAGAACTGTGGTTAAGAATGGGGACTTTGGAGTCAGCCAGCCAGTCCTGGGATCAAGTATTGGTACTGTGGTACTACAATATGTGATTCTGGCCAAGATACATAACCTCTGTATATCCTAGTCTTTTATCTGTCAAGTGGTGACATACCTGTCTTAGGGTTGTTGTGAGATTGAATGAGAAAATATACACTAGGTCAGGGTCTCTCAACCTTAGATGTATTGACATGTTGGAGGGTGGGTGCAGCAGGGCGCTGTCCTGTGCATTGTAGGCTGTTTAGCAGTATCTTTGGCCTTTTCCAGTAGCTTCCTCCTCAGCCCTCATAGGTGTGGCAAAATATCTTCAGACATTGCCAAATGTCCTCTGGGGACCAAATTTGTCCCTGGTTAAGAATCACTCACTGGCCTAGGTATATAGAGCAATGCTTGGAGATGAGAAAGCTAATGTCAGATTTTAGAATAAATAATGGTAATAGTAATCCTAATGATGATAATATTCTTTTTTTGTTTGCATTCTTTGCTTTGTTATTTTCTTAAACTGTTTTTTATTTTAAGTTACAGTTGACATACATTTTTATATTAGTTTTAGGTATACACCCTAGTGGTTAGACATTAGACATTAAGTTAGACATAACTTAAGTGATCATCCTGATAAATCTCACACCATCTGATACCATACATAGTTATTAGACTATTACTGACTATATTCCCTATGCTGTACTTTATATCCCTGTGACTATTTTGTAACAACCAATTTGAATTTCTTAATCCCTTCACCTTTTTTGCCCATCTCCCTGCACCCCCCTCCCCCACCCCAATCTGGCAGTTATCAAAACATTTTCTGTATCTATGATTCTGTTTCTGTTCTGCTTGCTCGTTGATTTTGTTTTTTTTTTATATTCCATTGTTGATAGATGTGTGTTGATTGCCATTTTATTGTCCATATTTTTTGTTCTTCTCCCCCTCCTCCCCCTTCTCCCCCTTCCTCTCTCCTGCTCCTTCTTCTCCTTCTCCTCCTCCATTTACTCCTCCACCTTCACCCTGTGACATTTCTAATAATACTGTTTTGGTGGTGATGAACTCCTTTAGCTTTTTCTTATCTGGGAAATTTTATCTGTCCTTCAATTCTAAAAGATAGCTTTGCTGGGTAGAGTAATCATGGTTGTAAATTCTTGAGTTTCATCACTTTAAATATTTTTTGACACTCCCTTCTGGCCTGCAAAGTTTCTTTATAGAAATCAGTTGACAGTCTTATGGGAGCTCCCTTGTAGGTACCTTACTGCTTTTCTCTTACTACTTTTAAGATTCTTTCTTTGATTTTAGCCTTTGGCATTTTAATTATGATGTGTCTTGGTATGTGCCTCTTTGGGTTCATCTTGTTTGGGACTCTCTGTGAATCCTGAACTTTCCTTCATCAAAGTAGGGAAGTTTTCTGTCACTATGTTTTCAAATAGGTTTTCAATTTCTTGCTCTTTTTTTCCAGCACCCCTATGATGAGAATATTGGTATGCTTGAAGTTGTCCCCGAGGCTCCTTAAACTAACGCCATTTTGGGGGGTTGTTTTCTTTTTACTCTTCTGATTGGATATTTTTTGCTTCCTTGTACTCGTATTCCAAATTGCTTATTTTTGGATAGAGTGGCTTCATCTACTCTATTGTTGATTTCCAATAAATTATCCTTTACTTCAATTAGTGTATTCTTTACTTCTGTCTGGCTCTGTTTTATGCTGTTGAGGTCCTCACTAAGTTCATTGAGCATCCTTATATCCAGTGTTTTGAACTTTGCATCTGATAGATTACTTGTCTGTGTTTAGTTCTTTTTCTGGAGTTTTGTTCTGTTCTATTTCATTTGGGCCATGTTTCTTTGTCTCCTCATTTAGGCGGACTCCCTGTGTTTGTTTCTATGTATTAGGTAGAGCTGCCATGTCTTCTAGGCTTGGTAGATTGGCCTAATATAGTAGGTGTCCAGTAGGATCCAGTGGCATAGTCTCCTCTATCTTTCAAACTGGACAGTCAAGGCGCAGCCTCATGTGTTCTGTATACCCTCATCTTATAGTTGGGCCTTGATGGCTGTTGCCATGTCAGTGGTAGGGTTTTACCTAGACTGATCAGCTGCAACATCTGGCTGTGACCATTGACCACCCACCGCCAACCACCTTGAAGGATCAGCTGTGCAGGGGCCTGCTCTGCAGAGCAGGACTTACGTCAGGAGGGCTCTGGTGCCTGCTAAGTCTTCCCCTTGAGTGTGTCACTTGTGGAGGTGGTTGAGTGATGGTGCCTTGATGTGGCCTGAAACTGACCACAGGGTGCGCTGGCCCTGGGGGGCTGTCTCAGAGGTGCATGCTAATGTAAGCCACCACTTGTATCCTGCGCGGGGTCACCCTTCATAAGCTACAGAGTGATCTGCAGATCGCTGCTACTTGTGCTGGGCTTAAAGGTGCCCAGGCAATACCAAGTCATAAACCAAGGCCTGCTGCTGCTTGTGCCAGGCCAGGGGCTACTTAGTGAGAGGAGAGGTATAGGGCTTTGCTGAGGCCAGATGATGCTTTTGAGAAAATGTAGGAAAATCTGAATCATGAGCTAAGCCAAGTCATTTGTATGGAAAAGCCACTGGAAATAGGTTGGGGGATGGGGCGGGGGGTGGGCTTCTGGAAATCCCCAGGGTGGGGCAAACAGTGAACTAGGTTGATGGGAGTCTCAGATATGGTACCCCACCTGCTGGTTCTGTGAGGGAGGTCTCAACAAAGTAGCAATGGCCTCTGGCAGCACTTATGTCTAGAATGAAGCTGCCCCTTTAGCCCTCACCCTGATGCCAGACAACTCACTTCCTCCCTGTATGTCTCTGGTGCCTTTCAAGCTGCTGCCCAGTGTTGGGGCTCAGAGAGGGTGAATCCGAGTAAGTTCATTTGGGGGCACATTAAGAAGAATTGCCTGGGACTCCAGAAGTTTCTGTCTTCCTCAGCCTCAATTGCTACTGGTTTTTAGAGCCAGAAGTTGTGGGGACTTCTCTTCCTGGCGCTGGAACTCTGGGCTGGAGGGCATCCTGTGGGGTTGGGACCCCTTGCTCCACAGAGGGGACCTCCACAGCTGAGCTATCCCTCCTGATTTTCATCTGCCACAGTTTGGTGTGGGACCATCCCATTCAGTATCCCCACCCCTCCTACCATTCTCGTTGTGGTTTCTTCTTTAATTCCTTAGTTGAAGGACTTGCACTCAGCTTGATTTCTGACAGTTTTGAATTGTGGGTTTTTTTGTAGTTTATTTGTAATTTTGATGTGGTTGTGTTACAGAACAATACAAGGGGGCCCTGGGACGATGTACTATTACTGAAAGAAATCCCCAGGTCTGTTATGTCTGCCGTCTATAGGAAAGACATCTCTCAATGCCAGAGATTTGTGAAAAGGAAAGGAAATGTTTATTTAATGCTATACAAACTTAAAGTAGTGACCTAATGTCTTCATCAAAAATCCTAAAGTCCCTTAAAATACCCACAGACAGACATAGTCCTTCCTTCCTTCCTTCTTTGCCCAGTCCGAAGTACCGTATCTCAGGAAAAGAAATAGAAGTCCATGGCTCAGGCAGTCCCTGGTTCTTCCCAGTACTCTGTGCTAGGCTGGTAGGCCTCCCTCGGTTCCCGGCACCCTCAGCTGTGTTGCCGGGATCTCTGCTAAAGCTGGGTGGTGGTTCCCCCTTCAAAAGCTGCAGGGGTCTCTACTTCGTCAAAGGCATGTGGTCCTCTCTCCACCACTCCAGCAGCGTGGTCCTCTCTCCCAGGGCCACGGGAGTCCCCACTCAGCCAAAACCACATGCTTCTCTCTTCAATGGCTACTGTGTCTGGGTTTAAATCCCCGCGCCAATCTTCCTCTGCAGCCCCATTTCCAACTCCTTCCACACTCCGCCACACTTGCACTCAATCTGCTGTCCTTTCCAGCTTTTCTGGTCACCATCGTGGGTCTGGGCAGGTGTGGCCCCATGTCATGGAGCCAGTCTTCTCCGAGCTCCCATGCAGGCACTGTAACTCGGGGGACCTGCCCCCCAGTCACATCCTGGGTGGAAGAGTCCCTTTCCATCCCCCTGGCCCAGAGCATGGCCATAGCTATTCAGCATATCTAAGCGACCAGCCAAAGGTTATAGGTATGTTAAATGACTATGCCATGGATTAGCTGCAAAGCTGCCCTGCATGTGCTTGTTCTGTGTGCTCCTTCCCCCAACTCACACCTGTGGGGGAAGGGGTGAAGACATCTTAAAATCTCCTGGACACCTTGACTTCTGGACCCCATTTCAAATGCCCATTTGGGGCCCCCCTTCTTGGCTGCACCCTGTAACAGTTGTAGGAGGAGGTGAGAACTGTGTTTACCTACTCTTCCATCTTGACTGGAAGTCCTCTGATAATCTTCTCTGGAGTCCTGGCTCTTACCCACACTGTACCATGCTGCCATGCTGCCTGTTCTTGATACTATTCTTTTTTTTTTTTTTTTTAAGATTTTATTTATTTATTTTTAGAGAAGGGAAGGGAGACACACACACACACACACACACACACACACACACACACACCCCAGTGTGTAGTTGCCTCTCACGTGGCCCCCACTGGGGATGTGGCCTGCAACCCAGGCATGTGCCCTGGCTGGGAATCGAACCTGCGATGCTTTGGTTCACAGCTTGCGCTCAATCCACTGAGCTATACCAGCCAGGGCTCTTGATACTATTCTTAATGATGACATATTCTTGATTCCATTGGAGGCCCTTGGAAAGACATTTTGTTAGCAGCCTTTTATCTATCCTCTGTTCTTTAAATTTCTGTATCTATGGCAGAATTCATATGGGCTAGAGGGTAATGTATCAATAAAAAGACCTGCCTTAAAAAAAAAGGAAAGGACTGTAGAGATGGGTTTATTTTTGGGTTCTCTGTTCTGTTCCATAGGTCTATGTGCCTGTTTTTATGCTAGCGCCAGGTTGGTTTGGTTACAATGACCTTGTAATACAGTTTGGTATCAGGTATTGTGATCCCTCCTGCTTTGTTCTTTCTCAGAATTACTGCAGCTATACAGGGTCATTATGGCTCCATATAAATTCCTGAAATGTTTGTTCTATATCTGTGAAATATGTCATGGGTACTTTAATAGGGATTACATTGAATCTATAAACCGTGGGAGTGGGGAGGGGACAGTGGGGAGAAGGGTTTTCAGGAACTACTGTAAAGGACACATGGACAAAACCAAGGAGGGGGGTGGAAGCAAGGGAGGAAGGTGGGTTTGGAGGGGTTGGAGGGAGGGGTGGGGAGAAAATACAGAAAACTGTAATGGAACAATAAAATAATTTTAAAAAAACTGAAAGATGAAGTAACAGATCTTGCAAATTAGACTTGCAAATTAAGACAGGATTTCCAAGCTCAGAACCAGCGGTAGTTTTGTGATGTTTAACATTTTAATTTAAATCATATTGGGGAGTTTTCTTCCTTGGTATCACTACATTAAAAATATATAAATATGCATATCTATAAAATCTTTGTAGTTATAGTTAAAAAGCAAACGGGATAAGATAATTGTAAGAAATATGACACAGTAGTATTAAGAAATTGGTATGAGTCAAAAAGAAAACCAAATACATACATAAATTCCTTATACATAAGGACAAAGGAGGAAGTATAGTCAGCTTATAAATATTTGAAATTTGTTCAAGGTCAGCAATAACTTTTAAAGTTTTAAATCCCGTTTTTATCTAAATTGGGAAAGATTTTAAAAGCATTAACATCCAACCCTGTTGTACAGTTTAGAAGAGTTGTCTTATACATTCTCTATAGGACAGTAAATAGGTACACTCTCTTTTGGTGGTATGTCTTAAAAATTGTATCTTTTAACCTACCCCTCAAAATAACATTTGAGAATAATTTCTTACAGCATAATTTGAAGTGTAGTCATACATTTCTGCATGAAGATGTTTATTGAAAGGTTGTTTTAATAGAAGCCAGGCTAAGTGTCTAGCGTTAGGGGAGTGGTTAATAATAGCTTATGATAAGTAATCATCAGTCTTTAAAACATTATTTACAAAATGTTTCTATTAGCATGTAAATTTTTTGCAGTGTTAAATGAAAAAAGGAGGTTTTAAAATTGCATATGCAGTATGAACTCAATTCAAAGAATAAAGACTGGATAGGAATATGCAAAATGTTAATAGTAGTATTTGTTCCTAGAAGATTGGTTTATACATAATTTATGAAAGTTACTCCTGACTATATAATTAAATCGATCATTTCATAGCAGACAAACTTTTTTTTTGTTGTCTATTCTTTTAGGTAACTTGTAGATCTTATACATTTCTATAGCTTGGAAATGAAGTTGGCAGAGGTTAAGCTATGTTTCTCTGAATAAGAGAAAGCAAACAGCAGTTGTCAGTGTCTTAAAGTACAGCTCTGTGTTTTAATAAATTCCATACGTACTGCAAGAGGAAATCGGTTTGGGGGTGGACTGCTTGTCCTGGATGAGGTGAATTAATGGTTTTTACACAATAGTATGCTTTTTGTTTATTAATTTTTTAAAGATGTAATTATTATAGTATTTTTCTTGAGGAAAGAATCTTTAAAATACTCATTTTTATTTTTATAGTTTGTGCAGAAGCTTATAATCCTGATGAAGAAGAAGATGATGCAGAGTCCAGGGTATGTAATTTATTGAATAAATTAATTTTAAATTACTCCTATATTGGGTAAGGAAAATAATAATAGAAAAGGTGTTAACAGGCACAGAGTTTAATGGAATTACTTTGACTATTTCTTTCCCTAGTTTTATCTCTGATAGTTTACTTCTCCTTCAAGTTCTGTAGAATTACTTTTATCCGGTCTCTCTCTTTGGCTAAAGGAAAGATAAATATAAAACCTCACTGCAGTTGTGGTTTTATTTCTTTTGCAAAAATACAGCTTCCTCATAATGACACTTTATTTTTCTTAGTATTTCTAGTAAAGAACAATATGGGGAAGAGCCTGCTGCTCCAACTAATTTGTGATAACTGAAGCTTACTCTGAAGCAAACAAAAAAATCCTGGTAAAATGACATCTAAAGTGTCAGTACAGCAGTTGATATTTTTTATGAGTCTTAATAGTTTGCCCAGAAACTGAGATTTTAGAGGTCCTAGTGTTTTTGTAAAAATTTGTTCAGTTTGGTTGGAAGCAAATTTTTCAGCTGTGTTGTTTAGTGCCGATTTCCTGTTATTTATTTAGTAAAAAGTAAACTAAATAAAGAGGTTACTGTGCTTGGAAATGGAAGCAATAATTTACCCTTTTTTTAGTACATATTTTACAAAAGTCCCCCTTTTCTATTTGGCCTTTAAAAATATAAACAAAAGTGTATTTCTGTAGCTCTCAAAAATACTTCTGTAAAATTGAGTTTTAATATGGAAAACCAGATATTGCATCCCTAAGTCATTGCTTCATTAAGCTCCCTGAAATATATGTGAAATCCAATGGTAACAAGATGAGGAGCCTTATATGACCAGAAGATCTTCAAAGAACTCCCATTTGCCTCCCTACTGTGGAGATTCCTAACACCAGGGTTGGGGAAGGCGGGCAGAAAAAAAGGAACAAGTACATTAGAGACCGGAGTTGGCTTAACTTGGGGATTGGTTGACTGGATATATCATGTTTCTGGTGAAGCAGAGCATTTCCGGGTACACAAAAGTTGTCAAAGTTTTGGTTTGCCAATGTGGCACCCCAGGTGGGAGCGGCTCCAACTTGGACCTAGAAAGTTATTTCAACAATGGTGACCTGATATCCCCAACTTTTTCTCTCTAAGGATAGAGCTTCTCAGCAGGTAAACATTTAAGAATGCTTTAGTTTGAAGGTCTTGATGAATTTCATGAAGTGAGAAATAACTTTTTGTTTTGTGCTGTTAGTTAGACTTCCTTGCTTAAAGTAGGAAGAAGTGAATTTTGGTTGGCATGATTTAGTGAATACCCACATTTTACAAGTCTCTTGTACACAATGAGTTAGTAGTCACCAAATCTGTTTTTTCTGTGTTCATGTGTCACCTTAGAATCTAGTTTGAGATGAATATTGATTAGTGAACAAAAGTTTGCATATGTCTTACCCTTATAGGAAGGTAATAGTACACGCATAAGTGGTATACACATATGGTAAATTTTCTTGATTCTTATTGGCCTTATGATTTTCATTAATATTTAGCCATCTGAGATGGGTTTGAAATACTGCTTTTTATTTCCCATTTTAAGTTCTGATATATTCATGGGCACAGAACTCACCGCGGCTGGATTCTCGTTGCTCTGGTGGTGGGGCTGGCTGGCTGAAGAGGAGAGGCTCCAGCTTATTATCTCCCACGGTCACTCTTAGAGTGAACATCAGAATAGGGAAAGGTGGTTTGTAGGTTTCCAGGAGATCAACTTGTTGCCTGCTGCTTTTAGGATTGTCTTTTGCCTAACTCATTTTATAAAAGTTACAAACTACCAGTGTTCATGAAAAAGTAGGCCTTTCGGTCCAAGTCAGTTTTGCCTTCTCTAATTTAGAGGGACTCTGGAGAGTTGGCAGGCCACACTTTCACAGAGCATTCTGTTTGTTCTTTACCTTCCTGGAATGAGAGTTTGGTAAGAATATAGGATGCTGGTTTTCTTGGAGCTCATTCTAAAGTGAGCATACCAGGACTGCTGGATTCATTTGTTCTCAAATCCACATTCCTGGTGTGGCATGGCACAATTGCTCCCTCCCTTTGGAGAGTTGCTCCCTGGGAAGGTATTTACATACAGGATACATAAAAATGTATTTAACATCTACTGTACTGTACATGTAAGAATTTACTTGCTTCTAGAGACTGTATTATATTCTGAGTAAGAATATAGAGAGTGTATTAAACAGAATAAAGGAAGTCTGTAGATTTTTAGTATATCTGTTGTCACCTATTATCCTGTTCTGTGTTCCCACTAGCTGGGGGCTTGAGTGTCTGTAGCGATTAGACCATCGCAGACCTTTTACAAAGTGTAACTTGCTAACCTGGGGGAAACACTCCTTTCAAAAACATTGAAGTGCTATCCAAAACACTAATTTGAAAAGATACATGTGGCCCTGTATTCACTGTAGCACTATTTAAAATAGCTAAGATATGTAAGCAACCTAAATGTCTATCAATATTGGATAAAGAATATGTGGTACGTACAGGGTGGGGAGAGCTAGGTTTACAGTGAGTACGTGAAACACAAGATTTTATTCTTGTATTATTTATTAAATATTGTATTATTTTTCCATACAAACAAGTGTAAACCTATTTTCCCCCCACCCTGTATCTATAATGGAATACTACTTGGCCATAAAAAGGAATGAAATCTTACCATTTGCAACAACATGGAAGGACCTAGAGGGTATTATGCTAAATGAAATAATTCAGATAGAGAAAGACAAGTACCATATGATTTCACTTAAATGTGGAATCTAAAGAACAAAGTAAATGAATAAACTAAATAGGCAAAGACTCAGAGATAACAGAACAAACTGATAGTTGCAGATAAGTGAGGGGTTGCAGGCCTGGGTGGAAAAGGAGAAGGGAGTAAGAAGTACAAATTGGTAGTTACAAAATAGTCAGGGAGATCTAAAGTACAATATAGAGAATATAGTCAATAATATTGTAATAACTATGGTGCCATGCGGGTACTATATATAGTATTTTTATAGACTTATGGGGGAGATCACTTCATAAATTGTACAAGTGTCTACCCACTTTGTTGTATACCTGAAACTAATGTAATATAATATTGAATGGCAAGTATAATTGAAAAACTAATAAAGAAAAGAAAAACATTGAAATGCTGTATTAATCAATGTACACCCACTCCTTGAGACAGATTATATTATTTTCTCCTACTTAGTAGGCTGATAGGTATCTAATTGCCTAAAGCAACCTCAGCACTCTCAGTTCTTCCTTCTAACATCCTACTAGGAAATTTTATCCCTTGTAAATAAGAATAGACTAATTATTTGTTGGTTTATTTGGTGTTTTAGATTATACATCCAAAAACGGATGATCAAAGGAATCGATTGCAAGAGGCTTGCAAAGACATCTTGCTGTTTAAGAACCTGGATCCGGTAAGATAAATCTCAGTGATAGATATGGTTTCTGCAGTAGTAGTGTGAAAAACTGTGCAGGGTCTTGGGATTTATTCTCTTTACTAGCTCACATCACCCTGTTGTATAATGGCCCTATTGTGGGTGCCTGCATGTGCAGTGGGTTGTAATATAGGGGAGGAATGTTTGTACTGAGCTTGGGATGTCATTGCTGTTAGAACAAGGAGTAAGCAGGCCTGCTGTTTGTCTGGGGGAAGATTATCTCATCCTTCCAAGTTACTAGCTATAAACAGCCCTGAGAAATGGCCCAGCTGAAGACAAGTTAGGACCTTGCATTGTCTCTACACCCAGCTGGAACATGCAGGCATGTGCCAGGGCCCTTGGTGAATTGCCTCTCTCACCAGCTGGTAATAGTAACTATATTCTCATGTGTAACTCCTAACACATACTTTAAAAATAACATTTTACTTAGCTCTAAAGGTAGTGGGTTTTTTTTTGTTCTTTGTAAGGATTTCAAAATCTCTAGTCTTTGGTTTGGGATGTATTTCTAGAGTACCCTTTCAGTGTGAGTGAGCACGCCACTCAGATTTTGCCTGGTTCTGCTTCCACCATCACAACTGTTGCTGTGTGGTCATTTGGGAGGAAAACCCTGCTGCTGTATTTCATATGTGAAAACTGAGTTAACTTTTGTGACTTACCTCACCCTTTTCTGGTCAAACTCAACGTCTTAGTTTCCAGATTGATGCCCTAGAGAAGAAAGCGTTCAATCTAGACCCATGCTTTTTAAGACGAAGTTTTCTCATAAAGGCCAGTTTTATAAAGAGGAAGGTACTACATTATACTGAGTCTTCTACACTGGGTCTGCTCCCAAACTGAAATAAAGCTTCTGTGTTTCTAATGCCATTTATGTTGGTATCATATTCCAGGAACATGGATTACATTTTATGACCTTGGAGATCTTATTTTAGGACCATACATTACAAGTTTTGTCCAGTTTGATCCCGGTCCTCCAGAATTATCCCTGGTGGGCAGAATTAGGAGCTATGAAGAATGCAGTTCTCTAATAATGGAAGATTAAGGAATGGAATTAAGAGAGAAAATTTAAGAATTTAATTTACAAATGGAAAATTTCCCTTGTAGTTTTAAATAGTGGAATGATAGACTAAAGGGCATTTGTGAAATTTTGGTGGGCTTCTAAATAATCCCAAATCTCATTTATCTAGAGTAGTAATGATTCTGTGAAATAGAAGACACTAAACTGTGTGATAATTTATAATCTCCCACCAGTAAGAGTCCAGATTAGTGTAAAGATACAATTGTGTGTGTGTGTGTGTGTGTGTGTGTGTGTGTGTGTAAGGTGATAATTTTGGTAGTGGGATTAAACGAATTTAGAATTTACTGTAACTCCCACTCTAGGTACATACAGAAGACAGCTACACCATTAATCCTCAGTTTTACCCATTGGTATAGGCTTCACCCAGAGAAATTCTCTATTTTTCAACTAGAACTTTCAGAGGTCACCAAAAATAGTGATTCTGAAACTTTAATATGCCTGTATACCATCAGGGGATGTTGTTAAAAATACAGATTCGTGTTCCACAGGACTGCAGTGAGGTGGAGAGTCTGCTTTTCTCACAAGCTCCCTGGTGATGTTGATGCTCCTACCCACAACAGTACACTTCAGTAGCAAGGAGTAGAGCTAGACGTGAAAATGCTCTAGCTCAGTATTTTGGTGCTACCATATGTTATTTTGTTTGCATATTTCCCTGTGAATTTGAACCAGTATTTTAATGCTTCTGCAGTGACTAAGCAATGATAGCCTGGTGTTTATGCACTAAGTGACAGATAGGCATGGGGGAAATAGCTGCCTATTCTAGTTCATACTCTAAATTATTATTATTATTTTTTTTTTTTGCCATTTCAACCCTAACTTTTTTAAAGCATTGTTAATACTTGGTTGCACTGAAAGCAGTTTAAAAAACTTTTGCGAGTATATTCTGGCAAGGGGCATCTTTGCTTGAACTGGTTATTTTTATAAATATAGGAATTTTTTTAGACTTCTTTTGCTGCTTTTTTGAAGGTCTTCAGTATATGTATTTTCTTAACAAAGAAAAAGTTCATGAAACTACTAATTCATGAATTACCGTTATTGAATGTTTTTTATAGGGAGGAGCAAATATTATTTGCATAGTTGTTTCCAAGAGATCTTTCACTGAGTTAGAGCTCAAAGCATCTTGACTTATTTCCCCACCATCTCACTTTCCCTTCTAGGAAAGACGCAGAATATAAATAAGTAAAAGTTAATTTTTCTCAGTAAATTACAACCTGTAATAGGAACTTTATCCTCAAACTTGGTTGATTGAAGATTTTGGATTAAGCTTATATTTCAAGTAGCTCTGTAGTTTTTTATGGTATACATTTTTACAGTAACCCAAATGCATTTAAATTGAATTACACATTCACCTCCTATAATCTGCTTGTTATGCAGGAGCTCTTTTCAGCTCAGTTCCTTGACTACCCACTGTGTTCCAAGTCCTGTCTAAAGTGTTGGAGGCCACACAAATACTTAGACATGGTTATTGTCCTCTTGGAACTTAAATTTGATGAGGGACTCAAATGTACATATAAAGCAGTTGGGTAAAACATGATACATACTGTAATATGATCAGGGCACTAAGAGAGAAGGAGGGTCTCTGATCCTCACTTGAGGATTCAGCAGGCTGGAGAGGCCACCTCCAAAGGTGAGTAGGAAGCTGCCAGTTGAACAAAAGTACAGAGTGTTATCACTACAGCCTAAGTGGAAGACATTCATCCAGTAGTGGGAGCTAAGATGTGCATTCTCTGAGCATTCTGGAATGCCTCGCTATAGCATGGGATGCATGCTGTAAGCAGTGGGTAGGCACAGCTGAAACACTTCAAGCAGAGAATGTAGCAATCAGATGTGTCTACAGGGTTACTGTGGTCGAGTTAAAGACCAGAGGGAGAGTGATAGAGCAAGCACAGAGGAATGGAGCTCAGTGAGGAAGCAGTGCCATCTGTGATCCAGGGAAAAGAAATGGGCCCAACTAGGGAAAGAAGGGGAGAAGGATGGCTTCACAAAATATTTAGGATTAGCAGAGGTTGGTACTTAGTGGTTGAATGAATTGGAACCCAACAGAAGGAGTCTAGGATGACTCCCAGTGTCTAGCCGGAATGACGGTGAGGTAGTACATTTTCCTGAAATGGGAAAACTTGACAGAGGAAAAGGAAGCAGTAATTACTGACTGACAAGAATAATAATCTTGGCTTTGTGTCTACTATCTCACTTGAATTTCCTGAAGTCACTGTTTATCTTGAAAACCTAGCACCTCCTAGACCTCACAGCATTTTTCCTTGCAGTGTTGTATATTCATACATTGAGCGCAGCATTTATAATTATTAATCTTTTTGAAGATAATCTTTTCATGAATATTTTAATGCTCGACTCAGTAGGCCATTTTTCTTCTGAAGTATTTCTAATATGAGGCAAACTGAAGTAATTTTCCTAAGCTATATGCTAGGCTCTTTCATTAATGAAGAGTAAATTGTTATTTTTAAGTGAGTCAGAGGCCTTTAACTGAGCTTAGTCTCCTAACTGCATTCTGTAGGAGAATAAGATAGGGATTTCCTATAGCAGTTGTCAGTCATTTTGATAAGGCCCTGCATGTTGAACATTTCCTAAGTTCTTCTCACTCTGTGTATAATAATTATGGGGAAATTACATTTTGATTGACTGGAATAGACACCTGTCACATAGAGAAGTTCTAGAAGAAATATTTGTTCTGTATTTTATCAGGAATTAGTTTTTAATATATCCATGTATGAATTCTTAAGCATTATAATTTTTTAAATGCAGCTAATTCAAAGATAGCAAAAATACTTATTATAGCACTGTTTTTCATCTTTGTCTACATTTGATATTTACAGCCAGAGCTAATCAATAAAGGTGATATTCCCCCTCCATTTGGCCTAAAAGAGTTGAAATATAAACAGTAAGCAAAACAAAGTATTAGTAAGCCATGTAATCCAACGTCATAATTTTAATAGGTGACCATATGTTGCCTGGTTCATGAACTCATTCGGGTAAAATGGCCCCTGTGGGGTCAATTAGCACCATACCAAGAAAGCACTGTTTTGCTCTGCCACATTGGCATCATCTTTAGGCCTGGCTGCTGTTTCACAAAGAGGTGCCAGGGCTCACACAGAGACCCAGGGCAGGGGTGAAAACCACTTCCTATGAACCCATCACCATTGTTCTCCCAAAAGTCTTTCTTAATTCACATGAAGATTCAGTATTATGTTCTCTGTATAAATGGAGAGTTTGGTTTTTTAATTGATTAAAAATGGTAAATCAGTATACATGTACAATTTACAAAAATTTAAAAAAAAAGAGAATAAAATTCTAAAACAACAAAAGAGTAGTCAGTGAAAGGAAATCTCCCTTTCATTCCTGTCTCCCAGCAACCCAATTTCTCAGGAGCCAAGTTCTTTTAGCATTATCATGTGTATTTTCCAGGATTATGCTATGTATATACAAGTATGAACTTTTAAAAATTTTGGCAGCAAATTCTACACAGTGCTGTGCCCAGTTCTTTTTTTACTTAACAACATGTCTGTACTCATGGAGATTCCATAATCTTTTTAAAATTATTTTTATTACTATTAATTTATTTGTAAAAGTTAAAGGTAATATGCTATAAAGCTTAATCATGAAAACATTAACATTTTGCTATTGTCTAATGTATGATTTAAAATTGTATATATAATAGGGAGGCTTCAATAGCAAAATAATATTGAAAAAGAAGAGCAAGTTGGAAGACTCACACAGGCCAGTTTCAAAGCTGTTACTACATAGCTACAGTAATCAAAACAATGTGTTACCAGCATAGGGATAGACAGAGAACATGGGATACAGTGGAGTTTAGAAATAAATCTGTGCATCTATGGCTATTTGATTTCAACAAGAATGCTAAGGCCCCTTGCTGGTGTAGCTCAGTGGATTGAGTGAGGGCTGCGAACCAAAATGTCGCAGGTTCGATTCCTAGTCAGGGTGCAATGCCTGGGTTGCCGGCCACGACCCCCAGCAACTGCACATTGATTTCTCTTTCTCTCTCCCTTCCCTCTCTAAAAAAAATATAAATAAATAAAATCTTAAAAAAAAGAATGCTAAGGCCATTCAATGGGAAAGAATAGTCACTTCAACAAATGGTGCTAGGACAACAAGATATCTACACACAAAATAACAGACTTGGCCTCCTACTTCATGCCATGTAAAAAAACTAACTCAAAGTGGATCAAAGACCTACCTGTAAACTCTAAAACTTCATAGTTTTAGTTCTCTTAGAAGAGAACAGAGAGGTATTCTTGACCTTGGATTTAACAGTGGATTCTTAGATGCTAAAAACAGGAATAAGGAAAGAAAAAAGATTATAGTCAGACCTTGGTACTTGTTGGCTTCAGAACTTGTTAACCCCTGTACTCATCACATTTTGATGGGAAAAAAATGTTACCACACTTGGCACTTGCTCAGGACTCATGGTGGTTGCCAGAACTTGTATGAGTCTATGCCACCCCACAAGAGAACATGCTTCATCATTCAGTATTTGTTTCAGCAGTTGTCATGAGTTTTGGAAGTAATTAACAGTGAGAACAGGTGTAACACTGTAATTGGACTCCATAAAAAAAGAAAATATAAAAAATTGCGCATTAAAGGATATCATCAAAAAAATGAAAAGATAACTTACAGAATGGGAGGAAATATTGTAAATAATATGTATGATAAGGCCTAGTATCCAGAATATGTAAAGAGCTCTTACTATTCAGCAACAAAAAGGCAAACAACCCAAGTTAAAAATGGGCAGAGTACTGGAATAGACATTTCTCCAAAGAAGATATACAAATAATCAGTGAGCACATGAAAAATTTTCAACATGGTTAGTCATTAGGGTAATGCATCAAAACCACTTCACCTGCACCCTGGCTGGGTGGCTCCGTTGGTTGGAGTGTTGTCTGTACATCAGAAAGTTTGCAGGTTTGATTCCCAGTCAGGGAATGTACCTAGGTTGTGGGTTTGATTCCTGGTCAGATGTGTACTGGAGGCAGCTGATGGATGTTTCTCTTTCTCTCTCTCAAATCAATAAACACATCCTCTTGTAATGATTAAAAAAAATCCACTTCACCTGCAGTGGGGTGGCTATAATTTAAAAAAAGAGGAAAATCAGTGTTGG
The DNA here is from genome assembly GCF_019186645.2 of Phyllostomus hastatus. Classification (NCBI taxonomy): domain Eukaryota; kingdom Metazoa; phylum Chordata; class Mammalia; order Chiroptera; family Phyllostomidae; genus Phyllostomus; species Phyllostomus hastatus. Next base: position 49,159,461 of record NW_025334041.1, read on the forward strand.
TGAGGGCATGAGAAAATTAGAACCTTAATACATTTCTGATGAGAAAGTAAAATGGTTCAGGCACTGTGGAAAACAGTTTGGTGGTTTCTCCAAAATTAAACATGTAACTCAGCAAATTCTACTCCTAGGTGTAGACCCAAAAGAATTGAAACACAGATATTCAAACAAACATTTGTATATGAATGTTCATAGCCACATTATTCACTATGAACCCAAGTATTCATTGGCAGATGAATGGATAAGCAAATTTTGGAACAAATAGTATGTATCCCTAAAAACAAATGAAGTAATGCTGTAATAGGGGTGAACCACAAAAACTTTATGCTCAGTGAAATAAATCAGACACAAAAGATCACATATTATAGGACCCTATTATATGAAACATCCAGAATGAGTAACTCTATAGAAACAGAAAATGGATTAGTATAGCCAGTGGGTAGGGTGGGGTGCAGGGTAGAATGGCAAATGACTGCTCAGTGGGTACAGGTTTTTCTTTTATGGCAATGAAAACTGTTTTTGAAACTAGATAGATGTGTGGCCACTGAATATTGTTCACTTTAAAATGGCTTTTCATTTTATGTTGTGTAAAATTTCACTTTGTAAAAATTTTGTATATTTAATCCAGCTGAGCATTTTGATTTCCATTATAATATTTAATGGCTAAAATATACTTTTAAGGATGCAATTAAATAAACTATTTACAGAATTAATCCCTGAAGCGCCTCCAGAAAAGCCCTGGGTTCCACAAAACACAATTTGAGAACTGCCGGGCCCTTTCATAGCATGTAGAAGATGGAAAGCCAGCCTTGAACATTCCATTGAGTGACAAGGAGCTGATCTCTGTGCAAGGGGTCTAGTGCCACTGATAGACAGCTCTCATTCTTGGACAAGTTTTTACATTATGCCAAAGTCTCCATGACACTTCGACCCCGCAGTCCTGCTTGTGGCTTCTAGCATCACTGACATCATCAGTGTGACCACATGCAGGTCTTTTCTCACCTAAATGCCTCCAGTTCCTTGAACTATTCCTCTGTGGCAGGTTTTCAGATTTCCTGATTACCCTTGAGTGTTCTCAGCTACTCCAAGGAAAGGTAGATGTCTTAAATACCACATTCTTATAGCTACATAGCTTTTCAGTGAATAGATATACCAAATTTATTTATCCAGTGCCCTGTAGGTAGACGTTACTTGGTTTCCATTTGTTTTGCTATATGATGCTGCAATGAAAAATGCCTATGCACATGTCATTTCGCAAATATCTGCATACTATCTTCCTAGAAAAAAGAATAGTGAGGTGAAAGGTATGTGTATTTGGAACTTTATCAGATACTGACAGATTACTCTCTAGTTTCTTTCACTTTAGCAGTCTGTGTGAGGAGACCTCTTTTCCACACCATCTCCAACACTTAAATCTAAATGTTTTTATTTTTTTTAATCTGACTGGTGAAAAAGGTATCTTATTTCAGTTTTAATTTGCATTTCTTTTTGCTTTGAAAGAAGTGGAAAATCCTTTTGTGTTTTTAAGAGTTCCTTCCCTCTTTTTGCTGGAAGGTTTACAGATCAAGTTTACAAGTCATATTAGGGTGGGGCTTTCAGTCTTTGATTGTGTTGGACACCTTCCATTTACTGTATTTTGTCATGTAGAATGCGCACTTTTTGCTCAAATGTTTGAGGGAAAAATAATCATGTGCATTATACATGAGTATAAGGAATGCATACGATGGATATAATGGGCATAATCCCATGTATAATGCATACAAAACTGTGGGTGTGCATTATACACAGTAAAATCCGGTAGCCACCTGTGTTCTAGAAATGTCACCTCCATCCATTTCCTCTTCTATATTGTGTGTATTCATACCTTATATTTCCTATGAAATGTTCAAAAAGAGTCATGTATGGTCTGTTCTTGCTCTTGATCCAGAGCATCTTTTAAAAAACTAATTTTGATTTTAGAGAGAGGGGAAGAGGAAGAGAGAGAGAGAAACATCAATGTGAGAGAGGCATCTATTGGTTGCCTTCCATAAGCACCCTGACCCCCAGCTGGAACCAAACCTGAAACCATACCCAGGCATGTGCCCAACCAGGATAGAACCATCTACCTTTCTTTTGGTTTTGTGGAACGACACCGAACCAACTAAGCCATATCGGCAGGGACAGAGCATCTTGTTTTTTAACCAGTGTTCTCTACTTATATTTTCCTCACTACCCCCACAGTCTATCTTCAGCTTCTTAACTTGTAATACTAATGTATTTTGGCATGGGCAAGTTAGTGTTCTACCCTTTTAATACCCATTGAAAATAACTTGATAAAATATTCACAGCTAATAAGTGGCAAAGCAAATAACCCTCTTAAATCTTTTGACTTTTCTATTACTATGCATCATACTATTTTTCTGTGTCCATTTGTTTTGTGTATTCGAAGCCCTTTGAATTGTGTGTGGATTTCTTTTACTTCCTAGTTTATTCTCACTGGCTGAAGTTTATTTGTAAGCCTTGTTAAACTACCTATTAGGAGAATAAAATGTTTATATAATTTAAGTAGTTTCTGAATATTAGATTTGATGTTTCTGGCTTCAGTTTTAATAAACCTTCTCTCGAGAGGTAAATGGTTGTTTCTTGAAAAGAGCCTTAGTGAGAAAAAACAGTGATAGAATATTTGCCACAGTCATTTTTTATTTTGCTTTTTTTGTGTGTGTGTGCTAAACCAAAAAGGACTGGAGTCAGGATTTAAATTCACCAAGTATTTAAGTAATCTTCATATAAATTCTAGTGATGACTAATATAGGGAAGTTTTAAAAACAGATTTTTAAAAAGATATTTGCAGTAGCTCTTTACTTAACCTGGTCATTTTAGTTATGATTATATTTCACAAGGTATATGTGGTTTGATGGCTAATTTTTTCATGTTAAAGTGGTGCTAAATGCAAATATTCTGAAACAGACTAATTAGAATCCATTTAGATACTGAATATGAGGGTAAATATATAATCATCTCATTTGTATGTGATCAGAAAGATTGCTATGTATTTTTTTTGATAGGACTTAATAGCATGATGATATTCCATTTATTTGCACTTGCTCATAGAAACATAAAGCTAATTATGGTTACTTAAGAAAACATGTTTTAGATAACATATAGATTATATCCTTTCTTTTTAAAATATAGGAGCAGATGTCTCAAGTATTAGATGCCATGTTTGAAAAATTAGTCAAAGAAGGGGAACATGTAATTGATCAAGGTGATGATGGTGACAACTTTTACGTAATCGATAGGTAAGTTTTGCATAGCTTCACTAAAATGTAACAAACCTTTTGGGTAAAATCTTAATGGTTATAATGGTAGCAATTTAATATATAGTTTTGCTATTGCTTCTTTACTCGTATTACTACATAATAGACACTAAACCTGCTATGAATACATGCAGTGAAATCATACTGGATCATGAAAAGAGGCACAGTTTATAAAAGAACTGATGATTTTTATTTTAATCTATACATCTCAGTTGCTTACTGTGACCCTTCCCATTTGTTAACTTCTGTTTGACAGGTAGTTAGTATATAATTGGTGCCTATTATAGTGAGAATTAGAAGCATAATACAGCACCTGAGATACTGAATCACAGTAAACTCAATCTGTTACATTTTTTATTAGCTATAAAGTAAAACGTGCTCGTGGTTTAAAAAGTCAAAGGGGGTATATGGTAGAAAGTCTCATCCCCACTTCTTGAGCATCATGTAGTCGGTCTAGTAGTAGTTTGTCCTTCAGAAGTTGCTTATGCATTATTTTGTTTGCCTTTTAAGAACTCTATAAATTATTTTACTAAAATAAGATGGCATTGAAAAATCTAATTTCAGAAAACTTCAAGTTGTGCTTAATAAGACTTTGTGCATTAAGTATGCTTTTTACTGGTAATTAGGTGAGAGTCCCAAAGTTGTGATAGGGGAGCAGTCTGAACTGAGTATTTCTTCACGTTGTAAAGTGATATTGAAGTATTTATGAGACAATTGGTATCCCTACCCTGATTTATTGGATTACATTTGCTTCTGTGGGTAGAGCTGTGTTCAACTCAGAAGGCTTGTGGAAAATTACTCCCCATCTGTCTGCTTAGTCCTCGTTTCTTGATCTTGGCTCTGTGGGTGGTATCTTGCATAAATCAGCAGTGTGTGCTCTCTGCATCAGGGGTTTCCACTGATTCCTCCAATCCCTCATCCCAAATACCCTGGTGCCTGCAGAGCTGTTGCCAAGGCAGTATCCAGGGCCATGGTGCACTCTGATTTTAGAACAGAATAGAACCAGTTATCTCATATGTAAGTTACAGTCATGGTTTTTATATCATTAACCACTTCCATCAGTGAAGTGCCTCAGAAATTCATTCAGCTATTTGTTATTTAATTGTAGGGGCCTATGAGAACCACAAATGCCATATAGGATTAATCTTCTTTTAGTAGGTATTTTGACAATAATAATTCCCCTACATTTGTATAAAGTGCATTCTTTTCAGGTAGTTCCTGATTACCCATTTGACAGGTGAACTCTCAGGCACACAGATGTGGTGTGAGTGGGTGAGGGTTACCCAGATGATAGGTGTAGAGCCAGCCCTGCAGGCAGGTCTCTTGGCCACCATTTGTGTTCTGTCCATGCCCAAGGCCTCATGTTATCAGGGCAGCGATCTGTATAAAAAAGCAGCACACAGTACTTTAACAGATTTTAGACTTACGTGATTTCAACTGGACTAGAACTCATTTTACTTCCTCATCAGCACATTTGTTGTATATTTTACCTTACCTCAAAGTAGAAAATACAGAGACTAGTTTTAGTGCAAAGGTATAAATATCATAAAATACAAGAATTAAGCTATGCTTGAAAAATAATTATTCAGAAAAAAATTCTAGATGTTATCCTTGAAATAGCCATTCTATATGTGAATTAATTAAGCCAGTTACTATCTTCCTTATTGACTGGTACTTTTTGTCTATTTTATTATCTTTGTTTGTATTGTTTTAACCATTCATAACCCTTTTTAAATAAAGACATTCCTTTTTTTTTTTGTCTTTGCTAGGGTTTAGCCAATAAGATAAAGCCAAAGAACTTCAGTTGTTTGCCATCACAGGTGCTTCAGCAAGCCTTGAAACCATGTTCCCTGATAACCTACAGCATATGGAAAGGCAGTCCTCCACAAGAAGAGTGTAGTTCATATAAATACAGGATCTGGACAATATGTAGTGCAAATAAACCTCAGTGTGCTTGTGTTCCAGTAAAACTGTTCATGAAAACAGGCAGCCAGTATGTGGGCCAGCCCCTCCTCTAGATTATAAAGGATCCTCACAAGTATAGTAATGGCTGACCAAATTGTTGTTTTTATATATATATAAAATACATATATCTTAAATTGTTATGTATATATTTTAAAGTTATTTTCTTCTGATCTCAAAAGTAATACATATTCATTTTAGAAACAAAAACTCTTTATTAGGTAGTTCATGTCCCTGGATTCCTCCAGTATTCTTATGCTTAGAGATAACTACAGTCAGCATTTTCATACACATTCTTTCAGATGGTTATCGATGTATATACTGCTGGTTGCTCTTAGCTACATTTTATTATTTATTTTATTACATACAGTTTTTATTGTTTTGCCTTGTTTTCCCAAGCAGGCACATGTATGGTCCTCCCCCTAGTCTACTCAATGGTCTCTTCATGCTTTTCTGGATCAGGTGGTGTCTCTGGAACATCTTCATGCCCTTTAATTGCTTATTGCCATCAGAGGGGAAAGGAAAGCATGGAATGAGGTTTTATTGCACAGGGCTTTTCTCTCAAACCAGATTTTATTGTAATGAGATTTTACCTGAATTACTTTTTACCTTTTATTTTTCCTGTGTCCAACAGAGGAACATTTGATATTTACGTAAAATGTGATGGTGTTGGAAGATGTGTTGGTAACTATGATAATCGTGGGAGTTTTGGTGAACTGGCCTTAATGTACAATACACCCAGAGCAGCTACAATCACTGCTACCTCTCCTGGTGCTCTGTGGGGTTTGGTGAGTGAAATATTTCTTTGAACTGAATATTATTTGTAAAAAGCATATGACCAAAGCTAGGTAGATACAGTATTTTAGTGCTAATAGGTGAATTTATTGGGATCATCACCATGCCCCAGGGGCTTAAGCAACTATTGGTTGCTGAAATGTTGGGCACTAAGACTGTGCTGATTTTTCCCCCAGTCAAGTCAGGTGCTTAATGCACTGGCCCTGGGAAAGACACTCAGATCCAAAATGGTCCTCTGCCTTTGCTCATCTTTAAACAGTCACACTAGAAACCACCAAAGCCTTCAGTGCTCTTTTCTGAGATAGCCTTCTGTCTTAAGTGTGACCATCTGTGGCTCCCAAAGTGTGGTCCCCTGACTAGGAGCATCTGATCTGGGGCCCCACTTACTGATTTGGGCCCACTAAATCCAAAACTCTGGAGATGGAGCCCAGCAATCTGTATTTGAACAAGCATGCCAAGTGATTGTAATGCGCACTCAAGTTTAAGGAACCACTGTAAACTGATTTTGGTGGGGTATACATTGATTGGTAACAGCTTTGCATTGAATAGCAGCTGTGTAGAGAAAAAACACTTGGTGCCTGGGTTTCTTACCTGGTTGCACATCAGATTTACTTGAGCAGGGGTGGGGGGTTGGGGGGGGTGGTGATAAAAAATCCTTTTGCCTAGGCCCCACCACAAATTTAATCTCACTCTCCCTAATCAGACTCTTCCCAGGGTAGGGCCTGAGCCTTCAAAATAAATTCTTAATGGTAGTATTAGGGTTATAAGTAATGGTAGTATAACAACACTTAAAAGTTGGTTCAGAGGCATTTGGGTTTGTCCTTGTCATCTTTGCATAGATGATACCAGGATGCAGAGGAGCAGGCACTAGTAAAGCCGCTTCTGGAAGACTGTTTAAGCTGGCGCTTGTACAGATCACCTTGGAATTTAGTTAAAACTCAGATTCTGATTCAGTGGGTCTGGGATGAGGCCTGTGACTCTCTATTTCTCATAAGCTCCCAGGAGACACCAGTGCTTCTGGGACCTGAAACACACTTTCAGCAGCACTGCTTTAAGGGACTGTTTATATCACTTGTATTTTCTTTTTAAATTGTTGAAAATAGTCCACCCTGTAGTTTCAGCATGCATCTATCAGGTTATTTCTCTCAAATCCTTTGTAGAAGGGGGGAAGGGTAAGATGATAGGAAGTGTGTTAATTTCATTTCCAAGGACTGTAGCTTCACAGAAGCTAAAAATCATTCAATCAGGACTCCACATTTGACTCCAAAGTGGATTCAGCTGGTAAAAATACCACTTGATCATAGAAATAAGACAGTGTACCCTTCTTCTTACTAGAACCAGGCAGTTACTGGTCTACTTAATAAAAATGAGTCATGTTTTAAGTTGTAGAAGAAAACGTGGAATTGTTTCTGGTGGAGGAAAACTCATCATCTGAAGTGTTTTAAGGGCTATAAAAGATTTGGCTACCTCAAGCCAGACCAGTGAAACTTGCACATCAAGAGCAGACTTGATCCACAGGAAGTGTTCGCTTGTCATCAGAGTGGTGGGGAAAGCTAGAGTCTGCCATAACCTGTTCTCTAAGATATCATTGAAAGAATTAGTCTTCTGAGCGGGGTTGCTTGATAACCTTAGAGAAATAACTGATCAACGTGACCATGCTGATGATTCAGAGAGGTAATTAAGGAAATGACTAGGATGAAAACATTTGAAATGGGACATTCTGGATTTTATTTATATGTCACAGTGGGTGCGAAGAGGTGGGCCACTGATAGAAATTTTTTCTTGAGACATAAAGTTTACTTCTAAATCACTAAACTATTTCTAGTCTTCTCTGTTTTGCAATAAACTCTATCCATTAAATGGTGTTTCAGCTGGTTCCCAAACTTGATTGTTTGGGAAGATTTTATGAAACACAGATTATTGGGCCCTACATGGAGAGATTTTCAGTCATGAAACTCTGGGACCTCAAAAACCTTTTCTTAATACTCAGCTGATTCTGATGCCAAGCTTGGAAAATATTTCAGTATTTTTTACTTTGTAAGACTTTCTCTTTTAAAAAAATATTAAGAGTACAAGTCCAAATTATAGCCCTTGTAAAATTATAATAAACTAAACTGGAGAAAAGTACGCTTAATTTTTTTTGAGACATGTTCACACTGGCATTTTTCTCCATCTTCTCAGTTCATTTAAATTCAGCCTTAATATGTTGGCACAATTTAGTAATTGAAGAACATATCCCAGTTAATTTTATTTTATATAAGTTGGTATTTATTTATCAAGGTATGCCAAACTAACATAATTTGAGGGCCATTTATTAAGAACGAAAATTTTGTTCAGTAGGGATTTTTTTTGAAAACAAAATTTGTAGGAAAGTCCTTTTTTTTTTTGATAAAAAGGAACAGAACTATTTATTCAAAAGTTATATAGGTATAACAAAGTTCCTTTAAAACACCAACAAACACACACTCAAGTCCTGCCTTCCCCCATTTTTTGAGCTGTGATATTTAAAATTTCTCCAGTTCCTTAATTGAGTTATCTTTGAGGTTAAGTAGTATAAATATAGGAACATTTTAAAATCCTAAGCATGAAATAAACACTGGAATTAGACTTAAGAAAATTGTTTGTCTATGCACATCTTTAAGAGGACTGATACAATGTGAATATTAGAAAAATAATTTTTCAAAAACTCTTACAATTTCTTTATGATTTTAAAATATTTAATAGTGTTTCTCATGTAATTTTTTTACTGCAACTCATATTAAAAAGCACATCAGGAAACATGTATATGTGTTTGTGTAAAACTGAAACGGATACATAGGTAAAAAAACACTTTACTAAAAGGAATTAATGCTATATTCTATTTTACTTTATGATTTTATTTTATAAAAATGCTGGTCATGAGTGAAGGGGTCAAAAGGTACTAACTTCCACCAACATAAAAAGTTCTGGGTATGTAATGCTCAGCATGGTGACTGTAGTTAATAACAATACTGTATCATGTATTTGAAAGCTGCTGACTTAGGGTCAAGATGGCGGGGTAGGTAAATGCCGTACTTATTTACTCCTAAAACCTCATCAGAATTACAACTAAACTGCAGAACCTCCTGAAATCTGGCTGAATAATAGTCCTATAACTGGGGAATTAAAGAAGCCACTTGGAGACTAGTAGGAGGAGCAGAGAATCAAACAGGCTTGTCTCACACCCATGTGTGACAGATAAAAATCAGGAGGGATAGCTCAGCTGTGGAGTTCCTCCTGTAGAGCAAGGAGTCCCAACTCCACACCAATTCCTCCGGCCCAGGGTCCCAGTGCCGAGAAGAGAAGTCCCTATAACTTCTGACTCTGAAAACCAGTGGGGTTTGAGGCTGAGTGAGACAAAAGGCTTCTAGAGTCCCAGGCAGTTACTCTTTAAGGGTCCCCACATGGACTTACTCGGACTGACTTCCTTTGAGTTCCAGTGCTAGGGCAGCAGCTTGAAAGGCACCATTGGCATACAGGGAGGAACTGAAACGTATCAGGTAGGAACTTGGAGAGACGTGCAGCTTTCTGCCACAAAAAAGTGCTGGCAGACACCATTCTGTTTCTGAGTCCTCCCCCAACAAAGCCAGCCAGCAGGCATTATACGTGAGTCTCCATCAACTAGGCTCACATTGTTTGCCCACCCTGGTGATTCCCTGAAGTCCCTGCACCATCCAACTTTTAGCCCTCTCAAGTTGTTTCCAGTGGCTTTTCCATAAGATTGGCCTGTCTTGACTTATGTTTTAGACTATTTAAAATCTCTCAAGCAGATTCTGGCTTCAGCATGCCCAAACCTCTCTTGCTAAGTGGCCCCAGGCCTAGCACTAGCAACAGCCAGCCTTGGTTTGCACCTTGTCCTTACCTAGGGACCTCCAACCCCAGCACAAGTAGTGGCCATCTGCAGACTGCTTCGTAGCTTATACCAGGTGACCTTGGCCTACATCTCCCAGGAGACCTCAGAGCCACACCACTGGTGGACAGCTTCAGACCATGTCAAAGCAACCCCCAACCACCTTCACAAGCGACACACTAAAGGGGCAGACTCAGCAGGCACCAGAGCTCTGCTGACGTAAGTCCTGCTCCATGGGGTGGGCCCCTGCACAGCTGATACTCCACTGTGGTCAGAGGTTGGCGAACACAGCCAGTCCTTGAAGCTGATTAGCCTGGGGGTAAATCCCTGTCATTGACGTACCAACAGCAATCCAGGCTCAACTACAATAGGAGAGAGTATACAGTCTACATGTAGAGGGTGGACGACACCTGGAGTGTCCAGCTTGGATGACTGGGAGAGGCTGTGCCACTGGACCCTACAGAATACCCACTACCTTAGGCCACTCTACCAAGCCCAGGAAGACGTATCAACTTTACTTAATACATAGAAAAACACACAGGGAGGCTGCCAAAATGAAAAGAAACATGTTCCAAATAAAAGAACAGAACAAAACTCCAGAAAAAAATAAACATAATGGAGATAAGCAATCTACTAGATGCAGAGTTCAAAACACCAGATATAAGGATACTCAATGAACTTAGAACTTCAACAGCAGAAGAAAGGACATGGAAGGATACACTAACTGAATTGAAGAACAATTTACAGGGAATCAACAGTAGAGTATATGAGACCAAGAATCAAATCAGCAATTTGGAATATAAGGAAGCAAAAAACACCCAGTCAGAATAGTAGGGGAAAAAAATCCAAGAAATGAACATAGTGCTTCTGGGACAACTTCAAGCATACCAACATTCGCATCATGAGTGTGCCAGAAGAAAGAGCAAGAAACTGAAAACCTGCTTGAAAAGAATAATGACAGAAAACTTCCTTAACCTGGTGAAGTAGATAGATGTATAAGTCCAGGAAGCACAGAGAGCCAGTCTCAAACAGGATGAACCCAAAGAAATCCACACAAAGAGATACCATAATTAAAATGTAAAAGGTTAAAAACAAAAATTAAAAAATGTTAAAACTAGCAAGAGAAAAGCAATTATTTACCTACAAGAGTTTCCATAAGACTACCGGCTGATTTCTCAACAGGAACTTTGCAGGCCAGAAGGGATGGGCAGGAAATAATGAATAGTCAAAGTGATGGAAAGCAAGAACCTACAACCAAGATTACTTTATCTAGCAAAGTTATCATTTAGAATCAAAGGACAGATAAAGAACTTCTCAGCAAGAAAAAGGGAAAGGAGTTCATCACACCAAGCCAGTATTACATGAAATGTTTAAAAGGTCTTAAAAAGAACAAGATCAAAAAATGAACAGAATGTCTATCAACAGTTGAATCTAAAAAACAAAATAAATGAACAAGCAGAACAGAAAGACTCATAGATACAGAGAACATTTTGAGTTTTGCCAGCTAGGAGGGGGTTGGGTGGATGGGTGAAAATGGTGAAGGGAGTAAGGAGTACAAATGGTTGTTGGAGGTGTAAAGTGCAGCAGAGGAATGTGGTAGTAATATTCTAATGACTGTGTGGTGTCAGATGACTATGAGATTTACCAGGATGATCACTTAGTTATACAATGTCTTAACTACCAAGGTGTACACCTGAAACTAACATAAGATTGTATGTTCACTGTAATTTAAAACTGAAAAGTCGCTTAAATTATAAAGTTGCCAAGAGCAGATTTTAAGTGTTCTCATCACAATAAAGTTTTTATACCTGTGTAAAGTGATGGACATTATCTAAACTTTAATCGTGGTGATCATTTTGCAATATATACAAAAATCCAGTCATCATGTTGTACAACTGAAACTGTAGTATAACAGTTATACCTCAATTAAAAAATGCTGGTTATATGTTATCACTACTCTAGGGCTATCATCCATGGTCAAAGAACTGGGCACGATTCCCAACTAGAAGCAGCATACATTGGTGGTTGCCAGGGGCTGTGCGTGGGGTGTGTAGGGTGCATGGGGAGATACTGGTCAAAGGGGAGATACAACTCACAGTTAAAAGAATAAATTCTGGGACCAAATGTACAGCATGGTGGTTATTATAGTTAACAATATTGCATTATATATTTGAAAGTTGCTAAAGTAAATCTTAAAATATTCTCACCATAAAAGAGAAATGGCATTTAGGTGATAGAGGCTTTAACAAACTCTACTGTGGGAGTCATTTCACATGGTATAAGTGTATCAGATCAACACGTTGTTTACTTTAAACTTACACCATATTATTAGTCAGTTATGTCTCAGAACTGAAGAAAAAGTACTTGGTGCTGGAATCTAGTTTTTAAAATGGAGTGACAGCGCCACCTTGTGGGTTTAGCTTAATACATGGTAGTTGATCTCTGTTCTGAATAAACGTAAACTGATGCTTCCTTAAAAAAATGTAAAACTATTTTATATGGTTCTGTATTTCATGCTTGAATAAAAATTTTAAATGTTACATTAAATGTATAATAATGTTACTCTTATTTCAAAATCGTCAGTTATCATTCTTATTATAGGGAATGAAACTACCTCTTAAAACTTTTTTTCCTCAGAAAATTCACCTTTTAACTGTCTTTGTATTTGATATTCTGCCTTAGGACAGGGTAACCTTCAGGAGAATAATTGTAAAAAATAATGCCAAAAAAAGAAAAATGTATGAAAGTTTCATCGAGTCACTGCCATTTCTTAAATCTTTGGAAGTAAGTATATATTTATATTTTGCTTTGAAAACTTGTTTTATTAGGAATATTTACTTCTATACAAGTTTCTTTGAATAGAAATCTATCCACATTTTCATTTAAAGATTAGTTACGGTGTTTGTGTAGTTCAGTATTTCTTTTACTACTTAAAGCTGCATTTATTTTACTTTTTATAAGCAATAGTTTCTTGTGAGCATCTCTAGCAGTTTTATGCAGTCTTTTTCTAAAAGAGATTTGAAATAAACATGCAGTGTCATCAGGAGCCACTAGTTATACCTTTCTAGGGAGAGTATCAAAATACAGAAATGGATATTAACTCAATATAACAAATATCTATTCCCTTATAAATGTACCAGGGAAAAGAAACAACAAATAGAACAACATTCTCCCCCTCACCAAAAAATTAATCTTTCTAGTTACAAAAAAAAAAAAAAAAAAATTCCTCACTGGCCTCTCCTCCTCATGTCACCTTTGCTGTTTATTCCTCTTTTCGTTTCCTCTTAAATTGGCATTCTAGTATTTTTTCTTTTTTCAGGCTACTCTTACTCAGTGAATTTGTCAACTCCCCTGGCTTTAAACACTGTGTGTTGATGCCTTTTAAAATTGACATAATCTGATAAGGTCCCTCCCTAGAATGCCAGACTCATGTAACTATCTAACTGCATATTTAACATTCCCTCTCAGACACTAAATAGACAGCTGAAACCTCACATCCTAAATCTATTCCACCCCTCTTCCCTGTCTTAGTGGCTAGCAACTAAGATCCTTTCAGCATCTGGGCCAGAGTCTTTGGGGCTAGCACTGACTCATCTGCAGAAGTACCTTTGTTGTATTGTTAGTAGTATATGCCTGGCAAAAATTTTGGCCACATTACAGAGTGCAAACTAGGCAACTGATTTCTAGCAGCATATGTCTTTAAATTTAAATAGATCAGGGGTTGGAAATCCAAATGCCTTCAGATCTAGGCAAGTTACATAAAGAAGGAAAACCAAGCCAGGACAGGATTTTGGTAAACTGGAGAACATGTGCTCCATCTAAAGAAACAGCTGCAATTCCATGGTTGTTTTGTCATGTGGAAATATGGGCTGTATACTGTTAATTTTTCAAGAGAAACTGGAAATTCAAATTTTTTTTAGAAACTTACTTTAAAATGCTGTTAGTTAATTAATGTAACACATACAAACCCATACACTTCTTGGCTTATTTGGCTTATAGGCTACTGATTTTTAAACCTCTGAAATAGATATTACCACCCAATTAATCTTTACTTAATAGTTATTTTTTTCTTTGTAGGTTTCTGAACGCCTGAAAGTGGTAGATGTGATAGGCACCAAAGTATATAATGATGGAGAACAAATCATTGCTCAGGTATAATCCTTTTTATGTAATTTAGTTTAGGGTTATATTCCAAAAGTTGCTTAAAAATTGTAAATCTTGAGTTTTTCTTATGTCTATAATTAGCATGTATTGATGGATTAAATGAATATTACTTTTACTACATGACCTATTTAAAATGGTTTAATTTACAGCTATTAAGCTTTGAATATTTTTATTTATATAATTATCTTCTAATGAATATGTATTAAGCCATCAAGTGGACTTCTGCTTAATTTTGTATTTGTACATAATATATAAAGAATAAGATGCCATTTATAAGAAGAAAATTATAGGTGAATGTTCCATGAGATTAATGAGGACTCAGAAGGTGCACTGCAAGATATTAGACTTTTGTACAGTCAATTCATGATGTCATTCACGATGGCTGCTCCCTCATAAAATTAACCAAAAATGGAACACACTGTACCATATACTGTATTGGCTTCCAGACACTAAATGAGGGCCAACATGCTATTTAACCATTAATCTTATCTAAAAATCACACTTCCAGCCAGTAGTAATATTATACCTTGGTTAGAATATGGCTTGCGAGAAGTAGGATTTATGAGATAATTGAATTTCACAGATTGAGCACACAGATGATAGTACCTTATTTCCTAGTTTTGTTTTTGAAGTATTGAACAAATTATTTAAACGGATTTTTAATAGATTCTGTAGTTTTATCATATATATATATACTGTATTGTACTATTTATCTAAATATCCTCTCTTCTTTGGATATATGTGAAACAAGATTCAAGGTCTGTGAGACTGAGGAAGTAATTGTTTTAGAAGGTAAATAAGTCAATGTCTGTTCCCTCCCTGTTCCCCATCCCCCAGACATACTCAGAGCAGTGAAGGGTTGGCAAGAAGTGGAATCAAATTAGAAAACAAGGCTAAGATTCTATTATATAAATTGATAAGAAAGTATAGAACACTTTTGAAATGATTTTTTCAGCTTTTTATTTTGAAATAATTATAGCTTCACAGGAAGTTGCAAAAATAGAAGAGAAGTCCCATGCACTCTTCACCTAGTTTCCCCAGGGCATCTTGCATCACTAGAGCACAGTATCAAAACTAGGAAATGACACCGGCCTGATCCACAGACCTGACTCAGGTTTCACCAGTTCACATGCACTTAGAGCATATTTTAGAAACTAAATTACATAGCAGTCGATGCATCTACTATGATTCAAATTTGAAAATGAAACTCTTACGAAAACTTGATGTAAAAATAAGGGAAAGAGATATGTATACTATACTTGGAGTTTATTAAGGATATTTTGAGATATTTTTTAAGCATTCATATACACATGTATATTATATAAATCTCAATATTTATTTTGTGATATAAATTGATACTGTAGTTCTTGAATTACACTACAGGGTTTTAGAGTACCTAAGTTTCTTTTCCAAATTACTTGGAGAGGCCCAGTAATGTATCTACTCTCTTTTGTATTATACTATTTAATTTAGAAGGCATCATTGGAAGTCAAGGTGAAGTTTACTCAAAAACATCACTGAGAAAAAAATGAATATGCAGTTAGAAATGGCAACACTTCACCCCCCCCAAAGGTTTTATTTTTACTTATTTTGCTTAATCCCTTCATCCTTTTCACCCAGCCTTTTCTTTCAGAAGTTTTTTTTTTTGACACCTTGAGGTGGGTTGTCAATAAACAGGCATCTCAGAGTTTGGTCTCTAGCTAACTTCAGTCAAAACATCAGGATCCAAATCGACAGTTTCTGAATAAGTCTGGGTGTTCTAACATCTGTGCTGTTATCCAGGCTGTAGTTTGAGTGGAATTCTTATCCCAGTGTTATTTGCCATTTTTCTTGACTTAAAAATGCTGTGCTAGAGAGTGTATTCAAGTAATTTTACAAAGTAAATCATTACTACATAACTGTTGATTGTAACCTCTGTTTAGAAAGTGAGAGATGGGAAGGAACTATGGGGTGTTGCTTTTCAGGCAGATCATCACTGGAGTACACTGGAGTTGGCTTGACTTCAGGGTTATGATAGGTAAGAGGATTTTTGTCAACTAAATTTGCATTTTCATTCTGTTTTTGTTTTATTAGGGAGATTTGGCTGATTCTTTTTTCATTGTAGAATCTGGAGAAGTGAAAATTACTATGAAAAGGAAGGTAAGTGAATTCTCAAAAATTCACATATTAGCTAGGAACATAATAAATTTTTTGTGATGTTTAGACTAAAATTAACTCTTGTTTTTCAACATGCTGAGTAAAATCCCATGTTTTCAACATGCTTTTAATGACCTTGTCAGGGTAAATCAGAAGTGGAAGAGAATGGTGCCGTTGAAATCGCTCGGTGTTCTCGGGGACAGTACTTTGGAGAACTTGCGCTGGTAACTAACAAACCTCGAGCAGCCTCCGCACACGCCATCGGGACTGTCAAATGTTTAGGTAGGACTCACAGTGGTGGGCATACTCCTCCTGGCTGAAATTTTTATGTCTGCATTTTATGTATCTGTGTTGTACAGATTACTTTATTGGATTCATAGGTTTTATGGTCCCCACAAAATATAACAAGGGTAGCATTCATTGTATTATAAAATCAGTTTGTGGAAGCCAGGTTTTTTTTTTGTTTTTTGTTTTGTTTGTTTTTCGTTAAAAGTTTCACATACATATATAGTGTTTTTTTTTATAGGCATGAAATAACATTTTATTATAATAATTCTGGGTACCACATTTTATATCTGATTTTTCAAATAACATGTATTCTGTTCCTCAAAAAAGGCTAAAACAATATTTTTATAAAGCGAATTAAGCTCTGTGGAGAAAGTTGGGAGTATCTGTGGGAATACTTTGTACTGGGAAACATGGGTTAAGGTTGTGAGCACAGTACAATTTTATTTATTGTTTAGCTGTTTAATTACCTTCTTAAACTGTAGTAGTTTGGCAGAAGTGCCATCTTCAGCTGCAAGATTATAAATATGACCAACAACTTGCTTTAATAATGAAAAATATAATTCAGGTGGTGTCAATATAGATGACACTTTCTTTAAAAAATTATTCAGCTATAATTAGCCACTCTATTTTCTTCATCCACCATTTAGTAGAAGAAACTCAGCTTCCATATTCTTAAGATTTGTTAGTATCCTTAGAATTAACTTACAGAAAAGTCACTTTTTAAAATGTTTTAAAGTATAATGTTAATCAGTTGTTACACTTGGATAAAACAGAAGACAAACTGACAGGGAATTTCCCTGAGTAGAAATAGTAAACAATAAGAGTAAAGGTGATATGAATGAAAGCCCAATATTTTTTTCTATAATTACATTCACATTAAAGAAAATTTGAGAAATGCAGAAAAGGTAGGAAAAACTAAGGGGCACCCACACCACTACTACCCAGTGACTTTCCATATCCTATTATAGTTACTTCTCATCTTTTATTTGCATGATTTTTCTGTTTTAACAATTTTGTTAAATGCTTTTTTCATTCATTATAGCTTAGGCATTTTCTCATTTTATTACATCAAATTGTAACATTCTGTTAGGGAAATATGCACATTATAAAGTATTTAATGATCCCCCACTGGTAAATGTTTTAAGGATTTTGGCTCCATTTTGGAGGGGGCACTGCTTTCTCCAAATGTAGGATTTTCCCTTAGAAATGGTTTTTTTAGAGTGGATTTTCCTTTTATAGCTTTTGCTATATATTGTCAGGTCACTTTTACTTCTATCAATTTACATGCTACCAGCAGTGCAAGAATGTCCATTTGCTCTAATTTTGTAAACACTGCCTTTTTTACCTTTGTTATTTTAAAAAGCAAAAACATGTATTTTAAATCGTAGTTCTAGGGTACAGAGTGTGATCATATTTTCCATGTGTGTATTATAAATTTAGTTTTTAAAAGTATATGAGA
This sequence comes from Phyllostomus hastatus, assembly GCF_019186645.2. Taxonomy (NCBI): domain Eukaryota; kingdom Metazoa; phylum Chordata; class Mammalia; order Chiroptera; family Phyllostomidae; genus Phyllostomus; species Phyllostomus hastatus. The sequence goes on from NW_025334041.1 coordinate 49,177,426, forward strand.
TAGGCAAGCAAAATGACATACAACATATAGTTATAGAAGTGGACAAAGCAGCATTGTGACTGCTATTTCAAAGTGACTATATGATAGTATAAGAGTAAAAATTATAAAAGGTTAACATTTGGTCTTAAAACATGGCATTGTAAACCCTGAGGGAAAACAAGATATTTCCTTGTCATCTTTGAGTTTGTATTTACTCAGATGACATAAAAACTAATTTTTTGAATTTCAAAGCCTTGCCGATGACAGTCCCTCATTCTTTCCTCAGTCTGGATCAGGAACTGCTCCCCAGCCTTGCATTGCGCATCATATTGCCAAGGAACTCTGGCTACTTTGAAGTGGAACAATTTTACCTTTATGCCTTTTTCTTGTATATTTATTTAAAAATGCCATTGAATTATTGACAATACAGAATGACATTACGAATTACTCAGAAATTCTGCAGATTTTCAAGGAACGTTATTCATTTTTCTTTTATTCGCCACACCCCCCTTTGTTTTTAGCCATGGATGTGCAAGCATTTGAAAGGCTTTTGGGACCTTGCATGGAAATTATGAAAAGGAACATCACTACCTATGAAGAACAATTAGTTGCCCTGTTTGGAACAAACATGGATATTGTTGAACCTACTGCATGAAGCAAAAGTATGGAGCAAGAAGACCTATAGTAACAAAATTACACAGTAGTGGTTAGTCCACTGAGAATGTGTTTGTGTAGATGCCAAGCATTTTCTGTGATTTCCTGTTTTTTCCTTTTTTTACATTTACAGTGTATCAGTAAACAGTAGTGATAGTCAATAGGCTTTAACATCACTTTCTAAAGAGATCATAAAAATATCGATATACTGATAATATGATTTTGTGTTCCACAAAATTGAAAGGTTTATTCAAATGATTGTAATATACTGAAAGTATCTGTGTTTAAGAAGATAATTAAAGGATGTTATCATAGGCTATTTGTGTTTGTTTTGACTTACTCAGATTGATATGTCAGTATGCCCATGTAAGAGGGAACTTGGCAATGAATCATGCTATACAGCATGATTTCACATTCTTTTACAACTCATTGTATATATAGTAAGTACAATTTTAATCATTTTTGTTTTAAAGTTGTTCTGCCTTGATAAGTTATGTGCTGGCTTTGGCCTTTTGGTGAAATGGTATAACACATCATATGCAATTCAAGAACCTTTTATATTTTTGCAATAAAGTACATTTTGACTTCTTTGGCATAATGTCAGTAACCAGTAGTTTTAGGACAGGCAATTTAGTTGTAATAGGTGAGAGTCTTTTTCAGATGAGAGATCATTAACACTTTTTCCTCATAAAGCATATATCTCTGCTTCTTTTTCATTTACAGTTCTCTGTATTCTTTATCTTTAAAAATTTGAGTTTGATATTTAATGTCACAAAGTTTTTTTAAAAGCTTTATTTTGAATTAACTTGTCTTCTAAAAGTCTAAGATCTTATATATACTACAAAGAAAATCCACACCAAAAATAATATGGGGTCCTTACCAACATGCCCACAAGATTATTTCTTTGTTCTTCACTTGTATCCATAACATGATTCTTTCAGACGTCTGCTCCCATGGGGTTCCTCCAAGGTAGTAAAAATAAATTTTTATAAGCAAAATCATATGCAAAGATAAAAGGAATTTCTGCCCATTCTGAATGTACCATTTGGCCTTACCATTTGCTTTAATGTAGACTCAAAGAATGACACCTCAACCAGAATAAATTTTCATTGATAACTGATAACTTATTATTGGCTACATAAGATGAATTATATTCAGCCAAAGCAATACAGCCTTACATTTCTAACCTATATAATCCAATGTCTAGAGAGATTAATTCTAACCAGTTCACTTTTCAATGAGGAATTCCATTTTAGGAAATATTTTAAAGAAATATTTACATGGGTAAAATTATTCTGTGGCTAGTGTGGTCTTATTAGAGAATGTTTTTGGTCTTACTTGTATAATTAAAATGTGTTTAAAATATGTTAACCAGATAATGTATATATAAGAAGTTAAAATATGTAAAGTGTAACTTCAGCCACATTTCAGAACACTGTTTAAAAATTTTGTAAACTTTCTTGTAGGAAGAGAGCTTACTATATGAAAATGACTTGTTTTCTATTTAATTTTATTTTAAAAGCCATGTTAATAAATTAAAAAAAAAAAAACCCAGAACCCCAGATTTCTGGTTCATCATTCTGTATTCTTTATTCACTTTTTCAGATTACCGATTTCGTTGCATAAGCTGATGAACTATTCATGGAATAGCAAAAATGCCTGTTTAATAAAGAACTCTGAAGCTGTAAATGCCAATTACATTATTGTTGGTTATATTTAAATTTTCCTTATAATGAAGCACACTTTTATAATAAATATGTTAATTATGTTTAACCAAGGGTTTTTCATTTGTTTTTTAATGACTTCCAGAGTGCATATTGTACCATGTGGAGAGCATGACAAACACAGCACATGTGAAAACTAATCCCCAGGTCATAATAGAGCAAGAAAGCATGGTTCTGAATGGCAATAGATTTTTAAAATAATTTTAACTATTAGTCATATGATTTTGGCATGTTTATATAATTATGGTATGTTAGAATAACCAAATAGATCTGGCTAAGAAATTTATGTCTTAAAGTATCTAAAACACCTCTAGTTTTACATGTGGATGTTATTTAATCACTAATCAAGAATCCTTACTAGTATTTGGAAGTTCTCTGTTGAAGTTCCCATTCAAGGATGTATATTATATGTAGCTAAGAATTTTTCTCAGAGAATATTCTTTTAACACAAAAGTTCTTCCCCATATGTTAAATAAATATGAGTGTGTATGTGCTTCTTGCATTTCCATATGAACTAGGGCTTGGTGCATTATTGTTTAACATAAATACTCCTATGACACAAGTTGGTGAATACATTTGGTTTATTGTTAAACTGCTGTTACAAAATGGTGGCTGGCAGAACATTTACTATGCTCAAAAATGCTGCTGCTGCAAATAAAACATAGGGCATGGAACAAGGGGCTTTGAATTTTATAGAAGTATGTAAGATTAAGTCCTGAGTCCTTTTCCTTTATAAAGCATCTTTTAAAATGATAAAAAAATTTCCTACTTTTCTCAAGAAATGTTATGTTTATGACAAGGATTTGTTATAACATGACCTTTGTCATTCTTAAAGAAAATTAATAATGTGTAAGCCTAAGTAATACATCTGGGTAAGCCAAGACTTTCTTAAATAACTGATGGGATTCTAATATCTAATTATGTTAACACTTAAGGGAGAAACAGAATTATAATGAATGCTGGCTTCTAAAATTAAAAATAGTGTATGGTACAGCTTGATAATATCAGGATTTTGACAAAAATAAACTGGAATGAGAACTGAGACAATATAATAGGATTTCTGGCCAAGAAGGAGGCATAGGTAGACACACTCTGCCTCCTCACACAACCAAAAGGAGGACAACAACAAACTTAAAAACAAAAAATAACCAGAACTGCCAGAAAATCGAACTGTACAGAAGTCTGACAACCAAGGAGTTGAAGAAGAAACATTCATTCAGACTAGTAAGAGGGGCAGAGATGGGCAGCTGGGGTGGAGAAGAGGCGGCAGCTGGCAGACAGGGTGGTCCCACATTTGCATGCGGATAAATCAGGAGAAACAACTGGGGAGCGAAACAGACCATGCAACCCAGGGTTCCAGCATGGGGAAATAAAGCCTCATAACTGTTATAACTAAAAACCTGTAGGGGTTGAGGCATGGGAGAAACTCTTAGCCTCACAGGAGAGTTCCATGGAGAGAACCACAGGGTCCTAGCATGTGCACAAACCCACCCACCTGGGAATCAGCACCAGAAGGACCCAGTTTGCTTGGGGGTAGTGGGGGGAAGTGACTGAAAGACAGTGGAGAGCCCAGCAAGCAGCCTTTCTGACCCCTCACCCATATACAGCACCACAATGCAGCGATGTGGGTTGCCCTGCCCTGGCCAATACCTAAGGCTTTGCCCCTTACTGTGTAACAGGTGCTCCAGGAAAAAAAAAATATATATATATATGGCCTAAATGAAAGAACAGATCAAAGCTCCAAAAATAGAGCTAAGCGATGAAGAGATAGCCAATCGCTCAGATGCAGAGTTCAAAACACTGGTAATCAGGATGCTCACAGAAATGGTTCAGTATGGTTGCAAAACAGGAAGAATTGAAGGTTATACAAAGTGAAATGAAGGAAAATATACAGGGAACCAACAGGAAAGGGAAGGAAACTGGGACTCAATGATTTGGAATAGAAGGAAGAAATAAACATTCAACCAGAACAGAATGAAGAAACAAAAGTTCAAAAAAATGAGGGGAGGCTTAGGAACCTGTGAGACAACTTTAAATATTCCAACATCTGAATCACGGGGGTGCCAGAAAGAGAAAAGGAAGAGCAAGAAATTGAAAGCATTTGAAAAAATAATGGAGAACTTCCCCAATCTAGCAAAGGAAACAGACTTCCAAGAAGTCCAAGAAGCTCAGAGAGTCCCCAAAAAGTTGGACCAAAGGAAGCACACACCAAGGCACATCATAATTACATTACCCAAGATTGAAGAGGAGAGAATCTTAAAAGCAGTTAAGAGAAAAGGAGACAGTTACCTACAAAGGAGTTTCATAAAACTACCAGCTGATTTCTTAAAAGAAACCTTGCAGTTAAGAAGGGGCTGGAAAGAAGTATTCCAAGTCATGAAAGGCAAGGACCTAGATCCAAGATGACTCTATCCAGCAAAGCTATTATTTAAAATGGAATGGCAGATAAAGTGCTTCCCAGATAAGGTCGAGTTAAAGGAGTTCATCATCACCAAGCTCTTATTATATGAAATGTTAAAGGGATCTATCTAAGATAAGGGAGATGATAAAAAATATGAACAGTAAAATGAAAACAAACTCACAACTATCAACAACGGGACCAAAAAAAAAAAAAAACCAACTAAGCAAATAAGTCAAACAGGAATGGAATCACAGAAATTGAGATCACATGGAGGGTTATCATCAGGGCGGGGGTGAGAGGAGAACTGCGGGGAAGATATAGGGAATAAGAAGCATAACTGGTAGGTACAAAATAGACGGGGGAGGTTAAGAATAGCATGAGAAATGGAGAAGCCAAAGATCTCATATGTACAACCCATGGACATGAACTAAGGTGGAGGAATGGTGGTGGGAGTGGTGGTGCAAGGCAGAGGGGATTATAGGGGAGGAAAAAAATGGGACCACTGTAATAGCATAATCAATAAAATATATATTTTTTTAAAAAGTGAGAAACCTTACCTGTTTCAGGGCACTTTTAAAGGCAGGAAAACTGGTTGCCCACCTGAACTATATAGTCATAATTTTTCACGAGTATTAAAAAAACATTTAAAATATTATGCAAATATTAGCAACCAAGTACACCAGGTATTTCCAGGGGACTTGTGTCCCCAAGAATAGCTATGAGAGCTTAAATTAATTCAGTTCTATAACTGACTGACTTCACCAAAATCATTTACTTTGAGTCTGTGGCAGAACTCATGAGCAATTAAAATCTCTTGGTTCCTTGTGTAATTCTTGGCTTCATATAGTTTCCTAATAGTGATGTTATTGGGCCTAGTGTATAGAGAAATTTATAGAAAGTTTCCAAAGCAGACAGTATTTTGAGAGGAAAACTCTTATTTGACCCACAGATCTGTGCCATTCTATCCCTTTTTATGCTGTTTGTAAATCTAATATTGCCTAGGAAATCCTAAAGAAGCACATGACTATGTTTGATATGGAAGTAATTGTCTATACCATAAAAATGAAATGCTACCTATTAGGTGGTCTTGCTAGATTTTGACTTAACCATAGCCTGGGTCTTGCCATTTTACCAAATTTTAAGAAGTATTTTTTTATATGTGTATATATATGTACATATGTTTGTGTATATATACTGCAAAATGTACATACATGAAATGTTAGTAACAATTATAACATTCATTGTAGTAATGAGTATCTTTTAATGGAAAAACAGAAAACTTTTTTTTCCAGGTGCAAGGGAAAGTTAAGTGTAAGCGGGACATGAACTCGGAAATGACAAGATGCCTGGGCTCTTCACTGGCTAACCCAGAGGTGAAACTCTAAATGCTTTCTATCTAACATTAAAAAATGTTTACAAAATAGAACCCCCGAATGCTCTTGTGAGCAGTAAATATGACCAGTCAAAATACTGGATAAAATTGCTTCCAACTGTTGATTTTCCATCTGTGTCTGAACTGAAAACCTACCTGGATCCTGCTGAGGAACGAGAATGAACATGCATCCCTCCAATGCCACTGCCTCTTTTAGGCCAAAGGCTGACACTTGATACAACTGTACTTCCCTTTACATAATGACTATATTCTTGAAGTGGAAATGAATGACACTTTTGAACGCCAAGTAATATTTTAGGAGAGGTGCTCACTATAAAGATATCTTTGGCAAATCTTTTTTCCTCATAATTGCTCCTTAAAGCTGAACTTAAATATCCTCAGCCTTTTTATTACTATAGCGCAGTGATTGTCAGCCTGTGTGCTACGAGAATTTTTAAAACATGCAATACCTGATTATTTAGTCTGGGGCACTGACCTCTTTTCCCTTAGATTGTCAAATAAAAAAATGACAACAGTCAACAACTGCCATCCGGTATGACTGCCCTGTGCTGAGACATAAACAGCTAGGTCATATAATAGAGTTACATCTTATTGGTCACATTGCTTAATAAGTTTGTGTCGGACTGGTTAATTCTTGGTACCAGAAATCCTTATATATAAATATAGATACCTGTGTATTTATTTATTTACTTAAATTTTTTAAAGAGGGGGAGAGAGGAAATGATTTGTTGTTCCACTTATTTGTGCTTGATACATGCCCTGACCAGCGACTGAAACCACGACCTTGGCCTACTGGGCTATGCTTTAAGCAACTGAGGTAACTGGCCAGGGCAGCAACTGTTTTTCTAAAATTCACTTTAGAGCAAAAAGGGTAAATACTATTATTATTTTTTTGTGAATCAACCAAAATTACACCAGTTTTTTGGTCAGACTGGCAATGTATATTTTTTGGTGCACTGCTGAATTTTAGTAATTAGTTTGTGCCATGAGATGAACACAGTTGAAAATCGCTACTATAGTGCATTATTATATGCTGTATAACTTGAAGAATTGAAGTGTGTTAGACAAATATCATTTGCCTTTGAGAAGTCATTTGAGCAGATAAAAACCCATTACACCAGGAGGAGACAAAATGAATGACAACAGTGCTAATTATACATAATGTAGCTAGAAGATAAGACCTGTTTTCAAATAATAGTGATAAATATATAGAACAGGTGAGACTTAAAGCCCATGGAAGCTATTTAACAGAGTTAATGTTCAAAAGGGTATATGACATACAGCATGACACAATATACACTATACATTAGTAAGAAAATTCTTGCTACTTATTCTCCCCAACTTTTCATCCATTTTTTTCAGCAAACATCTATTTATTGATTGCACAGACAAAAAGATGCTTTATGGTCACCAGAGTCAAATCTTAACTTTTAGTTGCATTAATAATTACAAGCACAAGAGACATATATTACTCAGTTCTAAAATAGCACTCATCATCTCCTACACATTACAAGTTGAGTTTTTAAAGTACAGTTAGTAAAACATGGAATGGTATTTTGGAGAGTTTAAACCTACCAAGACGATATTATCTGGAAAGTTTGAGAACTTACTTTTCAGACCATACATGTGTTCCATTTCCCAATTTTAATACTTAATTTGCTTACCTTTTGAGAATTTGCACAGCAATATTCTCAGTATTTAAGTAATACCCCATGTTTGAACTTCTAAGTCTTTAAAGCAGTCACTGACCTGCCAAATGTGATGGAATCAAGGGAAATGTATTGTTTATTTATACACCATAGATTTTATCAATATTTTTTTTACCATCTTTAAGATTTCATTTCTTTCTGATAACAGAATTTTACCATTGGAAAAACCTTGATTTCAGATGGCTTCTTCACAAGTTTTGGCCATAGTATGTGTGTAACATGTGTGATTGATATGGTATCTACACTAACCAAGAGTAGGTGTTATTTAACCAAACTGATTTTTTTAAATGCCAGTTTTATTATGGAAATGTCTGAAGAACATATAAAAGTTAGTTATACCTGAAAAAGCTGTGGTAATTATATATAATGAAATATTACTCGGTTATAAAAAAGAATGAAATCTCACCATTTGAAACAGTGTGGATGGACCTACTATGTTAAGTGACATAATCCAGAGAAAGACAAATACCATATGATTTCACTTATATGTGCAATCTAAAGAACAAAATAAATGAACAAACAAAATTGAAAGACTCATATATACAGAGAAGAGATGCATGGTTACCAGTGGGGAAGGGGTTTTACGGACTGGGTGAAAAAGGTGAAGGGATTAAGAAGTATAAATTGGTAGTTACAAAACAGTCAGAGAGAGGAGAGCAAAAGGGATACAGTCAATAATACTGTAATAACTATTGTGCCAGGTGGGTACTAGAAATATCAGGGGGAGCACTTGGTGAAATGTATGATTGGCCACTCTGTTGTACATCTATCTGAATGTAATCTGTAATAAAAAAATTAAAAACTTCTATGAAAAAAGTAATTACAGTTATATTTGTTTTAGTGAAAGAATAGAATTTCTATATGTAAAGATTTCCAAGGAGCTCTTTGCTAGTTTTTGTTCCTTTGTTCTTTTTGTTCCTTTTTGTTCCTTTTTGTTCCTTTTGTTCCTTTGTTCTGGCTTACCAGTTGGCTGGTTTGGTAATAGTCACCCAGGAATTGATGATGTTGCTCACCCAAGGATATGTTTATTGATTTTCAGAGAGAGGGGAAAGGAGAAACATGGATATGAGAGACAATCATTGATTGGTTGCCTCCCATGCATGCCCTGAAGGGGAAGGAAACTGCAACTTAGGTATGTGCCTTGACCAGGAATTGAATTTGCAACCTTTTGGTGTTTGGGACAATGCTACAAGCAACCAAGCCAGTGGGCCAGGGCTTAATATGATGTTTCTGTTAAATATACATAAGGTATCAATGTGGTCATTTAGCTTCTCAGGAAAGTCAGAAGATAGGACTAATTATAGAGAATTCTAATACTGATATTTAATCAGTTGTGACTGAACTACTACAATTTTACGACTTGGACAAAAATTAAAGTATGTAAAAAATTTAATCTATGCATCCTTATCAATTAGCAAAGTGGTCAACAAACATTATAAACTAGTCCTGGCTGGTGTGGCTCAGTGGACTGAGTGCCAGCCAGCCTGTGAACCGAAAGGTCGCTGGTTCGATTCCCAGTCAGGACACATACTTGGGTTGTAGGCCAGGTCCCCAGTTGGGGGCATGAGAGAGGCAACCAATCCATATATTTCTCACATATTGGTGCTTCCCTTCTTCTCTTTCTCCCTCCCTGCTCTCTAAGTGTAAACAAATAAATATCTGTAAAAAAATATTAGAAACTAAATATTTTTGAATGAATCAATAGAGACAATTTTTTAGTGCTATTCAAAGATAAATTATTGCTTATACTGATTCAATATCTTGATCTATGGTTAAAGTTATTTTTCCCATTACAGTATTTACCAATAAGAATATCTCCACTAAGACTGTTAGAATTATAAGGTTTGTATGCTTGATGCTTTGAAAGAAAGGCCAATATTCAATATATCAGAGATGGAGTAAGAAAGTTCAAGAAGACAGAAGAACTAATACACAAATCCATCTTAAGAAAGCTCAAAATTCAGGGTTCTTATATATCAAGGGAAGACAGGATGGGTGAGGCAAAGAGGTGTAAAAACTGTAGACAGCCAGGCTGGGGAAGGGATCGAAAGAAAAGTGGGCAATTTCTAACTCCCTGAATTCCTGGAAGGTCCTTTGACCACCGCTGATCTGCATCTAGTTCTTGAGTCATTATTTTATGCATATTTCCCCACCTCTGCTGACACAAGGTATCCTCAAGTCTGAAGCAGAATTCCCCTACTTCGGCAATTTTCAAACTTTTTTATCTCATGGCATACATAAACTAATTATGAAAATTCTGTGACAAAGCAAAAAATATACAGGGTCCAGCAGGAGTAACGCCTGCTTGAGTGTGGGTGGTAGGGTAATAATATGGGTGTAGTTTTAATTTGAACATTCACCTAAAATGTCATGTGGTGTGCTTGAGTGTGATATTGTTACAAAATAGCATGCTTATGATTATGTAATAAAAAGGGGGACTTATTTTTGCTGGACCCTGTATTTATTGCCAATCTGACAAAAAAAAAGGGCATAGTTTTGATTGAACCACACCGATGGAAAAGAGATCAGTGTCCCTGACTAGATTCTCAGGTATCGAGTGTTTTAAAAATTCATGTTTTAAAAATTCTCGCTGGTACACTGGTTGTAAATCTTGAAATCATAGCTCTAGTTAATTACATATCTATAGCAGGAGCTATTAGCCTGAAGGCCAGAGAGAGGAAACATTTTACTCTTTGTCACAAGGCTTTCAGTAAAACTTGCAAATGGAAAGACTTTTAATGTAAAGTTTAGCCAAAAACAGATTTCACAGTTTATGCCCTGAAGAGGGAAAGGAGTAATTTAAGCTCTTGAGAACTCACTTTTTGGACAAGGGGAAGCTTTTCAATTTCTTGGAGGGAGTGAGACATAAATATCTCAGATTTTAGTTTTAAATGGATAGGTGAATTCCATAAATTTTCCTTTTTGTCAAGAAATTTAACATTGGAGTTTACATTTTCAATTTTGGGGCACGATGAACCTCTCCTGAAAAATAAGGAAGAAAATAAGGATATACAGAACTGCATGGACACAGTCAAGCTCTTTTCTTGGATTACTCTATTAACCCCTTTTGGATGCTAGTCAAATCCTGTCCTTTTTCCTGAGGGAAAAATTCTGGCGTTTTGTTGGCTTTCTGAGTTATTTTTCACAAAAATGTTTGATTACTATTTGTGAATTCGGAAAGTAAAACCTTTGATCACATTCTATTGTGATAGGAAGGACTATCCTATAAATAATTCTCTTCAAGCATTCAAACAGAATCCCTAAAAAGAATTTGAAAATTTGTTTCAACATATGAGGGTAATTTTGGATTACTTGATTTGTTATGTGGCTTTCATGCAGATCTAAAAATTCAAGAAAAGTAATTAATTAATTGAAGAAATAATAAGCTATGATTTTAGGCTCTTTTCAGAAATTTGACTTTACTGTTTTCTTACTAAGTTTTCCTCCTCTTAAACTTTAAGCATACAAATAATGATCTAAAGATATAAAAACCTAAAGCATAGCTTAAATGATTAAACACTAAAGGTTCAAAGGGAAAAGGCTTAATAATGTCTTTGTAATGCGAATGGTAAACGTATCAATTATAGGCTAGATGTGCTGTGGACAGCCATGTTTAAAACGAAGGGAATCTAAAGCAGAGAAGCCATCCTCCTTGGGTGAGTCAGAGCATTAGTAATTTAAGGAGGAACTTTTGGTGGAAACAAGTGGAAAGACATACTTTTATCAATGGGAAGCCATTAGGAGGGGGAATATCGTTACCAAATACCAAAGAAACTTAGGTAATGATTAACAAATTAAATCAGTTTAAGTCACATTATAACCTTCTGTATTACTGTAAACAACGAGCAAGTTGGTCAAAATAGAAAACACCGTTTTGACTTCCTTCAATTTCAAAGCATATAGTAATCGTCCACCCCTTTCACAGCTTTGTGAAATTTCCAGACCGTAAGCTTCCCTCTCAACTGCCCATTCCCAAGGCTATCAGTGCCTCGCCTATAGCCGGCAAAAAATGTTGGGCGGCTTGAATTGAGTAGGCAAACAAATATTAAATTACTGTCCTGGGGTGACGAGCAGAGGCTCAGAATAAAGAAAATCTAATTCTTTCCACTGGAGCCCAGCACCACCTCTACTGTCCCCATCATGACGGACCGAGATTTGTGGGTGACTAGGACCATCGCGAGGCTACAATGCTTCCGCTTTGGTAGTCATCTCCTTCCCCTAACACTTAAACAATACCTTGGCCTGCTGCCAAACTCTGAGCAGCCAGGCACTATGGCTGTTTATGACCGAGAACGGGTACCGCGAGAGGCTGGGGCTGCTCTGACTGCTAGGACCAGTCGAGAGGAAGAGAAGAGGCCAAAGCCTTAAAACGCTCCCTTCCTCCGCCTCCTCCCTTTTGTCCCAGACACCAAAACAAACGAGCTGATACACGTGTCCCTATGACTCTTGTTTACTATCAAGACTTCGCTGTTCACGCACCTCTGGGATATGTAGTCCAACCGGTTCCTCTGGCACGCGGCTTCCCAGAAGCAGAAGTAATGCTGAGACTACGAACCCACAATCCATTTCGGGAGCAAAGTTTGGCGTGGGTCCCTGGAGCCTCGGCAGCAATCCAATCCGAAGCGCTTATTTTAGTGACTGACACGCCATCTTCTCCAATAAACACAACATAAAAGTCAACACAAGCCCGCCCCTCGAGACGGACCTCGGTATCACCCAATGGGGAAGGGAAAGGATCGAGTGGCAGTTCCACAGACCAATAAGAGGGTGAAAGAGCTGGAAGGAGGCTCAACCCCCAGGGGGTTGAGGGGAGGGGGAAGACGAAGCTTGAAAGACTTGGTAATGGCGACGGGTTTGGTAAGTAGGAAAGTTTCGGTTGAAGAGTGAGAGCGGAGACGGGAACAGTAATGCGCACCGGGGAGGCTGGCCTCAGTGGGAGAGGGGGTACGCGAGCTGCTGGTGGTGTTGTCGCGGCCAGGGCCGCCCGCGCCCGTGCTGCCCGCACTCTGCGGCGGGTTTGTTGTCTTTTAGTTCGGGAAGGGGTGGGGGTGGGGAAGGGAGGGGCAGGATCCCGAAGGGAACGGACGGCCGGGCGTAGCTGGGTCCGCGCTCGTCGTCCTCGAAAGGCTTCCCTCACGATGGGGGCAGTTAACCGGTCAGCAGCTGCCCGCTGCGAACCCAATGGATCGACGCCCGGCGCAAGCTCACCTGGGGCTTCGGGACCGCGCGGCTCCGGGGGGGCGCGAGCGGGGGCGGGGAGGAGTAGGCGAGGACTTAGTTCTGAACCAGATTCGCGGTGGGTGGCCGGACCTGGTGCGGAGATGGGGTGGGGGGGGTTTCTGGGCCGGGGGAAGGACCGAGGCGGCGCCGGGGCTGTCCAGGAAAGTTTGATTTCCAACTTCCACCGCACGTGGGTGGAGGGTCTGAGGTTGGCCCGCGGTGGGACACCGGCCGGGGATGAGGGACTCGAGTGAGGCGCTTCCTCATTCGGGTCTTAGAAGGGCTCGAGCGGTGCTGGGGAGCTCGCGGAGCCACTGGGCCCCGGGGCTCATTGTTACGCAGTTCGAATGAATGGACTCCGAGGCGCATGCGCGGTGGAGCTGAGCGGAGGGGAAAAACAAGCCTGGAGTCCAGGCTGCGGTCACATGATGGGGGGAGGGGAGGGGGAACGCGATGAATGGCGAAAGAGGGTGGGGGATGGACTTGGCTTGAAGCTGCGGGCACTGCCTCTGTGACCGAGAGCCGAGACTTGGCTGGCGATTCCAGTCTCCGCCTTCCAACCTTTGCTGCTGCCTTAGGCAGATTAAAACAAAAAGGAATGCAGGCGAAGTCGACCGCGGGGTCCCTGGTTTTAGCTTGTTTGAATGCTGCGTACTGTTTAGGGGATTTTACTCGCTTCTGTGCCTTCTGCAATACTTAGAGTTAATTCTCAGGAAGTTTTCATCAGGAATCGCTTTTAAAAGGAGCACTGACAGCAGGACAGCACTCAATAGTTTTTAGCTTAGGATGTGACCGATGCCATAAAACAGAAGGGTAAAAGGGAGTGATATATATTAGGAAGTGTTGGAGTCCTAATAAGACTTCCACCTGAATACCCGTAACAGATGATTCCGAACAGTGGTTTTGAAATTAAAGTTAACTTTTGAGAATTAAAATAATTATAACATTTGTGAATACTTTTCTATTGTTTACCTATTGATAATCTACCATTGTAATGTATTCCTAGAATTTTTGGTCTTAGCTTACTTTTTTCTATTGTCTTTTGCTTTAACCTTACTAACCAGGAGTGTTAGGATCTTGTTTTATTTCCTTGGTTAAACTACCCAGTTTTGTTGGGTTGGCAATATTTAGCAAGTTTTAAGGAAATTTAAATTATGTTCAAAATAATTAAATTCACTCTTGAGTTTTCGAGTTACTTTATGCTTTTGAGGAAGCCACTTTACAGCAAAATACTGCTGTTCTGACGACATTATTTATAGAACAAAAATTTGCACATTCTAGTCCATTTTATGTAGTTTTGCAAGCCGAATTACCTTTTTTTTTTTTTTCCTGTCTGGAAAACCCATCCCCCCTTGTTCACTTCTTAAACTTTGTTCACTTCTACGTAAGTTAGTTAAAAGGTTACCTTCTCCCAAGATTTTACTGCACACCTGCCCCCACAATCCTCCATGCTTCAAAGTGCCTACTTCTCAGACTTCAAACGTGGACTGTCACTTTAAAGAATGGTCTTCTCCACTATATTTTCATTTTTTTGGACTTCTGCTCCGTGGAGGTGGTATATATATGGCCTGGGGTTAATGAATGAATAAACTGCTAAGCCCTGAAGATTTCCTGGAGGAAGATTTTCAAGCTGGTGTCTTGTATTTCTGATTGAAATGAAGATTTTTTTTTTCCTGTCAAAAATTATGTTACTACCATGTTAATGAGACAATGCCAGGTATTTTGCATGTAGTATATTTTAAATATGAAAGTGAATATTTACTTAGAATGAATATAAATCTAAACAAAATTTAAAGCTGACAGATACTGTATATATCACAAAATTCAGAAAAAATATTCTTGTTAACTGCCTGACACATGGATAATACATTCCTTCATACTTTGGTCTGCATTTACTTTGGTGCTTCATATATAATTTATACTATCATTTTCCATAGAAAATAGAAAAATAATTTTCTGTTGAAACAGATAGTTATACATATTTAAAAGTTACTCAGGAAAAGTTAAATAGCTTAGAAAAACTTTTCACAAGTTGTCATAGGTCATGTAGAATTTTTAGAATTTAAGTTAAGTTTAGGAAAACAAGTTTCATGTATGAATTTTAGATTTCAAGTTTCTCCTACAATGACTCATCTTGAATAGTGTTTGAGTTGATAGCTTTCTTTTAAACAGGTTTGTGCATGGCTTCTTGTAGATGATGTATTGTGGGTTTTCTATTATCTTCATCAATATCAGCATTTTGTGTCAGATCAGCTCAGAATTGATAAGAATCTGTATAGATGTGATTCTGTACTGACCAGCAAAGGCAAGGAGTCTGGTCTGGGCAGCAGTGACTGATGCAAGAGGGCTTTGGAATCAGGTAATCATGTGGGATGTAGTATTTCTTTCTTTCTTTCTTTCTTTCTTTTTTTAAGATTTACTTATTTTTATTTTTTTTAAGATTTTTATTTATTTATTTTTAGAGAGGGAAGGGAGAGAGAAAGAGAGAGAGAGAAACATCAATGTGCAGTTGCTGGGGGTCATGGCCTGCAACCAAGGCATGTACCCTGACTGGGAATCAAACTTGCGACACTTCGCAGCCTGCGCTCAATCCACTGAGCTACGCCAGCCAGGGCTGGATGTAGTATTTCTTATACTTGCAGTAATTGTGTTAGGTAGACAGGTTCTGGTCCCATTTACAAATAAGAAAACTGAGGCATAGAGGTTAGATTCTTCAGCCACGTAGGTAGGTGGTAAGTAATATTCTACAGTAGTATGTTTTACTAAAAGTACCACCCCTGGCTGGGGTGTGCGTGTGGGTCCCCAGCATAATGGCAAACAAATTGTTGAAACATTTCTTTGAAATCTTTTGTTAGAAGTTTCATGGAAAATAATTCGGGAAGAACTGCTTTAAGGTCCCTGACTACTATTGGTCGTAGAAAGCTGCATTTAATATAGTTTATTATGAAGGTTCATATTAGTTTAGAATTATAATCCATTTTTAAGTACCTCAGTTCTCACGCTAGAAATGCAAATTCATTGCAAATTATCTTCTGACCCTTCGCTCACAAAAAATTTGAGTTTGGTATACATACGGTCCTTCAGAATTAGGGGAGAGCATATAGGAACTTCTTTCTGTGAAATTTATAGTAAGGATGGACAGTGAAGGATTCGGGGTAGAATAGGCACTTGGACGTAGTCTAACTTATGTTGATCTATACCTTTTGACATTTTTCTCATTTCTTTTCAAAAAGAAAATGGTCCCATTCAGTTGGCAGAATCCTGTTTTCCTCATCCATAATAATACTTTGTTCACAGAGCTGTTGTGAGGCTATATAAGGTTAAACAAACTGTGGAAATAAATGGTCTGCATGGAGTAGGTAGGCATTTAGAAAAACTATTTCCTTCTCTTCCATTCACTGAAACTTAGTTATTTCTGGTCCTCTCTTAGTCTCTTACTTAAGATGTTGTGACCCTGTACTTCTGAAAGTATGCTAAACAAAAGCAATAGAGTCTTACCAATCCCACCCAATGAAAATTTGTAACATCACATTTCAAAGCACAGCTGCAGAATGTCACTCTTCCCTTTTGAGAATCAGTGTTCTAGTGAAGAGAGAACATATATACTTATACATGAATCTTACAGTAACCAAAGTAGAATACAAAAGTATGAATGAACAATGGGTTTAGCTCTACCAGGAAGTATCTGAAAGAGGAACTTGTTTATCAGAGTGAATGTCTAATTGGTATAATGTATGGGGGAGTGCAATATTTTTGAGTATGAACTCTTCTGGCATTCCTTTAATGTAATCAGAGGCCTCGCTTCCCCCAAATAGTTTGACCAAAAAAATGAGAACCAAAAACTTAAGCTTGTATATGGGTTCGAATTTTGCTGTCATGTATTTAATTCTCACACAAGCCC
Organism: Phyllostomus hastatus; assembly: GCF_019186645.2. Lineage (NCBI taxonomy): Eukaryota > Metazoa > Chordata > Mammalia > Chiroptera > Phyllostomidae > Phyllostomus > Phyllostomus hastatus. Next base: position 49,194,407 of record NW_025334041.1, read on the forward strand.
TGTGAGTACATAGAGGTACTGTGAGGCTGAGGTTAAATGACCTACCCAAGGTGACATGGTCTACAAGAGTGAAATTCAAGTCTTTTGACTAAGTCTGCCTTCCACTTGAGGTTTACAGTTGCAAAATCTCCATTATCTCAAGACCAGTTTTTGATAACCAGCATCAATAAGGTATGCAACTGCATAGAACTCAAGTTCAACAAGTATTTATTTGGTCCCTTTTATTATTTGTAGGTGGCTCTTTCAAAATTAATTTTTTTTACTTCATTTACTTATCTACCAATATCCCATGTGATGGGATATTGGTAGATAAGGTTAGGAACTGAAGAAATGATAGTTGCAAGGAGGTGTTAGTGAATTATAAATGGTGATTGGTGGACAAGGCAAGACCTGTTAATAGGAAAAAATCTAGGTGGGAAGAAAGAAAATCAGCTCTACAGGGTGAGGGGAAGGCAGACAAGCTGCTACACTGCTTCTATGGACCCCAAGAACAGTGTTATTTCATACACTTAAGGCTAGCTCTGAGAAGATGTATACGTGTGGGCAACCTGAGTTTCATAAAGGTAAAAAGAAAACTTTCAAGTTTAAGATTAAAGCTGGGGTGACTTAAGCAGTTCACATCTATATGTAAAGAGTTTATAGAATGACTCATTTCCTTTTATGTCTTAGGCATCACTAAGTAAGGAATCCATACTGATAACAAACTGTTGCAGAGGAAGCTGGGGGCAGGTGGCTTACATGGATAGAAGTTTGGAAAGTTAATACATTGTGTTTTTAGTACACTATCCCTTAAATATTTGTTACAGATGTTCTTGCATACTGATACAGTGTTTCAGGATGATTTTGTATAGAAGTGAATGTCAGACCTCTATTCCAAAATCTTAAGTGGTTCCCCATTGTTTGATAATAGCTAATACTAGTCACTTTACTCAGGTTTGCTCTGTGCTGGGCACTGTTGTAAGCTTTTTACATTTATTAGCTCGTTGTGTTTTTAAAACAACCTATGAGGTGTAGATGCTTTTATTACTTCCATTTTATAACAAGGCATAAAGATTTTAAATTGTTCAGGGAATATAGTAAATAACAAATTTGATATATAAAGTCAGATAGCCTAATTTCAGAGTCCTTATTCTTCTCTGCAAAAAACTCCCCAATTTTCCTGCACTAGGATTGAAGATTCTGATCTCAGTCTACCCTTCTAGCTTTAATATCCATGACCACAATACACACAAGACTACCTTACCTTCTGGTGATGATGGATTCTGTGTCCTCTCAGCCAGTACTTCACTAATTGTGCATTTGGTCATGTGCATTTCTTATGTTCCGAGACCACCTTTTCTTTCTTTTACTCATTCATAGCAAAGCCCTGATCTGTAGAACTATGGTCATTTTTTACTAAAGTAGATTCATTGAGATTCATGATTCACCATTGAATGCTAACATTGAAACTAGTGTCTTGAGCCCTGGCTGGTATGGCTCAGTGGATTGAGTGCCAGCCTGCAAACCAAAGAGTTACCGGTTTGATTCCCTGTCAGGGTACATGCCTAGATTTCAAGCCAGGTCCTCAGTTGGGTGTTCACAAGAGCCGACCATACATTGATACTTCATTCCCTCTTTCTCTGTCCCTTCCCCTCTCTAAAAATGAATAAATAAATAAAAGTCTTGGGGGGAAAAAAAGAAACTAGTGTCTTGAATGTAAGTGTATATTAAATTAGTAAATATATGTATTTTAAGTAAAAAGGAATTTGGCAATCATTTTTAGTTCACTTGCTCACTCACTGCACCTGGCCAAAATCATGACTCTAAGCCTCTATCTTCTCAACTGCAAAAATCAAGCTAACTTAGCCCTATCAGTGATTCCTAACCCTTGTGACACATGAAAATGTATAGTACTCCCAACAAAATGATAACCCAGGCTTTTACCTAAGTCAGTTTGTGTTACTCATCTTATTTTTTGTAGCCACCCGTTTTGTAGGAAATTCTTATACCCCAAGCAGATTTGCTATAACCACTTTATATTATGTACTGATTAATCAGTCTCATTATATAAAGGCTGGTTAATCAGTACATAATAGATTATACTAAACTGGGAAGATGTGAAATTTCTTGCAAATGCCTCAAATGTATTTTAGATAAATTGTTATTTGCCCAAAGTAATTGCATGACACATGACTTTTATTAAGATATGTTGGATATTTTATAATATTCCCAGAGAGGAAATTGCTGAAGCTGAACAGCTGTCTTGTCTCCTGTTATGAACTATTCTGTCTCAGTTAACTGTTCTACTTAGGACAATTGGCCAAAATATGTATAAATTAACTATGTGTCACTCTAAATAAAATAAAAGTTTTAAAGAAATTTTACATTATTTCCACTTACTTTGTTTCAGTTCCTCCTTACAACTATTCTAGAAGAAAAGTTGGGTAGGTGTCATTAACTCTGTAAATATGAAGATACTGAGTGAGAAGTTCAGTCACTTAGGTCATATATTTAATAAGTGATCAAGCTGGAATCAAAACCCATGCTATCTTATATTTAAACCAGTGCCCTTCACTACCTTTTACTTAGTAAAACATACAGTAGATAACTGAGTAAGGCTGTAGCAGGGGTGTCCAACCCATGGGCGCATGAGGTCCAGGATGGCTATGAAGGCCACCCAACACAAAATTGTAAACTTACTTAAATTCTTTTTTTTTATGGTGATTAGTTTTTGTTAGTGTTTGTGTATTTAATGTGTGGCCTAGAACAACAATTCTTCCAGTGTGGCCTAGAGACACCAAAAGGTTGGACACCCCTGTAAGCATGTCCAGGATATGGGTCATTTTTGAGGTATGCAGACAGCACCCAAAATAGAATATTAGAAAATAAAATAAGGCAATATGCAGTTTGGCTGTATGTGTCAAGAAGCTTAGGGAGGTGTTTAAGTGCCATCCACCTATTAGGAATCTAAAGAAATAATCAGATCTAAGCAAATACTATTGTAAAAAAATAAGAATGTAAATGCAGTGTTTTAAGAATAATGAAAAAACATCTTCAGGAATAGGAGGAATAAGTTAATTTTGGTACAGCCATATGATGTATGTTACTCATTTAAAGTGGGTATTTGTTAATGACACAGGAAAATGCTTATGAACTTATGTAAAGGAAAAGTTATATGAAGAAAAATATGATCATGGGTACCTGTGTGAAAAAGACTGCAGACAATACACCAAAGTGTTAACGGTATCCAAATCCGGTTGGTTGATTAGAAATACTTAAAGTTTTTTTGAAAAGTATGCTTTTTAAAATTTTGCTACAGTGATTGTATTTTATAGTTAGAAAAACATTTCATAATTTAAAAGATGAAAATGCCTTTGTAAGAAAAAAATTAGTATTGCCAGTGTTTTTTGGTGAGTATGTCATGACCTAGAAAGCTCTAGTATCAATATTAAGCATTTAACATCTTTTCATTTTTTGATTAGTTGGGTTGGGGTACTTTTAATGACTTTTAACAGCAATATGTTTCATTTATTTTGAAGAGAAAACTATGTTTTCAGACTTTTTTGTGTATGTCCTGTTAGCTCAGAACTTTTTTGGAAATGAGATTTGGAGTATAGCCTGAAAAATCAGGAAATCCTGCTGCTTCTCTCACTTGTGTTAAATAAACCAGTTTGATAACATCCAAAGGCAAGAGTATAAAAGTTGTTATTTTCATAACAAAATTTAGTTGGTGGACTCCCCTGACAAATTATTTCATTGTGTTAACCTGTGTTATTTTCTTCTTTGTGATAACTTTCTGGCTTTGAAAGTAGATATACTATTTATTAGCAAAATCTCCCTTGAGTAGTATTCATTTTTTTAGAAATAATAGCCTAGTCAGAAGGACAGGTGTCTTTTTATTATGTCTAGGCCCCAAATTCTCATTAAGAAGACATATAAACATTTTTATTTTCATGAGAAGTGTGATATATGGCCATTTTAAGAAACTTGTCTTAAATGTTCTTTACAGAATATAATTTTAAGAGTGTTGAACTTGTTTACTCTCATAAGATATGAAAACAAAATAATGAACACAGTAAATAGAAATTAAAATAAAATCTTCAACAAATAAATAGAATATTCTTTTAGTCTTTTTGAATTTAACCGAGGAAAGTGTTAATTTTCTTTTAAATTTGAAAATAGAAGCTAGAAAAAGGGTTTGTTGGTCTCAATATTGGGGTTTGAAAGAGATGTTTGATTAAAACTATATTGTTATTTAGAAGAAAGGACTTTTATAAATTCAAGATACGGTCCTTTGGGGTTGGGTATAATTTAGTGCTCACTACATGGATGGTGGGTCAAGATATCAGGGAGTCATCATGGTAGAAAGGATTTGATAGGGATGCAAATAGAAATGTATAGTTAAAGGTATAGTATTGTGATGCTTCCGATTGATTTTATACTTATATAATCTTCAGATCACATGACTTGACATTTTTTCCTTAAATTATTTTTTTGTTTTAAAGTCGGAGCACCATAACATGGTGTGGGAAGTGAAGACAAATCAGATGCCCAATGCAGTACAGAAACTCCTGCTGGTAATGGACAAGAGAGCTTCAGGAATGAATGACTCATTGGAGTTGCTGCAGTGTAATGAAAATTTGCCGTCCTCTCCCGGCTATAACTCCTGTGATGAACACATGGAGCTCGGTAAACAAAATTAAAAACTTTTTAGGAATCTCACTGAAATTCAGATAATTTTCATGTGTGGCCTACCTTGAACTGCTAAAAAGTATGTAAAGTTTTATACATTATTTTTCAATGTTGTCTTGTTAATTGCTTATAAAAATATTACTTAAAACCAACATAAATTTGAACTATTTATGGTTATCATAGAGACTCATTTACAGATTATTATACTACCCTGCCTTATAAAGATCAAGCTGTTAAACACCTTAGCAAAACCCTGCTGTGTGACTTTTCAAAAGGTGTTTAAACATCCTAGGTGAGCTCAGTAAATTATCCTTGGCCACTCTTCATGTCTGGTTTGTTAGTGCACCCTTGAAACCTGAAGGTCTGCTATTTGTGGTTATCACTGTTGCTGAGTTACTCCAAAGATATGTGACCTGTAGAAATGTGTAGGGTTGTTGAGATACACTTTTGAATTGTATTCCTTTGAGATGTTGAAGAGTAAACAGCTAATGAGTAACCTTGGCTTGCTGCCCAGCTTTTCAATTAGGCTTCCCCCCTCTTTAATATGTAGTTTTTCTAACGTTTACAAATACCCTGAGATGTGATTATCCTCATTTTATGAAGATGAAATAGAGGAGATCAGATTATATGCTGTAGTGCTGTGTGGGAATTTGGAGATTTCCGAACATCTTGGGCATACACATGTTGAATGCCAAGAGTTTACTGGGCACTATAATTCATTGAGTAGTAGTTATTGTTGAGCGAAGACACCACTTTAATCGTGTAATTGATCCTCCACCGTCACGTTTTAGGTTTCAGGAGGAAACCAGGAATTTAGGGCCTGGGAGTTTGGGGGCTCAAAAGTTTATACCATCCAAAATGACTTAAGTTAAAAGCAGTTAATTTCCTGTACTTAAAGAAGTGAGCTCTTTATAGTATTGGGGCGGGGGCGGGGGGAGAAATGAAGGGAAGAGGCTGTAGCAGAATGATAGGGTAGAGGTATATCAAGTTGGTAAGACATTTTGGTTGCTCAATGAAGGGGGGGATATATTTTACTCAGTTTTGTAAATGGATATCCTGAATCAGTATTTCTAAACAAGGGATTTCAGTTTTAGTAGGCTCTTTTGGAATATTTGCCTGAATAGGAGTTATGTGTAAGTACATTTATAGTGGCTGGAAGAGTTTCTTGACATACATTGAAGGGAACCAGGCATCTGTAGAGTGTGTAAATGTGTGTTTCATAAGAGTTTTAAGGTCTGCAAGATGCTTTCTCTCTGTGTATTTTTTTCCTCAATATTTTAGAATTTAATTTTATAGAATTCTTTACAGTGTTCATAGCCTTGGTGTGTACATGTGAGTGGTATGTGGGAAGTACTTCTCGTCTTCTCTCTTGAGTAAAAGTCTATCATGAAGTACCTATCAGGAACATATTTACAGGAAAAAATAAATATTACTGAGTTCAGAATTTCTCAGTAAATAATTTGTCATATATAAAGTTGAATATGTAGTACCTAAAAATTTATGTGTGATTTTTATCTCATCTTTGAAAATTGTTTCATTATTGCAGTAATCTATAACAGGTTAATAAAAGTATGTGAATGATGAGTACATATATGCACACATAAAATGCCTTTTTCCTCATTAATGTGTTCATATAAAAATGTTGTAGTCGTATATGGATTACTCCTCAGGAAAGCGTAAAAAACCTGGGGGGAAAATCAGGAAATACAAACCTTGTTTTTCCAGTTTATGAATAGTTTGTGATAATTACATGCTTTAGGTAGTGAAGTTATTACAACATTTATATTTATTGGATTCACTTTTCTATTAAGCTCTGTTTACCCTTAATGTTCTAGGTATCACTTTTTAAAATTGAAGCTTGTTTCATACAAAAAAATTTTTGAATTTATACTTTTCCTGTCACAAAATTACTTGGCTAAATTTGAAGATTTCTCTTCCAACTGTAATTATAGTATTGTCCTGTTTTAGTAATTTCCATTTTATAATGTTGAGTGTGTTTTTTGCAGATGACCTTCCTGAACTTCAGGCTGTTCAAAGTGATCCTACCCAATCTGCCATATACCAGCTAAGTTCAGATGTTTCACATCAAGAATATCCAAGACCATCTTGGAACCAAAATACCTCAGACATATCAGAAAATACTTACCGTGAAAATGAGGTGGATTGGCTAACAGAATTAGCAAATATTGCCACCAGTCCACAAAGTCCACTTATGCAGTGCTCATTTTACAACAGGTAAGAAAACTACATTTTTATTGAAAACTTCTATCATTACAAATAGCTATTAATTTTTTTTTTTAGTTTTAAAAGTAGTGCTATTAACCATTTAATGAATGGTTTACTTAAATTAGGATTGAAGTAAAGTTATCAGAATTAAGCTTCTTATATTGATCAAAGAGCTATTTTACTCAATAACATGATTTCGTACTCTGAGAATTAGATAAAAGTGATGCGAAACAGCATAGTGAAGAATATTTGTAAATATTTTAAAGTCACTAGAAAATACATCAGACCAAGTAATATCTTATTGTTACTGTATTTCTACCTATTGAAATAAAATTGTATTTGTCCAAAGAACTGTGATTATAATAAACATTATATTTTACAACTTGTATCAACCATAAGTTCAGTTCCTCTTTTGTCTAGGTTTATTTTCTTATCATGTACATGACCTTATGGTTCTCAACCTATGTGCTAATACTAAAATTAGCTTATCTTAAAATTGTCAACTTATAAAAGTTAGTCTCCCGTTGGTGAAAACCACTGTTTCATACACCTCAACTAGGGTTTAAGAAAATAAGTTGTCCTATGAAATTATGGCAGCTTTCAAACAATATTTCTAGAGGGATCTAGGTGGATAATATTTCATTAACTATTTTTAAAATCATAAAATTATTTATGTAAAAAGATACAGATAAATACGATAGGTAGTAGGGGGGAGAAATGCCCAGATTTGTACTCATGGGGGTCAATAGATCATAATTTCATACTAGGTGATATAGAAATAACTCAATTTTGGTAAATGCTCTTTAAGTTAGTATAATTCTTTGCTAAAAAATAAATTTTTTAGGTGTGAAAACTGATTTTCTTACAACCCATTAATTCTGCTTTTATTCATCAGGATATGGTCTTCATTAGAGCAAATTCATTTTAGTTAACCAGTTTAATTCCATGAAAATTACCACAGTATAAAAAAACTTGCCTTTTAAAGTATTATTTCCTTTAGAGTCCCAGTTTTTGTTACAGTCTTAATAGTCAAAAAGCTAAAAATTATTTTACATTTAAAAAAAAAACAAGCGCCCTGGCCGGTGTGGTTCAGTGGATTGAGTGCTGACCTGCAAACCAAGGGTTGCTGGTTCGATTCCCAGTCAGGGCACATGCCTGGGTTGCAGACCAGGTCCCCAGTAAGGGGTGTTCGAGAGGCAGCCACACACTGATGTTTCTCTCCCTCTCTCCTTCCCTTCCCCTCCCCTCTCTAAAAATAAATAAATAAAAATTTTAAAAGCAACAACCATCACAACCCTGATTTTACTATTGGGCTTTCTTTTTTCCCCTTTCTGGTTCACAGATAATACTTTCCATTTTTCACCACAGACTCATGGTGATGATTAATAATATAGTTCATGGAAAGTTGAGTAAACCCTTCAGAAGAAAAGCAATATAAATAAAACTGTAAATAAAGGAGTGTCTCTCTGAAGATGTAAATTTATTCTCTGTAGTATTTTCTGTGCTTCCCTTCTTTCTTCCTAGGGAACAAGACTAAGAGGCATCGTCTGCTTTCTAATACTGTCAGTGGCTGTTCATGCAGCCTCTTGTAGCCTGTTATTAACCTATTTAGTTACTGAGCTTTGCATGTCTGAAGTTGTATCTATATAGTACCAAGGGGTTGAGGACAAGTAAAATTATATTATCTCTGCATAGATAAAGGGATGAAGAGACCATTGGTATTAGTGTTTTAGGCGTGTTTACATGCAGGCCACTATACGTTTTGGAACATAGCAGTTACTTCTCTTAAATGGTTAAATAGAAGAACTAATAAAACTCATTCTTTCTATTAATGATAAGGGTAGGAATGAGGAGTTTTTAGCAGTTTGGCCATTCTCTAATATTTCATAAAGTTCTAAATGATAAAAGGAAGAAATTAGTCAAAGATGAAATATTCAGTATTTGTAATTCGAAATCTAAAATTGATTAGAGAATATGCTCAAATGCATGGAAATTGGTGGGGTTTTTATTTAAGAAGTGATGTGCACATGAAAACAGTAAAGTTTTACAGATCTTTATTTAAAAATAATTTCAGCAAAGGTATAGTGAAAAAGGTTAATGATAAAATTAAAATTGAGGGGCAAATAAAATTTCTCAGGAAATAAGGGAAGAATTGAAAAGTGAGATGTCCCTGCTCCCCTTTTTAAAAAGAGCGATAATACAAACACGCATAAACTTTTTTCTGTTAAGGACCAAATCCCTGTTTGGCGTCTCAGAGAATTGTTCTTATTTGGAACCTTCAGACAGATATACCCCGTAGTCTTACTTTCTGCTGCTTTCCAAACTCCCATGTCAGTACACATTACTGGACATCCGTTAGAGGCTTGCTTCTTCCTGTTACCCCTTCTGTGAATAGCTAGCTAGTTGATCTGTTTGTGGAGGAAGGATCTTAGTATGTTCTTGGGAACATGAGCACTCTAAGGAGAGCACTGTCTAGTAAAGAGACTTCTGAGGGGAAAATTGGGCAAGGGATTACTTTCTAAAAAGTGACCTGGGGGAAAATAATTAGCCCTTATGTGTAAATGCTTTTCAACATTTATATTAGAAAACAAGGAAAATAGTGTCCAGTTATGGTTGGTAAATAAGAGTTCCGTGTTGGTTGCGTTAAGCATAGATTTCATTCATATTAAGACTTAAAACTGCCTCAGTAGGGGAAATAAATGGATAGGGAGCATTTATACGTACTTGTTGATATAAAAATGAATAAGTGAAACAGTAATTTGGAGTTTAAAATACATTGTCTAATATTGAAAAAGCTTTGAAATGAGTGAGAAGAGCTTGGGTAAGAAGTTAAGGAACAACATACTATAAATGAAATCTTGATGTCTTTACTAGTGTTTTCCATTGGTGTCTTATATGTAATAACATTGGCATTTTGAATATAAATTTTTTTCATCAAAAACAAAAATCTACTTTAAGTACCTATGATGCTTTATGGTTAAAATTGCCTCCTTATTTTAGATCATCTCCTGTACACATCATAGCTACTAGCAAAAGTTTACATTCCTATGCACGCCCTCCACCTGTGTCCTCTTCTTCTAAGAGTGAGCCTGCCTTCCCTCCCCACTGGAAGGAGGAAACACCAGTCAGACATGAAAGGGTGAGTTTATTCATGAGATTAAACGTTTATAAAGATTGCACAACAGTTTTAATGTATCAACTTTCCCTTTCTAAAAACGTTTCTTGAAGTACATACAGATAGGAAATAGTATGTCTCACTGTTCTGCTAGTGATCTGGATTTGATTCTGTGTACAGCTCTATTAACCTTTAGGAAAGTTTGTTACAAGTGGGAATATATAATTAACTAAAACTTTCAAAAACTTCAGTTTTGAAGGTGTATTTTTTCTTAAGTTTAGCATGATTAACTTATACCCTGGTAAGAACAGAGCCTGAAAGCTTGAGATGGAGACTGATGGTAACAAGCTATGTTTTAAAATGAAGTTTATAATGTTATTCTTCACAGGCAAATAGTGAGTCAGAATCTGGCATTTTCTGCATGTCCTCCCTCTCAGATGATGATGATTTGGGATGGTGCAATTCCTGGCCTTCAACTGCTTGGCACTGTTTTTTGAAAGGTGAGAAGAAAACTACACTTGACTTTGTTTACTGCTTACTTGTCTAGCTCACTGTCACATACCTAATACTTATTTGTTTGTTTGTTTGTTTGTTTGTTTATTTATTTATTTATTTTTTACTTAAACTTTAGGCACACGTCTGTGCTTTCATAAGGGGAGCAATAAGGAATGGCAGGATGCCGAAGATTTTGCTAGAGCTGAAGGCTGTGATAATGAGGAAGATCTCCAAATGGGCACTCACAAGGTTGATTCAAAATTCCTTAAAAAAATTTTTTTAAATGAAACATAAGGTTTATGGTTATTGTACAGGACTACCCTCCACTTTCCTATTTAAATGGCATCTTACATTTTAGGTAGTGGTTTTGTGACTAATTATTGTTGCTTAGCCTGATGGAGAGGCTTTAGCTTTACCTTTATAATTAGGCTTTCTTAGGTGGAGAAAATGAAACATTAAAAATAAATGAACCAAAGCCTTATCTTTGATAATCTATAAAGTGGTTAATTCCCCTACAAATGATTGAGAGTTAATTATATTAAAGTACTTTTTTGTTTGTTTGTTTGTTTGTTTGTTTTAGAGAGAAGGGAAGGCAGGGAGACAGGAAAAGAAACAGCAATGTGTGCTTGCCTCTTGCACGTCCCCTTCAGGGGACTTGGCCCACAACCCAGAATGTGCCCCAACTGGAAATCAAACCGACGACCCTTTGGTTTGTAGGCCAGCACTTAATTGACTGAGCCGTACTGGTCAGGGCTTAAGTTACTTTTTAAATGACTCCATAAAAACACTGGTATTTTCTTTTGTGTTTTTTCCCCCTAAGTTTTTAGTTATAGTTTATCGAGTTAACAGTGCATATACCTTAGCATTCATCATTTTAAAGTGTACAATTCATTGCTTTTTAGTACAAGAATGCAACCATCACAAGTGTCTAATTACGAAATATTTTCATCACCTCAAAAAGAAACTCCTTAAGCATAAGAGATCACACCCTATTCCTTCTTTTTCCCTAGACCATAACAGTTGCAAATCTGTTTTCAGTACCTATGGGTTTGCCCATACTGGACCATTTATGTAAATGAAATCATTTAATATGTGACCTTTTGTGACTGGCATCTTTCACTTAGTGTAATGTTTTCAAGGTTCATCTTCATCATAACATATATAATAATTGTGTTCTTGTTATGACTGAATACTCTGTATGGGTGTACTGGATTTATTCATCAGTTGAAAGACATTTGGGTTGTTTTCACTCTTAGGCTGTTAGGAATAATGCTGCTATGAACCTTCCTGTACTAACTTATGTGTGAATGTATGTTTTCATTTCTCTTGTTACATATTTAGTGGGATTAATGGGTCATAAAATAACTCCATGTGTAACATTTTGAGGAACTTCCAAAAAGTTTTCCATGGTGAATGATTCCATTTTACATTTCATACCAGTAATAATGAAAGTTCTGATATCTCCACATCCTCATCTACCCTCATCTTCTATTTCACTCAAAAACCATCTCAGTGTGTATGAAGTGGCATCTCCTTGTTGGATTTGCATTTCCCTAATGACGGTGACCATGTTTCCATGTGCTTGTTGCTCATTTGTGTATCATCTTTAGAGAAATGTCTGTGTTCAGATCAATTCCCCATTTTCAAATTGGGTTGTCTTTTTATTGTTGAGTTGTAAGTGTCCTTTAGATATTCTGGAAAGTATGCATTATCAGATAGGAGATTCGCAAATATTTCCTCCCATTCTGTGGGTTGTATTTTCACTTTCTTGACAGTGTCTTTAAACATACAAAAGAGTTTAATTTTGATGAAGTGCAATTATGGTTTTTTTTTGGTTGCTTGTGCTTTAGGTACCATATACAAGAAACCATTGCCTAATTGAAGGTCATGAAGATACACACCTTTGTTTTCTCCTAACAGTTTTTATAGCTATAGATACTACATTTAGGTCTTAGATCCAATTTTAGTAATATTTGTATATGGTGTTTGGTAATTTGTTGAAAAGACTATTTTTTCTCAAAGATTTTTTGGCACCTAGTGGAAAATCAAAATCATTCTCTCCATTCTAAGTTGATAAGCAAAAGTAGTAGAGGACAATGATAGGATAAATGTGGACTGATACCTTTGTCTTTGAAATCATTAATTTCTCCATCTCTACTACAGGTCAAGAAATGGGCATGTGAAGTGTACTTGTTTAAATTCCTGTTTGATCTTGTTATTCCTGACTATTGAGTTTCTTGAGAAAATTAGTCCTGACATAGCCGGCTTCAGTTTCCCCCCTTTATTGTAGTGAAGTTTTTGCCATAGTCTGACTTCGGCATGTAGCACTTCACTACAAATGTCTCAAATTAACTTTACTCTGATTTCTAGAGAGACTTCTGCTTGTTCTCTTTGACATCTCCTTGCATCTGAGAAAGTGAGTTAGTTCTTGACATTGTCTTGATTTGTGTAAAACAGCAGTGCCCTGATTCTCTTTAATGTTTCAGTCTTCTTCACTGGTGGCTTGTCTGCTGGTAATGTTGAATATAAGCAGGGTCAGACTCCTCTTCACTCTCTCCACAAATTCATCTCTACTGCTCATGTCAGCACCACCTCCTTGTAGCCTGTGGAGAGCACTCTGGACTTGGAGTCGGGAAGCCTGGGCTCTCCCTCTGGTGCTTCCAGTAACCGAGTGACTTACCTTGGGTAGGTTGTTAACCCTGCTGTTGACTTCCTGATCTGTAATATGGGATTGGATTAGTTGTTGTAATGTCTTGTAGCTCCAAGAATTAGAAGATTCTGTTAATTCAGTTATTTATAGCTATATGTCCATAGCCTTTACCTGTGTGTTTCCAGCTGCATATTAGATATTTTGGCTTATTAGTATAACCAAAACTGGATTCACCTTTTTTTACTCTTTTTTCCTAGCCTACTTTTTACCCCTATTCTTTTAAAGGTATTGTTATCCTTCTTGATTGCCAGATTCAAAACCATGAAGTTGACTATTCCCTTTCCTCCCTTCATGTTTAGTTATCAGTTCTTTTTCCTTAAAGATTTTTACAGTCATTCTCTCCCATTCTTTACTTCATTCATGTACTAGTGTAATAATAATTGGATATGATAGCTAGGTGTTGGCATATCTGTCTCTTGTTTACCTGTGAATTTAAGGATAGGAATCATGTGGTGGTAACACTTATGTTTTCAGTGGCTAGGACCTGGCATGCACTAAATGCTCAATATATATATCGAATTTAAATTTAGCCTGGTTCTACCGCCACTGTACTTGGTCATATGGGCTTCTCTCATTGTGTCTTGAAATCAATGGAATATTAGAGGTAACTTTTATTCTATAATCTTTATCATTTTCTTAAAAATGAACAATCATATTAATAAAAACACCTTTATTGGTTTCCCAGTACCCTCTCAGAGGAAAGTTGAAGCCCTTTCCTTGTCTTTCAAGACCTTTTCCTTACTAAACTGCTCCTCCTTTTCCCTCTTACTTGCTCCAACTTTGAACTCAATACTTGGCACTCCCAAAGGCAATTGTTAGTTACAACTATCCTGATGTAAGCCGTGTTCTTCTACCTTTCTAAATTTCATTCTTCTTTTATATCTCAGTTCAAAGGAGAGTCAGAAGCCTTCCTAATATCTCTCTTTTGGAATTGTCTCCTTTTATTAAACTGCACTAGCATTATTTATACTTGAATTAAAATGTTGAGTACAGTCTGCCTTACATATTTGTGTCTTTCTTCACTACTGGTCTAAAGCTACATAAAGACAGGGATCCTGCCTGGTTTATTTTTACCTTTTCTGCACAGTCTTACCCATGATAGGAACTCACTATGTGTTAAATTGAATGTTGCCAATTCATTCACTATATGCATGTATTTTCAGGGCTATGGTTCTGATGGTCTAAAGTTGTTATCACATGAAGAAAGTGTATCATTTGGCGAGTCTGTACTGAAGTTGACTTTTGATCCTGGTACAGTAGAAGATGGTTTACTAACTGTAGAGTGTAAACTGGACCACCCTTTCTATGTTAAAAATAAAGGTAGGGCTTTAATTTGAATTTGTAGTTACTTTTTACAGAAATATTAAATCTATAATCTGTCTTGTGGCATAATTCTTTGAAGGTTAAGAAAAAAATTTGAAGGGAAAATTTCAAACTAAATGAAACTACTTTAGGAAATGCCTTATGATACTTAAGTGTCTTAGTGGTAGTCAGACTGAGCTCTACTTCCTGTGGTATGAAAAACTTACAAATTTATGTGTCATACTGTAATAAGCTGTTATCTTGGTGTATAGTTTGGGGAATGGATTATTCTGGTAATTGCATTTTGGTTTAGGCTTGCCAAATATGCTATATACCTGAATCACTTCAGAGCCCTTTTACAGTACCACCATGTTAGATTGACACTTGAGAGAGTATTCCATGCTCTCACTCCTCATCATTTATCACTTACTGTCTGGTAGATCAGTACAAGTGCTGATCGATAGAATCTGTTGGTAAAACGCCAAATTAAACTACATTTTGGAGGGCTTTTGCATTGCTTAAAGCAAATACTTATACTTGGCTTTATGGTATAGGTACATGATTTGTGTTAGAAAATCTCTTGGTACTTGTTTTTAAGTAATAACTTTATTTTTAAGACTTGGAAATGATATGTCTATCTTACAGTAAATTATGTGGGTGCTTTCTGTCAATCCTGTCCTCATGTCACTGTTGCTCGGTTTAACTTCAGGTTGGTCATCGTTTTATCCCAGTTTGACTGTGGTGCAGCATGGCATTCCGTGTTGTGAGATTCATATCGGTGACGTATGTCTACCTCCTGGACACCCTGATGCCATTAATTTTGATGATTCAGGTGTTTTTGATACATTTAAAAGGTAATACTGGATTAATTCTTTTTCTATTAAAAGTTCACTCTAAATTTCCCTAATGATTGCTAAGACAAATATTTAAGAGGTTAATAAAACTTTAACACCTTGAGAATTAAAAAAGCACTATTCAGAGGAAGTATATACACATGATTAAGTGAAAAACTATAAGGTAAGTAAAATAACAGCTCATGGTTTACATATAGTAGTCATATAAGGAAAGTAAGTCCATAAAACATTATAGATTATAATAGGAAAAATATCACGTTATATGATCAATAACTTAATAGATCAACTTGATATTATATAAAAGATGTTATATCTGGCCAGTTTTTAACTAGTCAATAAACCTCTTAGTAGTACTTTTGTAGTTAACTGTATCTTTTTTTCCCTTTCGTTAACTATGTCTTTAATACCCATTTTGACCAAGGGCATTAATTGCATAGTAAAAATACCTAAAACTTGATACTTGGAAAGACTTAAGAGAGAAATGATTTTTCCTAAGATCTTTTTGCTATTAAGTCATACAATGGGACAAAGAGCCCACATGTCCTGACACTCAAGGAGTTTGACCAGCTGTCTTAGTTTGTGTGGGGCTTTCCTGATTCTGGCACTGTAAGTCCTGCTACCCTGGAAACCCCTTAGTCCTGGACAAACTGGGGCAGTGTGCCAAGTTACTCCCAGGAGATACCAAGAGAAAGTCTCTGTGTAGACATCTGGGATTTTTAACACTTGTTCTTCCTTTAACATAATTATCAAATCCATGGGCATTAAGTAAAGAATTCTCAAGAGTTCCTGCTGGCTTGTAGAATTTATTTCACTCAATTTAATAACTATAAGGTAAATATAACAAATACAAGGTAAATATATTACTTATTCAAAAAGAATAAGGAAGACTACTTAAAAAATCAGGCCACATTCTCAGTACCATCTGTAAGATTGGAATCTAAGTACTGTTTGATTACATCCCTCATACACATTCTTTGAAAACTAGAAAATTAGACAAAACTTTTAAGGTCTGATGCTCTAATTATACATAGTGTTTGGATCAGTGATAACTCTTAGGTTTTGGTGAGAGAGTAAATAAAATTTTGGGAGATAATTTGGCTTTATTTTACAACTCTGATTATCAGCAGTCTTATTCCTCTATGTGTATACCCTAGAGAAATAAGCTCTTGTAGAAATGCACTAGGAGATATGTAACTAGGTTCATAGCTATATTGTTCATGATAGCAAAACTTGGAAACAGTATCAGTATTTATTAACTGTAAACACACGAATTGTTATATAACCATATAATGGAGTGCTCCATCAGTGGAAGATTAATGAACCATAGCTGTACATTTTATTATTTTATTCTATTTATTCTTTTAGAGAGGGGGAAGGGAAGGAGAAGGGGGAGAGAAACTTTGATGTATAAGAAAAACATCATTGCCTCTTGTACACACCAGCTAGGGGCACTGACCTGCAACCTAGGCATGTGCCCAGACCAGGAGATGTTAGCAATAAACATGGGTTAATTTTAGAAATAATACTAAATAAAAATTAGTCTCAAATAATGCTGTTAACTAAAAATTAGTCTCAGAAATATATAGTATGGTTCCATTTTTTTTTTATGGATTCAGATGTACTTTGAAAATATATGTAATAAAATTATAAATAAACATTATACAATATTTGTATATAATACATATCATACAATTATGCTGGAGGTCTTCAGGATCATGCCCAGGTATGATGATTCACCAGGACTGCAATTCAGCATATAATCCCTACAGCTCTGATTTCTTACAGTGAAAGGATACAAAGCAAAATTGGGAAAACGAAAGGAATGGGGTGAAGTCTTGGAACAAGCCAGACTTCCAGGACATGCTTATTTCTCTCAGCAGTGAGTTGTGACATGTATGAAATGTTTTCTGCCAGGGAAGCTTGTTAGACACTCAGCTGGGTTTTTATTGGGAGCTGGTAACCTAGGCTGCCTCAGGCTGGCACCTATCAAAATTCTAAACTTCCTAAAGGAAAGCAGGGGTTCAGGGTCAACCATATTGTTTGTACACACAATTTAGGCAAAGTGAGGCACTCTTCTCAGTTGTGGGAATGATGGGAGCCATCCCAAAAGCCAAGTTGCTCAAGGGTCAACCCTCTAAGTAAACCTTTGAAAGGATAGCAATAAAGCCTGCTAGGTTAAGTCTTTCCGTAAAACAAAACATTATATATTATATACTAATAAATTGGCATAGTGACATAATTAATGCTATTACAGTATTTATATTTTGTGTTTATATAAATGAATAATGAGTTATTTCTACAATAAAATTATTGACGAAGGAATGATAAACTGGTTATCTCTGGAGGGTGGCAAGTGTGGAACTTCAGTAATAATAGAAGAAATTTCTTAATTGGTTTTGGGTTTATTTATATTTATTCATATACTATTTATATATCAAGTATTGCATAGTGCAAAACTTAAGTTTTTTAAGCAAAACAGGAACATTTGGGTACCTAATTCCTGTTTTTCCAAGATGGTAAGTTCTCATCCCTTGGTCCCACCTAATATCACTCACTCTTAGTATTAGTCTTATTTTATGGTAGAATGGCAGCACCACCCCTCTTTTCCCCTCCCCATTAAGGAGTGGAAATAGGCAGTTTCACCCCAGAGAAACGATGAAAAGTTTTGAGAGGTACTGTATTTTTTTAAAAATTGTTCAAGTACTGTTTTCTGCCTCCCCCCCCACCCCCACCCAGAGAGGTAATGTATTTTGCTGTGTATAATGCACTCCCAATGTATAATGCACACCCATGTTTTTGTGCGCGTTATACAGGGGATTGTTATATCCATTATATACCCATGGCATGTAATCATTATACCCATGTATAATGCACATCCTTACTTTTACCTCAAAAATTTGGGCAAAAAAAGTGCACATTATATATGGCAAGACATGGTATAAAATTTACTGAATTTTCCTTATGGATTGGATTATGACTTGCGGTGGGGGTTGGGAGTGGGTGGGTCTTAAGGAAGATGCTTCCTGGTACAAGGAAGGCAAGAAAGGAAGAAGAAACACTTAATCAGAGAGGGAACCAGGAACCCCAGAATCAATTCCCAGGTCCCACCTCTAGACCTCGGGCAAGCCCTGAGTCATGCTGTACAGGGAAGACATTTGAGTAGGTACTAACTTGGTAAGGACAAGGAGTCAGCAATAAATTGATGAGCTCTTAAACACAATTGTAACTCTTCTGTAGAAAGAAGTTTGTAAATGAGAGCATGATTTGAAGAAGCCCATTTGAGACATTGAGAATTGAGGCCAATTTTCTAGGCATCTAGCAGGTTTATAAAACAGTCACTTCTGATTTTGTAAAGTTGACATTTCTTTCTGTTCAAGAAATATAATTTAATAAGCATGAGTACCTGTTATGACCAGACACTACATATGTTTATTTACTTAATCTGCATTACCCTGTTGGTAGATTATATCCTCATTTTACAGACATAGAGAACTAAAGCTGAGAGAGGTAAAAAGAACATGCCCAAAACAGCTAGTTAGTATTAGAAGTAGGATTCAAGGCAGTAACTTAACAAAGATTCTAGGTTTAATGTACAATAATAGATACTCTGATTAAGTACCTACTATGTGCCAGTTTCTCCTGTAGCAATTTTTTTTTTTTTTAAGATTTTACTTCTAGAAGTGAAGGGAGGGAGAGAAACATCAATATGTGGTTGCCTCTCCTGCATTCCCCACTGGGGACCTGGCCTGCAACCAAGGCATGTGCCATGACTGGGAATTGAACTGCCAACCCTTTGGTTTGCAGCCCATGCTCAGTCCACTGAGCTACACCAGCCAGGGCTGTAAGCGTTTTTATTCTTTTGCAGCATTGCATAGCATGTATTATCTTTATTTTAGAAATAATGTAAACGAGGCAAGATGGTTCAGCTTGCCCAAGGAACCCAATTGAATTTTTGCATTATTATGTTTTGCAAAATTATTTTTATTTTACCATTTTAGTCACTCATCAAACATTTGAGAGCTTAGTATGTGCTGGGCATTGGGGATTTAAAATCATTTAAGGCATGGGCCTGCCTCTCTGCTTCTAGCCTGGAGAAAGAAATAGATTGGTAAATGCATGGTGTCGTGGGTTCTGATTGAGACAGTATAGCCTAATAGGAATGCGAGCTCTGGAGCTGAGGTTCAGATCCTGGCTCTGCAATAATTTTCTTTGGAAGCTGGGGTAAGTTAATTACCTTGCTATGGTTCTTTATAAAAAATTGTAAAATGAGGATAATATTGAAGGGACGATTAAGTGAGTTAATAAATACGACATAGTTAATAGATACTACACTATTGTGGAGGTTTTCTTTTTTTAGAGTAATAATTAGTGAAGGTCAGAAAGGACATTCCAAGCTTAACAAATGGCATGTTATAAAAAGCAGAGGTGTGAAAAAAGTCACATTTCAGGAACTATAGAGAATGAGGAAATCAATCCTGAATTCTGTGATTGAATAGCTCAAACTTCTTTAAATTGTATCCATACTAGAAATAGATGATGGTTATTTGTGCCACTAGATGGTAGTGTTTTCAAATACAGTGGTTAATTAGCTTACAATATTTAAAAAGAAATCTAATTGAAATGAATTTGACATACAACAATTTGTATAAATTTGTATTACATTCTACTCTCTGAGCAAGTTCCATTACAATACAATATTGTCTGTGTTAAAGGTATTGTGCAAGCCCTGGCTGGCATAGCTCAGTGGATTGAGCACGGGCTGCGAACCAAACCATTGCAGGTTTGATTCCCAGTCAGGGTACATGCCTGGGTTGCAGGCCATGACCCCCAGCAACCGCACATTGATGTCTCTCTCTCTCTCTCTCTCTCTCTCTCTCTCTCTCTCTCTCTCTCTCTCACACATCTCCCTCCCTTCCCTCTCTAAAAGTAAATAAATAAAGTCTTAAAAAAAAAAGGTATTGTGCATTAAATCTATAGGGCTTATATATCACTCATTGTAAGTTTGCACCCTCAAACAACATCTGTCCTCCCCCTTTCACCCCCATTCCCTGCTAATCATCATTTCCATTTTTATGTTTCTCTTTCAAATTCCTCATATTAGTGAGATCATATAGTACCTGTCTTTCTCTGACTTACCCACTTAGCATAATGTTCTCAAGGTCCATCCATATATTCTTACCCTAATTAGAAGTCCTTTGCTATTTCAAGTTGTAATTAAATACTTGTTTTCAGTAGTGATTGTGCCAGATTCATTTATAATGTTTAAAGTTTGCTGTTTTTCTGAATTATATTTGGAATTTGCTTAAGATAGCAGAAGTTGTTTCTCTGACACACTACTGATTGCTGTGCATTCATTAGATGATTTTGGAGTCATACTGTAAGTACATTTATTTCGTGTGGCAGCCTTAAAACACATTGTGTGGTTGAATTTTGGTCGAAGTAATTTTTGCTGTGCAGTTAATGGCAAGGCCTTCATTCCTTTGGCTTTCTCCCTCTGTCTTTAGAATAACTCACAGTCTCATGGTTTACCTTTACGCTGATACTACTCCTTCAGCTAATACCAACCCGTTTTGATGCATTACCAGTTTGTTTTTCAGGGAGTATAGGAGCTGGGTTTAGAATAAGAAATGTATAAATGTTTTCTGGTAACAAAACAGTATAAGCAGAAGGGGTTAACACAGTTGGAACAAAAGAGAATAATTTCCACAGGTGTACCTTTGGATGACATTTGCTCTGATTTCCAGTAATATTTTCAATTAATATGATGACAGTTTTTTTCACCTTGAGGCTAGCCAGTGGCAGTAAGGAGCACCATAGTATTGATGAGGAAACCTTGGGCTCTGGAGGTGGACCGACAGATCTGGGTTTGGATGTAGTAGCTGTGTGGCCTTCAGCGAGTAATACTTTCTTAGCCTGTTTCTTCATGTAAAAGAGAGGAAAAATGATACCCTTCAAGCAAGCTTGTTGAGAGGATGAAATGATATTGTTACTAGGCTAAGTTATATGGATGGCTTTTTGGGGAGATTGAAGTCTGACTCTATCTAAACAAATAATGCAGATTACTATGCATTTTAAAAGTCCTTTTAGCTGCACTTAACTGCTTTGATTGTCCTTACCAAACATTTTATCTGTAGTAGTCTTTAGGCCTGCTATATGCCTACCACTCTGTTTCACAATAATCTCCTAGTTTTAGGCTTTTATAGTATGTCCAGAAATCACATTATAAAATTTGTCACAAAGTGAACCTAAAATAAGCATAAAAGGATGTTCAGGATCTGGAGGAGAGACTAGTTGTGATTAAAGTATGTGGTATAACAGTTCTTTGGGGGCAGAGGGGTGCCGCTTGAAGTCTTTTTTATTTTTATTTTTTTAACTTTTCTCAGATTAAAAAAATTAGGGCATACAGAAGCTTTCATCTTATAAGTAACTATCAGTGGTGAAGTTGTTAGTGTTAATGTAAAATCACTTGTAATGGTAACACTATATAGGCAAAAATGCCTCGAAAAAACACTGAAATTTCCAGTTAGATATTTTTTTCAAATCCTGTTTTTCTAAATCAGGTACTTAAATTGAATTAAAACCATGCTACAAATTTTTATTTTATGTTTTTTAGCTATGATTTCACACCTATGGATTCTTCTGCAGTCTACGTGCTGAGTAGTATGGCTCGTCAGCGTCGTGCATCTCTGTCGTGTGGAGGACCTGGAGGTCAAGACTTTGCAAGATCCGGATTCAATAAAAACTGTGGCTCACCCGGATCCTCACAGCTCTCTTCCAGTTCTTTGTATGCTAAAGCTGTCAAAAACCACAGCTCAGGGACTGTGAGTGCCACCTCTCCTAACAAGTGCAAAAGACCAATGAATGCCTTCATGCTTTTTGCCAAAAAATACAGAGTTGAATATACTCAGATGTATCCAGGGAAAGATAACAGGTAAAAATAATGATGATTCTAAATAATTAACCCTTCAGTGCAGTTCACAGGAACTGGGACAGGTACTTATTCTACAATAGTCCTTATTATTGAAGTCTTTGTTTTCTTAGGTTGACAGTGAAATAAAGAGTGTAAGTGGAGTTTTTAGTGTTATAATTATTTTATAATACTTAGGTAACTAGGTTATCTAAGTGGTAGGGACCTGCCTTCTAAAGTAGTAGTATTAAATGTCATTTACCTGTTAAAGGACACAGTTCTAATAACTGTCAGTTCCATCTTTATTGAAAAGCTTTATGGAAAAGTCTAGTTCCTTTCTTGCATTAGATCTCATTATTTAACAATTGTGTCATAGTATGGAATGTGCAGGCATTGGCGGTTTGTGATAACTGCCAGATCTGTCAAAACTAAACCTAGAGGTGTCCTCGGTAGGGCCTGGGAATAAAAATTAACTCCAGTCCTTCTGTTCTGTTTGCTGTACGCTTACCTTATCTCAGAATTTTCTAATGCTCACTCCCTCTCAAACCAACCAAGTTTTCCAGGTATGAAAATTGCCTTCTTCCTGTCTTTGTAGTTTCCTGACAAAAAACTACATCTCTTATACCTGTGATAGCATGAGTCAAATGATTATCCACATGAAATAATCAGGATTTGTTTTGTTAACTTTATTTATATATATTTTTATATATATACACACATATATTTCTAAAATATAATTGACATAGCATTATATTGGTTTGAGGTGTATAAATGATTTCAATATTTGTATAGTGCAGAATGATCACAGCAGTAAGTTAACATCCATTGCCAGTTTATTTCTTGTAATGAGAACTTTTAAGATCTACTTTCTTAGCAGCATTCAACTAAACAATACAGCATTAAGTCAAGTCAGTCTCCCTGTGTTAATGTTACATCCCCAGTACTTACCTGTTTTGTAGCTGGAAGTTAGTACTTTATGACCATCTTTACCTATTTTGTACCCAAGTCCGTCCGTCCCCCTGTCCCCCACTTCTGCTAACCACCCATCTGTTCTCATGAACTTAAGTTTTAAGTCGTTAACATTTGAAAAAAAGAAGCTACTTTTATTGAGTGCATCCCTGATTTAGGAATTCACACACAGCTGAGTATTTCTTCTGGTTTAACTGGTAAATGTGTCGAGCATTATGTGGTATCTTTAACCTAGAGACGAACAAACACTGGTTTTTATTTTAGTAAAGGAGGATGCAGTACAGTTGTAGTACATGATTGCATCCACTTACTGGATTAAAATATTTACTGCACATTTAATTTGTTTTTAAGTAGTAGAGCTTCTGTAGTTACTGTTCTGTAAATCTTAGAAGCAAACAACAACAAAAACTGAAACAAAGCTCAGATGGGTATCTCTAGCTTCACTGTGAATTACTGTAAAATCGCTTGCATGAGGGGGGTACTCCCCCAAAAATGAAAGTTACTTATAAAAAGTTGTATATACTTACATGTTTAAACTTCAGTCACCTTCAAAGCACTCTCCAATTGATGCAGCACACCTATTGAGACATTTTTTCCACTGCTCAAAACAATTTTTGAACTCATTTTGATGTCTTTTAGTGCTTTTGCCATTTTTGTGTTACCTTTTCCACCTCAACAAGAGTTTCCCTTTGAGGACTCTTTTCATCCAGGGAAACCAAAGAGAGTTGCTTGGGGCAGGGGATGAGATCATGTGAATGGGGAGGGTGAGGCACGGGGGTCATGCCATTTTTGGTGAAAACTTGAGTGGGCAGGTGCACTCATAAATCACCCATCATGAAGTGAGCAAATGCGTTAAGAGTCTTAAAAAATAAATTTCACTGAAGATGAATGCAGCCTCTCACAACACCAGCTGGTACACTGACACAGATGGGTTCCTAGTACACCCACCTAGCAGGAAAGTCACCTAGAATTATCTTCTGGCCCTCCCTCCAGAAGATCGTTCCTTCCCCCCCCCCCCCCTGGGGTGAGGGGGCTCCCCTTGTACACACTTCATGCAGTTATTAGTTATTCCAGGACCTTTTGTTCTGTACGGGTGTAATGGAATGAATGGTTAAAAGCTCTTCGTAGAAGAAAAATGGTTTATGTCTATGTGTCCTGAATGAGACTATTTTAAGTAGGTTTAGGAACATATTAATATAAACAGAAAATAACTTCAGATTTCTATCATGAAGTCTTAACAGTGTGACTTCTTTCCCTTTGAGTTTATGCAATTTTCTCAAGTGATAAGTGCACATATTAAGGTTTAAGTGGTCTTGTCTTAGGAGGTAAATAGGGTTTGCATATTTACTGCCACATTTTTACTATGGCTGCATGAGTGAAAAAGGACATAAAATTACTTGACAGGTTATGGGCACAGACAAAAGTAAAAATAGCTTTTAATACAAGATGAATACTTTGTGCTGCTGCTGTTGTCTGCCTTGGTATCTTAAATGTCTTTTAAAAACCAATGTACCAGAGTAGATCCACTTGTAATTTAAAACATTTCTTTGAAGTAGTAAACTTCTTTCTTTAAACAAAATTTTGTAGAACAACCATTTTTTAACTCTTTCAGATGTCCTTCGACAATTGGAAATGTTGGCATTATCCCAGGAGGCTTTAACTGCCAAATGATGATAAATGGACCATATGATAGATTTTACTGAAAATGAGTACTATGGTCTTGATTTGTTCCCTCCTCTATGTTGGAGATTTTTGTCTTTTTTTCCTTCTATATTTCCTGAAGTAGTAGCACTTGACGTGAGTTTTATGAAAAATTCTTGCCCTTAGCAGTGTGTAAATGTTTATTTTTGCAGAGCCATAAGTGTGATCCTTGGTGACAGGTGGAAGAAAATGAAGAATGAAGAGAGAAGGATGTATACATTAGAAGCAAAGGCTTTGGCTGAAGAACAAAAACGTTTAAATCCTGACTGTTGGAAAAGGAAAAGAACCAATTCAGTATGTTTCAACAAGTAGTTGCTTAACATTATCTTCACTCTTCTCCTGAAATTGTACTGGAATATTGCAGCAGTTGTTATAACCTTTAAAAGGCTGTGTTGATACCGTTTCTCAGCCTTTCTGTACTCCAAAACCTAATAGTATTTTTATACCACCATACTTGGCAGGCTTCCTTTCTTTTCATTACTCAGTGTCATTTAGTCTTTTAGCATGGAAGGTAGAAATGTTAGACATGCATGTGAAGAATGTCGGAAATGTTGAGATATAAAAATAAATTTGGAATAGTATTTGGGGGGGGTTGAAAAGTGGGTGTTAATTAACTTGAATATCAAAGGAATTTTTTCTAATTTGGGGGTGGTATGTCTCAACAGCCTTTTTTTTTCCTTAATTGGTGAGGGGTGATAGAGGAATGGGGGGTATAGGGGTACATTACCCAACCTTTGTGAGGACCTCTAACATATGTATTGTTTCCAGATTTTAAAAAAAACTCCAGGAAAGAGAAGAAATAGAAAGGTCCAGGAAGACTGGTGAAAAGTTTGCACCATAATGCTACCTTTAATAGATTTGATTCTTAGAACTTTGCTATTATTAGACTTGTATATTTTAGGTGTTTTTAGATTAATTACAAGAAAATATTGTATGATAGAACAGAATGAGCTCAATTTGAAATACCTAAAAATGAAGGGCAGACGTCAGTTTGCAGCAGTAGGACTGGCCAGTGTGTCTATGCCTGGTTCTTTAGGTTCTTTAGGGTAACTTGCACTTCACATATGTTTACATTTTTCAGGAATTTCTTTTAAAGAAATAGTGGTCCGATTCCAGTATAAAAGGGTGGTTGAACTAGATTTTCGAAGTTCTTGACTACATTAGGATTCCATGGAGGACTCTGCCTGCATCCCTTTTTCTGTACCTCCTAAGTTCATTTCTCTCCTCTTCATCTTCAAAAATGTCTTGAATGCTTGAGCCATCAGATATTAGTGAAATTTTTTAAATTCTCACCTTTGAGAAAGTGATTTTTTAAAAAACAATCTTATAAGTGTTACCTGTCTTCACTTTCATTTGTAGAACTGAGTTTTAATTTTATCTCCACAGGGCTCACAACAGCATTAAACCGGGACGCTCACATCATCTGCATTTGCATAAACCTAGACAGCTGATGGGAAGACTTAAGAAGATCAGGGTCTCACCGTTTGTCCAGAATTCCTGTGACCATAAGATACTGAAAGCATTGAGTCTTGAAATGATTTAATAATAAGAGTGAGGATTTGCTTTCTCCATTAGAACATTAAGTAAGCTAAAACTATCAACATTGTAAACCAAATTGCCTTATTTTTTCTTCCAAACTTCACATATGTCTATCAGGTAATATAGGCTTGAAAATTGATATCCTGTGGTGCTAAAAAGTACAGTAGAAAGAGAGGAGAAGTGTATACATGTTTTATTTTAAATTGTACAAAAGGGGAATTTAAAAATATGTAACTGCTGTTTATACATTGGCTCCTTACTGCTTATTAATCTGTATTGTATACATAATGGAACAAAACAGAAGCTGGGAGTTGGCCTTTCTTTGAGCAGCCACCACATGGCTCAGCAGCTGTGCCAAACACAGGAGCTCTAGTCTGGCCAGTGCCAAGAAGCTACCAGAACATGTGGCAGGTGGCTGGTGTCAGTCTCCGAGGAAGAGCTGCCCGCTGTAGTTACCCAAGCATGTTGAGTTTATGCACCAGGTGGCAGCACCCCTCCATTATTGCCAGTTGAGACCTGGCCCAGGCCACCATGAAGTTAATAGCATTGGGGTATAGTCACTGTAATGGTGCTATTAACAGTCGATACCATTGTATTTTCAATTTTGTGTTCTGTATTTCCTCAGCCACATATCTTAAATATCTTATTTTGTCATCATATCTTTATGGTGGGGGCAGACTTTGCACTTATTGCAGTGCAACACTTGCACTTTACTTTTCCTCCAACTGTCTGAAATTAGAGCAAATACATTGGCAATACAGCTGCTTTGCTCTGAGCTACAATCATGGCTTTTCATGTTACTTACCAAGTGGTGTTTCTGGTTAGGAATCACAGCTGTAAAATTGATTTCAGTTCCTTACACTTCATGATGTTGCCCCTAAATTTTGCACACTATATTCTTGTATATTATTTCAAATAAAATGAAAAAAAAATTGTTTATCTCTGACTTCTGCTGATTGGTTTTGACTTAACGTCATGTATGAGACATCAGAATAACAGGTTCAGGAGATGGAAAATGAGTTGTAGATGTGGTTTTAAGCATCACATTAAAAATACAATGTTAATAGGACAAGGGCAGCAGAGAAATAAAACCTAGATTATTATCTATTAGAATCTTTTTTTTTTTTTAAGATTTTTTTTTTATTCACGAGAGGGGGGGAGGGGGAGGGCCGGAGAGGGGGAGAGAAACATCAATGTGCGGTTGCTGGGGGTTATGGCCTGCAACCCAAGCATGCACCCTGGCTGGGAATTGAACCTGCGACACTTTGGTTCGCAGCCCACGCTCAATCCACTGAGCTATGCCAGCCAGGGCTGTATTAGAATCTTTGTAGAGTAAAAATTGTTTTTGACTTTGCAACAGACCTGAAAGTCTGCTTTTAATAAAATGACACACACACTGTAAAGACAGCCTTTCTTTATTGCAGATACTGTGTGACAGATTGAAACAGCCAGTTAGCTCTCCATCTCTGGGACATGCCAGTGGTTCCCAGACTTTGTTGCATATCGGAAACACTTGGGAATGTTTTACAAAACATACTAATGCCTGGCTCCTACTCCACATGTCTTACTATGCAGTACAAATTAATACCAGGGTGTTTGTTTTGTTTTCTTTTTTAAGGTTCCACCACTGATTCTAATGTGCAACCAAATGTGGGAACCACTGGGGCTATAGATCTGGTGAGGAAGCAAACTAGTTGGGAGAAGCAGGGTACTTAACTGTATAACCTGATCAGGTACCTTAAAAAGCAGTGGGGACTCAGTATGCATATCTGTGGGGGACTTGGTTAGGTGATAGGAAAGAAATTTTAGCTAGCCTTGTAGAAAAGCTTAAAAGGAGAGGTACGAGTTTGAAGGTCTTTGTAGAAAATCAGGTCCCTGGAGTTTGAAGGTGGTGATTTTTGACATTTTATGCTACTTAAGTAAAAAAGGCTAAAGAGATCAACAGAAAAAGAGCTGTAGGAAGTACAAAAATGTTGATGACATTCTTAAGGTAGTGACTAGTGGTTTTTTTAGAGTACGTGTTATTTAAACTGCCAACTTTGAATGGGTTAGCACAAAATGGAGATGAATACTTCAAATTCTTACTGAAGAGTAGACATAGCTTTTTGAAGCAGTTGAACCATTATAGGATAAACTGGAGCAAATTCTTTGCCTTCTCTACTTCTTACTGACTGAACATAAGCCTCCAGGGCTCCCCTGAAAATAAAAACAAAAACTTTGTCAAAAAATTATACAAAGTAAAATAACTTAGAGGGTGTCAATGTATAAAAAAGAACCAAGCCCGTTTCTGGAACTGCTCTGCCCAGTTCCATAAGCTAAATGACCAAACAGCCTTAACATTGGTAGTGTGTTGCTATTGGTAAGGTACAAAACAGCCTTTTCCAGTCTGCATTGTACTTGGTGGTCTAATTAACAATCAGAGGCTCTCTGGCCTCTGAGATTGTTCCCATTCAGAGCTCACTCCGAGAGAAGGCATGCTCTCAGTGTGGGGGCTGGGGCCCTAGGGTGCACACTGTGACACCAGTAGGTGCACTGTCATTTGGTAGAACATAAACCCACACAGAGAATTACTCTTGGGCTCAAACTTTTGGCAAGTGGTGGGATAATAAGGCAGTCGATTTAGTCAAAGGTATGTGATACGAGCCAGTTATTTATGAGTATAATGTTCTCATGGATTAGATCAGGGAGTCAGCAGATGGCCCACAGGCCAAATCTAGCTCTATGCCTGTTTGTATATTGGTAGTGGTGGCTTTACAGTGGCACGGTTGAGCAGCCAGGCAGGGGCCATATGGCCTGCGAAGCCTAAAATACTTGGTATGTGGCCCTTCATGGAAAAAGTTTTCAATCCTTGAACCAGATGATCTGTTTAAGTGTTAGATCACATTTCAATGGAGCTAAAACAGTAGTTAAAAGTAATCATCGGTCTATTTAAGTCCCAGGTATAATCAAATTTTTAATATTAATACTGTTTTTTTAAAATTGCACAACCCTGAGATTAGAACATTTTTATAAAGATGTAAGTTAACACCATTAGCTCACATACTGTCTCAATTCCCACCTAATACCTAATTTTTAACTGGTTGATTTGCTTCCAAACACTGAAAATGTTAATCCTTGATCAGATTTGTTCATTATTTTCATGTAACTGTGGGGAATGTACTTGCCCGGGGCCTGTCCAGCTCCTCACTCCCCCTGCAGGGCTCCTCCACCCCCACTGTTTGCTTTCACAGTCTCAGCCCCTTTATTTCCAGCCCTGACCTCCCTCCTGATGGCTGCTTTCAACCTGCATTCTGGGTATTTTTACCTGCTTTCTTCCAGATCCTTCAAACTTACCTGCCAGAAACCTAGGGCAGTGGAAACCCAGAAAACAAAGGTATAGCACCAAGAGTGAACCCTAATGTAAGCGATGGGCTTTGGGCAATAGTGATGTGTCAGTGTCGGTTCACAATTATAAGCAGACCACTCTGGTGGAGGATGCTGATAATGGGGGAGGCTATGCATGGGGGCAGGAGGGATGGATGGGAAACCTCTTCCTTCTCAGATTTGCTGTGAACCTAAATTTGCTCTAAAAAAATGAAGTCTATCAAAAAAGAAAGGGAAAGAAACCTAGGAGGAGGAAAACCACCCCTAGGGCAGAGTTCTGCCCACCTTTCCCTATTGCCACAAAAGGCACCATCATCCCTCAAAAGCTCCCCTTCGATGCTACACTTGGTTATCAAGTCTTATTTTGTCTCGTGTATTGCCACATCCAGTCCCTTCTCTCTCCTTTGCTTCAGTTTGTATCCTGCCGTTGTGTGTGCCTAACTGCTGCTGTAGCATTATAGATGGTCATCCCAGTACCAGCTCAGCCCACAGTCCATCGCTGGCCACGTCCTGTTCCCTTGAGGATGGTGTAAGCTCACTGCCCCCAGTCCTGTCCCAACTCTGTGTATGCTACTGCTGGGTTCTAGACAGTGCTGTGCCCTAAAAGGCCCCTCACCTAACCAGTTTCCATTGCCTGTGTCACCAACACACATGCAGAGCAGCTTCACCCTGTTTGTGACTCCAGGTCCCATCCCAATGCCCACCCAGGGGGAGATCAGCGGTGTGGGCGCATAAAGATGCCTGTCTGTGCCACAGAAGGGCCCGCTCTGAATACCTCAGTATTAGGACTCCTCTTAGGCCTTTCTCATCTTCCTCATCCTCGAAATGCCCTCCCTTTCTTGCTTTCTTCCTTGTAGAGCTATTTATCTAGGACCCAGCTCAAATGCCCTCTTTTCAAGACAGTCTTTCCTAACTCCAGGCAGCACAAAAGAATTGATGCCACATTGTTGATGCACCTTCTGCATCAACAGCCCTGGCTTAGTGGGATTCCAGCGCTTGGGGATCCCTGAAGGCTGGCTCCATTCTCTGTTCAGGGCCTGCTCACATGACTCAGAGGACTGGCCACCTTTATTTAAGCAGCCTAGCTGGTATTCCAGGCTCTGCTCCACCACCTACTGCACGATCTGGGCTACATTTGAGCCAATTTGCTTTGAGCAGGGGGTTTACACTCCTACCACATTAGAATCACCTGTTTGTTGGTCAGTATCCCTTTTAAGCTGTAACTTAAAGGGTTACAGCTGTTTTGCTTATTTATGAAACTCTAGGACCTAGTGCTTGACAAGTGCATGATAAGTGACTAAAAAATGAATGGAAATACAGGATTATAATGAAA
This sequence comes from Phyllostomus hastatus, assembly GCF_019186645.2. Lineage (NCBI taxonomy): Eukaryota > Metazoa > Chordata > Mammalia > Chiroptera > Phyllostomidae > Phyllostomus > Phyllostomus hastatus. The sequence continues at coordinate 49,225,592 of NW_025334041.1, forward strand.
AGTAAAGCAAAACTGCAGAAGAAACTAAAGGAGAAATATGATTGTTGGGTCCTCAAAAGAAGCAAAGTCCTGCCAAGTGGAATTCAGTGCTGTCAGAGAACAAAGTCTTGTGAGAGGCCTCGGTTCACGTCACAGCTGAGCTTTAGTGAGGTTCTTTCTTCATGAAAAAAGAAACTTGCCTCTTTTAAGTAACTTTACAAGTTGCTATGATATCCTGGGCAATCACCCCACTCCCCAAAGTGGCCCCTAGAGATTTACACACAGTAGAAAAATCCCCAAGAGCCCCAACTGTCTTTGAGAAGGTATGTGTAGGAATCAGTCTCAGAACTGAGCACACTGAAATTCTCAGAAACTAATCACTCTGCAGTGAATGGATTAGACCCCTTTTATTTAATACAATACAAAAATCAACTCTGCAGTTTCATTTGCATTCAAAAGGATAAGGCATATGAACTACACAATATGTGGGAGAAAGTTTAGAAATGAGTTTGGTATTCATCAAAATCACCATCAGAACTATAAAAAGACAAACAGATTAAAGCTGCCCTCCTACATAAAATCAGAGCAAGGTTTTCTAGCAATTATTAAATTACTTTATTTGCTTGAGCAAAACATAAGCTTTCTTGGAAGTCAGGCTAAGTATTATGTAAGAATCAGTCCCAACTCTGGTTTGTAACCAAAAGGATTATTAGTTACCCTTATTAAAAAAAAAAGTACAGGAATTGTGCAAAGGATTAGTAAAGGAATAGCTTGTAACATGGCAACACTCCTCAATGTGATACAAACTAGCCAAGTGGAGGCTTTTCTGGAACACAGACTTGGTTTTGTCAGGCAGTAAATATCAGTGTGCTTAGTACTGAAATGCATCAACAACATCAAGGTCTACTACGTGCCTTCACAGGCAGGTACACCCTTGGCTTCCCTGGGCTCCATCCTCTCTTTCAGAATCATCTCTGGCACCAGGTTCCAGACTGGTAGGTATCTAGTGCCACAGGGACCCCAGGGGCAGAGACCAAATATCGCCCTCCATCCACAGGGGCCCAAAGCACAGGAGCTGGGGAGTGGTTCCTAGCTTGTGGGCCTTGGGCCAGGGCAGGAGGGCAAGGAGTCCAAGGATGCATCTGGCACCAAGAACTGTATGGTGACTGCACAGATGAAAATTACCAATAGGTAAATAAAGCCTGTAAACATTTTTGACATCATAAAGGTGTTCTACTTAGATGATGGAATAGCAAGGAGAAGAGTTGCTGCTCTATTACAAATGCCAAGAGTAAATGGGTTTGCGGCCAATCCCACCACTTCTGCAGAACTCGAGAAACCTTTTCATAAAAAATTCAGCCTTCCTCTTTACTGACAGCACATTCAACATTTACGGACCCACAGGTCTTCCCCCAGGGTGCAGCCTCCACACGTGGTGGGCACGCTTGTGGCTGGAGCTCCTGCCTGGCAGGCGCTGAGTAGGTACAGCTTTCCCCCCCTTACACCACTTGACTCCATGAGCCAGTGGTTACTCTAATTTTAAAATTAACTTGACAAGTATCCATGCAAGCTCCAGAGAAACATCTGTGTCCAAAGGAAATAGGACGGAAGGCAGAAGAGAGCTCATTATCTGCCATCTATTCACAGCAGCAGTTGCACTGCCCTCCATTCGCCCTCCTTCCTGGCAGCCCAGCACACTGCTGGGAGGGACAGATGAGTGCGCAACAAGGTTTGCCCCGATCGCTAAAACAGATTTACTGACATTTAAAGAGCAACACTCGCCCTGGGTTTATCTGCAGGGGAAAGAAATTCATCCAGCAGCACTTTAGCATGCAGGGAAAAGACAGTTGGCAGTAACAGATGAGAGAGGACACTGTCAGGATGAAGCCTTGCCCACAGCCGGGGCTGCAGTAGGAGCCGCTGTGGGACCCCCAGGGAGGGTTCCATTAGCTGCTCAGAGTGTGAAGATTCTGGTATCAGACATGGGGGGTACGGAAAGACCTTATTTAAAAAGCATGACATTATTTCTTAGCATGATTTTCAGTTGCTAATTATAGGCTTAGCAACGGCACTGCTGATGAAATCACCCAGGAGACATTTTTGAAGAGCGGCAAAAGACGGATCCGTGACTGTCCATAGCAGGACAGCTGCTGCGGACGGACTCATTCCAATTTGTTAAGAAGACAAAAAGGAACCCTGTTTGGCTGACTGAATTCCAAATACTCTTCTATCACCCCCAAGTGTGTTGCAGCTGAGCGAGTCTTTGGGACTCAGAACAAAAATGCCACAAAGACACTGAGAATCCCCGAGTTAGCCCAGGCCCACAGTCTTTTCTGAGGGTGGTTTGGACTGGTCTCATGAATTGCTGGGAGGTTCACCTGATGTCCTTTCCCATTTGGGTCTGATGCTCATAGCTGAGAAGAGGAACACACATGCAAAGATGAAGAGCAGGGGCCAAGCAAATTTACTTTTCATTCGCAGAGGAGCACGGAGGGTGAGGGGCTCAGGCAGACTCTGCACCAAGCTTGAGAGCTCCGTGCCTCTCCCTGAAGCTGGGCCGGAGCTCCTCAGGGACCGCACAGAGCACCTCTCCTCCATGGGGTCCTTCACCTAACACCAAGCCAACGGGTCTCCGCCTTGGCTGCTTGGTGGAACTGCCTGGACAGCTATGACAGCCTGAGGCCAGGTCCTAGCTCCCGAGATTCTCAGGTAGTCAAGAGTGTGGCCTGAACACCGGGACTTTTCAAAGCTCTGTAAATGACTCCTGTGTGCACACACCGTTGACACCACATCACCTCATTGGCCTTGGGGAACCCAACTCATCACCCGCACTTAGGCTCAACTAAGCCTTGTTCAGGGCTCTGATCCCCAGACCAACATCACGGGGATCCTCTGGGAGAGCTGCAAATGGTTTCAAGAGCTACCAGAGGCACAACTGACTGGATTTGGAGGATGAGGGTGACGAGGAGCTGAATGATGACTTCAAGGTTTCTAGCTTGCTGGGTAAGTGATGGTGACACCTTATCCAAGACATGGAGTCTACAAGAATGAGCAGATTTGAGAGGAAAGATGATTTTTGACATTTGGGGGTTGAGGTTTCTGTGGAGCTTTGCGAGGTGACATATGATAATGAGTCTACTGGTCTGAGGCTCTAGGCAATCAAGGTGGGTCCCAGACCTGGGAGCCCTTGGGGTAGAAGCAGTCACTCTGGTCATGGGTCTGGATGAGCTCACTTGGGGACCAAAACACAGGAAGAACATGAAGGGAAATGAGCCAGGAACAAACCTCGGGAAACTGGCATTTAAGGAGTGAACAGAAGACAGGAAAAAAATGGCCAGAAAGGTTAGAACAGAAAGAGATGACTAGGGTATCCTGGAAGCTCCAAGAAGGCTGGACTGTGTCTCTGTTGGCATTGTGTCCCCAGGGCCTCGAGCACAGGGATCATCAGTAGGGAGCTGCTGCGGGACACATGGTATCTAAATCACTGCTGGCTTTGTCCTTGTTTTCTACTAATAACTGCATCAAACTTTTGAGTATTTTTCGAAGTTTACTCACATCTGTACTCCACCAATTCAATAACTGCAACATGAAAATAAAGCAGAAAATGTGAAGCTAAGACAAGGAGTCTTTTCATAGCTGAAGTTGGTTTTCAAAAGCAGAAACGCATATTCTTAGGGCTGCATCAAGCATGGGCCAGCACAAAAGGGACGCGAAGACTTGGAAGTGAAGGAAGCAGGAAGCAACCACTGTTGTGCCCAACGGTTCTCTCACGGGCTCCTTTACGTGTGTGCCCCTGCAGTGAGGTGCCTGCAGCGCGGAAGCGCCGTCACATGTACATGCCCACCTGGGCACTGTTCCTTCCCCTGCATCTCCCACTCTCCCCAGGCTTCTAAAACAGACAGGTGCCCCTGGAACACATGGCTTTACCTGATGAGGAGGAGCCTGTCCTTTTCAGATGGATGGTCATCTAGCCACTGGGAGAAGCGTGCATGGGACCATTCTGCCCTCTGAAGGGTTGAAACACAGAGAAGGGCGCACACATTCTTCAGTGAATGGCAGCAAGTGCTGGTTCAAAAAGTGCTCTTAAGGATTCCCAAGGTGAAATTACCTCCAACAACTGCCAGAAGGAAGGTGGCATGGCTGTTGGGGCACCTTCCTAACCCCCAAGGAGACTTGTGGATTTGCCAAGAGAAGGTGGGTCAGCAAAGGAGATGGGGCCTCTATCAAAGCTTTATGAACATAAACTACTGCATTTTGGGGGCCATAAGACACAGCTAGGTTTTAGAGGAAAATAGAAAAAAAATTTTGAAGCAAAAAATGTGGCAAAATATTTAATATCATAAATAATATTTCACCAATGTAAATGTGAACAGAACTCAACAGCAACATTAACAACCATTATTCCTCCCAAACTGGGGGGGGAAAGGAGGGGAGCGTCTTATAGTCTGAAATTGAGTTACTTGTGTCATTATTATTTAAAGGGCTTATTCTGAATTCATTAGGTAATTCTTATACTGCAGGGCAGTGGGAATCTTCATTCCTTAATGATTCTGCTGAGACAGAGGCCCATGACTAAAGGGGACAAAAGGAAGGCCAGGAATGCATTCTGTGAATGGGGCTCGGGGTTTGCAGACGGAAGAGGGAAGACTCATAATGGGTCGTGGCCTCACATTATTACCTGGAAGGGGGATTTCAGCTCAGCAGGCGCTCTTGTGAACAAAAACTGAATAATGATGCTGAATGGAATAAGGTCCCCCAGGGCAGGACTGCTGGCCACGTGTTCGCTCGTCTGGAAGAGGAGTGGTCTGAAAGAGGGAGAAGCAGGGTTACTTCATGCTGGTCAATACTGAAAGAGGTGATTTGGTAGAAAAATCAAAATAGCATATTAGTAGAATAGACTAGCATAGGAGTATAACAGCATAACAGAAGAATAAATAATAGCATTCTTCCTAAACTGGCCAATTCTTAACCATTTCTTAACTCCACACTCAGCCTGGACGCCCACATACATCCACATACTCTGCCAGGCTGACCCGCCATCAGCTCTTTCCTTGTCCCCCAGCTCACTGGCCTATGGGTCCCACTTTGCTGTCAGCAAAGTCTCCTCCTAGAGCCCATCTAACTAACAGGCTAAACTCAAACCACACAGTAAAGCCTTTGAGCAGTTATGATTAACAACTTCTTATCTTCATCAAAACTTTCAGCTTTCACTTTAAATAAAATCCTCTTTTGGGCCATAATCTAAGGTGGGTAAATTCAAACATTTTCTTTTTTTTTTTTAATATTTTATTTATTTATTTTTAGAGAGGGAAGTGAGGGAGATAGAGAGAGAGAGAGAGAAACATCAATGTGCGGTTGCTGGGGGTTATGGCCTGCAACCCAGGAATGTACCCTGGCTGGGAATCGAACCTGGGACACTTTGGTTCCCAGCCCGCGCTCAATCCACTGAGCTACGCCAGCCAGGGCTCAAACATTTTCTATACAACTTTTCAGAGGGCAATTATGTCTTTGTATGCACAAAATTATTTCTTTGCTGAACATTGCATCAAATATTTATGCCAGCTCCCTTCTAATGAGGTACATGTCAGGGGTCACCATCCACCACACAGAGGCAGGCAGGCAGGCAAACCTACCCCACTACCAGTCACCTGCCACCTTGTCAGAAGGCTGGCAGGAATAATTAGAAACTCTTACTGGCCTCTCTTAGCTTTGGGCTCTGAGGAACTCAGAGGGGGTTAGAGGCCTGGCTGGCGGTGAGAGGTAAGATGGTAGCCACATCTAACAGAGAGCAACGATGCTCACCCATGAGAACAGCTCTGAGTTCTGGGCTCCTTCCTCACCCCATCGTGACCACTCCCATCCATGGCTGAAGGCCTGCACAGACCACAGACCAGCCTCTCCCAACCGATGCTCAGCTGGGGTGGCAAGTCAGGGGTGCTCTCAACAGACAGGTGATTGTTGCTGCATCCAGAATGTTATTGGAAAGAATGTCTTTATATTAATTATTCTATAGGTAAAATCTATCTCTGGGCAGATTTTTCTAATTTCAACTGTTTTATCAAATAATATATATCAGTAATGTATTTTATGTACTGATTGTAGAAACATTTTGGTTCATTTGTGTTCCTATCACCAGAAACCATGACTGCTCCAAACTGGATGCTGCCTGGGGCCACAGCTAAGGTCCCCCACGGCCACACCGAATCACCTCTGTGTTTTATGCTGTAGAACTTCAGGCAAGGAGTCTAGCACCTCATCAGGGAAGAAGACGAGCTACAGGAGCTCTGGTCTTTCTGCGGGCGTCCCGGTAAGTCCTGCACTGGTGTGGAAGATGCTGTCTCCATTTGGGTGAAAGTGCCTAGCTTCAGCAATGGCAGCGGCAACCAGAGCGATAGCCACCACATAGAGCAGTGGTCCCCTACCTTTTTGGCAGCAGGGACTGGTTCGTGGAAGACGATTTTTCACGGACTGGGGGTGGGGGATGGTTTCGGGATGGTTCAAGCACATTACAGTCAAGCTCACCTCCTGCTGTGTGGCCCAGACTGGTACCAGTCCGTGACCCAGAGGTTGGGGATCCCTGATATATAGGACTTACAGGGTGTCAGGCACTATTTTAAAAGCTTTATATGTATATATGTGAACTCATTTATTCCTCTAAAAACCCAGTGGGGGGTAAAGAATCAAGTACAAGCTAGAAAAGGGCAGGGCAAGGATTCAACAGCCCCATGCTCTTAGTTTTGCTCTTCAGCCCTTTTGAGGATCTCAATGGTATCTCAAAACTGCTTGCCCTATTTTCAAACCAGATAGACTCTCAGTGAGAGAGAAGAATCCTGGAGAGAGTATGATTTAGAACTGTCAACAGTCCTGTAGAGGAACCAACCTGAGCTTCCAGCAAGATGGCAGCATAGGTAAACATGGTACTCGCCTACCCCCACAAGCACATCAGAATTACAACTGACCTACAGAACCACCACCATTCAGAACCGCCTGATATTTGGCTGAACAGAAGTCCTATAAGTAGGGTTATATAGAACAACACATCAAGACTGGTAGGAAGGGTGGAGAAGCAGAATGTGCTGCTACCATACAATGTGTGGTAGTTAAAAATCAAGAGGGAAGCCCTGGCTTGTGTGGCTCAGTGGATGGAGCACTAGCCTGTGAAGCAAGGGATTGCTGGTTTGATTCCCAGTCAGGGCACACGCCTGGGTTACAGGCCAAGTCCCCAGTACGGGGCATGTAAGAGGCAACCACACATTGATGTTTCTTTCCCTCTCTTTCACCCTCCCTTCCCCTCTAAAAATAAATAAAATATTTTAAGAAATCAAGAGGGATACCTTGGCTGCCAAGGCACCCTCCCCTGAGGAGTAAGAGGTCCCAGCCCTACCCAAGGCACCCCAGCCCAGGGTTCCCAAGAAGAAAAGTCCCTATAACTTCTGGCTGTGAAAACCAGCAGGGATTGTGGCTGAGATGAAAGGCTGCTGGAATCCCAAGTATTCCTCTTAAAGGGCCCACAAGGGACTTAAACTGACTCGTTCTGAGCTCTAGTTCGAAAGGCTCCAGGGACTTGCATGAAGGATCTCAATTGTCTAGCTTCAAGGTGAGAGCTGGAGGGGCAGCGTGCTCCCAGAGAGAAGTGCTGGCAGAGGCCACTGTTCCTTTGATGAGCCCTCCCCCCACAAAGCCAGCAGGTAGGCACCATATCTGAGTCTCCATCAACCTCCTTAACACTGTTTACCCCACCCTGGTGATTCTAAGACCCCACCCAACCTGACATGCAGGCCCACCCAAGCCATTTCCGACTACTTTTCCATACAAATGGTCTGCACTGGCTCAAGCTGTAGACTTTCCTAAATCTCTCAATGGGTCACAAATCCCAGACAAGCAGCATCTGGCCTCAGCATGCCCCATATCTCCTGCTAAGCAGCCCCAGGCCTGGCACTAGTGACAGCCAGCCTCTGTATGCAGCTTGGCATCTCCCAGGCACCTCCAAGCTCAGGACAAGTAGCAGCCATCTGTAGATCACTTCATAGCTCATGCTAGGTGCCTCTGGCCTGCGATTCCTGGGAAGCCTCAGAGCCAACACACCCTGTCTTTAGCTTCAGACCACACCAAAGCACCACATAACCACCTCCATGAGTGACACCTTCAAGTGGTGTACTCCTTAGGCACCAGAGCCCCACTGAAATGAGTTTTGCTTTGTGGGGTCAGCTCCGGAACAGTAGATCCTCCACTGTAGTTGTGGTCAGTCCTCCCAGCACACTGGCCTGGGAGTAAATAACTCCCATTGACCTGCAAACAGCAATGAAAGACCAAAACCAGTGTACACATCCCACATTGTGGGGGGGGGGGTGCACCTGAAACGCCCAGGTTGGTTGACGGGGGAGGCTGCATTACTGAGCCCTACATGACACCTACTACATAAGGATACTCTACAAGACTGGGAGACAGTAGCTCTGCCTAATACATAGAAACAAACACAGAGAGGCTGCCAAAATGAGGGCATAAAGAAACATGTCCCAAATGAAAGAACAGAACAAAACTTGAGAAAAACAACTAAATAAAAAGAAGACAAGCAATCAACCAGATGCAGAGTTCAAAACACTGGTTATAAGGATGATCAATGAACTTAGGGGAAAAATAGATGAACTTAGTAAGAACTTCCACAAAGAAATAGGAAACATAGGAGTGAAACTAGGAAATATAAAAAGGAACTAGTCAGAAATGAAGAATATATAACTGAAATTAAGAATACATTACATGGAATCAACAGTGGAGAAGATGAAGCAAAGTATTAAAAAAGTGATTTGGAGGATAAAGAAGCATTAAATGTTGGGGACTAGACTGTGTGGTTTTGGAGACTGTAGCCCCACAAGAGCAGGCTCTGAAAGGGGCTAGTAAGTATCCCAGGAAAACCAGGTAATGCAGGGGCAGGCATGACCCGACTCTAACACTAAGGGTTCCTGTGGAAAATCAGGCCTGATAAGTACATTATATCCTTGAAGCTTGCTTTGCTTTGTATAGCCCTATTGATATAAACCAGATGTTTAAGTTCAAGGCATAAGGATAAACTCCTTATCTCATGAAATACGTCTTAAAGACCATCTGGTGTCAGCATGTCTCACAGACCCTCACCTATGACAAATCTCTGTGTTCCTTCAATTGTTGTCTATAATAATACCTGTTTTTGTATGACTACAGCCTTTTGACATTGATTGATGAGCTATGCATGTATGCTGTACACCCCTGCGAATACCGATCCCAATAAAAGCGGTTTGGGAGAAGGGCTTGGGGTATTCCCCACTAGAGGGAATTGCCACACCTTTTCCTGCTGGATAAAGACTGTGTCCAGGACAATTTATTTCTCATCCATGGCAGCCAGGAGAGCTCTGTGGGGTGGAGTTCTCCCTCAATTAAACACCCAATCAGAACAGCAAAAAGAAAAAGGAATCCAAAGAAATGAGGATAGTATAAAGGGCCTCTGAGACAACTTAAAGTGAGCCAACATTCACGTCATGGGGGTGCCAGAAGGAGAAGAGAGAGCAAGAAATTGAACACTTGACTGAGAAACTAATGACAAAATTCCCTATCTGGTGAAGAAAAGAAACATACAAGCCCAGTAAGCTTACAGAGTCCCAAACAAGATGGACCCAAAGAGGCCCACACCAATACACATTATATTTAAAGTGCCAAAGTTTAAAGACAAAGAGAAAAACTTAAAAACAGCAAGAGAAAAGCCATTAACTACTTGCAAGGGATTTTTCAACACAAACATTTCAGGCCAGAAGAGATTTGTACAAAATAATCAAAGTGATGAAAAGCAAGAACCTACATACAACCAAGATTACTCTACCCCATAAAGCTATCATTTAGAATCAAAGGCCAAATAAAGAGCTTCCCAGCTTTAAAGAAAAAGCTAAAGGAGTTCATCTCCACTAGGCCACTATTACAAGAAATGTTAAAGGGACTTCTTTAAGAAGGAGAAAAAATTTAAAAAATATTAATAATAAAGTGACAGTAAATATAAATCTATCAACAATGACTTTAAATGCAAAGGGATTAAATGCTCTCTCAAAAGACATATGGTACCTGATTAGATAACAAAACAAGACCCTTACATACTGTATGCTGTCTACAAGAGACTCACTTCATATTAAAAGACATACACAGACAGAAAGTAAAGGGATGGATAAAGATATTGCATAAAAATGGAAATTTAAAAAAAAAACCAGCTGGGGTAGCCATACTTATTATACCAGACAAAATAGACTTTAAAACAAAGAGACAATGAAAGACCGATCAATTCCACTTCCAGGTATTTTTCAGAGGAAACTCAAACATTAAATCAAAAAGACTTATGCATCCATATATTCATAACAGCATTATTTACAATAGCCAAGATATGGAAGCAACAGATAAATTGCTAAGTGCCCATCAACAGATAAATGGATAAAGAAGTGACACACACCCATACACGAACAAAGGTATATGACTTAGCCATAAAAAAAAAGAATGAAAATTTGCCATCTGCAATAACATGGATAAACCTAGAGGGTATTGTGCTGAGTAAAATAAAGCAGACAAATACCATATGATTTCATGTATACGTGAAATCAAAATATAAAATAAATGAACAAGCAGACCAGAAACAGACTCATAGATACAGACAACATTTTGACAGTTGCCAGTGGGAGAGGGGTTAGGGGAATGGGTGAAAAAGGTGTAGGGATTAAGGAATAAAAACAATGAACAAGTCACAGACACAGATAACCGTATGGTAATTATCAGAAGCAAAGTGGGGGTGGGGAATAGAAGGGGGTAAAGGGGGAATAAATGGTGATGGAAGGATGGTGACTTTGGGTGGTGAGCACACAGTATAGAATTGTACCCCTGCAATATAATTTTATTAACCAATAAATTCGATAAAAATTAAGAAAAAAGAAATGATGTGTAATCTGCCATATCCCCTTGCTCTGCTGGGAAGACCTCCAAAGCACAGGTCATGAGAGAGCCTCCGTCAGTCTACATCCTGAGAGTCTCCATGAAGCACACACAGGCTGCCTGACAGCTCTCATGCACATGTGCAAGGAGCAAGGAAAGAAAAAACGAACTTTGTTATGGTAAGCCACCAAGACTCTGAGGTCATTTGATGTCATAGCATAACCTAGTCCATTATGCTTAATACATCTGGTATACAGTAACCTCTCAAATTATTACCAGCTATGACTATTATAATTCTTGTCCATCAGTGGCTTACAGCTCATATAGAGTACAAGCAAAACTTAAGAAAATGAAATACTAAATGATAAGCTTTCACTGTCTATGAGAAGTCCAAAATTTCCCATAAAGTATACATTTTAGAAGGCAGTAAAGAGAAAGAGATTGTGGCCTACAATAATTTGAAAAGGTCTGGTTTTATAAAACCCAAATTTACTGAGACTTTAATTTTGTTCTATCTTAAACAAAAAGAAATTTAATTGCTGGGGGAAAAAAAGAGAAAGAAACCGTGAATTTTCAGCTTCACCCTTCATCCTCCAGAGAGGGGAAAAGGGCTGGAAGTGGAGTTGATAGTTGATGGCACCTATGTGAGGAAGCCTCCATAAAATACCAGTGGGAGAGCTTCCAGGCTGGTGAGCACATCCCCACTGTTGACACACCCAACTCCATGGAGACAGACATCCTGCACTCAGGAACCCCCCCAGACCTCACCCTAGGTATCTCTTTATCTGATTGTTCATCTTTACCCTTTACCGTATCCCTTAATAAACTGGTTTGTAAACCTAATAAAAAAAAAGAAGTATAAATTGGTAGTTACAGAAGAGTCATAGGGATGTGAAGTACAGCATAGGAAATATAGTTAATAATAATGTAATAACTATGTATGGTGCCAGGTGGGCACTAGATTAATTGGTGTGATCACTTTGTAAGTTACCTATGAGGGGGCACCTCCAAAAATGGAATTTATTTATAAAAAATTGTGTATTTACTCTTACATGTTTAAACTTCAGTCGCCTTCAGAGTACTCTCTATTTGATGCAATACACCTATGGAGACTTTTTTCCACTGCTCAAAACAGTTTTTGAACTTGTCAATTTTGATGCCTTTTAGTGCTTCTGCCACTTTTTGTTTTACCTCTTCCACATCAGCAAAACATTTCCCTTTGAGGACCTATTTTATCCGGGGAAACAAAAAAATCTTTTGGGGAAAATTGGGTGAATAGGGAGGGTGGGGCATGAGGGTCATGCCATTTTTGGTCAAAACTGCTGAATCCTTAGCACGGTGTGGGCAGGTGCACTCATAAATCACCCATCTTGAAATGGGCAAACAAGTTAAAAGCAGCTTTAAAAAAATTCACTGAAGCTGAATGCAGCCTCTCACAACAACGCCAGCTGGTACAGTGATACAGATGGGTTCCTAGAACATTCACCTAGCAGGGGAAGCCTTTACTACAAGGGGCCTGCCCTCCAGAAGATAATTCTGTTTTTTTGGGCCCCCCCCCGATAAATGTCTAATCACCAGGTTGTACACCTAAACTAATATAATGTTGTAGGTCAACTGTAATCAAAAAGTAAGAATTATTTAAGAAAAAAGAAAACCAACCTGAAAATAATATTTACAGGATACCATTTGAAGCCCATGCTATTTTTATCTCTCTAGGTACCCCAAATTCTCCCTTCGGGACAAAGCGGACTCCAGTTCCCCACATACTTGAGCCATGTATCACAGCCTCTCTTGGCATTATTTTCATCTGGCATGACTATAAATTCCTGTGGAGCACCCGGTGGTGCTGTCTTACAGGCCTCTGGAGGCAGACTCTGGGTTGGAATGGGGATGAGGCAGCACCACAGCTCCACTTCCCCCAGACTGGAGACCTCTTTTTCCAGTAGGGGAAGTTACAACTCCACAAAGCCCAATCAGTGTCCCTGTGAGCTTAGCAGTTAGCATTCCCAGGCGGCTTCCCGGAACTCCAAATCAAGTGAGTGGCCCAGTGGTCTGCTTATGGCACCATTGACAAGATACTCCCACATCTGAGCTGTAAGAGAAGAAAGAGGCCGTAGGGATGGGGTCCCTCCACTGGGCTCATACTGCAGGTACCGCAGGCCTGAAAGGCCTCTCTGAGGGATGTAGGGAGACAGGGGCACTCATGCCTTCACTTTTCCCCCTGCTATCCCAGGTCCTGTGAGATCTTCTCCTTTCCCCAGAAGAGCCCAGCGTTTGCCTATGCCATGTGACATGGCAGGGATCATCTCAAGTCCTAGTTCAAGACACAGGAGACCCAGGAGGTCAGTCCTGTATAACAGTTTTTGACTCACTGAAGAAGAGCCCAGTGGAATTCTTTCTGCCTCCACAATAGGAAGATAACCAAGAACTTTGGTCCCCATCTCTCCTGAAGCCCCATGTAAAAGGACTTCAAAATTAAATACTAAGAAACACTGAACTTCCTCGTAGGAAAAGATATATTTTCTTTCTTCTGAAAATGAGAGTTACATAGCTGATTCTGTTTCTTTTCTGTTTTCAGAATTCAGGAACTGCTGGAAAAAGCCTAAGTGCCCATCAGTAAATGAATGGATCAAAAAACTATGGTACATTTACACAATGGAATTCTACACAGCAGAGAGAAAGAAGGAGCTCCTACCCTTTGTGACAGCATGGATGGAACTGGAGAGCATTATGCTAAGTGAAATAAGCCGGTTGGTGGAAGACAAATACCATATGATCTCACCTATAAATGTACCCTAATCCACAAAACAAACAAGTGAGCAAAATAGAACCAGAGACATGGAAATAAAGAACAAACTGACAGTGACCAGAGGGGAGGGGAGAGAGGGATAAAGGGGAAGAGTCATCAAGGAACATATATAAAGGACCCATGGACAAAGACAATGGGTGGAGGGGAGGTCTGAATGTAGGAGGTGGGAATGTGTAGGGTTGGGGAGAGTAATGGGGGAAAAATGGGGACAACTGTAGTTGCATAACAATAAAAAAAGGAAAAAAGAAACTTAACTACCTATAGCAATTAGTTTTATGCTTTGAATATTTGTGTTTTCCTTTAATTTCCATATATAGAGTGTATATATTTTATCCTCACCCGAGGACATGCTTATAGAGAGTAATGGGGGGGAGAGAGAGAGAGAGAGAGAAACATTGATGTGAGAGAGAAGCAACGACTGGTTGCCTCTCATATGTGTCCCAACTGGGGACCTCTTGTACACACTTAAACGAGGACCAAACCTGCAACCTAGGCACATGCCGAGTGGAAATCAAACCTGCAACCTTTCTTTCGGTTGTGGGACAACACTCCAACCATGTGAGCTACATCGGCCAGGGCAGATTTCCTTCAATATATTCTTGATGCAAACTGCAAATGATACAATGACAGAAAGGGAAGAAGGAAGGGAAGGAGGGAGGGAGACATGGGGAGAGGAACAATTTGTAATGTGCCATATCTAACAGGCCAACGAACACTGAGGTTGCTGGCTGAGATGCCTGCACAGGTCCAGCCTGGTAAAACCCAGCTTATTTTAAAATAGGATCTTTCAGCCAATCACCTGTCCCTTTGGAGCTCTGAGTCACAGCAGCCATCTTTCTGCCAAGACCAAGTCTTTCACTCTAGCTATTAACAGGACTGGCCAAACAGCCACAGAAAGCAGAACTAAACTTGATTCCATATTATGCTCCACTGACACAATTAACTGTAAACATCAAATGCAGACATTTTATTTCTGGTGCTTTTAAAAGAATCTGACAGAACACAGCATGGAACTTCCCTTCTCCCTGAATCCCAGTGGAATCTGAAATATCAGCAATTTAAAAAATAAATCACCATTTGAGATGATATAAGGAACAAAAGGAAATTAAGTAATGTGTTATAAAATGCAGGTACCCCAAATGCTACAGTATCATTCTTAGAGAAAAATACATACAGCAGCACTTTCAAAGTTAAGCTTTACAACCAGCAGGTAGTCTTAAATCATGTATTAGGCCCTATTAGAAAAAAATGGAACGTCACACTTAATTTGTTTTGGAAGACTGTTCAAGGAGCAATTTGTTCAATCATTTTTTCCCTGTTAGGAATAATGTAAATTGAATTAATTCATTGTGGACTCCCAAATGATTCCTTAATTTAACCTTTCTTCCTTTTTCTAGTAAAGGATCTCCACAGTTAAGTGGCCCATAGCTATGGAGCTGTAAGTCTTCTGTCAAGGACAATTACAAAGTGAAGAAAGACAAAAGTCCTGCTGTTTGTGCACACTCAACATTAATGGTGGCCCATGCCACCTGCCACCACTCCCATTCCAACCTCCTTTTGGTGAGGGGCCTGGGAAGGTGGCAGGACCATTGAGACTGGGCACTGAGATCTGGAACCAGCACAGAAATGAGAGGTGGTGGGAGGAAGCACAGTTCCTCCCTGCCTAGGACACACGGAGGGCCCTCTGGGAGAAGCAAGGGGAGAGACGAGTGTTGAAGGCCCACAGGAAGTGAAGGCTTCCATGGAGTGTCTTTAGGAAGACCCAGGCCCTGGCTGCTGTGGCTCAGTGGATTAAGCACTGGTCTGCGAACCAAAGGGTCACCAGTTTGATTGGCAGTCAGGGCACATGCCTGGGTTGTGGACCAGGTCAGGTCCTCAGTAGGGGGTGTGTAAGAGGCAACCACACATTGATGTTTCTTTCCCTCTCTTTCTCCCTCCCTTCCCCTCTGTCTAAAATAAATAAATAAATAAAATCTTTAAAAAAAGAGAGAAGGCCCTGATACTGTGGCAAGGGGGGGCATGGAAACACCAGAAGAGAGTGAAGCAGGACTTCCAGGCTCCTCTCTTAGATCTAGACTGTAAATCCCAGAGGAGCAGTGTGAAGGGAGGCCAGGGTTTCAGACAGATATTCCATAGAAGAAAAGGATGCACTGGGCTCCAGGTTCCTGATGCACCTCCTGGAAGCCCGTACTTGGCAGAAGATAATGAGATGGGGCATTTCACTGCAGAAGGTGCCCACCAAAGGAGAGGAGTTAAGATTCTCTTAAATTTTCTGACATTTTCCTAGATAATTCATAGAAGCACTCAAATGTAATTTTAAGGCCAGAGTACAAGCACATGGGAAATGCAGGAATAAGAAGTGGGTGCGGTGGTCACACACACAGGCTTTGGGACCAGGCAGCCCTGCATCTGAAATGCAGCTCTGCAATCCTCACAACATTTCCAGACGGGCTGCCCTGGCAACTTCCCTTCTCTCTTGGCATCAACTGCCTCAGGAGATCATACCTAACTTGCAAGTGTGATGGTGAAGTGAGAAAACAGCAGTAAAACATGTAGCATAGGCTTAGCACAAAGTAAATGATAAATAATGATTGCTAGAATTAAAATGATAATAAATCCATCCCCGGGTACTGTGGCAAACAGCAAGACTTACCAGGCCCAAGATGCAGCTGCCTTCTGACTACAGTGCTGAAATCTCTAACTTGGAATTAAGAATCTAGAAACCTGGGGAAACAGTTATTTCAGGGGATGGGTTGATGAGCTCCAAATTCACAAGTGGAAAAAAAGGACAGAACACATTTGGGGGTCCTAGTTCTTCAAGTGCTAAAAATGGCAGCTGCCAAGATGACTGCCTTCAGTTCTAGTAACGCACAGGCACGGAGGGTAGGGATTTCAAGCAGCAGATGGTCACCAGTACAAACTGTAGACACGAAAAACACTCACTACTAAAAACAGCTGACACGAACAGCTGACAGCTCACACTGCACTCTAGAATTACAGACGGTTTTTTCCTTCCAGGCCCCTCACGCTAACAGACCCACGGGAACAGCCCGTGTTTCCCGACAGCTCTCACTGCTCTTTCATGAACCCCAACAAAGCTTCGGCACAGCAGGCTGTGCACACTACTCAGGGACAAAGCTGCTCCCTCCAGAGCAAAGGTGGAGGTGCCTGCCTGAAAGCAGGGTCTGTGTTCTCGAGCTGGTGAAAGGCCTGCAGTCCCTTTTCTGTCCTTTGCCTCACAAAGATTTACACTGAGAATGTCAAGGGTCAGAGCCTTCCAGGAAGGGGAACTCAGACTGTGTTGTGTGGAAACAGAAGTCATCCAGGAGCAAATCCCTAATGTTGGCAGCTTTGTGAGGCAGGGCCAGCGGTGTCTAACTTTTTGGTGTCTCTGGGTCACACTAGAAGAAGAGTCGTCTTGGACCACACATTAAATACAAACACTAATGGAAACTGATGAGCAAAAGAGAGGTTTTAAGTAAATTTACGATTTTGTGTTGGGCCGCATTCATAGCCATCCTGGGCCACGGCTGTGGGTTGGACACCCCTATGGGTAAGAAATGATTCTTTCTGCCTCAGACTCTCCAATGTAGACAGTAAAATGTAAATGTATGCAAGAAGCTTGCTGGCTTAATTGAACAGTCCACTAATATTACTGTCAAGCATAAAGTGCCTTGTGGCAGATGGCTGTGTGGTGGTGGTTGGGGGAGGGTCCCTGCTGAGGCCCGTGTGCTGTGTGTGTGAGGGGTTCTGCTCCTGGGCCCACACTGGAGGGCCTCTGGGTGGCACTGCCACAGTCCCTTCCACAGGGCCCACTGCCCTCTCCTGCAGCCACAGCCACTAATTCAGACCAAGGCCCACCTGCTAAGGGTGGATTGTATGGCTGCCCACTTTTCTTGCCCACCCCCCGCCACACTGCATAATGTTTTAGTATATTTTATATATATTTTTAGCTCCCTTGTTATTTTAAAATGAGAAAAACACTGCAAAGGGGATTTTAAAATGTTTATCGACTTTTCTGACTACAACTATTAAACAACCAAGGCAGAAAATCTGAAAAAATATAGAAAACCTCTATGTAGAAAAGGAAAAATCACTAGTGATGATTCTACTCTCTAACAGTAACATTTTGATGTTTATCATTCCTAGATTTTCCTTTCCATATGCACACATGCATTACTATTTAAAAAACAGTAGGGGTCATATCACATATGCTGTTTAGTAGCCTGTTTTTTTACTTCATGATATTTTAGGACATATTTTTCATATTATTAGTTATTAACTAACAAAACAAATTACATGTCGATGCATGTGTTTGATGCTATGGATATGGCATGTATTATTTGGCCAGTTTCCTGCTGACTGCCATTCAGCTGGTTCTGGTGTGATTCAGAACGTCCGGGGAGGAGACTGTGGGCAAGAGCCAAGTCAGCTCTATACACGGCCACTGGCTGATGCCTCTTCCTTGTCACAACCCACAGCACAGATGGGATGATTAACAAGAGTGGGCTCTTCCAATGCAACTGCTCAGAACTAATTTTGGATTAGAGATAAATCCCTAACAAGCTTTTGCAGATGGGCAAATAGAAGGCCTAGAATTGGGTTATTAGAATAAAGATCACTCTGCAGTGATTTGCTCCTTTCTGATAAGGGATTCTGTTGGGCCCTCCAACCAGAATCCCGTTCCTGAGTCAGCTCTCTCCAAGTGACCACGGGGAAGAAGCCTGCAGCACAGGCGAGGGTTTTTCCAGCATTTGCAGGCAGGGGCAGCAGGGTGTACTGACACCTCTCTTCTCAAAAGATGGGACCTAAAACATTCTTTTGACGACTAGGGCTAGATTTAACCTCAGAATACACTATGCTTTCATTTTATTTCCTGATCTGGTTAGTCCTAAAATCTTTATCCAACGGTTGTCCAAGTCCTATCAAACATACTGAGAAAATACTAGGAGCTATTCAATAGATTTTTGTTGATTCGATATGACTATAGGAATATACTGGCAGATATAAACCTCTATTAGAATTTTTCACTGATTTCAAGTTATGGAGAATGCTCTGTACATAAAATACAATTATTATGTAAGTGCTGAGGCCTTGGAAGCTAAGGAGTTATCTGCAGGAGGAACTCAGGTGTACACGAATCCCAGGAGAAGAGGGGATAAATCATTACAGCATAAAAAGGAACAAGCTCTGCCCCTGTTACTAAAGCAACTAAAGTGTAAGTGTTAAGGGCCACAGGAGAAAGGTGAGAAACTGCTGAGCGCAATTCAGTGGGTTAAAGTAACCACATGAAAAAGAAATGTAAGAGCATATCGCATGTAAGAGCAATTCTGCTTCATGACACACGAGTACGCATGTGCGCCGTGTATGTGGGTTTGAGCATGCTTTGCAAGTCAGCATGCAGAGCCAAGCCAGATTATATAACAAAGAGTAGCTCTTCTGTGAGTCATGCTCAAACATCTGAAACCCATCTAGGCTGACTTTGTTCCATGAATGAAGCTAGATACACAAAAACCAGAATTTTCTTTTATTATACATTAATCAATAATTTTTTTTCTCTGAGTAGGTACTAAAATGTGTCACTATTCAAACTTTAAATCTCCTTCACACGCCTCTTCTCATGTGAGAACTGGGAACCTAACATAAAAGTCCCATCTTAGACAACTTTTTAGCAGAACTGTCCTATGTGAAACTTTCAGTACTGTGACACAACTTTAACAAAGGCCATCTTGCTCCAACAAACAGGAAGACAAGCACTAGTTTAATACATACACATACAACAAACAACTAAAAATAGCAGCCGGGACTATGAGAAATAATAGCTTGATTTTAATATAGCAAATCCCAGATCACAGCCTTTCCCATACCTTTTCAACAACTAGCTGGTTATCATCCTCCAGTATGGTAACTGATTCTATGACTCAGGGCAGTGTCTTATTACCCAACTGGGATTGCTATGTTATCATCTTATTCAAGGTAAGTGATTTTTATAAGAATTTTATTCAGGTTAGTTTTACAGTACAGACGTATGACTTACGGATGAGTGACCTCTTAATCTTTCAAGTTCTCCATGTTGGTTAGCGTCCCACTTTAAATTTTTTGAAGTCTCCACTTGTGATTCCAGTTTTAATTTTTTTGAAACCCACCTCTGCACAGAAGAGCATTTGAGAAAAATAATTCAGGCTCTTGTGTTGGCAGTGAAAAAATCTTTGCCAGTTATAAAGCATAGGACTCCCTTTTCTTTCTTTCTTTTTAAGCTTTTATTTATTTAATATTAGAGAAAGGGGAAAGGAAGGAGAAAGTGAAGGAGAGTGTGTGGTTGCCTCTCGCATGCTCCCAACTGGGGACCTGGCCTGCAACCCAGGAATGTGCCCTGACTGGGAATCAAACCAGTGACCCTTTGGTTCGCAGCCTGCACTCAATCCACGGAGCCACACCAGCCAGGGCAGGACTCCCTTTTTAATCAACAACCTTGGATTCTTATATTTTTAGTGATGTTACACCTGAATTTTCTACTACCAAAAGCTGGATGAAATAAGAGAGAAAAGTGATTATTTAAAGGACATACTGCTTGTTGATTACTCTAGTTTCCAGTACTGAGTTCATTTTTAGAAAGTCCCATAACTGGACTCCCTTACCTTATCTTCATAGAAATACATTCAAAGACCATTACACAAGGTGGGGTGAACTTAGGTTTACAGTTGTTTGTATGGATAATACAATAATTAATAAGTAATAGTACAAGAATAAACAGTTTTGCATATCACAGCTGTAAACCCACTTCTGCCCCACCCCGTGTGCTGTCAGACATTGTGGATGGTTTACATGGAGGCTTCCCATCCAGGATGCTGTGGTCACTTAATGGTGGTAAGTATTGTGTGGATCCCCTCAACCCCCAGGGATAATCATCTTGCTGAATGCATACATTTTCCATGCGTGCCATGATGTCAAAACGTTTGGAAAGTTCTGGCTGACTGAACAAACAGACACATGAACATCTTATCGTTTGTAACCTGCTACTAAAGACACTAGTCCTTAATCTACCTAATGTTCCTTAAAATCCGAATTGGTAAAAGACCTATGGAAGCATTCAGCATTGAAAAGGATTTTCCCATTAAATTGGTATATTCTTACATCATGAGTATGAGTTAACTCGTTTTCTTTTTGAATGGCGTTTTAGGAAGCTCAATTCTGCATTTTGTGCTCAACTATACTAGCCATCTTTAGTCTAAATTATCTGCTACACTTACAGTTACTCACTACATTTCATCACTAAACAGTTCTTTTAATACTTTATTCAATAATTTTGTTATAGAATGTAACCTATGACCTATTTTGTAGATTGGATTGAAAATAGTAAAGGAACAAATAAAAATTTCAGAAAAAATGTAACTATAAAAAGTCTGGTATTACTATTCAATATATTTCTGTAATAATGGAAAAATATTACCCTAGAAAGAGCATAATAAAATTTATCAGCTCAATCTTGTGAACTGTAATTCAAAAACAGCACACACATAAACTCATTAGTCATTGATTATAAAGCTATACAGCTTTCTGGATTGCATAATAACTTTTGAGGTAAACCATATGAAAGTGCCATTGTTGTAGGTCACAAAATGGTTAAACATTAGGAATTTCATATAGTTCTAAATGAATAGGAGAAAATGATTTATTTGCTAATAGGATATGGATATATTAGTGACAAGAATAGAATTACGTCTCACCTGAATGACCTCAGCATTCGATAGGACTTTCCTAAATCAGATACTCTTCTGCAGAATGGACCCACAGCCAACTCCATCTGAAATATTAAAAGATAAGACCCATAGCTTTAATGCAGAATCCTAACATGAATTGGGGACACACCTGGATCATAGAAAGTTGTAGCTTACAGTAAACTTAATTTTATCTGGACTCTGAGGAAAGCTTTAACTCAATCAAATCTATTAAAAGACAAGAACTTAGGTGACTTTGGTACTTATTTAGTAAAAGGGCATAAAGTAAGACAATTCCTTAAAGAAAATAGAAAAACATTCTTTATTACATAATAGGAGAAAGTTTTAGACCATTTCTCCATTAAAAACTCAGAGAAACTAAGGTTTTCAAGACTGTGTGCCTATACTTAGTAGATATACCAGGACTTTTTATATTAAATATAAACAATGACAATTTTTTCCAAGCAGGCTCAAATGATTAAAAGCACTGACTCTGGAGGTAGCTCATCTGTGTAAGAACTCCAGTCTACAATGACTAAACTAGTTGTGTGGTCTTGAACTTAACCTAAGTCCCAGGTTTCTTATTTGTCAAATGCAGATGTATGTACTTCATAGTATTATGCAAATAGATAATTTCACAAAACTCTCTGTGCGTGGCATATATAATAAGTGCTCTTTAAATGTTGGCAATTAGTGTCAATATTTTAAAAACTTTTTCTCATTTAAATTATTAGTAAATTACTTTACACCCTGACTCAATAATTTAACAACTACTGGTTTCACTTCTCTTTATATTCCTCCTTTGATTGGAAATTTTACTTGTTATTAATTGGAGTTTTAGGCTACCTATTCTTTTTTAAAAAATATTTATTTATTTATGTGTGTATGTATGTATGTATATATGTATAGACAGATGGGAAGAGAGGGAGAGAAACATCAGTGTGTGGTTGCCTCATATGTGTCCCCTACTGGGGACCTGGCCTGCAACCCAGGCATGTGCCCTGATTGAAATCAAACCGGCGACCCTTTGGTTTGCAGGCCGGTGATCAATGTACTGAGCCACACAGGCCAGGGCTTAGGCTACTTATTCTCTATCTACCAATTGCATATGCAAAGTTTTTGCACATGTGGCATTCAGATGATACTATCTCTGCACTCTTGCTATAAAGAGGACTCTGCTTAAGAATTGTTTAGAAAGTAGCTGAACGAAAGGCTGCTAGCTGCTAATGCAGCATCTTTCTTCAAGAAAAACATACAAAAGGAAAGTGAGGGCTTCCATCCTGCTGGCCATCCTTCTGAAAAACTGTTCAAATCTCCTTGCCATTGGAAGACCACGGAGACCTCCACGGCCACTCTTTTGAGAAAGATTTTTGACTCCCTATTCATTACAAGTACCAAGCTAGACATGGGAATGAGAAGATGAATTACCCTGTCTTGTCTTCAAGGAGCTCTCTCAAATTTAGTGAACAAAAGGATATGTGTTTATCTAAATGATATAAATATTACTTAAAAAATCGTAAGAAAGGTGTGTGTATACATATATGCACACATACATATAGAGATACTGGATGATGAGTATTCAGCAAAATGCCGTGTGGTATCAAATGTTTGGACTGAGTGTTGGGGAGAACTGGGGGGGCAGGATCCTTGAGACAGTCCTGAGGGTGACTTAAGGCTGGGTGAATTTCTCTCTTAATAGAGACACAGAGGATACATACTATATGTCCCGGAAGAAAACTCCCATGCTTGAAAAATGTGTTAAAATAGGGAATAAATAAGTAAAAAGTAAAAAGTTTAAGAAAGAAAAGGATTCTTGCCAACAATGCAAAACAGAACAGCTTCGAGCTGGTGCTCAACTCAAAAGACAGTGAGTGATGGATGGGCTGTTCCTTGGGGCCTGTTGAGCTTATTTACTCCATGAGAGTTTCTGTTTTTCTTCAGAATGGGTCATATTTACACCAAGCACAAAGTAAAAATGTGATTATCATGTATCTGAGTTGGCAATTCCAATCATATACTAACTCTGTGTGAATATGTGTGTATATAATAAATATGTTACGATGGTTTTTTACACACAAATTTTTTTGTCATTTTTTTTCAACTACCCTAGTGGGTTTCATCATCTTCAAAAAACCTTTTGCCTTAAACCAAACCACCTTTGCCTTAGCACTTGAGCAGGATTGAATGTTAAAACAAATAAGTGGCTGGGAAAAAAAATTACAATATGAGAGAATACACGTATGATAGTGAATGGCTGTGTAATCTATGATAATGCAGGATATTTCTATGCCAAAGGACAATTTCAAAATGTTAAGGGCTTAAAATTAATTTCTGATCCATAAAGGACCTCTAGGGTACTGAAACCCACTTTCTTCTGCAGGAATTCCAGGAAGCAATATGGGCCATGTTTCAAAGGGGCAAGAGTGCCACCTTTGGAGGAGGAGACTCTGCCATTAGCTATGGACATGGAAGCGGCACGTGCAGCTGCCTCTCTTCAGCTCTCCTGTTAGGATGGAATGAGCAGTCGGCTGCAGGCCCAGTGAACTGATTACATAGCTGCTCCTCACCCGTCACAGACATTTGGTTAACCCCAGGGCATCTCTGGATGCTCCTAGGACACGCCTGCTCTGACACTGTTCAGGAGAAAAGGCAATGGAATTAGAACAGAAAATAGAATCTTGAATATTTTGTTCTCTTTTGAAGTCTGTATTGCCAGGCAGAAGACCTATAAATAGAAACTGCTAGAAGTACCACTGAGTAAATAATCTAATGCTAACACAAACAGTCATCCACTCCCTCAAGGAAGAAACAAAACTGAGAAGCAGAGGGGCGTATGTGCTTCAGAGGACATCGTGGACAAGTCCTTAAAGCGACTCTGACTCAGCAGAACCTCAGCGGCCTTGGACCAGCTTTGTGCTTCAGAACCACTGTGTGATTAGTGTCGACTCAGAGACCATGTGGTCACAGTAAGGAATTAATTACCTGCAGGAAACCACCTTGTGCTGTGACCTGATTCCTCAGGGGACTGGATGTTAGGTCCCTCCTCCCCATGAACCCTCCAGATGGCACCCCGAAACTACTTCCTCTTCCACCTGTGCAATGGTACCAGGGGAGAAGTCAGGGTCCTGAAGAAATCCTTAAATATATCATGTCCTTGCGACTGGACTCTATGCCAAATAATCAGTATCCCCAAATCCCCGCCACTGGTCTCTTTATGAGCAGTTTCTTTTTCTGTTCTTTGTGCCTGAGGAGCGAGCACTTTCCTCACAAGAACTCTTTCGAACCCACAGAGGATCTGCATGTTCCTGATCCCAGTGGCCCCGATTGCTTCATTTAATTTTGGATACAAACAGCTAGAACTTTCAATAACAAGGCAGTCTTGAGGCTTTCTAGTCCCCAGTTGATGCCTGTCATGAATATAAATGTAAGGGTGGTGCTATTTAAGCGTGGTGACTGACCCCAGAAAAATACTCCCACCCAAGTATAATTCTGAAAGCTGAGGTGTAGCCACCACATAACTGCAGATGTAGCCAGATACCAAATCAAACAAAATGAAAACCACAAATCCATGTAGTCACTGTGTCATTTCAAATTTTTAAAAATATGGACAGAAGGATAATATAACAGCTGCATAATATTTGCCAGAATTAAAACACGATTATGAGAGTACTCCCACCTGGTCAAAAACATGATTATGAGAGTACTCCCACCTGTCTTTCCCGGGCCCACCACCCACAGGACCAAGAAGCCATTTCCAAGGTAAATGGGGGATGTTCTAAGACTGGGCACACTGTATAGGAGTGAACAAAGGAATCAGCACCACAGAGGCTTTAGCAAACAACGTCAGTGCAGGACTGGAAAACATACTATTAACACGGAGGAAATGCTGTGTTGTAAACGTGTTGTCTCTATACATTTAAGCAATGAAAACACTGGATGCTCTGGAGCATAAGAGTTTCATTTAACTTAAGGGAAGGGACCTGGGAAAAGGTTTGGTTTATTGGGCAACATGTCTTAAAAAAGAAGGAATGCCAAATAAAATTCTGAATACCACAGTTTTCAGAAAGTGGGAACTCAGCCCTGCCACTGGATGGTATGCAGTTTTCAGTAGGTGCTTGTCGCAGTAGGAAGGGTTAATGGGCAATGCTTTCCATCTTTCAAGAGTCATAGGCACCATATTAAAATGAAAAACAAAAGCCAAAAGCCTCTTCCTACAGCACTCTCGCTCTGGCCATCTCCTGGTTATCTCCTGCTCTCCTCCTCTAAGTGGACTTGAAGTACCTCCTCCAGGAAAGTGACTGAAGGACCAGCTGGAGCAGAACACAAATAAACCCATGGGGGAGGCAAAGGAGAGGAGAAGATAGGAACCGAAAAAACAAAATTAAGAAGGAAGGGGAAAAGAGGAACAGATATTCATTTGACTATAGCTCATAATGTTTTTTTCTTTTTATATTTATTTACTGATTTTAGAGAAAGAGAGAGGAAGAGATGGGGGAGAGACACAGAGAGACAGAGAAGTTTTGTTCCACTCATCTATGCATTCATTGGTTGATTCTTGTATGTGCCCTGACTAGGGATCAAACCCACAACTTTGGGGTGTTGGGACAATGCTCTAACCAACTGAGCTACCCGACCAGGGCTGGTAGTCACTGCGTCTTCATTTCAGTAACAGTATGTAAGCCCAGTAAGGGACAAGGAAGACACTATCTATATATAATTCTATTTAAGCTTAAGTTTACCTGTGTAACAAAGCAGAATATACAGGTGCCTTAGAATGAAGCTGATAAAAACGGGAAAGGTAAAAGGAGCCACGTTAATGGTAACAATTAATTTCTATTTTCTTGCTAAGGCTACCAAAGGCGTATTTCCCAAAGGAAGGCTCTTTATTATGGTCTAGTGGTCTCAGGTATATCATTTGAGGATAAAAATGACATTTCTAGACTAATAGGTATGCAAAGAGCTAGCTCTCAAGACATCAGGTTATGTACTTGGTTCATTTTTGTGACTCTATTGGGTGTGAGGGAGTGTCAGGCAACCACCACACTGGCACAAAGCATCCTGTCACATCCTTTTCTCTGTGCAGGAAGAATAAACCAAGACTTTCCCATACATACACACAGGTATAAATAAGGACATTAAAATTTGTTTATAAGCTGGGGGATCTGGGAGACCACTATGAATACTCTATTTGAATAACTAGACTACTCAGGCTAATAGCTTTGAAAGGCTCAAAAGTGATTTCTCCTTTGACATGCTATGTAAATGGGAATTATCTGTTTCTGAATCTTTTAATTAAAGTGTATGCTTGAGATGTTTCTTCTTTGCCTCTGATACTATTAAAAAGTATAAAAAATATATCTTGGAGGACAAAGAAAAAATACTATCTATAAATGCTGATTTTGGTTCTGTTATTTTAATGTCATTTTTACCTCACCCATATCACAAAGCTTGAAATGTGCCCACCACCCACAGGATAGGAACTTCCTAAATCAGAGGAAACGGAGATGTTTGGGGAGATCTGCCTTCCCTAAACAAATTCTTGGCAAAGATATTTCTGTTCTTGTATCTGATCAGTACAATAGTAGAACTCTGACTGTAAGTGGGTCCATATACGAGAAAGGTTCTTCATTTAATAGTGGGGACCAGCTCCTCAGACTCTTTATCTCCCAGCCCCTGTGTATCTAAAGGAATTAGAACACTGTCTTGGAATGTTGAGATGGCCACTAAAGGATTACACATGTGTAGGAGTTTTTTCTCTTTACATGACAACAGACAGACCCTTCACACTGTTTGAAGAATAAATTTCACTGCCTACATTATTTTCTAGCAGTCACTTTTACCCACACTGCCTTGCCCTGGTGGGACAGTGAAACAGAGAAAGCCTCATGTTACATGAAAGTGGGAGGTATTGCTTTACTGCAGAATGAATGACTTCACCTTGACTGTGAAGTGTCAAAGATGAGTGATGATTCTTTTATTAAATATAAAGAAAATAAGTATCCGCTATGAATTCTCTCCTATGAAAGTACATTTATACGTTTTTATTTATTACCAATTAGGTTTAAATGAATTTTTTCCTCATACTTCAATGTTTTAAAACATCGAGAAATGCTTATTTATTTATTTACTCCTCACCCAAGGACATACTTTCATTGATTTTAGAGAGAGAGGAAGGAAGAGAGAGAGAGAGAAACATTGAATGGTTGCCTCCTGTATACACCCTAACCGGGCATCAGGCCTGCAACCTAGGTACGTGCCCTACCGAGAATCAAACCTGCAACGTTTTGGTGTATGAGATGATGCTCCAACTACCTAAGCCACCCGGCCAGTGCCGTATTTAGTATTGTATTTACAGATAACATTGAGGCTAAAATACTTTCCCCTTTGTAGCGATGCATCAACTTACCTGTGCAAAATCAGCAGCAAGTCGCATTTTCCCACCTTCACCAAGAGGTCTTATGAGACTGGCATTGCGGATGAAAAGTTCAATCGCTCTTTGGGCAATGGCTTCAGTGTTATCAAAGACAAAGTCCGAGCATTCAAAGTGCTTAAAGTAGTCACTCATGACTCTGGCAATGAAACCTTGAAGCTCCTTCATATACAGAGAACAAGGAACATCAGGCTTTCCTGAGCTGGGTAATGACCTGTGAGAGAAAAAACAGCCAATGCACTAAAAGGGACTCTTTGACATTTGTTCTCCCTTCTGCTTATTTTAATCCCAAGCATTTTTTCCCTTATCGTGCAGAAATGACATTGCTTATTTTTGCTAAGAGTTAAAAGGCATAAAAAGGCATAAAAATGTTCAAATTATATCCTAAAGACTATTTTAAGATTCTGGGAAGATTACTGAGGGAATCATTAGAATTCATTTACCTAAAAATTATTAAAAATAAAATAGACAGCCGTCTGTCCTGGATAATTCACGGGAGTGCCTTATGCACTCTCTGACCTCTGAGGTCTCTCTCAGCTTCACAACTCTGCACCCACTCATACGTTTTGCCAGGTTAGTGAATAAATAGATCCTGAAGCAGCATTTTACACTTTGTAATGGCAATAAATGCTGCCTTCCCTAAACAAATTCTTGGCAAAGATATTTCTGCTCTTGTATCTGATCAGTACAATAGTAGAACTCTGTGGAATTGGTTATGTAACAATACACATTGCACAAAATTTTTCCTCCCAGTTGATGAGGTTTAGAAAGGTTTTAATTTGGATCAACAACTAACGCTGGCTGATGCTCCGCCAAATAGTCTTTATAATTTATAAGTGTTCACAATGGCTTTTTAAAGAATACATTAAAAGAATGTGAAGTAGTTATAGGAAAGAAGAGTTATATCAAAATTAGAAATCACCTAATGTTAAATACTACATCATTTAAAAAAATAAGTCACGTGTTTCCGTATTCTGAGAATGACAGAGAGAAACTGGCAACAGTCTAGAGAAGAATTGACTCAAGCACCTAGAGTAAGAGAATGAGGTAAACTTATTTTCAAATACAGCAGTAGTTATTATAAGGAGGATGCTAATCAAAGGTCTTCTACTTCCAGAGGCAGAGGGAAATAGAGAAAGTAGCCAGAAATTCCAGGCAAACTCTGGCAGTGCCAGAAACACACAGGGAAAGAGTGAGTTATGTGGATTTAGAGCGAGGGCTATTTTCCCCCTAAGCCAAACCTACCCCCCGCACCGTTCCCATGTTGGGCCCTCCCCGCCAACCCCACACATACACAGCATTAGACTGAAGCACTGCACTAGCTCCACCCTGGTGATTCCTGGAGGCCCTGCCTTGCCCAGCTAGCACATGACTGTGGCACAGGCCAACCTGGGCCTATGCTGCAGCATTTCTTAAAAAACTCTCAGGGAATTCTATGAGGGCTATGGGAGTGCCAGAGATACACAGGAGAGGCTAGGTTGTATGGCTTCAGGGTGAGAGCCTCTTTCCAGTACGCCTGATGGGCGCCACCTTTTCCATGCTGAGCCCTCCCTCCACAGGGCCCAATCTTAATCTGCTTTAGCGTGATTCACTTGACTGGTCCAACCCTTATGACTCCTGAGATCCTGAGCCACCACAACAATCCTCAAGCCCTAGGCAGATGGTAGCTGGCCTCAGTGTACCTGAGACTTTTGCTAGGTGGCATCAGATCCAGCACTAGCGCTGAGTTTCAATCTGTATTAACCTGGTGAACACCACTAGCCCTCAGCTGGTTCCTCCGAAAAACCTATCTCACACAGCTCATGTATTATTACCTAAGGCTCTTCTGGAGGCTGAGCTTATCAAGCAGCAGCACCACATCTCGAGGTGCCTCAAGCCTTTTGCTGACCTCCCCAGCACCAGTACTGGTGGCAGCAGGCCTTGGTACGCAGCTTGGCCCATCTCCTATGCACCTAGGTCAAGCACAAGCAGCTCCCAACCCTGGACTACTTTGTAACTCCTCACAGGCAGCCTCGGACAGGTCATAGGCAGCTTCTAACATAGAGCTGCAACAAAGTCCCTCCCAAGAGGGCCCAGAACCAACACACTCAGCGGCTCACTTCAGATCACAATAAGAGCATGACCTCATTAGCTCCACAGGTGGCACACCCAAAGGGAGTTCTCAGTGAGCACCAGAACCTTCAGAGGTACATTCTACTCCCTGGGGTCAGGCCCAATACAGCAGCTCGTATGCTGTGGTCATGGCCAATCCTCATGGACAGACAGTCCAAGGGTCAACCCCACCCACAGACATACCAATAGCAATCAAGGTTCAACTGTAACACAAGGACTCACATAACCCACACGAGAGACACTACTGGAGCACCCAGCTCAAGTGATCAGGGATACTTTGCCACTGGGTCCTACAGGACACCTACCACATAAGGCCACTCTACTAAGACTGGGAGACATAGCAGATGTACTTAATACACAGAAACAAATAAGGAAAAGCAGTGAAAGTGGGGAGACAAAGAAACATGCCCCAAATAACAGAACAGAAGAAATCTCTAGAAAAAGAATTGTATGAAATGGAAGTAAGCAATTTACTAAACACAGAGTTAAAAAAAATACTTACAAAGATGCTCAAGAAACTTAGAATTTCGACAGAATAAAAAATGACATAGAAACTATAAAAAAGACACAATAAAAAAGGAAGAATAAAGTAATAGAAAGGAAGATAAACTAGAGATAATCAAAATCAGGTTAGATGAAGCAGATGATCAAAACAGTGAATTGAAAGACAAGGTAGGAGAAAATACCCAATCAGAGCAGAAAAAAAATATTTTATATGAGAATATTTTAAGGGACCTGTGGGACAACATCAAACATAACAATATCAGCTTCATAGCAGTACCAGAAGGAGACGAGAGCAAGAAATTGAGAACCTATTTGAAGATAATTGCCTGAAAATTTCCCTAATAGTGAAGGAAAAAGGCACAGAAGTCCAAGAAGCACAGAAAGTCCCAATCAAGATGAATCCAAAGAGACCCAACCAAGACACATCATAATTAAAATGGCAAAGGTTAAAGACAAATAGAAAATCCTAAAGACAGCAATAGAAAAACAGTTAACTACAAGGGAGTTCCCATAAGTCTGTCAGCTGATTTCTCAACAGAACCACCACAGGCCAGAAGGGAATG
This sequence comes from Phyllostomus hastatus, assembly GCF_019186645.2. Lineage (NCBI taxonomy): Eukaryota > Metazoa > Chordata > Mammalia > Chiroptera > Phyllostomidae > Phyllostomus > Phyllostomus hastatus. Next base: position 49,256,645 of record NW_025334041.1, read on the forward strand.
GCATGAAGTATTCAAAGTAATAAAAAGTAAGGATCAGAAACCAAGATTACTCTATCCAGCAAGGCTATTGTTTAAAATTGAAGATGAAATTAAGAGATTCTTAGACCAAAAAAGAAAGGACAAGGAGTTCATTACCACCAAACCATAATTGCAAAAACTGTTAAAGGCAGTGATTTAAGAAGAAATTCAGAAAGAGAGAGAGAGAAACAAGCAATTCAGAAAGAGAGAGGAGCTCAGACATAAAGAATTTAAATGGTAAGAAATAATGACCTATTGATGATAACCTTAAATGTAAATGGAGTAAATGCTCCAATCAAAAGACACAGGATAGCTGAATGGGTAAGAAAACATAACCCATATATAAGGTTTCTACAAGAGAGCCACATCAGAATAAAAGTTACACAGGCTGCAGGTGAAGGGACGGAAAAAATATTACATTCAAATATAAACTAAAAAAAGCTGGGGTAGCAATACTTATATCCGACAAAATATACTTCAACACAAAGGCCATAACAACAGACTAAGAAAGTGATGAAATAACACTAAAAAGACCAATCCAACAAGAGGACATAACCCTTGTAAACATATATGCACCCAATATAGGAGCACATAAATATATCAAAAAACTCTCGGTGGACTTTAAGGGACAGCAATGCACTCATACTAGGGGACTTTAATACCCCAGTGATATCAATAGACAGATCTTCTAGAGAAAAAATTAACGAGGAATGAGAAATGTTAAATGACACAATAGATCAGATGGATTTAATTGATATTTACAGAACATTTCATTCCAAAGCAGCAGAATACATATTCCTCTCAAGGATACATGGAACAGTTTCAAGGGCAGACCACATGTTAGGACACTAAATAAGTCTTAACAAATTCAAGATTGAAATCATACCAAGCATCTTCTGAGATAACAATAGCATGAAACCAGGAAATCTACTACTCAAAAAATAAAAAAAACAAAACAAACAAACAAAAAAACATCAACTACTCAATAATAAAAACTCAAAGATATTTAAACATATGGAGGCTAAATAACATGTTATTTTTTAAAAATATGTTTTATTGATTATGCTATTACCGTTGTCCCATTACCCCCCTTCATTCCCCTCCACCCTGCACACCCTCTCACACCCACATTCCCCCCTTTAGTTCATGTCCATGTGTCATAAGCTCTTTAGCTTCTACATTTCCCATACTATTCTTGCCCTCCCCCTATTTGCTACCTACCATCTATGCTACTTATTCTCTGTACCTTTTCTCCCTCTCTCCTCCTCCCACTCCCCTGTTGCTAACCCTCCATGTGATCTCCATTTCTGTGGTTCTGTTCCTGTCTATTTGTTTTCTTAGTTTCATTTTGTTTTTGTTTTAGGTGTGGTTGTTAATGATTGTGAGTTTGCTGTCCTTTTACTATACATGTTTTTTATCCTCTTTTTCTTAGATAAGTCCCTTTAACATTTCATATAATAAGGGCTTGGTGATGATAAATTCCTTTAACTTGACCTTATCTGAGAAGCACTTTATCTGCCCTTCCATGCTAAATGAAAGCTTTGCTGGATAGAGCAATCTTGGATGTAGGCCCTTGCCTTTCATGACTTGGAACACTTCTTTTAAGCTCCTTCTTGCTTGTAAGGTCTCTTTTGAGAAATCAGCTAACAGTCTGATGGGAACTCCTTTGTAGGTAACTGTCCCCTTATCTCTTGCTGCTTCTAGGATTCTCTCCTTCATTTTACTCTTGGGTAATGTAATTATGATGTTCCTTGGTGTGCTCCTCCTTGGGTCTAACTTCTTTGGGACTCTCTCAGCTTCCTGGGAGCCTATTTCCTTTGCCAGATTGGAAAAGTTCTCCTTTACTATTTGTTTAAATAAGTTTTGCACTTGTTGCTTTTCCTCTTCTCCTTCTGGTACCCCTATAATTCGGATGTTGGAACTTTTAAAGATGTCCTGGAGGCTCCTAAACCAATCCTCATTTTTTTTGAATTCCTGTTTCTTCATTCTTTTCTGTTTGGTTGTTTCTTTCTTCCTTCTGGTCTACTCCATTGATCGGAGTCCCAGTTTTCTTCCCATCACTACTGGTTCCCTGAATATTCTCCTTCATTTCACTTAGCATAGCCTTCATTTTTTCATCTAATTTGTGACCAAATTCAACCAATTCTGTGAGCACCCTGATCACCAGTGCTTTGAACTGTGCATCTGATAAGTTGGCTATCTCTTGGTTGCTTAGTTGTATTTTTTCTGGAGTTTTGATCTGTTCTTTCGTTTGGGCCATTGTTTTTGTCTCAAAGTGCCTATTATGTAGTGAGAGGCGGAGCCTTAGGTGTTGACGAGGGCAGGACAACCCTGTCACTGGGTTGTGACACTGTATGTGGGGCAAGGGTCCAAGAGGGAACAATGGCACTTGCTCAGTTCTCTGCTGGATTTCAGTCACTTCCCCCACTTCCCATAAGCAAATTGGGCCCTTCTGGTGCTGATTCCCATGTGGGTGGGTTTGTGTACATTCTAGGACCCTGTGGGTTTCTCCAACGAACTCTCTTATAGGCTGGGAGTTTCTACTGGCACCTCAACCCCCACAGGTATTTTCAGTCAGTGTTTTGAGGCTTTATTTCCCCACACTGGAGCCCTAGGTTGTGTGGTCTGTCTCACTCCCCAATTTCACCTGGTTTATCTGCATGCGAATGAGGACCCCCCAGTCAGCCAGCCTCCTTGCATGCAGTGCCTCACTTCACAATCACCTCCTTGCTGGGTCTGCCTGTTGCCACCCCACGCCCAGGGTCTGCCAGCCGCCACCTGTGCACCCAGGGTCTGCCCGCTACAGTCTTGAGCACCAGGGATGCCTTACGTGCCCGGTGTCACCACTTTTTGTGCCTCGACCCCTCTCCACCGGCTGCCCGACTACCCCCATCCTACCAGTCTGGATGAATGTGGCTATTTTAACTCCTTGGTTGTTTGACTTCCATACAGTTCAATTTTCGGTTAGTTCTGGTTGTTATTTTATTTCTAAATTGTTGTTGTCCTTATTTTGGTTGCTCGAAGAGGCACAGTATGTCTACCTATGCGTCCATCTTGGCCAGAAGTCCTAAATAGCATGTTATTAAACAATGAATAAGTTACCAATGAGATCAAGTAAAAAAATAAAAAACTATCCTGAGACAACTGAAAATGAACACCTTTCACTGTATGGACAGTGAAAGCAGTCTCAAGATGGAAGTTCATAGCGTCCCAGGCCTACCTAAAGAAAATAGCAAAACCTCAAAGAAACAATCCTACCTTATACCTGAAATAATTACAAAAAGAAGAACAAACAGAGCCTAGAGTTCCTGGGCCAGTGTGGCTCAGTGCATTGAACACCAGCCTGTGCACTGAAAGGTAACTGGGCCAATTCCTGGTCAGGGCACATGCCAGGGTTGCAGGCCAGGTTCCCTGTAGGAGGTGTGCAAGGAGCAATAACCAATTGGTGCATCTTTCACACATTAATGTTTCTCTCCCCTTTTCTCTCCCTCCCTTCCTTTCTAAGAAGTAAATAAATAAAATCTTTAAAAAACCCCACAAAAAACAAAACTCAGAGTAAGTAGAATAAGGGAAATAATAAAGATCAGAGCAGAAATAAATGACAGAGATCAAAAATTAGATATAAAAGACCAGTGTAACCAAGAGCTGGTTGTTTGAAAAGATAAATAAAATTGATGAATGCTTAACCAAACTCATTCAGAAACAAATAAAGAGGACCCAAACAAATAAAATCAGAAATGAAAGAGGTGAAGTAACAATGAACATCACAGAAATACAAAGAAAATATTGTGAACAAATACATGCCAAAAAATCAGACGACCTGGGCAAAATGGAAAAATTCCTAGAAACACATAATCTTCCAAAACGGAGTCAGGAAGAATCAGAAAACCTGAATAGACCAGTAACAACTAACAATGCAGAAGCAGTAATAAAAAACCTCCCAGAAAACAAAAGTACCTGGAGCAGGGAGCTTCTCAGGCTAATTTTACTGAACATTCAAAGAAGAAATAACACCTATCCTCCACAAACTATGCCAAAAAATTTAAGGAGACTCTGAAGCATTTTATATGAGGCCACCATTATTCTATTCCAAAACCAGATAAAGAGCCTGGCTGGCATGGCTCAGTGGATAGAGTGCCAGCCTGAGAACCTAAGCATCACCAGTTTGATTCTCAGTCAAAGGACATGCCTGGGTGGTGGGAAAGGTCCCAGGTAGGAGGCACGTAAGAGTCAACCACACGTTGATGTTTCTCTTCCTCTCTTTCTCCCTCCCTTCTCCTCTCTCTAAAAATAAGTAAATGAAATCTTTAAAAGAGAGAGGAAGATGGTGGAGGGGTAGGAGGGAGCAGATTCCACTTTCCCCTATACATGGAAGAAAAACCTAGCTCATCTACGAAGGAACAGAATAAATAGCCAACAGTACCCCAGCATATATGAAAATAGGAAACCAAAAATTGTAGTGGACATTGATAAACCAGACAGTAAAGAAAGTACTTCAGGACAATAAGGTCCCAGGGACCAGCGCAGGGACCAGGGTGGCTGCAGCCCCAGGCCCGGCACTCGCTGGGTCTGCCACAGGGTTCTCGGGAGAGAGCTGGGTCAACTGATCCCTCCCCAGCCAAAAAAGGTTTGAGCAGCACTGGGACAGACCTGGTTGCTTGAAGTTGCACAAAGGGGAATAAGGACTAAGTGGCAAACACACAGGGCCTGAGAGCACCCATGGAGTCTGTGGACACCAGCTGTAGAGAGTTGAGAGTTGGGCTGTGTCGGGCCCTAAACCGGACAGTCCCCAGAGTGGTTGGAGAATTGGGCTGTGTAAGAGGCCAGGCCACTGTATGGAGCGGCAGGCTTGAGTAGGAGGAATTTCTCCAAAAGAAAAAGTGAAAAAAGAGATACTCTTTAGGGAATTCTCCTGCAGTAGTTGCTCTGGCCTCCTCCCCACACAGCCAGGCAGGACTCCTGAGGTGGCGCGGAAAGCCCTGCATGCACTCACTCCCGTTGTCCTGAGAAGGATGCTCACCCGAACCTGAGAGTCAGGTGCTCACCTGAACCTGAGAGACTGGAGGCACCTGCAACCTGGGGAGAGTGCATTCTGTGGAAGGTACCAAGCACACACCTCTAGCCCTGGGAAGAGTGGGAGCCCCAGGGAGCCCCAGGCAATCCCCTGATCCCCTGTGGATCAAGAAGGGAGAAAAGCAAAACCAATCCCCCCTCAGACTGCTGCAGCCAGCAAGACCAGCAAAACTGGTTTGGCCAGTTTGAAACCAGCAGGAGGCTTTTTTTTTTAAGTAATTGTTTATTTTTAAATTTTTATTATTTTTTTATTTCTCAGTCTGTTTTTCCTCTCTTTCCTTCCATCTTATTTTATTCCTTCTTCCATTCTTTCCAATTTTATCTCTTCTTCCTTCCTTCTTATTTTCTTCTTCTTCTTTTTTTTTTTAAATACCCACAAGTGACACAGGAAAGCCTGGAACTGTGAAAAGACCAGAGTTGGACCCAAAAAGGGGTCATCCCAACAGCTGAGACAGTGACACAAATTATACTTTGCTATTACAGAGAACTTGCAAGTTATTTACATAATTGTATTATTATTTTTTCATTATTCTTATATCTTTTATTTTAATAGTATTTTTGTCTTCCTCTTCTTTCTATTTAGTCTTCTTTGCTTGGCTGATTAAACTGTATCATTTGACAGGTTTCCCCTTTTCTCTCTTTCATAGTGTATTGCTAATTTACTGTCCTTCACTTCACTTGTGTTCCATTAGCACACTACTCAAGGTCCTATACTCCCTATTCTTGTTATCCAGATCACGTAGATTCCGTCATATGATTGTTGCTCTAATATTATTGTAAATAATAGCTGTTCCATACAATTGTAAATACTACACAACAGCCCTCCCAGATCTAGCCCACTTCACCGTCTCCTGAATTCTATTGTTGTAGTGGTTAACTCTCTTCTCTCACACACTACACCTATTTACTATCTTTTACTCTCACCTTACCTCAGAATATGACCCCCCACAACCTCACTGCTTTCTAGATCCAACTCACAATCCTTCCTTTCCCAACAAGAGTCTTACCTTCTTTCCATCCTTTCTAAAAAGTGGCTACTTGGGTGTAATGTCACAGTTAACACTATACACAGCCAACGGATCTCCTGTTTCTTCTCTACCAGCTGCTACTGTAAATATTATAGAATACTCTCTTGCTGACTTAAACCAATTTGCCTTCCCCCTCCAACTAATCACAGAAAAGACTAGGTGGAAGCTGTGAACACCAGGATACCCGCTGGAAGAGGATACCACAAAACAAAGGAACCACCAACAGAGAACAACAGAAGAAGGTGAAGGAAGGAGTGGAAGTGACACTAACCTCAATCCAGGACCTATCTGGAAATACAACTAAATAGTAGAGAAATTACCCAGAACAAACAACTGAAGAAGAGCAAAAGAGAATCCTCAAAACCTTGTATACATGAAGAACCAGCTTCAACACAACCTGCCCACAGCAGCACAACAAAATACAAGAGGTGTTGGACAGAGGGACCCTCAGTTAACCAGCTGGTGGGAAGGACCCACCAAACAAAGACCCAACAGCAATCAAAACCCAAAGACAAACATAGAGCCAACTTAAATGACAGTCCAATACCAATGGGCTCAGGAGATCAAGGAGATGGCACCACTGAATCTCACAGGAATTCTTCCTAAGAAGGTCACACCATAAATCCAGGGAGCCAGAACACATCAATATAAGAAGCTGAGACTAACAAGAAGAGTCTCACAAACAATGGGAAGACAAAGAAATAATCCCCAAATGCAAGGAATGGAGGAAGACTCAGAAAGAATGCAAAATGAAATAGAAGCAACTCACCTATCAGATATAGAGTTAAAAGCAATGGTTATTAGGAAGCTCAATGAGCTCACAGTGAATTACCACAAACTACAGGGTAACTACAATGAACTCACTGCAAACTATATCAATGTGAAAAAGGAAATAGAAACTATCAACAAAGGACAAGAGTAAATGAAGAATTCAATTTCTGAACTGAAGAACACAGTAGAAGGAATCAAAAGCAAGACTGATGAAGCAGAAGATCAGATCAGTGAGCTGGAGGACAAAGTAGAAAAAAAACAGAAAGAGAAAGAAAAGGAAAAGAGGCTCAGAAAAAATGAATAGGGATTAAGAGAAATGCAGGACAATATGAAACGTAATAATATCCGTATAATAGGGATACCAGAAGGAGAAGAAGAAGAGCAAGGGATAAAAAGCCTATTTGAAAAAGTAATGATGGAAAATATCCCTAATTTGATGACAGAAAAAGTCACACAAATCCAAGAAACACAGACAGTCCCCATCAAGAAGAACCCAAAGAGGCCCACTTGAAGACACATCATAATTAAAATGGCAAAACTCCAAGACAAAGAGAGAATCTTAAAGGCAGCAAGAGAGAAACAGGAAATAACATACAAGAGAGCCTTGATAAGGTTAGCAGCTCACTTCTCAATGGAAACGCTCCAAGACAGAAGAGAATGGCAAGAAATGTTCCAAGTAATGAGAACAGAGGCCTGCAACCAAGGCTACTTTACCCAGCAAGACTCTCAATCAAGACAGAAGGCTAAATAAGGAGCTTCCCAGACAAAAGAAGCCTCAAATAATTCACTTCCACCAAACCAGCTCCGCAAGAGATGCTGAAGGGACTGCTTTAAGGAAAGGAAGAACAAGAGAGACAAAGAGAGGAACACAGGCACAGAATTGGCAATGAATAAGTACATATCAATAATAACTTGAAATGCAAATGGATTAAATGCTCCAATCTAAAGACACAGAATAGCTGAATGGGTAAGAAAGCATGACCCACACATTACGCTGCCTACAAGAGACCCACCTCAATAAAAAAGACTACATACACTGAAAGTGTAGGGTTGGAAACAATTTTCCAAACAAACAGACAGGAGAAAAAAAAAAAGCTAAGGTAGCAATACTGATATCAGACAAAATAGACTTCCAAAAAAGGGTCATAAAGAGGGACCCAGAAGATCACTTCATAATACTCAAGGGAAGAATCCAACAAGAAGACATAAACATTGTAAATATATATGCACCCAACAGAGGAGCACCCTATACATGAAGAAAATCAGACGACTTCAAAAGATATTGACAGCAACACAATTATAGTAGAGGATTTTAACACCCCACTATCAAAAATGGATACATCTTTCAAACAAAATATCAACAAAGATATTGTGGCATTGAACAATGCCCTATGAAATGGACTTAACTGATATATATACAGCCCATCATCCTAAAGAAGCTAAATATACATTCTTTTCAAATGCACATGGAACATTTTCAAAGATAGACCACATGATAGGACACAAAACAAGCCTCAAATTCAAGAAAATTGAAATCATATCAAGCATTTTCTCCAACCACAAGGGACTGAAACTAGAAACTAACCCCAAGGAAAAAAACCCAAAACACTCAAAATCATGGAGATTAACTAGCATGCTATTAAACAGTGACTGGGTCAAGAATGATATTAGGGAAGAACTCTAAAAGTTTCTGGAAACAAATGAAAATGAACTCACAACAACCCAAACTTTACGGAACACAGCCAAGGCAGTCCTGAGAGAAAAGTTCATAGTTAGACAGGCTTACCAAAAAAAGATAGAAACATTTCAAACAAACAACCTAACCATATGCCTACAAGAACTGGAGGAACAACAACAAAGACAGCCCAGAGCAAGTAGAAGGAAGCAAAATAACCAAGATCAGAGCAAAATTAAATGACATAGAGACAGCACAATTCTAAAGAACAATGAATCCAGGAGCTGGTTCTTTGAAAAAAAAAAAAAAAACAAAATTGGCAAGCCTTAAAAGCAGGCTCATCAAGAAAAAAAGAGAAAGGACCCACATAAACACAATCAGAAATGAAGAGGAGAGATTACAACTGAGACCACAGAAATACAAAGGATTGTAAAAAATGAATACGAAGAACTGTATGTCAAGAAATTTGAAAACTAGGGGAAATGGACAAATTTCTAGAAAAATATAATCTTCTAAAACTCAATGAAGAAGAAGCAGAAAGCCTGAAAAGACCAATAACAGCAGATGAAATTGAAGAGTAATCAAAAAACTCCCGACACACAAAAGCCCTGGACCAGATGGTTTCACAGGAGAACTTTTTTTTATTTTATTTTAATCATTGTTCAAGTACAGTTTTCTCCCTTTTACTCCCATTACAGTCCCCCCTCCCACCCCTCCCCACTTCCCTCCCATTACCACCCTCCCCTTAGTTTATGACCATGTGTCCTTTAAGTTTGTTCCTGTGAACCCTTCCCACTGTCCCCTTAAATTTCCTCTTCTCTCCCCTCTGGTTACTGTCAGACTGTCCCCTATTTCAGTGTCTTTGGTTATATTTTGCTTGTTTCTTTGTTTTGTTCTTTAGGTTGCTGTTAAAGGTGAGATCATATGGTATTTGTCTTCCATTGCCTGGCTTGTTTCGCTTAGCATAATGCTTTCCAGCTCCATCCATGCTGTTGAAAAGGGTAGGAGCTCCTTCTTTCTTTCTGCTGCATAGAATTCCATTATGTAAATGTACCATATTTTTGATCCATTCATTTACTGATGGGAATCTTGGTTGCTTCCAGCACCTAGCTATTGTAAATTGTGCTGCTATGAACATCGCGGTGCAAAGGTTCTTTTGTATTGGTGTTTTAGTGTTCTTAGGATATACCCCCAGCAGTGGAATTGCAGGGTCAAAAGGCAGATCCATTTTTAGTTTTCTGAGGAAGTTCCATACTGCTTTCCATAGTGGTTGTACCAGTCTACAGTCCCACCAGCAGTGCACTAGGGTCCCCTTCTCTCCACAACCTCTCCAACACTTGTTGTTTGTTGCTTTGTTTATGATGGCCATTCTGACTGGTGTGAAGTGGTATCTCATTGTGGTTTTAATTTGCATCTCTCTGATAGCTAGTGATATTGAACATTGTTTCATGTGTCTTTGGATCTTCTGTATGTCCTCCTAGGAGAAATGTCTGTTCAAGTCCTTTGCCCATTTTTTAATAGGGTTACTTGTCTTCTTAGAGTGGAGTCATGTAAGTTCTTTATATATTTTGGAGATTAAACCCTTGTCTGAGGTATCATTGGACAATATGTTTTCCCATACAGTTGGTTCTCTTTTTATTTTGATGCTGTTTTCTTTAGCTATGCAAAAGCTTTTTATTTTCATGAGGTCCCATTTGTTTATTCATTCCTTTATGTCCCTTGCTCTAGGAGACATGTCAGTAAAAAAGTTTCTGCGTGAAATATCTGAGATTTTCCTGCCTAAGTTCCCTTCTAGGACTTTAATGCTGACACGGTTTATATTTAAGTGTTTTATCCACCTTGAATTTATTTTTGTATAAGGTGTAAGTTGGTGCTCGAGTTTCATTCTTTTGCACATAGCTGTCCAGTTCTCCCAACACCATTTGTTGAAGAGGCTATTTTTACTCCATTTTATGTTGCTGCCTCCTTTGTCAAATATTAATTGACCATAGAGACTTGGGCTTATTTCTGGGCTCTCTGTTCTGTTCCATTGGTCTATGTGCCTGTTTTTATGCCAGTACCAGGCTGTTTTGATTACAGTGGCCTTGTAGTATTGTTTAGTGTCGGGTATTGTGATCTCTCCTACTTTACTCTTCTTTCTCAAAATTGCAGCAGCTATTCGGGGTCGTTTATGGTTCCATATAAATTTTTGAAGTGCTTGTTCTATGTCTGTGAAATATGCCATTGGTACTTTAATAGGAATTGCATTGAATGTGTAAATTGCTTTGGGTAGTATGGACATTTTGATGATATTAATTCTTCCAATCCATGAACATGGTATATGTTTCCATTTGTTTGTGTCTTCCTTGATTTCTTTCTTGAGTGTTATATAGTTTTCTGAATACTGGTCTTTTACCTCTTTGGTTAGATTTATTCCTAGATATTATATTTTTCATTTTGCTATTTCAAATGGAATTTTTTCCTTGATCTCTGCTTCTGCTGTTTCATTGTTGGTGTACAGAAATGCCTTTGATTTCTGGATATTGACTCTGTATCTCGCTGTTTTGCCAAATTCATTTATTAGGTCAAGCAGTTTTTTGGTAGGGTCTATAGGATTTTCTATGTATACTATCATGTCATCTGCAAACAGTGACAGTTTTGTTTCCTCCTTTCCAATTTGGATGCCTTTTATTTCTTTTTCTTGCCTGATTGCTGTGGATAAATCTTCCAGTACTATATTGAATAGAAGTGGTGAGAGTGGACAGCCTTGTCTTGTTCCTGATCTTAGTGGAAAAGTTGTTAATTTTTGCCCATTGAGTATGATGTTGGCTGTAGGTCTCTCATATATGGCCTTTATTATGTTGAGGAATGCTCCCTCTATTCCCACTTTCCTGAGTATTTTTATCATAAATGGGTGCTGTACCTTATCAAATGCTTCTTCCGCAACTCTTGATACGATCATGTGGTTTTTGTCTTTGCTTTTGTTTATGTGATGTATTACATTTACTGACTTGCGAATATTGTACCATCCTTGCATCCCTGGAATGAATCCCACTTGGTCATGGTGTATGTCTTTTTAATGTACTGTTGGATGCGGTTTGCCAATATTTTGTTGAGGATTTTAGCGTCAATGTTCATCAGCGATATTGGCCTGAAGTTTTCTTTCTTTGTTGTGTCTTTATCTGGTTTTGGAATTAGGATGATGCTGCCCTCATAAAAAGAGTTTGGGAGTCTTCCATCTTTTTGAATTTTTTGGAATAGTCTGTGAAGGATAGGGGTTAGCTCTTCCTTAAATGCTTTGCAGAATTCTCCTGTGAAACCATCTGGTCCAGGGCTTTTGTGTGTTGGAAGTTTTTTGATTACTGCTTCAATTTCTTTTGCTGTTATTGGTTTGTTCAGGGTTTCTGCTTCTTTTTCATTGAGTTTTGGAAGATTATATTTTTCTAGAAATTTGTCCATTTCCCCTACATTTTCAAATTTTTTGGCATACAGTTCTTTGTAGTAATTTCTTACAACCCTTTGTATTTCTGTGGTATCTGTTGTAATCTCTCCTCTTTCATTTCTGATGGTGTTTATTTGGGATTTCTCTTTTTTTTCTTGATGAGTCTGCTTAAAGGATTGCCGATTTTGTTTATCTTTTCAAAGAACCAGCTCTTGGATTCATTGATCCTTAGAATTGTGCTTTTAGTCTATGTCATTTAATTCTGCTCTGATCTTGGTTATTTCCTTCCTTCTGCTTGCTTTGGGCTGTCTTTGTTGTTGTTCCTCGAGTTCTTGCAGGCATTTGGTTAGGTTGCTTGTTTGGAATGTTTCTATCTTTTTTAGGTGGGCCTGTATCGCTATGAATTTCCCTCTCAGGACTGCCTTGGCTGTGTCCCATAAGTTTTGGGTTGTTGTGAGTTTGTTTTCATTTGTTTCCAGAAACCTTTTGATTTCTTCCCTAATATCATTTTTGACCCATTCATTGTTTAATAGCATGCTAGTTAATCTCCATGATTTTGAGTGCTTGGGTTTTTTTCCTTGGGGTTGGTTTCTAGTTTCAGTCCCTTGTGATGCAAGAAAATGCTTGGTATGATTTCAATTTTTTTGAAATTGTTGAGACTTGTGTTGTGTCCTATCATGTGGTCAATCTTTGAAAATGTTCCGTGTACATTTGAAAAAAATGTGTATTTAGCTTCTTTGGGATGGAAGGTTCTGTATATATCAGTAAAGCCCATTTCATCTAGGGTATTGTTCAATGCCACAATATCTTTGTTGATATTTTGTTTGGAAGATCTGTCCATTTTTGATAGTGGGGTGTTAAAATCCCCCACAATAATTGTATTGCTGTCAATATCTCTCTTGAAGTCCTCTAAGATTTTCTTTATGTATTTGGGTGCTCCTATGTTGGGTGCATGCATATTTACAATATTTATGTCTTCTTGGTGGATTCTTCCCTTGAGTAGTATGAAGTGACCTTCTGGGTCTCTCTGTATGGTCCTTCTTTAGAAGTCTATTTTGTCTGAAATGAGCATTTCTACCCCAGCTTTTTTTCCTGTCCGTTTGGTTGGAAAATTTGTTTCCAGCCCTTCACTTTCAGCCTGTGCAGGTCTTTTATCCTGAGGTGGGTCTGTTGTAGGCAGCATATGTGTGAATCAAGTTTTCTTATCCAATTAGCTATTCTATGTCTTTTGATTGGAGCATTTAATCCATTTACGTTTAAAGTTATTATTGATAGGTACTTATTCATTGCCTTTTATGTACGTGTGTTGCTCTTATGTACTCTCTTCTTTTCCTTTCTTTCCTTAAAGCAGTCTCTTTAGCATCTCTTGCAGAGCTGGTTTAGTGGAGGTATTCTTTTAGACTTCTTTTGTCTGAGAAGCTTCTTATTTGGCCTTCCATCTTGATTGAGAGCCTTGCTGGGTAAAGTAGCCTTGGTTGCAAGGAGAACTTTACAAAGTATTTAAGGAAGAGCTAACCCGTATCATTCACAGACTATTCCAAAGAATCCAAAATGATGGAAGACTCCCAAAATCTTTTATGAAGCCAGCATTATGCTAATCCTAAAACCAGATAAGGACACAACACAGAAAGAAAACTTCAGGCCAATATCACTGAAATATATACACGCTAAAATCCTCAGGAAAATATTGGCAAACCACATCCAACAATACATTAAAAAGATCATACACCATGACCAAGTGGGATTCATTCCAGGGATGCAAGGATGGTACAATATTCGCAAGTCAGTAAATGTAATGCATCCCATAAACAAAAGCAAAGACAAAAACCACATGATCATATCAAGAGTTGCGGAAGAAGCATTTGATAAGGTACAGCACCCGTTTATGATAAAAATACTCAGGAAAATGGGAATAGAGGGAGCATTCCTCAACATAATAAAGGCCATATATGAGAGACCTACAGCCAACATCATACTCAATGGGCAAAAATTAACAACTTTTCCACTAAGATCAGGAACAAGACAAGGTTGTCCACTTTCATCACTTCTATTCAACATAGTATTGGAAGTTTTAGCCACAATGATCAGACAAGAAAAGGAAATAAAAGGCATCCAAATCAGGAAGGAGGAAACAAAACTGTCATTGTTTGCAGATGACATGATAGTGTACATAAAAAACTCTATAGGCTCTGTAAAACAACTGCTCGACCTAATAAATGAATTTGGCAAGGCAGTCGAATATGAAATCAATATTCGACAGTTAATTCAAAGAAATCAAAGGCATTTTTATACACCAACAATGAAACAGCAGAAGCAGAAATCGAGAAAAAATCCCAGTTGATATATCAACAAGAAAAATAAAATACCTAGGAATAAACCTAACCAAGGTGGTAAAAGACCTGTACTCAGAAAACTACAGAACACTGAAGAAAGAAAACAAGGAAAACACAAATAAATGGAAACATATACCATATTCATGGATCAGAAAAACTAACATCATCAAAATGTCCATACTACCGAAAGCAATTCACACATTTAATGCAATACCTATTAAAGTACCAATGGCCTATTTCACAGACATAGAACAAACACTTCAAAAATTTATATGGAACCATAAACCACCTGAATAGCTGCCGCAATGTTGAGAAAGAAGAGCAGCGGAGGGATCACAATACCTGATATTAAACTCTACTACAAGGCCACTGTAATCAAAACAGCCTGGTACTGGCATGAAAACAGGCACATAGACCAATGGAACAGAACAGAGAACCTAGAAATAAACCCAAGTCTCTATGGTCTATTAATATTTGAGAAAAGGGGTAGCAACATAAAATGGAATAAAAATAGCCTCTTCGCCCTGGCTGGCGTAGCTCAGTGGATTGAGCGCGGGCTGGGAAACCAAAGTGTCCCAGGTTCAATTCCCAGCCAGGGTATATTCCTGGGTTGTAGGCCATAACCCCCAGCAACCGCACATTGATGTTTCTCTCTCTCTCTCTTTCTTTCTCTCTCTCTCTCCCTCCCTCCCTTCCCTCTCTAAAAATGAATAAATAAAAATCTTAAAAAAACAACAACAACAACAACAAAAAAACTTATTTAAAAAAAAATAGCCTCTTCAACAAATGGTGTTGGGAGAACTGGAAAATTAAGTGCAAAAAAATGAAGCTCGAGCACCAACTTACACCCTACACAAAAATAAATTCAAGGTGGATAAAAGATTTAAATATAAACTGTGTCAGCATTAAAGTCCTAGAAGGGAACTTAGGCAGGAAAATCTCAGATATTTCACATAGCAACATTTTCACTGATATGTCCCCTACAGCAAGGGACATAAAGGAAAGAAAAACAAATGGGATCTCATTAAAATGAAAAGCTTCTGCGCAGCCAAAGAAAACAGTATTAAAATAAAAAAAGAACCAACCATATGGGAAAACATATATGCCAATGATACCTCAGACAAGGGTTTAATCTCCAAAATATGTAAAGAAATCACATGACTCCACTCTAAGAGGACAAGCAACCCAATTAAAAAATGGGCAAAGGACTTGAAAAGACACTTCTCTAAGGAGAACATACAGAGGATCTAGGGACACATGAAAAAATGCTCAGTATCGCTAGCTATCAGAGAGAGATGCAAATTAAAACCACAATGAGATACCACTTCACACCAGTCAGAATGGCCATCATCAACAAACCAACAAACAACAAGTGTTGGAGAGGGTGTGGAGAAAAGGGAACACTAGTGCACTGTTGTTGGGATTGCAGACTGGTACAACCACTATGGAAAACAGTATGCAATTTTCTCAGAAAACTAAGAATGGATCTGCCTTTTGACCCAGCAATTCCACTGCTAGGATTATATCCTAAGAACCCTGAAACACCAATCCACAAGAACCTATGCACCCCAGTGTTCACAGCATCAAAATTTACATTAGCCAAGTATGGAAGCAACCTAGATGCCCATCAAGAAGTGAACAGATCAAAAAACTATGGGACATTTACACAATGGAATTCTATGCAGCAGAAAGAAAGAAGGAGCTCCTACCCTTTTGGGCAGCATGGATGGAACTGGAAAGGATTATGTTAAATGAAATAATCCAGGTGGTAAAAGACAAATACCATAGGATCTCACCTTTAAGAGGAACCTAATCAACAGAACAAAGAAACAAGCAAAATATAACCAAAGACACTGAAATAGAGAACAGGCTGACAGTGACCAGAGGGGAGAGGGGAGGAAATTTCAGGGGAAAAGGGGAAGGGTTCACAGGAACAAGTATAAAGGACACATGGACAAAAACAAGGGGGTGGTAACAGGAGGGAAGTGGGGAGGGCTGGGGGTTGGGCTGGGATGGGAGTAAACTGTACTTGAACAACAATCTTGAGAAAGAGAGAAAGAGAGAAAGAAAGAGAGAAAAAAGAAAGAAGGAAAGAAAAACATGTCTAGAAAAAAATCTTTAAAAAAACAGATAAAGAGGACTTCCGGCAAGATGGAGGCATAGGTGGGTGCACCGTACCTCCACGCACAACAAAGATTAGAATAACAACAATTTAGAGGCAGAATAACACCCAGAACTGACAGAGAATTTATCCGAATGGAAGTCGGACAGCCAAGAAGTTGAAGTAGACCTGTTCATCCAGACCGGTAGGAGGAGCGGAGACAGGCAGCCAGACACGGGTCGCGGCACGCAGAGATCGGGGAGAACTGGGCACATAAGGCAACTGGGAGCGTGTGAGCCTTCTGGGATGCGCAAGATTGCAGCGGTGGACCCTGAGTATGCAAGCGGCGGCTGGCGGACCCAGTGAGGTGGCACTGTGGACCAGGGCAGAGCGCGCAACCCAGAATCCCAGAGGGGTTACTGAGGTCGCTGGAGAGTGGAGCTACCGCCATTGTTCCCTCCCGCCCTGGCCCCCACCCCCACATACAACATCACAATCTAGCGACTGGGGTGCCCAGCCCCAGTGAATACCCAAGGCTCCGCCCCTCACCGTAACAAGAGCGACCAGACCCCCCCCTCAAAAAAAAAAGGGGAGAGAGAGAGAGAGACATGTCTCCAACAGAAGTACAGATCAATGCCCCAGGACTCATCCTTTTGAGCGACCAAGATATAGCCAATCTATCAGATGCACCATTCAAAACACTGGTGATAAGGGAGCTCACGGAATTCGTGGATTTGGGGGGCAAATTACATGAAAAAATGCAGGTTACCATAAAAGAGATGAAGGAAGATGCACAGAGAACCAATAGTGAAGGGAAGGAAACTGGGACTCAAAACAATACAGTGGATCAGAAGGAAGAAAAAAAACAACCAAACAGGAAAGAATGAAAAAATAAGAATTCAAAAAAATGAGGAGAAGGTTAGGAACCTCTAGGACATCTTTAATTGTTGCAGCGTCCAAATTATAGGGGTACCAGAAGGGGAAGAGGAAAAGCAACAGATTGAGCACGTATTTGAACAAATAATAAAGGAGATCTTCTCCATTCTGGCAAAGGAAATAGACTTCCAGGAAGTCAAGGAAGCTCAGAGAGCCCCAAAGAAGCTGGACCCAAGAAGAAACACACCAAGGCACATCATAATTACATTAGCCAAGGTAAAAACAAAGGAGAGAATCCTAGAAGCAGCAAGAGATAAGGGGACAGTAACCTACAAAGGAGTTCCCATCAGACTGTCAGCTGATTTCTCAAAAGAGATCTTACAGGCAAGAAGGGGCTGGAAAGAAATATTCCAAGTCATGAAAGACAAGGACCTACATCCCACATTGCTCTATCCAGCAAAGCTCTCATTTAGAATGGAAGGGCAGATAAAGTGCTTCTCACATAAGGTCAAGTTAAAGGAGTTCATCATCACCAAGCCCTTATTTTATGAAATGTTAAAGGGACTTATCTAAGAAAAGAAGATAAAGAAAAAACATGTATAGTGAAAGGACAGCAAACTCACAATTATTAACAACCATACCTAAAGCAAAACCAAAAGAAACTAAGCAAACAACTAAAACAGAAACAGAACCACAGAAATGGAGATCACATGGAGGGTTAGCAACAGGGGAGTGGGAGGAGGAGAGAGGGGGGAAAAGTACAGAGAATAAGTAGCATAGAATGTAGGTTGAAAATAGATAGGGGGAGGGTAAGAATAGTATGGGACATGTAGAAGCTAAAGAACTTATAAGTATGACACATGGACATGACTAAATGGGGGGATATGGGTGGGAGAGGGTGTACAGGGTGGAGGGGAGTGAAGGGGGAAAATGGGAGAACTGTAATAGCATAACCAATAAAATATATTTAAAAAACAGATAAAGAAATTAAAAGAGAAAAAAATTAGGCCAATATCCCTGATTCTCATAGATGCAAAACTCCTCAACATAATATTTGAAAATCAAATCAGCAATAATATTATAAAGATCCTACATCATGATCAAGTGAGATTTATTCCTAAGATGCAAGGTTAGTTCAATATCCACAAATCAATCAATGTGAAACACCACATAAACAAAATGGATAAAAATCATATGCCCATATGAATAGATGAAGAATAAGTATTTGATAAAATCCATTTTTTGATAAAAAAAAAACTCTAAGGAAAGTGGAACAGAGGAAATATATCTCAAAATAGTAAAGGCCATTTATAACAAATTCAGAGCTAACGTCATATTCAACAAGGCAAAACTGAAAGCATTTTCCTTAAGATCAGGAACAAGACCAGAATGTCCACTTTCACCACTCTTACGTAATGCAGCAGTGAATGTACAGGCCACAGCAAGGCTGCATTATCAAAACACATGGTACTATCATAAAAAATGGACACATGGATCAATGGAATAGAATGGAGAGCCCAGAAATAAACCCATACCTATATGGTCAATTAATACATTCCAAAAGAGGCAAGAACATACAATGGGGGTAAAGACAGTCTATTTAATAAATGGTCTTGGGAGAACAGGACAGATATATGCAAAAAATGAAACTAGATCATCAACTTACACAACATACAAAATAAATTCAAAATGGACAAAAGACCTAAATGTAATAGTGAAAATCATAAAACTCTTAGAAGAAAATATGGGCAGTAAAATCCCTGACATTTCTTTGAGCAATCTTTTTGATACATATCTTTGGATAAGGGAAACAAAAACAAAATAAATAAATGGGAGTATATAAAATGTTTTTGCACATCAACAAAATCAAAAGACAACCTATTGAATGGAAGAGGATATTTGCCAATGACACATCAGATATGGGGTTGCTATCTAAAATTTATAAAGAATTTACACAACTTAATACCAAAAACACAAACAATCTGGTAGAGAAAAAAACAACAAATGCCTTGGTCAGGGTGGCTCAGGTGGTTGGAGCATCATCCTGTATTCAAAAGGTTGTGGGTTAGATTCCCAGCCAGGGCATGTACTTAGGCTGCAGGTTCAGTCCTGGATCTGGGTATATGGGATCCCTCGATGTGAAAGATCCCCAGTCTGTGTGAATACACCATGCTACCAATCAATGCTTCTCTCTTGTATCAATGTTTCCCTCTCTCCCTCCCTTTCTCCTTTCACCTCTCTCCAAATAAATAAATGAAAAAATGTCTTCAGGTGAGGATTAAAAAAACCGAGCACAGAACCTATACAGACATTACTCCAAAGAGGACATACAGATGTCCAATAGACATATGAAAAGATGCTCAAGGTCACTAATCATCAGAGAAATTCACGTTAAAACCGCAATGAGATATCACCTCACGCCTGTCAGAATGGCTGTCATTAATAAATCAGCAAACATGTGTTGGCATAGATGTGGAGACTGAGGGGAAAAGGCTGCCAATTTCTGTCATATCTTCTTATGCCTTATCAAAGGCACTATTGTTATATTGATACTACTCTGGAGGATTGTTCCTAGAATTTTAATCTGATTAGTAGAAGTGATTTCCTGGATTAGAAAAGAACATACTAAACAAGTTCCGTAAGCATGTTTTGATGTAATTAAAATGACCTATTATACAGAATCTTGAAATATATATGATTAATTCTCATCTGGACTAGAAGCTTGATTTAAATTTACCAGAATACAAAACATGCTTGGCAATTATTAAAGCTTAATTTTCCAAATTATGCCAAAACTTTTAATAAGAGATTCTCCACTGATAAGGTACAGTAGGAAGTAGTGCAGAAATGTAAGAGTCTTTACGTCGAGAGCCTTCATGCAGAAGCTGAAGACAGACTACAAGGGCATCTGACAAGTGGTAGTCACCTTCTGTGTGTGTGTGTAACTCTCCCTCCCTCATCCATCACTTCAAAGACCCATGGTGTTCCTACTTTACTGCCTTCCCTCCCCCATTCACAGTAATTAAACACAAGTCATTTTATATTAAATGAAAGAATTTCAATCAATGTACTAAGTCAATCATTTATATTTTAAGCTCTAGTTACACACAGTGGTCCTATTAAATTGATTTCAACTACCAGGAAACCATGTTGAGGACAACTTTTTAAATAGCAAGGAATTCTGGAACCACACTACAGGTAAGGTTGGCCTAGAAGGTTAACCTGATTTATTCCTTTTACCTAGAATAATTGCAGAGGGCTTAGAAGGGCATGCATCCACTTTTGCTTTCCCAATTGTGTCCCAATTGTGGAGGCTAGCCCTATTATGAAAGTGATGCCTACTTCTTGAGTAGTTTAATTTAACTTTACATTTCATGTAAGCCACACATAGATGACATGACATATCAGAATTATTAATAACAATATTCCAGAAAAGAAATGTGGGAACATTATTGCTGCAAACGCAATATTTTATTTTTTAAAAGATTTTACTTATTTATTTTTAGAGAGAGAGGAAGGGAAGGAGAAAGAGACACATCAGTCAGTTGCCTCCTACACGTCCCCTACAGGGTTATCTGGCCCAAAACCCAGGCATGGGTTTTGACCTGGAATCAAACCAGCAATCTTTCAGTCCACGAGGTGGTGCCCAAACCACTGAGCCACACCGGTCAGGGTGATAGGAGCAACACTTAAATACAGTATAAAGCAACAGTGCCCATAGTCCTATACTGTCATATACGGAAAATGACTTCGGTAGAATCTCAAATGTCTGCTGTACATGAGAGAGCTGAAATGGAACCATCAAAGACATTTGGGGGAAAAAATACAGATGTTATACACTGTAAAATAATGCTTCAAACTCTCGGCAACCACAGTAGTTAAAGAACCAAACTGGCTCACCAGTATTTAGGCAAACTAGTAGGAACATACCTATTTGGGAAACCAACTTTTAATGTTTAAGGTGTTATTTGTAGGCACTAGTTTGGCTCACTAATATAATTACTGAAGTAAATATATGACCACTTTAATAAAATAAGCCTTAAAATTCACCTTGTTTTTGCTTCCTTTTCAGAGGCACTTATGATTAGTCTAGCTGGAACCTTTCATATCACAATTAAACAAAGTTCATGTCCTCCCAGATACTGGTATCAGCAATTTTACAGTCCTGTATCCAAATATGATAGCATCTTTTTGCAGAATCCACTTTACCCTTCTGTGCTAAGATTCTTACCATTATTAAAAATATAGGTTAACCTTATCACCCTTCAAAAGATATATTGTAAATGAAATGATAAATGATTTAAAAAATTAAAAGAGAGTGCAATAGCCACACAAATTTTTCACAGACTTGTGGCTAGAAATTTAATAGACTATTTTTTTAAACAACATGAATATAAAGAGAAATAAGACAGTTCAAAAATAGTAACTAAATGTAAACTAGGAATATAAAATATACACTTATATTTAGTATTTAAATGTTTAACTCTAGAGTGTGTTTTTTTAAAATCACCTTAAGCATTTGTGAATAATGTGGATAAAAAAAGGCATTCAATGGAAAATAGTATGTATCATAGAGTAAAATGATAATAAGTTCCTAACTGGGCAGATTTCAGTGGGTAGTCATACCCTGGGCTTATAACTGTAGTGAAAGGTTTACTTTTGCTTTAAGCAAGCCCTGCCCATTGTTACTGTGCACTTAGGTTAACACACCTTTGAACTGCTCTCTTTTCAGACCCCTCAAGAGAGCACATAATCTTAACTACTCTGCAATCCCCTCCCCAAGTTCCTTCCTGCCACCTTCATGTAATCTTCCTTAAGTTCCCTACATAATTTCAAATACATAAAAGAAATTGCAAACTGTTATTCTTGGGAGCATTTATCTCAGTCTGTAGAGATCTTACTTTCAGTTGTATCCTCTGCTTGGCTCAAATAAAATTTAAAAAATATATATTGTTTTCATATGTTTGTTGATTTTAGAGAGACAGGGAGAAAGAGAAAGAAAGAAGCATCAATGTGGTGGGAGAGAAGCATTGACTGGCTGACTCATAAGGCACCCCATTAGGGATCAAACACAAAACCTAGGTACGCAATCTGACCAGGAATCAAACCCCCAATCTTTTGATGTATGGGACAATGCTCCAACCAACTGAGCCACCCTGGGCAGGGCTCAAATGCATTTTTATAAAAATTCTCAAATGCATTTTTATAAAAATTGTTTATATTTTATTGTCTTACATTGACAATAACTATTCCAAATTCTCCGTGAACAGCTTCCTAATACACCAAGTCAAAACCATTTTACTTGGCTTAAAAAAGACTGCAGTAAACACTGCAGGAACTACGATTCTTATTCTCAAGATAATATAATGTGGATAAGCAGTATACATATGGAATAGCTATGGAGTAATATAAAAATGTTTATGGCTGGGTGTGATATGACCAGGTTAGACTGTCACAAAACTCTGAGAAAGGAAAGTCACTCTGAGAGGGGTTGGGCAGGAGCCTGCCCTCAAAGCCAGAGCAGGATTTGGATTTTATATAAGAAATACCATGCCTATGCCAGAGTTCAAGTACAAGGTATTTGTGAAAAGTAAAGACAGAGATAAAATGGGAAAAGTAAGATGGTACAGACTACAAAGATTCTGCAATGCCAAGCTGAGTCCTGTAGACATGAATGATTCTATGTTTCAATGCAATGATAGGAGAGATGATGAAAACAGCAACTGAAAACAATTTCGTCTGCTAATCATGATCACAATGAATAAAGTAGGATAAGGCTGGAGGCTAACCCTGTCAAGAGGAACAAGCCCCAGATGTCAGAAGAATGTAGGGAGTAGGAGTGGAGAAGAAAATGAAAATCAAATGCAGTAAAGGTTAGTGAAAAATCTGTTTTGAAGTTATTACCCAGAAAAATCCTCTTGATGCATGGTGATGATTATGGCCTCTATAGCATCTGCCACTGAAGTCAGTAAGGGCTGCACCGCATTTCCCATTAGAACATGGATCGTCTGAAAAGAAGAAAAAAGGAAGTACAGGCAAAATTAAAGACTAACAAAGAAATATGAGAAGCATTTTGACTAAAAGTTTTTATATCATGTCAAATTCAAACTATATACAGTTTAACTGTAATAACTCAACAGAAGTCCGGTACTCTTCCTACCTGCTGTCAAAAACGACTTTTAAAGTTTACATTTGTAGATGGCACTAAAAAATTTTAACTTCCCACTCCTCTCATATTTTCAAAAGTTTAATAGTCAAATGAGCCCCTGGAAAAAGGAAAAAGAGAGGAGTAGTGCTACTATGAAGTAAAGATCAAATGAACACATCTTTTTTTAAACTTCTGAGGAATGAGTTAAGACCAAAACTGATTCTGCACAACTGGAACGACATCATATGCTTGTAACCAGAGTGAATATAATATAGTGGTGATTCTTATAGGGCAGAACAGTTAAAGACTTCCTGAATTAGGTTTCAATTTAGAATTTCACAGTAGTGATTCTCAACTGGGGAAAATTTTGTTTCCTCATCTGAAAATGTCTGGAGACACTTTTTGATTGTTAGAACTGGGGAGTGTGAGGGTTTTACTTTTAGCATCTAGTGGGTAGAGGATGGAGATGCTGCTAGACATCCTACGGGACAATCCCCATAACAAAGAACTAAAATGTCAACAGTGCTAAGACTGAGAAACTATTCTACAGTGAGGTATAATGATTGGTTAGGTTATGTAAGACTGTAGGTCTTAGTTAAGGGTTTCAATAATGATTATACACAGAATGAAGATGGATGGCTTTGGCTCCTACAAATGATTTCAACCAAAGAGAAAAGTTTAAATAAGACCCTTATTCATTAAATTCCTAAGTGTCATCTCTAGGCCTTGAGGAGCTCACAATCCAGTGACAACAGAAAACGAGTTATAGTGATTATCAGTGCTCTACAAAGTGCTGATAAAAGAGACCTCCAACTCATAGTGAGAGAATGTGAAAAACAAAAGTGTTCCTTGAACTTAATTTCGAAGGACAAATAGGTTAAGAACCACTTGGCACAGGGTGGGGATAGGAGAGCTTACGCTAAAGGCAGAGGAGCCTGGGATAGCTGATGCATTTGGGGAACTGCATGCAGTAAACACAGATCCCGTGAGGTGCCTACCTAGGTGGAAGAGAGCCAGGCAGCAGACATACTCTGTGTAGGATGCTACAGAGTTGGGAGTTTATCCCGATGGTCGAGGGAAACCAATGATGGGTTGTAAGCAATGGAAAAAAGTGGTTAAAGGTTTGAATTTGGGAAAAACCCTTGTGAATTGAGACAGGATATGTCAGACTAAAGGCAGGAGGTCTCAGTGGCTATATAAATGCAAAAACGGTGGGCACCTGAACCAAATCAGAGGCAGAAGAAATAGGGATGAGAAGATAGGATGGAAGACACTTTGAAAAGAGAATCAAATTTCCATTTGTTTTCTTTCATATTTTTAATTATTATAATGAGATTTCCTACTATTTTTCTATTATTAGAACTTTTTTCTTTACCTCATTGATGTTCTTGCCTGATAAGTATAGAGTCAGGTCATCTCAGGGTAGACACATTACCAGACAGGGGCCTGGCCCTGAGAGGGGCTGCCTAGGGCCAGCTGTAGTGTGTGGGTTTTTGACTTCTGTAGGAAAGATTTCACAACACAAGTCCAGGTGACTATGAGGACACATTTATTAAAGATGGGGACAGTAAGACAAGGAAAGGCTTGGCATAGAAAAAGCAACAGGAGAGCCTAGGCTGGGCTGCCTTAGCTCACTGGGCAGTCAGAGAAAAGGGGGATTTGGGGAGAGGTTCTGGGGATTGACCTGGGACGAGCTGCCAGCTGCCCTTTGAGAAGTGTGCCTGTGAAGAAAAAAGTCGGGGAAGACAGCAGAAAAAGGAATGGCAGGGGTTGCTCCCCAGAGGGAGAGTACACAGTGTCCTTTGTCTTCAGGCTTTTTCTCTTCTTGCAGGTGGGAATCCTAGGGGATGACTCAGGGGGAGGGTTTCAACAGAATATTTATCACTTCTCCAGATGTGTCCTTTCAGGGTCATGGTCTCCTGATTGGTCAGTCACAGGGCAGGGGTTCTTTAGTCATTGCAGTTGGTCCTGGCACTGCCCACCTGGTTCTGCTGCTTTTCTGGGCCTGGAGCTTAAATACAACCGAGGCCTAGATGTTACCTCCAGGGAGGAGAGGCCAAGGGAGGAGAAGTTATCCTGGGGGTGAGGTTCTTGTTTTCCCAGTCCTGCCCCCTGCCAGGCACTGGGGGCCTTCTACCCTGATGATGATGTGTACGTGACTGTTACAAAATTTTTCCACTGAGTAAGAAAGTCAAATCAGCCACAAAGGGGGCAAAAACAGGATTTTACTGGGGTTGTGCTTCCAGGAGAGATTCTCTGGTCCAGAGTAGGGGGGCCAGAGAAGTCGTGGCCTGGAGTAGAGCTGGGAGTAGGTATTTTTTATACATCTGGGTGGGGTAGGCTTGCCATGTTTTATGCAGATTGGGTGCTGTAGTCTTTGTGGCACACTGAGAATGGCTGACCACTTAGGAAGATTTTGGTGGTTGCTTAGCTTGCAGTTTTCTTTGGCGCCTGCCATGGGCATTAACCCTTTCATATCCTGTCCAATCCAACAACTGTAAATTGCTCCTCCATTGTGTTGAGCTGTCAGCCTCAGCTTCCCTATTCCACTTTCCAAGGAATTTTTCTAGCTTCTCACTATCCTGTCTCAGACAGATGTTGATTATCTTTTCCCATGAGAATGACACCATTTTCTAGCTTTTTGTATATGTAGTGATTTTTAATATATTCTGGATATTGCATACACAGTATTTTAAAATATTGCTCCTAAGAGTGTTGATGTTTCTTTAGCAGTTCATTAGCTTGATTAGACCCAGTTCATACACTGACACACCTGTAGTTGCCCATGCCTTACATCTCAATTCAGTTCTTTAAGACTTACTTACAAAAATCACTTTTCATTTGTTCTGTACGTGCATGGTTGATGAGTCAAATTAAGACTAGTGGTGAGCTGGAACAGAGAACCAGATATTTCTCTCCCCTGGCTCTCTCCTTTCTGTGGTTTGCCTATCACTTTCCAGCAGCTCTTTCCCCTTGTTCCTATGACCTGAAAATCTGCAGGTTTTGTTTTGTTTTTTTCTCCAAGTTTGAGCCAACCAGCCTTGCCTCTCCCGTGACTGTAGTCACTCTTAGAGCCGAGTCACAAAAACAAAAAACGGAAAACACACTCTCCATGTTGCCTGCTCTAGATCTCACACCCTCTAAAACTATCTGCTTCTCTTTCACCTCCACAGCCCTCCAACAGACTTTTTGTTTGTTTCATTTTGGGTATTTTTTTCCATACTTATTTGTAAGAGGATGTGTAGTTAGTACTCACTCCTTTATACCACAGTAGGAAACCAACCCTTCTTCTTCTTTTTTTTTTTTAAAGATTCTATTTATTTATTTTTGGAGGGGAGGGAGAAAGAGAGAGAGAGAAACACCAATGTGCAGTTGCTGGGGGTCATGGCCTGCAACCCAGGCATGTACCCTGACTGGGAATCAAACCTGCAACACTTTGGTTCGCAGCCCGCACTCAATCCACAGAGCTATGCCAGCCAGGGACCAATCGTTCTTCTTGAAATCTTATCTGTTTATTTCTATCATGCTCTAAAGGAAATTGACAACTTTAAATGTTTATTTTGGGGAAGAAGAGGTCTAAAAATCAATGTTATATGGTCTCAAAATTATTTTTTTAAAAAGTCAGAGAAAATACAAAGTAATCAGAAGGAAATAAAAAAGACAAAAATAGAAACCAATGAAATAGGAACATAAACAATAGAGAAAATTAATAAAGCCAAAAGTTGGTTCTTTGAAAAGATCAATGAAATTGATAAACCCCTTATATACTAATGAAGAAAAAAAGGAGAGTACAAATCAATATAAAAAGTGAAAAAGAGGTTATCACTATAGGTCCTAAAGACATCAAAAGGACTATGAGAATATCATGTCCATAATTCTGATCATTAGAGAACTTAGAAGAATATACAAACATCTAGAAAGTCACAAAGTATGAAAGCTCACTCAATAGATAATCTGAATAACTCTTTATCTATTAAACAAATTAAATGTGTAGTCATAAACTTTCTATTGCTACAAAGAAAACTACAGAACTAGATGGCTTTACTGGTGAATTCTACTACGTATTTAAAGGATGAAACAGTACAAATTCTACACAAATTCTTCCAGAAAACAGAAGAGGGGGGAAACATTTCCAAACCTAATTAGTGAGGCCAGTATTACCTTTATATGAAAACCAAACAAAGAATTTCAAGAAAACTATAAACCAATAACCCTTATGATTATAGATACAAACATCTTTCATAAAAATTAGGTAAATCAAATCCAGGAATACATAAAAAGGGTAATACATCATGACCAAGGTTGGTTGGATATTTGAAAATAAGTTCCTGTATTTTATTAACAGAATAAAGGAGTAAAAACATATGATCACTTCAGTAGATACAGAAAAAGCTACTCACTGAAACAATACCATTTACAATAAAAAAAGTTTCAGTAAACTAAAAATAGAAGGAATCTTGCTTACTCTGATAAACACTATCTAAAAAACCCCTACAGCTAACCTCATACCTCACACAGCCCAACACTGAATGCTGCCCCCGTCGGCAAGGTCCACTCTCGCTAGCCCCAGTGAAGACTGTACTGGAGGCCATGGCCAGTGAAACAAGGCATTAAAAAGCAGGCATAAAGGCCAGAAAGCAAGAAATAAAACTGTCTCTGTTTGCATGTAATATGATGGTTTACCCAGAAAACTTTATAGCTGGATGAAGGGTCCCACTCAGAGAAAATATAAAGCAAAAAGAGAAGAGGGCACCTTGGGGATGCCTTCATTTTGAGGACGGTTAGAGGATTAATAACTATCAGAGGAAACTGAGGAAGGAGACTAACTTACATTTTAGAAGCTCTTTACAAAGCAGGGAATTGTGTCATACATTTTTAAAAGATTTACCTAAAATAATTAACAGTACAAAAATATTGAAGCCTCAGCAATCTGGAATATTCAATCATACAGAACATCAAACCTTCACAATAAGGGAGAAATGAAGAGTTGTCATATTTAAACTTAGTAATATAATCCCTATGTATACCTGATAATCACAGTAATAAATGGATCAGAATTACTGGGCCAAGGTGTTTAAATGGTACTAATAGCCAAGGGGGTTATAAAGAAATGACATCAAGTGCATACTCAGTAACTATGCAATTCATGACACATCGAATAATGCTTGTAACACAAGATGTTGAGCTTTAAGCCTAAAGTAACCTTTATTTTTAGGAAAAAATCTCAACATGATAGAGAAGAAAAGACTATCAGGTGTCTTTACCTATATTTTCAGTAAATAAGTAAGTTTAATATCTTCTCTATTAAATGATAAAAACATACAAATTTTCGGTTCTTGGGCTGCTGTCATTTAGGCATCATATCATTTTGTTCGTAATTCAAAGTGATGTAGTAAGTTTCCTACAATTTTATGAAGTGAATTTTTATGAAACTCTTTTTTTAAAGTCAGTGGGTTTTGTTAGTTTTTTTACTTACTATATCAATGAATTTTAAGATTTAACTGAAAAGCAAGGTAAAACTTTCATTGATAAGCAATTAAGTCTCTTACTGTCAGGGCCACTGCAAGATGGCCTTGAACTAACTGCTAATCTTCTCTGACCCAGTTCTCAAAGGCAAAACTGGTGCTACTTCAGCAAAGCACAGTACCCAAGCACATGAGACACTGGTTCTGGTGGGCAAACCTCAGAGTGAGGGCTGGAGCCTAAGATCAAGGCAATTTCCCTGCACTGACCTCAATTTCCAACCCAAAGTGATTAATACTAGGAACAACCTTTGTTGTATGTTATGATACAGATTCAGAGAATCCACCCTATACTGAATTAGTCTCTGACAAATTTCCATTTTTAACTTGTCTAGGAAGTTTTAATCATCAGGCAAAATGTAGATACTCTGTCTTAACGTATAGAATAACTTCCTTAAAATATGAGTTGTGATCATTAGGGGCCAAATAATCTGTTTAGTGAATCACTATCAGAATATTTTATTTTTTATTTTTAGATTTTATTTATTTTTAGAGAGAGGGGAAGGGAAGGAGAAAGAGGGAAACATCAATGTGTGGTTGCCTCTTGTGCGCGCCCTACTGGGGACCCAGCCCACAACCTAGGTATGTGCCTGCACTCAATCCACTGAGCTACACCAGCCAGGGCAGAATGTTTTAAAAAGTAATATGTGAGTATGGAAAATAACACAGTCTCTTGCAAAAAATAAGACAAAGTATTTGTTTTGTGAAACCTTCATTTTAATTATGGAAATGTGCACAGATGTATAGTCTATATATATACAATTACCTGTGTGCGCACGCGTTTTTAAATGCATATGTATTATGTATGGGGTGACAAAGTAAAATTTATCTTGGGTAGTAATCAAAAAATGTTTGACAGCTATTGCTAGAACATAAGGAAAAAACGTGGAACTATAGAAAAGAAAATTGCATATATTTCCTGTTTGAGAGCAAGAATATTAAGACCCTTTGGTTTGTCATACTCACCTGATTTTATAGTGTTTTCATTTTTTTATGTTCATCAATAAATTAGACAATTCTTACTGAAGGTAATTACTTAATTGTGGCAGTTTTAATAATATTTTATCATCACAAGATGAGCACAGTGGGCAAAGGAAAAAGATAGGGAAAACATCCAAGAACACTTTCCATATGTTGGGGGAACACAGACCATCTCCTCTTACCCTCATATCTGAATTTAGTGTCCTTAAGTTTTGGGGCCCATTAAACCCCCACCAAGGTCACTTATGGACAGTATTTGACCTCAGAAGTTCCCTTTTCCTTTAAGATTTTTGACACTGTCCTCTCCCAATTTTCCTTCTTACTCTCTTTCATTGTGTGCTCTTTACTCTCTGAATATAAATGTTTCTCACTAGAGTTTATTGGTGGTCTCTCTGTGTGTGTCTCTGTCTCTCTGTCTCTTTATAACTCTACCCAAGTGATTTAAATCCAATCTAAATATAAACTTAGCAATATAATCATAGTTGACATGAATTATCTTTGTGTTGGTATATTATACCATTTTATAGATGGAAATCAAGGCAAGTGAAAACTTATTAACTTGTCTGAAGGTGATACAGCTAGTTAACAGTTAAAATAAGATGCATATAAAGGTCATTTGGCTCCACAGTCTTTACCATATGGTCTTACTTATTTAGTAAATGAATGAATGAATGAATGATAGTGCCAAAGCACAGTAGACATGACTCTTTTGAGTCAGTGAGGTCTGGGTTTACCAGCTACAGTGACTTTGAGCAAGTTATTATTTGTAAGTTCTATAAAATGGGAATAAAAATACACAAATTTTGTACTTCCGTTGCTGTAATGTTTCAACAGATTGCATGTGACTGGCAAGTAGCAGATGTTAAAGGATATCTATTACTATCATAAGACTGAATGATTTGCTTTTTTAAAAAAGGGTTACTAATGTAAACTACATATGACTCAGAATCTCATATCAACATTATTCTTCATTAAATTTCCTTGTAGTAGAAAGGGGGAATATTTATGTTAATTTATTTTAAAAAGAGGGGGAGGGAATTTACCCTGGTTTCACACCTTATAGACACACACTAGAGTTTCTCAGCCTTGGCACTATTGACCTCTGGGCTCCATAATTCATTGTTGTAGGAGCTGTCCTCTCCACTGCAGAATGTGTCACAGCACCCCTGGCACCAGAAGCACTCCTCTCCCTTCAGAAACTGTTAAATCAACCTGGTGGAGAAGCACTGCTTTACTAGGATAATCCTGGGCTCTGTTGCCTTAAAATACAGTGAATTTTTTTGCTTCTCTTGCTTATTGTACAATTATTGTAAGTAGAATACAATCTGTAGACCAACAGAGTCTATTTTTAAATTCTAGAAAATACTAGAAAACATACATGTATCTTCCTCTTTAGGATAAATATCAACATTCTACCTTTGGTATACGTAAAGGATTCTGAATTATTTTTAAAATGTGATATCTCCCACCCATCCAAACAAATAATTCTAAAATCCACTTTGATCTACAGACTCAAAGATTAAATTAAATTATTTTACCTTTAGTGCTGAAATTATAGTTTGCTCAGCTGCTGGTGGGAATGAGCTCTGAGTGGAAACCACCTAAAACAAAGTTTTGATCTGGTTATACTTTTGCTTAAGCTATCTATTTTTATAAATACTAATTTTGACCATAATATGATAAAGCTATTTCCACAAGCCACATATAAAACAGTATCATTATTTTAAAGCATCTCATAAATGTCTTAAAAACTCATTAGTATTTATTGGTTAAACAGTTGAAAATATCTTCTTATATCAAGCAAACATATACTTAAATAATCAAATGTTAAGAATTCTTGACCCTAGCTGGTGTGGCTCAGTGGACTGAGCACTGACCTGAAAACCAAAGGGTTACCAGTTCGATTCCCAGTCAGGGAACATGACTGGGTTGCAGGCTGGGTCTCCAGTAGGAGGGGTGCACAAGAGGCAACCACACATTGATGTTTCTCTCCCTTTCTCCTTCCCTTCCCCTCTCTCTAAAAATAAATAAATAAAATCTTTTAAAAAAGAATGTTAAGAGCTAGCTTCCTTTTATTCACTCTACATAGATTTTAATGATAAAGTTTCAACTTGGAAAGGTCAGTCTAAAGCCATATTTACATATTTCTTTTAAAAAATTAACTTTTCTAGGTGACTGTAATTTTCAACATTTAAAAAATACAAATGTCAAACATTTCCCTTTTTACAAATCAATACAAACATTATGAAAATTGTGAAAGTATCAATAGAGACATTTAAATCAGGTTAAATAAACACCACCTTTCATTGTTCAAGGTGCTTTGGGCTAATAAAGAAAATGGAAAATACATCGTTCATTGTTTTTATTTATTTTTGTTTGCTATTTATTTTTCTGAGATTCACTTGATAACAGCTATTTATTTATTTATTTATTTATTTATTTATTTATTTATTTATTTAGAAAGGGGAAGGGAAGGAGAAAGAGAAGGAGAGAAACATCAATGTGTGGTTGCCTCCCATACTTCCCCTACTGCGGACCTGGTCAGCAACCCAGACATGTGCCCTGACTCGGAATCAAACTGGTGACCCCTTGGTTCACAGGCCACCACTCAATCCACTGAGCCACACCAGTGAGGGCTAATAATAACTCTTTAAAGTATATTTTGCTTAATGTGTGAAATGTATATTTTTAGAAACCCCTACTTGATAAAAGGACTTGTTAAAAAGTTTAGTAAGTAAATAATAGTCACATAATTTCTCTAAAATACATTTTAGCATATTAAATCTCATGTTAGAGGTGAAATTTTAAGAGCATTATCTAACCTTTAGCAATATTCAGGCTTCTAAATATTTATCTCCCCACCTTCTAAATACTTTGAAGACGATTTATAGAGAGAAATCACAAGCTACTCAAAGGTCAAAGATGGGCTGAAAGTGCTTTCCTAGTAATTATGAATACTGTTCATCTTAGACCTAATACACCAAGGCAAACAAGTTAAAGTTCAGTCATTTTTTTAAACTGTCAAGAAGAATATATATATATTGTAAAATAGTCATCAGTGATTATATTATAACAATTCAGTTTTAATGAAGCTCCTCTCATTTTTAGTGCAAAAATGGAAGCTTTTTGACATGTTGGAGGGCTTAGAGTTCTCACTATAATTAGCTTTGCTATAATTTACTACCAACCACATGATACCATATTATGCTTTTTAATGGGAATGAAACAGATGATTTACCCTTAAATCATTTGTTTAATGAAATTGATTATAGCAACCAAACTTGAGAATCTACAGTTCACGTGTTTTAAACTAAATGTATAGACAAAAAGTCAAACAGTAAAGGCCAGGGTCAAACACTATAAACAGTTAATTCCTCAGCTTATTTTACAATCATGTTTTCACTATAATCTTTTGCAAAATTAAATAACTCATAAACTGTCTAACTTTGAGACAAGAAGAAACAAAAACTTGAAATTAAGACAAATGAATGTGAAATACTGATAAAGGTTACCTTGGTTACTGACTGGTGCAACCTAAACAGGGAATTCACGACTGCCACATTTCTTCTCTGCCCTTCAGTAAGAGGCCCAATGACCTGACTGGCATCTCCTTGTGTGGACAGCTGTAAGATATCAACACAAAAAGACATTACTAAAATGATAGTCCATATTTAACTGGGGGGAGGGAACCACTGCCCCTCTGATAGAATGTTAACTGAAAATATTCAAGTCAAGCTTTGGACTGTAGGCACTGCAGGAACCTCTGTAGAGGTAAGACCACGGATATGGAAACAAGTTTGCACAGGAGGAACATCCTTCATCAGTATATCATCGCTGATGGACTCCTGAGGCAGGTGTGACCCAAAAGCACAGGAAGGGTTGATATTTTGATACAACAGCACAGTTCTCCTAGGGAATACTTTCTGGCAACTGTCAAGGAAGAAGGGATGGAGGAGAGAACAAAAATAAACGGATATCCTACGCACATTTGGTTGCCATCATACTATTCCCATGAAATTAGTGGTAAAAAGGGTATTCCTCTTATTTTTTATGTTGACAGATTAAGAACAATTTAGAAAGGAAGTTACCTAAGATTATAATGAGTATGGATGATTAAAAGTGGTATTAGAACTTTCTACTCCTGACCTTTAATTTACTTTTTAAAATATATATTTTACTGATTATGCTATTACAGTTGTCCCATTTTCCCCTCTCCATCCCCCTCCACCCTGCACACCCTCTCTCACCTACATCCCACCCCTTTAGTTCATGTCCAGGTGTCATAAGTTCTTTAGCTTCTACATTTCCCATACTATTCTTGCCCTCCCCTGTTTATTTTCTACCTACCACCTATGCTACTTATTCTCTGTACCTTTTCCCCCTCTCTCCTCCCACTCCCCTGTTACTAACCCTCCATGTGATCTCCATTTCTGTGGTTCTATTCCTGTTCCAGTTGATTGCTTAGTTTCATTTTGTTTTTGTTTTAGGTGTGGTTGTTAATAATTGTGAGTTTGCTGTCATTTGACTATACATGTTTTTTATCCTCTTTTTCTTAGATAAGTCTCTTTAATATTTCATATAATAAGGGCTTGGTGATGATAAACTCCTTGAACTTGACCTTATCTGAGAAGCACTTTATCTGCCCCTCCATTCTAAATGATTTCTTTGCTGCATAGAGCAATCTGGGGTGTAGGTCCTTGTCTTTCATGATTTGGAATATTTCTTTCCAGCCCCTTCTTGCCTGTAAGGTCTCTTTTGAGAAATCAGCTGACAGTCTGATGGGAACTCCTTTATAGGTTACTGTCCCCTTAACTCTTGCTGCTTCTAGGATTCTCTCCTTCATTTTACTCTTGGGTAATGTAATTATGATGTGCCTTGGTGTGTTCCTCCTTGGGTCCAACTTCTTTGGAACTCTCTGAGCTTCCTGGACTTCCTGGAAGTCTATTTCCTTTATATAATTTAGCCATCTTAATTTCAGTTTTCACAAGGTTCTCAGGGCTTCTGTCAGTAACTTTGAAGTCTGGGGATTCTTCTTTCTATACATTTTTAAACACAGCTTTATTAAAATATAAGTCACTCATTTAAAATATACAGTGTAATGGTTTTTAGTATATTCATAATCAAAATTGTAACATTTCATCACCACAGCAACAGAATCTCCTACTTAGCAATCTGGCCATGACTTATCATATCCCCTTTCTACCCGTCCTTCACTAATCTACTTTCTGTCTCTTTGAATTTGCTTATTCTGAATTTTCATATAAATGTAATCATTTAATATGTAGCCTTTTGTGCCTGGCTTCATTTGCTTACAATGTTTTCAAGGTTCATTCATGTTATAGCATGTATCAGAGCTTCATTCCTTCATTCCTTTATTCCTTTATGTATTTATTGCTGGGTTATGCTCCATTGTATGGACATGCTACATTTTATTTATCCATTCATTAATTAGTTAACATTGGTTTTTGAAAATTTGTTGGTTATTATGTATAATGCTGCTGTGAACATTTGTGTACAGGTTTTTGTGTGGACGTGTGTTATCATTTATCTTGTATGTTTAACTAGGTATTGAATTGCTGGGTTATGTCCTGTTGTATTTGTCTTTGAGGAATGGCCAGACGGTGTTCCAAGGTAGTTACCTCATTTTACGTTCCTAAATGGCTTTGTTTACGTTCCTACGGCTTTGTTTCTTCACATCCTGGCCAGCTTTGTTATTATCTGTCTTTTTGATTATAGCATTCCAATGATTATGAAATAGGCCTTTTCTATGCTTTTAACACCTAAAAATATGATCAGTCTTCAGTAATAAGATGATCTCCACCCTCTTGTAGCAGCCAGCCTTTTTCTTCTTTAAATACAGAATACATAAAATAAATGGAAATAAGGTAACAAAAAAATTCTTTCCCTTTTCCATTTCTTTGGTAGTTCTTCATAATTGGAGAAAATCTCAAGAAGTAAGGGAGATCAGTTTTTTTTTTTTCATTGTACATCTAGAACTGATAACTTTTTGTTTTGGTTTGTTTTCCCTCTGTTTTAGAACTGATAACTTTTAAATGCCCATTAAATGCAATTGTACTTGGCATCTGACCCTTATGTCTGCTGTAATCACAGATGCCACTGCCCATGGCCACTGTGATCTCTACAGTAGCTTCTTCAGGAGCCTTTCCCCACCTTTATTCCAGCACGTAGCCTGCATCATCTGCTGTTCCTTGGGAGCTCAGAGCTTATGTTATATTAGTGCCAGTTTACCATTTAAAAGTTAAACTGGATTTTGTGGGCTCTTCTGAGAATCTAATAATTAATTTTTGACATAAATGCCGTAAGGACACTATGGCTTTTTTCAGACTGCTAACTTTACAAATGATCATTTAGAATGCAGCTTGATTGCAAGTTGGTGACTATGTCCATTAGGAAAGGTGAAATTAAATTAGATTTGTTTAACATGGTGTCAAAAATCCTTATGTTGAATTAATAGCCATTATCATGGGTTGGAACTTCAACAAAAGATTATTCCTTTTATTTTAATTGCAATTTTAAATTTTTAGTAGTATTTTATTATGATAAGTAGGAATTGATAAAGTGGTAATTGAGTTTAATTTTGAAAATATATGTATGTTTATAAAAGGAAAGATGAAAGAAAAATAGTATTTCCTTTTCTACCAATTTATTTGGCTCACTATTAGTAATTCTAAAAGGCCAGTTTTCCATGTTTGAGATCTGTATCCACATTCATAGAGTTACTTTCACCATATGTTATTTGTTTTGATCAAGTTTAATTACCTTTAAATAATAATTGTTATAGAGGAATGGATTAAAATCTGATCAATATGAGAAAGATTTATATGTGGATTATTTTCCTTAAATTGAACTACAATTGTTTTAGTTTAACTCAATAAAACTTTCCATGTCCTGTTCCCTAAAACTCCTTCATTTAGAAGTAAATTAGACTTCTGGCCAAGATGGACATATAGGTAGACACACTGTGCCTCTTCCCACAACCAAAATAAGGACAACAAAAATACAACCAGTACTGACAGAAAATTGAACTGTATGGAAGTCCAACAACCAAGGAGTTAAAATAGACACCTTCTTCCAGACTGGTAGGAGGAGCAGAGTCGGTGACTGGTGGAGAGGGGTCACAGCAAAATGGTGGCTTGTGGACCCCCGGCACACAAGACGGCAGCAGGCAGACCCAGTGAGGCACGCAAGGTGGCTGGCTGACCTGGAGTCACACATTCGTGCTCAGATAAACTAGGCAAAACTGGGGAGTGAGACAGACCATGCAACCCAGGGCCCCAGCACCGGGAAATAAAGCCGCAAAACACCCATTGAAAATACCTGTCGGGGGTTGAGGTGCCAGGAGAGACTCCCAGCCTCACAGGAGAGTTCGTTGGAGAAACCCACAGGGTTCCAGGATGTACACAAACCCACCCACATGGGAATAGCACCAGAAAGACCCAGTTTGCTTGGGGGAAGCGGCAGAAGGGACTGAAATCCAAAAAAGAGAGGAGCAAGTGCCGTTGTTTCCTCTCTGACCCTGCTACCACATATAGCATCACAACCCAGCAACTGGGTTGACCCACCCTAGTGAATACCTAACGCTCCGCCCCTTACTATGTAACAGGTGTGACAAGACAAAAGAAATGTCCCAAACGTAAGACATCAAAGCCCAGAAAAAATACAACTAAGTGACAAAGAAATAGCCAACATATCAGATGCAGTTGAAAGCACTGGTGATCAGGATGCTCACAGAATTGGTTGAATTTGGTCACAAATTAGATGAAAAAACGAAGGCTATGCCAAGTGAAATAAAGGAAAATGTACAGGGAACCAATAGTGATGGGAAGAAAACTAGGACTCAGATCAATGGAGTGGACCAGAAGGAAGAAAGAAACAACCACACAGAAAAAAATGAAGAAAAAAGAATAAAAAAAAAATGAGGATTGGCTTAGGAACCTCCAGGACATCTTTAAATGTTCCAACATCTGAATTACAAGGGTACCAGGAAGGGAAGAGGAAGAGCACCAAGTGGAAAACTTATCTGAACAAATAGTAAAGGAGAATTTCTCCAATCTGGCAAAGGAAATAGACTTCCAGGAAGTCCAGGAAGCTCAGAGAGTCCCAAAGAGGTTGGACCCAAGGAGGAACACACCAAGGCACATCATAATTACATTACCCAAGAATAAAATGAAGGAGAGAATCCTAGAAGCAGCAAGAGATAAGGAGACAGTTACCTACAAAGGAATTCCCATCAGACTGTCAGCTGATTTCTCAAAAGAGACCTTACAGGCAAGAAGGGGCTGAAAAGAAGTATTCCAAATCATGAAAGGCAAGGACCTACATCCCAGATTGTTCTATCCAGCAAAGCTTTCATTTAGCATGGAAGGGCAGATAAAATGCTTCTCAGATAAGGTCAAGTTCAAGGAGTTTATCATCACCAAGCCCTTATTATATGAAATGTTAAAGGGACTTATCTAAGAAAAAGAAGATAAAAAACATGTATAGTCAAATGACAGCAAACTCACAATTATTAACAACCACACCTAAAACAAAAAACAAAAATGAAACTAAGAAAACAAATAGACAGGAACAGAACCACAGAAATGGAGATCACATGGAGGGTTAGCAACAGGGGAGTGGGAGGAGGAGAGAGGGAGAAAAGGTACAGAGAATAAGTAGCATTGATGGTAGGTAGAAAATAGGGGGAAGACAAGAATAGTATGGGAAATGTAGAAGCTAAAGAACTTATGACACCTGGACATGAACTAAAGGGGGGGAATGTGGGTGGGAGAGGGTGTGCAGGGTGGAGGGGGATGGAGAGGGGAAAATGGGACAACTGTAATAGCATAATCAATAAAATATATTTTAAAAAAGATGGCTAAGTTATATAGCTCTACAAAGTTATATGAAAAAATATTAGAGGAGAAAGATATTGATAATATAAAAGAACTAAAAATGAAATACTACTATGCCAAATACAAGGGATGAAATTTAAATATCAAATTAAAAATGTAGCAGTAGATAATTAGCAATGTAAGATAATCTATTGCTTATTCTGGTTTCCGAACACAAAACATAATCAGTCCAACGTCTTAGCTCAGTGGGTCACCCAGTGTCTCCCTCCAACACCACTCCTGTCATCATCTTTTGGGGGGAAATAATTTTAAACTTACAAAATGTTACAAAAATAAAAACTGTGCAAGGAACACCGATATACACTTTACCCAGAGTTACCTATTAACAGGTTATTCCATTTGCCTTATTTGTACTCTCTCTCTCTCTCACTCCCCAGCCCCTTCTCACACACATACAATATAGGCTTATTTTTTTCTGAATCATATGTACATTATGGCCCTTTGCCCCTAAATATTTCAGTATATATTTTCTAAAAATATAGATATTCTCTTATAAAACCTCTGTTGTGAACTTCATTAGTTTATACTGGTATAATACTTTTATCTGGAATCTGCCATGGCTCTAAGAAGTTCTGGTTCCTTTTGGTGGGAAGAGGTATTAGAGACCAAGATCTGGACATTAGGTGCACAGTATTTATACAGATGGTCTTTCCGATACCCTGGGCTCTTACGTCCTCGTCCTCGTCTCCTTCAGGTAAAAAGAACTACACAGTGAACACCCATATGTTCTTAGCAACTTCTGACCTACAGATAACCCACATTTCATAACTAACATTCTACAATTTACCCTATATCACATATCTATAGTTCATTTTATATTTTTGATTTATTTCGCAATAATTTGCAGACATCAGTATATTTTACCTCAAAACACTTAAGCATGCATATAATTAACTACAATCCAATATTTACTTATAGATTTTCCCCTTTTAAGACAAATTTAGGCATAATGAAATGTAGACAGGTGTAAAAGTCAACAAGATCTGGTAAATGGTTTTACTGGTGTAGTTAACCACATCATTCTAGAAGGTTCCATCATTCCACTTCCCAGTCAAACCCCACTGTTCTGATTTGATTAGCCTTGGGGTTAACAGGGGCTACATTCATAGATGATGATGAAAAATATTTTAACAAGTTCCAAAGACAATGTTTCACAGATCACTCAGTCTTCACCAGCCCCTGTTGCCACTGTGGTGTTGTTCTTGGGGAAAAATTTTTTTACCTTTGCTCATACATATTGTTTTTTTTAAAGATCTTATTTATTTATTTTCAGAGAGGGAAGGGAGGGAGAAAGAGAGAGAAACATCAATATGCGGTTGCTGGGAGTCATGGCCTGCAACCCAGGCATGTACCCTGCCTGGGAATTGAACCTGCGGCACTTTGGTTCGCAGCCCGTGCTCAATCCACTGAGCTACGCCAGCCAGGGATACATATTGTTTTAAACACTGAATGTAATGTACAATTCACTTTTTCTAACATTTAATTATGAACCCTTGAATGATTTGTACAGTGAACACCCATATACTCACCACCTAAAGGTTTTACAATACTTGTGTATGCTATCCATCTGTATCCATTTTATATTTTTGATGCATCTCAAATAACTTGTTGACATCAGTATACTTGTTACCACTGATTTAACACCACTGATTAGTCTTGCCTATTCTATATCTTCATATACCTTTTTCTGTGTATGTGAATGTAAAGCTTCTTACACTCAGCATAATGCTTATGGTTTTCACCCATGTTTGTTCCTTTTTACTGCTGTGTGATATTTTGTTGTATGAATTTATCAGTTTGCTTTATTCATTCTCCTGTTATTCCTAGAATGTCTGCAATAAAATGAACAACAGACTTAGGAATCTAAACAGACTTGTCTCCACCACTTGTGCCTTCCACTTCTTCATCTATAACATGAAACTAACACAGTTGATGCAAAAAGAATGCTTTCTAAACTGTAATATTCCTTGGCTATGTGAGGTATTATCATTTTTATCTCTAGACAATTCTATATCTTGTTTTCACTTTATTCGCACTTTTTCTTTGGTTAGTCCTTTCCCCTACAGCCCACTCCTCCAAGCTATAGCCTGTCTCAGTATTGACTAGTGCCTAAAGGCATTAGGATCGAGGAAACAGAATCAAAGGCCATTGAAGCTGCCTGGCCTTAGGCAGTGAATTCTGGCCCCTTTTGGGTTATGATAAAAGAGCACCTTGCACAGAGCAGGCACTGCTATTTCAGAAACTTCCACTCATCTTGAGCCATTTTAACTTCCATTGTTTCAGGCTATTTCCTTTACCTGAACTCCTTATAGTTGTCTTTCCACTGATTCACGTATATATTCAGCAAAGTGTCTTTTGTTTTTAAATTTAAAAAATTTTGTTCTTGTCCTGGCTGGTGTGGCTTAGCGGACTGAGTGCCATCCTGTGAACCAGATTCCCAGTCAGGGCACATGCCTGGGTTGTGGGCTAGGTTCCCAGTAGGGGGCACATGAGAGGCAACCACACATTGTGTCTATCCCTCTCTTTCTCCCTCCCTTCCCCTCTGTCTAAAAATAAATAAATAAAATACTTAAAACATTTGTGTTCTTTACAGTTTACATTCAATATTATTTTGTGTTAGCTTCAGGTGAACACAGCACAGTGGTTAATCATACATATACTTTAAAAAGTGTTCCCCTGATATTTCTAATACCCACCTGGCATCATACACAGTTATTACAATATTATTAACTGTATTTCCTGCATAGTACTTTATATCCCCATGACTATTCAGCAAGGTGTCTTAAAAAAGAAGGTGTTCATTACATATCTGTTGAATAACTGAAGTGCCAGAATAATGGTACTGTCAGGATGGGCAGGGTAGGACAAGTGGGAATCTAGTTACAATTAGCATTTTGGACTACAAATATGGCCACCGTTTGGACTACAAGTAATATGGCAACTGAACTCTGACCCAGAAGAGGTGACTGACATCAGACCAGGAGCCACCAATGCTAAGTTGCCTCTTTGTTCACCAAGAACCAATCCTTGGCTCCTGCGCGAAGTCCAGCCATATAAAACTCCCAGCCTTTCCCTTCTCCCGCGCGGTCTTTTCTTAGCCCCTTCTCCAGGCGGGGAAAACGTAGCCCAGGAGCACAAACTTCCAAAATAAAGCTCATCTGCCTATTTCCATGGCTAATTGGCTGTTTATTTCCTCGGCGGGGTCTAAGAAAACCTTACAGGTACCACATTGTTGCACTTTTAAAGTCCTCTGTATTTGAGATGAATAAAATTGTATGAAGGGGCAAAAATACAGATTTGGAGGTAAAGCTTTAGGACTTAGGGGATTAAAAAGGTGGGAGCAGTAAGAGATTCAAGATTCTAAACTATGAGAAATGTACACTGTTTAATACAGTATGAAAAGATGTCAGAAACCAAAACAGTTGTATTCAAATATTAAAAACCCACAAACACACATACACAGTGAGAGGGAAATCAAAGTTTAGACAAATCCTTAATAATAATTAAAATGGTTCCTGTATGTGAATGACAAGACCTAGTAATCCTTTTTACATTTACCTAAAGAAAATAGCTTTCAGAAATTCTAGTTCTGTACATCTGCTCACTAGGAACCTTGGTGAATTCAGTGCATGAGAAACAACTGAGACTGAATTCATGAAACAATGATAACCTATAGAATTAGCATGAGAATTGTTTTTATACAAAGGTTAATTTGCGGAGGAAATGACCAAGATCTCCCTAACATCACAGCTAAGGGCTAGTATAGATGTAAAAGAAATAAAACAGACAATTCAACAGATGAGTTGGGTGACAGCTTTAAATTTCTCATTAGAAAATCTACTAAAAATTACTTTTTGGAAATTATAAAGTTAGTAATTCAGAAAAATGTCTAAAAAGAATAAGAAATTATATTGTAGATTAGTTATGAATTACAGACCGTTAAGTAACTTTCCAGATACCATGGAAATACCACTAGTGCTCTATTAACCTAGGATTTCCTTTACTGCTGAGGAAATGTCAAGACTAGAGGACTGCTACCTTTTACGTGGATCTGTTCATAATTCTAATTATTTCTTTGCAAACATGTAACAGGGTGAGTCAGACTGATAGGGGCTTAAGACTTGGGAAAATTTAGCTTAAGGTAAATAGTCATAAATCTAGCAAGTAATGTGTATGTTAAGTTTTTGTTTCAGTAACTACAGATAAGGCCTATCTTGGCGCCTAAGAGTAAGCAGATGACCTCTTGGAGATGTCTGTACCAGGAAGAAGCAAGCGACTACCCTTCCCCCTTGGAGGCAACTATTGAATTTCAAAGGCTTTCACTGACACCTTGTTTGCCCTCCCCAAACCCCCTTATAAAAGATCTGGCTGGGAAAGAGAGAGCGAGATGGTTTGTTAGGGTATGAACCTGCCATCTTCTCTGATTGCTGGCCATCTGAATAAAGTGCCTATAAAAGATTCAATCACTGTCATTGCTTATTGGATTTGGTAGTGACAGGCAGCCCGAACGCTGGTGTCTTTTCCGGTTACAAGACCAGATAGCTGGGAGCAGGGGAGACCTTAATCCAGGGAAACCCTGATCTGGCACAGAGCCTGCACTCCCCCAGAGAAGGGAAGAAGGGGAGGGAGAAACACAGAAGTGGATGATTGAAACAGCTGCAGCAGGAGGAGGCTGCCTAAGGCAACTATAAACAAGCCAACATACGTTGCCCCAGCAACCAAACTGCAGGGAAGGGGCTGTGGGAGGAGGCTGCTGCCCAAGGCTACAGTAAGCAGTCAGTGTGCCTGGCCCTAGCAGCCCCTAAGCTCACAAACCAGCCGGAGGGAGCTGGTACTGAGGCTGGTGGATCTGAAAAAGTCAAAACACTCGCGCATGGTGGAGGTTAGCAAGCTGCAGCAGGGATTGGACGCTGGCCCCTGGGCCAGACATTTCTGCGCCTGTGCCAGGCTGGGAAACTTCTGTCCCCTTCCACAAATGCAGGCTGAAAGAGGGACAAAGACACTGACAAACATCACCAACACTGGCCTACACTGGTGGAAAAGCTGGACACTCCAACGGCTAGTGGGATTTTGGGAGGGGACTTTAAAGCAGAACAGACACTGAAGCCTTGCTCTCTTTCTTGCCTACTGCAGACACTGGGCCCACTTGGGGCTTAGCCTTCAGGTGGTCAGAAGCCAGCTTACAGAGGCAGAGTCCCATGCTTTGGAGGTACCTCGATGGATGCTGCCCTTGGGGCGCTGGCAACACACTGCTCAGCCTGGACTGCCTCCATTCTCTCGCCCTGAGACCAGCACATGGAGGCATGAGCTGGGAAAGGTCCTTGTCCCAGGGGCACAGATGGCCCCAGGTACTAGGGCCGCATGGATGCGGCTTCCCCTGCCTGACCATCTGGAGTGATTTGGCAGTGCACTCCAGACCCCAGGAGAGAGCAAGCGAGCAAGCTGCCAGGTGATGACAATGCTAAAACCCACAAGCATGCACCACAGAGAGAGCCTGAGGATGCTCACCCTTTGTGTAGCCATCTTGAGGTCCAAAAGGACAGATAAGCAGTAACAGGAAACTTCTGGACAGGATTTGTACTTTAATCTTTCTGGGAGCAAAGGAATTTCTTTGCTTTGTGGAAGAGGTTAGCTTGGAGCAGGAATGCTCCCACCCCCCTTAAATTGGGTACCCTGTTAATAAAAATC
The DNA here is from genome assembly GCF_019186645.2 of Phyllostomus hastatus. Classification (NCBI taxonomy): domain Eukaryota; kingdom Metazoa; phylum Chordata; class Mammalia; order Chiroptera; family Phyllostomidae; genus Phyllostomus; species Phyllostomus hastatus. The sequence goes on from NW_025334041.1 coordinate 49,301,195, forward strand.
TCTCCTTCCCCACAGATCTTCATGTTATGCTTATACATGGTGCCAAGCAGCTGGACTCCAGGCTGCCTGGTTAAAGCATACATAAACTAAATGAGAAAGAAGTATTGGACTTTTATAGGTTTAGAGCAGAAAGATGTGAAATGTACAGTACAGTCATCCCTCGCTATGTCGCGGTTCACTTATTGCGGCTTCACCTGCAAGATAGCGGAACTGCAATATAGCGAGGGATGACTGTATACTTCACTGATGAGTACCCATATAGAATTTTATATGTTGTAAAAATGACATAGGTTTAAGAGTGTAGAAAGTGTTTAAAAGCATATGAAGTGTTTGTAAGAGTGTGGGAAAGGTTAATAAAAGAGTGAGAAAGGTTTATAGGAGTGTGGGAAGTGTTTATAAAGCCTTAAAATATATGTAAATAATAAAATAAATAGAACGCCGCTTCTTCCCAGATTTTCACCTATAGCTCAGGTCTCTGGAATGTTAACTCCCGTGATAGGTGAGGGATTGCTGTAATCTACAATGCTTCTCTGAAAAGAAGTCAAAACATTTTTATACTTAGATCAGACATATTTTTTAAAATTTATTTTTTATTTTAGAGAGAAGTAAAAGGAGGGAGAAACAAAGGGAGAGAAACATTGATGTGAGAGAGAAACACTGACTGTTTGCCTCCTGCACGTGCCCCAACCAGGGACCAACCCTGCAACCCAGACATGCGTCCTAACCAGAAATGGAAGGGAATGGAGCTGGCCACCTTTCAGTTTGTGGGATGATGCACAACTAACTGTGCCACACTGGCTGGGGCTAAATCAGTTATTTTTAATAAAATCTTTGAAATTACCTTCGGAGACCTTTAGTTATAAATGCCTGGATCTCAGATCGTCACTTTCTCCTCTAACACACATAGAAAACGTCAGTAATCAACTGTGGGCCTGTTAAGGTCTCACAATGCAGTACTCCAGGCAGTGATTACAAATCTCTCAGACCTGGCACAGGGGATGAAACCTACTTGTAATCCCTGATCTACCTCATATCAATTCTTCTGGGCATATGGTCCAATAATTTTTAGTGTACTCGGTAGTTCATCTAAATGTTTTCTAGGTCAAGAGATGCTAATGAGCAATATATTCTGGGAGCCTCAAAATCGCTGTACCCTAACATATCCCACCTATTAGAAATGTACCCTAAGAAAATAACAACATTATATGCACAAGATAAATGTTAAATGACTGAGAAAATGGTCATTTTCTCGTGTACAAGGACAAGAAAATAGTTGGGTATATGAGGTAATTTGCATGGTGGAACGAGTAAACAACAGGGGCTGCAGTTAAGTCTTCTTAACTGCAACGAAAGTAGATCTGTCTCTGAAGCACTTTGCTCTCACTGAAAGACTGGGAAGACATTAAAAAATGTTAAAACAGTATGAAGCATTACAAAATGACAAAAGTTACTAAAATTCTAATAAAGGGTATTAAGGAATTTCATAAAATATCTAAACCGTTCACTCACAGATTACACTTAGAAATTGTCATGGAAGATAATTCTATCCACTATAAAAATAAAAGTACAATCTCCATTCCTAAAAGATTTCAGATAATGTGAGAAATTACATTGCATTTAGAATTCAGAAGCAGAACATATTTCTGCAAATGTACAGCAAATGACAAATCCATAGGTTTATACAACAAACCTTCATTTCCCTGGCATGTCAACCTAACTAAACTTCTGACAAATAAACTAATTGTCTCAGGTTGTAAAACTACCAGAAAATACTTTCAAAAAATCTTGCTACAGTGCATGTCACACTTTTCTAATTTCATAAATAAGGTACACAAAACCACTGTATGTTCACTAGTGTTACCATGTCTGCTGTTTTGTGCTATTGCACTCTTGTTTTAGGAGCGACCCTATTGGAGCGCAATAGGGTGTATATGGCTACTTTCCCCTTCACTAAACAGCCTTATGTTACTGCATCTTTTGAAGCTATGCATTCCCTTTTATTTAAATTTTGGTGCTTCTATGAGTCTTCTCATATTGCTAAGGTGTCAGTTTTCTCTTTTTGATCTTCTCATCTTCCCTCATGTTGGTCTAACTCACTTTAAAGTGAGAATCTAAAGAAGTAATCACATTACAGCTGGGAGACTTTCCTATGTGTTAAGACCATGGACATTGTGACATCAATTCTAGCAGTTTGGAGGATGTTCTTATTTCCTTCTTGGTTTTATTTATACTTCAGGCTGTTGAATTTGTCAAATATTTGAATATCTGATAGAAAAAGAAAAGAGTTACTACATACCTATGTATGTGAAAATAAGAACAGGTTCATTCAATCATAGAACAGATTCAATGGTAACATTACATCTTGACATCAGACTGAATCTTCACAGTTTTGAATGTTATCAAAGAGAAGACAGCTTGAGATGGTTTCCCTTTTAAATAGTTAACATACAACCAAAAAGCTGGAAGCAAAATCATATCTTGCTTATACATGAGAGATGAACAAGACCATCACACAGGAATTAAAATAGAGCTTTGCAATTCAAAGCCGTATTGCTCAGGCACCTGTATTTCTGTTACAAAAAGTTTGCCAACTTGCCTTTCTCATTAACCTCTCTACGTCTCCCCACTCCTATTCTTTAAGTCAAAACCTCTACCTGGCACATGGGATTTGTAACTACAGGGGATGGGGAAGGCACACTCGATATGCTCAGAGGGGATCATTTAGAGCTTTTACTTTATTTTTCTTCAAGGGCCTTATGCTTTTGAACAACAGATGGAATTTCCACCTACCCATAACTAATCACTACATCTTAAACACCAGCTTTGTTCATTAAATTCAGAGTCACAAGTCTGCACATTTTTTAATTCTTTGAGGAAGAAAGAACTATTCACTGTCAAGTAGACTGAGCTTTCCTATTTTTCAATAAATGTTGTAACTAATTTGTTGATCAATAGGAACACTCTTCACATATACATAAAGTTTAGAGAATAAAGGCTCTTTGATTTAAGGTAATTTGGATTTGATACAGATTAAATTTCAAACCACAGAATTTCCAAAAGAGAATGTTGTTTGTTTTTTTTACCCTTAGGGATAGAGAAAAACTAAAATTGTGGCATTCTCTTATTAAGGCCCAAATTAGACACAAATATATAACTACTAAAAATAATCAGTAATTTATATATTTTATATAGGCAAGTACTTTCACAGTTTTAAATGTAAATTCTAATATAATTAAATCTATAATCTTGTATGCATTTTAATTTTCAAAGTATGTTTTTTACATGTAGTAGTATAAAGATAAATTTCAATTTAACTAAAGTTTTAATAATAAAAATTTTATATTATTGAACTCCAAGCTGAGGCTCTTCCTATAAATTAATTTTAATAAAAAGAAGATAAAAAACATGTATAGTCAAATGACAGCAAACTCACAATTATTAACAACCACACCTAAAACAAAAAGAAACTAAGCAAACAACTAGAACAGGAACAGAAAAACAGAAATGGAGATCACATGGAGGGTTAGCAACAGGGGAGTGGGAGGAGGAGAGAGGGAGAAAAGGTACAGAGAATAAGTAGTGTAGAAAATAGGGGGAAGGCAAGAATAGTATGGGGAATGTAGAAGCTAAAGAACTTATGACACATGGACATGAACTAGAGGGGGGAAATGTGGGTGAGGGAGGGTGTGCAGGGTGGAGGGGGGTGGAGGGGACTAATGGGACAGCTGTAATAGTATAATCAATAAAATATTTTAAAAGATTTAAAAAATTTTTAATAGTACTGTTTACAATGTCAAACTAGAAAAAGAAAAAAAAAGAGGTTAATTACCTGACTGAGAGCAATTGTTATCTAAAAAATCAGAAATTTATTGTGCAAATTTGGCAGTGCTATTCTATGTCTGTATCTGCAATAAATTACTATAATTGTCTGAGGAATCTTTTTGTTATTGAATTTACTGGGTGACATTGGTTTGTCTGAGGAAAATTAAGGAGGTAGTTCTAAGGAGTATCATTCTGCTGTGGCTTGATTAACCCCCTTAACCCAAGCAATCTCCCATTCTGATAGTGGGTCAGTCAATCTTTCTCTGAAATTCAAGCCACTTTGTTCTATTAGTCCGAGGCTGTGCTGTAAGGTGTATCATAATTCTCATATTTCCTAGTTAATTATTCCTTCTCTCACTTTGTGACACTCCTCCCCTAATCACTAATAATGCTTTCTGCCTTATAGTCTGTTTTTCTGATGGTACTATAGTTACATCAACTTTCATGTAACTAGTATTTGCTTGAAATATTTTTTCTGCCTTTCTTTACTTTCATCCTTTATATGTTTACATGTTTTAAGCAACATTGCACAGAGCTAAATTTAGTTACTGAATCAGTCCAAACTGAAAAATGTCAATAACCAGTTTAGTCTACATTCATCATGATCAATGATGTATTTGGAATCCATCTTACTATGAACTTTTCATATAATTTTTTTGCTTCTTTTTATTCTGTTTATTTAGCCTTTTACTAAACTGGTACTTTTCTCTCTTTTTACTCATTTTTCTATTAATTCATTTATAAATTACATATTCCATTTTTATTCTTTCAGTGGTCTTAATTTACATTAAAATTAATACCCAACTTAAGTCAAGTACCTATATGGCCTTATAATTTTCCTAAACCATATAAGCATTTTAGAATGCTTCAAAATTCATCATCTCCTCTTCACTTTAAACTTTAATATGGAGCTCTGGCCAGTGTAGTCCCCAAAAGGTTTGATTTCCAGTCAGGGCACATACCCAGGTTGTGGGTTCGACCCTCTTTTGGGATGTGTACCAGAAGGCAATCAAACCTTGTATCTCTCTCACATCCATTCTTCTCTCTCTCCTTCTCTCTAAAAACAATGAAAAAATGTCCTCGGATAAAGATTAAAAAACAATCCTTTATTGTGGACCTGTATTTTATTCTATCTTGTTTATGTGTCCCAAATCAGTCCCTATTTTTTTCTTACTTTATGCAATTAAGGCTTAGGTTTACCTACATGTTTACCAATTATTTATGTTTACTATTACTTCTTGCTATTCAATCCTTCCTTTCAAATTAGATTTCCTTCTTTGTTATACCAATAAATGGCTTCACTCTCACTCAGAGTGAAGACTAAAGTTCTTCCTATATCTTGCAAGGGTGGGAATATCTGGAGTTAAGAAATACTAGTCTCAAGTATATTGGATTTGATCACAAGAATTCTAGGAAAGGAACAGCACTGAATTAGTCTCTTTTCTTTCAGTATTCAGGAATCCAGGCATAAAAGCAGGGTTAAAGAAACACTCCTGAGAACTAGAAGCTTTGGGTTGAAGGTACCAGTTTATGATGATATAAATCAAAGTCTAGAACACAAATTGCATCAAGAGCTACCAGACTTCTGTTGGCTTTAACCTGCCTTCTCAGCCCCCACAAGGGTGATCAGGTCCTTTGGGACATAATGAAGTGATTTCTTGCATATGGTAAAAATTGAAATAGAACTAACTGAAAGAAATAAATTAAAAAGCCAAAGTTCTTTCTCTATATCCTTGGTCCCAACCTGCACTGTTACACACTAACAGTGCTGTAACCTTCTAAGGAAAAATGAATAAAGAGGAGAAGGAGGAAGGGGAGGAGAAGGAAGAGGAGGAGGAGGGGGCAGAAGGGAGGGGAGAGGGGGGAGGAGGGAAAAAACATATATACAAGGGAGGACCCTTAAAAAACAGAATTATCTTCTGGAGGGTGGGCCCCTTGTAGTACAGGCTCTGCCTGGTAGGTGAGTGTTCTAGGAACCCATCTGTATCACTGTACCAGCTGGCATTGTTGTGAGAGGCTGCATTCAGCTTCAGTGAATTTTTCTTGAGGACTCTTTCAATGCATTTGCCCATTTCATGATGGGTGATTTACAAGTGCACCTGCCCACAGAGTGCTAAGTGTTCAGCAGTTATTGACCAAAAAAGGCACGACCCAGATGCCTCACCCTTTGTATTCACCTGATCTCTCCCCAAGTGATTTTTTTTTTTGGTTTCCCCAGGTGAAAAGTCCTCAACGGGAAACGTTTTGCCAACATGGAAGAGATGAAACAAAAAATGGCAGAAATACTAAAACACATCAAAATCAACAATTTCAAAAATTTTTTGAGCAGTGGAAAAAAGTCTTGATAGGTATATTGCATCAAATGGAGAGTACTTTAGAGGTGACTAAACTTTAAACATGTAAGAATAAATACACATTTTTTAATAAATAAATTCCATTTTGGGGGGTCCCCCTCATAACTATTTTTCACTTGCAGTCAGATCAACTACATAAAGAAGGAGTACCCACACCTGACTTGGGATCAGCTACCTCCAGGACCATGCTCCTTCTCCAAGAGGAAAGGCCATTGGGCAAATGAGTGCCCTAGGCTTCAAAGGGAACCTAGTGCCTCCAAACCAACGATTGCCAAAACACTCCAAAATTAACAGTGCCTAAGACCTCCTACTGCCCTCACTGACCATCTGACCATCTGACCAATGGAGCCTCAGGTGACCCTTGATGTGGCAGGTAAGCCCATTAGATTTTTATTAGACACAGGGACTGCTTACCCTGCTCTGACCACACACCAGGGCCTCATTCTTCCAAAACCTGGTTGATCACTGGAGTAAATGGGCTTCTGCAATGCTACCACTTCACTCAACCCCTCAGCTGTGGCCTTGGGAATCTTATTTTCAGTCATACCCTTGCTGTGGTTTCTGGGTGCCCCATCCCTTGTTAGGGAAGACATCTTATCTAGTCCAGGAACCACCATCACACTAGGCACATTAGCTATAGAAGCTAATGGACCCTCATTGTTATGCACGATGGCCAATCTAACTTCTCACCCTGAACCAGAAAGCAGTAATATTCCAGAATCTGTCCTCCTCAAAGTGAACCCCGGGGTATGGGAAACTGGAGTACCAGGGAAGGCAATGATTGTAAGCCCTGTCAGGATATCTCTAAAACCAGGGGCACCCCACCCTACCAAAAACCTGAGGCCATAAAAGGGACTGAACCTTTCATTGAAAGATATTTAAAAAGCATGGGCTTCTCAGTACCTACCAGTCCCCATGCAATATGCCTGTTCTCCCACAAAAGCCAGACAGAGAATAGCTTCTTAGGACCTACCAGTCCCCATGCAATATGCCTGTTCTCTCACAAAAGCCAGACAGAGAATACTGGTTTGTATAAGACCTCAGAACAGTAAATGAGACTGTAATTCTGGTACATCCTATAGTTCCAAACCTCTACACGATCTTAACTCAAATCCCAGGAGAAGCCAACTATTTTACTGCATTAGATTGAAAGGATTCTCTTCTGTATCCCTCTTCACCCTCACTTCCAGTATTTGTTTGTATTTGAATGGACTAACCCCCAACCAGGGAGACTTGCCAATATACATGGACTGTATTCCCTCAGGCTTCAGGGACAGTCCCCATTTATTTGGAAATGCTTTAGCCAAGGAATTAAGGAACTCCAGTTGATCAACAGGGCCCAATATGGGTCCTGTATGGACCCTGTATGGACCCAGGGTCCAATATGTTGATGACTTCTTAATTTCTAGTACTATCAAAGAAGACTCAGATAATAATTCCATCCTAGTATTAAACTTCCTCACAGGTAGAGGGTATAAAGTCTCTCCTGAAAAGGCCCAAACAACCTCCCAGATGGTTCAATATCTAGGGTATCTACTCACCCCAGGAGCCTGGGCCTTGTCATGCAAAGAAAACAGGCCTCCTCCTGTGATCTCTTTTTTCTGCTTCCCCTCTCCCCCCTTATAAAAACCTCTGCCTGCACTGAGATGTTAAGATGAGCTTTAAGAGGACAGTCCCCCATCTTTATAGACTGCTGGCATCTGAAGAAACCACTTCCTTTTCAACAGCATCTGTCTAATGAGTTTGCCTTTTGCTGAAACAGGCAGCCAGACCTGTATTCAGTTACAGTAATGATAGGATCCCAATTATATGTGGAATCTAATGAACAAAATAACAAATAAAATAGGAACAGAAGTATAGATAATTAGAACAGACTGACAGCTGTCAGAGGGGAGGGGGGTAAATGAAAAAAAAAAAGGTGAAGGGATTAAGCAAAAAAGAAATACACAGACAAACACACAGACACAGACAACATATGATGACAGCCAGAGGAAAAGAGGGGGAGGGGGAGGTGGAAGAAGGCAAAGTGGGACTAAATGGAGATGGAAGGAGACTTTACTTTGAGTGATGGGTGCATGATGCAGTGAGCAGATGATGTCTGGTTGAGTTGTACACTAGAAATTTGTATGGTTTTGCAAACCAATGTCACCCCAATAAAAAAAATGCTGCTTTGGCACATTGATTATTTTGAGCAGAAGGTTTTTGAAGAAGGGTAAATACATGGAAAGGCTTTCCCTGGACCCACCACTCTACCTAAAGAGAGAGCCAAAAGGAACTCAACTGGCACCAGTCTAGCCAGGTGGTGATTCATCAGCTGGGGAAGATTGACTCTCTCTCTCTTTTTAACTTTTTTTTGACTGCTCCCTGATGTCTGCAAATAAGAGACTAGACTGCCATTGCAACTTTTCTGCTGTTATGATGACCTGTCCACCTTGCTTTAGATAGATGAATGCTGTGCAGTGCTTTTCTTGAAGGCTGTCATCCCCAGTTCATCCCCAACACTTGGGAGCCCAGACCCAGAGCAGCCTAGAAAGCCAATCACCAGGAGCTTCTTAACAATGCCAGTGGCCTCTCACTGGCATAATTCTTAATTCACTAGTGAGAAACTTGCCCTCTGGGCTCTCCCAGAGATGGTTAATTACTAGACTCTGATCTAACATAATAAGCCAATTTTTGTATGCCCCCCTCACCAAACCTTCCACCCCTTCTGCTGCCAAGGCATTCTGGCACAAACATCTCATTTACTCAAGACCATCATGGCTTTCAAGATTCAGGGCACTATCTCAGCAGCAAAGGGGCTCTAGGGGCCTTGCCAGGTTGCTCAATCCTGAGTCATGGGACAGTGACACACATCAATAAACTCTCTTACTCAGTCTTACATTTTATTCCTAGTCAAAACTCTCAGGACTCATTCCCAATGTAAATCGTCTCTTATCACAGGAGAGGAAACTAGAAGTAAACATCATACCCATTCAAACTTTGTCACAAACAACCATAGTGTTATGGTAGAATGAGCATCTAGAGGGGAAATAAAGGCAGGACTCCCATTGCAATCTAACAAAGAACTTAATACAGGAAGCTAAAAGCAAAAGCTCACATACTGACCCAGTCATCCTGAGCCTGGTTCCATAAGGTTGCCCGGCATTCTGACCAAGATAGTGTAGGGGTGGGGGCAGCCCTTGAAAGTTGGTGTGTATCATCTCCACTAGCTGGGAAAAGGAAAACCTTGGGACTGAGTATTCATCCCAAGGCCTAGAAGAGAGAAGGGGAGGGGGCTACAGTGCCCAAAGAAAAGCCCATAAACAACTCTGGTTAACCGTTTGCTTCATATCATGTATACAAAATGAACAAATAGAGTCTGCAGCAAAATAAGGATTTGGGCTAACAGACCCCCATACCTACATTTGGGTTGTCATGTCTCGCTGGGGGAAGCTGGTACCACCTATACCTGTTAATCAATATGTAACTCCCTCACCCCCATCTCCCTAACTATATAAGTCCTCAAAACAAAGGACTCTCTCTCTCTCTCGGCTCTTGGCCCCTCTTGGTTCTCTTGCCACACAGGGGACCCCTGGCCTGCTGGCCTCTGGCCACCCTTGCTTTTGTTTTCCTATTAGAACTTAGCATTAATAAACTTCACTTGCTTGCTAATAGAATCACTGTCCTATAATTCTTTACTGTGTCAGTGAGAAGAACCAAGTTTCTGGGAGCTTCTCTCATGACAATATTGCCCATCTATTTTTCTAAGAGCCCACTCAACCTTTCTAAAATTAATTTATGCTCTCCTAAGTAGCCTATATTCCCTCCTTTCTACTTCCCTTATTAAGATGGTACATTCTTAAATTTCATCCCTTTTTTGGGTATTCACTTATTTTTTCCTGTGATGCCCTCATACATGTATTATTGAAAAAATAAATTTGTATACTTTTTCTTCTTTTAATCTCTCTACTGTCAGTTTATTTCATAGACCTGGCTATTGAACCTAAGATAGCAGAGGGAAACTCTTTCCTTCTCTATATGTACACTCATTGTAAAAAGTCACTTTTAATCTGTGGATAAAAAAAAAGTAATGCTATAATAAATCTAACCAAAAATAACCTCACAAGGTGATCTGATCATAAATTTCTAACTGGGTAGGTCATGGTGCAAAGTCATGCCTCAAGCTTATAAACTCTGGTAAGAAGTTAAGCCAAGCTCTGTCCATTGTTCTGGCACATCTAGGTTAACATACCTTTGCAAGCCACTAGGAATCCTCTTTTCTATATCCCTTGAAGTCTAAACATCCTCAAGGAAGCATAGTATCTTGTTAACTATCCTGTACCTTACTGTCTACTACATTCATGCAATCTTTCTTAAGTACCCTCCTTAATTCCAAATGTATAAAAGAAACTGCAAAACTGTCATTCTTGGGAGCATTTCAGGTATTGCTTCCCAGCAATTGTCAGTTTGGCTCCAATAAACTTACAAAAATTCTCTACAGGTTTTGGAAGTTTCTTACACCAACAAATTCTAAAAAAGGCTTTTGGTTTCACTGACTTTTCTTTATTGGTTCCTATTTTCAACTTAATATTTCCACTGTAATCTTTATTACCTCCTTCTTTCTACTTGTTATGAATTTAATTTGTGTTCTCCCTCTGTTTGGGGAAAGCCATAAAAATCTAAATTTACAATTGATTCAAAGAACTGACATGTAGCCTTATTCCAGTTCATAAGGGCTTTAATAGGAGAAAATTATATACACAAGCAAAGCAGTTGCTTGCTCCTAATGGTGGCTGGCTGGGAATAAATCCTTCCCTCCCAGGACAGGGTCTGTTTTTCATAGGGGTTCATAGTAAAACCATATGCTAGATAGTCACTAGACCACCAGAGAGAGCAATGCCTTTCTAAGCTAACAGATAACATTGGGCAGTTATCCACTCTATACATTCATTAACCTTTCTGGGGGCATGAAGTTTATCTTTGGGTGGCATTCCAATTTTCTGGGTAGTGAGCCAAGCCTGAGGCTACAAAGAGTTAAACAGTCACAGAAAGTTAAACAGAGAATTCCGCATTTCCCAGGCAACTTTACTGCTGGAGCCCCTAGTGCACCTCTGACTTCCCCTACACCACCCTAGTGTCTTGAGGTGGAAGATTAGAACCCTGATGTGAGAACTGCTCCCTGCCCCCACAACAATACAAGTATTTAGTGCTATGAACTTCCTTCCCTAAGTTTAACTGCAACCCACAAATTTTGATATTTTATATTTTAAGTTCAAAATGTTTTTATATTTCCGTTTTTGACCCAGGGGTTATTTAAAAGTATGTTATTTAATTTCCAAATATTTGGGAGATTCTCCAGATATTTTTAAGTTACTTTGGGAGGAAGGATCATTGACTTCTTTGAAATACTTTGAAAACGTACGACGCTCTAGTGGTGTAATTGGTTAGCGTGCTGTACTTACACAAAATCATTTGAAAGTGTTACATTTTCCAAGAAAAAAATCCACATATCATAGTATTTTATAATTTCCTGGGGTTCACAGATCCCCTGAAACCTTTTCACAGAGCTCCTCAATTAATCATTACTGCTCTAAGATACTGAAAATGATTAAATTAAAAAAGAATTGCCTGAGAAGGAGAAATACTTTCTTGATTCCGATCACAGAGAAAACACTTTCCATATGCATCATGTCTCTTTAGGTGTGTCCTGAAAATATTCTAAATTGGTATAAACTCACACTAGTGTACTGAGTAAAAAGTGCTGTCAACCTAAGAATGTCCAAACCTGTAGAACTCGTTTATAAAGAGTTTATTTGAGTCAAAACTAATGACATATGCCAGGTAGCAAGACTTCAAAAGTTCCCAGGAATGGCAGTTTACAGCTTCTTTTACACGTTTGGATTTATGGAGGGAATGATTACATGAAGGTGGGAGAAAGCAAGTCAGGGACTGGATTGCAGGATAGTTAAAAAGATTATGTGTTCTCTTGAAGATGATTTCTCCTCTAAGGAACCTGAAAAGTGGCATTTCATGGGTGTATTAACCAGGATGCACAGAAACAATGTGTATGGCTTGCTTAAGGCAAAGATAAAAGTTTTTACTGAAGAAGCTGTATGCCTGGCCATGATCACTCACCATAACTGCCTAGTCAGAAATGTATGCTCAGATCACCCTGTGAGGTTGCTTTCCCTGGAATCCCTTTTACTCCACAGTGTCCTATGTGCTTCACATAGTAATTAAAGACAATCAATAGCTTTTAAAATGCAAATGAGTTCTTTTATATTCAAATGCAGTGAATTTTAGATTGTATCCTAATTTTTAAAAGGAAGCATTTAGGTGTCTTTTCCTTCGGGCTTGTCCCTGGTGCCTGGGGATTTTATTGGTGATCTTTCAACCTTGCCTCCCTCCCCACCACTCTACTCCAGCTCTCCAACTCAGAACCATCTCTAATGCTGGGGCTCAGAGATCCTGTACCACTAGAATACTGCAGATCCAATCCCTGAGCATGTGTTCCATTTGCAAGGCTATCTTACCTCAGGTCACACTGCGCTGATACCTAGAGAATGAGTAGAGGTAGAGAATAAGCTACCTAGACTAAGGGTGTCAAACTCATTTTCACTGGGGGCCACATCAGCCTTGCAGTTGTCTTCAAAGGGCCAAATGTAATTTCAACTCCTTAACAGTTAAGAAGTAGTTACACTTATACAGTCCTAAAATTATTTTGGCCCTTTGAAGGTAACTGCAAGGCTGATGTGGCCCCCAGGGAAAATGAGTTTGACACCCCTGGCCTAGGGGGTAAGTGTAGGTTTTCTTTATATCTTATTTGTGATTGTGGCTGTATCTTTGCTGTTACTTGTATGTATATGTCTGTGTGTGCTAGGAAGAGGGTGCTCTGAGTGAATCAGAACCTAACTTCACTAACTGCTGACAGCTTCTCTCAGAAACACACTTTAAATAGTATAATTTTAAAAGGATACATTAGGGAACTAAATTACATTCTTATACCTTGGAACAGAGATAAGAGTGAAAGTTCTTGATCACTGATATGATTGAAAAGATTTGAAAGTTCTTAGTATTAAATGGACCAGGAAAGTCAGACTAATCCTAATATATTAAGAAAATCTTCATAGTATCGAAGTGTAAAATTTTGGGGCAAGGTCCAATTGCCCAATCTCTTTTCAAGTCCCTAGCTACTATAGCCTAGATCAGCCAGCCTCTGTAAGCCAAGATTAGCAAAGTCACCCAGCTATACCTCCACTTACCCTGGAAAGTATGAGCAATAAATGTCTACTGTATGCTGCTCAGGTTTTGAGGTTGTCTGTTATGCAACATTCTTATTGCACACAGAGAATTAATTCAGACTTTGAAAGACTTTAACTTCAATGTTCAAGTTTTGACTTTCTCTTGAAAATATTTCCTAATGCCAGTAACCGTTATTTGATGTTTCTCTGTCTTCACTATAGCCTATTGAATCTTAGACAAGCATGACCATCTACTACTGACCTGGCACAGTCCCCAGAAAATCAAGCTTTTAAAGTCTGGGAAGCAAGTCAGAGCTATCTTAAAGAAAAGGATGAGTGGCCCTAAAATAGTCCAACATAAGGACAGATAAGAACAGACAGAAATAAGGAAGAGTAGAAGGTTGTCTAAAGAATCAAGAGGGTGGGTAATCCAAAGGGATCAGTGTATTTCTATTATGGCTAAAATACATTTGGTACAACAGGATCTACTAATATGGTTCACTTGTCAATGAACCATAATACAAAAACTATTTATATAATAGTTTTATAAACATAATATAAAAACTATTCCAAGTGATTTCTTACTTTCTTGGTGCTCTCCCTCCTGGGGGTACTCCTGTGCCTTTCCTTTCATCCTTTTCTTCCCACACAGGTGTGCATCTCCTAAACTTTAAGAGATATCATGAAACTTGCAACCAGGGGAGCAGTGGGCAGTGGCAGCTCCTACCAGGCTAAACCCCTAAACCCGTCTTCATGGTCCCCCTGTTTGCCCACTCTCCGGTGAGCTGTGAGCAGCCCCACTTAGCCTCTCTCCTATCCCTTCTTCTATCCTAAGGTTTCCTTGTTTCACTGTCCTAAGCTTCAATAAACATACTCTCAAAAATCACACACTATCATTAACAACTTAAATGTTAATAACATAAGTTATTACCATATGATATTATACAGGTTATAACCAGATAGATGACATTTAAATCTGCATTCAGTATTCATTTTAAAACTAAAAAAAAGTTGACCTCATGTTTCTATATCACTTAAATAGCACAATGTAGGTTTTCTTCCATTATAGGAATGTCAGGTCTCCAAATTATTTATTATACAAAGAATAAAGTATATACTGTATTTACAAAGCTTTAAAAAGTCTTATCGCCATCAAGAACTCCTGACCTCGTACAAAGTTAATGACCTGCACTGAAGCTGAAACCTCCCCTGAAATGTCGTTCTATTATTGTTTCACATGGTCTGTAACCTATTCAGATGCCAATCTACTTTCTCCGTTTGTAACATTTGACATTTATACACTAAGATCCTAGATATTCCATTATATAATAATTATTGTTGGAAAGTATCCTGACAGTTTACCTTTTTAAAGGAATACTTATTAGTATATTTGCCTATAATTTTGATATTACAAAAGTTTATAAGTCTATAAATTATAAAACAGTAATTCCCTTATGTATTAATATTTTAATTTCCTTTAACATATAGAAGACAAAGAAATTTATTCTAATTCCCATAGCAAGGTCTAGTGACATTTTCTTTTAAAGGTCACATTTCAAAACTCTTCAAATTACAAACATGTCACTATTAAATAATGTTTGTTCAGTTCAATCATAAAATATTTTATAGGTACATCTATGGGTATTCATGTGTTTGTGAACATAAAATTTTACTTAGTAAATAAATTATAACTTCTAATTGTTGTCAACACAGATGAATAAGGATTTTTAAATGATGAGAGTCTAGAAAACACTAATTTATTTCCACAAAAGAGCACCTTGGAAGCCAGTGTTCACATGACACATACTGAATTAGAGGAAGTAAACCCTACTGCTATAACTCATACAGGAGAACTTAAGGCTAAATCCCCATTATTTGTGAATTAAACTACTAAACCACCTAAGTATTTGCTATTGTCTGAATGTTTGTATCACCCCAAACCCAATCCGTGTGTTGAATCCTAATGCCCAAGGTGACAGCATTCAAAGGAGAAACCTGTAGGAGATGCTGCAATCCCAAGTGTGAAGTACTCAAGAACGGGATCAGAGCCCTTAGCAAAGAAGCTTGAGAAAGCCTTGCCCTTTCTACCCACTGAGGTTATAGAGAAAAGAGAGCGACCTACCAGCCATAAAAGAGGCTCTCATTAGACATCAAATAGCTGGTGCCTTCATCTTGGACTTCCCAACTCCCAGAACTGTGAGCAACAAATTACTATCATCTACAAGCCACCCAGTTTATGGTATATTATAACATCTCAAATGTACTATGACACTATCCATTAAGAACAAAGAAATTAAATATACTGATACATAAATGAAATACATTATACATGTATAAAAACAGTAGATGTAGCCCTGGCTGGTGTAGCTCAGTGGATTGTGCGCGGGCCTGTGAACCAAAGGGTCCTGGTTTGATTCCCAGTCTAGGGTACATGCCTGGGTTGCAGGCCGGGTCCCCATTAGGGGGTGTGCAAGAGGCAACTACACATTGGTGTTTCTCTCCCTTTCTCCATCCCTTCCCCATTCTTTAAAAATTAACTCTTAAAAAAAAACAGTAGATACAGATCTCTATGTCATATTATAAAGGGAATAAGTGAATCACAAAATAATATGTATGCATGAGCCCAAATTTTATTATTTAAAAAAAAGATGTATTTGTATTGAAATACAAGAGAGAGTTTTAAAAGCTGGCCTAGAGTCAAATCTGAGCTTGAATGCTAGTTTCAATACTTGTTAGCTCACATCCTATTTTTAGCGATCTATTTCAGGCATGCTACTAATTCTTCCTTCTCAGCCTCAATTTCCACATTTCACAATGGCAAATACTGATATTTCCATTTCATAAGACTGTTGTGAGATAAAAGAGATGATACATGTGCGAGGCTTGACACAGTCCAGGCCACTTTAAGGGCTTGATAATGGTAGTTACTTTGATGGCCCCACCCTAACCTTAAATAGTGAATTACCTGCTACGATTTAAGAAGCAGAAAAAAGAATTTAAAGATTTTTCCTTATAGAGGTTTAGCTTTGTATGACACATAATTTTGGCTATTAATAACAGAAAAGCCTTAGAAAAAGGTTACATGCATGTGTAATGATAAAATAATTTCAGATTGTTTTAAGTCTATATATATATACTATAATGTATATACTATATATAACTTACATATTTTATTCTACTATATGCAGAACATTAAAATAATGAGGTTGAAAGTAAACACATAGGTTTCATAGAAACATGGAAGAATAGATCCGAATAGACACAATGAGTTTAAATCACCCACAGAAAAAACCTACTTGGAAAAATCCTTTTATGAGACTTTATCCTGATGTGACTAAAGGCAGTTCCATATACTAAAATGTTCTGATAGCCAAGGAACTTTCACAACTACCCTTTAGGGAAATTTAGGACTCTTGTCAAGCTGCTCATTTTCAAGTCACCTTCCACCTGCATTTTATTAAATTTATTGAGGTGACAGTGATTAACAAAATTATACAGGTTTCAGGTGAACAGGCAAAATAGAGACAGACTCATAGATAGAGAACAGGCTGACAGCTGTTGGGAGGTTTGGGGGGCTGAGTGAGGAGTGGAGGGATTGAGCAAACAAGGTAGAAGAGAACAGGCATGGACACAGGGAACAGGCGCTGGACGTGTGGAGGATGATGGGGGAGGGGATGGGGGGTTAAATGGTCAGTCACCCTTTTTGAAAACATGCTTGAGGTAGAAGATTGTCAGGAAGGAGGAAACTCTGGAGGTGCCCCAGGGCTAAGATAAAGGGGGTCAATACAGGACAGAGACCCGTTCTAAGACCAGTAGTTCCCGATTTCTAGGAAAGCGCTGAATCATGGGGAATCATGAATGCATCTGCACAGAAAATACTACCTGATCCCTGCTTCCTTATAATAGCATTATAATAAACAGACATCGTGTGACCCCCTTCTCCTGTGGCCAGTAAAGAAAAATCACCAGAGACCACATGTGCAGTAGCTTTAAAGTAATACAACTACTTGTACATGAGCAATTAAAGCCCACCAAAACTAGTTAGGAAAGATCTGCCCTATAAGAGTAGAACCCCTCCAGCCCCTGAGGTCAATCTCTGCTCAGAACTGGCCTACTCCTATGTTCTGAGGAGTGTATTATTGCTTAATAAATCTACTCTTTCTCTTTCTGCTACAAACTCTGTGTGTTCAGTTCAATTCTTTGTCCGCAATCACCAAGAACCTGGTTACTTCTGCCCACCTGTGACATGCTCACCTTTAAAATTCTAGCTTTCCTTTATCTTACTTCTTGAACTGATTTATATTACCTTTCAACCTTGTGGACTTGAGGCTTAAATTTTTCATCTATAAAAACAATCCTGCATTTTTAGACTTATCATACTAAATTTCAAGTCAACATTTCCATTTACAAAGCTGATATTCTACTTAACAATCTGTTTCAAGTCTTTCTCCCACTAAACATTTAATTTTGGCCATTTTCCTCTGAGTGTTTTCAGTGAAACAATACTACAAGTTTAGGAATATAACAAGATCAAGGAACAAAACATGTCAAATTTTGAAACACAAGAGTGGAAGAAACAGTATTATTAACACCTAAAAAAATGAGAGATAAATACTAAAATGTTACTTATTGTTAATCAATAATACATTTTAAAAATAGAGCAAATGATCCTCTTTGTACTCTTATTTAATGCTAGGGGTTTATTTATAAAATACTATAAAATAAAAATTGAAAAGTAAATTTTCTTGTGAAAAAAGGAAACAATTCGATTAAAAAATGTTAGTTAATGACTTTCCATTAACTTTTAGCATACAGTAGATTTGGTAGGCCTACGTAACTTAGGGTCACAGACTACTTGACCAGTAATATCAATTTAATCAGATGTATGTTGATATATTTTAATTTTGTCAATACCTTTTGCATTACTACCTTAACAAAAGTCACAAGTTACCATTACCACTGCGTCCTCCTGCCAAAAAAGGTTGAATATTTCCCATATATATACTGGTTCTTCCTCCTAATGTTGTCTTTAGGTGGGACCATCTCATAATGATTATCTTCCTGACATTTTCACTATTACACTATTGGATATAGTCCTGACTTTCATATATAGGAATACACCATGTGGCCCTGGCTGGTGGCTCGATCGTTAGAGCACTGTCTCAATACGCCCAGGTTGCAGGTTTGACCCCTAATCAGGGTACATTCAAGAATCACCAGTGAATATATCAATAAGTGGAACAAATAAATCGATGTTTTATTCTCTCTTTCTTTCTCCCTCTTCCTTCTCTCTCTAAAACCAATAAATTAAAAAATAATAATAAATAAACCATGCTTTTTTAAAAGCTTGAGACAAAAATTAGTCATCTAATTACCTACAAAGAGCTTTGATGGTCTCTATAGGGTCAGTTTTCAATAAACAAAGTTTCAAAACAAGATGCTTTTAAATTGTTTGCCAAAGCTGCAAGAACAATTAAATGGAAAATAGCACCATATTATTAATAGCATGCAAAACAAAACCCGGCCAGCCTTTGGAACTGAAAGTAGGATATGACTGTACCATCAAGACTCATTTTACACAAATTCCTTCAGTTCCATTTGTTACCGGCCTCGCCTAAAAATTATTCCAGCGCCACATGGACCTACTAGGATGCAGGTAAAACAGATTACTTCATTTTCTGACATTGCTACTAGGAGCAGTCAGAGAGGCTAAACTGAAACTATGGTTGGTTACACAATAAGGACAGTTAATGTAGTCCATCAATGACAGTTAAAAGTATATTAAAGCCTTATTCTTTAGATTTCAGTTAGCTCACATATATACTAGTTAAACATGCACTTAGCTTTAAATAATTAATTTATAGAATTAAGATTATGATTCAGCTATACAGCTATTGTTTTAAATATATGCAAACCCCGGTTTCAAATGGAATAATTTTAGGGTTAAATTTCCAGGCTATAGGGTTAGAGCCTTTAGAAACTTAATCAATACTTTCATATTACAATTTTAAGCATGTCACTTCTTCCAATCATTTTCTAACAGTTCAATTTCACAGTAGGTAACAGTGCATGAATATCTAGAGTAAGTGGTTAAAGAAAGGGTAAATTTGATCAATCTGAAATAATCATTATTTTAAAAACATGTAATTAGCCCATAAGTGGCACACACATTGTTTTAACAAGTCCTATTTAAAAAACCTGCCTGCATTCTGAGAGTATAACAGTGGCAGGAGGGCCATTTTTAATAGATGTAACACTTTTTTTTCTGATTAAAATTCATCACAAAGTTTCAAAAGTTCACTAGAGTAAAAATGCCAGTAAATTAATATTCACAGTGTGGTGATGGCTGGGGGGGAAGGGAGTACAAGGGGACTAAATGGTAATGGAAAAAATACAATAAAAATATTAAAATACCTCCCAGCTAAGATTGAGGCTTAGGCAAATACGCCTTGCTTCCCCTGCACAACCAAAAGAAGGACAACAACTAATTTAAAAACAAAAAATAACCAGAACTGCAAGAAAATTGAACTATATGGAAATCTGACAACCAAAGAGTTAAAGAAGAAATATTCACCAAGACTGGCAAGAAGGGTGGAGATGTGCAGCTGCAGTGGAGAGGACCAAAGGCAAGGCAAAAGATGGAGGACTGTGTGAGGTGGTGATTAGTGAACCAGGCATTCCAAATTCGAGTATGGATAACCTGAGAGGAACAACTGGGGAGTGAGGCAAACAGCTCAACCCAGGATTCCAGCATGAGGAAATAAAACCTCAGAATCTGTGCTGGTAAAAACCTCTGAGGGTTGTGGCAGCGGAAGAAATGCCATTTTTTCAAAGGGGGGTGAGAGCCGAGCAAGTGGCTTTGTTCCCTCTCTAATCCTTCCCCCACATACAGCACCGTGACACATCCAACGTGGGTTGCCCCATCCTGGCAAATACCTAAGACTCCACCCCTTACAATGTAACAGGTGTGCTGAGACAAAGAAATATAGCCAAAATGAAAGAACAGATCAAAACTCCAGAAAAAGAACTAAACAATGAGGAGACACCCACCTATCAGATGCAGAGTTCAAAACACTGGTGATCAAGATGATCACAGAAATGACTGAGTATGGTTGCAAAATGGAGGAAGAAGTGAAGGCTAGTGAAATAAAGAAAAATATACCAACAGTGAAGGGAAGGAAATCGGGACTCAAATCAACAATTTGGAGCAGGAGGACGAAGTAAACATTCAACCAGAACAGAATGAAGAAACAAGAATTCAAAAAAACGAGGATAGGCTTAGGAACCTCTGGGACAACTTTAAACATTCCAACATCCAAATCATAGGGGTGCCAGAAGGAGAAGAGGAAAAGCCCGAAATTAAAAACTTATTTGAAAAAATTATGAAAAACTTCCCCAACCTGGCAAAGAAAACAGGCTTCTGGGAAGTCCAGGAAGCTCAGAGAGTCCCAAAGAAGCTGGACCCAAGGAAGCAAACACACACAAAGGTACATTATAATTAAGTTACCCAAGATTAAAGATAAGGAATCTTAAAAGTGGCAAGACAAAATGAGAGAGTTACCTACAAAGGAGTGCCCATAAGATTGTCAGCTGATTTCTCAAAAGAAACTTTACAGGCAAGAAGGGGCTGGAAACAAGAATTCAAAGTCATGAAAGGCAAGGACTTAGATCCAAGATGACTCTATGCAGCAAAGCTATCATTTAGAATGGAAGGGCAGATAAAGTGCTTACCAAATAAGGTCATGTTAAAGGAGTTCATTGCCAAGCCCTTATTATATGAAATGTTAAAGCGGGGGTATGCTGGTGGAAGGGGGGGTGTAGGGCAGAGAAGGATAAAGGGGAGAAAAAAATGGGCCAACTGTAATGGCATAATCAATAAAATATACTAAAAAATTAAAATAAATTAAAAAAGAAAGTACATAAATATTAAATAAAACATCAACTGGTCACAAAAATTAATTAATTACTATTCAGTCCATTTTATATTTATAGTTAGTCAAATATTGTAAAATTAGTAATTTTTAAAAAATGATGAAAGTTTATAGAAGAGATAACACTTACAAGCTGCTCTGATTTCACACCGTATAACTGGATGGTCTTTGCCACGTTTTTTGATATGGCCAGTGTCAGGTCTCCATCAACAGCAGCTACATTTAGTTCACTGGACAAAACAAACAGACTTCATTATTAGCAGCAGTGCTTATTAACAAACATATAAACCTAAAACGAATACACAATATGGTAATTCTTTTTATAGGTTTAATTGATTGCTTGCAAGAATTGGTTGCATTGTTTCATTTTCCCTTCCAAATTCAGCATTAGAAGAAAGTGATTTGAGATGGCTTTGTTAACGATCAGTTTCTCATTAATAAAAACATGTCATGTGTGGATTCAGGCTGTGATTATGAGAGTAAATTGTGTACAGATTTTTTAAGTTGCAACCTTGTTAATACTGAGAAGTGCAATTAGAGCCACTGTATATTACAGACATCTGCACGGAAATGACAGCTCTTGAATGGAAATGATGACCTTGAAGGACAGGGGCTAACAATAAAAATCACATATGATACATAAAGGAACTCAATTTCTAGAAATTAATGCCAATTTACGCTATTTTGTTTAGATTTTCAAATATCTCAAAAGCATAGTAAGAATTTGAAATTTTGAATTCTTAAAGTATTTCTTTCTTGTGTCTATTTCCAACTTTAACACCGAGTTAACTGGGACATTTGAACTGACTACCAAGCCAAAAAAGACAAAACAAACAAATCCTGGAGTGTTTACAAACACCATGGAAAGAATACTAAGAGTTAAAAATTACATGAAATCCCACAAGAGGTAAAAAGCAGGAGAAGTATTTATTGTCTCTGAAGTAGCAGATTAAATTTTGGCACTGATCAGATTCTCTTGATGAAGCAATTGAAGGACTTTGAGACAACATTAGTGCAGACTATAGGTGACAAAATGTCTTCTCAAAGGTCTGTGGAGAAAGTCTCTAGCCATGTAATATGGAAAGTAGAGATATTTACTGAAGATACAAGACACAAGAAGCATTGTTTGTAGGACAATGATGCCTCAGTCCCCTTCAAAGTAGGCAACTTTGGGATCTCACACAGTTCTCACAATTGCCATCAGCTACCCTGTCATATTTTCCTGAATCTCATAGATTGTCTGATATCTCTTCCCTTTCAGAGGTGATTTTAGTTTTGGGAAAAAACAGAAGTTGAAGGGCACCAGAGGGGCTGTAGAGGGGCTGTGTCACCTGGTGATTTGATGTTTCACCAAAAAAACTGCATGAAATGTGATGCATGAGCAGGCATGATGTCACGATGAAGCTGCCCAGTCACCAGTTGCCCATAGCTGCAGCCTTCTGAATCATCTGAATAATTTCCATGAATGAATGTTCAAGCTTAATGCAAAATTTGATGTAGATTCACGCTCTACTCACTTAGTCATTTTGATGCAACAGCCACACAGTACACATGCTCACACAGCAGCATCTTCTGCCCCCACTAACTAGTACAGTGAAGTTATCATTGTTCACACATGTGCACTCCAGCCCACTCTCCTTGGCTGCTAGGTTACATTGATTTTGCACAAACCATTCTCATTATATTTATAATGGATATACTTTTTCCAGACAGATCTCATATAATAGTGAGACATAATTTCTTTAATGTTCACTTTTAAACACTGGTGTAAGTATGCTTCTTTAAGGTCCACATTATATTTGATTACAGCATTGCCAAGCTGCATAAAGGAATGAGAGGGATGCCCCTTTAATATTCCTATAAGAAGGTCAAAGAGAACAAGTTGAATCAGGACTATTTTTATTGCTATCATGGTAAACAGATAAACACATTAGGGTTAAAAAAATCTTGAGTCAGAACTTTGGAAAGTCAAGATAATTGTGGAGAGATTTAGGATCAAGATGCTGGATAATTAGACAATGTTAAGGTATATTTGCAGCTGGAAAGATGCTTATGTATATTATATCTGTGATTTTGTAGTCTTATTCTGACATGCCACAGAATCACCACCTTCAAATTTGTAGTGTAAAAGAATCTAGACATTTCTATACCTTGGTCCTATATTGACTAACTACTAGTTTTACCCCTCAAAATGTTCAGTGACAAATGTAAAGACCTACTGTTATGACAATTTGTTAGCTATGGCAGGAACTGAGATAGTCATAACTACAAACGGATTTGGGCAGCTGTAATATCTAAAGGCAACAGTATAACTGATACAGAGAGATCTGATCAGATCACTGGGGAGGAGAAGGAGGGGAAGTGGGAGGAGGTTTCCCAAGGCAATGGTAAACAGCCTAAGATGGGATTGGCCGAGAAGCTGAATGCCTCTGGAGTGCATGGAATTATGAGCCAGAAGATTTAAAATAAAGAAAAGAGGGCAGAGACTGGCTCTCTGGCTCTCCTCCTCAAGGATGCCTGGATGACAATGCTGTAGCTGCCTGCATTTTCCAAAGGACAGTATTTTGGATGGATTTTGGATGGGAGAAGAAATTCCAGGGCCCAGCTTAGGATCAGACTGGCCTGGCAGAGGATGTCAGGGTTATTCTTCTTTGGGTGTTCTACAGCAGCAGTCCCCAGCCTTTTTGGCACCAGGAACCAGTTTCATGGGAGACAATTTTTCCAGGGATAGGGGAAGTTGGAGAGACAGGAGGCAAAGCTTAGGTGCTATTGTAAGTGAAGCTTAACTCCCTTGCTTGTCACTCACCTCCTGCTGTGCAGCCTGGTTCCCAACAGGCCATGGACCAGTACCAGTACATGGCCCTGGGGTTGGGGGCCCCTGTTCTAGAGGGAACAGGTTCTGAGACAGAAGCCTGCCATCTTTCTAAAATTGTGTAGCTTTTATATCTTATGCTGTTTTAGTTTATAAACTAATCCTATCTTATTATTTCCACCTTATAGAAATAAGATAATTAAAAACTAACAGGGGGAATAATAAGGGAACTCAGGAGTATAATACTAGAAATTTATTATGGTGTAAAGAACTAGGTTTACTTTGCATCATTGACAAGATTAAAATAGTCAGAACAGACTGTTTCTATTTAAATGACTTTATCAATTGGAATCTCAAGTACTTACTTTATGTGTACTCATTCACTGCAAAACTCTTAATTACAGGACTAATTACTTGAATAATTTGCAATAAATTAAAAATATACTGCAATCATACATGACTAACAAACTTAATAGGCATTTTAGTAACATGCCATTATATACAAAAATACATACCTTGCTATAGTTTTAATAATACCATCCAATTCATCCGAAGAAGGAGGATTACGACCACCAGGAGGGAAAACCAAGTTGATAGGATCGAAAAGTCGAGATAAGGATTTTGATAGATAAGCAGCCTCGTAGGGCTGTAGTGAGTCTTTTAACGCCTTTTCTGGACTGTGGGAACACAATTTATTGAAAATTAACTTAAATTATACAAAACTAAGTGCTATTATATCAGGCTATAAGTGCCTTTCTTAAAAAATATTGCTTAAATAAAGTGTAACTCTATATGCAGAAAAAGAAAAAAATTATTTAAAAATGTATAAAAAAATGCCAAAGTTTAAAGATAAAGAGAGAATCTTAAAAGCAGCAAGAGAAAAGCAGAGAGTTACCTACAATGGAGTTCCCATAAGACTATCAGCTGATTTCTCAAAAGAAGCCTTGCAGGCAAGAAGGGAGGGGTTGGCAAGAAGTGTTCAATATCCAGCAAAGCTACCATTTAGAATGGAAGGGCAGATAAAGTGCTTCCCTAACTAGGTAAAGCTAAAGGAATTCATCATTACCAAGCCCTTATTATAGGAAATGTTAATGGAACTTATCTAAGAAAAAGAAAATCAAAATTATGAACACAAACAAACTCACAAATATCAACAACTGAACTTAAAAAATAAAACTAAAACAAACAAACAAAAAACCCTAAGCAAACACCTAGAATAGGAACAGAATGATAGATATGAAGAATATCAGTAGAGAGGGGGATATCAGCAGAGAGGGGGAAGGGAAAAATGGGGGAAAAGGTACAGGGAATAAAGAAGCATAAATGATAGCTACAAAATAAATGGGGAGGTTAAGGACAGTATAGAAAATGGAGAAGCCAAAGAACTTAAATGTCCAACCCATGGACATGAACTAAGGGTGGGAACTGCTGGAGAGAAGTGGGGTATGGGGTAAGAGAGGGGCAAAGTGGGATAACTGTAATAGCATAATCAATAAAATATACTTAAAAAATCCATACCAAATAAAATTGTCAAAAATCCTATAAATAAATAAATAAATAAATAAATAAATAAATAAATATTGTTGCAAATGCATTTTGGAATTAAATTTTTTAAGGACTAAACATTTTAATTTATACCTAAATTACCACAAACAATATTATATTCAGCAGTACCTACTGGAGTAAGTCTGTCACTTGAAACTCAAAGAATAACACTGTAAAACCTTAATTCTATTGGGGCTATGCCTTTCATTAGCAAATCCTGTCTTTATACAGTATCAAGTCTGTAGAGACCTGTTTCACTAGCTCAGTGATTGTCAACGTTTTTCATCTCGTGGTACATATAAACTAATTAAAATTCTGTGGCACACCAAAAGTGTATATTTTTTGCTAATCTGACAAAAATAGGTATAATTTTGATTTACAAAAAGTAATAAAAATAGTACTTACCTACCCTTTTTGCTCAAAAGAGACTTTTAAAAAAACCCAGGTGCTTATTCTTGTATATAAGGAATTCTGGTACTAAGAATTAACCAGTCAGATACAACCTTATTACATGATGTGACCAATAAGATGCAGCTCTGTTATGTGACCTATATATTTATGGCTCAAGATAGGGCATTCACACTTGACAGCTATTATTATGTGGT
Source organism: Phyllostomus hastatus (assembly GCF_019186645.2). Classification (NCBI taxonomy): domain Eukaryota; kingdom Metazoa; phylum Chordata; class Mammalia; order Chiroptera; family Phyllostomidae; genus Phyllostomus; species Phyllostomus hastatus. The sequence continues at coordinate 49,327,484 of NW_025334041.1, forward strand.
CTGTTGTGAGTTTTTAATTTGACAATCTAAAGGAAAAGAGATCAATGCCCTTGACTAAATAGTCATATATGGAATATTTTAAAAATTCTTGCAGCACACTCTTGCAGTAGTTGAAAACTACTGCGCTAGCTCAACCCTTTTCACCCATAGCTGCCATATCCCATAAGGCTCACTGACTGAGAGAGAAGTATATACATTCATATAGGACTGGGCTCTTATCAGTCTTCCCATGTCAAAACTGTTGTTATCAAGAATGAGGACAAAAATAAAACATATTTTGTTCAAGTTCTACAATCACATACATACACCCAACTGGAGTTCTAAGCTAATTAATTTTACAATATTCTTCACAAACCAAAACTTAACCTACTAAACAGTCTTTCTTCCTTACTCTTTCCATGTCTTCAATTATTTGTGTTGATTTTCATTTAGCAATCCACTTATTGGGTCTTAGAGTTTTCCTTTGACAATTGATCTCAAATGTCTATAACCATTATTTCCCTTTGCTTTCTTACCCCTATTATTAACTCCGTATCTTCTCACATCACCCCTATTTATGAACCTTCTGCCAGTCCTACCACTTTTCTGTTTTGCCCTACCACTGTCTTTTTTCTTTCCTCTTTTAAAAAATAAATCCTTCTTCATCCAAAATATTAACCTTGAAAATGACTGACCTGCTTGTTCACATATATAAAACCTGGCTTTTTCCTTCCCACCCTTTCTAATCAACTAAGAAGACCTAGAAGTCAGAATGCTCCCGGCTCCTACATCATAATTTCAGTTATCTTTTAATACTTTCTCATTCAAGAAGTATTTCACTTAGCACACATTTAGTAAAAATACAACATACAAGGCCTTGGTTAAGTACTGGGAAGATAGAGATTTAAAATGCTTTACACTGTAGTAAAACAATGTGCTGGTAAAGTGCTAACTATAACTTCTAAAACAGATGAAGACATAAAGGCCCCAATGGGAAAAGTAAAGAACTAGTGTCTAAATCTGTCAGGAGCAATCCTCTGTTGAAGTCAATGTCTTGTCTATCTTTCCTCCTGTCATTTACTATCCTTAAGAAGTTTCTTCACACATACAATACAATATAAAGATAATGTATTATATAATCTTTGATTACAGTCCTGAAACCTATATAATTTTTTAACCGATGTCAACCCAATAAATTTGAACAAGACATAAGAAGAAAGGAAGAAGAAAAGAAGAAAACAGAAGAAGAAAGTGAGAAAGAAGAAGAAAGAAGGAAAGAAGAAACAGAAAGAGAAGCTACTTCTCCCCTCTTCCACAGAAATTTCAGCATTGAATTCTAAGTATTTAACATTCTTCCTGTTCTCCAGTGCTGCAAGGATCCTTGGAAGCTACAATGTCAAAACAAGTAATTTTTCTAACTTTTTTCTGTCTTGTGTCAGTAGTCTACCTAACTTTTATTTTAGCTGTACTATGGATCCTTCATATCTGAGTCAACCTTTTTTTAAATATATTTAATGGATTATGCTATTACAGTTGTCCCATTTCCCCCCTTCATTCCCCTCCACCCTGCACACCCTCTCCCACCCACATTCTCCCCCTTTAGTTCATGTCCATGTGTCATCAGTTCTTTAGCTTCTACATTTCCCATACTATTCTTGCCCTCCCCCTATCTATTTTCTACCTACCATCTATGCTACTTATTCTCCAAACCTTTTTCCCCCCTCTCCTTCTCCCACTCCCCTGTTGCTAACCCTCCATGTGATCTCCATTTCTGTGGTTCTGTTCCTGTTCTAGTAGTTTGCTTAGTTTGTTTTTGTTTTGTTTTAGGTGTGGTTGTTAATAATTGTTGAGTTTGCTGTCATTTTACTATACATGTTTTTTATCTTCTTTTTCTTAGATAAGTCCCTTTAACATTTCATATAATAAAGGCCTGGTGATGATGAACTCCTTTAACTTGACCTTATCTGGGAAGCACTTTATCTGCCCTTCCATTCTAAATGAAAGTTTACTGGATAGAGCAATCTTGGATGCAGGTCCTTGCCTTTCATGACTTGGAATACTTCTTTCCAGCCCCTTCTTGTCTGTAAGGTCTCTTTTGAGAAATCAGCTGACAGTCTGATGGGACCTCCTTTGTAGGTTACTGTCTCCTTGTCTCTTGCTGCTTCTAGGATTCTCTCCTTCATTTGTACCTTGGCTAATGTAATTATGATGTGCCTTGGTGTGTTCCTTCTTGGGTCCAGCTTCTTTGGGACTCTCTGAGCTTCCTGGACTTCCTGGAAATCTGTTTCCTTTGCCAGACTGGGGACGTTCTCCTTTATTATTTGTTCAAATAAGTTCTCCACTTGTTGCTCTTCCTCTTCTCCTTCTGGTACTCCTATAATTCAGATGTTGGAATGTTTAAAGATGTCCTGGAGGTTCCTAAGACTCTCCTCATTTTTTTGAATTCTTATTTCTTCGTTTTTTTCTGATGGTATGTTGTTTTCTTCCTTCTGGTCCACTTCATTGATGTGAGACCCAGCTTTCTTTCCATCACTATTGCTTCCCTGTGCATTTTTCTTCATTTCACTTATTGTAGCCTTCATTTTTTCATCTAATTTGCGACCAAAGTCAACCAATTCTGTGACCATCCTGATCACCAGTGCTTTGAACTGTGCATCTGATAGGTAGGCTATCTCTTGGTTGCTTAAAAGTATTGTTTCTGGTGCTTTCATTTGTTCTTCTGTTTGAGCCATCTTTTTTTTTTCTGGTCTTGTCGCATCTGTTACACATGAAGTGGTGGAGCCTTAGGTGTTCACCAGGGTGAGGCAACCCAGTTGTTGGGTTGTGAGGCTGTATGTGGGGCATGGATCAGAAAGGGAACAATAGTGCTTGCTCCGCTCTCTCTCAGACTTCAGTCCCTTCTGCTGCTTCCCCCAAGCAAACTGGGCCTTTCTGGTGCTAATTCCCATGTGGGTGGGCTTGTGCACCCCATGGGTCTTTCCAAGGACCTCTCCTGTGAGGCTGGGAGTCTCTCCCTGAGCCTCAAACTCCACAGGTATTTTCAATCAGTGCCCCGAGGCTCTATTTCCTGGCACTGGGACCCTGAGACTTCCGGGTCAGCCAGTCGCCTGGCACACAATGCCCTGCTTCACAATCGCCGCGTCCCTGGGTCTGCCAGTTGCCACCCCTCAGCCAGGGTGTGCCATCTGCTGTGGTCTTGCTCACCCAGGATGCCTTATGCCAGTCCCAACGCTCTTTGTGCCATGCAACCCCTCTCCGCCCAGCTTCCCGGCTCCGCCCCTCCTACCAGTCTGCATGAATGTGTCTATTTTAACTCCTTGGTTGTCCGACTTCCATACAGTTCAATTTTCTATCAGTTCTGGTTGTTAATTTGTTTCTAAATTGTTGTTGTGCCTATCTTGGTTGTGTGAGGAGGGACAGTGTGTCTACCTACGCCTCCATCTGGGCCAGAAGTCCTGAGTCAACCTTTTGCACTCTAAAACTCTAAACCTTTTGAACTCCAACTCCAAAATCTCCACGCTTGGGAACACTTTCCATATCCCTAGTACCCTCTATTTCCTTCCCTCCCATAGATACAGTTAAGCCTCCATAATTTGCCAGGTACTTCCTACATGCAGAAAATGTAGCAGTGAAGTGGGTTAGAAAATTCTCTGTCCTCAAAGTTTACATGTCAATGAAAGTGGTACAAAATAAATAAATAATGTTAAATGGGTTAAATATGGAATACAATGTATCTATTTGTGGTCTTTTTGAGTTAATCCTGCTTTGATTTTTGTCGAGCTTCCTCAATATGCAGCTTTTTGTTTTTAAATACATTCTGTAACTGCACAGAAACTCAATTTCTTTAACATGACCCGTTCTCCTTTCTATGCATCCACTCCCTTCCTTAATCATAAGCCCTTAAGACATCAGATTTGGTCAGCATCAAATTGTCTTTTTTTTTAAAAAAACAAGTCTCAGGTAACATCTTACTCAAAGAACTTGGTGGGGGTGGGCAGCAGCCTGGGGCCCCCTTAGCCTGCATTTCCTGGTATGGAACCCCATTTAAAAAGCCAAGCAAAGGTATATTGGGACTCTAGTGTTTTCAGGGAGCCACAACAAGGTAGAGATGCCACTGCTGAGTGGTATCCAGGCACAATATGGGAGCACCCACCTCTTGATCTCATTTGCCTGAATTAAGGCTCAACTACAGGCAGTTATGGGCAGAATGAGAAATGCTGAGGCTCTCCTATCCCCAAGAAAATCAGCCCTCTGACTGGAAGTTGGGGGCTGTGGATTAATAAAGGGGTTCTATGGAAAGTAGCCTCCCAGGGTAACTGGATCGTAAATTCTTTTTTTTTTTAAAGATTTTATTTATTTATTTTTAGAGAGGGAAGGGAGGGAGAAAGAGAAAGAGAGAAACATCAATGTGCGGTTGCTGGGGGTCATGGCCTGCAACCTAGGCATGTACCCTGACTGGGAATTGAACCTGCCATCACTTTGGTTCGCAGCCCACGCTCAATCCACTGAGCTACGCAAGCCAGGGCTGGATCATAAATTCTTAACTGGGCTGGTCATGGTGAGTAGTCATGCTCCAGGTTTGCAACTTCTTTAGATAAAGGTTTTAAGCCAGCCCTGTCTATTTTTCTAAGCTAAACTTTAGAAATACAGGAAGTAATAGCCCTGGAGGGGGAAGTATTAATCCCCAAGAGCACATATAATCTCATTAACAATTCTGTAATCCAATTTCTGTCTTGATTTCTCCAATCTCTCCTTATATCTGATGACTTCTGGTGTTCGGGGTGATGCTGCAACTAACTGAGCCTCACACACAAGGGCTCAAAAGAATATTGAAAACCCATTGCATTTGTTTCCTTGTAAACTCATGATTTGGGGTATTCCTGAAATATGGGTCATAGGTCTTCTTCCTCAGCAACTACTTTACTGAATTTAGTCTCCAAAGGGTGACAGTGACATCCCATTAGTCAAAAACACAGGGATTTTTTTTCTCTATTGAATTAAAAAAGCAGAAAATACAAAATAAAAACTCTACCTCCTAGAGATAAACCATTCTTACCATTTGCTGTGTATATTTCCAGGTGTTTTTTAACATAAGCATATTGATTTTAAAGACTAAAACAGAAATAGAATCATAATAGAATCATATACCATGCATTATATACTTTTGGAAAAACTAATATATTATTTGATCTTTGTAGATCAACATATGGGTTCAGTCTTCTTGTCCCCTATTCCATTAGTCCTTATCTAACCTCCATGTTTTGCATAAAAAAGTTATTGAAGAAAACAATACGGCGCTCTCCTTCCCGGGAACACACCCATGTCTTTCTTCCCTCTCAGGCTTGCATCTCTCAAACTCTAAAGGTCCTGCTGAGACTTGCAATCAGGGGAGCAATTGGCAGAGGCAGCTTGACCCAGGCTAACCCCCTAAACCTGTCTTCATGGTCCCCTTTTCTCTGACTTTTCTGTGGGCTAAAGCAGCCCAGTCTAGGCTCTCCTGTTGTTTCTTCTATCCTAAGCCCTTCCTTGCTTCACTGTCCCCAGTTTTAATGAAGAAAGAAAAGAGAGAAGAGAAGAGAAGAGAAGAGAAGAAAATAAATAATATATACACTCATCCTATCATTCTAGTCTACTCATGTTCCACTTATTTTGCCAATCAAAACTTCTACTTCCTATATTTTACCAGTCAGAACTATTTACTGCAAAGGACACAATTCAGCTATAAGTATTTTTTTAAAAAAGTGAAAGAGAAACAAACATTTAAATATCACTCATGTATCTATCCAACATTTTTCTTACAAGGTAGGTGATAATCTGTTATCTGAGTCAGCCCCACTATAACTCTGATTCTAGTGTTTAAAGACATGCAAATCAATTGATTTGGTATTCAAATAAAAAACTGAAAATAATACTCTTTCAATATAGGAGGAAAAGTTGGCTGTTTTAAACTTATTGAGATGTGTTTTTTTCCAATGTTGCTCCTAAAGATGAGTGATCTATGAGATTTTTCAGGTTTAAATTTGAGTATATTCAGGTTTTTTCCTACCAGACTGAGAACCTATCCTGGCATAAGATTAAGACAAATCCTTAATATGCCAACAAACAGGTTTGATTAAACAAACATACTCATAATCTGGCTTTTTTGGTATGAATATGTCTTGTGCATCATCTTCCATGTGCTGTAAGTCAACGTAGAGGTCTGTGGCTCCAGTTGCATTAAACTTTCCTTGAATATTTTGGCTGTACTGTTGAAGACGCTTCCATAAATCATTAAAAAGACGCAGTAATTTAGGATATTCTCCTTCAAATGCCTGTTTCAAAAACATAGAAGCTGACAAGCAAAACAATAACATTCATTAGATAAATGATAAAACAATAAAATGTAGCATGTAAAAGTTTCTTTTTTATATAAAGATGATGGGACAAAGACACTACATTACAGGATAAATCAGAGAGATATTCTCTGAGGCCATTTGAAATAATGTGAGTACCAGTAATTTCCTACCCAGACTATATTCATTGCATTTGATGTTTGTGGACCATATGTTTTGAAATGTAATGTATAAAGAAATAGGCAAATCAAAAATTATAATTGAAGATTTCAATTTCTTTTCTCAATGATTGATAAAACAAGTACATATAAAACCAGATGCATGTGGAAAACCTAAACAACACACAAAACTTACTTAACTGACATTATCTAAAACAGCCAAGTACACATTATTTTCAACTGCACATGAGTCATTTACCTAGAGAGACAATTTTTGATTCCACAAAATAGTTTGAATAAATTTAAAAGTTTTCACATTATACAAAGTATGTTCTCTAACCAAAATAGTTTGGGGTTAGAAATCAATAACAGGTATCTTTGGAAGTAAATATTTGGAACTAAAAGACATGCTTCTAAATAAATCATTCATGTTGTTTGTTCATACAAGAAATTAAAAGGGAAATTAGCAAGCATTTTGAACTCAATGGAAATTAAAATACAACATATGAAAATCTGTTGAATTTCACTGAAGGAATACTTTGGAGAAATTTATACATGCATCTACATTTGAAAAGAAGACAAGTCTCAAAGCAATGACCTCAGTTTCCATCTTAAGAACATAGAAAAAGAGGAGCAGATAAATCCCAACATAAACAGAAGAAAATAAAGATCTATGCAGATATCAATAAAACAGAAAAAGAATAAAAACACTGAAACCAAAAACTAGTTCTTAGAGAAAATAAGTAAAATTGACAAACCTCTAGACAAATTGGTTAGGAAAGAAGAGAAGGAACAAATTAGCCATATTAGGAATGTGGGGGGCTCACCTCACTACATATGCTGCAGATGTTAAGAGGATCATAAAGGAATTATGAACAACCTTATATGAATAAATTTGACCACATTTATGAATGTACAGTTTATCAAATTCCTGGAAAGACACAAACTAATAAAGCTCACTCAATAAGAAACAGATTTACTGAACAGTCTTATTATATATTGAGCTTTTTAGTTAAAAACCTTCCCACAATGAAAATACACAGGCCCAGATAACTTCAGTGGTCAATTCTATCAAACAATTTAAGGAAGAAATAGTATCAATTGCCAACTCTCTTATAAGATCGACATTACTCTGATGACAAAACCAGAAACATAACAGGAAAACAAATAAACAAACAAAAGAATAATATCCTTCATGAATGTAGATACAAAAATGCAGCACATCTTGTCCAAGAACATATAAAAAGAATAATACATTATGACCAATCCTAAGAATTCATGGTTGATTTAACATTTTAAAATCAATCAATGTAAAAGGGCATAGGATCAAGGGTGGGAGGTGGGGATGGCTGGGGTGTGTAGGAGAATGGAGACAACCGTACTTGAACAACAATAAAAAGGTAAAATAAAGAAATAAAATAAAGTCAATCAATGTGATCCATCATATTAACAAAAATGAAAAGTATGTGATCATATAAATAGACACAGAAACAGCACTTGAAAAAATAAAAATTAATTCCTACTAAAAACTCTCAGTCTACTAGGAACAGAAGGGAATGTTCTCAATCTGATAAATGGCATCTACAAAAATCCCTACAGCTAATGTGATACCTAACAAGGCACACTGCTTTTGCCCCAAAGAAAGAGGACAGCACTTCTATTTAACAGTATCCTAGGGGCTCCAGTCAGTGCAGTAAGACCAAGAGCAAAACAAGACAAAACAAAACAAACAAACATTTAGATGGGAAATCCGTAAGAGATACCACTATTTTATTCACAGACATGATCATCTATGTAGGAAATCTGATGGAATCTACAAAAAAGCTATAAGAATTAATAAATGAATTTAACAAGGTTATAGGGTATAAGATCAATGTGTAAAACTCAATAATATTTCTACATACTAGAGATGAACAGTAAGAAACTGGTATTAAAAATAATACGATGTATAATAGCATTAAAATATGAATACTTAGAGATATATCTAAGTATTTCACATAACAAAAATATGTGAAAGATCTGAACACTAAAAACAGAAAAAGCAATGCTGAGATAAACTAAAGAAGACCTAAATAACTGAAGAGACAACATATTCACATATTCAAGGCTCAGTGTGGTTAAGATGTAAATTCTCCCCAAATTTATATATTAAAATCAATGCAGCCTTTCTCTTTAGAAATTGAAAAAAAAACCCCTAAAACATATGAAAATGCAAAGGATCTATAATAACCAAAAAGAATAAAGTTGAAGAAATAATACTACCTGATTATAAGATTTATAAAACTACACAAATCAAAATATTGTTAAAGACAGATACAGAGACAAATGACATGAAACAGGAAGCCTAAAAATAAAACCACACATACACAAGAAAACTAAATTCTGACCAAGGTGCAAACGCAATTTAGTGGACACTGGGCATATTTCAATGAAGGGTATCATAACAATTAGGTGTCTATTTGAAAAACAAAACTTTACTTCATGCCTTGCACCTCAGACAAAAATTAACACAGGAAGGACTCAAGACCTAAACATAAAACCTAAAGCTACAAATCTTCTACAAGAAAACATGAGAGAACCTTTCCATCCTTGGGTTAGGCATGATGTAAACCTAAAAGTATGACCTATAAAACAATAAACTGATAAACTGAATGTTATCTAAATTAAAAGCATATGCTCTTCAAAAGATACCTAAGAGAATGAAACAGTAAGTCCCAGGGTGGGAAAGTAAATTTTTCATATATCTGAAAAACGATTTGTATCTAGAATATATAAAGAACTGTCAAATCTCAATAATAAGAAAACAATATAATTTTTAAAGTGGGATTTTTATCAAAGAAGGTATATGAATGGCAAATAAGCACATTAAAAATAGTCAATACCTTTAGTCATTAGCAAAATGCAATTAAAGCCACAATTAGATATGACCATGTACCTGTTAGAGTGGCTAAATAAAAAAAAAATCATATGTTGGTGAGGATAGAAAAACTAGAATTCTCATATACTGTTGGTGAAAAGAAAAAATTGTATAATCATTTTGTGAAAGAGTCTTCCATTTCCTTAAAATGTTCAACATATACCTATCAAATGGTCAAACCATTCTTCCACTAGATGTTTATTCAATAGAAATAAAAGTATATGTCCATATAATGAGTTGTACATGACTATTCAAAGCACCTTTATTTGTAATTGCCAAAAATCAAAAACACCCCAAATGTCTAACAACAGATGAGTATAAACAAACTCTGGGATAATGAAATACTACATCCAACAAAAAGAACACACTATAATATGGATGAATCAAAATACTGAATATAGTCATGCTGCATGAAAGACAAACAAGAATACATAATGCAGGCTGTGTCATTCAATTTGTACAAAGTTCTAGAAAATATAAACCAATACAGAATGACAAAAATCAGCATTTGCCTGGGGGAGGAGAAAGGAGATGGGAGACGAATTACAAAGGGGCACAAAGGTAACGTGTTCGCTGATCTTGACTGCTGTGATGGTTTCATGGATGTGTATCTATATTGAAACTTACCAAATTGTACACTTTAAACATGTTCAGTTTACTGTATGCCAATTATACCGTAGTAAAGCTGTTTCAAAAAAAATTTTATTGATTGATTTGGAGTTAAGGGGGAGAGAGAGAGAACATCACTTTGTTGTTCAACTTCTACTTTTATGCATTTATTCTTGGTTGATTCTCGTAGGTACCCTGACTGGAGATCAAACCTGCAGCCTCAGTGTATCTGGATGATGCTCTAACCAACTGAGCTACTCAGCCAGGGCAAAGCTGTTTTTCCTTTTTGTTAAATATCTGAGAGGACTTCTTTGAAGTCCCTCCTCCCCTTAGAAGAAGCAATCCACCAAAGCCCTAAGTATTCCTACACATTTCTACAGAGTATGCTAATAATGGGGGCCCTGGTTGCTCTTTATCCAGGCCATTTATCAGGTTCATAGTTGCAGAAAGCAATTTTGAGAGATGAGGTAACTTCTCCCTGCACACGAAGAGCAAGCTTGCTTACTGCTTACTACAAAAGTGGTAGATTCTCACCTGCGACAGGAACTCACAGCATGTACACCAACCACTTGGGCTCCATATTTTGTCTCTCAATGAGACTTGGAGGCATAGGGAACCAACAATATTTTGAGGCTCATGATCCTTGCTGTGCTGTGAGTAATAATGTCCTTTTGCTCTGATTCAGGAGTCTAATGTCTTCTGACAACATTCAGCAAACTTTGGCAGGCTAGGCAAACCCTATTCCTTTGGTTACTCTTTTATAAACAATCTGTTCTTTGCCTTCTTGGCATTCATTGCAATTTCTAATTATATTTGCCTGAAGACAGTTTTCCCTACTTCACCATGAACTCCATTAGGACAAGAACAATGCTTGTTTTCTTCAATGCATATTTGGTACTCAGCACAGTGCCTGAAATAGTAGAAATTAAGTAAATATTTTCTTCTTTAAAATAAAGATTATTTATTTATTTTAAGAGACAGGGGAAGGGAAAGAGAAAGAAAGGGAGAGAAACATTGATGTGAGAGAGAAAAACTGATTGGTTGGCTCTTCCACGAGCCCCAACCAGGGACTGAACTCACAACCCAGGCAGGTGCCTGACCGAGAATTGAGCCCACAACCTTTTGGTTTGTGGGACGACTCCCAACCAACTGAGTGATACTAGCTAGACTACTACTAGCTACTCTGGAGCAAATCACAGACATCAATACATTTTGTTACGGAGCAAGGGCTCGTTGCCCAATGCACACAGAAGTCAATACCATGAAATTGGCTTTTGAGAAAAGACAAAGCTTTCTTGCCAGGCTGACAGGCAAAGAGACAGGGGGCAAAACTCAAATCTGTCTCTCTTATCAAGAGTTTGGGGTGGAATTTAAGGGATTAGGAAAGGACGAGGTGGGTTGGTATGTGGGAGCACCAGTAGGACAGGTTTCATTGGCAGAAATTTGGAATTTGACTATTTGTAGCAAGATGTGGTAAGGGTCTTTAGCACCAGATCTTCCTGGACAATGCACCAATTGCTTCTGAAAGGGTTCCTGTGTTCAAGTTCTGGTCATGTCCCGATCTTTTTGTTCTGTCAAAGGGAGGGAGACTTTGGTTCCAGGTGTAACTGGAGGTCAAAATTCTCACATTTGCACCTTTTTTTGGCTGCATAACTTGTGCTTTTGGTCTGTTGTCTTTGAAATGAAAACTTAGAATCTTGTTAGAAACAGGATAGGACCAGTTTGAGCTGGTTCAGTGGTTATAATTTCATTCATAAATATTTCTGCATGCATCTTTAATAAGTAAAGACCATTAAAAAACAACAATGCTTTTATCACACTTTGCAATAACAATCAGTGCTCACATTTTCCTGATTGACTAGCAATTTTTTAATGATTTGATTTAGTTTTGTTTGATTTAGTACCTACAAATAGTCCACATATTATAATTAGCAGCTATACCATCAAGGCTGATTTATAGTTTCTTTTTATTACTTTTAATTCTTTGAGGAACTGGGTCATATATCCTACAGTTTCCCACAATCTAGATTTTGCTGACTGTACCACTCTGATCCCAGTGTTTTCTGTAAATTATCAGTTGGATCTAAAATAGTGCATTTCAACTTTGGCTGCACATCTTGATGCTCAGGTCTAACTCTCAGAGACTTTAATGTAATTGTAGTCGTGGCTTTGGAATTTTAAAACACTTTCCAAGTGATTCTATATTTATGAGTAGGGGAGGGGGTAGAGGAAGATGGAGGGGGAAAGGAAGAGAAAGAGAGAAAAAGAGAAATTGATTTTTGTTCCATTTATTTATGCATTCATTAATTCTTGTACGTGCCTTGACTGGGTATCAAACCCACAACCTTAGTGTTTCAGGACAATGCTCCAACCAACTGTGCTACCTACCCTTGTGATAGATTAGAGGTTGTGATCAGATTCCTATTTTATAATTTCTGACAAGACTAGTGAATATGTAGTATCTGAACTTGTGTTCTGTTTGTGTTTTTATATTTGCAATCGTTAATAATCATTGACTAGATCCGCTAGATTTCAAAATACAGATGTTTTAATATTCTTTGTGCATTTATTACAGGTAATACTTTTATAAATAGATACTTCTGCCATCAATTATTTGGTTTCTTTAAGATATCATTTGTATAGGAAAGGCAGAAAAAAATGTCTGATATTTATCCCTGTAAATATCATTTTTCAAAGTAAGAAATAAGTTCCATGAACCACTGATCAAGGGTAACCACTGTTTCAGCATGAACTCAGGGACTTAGGAATATTTTATGGGTTTCAATCCCTTGTGATTGTTATCCTACTGATGCCAAACTTATTCCATCTTTAGTAGATATCTACTCAAATTGTTTCCTGGGTCCTTTAAATACAATCCTAATAGTCTCTGGTATCTTCCTTGCTTTTTGGTACACAGAGTTACAGAACTGTCCTGCATATTTCCTGGCCCAGACCCAGAGTCAGTCATTTCTTCAAGGATCCCTGGTTTCTTTTAATAGGAAATCATGTTAAAAACCACATGTGTATAAGAGGAAATGGTCACTATTTCTAGGCCTTTTCCATGGACAAATACATGAAATGTATGATAATCAAATTACATATTTTCAAAGAAAAAAACACCTACTCAAGCGATCTCATTTTACATTTTTCCTCCCATGTTGAAAATCCTGATTCACTATGATGCCAACATAATTATTCATTTAGTTTATCCCACACTACACACAAGTGGTCTGATGATGATAATGATGATGATGATGATGATGATGATGATGATAATGCCAACCATAACATGACTATTGAAAAGAGTTCATAGGGTTTTGGAAGATCTTGTCCTTGACATATATCCCAGTAGGGCTACAAAAACAAATTACTGTGTTTTAATAAAGTACTTAAATAAGTAAAAAGTCAAATGAAGAAGTTCTTCTCTATATGGTTATACCACCAATTAGACACATACTTACATTAAGATTTGCCTTTTTACTTTTTATTTTTAGTAATTTCTTCTTCCATTTCACTTTTGTTTTATGACTATATAAAATATGCACATGACTTCAAAGTTAAATCTATAAAACAAAATATATTTAAATAATTCTACTTTTTATCCCTGGTCTCTTCAATGTATTCTTCACATGCAACCTCCTCCCTCCACTATTGGTAAACATTTTTCTGGAGTTTAGGGTTTATGCTTTCCCTTCTTAAAAATATAAGCAAAAATGTACACATATTGATACTATGTCCTTTCCTGGGTAAATAACAGCATACTGTATACATTTCTCAACTTTCTTTTTGAAATTTAATATATCTTCAAAATTGCTCTATAATCCTTATTCCTTTTTGTTAGTTTCTTCATTCCATTTTATAGCTGCACAGCACTCCATTCTATGGATACACCATAGTTTAATCCCCTAGTGATGAACATTTGACTGTTTCTAGTTTTTTTTCTTTTTCTAGTTTTTTTCCATTCCAAGTGATGATGCAGTTAATAGCCTTGTAAATATGTCTTTTCATATTTTTGCTAGTGCATCTATGGAATAAATCCTTAGAATAAATCCTGAGTAAAAAACCAATGCCTATATAATTTTCCTCCATAAGGCTTATATGCTAATTAACAATGTGTGAATGACCATTTCCCCATATCCCTATAAAGGGAAGCCAACCGAGGATCATACCATCCTCTGTTGCCAACAAAGTGTGGTATGAAATTTTTCATTTTTTTGCTAATTTTATAGATAAGAAATGGTATCTCTGTGTACTTTTATTTTTAATTTCTCTATTTATGCATAACATTGAGCATCTTTTCAAATACTTAAAGAGATATCTACATCTTTTCTTTAAGGTGGTTGGCCTTTTTCTTCTCAACTTTTTATACATGAGGGATATTAACTCCTTTTCTTTGGTGTAAATTATAAATGTTTTTCTAGTTTGCATCATTTGTCTTTTTATTTTGCTTATGCTTGTCTTGCCATGTAAAATGTTTAATATAATTAACTACCAGTGTTTTATTCATTGATTCTGGACAATAAAACTACTAGAGAAGCCTTCCCAAATCTTAGCTTACTCACTTATGTTTAATTCTACCCCTTGAATGTTTTAATAATTTACATTTAATTATCTTTTATGACTTTTTGCTTAATTTCTTCACCTATTTCACAAACCAGTCCCTCAATCTCAGCCTGTCACCAACACCTGCCAGTCTGTTTTCTGTATCTATGAGTCTGTTTCTATTTTGTTTATTTATTTTCTTTATTAGATTCCACATATGAGTTATAAGTGAAATCACTGAGTATTTGTCTTTCTCTGATTGGCTTACTTCACTTAGCATAATATGCTGTAGGTCCATCCATTCTGTAGCAAAAGGTAAGATTTTCTAATTTTTTATGCCCAAGTAGTATTCCATTGTATAAATGTACCACAGCTTTTTTATCCACTCACATACTGAGGGGCACTTAGGTTGCTTCCAAACCTTGGTTATTAGAAATAGCACTGCAATGAACAGAGGGATGTATATACATGTATTGTTTCAAAACAGTGTTTCAGGTTTTTCTGGATATATTTCCAGAAGTGGAACTGCCAGGTCAAAAGGCAGTTCCATTTTTAATTTTCTGAGGAAACTCCATAATGTTTTCCACAGTGGCTGCACTAGTCTGCATTTGCCCAACAGTGCACCAGGATTCCCTTTTTTTCCACATCCTTGCCAACAATTGTTTGTTGATTTGTTAACGATGGCCATTCTGACAGGTGTGAAGTGATATCTCATTGTGGTCTTAATTTACATTTCTTAGATAGTGATGTTGAGCATTTTTTTTTTCACATGTCTATTGGCCATTTGTATGTCCTCTTTGGACAAGTATCTATCCTTAGCCCATTTTTAAATTGGATTATTTGTTTGTCTGTTTGTTCGGGTTGAGGTTTTTGAGTTCTTTACAAATTTTGGATATATCATTGACAAATATGGTCTCCCATTCAGTGGATTGTCTTTTTATTCATTTATTTTATTTATTTATTTTTAGAGAGAGGGGAAGGGAGGGAGAAAGAGAGAGAGGAACATCAATGTGTGGTTGCCTGTTGCGTGCCCCCTACTGGGGACCTGCCCTGCAACCCAGGCATGTGCCCTGACTGAGAACCAAACCAGTGACCCTTTGTTTTTCAGGCTGACACTCAATCCACTGAACCACACCAGCCAGGGCTGTCTTTTAATTTTGTTGATGGTTTAATTTGCTGTGTAAAAACTTTTTAGTTTGATGCAGTCCTATTTATTTTTTATTTTGTTCCCTTGCCTGAGAAGATATATCAAAAAAAAAATGTTGCTACAAGAAATGCCCGAGATTTTACTGCCTATGTTTTCCTCTAGGAGTTTTATGGTTTTGAATTTTACATTTAAGACTTTAATCTATTTTGAGATTATTCTTGTGTGTGATGTAATAAGTTGGTGGCATACTTTCATTTTTTTTGTATCTGTCCAATTTTCCCGACACCATTTATTGGCTAGACTATCTCTACCCCATTATATGTTTTGCCTCCTTCGTGAAATACTAACTGACCATAAAAGCATGGGTTTATTTCTGGACTCTGTTCCACTGACCTATATGTTTGTGTCTATACAGTACCATGCTGTTTTGATTACTATGGACTTGTAGTATAGTTTGTTATCAGGTAGTATACCTCCAATTATGTTCTTTTTCAAGGTTGCTGAGGCTATTTGGGGTCTTTCATGGTTCTATGCAAATTTTTCAAATATTTGTTCTAGTTTTGTGAAATATGCCACTAGAGTTTTAATAGGAATTACGTTGAATCTACAGATCGCTTTGGGTACTATGAACATTTTTAATGGTGTTAATTCTTCCTATCCATGAACAAAACATATGCTTCCACTTATTAGTATCTTCTTCAATTTCTTTCTTCTTCAGTATCTTATAATTTTCTGAGTAGAGGTCTTCTACATCCTTGATTAAATTTATTATTCCTAGGCACCTTATTTTTTTTGTTGTGATTACAAATGGGATTGTTTTCTTAGTTTTCCTTTCTGATAGTCCATGATTTGTGTAAAAATGTCACTGATTTCTGAGTAATAATTTTGTATCCTACTACTTTACTGAATTCGTTTATCAGCTCTAGAAGTTTTTTGGTAGAGTCTAACATTTTCTATATACAGTATTTCTATATGCAGATTACAGTGTCATCTGCAAACAATATCAGCATTGCTTCTTCCTTTCCAATTTGGATGCCTTTTATTTTTTCTTTTGTCTAATTGCTGTGACTAGAACTTCCAGTACTGTGTTGAGTAAGACTAGTGAAAGCAGACATCCTTGTCTTGTTCCTTATCTTAAGGGAAGCACTTTTAGCTATTTGCCCACCGAGTATGATGTTGGCTATGGGTGCATTTAATTCTTTAATCCATTTCAAATTTACCCTGTTATGTCAGATATGCTGGAGATTTCTACTCTTTCTATCTCACTCTACTGTTCAACACTGAGCACTTTATCCATTTCTATAACTACTGGATCCATTCATTTGTCCACTCCACCAATCTTCATGGAGGATTTCTTAGTCTTACATTTGCCTTCTTATTTTATCTCAATGAAAATTGTTTCATACTTTATAACTAATGATATAAAATCTTCACTGCAAATAATCAAATTAAGTTATAAAGAAAAAAGTAAGGTAAGGATGGCTGGGGTGGGGGTAGTGGTAGGGGACAAAAGAAAAAAAAAGTAAGAATTATTTCATATCCTATCCTATTATCTTATGATAATTGTTCTAACATTCTTACATCATCATTTCATGTCCCTGTTTATTACTTATATATACTGTTTTCTTTTTTAATATTTAATTATTGATTTTAGAGAGAGAAGGGAGGGAGAGAGAGAGAGAGAGAAAGAAACAATAATTTGTTGTTTCACTTATTTATGTATTCATTGGTCTCATATGTGCCCTGACAAGGGACTGAACTCACAGCTTTGGGGTATCTGGATGATGGTCTAGCCACTGAACTATCTAGCCAGGACTATTGTTGTTCTAATGGTACTTCATATTAGGGTCTTATTTAGCTTATAAGTTGTTACCAACTTTTTAATGAAAGCACTTTTATTTTTAAAGTTTGTTTTCTCCTCAGACTTCCACCTAATTCTTAAAGCCTTTAAATATTAATTTAACACTTTGGGATCCAGTTCAACAGAATGCCTATTATGAATTGCACCCTGCACACTGTGTCTGTGATAGGAATATAATATGGAACCAAGTTACACAGAAAGCTACTTCACCTAGAGCCAAGTGGAAATATGGATATCAAGCAGATGAGCCATTATAATGCAGCGAGGTATGTCCTAAATTGGGGGCATACAAAAGTTTTATGGGAGCATATAGAGGATATCATACCCATATCTGAATGCATGGGGATGGAGGTGTCTGAAACACTTCATTTCTAAACTGAGACTGTAAACATGAGTTCGAGTTATCCAGATGAACAGGAGGATAAAAATATGTGTTTCAGGTACTTGTAAATACTGAGAAAGACAGTGATTCATCCAAAACCTAAAGCTCAAGTACACAGACAAAAAATTAGGGTAAAAAAATGAGTGCTGAAGAAATAGTAAAGAACCAGAGAAGTCATGTTTGGAATGTATTCTGAGAGTAATGTGGGAAGAAGAGTAGAGGCAGACCAGTGCTCTCACTGTAATAATTAAAGAAGCCACACATATTTAAAAATTAAATCTGGCCCAAGCAGAAAACCTCTGCTAAAGAAGAGAATATCTAGGAAAGCTTTTAGTGGTTCATGGGATTGGACTGAAATTTTGAAAGGCAAGAAATCTCAAACCAAGTTTCCCATGGAAGATTTACTTTATTTATGGAGTTGCAAGTAAAGCTGATAAGTAGGTCTAAAGCTTTCAAAAGCAAATGTAAAATACCCTTCATATTTATGGAAACATATCTTAGGAAACAAGAACCAGCTTGGGGGAGAGAATATGCCGCATGCACAGGCAGGTCTTTCTTTCCATGAAGACATTCACATGGTGCTGAAATTTCATGAGGTAGGAGGTTAAAGAGTTTGTCTGGAAACCTGTGGTTGGCAGAGCTAGATCAATCTCATTACTTCAGGGGTGAGAAAACAAAGACCTTCTGACTTTTAATTAAAAGCCTGAGAGGGCCCTGGCTGGCGTAGCTCAGTGGATTGAGTGTGGGCTGCGAACCAAAGCATCGCAGGTTTCATTCCCAGTCAGGGCACATGCCTGGGTTGCAGGCCACGGCCCCCAGTAACCGCACACAGATGTTTCTCTCTCTCTCTCTCTCTCTCTTTTTCTCCCTCCCTTCCCTCTCTAAAAATAAATAAATAAAATCTTTTAAAAAATGGCTAACATAATAAATTTAAAAAATAAAATAAAATAATAAAAGCCTGAGAGGCCCTGGCTGGTGTGGCTCAGTTGGTGGGAACATCATCCTGTGTACCAACAGGTCTCGGACAGGTTCCATTTCTGGACAAGGTCCATACCAAGGCTGCAGGTTCAGTCCCGGATCAGGACATGTGCAATAGGCCACTGACTGAAGTTTCTCTCTCATATCAGTGTTTCTCTCTTTCTCTCCCTCCCTTCACCTGTCTCTAAAATCAATAAGCATGTCCTAGGGTAAGGATTTAAAAAATAAAGCCTGGGAGAAGCATGTCCAAGAAACAAGGGAGAGTTAGAGATAGACTAAGTCTATGTACGACTAGAGTGCCAAAGGGAGAAAAAAACAATTCAACAAAATAGTTCAGAATATGTAAATAAAATCCTGTAACTCAACATGACAGACAATTATACAGAAAACAAACAGACACTTTGTAAAGGAGCATATCCAAATGGCCAACAGAAAATACAGAAAGATATGTATCATTAATCAAACAAACAGAAATTAAAACTACAATATGATTTGACTAAATGTTCACCAGAATAGCCAAAACAAAAATCACAGAAAATAACAGGTGCTGACAAGGATATGAACTCTCATATACTGGCATTGGGAATTTATTAATTTGTTTGTTTATTTATTTATAGAAGTGAAAACGTATGTTCACATAATAACCTATACACTGATGTTTAACAGCAGCATTATTCATAATTTCCCCAAATGTAAATTAAAATATTCTTTTAAAAATATATTTTATTGATTATGCTATTACAGTTGTCCCATTTTTCTCCCTTCACTCCCCTCCACACTGCACACCCTCTCCCAACCACATTCCCCCCATTTAGTTCATGTCCATAAACTAAACCTGGCTTGTGTCATACTTACAAGTTCTTGGCTTCTACATTTCCCATACTATTCTTATCCTCCCCCTATCTATTTTCAACCTACAATCTATGCTACTTATTCTCTGTACCTTTTCCCCCTCTCTCCCCAGCTCATTCCCCTGTTGATAACCCTCCATGTGACCTCTGTTTCTGTGGCTCTGTTCCTGTTCTAGTTGTTTGCTTAGTTTGTTTTTGTTTTTGTTTTAGGTGTGGTTGTTAATAATTGTGACTTTGCTGTCATTTTACTATATATGTTTCTTATCTTCTTTTTCTTAGATAAGTCCCTTTAACATTTCATATAATAAGGGCTTGGTGGTGATGAACTCCTTTCTTTAACTTGACCTTATCTGAGAAGCACTTTATCTGCCCTCCCATTCTAAAAGAAAGCTTTGCTGGATAGAGCAATCTTGGGTGTAGGTCCTTGCCTTTCATGACTTGGAATACTTCTTTCCAACCCCTTCTTGCTTATAAGGTCTCTTTTGAGAAATCAGCTGACAATCTTATGGGCACTCCTTTGTAGGTAACTCTCTCATTTTGTCTTGCTGCTTTTAAGATTCTCTCCTTATCTTTAATATTAGGTAATGTAATTATGATGCTGGCACTAGGAAGTTAAATTGGTATAACAACACCAGCACACACTGGCAGTATCTAAAGCAGAACATATGCATACTCTATCACCTACTGTATTAGTTTTCTACACTTGCTGTAACAAATTACCACAAATTTGGCGGCTTAAAACAACTTAAATATATTATCTTTCAGTTCTGAAGATTAGAAGTACAGGATACAGATCTGGCCTCACTGAGCCAACGGCAGGGTGTGAGAAAAGCTGTTTTTCTTCTGAAGGTTCTAGGGAGTTTTTCCTTCCCTTTTCCACCAGCCTGCTTCCTTGGCTTGTGGCCCCCTTCATGCAATTGTATCATTTTGACCTTTGTTCCATGAACATCTCCTCCTCCATTAAGTTCTTAAGCACTGACATCTTTTCTTCCTTGATTCCTCCATCCTTCATTCCATTCAACAAGTTTATTGATACCCTATTGTGAATCAGGTACTCTTTGGGCCATTAAGGATACTGCTATGATAAAAATAGTATTACAGGTCTTAAGGGGATTACCTTCTAGTGGGGCAGGCATGTGGTGGTGGCAGGGGGAATGGGTCCAGATACAATAAAGTGAAATATTGGGAAATGATAAGAGATATAGATAAAACAAAGCAAAGTAAGAGGAATGAGATATTTTGGGAAAATCACCAGATTACAAAGAATTATGTATTCATTTGAAAGAGTTTGAAATGGTAATGTTTATTTTGCTGGTTTACATTGAGACTTAAAAAATATGTATCATAATCCAACAGGTTGGTGAACAAATATTATTATCTGGAAACTACAATAGAAAAATAACAGACACAGAGCTTCAAATCATCTTGGAAATAACTACTACCCACAGATAATTAAAGGAAAAGATTTCCTATACGGAACATTTTAAATCTTCATGATGGTAGGTTCAGGCCTCTTACCTTCTTTGGTAAATTCATTGTTTGTCAAACCCTTGGATTCTATTTTATTGTATAGAAGTTTTCTAGGAAGTTTTCTTTTCCTAAGCAGGGACATTTGTAATCAGAAAGAACATGTTCCTAACTAGAAAAATTTCCCTTTAGGTTTTTTCTGCCCAAGTAATACTTACTTAGCGTGGGGTCAGTGCACATGGCCCTTTCCCCTCCCATGACTGAGGCCTGGTGAGACATACTGGCCAGAAGGGATGTGTATTGTGTTAGGACTGGATTGCAACTCCCTCCTCATCTCATTTTGGGAGTGGCTTATTGTGCTGTGACTGCTTCTTGATCCTTTTACAAACTGTGGTAATACAGTTTATAGTCACACATAGGACATGTACCTCCTTTGTCTGGGACCCCTTATAATGAGCCTCAGACTGGAGGAGTTGTGGTCTCTGTCGCACCAATCTGCCACCCTTGGTGCACTCCCCTGTAACGTGAGTATGAATGGCACGCCCACATCTGCTGGTGCACCAGGTGGTTATTTTTTGGAAAATCAAGAACACTTAAGCAGCTTCCAGGTTTGGGGCTCCTGTGCAACAATCTGTTACTTTATATAGCATCTTCAGCTCTGCAGATGGTTGAATTTCCTTAATATTTTGTGTCTATAATTTTCAGTACTACAGTACACATCAGGGACTGTATGTGCTATGTTAATGAAAGGTGCTTTGCAAAAACACTTACTTTGGAGTTATCCCAAAGGCACTTATTAAAGTAATAATGCTATAGAAGTAACAGACCACTCTGAATATGAACTATCAATTGGATTTTTAAAAATTCTTAACCAAGGACATGCTTATTGATTTTAGAGATCAATAAAGGGAAAGAGAGGTAGAGAAAGGTGGAAAAAAACATCGATGTGAGAGAGAAATGTATCAGTTGCCTCCCATATGTGCCCTGGCTGGGGACTGAACCCTCAACCCAGGCATGTTCCCTGACTAGGAATGAACCTGTGGCCTTTTGGTTTATGGGATGAAGTTCTAACTAACTGAACCACACCAGCCAGAGCTCAATGGAATTTTTGCTTAAACATATTATACTTCATTTTAGTAGTTTCTTTGACTACACAAGCCAGATGGGTCCCAGTAAGATAAGAATTGAAAAACATACACTGTATTTGGTAAAGTGGTAGGTCACTGCTTATATTAATTTCAATAAAATGGTATAAGATAAACAGAGTACACCTACTTGAGAAATAAACAGTATGAAAACAAAAACAAGAAGTTTGGATTAAAAAGGAAAGATTAAATAGTAACTAAAGAGAAGTCCTCTAGTGTGTTTCAGTTTTTATTAGATTATAGAAACTTGAATAGGTTTCTATTTCAGAGGAAGAAATATTTAAAAAAAGTAAAATACAGACAGAAAACAGAAAAGTATGAATGATGTTGCTGAGATAATGGGGTAGACAAGCAAATGGGCAGGCCATCACCAGTAAGTGGGTGGCCTTGAAGAAGAATGAGGCCCTCAGGGAGGAAATGAGGCTTTTCTTTGGAGGGAAGGTACAAGACAGTGAAAGAGTTTCCTAAGGACATTTGTTGGGGACCATTTCCTGTGGTATCAGAGACTGTAGCCCCAAGTGAGCAAGGCCTTGCCTATAAGTCTCAACTGGAATGCTGGGAATGCAGGTGGCAGTCACGATCTGATACTAGCACTGAGGGTTACCACGGGAAATCAAGCCTGAAGACTACATTGTATCCTTTGAAGCTTGCTTTGCTTTGCTATAGCCCTATTGGTATATACCAGATGTTTAAGTTCAAAGCATAAGGAGTGAACTTCTTATCTCATGAAATACACCTTAACAACCACCTGGCATCAGCAAGTCTAACAGACCCTGACCTGAGGCAGATCTCTGTGTTTCTTCAATTGTCATCTATAAATAATATCAGTTTTTTATAACTATAGCCTTTGGACATTGATTGATGAACTATGCACGTATGCTCATATCCCTGTACATACCAATCACAATAAAAGCCATTTTGGAGAAGGGCTTGGGGCATTCTCCATTAGAGGGAATCACCAGCCCCTTTCCCACCAGAACAACAGATTGTGTCTGGTATGACTTATTCTCATTTGAGGCCGGGAGAGCTCTGAGGGATGGAGCATCCCGCAGACATTAACTGTCCTGATGACCTAGGAGATAAGATTGGCTACTGAGAATGAGCAAAATGGGAAAACGGAGGTCATGTAAAGAATGTCAAAGGTTTGTAACAGTTAAGAAAAAACAAGCAGATGACCAAAGACAAGTAAATGACAGTACCATTAAACATACATACATACATACCATATAGTACTTTGAAATGTACTTTTGTCACTGGGCTATCACGTGGGAAACGCTACTGCTCCCAAATACTTAACTATGTCAAAAGCTATGCTTGCTTACAGGAACTAAGGTAAACTGTTAAAGGTAAAACCATGGCATCTGCGGACAGCTTAAGCAGGCAGCTCATCTGCAGAACCAGCCAGCTCCAAGTTGCTAGAAGCAGAATCCCCCCTCCCCGCTTTGACCTCTGAAGAACTTGTCTTCATTACCTTACTAAAAATCATGCCCTGGGAAAGAAATGCACATTGTCAGGCACAATTAGTGCCACATGCAAACCAAGCCTTCAGGAATGTGCATACCCCAACTTTTCCCAGTTGTTGGACCATTTCTAAGAACTCTCCACCTTTATCACTGCCCCTGATCCCACCACATACTCTGAATGCCTTGCAGGCTCCTGAACCTCCCCAATTCAGGAAGAAGGTGCTTTTAGAGCATGAGTTCACCCTCCTCCATTCCTTGATAAAAGAATCAAGTTTCTGCTCTGCTTTACAAGACTCCACCTCATTCCATTGGTGTGAGAGGCACTAAGTAGAAGGACCTTTGTTTGGGTCCTCAACTCAGAAGGATTGAGTACACTTTTTATCATTGTTCTTAAAACTAGGTGAGGGACTTCTGCTTCTGATCAAGATGGAGTAACAGTGACCAGAGTTACCACTCTATCTAAAACAATAAAAAAACAAACAAAATATGTTTAACATCATGCAATAAAGACACAGTGTTCCTTAATATCTTGCACTAAATTAGACAGTGTTCCCTGAGGTACAAAAAACAAATGAGGTAAACCCTACCATCACCACAGTTAATTTGCCAGCAGGTGCCTCCTGCTTCTGGCAGAAGGAATGTGAAGAAACCCCTCTACCCCTACTGTCCTGGAGACCAGGAACACAGAGGCCCTAGAGTACATAAGACAGAATACCAGAGAGGAGAGAGTCTGACAACCAAGGAGTTAAAGAAGAAACATTCATCCAGACTGGTAAAAGAGGTGGAGATGGGCAGCCGGGGTGGAGAGGACTCATGGCAAGGCACCGGCTGGAGGAGAGAGCGATCTCATATTTGCATGCAGATAAACCAGGAAGAACAACTGGGGAGTGAGACAGACTGTGCAACCCAGGGTCCCAGCATGGGAGAATAAAGCCTCAAAACCTCTGACTGTAAAAACCTGTGAGGGCTGTGGCATCAGGAGAAACTTCCAGCCTTACAGGAGAGTTCGCTGGAGAGACCCACAGGGTCCTAAAACACACACAGACCCACCCACCCAGGAATCAGCACCAGAAAGGCCCAATTTGCTTGTGGGTAGCCATGGAAGTGACTGAAAGCCAGCAGAGAACAGAGCAAGCCACACTGTTCCCTCTCAAACCCCTCCCTCACTGACAGCAGCACAACACAGCAACTTGGGTTGCCCCGCCCTGGTGAACACCTAAGGCTCTGCCCCTTACTACATAATAGGCACATAGAAACAAACAAAAAAAGGACCAAATGAAAGAACAGTTCAAAGCTCCAGAAAAAAAATTAAAAACTAAGGGATGAAGAGATAGCCAACCAATCAGATGCACAGTTCAAAATACTGGTAATCAAGAAGCTCACAGATCTGGCAGAATATGGTTGCAAAACAGAGGGAAAAAAGGAGGCTATGAATACTGAAATAAAGAAAAATGTATAGAGAACCAACAGTGATGGGAAGGCAACTGGGACTCATATCAATGGTACAGAGCAAAAGAAAGAAAGAAACATTCAACCAGAACCGAATGAAGAAACAAGAATTCAAAAATATGAGGAGAGGCTGAGGAGCCTCTAGGACAACTTTAAACATTCCGATATCTGAATCACAGTGGTGCCAGAAAGAGAAGAGGAATAGCAAGAAACTGAAAACTTATTTGAAGAAATAATCAAGGAGAACTTCCCCAATCTGGCAAAGGAAATAGGAGGTCCAAAAAAGCTCAGAGAGTCAGTCCCAAAGAAGTTGGACCCAAGGAAGCACACACAAAGGCATATCATAATTATATCACTCAACATTAAAGAGAAGGAGAGAATCTTAAAAGCAACAAGAGAAAAGAAGACAGTTACCTACAAAGGAGGTCCCATATGACTATCAGCTGATTTCTCAGAAGAAACTTTACAGACAAGAAGGGGCCGGAAAGAAGTATTCAAAGTCATGAAAAGCAAGGACGTATATCCAAGACTGCTGTATCCGGCAAAGCTTTCATTTAGAATGGAAGGGCAGATGAAGTGCTTCCCTCATGAGGTCAAGTTAAAAGAATCCATCATCACCAAGCCCTTATTATATAAAGTGTTAAAGGGACTTATCTAATAAAAAGAAGATAAAAAATATGAACAGTAGGTAAAATGACAACAAACTCACAACTATCAACAACTGAAACTAAAAAACAAAAACTAAAATTAAGCAAACAACTAGAAGGGGAACAGAATCACAGAAATGGAGATCACACAGAGGTTTATCAGTGGAGCGGCAGAAGGGGAAAATAAGGGAAAAGGTACAGGGAATAAGTAGCATAAATGGTAGGCAGAAAATAGGCGGAGGCTGAGAATGATATAGGAAATATAGAAGCCAAGGAACTTATATATATGACCCATGGACAGGAACTAAAGTGGGGGTATGCAGATGAGAAGGGGTGTGCAGGATGGAGGGGAATAAAAGGGCGGAAACGGGACAACTGTAATAGTAAAATCAACAAAATGTATTTTAAAAAAACAATTAGACTTCCAGCCAAGATGGAGGCATAAGTAGACACACTGTGCCTTGCCACACAACCAAAATAAGGTCAGCAACAATTAAGAAACAAGATAACAACCAGATCTGATAGAAAATTTATCTGAATGGAAGTTGGACAACCAGGAAAACAGGTGCATTCATCCAGACTGGTAGGAGGAACGGAGAGGGGCATCCAGGTGCGGGTCACTGCTCAGAGATGGGAGAGCGTTGAGACCGAGCCTGTAAGGCTTCCATGCACAAGACTGCAGCGGGTGGACCCTGAGTGTGCAAAGGGCAGCTGGCAGACCCCGGCCGAGGGGTGGCAAACAGCAGGCCCAGCGAGGAGGTGATTGTGAAACAAGGCACTGTGCGAAACCCAGGATCACAGTGCTGGGAAATAGAGCCTCAGGGCACTGATTGAGGACACCTGTGGGGACTAAGGAGCAGGGAGGGACTCCCAGACTCTCAGGAGAAGTTCTTGGAGGGTCCCACAGTGTGCATAAGCCCACCTACACGGGAACTGACACCAGAGGGGCCCAGTTTGCTCAGGGGAAGCAGCGGAAGGAACTGAGGTCCCACGGAGAGCAGAGCAAGCACCGTTGTTCCCTCTCAGACCCCCACACTCACATACGTCACAAACTAGCAACTGGAGTGCCCTGGCCTGGTGAACACCTAAGGCTCAGCCCCTCATATGTAACAGATGCAATCAGAACAAAGGAAAACATAAAATAAAATTAAAAAGATGGCTCAAACAGAATTAAAAGCCCCAGAGCCAGTTTTCTTAAGTGACCAAGAGATAGCCAACCTATCAGATGCACAGTTCAAAGCACTGGTGATCAGGGTGCTCACAGAATTGGTTGATTTTGGTCGAAAATTAGATGAACAAATGCAGGCTACGATAAGAGAAATGAAGGGAAATGCACAGGGAACCAATAGTGATGGGAAGGAAACTGGGACTCAAATCAATGGTGTGGACCAGAAGGAAGAAAAAGACAAACAACCAGGAAAGAATGAAGAAATAAGAATTTGAAAAAATGAGGAGAGGCTTAGGAACCTCCAGGACATTTTTAAACCTTCCAACATCCGAATTATAGGGGTACCAGAAAAAGAAGAGGAAAAGCAACCAGTAGAAAACTTATTTGAATAAATAAGTCCCCAGTCTGGCAAAGGAAATAGACTTCCAGGAAGTCCAGGAAACTCAGAGAGTCCCAAAGAAGTTGGACCCAAGTAGGAACACACCAAGGCACATCATAATTACAGTAGCCAAGGTAAAAATGAAGGAGAGAATCCTAGAAGCAGCAAGAGACAAGGAGACAGTAACCTACAAAGGAGTTCTCATCAGACTGTCAGCTGATTTCTCAAAAGAGACCTTGCAGGCAAGAAGGGGCTGGAAAGAAGTATTCCAAGTCATGAAAGGCAAGAACCTACATCCCAGATTGTTCTATCCAGCAAAGCTTTCATTTAGCATGGAAGGGCAGATAAAGTGCTTTTCAGAAAAGGTCAAGTTAAAGGAGTTCATCATCACCAAGCCCTTATTTTATGAAATGGTAAAGGGACTTATCTAAGAAAAAGAAAATAAAAAACATGTATAGTCAAATGACAACAAACTCACAATTATTAACAACCACACCTAAAACAAAAGCAAAAAGAAACTTAGCAAACAACTAGAACAGGAACAGAACCATAGAAATGGAGATCACATGAAGTGTTAGCAACAGGGGAGTGGGAGGAGGAGGGGGGAAGGTATGGAGAATAAGTAGCATAGATGGTAGGTAGAAAATAGACAGGGGGAGGGCAAGAACAGTATGGGAAATGTAGAAGCTAAAGAACTTATTGACACATGAACATGAACTAAAGGGGGGGAATGTGGGTGGGAGTGGGTGTGCAGGGTGGAGGGGAATGAAGGGGGGAAATGGGACAACTGTAATAGCATAATTAATAAAATAATATTAAAAAATTAAAAAAACAAATAAATGAAATAATCCTGTACCTATGAAAAACATTGCAATTGTAGTTAAACCCTTACCATAAAGAAAATTCAGGCCCAAGTGACTTCTTTGGTGAATTCTACCAAAGATCTAAGGGAAAAAAATAATACCAATTCTATACAAGCGGCTTGCAAAAATTGAAAAGGAGGGAATATTTCCCAACATAGTTTCTTAGGTTTTCATTTTCCTGATACTAAAACTGGAAAAAGACATTACAAAAAAATCTAAAGATCAATAGCTCATAAACATAGAATCAAAACACCTTAAACTTTAAAGCAATTTGAACCCAATAACATATAAAGAGGATAATACATCATGACCATGTGTGGCTTCTAACAAGAATGAAATCAATGTAATTTATAATATTAACAGACCAATATAACTAAAACCATTTGATCATCTAAATGGATGCAGAAAAGCATAGAAAAAAATCAACTTTCCAAATAAAAACTCTTAAACAACAAGAAACAGAAAGGAACTTCATCCCAATTAAGGATATCATTGAAAAATCTGCAGTTAAGATCATATGAACATTAACTGATGATAAACAAGTAAAAACTACTTCAATTCTACACTACACTGGAGGTATTAGCCATTGTAGTAAGGAAAAAAAAAAGAAGTTAGATTGGAAAAGAAGTAAACTGCCTGTATTTGTAGACCATATAATTGTCAATATAGAAAATTCTCCAAATTCTCTATATTAAAAATCTCTAAAAACTATTAGATCTAATAAGTAAGGTTAGCAAGGCCAAGGATACAAAACCAGTTCCTGAAAAAATCAAGTGTATTTCTATATTCTAACAACAGACAACCGTAAATTTTAAAAACAGTATCATTAATAACGGCTTCAAAATATATGAAATCATAATAAGAACAGACGTTAAGAACAGACCTGCTCAACCTGGAGACTGAAAACTATACAACACTGATAAGAGAAAATGTAAAAATCCTAGGTCAATAGTAAAATATAGGACACACGTGGATCAGAAGACTCAATATTGTCAAGATGTCAAATCATCACAAATTGCTCTATGGAGTCAGTGCAATTCTAATCAAAATTCCAGGAGATATTTTTATAGGAACAACAGCTATATTCTGAAATATCTATGAAAATGCAAAGGACCTAGAATAAGCAAAATTATTTTGCTTAAGAAGATAAAATAGGACAACTTACTCTTTAGTAATTAAAACCATATGGTATTTATACAAATATAGACATGCCAAAAAATGGAACAAAACAGAGCCTGTAAGTTTTACTTACATATAACCACGCAATTTTCAACAAAAGCACCAGGGCAGTCAATAGGCAGAGTATATAACCTTTTAGATCCACATGCAAAGAAATGAACCTTAACCCATATATCATATTAAAAAATTAACTACAAATGAACCTAGTAAAAGTTCTAGGATAAAAAATAGGAGGAAATACCTCTGGCCTTGATTAGAGAAAGATTTCTTAAATCAAAAATTCCCCCCACAAATTATAAAAGAAAGATTGATAAATATGACTTTACCAAAATTAAAACGGTTGTCATTTGGAAAATATTGTTAAAAAGATGAAAAGGCAAACCACACACAAGGGGGATATATTAGTAAAACACTCCTCTGAGAAATTTGAATCTAGAATATATAAAGATCTCTTAAGACTTGAGAGAACAAGCAATAAACAAAAAAATTAATTAAAAGCCAACAATTTTGACAAACATGTAACCAAACTCATAGAATTTTTTGCTTAAAATTGGTCAATTTTACTGTATATAAATTATATCTCAGAAAAAGCTCACAAACACAGATACTCAGTGGAGGGAGATGTGCAGTATTCTCCGAGTAAATGGAGTAAATCAGCCCTAAATAAGCCCTCTCCTTATGTTCTGTTTGGCCACACATTTCAGGAAAACCTCTTCCACAGACCAAGTCTTACTGCACATTGCTTTAGAAATAGAAGTGGGGAGCGGGGGAGGTAGTGTAGTTGATTCAACCTATGTTGTCAGTGACTAATGATTCTAAGTACTAGATACTTTGTGAATATAATTTAACTACATACAAACTCTCAAAGCTTTAAAAAAGCCTAGGTACCTTCAATACTCTTACATTCAGTGATTATATTAGCTAGTTTGTATATTTCATTGTTTAGAACTACCCTGTACAACTATTTCATGGCAAAAACAAATTAATAAAGTTTTCCAGATCATATCTGAATAGGCAACTTTTAATTCATGATGCAGGTATTTCATCTGTTCATTTATTAAATCTTCATGTTTAACTATAAAGAAAAAACTATAAAGTCTCTCATTTTAATATTTTTTTAGTTAGGAAAATAATTCTATACATATTAACTAAATTCTTCAATATCAATTGATTTAGAGCCTTTATACACAGGAAAATTCAGACAAAATTGTGGAGAATTAACTTATTTTTTGGAGAATTTTATTCAAGATAGTATTTGAAAAGGTAAAAAATGAACTTACTGCTTAGAAAACTAAATATATGGCTAACTTAAGAAGCCACAATTAGCCTGGAGCTTTAAAAAGACATGTTTTATAAACCAATAGAGGAAAACTTCTTGACATTAAATTATAAAGTAACTAACCAACTTTGAAATGAATTTGCAAAATAAATAGTGTACTTACAATTTGTTGCCATTTGAAATTGAGAATGAAGTGCTTGAGTCACCGAATTCCAAAAAGTATATAAAATTTCCGACTGCCCATCCTGTGACCCAAAAAATGGATGTGTTCATTAATTTAAAAAAATTACAATGGATAAGATGTAATGCAGACATTTAATTAAAATGTACTGAAAGAAAAATTTCTAAAACATCCATCAGACAAGAGAATTACTGAGTAACTAAGAAGAAAATATCCAGATGACTGAAATCGTATTTCACCATCAGGTGTTCAGACAGTCATCAACCCGCTCTGCTGCCCTCTGCTACTTAACTAGCTGTGTGGGCTTGGGCAAGCTGCTCACTCACTCTGAGCCTTCCTCCCACCTGTGAGATGGAGATGGTAACAGTACCTGCATTGCAGGATTATTACAAAGGTTCAAGAAGTCTATAAAAGTTAAGCCTTGGAACAGTTTCTGATATATAATTAACCCCTAGTGAACATTAGTTATTGTGATTTTTATTATCACCCTTCCATTTAAAAAAGGCAACTTCTGTGACAACAATAAAATGATGGACATAACATTTTTATCCTAAGAATCCAGGACATAATTCATCCATTACAAAGGAGAACTGCATGAAATATAGATACAGGGGTTGTTTTTTTTAAGTATCATTTGTTAAATCAAGACAAAGTACTTTAATACTGTTAAAACAGAATTATACTTATAGAAATTTTACCAAGTACTTTTAAGGTACTTTTACACATATGTGGTGCACAATATCAAATTACCAATATTCTATTTTTGAAGTACAAAAAGGACAATTTCACATGGTTCACATTAATAATATCCATGCAATGTGTCTAATGTTCAAATATGATTACTGTCATAAAAGAGAATAACTAGAAATTTTGTTGTTTTATTTTTGCACTTGTAACAAAATAAATTCTAATTTTCAAGGACATAAATGAAGAAAATGACCAACAAAAAATACTTATTTCTCACTTTTATATTTACACACACTTCTATTTTCATTGTAGTTTCTTTTTTTTAATATGTCTTTTGCTTTGATTTCTGAGTGTGGTACATCTTAAAAAGGCAAATCAAATAACTCTTAATTTCTTATACAAAGATTTAGATCCCCATTTTAAACAATATGTGCACTGTGTATCATGCACTTACGTATATGTGTTTCATCTTATTAAAGAACTATTGTAACACAGCACATTAACAGGATGAAGGACAAAAACCACACACTCATCTCAAGTGATACACAAAAAAGCATTCAATAAAACTCAACACCCTTTTGTGATAAAACCACTCAACAAGCTAGGAACAGAAGGAAATTACCACAACATAGTAAAGGTGATCTATGAAAGCTCACAGCTTATATCATAACGGTAAAAAACTAAAAGCTTATTATCCTCAAGACATGGACAATTTGATGACTGTATGTACTTTCACATACACACAATATATATATATATATATATGTAATGAAGAAAACTACAGGGTCAATGTGTAAGAATCAAGTGCCAAAATCTCAGATACAAAAGCAAATTTATTTCAACAGTGTATTAAAATAATTGTTTTAAGTATCTACCTAAACAAGTAGAAGTTAGGTCAGCAATGTAAATACCATTTAATCTTATGAAGTCTATTATTATAGTAGCCCAGTGTCTTCAGTAAAGAAACTTAGAGTTGAGTGAATAATTATTTAAAAAATATTATATAACTTCCTGAATAAAAAAAATAGAAAAATATGAAGATACATAACTAATTTCCAAATTACACTTACTAATTACTTACTTTACTAATTACACTTACATTTCCAAATCAAATTATCCTGTCAAATAATTGCTCCTAGGCATGTTGAAATAAAATTTATTTAACTGGACTTTAATAGTTCAACTAGATTTCAATTGGAAGGATATTGACATTAACCTATTTACAATTTCTGCCCAATACTGTCTTACTTTCTTGGCTCATTTGGGTTGTTATAACAAAAATATCATAAGTTGGGTGGCTTATAAACAGCAGAAATTTTTTTCTCACAGTTCTAGAAGCTCCAAATCTAAGATGGAGGTGTTGGTAGATCTGGTGTCTGGTGAGGACCTGCTTTGTCACTGATGGCCGTCTTCTCACTGTAACCTCACATGATGGAAGGGAGCAGCTCTCTGGGTCTCTTTTACAAGGGCACCAACCCCATATTTATGGGGCTTCAACACAAGTTTTAGGGGACACAAACATTCAGACCACAGCACTTTGTGAACTTCAATGCAATCATGCTGTCAGATCAAGTCTGTAATACCTCTGCAATTTAAAACAGCTTCTTGGTCTTTTTTCTTAGTTGTAAATATAACCAATAGAAATAATTTCAATTTTCAGTAAGGTGAAATTTGGATCTTTGAGTGAGATCAATAATTGAAAAGTAAAACCAAAATTAGATACATTTTATACATATAAATAGAATAAAAATAAAATATGCAGGAATACTAAAACATTTATGTTTGAATGAATCTGTTATTTAGAATTACAGTTTGGTATTTGCTTTTGTTATTGATTTTGACATCACTAAATATATAAAGAGAAACTTAGAATGATACTACAAAGAACAGATTTTAAGGCATATATGATTTAGTTTCTCTATTTTTATAACATAGAACTAGCCACAGATTTCCTCTCTGAAATATATTTGATAGTCTTACTGCACACAATATAAGGTTCAAAACTTCAAGCTAACATTCTTGAATTAGGTGTGGTGGAAGTGTATGGGGGTGGGGGCGAGGCTGAAGTAAGATAACCTTGACTTAAATCTAAGGTCTGCTACTTATTGGTTCTATAATGATGGGCAGGTATGGTGTTTCATCTTCCTAAGCTTGTAAACTACAGAAACAATAGGGATTATAATACTTTATAGAATTTACTTATCATAAAGATACCTTGGGCTAGAGCTTGAAGGAAGATCAGAATTCACTATACAGATAAGAAGAAGAGGTGAGCAGAGATATGGAAAACCATTTTCTATCCTCTGAATACATAGTTAGCATTCAGGAAAGAGGAAAGACGTGAGAATGAAAAGCAAGGCAAGGATTAGATCAAGTAGTGTCTTAATTTACCATGTAAGCACTAGTCAAACATGTAACAGTTTTAATGAGCAAATAGAACAGTTAAGCTGTGTTTTATGTAAATCATAAATAGTATGTGAGGAGGTCATGAGCCTGCAAGCAATAAAATCAATTATGAATTTTCTAAAAAAATTGATAGGACATGATGAGCAGGTAAATATTTACAAAGGATTAGGACTAGATGCATTTGTGTAGGACTAACAGGGGTGTCCAACTCACAGCCCAAGATGGCTATGAATGCAGCCCAATACACAATTGTAAATTTACTTAAAACCTTTGTTTTTGCTCATCAGTTTTCATTAGTGTTTGTGTATTTAATGCATGGCCCAAGACACTTCTTCTTCCAATGTGGCCCAAAGACACTAAAAGGTTGGACACCCCCAGTAGAAGATGTAACCAAAATGTACTTTCAGAAGAGGCAGAAGGTGGACAGAGAAAGATTTGTTCATCTTGTCGTCTAGAATCTGTGAGGCATACAAGTAAGGACAATTCAGTGAATGTAACCCTCTTGCTTAAGAACAAGCTCTAAACTGAAGAAACAGATTTAGGTATCATCTGTATTTGGAGTTGGTAGAAACTGTTAGCATGAGTGAGCTTTTCCATAGATTGTATGTGACATACAATCTATGAGAAGAAAAGAATCTTTAGGATGGGTCCCAGGGGAACGACTTTACTTGAAGGGTGATAGAGGAAACAATTCAGAGTAGAGAGAGATAGGTGGGTGAGATAGTTATTTTTTTTAAAAAAAGACTAGTTAAAGTTAGTAATTGTTGAATCTCGGTGATGGGCACAGAGATTCACTGTCCTATAGTTTGGGTATATGTTTGAAATAACATAAATAAAATATTTTAAAAGGAGGGGTAGGTAGAAAAGAATGAATCAGTGAAGTATTGAAGAGATGGAGTATCTCTTGTGGACAAAAAAATAGAGTGGGAACTCTGTAATAAATCTGATTAAGTCCTGTGATCAAAAGTAACCTCACAGAGTCACTTTCCTACCTGGGCAGTTCAGGGCTACAGGCCTGTAACTTGTTTAGTAAAAGGTTTATCTCTGCCTTAAGCAAGCCCTGTCTACTGTTCTTGTGCATCTAGGTTTGCACACCTTTGAAATGCTGGAGTAATCCTCTTTTTCAGACTCCTCAGAAGGGTAGACACCCTCAAAGGAACACATAATCTGTTGTTTATCCTGTAATCCAATCCCTGCCTTGCTTTCTCCCATCTTCTAACAATCTTCTTAAACCCAAACATGCAGTATCTAAAGAAACTGCAAACTGTCATTCCCTGGATCATTTGAGATCTTGTTTCCAGGCATGTTGTTAGTTTGTCCAAACTCTTTTAAAAATTCTCTATAGGTTTGGACATTTCTTACAGAGAAATTGTGAGGGAGGAAAGCATTAAGCAGGAGTAGTATTTACCTCAGTGGAGTCAGACGTGAGTGGAAGTGATAGGGGACTCAAGAGTTAGAAAACTTTAGTTTAAGTAATAGCTAATAAGCTTAGTAATCAATGCTCGTAAAAGCTATTGTTCCAGGAAAGGAAGATATGACACACCCTGACTCCAGGAGACCATAAGCAGTTCCACCTTTGTGCCTCAGGAGGGCTGCAAGCAATTCAAGATAGTATTTGAGCCATTGCACTCATGCATGAGATGACCACTGCCCAGGACACAGCTAATGACCACTGCCCAGGGCGAGAATGCTGCAGTTTTTTAATCCAATTAAAATTTCCCTGAATTCCAAACCCCTTGCCTCTACTTTGTTCTCCTTATAAAAAGGGCCATTTTAGAATGGAATTCAGGGTGTGAACCTGCCATCTTCTCAGACCGCCAGCCCTCTCAATAAAGCAGCCATAAAGATTCAATCTTTGTCTCTGCTTATTGGGTTCAACATGTGACAGGCAGCACAAACAGTTGATCTTTTCCAGTTTCAGAAGGGTTTGGTAGTTGGGTCATTAGAATGCCTTTGTCAGGAACTGTTACGGTGGAGTGCAAGCTTCATTTCAGTGATTTGGGGCAACACAGAAACAAAGTAGAAACAAAGCAGTTTACTGAAACCTGAGCATGAACATATGAAAGAAAGGCAGGTATAGGACCAAAGATCAGGGTTTTATTTTGGTTTTAGTTTTACATGGTAGACTGGATAGGGTAATTAATGTCAGAGAAAGCAGAGAATTTCCTAGGAGATGTATTGGGTTGGCCAAAAAGTCCAGTTAGTTTTTTCCATAAAATAAAAGATACATTTTTCATTTTCACCAATAACTTTATTGATTTGGATATTTTGAGTAGGTCAGGAATCTCCTGCATAGTACAAGTTGATTTTTCTCAGTTAATGTCTTGATTTGATCACTATCAACTTCAACTACAGCATTGTCCAGAGAGAAATCTCTAGCACAAAATTTCGAAAACCACTTTTGACACATTCAATCAATCACAGCATCTTCACAGATTGCACAAATCGTTTTTGTGTTTCATTTGAGTTTTTAACTTTCTTGAAATAATAAAGCATAATATGTCCAAAATGTTGAGCATTTTCTTTCAAATACTGCATGAACAACAAAGTAGAAGGATAAATCTGAACAACAAAAGATATAATCTACCTCTGCCTTTGAAATGAAAGGTGCAGACAAGGATCAGCTCAGAGGAAGAGCTTATGTCAGAGTGCTTAAGCAGGGGAAGTCAGAGGGGAGCAGGAACAAGGTTTAGCAAAAAGTCTGGGCCTGAGGTCCCTGTGCAGAGGTTACATAAATAAGGAAGCCTGAGGACTTGATCAAACACACCAACTAGATAAGAATTTTAAATTAACTCATTTTCTGAATTCAAAGCAAAGGGATTCTGGTGAAGCAAATATAAGGCAAAGAAAATAAATTCTCTTTACTGAAAAATAGCCTTCAGGGTGAAACAGTTTGCTGTGTCTGACTGTGACAGGACATAGCTGAAGCTGTAGCTATTCTTAGGTAGGAGCTGACCAGCAGCCATTCCCAGACAGCAGAGCAGCCATTCCCAGATAAGCAGTTATCTCAAGGTCATACACTAACCCCCGTTTTAGCAGCTGCACTCCTTCCCCTCCTCCTTCTGCCTGTGTAACAA
Source organism: Phyllostomus hastatus (assembly GCF_019186645.2). Taxonomy (NCBI): domain Eukaryota; kingdom Metazoa; phylum Chordata; class Mammalia; order Chiroptera; family Phyllostomidae; genus Phyllostomus; species Phyllostomus hastatus. Next base: position 49,364,630 of record NW_025334041.1, read on the forward strand.
GCATATAAGGAAGCCCCATCTTAAACTCATTGCACAGAATTTGGATTTTTTTTATCTCCTCTGGGTCTGCACGCGTGAATAAACCCCACTTCGCAAACTCCGAGGCCATCTGAGTTGTCTTTTCCGTAACATGATCACAAAAGAAGGAAGACTTAGAAATTCAGTAGAGATGCAACATGGACACTACAGAGCAAAATGAGAAAGTCTGTACACCCAAAAGAGTTTTAGTTAAAATCAAAATGTAGGCTCTTATTATATGTATATTCTTTTTTCCCTTTGAACAATATATTTATGGCACAATAACATTTTGTTTTTAAAATAGGATGCTTAGACTAAGGTGGTAGAGGGAAAGGTATTTCCGATACCTTTTGAAGGTAGAACAGATGGACTTGTTAAAATGTGTACAGTAAAATAAAAATAACCGTAGATAAAATGTTAACAGAGGTTAGCTGTGTGATATAATTAAATATGATGCTTCCTGTATTCTTTTAAAATTTTTGGAGTTATTTAGATAACTTAATTCTAAACAGAAGAATAAGATCTTGATATAAAAATTCAATAATGAAATACATACAGTAAAAATGTTTAAGTTCCTCTTCAAACTCAAATCCCTTATCCCATACTCTTCCCTAGAGATCACTGTTGAACTACAGCATTAAAGGGTTTCAAAGCCCTTCCCATATGGCTTACTGTTTTGTTTTTCATCCTTTCTTTTTTTTTCTTAAGATTTTATTTATTTATTTTTAGAGAGGGAAGGGAGGGAGATAGATAGAGAGAGAGAGAGAAACATCAATGTGCGGTTGCTGGGGGTTATGGCCTTCAACCCAGCCATGTACCCTGGCTGGGAATCGAACCTGCGACACTTTGGTTTGCAGCCCATGCTCAATCCACTGAGCTATGCCAGCCAGGTCTTTTCTTTTTCTTTATTCAACCTTTCATTTCATTATAGCCCTCCAAAGAGAAAACTAAATTAAAGAATTAATGTATATATAGCTCTGGCTGGCTTAGCTCAGTGGATTGAGCATGGGCTGCGAACCAAAGCGTCACAGGTTCAATTCCTAGTCAGGGTACATGCCTGCATTGCAGGCCATGACCCCCAACAGCTGCACATTGATGTTTCTCTCTCTCTCTTTCTCCCTCCCTTCCCTCTCTAAAAATAAATAACTAAAATCTTTTAAAAAATTACTTATAAAAAAGTGTATATATTATATAATCATATAATTTACTTAATTAATTTAATTTTAAATTTAACTTAGTTTCACCTAAACCCCCCAAAAATAAATACCTAAGGAATAGGATTTTGTAGGGCTGAGCTCCAGAGGCCACAAACCACTGTAATATCTAAGATTATTTTATACAGCCCCTCTCCCCTCAGAAATAGAACTACTTCTCCCCCTTGGGGTCAATACTGCCCTTATTAAGAACACAGGGTGTACTGATATTTTAAATACGGTGTCAGTCAAATAGGATTTGGTATGAACCATGCTCTGCATAACACTGTCTGCTCCCTTGGCTTCCCTCACCACACTCTTTGGTTTCATGCCCCTCTTGAGATACTTAGTCTTCACTGCTTCCTCTATTACAGTGTTTCCGAAACTCACTATGTAAAATAGTTTTTAATTCACATTCTAATATACGCTTACTTGTTTCAAAATTATATACAATATATAATTCCCATAGTAATAAAATATGTACAATATAAAACATACAAAAATAGTTTAAAGGATAAGACATTTTAAATGTAGAGACAGAAATTATAACTATCCTTTTTCCACATGAAAATATACCTACCATCTTGGAAAACCTAGTTTTATGTGAATTTTATAAGTCGCATTTTCTTTGGACTCTGTCTAGGTATATTTCCTTTTTCTATATGTCACAGGTGGGCACAGGTAACCAGGTTCTTGGTGATTGGGACAAAGAATTGAACTGAACACCCAGAGTTTATAGCAGAGAACATGGGAGCAGGCCAACTCCAAGCAGAGATTGACCTCATGGGCTCAAGGGATTCTATTCTTATAGGGCAGATCCTTCCTGGCTAGTTTTGGTGGGCTTTTACTACGCATGTACAAGTAGTTGTATTACTTTAAAGCTACTGCACCTGTGGTCTCCCATGATTTTCCCTGATTGGCCATCAGAGAAAGGGTCGTACAATGTTACCAAATGGACCCCACCTTCTCCTGGGGTCCCCCTGTACTAGGTTCACTTTGCCTGCCGCCAGGGAATTATAGCTCTCCATGTTACAGATTGGTGAAAAGGAAAGGAATTATTTATTCAAGTTATATAGAATTAAGAGTAATGACTTAATGTCTTCATTAAAATCCCAAAGTCCCTTAAAACACCCATAAACACACACAGTCCTTCCTTCCCCCACTTTGCCTGGTCTGGGGTAACATATCTCAGGAAAAGAAATAGAAGTTCATTGCCCAGATAGCCTCTGTTTCTTCCCAGTAATCTCTGCTTGGCTGGCAGGCCTCCCTCAGTTCCCGGCACCATCAGCTGTGTCACTGGGATCTCCAGTTCTTATTCCAAAACCACATGGCACCCTCTCATGGCCCACCAGCAAGAGTCCTTTCACCCCTCTACTTCCCACAGCATCTCCCCTGCATTCTTCCAAACTGCTAAGAGCGAGCTCTGCATCACTGCTACATCTTGCTTTCTGGCTTCTTAAGATGCATGGCAAAGGGAGACCCAAAGCCGCATGGTTTTTCCCTGCTAAAGCCTCCCAGTTCTTCTCTACTAAAGCAGCATGGTTGCTGTGCCAAAGTCGCGTGGTGATTCTTGTCATGGCTACTGCGCCTGGGTTTAAATCCCAGCACCAATCTTCCTCTGCAACCCCATTTCTGACCCCTCCCACAATCAGCTACACTTGCCAGCATTCCCATATTTTTCCAGCTTTTGTGGGCTGCCATAGTAAGTTTGGGCAGGTGTGGACCTGTGGTGTGGAACCAATTATCTCCAAGCTTTCACACAGGCGCTGTAACCAGGGTGAGTTGCCTCCCAGTTACATCCTGAGTGAAAGTCACTCCCTTCTCCCTGGCTCAAAGCACGGGCCACAGCTATTTAACATATCTATGAAACCAGTTAAAGGTTATAGATATGTTAAATGACTGTTCTAGAGATTATCTGCAAAACTGTTGCTATGCAAAACAACTCAATGGCCCTGCTCCATGTGTCCCAGTCCTCAGTGCAGACTTGTGGGGGTGAGGACATCTTATATTTTTAATATTTCCTGGACACCCTGAGTTCTGGACCCCATTACAAATCCTTCTTTTGGACACTCCCTGGCTGCACCCTCTTACAAATATAGCAAACCTCATCTATTATCATGGCTTGGATTGCCATCTATGAGTTGCTGTCTCCCAAATTTTATGTCTCTAGCATAGACCTCTATTCTGAGCTTCAGAAACACATATTAAATTGCCTCACTGACATCTTCATTTGGATGTTACATGAGCACTTGAATATAGAGCTCCTCATCTTTCCTATCAGAAGTGCTTCTCACCTTATGCTCTCAAATGAAGTCATTACTATCTACGAGGAACGCTTGTCAAACCAAAATTAGTGGTGTCATCCTTGATACCTTCTCTTCCATTGCACCACCTCTTCTCTGTAACTAAGATGTCAGTTTTATCTCCTGAATAATTCTCAAAACAGTCCACTTGCCTCCATTTTACTGCCATCAACATAAATTACTTTATACACTAAAGTGTATTCCTACAAAATTCATATGTGGAAGTCCTGACCTCCTATACCTGACCATATTTGGAGATAGGGTCTTCAAAAAACTAATTAAATTAAAAGAGGGTGACTAGGATGGACCTTCATCCATTGTGACTGGTATCCTTACAAGAAGAGGAAATCTGAACACAGAACATACAGGAAGAAGGCAATGTGAAGACAAGGGAGGAGATAGCTGTGGACATTTGTATTCAAGTCTTTGTGTGGATACAGTCTTTCATTTTTCTTGGATTAGTACCTAGGGGTATATTACTGAGGTACATGTTATGTGTTTGTCTTTTTAAGAAACTGTCAAACTGTCTTCCAAAATGTTTGTACAATTTTACATTTCCCATCAGCAGTATATAAGAGTTACAGCTGCTCCATATCCTCAACTGACACCAACACTGGGTATGATGAATTCTTTCAAATTTTATTTATTTCACATCTATCTACAGAGTGTCTACTCAAATTTTTGGCCTATTTTTTAAACTAGTTTTATTGTTTTCTTATTGAGTTTTGAGAATTTTTAGACATAGGTTCCCAGTCTATGCCTTGTATACTCTCATTGGAGTATTTTGGCCAGCAGCAATTCTTAGCTTTTAGTAAGTCCAAAATGTCTGCATTTTTTCTTTTATGAATACAGCTTTTGGTGTTGCATTTAAGAAATCTTTGCCTACTTTGTGGTCACAAAGTTTTATTCTGTTTTCTTGTATAAGTTTTTGACTTTTAGGTTTTACATTTGGGTATCAAAATGTTTCAGCACTATTTGTTAAAAAGACTATTATATCACCACTGAATTACCTTTGCTATTTTTTAAATCAGTTATTCATATGTGTGAGTATTTTGGGGGCTCTATTCTAAATCAATGATCTATGTCTTTGACTTTATGTTAACCCCACACTTTCTTAAATACTGTAGGTTTTTGTTTTTGTTTTTTAAATCCTCACCCTATGGTATGTTTATTGATTTTAGAGAGAGAAGGACAGACAGACAGATAGACAGACAGACATCAATGTGAGAAACACTGATTGGTTGCCTCCTATACCTCCCTTACCAGGGGGAAGTTGCAAACCACAATGTAGGGATGTGCCCTGACCAGCAATTAAACCTGCAACCTTTCAGTGTACAGGCTGATACTCCAACCAACTGAACAACCCAGCCAGGGCTTAAATACTGTAGTTTTATAATAAATCTTGAAGTTAGGTATTGTTAGCTATCCAGTTTTCCTTTTCTTTGTCAAAGTTATGTTGGAGACCCCAGGTTCTTTATATTTCTATTTAAATTTTGGATTCAGCTTGTCAATTTCTCCAAAACACTTGTTGAGATTATAGATCAATTAAAGAATGAAAATCTTAACTACAGAGGATCTATCAACTCATAAATATCTCTATTTATTTAGGTCTTCATTACTTTTTATCAATAATATTTATACTTTTTAAGGAACAAGGGCTATTTCTCTTTTTTAAAACAATATTATATTTATTTTTAGGAAGAAAGGAAGGGAGAGAGAAAGAGGGAGAGAAACATCAATGTGTGGTTGCCTTTCGTGCACCCCCTAATGGGGACCTGGCCCACAACCCAGGCATGTGCCCTGACTGGGAATGGAACCAGTGACCCTTTGGTTCACAGGCTGGTACTCAATCTACTGAGCCACACCAGCCAGGGTTGCTCCTGTCTTAACAGATTCATTTTGACATATTTCTTATTCTTTGATATTACTGTATATGTTATTAAGTTTGAGTTCTCAATTATATATTACTAAGTATACATAGAAGTACAACTGATTCTTATATGTTGACCCTGTATTCTGTAATCTTGCAAAATAACACTTATTAGTTCTAGTCACTTTCTTGTAGATCTGGTCAAACTATTTATGTAGATGATCATGTCATCTGCAAACAAAGACCATTTTACTTTTCCTTTTCTATGCTGGAAGTATTTTATTTCTTTTTCTTGTTCATTGTACCAGCTAGGATAATGTTAATAGAATTAGTGAGAGCTGAAAGAAATCCTGTTTTCTCCCTAAATTTAAGAAAGAAGCAGTCAGTCTTCCCCATAATGTATGATTTTTACCTGTTCATTGTTCATGAATGCCTTGTTAGCAGGATGAGAAAACTCTCTTTTATTACTAGTTTGCTGAAAGTTCTTATCAGGAATGGATGTTGCATTTTTAACATGGCTTTTCTGCATGTATTGAGATGTTGATGTTTTCTTTTCTTTTCCTTTGGTTTACTGGCTTTCCTTTTCTAATTAGTTTTATACTAAAACCTCATTTAATCCTCCATATATTTTACCCTCTCATATTTCCCATACTATTGTCCTTATGCTACATAATGGATAATAAATCAATTCTATCTGCCTGGCTGCTAATTCATTCTTTGGTTTTGTGTAGTATCTGTTTAATACATTTGCTAAACTTTTTATTTCAGTAAATTTATTTTTAATTTATAAATGTTCTGTTAGGCTTCTTTTTATATCTGAATAGCTTTTTGAGCAGTAACTTCTCATTTTTTATTCCATCCTTTTTTATGTATAAGTTTTTAAAATATATTTTATTGATTATGCTATTCGAGTTGTCCTATCCTCCCCATTATTTCCCTCTGCATGCACCACTCTCCCACCCCCATTCCCCCCCTTAGTTCATATCCATGGGTTGTACGTATAAATTCTTTGGCTTCTCCATTTCCTATACTGTTCTTTACATCCCAATGGCTATTCTGTACTTCTTATTCCCTGTACCTTTTCCCCCATTCTCCCTTCTCTCCCTCCTGGCTGATAACCTTCCATGTGATCTCCATTTCTGTGATTCTGTTCCCCTTCTAGTTGTTTGCTTAGTTTGGATTTTTTTGTTTGTTTGTTTTTTAGGTTCAGTTGTTGATAGTTGTAAGTTTGTTGTCATTTTATTGTTCATAATTTTTACTATCTTTCTTTTCTTAGATAAGTCCTTTTAACATTTCATCAGTAATGGCTTGGTGATGATGAACTCCTTTAACTTAACCTTATCTGGGAAGCTCTTTATCTGCCTTTCCATTCTAAATGATTGCTTTGCTGGATAGCATAATCTTAGATGTAGGTCCTTGCCTTTCATGACTTGGAATACTTCTTTCTAGGCCCTTCTTGCCTGTAAGGTTTCTTCTGAGAAATCAGCTGATAGTCATATGGGAACTCCTTTGTAGGTTACTGTCTCCTTTTCTCTTCCTGCTTTTAAGATTCTCTCCTCTTTAATCTTGGGTAATATAATTATGATGTGCCTTGGTGTATGCTTCCTTGGGTCCAACTGCTTTGGGACCCTCTGAGCTTCCTGGACTTCCCGGAAGCCTGTTTCTTTGCCAGATTGGGGGAGTACTCCTTCATTATTTTATCAAATAAGTTTCCAATTTCCTGCTCTTTCTTTTCTCCTTCCAGCAGCACCCTTATGATTCGGATGTTGGAATGTTTAAAGTTATCCTAGAGGTTCTTAAGCCTCTCATTTTTTTGAATTCTTGTTTCTTCAAGTTTTAAAGATTTTAATTACTTTTAGAGAGGGGAAGGAAGGGATGAGGAGAGGGAGAGAAACATCAATGTGTGGTGGCCTCTAATGTGCCCCCAACTGGGCACCTGGCCCACAACCCAGGCATGCACCCTAGACTAGGAAACAAACCAGCGATCCTTTGGTTTGCAGGCCGGCACTCAGTCCACTGAGTCACACCTGTCAGGGCTGTTTCTTCATTCTGTTCTGGTTGCATGTTTGTTTCTTCCTTCTGCTCCAAATTGCTGATCTGAGTCTCGATTTCCTTCCCTTCACTTGTGGTTCCCTGTATATTTTCCTTTATTTTGCTTTGCATAGCCTTCACTTTTTCCTCCATTTTGTGACCATCCTCAACCATTTCTGTGAACATCCTGATTACCAGTGTTTTGAACTATGCACCTGATAGGTTGGCTATCTATTCATCACTTAGTTCTAGTTTGGAGCCTTGATCTCTTCTTTTATTTGGGCCATATTTCATTTGTCTTGGCACATCTGTTATGTTGTAAGGGGCGGAGCCTTAGGTATTCACCAGGGCAGGGCAACCTACTTCACTGTGTAGTGACACTGTATGTGAATGAGAAGTCACAGAGGGAACAATTTCTTGGCTCTTGCCTGCTTTCAGTCACTTCCCCCGCTATCCACAAGCAAATTGGGTCCTTCTGGTGCTGACTCCCAGGTTGGTGGGTTTGTATACATTCTAGAACCCTGTGGGTCTCTCCAACGGCTCTCCTGTGAGGCTAGAAGTTCCTGCTGCTGCTGCAACCCCCACAGGTTTTTACCACCAGAGGTTTTGAGGTTTCATTTCCCTGCCCTGGAACCCTGGGCTGCAAAGTCTGTCTCACTCCCTAGTTGTTCCTCCTGGTTTACCTGCATGTGATTGTGGGAACTTCCAGTCTGCCAGCTGCCACCTTGCCCACCTGGTTCTCCAGCTGCTGCCTTGCCCTGCGAGTCCTCTCTGCCCCAGCTACCTGTCTCTGCCCCTCCTACCAGTCTTAATGAACATTTCTTCTTTAACTCCTTGCTTGTCGGACTTCCATACAGTTCAATTTTCTGGCAGCTCTGGTTATTTTTTGTTTGTAAATTTGTTGTTGTCCTTCTTTTGGTTGTGCAAGGAGGGAAAATTGTATCTACCTATCCCTCCATCTTGGCCAGAAGTCTCTCATTCTTTATTTTTTAAACAAAGAGACATTTTTAAGTTTTTATCAGATGATTCTTTACTCTCAAGTCCATACTGTCCTTTAAAAGCTTTTTAGCAGTGTGAAATCTCTCTTGCACTGTCTTTATTTTTCCTGTAGATTCTCAGTACCAGCTTCTAGTTTATTTATAGGATTGGTGATTTTTTACTGTGAGCTCATATTTGGCTGACCTTAATGTTGTATGGAGAATTCTGATGGCTGAAACTACAAATGCTTCCTCTGCAGATGATCTGAGTTTGTTTCTTGTGGGAGTGAAGTACTGTAACTGAGGACCATGATAGTCACTGTAACCACACCCAGCTTTGTGCAAGACTATCTAGTTTGTTTTTTTAGCTTGTTAGAGCCCCAGAGTTTACTGGGCTGATCCCAGCATTGACATGAACATTTGGCCCTGAGACAACTACAGCTTAAGGAATGACTTATAACTCAGAAATCTCCATTACAGTTTCAACTATTTTATCTGCTTCTGTATATGCATATGTTTATCTGCTTATGTATATATGTCCCTCAAAGATTCTCTTACTTTTTGGAGGCCCAATGATGCATTAAAAATTATGTTTTTCTGACTTATCTAGAATTTATTTGTTCTGTAGTGAGAGGACCCTTAAGACCATCTGGTCCCTATACCAGTAAAAGTGTAAATCTTCTAACCTTTATAGATAAGAATCTTATTTGTAGATAATAATCTAACTTAAATATTTAATTGGCTATTGCTACATGATTTTTTAAAATCAAATGAAATGCCAAAGATAAATTGATCATTTTTCTTATAAAATTTAAAAGATTTTATATTCGGGTGTTCTAAAATTTTTCCAAGTCTCTAATGCTATCATGAAATCATTTGCTATGTCTAAAAAAGAAAAAAAATTAAATTTCATAGTTAAAATTCTCATTATTACTATAGCTGCTCAAAATGCTGAACACCCAAATTTAGCCTAATACATCCTACACACATGATTACAAGATTCTGTTCAATGATAAAAATTGCTGGCTTAGAAAATGAAAGTATATCTACACTCCCACATACAGCTAAACTGGCTTAATTCCACAGATGAGAATCTAAAACCTGTTTTTGACTATGTGGATCCTGAATAACTTGTCAATAATTTTCTTTACCCACTTTCAAATGAAGTGTTAAATAATACTTATGATTATATAGTCATACTCTAACTCAACTGGTTTTAAAAAATACCTAAATTTTTGATGTCTAAAAAATAAAGTCTAAAATAACAATTTAAAATCAAATTGTTATTCATTCAAGTAAACTATAGATAAACTATAGATAATACAATATAGAAAGAGGAAAATCATATATTCCATATTTAAATGTCATAAATAACAAATTTGATTAATAGGTATCAATGTGTTTTCAAACTGCCTGATGAATAGGTATGAAAATAAGCAAATTTTATAAGTTTACAAGGTATTTGTTAAAGCAGAAGTAAAATTAGTTATCTTAACTAAGGAAAAGCTTTGAAAAGGTTCTACATTTAATTTACATTCCTAAGATTTATTATAGACAATATAATTGGTGCAGTTCTATTTTATACTCAACCCACTTGTATACACTTTGATGTATTCTTTATAATGATGAGCATCATTACTGGAAGAGCTTCTAAACTAATAAAACATCACAGAACCTACCATCAGGTAAAATTTTCTTCTCTTCTTGAATATTCTTTAAGATTAGCCTCTGAATACTATTAATATGTACTCTCTGTCATCTGGAATAAAATATCTTGCAAACATCAAGGCAGACTTAAGCAATATTAATTTGAAAAGAAAAGATTTTAAAGTAAACTTTTTCTTGGCCTAATAAAAGAGTATAAATGACTTTTAACAATTCTCACAAGATCTCATAGACCAGAACTAAGGAAAATAATTTTCATTGTTTTTATGGTTGCAAAATTAACAAATGTTAAACCATAAACCCATGATTCCTTAGTAAAGTGAGACATACAACTGGGACACATTCATAGTAAATCCTTGATACTGTCTTATTTAAGGAAGCATCATTTCTTAAATTTCCAATACTCTGAATGAATTAATGTACATGCATATGATGTTATTAGAACTGTTAAACAAAACTGACTGTCTTTTTTAAAAAATTGATTTGAGAGGGAGGGAGGGAGGGGGAAGGAGGGAGAGAGAAAGAGAGCAAGAGAGATAAGCTTGTTGTTTCACTTATTTGTGCATTCATTGGTTGATTCTTATATGTGCCCTGACCATGAATCCAACCTGCAACCTTGGCGTATTGGGGCAACACTCTAACCAACTGAACTAACTACCCAGCCACAGTCAAAGCTGACTTTTTTACATGGCAGGATTCTACATTACCTAGATTAACTAGCACAAGAAAAGTTTAAGATCCCTAGATAAAAATTTCAAGTTTTAAAAACAAAAGATTGAAATAATTGTGATAGCAAATTATTAAGCCATTCTTTGAATTAAGTCTATATTATTTCATTTTCCTGCAGAATACCACAGTTTAGTAAGTAGTATTAGCATCCTCACTTGATATTTGATGTTCTGAAAGATTACAAAACCTACCCATGGTTGCATAATCAACAGAACAATGTTTAGCTTTGTCCGTACCAAGGTACAAGGCCCCAGTTCACTCTACTATCCTGTCTTTGGCACTACTTAAATAGGTATTCAGAAAGGAAACCTTTAAGATTTGCCTTTCCCAATGCTAAAAAAGCTATATCTAATCTTACAAAGACATTTTAACACATTTTAAGCACCTGGATTAACTATAACATATAAATATTAAATAATAAGCGTGGCAGGACTTTATTTCTATGGACAAAGTCTTAGAACCTTAATTAATGAAGGTATTTTTACATGAACTAATTTTTGAAAAATCTATAGGGAAATACAAATTAAAACAATGAGATACCACCACTCACCTATTAAAATAGCTAAAATCTAAAACATTGAGAATATCAAATGCTGGTGATGATGGAACAACAATTCTGTTTTCTTTGCTAGTCAGAATACAAAATGATACATCAGTGTTGGAAGATAGTTTGGTGATTTCTTACAAAGCTAAATGTGGTCTAACAATATGATCCAGCAAGCTTATTCCTCAGTATTTATTCAAGTGTGTCAACAACTTATTTCCACAGAAAAATCTGCATATGAATGTTTACAGCAGTTTTAGTCATAATTGCCAAAAAAAAATGGAAGCTACAAGATGTAGCTCTCAGTAAGTGAATAAACAATGTACATCCACACAGAGGAGTATTATTCAGTAATAAAAAGAACTGAGCAATCAAGCCACAAAAATACATGAAGGAACCTTAAATGCAAATTACTAAGTGAAATAAACCAGTCTGAAAAGGCTACCTACTATATGGTTCTGATTATATGACATTCTGAAAAAGGCAAACCAATAAAGACAGTAAAAAAATGAGTGCTTATCAGGAATTAAGGACAGAAGTGGGAGAAGAATGAGTTGGTACAGCATAAGGGATTTCTCGGGAAGTGAAACTACTGAACCCATTTTGCGTGACACTAGAAAGATGGATACATGACACTATACATTTACATGATGCATTATGCACCTTGCACTGGTGGGGCACATTCGTTACAAATGATGAACCATTATTAATTAATTCATTATTATTAACTAAAGTCCGTAGTTTACATTAAGGTAATAAGCTCACTGTGTTGTACAATTCTGTGGGGCTTTCATAATGCATAATGGATGTTATGATAACCTAAGTAACAGATGTACTTTCTACTCAATTTTTATAAACCTCAAGCTGAAGTGAAAACTAAACACTATTAATTATTTTAAAATCCACAGGTTATGAACTACAGCAAAAGGATAATTATAAAAATTATTCAACAAAAGAATATGCAAAATAAGTTTTTTGTAAAAATAACACAAGTTGGAAAGAATAAATCAAAATATGGAAATTCCATCACAGTTTATAGAGAAATACATAAGCATTAAAATAAAATGTTTTAAAAACAAAGAAACCTGAGAAATGGATTCTTAATTTTCCTACTGACATGAAATTACTAGTGTAACTTTGTTTTTATCCCATATTATAAATGGAGAAACTATTTATTAGTTTAGCTTTTAGTGAATTTCAAAATATGTACTACTCCTTACAAAAATTTAATACATAAATATTTTTAAAATCTGTTCTATGTAAATGTCATTTTAAAAAGATATTTACTAGAAATAATCTCCCTAGGAAAAAAAAGAATTAATTTCTAAAAAGAAAACACATAGCATAATTCAATATTGTTTTATCTTAAATTATTTACACATTTTGTTTTGCTACCAAACATTCACAGGTTTAAAAGGTTAAACCACTAAATTAGAGAGAATTTTAATACCAGGATATATCCTTCTTAAAAATCTTGAAGATGCAAAAACTTGTAGTGCATGAACATTCTGCTCACAATCTTTTCCTCAAAAAGAGATTAACAGATGATGTCGAGATCAGATCTTGACCTAGATATTGTTCTTGACACCAGAAATTGTTCTTGACACCAAGACACCAGAAATATATAAAATCACCTACAAAGGTTTAACATTTTCTGAAGATTTTAAGGGTTATTATGTAGAACCTCAAATCATTCTAAAAATCTGATGCTTTAAAAAAGGTTTTACTGCCATCAAACATTATTTTAACTAAATAATGTTCTGGGTTAGTTAGAAATTTAGCAAAAATATTTGTTTATAGCTTTATAAATGAAGACTATTTTAAAGAAATTATAGTAAATATAGTGAAATGTATGTGCTATCTTTGTAACATATATAACAGATATTTTCCTTGCCCTGGAATTCCCAAGCAAGAGCAAAATCTGCTTCTTTGTTGGTGGGAATGCAAAATGATACAGCCATGCTGGAAGACAGTTTTGCAATTTCTTACAAAGCTAATAAACATGACTAGAGGGTCAAAAGTAATTTTAGACTCTTCACGAAAGACTGATCTTTTCTTAATATAGGTAAGTACATAGAATTCCAAAAGGAACTTTTTTTTTCATAAATAATACCCTAAAAGAACAAATATCAACTAAACTGGAAATCTGCTTTAAAATTTACATATAAATATAAAAATGTATTATGTATGTCTGTAAACTTAAACAGATCGAAAGCAGTGTTTGAAAAAGCAATCTTTGTTATATTTTACTAAACAAGAAATGTTGTAAGTAAATGAAAAGGGTCGCTGAGATGAAATCGCATGTTCCTATTTCCTGTTTAATTGGTGACAGTTCACACATCTTCAACCCTGACCCACGTAGACTGCCAGTGTCCACTCACTGGGACAACTTCATCCTGATGCCAATCAATACAAGCTTTTAACGCTGAAACTTTGCTTGACGCTGTGCTATTGCAAACATAAAGCCTTTTCAAATGGCACTATTTCTTTTCTGTCATTTTTTAGACTCTCTTAAATAAAATGATTTCATTATAATTGTTCACATGTTGTTAGAATATTAAGTAAAGAAAAAATATACAAAAAGAAACAAAAAATATACAAAAGATTAGCCAGTGAAGGCTTAGAACCAAGACACCCCACATAAAGACTAAATTAATCTGTGGAAAGAGATGACCAAAATCAGGAGAAATGAGTGCTAATACTTCGTGTGCAACAAGTAGCTTGCCTATAAAAATGAAGACCTGATATTAGTAATCCCTTCTACTAGAAAATGTAAAAACTGATAACTATACAAATCGCCAAAGGCATCCTATTGTTTCTTTCAGACAATTAAAAGCCAAATTCGAAGCAGGGTAATGTAAGTAAGTATGTACTAATGCATTAAGTATACGTGCAGAAAAAGTTAACATAGCAGATCTATGTTTTAAAATACCTGCTAACAGTCTGATCCTTGCCTGGCAGGAGACTTGGATTTTGAGAGGGTCCCCATGATTCTCTGACAGGATATAAAGTGTTTTATATATAAAACACTGAATATAAAGTATTTGTAAAAATAATGTGGTTTATGCTGAACACCTGCTTTTCTTTGGAGGGGTCTAGAATTTTGGTACATGCTAGACACTGACTTCTGATGAAAATCCTGGCCTGCTAGACTCAAAATGAGATTCCCTGGAAGACAGCACTTCTTGCATGATGTCAGAACCTATGGCCGAAGAATGAGGAGTGTTCTAACTCCAGTGGGAGAGGACCCTTGGAAGTATGCACCTGGCTTCCTCTGGACTTCACCATATACCTGCACATTTTCCCTTTGCTAATTTTGCTCCATGTACTTTCACTATAATAAATCACAGCTGCCAGCATGACTATCTGATTAGTGCAGTGAAAGCCCCTAGTAAATCACCAAAACTTAGGGTACTTTTGGAAATCTCCAACATGATATATAAAATATTTAAAATTTTGGACTACAAAGGAAACTACTTACACCATGACACTAGAACATTAGAGAAATTTTTTCTTTGGAACCCCAGGTGTTAGTATTTAATAATGAATAATCAGTTATTCTATTAGTCATTATCAAAAACATAACAAAATGAATGAATAAAATATAGTCAGGGTTTCCTAAGCACAGAATGAAATCTTATTGCTCATGAGGCCAGCAGATCTGTTGAAAATAGGAGAGGGATTTCAGAATTCAGAACACGAATATAGCAATGTCCCGTTTAGGAGACATTAACAACTGAAGGGATCCTACCATCTTCAGTGAAGACTTTATAAGACATTATAATAACCACTAAATAAATCCCTTATTTACCAAAATGTTTCATCTTATTCTCGAGTAGAACTTTAAAAGACATTTATAATAAATCATTTATATTAAAGAAAAAGGGAAAATATTATATGAATTTCAGAAATTATGCTATAAATAGTATTATGCAATAATACTATTGCATAGTATTATTGCAAGAAGCCACTCAATAAACAAATGTGTTTATATATATATTGCCTAAAATATTTGTGGTTTTCAAGAAAAACACTTATTTTACTATAGCTATTTGACATGTAGCCTCAATGTAAGATAGAAACACAAATAACACTCACTATCTCCTTACATTCTTCAATGAAAAGACAAAGATATTTTCATGTAGACATACCTTAACTATTTCTTCAATGAAACAAATGTGAGAAACAGGATCTCTCTTCTTGGCTAATATTTTTTGTAGATGTTGAACCTAAAAAGGGGAAGAGAGGCAAAATGTATGTAATTGGGACTTTCAAATGAAACAAGTGGAAAGAGCAGGCACCAGAAAAAGCAAGGGAAGGGAAATGACATTTTGCTAGAAGCTTTCCATACATGATAATTAGCTAAATGAAGTTATTTTGAATGTTCAGAGATTTTAAGAAACCTGCCCTAGGTCACACAACTTGAAATGCCCTGGAGTTAATCCATAATTAATGTTTTTCTCACTCTAAAAAAAGTTACCTGTCCACAGACAGTACAAATATGATCCACAAGTTTCTCCATATTGGTCCAGAGGGAAGCACGAAAAGCAGCTGTGTTTCCTGGGGCTGGCAAGGTGGATCGTCCAGGTCCCCCTATTCATGTGAGTGAGAAAAAAACAGAAAAAATAAGATTCTCCAATTATAACAATTGTATGTTATTATAAAAAGCTAAAAAATTAGGAGTCCCTTCTTTCAGAAATAATTTCTTATAAGTAACATAGTAACAAATGTTAGCCTTTTTTGTTTTAGAAAAAAAGGGAGGCCCTGGATGGGTGGCTTAGTTGGTTACAGCATCATCCTGATACACCAAGGTTGTGGGTTCAATGGTCAGAGCACATACAAGCAGCAACCGATGAAGGCATAAATAAGTGAGGCGACAAGTCATTTCTCTCTCTCTCTCCCCTCCTTTCTCTCCTTCTCCCTCTCTGTTGCATGCACACAGGTAGGAAGGGTAATACACACACACAAAAAAAATTAATGAAGATGGTTTCCTAAAAGGGGGAGTGGAAGTGGTGGAATGTAGTACCCAGATGAAAGCAATAGGGAAGAAGTAGTAAACCTTTGTGAGACATATAAATATTTTAGATATTTCAAAATAAGTTGAATTTTAAAAGGATGAAAAAGCAACTCTAAAACTAAAACTAAATGCAAATAAGTCAGAAACAAAACTAATCGTACTTCAAATTGCTAATGTAAAAACACACAGAGTAAAATAAATAGTTGGTGTAAATTATTTATTTATTTTAAAGATTTTATTTATTTATTTTTTAGAGAGGAGGGAAGGGAGGGAGAGAGGGAGAGAAATATCAATGTGTGGTTGCCTCTCACCTTCCCCAACTGGGGATCTGGCCCACAACCTAGGCTTGTGCCCTGACTGGGAATCAAACTAGGGACTCTTTGGTTCACAGGCCTGTGCTCAATCCACTGAGCTCCACCAGCCAGGGCGGTGTAAATTTTTTTTACTCCTCACTCAAGGCTATGTTTATTGATTTGAAGTGGAGGTGTAAGGAGGGTGGGGAGGGAAGAGAGAGAGAGAGAAACATTAATCAGTTTCCTCTCCTTCACACAACTGGGTATAAAACTTGCAACCTAGGTGTTGCCCCTGACTGGAAATCAAACCCACAACTTTTTCATGTACAGAATAATGCTCCAGTCAACCAAGCTACCTGGCCAGGGAAATTCTAGTATTTTTTAATTATAGAACCCTGGTAAAATATGTTTTAGGGGCAAAGAGAATTACAAAGAAATACTGTACTTAATAGATTTGATGTTGGAGACAGTACTGATGTAGTAATCCTGAAACTAGGTTAGGTATATTTTAGAATAGAACAAATAAAGGTTCTCAGTGTAAACAGAAGAAACATACAAATATATAAAAGGGATTACAGCTATTTCTCAGTTCTGTCCACTAAAAGAACAGAAAGACAATGAGTCAATAGATATGAGCACACCTAGTGCCCACATTTTGATTCGTATGCACTATTTCCTGATAAAAGAAACCAGTGCCTATTGAAAAAAAAGGGGTGATTCCATATCTGGAACAGTGAACATAGAAGGTGAATGTATACATTCTGTGCCAGAGAGCAAAGAAGTGTTCCAGGTCAAATGGAGATATGTCCAAGGACATAAGAACTTGATGACAGGAGGCTTGCATAATATAAAGTTGGGAATATTTGGCCATACAAAATTTCATTGATCATAATGGATTATAAAACACTAATAATTGATGAGTTCATAGTAAAAACTCATAGTAAAAAATCATAGTTTAAAAGGATGAGAATTGCTATTTACAGGAGAGAGTCAGTTAATAAATGCAGATGAAATGATAGAATTAAAAAACTCCCCATTTTGAAACTACTAGTAAAATAATTGAGAGAAAGATTATAGTTGAGCACTAAAACATTGGGAGAAATGTTACAGAAAACAGGATATTCATATGGTCTCAAAGTATGTGCTACAGATTACTAATTACAAAGAAAAGCGAGTACTTTTACAGAGCAATCTGGCATACACCACAGTAACGAAGTGATTTCATTTAGCATCTGCAATTATGAGACAGACTAACATAATTCTGGTGCTTCCTGATATAATGTAATGCGGAATACACATCACCACTTTACCATTTTGTTTACTCTGTATGTAATCATGAAGAAACAATCTGATAAATCCAGACAAATACAGATTGTGGGGCTCTCCAAACGTGTTAATGTCATAAAAGATGAAGAAGTCAGTGGGGTTTCTGATTACAAGAGAGTAAAGGGACAAGATAACCAATAAGCATAATGTCACATTGGTTTAAGTTGGGAGAAAAAAGAGTTATAAAAATCATTTTGGGAAACAACTAAAAATGTTGAAAATGAATTACTTGTTAAATAATATTAGTGTATCTGTTAAATTTCTAGAGATTGATGTCTAAGAGTGTTACTGTATTAAAAACACACACAGCTATTTGTACAGGTTTAAAATGCTTCAACACAAGGGAAGGAATTTTAATCTCAAATTGAAAATTATAAATTTCACCTGGCTGGTGTAGCTCAGTGGATTGAGTGCAGACTGTGAACCAAAATGTCACAGGTTCGATTCCCAGTCAGGGCACATGCCTGGGTTGCAGGCCATAGCCCCCAGCAACCGCACATTGATGTTTCTTTCTTTCTCTCTCTCTCTTTCCCTCCCTCCCTCCCTTCCCTCTCTAAATAAATTTAAAAAATTAAAAAAATCTTAAAAAATAAAATAAAGTGGGCTAGTTTAAAAAAAAAAGAAAATTATAAATTTCAAACCAAACTCGGCTTAAAAACCAGGCAGTACAAGAACTCATCAGTGACTAGATGGTCTACCCTGCGTTAAAGAAGGGCAAAAAGCAAGAAAACCACAGGCTGTGTTTGTAAGCTCCTTTCTTCAGCTTTTCAACGATTCTGTTTAGAAAAGAATTACATGTACCTTTAGTAAAAAGATGCTCTGATAATTTTTACTCTGATAATTGCAAAGCAATAAAAAAAGAGAAACATTGAAAAGACATACTGGCTTTAAAATATAACTCCTGTTTGAAGTCTAGGTCTAAATAACTTAAATTATTTGCACTGTTTTGCAAAGAACATTAAGGAAAAATATAGAGAGAGTAGAGCAGTAATACTGAAACAATATGCAATTTTTTCATGTCAAATAAAGATCAAACTTGCAATAGTGAGAAAAGGCTATGTAGTATCTTTGTGAAAATTATAATATAGTGATCAAATTCCTAGAATATGTTCCGTTTGGTTTCATTATAAAGAATTATGGGGTGCATCAACCCCTTACTCTCAAAATAAATACCAGAAGAAATACAAGAAGATACTATTTTCTGCTCATATTTACTTTGGAAAAACTGAGATACAGAAAAATAAGATCACAGTCACAGGTTCAACTTGTTCTGAAGGCTTTATTTTTCTTACTTAAAGTTTAGTATTTAAAGATTTTTATTCTCATAAGCTTAATACATCTTGTCATATAAATATGATAGAAATAATCAATTGAACATAGGACAGCTGTGCAAAGGAAGGGAAGAAATAATAATTAAAAGAAAAACAGATACCATTATTAGTTAGCCTGAAGGGACTCGGGACACAACTAAAGAGTGCCATACACTGTTCTATGACAGTCATAAAAGAAAATGCGATTTCCTCAAAGAGACAATGCTTAAGAGTTCTGTCCAGTCGATTATAGCAGGATAAAATAATTTTCCTACTTTCATCCCTTGAAAGGTAATGACAACAAGAACATAAAGTAGAGCAAAATGTCAACTTCAGAAAAATTAGGAATCAACTAAAACTTCAAACTTGAGATTATGATGTGTCCCAAATGCTGTAGATAAATCGCAATGAACAAGGAACTAGATAGCTAACGTCTAAGACCCTTAACAAAGAACAAACTGTTCTTAAAATCAATTGTAAGAATTTAGACATGCCATCCAATGATTCTTTGCTTGGAGTTGAGATGGATAGACCTGGATGGTCCAGGGAAGAAGCTAGTAATGTGGCAGAGTGGCAAAGAAAGAAAAGCTGAAAGAGAAGAAATCACAATAAAATGACATTGACATTCTGTAAGAATTAGCCCTCTAACTTGGGGAGACTATTACACATAAAAGGAAGTGAAAGAGGAAAGAAAAGCAGAGAATAATGAGATTTCCACACAGAAACTACTTAAAGGCTTTACCAGGACTCACACTAAATTCCAGAACAGTTCAAAATTTGACAACAGAAGTGTAGAAGTGTTACCAAGGTAGAAGGAAATAAAAATTGGTGAATAGTTATATTAGATGGCAATGGGGGGTGGGGAATGGAATGAAGATTGCTAAGAGAATCACTTAAAATAGAGTCAGGAGGCTATGTAAGGAAGTGGGGCCTATGTACACCTTGTGCCTCAGTTCCTAGAGCTGTTATTAAGTTGCTAAACTCAACTGAAGGCCAAGTCATTAACATCCTGGAACAAGGACTGCCTATCACCATACGATTTTCAACCTGGTTGCTGAAAGAATTCTCTCATCACATGTAATACTTGACTATTAACAGGAGTATGGACATCTTTTCCCTTAGAGTCTAAGAGAATGTAATTTCAACTCCCTAACAGTTAAGGAGTAGTTACATTTATTCAGTCCTAAAATTATTTTGGCCCTTTGAAGGCAACCATGAGGCTGATGTGGCCCCCGGTGAAAATGAAGTTGACACCCCTGCTTAGACTGTCAAATAAAAAAATGACAACAGCCAACAAAACAATAGCCATCTGGCATGAACAAATCAAAATTATACCTATACTTTTTTTGTCAGATGTGCAAAAAATATATTTCTGGTGTGCTGCAGAATTTTAGTAGTTTATATATGCCATGAAATGAAAAGGGTTGAAAAAATGCTGCCATATATGGATTTTACTTCCTTCCTGCCTTGTTTGCATGCTGAAACTGTACAATTCCCTTTAACCTAGCCAGCAATCCTTCACTTGCATGGAAAAATATTTTGTGGTTTTTATCTTTATACATACCACCTTTCTTTGTTCTCTCACCAGAGCACAGTTTGGGTTGCTACCTGAATCTACCTGTCTCAGATTCAATCCTCTAAATCCCCAAATACACTTTCAGTTTTTTTACAGCCTCAAATTTTTACTGGTTAACACTAGACAACCTAAAACAAAGTTATAGACTGCCCCAGGTCGCTCCCTACAACCATTCCTATACTACTAAGCAGTAACTTTCAAGGATGAATAGTAATCAGAAACGAAGGAACATGGGACCTAACATATTTTGGGGGTGGGGGTGGGAGACTGGGGGAGGGAAAGAAGAAAGAAATAAAGGAAAAAGTAATGATAAACACAGGTTACCAAAAACATTCCCAAAGGAAACAACAGGAAGGGTTTCTTAGTTTTCCACTGTCTCAGAGTAATTAGAGGGAACATTCTCAGTGTAAATATGTAACAAAGATTAAGAC
Organism: Phyllostomus hastatus; assembly: GCF_019186645.2. NCBI lineage: Eukaryota > Metazoa > Chordata > Mammalia > Chiroptera > Phyllostomidae > Phyllostomus > Phyllostomus hastatus. The sequence continues at coordinate 49,385,913 of NW_025334041.1, forward strand.
CACATCAAAAAATATATTATAATGATCAAGGGTGAAAACACAGACATGGGAAATAGGCAAGAGGAAATCATACAAAATTAATAACATACAAAGATATAAAATATAATTAAGGAGATGATACTAAAAATGGAAAACAAGATGTGATATATGCATAAAGTTCCTGAAGAGAAAAATATTCAAATGTACAATTGAGGTAAACTTTTCTATACAAGAGAACATAATCTAACCCTAAAAACAGATATAGAGCATTCAATCCCAAAATATATCCTAAAGAAATTACTAAACTTTAAAGATAAACAAAGAACCATTTAGACATCAAAGAAAAAACAAGTGAGCTATAAAAGTCTGATTAGCAATTCCATTACGGATTCCACATGTAAGAAGCTTGGAAGTCACCACTGTGTCCTAACAACAAATAAAAGGCTGAGCACACTGAAAAGTCATCAATTCTTTTTGGATCTGTAAGGGAGGGGAGGAAATGTGGAAAACCACTCTCCTTCAAACTAGAAAAGACCCACAAGCAAATACAAGGGGTTGCTGCTTACCAATGCAAAGCCTCCCCAGCACAACTGCTGAGGGAACCAGTTACCTTTCTGGTAGGAAAAACAGAATGGTAACTGATGAATTGCTAGAGGCTAAGTGTGGACAATTCAGAGAGTTAAAAACTCCAGCAAGACCTAGTTACAAAGACATCCTACAATATTGAGATTTACCTGTAGGAGCCTGACTAGGTTTCCACAGTAAATATCAGACAAAAATCCCTTCATGCTTCCAGAGGAGGAGAGGGAAAGGAATCATTTTCAAATATGCAGAGCACTCTGTTCTTAACAAGGCCTGCTCTCAGGAGAAACTAATTACCAGAGCCTAACTGACCTGGGAAACAGAAATACCCAAATACAGCCTAGTCTTTCTTGCATACCTAAAGCAGAAAAAAATCTAAAACACTTGTTTGGGAAGTTCACAGAACGAAGGTATAGGCTCAATAAAAGAGTGAGACCTAATAAGCACACACTATAGAATGCTTCCCTTCCCCAAATAGCTTACCACCATATTAAAGGCCTATTTACAGTGATTACCTTTACCAATAACAAAATTATAAGACATATTAAAAGGCAAAAAACACAATTTAAAGGAATAGAGCAAGCATCAGAATCATACATAGCAGGGATGTCGGAATTATGAGACCAACAATTTGAAATAACTAAGATAAATACAGTATGGCCTATAATGGACAAAGTAAACAGCACGCAAGAACAGATGAGCAATTTAAGCAAAGAGTTGAAATGCTTACAAAAAAACCCCAAAGAAATGCTAGAGACTAAAAAAAAAAATGAAAGAAATAAAGCATGCTTTTGATGGACTTATTAGTACACTAGAGAGTGGGATATTGAGAGTATGCACATGTTGAGATTTAAACAAACAAACAAACAAACAAAAAACACCAACCTAAAATTTTGTACCCAGCGAAATTATTCCTCAAAAGTGAAGGATAATTAAAGATTTTTTCAGTCAAACAAAAATTGAGGGAATTTGTTGCCCATAGATTCACCTACGCTGAAATGTTAAAGGTAGTTCTTTAGAGAGAAAGAAAATAATATAGGTTAGAAATATGGACCTACATAAGGAAAAAAAAAAGCAATGAAGAAGGGATAAGTAAAGGTAAAATAAAAGTATTTTTATTCTTAACTGATATAACAGTATATTAAAAAAATAATAGCAGCAATGTATCTGATTATCCTAATATGCTTATGTTTATATCTTATATGTGTTTGTACTTATATCTTATATATATATATGTTTAAGTATACTTATATATAGGTAAAATGAATGACAGCAACATTTCAACAGATGGGAGGAAGGAATTAGGATTATTTTGTTATTACAAGGTACTTCAACTATCCACGAAGTGGTATATACTATTATTTGAAAGTGGACTTCAATTAGTTCTTAATTTATATTGCAATGTTTATGGAAACTGCTATAAAATTTTTTTAAAGTATAACTGATATGCTAAAGAAAGAAGAAAAAATGGAATCATATAAAATGAACAATTAAAACCAAAAAAGGAAGAAAAAGGGTAGAAGACAAAACTATAAACAAAGAAGAAGGGCAACAAATAGAAGAGAGTAATCCAACTATGTCAATAGTCATTTTTTATGTCAATGGTCCAAATGCACCAATTTTAAGACAACACAGAGTGGATCAAAAAGTGTCAATTATATGTGTCACAAGAAATCCACTTTAAATATAAAGACACATATAGATTAAAAGTAAATGGAGAAAAATACATCATTCTAACACTAATCAGAAGAAAGCAGAAACAGCTATATTATCAGACAAAACATTTTCAAAGTAAGAAAAGTTATCAGGGATAAAGAAGAACATTACATAATAATAAACAAGGTCAATTCTTCAAGAAGACATAACAATTAGCGCGATTGTACCTAACAACAGAGTGTCAAACTATAATACAGGAGACAAAAAGTGAAAGAATTGCAAGAAGAAATAGATGAATCCACTATTACGGCAGGAGACTTCCACATCCCTCCTTCATAATTGGACAGATTAGCAGGAAGAAAATCACTAAGGAATGGTTGAATTCCAACAACGCCATCAGTCAACTGTATCTAATGACATCTATAAACTACTTCTGTTGTAGAAAATAACTCATACGCAGGGGAAGATGGTGAAGCACAATCCTTTATTATGCTCGGGCTCAGAGGAGAATCTCCAAATTCTGAGCAATACGCTTTGATCTCCCAGGGTTTAAATAGCCCCGGGCTTCCTGCCTACGTGGCGAAGCAAAGTTACAGAAGCCAGATGCGGAGGGGTTAGGGAGTTAGTGTCCAACTGTGAGATAACCGGCTGTTGCCTTGAAAACAGTTGCTGGTCAGCTCCTACCTAAGAATAGCTACTGCTCAGCTATGTCCTGTCACACTTCATCCAAGAGTAACATAATAGACATTCTTCTCAAGCTCACATAAAACATTCAGTAATATAGACTACATTCTGATTCATAAGACACACCTTAACAAATTTAAAAGAATAAAAATCATATAATGGTTGTTCTCAGACCACAAAGAAATTAAACTAGAAATCAACAAACAGATAAGTAGAAAGTTCCCAAATATGTAAAGATTAAACAACACATTTCTAAATAACACATGGGTCAAAGAAATCTGAAGGAAAAATAAAAAATATTTTGAATTAAATGAAAATATTAAAAAGTAATGGATTTTGGTAAAAGTGATAGAGAAAAATTTATGATATTGGGTGCAAATATTAGGTAAAAAAGAAAATCTAAGAGTCAGTAAGTTTCCACCTTAGGAAATAAAAAAAGAAGTGCAAATTGAAGACAAAGTAAGCAAATTAAATAAATAATAAGAATTACAGAAGAAATCAATAAAATTTCCAACAGGAAATTAATGGAGGAAAAAAATTAATAAAACAAAGATACGGTTCTTTGAAAAAAATCAGACATCATTATAATAAAAAGCTTCTGTACAGCTAAAGGAAACACCAGCAAAATGAAAAGGGAACCAACTGTATGGGAAAATATATTTGCAAATGATACCTTGGACAAGGGTTTGATCTCTACAATATATAAGGAACTTACATGACTCCACAGCAGGAAGACAAACAACTCAATTAAAAAATGAGCAAAGGACTTGAACAGATACTTCTCCAAGGAGGACATACAGATGGCCCAGAGACATATGAAAGGATGCTCAGCATCACTAGCCATCAAAGATGCAAACTAAAACCACAGTGAGATACAACTTCACAGGGGTCAGAATGGCCATCATTAACAAGTCAACAAACAACAAGTGCTGGCAAGACTGTGGAGCAAAGGGAACCCTAGTGTTCTGTTGGTAGGATTGCAGACTGATGCAACCACTGTGGAAAACAGTATGGAATTTCCTCAGAAAACTAAAAATGGAACTGCCTGTTGACCCAGCAATTCCACTGCTGGAATTGTACCCTAAGAATCCTGAAGCACCAATTCAAAAGAACCTATGCACCCCAAAGTTCATAGCAGCACAATTTACAAGAGCCAAGTGTTGGAAGCAACCTAAGTGCCCATCAGTGAATGAGTGGATCAAAAAGCTATGGTATATTTACACAATGGAATACTATGCAGCAGAAAGAAAGACAGAGTTCCTATCCTTCATGACAGCATGATGGAACTAGAGAGCATTATGCTAAGTTAAACAAGCCAGGCAGTGAAAGACAAATACCATAGGATTTCACATATAAGTGTAACCTAATCAACAAAACAAACAAACAAGCAAAATATAACCAGAGACATTGAAATAAAGAACAAACTAACATTAACTAGAGGGGTGGGGAGGTAATAGGGGGGCCCGAAATGGGGAAGGATCATCAAGGAACTAGCATAAAGGACCCATGGGCAAAGCCAAAGGGGGTGGGTGATGGGCATGGGTGGGGTGGGGAGGAGTGGTGATGGGAAAATAGAGACAACTGTACTTGAACAACAATTTAAAAAATAGAAAATAAAAAATAAATTTAAAAAATCAATGAAATAGCTAACTAAGAAAAATAGAGGATACAAATTACTAATATCAAAAATGAAAAACAAGACATCACTACAAATCACATAGAAATTAAAAGGCCAATAAAGGAATAATATGAACAATTCTATGCCCACACATTTTTTTTGAAAGAAGCAATTTGCCAAAACTCATGCAAGAAGAAAGACATGATCTGAATAGGCTTATATCTATTACAGAAGTTGTATAAATACTTAATAACCTTCCAAAATTAAAGCACCAGGTCCAGATGAACACAGTTGTACTCTACCAAACATTTAAGGAAGAAATTATACCAATTCTCTACCATATCGTTCAGGGGATAGAGACAGAGGGAGTACTTCCCAACTCATTCTATCAGGGCAGTAGTACTTTAATACTGAAACCAAACAAGGATATTACAAGAAGAGAGAGCTACACATGATTATAGATGCAAATATCCTAAAAAAATTAGCAAATAAAATATAAAAAGTTTACAGCATGACCAAGTAGGACTTCTCTTAGGTGTGCAAGGTTGGTTCTACATTCAAAAATCAGTTAATGTAATCCATCACAACAACAAGCTAAAAAAGAAAAATCACATGATCACATTAATGCATGCACAAAATGTATTTGACAAAATCCAACACCAATTAATGACAAAAATTCTCAATAAACAAGGTATAAAGGCAACTTTCTCAACTTGATAGACTATCTACAAAAATCCTGCAACTAACATCACATTGAATGGTAAGAAACCTTCCCACTAAGATCCGGAATAAGAAAAGGAAGCCCCTCTCACCATTTCTTTTCAACACAATATGGAAGTCCTTACTAAAGCAGTAAAGCAGGAAAAACAGGTAGACATAGAGAAGGAAGACATAAAACTTTTTGTTTGCAGATGACATCATCATTATTAGAGAATTTTTTTAATATGTAATAAAAATCATGGAACTAATATGTGATTATACCATGCTTGCAGGATACATGGTTAATATCCAAAAGTCAATTGCTTTCCTCTTACCAACAATAAACAAGTGGAATTTGAAACTGAAAACCAATACCATTTACATTATGCTCCAAAATGAAATACTTAGGTGAAATAAATCTAACAAAAAATGTACAAGATCTACATGAGGAAAACTACAAAACTCTGATGAACAAAATCAGAGAGGAACTAAATAAATGAAGAGATATTCCATGTTAATGAATAGAAAGATTCAAAATTGTTAAGATATCAATTCTTTCAAAACTGATTTATTGAATCATGCGTTCCAAATAAGAATCCCAGCAAGCTACTTTATGGATATTGACAAACTGATTCTAAAGTTTATACGAATAGATAAAAGACCCAGAAGAGCCAACACAGTATTTTTTGAAAAAAGAGCAAAGTTGTAAAATAGACTATCTGGCTTCAAGACATACTATAAATCTACAGTAAACAAAACAATGTGGTATAGACAAAAACAAAAAAGAGAGAGAGACAGATCAATGGAACAGATTAGAAACCCCAGAAATACACACACATAAATATAGTCAAATGATCTTTGATAAGCAATAAGCTTTGAAATGAACTTTGAAAAGTAAGAAGATGAAGGAGAGGTACTCACTTCTCTCACCAGAAAAGATATACAGATGGCAAATAAGTATATGAAAAAATGCTCATTACATATATTATCTAGGAAATGCAAATTAAAACAGCAATAAGATATCACCACATACCTATTAGAATGGTCAAACTCTGTCACACTGACACCACCAAATGCTGCCAAGGATGTGGGTCAACAGGAACATTCATTCATTACTGATGGGAACGCAATATGGTACAGCCACTTTGGAAGACAATATGGCAACTTCTTACCGCACTAAATATATACTTAGTGTACAACCCAGCAATTCTACAATTCTGCCTATTGCTATTTACCCCAAGGAATAAAAGAAAAAAAATTGCACATGAATGTTCAGTAGCTTTTTTCATAATTGCCAAAACTTGGAAACAAACAAGATGTCCTTCAGTAGATGGATGAACATCTTGGTACCTCCATACAATGAAATATTCGCTCAGCATTAAAACAAAATGAGCTATCAACAGTACCTTAAATGCATATAGTAACATATGCTACATACTGTATAATTCCAACTATATGACATTCTGGGAAAGGCAAAACTATGGAAACAAATTGTGGGTGGGATGGGATGGGAGTAAAGGAAAGAAAACTGTACTTGCACAACGATTAAAAAAAACTATGGAAACAATAAAAAGTCAGTGGTTATCAGGGATAAAAGTGTTGGAGATGAACAGGCAGAGCATAGGAGATTTTTAGGACAGTGAAAATATTCTGTATGATATTATAATGATGAAGCTGTGTCATTATACATTTGTCCAAACTCATAGAATGTACACTACCAAGAGTGTACCCTAATATAAACTATGAAGTTTAGGTGATTAGGATGTGTCATTGTTATTTCATCCTTCATAACAAATGTACCATTGGTAGGGGATAATAGGTAAGGTTATGCATGTATAGAGACAGGGGTATATGAAAAATCTGTTACCTTCCTCTTAATTTTGCTATGGACCTAAAACTCCTCATTTTAAAAAACGCCTTAAAGCAGGGTGCCCTGGGCAAAACACAGGTGGGGGCTGACCTTGGCCTGCACTATGCAGGAAACGCCAGGGCCAAAACACACAGTGGCAGCCACAGTACTCATCAAAGCACCAACAACCTGTCCCCATACACCTGATCCTCCACAGAGGGTGGAGGTTGGTGGTCAGTGGTTATAGTCATTCTTGAAGCTAAGCAGCCTGGGAAAACCCCTCCCATTGATCTACCAATAGCTACTAAGGCTCAGCTACAAGAGGAGGGTGTACTAAGCAAACACAAAGGGCATACCTGGAGTACCCAGCTTGGGTGACAGAGGAGGCGGTGGCACTGGACCCTACAGGACACCTGCTACATTAGACCACACTACCAAGAGACAGGGAAAAAGCTGCTCTACCTAATGCATAGAAACAAATACAGGGAGGCTGCCAAACTGATGAGACAAAGAAACATGGCCCAAATGAAAGAACAGATCAAAACTCCAGAAAGAGCTAAACAAAATGGAGATAAGCAATCTATCAGAAGCACAGTTCAAAACACTGGTTATAAGGATGCTTAAGGAACATAGGACCTCAGCGGCATAAAAAAGACCCAGTCAAAAACAAAGGATACCTTAATTGAAATAAAGAAAAATTTACAGGGAAACAACAACAGAATGGACGAAGCCAAGAACCAAGTCAATGATTTGGAACATAAGGAAACAAAAAACAATCAATCAGAACAAGAAGAAAAAAGAATCCAAAAAAACAAGGATATATAAAAAACCTCTGAGACAACTTTAAGAGGTCCAACATTTGCCTCACAGGAGTGCCAAAAGGAGAAAAGAAAGCAAGAAATTGGAAATCTGTCTCAAAAAAATAGTGAAAGAAAACTTCCTTAATTTGGTGAAGGAAACAGACATGCAAGTCCAGAAAGCTCAGAGAAACCCAATTATGACAGATGCAAAGAGGCCCACTTCAAGACACATCATTATTAAAAGGCCAAAGGTTAAAGATAAAGAGGGACTCTTAAAAGCAAGAGAAAAGAAGTTAGTTACCAGAAAGTAGCCAAAATGGGAGGTTGGAGGGGGAGAATGGGTGAAGAGGTAAGGGGATTAAGAAGCACATATGGGTAGTTATAGAATAGCCATGAGGATGTAAAGTACAGTACAGGAAATAGAATAGCCAAACTTACAAGTATGACCCAGGGGCATGAACAATGGTGAAGGGAATGTTTGACGGAGTAGGGAGTGCTGGGTAGAGGGGGAGAAAGGGGGGAAACTCAGGACAACTGTAATAGGATAATCAATAAAATGTAATTTAAAATTTTTTAAAAAGAAGAAAAGCAAAAAATAAAAAAATATTTAATTCCTTAAAACCAAAATGTTAAAAAAGGATTAAAAGTGAATGAATAAATAAAGTTCCCTTGCCCTAGCAGGGGAGTTCAGTTGGTTACAGCATCATCCCAACATGCCAAATTGCAGGTACCATCCCAGGTCAGGGCACATACAAGAAGCAGCCAATGAATGAATAAATGGGCAGAATAACATATTGCTGTCTCTGTCTGTCTTTCCCCCTTTCTCTGTCTCTCTCTCTCAAATATATAAATAAAAAGTTTTTAAAAATAAATTAAAAAAATTAAGTTCCCTTTACACCCCTCCCTTCTTGAGGGGTCCCATTTTCTTTGATCTCTCCCCAGAGCTAATGCTAGTTTGAATTCAATGACTATTATTACAATGTATATATTTATACTTTTATTACATATTTATATATGCAAAACAATATATGGCATAGTCTATTATGTTCTTAAGCTTTAGATATAGCATCATACTGTATGTCTCTTTCTGCAACTTGCTTTTTCATGTAATGTTTTTGATAATTATCTATTCTGGAAATTTATTAATTTAAATATCCTATAGTAATCTACTTAATAAATAAGCCAGTTTTTATTCATTTTTCCATTGAAGAAAAGGTGTTCACTGTTTCACTATTGTAAAAAATAGTGCAATAAAAATTCTAATACATAGGTAGCAGAATTTCTCTAGGGCACAACGGTGACAACTTTTTTGGCACCATGGACTGGCTTCACGGAAGACAGGGCTGGGGGAGACATGACAGGAGGTGGAGCTCAGGTGAGCTTTGCTTGTGGTCCATTCCTAACAGGCTGAGGACAGTATCGGGTTGGGAACCCCAGCGTTAGCATATAATCTTATAAGAGAAATAATAAAATCATGAAGTATACACATTTTAAAATTTACAGAACAATTTGATAAACTTAACTACAATGGCTGGACCATGTTATTCTCTTACAATTAGAGTATAAGAGTTTGTGATCTTACCCAATCTTATGACTGAGAAATAGTATCTTGTTTAATGTGTAATTCCCTAATAATTAGTTCACCCTCCAAAAAGAGAATGATCATCTTTTCACATTTACTGGATGTCTTCTTTAAATTGCCTATTGATAGTCTTTATTTTTGAGGGGATTCTAATATTTTTATGTTTTAATATATTTTATTGTATTTTTTTCCATTTCCATTTGTCCCCCTTACATTGCACCCCACCCCACAATCACTACACTGTTGTCCATGAGTCCTTTTTCCTATTCTGCTTAATCCCTCTACCCCCAACCCCCACCAAGAGCTGTTATCAGCTCTCTATGAGTCTGTCTCTATTTTCCTTGTTAATTCAGTTTGCTCATTAGATTCCACATATGAGTGAAATCATAATTGAGTTGTTAATTTTTTCTTATCAAATTATAAACTTTTAAATATGTCACAGGTAACATTTTCCTCTTAAAATTGCATTAATGCTATTTTTTTAAATCTCACAGAAATTTGAAAAGCATAGTAAAAAAATTGTTTTCCCTGAATCTTTTGTGAATAGTTTATTTACATGATGCCCAACCTTGAATGTAATGCTTTAACATGTATTTCTAAAACACAATAACATTTACTACATAGTATCAATACCAGGAACAAATAAGAAAATTAACATTAATATTGTCAGTGGGGGAAGGGGGAAAGGCTTTTCGGGAACAACTATAAAGGACACATGGTCAAAACCAAGGGGGAGTGGAAGCAAGGGAGGGAGGAGGATTTGGATGGGGTTGCAGGGGGAGCAGTGGGGAGTAAACGCCCACAACTATAATTGAACAACAATAAAATAATTTAAAAATAAAAGTAACAGTGATTGTTCTTTTAAAAAAGAATTGATGCTTAAGGTTTCTACATTAAATCACAGTATTCACTCCTTAACAGATGATGATAAGGGTTTAAACTCTTTTCTTTACAGCAAAAGGCTGTACATTAGGATCAACAACATGTGAATAATTGCTTTCATTTTTTTCCTATTTTTAACAACACAAGAGGGACAAAATTAAACTGCTTGTGAAAATTTAAACAGTAGATCAACTTTTCTGAGAATAATTACTAGGGACAACTCAGAGTGAAACCTCCTCTCATAATTTATGTTCAAAGCTCTCCTAAAATAATCTTAATACAGACCTATTCAGAGGCTTGTGCTAACCTTTAAAATTTTGTTCAAGATCTAAGACTCTTTTATCTCTTTGTATCTAGTATAACTTATTTATGAGTGACATATATTCTATGCTATAAGGTTATGTTTATACAGCAAATGTAAAAATAATAATGGCTGCCAATAATAATGTTTTAGTATTAGCCATGTATCAAGAATTCTGTTCTTAATTTTACATGTATTATTCTGTTTATTTTTTAGGACAACTCTATGGTAATTAGAGTACCTTCTTCAATACAAAAAACAGAAAGAAAAATTGGAGGCAGTGTGTGCACACAATACTTTGGGGCATTTTTCTATATTCTGAAATAAAATGGGGTAGTAAAGCTGAAGAAAGTAACAGTCAACATAGATTTGTTTGATTGTCTTTAAGCAGAACATACACTAGCATGATTATATGTGATGAAAAAGACAAGTGAAAAATGAAACCTGATGAGCTGGCAGAGAGGGGAATCTATTAAAACAATGTCTTTGAATAATGGGATCTAATGCACAAGTAGAACAAGTACAGCTCATCCACAGTAATAGGAGAGAAGAAAGAATATAAGGTGAAAAATGGAGAGCTGGGGTTGCCTAGGTAAGTGAGAGGTACACACAACTTAGTCTTTCCTATCTGTGAAGTATGTTACATATGTGAATGTCTCTATCAGGTGCAATGTGGGGACACTCTTCTTCAACTTGGCTCTACCTATCTTTAGTAGTTTTTTTTTTTAGATGTTGCCATAGTTGTAATGTTTCCAAAGGTTTTGTCATTTTCTATCTTTATAGTTTGCCATTGTTGTTCCTGAATACTAAAATTATAAGGAAAAGCCCAAAAAGCTAAGATAGAGATGGCATTTCCTTAAAATATATTTTCTATCTCAATAAGAACTACATGTGAGGATATGGATTTCAGAGAAAAAAAATATGTTCCTTTTTTTCCCCTGCATCTGTTTCCTCTGAACTAAATGAAGTCACAGTTTATAGATTTTTATCCACAACTTCTGAATATACCAATTGGCCAGTTCAACTCACTGATTAGACAAAAATGTTCTAAATAAAATATGAAACATAATTTCTTCTCTCATTTTCTGTCTATTAAAAATGAGTCATTAAGTTGCTTTGAAACTCAAGTGTTTTATATACTACTCAAAGAGCTTCTTGGTTATAAATAAATAAAGAAACTAAATATAAACCATATCCTTACCTCTTGCAGCTGACTGAGAAGGCTGAGTCAAAACTTTGACATCTAATGCACCGCTGATACTTTCTTCTAAAGTAGCACAATATCCTTCCACAACACTGGTGATAGTATTCTTCAAAGTTCCAAGATTATGGAAAACCTGAAGAGCTGTTCCAACTTGGGTTGGATTCTTTTAAAAGGGGGTGGGTAGAATGGAAATAGATATAAAGAGAAAAACAAACAAAAAATACATGAATATATAACTTTTATTGGAACTTGAGCAGGTACTACAATATTTTTAAATTATCAAAAACAAGAACTAAGACAATGCATTTGGAACAAATATTATTTTTAGTCATTATTTATTTCATAAAAGACAAAGCTAAATATTCTATATATAATTTCACTCATGTGCTTTTCCTCCTCCTTTGAAGGATAAGATCAGAAGTTTGCTATATTATTACAGTGCTTTTTAAATTTACTACCAATACTTACAGAGAGAGTCATGCTGGAACTAATAGCAATCCTACATTTGTTTGGGAAATAAATCAATGAATTCTGCATAGTTACCTGAGGGCTATGCCTTGCAGACTGATACTTGCTTTTCATTACATTTTACTCATTCACTCTAACTGCAAATACTTATGCAGTGCTTACTATGTGTCTGTCTTGATTCTAGGTGCTGGAAATATAGTAGTAAACAAAACCAATTAAGTCCCTGCCTTCATGGAGCTTATAATTACTGAGAAATGTATAAAGATAAATACAACAGAATATCAGATGCTGATAATGTAAAAAATGAAGCTTGGGAATAAGAAAAGAGAATGATGGGAATTGTTACAGAGAAGGGTCAGAGGATCTATCTCTGAGGTGACAAAAAGAGAGACCTGCATATAATGGAGGGAGTGTAGGGAGAATCTGGGAACTACAGATCTGAGCAGAGGTATCAGCAAAAGTGAAGAGGCAGGAATGTGCTTAGTAGCCAGCAAAACAGCAAAAAGGCCTTAATGGTTACTGGTGCAAAGTGACTAAAGCAGAGGGAGGTAGGTAACAAACTAGGTAGTAGAAACACTAAGAGAAGATTAAGTCTATAGTACTGATAATATAAATAGATTGCTGGATTTGTCATCAAGTAAATCACTGAATTATCAAGCCAGAATCTAGAACGCCAACATATACTTCCAGGCCCAAATAGCTGAAATTCCTCTTTCATTTATGGTCCAGTGTCTATTATTAGAAGAACGTTGCTAAAAAGTTAAATTATTTCGTTAACTTATATTCCTCCCCTTTAAGCTTATAAATGAGACAAAAGGTTGTTTTTATAATCTACTGGTGTTAGTAAATGTACATACTGTAGATACATACAAATACACACAGAAGCAAGGTAGAAAATATCATAAAACATGGTTGATGAATAACAATGTCCACTTTGTTTTTTAAACAAGAAAAAGAAACAAATGGACACTTTTAAATTAAAATGTTTTAATTTAGACTTCCAGCCCAGATGGAAGTGTAGATAGACACACTGTGCCTCCTCACACAACCAAAATAAGGACAACAACAATTAAAAAACAAAAAAACAACCAGTACTGACAGAAAATTGAACTATATGGAAGTATGACAATCAAGGAGTTAAAGAAGACACATTCCTTCAGACCGGTAGGAGGGGTGGAATCAGGGAGCCAGAACAGAGAGGGCTTAAGGCAGGGCGGCTGGCCCACCTGGGCGCGCAAGGTGGCACCTGGTGGACTCAGCAAGATGGTGTAATGTGGAGGGGTGAGGTGTGTCCAGACCCACATTCGCGGGCAGATAAACCAGGCAAAACTGGGGAGTGAGACAGACCATGCAACCCAAGGTCCTAGAGCCAGGAAATAAAGCCTCAAGGCACTGATGGGGTCACATGTTGGGGGTTGAGGCTCAGGGAGACACTCCCAGCCTCACAGGACAGCTCATTGGAGAGACCCACATGGTCCTAGAATGTATACAAACCCACCCACATGGAAATCAGCACCAGAAGGGCCCAATTTGCTTGTGGGAAGTGGAGGAAGTGACTGAAATCCGGCAAAGAGCGGAGCAAGCATCATTGTTCCCTCTCGGACCCTTGCCCCACATACAGTGTCACAACAAAGTGACTGGGTTGTCCCACCCTGCTGAACACCTAGGGCTCTGCCTCTCACTATGTAACAGGCACATCGAGATAAAAAAAAAAATGGCCCAAACAAAAGAACAGATCAAAGCTCCAGAAAAAATACAATTAAGTGATGAAGAGATAGCCAACCTATCAGATGTACAGTTCAAAACACTGGTAATCAGGCTGCTCACAGAATTGGTTGAATTTGGTCTCAAATTAGATGAAAAAATGAAGGTTATGCTAAGTGAAATGAAGGAGAATACACAGGGAACCAATAGTGAGGGGAAGAAAACTGGGACTCAGATCAATAGAGTAGATCAGAAGGAAGAAAGAAAAAACCAAACAGAAAAGAATGAAAAAACAGAAATTTAAAAAAATGAGGAGGGTCTTAGGAACCTCCAGGACATCTTTAAATGTTCCAGCGTCCGAATTATAAGGATACCAGAAGGAGAAGAGGAAGGGAAACAAGTGGAAAAGTTATTTGAACAAATAATAAAGGAGAACTTCCCCAATCTGGCAAAGGAAATAGACTCCCAGGAATCCCAGGAAGCCCAGAAAGCCCCAAAGAAGTTGGACCCAAGGCAAATCAAAATTACATTACCCAAGATTAAAGAAAAGGAGAGAAGCTTAAAAGCAGCAAGACAAAATGAGAGAGTTACCTACAAAGGAGTGCCCATAAGATTGTCAGCCGATTTCTCAAAAGAGATCTTACAGGCAAGAAGGAGCTGGAAAGAAGTATTTCAAGTCATGAAAGGCAAGGGCCTACATCCATGATTGCTCTATCCAGCAAAGCTTTCATTTAGAATGGAAGGGCAGATAAAGTGCTTCTCAGATAAGGTCAAGTTAAAGGAGTTCATCATCACCAAGCCCTTATTATATGAAATGTTTAAGGGACTTATCTAGGAAAAAGAAGATAAGAAACATGTATAGTAAAATGACAGCAAACTCACAATTATTAACAACCACACCTAAAACAAAAACAAAAGCAAACTAAGCAAACAACTAGAACAGGAACAGAACCACAGAAATGGAGATCACGTGGAGGGTTAGCAACAGAGGAGTGGGAGGAGGAGAGAGGGGGAAAAGGTACAAAGAATAAGTAGCATAGATGGTAGGTAGAAAATAGACAGAGGGAGGGTAAGAACAGTATGTGAAATGTAGAAGCCAAGAACTTATAAGTATGACACATGGACATGAACTGAAGCGGGGGAATGTGAGTGGGAGAGGATGTGCAGGGTGGAAGGGAAAATGGGACAACTGTAATAGCATAATGAATAAAATATATTAAAAAACAAAGAAAAAATAAAATGTTTTAATTTTTAAAACTTAATATGGTTATAATAGAATTTAACTGTAGTATATACTATCAATTCTCTCTCAGTACTAATAAATGAAATAAAGGAAAATTAAGTATTTTATATAAAAATAATTAACTGAAAATGAGGTATAGTGCTTTGCCTAGATTGTTGTTAGTTT
Organism: Phyllostomus hastatus; assembly: GCF_019186645.2. Classification (NCBI taxonomy): domain Eukaryota; kingdom Metazoa; phylum Chordata; class Mammalia; order Chiroptera; family Phyllostomidae; genus Phyllostomus; species Phyllostomus hastatus. The sequence goes on from NW_025334041.1 coordinate 49,401,329, forward strand.
CATCCAGTGATGATATGTTTTAAATTTTTAGTAGATTTCAAGAATTAGGCAGCTGTAAAGAAATTTTTCCTTATCATTATGTAAGTGTCTATATAATCCTAGAAAGCATTACACAAGCAACTTCAGAGAATACTTTCAACATCATAAAACTAGAATACTGATATATACTGTAAAATTATACTTATTGCTTTAACTATCTTCAAAGGATTTGAAAAGCACAACTTCTCAACATTATGGTAAGGTTTCAGTTTTATCAGTTGAATGTACACTGTAAGTATATATATACCTTAACTGAAAAACATTTAAAGTCATATTTCATTTAAAAGATTTGGCTAAAGCTCACTCTCTTCCTCTCTCTCTCCCTCCCTCTCTCTCTCAAAACAAATGACAAAAAATATTGGCTAAAATAGAGTAGTCTTCAAATTTCCCAGTCCATAAATGATTAACTGTCAAAACGTTTTAAAAACAGAAACATACATAGCACATTCTTAAAAGGCATCTTATAGTAATATTTATAATTCATAATACTTATAATTCTAGATGTAATTGTAAGCTTGCCCATTAACATAATTACTTTTTCAATTAATGCCAGTTATTCACATTCATTGCTTAATATAAATATATCATTTGTTAGTGGGCAAACTATAAAGTAATGATTTGAGTATGCAAATTATATAAGCACAGCTTTATGTATTATCAAAAAGTGAACACCTATGTAACTACCGCCTAGATAGTGAAACCAAGTATTATCGGCACCTATGAATTTTTTTTCTTTCCCCAGGGGAGAGCAAGAACCCAGTCCCCCAATCCCACAAATTATGTAGTAGAGTTTCCCACATTTGAGGAAATCCCAGGAGTCAGCACACTTGGAGTGCAATGGGTGAGCCTCACCCTGGGAAACCACTCTGTGATCCTGGTATTTATCCTGCCAGGTAGTATATAGCACCTATGAATCTTGTGTGGCTTCCCAAATGCAACTCTCCAAATATTATTACTGTCCTAACTTCTAACACTATTGATTAGTTTTATCTGTTTTTGAAATTTTACATAAATGGAACCATAAAGTAAGTGCCATTTTGTGTCTGGCTCCTTTTAGTCAATATTCTATTTGTAAAATTCATCTATGTTGTTGTATATAGCAGTAGCTGTTTCATTTTGGGCATTATCAACTATTCCAGTGTAGAAATTTACTTTGGTTTATCTATCCTTCCCACTGTCGATGTATGTTTGAGTTATTTTGATTTTTTAAGGTATTTCAAATAATGCTATCACGAACACTCCAGTGAATGGCTTTTAGTAAACACATATGCACATGCACTTCTGCTAGGTCATCAGCTATTTGTATGCTTAGTGTTCGTATACACTGCCAGTTTCCCCAAGTCATCATTACAATTTATATCCACACTGGTAGCAACAGAATGTGAGAGTCCCACAACTTTGCTAAAATTTGGAATTACCAGTCTCTTCTATTTTAACTGTTCTTTTCAGTGAGCACTGTGGTTTCATCTGCCTTTTTGTGATGACTAAGAAGTTATCCTTTTTTGCATGGTAAGTATCCATTTGGATACTTCTTTTGTGAAGCATATATTCATATCTTTTGCCTGTTTTTCTCATTGGTTGTTTCCATCTTTTACATATTTATAAAAGTTGCTTATAGATTTTATGCAATCCCTTTGATGATTATATGTATTATAAATACAATGTTCCACTCTCAAAAAGTCATTAAGTTCCTAATTTGAACGCAGTGCATGTTATTAACCTTATTCTCTGTGGTTAGTACTTTCAGTATCCTGTTTAAAATTTTTTCCCATATTGCATTCATGAAAATGTCTTTCATTCATGAAGTTATACTCCAGAAATTCTATTTGTTCGCCTTTCACATTTGGATAAACAAGCCACCTGAAATAACTTTCTGTAGAATGTGAGATAGAAGGCATGATTAGTGTTTTTCTACATGAATATCCAATTGACACAGCACCATTTTATTTGAAAACACAAGAAAAAGATGGGCCATACCACCACCCACTCTTAAGGTCTATCTTTGCAATAAATCAAGTTTCTAATTATATATCTTGGTTTCTAGACCCTCAGTTCTGTACCATTAGCCTGTCCTTATACAAAGTTACCTATGTAAATTATTTTAGCTTCAGAGTAAGGTTTGATAGTTCTCTACCTCTGTTCTTCAAATTGATATAGGCTCTTCTTGGTTCATGGTATTTCCATATAAATTTTATAATGGGCTTGACAATTTCCATTGGAAACCAAGCTCCTAAAATTTTGAGATTGTATTAAATCTACAGATAAAAATAGAAAGACTACAATCATTATAAAATTGAGCTCTTTAATTCATGAATATGGCATTTCTCCTCATTTACTTAGGTCTTTAATTTCACTTTTTTAAAGCAAATATTTCTTTATTTTATTTTATTTTACTTATTTATTTTTAGAGAGGGAAGGATGGGAGAAAGAGAGAGAGAGAAACATCAATGTGCGGTTGCTGGGGACTGTGGCCTGCAACCCAGGTGTGTGGTCTGACTGGGAATCGAACCTGCGACACTTTGGTTCGCAGCCCGCGTTCAATCCACTGAGCTATGCCAGCCAGAGCTAATTTCACTTCAAATATTATAGTTTCTGTGATGAGGTCTTGCATGTCTTTAATTTGAAGACACATGTATTGTACACATTTGATGTTCTTTGATATTGTAAATGGTAATTAAAACCTTCTTTCTGTGTTGCTGTTACTGGTATATTTGGCCCTGGCTGGGTAGCTCAGTTGGTTAGAGCATCATCCCCATAAGCCAAGGTCAGGGGTTCAATCTCTGGTCAGGAAGACACATACAACAATCAAGCAGTGAATGCATAAATGAAGCGCATCAACAGAACGATGTTTCCACTCTCTCTCTGCATTTTTCCCTCACTCTCTCCTTCCCGCTAGCTCTCTAAAATCAATCACTTTAAAAAAATACAATTGATTTTATATATTGAATTTCAGCAAAATTTCAAAATTCAGTTATTAATGCTAATACTCTATCTGTAGATTATTTTGTATTTTTTATATACAATCATGTTATCGCTGAATAATCTCTTTTTTCTTTCCACTCATTCTAAATTTCATTACTTTTTCTTATTCCCTGATTAGGATCTTCAGTACGTTTCTCAGTAAAAGTGATAAGAAACTTCCTTGTATCATTCCTAATCTCAGGTAGATATACTTAAATATTTCACACTGATACACCTAGAGATAACCTTTATCAAATTAAGAAAGTTCTATTGTTAGTCTGCTAAGAGTATATATAATGTTGACTTTTTATTAAGTGCTATTTCTGCACATGTTGAGATTATCAGTTTTTCCCTTTATGGAAGAAACTACATTGTACTTCTGGACTAAAGCTATCTTGGTCATGACTGATTATGCTTTTTAGATATCCCTAACATTTGCTAATACCTTGTTTAGTATTTCTTCATTGATTTCCAAGAGAGACAACTAGTAATTATAATATCTCTTTTGATATCAAGTTCATGCTCACCTTAATCAGTTAAGTGTTCCCTCTTTCTCGATTCTTGGATAGAGGGTATGTAATACTGGTTTATTTAAAAATGTTTGAATTAAATCACCAGCAAAGCCATGTGTTTTGTTTGAGGGGAGGTGTTTAATGATAAATTCAATTTGTCAATAGAACTATTTAGATTTTCTAATTTTCCTAGTGTTATTTTGGTAAGTTGATTCTCTAGAAATTTAACTTCATCAAATTTTCAATACTTTTGAATAAAGTTGTGCCTAATATCCTCTAATTTTTTAGTTCCTATTGGATCTATATTAAATCACCTATTTCATTCTTAACACTGGTAATTTGTGCTTCTCAAAAAAATTTTTTACCTCCTCTCATCAGTCTTTTTCAGTGTTTATCAATTTAATGTATTAATCTTGTTAAATAACCAACTTCTGTCTTTGTTAACTCTTTTATTATTTGTTATTTACAATTAATCTTGTAAATAACCAACTTCTGTCTTTGTCAATTCTTTGTTAAGCTTTTATTATTCTTACTTCACAGACTTTACAGCAAGACCAAGATCAAAATCCAAGCAATAGTACTCAGCTACCACCTTAGCAAATTATTTAACCTAAGACTTATTTTCCTCATCTGAACAATGGCAAAAATCATATTACCAACCTCACAGGAAAAAGAAAGAATCCTTATAAATGATCTAGTGCTGAAGATAGAGTGCAGAGGTCATAAACATCAGTTGCCTTTATCTTGATCTGGCAATATCATGGTATAAAGAATGTGGGTTTTCATAATTAGGTACAGCCTTGAAACAAAAACCCAGTTGTGCTATAGATAAACTTTGTGACTTTCGGCAAAGTACTTTATCACTAATCAAATTTCATTTTATTTCTATAATCAATTTTGCTTTCTCATCATATTTTGAAGTCTCTGAGGGAAGGTTCCAAGTTTGTTTTGTTGACTGCTACAACTTATGGCATCTAGTGCAGGTGACAAATAGGCATTCAAGAATTATCAGTTTAATAAGTGAATTAGTGAGTAAATTTTATGATTTGGTTTAATAAATGAATGAGTAAGTAAACTTTTTGACTTGGTTTGCTGATATGTCATTTGCATGATGGTGGGAAAGACTGAGAGAACACATTTAAAATGCCTGGCACTCCCTAACCATGTTCCCTTTCTACCTCTGCACGTCTCATGCACGTGGGGACTTTGCCTCTCTCATGTAAGTCAGGTTCCCAAAGATAAGTACGTATGTAATTTGCTTATATATTAATGAAATTTGGTTCTTGTTAAAAAAAATAAAGATACCTAATATTCAGTATATGAGGGCTAGAAGATATTAGCTCTCAGATCATTTATTAATATTCCAAAATTTAAAAGGATGATATGCAATAGCCTTACTCCAGTTTGTAAAGAATTATCACTCCCTTTTACCTATCACTGAAATATGTAAAGTTACCTAATAGATATTATTTGAATAACTCCAAGAAACTCAGCTCTCTTCTCTGTATCTCAATAAATTTCATATTTAAAAAATATTTCCTTTATTTTTATTCTTCACACTATGGCAGATGTCCCCATCTTACCCCCTCCTTTGAACACCCTCTTCCCAAACACCATTCCTCCTTCCTCTGGCCATCACCATACCACTGTGTGTTTCCGTGGGTTATATCCATAGGTTCTTCAGCTAATCCCTTCACTTTCTTTCATCTAGTTGCCCTCCTTCCTCTGCCCACTAACAGCAGTCTGTTCCATGTATCCAGGCCTCTGTTTCTATTTTGTCAGTTTATTTTTTTCATTGAATTCCACATGTAACTGAGATCATATGGTATGTCTCTTTCTCTGAATGGCTTTTTTCACTTAGCATAATATTCTCAAGGTCCATCCATGCTGTCACAAAAGGTAAAATGTCCTTCTTTTTTCCATCCCAGTAGTATTCCATTGTATAAATGTACCACCGCTTTTTTTATCCACTAATCTACTGCTGGCACTTGGGCTGTTTCCAGATCTTGGGTATTGTAAATAATACTGCTATGAACACAGAAGTGCCTATATATATTCTTTTGAATTGGTGTTTAAGGATTCTTAGATATATTCCTTGAAGTGGAGTCACTGGGTCAAAGTTCCATTTTCAGTTTTTGGAGGTAGCTCCATACTATTGCAGTGACTGCACCATTCCACATTCCCACCAACAGTGCACTAAGGTTAATTTTTCTAACACCCTTGCCAAGACTTGTTGCTTGTTGAATTATTGAGGTTAGCCATTCTGGCAGGTGTTAGCTGACATCTTGTGGTGGTTTTAATCTGCATCTCTCTGACGATTAGCGACGTTGACCATTTTTTTATGTCTATTGGCCATCTGTACATCCTCTTTAGAAAACTCTCTGTTCAGGTTTTTTGCTCATTTATTAAATTGGACTGTCTTTTGGGAGTTAAGTTTTATAAGTTCTTTACACATTTTGGATATAAATCTCTTATCAGATGTATCATTGCCAAGTATGTTCTCCCATTTAGTGGGTTCCCTTTTCATTTTGTTGATGGTTTCTTTTGCTGTGCAGAAGCTTTAGTTTCATATAGTCCCATTTGTTTATTTTTTCCTTTGTGTCCATTACCACAGAAGACATGTCAGCAAAAATATCTTAGACATATGAGATTTTTATGGCCTATTTTCTTCCAAGGTTTTTATGATTTAAAATTCTTATATTTAAGTCTTTTATCCCTTTTGAGTTTATTCTTGTGAATGGTGTAAGTTGGGAGTCTAGATACTTCTTTTTTTTTTTTTTGCATATATCTGTCCAGTTTTACCAACACCATTTATTCAAGAAACTATCTTTACTACATTGTATATTCCTGCTTTTTTGTTAAGTATTAATTAACCACATAGGTGTAGGTTGATTTCTTTGCTTTCTATTCTGTCCCAATTATCTACATAACTATTCTTATGCGAGTACCAGGCTATTTTGATTGCAATGGCCTTGTAGTATAGTTTGATATCAGGTATTATAATCCCTCTAATTTTCTTCTTCTTTCTCAAGATTGCTTAGGTTATTCAGGGTCGTTTTTCTTTTTTTGGTTCCATATAAATTTTGGGATATTTGTTCAAGATCTGTAAAATATGTCATTGGTATTTTAATAGGAATTGTGCTGAATCTGTAGACTGCTTTGAGTAGTGTGGTCATTTTAGTAATGTTAATTTCTTCTAGTCCATGAACACAGTATGTGTTTACCTACTTGTATCTGCACCAATTTCTTTCCTCAATGTCCCATAGTTTTCCAAGTATAGGACTTTAACCTCCTTGGTTAAATTTATTCCTAGGTACCTTAATTTTATTGTTCAAAGAGTTAATGGGATTTTTTAAATTTCTCTTTCTGATACCTCACCTTTGTGTATAGAAATGCCACCAATTTCTGGATATGCAAGAATCTATATGGCTAAAGAAAACGTCAACAAAATAGAAAGTGAACCAACTGTATAGGAAAACATATTTCCCAATGATACCTTGGACAAGGGTTTGATCTCCAAAATATATAAAGAACTCATACAACTCAACAGCAGAAAGACAAACATCCCAATTAAAAAATGGGCAAAGGGAAGTTTTGGCCAAGATGGAAGCATAGATACATGCCCATTCCTTCCTCACACAACCAAAAGAAGGAAACAACAAATTTAAAAACAAATAAAAAAACAAGAACTGCCAGAAAATTGAACTGCATGGAAATCAGAAAACCAAGGAGTAAAAGAAGGAACATTCATCCAGACCTGTAGGAAGGGTGGAGCTAGGCAGGCAGGGCAGAGAGGACCCAGGATACGGCAGCAACTGGAGGACCAGGTGGGCAAGGCAGCAGCTGGCAGTCCCACATTTGCACATGGATAAACTGGGAGGAACAACTGGAGAGTGAGGCATACAGAGCAACCCAGGGTTCCAGTGTGGGGAAATAAAGACTCAAAACCTTTGGCGGTAAAAACCTGTGATGTTTTAGGTAGCAGGAAAAACTCCCAGCCTCAAAGGAAAATGCATTGGAGAAACGCACAGGGTCCGAGAATGTATACAAACCCACGCACCCAAGAATCACCACCAGAAGGACCTAATTTGCTTGTGGGTATCAGGGGAAGTGGCTGAAAGCCGGCCCAGAGCTGAGCTAGGGTCATTGTTCCCTCTCTAACCCCTCCCCCACATACAGAAGCACACTGGAGGAACTTGTGTTGCCCGGCCCTGGCAAATACCTAAGGCTCTGCCCCTTATAACATAACAAGTGTACTGAAACAAAGAAATATGGCCCAAAAGAAAGAACAGATCAAAACTCCAAAAATAGAACTAATCAACTAAAAGAAAGCCAATCTATCAGAAGCACAGTTCAAAACACTGATAGTCAGAATACTCAAAGAAATGGCTGCATATTAGAGGAAGAAGTACAGGCTATGCAAAGTGAAATAAAGCAAATTATACAGAGAACCAACAGTAAAGGGAAGGAAACTGGGACTCAAATCAAGGATTTGGAGCACAAGGAGGAAATAAACATTCAACTAGAACAGAATGAATAAACAAGAATTCAAAAAAATGAGGAGACCCCCTAGGAACCTCCAGGACAACTTTAAACATTCCAACACCTGAATCAAAAGGGTGCCAGAAGAAGAAGAGGAAGAGTAAGAAATTGAAAACCTATTTTATAAAACAATGAAGAACTTCCCCAACCTGGGAAAGGAAATAGACTTCCAGTAAGTCCAGGAAGCTCAGAGAGTCCCAAAGAAGTTGGACCCAAGGAGGAGCACACCAAGGAACATCATAATTACATTACCAAGATTAAAATTAAGGAGAGAATCCTAGAAGCAGCAAGAGAAAAGGAGACAGTTACCTACAAAGGAGTTCCCATCAGACTGTCAGCTGATTTCTCAAAAGAAACCTTGCAGGCAAAAAGGGGCTGGAAAGAAGTATTCCAAGTCATGAAAGGCAAGGACCTACATCCAAGATTGCTCTACCCAGCAAAGTTTTCATTTAGATCGAAGGGCAGGTAAAGTGCTTCCCAGATAAGGTCAAGTTAAAGGAGTTCATCATCACCAAGCCCTTATTTTATGAAATGGTAAAGGGACTTATCTAAGGAAAGTAAGATGATCAAAAACTATGAACAGGAAAATGACAACAAACTCACAGCTATCAACAACTGAACCTAAAAACAAAAACAAACAACTAGAAGGAGAACAGAATCACAGAAATGGAAATTACATGGAGGGTTATGAGTGGGGAGTGGGAAGGGGAGAATGGGGGAAAATGGTACAGGGAAGAAGCATAATTGATAGGTACAAAATAGACAGGGAGAAACTAAGAATAGTATAGGAAATGGAGAAGCCAAAGAACTTACATGTAACGACCCTTGGACATGAACTAAGCAGGGGGTAAATGAGAATGCTGGTGGGAGGGTGGGGTGCAGGGTGGAGAGGAATAAAGGGGAGAAAAAATGGGACAACTGTAATAACATAATCAATAACATATTCTTAAAAAATGGGCAAAGGACCTGAACAGACACTTCTCCAAGGAGGACATACATACACAGGGCCCAGAGGCAGAGCCATCAGAGAGATGCAAAATAAAACTACAATGAGATGCCACCTGACATGGGTCAGAATGGCCATCATTAACAAATTAACAAACAAGTGCTGGCAAGGATGAGGAGAAAAGGGAAACTTAGTGCACTATTTGTGGGAATGCAGACTGGTGCAGCCACTGTGAAAACAGTATGTAATTTCTGCAAAAAAATAAAAATGGAACTGCCTTATGACAGCAATTCCACTGCTAGGATTATATCCTAAGAATCCTGAAACACCAATTCAAAAGAACTTATGAATCCCTATGTTCATAGTACCTTTATTTATGTATTAATTTTATTGAATATGTTAATACAGTTTTCCTGATTTTTCTCCCTTTACACCCCTCCATCCAGCACCTTCCACTCCCTCAGGCAACCCTGCCACCACTGTTTATGTCCATGGGTCATGTGCAAAAGTTCTTTGGCTATTCCATTTCCTATACTGTTCTTTACATCCTAATGGCTATTCTGTAACTATTATTTGTACTTCTTAATCCCAACTTGACCCATGGCCCTACATCCCCCCTTCCTATCTGGTAACCATCAAAACACTCTCTGTATCCATGATTCTTTGTTTGTTTTTCTTGTTTGCTTAGTTTGCTTTTTAAATTCAATTGCTGATTTGTACTTTTTGCCATTTTATTGTTCATAGTTTTGATTGTCCTCTTTTTCTTAAATAAGTCTCTTTAACATTTCATATAATAGTGGTTTGGTGATGATGAACTCCTTTAGTTTTTCCTTGTCTGGGAAGCTCTGTATCTGCCCTTTGATCTAAATGGTAGCTTTGCTGGGTAGAGCAATCTTGGCTTAGGTCCCTGCTTTTCATGACTGAATATTTCTTGCTAATCCCTTCTAGCCTGCAAAGTTTCTTTTGAGAAATCAGCTCACAGTCTTATAGGAAATCCCCTGTAGGTAACTAACTTGTTTTCTCTTGCTGCTTTTAAAATTTTCTCTTTATCTGTAACCTTTGGCATTTTAATTATGATGTATCTTGAAGTGGGCTTCTTTGCATCTATCTTGTTTGGGACTCTCTGTGCTTCCTAGACTTGAATACTTATTTCCTTTACCAAACCAGGGAATGTTTCTTTCATTATTTTTTCCAATAGATTTCTAATTTCTTGCTTTCTCTTCTCTTTCTGGCACTCCTATGAGGAGAATGTTAGGCCTCTTGAGTCAACCCAGAGACTGCTATACTATTTCATTTTTCTGGATTCTTTTTTCTTATTTTTCTGTTTGGTTGTTTTTTGCTTCCTTATGTTCCAAATCATTGGCTTGATTTTCAGCTTCATCTTCTCTACTGTTGTTTCCCTATAAATTGTTCTTTATTTCAATTAGTGTATCCTTCATTTCTCACAGAATCTTTTTCTTATTGTTGAGGCTATCACAAAGTTCCTTCTGCAACCTTAAAACCAGTGTTTTGAACTCTGCATCTGATAAATTGCATATCTTCATTTCGTTTAGCTCTTTTTCTGGAGTTTTGATCTGTTCTTTCATTTGGGCCATGTTTCTTTGTCTCACAGGTTTGGCAGCTTTCTTGTGCTTATTTCTATGTATTAGGTAGAGCTGCTTTCTCCCTGTGTCTTGGTAGTATGGCCTAATGTATTAGGGTCCAGAGGCACAGCCTCCCCTGTCACTCAAGCTGGGTACTCGAGGTGCACCCTTTGTGTCTGCTTAGTACACCCTCCTCTTATAGTTGGCCCTTGGCAATTGTTGGCAGATCAATGTAAGGGATTTACCAAGTCCAGGCAGCTGCAAGGATTGGCTGTGATCACTTATAAGCTACCTCTGCCTCTGTGGAGGATCAGCTGTACAAGGGCAGGTTGTTGGTGCTGTGATGTGGTCTATAGCTGTCCACTGGGTGCACTGGCCCTGGGGTTTTCTGGGTGGTACAGAGCAAGGTCAGCCCCAACCTGTGTTTTTCCCAGGGGAACACTGCCTGAACTATAAAGCAATCTGAGATGGCTGCTACTTGTGATGGGCATGGAGATTCCCAGGCAAAGCCAAGCTATGAATATTGGCTGGCTGCTGCTAGTTCTGGGCCTGAGGCTCACTGATGACAGTTGTTGCCTGTTTGGTAGGATTTATGAAGTTGTGAAGTATGAGCCAAGACCAATCATTCATATGGGAAAGCAGCTTGGGTGGGCCCATAAATTGGGTGGGGTGGAGCATCTGGGGGTCTCCAAGGCAGGTAAGAAAGTTTTAGCCTGGTTGTTGGAGTCTCAGATATAAGGCACCAGCCTGCCAGCGCTGTTGGGGGAGGATTTAGAAAAGGGACAATGGCCTCTGCTAGCTTTGATGCCAGGCACTCCAGTTTCTCCCCATTTACCACTAGTTCCTTTCAAGTCGCTACCCCAGTGCTGGATCTCAGACAAAGTGAGTCTGTTTAGATGAGACCATGGGTAGGTTCCTTAAGAGGAACTGCTTGGGGTCCAGCAGTTTCTTCCACCAACTCCATCCCTGCTGCATTTTGTAGCCAGAAGTTGTAGGGACTTACTTTCCTGGTTCTGACACCCTAGACTGGGGGGCTTGGTGTGGGGCTGAAACTCCTCACTCCCAAAATATCCCTCCTGAATTTTTATCCACCACACATGGGTGATGGACCAGCCTGTTTCATATCTGCACCCCTCCTAATAGTCTGGGTGAATGTGTTTTTTTTTTAATTCCGTAGTTGTCAGACTTCCATTCAACTTGATTTCTGACAATTTTGAGTGATGGTTGTTCTCCATAGCAGCATTATTTACAATAGCCACGTGCTGGAAACAGCGTAAGTGCCCAACAGTAAACGAGTGGATCATAAAACTGTAGTATATTTACACAATGGACTACTACATAGCAGAAAGAAAAACTCCTACCTTTTGCAACAGCATGGATGGAACTAGAGAGTATCATGCTAAGTGAAATAAACCAGAAGACAAAGACAAATAAAATATGATCTCACCTATAAGTGGAACCTAATGAACAAAACAAACAAAGGAGCCAAATAGAATGAAAGGCATGGGAACAAGGAACAGACTGACAGTGACCAGAGGGGAAGGGGTGGAAGGATAAGGGGAGAAAGAAGGGGAAAGGTCTAATCAAGGAACAGGTATAAATGACTCATGGACATGGACAACAGGTTGGCGATTGACTGTGGGAGTCAGGGGTGGGCGCGGCAGGGTAGAGCAACAGGGGTAAAACTGGGACAACTGTAATAGAACAACAATACAAAAAAAGACCTGTAGTCACAAAATTATAACACATTGAAGAAGATACAAATAAGTGGAAGCATATACTATATTCATGAATTAAAGAATTAACATCATTAAAATGTCCATAATCCCCAAACCATATACAAATTCAATGTAATTCTTATCAAGATACCAATGGTCTACTTCACAAAACTAGAACAAATATTCCAAAATTTTATATGGAACCACAGAAGACCCCAAACAGCAAGAACAATCTTGAGAAAAGAAAACAAAGCTGGAGGAATCAAGGTTCCTGTTATCAAACTGTACTAGAAGGTCACAGTAATCAAAACATCATGGTACTACCATAAAAACAGACACAGAGATCAATAGAACACAATAGAGAGCCCAGAAATAAATCCACACCTTTATAGTCAATTAATATTTGACAAAGAAGGCCAAAGTATACAATGGGGTAAAGACAAACTCTTCAAAAATGGTATTGGCACTACTGGACAGAGACATGCAAAAAAAAAAAAGAAAAGAAAAGAAACTAGATTACCTTCTTATAAACCCAAGATGGATTAACATTTAAATGTTAGACTGAAAACCAAAAAATCCTAGAAGAAAACAGAGGCAGTAAAACCTCAAACATTTCTCACAGCAGTATTTTTTGTGATATATCTCCTCAGGCAAGAAAAACAGGGAAATAAGGTCTTCCAGCCAAGATGGAGGTGTAGGTAGACACACTGTGCCTCCTCACACAACCAAAATAACGACAACAACAATTTAAAAACAAAATAACAACCAGAACTGACAGAAAATTGATCTGTATAGAAGTCTGACAACCAAGGATTTAAAATAGACACATTCATCCAGACCAGTAGGCGGAGCAGAGTTGGGCAGCCGGGCAGTGAGGGGTTGCTGCACAAAAAGCGGTGGCACCAGGCACACAAGACAGAAGCAGGCAGACCCTGGGCACACATACGGTGGCTGGCAGACCCTGGGCGTGGGTTGGCAACTGGCAGACCCAGAGAGGCAGCAATTGTGAAGCGAGGCACAGCTTGCAAGGAGGCTGGCTAACCAGGCAGTCCCACATTCACACGGGCAGATAGAGCAGGTGAGGCTGGGGAGTGAGACAGACCATGAAACCCAAGGTCCCAGCGCCAGGAAATAAAGCCTCAAGGCGGTGATGGGGTCACCTGTGGGGGTTGATGTGTAGGGAGAGACTCCCAGCTTCACAGGACAGTTTCTTGGACAGACCCACAGGATCCTAGGACATACACAAGCCCACCCACACGGGAATCAGCACCAGAAAGGCCCAGTTTGCTTGGGGGAAGCGGTGAAGGGACTAAAATCCAACAGAGAGTGGAGCAAGTGCCATTGTTCCCTCTCGGACTCCACCCCCACATACAGTCTCACAAACCAGCAACTGGGGTGCCCCGCCCTGGTGAACACCTAAGGTTTCCCCTCTCACTATGTAACAGGCACATCAAGACAAAAAAAAAGGCCCAAATGGAAGAACATATCAAAGCTCTAGAGCAAATACAACTGAGCAATGAAGAGACAGCCAACCTATCAAATGCACAGTTCAAAGCACTGGTGATCAGGGTGCTCACAGAATTGGTTGAATTTGGTCACAAATTAGATAAAAAAATGAAGGCTATGCTAAGTGAAATGAAGGAAAATGCACAGGGAACTAATACTGATGGGAAGGAAGCTAGGACTCAAATCAATGGAGTGGGCCAGAAGGAAGAAAGAAACAGCCAAATAGAAAAGAATGAAGAAATGAGGATTCAAAAAAATGAGGAGAGGCTTAGGAACCTCCAGGACATCTTTAAACATCCAAATTATAGAGGTACCAGAAGGGGAAGAGGAAAAGCAACAAGTGGAAAACTTATCTGAACAAATAATAAAGGAGAACTTTCCCAATCTGGCAAAGGAAATAGACTTCCAGGAAGTCCAGGAAACTCAGAGAGTCCCAAAGAAGTTGGACCCAAGGAGGAGCACACCAAGGAACATCATAATTACATTACCAAGATTAAAATTAAGGAGAGAATCCTAGAGACAAGGAGATAGTAACTTACAAAGGAGTTCCCATCAGACTGTCAGCTGATTTCTCAAAAGAGACCTTATAGGCAAGAAGGTGCTGGAAAGAAGTATTCCAAGTCATGAAAGGCAAAGACCTACATCCATGATTGCTCTATCCAGCAAAGCTTTCATTAGAATGCAAGGTCAGATAAAGTGCTTCTCAGATAAGGTCAAGTTAAAGGAGTTCATCATCACCAAGCCCTTATTTTATGAAATGTTAAAGGGATTTATCTAGGAAAAAGAAGATAAGAAACATGCACAGTAAAAGGACAGCATACTCACAATTATTAACAACCACACCTAAAACAAAAACAAACTAAGCAAACAACTAGAACAGGAAGAGATCCACAGAAACGGAGATCACATGGAGGGTTAGCAACAGGGGAGTGGGAGGAGGAGAGAGTGGGAAAAGGTACAGAGAATAAGTAGCACAGATGGTAGGTAGGAAATAGGGGGAGGGCAAGAATAGTATGGGAAATGTAGAAGCTAAAGAACTTCTGACACATGGTCATGAACTAGAGGGGGGAAATGTGGGTGGGGGAGGGGTGCAGGGGAATGAAGGGGAGAAAATGGGATAACTGTAATAGCATAATCAATAAAATGTATTTCACAAAAAGAGAAACAGGGAAATAAGAGAAAAATGAAAAATTGGAACTATATCAAACCAAAAAGTTTTTGTACAGCAAAGAAAACTAAGAAGAAAACAAAAGGACAATCTACTGAATGGAAGAAAATATTTGCAAATGATACAAAAGATGAGGGGCTGATATCCAAAATTTATAAAGAACTTAAAAACTCAACACCAAGAAAACAAACAATCCAATTTCAAAAATTGGTAGAAACCTGAATAGGCACTTCTCCAAAGAGGACATTCAGACAACCAACTGACATATGAAAAGAGGCTAAACATCACTAATCACCAGAGAAATGTAAATTAAAACCATAATGACATACCACCTCACACCTGTCAGATGACTCATCAGTAAATCAAGAAACAGCAAGAGTTGGGAAAGATGTGGAGAAAATGGAACCCTCGTGTACAGTTGGTGGGAATGCAGGTTGGTACAGCCACTATGGAAAGCAACATGAAGTTACCTTAAAAAAATTAAAAATGGAACTACCCTATGACCCAGTGATCACACTTTTGAGAAACCTGAAAGAATAATTGTAAAGAATATATGCACCACTATGTTCATTGAAGTATTATTTACAATAGCCAAGATTTGGAAGTTGCTGAAGTGCCCATCAGCAGATGAGTGGATAAAAATGTGGTGTATTTATACAATGGAATACTACTGAGCCATCAAAAAATGGTCCTGGAAAAAATTATGGTAAGTGAAATAAAGTCAGTCAGAGAAATACAAGTACTATATGATTTCTTTCATTTGTGGCATCTAATAGACAGAACAAATGAACAATCAAAATAGAGACAGACTCACAGATAGAGAGCAGTCTGACAACTGTTGAGGGTGTGGGCTAGGGCTTGCTGGGTGAGCTGGAGGGATTGAAAAAAGAGAAAAAAATCATGGGCATGGACAACAGTGTACTGATTGTGGGAGGAGGGGAGGTAAGGGGAGGAGGAGGATATAATGGGGTAAATGGTGATGAACAGAGATTACTTGGCTGTTCAAGACACAAAATAGTATACTGATTATATAATAGAGAATTGTGTACCTGAAACTGGTATAAGTTTGTTAACTGGTATCACCCAAATAATTTCAATAAAAAGGAATAAAAATAAAGAGAAGGGGACACATTAAAAAAATAATGATAATATTTCTATGCTGCACTGATCTAGTAAGCTGTATTGTAAATGAGGGATTACTTTAGGGGCTTTATACACATGATGCCTGTTGAAAAGAAACAACAGGCCCAAAATGGACTCACTCATGCTAAGCTCATCAAACCAAACTTTAACACCTAACTTAATTACAGTTAACAACATTCCCCAGTGACATAGTCTTAACTGGTGAGTCTGAGTCTGGATGTTCCAGTCAGTACCAATGAGATCATCTACCACATATCCCTTTTAGATTCCCTACAGGAGGGTGAGGTAATCCTGGTTTTCCTTATCTCTTCCCTCTTCTGCCTATACATGTCTTCTATTTTGTAGTACTTCTTGGAGTTCCTTTCTACATAGTTGAAGGGATGATTCTTGATTTATAAATTGCTCAATAAAGCTAATTAGATCTTCAAAATTTACTCAGTTAAATTTTCTTTTTTAACATGTCTAATCCTTCCCAACAAAGTCTTCAAAGCTGTTATTTTTCCCTACTGAAAGACAGGAATATTGAAAAATGAAGTTAACAGAAGGTCCAATACACATAGAATAAATGGCAGAGTCTAATTTTAATTTTTAAGTTCATGCTTCTCCAAGTAACAATGGTTAGTTGCAAATACTTATTAATACCCATTAAAGAAAATTCTGGTTTTCTTTAAGCAGGAAAGTTTAAAAGGAGAATAACCAATGAATGCTTTCTTTTTACTTTGCCAAGTAAGGACATTTTTAAAAACTCACTATTTACTATCATTATGTCATTATAAAAAGGTTATTTAATACCAAGAAAAACAGGAGTAAACAAAAAGGAGTAAACAAAAAGGAGAGATGTTGTTTCAATTATGAATATTGCTTTTATGAAAAAGTCACTACTTTGTTCTCATTTTTAATTTTACTGGGAACTAATAAAACCTCAGCATAACTGCAACAACCCACAGGTCAGTGTTGGGGAACCAGTACTGATGTTATCTCTCTGTACATATAAGCAGTTTAGCCCATCTTGCCAAGAGGCTCCTGCACACATTAACCACAAGTTTAAAGTCTCCCTGAAAACTGCCCATGAAAGAACTCCTTTCTAAGAACCCTGGGTCGCTGTGTTCTCTGGGAAGCTTGATGGTACTAATTCAGGAGCAAACAGCTAATCAACTTCTTGCCTTACTCACCTGGTTCTCCAGTGTCTGCTGCCAATCACAACTTCAGCATAGTTTAAATCAGTAAAATCATAACTTGTCTGTAACAGTACCCTCTTTTTCATCCCACAGGTAATCCTCACAAATATAATGTGAATACTTCAATTCACTGCTCACCATTAACTGCTTGATGTGTGTGCCTGTTTTCTCAATGCTCCAGGATCAGCTCTATGACTTCTCTTTGTTTTCTTATACAACCTACCAACTGCCTCACTACAAAATCAGAACCATTCTTGGCATTCTGTGCCCTTGGTGGTCTAGATTTATCATAATGTCCAAACCTGATCTGTGAAAATAGTATACTAGATGGAGATGCTTTCTCCCCTTGACAGCAATGTTTCAAGGGCCTTAACACCCACCAATTTTGTCATTAAAACATAAGTAGGGTATATATTACAATGCTCATTTTACACTTAAGGAAACTAAAGTAGGAAACCAAGAGGGAAGGCTCACAGCTTCTTAGTGGGAGGCCAGTTTTAGGTCTTGGGACCTTCACTCCCTATTCTATACTCTGCAACAGGCCATCCTATCATGATATACTTAACTTAGAACATCTCCAGATATACCATTTTTGCAGGTGGGAAATATTCTCTGGCAATTGTAAGAGATCTCAAAACAGAGACTAAACACACTCAAAAAATAGCATGCTAGAAAGAGATGAACTTCTACTAAAAAGGCAGCAATGTTTTTAGATAATGTCTTCTCTTTCAATGAGACAGTCAATATTCTAAGAATAATTTTCCTACAAATTGTCACTGTGACTTCCAACAAATTATTAAACTTGAGAGGAAATCATCCAACTTCATAAATTGTAACATAAAAAAAAAGAAGCAGAACAAAAAAGAGAAAGAAGTCATGGACATGGACAACAGTAAAGTGATTGCTGGGGAGTAGGGTGGGAGGTAGAGGAGGGTATGGGGGATAAATAAATGGTGATGGATGGAGATTTGACTTGGGGAGGTGAACACAATGCAGCATACAGATGATGTGTTGAAGAATTATGAACCTGAAACCTGTATAATTTCGTTAACCAGCATCATCCCAATAAATTCAATACAAAAATGCAATGAAAGACTATGTACTAAAGTAGAAAGGATAATTTCATAAGTAGATTGAGATAGAACTCTATTCTGAAGCATTTCAAAACACAGCAGAGCCATTTTATTTATTAAACTAAAATTATTTATCTGCTTTGGAAATAAATATGATGATTTTGTTATTTCCTTTTCAATGTCTTGGTAACATTACAGGGAGGAAAATAAAGTCACAAAGAACACAGTCAGAAAAGAAGTGTAGTTTTTTAAGATCCCTAAAAAGCTTGCCTAAACAGGAACACTGTAACCAAAGCAACAGCTGGCACTGAGCTAATGGACAGAGATATATCTGCAGACTACTGTAAAGATTGTTCCAAGAAATAGCAAGCAATATTCAGGCATCTACTAAGCTATATACTAATGTGAAATGACTTTTGTGACTATGCATACAACATTAAAAGTTTGACAGGGTTTTAAAAGCTTCACATCATTGAAATTAGAAATTGAAAGAGTCACAAAATTTTATTTAGTTGCAAATAAAACACACAAATGACATTAATTTACAAGACCAGGATTCTACTATGGATGATACAAAAGTCAGAAAGGTTCGTATAATCCTTGTATCACATTTTACTTTTTCTCCTCACTAAATAATTCTTTAGCAGTCAAATTATTTTTCTTTTGGTTTTATAGATAAAAGAAGAAAAACACACTGAGAAAAGGAAAAGGACAAATATAGAATATAAATTTTGATGATGCTATTTTGCTGTTATAGTTCATGCAATATTCCACAAAATGACTTTGTTTATAAAGCCTTAAACATGATGTAAAATTCTGAGTTGATTCCAACTGATTTTAACTAGAAAGAGAAGCAAAGATTTAAAAACTTTACTTCCAAAACAATTTATTAGTGAGGAACCTTCAGGACTACAATATTTCCTCGAAGTTTGCTTTTATTAAGCCATTTCATATTTAATAAAAAAAGCAATAAGGACCTCTAGAATCACAGTAAAAAAATGGGGTGGGTGAGGAAAGAGAGGCAGAATTGATAAACATGTCCCCAACCTGGCTTCTCCTAAGACATAAGGATTATAGTAAGAAAGATGCAAAGTCACTTTAAGCAAAAATTCAAAGAACAGGTATCTCTCACTATGAAGATAATCCTTACTGCTGAAAAATAAAACATTTTTATAATATAGAAAAAATACAGATCTTTATTTTTAAGAAGCAAGTAATTCTTTAAAATACTCTCTCAGTACACTATAATTTTAATAAAATTAGGTTGACTTTCAAGTACATTTTAAGACTAAAAAGCACAACATTTTAATCAATAACTGAGGAACTTTAAAATACAAATATTTTATTTATCAAGAGAGGTGCTAATAAACTCACAACATCTTATAGGTAACAGGTATATATTAGGACCAAATATTTAAGGGAACTTATATCTGTGTGCACATGTACTAACATGATATATACATAACACCTATTTTTGAGCTATAATATGCCTAAAACACTGAAAACTTAATGGAGCCCCATGAAAAATTACATGTAGTAAAGAAAGAAAGAATCACATTAAATAATGTAATTTAAAATCAAGAATTACATTAGCTACCTTGGTTGTGATTCAGAGTTTACCAGTGGCTTTTCTGATTCAGTAACATGCAGCCCATTAATGCTTGATATGTACTTCTCAGCTAGCCTAATATGATTATTTCAGAACCTGTTAACAATCAACAGTCAACAGTACACACCTAAATGAAATTAAGAGACTAAGCAGGATATTTAATAGCATAATATGATCTTATAAGCCAGAAATCAACTTTAATCTAGGCCTTTCTAAAGAGAAGCAGAAAAAAATTAGGAGCTATAGTAAAGAAAGGAAAAAAGGAGAAAGAGACAAAAGGAAGAAGAGGAAAAACAACAAAAGTGAACATGGTTTGGAAGAGGAAGATTCTACAGAAAAGAAGTGATAACACAAACAGAGCCTAAGAAAATGGAGAAGAGAGTAAAGGAATAATCAATAAAGAGAAAAGGGTTATTTTAGCTTCCAAATTTCTTTACAAAATAAATTTGAAGAGCATAGCCTACATCAATTCAAACTTCGGCATGCATCATATTAGATAATAGTAGATAATATTTCAAGGTCACTACAATGTGTTCAATAATAAAATGAATTTTTTAAGACAATAAAAGTAGTCACAGAACACTGAGAGTCAAGCCATAAATTTTAGTCTTTAAATATAAAATTTTAAGTTAAATATATGTCTTATTTCTATGTAAAGTAACAATATAATTCTAGTCATTCATGCTTTAACAAAAATATTTATGGCAAGTATTACTAGTTAATCACCCCTTGTTTCTTATTAGTAAAATTCTAATTTTCTCCAGGGGTAAAAAATGTGTACTGCCCCAGGAAACGGCTCATGAATATTTAAGGCAATGTTGACAATTCTATTCCTTTTTGCCAAATACTTGCTTTCACAGTCTTCCGGAAAGCTGGGGTGACACTGCGACCCAGATTGGGCCAATGAGACATAAGGACAGGTCTGCTGGGGCAATTTTAGAAAAGGATTTTGTAACACTGTCTTTTGGCTGGCAGCTAGTACTGACCCATCTCCATACCTTGAATATAGACATAATGCCTAGGGATGTAACAGTTTTCTTATGACCATGACAAAACAAGCAAGAGGACAATGAGGATAACAAAATGGAAAGACCCTTGTTGAATAGCTGAAACAATGCTAAGACCACCCACATACAAATACCTACTTGTTTAAGCTACTGTTAGTAGCTTGTTGATACAATTTTAACAGTCCCATCCAGTACCAAATTGATTGAAACACTATATATAATAATACATCACTCCATAACATTTTTAAAAAGGGACAAGGAGAAGATCCAAGAAACAGTGGATTAAGTGAAATCTACACTAACCTACTCCAAGCACCAAACTAGAATAACAACTAAATTATAGAGAAGTAATCCTGAATAACCAACTGAAAACTAGCTGGAGAGAAGCCTTATAACCAGACTTAGAGAAGAAGCCATATCAAGTCTGGCAGAGCACTCCCCTCCATCTGGCATCAGAATGAGGGGAATCAATAACCCCCCCCCCCACTAGAGTCCCAATCTCCCCACAATGTGGAGCTCATGCCCTGCTGAAAAATATAGCCAGAGGCTCTTGAATGCCTAAGCTAACAGAGCCTGCAGGAGGAGGCAGATCTCTAGATGCTTCCAGACTTTTGCCAACCCACCTCCAAGCCTGGTGCTGGTAAAAACCAACCACGGTGTGCATCTTGGTACTTCCTACACACACTCAGGCCCCGTTGGGAACTGCTCTGCCTGGTTTCAGGAGCTGTAACCGCCCCCCATGGCAAGGCTAAGTGAGTGACCTTTGGACCATGAGGCATTAAGGAGACAAAGCTTATATCCCTGGCAGGGGCACCACCTCTGCCTCTTTTACTTCACCCTGACTGGCCCCCAATGCTTGATCAGTTAGCCAATGACGGGTAAGATTCCTCAAGGGAAGGACCACCTGAGACAGGCACAATCACAGGGCCCCCAGGGAAGGACTTGGGGGCTACAGAAAAGGGGTGATGGACCCTCACCCCTTGACTTCGACACAGCCTGAGTCCTCATTCTGTCTTCAAGAAGTCTCCTAATCTCTTGGCTGCCTTACTGCCCCTGCCTTACTTAAGCCTGAAACAATACCAGTGGTGGGTGCAGCCCTGTGCTGGAAAGGGTGGGTTCCCTAGGGCAATCAGGCCTAAGAAAGAATATGTAAAATCCTGTGAAACCTTTGTTTAGAATGCTCTCAATTAAATAATAAGGGTCTAAGCAGGAAGTGATTTTGTTCCCCAAAGTTTTATAGACATTTATCTGACCCTAACTCAAAAGAGGCCCTCAGAGTTCTCTGTATGTTATCTATTGTTTGATCCTTACTGCCTGATAATGATTAATGAGATTTACGTATATACCCTGTATTCCTATGCAAATTGAATCCAATAAATGCCTCTCAAGGCAAGGGTCAGGGTGCTCTCCTCTTGAGAGGGTGGCCTAGGTGCTCTGAGGCTTTGTCTCCCCTTGAGAGAGAAGTCACGCCATCCCTTTTCCTCTACAGAACTCGGTAGTCCCTGTGAATTTATTTCATCTCATCTATAACTCTTCGGACACTGCAGGCCAGTGTCCGCATCAAGGCCCAGCAGATGAAGCGACAGCTGTGAATCAATTTAGCTCCAAACAAACTGCCCAAAGACTTTCACAGTCAGTGTCTGACACAGGTCTGCACCAGATACTCTCCAAAGAGGTCAGGAACCAACACACCCAGGGGCCACCTTCAGACAACAACAGAGCTGGGCCCAATAAATTTCACGAGCAGCATATCCACAGGAAGATTTCAGCAGACACCAAACCCTGGCGAGGCAAATTCTACTACATGTAATCAGTAACTGCACACCAGCTTGCACAATGTGATGGGGGTGGGGACTCATAGTCAGGAAGCCTAAGGAACAGATTTCATGTACAACGGGGCCAATAATAATCAAGACTCAATTACAAAAGGAGGGCCCACATAATACACACAAAGGACATTTCTAGAGCAGCCAGCTAAGGTGATCAGGGAGACTACACTATTGGATGCCACAGAACAACTACTTCATAAGGCAATGCTACCAAGCTTGCAAGTCATAGCATATCTACCTCATACAAGGAAACAAACACAAAGAGGCAGCCAAAATGGGGAGATAGAAAAAGGCCCAAAATAAAAGAACAAGAGAATTCTCCAGAAAAAGAGCTAAATGAAATGAAGACAAGCCCTTTATCAGAAATCAAGTCCAAACTACGGATTATAAGGGTATTCATCTGCATGAAAAAGTACATAGAAATCATAAAAAAAGACCAGTCAGAAATAAAGAATGTAATATCTGAAATAAAGAATATACTGGAAGGAATAAACAGTAAGTTAGATGAAACAGAGGATCAAATCAGTGATTTGGAAGAAAAGGTAAAAAATACCTAATCAGAGAGGTAAAAAGAAAAAAAGAACATTAAAAAAAATGAAGACACTTTATGGAACCTTTGTGACAACATAAAACATAACAACATCCATACCATAGGGGTACCAGAAGAAGAAAAGGGTGAGTAAGGAATCAAGAAGCTATCTGAAGAAAATTTCCCTAACCTGGTGAAGGAAAAAGACATAAAAGACCAAGAAGTGCAGAGAGTCCCAAACAAGACGGACTCAAAGAGGTCCCCCCCACAAAAAAAAACCCACATAATTAAAATAGCAAAAGTTAAAGGCAAAGACAAAATCTTAAAAGCCACAAGAAAAAGGCAGTAAGCTCCCTACAACAGAGCTCCCTTAACACTGTCAGGTGATTTCTCAATAGAAACATTTTAGGGCAGAAAAGGTTGGCATGAAATATTCAAAGTGATAAAAAGCAAGGGCCTACAACCAAGATTACTTTACCAGGCAAGGCTATCACTGAAAATTGAAGGAGAAACAAAAAGCTTCCCAGACAAGAAAATGCTAAAGGAGGATGTTATCTCCATACCAGCATTATAAGAAATGTTAAAGGGCATGCTGTAAGAGGTAGAAGTAAAAAAGGAGGCAAAAAAAGCAGAGGAATATAGTTTAAAAAATGGCAACAAATACATACCTATCAATAATCACTTTCATTATAAGTGTATTAAATGCTCCAAACAAAAGACATGATAGCTGAATAGATAAGAAAACAAGACCCATATATATGCTGTCATCAAGAGATCCACTTTAGAATGATATATACACACAGCTTAAAAGGATGGAAAAACATTTCATATAAATGAAAAGGGGGAAAATGTTGAGGTAGAAATACTTATATCTTGACAAAATAGACTGTAAAACCAAGGCTATAGTAAGAGACAAAGTACTACACTACATAATGTTAAAGAGAGCAGTCCAACAAGATAATACATCCATTGTAAACATCTATGCACCCAACTTAGGAACACTTAACCATGTAAAGCAAATCTTGATGGACATATAGGGAGAGAATGACAATAATACAGTCAAAGTAAGTGATTTTCATACTACATTGACATGAATGGATAGATCTTCCAGGCAGAAAATCAACAAGGAGACAGCGGCCTTAAATGACATACTAGGTCAGGTCAAGTGGTTTTAATTGATATCTTCAGAGCATTTTACCCCAAAGCAGAATAATAGAGAGAGAGAGAAAGAACTTACTGCATTGTTAAAATTCTTCAGAGAAGTATTTAGTTATAGTTTATCAGATCTTGTATTTTTCTCAACCCTTCATTTCTATATTACTATATATTTGGAAGTAGTGTATTTAAATATGATTTTCAACAATTGAGTATCTTTGGAATAGTCTCTGATTCCTTTCTTATTCTTGCAAAAGAATATATTCAGCATAGGTGGATTTAAAAAAAGTTGATGTGCAATCCCTTGGATAGTTCTGTGAAAAAAGATATCTTCTTTCATTTGATGTAGACAAGTATCTTATTTATCTTCAAAGTGAGACTCCGAGTTAAGATATAATTGGCAGTGGATAAAGCTAATTTCCAGTATTAAAAGTTAAGATAATAGTTACCTTTTGAAAATAAGAAGAGATGTGTTTGTGAGAGGACTGAAGTGGACTTTCTGGGGCTGGGTTTTGATTTCACAATTGTGATCACCTGGTCGTATTTCAATCTGTATATCCAAAATTTATCTTTTCATTAGCTATATAATCATTTTAAAAGTTTACTTCAAATAGTAACTGACATTCAGTTATATATTTTAATTTACAACAATTAAGAATGAGAAGTCAAATAACTAACTTTCCGATTTAGAGACTACATAAATGAATTACTTATAAAATTATTTTCATCCAGTACAAATGCACAAAGTGAAATTCCTGGTTTAAAGCATACAAATAAAACGATAGGTATTAATGATTGTACTTGGATCGAATACAGAGAAAACAGGTGGGTGCAACACAAATGTAGAACTGATATTTACATCTGATTTGTTTACTTATTCCTGGAATTATTGGGGTGACAATGGTTAATAAAATTATATAGCTTTCAGATGTACAATTCTGTAATACATCATCTATATACTGTACTGTGTGTTCACCACTCCAAGTGACTTATTGATTCTATTATGTCAGTATCTTTGGGTTTCTTCAAATTCAGAAAACTAACCATCAGGAAATTAACACCTTATGAAAATCTCAAGTCAGCATTGTTTTTTAATCATGGCACAGTGCTTATTAAGGGTGGAAGGTCTAAGTTTAGAGTAGTTAATGTTTTGATCCAAACTATAACGTTTATGAGCTGTCTCTTCAACAAATTATTTAAGCTCTCAGCTCCAGGTCAATATGGCAGAGTAGGAAAAGGCAGTACTCAGATCTTTCCATAACCCCATCAAAATTACAACTAAACTATAGAATGACATCATTCAGAACCACTTTAAATCTAGCCGAATGTCTTATAACTAAGGACACATAGAAGAAGCCACATCGCGACTGATAGGAGGGGTGGAGATGTGGAATGGGCTGGTCCCACCAAACACGTGGTAATTAAAAACTGGGAAGGATATCTTGGATTTGGAGGTATTTCCTGAGTGGAAAGAGATCCCAGCCCCATCCCAAAATCCAGCCCAGGGTTCCAGACCCAGGAAGAGAGGTCCACATAACTACCAGTTGTGAAAACTAGCAGGGATTATGGCAGACTGAAATAAAAGACTCTGGAAACCCAGGTGTATCTCTCAAAAAGGGCCCCCTCATGTACTAAATGGGACTCACTCCCTCTAAGCTCTAGCACCAGGACAGTACCTCAAAGGGCAGCAGGGACATATACAGAGGAATGGAATTGCCTAGCTTCAAGGCAAGGGCAGGAGGGATAGCCTTCTCCCAAAGAGAAGTGCTGGCAGAGGTCACTGTTCCATTGCTGTGTCCTCCACCACACAACGAGCAGACAGGCACCACAGCTGAATCTCCATCAACCCAGCTAACGCTAGTCTATCTGCACTGGTGACTCCCTATGACCCCAACCTCACCCAACTTGAATGCCCACCAAAGCTGTTTCTAGTGGCTTTTCTATACAAACTGCCTGTCTTGAACTTGCCTAAAATCTCTCAAATAAGCAGTATCTCGCATTGGCAAGCCCCATACATCTTAATAAGTGACCCCAGGCCTGGCATTAGCAGAAGCAAGCCTTGCTTTGAAGTTTGGAAATCTATTTGAAAAATAATGAAAGAAAACTTCCTTAATTGAGTGAAAGAAATACACACAAGTCCAGGAAGCACAGAGAGTCTCAAACAAGATGAAACCCAAAAAGCCTACAAGAAAGAAAAAATATCAAAAATATGAATAAAATTACAATAAACACACACTTATCAACAATTACTTTAAATGCAAATGGACTAAATGCTTCAATCAAAACACATATGGTGACTTAATAGATAACAAGACCCATCCATATGCTATCTATGAGAGACTCACTCCAGGTCAAAAGACACACACAGACTAAATATAAAGGAATGGAAAAATGTATTTTAAAAAAATGGAAACAAACAAGAAAAGATGGGGTAGCAATACTTATGTCAGTCAAAACAGATTTTAAAACAAAGAGTATAAGAAGAGATGAAGAAGGACCCAGCAATTACACTTCTGGGTATTTATCCGAAGTAGCCCAAAACACTACATTGAAAAAACATATGCATCTGTAAGTTCACTGCAACATTATTTACAATAGTCAAGATATGGAAGCAACCTAAATGTCCATCAATAGATGAATGAATAAAGAAGAAATGGTGCATATATACAAGAAATAAGACTCAGTCATAAAGGAAAAAAAGAATACACTCTTTCCATCTGCAACATGGATGGACCTAGAAAGTATTTTGTTGACAGAAGCAAGTCAGACAGAGAAAGACAAATGTGATATGATTTTACTTATATGTGAAATCTAAAAAGAAAAAAAAATACAAACAAGAGGATTCAAAGGTGGAGATGTAGGAAGAAATGCTTTGCTTCCTCACATAACCAAAAGAAGGATAACAACCAATTGAAACCTCCAAAACAAGCAGAACTGCCAGAAAATCAAACTGCATGAAAGTCTGACAACCGAGGAGTTAAAGTAGAAAAATTTATCCTGACTGGTAGAAGGGGCGGAGATGGGCAGCTGGGGCAAAGAAGATGTGTGGCAAGATGGCGGCAGACTGAGGCAGGCGAGGGGGTAGGTGGTGAAGAGAATTCCCCACATTCCTGTGCAGAGAAGCCAGGAGGAACAAATGGGAGCAAGACAAACCGTGCAACCCAGGGTTCCAGTACAGGGAAATAAAGTCTCAAAACCTCTCCCTGTAAAACCTGTGGGTGTTGTGGCAGAAGGAGAAATATCCAGTCTCACAGAAGAGTCCTATGGAGGGGCCCACAGGGTCCCAGAATGTATACAAGACCACTCACCTGGAAATCAGCACCTGAAAGGGCACAATCCACTAGTTGGAAGCAAGCAAAGTAATCGAAAGAAGGGTGAGAGCCCAGCAAGCTAGCAAGAGGCATTGTTCCCTCTCTTACTCCTCCCCCACATAGTGCTATAACCAAGCAAATTGGGTTGCCACGCCCTAGTGAACAACTAAGATTCTGTTCCTTACAATGTAACATGTGTGCTGCTCAGAAAAAGAAATGTGGCCCAAATGAAAGAACAGATCAAAATTCTAAAAAAAGAACTAGGCAATGAGGAAATAGACAACCTATCACATGCAGTGTTCAAAACACTGGTAATCAGGATGTTCACAGAATTGATTGAACTCGGTCCCAAAATGAAGGAAGAAATGAAGACTCTACAAAGTGAAATAAAGGACAATATACAGGGAACCAACAGTGAAGAGAAGGAAACCAGGACTGAAATCAACAATTTGGAACAAAAGGAAGAAATAAGCATTCAACTGGAACAGAATGAAGAAACAAGAATTCAAAAAAATGAGGAGAGGCTGAGGAACCTCCAGGACAACTTTAAACGTTCCAACATCCGAATCATAGGGGTGGCAGAAGGAGAAGAGGAAGACCAAGATATTGAAAAAAAAATGAAGAAAAACTTCCCCGATCTGGCAAAGGAACTAGACATACAAGTCTAACATGCTCAGAGAGTCGCAAAG
The DNA here is from genome assembly GCF_019186645.2 of Phyllostomus hastatus. Taxonomy (NCBI): domain Eukaryota; kingdom Metazoa; phylum Chordata; class Mammalia; order Chiroptera; family Phyllostomidae; genus Phyllostomus; species Phyllostomus hastatus. The sequence continues at coordinate 49,429,827 of NW_025334041.1, forward strand.
AAGTTGTATCCAAGAAGAAACATACCGAGACACACCATAATTAAGTTACCCAAGATTAAAGATAAGAAGAGAATCTTTATTTTTCTTTTTTAAATTTCAATATTTTATTGATTGTGCAATTATGGTTGTCCCATTTTTTTCTTCCCTTTATTCCCCTCCACCCTGTACTCCACCACCATTCACTCCCCAACCTTAGTTCATGTCCATGGGTCGTACATATAAGTTCTCTGGCTTCTCCATTTCCCATACTATTTTTAACTTTCCCCCTGTCTATTTTGTGCCTACCTGTTATGCTTCTTACTCCCTATATCTTATCCCACATTCTCACCCCTCCCTGCTGATAACCCTCTATGTGATCTCCATTTCTGTGATGCTGTTCCCCTTCTAGTTGTTTCTTAGTGACTGTTTTTGTTTTTTAGGTTCAGTTGTCAATAGTTGTAAATTTGTTGTTATTTTACTGTTCGTATTTTTGATCGTCTTCTTTTTCCTAGATAAGTCCCTTTAACATTTCATATAATAAGGGCTTGGTGATGAGGAACTCCTTTAACTTGACCTTATCTGAGAAGCACTTTATCTGCCCTCTCATTCTAAATGATAGCTTTGCTGGACAGAGTAATCTTGGATGTAGATTCTTGCCTTTCATGGCTTGGAATACTTCTCTCCAGCCCCTTGTAGAAGCCTGCAAGGTTTCTTTTCAGAAATGATCTGACAGTCTTATGGGAACTCCTTTGTAGGTAACTGTCTCTTTTTCTCTTGCTGCTTTTAAGATTCTCTCCTTAAAAGATAATATAAGATAAACTATCAGCTCATTTCTCAAAAGAAACCTTGCTGGAAAGAAGTATTCAAAGTCATGGTAGGCAAGGACCTATATCCTAGATTACTTCACCCAGGAAAGCTATCATTTAGAATGGAAGGGTAGATAAAGAGCTTCCCAGATAAGGTCAAGTTAAAGGAGTTCCTCATCACCAAGCCCTTATTATATGAAATGTTAAAGGGACTTATCTAAGAAAAAGAAGACGATCAAAAATACGAACAGTAAAATAACAACAAATTTACAACTATTGACAACTGAACCTAAAAAACAAAAACAGTCACTAAGAAACAACTAGAAGGGGAACAGAATCACAGAAATGGAGATCACATAGAGGGTTATCAGCAGGGAGGGGGAAGGAGAGTGGAGGAAAAGGTACAGAGAATAAGAAGTATAACAGGTAGGCACAAAATAGACAGGGGGAAAGTTAAGAATAGTATGGGAAATGGAAAAGCCAAAGAACTGATATGTACAACCCATGGACATGAACTAAGGTGGGGGAATGATGGTGGGGGAGTACAGCATGGAGGCGAATAAAGGGGAGAAAAAAATGGGACAACTGTAATAGCATAATCAATAAAACATACCTAAAAATAAAAATAATAAATATATAAACAAGCAGAACTGAAACAGACCCATAGATACAGAGAACATTTTGATGGTTTAGATGTGAGGTGGCTTGGGAGATGGAAGAAAAAGGTGACAGGGTTAAGTAATACAAAGTTGTAGTTATACAACAGTCATGAGGATATAAAATACAGCATAAGGAATATAGTCAATAATATTGTAATAACTATGTATGTTGTCTGACGGGTACTGGATTTATTGGGGAAATCAATTTAGAAGTAACATAAGTGTCTAATCACTAGATAATCCACATGAAACTAATATAATAGTGTACATTAACTGTAATTAAAAATGAAAAAATAACTAAAATTGAAAAATTATTTAAGCTCTCAGTGTCCTCATTTAAAAAAAATTTTTTAGTCCTCACCTGAGGATATGTGTTTATTTTTTAAATTAATTTTAGAAAGACATGAAGGAAGGCAGGGAGAGAAAGGGGGAAAGAGAGAGAGAGGAAATCAATTGGTTGCCTCCCATATATGCCTTAACAGGGACTGAACCCACAACCTAGGTATATGCCCTGACCGGAATTGAACCCACAACCTCTTTGGTGTACAGGATGATGCTTCAGCCAACTGAGTCACCCGGCCAGGGCCTCAGTTTTAATAGAAAAATAACAATAATATTAACCTTACTGGACTGCTAAAAGGCTTAAATGAGTAACAGTGCCTTAAACAAAATAAGCATTCTCAACAGGTTACTATCCATTTACATATATATACATTATATAAAAATATATTTCATATTATATACATTATACATTAGAAACCTTTAAAAGACTCTATATTTAGAATTAAATAAATTATATTAAATAATTTTTCCTGTATTTACTATATGCCCAATTCAAATTATAGTTCAGTGATAAAATGAAAATATGCATTGCTTTGGTAAACTCAAAATTTAATGTTCATCTGTATTATGGCATATTTTTCACATTAAAAAGGTGATATTTTTATTACCTGAGTTTCCACACCCTGCTCCAGTAGGCGTTTAGCTTGATTTTCCACTTCAAGACGAGCTCTTGCAATAAAAAGTAGATCATTTTCTATTACCTCAATTCCAGAAAGATCTACTCCTTGAGAAAGATAATCTATTTAAAAAGAAAAAAACAACACAAACATGTTTAAATATTTTAGTATTAAATACATATCAAGGTATTAAAGCATCAGGTCTAACTTGTTCAAAATACTAGATTTGCTGTTGAACACTATTCCATTTCAAATCTGTATCAAAAAAAAAATCTGTATTTTAAAAAATACCTACACATTTTCTACTCAATAAATAACTTTATTCCAGAGCAAAATGTTCCAAATAAAATAGTAAAGCAAGAATAGAAAGTATGATTATCTTAAATTCAAAGTAATGTCAATACGTTATATAAAAAGTAGTGTCAAATTTATTTTAATGAAAATAAATAACCTCATAATCTTAGAAATTTCTTAATTTGCAAGACTGATTTAAAAAGTTATCCTATAATAGCAAAACATTTGGAATAAATGTACATTTGGAAAATTATTAATAAATTACGAACTAGAACCCTTAGCATGCTTCTAGTTCACGTGATGATGCAGTTCTCAGTGACTCACTGAAAAACTTTCATGATATTACCGAATGAGAAAAGTTACAGAGGAATTCACTCTATATAATTATGTATCATTTATAATTCTGTAAACTTTAGTCATAGAATTATACATATTCTATTCATAGAATTATGTATACAAAGCAAAAAGTATGAAAAGATATATACCAAAATGTTAACAGTTGTCTCTGCATTTAGAGTCTGAGAAGTTTATTTATTTTTATTTTTTTGGCTTAATCTTAGACATATCTAGGTTAACTAAAATGTTACAAATAAAGGTCAAGCTTTCATTAAGTATCCTACACACCATTCTAAAACTTGTATTTTCTATTTCATTAAGATAAATTATTTCTAACAAAATTTATTTAGATAATTTTGTTTTCCAATGACTCAATAGAATATTAAATGTGTTTTTCAGTTTTTTTCTTACCATATTTTGCTGTGTTTAATGTGGACCCACACTTTGTACACACTGTGCATGGGATTATTGTACTCATTATTATACCCACGGTATGTAATTATTATACCCATGTATAATGCACATCCTTATTTCCCCTCAAAAATGTGGGCAAAAAGTACACCTTAGACATGGCAAAATAAATAATTAGAATTTAAAATTTAAGTCTTATTTAAAAATATCCCTAACACTTACATATTATCATATCTTATTTAAACCGGGTGTCAGCTACTACCTAACTAAAACTACATTAAAGCATCCAGTACAACACTTACCACTTAGCGACCCTCAAATATCTGCCAACTGAATACCATATAGTTAGTTCTACACAAAAGGACAAAAGGAAATGACATAAAGAGCAAGTGAAGAGTGGTTATTGATAACTGTACTTCAGCCATGACCCTTTTAAAAAAATATGTATAGTTAATGGGTCATTTGCCTATCACAAGGGAAAGAATATTGAAAATGCCTTTAAACCATTTGGGCTTAGAGTCTAAATTTATTCAATAGGTGAACACAGTCAAGTGATATAGTTTCACTGGGCCTTATTTTTATATCTATAAAATGACAACAATTTAAAATTAATGCCCTATGGAGACACTAAATGAGCTGGTCCTACACCCATGTGTGGAGGTTAAGAATCAGGAGGGATCTCTCAGCTGCAGAGGTCCCTAATGGTAAGTGAGGGGTTCAAGCCCCACAGGAGGCTCCACAGCACTGAGCACCAGTGCTAGAAAGAGAAGTTCCCATAACATCCAGCTGTGAACATCAGCAGAACTCTGTCCAGGTGAGATGAAGGACTGCTGTAGACCCAGGTATCCTCTTGAAGTACAGACTCACTTAATCACAGACATTCACCTAAAGCTCCAGAGAAGCCACAACAACTTGAAAAGTGTCAGGGATACACTGGGAGGAAATGAATTGCCTGGCTTGAGGAAGAGGGCTGGAGGGGCAGGCACCACTATTCCTTTGTTGCGCGTACTCCCAACATAGCTATCAGGCACAGGTTACTGCCATCTCTAAGTTTCCATTAACCTGCCTAACACCTCTCACCACACCCTGGTGATTCTCTGAGACCATGTCCCACCCAATTCAAAAGGCAAGGACAAACTGCTTTTAGAGGCTAATCCACACAAGCAGTGGGCCAGGCTGGACCTCTGCTTTGAACTTTCCTAAAATCTTTCAAAGGTCCATAAAACCCAAAGAAGCAGCAGATGGTTTCAGCATGCTCTGTACCTTTTAATGAGTGGCCCCAATCCTGGCAATAGTGGCAGCTGGCCCTGGTTCACAGCACAAAACATCCTAGAAGTCTCAAAGCCCAGTATAGGAGCTATAAACTGCAGATCACTTTATAGCTCCCACCTGATGGACCCAGGCTAGACACGGGCAGTGACTGACCTGGCCTGCCCTATATCCCCTCCCTATAGGCCCTAGAAACAACACACCTAGTGTTGTTTCAGACCACATCAGAGCATCACCAAATTGGTACCACAAATGACATACACAAAGGGTGGACTTGGCATGCACCACAGCCCTGCTAAAGAAAATCCTGCTCAGTGGATCAACCCCCACACAACAGCTAATCTTCATAGCCAGTCAGCCTAAGGGTCAATCCCACCCACTGACAAGCCAACAGAAATCAAGGTTCAACTACAACAACCACACATACAAAACTCACAGAAGAGATACCGCTAGAGCACTTGGTTCAGGTAAACAGGGAGACTGCACCTCTGGGCCCCACAGCACACCTAGTACATAAAGACTTCTCTGCAAAGAGTGAGAGATGTAACCATCTAACTAATATGTGAAAAGAAACAGATGGAAACAGCCAAAATGAAAAGAAAAAGAAGTATGTCCCAAACCAAGGAACGGGATAAAATTCCAGAAAAAAGAACTAAATGAAATGGACACAATCCACCAGATGCAGAGTTCAGAACATTAGTAACAAGGTTGCTCAATGAACTCAGGAGAAGAATAAACAATCTCACTGAGAACTTCAACAACAACAAAAAAGAAATAGGCAACAAAAAAAAGGAGAGAGAAAACATAAAACAGGAGCAATAAAGCATAAAAAAGAACCAGTCAGAAATGAAGAATACAATAATTGAAGAATGTATTAGATGAAATGAAGAGTAGATTAGAAGAAAGATAGAAAAGACAAGGTAGCAGAAAACACCCAATCAGAGGAATTTAAAATAATGAGGATAGTTAAGGGACTGCCGGAACATCAAGTATAACAACATTCATATCCTGGGGGTACCAGGAGAAGAGTACAAAACATTGAGAAACTATTTGAAGAAATAATGATTAAAAATTTCCTTAACCTGGTAAAGGAAACAGGCATGCAATTCCAGGAAGCACATACAGAGTCCCCCAAAAAGATGAACCCAAATAGACCCACACAAACACAAATCATAATTAAGATGCCAAAGGTTAATGACAAAGAAAATCTTAAAAGCATCAAGAAAAAAGCAGTAAGTTACTTAAAAGGGAGCTCCCATAAGACTACCAGCTGATTTCTCAAGAGAAATTCTGCAGACTAAAAGGGACTGGCATGAAATATTCAAAGTGATGAAAAGCAAGGACCTGAAACCAAGATTACTCTACTTAGCAAGGTAATCATTTAGAATCAAAGGAGGGATAAAGAGCTTTCCAGACAATAAAAAGCTGAAGGGCCCTGGTAAGGTAGCTCAGTTGGTTACAGCATCATCCTGCTCCACTAAGATTGTGGGTTCAATCTTCAGTCCCCAGTCAGGACACACCCAAGAAGCAACAAATCAATGGAACATAAATTGAAGTGGAACAACAAACTGAAGTTCTCTTTCTCTTCCTCTCTCTTTCTTTCCTCTCTCCCTACCCCAACCCTCTTTCTCTCTCTTTCTCTCTAAATCAATTTTAAAAAGGTAGAAAATCTAGTGAAGTTAATAGATGAAACTCTGAGAGAAAAACTGAATGTATTGTCTCATAAAGAAGAGTTTAATGCCAGGACTATTAACTGGTAACTGGATAAAGGTTTTTCTTTGTCTTTTAAATATATCATGCTGTCTACAGCCATACCACCTTGAACACGCCTGATCTCGTCTAAATATATTATGCTCATTTAAAATTTTTTAGGAATCAGAAAAATATTTTTTAAAAGGGGGGAAATTATATAATCATACAACATACAGGCCACAAATGCCAAGTGGATTATTGGATATACATGAATATGCCTGAGAAATTTACGAATCTTCAAATTCTCAAGTAGTACCAAAATAGCATATATCCTCCTCCTGGATGTTTATGTGAGAAAGAACAGAAAAAGCAAAAACTGACATACAGGGACTGGGCAGCTGGCTATAGACACTTAGCAATGAAAGTGACTCCCTCCTACACAATAATTTTGCAAAGAGCACAACTCAGATACATGCCTCAAGAGAAACTTCAAGAAACCTTCAGATGTTCCTAAAATACTTAAAATTTTGGTTGTGCTTAAAAGTAAAGGTCTACTATATTCTTTTAAGATCTTATCCTTTGTAATCTACTGATGGGTTGTTTTATTCTTATTTCTCTTTGTAATTATACTTATTTACACTGTGTTCTTTAACTTTAAATTTAATGTTATATAAGCATTCACCCATCCTTTTATAGTCCTTTGAAATAGGAATTTTTGAGACTTACCTAATATTTCATCAAGTAAGTGAACCAAAAATTATTTAACCAACTGCACAAGAAGGAATAGTTATCATACATAACTACTTTATTTTTACATTTAAAGATTTCAAATATCTAGAATTATTTCCTTATGAAATAATCAAAGAATTATTGGATTAAAGTAACACTTTTAAATATATTGATAGAAATTATCAAATTTATTTTCAAAATGACTGTGATGCTTTATGGACTTATTTTAGTAATCTATAAGAGTTACTTAACTACAGATAGTACTGGATGTTATCACTGCTCTGAATATTTCATATGCTTAAAAAGAAGCACGTTCTTACAGATGGTCTGACATGGTTTTACAAGTAAAATGAGATAATATGCATGAAGAATGTCTTGTAAATCACCAAGAACTAATGTAAGTTATTATTTTCATAAATGAGGTATGAGTTAACCTCATTTTTTTTATGGAGGGAAGGGCACTGAAAAACAGATAATCAATAAATTTGGTATTACAAAAAAATCAATAAGGTTAACATTCGTACTTTTCTAACCAAACCAAATTGTTATTACTGCCTACACTACTCACAGAATAGCTTCAGGCATAAGTAAACTCTTTTGGGTGAATCTTTATGCTTCAAAACCAAAGCACTTCTGAGGGCAAATTGATCCTTGCTCTTCAAAGCTTCATGGAAATTTACTACTAAAACCCTTCATTTTTTTTCTTGTTGTCATGCAGAGTAGGGAAACACCTTACTATAAAAGAAGATTAGTTTTTTCCCAAATTTTACTCTATGTCTATTTCAGTTAGCACAAAAAAAATGGCTAAGCACCAAAAAAAAGTGTTTTCTTTACCTTTCCTCTGGACACAGGTTTTGGGTTTTTTTCCCCTTCTTTTTCCCTTTCTAACAATGGTGCCATTGATATGACATTATAATCTAAAAATATAGATTTATACAAAACCTCACCTCTTGTTCTCCAGTATCATATTTCAGATGCTTTATTCAGCAAGTCAATATCACTCTCAATGACTGAGGGAAGTACTAGATAAAACCAGGAAAAATACAGACAAAATAAACAATACCATAAAGAGGGGATCTAACTGACATCTACAAAGGACTCTACTCAACAAAACTGGAATACACATTCTATTCAACTACATCTGCAAAACTGACCAAGACAAAGCATGTTCTGGGTCATAAAACAAACACTATTACGTTTAAAAGAATGTAATAATATGTTCTTTTAAGAAATAATATATTATTTATTATATTAAATAATTAAATAATATATTATATTAAATAATATGTTTAATACATATTAAATTAACATGTTTATAATATTAAATAATTAAATAATATGTATATTATATTATTGTATAATTATGTCTTTATAAGAAATAATATAAAGTATTTTCCTTGAGCAAAATATAATCAAACTACAAATCGATAATAGAAAAATAACATAACTAAATTTTCTAAGCATCTGGAAATTAAACAACATATTTCTAATTAATCAAGAGATCACAAAACATCTTATAGCAGTTCTTTGTTAAAATAATTAACTGAATGAGCATAACTTCCAGCCAGGATGGAGGTATAGATAGATACACTTTGCCTCTTTGCACAATCAAAAGAAGGACAACAACAAATTTAAAAACAAAAAATAACCAAAACTGACAGAAAATTGAACTGTATAGAAGCCCGACAATCAAGGGGTTAAAGAAGAAACATTCATCTAGACCAGCAGGAGGGGCAGAGATGGGTAACCAGGTGGAGAGGACTCAGGCAAGGTAGTGGCTAGTGGACCTGGCAAGGCAGTGGCCTCACATTTGCAAGCAGATAAACCAGGAGGAACAACTGTGGAGCAAGACAGACTGTGCAACCTAGGTTTCAGTGCAGGGAAATAAAGCCTCAAAACCTCTAACTGAAAAAACCTGTAAGTGTTGAGGCAGTGGAAGGAACTCCCAGGCTCATAGGAGAGTTCATTGGAGAGACCCACAGGGTCCTAGAATGTACACACAAACACCTACCCAGTAATCAGCACAAGAAGGACCCAATTTGCTTGTGGGTAGTGGGGAGGAGTGACCGAATGTCACTCGAGAGCCGAGAGCTGAGCAAGCAGAATTACTTCCTCTTGGACCCCTCCCCCACATACAGCACCACAATGCACACCTGGGTTGCCTCGCCCTGGTGAATACCTAAGTGTTTGCCCCTTATTACATAACAGGTATGCCAAGACAAAAAAAAAATGACCCAAATGAAAGAATAGATCAAAGATCCAGAAAAAATACAACTAGCATTGAAGTGATAGCCAATCTATCAGATGGACAATTCAAAACACTGGTAATCAGGATGCTCACAGAATGGTTGAGTATGGTTGCAACATAGAGAGAAAAGTGAAGGCTATCCAAAGAGAAATAAAGAAAAATACACAGGGAACCAACAGTGAAGGGAAGGAAACTAGGGCTCAGATCAATGGTTTGGAGCAGAAGGAAGAACTAAACAGTCAACCAGAACCGAATGAAGAAACAAGAATTCAAAAATATGAGGAGAGGCTTAGGAACCTCCAGGACATCTTTAAACTTTCCAATATCCAAATCATAGAGGTGCTAGAAGGAGAAGAGGAAGACCAAGATATTGAAAAAATAATGAAGGAGAACTTCCCTAATATGGCAAAGTAAATAGACATTCAGGGAGTCCAGGAAGCTCAGAGTCCCAAAGAAGTTGGACCTAAGGAAGCATACACCAAGGCACATCATAATTACATTACCCAAGATGAAAGAGATGGAAAGAACCTTAAAAGCAGCAAGAGAAAAGGAGGCAGTTTTCTATAAAGGAGTTCCCATAAGACTATCAGCTCATTTCCCAAAAGAAACCTTACAGGCAAGAAGGGGCTGGAAAGAAGTATTTGAAGTCATGAAAGGCAAGGAACTACATCCAAGATTACTCTATCCAGCCAAGCTTTCATTTAGAATGGAAGGGCAGATGGAGTGCTTCCCAGATAAGGCCAAGTTAAAGGAGTTCATCATCACCAAGCCCTTATTATATGAAATGTTAAAGAGACTTATCTAAGGAAAGGAAGATGATCAAAAACTATTAACAGTAAACTGACAACAAACTCACAACTATCAACAACTGAACCTAAAAAAAAATGAAAAGAAACTAAGCAAACAACTAGAACAGGAACAGAATCATCAGAAATGGAGATCACATGGAAGGTTATCAACAGGGAGGGGGACAAAGAAGGCAAAGGTACATGGAATGAGTAGAAATTAAATGAGACTGAGAGTTTCTAGCTAAACTGAGTAAGAAAGAAGAAACACAAATTACCAACACTGGGAATGGCATCACTAAAGAAACTACAGCTATGAAGAGGTTTAAAAAATAAATTTATGAATAATGTTATACAGCAAAAAATATAAGTGATTATCAATTAACCATGCTGTGTTAAAAAAGTACATGTTATATGATTCTATTTTAGAATTTTAGAAAATGTAAGCTCTAATGGAAGTCATTGGTCCCTTGGAAATGGAAGGGGATTTTTTCAGTGAGGCTAAGAAGAAAGCCTTACATGGAAACATTTCAAGTGATGAATATGTTTATCTTTTTTGTGTTGATGGTTTCTCTGCATATAGATATCAAACTGTCTACTTTAAACATGAGCAGTTACTGTATACCAATTAAACCCCAATAAAGTGGGTTTTTCAAATGAAGAAAAACTGCAACAGAAACACATCAAACAGAACTATGGGGCTTATTCAACAAAAAAGTAATTTTCCTTCTTCATTTTGTTTATGAAAGACATCAAGAAGGATCTGTATGGTTTTGATTTCCCTTTCAACAGCCATTTAAATGCCTCCTTTGTGCTAGGTACTGTCTATACATGGACAATAGACACCCATCCTATCCCTGAAACATTTACTTTATAGTGTTGTTGATGAACTAGAAAACAGAACTATATAATCCAGGCAATCCCCCAACCATAAAGTCTAACAATGAACTTATACATCATAAAGTTTTGTTCCCAAACAGTTAAAAACAATTACTTCTCTCACACTACTTCTCTCAGATCCTGTCATTCCATAAGAATGAATATTTAATGGACACTAGCTCTTCACTATATTAATCACAACATGATTAAAAACAATTAGGAAATGCCTGGTTATACACAAAATAAAGCAGATTCCCTTAGTACAGTACTCCTCATAAACATTAAGATGCACTAGAAACATCCAAAAATGATATATATTTCCCCAATCTATTTATCTTACTTCCCCCTAAAATTGCAGATCTAGAAGTAGCACTGTGATATAAAATAACTGAAATACAAAAAATGAGGAATATACATATCCATATATCTTACTTTTGTATTAATAAACATCTATTAGATAAATATCTATGACTCTAGAATTGGTCCATCTCTATTTCCCCATACATAACAATTTCTAGCCATATTCTTACTCTATATCTGAATTTTACTAAAATTGAATTTTACTTAACAATGCACAAGAAGTATCATATGACTCTCTTAATTTATCCACACTATGAAGATTACTGTGATGAAGCAACATAAAGGTGGTTAACAGTAATTACTAAGGTTTACAGAATTAAAGTTTACCCTGCGAATACCTATCTCTAATCCATATATTATATATACAGCATACTGATGCAAAATGTTAGAAAAATTACACTCACAATACAACTAGTCATCTAATAATAAAAAGAAGAATTATCACTCATGCAGTGCTTATGTATGTGTTTTAGGTTGAATTGTACGCCCCCCCGCCCAAATTATATGTTAAAATCCTAACCCCCAGTATCAGAACATGATCTTATTTGGAAATATAGTAGTTTCAGATGTACTGAGTTAAAATGAGGTTCCTAATCCAATATGACACAACCAGTTACACAGGGAGAGCACTACGTGAGGATGAAGGGAGAGACTGGGGTGATGCGTCTACAAGCAAGGAACTCCAAAGATTGCTAGCAAACCACCAGACGTAGTGGTGAGGCACGAAACACATCCTTCCCTCACCACCTTCAGAAGGAACCAGTCCTACTGGTATCTTGATTTTGGACTTCTGGCCTCTACAACTGTGACAAGGTAATTTCTGTTGTTTAAGCCACCCAGTTTGTGGAATTCTGTTACAGCAGCCTCCGCACACGAATACACTGTGTGTCCAGTCAAGGGGATAAGAGCCTGTTAGGTACTTTCATCTATTCCACTTTATGGACAACAGAACCAAGGTACAGAGCAGTTAATTTATCTTGCCCAAGTCACAAGTGTCACATTGTAATGGCAGGATTTTGGAAGTGACACATGTGGTGCTGATAAAATAGTCCCACAGTGAGGGTGAAAATTTCAACTGTCTGGAAGTTCAATATCAAAGTTAGATTCTCTGGCCTTCTAAAGCATTGTTCTCTTCATACACTCTCTAAAATGTTCTAATATTCCTTTCTGCTTAAACTAGTGGGAGGAGATTCAATTGGCCTCAACTGGGAATCCTGACTGATGGATAGATAAGGAGATCTCTCATTAGGAACTAGAGTGCAGGAGAAAGCTGAAGTACCTAAGGAAATCTGACAGTGGTCCCAGACCCAGGAAAAATATCTATGTGATTCTGTGATTACCAATTATTACATGGGTTTTAAGTTTTGTACTGAGGTAGTGAAGTGTCTATCTGACAAGCCTGGGCATAAAAATTAATTCCTCTGATCTTAAAGTAGCTTTATTTGGTTCTAACCATAAACACTTCAAATCCCTCTCCAAAAGCAAGGCCGTGTGTGTGTGTGTGTGTATGTGTGTGTGTGTAAATATATATATATATATATATATATATATATATATATAGAGAGAGAGAGAGAGAGAGAGAGAGAGAGAGAGAGGGAGACTATACTGGAGTCCAACTAAGGTATGTAGGGTAGAGAGGTAAGGAAAATAAGGGAGGGGAGAATGATGCACTTCAGGGACTTCTAGAAAGAAGACTACAAGATCAGTACTTCAGGTTTGGTTTTTTCTATATGTCAAAGTTGACAATGGCCCAAACTTGGTAATTTTTTCTCATCTTTTCATTGCTTTTTATTAAATTCATTTTATGTTACTGCCTTGTAAAAACACCAGCACTCATAAATTATTTCAGAACTTGATAGTTAAATATATTTACTTATTTTGCATTTACAATATTTTTATTGTTATTCTATTACAGTTGTCCCAATTTTCCCCTTTTGACCTCCTCCACTCATCCCACACACCACCCCCACAGTCACTTGCCATACTGTTGTTGTCCATGTCCATGAGGCATTCATACATGTTTTTTGACTAGTTCCTTCCCCTTCTTTCCACCATTATCCCTTTCCTCCTTCCCCTCTGGCCACTGTCTGTTCTATGTTTCCATGCTTGTGGTTCTATTTTTCTCATTAGTTTATTTTGTTCATTAGATTCCTATTATAGGTGAGATCATATGGTATTTCTCTTTCACCAACTGGCTTTTTTCACTTCGCATATTACTCTGCAGTTCCACCAATGCTGTCACAAAAAGCAGGAGTTCCTTCTTTCTTTCTGTTGTGTAGTATTCCATTGTGTAGACGTACCAAGTTTTCTGATCCACTCATTTACTGATGGGCACTTAGGCTGTTTCCAACACTTGGCTATTGTAAATAGCACTGCTATGAACATAGGGGTATGTAGGTTCTTTTGAATTGTTGATTCAGGATTCTTGGGGTGTATTCCCAATAGCAGAATTGCTATGTCAAAAGGCAGTTCCATTTTTAGTTTTTTTTTGAGGAAATTCCATACTGTTTTCCACAGTGGCTGCACTAGTCTGCATTCCCACCAACAGTGCACTAGGGTTTCTTTTTCTCCGCATCATCTCCAACACTTGTTGTTTGTTGATTTATTAATGACGACCATTGTGACAGATGTAAGGTGGTATCTCAGTGTGGTTTTAATTTGCATCTGTCTGATGGCTAGTGATGCTGAGCATCTTTTCAAATATCTATTGGCCCTGTGTATGTCCTCCTTAAAGAAGTGTCTATTCAGGTCCTTTGCCCATTTTAATATATTTTAAAACAAAACATACTCTTCTATTATGGACTGAATTGTACCCCACAAAAAGATAAAATGAAATCTTAACTGCCAATTTCTGTAAATGTGACCTAATTTGGAAAGAAGATGAGGACATACTGTAGTAGGGTGGACTCTAATCCAATGAGTAGAGTACTTTAAAAAATGAGGGAAATTAGGGCAAAAAGGAGAATGCCATGTAAAGACACAAAAACCTATAAGGAAGAAGTGAAGAAAGAATTAGAGAGTAAAATGACCCATCTGTAAACCAACGATTTTAGGCAACCTGAAAAAGCTAGAAGAAGCAAGAAAGGATCCTTCCCCTAGAGACTTCTAAGTCAGCACAGGCCTGCCAATAACTTCATTTACGATTTTTAGACTCTAGAACTGGGAGAAAATACATTTCTGTTGTTTTAAGACACTTGGGGTTTTTGTAATTTGTTAGAACAGCCCTAGGAGAACAATACATCTTCTTGCAGATATATTCACATTTTCCAACGTCAATAACCCCCCAATTTAGGCCTGAAGTTACAGACCAAAAGAGGTAATTAAGAAATGAAGTCAATGAAGGTTCAGCATGCAGAGCAGCTGCAGGATGAGCCATTCAATCTACTACAGTACAGCATTTACTGGTCCATTATCAGCAAGTTCCCATGTTCTGCTAGCTTAAAAGCTCTTGAGCTACTGAACACAATTTTCACAATGAATGAATTATGCTTGTAAAGAAAAGTGAGGAAAGGGGAACAAAAAATGATTTGGGTTTAAAGCACAGAAATCAGACATTTTGCTAAATAAAATGGAGATTATGATGTCATTTCATCGTTAGCATTTCCTGTCTGTTCTATATTAACAAAAAAAATCAAGAATTAAGCATGCCAAATCAATTGTACAATGGAATATACTAAGAACTAGAAATTTTAAAAAGTACATATATTCAAAATTTTACCTAAAACATACTGGCTACATGTAAAAACATAAATCCAGATTTTATTAGATAGAATCTTTAGGGAACAACCATATTTTAGTTAAATTTTCAAAGGGATTAAAAAATTATGATCTCTGTAGGTCTCTGGTAAGCATAACATGAATGTGACAGCTTCAAATGAGTAGAATGTTTCTAACTGCAAAAATTGAATTAGCTCTCCAATAGTTTCAGGAAATTATAAATGGCTAGATGATACATTAAACCCTGACCATACCATATATTATATATACATTTTCTTACCCATGATAGAAGGGAAAGAAATTTCAAAAACCAAAATATTCTAATGTTTCCTTTACATTAAGAATGAGTATAATTATGGTATCCTTTTTAGATATTGTAAAATAATCTTTTGGGTAATTTTTTTATAGTTTATTGAAATATATTTCACATACCATCAAATTCATTAAGTGTGTGTGTATATTCATAAAGCTGTATAACCATCACAATTCTAATTTTAGAATATTGGTATCACCTCAAAGAGAAACTCCAGTCCTATTCAGTCACTTCCTATTTCTGCTTCCCCCAATTCACTCTGCCCTACCCCAAGTAACCACTAATCTATTATGTCTCTATGATTTACCTACACTGGATAGTTCATATAAATATAGTAATACAATTAGGTATTTGTGATTGGTGTCTTTCACTCAGCATAATGTTCTCAAGATTCATCCATGATGTAGCATGTATCAGTACTACACTTCTTTTTATTGTCAAATAATATTCCATGTATGGATAGTCAATGTTTCTTCAACCATTCATAGTGACATTTAGGTTATTTTTAATTTGGGGGCTGTTATGAATAATACTGCTATGAATATTCATGTATAAGTTATTATAAGTTTTTGTGTGCACTCATGTTTTCATTCCTCATAGACACTAAGAGTGGAATTGATGCTTAGCATTTTGAGGAACTAGCAAACTACCTTCCCAAGTGGCTGCAACATTGTATATTGCCGTCTGCAGGTTATGAGAGCTCCAATTTCTCTATATACCCTCAATACTCATTATTGTCTGTCTTTTTATTTTATCCATCCTAGTGGATGTGAAATGGTATTTCATTGTGGTTTTGATTTGCATTTCCCTAATGACTAATGATGTTGAGCATTTTTTCATGTGCTTGACCTTGAAAGGACATGAAACCACATGTACTTGTGACTGACCTTTTGTATATGATCTTTCAAGAAATCTCTATTCAAGTCCTTTGTCCACTTTTTAGCTGGGTTATCTTTCTTTGAATTTTAAGATTTCTTTACATGTTCTGCATACAAATACCTTGTCAGATACATGATTTATAAACAACTCTTATTCTATGAACTGTCTTTTCACTTTCTTGATAATATGTCCTTTGCAGGACAAAAGTTGTTAATTGTGATGGAGTGCAATTTTTTCCTTTTGTTATTTTTTTCTCTTGGTATCAAATCTAAAAGAATCAACATCACAACAATTTACTCAATGTTTTCTTCTGGGAGATTTGGGTTTTAGCTCTAATATTCAGATCTATGATATATTTTTTGTTTTTTTTAAATATATGTTATTGATTATGCTATTACAGTTGTCCCATTCCCCCCCTTAATTCCCCTCCATCCTGCACACTGCCTCCTACCCGCATCACCCCCCTTTAGTTCATGTCCATGGGTTGTACATGTAAGTTCTTTCACTTCTACATTTCTTATACTATTCTTAATCTCCCCCTATTTTCTACCTACCATTTATGCTACTTATTCCCTGTACCTTTTCTCCCTCAATCTCTCTTCCATTCCCCCACTGATAACCTTCCATGTGACCTCCATTTCTGTGATTCTGTTCCTGTTCTAGTTGTTTGCTTAGTTTGTTTTTGTTTTGTTTTATTTTTAGGTTCAGTTTTTAATAGCTGTGAGTTTGTTGTCACTTTAATGTTCATATCTTTGATCTTCTTTTGCTTAGTTAAGTCCCTTTAACATTTCATATAATAAGGGCTTGACCTCCTTTCACTTGACCTTACCTGGGAAGCACTTCATCTGTCCTTCTACTCTAAATGATAGCTTTGCTGGATAGAGTCATCTTGGATATAGGTCCTTGCCTTTCATGACTTTGAATACTTCTTTCCAGCCCCTTCTTGCCTGTAAGGTTTCTTTTGAGAGATCTGCTGATACTTTAGTGGGAACTCCTTTGTAGGTAACTGTCTCTTTTTCTCTTGCTGCTTTTAAGGTTCTTTCCATCTCTTTCATCTTGAGTAATGTAATTATGATGTGCCTTGGTGTGTTCCTCCTTGGGTCCAACTTCTTTGGGACTCTCTGAGCTTCCTGAACTCCCTGAAAGTCTATTTCCTTTGCCAGATTGGGGAAGTTATCCTTCATTATTTTTTCAAATCAGTTTTCAATTTCTTGGTCTTCCTCTTCTCCTTCTGGCACCCCTATGATTTGGATGTTGGAACATTTAAATGTGTCCTGGAGGTTTCTAAGCTTCTCCTCATTTTTTTGAATTCTTCTTTCCTCATTCTGTTCTGGCTGGATGCATATTTCTTCATTCAGCTCCAAATCCTTGATTGGACCCTGGTTTCCTTCCCATCACTGTTGGTACCCTGTAGGTTTTTCTTTATTTCGCATAATGCAACTTTCATTGCTGCCTGAGTATTTTTTATGCTGCTGAAGTACCCAGTGAGTTCCTGGAGCATCCTGATAACCAGTGTTTTGAACTGTACATCTGATAGGTTGCCTGTCTCTTTGTCACTTAGGTGTATTTTTTCTGGAGCTTTGATCTGTTCTTTCATTTGGGCCATATTTTTTGTCTCAGCAAACCTGTTACACAGTAAGGGGTAGAGTTTTAGGTGCTCACCAGGGCAGGACAATCCGAGTCACTGGGTTGTGGCACTGTATGCGGGGGAGGGGTCCAAGAGGGAACAGCGCCACTTGTTCAGCTCTCTGCTTATTTCCAGTCACTCTCCCTGCTACCCACAATCAAATTGGGCCCTTCTGGCACTAATTCCTGAGTGGGCGGGTTTGTGTACATTCTAGGACCCTACAGGTCCCTCCAATGAACTCTCATGTGAGGTTGGGAGTTTCTCTCCCTGCCGCCTCAGCCCCATAGGAGTTTTCAGTCAGAAGTTTTTAGGCCTTATTTCCCTGTACTGGAACCCTGGGTCTATCTCCCTCCATAGGTCTATCTCACTCCATAGTTGTTCCTCCTGGTTTATCTGCATGCAAATGTGGTACTGCCCAGTGGCAACTGCCTTGCCACAAGTCCTCTTCACCCAGTTGCCCATGTCTGCCCCTCCTACCAATCTGGATGAATGTTTCTTTTTTAAGTTCTTGGTTGTCCAACTTCCATACTTCCAGTTTGATTTTCTGTCAGTTCTGGTTGTTTTTTGTTTTTAAATTTGTTGTTGTCCTTTCGGTTGTGGGAGGAGGCACAGTGTATCTACCTACACCTCCATTTTGGCCAGAAGTCCCAGATCTATATTTTTTTGAATGTATAAGGCAAAGTTACAATTTTTTTTGCATGTGGATATCTACCTATCCCAGCACCATTTCCTGAAAAGACTGTTTATTCTCCATTAAATCATCTTCACACCTCTGTACAAAATCAATTCACTATAAATGTTAAAGTGTAAATTTCTGGAGTCTAAATTCTATTCCATTGATCTATATGTCTATCCTTATTTTAGTGCCCAACTATCTTAATTACTCTAGCCCTGTACATTTCAAAATCAGGAAGTTTAAGCCCTCAACTCTATTCTTGTTCAAGTTTATTTTGACTTCTTTTTCAAACTTGTTTTAGCTATTCTGAGTCACTTGCATTTCAATATAGATTTTAGGATCATCTTGTCAATTTCTGCCAAAACACCAGTTAGAATTTTGATAGGGACTGCATTAAACATGTAGAATAATTTGGGGAGTTTTGCCATCAATGGTGCCCCAAAGATATTTTTACCCTAATCATCACAATGTGTAAATATGCTACTTTACAGGGTTGAAGGGATTACAAAAAATAGTGTGATAAATTTAGGATTTTCAAGATGGGGAGATTATTCTGGATTATCTGAGTAGGCTCAACATAATCAAAAGTATTCTTGTTAGAGGAGAGTAAGGGTAGATTTGACTGAAGACGGCAGTGTGAGAATGGAAGCACAGAAGGAAGAGATGATGGAATGCATCACCATAAGGAAGGAATAAGGAGAGCCTCCAGAAATTGAAAAAGACAAGGAAATGGTTTCTTTCCTCTAGTTTATAGAAGGAACCAACCCTGCAAATATAACAGGGGGACTGTCCCATGAAATGGGAGAGGGGTTGGGAAGCACCTAGGACTGTACAAGAGCACCAGCTGCACCATGGCTGCACAAAGCAGTGTGCATTGCTCTAGCAACCAGAGCGACACAGCATGACTTGACAGTAAGAAACACGTAGGGCACGTGCATTGGGCTAGGGAGGTGAATGGATGGAGGGATATACCCTCCTATCTACTTTTACCACCCAGGGGATTCTGGAGGCCATCTCTTCTCACTGGTCCAGTCAGCAACCGGGGGCTTGAGTTCCTAAGCCAGTGGGCCCTCAAGACCATGTAATCAGGGAGCATTCCCAGCATCCCATCCAAGTGCTCCAGGGCCTGCCTGGCTAGAAGCACAGCAGGCCCTGGGCTGCTAGGACAGAAGGGGTGAGACTAGTGGGCCCTGGAGGCTTCATGGCCAGTAGGCAAGCCCTGCGCCCCACCCCTACAGGGAAAGCAATGTACACACTGGTGACTGGAATGAGCACTGTACAGGCCTGCCTGACCAGAAGCTCAGCTGCAACAGCAGAGATGAGGTGCAAGTGCTGGACCTACGGGCAACAGCCAAGGAAGGAAGAGCGCTCCAGGAGTAGAACCTTGGCCAGGACACAGACTCGAAGAATACCTAGAGCAAACCATGACTGCATGTTGCAGCCACCTGCATTTTCTTAAGGATGGTACTTTTATATGGGGAAAAGAATTCTGGGTGCAGCATAGAAGTTGGCTATCCTGGCAGAGAGTAACAGTGTCATTTTTTCTTTGGATATTTTAGAAAGAATGGGCTTTGAGGCAGAAACCTACTTTATTTCTAATTGTAAGGTCATTAAATAAAAAATTCCTCTTCCTTTCCACTGAACTCTGTCACCAGAGTTTTGCCTGCTTTGCAGGAAGTGGTAGGACCCCCACTGGCTGGTTTGGTAACACTAATACTCTGATTCTAGTCTCATAACATTCATTTCAGATTTCTAACCTCTTACAAGAAAATAAATTTGTTGTTGCTTCAAGCCACTAAATGTGTTAATTTGTTAAATCATCCATAGTAAATCAATATACATAATACATCCTAAGTGTTTTTTACACATAATAGCAGAGTTTAATATACATGAGGTAAGAACTAATAAAAAATGAAACAAACAAAAAACTATAGTTATAGTTAGATTATTCCTATTTTCTTTCCTCAATAATTGATACACAAAGAACACAGAAAATCAGTATGGACATCTACAGAAGGTATCTAAAGACACTGCCAAATTTTTATGACTGGTAGATTTAGGTATGAGTAAAGAGTATCTATTCACTTTACTATTTTGGGGTGTTTTTTTTTTCAATTTTCCTCCAGTTTAAAAATTTTCAAATAATAAGATAAAAAATTCACTGAAGTACAGAGAATATAATAAATGAAATAGAGTCTTTTTATTTTAGGCATCATCAGATTTGGCCATCTTACCATCAAGATATTGTTATTGCCTAAAAAAGTCCTGTCCTGAATGGACAGCTCAGTTTGTTACAGGGTGCAGCCAAGAGGGGGGACCTCAAATGGGCATTTGAAATGGGGTCCAGAACTTAAGGTGTCCAGGAGATTTTAAGATGTCTCCATCCCCCAACCCAGGGTGTGGGTTGGGGGAAGGGACAAATGGAGCAGGGCCATTGAGATCTGTTTTGCATAGCAACAGCTTTGCAGCTACCCTCTGGTGTGGTCATTTAACTTATCTATAGCCTTTGGCTGGTCGCTTAGATATGTTAAATAGCTGTGATCATCTCTGAGCCAGGGGAATGGAAGTAACTTGCCCACCAAGACGTGACTGGGGGCAGATCCTCCAAGCTACAGCACCTGCATGGTAGCTCAGAGAAGATTGGCTCCAGGACATGGGGCCACACCTGCCCAGACTCATGATGGCAGCCCAGTAAAGCTGGAAGGATACGAGTTCTGGCATGTGAAGCCGAGTGTGGGAGGAGTCGGAAATGAGGCTGCAGAGGAAGATTGGCCGCGGGGATTTAAAAGCCAGACTTGGTGGCCATTAGGAGAGAGAACCACGCGGCTTTGACGGAGTAGAGACTCCCGCGGCCCTGAGAGAGAGAGAACCATGCGGCTTTAGCAGAATGGGGACCTTGGCCATTGAGAGGAGGAGAACCATGCTGCTTTAGGAAGGAGAGCCATGCGCAGCCCTGAGAAAGAGAACCACGCGGCTTTGACGGAGTGGAGACTCCTGCATCCCAGAGAGAACCGTGCTGCTTTAAGAGAGGAGAGCCATGCGCATCCCAGAGGGAGAGAACCATGCGGCTTTAGCAGAATAGGGAGGACCTCAGCGATTGAGGGAGAACCATGCTGCCCTGAGGAGGAGAGCCATGTGCAGCCCTGAGGAGGAGAGCCATGCACAGCCCTGAGGAGGAGAGAACCATGCGGCTTTAGCAGAATAGGGAGGACCTCAGCCATTGAGGGAGAGAACCATGCTGCTTTAGGAAGGAGAGCCATGCGCAGCCCTGAGAGAGAGAGAACCACGTGGCCTGTACAGAGTGGGGACCCCCGCAGCTTTAGAAGGGGGAACCACCACCTGGTTTTAGCAGAGATCCTGGCGACTCAGCCGAGGGTGCCGGGAACCCAGGGAGGTCTCCCAGTCAAGATGGAGGACTAACTAAGAACCAGAGGACTGCCTGAGCCATAGACTTCGTTTTCCTTTCCTGAGATACGGTACTCTGGACTGGGCAAAGGGGTAAGGAAGGAAGGACTGTGTCTGTGAGTGTTTTAAGGGACTTTAAGATTTTTTATGAAGACATTAGGTCACTACTTGAAGTCTGTATAGCATTAAATAAACATTTCCTTTCCTTTTCACAAATCTCGCATTGAGAGACATCTTTCCTCGGGCGGCGGACATCACGGACCCGGGGCCTTCTTTCAATAATAGTATATTGTCCCAGGCCCCCCTTGTTGTGTTCTGTAACAAGTTGGTTACAACATCATCCCAATACACCAAAGTTGTGGGTTCAAACCCCATCAAGATACATGCTTGGGTTGTGAGTTTGGTCCCCTCTCATGCATATGAGAGATCCCTGGTTGGGGTACATATGAAAAGCAACCAATAAATGTTTCTCTTCCTCTCTCTCTCCCCCCCTCTCATCTTTCCCTCTCTATAAAATAAATAAACATGTCCTCAGGTGACGATAAAAAAAATCAACCAATTAAGGCATCAATAAGTAGAATGACAAATTGTTGTTTTTCTCTCTCATCAATAAAAAAGAACTTTTAAGTCCTATTATTTTCAAATACTGATTTAAATAAAGATCAACCTCCAAATATACAGCTTAAATAAATGTTATTGTGATAGTAAATTTTGAGGGTTTTCTTTAACATTTTATAATAAACATGTCATAAAAGATAAAATTATATAATGAGACCACAGTACCTCATTACTGCGTTTCAATGACTCTCATCATTAACCAATCCTATTTTGTATACACCACTACTCCATTACTTGTTTGTTTTGATGAAGCTTTTTAAAGTACGTCTCAGAAATCAGGTTAATTCCCCTTTATATACTTCAGAATATGCATTAAAATTTCAAATACAAAAAGAATCATCAAGGAGAGTATGTCAAGTGAAAAGACCCAAGTGCTCTACAAAAATAGCTGTATTTTAGTTAATAAAGTTGAAAAACTAAGCACAAGGAAATCATACAAAACACTCCTTGGATACAATAAAATACAACCATGTAACCACTGAGGATGCAA
Organism: Phyllostomus hastatus; assembly: GCF_019186645.2. Lineage (NCBI taxonomy): Eukaryota > Metazoa > Chordata > Mammalia > Chiroptera > Phyllostomidae > Phyllostomus > Phyllostomus hastatus. The sequence continues at coordinate 49,452,958 of NW_025334041.1, forward strand.
TCTACAGATACTGAAACTAATGATAATATGAATTCCTCTAGGCAAGTACATATACTAGAAAGCAACAGTTTCAGTTAACTAAAGATTAACCTCAAAAGATATCAAACTAGTCTTGTAAGAAACGCTGCCTCTTGATGAAAACAGCCTTTTTTCCTTAACTAACAACTTAAACTATAAAAAAGTGGATCTCTAGAGTCATATTATATTTTTATTACATATACTCTACAAAGTACTATAAAAAATATAAGTATGCATCATTTTTTGCAGTAAAAATTCTACAAAAAAATCTTGTTCTATTTTTTCTATTCAACAGTACTGGAAGTCCTAGCCAGAAGAATTATGCAAGAAAAGGGAATAAAAAGCATCTAAATTGGAAAGGAAGAAGTAAAATTATCTCTGCTCACAGATAACATGATCTCATATGTAAAAAAAAATCCTAAATATTCCACATAGAAAAATGTTAAAAATAATAAATGAATTCAGAATTCTGCAGGATGTGGAATTAACAAAACCATTTCCCATCTATACACTCACAATGAAAAAATCTGACACGGAAATTAAAAAGTCAACCCCATTTACAATAAATAGAATTAAAAAAAATAAGATACTTAGGAATCAACCAAGGAGACAAAAGACTTGTACTTTGAAAACTACAAAACAATGCTGAAAGATATTAAAAATGGCATAAATAAATGGAAAGATATCAGGTTTTCACTGATTGGAAAAAAGAAATATTAACATTAAGATAAAATACTGTTCAAAGTGATCTACAGATTTAATGCAATCTCTAATAAAAATCTCAATGGCACTTTTTGCAGAAATAGCAAAGGTCATCCTAAAATTCAGATGGAACCTTTTGAATAGTCAAAACCCCCCAAAATAAATAAATAAATAAAATAAAACTGAAAAGTTTCACACTTCATGATTTCAATCAAAACTTACTACATAACTACAATAATCAAAACTGTGGCACTGGCATAAAGACAGACATATAAACCAGTGGAATAAAATAGAGAGCCCAAAATAAACCTTTGCATATATGGTCAAATCATTTTTTTTCAAGATTAGGGTACCAAGATCATTAAATGGTAAGGTGTAGTCTTCTCAACAAATGGATATTCACATACAGAAGAATGAAGTAGGGTGTTCACCTTATCATATACAAAAGTTATCTCAAAATGAGTTAAAGACCAAAATATAAGAAAGAACTAAAACTATAAAACACTTTTAGAAAAAAATATTGAACAAAGCTTCATAAACTGGATTTGATAATGATTTCTTAAATATAAAATCAAATAAATAGGCAAAAAAGTATTGACAAAATCAGACTACATAAAAATTTAAAACCTCATCAAAGTACACAGTGAATAAAGTGAAAATGCAACCTATAGAATGGGAGAAAATATTTGCAAACCAGCTATCTGATAAGGGATTACTATTCAAAATATGTAAAGAACTTCTACAATTAAACAACAAAAACAACTCAATTTTAAAATGGGCAAACGACTTGAGTTGATAGTTCTCCAAAGATGATATAGAAATTGCCAACAAACATATGCAAAAATGTTCAATATTATTAATCACTACAGAAATGCAAATCAAACCACAAGATAGCTAGCACCTCACACCCATTAGAATGATCGCTATTAAAAAACACAAAATAACAAGTGTTGGTGAGGATGTGTAGAAACTAGAACCCTTAGGCACTGTTGGTGGCAATGTAAAATGGTGTTTCTGCTATGGAAAACACTATGGACGTTCTACAAAAGACTTAAAATAGAATTACCATATGATCCAGAAATACCATATATGGATATACATCTAAGAGAAATGAAAATATGTTCTTGAAGAGATATTTGCAAACCCATGTTCACTGTAGCTTTATTCACAATAGCCAAGGGATGGAATCAACCCAAATGTCCATTCATGGATGAATGGCTAAAGAAAATGTGGTATGTACATAGAACAGAATAATATTCAGTCTTAAAAATGGAAATCCAGCCACATGCTCTTTCATACCACATGGAGTTATCTTGAGGGCATTATGCTAAGTGAAATAAGCCAGTCACAAAATGACAAATACTGTATGATTCCACTTACATAAGGTATCTAAAGTAGTCAAACTCAAAAACAGAGTAGAATGGTGGTTGCCAGGCACTGTGGGAGAAGGGAATGAGGAGTTCTTGTTCAATGAGTACAGAGTTTTAGGGTTGCACAATACAGTAAACACAGCAAACACTATTAAACTGTAAACTTAAAAATGGATTAAGATGGTAAATTTTGTTATGTGTGTTTTTATCACAACTTAAAAAAAACAACAGAAAAAAAGTATGGAAGAGAATATGGAAAACTGGAAGGAAACCTTGTACCCTATTGGTGGAACTATAAAATGGAGCAGCTTCTGTGGAAACAAGTTTAACATTTCCTCAAAAGATTAAACATAGAATTACTTTATGATTCACCAAATTTGACTTTTGGTATATACACACAAGATTTAAAAGCAGGAACATGAACAGGTATTTGTATACTCACGTTCACAGCAGCATTATTCACAATATTGAAACAGTGGAAGCAACCCAAGTGTTCATCAAGAGATGAATGGATAGAGAAAATGTGCTATAGGCCCTGGCCAAGCAGCTCTGTTGGTTAGAGCATCGTCTCAATACTCCAAGGTTTTGGGTTTAATCTCTAGTCAGGGCACATACAAGAATGAACAAATGAATGTATAAATAAGTGGAACAATAAATCGATGTCTCTCTCTCTCATTCCCTGCCTCTCCCTTTGAAAGAAATCTACCAATAAATAAAAGAGAAAATGTGGTATATATATATCATGTAATATTATTCAACCTTAAAAAGGAAATTCTGACACATGCTACAATGTGGATGAAACTTCAAGACACTATACTAAGTGAAATAAGCCACTCACAAAAGGACAAATATTGTATCATGCCACACATATATGGTACCTAGAGTAGTCAAATTCGTAGAAGCATAGTGAAATGGTGGGTTCTAGTGACTGGCGGGTAGAGGGGACTGACAGTGTAGAGTGGGCACAGAGTTTCAGGTTGGGAGAAGAAAACATTCTGGAGGGTAATGGTGATAATGATTGCACAACTATGTGAATGTACTTACTGCTTATGGACAAGGTGGTCTTTCAGGGCTGAAGTCAGTTGATGCAAGGCCTAGCTGAGGAATGTGAGGTGGGGACTGGTAGCATCTGCTACATGCAGAAAACAGCATGGAGTGTTCCAAAAAGAAAGTCAGTGAGAGTGGCATATAAAACTTGTGGGGGCACAGAATAGGAAGTGACATCTGAGAGTCAGGGAGGGGCCAAAACTTTCTATTTTAAACACAGTATTAGTGTTAACTTTGTATTGGTTAAGCTGGTATACGAACAACATTGGTATATGTTGTTTATTTTTGTAAACAACACTAACAGAAAGAAAACAAAATCTGAATATAAAGGGGAAAAAGGAAATCATTGGCTCACAAAATGGAAAACTCAAAGTAGAGTTGAATCATGCATGCTTAGCAAACATCAAAGACTCAGTTTTCCCCTTTTACAAACAGTCCAACTAAAAACAGGCAAAGAACCTGAATACACAATTCTCCAAAGAATACAAACAGATAGCCAATAGACAAATGAAAAAATACTGAACATCACTAATCATCAGGGAAATGCAAACGAAAACCACAATGAAATATCACTTCACACCTGTGAGAATGGCTATCATCAATAAATCAACAAACAACAAGTGCTGGAAAGAAAGTGGAGAAAGGCAAACCCTTTTGTACTGTTAGTGGGAATGCAGATTGGTGCCGCCACTGTGGAAAGCAGTATGGAGACACCTCAAAAAATTGAAAATGGAGTGCCTTATGACCTAGTGATTCCAATTCTGGGAATTTATCCCAAGAAAGTTGAACCACTAATTTGAAAGAAATAAGCATCCCTATGTTCATTGCAGTGTTATTTACAATCACCAAGATTTGGAGGCAGCCTGAGTGTCCATCAATAGATGAATGGGTAAAACAACTATGGGACATTTACACAACAGAATACTACTTGGCTGTATAAAGAAGAAAATTTTACCCTTTGTGACTGCATGAATGGGCCTGGAGAACAATATACGTTTACTATCTAATAATTAAAGAAAATAATATGATGTATTTATAATGCAAATATTATCCACGATTATCATTTTAAAAGAGTGAATATCCACTTAAAATAACATCCAAATTAAATAAAAGACATTCCAATGGCACAACGTATGGTTGTTACAGGGTGCAGCCAAGAGGGGGGACCTCAAATGGGCATTTGAAATGGGGTCCAGAACTTAAGGTGTCCAGGAGATTTTAAGATGTCTCCATCCCCCAACCCAGGGTGTGGGTTGGGGGAAGGGACAAATGGAGCAGGGCCATTGAGATCTGTTTTGCATAGCAACAGCTTTGCAGCTACCCTCTGGTGTGGTCATTTAACTTATCTATAGCCTTTGGCTGGTCGCTTAGATATGTTAAATAGCTGTGATCATCTCTGAGCCAGGGGAATGGAAGTAACTTGCCCACCAAGACGTGACCAGGGGCAGATCCCCCAAGCTACAGCGCCTGCATGGTAGCTCAGAGAAGATTGGCTCCAGGACATGGGGCCACACCTGCCCAGACTCATGAAGGCAGCCCAGTAAAGCTAGAAGGATATGAATTCTGGCATGTGAAGCTGAGTGTGGGAGGAGTCGGAAATGAGGCTGCAGAGGAAGATTGGCCGCGGGGATTTAAAACCCAGATTTGGCGGCCATTAGAGAGAGAACCATGCGCAGCCCTGAGAAGGAGAGCCATGCACAGCCCTGAGGAGGAGAACCGTGCTGCTTTAGGAGAAAGAGAACCACGCGGCTTTGGCAGAGTGGGGACTTTCCCTTTTCCGCAGCCCTGAAGAGGAGAACCACGGGGCCTTGACAGAGTGGAGACTCCTGTGGCCCTGGGAGAGAGGACCACATGCCTGTGCCAGAGTGGGGACCCCTGCAGCTTTAGAAGGGGGAGCCACCACCTGGTTTTAGCAGAGATCCCGGCAACTCAGCCGAGGGTGCCGGGAACCCAGGGAGGTCTCCCAGTCGAGATGGAGGACTAACTGGGAAGAACCAGAGGATTGCCTGAGCCATGGACTTCGTTTTCCTTTCCTGAGATACGGTACTCTGGACTGGGCAAAGGGGTAAGGAAGGAAGGACTGCATGTTTGTGGGTGTTTTAAGGGACTTTGGGATTTTGATGAAGACATTAGGTCACTACTTTAAGTTTGTATAGCATTAAATAAACATTTCCTTTCCTTTTCACGAATCTCTGGCATTGAGAGACGTCTTTCCTCGGGCGGCGGACATGACGGACCTGGGGGCCTTTTAAATAATAGTATATTGTCCCAGGCCCCCCTTGTTGTGTTCTGTAACATGGTCACACAGCATGTATTACCCAAAAACTAGACCACAAATCAGGAAATCAAACATCTGATCTCAACTTGACCATTTATAGGCCACAAGCCCCTGGACAAGGAGCTTTCTGAGCCTCAGTTTGCTTGTTGACTCAAATGGAGTCATTTTTCTGGTTAGTATGTGTTTCAAATGGGATATCTGTGAAATCTCTTAGAAAATATGAAAGTTTTATACAAACCTGAGATATTATAATTAAAAAATTTATTACTTAAATATAGGAAGCAAAGGGATATATTCTCATACAATGATTGCCTTCCTACTTTACTTCACCAAGTCCCTTTTCTTCCTCCACTCACCTCCATCCCAAAAAGGTATCTAGTCCCAGTGCAGGTCCTGGCGTCACTCATTTAAAAACACTTAGCTGAGCCCTGGCCAGGTAGCTCAGTTGACAGAGCATTGTCCCAATACGCCAAGGATACAGATTCGATCTGCGATACGGGCACATACAAGAATCAACCACAGGATGCATAAATAAGTGGGACAACAAACTGATATCTCTCCCTTTTCATTTCTCTCTCTCTCTCTAAAATTTATTTTTAAGAAAACAATTAGCTGAAACCCAAGGTTTAGGCATCTTAAATGAAACACTATTCTAATTTTTATTCTTGTTTATGTGATATTTTCTGTCTAAAGACTTAAAATGCTGCTGCCTGGAACAGAATTAAATGCCTTTCTGTTCATAGGAAGATAACTGTTGGACAGCCACTGTGTAACAGGTGCTCTCCTAGGTATTCAATTTAAACTTTCACCATTGAGACAAAATAAAATTTTAACATAATTTCATATGCACTTTACTTTTATTATCTACTATGCATTAATACATTATTTATTATATTAAAAGCTACATTTTAAAGGCATTTTAAAGATTTTATGTATTTATTTTCAGAGAGGGGAGAAGGGAAGGAGAAAGAGAAGAAAAGAAACATGTGCAAGAAAAACAAAGGTTGGTTGCCTCTCTCTTGCCCCCAATTGGGGACCTGGTCCATAACCCAGGCATGGGCTCTGACAGGGAATCAAACCAGTGACCTTTCGGTTCGCAGGCCAGCATTAAATCCACTGAGCCACACAAGCCAGAGCTACAAGCCCTATTTTGATATGCACCCAATTATGCTTTCATACAAAAACTCTAACAGGGCCAGACACTCCACAGAAATTGCATTTCCCTGCTTTCCTATAACAATAGGATACTAAGTATTTAATTGTAGTCACTGCAACATGTCAAAATAATAACCATTTCCCCTTCTTCATTACTAACCAAACTTCAATTTTGTTCAAGGCAGGCTACTCAGCTAACTAAATCTCCTGTTACAGCTAAGTGTGTCCACAGGACAGAGTTCACATGTTGGAGGTGGCCAATTAGATACACTGCCAGTCTGTTAAACTTTCTGGGAAAGTTTTACTTTCTCTGATAGATAACACCCTTCCCTTCATGGATTTCTTTTTCCTATATAGAACCTGGATGTGATACTTAGAAGTACAGCAATCTTATTGAGGATCCAAGAATAAAAAAAATAAGAATGGTGGAGTAGAAAAAGAGAAGAAGCTCAGTTCCTTGACATTATCCTTAGTTCCTTGATACCACTCCTGGACTATTATATAAGAAAGATACATTTAAATCTGTTACATTTAACAGTATACCCACAGTATGACAGGGTTTGTTATTCACAGCTGAAGTGTTGATACAGGTTACTTATAAATAAGTAATTACACAGGAGTACATTTCTCTTTTGACTTAGTGTTTTCATCTTCTTTGAATAAATACCCATAAGATACATAGATGTCAAATCACTATGTTGTACATTGAAACTAATATACCGTAATTATAATTACAATATTGTAAATAATGCCAATTATAATTTTGTAAAAGTAAAAAACTAAGTAATTATAAACAATAATTTAAATGCTTAAAAAGAGAAGACCACAAGAAAGAACAGAATTTAGATTAGAGTCACAGACTACATGAAGAAAACAAATCCATACCTTCTGTTTCCAACTTACCCTGGTTTTCCTCCTGTTTGTTTTATAGATATTCATAATCAGATTAAGGGTATCCCTCACTATTTCTTATTACCTGTCAATTTTTATTTTAAAAGCAGTTTAATGTATTCAATACATTTTCTCCATCTATGGAGATGGTATTTTTATCATTTAAACTGTCAATATAAATAACTGATTATTATAATGTTAAATTAAATTTATATCATCCAAATAAATTCAACTTTCTTGGGATGCTTGTCATTTTTAAACATTGCTGGATGCCTCATTATTCCTCCTCTCACTCTAAAAAGCCATGGTTTCCAATATTTCTACACCGAGGAGAGAGTTTTTTGGGTTCTTAAGTTTAAATATCCATAAGCAGGTCATCTGATACAAGAAGAAAGTTGTTCTTCCTTTGTCCACAGGGTTTCCAGAAAGTAGAGACTTCTGGTGGACAAACAAGAGAAAATGCCATCCTGAACTCGTAATAGATTGGAAATCATAAGCATGGGAGATTGGATGAGGGTATAATGAAAATGGGTTGTACTTTACCAGAATCTGAACAACTGGGCCGAAGAGAAAGTCCTGTTCCAAAATAATATTTAAAAATGAGATAGGCTGGCCCGTGCCAGTGTGGCTCCATTGGTTGCAAGTTTGGTCCCCAGTCAGGATATGTACAAGGCAACTGATCCATGTTTCTTTCTCACATCAGTGTTTCTCTCCCTCCATCTCCCTCTCTCTCTCTCTCTAAAATCAATAAGCATGTCCTTAGGTGAGGGTAAAAAAATTAGATGTGCTGGGAAAAAGAAGAGAATAAGGAGCAGAAAGAAGAGCAGTTTTCTAAGTTTGGTAAAATAAACTGCAAAGGGGAGAGGCTATGGACTAGGGAGAAAGAAGGAGATCCTTTGTTTTTTCTGGGAAAGAGTTTGGTTTCTAGGATTATTACCATCCACACTACTTGACCTCAAATTTATAGTCTCAGGCCAATGAATTCCCTATCTCATATATCATCTCCTCTTGCATAACTTAAAAGGCATTTCAAATTTAATATATTCAAAATGAATTATTTCCCCCATGAACCTGCTCCTCCTTCAGTATTCTCCATATTAGTAAATAGTACCATATATGTATTTACTTGTCAAACTACCCCATAAAATGTTCTTGTAATCTCCTTGAAATCAGAAACTTGGCTTTTTTAAAATCTCTAAAGCTTAGTGCAATAGCTAGGACATACAGAATGTCAATAAATACTTGTTTGAATGAATTTATTACCAGAAGATTAAGTCTGATCTTAATTCTTCCCTCTTCTGCAGAAATCAGTAAAAGAATTAAAATTTCTAGTAACTATAAGACAGTTTAGCTTTAGTCCTTCCTGCTAGTTTAAAAAAAAAGAAAAAGAAAAAAGCAAATATACATGTATACTCAGTATGGAGCAGAGAGGAAAACAAGGTAGAAAGGTAGGAAGAAAACAGTAATTTCCCATATTAATTAGATACACCCACAAAGTGAGCAAGTTAATTTGTGGCCATTATCATGATAAATAAGCTTAGAACTGCTTTAACAAGATTATAGTCTTACAACACACAATTAGAGAGGAGACTCACCCTGCCACGCAGGCACAAGCACTTTATTCAAAGTAGATTCTGATGAGCAAAAGAGAAAACCCAGGGTTAAAACTGAGAGGGTTTTGCCATTAAGGAGGAGAACAGATTTTACCCACAGGAAATTAGGGGGTGCCAAACTGCTACCTCATTTTCTTCTTCTCTAAATTTAGAACAACCATCCATATTTCACAGTTTTTCTGGTCTGTCCTGTTAATCAACTGACCAAATGAATGGATCTTAGGGAGTGTTTAGTTGCTAGTACAGAGTATTACCAGTCAACTCACCTATTTTCCAACACCAAAGTGGCTTCTTCAAAGTTCTAAGTGATGGCTTATAGAAATTCAACACATTCCCTTCTTTTTAGTGTCATCCTTTCTCCCATCTTCACGAGCCTATGATGCTTCTAGTTCCCAGCCTATCCAGAATTCCATGAGGTGGCATGCTTCTTCTTGGCCTCCTACTCTGCAGGTATTTGTTTCCACTGTCTACACTTTAATAAACCAATTATCCCTCATCTATCTGCCTTCCATATTCCAAATTTCTGTTAATTTCTCTCTTCTGCTATATCTCTTTTGCATTCTACGTCCTTGTGGATTTATACCTTTTTATTCCTTTACTAAAGTCATTTCAGTGAATTTTAAGAAGGTGCAGAAAGAAAAAAAAGTTGTACATTCAACCCACTATATGGAACCAATAATACAGAGGTTATATTTTGGTCAAACTAAAATACTACCTACTACCCCCAACCCTAAATTCTTGTACCTTCCCAGTTTCTAAATATCCCCCAAAGTCCTATCTTTAGTGCTAAAACACACATAACATCTTTTCCACTCTCCCAAACTATAAATTATCTATCTTCTGAATTTTCACAGCATATTTCTTTTATTTCTTCTGGCATTTACTTAGACCATATGTGCTAAATTTTAATGACTAATGCTTTAAAATCTTCTGCATTGCCCAAAGTTATTTACTTTACTAAAACACTTTAAATTCTAACAATCAGGGATTTATTTATTGAAATGACTGAACTTTTGACATATAAAAGACTCCCCAAACTGGCTTCTGGCCCAAATGGAGGCATAGGTAGATAGATTTTGCCTCCTCACACAATCAAAAGAAGGATAACAAATTTAAAAACAAAAAATAACCAGAACTGCCAGAGAATCAAACTGTATACAAGTCCAACAACAAGGAGTTAAAGAAGAAACATTAATTCAGACCGGTAGGAATGGTGGAGACGGGCAGCTGGAGTAGAGAAGACTTGTGCAAGGCAGCAGCTGGCAGACCGGGAGGTCCCACATTTATGTGCGGGTAAACCGTGAAGAGCAACTAGGGAGCAAGACAGACCATGCAACCCCAGGTTCCAGTGCAGGGAAATAAAGCCTCAAAGCCTCAGACTGAAAAAACCTGTAGGGGTTAAGGCAGTGGGAGAAACTCCCAGCCTTGCAGGAGAGTTTGCTGGATAAACCCTCAAGATCCTATAAAGTACACAAACCCACCTGCCAGGGACTTAGCACCACATGGGCCCAATTTGTTGTGGGTAGCGAGAGAAGTGACCAAAAGCCAATCGAGAGCCAAGCAAGCGGCACTGTTCACTCTTAGAACCCACCCTCCCCATACAACGACATAACACAGCAACTTGGGTTGCCTCACCCTGGTGAATAACTAAGGCTCCACCCCTTACAACACAACAGGTGTGCGGAGGCAAAAAAAAAATGGCCAAGGGAAAGAACAGATCAAAACTCAAAAAACAGAACTAAGTGATGAAGAGACAGCCAACACACCAGATGCAGAGTTCAAAACACTGGTTATCAGGATGCTCACAGAAATGGTTGAGTATGGTCACAAAATAGAGTAAAAAGTGAAAGCTATGCAAAGTGAAATAAAGAAAAATCTACAGAGAACCAACAGTGAAGGGAAAGAAATCAGGATTCAAATCAACAATTTGGAGCAGAAGGAAGAACAAACATTCAACCAGAACATAAGAAATAAGAATTCAAAAAAATGAGGAGAGGCTTAGGAATCTCTGGGAAAACTTTAAACATTTCAACATCTGAATCATAAGGGTGCCAGAAGGAGAAGACCAAGAAATTGAAAACTGATTTGAAAAAATAATGAAGGATAACTTCCCCAATCTGGCAAAGGAAATAGACTTTCAGGGAGTTCAGGAAGCTCAGAGAGTCCCAAAGAAGTTGGACCCAAGGAGGAACACACCAAGGCACATCATAATTACATTACTCAAGATGAAAGAGATGGAAAGAACCTTAAAAGCAGCAAGAGAAAAAGAGACAGTTACCTACAAAGGAGTTCCCACTAAAGTATCAGCAGATCTCTCAAAAGAAACCTTACAGGCAAGAAGGGGCTGGAAAGAAGTATTCAAAGTCATGAAAGGCAAGGACCTATATCCAAGATGACTCTATCCAGCAAAGCTATCATTTAGAGTAGAAGGACAGATGAAGTGCTTCCCAAGTAAGGTCAAGTGAAAGGAGGTCAAGCCCTTATTATATGAAATGTTAAAGGGACTTAACTAAGCAAAAGAAGATCAAAGATATGAACATTAAAGTGACAACAAACTCACAGCTATTAAAAACTGAACCTAAAAATAAAACAAAACAAAAACAAACTAAGCAAACAACTAGAACAGGAACAGAATCACAGAAATGGAGATCACATGGAAGGTTATCAGTGGGGGAATGGAAGAGAGATTGAGGGAGAAAAGGTACAGGGAATAAGAAGCATAAATGGTAGGTACAAAATAGATAGGGTGAAGTTAAGAACAGTGTAAGAAATGGAGACACCAAAGAGCTTTTATGTATGACCCATGGACATGAACTAAGGTGGAGGAATGCTGGTGGGAGGGCAATAAAAAGGAGATTAAAAATGGGACAACTGTAATAGCATTATCAATAAAATATATTTTTAGAAAAGAATTAAACCAAGAAAAACCAGTTGTAGGGTTACTTAACTCAAGGGGTACACTGCTTGGGATGTTCTATTCAAAAATAAGACACGGTTTTCGTTAAGTAATTTTATTTACTTGCATCAAGTAAAGAAAACAGGACTAGATCCAGAAGGGAGGCTTGGCCATTGCTTATATACACTATTTGTTTAATTACATGTTGATCTCTTATAGTGGCTGAACTTACTTCCCATCAGGCTCACCTAGTCAAGCTCATCAGGTTACAGCTGCTTGTGCAAACTCTTATGCTACATTTTAACATTTAGCAAGAATAGCGTTAAGAACACATCTGACCTTGAAACCCTTGTACTCTAACAATAGTCTATCTTCAACCTTCCTTGAATTTCTCAAAAAATACCTCAGAATCCTTGATCTTAAAGGGGCACAATGAAGAATAGTAGTGCTAGGAACTTTAAGAAACACTTGTTTGTTTAAAGTAGCTTAAGATGGTATCTAGTGTTGACATATAAAACTAGTTTCAACTAATCTCAATTTCAAATGAAAAAACACAGTTTTAGAAATGCTCAATAATTTGCATGAAATTATATTACAGAAAAAAAAAAACAAACTTACAAATATACAGACCAAATTGGTGGTAACCAGGGAAAGGAGTTCGGGAGCTATGCCAAATGGGTGAAGGGGGTCAATTGTATGGTGATGGATGGAACCTAGACTTTCAGGGTGAGCACTGTGTAGTGTATACAGACGTCAAACTATAATGCTATACACCTGAAACTTATATAATTTTTAAAAATCACACTGAAGACCTGGGACTATATATGCCAAATGAGGTAATCTACAACTGGTAATTTGTCATCTTAGGCACATCCATCCTGCAGTAGCCAGCCTTCAACATGATCCCCTAACCATCTCTGCCTCCTGAAAATCACACTCTTCTGTAGTACAATTCATTCTTATACTAGTGTTGGTCTGTGTAAGCAATTGAATATGGCAGACAGGATATGTCACATCTGGGATTTGATTTTAAAAGATACTGTGGCTTCTGTCTTTGTGTACTTAGATGCTGTCAAACTCATTCTCTCGCTTTCTCTCACCAATCACTGTTGAAGAAGTCAGCTGCCATGTTGTATGCAGCGCTATGAAAAGGCACTCATGGTAAGTAACTGAGTTCTATCAACAACCACCTGAGTGAGCATGAACGCTTCCTGAAGCTCCAGAGGAGCCTCCAAATGACTCTAGCTTCTGGACAGCTTCTGTGCAAACTCATGAGAGTCAGAATCACCCCTGCTAATCTGGTTCTGCATTCCTGACTCCACATACAACTGAACTCTTGTTTATATCAATTTCCTTACAGTAAAATTGGTTTCATTACAGGTCATTTTGCTTAAAGTTGCAGAATTTAACAATGTTAAATTGGGACTTATTGAGGTTTGCTATTGCTGCCACAGAAACACAAAAATTAGTGGCTTTAAACAACACAACTTACTATCTCACACACCTATAGATCAGAAGTCCAGTGGGTTCAGCTGGTGTTTTCTGTTCTGGGTGTCACAAGCCTGAAAACAAGGTATCAGCTATCTATCTACATTACCTACTGGAGGCTCTAGGGAGAATCTGCTTCTAGTCATTCAGGGTTTGGACAAAATTTGGTTTCATGCAGTTGTAGGACCAAGGTCCCTGTTTCCTTCCTGGCTTCCTGGCTGTAAGCTTCTGCGGATGGCTCACACCGCCTGGCTCCTAGTCCCTGACGACCTCCAGGCCATTCTTTGAATCTCTCTGAGCCCCCTTCTGCCCTATCTTTCTGACTCCTCTCTTCCGACTTCAGCAGGGAAACGTTCTCCACTTCTAAGGGCTCATACTTTAGATTGAGCCCATCCAGATAATCCAGGATGATCTCCCCATCTCAAGATCCACAATATTTTTTTAAAGTTATTTGTATTGTACTTTTTATCCCCTTTAAGCCCCCTTCCCCCACAATCACCACATGGATCCATAATCTCAATCATATTTGCAAAGTCTCTTTTACTATGCAATATAACATATTCACATGTTTTGGGAAATACAACATGAACATCTTTAGGAGGGCTATTATTCTGTTTACCATACCCTCAATAACAGTGTTATTCAACAAATGTTGTTTTAAACTTTTGGGCATAATCTATTATACAACAACAGATAAACAATGCACATACCAAGAGAAAAAATGCCCTGAAATGATTAATCAGTATATATAGTTATGCATAAGGTGTCCAATATATCACATTTATATAGATCAGCAATTTTCAGCCATTTTCATCTCATGACACACATAGACTAATTACTAAAATTTGTGGCACACAGAAATTTGGTAATCTGACCAAAACAAAGGATATAATTTTGATGGATTTACCAAAAATTAATAATAGTAATTACCTACCCTTTAAAAAAATCAGGTGCCCATACTTGTATAAAAGGATTTCTGGTACCAAGAATTAACCAATCAGACACAACCTTATTATGTGATGTGACCAATAAGATGCAACTGTATTATGTGACCTATATGTTTATGTTTCAAGACAGGGTATGCACACCAGACAGCTATTGTTGATTGGCTGTTACCATTTTTTCATTTGACAGTCTAAGGGAAAAGACATCAGTGCCCCTGACTAAATAGTCAGGTATTGCATGATTTTTTTTAATCTTCACCCAAGGATATGTTTATTGATTTTATAGAGAGAGGAAGTGGGGCAGGGACAGAGACAGAAACATGGATGTGAGAGAGAAACATCAATCAGTTGCCTCCAGAACACCCCCCAACTGGGGATAAAGCCAACAGCCTAGGAATGTGCCCTAACCTGGAATTGAATCCGAAACCTTTCGGTGTATGGAATGATGCTCCAACCAAACTGAGCCACCTGGCCAGGGAAGGTATTGCATGTTTTAAAAATTCTTGTGTCACACAGGATGACAGTCACTGATACAGACACATGCACACAGGTCAGGCATTATGCTAAACATTTTTCATATATTATCTCTAAATTCTTTAAAAATCTAATAAATTCTTAAATTCTATCAATAACCACATATCATTATCTATAAAATGAAACATAGCAACTGGCAGAGTTTGGATTAAATCTTAGTTATTTCACATCAGATCTATATATTTGACATCTATTTCTCTCCTTTATAATCTAAAATTTCAAGTTACAGAATTTCAAGAATCAGATTTTTATTCTATAGTTTTCAAAAATAATTTTCCCCAAATTAATTTTATTCCTGCTGACCCACCATACTTCCTCCTGACCCCCAAAGAAACATGAAATGCTTCATAACTGCACTTGACAACTGGAACTGCCTCTCACTGACAGGGTCACATGAAAAATATTCTCACACCATGTTCACCTGGTCTCTGTGACTGTCATTGCTGAGGTCACCAACTACTTTTTTTAAAACTACACCTTAATGACACTTCTCAATCTTATTTGAAGTCTCAGTAACATCTAACCATGTTGACCACTCTAACCTTAAAGCACTATCTTTTCTTAGCTTCCATCCTGGCAAACCCTCTCACTTCTCTAGTTATTGCCTCTCAGTCATCTCTGTGGTCTTCTCTTCCTATTCCCACCTTTACATATTACAGTTTCTCAGAGTTTACTCATAATTCCACTCTCTTTGAGGGATCCAACTCCGTGTATCTTAATATTCAATTACCATCTATACGTGGCAACTCTCAGATCTGTATTTTCTGCCCCTTATTTTCTCCTGGAGTTTCTCATCAAATGCACATATACAGTACCCTATTAAACACCTACACCTCTGTGTCAAACAAGCACTTCAAACTCAACATAATCCCAACACACACTTATAATCATCCTGCATAACACCATCCCTCATAAGAGCTGTAACTCAGTGAGTAGACCTACTGGTTTAGACTAATTCACTTAATTGGTCAAAATAGCCTTACTCCTCTCATCAAATCTCACTGCTTTCTTATCTTCTTAAAGTGGGTCTTACTACTTTGTCCCATCCTCAATATTCCAATAATTCTGACCACAATCAACTCTTGCCTAACATACTAGGTTTCTGTGTCTCTAATTATGTTCCCTACTTTCTAATTCATTTGACATTGCCGTCAGAGTAATCCTTCTAAAATACAAGTGTGATCACACTATTCTCTTATGTAAAGGCCTTTAGTGGAGTCCTTGTTGCCTCCTGTGAAAGTTCAACTTCTCTAACGTGGCTTGCATGACCATTTACTGTCTGGTCCTATCTCTCAACACTTCACTGTCCTCTTCCCTTGTCTTTTCTACCTCTAACTCCTAAGAAAGGCTGTTTCTTTTGTCTTTCATCAGTCTGGACCAGTACCCATCCCCTTGATCTGGTTAATATCTGAATATCATTCATGTCTCAGCTTGTCTACTTCTTCTGGAAAGCTTTCCCTGATCATTTCCCTCCAGATTACTGCTCCTCTTATGATTTCACAGCACCTCATATTTAACCCTTAGTGTTGCACTTACTCTCCCACCATAGTACATTTGTCTCTCAGTAAAAAAAAAAAAACTTATCTTTGTTTCACTAGCACCTTACCTACTATCTAATACACAGAATTACTGAATAAATATTTGTTAAATGACTAACCAAGTCATCAGACTTTCCTTTGATAATTTTGATATTATATAAATAACCTCCTGAATAATAGTCATGTCTTCACTACACAAAAGAATTATAGCTAAAAGTATAAGAATCAAAGCACCCAGACAGTACATTCAAAAGATATAAATGACAGTACTTTCAAGAATTCCCAGTTTTTAAATATTACTTTTATAAGAGTTACTGTATACAGTATCATTAATGAAAATCTTAAAAATAATAGAGAACAAAACAAGACGAGACTAGGAAAGCAGACAGGGCTAGGATACATATTAGCAAAATGACTCCCTGAACATCAGCAAGACCGTGTGTTTCAAACTTTTGTCTCAGCAAATAAATCACTATAAATCAAGCAATCTTCCAAGACAAATGAAACAGAGTCAAAATCTAAAATGTTAAATTTAATGTTTTCACAGAGCAATTTCTCAGGTAACAAGTCATGATAATACTTTTACAGTTCTCTTTTATAAAGCTAATGAAAGCAATTGTGTTTTTAACTTATCTGAACTATCTTCATTACATCATATGTACAAAAAAAGATCATGCCCTGACTGGTGTGGCTCAGTTGGTTGGGCCTCATCCCACAAAGTGAAAGGTCACTACCTAGATTCCCAGTTGGGGCGCACACCTGGGTTGCAGATTCAGTCACCAGTGGAGGCATGTATAAGGGGCAATGTTTCTCTCTCACATCAATGTTTCTCTCCCTGTCTTTCTTCCTCCCTTCCTCTCGTTCTAAAAATAAATATATTTTTAAAAAGGTTGTAATAGCACGGTACAAATTTTGATTCCACTAATGTGATTCAATAGATTTAAATACTGAACACAGCTATTATGATACTGTTTCTTTATGCTAGTCTCAAATACTCTCAAATCCAAGTGTAACGTCAAACACACATTTAAAAATGTTAAATTATTGTATTCTGAATACTACCAAATCATTCAGTGCAGCTTCCTTCAATTTTGAAAAGCTTTGAGTTATATTTTACATATTCAAAATATCCAAATCAAAACTATGTTTTGAAATTTACTCAAACAGATAGAATACTTATTAATGATGCAACTGTGTGCCCATCAAAAAGGAGGAACAGGAAAATTCAAGAGTAAAGGCCCACCATAAAACTAATCAGGAAAGACAAAAGGAAGCAATTAAAATACAAGACAAAGCACTGTCAACTTGTAGCATATGTGACTGCAAAATAATAATCAAAGAATAATTGCATCTAACAAAATACACAGTCACAGAGTATAAATACCTATTATATGATATAGCTATTTAAGAGAACAACCTACCATAAATTCAGTCTTGAATGCTTAAAATTATTTCAAATTTTAATTTAATTCAGAAAATTACATGAAATCTGAAAAATAACATCTACAGATGGAAGTCTAGTACTGTGTGTTTTACCTCTGGGAGTTGCAGGCTGCACCATGATTCTATTCTTACATTATAAATCTGTTGTGTGGGGAGCGGGGGAGGAATAACTGTGCTACCAAAATAAAAAAAAAGATAGAACAAATTGTTGTAAGAACATGTAGTTTTTTAATGTGTCTTAATCCTTTACAAGTAACCTTAATCTTTAAAGTTTCTTTTTTATATAAATAGACTATATTTAAAACACTGAATGCCCCTTGTGCTTCATAGTATAAGAATGATCTAAAGAAATCACTGATACTTAAACCCATAACATCATAAGAAAAATGAGGGATTCTTTTGTATTTTTCCTCCCGCATCATAAACCAAAACACCAATGCAAACCACTACATGAAGGAAGAAGAGAGGAGGGACTGCTGGGATAGCAGCTGTGCTGAAGCTTGGCAAGGACATGCGTTGGCAGGTTTGCGAGGGGACGCCTGCAACACAATGTGCATAGAGTTAGTCTGATCCCTAGTCTGAAAAAAATAATTCTGTACTTGATGTTTTGACTTTTAGGTAACTATATCCTTCCCTACCATAGGGTATTTTCGCTTGAGACATTATATTCATTAGTCTTTGTATGTTGCCACTAGGGGCTAGGAGGAAAGAGTTGTTAATTTATGAAATGAAGAAAACCATGGCAAAGATCACCTCAGAAATTAGTATGTATCATAAATATACCTTATACTTATGTACTTTACTTTGCTTTAAAGCAATACTTTTTTCATTTAGAATTAAACTCAACTAAAAGTACTTTAAGAAGGTGTAAATGAACTCTGAAGAGATGAAAGCAGGAATCCACATATCTGGCTTAAACTAAGATGAAAGAATATGTGTATATCTACACTTGACACAGAATGAAAAATGGACACATAACTGGAGATCTAGATAGGCCCTGGTATGGAATACATAGGAAGTGAGAAGTTGACAAAGTTCAGGCCTCAATTTTTTCCCTATTTTTACATTTATAATTAATTTATTTCTCATAATTGACATACAGTAATTATTAGTTTCATGTGTACAACATAGTGATTCAACATTAACAGACCTTACAAAGTGATCACGACAATAAGCTTAGTAACCACCTATCACAATTACTATGTTATTGACTCTATTCTCTATGCTGTATATTGCAACCGCATGACTTAAAATTGGATGTTTGTACTTCTTATTTTTTGTGCTTCTATTCTGTTCAATGAAGTAAGAAATAAGGTCTTCTGGTAAAGTGAAAGAAGGGAAGGTTCCTTGAACAAAGTTGTGTCAAGTGTTGATCAAACTAAGGCCCACAGGCCAAACATTCAAGCTAAGAATAATGTTTACATTTTTAAGAGTCATAAAATAAAGAATATGTGACACAGACTCTGTGTGGCCTACAAAGCCTAAAACATTGACGATCTCACCCTTTACAGAAAAGTTTGCCAATCACTGGTCTACATAATAAAAGATGAGGAAAAGATGATGGGTTAGAAGACATAAATTTGCAAAAGTATCAATCTACGTAACTGTATAATCTTTACTCTAGCAGTTTATTTTTTTTCTCCAAAAAGGAAAAAAAAATAACAGAGGCACTTATAAGAATAAACTTTCCAGAGCAGAGATTTTAAATGGAACCGATCTTAATTACATGACACAAAGTATTATCAGCCTATTACACTATAACATAAGAAACAAGGCAAAGAAAGTGAGACATTTTAATGACTTTAAACAGCAGTAAAAGAAATGCCACAAAATAGTTTGTAATTAATTGCTAAAAGAAATTCCAAGCCCTGAGTGGCATAGCTCAGTGGATTGAGCGCAAAAGTGTTGCCATTTCGATTCCCAGTCAGGGTACATGCCTGGGTTGCAGGCCATGACCCCCAGCAACCACACATTGATGTTTCTCTCTCTCTCTTTCTCCCTCCCTTTCCTCTCTAAAAATAAATAAATAAAATCTTTAAAAATATATTATTATAAAAAAAGAAAGAAAGAAATTCCATAATGGTCCTGTTGGGTAGCTCAGTTTGTTAGAGTGTTGCCTAAGGTTCCAGATTCACTCCTCCAGTCAGGGCACACACAAGAAGCAACCAATGCAGGCATGAATAAGTGGCGCAATAAGTCGATGTTTCATCCTCTCTTTTTCTCTTTTCTTCTGCCCCCTCCCATTTCTTCTCTCCTTCAGATCAATAATTTTTATAAAAAGGAAGTTCCATAACTAGTTTTTATAAAAAATTGAAGCTCCTACTCCCAACCTAAGAAAATAATTTGTATAGGACTTACCCTAGCAACTAGAAAACAGGACAAAAAGTTCATGAAACTACTATTTTCAAATACTGGTCAACAGGAAGTACAAGACTGTGATCCCTGGAAAACAAATGAAGTGATTATTTAGGTTTTATGCCTAAATACACTTTCCCCTAGAAAGTAAACAAAAACTACATAAGAGCATAATGGCGTAGATGAGTTGAGGGACAAATTTAAGTTAAGGGAGGCTGAAGCAGCTGGGAGTTGAGAGAGGCCAAAATAACAGAAAAGAGTAAGCTAAGCAGAAGAAAGTTCCAAACTTTTCTATATAGAGTTCCTTGAGTCTTCAAAGAAATCTTAAATTATGAAGGCATGCGGTAACAATGAAAGAGGCCAGGCAAAGAACTACCAAAAAGCCTGCAAACAGATCAACTCTCTGAACACATACAGAAAGTACAAGATATTTTAGCTTGGAAAGTCAAAATGAAAGACACCATTGAACTCAGGGGCATTCAGTATAGATCTATAAAGAATTATGCCTTAATGGCAGAGTTACATTAGTCTTAGAGTAAAGGTTCTACTAAAGCTGCCTAATTATAGCTTCCTAATAAACCTTAAAAGGATCACCTTGATTCACTGCCTGACAGAACAAAGCATAACTTTCATTAAAGGAAGACAACGAAATCTATTTACAGCATTCAAACATTGACAGCCAGTTTCAAATTAAAATTTATTAGAAATAACCAAGATGTAAAAAGATGACGAATTAAGAGAAAAAGATCTTAAATATCTATTATAACCGTGTCCATAGTTTTAAAGAAAAATATAAACACAATGAAGAGAGTAATGGACTCTATAAAAATTGATCAAATAAAAATTCTAGTCCTGGCTGGTGTGGCTCAGTTGGTTGGGCGTCATCCAGCCAACTGAAAGGTTGCAGGTTAATTCCCAGTCAGGGCACATGACTGGGTTGCAAGTTCAGTCTCTAGACAGGGCACATATGGAAGGCAGCCAATCAGTGTTCCTCTCTCACATCAATGTTTCTCTCCTTGTCTTTCTCTCTCCCTTCCTCTCTCTCTAAAAATCAAAAATAAAATTTAGAAATTCTAGAGCTGCAAAATATAATATTTGAAGTGAAAAATTCACTGGAAGGGCTTGATGCAGATCAGACATTACAAAAAAAGAGACTGATGGACCTACAGCAAAAAAAGTCTCCAAACTAAAATACAAAAGAAAAAGGAAAATAAAAATTAACAGAGCCTCACTGATATGTAGGACAATACTAAGAATGTAAAATGCATGTTATCGAAGTCCAACAGAAAAGATGTAAGAAATAAAAGATATGAGAAGAAAGAACAGATGAATTTTTTTTCAAATTTGGTGAAAAATACAAAAACAAACAACAAAATAGCAGCAAAACCAACAATAAGACAAAGCCAAGAATATAAGCAAACCCTGTGCAAGGAAAGAAGGTAACCACAAATAAAGGACACCAAGGCACATCATACTGAAGCCATGGAAACAACGAAAGAAAAAGATAATCGTAAAAGGGCCAGAGAGAACAAATACACATCACAGAGCAAGGAACAAACTTAAGAATGTTCAGACTTTTTGTCAGAAACTATGCATGCCAAACAATTACAAAATAATTTTTATTTGATAAAAATGTCTATATTTCTCTACAAGTGAAAATAAGTCAAAAATAAAGACATACAGAACACATTTTTGACAAAAGCACACAGAATTTGAAAGCCAGTAGTCCCCAAAACACCCCAAAAAACAACTCGGTCTTCACACTGAAGGATCTCTGATATACACAAAGAAATTAAATGTCAGAAATTGTATGTGCATAAATATAAAATTTTTATCTTCAAAATTTCTTTAAAAGAATGATGGCTATTTAAAACAAAAATAATAATGCTCCATTATGATGTTTATAACAAGTAGAAGAAAATTTATTTATTTTTATTTTTTATTGATTTTAGAGAGAGAGGAAGGGAGAGAAAAACAGAAACATCAATTCATTGTTCCACTTATTTATTCCCATTAAGTATGATGTTGGCTGGGAGTTTGGCCTTTATTATGTTGAGATATTGTAACAGGGTACAGGCAAGAGGGGAGCTCCACATAGGGATTTGGAATGGGGTCCAGAACTCAAGGTGTTCAGGAAATAATAGAAAAATACATATACAGGATGTCCTCACCCCCACACATCTGAGCTGGAGGATGGGAAACAGGGAGCAGGGCCATTGAGAGCTGTTTTGCATATCAACAGCTTTGCAGCTAATCTCTGGCATGGTCATTTAACATATCTATAACCTTTAACTGGTTTCATAGATATGTTAAATAGCTGTGGCCAGGCTTTGAGTCAGGGGAAAGGAAGTGACTTCCACCCAAGATGAAACTGGGAGGCAACTGCCCCTGGTAATATTGCCTGTGTGAGAGCTTGGAGGTGATTGGCTCCACGTCATGGGGCCACACCTGCCCAGACTCATGATGGCAGCCCAGTAAACCTGAAATAATACAGGAATGCTGGCAGATGTAACTGATTATAAGGAGGAGTCGGAAATGGGGCTGCAGAGGAAGACTGGTGCTGAGATTTTAACCCAGGCATGGCAGCCATACCTGGGCAGGACCAGGTGGCTTGGGCAGAGAGCAAGAATCACCACTGGCTTTGGTAGAGGTTAGGACCACGTGGCTTTGGGGTGTTCCCTTTTGCCACGTGGCTTAGGCAGCAGGTGAAACTTGGCCTGGAAGGGGAGAAAGGACTCTTGCTGGCGGGCCATGAGAAGGTGCCACATGGCTCTGGATTAACTGGAGATTGTGGTGGCAACACAGAGGATGGTGCTGGAACCAAGAGGCTGCCTGAACCACGGACTTTTACTCCTTCTCCTGAGATACGGTACCCTGGACTGGGCAAAAGGGGAGAAGGAAGAACTGTGAGTTTGTGGGTATTCTAAAGGACTTGAGTATTTCAATGAAGACATTAAGTCATTACTCTAAGTCTGTATAACTTTTAAATAAATAATTTCTTTCCTTTTCACCAATCTCTGGCATTGAGAGACGTCTTTCCTCTGGTGGCAGGCAAGGCGAACCTACTACAGGGGAGGAACCCCCCAAGAAAAAGGGGTGGTCTTTTTGGTAATAGTATATCATTCAGCCCTCCAAGCCGGCCCTGGTCTGTTCTGTAACAGTATGATCTCTCTACTCCCACTTTGCTGAAAGTTTTTTATCACAGATCAGTCCTAGATTTTGTCACATGCTTTTTCTGTACCAATTGATCACATGATTTTTATTCTTCAGTCTCTTAAATAAAATGGTGTTCAGAAAATTAGACAGGTATGTGCCAAAAAATGAAACTAGACCACCAACTTACACCATACACAAGAATAAATCCAAAATAGATTAAAGACTTATATGTAAGTTGCAAAAACATAAAAATACTAGAAGAAAACACAAGCAGTAAAATTTCAAACTTTTTTTTTAGCAATAGTTTTTATGATATATCTCCTTGGCAAGGAAAATGAAGGAAAAAAATAAACAAATAAAACTACATAAAGCTAAAAAGTTTTTGCACAGCAAAAGAAATCATCAACAAAATAAAAAGCAAACCCACTGAATAGGACAACATATTTGCAAATGATACATTTGACAAGGGGATAATTTCCAAAATATAAAGAACTTATACAACTCAATACCAACAAGATAAATAACCCAATGAAGAAATGGGCAAAGGACCTAAACAGACACTTCTCTAACAAAGACACACAGATGGCCAATACATGTATGAAAAAATGCTCAACATTACCCTGGCTGAAAGTCGTCCCATATACCAAATGGTTGTGGGTTCGATTCCCAGTCAGGGTACATATCTAGGTTGCAAGTTCAATCTCTGGTTGAGGCAGTGTGTGTGCAGGAGGCATGTGATGGATGTTTCAATTTCACATCAATGTCTCTGTCTCTCTCACTCTCTTGCCCCATCTCTCTCCATAACCAGTGAAAACATATCCTCAGGTGAGGATTAAAAAAGTAATAATAAAAATAAATAAAAAATTTTAAAAATGCTCAACATCACTAATCAGAGACATGCAAATTAAAACCACAATGAGATATTACCTCATACTTGTCAGAATGGTCATCATGAACAAATTAACAAACAAGTGCTGGTGAGGTTGTGGAATAAAGGGAACACTCGTGCACTATTGGTGGGAATGAAGCCTGGTGCAGCCACTGTGGAAAACAGTGTGAAGGGTCCTCATCAAAGTGAAACTGTCTTTTGACTCACTGATCCCACTTCTTGGAATATTATCCTAAGAATCCCAAAACACTAATTCTAAAGATATATGCATCCCTATGTTCATTGCAGCGTTATTTACAATGGCAAAGATCTGGACATAGCCCAAGTACCCATCAGTAGATGAATGGATAAAAAAGCTGTGGTACATTTACATAAGGGAATACTACACAGCCATAAAAGAGAAGGGAATCTTACTGTTTGCAACAGCATAGATAGACCTGGAGGTAATTATGCTAAGTAAAAGAAGCCAGACAGAGTAAGACAAATACCCTATGATCTCACTTACATGTGGAATCTAATGAACAAAATAAACTGATGAACAAAATAGAAACAGAGGCATGGTAACAGACTGACAACTGTCAGAGGCACCAGGTATTGGGGCTGGATGAAAGAAGGTGAAAGAATTCAGAAAAAAAACATATATATATATAATATATAAAACACACAGACCCAGATAAGAGTGTGGTGATACACAAAGGGAAATGGGTAGTGGTAGGTGGAGGTGAGCAAATGGGGGTGGAAAGAATCTTTGCTTTGAGCGATGGGTGCAAAACGCAGTGAGCAGATGATATTTAGCAGACTGTACACTTGAAACCTGTATGCTTTTGTGAACCAATGTCACCCCAATAAATTCAATTTAAAGAGTACAAAAAATGGAAGAGGGACAAAGAAAGTGATATATTAAGAATATAACATTATGGCCCTGACTGGTATGTCTCAGTTGGTTGGTGGGTCATTCTGTAAGCTGAAAGGTTGCAAGTTGGATTCCCGGTCACGGTACAGGCCTAGGTTGCAGGTTCTGTCCCTGGTTGGATTGGGATGCTTAGGAGATACAACCAGTTGATGTTTACCTCTCACATCAATATCTCTCTCTCCCTTTCTTTCTCCTTCTCCTCCCAGCTCTCTAAAATCAATAAGCATACCCTCAGGAGGGGATTTAAAAAAAGAATATAACATTAAGTATGATATGATCTATTACTTGTAAACAGACTATAATTAGTTAACCATCTATAGCATAAAACATAAAACACACCAAAATTAGAAAACTAAAAGAGCTAATAAGTTGATATGCTATTTACTATTCCATTTTTATTATTATTCCATTTTATGTATTTATTACTAAATGCAGAAGAATTATTACTCCATTTTTACTATTCAGTTTTGTTTGGAATGGTAAAAATTGACTAGTAAAGGTTATTCATTCCAAAAGAAGGTAGAAAAGGTTGAAAAATTAAGATAGAACACATAAAAGAAATAAAACAAATGCCAAGTACAGGACTTAGCAAAATCGTATGTAAAATTATCCAGTCATGCCTCAGTACTCATCATCTTCAAAACTCATCAAACCATGAATTCGTTGCATTTTCATGAGTAAAACTGAGAACATACCTGAAGAAATAGTGACCAAAAACTTCCCTAACCTGGTGAAGGCAAAAGACGTATTAATCTAGGAAGCACAAAGAGCCCCAAACAAGGTAAATCAAAGAGGCTTATACCCAGACACACCATAATTAAAATGGCAAAGGTTAAAGACAAAGAGAGAATCAGAAAAGCAGCAAAAGAAGGATAGTTACCTATAACGAATTCCCATAGGAGTGTAAGCTGATTTGTCAACAGAAACTTTTCAGACCAGAAGGGAAAACATGAAATATTCAAAGCAATTAAAAGCAAACACCAACAACCAAACTACTTTACTCAGCAAGACTATCATTTAAAATTAAGTCAAGTAAAGGACTCATCAACATGTGAAACAGTGTGGTGATTGCTGGGGGTGGTGTATAAGGGGACTAAATGACAATGGAAAAAAATACAATAAAGATTAAATAAAAAAAAAAAAACACAGCTCACCAGAAAAGAGAGAGCCAGAAGAGTTCATCACCACCAAACAGTATTACAAGAACTGTTACAAGAACTGTTAACTTTAGGAAAAAGAAAGAAAAGAGGAACATAAATATGTATAACAAAAGGGCAATAAATACATACCTATCAATAATCATTTTAAATGTAAATGGATTAAATGCTCCAATAATAGGGCATAGGAGAGCTGAATGGATAAGAAAACAAGAAACACACACAATATATATACATGCTGTCTGCAAGAGACCCACTTCAGATATAAAGACATAGACTGAAAGTAAAGGAATAGAAGCAGGTATTTCATGAAAATGGAAAGAAACAAACAAAAAACCTAGGGAAGCAATTATAGGTATATCAGAAAAAGTAGACTTTGAAACAAAGGCTGAAACAGAGACAAGGAAGGACACTACATAATGATAAAGGAATCAATCCAACAAAAGGATGTAACCCTGTAAACATTTATGAAGCCAGCATAGAAGCACCTAAGTATAGAAAGTAAATCTTAATGGACAGCGAGACAGCGACTGTACCCTAGTCATAATAATAGTAATACAGTCATAGTGACACAGTCATTGACACCAGCAGTTATATATTCCAGACAAAGTCAAGGAAACAGCAGCTTTAAATGAAATACAACACCAGATGGATATAATACTTATTTTCAGAGCATTTCACCACCAAAGCAGCAGAATATATATTCTTTTCAAGTGCACATGCAACATTTCCAGGAACAGAGAACGTGTGAGGCAACAAAACAAGTCTCAATAAATTTAAGAAGATTGAAATCTTATCAAGCATCTTCTCTGACTACAATGGTATAGAACTAGATATGAATTATACAAGAAAAAAATGAAAAACACAGAAACAGATAGAGGCCAAATAACATGTTAATAAGAAATGGGTTAACAATGACATCAAGGAAGACATCAAAACATATGTTGAAAAAAATGAAAATGAAAACACAACAACCCTCTAGGACACACTAAAAGCAGTCCTAAGAGGAAAATTCATGGCAACAAAGGCCTACCTCAAGAAACAATGAAAATCTCAAATAAACAATCTAACCTTACACCTAAAGGAACTAGAAATAGAACAACAGACAAAGCCCAAAAGAGTAGAAAGAAAAAATAATAATAAAGGTCACAGCAGAAATAAAGGAAATAGAGTCTAAAACCAATACAAAAGATCATTGAAACCAAGAGCTGGTTCCTTACAAAGATAAACAATATTGATAAATCTTTAATAAGACCCATGGGGTTGGGGGGAGAGAGGACCCAAATAAATTCAGAAATAAAAGAAGTCAAAACTGACACTATACAAACACAAAAGATTATAGGATAATATTATAAACAACTATATACCAAGAAATTAGACAATCTAAAAGAAATGGATGAATTCCTAGAAATATACAATCTTCCAAGAATAAATCAAAAAGAAACAGAAAAATCTGAACAAATTAAAACCAATGAAACAAAAGCAGTAATAAAAAATAAAAATAAAACACTCCCAAAAACAAAAGTCCTGGACCAGATGACTTCCAAGGTGATTTTCACCAAACATTCAAAGAAGAACTAATGCCTATCTTTCTCAAACTATTCCAAAAAATTAAGAAAAGAGAAGACTACCAAGCTTATTTTACGAGGCCACCATTATCCTAATTCCAAAACCAGATAAAGACACACAAAAGAAAGAAAAGTATAGGCCAATATCCCTGAGGAACATAGATGTAAAGATCCTCAACAAAATACTAGCAACAACACAATAAAAATTCCGATTCCAGCAACACAATAAAAGATCATACACCATAGTCTAGTAGGATTTATTCCTGGGATGCAGACTGGTTAATACCCACAAATCAATAAACATGATACACCACATAACTAAAATGAAGAATAAAAATCGTATGATCATAGAAACAGGTGTAGAAGAAGCATTTGATAAAATCTAGCACTCATTGATGAAAAAACCTCTGAGCAAAATGGCAACAGAGGGAACATACCTCAACATAAGGGCCATATATGACAAATCCACAGCAAGTATCAAAGTCAGTGCGAGAAAACTGAAACTGTTTTCCTTAAGATGAAGAGCAAGACAGGAATGTCTGCTTTCACCACTCTTATTCAACATAGGACTGGAAGTCCTAGCTATAGCAATCAGACAAAAAGAGGAAATAAAAAACATCCAAATTGGAAAAGAAGAGTAAAGCTGTAATTATTGCAGATGATACAATACTGTACATAGATAACCTTAAAGATTCCACCAAAAAACTATTAGAACTGATAAATAAATTCAGTAAAATAGCAAGATACAAAATAAAGATACAGATATCAGTTGCATTTTTATACACCAATAATAAACCATCAGAAAGGGAAACTAAGAAAACAATTCCACTCACATGGTATCAAAAAAATAAAATAAAATACCAAGGAATAAATTTAACCATGGATGTAAAAAACCTATACTCAGGAAATTATATAAGACACTGAAGAAAGAAATTGAAGAAGATACAAATAAGTGGAAGCACATACTATGTTAAAGGGTAGGAAGAATTAACATCATTAAAATGTTCATACTACCCAAAGCAATCTATAGATTCAACACAATTACTATCAAGATACCAAGGGCAAATTTCACAAAACTTGAACAAATAATGCCCAAATTATATGGAACCAAAAAGACCCCAAATAGCTGCAGCAATGTTGACAAAAAACAACAAAGTTAGAGTTATCAAGCTTCCTAATAACTATACTACAAGGCTACAGTAAACAAAACAGCATGGTACTGGCTTAAAAACAGACATAAAGGTCAGTGCAACAGAATAGAGAGCCCACAAATAAACCTAAGTCTCTGTGGTCAATTAATGCTTGACAAAGAACATAAAAAATACAATGTGGCAAAGATAGTCTATTCAGTAAATAGTGTTGGGAAAATTGGATAAAAAAATGCAAAAACTGAAATTAGACCACCTCCTTTACCATATACAAGAATAAACTCAAAATGCATTAGACTTAAATGTAAGACTTGAAACCATAAAACTCCTAGAACACAACATAGGCAGTAAAATCTCTGCCATTTCTCTTATATATCTCCTCAAGCAAAGGAAACAAAAAATGAAAAATAAACATAGGGAACTACACCAAAGTAAAGTTTTGCACTGCAAAGGAAATCATCAACAAAACAAAGACAGCTTACTGAAAGAAAAACTATATTCATCAATGATACATATAATAAGGGGTTAATATCCAAAATTTATAAAGAACTCATAAGACTCAACACCAAAAAAACAACAACCCAATTTTAAAAGTGAGCAGAGGACCAGAATAGACACTTCTCCAAAGAGGAGATACAGATGAACTATAGACATATAAAAAGATGTTCAATGTCATTAATCATCAGAGAAATGTACATTAAAACCACAATAAGATATTACTATCACCTCACCCTGTCAGAATGGGTATCTTAAATAAGTCAACAAGCAACAACTGTTGCCAAGGATGTGGAGAAAAGGGAACCCTCATGCACTATGCTGGGAATGCAGGTTAGTACAGCCACTGTTGAAAACAGTATGGAAGTTTCTCAAAAAATTAAAAATGGAGCTGTCGGCAATTCCATTTCTGGGTATATACCCACAGAAACCAAAAATAGTAATTCTGGACAATATATACACTCTTATGTTCACTACAGCACTATTGACAATAGCCAAAATACGAAAGTAACTAAAAGATGCCATGGAAGAGACAAGTGGATAAAAAAGTTAATGTTTCAAGCACACAAGGGAATATTACCCAGCCACAGAAAAGACTAAAATCTGACCATTTACAACACCATGGAAGGATCTAGGGATAATTATGCTCAGTGAAATAAATCAAAGACAAATATCATATGATTTCACTTAAAGGTGGACTCTGAAGAACAAAAAGAACAAATGAAAAAATTGAAACAGACTCATAGGCACAGAGACCAGAATGGTGATTGCCAGAGAGGAGAGGGTTTGGAGGCTGAGTGAAAATGGTGAAGGGATAAAGAACTACAAATTGGTAATCAAAAATACTCATGGGGCTGTGACGTACAATGTAAGAAATATAATCAGTACTACTGTAATAGTTATGTGCAGGGCCAGGTGGGTGCTTGAAATATTTGAGAAACCACTTTGTAGAGTAAATAATTGTCTAATCACTGAGCTGTGCTCCTGAAATTAATAAAAAATAACATTGCTCTGACCAGTGTAACTCAGTTGGTTGGGTGTCATCTGACAAAGGAAGAGTTGCAGGTTTGATTCCAGTTCTGGGCACATGCCTATGTTGCGGGTCTGGTTTCCGGTCCAGGTGCATGCAAAAGGCAACCAACCAGTGTTTCTCTCTTACGTCAATGCTTCCCTCTTTCCCTTCTCCCTCTCTCTAAAAATAAATGAATAAAATATTTTTAAAAATAAAAACAAAATAATATTGAATGTAAACTGTAACTAAAAATAAAATATTTAAAGCCGCAAAAAATAAATAACACAACATAAAAAAACAAGTAACTAGAAAATAAAATATGCATCACAATTAGTAATCAATTTTCTTTTTTTTTAAAGATACATTTTTATTTTTTTATTTTTTAAAGATTTTATTTACTTATTTTTAGAGAAGAAAGGGAGGGAGAAAGAGAGAGAAAGAAAAATCAATGTGCGGTTGCTGGGGGTCATGGCCTGCAACCCAGGCATGTACCCAGATTAGGAATCGAACCTGCGACACTTTGGTTCACAGCCCGCGCTCAATCCACTGAGCTGTGCCAGCCAGGGCTAATAATCAATTTTCAATAATGTAAATGCTCTGAGGTCTATTTAAAAGACAGAAATCAGACTTCCGGCCAAGATGGAGGCATAGGTAGACACACTATGCCTCCTCGCACAACCAAGATAGGGACAACAACAATTTAGAAACAGAATAACAACCAGAACTGACAGAAAATTGAACTGTATGGAAGTCAGACAACCAAGAAGTTAAAATAGACACTCTCATCCAGACCAGTAGGAGGGGCATAATCGGGCACAGGTCAAAGCGTGGAAAGCAGAGAGACTTGGAACCTGGCATGTAAGGCATCCGGGGCCACAAGACCGCAGTGCGCAGACCCTGAGCACGCAAATGGCAGCTGGCAGACCCCGGCCAAAGGGTGGCAACCAGCAGGTCCAGCAAGGTGGCCATTGGGAAGCAGGCACTATGGGCAACCCAGGATTACAGCGCTGGGAAACAGAGCCTTGCGGCACTGACTGAAAAGACCTGTGGGGGGTGAGGCACAGGGAGACACTCCCAGCCTCACAGGAGAGGGTCCTTGGAAAGTACCATGGGGTGCACAAACCCACCCACATGGGAATTGGCACCAGAGGGGCCCAGTTTGCTCAGGGGAAGCAGTGGAAGTCACTGAGGTCCCGTGGAGAACAGAGCAAGCACCAGAGTTCCCTCTTGGACCCTGCGCCCACATACAACATCACAACCCAGCAACTGGGTTGCCCCGCCCTGTAAACAACTAAGGCTCCGCCCCCTCATACATAAAAGGTGTGACCAGACCAAAGCGGGACAAGGGGAAGATGGCTCAAACAGAATTGAAAGCCACAGAACCAGTACTTTTAAGCGACCGAGAGATACCTAACTTATCAGAGGCACAGTTCAAAGCACTGGTGATCAGGATGCTCACAGAATTGGTTGATTTTGGTTGCAAATTACATGAAAAAAAAATGAAGGCTACAATAAGTGAAATGAAGAAAAATGGACAGGGAACCAAAAGTGATGAAATGAAAGCTGGGTCTCACATCAATGGAGTGGACCAGAAGGAAGAAAACAACATACAATCAGAAAAGAATGAAGAAATAAGAATTCAAAAAATGAGGAGTCTTAGGAACCTCCAGGACATCTTTCAACTATCCAACATCCGAAAATATAGGGGTACCAGAAGGAGAAGAGAAAGAGCAACAAGTGGAAAACTTATTTGAACAAATAATAAAGGAGAACTTCCCCAATCTGGCAAAGGAAATAGACTTCCAGGAAGTCCAGGAAGCTCAGAGAGTCCCAAAGAAGTTGGGCCCAAGAAGGAACACACCAAGACACATCATAATTACAGTAGCCAAAGTAAAAATGAAGGAGAGAATCCTAGAAGCAGCAAGAGATAAGGAGACAGTCACCTACAAAGGAGTTTCCATGAGACTGTCAGCTGATTTCTCAAAAGAGACCTTACAGGTAAGAAGGGGCTTGAAAGAAGTATTCCTTGTCTTTCATCGAAAGGCAAGGACCTATATCCAACAATGCTCTATCCAGCAAAGCTTTCATTTAGAATGGAAGGGCAGATAAAGTGCTTCTCAGATAAGGTCAAGTTAAAGGAGTTCATCATCACCAAGCCCTTATTATATGAAATGTTAAAGGGACTTATCTAAGAAAAAGAAGATAAAAAATATGAACAGTAAAATGACAGCAAACTCACAATTAACAACCACACCTAAAACAAAAACAAAAACAAAAACTAAGTAAGCAACCAGCTAGAACAGGAACAGAACCACAGAAATGGGGATCACATGGAGGGTTAGCAACAGGGAGTGAAAGGAGGAGAGAGAGGGAAAAGGTATGGAGAATAAGTAGCATAGATGGTAGGTAAAAAATAGACAGGGGGAGGGCAAGAACAGTATGGGAAATGTAGAAGCTAAAGAACTGATGACACATGGACATGAACTCAAGGGGGGGAATGTGGGTGGAAGAGCGTGTGCAGGGTGGAGGGGAATGAAGGGGGGAGTAATGGGACAACTGTAATAGGATAATCAATAAAATGTATTAAAAGTAAAAATCAAAATGGAAAAAAATGAAAACACATTACTGCTATCAGCAGAAAACACACCTTTATAATAAAGATACAGAGAGTTAAAAATAAGAGGATGACAAAATATATAAAATGTAAACTATATTAAAAAAAATCCTGGAGTTGACTACACTGATACCAGAAAAAGCAGACATCAGAAAATAAAATATTGACTTCCGGCAAGATGGAGGCATAGGTGGACGTACCGTACCTCCACACACAACCAAGATTAGAACAATAACAATTTAGAGCCAGAATAACACCCAAAACTAACAGAGAATTTATCTGAATGGAAGTCGGACAACCAAGAAGTTGAACTAGACCCGTTCATCCAGACTGGTACGGGGGGCTGAGAGGAGGAGAGGACGCGGGTTGCAGCATGCGGAGATCGGGGAGAACTGGGCGCGAAAGGCAACCGGGAGCCCATAAGCCTTCCTGGTCGCAGCGGTGGACCCTGAGTACGCAAGCGGCAGCGGGTGGACCCAGTGAGGCGGCATTGTGGACCAGGGCAGAGCGCACAACCCAGGATCTCAGAGAAGGGACTGAGATCCCAGGAGAACGGAGCTACAGCCATTGTTCCCTCCCGCCCCCGCGCCCACCCCTGCCCCCACATAAAACATCACAATCTAGCGACTGGGGTGCCCAGCCCAGGTGAACATCTAAGGCTCCACCCCTCACCATAACAAGAGTGACCAGACATCGGAAAAAAAAAGAGAGAGAGAGAGAGAGAGAGAGAGAGAGAGAGAGAGAGAGAGAGAGAGAGAGAGAGAGAGACATGTCTCCAACAGAAGAACAGATCAGTCCCCCAGGACTCATCCTTTTGAACAACCAACAAATAGCCAATCTATCAGTTCAAAACACTGGTGATCAGGAAGCTCATGGAATTGGTTGATTTGGGGCACAAATTACATGAAAAATGCAGGTTACCATAAAAGAGATGAAGGAAGATGCACGGAGAGCCAATAGTGAAGGGAAGGATACTGGGACTCAAAACAATGGAGTGGACCAGAAGGAACAAAAAAACAACCAAGCAGGAAAGAAGGAAGAAATAAGAATTCAAAAAAAATGAGGAGAAGCTTAGGAACCTCCAGGACATCTTTAAACGTTCCAACATCTGAATTATAGGGGTACCAGAAGGGGAAGAGGAAGAGCAACAGATTAAGCACGTATTTGAACAAATAATAAAGGAGAACTTCCCCACTCTGGCAAAGGAAATAGACTTCCAGGAAATCCAGGAAGCTCAGAGAGCCCCAAAGAAGTTAGACCCAAGAAGGAACACACCAAGGCACATCATAATTACAGCAGCCAAGGTAAAAATGAAGGAGAGAATCCTAGAAGCAGCAAGATATAAGGGGACAGTCACCTACAAAGGAGTTCCCATCAGACTGTCAGCTGATTTCTCAAAAGAGACCTTACAGGCAAGAAGGGGCTGGAAAGAAATATTCCAAGTCATGAAAGACAAGGACCTACACCCCAGATTGCTCTATCCAGCAAAGTTCTCATTTAGAATGGAAGGGCAGATAAAGTGCTTCTCAGATAAGGTCAAGTTAAAGGAGTTCATCATCACCAAGCCCTTATTTTATGAAATGCTAAAGGGACTTATCTAAGAAAAGAAGATAAAGAAAAAACATGTATAGTAAAAGGACAGCAAACTCACAATTATTAACCACCGCGCCTAAAGCAAAATCAAAAGAAACTAAGCAACCAGCTAGAACAGGAACAGAACCACAGAAACGGAGATCACATGGAGGGTTAGTAACAGGGGAGTGGGAGGAGGAGAGAGGGGGAAAATGTACAGAGAATAAGTAGCATAGATGGTAGGTAGAAAATAGATAGGGGGAGGGTAAGAATAGTATGGGAAATGTAGAAGCTAAAGAAATTAAAAGTATGACACATGGACATGACTAAAGCGGGGGATATGGGTGGGAGAGGGTGTATAGGGTGGAGGGGAATGAAGGGGCAAAATGGGACAACTGTAATAGCATAATCAATAAACTATATTAAAAAAAGAAAATGATATATTAATTAGATAACATTAGATAAAGACATATATTTCTTAACACTCTGAAATGTGCATGCACCCAATAATAATGCATGGTGCAAAAAAGAGAAAAGCAGAGAGTTACTTACAAAGGAGTTCTCATAAGACTATCAGCTGATTTCTCCAAGGAAACCTTACAGGAAAGAAAGGGCAGGAAAGGAGTACTCAGAGTCATGAAAGGCAATGGCCTACATTCAAGATTACCCTATCCAGCAAAGGTACTGCTTAGAATGGAAGGGGAGATAAAGTGCTTCCCAGATAATGTCAAGTTAAAGGAGTTCATCATCACTAAGCCCTTATTATATGAAATGTTAAAGGGACTTATCTGAGAAAAAGAAGATCAAAACTATGAACAGTAAAATGACAACAGGCTCACAACTATCAACAACTGAACCTAAAAAACAAAAACAAAGCAAACAGCTAGAACATGAAAAGAATCACAGAAATGGAGATCACATGGAGGGTACCAGTGGGCAGGGGGAGGAGAGAGAATGGGGGGAAAGGTAGAGGGAATAAGAAGCATAAACGGTAGGTACAAAATAGACAGGAAGAGGTAAAGAATAGTATGAAAAACAGAGAAGCCAAAGAAGTTATATGCACATTCCATGGACATGAACTAAGGCAGGGAGGGCTAGAGGGAGGGTTTGCAGGGCGCAGGGGGATAAAAGGGGGAAAAACATGGGACAACTGTAATAGCATAATCAATAAAGTATACTTAAAAAAAAACAAAATGTTACCTTCAGTACAAAGCTTAAACAAGTAAAACAAGTAAACAGAAAATCAGTAAGGTGAGAGAACATTCGAATAATACTATCAATCAACTTGGCCTATTTGATATTTGTAGAACACTACATTCAACAATGGGAGAAAACTATTTTCAAGAGCATGTTCACCAAGACAGATCAAATTCTGGGCCATGAAACAAAACTTAAAAAATTTGAAATCCTGAAATTTTACTAGGTTATGTTCTCTTACCACATGGAATAAAATTTGAAATCAATAACAAAAGAACTAGAAAAATCACCAAACACTTAGAAATTGAAAACCACACTTTAATAATCCATGTATCAGCAAAGAAATACAAGACACACTGGAGAATATACTGAACTGAGGTTTACAAAATAAATCATAATCAAATTTGTGTGATGTAGGTAAAGTCCTAGTAACCACACATTAGATAAAAAGAGATTAAAATCTATTAAAGACACTTTCACCAAGGTAGCAGAAGAAGGAAACACTACAGGTAAGAGCAGAATCAATAAAAAAGATAAAGAACAGTAAGAACACTGTTCACTAAGAACTATGTAACTTAAAGCTGGTTATTTGAAAAGATGATTAAAAATGACAAACCTTTAGGCAAATGACCTTCCCCAAAACATGAATTTTCAATATCAGTAAATAAATGGGAAGACACAGTACTGATTCTACATATATTAAAATACAGTGATATGTTAAAAGCAAATAAATGCCAATAAATTTGGGAACTTATGTGATACAAACAAATTCAAAAGATATTTACCACCAACACAGAGCGAAAAATACTTAAAAAATACAAAATTATCTATTAAATTAGAATTTAAAACTTTAAACAACATAAATCCTCCTGGCTCAAATGTCTTCTCTATTGAATTCTGCAGAACATTTAAGAAAAGGCTACTAATGTTGTTACACAAGCTGTTTTACAACTAGAGGTAGAGGAAACATTTTTCAACTCATTTTATTAATCCAACATTGCTCTGATTCTAAAACCAGACAAGAACATTATAAGAGAAGAAAATGACAGATCAATATCTCTCTTGAATATACAGATAAAAGACTTTACCAAAACAACTACAAATAAATTCGTACAACATCTAAAAGGGTCATGATTGATTAATCATGACCGAGTAGGGTCATGAAATTAATCTGTTATCATAGTAAATAGGTGCAAGGAGAGCTGAAGTTATAGGGCAACCAAACAACCCAAACTCTACGGAAAAACAGGTGCCTTAAAGGACAAATGGGACATAAGCATAAGAGTACCTGGAAAGACCAGAAAGATTAATTCAGCTAAATTGTGTACTGGGGAGAAAATATAGAACTCATGGAGGCCAAAAACAAAGGGAAGGCATACCTATTTATACCTATTCACAGGTTCTTTACAGACCTCACCAGGTGAACCCAAAAAAAGACAAGGTGCAGAGTGAGAAGCCTACGAATGTGTCCCTCACAGAGCATACTTGGTGGGGAAAACAACAGCCACTGAGAAGAAGACATAGAGTCTAGCTGAGACCCCTTCTACCATCTCTAATACAAGGAGGGGAAAGCCTGAAACCACTGAGGGAAGTGCACAGCCTATCAACTCTGGACACTGCTGAAAACACGTAAGAGCTGGGGCAAGAGCAAAAAAACCCCATATCCGTGGGGGAGGAAAAGGAATTTGTCCCACAAGTGGAAGTGGGGGATGGACATCAAGAAGTTCCCTTTCCTAAAACCCAGGACACCATGGTTGCCCAGTATATTAGGCGGACATGTTGCTATATCCAATACAATAATGAATTTGGATAGATATGGCAGCAATCTGAGAAGTACAGGTTCCAGTGACCCAAACTGTCTAAGAGCCGCAATTTGTTTCCATGGTTTGCAGTCCCAAAGAGAGATGTTTTTACTCTGTGGATCTTCCAAGTGGTACAGCTGAAGGCTAGGCTACTGGAAAGAGCCCAGCCAGAAGTAGGTAAAATATGCCAACCTTAATGAAGGGGAATGGAGTGGTCACTTCCACTCTCAGTTTTCTGTAGCTGGCTCTGAGGTTGAATGGCTGCAGCAGCACAAGGGATACATCAAGTATTTACAGGAACTTCTGAAAATCAAAGGCTCCATTGAGCCAGTGGCTTTGTTTCAGGTGGGAGAGATAAGGTCTTGCCAAAGGGCTTGCTTGCACCTCTTCATCCAAAATCACAATGAAAGGAAGCCCAGGCAAGATGTTCCCCCTTAATACACCATTTTCATTTGATCAAAGACGTCTATTAGGCCCTTTCCTTGTTAGTAGTCAAGTACAAATTAACCTAGCCCCAAAAGGTGACATGAATCACCTTGTGACTTGAGAGTCACAAGACATCTACGGGTCAGGTGTTTCCCTTTAACATGACCTTAGTAGCAGACTTTTTCAAGAGGTGCACTTGGTAGCTGGGTCAGGCAGGTGGCACTGCTGTACTAAGAAATAGCCTGAGTCCTTTTGCAGCCACAAAATCACAATTAAAGCTATTGTGATTTTTTCTTTCTTTCCTCCTGGAATGATACATTGTGCTGGATCACCTAGGGACAGGACATGGAGCAGCCCATGAATGGGAGAATCTCCCATGAACTTGTAAGCATTCGCAGTTTATTTATGTAAAAAAGATCACCACCAAATATACATTTGACAGAGAAGTCAGAACAACAGTACACTAAGTAGGCCCAAGGACCCCACTAACACTTTAGCTTTTCTTAAATGTGTTTTTCACACATACAAAAAGGACTATAGCGAAAGCTCCCAGGAGATGACATTATTTTCTGACCAGAAGCATTGGAAGTATAGTGTAGTGCAGGAGGCCAACCTGCAAAGGTGGACTGAGGAGGTTGGGACTTTTCTTCCAATAGGGCCTCAAAGTGCCAACTCTCATCCTCAGCTCCAAGCTCTTGAAAGCACCTAAACCTAGGGGCCCTTACTTTGCCTTTGTGCAAGCTCCACACTGCACTTGGCAGTGCCTTCAGCCTCTCTTGCCCCTTACTGTGCTTTCTCCCCCACAGGATTTGGTAGGATGGTGCCTGGGCACCTCTATCCAACAAAGCTATAAAAGTCTGACTCCCTCCCCGTCCTTGGGATTCCTTCCATACTTGGCTTTTATCGTAAGCAGCTGAGGTTAGAGTAGAGGGAGAGAAGAATCCGAGGGCACAAAAGGAAAGAGGTACTCTGCACCAATAAGCCGCACTT
The DNA here is from genome assembly GCF_019186645.2 of Phyllostomus hastatus. NCBI lineage: Eukaryota > Metazoa > Chordata > Mammalia > Chiroptera > Phyllostomidae > Phyllostomus > Phyllostomus hastatus. The sequence continues at coordinate 49,492,169 of NW_025334041.1, forward strand.
TGTTTTGCATTTACATCGAATTTCAAGTGGCTGGGGGGGCTGCCTATTTGGATTTAAGGAATGAACTTAGAGTGTATTCAGTCTCACCAAAGCTCTGTATATCCTCATTGTTGACACCTTTAATTTTAGCTCTGGCAAGCCCTTGATTAAGCAGCCACAGCCATACATGCTGCCTTCTGCCTAGAACCCAGAGGCTTGCTGCCTTACTGATGTAATAACATGCTTTCCTCCTGTAGCCTAGAAAGTGAGCAGTGACCAAAAGCACCATTCAAGCAGCTTCATTTAATTCTATCTCTCACTGCTTAGCCTCTAAAAAGTCAGTACGGAATCTAATAGCCCACCACTTCAATAAGACCATTTGCTACTGGATCTCATAATCCCTAAAATGGCCCACAAGAGCCCTTGTCTTTTCCCTTGCAGGAAGCCATGCTTCCTTCAAAATCATATCATTGTTTCCAAAACTGTCAAAAATCATGGAAGGTCTAGGATTTTTGCAGCAGCAAAGCTATGATGTTTCTATCATTGATGCTGGCAAGTAATGAGATGCCTGTGTCAGAGGAAAAGGACTTTATTACCCATGACACAGCAGGCAGCAGAGGATAAGGTAAGTGACAGTTCACCTTCCCCTCCAAGTCACCTAGCAGAGGGGCCTGGTGGATTCTCTGTATACAGTAGGTTTATATCACAGTTGAAGAACAGTGAGCTTTGAAAAAACACCATTTTTATAACAAGCAGAAGCAAGTCTGCTCTTTGCCTGAGGAGTCATTATTGCATCTCTCAAGGTTGCTAGCTTCAAATACAACCCCCCAAAATGGATCAAGTAAAGAACAGTAAGGTTTTTGCATTCTTAACATACCCAACAATACCCAGCATGCCCAAGGACACTCAGGGATGCTCAGGGCCCATGGCAGGTTGCTTCTTCTCACACACTCCCTTCAAATCTAATACCAAAGGTCTTAGGCAGTACAATAAGCAAGTAAATAAAAGTTATGGTTCAAGAGAAGTAAACTGTCTCTATTTGCAGATATTACCTAGATAAAAACACTATGAAATTCACAAAAAAGTTCCCAAGACCAATATGTAAGTTTAGTAAAGTTGCAAGACACTAGGTTAATATATATATTATATATATAATATATATATATTCTCTATACACTAAAAATAAACACTAGGAATTTTATTTTTTTTAAAGGTGCTGTTTCAAATAGCACTGAAGAAATGAAATACTTAGGTATAAATCTAAAAAAATACGCACAGAATCTATAAGCTAAATGCTATAAAACATTGATAAAGTAAATCAAAGAAGACCTAAAAATAGTAGAGATATTGTATCCATATATTGGAAGAGTCAATATTGTTAAAATGTCAATTCTCAAATTGATCTGTAAATCTCTGTAATACCAAGACTTTTTGTAGACAGTATATCCCTAAGTGGGGACAAGAAGGTAGCAGTAACTGAGGGTATACTGTTATATTTTGCTAGCAGAAAGTCACCAGTGAGCATAGCCTGTAACTACTATTAGTAAATGCTTAAAATGCATCCATTTTCCCAAATGGATGCCCCAAGTAGTACTGTAGAAATTACTAAATCTATAGTAGAACTCTACCATTATCTGACTGTACGCATAAAGGATAGCAGCCTACTTACAAAAGCATTTTGTGTCTAAGTAATTTCAATAAAAGATCAGTAGTTCATAGACAGCCATTCAGTTATGTCTCCTATCAGAGCACAGGGCAAATAACAGCACATAAGAGGGTATCTGCCATAGCTTTGTTAAATATATGATCTAGTTGATCAACTGACTTGGTTTCGGGACACAGAAATGAATTTGATTCTGCAAAATAACCTACAATAGGAGCATTATTCAAAGAAAAAGAAACAAAAGAAAAAGAAAACCAATGTGAAAAGCACAAAAATTACTGATTGATTCTTTTATGGAAATTTAAACAAAATCATAATAAATAAGGACACAAAGAGGGATACAAGGCAGTCAAAAGAGAAGGACAAAATTGGGGGTAGAGTTGGTAATAATTTGGACAAGAAGCCAAAGAGAACATGCAAACAGCAGGAAAACAGATGGAGATTAATAAGTAGTAATAGTCACCGAGTCCCAAATCTAGATTGGATAAGAAAATGGAAAGAAATCTATGCATTTATTTTAATAATATGTCATAATAGCCATTGTTACAAATACATAGCATAAAAAATAAAAGTAAAAACTTTTAAATGCCAAGCTAAGTTAAGGTAAAAAAAAAAAAACAAACAAACTGCCGGTGGAGTTACTTTGTTAAGGTATAGAATTTTACCCTGAAGAGCCACAGCGCTTTTCAGAAAGAAGCACAAAGTTGGAGGAGTCATGCTACCCAATATCAGACTACATTAGAAAGCCATGGTAATTAAAACAGCATGGTACTGGCATAAAAACAAAGAAATGGATCAACAGAACAGAACAGAGAGCCCAGAGATAAACCCACACAGTTATGGTCAATTAATATTTGTTAAAGGAGGCTACACCATACAATGAGGTAAAGATAGTCTATTCAATCAATAGTGCTGGTAAAATAGGACAGACATATGCAAAAAAATGAAACTAGACCACCTTCTTACAAAATACCCAAGAATAAACTCAAAAAGGAAAAAGGCTTAAATGTTAAACTTGAAACCATAAAAACCTAGAAGAAAACATAGGCAATACATTCTGAAACATTTCTTGTAGCAACATTTTCTTTATGATATATCTCCTCAGGCAACGAAAACAAAAGAAAAAATAAACAAATGGGACTACATCAAGCTAAACAGTTTTTCCACAGAAAAGGAAACCATCAACAAAATGAAAAGACAACCCCACTGAATGGGAGAACATATCTGCCAATGATACATCTGATAAGGGGTTAATATCGAATATTTATAAAGAACTCATAAGACTCAACATCAAAAAAAAACAACCAACAACAACAACAAAAAACAATTAATAATGGGCAAAGTACCTGAACAGTCACTTCTCCAAAGCAGACAGAGATGGCCAATAGACACATGAAAAGATGCTCCATATCAGTAATTATCACAGAAATGCCAATTAAAACCACAATGAGATATCAACTCACACCTGTCAGATGGCTATCTTAAATAAATCAACAAACAACAAGTGTTGGCGAGGATTCAGAGAAAAGGGAACCCTTGTGTACTATTGATGGGAATGCAGATTGGTGCAGCCATTATAGAAATTATATTCATTGAAAAAGGGCCCCTGAAACAATACAATTTAAAAAGTGAGCTTTCAGCAATTAGAAACAGTTTTTGTACATATACATTCAATTATGATTACTTCCAATATTTTGTGAAGTTGAATATTTTAATATGCAAATTCAGAATCATCAGAAATGTGGCATCAGAACTAAATATAAGCTAGATAAGAGGGATCTGAGATAAACAGTGCAATGTAAACATAAACTACTCTCTTACACTCACCCTTGTGCAAACCTAAGAAAGAAAATGTGTAGAATTAAATATTAAAGGTTCCCATAGCAAGAATTTTATGAATTAAAATTCCTATGCAATCAAACTATTTAAAACTATAAAGAAAACATAACTTGTAAAAAAAGAATTTTAATAGAAATATTTAGAGTTAGGTCCATAGCTGTTGCTTAGTTATTAGAAAAGTTAAACTGCATTCCCAGATTATTAATTAAGTAATTAATAATTAATCTATAAAAAATATTTTATAGACTTCTGGCCAAGATATAGGTAAATATTCTTTGCTTCCTTGCATAATCAAAAGAAGGACAACAATAAATTTAAAAACAAAACAATCAAAACTGCCAGAATACAGAAATGTGGAAGTCCAACAACCAAGGAGTTAAAGAAGAAACACTCATCCAGACTTGTAGGAGGGGCAAAAACAGACAGCCAGCCATGTATTACAAGGCGATGGCTGGAGGTCCAGGTGGGTGAGGTGGTAGCTGGCGATCCCACATTCTCATGTGGATAAATCAGGAGGAACAACTGGGGTACGAGACATACCACACAACCCAGGGTGGGGAAATAAAGCCTCAAAACCTCTGGCTGTAAAAACCTGTGGGAATTATGGCAGCGAGAAAACTCTCAACCTCATGGGAGAGTTCATTGGAGAGACCCACAAAGTCCTAGAATACACAAAACATCACTCACCTGGGAATTGGCATGAGAAAGGCCCAATTTCCTTGTGGGTGGTGGGAGAAGTGACTGAAAGTGGGTCGAGCAAGTGGCATTGTTCCCTCTCTGACTCCTCCCCCTAACACAATGCAGCAAAGTGGGTTAATCCACCCTGGCAAATACCTAATGCTCTATCTCTTACAACATAGCAGGCCCACCAAGACAAAAAAATATGGCCAAAATGGAAGAATAGGTCAAAGCTCCAGAGAAAGAACTAAGCCACAAGGAGATAGCCAACCTATTAAATGCAGAGTTCAAAACACTGGTAATCAGGATGCTCATAGAAATGACTGAGTGTGGATGCAAAATAGAGGAAGAAATGAAGGCTATGCAAAGCAAAATAAAGAAAAATATACAGGGAACCAACAGTAAAAAGAAGAAAACCAGAACTCAAATCAACAATTTGGAAAAAAAGGAAGAAATAAACATTCAACCAGAACAGAATGAAGAAAGAAGAATTCAAAAAAATTAAAAGAGGCTTAAGAACCTCTGAGACAACTTTAAATGTTCCAACATCTGAATCACAGGGGTGCCAGAAGGAGAAGAGGAAGAAAAAGAAATTGAAAAGTTATTTGAAAAAATAATGCAGAACTTCCCCAATCTGGCAAAGTAAATAATAGACTTCTAGGAAATCCAGGAAGCTCAAAGAGTCCCAAAGAAGTTGGACCCAAGGAAGCACACACCAAGGCACATCATAATTACATTACCCAAGATTAAAGATAAGGGGAGAATCTTAAGAGCAGCAAGAGAAAAGGAGACAGTTATCTACAAAACAGTTCCCATAAGACTATCAGCTGATTTCTCAAAAGGAGCTTTGCGGGTACAAAGGGGCTAAAAAGAAGTATTTCAAGTCATGAAAGACAAGGACCTAGATCCAAGATGACTCTATCCAGCAAAGCTATCATCTAGAATGGAAGGGCAGGTAAAGTGCTTCCCAGATAAGGTCAAGTAAAAGAGTTCATCATCACCAAGCCCTTATTATATGAAATGTTAAAGGGACTTATCTAAGAGAAATAAGATGATCAAAAATATGAACAGGAAAATGACAACAAACTAACAACTATCAACAACTAAACATAAAAAAACAAAAACAAACTAAGCAAACAACTAGAACAGAAACAGAATCACAGAAATGGAGATTACATGGAGGGTATCAATGGGGAGTAGGAGGGGAGAGAATGGGGGAAAAGGTAAAGGGAATAATAAGCATAATTAGCAGGTTCAAAATACATAGGGTAAGGTTAAGAATAGTATAGGAAGTGGAGAAGCTGAAGAACTTGTATGTCCGACCCATGGACATGAACTAAGGGGGCAAAATGCTGGTGGGAGGGAAGGTGCAGGGAGGAGAGGGGTAAAGGGGAGAAAAATGACACAATTGTAACAGCATAATCAATAAAATGTAATTTAAAAAAGGATATTTTATAACATAAAATTTGGTTTTAAATCACCAATTGTAGCATTTTTTAAAATTGGTATCCTACATGAATACAAAATATATTAAATGCAGAAGTATCAGAATCTGTTATTATGGAAATAAGAATCTTTTAGAATTCTGACATATGTAGTTCAATATTGTTTTTTTCAGGAAATAATATCATCTGATTTTCAATTCTGAGATATAGACATTTGCCTCTTTGTTAAAGAAACAGGAAGTTAGGATTATCCTGCTAAGAAATCAGAGAACCATGTTATCACCAAGCCAATCTGTGGTGTTTAAAAAGAAAACTATACTAAACACCGTATGCAATAAAAAGATGTTTGTAATATACTGTGTATCCTTAACCACAGGGAATAAAGAACAATATCCAGACCTCTGCTTTTTTCCTGCCATTATTTCTTACAGAGAGCCCAGAATATGTTTTTTCAATATAGTCTCAATTTAACTTGGAAATAATGCTTCACAGAGAGTTAAACAAAGCACAGAAATACACTTCAACAACAAAAAAAATCAAAGCTCTGTGACCCAGAAAATGATTGATTTTCCAAAAGTCGTGTAACTAATGGGTAGTATCAAAACCCAGATCATCCAAAACTAAGTGCCAAATACCTTCAGAATTTTCTAAAGAGAGCAAGCCCACTACAGGTAAAGGGGAGTTTGATGAGTCCTAACACTGGCTTTACTACTAACTTACCAAAACTTTTTCAAGTCATTAAATATCTCTGTGTCTTGGTGTCCTCTACTTCATGTGGATATTTTAATTATAAATACATAGCAAATACTTGAACTCTGGCAGAAAGGCACTATATGTATTTCACTGCATTAATAATCTCCCCTGCCCACAAGTGTAAACTGATGCTAACACTTTTTCTCTGGTTTTCGTTTCAGGCTTCAATAACATGTTTGTGCACATGCACACACTATCTTTCAACATGGCTGGCGTTCTAATAAGATTCTTTTCTCCAGCTTTCAAGATGTATGAAAAGTAACACAACATTTTAAATTTTTAGCATTACCAAAGCCTTGCCACTCAAAGCTCTGCAGAAAATTTTAAAAATTCACAACAAAATTTTCTACCACATTATTTTCAACCCCTACAGAAATTCAATCCAAAACTCATATACTACTTAGCTAGCCCCCTGTAAAGCTTGAATACTACCAGCAGATTATAAAAATGTATAGTGCTTTTCAAAAATATAAAATAATAATTCCAATTAAAATTTAAAATTTAGCATACATTTTAATAAATGAAGGTCACTAGTATTCCTAAAATAATGAAAATAGGATGGTGATCAATATTCTAATAATTCAATCATTTGCATTGTATCCTCTATTTTGTCAAAAGATAGAATATAGCTACTTTATATACTCAAGTCTTCAAAAACCTCCAATTATTGAAAATAGAAAATTATTTATAGGTAACCAAAGTTAACAGAAATCTAAGTTAATGAAATATTTTAAGTTAATTACATATTGTAGCATTGTTTTTATTCTTTTGACAGCATATCTATCTCAAAATAATTTAGCTTTATAATCTACAAAGACTGTAAATAGTTTCCTTTTCCTTTACCAACATATTTACTCAATAATATTAGCATATAGCTACATATAATACTTAGGACATAGCAATCCACTAATATTTCCCAGGTTAAAAATAAAAATAGCCAGTTGAAATAAAATATTATGGCAAGATCAGTATATATCAACTGAATAAAAGAGTTACCAAAGGTGAAGGCAATAGTAATCTCTAAAGTAATGCACATGATTAAATCTTTATACACTGGGAGTATATTAATAAAAATGGAATTTTTAAAAAATACTGAACACCTGGAAATATTCACAATTTGGAATACACAGAGGAGGTGATTTGAATACAAACACACTACTTGAAATTCAATGTGGTTCACAGTAAAGATGCAGTGGCTTCCATTTGTACAACAAAGAATCTCAACCTAAAACATATATATGGCCAAAATACTCTGAAGCACAATTATCCAGGCTTTAAAAAGAAAATATATTCTTACTATGTGAATTCTTTCTTGACCCCCATCTCCCTGTGTTTTTTAATGTTTTGCATAAATGAACAAACCAGAACAGAACAGACATTTTTAAAGGACTAATTTACTCATATTCTATTTAAGAGCAACATAAAACCACTTATAAATATAGCCTTTCAAAAAAGTATTCTTATGTAAAAACATTGGGGTAAAAAAACCCTGCTATACATATGAAGCACAGTTGAAGCCCAATAAAACTGACCAATCAAAATTAGTGAATGCACTGCATCTCCCTGCAGTAGAGAGCAACAAGGTAGGCTGTCATTCTGCAAAAGCTGCCCAGAGCAGGCTTTCCTCTGAAAAGCAGTGTCGTTCCTTTTCAGGAAGACAGAATCTAAATGTTGTCTCTGGAGACAAGAAGACTTCAGCATGTTAAATTACTTTCATTGTGTATTGTCAGACGCTTATTGATTCCACAGTAGGAAGAGTGAGAGACTGCCGCAGCCTCTAAGCAGCATTACATGTTCCATACATTAGCAGTACTGCTGAAACAATGGCACCGTACAGACCTATTTTCATTACAGTCTTTTCGAAGAGATGTTTATGACTCTCTTCCCCAAGTCCTCTACTAACAAGTGAACAAAAATGAATCAATCAAAACTGGAAATGCTTCAACTACATCAGGAATTTATCAAATCCTTAGCAGAGAGAGGTAAGTTTCCTTATTATAGTATGCAGCTGCTTTTGAACGAGCACAGTGGGGTAAGATCACTTTTGAAAAATTTTAGCCTGAATTTTAGGAGTTTATTTTACTTAATTCTATTTATTGCTAAACATGTGTTTGTAAGATCTATTTCTTTTAAGACAGTGTATTTTGCATGTAATTTAAGGGTGCTATGTTAAATACAAGAAGTATTCTTTAATTCACTATGAAGACATCAGTTTTTAAGTCACTTCAGTTATACTAAGTATTTTTAATGTCATCAATACAGTTGTTTCTCAACTGTTCAAAAAATGCTTTTTTTTTTCCTTAAAAGAACCAGGTTTACTATTTTGCTATTATGTATTACTCAGCTTTTGGTTAAGTTTATTACTGGGCATGGCCATTTAAAATTATTTAATTTGCAGTTACATTTTGCATTATCTTTTATATTTTAATTACATGAACAGCTCTTCAGTGCAAGTTGATAATATCATGAAATCTGTTGTAATCAGTTGAAATTCAAACTATGTGCTAATGGTGTAGCAAGCTACAATATTTTACAACAGGAAATAATGTCAAATTTATGATAAAGACATGGGGGAATGACAGTATGTTTAGTATAAGCTAATTGCTTATAATCTCTGAAAATACAGGTTAGCTTCAAAAAATGCAGAAATCAATTTAAAAAAAGAACAGTTTTCCTTTAATGGTTATATTTGCAATGTTAATTCTGTTATTAAATAACAATATTTACAATCCTTATTAGGAAAATAAAGTATTTTATTTAAAAAGCCCTTAAATTTATGTATAAGCTGTGTCTATAATAACATAGTTTGCTTACATTGATAACAAATACTATATATAGTGTTAAACAAACAAAGCTACTTTCAATTAATTGGAAATTTTAGGAACCCTGTTTCTTAACTACTTTTTTTTTCTTTTTCATAAGGGCCACAGCAGCTAATTCAGTACTTACAACTGAAAATATGAAGAATGCATCTGACCAAGCATCTCTCTCCCTAGCTGTCTGAACCATAAACTGCAGGATATTCTTGTAACACATGATTTTAAGATACTAAGGAGTTAAAAGCAGGGAATACAAGTCTACATTACTGCTGGAATACAACACATCGACAGTAATCATCTTACAAAGATGCTGTATAAAATAGCCACAAAAAGAAAAACAATGTAATTATAAAATCCTGAAGACAAAATGGTGAGCATTTTTAAAAAGGGAGTTTATACTTTAACACACCAGAATTGTGGAGCTACTAATTCTTAAACGATGAAACATGGATTGCCACAATAAGAATGCCATACATTACCAGCAAGCTAAATGAAGCTTTAGCAAGTATTTTCTGCATTAAATATACAGATATTTGTATTAATTGATATTACTAAAGGATTGTTCCATTGGAGTTTTATGACCAATTATATATCCTCTTCTAATGAAAACAAACCGGATTGAACAGCAGATGGTTCTTATCGAAAAACACAGACTGGATTTGTAATATAAAGCAAGTTATGTGATCAAGAAATCATTCCAAAATAATCAAGACTGCTATGGAGACAGTTTGTAACAAAAGGATGTCTGAATACATTTTAGGAGCTAGAAACCTTATGTTTCCTTTTTTGTTTTCACATGTTCTGGAAAATAGAGAGACATTATCATATATTCCCGCAAAGGGGAACATAATTCTTTTCATCTGAAGAAGTTTCTCTTGGTCGTGACATTTTAAGATAAAACATAACATATTTTGTACTGGTCTTTAGAAATCCATCAGCCAACTAAATCTCACAATTCATGCAGTTGAAGTAATGGAGAGAAAATGAAACAATTCCTACAAGACTTGAAATAAAACACAGCTACTTCACTGTTGTCAGGTAAAATTCATGTCAAAATCGGTCAATGACATCATGTTTCAATTTGTGAAAAACTGCTATAATAAGCCAAAAGGCCCATAAGGCAACAGCAAACAGGTAGGTCAGAAAATGCATGCACGCCACCACACTGTTGAACATTTACAAAAGAAAAGAATCTTGTTCTAGAAGAGATGCATTTTTCTTAATTATCACCTAACTTCACATATCTGCTTTATTTACTTACAAATTTAACTGATGTGACAAAGAACTGATGTTTACTCTGTCAGTTCAAAAAATTTGGCACACTTAAAATTTTTCAATTTTATAGGACTTCCTTTACTTAAGTATGTACCTCTAGTAATACTTTATACCAAGCTCAAAAGAAATTAATATTGTGATCATTTTTACTTCTGAAATATTATCCCTAAAATAGTATGCATAACTGTATTCTTAAACTTGTAAAAGGTTACACTAAGTGAAAGGTTAACAAAGTTCTCAAAATTATGAGCTTTTATAATTTGTTTGGTTATGATTTTGCAATCAAAATGCTGTACTTGAAATGTGAAATATAGTTGGTTGTATAATTTTATATTTTAACTGAATATACCACCGGTTACCGACATTTTGCCCAGAAAATCAGACATTTTTATAAATTACTCCAAACCTTTGTATATTAAAATATAGACTTGCATGACTTGGCAAGAGTTTTTTTTTTTTAAGTTTCCTCAAAATTATACTCAGGGTAATTTATATAAAAGGTTCCAGAGCAAATGTGTAACTTCAAAATATTCTTCAGAAAATGGGCTTCAGATACTTTTTCCCTAAAATTTCACTTTTTCACTTTAAACTTTCTGTTTAAATAAAATCAACTGATATAGTCTCTTAAACCACTTTGAAAGGGGCTATTTATTAATAAGATATTAAATTTTAATTTTCTTCCACAAGATACAAGAGGGTGTGGTCACAAAATAAATCATTCATAAGAGTGATTATTGTTCCAAGCTTTGTGCTGTTTTACTTTAACATATGTCCTTTCTCTTCCAATTTTTTTAAGTTTGCCCACTTTAAAGTTCAGTGAACATTTTAACTATGAAATGTGAAATATTCATCCTTTGTCTCCTCCTGTGGGAAAAGAAGTCCCTAGTCACACTGTTGACATGTGAATATGAATTTCAATCAAGAACATGAACAAAATAATTTAAACAAGCAAGTGCTTTATGCCATTTACCATGTTAAATGAACACTGTTCTGTTCATCTGAAATCTCATGGGAAAAATTAGACCTACACTAATTACGCTAGAACAAATTAAAACAATGTTTATTTGCTACCTACTCACAATATTTTAAAATGAAATCTTAAAATATTGAGCTAAAATTAGTTTTCCAGACTGGGTAGTTTTATTATACAGAAGTATACTGTGTCTAAAAAATAACTTTGAAAAACCCAAATGAGTAAAATGTTTTTAGTATATGAAATAATTTTAAACTATATAGGAGTAATCCCCACATAGTTATTTCTTCAAATGTAGAACCCAATATCCTTTTATATCAAAATAATACAATCTTGATGTTTCCTAATTCTGTTTTCAATTAATAGCTTACAAACTTAAAAATTAAACTAAGTACACAATAAAAAAGGTTGCTTTTTTTTTTTACAAAGAACATATGTTTTATATGTCATTTAAAAAATGCCAAATATCAAATAGTTTATTCTATTTTACTTTCTAGGGAAAAAATCCAACTGCTCCAAAAGAATGTGTTTTTCTCCCCTTCTGGAAATCAACATGCAGTCTGAATCTAACATTACAGTTCGAGATGACATTGATGACATCAACACCAATATGTACCAACCACTGTTATACCCATTAAGCTTTCAAGCATCTCTCACTGGATTTCTTATGTTAGAAATTGTGTTGGGACTTGGCAGCAACCTCACCGTACTGGTACTTTACTGCATGAAATCCAACTTAATCAACTCTGTCAGTAACATTATTACAATGAATCTTCATGTACTTGATGTAATAATTTGTGTGGGATGTATTCCTCTAACTATAGTTATCCTTCTACTTTCACTGGAAAGTAACACTACTCTCATCTGCTGTTTCCATGAGGCCTGTGTATCTTTTGCAAGTGTCTCAACAGCAATCAACGTTTTTGCTATCACTTTGGACAGATATGACATCTCTGTAAAACCTGCAAACCGAATTCTGACAATGGGCAGAGCTGTAATGCTAATGATATCCATTTGGATGTTTTCATTTTTCTCTTTCCTGATTCCCTTTATTGAGGTAAATTTTTTCAGTCTTCAAAGTGGAAATACATGGGCAAACAAGACACTTTTGTGTGTCAGCACAAATGAATACTACACCGAACTGGGAATGTATTACCACCTGCTTGTACAGATTCCAATATTCTTTTTCACTGTCATAGTAATGTTAATCACATACACCAAAATACTGCAGGCTCTTAATATTCGAATAGGTACCAGATTTTCAACAGGACAGAAGAAGAAAGCAAGAAAAAAAAAGACAATTTCTCTAACCACACAGCATGAGACTACAGACATGTCACAAAGTAGTGGTGGGAAAAATGTAGTCTTTGGTGTAAGGACTTCAGTCTCTGTAATAATAGCCCTCCGACGAGCTGTGAAACGACACCGTGAACGACGAGAAAGGCAAAAAAGAGTCTTCAGAATGTCTTTATTGATTATTTCTACATTTCTTCTCTGCTGGACACCTATTTCTGTTTTAAATACCACCATTTTATGTTTAGGCCCAAGTGACCTTTTAGTAAAATTAAGGTTGTGTTTTCTAGTCATGGCTTATGGAACAACTATATTTCACCCTCTTTTATATGCATTCACTAGACAAAAATTTCAAAAGGTCTTGAAAAGTAAAATGAAAAAGCGAGTTGTTTCCATAGTAGAAGCTGATCCCATGCCTAATAATGCTGTAATTCACAACTCTTGGATAGACCCTAAAAGAAACAAAAAAATTACCTTTGAGGATAGTGAGATAAGAGAAAAGTGTTTAGTACCTCAGGTTGTCACCGACTAGGGAGAAGTCTAAGCTTCACCAAATCCACATTCAGAAGTTTTAAATTTAAATTGTAAAAAGTGAAATTACTGCCAAATATAAGAAAATAATATTTTAAGTATTGGTTATGTTGTAAATTTTCAATGTAAATGTCAAGATTAGATTAGGTCATATATATACAATTTCTTCATAATTTAATGTATTTGTTGCATGGTAGTTTGTTAAAGTGATATTGTGTATATTTTGTCAATATCATGTCCATCAGAAGATATTCATGTAAGTCATATTTTCTAAATAATAAATACATAGCCTTAAAACAGTGTATAACTTTAAAATGTAACTGACACAGGTATCTTTGTTTTTTTTTAAATAAAGCATATTGTTTCTAAGCCACAAACTACAGATATATTTATATAATGATAACTGAGATAGCATTTTAACATAAGAACCAAAATCATGGCTCCAAACAATCAAAACAATCCAGGATTTTCTGTACCACTATTTTGTTTTCTGTTATAGTCAACTTGCTATATGATTTGATGCACCAAAATTAATGAACTATGTATAAAACTTTATCCTTTTTCTAATGTAGAAATTGTAGGGTTTCTCAGGATTTCAAAAATCCTATGAATGTTAGAATTCATTGTTATGTGTTAGAATGAAAATGCTAAATGTAAAAGCAATAGAGGTAACAGTAAACAATGTGAGATTCTTCTTAAAATTATGTCTTTCTATCCATGTCACAAATCACAGAGATGGATATCAATTTCTATTCGTTAACTAGATTAGTTTTTCGAAAGCAAACAACCTGTATATGTACACCAAGATAGGAAAACTTTGAAATTCAAGTTTATCATGAGAAAGAGACTGATTTTCTATGAACAAGAGCATTGTGCCTGTGCTACACAAATGACTGACAATAGAGAGACCGGAGCAAACAAAAGCACCAGTCCCTTTTTTCCTTTCTCACTTCCATCTAAACCAAATGCTTGAAATTAACACAATCTGCTGGAAAAAGAGTACATTAACTTTATTCAAGCTGGCCTTTTTATATAGTAGAAGTTAACTATTAAAATCTGAATACAAGGAAGAAAAAAAGCATATTAGTGTAGAAAAGCTTAACAAAGCCAACTATTTCTAATTTTAGATACATAGCAAGTTGAGAGTAATACAGTTTACACAAATATTTCTACCTTATCATGAAGCTCCCAAATGTTTAAAAACACAGTTCTCTTTCCACTCTGAAAATCACTGAAGTAGCATAAATCTTGTCATTTTGTTTTACTTTACATCACTTAACTTTAAGCATTTTGCTTCCAATCCTCAAATCATGCTGGAAAAATATGAAATTACTAATCTAAACCATATATATCAGGTTTGGGAATTCTTATCAAACAAATATTTTCCAAATATAATAATCTAATAATCTATCCACGAGTGCTAAGTATAACTGTATCAAAAAATAGCAATAAATTACTTAATAGGCAAATACTTGTCACCTTATAATTGGTTAACTGGACAATTTTTTATTCTATTTTTAACACTGTATCCACTAAATCAAGTAGCAACTCATTTTTAATTAAATTTCCTATCAAACAACTCAATATCACTTTAATGTAAATAAATGAGATTCATCCAGCTGAGTTTACTGAATTCCCTAATACTTCGGGAAAGGATCACAATGCAATAGTTTGAACTCCCTGAGGTTAACAACAAATTTAATAGTGATTTACTTCTCATAATAATACTAACAATGTCAAGTCTCAGCAAAGCAAAAATTACCTTCTTTTCTACTTTTCCAGATTTAAAGTGCTTCAATTTGACAAAATGTTACATAAGACTTATTTTTTAAAACCTTGAAGAAAAATTAAGAATTCACAAAGATATTAAGAAAATGTTCATTTGATAAATATATTTGGCATAGAATATCTGCTAATATATTAATTTCAAAAATATTAAACTAATTTTATATGTAGACTTCTAAGTATAAATTAAAATCTTAAGATATAGTTTTATAATCTTACTAAAAAAATTAGACTATTTTTAGAGTTTTCTTATTAAAAGAAAACCCTTTGTGTTTTAAATATTTTTTAATATATTTTATTGATTATGCTATTACAGTTGTCCCATTTTCCCCCCTTCATTCCCCTCCACCCTGCACACCCTCTCCCACCTACATTCCCCCCCTTTAGTTCATGTCCATGTGCCATACTTATAAATTCTTTTTAGAGTTTTCTTATTAAGAGAAAACCCTTTGTGTTTTAAATATTTTAAATTTTCAAGTCTATATGCATGCCAAAGAACTCAGTTAAAAAACATTTTTCTAGCCCTGGCTGGTGTGGCTCAGTTGGTTCGAGCTTTACCCCATACACCAAAAGTTTGCAGGTTCAATTCCCAGTCAGGGCACATACCTAGGTTGTGGGTTTGATCCTTGCTTGATCCAGGCATGCACAGGAGACAACTAATAGATGCTTCTCTCTCTCTCATCTATGTTTCTCTCTCTCCCTTTCTCTCTCTCTAAGAGCAATAAAAAAATGTCCTTGGGTGAGAAAAAAATTTTTTTTAATTTTTCCAATATATTTGCCTAAACTGCTTTTAAGCCCTCTTGTTCTCTGTAATAAGAAATCCAACAAAATAAGAAATAAATGGCAAATATTATAATGTTGCCCTCTAAACTGTTGTTATTTATACACCTGACATTGAAACAGAAAATTAGCAAGCATTTTTGCCCACTTGTCATGAACTTTTGGGTATACACAAGTGTACCCAGTAATTTACAATAAAGAAAAGGCACACTTATCAGACAACTTCTCATAGCTTTTTAATGTTAAATACTATGTAATATGTGAATCAAAATCATATTTATAAGTTCAGTTTTTTTAAAAAGATTGCAATTACTGACCTCAGCTTAAATAAAAGGACAAGAGAATGTTTCTGTTAAATGTCTGTTCTATGAAAAGGTACATTTTTTTCCCTAATAATGACGTTCACCAATATGTATAAATTTTTCACTTTACTTCAAGTAACTTTACCAAAAAGAAGCATTAATGGTAATTTCTCATATTAGAACAAAATTTTTAAATGCAAAAGCAACAGGGGTAACAGTAAACAACATGGGATTCTTCTTAAAATAATGTTTTTCTACCCATATGTCACAAATCACAGAGATAAATATCAATTTCTATTAGTTAACTGGATTAGTTTTTCAAAAGTATAGAAATAGGAAATATTATTTTAAAAACTAACCAAAGATGAGCTCAACAACATATGAAACTTATTTTCTCTTTTGTTTTGTCTACTAATTTAAGGAGGTTATTATTCTAACAACTAGTACCCAACAAATGTTCAACCTATTATGAAAATTAAATTATTTATAATTATGCTGTTTTAAAAAATGGTATTCACAATAATTCTGTACTTCTCACTCAATGTAAGTCAATTTTTAGGTATATGCTCTATTTTCTAATACCCCAAGTAAAATTACAGCAAAATCTCAGTTCTTTGGACATTAAAAATCAAACTCTTTATTTAACAGAGATTAGACTTAAAAGTTAAAATCTAAAAGTAATCAGAAAACAGGTGCTTAGTAGCACTTTAGTAAACAGTAATTTCAAGACTGCTTTCCAAAGTCAATAAAACTTTTGGTTTTATTACATTTTATGATTATACACTTAAGTAAGCTTTGTAATTCAATTAACACTTTAATTCTTTCCATGCAGATGGCCTATGGCAAATACTTATATTCAAATGGAACAGAGTCATTACTCTCAGAGCTTAAAATCTAGAATCAAGCTACCAAAAAGTGTAACAACATCTATTTTAAAAGGTAGAATGTGATAAGTGCTACAAAAAGATTGAGTTCTTATAAGACTGAAGACAAAAGAGATTGTGTTGGATTTAAAAACAATGTAAACAAAAGCACTGCTGAGGGAAGCTGAAGCACATTATGGCAATGGCAAATTAATTGTTTTCTTTAGGAGAAAAGTAATACACTAGTGAGAAGTTTACCTGGGAAGTTGAATTGGGGCCAAAAGACAGAAGGCCTTTAATGCCAGCAGAGAAATTTGAGCAGGGGAATAATACTGTGCAAAATGAGATACAAAAATAATAATAATAGACAGCAAAATGTAGAAAAGAGTTGAGTGGGTAAAACAGAAATGAGAAGCTGAGACACCAACTTGTTGCTGGATAAGACACAGAAAACGGGAAGCTGTTGCCATCACTCGGATAGGTAATGAAAGACCTGGTAGTAGCACTGCAAAGGATCATACACATGTGACAGGCAATGTGAAGGTGAAATCAATATGGAATGCCAGCTGACTAGAAAGACAATGGGTATAAGGAATTAAAGAATTTAAAACGATGACCATAAAAAGAACCATAAGAAACTAGATTATCCTCAATGATCTAAGAACTTTTTAATTATGTTTTGTATAAAGTACATGGATGAAAAGGACAAAAAATTCAATTAATCTAAATAAATAACATTATTCAATAATGTTCCACCCTTGCAGGTGCGGCTCAGTTGGTTGGAGCATAGTCCCATCAACCAAAAGGCTGAGGGTTTGATTACCAGTCAGTGCACATGCCTGGGCTGCAAGTGTGTATGGGAGAGGCAACCAACCAATGTTTCTCTTTCACATCAATGTTTCTCTCTCTCCTTCTCTCCCTCCCCTCCCTTCTCTCTAGAGTCAATGAGCATAATACTATACATAGAGAATAAGAAATATTTCTAAAGTAAATATTCAGTGAAAAATGCTAAACAGATGTCACTAAAATTAGGTAGATGGTTTGAGTCAAACATGTTTCCTTTGTTATTGTAATTTCCTTTGTACCATTAACACAATTTAGAGAATATTCAGCTGTTCTTAATGATTTATGACAACTTTAATTTCCTAATCTGTTATATAACAGTTTATATAACTCATACACTGATACTCAATAAATACTTCAAATGATACTGTGGAAACACTACCCTGGGAACATTTCTTATTAGCCCATTCACTGAGATTTCTTTCCAACAATACTGATATTATCATCTTTGGTTATAATTCTTGCTTTTTAGCATTTTCATTCATTGAATCATGGAACTGAGCTATAACAAGCTAGTATTATTGGAAATGGGCTGCTAAAGAATACAATTTAAATATATAAAGATAACAGCTCAGATGATTGGATATAGCCACCTTCCAGAAAAACATCCACCAAACAATATATTACAGATAAACAATGTCTTTGGGACAGGGTCTTGGGAGTCTCATAAATCCCCTGAAATTTTGTGCAAAATTTTGTGTGTGTGTGTGTGTGTGTGTGTGTGTGTGTGTGTGTGTGTGTGTGTTTCCTCTGGAACAAACATCTATAGATCATAAGATCCTCAAAAGAGTATATAACCCAAAACTAAAACAAAAACTATTCTTAGTGTTAAGAAAATAAGAAAACAAAATTGGTAAATGTTACATGTAATTTTATTTATTCAGATCCTGCCTTATTCAAAAGACGCCTTTTAAATACATACAATTTTAGATACACTTCAATGAGAAAATAGGTGATAAAATCAGAACAAGAAGGATGAAAAGAATGAAAAAATTAAAATTAACCCAGGTGTGAAAAGAAAATACAAAATGCTTATCATTAAGTCCTATATTCTTGCAAAAAGTCAAAACTGTCCCTATGTTTTCTATTAGGTCATATAAAGAGAGAGAAAATAAAACTCTTCTAGCTTTTCATAAATACAAACTGTTCTTAATACTGAGACCACTGTCTTTCATGGATCTTCTCAGAAAGTACAGAATGCATAAACAATGTTTCTACAACAACTTGTTTCTTATGTACAAAACTGGCCATAACAACCTTACAGAAAAGGCAACAAGAATTCTTTATACTATCATAATTTTCCTCAGTGTATAATTACAACAAACTAAAGGGAAATTAATAAAAGAAATTTTATGGAAATGAATAATATGATGTCCAGGTACATAACCCTTTTCTGGTTTATTCCAAGGATAGATTCTAGAATAGTGAAGCAGCGGATCTCACTGTTCCCTATGCATCCAAGGGGTTGACCAGACTCTTTGGAGCAGAGATGTGGTGCTGCCAACTGAACACAGGTGTTCTTAAAAACAAACAGAAAAAGGCCTCTAGGTAATTCTGATGTACTTAATTCATCTCCTCCGCGTACTCCCCAATCTTCATATTCACTATTCAAGAGAAATGGATGGCCTAACTAGCCTTCAGAAAATCATCCATAAATATTCTCTCTCAACAAAATTATGGAAAAAATAATTGGCAGGGAAATGGTTAAGTGCAAAACCATAAATCTGAATAGCCACCTGAACCAAGGGAATGACTAACATTCACAAACTGACACTACTCTTTGCACAGAGGTGGCTGTTGGCAAATTCTAAAATGACAAGTTAAAAGCCTGGATTTTCATCAACCAATTTTACAATCATCTACTTTGCCTGAAATTTCTGATCCTCATGAAAACATCTTACTGATGGTTCAAATATACAATTAAACAGATACAATAAGAGCTAAAAGAAAAGAACTGTGCTTTCAACTACATCGAAAAAGACTCCATATAAATATTTTATCACTGTCATTAAGTACAAAAAATAAGATACAATAAGTTTTTACTTTTAAATATAGCACTCTATCATTACCATTTATATTAAAATAAGCTTACTGGTTCAATAACACATAAATGTTTCTAAAAAACTTAAGGAATAACATATGTCACAAGATCTAGTAAGCAGATACACAAAATATCCCAACAAAATAGTCAAGTAGCAATAACCATAAAATCCTAGTGACTATCATAAACAAGTCTGTTATCTTGTAAGCATTTTAAAAAATCATAAAAGCACTTTTAAATGGCCCCTTATAATAGCACTTAGCCCTCACTTGCCCAAATTTGAACATTTCATAAGGGGTTTGGGTTGTATGCACTTACAGAAGAGGTGGCAATAAGAAAAATATGTCAACATCAATATCACAAGGCAGAATATAACTACAATAAAAAAAAGAGTGCAAATGAAAAGCAATGGGGCTCAAAGTAAAAGGTGCACATGGACCTGGACAAGCTGCAGAAAGAAAACGGCAATTGAAATCAACAGTAACTGAGGGATGAGAGAGGCTGATGGCATCTAGGCAACAGCAGCATATCAAGCACAGACACAAGCATGAGCAATTACACAAAAGCAAGAAAACAAAGTCTCCAGACCAGCGAACAATTCAATTTGGCTGGTACACAGGCTATGAATATGAATATGGATGTGTGGAGAGATAAAGCTGAAAAATAGGTTATAATTCTGTTCTGCCAAAGAAAAAAAATTAAACCCAAAACCCAGTGAAAGCCTTTCTAGAGTTGAGGGTATCTAAAATACATAACTTTGTACTTCATTTCTATCCTCACAGTCTGGCCCCCAATACTTAAACCACTCAAACTCCCAGAGTTGCCACTTTTCTCATCCTAAAGGACAGTTCTCCTCCCCTCACTTCCATCCCCTGATCACAGCATGCCTCCTCCCACCAGGTACTGTTCATCGAGACTTAAAATAAAATGTAATATTTAGTAGAAAAGAACTAAAATCTAAATATTAGTAGTAGTAACACCTCCATGTTTCTCAAATGTAGAATCAGAGATAACCCACAAGTTATACAAAAACACAGCCTTTAAAATACATCAGTGGAAAAAAATGAGTATGTCTTATTCTACTTTCCTATTAAAAACAATTAAAAATGCTGGAAACATTCAGCTGTGAATAGTAACTAAAAAATAATTAAACACAACAACCTAACCCCAAGATTTAAAAAGGAAAAAGAGAATAGACAACTGAGATATAATAGAAAACCCAATAAAAAATTCAAGCAAATGAAGGGATATATTTCAAATGTGAAGTGATAGATTATCCGTTAAGGGGTAGTGGGAAAATAACTAAACATTGGCAAAATAAAGATAACTGCTTACCTACCACAAAGGTCAGAGAGTTGCACATCCAGGAAGCATAATTCTATAATAATTCATGTGAAAGTAAATGGCACTGCTGAGTGCTATGAAATGTGTGATTACATGTGTTCAAGTTATACCAAAGTAAACTGCAGATGGGCAAAAATAAAAACATAAAAATATTTAAAAGTAGGTAGATGAGTACTTTTCTAATACTCTGGTGAGGAACCAAAATAATCCATTAAGTAAAAAGGTTAACAAGTATAACTACAGGACTTTTAAAAGTATGCATAAAAATCAAATAAGAAATAAAACAAACTGGGAAACAAACTTACAGCCTATAATAGTAAGGCAAATAGGCCTCAATTATGTAAAGACCACTTACAAACCAACACAGCAACAGGAAAAGGAGCCAAGAACAAAAACAGGTAGCTCCCCAATGAAAACAAACAACAAACACAGAACCGTTCAACCACAGTCAGCAAAACAAATGTAAATTAGAATAAGTTATAAAACAAATCAATATGTTATTTTTTACATAACATGATTGGCTAATAATTTTTAAATGCTAATGTCTACTAATTATGGTTAAGTTGCAGGTATGCCTTCACATTGGTACTAGAAATAAATTTCATTTTGAAATATTAAGTAAAATCTTAAACATAACTTTTGATCAAGAAATTCAACTTCCCAAGTTTATCCTAAGAAAACAATTATACAATTTTGCAAAAATGTATATCCAAGCATGGTCATCAAAGGACAGTAATAGTAGTTAAAAAAAAAACAGTTAAAATAGTAGACTATTTATATAAATTAACAGAAATTTTTCAACTGAATACTATCTAGCCAGTAAAATGATATAGATTTGTTTATTAACATGGAAAGTTAAGAACAAAATAATGTAAAGTTAAGAACAAAATAATATGAATAATAGAGTAACATATAGGCAAATAGTTAGGAGGTTAGTTTCCCCAAATGAATCTCTAGGTGATACTTACCAACATTTTCTAGTTTTTAGCAATTAACACATAGCTAAATTTTCTAGTTTCACAGCAAACATGTATAATTTTACAAATTAAATAAATTACTTTTTAAACCATTGCTAGTAGTCTGACAGTAGTACTTAATTTTTAAAATAACACACAATTGACCTGGTAATTCTAAACCTATTTATTAAAAAATAAAAAGATACAGCCCTGACCAGTGTGGCTCAGTTGGTTAGCCATCATCCCACAAAGCCATAGGTCTCTGGTTTGATTCTGGGTCATAGCACATGCCTGGGTTGAGAGTTTGGTCCTATCAGGGCACATGCAGAAGGCAACTAATTGATGTTTCTCTCTCACATTGATGTTTCTCTCCCTCTATTTGTCCCTCCCTTCCCCTCTCTCTAAAAATAAATAAATAAAATATTTTCTAAAAAGATACAGTAAATGGCAGGCTTTATCAAAATTCCTTCCTCAGCTGCCTTTAGGATCTTAATAATAGTCACCAGCCATAAGTGTAAAACCATACTATTAAACAAACCCTATACAAGTAAAACTGAGACTTTAAAAGTCAAATTAATTGGGCCTAGCTGGATAGCTCGGTTAGGGTGTCATCCTGATATGCCAAGGCTGTGGTTTAGATTCCTGGCCAGGGCACTTACAAGAATCAACAATGAATCCATAAATAGTTTTTTGATCCATTCATTTATTGATGGGCACATCAGTAAATGAATGGATCAAAAAACTATGGTACATTTACACAATGGAATTCTATGTAGCAGAAAGAAAGAAGGAGCTCCTACCCTTTGCAACAGCATGGAAGGGAACTGGAAAGCATTATGCTAAGCAAAATAAGCCAGGCTGTGAAAGACAAATACCATACGATCTCACCTTTAACAGGAACCTAAACAACAAAACAAAGAAACAAGCAAAATATAACAAAAGACACTGAAATAGAGGACAGGCTGACAGTGTTCAGAGGGGACAGGGGAGGGAATTTCAGGGGACCTTCAGGGGAAAATGGGAAGGGTTTACAGGAACAAGTATAAAGGACACACAGACAAAAACGAGGGCGGGTGGAAATGGGAGGAGGGAGGTGGGGAGGGCTGGGTTGGTGGGCCGGGATGGAAGTAAAAGATAGAAAATTGTACTTGATCAACAATTAAAATAAAATTTTAAAAAATTGAATCCATAAATAACTCTCTCTAAAATCAATAAATAAAAAAATTAAGTCAAATTAATTGATCACTTTTTTAAAGATTTTGTTTATTTATTTTTAGAGAGGGAAGGGAGGGAGAAAGAGAGAGAGAGAGGAACATCAATGTGTGGTTGCTGGGGGCCCTGGCCTGCAACCCAGGTATGTGGCCTGACTGGGAATCGAACCTGCAACACTTTAGTTCGCAGCCCGTGCTCAATCCATTGAGCTACGCCAGCCAGGGCTTAATTGATCACTTTTAAATTAATTTATTTAAAAGAGACATTTTCCTCACAAAGGTACTATCCAGATTGAAACATATTTGTCAATAGCCAGCTCTTATTCTTTCTCTTTTGTTTAACATTTTCATTATTTATATGTATACACTATAAAATACTCATTTCTCTGCCATATTTTGCAGAGATTTTTAAAAAATGTATTATTGTTACCTAATTTTTAGTTTATTTTAAACCAAGAGTAATAGATAACATTTTTCTCATTTCTTCCTTTTGCATTCAAAACTATATATTTTACCCAAAGTTAAAATGTTAAATATATGAAATATAACATTTTCATTTAAAATACCCTGAATAACTCCATAAACATGGTATATTCATTGTGATTTCTCCAGCCCTTAAAATGTCCCATGAATAAGTTTTCCTCTGTTATGTTATATTTTAATTAGGCCGAGCTATTAAAACTTCAGGGGTAAAAATGTCTGAAGCTATACACTTACAGTGTGTGAACACTTTTGTATTTCAATAAAATGTTAAAACAAAACTATAGGGGCTATTTAAACAATGCCTGTTTTTGTCCTTAAATGTTCTCTAGAATATATTCAAATAACCAGAAACAAATTACAAACCCTTGACTAAGATATATTTTTATTTTCTTGTAATACTCAAAAGGAACTCATTTAAATCCCAAATCAATCTCCTATCTCAGCTGAGATAAATGTTTGTTCAAAAGAAAATGCAAGCAGCATCAGTGGAAGACAGAAAGCACCATTAACATTTTTTTTTATTGATTGAGTTCAGACAAAGAGAAAGAAACATTGATTTCTTGATCTACTTATTTACACATTTATTGGTTGCTTCTTTTTTTTATGAGAAGATCTAATCTTTATTAAGAATGGACACACATATCTAAATGCCTAATCAGACTCTTTGAAAATTCCAATTTGTTTTCCATTTTCTAAAAGTACTCTTCAATGACTATGATAAGATGAATCCCATGACCTTAATACCCAGATTTGAGGGGAAGGGTCCTGCCTTTCCTTCCTTCCTTCTTTTCTGTCACTCTCCCTCCCTCCCTTCCTTCTATTATCTTATTTTAGGAAATTCTAAAGCTAATTTCTAAGTATATTTTATTGATTATGCTATTACACTTTTCCCAATTTTTCCCCCTGTATTCCCCCTCCACCTTGTACCTCCAACCCTTCAACATTCCCCCCACTTAGTTCATGTCCATGGGTTGTACAAAGAACTCAAAGTTCTTTAAATTCTCTGTTTCCTATACCATTTTGGACCTCTCCCTGTCTATTTAATGCCTACCATTTTGCTGCTTCTTCCCTGTACATTTTCACCCCACTCCTCCCTTCCCCTTCCCCACTGAAAGCCCTCCATGCAATGCTCATTTCTCTGATTCTGTTCCTGTTAGAGTTGTTTGCTTAGTTTTTGTTCTCATTGTTTTCCTTTCTTTTTTTATTCAGTTCATTTGTTGATACCTGTCAGTTTGTTGTCATTTTACTGTTCATATTTTTTATCTTCTTTTTCTCAGATAAGTCCCTTTAACGTTTCACATAATAATGGCTTGGTGATGATGAACTCCTTTAACTTGACCTCATCTGGGAAGCACTTTATCTGCCCTTCCTTTCTAAATGATAGCTTTGCTAGATAGAGTATTCTTGGATGTAGGTCCTTGCCTTTCATGACTCTGAATACTTCTTTCCAGCCCCTTCTTACCTGCAAGGTTTCTTTTGAGATATCAGCTGATAGTCTTATGGGAACTCCTTTGAAGGTAAATGTCTCCTTTTCTCTTGCTGCTTTTAAGATTCTCTCTTTGTCTTTAATCTTATGTAACTTAATGATGATGTGCCTTGGTGTGTTCCTCTTTGGATTCAACTTCTTTGGGCCTCTCTGGGCTTCTTGGACTTCCTGGAAGTCTATTTCCCATGCCAGATTGGGGAAGTTTTCCTTCATTATTTGTTCAAATAAGTTTTCAATTTCTTGCTGTTGTTCTCCTCCTTCTGTCACCCCTATAATTTGGAATGTTGCAAGTTGTCCCAGAGGTTCATAAGTCTCTCATTTTTTTAATTCTTGTTTCTTCATTCAGTTGCAGTTGGACATTTATTTCTTCCTTTTGTTCCAAATTATTTGTTGATTTGAGTCCTGGTTTCCTTCCTGTCACTGTTGGTTCCCTGAATTTTCTGCTTTATTTCATTTTGGGTATCTTTCATTTTTCAACCAAGCTCAAACAGTTCTGTGAGCATTTTGATTACCAGGGCTTTAAATTCTCCATCAGATAGGTTGCCTATTTCCTCGCTGCTTAGCTCTCTTTCTGAAGATTTGCTCTGTTCTTTCATTTTGGCCCCATTTCTTTTTCAGGGCACCTGTTAAGTTGCAAGGGGGTGTGGTCTTAGGTATTCACCTGGGCAGGGCAACACTCCTTGCTGTCCTACAGCGCTGCTTGTGGGGGAGGGGCCAGAGAGGGAACAGTTGCTGTGGACTACAGCAATTGCCGTAGTCCACAGTCAGCTCTTAGTCTCATTTTTCCCCTTCAGTCAGTCCCACCCCTGTAGCCTGCCCCCTCACCTAAATGGTCCATCACCTCACCTCGGGTTCTCTCCGTCCACCACCTTACTGGTCTGGTTGTTCTGTTTGACTATTTCTTTAATTCCATGGTTGTTGGAGTTCCATGCAGTTTGATTTTCTGGCACTTCTGGCTGTTTATTGATTTTAGATTGGTTGTTATCCTCCTTTTAGTTGTGCAAGGAAGTGAAGGGTTTCTACCTATGCCTCCATCTTGGCTGCAAGTCTGGTTGTTTCTTTTTTGTCCTTTGATCAGAGGTCAAACCCACAGCCTTGGCATATTGAGATGAAGCTCTAAATAACTGAATACCAAACCAGGGCAAAAAAATTTTTTTTAATTTGAGGAAGATTACATAGTTCATTCAACTTCCACTGACAAATAATATTCTTATAGCCCCTGCTCCAAATTTACATAAATCCCAATTCACACAATTCTTGTGCCTCATAAAACTTTTATTCTCATTAGCAATTCTCTACCAGAGAACAAGTAGAGGAAATAAATAAGTACAAGTTGAGGTCCTCTCCTGGGCATGTTACTTAAATCTTATCCAGACTCTGCTTTCTTGTCTGTAAAATGATAACATGTACCTCAAGGGGCTATTGTGAAGCTTCAATTAGGTAAAACAAACACCATGTTTAGCACAGTACTTGCCACACAGCAATAAATGGCAGCTTTTATCATTTTCCTGATATTTCATTTTTTAAAATATTAACAAATGTATTTTCAATTCAATTATGTAATTGAATCAGCATGGGTTGATTACTCAAGTTTCTCAAAAAAGCAGAAGCCTTGACTATTTCCGTAAGAATTTGATAATTGATATTCACTTTTCTTTTCTAAGATTTGATTGATTTTTAGTGAGAGGGGCAGAGAGAGAGAAAGAGAAGGAGAGAAACATCAATTTGTGGTTGTCTCTCATGCACCCCTTACTAGGGATCTGGCCTGCAACCCAGGCATGTGCCCTGACTGGGAATTGAACTGGCGACCCTTTGGTTCATAGGCCAAAGCTCAATCCACTGAGCCACACCAGCCAAGGAAGATATTCACTTTTCTTAAAGGCTATTTATTCCCTTTCAATGTCTATCTTTAACTTGAAAATCTTTATAGTAATACTTTGATATTTAGTTACTAGAAAAAAATGCATGAGACATACATTATGATGTGATTTTTGAAAAACAATAGCATTCTTGCACAAGAGTAGAACACACTACCACAAATTATGACGTATAACCAATGTGAGCTTCAAAGTGTCATATATATTCATTCTTTACCTCTATTTCTAAAGAAAGATGGATAAAGGAAAACATTATTTGGGGGTCTATTATATGCTAGGCAAGGTCAAAGGCAATCTATAAACTTGGTCTCATTAAATCAACCCAACAGCCCTTTGAAATCTGAGAGTGAAATTAACCTGTTGAAATTCACAGTTAGCAAGAGGGAAGGAAACTGTATTTAGAGTAAAGGTCTAGATGGTTTCAAAGCCTATGTGCTCCTTTCTCTTTATTACAAAGTACATAGCAGAAACAATTTGGTATTTTATGTTACAATCTTATGATGTGTAAGTCTCTAAAGTGTTAGTAAAATAAATATTACTTTGATGGAAGAAAAGTTTATGAATACTGTGTTGCTCTGATTGTTACATTAAAATAACTAGCCTTGTGTGTCTATTCAACAAGATTTCCTCCTAAGTCATTTACGCTCAGTAGAAGTCTTTCCAACTACTTTTTTCCAGTTTTTATTTTTGTTGCCACAGTTTAACTCAATCTAAAATACCAATTTTACTAGTTGGTTTTAGGTGGAATGTCTCTTTCAAGTGGCTATTCTTAAGTATCCCCATAACTTATATAAAAAAACAACAGTAAACATGCTACCTTCTCTCTACCTTCTACCCAGCAACTACCACATCTCAGTATTTATGGAGAAAACCAGGCAGACACTACCTCTATCTTTGATCTTCCAAAGAGAAGATCATCATTTTGGGTAGCCTTCCATCCCTGAAGAGTAACTGGAGCAAACTGGAGGATGTAGGCCATCACACAGCACTAAAACACTCACCAGAAGAGTATGTATCATATTTTGTAAGAAGTATCTCCTCACAGGTATTTACTTTAAAATAGTCAGTTAACATTTTATAGCTGTGTATAAAATTTTTACTCACCAACACTCTTAGTCTATTTATTTGTTATTATATATTTTAGCCACTCATGCTCCCTCCACTCTGTCCCAAAATGTAATTCTTCCTGAAGTCTCTTCCCAGGTGAAGGCTTAGATCCTTCAACTGCCTCAATCAATGATCTACTAAACTACATCTTCCAAAATATAACATGACTTCTATTTTCAAACTTATTTTAGCAATATAACTTTTCAAACAAATTATTTTACCAAATCTAATACATATGATAAAAGGAGCTTACTCTCAATGAAATAAAACTAAGGAACCTGAGTTAAGTAACTACATATAAATAACCAGGATTCCTCAAAACACAATTTCAAACAATATGATTTTGAACTACTACCCTTAACAAGAAATTCTATAGGAAATTTCCTCCTCACTGTATTGAGATCCTGACTAAATATTACTCTTTTCTGTTAGAAATTAAGTAACTATGACTCAAACTGATTCTACCACATGCCTGTAACCAGATCTGGATTCACATTCTGTGAGTTCCCTGCAGATCACAAATCCACTTTATTACTTTATATAATTCTAAAACAGTCTCAGAGATGAACACATAATAGGGTTTTAAAACATATCTGAACACAGAATTGAGTATGTAAATCAGGTTACAATAAAAAGCTGTTTTCTTTAATTCCCAAATTATTTACCTGTAATAACTATATTTCTTAAGAGCAAAAATAGTGGCCCTGGCTGGTGTAGCTCAGTGGATTGAGCTCGGGCTGCGAACCAAAGTGTCGCAGGTTCGATTCCCAGTCAGGGTACATGCCTAGGTTGCAAGCCATGACCCCCAGCAACCGCACATTGATGTTTCTCTCTCTCTATCTCCCTCCCTTCCCTCTCTAAAAATAAATAAATAAAATCTTTAAAAAAAAAGAACTCTTTGAAAACTTTTAAAAAAAGAGCAAAAATACAAAAGAAAATGTATCATTAGCAGTAATATTAGAAGAGTATGCAGGATATTTTATAACCAGTATCTCCTTACAGTTGTTTACTTTAAAATCTATAGTTAACATTTTATATCTGTGTATAAAAAATGTATCTAGTTCCCTGCCAATCTCATTTAAGGAAACAACTAATTTGATAAAATGGTAATAAGGCCCATGAATACAAGACACATCATCCAGAATCTTGAATCTGCATCCTGACTATATCCAAAGATTAAAAAAAGGGTGTTCCTGCTTTAAACTAGTTTAAGCAAAGAGAAATAATAACTTCTATGAGCATAGTTTTTCTGCTGTTCTTCTAAGTAAAGATTTACCTTAGAAAATGGATTGTTAAATATTTGGAAAAATGATCCCAAGGAACTGATTTCTGACTTTAAGTAAAAATTTCCACAAGACATGTCATCTTTTTTCTGAAGTGTATATATTTTTTAATTTTTAATTTACTTATTTAAATAAATCCATTTATTAAAATTAATTTATTTTAATAAATTAAATGCAAATAAAATTTAAGTTTGCAATTAAAATAAGTAAATTTTAATAAATCAATTTATTAGAGTGGAATTGGTTAATATAATTATATAGGTTTCAGGTGTACAATTCAATAATATGTCATCCGTATATTATACTGAGTGTTCACCACCCCAAGTCAAGTCTCCTCCCATCACCATTTATCCTCCCTTTACTCTCTTCTACCTCTCTTCACCCCCTTTTCCCTCTGATAATCACCAATCTGCTGTCTGTCATCTTTTCAAGACAAAGTAATAAACTTTTAATAGTAGCAGACTCCAAAAGACAAAGTAATGATAAAATGATTTGGCAACTTTATTGTCCTAAATTTGTATTTACTTAGTCTATGAAACATTCTTGTTTCCATTTGTTCTTTAGAAGTATAGAGATTTCATATACATAAAATTTAAGTTTGCATTTAACATCACTTCTAATTGTATTTAAAAATTAAAAGTATGAACTCTCAACCTGCACATATTTTTATCAAAGGGGCAGAAAATGGGGACATCTGTAATGATTTCAAAAATAAAAGTAAAGTCAAAAATTTTACAATGCTTATTCAATTTTATGTACTTTTAGTGCATATGAAAAACAAAACTGCTCAGGATGGCATGGCTCAGTGGATTGAGAAATGGCTTGCGAACCAAAGGGTCTCTGGTTCAATTCCCAGTCAGGGCACATACCTGGGTTGCAGGCCAGGTCCCCAGTAGGGGATACACAAGAGACAACTACACATTGATGTTTCTCTCCCTCTCTATTTCTCCCTCTTCGCCTCTCTCTAAAAAGAAATAAATAAAATCTTAAAAAAAAAACCAACCAATTACAAATTAATTTAGTCTTGCTTCCACTAATGGCAGAATGAATTGCTCAGGTGTGGTTTCCTGAAGATCATTTAAAAAAAAATTTTATTGACTACAAGAGAGAGAAAAAGAGAGAGAGGGAGAAACATGTATTTGTTGTTCCACTTACTGATGCATTCATTAACCAATTCTTACAAGTGTCCTGACAGGGGATCAAACCTACAATTTTGGTATATTGGGACCACACACTAACCAACTGAGCTACCCATTCAGGGCACGGCAAATAATGTCTAAATCTAGATAAATCGTTTTTTAAAAACACACTATTTGAGGGCGTTAGGAAGTTATAAAGTTAGGAGCAGACCAGAGGAGGGTTTACCTTTGAAACATAGAAACTGCAATGGGTAAGAATCACAAGTTTGGGCATTATGCCTGAGGGTGCTCACCACCACTACTCTTACCAACATCCCCATTCAATACCCATAGCTCTTGCAGCAGAAAAAGAGTCTTACAGTCCTGTGTGACAGCAGAGCACAGAAATCGGGGCAGACAGATTAGCTATAAATTTAGGGGGAGAAATCCTAAAAACAACAGAGCTACAGAAGGAGAGAAACCCAAATCCTTGGTTTACCATTAAAATTCACATTCAGGAGGGGAGATAGGAAGGGATTCAGAGTAAAGCAAGCAAAAATCAGATGGGAGTATGTCCTTTGAAGACTAGTAGGATATGTATGTTAACTGCTTTTTTCAGACTGATGGAATTTCCCAAGAAGTGCATAGTTCACAGAGCAGAAAGCTAGGGTCTTACTAACTTGAGATGTTAGAAGACAGGTGTTAGAAGACAGGTGTAGGAGACTGTTCTGTGTGGCATGGGCCTAGCTCCCACTCAGAGATGCACAGGACCCACGCCCACGAATAGGTTCTCCCATGGGGTATCAGGCCTGCAATGTGCCTAGGCCGCTTTGAGACTTGCTTTTTGCTAAAACTCCCTCACCCTGAATTGAGACAGCAAGTGCTTACTATAACTTCCTAAAATCCATGCTAAACCTTCCAAGGACAATGTAACAGGTTCAACTACTTTTCCCTTTTCATTTGCAAATATCCTTCTTCTGTAATATGATTAGTGGCATTGGCTCCTTTGTTTTCTGTAAAAGGTAACCACCTAAAGTGAAACTGTGCATAGTAAATGAGGACCATCATGTAATGTGACCAGAAGGGGAAATAAAAAGGCCTGTCATGGCAAAGGCCATGGCTTTTTTGCTCCCCTTGAGAGCGAAGCCACTCACCTTTTTCCTCCACAGGACTTGGTAGTCCGTGTGAATGTCTTTCCCCCACCCACAATGTCTCGGACCCCACAAACCGGGCTCCGCATCAGACAGGCCTCATGGCTGAGAAAGGAGCTGCAAATTTAGGGAGGAAACTTGGAAAGAAAAAGACACACCAAGAGGTAAGGCCCATAATCTTAGTAACAACTCTGCCCAAACTCCTAGTGACAGCTAATGACAAAGGTACAGGGAACATCCCTCACTAGCGCTGTTCTGTAGCACTAGCTTCTAAAAGCAATAGCTATAAGCTGAAAGAATTGAGCAGAAACAAAGACTACACAACACAGGGAAAAAATGTGTAGTTTGTTTGAGACCAGTCAAGTTAACTGCCACTTAGAGCAACAACAAAGCCATCCTTAGAGAACATAACAGAATCTAAAATGACTAAGAGGTACTGCAAGCAAATAGCCCAAAAGTCCACAAAGTAAAATGAAATACACAAAAGTATTTCATTAACACAAAAGAAAGTACAAAATTCCAACAAAGGAAAGCCTAACACCAGGTGGCTTCACTGGTGAATTCTTTCTACCAAATATTTAAAGAAGACTTAATATCAAAATTTATCACTCTTCCAAAAGAAATGAAGAGGCAGCAACACTTTCTAACTCATTCTATTAGGTCAGCACTACCCATTACCAAAGCCAGACAAAGACACACTACAAGAAAAAAAAAACTACAGGCACAAAATCCTTCAACAATATATAATAGCAAACTGAACCCAGTAACATATTAAAAGAATTAAGCACCAGGACTAAACTGGATTTATTCCCAGAATGCAAGGATGGTTCAACATACAAAAAAATCAATAAATATAATATAGCACAGTAATAGAATGAAGAGAGGAGAAAACACACACAATCATCTCAATTGACGAAAAAGCATTTGACAAAATTCAATATTCTTTCATGATAAAAACAATAAATTAGAAATAGAAGAGAACTTCCTCAGCATATTAAAGACCATATCTGAAAAACCCATAGCTAATATCATACTCAATGATTAAAGACTTAAAGCTTTTCCTTAAGATCAGGAACAAAAAAATGGATGTCTGCTTTCACAACTTCTGTTCAGCATGGTACAGAAAATTCTAACTTGTGCAATTAGGCAAAAAAAGTAATAATAAAAGGTATTCAAATTGGAAAATAAGAAGTACCATTACCTCTGTTCACAGATGACAATATCTTATATGTAGAGAACCCTAAAGAAGATACCCACACACAACAATTAGAGCCCCCAAAAAATGAATTCAGCAAGTTGTAGGAAAAAAAAAAACAGTCATGTTTCTATATACTAGCAATGAACAATTCAAAATCAATATTAAGAAAACAATAACATTTATAACAGTATCAAAAAGAATAAAATACTTAGGAATAAATGTAACTAAGGAGGTTGAAAGCTTTGTACACTGAAAACTACAAAAGACTGCCAAAAGAAATTAAAGATCTAAATAAATGTTAATGAATTGAAACATTTAATGCTTTAAGATGACAATACTACTCAAAGTGATTTAAAGATCTAATGTAATCCCTATTTACATTAAAGATCTAATGTAAATCTCAACAGTACCTTTTTATACAAACAGAAAAACCCATCCTAAAATTTATATGGAACTTCAAGGGGTCTTCAATAGCCAAGCCAATTTTGAAAAAGAAGAGCAAAGAGAGCTTAATATTCCCAAGTTAAAAACTCACCACAACACTACAGAAATCAAAACAATATGATACTGGCATAATGACAGACATATACACCAAAGGAACAGGGGAGATAGCCCAGAAATAAACCTTCACAAAAATGATTAATTAAATTTTGACAAGAATGCTATTTAAAAAAAAAAAAAAAAAGAAATGACAGGCCCAAAATGGAGTCATTTGCCCCCAAGACAACTGTCACTACAACTGCCATTACACTTAAGTTTTCCAGATTTAACTGCACTATTCAACCTCTGCCAAGAATGTGACCTTTAAATTGTCAATCTGAAATTTCCCCATTAGTTTTAGTGAGGTAATCTGCATAGTCAAAGGTCTGCTGTGGTCCCATTGCCTCAAAGAAGATGCCTGGCCTGAAACAAGAATTTATTTTCTTTTGCTAAATAACTCCTTGCCCACCCTTCTGCTTATTTAAAAGAAAGCTTCAATTCTGTACAACCCCTCTATGTGCCCTTCTAATTGCTAGATGGGATCTTCCCAATTCATGACTCATTTAAGAAATCCATTTAGATCTTTAATATACTTGGTTGAATTCTGTTTTTTTAACAGTGCCATGTTCATTCAACGGGGAAAGATTCATGCTTTGAACAAATGGTGCAGAAAAACTGGATATCCAGATGCAAAAGCATGAAGCTAGAACCTATCTTGTACCACGCACAAAAGTTACCTCAAAATGGATTGCTGATGCAGATACAGGCCCACAGTGTCTGGGACGTTATGGATGAGATGAGACAAATTCACACAGACTATAGAAATCCTGTGGAGAAAAAGGAATGACACAGCAGCTCTCTCAGTGAAAGAGAGGGCTGGCCCTGACCCTTGCCTAGACAGGCTTTTATTAGGTTTAATGTGCATAGGAATACAGGGGGTATATGGAAATCTCAGCAATCATTGTCAGCCAGTATTGATCAAAGAGATAACATTCAAAGAACTCTGAGGGCTTATTTTGAGTCAGAGTCAGAGAGCTAAAGGGCCACAAATCTCTGGGGAGCAAACTTATTTCCTGCTTGGACCCTTATCATTTAAACTGAGGATATCGGCAAAGCCAGTTTCATAGGATTTTATGCATTCTTTCTTAGGCCTGATCACCCTAGGGAACCTGCCCTTTCCAGCACAGGGCTGCACTCATCTCTGGCATTGTTTCAGGCTTAAGGCATTGTTTCAGGCTTAAGTCCAGTAGGGGAAGTAAGGCAGCTAAAAGATTAGGAGACTTCTTGCAGCCAGAATGAGGACTCAGGCTATGTCAAAACTGAGGGGTGAGGGTCCATCACCCTCTTTTTCCATAGCCCCCCAAGTCCTTCCCTGAGGGCTCCTTCACGACCATGGCTATCTTAGGCGGCCCCTCCTTTGAGGAATCTTACCTGTCACTGGCTAGCCAGTCATCTGCCCAGGGCCAAGCAAGGTGAGGTGAAAGGGGGCAGAGGCAGTGCCCCTACAAGGAAGATAAGCTAAGTCTCCTAAGTGGCTTTTGGTCCCAAGGTCTTTTTACTCAGCCTTAGCCACGAGGGGTTACAGTTTCTGAAACAAGGCAGGGTGGTTCCCAACACATCACAGATCTAAACTGAACAGTTGAGGATTCTAATAAATGTTGTGACCAAATATCTAGACCCTTCTGCAACCTGGTCAAGTAACTAGGACTGTTTTGCAATATAAGCTCTGACTCTGCCTACCTGACAAACTGCATTCCCTGCCTTGTCTGTTTTACCACAAAACTAGTTTCACCAATTTGTTTTGCAAAATCCAAGAGAAAGTGAGGCACTGGCCATGCTCTGTGAACCCCTTCACTGCTGAAATGTCTTATGACTCCAACTGTTGGTCATATCCCATGACTCTACCTGCTGACCATAAGTCAACGAAACTACCCATTGTTCTTATCTTACAACCTCACTTGCTAACCATTGAATCTACTGAGAGTTAAAAGTCCAGTTGTCCCCATCACTCAGAAAATGAATGTTGTAAGTTTACGGTCTTTCCCTAGCAACTCAACCCTTTACTCCTTGCAACTTTCACCTTTAAAACCTTGCATTATTTTTCTCACCTCAGAGCAAATCTTTGGTTCATGCCACCATATGTTCTCTGAGTTGCAAACTGTATCAGAATAAAACTTTATTTTAATTCCTCAGAGGAGTCCTGAGTAACTTTTGTTTACAGAGTTAAACTATTTAACACTCTTAGAAAAAATCACAGGGTAAAATCATGCCCTAGATTTGGCAATGGTTTCTTATGTATTACCCATAAGCTTCGGGAATAAAAGAAAAAATCGATTGAGTTGGACTTCATTAAAATAAAAATTTCTGATACTTCCAGTCAAAATGGAGGCATAGACAGATCAACTTTGCTACTTTGCACAACCAAAAGAAGAAGAACAACAAATTTAAGAACAAAAAGTAACCAGAACTGCCAGGAAATCAAACTGTATGGAAGTCCTAAAACCAAGGAGTTAAAGACAAAACATTCATCCAGACTGCTAGGCGGAGTGAAGACAGGGATCCTCTGCAGGGAGGACATGTGGCAAGTTGGCAGCTGAAGGACCAGGTTGGCGAGGCAGCAGTTGGCAAATTGGAGGTCCCACATTTGCATGTGGATAAACTGGGAGGAACGACTGGGGAATGAAACAGACAGTGCAACCCAGGGTTCCAGCGCAGGAAAATAAATCAAACTCCTGCCTGTAAAAACCTGTGAATGTTGCAGCAGTGGGAGACTCTCCCAGCTTTACAGGAGAGGTCACTGGGGAGACCCACAGAGTCCTAGAAAGTACCCACCCACCCAGGAATCAGCACCAAAAGAGCCCAATTTGCTTGTGAGTAGTAGGGGAGATAACTGAAAGCTGGCAGAGAGCTGAACAAGCAGCATTATTTCCTCTCTGACCCCTCCCCGACATAGCAGCAAAGTGGGTTGCCCCCACCCTGCTGAATACCTAAGGCTCCGCCCCTAGGTGGTACACATTAACAGGTGTACCAAGACAAAAAAAATGTGACCCAAAAGAAAGAACAGATCAAAACTTCAAAAATAGAACTAAGCAACAAACAGACAACCGACCTATCAAATACAGATTTCAAAACACTGGTAATCAGGATGCTCACAGGATGGTTGAGTATGGTCACAAAATAGAGGAAAAAGTGAAGGCTATTCAAAGTGAAATAAGGAAAAATACACAGGGAACCAATAGTGAAGGGAAGGAAACTAGGACTCAAATCAATGATTTGGAACAGAAGGAAGAAATAAACATTCAACCAGACAGAATGAAGAAACAAGAATTCAAAAAAAAAAATGAGGAGAGGCTTAGGAACCTCCAGGAAAACTTTAAACTTTCCAATATCTGAATCATGGGGGTGCCAAGAGGAGAAAATGAAGAGCAAAAAATTGAAAACTTATTTGAAAATATAATGAAGGAGAACTTCCCTAATTGGGCAAAGGAAACAGACTTCCAAGAAGTCCAGGAAGCTCAGAGAGTCCCAAAGAAGTTGGACCTAAGGAAGCATACACCAAGGCACATCATAATTACATTACCCAAGATTAAAGATAAGGAGAGAATCCTAAAAGCAGCAAGAGAAAAGGAGACAGTTACCTACAAAGGAGTTCCTATAAGACTATCAGCTGATTCCTCAACCTTGGAGGCAAGAAGGGGCTGGAAAGAAGTATTCGAAGTCATGAAAGGCAAGGACCTACATCCAAGAATACTCTATCCAGCAAAGCTATCATTTAGAATGGAAGGGCAGATAAAGTGCTTCTCAGATAAGGTCAAGTTAAGGGAGTTCATCATCACCAAGCCTTTATTATATCAAATGTTAAAGGGACTTATCTAAGAAAAAGAAGAACAAAACTAGGAACAGTAAAATGACAACAAACTCACAACTATCAACAACTGAACCTAAAAAAAAACTAAAACTAAAACTAAGCAAACAACTAGAACAGGGACAGAATCACAGAAATGGAGATCACATGCAGGGCTATCAGTGGGAGGAAGAGGAGGAAAATGGGTGAAAAGGTACATGGATTAAGCATGAATGGTAGGTAAAAAATAGACAGTGGGTGGTTAGGAACAGTAAAGGAAATGGAGAAGTCAAAGAATTTTTATGTAAGACCCATGGACATGAACCAAGGGGAGGGGAATGCTGGTGGGAGGGGGGTGTAGAGGGAGGGAATAAGGGGGGGGAGGGACAACTGTAATACCATAATCAATAAAATATGTTTAAAAAAAAAAAGAAGAAGTGTCAAAACAAGACTTGGATGCCATGGCCCCTGAACTCTTATTGAGTTACCTAACAGACCCCATCCTGCAAAAATAAAAATAAATAAATAAAATAAAAACTCTGTCAAAGGATACTATCAAGGGAGTGAAAGGGCAATCCACAGAATGGGAGAAAATATTGCTTTTTAAAAACAATGTGATTAATTTACTTTTAAACAGAGGGGAAGAGTGGGAGAAAGAGAGGGAAAGAAACATCAATGTGTGGTTGCCTCTCATGCACCTCCTACAAGGGACCTGGCCCACAACCCAGGCATGAGCCCTGACTGGGGATCAAACCAACAACCCTTTGGTTCAAGGTCTGGCATTCAATCCACCTAGCCACACCAGCCAGGGCGGGAGAAAATATTGTTAGTCATATTTCTGTCTGATGAAGAACTAGCACTCAGAACATATTTAGCACTCAACAACCACACAAAACAACCCAATTTTAAAAATGGGTAAAAAACTTGAAAAGACATTTCTTCAAGTAAATATACATATAACCAATAAGCAAGAGGAAACATGTCAATATCACAAATCATTAGGGAAATGTAAATCAAAACCATGACTTACTATTTCACCCCCATGAGGGTAAAAATTATTTTATAATGGAAAATAACAGATGCTTATGAAGATGTAGAAAAATTGAAACCCTTGTGCAGTGTTGATAGAAATGTTAAAATGGTCAACTGCTGTGGCATACAGTTTGGCAGATTCTTGAAATGTTGAACACAGAATAACCACATGACTCAGCAATTCCACACGTGGGTATATACCAAAAGGAACTGTAAATGGGGACTTGAATAGAGCATACTTGTACACCAATGTTCAAAGCCAACAGCCTAAAGGTAGAAACAACCCAAATATCCATCAAGAGATGAATAAACATTATTTTCAACAGCCAAAAGGTGAAAATAACCCAAGTATCCACCAATGGATAAATAAACAAAATGTGGCACACACACACAATGCAATATGAGTCATAAAAATGGAATAAAGTTTGATACATGCTACAACATAGATGAATCTTGAAAACGTGCTAAGTGAAATAAGCCAGATACAAAAAGACAAATACTGTATAATTCTACTTATATAAAATATCTAGAATAGGCAAATTCATAGAGACAGAAAATAGTACAGAAGTTACCAAGCATTGGGGGATGAGGAAAGTAGGCAGTTACTGTTTGAT
Source organism: Phyllostomus hastatus (assembly GCF_019186645.2). Classification (NCBI taxonomy): domain Eukaryota; kingdom Metazoa; phylum Chordata; class Mammalia; order Chiroptera; family Phyllostomidae; genus Phyllostomus; species Phyllostomus hastatus. The sequence goes on from NW_025334041.1 coordinate 49,531,215, forward strand.
GGGGATAGAGTTTGTGTTTGGATAATGAAAGGTTCTGGAAATAGATAGTGTGGACGTTGATACAACATTGTGAATATAATTAACAACACTGAATTATACACTTAAAATGACTTTTAAGAAAAGAACCACCCTGGCTGGTATAGCTCAGTGGATTGAGCATGGGCTGTATGGGATAGGCCCCTGCACAGCTGATCATCCATGGTGGCCAGTGGTCACAGTCCATGGTTGCAGCCGTTCGGCCTGGTGATAAATCCCTCTCATTGACATGCCAACAGCAATCAAGGCTTACCTAAAACAGGAGAGTGTACACAGCCCACACAGGAGGCGGGGCACCTGGACTACCCATCTGGAGTAATGAGGAGGCTGTGTCACTGGACTATACAGAATACCTACTACATTAGGCCATTGTACCATGCCCGGAAGACATAACAGCTCTACCTAATACATATAAACAAACACAGGGAGGCCAGCAAAATAAGAAGACAAAGAAAAACGTGCCAAATAAAAGAACAGAACAAAACTCCAGAAACAGAACTCAACAAAATGGAGACAAGCAATCTACTAGATGTAGAGTTCAAAACACTGGTTTTAAGGACATTCAACGATCTAGTGAGAATTTCAACAAGATAGAAATGGACACAAAAACCATAAAAAAGAACCACTCAGAAATGAACAATACACTAACTAAAATGAAGAATAATTTATAGGGAATCAATAGCAGAGTAGATGAAGCCAAGAATCAAATCAGCAATTTGGAATATAAGGAAGCAAAAGACATCCCATCAAAATAGCAAACAAACAAACAATAAAAACCCCAAAACTAGTATTTAAGAAAAAACCAACCAACTAAATTCTAAATAGTACAAATTTACATCTTCCATGTCCTCTCTATATTTCAATATTCTAATCCAATATCTAGCAGAATTTTACCATTTAATAACTCTAAAGCAAAAAAAAAACAAAAAAACAAGAGACTCCTCACCAATGCGTGAAGGATGAGTGTACCAAGGTGTCTATATTATGGGTGGGTGGAATACCTAATTATGTTCCAAAGGAGGAAACTAGAATGTTGATTGCAAAAATACAGCACTTTGGCCCTGGCTGGCGTAGCTCAGTGGATTGAGCGCAGGCTGTGAACCAAAGTGTCGCATGTTCGATTGCCAGTCAGGGTACATGCCTGGGTTGCAGGCCATGACCCCCAGCAACCACACATTGATATTTCTCTCTCTCTCCCTCCCTCTTTAAAAATAAATAAATAAAATCTTTAAAAAAATACAGCACTTTGTTGTTTCATCACTACAGTATCAATCCAATATGGAATAAGCACCAATACAGTCCAGGGAATAAGCAAGTATGCTCGTCCAGATATATTAATATTATGAGAACCTCTCAATATTTCTAACCTTAAGTGCTTTCAGACGATAATTTAATTTAAAAATAGCACCTTACTTTGGTTCACAATGATAGTTTACCAAACAGCTCAAAATATTCTACAAAATATCAATGAATGAATTATGTAAGGTCCCTGTTTAGATGGGTTAACAATTTTGAAAGGTAATTGGTAGAATTAGCTAAAAATATGTATTTTAGAGACTTCCGGCAATATGGAGGAATCGGTGGACGCACGTATCTCCTCACACAACCAAAATTAGAACAACAACAATTTACAGCTAGAATAACACCCAGAACTGATAGAGGATTCACCTGAATGGAAGTCAGACAGCCAAGAAGTTGAAGTCAACCCGTACATCCAGACTGGTAGGAGAGGACGAGCCGGGCGGCGCGGGTCGGTGGCACGCAGAGGTTGGGGAAAACTTGGCGCGAAATTGGCGCAAAAGCCATCCGGCATGCAAGAACACAGCGGTGGTCCCTGAGTACGCAAGCTGCGGCTGGCGGACCCAGTGAGGCGGTGATTGTGGACCAGGGCAGAGCTTGCAGCCCAGGATCCCAGAGAAGGGACTGAGATCCCAGGAGAACGGAACTACCGCCATTGTTTCCTCCCGTCCCCGCACCCATCCCCACATACAACATCACAATCTAGCGACTGGAGTGCCCAGCCCTGGTGAACACCTAAGGCTCCGCCCCACACCATAACAAGAGCGACCAGACCGGGAAAAAAAAAGAAAAAAAAGGAGAGACAGGGAGAGACATGTTTCAAACAGAAGAACAGATCAGTCCCCCAGGACTCATCCTTTTGAGCAACCAAGAAATAGCCAATCTATCAGATGCACAGTTCAAAACACTGGTGATCAGAAAGCTCACAGAATTGGTTGATTTTGGGCGCAAATTAGATGAAAAGATGCAGGTTACCATAAAAGAGATGAAGGAAGATACATGGAGGAGAGCCAATAGTGAAGGGCAGGAAACTGGGTCTCAAAACAATACAGTGGACCAGAAAGAAGATAGAATCAACCAAGCAGGAAAGCATGATGAAATAAGAATTCAAAAAAACGAGGAGAAGCTTAAGAGCATCCAGGACATCTTTAAACGTTCCAATATCTGAATTATAGGGGTACCAGAAGGGGAAGGGGAAAAGCAACAAATTGAGCACATATTTGAACAAATAATAAAGGAGAACTTCCCCAATCTGGCAAAGGGAACAGCCTTCCAAGAAATCCAAGAAGTTCAGAGAGCTCCAAAGAAGTTGGACCCAAGAAGAAACACACCAAGGCACATCATAATTACATTAGCCAAGGTAAAAACGAAGGAGAGAATCCTAGAAGCAGCAAGAGATAAGGGGACAGTCACTAAAAATGAGTTCCCATCAGACTGTCAGCTGATTTCTCCAAAGAGACCTTACAGGCAAGAAGGGGCTGGAAAGAAATATTCCAAGTCATGAAAGACAAGGACCTACATCCCAGATTGTTCTATCCAGCAAAGCTCTCATTTAGAATGGAAGAGCAGATAAAGTGCTTCTCACATAAGGTCAAGTTAAAGGAGTTCATCATCACTGATGATGAATAAAGCCCTTATTTTATGAAATGTTAAAGGGACTTATCTAAGAAAGGAAGATAAAGAAAAAACATGTATAGTAAAAGGACAGCAAACTCACAATTATTAGCAACCACACCTAAAGCAAAACCAAAGGAAACTAAGCCAACAACTAGAACAGGAACAGAACCACAGAAATGGAGGTCACATGGAGGGTTAGCAACAGGGGGGTGGGAGGAGGAGAGAGGGGGATAAGGTGTAGAGAATAAGTAGCATAGAATGTAGGGTGAAAATAGATGGGGGAGGGCAAGAATAGTATGGGAATTGTAGAAGCTAAAGAACTCATAAGTATGACACATGGACATGAACTAAAGGTGGGGAATGTGGGTGGGAGAGGGGGTACAGGGTGGAAGGGAGAGAAGGGGGGAAATGGGACAACTGTAATAGCATAAACAATAAAATATATTAAAAAAAAGAAAAATATGTGTTTTAAATACATTATTTTACTAATGTATTAAAAAAATGTTACCAATTTACAGTAAGGTCCAGTTAAATTTAGTCCGAAAACTCTTCTTGAAGAAAAGCCATAAATTAATGAGAGACAATTTAATCCTGAAATGTGCACTATCTAGTTTTATTTTTAATCATTACAGAATAATCAGTATGAAAAATTAAAATGTCTTCACTTAAATAATTTTACTTATTCTGTCAATATGACACTAGTATGATTTTAATTTTTATTTCCCTAATGCTTAATGATGTTGAGCATCTTGTATGCATATTTGCCATAAATCTTTTTTAAAAGTTATTTTATTGATTATGCTATTACAGTTATACCAATTTTCTCCCCTTAGTCCCCCTGCTCCCAATACCCCCACTTCATCCAGCAATCCCCCTCTTAGTTCATGTCCATGGGTCATGCATGTACGTTCTTTAATTACTCCATTTCCTACACAGTTCCCTAATATCCCTGAGCCTATTTTGTACTTACCAATTTGTACTTCTTAATCCCTGCATGTTTTCTAACATTCTCCTACTTCTTCCTCCCAACTGATAACCCTCCAAGTGATCTCCATATCTCTGATTCTGTTCCTGTTCTGCTTGTTTCCTTAGCTTGTAATTTAGATTCAATTACTGATAGTTGTGAATTTCTTATTTTAATATTCATAGTTTTGATCTTCATCCTTTTTATATATAATTACCTTTAGCATTTCATATAACAATGACTTGGTGATAACGAACTCCTTTAGTTTTACCTTGTCTAGGAAGCACTTTCAAAGTGCTGCCCTTCCATTCTAATGATAACTTTGTTGGATAGAGTAATCTAGGTTGTAGGTCCTTGCTTTTCATCACTTTGAATACTTCTTTTCAGTCCCTGTAGCCTGCAAAGTTTCTTTTGAGAAATCATCTAACAGTCTTTCAAGAACTGCCCTATAAGTATCTAATTGCTCTTCTCTTGTTGCTTTTAAGTTTCTCTCTTTATTTTTAACCTTTGGCATTTTAATTATTATGTGTCTTGGTTTGGTCCTCTTTGGATCCATCTTGTTTGTAGCTCTCTGTGCTTCCTGGTTCTGTATGTCTATTTCCTTCACCAAATTTGGGGAGTTTTCTTTTATTATTTTTTAAAATAAGTTTTCAGTTTCTTGCTTTTCCTCATCTCCTTTTGGCATTCCTATGATTCAGATGTTATGTTTAAAGATGTCCCAGAGGCCCCTTAGCTCATCCTCATGTTTTTTTAACTCTTTTTTCTTGCTGTTCTGATTGAATGCTTTTCTCTTCCTTATGTTCCAAATCATTGAATTGATTGTTGGCTTTATCCCCTCCACTGTTGGTTCCCTGTCAGGGGTGTCCAACTCGCAGCCCACAACCCCATTCAGCCCAGGATGGCTATGAGTGCAGCCCAACACAAAATCGTATATTTACTTAAAACATTTTTCGTGCTCATCAGTTTTCGTGTTTGTGTATTTGATATGTGGCCCAAGACAATTCTTCTTCTTCCAGCATGGCCCAGAGACATCAAAAGATTGGACACCCCTGCCGGATTTTTCTTTATCTCACTTAGTGTAACCTTCATTTCTGTCTGGGTCTTTCTTATGCTGTTGAAGTACCCGATGAGTTTCTCGAGCATCCCAATAACCAATGTTTTGATCCCTACGTTTTATAAGTTGCTTATCTCCATTTCATTTAGTTCATTTCTGGAGTTTTGTCCTGTTTTTTTATTTGGGCCATATTTCTTTGTCTCCTCATTTTGGCAGCTGCATGTTTATTTTTGTGTAATAGGTACAGCTGCTTTGTCTCCCTGTCTTAGTAGTGTGGCCTACTATAGAAAAGTACACCCGTGAGTTGTATGGTGTGGAGCCTTAGGTAATAGCCAGGGAAGGGCAACCTGTGTCACTGCTGTGTGGCTCTGTATAGGGGAAGGCTCAGAGAGGGGACAATACCACTGCCTGGCCTCTGGAGTTTTGCCCAGGAGGAAGCTTTCTCTCAGCACTTGCCTTGTTGCCAGTCACTTCAATTTCTCCCCATATGTTACTGGTGCCCTTCCAGCTATTGCCCTGGAGCTGAATCCCAGAGGAGATGTGTCTGGGTGAGTCCCAAGTCTGTTGAGGGCCCTTTAAGAGGAGTCTCTTGAGAATCCTGTAGTTTCTTCTGCTACCCCAAACTCCACTGGTTTTTACAGCCAGAAGTTACAGGGACTTATCTTCCTGGTGCTGGAACTGTACGCCAAATGGTTTGGTCTGGGACTTGGATCCCTTGCTCCCAAGGTATCTCTCCCAATTTTTATCGACCAGACATGGATATAGGACTGCCCACTCCGCATCTCCACACTACTCTGAGTCTCTGCACCTCTCCAAGCGTCTCCACCACTCTTTCCCTCCTACCCATCAGGATGAATATAGTTCTTTAAACCCTTGGTTGTTGTACTTCTATATAGCTCAATTTTATGACAGTTCTGAGTGATATTTATTTTATAGTTCAGTTATAATTTGCTGTAGTTGCACAAGGAAGAGAGGCGTGTCTATCTACACCTCCATTTTGACCTGAAGTCCCATATATCTTCTTTGGTGAAGTATCTCTTCAAATCTGGCTATTTTTCAATTAAATTGTTTGTGTTCCTACCAAGGTTGGAGAATTTTTAATACATGCTAGACACAGTCCTTTACCAAACATATACTTTACAAAAATTTTCTCCCTGTCCATGGCTGTATCTTCAGTCTTCTAACAATATCATTCAAAGAACAGAAATTTTAAATGTTTATAAAGCCTAATTTATCATTTTTGTGTATGTGAATTGTGCTTTGGGTGACATATCTAAATAATTTTCTGATTCAGAATCACAAAAATGTTCTCCTATGTTTCCTTCTAATTTTATATTTGAGATTTTACATTTAGGACTATGATCTATTTTCATTTTAAAATTTTATATGAAGTGAGGTACAAATAAAGTTCACTGTTTTGCATATAGATATCCAATTGTTCCAGTACTATCTGTTGAAAATACCTGTTTTCTCCACTAAATGTATCAAAAATCAGTTGTTCATATACATCTGGGTCTATTTCTTTGCTCTCTATTCTGTTCAATTGATTCATCTATGTTTTTGTCTTAATTGCTGTTTTTGTAATAAGTCTTCGAATCAGGTGGGGTAAATACTCCAACTTTGTTTTATTTTAAAAGTTCTGGCTATTCTAGATCCTTTGTATTTCCATATGATTTTAGAAATCAGTTTGTCGGCCCTGGCTGGTGTGGCTCAATGGATTGAATACCAGCCAGCAAATCAAAAGGTTGCTGGTTCAATTCCCAGTTAGGGCACATGCCTGGGTTGTGGGCCAGGTCCCCAGTAGGGGGCACGTGAGAGGCAACCATACATCGATGTCTCTCTTTCCTTCTGTCTCCCTTCCCCTCTCTCTCTAAAAATAAATAAATAAAATCTTTTTTAAAAAATCAGTTTGTGAATTTCTAAATAAAAGCCTGCTGAAATTTGGAAAGTAATTGCTTTGAATCTGTATAGATCAATTTAAGGAGAATTAGCATATTAATAAACACTAAGTCCTCCAACTCACAAACAAGGTTTATTTATTTATTTAGATAATCTTTAATTATTTTCAACAATGTTTTCTAGTTTTCAGTGTACAGGTCTTATGTTTCTTTTGTCAAATTCAACCCTATGTATTTTGTATTTGTTATAATAAGTGGTATTTTTTAATTTCAGTTTTCAATTGTTTGTTAATGGTACAGTATTGATCTTATATCCTGAAATCCTGTTAGAATCTTTTATTAGTTCTAGTCATGTTTTTGCAAACTCAAAAGAAGATACAACTACACACCTATTACAATGGCTAAAATTAAGAAGACTAACTCTAAAATCTGTTGGCAAAAATGTGAAGGAATTAGAACTTTCTTGTACTACTGCTAGGAATATAAAACACTACAACTAGTTTGAAAAACACGTTGGCAATTATGGTACATAAAAACTTAAACATACATCTACTATATGAACTAGCCATTCTACTCCTACATATTAATCAGAGAGAAATTAAACCCCACATCTTACAAAGACTTGCACATAAATTTTCATAGCAGCTTGATTTGTAAGTCAAGAACTGGGAACAACCCAAATGCCCACCAACAGGTGAATTGATAAATCAGCTACAGGATATCCATACAATGGAATACTATCAACAATAAAAAAGGGATGAGCTATTAATACACACAACATTAATAAATCTCAAAGTAATTAAGCTGACTGAAATGAGCCGAACAAAAACACATACAAACTGTATGATTCCAATTATGTAAAATTTGTTTAAGTATCAGCTAATCTATAATAACAAAAAGCAGATCAGTAAATGCCAGAGGAGGTAATTACCAAGGCACATGAGGAAACTTTTAAGGGTGATAGTTATGTTCATTATCTTGATATTTGCCAAGGGCTTCATGTCAAAACTTACCAAATCATACATTTCAATATGGGCAGTTTATTGTTAGTCATTTAGACCTCTATTTAATAAAAAGAAAAGGTGTCACTGTAAGATTATTGTCACTATATATACTATATACTTTTTAAATCGATACATTTAATGTACTTTTAAAATTGATACATATATACTTGTTAAATTGATATATATTTTTATATTGATATATAATTCACATACCAAAAATTCAACATTTTAAAGTACAAATTCACTGTTTTTTTTGTTTACTGACAAGGTTGTGTAATAATCATCACAATTTAATTTCAGAACATTGTGGTCACGCCCTGACCCCAGAAAAGAAATCTCTACCACATTCCCCCCCAGGCTCTCAGAATATATTTAATTTCTAGATGACAATTATTTTATCTAGTTACTGCAATTCAAGTCTCAAGACCTTTCAAGTTTGAGAGGTTGGTTTTAAGTTAATTTCAAGGGCTTATGGTGTAAGTACTGGTACTCTTCATCATTTTATTCTTTCTAATATGAATCAGACCCATATTGATATAAAAATTGATAATTTCAAGACATTCCAGTCATAAAAATATAATTTAGATACATGTATAATTATAGTAGTGATTACCAAATTATTACTTCTATTAAAATATTAATTTCAAATACAGAAACTTCATTTCCCTTTTGGCGTCCCTTATTATCAATGCTAGATCTAGCCAATACTGAACCACAGCAGTGAATAAAGAGAAGATGCCTTCACAAATTTTGAATAGCACATAATCTGTAAAGCTTTAAAAATTTAAATTAATACAATCCATTTTGAAATAAACTCACCATGAAGAATACTTTCTCAACAACCTCTCATCATATTTATAAAACTTTGGGTAAAGCCAATACCTCATTGGAGGGATAGTGTGTTTACACTCTGCACTGCACCAACTCAAAGAATTATGACTGACTATATGGTCTCACTTATGTGTGTAATCTAATAATGAACAAAATAAACTGACAAACAAAATAGAAACAGAGGCATGGATACATGGAAGTGACTAGCAGCTGTCAGAGGGGAGGGGGAGGGGGAGACTGGATGAAAGAAAGTGAAGGGATTAGCCAAAGAACATGTATGCATGACTACGGGCACAGACAACAGTGTGGTGATGGCCAGGGCAGGGGGGAGCAGCAGGGAGACCAGGTAAAGGTGGGCAACAGTGGGAAAATAGGGAATCTGTAACATGGTCAACAATAAAAATAAAGAAAAAAGTCACCATTTGCATTACAGCATCCATTGTTTCTAGAAGAGTTAATAATCACAAAACCTAGCAATTTTTTATTATGAAGGAATATTAGTGATGATGAATATATATAATAAACCTTGGAATAATTTGTATGTTTTTACTTATTCTATTATCCTACAGATTATTTTTGAAGCACAGCAATGAAGTTTGATAAAGTAAAAAATGTGCTGATACTAGGGATTTTAAACTCTTGCATTTAGCACACAGTCTGAAAAAGAAGCAATTATTACTCACTGCTAAAAACTTAACTTTTTAAAAAAATTATTTATTTTTAGAGAGGGGGGAAAAGAGGGAGAAAGAAAGGGAGAGAAGCATCAGTGTGTGGTTGCCTTTCGTGCACCACCTACTGGGGGCCTGGCCCACAACCCAGGCACGTGCTCTTGACAGGGAATCAAACCAGCAACCCTTTGGTTTGCAGCCCAGCACTCAGTCCACTGAGCTACTATACCAGCCAGGTTTTAGCCAGGACTAAAACTTAACTTTTTATACAATATATTCCAAGCATTTCAAATAACAAGTAAGATATATTCCCAATAATGTGTCTAAGCAATACATTTAAGTATTATAAATTGAAAAGTGTTAAAGCATGATTTGTGAAAGATATTACATTTTCTTAGGAAAAAATATGGAATAAACATTACAGCATGACCATGTAACTGAAATATCAAAGACAGAAAAATTTAAAAAATCATTTAATATACATCTTTCTGATAATATTTTGGCTAAATAATATCACCAAGACTAAGTAGAATCTTGATATTTGAGATGGATATAATCAAAGACCTTCTGAACCTACAAAGTTACAAACACCACTAAACAGATCTACTTCAGAAAAATTACTGGGTACCTATTGAAAAGAAAACCACAAATCCTCAATAAAATGCAGGTGTTAGATAATTCTATGTGCATTTGATAACTATTCAAAATTTTGCCTGAAAAATTAGGAACTGCTTCATCATGGACCTTGCAACTTGTTAATAGTTAAAACCAAAATATTAAACCCTTGAGTATCAAGAGTCTACTCTGAATATTTGAGAAAGTAAGGAACAAATGAAGAAATGAATTAACTAAGTCTTCTAGGCATAATGTCAACAAGGGATTTGTCACCTACATAACAGCATTTCTCCCAGATATTTCTCCTAGAGAAATGAAAACGTTTAAGTTCACATAAAAACCTGTACATGAATGTTTATAGTAGTTGTATTCATAATCACCAAAAACTAAAAACAATACAAATTTCCTTCAACCAGTGAATCAATAAACAAAAGTGGTACAACCACACAGCAGTATCTCAACAAACACAAAGTAACAAATTACAGTGTATACACAACAACTTGGATAATTCTCAAAGGTATTAAGCTGAGTACAAGAAGTAAGCCTCAAAAAGTTATATACTTGATGACTCTATTTACGTGACATTCTCCAAAAGACAAAACTACTGTGATGCAGAACCCACAGATGGTCACCAGAGTTAGGCATAGCGGGTGAGGGGCAGGTAGGCATCACTATAAAGAGAGATCATGATGGAATTTGGGGGTGATGGAGCTATTCTGTATATGACTGTGCTAGAGGTTACATAAATCTATGCATATGTTAAAATTCACAGGTCTATATTTTTAAAAGCCCTATTGCATATGATAGCTTTAAAAATAAACAGCATTTCTAAGAAATCAATTGTTTACTCACCCATTCTGAAAAATGTAACAGTGTTGAAAATAGCCAATTATTAAATAAATTTCATCAATAATATCTGTTAATGGTGATAACATAACAAAAGTCAACAAATCAAGTGACTGAAAAAAGCCTTTAAAACTCTGCTAACTTTGTAATCAAAAAGAACTTACCAAGTTCGTTGAGACTTTGGGCGGCTTTTGTTATCTCTCTACTTCCCCCTTGCAGCTGTCCTTGGAGTCTCTTACTGAGATGTAAGATGCGAATTATTCTCCGAAGCAAATCACAGGCAACCTGTACAAATAACACAATGTTAAATGCAAATCACTCCATTCTTTCTAGATGTTATAGATCGTCTTTTTTGATTTCCACCAATCAGAAACCTAAATAAGCACAAGTCTTAAAAAGCATCATTATAATAAAATAAACTCCAATTCATCCCACATGGAGAGAATTTGGGATTAAGATACTATGAAACCCAGGGACTCCTCTTCAATCCTCCACCAGTTTTCCTCTCTAGGCCAGTGGTTCTCAATCTTGACTTCCTATTAAATTCAAGTGGGTAGGTTCAAAAAGTTCTAATGCCAAGGCCATAGTCCCAATCAATTAAATCAGAACTTCTAGCAGTGGGAACTAAGCATCATCATTTTGTTTTAATATCCTCAAGCGGTGCCTTTGTGCAGCCCACCCTGACATCCACTGTGCAAGGACTGCCTAGCTTCCTACTACGGCCTCCGATTGTTTCCAGACCTGGCTTCTCTTTTCTAAGGACCAGAGGAACAGACTTGAAGTTTTCTCCCAATTTTACTAGACCTTAAAGAATAAGCATGCCTTAAAGAATAAGTTGAATTTTCCTAACTTTTTAATCACTAATAATTATCCCAGAAAAAGTTATTTTAAAAAAACTTTAAAAAAATAAAAATGTTTTAACTTTTGTCACCATATGTGTCACCTCCTACTATCCTTCCTTATCAAATCTAATACTGGTTCTATATGTGTCCAAAAGACTAAGGCATAAAATAAAACAGATTTTGGGGTGCTTCATTACAGAAGCCGGATCCAGGACAACTGCCTGGGGGAGAGTGAGAAGGGAAACTGATGGAGTTAACATACATCTAATGTCCTTCAGTTTCAGCAGTGATAATGAACAAGAGAGAGACCATCTGTGCTGCTGCAGCACCACCACCATCTTTGCATGGCCCCGAAGCTTATTGAACAGCAAGAACATCTCCTGTCTAAGGAGGAAAATCCTAACTAGTAGCAACAAAAAAAGCAAAGGCAACCAGGCATTAAACATGTGTTTACCTGATTGCTTTCCTGTGTAATTATAGTCTGAAGTATTTAAAACAATAAAAGAATGCCAAATACAAATCTCCCCCTGGAAAGTGGAAGACTTGGGCATCTTTATCTTTTAATTACATTTTATTTATTTTCTGAATAGGTAATATGAGCACATGATTCAAAATTCAAAAGCTAAAAACGATAAAGTCACCCTCATATCTCTATGTCCCAACCATAAACTCCCAACACAACCACTACTGTCAGCTTTGTGCCTGTCAGATTGCATTTTCAGAAAGAGAGACCATTTGGAATGTAGAGTCCCTAGCAATCGTTCCTCTGGGATTTTAAATACATCATGAAGAGAAATACACATCCTATTTTAGTCTAATCACCTAGAATTGTCCTGTCAGAATACCCCAGTACCTACCCAATAAAGGATATAACCACAAACATGAAATTTTGAGCTTATTTCTGCTGCTTTTACTTATAACCATAGTTAATCTCTCACCAAGCCTAATTGACTATCCTTTTGTTGCATAACACAACAGCTATTTTAACTCTATTCCTACAACCATCACCCTAATCCAAATCTTCATCACCTTCCCCTTAATACTGTGGTCTCCTGGCTAGCTTCCCAGTCTCTTACTGAAATCCATCCTGCCAGATTTATCCTCTAACAAACAGTTTTCAGCACTCCAGCCCCTTTTTTTAATAAACCTCATTGACTTACTATGTTGAATATTCTCAGAATAGCATTTAATAAAATCCTCAGTCAACAAGTCTTAAGATAGTCTATTAAGGCATTACCTCTCACCATTTTCTAATATAGTTGCCTCCACTCCAGTCAATTTCCTTTTCTTAATTTCAGACTTTTATTATCAAAAATAATACAAACATATTATTCAGCACTAAAAAGGAATGAAACTATCAAACTATGAAAAGACAGGGGAACCTTAAATGCATATTACTAAGTGGAAGAAGCCAATCTGAAAAGGCAACCTACTATATGATTCCAACTATACGACATTCTGGAAACGCCAAAACTATGGAGACAGTAAAAAAAATCAGTGGTTGCCAGGGGGTGGGGGATGAGTAAGCTAAAAACCAAAGATTCTAGGGCATTGAAAATACTCTGTATGACACTATAATGATGAACACATGTCATTATACATTTGTCCAAACCCACAGAATGTATTCCAAGAGTAAACCCTAATGTAAACTATGGGCTGTAAGTGATTCATCAGTTGCAGCATATGCACTATTGTAGCAGGGTACGTTGATTAAAGGGGAAGCTATGCATGAGAGGATACACAGGAATTCTTTGTATTTTCCTCTCAATTTTGCTGTGAATCTAAAACTGCTCTAAAAAACTAAAGTCTTTAAAAATACAGATAAGATACGACAAAGAAAATCACATACAGAAGTAACAGCTGACTGAACTTGTAACCACCACACAGAGCAGGAGAAAGAGCCATGTCAGCCATTACAGAAGCCCTCCATGAACTCTCTGCCAATGTCAAAACCCTCCATCCATCACCCTGCATGCTTCATCCCAACAAAAGAAACAACTATTCTGGCTTTTGTGGTAACCACTTCCTTACCTTATTTATGGTTTTATTACTGAAATGTCTCTACATAAACACTATAGGTTAATTTTGCCCAACCCCCTTTTTAAAGATTTCATTTATTTCTTTTTAGAGAGAGGGTAATGGAGGAAGAAAGAAAGGGAGAGAAACATCAATCAGTTGGTCACCCCTCACACGGGGACCTGGGGACCTGGCCCTCAAACCAGGCATGTGCCCTGAAAGGGAATCAAACCAGCAACCTTTCAGTTCACAAGCTGGCACTCAATCCACTGAGCCCAACCAGCCAGGGCTAATTTTGCCCTTTTAAAATCTATATAGATTCCATCATCATCTCTTTTTTCTTTTCAATCTGTTGTATATATTGGATCATCTGTCCTGTATAGCTTCCCACAGACTAAGTTTTCTTGGTTGCACCCCCACAGTGTAGTTCAACATGTTCCGCTGTCGTCTGTATTTCCTACACCAGATTCAGGTTTAATATCTTTGGCAAGATTACTCATTAGATGGAAGAGTAACTAGAACACATATGATTTTCTCTTTCAGTGCTTTTAGTAGCCACTAAAACTAAATGTCAAAATCCATTAAAATGATATTCCAATTCTATCATTTTGTCTTTATTTGCCAGTATATAAAATTTCCCTATAAAAAGAAACTTTACCTCATCTACTATGTTTAGCCAATGATATGTTCATACAAAAAAGTAAGAATACTCGACTCTTCCCATGGTTTATCAGTTTGAAAATTAAAAACTGCTTTCCTAGTATCCACCAAAGATAAATAATTACTTGATTTTGTTTTGGCTATCATCACAAACTCATAGATGTAAGCATAAAAAGGGTGTCAATCCACTGTAGTTCTTATCCTTATAGATGCTTACACTGTCCCACTTTTGGCCAATGGGAGCCTCTGAAGGTGATCAAATGTACACATTTGCAGAAGACTAAGAGGTCTCTGGGGACATAAAACTTTCAGTTCTAAAACTGGGGAGTTGGTCACCCTAGAACCAATGCAAGTTAACTGCTGAATCCTTTTGTCATGACCTCTATCTAGTTAGTAGCTGTTGATAGCTTTCTTAGTATATGATATACAAATATTCCAGAATCATTTTATATATTTCATGCCCCAGACCTGGAGTGAATGATTTACCAAAAAAGCCATGGTTTCTTTTAGAAGTCAACAGCATGTCAAGACCACATTCTGGGAATTAGGTTTCCACATTTCTGGGACTTTTCAGTAGACACAGCTAGGAAATGTTAGAATTAAAATATCATATAAATATTCATTCATTCTATTCCATAATATAAATAAAATTCTCAAATTAGCATTATATGCACATATATATTTGTACCAAAATATATACACATAATATATATACCATTTTAAGATAAAATTAAAATATGAATTCACACTGATTACTTTCAATTAAAAATCAAGAAAACAAGGTGTTTACTTCATCTTCTAATTTATTTCTTCCACATAGGAACTCCTGGCTCTTAAGACATAGGAGATTATCAGCATTATAGTAATTTAAACTATTCCTTATTTTTGCTACACAATACATAGAAAACATTATCTTAATAAAAAACCAAAACTACAGAAATATAATTGCTAAAGACAGTTTTGAAAAATTGTTTTGTGTATGTTCTTTACACATTTTTCTACAATTAAAATTTTTTTTCTGTCAAAACATACAGCTAATTGCCCTGACCAGTGTGGCTCACTTGGTTGGACATCGTCCTGCAAAGCAAAAAGTCACCAATTTGATTCCCAGTCAGGCACATGCCTAGGCTGCAGATTCCGTCCCTGGTCAAGACATGTACAAGAGGCAACCAATTGATGTTTCTCTCTCACATTGATGTTTCTCTCCCTCTCTTTCTCCCTCCCTTCTCCCCTCTCTAAAAATAAACAAACAAATAAACATACAGCTGTTAAGTGAAATAAATCAGTCAGAAAAAGACAAACACTGTATATTTTCTCTTGTATGTGGAATCTAAGGAACAATATAAATGAACAAACAAAACGGAAACAGATTCAGATAAAGAGATCAGATTGATGGTTGCCAGAGGAGAGGCTGGTTGGGGGACTGGGTGAAAAGGTGAAGGGATTAAGAAGTACAAATTGGTAGTTACAAAATAAAGTACAGGGCCAGCTGGGGTATTGAGCAGGCAGAGCAGCCACAGCCTCCACGTGCCCAGCAAGCTATGTAGAGCCAACTGTGCAGAGCTCTGCAGCCAGCAGCCTGAAGAGAAGCAGTTATGTTGTCCAGCTGAAGTGAACTGGCCTCCTTAAAACTGCCTGAGCCCTGGTACCAGGTCTCTGTCCCAGCACTAAGACTCTTTGTAGAGGACTTGCTTAGGCAAGGGTGCTGTCACCTATGGCTTCATGCTGGGAATTCACCATTGCAGGAGAACATCATAATACAGAGAAAAGTGCCCCAGCCTCAGAGACATTTGACCTTGGTTTGAGCCTGGCTTGACCATAGTTGTGTGATTACCTGGCCTTTCTGATCCAGTTACCTCATCTGTAAAATGGGCTGAATAAGAACTAACTATAGTGAAGATTAATAGAATTATTTATATAATGTTTTCCCCACAAAGTAGATGACTATTAAATGGTACCCATTATTTTTTTCTTGTACCTCTACTGAAGTATAATTGATAGACAAAAACATGCACAAATTGCACACCTTGATGAATTTTAAAATTTGTATATCCTCATGAAGTTATCCCCCAAAGTAATGAACATAAACATTACCACTCAAAAGTTTTCTCCATCACCTTATCTCTCACTCCTGCCCCTCTCTCTGTCTTGCTTCCCATGCCCAGGGTATCACTATTCTATTTTCTATTAATATCAGTTAATTTGCATTTCCTAGAACTTTCTGTAAATAGCATAATACAGCATGTGGCCTTCTTAAACTCAGTGTAATTCTACTGATATTCATGCATGTTGTATCAACAGTTCGTTTCTTTATTGCTGAATAGTATCCATTGTATGGAAATACCATGATTTGTTTATCCATTCAGCTGTTGACAGACATTTGGGTTGTTCTCATTTTGGAGGGGCTATTAAAATAAAGCCACTGTAAGCAAAATAAATAAGTAAGTAAGTAAGTAATGAATGGAACTGGAGAGCATTATGCTAAGTGAAGTAAGCCAGGTGGTGAAAGACAAATACTATATGATCTCACCTATAAGTGGAACCTAATCAACAAAACAAACAAGCAAGCAAAATATAACCAGAGACAATGAAATAAAGAACAAACTGACAGTGACCAGAGGGGAGAGGGGAGGTAAATAATGGGGGAAAGAAGGGGAAGGGACATAGAGGAAATGTATAAAGGACCCACGGAAAAAGACAAAGTAGGGAAGGATGGAGGGTGGGGCAGGGGAAAGTGGTGTTGGGAAAATGGAGACAATTGTATTTGAACAACAATAAACAAATGATAAAGAAAAAAATAAGTAAATAAATAAAGTACAGCATAGAGAATATAGCCAATAATATTGTTATAACTATCTGTGGTGCCAGGTGGGTAGGGGGACACTTTATAAAGTAAATGATTATCTAAACACTATGCTGTAAACCTGAAACTAATACAAAATAATATGGAATATAAACTGTAATTTAAAAATAAAATAATACAAACAGGAGAGTATATATAGGAAGTATAGCTATTATATGCTATACTCTCCTATATATCAGTCATTTAATCCTAGTTTTAGTAATCATCACTAGTCTTACTCTGATGTTTCTCTAGTCACTTTGGTTGTCTCAAGTGCACTGTCTAACAGATTCCTGGGGAAGGGTCAGAGGAACCATCCATCTATAAGAACCTGTACTCTTTTTCTAAAAAAAGTTTTATTTATTGATTTTAGAAAGAGAGTGAAGAAGAGACAGGGAGCAAGGAAGGGAGAGGGGAGGGAAGAAAGAGAGAGAGACAAAGAGAGAGAGATTGATTTATTGTTCTACTTATCATGCACTCATTGGCTGCTTTTCTTAAGTGCCCTGACCAGAGATCAAACCTGCAACCTTGGTGTATCAGGAGGATACTCTAACCAACTGAGCAACCCAGCAAAAGCCAGAACTTGCACTCTTATATGTGGATACCTGCTGTTATCAATTTCTATTGCTGCACAAAAAACAGTCTAAGACTTAGTGGTTTAAAATGACCTGTTATTTCTCACAATTCTGTGGATCAGGACTTTAGGTAGGGCTCAACTGCTTCATGTGGTAACATCTAGGATTACACACTCTGCTGCACTGACCTAACAAGGCTCATCTGGATGGTACAAGAAGGCTGCACTCATATGTCTGATGCCTCACTCTTCTCTACCTGTTATCTCCACAAGGCTACCAGCCTTCTGCACAGCATGTTGATGTCAAGGTATTTTGACTTCTTACATGGATAGTGGCTTTCCCAGAGCAGAAACAAAAGTTGCTATGCTCCTTGAAGGGTAGGCCAAAACTAGCACAGCATCACTTTCACCAGCATGAGGTCTTTGGTTTTTCTATCCTAGTTGCTCTACATGTTTTTACAGTGTTTAGGGATACTGATAATTTATGTTGCTTTTGTTATTCTTGCTCTTCCTCCCTTCCTTCCTGGTACATTCACTTATTTGGTGGATAATTGTAAAGCCAGTATAAAAAAATCATTATTCCACATAACAATATAGATAAAATTATTTGATTATCAACTGAAAACTAAAAAAGGCTCCTACAAAAGTATATTAAGAAAACCGGAAAGACTTCCAGTCAAGATGGAGGTATAGACAGACATGCTTTTTGTGCAACCACAAAAAGAATTACAACTAAATCTCAAAACAAGTAACACACAAAACTGCCAGAAAACTGAACTGTGTGGATATCTGACAACCAAGGATTTAAAGAAACCATATTCATCCAGAAGCATGGGAGGGGCGAGACTCGAAGAGACACAGTGTGGTGTGGAGGAGCAGCGACAGCAGCAGCAACAATGGAACAGGCATGGGTGGTCCCACATTCATATGTGGTAGAAAAAAATCAGGAGGGATACCTTAGGAGCAGATAATGCCAGCCACAGGCCAGACCTCATAGCCCAGGGTTCCAGTGCTAGTAACATAAATCCCCATAACTTCTAGCTATAAAAACCAGTAGGAGTTGGGGTGGTAGAAGAATAGCCAGATTATCAGGAAACTCCACTTAAAGGGCCCCACTATCATAAAACATATGCAAACCTACCCACTCTGGGATTCAACACCAGGACAACAGCTGGAAGGGCACCGGTCACATCAGGGAGTGGGTGAAGTGACTGGAAACAGGGCACATGCTGGGTAAACCACCAGAAGCCAAGCAGTGGCACAGTCACCTCTCTGGGCCCTCCCCCAACACAGAGCCACAAAGTGGTGAAGAGGGTTGCTCCAACCTGGCGATTAACTAAGGCTGTGCCCCACACAATTTACAGATGTCTTTCCAAAAACAGGCCATGCTACTAAGAGAGGGATTCAAAGCAGCTCTACCTAATAGACAGAATAAAACACAGGGAGGCTGGCAAATTGAGGAAACAAAGGAACATGACACAATGAAAGAACAGAACAAAACCCCAGAAAAAGAATTAAACAAAATAGAGAGAGCCAACCTATTAGATGCAGAGTTCAAGACACTACTGATCAGGATACTCAAAGAAGTCACTGAGTACGGCAACAACATAAAGGAAGAAATGAAGGTTATGCTAAGCAAAATTTAAAAAAACATACAGCGAACCAACAGGGAAGGAAGCTGGGATTCAAATCAACAATTTTGAACATAAGGAAGAAATAAACATTCAACCAGAACAAAAAGAAGAAACAAGAATTCAAAAAAAAAAACCACAAGGATAGTATAAGGCTCTGGGACATCTCCAAATGTGCCAACACCTGAATCACAGGGATGTCAGAAGAAGAGGAATAGCAAGATTGGAAACTTATTTGAAAAAATAATGAAAGAAAACTTCCCTAATTTGGTGAAGGAAATAGATGTACAAGTCCAGGAAGTACAGAGAGCCCCAAAGAAGTAGGACCCAAAGAGGACCACACCAAAACACTTCATTATTAAAACAACAAAGGTTAAAGATAAAGAGAGAATCTTAGAAGCAGCAAGAGAAAAGCAGAGAGTTACCTACATAGGAGTTCCCGTAAGACTGTCAGCTGATTTCTCGAACTCTGTAAGCAAGAAGGAACTGGCAAGAAGTATTCAAAGTGATGAAAAAGACCTACAACTTAGATTACTCTATCCTGCAAAGCTATCATTTAGAATGGAAGGCAGATAAAGTGCCTCCTAGACAAGGTAAAACTAAAGGAGTTCATCATCATCAAGCCATTATTACATGAAATAATAAAGGAACTTATTTAAGAAAAAGAAGATCAAAACTATGAACATTAAAAAGGCAACAAATTTGCAACTAGCAATAACTGAAGCTAAAAAAACAAAAATTTTAAAAAATTAAAAACTAAGCAAACAATCAGAACAGGGACAGAATCATAGGTATGGAGATCATTTGGTGGGGCTATTAGCTGGGAGGGGGAAGGGGAAGAATGGGGAGAAAGGTGCAGGGATTAAAATGTATAATTGGTAGGTACAAAATACACAGGGGGAGGTTAGGGATAGTACAGGAAAGGGAGAAGCGAAAGAACTTACATGCACAGCCCATGGACATGAACTAAAGGGACAGAGGAATGCTAAAGGGAATGCGGATACTGGGTGGAGGGGGACAGAGGGGGAAAAATTGTTACAACTATAACAACATAATCAATAAAATATGCTTTAAAAAAGAAAACCATGTACATATAAAACATATACATATAAAAATAAAGGTTTTATGAATGATTTCTCCCTTCTTTATACTAACATTTTCATAAAGTCTTACTTAAATAATTTCAAAGTTAAAAAATTAAAAAATATTTAATTGTATATGTATGACTTAAGTATAATATGTATATGTATAACTTAAAATATTAAAAAGTAAAATGATAAAAAGTTAAAAAAGAAAAAGATAAATTTATAGTAGGTGTATGAATTAGATCTCAATAAAGCTGTTATATTTTTAAAACATAATTAAACATATTAAACTTACAAGATTTGAACATTAAAAATGTTTTTCATTTATAACTTAAAAAATTTTAAATACTCTATATAAGGGATGATAAGCTCTTCAAAATTTCTTTCTGAAAAACTCTGAGACAGTTCATAAGCAAACAATGTTACTAACATAAGCTAAGATGGAGATTATTCTTGGGATGATAATTAAATTCAACTCATGTATTCATATAGATAAATAGGAACTCCAAAACTTCTGCTTGAAGAAAGAGTGAAATAAAAATGAAAGGCAAAAAGCATTAAGTGTAAAAGTACTTCTCATTGAGGGTACATCCATAGGGACTTTAAATTCAAGGTAAAAACAACTTTGTAGGTATTTCTTACTTGCTTTCAAATACCACATGCATCTAAATGAATTAGAAGATCAAAAAATAAAAAGATTAAACAGATACATTAAAGTTTCTCCAAATGTTTAAATTGAAAATGGCTAGAATGAAGAAAATAAAAATGGCTAAAACATAAGCTCCCAAAAAGCCCTTAGATTTCAAAAGTGTTTGAAAAGCAACAAATTTCTAAGATAAACATCCTTCCTAAGTGCATATGAGTCAATCCAGGAAAAATTAAATTCTGGATATAAAAATAATAAAATGTTCTTAGGCATATTTCTTTTTCTTTTCCCTTCCTTCCTCTCTTTCTTCCTTTATAATAATTTGATCAAATTCAACTTGATTGTCCCTATACAATAACATTTTTATAGTAGGAGTATAGAAAATTAGGGCTAATATTTAACAACAATAATAAAAATAAAGTGTTTATCTTAAACACAAGTAATCCTGACATCTCATGCTTGCATAACCAAAAATTAAAAACATCCATAAAAGTAACTGTCGCAGCTTTACAGAATCATAGCATTTTAGAGCTGGAGGAGAATTCACAAATCCAGTCCAAACTTTCATTGTAAAAACACACTAAACCACCACCATACAAGAAATATGATAATTATATGAGGTGAAGGATATGTTAACTAACCTTGTTGTGCTGATCATTTCACAATATATACACATATCAAATCATGAAGTTATACACCTTAAACTTTTACAATGTTACATGTCAATTATATCTCAATAAAGCTGGGGAAAAAAGACACTAAGGTTTGTTTTACATCATCATGCAGCTAGACTGACAAAAGCAGTCAAGGCTCTTTATCTATACTTCGAGATCCTAAATTTGTTTTTTATTTTTTTAACCTACAGAGAGCATCTTCACCTGTGTTAGTCAGTACAGCTAGTAAACCAAGGCAGGGAGAGGGAGGAAGACATGTCTCACCATTAATTCTGCAGTCCTGAGCCTGGTCCAATAATATTGCCAGATGTTCTGAACATCACAAGCAAGACTATGATAGTGCAAGAGAAGGGAAGTCCTTGAAATTCTCTGTGTATCGTCTCCACTAGCTGGGAAAGACAGCCTTTGAAACTGTGTATTAATCCCAAATTCTGGATAGAGAAGGAGAGGTACCTAGAAGCTGGCTAAAGCATACAACCCCTGAGCTCCAATAGTTGAGGCACTCAGATTAGGTAGGTGCCCACTTGCAGCTTTGGTAAGTATATAAACAATTTACATCTTATTTCTACTATATCTGGGGCACACAGAATAGCTGAATGCCCACTTTCAGTCTTGTGCTCAAGTTTACTTCATTAATAAACTTGTTATCTCATTTCCACTATCTGTGTTTGTCTTTCACCTGAATTCTTTTCTTGTAAGCAAAGCAAGAACTCAAGAGGAGGGCCCCCTGACTCAGGTCTCCCCAGTAACAATCTGTACTTTGCCCTTCATCTGTAGTTTATGAATCCAGATTCATCTTTGATTTTTTTTTTTTACCTACAGAAAACTCCTGAAAAACAGAAACAATATTTTCTACTTTTTTACATATTCCACAAGATCAAAAGCAAAAAATACTAAATTTACAGAAAGACATCCTGTTTTACATACTGGCTACATGAACTTCAGAACCTTGGTTTATTCACCCATAAAATGATGAGATAAGTAACCTCTAAAAATAATTATTATAAAAATTAAATAATTTAGAACACTTAGAATTTTTCTTACATTATAAACGCCTACATAAACATAAATATTTTTTATCACTAATACCTAGGTAGGTGACAAAAATAAGTAGATTCCTAAAACTTACTGTCAAAAAGACTGTATTGAACAAAGGAGTAAAGAAGAAATGAATGATTCTGACATGTTTAAGATCCAGAGTTGAAAGCAGAGAAGTGATCTGAAATTAAATATTAATTCATTTCCTAAAATTAAATAATAATCTATAACCAAAACAATATTCTGTGATGCACATAAGGACTAACACTCCCATACTCTTCATACATAAACATATTTTAAAGTTTACTAACCTAAAAGTCAATTTCCATCTATGCCCAAAATATCAGAATAGAATTTTATAAAATTTTATTTTGTTAAGGGCAAGTCTGTAAACATAGACATAATCAGTTTTTTTTTAACAATACCAGCCTTACATGTTAGTCTATATTTTAATGTTTTTAATTTAATTTTTTATTTTTTCCATCTCTATTTATCCCCCCATATCCTCTTCCACCCAACCTCCTTCCTGCTAGCCCCCACAATTACCACACTCTTGTCAATGTCCATGAGTTTTTTCCCTTCTCTTCTCTTTTGCTCAATCCCTCCATTCCCAACTCTCCCCAGAACTGCAGACCTGCTCTCTAACTACAACTGTTTCAATTTTTCTTGTTAGTTCAGTTTCACTAGATTCCACATGAGTGAAATGATATGGTATTTGTCTTTCTCTGACTGGCTTATTTCACTTAGCATAATATTCTCCAGGTCCATCCATACTGTCACAAACACTAAAATTTTCTTCTTTTTTACTGCCAAGTAGTATTCCATTGCATAAATGTACCTAAGCTATTTCATCAACTCATCTAACTGACGGACATTTGGGTGGCTTTCAAATCTTGGCTATTGTAAATAACACCACAATGAACCCAGCATATATTCTTTCAAATTAGTGTTTTGGGTTTCTTTGGATAAATTCCCAGAAGTGGAAATGCTGGGTTATAAGACAGTTTCATTTTTAAGTTTTTGAGGAACTCCATACTGCTTTCCACAGTGGCTGCACCAATCTGCATTCCCACCAACAGTGCGTGGTGGGCTCCCTTTTCTCCACATCCTCACCAGCACTTGTTGTTCCCTGATTTATTGATGATGGCCATTCTGACAGCTATGAGATGACATCTCATTGTGGTTTTAATTTGCATTTCTCTGATGATTAGTGACATTAGTATCTTTTCATATGTCTATTGGCCATTTGTATGTCCTCTCTGGAGAAGTGTCTATTCAGGTTCTTTACCCACTTTTTAATTAGACTTTGTGTTCTTGGTGTTGAGTTTTGTAAGTTCTTTGTAAATTTTGGATATTAACTCCTTATAAGATGTATCAGTGAATATGTTCTCCCATTCAGTGGGTGGTCTTTAATTTTGTTGATGGTCTCCTTTGTTGTGGAAAACCTTTTTAGTTTGATGTAATCCCATTTGTTTACTTTTTATTAGTCTAGGATTTCACAAAAGAAAGAATTCCAGTAAACTTAATCCTATAATAAAGTTATCCTAAAAAGCAATATTTAAATCCAAATTTAAGTTTGGGCAGTATTGTTTTAATGTGTATTTTTAACATTAAAGTAAACCTTAGCTTCCTGGAGAGAATTTTAAAATGCTCTAGGCACTTGCAGTGACCACACCTCTTCTTCAGGAAAGTAGCTTGGGCAAGTCCTTGTGTATGGTTCCCCACATTTTAGGTCATATGACCTTGAGACCTCAGTCACATTGGTTAGATCAGGGAAAGGAGGCTAGCTGAAAGGAAGCCATACAAAGTCTGTCACCAGTGGCCTATGATACCATCTTGCACAAGAACTGCCCAAAATTGTTACTGACAATCACTACTCTGTTTAGAGAAGTGGTATACAGGCAAGGGCAGAAGCTGAGGTGGCAATAATCAGATGTCTTGAGACAGAAGCAAAGAGTGAGAAAACAATGAGCAAGTGAAACAGAGAATGAGGGAAAATTCATAGTGGCAGCAGGAAAAGCTGTGGACAAAAAGAAATGCAAAAATGCAGGAACTAAGGTATAGGAAAGGTTAAGGTGCTATTGTTGGCAGGGTGATGTTCCACCAGTCCAAGACACCTCTTTGGATATTAAGACAGGTTCCTGTGCATCCTCACTGCCCCATGTATTCTTCTTTTCAATTTATTTTAGAGAGAGAGGAAGGGAGAGAGAGTGAAAAACAATGATTTGTTGGTCCACTCATTTATGCATTCATTGGTTGATTCTTTTAAGTGCTCTAATTGGGAATCGAACCCACAACCTTGGAGGATCAAGATAATGCTCTAACCAACTGAGCTACCCAGCTAGGGCTTATACCATGTACTCTTAAGTGGTTATCCCTGAAATAAACTGAAAGTATCTCTTCTCATTTCAAAAACACTAAGACATCTAAACTTCTCAAAAATTATATTACCCAAGTTTTTATAGGAGACATGTACAAGTACATTATTAAAAAGATTTTTTAATACCATGTATGTTTTATTCAGTCACATGTTACATTTTAGAAAAAATTGTATAACTGGGGCACAGAACAAGGAACAAATCATTTTATTCATTCCTTAAACATTTAATAAAGTTTAAATGCCTGATACATAATAACACTATATTAGGCTAGAGATTCAAATATTAACATATACTATCATAGTCCTCAAGGAGCTCAGTATTATGGGAGAGTATGAATAAGGGGAAAGCTATGTAGAAAGTACTATAATATAAGTATAAGAAATTAAAGAAACCACAAAATGAAAAAAGACACACTCTGCTGTGCCAGAAGAAAGGGCAGGAAAGAATATCACAAGAGAGATGACATATCACTTAGAATATGATGAGTGGCATTCTGAGAACATTCTGAGTTAAAGAAAAAAGAAAATGTGGAAAGGAATGAATGTGAGAAGTTCTAGCACATTAAGGACTAGTAAGTAGTTCAATATGATTTTGCCCAGAATTAAGTTTTTTTAAATGACAAAAGGTAAATTTGATAAAAGCAAGAAGAGGTCACGTAATGAAGCAGCATATGCGCCATATTAGTAACTTGAGATTTTGTTCTCTTTCTTGTTAAGGAACTACTAATAATTGTATCAGGAGAATAAAATATCTTATGTTTGTTTTATAAAAGAGATGAGACATGTAAGTTTCCTATTTTCTGTAATAGTAGAGTAGGTTATTACCTTATCACTGAAAACTAAAAAGCAAATCTACTTGTAAACTGAGCACACCTGCTAACCCTGGAAAACTAGAGCCCACATTTTGATAGCCTCTGAGGCAAAATGAAGCAAGAGAGTTAAAGTTGATTAAATCATATTTAATGCTGTCCTTGGACTGGTAATGATTTTTAATGCCACAAATAAACAAATCAAATCCTCTCAGAAGGATTCAAATATTCTAAAAAATAGCTTTTCAAATAAAATGTGTAGGACATAGCAAAAGATAACCAGGCTCCCAGGGAAACTGGACTCTGTTAGACAGAACCAGCGAACACCACAAAGACAAACATACCCACAAGGCTACGAATGCTTTCCCTACCAGAGTAGGGCAACAGAACACCTCATCAGAACATATTCAAAGAAAGAAAAGTCAGGGAACAAGAAATAGGACAGGTTATATAGGAGTTCAGGAAAATAAAAATAGAACTTCTAAAAACAAAACATACAATAACCAAAGTTTAGCAAAATAATAATAGACTAGTTTGACTAAAGAAATAATGAAATGGAAAACTAATCAGAAAAAAACACCACAGAGAACAGCATGAAAAGACAAAAATATGTAAAATAAGGAAGATAAAGAGAAAATGTTGAGCATATATTTATTCAGAATCTAAAGACAAAGAAGACAGAATGATGCATATTTGAAGAATCATGGCTTAGAAATAATAAAAGAGATAAACTCACAGATGGAAGAAGAAAGACAAATTGCACATGAAATGAAACCACATTCTGAAACTGAAGGGACTCAAAAGAAGAAAAAATTCTAAAAGCCAGAGGAAAACTACAGATCACCTTCAAAAGACCAGGTCAGAATGACAGCTTCTCAATAACTAAATTGGAAGCCACAACACAATGGAATACCTTCCAAGCCTAGAAAGTAACTAAAGGAAGGGAGGAAAGGAGGGGAGCAGGTAAATAATGTACCTTAAAAATTAGTAAAAGATTTGAATAGACATTCCTCCAGAGAAAATATATAAATGATCAACAGGCACAATAAAAGATGCTCAATATCATTAGGCATTGGGGAAATTCAAATTAAAATGTTGAAATGTTACTTTATATCCCAAAGGATGGCTATATTTTTTTAAAGTGTTTGCAAGAAATAAAGAAATTGAAACTTTCATATACTGCTGATAAGAAAACTGGTATTCCTCAAAATGTTTTTCCCCACTTTATTAAGATAAGTTTAAGATATCTGTGGGGGTTTTTATTGTTGTTCAATTATGGTTGTCCCATATTTTTCCCCGTTGCTCTCCCTAACACTGCCCACCCCCCTGGCTCCCCCAGTCAATCCCCGCCCACTTTTATAAATGCTAGGTTGCTTTCTGTTCTTTATTAAAAGAAATAATTTTGAATTCTAAAAAGTCAGTCAATGTGCCCTGACTGGTGTGGCTCAGAGGGTTTGACGTTGCCTTGCAAACCAAGATTGCTGGTTTGGTTCCAGGTTAGAGCACATGCCTGGATTGTGGGCCAGGTCTCAGTTGGGCAGGAGGCAGCCATCAATGTTTCTCTCACACATCAATGCTTCTCTCCTTCTCTTTCTCCCTCCCTTCCACTCTCCAAAAAAAATTTAATTAATTAATTTTTTAAAAACCTTTTTAAAATAGTAAATAATTACACACTGCAATAACAAGAGTGAGAATAATTCACTGGAATGGTAGTTTTGATTTGTATTTTTTTCACTTTATATCTTATTTTAAAGCCCTATAGTATGTCCCCCTTTTGTCTCATATTCCCTTATTTTCTCAGAATTGATTCACTTGAAATTTGTCCATTTATAAAAACAAGATGACAAAATATAAAGAAATGAAAAGTGAGAGCCTACCTGAAGTCTTGCTAATTGTGCAGTACGGGCTACTATTTTATTATACGGCTCAACAATTTTTGTTTTCATCCTAAAAGAACAATAAAGAGAGGAATGATGATAAAATAATCTTTGAAATATAAACAGATGACAATCTTCCCACTCCATTTATTTACAAAGTGAACAACAGTACCTATCAACAGCTCCCTGTAACGCCCCAATTCTTGTCTGCATCATCTGAAGAACACCTAGGAAAATATGACAGCTTACATTATTTTACAAATTTACAATGGCTCAAATTCAGTAAAAATTAAATTAAAATAGATATGTATACACACACATATACATATACATATACATATACATATACATATATATAGAAAATTTCAGGCCCTGGCTGGATAGCTCAGTTGGTTGGAGCATTGCCATGATATGCCAAAATTGCAGGTTTGATGGCCTGGGTCAAGGCACGTACAACCAATGAGTGCATAAATAAGTGAAACAACAAACAAATGTCTCTCTCTCTCTCTTTCTTTCTGTCTCTCTCTGTCTCCCCTCTCTCTTACAAATGAATAAAAAAATTTTTAATGTCAAGTTTTTCTGCCACCATTCTAATCTAAGTGACCAATATCTTTTACCTACACTATTATAAAAGCTTCTGTCTCCCCCTCCAATCCCTGGTCCACTAAAGAAGTCTGACAAGAAATGAGGAGTGAGTGCTTCATGGGTATAAGGTTTCCATTTGGAGTGATGAAAAATTTCTCAAACTCCACAGTGATGGTTGTCCAACACTGTAAATGTACTGTATTTTTCAGACTATAAGATGCACCTTTCCCCCGAATTTGGGAGGAAAGGAGAGTGTGTCTTATAGTCCAAATGTAGCTTGCCTGGCTCACTGTGGTGGGGGGTGGCAGGCAGCGGTGGATTGAGTCATAAGTTATTAAATATTTTACCACATTTTTTGCTTCAAAAATTTTTTCTACTTTCCTCCTCTAAAACCTAGGTGTGTCTTATAGTCCTAAAACTACGATAATTAATGCCACCAAATTATACACTTAAAAATGGATAAAATGGTAAATTTCATGTTGATATGTACTGTGCTATAATTACAAAAAAGAAGCCTCAATAATCTTTAAAAATGCAAATTGTACTATGACATACCTCTGCTAAAACACTTCCACAGTCTTCCCTTCACTCCTATGTTAGAACTAAAGTCCACAGCTTGGTCTACAGGACTCTACATGCTCTGAAAATGGTGTACTCTCTACCTGGTATTGTCTCTCCAAACTTCGACCCTACAACTAGGCTCCAAGTGGATATTACCCTTTCTTCAAGCCTTGACTTATCATGAACAATTACTACCAGGTCACTCAACTGATTTATATTCTCTTGTTATTTCCTTCAACAACACATATTTCCTTCATGGCACTAATTACATTAGGTAATTATATATCTACTTGTATATATGTTTAATGTTTTACTCTCTTACTAACCTATAAATTCCTGGTGATTAGGGAGTCTTTTTCTTTCACAATTGTATGACCAGACCTACCTCAAACTACTTCCCATAGCAAGTAGTCAATAAGTATTTAAGTTTATTATATGCAAGGGTATTATTGCTTTTAATCTCCACATATACAACATGGTAAATACTTTTTACAAAATTGTAAAATACTTTCAGAAAGATACATCTTTACTATTTATATGCCTATAAAATAGACTTTCCAATATTACAGATTTAATTATTTTAAACTTCATTCTTTAAAACTCAGTTTTTATATATAACTGGCATAGCTATAGTTTTGTAACAGAGTATTCTAAATAAATTTAAGTATAAAATGTTGACATATATTAGATGAAGTAATAATAGAACTAATAAACATTCCTATCAGCATACAAATAGGCATGCTTTCACATGGCTCTGTCCAACAGAATCTTCTCTGGCCCCAGGGATTCCTGTTTTTCTGCTGGTTTTATGGCTCTTTAACCTTAACCCTCCAAGAATGAACTGCCCTTATTTGATATCATTACTGACATACAGCTTACTCTCTCCCAAGGCAATCTCCATAGGCTTTTCATACATACTCCATCAAGACAGATCTTCTCAAGGTCACCAGGAATGCCAAATTCCATTGTCAAAGATGCCAAAGTCCATTGTCAGTTCTGTCTTTATCTTGTTCGAAATCTCAGAAATTCATCACACATTTAAAACCCCCCTTCTCTAAAACATTTTTTTCCTCTGGGCTTTGAAGTCATCACCTTCCCTGGATTTCCTCCTACCTCAATATTTGTTCCCACTCCTTTTCTGTTAGATCTCTACACACTGGGGTACTCCAAAATATGATCCTCAGCCATCTTCTGTTCTCTATCTATTATAATACAATCTTTCTTTGAGATTTTGTTCAGTCCCAATGTTTTAAATACCATCTGTTCAATAAAATACTGATTTTATACACACGTACATTTATGTACACATGCGCATATATCTGTGGAGATTTTTTTTGCCTGTCTATGTGTACACACACATGCATGTAAGTCTTTAGCCCTGAACTCTTATTGCAAATTTAAGACACCCAAGATAACTTCTTCTCCACCCTGGCCCATCAAAATCATAATCTCTTCCAGCCTAACATACCTCAGTTACTCATGGTTACTCGTATCATCATCTATCCAATTTTCCAGACTAAAATCTTAGGAATCACTCCTGGTGACTTTTTTCCCTTGGTCTTTTTATTTCCCATCAATAAATCCTATCAGCTCTGCCCCCACTTTCATCTATCCATTTCTCTGTCTATCTCTTTACATCCACCATTCTAATCAACTTCTACTACTCTAATAACTTCTAAATTGGCACCAAGAATTCTACTCTTGCCTTCTTATAGAACCACCAGATGAAACTTCAAAGAGCATTAATCTGATCACATAAAACCCCTAAATAAAATCCTCCAACAGTTTACCATGCATTTAGAAAGAAAATCAAAATTTCTTTCCAAGAATCTCATCTACAATTCTCTCCCTCATTCACTAAACTCCAGTCATATTATACTTCTTCCTGCCCCTCAACTTGCCAAGCTAATATTGCCTTCCTATTTATTGGTCCTCAGCTTCTCCTCAGGTCTTTCTGTGGTAGCTCTTCCACATCATTCAGATCTCAACTCAAATGTCCTCTTCTCAAAACAGCCTCCCCTGACCATCGAGCTAGTAAAGGACTACCCTTCCTCCACCCCATCATCCATTTTATTTTCTCTGTAGAATTTGCAAATAACTGAAGTTTCCTATCTATATATTTTTTGGTCTTTTTCCCCATCTACTACATAAGTTCCACAGAAAAAAGTGACTTTATCTATTGTTCACAGGTGCCTGATACCTAACAAGTTCCCAATTACTATTTGACTAAGTGAATGAATGAGAATTATCTCGTTTTATAAAACAGGGCTAATTAAATATTCCATGAAAACAGGGACTCTATTATCACAGCTGCCTGGAACCGAGCAAATTTTCAATTAATATTGAGAATTTAATAATTCTCAACAAAAAATAAATAGGATGCAATTTTTAATAAAATAGCCTTGATAAAGATATCTCCAAACTACTTACACGACAAAATTTTAAGTACATAAGAAAAAAGCAGATGAAGTAGAAGTTGGGAAACACACCTTTTCCAATAAATATCACACTTTTCAAAATCTCAAAATAATATCCTAAAAGGGGTTAGAAATATAAATCATGCTAAGATAAATACTAACCAATTCATACTTTGACCTTTTATGTTCATATAATCTGGAGAATATTCTTAGATTATCATAGGAATTCAGAGAAACCAGCCTCTGTACTCTAGACAATCATCCAACAAATAGCTACTCTTACTCAATCCAACAGAATATTTTAAATATTGTAATCAGTGAAAAGCATTCTAGGAAAAACAAGCACATTATAGAACTAAACACATATAAGAAAACAAGGCGAAGTATTTCTGTTGTGATGATTCATATATACATTGGTATATATGTACATTGATACACACTCAGAATCAATGTTCTACCATGCCATCCTTATGACACAAATAATTTATCATTTGTTTTTAAAAAGTTACTGTTAAAACAGGTTATTTACTTACTTCCAGAAACACATGAAAAAAGAGATTAAAAAATAATTAATATCCAGTAGTAAGTCAGTACTTAGAGCCTCTAATTTTTCCAAGAACATAGTCTGATACACATTCAAAATATTAAAATACCAGTCAAACTATTATTTCTGAAAATACTAAGTTATTCATCAAGATGTCTTAGAAAGAGTGTACATGCTGTGAATAATACCTTTGAGTACATAAGAAACACTGGGGGAAGCATTAAAGAATATTGCATCACAAAAAGCAATATCCTTCCTCCTTAAGAACTTCATCAACACAGAAAAAGATCATTTAGCTTCCCTTTGACGTGCAATGATTAATAACAATAATCAAAACAGAAGTAACACACAATATTAACATTTCATATTTATGAGAAACAGTTAGTCAAAAGAGAACAAAAAGTTCATAAAAGTTCATCAAACAAAAATAAGAGGATTCATAAAATTAAAAATCCAATTTATTTTTATCCTATACTTTCATTGAAAAGTGTTTCAAAGAAAGCCAAAAATAAGGAAAAATTCCAGCTTACTTCCACAACTACCCACTCTGGTGTTGTTGATATTTTAGTTTTTTTAATTAACCAACAGTTATAGAAGTATTAAATATGTACCAGGAATAGTTCTAAGCATTTTGCTAGCTCATTTCATTCTATAAATAACACCATGTTAGTACATATTAATACTCCTCTCCTTTATAGATAAAACTGAGGCACAGAAACATTAAAAGTCACACATCTAGTAAGTGGCAAACAAGAACCTGAACCCAGATTTAGCCCAGGGGTCAGCAAAGGTTTATTAAAGATTTGTTGGAACATAGCCACACACATTCAATTACATATTTTGTCTGCTTTCACTCTGCAGTGGCAGTTCAGTAGTTGCCAACAAAGACAGTATGGCCTACAAAGTCTAAAATAATGACCATTTGACCCTTAACAGGAAAGTTTGCCAATCCCTGGTCTAACTCTACATAACCTGTACTAGTTCATGGAAATATACCTTCCAAAGATTCAATCCCAGTTGCTTGTGCCAGTAAATCTTCATGTCTTGCCACAACCTGAAAATAAAAAAATGAATAATCAGCATATGCTCTAAGTATAAGATTTTTTCTTTGTAACCATAAGGTAGAACTGAAGATCTCTCTCCATACAGGAGGGAGACAAATACTGTCATGAAAAAAAAAATATAGGTTACAAAAGTGTGTTTAAGATGAGTTACTAGCAGGAACACAAACATACTTATAGTTCAACATAAAGCCAAACAACAACAACAACAACAAAAATTACAGCCTTCTCACTAGTCCCTTGCTTTCCTACTGGGATGTGCAGATGGAGTTATGCCAAAACTGAAAAATAAAAACCAACTAGTTCTTGCCATGCTATATATGCTTTCCTTTTAAATAATATTTTCAAACATCAGATTATCTTAGCTGTTGAACTTAATTCAGCATCACCAAGACCACATTCCAATATGGAAAGACAAAGCCGAGTCAGTGCCCACATCTCTGAATATTTCTCTGCTTCTAGTTTCCCAGTCACAGCAAATCC
The DNA here is from genome assembly GCF_019186645.2 of Phyllostomus hastatus. Taxonomy (NCBI): domain Eukaryota; kingdom Metazoa; phylum Chordata; class Mammalia; order Chiroptera; family Phyllostomidae; genus Phyllostomus; species Phyllostomus hastatus. Next base: position 49,564,772 of record NW_025334041.1, read on the forward strand.
TCTTCCCTACAAAAGGCTGATACTTTCGTGAAAATTAGAGCTGTGTGAATGATCATACTAAAAAACCAAACAGGTTAAGAGTTCAAGGCCACATGCAAAAGATTCCTAGAAACATCAAGAAATCATGCAAATCTTTAGAATACAAAGGTCCTGATCATTTTGTACCCTTTATTCCAATAAATAAGTTTCCTGTCGAAGCTGTATGCTGGAGCTCTGAATCAGCAAGGATTCATTCACTGGAACTCCTGTATCCTCCACTTAGTCCTGTTTCAGAAACCATGTTATTCTGTCAAGTCCCTTTCTATCATGTCCATCTAAAATAAGTGTTACTTTTGGTCTCTTATATCTCTTACCCTTAAGATTGTCAAAAGATGTCTGAATTTTCCCCAGTGCACTGATATAGTCACCAATGTGTCCATTCTAACAAGACTAACTTTCTTTTAATTCTCCATTCCTTCTTTGTCCCTTATGATAAATACTTTGGAAAGGTTGAAAAGTCTAAAACTACACTTTCCTAGACACCCCTGTAGCCAAGTGAATGAATTTCCAAGAGATCTGGAAGACAACGAGAAGGGAAAGCTATCTTCCTGTTACTGTTTCAGGTAGCAAGCAAGGTCCTGAAACCTGAGGATTTAAAAAAACTGAGATAGATGGTCATTCCAGAGTTTAGTTATCAGATATTCAGAAGCACAATTTTAGCTGTGCTGTGGAAGGCAACACCAGGAGCTTCTGGGCCTCTGTGCTGCATTTACGGCAGATCCTTCCACTCAGTCCACCTGCTGTCATCCAAAAATTACATAAGCAACCAATACTCTGCATTAAATATCTTCCTGCTTTAAATACCCAAAGCAGGTTATATTTCCTAACTAAACCGTAACATTCCTCAGTACATCTCTTCTAATCTTAATCATTGCAATTATATTGTTATATTTATTATATTTATTTATGGTATAGTTAGGATTACCCCAATTTTTTCCTGGAGAAAACAATTGTAGCAGGTTCAGATCTTATACTAGGACTCAGACTTTTTTCCCCTCACACATGAAACTACTGCAGGTATAATTTGTCCCCTGTAAGAGATGTTAAATATATTTTTTGCAGTTCTATTTTTACTTTTTATTTATTTTTTATTTTTCAATTACAGTTTACATTTGGCATTATTCTGTATTAGCTTTAGGTGTACAATATAGTAGTTAGACAATCATATACTTTACAAAGTGTTCCCCCTAATATATCAAGTATCCACAAGACGTTAAAATATAAAGTTTTTACTGATTCCTGCAGAAAAGGCATTGCATGCAAGAAATAAGGAAAATACACACCATAAAAGGGAAGAAAGAATTTCAGGTGGTTCTTGCAAAAAGCTACCTCCTGCGATCCCTAGGCAGAGTTAAGTGCATTCTCTCCTGCTTGCACAAAAACTTTGTACCATTCTATTTAAAATAGGCATCACTTGGCTGTCATTATTTCTGATGTATCTGCCACTGGTCTGTGAGTCCTTGGGGAGCCAGAAAAATGTGTTCATTTTCCTATTCCCACAACCTGACAATTAAAGTGTGTTATAAATGTTTGTCAATGAACTCTATACTATAATCAGAATATTAAAGTGAGCTTTGAAGTTATTCTAGTCCTAACTAAGCTACTCTTTTAATTGATAAAGAAAATAAGACATATATATGTACATAAATATGTCTCATGACAGAACAGTTCTGGGGTTCCTGGTAAACAATCCATTTATTAAAAAATTTGTTCATTCATTTAAATATTTATTAAGTGCCTGCTCAGACAAAAGGCAACACTAGTAAGTATACCATCAAACCACCTGATAAAAATTATAGAATTGATTATGAACAATTACATACCAACAAACTGAACAACCTGGAAGCCATGAAAAAATTCCTAGAAATCTATACATACAGTCTTCCAAAACTGAATCAAGAAGCAGAAAATCTGAACAGGCCATTACAACTAACAAAATTAAAGCAGTAATCAAAAGACTCCCAGCAAACAAAAGTTCTGGACAAGATGGCTTCACCAGTGAATTTTACCAAACATTCAAAGAAGAATTGATACCTATACCTCTCAAACTATTCCAAAAAATTCAGAAGGGAAGATTCCCAAGCTCTGTTCAAAATGCCAACAGTATTCTAATTCCAAAAACAGAGAAAAATACTACAAAGAAAGAAAATTGTAGGCTAGTATCTTTGATAAACACAGATGCAACAAAATATTAGCAAATCAAATCCAGCATTATGCCCTGGCTGGTGTAGCTCAGTGGATTGAGCTCGGGCTGTGAACCAAAGTATCGCAGGTTCGATTCCCAGCCAGGGCACATGCCAGGGTTGCAGGCCACGGCCCCCAGCAACCACACATTCATGTTTCTCTCTCTCTCTCTCTCTACCTCCCTCCCCTCTCTAAAAATAAATAAATAAATCTTTTTAAAAAATCCAGCGTTACATTAAAAAAAATCATATACAATGAGTAAGTGGGACTTATTCCTAGGATGCAAGGTTGTTATCATATCTGCAAATCAATAAACATGTTACACTACATCAACAAAATGAAGTATAAAATCATATGATCACATTCACAAGTGCACAAAAAGCACTAGACAAAATCCAGCACCCATTTATGAAAACACTCTGAACAGAGTGGGAATAAAGGGATCAGACTTCAACATAATAAAGGCCATATTTGACAAACCACAGCCAACACCATATTCAATGAACAAAAACCAAAAGTGCTTCCCTTCGGGATGTCCATTTTCACCACTCTTATTCACTATGGTGCTGGAAATCTGAACCACAGCAATACACAAGAAGAAATAAAAGGCATCAAAATTGGAAGAGTAAAATTGTCATTGTTCGCAGATGACATCAATATCCCTAAAGATTTTACCAAAAAAACTACAAAAACTGATCAATGACTTCAGTAAAGTAGCAGGATACAAAATTAATATTCACAAATCAGTTATATTTTTATATACCAATAATAACCTATCAGAAAGATTGACTAAGAAAAGAATCCCATTTAAAATTGCATCAAAAAAATCAGGTCCCAGCCCTGACTGGTGTAGCTCACTGGATTGAGCACAGGCCCAAGAACCAAAAGGTCGCTGGTTCGATTTCCAGTTAGGGCACAGGCCTGGGTTGTGGGCCAGTCCCCAGTAGAGAGCACATAAGAGGCAACCACACATTGATATTTCTCTCCCTCTCTTTCTCCTTCCCTTCGCCTATCTTTAAAAATAAATAAATACAATCTTTAAAACAAAGTAAGGTCCCTAGGAATTAATTTAACTATGGAGGAAAAAGATCTATATTCAGAAAGGTATAAGATACTAAAGAAACTGAACAAGATACAGTAAGTGAAAACATGAGTTCTATCCATAAAATTTCAGCCATTGTTAATATAATAAAAACAGTTTGTGTAACATCAATGTGACCTGGCACCCACAGAGAGTAGACTGGAATGTGCATGCATGAACAATGACAACTTCACTGTACTAGTCAGTGGGGGTGGTAGACACAGTTGAGTGACCATATGTACTGTGTGGCTGTCGCATTCGAAATGACCGAGCGAGTAGAGCAATGAATCTGCACAAATTTTGCATTAAGCTTGAACATTCCACTGCAGAAACTATTTGGATGATTCAGATGGCTTAACTATGGGCAACTGGTGATCAGCAACTTCATCATAACAATGTGCCTGCTCATGTATCACATCTCCTGCAGAGGTTTTTGGCAAAACATCAAATCACCTAGGTGACTCAGCCCCACTATAGCCTAGATTTGACACCCTGCAACTTCTGGCTTTTCCCAAAACTAAAATCACCTTTGAAAGGAAAGATATTCCAGACCATGGATGACATTCTATAAAATACGACGGGGCAGCTGATGGTGACTGGTAGAACTGTGTTGGGGCCCAAGGTGCCTACTTTAAAGGAGACTGATGCATTATTGTCCTATGTACAATGTTTCTTGTATTTTGTATCTTCTTCAATAAATGTCTCTATTTTTCATATTGCATGGCTGGATACCTTATGGATAGACCTTATATACTGTGTTCTTGAAAAGGAAGAATTAAGATCATTAAAATGTCCACACTACGCAAAGCAATCTATAGATTCAACACAATTCCTACCAAAATATCAATAGCGTTTTCACAAAGCTAAAATATTTCAAAGATTTATATGAAACAATTATTTAAAAAGATCCCCAAAGCCTCAGCAATCTTGAGAAAAAAGAACAAAGTTGGAGGTATCACAATACCTGGTGTCAAACTACACTACAAGGCCATAGTATTCAAAACAGTGTGCTACTGGCATAAAAACAGACATTCATATTAATGGAACAAAATAGAAAGCCTAGAAATTAGCCCACACCACTGTGGTCAAATTAGTATTTGACAAGGCAGACAAGAACACACAACAGGGTCGAGACAGTTTATTCAATAAATGGCACTGGGAAAATTGGACAGACACATACAAAAAAAATGAAACTAGACCACCTTCTTACAACATACACAAGAATAAACTCAAAGTGGATAAAAGACTTAAATATAACACTCAAACTCGTAAAAATCCTAGAAGTAAATAAACACAGCCTGTTAAATCTCAGAAATTTCTTGCAGCAATATATTTTTCTGATATTATCTCCTCAGGCAAAGGAAACAAAAGAAAAAATAAATGAATGGGACTACATCGAACTAAAAACTTTTTTCACAGCTAAGGAAACCATCAACAAACCGAAAAGACAACCTACTGAATGGAAGAACATACTGGCCAATAATACATCTGATAAAGGGTTAATACCCAAGATTTATAAAGATTGAGACAACTTAACACCAGAAAGATAAACATTCCAGTTAAAAAGTGGGCAGAATACCTGAATAGACACTTCTTCAAGGAGACATACAAATGGCCAATAAACATATGAAAAGTTGTTCAACATCACAAATCAGAGAAATGCAAACCAAAACCACAATGAGACACCACCTCACACCTATCAGAAAGGATATCTTCAATAAATAAACAAACAGCAAGTATTGTCAAGGATGTAGAGAAAAAAGAACTCTAGTGCACTGTTGGTGGGAATGCAGGCAGGTACAACCACTATGGAAACAGTGTGAAGATTCCTCAAAACTTAAAAATGGAATAGCCTTATGACCATCAATTCCATTCTGGGAATATATCTGAAGAAACCAAAAATACTAATTAAAAAGAACATATGTACCCTTATGTTCATTGCAGCATTATTTATTAGAGCCAAGATATGGAAACAAACCAAGTGCTCATAAGTAGTTCAGTGGATAAAAAAGCTGTGGTATATTTACACAATGGAATATTACATAGCCATGAAAAACAGGGAAATTGTGCATTTCTGCAATAGCATGAATGGACAGAGGGTATTATGCTAAGTGAAATAAGCCAGACAGAGAAAGACAAATATCATGATGTCACTCACTTACAAGAGGAATCTAATGAAAAAATAGACAAAACAGAAACAGACTCATAATATAGAGGTCAGATGGACAGCTGTCAGAAGAGAGGGGGATTGGGGGGTTGGGTGAAAAAAGTCAAGGGTTTTAAGCAGTACAAACTGGTAGTTAACAGAATAGACACAGAGATGTAGATTACTGCATAGAGAATATGGTCAATATCAAGATATCAAGATAAATATGTATGTGCCCAAGTGGTTATTTGAAGCAGAACAGGGGACCACTCTGTAAAGCACATGATTTTCTAACCACTTTGCTGTACATCTGAAACTAATAGAGAATAATACTGAATGTAAAATATAGACAAGAAATTAAAAATAATTTTTAAAAATTATAGAAATGTAGAGGAAGGAACCTTCCAGATTTTCTACTATAATCCTCTCTTCTTTATTCACTCTAACCCCGTTGATTTTTTTTTTAAAGCAAGACTCAAAGGCACAAAAAGTACAAATGGCAACAGCAGAGCTGAGATTAGGACCCATCTCCTAACTCCCTCTATTGTGTTCTATCCACCACAAATTTATCAACTTTCCATAATTTCAGCAATTGTTATATTTTGTGCTTATAAAGTGTGAACTGCCAATGTGAACATCACAATTTTTCTTATTTACAATTTCAAAATTCCATTTTCTATTATCTTTGTCAAAGTCATCTTATTCTTTGCCCACCTATATTCACCAATTGCACATCAATTAAGGTGGTGAAAACAAAGTATGAAAAATAGGTTTTCAACAGATGGGTATATTAGTTTGTCAACTAACAAAAAGTACATTACAGAAACCTTTTCAAAAGCATACTTTGAAAAATAAGCCACACTTGTAAGTTATACATTTGTTTATGTAAATATGCATTTAGATTAAATAATAGCAGGACTATAAAAATAATAAATTATCACTTTAGGCTGAATAATCTGTATGATCCAGAAGATTAGAATCACCTGTAGGTGTAGTTCTTTATCCAACTGACTGATTCCTTGGGCAAGTTTTGCTAGTTGTTCAGCAATTACAGCTTGATGAATAGATTGGGAAGTATAAGCCTTTACATCAAAGTCTTCATTTAAAAAGTCACTGTAGCATTCTGGAGAAAATATAAGAAAAAGTTTTTATTTATTAATTACACTGTACTAAACCATAGATATCAAACAACAGAATTACAATCATAGTTAACATATTCTAAGGTCTTACTATAAACCAAAAATCATTGTAAATATTTTCTGTTGTAAATGAGAAGAGGAGGAGGCAACAGCAGAAGACAGTGATAATATTCACTGAGAGCTTACTATGTACCAGGCATTGATCTAAGCACTTTACAAGTATTAACTCATTCAATCCTCACATAACCCTGTTGGACTATTATTTTCCCCATTTCACAGAGGAAGAGGCAGGTACACACATGGCATGCAACTTGTCCAACCTGAGATTTGAACCCAGGCAATCCAGCTTTGGAGCCCACATTCTGAACCACTACACTATACTGCTAAAAGCTAACTTTTGTCAGTGAGTCAAAATAGATATTGAGTAAAAGATTAAAAATTAACTATTCACCATAACCTTTAATGCAAAAAAAAATAACATCACTGACAATGACAAGAGGAAAGTTGACTATATTTGATATTTATGATCCCTTCTATGTCTAGATCAATACATGAAAATTATTACTATACAGTGACTCTGGACTTTTTTAATAGATTATGCCATGTCAGTTGTCCCAACTTTTCCCTCCCTTGCCCCACCCTCCACCCAGCACCCCCCTACTCCCTCTGGCAATCCCCCCTCCTTTGTTCATGTCCATGGATCATATATATAAGTTCTTTGGCAACTCCATTTCCTATACTTATTCTTAACAACATCCTGCTTATTCTGTAACTACCAATTTGTATTCTTAATCCCTTCACCTTTTCCCCCATCCCCCAGATGCCCCACACAGCCGCTATCCCAGTGTTCTCCATATTTATAATATCTGTTCTGTTTGACTGTTTAGTTTGTTTTTTTAGAATCAATTGTTGATAGTTACATATTTATTGCCATGTTAATCTTCTTCTTCTTAAATAAGTTTTATCTTCTTTTTCTTAAATAAGTCCCTTCAGCACTTCACATAATAACGGTTTGGTGGTGATGAATGAACTCCTCTAGTTTTACCTTGTCTAGGAAGCACTATATGTGCTCTTCCATTCTAAATGAAAGCTTTGCTGAATAGAGTAATATAGGTTGTAGGTCCTTGCATTTCATGACTTGGAATACTTCTTGCCAATCCCTTCTAGCCTGTAAGGTTCCTTTTGAAAAATAATCTGACAGTCTTACAGGAAGTCCGTGTAGGTAAACAACTGCTTTTCCCTGCTGATTTTAAGATTCTATCTTACTTCCAGCCAAGATGGAAGCATAGGTAGATACACTTTGGCTCCGCACACAACCAAAAGAATGACAACAAATTTAAATACACAAAATAACCAGAACTGCCAGAAATCAAACTGTATTGAAGTCTGACAACCAAAGAGTTAATGAAGAAACATTCATTGAGACTGGTAGGAGGGATGGAGACAGGCAGCCAGGGTGGGTAAGACACATAGTAAGGGGACAGCTGGCGGACTGGGCGACCCCACATTTCCACAAGAATAAACCAGGAGGAACAACTGGGGAGCAAGACAGACCACGCAACCCTGGGTTCCAGTGCGGAGAAATAAAAGCTAAAAACTTTTGGCTGTTAAAACCTCTGGAAGTTAGAGCAGCAGGAGGAAATCCCAGCCTCACAGATTCGTTGGAGAGACCCACTTGGTCCTTGAACATACACTAGCCCACCTGCCCAGGAAACAGCACCAGAAAGACCCAGTTTGCTTGTGGGTAGGAGGGGAAGTGACTGAAAGCTGGCCAAGAGCTGAGCAAGAAGCACTGTTCCCTCTTGGACCCCTCACCCACATACAGCACCATAATACAGAGACGTGGGTTGCCCCACCCTGGCAAATACCTAAGGCTCCACCCCTTGCAACATTAACAGCTACACTGAGACAAAAAAATATGGCCCAAATAAAAGAACAAATCAAAGCTCCAAAAATAGAACTAAGCAATGAAGAGACAGACAACCTATAAGGTACAGAGTTCAAAACACTGGTAATCAGGATGCTCACAGAAATAGTTGAGTATGATCGCAAAGTAGAGGAAAAAGTGAAGGCTATGTGAAGTGAAATAAAGAAAAATATATAGGAAACCAACAGTGAAGGGAAAGAAACCAGGACCCAAGTCAACGATCTGGAACATCAGGAAGAAATAAACATTCAACCACAACAGAATTAAGAAGCAAGAATTTAGAACAGGAACAGAACCACAGAAATGGAGGGCACATGGAGGGCTAGCAGCAGGGGGATGGGAGGAGGAAAGAGGGGGAAAAGGTATAGAGAATAAGTAGCATAGAATGTAGGTTGAAAATAGATAGGGGGAGGGCAAGAATAGTACGGGAAATGTAGAAGCTAAAGAACTTATATGTATGACACATGGACATGAACTAAAGGGGGGGGAACGTAGGTGGGAGAGGGGGTACAGGGTGGAGGGGAGAGAAGGGGGGAAATGGGACAACTGTAATAGCATAATCAATAAAATATATTAAAAAAAAAGAAGCAAGAATTCAAAAAAATAAAAAGAGGCTAAAGAACCTCCAGGATAACTTTAAACATTCCAACATCTGAATCATAGGGGTGCCAGAAAGAGAAGAGAAAGAATAAGAAACTGAAAACTTATTTGAAGAAATAATTAAGGAGAAGTTCCACAATGTGGCAAAGGAAATAGACTTCCAGGAAGTCCAGGAAGCTCAGAGAGTCCCAAAGAAGTTGGACCCGAGAAAGCACACACCAAGGCACATCATAATTATATTATCCACGATTAAAGAGGAGAGAATCTTAAAAGTAGAAAAAAGAGAAAGTTACCTACAAAGGAGTTCCCTTAAGACTATCACTTCATTTCTCAAAAGATACCTTGCAGGCAAGAAGGGGGTGGAAAGAAGTATTCCAAGTCATGAAAGGCAAGGACCTACATCCAAGGTTGCTCTATCTAGCAAAGCTATCATTTAGAATGGGAGGGCAGATAAAGTGCTTCCCAGACAAGGTCAAGTTAAAGTAGTTCATATCACCAAGCCCTTATTATATGAAATGTTAAAGTGACTTATCTGAGAAAAAAAATGATCAAAATTATGAACAATAAAATGACAACAAACTCACAACTATCAACAACTGAACCTAAAAACAAACAAACAAAAAAAAAACTAAGCAAACAATGAGAACAGGAACAGAATCACAGAAATCGAGATCACATGGAGGAGTATCAGTGGGGAGGAGGAGGGGGCAGAATGTGGGAAAAGGTACAGGGAATAAGAAGCATGAATGGTAGGTACAAAATAGACAGGTGGAGGTTAAGAATAGTATAGGAAATGGAGAAGCCAAAGAACTTATGTGTACAACCCAAGGACCTGAACTAAGGGGGAGGGGAATGCTGGTGGGTGAGAGGAATAAAGGGGAGAAGAAAAAAAAAAGACAACTCTAATAGCGTAACCAATAAAATATATATATTTCTAAAAAGTTTCTCTCTTTAACATTTGGCATTTTAATTATGATGTGTCTTGGTGTGACACTCTTTACATCCACCTTGTTTGGGACTCTGTTCTTCCTGGACTTGCATGTCTATTTCCTTCACCAAATTAGGTAAGTTTTCTTTCATTATTTTTCAAATAGATTTTCAATTTCTTGCTCTTTCAGAAGGGGTCTCCTTCTGATACCCCTATGATGTGAATGTTGGAGTGCTTGAAGTTGTCCCAGAGGCTACTTTTATTATCCTCATTTCAAGGGGATTCTTTTTTCTGTTCACTGTTCTGATTGGCTTGTTTTTTCCTTCCTTATGTTCCAAATCATTGATTTGATTCTCCGTTTCATTCACTCTACTGTTGCTTCTCTGTAAATTAGTCTTCATTTCAATTAGTGTATCCTTCATTTCTGACTGGATCATTTACGTGGCTAAGTTTCTCCCTAAGTTTCTTGAGCATCCTTATAACCAGTGTTTTGAACTATGCATCTGACAGACTGCTTATCTTCCTTTTGTTTTGTTCTTTTTCTGTGGTTTTGATCTGTCCTTTCATTTGGTCCATGTTTCTTTGTCTCCTTGTTTTGGCAGCCTCTCCTTTCTTGTTTCTATGTATTAGGAAGAGCTGTTTTGACTCCACGTCTTGGTAGCATGGCCCAGCATTGTAGTTGTCCTGTAGGGTCCAAAGGCACAGCCTCCCTTATCTCCCAAGCTCAGTTCTCAAGGTGCACCTTCCATGTGGGCTGAGTACTCCCTCCTCTTGTAGATGAGTCTTGATGGCTGTCAGCAGGTCAATGGGAGGGATTTAGCCAGACCAGACAGCTAGCAGTACTGACTATAACCTTCTAGCCAGCAACCACCTTCCTTCCTGGCTTGTGGAGATGGTTGGGTGGTGCTCCATCATGGTCTGTAGCTGTCCGCTGAGTAAGGAAACTCTGGGGTTTCCTAGGTGATGCAGGCAAAGATCAGCATCCACCTGTGTTCTGTCTGGGGCCCCTTGGCATAGTCTATAAAGCAATCTGCAGATGACTGCTGCTAATGCTGGGCCTGAGGCCACTCAGTAAATATGGGAACTGTATGAGCAGATTTAGGAAGGTCTGCAGCCTGTGCCTATCCCAGATCTTCATATGGAAAAGCCACCGTTACCAGCTTGGGCAGATGCTCCAGTAATCATCAAGGTAGGGCTTACTATGTGAGCCAGGTTGATGGAGATTCAGATATGGTACCACCATACTGTGGGTCTGTGTGGGAGAGGGCTCAGAAAATGTATAATGGACACTGTCTGCAGTTCTATGTGGAAGGAAGCTGTCCCCCAGCTTTCACCCTGATGCCAGCCACTTCAGTTCTTCCCTGCATGCCCACTGGTGCCCTTCAAGCTGCTGCCCCAGTACTATAGCACAGAGTGAGTAAGTCTAAGTAAGTCTGTGTGTGGTGCAAGGCCCTTTAACGGGAGAGGCCTGAGAATCCCACAGTTTCTTCGAACAATCCAAAACCCACAAGTTTTTATAGCCAGAAGTTATGGGGACTTAGCTTCCTGGTGCTGGAACCCTGGGCTGGGTGGTCTGGTGTGGTGCCGGGATCCCTCACTCCCAAGATATCCCTCTGTTTTATATCCACCACAGGTGGTTTTGAGGACCAGCCAGTTCCACATCTCCATGTCTCCCCTCTGTCCCTCCTACCAATTTGGATGAATGTGGTTTAATTCTTTAGTTGTCAGACTTCCATACAACTCAATTTTTTGTTGGTTCTGAGTGATGTTTGTTCTATATTTTAGCTGTAATTTTGCTGTGGTCGTGCAAGAAGGTGAGCCATGTTTACCTACCTCTCTATCTTGACCAGAAGTCTGAATCTGGATTTTTAATAGAAATACAAACTTACAGGTATTACTAAAATTTAGAATTCTGGGGTGAAATAGTAAATAGAAAGAGAAACTGTTCAAAACAGACCATTAATAGACAGGAAAAAAGTGATGTCAGATGTTAAGATATCTTTCAGTATAGAAATCCTGTGAATGAAAGAAAACCTGAGAATGAAAGAAAAAAATGGAGAAATTATGAGTTAAAAATAAATATATTGAAGTGAAGTGAACTCAACATAGGTGTAATCCACTATTTCTTAATCATATTCTAGATATAGGTAAAACCGCCCTGACAGATTATGAAACAAGCAAAATAGAGTACTTACGAAAACACTTAATTTATCTATATCCACCGTGTGTGTATATATGTGTGTATACATGTATATATGTGTGTATTCATGTATATGGGTGTGTATGTATGTGCATGTATATGTGTGCATGTGTGTGTGTGTGTAGTGTTCCATGAGGGCAAAGTATTTATTTACTACCACATCCCTGGAGCCTGAACAATGCCTGACACATGGCAGATGCTCAATATTGAATGAGTCAACTGAATGAGTTGAATGAATATATATATATATATTCATTCATGATATATATATATGATATATTATCATATATATCAGCTGGAAATATCATTCTGCATTCTTTCCTACTTTCTAAGTAGAGTGGAGTAAAAGAAGGAAACTGCTACTTTGGTCTAAATTCTGAGAACCATTTCCTTCAGTCTGGCAAGTCCTGAGAATTAAGAAGCTGGCCAGTCAGAAAAGTAGAGGCGGCCATTTCAAGAGGGGGGAAATTTTAGAGGGAGCAAATACCACAGCATATTTTGAGATATAGAGGAATACTGACTTTATGTCTAGACCACAGTGTGTGTGTTGGGAAAAAGGGTTAAGAATAATAGGAGTTGAGGTTCCAAAGGAAGGTTGGGGGTCAGTTTAAAAAGAGGCTGTTGAGACATCAAGATGTTCAGACTATATCCATTTGAGGTTTTAAAGCCAAGATGAGCACTACCATCTTTGTTTTAAGATGTTTCTAGCAGCAACTGGATGATGACTGAAAAGGAACTAGTCACACAGTGGTGTTTTGGAGCTGGCTTCTAGTGGCTCCAGAGAGCTAACTGTTAACTTTTCAGGAACTGTGTGAGCCAGTTGACATCACATGTAAGTATCTTAAAATTGACCATGGTGAAAGGATTTATACCATGGAAGCTGGTACACCTACAAAACTAGGGCTTCCCCTATTTTCCCAGAAAGCTGGTTTATCCACACACCCATGAACAAAGCCACAAAAGCCAATAAGGTGCTATGTTCACAGCCCAAGTGGCAAGATAAAGGCCTATGACAGCAGCACTAAGAATATCAAGGAAGTGACAAATTTGAGAAATATTCAGAGACTGTAATGTGTAGGACACAGAGTCAAGCTGAAAATGGGTGATTAGTTAGAGCAAAAAGAATGATTCCTAAGTAACTGACATAGAGAATTCAGCTTTGCATTAAGCCAGACCACTAGGCATCTTTTTATAAACACGAACAGGGAACATGAGTTCCCTGCCTCCAAGGAACTCATAATCTACATGGGGAACAAGCACACATCTAACCACATGTAATTAATGTTAACAGAGACTACCAGAGTAAAAGGTTAAGGGAAAGAGGTTTTAAAATTTTCATTTAGTCTTGGTTGGTGTGGCTCAGTCTTGGTCGGAGTATGGTCCAGTAAACCAAAAGGTCACAGGTTCAATTCCCAGTCAGGGCACATTGCCTGGGTTGCAGGTTCAGAACCAGTAGGAATGCATGCAAGAGGCAACCAATCAATGTTTCTCTCCCTCCCTTCCTCTCTAAGATCAATAAGTATGTCCTCCAGTGAGGATAAAAAAAATTTTTATTTCACTTTTTTATATGTGGAATTTGTACTATTTGTTTATATGTAGGTATTTATAGGCACAACTACTAGTGTTTGTTCACTATCAAATAGAAATGTCAAGCAGACAGTAGTTCTATAACTCAGAAGAGAAGCAAGTACCATACATGTGTGCATTTGTCAGCATAGATATTAATTTTGAAACCATGAAAAAAAAAACAGATGACTTAGGAAGAAATTTTAGAGCATACAAAAAGATGAAAATGTGAAGATATAGTTCAGAAGCCAAGAAAACACCAAAAATTTGGAGGCAGAAGAAATGAAAGTAATCAAAAAGACTTAGGAGTGTTCCAAGAGAAAGAAACAGGAGAGAATGGCAAAAACCAAAATGGATATATTAAAGAAAGTAAGTGGTCAGTACTATAAAAGACCTAACAAAGATCAAACACAATGTAGGTTCACTGTCCACTGAATTTGGACGTATGGACTGATGGTCCGTCCTCAGAGAGAAGTCTTCTCTTTTATAGTTTATAATGCCTTTCATAGTTTTCTCATTCCTCTAGAAGGCAAATCAGAAACACCTCACCAATTTTCAAATTATGCATCTGCACACCAACTATATCAATCCTATCCTCTATTATTGACAGATCACTGTTACTGATGGAAATGTTTAATTCCTTAGCAATATTGCAGGGGATGAGTAAGTGAACTACTGAATTAGGGACAAACTGAGGAAGACAAGCATCTAAAAGAAAATGGAACAGAGCACTTAAAGAATTAGAAATTTTTTAAGTATGGAATTCAAGTCACATGAGGAAAATATTTCAAAAAGAAGTCAAACCCTTTTAAAAGGTCAAGAATCAAAAAATGTCCGTTTGTCAAAAGTTTTAATTGAATCTATTGGGGCAACACTGGTCAATGAAACCATACAGATTACAAGTGTACAACTCTGTAACACATCATCTGCATACTGTATCAAGCAATCACTACCCAAAGTAAAGTCTCTTAACCACCACCATTTATCCCAGCTTTGCCTTCTTCTACTTCCCCCACCCCCACTTTCCTTTGGCAATCACCATACTGTCATTGTCTGTGTCTATGTGGCTTTTTTTTCCTTCTTAATCTAAACTTCACCTTTATCACCCACCCCCACAACCTTCCTCCCATCTGACAGCTGTCTGTCTGTTCTATGTATCTATGATTCAATTTCTATGTTGTTTGTTAGTTTATTTTTGTTCATTATATTCCACATACCAATGAAATCATATGGTTCTTGTCTTTCTCTGACTGGCTTATTTTACTTAGCATAATATTCTCCAGGTCCATCCACAGTGTCCCAAAAAATTTCCCTCTTTTTATGGCCAAATAGTATTCCATTGTGCCAATGTAACACAGCCTCTTTATCCACTCATCTACTGATGGGCACTTGGATTGCTTCTAGAGCTTGGCTATTGTAAATAACACTATCTCCATTTGATTTATCCACAAGGAAATCACTGCAGACCTGGGCAAAGCAATTTCAAACACATAGAATGAGTGTGACTGGGTCCTTGAGAAGACAGGAAGAAAATCCAGGGCATAAGAGGAGGGACTGTCCTTAGGAAGGAGCAGAGATTCACTTTTGTTGTAATTGGAAATATGAGAGGAAAAGGGAGAAAAGATAGCTGCAGGTTCAAGTTCAGCTTACAAGTTTAATAGAGAGAAATGAAGAAAGCTCACATCTGGTGGATTCTCTCTCTCTTTTTTAGGTATCAGTCATTTGTTAAACTTGAAGGAAGAATTTAAAAAGACTTAAATAACCACTGTGGAAGATGGGTAAGAAAATTAAACAGGAAAATTCAGAAGGCAGAACTGAGGAATAATTACCCTGCAAAGATCGATTACAGTTCCTAACATGTATCTTACTGAAATATTGGGTTGGCCAAAAAGTTCATTTAATTTTTTTCCATACGATGGCTCTCGTAGTGCTCTCTTTAACTTCACATGAAACTATTTTGTTAGACTGCATTGTGACAGCTGTCATATCAGCATGCATTTTTTTAAAATTATCAAAATTGGTGAATTTTTGTGCAACCATTTCAATATTGAAGATGGAAGAAGATATACAACATTTTCAGTGTGGTATGTTTTATGATTTCAAGAAAGGTAAAAACGCAACTGAAATGCAAAAACAATTTGTGCAGTGTATGGAGAAGGTGCTGTGACTGATGGAACATATCAGAGTGCTTTGCAAAGTTTCCTGGTACTCTTGACATTTTGGCCAAATAATTCTTTGATGTGGAGCTGTCTTATGCATTAGAAGATGTTTAGCAGTATCCTTGCCCCTCTATTCACTAGAAGCCAATAGTGGGAGATATCTGACATATTCAAAAGATCCAAGTCAATAAAGTTATTGGTGAAAATGAAAAATGTGTCCTTTATTTTACAGCAAAAACAAAACAGACTTTTTGGTCTGGTATACATACCTCTATTTACCAAATATATACCTATGTCTGGCATGTGTTGTTCCTTCCATTTCTTCTGGGAAGTTCTATTTATACTTCAAAACCAACTCTACCTAGATGGTTCTGACACTCCCCTAACCATTCCCAGTTATTATTCTCCTCTGTATCACTGTTTTACTTTGTACACAATTTTACTGCTACCCTTCCAACCCTCTATTACAGTGACTCTCTTTATAGCTCTACAAGACTATTTCCCCTACTGAATTGGTGAGCTACTTCAGAGTGGGAATTGCTCAGTATATCGGAACTCAAAACTTGGTTCAACTGAATTTAAATTAAGATACAAAGATGCATTAGAGAGAATCTAACCTGCAGAACCTAATAACATCTAGTTCAAAAACCACCACCAGTAGGTAGGTTTTGACTGAAGTATATAAACTGTAAGAAGGCTAGTAGTTAAGGGCAACAATAAAATATACAACAGTCAGAAAAAACAATTTATAACTGTCAGATGTAAGAAACATCCAAACCTGTAAGAATTTTTATGAATTTATTTGAGCCAAACTAACAATTACCAGACAGGAAAATATCAACACACTGAGAAGATGCTCCAGAGAATGACAGTTCTGCACCTGATTTATATATCATAATCAAAGGAGAAGACACAAAGTGTTTACGCAAAATTCCTTGGTGACAGATTAGAGAGGCGGGAGAATGCAAAGCAGGGAAATCTCAGACAGGATGAAGAGTAAAAGGCATAGACAAATACTTTACATTGGTGGGTATGGGATAGTTAAAAATTAACATTTATGACACATAGAGATGTTATGTGGGAAAACAATGATGAGTTCTCTGGTCTCAAGCTCTGGTGGGCGACTGTGCCCTGAGGGGTATGGCAATGGCAAACTGGATTAGTCTGACATTCCAAAGGTATGTTATCATGGATGCCAAAAGACAATAAACAGGCTCAGTTAAGGTTAAGATTGACCTCTGTCAAGAAAGATATCGGCCTAGGACTACCCACCATGACTCACTTTTAGTTAGGAAGTTTTAATTTCAGACCATCCATGTGGTTACTTTAGGTCTCTGAGTTTGTAACGTCGCTATGCAGGCCTCCCGAGTTTGTCAGTTTAGTGCGTGGCCCCTTTTTTTGTCTACAGAATCTTATTTCATTCGTTTTAAACCTACATGGTCTACAAATGTGCGCATATGTTTCTTACATTGATGTTTGATTTAAAAACCCTTATTTGTCCTGAGTGGTGTGACTCAGCTGGTTGAGTGTCAACAGCAAAGCGAAAGATCACCAGTTCAATTTCCAATCAGGGAACATGCCTAGGTTGCAAGTTAGCATAAGGGAAGCAACTAATGGATGTTTCTCTCCAGTACTGATGCTTCTCTCCCTCTCCCTCTCCCTCCCTCCCCCTCTCTCTAAAAGATAAGTAAAATTTAAGAACCCTTATTCTGTACCTACTACATGCAAGATAAAGATATTAACACTGTCGAATATAAAAAGTTTTACAATGCAGTAGAAAGATTAAATTATCAAATTATTTTAATACAAGGTAGAAAACATGTGACAATTTGGTAAGAAAATTAAGAACAGATGAGAAGGGTCTTAGAAATTTGAACTTTACTCTAAAGAATAAGAGATTTGGGATATGTTAACTGGAATAATACAATTTAATGTGCTTCTCAAATGTACTGTGTTTAGCTTATTTTCTACTACCTAGCATTTTTCTGTCTAAACTGTCAATAAATCTAACTGCTATATTCAACACATGTCCCAGGTTGAACGAATGCTCCAAACCCTCTCCCATGTATGGTTGTGGATAAACGCCTTTAAGGAAACAAACGGAACTGCAAGAATTGCCATCTGTGCAGTCTAAGGATTTAACAGAGGGGATGTTCCCAACTGTATTTAAAAATGAGGCCCTCTTTCATTAAGTGTCCGTCATCTGTTCTAGGTCTCACACTTCTCATGGGATGGGATGCTTCACCCTTCCTTTCATCAAGAACTGTGGCAACTGTCAGTGGCTGCCAACGCGAGTAACCGGATGCGAAGTCACAGGACTTCAGAGAAGCCCCAGGAGTGTGGAGGGTAGAGTTGAAAAGAGCAGCCATCAAAAATCAGGCGTCCCAAGAAACAAGGTAGTCGAGGCGGGCATCCAGATGCCAGGGGGCCGAGCAGAGGGGAGTGGTCACGTCCGGAAAACTTTCTGCAAAGTGACAGGTTGAGTCCACCACCTGGGCCCACGTGCGGCGCAGGACAGCCTTACAGCCCCACGATCCGACCCACCCCGACTCCTTACCGTCCTGCAAAAGCTCCCGGACTGTCAATGCAGCCGCCCGGGAGACCAGAGCCCCGTGGCCAACGAAAGCGACGCCTCCCTCGCCACCTTCCATGTTGGCAGGTACCAGAAGTGATGACGTTAGTGGCGGACAGCCCCTCCCATGTAGTGACGCAAAATCCCGGCGCCGCCCGTTCGCCCCGCCCACGGCTTCGGACCAATCTGGAGTACTGATTTGATAGGTAGCAGCTGGCAGGATTCTGGCCTAGAGCAGCGTTTGTCCCAGAGCAGGCGGGCGCCGAGGGTTTAGCCAACCCGGGAATCCGAAGCCGTGGGGCCGTCGCTTTCTGCCGTCTCTCGCCGCTCCACTGGGGCTTGAGTGATTCCAGGGCCGAAAAGGTGGACACCGGAACGTGGCCGCAGCAGTTATCGCTAAAGCAAGTATTTATCCTAAGAACAGGGGCTTCTTGGAGACCAGAGAAGAAGGAGAGGGTTTGTGGGTGTTTCGCTTGCGTTCCACGGGCCCAGCTGGCAGGAGTTAGTAGTTATCCAACTTCCTCTGTCCCATGCCTTTGATTCTCAATTCTGGGGTAAAGGCTGGCGGGAAACGATCTGGAAGAAAGTTCCCGGGGATGAATAGTGAGAATTAGGGAGAGCCGAAAGTCAATGAAGAATGAAGTTGTAGACTCAGCATCCAGATGCTACAGTGGGAATGTAGACTCAGCCTCTGTCCTCTCTCCCATGAGATCAGGACCTGCTTTTTTACTTCATGTACGTTTCAGCCACGTGCTGTGAATAATGCCATACTTCATATTACAAACTGATGGATTTTTCCGTATCTTAACTAACAGTACTTTAGCTGTAAAATCAAGTTCTCATCGTCGTCTCCTCTGCTACATCTGCATTATTCATTAACCTAGATTTCTCCCAAGCTAAATGCTAAATAATTAACAGGTCAGTCACGTATGCAAGAAGGTTAATTTAAGCATTTCTTCATAAGAAGAAAGCAATACAACCTTTCCTTTACGTACCCAGGGATCCCAATTCAGAGCTATGTGGTTCTCTTGATTCTGCTAAGTGTTTCAGAAAGTGCAGTAATGGTATTTACCCTGTGCTAAATGCTTTTCTAAGTACTTTATAAATGCATTTAATACTTAAAACAGCTCAAGTGACCAACTCTCATGATACACTACATTATGCTTTTTGTTTGTCTCAGGTTTCTCCCTAATATAATTTGGTCTCAATCATGGTATGAATAGGATTGAGGGTTCGGAATGGAGGTCACACAAATTGAGGTTACACAATTGCCAAGAGCAGTGTGCTCAGACTCAGGTTTCACTATCCGTAATACATAAAATTTTAAATCATTCTTCAATGTTAATAAGCAGTATCTTTGAAATATGAAATTTATTTTTCTTTGGCATTTACATTGAAAATTTTTAAAAAACTTACATAGTATTTACTCATTCAATGAAGAATTTTGAACCCCTATACCTACCAACATGAGTTTACAAACATAAGTCTCAATCCATATCCTATCCCAAAGGAGCTAATAGGTAAGGGAGAGACATTTAACTATGCAATTGAAGCAGGTGCTTTGTAGTGTATGGATTTATTTTCCCCTATGCTTGGTTGCACATTGAAATAACCTAGACAGCTCTAAAAGTCACTGATGCTGGCGTCCTAAGCCCAAAGATAAACATTTAATTGGTCAGGAATATGGGTGAGGCATCCTGATTCTTAAAAGCTCCCCATATTGTGCTCATTTACAAGTTGAGAGCTACTGATTTATGAATTTATTAAGCAAAATTACAAGAGTGAATATGAATAAAATTGTTTCTGCAAAAGTCACTAATGACCTAGTTGTCATTGCACACTTTTTAGTCTTAACTCTTCTGTGATGTTTAAGATGCTTATCCCCTCCCTCCTTCGTAATACCCTCCCCTCTCTTGGTTTTCAAATATGTCTTCAGGTTTCTTCTTCCCAGCTCCAGAGGTCATCTACATCTCCTTTGCATTCTTTTTCTCTTTTACTTAAAATTTGGTGTTTTGAAGGATCTCTTGCAAGGCAAGGCATCCTTAAGTGTCATCTGTGTTTGTAGATTCAATTATCTAAAGGTTAAAGACTCAATTTATATCTTTACCTTGTTCCTGAGCACTATATCTATATGACCAATTATGAAGCATCACCATCTGAAAATCTATCCCATGAGCACCTCAAGTTCATTGTGCTCAAATGTGAACTCATGTTTCCCTGCCAAAATCTGTTTCTCCTTCTGGTTCTTTATCTCATTGATTCAAATTGCCATCCATCCAGAATTCTTTCTTCTTGTATAACGTGCACTGTCATAAAGTGGTTTCCACCTTCTAAATATTTTGCCACTTTATTGTTGTTTCTAAATAGCTCCTAAATTTGTTGTCTTTTCTATATTCTCCCAGAGTCCCAGATCAGACACTTATGCATGGCCTGATCTACTACTATAATGGCCTCCTTACTGATATTTTGCCAACATACCTACACCTTCCAGTGAAGTCTTTCTAAATCAGAAATCTGATCTTGTCATTTCCCTGCTAAAAATTTTCAGTTACAACTAGTAACAAGGAGAGACAGCTTGTATAAAAATATGTGGTGCATGCATGGAAATGGGTTACATGCATATGTTAGCATGTCGAGTACTTATGTAAAAATCTCCCATGGAGAAGAAAACCTGGTTAAGAACCAAGGGCCTACCTCAGCGATTTTCAACCAGAGTGCCAGAAGAATTTTAAGAACATGTGATGCCTGACTATTTAGTCAGGGGCACTGACATTGTCAAATTTAAAAAAAAAAAAAAGTGGGCCCTGGCTAGCATAGCTCAGTGGATTGAGTGCGGCCTGCGAAACCACAGTGTCGCAGGTTCGATTCCCAGTCAGGGTACATGCCTGGGTTGCAGGCCATGACCCCCAGCAACCGCACATTGATGTTTCTCTCTCTCTCTCTCTCTCTCTCTATCTCTCTATCTCCCTCCCTTCCCTCTCTAAAAATAAATAAATAAAATCTTTAAAAAAAGAAGTGACAATAGCCAACGCAACAATAGCTATCTGGTATAAATGAATTGAAATTATACCTATTCTTCTTTGTCAGATCAGCAAAAAATACAGTCAAACCTCACTTTTAGGTCTTGAACGTTTCTAGTCCCGAGCATTCTCAAGTTCTCAAATAGCATTACAAAATAAATTAAGTTCAGGAACGGAAGTTCCACTGTTTTGGGGTTTTCTTTTCCTTTGGTGCACTGCAAGATTTTAATAATTCATGTATGACATGAGATGAAAAAGGTTGAAAATCAGTGCCCTGCATTGTATAATCTAAAACACTCAACCTGGTATATAAGGTCCGTTACTATCTAGGCCCTCTTACTCTCTAGTTCATTTAGAACTCAAACAACACTAAACCACTAATGGTTCATTGAAAACATCAAGCACTTTCAAGCATCTGGTCTTATGTGTGTTGTTGTCTGTGTCTGGACACTTCCCCCAACTCCCACATAGTTACAGCTCAAGCTTTCCTTCCTGTGTTGATGACTTCCTCACTTCTCTAGACAATTACACAGTGGTTAAATTGTGAATGTGTGCCTGTGTGTTTCTGAGCTATTGTTTTGTGTATTCTAATATGTTTTTAAGGACATAGGAAATGTATTTTCATCTGTATTTCCAACATCTACCAGGAACTTAGTATTTGTTGAATGAGTAAATACACGCCCATGCCCTCAAAAAACTCATGAAGAGATAGATAGGTGTTATTATACTCTATAAAAATAATTGTAAATACACATGATGACATTACAGAGTAATGGGTGTAGTGGGTAAATAAGATCAACTCTGGGGTTAAAAAAAGACTCTCAGGAGGGGGGATTATGAGTATATACAGAGAAGGGGAATGAAGATGTGCTTAACAATTAAAGGTACCACTTGGTTAACACACTTGTGGGAGCTAGAGAAGGAGAGAAAACCCTCGATTTCTGACTTGAGTGAGTAGGGGTAGACAGTGATGGTATAACCAAGATATGAAATGCAAGAGAGAAGAAACAGGTTTGACTCATGAAAAGAACTATTTTGTTATTTATACTTTATATATGTTGCTTATATCATTCTAATGAATCTTTATTATAAAAAAAGATAATAAAGGTCAAGATGGTAGCATAGGTAAGTGTGGTACTCGCCTCCTCCCACAACCACATCAAAATACCACTAAACTGCAAAACAACCATCATTAAGGACTGCCTAAAATCCAGCTGAATGGAAGTCCTATAAATAGTGAATTAAAGAACAAGCCACATCAAGACTGATAGGAGGAATGGAGATATGCACAGACTGGCCACACACCCATGTGTGGCAGATGAAAATTAGGAGGGATATTGGCTACAGAGCTACTCCAAGGAGTGAGAGGTCCCAGCTCGACATCAGGCCCCCCAGCCCAAGGTTTCGGTGCCAGAAAGAGAAGTCCCCATAACTTCTGGCTGTAAAAACCAGTGGGGATGGAGGCTGAGGGAGACAGAGGGACATTAGAGTCCCGGGCAGTTCGTTTTAAAGGGTCCATGCACAGACTTACTCAAAATGACTCCATATGAGCTCCAGCCCTGGGCAACAATTTGAAAGGCACCAGACACATACAGAGAGGAAATCAGTTACCTGGCATCAGGGCAAAAACTGGGTGCACGGAAGCAGCCATCTCCCAAACAGAAGTGCTAGCAGAAGCCATTGTTCCTTTGATGAGCCCTCCCCCACACAAAACCAGCAGGCAGCCATATCTGAGGTTCCATCAACCTGGCTAACACTGTTTGCCCCACACTGGTGATTCCCCAAGGGCCCACCCCACCCAGCTTTCAGACTGACCCAAGCTGTTTCCAGTGGTTTTTTCACGCAAATAGCCTGTCTTGGCTCAGCCTGCAGACTTAACTAAAATCTCTCAGACAAGCAGCATCTGGCCTCAGTGTGCCCTATACCTCTTGCTAAGTGGCCCCAGGCTTGGCACTAGTAGCAGCCAGCCTTATGGTTTGCAGCTTGGCCTCACCTATGCACCTCCAAGCTCAGCACAAGTGGCAGCCTTTTGCAGATCTCTTTGCAGCTAATGCTGGCTGGCCCTGGCCAAAACACAGATGGCAACTGAGCTTGGCCTACACCTTCTTGGAGGCCCAGAGCCAATGCACCAGTGGACAGCTTCAGATCACTTGAAGCACCACCACCCAACCACCTGCACAAGTGACACACTCAAGGGATGGACTCAGCAAGCACGAGAGCACCACTGAAGTTAAGTCCTGCTCTGTGGAGTGGGCCCCTGCACAGCTGATCCTCCCTAGTATTTGCAGGTCAGTGTTTGGTGGTTGCAGGCAGTTCCTCTTGCAGCCCACCTACCTGGGGATAAATCTTTCCCACTGATTGCCAACAACAATCAAGGCTTAACTGCAACAGGAGGGTGTACGCAGCCCACGGGGTGCACCTTGAGTTCTTGTGTGATTAGGAAGGCTATGTCACTAAACCCCACACCCACTACATTAGGCCACCCTACCAAGCCTGGGAAACAGTTCTACCTAATATATGGAAATGAATACAGGGAGGCAGCCAAAATGAAGGGACAAAGAACAGAACAGAACAAAACTCAAAGAATTAAACAGAATGGAAACAAACAATTTACATGATGCAGAGTTTTAAATACTGGTTATAAGAATGCTCAAGGAACGTAATGAGAACATCAACAGCATAAAAAAAGGACCAGTCAGAAATGAAGGATACACTTAACTGAAATGAAGACTAATTTACAGGGAATCAACAGTAGAGTAGATAAAGCCAAGGATCAAATCAGTGATTTGGAATATAAGGAAGCAAAAAATACCTAATCAGAACAGCAGAAAGAAAAAAGAATCTTCCCCCAAAATAAGGATAATGTAAGGAGCCTCTAGGACAGCTTCAAGCATACCAACATTTGTATCATGGGTGTGCCAGAAAAAGAGACAGCAAGAAACTGAAACCCTATCTGAAAAAAATAATGCTAGAAAACTTCCCTAACCTGGTGAAGGAAAGAAACATGCAAGTCCCAGAAGCACAAAGAATCCCAAACAAGGTGAACTCAAAGAGGCCCACAATAAGACATAATTACAATGCCAAAGGTTAAAGACAAAGAGAGAATCTTAAAAGCAGCAGGAGAAAAGCACTTAATTATCTACAGCGGAGCTCCCATAAAACTCAGCTGATGTCTGGACAGAAACTTTGCAGGCCAGAAAGGACTGGCAAGAAGCAGTCAAAGGGATGAAAAACAAGGACCTACAATCAAGATTACTCTACCCAGCAAAGCTGTCATTTAGAATCAAAGGAAAGATAAAGAGCTTCCCAGACAAGAAAAAACTACAGGAGTTCATTGCCACCAAACCAGTATTATATGAAACGTTCTTTAAAAAGAAAAAAAAAAATCAAATATTTGAACAGTAAAATGGCAATAAATACATATCTATCAACAGTTGAATCTAAAAAACAAAATAGCCCTGGCCAGGTGGCTCTGTTGGTTGGAGCATTGTCTCCTACACCAAAAAGTTGCAGGTTTGATCCCTGGTTGAGACACATGCGGGAGGCAACCGATTGATAATTCTTTCAAATCAATGTTCTGTTTCTTTCTCTCTCCCCCTAACTCCCTCCCTCCCTCCCTCCCTCTCTCTACCCTTCCTCTCTCTCAAATCTATTAAAAATAAGAAGAAATTAAAATAAAAAACAAGTGGAATAGTAACAGACTCATAGATAGAACATTTTGATGGTTGCCAGATAGGAGGGGTTAGGGGAGATGTGTGAAAAAGTGAAAGGATTAAGAAGTACAAATTGGTTGTCACAGAGTACTCATGGGGCTGGAAAGTACAGCACAGGGAATATAGTCAATAAAATTCTAATAACTATTGATGGTGTCAGATGGGTACAAGATTTATCAGGATATTCACTTAGTTATGTAATGTCTAGTCACTGGGATGTAAACCTGAAACTAATATGATAATGTATATCAACTGTAATTGAAATATAAAAGGTAATTTTTAAAAAGAGAGTGAAAAGATGCTAATAACTTTGTCCAAATTTTTATTAAGTTGGGCTTTTTGAACAGTGATTAGTAAAGCTAGTTTATCATATTCTAACTGTACATTCCACCTAAGAAAATTAAAGTAATTAGTTTATATTTAGGTTATATCTGTACTTTCAGGATTAGCTAAATAAAACTTGCATGTTCATCAAGTCAACCTTTCTAAAGTTGGCCATATCTGTTTCTAAGTTACTAAGGCCAAAAACTGAAATATGAAAAGAAGCTGACACTATGAAGTTAAAAGATTTTAAGTGTAGTAGCAACTGTAAAATACTACTAACTGCCTAATTTAATCATTTGTACCTCTTTGGGCAGAAAAGTAATTTACCAGGCAATTATATATTTTTCATGAAATTTTGACTAGACAATACTACATTTAAATTTTTAAGAATAAGGGTTTTTTTTTTCTTTTGCCTTGTGATTTAGGTACAAGGAATAGAATTTGAGAATAAGAATAAACATTAAACATACTGGTCTATCTTTTGAAATGCTAACTACTTAAAGTTGTTCAATTAATGCCATTTAAATTTCCTGGATAAAATAAGGTATTTCAAAGTGTCGGGAATACATTTACAATATATGAAATGATACCAATCAAATTTCCTGGTTTATCATTGCCAAAATTTTAAATTAAAAAATAACATGAAAAGTTATGATAGGGTATACTATGAAAGAAATCTTGTAGTTTTCCACTTCTTGGTCATTTACTAATTTGAGCAGAATATGTTACTATAATGAGTTAAGTATATAATTTGAAACAGTGTTTGATATGAACAAGAATAATCTGTACAGAACATAAACATAATTTCCCATTGTGCTAAAAACTATCAGTGACTTGTGGAGGCAGAATTTTGCGGTATCACATTTGATACTGTGAAAAGAAGTTAAGAAGATTTCTGATCCTGCCCTGGCCCTTGTGGCTCCATTGGAACATCATCCTATACACCAAAAGGTTGTAGGTTCAATTTCCAGTCAGGGCACATACCTAGGTTGTGGGTATGGAAGACAACTCATCAATCAATGTTTCTCACAATAATGTTGCCCACCTCTACCTCTCTCTCTCCCTCCCTCCCTCTCTGCCTCCCTTCCTTCCTTCCTCACTCTCTTCCTTTCTCTCTTCCTTGCACTCTCTCTCTAAAAGCAATGAAAATGAAAAAATATCCTCAGTCCCTGACTCATGTGGCTAAATTGGTTGGGCATCAATCCACAAAATGAAACGTTGCCAGTTCAATTCCTGGTCAGGCACATGCTGGTTGCAGGTTTGTCCCCAGTAGGGCACATATGAGTGGCAGCCAGTCAGTGTTTCTCTCTCATCTATGTTTCTTTCCCTCTCTTTCTCCCTTCCCCTCTTTATAAAGATAAATAAATAAAATCTTTAAGAAAACAAAAAGGATTTTAAAAATGTTCTCAGGTGAAGATAAAAAAGGAAAGCTTTCCGATCCCACAGGCCTAATGAAAAATGTATGGAATTGTTAGAATGATAGGAATTCATGTAATGGAAAGTAACTTTTCTCTATGTAAACTGATTGATTTTTTTTTTTTTTCAGATTTGAAACAAACCTGTGTCTATGAAGAATGACTGTGTACAAACCACAGTATGTCAAGAAAGAAAAAAAGACCCAATAGAAATGTTTCATTCTGGGCAGCTGGTAAAAGTCTCTGCCCCAATGGTTCGATATTCAAAGTAAGTATTGTTAAATGGTGATTTCCTTTTTATGCTCTGGCGTCTTACCACATAGCATCTTCAAACACTGAGCTTTGGGATCTGTACTGGCTTGGGCCACTTGCCAAGTATATATGTGGCACTGAGTAAATAATTAACCTCTCCAAGCTTAATTTTTAGATCTATAAAAATGGTAGTGCTTACAGCTCCCACCTATAAAGATATGATGGATGTTAAATAAATATGAACATTCATGCACAGGTTTCTGTGTGAGCATAAGTCTTCATTTAATCTAGGACTGTTCCCCAGGATTGCAATTGCTGGGTCATATGGTAGTTATATATGTTTACTTTTTTAAGAAACTGCTGGACTTTTCTAGGGTGGCTGCACTGTTTTATGCTCCAACCAACAATATATGAGGGATCTGGTTTCCTCTCCTCCTGCTCACCAACTTTTCATAATGTCATTGTTTGTATTTTAGCACCGCTGATAGGTTTGCAGTAATATTTCATGGTTTTTTGATTCCTACTTCCTGTGTGTCTAGTGACATTGAACATCTTTTCATGTTCTTCTTTGCCATCTGTGTATTATTGAAGAAATATTTCTTTATGTCTTTTGCTAATATTCTAATTGTTTGCTTTTTTATTATTGAGTTGGTTTTTTAATTTTTTTAATTGTGGTAAGATACATGTAACTTAAAATTTACTGTTTTAAACATTAAGTCTATGATTCAGTACTGTGAAGTACATTCATACTGTTTTGCATCTAATCACTTTTCATCTTATAAAACTGCACTTCTATACCCATTAAACAGTAACCCCACCCCCCCCCCCCGCCCATTCCCTATTGCCCCAGCTTCTGGCAACCTCCACTTTCTCCCTCTATGAATTTGACTTGTCTATATATAAAACTTCATAGAGGTAGAATTATATCACATTTGTTTTTTTGAGACTAGCTTATTTCACTTAGCATAGTATCTTCAAGGTTCATCTATGTCTTAGCATGCATCAGAATTTCCTCTTTAAGGCTGAATGATATTTCATTGTATGTATATGCCACATTTTGTTTATTCATTTATTAATGAACACTTGGGTTACCATAGTTTGGGCAAAAGCCAAACTATAGTAAAAGTTTGCTGCTATCAATATGGATGTATAAATACTTCTTTGAGACCCTGTTTTTAATTCTTCAGGGTATTTGCCCAGAAGTGGAATTGCTGGGTCATATGGAAATTTTATTTTTAGGTTTAGAAGAAACTCCATATTGTTTTTCATAGTGGCTGTACCATTTTGGATTCCCACTTGCAGTGCACAGGAGTCTGATGTATCACCAGTGTTTTGTTTTTCTTTTTGTTTTAATGATACTCATCCTAATGGATATGAAGTGGTATTTCACTGTAGTATCAGCTGTGGGACCTTTCATGGGTGCTCTTTATCAAGTTAAGAAAGATCCCTCCTATTCCTGTTTTCCTGCATTTTTTTTATCATGAATGAGTTCATGATAAAATGAGTTCATGAATGAGTTCTTCAAATGTTTTTTCTGCATCAATTGATGGTTTTTTTCTTTAGCCTGTTGATATAGTGGATTACATTGATTCTGAGTATTGAATCAATGAGTATTGATTTAAAAACAGTATCTGTTTTTATTTTTTTTCTGACACCACTACAGCAGGGGAAATATAAGGTACTACTTCATCACAATCCGGTGGAGGAAGAAACCCAGTTCCCACACTTGGCCTACTTTCACAGTCTGAGGGCAGGGGTCTCCTTATTACTGTGGAGCAGGGGTGAGAGTTCCACCTCCCCATGGAATGGGTGGCCTGGTAACTAGCAATAATGAAGTGCTGGCTCTTCACCATGCACACTCTGATACTACTCCTAGTGTGGGGAGAAGGGTGCCTCACTGCTGCTGGGTCGGTGTGGGAATCCAGGCTCCCCTTGAAGTCTCCACTGATGCCCCCAAGGGACACATCATTACTTGCAAGCAGAGATTAAAGTCCTAACTGCCTTCCTGGCCTTTTCTGATACTGCCTTGGAGGGGTGTTAGAGAACATTGTTACAGCCTTGGAATGGTAGAAATCTAGGCTCCCTGCAACCTTTGTGGAGGTGGAACCATAACTTTTCTTTCTCCTGAGTGTTTGGTTATAGTAGAGCTGCTATTTAAAGTTTTCTGTTTTGTTAGGCTGCCCCTTCCCTGACTGTTGGTTAGAGAGAGCAAACTTTTGTTGGGGCTGTTTTGTCTGTACCCATTGCTGGCTTCTTGAGCCCCAGGTCTGGGTTCTTTGAGGCAAAAAGAAAACCCAGGGAAGTCACAATTTTTATTCCTCAGGTCCCAAGGTCACTGTCTTACTCTCTTCTCTCCACCTTTCAGAGTTTTCTTATCTTCATTTTACATATAACATACAGGATTTTTAGTTACACTAAGCACAAAGTACAGGGAAAAGTATATCTCCATCTTCCCATGGGCAGAACTTTTCTCTAATAAATATTTAATAATTAACTGAATTAAACTTGGAAGTACATATGATTGTGGTGATTTCTAAATGCCTAATTAAAATCTTACCTATTTACAGGTTGGCTTTTAGAACACTAGTCAGAAAGTACAGTTGTGATCTGTGCTATACACCAATGATAGTTGCTGCTGATTTTGTCAGATCTGTAAAAGCCAGAGACAATGAATTTACCACAAACCAAGGTATGTGAAACTCAGAGTTTGCTGACTTGATAGAATTTAAAAAGGAAAAAGACTCAACCATCTTGTCTAATCAGAGACAACAAATTCCGAGATTTTAAAGTATTTTAGTTTTTTTGTGTGTTTAATATAAGTCTGTTTTTAAGTATATTTTTGCTGAGTGTCTTCAAACTTTGGATGGCATACAAAGTGTAAGGTTAGCCTTCCCTGTGGCCCCCTTCTCACCCGGACTGTTCGATTAGATTCCTATCGCAGTGCCCCCAGTCTTCTCTCATTGCAGACTATCCCCCAAACAGCCCAAAGTGACCTTTCTAACACGTAAATTTGATCACGTCTCTTAGATCTCTCATTGCCTAAAGCAGTGATTCTTAAAATGAGCTCCCGACCAGGAGCATCAGCATCATATGGAAATTTGTGAGAACTGGAAATTCCCAGGCTCTACTTTGGGCCTACTGAATCAGAAACTCTGGGTATGTGGTCCAGCCATCTGTTTTAAAATGCCCTCCAGATGATTCTAAGTTTGCTAAAGATTGAGAACCACTGACCTAAAGAGTAAAATTCCAGCACTTGTGAATAATATATAACATTATTCATGATCTGGTCCTAAATACATCTGCAGCTTTATCTTTCATTAGTTTTTCTCCATAGCCCACTGACTTTATTATTCACAAATACTAAGTTATTTAAAGTCCTTGAACATGCCCTATTCATACTTCTCTACCTAGAACATCCTTCTCAGTCATGCCAATCCCCTATGTCCCCGTTTCTCTGCCAAATGACCGTTAACGCTTCTTAATCCAGCTCTCGAATTTTGTGGCCAACATAATTTCCTAATCACCCTCCACTCATGGCCTTTCTTTGATGCACAGGCTTTATGTTGTGCTGAATCCTGCTGTGTTATAATTTCCTGTTTAAATAACTCTCTCCTGCTAGACTATGGACTCTTGAAACCTGGAACTCTTTCTTACTGACTTGTATCCTCCACTTCTAGCACGGTGTTGAAAATATATTAGACCCATAAATGAATGTAACTCTCTTGAGTTGCAAAGGAAAACACACCCTACATCCTCAGGAGAAAGCAAATTCTCTGATCCTGTGATGATACTATAAATGGTGGAACCAGGGTGATGTCCAGAAATCTGCATTTTGGCAAACCATAAATCTCATACAGGTAGTTATCAAAAAGTCTTTAGAAAAATTAAAATACATCTATTTGGAGTTTATAACACTAACCCAAGGATGAGAAAAATTGTCCTTAATATCTAGGAAAGTCCTGATATATTTAGCTATATTAAAATTTAAACTTTTATATGTAAGAAAAGAGCACAAATATACTCAAAGACAAACTAAAACTGGGGAACTATTTTTAATATTTTTATGCTTCAGATGGAGCTAATTTCATTGCTTTATTAAAAAATAAATAAGAAAATAAGGAACTAAAAGAAAAATTGTGCATAGAAAAATGTTCAAAGAATATGGAGGCTCCAACATCAAAATGTTAGATGTTCATTCAACAGTTACAGGCCTAGGAGTTTACCCAATGAATATACTCACAGCAGGTGTGTGAGAGCATCCTCACCACAGTGTTTGCAAGGGCCACAAATGCAAAACTAGAAGTACGCTGTGGGGTCCATCTACACACATTGGAATATGCCACTAAAATAAGAAAATAAGTCTCCCAGATACATCAGATTTAAAAGAAAGCAGTAGACATAGCAATGTACATAGAAAGTACACATTTGTTTAAATATTACGAGTATACATAAAATTGTTCTGGAATACAATAACTAGTTCTCACCATTGGAAAAGGGGTCTGTCAACACTGTTGTACTTTTCATTTTATAAAACTTTATACTGGACTTCCAGCAAGATGGAGGCATAGGTGGACGCACCGTACCTCCACGCACAACCAAGATTAGAACAACAACAATTTAGAGCCAGAGTAACACCCAGAACTGATAGAGAATTTATCTGAATGGAAGTCAGACAGCCAAGAAGTTGAAGTAGACCCGTTCATCTAGACCCGTGTGAGGGGCAGAGAGGAGGAGCTGGGTGGGTGTGGGTCAGCGGCGCGCAGAGGTTGGGGAGAACTCGGCGCGAACTCGGCACGTAAGCTATCCGGGGCGCACAAGAACGAAGCGGTGGACCCTGAGTACACAAGCAGCAGCTGGCGGACCCAGTGAGGCGGCAATTGTGCACCAGGGCAGAGCTCGCAGCCCAGGACCCCAGAGAAGGGACTGAGATCCCAGGAGAACGGAACTACTGTCATTGTTGCCTCCCGCCCCTGCACCCGTCCCCACATACAACGTCATAATCTAGCGACTGGAGTGCCTAGCCCCGGTGAACACCTAAATCTCCGCCCCTCACCGTAACCAGCACAACCAGATCGAAGGAAAAAAAAAAGGATAAACAGGGAGAGACATGTCTCCAACAGAAGAACAGATCAGTCCCCCAGGACTCATCCTTTTGAGCAACCAAGAAATAGCCAATCTATCAGATGCACAGTTCAAAACACTGGTGATCAGAAAGCTCATGGAATTGGTTGATTTTGGGCGCAAATTAGATGAAAAGATGCAGGTTACCATAAAAGAGATGAAGGAAGATACACGGAGGAGAGCCAATAGTGAAGGGCAGGAAACTGGGTCTCAAAACAATACAGTGGACCAGAAGGAAGATAGAATCAACCAAGCAGGAAAGCATGATGAAATAAGAATTCAAAAAAAACAAGGAGAAGCTTAAGAGCATCCAGGACATCTTTAAACGTTTCAACATCCAAATTATAGGGGTACCAGAAGGGGAAGGGATTGAGCAACAGATTGAGCACGTATTTGAACAAATAATAAAGGAGAACTTCCCCATTCTGGCAAAGGAAATAGTCTTCCAAGAAATCCAGGAAGCTCAGAGAGCTCCAAAGAAGTTGGACCCAAGAAGGAACACACCAAGGCACATAATTACATTATCCACGGTAAAAATGAAGGAGAGAATCCTAGAAGCAGCAAGAGATAAGGGGACAGTCACCTACAAAGGAGTTCCCATCAGACTGTCAGCTGATTTCTCCAAAGAGACCTTACAGGCAAGAAGGGGCTAGAAAGAAATATTCCAAGTCATGAAAGACAAGGACCTACATCCCAGATTACTCTATCCAGCAAAGCTCTCATTTAGAATGGAAGGGCAGATAAAGTGCTTCTCAGATAAGGTCAAGTTAAAGGAGTTCATCATCACCAAGCCCTTATTTTATGAAATGCTAAAGGGACTTATCTAAGAAAAGAAGATAAAGAAAAAACATGTATAGTAAAAGGACAGCAAACTCACAATTATTAACAACCACACCTAAAGCAAAACCAAAAGAAACTAAGCCAACAACTAGAACAGGAACAGAACCACAGAAATGGAGGTCACATGGAGGGTTAGCAACAGGGGAGTGGGAAGAGGAGAGAGGGGGAAAGGTACAGAGAACAAGTAGCATAGATTGTAGGTTGAAAATAGATAGGGGGAGGGTAAGAATAGTATGGGACATGTAGAAGCTAAAGAACTCATAAGAATTGCACATGGAAGTGAACTAAAGTGGGGGGGGACGTGGGTGGGAGAGGGGGTACAGGGTGGAGGGGAGGGAAGGGGGGAAAAGGGACAACTGTAATAGCATAATCAATAAAATATATTTAAAAAACTTTATACTGTTGAATTTGTACTAAATGTAAATTTTTTAATTTAAAATATTTAAAGTTATTTTAATACTATCTTGTTTCAACAGATATACTCCTTAAGCTAAAAAAGTTATTTTATATTGTACAAACACTAGAGTTTAGTACCTCGTGTGTGCATGTGTTTCTGTGAATTTTAATGTTGAACTATTTGTTTTACCAGGTGACTGCCCACTGATTGTTCAGTTTGCTGCTAATGATGCGAAACTTTTATCTGATGCTGCTCGTATAGTTGGTCCTTATGCAAATGGAATAGACATTAACTGTGGTTGCCCTCAGAGGTAAAGCTCAAAGAAGTTGGAAGAATTTTCTTTTTTTTTTTTAAAGATTTTTTATTTATTTATTTTTAGAGAGGGAAAAGGGAGATAGAGAGAGAAACATCAATGTGCAGTTGCTGGGGGTTATGGCCTGCAACCCAGGCATGTACCCTGGCTGGGAATCGAACCTGGGACACTTTGGTTCCCAGCCCATGCTCAATCGACTGAGCTACGCCAGCCAGGGCTTTTTTTTCCCAAAAAAAGATTAGGAAAAAAAAACTATGTGGAAATGGTAAACTACCTTTCCAGTTTTCCAAGAACTAAAACATAAGGAAAATAGAGTTAAAGTTCTTGGGCTCTAAATAAAAAGCAAGAAAGAATAAAGAAAGATCATTTAGGAACTTACATGCTGTGGTAGGTTCTGATAGCGCAACAATGTGTAGACTCTTGACAACTGTTTTAGCTTACCTCACTGCTAGAACTGTTTTAATCTGTGGATCTGTCTTGAACCTCATCCATAAGTACTTACTGAGATGCTGATGTTTATAGTAATTTCTAAAAGGTGTTTTTACTGCTATGTCAGATATACTTGGTTTAAAGACTATGATTCTGTGATTTGGGAACTCACCATTTATTTTCTCCTAATTAATTTTTTATAAAAATAACTTCTTGTAATAAACTTTTTTCCTATACCACAGTTATTTGGTTGATTTTAAATAATTAGGTATTGATAGATGTACTTAATTTGACAATAATATCCCTATGTTTCTGACATTGTACTAAATTATCTGGCAGTAATTCAAAATGTGTCCAAATAATAAAATCAAGGTTTTAAGTAGGGCATAATCCAAATTAGATTAGACATATTTGTATACTCATTAGGAGAGTTAAATGAGCTGTTTACTGGTGTTGGAATGCTGTAAGCCAAAATTTTCTCTCTACTGTTAAGACTAATAAAACCTCTTGTTACGTACAATAAACATCAAATTTGAAATTTAAAAAATCTGAAATAATTGCAGTTAATTACAAATACTTAAATCTGTTTTGGTTGAGTGAATGCTAATTTAATTTTCTCACTTGCCAATGAAAACCATTTCCCCTAAGTACTTTTTGGTCTGGGAATGTGTTTACCTAAAGTTGATCCACTTAGAAATGTTGGGTTTATGAATTGTAAAAAACTGATTCCATTCCATATTGCTACATAGAGAAATAGATGCATTTACAGTGCCTTTAGTATTATATCTTCTCTTCAACTCTGTACAATTTATTTGTTGTATTGGCTTTATAAAGGTGGGCAATGGCAGACGGTTATGGAGCTTGCTTAATAAACAAACCAGAGCTCATTCAGGATATGGTGAAACAAATAAGAAATCAAGTGGAAAGTCCCAGATTTTCGGTATCTATTAAAATAAGGTAAAGACAATATTTTAATTTATTCACAGGTAATTCTTAGGAAATAAAAGAGTATTCCTTCTATCTGGGGTTCGTATCCTTAATTTGTAGCTGGGTATATGGAAATGTTGAAACAAGATACTTAGAAAATGCATATATACCTTTTTATTTATAATCCAGAACAACTTCATCTTTGTGTTTTTCAACAGAAATGAAAACATTCCTTTATCATTAAAAACTTTCCCTGAAAAGAAACCCTCAACTTTTTCTGTGTACTATATAATTAATGCTAAGAAACATTCCTGGTACCAAGAGTAGAAAATAGGAATGGTATTTGCACAAAAAATTCCACAGTGAAAAGAGAATAAACCAGGAATGAGGTTTTTGGTGACAAATTAAAAACATATTTCAAGATAAAGTAGTATATTCTCCCATCTTGGGTGTGGAGTGTGTACAGCAGATATTAGGTAGGATAGCGTCTTTTAGTTCATGTGTGACAGTATTTGGATGACTTCAGTTACAAAAGCTGAAGGGGAAGAGCACTAGGTAGGATAAAACTTGTCATCCTATTGTTCCCAATAGCAAAATAGCTAAATTTGAAATCTTAAATGGAAACTGATCCCTGAGCAAAAAACCCTTAGTGATAGTGGAATGTAGTGATAATATGATAACAGCAAAACTAACTAAATAATGTTTTATATGAAATATTATTTATTAATTTTAGCTTTGATTTGTGTGCTATAAAAAGATGGATATAATTTTGAAATTATAGGATCCATGATGATCTTACAAGAACTGTAGATCTTTGTCGAAAGGCTGAAGCAACAGGTGTTTCCTGGATTACAGTCCACGGGAGAACTGTTGAAGAAAGACATCAACCAGTTCACTACGAAGCCATTAAAATAATTAAGGAAAATATGTCTATACCTGTTATTGCTAATGGAGACATCAGAAGCTTAAAAGAAGCAGAAAATGTATGGCATATTACTGGGACAGATGGTAAGAAATAAGTACTTGAATGTTTTACTTTTAACTAGCAAAAAAAGTTGGGATGGGAGAATCATTGAATGTTTTCATTATTTTTCTTTAAATTGGAACTATTCTTTTGTACTGGATTTAAGCTAAGCAGTTTATTAAAATGATGTTAAAACTCTTCTACTTAGAAACAATAGATTATTTTATTATTATTATTTTTTAATCCTCACCCGAGGATATGCCTATTGACTTTAGAGAGAAAGGAAGGGAGGGAGCAAGAGAGGGAGAGAAACATCGATTGGTTGCCTTTCAAACACATCTTGAACACAGATCTAAACCCACAACCTAGGCATGCGCCTTGACCTCAAATCAAACCCCTGACCCTTCTGTTGAGGGGACAATGCCCAACCAACTGAGCCACACTGGCCAGGGTGGAAACAATATATTATTTTAATTGGAGTAAATTCAGTTACTCTACTGCCACCATCGTATCTAGTGAATGACCAGTTAAGAATCTTCCAGATAGCCTATTTGTAAAATAGAACACTTAGACTAGAATTGAGAGTTAGTGACACAAGAGAAGTCATAGAAACCAAAAGAACCCCAGACTGCTATAGTGTTTCATCATCCCCTTAAAGTACCGGCATACTAAGCCTTGTGATACCTATTGCCAAGGGGGAGAATACAGATAAACTTAACTTCAAGCAAGCCTAATTTATGATCATTTGGATTTACCCTTAACAAAAAGCTTCAAGATTAATTAATGTAGAAGTTTTAATACAATAAAGAATACCTGTAAATTTAAACTTTCTGGGTTTATAAAAACAACTCTCAAAATAAACTGTATTATAAGCCCTTGCTGGCGTAGCTCAGTGGATTGAGCGCGGGCTGCAAACCAAAGTGTCACAGGTTCGATTCCCAGTGAGGCCACATACCTGGGTTGCAGGCCATGACCCCTAGCAACCCCACATTGATGTTTCTCTCTCTCTCTCTCTCTCTCTCTCTTTCTCCCTCCTTCCTTTCCCTCTCAAAAAATAAATAAAATCTTTAAAAAAATAAAAAATATATTATAATTCAATTAAACAGACTAATATAAGGGCATTGTAAAACCTTGTAATACTACTTTTTTTAAAATATTCTGTTTGTTTGAGTTTGACCTTGTAACTGAATTCTTAATGTGTCGACAAATGTGATGTGCTTTAATTTGTAGGTGTGATGGTTGCAAGAGGACTCTTAGCAAACCCGGCCATGTTTGCTGGATATGAGGAAACCCCTCTGAAATGCATCTGGGACTGGGTTGACCTTGCTCTTGAACTTGGAACTCCTTATATGTGTTTTCATCAACACTTAATGTACATGATGGAAAAGATAACTTCAAGGCAAGAGAAAAGAGTTTTTAATGCTTTGTCAAGCACAACAGCAGTCTTAGATTACCTAACAGACCATTATGGGATTTGACTGGAATTCCTAAGTTATTTTAATATATATTTTAAAGAAAGTGTGTTTAACATTTTTATATTAAATAAAATTTTTTACTTTTAATACTCAAAGTATGACTCATACAGTATCTGTAAGTTAACATAAAGTATTGTCACTGAACAGTACTTGGGGTTCTGCTGCCCCCTGACACCCTCTAGGCAAAAATTCGAGAGGTAAAAGTTTGGTGATAAAGGAAAGGAATCTTTATTTTAACGTAGTTGCCTAAGCCTGTCAAATCATAGCTTTAATCACTTAAGCCTACCAGTTAAGGCTAAACTCTTAACACCTGAGTTCGCCTATCTTTTTCCCGGTTTTTAGTTACCTTGTTTCTGTTGGGTTACTTTACAAACTAAAAACAACATAATATACAAAAATTACACAATTTTGGAAGAATGGCGGACTTCTACCTCAGAGCCTGTACCCTCTAGAACATCCAAAGAATAAAACTGCCACCCTCTGCCAGGCCAGCCTGATCCTATGCTGTGCCCAGAGTTCCTTCCCATACAAAATACCATCGTTGGGAAATGCCGGCAGCTGCGGCACTATCATCCAGGCATCCTTGAGGAAGAACAGCCTCAGACCCAGAGCCTGAGAGAGCCAGCTCTCTATTTCCATTGGCTCTGGAGGCATTCAGCTCAGTCAATCCAGTCCTGGACTGCAATCCACAATTGCTTCAGCAAACTCCTCCTGTGGCCCCTCTTACTCCTCCTTAGTGATCTCAGTTATCTTATTCAGATCACTCTGTATCGATCTGTTATTAATGAGAAAAAGTGCAGAGAAGTGACAGAACAAAAGCCAACTTTTGTAAAATGAAAAGAAATGACATTATACTCTGTATAAAGTTGCATTCAGGGATTAGATTAAAAGTTCAAACTCGAAAAACACACTGGTACTTCCTAATTTGTGAATTACACACCCCAAAGTGTTTGTTTAAATTGTATGTACCTGAATTTAATTAGATACATTTTCTATAATTTAAAACTAAGTTTCCATTACACATTAAATGACATTAAACTTGTTACATTTCAAGTCTTCTGTATCAGTGATTTTTAACCAGTGTGCCACTTCACACTGGTGTGCCACAGGAATTTCTAATATATGCAATACCTGATTATTTAGTGAGGGCATAGACCTCTTTCCCTTGGATTGTCATATAAAAAAAAGACAACAGCACAATAGCTGTCAGGTGTGAATGAATCAAAATTATACCTGTCTTTTTTTTTTTTCAAATCAGCAAAATGTTCTTTTGATGTGCCACAGAATTTTAATAGTTCATGTATGGTGTGAAATGACAAAGGGATGAAAATCATTGGTCTAGATCTTTAGAAGATTGAAAGACTGATAAATATAACTACCTAAACTAGTATCAATTGTGTTCCACCACATTTTAAGTATAAAAAATGTAGTAGCTAATCTGAAAATGATTATATATTTGAAGCATTATTTCCTGAAGAACAGTAACCAGGTTTTATTTTTAACTTAAAAACCTA
Organism: Phyllostomus hastatus; assembly: GCF_019186645.2. NCBI lineage: Eukaryota > Metazoa > Chordata > Mammalia > Chiroptera > Phyllostomidae > Phyllostomus > Phyllostomus hastatus. The sequence continues at coordinate 49,604,017 of NW_025334041.1, forward strand.
ATTTTCAGACTCTGGGGGCGGGTTTTAGATTTTATTTATTTATTTTCAGAGAGGAAAGGCAGGGAGAGAGAGAAACATCAATGTGCAGTTGCTGGGGGTCATGGCCTGCAACCCAGGCATGTACCCTGACTGGGAATCGAACCTGCGACACTTTGGTTCGCAGCCCGTGTTGAATCACTGAGCTACGCCAGCCAGGGATAGATTCCGGTTTTATAGTGGTGGTATTTGTAGGCCTCCCAGCAGTTGATAATAATTTTAACCTTAAAGTTCCATGTTTGGGAAATGTTACTGATAGAATTTTGTTATTGGTGAATGTGCTATTGCAAGAATATCTCAGGTAAAATAAAACAGCTCCATAATCAAGGTATTGGTCTATGTTACTAACATGAAAAGTTACAAAAGGAGACAATTACCTAAAACTTCTTAATTCAAGAGTTTGGGAATATTAATCAATTTTAACATAAGCACTCTGTTGTCCTATTTTTTTCTCTGATGCATTCTCCTTTCAATTTTCAGTTACTGTATTTTTTTTTAATGCTCACCAGAGGATATACTTACTGATTCGGGAATGGAATTCAGAGACACTCCAACCAGCTAAGCCACATGGGGCCAGGGCTGAGTTACTGTTTTTAAAGATAACTGCCTTCTGCGAATATTCTCGCTGTTCTGATTTTGTGATAATCAGGGCAGGCTAACCATTCACTATATTAAAACCATGCATGTGTCCCCAGACCTAGTTCTTTCCCTAGTTCTGGCTTTATAAATGCTGGTGATAAAAAACTCTGATAAAAAAAAAAAACTGCCTTTTTCATTTAATAGGAGTGGTATTGTCACAAGCATATATTCCTGATAGTCTTTCCTAGCTGCCTGCTGAGCAGCCTGCCACCAAGGAATAGGCAGGAGTCACACACAGTAACTATGCTCTTCAGTCAGCTGTTTATTGAATGCAGGTTCAAAGTAGAACATCAACATACATGAATATCATACATTCTAACATTCTAAGAGAAATATTATACACACATACACAGTAATCAATGGGGGATAACAAACCCCAGTCTCAGAGTCTCAGTCTGCAGGTCTGAGAGATGGCACAGTGGGCAAGAAAGTTGTCAGCATCTTGCAAGGAATGATCTTCAGAGCCAGATGGGTAGCAGGGGCAGGTGAAGTCCTCAGTCCAGCAGAGCAGGACCTCCAGTGGCCAATTCCAAGGGACGTCATTGTGGAGGGGAGCAACACTCTGGAGCTCAGCTGTCTCCACAGTGGTCTGGAACCGGTCTCAATTAAACCTTGAAAGTGGTGTACCCTACCCTTCTGGATCTTTTTATAAATGTCTTGGCATCCCTGATGTCAAGTGTGGAATTTCCCCAGGAGCCTATCTGTGGGTGGTCCCACTCTGCAGACGTGGCTGTTCTGATCACATGTGCAGATATCTTAGGTGTGTCTCCTTGCCAAGTGTGTCTGTTCTGACTTAGTTTCCCTCTTGAACCAAAGTGTCATGGCTGACTGACAGCCATTTTGGCTGACATGAGTGACTCCACTTTGTTTTATATACTTTATGCTAACTTGATCAGACCAATGCCATTTTATTTGCTCTGCTCTCCACAAGTATACAAGCAAATAGGGAGCCATCTGCAAAACCTAGTCATCTTTCTAAGTCAACTCTGAGGTGAATTATACTAGTGTTGTGATAAAATAATTCAATTTAGGTGAACAGCTTTCCAAAGGCACCAGTGTGGAAGGGCAAGGAGTTCTAAATGTGTTTGGTTAAAAAAAAAATTCTTCCATAGGGTTATGTTGCCTTTTATTTAGATGTGATCAAGTATATTTATGATAAGAAAAGGCACCAACTTAAATGTTTTTATATTCTATAATTACGTCTTTTTCACCCTTTGTTTAATGTTCCCAAAATAATTGTTTCCAGGAAGATACATCATTTGCACTTTTTATGTTATCGAAGTCAAAACAGTACATATTTAATCATTTGAATGTATTCACACAATTTGAAAACCTGGAAAATAGTCATTGAAAGAAACTACCCATAACTACAGTTTCCCTTTCCCGTCAGTCCCCAAACATCACATCACCCTTAAGTTCATGGCCTCTTCCCAGCACGTGGACAACAGCAGAAAGAATGTTTTCACTCTACACGTCCTACAGTCTGAGGAGAACAAAATGCTGCATAACTACCCAATCCTGGCCCTTCTATTTAACTAGAGCTTATTTCCGGACAGTGAAGTCAGTTCTATCATAACACTGAACCGAAATACGAAAAGAGTGCGTTTCAAAATGGTCACGGAATTTACACCACCTTATCCAAACCTTCTGACCCGGTGCCATTTTCCTTGGACCCCACGCTGCTTTATCATAAGAGATCCATTAACTATGCCTCCTACCCAAACCACACAGTATTAGAAATTTAAAGTCAGCTCTCCTGAAGTTGCACCTGGGAGTCCCACACATCCACCACCAATTAGGACACAATCAACTTCTACCGTACTCGCGCCACCAGGGACACCTGCGAGGATGGACCGGCACCTTGGCCAGGAGCAGGAGGCCGGCCCCGCAGCGGGTGAGGGTGGGGCACGCTTCCCTCCGCTGCCCCGCCGCGGCGTCTGACGTCTCGCGCGTCGCCGACCTGGAGCTACGCGGGGAGCCCGGCCGCAGCAAGCGGGGTAAGGCTCGGCGAGATCCAAGGGGTCCGCGGGGACGCCGCGCTCTCCCCGCTTGGGCCTGTCCCCGACCCGTCGATCTAGGGCCTGCTGCGCGTTCGCCGAGCCCTAGGGTCTCTAGGCGCGGAAGTTAGTAGAGGCTGGCGTAACGCGCCCAAAAATCGCCGCGAAGCTGGCGGAAAAACCATGTGCTACGCAGGCCGCCCTTCACGCAGCTCAGGGCTGGGCGGGGGAGGTGCTGACGCCGTCTCCCGACCCACCCTTAACCCTTTCTTTTCCTTCCCTTCCCTTCCTTTCCCTTCCCTTCCCTTCCCTTCCCTGGCTTTCCCGGCCGGGCGTGCAGTTACGGGGACGTCGGACTTCGTAAACCCCCTGGATGAAAACATTGGCGACCCGGGGCTTATACCCAATTTTCCTTGAACGGCAATAAAGTAAAACAAGTGTTTCTCTATTTAGGTGTGAAGAGAAAAAAATGACATTCCAATGGGCGGCAGTTGCAACCTTTCTTTATGCTGAAATAGGACTCATTTTAATCTTCTGTTTACCTTTTATTCCTCCTCAGAGGTAGGAAAACGCCAAATTGTTACAATAATAAGTATACGACTAGCTCCTTTATGCCGTTTAGTGTGATACAGAAAACGTTTTCTTAAAATTTGAAAGTTTTGAGTGCTGATTATATAAAAGATGCAGTTAAAAATTAAAGCCACTAACAAATTTAAGTAATATATAATGACAACATTAAAATATCACTGTTTATAAAACTTTTTGTTAAATGTACAAATTAACTCCCCCCCCTTCCTAAAAGCAAATGGCAAGTCCTTTGTTTCTGTTAATTACGGGTAGAATAAAGGTTATGGTTTTAACATCTGCCTTGTCGTCAGGTTTTACCTTTGTTTTATTGCCCTGAATTGGAATAGTGAACTAAGTGAAGGTGGATAGATAAAAGATGGTTACAGCCTAGCATGGAGGCAGAAATGTTTCACTGGGACAGTGAAAGGACAATTTAGAAACTTAAGCCAGTAAGTAATTCTTAGTGTTGGCCTATCTAAACAAGAAATTGTTTCATTAATGGTAATTTTACTACTGTTCCCCACACACAGAATTAATGAATATAGGTTAAAGGTGCTGATTATGGAAAGTATCAGAGCCAGACATTAGCATTAGTTCCTTAGGTCTTTAAGTATTAAGTAATTTAATTGAAATATTGGCTCACTTTACCCCTGTGATAATCCACTTAACGGGAGTTCAGTTTTAGATCCAGAAACTTGCTTGTATGAATGGTGAAATACACTTGTAATAAAAATGTTACATGACTTTTGTTCATACACATGGCGTAAAAGAAAATCTTGCATAAATGAAATCCTACAGATAACCCACTGAAGTTTACTAGGAGCCCATGAAAGAGATGTACAAAAGCTTTTTACCTTGGCTCAGGGTTCAAATAGTCTTTCACAACTCTTAGCTTGCTTCTTTCCTACCTGGATTTCTACTCATTTCTGTCTTTGTCCATCAGTGGTATCATTATTTTTTTCTTCCTTGCTCAAGACAAAAAAAAAAAAAAAATTAAATGATACTGTAGGAAAAGAGCTTAGAGATCATTGTATCCAACCCACTCATTCTATAGGGAAAGTGGTCTAAGGTCAAGTAACTGATTAATGGCAGATTCCAGACAAGAATCTTGCTTTCGGGTTAGTGCTCTTTCTACTCCATCCCTCAACTTACTTCTCAGCACCTTGATTTGTTTCTGATCCTCAATAACACCCTGTTTAGCTTTTTGGTAATACTTGCAAGGACTTGCAAAAAATATTTTTAGTCTGTCTACTTTCTCTCTATCAAAATGATCCATTAACTTTTCTCCATCAAAATGATCTATAAGTTATTTTTCTTCCTGCCAAATAAATTTTTTCCCTATTCTGATCAAGTAGCTATTGGATAGATGTGTTCATATTTATATTATGTTTATATAATATACATGAGAAAATATGGTATATTTGTATATATATCATTTATAATATGCCCTACTGTGTGTATCTCCATCTTTTTATCTTTTATATGTGTATCACCATAATTTTCAAAGAAGAGCTTTTAGTCTTTTTTATTTGGCTCTCTATTTTTGTCTCACAAAACCAACTGGTTAGGCGCATGCTGAGAGGTCAGAGGTCAGACTGCCTGGGTTTGTAGCCTTACTCTGCATTTTACTGTGCAACCTTCTGCAAGTTGTTACCATCTCTAGTCAGTTCTCCCATTTGTAAAATGGAGGTAATATTCATATCCACCTCACATAGTGGTTGTGGTGATTAAATTAGCTAAAACATATAAAATGCTTAGAATGTATAGTAAGGACTCAATATATGGTAGCTATTATTAGCTCTTCCTTGAATTTAGTGTTAATATAAACTGCTTGTTGTTCTCTGCAGGGTGTCTCTTGTGTTTTGTTTTGTACTGGCCCTTGAAATATAAATCTACATTTGGACCTTGATTGCCACTTATGTTCTCTTTCAAAAAATATAAAATTTTTATAATGTAAAATCTAAATGTCCTTGGAATTGGAAGCATAGAGACAAAAGAAATCAATTTATCTTATGTCAATCTTCCTCTTTCCTCAAAATTCAAGTTATTATTTACAGTTGTTTCCAAAACTTATTAGCTAATAATTTGTCATAATCTTTAAGTTTTTTGAAGTTGTGTTTGAAGTTTATTTAAGTGCTTATTACTCAGTTAATATTTTCATTCATTTTAAATGCCCTTGTGCAAAGTTTGTTACCTTTTGAGTTGTGTGATGAGTTACTTCATCAGTCTTTGGCATTTATAATCCATACATTTTTACCCCTGTCTTTGTTTATACCTTTTAATTCATCCATTATAGACTATTTACTTTCCAATTTTATTTCCTCTGTGTTCAAATCTTGATCATGGTAACTACATGGGTACATACACATACGTACATATACTCTTCAAGTTATATATTTAAGAGTCTTACATTTTGTCATGTGTATGTAATATATCAGTGATTTTAAAAATCCATGGTAAAAAGAGAGGAAACACTTTTACTTGGAGTAAATGTTAAAATTGTGCTACATAAAATAAATAGCTGAGAGGGTTGGGCCCACTACTCAAATATTGCTAATTTAGGGCCAATATTTGTTGTTTCCCTGTTATTACCCTGATTAGGAAAAAGACATAAAATGATAGCTTCTATCAGCCATATAACATTTTACTATGAGAATTCCTTTTTAAGATTTTGATCATGTATCTTGCCTTTAAGTTACTTTCACTGTAGAATATTTAAGCTTCTGGAGAGAAGGTAATGAAATGTCAGGTTATTATTAAATTTGAGAGAAGTGTTCTCCATTTCATGAAACTCTTTTATAAATTAGTAACTCTCTGATATGGCATAAATTAAATTTCTGTAATTCTTATTACTCACTACACAATAACCAAAATGTCAATTCAGTATTCAGAAAGTATTTCAAAATATTCTTCCAATTTTTTTTATACCTAATGTAATTGTATTGCTTTACAGATGGCAGAAGATTTTTTCATTTAATATCTGGGGTAAAATTGCAACCTTTTGGAACAAGGCTTTTCTTACTATTATAGTCCTATTGATTGTTCTGTTTCTAGGTAAGTACTAGAGTAATAGATGCCTACTTTGAATAAGCTTACTTTAGTTTTTATTTATTAATGAATTGTTTTAATTAAGTTAATGTTGCTATTGATATACAGTTGACTTTGTATAGTATATGAATAATATATAGAACAAATACTGATATATGTGTATAGTTAATAGATATTACTATTATATATTCAAAGCATAAATTTCAACAGAAATTTGTTGTTCTTAACCTCTTTTAAGTTGTTTTAAAATTTAAATAAACCAATGTAGAGCCCACTTTTCAGTGCTACCAGTTATACATACAGTCCTTTGTTACTGTGGCATCCTAGGCACCAGGGGCTTAGCTGTTAGGGAGGCATAGAGGAATAGAATGATTAGGCCCTCAAAGGGACTCTTAGGTGCAGGTTTAAAAACAATTACAACACAGATATTTGGGGACTACTGAAAAAAACTGAATATGGACTGGTTGTTAGAGAATATTAGGGAATTTTTTTTGTTAACCTTAGTTGTGATACCAGTGTTGTTACATAGCTGTGGCCTGCAAATCAAATGCCAATTTCGGAAATTAAAGTTTTAGTGGAGCATAACCACACCCATTTGTTTATGTGTCATCTATACATGTTTGCATGGACAGCTACAGAGTGACACAGTTGCAGCAGACACACCGTATGACCAAAAACATTCACTATCTGCCCTCTTACTGAAAAAGTTTACCAACACCTGCTCTATAGGAATATGTCCTTATTCCTAGGAGCTGCATACTAACATATTACAAGTGTCATGATATTTTCAACTCAATTTCAAATGGTTAAAAATAATAAGACAGATAAAGCAAACACAGGGAAAAGTTAGCAATTATTGAATCTAGGTGGTAGAAATACGGGTGTTTATTGTACTAGTTTTTCAGCATGTTTGAAATTTTTATAACAAGTATCTTAGATATTAGAATTAAACCCTTAAGTTTCTTGTCAAAGCAGAAATTCCATAAGTCTAAATAATTATATATTTTAGAAGAAGTAGCTGAACTTAGAAAATTAAGTAACTTGCCTAATCACCCAGCTACTTCTTGGCACTTCAGCTTTTAATACACATTGCAGAATATGCTTTACCTCAGAATCCCTAAGAGCTGTTGTATTGTAGGTTAAGTTTTACAAGGGCCAGCCTGCAACCATAGCCACCATGTGTGCCACTATTTTGTGAGAAAACGTTTCCCATGTTCCATAACACCAACCTCTGAAATGGAATCCTCTTTATAAAACTGGGACCAACTGGTGTGAGAGGGTGTGAGTAGGTAATTGTATCAGGGTGTGAATGGGTTTCTGCCTCATCCAAAAATGTCAATATTTATCTCCTGGTACATTATTGTTAATGTTATCAACTTAATCTCCAGCCTTATAAGTAATAACACTAAATGAGTGAAGAATAAGGAAAGCAGTCCTGCTTTGCCACCAGCTCACTAAATGACTTCTGGAATGGCGTTTCCTGTGAGTTTATCTATTGGCAAAGTCACAGGAGAGAAGATCATTTCTGCAGCTTTTTCTAGCTCTAAAGTGTTTCAAGATCTAACTCTAAAATTATCACAAGAATTTCTACTGAAAACCGCCACACACCCCACCCATATAAGGAAGGAGAACTTTAGTCACAGTTTTGGTTATATCTATCAGGAACAAACTTGAACTCCCTTGAGCAAGAAGGAGGAATTTATAATAAAATATGAGGCTGTTTTAGAGCAGCCCAGGGAAGGAAGTAAGCTAAATTCCAGTAAGGAACTAATAGTCCCTAAAGTGCCCTTTTGTGTCCCTGCATCTCTCCCTCGGTCTACTTGATTCTTCGTCATTTCCATGGACTCTCAGTCTATTCCCAAAGCAGAAAATGGCCACCACACAGCTGCCAAGTATTAATCACTCCAGCCATATGCAAGGATTAATTAGCCAATTCTGAATCCCAATTCTAAGGAAAAAATTGGGCCAGCTAGCACCAGGTATACAGCCCTTGTCTGGTAAGCTATGACACAGTCATGACTGCTGCCTGTAGCCTACATCTGTGGATTCCCAGAGTGTAGGGAAGTCATGGATGATTACTGCAGGAACTTTAACCGTGGATGAGTAAAGGCAGGCAGATAGGGACTTACTTTTTAAGCCTCAATGTTTACATTTCAGAAGAGGGTAGTAACATTTACTTCACTGAGGTATTGGAAGTTTTCGCCTCAATAGATTTTTAAAGTAATAAATTTTTTAAAGACAAATGGCAAGATAGCTTGTATTAGATTAATCCTCCTGTGATAACAATTATGAACGCTGGACAAAATAAGAAAAAAAAAGTATTTGAAGGCTTAGGAGAGCAACCAAAAGTAGATGGAAACTGGAGTCTAGTCAAACCTTGAAAGTAGGGAATCACTCAGAGTGTGATTTTATTTACATAGCTCTTCCTCTAAGGACAGTTCTCAGCCGTGTGGCATGGTCACATAGACCTCAAAGTGGAAAGCCACAGTATTACTGACTTAAAGGGGTCAAAGGTCAGAGAGGCTGGTAATTAAAGGGAAATATCCAAAAACGGAGAAAGCATCATAAAGTGAACCCCAAAATCTGCATAAAAATTCACCTCAAATCCTTGGTTGAATCTTGAACCCTGGATCTGTAAGGGAGATTGCAAAGAGTTCTGTGGAAAGCAGCAGTTAGAACGCTCAAAGAACTGAGTGGATTTAGATGCTGCCCACCAAAAAAGAAACAGTTTAAAGTTTCAACTCCCATCACGTTTGATGGCCATGGTAAAGACATTTGACCTTTCCACTAAAATCACAGAAGATTGCTTTTTCAGAATAGAGAAGTTATTGTGTCCCAGGAATTAGGAATTTAACTAAAATTAAAGTCAAAACAGACTAGCCTTAAAAAGTATAAAAAGCAAGTCTCTGAAAACGCCTGTAGACACTAGACTCTGTTCACAAAGATACACTATATTCTGGCATATAAATATAAGTCCCAATAAGTTACAAAAGAATTGAAATCATGCAAAGTATATAAAAGAGAATTCGATAACATACCTGAAACAACCCCACATGTTTGGAAATTAGATAAGACACTTGTCAATAATGCATGGGTCATAGAAAGGCAAAAGAGAAAATATTTTAACTGAGTAATAATGAAAACACACTGTACAAAAATTTTTTAGATAATTAAGCAATAAAGTGCTATTTAGAGGATATTTACAGCCTTGAATGTTTATTAGAAAAAGAAGAGTTAAAATCAGTGAATTTTTGCTACCTTAAGAATATTTATTCATGATTTTTTCTAAAAGGTTAGTCATAAAAATTATATGATCATCTCAATAGATGCTGAAAAAGCATTTAAAAATATTTGACATCCATTTCTGATAAAAACTCTAAACATACTTTTTATAGAGGGAATGTACCTCAACATAATAAAAGCCATATATGACAAGATATATATTCAACAATGAAAAGCTGAAAGCTTTTCCTCTAAGACCAGGAACCAAACAAGGATACACAATTTCACCATTTTTATTCCTAGTATTGGAAGTCCTAGCCAGAACAGTTAAGCAAGAAAAAGAAATAAAAGGCATCCAAGTTAGAAAGGAAGTAAAACTGTCACTATTCCAGATCATGTGATACAGAAATCTATATCTGCATTGATTAAAGATCTCTAAGGCTTCCTAGAAAAGACTGGTGAGTTAATAAGTGAATTCAGTAAAATTACAGGATACATCAATACACAGAAATCTGCATTTCTATATGCTAATAACAAACTATCAGAGAAATTAAGAAAACTTCATTTATAATCATATTAAAAAGAATAAAATACCTAGGAGTAAATTTAACCAAAAAGGTGAAAAACCTGTACACTGAAAACTATGACATTGATGAAAGAAATTGCATAATAGGAAAGATATTCTGTGCTTATAGATTGGAAAATTAATATTGTTAAAATGTTTATGCTACCCAAAGTAACCTGCACATTCAGTATAATCCCTATCAAAATTCCAATGGCATTTTTTTACAGAAATAGAATAAACAATCCTGAAATTTGTATGAAACCACAGAAGACCCCAGATAACCAAAGCAGTCATGAAAAAGGACAAAGTTGGAGGCATCATGCTCCCTGATTTCAAACTATATTATAAAGTTATAGTAATAATCAAAACAGTATGGTATTTGGGGGAATGGGTGAAGAAGTAAGGGGTTTAAGAGGTACAAATTGGTAGTTACAGAATAGGCATGGGGATGTAAAGTGTAGTGTAGGAAATGAAGTAGCCAAAGAATACATGCATGACCCATTGACATTAACAATGGTGTGGGGATTGCTTAAGGGAGTAAGGGGTACTGGGTGAAGGGGGGCAAAGGGGAAAAAATTTGGACAACTATAATAGCATAATCAATACAATATAATTTTTTAATATATAAACAGTATCGCATTGGCATAAAAACACATATATATCAATAGAGCACAATAGAGAGCCCAGAAATAAAACCACACATATTCAGTTAATTTTTGATAAAAGAGCCAAGAATATACAGTGAGAAAAGACAGTCTCTTCAGTAAATGATGTTGGGAAAACTTGACTACAGTCTTACACAATACAAAAATTAACTTAATGTACACCTGGAACTAATACAAAGTAATTTTGAATGTAAACTGTAATTGAAGAATAAAATTAAAAAAATTAACTCAGAATGGATTGAAGACTTAAGACCTGAAACCACAAAAACTAGAAGAAAACATAGGTGGTAATGGGTCTTGGCAATGATTTTTTTGGAGTTCACACCAAAAGCAAAGGCAACAATGGCAAAAATCAACAAGTACGGCTATATCAAACTAAAAAGGTTCTGCAAAGCAAAGGAAACCATCAACAAAATGATAGACACAATAAAATACTAGTATAGTAAGAAAAATAGGATAGTCTCTCAGAATTTATTGTAATGGGATATGGCCTATGTGTTATTGTTAATAGGTTAAAATGTAGTCACCCTATTAGGGATATAGAAAGTAAAAGATAACAGTTTGCAGTGTAGCTGGAGATGAGACAGTAAATGATGGTGAGTACTAGATGAACAGTGAAAACAAAAATAGTGAGTACAGATCATCCATTTTGAGCACAGTATCCTCTCAAGTACTTAGAGGAAAAGTCCTGCCTAAAGTCCATTATTTTAAAGTTATAGCAGTTACTCTATAACTGCTTTCCATTTTAATAATAATTTTATATTCTTACAAGCCAAAAGTAATGTGTTCTCTTTTCTCTAACAGATGCTGTGAGGGAAGTAAGGAAATATTCCTCTGTTACTACTGTCGAAAAGAGCTTACCCAGCAGACCTGGTGCCCATGAACATACACAGATGAAACTTTTTAGGTCTCAAAGAAATCTTTACATTTCTGGATTTTCATTATTTTTTTGGCTGTAAGTAAAACATATACACACATTTGAAAACAATTTGTTTCTTATTTTTTAACCTAAACTATAGATTTTTTCTGTAATATTAATTATACTAATGTCTGCATAAAAGAACTCAGGCTATATTCCCAACTAACAAGCAATAGTTACGGATTGTAGGTTTGAAAAGTTAATAAACTCTGCATGATCTAGCCCCTGCTTCTATCTGGAGCCTTGTTTCATACTGTTCGCTGACAGTACACCACATTCCTACTCCACTATTCATTCATTCATTCTTTTAAAAATATGTATTGATTTTAGACAGGGGATGTGGGGGAGGGAGAGAAACATCAGTTTGTTCCACTTATTTATTCATTCATATGTGCCCTGACTGGGTATCAAACCCCCAACCTTGGCATATTGGGATGATGCTCTAACCAACTGAGCTACCTAGCTAGGCATTCATTCATTCTTGTAACAAATATTTATTAAGTCCCAATTGTATAATTAGCTCCTGACTACTTCAGGATCTTCATACCTGCTTTTCCTTCTGCCAGAACACTCTTTCCTCTTTCCCTGGCTAACTTTTCATCATTCAGTATCTTTCCCAGGGAAGCCTTCTGTGACCACCATTCCCCTCAAAGTAGATAGGTATCCTCTTGTACTCTCCTATAGAATGTATACATACTGTATTTTGCTGTGTATAATGTGCTCTTGTTCATAGTGCACACCCATGTTTTTGGCCCAAACTTTCAGGAAAAAAATCTTTCACTTTAATTTTTAATTCAATTATTTATTTGTTTATATTTAGATACTTGTTTTTTGCATTATAAAAGAATTTTAGTATTTATTTTTGAACATATGGTACAAGAAATTTTATGTAACATACAATTATGAGATACAAGAACAGATGCAAGGTCTTTCAGGTACTACCCATGTATAATGCACAACCTTATTTTTCCCTCAAAAATTTGGGCAAAAAAGTATGCATTGTACACAGCAAAATATGATATTTTCTTTGAAGTATTAACCATGATTATAATTAAATACTGTTTTAACTCTTGCCTCTCCAACTACAACCTAAACTCTTTGAGAACAGGGACTTTGTCTTGTTTCTTCCTATGGCCTCAATATCTGAAACAATACTTAACACTTAGCAGCTCCTTAGGAGATATCTGTTAAATGAGTAATTGAAGATACTAATTACTACTTCTAACAATAAAAGTTACCCACAAACACATGTGTGTGAGCAGTTTCGGGGCTTGACCAGCCTCATACAATGCTCTTTAAATAGCAAAGTTTGAACTGGGGGTAAAAAAAAGATTTCTCTTACTGGCCCTGCCACACTGTCTGAAATTCTCTTTCTGCTCCTCTTGGCTGGAGGCATCTACAAAGAAAAACATTAAATTAGTAAGTACCATTGGACCTGTATTTCAAATGCTAGTCTTCTAACAAAGATTCTTTTTTTTATTATATATTATTGATTATGCCATTACAGTTGCCCCAATTTTCCCCCTTTACCCCTCTCTGCCCAGCAACCCCCACTCCCTCAGGCAGTCTCCACACACCATTGTTCATGTCCATGGTTAATGCACATAAACTCTTTGGCTACTCCATTTCCTACACTGTACTTAAACATCCCCATGGCTATTGTGTTACTACCTATTTGTACTTCTTAATCCTTCACCTATTCATCCATTCCCCAATACCCCCCTCCCATCTTGCAACCATCAAAATGTTCTCCATATCCATGATTCTGTCTGTGTTCATCTTGTTTTCTTAGTTTGTTTTTTTAGATTCAATTGTTGATTTGTATTTGTTGCCATTTTATTGTTCATAGTTTTGATCTTCATTTTCTTAAATAAGTCCCATTAACATTTCATATAATAATGGTTTGGTAATGATGAATTCCTTTGGTTTTTTCTTATCTGGGAAGCCATTTATCTGCCATTCAATTCTAAATGATATCCTTGCTGAGTAAAGCAATCTTGGCTGGCTGTAGCTGCCTGCTTTTCATGACTGAATATTCCTTGCCAATCGCCTCTAGCCTGCAGAGTTTCTTTTGAGAAATCAGCTGAGAGTCTTATGAGAACTCCCCCTGTAAGTAACTATCTGCTTTTCTCTTGCTGCTCTTTATCTTAAACTTTGGCATTTTAATTGTGATGTGTCTTGGAGTGAGTCTCTTTGCATCCATCTTTTTTGGGACTATATGTGCTTCCTGGACTTGCATGTCTAGTTCCTTCACCAAGTTAGGGAAGTTTTCTTTCATTATTATTCAAGTAGATTTCCAATTTCTTGCTCTTTCTCTTCTTCTGGCATCCCTACAATGTGAATGTTGGAAAGCTTGAAGTTGTCCCTAGAGGCTGCTTATCCTCAATTTTTTAGATTCTTTTTTCTTCCTGTTATCATAATTGGTTTTATTTTTCTTCCTTATGTTCCAAATCATTGATTTGATTCTCGGCTTCATTCACTTTACTTTTGTTTCTCTGTAAATTGTTCTTTATTTAAATTGATGTATTATTCATTTCTGACTGGACCTTTTTTATGCCGTTGAGTTACTCACTAAGTTCCTTGAGTGTCCTTATAACCAGTGTTTTGAACTGCATCTGATAGATTGCTCATCTCCCTTTCATTTAGTTCTTTTTCTGGAGTTTTGATCTGTTTTTTCAATTGGGCCATGTTTCTTTGTGTCCTCATTTTGGCAGCCTCCCTGTGTTCGTTTCTATATATTAGGTGGAGCTGATGTGGCTTCCTGCCTTGGTAGTGTGGCCTAATGCAGTAGGTGTTCTATAGTGTCCAGTGGCATAGCCTCCCCTATCTCCCAAGCTCGGTCCTCAAGGTGTGTGCTTCATGTGGGCTAAATGCACCCTTCTCTTGTAGTTGAGCCTTGGTTTCTTTTGGCAGGTGAATGGGAGAGATTTTCCCAGACACGTCAGCTACAAGGACTAGCTGTGACCACTGACCACCAACCTCTGCCCTCCATGGAGGATCAGGTGTTCAGGGACAGGTAGTGATGCTCCAGCATGATTTGTAGCTGTCCCCTGGGAGCACAGGCCCTGGGATTTCCCAGGTGGTGTAGGCCAAGGTCAGCCTCCACCTTGTTTTGCCTGGGGCATCCCTGTCTGAGCTATAAAACAATCTGAGATGGCTGCTACTTCTGCTGGGCTTGGAGATTCCTAGGCAAACCCAAGCTATGAATCTAGGATAGCTACTGCTAGTGCTGGCCCTGGGGCCACTTAGCAAGAGGTCCAGGGTTTGGTGGCTCACTGAGGCTCGCTGTTGCTTGTTTGAGAGGATTTAGGAAGTTGTGAAGCATGTACTAGAACCAGCCATTCACATGGAAAAGCCACTGTTAACAGCTGTAAGATGGGTCAGGTGGAGCCTCAGGGGATCTCCAGGGTGGGGCAAAGCGTGTTAGCCATGTTGATGGAGTCTCAGATATGGCACCTACCTGGCAGCTCCATGGCTGTGTAGGGGGGAGATTCAGAAAAGGGACGGTGGCCTCTGCCTGCCTTTTTGTCTGGGAGATAGTTGTCCCCTAGCTTTTGTCTTGCTGCCAGACACTGTAGTTCCTCCCTATACGCCACTGGTGCCTTTCTAGCTACTACCCTGGTGCTGGAGCTCAGAGGCAGTGAATGTGAGTAAGTCTGTGTTTGGCTTAAGATGAACTGCTTGGGACTCTAAAAGTTTCTTCCACTGACTCAATCCCCCCCTGCCTTTTGCAGGCAGAAGTAATGGGTACTTATCTTCCTGGCACTGGAACCCTGGGCTTCAGGCCTGGTGTGGGGCTAGGACTCCTCACTACTGAGATATCCCAAATTTTTATCCACCACCTGTGGACTTGGAACCAGCCCATTCTGCATCTCTGACCCTTCTACCAGTATGGATGGATATGATTTCTTTAATTCCATAGTTGTCAGACTTCCATTCAACTTGATTTCTGATGATCCTGAGTGATGGTTGTTTTATAATCTAATTGTAATTTTGATGTGGTTGTACCAGGAGCCAAGCTCTGTTTACCTATGCTGCCATCTTGACTGGAAGTCTAACAAAGATTCTAAACAAATGAGTCACAGGTGTGTTTGGACTGAAAGACTTGGTTCTTTTTTAAAAATGAGTCCTCCCTAACCATCATCTCTCTCCACCACACACATACCTAAAGGAATGTTGTTATATCAATAACTATTTATTTTACCTTTTTTTCTTTAGAGTGCTAAGACGTCTGGTTACCCTTATTACTCAGTTGGCAAAAGAACTATCAAACAAAGGAGTACTTAAAACTCAAGCAGAAGATGCTAATGAGACTGCCAAAAAATTCATGAAAGAGAATGAGAAACTAAGACAGGTATTTAAATTTTCTTTTAAAAAATTTGTGTGAATGTTGTTGATATTCCCACAGGATGATATATTATTTTTCAGCATTGAAAAGGGCATTTGCTTAATTTATATGCAGAAAATAACCAAAAATAGCAACATTGTTCTACAAATCAGTGATTTCATTTTATTATCTTTTACATTTATTTGTTCTCATACTTTCCCTCCATAGTAGATTAATACCATTGGACGTTCTGTGATTCGAGGAGAAAAGTATTCTGGGAATGTGAATTTTAATCTATTCATTACCATTAATTTTACTTTATAACCTAAAACAGGTATTTATAAGTGTCTATATTTCTTTTTTTAATCCTTACCTGAGGATATGATTATTGATTTTAGAGTAAAGGGAAGGAAGGGAGAAAAAGAGGGAGAGAAACATTGGTGTGAGAGAGAAACATCTATCTATTGCCTTTCTTATGCACCCTGACCAGGACAGGACCCAAAACCTAGGTATGCACCCTGACCAGAATCAAACCCTGGACCTTTCCATTCACAGTACGATGCTCCAACCAACTGAGCCACACCAGCCAGGACTAAGTCTCTGTATTTCCATTTTCTTTTCAGTTAAATTATTTTTGTAATGCTGTTTTGCTTTATTTATTTTGTTTTATTTTAAATGATGGTTATGTAGGAAGCAGAGGAAAATAGTTGATGTAGATTGATGATTATACAATATTTAAAATCTTTAACTTGGTGATGCTGCTGATAATGCTTCTTTGACAGCCCATTGCTAAACCCCTGCCATTCAGGGAGGGTGCTTTTCCCATTAAATAAAAAGAACAAATGGAAAAATGAAAGATACAAAATTATTTGGGGTATTTTTTTTCTTAAGTTTAAAATTTAGTACTTAGATCTCATACTTGAGTGTGTTCAGTTCATAGTAAGCCACATATTTTGAGAATTCTGCTTTTTAATAAAAATAGCCAGTGGAAGCATTCATCAAGCAGATTTTCTTGAAGATAACATTCCTAAAAGAATGCAATAAGATTATTTCCCTATTATGAATTAATGAAATGCAAATAATTATATGTTACACCAAGTTATATTTATGTAAAAAGTTTTGGCTCCCTCAGTAGAGAATATAAATCCTTATCCAAGTCCTAAAGCCCAGACTCTTATAAGAAGAATTCAAAGCACCACCTTCCATCAGTTCTAAATGAGGTAGCTATTATATGGTATAGTGTAAAGCTTTCCAAAACCTATTAAACAAGGCAAAATTCATTTCAGAAAATTTTGTTGGATGCTATAATATCATGGTTACTTTCTCAAAACCCTGTTTTACTTTTTTTTGATGTCTGCCTTATTTTCCATATGAAAAGGTATCTTTATAGAAACAGTTCAAAAATGTTTCTTAGATTGTATGCAGCATCTTTTAAGGAAACCTTTAGAGAATAAGCATCAGTTTGGTTTTTGTTTTGTTCTCTTTCGGAAAGGCATTGATTCACAGATGTCATGTAAATTTCCCCTTGTAGTAAACATAGGTCTGGGAAATCAAGCTGTTGGTAAAAGCAAGCAATAAGTTATTTTTGCTTTGGGGGGAATATTTCAGCAACAGAGTTAGTCTCATTTTGTACATTAATATTTTTGCTTCATTTTCTATCCTTTGATCTCATTTCCTAATGGTAAAAAGAAAACAAAACCTTCAAAGCTTCGATTAATATGATGGCTAGCCTCGAAGCACACAGCCATGTCTTTGTAGATTCACTGTGTGCCTGTCTAGATTTAATATTCTGCCCATCATGTCAGATTAAGGAGTTGTAACTACAAATAGAACACTGCTTTTTCCCTCTGATTCTTCCGTTATTTTATTCCTGCTCTTTAGCTCTAAGAAAATGGAAAGTGTTTTTGTACTATTATTTTTCTCATATACATCATAATTAATATACTTAAATTAGTATTGTCCTTCAAAGAAAGCATCCTCCTCAAAACATTTTTGGAATTATTTTCAGGACCAGTTACCATTCCAAGGAAGCTTATTTCATGACTACTGATTCTTTGATCCCCCACAATTTCTTCCTTTGGTTCCATGCTGTCCTCCTTCCTGCATATCTCTAATCAAATTAGTGGTCCTAGATCATCAGAGGTGCACAGATATGCTAGGCTAAAACCAGGACACAGTGGGGAGAAAGTCTGTGAGTTGGACATAAATACTGCCAGTGCCCAAAGAGCAACTAATTGCTACGGGCCTATGCCTGCACTGACACTGCTACTGCTGAGGAGCTGACCTGGCTTGGCCCAGCAGCTCCTGGTGCAGCATGCCTAAATCCATTCCAGGTCTCTGCAGGAGCAGCTCAGGACCATATCACCCTTGGGTTCACCTGCTGCCATTGGGGGTATGCCTTGTCTCACCTGGAGAGCCACAAGAAGCAGGCATGAAGGGCACTGTCCTCTCCCTCACCATGTAACCTCACCACCCCTCACTTGTCCTGATCAGGCCTGCTGCACTCCTGGCCAGCCTCCCCTGGATCATGTCCTCCAGTTTACAGTGACCTCTTCTGCAATCATGATCTCTTGACTTCTCCATTGTGACATCCTGGGACCATATATTTCAGTTTATAAGGCCCTCAGTATGACCTTCCTTTGTAATGATAAAATCTTTTCCCCTCCCCCAAAAAACAAAAAACAAAGTGCAACTAATTGATCAATAAAGGCCATAGGTTAGAATATCAAAGATGACTTATTTCAAGTTATGTAATTCTTGTAGGTGTTGAAATACTAGTTAAGGAAGGATAAAATTTCAAAAACACCTCTTCATTCTCTGTCAGAGACACATTATCTAATGGAAAGTATATTACTCTTGAGATGCAAGAGATTTGGCTGCTGGTCCCAACTCTACCAATAATTAGCATTGTCACCTAGGGCAAGTCACCTCACATGTTCTGGACCTCAAGGTCATAAATAATAGCTAACACTGTGCCAGGTATCACTTCACATGCTTCACAGTAAGGTATTAATTCTTGCAACAACCCCATGAAGTTGATATGGTTATTATCTGCAATTTATACATGAGAAAGGGAGGCACAAAAATGTTAAATGACTTACACAAAATCATTCAGCTAAGTGACAACTAAGATTTAATCCAAGCAATCTGACTCTGCAATCCACAGTCTTAACCTTCTCTTGTATACTAGCCTATAAAATGACTTGCAGATGGTGCCTGAGACCCTTTTGTGTTCTGATATTCAGTTAATTAGATTAAATAATTCTATGAAAGACCAGTTAACTTTTAATTGTTTTAAATAACAACAGTAGTGGAATTTTACTTCTTACTAGTTTTTTTCCAGCCACGTACCAAGATGGAATAAGGTAGATGAAAGAGTGAACACGTGCATTATTGTAGCTGGTAGCTATTGGATTTCAGATTCCAAGACTCTTGGTCTTTCTCCACTGTCAAGTTACACATAATAAATTTGGACAAGTTTGCAGGTGCAGTAATGAAAGCATATTTACAAGACCAACACAAATTCAACTTTTCTAAGTAAATGGCATAATAATTCAAGGAGTGTAAACATTCCTGCAACTCAATGATTCCCTTCCAATTTGGGTAATCACTGGAGAGTCTGTGGGAACTGAATTCAGTGAACCAACAACTAGGATTGTTTTGAATGTGAGCAGGCAAGACATTCACAGAGATTTGGAGAAATTTTTTTACTTATTTCTGATCTTTAAATTTTTTAAATTTTAAAATATTTTGAAACTATAGACTTCTTTAGTCATAGTGTGCACTTCAGTCCTCTTACCTCCTAAAAAAATTTCTTGGGATTATATAATATATTCATTAGTGCTTTAATTCCTCTTGAGTTGCCTAATCTTTATTGCAACACAGTAATGCTGTATTTGATCTTATGCTATAGTTTGTACACTCTTGTCTCATCCTTTTCAGTAGACTAAGCTACCTGAGAGCAGAGATCATATTTCTCTTACATTTGTGTCACTTATAACACCTAGTATTGTCATATTTGCATGTAGTCAGTGCTCAGCACGATTTGTTTGTTGAATATACCAGCTTACATTAGAAGAGGAACCATCTGCAAAAGAAACCGTTTTCTATGTCAGTCTGTTTTAAATTGTCCTGTGTTGCTTTTTTACCTATAGAAACTGTCACTGTCAAGTTGCTGCACTCTAGTCAAATAACCCATGCCAGTGTGTACATACTTTATTTTTTAAACATTAATTTGCCTTTCTTGGTAACTTAAATTATTAAAATTTCTTTCTGATGTCAACTTCTTAATTCTTTTAACAGTGGTGATTTCCACCCAGACATACAGATCATGAAATTTATGTTTTTATTTTAGGCAAATATTTTACTATTCAGACTTTAATTTTTCTTCCCTAGAAAGGATAAACTGGAAACATAAAATAAACACTTTAAAAGCCAGATTAGGAACTTCCGGCCATGATGGAGGCACAGGTAGACACACTGTGCCTCCTTACACAACCAAAATAAGGTCAGCAACAATTTAGAAACAAGGTAACAACCAGATCTGACAGAAAATTGAACTGTATTGAAGCCACACAACCAAGGAGTTAAAATATACACATTCATCCAGACCAGTAGGAAGGGTGGGAGAGGGGTCACAGCACAAAAAGCGGTGGCACCGGGCATGTAAGGCATCCAAGATTGTGGCAGGCAGACCCTGGGTGTGCAGGCAGCTGTCCTGTGTTGCAGACCCAGCAAGGTGGCAACTGTGAAGCAAAGCACTACGCGCAAGGCAGCTGGCTGTCCAGGCAGTCCCACATTCGCACACAGATAAACCAGGCAAAATTGGGCAGTAAGACAGACTGGGCAACCCAGGGTCCCATTGCTGAGAAATAGAGCCTCAGCGCACTGATTGGAAACACCTGTGGGGGTTGAGGTGCCTGGAGCGACTCCCAGCCGAACAGGAGAGTTCATTGGAGAGACCCACTGGGTCCTAGAACATGCGCAATCCCACCAACAAGGGAATTAGCACCAGAAAGGCCCAGTTAGCTTGGGGGAAGTGACAGAAGGGACTGAAATCCGACACAGCAGAGCAAGCGCTATTGTCCCCCCTCTCAGACCCTGCCCACACATACAGCCTCAACCCAGCGACTGGGTTGACCTACCCTGGTGAACACCTAAAGCTCTGACCCTCACTGCTTAATAGGTGCAACAAGACCAAAAAAATGGCCCAAACGGAAGAACAGATCAAAGCCCCACAGCAAATACAACAAAGCAACCAAGAAATAGCTAGCCTATCAGATGCACAGTTCAAAGCACTGGTGATCAGGGTGCTCACAGAATTGGTTGAATTTGGTCGCAAAATAGATGAAAAAATGAAGGCTACACTAAGTGAAAAGAAGGAAAATGCACAGGGAACCAATAACAATTGGAAGAAACCAGGGACTCAAGTCAATGGAGTGAACCAGAAGGAAGAAAGAAACAACCAAAAAGAAAAGAATGGAGAAATAAGAATTCAAAAAAATGAAGAGAGGCTTAGGAACCTCCAAGACATCTTGAAATGTTCCAGCATCCGAATTATAGGGATACCAGAAGGGAAAGAGGAAGAGCAACAAATGGAAAACTTATTTGAACAAATAATAAAGGAGAACTTCCCCATTCTGGCAAAGGAAATAGACTTCCAGGAAGTCCAGGAAGCTCAGAGGGTCCCAAAGAAGTTGGACCCAAGAAGGAACACACCAAGGCAAATCATAATTACAGCAGCCAAGGTAAAAATAAAGGAGAGAATCCTAGAAGCAGCAAGAGATAAGGGGACAGTAACCTACAAAGGAGTTCCTTTCAGATATTCATCTGATTTCTCAAAAGAGACCTTGCAGGCAAGAAGGAGCTGGAAAGAAGTATTCCCAGTCATGAAAGGCAAGGACCTACATCCAACATTGCTCTATCCAGCAAAGCTTTCATTTAGAATGGAAGGGCAGTTAAAGTGCTTCTCAGATAAGGTCAAGTTAAAGAAAGGAGTTCATCACCACCAAGCCCTTATTTTATGAAATGTTAAAGGGACTTATTTAAGGAAAAGAAGATAAGAAAAAGAAGATAAAGAACATGTATAGTAAAATGACAGCAAACTCACAATTATTAACAACCACACCTAAAACAAAAACAAAAAACAAACTAAGCAAACAACTAGAACAGGAACAGAACCACAGAAATAGAGATCACATGGATGATTAGCAACAGGGGAGTGGGAAGAGGAGAAGGGGAAAATGTACAGAGAATAAGTAGTATAGATGGTAGGTAGAAAATAGACAGGGGGAAGGCAAGAATAGTATGGGAAATGTAGAAGCTAAAGAGCTTATGACACATGGACATGAGCTAAAGGTGGGGAATGTGGGAGAAAAAGGGTGTGCAGGGTAGAGAGGAATGAAGGGGGAAATGGGACAACTGTAATAGCATAAGCAATAAAATAGATTTTTTTCAAAAGCTAGAATAGATTTTAAAATATGAAGAGCATTGTAGAGGATTAATGGAATAAAATTAATTTTGGGACTAATCAGTGAAAATTAGATAGAATTTTCCAGGCATAGAGATGGCCCTTCCATTTTGTACTTACCTACCTCCACCCTGAGAACATATTCTTCTGTTACAAATTCATCTTTATAAAAATAGTGTGAGTAGACAGCTCACACTATTTGTAACATAAGGATCTTCCAATTAATATCCTCAGAACTGATCTTTCTTTAGATTTGCATTACATACTTGATGAAAAGGCATGTATATTATTTACCTAAATTCTATTTTCATTTTTTACTTTTATTTTTTTATCTTCACCCGAGAGTATGTTTATTGATTTTATATAGAGAGAAACATTGATCGGTCACCTCCCATTTGCTTCTACCAGGGATGGAAACCACAACTAGGTATGTGCCCTGACTGGGAATTGAACCCGCAACCTTTTGGTGAATGAGATGATGCTCCAACCAACTGAGCCCCCTGGCCAGGGCTATGTAAATACTTTTGAAAATATAATTTTAATCATAGCCCAAAAAGAAACTCTTATTTTTATTTTAGAAATTTTAGCCATTGTAAGGAGAAATTTATTTGTATGTTAGCCAAATGCCAAGTTTCTGTTGGCAAAATTACATTGCAGAAAATTATAAAATACTAAAAAGACAGAGGATAAAATAAAGACTAATAATTTTAAATACATTACTCAAACCATTTCCTGGAAGAATATCTGGCTATTGCGATCTAAGCTCACTTCTATAACTCTCTTTTCTCATAGCTCTTGAAACGCTGTAACAAGGAAGAGGAACACCTTTTGGAAGCACAAAACAAAAAACTGGTAGAAGACCAGGAAAAACTGAAAACTGAATTAAAGAAGACTTCAGATGGTAACTTTGTGTGCATGTACCAAAGTAGAAAGAGCATGGTATTTTATGCCGTTACACTTCACTGTTTTCCCTAAAACAAATCTAATGGCTAAATGTTCTTCTGGCTGAAATACCATGAGCGACCTATTTATAAATTCCTGCTCAAATATGAAGATAAAACATTGTTTCAGCCAAGAGAAACATGCTGTGTTATACAGAAAAACATGTAGGTGTTTCAGATCTGTGTTGTAAATACAGATGTTCCTACCTTAGCAAAAGAGCTATGTTCCTGAAAAGTTGCTTGTAAATACGTTACTGGAAATAAATCACATTCTTCCATCACAGTAGATTGCTCCTTTGGAAGAAGTGATCACAGGGGGATTGTTTTGGTTATAAGAAATTATATTGCTAATCTCAAGCCTTAATATTTACTATCTGCCAGATAAAAAGAAAGCATTCCTTGAAAGAGATGGGTAGGCATAGAGTAAGAAAAATCTGATGATGAAAAAGTTGAGAATTTGAATGTCTCATTCCAAAATACATTGCAATGAGCACTTGTGGTAGGGCATCCTAACTTCATTTCCCTGAGGGGAGCTATTTCTTCCACATTATTTTGTTTTTTAAAAGATAGTTCTGATAGTATTTTAATCTTCTTAGTCAAATAAATTATTATTGCCTACAGTCACATAGCACAGAAAAGTAGATATCCCAAGTCCAAAGTCATCCCAGGAAACTCTGTAAAAAAAGGTCTGTGGCTGGACCCCAGTCAAAATTTCTGCATGTAATAGATACTCCTTGATGTTGTCCAGGCACTAGGGAACTTCTCTATCAGAGTTAAAATACTGATCAATGCATAGACCTCCAATTTTAAGTCTCTTTTATTACTTTATATTGAAGGTAAATTTGAGAATGTTCAGTAACTGAATCAAGGACCTACTTTAGGCCATTTGTAAATTTAGATTTTTTAAATAGGCCTCCATATAATAGAGGTTCTCTATAATACAACTTACAAATTGATTATCTATTTACATTGTTTGGATAGACTTAACTTCAAGATGTATTTGAATTTGAGATGGAAAGTATGAATATAAAAGCTAATTCTGAAAAACAAAAATTAATAGGATATTTCATGCAATGTAAAAAATTTTAGTCACTTTTTTACTTCTCATTGAAAGTGAAAAAAGTAAATCAGAAAATTGTTTAGAGTTAGTAAGTTAAAAAATAAGTTACTCTTCTAGACAAGGTGGTATATTATGTGGTAGGTATAATATAGCTCATAATTCAAAATCTTGTCATAGTTATACTGTAGACTCTTCTACAATTCCAAAAGATTTGGAATATGATTAAGAAGTTTTTTTTTTAAAGATTTTATTGACTTGTTTTTAGAGAGGGAGAGAAAGGGTGAAAGAGAGGGAGAGAAACATCAATGTGTGGTTGCCTCTCATATGCCCCAACAGGGAACCTGGCCTGCAACCCAGGCATGTGCCCTGACCAGGAATCAAACTAGCCACCCTTTGGTTCACATGCCAGCACTCAGTCCACTGAGCCACACCTGCTAGGGCAATCAAGAGGTTTTAATATTTGTATAAAAATAAATTTAGTAATCACCTACTTTCTACATTAGACATTTCAGAAATGTGTTCTTTTTTTTCCCAACGCAAAATATTGCTGCTGATCCTTCAGAAGAAGGCAAGAGACTATTTTCAAAATACTTTTGCTTAATTTTAAAATATTGGTTCAAAATCTTGCTTTCTTTTTTTCACATCTGCAAATGATCCTTTTTCTTATGTTGTAATCAGGGTGGTGGGAAAACCAAGGACAGACAAGAATAGGTTGTGTGCCATGCTACACCTCTTAACCCTGGCCAGTTTCTTCATTCTTTGCCTTTCAAAAATTCCAACTCTGAGATATTTTGAGCTTTAACTTCACAAGTCTGGAATATAACTCTTGAAGCTCAATATTATTTTAGATTAACACAAAGAAACTCAGTATTTCTTTAACAGACAATTCAAATGCTTGGAGAAAATGGACTTTTGGATAATATAGGCATGGTGTTTCCTATCTGATAACAAAAGATGCCAGCCTCTGTGTTTGAAGTGTAGACTGCAAAGCTACTTTCAAAGTGAATCAGTGTTGAGGTAAAAGCAGATTTTACCTGTTTGAGTATGTCCTGTTTGGTTCCTGCAAGGTGTGTAGTATTTTATGAGTACATTTTATTTACCCAAAATTATTATTTTAGATAACATTATTAATGACCTTGAGAATATCAACTTTCAGTTCTAAAGGAAATATATCCTAGGCTACATTCTCTTGACCTACAGCAGTCAAATTTATTATGGTAAGAACTAAGAAATTACATAAACAAATAGTACAAGATTTGGATAAATTTAGCAGCACAATGCTTTGCACATAGTACCATTCAAAAATATTCACTGATTTCTAAAGATTGAGGGTATTTATGCTGACAGTGCTTAAGAAATGTTTCAGAAAGTTCTTTTATACTTGAAAATTGAGTAGAAAAGCAATGTGGTTTATTTTTTATAGTGGTAAATAGAGTATTTGCCATGTGATTTGTCTTACCCTTGGTGTTTCTTTAAATGAAACATTTTCTCCAAAGTGTTTAAGTAGAAATGAAACATAAACACAAGTATTTATTTTAGCTGGTTAGCCCCAAATTGGAAAACTGACATTCTGAAGGCAGGTATTAAAAGCACTCTATCAGACCTGACTGGGTAGCTCAGTTGATTAGAGCATCGTCCCAATACACCAGGGTTGTGGGTTCAGTCGCCAGTCAGGGCACATACAGGAATCAACCAGTAAATACATAAATAAGTGGAACAACAAATTGATGTTTGTCTGTCTGTCTCTCCTTCCCTCCCTCCCTCTTCCTCTTTTCCCCTTTCCCTCTCTCTCTAAACCAAAACAAAAAAGCAGAAAAAAAAAGAACACACTACAGTAGTACCAAGCTCCATCAATTTTTAACAACCAACTCAGATTTCACCCAGAATTCGTAAATTACCATGCTTCAGTGCAGCAATATGACCCTAGTGATCCAAAAGGGTGTTCATGTCCCAAAACACCCAATTTACACTCAGGATTAAGTCAGGTGTAAGGACCTGCCAGATCTGTCATTTTTAATGATCTGTTAACAATAAATCAATGTCCCAGTGTGTGGAGTAATTGGGAAAGGGCACGACCATGAAAAATGAGAACTTAAGTTTTGAAGAATTTACAAAGCTCACGGCTTTCATAATAAAAATAGATCTTGTATGTAGTAGAAAACCTTCTGATATTCAAGGAGATTGACTTCAAAGGAGTCTTTCGGGATAGCCACTGTATTTATTCTTATAAACAAATACCTTCTCAGTATTATTCTTATTAGAGGAGGCAATAGGTACCATTTAATCATTGCATGTATCCAGGCAGTGGTAAAAGTAAATCTGATTTTAAAAGTGAACTACATGTGGAAATGTCTCCTCCTCATTCCTTTAGGAGCAGGAATATGTCCATAACATGTTTCATAACAGAGTTCTTAGGTCAGCAATCTTATAATAGGAGTTGAGTAGTAGCATTTGTCTCCTGCAAAAAGGTCCCTGGTTGGAGGTGTGTGGGAGGCAACTGATCAATGTTTCCTTCACAGGTCAGTGTTTCTCTCCCTCTCTCTCTCTCCCCTCCTTCCCCTCTCTCTAAAAGCAAATAAATGTAAAAAATAAGCATCTGCTTATATAGCCCCAAGTAATGTAATTAAGCAAAGTGACTATCAGGAACTATTTTTATTGTTGGCTTTTGACTCTTAAAATTATATTTATTTTTTATGAGAAAAAACTTTTCACTGTAACCTCTCTTCTCCTAGAATTAATTCAGTATGTGGTTGACCTAACCCTATTCCTCAGTTTCATGCAGTCTTAGAATCATAAAGACAGAGCCTGGCATATTTATTCATCCATAGACCAAGTGTGTTATATATGGAATGGGGCCACAAATCTTAAATGTTTAACTCCCTTGGATGGGACATCTGGAGGGTGAGCAGAGGAGACAGTATATGCCAGTAAACATAACCACTTCTCATTATTGTTTTTAAAGATTTTATTATTTTTAGAGAGAGGAGAAGGGAGAGAGAGAGGGAGAGAAACATCAATGTGTGGTTGCCTTTTGCGCACCCCCTACTGGGGACCCGGCCCACAACCCAGGCATGTGCTCCAACTGAGAATTGAACCAGAGACCCTTTGGTTTGCAGCGGAGGGGTTCAATCCACTGAGCCACACCAGCCAGGGCAGTTTCTCATTACTTTTATAGTGTGGTTATTTGTTTAGAACATTCGTTGGAATCATAGATATGGAATGATAAAACTTTACAGGAAAGGGCCATGTTTTCCACTTTTCAGTAACTCTCTTCTTTTGGTAGAACATATCATCTAATGTTTTCCTGAGAAATAATACATGAAAGGTGAATACTTTGAAGACATGAATGTCTAAGAATCATTCTTTTCTGAAAATCATTATTATTATTTTAGCCTCACCATTGATTGCAAAATCTTTAACCCTAGGAATTTGAAGGCTGTGCTTCATTATCTTCTGGCCTGTGTTATTTCTGTTGACATGGCCAGAGTCATTATTCTAGTCTCTGACCCTTTTTGTATATAACCTGTTATGTTTTGCTCTGCTCCCTGGAAAGTTGTAGAATCTTCTGTCTGTCCCCAGGGTTATGAAATTTCACCTAAAGAGATTTTAGGAAGCATGCAGAATCAATAAGATTTGGGGAATGAGGGAAAGTAAAAGTTTAAGATGACTGCAAGTTTCTAACCTGGTTGACTAGGTAGGTGACACTTTTAACTAAGATTGGTACCAAAGGAGGAGTGGAGTGCTTTCATTTATTTGGGGGAGAGGGGAAGCAGAAGTAATGTATTTGATTATAAATATACTGAGTTGAAGGAGTCATTAGGATATCCTAGTTAAAAATACCCAAAGAACAGTTGAAGCTTGAAAGAAAGGTAGTCTCAATATGAAGTCTAAACCATCATACAGATGGATCTGATGTTTAAATCAAGGAGTGGATGATTACCAGTCAAGGAAAACTGTATTGAGTGGGAAGGAAGAAGCCTGAACATACAACTCTGGCACATAATATTTGAGGATTAGACTGAGAAGAATCATCAGAGGTTTTTACTGGTATCTACTCACCTCTAGTGATTTAATTCTCAATCATTTCATTAGTAAAGATTTTCTGGATTCTAGGTGATACCTCTACTTTTTGGTGTGTATTAATAATATCAAGCCTACTGATGATTTACAAAGTATAGTAAAGAATGCTGTGTATATGTATAAAATTTTCTAAAATGTTTAAAAAATTTTATATATTTATTTTAAAGAGAGAAAGAGAGGAAGGGAGATAGAGATGAGAGGGAGAGAAACAATGATTTGTTTCACTTATTTATGCATTCAGTGGTTGGTCTTGTATATGCCTTGACCAGAGATCTAACCCACAACCTTGGCATATCAGGATAGTGCTGTAACCAGCTGAGCTACCTGGCCAGGGCATTCTACTAAAATTCTACCCTTTGAAAGATATTTTGAAATTGCAAGAAGGAATGGAGTGTATGAGAAATGTGTGGTTAATATGAGTTGGAAGAAGTTGGGCTATGAGAGGCAACAAACTTAGGAAGCAAATACTGTGTTGCTCAGCATGCTCCCTTCTCTCTCTTTGAACTCCTTCACCGATTTCCACAACTTGATCTTTTCTCCAGATGAAATTCGACAGTATTTTCCTTCACTTCCTCCCTCCCTATCTTGTTTCACCTTCTTAAATGTTTGCAAGACATTGCTGTCAAAAGTAAACTTTATTTAGTCAACACTTCTGAAGGTTTGTGTTTCATATATTTCATTCATTATGTCTGCACACAAATTGACCTTTGTGGAAAACATTGCCCTCTACCCTGGTTCCAAAACAGGTCTTTCTATTCAATATTTTACAGAATGTCCTACAACCTTTACAAACCAAGAACTCCTCAGCAGTTTTTATAGAATTGGTTCCTGGGATTTGGGGTTCTGCAGATGGCTGTGGGTTCTTGCAGGTTGCATATTATAAATATTTTAGCAAAATGGAGTTTCTCTGCTCAATTCCTCTTGTAAAATTTTACTGTACCTGCCATGTAAAAACTATTGTGCTAGATGTTGTGAGGGATACCAGAGGAATACATTGTCATCTCAGTCTTCAAGGATGTCTGGTGAGAAAGATGGACAGACTCACTGACAACAAAAATGTAAGTCAAGGGATGATAAAAGCCAAAATAAAGGTATACATACAAGGGGCTATGGTAGCACAGAGGAGAGAGTGATTGTTATTACTGGCAGAGTTACAGAAAAATTTGTGGGGAAGGTATAATTTGAGCTGAGGCTCAGGGATGAGTGGGATTTCACAAGATTAATGGGAGAGTCTTCCTCTAGCCTCAGGAATGTACACAGACCAAGAATGAAAGCCCATGGTGCCTAAAAAAAGCATGGTTTATGGCAGGGTAAAATGGGAAAGTTGAGACAAGACCTTGAGGTCCATGAGTACCATGCTTGAAAGTTCAAAATTTATTCAAAAGTTAAGTACAGAGGCAGCAGCAGATTTTTAGCAAGAAAAAATATAGAGCCAGAAATTCAAATAATTTGTGGACAGAGATTTAGAGAACAGAGAATAAAATAACTCTGAAATGTTTCAATCTATTTAAGAATTCTCTTGCACAGTTTATTTGTTTCAAGATGCTGTGAAAGCATCTAACAAGCATTTGGAAATGCAAAATTTGAAGTGACTCAGATTTGGTTTGAGACTGACTTTCCCTTTGGGGAAGTTAGTCTACATTGCAGTTCTTCACAGAGTTCTTCCATGTACTAATGGTCCAATGCACTGTATGTTGAAATTTAATAAAGTGCTAGCTATTATTATTATTATTAATATCAAAAACTTTACAAGATAAATAGGGAATGATTGAAACAAGAAGTTTTTTTCATTTAAATTTTAAGTGTCAACCTAAAAAAAATTGTCAAAACTAATTTAAAACACTTCCCTTGAGTTTAGGGATCATTTTTCTGGCACTATCTTACTTTCCAAACCCATTTGCTTTTTTGTATATCATAATAAAAAGTTTTCAAATATAAGGTAAAATCTTTTACAACCTTCTAAATTGAAAAAGATAAACATACCTCTATAGCCTGATCGATGGTAAAATGTGCATTATTAGATGTTTGGTATGTTCATTTGCTAATTAAATCCGTAACTGATTTATAAAGCCAAAGTATAATAATAGCACTGTTCTTTTCTGTAGGTATCTTGGAAATATGTTGGTTGGGCCCAGGGTATTTTAATTGGCTAGTGTTTAAAAGTGATCAACATCAGTGAGATGAGTTAGTTTTGCTTGAGAAGCTGAAGCATGCATTTTTGCTTTAGAAGTTGCCTGATGGGGGCACCTCCATGTGAAAGTCCAACTAGGCTCGAATCAGCTTATCCAAAATTGAACTTACAATCTTCTTGTTCAAATTGTTTCCTCTTGATTCCTGACTCAATCATTTTTGAAATGGACAGAAAGCAATCAGCTAGGAAAGCGACCTGGCAAATTCAAGGAGGAAAAAACTTTTTTTTCCTTTAACTAAACCTTATTGCAACATCCCCTATCTATATAGACTTTGCTGTTTCTATAAGGAAAATGGATAAAGCTAAAATAGGAAACTTTTAAGGGGATTTCTTAAAATATCCACTATAATTTGGACCCTCTTCTCATGTTCTGAAACTTTATTTTTTAGTTATTTTGAGTAAATTTATAACTCAGGAGAAACCGATAAAACCTACAAGTGTTTTAGAACAGGGGTCAGCAAAGTCTAACCCAAGGGCCAAATCTGGCCTACTGCCTTGTGTTTACAAATTAAATTTGATTGGAACAAAACCACAATCATTTGCTTACATATTTCCTGTGACTGCAGAGTCGAAAAGCCAGAGTCCGCATTGACACAGAAAGCTGAAAATATTGACTTATCTGGCCCTTTACAAAAATTGTTTACCAAGCCTTACTTTGGCTCTTCAAATAAAGAAGAGTGCCTTTTTTCAGATAAATGAGGATACTGAAAAGATTTGCTTTTGCTGTTAATGGTAAAAAAGTTGCCGTGTACCCAAGTGCTTGTTGAATGAATATTGAGCAGATAGATAACTTAAGAAATTATATATGCTTGTATATACTAAAACTAGTTCTTGGTTTATAGTTCATATACACTGACTCCTTCAATTCTCACGTTATGATGTGTTGGTAATTCTATGTTCCACTTGCTTTTGTTTACACATGAAAGTGCTTTATAGAGCATACCCTCTTCAAAGCAGTTTGTTAGGATCTATACTTACACATTGCTTTGCCTAAAACATACATCCTCATTTTTAAGTGCAAAGCTAGCATATTAATATAATTTATAATTACTCTTTTAAGTACAGAACCAAAATTGTTTCCTTAAATACATTACTTAACAACCTAAGATTAATGAAGAAAGTCTTTATGCATCTATTGATATTTCTTGTGCCAACAGCATACACATTGGAGCTGATTTTGTTCATTAAATTGGAAAGCCTACCTTTCAGTTCCCTGGCCCAGGGTACAAGTAAATCATTATAAGTGTCAACATGCCTTAAGACCATGTCTTTTCTAAACCCAAAAGCAATTTACCCATGAACCTCATTCATGTTCCCAGTACATTAGAAGGTATGGGCAGGCACTATGATACCTACCGATGGGTAAAGAAATTGAGACACATGCACAAAAATAAATACATAATTTCCCCTTTGTTCTTTGCATGTGAAAAATAGGACTATTTTTGATGTTATTCATTAATGTTTACTCCATATTATCACAACCTGTGCAGTTTTACTCCACTCCAAAACTTTTTGCCTCTCCTCTCACAAAGCAAGCAGTCTCCTAATGCATGTCCCACCTTAGTCTCTCCGACATTAGTTTGGCTTCTTCACATTGCCACCAGAGTGGTTTTCAACCCCACATATCTGACTATGCCTCTGCACTATTTAAAACTCTCTACTGGTTTCTGTCACCTTTACAGCTCATCAAGGTGGCACACATGTTCTTCTGTGACCTGATCCCCAGTGTTATCTGTAATTTTGTCCCCCACCCTTGTCCAATCTAAATTTCATACTCCTACTTTATTAAATATTGTAGTTTGTAGTTCTAACAGTGGTGTTTCATTACTTTTTACCTTTGCCCAGTAATGCAGGTCTGGCTGCCTATAATGTCCTTTCTTCTCTCTTCTCTATAGTTTATGCTCATCCTTCAGTTTCTTTCTTTTTGTTTTAAGATTTTATTTATTTTTAGAGAGGGGAAAGGAGGAGGAGAGGGAGCAAAACATCAGTGTATGCTTGCCTCTCATGCACCCCCTACTGGAGACCTGGCCCACAACCCAGGCTTGTGCCCTACACTAGGAATTGAACCATCAACCCTTTGGTTCACAGGCTGATACTCAATCCACTGAGCCACACCAACCATGAATCATCCTGCAGTTTCAGTGTTGCCACCTCTAGGAAGCCTACTTGATACTCTATCCCTTCAGACTGGGTTGAATGGCCTCCTTGGGGCTTCCATATTCCTGCATGGTCACTTACTTGATAATGCACTTTTTATCTTTTTATCTTCCTAGATTGTAAGTGCTATGAAGGCAAGGGTCACAAAATCAGCTCTGTGTCACCAGCACGCAACTGCTATTCCAGATAGCAGATTTATTTATTCATTCATTCATTCATAAATCTCATCCCAAACACTGAATTTGGTGCCCTCTCTTACCTCCTTACCCAGTTTAGATTTCATGGTTCATCATAATTGTGTTTTTGCAAACTACTTAACTCCTTCCTCTGCCTCCCTTTTCCCTCCCTCCCTGACTCCCCTCCTCTCTCAAGCACCTAGCCCTGGTAGTAGTCAAATATCCCTCTATTTGTTACCTGTGCCCAAACATCTCAGCATTGTTTTAAATACATGGTCACTAAATTCAAATGGGCCTTCAACACTGCATGACAGTCCTATTGCACTTCTCTAAAATCTTTACTTTTCCACCTTCCAAAACTACTTTATGTCTTCTTGGCTCACTTCTAAATTCTAAACCCATCCTGCTTCTGTGGACACAAAGAATAAATCACAGAATCTTCATTTGCTCATCACCTTTAATACCATCCTCTCCCAGCTGGCTTCAGACTTTCTGCCTGTCCTTGGGTCACAGTGGATTAAGTGTCACTTCTCTTCTAGTGTTGTGCATCCAGTCCCCACTGCCCTCCTCAGGACTTTGTTCCCGTGTTTACTCCCTTCCTATCATCCCACAGACATCCTCCATCTCCTGTTCAAAAATGAAAATGACGACTTCCCTTTGTCTCATATTCTTCCTGTTACCCATTTCTCTGCTCTACACTTGACAAAAATTCTTTTTTTTAACTTTTTATATAGACATAATTTCAAACTCACAGGAAAAATACAAGGTAATACAAAAAAATTCCCCTATATCCTTCATCAGTTACCCAAATGATAACATCTTACATTTGCTTTATCCTTTCCTCTGACTCTTTATATTATTTCACTTATTTTTTATAATTTTCAAATAATAGTATTCTAATTTCCTAATTTCTTCTATATTTGTTAGATGCCATTCTGTTGTGAGGAAGAGCTTTCTTCACCCCTCCCCACAAGTTTTTTTTGCTTGTTTAATATATTTAGTGGGTTATAATCTATTATGAGCATTATATTTTATTATTTATTTTTCTCAGATTTGGCCTTTTCAACCTGGACTGTTTTGCCATTATCATTTTGTCATGCTTCCATTCTATAAGCACTTACTTTCTGGTGTAACAAGATAGTTCAAGGTCATCTTGTACATTTCTTCCTCCAACCTTTGAATCATCATTTCTCCAATGGGCCGTGGTTCCTTTAAGTGGAGAATGGTATTTAGAAAATAAAATAAGGACCCTAGGTGTGTTCATTGCTACTGGGACATAATTATTTGAGATCCCTTTAACAGAGAGAACTAATGTAGCTTAAATTTCACCTCTTTAGAGAAACTTTTTCTGACTATTCAACCTAATGTAGCTACACAGTCATTTGGTCTCCCATCATCTTATTTTAACTTTCTGTATGACACTTAGCACTCACTTTTGGTTGGTCAGACTCTATAGTATGTCTTCCACACTCACTAGAAAATGAGTGTTATAAGAGCAAAGACCCTAGCTATCTTTTCACTATATCCTCAGCACTTAGAAAAATGTCTGATGCCTCGTAGGCATTCCATAAGTTGTTGAACAAATCAATGAATAGATAACTTCCTTGTCTTAGAGCAGTTTCATCTGTGTATCAACTTCGTATTTTATGTTCATGAATGGTAGGAGTCTTTGGGAAGTATTCTTTCATTTCATGGACTCTCAGCACTTAGAGGCTAGGAGAAACATTTTCTTCCTCATTTTCTTAATGAAAAGTAAAGGTTTGTCATTACTGTTAAGAAGTTTAATTCTCACAGCCCTTCCATATTTGTTGTACTACTGACCCTAATGTATGATTTCATAAAAACAATTTTTATGAACCCAAATTTTAAATATTTTTAAGATATTTATAACCATATTGCCCCTCAACCCTCTTAAGTAACTAAACCTTTTACACAAGATATATACATAAAGGTTAAATGTCTTTGCTATTCTTGAGATCTATTAAGTCTATGCTTCTATATTAAAGTATCTGCTTTTTCTTTATCTGCTTTCTCATTGCCTACTTACTGCTTTTTTTAGTATTACCACTTTTTTAAAAAATACACAATATAATACTATAATAAATCATTTTAAAACATCAGATTTTATACAAGATAAATTTTTAAATAAGGTTTGGTTTATTTAAAGCAAAGGAATTTGGGGGGTCAGATTTGATAGGTTCTTACTCAGGACTTACTGCTTTTTTATAATAAGCTTTTTATGTTAGGACAATTTTGATTTACATAAAAATAAGATAGTACAGAAAATTCCCATATATCCCACACTCAGTCACTTTTTTATTTATGTCTTACATTAATATGGTACATTTATACAATTGATGAACTGATATATATATATAACTATTTACTAAAGTTCATAGTTTATTCAGATTTTCAACATTTTTCTTGATGCCTTTTTTCTCTTATAGGATCTCATTCAGGATACCACATTATATTTAGTATTCTTGTCTCCTTAGGCTCCCCTTGGCTATAATCATTTCTCAGACTTTCCTTATTTTTGATGACCTTGACAATTTTGAGAAGTACTGGTTAGGTATTTTGATATTTTATTTTTTAAGATTTTATTTATTTTTTGAAGGAAGGAAAAGAAGGGAGAAAGAGAGAGAGAGAAACAGATGTGCGAGAGAACCATCAGTCAGTTGCCTCTCTCACGCCCCTACTGGGGGCCTGGCCCTCAACCCAGGAATTGAACCGGTGACCTTTCAGCGTGAGGGAGGATGTCCAACCCACAGAGCCACACCAGCCAGGACCTGGTTAGATATTTTGTAAAATGTTTCTCTGTTGGAATGTATCTGATGTTTTTCTTGGTTAGACTGGGTTATGGATTTGAGAGGAGAGGCACAAAGGTGGAGTACCATTTTCATCACATAACATCAGGAGCACATACCAACATGATTTATTATTGTTGATGTTGACCTGACTGAGGTAGTGTTTTTCAGGTTTCTCTAGTGCAACATTACCTTAACCCCTTCCCCCCTTGGAAGGAGGTCACCATTTGCAGCCCACACAAAGAGTTCTGTTCCACCTCCTGAGGATAGAGTACCTACAGAAAGTATTTGGAAGTATTCTTCATGGATTTGTCTCTTCTCCCCTATTTATTCATTTATGTATATCAGTATGGACTTGAGGGGTATTCATTTTTTACTTTGAGTTATAATTTTGTGTGTGTGTGTGTGTGTGTGTGTGTTTTGCTCAAGTTGTTCCATCTTTGACCAGTGGGACTCTTTCAGTTGGATCCTGTGTCCCTTTGACATATCCCCATTATTATGGATTTTTAAAAAATATTTTTTGAGTACTTTCC
This sequence comes from Phyllostomus hastatus, assembly GCF_019186645.2. NCBI lineage: Eukaryota > Metazoa > Chordata > Mammalia > Chiroptera > Phyllostomidae > Phyllostomus > Phyllostomus hastatus. The sequence goes on from NW_025334041.1 coordinate 49,640,416, forward strand.
TAATTACAGACACTACAAGATGCTGTAGACTTATCTTTCATATATCCTGCCCCATTCCTCAAATGAGTGTTTTATGTTTTCTGTTTTAATTGAACTGGGTTCTGTGATACTGTTTGTTTGGTTTCTTGTTTTTAATTCTGAATTAGCATGAGATATTTATAATATGATTATATTTTTATCAAAATATCTAAAGGAAGCTCTGTTTGCTTTGTGACTGCCCAGCTATCCTGAACATTTTATTCTTTTTAATTAAAGATATAACTTTTTAATTGGAACCACAATTCTTATGTAACTAAAGTGACACCTCATTGTTTACCTGGTTTTTATTTTTATTTTTAGGAAATGAACTGGTTTTACACAAGTGAATTTTTTAGATGCTTAAAGCTTAGACTTTTCATTTATCCATTCTTTCCTTCCTTTAAGGAACATATTTTAAGCACCTTCCATGTGCTGGGCATTGTGCTGGGTGCTCAAGACAGACAAGACACAGCTCTGTTTCTTGAATAGTCCATAGTCTAGTGGGGACATAGTTATACTTCAGCATGATAAGTGCTAAATAAACATAAGCTCTCCTGGCTGGGTAGCTCAGTTGGTTAGAACTTGGTTGGAGCTTTGTCCTATACACCAAAAGGCTGAGGGTTCTATTTCCAGTCAGGGCACATGCCTACGTTTTGGGTTTGATCCCCAGTCAGGGCACATGTGAGAGGCAACTGATTGATGTTTCTCATATTGATCTCTCTCTCTCTCTCTCTATCTCTCTCTCTCTCTTTCTCTCTTTCTCCTCCCCTCACGCTTCTCCTGCTCTCTCCCTCCCCCCTTCCCTGTCCCTTCCTCTTCCTCTAAAAAATCAATAAGCATTTCCTCAGGTGAGGGGTGGGGGGAAGGTAAGCTCAAGATGAAGTAGTAGCCAATAGCAGAGATCAAAGACAATTTGCTAACATTTCGAAGGATGAATCTTAATTAGCCAGACTAAATGGAGGAAAATAAGAAAAACAGGGAGGTTAAGGGAGATGGACAAGGATGTTTTTACAAAATGAAAAGCATGTAAATGAAGGAGTATGGCACTTTCAAAGTACTACAAGGAGCTCAATGTGACTGGAGCATAAAATAAAGTGGAGGCAGTGCTGAGAGTTCAGCAGTAACCCTAAGATCCATCATGAAGGGCCTCATGCCATGTTTATGTTAACATTCTAGGGGCACACTTGGAGAGTTTTTAGGCAGAGGAGCAATTACTTTGACAATACTGTGGACAATTAATTATAGTAGCCAAGAAACTAGGCAAGGAATCCATTTCAGTAATCTAAACTATAGATGAGGACAGTGCTGACAGAGATGGCATGGAGTAAGTGGATTGTTGAGATGTAAAGGAAGTATAGATGTGAGGTTAAAAGATGACTGAAGTAATGACTGAATCAGACCTCATCTATATATACCTGATAATATAGGCATGTATAAAAATAAAATTAAAACTTAACAGAAGTTTGTGAATCTACTTTCCAAGCATCCTGGAAGCGTTACTGTAGACTAACTGTCCAGTAATGAGTCACTGGTAAAGGAATAGTACATGTGAGGATTAAGTACTGAGCAACTCTAGTGTATAACACTCTTAAGTTCTCAAAAATAAAAGCAAATAAGCTGAAGGAAAAAAACCAACAACACTAGGAGTGTGGAAATTCGTCAAATTAAAAATGTTTCCTCCAGCACAATCCTTAACAGCTCTTGTACTACAGCCATCTTTAGCTGTCACACCAGTGCCTTTCAGAACTTTCATTTCCTGGCAAAACTTAGTTTGCAGTGTCTGTTATCTCAGGTAGAAATCACAGTGACACAGCACATTTACACAGTGTACTAGTTTCACCAGCTCCTTCCACTGTGCAAATAGCTCCATAATGTAAGTTTGGCACTTTGAAAACCACAGGTATTTTTGGCCTGCTTACATGTCATTTTACACAAACATTTTGCCTTACTGTGTGTCACTATAATATTAATTGGGGTTACTCTCTGATGCATGTACCTCAAACATGACCTAGTTTCCATTTGAATCTGGCCAAAATTGTCATGAAATATCTCAGCATTTCCATAAACCCACTGTCTAGTGAGAGCAACTTGTATTTGCTCATGAGAAAACTGAAAGTTAGATGTATCACCTCAAGTCTCTTTGTCTAATAGTATCTTCCCTATACATGCTATTTCCAAAATAATATGGTTCAAAATAAAACAGGCATTTTCCAATGTTAGATAACAAGTTTATGTAACCCCTTAGTCACAGAGTTCCAGATGGAGGTAGAAGGCATACAAAACAGAATATTATAATTTTTATAAAACAAACAGTAGGACTGGAAAACAATCCAAAACGCTCCTGGACAATAACAGCCTGCACTTACAGGAGTATATTCAGTCAGATAGTAATTCAGTCATCAAATTTACTAATATCCGCTAAAACACAAAACAAAATAAGAAACACAGTTTATACCTTGGCTTAATAGTGCCAGGAAAACAGAATTAGCCTATACTTGTTTCTTTATAGCTTCACACCAGAAGCAATGAGAAGAAACTTCTGAATAATCTGTATAAGTGGTTCTCTAACTTTTTTTAAATTAAATTTATTGGGGTGACAATTAGTTAATAAAATTATATAGGTTTCAAGTGTACATCATCTGTACATTGCATTATGTTTATCATCCAATGATAAATCTCCTTTTGTCACCATATATCTGACTTCCTTTACCCTTTATTATTACCCACCCCCTTTCCCTTTGGTAACCACGGTACTATTATCTGTGTCGATGAATTTTTGTTTGTCTTGTTTGCTCATTTATTGCTTTCAGTTTTATATCCCACATATAAGTGAAATCATATGGTTCTTCACTTTTTCTATCTGATTTAACAAGATATTCTCAAGTTCTATCCATGTTATTGCAAATGGCAGTATTTTATCTTTTCTTATGGCTGAGTAGCATTCCATTGTATATAGGTGTCCATCAAAGAACACTTCCATCATTTCCATGTCTTGGCAACCATGAGTAATGCTGCAGTGAACATAGGGAGACATATAGCTTTGCTAATGAAAGTTTTTGGGTTTGGGGGGTAGATAACCAGAAAAGGGATTACTGGGTTAAATGGTAGCTTTATTTTTTATTTTTTTTTTTAGGAACCTCTATACTGTTTTCTATCATGTTTGTACCAGTTTACATTCCCACCAGCAGTGAATGAGGGTTCCTTTTTCTCCACAACCTCTCCAACATTTATTACTCACCTTGTTAATAATAGCCGTTCTAGTAAGTGTGAGGTGATACCTCATTGTAGTTTTGATTTGCATTTCCCTAATAGCTAGTTAAATTGAGCATCTTTTCGTATATCTGTTGGCTATTTGAATGTCTTCTTGGGAGAAATGTCAGTTCAGGTCCTCTGCCCATTTTTTAATTGGACTGTTTGTTTTGTAGTTGTTGAGTTGTATGAGTTATTTATATATTTTGGATATTAACCCCTTGTTGGAGGTATTTGCAAATATCTTTTCCCATTCAGTTGGTTGCCTTTTTGTTTTGTTGTCAGTTTCTTTTTCTGTGTAGAATAGTTTAATGTAGACCCACTCATTTATTTTTGCTTTTACTTCCCTTGCCTTGTAGGTCAACTTCATAAAGTCCTCTTTAAGACCAAGGTCCAAAAGTTGAATACCTATTATTTTCTTCTATGTAATTAATTGTTTCAGGTCTTATATTTAGGTCTTTGATCTATTTTGAGTTAATTTTTGTATATGGTGACAAAGAGCAGTCTAGTTTCATTCTTTTGCATGTGGCTTTTCAATTTTCCTAGTACCATTTATTGAAGAGACTTTCTATATTGTATGTTTTTGGCTCCTTTGTCAAAATCTTTTGCCCATGTACATGCACGTGGGTTTCATTTCCTGATTCTCAATTCTGGTTCATTGATCTGTGTGTCAATGAATGAGAATTGACAGTTTTTCTGCCAATACCATGCTGTTTTGATTATGGTTGCTTTGTAGTATAACTTGAAGTCAGGAACTATGATGCCTCCACATTCATTCTTTTTTCTCAATGTTGTGCTGACTATTTGGGAGTCTTTTGTGGTTCCATATAAATCTGATGGTATTTTGTTCTATTTCTTTAAAAAATGCCATTGGGATTTGATGGGGATTGCATTACATCTGTATATTGTTTTGTGTAATATGGCCATTTTAACTTTGTTGATACTTCCAGTCCATGAACATGGAATATCTTTACATTTCTCTGTGTCTTCTTTCATCTCTTTTAATGATGTCTTACGGTTTTCAGTGTATAGGTTCTTCACACCCTTTGTTAAGTTTATTCCCAGGTATTTTATTCTTTTTCAAAAGGAATTTTTTTAAATTTCTTTTTCTGAAATTTGTTAGCATATAAGAATGCAGTGGATTTTTGTACATTGATTTTTGTATCCTGCAACTTGATTGTATTTGTTTATTGTTTCTAATAGGTTTTTGGTGGAGTCTTTAAGATATAAAGAAAGATATGAAGAAAGAATCATGTTGTCTGCAAAAAGTGACAAGTTTACTTCTTCATGCCTTTTCTTTCTTTCTCTTGCCTGATTGCTCTGGGCAGGACTTACAGTGCTGTGTTGGGCAAAAGTGGAGAGAGTGGGCATCCTTGTCTTGTTCCTGATCTTACAGGAAAAGCTTTCAGTTTTTCACCATTGAGTATGATGTTAGCTGAGGGTTTGTCACATATGACCTTTTTTATATTTAGGTACTTTGTTTCTATAGCTATCTTATTGAGTGTTTTAGTCATAAACAGATGCTAGCAAATTGAATACAACAATACATTAAAGTGATAATACATTATCATCAAAGGGGTTCATTCCGGCGGCACAAGGAGAGTTCAGAATATGCAAATTGATCAATGTGACACATCAAATTAACAAAATGAAGGATAATAATACATACGATCATATCAATAGATGCAGGAAAAGCATTTGACAAAATACAACATCCATTGATGATTAAATCTGTTTCTTATTTTACAGATTCATAAGACACCTGACTCATTCTCTCTACTAACAATTCATGAGAAAATGATATCTTTTAATGAGAGTTGATGTCTAAGGTTTATGAAATTTCCTAAGTAATTTATTCATGTCAGAAATTTAAGTATAAATCATTTTTATTATTATTTTTTAATCTTCACCTGAAGATACATTTATTGGTTTTAGACAGAGAGGAAAGCAGGGAGAGAAACATCAATGTGAGAGGGAAACATCAATTGGTTGCCTCCTATATGTGCCCTGACAGGAGACCAAACCCACAACCTGGGTATGTTCCCTGACCAGGAATGGAACCCATGACCTTTTGGTGCACAGGACAGTTCTCCAACCGAGTCACACCTGCCAGTACAGTATAAATCATTTTTAACATTAAGACCAACCTCTGTTCATTAATAAGCTCCTGGCCAATATTTTTCAAGCCACCATTATTGGCTAGTCAGACATTATTAGGTTGTAAAATCATCTTCTTTGCTTTTTATATATTGGAAATCTAGGCTCTTAAACATTTTTAGTTTCATATTTTCAAGTGCCCTCTAGGAAATGCCCTGGAGAACCCAAATTGAAAGTAAGTATATAAGTCTTTATGATGTAACTCTGATTCCAGTGAAATCTAACAACTACCATAAATCTCTCTTCCATACCTAACCCATACTTTTACCAAATGACACATTCAGTTTGTCACATTCAACTTTTAAGTAACCCTGGCTGGTGTGGCTCAGTTGGTTGGAGCATCCTCCCATAACCAAAAGGTTGAGGGTTCACTTGCAGTCAGGGCACATGCCTGGGTTGCAAGTGTGGTCCTGATCTGGGTTTGTGCAATCCCCAGTCTGGGCACCTATGATCCCTGGTCTAGGTGCATGCAGCCCCAAGTTTGAGTGGGTACAAGAGGCAACTGATCAATGTCTCTCTCTTTCTTTCTAAAATGCAATGGAAAAATGCCCCTGGGTAAGGATAAAAATAAATAAATAAATAAATAAATAACAAAATTCAAACCTTAATACCTAATTTAGATTTATGGCTCTATAGAAGTAATGTGGAAGAAATTATAAACTGTGCTATTTAAATTAATTAAAAGTAAATAAAATTTAAAATTCAGTTCTTCAGTTGCACCAGCCACATTTAAAGTACTCAGTAGCCACATGGAACTAGTGGCTACTATGCTGGACAACAGAAATGCAGCACATTTATTGTACAGTGTAGATGCAGGACAGTACAGAAAGTTCAACTTGACAACATTGTTTAGAAACTGATACAAAAGGCACTTTAGTTAATAGTGAATATATGTATATTTTAAAATGCCCATGTAATGGCTTCTCAAGTGATAAAGCAACCAGATTGTTTATAAATAGAACCTATAATTTCATTTATTGTGCAAAAAAGTGCCTTTTAAATTTATAAATTCCACTTTCTTTCCTACAACTTTTACCCTAAAAGATTTACAAATGCAGAACTTCTAAAGGCTACATGTGCAGAATTTTATGTATAGCTAGTTCCAGATTCCCAGAATTTCTTCAATCCATTTTATACTCTCTTCCCTTCTACACATTTGATCATTAGCTTGTCCATAGCATGTTGACTTAAATCTTTAGCACATATATATGGGGCACGGCAGGGCAAAAGTAGATTTACAGTTGTGAGTACATGAAACAGAGTTTATTCTTGTATTATTGTTTATTAATTATGGTATAGTGTTCCATGTAAACAACTGTAAACCTACTTTTGCCCTAGCCTCTCTGTATATTTTTTTAAACTTCTTTCTAATCTGCTGACTTAGACTGGAGCTTCATGGTGAACAAAGGCTAGTATAAAGCCATTTTTTTGTGCATCATCTTGAGGTAATGTCTTTAAGTGCCACTTATATACCTTCATATTTTTCAGCTTTCTATAAAAAGTGATTTTCTTCGTTCTTAAAGAAATATGCACACAACCCTTAGTAAGAATGATTAAATAATTTTTCTTCCCTCGTTTTTTTTCAAAAGTGGACCCTTCTGATAAATTGTTTTATAATGCCTGCCCAAGTGGAGGCTGAGGCAGGGAAGAGTTAGGATGAGCCTGGAATATCTTGTGCCTGAAGTAAAGTACTCAGAAAAATGGTGGGAACATTAGATCAAAGGATGTCAGAGCCCGCCTAAAGGGGGTTCCACTGGCCAAATTCGGGAAAAATTGAGTATAGTAATGAATTATAAATCACTGAAAAAATAGGCACCTCCGAGTTCATCCTGATGGATGGATCAATGGATGGATAGATGAATGGACAGACAGCTGGAGGGATAGATGGGTAAGAAAGGAAGGCTCTTCTTTTTTTAATTTGTATTTATTAATTTTAGAGAGGGACTAAAGGAGGAAAGGAGAGAGAGAAACTTAATCTTGTTCCACGTACTTATACATTCATTGGTTGATCCCTCTGTGCACCCCGACCAGAGATCACCAGCAACCCTGACGCAGTAGGGCGACGCTCCACCAAACTGAGCTACCCGGTCAGGGCAGAAAGTCTCTTCTTTATACTAGAACGCTGACTGATAAGTGTGGATGGGTTAGTAAAACTGGAAAATCACTATTTCACAACCATCATAGTAAAGATTGGTTTAGGCAGGAGTTATCGGTGGATGCTAAATATAAGGGGAAGTTTATCAAGGAACAGGATGTTTACATGGCCTTAATTGTCTTCCCACATACTGCTTCTTAATTACCAGAAAGTAACTATGAAATGGGAAAACCAGTGAGAGGCAGATGGGCCTCTTTTCAATAATCTTGAAAGATACTCAACACAATTTATTTCATATTTGTATGTAAATGGATGCATACACTGAATCTAGTCATGAGGAAACATCAGACAAAACAAAATGAAAAACATTCTGCTATTTTTAAAACATCTTACATTTTTAAAAATTTCAGTGTCTTAAAAGATGGGGGCAAGGAGAACAGGGCAAGACTGAAAAACTATTCCAGCTTAAAGTAAACTAGAGATGTGACAACTTACTGCAAATCTTTGATATAGGACTGGATCTTGGACAAAAAGTGAAAAAAGGTAATAAAAAGAACATAATTGAGACAATTGCCAAGATTGGAATATGGATGGCAGATTAGAAAAAGTATTAATGTTAAATTTTGTAACTATACTATGGCTATTGTTAGAGAATACCTTTGTTCTTAGGAAATACACCAGTGAAGTATTAAGTAAAGGATCATGATGTCTGTAATTTATTCTCAGATGGTGCAAGAAAATAATTTTGTGTGTTTGGAGAGAATACAATAACAAATATGCTGTATCATTAACAGTTGGTAAATTTGTGCAAAGGTCATGAAGGATTCCTTTATTTGTCTTGCAAATTTTCTGTAAATTTGAAATTATTTCAAAATAATTTTTTTTAAATTTTATTCACTGTTTTCTAGCCCTTTCTAAGGCACAAAATGACCTGATGACAATGAAGATACAATCAGAGAATCTTTCAAAAGAATACGACCGACTCCTAAAAGAACACTCAGAACTTCAGGTGGGTGACATCTATGTTATGGGCCTAAATTTTTTGAAATTGTAATTACTTAAATCAGCTATTTGGGTTATTTGCTGTTCCCAAATCAAGAGGTTGTACTTAATCCTGGCTTTGTTAAGTGATTAAGGAAGACAAAATTTAGAGGGTAAAGATTAGGACATAACATGGAAATACAAGATAATCGTAACATAGAGAATAACTGACATACTAACTTAAAACATCCTAGTTTTTGGTGAAGCTTTAATCAAAAGAATTGAGCCACAAAAACGGCAGCATCAAAAAACACATTGGTTCTAGAAAATTTTGTTTTGCTCTTTGGAATATTTATCATATCCATACCAAAGAAAGACCAACAATGAAGTCCCTCATCACACTGCTCCTTCTGTCCTGCTCTTTTAAGCATTTTAGGACAAAGCCTATTGGCTTTGATTTACCTGCAATTGATTTGAAAGAGAAATGAAAAAAATCTTTTTGTTGTTAAAGTCACAAAGTTGGGGCCATAGATATTTCTTTCTCTTCCCCTCCAGTCTAGCAGTGTAAGTTCCCAACATTTATTCATGTTGGGTTTGTTTTTTCCTTTCCTCTTGGGCTTCCAGCCCCTAACCTGAATTGATTTCCCAGCCAGACTTTGACCATATGTGGGGAGAATTCAAGGGAGCAACTTCCATGGGCAGCCCTGGCCATCCTACCTCCTCCCAAGATGGAGGGTCTGTGCTCTTTTTCTTTCAGGTTGGGCTGATCCTTAGAATTTGGCAGCCTTGTGTCTTTCAATCAAGGCTTTTTAGCAATTACAGTTTACAGTTAACTTCAGTACACTCATTGTTCCAAGACTCATTTCCCTGCATTGTAATTATATCTCCAAGGTCTAGCACTGTGCCTGGCGTAAGACAAGGGGGCACTATACCCATAGGCCTTTGACTCAGGCAGACCTGAAGTAGCTACTAGCTTTGTGATCTGAAGCATGTTAATGTAACGCCTCTGGGGCTCATTATTCTCCATTTGTAAAATCAGAACAATAATAGCACCTGGATCACTGGGTGGTTGGGACTATTAAATAGAATGTGAAGGGTGCTTAGCATTGTGCTAAGTAAATACTCAAGATAGCTATTAACATAATTATAATCATCATCAGTATTAATCCCTCTGTAGAAGTTTTGCTGAGAGAATGATATTCTCAACCAGCCACTTGGCCTTCATCTAGAGCCACTCAAGGGCATTCCCAAGCATATGTGTAATCTGGTATTCCAAGTTCAGTTGCATGTTTGATTTAACTAACGTACTTTGACAATAGGACAATGCAAAGCAGAGTAGATACCCATTGTTTTAAGCCCAGAACACTAAGATCTCAGTTCACATTGTCTGTAGTGGGCAGTTACAATATCAGCAATACCACCACTTTCTCCCCATCTCTAAAACAGTGGTCCTGGTGTTGCCATCTTCACTATGGCATCCTTCAAGATCCACCATGGAAAGCAAAAGAACAGCCCTGGCTGGTGTGGCTCAGTGTGTTGAGCACCAGACTGCACAGCCAATCAATGTTTCCCTCTTTCTTCCTCCTTTCCCCGTCTCTAAAAATAACAAATAAGATGTTTTTAAGAAAGAAAAAGAATGTGAAGGAACACTTCAGAAGCCTCTTGCCTAGAAATAGAACTTTTTGTCCTCCCTCTTGTGAGGTCAGAATGACCTCACATCAACAAGGGTGAGGACCGACACCAGTGGACTTTCCCAGAGTGTCAAAAATGTTTAAGAGAAGCAGGAATATTCCCTCATTTTCTTATGGCTAGTGGCTATTGCTTGAATGTTCCCGTTGTTGGAACAGTTAATGATTCTCTTAATCCCTGAAGAATATATGTGATAGCGAGATTTCCTCAGCCCATTTTCTTTCCCCCTCAAAAGGCCTCAGCTTGGAGCTTATGCATTCTTGATAAAAAATGTTAAAGAACTTTAATGAGTAATTCCTTCCCCAGAAAGTAGGTACTCTGTCATACCCATTTCTTTGAAAAATGACCCCATCCCAGATACCCCAAGTGCCATGCCAAAAATTGGGTCTCGTTCACTAGTGCTTTTAGGCCTGGACCTAATTTCTGCTTGTATCAGGTTTTTTGAAATATTTAATGGATAACATTTAGTAAGGGTGTGGTCTGGACTAAGCACCTCACTTCACGTAGGTTACCCTGTTTACTCTCCATCACAGCCCTCTAAATTAAGGTATTTTAATACCCTGTTTTGTAGATGAGGAAAATGGGAACCAGAGATGTTATATAATGTACCCAAAGTCATTGAACTAAAAAGTGATAGCATTCAAAGTCAGGAAGTATTTCTCCAGAACCTCCATCATTAACCACTGTGGTCTTTGGCCTGTGCCAGTCATTGGACTGTATTCTGGGATTCATCCTCTTCCCACTGCTCCTCTGCTCCATATCTCAGGGAGATAGATGTATTTTTCTAGGCTCTATCTCTTTCCACAGTTGCAGTTCCCACTGGTCAGCTTCCACCTGGTGGCCCTCACTCCTGGGATCCATAACACTGTCTCCTCCCTCATCCCAGCCTGAAGGATGGTGGTGGTTTTCTGCTATTAATCCCTTAGGCACCTTACTACCCTGTTTGGTGTGTGTGCCCTCTCATCACTATGAAACCAATCCTTGTAATAAATAACTGAAGGAAAAAAACTCTCAGCTCCATAGTTTACCATTTCTATAAACCTCAGGTAAAATCATTTGACATCTGTTTTCCTTGGCTGCTTCATTACTTAAATGAGTATTATAATACTTTGTGAGCATTACACCAGATCCTGTACAAAAAAACACTTTAAATATTTTTAAACAAGCCCTGGCTGGTATGGCTCAGTGGATTGAGTGCTGGCCTGCAAACCAAAGGGTCTCTGGTTCGATTCCCAGTCAGGGCACATGCCTGGGTTGCAGGCCAGGTCCCCAGTGAGGGGCATGTAAGAGGCAACCACACATTGGTGTTTCTCTCCCTCTCTTCCTCCCTCCCTTCTCCTCTCTCTAAAAATAAATAAATAAAATCTTAAAAATATGCTTTGGAAAAAATATTTTTAAACAAGAAAAGCTTTATATAGCTATAAAATGCTAGTAATTATTTCTTGATTGGACACATTTTTTCCCATTCACCTGCTATCCTATCCACAATGTTGTCCATTATGAGAACATGTGTAAAATTCTGAGATCCAGGTGTCATTAACTGAGAACCATTGTCTTAAAGTGACTCTTACACTTTGATATCCACCTTCGGAATCCAAATGGAGAATCAAAAGATTGCTGTAGACCATCTATGGTGAAAAGCTGTATCACATTGTCCTGTATGAATCTTACTTCTTTTGTCAGACTAACCTTAACAATTGAATAATCCTGAAGTTCTTTGAGAAACTTAGCTTTCTCAATTTTACATAGTTGATTTACTTTAAATAAAGTTATCATAAAATACAGAACTGTAAAACATTAAAGAAACAAAGGTGGTAGAGGGGAAAGCTGATTTCTTTACTGAAACAAATCCCAATTTGTAGCTTTTCAACCCCTTTGGGTTTCCCCATCTGGTCCCCTATCTGAAATATTAGGAAACAGTCCCTTCAGAAAATGTAGTTTTTGCTTTTCCTTGTTTGCCCTGGCTCTCTTCTAGAGAAGAAAAAAACAGAACTAAGGGTTATTAGCAGCACAAACGCTTAAGCACCTGCCAAATTTTTAATTTCATTTTGGATGATCACCCTTCACTTAAGGGACTTGTCCAGAATAACAGCTCCATTAAAGCTATAATTTTATCTAAAGTGGTAAGAGATATGTAAACACATACAGTGATACACTATCATTTAAAATGCCTCCTCTAATCCTGTCTTCTGATTTGGTTGCTTAAAGTTAATGTTATTAAAGTTGTTCTGAAAGCATCAATGCTCAGCCTGAATGAGATCTTGATGACCTTCCCATGTATATGCAATAATACTGCAACTCTATTTTATGACATTTTTTCCTGCATGTAGACTTGTACCTTGTTAGTGCAAATGATTTTTTAAGATTAATTTCTATCCCATTTTTGTCCAGTTTTAAATTATGTATTATAGTCAACTCTTAACATGATCAGTAAAGAGTATTATTTGAGAAGGTAGTTCTATTGTCAAATATCTGAAGAACAACAATAAAAAAAGGCCAGCCCATCTGGGTTTTTGCTTTTCTTTATTTTTTCTCTGCCAAAAAATCTTAATTGGATTCGCAAGAGGAGAATTTTAGAAATTTTGTTTTCCTGATATAAGTGTAAAACTAAAGCAAAATAGATTGAGACAGGCAGGGAAAAAAAACTTAACAAGAGTGTTATTTTCCCTTTTAGACAATTTTTCAAATAAAATCCATCAGTTTTGTGGTTTTTAAAATTTGAGACCTTCTCAGTACATACTTCACTTTTATTACTCTTATAATTAATAACTATACACAGAAAAGAGAAAAAATTTAAAGTCCTTGTCATATCTATGAATCTGTTTCTCACTCTTTGCTATGACTACTTAAGTCATTTTTTTCTTGCAGGGTCATCTAGGAAAAGGCAACAAGAAAGGCCAGTGAACTGTATGAAAGAAGATTGCGACACACATGTCAAGATAATGAATTTGTGATCATGTTAGCCTCTAGAAAATTTAAAATTCAGTCCAGAAAAATGTACTCTGACCAGCCAGTATTTTTTAAATGTCATGCACAATGGCATCATCACAATATTTGGTGATGTTTTACACATGTTGTACAGTATTCTGGCTCTTAAATAAAATATAAGCATGTTGCACACAATATTTATATATTCATAGTAACACTGGTGGATGGTGGTTGTTTACCAATAGAAGGAAAAAGTCATTAGCCAGTTTCTTCCAAAATTAGATTTTTAAGTTGCATAAAACCATTAATAGCCTTTAAAAGCTTTGATGAGGTTCCCCTACTAATAATCTAATTAATCATATGATGATAATGATTATGTATTTGAGTATAGTATCCAGTACCAGCAAATGTGTTCATAGGGATATTAAATAAGGGTAAATGATCACAAGTTGCCACTATATTAAAAGAGAAGAGTCAGAAAGTGCAAAAAATAAAAACAGTGACCTTAGGCTTTTTAAGCCTGATGATACTATGGTTTACTCTCATGAGACAACTATATTTATAATTTTTGTTACTGTACTTCTGCAACTGTTGGACTGTTTTTGTTGACATTTGTGTTAATAACATAAGTGTTCAACCTTTTAAAAGTTTATCTAGGAATGGAGTTTACATCTATTTGCATTAACTGTTAGAGCACTGAACTGAAATTATTTTACAATAATGAGGAATTCTTGACTCAGAAACTTAATGTACAACATATTAAAAAAAAACAAGTATTTCCCATTGCTGTGAGAGTTACTAATTATACAAATATTACCTCAAATATACATCTGGAGTCACAGTTTTTCTGAGATGTTTCTGTACTCTGAAGGCTAAATAATAATATTTTTTCATTCAAATATGCATTTAGAGTTTCCTTTAGATGTTAATCATTACCACTTTAACATGATTTAGGTTGTTCTAGTGTTTAGACATCAAAATTATCTTCCATGTCTCATAAAAACCTAAATATAAAAGAAAATGGAGCCCTGGCTGCGTCACTCAATTGATTAAGATGTTGTCCCAATACACCAAGGTGTTGTTTGTTTAATCTCCAGTCAGGGCACACAAAAGAATCAACCAATGTTCCCAATACCATTTATTGAAGAGACTTTATTCCATTGAATGCTCTTGCCTTCTTTGTCAAATATTAACCATGAAGGCATGGTTTTATTTCTTGGCTTCCTGTTCTGTCCCATTGATATTTATGCCTATTCTTATCCCAGTGCCAGGCTGTTTTGATTACAATGGCCTTGTAGTATAGTTTGATATCAGATATTGTGATACCTCCAGCTTTGTTGTTCTTTCTCAAGATTGCTGAGACTATTTGGGGTCTTTTTTGGTTCCATATAAATTTTGGGGATATTTGTTCTAGATCTGTGAAATATGTCTTTGATATTTTAACAGGAATTGCATTGAATCTGTATATTGTTTTGGGTAGTATGGACATTTTAATGATGCTAATTCTTCCAATTTGTGAACATGGGATATGCTTCCACTTGTATCTTCAATTTCTTTCTTAAATGTCCTATAGTTTTCTGAGTACAGGTCTTTTACCTCCTTGGTTATGTGTGTGTGTGTGTGTGTGTGTGTGTGTGTGTGTGTGTATTCCTAGGTACTTTATTATTTTTTTGTTGCGGTAGTAAATAGGATTGTTTTCTCAGTTTCCCTTTCTGATAGTCCATTACTGGTATATAAAAATGCAACTGATTTCTGAATACTAATTTTTTTTCCTGCTACTTTGCCAAATTAATGCATAAGATCTAGTATTTTGAGTGTGTGGAGTCTTTATGGTTTTCTATGTACAGTATTATGTGATCTGCAAATACTGACAAATTTACTTCTTTCTATCCAATTTGGATGCATTTTAATTTTTATTCTTGTCTGATCACTGTGGCTAAGACTTCCAGAGTGGTGAAAGCAGACATCCTTGCCTTGCTCCTGATCTTAAGAGAAATGTGTTTAGTTGCCCATTGAGTATAATGTTTGTTGTAGGTTTGTATATATGTCCATTACTATGTAGAGGAGTGATCCATCTATTCCCACTTTGCTGAGAGTTTTTATTATAAATAGGTGCTGAATTTTATCAGATTGTTTTCTGCATCAATATAATCATGTGATTTTTATCTTTCATTTTGTTTATGTGATGCACCACATTTATTGACTTGCAAATATTGTACCAACCTTGCATTCACAGAATAAATCCCACTTGAACATGGTTTATTTTTAGTGTATTCCTTGATTCAGTTTGCTAATATTTTGTATTGGACCACCAGCTTACCCATACACAAGAATAAACACAAAATACATAAAAGACATAAATGTAAGCCACAAAATCATAAAAATCCCAGAAGAAAACATAGGCAGTAAAGTCTCAGACATCTCTCATAGCAGTGTTTTTGCTGATGTGTCTCCTAGGGCCAGGGGAATAAAGGAAAAAGTAAACAAATGGGACTACATCCAACTAAAAAGCTTTTGAATGGCAAAATAAATTATCAACAAAATGAAAATGGAACCCACTGTGGGAGAGCATATTTGCCAGTGATACATCCAATAAGAGATTACTTTTTAAAACATGTAAAAAAACTTAATACAACTCAACAACAGGGAGAAAAACTATTCAATTTAAAAAAATGGGCAAAGGGCTTGAATAGACACTTCTCCTAAGAGGACATACAGATGGCCGATAGACGTATGAAAAATGCTCAACATCACTAATCATCAGAGATGCAAGTTAAAACCACAATGAGATATCACTGCACACCTGGCAGAATGGCTGTCAGCAATAAACCAACCAACAGAGCTAGTGAGGATGTGGGAATGTAGACTGGTGCAGCCACTGTGAAACCCAGTATGGAGTTTCCTAAAAAAATTTTTTTGCATAGAACTGCCCTTTGATCAAACTCTACTACTGGGAATATATATTAAGAATCCCAAAACACTAATTTGAAAGCTCAATGAACTTAGAAGAAGAGTACATGAACTTAGAACTTTAACCAAGAGATAGGAAACATAAAAGTAGAACTAGAAAGCATAAAAATGACCAATCAGAAAGGAAGAATACATTCCAGAAAATCAACAGTAGAGTAGATGAAGCAGAGCATCAAATCAGTAATTTGGAATATAAGGAAGCAAAAAACACCCAATCAAAACAGCAAGAAGAAAAAAGAATCCTAAAAAATGAGGATTGTGTAAGGAGCCTCTGGGACAACTTCAGGTGTAACAACATTCATATCATAATGGTGCCAGAAGGAGAAGAGAAAGAGCAAGAAATTGAACATCTATTTGAAAAAAATAATGACAGAAAACTTCCCTAACCTGGTAAGGAAATAGACATACAGGTCCAGGAAACAGAGTCCCAAACAAGATGAGCCCAAAGAGGCACACACCAAGACACATCATAATTAAAATGCCAAAAGTTAAAGACAAAGAGAATTTTAAAGCACCAAGAGAAAAGCAGTTAGTTACCTGCAAGGGAGCTCCCATAAGACTGTCAGCTGCTTTCTCAGCAGAAAATTTGCGGGCCAAAAGGGATTGGCAATAAATATTCAAAGTGATAAGAAGCAAGGACCTACAAGCAAGATTATTCTCCCCAGCAAAGCTATCATTTAGAATCAAAGGACAGATAAAGAGGTTCCCAGAAAAGAAAAGGCTAAAGAAGTTCATCACCACCAAACCAGTACTGTATGAAATGTTAAACAGTCTTCTTTAAGAAGAAGGGAAAAAAAAATCAACAAAAGGGTAGTACATACTCATCTATCAACTATTGAATTAAAAAACAAAATGAACAAGCAGAACAGAAATAGACTTATAGATATGGAGAATATATTTGATGGTTGCCAGATAAGAGGGGGCATAGGTGGAAAAAGTGAAGGGATTGAGAAGTGTGAATTGGTAGTAATGGAGTAGTCATGAGGATGTAAAGTATAGCATAGAGAATATACTCAATAATAACTATCGTATCAGATGGGTACTAGATTCATTGGGATGATCACGTAGTAAATTACATAATGTCTTATCACTGGGATATTCAAGTGAAGCTAACATAATAAAGTATGTTAATTGTAATTGAAAAAAATAGGAAAAAAGAACATATGCACCCCACTCTTCTTTGCAGTATTATTTATAATAGCCAATATCTGGAAACAGTCTAAGTGCCCATCAGTAGATAATTGTATAAAAAAGCTATGGGACATTTACACAATGAAATACTACACAGCCTTAAAAAAGAAGGAAATCTTACCTCTTGTGACAGCATGGATGGACTAGAGGTTATTATGCGAATTGAAATAATCCAGTCAAAGAAAGACAAATACTGTATGATTTCATAAGTGAAATCTAATGAACAAAATAAACTGTAGAACAAAATGGAAACAGAGGCATGGACACATGGAACAGACTGACACCTCTCAGAGGGGAGGGAGGACAGGGGACTGGGTGAAAGAATGTGAAGGGAGGGGGACTTCCGGCAAGATGGAGGCATAGGTGGACGCACTGTACCTCCACACACAACCAAGATTAGAACAACAAAAAGTTAGAGGCAGAATAACACCCAGAACTGACAGAGAATTTATCTGAATGGAAGTCGGACAGCCAAGAAGTTGAAGTAGACCTGTTCATCCAGACAGATAGGAGAGGTGGAAAGGAGCAGCCAGGCACGGGTCACGGCGTGCGGAGAACAGGGAGAATTGGGCACATAAGGCAACCGGGAGCACATAAGGTATCCGGGGCGTGCAAGATCGCAGCGGGTGGACCCTGAGTACACAAGCGTCAGTTGGCAGACCCAGTGAGGCGGTGATTGTGGAGCCAGGCAGAGCGCACAACCCAGGATCCCAGCGAAGGGACAGAGGTCCCAGGAGAACAGAGCTACCGCCATTGTTCCCTCCTGCCCCCACATACAACCTCACAATCTAGCAACTGGGGTCCTCAGCCCTGGTGAACACCTAAGGCTCCACCCCTACCGTAACAGGAGCTACCACACGAAAAAAAAAAAAAACAGAGAGAGACAGAGAGAGACATGTCTCAAACAGAAAAACAGATCAATGCCCCAGGGATCATCCTTTTGAGTGACCAAGAGATAGCCAATCTATCAGATGCACAGTTCAAAACACTGGTGATCAGGAAGCTTACAGAATTGGTTGATTTTGGGCACAAATTACATGAAAAAAATGCAGGTTACCATAAAAGAGATGAAGGAAGATGTAGAGAGAACCAATAGTGATGGGAAGGAAACTGGGACTCAAAACAATAGAGTGTACCAGAAGGAAGAAAAAAACAACCAAACAGGAAAGCATGAAGAAATAAGAATTCAAAAAACCGAGGAGAAGCTTAGGAACCT
The DNA here is from genome assembly GCF_019186645.2 of Phyllostomus hastatus. Classification (NCBI taxonomy): domain Eukaryota; kingdom Metazoa; phylum Chordata; class Mammalia; order Chiroptera; family Phyllostomidae; genus Phyllostomus; species Phyllostomus hastatus. Next base: position 49,658,910 of record NW_025334041.1, read on the forward strand.
CCAGGACATCTTTAAATGTTTCAACATCCCAATTATAGGGGTACCAGAAGGGGAAGGGGAAAAGCAACAGATTGAGCACGTATTTGACAAATAAAGGAGAACTTCCCCATTCTGGCAAAGGAAATAGACTTCCAGGAAATCCAGGAAGCTCAGAGAGCCCCAAAGTAGTTGGGCCCAAGAAGGAACACTCCAAGGCACATCATAATTACAGCAGCCAAGGTAAAAATGAAGGCAAGAATCCTAGAAGCAGCAAGAGATAAGGAGACAGTCACCTACAAAGGAGTTCCCATCAGACTGTCAGCTGATTTCTCAAAAGAGACCTTACAGGCAAGAAGAGGCTGGAAAGAAGTATTCCAAGTCATGAAAGACAAGGACCTACATCCCAGATTACTCTATCCAGCAAAGCTTTCATTTAGAATGGAAGGGCAGATAAAGTGCTTCTCAGATAAGGTCAAGTTAAAGGAGTTCATCATCACCAAGCCCTTATTTTATGAAATGCTAAAGGGACTTATCTAAGAAAAGAAGATAAAGAAAAAACATGTATAGTAAAAAGACAGCAAACTTACAATTATTAACAACCACACCTAAAGCAAAACCAAAAGAAACTAAGTAAACAACTAGAATAGGAACAGAACCACAGAAATGGAGATCACATGGAGGGTTAGCAACAGGGGAGTTGGAGGAGGAGAGAGGGGGAAAAGGTACAGAGAATAAGTAGCATAGATTGTAGGTTGAAAATAGATAGGGGGAGGGTAAGAATAGTATGGGACATGTAGAAGCTAAAGAACTTATAAGTATGACACATGGACATGACTAAAGGGGGGGATATGGGTGGGAGAGGGTGTGCAGGATGGAGGAGAGTGAAGGGGGGGAAATGGGACAACTGTAATAGCATAATCAATAAAATATATTAAAAAAAAAGAATGTGAAGGGATTAACCAAAGAACATATAAATAGGACACATAGACACAGATAATAGTGTGGTGATGTCCAGAGGGAACAGGGGGCAGAGGCTGATGGGCAAAGGTGGGGGAAATGGGTTCGTCTACAAAATAGTGCAAACAATAAATATAAAGTTGAAAAAAGGAATCAGCCCTAGCCTTGTGGCCTTGGCCAGGTGGATTACTGTAGTTGGTTGGAGTGTTGTCCTATACACCAAAAAGTTGTGGGTTCACTTCCCAATCAGGGCACATACCTAGGTTGTGGTTTCAATCCCCAGTTAGGGGTGCATCAGCAGGGCACAAATCCAGGTTGTGGGTTTGATGCGCCTGGTCCGAGTGCATCAGGAGGCACCCAATGCAACCAACCGATGTTTCTCTCTCACATCAATCTCTCTGTCTGTCTCTATCTCTCTTTCTCCCTTTGTCTCCCCACCCTTCCTCTCTTCCTAAAGTCAATAAACATATCCTCTAATGAGGACTAAAAAAGAATTGACCAATGAATGCAAGGTAAATGGAACAAAAAATCGGTGTTTTTATCTCCCTTTCTCTCTCTCTCTCTAAGCCATTTTTTAAAGGGAAAATATTTACTAGAGTTTTACTCTCAATATTTGTTTCATCCTTTGTTGTTTATTATCTATCATTTTAACATCAATTTCATACATATTTAATTTTTCATTGTAAAATGGATGAACTGAACAAGTACATATAAGACTTTTATTTCAGACTTTTAAAAGTCAAGAATTACTGCTAGAAAACAAGACATGTAGGAGACATTTAACAGGAGTAAGAAATGGGAGTTAGACCATATGGGCTGACAGCACCATAAATAACAAGAAAAGGGAGGGAGTGCTGAAATAGGACAGAACAAATGACAACTCAAAGTATCAACTTAGAATATCGAAGTTAAAGCTACATGGGTAAATATATAAATAGTGTTTGTGATTCTGGCCTACTATATGGAAATCAAGTCTGATGACAATAACATACAGAAAAGTAGAAAATACACTACTTTAGAATTGGTGGAACTAAAATCTAATCCCAGCCTCACAAAAGTTTACCCACATAATTTTGTACAAATTATTTAAACCTGCTAGACTTCCATTTCCTCATCTCCAAAATGAGCATAACAGCACTTAATCAGGATTACTATATAAACTAAGATAATACTGTGATTCTCAAAGCTGTTCAGACTGCACAGTAAGGAGAAAGTCTGGGTAGTCTTTGAAAAGCATGAGGACTTCGACTTCTGGCCAAGATGGAGGCATAGGTAGACACACTGTGCCTCCTCGCACAACCAAGATAGGGACAACAACAATTTAGAAACAGAATAACAACCAGAACTGACAGAAAATTGAACTGTATGGAAGTCGGACAACCAAGAAGTTAAAATAGACACATTCATCCAGACCGGTAGGAGGGGTGGAGTCAGGCAGCTGGGTGCAGGTTGAAACTCGGAGAGCAGAGAGCGTTGGGACCCAGTGTGTAAGGCATCCAGGGCCACAAGACCATAGCAGGTGGACCCTGAGTACGCAAGCGGCAGCCCGCAGACCCCAGCTGAGGGGTGGCAACCAGCAGACCCAGCAAGGTGGCAATTGTGAAGCAAGGCACTATGAGCAACCCAGGATCCCGGTGCTGGGAAATAGAGCCTTGAAACATTGAAAACACCTGTGGGGGTTGAGGTGCAGGGAGAGACTCCCAGCCTCACAGGAGAGGTCCTTGGAAAGTCCCACAGGGTCCACAAGCCCACCCACACAGGAATTGGCACCAGAGGGGTCCAGAGTGCTCAGGGGAAGTGGCAGAACGGACTGAACTCAGATGGAGAGCAGAGCAAGCGCCGCTGTTCCCTCTCGACCCCACCCCCACATACAGCCTCACAAAGCAGCAACTGGGGTGCCCCGCCCTGGTGAACACCTAAGGCTCCGCCCCCTCATACTTAACAGGTGCAACCAGACTAAAGAGGGTGGGGAAGATGGCTCAAAACAGAATTGAAATCCCCAGAACCAGTACTTTTAAGCGACCGAGAGATAGCCAACCTATCAGATGCACAGTTCAAAGCCCTGGTGATCATGATGCTCACAGAACTGGTTGATTTTGGTCCCAAATTAGATGAACAAATGCAGGCTACGATAAGAGAAATGAAGGAAAATGCACAGGGAACCAATAGTGATGAGAAGGAAACTGGGACTCAAAACAATAGAGGGGACCAGAAGGAAGAAAGAAACAACCAAACAGAAAAGAATGGAGAAATAACAATTCAAAAAAATGAGGAGAAGCTTAGGAACCTCCAGGACATCTTTAAATGTTCCAGCATCTGAATTATAGGGGTACCAGAAGGGGAAGAGGAAGAGAAACAAGTGGAAAACTTATTTGAACAAATAATAAAGGAGAACTTCCCCATTCTGGCAAAGGAAATAGACTTCCAGGAAGTCCAGGAAGCTCAGAGGGTCCCCAAGAAGTTGGACCCAAAAGGGAACACACCAAGGTACATCATAATTACATTAGCCAAGGTACAGATGAAGGAGAGAATCCTAGAAGCAGCATGAGAGAAGGGGACAGTCACCTACAAAGGAGGTCCCCTCAGACTGTCAGCTGATTTCTCAAAAGAGACCTTGCAGGCAAGAAGAGGCTGGAAAGAAGTATTCCAAGTCATGAAAGACAAGGACCTGCATTCAACATCGCTCTATCCAGCAAAGCTTTCATTTAGAATGGAAGGGCAGATAAAGTGCTTCTCAGATAATGCCCAGTTCAAGGATTCCATCATCACCCAGCCCTTATTTTATGAAATGTTAAAGGGACTTATCTAAGAAAAACAAGATAAAAAAACATGTATAGTAAAATGACAACAAACTCACAATTATTAACAACCACACCTAAAACAAAAACAAAAACAAACTAAGCAAACAACTAGAACAGGAACAGAACCATAGAAATGGAGAACCCATGGAGGGTTAGCAACAAGGGAGTGGGAGGAGGAGAGAGGGGGGAAAGTGACAGAGAATAAGTAGCATAGACAGTAGGGAGAAAATAGGGGGAGGGCAAGAATAGTATGGGAAATGTAGTAGCTAAAGAGCTTATGACACATGGACATGAACTGAAGTGGGGGAAATGTGGGTGGGAGAGGGTATGCAGAGTGGAGGGGAATGAAGGGGAGTAATGGGACAACTGTAATAGCATAATCAATTAAATATATTTAAAAGAAAAGAAAAAGAGAAAAGCATGAGGATTTCAAAGGTTTCATGAGAGGAATTCAAGTGTAAATTTAAGTAATCCTAGACTTCAACCCTCAATTTTACAGATGGGCAACTTGAGGCCTCAAAAGTCTGAGTCATTTTCCCAAGGTAACATGAATAGTTTGACTCGGGGTCAGGATCTGCATCTAGAATTCAGATGTCCTGGTTCCCCCAGATAACTAGTCTTTATAAACACAAGTTAGCTGTAATTTGTTAAACCAAATATTGCCATGATTTATCCAGGGTTTGAACCAGGAGCTTGAGCTTCAGAACCTGTGTACTTCACCACAATACCAAAATGCCCCTCAAACTATGCCTGTTAGTTATTATTCTCCTTGCCAATAATGGTGGTTAGCAAAAAATGAACATGTCTTCTATGGATTTAGTTACAATTCATATTAAGTTGTGTTCCTTTCTATTGTCAATAATGACTTCTTTATGTCTTTTAAGAGCACGGCTGTACTATGGTCTCAAACACAGGAGTGCCACTCTTGTCCTCTTTTGTCAGCGTTACACAGAGTTTCATCAAATTCCCTCTCCCTACTTACAATTCCAACAACAAGTAGCACTTAATAAGTTCTAGTCAAGTATCCTACAATTTGGTAGGAGTCACCCTTGTTGCTTATCTGGCTATATCTTGGGCCCAGTACTGGTTACTAGGGTACCCTGAACCCCAACTTAGAGCTTGGAGCTTTAACAATTTAACTATTTCTTATGATACTGTCTAGATGCCACCAGCCTGCAAGGATCTCTAAATAAATATCCATGCTTGTAGTTCTAGTGCTGGTCTCTGCTTGTCTATAGTGACATTCCTACTTCCTCCTTAGGCCTCCCAACCACAGCCACTTGGATGTACCTGCCCCTGTGGTTTTGCTCTACCTCTGTAGGTTAGCCTGGTCCTACATTCTTACTCCTTTGACTACTGTCTATTCACTGTTCCTTCCATCCATGTTCCATCACAGCTGAACGGCCCTTACCCAGCCCTGCTGGCATGTGATATACCTTGTGTTTGAGTGGTTTCTATACATGTCTAAAGCCCATGAAGCCCTTCTGAATTTTTCTGTTTTTCAGCATGCCTTTCTGAGAATTCTTGAAAACCAATTTATGAAGTTTCAGTTTTCTCTTTTTAACATTTTTCTAATTAGTTTACTAAATGGCATTATTATCTTCACAGTGTTGCTTTCCACCTTGATCTCTAAACAAACATAAGACTTTATTACTCCTTCCTTCTATAGCCAAAAGTGATATCAACATGACAGAACTGAATAACACCCTCCCCCAAAGATATGTCCTAATACTGGGAATATTCTGTATCAAAAGAGTGAATGTTCGACTGATTGACATTTCTCACACTGATATCTCCCTTCCTCCCTCTCTCTCTCTCTCTCTCTCCCTCTCCTTTCTCCCCCTTTCATATCTCTCTGAAATCAACTAATAAACATGCCTTCAGGTATGGATTAAAAATAATAATAAAATAGAGTGAATATTACCTTATATTAGAAATGACATGACTAAATTAATGATCTTGAAATGGAAAGAATATCCTGGATAATCTGGGTGGGCCCCAAATGCAATCACAAGTATCCTTATCAGAGGCAAAGGAAGATATTATACAGAAGAGGAAATGGCACTGTGACCATGAAGGAAGGGACCGGAGTGCTATAGCTACCAGAGCTGGAAGAGGCAAGGAACAGACACCTCACTAGAACCTGCTGAAGGAGTATGACCCTATAGACACAAATGAAACTGATTTTAGACTTCTGGATTCTAGAACCATGAAACAATACTTTTGTTGTTTTAAGCCACCAAGTTTCTTTGTTCACTTTTAAGAAAAAAATTTAAAGATTGTATTTATTTATTTTTAGAGAAAAGATAAGGGAGGAAGAAAGAGAGGGCGAGAAACATCTATGTTTGATTGCCTCTTGCACACCCCCCACTAGAGACCTGGCCTGCACCCTAGGCGTGTGCCCTGACTGGGAATCAAACCAGTGACCCTTTGGTTTGCAGCCCACACTCAGTCCACTGAGCCACACCAGCCAGGGCTCTTTGTTTGTTTTTTAAAAATTAGTTTTATTTTTCAATTATGGTTGACATACAGTATTATATTAGTTTCAGGTATATACCCCAGTGATTAGATATTATATAACTTACTAAAGGATCATCCTGATAACTCTTGCACCCATCTGACACCATACAGTTATTAGAATGTTATGACTATATTTCCTATGCTGTACTTTACATTCCCTTGACTATTCTATTACTACCAATTTGTACTTCTTAATCCCTTCACCTTTTTCACCCCTCTCCCCAAAACTCTCATCTGGCAACTATTAAAATATTCTCTGTATCTATGAGTCTGTTTCTGTTCTGCTTGTTCATTTTGTTGTTTTTTTTTAATTAAATTGTTGATTGATATATATTTATTGCCATTTTATTGATCACATTTTTTTAATCTTTTCTTCCCTTCTTCTTAAAGAAGACTGTTTAACATTTCATACAGTACTGGTTTGGTGGTGATGAACTTCTTTAGCCTTTTCTTTTCTGGGAACCTCTTTATCTGTCCTTTGATTCTAAATGATAGCTTTGCTGGGGAGAATAATCTTGCTTGTAGGTCCTTGCTTCTTATCACTTTGAATATTTATTGCCAATCCCTTTTGGCCCGCAAATTTTCTGCCGAGAAAGCAGCTGACAGTCTTATGGGAGCTCCCTTGCAGGTAACTAACTGCTTTTCTCTTGGTGCTTTAAAATTCTCTTTGTCTTTAACTTTTGGCATTTTAATTATGATGTGCTAGGGCCCATGCCATAGAGCAGGACTTACTTCAGTGAGGCTCTGGTGCCTGCTGAGTCCTTCTCTTAAGTGTGTTGCTTGTAGAGGTCATTGGGTGGTGCTAACACATGATCTGAAGCTGTCCACCAGGTGTGCTGGCTCTGGGGACTTCCAGGAGTTGCAGGCCAATATCATCCACCACCTGTGCTCTGCCCAGAGCTATCCAGCATAAGTTATAAACTGATATTCAGATGTCTGCTACTAGGCTGGGCTTGGAGGTGCCCAGGCAAGGCTGAGCTAAGAACCAAGGCTGGCTGCCGCTAGTGCTGGGCTTGGGGCCACTTAGCAAGAGGTATGGGTCATGTGAGGCCAGACGCTGCTTGCAAGATTTTAGGGAAGTATGAAGCATAAGCCAAGACAGGCAATTCATGTAAGAAAGCCACTGGAAAGAGCTTGAGTGAGCCTACATGTTGGGTGGGATGGGGTTTCAGAGAATCACCAGGACAGGGCAAACAGTGTGAGCCTCATTGATGGAGAATTAGATATAGTACTTTTTGGGAGGGCTCATCAAAGCAATGGTGGCCTCTGGCAGCAGTTCTGTCTGATAGAAAGCTTCCTTCCCAGCTTTTGCCCTGATACTGGTAATTCAGTTCTTGCCTAAATTCCTCTGGTACCTTTCAAGCTGCTGCCACAACACTGGAGAGTTCAGAGGGAGTGAATCTGAATATGTCTATGCATGGGCCCTTTAAGAGGAACTGCCTGGGACTCCAGAAGTCCTCCATCTCCCTCAGCCTCAATTCCTGCTGGTTTGTTTCTACAGCCAGAACTTATATGGACTTGTCTTCATGGCATTGGAACTCTCACTAGAGGCTTGGTGTGGGGCTGGAACCCTTGTTCTTCATGAGGGACCTCTGCAGCCAAGATATCCTTCCCAAATTTTATCTGCCACATATGAGTGTAGGAGCAGCCCTTTCCACATCTCTGCCCTTCCTACTAGTCTCAGTGTGGCTTCTTTAATGCCCTAGATGTAAAACTTCCATTCAGCCAGATTTCAGGTGGTTCTGAATGATGGTTGTTCTGTAGTTTAGTTGTAATTTCAATGTGGTTGTGGAAGGAGGAAAGTACTGCATTTACTTACACTGCCACCTTGACCAGAAGACCCAAGTTTGTGATACTTTGTTAGTAGTGCTAAGAAACTAATGCGAGTATCATACAGGACAAATCTGTAATGGGATGGACTGAATTTTACAATGTGTGGAAAACAGATTCCCTTTAACATCACTCCTATCTTCTTTTTCCCTTTCAGTTTTATTTCTCTCATTCCCACTGCCACTGTCAAACCAAGCCATTATCATTTCTCATCTGGACTAATATGACAAGTTCCTACTTGTCTCCTGCATACTTTCTCATGTTAATACTGTTATAAATCACATCATCCCCTACTTAAAGTCTTCCTGTTATTTCCCATTACACTTAACATCAAACTCTCCAAACCTCACCAGGCTCCCATCTTGTTTCCAGCCTCATCTCAGTCTACTTTCTTAGCCAATTATACCTGCCAAGGTTCTGCCAACCACACCTACCAAGTCAGATTCTTCTTAGAACAAACCAAGGTTTTTCCCCTCTCAGGGCTTTTGCAGTATATTATGCATCCTATATTTCTGAAACACTTGTCATTATCTGAAATTATCTCATTTAAGGTTTGGTTTTGTCTACTGCCCCGTGACTATGCAGTTCCCACACACAGTAGAACAGTTTCCCTACATGAAGTGGGAGAGATGCTCCTGAGGGGCATGAAGCAATGTCCAGAAATGTTTCTGGTTGTCACTACTATGGAATACTTTTGATAGGTAGAGGCCAGGGGTGCTGCTAAACTCACTCTGCAATGCACAGAATGTCCCCCCAACAAATTATTTGACCCTAAATATCAGTATTGCCAAGGTTGAAATACCCTGCAATAGATGCTTGTGGCAAAGGGTACTAGCTGTCCCCTCATATCTGTTCTTTCTCCTGTGGCAATAGACACCCTGATATTTTCATATCCAGCTGCCAAGCATAAAGACAGTATTTACCAATCTCATTATAGGCAGAAATAGAAAGGAATGTCATGTGGTGGTACTTGCTTTATTTTTTCTTCATTTTGTTGCCTGAATCAGACACTGCCTTCCTAGATCATGAGATGGAGGCCATACGAGCTAACGCAACCAGATAGAAGGATGTGGTATCTCTGACACTATAGAGCATCATACCTTAATTGCTCCGCATTAAATAGTTGAATAAATGAATAACACCAGATATCTGTAATGTACTGTTTCTCTTAATGGTCTAGGCATGAATAAAAAGCCAAAAATATATGTGTCCTATATGCCACAAAACCATCAGCCTTTTCTCTTCCCTTTCCTACTTGTGGGGTCTCATATACCTTGTCTTTTATGTTAGGGTTGTAATTCAAAGTTACATTACCTACTTTCTCTGTACTTTCAACTTTTATATTCATTGGCCAAAATTTCTTTTGTTTTTTCCCGTAGGATGGCTCTAGTACTGCTTAGTTGTTTTTACTTCATTCAAAAAAATTTTTGTTAGATTGTATGGTGACAGCCGTCATATCAGTGTGCATTTAAAAAACTTATCAAAATTGGTGAATATTTGCGTAGCTTAATATTGAAGATGTAAGAAAATATGAAACATTTTTGGCATATTATGTCCTATTATTTCAAGAAAGGTAAAAATGCAACTGAAATGCAAAAGAAAGATTTGTGCAATATATGGAGAATGTGTTGTGCCTGATTGAATGTGTCAAAAGTCCTTTGTGAAGTTCCATGCTGGAGATTTATCACTGGACAATGTTCCATGGTTGGGTAGACCAGTTGAAGTTGATAGTGATCAAATCAAGACATTAAATGAGAATAACCAATGTTGTACCATGCTGGAGATGGCTGACATACTCAAAATTAATGGCTGACATGCCCAAATTAATAAAGTTATTGGTGAAAATGAAAAGCGTGTCTTTTATTTTATGGAAGAAACCACATGGACTTTTTGGCCAACCCAATATTTAACTCCTTCTACAACATGCAGTGTGCCCCCCAAGTATCTATGTATTTTGTACTATTAGACTTTACAAAAGAAAACTCTTGGTCTCTTCTTCCCTCTCTTTACTGTGACTTTTACCACAAGAACAAACATCACACAAACATGAGAGCTTTTGGTTACATCACATATTACACACATAGTGAACAAAAGCTTGAGGTGTAATTGTGACAAAAGTAGGAAAAACTTAAGTCCTTGCAGGGTTTTGTTCTTGGATCATCCTCTTCCTACATTTGAACAAAGAACATATATGAAGTTTTGGCTTACTTTCATAAACCAGATGCCTTCCTGGTTAGCCAGGTTTCTCCAGAGAGTGTATTAGTCCTACAGAAATTTTTGTTGTCTCAAAAGCATGAGCAATGGTGAAGAACTTCATTCTCATTCTTCCAAGGGCTGAAAATTTCCCGAAACACAAATGACTCCTAGATGGCCACTTATCAGCCAAGGGCTTCCTGAAATAACCCTCCATGGGGATTTACTTCCTGATTATTTTTTAAGTTATTTTTTTGTTTGAAACAATATTGATACACAGCAAATACAGACAAGTTAGAAGTAACAGAGAAAAAATTGCATTTCAGATTACAGTTTAGTTAATGTTCTTATACATATAAAAACAATTTTAAAAATTGAATCATATAATACTACTTAGTGACCTGCTTTTATTCTCCTCACATCAATAAATATTCTTCAATAACAGAATTCTCCATAGGAGGACTTACCTCCAATAGGTCATATACACATCACCTGAGGGGGTTTCTTCAAACTACATATACTCATATGCCCATGCCACTACTTCCACCACTGAGAAATACTGATCTAGGGAACCAGTGTTAGTGGTGATACCATGCCTAACCACCCAGAATGTGAGGGCAGAAAAAGGGGATTAAACCCACAGTCCTGTAACAGAGCACACGGTCTGTGCAGAAAAGTCCAGCCATTGTTAATATAACAAGAACAGTTTGTATGACATCGATATCACCTGGCAGCCAAGGAAAGTGGACTGGAATGTGTGTGTGTGAACAATGATGACTTCACTGTACTAGTCAGTAGGGGCAGTAGATTCCATTGAGTGAGCATGTGTGCTGTGTGGCTGTAATATTCAAAATGGCTGAGCGAATAGAGCAACGAATCTGCATCAAATTTTGAGTTAAGCTTGCACATTCCTCCACAGAAACTATTTGGATGATTTAGAAGCCTGCAACTATGGATAACTAGTGACTGGCAGCTTCATCACAACAACGTGCCTGCTCATGCATCTTCAGTAAATGTCTCCATTTTTCATATTGTACGGCTGAATACTTTCTGGACAGACCTCGTCGTATTTAATTTATCCCTGTTGTCAGACATTTCGTAAGGATTTTTATTGGCATAAAGTGCTCTAGAAGCAGTAGAGCATCTTGATTACATGCAGGGACTCCCTGGGTTCAAGTCTCATTTCCTTTATTAACTACTCACTTTGAGTCTCACTTTCTTCATCTTTAAAGTAACCATAAATGCTGCTTCCTGGACTTGCTGAGAGGATGAAATGAGGTAATACACGTTGTTAACCTAAAAATAAAGACTGTTCAAAGAGAGAGGCAACAGGCACTTATTGAGGTCAATAAGAATTGAGATTCGAGAAACACTGATTAAGGCAGAAACTCAAATAATGTTCCAATTAGGACAAGGGATATTTATGAGAAAAGAAGGGGAGCAACTATATCAGTAGAAAGAAAGCATTTCAATTGGTCCAGGTAACATAATACAATAATGTTTATTTTAAACAATGTTTTAAATTTTCAGTCCAGCAGTCATCAGTCTGGCAGTGCTAATAACTGCTGCCTTGCTATCTTTGCGGACAGTTCTTTGCAAGGCACCAGGTTACTCAGGCCCAGGCCAAAGATTATTTTGTCATTTTAACATTCCAATGTTTGAGGCATGTGACCTGCAAAGCAGTTCCTCTGTCCTGGAAACTCCAGTTCCATGTAAAGTGGCTTCCTTTATATCATTGTTTACTACATAAAGAACTTTTCTGGTGGTAAGCTACTCAAATATTATACAAAAACTGGTACCCAATTGTAACTTGCCCCCATTTTAAAAAATCATTGGAAAATAGATTTTATAAATACATTTTAAAAGCAGGCTGCTTAGTTTTATGTAAAGAAAATGTACTGTGGGGTATTTAAGGATGACTTTTCCTGAGAACTTTGAGCAGCCATTCCCTTCCCCTCTCTCAGACAAAGCACAGTGTCTGATTTACTTATGAATACAATAAATCTTTGCTTATTTGGATTGATTTCAATTAAATTCTAGTGCATCAGATTCTCTTCAGATGACTCTTCCCACTCCTTGTCTTTAGAGTATATCCTGTTGTCTGATGATTATGACAGAATCAGCTATAATTTTGACCAACTTTCTTTAAAAATTAATTAGTAATTCTCCCTTCCTAGACATTAATGTATCTCCCTTGAAATCCCAGTGGCAGACTTGATGTTGTGGAAGGGCCTGGGTGTGGGATGTTTTAGAAGCCACATGAACATTAACTGCAATTCTTTTTCTTTTCCTTTCCCAGTGTGTGTGTGTGTGTGTGTGTGTGTGTGTGTGTGTGTGCGTGTGTGTGTTTAATAAAGGAAAAAGCAAAGGCAGGGATAGATCCAGGGTATTTTTCAGCCTACAGCAGATAAAATTTGGAGACTTCTATGTAAAAAAAAGAACATAAAATTACCAAAGTAAAATCATATTTGAACATAAGAATTTATTCAGAATAAAAACAGAAATCACAAGAAATTGCTCGAAGCTTAGAGATCCAGATCCCTTTCTTCTAAGGTCTCTGTCAGGAATGCTTTCTGGTTGCACCCTGGCCCCTCCTTTCTACCTGGAACACTCAACAACCCTAATACTCCAAGGGTGCCTGTGTACTTGAGAGGCCCAAAGCTTTAGCTATATTAACTCAATAAAAATCTGCCTCCCCTGGTTGGGTGGCTCAGTTGGTTGGCGGGTTGTCCCATGCATCCAAAGATTACTGGTTTGATTCCTGGTCAGAGCATATACCATATTTTGCCATGTATAATGTGCACTTTTTTGCTCAAAATTTTAGGTAGAAATAAGGATGATCATTATATATGGGTATAATGATTACATACCATGGGTGTGTAATCCCGTGGGTGCACATTATACACAACAAAATATGGTACCTAGGTTTCAGGTTTCATCCCCTAGGCACATATGGGAGGCAACTGATGAATGTTTGTCTCTCATATTGATGCCTCTCTCTCTCTCCCTCTCCCTCTCTATCTGAAATAAATAAAAACATATCCTCAGGTGAGGACTGAAGGGAAAAAAGGGAAATCTACCTCTAGGTGTGAAATGGGAGAGCAAAGTAAATATAATCAACTTGTTCAAAACTTCAAAATTTAAAGGAGTATACAAGACTTCCGGCAAGATGGAGGAATAGGTGGATGCACCGTACCTCCTCGCACAACCAAGATTAGAACAACAATAAAGTACAGTCAGCATAACACCCAGAACCGACAGGGGATTCATCTGAATGGAAGTCGGACAGCCAAGAAGTTGAAGTAGACCCGTACATCCAGACCGGTAGGAGACAACGAGCCGAGCGGGCGCGGGGCTGGCGCGGGTCGGCAGCGCACGGAGGTCGGGGGAAATTTGGCACAGAATCGGCGCGACAGCCATCGGGGCACAGGAACGCAGTGGTGGACCCTGAGTACACAAGCTGTGGCTGCCGGACCCAGTGGGGCAGTGATTGTGGACCAGGGCAGAGCTCGCAGCCCAGGAGCCCGGGGAAAGGTCTGGGCCCAGGAGAATTGAACTACCAACATTGATTCCCTCCCGCCCCCGCCCCCACATATAACGTCACAATCTAGCGACTGGGGCGCCCAGCCCCGGTGAACACCTAAGGCTCCGCCCCCCACCTTAACCAGAGCGACCAGACCGGGAAAAAAAAAAAAAAGGAGAGACAGGGAAAGACATAAGACATGTGTGCAACAGAGCAGATCAGTCCCCCAGGACTCATCCTTTTGAGTGACCAAGAAATAGCCAATCTATCAGATGCACAGTTCAAAACGCTGGTGATTAGATGGCTCACGGAATTGGTTGATTTTGGGCGCAATTTAGATGAAAGGATGCAGGTTACCATAAAAGAGATGCAGGAAGATACGCGGAGGAGAGCCAATAGAGAAAGGAAGGAATCTGAGTCTCAAAACAATACAGTGGACCAGAAGGAAGATAGAATCAACCAAGCAGGAAAGCATGATGAAATAAGAATTTAAAAAAATCGAGGAGAGCCTTGGGAACATCCAGGACACCTTTAAACGTTCCAACATTCGAATTATAGGGGGTACCAGAAGGGGAGGAGCAACAAGTGGAAAAGTTATTTGAACAAATAATAAAGGAGAACTTCCCCAATCTGGCAAAGGAAACAGTCTTCCAAGAAATCCAAGAAGCTCAGAGAGCCCCAAAGAAGTTGGACCCAAGAAGAAACACACCAAGGCACATCATAATTACATTAACCAAGGTAAAAACGAAGGAGAGAATCCTAGAAGCAGCAAGAGATAAGGGGACAGTCACCTACAAAGGAGTTCCCATCAGACTGTCAGCTGATTTCTCCAAAGAGACCTTACAGGCAAGAAGGGGCTGGAAAGAAATATTCCAAGTCATGAAAGACAAGGACCTACATCCCAGATTGCTCTATCCAGCAAAGCTCTCATTTAGAATGGAAGGGAAGATAAAGTGCTTTTCAGATAAGGTCAAATTAAAGGAGTTCATCATCACCAAGTTCATCATCACCTTATTTTATGAAATGCTAAAGGGACTTATCTAAGAAAAGAAGATAAAGAAAAGACATGTATAGTAAAAGGACAGCAAACTCACAATTATTAACAATTACACCTAAAGCAAAACCAAAAGAAACTAAGCCAACTAGAACAGGAACAGAACCACAGAAATGGAGGGCACATGGAGGGCTAGCAACAGGGGGGGGTGGGAGGAGGGGAGGGGGGGAAAGGTATAGAGAATAAGTAGCATAGAATGTAGGTTGAAAATAGATAGGGGGAGGGCAAGAATAGTACGGGAAAGGTAGAAGCTAAAGAACTCATAAGAATTGCACATGGAAGTGAACTAAAGTGGGGGGGGACGTGGGTGGGAGAGGGGGTACAGGGTGGAGGGGAGGGAAGGGGGGAAAAGGGACAAATGTAATAGCATAATCAATAAATTAAAAAAAATAATAATAATAAAAAAGAGAGAAAAAAAAAAGGAAATGGAGTAGCCAAAGAACTTATACTCATGATCCACGGACATGAAGAGTGGTGTGGGGATTGCCTGAGGGAGTAAGGAGTGCTTGATGGAGAGAGTCAAAGGGGTAAAAATTGGGACAACTGTAATAGCATAGTCAATAAAATATAATTTACAAAATAAAAATAATTATCCTGAATGCATTTAGAATCATAAAAAAAAATTTAAAGGAGTATAAATCACAATCACTTTTTAAATTTTACAGTAAGTATATTAGTTTCCTACTACTGATATAATGTAGTACTACACATTTTGTGGCGTACAACACTACAAATTTATTCTCTTACAATTCTGGAGGTTAGAAGTCTGAAATGAGTGTTACGGGGACTAAAATCAAAGTTTTAGAAGGGTTGGTTCCTTCTGGAGACTCTTGAGGGAAATGTTTTCTTGCCTTTTTCAGCTTTGCATTCCTTTGCTTTTGGACCCATTTCACCTTCAAAGCAGTCATGGCCTGTGCAGTCTCTCTCACATTGCATCTCTCTGACATTGCTCTTTTGCTTCCCTCTCACGCATAAGGACCACTTGATTACATTGAGTCCACCCACATAAGCCCGAATAATTCCTTTATTTACAAGTTAATTGATTTGCTACCTTAATTCCACCTGCTACCTCTTTGCCATGTAATTGAATAAATTTACAGTTTCTGGAGATTAGAATATAGTCATTTTAGGAAGGCCATTATTCTGTCCACCACAGAAAGTGAGTAAACTATTCGAGTACCAAGTACTTTTGGAAACGATTTTTGCAATAGATTCCCATAACTTAGCATTGTTTCTGAATTAGACAATCTGTGAGTGAAGCCAAAGCACATTTGTACATTTCAGAATTGAAAGAGAGCAGGCACCAAGCTCAACATGCAAAGAGCGGGCTGTCTTTATTTTTATTCATATTGAAGACAGTTACAGGACTCTCCAAATGGTAGAAAATATTAGATTTTTACATAAAGAAAAGAGAATTGTAAAGATAGCTAAGTGAACACACACTTTTTACTTTCTACTAAGTTGTACTAAAACTATAGTAAAGAGAGTTTTTAAAGGCGTAACCCTGCAAGGATAAAGTGTGCGTGAGAAGAAGTAGCACCAACTTTTTGGGAGCTGTGAAATGGATGAACAGTAGTGCTGACAGTAGAACTGGTGAAGAATGAATTCCATTTCCTAAGTGGGATCAGCCAAGAGCAAAGTCCATTTAAACCACCAAATAATCTGTGCCCAGGAATGAGGCAACCAGCTCCTTCTGGCAAAGGGGAGCAGGTATGTTCTCCAATAAGGAAGGTTGGTCAAAAGCTGTTTGAGAAGAAGTTGGAGCCCTAGATGGTTTTCTCTTTCTCCAGACTGCTGGGTGATACCCTCCTTCTCCCCAGCAAAAAAGTTTCCTCTTTGAAAAGGGTAAAGCAGAGGGTCTTTTGAATAAATGGAAAACAGAGGCGTTAAATAAATGACGTGTACATACTAATTGCAGAACTTCTTCCTCAGCCCAGAATGATAACAGTCAGTCCCTTACTTCCAGGCAGGAGACTAGACAAGCCTTTTCCTAGGCAGGAAACTATCAGACTCAAGATGAAAGACTGGATGACATGGAAATGGTGCTGACACCCAAGGTTCCCCCAGGAGATTCCCTGACAACTCACCAGACAGGTAGGGAATCCCACCCACTCATGCAGAGCTTCCAGGCAGCTCTCCAGGCCCCATACTTAAATGTGAGCAAGCAAACAAACACGAGGAGATGGGAGAACAGCCTCTAATGTGAAAAAATAGAAACTAAAAAACAGGAAAAATGTGGTAAAAATAGAAAGTATTCAGGCAGTAAAAAGTGCATTAAAAATAACAGCAACTAAACTCTTAATGTCTTTAGAGAAGTCATGGATTCTTATGTTATTCAATGCACCCTAGAAATCAGTAACCAAAATAATTTCTTTTTTCAGAAAATAAAAAAAGCCGTTAGGAAAAACTGGAAAAGGCTCTACCAAATACCCACAACACTGAGCTGGGTTCAAAGAGAAAGTTCTACAAGTTTACAGGGAGAAAACACAACACAAAAATTTTAAGGGACCCAATGAGTTCAGATTTCTCAAAAGGAACTCGGTCAGATAGAAGACAATAGAACAGGCAGTACATTCAAATTCCTGAGGGAAAAACATCTCAACCAAGAAATCTATACTCACTCAAGTTATAAACCAAGTATGCCTGAAGAATAGACATCTTTAGGCTTTCAAGTTCTCAGAAATGTTCCCTCCCACACACCCTTCCTTAAGTAGCTAGTGGATAGAGGATGTGCTTCACCTAAAGGGTGAGTAATCCAGAGAGAGGAAGATGGCAACCAGGAAAAAAGGAGACCAGCACAGTGGACAGACAGGGAATCCCCAGGCTGATTGTAAGTGGAAATTATTCATTGTGAAGCAGCTCAGCCAACTCTCGGCGAGGCTTTTTTAAGAAGATGAAGTTAATCAAACAGCTATGTGAATGAGCATATTGAACAAAAAGAACATAGTGAAAAGAGACTGCAATTATGCTGGAGAAAGGTTTGGGCTTAAATAGTGATAAGTATCACTAGTCACAGAAAACTAAGCAACTAGCACAAGATAAACAAACCAAAAAATCAAAGTAGGACTCAAGAGAACAGCCCCCACCCCCCAAAAGTCCAGGAAATAAAAGAATAATAGTGACTTACCACATAGCTCCCCTGTGAATACAAAACAGAATTATAATAATGTGAATACTCACTGTCTATTTAACCAAAATGATTACCTTGTATAAGGAAATGGAGAAATGGGGAGTGTGTGTAGGTTTTGAGTGGCAGGAACACAGGAAAGAGAACTAAATTCTCATCTCACATAGTAAGAAAAATGTAAAAACTAAGCAGCACTGCATGATGACCATTATTTAGAGATATGGACATCCATATTGGAGAATCATCTAAGCATTTGAAAGGGGTTGCCTTTCGGACAGAGAAACTTAGAAAAGGGCTAAGGACTGCTATTTATCTTATCTGCCCTTGTGGAACTGTAAATTATAACAGTGATAAAAATAAAATTTTAAAAATTTAAAAGAGCAATATTGCGGAGTTAACTTTATTTTACTTTTCTGGAAATAACTGTTCAGATTAAAGAATGTTTATAATACATTATTAGCTCTTTGAAAGAAAAAAGCCATATTTATTTCTTTTTTAAAGTATACTTTATTGATTGTATTACAGTTGTCCCATTTTTTTTCTCCCTTTTATTCCCCTCTACCCTGCACTACCCTCCCCCCAGGATTCTACCTGCTCTTAGTTCATATCCATGGGCCATACATATATGTTCTTTGGCTTCTCCATTTCCTCTCCCTGTCTATTTTGTAGCTACTATTTATGCTTCTTATTCCCTGTACTTTCCCCCCACGTTCTCCTCCTTCTCCCTCCCAGCTGATAACCCTTCATGTGAACTCCATTTCTGTGATTCTGTTCCGGTTCTAGTTGTTTGCTTAGTTTTTTTTTTTTTGTTTTTTTTTAGGTTCAGTTGGTTATAGTTGTGAGTTTGTTGTCATTTTACTGTACATAGTTTTT
Organism: Phyllostomus hastatus; assembly: GCF_019186645.2. Classification (NCBI taxonomy): domain Eukaryota; kingdom Metazoa; phylum Chordata; class Mammalia; order Chiroptera; family Phyllostomidae; genus Phyllostomus; species Phyllostomus hastatus. The sequence goes on from NW_025334041.1 coordinate 49,677,767, forward strand.
GACCATCTTCTTTTTCTTAGATAAGTCCCTTGAACATTTCATGTAATAAGGGCTTGGTAATGATGAACTCTTTTAACTTGACCTTATCTGGGAAGCACTTTATCTGCCCTTCCATTCTAAATGATAGCTTTGCTGGGCAGAGTGATCTGGATGGAATGTAGATCCTTGCCTTTCATGACTTGGAATACTTCTTTCTAGCCCCTTCTAGCCTATAAGGTTTCTTTTCAGAAGTCATCTGATAGTCTTATGGGAACTCCTTTGTAGGTAACTTCTTTTCCTTTGCTGCTTTTAAAATTCTTTCCTTGTCTTTAACCTTGGGCAATTTAATTATGATGTGCCTTAGTGTGTACTTCCTTGGGTCCGACTTCTTTGGGACTCTCTGAGCTTCCTAGACATCTATTTCCTTTGCCACATTGAGGAAGTTCTCCTTCATTATTTTTTCAGGTAGGTTTCCAATTTCTTGCTCTTTCTCTTCTCCTTCTAGCACCTCTATGATTCAGATGTTGAAATGTTTTAGGTTGTCCTGGAGGTTCCTAAGCCTCTCCTCATTTTTCTTTTTTGAATTCTTGTTTCTTCATTCTGTTTTGGTTGAATATTTATTTCTTCCTTCTGTTCTAAATCATTTGAGTCCCAGTTTCCTTCCCTTCACTGTTGGTTCCCTGTATATTTTTCGTTATTTCACTTTTCATAGCCTTCACTTTCCCTCTATTTGGCAGCCATACTCAATCATTTCTGAGTATCTTGATTATTTCTGTATCTTGGTTACCAGTGTTTTGAACTCTGCAACTGATAGGTTGGCTATCTCTTCATTGCTTAGTTGTATTTTTTTCTAGAGCTTGGATCTGTTCTTTCATTTTGGCCATATTTTATCTCCAGGAGCCTGTTATATTCTAAGAGGTGGAGTCTTAGGTATTTGCCAGGGTGGGGCAACCCACATCCCTGAGTTGTGGCACTTTGTGTGGGGAGGGGCCCGAAAGGAAACAGTGCCTCTTGCTTGGCTCTCAGTCACTTCCTCTGCTATGCACAAGCAAACTGTGCCCTTCTGGTGCTAATTTCAGGGTGTGTGGGCTTGTGTATATTCTAGGACCCTGTGGGTCTCTCTAACAAACTCCCCTGAGTCTGAGAGTTTCTCCCACTGCTTCAATTCCTACAGGTTTTTACTGCCACAGGTTTTGAGGCTTTATTTCCCCACACTGGAACTCTGGGTGGCATGGTCTGTTTTGCTCCCCAGTTGTTCCTCTCGGTTTATCCACATGTGAATGTGGGACTGCCGGGTCTGCCAGCTACTGCCTTGTCCACCCAATCCTCGCCTTGCCTTGCATCCTTTCCACCCTGGCTGCCCGTCTCCACCCCTCCTCCGAGTCTGGATGAGTCTTTCTTCTTTAACTCCTTTGTTGAAGTGGTTGTTGGACTTCCATACAGTTCAAGTTCTGGCTGTTTTTTATCTTGAAATTTGTTGTCCTTTTGGTTGTTCGAGAAAGCAAAACATATGTGCCTACACCTCCATCTTGCCCAGAAGTCATCAAATATTTTACTTATTCGTTTTTAGAGAGGGGAAAACAGGAGAGAGGGAGAGAAACATCAGTGTGTGGTTGCCTCTCACATGCACCCTACTGGGGACCTGTCCTACAATACAGGTATGTGCCCTAGACTGGGAATTGAACCAGCGACCTTTTGCTTCACAGGCCAGCACTCAATCCATTGAACCACACAGCCAAGGCTATTTCTTTATATTGCTCCTCAGCTCATATTAACATTTCTATTTGTTCCTAATATAATTATGTTAACATTATGTTAGCATATGACGCCTTTTCCAGTACTCTAAGATTTACAGTGAGTATACTGGTAGGAATCTCTTATTTTCCCTTGTTAAACACCTTTCCTATTTGATTATAATTCCACTTACTAATTCCTTCTGGCTTTTGTCTTCCAAACAATTTTTTATTTTTATTGCATGAATGCAGTTTGAACCGGCCTAGCAGATGGTTTACAAGGTGCAGGTGTAACATAAATTGGCAAACTCAGTAGAAAAGAAGACAACCATTGGCTAGAAAACAGTAAGCAAGGTTACCTCAGCATATCTGTTCAGAAGGGTCATGCTATGAATTTTTTTCCAATTCATTTTGAGTAGTTTTAGAGACCCACTCTATACTGAGCTTTATGATAATAACAGCCAATAATCACATATTCACTGTGTTCTAGGTTCTAATTGTTTTCCCTACCCCTCATTTAATTATTGCAGGAACCCTATGAAGCAAATTATTCCCAATTTGCAGACAAGGAAAATGAGGCATAGAGAGAATAGGTATGTTTTCTGAATTCCTTGGGAAATGGTGGAGCAGGGAATCAAGCCTGTGGAGGAGATACTAAAACCAAAGAAAAGATATAAATGAATTAACTACTGATCACTTCGCTATGGTCTAGAAAGTTCTATCATTGTATTTAGTTATCGCAGCAATGTAATGAATGATAATTACTTCCTTATACTTGTGAGAGAGGTTTGGAAACTTGTTCAGAGTCACAGAGATAAGCTTCAGCCCTAAAGAAAACTTTTTCTCCTGGGGGTTAACATGAACAATAGGAACTGGCCCAACTACAGATGATGTCAAATGTGTGCTATAAATAAAAGCATAGTACGATCTCCAAGGAAGGAATGTGGAAACTAAGGGAGATGTTGGTGAGACTCCTGGGCTCGGTGTATTTATTTTGGATAGACAGAGAGGAGGGGTGAACAGCATTTTTCCTGGTTATTGTTCTTTGCTGTATTTGATATTTTCCTTTTTTTGGTAAATGTTTATTATTTTTAAAAATATTGGCTTTCATGTTGACAAAAAATCATTTCTAAATTCCCCTCTTTTTATAGAAATTTCAAAGCAGGGACAAATGTATAAGCTTAAAAAATGATAAGAAGCATGGATGAAAGAGCAGAAAATGGGAACTCAAGAGGAGGATGGTTGTTCTTTCAAGGTTAGAACAAAAAGAAGGAGAGGGTAAATGCTGGGAAATAATTTGATGAAAGGGCAGAAAAAATTAGTTTAGGAAGAAAAGTGAATTTCTCTGATGGAAGTCTATTTTGAGAGGGGTGTTGGATTTGAAGCTCTGTGTCCCAGCCCACTGACCTCTATGCTCTTGGAGAGGTTTACATAAATAGGATACTGCCACACTTTTTTAAATAAGAAATTCCAGGGTGAGAGAAGAAGATTTCTCTCAGATGAGATGTTTGCAGCTCCTTCAGATCAGTGGCACGTCATCTCAGTCTCGGGGAGTGCTGCTGCTGCTCAGTGCCCTGCATGAAGTCCACAGTGACAGTCAGCAATATGGGTTCCATCTGCTTGAGAGTCATTGCCTTTGCATCGTATGACATCTTCCATGGACTCTGCAATGAAAATCAATTATAATCCCTTTTGGTGAGAGAAACTAAGTTAGAAAGAAAAATGATTAGAAACAGAAGGCAGCTTGATGCTTGAATTGCCACATTTGTTCAACATGTGATTCAAAAGCCGTGAATAAGTTTTGCTGGCTGTTCTCCCAACTAACAACCTTTCGCTTACTTGAAAGCCAAAATCCGTGACTCAAAGAGGGTGCTAGGAAGAAATTTTTAACAGATAAAATTAACTATTCCTAGCAACATTGAATAACATATATACATATACTCATGTACCTTTTTTTGAAATGAAGCTCAAAATATATCAAGATCTAACTCAAACTACTCCCCACAGCTCTAAAACTCAGTCATGACCGCTAACATTTTTCAAGTGCTCACTATGTACCAGGCACTGTGTTTAAATCTAACACCAGCATGGAAAGTTAGGTACTATTGCCACATAATCTTTTTTTTTTAACGATGAAATTGAATCAAGGGGAAGTTAAATAACTTTCCAAGGTCAAAAAGATAGAAAATGATGGAGCCAGGGCTGAAACTCAAACAGTCAGACTCTACTACACTCTTGACAAACTACTTGCTTTCATGGAGTTTATAATCCTATAGTGGATTCAGATAAGTACCCTTCAGTTTGGTAAGCATACATAGTAAAATTACTAAGGACCTATGTCAGAAGACCATCTAACCTTGCTTTTGGCTATTGAGGAGGATGAAAGGGCCAGCTAAACTAAGACAAGCTAGTAATGGTGCAAGGGAGGAAGAAGTTACAGAGACAAAGGAGAGCTCAGAGATGAAAGAGAGGGTGCCTGGAAGAGAGGGCTAATGCAAGAAGGGCCATTTTGAAAGATTTTAAGCTAAGGATGGACATAATTTGCATTTCTGAAACTTTTTTTGGCTGGCTTGGAGAATGACTTGTGAAATTTGTTAAGAGGCTATTGCCTTGGGTGTAAACCAAGGAAAAGACATGCAAATGCAGAGAAGCAGAGGAACTGTAGAATTATTCACACAGCAGACTTGACAGAATGGCATCAAAGACAACAAAGGAGACAGAATCCAGGATGGATCCTACATTTCTGCCTTGGAAACTGGACAGATGGGGTGCCATTCACCAAAATGGGAAATCCAGGAAGAGTAACAGATTCAAGAATGAGGTTGAAAGAAGATGATTCCATCTTTACTGTATTGAGATACTTATGTAACATATAAATACATAGAAGGATCATTCCTTATAAAAGAATAACTCACGTGAGTTATTTTAATCACCTAGTTCTCTTGTTTTTAAAAAATTAATTCACAAAATATTTTCCAATAGAGCTTTTTTTTTACATCTGGTTATCTGCAACTATTGAGACATACATACACACATTTTACCTTATCGCTAGGACATTTCAAACATATTATTTCTATTTATTTATTTATTATTTAATTTTTATGATCAATATAGGATATAGAAATCAAAAACAAACAATAGAAAACTTGGTAAAGATGAACAATACATTAAAAAAACAAGTGATCATTTAACATGTTAGTCTCACTAGTAATCAGAAAAATGCAAGTTGAAACAGAGTAAGATCCTATTTCTGCTGGTCAAATTGGCAAATTTTAAAAGAACTAATTGTTAAAGAGGATATTAGGAAAAAGTATTTTTATAAGAATATAAATAGCTATTTTCTGTATCATTTTGGGGCAATATGTATAAACAACGATTACTTGGCAATTCCATATGTAGAATTTATTCTTAGGGAAAAAATAAGATGACATTGAAGGATGTATCATTAAAGAGGTTTACTTCTGCATCTGTGGAAGAGTTAAAAACTGAAAATAATCCAAATGCCCAAAATGAAAGGGGGTAAGTACATCATGATATCCTCCTTACAATAAAATATTGCAGAGCAAATGGAAATAATATTGCCACATAATGGCACAAAGTTTATAGATTCTGGGAGGTAGCAATGTTAAGTACAGAAAGCCAATGCGTGTATCAGCAGAACAGAAACTGACAGTGCAGAAGCCTGCAGGGAGTAGGAGGTCATTTATTCCCTTTATCTCTCTCCACAGACAAGGAATCCTGGGCCCAGATACAGAAAATGGTCTGCCTAAGGTCATTTGGGACACTAGTTTCTTCCTTCATCTGTCAGCATCCTCCTGGCCTAGGAAGATCGCAGCAACTGTTGATGTCTTCTGTGGATAAGTACCAGATACTGTGTCAGGACCTTTTCACTTGTAATTGTACCCAAAAGACAGGAAGAGGCTGATGAACAAGAGAAGGAGAGGATGATCAATTGACATGAGGCCCCTGAGAAGCTGAATGGATGGGAACTAGGGCAAAGCTAAAATTACAAGTCTTGGATAGTAAAGGAAGCCCCCTTTTTACTGCAGTGGACAAAGGGTACAGGTCAGGGTACAGAGGGTTTGTAGATTCCACATAGAAGGAGTTTCTTACTTTCTTTGTGAAGTTGAAGAGGTTACTGGGAGTGAGATTTTTGGGTCAAGGGTTTAAAAAATATGACGGCATCTTTGCCAGTGTTGTTTGGTTGAAGCCTCGTCCAGTACACCAATAGCTTGCGGGTTCGATTCTCACTCAGGGCACATACCTAGGTTGCAGGTTCAATCCGTGATCAGGGAGTGTATTGGAGGCAACCCAAATCAATGATTCTCTCTCACATGGGTGTTTCTCTCTCTCTGTCTCTCTTCCTTTCTCCCGTAATCAATAAACATATTTTTTAACAATAAAAAAATATAGAGGCACCTGCTGTGAACAGACAGAAGAGCTATCCAGGGAAACAAATGCCGCTGCCTGGTGCTGGGGGCCCCACTGAAAGAGGAGCTAGAAGTGACATTGGCACAAATCTGATCATGACATGCTTGTCTCCAGCATCACTCTGTCTAAATGTAAAGATGGAGGAGAAGTGAATAAGAGAAATCTTGACTCAAGCTAGAAAGCACTAATAATTCAGAAAAATAAATGTGCTTTTTTATCTCTAAAATGTGTGAAAATGGAGAGGGAACAATCAGGTTCAGATGGATGCAGTCTGATACAATCAGAGGCCATCAAACATTTGTTTGGGTTTGGGTCTATACATCATTGTCTCAGAAAAAAGGAGACAAATGTTCTTCAACTTAGCCTGCTCATCAAATGAGGTTGCTCATTTGATTAAAGCATTGCCCTGATGTTGCTACCAGATAGGGGCCTGGCCCTGAGAGGGGCAGCCTAGGGCCAGCTGTAGTGTGTGGGTTTTTGGCTTTGTGTAGGAATGATTTCACAACACGAGTCCAGGTGACTATGAGGACACATTTATTAAAGATGGGGACAGTAAGACAAGGAAAGGCTTGGCATAGAAGAAGCAACAGGAGAGCCTAGGCTGGGCTGCCTTAGCTCACTGGGAAGTCGGAAAAGAGGAGGTTTTGGGGAGAGGTTCTGGGGATTCTCTTTCCTTCCTTTCTTCCTTCCTTCCTTCCTTCCTTCCTTCCTTCCTTCCTTCCTTCCTTCCTTCCTTCCCTTCCTTCCTTCCTTCCTTCATCTAAAATCAATAAATAAAAAAAATGTTTAAAGTATTCTTCAATTAAAAAGACCTGTATTTTCTTTATTATTCTTTTTAATCTTACACGGGTCCTAGTTCTGGAAGGAAAGGCTTTAAGGATGCTTTTAGCTTTGAGATTTTAAGATTCTATAATCAGATTTTGAGATGAGCAATATTTTTAAATGACTTTTAAAATAATTAATTAAAAAACTGGCTCTGGCTGGGTAGCTCAATTGGTTAAAGCATCATCCCCATATGCCAATGTTACAGGTTTGATCCCTGGTCAGACCACACACGAGAATCAGCCAATGATTGTGTAGATAAGTGGAACAATGAAGTGATGTTTCTCTCTCTCTCAAATCAATAAATAAAAAAGGTAATTGAAAAAGTAACATCTGGACCTAGTAAAAAAATAAACTCAAACAGTACAAAATACTGTGCAATAAAGTAATTCTGTTAATTAGTATGAACTTATGTTTAGGTTCATAGATATAAGATAGCTACATATAGAAATATTGTATATGTTTATATACATATTTCACAATATATTATAGTATATAAAATACTACATAACATTATTTCATAATATACCCATATATATTTCTTTGCTCCATCAACTGATAGGGCCTAGAAGCAATGATATTTCAATAGCAAAGAGCACACCTATTGCTGACATCTTGGTTCTAGCAAAATTCTCTAGTGAAAGAAATCAGAGCTCCTTGGAGCATCTTGTAGTGCTGGAAAACAAAAAACAAACCCACCCCACATGTTGGGGGCTTGTCGGAGGGGCACAGGAGCCAACTGAAAAACTTCCCAATTGGACAAAGCTAGAACAATTTGATCAACAAAATAAAATAATATAGGGTCTTGATGCAAAATATAAAATAAATACTCTGATTCCATACTGACATAAAGAAATGGCTGAACAAATAAATGGGGAGCAGGGAAGACAAATGTCTCTTTCAGAACTTCAAGTAATTTATGAACATTTTCTGCCCTCAAGGAGGTGGTTTAACTCCCCACTCCCTAACTTTGGGCTGCATAGTGAGTTCCTTCCAAAGAGTACAGTACAGAAAAGGGTTGGAGGTGGGGGAGAGTCATTTTACCACGGAGAAACCTAACAAACACTACCTCAGCCAGATGATCAAGGTCAGTATCAACAATGATAAGCAAGTTGATACTATGTATTCTTAGTACAGTGTGATGAAAATGCTTCTGTTACTTTACCTTCCCCAAAACCCATAACACCAATTTAAACTCTGAGAAAAACCAGACACATTCTAATAAGCATACTACAAAATATTTCTCAAAAGTGTCAAGATCATCAAAACAAAGGAAGTCTGAGAAATTGTCACAGCTAAGAGGAGCCTAAGAAAACATGACAGCCCTGGCTGGGTAGCTCAGTGTCTAGAGTGCCATCCCGATATGTCAAGGTTGTGGGTTCAGTCCCCAGTCAGGACACATACAAGCCACTAAATGCATAGATAAGTGGAGCGACAAATTGATGTTGCTCTCTCTCTCTCTCTTTGCCCCTCTCCTTCCCTAGTTCCTCTCTCTCTCTCAAATCAATTAGGAAAAAACCCAAAAAACAAAAACATGACAACTAAATATAATGTGGTATTCTAGAAGAGAAAAATGATATTAGGTAAAAAGTAAGGAAATCTGAACAAACTATTGACTTTAGTTAATAGTAATGTATCAATATGGTTTTTTAAATTGTGGTAAATATATCATACAGATTTAAGCTCATAGAAGAAGAAAGTGGATATGGGGTATATGGGAATTCTCTGTACTATCTTCTCAATTTTTCATTGACTCTAAAACTGTTCTAAAAATAAAATGTAAATTTTTTTAAGTCTCTTGCCTTCCATCAGAACCTACTGTTTTGTGAATCTTTTCCAAAATACTCTATATGTGGAGATAGTCTCCACTTGCCCCTTCCTTTCCTCTCTCCATCTTTCTCTGCTGTGTGCCCTGAAGACTGACTTCATGGGCAATCAGTAAGCTCTCTAGATCTCAGGCTTTTTCCTGTAGAATGTGGGCAATGGAGGAATGGAGGAGTGAGGACGCACCTACCAGCAGATCAGAGTTAAGAGGGCAAACTGGGCTGTTTATTTCTGCAGTTCCTTCCTGGTTGGGCCTGGTAATTAGCAGTGGCTCCTTTCCTCTCCTGAAGGCCTCAGTTCCTGCTAGGCAGCCCTGTCCATCAACACTCGGTTCTGGTAACAGCTTCCTCCCTCTGCCCCTAAGGCTAGGACTGTTGACAGCTCTCCTTCCTAAGTAAAGCTCCTGGCAGCTACCTGTCCCTGAGGGGCTTTCCCAGGCCTTGTTTGTGTTCTTTGGCCCTTTCCACAATTTTTAAGAGTCCCTGCATTAACTTTCAGTGTGTTAACTCTTTCTTGCTAGGACTCTGATGAATATCATGTATGAATGTATACTCCCTTCTATACAAAATAAACATATTATACACATTTTCTTTGCACCTTACTTTTTTTCATCTATAGTTGACTTTGGGTTTCTTCCACGTCCATATACTTTTATCTTCTTATTTAGTATCCCAAGGTCTATGTATATTATACTTTCATATTGAAAGAGGAGAATTAAAAGCTGAATTTAGCAGAGGGGCCATGAACCCCGGGATGGGGTGATGACACTGACAAGAAGTTCTGATATAGTGGGGAGGTGAACTGATGCTGCTGAATTCCTGGATAGTTTTGCAGAAGGTTTAGAGGATTGGCTTTGGAATCAAACTGCTTGAGTTTGTATTCCAGCTCAGTCCTGCTGTGTGACTTTAGGCAAACTATTTAACCTTTCTGTGTGTATTTCCTCATCTGTAAAATGGGAATAACAATATCTATCTCAAAGCAGTTCAGCTTTCAAGTCAACTTTCAAGTCAGATCACACTGGGCAACATGGCATATCCAATGGAAAATATTTTTTAATTTTTAATTTTTTTCTCTTCACTTGAGTTCAAGGATTATCTGTATTTTACAGAAGAAAAAGTAGTCCCTTATTTTCCTCCTGTGATCTCAAGGGCTAGCTGCTGGCCTTATTAAGCCTATCTACCTCCACTCCCTAAATACCTGGGTTTCATTGCCACATACCTACAGAGGACTGCAGGTTATCTCTAGATCTGACTTCATCTGAATTTCAGCCCCTGCTTTCCTTTTAGTTTCTCAAGCCCATCCAGCTTTTTCCTGACCCAGCATTTTTGCCTTTGCTGTTTTGTTTTCCAGAAAGGCCTGTCCTACTTGTACTTCAACTTTCTTCAAATGTCACCTCTTTGGAGAGAGAGAGGCTTTCCCTAACCACCCTGGTACAAGCAGCCCTCCCCCTCCCCATGCTGTGCATTGCCCCTTCAGTAATTCTACAAATTGTTCTGCTTATTTCTCTCATAGCTTGACAGATTTTATCATGATAGAATATTTGCTTAGAGTCACCCGCCAGACTCTAAGTCCTTTAAGGGCAGAACTTTGTCAAACTTGTTCACTGCTGTATCCCCAGCACTGAAAACGGTCCCTGACACAAGTGAAGGGCTCAATAAATACTCACTGACTAAATAAGTGTATGCATGGATGGATGGATAGATGAATGAAATACTTAAACATCCAACTCAGGATAATACAGCCCATCATGTTTACTTGAAACATCCCTCAAGTTTCCTTTTTCTCCCACTGTGGACAAACCATAGAGCTATCAGATAAGGTGTGCAAGGATAACTTTAAAAGTTAAGTACATTTAAATAATAAGAAACTTGGGCAGACCCTCACATTATTCTTTGCTTAAAAATTATGCCATTATTTCATGGTGGTGAATGACAAATTTACTAAACTAAATATCAAATTTTAATTAATATTAAAAATGTGGTATTTCCTCTACTGTTTGAGACATTTATTGAATTATATAAAAGTAAATTTTTATTGACACTAAAAGTTGCTTTAAATCGGGATGGATTGCCACATAGATTCAGAAAAAAATTCTCTTATTTAGTGTTCTTTTAAAAGAACAGACTTACATTTTTTTTAAAGTTTTTTCCTACCCAATGATTTCTTAAGATCCCATTAAATGATCAATCAATCCCATTAAATCAATAATTTAACAAATATTTTTTTAGTACCTGTTACATTGCCATAATATGCCAAAGTATTCTGGAGAGAAACAAAAAAAGGTATAATTTTACTTACTTGAAATTCTTCTGATTAGACAACTTTTTTCATTATACTTTTTAAAAGGAAGAAAAAAAGGAAAATAAAAATCTGCCCTTTAGATAAAAAAAATAGCAAAGACTGACCTCTATTAAATCATTCTTGTGACACACAAACTCACTCAAAAACATAGATACACTTATAATTTTATACATATATCCACATTTTATCAATTCTAGTATGTCATACATTATAAAACTCATGGTTATTCTATGAACCACTAAGAAAGAAAAAATACTGCTGTTGCAGGTGGGTACAGGTAACCAGCTTCTTGGTGATTGGGACAAAGAATTGAACCAAACACCCAAAGTTTATAGCAGAGAACCTGGGAGCAGGCCAACTCCAAGCAGAGATTGACCTCATGGGCTGGAGGGACTCTATTCTTATAGGGCGGATCCTTCCTGGCTAGTTTTGGTGGGCTTTTACTGAGCATGCACAAGTAGTTGTATTACTTTAAAGCTACTGTGCATGTGGTCTCCCATGACTTTCCCTGATTGACCACCAGGGAAGAGGGTCCCACAATGCTACCAAATTGACCCCCATTTCTCCTGGGGTCCCTCTGTACTAGGTTCACCTTTCCCTTCACTAGAGAATTATAGCACTCCATGTTAGAGATTGGTGAAAAGGAAAGGAGCTACTTATTCAAGTTATACAGATTTAAGAGGAATGACTTAATGTCTTCACCAAAATCCCAAAGTCCATTAAAACACCCACAAACACACACAGTCCTTCCTTCCCCCCTTTGCCCAGTTTGGGGTACTGTATCTCAGGGAAAGAAATAGAAGTCCATGGCTCAGGCAGGTCGAGGTTCTTCCCAGTAATCCGTGCTCGGTTGGTAGGCCTCCCTTGGTTCCCAGCACCATCAGCTGTGTTGCTGGGATCTCCAGCTAAAGCCACGTGGTGGTTCTTTGCTAAAGCTGCATGGTGATTCTTCTCATGGCTGTGGGGGCGGGCGGGGGTGGTGGCTGTCCCCCTACTCTGGCCAAAGCTACGTGGTTCTCCTCACTGCCACAGCGGCATATTCCCTTCCTTACATGGCTGCAGCCACGTGGCTCCCTCCTCAATGGCTGCCGAGTCTGGGTTTAAATATCCTTCCATCTTTACTGGGCTGCCATCATGAGTCTGCGCAGGGGTGGCCCCATGTCATGGAGCCAGTCATCTCCAAGTTCTCATGCAGGCACTGTAACCAGGGGGAGTTGCCTCGCAGTTACATCTTGGGGGGAAGTCCCTTCCATCCCCCTGGCTCAGAGCCTGGCCACAGCTATTTAACATAGCTATGCAACCAGTTAAAGGTTATAGATATGTTAAATGACCACCCCACAGGTTAGCTGCCAAGGTTAGTTGCTATGCAAAACAGCTCTGAATGGCCCTGCTCCATGTGTCCCTTCCCCCAACTCACACCTGTGTTGGAGGGTGAGGACATCCTATATCTCTTTCTAATATTTCCTGGACACCTTGAATTCTGGACCCCATTACAAATCCTTCTTTCGGGGGCCCCCTGGATGCACCCTTGTACACTACCAGTTGAACTATATAGCACACCATCAATTGTAAGATGAGCCCTGATAAAATGTGAAGAATGTGCATTTTAGATCAGTGAAATAGGGTTTACACTTTCTTGACCATTTGATAAATATTTGTTGCACCCACAGATATGCAGCCACAGTCCATGCCTTTTTTTATTCATCATCATACCATGGCCAGTTCTAATAAATTCTTAATAAATCCTTGGATGAATGAATGAACAAATAAGTGAGTGTGCAGATCTGACAGTGAAGTTTGCCTTACACTCCAAGCACCTAAATGATAAATAAGAAAATGCATTTTAAATCATCATTAACTGCTAAGTGCTGGAAAGTAACAATTTATTTTGAAGTGGTATCTGTCAGCTTGAAGAGAAGTTCTGAAAATGATGAAATTATCACAAAAAAAAGAACCACCCACCTCCACTAGAAACAGGTGAAGCTTGATTTGTAAAGCCTAAGTGAGTAATTTGAGGTGTTTAATATAACAAGTAAATTGGGTGGGGAGAGCAAGCTGTTTTCACCTCCTACTCTTCTCTGTTTCTAAAAGACAGTCAAATTCAGATCTAGGAGAAAAGCAGTTCTGTACTTTTATAAAAACCTATGAGGGAGATGCCATTTTGCCCATGCACCACTCGTTTCTTCTGTCAAAAAGAGAAGAAAGCAATATCTTCATCTAGGCTCATGCAGGGCTCATTATAGTGTGGTAATTATTAAATTGAATTTTTATATAGAAAGATGCTCAAAAAAGAATTCTATCTATTCTCCAAGGGAAGTCGCATACCTGACTCCTAGTGTTATTTGGTAGTCTATTCTCTCTTCTGTCTTCTGACACCTGCCTCTACCACACTCCTCATTCCTTGGATTCACCAACAGCACCAAATCATCACCAGGTTCTGATCCAAACTGGTCCACAAAACTGACTGAACCAGACCAAAATTGTCAAAATAGAAGTAACAAGGAGCCAACATGCCTATTAGACTGGGATATTGGTTCTATTTATATTTGTGTGGGAGGCCACTGTGCCTGGCCCTGCTCCCACGGGGTGATGCACAGGCCCCAGGCCCACGGATAGGTTTTCCCATGGGGAATCAGGCCTGCAATGTGCCTAGGCCACTATGAGTCTTGCGTTTTGCTAAAACTCCCTCATCCTGAATTGAGGACATTTAATGCAAAGCAACTTCCTAAAAACCATGCTAAACCTTCCAAGGATGAGTGTAACTGCTCCAACTACTTTTGCCTTTTCATTTGCAAATATCCGTCTTCTGTGATGTGATTACCAGTGTCCTCTCCTTTGTTTTCTGTATAAGGTAACCACCTAAATTGAGCCTGTCCATAATTAACGAGGACCTTTTTGTCATGTGCCCAGTAAAACAATAAAAGCTCATTAGAGTGAGGGCTAAGGTTTTTGGTCCCCTTGAGAGAAAAGCCATGCTGTCCATTTTCCTTCCCAGGACTCAGTAGTCCGTGTGAATTTGTCTCATATTTCATCCACAATGACAAAGACCCCATGAGCCAGGGGCCACATCCATTTGTACAGAATGTCTCCTAATTAACTCAGGGAAGAATTGTGAGCCTTCTGGGTGAGTTACTGTGGAACTCAGTGTACAATGAGTTAATAGTATTAGATCCTAGGCAGCTGCTGACAGTGTTAAGAAAAATTCATATGTATTCACCTGGAAAGATATTTGTGGCATAGCCTTAATTTTTTTTTTAAGTTGTAGGCCAATATGTAATGTATTTTTATTAGTATAAAAAATCTTTGGGCTATAGGTATGTATGTTAGACAACTTTATGGAAGATAATGGTTGGAAGAAGTCATAGTGTTTGTCCTAAAGATTTTGTCTAGTGAGGGAGATGAGACTTGTATGTAAATAAAATTATGATACCAAGGTAGATAGTAACTGGCATTTTAAGAGACAATCGGATAAGGTACCAGGAGAATCCAGAAAAGAAATTAGATTAATTCTGACTGAGAAAATCAAGGAATGTTCATGGAGGAGACAGTAATTTAACTAGGCCTTAAAGGTATGTGTGAAGGTGTACTGAGTAGGTGCAGTCAGAACCAACTTAAAAATTTTTTTCCCTCTATTTCAGTGTAGTTGAGTTTCACATCCAACAATAATGAGCTCATAGAAATGCATGTACACTATGTATATGTGTGTACTAGATATGTCTCCATATATATGGAGAGATGCATGTTTAGTACACATAAGAATTTAATGATAAATGTACATTTTATTTTTAAAATTTATTGATGTGTGAGTGAGAGAGAGAGAAGGACAAACATTGATTTGTTGTTCCACCCACTTATGCATTCATTGGTTGTTTCCCATATGTGCCCAGACAGGAGATTGAATCTCCTACCCTGGCACATCGGGACTTTAAGTCACCCCAGGCGCATCTCTAACCAACTGAGCTGCCCAGTCAGGGCAATAAACATGCATTTTAATAATATACAGAATCTCAGAGGGACTGCAAATTCCATCATAGGATGCTTAGTAGCAGCCCTGGCCTCTATCCACTAACATCCCCCAAGGTGTGAAAACCAAAAATGTCTCTGGACATTGCCAAGTGTCTTCTGGAGGACAGAAAAATCCTTAGTTAAGAACGACTGGTTCTCAGCCCTGGCTGGCGTAGCTCAGTGGATTGAGCGCGGGCTGGGAACCAAAGCATCGCAGGTTCAATTTCCTGGCAAGGTATACGCCTGGGTTGCAGGCCATAACCCCCAGCAACTGCACATTGATGTTTCTCTCTCTCTCTCTCTCCCTCCCTTCTCTCTCTAAAAATAAATAAATAAAATCTTAAAAACATTTTTTAAAAAGTATACACTTAAAAAAAAAAAGAACAACTAGTTCTCAATTCCTATCCACCAAGAATTTTAAAATTCATGATTTAGATTTTGTTTTTTAGGTCCCTTTTTCAAGGGTTTATAACCGTACTGGGTCAAGAAAGTTTTGAAGATCTGTTGAAAACTTTTAACTCATTCATTCCTCAGAAAAATGCTCATGTTTGCATCATGTCAAATACAATTTCAAGGATGTACACTTGGGTTCTACTGAGAGTCCTGTTTCTGGGAGCTTGCAGAATTGTTATGGTCTGTACTTTCCAGCTGGGTGGATAACTGAATGCTGATGTCCATAAGGTCCATATTTTAGAACCTCGTCTGTGTTTACTTCAGAACACTGCTGATGAGGAAAGAGTCATCCTGTTCACCAAACTTGCCCTCCCTTCATCTTAACCTGCATTTGCCAGTTTTAACAAGATTCTTCCCAGAAGAAAACAAAACACAGATGAAGAAGAGATCCAGCTTCCCCTCATTCCCTTCTAGTCTAGACCCCTGTCTAGTCCAGCTTATTCCCTCTGATTGTCCAAATGAATGAGAAGAAAGAAAGAAAGAAAGAACCAAGAGTCAGGCTGATAAGAAAGGGGGCCACCTGGACACTTGAATTTGATTGTGAAAATAATGCACACATACACAGAAGTGCAAACTATATCTAAAATTTATGAATAAATTATGAACTCTCTATAGCCACCATTCATTGGGTACTCCTAAAGAAAAGAAATCCAAGGGCTTATTAAATACAAAACTGGCCACCGCTCCTTTCCTCTTTCCACCTGGCGTGAGAGCTGTGTGCCAGCCCGCGGAGCTTCCTGGTTGACACAGGCGAGGCTCCGCGCTCCCAGCAATCGCTAGCCTCCTCTACGTGGGACTCCGCATTTCTGTAACAAGTACCCCAGGGTCGTCGCGCTTCTGATTTCGTAGCCTCTGTTAGTAACTGAGAGGGAGGTGAGTGAGGATCTGGGTGGCCCCGTGAGGGACATCCAGTAAGATTCTCAGCGTTGTCTGTCCGGGAAAGAGAAGGAATGAGGGAAGGGTAGGATTTCTTTCCCGGTAAGATAGACGTGGGGGAAAAACCGCTGCCCGTGTGTCCCTCATTTCGACTTAGGTGTCTCTATTGCTCCATAAATAAAACGTGTCCCTGCCTTCTGCGAGTGCTATAAAGGCCACGAAACGGCAATGCCCGGGGCACACGGGCGGGGCAGGAGCAGAGGCACAGCAGGTGAGATCCGTGCAGAAGGTGTAGCCCACGCCACCCAGCGGGGCTTGACTCCTACAGAGATGTGGCTGGTTGGGGGGTGGGACTAGTGTGGGGGCCTGGAGCGGACGGGCAGGGGGCTGGACAGCCTTCTTTCTGAGAAGCTGAGAGTGAGAAGGAAGCTAGGAAAACAGACCTGGGGAAGAGATCTGCCCCACACCCCCAAAGTTCTGCCCCCAGGAGAGCGGCGGCCCGCGCCCGGAATCTGACTGCAGTGCGCACAGCCTCCGGACCCGGGAGATTGGCCAGAGGGTCCCACGACGGGCCTGGGGTTGTACTTTTCTCCAGTATGCGCCTGGAGCTGCGCCCTTAGCCCGGTGCAGGGAGGGAGAAACGCCGTCGAGGTCCCCTTCCAGCCCTTCCCTTGCCCCGGGTCCCAGCCCGGGTCTGGGGAGATTTCAGAACGCGGACAGCGCCCTGACCGCTCGCGGGAGAGAACTGACTGGGTCGCGCTCCCGAAGCCCCCAACGCGGGGCTCACTCTCTTCAGAGTTTGGGAACCACGGGAAGCAGGTGCAGACTGCGGGACCGGAAGTCTTCAGGTGCCCCCTTCAGCTGGTGGTGCGCGCCGCGGAGCGGTGGGCTGCGAGTGCCCAGGGTGGCTGCAAGCGGTCCAGGCTCTCCAGCATCCGCTGCAACAGGTGGGGCCGGGAGGCGGCTAACCCGCCGTCACCTCTCCCTTCGCCTTCCTCTTCACTGTTTCTTCTCCTTCCTCGCTCCGTCATCTCCCTCCTTGTCCTCCTGCTCGAAGGTCATGGAAGCTCCGGGCAGCAGATCGGGGCCGCCGCCGAACCCCGAGTACAGTGGCAGCTACGTGGTGTCGAGGCCGGTCTACAGCGAGCTCGCCTTCCAGCAGCAGTGCGAGCGGCGCCTGCAGGAGCGCAGGACGCTGCGGGAGCGGCTGGCGGAGAGTTGCAGGTAGCGGGGTCAGCAGTCGAGGTGGGGACGCCTGCGCTTCTCCTGACAGGACGCGCTCCGGCTGCGCGGTCCTTCCCGGTGGGAGGAAGGCTGCACCGTTCTCCGCTAGAGGTTGACTCTAGTCTCAGAAACTTATCTTTGGGGAGAGTGTGTTCCGGGAGTCCGGTCTCTCCTTCTCCCCTTTTGTGGACATACGGAGTTCTCCTTGGGGGTACTTTACCAAGTACCTTCCGGTGAAGGCTTTGAGGAGAGTGGGGAAGAAAGGGGCTCCATTGAAAAGAGATGATGGGTAAACCCATCACCTGACCAGCAGGAGTCTTTGAAAGCCGAAGCTCATCTAGGCAGGATGCCACTCAGTCAGACACTGAATGACAGCCAGAACTCAGGAGAGCGCGCTGAGCTCCAAGTCCTTCACAACAGGCAGTGGGAGCACCGGAAACCTCCAGCAGTCTGAGCCAAAAAGGGCCACCGTAATTAGATACCACAAACAAAAAGAATTAGAGAACCGGCAACTACTGCTAGATTTTATTTCTTTTTTAAAAACTTCACTTTTTAGGACATTTCAAATACATACAAAAGTAGACATATTAGTATAATGAACTTCCTCTCCATGTTTTTACCCATCGCTCAGCTTATGATCTTGTGATTTACTGAAAGTTAATCTTGTTTCAACTTGCCCACCCACACTCTTTTTGAAGCAAATCCCACCTCTCTCTCATTTTATATACACATAAAATCTCTAGAGACTTAAAAAATATAACTACAATCCCATTATCAAGAGTCAAAGAATGTTCACTTACTGTTAATATATTTTCCTTTTATCTATTGGTTGCAGAATTTAAAAAACACTAAGTAGCAAAGTACAACAAGGTGCACATGTTAAGAGTTTTGTAAAAACTGATTTCAAGCTTGTATTGCCAAAATAGACACAGCATGTTTATTTTTATTAAAAGACAAAGAGAAGTAAAAGAAGGCACCTGGGGCTAGAAGTCTGAAAATTAATCTCCATTTAGACTTGGAGACTCTACATTGTCAATGTACAGCTAGACTAGAAAATGGGTTCTTGTATAGGGATGTTTTCTCAGAGTATGGGGGTGGGTCACTTAATCCTGTGTTTTCTAGCACACTGCATTTAAAAGGGTAGACAGAGCTCTTGGCAAAATCATGGTAAGCATTTCAGTGTTGGTATTTGCAACTCCCATTCTTTTTCTAAATAGTCATAAACATCAGCAGAGTTCAGTTCAAAACTTTTTGATTGCTTGTGGCTGAGATTAGATTGAAAGCCCACTTTTCTTGCTTTTTGACAGTTGTTCAAGGAAGAGAGCCCTTGGTGTGCTGAAGACTCTCTTGCCCATCTTGGACTGGCTCCCCAAATACCGAATCAAGGAATGGCTGCTTAGTGACATCATTTCAGGAGTTAGCACTGGACTCGTGGGTACACTGCAAGGTAAGGTTTTGGTAGGTCGGCTCCAAGTGACTGCAAATCATAGTCTCCAGAAGCAGTTCATGACTTCCCCCAGGCTTTCATTGGTCTGCACCACATGCTTGCTCACCCTTGAAGGCCTCATTTCTCCTCTAGAGCCCCTTGGTGGAGAAAGTGGCCTCTTTCCTCCTCCTCTTCCTTAGAGTTCTCTATCTGGGAAACCAAGCTGGTTCTCCAACTGCATGGCTCCAGTAGAACCCTATTACCGAGGTAGTGGCTTCCCAACTTGTACTGACCATAACTCACAGTAAGAAATATGTGTTACATTATGATCTTTATACATTTAGCTCTGGTTTTGCCAAAGAATATTTACCTTCACCACATGATATACTCTGATATTTTTGTCTTATTTTATTATGCTTATTTTTTAAATGATAATTGCATCCATTAAATTACTTTACCTCTTACACGTGGTCTTAATCTGCAGTTTTGAAACTAGCTTAAGGGAATGTGGAGAAAGTATTTTAGCCTGGTTACACATAAGTGCTTTTTCTGTTCCTCTTCCCTCTCCTTTTTAATACATTCCCTTGTTTTAATCTCTGGAAAAATGTCCCAGTGTAGGTGGTTATTACTTTTTTTAAACTGGCTTTGTATCACATTTCCATGAGCATCTTGGGAATATGTTGCCTAGCTGATGAATAATATTCTCCTCTGTCCTCCCTCCCTGTCATCTTGCTTCTGTCCTCCCCCCAACTCTACAAATCCCCGGAATCATGAAACAGAAATCTCATTTATTTATTATAATTTTATGGAACATTTGTATGTACCAGGTACTAAGTGTGCTGCCATGAATAAGATGCACCACTTGCTTTCAAGGAGCTCAGTTTAGAGGGGAAATAGATAACAATTGGATGTAAGGGCTGTGGCAGGGATATGCAATATAACCTTGCCTGCTAAGGGAGTGCACACAGCCTTAGGGGATTGGGAATGGCTTTCTGTCAGAGCTGAGTTTCCCTGAAGGTTCAGTCTGAGTTTGCCAAGTGAGGGAAGTAGGGTGGGGTGGGGATGTGTGTAAAAAGATGGTTTGGTAATAGACTACTTCAGAAGTTAGTAATAGTTGTTGCGTAATTCATGAGTCAAAATTTTCCTGTAGAGCTCTGAAGATTACTCAGAGCAGACCAGGTAGATTCCCATAGAGAAGGAGGATGTTTTGTGGTCTGAGTGTGGAGTCTCAGCCTGGTCAGCCATGTTTCCAGTCACAGAGGTGGATGGCAGCCTCCGGTGGGGCTGTTGCAGTTCCTAAGTTAAACAAAGTAAGTACCTGTGTGCACAATGTACTCTCATAGCTGTGGCATGGCAACACCCTGTGACTTCTGGGGGACAGGAAGCAACAAATCCATGTTTGTTTAGTCAGTGTCTAGCAAAGAGACTGGCACAAAATAAATAGCACTGTAAACATTTAGTGAAGAGGATTGAATTGTATTCCTGGAAATGAATCATCTTTTTTCAAGTTTGTATGTATGTATGTATGTATTTATAGAGAGAGGGAAATGGAGGGAGAAAGAGAAGGAGAGAAACATCAATGTGTGAGAGAAACATCAACTGGTTGCCTCTTGCACACCCCCAACTAGAGACCTGGCCCCCAACCCGGGCATGTGCCCTGACTGGGAATGAACTGGCGACATTTTGGTTCAAGACTGGCACTAAACCCACTGAGCCACACTAGCCAGGGCATGAGTCATCTTTATGTATGAAAAAATGGTATTTCAAGTTTGGTTTCTCCCAAGTTTTTATAGACAAGTACCTTATAAGAATTCATTTTAATTTTAGTTTTATTTATTAACTATCAGGCACTATGCTAAGGGCTTTGACCAATTATCTTATTTAGTTCTCACAACAACTATTATTAACTCCTTTTTAATAGATGATAAATCTATTTTTTTCTTTTTGTTATTTGAGAACATGTTCATTGATTTTTAGAGGGCGGGGAAGGAGGAGAGAGAGAAAAAAATGTTGATGAGAGAGACAAACATGGATCAGTTGCCTTCTGCATGTGCCCCAAATGGGGATAGAACCTGGAACTAGTTATATACCCTGATCAGAAATCAAACTGGCAACTTAGGTGTGTGGGGCAATGCTCTGACAATTGAGCCACACCAGCCAGGGCTAGATGAGAAAGCTATTAATTAAATTTTGTCTAAGATCATGTTACTGGTAGGTGGTGGAGCTGAGAGTTGAACCCAAACTTCAATTCCTAGGATCTTAACTTGTACACTGCACATTTCCTTACTTTATAATAATTTGTTTTTCAGAAACTTATCTCTATACATTTGTCTCTGTAAGATGAATTTCTGAGAGGTTAACCTGGTTCATTTATATATTCATTCATTCATCATTCATTCACTTGATAACATTTGTAGAACAATTCTGTATGCAAAGTGTTCAACCACAGGGATTCAATAATTTTTGACAGGCACTGGTACTGACCCCACAGAGCTCATTTCCAGTGGTAGGCAGGAGAAATAAAGAAATCAATAGGTAGATAAATATTTCAGAGGTGGTGGATTAAATGTGCAACAATAAGGATTAATTTGGGAGAGAGTATATTTTAGATAGAGTGGCCAAGGAAGGCTTTACTGGGGGTGTGTGAAATTTAATCAGAGACTAGAGGATGAAAAGGAGCAGCTATGTATTGATCAGAAAGGAGTGTATCAGGCAAAGGTGCAAATGCCTTCAGGCCAAAGGAGTATAGTATTTTCAAGGGAGGGAAGAAAAGAATTCTGGTGCAGGTTGAGTGCAATGAGGGGAAGATGGGTAAACAGGATATGTTAAGGTTAGGTAGGACAGGAATCAGAATGAGGCAAGTGAGGCACTTGTTCTCAGTGGTCCTCCTTAAATATTGCACCCTAGGTACTTCATCCTCATCTCAGCCCTGAGGATAGGTGTGTCAGCTTTAACCAGTTCAAGTAGGAGGTGGAGAGAACTGCACAGATCTGATATATGTTTTGGGAAAAGAATCACTGAGATACACTGATGGATTACATGTAGATGAAAATCACAGATGCCCCCAAGGTTGTTGGCTTCAGCAACTGGGTAGATGGTTCTATCATCTATTAAAATAGCAAAGACTGGCTGAGACTTGGGACAGAAAAATCAAGTTTTCTTTTGCTTAGTCTGAAGTGCATGTGAAACAACCAAGCAGAGACGCCAGATATAGAATGGAAAGTACTACAAGTGTGAAGGGTAGAGGAGAGGGCTGGGTTAGACATAAAAACCAGGAAGGCATCACTCTAGAAGTGATATTTTAAAAAGTGGGAGTGCCTGAGGCTACTTAGGGAGAAAGGCAGATGAGAAGAAAAGACAGCTGGAGTACTCAGAGGTCAGGGAGATGAAGAGGAGGCCACAAAGATACATGAGGAGGTAGAGCACTGGACCTTGAAGCAAAGGGTCACTAGTTCAATTCCCAATCGGGGCACATGCCTGGGTTACAGTCCAGGTCCCCAGTAGGGCACTCATGAGAGGCAACCACACATTGATCTTTCTCTGCTCTTTCTCCCTCCCTATCCCTCTCTCTAAAAATAAAGAAATAAAATATTAAAAAAAAGAAACAGGAGGTTTGGCTCAGGAAGTTAGAGAAAAAGAACAATTGGAGGAATGTGGGATCAGAAGCCAAGAGAAGAGGTTTATTTAAAAAAGGATAGAGGAGACACTAGCTTCAAATACTCTTGAAGGGAGAGTGTGATGATGGAATACAGACATTTGCAAGAAGGTTTTCTATGAAGCAGAAGAGAGACATGCTGCAAGTGGAGGGAGATGAGAGATGAAGGTAGAGTGAAAGGAAGTTTTATTTTCCTTTTCCAATTACAGTTTATGTTCAATATTATTCTGTATTAGTTTCAGGTGTACAACATAGTGGTGAGACACTCAGATTTTGTAATGTAATCCTCTTGATATTTCAAGTACACATCTGGCCACCATACATAGTTATTATAATATTATTGATTTATTTTTTCTTTTAATATAGGAGATATTAGAACACATTTGTTACTTAGTGGGAATGACCTAGCAGAAAGAAAGAGATCTGTGGTCCAAGAGGTAGAGGAGAAACAACTAAAAATGACGAGAAGATCCCTGGCTGGCGTAGCTCAGTGGATTGAGTGCGGGCTGCGAACCAAAGTGTCGCAGGTTCGATTCCCAGTCAGGCCACATACCTGGGTTGCAGGCCACAGCCTCCAGCAACTGCACATTGATGTTTCTCTCTCTTTCTCCCTCCCTTCCCTCTCTAAAAATAAATAAATAAAATCTTTTAAAAAATCTCAAATGTTTAAAAAAAATGATGGGAAGAGGCAAGCGTGGATGGGTTTAAGGACAGAAGTGAGAGGGTTGCTCCTTTAAGACACAGGGGGACAGCTCCACCATTTCAAAGGAAGAAAGGACAGACAACACAGTGCAGATGCAGAGACGTTTGACATTTTGGTAAAAAGCAGATTAGGGGCATCTCACAGATTCTATGTTTTGGATGAAGTCCAAGATTCATCTCTGAACTCCATCTCTGTGGAGAAGAGGGATGGGCAGCTTGAGGGAAGTAGAAAGGAGAAAAGCACACTTCTGGAAGAAATGGAATGGGATTGCCAGGCAGGATTAAGTGTTCACCTGGGGCTTCTGATCATTATATGAAACTGGTCAGCCCAAATGTAGATGTTTTTAGTCTAGTTTATCCAGCTGCTCAAATGCTTGTCATGAAAAAGTAGGTGTTTAATGTTAGCCAGATTGGGGTTTTGCCAGACAAGAAAAGGGAAGGAGAGAGAGAGTGAAGTAAGGGATTTCAGAATATTCATGAAATTCCATGGACAAGGAGACAGTGAAGACACGAGGACACCAAGGATAGGGAGAAGGTGATCAGTTAACTGTTTAGAAGCCTCATGAAAACAAAGAAATGTTGCAATAGGATGCTGCAGCAGGTGAGTAGGAAACTGTAGTTAAAGAGGAGGCTCAAAATTGAGATATCTGAGAGGGTGTTGCTGCTTTTAGTGATGGCAGGTCCACAACAGAACCAGATGGCTGGGCAGCTGAGGAGTGGGGAAAAGCTCATTAGAGCACTCAGGCTGAAGTTACTGAGAAGCTACTTATTGCTAAGGATAATGGGATCTTTTTGACTTGTGTTATTTAAAAAAATTTCCACCAACAAGCAAAAGATCAGTGCAGCCTTTTCAGTGCTACCTTTCCTTACAGCTATGGGGAACTAGCTCTCTTCTTTCTATTTTTGTCTTCTAGATGCTTCCAAATGTTTGCTAGCACTCCCTGTGTCAGTCTAGGGGACTCTCCTACACAGGAAGTATATCAACAACAGAAAAGCCACAGTTTATATCAATGGCTTAGATTTCCTTACAAATTGTATACTTTCAAAATTGTTGTACCAAATCCTGTTATAATAAAGATGATTACCATATATTTAAGTAGCAGTTGTCCCTAAGTAGGACACTATATGAAAACTAAAAAAGTCCCCATTTTCCAGGACTGTAAGAACAGCAGAGCTGAGTATAGGGAAGTGGAAATTTAAGGACTTGAAAGAAAGGCATAGAAAATAGGTTGTGTTCATTCCTTGCTCATTCTTTTCTTGTCTTTCCTTTGTGGAGTTACCTTTCTTGTCCATGGTCTTGGGGTGAATGGTTATTGCAATTCTTGTTTTAATTTATATATTAAAACAATTGCATCAGTAATACAGATTTTTTCTAAATCGTAAACTCTGTAAGGGCAGAGACCTTTTTAGTCTATTCCTGTATTCCTCAAACCTAGAACAGTGTCTGGCATGCGGTAGGTACATAATCAATAGTTGGTGAGTGAATGCTCATTGTAGGAAATTAGAAAATACATGAAAAAATATCCCATTAATATTTTTAAATTATCTATCTATCTATCTATCTATCTATCTATCTATCTATCTATCTATCTATTTGAGAGAGAGAGAGAAACATCAACACATATAAATGCATATCTATGTGAAAGCATAAAAATGTCTAAGAGTGATAAGCACTAAATTCAGCATTGTGGTTGTCCTCTAGGAGTGGAGAGAGGAAAGAGGATGCAGTTGAGGAAGAGCATGCAGAAAGTTTCAGCTGCACTGGCAAAAATCACTCATTTCTTAAGCTGGATGGTGGATACATGGGTGTTTATTATGTTATAGTCTTTTTGCATATGTGAATTACTTTTTAATATGTTGAAAATCTTCCAAGATCATTTTCATGCATACAATGTACTTTACTTTTACAAACATGGGAGCATGCATACTTACTATTTTTAATTGTTTTTTCTCACTTTTTTGTATTTTACGTATCTCCATGTAAATGTATTTCCATACATCACATCAATTTCATTTCATTGAATAACAGTATATAAAATATAATTTAGTTTAGTTAGCCACTTTCAGATTTTGAGGCATTCATTCAAAAAATAATTTTGGGTGTCAGTGGGCTAAGAATTTTAGGTTGTTGCCACACTTTTTCATTTTTACTGTTAGAAATGTATTTATTAATGACCCAAGAGTGAAAAGGCTTGACTTTTTCCCACTTAAGTAAATGATATATGAGAAGGTAACATGGAATAAGATGTACTGACTATGTAAGAAGTATCTAACCAAGGAAAAGAACATGTCATATCCTCCAGCTCCTATGTACATAGGAAGGCTGAGATTTCTTCATATTGGATGACATTTGTGCTGGGGTTGGCTTAGTGGAGAGGCCAGTCACCTGTGGAGAGCCCAAGGGAGTTGCCTTGCCTGTCACTAAATACAATTGTCATTTTTTCCTTATTTGAATCTAATCTCTGTTTCCCAAGAAGAAAGGAGAAAGAGCAGAGCAACAATGAATTCCCAAAGTGTCCCTCAGAACATAGAGAAACAATGAATTCATATGAAACTGCCTATATGCAAAGTGGTATAAGCTTCTGGACTGAACCGACGAAGTTTTTTAATCAACCACTGACTTGAGTTCTTTTTTCCACTCATGTGACCAGTGAATAATTGAATTACTGAGCAGTTGAGCTAGTTCATTAGAGCTGTTGATTCATGTGGTGCACTCATTTCCCTAGAATGGCCACAGACTGTATGCATAACCAGGGGAAGCTTAGGACAAGCTGCAAACTGAGGATCTCTTTGAAAAGGCCTTCTTTGTTACAGGAGATATATACTGTAATGTTTGTTTGTGAATTCCACAATTTTGGATGTACTTTCAGGCATGGCGTATGCTTTACTAGCGGCGGTTCCTGTTGGATATGGTCTCTACTCTGCTTTTTTTCCTATCCTGACATACTTTATCTTTGGAACATCAAGACACATCTCAGTTGGTAATTATAAGCAAATACTACAATTGCAGTGTTCACGTTTAATGTAATTTTGGCCATATTATGTGTATTGTGCTTCCATATCTTTGTTAATGATTTCCAGGGAAATAGAGCTTCAGTGCTTTGCCTCATTTTTCTATTCAGTAGTGCAAGTGGCTCTTCTCACCTTTCAAAATACTGTGCCTTCAGTTTGCTTTATACTTGACACTTTACAGGAAGAGGAGAAGTTGAAAAATTATTAAAATTGTAGACTACTTTCAAATTTTAGCATGGTTTTATTTTTAAAAATATAATAAATTTGACTCCATATTTAGAGACTGTTCTCTTCTGAAACAAAATATGACAGGGAAAAAATCTTTGAGGGATCTTTGAAACTACTGTTTTACCAGATTAACTTAGCATTTACTAAATTATATTCATCAAATACATATTCATTATTTCATTAAAGAGCATACTTATTTTAAGTCACTAAGATTGGAAGACTGGCAAAATCATGCCAAAACAATTTAGAAACTAAGCTTGGCTTTCCTTCTTAGTATGGCTCAAAATAGATTTATTTCCTGTAATTCCTAAAATTTAAATTCTCTTTTGCTCGGATGTTCAAGTAAATAAATGTTTTAATGCTACTTTGCAACTTTGATAATTTTGTGCCTATATCCATCTGCTGACTAGACATGTCTACTTGGACAAACTTCTTGAAACAAACACAACTGTCCACTATATTCCCAATCCATATCCTTGTCCTTAATTGTATTTCCCCCAATATCTGGCATATTGCTTTGTCTGTGGAAGGAAGTCAGGAAGAGGTTTGTGATTGAAAGAACTTCCTCACCTGGGAGAACTGATCAGCATCAAATGCTTGGTGAGGTAAGGAACACAGAAGCTAATTTTTTCCTCTTTGGTGTTCTATCCATTTAGACATTCAAGTTAGTGGATTTGGGGACAGCCTTGCAATCATTAAAACATCCATGATTGAAGGATAGGATCATCATCATCATGGGTAAACATACCAGTAGTGACTGGAGCAGTTGCTGGAAGAAAAGGAGCACTTTCAAAACATAGAATCTTACAAACTGGCATTTGATATGAAAAAATTAAGTTGTCCTGGAAAGAGAAAAAGGGAATCTATACACTCCTTTTCCTGTTTCTTTACCCAAATTTGAACCCTGGGTATTGATCAAGGTACTCATCCCCACAGAGTAGGACAGTGGATGCTCTAGGAAATGGGCTTCTGTAGCATTCAAATGAGACAGAACAAGTAAGGACTCGGCTTGTGTGCCATCTCTGCTGGACAACTTCTCCTGACAACCCTCCCCATTCCCTTCGCGTGAACATCACACAAAGCTAGACACCCTTTCCATATACTTAGAAAGCATCCTGGATGCTGTATTGCGATAGCCTTCCTACAAGTCTCGCTTGCTCATTTCTAAGTCCTGAATGCCTTTTTAGCTTCTTATATGAATAAGCAATATTTTCCCAATCACTGCTAATTTACCTCTTTCTAATCATATGTAGACATGGCATGTTGAATCTAAATACTTGTGATTAATAAATATTAATTGATTGAGACTTTTTCCCCCAGGACCTTTCCCGGTGGTCAGTTTAATGGTGGGATCTGTTGTTCTGAGCCTGGCCCCAGACGAAAACTTTTTCATACCCAGCAGTAACGGGACTGCATCAAATGCTACCATGATAGACAATGTAGCTAGAGATGCAGCAAGAGTATTGATTGCAAGCACCCTTACTCTTTTGGTTGGGATCATACAGGTAATGTACTTATAAGTAAAATATAGATTGGTGTGATTTTTATTTGAAGTAACTAACTGTTGCTGACTCAAAAATAAAAGACTCTAATAAAAGTGGGAGACAATAATGATTTTCTGAGATCAATAAGAATAGCTGTTCCGGAAGCATTGATTCAGGTGGAAGCCCATATAATGTAGGCCTTAGGAGGCCAAGCACTGGGAATTGATGAGAAAGGGGAGGGGAACAATTACATCAATAGAAGGAAGGCATTTCTAGTCATGCAGATAACATGATATAGTGATGTCAATTCTAAACTGTGTTTTTAATTTTCAGTACAGTAGTTAACAGTTCAGTAGTCAGAATAACCTATTTCTTGCTATCTTTGTAAAAGTTCACAGAAATAAGCCACATTATTTTTTACTTTTTTAATACATATCTAGAAATATTTCAAGGTTTGTATTACCCATAGTTTTCAAGTTTTAGAGTGATGGAGGGGAGAGATAGAGCATTAAGAAATTCAGATTTATTTCCTACAAGTATTTTTGTGTTATAGGCCAGCTACCAGAGTTTAAATTGTTGTTAACTTGAATTTGTTAATAGTTCAAGGGAGTGGTTTCTTTTCCCAGGCAAACATCTAATTTTTCCTTCCTTTTCTTGTTCTAGTTGGTGTTTGGGTGTTTGCAGATTGGATTCATAGTGAGGTACTTGGCTGATCCTTTGGTTGGTGGATTCACAACAGCTGCTGCCTTCCAAGTGTTGGTTTCACAGCTAAAGATCATCCTCAACGTTTCAACCAAAAACTATAATGGCGTTCTCTCCATTATCTATGTAAGTGTTTCTTCTTACTCTAGGATGTTTCACTAAGAACAATGTGCTCTTTTCTTCTTTAACCTGAGTCTGTAGAACCTATATTCCTTCGTGCCATACTTTGGACCCATTGAAAGCATCCTTTTCTAAAAGAAGCAATAGAATCAGGAGTAACATCAGAGATGGTCACCAGGACTGATCTGGGATGCAAGAGGCTAGAGCTCTAGTCTCAGTTTTGCCTCTGACAAGCTAAGTGGCCTCTGGCACATAGATAGTGGCTGAAAAAAGCTCACGTTTGGAGCTGGATGACCTGGATTTGAAATGGAGTTGGTAAAAGTATCTACCAACTAAGTCAAATAAAGATGGATGAGAAGCACTTTGGACCAGAGGCTGACACAGAACAAGTACTCAATAAAAGCAGATATTTTGAAATTACTATTTCACATCTCAAGGCTTCTTTTCTTTTTTATTTGTAAAATGAAACAATTGGACATGTAACTCTAAAGCCATTTTTAACTGTGAGAGTCCATAAAATATATAATGTAAATATCTCAGCAGTTATAGATGAAAAAGAATATTAGATTCAGAGAGGATTCAACTTGAAAAACAGATGCAAAAGAAAGATGTAAATCACACTAGTTACATTGAAAAGTGATGATAATAGTAACATGATGTCACTCTAGCTTGGAGGGAATGATATTATGAAAAAATAATGTATCAACATTTAGAATGGAGTCATTAATGATCCATGTATTAGCTTCTAAAACAATGTAACATGATGAACACATATCTAAAAAATTGTGAGGTGGCCAGGAATTTGCTCAGTTTCACAACAGTGCCATAATCCCACATTACTCCATCCATTCAACAAATATTACCCAGTGCCTACTACAGGTCAGGTACTATGCTAAGCAGTGGTGGAGGAGGCAGTATAACTCAGTAATTAAGATCATGGACTTTGAACTTCAGTGAGCTTGAGTTGTAGTCTTGGTTCCACCCACTGCCCATGTGATTTTGGGCATGTTATATTTCCCCAAACCTCAGTGTTCTCAATTATGAAATGGGGATAATAATAATACCTCTTAGAGTTGTAAGGATTAGAAAGGAACAATTGTGTATAGCACTTAGCACAATATCTGGCACATAGTAAAAACTCATAGTAATATTATTATTGTCATTATCACAATGAACAGACCTCATCAATCTTACTGTTTACTTCCCAGGCACTCAGCCTATCAGAACACATTAGCACAGACTTTTTTTAAGGCTGTTTTTTGATTCAAAATTATTTTTGTCATTGTTGCTTTTTTCCCTACCAAGTCCTGAGTTCACTTTGAAACCTTCCGACTACCTTTTCCTGACAGGCTCTCTCACTTTGGCATCTCCTCACACAGCTTGCTTTTTCTTGCTTTCATACTTTCTCCATCAAGTATTCATTCATTTATTCCTTCATTGTTATTAATTCAATTAATCTATTCAGTAAGTATTTATTGACTTCCTACCATATGCCAGGAATTGTTCATTCCCTACACAAACCCACTGGTCCCTGAATCCACCAAGATATCCTTCCTGAGTGTACTTACCCTGTGTGAACACTGCTAGATCAGCATTCACCCAGATCACGGATAGGCCACGGATAGATCACGGCTTAGGCCAACAGCTATCCTGGGTCCCTGGCCATTGTTGAACCTGTGCAGACAGAGAACTGAAGTAGTTCTTCTGGCCTCCTAGAACTGTGTTTAAGGTAAAGCTTGCTGCCAGTGATCCCATTATCAACAGGGACAAAAGTAACCAGAACACACTAGGACAAGGTCAAAAAAAGGGTTTTGAAACCAAACACAATCATTATGTGACATGTCCTGTTAAACATTATTCTTAAGTCTCAGGCAACAACATGTCATAGAATTTTGCCAGAATTCCTCCCAGGTCAGCCAAATTGGATGAAGATGTTTTTTAATCATCCTTGTGTGATGGTGAATATAAGCTTCTGAGAAGAAAGAATCAGTATGTTGGGAAATGATTGCATAAGGCTTGAATGAGCCACTCAGTAAGTGAACAGAGAAATTTGTTGATGACATTACCAATTGCAATTATTCATGAAAGAATCCTTCAACAATTGCAGAGTGGTAGTAGATTCTTCCAAGAAAGACTGTAAGATTATTGTTAGATTCTTTCCTTAGAATGTAGTCAACATTCCTTTTGTTATAAGGTTGTACTTTGGATTGACCCCTGACCCTACAAAAAATAACAGGAAATAATGAATACAAAAAATGGAGAATGAAATAGTGGGAAAGAAAAAAATATATAGACATTAATTCACAAATGCTAAAGATACTGGGTACAGGATGCAGAAAGGAGTATTTAGAATTAGTCATACTCTTCATGCTACCCTCTAGCTACTCAATTTCTAAGTAAACCACAGAGTCTATTTCAGAGTGATTATTTTCCCACCATTCACTTTGAATGGTTTGTTTCAAGAGACAAAAGAAAACTTTCTTCATGCTTACTAGATTGATGCTACCTGTCCCATTTTTCCCTTAACAAAGAGGAAGAACACATTTAAAGTTTTGCCCAGATGGTGAGAGTTTTGAAAGTCACTCCTAAGCTTGATCAGTTTCATTACTTTGAATCTATTTAAGCATGTAAATTTAAGCCATTGTAATAAAGGAAGTAACACTTTAAGGGTTGAGATATATAAATGCATATATATATACACACACATATGTATGTATATATACACTAACATATATATCTCATACTTATGTATAGACTATCAGGAGATGCCTGACAGTAAATGGTGATTATGAAGGGCCTGTTATATTTATAGAAATAAGATGAAGTAAAATAAATTTGGTTTTAGAAGTTAACTAAAAAATGTCCTCATATGTAATACCAGGTATATTTTTTCCTTACGACTTCAAACACCCAGGCAATGCTAGGTAAGAATGAAGAAATTATCTAAATGAAATGGTCCTAATATTCTCCAAGCATGGAGAAAATATAGTGAAACATTATCGATTACTGAAAAGCTCATTTTTGTGATTTGAATTATTTAGAAGACTAGGCTAGGTGTGTTTATCCAGATTTAAACATATTTTAGAAAGTATTTTAATAATAAACTAAATTAGGGCTACTTTTCAGTGCTTTCTTAGAGTCTCATTTCTGTATCTTTGAGCACAATCTGACTACTTCAGTTTATATACTACTTCAGTTTATATGGGTGAGTTTTATTTCACATAGGTTAAACTTTCTATTGTAAAGCTTTTTGTAAGAGATCCTGAATGATCCTAACTCAATATATAGGCAACTAATATACTCATATGCCTTATTTGATGCACCTTATTTGATGTAATTGTGTGATATAAACTTATTTTGTTTTTTGGAACTCCTATTGCATTGTTAATATAACAGAGGTGCTTTTTTAAAAAAAGATTTTATTTATTTATTTTTAGATAGGAGAAGGGAGAGAGATAGGGAGGGAAGGAAACATCAGTTTGTGCTTGCTTCTCACATGCCTGCAACCCAGGCATGTGCCTGACTGGGAATCGAACCAGCGACCCTTTCATTTGAGGGTGGGTGCTCAATCCACTGAGCCACACCAGCCGGGGCACAGGGTGCTTTTTATTCAAAGGTCTAAGTGACTCTCGCAGATTATATGAGACTCTTGTAGTGATTACTCTTATAAGGTGAAAATGTTTTTATGATTAGGATAATTATTCTGATTGTTTTTAAGTTTGAATTTTCATCTTGAGTTGAAAGTAAATCTTTTTTGTATAGACAGTTAATCAAAATATTATATCTCACAAAGTAATAAGGATCATCATCAGAAAACTGCTTAGGTAAAGGGCCAGAGCACAATAACTGCAGGACTTAGGGCTGTTTATCTCTATGGTGGGTACTCTAAGTTCTTGAGTTACCATGTCTGCTTGTAGTAGTTTCTCTATTTTTTCTTTTTCAAGCTGCTATCACTTGCCTCAATTTGTTATTATCAGTGTATCTGCATCCAGAAATTTTTACTGACTCTGGGAAACAAAGTATACTTGTTAGTACTGAGTTTAAAGCAAGAGTTAAAATACTCTGAATGAAAATCCAAGAGGTTTGCTCCAAGTCAAATGTTTGCACTCAAGTTCGAGCACTTGGTGGAATGTATTTTGTCTGCACTATAACTTCTCCCCTCATTCCTTTACTCTTGAATGTATTCCAGGGAGCTGGGGTTGCTGGCACAACTACTCCTAGATTACTTAATGTTCACAACACGTAATTGCTATCAGATTGTCATGATAAATCTTTTAAGCATGGTTCACCTATAAAAAGAAATAAGATATATGTTATAAACTATAAGATGCTCCATTCCTTTATCTTCACATTAAATATATATAAAAGGACTCATTTAAAGAAAAGTAACCTTCACTGAGAGATTAACTTATCTCAAAGAATTGATGAAAGCCTTTTCCAGCCATGCCTTCTTCAGGACTGAAGTTGCTATAACAAAGATACTAGTGTTCTTCCCTGGGATTCTCCCTTGCAAATATCCCTCTATTTCCAGAAGCTTCCTGTTTACAAAACGAGACTAGTTTTTCTTGAGCTGGTTTATCTCTTCATTTGGAAAGAGTTGCTTTTATTTGTAATCTTAGTTCAAGTTTGAACTAAGTACCAGATTAATTTCCAAAAATTTATACTTGACCTATATATCAATTCAATAGATTTTCTTTGTCATAATGAATAGGTCAGCCCATATGTACACACAAATGAAGTATTTTAGGTATTGTATTATCACCTGCATCACCAGCAAGAGCTTCACCTAAAATACTGGTTAGTTGGGACTTTTTGGCTTATTAGTATTTAGTTTCAATTATACCATATCAACAAGGTAAAAATTAGGCCAGTTAATGGCACCTGTCAAACCACTTTAAGATACAAACTTTTTAAAAAAATTTTATTTTAATCATTGTTCAAGTAAAGTTTTCTCCCTTTTACTCCCATTCCAGCCCACCCACCCAACCCTCCCCACTTCCCTCCCATTACCACCCTCCCCCTAGCTTTTGTCCATGTGTCCTTTAAATTTGTTCCTGTAAACCCTTCCCATTCTCCCTTGAAATTCCCTCTTCTCTCCCTTCTGGTCACTGTCAGTCTGTCCCCTATTTCAGTGTCTTTGGTTATATTTTGCTTGTTTCTTTGTTTTGTTGTTTAGGTTCCTGTTAAAGGTGAGATCATATGGTATTTGTCTTTCACTGCCTGGCTTGTTTCACTTAGCATAATGCTTTCCAGCTCCATCCAACCTGTTGCAAAGGGTAGGAGCTCCTTCTTTCTTTCTGCTGCATAGAATTCCATTGTGTAAATGTACCATAGTTTTTTGATCCATTCATTTACTGATGGGCATCTAGGTTGCTTCCAGCACCTAGCTATTGTAAATTGTGCTGCTATGAACATCGGGGTGCAAAGGTTCTTTTGTATTGGTGTTTTAGTGTTCTTAGGATAGAGTCCCAGCAGTGGAATTGCAGGGTCAAAAGGCAGATCCATTTTTAGTTTTCTGAGGAAGTTCCATACAGCTTTCCATAGTGGTTGTCTGAGTCTGCAGTCCCACCAATAGTGCATAGGGTCCCCTTTTCTCCACAACCTCTCCAACACTTGTTGTTTGTTGTTTTGTTTATGATGGCCATTCTGACTGGTGTGAAGTGGTATCTCATTGTGGTTTTAATTTACATCTCTCTGATAGCTAGCAATATTGAACATTGTTTCATGTGTCTTTGGATCTTCTGCATGTCCTCCTTGGAGAAGTGTCTGTTCAAGTCCTTTGCCCATTTTTTAATTGGGTTACTTGCCTTCTTAGAGTGGAGTCATGTAAGTTCTTTATATATTTTGGAGATTAAACCCTTGTCTGAGGTATCATTGGCAAATATGTTTTCCCAAGATACAAACTTTTAAAATTTTCCTGCAAGTAAGAGACAGTATATAATGATGTTTTTTCTTTTAAGACATCTCATTTTTATTGTAAAAACACAGATAGCAAAAATAAGAAAGTAGAAATCATCCATCATTTTAGAACTCCAAGTAAACCATTGTTAATAACTTCAGATACATACATACACATATATCAAAGATATGGTTATATATCAAAGGGTACATATATATCAAAGGCTGGATGTGTTTAATGGTCTCTATTAGTCAACATATTTTTATGGTTTTGTGTAGAGTTCTTAAGTGTTGTGCGATGATGATATGATTTTTTTCATATGAGAAGTACATAAAATTATTTTTTACAGACTCTGGTTGAGATTTTTCAAAATATTGGCAATACCAATCTTGCTGATTTCATTGCTGGATTACTCACCATCATCATCTGTATGGCAGTTAAGGAATTAAATGACCGATTTAAACACAAAATCCCAGTCCCTATTCCTATAGAAGTAATTGTGGTAAGTAGAATATGTAATTAGAAAATTCAGCATTAATTAGTTTGACAAGAAAGGAATTGTTTAAACAAATGAATTTTTAAAACCTCTTTTGTTTTATTTCAGACAATAATTGCTACTGCCATTTCATATGGAGCCAACCTGGAAAAAAATTATAATGCTGGCATTGTTAAATACATCCCAAGGGGGTGAGTATAGTATTCCTCTTAGGAAATACTAATATAGTAAGTCAGTACTTTCTGTTTAAATGAAACCTTTTATTACAAGCTTCATTTCATTGGTGCTCCTTCAATAGTCCTATTTGTGTACGATCATAAAGAACCACCCATTTGTGCAAACTATCAGAAAAGCAGTATGTTCAATCCATTTGTTTAAAAGCAGCCCCCATATACTCTCCCTTTGTCCTTCACTTTCTTAAAAAGTGGCAAGACGTGTACAGTTACCACCAGACTCCTGATTTAAACTTACATGTATAATCATAATAATATAAATAGAATCATGGATAGTAAAATTATTTTTTTGCACTGAGAACAATCTTCTTAAGAAATCAGAGACATCTAATCTAAATTCTCCATTAGTTTAACTAATCTTAGGTAATACTTATGTCATTTGTTTCTTTAAATAAAATGCATAACCTGCAAGGGAATTTTTATGTATGTGTGGTAGTTTGGTGAATTATGACCAGAAAGAACTAAGGTCCTTTGTCTATCTCTGACACATCTAGTTCTATGGCCCTGAGGGGTGGGGGTTTTCTTGTAAAATGAGGGTAATGACAGCGACTGAAACTTCAGTTTGAGCTTGTTATGAAACACTAATGAGATCTCTCATAAAACGCACAGAGTGGACCAACTGCCCTACACTATAATTTTATCATATGGCATTTTAAAAGAAGCCCAAATGTGTATTAGGTTTATAACTAACTTACAGCATTTGTGACTAGACTTGCTGTTATATAATCACTAAACACTAATTTCCCCTCTCCTAATACTAGCTGAAGGACCTTGCACCAGTCTTTGTTCCTCCACACTCCCAGTAGTAACACCTCGGCCAGCGGAGTATCAGCGCTTACTCCACAGGGAACTGCTGCCTTTTCATTTGATCCATCTTATGATTTCTTCTAACATCTGTTAAAAAAATATTTGAAAAATTGCAACTGGCTCCATGGGCCTTAGTTAACATAGTATCCATTGTAATGTTTCTCAGACTTAACAAGACCCTTGTTAAGATAGGTTCCTGGTTCTCACCTGAAACCTGTTAAATCAGGCTTTCCAGAGGAGGGGCCTTGGAATTAATATTTTTCAAAAGTGCCTCAAGTGATTCTTATGATCAGGCATTTTTGGGAAATTTTACCTTAGAGAATCAACATTTTGATAGTAAATCCTAGTGTTGAAAGGAATTAAATAAAAGATACAGTGTGGCTTCTTGAGTTACAGCATTTTCAACAGAATAATTAGATTATTAGAGTACTTAAAAACAACTACACAAAAATGTATGTATTATAGACTTCTTTTGTCAGGCTTCCTAAAATGTAACACTTTGGTGTGGTCCACAGCAAATGCTTGGTCCCATAAATCTGTGTTTCATTTGTTGATATGGGGAACTCATTTCTGCTGCCCTAAATTATCCTTTCTTCCCCTATCCAGAGCTTTCCTGACTGCTCTCCCTTTGAAAATGGATCTCTAGTCTCTTGCTCTTGGCTTTAGTCAAGCTGAATCCTCTGACAGACCACCTTGTGTGAGTGGTCAGCTAACCTAACCTGCCTGACCCCAGGGTCTCTAAGCTCCTCCGCAAGGCAGTGAGCCCGTTTGTCTTATTTAGCTCTGTCTTCTTAGCACAGTCCCTATCTCACAGTGGGACCCCAGAAAATATTTCCTAATGGAATACAACACCCAAGCCTATGCCATTATAAGTAAGCCACAAGAGAAGACTTTGTTGCCTGATCTAATGTGATAGTACAGAAACAAGCCTAAAGACATTAACAAACCTGAAAAAGAAAGGATGGAGTAGAGAGATTAGAAAAGAAAAAAAGTAGTGTTAAAGGTTAGAACAACAAAAGCAAGAGGAGCAAAGAGAAAGGTCGAGTTAGTGCACTTTTTCATTGTCTCCCCTTCAATCCTCCAAAAGAGAGTAAAAGTAAGGCTGCTGTTGGCAGTTCCTTTTCATCCTGTTGAGGATCAATACCATATGCTTGGATCACTTAGTCCCCAGTACATCTGTATATGAATCTAATGTCTGTAAGAATCTTATTTCTACTTTATCACGCCCCTCTAATTATAGGGGGGAAAATGTAATTTATTATTAAAAGAATTTTAGGCTTATGTGAGTTATATGTAGAGGAGATTTTTCTCCTCTGGAATTGGTCTTTTCTCCTAAGACTTCTGGAATTACACCATACAGATAGATAGTTGTCAAGATATACGTTTATGAAGGTCATCACCCAAATTTCACATTTGGAGACAACCACATGATTATAAAGTAATAGGGCTTTTTTCTTTGTACAGTTTGTAGTATAGCTCAGGTTTTGTGAAACAGTAGTCATTCGACTCCACCACAATCACTAGGATATGTTAGTCATTGTGACTATGAAGCATTCTGATGATTACATAAATTTAATTCTTTTCTCAACTCAAGAAGATTTTAAATATCAAGGCTCTTTTTAAAATTTGATTTTAGAGAGAGGGAGGAAGGTGGGGAGAGAGAGAAAGAAAAAGAGAGAGAGGGAGAGAGGGAGAGAGAAGAGAGAGAACTGTCAATTTGCTGTTCCTCTTATTTATTCATTCACTGGTTGATTCTTACATGTGCCCTGACCAGGGAATCAAACCCACAAACTCACAAACCCATGACCTTGGCATATTGGGACAATGCTCCAACCAACTGAGCTGCCTGGCCAGGGCTAAATATCATGGCTCTTGAGATACTGATTTTCCACTTAGCTCTTTAGCACTGTATATTCTTTGTTTCTTTAATAAATCTTACATCTCTTCATACAGAGTAGATCTCACTTTATGGCCAGTATATCCTTTAAATTCAAAGATCTTTAAGTTGAAATTGTGTAAGCAGAAACACTAATGTGGACAGTGCATGCCATAAGATTTTATGATATTAAGGAGCCAGTAATGGCAAGTTTATTTATGTCAGAGGTACAAAGGAGGCAGCATTTGTAGGCTGTCAATAGGGAACAAAAAAATCAGCTGATGAAAGGGCACCAACTTCTGATTAAAAATTATAAAACTGAGTGCTGCCATTTATGCTCATGTGCTTTTGCCCTCTTGGATCAAGTGTTTTCTTGTCTAACTTGTGGCTGGGTTGGGGAGAGGGGAAAAGAGAATTTTGGTCAAATATTCACAGCACTTTTCATTTGAAAACTCACTAGATTCTTGCCTCCTGCACTGCCACCTGTGAACTTGTTTTCTAAGATGCTGGCTGCATCGTTTTCCATCGCTGTGGTGGCTTATGCTATTGCAGTGTCTGTAGGAAAAGTATACGCCATCAAGTATGATTACACCATCGATGGGAACCAGGTATGGTCACCCTCTTGCTAACTGGTTTTGAAGGGCTGAAAATAAATACATGGAAAAGATTTTATTGTCTGCTAAAGAAGAGATTGGTTTCTTCTACCAGTCCTTATTGAGTTGGTTTCCCTCTTGTGCATTGGTAATTTGAAATTATTTTAAAATATGCATACTGCATCACTTTGGTTTTTAAGAAATCAGTTAAAGTGATAAGAATTTTTAAAGAGTTAATTCAGTCAGGTTATAAATAACATTCAAAGTTAATATATTAGGTCAGAACAAGGATTCTTCATGTTATCTTATACCTCCTGGTAATTTTTTAAATAGTGGCTATAATATGACAAAATGAACACTCTTAATAATAGCTATGGCCACTTTAAATTCAAATGGTTCTCTGCACAATTAATGACACAGGACAGTTTTTGTATGCCTCTGATACATTGCCAGGTGAGCTCACAAATTCTCAGTAATGGTGTATTTCTGAAAGCACAGCATAGCAATTACACCAGTTAAATGATTAGTAATCAAGCAGAATAATAGCTCTCCTAGTCATAATAGGCTTCACAGCAAATATTCAACCATGGAAATAACACTTTATGTGAGAGCAGAAGAAATGTTTTATGTGAGAGCTATAGCAGATATGCCACTCACCAGGAAGTAAAATAAGCAATTTAGCAAAACATTAGTTACTCTTCCTCATCAACCTTAAAAAAAACAATTAAGAGCAGTGAGATGCTTTTAGAGTCTAAGGACCCCAAACTCCTGACGTTTTTCAGGACCCAGGCAATTTTCATGGTAAAAATTAAATTGGGACTCTCAGGCAGGGTGGGCTTGGGTGCTTGTTTCCTTAACATTCGTCCTTAAACATCTGGCAAGGGTCTTGAAAAGATTATATTTGTAGCATCACTGTCATCCAGTCTCTCCCTTAGGAATTCATTGCCTTTGGGATCAGCAACATCTTCTCCGGGTTCTTCTCTTGTTTTGTGGCTACCACAGCCTTGTCCCGCACTGCTGTCCAGGAGAGCACTGGGGGAAAGACACAGGTAGGGAGCAACAGTGTGGTCATATCCATCCATGGTGAAGTCAGGCCCTGGCCAGGTGGCTCAGTTGGTTGGAGCATCTTCCCATACAGCAAAGGGTTGAGGGTTCAATCCCCAGTCAGAGCACACACCTAGGTTGTTGGTTCAATATTGGGTTGGTGCGTGTATGGGAGGCAACTGGTAGATGTTTCTCTCTCACAATGACGTCTCTCTCTCTCTCTCTTTCTCCCTTCCTCTCTTTCTAAAATTAATAAGCATATCCATGGGTGAGGATTTAAAAAAGAGAGAGAAAAAGAACAGGTCTGGAATAGCAGTTCAGAAAGGCTTGCTCAAGAACAGAGCAGGACAATCAGCCTATGAGAAGAGAGAGCATGCTTCCTGCTCTGATTTCCCTGACTCCCCCTGTTTGTCTTATTTCACCCCCTCACCAAGAACCTTTCAAACCACAACACTGACAGTTTTCTGAGGCAGTAATTCTCAAATCTCTTCATGTCAGTGCTGAGCTGGCAGATAATTACATTTACTTGTTTTTTTTTCAGGGACAATAACAATTGACAAAGAACCAGTAATGAAGAAAGCTAACTCTTATCAGTTCGTTATCTGGAGCTAGAGAAGGCCTAGTGAAAGCATATTCATGGCTTACTGAGTTATTGTATTTTCAGAAAAATTGAGTGTCTATTTACATTTCCTTTACAAGGATCAGGAACTTCCTCCAGAGGCCTTTGGTCCCACAGAACAACAGTTTGCTAGCCAAGAATATTTTGTTAAAATGTTTTGACATTTCTTCTTGAGTAAGATCTTTTTCCCTCAAGTTTGGAAGGTCAGTTTAATCTTGCCTTTTATATGTGTTCTTAGTCGTTGCCTTTACAAGGTGACCCCAAAACCCGCGTCCCAGTTAATCTCTGGATAGCCTCTCCTTTAGCCCAGAATACTGAGGAGCCTTTCTCAGAGGCCATGCTTTCCAGCCAAACATGGAGTCAAAGATGTCAAATCCAGTGGCTGAGGGCAAGGGGCGGGCTCAGGAGTTGTGTTTCTGTTATGCCTGGAGAGTTTCTCCTTCTAGCACAGAGAGAACTATTATTTAAGAGTAAAGAGTAAATTGAGACTATAAAGGAGAACAACAAATCCAAAGTAAATAGTATCATACACATGTGCACACACACAGAATCTTTAAAACAGGGTTTTATTAGAACAGACATACTACCAATCAGCATAAAAAAGAATGACCGAGAAAACCAATGACTTCAATAGTGGCTTGCCCAAGGAGAGTTTTAATTGTCCCCAAAGCACACATGATACTTCTTTCTTATTTATAATGGGTCTTTTCAACAGGGCTGGAAGAATGGATCTCTCCCAATTTCTTGGCTCCTATTGAACAAAACTTTAATTTTAATTTTTATAATTATTCTTTGTAAAATTGAGTTCACTTTTTATGCAAACATTTCTAGCTCTGAGGGTGTAAATAAAACAAGATAGCCCATACCAGGGAGCATAACCAGAGACCTGTTGTCAAAGGAGAAGAGGTCAGAGGTGATTTCCAAAACTGCACCCATGTTTGGGGCCAGCTGCCAGCAGCAGGAGTTTCCTCTGCTTTCATTTGAGATGGAGCATTGACAAGGTCTCCAGGGCACATGGCTGTAAGCAGGTACAGGCAGATCCCCAACTGCTGATGTTCACTGCCCTGCTGTCACCTCCAGGTTCAAATGAGGCACAGACTGGCTGCCCAAGTAGGACTGCTGATGTAAAATGATTCCTTGGCAGAGAGTTTAGGGATAATGGTGTTATGGTAAGCTAATACCCCCCAGCCACACACTGGCCTGTATTATATTTAGGAGTGAAGGAAGCCAGGATTTCAGTATTGAATAATGAAACAAGCACAGAAATGGCTTGATATTTAATTACTGAAATGTATACTAAGCTCTGGGGTTAAAAGTCTAAGTGCCTGAACTGAAATCCAGGGACTCATGACTGAATAAACCAGCCAGTCTTTCCTTGTGTGGCTTCTCATGTTTTCTTTTACTTTAGAGCCTCAGTTTCAGCATCTCTTCAATGGGCATAGTAACTGTATCCACCTTAGGGATGTTGTGAAGTCCTGTATTTGTAAATCTGTAAATTTACTAACTGAGTATTTGTAAATGCTCATGGCTCCAGTCATTAACTCCTCACGATAAGAAGTGTCTTAACACCTATGAGACATATATTACACCAGTCACAGAACCACTGAGCACATACTTGCTAAATGAATGAACAAACGGAATAATGAGTGTTGGTGGATTATTAACTGTTTCAGCACATCTGGAGATTGTAGAAGAGCTCAACATTGCAAGCCGTTCTTTCTGTGCCCCCATCTGATTCCTACTGGTTCATGAAAAAGAAACTCTAATTACAAACTATTCTCTAGTTCTGATTACCCTCTCACTTAACAGAATAGTGAATTTTCTAGTAATTGAGTCTAATTATAGATACAAAATCTATAGCATTTCCCACAAACCAGCCTTAATTAAATTAAGTACAAGTAATGGGCCCTCCCTCACAGATTTCAATGTAGTAACCAGAATTAGTCTTGACCCCCATAACCAGAGGCTTATTATTACAGAAACTTGACAAGTAGATGGCCACCCACCTGGCATGCGTTGGGCAGCTGGCTGCAGTCCCTGTCTCCCACTCTCCATCTTGCTCCCAATTCACAGAGCCCTACATCCACAGTGAGATGCAAGTGGCTCATTGTAGACAATAAGTACTGGCTAAGCAATTGCATGGAAAGAAAGAGGAATGAAGGGGTTGAAGGAGGAAGGGAGGGTATTAGCATCTATGCTTAGATAGGAGATAGGAAAGTCACCAAGGTACTGGGAATCTGGTGGCATGGTGCTAGAAGGTAACAAATTGCCAAAAAAAGGGATGTGGATGCA
The DNA here is from genome assembly GCF_019186645.2 of Phyllostomus hastatus. Taxonomy (NCBI): domain Eukaryota; kingdom Metazoa; phylum Chordata; class Mammalia; order Chiroptera; family Phyllostomidae; genus Phyllostomus; species Phyllostomus hastatus. The sequence continues at coordinate 49,720,603 of NW_025334041.1, forward strand.
AAGCAAAATTTTTAGTACATCATATGCATAATATTGCCTCAGGCTGACCTTGCTATACTCTGAACATGAGTGATCAATTTGCTAGGTGAAGTGAGAGAGTGCAAGTATGAAATTTCCTTGTTTTGTATGTCTCCTTTAACTCAAACATTTTGCACTAGGCAGTATCTGTACCCAACACAACCTTTCCTATTGCTTCCTCTCTGATTGCTCTGCTTCTGGTTCCCTGTCTTCTCTTCTCCTTTGTTCTAGAGCTTCTAATCTTCCCCTTGGCCATTCCCTAGCTGTCTCAACAGAGAATTCGTTGGCCATCTGATTAAACCAGAGAATAGTCCTCAATCCCTCAGCCCCTCTCCAAACTATTTATGGATCTTAGGAGTGTTTTTTTGGCCAGCAAAGGTAAACATTCTGAAGTTTTCTTTACTCTGCTATTGTCTGTCATTACTCCGGGCAACCAGAGTGCACAGTTCTGGGCCTGCATCTGTGAAACTGTTAGAGGAGACAGGAGACATGGTCCACCTCTCAGGAGGCTCATGTGACATTTGGGTTGGCAATAAGACTGGCAAATTTATTTTCTCTGGGACTTTGGTGGCAACAATGTGCTACACATACAGTGTTATCAGAATTGTTATTATGGCTGCTGATTCAACATTGCAGAAGAATCCATATGTGCTCTGAGAATTTACTTCCGCCAAACATGGTCTGTTGTTGGGGAAGGGGAATGGTCCATGTCTCCTGGTATGGAAAATAATTAGAAGTTTGGGCCCCTGAATTGACACCAAAATTAGAGATCAGATATATCCAGGTGACACCCAGGTCAAACTGGCTTTACTTTAGCATGCTCAGTCTCCACATTTTATTTAATTTCTCTGCCATAGCTACTATATATATATAGTAGTTATGCAGTTTTTATTTTTCTTCAGTTTTGTAGAGTTTTAGAAAATAGTTCTTATTTCTCTCATCCCATGGATGGGCACACACATCCAGCAGGCTGGGAGATAGGAGGGGGCAGGAGGGGCTCCGTTCATGGGAGATGTGTATCTTTCAGGTTGCTGGCATCATCTCTGCTGGGGTTGTGATGATCGCCATTGTTGCTTTGGGGAAGCTGCTGGAACCCTTGCAGAAGGTAACCCTGCTTCTCGGCACACTGATTGTGTAATTTCTCTGCTCTGCCACCAGAGAAATAACAGGAGATTTATAAATCATCACATGGAAAACCATTCCCCGAATAACACAGCCCTCCCTGTCTCTCTTGGCAGTCGGTCTTGGCAGCTGTTGTAATTGCCAACCTGAAAGGGATGTTTATGCAGGTGTGTGACATTCCTCGTCTGTGGAGGCAGAACAAGATTGATGCTGTAAGTCACCCATTTTTCTCTAAAAGATTTGGTTTTTATAGGCCTTTCGCTGCATCATTGTTTTCTTATCTCCTAAATTGTACTCGACTTGCATTTTGGGAGGCCCAAGGCAGGAATTAAATTGTGTACATAAGCCAAAGATTTGAAGTCTTCCTCTTCCACATGAACTGTGTTTTTGGAGGTCCTGTATCCATTTCCAGCAAAAGTCCCATAGGTGCTCCATTCATATACCGTTTTCTTTCTAGGGCCCAAAGCCAAACAAGCAAATTAAAGCAAACAACAAAACCCCCTCTAATTTAGAAAGACAAACAAAACAAAACACAAAACAAAACAAGAACAACAACAAAAACCCATGCTGATTATAATTCTGACCAAAGTAACCTTCATAACTATTCTGAGGAATTATAAAATCCTGAAACTAAACCCTTTAGAGTTATACTTTAATTTAAAACAGAACAGATAAAAGGAATGAGAAAACATCCTATATGTTGATATGGAATGATCTCTAAGCCAAATTGTTAAGTGAAAACAGACCAGCACAGAATAGAATAGTGTGCATAATAACACAAAAAGATGGAAAAATAAAACATGCTTTGTAATCATATTTACTTGTATTTGCAAAAACGACATGCTGGTGAAAATTGTGGGTGAGTGTTTGTATCACACACTCAGAGAGAGAAACAAAAGAGAACACAAACAGGGTGGGAGGATGGGAATGGGTGAGGGGAGGAGGGGCTGCAAGCAAGATTTTTACTGCACACCCTTTTTATATTAATTCCGTTTTGAACATGTTATTATATTACCTATTTGAAAATTAAATTAAAAAATAGTTAAATGGGACAATTGGTCTATATTGGGAATGCCAATTTCCACTTTTACTTAAATAGGAAATGAAATCAGAATATTAAATAAAACTGTGTGTGGTAAGGGAAATGGGGACAACTGTATTTGAACAATAACAAAAACAATGTATGGGGGATTGGGGTGCTGACCCCTTGCACAGTCAAAATTCCACATGTAACTTTTGACTCCCCCAAAACATAATTAATACCTTATTGTTGACCAGAATTACCAATAATATAATTGACTAATGTATTTTGTATCTTATATGTATTATGTATGTATGCTTATAATAAGTAAGCTAGAGAAAAAAATATTATTAAGAAAATCATAAGGAAAATACATTTAGAGCACTTAGTGAAAGAGGAATCCATGTATAAGTGGACCCACACAATTCAAATCTGTGTTGTTCAAGGGTTAACTGTAATATGTTCATAAACAATTGATCTTATTAATTGTGCAGGTAATCTCTCACTTGATGGTACATGATAAATTAATATTGCTTTTTATTTCCATTTCCCTAGGTTATCTGGGTGTTCACATGCATAATGTCTATCATTCTGGGACTGGATCTTGGGTTGCTCTCCGGCCTTGTATTTGGGTTGCTGACTGTGGTGCTGAGAGTACAGTTGTGAGTAATATAAGACCCAGGATACCTGTGGCCAGGACAGCACACTCTGAGATTTCTTATGACATTTTGATAAATATAGTAAAATGACTCTCTTTCATAATAGTTACTATATATTGCATGTTTCTGTGAATTAAGCACATAGTACTCTCCACATATAATCATATTTAATCTTCAAAAAAAGTCCTGTGAATAGGTTATATTATTCTCATCCCAAAGGTAAGAAAATTGAAGCTCAGCAAGGTTAAGAACCTTCCTTAAGATCACATAGCTAGTAAGGGGCAGAACTAGGATGTGAACCCAGATGCATCTCACCCCAACATGTGCACTTAATCACATGCTCTAATGCTGGTGCTCTCCTCCTAGTCTTGGTAAGACCAAAAGGTATGTAATTCAGCAACAGACTGAGGTTGCTTTGCAGTTTCTTTTTAAAATGAGATGAAGTCTGTGAGGCACTGGGCCCAAGGCTCAGAACAAGATAGCTGCTAAATATATTTTAGCTCATTTGGTTGAAGCTGGTAATCCAGAAGTTATATAACCCAGAACAGGAGACTTAAAAACAGTTCATTGTAGTCAAGATTTATTCAAATCTGCCAAATAAGGCATGTACCCAATAAGCCCCACAATTATATTGAAAAAAAAGAGCACACAATTAGATCATCTTAAGAGTGAAAGCAGTAAAGACAGTTGAAAGTGAAGGAAAATCATCTATGAGGCAGCATAAAGGGGTATGATTTTTGTTGGTTTGTTTTGACTTTTTTCTTTAAAATATATTTTATTGATTATACTATTACATTTGTCCCATTTTTTTCTCCCCTTTCTCCCCCTTCACCCTTTACCTCCCCTCCCACCAGCATTACCTGACCCCCTTAGTTCACGTCCATGGGTTATACATACAAGTTCTTTGGCTTCTCCATTTCCTATCTCCCCCTGTCTATTTTGTACCTACCATTTATGCTTCTTATTCCCTGTCCCTTTTCCCCCATTCTTCTCCCACCCCCTCTCCACTGATAACCCTCCATGTGATCTCCATTTCTGTGATTGTGTTCCTGTTCTAGTTGTTTGCTTAGTTCATTTTTGGTCTTGTCCATTTTTAGGTTCAGTCATTGATAGGTGTGAGTTTGTTGTCATTTTACTGTTCATAGTTTTGATCATCTTCTTTTTCCCAGATAAGTCCCTTTAATGTTTCACATAATAAGGGTTTGGTGATGATGAACTCCTTTAACTTGACCTTATCTGGGAAGCACTTTATCTCACCTCTTATTCTAAATGATAGCTTTGCTGGATAAAGCAGTCTTGGGTGTAGGTCCTTGCCTTTCATGACTTGGAATACTTCTTTCCAGCCCCTTCTAGAAGCCTGCAAGGCTTCTTTTCAGAAATCAGGTAACAGTCTTATGGGAACTCCTTTGCGTAGGTAACTGTCTCCTTTTCTCTTGCTGCTTTTAAGATTCTCACCTTATCTATAATCTTGGCTAATGTCATGATGATGTGCCGTGGTGTGTGCTTCCTTGGGTCCTGCTTCTTTGGGACTCTCTGAGCTTCCTGGACTTCCTGGAAGTCTATTTCCTTTGCCAGATTAGGGAAGTTCTCCTTCATTATGTTTTCAAATAAGCTTTCAATTTCTTGCTCTTTCCCTTCTTCTTCTGGCACCCTTATGATTCAGATGTTGGAATGTTTAAAGTTGTCCCGAAAGTTCCTAAGCCTCTCCTCATTTTTTTGAATTCTTGTTTCATCATTCTGTTCTGTTTGACTGTTTCTTTCTTCTTTCTGGTCCGAATCATTGATTTGAGTCTTGGTTTCCTTCCCTTCACTGTTGGTTCCCTGCATATTTTTCTTTATTTCACTTTGCACGGCTTTCACTTTTTCCTCCATTTTGCAAGCATACTCAATAATATCTGTGAGCATCCTGATTACCAGTTTTGAACTCTGCATCTTACAGGTTGGCTGTCTTTCCATTGCTTAGTTGTATTTTTTCTGGAGCTTTGATCTGTTCTTTCATTTGAGCCATATTTTTTTTTTTGTCTCCATGTGCCTGTTTCATAGTAAGGGGTGGAGTCTTATATTTGCCAGGGCAGGACAACCCAAATCACTGAGTTGTGGTGCTATATGTGGGGGAAGAGTCGGAGCAGAAACAATGCCACTTGCTCGGCTCTCGGCTGGCTTTCAGTCACTTCCCCTGCTACCCACAACCAAATTGGGCCCTTCTGGTGCTGATTCCTGGGCGGATGGATTTGTGTACATTCTAGGGCCCTGTGAGTCTTTCTAATGAACTCTCTTTAATGCTGGGAGTTTCTCACAGCCTCAGCCCACACAATCCCCACAGGTTTTTACAGTCAGAGGTTTTGAGGCTTTATTTCACTGTGCTGGAACCCTGGGTTGCATGGTCTGTCTCACTCCCCAATTATTCCTCCAGTTTAATCTGCATGCAAATATGGGACCATCGGTCTGCTGCCTTGCTGCACATTCTCTAGGCCCCTGCTGTCCATCTCTGACCCTCCTATCAGTCTAAGTGAATGTTTTTTCTTTAACTGCTTGGTTGTCAGACTTCCATACAGTTTGATTTTCGGACAGTTCTGGTTGGTTTTGTTTCTAAGTTTGTTGTCCTTCTTTTGGTTATGCCAGTAGGCAAAGTGTATCTACCTACATCTCCATCTTGGCTGGAAGTCCCTCAATTTTTTTCTGTTTTTACTCTTGAGAGGCTTTTTGTGTGCACCCTTCTGGGTCTGCAAAATTGTCTGAACAGAGAGGGAAACAGAGCTTCTCTCCCACATCAAAACTTGCTGCCTTTCTGGACTTCTGGCCCTTCTTTGTATTTGGGCAGTGAAGGAATAAAAACCTGGAAACTATCAACATGGATGTCTTCAATTTAGCATAAGTCCACCTTTCGTGTTCCACCAGCCAGTTCTTCTCTCCCTTCTTTTCACCCCTGGCACGCTGGAGCCCACAAAAGACTGCTGTACACTGCCTCGGCACCCTTAAATGGTGCCCAAGGGCCCCAAAGAGTTCACAAGCTCCCAAAGTGTCCAGTTTACTTCCATGTAACAACTCAAGAGTTGTCCTTAAAAAAGGCTGCCTCTCCTGCTCTATTTGCCTCAGCGTTTACTTTCCTTGTGTGGGTGTGCTTAGAGGAGAGGGTTTTGTGGAGAGAAACTATGTAATTTATGAGCTTTAAGTTAAAAGTTAGCACAGCACAGTAAGCAGAGGAGAAATCGGTGGCACATTTTAGCTGCTGTGTTGGTTTAACTGGGCTTTTAGCCAACAGAAAGCAGTATCCTCCACAGTATTTAATTTCCAGTAATTATAAGGCTGATCCAGAGAGCACATTGCTGGGAGTACCCCAAACAGATACTCTTTCTTCAGGAATTGTATTTAGCATTTGTTCCTACTCATGCTTGAAGAATGACAGAATTTATTTGATTGCAACAGGAACAGGAAATAGGAAGTGGTTATTTCTGGCTCTCCCAGGCTCCTATTTCTATAAAATGAGACTAATTTGATCATTGCGGACTCTTCATAATTCATCAGAAAGTTGCAATAAGTCACAAGGAATTTCCAGGCACTGGCACTATGTCAGGCACTGAAGACCAACAGGCTAATGATAGAGCCAGGCTGCTCCTGACCTCTGGGATCTTTTCAAACTTCTGATTCTTAGTTTACTCTGCAATAAAAATGAGGATAATACTGCTGACCTTTCAGGGTTATGGTGGGGCTTAAATAAGATTTAACAGGTGTGAAAGATCTTTGCTTATTCTATAAAGTCCTACACACATGAAAGTCTGACGCTCATTATTTCTCTCAGCCATCAGAGAAGAGTCACAGTTCCCGTCTCCTCCAACTGCACACAGACACCAGCTGTTCACTTCAGAGTTAGCTATAGGAGCATGTTGTCTGCAGTAGAGGCAGTGTCCAAAAAACATCAGAAATGATGAGCTCTTTAGTATCTGTTATTTCTTTTTATTCCAAGATATGCTTGTTCCAAAAAATGCTGACTGTAATTTTGTTTTAGTCCCTCCTGGAATGGTCTTGGAAGCATCCTTAGCACAGACATCTACAAAAGTACCAAGAACTACAAAAATGTGAGTGCCTTTGTGAGATATTTACTGGACTGGGGTTTGCTGGCCTGGATCACATATTTCTCTTCTAGTATATTAGAGACAAAGTAGGCACAGGTGGGGTGCTTTTCCACAAATCCACTGGGGTGTTTTGATTCAATGTGCCTTCTGATATCCATGGTTTACATGAATTTTGCTGATGCTAGTTGAATGTCATTTTAAAGCCAAACCACTGTAAAAAGAATTTTTAAATATAGGCAATTAAATTATTTTGAGAAGTTGTATCAAATTCTAATTCTTTTGATAAAGGGGGTTAAAGGTACAAATTTCTAGTTAAAAAATAAGTCCCGGGGATGTGATGTACAATATGGTGACTATAGTTAATAACACTGCTTTACATATTTGAAAGTTGCTAAGAGACTGAGTCTTAAAAAGTCTCATCACAAGGAAAAAATTTTAATTATGTATGATGACAGATGTTAACTAAACTTAGTGTGATGATCATTAGCAATATATACAAGTATCAAATTATGGTATACACCTGAAACTAATAAAATGTTATAAGTCAATTATACCTCAATAAAAAATGTGGACACAACCTCAGAGACCTCTAGAACAAAATAAAACATATTGACATATGCATAGTGAGAGTCGCAAAAGAGGAGGAAAGGAAAAGACAGGCATAATATTGAAATAATATCAAAATTTCTCCAAAACTGATGAAAAACATCACATAAATATCTAAAAGGCCCATCAGACCCAATTACTGCACATACGAAGGTCTACACCTAGACACATTACAGTAACACTGCTGAAAGCCAGGGCATTAAAAAAAGTCTACAACAGCGGAGGAAGAAAAAATACTATTTTTTTGCTATATAATCCTTATCGTCCATGAAATTGTCTAAAATCCCTGGAAGATTTTTCACTCATTTTTACTAAGAGACTTTCATGTTCTCTGTCACCAAGAAGCTTAGTTGGCATTGTGCTCTATGCTTAGAATTGGAAGAAATAATATAAAATACAGGAAATTAAAAAAACAAAGAAAATGAAAAAAAAACCCCACAAAGAAATATCTTACTGATAGGCTTTGTAGACCCTGCAGATAAGATTGCTTAGTGACCAGCAAGGGAAATGAAGATGAAAAAGCAGAGAAAGAAAATGAAGAAAACACTAATTTAGCAAAAAAAAAAAAGTTACAATGAAAAAAAAATTTTAAATGCAAACTCTAGGAAGTTGTAGTCTAATTTTACCTTAACATTAAAAAAATGTTAGACACTGAATCTGGAATTCCAGTAGTTGCCACTTAATTTATTTCCACAGCTGTCCTCAGTTATGTTGAGCCAAGTGCCATCAAGAGCTACAAATGATTCTAGAAAATCTCTCATCTTTGGGTTCTGAGTTCTGAATTCTGGGCTCTGGGCTCTTGTAGAGACCTTGCCCAAGTCACCCAGGCTCGCAGGGCCTCCATTTTCTTCTCTGATGTGCTGGACTAAAATTGTTATGACTCCTAAACACCAGACAAGCCTGTGATTCTGGTTCTACTTTGGGTCTGGTCACTGTGTCAGTGTAAGAACAAGCAAATGACATCATAGGCCTCAGCTCCAGCAGATCCCCTTGAATTTGCTACTTTTTTCTATTTTAAAGGAATTTGGGGGGATAAATAGAGGGGCAGTGTTACGAACCTGAGGCAACTTATGTCATTATTCTGAGCTGCTTTTTTCATCCAGAAATCAGAGGGTTGAATAATTGCTTTTCATGGCCCTTTCTTTCATCAGCTTCTCCTGGATAGTTCAGGAGTGTGGGGAACCTATCGCCTCCCAACTGGGATGAGGCCCTAAGAAGGAAGTTGAGTACTGTTACCCAGCTCCTCTGAGTGATTGTAACTCAGCTTCTACCTGAATAGCCAGAAATTTAATTGAGTATTTGAGGCCTGAAATTATTTAACCTCAATATCTTTTTAATACTAGGTTGAAGAACCTGAAGGAATGAAGATTCTTAGATTTTCAAGTCCTATTTTTTATGGCAATGTCGATGTTTTTAAAAAATGTATCAAGTCTACAGTAAGTATTTTATCCCTAAAAATCTGTTTGCTAACCTCCTTTGAGATTTCATTCATTCTACAGGTATTTATTGGGCTCAAAGTGGACATGAGGCCCTATATACTACTCCCTTTGTATAGGACATTAAGAATTATAACATACATCCTTGCCCTCAAATAACTTATGCTCTGTTGAAGATAGGAAAAAAAAAAACAGATGTTAAAATCCAGGTAGCAGTAACTATGCCACTGGACAAAAACACTAGAGTTGTCTCCAGGCAGAATTTGAATAATTTCAAAATAAATGGTATAGACAGTACTTGCTAAGAGTTCATAGCAGGGAGTGATCCATGTGAGCTGGAACTCATCAGGCAGTGTGGCCGTGAGCAGAAGGAAGGAGATTATAGCAGGTGTTTGGGAACTAGGAGAACTGAGAGGAAAAAGTGGGAACATGTACTGGGGAGAGGTTGCCCAACTTGGGTAAGGGGTTAAACAGTATAGGTAGAATCTGAAGGCAGGAAATTCTGGTCTTAAATTCCATGCTGTGCTTCAAAGTTGGGTTTTGTTTCTAGATCAGTGTTTTATTATGTACATTAGGGTAAATTGCTGGTTCACCCTAGGGGGACAATCATGGATTTTGCAATAAAAAAAGAGCTCTGTAATGTTAAAGAAATTTGGAAAACACTGACTTAAAACTAGTGAAATTATTTTTTGCTATTTTGTTTTCTACTGTCTTGGAGTCTTTAATATGCTCCTGTCTTCCCTGAGCCTCTGGGTGGGTGGGGTAGATGAGCCAGTTGTGGAGACCTCAATCAAGAATTTCTTATTTGGCAGAATGTCTCAAGGAATAATACTCCTCAAGAAATTACCTTTCCAGATAACAATTGCCAATAATGAGCATTAGGAACCAGATGTTTTAAGTAACTTGACATTTCTTTCCAAAGGTTGGATTTGATGCCATTAGAGTGTATAACAAGAGGCTAAAAGCACTGAGGAAAATACAGAAACTCATCAAAAAAGGGCAATTAAGAGCAAGAAAGGTGAGACAACAGCTTTCCCCCCTCTTAAATTTCTTCCTTTCTCAGATGAAAATGAAAGCAAATAATGTAAAATTAAATCCACCCCCTTTGGTACCCAGATGTGTACAAGCAGATGACATACACTTGTCAGAGAACAGCTGAGTTGTTCTTATAGCCAAAAGGGAATGGGAGAAAATAAAATGAAATCAGTAGAAAAAACTCAGGGTTTGAGTTCATAAACATTCATAGCTATCACTTGTATTGTCCCACCAATGTGTCTCTTGGCCAATTCCCCAACCTTCCAGAAATCAAGTTTCCTGGCTCCTCTGCCCTTCCATTTTTCTTCCTAGAGAACATGAAAGTTTGGACAAAGCACATTCATTAAGCATTCATCCCCTCAATGTTTTGCTTATCAAGTGTATAGGACTTTTAAGTAATTTGAAATAAATTGTTTAAAAAATCCCAAATCATTGGCAATTAAGTTGGCAGTATTTTCTTTGTTTAGAATGGCATTATAAGTGATGCTGGTTCATCAAATAATGCTTTTGAGCCTGATGAAGATATTGAAGATCCAGAAGAACTTGATATTCCAACCAAGGAAATAGAGATTCAAGTGGATTGGAATTCTGAGATTCCAGTGAAAGTGAATGTTCCGAAAGTGCCCATCCACAGCCTTGTGCTTGATTGTGCAGCTGTGTCTTTCTTGGATGTTGTTGGAGTGAGATCATTGCGAGTGGTAAGGTTCTAAGTGTTTTTGAACAACAGATTAGGAGCTTTGGCAATAATAAAACCACATGGGTTGCCCATTCTGGCAAAAGGGTGATTGAGTGCATAGGCTCTGCACTATTTCTAGGGGAATGCTTTTGCAATAGACCTTAATATTTTAAAGCACAGGTTATGGAGCCAGACTACATGGGGTTGAATTTAGGCTCTACTATTTGCTGTACTGTGACTATAGGCAACTTGCTTAATTGATCTGTACCTCAATTTCTTTACTCTAATATGAGGATAATAATGGTACCTATTTAATATGGGTTTCATGAAGACTAAATCAGCACATACATGGTTATGGTTTAGAACAGTATCTGGCATACAGTCACCCTTCAGAAAACATTAATATTTATTATGTTTTATTTTTCTGAGAGCATATAGGAAATTGAATATGAAAAGGAGGAAGTTTATGTTAAGTATTATGTTTTTCCTTGTTATGTAAACAGCAGCGGAATGAGGAATATGGAGTACATGGTACGATTAAAAAAGCCAGGCATTATTAAGAGGTTGGCGCAGGTAGCAGGCCAGGCATCTAGGAAGTGAAAGGATTGAGGAGCATGTAGGACAGGAACATTCATGATATCAGACACCAGTTATGTAAGGTTGAGTTCATTCTTTCAGCAACAGACGTGAAGTGCCTAATATATGGCAAGCACTCAGCCAGGTGCAAGAGACAAATGATGAGGTAGTCATAGTCCCTATCCTCATGGGACGAAGCAGTCTAGAGGGAGAGGAAAATGTTAAGTATTCTTTTTGAAATTTATTTTTTAAAGTATGTTTTATTGATTATGCTATTACAGTTGTCCTGTTTTTTCTCCCCTTTATTCCCTTCCACCCTGCACACCCCCTCCCACCAGCATTCTCCCCAGCCTTAGTTCATGTCCATGGGTTGTATATATAAGTTCTTTGGTTTCTCCATTTCATATACTATTTTTAACCTCCTCGTCTATTTTGCACCTACCATGTATACTTATTATTCTCTGTTCACCCCCATGTCCCCTCCCCATCTTCTCTTTCCAGCCCCACTCCGCTGATAACCCTCCATGTGATCTCCATTTTTGTGATTCTATTCCTGTTCTAGTTGTTTGCTTAGTTTGTTTTTGTTTTTAAAGATTATATTTATTTGTTTTTAGAAAGAGGGTAAAGGAGAAAGAGGGAGAGAAGCATTGATGTGTGAGAGAAACAATCAGTTGCTTCTCACATGCCCCCATTTGGGCTGCAACACAGGCATATACCTTGACTGGGAATTGAACCAGTGACCTTTTGGCTGACAAGCCAATGCTCAGTCCACTGAGCCATACCAGCCAGGGCATGATATTTTTTAAGGCTCAGTTGTTGATAGTTGTGTTTGTTGTTATTTTATTGTTCATATTTTTGATCATCTTCTTTTTCTCAGATAAGTCCCTTTAACATTTCATATAATAAGGGCTTAGTGATATGAACTACTTTAACTTGACCTTATCTGGGAAGCACTTTATCTGCCCTTCCATTCTAAATGATAGCTTTGCTAGATAGAGCAACCTTGGATGTAGGTCCTTGCCCTTCATGACTTTGAATACTTCTGTCCAGCCCCTTCTAGAAGCCTGCAAGATTTCTTTTGAGAAACCATGTGACAGTCTTATGGGAATTCCTTTGTGTAGGTAACTGTCTCCTTTTCTCTTGCTGCTTTTAAGATTCTCTCCTTATTTTTAGTCTTGAGTAATGTAATTATGATGTGCCTTAGTATGTGTTTCCTTGGGTCAGCATCTTTGGGACTCTGTGAGCTTCCAAAGAAGCTCCACATCAAAATGGGAACTCCATTTTGCAACCATACTCAACCAATTCTGTGAGCATCCTGATTACCAACTAGTGTTTGGAGCTGTGCATCTTATAGGTTGGCCATCTCTTCATCGCTTAGTTCTATTTCTGGAGTTTAGATTTGTCCTTTCATTTGGGCCATATTTTTCTGTCTTGGTGCAGCTGATACATTGTATGGGGTGGAGCCTTAGGTATTTGCCAGGGTGGGACAACCCACTTTGCTGCACTGTGTTGCTGTATGTGGGGGAAGGGTCAGAGGGAACAATACCACTTGCTCATCTCTCTGCTGCTTTTCAGTCACTTCCTCCATTACCCACAAGCAAATTGAGCCCTTCTGGTGCTGATTCCCGGGTGGGTGGGTTTGTGTACATTCTAGGACCCTGTGGGTCTCTCCAATGCACTGTCCTGTGAGGCTGGGAGTTTCTCCTGCCACCACAACCCCGCAGGTTTTTACACTCAGGGGTTTTGAGGCTTTATTTCCCTATGCTGGAACCCTGGGTTGCGCAGTCTGGCTCACTCCCTAGTTGTTCCTCTTGGTTTATCTGCACGCAAATGTGGGACAGCCAGCTGCTACCTTGCCATGTGTCCTCTCCTCCCTGGCTGCCTGTCTCCACCCCTCCTACCAGCCTAAATGAATGTTTCTTCTTTAACTCCTTGGTTGTTGGACTTCCATACAGTTTGATTTTTCTGGCAGTTCTGGTTTTTTTTTTTGTCTTTATATTTGTCATCCTTTTGATTGTGTGAGTAGGCAGTGTATCTACCTAGGCCTCTGACCTGGCTGGACATTAAGTAATCTTTTAAATAACAACTGTACTAAGTGCTCCAAAGCAGACAAACTGGGGTCTCAACTTGATTAAGAGTGTCAAGTTTAAGTGAAGCTTCCAGTAGGTATCAAGCAAGTTAGGCAGAAAAGTAAGCAGATTAAAGACACCAACAATCAGATACAATAATATGGAACTGACCCGCTACTGAGGTTTAGCTTAGTTGGGGCTTTTTGGCTGCTTTGCAAGGGTAGGAAATCATTACAGAATGCAGGTACTAGGCAGGTACAATAGAAAGTGATTATACTTGACAAAAGACAATGATACAATGGTGGCAGATTCTCTTCCAGTTCTCTTAGCAGACCCAGTCATTAGCTCATTTGAGAGCATTTTCTTATTTTTCATTGTGCATTTTACTCTGGGTATTGGCTCAGATGCGTTGTAGATTGTGTTGGCCAAAGGTTTAGTGAATTACTTTTGGGAAGAGTATTGATATATTTCATGACAGAGTATTTTTCACACTTAACAAATAATTGCTTTCAAATGCTATAATGACAATTGTGAAGAATTCAACCTTTATGCTTGCATAGAGGTCATGATCTTTTCCCCCAGAAATTTCAAGTTCTATTTTATTACTTCCTATAGGTCTTGCATCTTGATTTTTTAAATTAAACTTTTCATTTTGAGATAACTGTAGATTCCCATGAAGTTTTAAGAAATACAGAGAGATCCTCTGTGCCCCTTACCCAGTTTCTCCCAATGCTAAAATCTTGCAAAACTAACATCCAAAATTACAATGAGGATACTAAGACTGATATAGTCAAAATACAGAGTCCTTTGTTTGTAGGTCAGTTTTTACATTCAGGATCTGGTGGCCACATGTCTACAGCTATACATTTTCCATTCACAGATATAAGCTCTGTTGTCTCTGATCTTCAGGGGCTGTATCAGGAAGCTTCCTGTACTCCCTTGTTTTCTTCCTTCCACAAATATTTATTAGGTACCTTTGTGCTATTGAGTGCTGTGCCATCAAGCACTGGATATTGCCACCTCTTGAGATGGGAACATCTTTTCATCCTTAATCATATCATCACTTCAGGTTGAAAACCTTTTTGGTTTTCCAATAATGAACTTTCCTCAACAGTCCCGGTTAAGCATGAAAATACTGAAGTTCCTCCTGAGCAAGTAACTGAATGCTACTAAATTATGTGCAGGTCAAGTTACTCAAATTCTCCTTTTTAAATTTTTAGATTGTCAAAGAATTCCAAAGAATTGATGTAAATGTGTACTTTGCATCGCTTCAAGGTAAATGCATATGTATACATATCTATCTATAAGACTTTTCCCTAAGCCCTTTCTCCTATCTGGGAATATGGATACATCGTGACCAGTGATATTTTTATTGTGATAAAGTGCATAATAATATTTGTTATTTGAGTCACATTCGAGTGGCATTTGAGTCAGTGGCATTAAGTGTATTTACAATGTTGTGCAACCACCACAACTATCTCTCGCCAAAAATTTTCATCACCACACACAGAACTCTACCCATTAAGCAATCCCGCTGAGGGCATTTTTGTACCTAGGGAGATATTACTTCCAGTAGTGCCAGAGAGCTGGTAATGCATGGCAGCTGATCCTGCCAGCAGTGCCAGATCACCATGGGAGAATTGTCTTAGGGAGAGCAGAGCTGGAGATGACTTAGATCCCTTAAAACTAGAGGATCCTCTAGGGTGTGATTCTGTGTCTGTGTGCAAGAGTATGCATGTGGGAAAATACTAATGCTTAGGTCGAGTTCTCTAGAACCAGAGGCTGAGTCAAGGACTCTTGCACAAATGATTTATTGAGACCTGAAAAAAAAACTGGCTTTCAGAAAAACTCATGAAGGAGTGAGGGGAGCAGGATAGGGCTGGGAAGAAGCTGGAGAAAGATAGGGTTGCAAAAGTCTACCTTAGCCTAATTTCACAGGGGCCACACAGCAGGGAAAGCACCAGAAGGTGGTTATTCCTCCTGGAGGCAGCAGAGCATGTCTTCTTACCCCCATATCGGTCCATCAGTGCTGCAGGCCATGCAAGAGTGGGGGTGTCAACCTGTGAGGCCTTTTCAGGTGACACTGTGTTCGTTGGCCCAGGAATGTTCTCCAGAGAAGGCCACAGCTGGAACCGTTAGCAGCCAGACTCACATTAGCAGCTGGAGGATGGGGACTCTAGCAAAGGGACCTGGTCAGGAACCAAGGCCATTTACTACAACCAGTTACCGTATAACCATGACGTGTGCTACTGGAAATGAAACTCAGAGTGCAGCAGGGTCACATTTTGGAAACAAGAAAAGAATTAAAAGGAGGAGCCACTAAACCTTAGTATTGGTTGATGTTACAAAATTATCTTTTCTTAGAAACTAACTAAACACTATTTCTTTCTTTTGAAGATCATGTAATAGAAAGGCTGGAGAAATGTGGTTTCTTTAATGATAACAGAAAGGACATATTTTTTCTGACTGTCCACGATGCTGTCCTCTATGTACAGCACCAGGTTAAATCCCGAGAAATTCAAGATTCCATTTTAGAAACGGTAAACATTTAATCTTTCTACCTATGTGTCTTTCCTGAACTATCATTATTTCTGTAAATGGCAGGAGTTCCACAAATTTAGATTCCATTCTAGTGGGATGTCAAACCAGTGGTTAACTTCTCAGAGACTAAGTTTTCCCATCAGTAAAATGAAAGTGAAAACATTTACCTTGCTGGGTAGATATGAAGACTAAATATGATAGTTTATACAAAAGCACCTGGGACTACCTAGTATTCAATACATAATAGTTCTATCACATGTAGGTTTACTAATAAAAGTAGGCTTTAGTTATACTGCCTTTTTAGAATATAGGCACTGAATCTCAGGTCTTCTGTGGTTTGTATCTACAAATCCAGTTTAAATTCTCAGCAATCTAGAAACTCTTTATTATAAATGTCAAAGGTCATAAGTGATCTTTGAAAAAGAAAAAAATTAAAAGCTATGAATTAGCCAGGACTTAGTTATCCCCCACAAAATAGAACAGAGTCTGATTTCCTGTGGTACCCTTAATTTTGTTAGTTCCCTTGTCAGATGCCTGGGAGTGCTGAGCTTTCTGGTCTGGGTGTGGGCCTGGGCCTACTGGTGGGTCGGGTATAAGAATCTCTTCTCTCATGGACCCTGCACAGAGAATTCAGGAAACCAAAATAATACCTATAAAAATAACAACAATAATTATTCCAGTGACCCAATCTACTCTATTTTAAATTGCTTCTCCCCCAACCCCAAATTAGGATAGATTCTTATTGTGAACTGGAAGTTAATATCTGAAGTAAAACTAATTTTAAAAACAATAGCACATTATTTTTTAAAGCTATTGTTAGTGGAGAGATTGCTCAGTTTAATGCTCTGGGAGAAACATAGGGGTTCTAAATACCAAGATCTGGATCTGAAATACAAAAAAGGAAAAAAAAAAGGAAAGTACTAAAACCACAAATCTATTGGGGAGCGGGGGGAAAGAAAGCTACATGCAAGCAAAATGCTTGTCTTTAAAAACTCATAAAACTTTTTCTAACTTAAAATTCTCTAACCTACAGGTAACAACAAAACAGGATCTTATAAACTATCTTAAAAAGGCCTGTCATTAAAAGTAAAATAGAACCAAAGTGTCAACTTCTTTTTCAACAACTGTGAAAACAGTTATTGTGTTTGTTTATACCTTGCTTTGATCCAAGATCTCAGATCCCACAAACGTCACAAAACCCACTGATGACAGTGCCCCTACCAGCATTAGACCCAACACTGTTTGTAGTCAGGGAGGCATCGTAGTGCTTTGGATGGATTTTTTCACCCTGAACAAATGTCAGACTTGAGTATAACTGAGTGCTTGTACTATATACTTACTGGTTCACTGGATAGTGGGTTGAGCACTAGGGGTAGCCTCTCAGACCAGTAGCCTTAAGCTTCTGCGTACCCTCAGTTATCTAGCACAAAGCCCTGCATACGGTGGGTGTGTAGTAAATGACAATAAATCTTGCCTGTGGCACTTTCCTTTTCTTCAGGAAGGGTAACAAATGTTATGGATGTTGTGGATGCAGTGATGTGACCATCAGAAGGCTATCCCAGGACTGTCCCAATATGTAGTTACGCCTATCCTCTTTCTCTCATTATGTTTGACCATCTGCACAGGGCCTGGCATCTAATTCATTTCCATGCTAGCAAAGAGAATTGGATTATTTATTTGTGAGATGAAAAATAGCTGAAAAGCTCTTTGAAATTTCACTCTTATCTTGATATACATTTGGAGTTGCTTTGGGAATATCCTTTATGCATCAGATAAAGCCCAAACTGTTATTGGTTTCCTCTGTTATTGATTTACTGCTAAAAAGCAGAACTTTCTTAAAAAACCATCTCGGTCCATAGATGTTGATTTCCATCTCTGACAAAATTAATATCCAACCAGTCTAACTTGTGACTGGTTATCGTCATCAGTCACGAGCCCATTCAGTGCATACTTAAACCTGCACTAAGTGATCTTAGTTTAGCCTTTGAAATAAAGACACTTTGACTACTGCATCATTCAGGCAGACAGGGTGACTGCTTAAGAGGCATGCCCTTCAAAGTCTGGGAAAGAGAGTTGAAAAGGAGGTTAGCAATGGAAAACTGTGGCAGTTCACACTTGAATGTGAGAAAAGGGGTATAGGGAAAATTCTAAGTGAGAAATACAAAAGGACAAGAAAGCTGGAACAGATTTTGAAGTGTGTAGATTATTATATGAGAAGCACCAGCAGTGCTTCAAGTAATTTTCAGTGGTTTATCAGGTGGATTGTTGCTATTATATTTTCAGCAAATATTCTCTGTGTTCTCTTTGTCAAGATCTCCCTCATTCAAGACCATAAAGATCCTCTTGAATTAATGGAAGCAGAGCTGACTGAAGAAGAACTGAATGTTGAGGATGAGGTATGAGCATTATTTTTTTTCAAAGAAAATAATTTAGATGAAATCTTGAGTAAATAGAATAATACATGTAGTAACTATGTCTGATACAAACTATTCAGAAAAAAATAATTTTAAAAAATACCCAAAGGATGGTGTAATAGAATGAGGAAAATGGAAAACAAGAATTCCCTCTTGAAGACAATAAGAGCTTGGGAACCTTCTGGTCCAGGCTCACAGGATGATCCTCGACCAGAAGCAGCCAACACTCTGGTCCTGGTTTTTGGTCTAAGCCTCTGTGTACTTTTTTTTCTAGAGACCTAAGAAACAGAGGAAAGATGATTAGAGGAAATTTCTAATCCAGAAGTTTCATAAGCTTCAGAAACAGTCTGTGCAACAGGAACCTCATGACTTTCTTCACCTGACTGATAATGGCTTAGAAAAGACTGATTTTATGTATTTCTGATGTTCTTGGGGGCATGAGTCAATTCTGAGGAAACTTGACTGAAACTTCTAGTAATCTGGATAAACTTTGTGGCTCCACCATAGAGTAAAATGAGACTAACAAAAGAAGATTGCAGAATTTTAAAGTTGAAAGATGTCTGAGAAATCAGGTAGTCCCACACCTTAGCCCATGCAGAAATCCCTCCTACACCATGTCTAAGGATGTTCACTCAGGTTTTGTGTGGATGTTTCCACACATTGGCAGCTAGAAGCTTTTCCAGGGAGCTTGTTGCATGCTTGAAAGTGTCCAAGTGTTACTTGTGCTTACAAAATTAGATTTGGCCTTTCTCTAGTACCTGGTAACTGAGCTCTCTCTTTTCTAGCAATACAAGCCCTCCACTAAACAGTCCTTAAATATTTGAAAGTATCTCCCAGGTCTCCACCAAACTCTACTCCAGGTGGGACTCCTCCCTTTATCATTCTTGCAGAAACTAAATTTGTCAATGTTCCTTTGCCAAAGAAGGGGACGCAAAGCCTTAGACAGAGTCAGGCCAGCATGAAGATTACACAACCGTGACCTACCTTGATCTCATAAAGATATTTCTATGACTATGACTTAAAAATGTGTTTACAGTAGCTACATCAAAATCTATGCTTCTATTACAGGGGTCAGCTAAGAGACTTGGGCATTTTTACACAACTTGTCATCCAGCTGGGTTCTCCATTTATATTTATGTAATTGATTTTTGACCTCTAGTGCAGGACCACACATTTATGATAAATTACCTCTTGTTTGCTCCCATTGATATCCTTTTGAATTCTGAATCTATCATCCAGAATAATAATTATGTACCCCCATTGGTATCATATGCAAATCTGATAAGCATGCCTTCTCTGCCTTATTCCAGGTCCTGATAAAAATGTTGAAAAGCATATATTCAAAGCCCTGTGGTAAAATCAGATAGTGAGGATGACAGGAAAGAAGACTTTTGTGGAGGAAATACAGTACTAGGGTGAAATCTGAGGTTCTGCATCTTAGCCCATCAGCTTAGTGAGCCCAGAAACATCATCACTGAGCTGTGTAGTACTTTATGACTATGGATATCGGGCCAACTCAGTTGAGTACAAATTCATACATCAAAATTGGGACCTAAGAAACTGCCATTATATTGAAGTATTTTTGATTGCTACATAAAAAGATTATTCAGGTACGATTCCTGTAGATAATGAGGCAGTATAGCAGTATAATTTTAAGGGCATGGACTTTAGAACTGGATGGATTTGAGTACAAACCATGATTCTGCTACTTAATGGCTGTGCAGCCCAGGGAAAATTATTTATCCTGTCTTCATGTAAAATAAAGATAACAGTACTTCAAAGAGTTGTGAAAATTAAAGGATGGATAGTAAGTACTCAATAAATAGTAATAACCATTTTTAAATAAATCAAATGAAAATATGATGAGTTACAGTGAACTTCCAGTCAAGCAGGAGGTACAGGTAGATACACATTGCTTCCTTGCAAAAACCAAAAGAACAACAACAAATTTAAAGACAAAAGACAACCAAAACTGCCAGAAAATTGAACTGTATAGAAGTCTGACAACCAAGGAGTTAAAGAAGAAATAGTCATTCAGGCCGGTAGGATGGGTGGAGATAGGCACCCAGGGTGGAAAGAACACGCAGCAAGGCGACGAACCAGGCAGTCCCACATTTGCGGGCCGATAAGCTGAGAGGAACAACTGGGAAGCAAGGCAGATAACACAACCAAGGGTTCCAGCATGGGAAACTAAAGCCTCAAAACCTCTGGTTGTAAAAATCTGTGGGGGTTTGGCAGCGGGAGAAACTCCCAGTCTCAGAGAAGAGTTTGGTGGAGAGATCCACAGGGTCCTAGAATGTACAAAGATCTACCCACCCAGGAATCAGCACCAGAAGGACCCAATTTGCTTGTGGGTAGTGGGGGAAGTGACTGAAAGCCAGCTGAGAGCCAAGCAAGTGACACGTTCCCTCTCAGACCCCTCCCCCACATACAGCTGCTCCAGCAGTGAAGTGGGTTGCCCCGCCCTGGTGAATACCTAAGGCTCTGCCCCTTAACAGGTGTGCTGAGATAAAAATGAAAGAACAAATGAAAGCACAGATCAAAGCTCCAAAAATAAAACTAACCCAAGGAGACAGACAACTTATCAGATGCAGAGTTCAAAACACTGGTAATCAGGATGCTCACAGAAATAGCTGAGTCTGGTCACAAAATGGAGGAAGAAGTGAAGGCTATGCAAAGTGAAACAAAGCAAAATATACAGGGAACCAATGGTGAAGGGAAGGAAACCGGGACTCAGATCAATGATTTGGAACAAAACAAATAAACATTCAACTGGAACAGAATGAAGAAACAAGAATTCAAAAAAATGAGGAGAGGCTTAGGAACTTTCGGGACAACTTTAACTGTTCCAACATCTGGATCATAGGGGTGCCAGAAGGAGAAAAGGAAGAGCAAGAAATTGGAAACTTATTTGAAAAAATAATGGAGAACTTCCCTAATCTGGCAAAGGAAATAGACTTCCAAAAAGTCCAGGAAGCTCAGAGTCCCAAAGAAGTTGGACCCAAGGAAGCACACACCAAGGCACATCATAATTAAATTGCCCAAGATTAAAGACAAGGAGAGAATCTTAAAAGCAACAAGGGAAAATAAGATAATTATCTACAAAGGAGTTTCCATAAGACTATTAGCTGATTTCTGAAAAGAAGCCTTACAGGAAAAAGGGGCTAGAATGAAGTATTAGAAATCATGAAAGGCAAGGATCTACATTTAAGATTACTCTATCCAGCAAAGCTATCATTTAGAAAGGAAGGGCAGATAAAGTGCTTCCCAGATAAGGTCAAGTTAAAAGACTTCATCATTACCAAGTCCTTATTATGTGAAATGTTAAAGGGACTTATCTGAGAAAAAGAAGATGATAAAAAATATAAACAGTAAAATGACAACAAACTCACAACTATCAACAACTGATACAAACAAAAACTAACTAAGCAAACAACTAGAACAGGAACACAATAATAGAAATGGAGATCACATGAAGGGTTATCAGCAGGGAGGGGGTGATGGGAGGATAAGGGAAAAGGTACAGGGAATAAGAAGCATAATTGGTAGGTACAAAATAGGGGAATGTTAAGAATAGTATGGGAAATGGAGAAGCCAAAGAACTTATGTATGACCCATGGACATGAACAATGGTGAGGGGGATGATGGTGAGAGGGGGGTGCACAGCCAAGGGGGATAAAGGGGAGAAAAAAATGGGACAACTGTAATAGCATGTTCAATAAAATATAACAATAAAGTATGATGAGTTACAAAATTTTTACTCACCATAATAAATTATGACAATATATACCTGAGATGGTTCAATGTAAGCAATATGTGTAAAAGACTTAAGAATTCACTTTGTTTCCTCTTTGTTCCCACAGGCTATGCGTAGACTTGCTACGTGAAAGTGGGCTCGGGAGGTTGCTATAAGCAAGGACTACAGGATTGCCAAATTTAACCAGCAATGTAATTCTATGCAAGCATTTTCTGCATTGACTGTTTCTCTGGACTTGAAACACTCATTCTTTTTCTGTTAGAACTTTGATTTTTTTAACGTCTTAGCCATTAAAAGAAAGGCACTTAAGATTGTTTCTAGGCTTTATTTATAAAATAAATAGCTTACTTCTAAACTGCAAAATGGTGAGAATTATCCTGGTGATCTAGTGATGTCTAGGATCTATTCACGTTGTGCTGCTGTACCTCCCTGACATATTTGCCAACAAAGTTCACATGGGCATGGGGTCCCCTGCTCAGTCAGGGCAGGTGTGGCCCCATAGCCTCTGTGGCCAGTTGAGTCATGAATGATTATCATAAAAAAGATCTATTTTTGACTGGCCTGGATACCCATGGGCTGTGCCGATCACAGTGTAAGGGCACACTGAGTAAATGCTGAAATATAATTGTTAATGCATTTATCAATAAAAGCCTTCAAAAATCACTTTTGGTCAATACATCAAAAATGTTTTTTAAATGCAAATTTGGTTAATACTTAATAATGAATGTTATATTGACCATATACTTAACAAGAATTCAGAATCAAGATGGTTCACTTCTAAACTACAGAACTAGGCTGATATATTTTTAAAACATTGAGTTAGAGAGATGAAGCAATAATATTATTATGGTTTATAAATTCATTTTTTGATATAACCATGGATCACAATTAAGATCAAATAAAAATATAAGAAAGACTATCTCTAGGTTAAAATGCCATTTTAACTTAGTTTATAGAAATAATCATTAGGTAGAGTATGTAGCAGTATGGTCTATTTAAAATCTAACACAAAAATTGTGTGATTTTGAACAAAAAACAATTCTGATATGTTTATAAGACTGTGGTGATTAAAACAAGTTTATGTTTTTCTCTAAAATGTAGCAGTATATAAAATAAATGATATTTAACTAAATTCTGACCATCTTTCAAAAAAATCTAAAAAGTTTTCAACCTGGATATAAATATATGTTTAAGATGAGTTTAAGACAAAACATTCTATGACTGAATAGCAACAATAAAAAAATGGATTGGAATATAAACATTGAAAACATATAGGTTTTTAAAAATCTATATTTTAAGGGAGAACATGTTTGAAATTTTTAGTTTTACTTAATCTTTTCTGACCATCAACAATTTTGTAGGTATTATATATAATACAGAGGCTACGGCCCTGTGGACTATTCCCATATAATTCACACTTGAGTGAATGAACTTGTGCTTTATTTCTAGAGAAAAATAAACACGTGGATCCCCAACTAAGATAATGTCTTGTGTGGCTGAGATAATTATGTTACACCTTTGGCACAATTGTGTGAAATTCCCAAATGTGTTTGGTTATCCAAAGGCAGCATGTCCTGTCTCTGTTTCTAATTAAATACAATGAGAAACAAGATGTCTAATCCTGAAGGAATATCATCAGTGATAATATCAAATTGGTAACTAAAAGAATCATTATCACCACCCCCTCATTTTGCCCATTGGAATTTGAGTGAGTTGTAATGGACTGTGATTTTACAATAATATTCTTTCTTCTAATGGATTATTCTGTCTTTAACTGATTTAGAACAGATTTCTCCCTGTGTTGGGTACAGTATAACTGGGGTTATAAGATTATCTCATTTTCACAGCTTATACCTGCTTATACTGGTAACAAATCGTATTGATAAAGAGTAAGTACAGTAGTCTTGCAGAAAATGGATGAATACCTCTGTTCAATAAAGGAAATATGCACTGATTATTTTTTTATTAGTTGAAGGAAAGTTACCCTTTATAATAAGGCTAGAATTTTGTGAAATCCTGGTTCCATTTGTGACTATATAAGACCAGTCTATTTGGCTAGTTTCTCAAACACACTCTAGGAATACTGGCTCTTCTATACATTTTTGAATAATAAGCACATTTTAATCCTGTATTGCCAATGAAAATTTACTTGAAATTAAAATTGCCTCATGTTATGTTTTAACCTATATAAGATTCCAATGTTGTGACTTTCAATAAATAAAAATATCAAATCATGTACATTTGGAAATAATTGCAAATATATTTTATTAAATGTAAAGTTACCTTTTAAACTACTCTGTTGTGTCCTCTCTGAGTAAAACTATTAATTATAATTAAAAATGCTACATTTTAAGTTTGCCATTACTCTTATCACTCGTCAGTTTGATGTATTTTTTTAAAGTTCTACTTCCATTTTGTGTGTGTGCAATTACTTTTTGTAAAAACTTGGTACAATAAACAATGTTACAAATATCTCAGTTAAATTTTGTAATTTTTATGCAAATATTTCTAGCTTATTGTGTGGGATGATTTTCATTTAAGGAAACTTTTTGTGCTGGTACAACAGATGTATTAAAAAGATACAAAGCATAGTTTTCTCCTTGAAGAATTTTCACAAAACAAACACACCAGTATTAAAGAGCACTCACACTAATAAGCAGAGCATAACCAGCATCCCAGAAGCCCTCAGCTAATTACTGTCCTGACTTCCAACACTTGTTTTTTGACAAGTTGTTTTTGACAACTTCATATAAATGATATCAAACAAGATTATTTCTTTTTTTCCCTTCTCTTTTGTCTTTTTCTTTTAATCCTCACCTAAGGATATATTCATTGATGAGTGGGAGAGGGAGGGATGGTGGGAGGGAGATAGAGAGAGAAGCAGAGAGAAACATTAATGTGAGAAAGAAACATTGATTGGTTGCCTCCTCTACATGCCTTGAGCAGGGATCACGCTTGTAACACAGGTGTGCACCCTGACCAGGGATCGAACCAGCAACCTTTTGGTGTATGAGATGATGCTCCAACCAACTGAGCCACCTGGCCAGGGCTTGTATATGTGTCTCTTTTTTAAGTCAACATCACAATTGTGATATTCATCCATGTTAATGTTATTGCATAAAACAATCATTTAAAAATTTTCACTGCTGTGTAGTATTCCACTACCTGAATTTACCATCACTTATTTACCTATACTAACTGTCGGTGGATGTTTGTGTTGTTTCTAGTTATTGCCTTTCATGAATAATGCTGCTATGGACATTCTTGTTCATTTTATTTTTGGTGAATATAGGTACACAATTCTGTAAAGTATATACCTAGGAATGGAGTTGCTGGGGTCATGTACATGGGTTCTGCTTCTGTAGATACTGCAGTACACATCTAGTACCCCCTGCAGACTTTTATCCAAAGTGATCACACCAATTTACGCTTTTTCTTTTTAATGTGAGCTCCTGTCACTGCACATTTTTGCCAGCACTGGGTCTGTATGTCTTTCTCATTTGAGCTTTTCTTGTGGGTGTGTAGCAGTATTTAACTTGCATGTCTCTGATGACTAAAGAAGTTAAACACCTTCTCGGGTGTTTATTATCATTTAAATCCTTGTGTGAATCCTCTTCCCAAGTCATTTGCCTATTTTTCTTATTGGTTGTCTGCCATTTTCTAATTGCCATGTAAAGGTTTATATAGTAAGGACACAAAAATCTTTGTTGAAAATACGTATTGTAAATATTCTATGGATTGCTTTTTCACCCTTTTATTTATGTCTTTTGATGAACATAAGTTCTTAATTTTAATGTAACAGAATTTATCATTTTTCCCTGAAGGGTTAGCATCTTTTTTTTTTAATTTTGGTATCTAGTTTGTTTTTTTTTAAAGCTTTGTTTTACCTCTCCCATTTAGATATACAAGATATCTAGAGTTAATTTTTGTGTGTGCTGTGAGGCAAGGAGTGAAGATACATATAATTTTTTTTCAGAAAGACTTACCCTATTAACCCAGCACCTTTTGATAAATGCACAGTTCTTCTTCAATGCAGTGTCACTTTCAACTGACTGCAAAGGTTTGAGTCTGTTTCTGGGCTCTGCTCTGTTTCCTTGGTCTATTCTTCTGGCCTTGTACCAACACTGTAACTGTCTTGATGAGTACAGGTTTTTAGTAGCTACAGATATTTGGAAGTATAATTACTCCAGTTTGTTCTTTTCTCACTACATTTATGCTTAGCCATCTTCATTTCCATATACATTTTAAAATAGCCTATTAATTATTGACAAATATTATTCCTAATATATTTTCTAGAATTAGCAAACATTTTCATTCAACCAATAACTCTCAAAAAATTAAACAATGCTTTACATTAAATGAAATATATGTTGAAAACCACATGAATTAATTATGGTTATATTTTATTAGATGATATAAAATACAAAAACAATTTGAGTTTTGTATTTGTTTTAAGCTAGAAATACAAATTTCAACTCATGTGCTTTACAAACTTACACAGTAGACTCCTGGGTTTAAGTCAAGTGTCTAATTGGATTTGAGATGTGTCCGGGCACTGCCACTGACAGGGAAGGCTAAAAAGAAGTCTGTTTAATGACTGAGGAGCCTCCTGGGAGAGAGACAATTCATTCTAAAGCAAGAAAGGTCAGACTAAAGAGCTGAGCCAGTAGCAGGGCTTAGTTGTTAGTGCATAACTGAGTTTGGGAGTAACACAGGGCCTGTCAATCTGGGATATGTTCTAGAGCCAGATTCATAAACTCATGCTTGGGTTCTATGAAGAAAGGAAGTTGCAATTCAAAGGAGCTGCTTTACTGTGAGATCTCTATAAGACGATGGGGCACATGCAATGCTCTGGGCAACCACTATAACAATGTGACTGCCAAGTTAAAGGAAGACATGCTGCCCTGGTCTCCCGGCACATCTATAGCTCTGGACACCTCAAGTCTTAACGATGGTGCTCTGCAACAGTGCATGGAGGAGAGCAGCCCTTGGTAGAATGGACTTGCTCATGAATACATGAGAGGCACTTTTTGGAACTTTCAGAAACATTTGAGGAGTTGTCTATCTAGGACTTAGACCTATGTGAACAGATGAGGTGAGAGTCTATAAAGCATCCATTATGCAAACAATATAACAATGTAACAAAGGCCATATTAGCTTTAATCATATAAACTTCCATGTCATTAAAAAAGCCATAAAATGACAAATAGAGAGAGAAAAATGAAAATAATGAGGAGGGCTAAGCGGGGAAAGGAGACAGACAAAAAATGAAACAGTGAAAACACTGATGGCATTAGGGAAGGAAAACAAATAAAAAGGGGGAGTTTATTGAAGAAACAGAAAAAAGGAAAGCTAAAATAAACAGTAAAGAGAGAAAAGCTTCATGAAAAACTGTGGTGGGTGCTGATGTGATATGATTTCTGCCCAGTGCTCTGAAAGTCAAAGTGAAGAAATTCAATGAAGCAGGGGTAAAAGGCAGGAGTAACTATGACTCTCTTAAGGTAGTCAAATGCCTTGTCATCTAATTAGTGATGTGTATGAAAGGATGAACAAGATTCCCACTGCTGTTAACCCACAAAACCACAGACAAGGCAACAGGTTTGAAAGATCAGCAGGGAAAGAAGACCCTGTTGAACTTGACTTTAGTCTGGCATGGTGAAAAGACTTTAGATGTATAGAAAGAGGGAGGCCCTAGGCACCCTCCCCTCCCCTGGAGGAGTTGGGGTGAGGCCCACCAGCCTTGCAATCTATAGATTCAATGCAATTCCTATCAAAATACCAATGATGTATTTCACAGAACTAGATAAAATATCTCAGAAATTTATATGGCACCACAAAAGGCCCCAAATAGCAACAGCAATCCTGAGGAAGAAGAACAAAGTTGGAAGAATCACACTACCTAATATCAAACTATACTACAATAGAAGGCCATAGTAATCAAAACAGCATGATACTGGCATTAAGAACAGACACATAGATCAATGGAACAGAATAGAGAGTCCAGAAATAAACTCACACCTGTATAATCAATTAATATTTGACAGCAGAAGCACACACATACAATGGGCTAAAGATAGTTTATTCAATAAATGGTATTGGGAAAATTAGACTGAAAAATGAAAATAGACCACCTTCTTACTCCACACACAAAAATAAATTCAAAGTGGATTAAAGACTGTCATGTTAGACCCAAACCCATAAAATTCTGAGAAGAAAACATAGGCAGTAAAATCTTGGACATTGCTCACAGCAATATTTTCTCTGATATATCTCCTCTGGCAAGGGAAACAGAAGGGAAAAAACACAAATGAAACTATGTCAAACAAAAAGTTTTGACACAGCAAAGGAAATCAGCAACAAAATGAAAAGACAACCCACTGAATGGGAGAACATGTTCACTGATACATTTGATAAGGGGTTAATAGCCAAAATTTATAAAGAACTTATAAAACTCAACACCAAAGAAGCAAAAAATCCAATTAAAAATTAGCAAAGGACCTGAACAGACACTTCTCCAAAGAGAACATACAGATGGCCAATAGACATATGAAAAGATGCTCAACGTCATTAATTATCAGGGAAATTTGAATTAAAACCACAATGAGATATCACCTCATACTGGCTATCGTCAATAAATCAACAAATAACAAGTGCTGGTGAGGATGTGGAGAAAGAGGAACCCTTTTGCACTGTTGGTGGGAATGAAGATTGTGCAGCCACTGTGGAAAGCAGTATGGAGATACCTCAAAAAATTAAAACTGGAGCTGCCTTATGACCCAGCAATCCCACTTCTGGAAAATTCATCCAAAGAAACTTGAAACACTAACTCCAAAGAACATAAGCACGCTAGTTCATTGTAGCATTATTTACAATGTCCAAGATATGAACACAACCCAAGTGTCCATCAGTAGATGAGGGGATAAAACAACTGTGGGATATTTACACAATGAGATACTACTTGGCGATAAAAAAGAAGAAAATTTTACCCTTGTTGACAGCCTGGAGATGGGTGGGCCTGGAGAACATTATGCTAGTGAAATAAGCCAGTCAGAGAGAGACAAATTGTCAGAGAAAAACAATATGATTTCACTCATATGTAGAATTTAATGAACAAACTGAACTAACAGCGGAATAGAGACAGACTTATAGATGGAAAGCAGGCTGACAGCTCTGGGTTGGCAGTAGGGGTTAGGGCATGGAGGGATTGAGTAAAAAGGAAAAACGGCTCATGGACATGGGCAACAGTGTGATAATTGTTGGGGGGCAGTGGTATAAGGGATAAATGGTAATGGAAAAAATACAATAAAATATATTAAAAAATTAAAAACTAAAAGAAGAAGAAATCAGGAAGACATAGAAAGAGACTTTGGTAATGGGCAAAGGAAAGTCAAATGGAGGATTAATTTCAATACAATCGTGTCATTTAAGAACTCAGAGAATTTAGCAACACTCCTTCCACATACAACTCTACCTCTTGATTCGTGGTCCCCCTCCCCTGGCTCTATTTTCTT
This sequence comes from Phyllostomus hastatus, assembly GCF_019186645.2. Classification (NCBI taxonomy): domain Eukaryota; kingdom Metazoa; phylum Chordata; class Mammalia; order Chiroptera; family Phyllostomidae; genus Phyllostomus; species Phyllostomus hastatus. The sequence goes on from NW_025334041.1 coordinate 49,750,117, forward strand.
TTCACATAATAGTTATCATCAGCTAGAATGCTCTAAAATTAACTTATTACCATTTATTTTCTATCCCAGCCTCCTCCCCTATGTTAGAATATAAGCTTCTCTAGGGCAGGGTTCATTGTTTCATTCCTGTACATATCCTAGGCACCAGAAAAGTGAAGAGTGTCGGGCACACGGTAGGCGCTTAATAAATATTGTTGAAAGACCATATTAAGCTGCAGCGATGCAAAATAAGGCCAACATAGTGAACAGCAGTCATCTAAGCGTATTAAGACATTCAGAGTTTCCTGGGCGTTTCAGGCCTATTCTGCCTCCCCCAGACTCTATTCATTTTGAGTCTGCTGACTGAGGTAGGCTACTTCATTCTTTTCTTCAGGAACATCTTTGGACCTGGACATAGAGAGACTGTTTTTGCACAGGGTCTTCTGGCTCCAAGGCCATCTCCAATGCTCTATTTTATATCTTAGAACAAGTACTCTTGTGTTCTAAGTCTCTCCTTTCTTAAAAACTTTATCTTTTGAAATACAGATATACAGGAATTTACAAAGAACTGCATGACAAGATTCCCACAGACCCTTCACCCAGCCTCCCCCAATATTAACATCTGGCATAACTACAGAGCAATATAAAACTCAAGAAACTCGCATTAGTACAAACCATAGATATTATTCATATTTCACCAGTTATACATATACTCATTTCTGTGTGTCTCTATGCAACTTTATCCCAAGTATTGCTTCCCAAGTATGTAAACACCAACACAATCAAGATGCTTAACTTACCATCAACACAAGACTCCTTCTGAGGGTCCTTTGGAAAAAGCACTGCAGGAGTGTATCCAGACTTATGGCTGGAGTTAGAGATACCCCTCTCATATTATACTTCCTACATCCAAGATAAGTCAGCCACCTAATATTCTGTTTTAGAACTTGTTTGTGATTTTCTCTACTTTTATTCATTACTCACCCAAGCATGGAGGAGCTCTAGGCCATATAGGAGAGGTATCTGAAGGTCACACTTTAGAGCAAAAGAATAGCACAAATCCTTGACCAACCAGCCCTGTAAATTGGTGGAGATTCTTCAAAGGGGAGACCAGGTATGGCTTTTGTCTTAGTTCAGGTTGCTATAACACATTACCATAGACTGAGGGGCTGAAACCACATACATTTCTCTCTCACAGTTCTTGAGGTAAGAAGTCTGAGATCAGTATGCCAGCATGGTCAGGTTCATGGTGAGTGCCCTCTTCCTGGTTTAGAGAGGGTTGCATTATTGCTGTGTTCTCACATAACTAGCTAGCTCTCTGACCTCTTCTTGCAACAGCACTAATCCCATTATGAGGGCTCTACTCTCCTGACCTAACCACCCCCAAAGGCCCCCACCCACCTCCAAATACCTTCACTTTGGGATTATGATTTTAACATATACATTTGGTGGGAGGACACATTTGGTTCACTGCTGCTTTGTTCATGAACTAGGTGGCACGACTACAGACTTGAGGACAGATTATGATTTCTGCAGGTTGATCATAGTAGCCAGTCTTAACCCTTCCAGGTGAATTCACTTCCCAGCTCATGGATTTGTGGTAAATCTAGCACGTCAGGATCCTTTAACCCATCCCCCCAAGCCTATACCATGTACAAAAGGAGACCTGGTCATCCTTCTCTATCCTGGTACAGAACTATTCAGGTGAATAGGAGAGGTCTGGGCCATTCAAACATACTTGTGAGGTCATGACCTTTCTCTGGTAAGCTCCCATTTAAGTGCATAAGGGAAGGGAGTGGTGAGAAATGAGGCTGGGAGGTGGACTGGAGCCCGATTATGAGGGGCCTTGTGAGCCACATTAAGGATATTGGATTTTATCCTCTATTCTGGAAAGAGATAAGGGCAAAATGGCTGGGTTACATTACTTAACTAATCCACTCAACTGACCTGGATACCTAGAAATAAATTCAGAAGGTGCAATTAAAGTAGAAATGAATGAAGCTTTTGTTGTTTAGTTTCCAGGGAGAGTAACAGATGGATGCAGACAAATTGGCTTTTGTGATTTACAAATAACAAGCTTGTTCCATAGATATGATTTTATTTCCCCAGTTTATCCTTTTAAAGGCAATTTTAATATTCTATTATCTATAATGATATGAGGCATTACTTTTATAATTAGGAAAACATGTGCCATATTAAAGTACTTAGGGCAGAAACAGATACTGATATGAGATACTGATATGAGGAGTTAATATTTCCATACGAACAGGTTGCTGTTTCTGTATAAGAGTCATTGTCTCCTCTGGTTTTACTTGCTTGTAAAACAAAAAGAATTTTTGGTCCTGAAAACAAAGGAAGAAGCGATTGCTTAGTATTTTTGTTTAAACCAGTTATTAAATGTCTGTGACAAAAACAAGGTCTGGCAAAGGAAAGCTCTGTGCTTGCTGCCACTTTCTCCCCAAAGATTCAAGGTCTTGAACCCTTGGGGGTGACCATCCACTTTTCTCCCTGCCATGCCCCCTCTCTACATTGACTGGTTGGCCTAAACAGAGACACAGTTACCTACACAGTATGAGGAAGCTCAGGACAGAAATCTGTGCTTGGGGGAGAAACAATACGAAGGCCAAATTGCTTGCTTACATAGTTGAGGCTAGTTCCTCTTTTTAGTATCATCTGCCCTCCCAGGACTCTAGTTTTTCTATCAGTTTCTCATTCATTCATTCACTCATTTATTCAGTGAGTGAATAAATGCACCTATTTTGTGATTGGCACAGAACTAGGAGCTGGGTATACAGTGTGGTAAGCAAAGCATATACCACAGACAATAGACAATCTCTGTTCTCATGAAACTTATGGTCCAATATGGGAGATGGCCAACAAACACCCTAATAAATATATGATGACTACTTGTGGTAGGAGCTTCAAGGCAACTGTGGAGGGTCTTTTGTTACAGAGGATAACAGGGGAGGAAAGGCTATGCACTGAGGAAGTAATTTAAGGAAAGAATTAGCATGCACAGACCTAAGGGGGAATTGTCCAAGCAGAGGGAACAGTGTAGATAAAAGCCCATAGGCAGGAAAGATTTCAAATGAGAAGACAGTTGTCTGGAATTGAAAGGCCAGCAGGACAGGTGTGGCTGCCAACACAGGGTTCTAAAATTCAAGAGTTTGTAATGGAAGGCATTGAAAGACTTTAAACTGGGAAAAACATGGTCAGTATTGTGTTTTTGGAAGATTACTCTGAGAGATACCTAGATTTGCTTCTTTCTATGTGCAGAGTGGCTCTTGATGGACACACAAGGACCTGGTCATTTGGGCTGCCTCCAGGCAGAGAACCAGGTGGCCAGGGGACAGGCAGGAGGAAGAAATTCTACTGTAGACCCTTTATGAACTTGATTTTGAAGCTATTATATATATCCTAAGACTGAAAGCAGGAACAAGAAGAAGGCTATTGCAGATGTCCAGGATAAATACTTAGGAAAACCTAGTGATCAGATGGGCATGAATAAGAAGGAGGAATTAAGATGATCCCTGTGTTTGGATTCAGGATTGAGCAACTAAGTGAATGGTGATAAGAACTGAAATTGGTGAGAGTTGAAGAGGGAATATTTGGGGGCATTGGAAGCCCCAGAATTTTTATTTAATTGAGGCATAGAGGTGGCCAACTCATTGGCAGTGGGAGCCATAAGAGATCTGTCTTAAATATGCATTTGCATAACATTTCTATCAGCCAGGACATATTTTATTACACTGGCAGTAACCTACAGTAATATACACATGAACACACACCTCAAAAGTAAAGAAGTGAAGCATCAGTGACTTATAAAATAAAGGTTTTTTTTTCCTATGTTTTTCTTGCTTGCTCAACATTTGCTGTGGGTCTGAATGACTCTCTGGGCAGTTTCCCCCCACGTGGTAGCCCACCATTCCTGGATGTTTGATCTTAGGCATCTACAAAACTTCAACAAAGCAAAGAGAGGTGAAAAAAAAGATAGCAAGGAGAATTGTGTTCTTGCTCTTAAATATTTCCATTGAGAAGCAATATGTATAATTTTAATTTACATTTGAGTGACCCAAGTAAGTGCCATAGCCATGCCTAACTTCAAGGATGTGGATAAAATCCTCTCAAAAGTCTAGGACAGAAAGGAGAGCTGGGAGTATTGTTGAGCCCTAGTACTGTTTATAATGCTACTTCACATAAGAATGATAAAACTTCAGAAGTCTGTATCAAAGCATGGGGCTGAATTTATGAAGAGAGGTGGAACTTGGCCTACCAATGAGTGAACCCCTCTCCCCTCCCTGCTCCCATTCCGTGTGGTGTTTTGTATGTTGAGGGCGGGCAGCTCAGGAATCCCAACTTTGGACATGTCAAAGTCAAGATGCTCCTATCCAAATGGAGGTCTCGAATAAGTAGTTAACTCAGAAAGTCAGAGGATGGGTCTGGGCTGGAGATATAATTTATTTGGGAGATTAAAAAATTTATATATCTCCAGTTGAAGATGAGTGTGTGAAGTTCAAGAGGGTGGTTAGGGATAAGACTGTCTGTCTGAGGAAAAGGTAGAGAGGATAATTAGAGGGCAGTTGTGGACAGAACCATGCTGACCATATGGTTGACCATGCCAACCATAATTAAGGGGGTTCTGAAAAGAAGACTGAAGAGGAACAAAGAGGAAGGGGGAGAATCAAGAGTGACATTGTTAAAACTAAAAGAGCTTTAAAAGTATGTGTGTTTCTGTTCTTACCAAAGCAAACCCCTGTGCTTGTGCTATATGGGTCCTTCCCCTTTTGTGTCTCAGGTCCCCTCTCTGTCTACTAAATCACGTCTATCATCCTTTAAACATGCTCTAGTGACATATCCTTTCTCATAGAATGAGGCCTGCCTCCTCCATCTGTCTTTCTAACCACTGTCATATCAAAGTTTTAGGCACATGGGGTTGCCTTTCAGTTGCTCCAATGTCCCAAGGTTTTCAGTGCCTTTGCACTTACTCTTCCTTTTCTTGGCAGTCTTTCCCCCCAATTTTTCTAAAGATAACTCTTTTTAACTCTCACTTTAAATCTCATCTTCCCAAAGAGGCCTTCTTTGATCACGCTATGTAAAAGCAGTTGTCCATCCTTACCTTTATGCCGTGGGTAGTTTCTTAGTCCATTCTGGTTGCTGTAATAAAAATGCAATAAACCCAATGGCTTGTAAACAACAAATAGTTATTTCTCACAGTTCTGGAGGCCGGAAAGTCAAAGGCCATAGCTCTGGCAGATTAGGTATCTGGTGAGGATTCACTTCCTGGTTCATAGAAGGTGCATTTTCAGTTTCTTTATATGGTGGAAAGGGGCAAGGAATCTCCGTGGGTCCTTTTTATAAAGGCACTAATTCCATTCATGAGGGCTCCACCCTCAAACCTAGTTATATCCCAAAGTTCCCACCTAATACTATCACTTTGGTGGTTAGGGTTTCAATGTGTGAATTTGGGGGGAACACAAATATTCAGACCACAGCAGTGTTTTATATTGCATTATTCTGCTCTATTTCCTTCATAGCACTTACAATTCTCTGAAATTATTGTTTAATTTTTTACATGTATACTGCGAATTTCCCCACAACTAGAAAGAAAGCTGCAAGAGGATATAAGGAAAGCTCATTTGGGAGAGGGGTAGAAACCCCTACCAGATATGCTCCTAAACCCAGGAGCATAAGGACTGGTCATTTTCTCCCAAAGTATCACATTTTCAGCAATTTTAAGATAGTATGTTGATAAGAGAGTTGTTAATAATATGAAATATTATTAGAGATATATTCTCTCTCTCTCTCTCTCTCTCTCTCTCTCTCTCTCTCTATATATATATATATATATATATATATATATATATAATAAGAGAGTTGTAAATAACATTTGAGCAAGCACTCTGAAATTCAGAATGCAATGTAAGCAGAGAAGTTAGTCAAAGGTTGGCACTTTTATAAGTGCTTGCTGCCCCACCAACTGAAGCTGTGGGGCTCGCTACCCCTTGCTCTAGCCCCAGGCTGGATAACTCTGATCTTATAACCTGGCCATACCTTTGAGGCAGGACCTCATCTATCTATACATCTCAGTGCCAAGAACAGTGTCAAACAAATAGTACATGCACAATAATTATTGAATGGAAGTTAAAAGTTGCAAATGATGCAGAGAGCTTAGATTCAGGCAGAAAACCACCCAATTATTTTTTTTTAAAAGATATTACTTATTTTTAGACAGAGGGAAAAGAAGGGAGAAAGAGAGGGGGAGAACTATCAATGTGAGAGAGAAACGTCCATTGGTTGCCCTTCGTGCATGCCTCGACCGGAGACTGAAGCTGCACCCCATGCATGTGCCCTGACTGGAATCAAACCGGAAACCTTTTGCTTTGCTGTATGATGCCCAACTGAGCCATGCTGATCAGGGCTCACCCAGTGGTTTTGACATGAATTCTACTGGTAACCTCAGTGTGGCCATTTGCAGTTGGGTAAGTGGCCAGGTTGCAGGGAGGGAATAGAAAGAGAAGAGAGGAAATAAAGCCAGGGATACTGCTCTTTCTAGAAGCTTGGTTGCAATGGGAAGAAAGAGCGGGGCAGTAATTACAAGATGCAAAATGAAGACAGAGTTTTGTTTTGTTTTAGAAGGTAGAGACTTCCACTTTTTTATGTTTCAGGAGAATGGAACCAGTAATGGAAGAACTGAAGATGTACGGGAGGGAATGGATAACTGATGGTGTGTAGACAAGAGCAGAGTTAGCATATGTAGGACAAAGAATTGCCTTTCCTCTGGGATAAGCAGAGCAAAGAGGTAAGCATGGGTTAGGGTGGGAGTCAGGGGACTGAAGGAATGGGCCTGCCACTGGCCTTTACTTTTTTTCTAAACAAAAATCTTGGAAACATGATCTGAGAATTCATTGTTCTCTTCAATTTCTCCTCTTAATCAGTTTAATTCTGCTTCATATTTATTTACCTGCCCTCTTCACTTTTGCACTGTTCTTTGTCAGCTGCTCCTTGTTCTTGGCCAACCTGTAGCCCCGAGGCCCTCTGCTGGGTTAGTGTATTACCATGGCCAGCCTTCTGGAATCATCCTGCTTTTGGATACCAAATTATAAAACCTTCCATCCTATGAAACTGTAAGGGTTCCAGGTTTTTATCTAAGTTTTCTAAGTATTAGTGAGGATTCCCTAGGAGTCTTTTCACATTTCACTCATTTTATCACCTTACTTCTGTAATTTGTTCAAACTGGTGTAATAATCCAGCCCAAAGATGGACACAAACCTCCCCCTTAACTCCCTAAAATATTACCAAGATATTTTATTTTATTTTTTTAAAGGCAATGCTCAAAATTTTTTTTTATTTTTTTAAAGATTTTATTTATTTATTTTTAGAGAGGGAAGGGAGGGAGAAAGAGAGTGAGAGAGAGAAACATCAATGTGTGGTTGCTGGGAGCTGTGGCCTGCAACCCAGGCATGTGCCCTGACTGGGAATCGAACCTGCAATGCTTTGGTTCGCAGCCCGCGCTCAATCTACTGAGCTACGTCAGCCAGGGCTAACCAAGATATTTTAAACAAGATTTTATTTGAAGGTTTAGGGATAACAGAAGGGAATGTCAAGAAAGAATAGTAAAACTGTGTTGTAACTCAAATGTCCAGCCCATTTTGTTCCTGCTTTACCTTGAGATCATTTTCTCAGGTGTCAGAAAAACACAATCTAATAGCAAAAGCACTATTGATTTTCATTACCACATAGAAAAACTTCCTAAAAACCCTATCTGAATTCTCCTACACTTCTAACCAATTTCCTGTCCCTATGTCAGCTGTCTGTTGCCTTGTGAATCCCTGCAAGAGCTTCCTCCCACAACACACACACATCTCTAGCCTTCTGCTGGGTCCTTCCCAAATCACACCCTGCTCAGCAAAACAAAAGCTGGAGGAACAAATTTCTGGAAAAAATAAAGCCCCAGTCATTAGTCAAACCTGACCAAGCATCACATCACCCATCACCACACCACAATACAAAATGGAAGGGTTTCTCAAAGTCTCTCTGCTGATCCCTGCAGAGAAATCTCCTGGGGTCTGGAAATCAAGCCAGAACACATTTGACTTGGAATTGTTTTAGATATGCTTTCACTAATTATTATGGATCAAATGCTTAGTTTGTGGGCCAGTGTATATTTATATCTATATATGTACATTTCCTTGTTACCATGGTAGTTTTATTTCTGCCTCTTCATATGACTTCCAAACTTTTGGTGAAATACAGTACAGGGTACGAATTAGGTGGAAGATTTTATTTACCTGTAGCTGGTGCCACCTAGTGGACAATCATCTCCTAAACAGCTTTGAGTTCAGGATTTTTTACCTACATGACAAAAGTGATGATGAATGAGATGGCTAACTTCATTACGTGCTTATTATTTATTAGGCATTGTGCTGGATGTCACACTAATCTATTTACATTTGTTAGCTGGTTTAACCTCCAAAACAACACTAGAAGGTGGGAACAACTATCCTTATTTTGCAGAATATGGAAACTGAGACAAGAAACGTTTGAGTTGTCTAAGGCAACTTTTACTTCCTTTTACTCAGGAGCTAAAATGCCAAAGTCCATGCCCTTAATGTGCCAAAACACTGAGTCAATTCTATTGATGAATGGGTACAATGTGTTTATATATTGGTGGGGTGAGTGGAAGTCGATGATGTGGTTTAGCACCTGGGAGATGGTTCTAACAGGTTCCGAGGAAGCAGAAATGTCGGGCACTCGAGATGAGGCAGACAAGATTCATTCTGAAGTCTTCTGATGCCCAAGACAAGGATGAAGGTGGACTAGGCCATTGTTCTTATTGTTTTTAGTTGCAAGATATAAGCAAATATTTGCAATAAATGGGTTAACTAAAGTAGGGTTAAGACTGACACTCTCCTTCCCCCCAAATGGAATTAGAAAGCTCAGACTCTATGCTGACGATCTGAAGTATTTATTCCTGATAAAGGCAGTGTGCATAATTTCCTAGCCTCTCAGTGAGAAGCTCAATGCACTCAAGTGCCCGTTTTTCTCTGTCGAGTAAACCTTACAACTAAGGTTAAAGATTTTCTGTGTAACCAAGGAAAATGAAGTCATTCCAGACTGCCATAACAAATACCATGAACTGGGTGGTTTAAACAGCAGAATTTTATTTCCTCACCTTTCTGGAAGCTAGAGGTCTGAGATTTGGGGGTCAAGTTGTCATGAGAGCTCCCTACAAGAAGGCAGCTAGGAAGAGACCACTAACCAGAGCTGAACTGCATGCATGTTCAGGAGGATAGAACAGGCAAGTTCTCTGGTGTCTCTTCTTGTAAGGGTACTGAACCCATTGTGAGGACCTCACCTTCACGACCTCATTTAACCCTAGTTACCTTCCAAAGGCTCCATCTCCAAATACCATTACATTGGGGATTAGGGATTCAACACAGGAAGTTTGTGGAAAGACATTCAGTCTATAACACCAGCTATTGTTTCTTTTGTTTACTTTTATTTATTTATTTTTGCAAATGAGTCTGTCTAGAATTTTTCCAACTTTTTATTACATAGTAATTTTAAATACCGGGAAAATTGAAAGAAGGGAACAATAGTATGACACCACCTGTATTCATTAATTGCCATGTTTGCCTTATCTATAGGCCTATTTAGCTATATATTTTTGTTCAAAGTATATTGCTAAAATCAAGATATTCTTCCAATAACTATGCTAGCATGCATTCCCTAATCAAAAGACCATTATAAAACTTAAGGTAACAATTCAATTATATCATCTTCTAACCAATCCATATTAAAATTTTCCCAATATCTTCAAGAGCTGTTTTCTCTTGAATTTGGATCCAATAAAGCTTCAAGCACTGCATTTAGTTATTATAGCTCTTTAGTCTCATAAAAGTCCTTCTATCCACCATTCCCCTACCAAAAACATTGATTTTTTGAAGAGACTAAGGTGTGATAGTAGCACAGTGACTTTATTATCTCATAGAGATTTATACATAAGTATTTACTGAGGAAATGGGAGAAATGCTGTTACAAAAACACAATGCATAACTGTCCTCAGATTTAATTTAAACTTCTACCTAAGTGGAATCAGAAAGCTTATCAATTGCAGATGTTAACATATTGCTATATGGTAATAACACAGAAAAAACACTGCATGTTCATAATTCTAGAATTCTGCCTAAATTTACCAGCTTTTTTTTTAAGATTTAATTTATTTTTAGGGAGAGGGTAAGGGAAGGAGAAAGAGAGGGAGAGAAGCATCCATGCGTGGTTGCATCTAGCATGCCCCCATCCTGGCCCACAACCCAGGTGTGTGCCCTGATTGAGAATCGAACTGGTGACCCTTTGGTTTGCAGGCCAGCACTCAATTCACTGAGCCACACCAGCCAGGGCAGTTAACCATAGTTTTAAACTTCTGTTCATTAATGGCTCAGCTCATCAAAATATGTGGATGAAACATTTTAAAAATCTAACTAAAAAAATTCTCATATAATGCAGAAAAATACAAGGATAAAATCGCAAGACTCACTCAAAATAAGTCTAGCCAGAGATAACTATTATTAAGACCAGTGAGGTGAAACAGTTTGCCACCCCAAAATATGGCTTTTGGGATACTATTTTAAGCTGGTAATTTTTAAGAAATGAAAGACTCAGGAAAAACCACAGACCTTTCCCCCTAACTGCTTAAAAGAATTTAGAGGGCTTGTTCCAGGGAGATATCATCATAGATAACTGCAGTTTAATATGAACTAGTGTGTGATACACAGTGAGAAACCTATCAAGCTCATTTGATCCAAGTCCTCTCTGTGTCCCAGTGTTAAAGATGGCCAGCTGTGGAAACTGCCTTCCTCCCCATTGAAGTTCTAAACTACAAACCCCTCCCCACTCTCCTTAGCTCAAGATGGCATACAAGCTTTACTTATACCATCTGTCCTCAAGCCTCATATTCTTATGAAATCCCTCTATGTATATCCATAATACCTTTGGTCATTTATCTCCTGTTGATCTGTCTCCTGTTAATTTGATTATCAGTCACTCCAGAACTTAGAATGGTAGGAGGAAAATTACTTTTCCTCCCACAACAGCAGGTCCAACTATCTCTCTACACATCTCCATGGGTAAATAGGTAGCAATACTTTTTTAAAGCTGTTATTTATTTATGTTTAGAGAGATGGGAAGGGAGAGAGAAAGAAAGGGAGAGAAACAATGATGTGTGAGAGATACATTGACTGGTTGCCTCTCACACACCCCCAACCAGGGACCTGGCCTGCAACCGAGGCATGTGCCCCGACTGGGATTTGAACCAGCAACACTGTGGTTTGCAGGCTGGTGTTCAATGTACTGAGCCACACCAGCGAGAGTCAATATTTTAATAAAAATAATATAGTAGTTTCAACAATCAATAAAATATATTAAAAGTAAAAAAATGATAGTTTTGGACTTCTGGGCAAGACAGAAGCATAGGTAGACACATTGTGCCTCCTTGCACAGCCAAAAGAAGGACAACAACAAATTTAAAAACAAAGAACAACCAGAACTGCCAGAAAATTGAACTGTATGGATCCAACAACCAAGGAGTTAAAGAAGAAACATTCATCTGGATTGGTGGAGTGGGCAGCAAGGGTGGAGAGGATTCACAGCAAGGCGGTGGCTGGCAGAGCAGGCAGGGAGTGGGAGGAGGCAGAGAGGGGGAAAAGGTACAGGAAATAAGAATAAATGGTAGGTAGAAAATAGGCAGGGGGATGTTAAGAATAGTATAGGAAATGGAGAAGCCAAAGAACTTATATGTACAACTCATGGACATGAACTAAAGGGAGTTGGGGGAAAATGTGGGTGGAAGGGGGAGCGCAAGGTAGAGGGGAATGAAGGGGAGGAAATGGGACAACCGTAATAGCATAATCAATAAAAAATTACAAAAAGTAATTACGATAGGAGGGCACTGACCACTAGGATTGTAAAGAATTAGTGGCAATTTATTAGACCAATATTTAGAGTTTACTGAATAAAATAAACAAAGAATATCTAATGCCAGAAGATAATATGTCTTCAAACATGAAGGAACTCAAGCAACATAGCATGTCTGAGCTTTTCTTGTTTTAAAAGATTTTATTTGCCCTGGCTGGCATAGCTCAGTGGATTGAGCGCGGGCTGCGAACCAAAGTGTTGCAGGTTCGATTCCCAGCCAGGGTACATGCCTGGGTTACAGGCCATAACCCCCAGCAACTGCACATTGATGTCTCTCTCTCTCTCTCTCCCCCTCCCTTCCCTCTCTAAAAACTAAATAAATAAAATCTTAAAAAAAAGATTTTTTAAGATTAAAAAAAAAGATTTTATTTATTTTTAGAGAGAGGGGAAGGGAAGGAGAAAGAGAGGGAGAGGAACACCAATGTGTGGTTGCCTCTCACATACCTGCTACTGGGGATCTGGCCCACAACCCAGGCATGTGCCCTGACTGGGAATCAAACAGGTGACCCTTTGGTTTGCAGGCCTGCACTCAATCCACTGAGCCACATCAGCCAGGGTCTTTTCTTGAGTGAGAAAAACGCTCTATGTTTGTGTGTTTATACATATGCACATATACTACAATGAAACCCAGCCAATTAGGGGAGAAATTAAAATTTTAAACTAAGAGTAATAACTGTAAATCACTTTTCAACAAGTATTTATTAGTGCTAGACATTCTTCTTATCATTTTACTACACCAGTGAACAAAGCAAATAACCCACCTTGCCTGTGTGAAACTTACATTCTAGTGAAATATAACTGGTTTAAATATGTAACTTTACTAATTCTAAACAATTATTGGAATTATGGTTACAGAATAGAATGTGAATGTTATAAGCCTCAACAAAATAAATATGTAATAAAAAATTATAAAGAGGTAACAGAAAGCACATACATACTAATCTTTCATGAATTGTTTACTGTCTAAAACTGAAAAGTAGTTTAAAATATTAATAACAACTCTAACCCCTGACAGGTTTTCATAATTTCTTTTCCTAACCTAGAAAGAACTGTTTTAAAAAGTAATACCCCTCACATTAAAGAAAAAAAGTTCTACCTCATGTGCTTTTGTTGTATCAAATTAATTAAAATTAGAGTATTTTAATTAAAACAGCACCTATCACAGAGCAGTCAGGGTCTAACTGGAAACTACTTTGAATATTTTCAGTAAGGGAACTTAATCCAGGGAACTGGTTGTGTAGATAATGGAAGAGCTAAGAAGCCAAATGTGACAATGAGGTAACCCAGAGATTAGTGTTAAAGCCCAAAGCCACTAAGCCCTTAGGCTGAAGGGACAAAAGGAGAAAGCAGTGCTATCTGAAAAACAGGACCAAAAAGAACACAACTGCTGTGAAGAATATATCCCCGGATTCTCTCATTCACACCAGGCTCTCATCAGTTGACCCCAGCCAGACGTTAGCTAAAACAGGAGTCAGGGCAATGCGGCTTACAGGGATCTGACAGAGCAGAGACTGGGCAAGAAATGGGCACATAGGCCTTGCGTTGAATAAAGACTACTATATTATTTTTATTTTTTTAAAAAATATTTTTATTGATTATGCTATTACAGTACTCCCATCCCCCCTTTTATTCCCCTCTACCCTGCATTCCCCCTCCCACCCACATTCCACCCCCAACTCCCTTTAGTTCATGTCCATGGGTCATACATTACAGTTCTTTGGCTTCTCCATTTCCTATACTATCCCCCTGTCTATTTTGTACCTACCATTTATTCTTATTCCATGTAGTTTTCCCCCATTCTCCTCCCTCCACCTCCCTGCTGATAACCTTCCATGAGATCTCCATTTCTGTGATTCTGTTCCTATTCTAGTTGTTTGCTTAGTTTTTTGTTGTTTTTTTTTTTTAGGTTTGGTTGTTGATAGTTGTTGAGTTTGTTGTCATTTTACTGTTCGTAGTTTTTGATCATCTTTTTCTCAGATAAGCCCCTTGAACATTTCATATAATAAGGGCTTATTGATGACAAAGTCCTTCCACTTGACCTTACCTGAGAAGCACTTTTTCTGCCCTTCCATTCTAATTAATAGCTTTGCTGGATAGAGTATTCCTGGATGTAGTAGAGTATTCTTGGATGTAGGTCCTTGCCTTTCATGACTTTGAATACTTCTTTCCAGCCCGTTCTTGCCTGCAAGGTCTCTTTTGAGAAATCAGCTGACAGTCTGAGGGGAACTCCTTTGTAGGTGACTGTCCCCTTCTCTCTTGCTACTTCTAGGATTCTCTCCTTCATTTTTACCTTGGCTAATGTAATTATGATGTGCCTTGGTGTGTTCCTTCTTGGGTCCAACTTCTTTGGGACTCTCTGAGCTTCCTGGACTTCCTGGGAGTCTATTTCCTTTGCCAGAATAGGGAAGTTCTCCTTTATTATTTGTTCAAATAAGTTTTCCACTTGTTGCTCTTCCTCTTCTCCTTCTGGTACCCCTATAATATGGATGCTGGAATATTTAAAGATGTCCTGGAGGTTCCTAAGCTTCTCTTCATTTTTTTGAATTCTTATTTCTTCATTCTTTTCTGGTTGAATGTTTATTTCTTCCTTCTGGTCCACACCATTGATATGCATCCCAGTTTGCTTCCCTTCACTGTTGGTTCCCTGTACATTTTTCTTTATTTCACTCTGCATAGCCTTCACTTCTTCCTCCATTTTGTGACCATACTCAACCATTTCTGTGAGCATCCTGATTACCAGTGTTTTGAACTGTGCATTTGATAGGTTGGCTATCTCTTCATCGCTTAGTTGTATTTCTTCTGGAGCTTGGATCTGTTCTTTCATTTGGGCCTTTTTAAAAAAAAAAAAAATCTCAGCACCCGTTATATAGTGAGGGGCACAGCCTTAGGTTATCACCAGGGCGGGTCAATCGATGTGGCTGCAGTGTGGTGCTCTATGTGGGGGAGTCAGAGAGGAAACAATGCCACTTGCTCAGTGCTTGGCTGGCTTTCAGTAATTTTCTGCACTACCCACAAGCAAATTGGGCGCTTCTGGTGCTGATTCCTGGGTTGGTGGGTTTGTGTATATTCTAGGACCCTGTGGGTCTCTCCTATAAACTCTCCTGTGAGGCTGGGAGTTTCTCCCACAGCTGCAACCCCCACAGGTTTTTACAGTCAGAGGCTTTGAGGCTTTATTTCCCCATGCTGGAAACCCTAGGTTGCGGTTTGTCTCACTCTCCTATTGTTTCTCCTGGTTTATCTGCATGCAAATGTGGGACCAGTGGGTCTGCCAGCCACCGCCTCACCCACCCAGGTGCTCCAGCCACTGCCTTGCCATAAATCCTCTCCACCCCAGCTGCCCATCTCGGCCCCTCCTACCAGTCTGGATGGATGTTTCTTCTTCAACTTCTTGATTGTGGGACTTACAGTTTGATTTTCTTCCAGTTTTGATTGTTTTTGTTTTTAAATTTGTTGTCCTTCTTTTGGTTATACGAGGAGGCACAGTGTATCTACCTACGCCTTCATTGTGACCAGAAGTTTTTATAATTACTTATTTTTTATTGTGAGTTTTTAATCCAGTTGTTTGCCACATTCATTTTATGCAAAAGTTTTATATATTAAAAAAAAAAACCCTCACCTGAGGGTATATTTTCAATATATTTTTTAAAGATTTCATTTATTTATAGAGAAAGAATGGAGGGAAAAAGATGGGGAGAAACCTTGATTGGTTGCTTCTCCAAGGCCTGCAACTGGGGACTTGGCCCTCAACCCAGACATGTGCCCTGACTAGGTATTGAACCAGTGACCTTTGGATTTGCAGGCCAGCGCTCAACCCACTGATCCACACCAGCAAGGGCACATTTTCTATATGTTTGATTTGAGAGAGGAAGAGGAAGGGGGTGGGGGGGAGGGTGGCCAAGAGAGAAAGGGGGAGAAAGACATATTCATCAGTTGCCTCCTTCACCTGCCCTGGCCAAGGATGGAACCCACAACCTAGTTATGTGCCTGGCCTGGGAATCAGACCCACAATATTTTTGGTGTCTGGGGCTATGCTCCAATTAACTGAGCCACTTGGCCAGTGCAAATTTCTTTTTTAAATTTTTGACAGGGCCATATTATCTCTGATGAAATTTTTCAGTAAGCCAACAAGTATTTTATGAGCACCTTCTACTAAATTCTGTGTATTAAATAACTATGAACAGCCAATGAACCCTATCCTCAAGGGTGGATAAAATAAGCATGTTGCTACAATATGAAGCAGAGTGTGATTTCTTAAAGAAAGCACAGTGCCTGGATGTTCTAAAGGAGCTGTAATTATCAAATGGAATGAAGGAAATGAACATTTATTGAAAGCCTGTTATTTGGGAAGCAACAAAGAACCTTCACAGACATTATGGCCTTTGATCATCAGGACAACTCCACAAGGAAAGTTATCATTATCTCCATTTTACTGATACATAAATTAAGCATAATTGACAAATTATCACACATAAAGAGTTGACATTTGAACCCAGTCTGCCTGATTCCAAAGCTCATGCTCTTTCTCTACTACATATATTACCTGATGTAAGAATGAGTCAGAGAAGGCTTAATGGAGAAAGTAGCATATGAGCAAGTGTCTTGATAGAGAGGTAGGTTTAAAATGGGAGTAAGAATCACAAATTCATGCCTAATATTTTCCTCATCTAATGGACTGGTAGGTATTAAGTCTACTGTCAAGAAATTGTTTTTGTTCATTTGGACACCCAGTTCTCAGGAGGTAACCATTATAGATTATAGGAAAGAAACTCCAAGTACCCTTGTTCTTCAGTTTCCTGGCATTCTTTGGTCTTGGATATCTATCTGTCTTCCTCCCTGTCACCCTACTGCAGAGCCACACAAGGATTTAGTCCTCCTGATGCTAAGATTTATCCTCCCTTGCAGACATTTCTAGAATAGCATAAGCTCTTGGAAACACCATGAGAAATATAAAGCAGTGGTTTTCAAACTTAAATTTCAAGCCATTAGTATACTTGGATATTTTAGTGAGTTATAACCAGCACTTTAAAAAAAGGGACAGAATACAACAGAAATAGCAGACAACATTGTATTTGGTAAAGGTAAACATAATTTCACAACAGTATGTGGGTGAGTTTGTGTTTAAAGTACTGGGAATAAAGGAAATGAACATTTATTGAAAACCTGTTGTGGTATAAAATGTATTCCTGTTAGTGAGAGGTATTTAAACAGTAACAGGGCCTATTTACACACCAAGTATCCCAAGAAAGACTGAAAACTCCTTCTAACTGGCATGGAGTAGCAGCTGGGGTTAGGGTCAATGAGCACTTGTACAAAAGGTTTCTAAAATCTAGAAAATAGTATCACAGACTGCTTGCTTACAAACATGGCATAGCTACAGAGCAGTTTAATATCCTAAACATTCTTTTAGGAGTGAGCTGAATAGAAATATAGGGGTAAAAAATAGGCAATTCTCTCTTAGCAGAAGGGTCAGGGAAAAAAGCAGGCCTATCCAGTTTGAAGGATACCCATAGCAAACTGTCCTTCTCACATGAGAAGGAAGGCCGCAGGGCCTCTAGATCAAAGAACTCCTGCCCTGGCTGGTGTGGCTTAGTTGATTAGGTGTCATTCTGCAGACTGAAAGGTTACAGGTTCAATTCCCAGTGAAGGCACATGCCTGGGCTGTGGCTTTCATCCACTGTTTCATCCTGGTGCACATGCACCAGGCCACCAATCGATGTTTCTCTCACATCGATGTTCTCCTCCCTCTTTTTCTCCCTCCCTTCCCCTCTCTCTGAAACCAATAAAAGAAAAAAAAAGGTTTAAAAAGGACTCCTATCTGAATGGGTATGCATACTGCCAGGCTTCAAAGGATAAGAATGGAGAAATGCCTTCAATTGGCAACTTTCAATCCTTGCCGTCTTCCTTCCCATTCCCTGAAAATATCTCTTGCCCAGTTCAGTTTTTGATACTTGGAAAACCAGCTGCCATAATTGATAAGGTTTGGCTGTGGTAAAACATTGGGACTCAGTTTCAAGAGCTGGGAGGGGGAGGAGGAAGCTGGGACTTTGTAAGGCTGGAGTTAAGCCTGCTGACCCAGTTTGAGAGCAGATCACTTCAACTGACTCCAGTATACAGAAGTCAAAGTCTTGGTTAAATACCAGGCTTGCTTTATGTGAGCCTCAGTGTGCTAACAGGTCCAAAGCAGCCTTATTGACCTTATCTTCAAAACCTATTTCCAGTACATTTTTATACATAAGGTAAGCAAGCAGCCTGGGGTCTTGTTGCCTGCTGCCATGTGCATACATAACATGAGGATTGGTGGAGAAGGAGAAAGGTTTTTACCAATGGGGTACCCAAATTGGGGAGGGGAGCATCCCTACTCTAAGCCAACCTCTTCCACAAAACACAGAAGTTCCCCAGTTCCTAGAAAGATGGGAATCTAAACCCATGTCCAGAAGTTCCCCATCATGCTGCTGCAAGATCACTTCCATCAGTTGTGCAGGGGAAGCTCCACCCGTGTGGCCCAGCACTGCACGGTTATTCTCATCCCCCTGGCTGGTGAGTATTCCAAGCCCACGCCTCATTGTGCTACCCTGAGCACAAGAGCGGGGGTACAGCCTCAGACCCTTGCTGTGTGGTGCAGGGTCACTGCATTTTCCAGGGCCTGTGCCCTGTGAGATGTGTCCCTGCATGGAACTCCGCCTCTGCAAGCTGGCTCCCAACTGCACCAGGCGGGGAAAACCCTCAAGCACCCGGCATCTGCCAGTCCTGACAGTGCTCCTGTGCCCCACCCCAACGGGGTGGGGGGGTGGCAAGGCAAGGGCTAGACAGTGCGCTTTCCCATGTGTTTTGTTTTAAAGCCTCGGCCCAGAAACCCATGTGCAGTGGACCATCTGGCTTTTCAACCAGTGTGTGCTAATGTGTGACACATTTGTCACTGTGTCTTCGACCTATTTCCGGCCACCGTGTTCTGGAAGGGGGCAGAGTCTTTAGTCACATGCCAGCCTCCAGCCATGTTTAGAGTTGCCTCCTGCAGCCTCCTCAGAGGTGGCCCCTCTTCTTCAGCAGCTCTTTCAATCTGCCACCAGGCATTTCTCCATGCCCTTCTTCAGGGGAGGGGTGCTGGCTCTGGTGCCACTTCTGGGTTTTCCTCCTGTGCTCCCCAGCGATCTTGCTCAACCTTCCCTGTTACAATAATAATGAAATTGTAGCTAACATTTAATATGTACCAGCTGTTCTATTGTTATTTCATTTACTCTTCTCTTACCTCCAGAAGCAATGGATATAATAACTACCCTAGTCCTAATAACTACCCTTTAATGAGGATTTACTGTGTGCCTCAGGGTCCTCAGTGCTTTAGATAATATTCAATTCTCACAACAATCCCGAGACAGGTACTATTATTATCTCCATTTTACAAATGAAGGCAGTCAACCACAAAGGTTAGGTAATCTGCCTAAAGTGATAAATGGCAGTGCTAGGCTTGAGAACCCCCATCTGTAATTCCCAAGTCTATATATATAATTACTATTTTCTACTGCTTTTTCTATCCATTTCCACTTAATCAAACTTGTTAATGTAGATGGTCACTATCCTGATCAGTTCTTCTCTTATTAACAGTTCACTCATACTTGCTGGCATTTTGGCCATCACACGGGTCTCTGGCTTTTTGGTCAATTGATCTTCTCTTACCAGTTACACAATTATTTAATTCCTCCCCCCATAAATTTAAGATTTGCTCATTACTTTTCAATATATCCCTCTGAATCATTTTGTTTATATAAATATATCTTGCTAGGTTTTGTTCATATGTTCTCAACTGGTACTCTAAAATCTTTTCAAGCATCTTTGCAATAATTTTTCAGTACTTTGAAGCACGGATAAACAGTACAACTCAAGCTGGTCACTGTCCTCTTCAGAAGCTATAACAATTCTCATCTGTGTTGTTACTATTTCCTGCTTGATATGCCTTTCATTGTTCTCCTCTTCTCCAATCCTATCTGTTAATCAAGGCTCAGCCTAAATCCCTTTGTAAAGCTTACCTAACCATCCTCAATCCCACTGCTTATTATTTTCTCTCAATGTAGGTAGCACTGCATTCCCTCAAAATACACAGAATCATGTGTCTTCTTAATTATTTCTACAAATGGTAGCCTGTGTGGTACTTGAGTTAGGGACCATTATTTATATAGTTCTTACCTTCTGCAATCTTAGGCACCATGAGTGACACAACTGAAAGAGCTTTAAGGAGAGGAAGGTTAATGTCCTGCTCTTGTATTGAGGAGTCTCAAACAAGGTCTTGGGAAAACAAGCTCTCTGATACCATCCTATTTTTCTTACAGCGTATAAATAGTGCTATGTAAATGGAAAGCTATTGAAACATCTTGAAGAACGTTAGCTTGTAATTCATAGGCCAGCAGATGGTCTGTCACCAAGATGAAAATATGCACCTCAGTGCTTCAGATGGTCTATTATGATAATGTTTCATTTTTATAAAGCTTAGGACAGTACCATGCTATAAATGTGAATGTCAATTTCCAATAAAGAAACTGTGGCTGATTGCAGCATACAGGTCACCAACAATAGATACCACAGCACAATAATAAAAAATAAGCCTGTGTATGTATAGTTTCACTTATTGATTTAGGTAAAGAAAGTAATTTGTCACACTGTTACTGCACTGGTAAAATGAAGCAACTAGAGTTAGGGGAGAAATGAACATAGACCACAGATGCTAATGCAATGCATAAAAACATGTCAAATCAAATAATTCAATAAATTTTTTCTAACATTTTATCAATAAGTCTAAAATGAGTGAGTCTTCCCTCAGTAAATGTTGTAAAAAAAGGTCTTTCCATTGTTTTTTACATGTGGTGCTGAGTTACAAGATTTTAAGATGATTTTTTTATTTTTTATTTTAAAAAGAGAGGAAGGGTAGAAGAAAGAGAGGGAGGGAAACATCATTTAGTTGCCTCTCACACCCCTAACTAGGGACCTGGCCCACAACACAGGCATGTGTCCTGACTGGGAATCAAACCACTGACCTTTTGGTTTGCTGGTCAGTGAGCAATCCACTGAACCACACCAGCCAGGGCAGTAAATTTTCATAACTTGGTAGACAATAAAACGCTGACAAAACTCCCTATTTACTGATTAAATTATGTAAAATACAGTTTGAAGTTTCTTTTTATTCTAATTTTTTTAAATATTAGCATTAGCAGATACTAATATTATTCAGAAGCTGGATTTCCATCAATCTGAAGTATGGCTGATAGGCTAAATATGAGGACAGAAAATAAAAAGAGCTCTTTCTAGGTGAAAACTACCTGCTTTTATACCCCAGACTGGTAGAATGTCCAATCATGTCAGTAATATATTTACAGAAATAGGGAGATTTGAGAAAAGGTTAAGCTTCCTCCAACCCCCAAAACAAGGAATTTACATTTTAACAAAAGCAGTGGTAACTTTGATTCACAATTGACCTTAGTTATGAATGTACTTAAAAACTTGTTTATAAAGCTGCAAATATAGCGGGCATGTCTTTTAAAAAATCCTCAGTGAAACACTCACTGAATGACACAACACTTATAGTATTGATCATGTTATTATTCAAAGTTGTTACTGTATAACTACACAGATAGAGCACATTGCTACACATATTTTATGATGAATTCAGTACCATGAAAACATTTCTGTAAAGAGTTCAACATAATCTGTTATTGATCTAGGAACTCTGGCATTGAAAGTGTGAATAACCTGGTAATGATGTCGTCACCAAGGGAGGACAAGAATAGAACCCAAATCCCTTGACTCCTCAGCTTGTGTTTTCCACTAATTGTACTCCTTTCTACTTATTCAAAGGCATCAAGTGTAAAAGGCTGGGGAAAGGAGTGGACACAAATAAGCCAAGTCCACGAGGTGGAGACTGCATTGAAGGCCCTCAGGAATCACTCTTTGGCACTTTCCTTTGTTTTGGACAGGGAAGATGAAAGCAGCAGCGACCACAAACCCCTGGGACCAAGAACTGGAACTAGGTACTGCTAGTTGTGGTAACTCTCTCTTCCTCATTTTCAGTCCTTTCCTTTTTAAGCTCACCCTTCCCGCCAGCCCTAACCGCTCTCTTCATCTCTTCCCACGTCTATCTGCTCCTTCAGCTCCACTCTGCACTTTATTGCCGGGTGTCCCCTAGTAACAGGCGGCTGCGCTGCACGCAGTTTCCACCTGACCCTGCGTCCAACCCTTGAGGTGTGTTCTAGGGGTTCCTAGAGGCACAAGCGTTTTTGCTGGAGAATGAATACCAAACAATTTAAATGTGTTGCAATGGTTAGAAACTAAAGAGGTAGGAACTGGGACATACACCAAGTCCGCTTTGCGTTGGGTCTATGTAGCTCGTCACGACACAGCGATATTTAGACGAGCACTGAAAGCTTCACACAGCTCATCCATCCCTTGGGCGACCTCCCAGCCTAGAACGGTTTCCGGAACGCGCGTGTTTACACTTTTCCTAGACCTAGGGGAGGAGACGGTCGCTCGTGGACCTCAGGCTACGGCGGGGCAGGTGGGGTGCGGGTGGCGGTGAGTGTGGGGAGGAGACCCAAACCAACACTCCGCCCGCAGGGTGGGGCCAGCCCAATGGCGGAGCCTGCGCTGTTGGCCCGACAAGCTTAAGGGCTCCACTGTACTACAAGTCCCAGAAGGCAATGCATTGCGGGGGCGGGCGTCCGTCTTACCTGCCGGGAGCCTATTCCAAGGGGCACTACTGCTTTCTCCTTCCCCGCTTCCCGTCGGTCTCCTTTCAACAGTTAGAAGCTACTCTCACTCGAAGCACGTGAGAAGCTCTTCTCGAACTCGCTCTTTCTCCCTCCGCCCGAAGTATGCCTGACTTCCTCACAGGAGTTGGGTAGTGTACGCGAGAAGAAAACCCTTGCAGGCCAAAGCCGGGGCCACCTGGTCCTACTTCCGACTCCCGGGCTCCGGAAGGTAGCGCGCAAGCGCCCCCTGCGACTCCGGCGCAGTTGACTTCCGCTCCCACTGTGCTCTGCGAGCCGAATCATGGATCACACTGGTAAGGAGGCGGAGGCAGTGGGGGTCCCAGTACCAAGCCCCCTAGGCTAGCCTGGGACTGGTTGCCTAGCGGGCATAGAGGAGTTGTGCTTGTCCTACAGCACTGGGGTGTGGCGGTGAGGAAGAAATCTCACAGACCCCTCCCTGTGCCTGGCAAGCGCCTGCTACTTCCCGGCCTACTCTCCGGTGTGGTACCCACAGCCTCGGTGCCGGCGCTTGCCGTTTCTTATCTGGTTCTGCTGAGCTTCGAGCCCGGACGGTGGGCGGCGCGGGCCTTGTAGGGAGAGAAGGCTGGATCTTCTAAAAAACTCATCTCGGGTGTTCTGCCCTACATTATGGGACTGGCGGGTAGCTTTCAACCGCGGAGTGGGGAAGCCTTATTACGCTGGGAGTCAATGCGCGAGAGTGGGTTGAAGACTTCCTGCTATCTCAGTCAGCTTTGGGAGGGTGCTGCGGTGATCACCGCCTGTCGTTATTGTCTCTCCGGTTTTTCATGGACTAGGTAGAGGTGGGAGAAGGGGATCAGATATTGTGTTCGGACTGATACTCGGAGAAGCTTTTCCATCTAAACCCAAAGCATGCCCCACGTTTCGGCTCTGATCCTTATTCATTGTTTGGGGACGTTTACAAAGAAGAGCTTAAAGTGAAGATACCCACATCCCTTTCTTCAAGTAAGAATGGTTCCAGTCTTTGTTATGTGAAGTTGTTTTTTATTTTTATTTTTTGTTTCCTTGTGTTTTTTCAATAGTGAATGAGTTCATTTGGAGTTAGAAAGTCCCCCATACCGTTATGCCAAACATATCACAAGTAGGGAAAAAAGACTTCTCCCTGTATCGAGTATTGGTGGGTATGCCTGTATGCCTGGAGATGGAATAATGGAATGGTAAACAAGACAGACTGAGTTACTGCTGCTGTGGATGTTACATTCTATAGGGGAAGACACAGTAACATTTAAACAATCTTAAATGTTTACAGATCGTAAGTTCTTCGAAGACAATAAATAGATACTATGGTAAAGACAAATTGGAGAGTGTTCAGACAGGGTCAGGGAAGGTCTTTCTGGAAATGTTACATTTATAGTTTGAGATCTGAAGGGTGGAATAAATCAGGAGGAAAGCAAGTACAAAGACAAGTAGGAAAAAATAAGACCAGTCTGCTACATACAGCTTAGTTATTAGGAAGAGGGAGAGAGCTCTAAGATGAGTTTGGAAAGGAGAGCAGGAGTTAGGTTGTGCAAGACTTTGAAGACCATAGCAAAGATCTAGATTTTATTTCAAGTGCAACATGAAGTCATTGAACAGAAGTAGAGAAGAAACACAGTCTCTTTAAAAACTATAATAAGTTTTATGGAGAATGGTGTAAGAGAGGGAGGCAAGAGTATAGAAAATAGACAATTTAGGAGGTAATTGCAATAAAGCAGAAGGAAGGTTTGGCTTAGTAAAGGTCGTTCCATTTAGTGAAAATGGGAGTGGGCAGAGCCAACAAATATTTCCGTGGTAGTACTTAAACACATACTGATGGATTGGTTTGGAGATACCTGAGAGAAAGGAGAGATGCCTGGGTTTCTGGTTTGAGCAGGTAGGTAGTGCCCATTACTGAGTTGGGGAGAACTTGGGAGAAAAAACTTTTTTAAGGGGTAGAGGTGATTCATGGGTATTTGGGAACAAGATTTTGGACTGCTAAGTATGAGATATATATTGAGGCATGCAAGGGGAGATGTTGGAAAGATGTGGACTGAAAAACACATATTTGGGCCTTAGTACTGCGTAGTTGATACTTTAAGGCATGAGGATGGACAAGATCATTTAAGGAAAGGGAATGCAGAAGAGGACCTAGAACCAGGCTTTAAGGAACTCTAGTACTAGTTGGAAATATTATAGAATTGAAAGTCTGGGACCTTAATGTTAGAGTAGCAAACATCCAATGTTAGCAAAATATTGCTCATTTGAGTCTGTTACTGGAAAAGCCTCAACCACAGTTTAGAGAATATTATGTTAGAATATGGATAAGTGTGTACCTGAGTATTTAGTATCCTAATTCTCCTAAGTCAACAGGTTGCCATAGGAAAGTGAAAGTCATCCTAACATGAAAATATTTACTAATAAGCTGACCACTAAAAAACACAGTAGGATATCCTACTCAGATATCCCCTGCTGTTTTAACACTAGTTTCTTTTCTATTCTTTCAGTTAACATTGTTATATCCTTGATGTTTCATATCAGGCAACAGTATCAAGTGCTGTATATATATTGTGATTACAGATCTTACAAAGGACTCAGGTTTTCATGAAATTCATAAATTGTTTGAATCACAAAATCATTGACAAATGAGGAAATGCCACTTAGCCAGTTACTTAGAGATGTTATGACATGGTAGGCATCTCAAAAGAATGATTTGAATATCAAAGGATTAAGAGCCACCCTTGAGGAAATTGCTAAAACCCTTGAAGGTTATGAAGAAATGACCAATTTTATGATCATGTTGAAAAAGTCAAACATAATACAATGAAGGCTATCCTGCAGTGTTCTAATAGAATTTTGCTGGGAAAATTGCTCCAAGAAACTTCTAGTTAACACTTGATTAATTCTTTGCTCATTCTAAGAATTAACACCTAGTTGTAACTGTAACCTAAATTTTGTAATATTTCTTGGTTCCTTTAATTCAAGATAAAATAAACACGCCTTAAAAATACTATATAATATAAAAGTAGATTCACCTAAATGGCCAGTTGTATACATACTTCTCACCTTCTTTGTAATATCCAAAGATTTTTGACATGGGCTTGGTGTTTTTAGTTGGCATATTCAAAAAGAAACTGTGCTGTATGTTCTGCTTCTTAATAAACCAAAAAACCCAAGACAGACCTAGAATGAGGCAGGCAGCAAGGCATTAAGGGGAGTAGGCTCTTGAAAGTCGTGGTAGACTAAGCAAGCAACAGTAGTGACTTCCAAGTGCTGAGGGTGGTGTGAAAAGGACTTGTAATGAAATGTTAGTATTTTGATTATTCACCAAGGTAAAACCATTGAAAGTCCTTTTAGTATATGAAGGACAATGTTGAACTGTTAGCTGTCTGTCTACAATTTGGATATTTTTTTAGTTATTAGGAAATCAGGAACAACTTTGAGCAAAAAAATTTCATTCTGTTGTATCTGCCGTTTGGCTGTAACAGTGCTTGAAGGTATGCCTAAATAAGCAACTAGACTGAAAGCAGTTGAAATACATTATTAATCATGTTAATACATTTAGCCAAGTGTTGAAAGTTGATAAAATTGGGTTTATCTGAAGTCAAGATTTTAGCTGTCTGTATAATTCCTTTTCTATGAATTTTGTCTTGAGGGTTAGCTATTATAAGAGTAATAGTATAAAGTAGACTGAAAGATAACTTCCATTAATTACTAAGGACCCATTTTAAATTTTCTTCATATTGTTCAGAAAGAGTACAGATTATCATTGTGAATTTAATATGTCTATAATCCTACTAGCTTTGTAGGTCACTAGTTACTGCTTCCAAATGTGGCTTTACTGAGTTTCTGTCGACAGCTTGGCTATCAGTTTTGGTTGTACTGCCTCCTACGGTGGCAGTTACATAGTCTGTTCAATAACCTGCATTTTTAAAATATTACTGTTTTTTTTAAACTAATTTATTTGCCTTTCTTACTTTATGGAATTTCCCTTGTCTTTGGCTTATGAAAGGTTTTGTGTTTATATAAACCCATGTCAGATATATGAAAAATTTTATTGTCTACTTTTTTAGGGTGAGTTCTATAGCTTTTGTCAACTTTTTGAAAGATTCCATGTCTCAAAAAGCATTTCGTTAAGGCTTTATTCTTAGAGAAAATTAGCACTTAAACTTGTAACATAGTACATTTTTATTATCAGAACTCAGATATTCAACCCTTGATAATGTTGGGTATATTGTTTTAATACCTGTGGCAGAATTATGATCAAAAGAAAAACTAAAAGACATTACAACTTTTTTTTTCCTAACATAGACAATGAGTTACAAGGCACTAATAGTTCTGGATCATTGGGTGGTCTTGATGTTCGAAGAAGAATTCCTATAAAGCTCATCTCTAAACAAGGGAACAAAGCCAAAGCTGCACCGCGCACTCAGAGGACTATAAACAGAATGCCTGCAAAGGCTCCACCTGGTGATGAAGGTAATTTGTCTAAACTAACAGGTCCAGAAGTCTTTTTGTTGTATCTGATTCCACCAAATAATCCACATGATTTTACTTGCTTACAGCTATCTTTTAAAAATCTTACGCACTCTTCATTCTTCAGTCTTAATTGATGTCTCGTTGTAGTATGCTGTACTTTTCTGTCCCTTTATAAGTACAGGGTGGGGGGGAAGTAGATTTACAGTTCTTTGTATGGAAAATAATACAATAATTAGTAAATAATAATACAAGAGTAAACTCTGTGTCTTGCATACTCAAAACTGTAAACCTGCTTTTGCCCCACCCTGTATTTTGGTTCAGTTTTCTTTTGTTGAAAGTAACACTGTCTATTGTTAAATCTAAACAGTATTACAGAAAGCACGATATTAAAAGTAAAATTTCCCCTCTCTCCCGTACCACTCTTCTCCTCCAATTGATGATCTGTGATGATTATTTTATTTTATTTTATTTTATTTTAATTTAATTTTGTTTTAGAGAGCTGGGAAGGGAGGGAGAAAGAGAGGGAAAGAAACATCAGTGTGTGAGAGATACATTATTTGTTTGTCTCTTGAGTGCCTTGACTAGGAATTGAGCCTGTGACCTTAGGTTTTGCAGGCCAGCACTCAATCCACTGAGCTCCACCTGCGAGGGTGTGACTTTCTTAGTTTTTTCATGTGTAACTTCCCTTTTTTCTTATAAAATGCATTTGAGATTTTGCCTTCTCAGCACATACAGATATACCTCATTTAAGAAATTAGGTTTACGTATTTCATGTATTGACATTACCATAACTTGTTTAACAAGTTTGTGCAATTTTTTTACTGTTAACAACAGTGTTGCATTAATATCCTTGTACATACACCTTAATATGTATACTTTGTAGAATTTAAACTTTGCATGGTTTGGACATTTTAGAACTCAGTGGATACTGTGCATGTTTAGACTTATACGAATATTGTCAAATGGCTCTTCAAAAACAGTACATCAGATTATACTCCCACACACCAATATTGGTACAGACTATTAACCTTTCAAAAAAATTTTTCATATACATTTCTTTAATTATGAGTGAGGTTGTATGTCTTTTCATATTATTGGCCATTTCTTTTGCCTATGACCTACCTGTTTTTATACTTTTCCCATTTTTTCCTGTTGCCTTTATCTTGATTTTTATAAGTTCTTTGTAAATTAATAAAATTGGCCCTTTGTCTTATATTGTATATATTCCCCATTTGTCTCAAACAGACAAATGTTATGTATAAAATTTTTGTTGTAGAGAAACTGGAAGAGTCTAAGTAGCAGACAGCCAGTCTTTTCTGTTATGACTTCTAGGTTTTATGACATTCTTAGAAAGGCCTTTACCATATTTCGTGAGTATAAAAGTTTTCCTCTTTTACCTTTATATAGGGTCAACAAACTGGCCTGTGGGCCCAATAAAGTTTTATTTGAACATAGCCATGCCCATTCATTTAAGTATTATTTATGGCTGCTTTCACACTGTGAAGGCATGGTTGAGTAATTGCATGAGTACTTAATTATCTGACATTTTATAGAAAGTTTGCTGACCCCTGCTTTGGAACATTCTGTTATTTAAAAAAAAAGTGTAGCTGGCTTTACCTACTTTTTCTGTAAAACAGCTTGCTATTTGTCTCAACCATTGAATAATCTGTCTTTCCTTGTTGAATAGGAATCACGCGGTTATCATATATTAAAGTTCTATGAGTATTTTGATCTGTCCTAGTAATCTGTCTGTATTCCTTTTTAAGAATCAAACTTTTAATTATACCTTAAATTACAGTTTCCTTCATTATAGGATTTCTCTCCCCATCTAAACAAGTATTTAAAGTCAAATGTTATAAATTGTAGTTGCAGCTTAGGGCTGTGGCTGCACTAGCAGTGAGGAGGGCCTTTTTGCCTTTTTGTTTTCTAAATAATTTTTTTGAAACTACACAGTAATGTACATATATTGTAATAATCCAAGTAATGCAAAAAAGCTAAAATCCCCCTTCTACCCTTTTCCTTCAGGCATCTTTTCATCTCCCCCCTACCCCTACCGCACAGTCCTTTCTAGGGGGAACTTCTGTTACCAGCCTCTCTATTAATAGAGCAAACTGAGGCTGAAGGTAATATTTGAATACATTAGATTTACCTATTTGGGGTAAAATTATTGATTTTTTTCCCCTTAGGCATTGTTCAAAATAGCAGGTTTTAGGTGCCGATGAGGTACCTGTACAGATACCTACATATATACGGTTTAATGAAAGATGGCAGTGCAGGTTGAACTACTCCAAAAAATTATAATGAGCTCTTAATTTCCTTGGCTATTGCTCTGCTCAATAATTTTTTGAGTTTTAGGTAAATGAGAAAAATTGATTTTCTTATTTTGAATTTTAGATGATACCAGCTTTTTTTTTTAAAGATTTTATTTATTTTATTTTTTTTTAGAGAGGGAAGGGAGGGAGATAGAGAGTGAGAGAAACATCAATGTGCGGTTGCTGGGGGTCATGGCCTGCAACCCAGGCATGTACCCTGACTGGGAATCGAACTTGCGACACTTTGGTTCGCAGGCTGCACTCAGTCCACTGAGCTATGCCAGCCAGGGCGATACCAGCTTTTATAAGGTGTAAATGGGTCATAAAAGAGCCTACAGTCACTCAGGTGTAACTCACAAGAATACTCTTTGAACTCTACATTTGATTGGAGATAATTAGATAGCAATACACTAGAGTGACTATAAGCTTTAAAAAATTCTCGCATTGCTGTGTGTGTGTGTTTGTGTGTGTGTGTATATGTCCTTGTGTTCATCCATCTGTCTGTTTTGTACTGGTTAGTGTTTGTGTGTTGTACCCAGGTGCTGTAACTTAGCCATGTGGGTAACGTTAAAACTTGTGTGCTACTCTCCTTTACCAGTTCCAGGACCAAAAGAGTCATGAGAAACCTGGTACTTTGAAGGGACAGATTTGCCTTTTTAGCTTTACTTTAGTTAATTGGATTCTACCTAGAATCCCCATCAGACTATTTATTGTTTTATTGGTTCTGTTGTATGGGATGAGAGGATTACCATCAACCTTTTTGTTCGGTCGGAGAAAAGAGCTCATTTAATCTTCATATTTTAAGTTTACTGATACTGGTATATGCAGTAAAAGGGGAGGACACTTGTAAATATATATGATATGGAAGTAGATATATATGGCTTCATCTGTTCGGATGATTAACAAAGGAGTGGTTTAATTGGAGGGATGAAGTATCAATGTGTTGATGTTTCTAAAATGAGGCTTGGTTTAAAGCTGAAAAAGAAGATACACAGTTTACTAAGTTACAAAAAGAAGATTTGCAGAATTTTTTGTTTCATTACATTCTTTTGGCTTACCACTTTTGTAGATAAATTAAATGATGGTCGGTACCTTTAAAATTTGTGTAGTAAGCACGATGAGGGTAATTAGTAAAGTTTTATACTAGAGATAGTTGGGTCAGTAATGAGAGCCTTGAATGGAAGTGAGATCTGAGGTCTGTTACTAGCTCTTCCATTTACCTTCGCTGCATTGAGTGCTGGTCTCCTTACTGCAGTGTTCTCAGTTATGAAGTAAGAGAGTTGGACTACACAATCACCAGGATAATATCTAGCTGAAATTTAAACTTGTCTCGGTTATCTTGTTCATACAAGAATTTTGAAAAAACATCAGGCAACAGGCCTATTTTACCATGTACATGTACTTCCAAAGTGAAATGTGAGATATGGGAAGTTAATAGATAACCCTTTCTTTTCTCAGAAGGATTTGATTATAATGAAGAAGAACGGTATGACTGTAAGGGGGGTGAACTGTTTGGAAGTCAGCGAAGATTTCCTGGACACCTTTTTTGGGACTTTCAGGTATAAATAAAATAAAAGCTTTTATTAGAACAATAAGATATTTTAAATATTTTATTAGAAAAATGCAGGATACATAAAGAGCGGCATGAACTTTTATTATAGCTGTCTTTCAGCACATACAGCTCATGCCCTATTTTTGCCACTTCCAAAAATAATTTGAAGCAGTTTTTAATAAAGTTCAGTAAAATCAATAACCATTGATACTGTTTAAGAACAAAGAAACAAAAACTGTCAGCACAGCCAATGGTGTGAAATATGTGAGTATACCAAGAAACTTTTATTTCTAATTGTTTTTAACAACTTTTATAAAATATAGATTAATTGTGTAAATTATAGGTAGGAATTTTAGAAATGCTTGAAAAGGAAACTTTAATGATATCATTTTAACAGATAAATATCCTTGGTGAAAAGGATGATACACCAGTTCATTTCTGTGACAAATGCGGATTGCCTATTAAGATTTACGGGCGAATGGTAAGTATAATTAAATTAAATTCTATTTCTGTAAATGTAAACATTTTTGTAGAAGTAGGATTCTGAAATTTGAGTAGATAGGTTTATCATTGTTTAATGTCTAAGTTCATGACATTTAAAATAAATGTGAAATAGCTAAGGGAAATTTTGGGATGATACACATTTAATATAATTGGCTTGACAAACTTGAATTGCTTGTAAAGTATTATGGAAACTAACTTTTGAAACTAAATTTCTTTGGACTGTTGAATACCTGTTTGTTTATATTTATTCTGTTTATTAAGGAAAAACTTTTTTTTCTTGATTAATAAAATAAAATCAGTTATTCATTTTTGAAGGCTATAATTTTTAATGTAAAACTGAATTAATAACATTTTTATTTTTGAGAATTGTAATCATTAAAAAAATTACAACCCTAACTGTAATTTTATAGTATTTTTGACATATCCTCCATTTTAAAAAGGTATTTTTACATTTGTGTGTGAAGAAAATTAAATTCAGTAATATGTTTGTATGATAGAGGGCATTGACTGTGACTGTTGCTTTGCTGTATTACATAGCTAAATAACAGTAATGGACTGTGAACTATAAAATGGCCTAACATCACTTTCCTGTATCCTGATTTATTTTTAGATTTTTATAAGTTTATTACCATAAGGCTACCAGGGGAAAATACTACTTACGTTGAATGGAGGAGACATTTGTTATCTTACTGCTTTGGCATAGTTTCAGGAGGGACAGAATAAGAGATAAAACATGGTTACAGAATTCTTTTTCAGGAGCTTTTAACCAGTGGGGACCATGGATGAAATTCATAGGGTTAATACCTTCAGAAAGTATAAGTGAATGTGCATATATACATTTATTAGGTAAAGGGCCAAAGTCTGAAAAAGGCTGTTACTTTTATACAATTAGTACTTACTAAATGTTCATTTTAAAAAACAGTTTTCTTGTGCCTTCTATGTCTAGGTTACTATCTTTACTGTTAGTGTTTTGGAAATGCTTTAATTTGTTCTAATATGCATAATTATAATATGTCTGTTCACAGATTCCATGCAAGCACGTGTTTTGCTATGACTGTGCTATTTTACATGAAAAAAAGGGAGACAAGATGTGTCCAGGGTAAGATCATCATTAAAGTTTTGAATAATAAAGTCTGTGTTATAGATTTATAATCTTGGTTAAAGGTCGGAGGTGATGTATACCAGTGGCAGCATATCAAATGTGTAGGCATGACTACTCTTTCTGTGTGAGCCCAGAGTTGGCCGTAACCTTCTCAGGATAGGGCTAGGTAGCTGTTATCAGTTGATTCAGATCAGCCAAATTGACAAAATATATTTGTCATCACAAAATTTGTTAAAAGCCAGAAATGGTTATTTTCTTGTTTTGATGGGATACTAGAGAGGTAGTTTGGATAGTAATTGAGGGCAAAGACTTTGGAATTAGGGTTTCAAATCCCTTTTCTGCCATGTATTAGCTGTGTTGATATATAGGGTCTGGCACAAATAATGCCCACTTTTTATTACAAAATCATAAGCATATAATTCTGTAACATAACTATCACACTCAAGCATACCATATGACATTTTAGGTAAAATGTTTAAATTAAAACTGTAAATTAGTACACCCGTATTATTGCCCTCCAACCACACTCAAGCAGGCATTACTTCTGCCAGATCCTGTAGGCTGTTCCTTCATCTGTAAAATGGAACTAATAGCATCTACCTCATTGGGTTATTATTTGAATTAATACTATATTATTATATATAGAATGTGTGTGTGTATATATATATATATATATATACACATATATATATATTACATAGTATATAGTAAGTAGTCTATGTAAGTGTAAGCTTTTACTTATTACCTCCAAATCCGATTATTATATCTTGAGCATATCTTAGAACACCATGGTGGCATAGACTCAGGCAAGTTATGAAGATCTAGACACATTGGTTCATATTCATTTATATTGGAATGGTCTTGAAGGATCCAGATTAAATTAGGAATTTTTATGTCAATGTAGAGCCCTTGGTAGAAGGCTGGAGGAAAGCTTTGAGAAAAGCTTCCTTGTCCTAGGTTCCTTCTAACATGTGTCAGAAGCTATCCCAAGAATTGTTCTTTTGGTTGATAGCAAAGCCTTGGACAATTGTAAGGGATGATTTCCTTTTATGGTGTAGGAAGATTGGCATCACTGAGAGAGAAAGGATGATTCGTTGACAAACCAGTACAAACTGATTGTCTAGGCATACTTTTATTAGCTCTTTAAAGTCACAGATTGAAAAATCTGTAGTATGAGTATAAAGAATATTTCTTTTCTACAGTTACAATTTAGAAGAATTATGAAATTATAAGTGCATATTCTCTTTTGCCTAATTTTCTGTAATGCCTAATTTTTCAACATGGTTACATTCACGTAAAATTACGTAGTAAATTGATAGCTTCATTGAGGTAAAGGATGTTTAGATGTTGTGAAACACTGGTAGAGTATATTAAAAGCTTTTCCTTTTGATGTAAATGTTCTGGTGTTAATATTTAAAAGGGAATTTAATTTTCAAGGTAGTAAATGTAACTCCATAAGCACATCAGTGCTACTTAGAGCGTAGGCCTATCAGCATTATCAGACCCATATCAGAAAGTGAAGAAATGGCAATCCAAGTTAATGTAACTGTTATATACTACTGCTTTTAAGTATTATCTCACAGCAAGCGCCTCACTTCCTGTTACTGTGGAGATACTCTTGAGCTTATAGTGAAAAGAAGCTAAAAATGAGAAGTGTGTCAAATGGCTATTAAAGAGAAGCCTATTAGTTTCAAGAAGGAGTGCTAGCCTTACAGCAAGGATGGAAATACAGACACAACTCAAGAGTCAAGAATATAGAGCCACACTGGCCAGAGTGGCTCAGTTGGTCGGAGCATTATCCCGTAACCAAAAGGTTGTGGGTTCCATTCCAGGTCAGGGCACATGCCCTGATTGCCCCAGCTTGGGATGCACGCGAGGAGCAACCGATGGATGTTTCTTACATTGATTTTTCTCTCCCTCCTTTTCCTGCTCCGTAAAATCAATGAGCCTATCCTTGGGTGAGGATTAAAAAATAAAAATTTAAAAAAAAGAATATAGAGCCATTTAATATAGTGTTGAATGACTTGACATACATATTCAATGATAGCAGCTTGTAGTTATACATATATAGTGTTTAGTGATTAAATAGTGTTATTTTTGTTGTTCCATTGATTTAAGGATACTCTTCAAGTGAAGTAGAGATAAAAACAGTTAGGTAGAGTACATTTTTTAACCCATTCTATAGATGAAGAAACAGATTAAATGGCCTCTCCAAAATTACATAGCTACTACTAAGTCCCAGTTCTTTGATTCCTAGTTTAGTTCTCTATCCACTGTTTTAGAAGACTATTATAAAGGCAAGAGAAGACTAAATATAGAGAATGAAGAATAGTAATTTTGACCCTGAGTCATTAAAATACTGAGTTAAAATTAGTGCTTACAATTTAGAAAGGCTGGAGTGTATAATACTTTATAGTAGTAAATTTGACCATCCAGAAAGATCCCTTCCTTAAAAGACTCTTGGTAGCCAGGGTTTGAATTTAAATTTTGTATTTTTTAATATTGAGAACCCTGACATTAGGATGATCTTGTTTTAGTAGTCCTTGCAACATCTTCCACTTAGTGTTCTTTCACTTAGTATTTGCTCAGCAAATGCTTGTTGCTCAAATACCATACCAGTTTGAATGGTATGATTGTGACATTTGGTTTGCACTTCCTGGTGTTTGTTGTTTTTGCAAATGGACTCAAAGCATAGAATTGTTTGAGAAAATCCGATAAATTCTAGGTCTGGGGAAGAATAAGGTCTTAAAACATTGTTTCATACACTTTCAGTTTTTTCTTGTATTAAGAGTTCTGAAGTTGTTAGAAATACTGATGCTTAATAGTGAACAAAATGGGAAAGATTAAAGGTTCACTTACAGTATAATTTTTAACTGTGAACTTTTACAGTATTTTGCATAACAAGTTTTAAAAATAAGCATATCTTTGAAATTAAGTGCATTATTTTTAAAGTCTGTTTTAGTAAATTCATTTTTTCTTTTTCTAATTTAGCTGTAGTGATCCTGTGCAGCGAATTGAGCAGTGTACACGGGGTTCTCTCTTCATGTGTAGCATTGTTCAAGGGTGCAAGAGAACATATTTGTCTCAGAGAGACTTACAGGCTCACATCAACCACCGCCATATGAGAGCTGGAAAACCTGTTACCCGTGCTTCACTTGAAAATGTTCATCCTCCTATTGCCCCACCACCAACTGAAATCCCTGATCGTTTTATAATGCCGCCAGACAAGCACCATATGAGCCATATTCCGCCAAAGCAGCACATCATGATGCCACCACCTCCTTTGCAACATGTGTCACATGAGCACTATAATCAGCCACATGAGGATATTCGTGCTCCTCCAGCAGAATTGCCCATGGCTCCACCTCCACCTCGATCGGTCAGTCAGGAAACCTTTCGTATTTCAACAAGAAAACACAGCAATTTAATAACTGTCCCTATTCAGGATGACTCAAATTCAGGTGCTAGAGAACCACCACCTCCTGCCCCAGCACCTGCTCACCATCATCCTGAATATCAGGGTCAACCAGTGGTATCGCACCCTCATCATATTATGCCTCCACAGCAACATTATGCACCACCCCCTCCTCCACCACCACCAATAAGCCATCCAATGCCACATCCTCCCCAGGCTGCAGGTACTCCTCACTTGGTTTATAGCCAAGCTCCACCTCCACCAATGACCTCTGCTCCACCACCAATAACCCCACCCCCTGGACATATTATTGCCCAGATGCCACCTTATATGAATCATCCTCCTCCAGGACCTCCACCACCTCAACATGGTGGTCCACCTGTAACTGCACCCCCTCCTCACCATTATAATCCTAACTCTTTACCCCAGTTCACTGAAGATCAAGGAACTCTGAGCCCTCCATTTACACAACCAGGGGGAATGAGTCCTGGTATATGGCCTGCACCAAGAGGGCCACCGCCTCCTCCACGAATGCAGGGTCCGCCTTCTCAGACCCCACTTCCTGGACCACATCATCCCGATCAGACAAGATATAGACCATATTACCAATGATAATAGTATTTTCAACTGAAGACGTGGGAAAAATTATGTATAGTTCATCTTTTAATTAAGCGCTGACTGTTTTGGGAAGGAAAAACACCTCTTATTGAGGTGGCTCTAAAACACTTAGGGTCTTGTCTCTTAAAATGTTTTAAATCTCCACTTTAGGATTGATTTCAAGTGCTATACTGTAGTGCAGATAAGTGGCTCAGGAGAGCACAGCTATATTTTAACAACTTTGTTCCCCTAGTGTGGTAAATTGAGGTGATCATTTGTAAAAAATTAGAAAAAAATTTTTATTGTTCCATTTTCAAGAACACTGCTTTTGTTAAACCCAGTTTCATTTTTCTTGTGATACATTTTGTTAACCTGTGTAAAAGGATTAAATTTCAATATGGTTGTAAAAATGCTATTTTTATGTGAATTTAAGTGCAGCCACATACTGTTTTTTAAAACCATATGTTTTACCACTAATTTCCCGAAGTTACAATAAAATCCTAAAAGTAAAAATCTACTAGAATTTACTGTAAGGCAGACTGTTAAATGGTAGAAAATTTACACATTTTAGGCACTGAAATTTTGAGGTATAAAGTATATAATGCACTTCACTTGGATGCCTTTTCATTTGTAGGCAGCCTCAGGAGCACCAAAAATACAATGAAATTCCAGTACTGAGATATATTTACGTTTGTAATATATAAGGCATTACTAATTATTTGGGAAGATAAGGCCAAAAATAATAGGCTCTACAGACTTCAGGTTCTTGAGGGATGCTGTTACTCATTAATGCTTTTTAATGAATGGTTGGAATCACGTGATTCACCACACTTAGTAATCTTAGTAACGTTTCATAGAACTGTTTAAATGGTGTTCTTTAGATAAAGTGAGTTCTATTCTGCTCATTGTCTTAAACTAAATATTTAGAGCTTAATAGGCTTTATGTATTCCTCATTTCATGACAGTTTGATCCTGTGCTTAAGTGGGGTCTTGTTTGTTGGGTGTTAAGTTACAATTTGAATGCCATGGAGGAATCTGAATACTGTATTAATGAAGGACATTCTTGTAGTCACAAACTTGCATTGCTCAGGTTTCATTACTGTGTGATAAGGGTTCTTTAACTTGAAATTTTAAAACTATTAATGATTTCCTTTTTCTTTTGTTGGTTAAGCAGTCTAAAACTTGGGATATTTTAACATGGAGTCAGCAGTGAAGATTACCAGATGATTTTGTATTGGAGAAGAGAAAAGTAATGACTAAATTGTGAATTTCAGTGCTTTATAAGGTGCCTTTAGAGTCAGCTTTTGCATTATAGGGGCTTGTTATAGTCCACCTAAGATGACCACTCAGTTTCTACAGGATTCATGTACAATTCATTATTCATAGGATGTTACTATATATCCTCTGAATAAACCCCTGTGAAGTATTTCCTCCCCCCTAAAATGGTGCATAATATAAACATGAAATGTGTAGTATGCAGATATCCTTTCTTGAATAGTTTGTAGTGTATAAATTTAGAACATTTCTTTTTGACAAAGGGTGAACTGATTGCTAATTTACCATTTAATTATGTCAGGTACAGGCAAAACAGTTTCTCATCTTGAATAATCGGATGCAAAGTCATCTATGAACCTAGAGCTGAAGTTAGAAATAATATAAATGGCCATTTCAACCTTGACCAGTCAAAAATAACTAATACACTTTTAAAAATGATTTTTCACAGCTATCAATTTGAGAGTCCAGTGTTAATGTAATATTTCCGGTAAGAAATTTTTGTTATTAGAAGCATGAAAGTGAAATAGTGTGAAAAGTTGGTGGTGAGTGCTTCTATCATACATATTACTGTAGGTACTCAGACTGGTGCAAACTTGATTCCCTTTCATGCAAATATATAGGAACTGTTACAAAGTGGTATTGGAAATCCAATACCATACTTTGTTTCATGTAATAAGAGAATAGCCAAATTCATTTTAGAGCTCAACTATTTATGAAGAACTCTCCTGTTTTTATTGAAATTTGCTTGAGTTGAATGTGGTTATGAAACCACTTAGCCTATGTATTGGACATAACAACTAGTATCATGATAAAATTCCACGTATTAAGAGAATTCTTGTAGGCTTTTAAAAAAAAGATTTATTTTCAGTTAGGTTTAAGAAATACAAGTTATGCAAGGAGGCAAATCAGATGAATGTGTTGTAGCAGACACAATTTTTAAATGTGTTAGACTTGAATTCATCCAGTTATTTGAACGAGGGTGGGTGGGTATAAGGATAACAAAATTACTGTTAGTGTTTCTTTTTTTGAAGAAAAAAGATGTGAATTCCAGCCGTATTTCAGGGAAGCCTTTGAAACTATAATGGACACAGTCTAAATTAAATGTATGTATGTTTCATTATATTGCTCTTAAGACTACTGAGGTGGCAGTTTAATTCTTAAAAACAATAAAATGGAAGCATAAATACTATTTTGCCTACATGAGTTTTTACCTAATGATGACATGTTTGGGAGAATGCAGAATTTTCCATGTTTCTGTTGATAGAACTTTTACAGTACAATTAGACTCACTTCTGGAGATTAAATGAGCAAGTTGAATGTTAAATTTCTTCAGTGGCATGTTTGTTCAAAGTGTTATATAGTATTTGGAGAAATAGTTGCAAAGATCATATATCCATTTTGCCCTTTGAAAACCACTGGCTCGATTATTTTGTAAATGCTAACTAGATACCACTGAACATTAAATGGAGAAAATACTTGAACATATTTTTAAACTCACATAATGAACTTGCTGTGTGAAGTCTGCAGAGATGCTCTAGGCTTTGTTCTAACATACTGGAAAAGTACCTTTCATACACCTTTTTGGAAAAGCCCTGTAGCCCTATCTAAAAAAAAAATTGTGAAAAGTCCTATCAGTACATGGAAAAAAACTCACAAATATCTAAAACAAATACTTTTCTAGTTAACAGATTAGTCATCAAATTGGTATATTTATGTTAATTGAAGCTTAACAACCATATTTATACATTTTCTGAAGTGAATATTTTTCACTGAAACTAATTTTTTAAATTGTGGCCTTGAAAACAAGCAGAATTATTGCAATTTATGCACAATCTAATAAAGCAATAGTGGATATCTTAGACTTGAGAAGGCAGCAAGCCAGTTAAAATAGTAGTAGTGATACTAATAAAAACATTGGGATTTTCAAACATTTTTGTTTTGATTCATGCCCCTTCAATTTCCCATCATTGAGGGAAAAGGTGTTATAGTAGAATTCTTTTTTATTAAAGATGCTTTTTATTAATTTTGAGACAGGAAGGAAGGGAGAAAAAGAGGGAGAGAAACATTAATGTGTGGTTCCCTCTCAAGTGCCCTGCAACGTAGGCATGTTCCCTGACCAGGAATGAAATCAGTCTAACCCTTTGGTTTGCAGGCCAGCACTCAATCCACTGAGCTACACCGATCAGGGCTTAAACGAACATTTCAGTGTTAAAGTTTCATTGTCCCATCTCCCTATCTTTAAGAATTTTTAGGCATTGCAGAATCAAAAAAGATTGAAATGAACAATGATAGATCTTGGGTTTAGCTCTCACACTTGGACAGGATCATGTCATTTAAAAAATCCAGCATTTTGAAATGTTAATTTATTACCTCAGAGTATTCCATTTTTATTTTAGTAGTAAGCAGTTTCATACTGTATTTAAACCCATTTCTTAATCTACCTTTAGAATTGTCCTCCCTTTGCCTTTCTTCAGATTGAAAAAGCCTACTCCCTTTTCTTGTCGCTTGCTTCTTTTCAAAACCTCTTACTTTTGTTTTTAAATCTGCACTCATTTTAATGACATGAGTGATACATCTTTTAGGGAAAAATGTAGTATTGCAAATAAAGCTGAAGTTCCCCTTGACCACTGATGCAATGAACATTATCTTTCCAGAGGTAACTAACTACTGCTACAATTTTGTTGTGTATATCTAATAATTGTAGTTACAAAGCTGATATCTAAATAGGCTCCATGCTCTGGTTAAGCATCCTAATCCATGATAAATGTAATTTCATGATCTATACTCAATAAATATATGCTGAGCACCTGCTGTTTGGGATATAAAAAGATTCATTCATTCAGGTATTTCTATGCTAGACACCGTTCTACACTTGGGATGCCCAAGTCTTTAAAGACATGATTAACAAGCCTTATTAAATTATGTATGATAAAATCCTATGGAATAAGAAAAGCTGGGGTAATACAGTGGTGGTAGATTTGCAACTTTATATATTAAAGTGGTTTGTGTAGAACTCATTGAGAAGACATTGGGCAAAGGTGTAAGTAGATGAGAGCCATGCAGATAACATGGGGCAGAACTTTCCAGAGGATACAGAATGTAAAGGCCTTAAAAGGGGGGTTGTACCTGGAATATTTGAGGAATGGTAAGGAGAGTGGAATGGTGGGAGGTCAGAGGTATAGCAGGGAATGGGGAGGACACAGGCTTTCTAAGCCACAGTAAGACTCCTCTGACATGGGAAGACCTTGTGGGATTCTGAGCAAAGCAGTGAAATATCTGGCTCTTTAAAAAAGGATTATTCTGGCAGCTGAGAAAAGATAAGGGAGACAAAGATAACACCAATTAGAAGGTTGCTTTAATAATTTACACAAGATTAGCATTATGGGTTATCAAGAAGGGGATGACTGGTGGAAGGATGTATATATATACATGTATAATATATACGTAAGAGTTATGTAAATATGTAAGAAAATACTAATTATACATTTTATATCTAAATTAAGCACTTGTATGCTAGACATGAATATATAATGATGAACAAAATAGGTATGGTCCTTGATTTTTTAGGAGTGTACATTCTAACTTATCTAGGAATTGATTGTGGTAGTAATCCCTGAATTTCCTTGAAAAATTTCTTACATTCTTTTTCAAAGTATAATGGCCAGGAAGAATATATTTTTAAAATAGATTACCAAAATATACACATACAACTATAATGAAAGGAAAATATTAAGTTTATTTAATTCTGGACATTAATATATATTTCCTAATAGCTTTACTGTATATATTTACTTGTACAATGCTAAATTAGTTACTTTGGAACAAATCTGTATAATGCACCAATATTGTTTCTGAGTTTAGTCCTGTCTAGTACTAGGTCAGTTTTAGACAGATCTTAATTTTGCAGGGGATATAATATTTCCTAATGGTTAATAGCTTGAGCTCTGGAGTCAGACTGTACACTGAATTCTGGCTTTGATACTTGCAACTAACTTAGACGAATTATCTATCCTCTTTGAAGGATAAGTAATTTTTTAAAAATTATATTTTATTGATTATGCTGTTATAGTTGTCTGAATTTTTTCCCCTTTGCCTCCCTCCACCAAGTCCCCATGCAATTTTCACACTGTTGTCCATGTTAATGGGTCCTGCATATATGTTCTCTGGCTATTCTATTTCCTATGCTATATTTTACATCCCCATGACTATTCTGTAGCTACCAATATGTACTTCTTAACCCCTTCACCTTTTTGGCTCATCCCCCCTCAACCCACCTCCCATCTGGCAACCATTAAAATTTTCTCTGTATATATGATTCTGTTTCTGTTATGCTTGCTTATTTTGTTTTTCAGATTCAGTTGGTGATAGATATGTATTAGTTGCCATTTTATTGTTCATATTCTTTATCTTCTTAAAGAGGATCCTTTATCATTCACATAATGCTGGTTTGGTGGTGATGTATTCATTTGGCTTTATCTTGTCTGGGAAGCTCTTTATCTGTCCTTTGATTCTAAATGTCCCCTTAAACCCCCCAGTCCCAGCAATCACTACACTGCTGTCCATGTCTGTGAGTCCTTTTTCCTTTTTGCTCAATCCCTCCACCCCCTCACCTACCCCTGAAATAGCTCTCATCCTGCTCTCTATCTATGAGTCTATCTCTATTTTGCTTGTTAGTTCACTTTGTTATTAGATTCCACATATGAGTGAAATCATATGGTATTTGTCTTTCTTTGACTCACTTATTTCACTTAGCATAATGTTCTCCAGTTCGATCCATATTGTAGCAAAGGGTAACATTTTCTTCTTTTTTATGGCCAAGTAGAATTCCATTGTGTAAATGTCCCATCATTTTTTTTATCCACTCATCTACTGATGGAAACTTGGGCTGCGTTCATATCTCAGCATCTGTAAATAATGCTGCAATGAACATAGAGGTGCTTATGTTCTTTCAAATTAGTGTTTTGGATTCCTTTGGATATATTCCCAGAAGTGGGATTGCTGGGTCAAGAGGCAGATCCATTTTTAATATTTTGAGGTATCTCCACTGTTTTCCACAGTGGCTACACCAATCTGCATTCCCACCTTTCTCCACATCCTTGCCAGCATTTGTTTGATGATTTACTGATGATAGGCATTCTGACATGTGTGATGATATCTCATTGTGGTTTTAATTTACATTTCTATATAAAATTTATATGATGATTAGTGACATTGAGCATCTTTTCATATGTCTGTTGGCCATCTGTATGTCCTCTTTGGAGAAGTATCTATTAGGCCCTTTGCCCTTTCTTAATTGGATTGCTTGTTTTTTGGGGATTGAGTTTTGTAAGTTCTTTATAAATTTTAGATATTAACACCTTATCAGATGTACTGGCGAATATGTTCTCCCATTCTGTGGGTTGTCTTTATATTTTATTGATGGTCTCCTTTGCTGTGCAAAACATTTTTAGTTTGATGTAATTCCATTTGTTTATTTTTTTCTCTTGTTTCCTTTGCCAGGGGAGATATATGCAATCAAATATTGTTATGAGCAGTGTCCAAAATTCTGCTGCCTATGTTTTCTTCTATGATTTTTATTGTTTCAGGTCTAACATTTCAGTCTTAGGTCCATTTGAATTTATTCTTCTGTGTGGTGTAAGAAGGTGGTCTACATTTCATTTTTCTGCATGTTTCTGTCCAATTTTCTCAACACCATTTATTGAATAAACTATCTTTAGCCCATTGTATATGCTTGCTTCCTGTGTTGAATATTAATTGACTATGAAATGTAGGTTTATTTCTGGGCTTTCTATTCTGCTCCATTGATCTATGTGTCTTTTTATTCCAGTACCATGCTGTTTTGATTACTATGGCCTTATGATATAGTTCGATATCAGGTAGTAGGATTCTTCCAACTTTGTTCTTTTTTCCCCAGGATCACTGTTGCTGTATAGGACCTTTTGTGGTTCCATATAAAATTTAGAAATATTTTTTCTAGTTTTACAAAATACTTCATTGGAATCTTGTTAGGAATAGTGTTGCGTCTATAGATTGCTTTGGGTAATAGGGGCTTTTTAATGATGTTAATTCTTCATATCCATGAACATGATATGTGCTTCCACTTATTTGTATCTTCAGTTTCTTTCTTCACTGTCTTATAATTTTCCGAGTACAGATCTTTTACATCTTTGGTTAGTTTTATTCCTAGGTATTTTATTATTTTTGCAGCATTTGTGAACGGGATTGTTTTCTTAATATCCTGTTCTGTTAGTTCATTGTTGGCATATAAAAATGCAACTGATTTCTGGATATTAATTTTGTATCCTGCTAATTTGCTGAGTTCATTGATAGTTCTAGTAGTTTTTTTTTTTTGTAGAATCTTTGAGGTTCTCTACGTATAGTATCATGTCATCTGGAAATAATGACAGTATTACCACTTCCTTTCCAACTTGGATGCCTTTTATTTCTTCTTGTCTGATTGCTATGGCTAGGACATCCAGTTCTGTGTTGAATAAGAGAGGTGAAAGAGGACATCCCTGTCTTT
The DNA here is from genome assembly GCF_019186645.2 of Phyllostomus hastatus. Taxonomy (NCBI): domain Eukaryota; kingdom Metazoa; phylum Chordata; class Mammalia; order Chiroptera; family Phyllostomidae; genus Phyllostomus; species Phyllostomus hastatus. Next base: position 49,794,552 of record NW_025334041.1, read on the forward strand.
TTCCAGATCTTAAAGGTAACACTTACAGTTTTTGCTAGTAGAATATGATGCTGGTAGTGGTTTGTCATATATGGTCTTTATTGTGTTTAGGTATGTTCCCTCTAATCCCACTTTGCTGAGAGTTTTTATCATAAATCCGTGACGGATTTTATTGAGTGCTTTTTCTGTATCTACTGATAGGATCATGTGTTTTTTTTTTCCCCTTTATTTTGTTTATGTGGTGAATCACAGTTATTGATTTGAAAATGTTGCACCAACCTTGCATTTCCGGAATAAATCCTACTTGATCATGGTGTATGATCTTTTGGATGCATTGCTGCATTGGTTTGCTAATATTTTGTTGAGGATTTTAGCATCTGTGTTGATTAGGGATATTGGCCTATAATTTTCTTTCTTTGTAGTGTCTTTATATAGTTTTAGAATTAGGATAATGCTGGCCTTGTAAAATGAATTTGAGAACCTTCCTTCCTCTTGAAATTTATAAAATAGTTTGAGAAGGATGGGTGTTAGTCTCAGAATATTTGGTAAAATTCACCTGTGAAGACATCCAGTTCAGGGCTTTTGTGTTAGGAGTTTTTTAAAATTATAAGTTAAATTTCAGATTTTCTGATTCATTCTGATTTAATTTTGGAAGATTGTATGTTTCTAGGACTTTATTTTGTCCAGGTTGTCCAGTTGTTGGCATATAGTTCATAATATTTTCTTACAATCCTTTGTATTTCTTTGGTATAAGTTGTTATTTCTCTTCTTTCATTTCTGATTTTATTCATTTGGATCTTCTCTCTTTTTTCTTGATGAGTCCTTTCTCTTTTATCTTGATGAGTCTGTTTAAAAATTTATCAATCTGAACTTTTCTTAAAATATACTTTTCAAAAGTATATTTTAAAAAATAAAAAGTTTATCAATCTGAACTATATTATTTTAAAAAGTATATTTTAAAAAATACCTTTTCTTTTTTAGGTATTTTCCCCCCTCATTTTTCCCCCTTCATTCCCCTCCACCCTGCACACCCTCTCCCACTCACATTCCCCCCCTTTAGTTCATGTCCATGTGTCATAAGTTCTTTAGCTTCTACATTTCTCATACTATTCGTACCCTCCCCCTGTCTATTTCTACCTACCATCTATGCTACTTATTCTCTGTACCTTTTCCCCCTCTCTTCTCCTCCCACTCCCCTGTTGCTAACCCTCCATGTGATCTCTATTTCTGTGGTTCTGTTCCTGTTCTAGTTGTTTGCTTAGTTTGCTTTTGTTTTTGTTTTAGGTGTGGTTGTTAATAATTGTGAGTTTGCTGTCATTTGACTATACATGTTTTTATCTTATTTTTCTTAGATAAGTCCCTTTAGCATTTCATATAATAAGGGCTTGGTGATGATGAACTCCTTTAACTTGACCTTATCTGAGAAGCACTTTATCTGCCCTTTCATTCTAAATGAAAGCTTGGCTGGATAGAGTATTCTTGGATGTAGGTCCTTGCCTTTCATGATTTTGAATAGTTCTTTCCAGCCCATTCTTGCCTGTAAGGTCTCTTTTGAGAAATCAGCTGACAGTCTGATGGGAACTCCTTTGTAGGTGACTGTCCACTTCTCTCTTGCTGCTTCTAGGATTCTCTCCTTCATTTTTACCTTGGCTAATGTAATTATGATGTGCCTTGGTGTGTTCCTTCTTGGGTCCAACTTCTTTGGGACTCTCTGAGCTTCCTGGACTTCCTGGAAGTCTATTTCCTTTGCCAGATTGGGGAAGTTTTCCTCTATTATTTGTTCAAATAAGTTTTCCACTTGTTGCTCTTCCTCTTCCTCTTCCCCTTATGGTACCCCTATAATTTGGATGTTGGAACATTTAAAGATGTCCTGGAGGTTCTTAAGCCTCTCCTCAATTTTTTTGAATTCTTATTTCTTCATTCTTTTCTGTTTGGTTGGTTGTTTCTTCCTTCTGGTCCACTCTATTGATTTGAGTCCTAGTTTTCTTCCCATTACTATTGGTTCCCTGTGCATTTTCCTTCATTTCACTTAGTGTAGCCTTTATTTTTTCATCTAATTTGCAACCAAGTTCAACCAATTCTGTGAGCATCCTTTGAACTGTATATCTGATAGGTTGGCTATCTCTTGGTTGCTTAGTTGTATTTGCTGTGGAGCTTTGAGATGTTTATCTGTTTCAGCCATATATATTTTTTTGTCTTGTCGCACCTGTTACGTATGAGGAGGGAGCCTTAGGTGTTCACCAGGGTGGGGCAACCCAGTTGCTGGGTTGTGACGTTTATGTGGGGGCAGGGTCCAAGAGGGAACAATGGCACTTACTCCGCTCTCTGTTGGATTTCAGTCCCTTTTGCTGCTTCCCCCAAGCAAATTGGGCCTTTCTGGTGCTAATTCCCATGTGGGTGGGCTTGTGCATGTTCTAGGACTCCATGGGTCTCTCCAACGAACTCTCCTGTGAGGCTGGGAGTCTCTTCCAGCACCTTAACCCCCACAGGTGTTTTCAATCAGTGCTCTGAGGCTCTGTATCCTTTGCCCCTGGGTTGCTTTGTCTGTCTCGCTCCCCAATTTCTCCTGGTTTATCTGCACTTGAATGTTGGACCACCAGGTCAGCCAGCCTCCTTGCATACAGTACCTCGCTTTACAATTGCCCCCTTGCTGGGTCTGCCCATTGCCACCGTGCTCCTGGGGTCTGCCAGCCACTGCCTGCGTGCCCAGGGTCTGCCCACTGCAGTCTTGCATGCCTGGGGTGCCTTATGCACCTGGTGCCACTGATTTTTGTTCTGAGACCCCTCTCTGCCCAGCTGCCCAGCTCCATCTTTCCTACCGGTCTGGACGAATGTGTCTTTTAATTTCTTGGTTGTCCGACTTCCATACAATTCAATTTTCTGTCAGTTCTGGTTGTTATTTTGTTTCTAAATTGCTGTTGTCCTTATTTTGGTTGTGTGAAGAGGCACAGTGTGTCTACCTATGCCTCCATCTTGGCCAGAACTCCCCAAATCTTCCTATCGTTTCAAAGAACCAGCTCTTGAATTCATTGATATTTCGTATCACTTTCTTAAGACTCTATTTTGTTTATTTCTGCTATAATCTTTATTATTTCCTTCTTTCTGCTCACTTTGGGCTTTGTTTGTTGTTCTTTTTCAAGTTTCTTTAAGTATGAAGTTAGATTGTTTATTTGAGCTTTTTTTGGTTCTTGGGGTAGGCTTGTATGGTTATGAATTTCCCTTAGGGTTGCTTTCTGTGTGTCTCCCAGATTTTGGATTGTTGTGTCCTCATTTTTATTTGTTACAATGTATCTGTTGATTTCCTTCTTGATCTGGTTGTTAATCCATTTATTGTTTAATAACTTGTTATTTAGATTCCATGTCTTTGCATGTGTTTTAGTATTTCTCCCTGTGATTGATTTCTAGTTTCATAGCGCTTTTCTGTGGTCAGAGGAGATGCTTGACATGATTGCAATCTTTTTAAATTTATTAAGATTTGTTTTGCATGATAACATGTGGTCCATCCTAGAAAACCTTCCAACTGCACTTGAAATGTATATTATGCTTCTTTGGGATTAAATGCTCTGAAGATATCAATTAAATCCACTTGATGAAGTTTGTCATTTAAGCCTGCTGTCTCCTTGTTGATTATTTGTCTGGAAGATCTATTCATTGAAGTCAGTGGGATGTTAAAATTCCTGACTATGATTGTATTTCTGTTGATCTCTCCCTTTATGTCCATCAAAATTTGCATCACATATTTAGATGCTCCTATGTTGGGTGTGTAAATGTTTACTAGGGTTAGAAACTCTGGTTGGATTGTTCCCTTTATCGTTATGTAGTGTTCTTCTATGTCTCTTACTAGATCCTCGGTTTTAAAATCTATTTTGTCAGATGTAAGTAATGCTGCCCCAGCTTCTTTTGCCTTTCCATTTACATGAAATATCTTTTATTCCCTTTATTTTTAGTCAGTGTGTTATCTTTGATCTAAAATGAATCTCTTGGAGGGAGCATATAATGTGTCCTGTTTTCTTATCCATTCAGCTACCCTATGTCTTTGATTGGAGCATTATAGTTTTGTTTTGTTTTGTTTTTTGCTGTGAAAATTTACAGCTTTTTGTCAGAGCTGTTTTTTTATTATTATTTTTTAATCATTGTTCAAATACAGTTTTCTCCTTTTTACTCCCAATCCAGTCCCCCCCTCCCACCCTCCCCACTTCCCTCCCATTACCACCCTCCCCTTAGTCTATGACCATGTGTCCTTTAAGTTCGTTCCTGTGAACCCTTCCCACTGTCCCCTTAAATTCCTTCTTCTCTCCCCTCCGGTCACCATCAGCCTGTCCTCTATTTCAGTGTCTTTGGTTATATTTTGCTTGTTTTTTTGTTTTGTTATTTAGGTTCCTGTTAAAGGTGAGATCATATGGTATTTGTCTTTCACTGCCTGGCTTGTTTCGCTTAGCATAATGTTTTCCAGCTCCATCCACGCTGTTGCAAAGGGTAGGAGCTCCTTCTTTCTTTCTGCTGCATAGAATTCCATTGTGTAAATGTACCATAGTTTTTTGATCCATTCATTTACTGATGGGCATCTTGGTTGCTTCCAGCATCTAGCTATTGTAAATTGTGCTGCTATGAACATTGGGATGCATAGGTTCTTTTGAATTGGTGTTTTAGTATTCTTAGGATAGAGTCCCAGCAGTGGAATTGCAGGGTCAAAAGGTAGATCCATTTTCAGTTTTCTGAGGAAGTTCCATACTGCTTTCCATAGTGGTTGTACCAGTCTGCAGTCCCACCAGCAGTGCACTAGGGTCCCCTTTTCTCCACAACCTCTCCAACACTTGTTGTTTGTTGCTTTGTTTATGATGGCCATTCTGTCTGGTGTGAAGTGGTATCTCATTGTGATTTTAATTTGCATCTCTCTGATAGCTAGCGATATTGAACATCGTTTCATGTGTCTTTGGATTTTCTGTATGTCGTCCTTGGAGAAGTGTCTGTTCAAGTCCTTTGCCCACTTTTTAATTGGATTCCTTGTCTTCTTAGAGTGCAGTCGTGTAAGTTCTCTATATATTTTGGAGATTAGACCCTTGTGTGAGGTATCATGGGCAAATATGTTTTCCCATACAGTTGGTTCTCTTTTAATTTTGATACTGTTTTCTTTAGCTGTGCAGAAGCTTTTAATTTTGATGAGGTCCCATTTGTTTATTCTTTCCTTTATGTCTCTTGCTCTAGGGGACACGTCAATAAAAAAGTTTCTTCGTGAAATATCTCAGATTTTCCTACCTACGTTCTCCTCTAGGACTTTAATGGTGTCACCTTTTATATTTAAGTCTTTTATCCACCTTGAATTTATTTTTGTATGTGGTGTAAGTTGGTGCTCAAGTTTCATTTTTTTGCACGTGGCTGTCCAGTTCTCCCAACACTGTTTGTTGAAGAGGCTATTTTTATTCCATTTTATGTTGCTGCCTCCTTTGTCAAATATTAATTGACCATAGAGACTTGGGCTTATTTCTGGGCGCTCTGTTCTGTTCCATTGGTCTATGTGCCTGTTTTTATGCCAGTACCAGGCTGTTTTGATTACAGTAGCCTTGTAATATAGTTTAGTGTCGGGTATTGTGATCCCTCCTACTTCACTCTTCTTTCTCAAAATTGCAGCAGCTATTCGGGGTCATTTATAATTCCATATAAATTTTTGAAGTGTTTGTTCTATGTCTGTGAAATATGCCATTGGTACTTTAATAGGAATTGCATTGAATGTGTAAATTGCTTTGGGTAGTATGGACATTTTGATGATATTAATTCTTCCAATCCATGAACACAGTATATGTTTCCATTTGTTTGTGTCTTCCTTGATTTCTTTCCTCAGTGTTATGTAGTTTTCTGAATACAGGCTTTTTACCTCTTTGGTTAGGTTTATTCCTAGATATTTTATTTTTCTTTTTGCTATTTCAAATGGGATTTTTTCGTTGATCTCTGCTTCTGCTGTTTCATTGTTGGTGTACAGAGATGCCTTTGATTTCTGGATATTGACTTTGTATCCCACTGTTTTGCCAAATTCATTTATTAGGTCAAGCAGTTTTTTTGGTAGAGTCTATAGGATTTTCTATGTATACTATCATGTCATCTGCAAACAGTGACAGTTTTGTTTCCTCCTTTCCGATTTGAATGCCTTTTATTTCTTTTTTCTTGTCTGATTGCTGTGGCTAAAACTTCCAGTACTATATTGAATAGAAGTGGTGAAAGTGGACAGCCTTGTCTTGTTCCTGATCTTAATGGAAAAGGTTTTAATTTTTTGTCCATTGAGAATGATGTTGGCTGAAGGTCTCTCATATATGGCCTTTATTATGTTGAGGAATGCTCCCTCTATTCCCACTTTGCCGAGTGTTTTTATCATGAATGGGTGCTGTACCTTATCAAATGCTTTTTTCTGCATCAATTGATATGATCATGTGGTTTTTGTCTTTGCTTTTGTTTATGTGATGTATTACATTTACTGACTTGCGAATATTGAACCATCCTTGCATCCCTGGAATGAATCCCACTTGGTCATGGTGTATAATCTTTTTAATGTATTGTTGGATGCGGTTTGCCAGTATTTTGTTGAGGATTTTAGCGTCAGTGTTCATCAGTGATATTGGCCTGAAGTTTTCTTTCTGTGTTGTGTCTTTATTTGGTTTTGGAATTAGGATGATGCTGGCCTCATAAAAAGAGTTTGGGAGATTCCCATCTTTTTGGATTTTTTGGAATAGTCTGTGAAGGATAGTGGGTTAGCTCTTCCTTAAATGCTTTGTAGAATTCTCCTGTGAAACCATCTGGTCCAGGGCTTTTGTGTGTTTGGAGTTTTTTGATTACTGCTTCAATTTCTTTTGTTGTTATTGGTCTGTTCAGACTTTCTGCTTTTTCATTGAGTTTTGGAAGATTATATTTTTCTAGAAAGTTGTCCATTTCATCTAGGTTTTCATATTTCTTGGCATACAGCTCTTTGTAGTAATTTCTTACAATCCTTTGTATTTCTGTGGTATCTGTTGTAGTCTTTCCTCTTTCATTTCTGATTGTTTATTTGGGTCTTCTCTCTTTTTTTCTTGATGAGTCTGCTTAAAGGCTTGTGATTTTGTTTATCTTTTCAAAGAACCAGCTCTTGGATTCATTGATCCTTAGAATTGTGCTTTTATTCTCTATGTCATTTAATTCTGCTCTGATCTTGGTTATTTCCTTCCTTCTGCTTGCTCTGGGCTGCCCTTGTTGTTGTTCCTCGAGTTCTTGTAGACGTAGGGTTAGGTTGTTTGTTTGGAATGTTTCTAACCTTTTTAGGTGCGCCTGTATCGCTATGAACTTCCCTCTCAGGACTGCCTTGGCTGTGTCCCATAAGTTTTGGGTTGTTGTGAGTTCGTTTTCATTTGTTTCCAGAAACTTTTTGATTTCTTCCCTAATATCATTCTTGACCCATTCATTGTTTAATAGCATGCTATTTAATCTCCATGATTTTGAGTGTTTTTGTTTTTTTTCCTTCGGGTTGGTTTCTAGCTTCAGTCCCTTGTGATCTGAGAAAATGCTTGGTATGATTTCAATTTTCTTTAAATTCTTGAGGCTTGTTTTGTGTCCTATCATGTGGCCTATGTTTGAGAATGTTCCGTGTACATTTGAAAAGAATGTATATTTAGCTTCTTTTGGATGGAGGGTTCTGTATATATCAGTAAAGTCCATTTTATCAAGGGTATTGTTCAATGCCACAATATCTTTGTTGATATATTTTTTAGAAGATCTGTCCATTTTTGACAGTGGGGTGTTAAAATCTCCCACTATAATTGTGTTGTTGTCCATATCTTTCTTGAAGTCCTCTAAGATTTTCTTTATGTATTTCGGTGCTCCTATGTTGGGTGCATATATATTTACAATATTTACGTCTTCTTGATGGATTCTTCCCTTAAGTATTATGAAGTGACCTTCTGGGTCTCTCTTTATGGACCTTTTTTGGAAGTCTATTTTGTCTGATATGAGTATTGCTATCCCGGCTTTTTTTTCCTGTCCATTTGCTTGGAAGATTTGTTTCTAGCCCTTCACTTTCAGCCTGTGTAGGTCTTTTATCCTGAGGTGGGTCTCTTGTAGACAGCAGATATGTGGGTCATTTTTTCTTATCCATTCAGCTATTCTATGTCTTTTCATTGGAGCATTTAATCCATTTATGTTTAAGGTTATTATTGATAGGTACTTATTCATTGTCTTTTATGTACGTGTGTCCCCCCCCCCCCCTCTTTCTTCTCTCCTCCTTAAAGCAGTCCTTTTAGAATCTCTTACAGAGCTGGTTTGGTCGAGGTGTATTCTTTTTAGACTTCTTTTGTCTGGGAAGCTTCTTATTTGGCCTTCTATCTTGATCGAGAGCCTTGCTGGATATAGTAGCCTTGGTTGCAGACCTCTGGTTCTCATTACCTGGAGTATTTCTTGCCATTCTCTTCTGGCTTGAAGTGTTTCCATTGAGAAGTCAGCTGTTAGCCTTATTGGGGCTCCCTTGTATGTTACTTCCTTCTTCTCCCTTGCTACCTTTAAGATTCTCTCTTTGTCTTGAAATTTTGTCATTTTAATTATGATGTGCCTTGGGGTGGGTCTCTTTGGGTTCCTCTTGATTGGGACTCTCTGTATTTCCTGGATTTGTGTGACTTTTTCTCTAGTCAAATTAGGGAAGTTCTCCTTCATTATTTGTTCAACTAGGTTTTTGATCCCTTGCTCTTCTTCTTCTCCTTCTGGTATCCCTATTATACGGATATTATTACGTTTCATATTGTCTTGCATTTCTCTTAATCCCTCCTCATTCTTTCTGAGCCTCTTTTCCTTTTCTTGCTCTTTCTGGATGCTGTTTTCTACTTTGTCCTCCAGCTCGCTAATCTGATCTTCTGCTTCATCAATCCTGCTTTTCATTCCTTCTACTGTGTTCTTCAGTTCAGAAATTGTATTCTTCATTTCCTCTTGACCTTTGTTGAGAGTTTCTATTTCCTTTTTCATGTTTATATAGTTTGCAGTGAAATTGATGTAGTTTCCCTCTAATTTCTGAAAGCTCATTGTGCGTTCATTGATCTTCCTGGTAATCATTGTTTTGAACTCACTATCTGATAGTTTAGCTGCCTCTATTTCATTTAGCATTTTTTCTGAGGCTTCCTCGTTTCCCTTCAATTGGGCGTTGTTTCTTTGTTTTCTCATTGTTCGTGGGTTTCTTCTTTTTTCTTCTTGATTGTTAATTTGAACTGTTCTGATTCCCTGTAATTATGGTGTGAACTTCTGTGGTAGAATATTTGTGTGTTTCAGTGGTGCAATCTCCTTTGTGTATCCTGGTGTTCACAGCTTCCCCCTACTCTTTTTTGGGATCAGTTGGAGGAGTAAGGCAAAATGGTTTAAAACAGCAAGACAGTATACTATGATATTTACTTTGGCAGCCAGTAGAGAAGAGATGGGTTATCCTTTGGCTCCTTATAGTGTTAACTGTGATCCTCCACCCCACTACCCACGTTTTAGAAAGGATGGAAAGAAGGTAAGACTCTTATTGGGGCCTAGAGGATTGTTAGTTGGATCTAGAAAGCTGTGAGGCTGTGGGAGGTCAGCTTCTAAGGTAGGGTTGGAGTAAAGATTAGTATATAGGAGTAGTGAGTTCAAGAATAGAGACAACCCCCACAATAGTATAGTTCAGAAAATTGCAAAGTGGGCTGAGATCAGGTAGGGGCATTGAGAAGCATTTACAATTGTATAGACTAGGTCTTACTAGCAGTAATAGTAAAGTGACAGTCTTGTGGCAGAATCGATGAGGTCTAGATAACAAGAATAAAGAGTGTAGAACCTTGAGAGGTGTGTTAATGGAACACAGATGAAGGATAGTAACTTATCAACACCTTGTGACTGAGATACCAGGGGGAACCTATCAAATGACAGTATAACCAGCCAAGCAAAGAAGATTATACAGAAAGAAAAAGAATACCAAAATATTATTAAAATAAAAAATGTCGGAAAAGTGAGAAAAAGATAATACAAATTTACAGTAACTTGCAAGATTAAAACAAAAAGGAAAGAAAAGCAGAAGATGTAGTGCAGGAGAGATAAATTTGGAGTGGAAGGAATAATATTAGGTTGAAAGGAAGAGAAACAAGGGATTGCGAGATAAAAATAATAAGAATTGAAAAAAAAAGTCACATAAAACACAAGATAATATCAATCAACCAACAACAGCCAGAGAAAACAAACAAAAAAAGGAACCAAACAAACAAACAAACAAAAAAACACCTCTTGTTGGTTTCTAACTGGCCAGACCAGTATTTCTGCTCTTGCTGGCTTCAGCTGCTGAGGGGCCTTTGAAATGCTTCTCTATCTCACAACCCGATCTCAACAAGTCCGTCAGGTACCCTGGGTGCCCCGCACACACTGGCTCGCGAGAGTCAGTCTTCCCAACGACGGTCCACGAGCCCAGCCGTTTCCAGCTCCGTGTTCCCGCTGTACCTCACTCCGACTGGGTGTTGGCGCCTTTACCGCCTCCCCTGGTTGGGCTGGCTGGAAATCTCAGAGCCACCACTGCATTTGTGCACCCAGCACAGTCCCTCCCGGGATCGCAAGGCGAGATTCCGGGATCGCAGCGCGCGATTCTGGCCTCCCTCTGGGGCGCGAGCCGAGCGCGGCCGGCTTGTGCTCTCCACTGATCTGCACTTCCGCCAGGCTAGAGATGCCCCTGGTCCTGTCGGCTAGAGGCTCTCACTTCTCCTCAGTCTCTGGGTGGCTGTTCATATTCCCTGGGCGATTTTTTCTCAGTCCAACTGGCCAATCTGTTCCTTCTAGCAACCCATTCTCCCCTGAAGTTTCTCACCCCTGTATTTGGGGGAGGGAGGGAGCAGCGGCTTCCCTCTCCCGGGAGCCCTGGGGCAGAGCCCGGAGCACTGGTGGGCCTGGGGTCTGCACACCCCCAGACCCCGTGCTGATCCCTGGGCCCCTTTTGTCCTGTATCAGACTGCTTACCGTCTGGTTTTCCAGTGAGTGCAGTAATTTCTGATGTCCTGCTTTCAAAAGTGATTCGGCAACTCAGCCCTCTTGCTCTGTCTCTCCACCGATCCGCAAGTTTCCCCCCTCTTCACAGAAGCCGAGAAAAACGCTGCCTAGAGTAAAGTCGCCATCTTCCTCCCCAGCATTATAGTTTTTTACATGTAAGGTGATTATTGATAGATACAAATTCAGTGCTATTTTATTGTTGGACTATTTTTCTCTGGTGTTTCTTCTTCTCCTTCCCCTCCTTCTCCTCTTTTTCCTCCTCCTCCTCCTCTTCCTTCTCTTCCATCTGTTTTAAGCAAGCCCTTTAACATGTGTTGCAGTACTGGTTTGGTATTAACAAACTCCTTTAGTTTTTTTCTTGTTTTGAAGCTCCTTATTTCTCCTTTGATTTTAAATAATAGTCTTGCTGGGTAAAGTAGCCTCAGTTGTAGGTTCTTGCTTTTCATCACCTTGAATATTTCACACCACTCTCTTCTGGCCTGAAATATTTCTGTTGAGAAATCAGATGACAGTCTAATTGGTGCTCCCTTGGATGTAACTACCTGCTTTTCTCTTGGGCTTTTAGAATACTCTCCTTGTCTTTAAGCCTTATCATTTTATCTGTGATGTGTCTCAGTGTAGGCATCTTTGGGTTCAACTTGTTTGGGATTCTCTGAGCTTCCTGGGCTTGAGTGTCTTTTTCCATCACCAGATTAGGGAAGTTTTTCATCAGATAGGTTCTTGATACCTTGCTCTCTGTCTTCTCCTGGTATTCCCATGATGCAGATGTTTTTCGCTTCATGTTGACCAAAATATTTCTTAAGCTATCTTCATTTTTAAAATTCCTTTTTCTTTATGCTGCTTTTCTTGGACGTTCTTTTGTTTTTAGCTTGTCTTCCAAATCACTGATTCAGTCTTCTGCTTCTTCTAGCCTACTGTTTATTCCTTCCAGTGTATTATTTATTTCAGACATTGCATTGTTTCTGACTGGTCCTTTTTTATGGTTTCTATGTCTCTTTTCATGCAGTTTAATATTCTTATGATCATTACTCTAAACTCTCTGTCTGATAAATTCCTTGTCTCCATTTCATCTAGTAATTCTGGAGAATTCTCTTGTTCTTTCATTTCATTCTCTGTTTGTCTTCCCACTTTGGCTGCTTCTTTGTATTTTCTCCATAGTTGTTAAACTGATCAGTGATATACCCTCAAGCTGTAATCAACAGCCTGGCTTAACATACAGGATGGGACATAGTAATTCCTGCAGGTGGGGCTGTTGCTTCACCTCAAGCTGATCCACTTGGAGAGGAGTGCTCTGCCTAAGAAAGACAGCTTCTGTAGTCTGGTAAATGACACAACACAGATGTCCTGGTGGCTGTTCCTTCAGTTCTCTCCCCACAGTCACCAATCTAGATTCTCCTCAAGCATCTCTAGTCCACTCTGCCCTCCTTCTGCCAGAGTCCAGGGTAAGTGGCTACAAGTAAAATTTTGGGTGGTGGCCCTTTAAGAGCCTCTTAAAGGGCTCTCTGAATCTCCAGCCATTACTCTCTGGTAGACAGAAGCCCTGCTGCTTTTCAAAGCTGGATGTTATCTGGGTTTCTTTCCAGCTGTGGTTGTGTAGGCTGGGGAGCCTAGTTTGGGGTTTAGACCACACACTTCTGAGAGAGAACACCTCTAGCCACTGAAATATCCCTTCAGAACTTCAGCGGCCTCCCTTGGGAGCCCAGGGAGCCCTCTTGCGCATCTTCTGCACTCCCTACATGTCTTGTTGTGGTGAAGTGGTTTCTTATGTCTGTACATAGTTATAAGGCTTCTCTCCAGCTGGTGTTCAGTTGGTTATTCAGGATGATTTCTCTATAATTTAGTTGTAATTCCAGATTGATCCTGGGAGGAGGTTAGTGTAGCTTCCACTTACTCCTCTGCCATCTTGGATCTCCTCTAAAAGTTTATTTTGAGAAATCACCTAACAGTGTTATGTGAGCTTCTTTGTAGGCAATAAACTGCTTTTCTCTTGCTGCTTTTAAGATTCTCTCTTTGTCTTTAATCTTTGGCATTTTAATTGTGATGTGTCTTCGTGTGGGCCTCTTTGAGTTCAACTTGCTTGATTCTCTGTGCTTTTAGGAATTGAATATCTATTTCCTTTACCAAGATAGGGAAGTTTTCTGTCATTTTTTTTTGTATGGGTTTTCAATTTCTCTCTCTCTTCTTCTGTCAACCTTATGATGCAAATGTTGGTATGCTTAAAGTTGCACCAGAGGATCCTTACAAAATCCTCATCTTTGTTTGTAGTCTTTTTTCTTCTTGCTGTTTTGCTTGGGTGTTTTTTGCTTCTGTATATTGCTAATCATTGATTTGATTCTCAGCTTCATCAACTCTACTGTTGATTCCCTGCAAATTGTTCTTTATTTTAATCAGTGTATCCTTCATTCCTGACTGATCCTTTCTTCTTTTTAAAATTTTATTTATTTATTTTTAGACTGGGGGGAGGGAGGGAGAAAGAGAGGGAGAGAAACATCACTGTGTGGTTGCCTCTCACGCACCTCTACTGGGGATCTGGCCTACAACCCAGGTATGTGCCCTGACTGGGAATCGAACCAGTGACCCTTTGATTCTCAGGCTGGCACTCAATCCACTGAGCCACACCAGCCAGGGCTTGACTGATTCATTTTTATGGATTCCATGCCCTTTTTTATGCTGCTGAAGTTCTCACTAAATTCGCTGTATCCTCATAACCATTGTTTTGAACTGATTCTAGTAGCTTGCTTGTCTCCATTTTTAAAAATTTTTAAAGTATATTTTGTTTATTATGCTATTACTGTTGTCCCAATTTTTTTCCCAGTTATTCCACTCCACCCTGCATTCCCCACCCATCAGCATTCCCTTGCCTTAGTTCATGTCCATGGATTGTACATGTAAGTTCTTTGGTTTCTTCATTTCCTGGACTATTCTTAACCTCCCCTGACTATTTTGTAGCTACCAGTTATGCTTCTTATTCTCTGTACCTTTCCCCCCATTATCTCCCCTTCCCCTCTCACTGATAACCCTCCATGTGATCTTCATTTCTGTTATTCTGTTCCTATTCTAGTTGTTTTTTTTTTAGGTTCAATTGTTGCTAGTTGTGAATTTGTTGTCATTTTAATGTTCATATTTTTGATCATCTTCTTTTTCTCAGATAAGTTCTATAACCTTTTATATAATAAGGGCTTTGTGATGATGAACTCCTTTAATTTGACCTTTTCTGGGAAGCATTTTATATGCCCTTCCATTTTAAATGATAGCTTTGCTGGATAGAGTAATCTTGGATGTAGGTCCCTGCTTTTTGTGAATTTGAATACTTCTTTCCAGCCCCTTCTTGCCTACAAGGTTTCTTTTGAGAAATCAGCTGATAGTCTTATGGGAACTTTTTTGTAGGTAAATGTCTCCTCTTCTCTTGCTGCTTTTAAGATTCTCTCCTTATCTTTAATCTTGGTTAATGTTATTATGATGTGCCAGGGTGTGTGTTGCCTTGGGTTCAACTTCTTTGGGACTCTCTGAACTTCCTGTATTTCAAGGAAGCCTATTTCTTTTGCCAGGCTGGGGAAGTTCTTCATTATTTTTTTCAAGTAAGTTTACAATTTCTTGTTTTTCCTTTCTCCTTCTGGCACCCCTATGATTCAGATGTTGGAATGTTTCAAGTTGTCCCAGAGGTTCCTAAGCCTCTCATTTTTTTCTCTTTAACTGTTGTTTCTTCATTCTGTTCTGGTTGAATATTTATTTATTCCTTCTGGTCCAAATCATTGATTTAAGTCCTGGTTTCCTTCCCTTCACTGTTGGTTCCCTGTATATTTTCCTTTATTTTACCTTGCATAGCCTTCTTTTTCCTCTATTTTGTGACCATACTTAACCATTTCTGTGAACATCCTGATTACCAGTGTTTTGAATTCTGCATCTGATAAGTTGTCTATCTCCTCATTTTTCTGGAGTTTTGATCTGTTCTTTTATTTGGGCCAAATATTTTTGTCTTGGTGTGCCTATTATGTGATAAGGGGCAGAGCCTTAGGTATTTGCCAGGGTGGGGCAACCCACTTTGCTGGGTTGTGGCACTGTATGTGGGGAAGGGGTTGAACGGGGAACAATGCCACTTGTTCAGCTCTCAGCTGGCTTTCAGTCCTGTCCTCTGCTACCCACAAGCAAACTAGGCCCTTCTGGTGATGATTCTTGGATGTATGGTTCGTGTAAATTCTGGAAGCCTGTGGGTCTCTCCAGTGAACTCTCCTGTGAGACTGGGAGTTTCTCCTACTGCCATAACCACCGCAGATTTCTACCCCCAGAGTTTTTGAGTCTTTCTTTTCCCACACTTGAACCCTGGGTTGCACAGTCTGTCTCGCTCCACAGTTGTTCCTTCTGGTTTATATGCACTCAAATGGGGAACCATCCAGTCTGCCAGCTGCCACCTTGTCTGCCTGGGTTCACCAGCTGCCGCTTTGCCCACCTAGTCCTCCAGCTGCCACCTTGCTGCAAGTCCTTTTCATGCCAGCTGCCCATCTCTGCCTCTTCTACCAGTCTGAATGAATGTTTTTTGTTTAACTTATTGGTTGTTGGACTTCCATACAGTTTGATTTTCTGGAAGTTCTGGTTGTTTTTTGTTTTTAAATTTGCTTTTGATTTCTTTTGGTTGTGCAAGGAGGCACAGTGTATCTACCTATAACTCCATCTTGGCTGGAAGTCTCCATTTTGTTTAGTTCTTTTTCTGGAGTTTTGTTCTGTTCTTTCATTTGGGTCATGCTTTGTCTTTTCATTTTGTCAGCCTCTCTGTGTTTGTTTCTGTGTATTAGGTAGAGCTGCTATGTCTCCCAGGCTTGGTAAAGTGGTATAATATAGGAGGTGTCCTGTAGGATCCAGTAGAAAAGCCTCTCCTATTACCCATTCTGAGTAGTTGAGCTGTGCCTACTGTGTGGGCTGTATGCCACCTCCTGTTGTAGTTGTACCTTGATTGCTGTTGGCCCATCCAAGATCAGTAACTGCTTGTGTTTTGTCCAGGCTCATGCAGCATAAGCAACAAAGTGACTTGCAGATGGCTACTACTTGTGCTGGGCTTAAAGGTGGCCAGGTGAGGCTAAACTGTTAAACAAGGCTAGTTATGTCTAGTGTCAGGCCTGGGGCATCTTAATGAGAGATATAAGAGGTACAGGGCTCACTGAAGCCTGATGCTGCCTTTGAGATAATTTAGGACAATCTGAAGCATGAGCCAAGATAAGCCATTCATACAGAAAATCCAGTGGAAACAGCTCAGGTTGACCAGCAAGTTAGGTGGGTAGGGCCTCAAGGAATCACCAAGGTAGGGCAAACAGTGTGAACAAGATTGATGGAATCTCAGATATGGCAACTACCTGCCTGCTCTGTGGCTCTGTGCAGGGAGGACTCAGGAAAAGAACAATGACCTCTGCCAGCACTTCTGTCTGGGAGAAAGCTGCATGCCAGCTCTCACCCTGGTGCCAGACAATTCAGTTCCACCCTCTGTGTCCCTGATTCCTTTCAATCTGCTGCCTCCATGCTCTAGTTCGGAGGGAGTGAGTGTGGGTAACTTTGTGCATGGGCCCTTTAAGAGGATCTTCCAGGGAGTCTAATAGTTTCTTTATTCCACAGCCTAAATCCCTGCTGGTTTTTAGAACCAGGAGTGTGGGCACTTTGCTTCCTGAAACTGGAACTTTTGGCTGGAGGTCCTGGTGTGTGGCTTGGACCCTTTGCTCCTGAGACATTCCTCTCTATTTTTATCTGCCACAAGTGGGTGAAGGACCAGCCTATTCTATGTCTCTGCCTCACTACCAGTCATGATGTAGCTTCTTTAATTCTGTAGTTGTAGGACTTCCATTCAGTTCTGTCTCTGGTGGTTCTGAATGATGGTTGTTCTATAGTTTAGTTGTAATTTCATGTAGTTGTGCAAGGGGGCAAACCATGTTAACTCATGCTGCCATCTTGACTGGAAGTGGATGCAACATTTACAATTGGTAAAGTGTTTTGATGTTGAAAGGAGAGCACATAATCATTTTTCTGTTAGTGGTGATGTTTAATTTCTAACTATTATAGAAATATAATTTACACCAAGGACAGTGCCAGTGAAAAAAAAGAAGTGTGTGGGCTGAATGCACTAGCCAAATTGAGTTTTAGAGCTGCTATTCTGTCCTGTGAGTTACAAACAGTTGTAATAGGTGGTCAGGTCAGATATCTGGGAACTGGTGAGATCTCAATCTGGAAGAAACCCTGACTTGCCAGAGCCTGCACCATCCCCACTAAAAGTTGGGGAGAAATGCTGTGGCAGCAGATTCAAAGCTACAACAGGAGGCTGCTGCCTAAGGCAACAGTAAACAGTCAGTGTGTGTCCCCAGAAGCTGAGCAGCTCATGACCCAGCCAGAAGGAGCTTGTACTGAGGCTGCACGGGGCTGAAAAGGTCAAAACACACATGTATGGTGGAGGTTAGCAAGCTGCAGCAGGGGCCGGCTGTCCTGCCCTGGGCTGATACCTGGTGCTTTACATGTAACTGGAAACCTTGCCACATTATGCAAAATGGTGGTCAGAAGAAGAGCTAAGACAACTGGAACAAACATAGCTGACCTTGGCTCACGTGGTTGAAAAGCTGGACATTCCCACAGCACATGGGATTTTGGGAATGGACTTTAAAACAGAATGTGTTCAGAAGCCTCTCTCTTTTTTGCCTCGTACCCCAAGTTGGGGAGCACTCATGGGACAAGCAGACACCAGTCCCACTTGAGGCTTAGGCCTCACATGGATGGGAGCCAGCTTGCAGAGGCAGAGTCCCTTGCTCGGACATGCCTTGATGGGTGCCAGCCTTTGGGATGCTATGGCCCTATACAGGCACATGGGCCTGGACTGCTTCAGTGCATGGAGGCTGAGAACAGCACATGGAGGCATTAGCTGGGAATACTCCTCAACCCCAGAATGCAGGCAACCTTGGGCACTGGAGCCCGATTAACGGAGCTTCTACACAGCCATCTAGAGTGATCTGGCAGTGTGTCCCAGGCCCCAGGAGAAACGGGAAGCTGCATGATGATGATGACTCTAGAACTCAATGTGCACACCAGAGAGAGAAAGAGAGAGAGGGAGAGAGAAAGCCTGAGGCTGGAGACCCATTTGTGTAGCTGCCATGAGCTCCAAAATGACAAATAATATGGGGCAAGGTGTTTAGACACTGTTCTGGTCCTGGGGGGTGGCTGGTTTTCTGTGCTTTGCAGATGAGGTTGGCTCAAAGGTAGAAAGCTCCAGCCCCCTCAAAGTGGGAACCCTGTTAATAAGAACCTCCTTCTTTCCCCACGAACTTCTGTGTTATGCTTGTACATGGTGGCAAGCAGCTGGACCCCAGGCTGCCCAGTTACATAATGACCAGTAGTGAAGAAAGAGTCAAACCTTCTGCTATCTTTTCTTTCCTCCCAGGGAGACCAGGAAGAACCAGCTACTCATCAGATTTTCTCTTCACTTTTTACTTCTTGTCTTTTCAGTTTTTATCTTTCATTAGCTTATGTAACTTTTGTATTAAGAGCCTGAAAAAATAAGGATTTGCTTCAAAATCTAGTTATGGAAAAACTGTCTCTGAATCTGGATAGGAGGCTGGATGCTTTAAAAAGATGTAGTGATAATCATAAAATCTGGACAAAGAAGTCTCAATAATAGGGGGTTTAGAAGATTCTCATGTAGCAAGCTTCAAATCAGACCACTGTAAAGGGGGCTTTCAGCAAGCATGTTTCAGAAAGCAGACAAGAAATTTAACAAGACACATCTGTACATACTGATTTTTTGAGTGGAGCTATATTAGTATGAGCAGTATAAACTGTAAGATTCAAATCAGTGGTATAAGTACATTGTAAAACACACATGAAAATAGTGACTTGGATAGAAATCTGTCAGTGCTACAAAAATACATATAAACAAAAAAACTTCTTCCTTTGACAAATCCACAAGCTATAAAATTAAGAGTGCTTAGATAATTTTATACTACATATGTGAAAAATACCAAGATAGAACAATCTTGTTCCAAAGTTTAGAATATAATTCTGTCAAATAAAAATATTCTTCATACAATGTATGAATTTATCAATAACTTTCTGGGTATGAAGTTGTTCTTTATGTGGCAGTCTGATGAGAATCCCTCTGAATTATATATTGATTAGAATTTCGTCTCAACTGATACCTGGAAGAAGACAGGAAGTTCTTATTTAAAAAAAAAACCTGTTAAGTTTTATCCCTTTCAATAATCATATATTATATTTAAAATGTGATCAATCTAATTAAAGTTAGGAACTAGAATTTGCCTGAGTCATCAACAATTTTTTGTCTTGAATTTTAATAATGAAATACCTTTCATTTCAACTTGGTTAACATAAAACCATGTGATACCAGGTTGTAATATAAGTATCTTTTGAAGGCCGACTTTGACTTAGACAGTAACAATACAACTTTTTGTAGCAATGTATTTCTTCACATTTGTTTCACGGGGCACTCAGCTCCAAGGGGCTATGTGTGTTGGCCAGGAACTCTCACCTCTTACATACATCACTACTGGTGGCCTATCCATGACTGCTGATTTTCTTCCTCTAAGTAACACAAGGAGCTGGAGTTAAATGTTTCTTTTTTTAAATGCAGAGGAATAGATATAAAATGCTTCTGACTACATTCTGTTAGGTGGTTCTTAAGCTTTGATCTGCCATCAGGTTTAAATTCTGTTGCTATACTTTATCCTCTAAAACTTGGTGTTAACACTGAATCCAGCTACTGGATAGAGGGTTGCAGATGAAGCTTTCTGTAATAGGGGCGAGGGGTAGGGGTGGGCTCAGGCAAGGTGCTGGATTTGGGTTTCTCTGGAATCTCTGCCTTGGGAAACAGTCGCGGTGCTCTTCTCGGTTCTCCTCTTATCTCAGGCCTATGACTTCCTGGAATAGCTTTTTTCATCTAACCTTCTTCTACTTAATATAACTCTTAACATTTCTTCTTTATTTCTAATCTAAATTCTAATTGCTGTATTTCTTAGACCTTTCTTCCTGGCATACTTGAAGACAATCATTAGATTCTTTCTCAAGACCCTCACTTCCATTTGTCTTTCAACAAAGGATAGAGCTGGCATAGTAATAGTGAATAAAGCACAGGTCCTGGCACCAAATCCTGTTGCTGTCACTTTGGTGTGTGATCTTAAGCAAATTGGTTAAGTTCTCCAAGCCCCTCTAATTTCCTCATTTGTGAAATGAAGATATTGTGTTTGCATATTGTTGTAAGGATTGAGATAATGCATGTAATGCACCTACCATGTATCTGGCCTACAGCATTTTGTGTTTCTGCTTTTCCCAAACTATAGACATTCCCTTAAAGGAGATAATACTCTAAAGACGAATGTTTTAGAATGAAATGGGACTAATCAGCTAAGTGATGACTTGGCAACTCTTTCTAGTAAGGAAGAAAAGGAACTTAGCTTTCATTGCTGGGCGAGGCACTGTGCTAGGGACTTACCACACACCTGGGAGTCAGGAGGTGTGTATTAGCTTCTCAGCTCCATCACTTGTTCATCTACAAATGGAAAGAGCAATACTTTCCCTACCTCATGGATTATTATGAGACCAGAATAAGATTTTGGTTGTAAGTACTTTAAAAACAAAAGAAGTTTTTTCTATATATACTCAGTCTTACATTAACAGAGATCTCGTATCACTATTTTCCATCCTGTTTCTCCTGGCCTGAGTTGTTTCATTCCAAGTTCATATGAGACTGGCATTGCTTCAGTTTTGTAGGGATGAAGCACAGATCCTCAGCCAAGTTCTGTGTTATATTGTTATTACATCTAGTAAATATAAAACTGCTGAAGAATCGGTCTTACCCTACATTCTCGATTACGTAGTCCTCCATTTGTATGTATGGTGAAATCAAATTTTCTATCATTTTCCTGAAAAAACAAAACAAAATGAAACAAAACAGGATGGAATTATGGGTTAGGAACAATATTTTTAAATATTGAAAAAAAAAGGGAAATTTAAGAAGCAAAGATAATTGGTTGCACAAATATGAAAGTCACCAAAGAGCTGGTACCTGACTGGAATTAAACTTTGAAGTACTGCAATCCTTCTTCATCAAAATATGCAAAACAGCATCATGGATTGTTAAGAAAAATATTGAGTCCTTGACTTCATCATCAAAAAATTCACAGCGTTCAAGCTTCTCAATGAAATCATCTGAAGAGGGAAAAAGAGAATAATTGTTAGTAAGAAGTAATTATTTGACCATACATTTCTCCTTGAGGCTGGGAATTCTAATTTTCATTTGCAAATGTATAGAACATACGCTCATGGACCAGTGCTATGTGGCAGTTCTGGGTTGCCAGACCGGTTATTTATCAGGTACTTACTGTAGTCCATTTACCCAAAGTGGCTGGGTTTCATCAGAAAACATCTTTTCTGGCCACCCCACATTACCTCTCCAGTCACCTCTGAGGAGTCTCATTCTTGTAGGCATTAACCAGCACTTGTTTGCACAGATCACTCACCCAAATATTACCTCAAAGCCCTGGATAGGTAATATGAAGGATCAGAAGATAAATTACACATGAATCTTGCCCTCAATGACATAAGAACATTTATGTATACCAACAGTAATGAAAGGAAGGGTACTCTAGAATAATAAAGGCAGAAAGCAATCTGACTTTTTCTTTACTGTTTTCTTAGTTTTTAAAATAATTATCAGCACATAGTAGGTCCTCATATTTTTGTTGAATGAATGAGAGGGGTACAGACTATGTACTATGGAAATTCAGAGGAAGTAGGGTTAAGATTGTTTCCTCTTGACCTAACAAGTGTGGATCAGTTCGTTGGGCATCATCCTGCAAAGAGTAAGGTTGCTAGTTCAATTCCCGGGTAGGGCACATGCCTGGGTTGCAGGTTCAGTCCCCCATCAGGGCACATACAAGAGGCAACTGATCGATGTTTCTCACATCAGTGTTTCTCTCCCTCTCTTTCTCCCTCCCTTGCCCTCTTTATAAAAAATAAACCATTAAAAACATTTTTTTCCTTGGTGGGTGTCTGGGAAAACTTGACTAAGCAGATACCATTAAAAGAATGACTAGGATTTGGAGAAAGATGGAGGGACAGTAAATATTTTTGTTAAAAACAGAGGGATGCCAGGCAGCAGAAGCAGAAGGAAGAGATACTTTCAAAAAGATCTGGGATGATGGAGAGGGAGTAAAATTGTTTAATAGATTAAAGGGTTACTGAGATCAAGAGAACTAGACTGTATCTGTAGATTTTAGGAATAGGACCCAGTAGAGAGGCAAAACTGAAGATGCCAGTTTCATGCCTCCTTCAGGACCTGTGATTTCTCGTAAGATACTGTCAAGTTTCTCATTCCAGTTTCTGGTCAAATATCATGTTATTGGACATATTTGATCACCTATCTAAAATAGGATAATCTGCGCTACCAGTTTTTTCTTCACTGAACCTATTACCTGAAATATGTTTTTTATTTACTTATTATCTGGCTTTCCCTCTAGACTGTAAGATTCATAAGGGCAGGGCCTTGTCTTATTCACAGCTGTATTCCCAGCACCCAGAACCTGCCCTGGAAGAGTGTCACCTAGTGGGAACACAAGGACAGAGCTGCAGAACACTGTGATATGTGTGTTCCACGGATGCAAACAGTCTGAAGACCACAGCGCTCTGTCTAGGGAAGCAAGGAAGTTCTCACAGTTACTAAAGGATAAATTCTAGGAGTTTTCTAGTCAGAAAATGGAATGGTATGTTTAGAGACAAGGACACTAGTTAGAAACTTGTTCCCCAGGGCCTAGATGAGAAATGATAAAGATCTGGATTAAGGTGTGGAAATGCAGAGGAAGGGACTGATTAAAGAGGCGATATCCACAGGTGACTCACTAGATGTAGAGGGAAGGGAAGAAGAAGAAATTAAAGATGGGTCTAGAATTTCTACTTTAGGCAACTGAATGAGTGGTGATGGAGTGACTGAGGCAGAAAAGGAGAAGGAGTGGTTTTTGGAGGGAGGATAATATATTTAGTTTTGAACATGTATATCTGAGGTGACTAGTATACATCCAAACAATTGAATACATGGATCAGCACCTCAGAAGAAAGGTCTGGGCTGAAGGTGTAGTTTGGGAATTCATTAACAAGATATACTTGCAGTCACAAACATGTAGAAGATTGACTAGAAAGAGTCCATGGTGTTAGGAAAATTGGACAGGTATGTGCAAAAGACTGAAACTAGACTATTAACTTACAACACTCAAGAATAAACTGAAAATGAATAAAAGACTGGCAGAAGGGGTGGATACATGAAATGGCTTGGTCCCAAACCTATATGAGGTAGATAAAAATTCAGGAAGGATATCTCGGGAGTGAGAAGTCCTAGCCCCACACCAGGCTTCCTAGCCCAGGGTTCCAGGGCCAGGAAGGTAAGTCCCCATAAGTTCTGGCCTCAAAAACCAGCAGGGACTAAGTTGGTAGAAGAAACTTCTGGGGTCCCAAGCAGTTTCCCTTAAAGAACCAACACATGGACTTGGACTCACTCCCTCTGAGCTCCCTCACTGGGGTAGCAGCTTAAGGCACCAGTGGCATACAGGGAGGAAGGGATATGTCTGGCATCAAGGTGGGAGCAGGGGGACAGCTTTCTCCCAGACAGGGAGGTGGGAAGAGGCCATTTGTTCCTTTTTTGAGCCCTCCTGCCACAGAGCCACAGAGCTGGCAGCTGGATGCCATTTCTTAGAATCCATCAACCCAGCTAACAATATTTGCCCTGCCTTGGAGATCCCCTGAGACTCCATCTCACCCAACTTATGGGCCTACCCAAACTGTTAACCATGACTTTTCCATATGAATAGCTGGTCTTGGCTCCTCCTTCACAACTTCTTAATCCTCTCAAACAAGCAATAGCCCATCTGAGTGGGCTCTCAGCCCCTATACCTCTTACTAAGTGGCCCCAGGCATGGCACTAGCAGCAGCCAGCCTAGATTCACAGCTTGGCTTGGGAATCTCCAAGCCCAGCACAAGTAGCAGCCATCTCAGATTGCTTTATAGCTCATGCAGGGTGCCCTCAGGCAGAACATGGGTGGGGGTTGAACTTGGCCTGCTCCACCCAGGAAAACCCAGAGCCTGCACTTCCAGTAGACAGCTACAGACCACATTGGAGCACCACTAGCCTGCCTCTGCATAGCTTATCCTCCATAGAGAGCACAGGTGTGCTATCTGTAGTTATGGCCAGTCTTTGTTGCTGACTAGCCTGGGTAAATCCCTCCCATTGACCTGCCAACAGCTATCAAAGCTCAACAAGAGGAGGCAGTAGTCAGCCTACATGAAGGGTGCACCTTGATCAAGTACCCAGTTTGGGTGATAGGGGAGGCTGAACTACTAGACCCCATAGGACACCTACATCATTAGGCCACACTACTAAGACAGGGAGTCATAGCAGCTCTGCCTAATACATACAAACAGACACAGGGAGGCTGTCAGAATGAGGAGACAAAGAAACATGGCCCAAGTGAAAGAACAGATCATAACTCCAGAAAAAGAACTAAATGAAATGGAGATAAGCAATCTATAAGATGCAGAGTTCAAAATACTGGTTATAAGGATGCTCAGGGAACTTAGTGAGGACCTCAACAGCATCAAAGGGATCCATTCAGAAATGAAAGATACACTAATTGAAATAAAGAACAATTTACAGGGAGACTTCTGGCAAGATGGAGGAATAGGTGGACGCACCATACCTCCTCGCACAACCAAGATTAGAACAACAATAATTTACAGATAGAATAACACCCAGAACTGATAGAGGATTTATCTGATTGGAAGTCAGACAGCCAAGAAGTTGAAGTAGACCCGTACATCCAGACTGGTAGGCGGGGCCAAGAGGACGAGCCTGGCGGGCGCTGGTCGGCGGTGCACAGAGGTTGGGGAAAACTTGGTGTGAAATCGGTGCAATGCAGCGGTGGTCCCTGAGTACGCAAGCTGCGGCTGGCGGACCCAGTGAGGTGGCGATTGTGGACCAGGGCAGAGCTCGCAGCCCAGGATCCCAGAGAAGGGACTGAGATCCCAGGAGAACGGAACTACCACCATTGTTCCCTCCCGTCCCAGTCCCCGCCCCCGCCCCCACATATAACGTCACAATCTAACGACTGGGGTGCCCAGCCCTGGTGAACACCTAAGGCTCCACCCCCCACCCTAACAAGAGCGACCAGACCGGAAAAAAAAAGAAAAAAAAAGGAGAGACAGGGAGAGACATGTTTCCAAAAGAACAGATCAGTCTCCCAGGACTCATCCTTTTGAGCAACTAAGAAATAGCCAATCTATCAGATGCACAGTTCAAAACACTGGTGATCAGAAAGCTCATAGAATTGGTTGATTTTGGGTGCAAATTAGATGAAAAGATGCAGGTTACCATAAAAGAGATGCAGGAAGATACACGGAGGAGAGCCAATAGTGAAGGGAAGGAAACTGGGTCTCAAAACAATACAGTGGACCAGAAGGAAGATAGAATCAACCAAGCAGGAAAGCATGATGAAATAAGAATTCAAAAAAATGAGGAGAAGCTTAAGAGCATCCAGGACATCTTTAAATGTTCCAACATCCAAATTATAGGGGTACCAGAAGGGGAAGGGGAAAAGCAACAAATTGAGCACATATTTGAACAAATAATAAAGGAGAACTTCCCCAATTGGCAAAGGGAACAGTCTTCCAAGAAATCCAAGAAGCTCAGAGAGCTCCAAAGAAGTTGGGCCCAAGAAGAAACACACCAAGGCACATCATAATTACATTAGCCAAGGTAAAAACGAAGGAGAGAATCCTAGAAGCAGCAAGAGATAAGGGGACAGTCACCTACAAAGGAGTTCCCATCAGACTGTCAGCTGATTTCTCCAAAGAGACCTTACAGGCAAGAAGGGGCTGGAAAGAAATATTCCAAGTCATGAAAGACAAGGACCTACATCCCAGATTGCTCTATCCAGCAAAGCTCTCATTTAGAATGGAAGGGCAGATAAAGTGCTTCTCACATAAGGTCAAGTTAAAGGAGTTCATCATCACCAAGCCCTTATTTTATGAAATGCTAAAGGGACATATCTAAGAAAAGAAGATAAAGAAAAAACATGTATAGTAAAAGGACAGCAAACTCACAATTATTAACAACCACACCTAAAGCAAAACCAAAAGAAACTAAGTAAACAACTAGAACAGGAGCAGAACCACAGAAATGGAGGTCACATGGAGGGTTAGCAACAGGGGTGTGGGAGGAGGAGAGAGGGGGAAAAGGTATAGAGAATAAGTAGCATAGAATGTAGGTTGAAAATAGATAGGGGGAGGGCAAGAATAGTACAGGAAATGTAGAAGCTAAAGAACTCATAAGTATGACACATGGACATGAACTAAGGGGGGGGAATGTGGGTGGGAGAGAGGGTACAGGGTGGAGGGGAGTGAAGGGGGGAAATGGGACACCTGTAATAGCATAATCAATAAAATATATATTAAAAAAGAACAATTTACAGGGAAACAACAGTAGAGAGGAAAGCTGAGAATGAAATCAATGATTTGGAACATAAGGGGAAAAAAAAGATAACCAATCAGAACAATAAGAAGAAAAAAGTCCAAAACAATGAGGATAGTATAAACAGCCTCTGGGGCAAATTTAAGAGGCCCAACATTCACCTCACAAAGGTGCCCAAAGGAGAAGAGAAAAAGCAAGAAATTGGAAATCTATCTGAAAAAAAATAGTGAAAAAAACTTCCCTAATTTGGTGAAGGAAATAGACATGCAAGTCCAGGAAGCACAGAGAGTCCCAAACAAGATGGATGCAAAGAGGCCCACTCCAAGACACATCATAATTAAAATGCCAAAGGTTAAGGAAAAAGAGAGAGTCTTAGAAGCAGCAAGAGAAAATCAGTTAGTTACCTAGAGGGAAATTCCCATAAGACTGTCAGCTGATTTCTCAAAAGAAACTTTGTAGGCTAGAAGGGGTGGGCAAGAAATATTCAAAATCATAAAAAGCAGGGAGCTACAGCCAAGATTACTCTACTTAGTGAAGATATCATTTAGAATCAGAGGGCAGATAAAGAGCTTCCCAAAGAAGAAAATACTAAAGGAATTCATTATCATCAAACCATTATTATATGCAATGTTATAGGGACTTAGTTAAGAAAAAGAAGATTAAAAATATAAACAATAAAATGGCAATACATTCATATCTATCAATAATTGAATGTAAAAAACAAAACTAGAAAACAGGAAAAACAGAGACAGACTAATGGATATGGAGAGTGTTTTGGTGGTTGCCAGATGGATGCAGTCATGGAGGAATGGGTGAAGAAGTGAGGGGATTAAGAAGTACAAAAAAGTAGTTACAGAATAGCCATTGGGGATGTAAAGCATAGCATAGGAAATGGCATAACCAAAGAACTTATACACGTGATCCATGGTCATGAACAATGGTGTGAGGATTGCCTGAGGGAGTTGGGGGTACTGGATGGAGGGGGGCAAAGAGGGATAAACTGGGACAATTGTAATAGCATAATTAATAAAATATAATTAAAAAGTAAAAAAAAGATATTGCCTCACAGCTATCAGAATATCAATAAATCAACAAACAACAAGTCCTAGTGAGGATATGGAGAAATGGGAACCCTAGTGCACTGTAGGCAAGAATGCAGACTGGCGCTGCCCCTGGGAAATAGTATGGAGGTTGCTCAAAAAATTAAAAATAGACCTGCCCTTTGACTTTATGATCCCACTACTTGGACTATATGCTAAGAATCCTGAATCACCAATTCAAAAAAATATATGCACCCCTATGTTCATTGCAGTATTATTTACAATAGCCAAGATCTGGAAACAGACCTAATGCCTATCAGTAGATGAGTGGATAAAAAAAAACTGTGTTACATGAGTACAATGGAATGTTATACAGCTATAAAAAAGAAGGAAATCTTACCTTTAGTGACATTATGGATGGACCAAGGGAATATTATGCTGAGTGAAATAAGCCAGTCAGAAAAAGGCAAATACTATATGATCTTACTTATATGTGAAATCTAGTGAACAAAATAAACTGATGAACAAAATAGAAACAGAGGCATGGGCACATGGAACAGACTGACAGTTGTCTGAGGGGATGAGGAAGGAGGGGCTGGATGAAAGAAGGTGAAAGGATTAGCCAAAGACCATACATGCATAGCTGATAGACACAGACAATAGTGTGGAGATGGACAGAAGAGAAGGTGGAGGTAGGCAAAGTGTGGGGGCGGGGAGAATGGGGACATCTGTCATAGTGTCAACAACAAATTCATTAACATTTTTAAAAAAGTTTATGGAATTAGAACTAGAGGGTTTAAAGGTGAAGACTGGAAAACAATAGTTGCCAAAGGGTGGAAGAGGAGCCAATGTTGGACACTGAGTTGCTATGAGGGTGGTGGGGGTGTGAATCAGAAGAATGGTCTTGCAGAAGTTACAGGGAAAGAGGTTCAAAGACAAATGCAAAAGAAAGGGCCAAATGTTAAAGTGAGAATGAGGCTGGAATGGAGGCAGTTGATTTTGATAATTCAGACATTACTGATAATGTCATCAGCAAGGTGAGGCAGAAGATATTAAGGGAAGCAAGGAAGAGAGAAAGCAAGCCTACTTTTTCAGGAAGATTAGAGTGAAAATAGTTACATATTCATTTTTTTGCTGCCTATTAAACTAGAATTCAAATTGTAAAGTTAATTTAATTACATATCAACACAACTAAAATATAAAGGTGCTATTTCCAGAGGGATTTCTATAGCTTCAACTACAAATTAGATTTTGTTCTTGGTGATCATAACAAAAATATAGCTGTTCTTAAGCTGTCTAGATTGAGAGTTGGCAATGAACCTGAAGTCACTGTCAGAATATAAAAATAAAACAACTTACCATCAGTTCCAACAATATATACATCTACCTTGATCCTGATAAATTCTTGCAAAATCTGTTTAAAAAGAGAGTAGATCTTCCTTGAGCAACAGTTTCACTTGTCAGAAATGTGAAGAAAACTGTTGTAACTATGCCTGATGCCTGACATTGCTTTTAGAACCTGTTACACTTGGAAAAGAGACAATAGTATAAAGAGACATGGAAGTATAAAAACAAGGTTCTGTGACAGAAAAAAATGAATCCAAAGGAAGAGCCCTCTTCATAAGGAAAAATGTTAAAAGTGATCATTCTTCTGGAAGTATGATGGGAAAATGCTCTGCCTTAATTCACAAGGCAAACTTTGATTTAATTTCAAATTTAGGGAGAAACAAAGGAGTCTTCTCAATACACCATGATGCTGACATCATCATCCTAAAACAGTTTTTTTTCTGTGAATTGGTCTTGACTAGAACTTTCTACATAATAAGCATAAGAAAACCCCAGGACCCTTAAGTTGTTTGTTATTCCTGCCCACAGTGACTGGATGTTTCTAGCACCAACAAATCTTTATCCAATTGCTTGGTTTCTAGGCTAAGAACAAATACCAGTAGTGATATAGTGATATTGTTAAGGTCATATAAGGTGAGAAAAGTAGCTTATATCATTGATCTATAAGACATAGAGCTAAAAATTAGGGCTTTAAAGAAATGTAGGCAGAGTCCCTGTCCCTTGTGCTAGCCTGCTAGGATAAAAAATAAATATTGTATGTGTGTGTATTTTTTTCTCCTAAACTGACACAAACAAATTGAAAAACACAAAAATAAAGAAAGAAAACCCAAACAGCCTTGAGAGTTATGTGATGTTAAGGTTTTTTTAGAGAAGTTCAAACAAACTGATCCTATTATCTAATTTTTAATCAAGTTCACCCATACTTAATAGATCTTATCTTAGCTCAGTTCTTATGTAGGTAGATTTCTGTGAAAAAGCAAGCAAAAGAGGGGAAATGTGGAATTTCTTAAATTTTCTTTTTATCTATTGCTGCATCTCAGTTAGAAACTTGTTTATTTTAGAAATACTGGCAAAACTGTATAAAGAAAATAGACTGCAACCTGATGGTTTCAGTCCTGCTTTTAAATGACACATGACAACTATTCTTTCACATAGCTCCTTTAAAAAAAAAACCTCATTGTTATTTAGCCAAGTGCATTTTCATCAGTTTATAATGAATGGAGATAAAAATGAAAGGAACCCCTATTTCGCTTTTCCCCAAGAACTTTCAAGTCTGTGTTTCAGGACAAGTTAGATACAATGTCCTTAAGGATATGAAGGTGCCACAGGATTGGAATTTGAAAGGCATGTGAACAGAGTTGTCTACTAGCAGGTTCAACATACATTAGAAAGGTGGATTTGGTAGCCTTCAAAAATTTTATGCCAGTCTCATGGGAAATGCACTTTTAAAAGGTTTACTGGAAATGTCCCACCTATCCTCCCACTTTATGGAATATTCTAAGATTATTATTAACTTCTACCTAAGTGTGTGTTGTCTAAAAGAGCATTCTTCCACTAATACAAGTTTTCACTTTTAGTTGTTGATTGGTTGTTTCTGTTAAGAAAAAAGAAATTACCGTTTTGAGACCCCTCATTGAAGAAACATCAAGAAACGACACTGCTGAAAAATCAAGAATAAGGCTATGCAGTTCAATTTTAGGGACCACAATGTTGAGAGGAAGGTTAGCATTCCAGTCTATCTGAAAGGGCAGGTCTGTGGTGTTGATTGGCTGATTCAGTTCTTCTATGTGATTGTTGTCCAGCTCTTCATCAGAATCTTTCAAGCCATCAATGGTGCATATAAATCCTTTCTGCAAGAGAAGACAGTAATATGCATGATAATTCCAACTAAAAAATACATTTTTTGTGTCAAAGGTAACCAGTGACTTTCTGAAGCACAAGTTCAAAGTTGGGTTAAGCAAGTGAGACTGTAAGTTCCTTTCTTTGGGGAATAAAAATTGTCCCAGGAGAATGCAATTTAAGGAGAACCTCAAAGATGCCATTTAAAAATACCACATTAATTGACACATGAATAACTTGTTTATCTGGCACTTTATATGAAACAATAGAACCAACATCTTGACCTTCATTTTACTGAGCTTTTAGCATAATACACAGAAATGTGTCAAGAAACTTACTGGTGTCACTTGTAGCAAGCCTTCCTTCTGCAGTTTTCGGATTTTCTTCATAGCTTTGTTGCGCTTGCGTAGAATTCGAAGTGGACTAAAGCCAACCTGCAAATCCCATTGTTGTGTTACAAGAGTACTGAATATTCTACTACTTATGCAGCATAATTCTAGTACCCTTAAGTGGGATAGGTTGAGAGATTGAGACACATAATAAAGAGAATTATCATAAAATGTAAGCAGTTCAAACAACATCAGTGAAAGCATTGTGTCAGAACTATGGTATGCTCAGCCTGTGTGCAATTATTAACATTTAAAAACCTCTGTGCTATCCAGCATTTGTCCATATATTATCCTTGAATAGGTCTAAACTCTAATTTGAATCTGTTTGTGGTTTTGGTTTATACAACTCTTAAGGAATTTTATTGTATTTATTTTCTATTTATTGAATATGGGTGGCATCTAATTAGCATTCTGCTTCTAAATAATTTTATTCTATTAAAATATAATTGATTATATTTTATAATATCTATTATTATGTGATTTGATTTTATAATTTTGATGTTAGAACTGAGAATAACCTTCATCTTTCCTTTTTCAAAATGAATGTATTTTTATTGTGGCAAGGTGTAGCTCCAGAGTAACAGCTAAGGAGAATCAAATTATGTAATGAAAAGCCTTGGCCTGGTAGCTCAGCTGGTTGGGGCACTGTCCTGACACACCAAAGTCACAGGTTTGATTTCTGCTTAGATCATATAAGGTTTTCTCTTTCTTCCTCTCTCCTGTCCTCTCTCTCTAATATCAATCAATAAATAAACATTAAAAAAGAACAATAAAATGACAACAAACTCACAATGCTCAACAACAGAACCTAAAAAAAAAACACCGAAAACAGAACCAGGAACAGAATCACAGATATGGAGATCACATGGAGGGTTATCAGTGGGGAGGGAGAGAGGCGAGAATGGGGGAAAGGTACAGCGAATAAGAAGCATAATAGGTAAGTACAAAATGGACAGGAGGAGGTTAAGAATAATATAGGAAATGGAGAAGCCAAAGAACTTACATGTACAACCCATGGACATGAACTAAGGCAGGGGGATGGTGGTTGGAGGGGGGAAATAGGGCAGAGGGGAGTAAAGGGGAGAAAAAAATGGGACAACTGTAATAGCATAATCAATAAAATATATTTTAAAAAAGAAACAAATGTTTTAAAATTATGTAATAAAAAAAGCCCTGACCAAAAAAATGTGGTTAGTTGGAAAAATACTAAATTAAGTGAAAAGAACAGTGCATGAAATCATATACACGATATGATCAATTATTGTAAAAAAAATTGGTGTCCTGGCTGGCATAGCTCAGTAGATTGAGCGCGGGCTGGGAAACAAAGTGTCCCAGGTTCAATTCCCAGCCAGGGTACATGCCTGGGTTGCAGGCCATAAATAACCCCCAGCAACCGCACATTGATGTTTCTTTCTCCTTCCCTCTCTCTCTCTCTCTCTCTCTCTCTCCCTCTCCCTCCTTTCCCTCTCTAAAAAAATAAATAAATAAAATCTTAAAAACACACACACAAATAGACAGGCAGCAAATATATGACCTTTAAAAAACAAACAAACAAAAAAAACAGTGCCTTTCAAAGAGCAAGTTTAAAAAAAAATTGGTAGAAAAATATTTGTTGTATACCAAACTAATAATAATAGGACTGAGGCAGACATTCTATATAAGGTAGAGAGGAGACCAAAAGGCAGGTTCAGGAGTAAGTGCTGAGTTTTTGTTTTTTAATCTTAAAGATTACTTCTTTGTCATATTCTCTCCAGGTCACCAGGGACACTCAGTTGTTATTTGTGTTAAGTATTCATTTATATTATATTTATTAATTTCATTTCCATTATAAATATTTGTCTGCTATTCTAAATCTCTTCAACATGCAGTCAAATATTAAACATTACTCTCTCACTGTTTCTGAAATTGATTCCTTAAGAAAATCTGTAGGATAATATCTATTAAAAACATGTAGCCCCATAAGTAGAGAGCAGGCTGACAGCTTGGCAGGGGTATGGGGGACTAGGGGGTAGGTGGCAGGATTGAGCCAAAAAGAGAAAAGTCTCATGTTGGGAGTAGGGGGTGATTGCAGAGAGGAGGGGAAGAGGATGGAAGTGGAAGAGGGTATGGGGGGCATGAATGGTAATGGAAAAATATAATAAAAAATAAAAATGATTAATGTAATAAAAAAACCAATATCCCTAAATCTCGTGGTAGTCTTTTTACTCTACAGCAGAATTTAATAAAAGGTGACTGTACATTGGACATTGTCCAAAGACTCTTTATAAGATAGGTTTTCACCTGCTCTGGGACATGGGAAACAAAAACTCCAATACAACTTCAATATATGTGAAGTCAATGACCCTCTCTTGTTATAAAACAAACATTTCATTTCTAGATATTTGGTGGAATTACAAAAAATAATTAATAACCCTTAAACTTACAGCTTCAATAAGTTTCTGCTTAAAGAAATTAATGTTTGCAAAGTAAATAGGAGATGGACATCTGAAAATTTTCACTCCTTCCAGTTCATACATCTGTAAGGCAGAGAAGTAATATTAGATGGTGCCCTGTAGACTCATATTAATATCATTTAGCAAATCAAAATAAAAAGTAAATCTTTCTTACATCAGAGTAATCTTTTTTATTCTTGTAGATGTTGCTTCTTCCAACATTAGCCAATGTGCTGCATTTTGGACTGTAGGGAAAATCATTACCACATGAATCTTTCATACACGTTTGGGAGGCCTATAAGGCTAACACTGATGTTTCACTAGCATACCTAAGCAGGCTCATTTTCAAAATGTAAAAGATACATCATGCCATCAGAGACCCTGGAGGGTGAACACTTTGTTTTACTTATTCTTCTACAGCTCCTAAGACAGTGCCTTCCATTCACCATATTGTGGTTTACAAAGAGGTTCTCTATGTCTTTGCCATTTTGATTCTGAATATCGGTTATTTGATGACATAAGGCAGATATAATGACCCAGTTGTATAGATGTGGACATGGAGAAATATGATCATTTGCCTAAGACAACCCAGTTTGTCTCTATGTTTGATGAATCCCCATGAAATGAGTGAAAGTATAAATGAGTAAATGAATGCAGGAACATTGCAATATAAATGTATTCTGTCAGTCAAGGATTAACTTTAACCATGATAATACTATGTTCTAGAACTTCTTAGCTCTTAAAAAGCCTTATTTCTCTGTCACACATGTAATCCTACTTAGGCTGAGTGGTCACATGGTGGTAACATTATACAACAGAGATTTAAGAATCAGAAAGATGTTTGTACTGAGTGACTGCTAAGAAGCAATCATTCTCAGTGGTTTTTGTGGAATTCTAGGATGGGAGGGGCCTTTAAGAAATTCTCTTAATTCAGCTCCATGTTTTTCAGGTGGGGGTACAAGCTAGCAACCTACAAAGAAGAACAACCCTCCACTAGACATGGAGAATATCACAATCTTTTCAGTAACATGTTCCCATGTTTAAAAAGTCTAAGGCAAAGAGATTTGTATGATTCCTTTGAGGTGGAGAGCAAGCATGGAGCAGACCAACAGCTGGAGGGCCCTGGGCTGATGCTGTAAGTTCAGGCTGCTCTGTTGCCCTTCGGGGATGAGCAACCTGAAGAAGAACAGACCGGCCAATCGTGATTGATTTGCATGCCTATCAACTAAACTACTTTCCCCTTGACCAGTGACAAGTTCTTTTTCCTTGGCACTGGCAGGTCCAAGTCTGCAAGGATACAGAGTGCAACAGTCACTCACAATTGGGTCCTGAACACGATGGTCAGGAGCTGAAACGCCACGCTAGCGGCCAGGCCTAAAGCAAGTCCCAGGACAATGACAAAGATGAAGGTCATGATCCAGATCAGCTGCAGAAAGAAGGCAACACATACACCAACACTACAATTGACTCTGATTCAAGTACAATGTTTTAGGTCCATTGCTATGAGAAAGCATAAACTTCTAGGGACAATAGCAGAGGTTGGAGGTGTACAAAAGAAACAACCTGCCTCCAGAGGTCATTTCTGCTGGCTCAGGTTCTGAACCACAGAAGCACAAGCAGATGTTTAAAAAAATCCAAAGAGAGAGTGCATCTATTGATAATCCCATCCCTGAAAAAGTTAAGTAAATGATTGAGTCTATCTAGCTAGCTAAAATTCTAGAACCAGCTGTTGTTCCTTAAAATTAGCAAATTAGTTGATATATAATATACTAATCTCTTACTTTTAATCTGCTGATTTCTTTAATGGCTATGATTGCTATAAGAATCTTAGTATACCAAAGGGCTGTGAAAATTTCCAAATATCTAACAGAAACAAAAAGTAAACCAAGTGTAGTTTATTACTTCATGCTTGTAAAGGACCACAGGATGTGTTAAGCACTTTCATGCCACAGACTTTGACTCTAATGTAATTATGGACTCTGCTTCTCACAGTAAGGCATGATGAGAGCAAGGGGAGTCTTTATAGAGTATTTCCAAAAGGAACGTTCAGAATTTAAGTTTTTCACAGGTTCTCTGATAACTAACATATAATGTAATGAAGAACAGAAGCAATGCATACCCTGAGCTTCAGAGAGTTTCTGTGCATTTGGGATGACTGAGAGAATTTTTAAAACAGATCTAAGGAAGTTGTCCACTAGTGTTTCCTGGAGCATTTCCTACTTGCCAGAAACTCACCCTTTTCAGTTAAAATCCCAGAGAATGAGCATGAGAGTATGCAGTTTAAAGATAGTAAATAAAATAAACTAAGGTCATGTTAACAGCCATATAGAAACAAAATTTCTCTTAGTGTACAATATAAATATGCATTTTATATCAGCACTAAGTACCATCCTGATTTCTCTCTCAAATAATGTTGCCTCTGCTTACACAATCATACTTATCCTTTTGCCACAATCTTCGTATTTCCACGAACTGCATCAGCATTCCTTTTAAGTTTCCAAGAGCTAAAGCTGCCAGGACAGACTGTGAAAAACATAAATGGCAGATGTACTTTCAGATAACCAAATAAACCATACAGAAGCAAAGGTGAAAGTTGTAGATAAGTGAATCCTTTAAAGGGCCTCAAAGCAAAGGGTACGCCCTTCTCTTGTGTGCAATACCATGCAAGACATACCAGATTTTTCCTACCACAGTGACAGTGACATGCCGTGGATGGTAGGAGATGATCTGACAGCACATAGTAGTAGCCTGTACCTTGGGACAGTGAAAGGCAGATCTTAAGATCTATTGCAGAAATAAATTCTCAATCAGAGATAGTCTTTATTGGAAGGTGGGGGAGGGGGTTGCTCTTTGTTAAAAAAAAGTTTGGGGAGCTTGGGGTACTGGAATAAGAATTCAAAACTTTGATGATGCACAGCAATCATGCCATTTTGAAAGAGGAAGCTGAAGATCAGAGAGAGGTTAACAAAGATTTGAGACAGACTTTCTGGGACAGTGTGAACCATACCTGGCATGTTTCCAGCTATATCCCTAGAACTGACCATGGTAAATATATACAGGAGGGGCTTAATAATTATTCAATGAACAAGTGAATTATTATTTTCCAAACTAGTGCTAATTATCCAGTAACACAGCCTCTTTTAAAAAACCCTGATGTGGATTCCACTGAAGAGTAGATTCACTAAGAGATCTGGGTAAGAAGCTCAGCTCTGCCGCAGCAACACTTCTGACTCCTGATTCTTCAAACGCCCAATGAGATCACGTGTCTCACAGGAATGAAGATAGTTAAGGTGAAAAATGCTGACTAGTCAAATAAGCTCTCTTTCTTATTGGATTTTAACACAATGGTAGAAACATGTCCCTGGTCCTCACCCCCAATTCAGGCTGTTCCATTCTGAATGGACTATAAAATTTGTATGTGGATTACTTTCACACCATAAAAGCACAGTGTACAAGGAAAAACCAAACAAGTTTTTATTTTCACATCTCAAAGATCATTGAATTGATCTGGACACCTGATTTTCACAGGTAACATTTACAATTTAATATCTAACCAGTTATTTTATTCACTGTGAGAACATAGGTCATTGTTTAGAAGGCTAAATATGGTTTTAAGTAACTTTAAAAAGGAAATTGCACACAAATAAATGCTAGTTTGAAATGGTGAAAAATGGAAAAAGTCTGTCATTTAGTTAACAGCACTATCTCAACATTGAAACTGGTTTCGATGTGTTATAGCTGTGTAAGATGTCAGTACCATGATGCCTGGGAGGGCTCCATAAGACTCTCTACAATAGGCCTCCTGGGTTGGGGGATGTTAGTATAAGCATGTCCAGTGCTACCTGCACAAGAGACATAGTTTTCTTTCCATTAGGCATTATTTCCCACCCAGTCAGTATTCCACAGAAAAACAATCTGAAACAATTTAAGGGGCCCTTAAAAAATCAAGATTGCAGAGCACTGAGAAGCAATAGAGAGGAATTTCACCTGGTATCTACACTGTAATTGACATAAAGGTTTACATAAATGTAAAATGCTGAGGACTCTGCTGGTGCTTACTTAGTAAGCACCCAAGAAACATTAGTTATTAGCTATTACTATGGGTTATTTTGCCCTCCTATGATAAAAAAGAAGCAAAAACAGTTACTCGAGTGAAACAAGAACATTACAGACACAGTCTGAAAAGAACTTGTCATGTGAATCCTTTAAAGAAGGAGTTTTGGTTAACATCCTGGACAATGTCCTTGGTTATTGTTTATTCACAAAAGGGATAGGATTTTATATGGCAATTGTTTCTTTAATTCTCCAAGTTGATGTGGGTGAGGGAGAGCCTAAGCGCTCACCTGGGAGAAGCACAACAGGGAAGAATCCTCTATGTAGGGAGGCTGAGTGTGCATTTATTTGTGTGGACATATACATTCTTCTATTTCTTTGGGGTTGGCTTACTGACTCCTTTTATGTCATTCCTTTGGAAATCAGAAGGTAAGTATATGGAGAATGTGTATTTTTGGCGAACAGTCCTTTGCAGTGCTTGCACAGATTGGCCCAGTGAGGCTCTTTGGGGTGACTGCACTGGGAATCTAGAAACTCAGGGCCAAGTTCACATTCCTGCTACCAAGAAACAAGGAAAAAGACCTAGATATCAACCATCCTTTGTGATCTGTGACATCTCTATACCTTTTGTAGTCAGAAATGTAATAGAATGTTCATAGGATAATAACAACAGTATTAGCAATAAATTATTTGGTGTTTATCATGTGCCACACAGTGAGCTAACTACTTCACCTACTTATTTTATTTCATTTTTGCACCCGTTCTGTGAGGTGGGTGCAATTTCCCTCCTCATTTTGCAAATGGAGAACTTGAGTTTGAGAGAAGTAATTTGCCACAAAGCATACAGATAGTAAGGGCCAGGATTAGAAGCAGGTCTGTAGGACTCCAGAACCAGTGTGCCATACACTACCCCACAATCATGTTAACACCACAAACCACAATGTATATACCATTGTCTGGTTTCCTAGAGATCCTATGTTTCCCAAAGTCTGTTGTTATGTTTTGCATCTGAGTGCTGCAGCAGTTTACAAAGCATTCACCTAACGCCTCAAAAATTATAGTTCAGGAGAGCTGAACAGAGGAGCAGGAGGACGCAGCAAGTCTGTGTTTGGCTGTTTGCTCCCATCCTGCAACCCGACAGCTTTGGTCTTGGAGTCAAACCAAACTCTGGGAGCTACAGGGTGGATTCCTAAGAACAGGTTGAGTGACTGGTAGCACCATTCTCTGACTTAGATAGAGGAGAGGCTCTCAACCTTTAAGAAAATATTTGCTTCAGTCAATTCATATTGAAGCTGCAGTGCCAAGTTGTCTTTCTGTCTAAACATTAATTATATTCAAGGCTATGAACATGGGAAGAGTAGAATAGATAAGGTCTTTTGGGCATGTACATTCCTAACATTCATAAGATGCTACCAGAGGAAAAATATGTTGGCCCATGGAGTATTATCTGCGAAGAGCCCTTAATAGTGTGCAGTTATCTCATTTTCCTGTTTGTTACCAGAGTTTAGAAACCTGGGTCTTTGATTCATCACAAAGGAGAAAGATAGCAAGCAATCAAAGAGGGAGGGTTGTTACCTTTTGTAGAGGCTCCAGAAGAAATCCCAGGGCCATAATGACAATCAGCACAATGACAGCAGAGAGAATCCCAGCAACCTGTGTAGATGAAAACACTCCCATGACAAAATCAACTTTTCTCCTGACTTGCACTCCCCAGGGACTAATGCTAGGATAGCCCTCACAGCAAAGATCCTAAAATACCTGTGTTTTGCATCCAGTACTCTCCTGAATCGCCGACCTGGAGAGGGCAGTACTTGAGGCAAATCCTTTGAATGATCCAGTGACTATGTTACCCAAACCCAAGGCTATTAACTCCTGACAAGAGAACAAGAAAGAATCTTTATTAGAAGCGGCATCACTGATACTGTGTACACAAAATATGATGTGAAGTTGCCAAATTAGACTCAGCGTAGGCTGTAAATTTACCTGATTGCCATCAATTGGATAATCATGTTTGAGAGAATAGACTCTGGCGACCGAAAAAGCCACTGCGAAGCCAACGATTGCAATGCTGAAGCTATCTCCAATAGTTTCTTGGACAACCATCATGTCAGGTGTGATAGGTGGCTGAAATCTGAGATTGAAATAAAGCAAGTCTGAATGTTGCCAACCTGTTTATGAACCTTCAATGGCACCTATCTATCTCAGAAAAAGTCCAAATTCCTTAGTAAGACCCTGGTCTACACCTTTCCCCCATTTCTGCTTAATCACTACCATTTCCCAGAATTTATGCTCCAGCCATACCCAACTTTTTGTTTCTCAAAAGCATCACCCATTCTCTCACCTTGGAAGCTTCTAATTTGCTGCTCCCTCTGCCTGAACCACACCCCCAATCTCCATCCTTCCTCCTAGAAAGTCTTCCCTCACCACCAAAGTAAGGGTTAGGAGAGATTTCCTCTGTTTCCCTAACTCTTAATACCTCTGCACCCTAATACGCTGTCCTCCTAGCCAACTCTCCATCCAGACACTGAGCAGAGATGGACTGCTTCACTACTCTGTGACCAGAACTGAACACTCTTCATGGCATATAACAAGTGGTCAATAATTGTTGGGCAAATCAATGAATAAATGCAACATAGAAAGAATGGTGCCTCACTTTGGAGCATGACTAGCAAGAATTTAGCACCACTGAAAACTTTGGAATCTGTTATCTTATTGTTGAAAAGAAGTAATGCTGTTTGAATTTGATACAAGATTGTAAATACAGTCTAATGACAGTGGTATCTGATATGATTTTGCTAGTATAATCAAAGTACAATGTATACTTATATCTGCATGAGCAGTGTGCAGAATATCTTAGGTTCCACTTACACTAGTACACTGGGGTGGCAAACTATCACTCACAATGCTTCTACTAGTTACCCATGGATGAAGGCTTTTTGAGGAAACACAATTCTGAGGCAAGGCAAGCAAGCAAGTCTGTTTTGACTGTTGATAACATAACCTTTCATGAAAACCTCTTAGCAAACACCTGGGCCTTGGACTCTGCCCTGTGCTCCACAGAACTGCTAGAGACAACTGTGGCCCTGGTGTGTCAGAGAAATGTACAACTTATAGAAGATACTGTTGTGCTTATGCCTCATGAACTTAGAGCAGTTAAGTGATATTTACATACTGTATTATAGACAGTGCAAATGTCTCAAACTCAAGAACAATTTACTCCAATGCCCAGCTCTTATAAAAATCTGAAACTTATTGGAGGTGAGTTAATTGGCTTCACTCAACTCCTTCTTAATTGCTGTTCATGTTTTATGAATATCTATGTTTAAAAATTATTCAGCTCTAATTTGAAGAAGTACTATTATCTTATATTCTGTAGCTACCATGAATCAGAAAGATGACTTGGAATATTTTGTTTATTAAATAAATCTACAGTTGGTGGTACAATTAAAATTTGTATTTTATATCAAAGTAACCAGAAGTCAGTTATTACCCTTTTAATCTGGCTTCTAAACACCATAGACAGAGTGGTTTGAACACTTGGGTTCGTTGCTTGACTCAGTTATCTACCTAGCCCAAGGTAACCAAGTGAGTCAGAAATAAATCCTAGGCACGCTGCCTTGCAGGGTTGTCCAACTCATGGCCCGCAGGATGCATGCAGCCCAGAATGGCTATGAATATGGCCCAACACAAAATCATAAATGTACTTAAAACCTTGTTTTTTTGCTCATCAGTTTTCATTAGTGTTTGTGTATTTAATGTGTGGCCCAAGACACCTCTTCTTCCAGTGTGGCCCACAGATGCCACAAGTTTGGATGCCTCTGCTCTAAACATGTGCACTTGCCTACTAGGCTACATGACCCCTCTGCAGAATGTAACAATGAATGAATGTGAATTCCCCCTTCCTCACCCCACACGCACTGTGGAAAGAGGTCCACTGACATTTAAAATATATTCATGAAGTAAAGTCTCTAAGATTGTAACTCAGTGATGTGTTAAGTTTATCTTTTATTTTCAAAACCCTTCTGACAAGGTCTCCTTTAATTTAACAAAGTATAATTATTTGAAAATTGCAGTGCAGAGAGAAGCTCTAGAAATAGTCTTTCAGCTTTAGGCTAATTCTTACTTAAAAATATTTTAAATTAAAAGTGAGGTTTGAGATTCACTGAGTGTAACACATGAATACCTGGTGATAAAAATATGGTTTTGCTTAAAAATACATACAACTATATTTGCTTTTAAAAGAAGTTGGCCAAGATGGAGGCATAGGTAGAAACCCTTTGCTTCCTCATACAAGCAAAAGGAGGATAACAACCAATCTAAAATCAATAAACAACCAAAATTGCCAGAAAAATCAAACTGCATGGAACTCCGACAACCAAGGAATTAAAGAAAAAATCAACCAGAACAGCCAGACTGGTAAGGCGGACCTTGAGGGCTGACTTAGAAAAACAACCAGGGCAGCTGGGGGGCAGAGCTGATTGCTGGGCTTGCCAGAGCTGCTCAGGAGGGACTGACTTAAGGGGAAAACTGAGACTCAGAACTGACTGTG
Organism: Phyllostomus hastatus; assembly: GCF_019186645.2. Classification (NCBI taxonomy): domain Eukaryota; kingdom Metazoa; phylum Chordata; class Mammalia; order Chiroptera; family Phyllostomidae; genus Phyllostomus; species Phyllostomus hastatus. Next base: position 49,836,659 of record NW_025334041.1, read on the forward strand.
GGCTGAGGCTGGAGTGGCCCCGTGAGAGATACTTCCAGTCTGACACCAGAGTCTGTTGGAAAGTATACTATAGACAAGCAGGGAAGCTGCACTGTTCCCTCTCTGTCCCCTCCCCATCAGGCAGCACAGCAAAGAGGGTTGCTCTGCCTGGGTGAATACCTAAGGCCTCACCCCCTTACAACCTATCAACTGCACCAAGACAAAGAAATATGGCCCAAATGAAAGAACATAGCAAAACCTCAGAAAGAGAACTAAGTGATGAGGAGATTGCCAACCTATCTGATGAAGGATTTAAAGCCCTGGTAATAAAAATGTACACAGAACTGATTGAGCTTGGTCAAACAATGAAAGATACCTAAAATGAAATAAAGCAAAATATTCAGGGAACCAACAGTGACAAGAAAGAAACCAGGATTCAAAGCAATGATTTGGAACATAAGGAAGAAATAAACATCCCACTGGATCAGAATGAAGAAATAAGAATCCCCAAAATTGAAGAGAGACAGAGGATTCTCTGGGACTACCTGAAATGTTTCAATATCTGAATTATAAGGGTGCCAGAAGGAGAACAGCAGCAAGAAGTTGAAAACTTATTTGAATAAATAATGAAGAAAAACTTCCCCAATCTGGCGAAAGAAATAGACTTCTAGGAAACCCAGAGAGTCCCAAAGAAGTTGGACACAAAGAGGAACATACCAAGGTATATCATTAAGTTAATCAGGATTAAAGACAAAGAGAAAATTCTAAAAGCAGCAAGAGATAAGGAGACAATTACCTACAAAGGAGTTCCCATACGGCTGCCCACTGATTTCTCAAAAGAAACATTACAGGCAAGAAGGGATTGGAAAGAAGTATTTGAAGTCATGAAAGACAAGGAACTACATCCAATATTACTCTATCCAGCCAAGCTTTCATTTAGAATGGAAGGGCAGATGAAGTGCTTCCCAGATAAGGTCAAGTTAAAGGAGCTCATCATCACCAAGCCCTTATTATATGAAACATTCAAGGGACTTATCTAAGAAAAAGAAGATAAAAAATATGAATGATAAAATTACAACAAACTCACAACTATCAACAAATGAACCTAACAGAAAAGAAAACAACAAAAACAAAAAACAAACTAAGCAAACAACTAGAACAGGAACAGAATCAGAGAAACAGAGATCACATAGAGGGAGTTCAGTGGGGAGGAGGAAGGGAGAAATAGGGGGAAAAGGTACAGGGAAGAAGAAGCATAATTAGTAGGCATAAAATAGATGGGGAGAAATAAAAAATGGTATAGGAAACAGAAGACTCAAAGAACTTCTATGTACAACCCATGGACATGAACTAAGGGGGTTATGCTGGAGACTGGGGAGGGGCAGGGTGGAGGGAGGATAAAGGGGAAAAATTGGGAAAACTGTAACAGCATAATCAATAAAAATACTTTAAAGAAAAAAGAAGTTGGCTATTTTTAACTCAACAATGCATACAAATGCTGATTCATGGAATTCTCAAATACACATTAAGCATGGAGAGGGAGGTAAGTCTTTTTTTTTTATGGGAACACAATCTTTTCTTGTAAGTGAGTTGGGAGAGACTGATATTATGGTCAGGGGGCAGACAGAGGAAAGAGAACACAAATCTGGACCTCCCTTCTCAATCCAATAAATGCAATGGGATACATTTTCAAATTCCTCATGTGAATTGGACCTCCCATCCCTTTGCAGTGGTAAGAGTTGCTCTGGCTTTGTTTTGAATTTGATCACGAGAAAGGACAAAGTGTGCCTAACTGGGTTACTCAAGCTGTGTGCCAGGTATTCCTTCCAGTGTCTCTTTTGAAGTGTTGGATCTTGGCTCCAGTAACCTCAAACAAAGCACTATGATTGTTTATAGTAATTTCTGGACAAGGAAATCTGGTTTCATTTTTTTAATGAGGAAAAGCAGGTTTAATTGCCTATTTTTCTACTTTCACTACTTTACTTTTACTTGTGTTTGAGTCCCTGTTCATCTGGTTTGTAAGTTCTTCTACAAGAAGACACTTTCTTATATTAAGAACTGCAGACCCTTGTGTCCTTTGTGGCTCATTCCTAAAAGGACAATAACAAGCCTTCTTCATAAATGCAGATGCAGGGAGGAGTCTGACCTGGATTATTCTGTTTCAGCTGGTTGTCTTCAGTAACTACTACATACTCTCTAATTAGTGCTTGGAGATGCCATCTTAAAGGACACACTTACCCACTTTCCATCTTCCCAACCACAGCCACATTAAACCTGTTTCTGAAGTCAAAACCATACGACACACCTGTTGCGATCACAGTCTGCAAAGTTGCAAATTTCCAAAGTTAGAAATGTGAGATATACCTCAGTCTTGCTTTACAAAAAATACCAAAACCTTGACCTAAGAATTCAACCCCAGGCTTTGCTACTTTTTAAAAAATCCTGGGGCATTTTTATGTCCCACCAGAGTTGAGAACCATGGCTCTAATTCAAATGGGTCTATCAGCTTCTCCGAGATCTTGCCCTCTGTACCAGTCTTGTCTTAAATGGACAGAATAAGTCCAAAATCTTAAAAGGAAATTCTTAAATTGTGAATAAAGATAAAACTATACTAAATGTTATATCCAGAACCTGCAGAGATGGCATCTGCCCCACTAAAACCTTGCAGGTGGTGAAGGGCATTCAACATAAAAATATGAGACTAATTAATTATGAAAGAAAGTTTTAAGATGATCAATTACCAGGATGAGTTCAATTGGTATGGGTACTGGAAGCTTGTCTTTGTAGCACTGGTTTATTTCTTTGACCACAAATAAAATGAAGAGGATAATCAAGGATGTCACAAGGTCTGCAATGTTAGTCTTCTCTATTTGTGTGAATATGGAATTTAGTACCTAAAGTTACAAAAGCAAAAAACACCCAAGTATTATAGTAATGTATAATTTGATTACATCACTCAATTATTTTAAATAGATGAAAATAAGCACTGAAGCAAAATAACTGACATAGATTGATAGCTATTCTCTGCTCTGCTAGGAAGGGTAGCATAGTGTCAGCACCACACTGATTTAGGGATGCTTCTGAAATTTTTGCTGGGAATCTCTTTGGCTTCTGTCAGATTTTCTTGAACACTTTTCACATTTTTAGAACTGGCCTCATCTACTCTTAAGTCTCTTTGGCCATCATTTTTTATTTCACAGTCATCACTATTGCTCTATCCATGGAATAACCTCTGATCACTAATGGATTTTCTTCACATTTACCCCTTAATTCCTGATCTTTTTTTTTTTATTAAACCCTCTCACATTTTTTTAGTTCACTCTCTGTGTCACTTTTGGAAATAATTTTCCTGGATAACTGCACTGTGCATAATCTTAATTCTTGAAGCCAGTTGGGTTCTGTATCTGTGGGATTTGGATGGCTCACACAGACCTAAACTAGACCTCAGATTTCTCCTAGACCAATCCACTTTTGGAATAGCTTTGGATGGGGTGAGAGAGTGTTGGTTCTAATCTGAAGCAAGTGCTATCTCAGACTCCCAAAGTCTATCTTGATAGAAGCACGAATATGTCCAAAGTTAGCAAAAGGAAGGAAATAACAAAGATCAGAGAAGAATCAAAGAAGTATAGACTAAAAGGACAATAGGAAAAATTAATAAACTAAGAGCTGTTAATTGAAAAGATAAAGAATAGACAAATATTTAGCTAAAGTCACAAAGAAAATAAGAGAGGGTACTCAAATAAATAAAATCAGAAGACATAAGAAAGCTGTTCTACACAGTACACGCTCTGTAGGAGGGAAGAACCACTGTTCTATTTACATATTGGCCAATTTCCTTTTGCTTTATGAACAGGATGTATAAAAGAGTTAGAAGAACTTCAATTCTAAAAGAATGAGAACTGCTTTCTAGAAATAGGGAAGCATTATTACTCAATTAGCACATTTCTTTCAAAATAAAATTTTGAGAAAATTTTAAAAACTTGGAACAAAATATTAAAACTTTTTAATAATGTATGTAGATTTTTTCTTTTTAATAATACTTAGGTATCAAATATAAGAGAAGTAGTACTTTATTTCTGTTGTTCACATTAGCTGTACAGTACATGTGAGTATTCTCTTTGTTACTAACTTTCTCTTAATGTGAATAAATTTCATAACCCATGTGTTTCTTGGATATTGTAGGAAAGCCCCATGGCAAAGGCATTAAAGGGAAGTTCTCCCAGAAACATGAAAGTGAATTTCATGTATTTAAATATTTTTTAAGCAAAAGGAATACTTACTTTAAAAATTGAAAATGGATCAGTGTATGACAGGACATTCAGTTGAAGAATAAATTTGAGTTGGGAAACCAAAACATGAATAGCAGCAGCTGTGGTGAAGCCACTTATTAGGGATTCAGATAGATATACCACCATGAATCCGACCTGCAGAACCCCCATGAGCAACTGGAAACAGAAAGGCAATTGTTAGTATAGATTAGGAGTACACTTTAGCAAACTGAAGGATCAGCAATTGAAGTAATCAAAATGTAAAGGTTCATCCAGTACATATAAGTCTTAAAATTACATCAGTTCCTGTCTCCTGAAACACCTCTCCTCTCCCACCCCATCCTCCAATGTGGAATGTTACATGCCGTTCAAATAGCATGCAAGTCTAGCACCCGCCCCCGCAAAGTAACGGGCTTATCTACCCCCCTCTTTTAAAGGTGTCTTTAGAAGACTTAACTATAAAGCTTTCATAGCAGAATCTTATCTATTTTCCTCAACAATTTCCCTAAGTCATTTTAGGTTACACTTTCTAGCTGTTGTAGCATCCATTCATATTCCCTCAAACAAGTTGCTTGACTTTTGTAAGAAATAAATAACTGTGTATTGGACATCTGAAGTGCTCAGTTTTAACTGAGAGAAAAAAATGGTTAATTGCCCCAAAGCATCAATATTTTGCGATCAGATGAATGGATGGATTTTTTTTCCCTTGGACACTTGCCCTGCCTTTCCATTCATGTTCCTGAATGCAGCCAGAGCTGTGGACATGCTAAGACACTGGGTTCAGAAATGTCTTAGAACTGATGACACGGATTGTCAATAGAACATACCACTTACATTTTTGTGCAAACTGATTCTTTAAGGAAAGGTCTTAACCAGTAATATCACTATTCAAAATTTAGGTAACATCTTGTGGAGTCCATGACATTTTCACCATCAGCAGTGATATGGCATGGGAAGGAGGCTCTAAGTCCCTCTGTCAACCACTTCAGCTTTCCCAAAATATTTGATATGGACAGTTGAAAAGTCTGAAACTCCAATCCCTTCCAACTAGATTACAGTCTCTAAGGAACTAGAAAAAATTTCCAAAGCTTCCAGTTTTACTCTTACTTGCATATAGTTACATTTAGTGACTATATTGAATTCAGCATTTCACTCCTCACCACGTGTCTTTCTGTTCCCACTTTTCCTACTCTCTAGACCCACCCTCACTCATCTTTGCAATGTGGATCTGCCCCTCCACTTCTGGTTGTGGCAAGTGACCCTTAAATTATTTCCCATGGACCATGAAAGGAGGGCTACAAATCAAATGGAACAGTGGGGAGGGGTGGCAAGAAGGAGGAAAATCAGAGAAATGTGCATCAGTCAGGAAAAGCAGATTGGGGAGGGTAGATTATATGAGAAAGGGCTCACCTGAATGATTCCAGAAAAAACTGTGACCGTTGCAGCCACCATCACCTTATGGTCATCTAGTGATGAATCATTACTCATTGAGATATTAGAGGAATCCATAGCAACTGGATTGGACATGGGGGTTAATCTCGAAACTGTTGCTCCCACCATCATACTCAGAACTGGAAAAGGACCTAATTCACAGAGGGTGAATTGTGGTCAATAAACATCTTCCTAATGCACAGCTGTCTTTCAGTTTTAATTCTTACAAGGAACTATGACTCATCTCCTGGATTATGCACAACTTGAAATTGATACAATATGTGGCTAATGGGATTCACAAAGAAAAGGCATAATGAGCATCAATTAGTCCAGGTACTCACTTACCCGCAGATATGTGTCTAGAAGTTCCCAAGAAAAAGTAGACGATGACTGGGAAAAAGGCTGCATATAACCCATAGCTTGGAGGGATGTTGACCAGCAGACCATATGCTAAACCTGTAAATACACAAACATTAGGGTCTTTATTTTATACAAGGGGAATCATAGAAGTTCTCATTAGATTCTTTAAATATTTATAATTGGACCCTAAATATGTTACTTTATGAACTCAAAAGTATCAAAGATGTAAATGTAAGAGCTAAAACTATAAAACTCTTAGAAGAAAACAGGTGTAAACCTTTGTGATCTTGAATTAGGCAATGGTTTCTCAGAAATGATAACTACAGTAGGCAATCAAATTAAAAACCAATAAAATGGACTTCATCAATAATTTTAAATGTGTGTTTCAAATGATACCATAAGAAGTGAAATGACAATGCATAGAGTGGTAAAAATTATTTGCAAGTTATATTTTGAATAAGGGTCTAGTATCCAAAATATATAAATAACCCTTGCAACTCAACAATAAAAAGTCAAATAATCTAATTTTAAAATATGCAGGACTTCCAGTCAAGATGGCAGCATAGGTAAACGTGACTTGCCTCCTTCAAAAACCACATCAAAATTACAACTAAGCTACAGCACAACCATCACTCAGAACCATCAAAAATCGTGTTGAGTGGACGTTTGACAACTACAGATTCAAAGGAACCACATCCATCCAGACTGGTAGAAGGGGCAGAGCTATGGAATGGGTTAGTTCCACAACCATGTGTGGTGGACAAAAATTCTGGAAGGATATCTCATGAGTGGGGGGTCCATCCCCACAACAGGCCCCCTAGTCTAGGGTTCTAGTGCCAGGAAGATATGTCCTCACAACTTCTGGCTGAAAAAAACATAGGGACTGAGTTGGTAGAAGAAACTTCTGGAGTCTAAGCAGTTCCTCTTAAAGAACCCACACACAGACTTACTAAGACTCACTCTCTCTGAGCTCTAGCACCAGGGAGCAGCCTGAAAGGCACTGTTAGCACACAGGGAGGAACTAAAGTGTCTGGCATCAAGGCAAGAGCTGTGGGACAGCTTTCTCCTAGACAGAAAGGTAGGCAAAGGCCATTATCCCTTTTCTGAACCCTCCCCACAGAGAGCCACAGAGCTGGCAAGAAGGTACCATATGTGAGACTCCATCAATCTGGCTAACACTGTTTGCTCTGCCCTGGAGATCCCCTGAGACTCCATCCCACCCAACTTATGGGTCCACACAAACTGTTAAATGTGAGTTTTCCATATGAATAGCTGGTCTTGGTTCATACTTCACAACTTGTTAATTCTCTTAAATATGAAACAGCCAATTTGAGTGGGCCCCCAGCCCCCATACATCTTGCTAAGTGGCCCCAGGCATGGTACTAGCAGCAGCCAGCCTAGATTCACACTTTGGCTTCACCTGGGAATCTACAAGCCCAGCACAAGTAGCAGCCATCTCAGATTGCTTTATAGCTCATGCAGGGTGCCCTCAGGCAGAACATGGGTGGGGGTTGAACTTGGCCTGCTCCACCCAGGAAAACCCAGAGCCTGCACTTCCAGTAGACAGCTACAGACCACATTGGAGCACCACTAGCCTGCCTCTGCATAGCTTATCCTCCATAGAGAGCACAGGTGTGTTATCTGTAGTTATGGCCAGTCTTTGTTGCTGACTAGCCTGGGTAAATCCCTCCCATTGACCTGCCAACAGCTATCAAAGCTCAACAAGAGGAGGCAGTAGTCAGCCTACATGAAGGGTGCACCTTGATCAAGTACCCAGTTTGAGTGGTAGGGAAGGCTGAACCACTAGACCCCATAGGACACCTATATTATTAGGCCACACTACTAAGACAGGGAGTCATAGCAGCTCTGTTTAATAGATACAAACAGACACAGGGAGGCTGTCAGAATGAGGAGACAAAGAAACATGGCCCAAGTGAAAGAACAGATTATAACTCCAGAAAAAGAACTAAATGAAATGGAGATGCAGGGTTCAAAACACAGGTTATAAGGATGCTCAGGGAACTTAGTGAGGACCTCAACAGCACTGAAGAGATCCACTAAGAAATGAGGGCTATATTAATGGAAATGAAGAACAATTTACAAGGAAACAATAGTAGAGAGGAAAGCTGAGAATCAAATCAATGATTTGGAACAAAAGGAAGAAAACAAAAACAACCAATCAGAACAATAAGAAGAGAAAAAGAATCCAAAACAATGAAGATTGTATAAACAGTCTCTGGGACAACTCCAAGCAATCCAACATTTCCATCATGGGGTGCCTGAAGGAGAAGAGAAAAAGCAAGAAATTGGAGATCTATTTGAAAAAATAATGGAAAAAAAAACCCCACCTTCCGTAATTTGGTGAAGGGAATAGACATGCAAGCCTAGGAAGCACAGAGAGTCCCAAACAAGAGGGATGCAAAGAGGCCCACTCCAAGACACATCATAATTAAAATGCCAAAGGTTAAAGAGAAAGAGAGAATCTTAGAAGCGGCAAGAGAAAATCAGTTAGTTACCCCAGGGGAGTTCCCATAAGACTGTCAGCTGATTTCTCAAAAGAAACTTTGAAGGCTAGAAGGAATGGGCAAGAAATATTCAAAGTCATGAAGAGCAGGGACCTACAGCCAAGATGGCCTTCCCCAGCAAAAATATAATTTAGAATTGAAAAGCTAATAAAGAGCTTCCCAGAGAAGAAAAAACTAAAGGAGTTCATTATCATCAAACCATTATTATATGCAATGTTATAGGGACTTATTTAATAAAAAGAAGAAACTGAACAATATAATGGCAGTAAATACATATCTATCAATAACTGAATCTAAAAACCAAACCTAGCAAACAAGAACAGAGACAGATTCATGGATACAGAGTGCATTTTGATAGTTGTCAGATGGGAGGGGTGTTTGGGGAATTGGTTGAAGAGGTGAGGGGATTAAGAGGTACAAATACATAGTTACAGAATAGCCATGGGGATGTAAGTACAGTATAGGAAATGGCATAACCAAAGCACTTATACACATGATCCATGGACATGAACCATGGTGGGGGGATTGCCTGAGGGAGTGGAGTATGCTGTGTGGAGCGGGGCAAGGTGGAAAAATTGGGATAACTGTAATAGCATAATAAATAAAATTAAATAAAAAAGAAAATATAAATGAAAAAATAAAATGTGTAAAAGATTTAAATAAACTCTCACAAAATATATACACATCTCTCATAAGTAACTGAAAAGATTCAATATCATTAGTCAGTAAATACAAACAAAACCAGAATGTGACACCATTTTTTAGTCATTACAACAGTTAAAATAAAAATGTCAGACAGTAACCAGTGTTCACCATGATATGAAGAAATTTGAACCCTCATATGTCACTAATAGGTTACCATATGACACAGGAATTACACTCTGAGAATTGAAACATATGTTCCCATAAAACTTGTACATAATGTTCATTCCTAGTAGCCACAAAGTAGAAATCAAAGCAACCCAAATGTCCATTGATTCATGAATGCATAAACAAAATGTGGTCTATCCATACAATAAAATATTATTTATCCATAGAAAAGAATGAAGCATCCATACAAGCTGAAACATGGATGAACTTTAAGAACATTCTTCTAAGTGAAAGAAACCAGACACAAAAGACCACATATTCTGTGAACCTATTTATATGAAGTGCTCAGATTAAGCAAGTCCATAGAGACAGAAAGTTATTGCAAGAGGTATAGATGGAGGGGGAAATGCAAAGTGACTGCTAATGGGCAAGAGATTTTTGGTGTAGTGGTGGTGGTAAAAATATTCTGGAATTAGATGTGATGGTTGCATAACCTTGTGAATATATCAAAAACAAACAAAAAACCCCACAAAAACCCAAACAAACAAAAAACAAACCCCACTGACTTGTACACATTAAGAGAATGAATTTTATGATAGTTGAATTATATCACAAAGACATTTTTACCTTGTAGTACACACACCAGCCCTGTGCTGATTCCAGAAACAATGTCACTGAGTAGCCACTCCTTTACCCGGTATGCTGGTAACCAAGATGCTATGGGGAGCAAAGAGAGGGCAATTTTCCTGGCCTTTTCTGTAGAACAGCTGAAATATTGAAAGCCACAGGTCAGTTAATATCAAATTTTAAGTTAGTACCTCATTGTGGGTGGAAAATTGGTAAAGATAATAATATTTTAAAGAACAGACTAGTACTGTTACTAACTTTCCCACAAATAGTCACTTTCTTACCCGTATCAATTGCCCCCTGGCCACAACCAAACAATTTTTAAAAAGAAAAATACTGCTTTTCTTCAGCTGTAATAGACCTTATTTGTCATCCTCAGCTTGAATTGTTCAACATTTCAATTGAGAATGTGCCTCTGTCCTCATCTATTAGTCCTGTGACATGGAAAGACTGTGTTGAGAGCTGAGATGGTGTTCATTTCAGAGTCGACCTTTCCAGCTCTAGCAGGAAAGTTTGGAAACCAAAGATAAGAAGACTCTGAAAGCTGTGGGCTAGAGCCAGAAAGGAGAGCTTGAAAGTCTAAAAATTTAAGAGAAAGTGTTGCATTTATTTCTAATGCCAGTACCTTAAAAAAATTATCTTACCTACAACACACTTTGAGATGATCCAGAAATGTCTTATGATATCTGTGTTTCTTCTTATGTTCTTCCCCAAAAGCATTTGCAGAATATACTGGCCTGGCCACAATGTACTGATTCCCAATGGGCTCGATCATTTTGCTTCTTCTGAAGGCTGTGGTAAGTGGAAGACCTTTGGAACGATGTGGCAAGCCCTCTTCTTGCCTTTAGCAGGTAAAAATGCCAGAAATCAAATGGAGCTTGCTTCTTAAATAACTCGGAGATAATGTGATGCAATTTACAGATGAGTGAGCTCTGGACTGAATGTTACCACCTTTTGAGATCAAAAGAGGCAGGATTAAGGGACCTGGTTGTGTTTTGAGACAGTGATATTCCAATGAGCTGGACACTGCTCCTTTGGGTAAGTGAACAAAAGCTTTTATTTTTTTTAAAGACCACCAACAAGCAATAGAAATGGACTTCGTTTACTAATCAGTCAGTGCATTTTTACTTGTAAAGTAAGATCTCCTCAAGAAAAGGAATTTTACTTTTTTTCTTAGAAACAGTCCCAAAATTATGGCATTTGAGGAGTGGGACAGATTAGATTTAAAGTCTACTCATTCCCCCTAACTCCAGTCAAGACTGTTCTGTTTTACCCATCAGAATTTTTGTAATACCTTAGCAAATGTTTTTAATGTGTGAAATTCAAGAATATTGCTCATTTAAGTTATTTTTCTATTGTTTCTGGCAGTTGAATAGAGTTTTACAATTTATAATGGAAGAAACTGGCATAAAACATTACTTGGTGACTTAGTTCACTAGTGATGAGATCTTTTAAAGGAAAGATCTTGGGCAATTTACTTAACCTCTTTGAGGTTCAGTAATTGGGATAATAATACTCAAGTTTTAGGGTGATTTTGAAGATTAAGTGAGAATGTCTTCAAAGCATCTATCTTGTGCCTAGCACACAAAATGCAAATGATATTTATTATTCTCTTAGCATTTCTGCATGAAGTGTTTACATTTTTTGTTGTTATCTCAATCTATTATGTTTAAAAGATCAATTTTGCAAAACCTTTTAATGGTCATTACTTATTTAGCCCTCACAATTTTTTGAGACACTTACAATTATTATTACTGTTCTCTTCTTACAAATGAGAAAATAATAGCACACTCCTCCTCACAAAAATCTAAGTACTTTTTTTTCAGGTTATACATCTAGTAGAGTGACAAAATGTGACTTCTGTTTTCAGATTTCTTTGCTACTTCTTCTTCAACTTCTCTATTGTCCAGTGTGAACATAATTAAAGAACAATCTAAAGAATTATTAGCATTTTCCCCTCTTATCTTCCCTGACCACAATCACAATTATTAATGGAATTATCTCAAACTAGATTGTACCTTGTTACATGGTGCTGTCTCATAGCTTAGGAATTTTCAGCATGTTTGCAAAGCTTAAGTTATAACCAGGAATCAGATGCTAGCCTCAACTTCTGTCCCCACCTGACCTTTCTTTGACCATCCATTTCTCTTTCCAACCCCATTCCCTGGCCTTCTTCTAAAGTTCTCTCTACTGACCTTCTCTCATCTTGATATAAAGCTTCTTGCCACTCTATGGCTTGACCTCCAGAGTTCAAGTCCCTTTGAGCTTTGTTATGACTGGTAGCTTAGACTCCCTCATCTGTTCTTTCTGACCCTCCTCACACCTCAAACTGCTTGTTCTCCTGCTTCTCATCTCTCTCTCCTCTTCCATCCCTTCACCCCCAGTTCCAGGTATCATAGCTTACTAGCTATATAGTTCTTCCCACTTTCAGAAAAACTTGTACATGAGGTAGAGTTGACTTACTTATTGCTGTGCATAGCACAGATTTTCATCCTGACTTGCCAATTACTAACAGTGCGGTTGGAACATCAACACTTAAGATTGAATCCATGTTATTGACTCATGACACCTTAGCACTCTAGCAAAGGCTATCTGGAGTTGTCCTTCAAGAACAACTTTAGTCCTGTGAGGTATCGAACCCAGCCAACCTTAAGGTGAAGAAAACTCAGGTACTGTATATTTATTTCTGTCAGATGCTGTCATGAACAGAAAAAAAGATTCCAGTATTTTGTTGCTTTACTCATACTTTCACCAAGGTGTTCATGAAAACTCATTAATTCTCCTTTTTAAAAAAGATCCTATAGGGTAAGGGCCATCTAGGAACATGTATAAAGGAAATATGAACAAAGCAAAAGGAGGTAGGTTCAAGGGTGGGGATGGGTGGGGTGGGGAGTAAGGTGGAGTGAAAATAGAGTCAACTGTGCTTGAACAACAATAAAAAATAAAATATATAAAAAGTAAAAATTTTTAAATGAAAAAAAGAGAGAAAGATCCTAAAAGTATTCCTTTTTTTCCTTTTGCTCTTTATATTTTCTCCCTGCTAAGTCACGGTCTAATTTTTTTCTTTTGCCAGTAACAAAGATGGCGGAAACAACTTCATTTTTATTAAGTGTCCTTCCCTGAGGATGCCCTTGGTGGCTCTTTAGTGGGTTCCATCATACCTCCAGCTGCATGAAAGGACTAAACTTTGGCCATCCTGCCTCAGACTGGAAAATGCCTCCTCCTCCTCACACCCAGAGCTGAATAAAAGGTGAGTGCTCAACACAGGAATCAGGACAGCTTACAGAATATTTTCAGAGTGAGAGAGAGAGAGAGACCCTAATGGCCACATTCTATCTGGTGGTTTTTCCCTTGCTGTCTTTCTGCTCCCCAAAGCTATTGTCTCACATTCCTCATGTGACTGACAACCTGACCCACTGAATCAACCACCCTTCCGTGACTCTGCTGAGAGAAGTTCCAAGTAGTCATAAATTGATGTCATTCTCCATTTTATCATTTCAGGGGTTATTGAGAATGAGCTATATTACTTAGGAATTAAAAAGTGAATTTCTTAACTTTAAAAAAAAACCCTGAATGGGTTAATTTTCCTCATAAATTCTTGGAAAATTTTTCCTTGGTTCCTAGAATCACAATTCTAGTTTCAAATATTAACACTCATGTTAATGTATACCTTTTCATGTTCTGTTTTATCTTAGTGCATCAAATTTCTTTCTGGGGTCCTTAGGGTGTCAGTGGCTTTTGAGGGATTGAAATTTATTCTCAGGGATGTTTCCTCCTAAAAATTTTAGAATTCTAAACTTTGTTTATATATATTTCCACTGTTATTTCTTTTCCTATTATGTGTTCTTTTTTAATTTTTTGGTTTATTATCTCTCTCTCTCTCTCTCTCTCTCTCTCTCTCTCTCTCATTTGCTCTTGGTCCTAGAGCTTAGTCATACATATTTATCTTTCTCTGCTTTTCTTTTTATTTTTTCCTAAGAAGAAATTTAATTTTGAGATTATTTCTGAACTTCAGTTCTTTTCCAATTTAACTATTCTAGTTTATTAATAACTTGATATTTGTAGGGATTAAGATGTGTATGTGCATACTCTTCTTCCCCTGCCAGTTCCACCCATTTCCAACCTGTAGGCCAATCAGCAGGCCAACACTTCCTGGCTCTGCCAGGCTCACTGCACTGAGAAGTTTCTTATGGCCCTGACATTTCCACTCCTCAACACTTACCTATTCAGTGTTCTAGTTTTTCAGGGGTCTGCCCTTCCTAACATGCTCAGATGTAATGCTAGTATTTTTCTTTCATTAGTGATAATTTGAAACCAGGAGGCAAGCAGGTGTAGAGAGTATTTCCCAGCCTGTCCCCAGTCATGGTAGATACTTCCACCACACTCATAATGTGGGCTATTGGTTACCCTGGCCCTCAGTAAGGTCTCAAAATACTCCTGTGCCAGTCCATGGAAAAGCAGAAGTAAACCAGCCCTCTTTCATGAGTTGGTCCTTGGACAATGGCAAATGTCTTGATAGCTATAGTTGGGTGACAAGTAGGAGAATAAGCAGAATAATTGCTCCAGTAAGTACCTTGAGAGGGACCCCAATCAGCAGCCAAAGGAGAACCAGAACTCAAGGGTACATAACTCCCATATTCTGCTTGGTGTCCAGCTGTATGGAAGCAGGCAGATGATGGTATCAGAACTTGAGAGGGCCAGAGGGTGATTAGGAGTAACTGGGCTGGTGGTGGGGTATGCTGGGAATGGGTAAAAAGGATATCAGTGCAGATGTTGGTGAAGAAAGTTCAGGAGGAGTCAGGGCTGGGGCAGGCCATAATTTCTAGTTAAATCCTATGATTCCTGTGAGCCTTAGTCACTTTTGAAACATAACAGGGTAAGGAATTAAACTATATTATATATGTAAACCCAAACTGAGTAGCTATTTTCTTGGGAGATATAACTTATCATCTAGAACATAAAAAAAATAGCTGTTTTTCACTATCATTTAGTGATGATCCTTTGAAAACTACCAGCATCTCACAAACCCTTCCAACTTGTTTCTGAAGTCATAGTCTCTCCAGAGAGAGGGGAGAGGCTGACACAGAAGGTGATTCAAGGTGATGGGACTGAGGTGAAGATCCTGAAGATATGAAGGCAGTTCCTCCACAGAATCCCAGAACAAGATGACTTAAGGGAAAAATTTGGATATTTTTTAACTAAAATAATAGGGACAATTAACACAACTCGAGTTCAGTGTCTCATATTGCTTATTAATAAAGTCTGTTTATGTGTCAATTTGTAGTGATCTTATCTTCTAGGAACTTAGTTTTAACTTTATCTTAGTTCAGGTACTAAACTTATTATTATTATTGATAATTGGCTCCATTGGCAATTATTATTATTGGCCATGCTGCTGAAAAACTAAGTCGTACCTAATTTAGTTAGGAGGTACAGCAGAGGAGAGGTAGAATATGGCAGCAAAGTAGACTGGGCTTGCTTTGCCATTGCATGTGTTATTACAAGCAAGCACTTCAAACTTTAGTATTTCTTTCTTTTTTTATTGTTGTTCAATTACAGTTGTCCCCCTGTCCCTCTCCCCCCCATTACTTAGTATTTCTAATGGTAAGAGGAGATGCCATTACCTTCCTTGTAGGGCTGTTGTTAAGACTGAAAATAAGGTATGTAATGAGAGACTTCTTAGCTTTAATTTCATAGGTGAAGGCCTCAGGTCTGAGTTTAATATTGACTTAGTATTAACCTAATTTACAACTGCACCTGTATGACAAAAGTCATTTGGAACCTACCTGACAATGTTAGTGTTGCGATGTTTTCTATGACTTCCTGTTTACTCTGAGCTTTTCCAGAATTAACATTTTTCCATTCTCACCCATTTAATTTAACTTAATTAGAAAGCATCTACCTATCTATCTGTGGCATACAAACTCTTTGATATTTTAGCTCCAGCCTATCTTACAAGCTTCTTCACACCTCTTCCTCTTTCACAATTACAGCAGTTTCCTAGCACACCATGATATGTACCATCTCCATGCCTTTGCACACATTTTCCTTTTTCTGTGCTCCTCTCCTTCAAAACCTGGTAAATTCCAATTCATCTTGAAAAATACTCAACTATCCCTGACTATGATTCATTCCTTGAACAACCATTGTTTGTCAGGAACTACTTCCTAACATAATTGTATAAGATAAAAAGATACTGTGACATCTTTGTGGGAACCCTCAAGAAGTTCATCATTTCTTTCTTGTACATACTTGTACTGTCATGTGCCACATGACAACTTTTCAGTCAATGATGGACTGTATATATTATGGTGGTCCCATAAGATTATAATGGAGCTGAAAAATTCCTATCATGTGGTGATGACATGGCCTTAAATGTTGTAGCACAATACATTTACTCACGTGCTTGTGGTGATGCTCATGTTAACAAACTTACTGCACTGTTGGTCATATAAAAGTATAGTACATACAATTATGTATGGTACATAATACTTGATAATGATAATAAAAGACTGTGCTACTGGGTTATGTATTTACTATGCTATACTTTTTATAGTTATTGTAGAGTATACTCTTTCTACTTATAAAAAGTTTGCTGTAATACAGTATGCTATGTTACCCAACAGTACCCTCTTATATCTTATGTTTCCTGAGTCCTTTGATTGCATCATTCTCTTTTATGCTTGATTTAACATTGCGTTGTTTTGTTCATCAGGTCCCCTAGGTGTTCAAACAATGATGAAATTGCCTATGACACATTTCTCAGAATGCATCCCCATCGTTAGGTGAAATCTGACCATGCAGATTTGTACCCCATATCATACTGTATTATTGTTGTTCACAAGTTTCTCTCCCCAATAAGACTCAGTTCCCTAACAGCAAGGCCTGAATCTTAATCATTTTTTCTTTTTTGCATAGTAATTGCTCACAAAGTCTTCTGGAACTAAACCAAATTATAAGCAAGAGATATGTAAATGATAAATGATGTAGTCCTAAACTCCAAAGTTTATGTACATAGGAAGAATGCCCAAAATAACTGGTACAGATAATGAAGTGTGAGAGGAAGGGATATGAATGTAGGTTAGAAATGAAGAAGATTTGATAAAGAAACTGGGTATTATGTGAGACCTTAAAAAACAGATAGGTTTGGGAGCGGTGATGGGAAATACCTAGAAATGAACAAAATCATGTTTAAGGGATAATGATTCAAAAACAGGAACAAAAGACATTGTTGGTCAACTTCAGAGGAATGTTAAGATGTGCCATAGCAAGGAGTTTCAGACCCCGTTGGCTCACAAAACAGTAAAGATGACCACTTGACTGTCTATAAGGCTTTGTGGTTTTCTAAGCATTTTGAATTTTCCTTTTACATATTAAATTATGACATAGACAAAGAAGGTAACCATGATCACCAAGTTACAGATGAAGAAATTGAAATTGGAGATGATAAATAACTTTCCCAAGTCTTACAGCTAGTAAATGGCAGAGCTGGGACCATAAGCTAGTTCTTTGAACGATTGTTTCCAGTATATACTATCATTTGCCATATTCATATGTGTGTGTATGTGTGTACATTAGTCTGATCCCAACAGACACAACACAGGAAAACCAAACTCCAGGTGAGGCCCTCAGTACCCTTGACCTTGAGCATAAGAGCCTCTCCCTTCATGCTCCTACTCTCAACATTCCATGCACAAAATGTGAACCTGGGTAGCCTGGAGTTTAATATGCTTGTAGAGAAATAACCTATTCTCTCCTATGTTCCCTAACAAAGTGAAACAGGGTAGAAGAGGTTCTTCTTTTTTCTTTGGAGAACAAAAGACTTCCTTTATGGAGAGAAGCTGGACTAAGTTATTACTTAGTTATTGTATAGTTAAAAAAATATCCATTCTTTCCCTGGCCAGGTGGCTCATTTGGTTGGCGTGTTGTCCTGATGCACCAGGGTTGTGGGTTCAATCCCCAGTCAGGGTGCATGCAGGAATCAACCAGTGAATGCATGAATGACTAAACCAACAAATCCATGTTTCTCTCTCTCTCAAATCAATCAACAAATAAAAAAAAATCATTGTCATTTTTAACTGTTTTGTTTCATATTGGAATATGAGTTTTAGTCAATATGAGACATTTGTTCACCTTATTTACCTACTTCCTTATTCATGTATCCAGATGGAGCAGGCAAGGTACATATTAATCCACTATAAACTACTTGTTTCTGAAATTAAATAGTTGCTTCCTAATTTCTCAGTAAGAATGATCTTTATGTGGCCAACTTTCACTACACTATTTCTCTGAATGATAAATTTACTTTGAAAAAAATTATTTAGTCCAAAGATTTAACACTTGGACATTTTTCTCACTTGCACTTTTAAAGAATGTTGTGTAACTTTTTCCTGATGTTTTAAAGAATGAAATAAATTTCATCTTGTTAGGACTGGTAAGCTGTGGGAGCCTTTAACTGATAAGTATCCCTGCATGGTATACAATTGACCCTTGGACAACATGAAGGCTAAGGGCACCAAATCTGTATATAACTTTGGCTCTTCCAAAACTTAATTACTAATGCCTTACTGTGGACCAGGAGCCTTACCAATAACATAAAGTTGATTAACACATATTTTGTATATGTAGTATGTACTATATTCTTACAATAAGGTAAGCTAGACAAAAGCAAATATTATTAAGAAAATTGTAAGAGAAAATACATTTACAGTATTTATTGAAAAAAATCTACATATTAAGTGGACCCACACAGTTCAAATCTGTGTTGTTCAAGGGTCAACTATAATATTACTCATGGCACATGGTAGTCTGTTAATTTCCAGTGACAATTTCTCTATCTCTCTTCTTTTTCACTGTGTATTGTACTTGTCTCTATTCCCTTTTCTCTTTCCACCCTTTTCTGTCTTGGACTTTTTGGGGTGCCTGGCAGACAAATCCCTCACTTCTGGACCAAAAGACTTTTTGCAATACCTTCTAACAGATGATTCTATTTACTGGAAAAACCTTTCCTAAAAGCTTGTTCTATTTGCCAACCTTCAGAACAAATCATTTACCTATAAAGTCAGATTTGGGTGCAGAGTTAAGAAAATTATGTGGGCAATTAAGGCAAAAATCTCTGCTATCTTTGTAAAAAGCTACTAAAGCCTTAACAATGCATATAATCATTTACTTGGTCAAACCAAATTCTACTCAAATATTTGCTTCACATTGCCAGGGCTCCATACATACATTTTTACGCTATTGTTCTAAAGAGGTTTTGATCAGCAAAAATATACCATTTTCAAGAAACATTAAACCAGTTTTAGTAAAATGATCATAAATTTGGTTCCTACCTGATATACATTCAGTGAAGCACTTCAGCAACAGTGGCTAATTTCTGAGATAAAGCAACCAAGTTCTAAGGGCTAGTGTCCATTCACTTAAAGCTATAGACTTTGAATGCATCCATACGTACAAAGATGTCTATATGTAGAATATGTAAGTCAGTTGAGAAATTACCATTCTGTCACCTTTAATAATTAACTTTCATTAACTTTTACAACAACAAAAAGACTCTAATGTGGTCTTGACCTTTGAGACTATGATCAGCAGAAAGGATGATAACAGCTTCCTCAAGTTCCTCATGAGATTACACCACTCATTGCACTTCTGTGTGTGCAAGTGTATCATTGATTTGTGGAGACCTGCACAGCAGATGTTCATGTGTAAGTAAAAAGAAAATCTCAGCAAGGGTTATCTCTCTGACATTTTACCAACCAGTTTAGATGGGAGTTCAGAGGTGTGTCTTCTTGGCTGGATGACTCCATGGAACTCTCATGAGCTGCACAAGGATGTTGTACATGTTAACCCCTGGTGTGATAAAGGGCCTTCTTAGGAAGCTCTCCCAACTTTAGGCAACAAGACTCCAGACTCTAATTCCTGCCCCTCTGCACCCCCCATCACTATTCCCACTAAGAGCAGTAAACCCTTTGTCACTAAAGCCAATAATAATTTGCATCCTCATCTCACTCAATATATTAGCATTTAACATGATGATGATTCTTCTTGGAAATCTCTTTTAAAATGTCAAAATTTTTTTTTAGCACACTTCTCTTTATTTTTTACCTCATGCGTATCTACCAACTTTTCCTCTATCCAAACCTAGACTCCTCCCCTCCCCTCCCCTCCCCTCCCCTCCCCTCCTCTCCTCTCCTCTCCTCTCCTCTCCTCTCCTCTCCTCTCCTCTCCCTACCCTCATGCCCTAAGTAAAAATCCAATGGTTTCTAGTGACTTTCTGGTCTCTAACTCCACCCCTCTACATCCATATATTGAACTGTCTGAATGCCCCATAGCCATCTCAATTTCAATGCATTCAAATTTGAACTCTTAGTCTTTCCCCCCAAATGTGTATCAGCTCTAACTTTTACCATTTCAGTACGGAACTCTTGCTTCTACTCATGTCAGAAACCTGAGAATCATCCTTGACACTCGCTCTTGCAAATACTCTTCCCACCCAATCACCAATCCATCATCACCAAGTTCTGTTGACTTCAACTCCAAAACATAACACAAAGCCATTGTTTTATCTCTACTCTTGCTTCCCTTGCCCAAGCCACCACCATTTCTCACAATAGCCACCCTGCCACACTTCTTGCTCCCTCTTTTAACCTTTCTGGTCTCTTTACCACCTAATAATAGGAATGATCTTGGCATGCTAGTCCTCTTCATGGAGCCAATGTTAATCCTTTTTTAACTTTTTCTACATTTTAAATATATTTTATTGATTATGCTATTACAGTTGTCCCATTGTTTTCTCCCATTTATTCCCCTCTGCCCTGTACCCTCCCCAACCCCCAACCCCCACCCTTAGTTCATGTCCATGGGTCATACATATAAGTTCTTTGGTTTCTCTATTTCCCATACTAATCTAAACCTCCCCATGTCTATTTCATACCTACCATTTATGCTTTTTATTCCCTGTAACTTTCCCCCCATTCTCACCCTTTCCCCTCCCCATGGATAACCCTCCATGTGATCTCCATTTCTGTGATTCTGTTTTTGTTTTTAGGTTCAGTTGTTGATAGTTGTGAGTTTGTTGTCATTTTACTGTTCATAGTTTTGACCTTCTCTTTCTTAGGTAAGTCCCTTTACCATTTCATATAATAAGGGCTTAGTGATGATGAACTCCTTTAACTTGATCTTATCTGGGAAGCACTTTATCTGCCCTTCCTTTCTAAATGATAGCTTTGCTGGACAGAGTAATCTTGGATGTAGGTCCTTGCCTTTCATGACTTGGAATACTTCTTTACAACCCCTTCTTGCCTGCAAGATTCCTTTTGAGAAATAAACTGATAGTCTTAATGGGAACTCCTTTGTAGGTAACCTTTTCTCTTGCTGCTTTTAAGATTTTCTTTTTACCTTTAATTTTGGGTAATGTAATTATGGTGTGTCTTGGTGTGTGCTTCTTTGGGTCCAACTTGTGTGGGACTCTCTGAGCTTCCTGGACTTCCTGGAAGTCTGTTTCCTTTGCCAGATTGGGGAAGTTCTCCTTCATTATTTTTTCAAATATTTTTTCAATATCTTCCTCTTCCTCTTTTCCTTCTGGTACCCCTATGATTCAGATGTTGGAATATTTAAAGTTGTCCCAGAGGTTCCCAAGCCTCTCCTCATTTTTTTGAATTCTTTCTTCATTCTGTTCTGGTTGAATGTTTATTTGTTTCTTCCACTCCAAACCATTGATTTGAGTCCTGGTATCCCCCCCTTCACTATTGGTTCCCTGAATATTTTCCTTTATTTCACTTTTTACAGCCTTCACTTTTTCTTCTATTTTGTGACCATACTCAATCATTTCTGTGATTGAAAAGTGAGTATCTTGATTACCAGTGTTTTTAACTCTGCAAATGATAGGTTGGCTATCTCTTCACCACTTAGTTGCTTTTTTTTCTGGAGCTTTGATATGTTCTTTCATGTGGGCCTTTTTTTTTTGTCTCATCACACCTGTTACATGGCAAGAGGTGGAGCCTTAGGTATTCAGCAGGGTGGGGCTTCCCACATTGCTGCATTGTGACGCTGTATGTGGGGGAGGGATCCAAGAGGGAACAATGTGGCTTGCTCAGCTCTTGGCTGGCTTCCAGTCACTTCTGCTGTTACCCACAAGCAACTGGGCCTTCTGGTGCTGATTCCCGGGTGGGTGGTTTTGTGTACATTCTAGTACCCTGTGGGTCTTTCCAACAAAGTCTCCTGTGAGGCTGGGAGTTCCTACCACTGCCTCAATTGCCTCAGGTGTTTTCAGTCAGAAGACTTGAGGCTTTATTTCCCCTGGGTTGTGTGGTCTGTCTCACTCCCCAGTTGTTCCTCCCAGTTTATCCACAAGTGAATGTAGGACCACTCACTCCATTAGCCGCTGCCTGATCCTCCAGCCATCGCCTTGCTGAGAGTCCTCTCTGCTTGGATGCCTGTTTCCACCCCTCCTACCAGTCTGGATAAATATTTCTTCTTTAACTCCTTGGTTGTCAGACTTCCATACAGTTTGATTTTCTGGCAGTTCTGTTAATTTTTTGTTTTTAATTTTGTTGTTGTCCTTCTTTCAGCTGTACCAGGAGGCAAAGTGTATGTACCTATGCCTCCATCTTGGCCATAAGTACCCAGTGTTAATCCTTATGATATTGAATACAAGGCCTGCAAAGTCTTGCATGATATCTCCTTGCCCAACTCTCCAACCTCATCTGACCCCTCTTTCACCTTTGTTTTCTCCATTCTAGCCACTGTGCTTCTTTAGAGACCTCTGCATTTGCCAGCTCCTTTCAGGCACTGTTTTTTTTTACAGAAATTCCCACCTCCTTTCCTCTCTGTCTGGCTATTACTTAGTTTCAATGCTACTTATTCAGAGTGAGCTCCTTTGATGCCCTAATCTAAAGTAGCTCCTCTTGTGGTATTCCCTCAAAGTATCTTTTACTTTTCTAACATAGTATCATAATTTCAAAATAAACTATTGTTTTTGCAACTACTTATTTAATGGTTGGCTCCCTTATTAGAAGGAAGCTCCATATAAGCAGGGAGCTTGACTGTCTTCTTTAATACTGTATTCCAAGTACCTTGAATGAATGTATCACAGAACTAGTCAAATGACAGTTAAATGAATGAATGATATTTGATATAACACAATTCCAAAAGAATTTGGACAAGGCACTGATTTGTTCTAAATTAATCTAACCTGTGTTATTAAATTTGGCTAAAACATACCAACTGTTTAATTGACTTACCTGTGGTATCATTTAGAGTATATAATACTACTTTTAATTGTTTTAACAAATGTCCAGCATATATTCAGAAGTCCAGTGCATTGATCACATTGTGTTTTTAGATTTGGTTTCTGAAAGAACTGGAAAATAATGCATATGAGATAGAATCTCAGAAACACTGATCAGATTAAAAATGATTTATTTTGGAACAAATAGGAGAGTTTTGCAAGGTTAATAGCATACAAGCTGAACAAAGACAAATAAAAAACATTCCTATATATGAAAAATAACCAAATAGAAAATGTAACAGAAAGAAAGATCCCATTGACAATAGCAAAAAAAAAAAAAAGCTCCATTGTTAAGTAGGAATAAATCTTATTTGAAGACACACTAGAACTTTATGGAGAAAATTGCAAAACATAAGTAAGGAATGAGAAGAAAAACATACAGCCATACATCTTCATGGATGTGGGGGTTCAATATCATAAAGACATTTCTCTCAAATTAATCTAATATATTAAATGTTATTGCAATACAAATCTAAAAGTGGGGAGACTTACTCTGTCAGATATGAAGACTTATTACAAAGCTTAGTAATTATAACAGTGCTCTATGTGTGCTACAGGAGACAAATATACCAATGGAGCAGAAAAGAAGGGTGCAGAAACATATTTAAACTTGGTATATGATTGAAGTTACATTACAGTACAGAAAGAATGAACTAACTATTCAATAAATGGTACTGAGGCAACTGGCTATACACAAGGAACAAATAAAATTTAGATTCCAACTTCACACCACACATACACACAAAATTTTTCAAGTTGCTTTGAGATCTAAATGTAAAAAGCAAACTTTTAAAACTTTTAGAAGAAAAAAGATACCACTATAACCTGAAACAACAGTATTTCTTATTTAAGTAACAGAATGTACATTTCATAGTTTATAGTTTAAATAATCTTGTCCACACTGTGCAAGATAATGTGCCCCAAATAAGTCTTTTTAAAAAAAAATTAACTTTATTATTTATTTATTTTTTATCTTCACCCAAGAACATAAATCTTGATTTTAGAGAGAGGAGAAGCGAGGGAAAGAAACGTCAGTGTGAGAGAGAAACATTGATTTGTTGTCCCTCGTATGCGACCCAACTGGAACTGAACCTGAAACCTAGGACTGTGCTCTGACGAAGAATCAAACCCACAAACTTTTGGTTTACAGGATGACTCTCCAACCAAATGAATCACACTGACCAGGGACCAATTAAGTCTTTAAAAGGTTAATGTCCAGCATATATAAAGAACTACAAATCAATAAAACAGGCAAAAAGTCAATATGACTTGTTAATTTACAGAAAGCTTGAAGTGCCAATTAACATATAAAAGATATTCAATTTCACTCCTAATGAGGGAAAAATAGGTTAAAACCACAATGAGATGCATTTCAGACCTGTCATAAAGAGGGGTGGAACTAGATTTGGGGCTGTCCAAAGCTTATGCAACTTGTGATGCTCATTTTAAGAAAAAGAATACAAAATTATAAGTACAAAATTAACTATAGGGCTTTTGAATGGGCCCAAGCAAATGAAGAGGCCTGAAATTAAGCTTCATTTGTTTCATGGTAAATCTCTTCTGCATGAAATACCTGAAAATGTCAAGGGTCATGAAGGACTTGGAGCAATAGGAGCTCTTTACTGTTGTGTGAATTGGGACAATTACTTCAGAGAGCCTTTGACACTGTATTGTCAAGTTGAAGATACACACTTCTAAGACTTGGTGGCTCCACTCTTAAGTGTATATCCTTAAGAAATGTTGACATGTTAAAAAATGTTTGAAGCGCCAATATTTGTAATAGTGGATAAAAAAGGAAATACCCTAAATTCCACTTACAAGACAATGGATTAGGGAATTAATGTTTTGTTCAAAAAATGGAATTTCACACAATGATGAAAACTAATGTATTAGAGCTGCACATAGCAACATGAACTCATCTGACAAGAACTCATCTGAACATGACAAGGACAAATGGAATACAAAAGTTGTGAAAGAACAAATACAATATGGTTCTATTTATACAAAGTTCAAAAACATGCCAAAATGCTCATGATGCCCTGTCACTGACCAATCAGAGGAGACCATGACCCTGAGAAAGCACACCTGGAGAAACTCTCCCCAGAGATCTCCCCTAAGATTCCCATCTGCAAGAGAGATAAAAGCCTCAAGAGAAAGTATCCAGCTCTCTCTCTGGGCAGCAGCCTGCACCATTTCCCTCTTCTTCCCTTACTTCTTTCTTCACAAGAATGTGTTTCATAAACTCCAAGGCACCGGTCCACAACATTTTTGGCACCAGGGACAGGTTTCATGGAAGACAATTTTTCCATGGATGGGGTGGGGGACAGGGGGTCGAGGGGCAGAGACAAACAGGAGGTGGAGCTGAGGGCCCCTTGTCTCCTGCTGTGTGACCCAGCTCCTAACAGGCCACTGACCTGTATAGAGTACAGGTTAGGTCTGTAGCCTGGGGGCTAGGGACCCTTGTTATTAAGGCCATGGGCAGCTGTTAGTTTGTCCCCGGCTAATCCCTGAACTGGTGCCCAAAGTCCCCTTTTCTCTGACTTCCCAGTGAGCTAAGGCAGCTCAGCCTAGGCTCTCCTGTTTCTTTTTCTATGCTAAGCCCTTCCTTGTTTCACCATCCCCAGTTTTAATAAATGAATTCTCATAGTCAAAACAAAAACAGAATGCTTATGATTTATGGACATGTAGCAAATGTGTAAGAACAAGCTATGGTTGTAACAGTCTGCAATCCCACCAACGTGCACTAGGGTTCCCTTTTCTCCACAACCTCTCCAACACTTGTTGTTTGTTGCTTTGTTTGTGATGGCCATTCTGACTAGTGTGAAATGGTATCTCATTGTGGTTTTAATTTGCATTTCTCTGATACTGATAGCGATACTGAGCATCTTTTTGTGTGTCTCTGGACCCTTTGTATGAGCCTTTCTTGGAGAAGTGTCTGTTCAAGTCCTTTGCCCATTTTTTAATGGGTTGCTTGTCTTCTTAGAGTGGAGTCATGTTGAGTTCTTTATATATTTTGGAGATTAAACCCTTGGAAAACAGTATGGAATTTTCTCAGAAAACTAAAAATGGATCTGCCTTTTGACCCAGCAATTCCACTGCCAGGATTATATCATAAGAACCTTGAAGCACAACCAAAAGAACCTATGCACCCCAATGTTCATAGCAGCACAATATGCAATAGCCAAGTGTTGGAAGCAGCCTAGGTGCTCATCAGTAAATGAATGGATCAAAAAACTATGGTACATTTACACAATGGAATTCTATGCAACAGAAAGAAAGAAGGAGCTCCTATCCTTTGTGACAGCATGGGAGAGAACTGGAAAGCATTATGCTAAGCAAAATAAGCCAGGTGTTGAAAGACAAATACCATATGATCTCACCTTTAAGTAGAACCTAATCAACAAAACAAACAAACAAGCAAAATATAACCAAAGACACTGAAGTAGAGAACAGGCTGACAGTGACCAGAGGGGGAGAGGGAAGGGAATTTTAGAGGAAAAGAGGAAGGGTTTGCAGGAACAGTATAAAGGACACATAAACAAAAACAAGGTGGGGGTGGAAATGGGAGAGAGGTGGGGAGGGCTGGGATGGTGGGTTGAGATGGGAGTAAAAGGCAGAAAATTATACTTGAACAACAATTAAAATAAAAAAAAGAACAAGAAATGGAATGACAAGCAAGAAGTTCAGGCTAGTGGTTACCTCTATGGAGAAAGAAAATTTACTGGGGAGGACTATGAAGAAGGCTTTGACTGTATGTGTAATATTTTATTTCTTTTTCTTACTGTAAATTCATCCCTCTCTCCATCCCTCCCTTCCTCCCTCCCTCTCTTTCTTTCTTTCTTTCTTTCTTTCTTTCTTTCTTTCTTTCTTTCTTTCTTTCCTTTCTTCTTTCTATTGGAGATATGTATTATCTAGTTTTCTAGGGCTGTCATAACAAAGTACCACAAACTAGGTGCCTTAAAACAACAGAAATTTACTTTTCCACAGATCTGGAGGCCAGAAATCCAAAATTCAGATGTCACAGGGCTCTGTTCCCTATGATACACTGTGTAGAATCTTTCTTTGCCTCCTCCTAGTTTCTGGTGGTGGCTGTCAATCCTTGGCATTTCTTGTCTTGCAGCTGCATGACTCTGCTTTCTGCCTCTGTCATCATGTGATATTCTCGCTGTGTCTGTATTCACCTTTTATTATAAGGACACTAATCATTTTGAATTAAGGGCCCATTCTACTTCAGTATGACCTCATTTTAACTAACTGCATCTGCAATGACCCTATTTCCAAATAAGGTCAGTCCAAAATACTGGCAGTTAGGACTTTAACATATCTTTTTCACGGGGAGGGCAATTAGAGCCACAACAAGCATGCAGTAAAATATACAGTTCTTAAATGTATATTTGAATGAGTTTTGACAAATGCACATACCAACTAGTATTAGTTTTCTGTAAAAATTTGATCTGGTAACATTTTACCACAAATGTTAGCTTAAAACAATATAAATTTACTATCTTATACTTCTGTAGATCAGAAGCTGGGTCCCACTGGGCTAAAATCAAGGCATTGATAGGACTGTGTTCCTTTCTGGAGTCTCTAGAGGAAAGTCTATTTCCTTGCCTTTTTCATCTTCTATAGACCACTCACATTCCTTGGCTCATACCTTTTTCTCCATCTTCAAAGCCAGCAATGTTATGTCTCTCTGCCCTTTCTTCTGTTGTCAAACTCTCTCTGACTATAGCTGGGAAAGTTTCTCTGCTTTTAAGGGCTCATATAATCTCCCCATCTCAAGGTCATTAATCTTAATAACATCTGCCAAGCCCTTCTGCCATAGAAGATAACATATTCCCAGGTTTGGAGCAATAGGGCATGGATATCTTTGGGGGCCATTATTCAGCCTGCTGCACCATGTAACACCCACCTCATCAAACTATAGAATATTTCCAGCACCCCAGAAAATTCTTTCATGCTTCTGGACAGTCAGTCCCAGCCAACCTCCATAAGCAACTTCTGTTCTGATTTCTATAATTTTCCATTAATTTGGCCAGTTTTAGAACAACATGTATGTTGAATGACAGTATGCTCTGTTTTGTGCATCTTGTGTCTCATCACATAATATTTTTAAATGCCAAAAGGTGTATGTATTTAGTACTATTACACCAGAACATGTACAGAATATTGACGCAGTTATACAAATATATTAATTCTTCAAAATGGGATATTTCAACAGATCTTCTTGGTTAATGAAATATAAAACATAATAATAGCAAGTATACAACTGACATCAAAACCTAAATAATTTTTTTTCAAGAAACATTGTATAAAATGGCATTTGACCACAAATACAGAGTGTTTGAATCACATTAACAAAATGAAAAAAATAAACAGTGGGTAATCATACATAAAAATTGAATGTAATGAAACATACTGGGTTTATTACTTAAATAGCAATCAGCCATAAGAAAAAACTTCCACAAACTGCCAAATGTATTCACAAAGCTTATTTCACTAATGGAAATATCCACAATAAAGAAATGCAGGGTCAGTGCCGCTTCTTAACAATGTAACCTGGGAATTAAGTGTCCTGCATTTTGCTCAGCATTAAATTATTGAGATGAAGGCAAGAAAAATATCTACCAATAGGAGAACAAGATGCCTGCTACTAAGGAAATCACATAATTATCAAATGGGAAATAAAGGGGATGATAGGGTGAAAGGTTAATAAAAGCAATAGCCTAAGAGGTCTGATGGACTTCAAAGAGCTACAGGAAAATGCAAGAATCTGTGTGAACCTGAAAACTAATGAGTGTCCATGGTGAAGGAGTTCATGTGAATGTTTGTGGAATCTGTTGTTTGAGGGAATTAACATCAAATGTGTGTTTAGTTGCAACCTGTTCCAGGTGGGCAGAGCCAGAAGTCAGAAAAATATGCTGTAACTTATGCCCACTTGTTCCCTTCACTCTGTCTCCTGATGGCATAGGAGATTTGAAACTCACGGCTTCTTCTCTTCTGCCTTCCAAACCCCATATGCCTCCCTCCCCCTATGAACTTTAACTCATAACTATAAATAGAAAAACTCTGTGCTATAGTTTTCCACCTTGTGCAAGGTGACAACACAAGTTCATGTTGTGGAGCAATTTGGACATGAACTTTCATTTTCATGCCATGGGCTTTCTCTTTGTAATCTTGTTCCATTACCAACCAAGATGAAGAATGATGAGCAGAGGTAAAATTATGAACATAATCAGACCAGACTGTTTTCTTCCAAGAAATTACTAGTTTCTGTGAGAAACACAGATATGATATGCACTACAAACAATATGAAAGATACATGTTTCAATCACAATGGCTGAAGGGGATAATATATGTCGAGTCAGTAAATTCTAGCATCTGTAACAAGAGACCAGAAAAAAACTTCAGCAATACACATGTCACATGACACATGACACATCTTATGTCATAATCACATACTGGAAACACAGTAAAAAATATCAATCAACTTTTCATGTAAAAATTATATTATTACACATGAAAAAATACCCAACTTATTACCCATCTCAAAAAGATATTGCAGTGGAAATGAGACTAATATATAACTGCATAATTATTTAAGCAGAATATATGTAGCATAGGAAGTAAGGGACATAAGAGCATATTTATTAAATGTTCACATCAGGAACATGAGCTAGAAGTAGACTGGGATTTTTATTAACAATAAGTCATTTACAAAGGCAAGTCCATATTCATAATAATTATAAGATTACTGTCCTGCTCTGAGTTTTCATGTAGAAAATAAGAGAAACTCTGCAGATTCTGGCACATTGTTTCCATTCATAAGGTTTGTCTCCAGTGTGTTTGCTCACACTTAAAATGTCTTAAGAACGAACATGCTCTCTATAGTTCTTACCTTCAGTTTTTCCTATGTGTGCCATCATATGTACTTGCAGGCTGTGGACTGCATGAATGATTTCCACAAGTTTTACATATAAGGTTTGCCCCAGGATGTTTCTCACATGTTCTCAAAGGTGGGAGTGAGAACTGAGGGCCTTCCCATACTCTTTGCATTCTAGGGCTTCTCTCATCTGTGTTCTTGCATGTACTCAAAGGGAGGCATGACGAGAGAAGGCTTTCCCACAATCCTTATTCATGGGGTTTTCCTTCACTGTGCCTTCTCATGTGTCATTGCAGTAATGAAAAATAACTGAAATCTTTCCCTACACTCCTCATTCTAGTGTTCTTCCCAGTGTGCATTCTTGCATGTACTTTAAGGTAGGCATGATACCTAAAGGTTTTCCCACACTCCTTATATTCACACTGTTTCTGCCCAGTGTGTGTTCTAAAATGCTCTTGCAGGTTGTGGAAATCCTGAGTCTTTCCCATCCTCCTTACATTTTTAGTGTTTCTCCTCACTGTGTGTTCTCACATGATATTTAAAAGAGCTTAGCTGACTGAAGATTTTCCCACACTCCTTACATACATAGGGTTTCTCCCCACTGTGCATTCTAACATGTACTTGAAGGTGGCGGTGAAAACCGAAGACTTTCCCACATTCCTTACACACATAGCATTTCTCCCCACAGTGGATTCTCACATGTTTTCCCAGATATGAAAAATATCTGAAGACTTTACACAGCTTCCATTCATAGGATTTCTCTCCACTGTTCATCCTTATGTGTTCTTGAAGGAAGGAAGAGCAACAGAAAGATTTTCTTACGCTCAAAATTTTTTTTTACTATGCAAGTTGTTCATGCATCTCTTAGATTCACCTCCAGTCTCCTGACATTGATAAGGTTTCTCCACAAAGTCTGTTTTCTCAAGAGTCCTTAGGCCCAAGACACAACTACAGATTTGCCAACATTCCTCACAAGGGTAGGGTATGCATCCAGTTTGAGATCTTTCCTGATGCTGAAGAAAAGAATGTTCCAGGGACTTTTCCACACATAGTGCATTCACTGGGTTGAACTCCAGTCAAATATCTCTCATGCACAGAAAGATTTGTAATTGGACTCAGGGTGTGATCACATGGATAAGCTTCATTAGTTTCATGCTTCTACAAGGCATCTCCTATGTTAGGTGCTCATCTCCATTATTATTATACAACTGGTTTTCACCAAAAACTGACCAAAAATAATTTCTTGTAAATCTTACTGCTTTCTCTTCAATGAGTATTTTATTGTTCAAAATATTCCCCTGAGAACAAGAATCACTTGTTTTAACTTGAGTGCAACAATCTAGAAACTGTTCCTCCTGATGGTTTCTGCCATATTCTTGCTGGTAGACAGAGAGGCCCTAGATGAAGTCTTTCTCCTGGATCCAAGCTAGCAATGGGAGATAAAATGGCACCTGGCTGCTCCTGCACAAAACACACTGAAGATAGGTTTCTTCCAGTCTCCAGCATCACATCTCTATAGAGCTTCCTCTGGGAACAATTCAGCAAAGTACACTCTTCTCCAGTGAAGTTCACAGCCACATCTGCAAAGACTACTGGGTTCATCTCCACACTGCTCAAGAAACAATGTCCCATGGCTCTTGGCTAGGGCAAGTGAGAACAATGGTGATGGAACACCTGGGGTTGCATACAGAACACCCACTGGAGCACTGCTGTGGAACCTGTGTACAATTTTTGAGGTTCATCTATATTATTATGTGTGTCAGTTGCCTATTTTAATCATTGAATAGTACTCCATTTGTATGAATAAGCAAAAATTGGTTTATATGGATCTTGTTGATGAATAGTTGAGTTTCTTCCAGTCTAGGACAATTATAAACTTTCTTGTACAGGTCCTTTTTAGACACATGTTTTAATGTCTATCGAGTGAAAACCTAGCAGAACTCTGAGTCAAGGGATAGAAATATGTTTAGCTTTATATGAAATTGCTAAATTGTTTTCCAAATGTGGTTTTTACCAATTTAAATTCCAGCATCCATGTATGGGAATTCCAATTACTCTCCATTTTTTTTCAACATTTGGTATTATTGATGTTTTTTGGTTATAGACATCAGGTAGGCATTTGTTTTATTTCTTTAAAAAAATATTTTCTCAGCCCTGGCTGGTGTAGCTCAGTGGATTGAGCACGGGCTGCGAACCAAAGTGTCACAGGTTCGATTCCCAGTCAGGGTACATGCCCGGGTTGCAGGCCATGACCCCCAGCAACCACACATTGATGTTTCTCTCTCTCTCTCTTTCTCCCTCCCTCCCCTCTCTAAACATAAATAAATAAAACATTTTAAAAAAAGTATTTTCTCCCCTCCAACAACATGATAATATTCCTCAAAAGATTGATAAACTATGGTGGTATAAGTTAGGAAACCATTTTTTTCTTTTTTTAAAAATATATTTTATTGATTATGCTATTACAGTTGTCCCATTTCCCCCCTTCTCTCCCCTCCACCCTATACACCCTCTCCCACCCACATTCCCCCCCCCTTTAGTTCATGTCCATGTGTCATACTTATGAGTTCTTTAGCTTCTACACTTCCCATACTATTCTTGCCCTCCCCCTATCTATTTTCAACCTACATTCTATGCTACTTATTCTCTATACCTTTCCCCCCTCTCCTCCCCCCCCCCACCCCCCCCCCTGTTGCTAACCCTCCATGTGACCTCCATTTCTGTGGTTCTGTTCCTGTTCTAGTTGTTTGCTTAGTTTCTTTTGGTTTTGCTTTAGGTGTGGTTGTTAATAATTGTGAGTTTGCTGTCCTTTTACTATACATGTTTTTTCTTTATCTTCTTTTCTTAGATATGTCCCTTTAACATTTCATAAAATAAGGGCTTGGTGATGATGAACTCCTTTAACTTGACCTTATGTGAGAAGCACTTTATCTGCCCTTCCATTCTAAATGAGAGCTTTGCTGGATAGAGCAATCTGGGATGTAGGTCCTTGTCTTTCATGACTTGGAATATTTCTTTCCAGCCCCTTCTTGCCTGTAAGGTCTCTTTGGAGAAATCAGCTGACAGTCTGATGGGAACTCCTTTGTAGGTGACTGTCCCCTTATCTCTTGCTGCTTCCAGGATTCTCTCCTTCGTTTTTACCTTGGCTCATGTAATTATGATGTGCCTTGGTGTGTTTCTTCTTGGGTCCAACTTCTTTGGAGCTCTCTGAGCTTCCTGGATTTCTTGGAAGACTTTTTCCTTTGTCAATTGGGGAAGTTCTCCTTTATTATTTGTTCAAATATGTGCTCAATTTGTTGCTTTTCTCCTTCCCCTTCTGGTACCCCTATGATTCGGATGTTGGAACGTTTAAAGACGTCCTGGATGCTCTTAAGCTTCTCCTCATTTTTTTGAATTTTTATTTCATCATGCTTTCCTGCTTGGTTGATTCTATCTTCCTTCTGGTCCACTGTATTGTTTTGAGACCCAGTTTCCTTCCCTTCACTATTGGCTCTCCTCTGTGTATCTTCCTGCATCTCTTTTATAGTAACCTGCATCTTTTCATCTAATTTGCGCCCAAAATCAACCAATTCTGTGAGTTTTCTGATCACCAGTGTTTTGAACTGTGCATCTAATAGATTGGCTATTTCTTAGTTGCTCAAAAGGATAAGTCCTGGGGGACTGATCTGTTCTTGTGTTGGAAACATGTCTCTCCCTCTCTCTCTCTCTCTTTTTTTTTTTCCGGTCTGGTCACTCTTGTTATGGTGAGGGGTGGAGCCTTAGGGGTTCACCGGGGCTGGGCACCCCAGTCGTTAGATTGTGACGTTATATGTGGGGGCGGGGGTGGGAGTGGGGACGGGAGGGAACAGTGGCGTTAGTTCCGTTCTCCTGGGATCTCAGTCCCTTCTCTGGGATCCTGGGCTGCGAGCTCTGCCCTGGTCCACAGTCGCCGCATCACTGGGTACACCAGCCGCAGCTTGCATACTCAGGGACCACTGCTGTGTTCTTGTGCGCCGGATGGCTTTCAGGCCAATTTTGCACCAAGTTTTCCCCGACCTCCGCACGCCGCCGACCGGCGCCTGCCCTGCTTGCACCCGCCCGGCTCGTCCTCTCCGTCCCTCATACCAGTCTGGATGTACAGGTCTACTTCAACTTCTTGGCTGTCTGACTTCCATTCAGATAAATCCTCTATCAGTTCTGGGTGTTGTTCTAGCTGTAAATTGTTGTTGTTCTAATCTTGGTTGTGCGAGGAGGTATGGTGCGTCCACCTATTCCTCCATCTTGCAGGAAGAGGAAACCATTTTTAATACTATTGAATGATTATAACTTAGAAGCACTTTGTAAAAATTAGTAGCATTGGGACCTTAATATAACAAATTTATTGATTTATACATATGTCTTATGAAACAAATGTTTTTCTCTCTTCAAAATTTAACCTTGTAATTGACATGATGCCTTGAATTAAATATTCTTGGTTTTGCAACTTTCTCCCACTTCCTGAATATAGGCTGTGTTTTATTTATCTTTCGATTCCTAGTGTGTGGCACAGTGCTGGAAATAGAACCAATGCTTAATAAAATGGTTGAGTGAATAAACAAACAAATAAGCATATCTATTTAAAGCACAAAGATAAAATATTAGAATTATTTATCTTTCTTTTAATAGAAAACCACAGTTTATAAATTAGTGCTGAAATCTTAATTTGACCCCAGTTATAAATGTGGGTTGAGATAAAACCCCTTTTACCACGCATCCCAGGGTTCCAGTGTGGGGAAATAAAGCCTCAAATTTTCTGACTGAAAAAACCTGTGGAAGTTGAGGCAGTAGGAGAAACTCCCAGCCTTACAGGAGAGTTCATTGGAGAGGCTCACAGGGTCCTAGACTGTACACAAAAACACCCATCTGGGAATTACCACCAGAAGGGCCCAATTTGCTTGTGGGTAGCAGGGGAATAAATGGGAGAGAATGATGGGACAACTGTAATAGCATAATCAATAAAACATATTTAAAAACAGCCAATTTTATTTTATTCCTCATTTATGATGAAAGAAATCTGTTGAATTTAAGAAGGAAATTAGCATTTTTGGAAAAGAAAATCAGGGACTTTTGATGTCCATAGTCTCCTAAAACACCACATTTTACATCTACAAGCTTGTTTCAGTTGTGATATCATGACTCATAACACTTTTGAGATAGATGGGTGTCTATGTATCTAGTGGCCTAGTATTACCCTATTCTGCAGCTCTGTTAGGCATGGCCTCCTGGCTGTACTGAATTCTACTAGAAGTAAGAACGTCTGGTTAAAATTTTCATGAGTCAAATTCAATTTAAATGCAATAGAGTGCCTATATGGATACCAAGATCTGTGGTTAGAAATCAGGACGCTGTTAAAGCTCTGCAAAAATTGTGTGTGTGTGTGTATGTGTGCGTGTGCACAAGTGTGAAATTTTCAGGTGAGGTGGTCCATAATTTTCATCAGATTTTAAAAACCAAGAAGTACGAAAAATCACAGAGTAATCACATTCAAATATTGTGGCTACATTGATTTGTGTGTTATGTCAATTTCTGTATAACAATTAGTGGACTCATTTAAATAATTAACTTGATTTTTCTTTTTCTGAGTTGACCTTTCAAGTGTTTGGCTGAAAAGATCAAAACAAATTTCCTGGCACAATGCAGGTGCACCCCAAACAGCATTGACAAAATGGGTAGAAATTACATTAGGAGGCAAATGTTTTGTCATGGAGAGAAAAAAAACTTTACCTCCCTTAGATTTACTATTATATCTAGACTTCAAATCACACTGATTTTTCTAATAGAATCCAGGCTGCCTTCTCAAAGGCTCAGTCTGCCCATACAGAATAGGTAGGCATGAAATAGTCAGGGGGCGGTTAAGAATAGTATAGGAAATGGAGAAGCCAAAGAACTTATATGTACAACACATGGACATGAACTCTGGGGACAGAGAATTCTGGAGGGTAAGGGGGGCAGTTCAGGGATGAGGGGGATAAAGGGGAAAGAAAAATTGAGACAACTGTAATAGCATAATCAATAAAGTATAGTTTAAAAAAAGAATATTATTTTCTGTTTCCTTGAGGGGTTAGGAAATGAGGCAGTTACTCTTTTGCACTTCATAAAGACTGACCTCAAAAGGATTCCAATATATTAAAGAAAATAATTCCCAGTTTAATAAGAGTTTCTATTAATTCCTCTTAGTGTCAAGATGAAACCAGACACCAGGTGGAAACTCAAATTTTAGAATGAAGAGAAAAGAGTAAAACTAACCAGTAATCACCATTCAGAAGCAAATTAAACTTTCTGATGTCTTTTATTTTAGTCAAACTTGAGACAATTTAGAAAAGAGTACAAAAGGAAAAGAAGAAACAATACTAGAGAATGTAATCCAAGAGAAACTCTTAGATCAGAGTGACCTAATGCAGCCACCGTCACCCTCAGATGCATTCGGGGGTGAGGCATAGTTGAGGAAGGGTGTGGGTGGTGATGCTGAAACATTTACAGGAAGTACACTTTGTACAAACTTGAAAACAGTCACCTGGGGCTCATGACTCTTATTCCAAGCATAAATTACATTTTCATTATTGCTTATGTTTTTTTTAGATTTGTTTATTATCTGTAGTCATGTGACAAAACTTCTTGTAGCAATATTGGAATAAAGAATTGCATTTTATATTTAAACATAACGTTACAACCTTTGGTCCTCATCATTCCTGGCTTCCTTCCAATTGCTAGTCTTCATTTCAGAGGTGGGACTCCCAGTAAAATCATGGGTGTGCAGAGTACATTGGGATAGCATGGCCAGACTGGTCCTTTGAAACTTCCTTTCACTTTACTGCCAACATTATTTAACATTTTGGAACTGAGTCAACTCCATCTTGCAGGGAGTTTAAAGAGCTGACTGGATTCCGCACTAGCCTCATCATGGTAGAATTTTCTAGTAAACAGTAAAGGTTTCCAACACAGATGTTGTTCACAAAACTTCTAACATTTGGATAACAATAAGATGGAATTAATCCATTTTTATATTTCTGGCAAATCAAAAGGCCTCTTTTGGCCATTTGACTAGTTCTTGATACATGTTACACTTTTCACTTTCTTCCTGAAATTCTGTTGTCTATAATTTTGACTACTCTTGATTCTCTATTTTTTTATTCAGTCTCCATATTGTTAGTTCTTTGTGCCACCACCTCTGTCCCCAAGGGTCAGTTTTGTTCTCTGCTTTTCTAACTCTAAATTCACTCTTCGAAAGAACTTTTTTCTCTCTGTGGTCATGATTCCAAAATCAGCATCTCTATTGCTCCCCTTCATTCAAATGCAGATCTTGTACTTCTAACCACCCACACGAATGCTCCCTTTACTCTACCTTGTGGGTCCTCAAATAGAATGTCTAAACTTTCATGTAGCTACTTAAAACTATAGTATAGGAACATTATTCATGTGTCAGTCTTGAGAGATGAAAAAGTTTAGAAATATTCATTCTAATGAGAGTGTGGAGAATCAGGGCCCCTTGTGTTCTGTGAGTACAGGTGTTTACTAGTACATGCTATTTATTTTGCAATATTTAAAAGACATTTTTAGGGGGGTTGTGGAGGTGGAGGGATCCAGCAAAAAAGAAAAAGGACTCATGGACACCGACAACAGGGTGGTGATTGCAGGGGCATGGGTGGGTGGCAGTGGAAGAGGGTGTAAGGGGGATAAATGGACATGGCAAAAAATATAATAAAAATAATGAAAAAAATAAAAGAAAAAATTTATTAAAATTTAACAAGACATATTATTTGGCCTAACTTTTCTACTTCTCTAAGAATTTATCTTAGAGATACATATTCACAAATACATTTAAAAATTGCATATAAGAATTTGCATCGCAGCAGTGCTTTTTAAAATTATTTTTTTCTTTTTAAATTACAGTTGATATACAATGTTATATTCATTTCAGGTGTACAACCCTGTGATTAGACATTTATGTAACTTATGAAGTGATCACTCCAATAAATATAGTACCCATTAACAGCAGTTAGTTATTACATAGTTATTATATAGTTATTACAATATTATTGACTGTATTCCCTATGCTGTACTTTACATGCTTGTGACTATTTTATAACTACTAATTTGTACTTTTGATACCTTCATAGAGTAGGACTTGCTTCAGTGAGGTTTTGGTGTCTGCCAAGTTTGCCCCTTGAGTGTGTTGCTCATAGAGGTGGTAGGGTTGTAATCCAGCATGGACTGAAGCTGTCCACAGAGTACACTGGCTTTGGGGCCTCCTAGGAGGTACAAGGTCAGCCATCACCTGTGTCCTGCACAGGGTCACTCGACATGAGCTGCAGAGTGATCTGCAGATGGCTGCTACTTGTGCTGGGCTGGAGGTACCTGGGAGAGGCTGGCTGCCACTAATGCCAGGCCTGCGGCCACTTAGCATGAAGTATGAGGTACACAGAGACCAGATGCTGCTTGTTTGAGAGATTTCAGAAAAGTCCTCAGCATGACCCAAGAGAGGCTATTTGTAAGGAAAAGTCACTGAAAACAGCTTGGGTGGGCCTGGAAGTTGGGTAGGGCAGGGTTTCTGGGAATCACCAGGACAGGGCAAATGGTGGGAGCCAGGCTGATGGAGACTCAGATATGGTGAGTTTGCCAGCTCTGTGTGGGAAGGGCTCAGCAAAAGAACAATGGCCTTTGTTCTCACTTCTGTGTGGAAGAAAGTCTACCCTTCAGCCCTGTCCTGATGCCAGACAATTCAGTTCCTCCCTCTATGTCCCTGCTGTCTTTCAAGGAGCTGTTGCAGTGCTGGAGCTCAGAGAGAGTGAGTCTAGTAAGTCTATGTGTGGTCCCTTTAAGAGGAACACCTGGGACTCCAGAAGCCCTCCATCTCACTCAGTCACATCTTGGCTGGTTTTTATAGGCAGAAATTTTGAGGTCTTCTCTTCCTGGAACTGGAACACTGTATTGGGGTTTCTGATGTGAGGCCAGGACCCCCCAGTCCTCATGGGACACCTCTGCAGCCAAGAAATCACTCCCAATTTCTAACCAGCACACATGAGTGTGGGACCAGCTTGTTCTGAGTCTCTTCCCCTCCCACCAGTCTCAGTGTGGCCTCTTATTTATATCCTTAGTTATAGGACTTCTGTTCAGCTAGATTTTAGGTGGTTGTGAATGATGGGCATTCTATAATTTGGATGTGATTGTGGGAGGTGCCAAGTACCACATTTAAACTACTCAAGCATTTTGACTGGACCCCCGTAACAATGTTTTGTAGTTACGGCATTTTCCCTGTCACTCTTGTGTACCCTTGTTCATAGTATATGCAGCTACCAAGTTAATTTTCCAAACAATAACAGTGACAATATCCTACAAGAGCAACTCCATTATTTAATCCCATTAATCCCACCAATCAGGAACAGACTTGTCAAATATAATATACCCATACAATGACTATATTATATATAGCCTTTTAAAAAGAATAAGGCACATCTGGAAAGCTTTAACTTAAAAATATACTATTAAAGGCAATATAAATAACAGTTGGTACAGTATGATCATATTTGTGAAAAAGAAACTTTCAAGAAAGAATACACAAGAAGGAGTTGTCACTAAGTTTTGAAAGCAGAATTGGAAAGAGGAGGGAGAGTATTTTCCTTTTCATATTATATTGGCTGATTTTTGAAAATACTAACAGTTTTATTAATAACATTAAAAAATGACTTCTTTCTTTCTTACAAATTCATCTTGTTAACTTTGTCCACATCATCATTCCTCTATCAACCTGATTTAAAGGCTTGGAATCAGTTTGTTTCCTCTTTTTTTAAATCCTCACCCTAAGATATGTTTTTATTGATTTTTAAAGGGAGAGGAAGGGGGAGAGAGAAACATTGATTAGTTGCCTCCTGCATGTGCACTGAATGGAGATCAAACCCCCAATCTAGGTATGTGCCCTGACCAGGGATTGATAAAACCCACAGCCTATTGGTGTATAGGACAACCCTCCAACCAATTGAGATACCTGGCCAGGGCTCATCTTTCATTTCTAGCACATAGTATGGTCTCAATAAATACTGCTTTCCATCTTCTTTCTAGACATTTTCCCTGTCACTCTTGTGTACCCTCGTTCATAGTATATGCAGTTACCAAGTTAATTTTCCAAAAAAATACTACTTTCATCATTAAGCCCCTTTGTTAATTTCTTTTTATATTATAAATCAACCCTGGAATCACAGACTGGACAAGTAGACAGTATCATTACTGCTGGTGAGCCATAGAGGCTTTGGATAATTTCTTCTGGAAGGAAGAGACGTTGCTATCTATGTCACCCTAGGTCCATAGTAGTAAAGTTGGGGGCTCCTCCTGGAGCAAAGTTTCCCATAGTCAAACCCCTTAACTTCCCATCCTGAGATCTTCCTGTAAATTCTCATTGATCTAATTTGAGTATAAATCAATGGGTACGTAGATAAAGCCCCAAGTTTTCTACTTGGTACTCAAAATCTTGCATCAAGATCTTGCTCTGTCATATCTAGTTTTTCTACTTTTCCTTCATCAAGTCAATTCAATTCTATACTGTCTTTCACATGTTCACATTCTATTATCACTTCTTTTAGCACAAAAGTTTCATATGCTTATTGTAAAAAAAAAGTATTACATTTTATGGAGCTATACAAAGTAAAACGGAAAGTCCCTCTTACTACCCCAATTTTACTTGTCAAAAAACAAAGCTGATCAAGAGCTAGTTAAAATAGAATTTTGGGTTTTGTCAATAGATTTAGGTAAGAACAGAAAATATAACAATAAATTACCTTTGGTGCCTGTTTTAAAAACATTGGTCTTTGAAGATTTTTAAAGGGTTTGCGGGTAACAAAGCAAAAATTCTATTTTTCTTCTGGATGCACTCATAGGATGGACAGACACTGCTATTCCAGTTGCTGAAAACAGAGGAACCAGAAGTGAATAGTAGCTAAAATGAGCAGAGCATAGGAGGTTCCCAGAACCAACCAAAGCTTGGATAAAAGGAGATACCATCTGGTACAACCAAGTATTTAAGACCTCAAGTTCTCTTTTATTTCCACATGACCAACCCCCAGGCTCTCCCCATTCCAGTGGGCATGGCTGAATGGTGGGCTTCTCTTACTTCACTTGACATAAGTCATTTTCCAGGAACCACTCTGCCTCCTGAGCCCCAGGCACAATAATTTCTAGGAGCACTCAACTGTCCCCTCAGAGCGTCACTGCTAATCTTCCCAAAAATCTCCATAGGACCTCTAAAGTAAATGCAATTCTTATACTTTGCTTATTAGACTGCATTGGCAAGTGATTTGTGTACACATTAAAAGTATATTATTGTATAGTATATAGAAATGTCAATTAGACTTGATTATGTGATGCTGTGGCCATTTCTAGGAAAAAAATATAACATCAAGCATTTGATTACAAATATAACCCTGCTATTGCAGCATTGTTCCTATGAGAAAGTCAGATTCAATTCACAATCTTTTGATTTATTATACCTTTTTGAGTAAGGTAACCCATTGTAAGTTTAAGAACTGCTTGTACTAGTATTACCACTTGTAATCATTGGATGTTTGTTGAATTCATTATAAGGAGATTGAATTGGTTAGTACTGCCAACTTGGATACCATGTAATCAAAATTTTAGGAACACAGTGGAGAGAACACACAAGTCATGGGTAGTTGGGTATGAAAGGAAAAACATGACTCTCTTTCTTGAAAAAAGGAGTTTTCTTAACACAATTCACTAATGTTAATTAATAAATGACTTTTAGGTATTTGCACTTAGTGCTGCATTATTCTTTAAAAAAAAAAAGGAAACAGGATTCTCATTGGATTTTCTCTAAAGTTCCAGTAACATTAAAAAATATTTTACCAGGAGACCTATCTGATCCAACCTAAACCCAGCAAAGAAAAGAAGCTAAGATCAGATGACAGGCTATTGTGAAGTCTACATACTTTAAAGACATAATTGTTAGCTCAAAAACTCATTATTTTACTTTTAATTTAGATTAGTTACCAACCCTAAATGTTATCTTCTACTTCTTTGCACGTTTATACAGCTCTGAAAATCTCCAAAGAATGTTCCATCCATTGCCTTGTCTTCCCAACTCTCTCAATTCTGTGGGCCTCATCTTGTAATGGAGGGCCAGTGTAACACCCATGATCATGTTCTGTTCATG
Source organism: Phyllostomus hastatus (assembly GCF_019186645.2). Classification (NCBI taxonomy): domain Eukaryota; kingdom Metazoa; phylum Chordata; class Mammalia; order Chiroptera; family Phyllostomidae; genus Phyllostomus; species Phyllostomus hastatus. The sequence continues at coordinate 49,879,008 of NW_025334041.1, forward strand.
ACTGTAGAGATTGCAGACGGTAGCCAGTTCTTTTGTGTTTTTCCACCATTTGTCAACCTGGAGCCTCTTCTTTTTCTTTCCAAGGAGACTGAGTTCTACATTCATGTGATTGAAGTTCTTCTGCAGGTTGCCTCTAGGGCCCTTAACAATAACCATGTATCCCTTCAGAGTGATGTTGACATTTTTTGGAATGTCAACAGTTTGATTGCTGAGAATGGTCTTCATTTGCATAGTAGATATGGAGAACAAAAAAGTCCTGTAGAACATATTTAATATTTGCTCTCAGTTTCAGTAGTGCCTTTACTCTTGTCTAGCTAAAGCATGGTTTGGAAATGTGTGTGTTTCTGTAGGTGTAAAAGGATAGGCAGGGTGCTGGTTTCTCTCAGAAAATCTGTTTCTAGCAAGAGGCATGGAGGGCAAGAGGAGAGTAGCCCTGGCTCTGGTGCTGCTCCATCCAATATCACAGAGTTGCACATTGGCTGGTCTTTTCACTCAGCTACCAAAGCAATGTTTTGGTAAATAAAGATTTGTCTACATAGGGGGGACCCCCCAAAAATCAGAATTATTTTCTAGAGGGTGGGCCCCTTGTAGTACAGTCTTCCCCCACTGGGTGAGTATCCTAGGAACTCATTTCTATCAGTAACCTGTTGGTTTGTTGTGAGAGGCTGTATTCACCTTCAGTGATTTTTTTTTAAAGATTCTTTCAGTGTGTTTGCTCATTTCATAATGGGTGATTTATGAGCACACCTGCCCACACCATGCTCAGTGTTCAACAGTTTTTGACCAAAAATGGCATGATATGCATGCCCCACCATCTCTATTCACCCAATCTCACTCCAGGCAACTTTGTTTTTGTTTCCCTGGATGAAAAAATCCCTCAAAGGGAAATGTTTTGCTGATGTGGAAGAGATGAAGCAAAAAATGGAAGAAGCACTAAAAAGCATCAAAATTGACAAATTCAAAAACTGTTTTGAGCGTTGGGAAAAAATGTTTCAATAGGTATATTGCATCAAATGGAGAGTACTTTGAAGGTGACTGAAGTTTAAACATGTAAGAATAAATACACAATTTTTAAATATATAAGTTCCTTTTAGGGGGATCCTCTTTCATATAGTTCCTCTTTCTGATCATGCTGTTAAGATATTAACTGAGGATTCAAGATAGCTGCACAGTGTCTGGTATCTCTTTCCACTTCCTCCCAAACCTGTACCAGTCTTCCAGCTAACCACAGAGCAATCAACTTGAAAATCTAGCAGAGAATGAGTGAGACTGAGTGTGAGTGTGAGTGAGTGTGTAAGTGGACAAAAGTGCAGGAAGTGTGAGTGTGTGGGCAAGAGCCTACCTATCTGTAGGGCACTCAGGAGCAAGTGGTCTGGGCTCTCCTAGTGGAGCAACTGCTGCTGCCACTGCCCAACCTGGCACTTTTGACTGCACAGATTCAGGGTAGCTGTGAATTGGCTCAGGAGCTGTGAGCTCTAGGGGCAGAGAGAGATGGCTGGCAAGGTGCTGGCTACAGAAACAGCAAGGCAAGAGAAGGCCCATGCAAGACTGAGAATCACTGCACGATGGCCCTGTGTTGTAGTATCACTGCAAGACTCTTACCAGTGCTAACCAGAAAAAATCCATAAAGAAACTTTATCTAAAACTGTCAGAGGCTTTGGCAGGCTGTGTCTAGCCCTGACCAAGAGAGATGTTGTGGTTTTGTGGGGGAAAGCATGTGGAGAACCCCCAATTGAAAGAAAAAGAAGAATCCCTAGAAAGAGTATTAAATAAAATTAAATAAAAATAAAATAAAATTGATACAAACTATCAGACATTGAGTTCAAAATAATGGTTATAAGGATGCTTAAGGAGCTCAGTGACAACTACAAGGAACTCCATGGAAACTATGAAGAAATTACTGGGAACCACACCAGCATTAAAAAGTACATAGAGACTATCAATAGGAGCCAGGAGGAAATGAAGAATACAAATCTAAAGTGAAGAATACATTAGAAGGAATTAAAAGCAGGCTGGATGAAGCAGAAGATCAAATCAGCAAGCTGGAGGACAAAGTGGAAAAACATTCCCAGACTGAGCAACAAAATGAAAAAAACTCAAAAACAATGAAGAGGGTTTAAGGGAGCTGCTGGACACCATGAAATGTAATAATATTCATATCATAGGGAAATCAGAAGGAGAAGAGGAGTAAGGTATAGAAAACCTGTTTGAAAAAGTAATGACAGAAAACTTCCTAGCCTTGATGAGGGAAAAAGTCACACAAGTAAAGAAAGCACAGAAGATCCGAACCAAAATAAACCCAAAGAGGCCCACTCCAAGACACATCGTAATTACAATGGCAAAATTTAAAGACAAAGAGAGAATCCTAAAGGTAGCAAGGGAGAATCAGCTAATAACATACATGGGAGCTCCAATAAGGCTATCAAATGATTTCTTAACAGAAATACTATAAGCCAAAGAGAATGGTAATAAGTATTCCAGGTAATGAAAAGCAAAAGCCTACAACCAAGAGTACTCTACCAGCAAGGCTCTAATTTAAAATGGAAGGGAAAATAAGGAGTTTCCCAGACAAAAAAAAAAAAGGCTGCAAAAACACATCTCCACTAAACCTGTACTGCAAGAGATGCTGAAGAGACTGCTTTAAGAAGATGAAGAAAAAGAGAGAGAAAGAGAGGAACACAGATACAAAGGGGAAAATGGCTATGAATAAGCACCTATCAATAACAACCTTAAATGTAATAGATCTAATGCTCCAACCAAAGAAATGGGGTAGCTGAATGGGTAAGGAAACATGAACTGAATATATGCTGCCTTCAAGAGACCCACCTCAGAACAGAAGATCTGCACAGACTAAATGTGAAGGGATAGAAAAATTATTCCAAGCAAATGGACATGAAAAAAAAGTTGGTGTAGCAATACTTGTATCAGACAAAAAGACTTCAAAACAAAGGTCATAAAAAGAGACAAAGAACACTATATAATACTTAAGAGAGCAATCCATCAGAAGGTATAACTCTTGTAAACATATATGTACCTAACATAGGAGCACCTGAATATATAAGGAAAATCTTGGAGATCTTCAAGAAACATATCAATAACAACACACTCATAGTAGGGGATTTTAACACTCAATTGTCAACAATGGATACATCTTCCAAGCAAAGAATTAACAAGGATATTGTGGAATTGAACAACACTCTAGATCAAATGAACTTAATCAATATATACAGAACTTTTCACCCCAACGAAGCAAAATGTTTATTCTTTTCAAATGCACATGACACATTTTCAATGATAGACCACATGTTAGAACACAAGACAAACTTCAGCAAATTGAAGAAAATTGAAATCATATTGAGCAACTTCTCGGATCACAATGTCTTAAACTAAAAATCAACCTCAAGAAAAAAACTCAAAAACATTCAAATACATGGACACCAAATAACATGCTATTAAATAATGAATAGGTTAACAATGAGATCAAGGAATAAATCAAAAAGTTTCTGGAAACAAATGAAAATGAACACACAACAGCTCAACACCTATGGGACACAATGAAGGCAGTCCTGACAGGGAAGTTCATAGCAATACAGGCCTACCTAAAAAAGGTAGAAAAACCCCAAATAAACAACCTAACCCTATGTGTACAAGAACTAGAGGAACAACAACAAAGCCCAACTAAATACAGGAAAGAGATAATCAAAACCAGAACAGAATTAAATGACATAGAGAATAAAAGAGCAATTCAAAGGATCAATAAATCCAGGAGCTTGTTCTTTGAAACAATAAACAAAAATCAACAAGCCTTTAACCACACTCATCAAAAAAAAATGAGAGAGAGAGAGAGAGAGAGAGAGAGAGAGAGAGAGAAAGAGAGGAGACTCAAATAAATAAAATCAGAAACAAAAGGGGAGAAGTTACAACTGATGCCACAGAAATACAAAGGATTGTAAGAAATTACTATGAACAACTATATGCCAAGAAATTGGACCACCTGGGAGAAATAGACAAATTCCTAGAAACATACAATATTCCAAAACTGAATCAAGAAGAAGCAGAAAGTCTGAGTAAACTGATAATAACTAGTGAAATTGAAGCAGTAATCAAAAAGCTCCTGGTCCTGGGTGGCTTCACAGATGAATTTTACCAAATAAAATATACTTAAAAAATTAAGTGACTGTATAATAAAAAACAGAACTAACTCCTATGCTGTTCAAACTATTCCAAAAATTTCAAGAAGAGAGAAGACTCCCCAACTCGTTTATGAGGCCAGTATTATCCCAATTCCAAAACCCAGTAAAAACACAATAAAGAAAACTACAGGCCAATATCTCTGATGAACATAGATTAAAAAATTCTGAACAAAATATTGGCAATTGGGACCCCAGAAATACATGAAAATGATTATACACCATGATCAAGTGGGATTCATCCCAGAGATGCCAAGATGGGTACAATATTTGCAAGTCAATAAACATAATATACCACGTAAACAAAATGAAAGACAGAAAGCACATGGTTATATAAATAGATGCTGAAAAAGCACTTGACAAAATCCAGCACTCATCATAAAAATGTTCAGCAAAGTGGGAATAAAGAGAGCATACTCAGCATAATAAAGATCATATGTGAGAAACCTACAGCCAACATCAATCATACTCAATAGGAAAAACATAAAAGCTTTCCCCTTAAGATGAGGAACAAGATAAGAGTTTCTACTTTCACTACTTTTATTCAACATAGTACTTGAAGTTTTAGCCACAGAAAAGAAAAACAAATAAAAGGCATCCAAATTGGAAAGGAGGAAACAAAGCTGTCATTGTTTGCAGATGACATGATAGTGTACATAGAAAACTTTGAAGTCTCCATCAAAAAACTACTTAACCTAATAAGTGAATTTGGCAAAATAGGAGGATACAAAGTCAATATTCAGAAATCAATGGCATTTTAGGAACACCAACAATGAAATATCAGAAACAGAAACTAGGAAAAAATCCCATGTACTATAGCAACAATAAAAATAAAGTACCTAGAAATAAATTTAACCAAGGAGGTTAAAGGCCTGTACTTGGAAACCTCAGAACACAAAAGAAAGAAATTAAGGAAGGTACAAAAAAGTGGAAGCATATACTATTTCAAGGACTGGAAGAATTAACATAATTAAAATGTCCATACCTAAGGCAACCTATAGAATCAATGCAATCCCTATTAAAATACCAATGGAATATTTCACAGATCTAGAAAAAACGTTTCAAAAATTTATATGGAACCACAAAAGACCCCAAATAATTAAGAGATTCTTTGGATCCTAAACCTCCAACTGATTCTCCTTGTCACTTTGATTCCATGGTCTCCTTAATAGGTCTGAATATTATTGTAACTCATGATTTTTGTTTATTATTTTAATATTAATATGTATCCATGTATTTTATACTTATCAATTTTTGTTGAATGCATGTTAAATATAGCCCTATTGAAGGTATGTCTAAATGAAATTTTTTTCCTTTGAAAAGCATGAACTTCATATATATTTTTCAAAATACATTTTTCATTTTCAAATTATTTTAGATTTACAGAATAATTACGAAGATTGTATGAGAAAGGTGACACCTGGTGTCCCTTAGTATTACCATCTTAAATTAATATGGGACATTCATTTCAATTAATAAAAAATGTTGTTGTTATTAATTGAAGTCTTTTCCATTAGTTTTAGTTTTACCTATTTTTTCTTTTCCCTCCCTCCCTCCCTCCCTTCCTTCCTTCCTTCCTTCCTTCCTTCCTTCCTTCCTCCTTCTTCTTCTCTCTCTCCCTTCCTCTCTCCCTTCCTCCCTCTCTCTCTCTCTCTCTCTCTCTCTCTCTCTCTCTCTCTCTCTCTCTCTCTGTCTCCTCTCTCTGTCTCTCTCCTCTCTCTGTCTCTCTCTCTCTCTGTCTCTCTCTCTCTCTCTGTCTCTCTGTCTCTCTCTCTCTCTTTTTCCCCCTCATATTATTTAGTTTTCAGGTCTCCTTAGGCTCCTCTTGGATATGATGGTTTCTCAGACTTTTCTAGTTTTGATGACTGTATGAGTCAGGGTTCTGCAGAAAAACACAATCAATGGGGAATTTTACTCAGGCAGGAGTTGGTGTTGCACTCTTGAATCCAAATTTCTTTTTGGGAAACCTCAGTTTTTTCCCTTAAGACCTTGCCTGATTGAATAAGGACCACCCACATTATAATATCTTTTATAATCTTTATAATCTTATTCTTAACCTTTATAATCTCAGAGTCAACTGATACTAAACTTATTTAAGCATAGTCAAATGACTAGATATTAATCACATATACAAAATACCTTCATAGCAAAACCTAGATTAGTGCTTGATTAAGTAGCTGTTTATTATAACCTAGCCAAATTGACACATGAAAATAAGCGTTAACTAAGCATGACAGTGACACATAAAACTAAGCATTAACACTTTTGAAAAATAGTGGTCAGATATTTGTAGGATGTTCTTCAAATGGAATTTGACTGATGTTTTCTTCATGATTATAGTGGATTGATATATTTTTGGGTGGACCGTATTATACTATATTATTGGTTAGTGGACTAAACTGTGACTTTGGCTGTGTTATTTGAAAATAGGTTGTTTAGAAATATCATCTTGGACATTCTGCTGGAATGTCCAATTTGACCTTCTGGTTATTATTTTTAAACTTAAAAAAATAATATTAGCATTATAAAGAGATGCAAAAAATAGTATAGGAGTTCCTATAGACTATTCACCCAGCTTCTTCTAAAATTAACATCTTATATCACCCAAGCTAAGAAATTGACATTAGTACAACACTATCAACTAAACCATAAGCTAAACTGGGATTTCACCAGTTTTGCTACTATTGTTCCTTTACTGCCCCAGGATTCAATCAGGATGGTAGACATTTAGTTGTCTTGTTCTTTTCATTTTAATGTGTGTCCTTTTTGTTTTACTCAGTTTTTCTTTGTCTTCTATGACCTTGAGACTTTTGATGAGTTCTGGTCAATTATTCTGTAGAATGTCTTTCAGTTTGGTATGATATTTTCTATCTGTCTGATATTATGCTTAGATTGAAGTTATGCATTATTGGGAAGAATACTACAGAAGTGATGACCCTTCTTAGTGTATCATATTGGGGTGCATGGTATACATATGTCTTATTACTGATAATGCTAACCTTCAACACTTGGTTAAGGTGGTATCTTCCAAGTTTCTCCACTATATAGTTATTTTTGCTTTTGTATTATTTTCTTATTTTTCTTCTGCTAGGAGGGGATAACTTGAGACTATGTAAATACCTTGTTTCTTCTAAAACTTTCATTCATTAATTTTAGTACCCATTTGTGGATCTTGCTTATAGCATTTATCACTTTCCTGTTCTCATGATGATTTTCTGTTTCCCTCATTTCTTCTACAATTATTAACTGGACTATTCTGTAAGGAAGAGTTGATCCTTCTCCTCCATTCATTCATTTATTTATTTTTCCAAGTATTTATTTATATCAATGTAAATTCACATGCTTTTATTTTATATCAGATTATTATGTTTTTATATTGGATTATATGCTGATTTTTAAAAATTCTACTACAATTTTGAAGTGGAGAATTTTAATGAATCCTTGAGAGAGAAGACACTTTGGTTTTCTCATTTGTTATTGCATATTCTAATTCTCTTTAAAGAAGTCAAGGTACTTCCAGCCAAGATGGAAGTATAATAGATACACAATGCCTCCTCACACAATCAAAAGATGGACAACAACAAATTTAAAAACTAAAACCAACCAGAACTGACAGAAATTCAAACTGTATAGAAGTCTGACAACCAAGGAGTTAAAGAAGAATATTCATCCAGACTGGTAGGACAGGTGGAGACTAGCAGCCAGGGTGGAGAGGACTTGCGGCAAGGTGGCAGCAGGCTGTCTAGGCAGGGTAATGGTTGGTGGAGCCGGTGGTCCCACATTTGCATGTGGATAAACCAGGAGTAACAACTGGGGAGTGACACAGACCACACAACCCAGGATTCCAGTGCTGTGAAATAGTGTCAAAACCTCTGACTGAAAAAATCTATGGGGGTTGAGGTGGTGGGAGAAACTCCCAGCTTCACAAGAGAAGTTGTTGGAGAGACCCATAAGGTCCTAGAATGTACATAAGCCCACCCACCTGGGAATCAGCACCAGAGGGGCCCAATTTGCTTGTGGGTAGCCCCTTACTATGTAACAGGCATGACAAGAAAAGAAAAATGGCCCAAATGAAAGAACAGATAAAAACTTCAGAAAATACACAACTAAGCAACAAACAGATAGCCAACATATCAGATGCACAGTTCAAAACACTGATTATTATGATGCTCCCAAGAATGGTCGAGTATAGTCACAAAATATAGGAAAGAGTGAAGGCTATGAAAAGTGAAATAAAGGAAAATGTATAGGGAACCAATGGTGAAGGGAAGGAAACCAGGACTCAAATCATTAGTTTGGACCAGAAGGAAGGAAAAAACATTCAACCAGAACAGAATGAAGAAAGAAGAATTAAAAAAAAAATGAGGAGAGGCTTAGGAACCTCTGGGACAACTTTAAATGTTCCAACATCCAAATCATAGGGATGCCAGAAGGAGAGAGTAAGAGTAAGATATTGAAAACTTATTTGAAAAAATAATGAAGGAGAACTTCCCCCATCTGGCAAAGGAAATAGACTTCCAGGAAGTCCAGGAAGCTCAGAGAGTCCCACACAAGTTGGATCCAAAGAAGCACACACAAAGGCACACCATAATCACATTACCCAAAATTAAAGGTAAGAAGAAAATCTTAAAAGCAGCAAGAGAAAAGGAGACAGTTACCTACAAAGGAGTTCCCATTAAGACTATCAGTTTATTTCTCAAAAGAAACCTTGCAGGCAAGAAGGGGTTGTAAAGAAGTATTCCAAGTCATGAAAGGCAAGGGCGGGCCTACATCCAAGATTACTCTGTCCAGCAAAGCTATCATTTAGAATGGAAGGGTAGATAAAGTGCTTCCCAGATAAGGTCAAGTGAAAGGACTTCATCATCAACAAGCCCTTATTATTTGAAATGGTAAAGGGACTTATCTAAGAAAAAGAAGATCAAAACTATGAACAGTAAAATGACAACAAACTCACAAATATCAACAACCGAACCTAAAAAGAAAACAAAAACAAAAATGAACTAAGCAACTAGAACAGGAACAGAATCACAGAAATGGAGATCACATGGAGGGTTATCAGGGGGTGCAGTAGGGAATGAGGGAAAGGGTACAGCGAATAAGTACAATAAATGGCAGGTAGAAAATAGACAGGGGGAGGTTAAGAATACTGTAGGAAATATAAAAACCAAAGAACTTATATGTACTACCCATGGACATGAACTAAGGGGCCGGAGGGGAATGATGGTAGGAGGGTAGGTGCAGGGAGAGGGGAATAAAAGGGAGAAAAAAATGGGACATCTGTAATAGCATAATTAGTAAAATATATTTTAAAAATAAAGAAGGCAGGGTAAAATTTAAATCTCTGAAAAGTAAGCAGTAGACAGTCTAGAGAAGTGGTTTTAAGAGCAAGTTTCTGGAATCACAGTGGCCAGGTTCCAACCCAGACTTTGCTCTGTGACCTGAGGCAAGGTACTTATCCACTCTGCTCTCCTTTCCTTGCCTATAAAATGAACTTGGAAGCAATATTAACCTAAAAGGATATTTGAGAGAGTAAAGCAAGGTACTGTATATAAAATGTTTAGTGTATTGCCTGAGTATATAACAAGTGCTTGATAAATGTTAACTTTCACCATTAAGAATAAGTAGATGAAAGCATGATTAACCCCATTTGTCATGACTGAAGCAGAAATAATGAATTAAGGGATTACTGGAAATCATATCTTAGATTGTTTCTACATCTTGCTTATGTTCTGCTGCCTTCTTTTATGTACTCAATAAATATCAAACTGAGTATTTGCCCTAAGTATTATTTTTATAATTTTGCTTAAGTAGACCTTACTTTGAGGAGCTGAGAAAATTATAGAATTAGAAACAGGCACACATATCATCAGTGCTCATCCTCCTCTGTTGCAATCCCCCTTCTCTGTGGCCCCCTCTGCCCCTTATACAATAAAAATTCAGTGTATTTAGTAACAGAACCAGATGTATAACTCCTCTCCTCCACCACCCAACCCCTTCCAACTTGGAATGTTATCCTTTCGTATTTTTGTGCAGTTGAGGAATATTTATATGTACTAGCCTCTGTATCCAATCTTTTTATTTTCATCTAAGATCATTCTATTGTCATTTTATGATGTCATTGTTTCTGAGTAACTAGAAATTTAGGGTCCCAAATCAAACCATTTCACAAAGGTCCTTCTGTTAATTGTAAAACAGAGGTTTTTATGTGCTCCACTCCCCATCTTAAATGCTCAGAAGACATAACTTATAATATCTTTATAAAATGTTAAACAAAGAAGCCGGCAGGACTGCTTCTTTGATCTGACTCTACTCAAAAGCATACTCAATTGACTTTTTATTTTTATTGAGGTAAAATTCACATAATTTAAAATGAGTCACTTAAAAAAGCACTAATTCAATGGCACTTTGTGCATTCATAATATTGTGCAACCATCACTTCTATCTCATTTCAAAATATTTTTATCTCCCCAAAGGAGACCCCATACCCATTACACAGTCACTCTCCATTCCCAAGCTCTTGACAACCACAAATTGTATTATGTCTTTATGGATTCACCTATTCTGGTTATTTCATATAATTGGAACCATACACTGTGTGACTTTTTATGTCTGCCTTCCTTCATTTAAAATAATGTTTTTAAGATTGATCTATGTTGCAGCCAATATCAGTACTTCATTCCTTTTTATAGCTGAATAATATTTCATTTTGTGGATATGCTACAGTTTTTTTAATCCTCACCCAAGGATATGTGTGTTGATTTTAGAGAGATAGGAAGGGCAAGAGAAACATCAGTGTAAGAGAGAAACATTTGATCGGTTGCCTTCCGTTCGCAACCCCCCCTCCCAAAGCGTTCAAAACTGAAACCTAGGTATGTGCCCCAACCTGCAGGAATTAAACCTGCAGGAATTAAACCCCCCCCCCAAAGCGTTCAAAACTGAAACCTAGGTATGTGCCCCAACCTTGCAGGAATTAAACCTGCAGACTTTTGGTGTATGGGATGATGCTTTAATCAACCTGTCCAGGGCTATAATTTTTTAATCCATTAAACTGTTGATGGACATCTGGGTTGTTTCTACCTTTTAGTTAATGTGAATAGTACTGCTATGAACATTTATGTGTAAGTATTTGTTTGAATACCTGTTTTCAATTCTTTGGGGTATTTACTAGGAGTGGAACTGCTGGGTTATATGATAATTGTATGTTTAAATTTTTTTAGGAACAACCAAACTATTTTATATAGCAAATGCACTTTAAGTCCCACTAACTGTGACAAGGGTTCCAATTTCTCCACATTCTCTTTTTAAAAAGATATTATTTATTTATTTTTAGAGAGAGTTGAAGGGAGAGAGAAAGACAGGGAGAAAAACACTGATGTGTGAGAGACACATCAGTTGGTTGCCTCTTGCATGACCACAACTGAAGACCTGGCCCACAACTCAGGCATGTGCCTCTCCTGGGAATTGAACTGGTGACATTTTGGTTTGTGGGATGATGCCTGACCCACTGAGCCACACCAGTGAGGCCATCTCCACATTCTTGCCAACACATGTTATTTTCTGTATTTTTGTTGTTTTTATAGCCATCGTGGTGTAGATGAAGTGCTATCTCATTATGGTGTTTATTTGCATTTCCCTGATGCAAAAGATAATGCTGAGTATCTTTTCTTTTTATGTGCTTGTTGCTCATTTGGATAAATATCTGTTCAAGTCCTTTGCCCATTTTTAATCAGGTTGTTTGTCTTTTTATTGTTGTGTTACAGAATTTCTTTATATATCTTGGATATTAGACATGTTTTTCCCTTGCAGACAACTCTGCAGGTTGTCTTTTAACTCTCTTGATAGTATTCTTTGATGCACAGAAGTTATTATTTTGGTGAAGTCTCATCTACCTTTGTTTTTAAAGGTTTTATTTATTTACTTTTAGAGTGAGGAGAAAGGAAGGAGAAAGAGAGGGAGAGAAACAGCAATGTGGGAGAGAAATACATTGGTTAGTAGCCTCTTGCACGTCCCCAACCAGGGACCCAGCCCATGACCTAGATATGTACCCTGACTGGGGATTGAACTGGTGACTCTTCAGCTCGCAGGCTGACACTCAGTCCACTAAGCCACACCAGCCATGGCCCATTTATCTGTTTTTTTATTTTGTTGTTTATGACTTTCACATTATATCTCACAGTCCATGGCCAAATCTATGGTTATAAATATCTATCCCAAAGTTTTCTTCTAAGATTTTTATAGTTTCAGCTTTTACATTAGATCTTTGATCCATTTTGTGTAAAGTTTTTATATGGTGTAAATTAGGGTTCCAAATTCATTCTCTTGCCTATGGATATCTAGTTGCCCCATCACCATTTTTTTTGAAAAGACTGTTCTTTTTGCTATTGAAAGATCTCAAAAGCCTTGCTGTAAATGAACTGACTACATAGATGTATACTCCACTAACTCTTGCATTTTCTCTACCCAGACCAGACCTGATGAACATGTGAACTTAACCTTTAAAAAACACATTTCTGATTTAATATGTGAAACCTATGTATTCCACTCTGCAGATATATCTCAGGTATGTTCACTTCTCTTTATACCAGCTGCTACTACTTTAATCCAAACCTTCATCAACTCTCACTAAAACTCCTTCAGTGGTCTCCCAACAGGTTCTCCCTTTCTTCTCTCTTGACCATTCCAATCAGTTTTAAAATCAGCAGCCAGAGACATCTTCCAAAATTAAAATCTGGTCATGTCACTCATTGGCCTTAAGTTACTATTATGTCAAGGATAAAATTCAAAATCTATAACATGATGCCAAAACCAGCATTGTTTGTTCTGCCTCTCTGGGTCCCTGTAAATCATTACATTCCAACTTCTCCGTATTTCTTTTTGTTTCTTGAATTCACTCATTTCTTTACTGCCTTCTGGCCTGTGCATATTTCTTTTCCTCTGCCTGGAGTAGTCCCCTGACTCCTCATTTACCAGTTATTCATCTTTCAGTCCTCAGCTTACAATGTTACTTCCTCAAAGAGGCCTTTGCTGATCTCCACTCCCTTATTATTTTTCATTGATCCTAGCTCTTTCCTTTGCTGAGCCTTATCACACTGAGTAGTTATACATTTATATATATGTGCCCTTTGTTATGTCTGATTCCACCAGTAGAATCCCAGAGGGGAGAGCTGTGTTTGCTTTATTCTTGTACATCCTGTGCCTAGTGCAGTATCTGATAAATAATAATGATTAATAAATGCTTGTTGAATGAATAACAGCTAATATCTGCAAGATGAGAGTATTTAATTCAATTTATTACCCAACCACCCATAAACACTTGTTGAATACCTGTTAGTGCTAAGTGCTGGAAATAAAAATATGAACAAAACACATCCCATACCTGTCTTTGCAAATAGGATCTTGCAATGAGAAGATCAGCTGGATTATAGAGGTACGCCCTAAATGCCATCGTATATATTCTTATGAAAGATAGATTTCATAACACAACACAGAACATCAGGTGATGTGAAGATGGAGAAAAAGATTGGAGCCAAGGAATGCCAGCAGCCACAAGAAGCTAGAAGAGAAGAGGAACAGATTCTCCCATTGAGCCTCTGGAGGGGATGTGGCCTGGCTGACACTTTGGTATTAGCTTAATGATACTTTGGACTTCTGTCCCTCAGCACCATGAGAGAATAACTTTCTATTGTTTTGAACCATCTAACCTGTGGTAATTTGTTACAGCAGCCACAAGAAACTAATAGAGATAATGATACAAGTAGATACTGTAAATCTTTGCAAAACAACATCATATATGCAGATAAAAATCAAAGTGGTGCATGTTTTGAAAGAGCTGTCTGAGAGGTATCTGGGACAGTGTCCCAGAGGAGGCATTGAAGTGGAGAGGTCATTTGTGACAGAAGCAGCAGCATGTAAAAAGGCATGGAGACACAGAGCGTGGTGTGTTCAGGAAACTGAAACATATGGCTTCAGCTGAAGTGTCAGATAGATGGAGAAGAATGGTGGAAATAGGATGTAGAGAATTAAATTGTGGCCATACTGTGAAGGGTTAATGTACTACACCTTTATTCTGTAAATGATAGGGAACTAATGAAAATGCAGTATAGGGATGGCTGACTTGTAGAGAATAAAGTTCTGCAGCGATGTGAATTGTGGGCTAAAGGGAGGTGAGACCAGCTGCATAGCTGGATAGTGACTGTATCCACAGGTCTTGCCCTTAAGTAGCTTAGAGATTAAGAGATGAAACAAACATGGAAACAGATGTGTACTTTATCCCAGAGATTTGTTATAAGGCTGTGGCAATAATCCTATGATAGACTAAGGCAGCTGCAGTAGAAATAGAGAAATGAAGATATTTGGAAGACATCTCCTGTATATATAAACTGACAGAATTTGGAGTCCTATGTGGAATGTAGGTGAGAGAAGAGTCAAGGATGAATCAGGGATTCTAGTATGTGTAGATGAGAAATACCATTAGTAGAGTTATACAGAGAAAGGTCTAGGCATTTAGTTCTGGTTGAATTTAAGATGCCTGAGGGATAGCCAACTAGAATCTTTGGGGAGATTGTTAGAATTATTGGTTGAGAGTCTAGAGACAGTTCTGGACATCATCAGCAAGAGATGGGATTTGAAGACATGAAAGAGAATAAGCAGACAGATAAGAGAAGAGAGGATCAAGGTCAGAATCATGGAAAGTACTAGTACTTGAATAGGAGAAGAAGTAAAACCTCTGTAGTGTGTGAAAAGAGCTGTAGACATGAATGAGTATTCTGAAGTCTATGATTTCTGTAAATGCCTTTATTTGAAAGACATTTGGATCTCTTAGAAACTTGAGTTGTCAGAGGCTAACACACTGGGAACTTGGTTGTTGGCCTATACTTCTGTGTACACTGGCTTCTTAGGATCCAGCCTAAAGATAAGATTGTATGGTTAACCTGAGCACCCAAGTCAATATCCAAACCCTTGCTCAAATCATTAAACAATTAATCCAGTGAGCACTGGATGGTGTGATCTATTTGGCTAATAGGCTGACCATAATGAAAATCTAAATGTCCCTTTGAAACAACTCTTGCACCAATTTATCATGTGGACATTTCTTGAGATAAGCATTTAATTTTTCAGTTATTAACAGGCTTCCAGTTAGATTGGCAATGATTCTTAAACTACATAACTTGTGTTTAAATTAATGAGGTTATGCTCAGGACTCTCTCGCACCCTTATTGCTCTTTCTAAGTGTTATTGGTAGACTTGAGGCATGATCAAAGGAGGAGAAAAGAAGGAAGGAAAACAGGAAAGAAAAGAAGACAAGAAGAGAAAAGGGGAGAGTGAAGAGAGAAATTGAAGGAGAACAGAGAAACAGGAAAAAGAAGTTTACATGAATTTGCTTCTGAAGAGTAGAATGAAATATTTCCAGTGATCACAAGATGAAGGCCACAGTGAGGTATAGGAGAAAGCACACGTTTTGATGCCAGACAAATCTGGGCTCTGAGCTCTGGCTCTGCCATTCTATTTGTGTGACCTTGGGTCAGGTAAGCTCTCTGAGCTTCTTTTCCCTTCTCCTGAGAGGTAGTCAGGTGCAGAGGTGAAGAGCCTTGTCTCTGGAGCTAGATTTAAATCCTGATTGTGATATATGCCAGTTGCATGACCTTGAGCAAATTACTTAACTCCTAATGACTCAGTTTCCTCATGTTTTAAGGTGGGGATACTAGAATATGTTTTATCTAGCTATTGTGACTTAAATTAATTAATACTTATAAAACACTTACAAAATTGAGCTATAAAATTATAATGATTAGATTGGAAAATATTTGTAAAATCTTCTAGCATGGTGCCTGACTTATGGAGCCACTCAAACTGTGAATCACCTTCTCTTCCTTCAACTCCTCAGGTGCCCCAGATGGAGCCAGTGGTAGAAGTATGACTATTCTTTAACTCTTCTTTCTCCATCAGGCCACATCAAAGTCCACTTGG
Source organism: Phyllostomus hastatus (assembly GCF_019186645.2). Taxonomy (NCBI): domain Eukaryota; kingdom Metazoa; phylum Chordata; class Mammalia; order Chiroptera; family Phyllostomidae; genus Phyllostomus; species Phyllostomus hastatus. The sequence continues at coordinate 49,895,165 of NW_025334041.1, forward strand.
ACCAGGATTTCCAAACGCCCCATCCATATCCTGGCCTCATTTGGTTCTGAGATAAACAAATGGAACACCTCCCTGGAAGAAGATTTTTAATAAGTTGTTCTTTTCCAAAGCCATCTAAAGACTAGTTACAAATGGTCTAATAATTTCTCTATTAACTTTGCAACAGTTTCCAAAGCTCAAGACTTGTGGAACATGGGTGTGGCATATGCATGGTATGTTGATTGAAATAATAACTCAGAAGAGAGACCCAAGAGGACAGAAATTAAAGTCAATAGTGGTAAAGCTCAACTCAGTGTTCATTCTTTTAATTATGGTTTGATTGCAGAACCTAGAATAAAAGACTGAGGCAAGAGTTTTGTCTTTCCTAAATAATGGTGGTATATACAACACATGCACACACTTGCTTTTCACATAATTCATTAAGCTATATAAAATCAAACCTTCATACTTTTTATATTTAGTACAATTCTTACAACCCCAAAGTCAAGATTTTGACAGGAATAAATCTTGAATGGAGAAACATCCATGAATGAATGTGGAGAATTCTGCATGGCAAGTTCACTCCTGTTATAAGGGGAGCAAAAACGACCCCACCACACACACACTCATACACACACACACACATGCACACACACACTTTTTGCAGCCTCCAGATTATATCTACTTTCCTGTGATTTCCACTTTACTTTCTACCACCATGCTCAGGGAACAGTAATAAACTGTGACAGATTCCCTCTGGTGCCAGTAAATATAGATTATGCTAAATAGTTTAAGGGGGATGAGCACATGCAGCTGGCATCAAACTACCTGAGTTTGATTCCTACACTCATCACTTACTAGAGGTATAAATTGCACAAGTTTTATATCTTTGCCTTGCATCATTTTTCACATCTCTAAAATGGAGATAGAGGTAGAACCAACCACCTAGGGCTGCTGTTGCGATTGAATGAGATGATTAAATGAGATAAAGTTGTTGGCTCAGGTTGTGATTCATGCTTAGAAGTCAATACATAGGTGTTATTGTTTTCAGGAGGTTAATGTTAAGGCTAAATTCCAAGCCAACTATGTAGAAAATCTTTTGCCCACTCTCGAATTGATAAACACTTTTCCAAATGTGCAGGAGAAATCAAGTTTGTCATAAATGCAGCAATGTGTTGATCACATTACTTTATCAGGATATGGCTATCTTTTTAAAGTGTTTACTGTGTTCTACGTTATCCTTCATGAACTGCTGTCAAGGTCACCTGTCAGTTGACTTTGAATTACTGATTAAAAGTTATTGCTAAATGTCTGCCTCTTCCACATTATATCTGGAAGACTGAACTGCCCAAAGGTGTGTGAGGAATACTGACAAACATATTCTAGAGATAAACTCTAGGGAGGAAGATTTCTAACACATGCCAAGTGCAAACTTGGTGTGGGAGGTAGTGGGGTGTTATGTAGTCACTCTTTTAAAAAATATTTTATTGTTTATGCTGTTACCATTGTCCCAGTTTTCCCACTTCACCCCACTCCACCCAGCCCAATCTCCACTTCCATAGTCAGTCCCCACACTGTTGTCCATGGGTCCTTCTTTGATTAATCCCTTCACCTTCTTTCAAACAGTCCCCACCTCTCCCATCCCCTCCTCAGCTGTCAGTCAGTTCCAAGATTTTATGTTCTATTTTGCTTATTAGTTTATTTTGTTCATTAGATTCCACTTATGAAATCATATGGTATTTGTCTCTCACCAACTGGCTTACTTCGCTTAGCATAATAATCTCCATTTCCATCCATGCTGTCACAAAAGGTAGGAATTCCTTCTTTCTTTCTGCTGTGTAACATCCCATTGTGTAAATGTACCACAGTTTTTTAATCTACTCATGTTTTGGAAACTTAGGCTGTTTCCAAATCTTGGCTATCATAAATTTCACTGCTATGAACATAGGGGTGCATAGATTGTTTTGAATTGGTGTTTTGGTATTCTTAGGGTACAATCCCAGCAATGGAACTGCTGAGTCAAAAGGCTATTCGACTTTTAATATTTTGAGGAAATTCCATGCTGTTCTCCATAGTGGCTGTACCAGTCTGCATTCCTACCAATAGTGCACTAGGGTTCCTTTTTCTCTACATTTTCTCCAACACTTGTTGTTTGTTGATTTATTAATGATAGCCATTTTGGCAGGTGTGAGGTGATGTATCACTGTGGTTTTAATTTGTATCACTCTGATGGCTAGTGATGTATAGCATTTTTTCATATGTCTATGAACCTTCTGTATGTCTATGAACCCTCTGTATGTCTATGAACCCTCTGTATGTCTATGAACCTGCCTTGGAGAAGTGTCTGTTCAGGTCCTTGGCCCATTTTTTTAATTGGATCGTTTGTCTTCCTGGTGTTGAATCATATGAATTCTTACATATTTTGGAGATTAAACTTTTGTCCAATATATCATTGGCAAATATGTTCTTCCATACAGTCAGTTTCCTCTTCATTTTGATGCTGGTTTCTTTAGCTGTGCAGAAGCTTTTTAATTTGATGTAGTCCTTTTTGTTTTTCCCTTTATTTCCCTTGTTTTAGGAGATATATCAGCAAAAATATTGGTATGTGGGACTTCCAGCAAGATGGAGGAATAGGTGGACGCGCCATGCCTCCTCGCACAACCAAGATTAGAACAACAATAATTTACAGATAGAATATCACTCAGAACTGATAGGATTTATCTGAATGGAAGTTGGACAGCCAAGAAGTTGAAGTAGACCCGTACATCCAGACGGGTAGGGTGCGGGGCTGGTGCGGGTCGGCGGTGCGCGGAGGTCGAGGAAAATTTGGCACGAAATCGGCGCGACAGCCATCCGGGGTGCAAGAACACAGCGGTGATCCCTGAGTATGCAAGCTGTGGCTGGCAGACCCTGTGGGGCAGCGATTGTGGACCAGGGCAGAGCTCGCAGCCCAGGATCCCAAGGAAGGGCCTGAGCCCAGGAGAACGAAACTATCGCCATTGTCCCCTCCTGCTCCCGCCCCCGCCCACACATATACATCACAATCTAGTGACCAGGGTGCCCAGCCCCGGTGAACACCTAAAGCTCCACCCCTCACCGTAACAAGAACCACCAGAGACAGGGAAAGACATAAGACATGTATCCAACAGAACAGATCAGTCCCCCAGGACTCATCCTTTTGAGCGACCAAGAAATAGCCAGTCTATCAGATGCACAGTTCAAAACACTGGTGATCAGAAAGCTCACGGAATTGGTTGATTTGGGGCGCAATTTAGATGAAAGGATGCAGGTTACCATAAAAGAGATGCAGGAAGATACGCGGAGGAGAGCCAATAGTGAAGGGAAGGAAACTGGGTCTCAAAACAATACAGCGGACCAGAAGGAAGATAGAATCAACCAAGCAGGAAAGCATGATGAAATAAGAATTCAAAAAATCGAGGAAAAGCTTAAGAGCATCCAGGACACCTTTAAACGTTCCAACATCTGAATTATAGGGGTACCAGAACAGGAAGGAGAAAAGCAACAGATGGAGCACATATTTGAACAAATAATAAAGGAGAACTTCCCCAATCTGGCAAAGGGAACAGTCTTCCAAGAAATCCAAGAAGCTCAGAGAGCTCCAAAGAAGTTGGACCCAAGAAGAAACACACCAAGGCACATCATAATTACATGAGCCAAGGTAAAAACGAAGGAGAGAATCCTGGAAGCAGCAAGAGATAAGGGGACAGTCACCTGCAAAGGAGTTCCCATCAGACTGTCAGCTGATTTCTCCAAAGAGACCTTACAGGCAAGAAGGGGCTGGAAAGAAATATTCCAAGTCATGAAAGACAAGGACCTACATCCCAGATTGCTCTATCCAGCAAAGCTCTCATTTAGAATGGAAGGGCAGATAAAGTGCTTCTCACATAAGGTCAAGTTAAAGGAGTTCATCATCACCAAGCCCTTATTATTTGAAATGCTAAAGGGACATATCTAAGAAAAGAAGGTAAAGAAAAGACATGTATAGTAAAAGGACAGCAAACTCACAATTATTAACAACCACACCTAAAGCAAAACCAAAAGAAACTAAGTAAACAACTAGAACAGGAACAGAACCACAGAAATGGAGGGCACATGGAGGGCTAGCAACAGGGGCGTGGGAGGAGGAGAGAGGGGGAAAAGGTATAGAGAATAAGTAGCATAAAATGTAGGTTGATAATAGATAGGGGGAGGGCAAGAATAGTATGGGAAATGTAGAAGCTAAAGAACTCATAAGAATGACACATGGACATGAACTAAAGGAGGGGAACATGGGTGGGAGAGGGTGCACAGGGTGGAGGGGAGAGAAGGGGGGAAATGGGACAACTGTAATAGCATAATCAATAAAATACATTTTAAAAAAAGAAAACATGGACTCCAACACAGAAAGGTTTTCATTAATAGAGAGGAATGTTCATTGTGCATTATCTGCTTACAAGCAAATCTGTGATGAAATAAAGAGGTCAAACCACCATGGACATATTTCTAAAAAGAGTAACAGCTCCTCAAGAAGAGCCTCAGGCAGCTTCTACAGAAAGCATTCACAAAGGCATTGTTGTCATAGATGACAGCTCCATGTGGGTTACTGGCCTTGAAGACCTTTTAGTGGGACAAGATGTAGCAGTGGAAGACAATGATATTGCTGATCCTGGCTTTGTGTAGGCCTAAGTTGATGTGTTTGTGTCTTAATTTTAATGAAAATGTTTTAAAAATAAATGCAAAAAAATTCAATAGGAAAGAGCTTATAAAAATAAGAATGTAAAGAAAAATTTTTGTGCAGCTGCACAATGTGTTTTTTAAGCTAAGTGTTAATACAAGAGTGGGAAAGTTTTTAAAAAATTAAAGTTTATGTAAGAAAAGTAAAAAAAAATATATTGGTATGTGAGAATATCTGAATTTTACTGCCTATTTTTTCCTCTGGGATTTTTATAGTATCACAACTTAGCCTTTTATCCATTTTGAGTTTATTCTGGTATATGGTGTAAGTTGGTGGTCTAATTTCATTTTTTTTGCATATACCAGTCCAGTTCTCTCAACACCACTTATTAAAGACACTGCCTTTACTCCATTGTATGCTCTTGCTTCCTTTGTCAAATATTTATTGGCCATAAAGACATGGATTTATTTCTGGGCTCTCTATTCTGTTCCCTTGATATATGTGTTTGTTCTGATGCCAGTACCAGGCTGTTTTGATTACAGTGGGCTTTGTAGTATAATTTGACTCAAGTATGTATTCCCTCCAACTTTGTTCTTCTTTCTCAAGATTACTGGGGCTACTCAGGGTCTTTTTGTTGTTGTTGTTCCAATTATATTTTTGGAATATTTGTTCTAGATCTGTGAAATATGCCATTGGTATTTTAATAGGAATTTTTATTGAATCTATAGATTGCTTTGGGTAATACCAACATTTTAATGATTTTATTTCTTCCAATCCTTGAAACGGTATATGCTTCCACTTATTTGTATCTTCCTCAATTTCTTTCTTCAGCGTTCTATAGTTTTCCAAATATAGTTTTTTTTTTATTTTACCTTCTTGGTTAAGTTAATTTCTAGACACCTTATTTTTTGTTGCAATAGTAAACAGTGTTGTTTTCTTAGTTTCTTGTTCTGATAGTTCATTATTGGTATATAAAAATGCCATCAATTTTTGAGTATTGATTTTTATATCCTGCTCCTTGGTCAAACTCATTTATTAGGCCTAGTAGTTTTTTGGTGGAGCCTATAGGGTTTTCTATGTACAATATCATGTCATCTGAGAATAATGACAGTTTTACTTCCTTTTTTCCAACTTGGATGCCTTTTATTTCTTCTCTGACTGCTGTGGCTAGTACTTCCAATACTATGTTGAATAAGAGGTGAAAGCAAACACCCCTGCCTAGTTGCTGATCTTAAGGAAATGCTTTTGGTTGTTGCCTATTGATGATGTTGTTGGCAGTAGGGTTTTTTGTATATGGCCTTTATTATGTTGAGGTATTCTCCCTCTATTCCCACTTTGCTGAGTGTTTTTATGATAAATGGGTGCTGGATTTTATCAAATGCTTCTCCAGTATCTGATATGTTCATTGTGAACATAACATTGATATATTCATGTGATTTTTGTCTTTTATTTTGTTTTTGTGATGTATCCCATTTACTGATTTGTGAATATTGTGCCATTATTGCATCCCTGGAATAAATCCCACTTGATCATGGTGCATGATCTTTTTAATGTGTTTCTGGATCCAGTTTACTAATCCTTTGTTGAGGATTATATAGTCACTCTCACATTTGTGCCACCCCACTGGTCTAGTAAATTATTTAGCCAGAGGAGCACCTCTTCTTCTTAAAGCTGGCTTCTGCTTCTCTCCTGGTGATATCCCAAGGTAACCTGGAGGAAGAGAGGGAAGGCTTGTCACAGCTTTAGGACTTTGACCTCAGCAAGGCACAGCAACTACTATGTGTGCTCCTGATACCACATGAGGTAAGATATAGTCACAAAAGAAATAAAAGAAAAATATGTTTGTTGGAGGTGTGTAAGGAGCCTAGGAGAGCATAAATGGGAAAATCCAGGTGATACACAGTGGCACCAAGTAAGGATCACTACTTCTGCATTTTTTACTTAAATAAGAATAAATTGGAATTAAACTAAATATGTAGCTTTATTCATCAAAAATGCCTCTGTGCATCTCTCATGTTTCTGTGCCTTGTACTCCTTCTTTATCCTCACCAAATTAGTGAGTCAGCTTGGGAACTTTATTTGGAGGGAAGAGGTCAGTGTTGTATTTTAAAAAAGGTGGCAGGGATACCTCTATGTTCTATTACACTTGCCTTTTCTTAAAACTCCTGAGGAGAAGTCAGTTGTGGTGGGGGAATATGGAGAGCCTGCCCACACTAAGGAATTAACAGCAGGTTAGATAAAGCAGAGGATCAAATCAGAGATTTGGAAGACAAGGTTGCAGAAGACATGTAATAAGAGAAGCAAAAAGAAAAAAAGATTTGTTTTAAAATGAAGGACCTCTGGGACAACATCAAGCATAACAACATTTGCATTATAGGGGTTCCAGAAGAAGAAGAGAAAGAGAAAGGGATTAAGAGCCTATTTGATAAAAAAAAGACTGAAAACTTTGCTAACTTCATGAAGGAAAAAGACACACAATTCCAGGAATCACAGAGAGTTCCAAATAAGTTGAACCCAAAGAGGAATGCGCCAATATACATCATAATTAAAATGGCAAAGATTAAAGACAAAGAAGGAATCATAAAAGCAGCAAGAGAAAGAGATTTAGTTGACCTCAAAAGGAGCTCTATAAGACTGTCAGCTGATTTCTCAACAGACACTCTGCACACAAGAAGGGACTGGCATGAAATATTCAAAGTGATGGGAAAATAAGGACCTATAACCAAGACTACTATGCCCAGCAAGACTATAATTTAAAATTAAAGAATAAATTAGAACATTCAGACAATAAAAAGCTAAAGGAGTTTATTATCACCAAACTAGTATTATAAAAAATGTTAAAGGGACTTCTTTAAGAAAAAGAAAGAAAAAAGGAGGAACATAGTTATAAAGAATAAAATGTCAATGCATACTTATCACTTTAAATGTAAATGGATTAAATGCTTGAATCAAAAGCCATAGGGTAGCTGACATGCTTTGAAAAACACTTATAAATCCTAGTCTCAAACTCTTTACTATGCTGTTGAGATATATATATTATGTTTCCTAATTTCTATCATCTTGATATATATACATGTATAATATACATGATACCAGGTATTTCAACAATACTCTGTCTCCTGTAAACATTGGTTCCTCTGAGTTGTTTGAGAAAATTAGTGCAATGTATTAAAATCAAGTATTAGGAAATTTCATGGTCTCACTTACAAAAACTTTTATTGTGGAATTGTATCTAATTCTGTATTACAGTTTAGTTATACCCAGTGCTTCTTAAGGCTTCATAAAATATTTTTTCCAACTTAAAAATAAAGACATAAGGTAGATGAATGGATATGAAAACAAGACCTATATATATTCTGTCTACAAGAGACCCTCTTCAGAATAAAAGCCACACACAGACTAAAAGTAAAGGAATGGAAAGAGATACTACCAGAAAATGAAAACAAACAAAAAGCTGGGGTATCAATATTTATATCACACAAAATAAACTTTAATACAAAGGCTATAATAAGAGACAAAGAACATTACATGATTATAAGGGATAAATTCAACAAGGGGATGTAACCTTTGTAAACGTGTATGCACCCAACATAGGAGTACCTAAATGTATAGAGCAAATCTTGATGGACATAAAGGGAGAGATTGACAGTAGTACAGTCATAGCAGGGAATTTTAACACCCCATTTACATCAATAAATAGATTTTTTTCAGACAGAAAATTAAATAAGAAACAACAGCCTTAAATGACACATTAGACGAGCTGGATTTCATTGATTGCTTCAGAGCATTTTACCCAAAAGCAACAAAATATACATTATTTTGAAGTGTACAAGGAACATTCTCTAGGTTGACCACATGTTGGGATATAAAACAAATCTTAATAAATTTAAGAAGACTGAAATCATGTGGAACATCTTCCTCAACTACAATGTTAGAAAACTAGAAATCTATTACAAGAGTAAAATGAAATACACAGAAATATATGGAAGCTAAATAACATATTACTAAACAATGAATGTGTTAACAATGAGATAAAGGAAGAAATCAAAAGATACCTTGAGACACATGAAAATAAAAACACTGCGACACAAAATCTATAGTGCTCAGTGACAGCAGTTCTAAGAGAAAAATTCATAGCATTACAGGCTTACCTCAAAAAAAATGAGGAAAATTTGAAAATAAACACTCTAATCTAACACCTAAAGGAACCAGAAAAAAAGAACAACAAAAAAATCCAAAAGTGAGTAGAGGAAGGAAATAATACAGGTCAGAACAGAAATAAATTAAATAGTCTAAAAAATAATACAACAATTCAATGAAACTAAGAATTGTTTCTTTGAAAAGAGAAACAAGGTTGATAAATCTTTAACTAGATTCATGAAGAAAATAACAGAAAGAACCCAAATAAATAAAGTCAGAAATGAAAGAGAAGTGACAACTGCCCTGACTGGTATGGCTCAGTGGTTGAGCATTGTCCTGCAAACTGAAAGGTTGCCAGTTTGATTCTGTCAGCCTTGTTAGGACACATGCCTGGGTTGTGTGCCAGGTACACAATTAGGGGTATGCACAAAGAGGAACCAATTCAATGTTTCTCTTCCTCTCTTTCTCCTTTCCTCTCTAAGAAATAAATAAAATCGTTAAAAAAAAGAGAAGTGACAACTGATACTACAAATACAAAAGATTATAAGAAAATACTATAAACAACTATCTGCCAACAAATAAGACAATCTGCAGGAAATGGATAAATTCCTAGAAACATGCAATCTTACAAAACTGAATCAGGAAGAAACAGAAATCTGAACAGACCTATTACACTAACAAAATTGATAAAATAATTAAAAAAAAACTCACGACAAACAAAAGTCTTGGACTAGATGGCATCACAGGTAAATTTTACCAGATATATAAAGAACTAACACTGATCTTTCTCAAACTATTACAAAAAATTCAAGAAGAGGGAACATTCCTAAACTCTTTTCATAAGGCTAACATTATCCTAATTCCAAAACCAAATATAGATACTACAAAGAAAGAAACTTATAGGTCAACATTTCTTATGAATACAGATGCAAAAATCCTCAACAAAATATTAGCAAACCAAATTCAGCAACACCTTAAAAAGATCACACACCAGGATTGAGTGAGTTATCCTGGGTTACAAATTTGGTACAATATCTGAAAATCAATTCACATAAGATAACCCATAAACAAAATAAAGAATAAAATCATATAATCATATTAATAGATGAAGAAAAAGTGTTCAACAAAACCTAGCACCCTGATAAAAACTCTGAGCAAAGTAGGACTAGAAGGAACATACCTCAACATAATAAAAGCTATGTTTGACAAACACACAACTAACATCATATTTAACAAAGAAAAACTGAAAGATCAGGAACAAGACAAGGAAGTCTATTTCCACCAATCTTAGCAACATAGTATGGAAAGTACTAGTACCACAACCAGACAAGAAGAAGAGATAAAGGGCATCCAAATTGGAAAGGAAGAAGTAAAACCATCATTATTTGCAGATGACATGATTGATACTTTATATAGAGATCCTAAAAGATTCCACCAAAAAACTACTAGAATAAACAATTTTAGTAAAGTAGAAGGATACAAAATCAATATTTAGAAATCAGTTGCATTTTTATATACCAATAATGAAGTATCAAAAAGGGAAACTAAGAAAATAATCCATTCACAGTTGCATAAAAATACCTAGTAGTAAATGCAACAAAGGAGGTAAAAAACTTACACTTGGAAAATTATAAGATAATGAAGAAAGAATTAAAGAAGATGCAAATAAATGGAAGTACATACTATGCTCATAAATAGAAAGAATTAACATCATTAAAATGTCCCTATAACCCAAAACAATCTATAGATTCAACACAATTTCTATCAAAGTGCCAATGGTGTTTTTTTCACAGGACTACAACAAATAATCCAAAAATTTAATGGAACCACAAAAGACTTCCAAAAGGCTACAGAAATCTTAAGAAAGAAGAATAAAGTTGGAGGTATCACACTACCTAATAAGAAAATATACTAGAAAGCCATAGTAATCAAAACAGCATGGTACTGGCCCTAATATAGTGACTTGCACATGGTAGGTGCTTAATAAATATTGTTCTGTAAATTCTTAAATAAAAATGTAGATGATTTTTATTTTATACTGTGAGCTAAGTTCATTTTGTGTCAGATTTTCTGAGTAACATATTAATATAAATAAATGACCTGCTCATTATCTACTTTTGTTTAGCAGGTCAGATCATTCTGTGCCAACTCCTTAAAACTGTCAAAATAGTCTGCTATTCTCCACTTGTATTTCAACTCAATTCTAACTGAATAATGTCTAGACTTTTGAAAATATTTATTAAACTATTTCATGGTTATACATTTTTTAACAAAATAGACATACAGATCAATGGAAAATAATAGAAATATCATAAATAAACCCACACCTGTATGGTCAATTAATATTTGACAAAGCAAGCAAGAACATACAATGGGGTAAAGACAGTCTATTCAATAAATGGTTTTGGGAAAATTGGACACAAATATGCAAAAAATTAAATTAGACCACCTTCTTACACCATATGTAAGAATAAACTCAAAATAGAGTAAAGATTTAAATGTTAGCCCTGGCTGGTGTAGCTCAGTGGATTGAGTGTGGGCTGTGAACCAAAGTGTTGCAGGTTCGATTCCCAGTCAGGGTACATGCCTGGGTTGCAGGCCATGACCCCCAGCAACCACACAGTGATGTTTCTCTCTCTCTTTCTTCCTCCCTTCCCTCTCTAAAAATAAATAAATAAAATCTTTAAAAAAAGAGATTTAAATGTTAGACCCAAAACCATAAAACTCCTAGAAGAAAACACAGGCAGTAAAATTTATGACATTTCTCTTAACAATATTTTTTTCTGATACATCTCCTCAGGCAAGGAAAACAAAAGAAAAAAATAAACAAATAGGACTACATAAAACTAAAAAGCTTTTGCACAGCAAAGGAAACCAACAAAATGAAAAAACAACCTACTAGATGGAAAAAGATATTCACCAATGATACATCTAATAAGGGGTTAATATTAAAAAATTATAAAGAACTTATACAACTCAACACCAAGGGGAAAAAATCCAATAAAAAAAAAAGCGGAGGACCTGAATGAATATTTCTCCAAAGAGGAAATACAGATGGCCAATAGATATATGAAAAGATGCTTAATGTCACTAATCATCACAGAAATGAAAATTAAAAGTACAATGAGATATCACCTCACACCTGTCAAAATGGCTACCATCAATAAATCAAAAAACAAGTGTTAATAAGGACATGGAGAAAAATGAACCCTTATGCATTGTTGCTGGGAATGCAGATTGGTATAGCCACTGAAGAAAACAGTATAGAAGTTCCTCAAAAACTTAAAAATGGAACTACCTTATGACCCAGAAATTTCACTTCTGGGAATTTATCTGAAGAAACCCCAAACACTGATTTGAAAGAACACAAGCACCCCTATGTTCATTGTGTCATTATTTACAATAGCTAACATATGGAAGCAACCCAACTGTCCATCATAAGTGGATATAGACATAGACAAGTGTCATAGACAAGTGGATAAAAACCCTATGGCATATATAAGTGGAATATTACTTGGCTGTTAAAAAGAATGAAATCTTACAATTTGCTACAGCATGAATTGACTTACAAGGTACTATGCTCAGTAAAATAAGCCAGACAGAGAAAGACAAATACCATATAATTTCACTTATATGTGGAGTCTAAAGAACAAAAAAAATGAACAAACTAAATGGAAACAGACTCCTAAATACAGAAAACAAACTGATGGTTGCTGAAAGGTATAGGGTTTGGCAGACTAAGTGAAAAAGAGTGAAAAAGTAAAGGGATTAAGAAGTATAAATTTGTAGTTACAAAATAGTCACAGGAATATAAAAGCACAGTATAGGGAAGAGTCAATAATATTGTAAAAACTATGTATGGTACCAGGTGGATACTTGAAATATCAGAGGGAATATTTTGTAAAAATATATGAGTATCTAACCATTATGCTGTATACCTGAAACTAATATGAAAATAATATGTAAACTATAATTGAAAACTAAAATAAAAAAATAGTAGGAGCCCCTCAGGAGAGCCTCTGGGAGAGAGCTCCCCCAGGGAGGGAAGCGCAGGGGATAATGGTGGAAAGGCAGCAGTGGTGTCTGGATTGTACCAGGTCTGTGAGAACATGGTGGCAAGCTAGTGTGGAAGGACATGACTGGCCTCCATCAACTGCCTCATAGAGATACCCAGACTGTAGTGTCCCTTTGATGATATGAATCACACAGACCCAAAATTATCTTGCAGAACTAACAATGAGGTTTGCCTTTGTCTAATGAAGAGGAGGTAGCATTTACCTTTCTTAAATTTTTTAAAAAATATTTTATTTACTTAATTATATACAAATGTAACTTGTTACATTAAAACCTATGACTATGTATGTTTTTCTAAAATGTATTCTATTGATTTTGCTATTACAGTTGTCCCATTCCCCTTCTGCCCTGCACACCCCCAACCACCCACATTCCCTCCACTTTGGTTCATGTCCATGGGTTGTACATATAAGTTCTTTAGCTTCTCCGTTTCCTATAATGTTCTTAACCTCCCCTGTCTATTTTGTACCTATCATTTATCCTTCTTATTCCCTGTACTTTTTCCTCCACTCTCTCCTTCCCCCTCCCCACTGATAACCCTCCATGTGATCTCCATTTCTGTGATTCTGTTCCTGTTCTAGTTGTTTGCTTAGTTTGTTTTTGTTTTCTTTTTAGGTTCAGTTGTTTATAGTTGTGAGTTTGTTTTCATTTTACTGTTCATAGTTTTGATCTTCTTTTTATTAGATAAGTCCCTTTAACATACCATATAATGAGGGTTTGGTGATGATGAACTCCTTTAACTTGACCTTATCTGTGAAGCACTTTATCTGACCTTCCATTCTAAATGATAGCTTTGCTGGACAGAGTACTCTTGGATGTAAGTCCCTGCTTTTCATGACTTTGAAAACTTCTTACAACTCCTTCTTGCCTGCAAGGTTTCTTTTGAGAAATGAGCTGATGGTCTTACGGGAACTCCTTTGCAGGTAGTTCACTGTCTCCTTTTTTTCTTGCTGCTTTTGACATTCTCTCCTTATCTTTCATCTTGGGTAATGTAATTATGGTGTGCCTTGGTGTGTGCTTCCTTGGATCCAACTTCTTTGGGACTCTCTGAGCTTCCTGGACTTCCTGGAAGTCTATTTCCTTTGCCAGATTGGGGAAGTTCTCCATTATTTTTTCAAATAGGTTTTCAATTTCTTGCTCTCCCTCTTCTCCTCTGGAACCCCTATGATTTGGATGTTGGAATGTTTAAAGATGTCCTGGAGGTTCCTAAGCCTCTCCTCATTTTTTTAAAATTGTTTTTTCTTCATTCTCTTTTGGTTGAAAGTTTCTTCCTTCTTTCTGGTCCAAACCGTTGATTTGAGTCCTGGTTTCCTTCCCTTCACTGTTGGTTTCCTGTACATTTTCCTTTATTTCACTCTTCATAGCCTTCAATTTTTCCTCTGTTTTGTGACCATACTCAACAATTTTGTGAGCATTCTGAATACCAGTGTTTTGAATGGTGCATCTGATAGGTTGGCTGTTCATTCATCGCTTAGTTGTATTTCTCTGGAGCTTTGATATGTTCTTTCATTTTGGGCCATTTTTTTTTTGTCTAGGCACACATGTTACATAGTAAGGGGCAGAGCCTCAGGTCTTCACCATGGTGGGGCTTCCCATATCACACTGTTGTGGCGCTGTGTGAGGGGGAGGGGTCCAAGAGGAAATAATGCTGCATGCTCAGCTCTTGGCTTGCTATCAGTTACTTCCTCTGCTACCCACAAGCAAACTGGGCTCTTCTCGTGCTGATTCCCGGGTTGGTGGTTTTGTGTACATTATAGGACCCTGTGGTCTCTCCAACAAACTCTCCCGTGAGGCTGGGGGTTCCTCTCACTGCCTCAACTGCCCCAGGTGTTTTCGGTCAGAGGACTTGAGGCCTTATTTCCCCTGGGTTGCATGGGCTGTCTCACTCCCCAGTTGTTCCTCTGGGTTTATCCACATGCAAATGTGGGACCACCCAGTCTGCCAGCCACCACCTTGCCAACACCAGTGCTCCAGCTGCTGCCTTGCCATGAGTCCTCTCTGCCCTGCTGCCTGTCTCCGCCCTTCCTATCAGTCTGAATGAATGTTTCTTCTTCAACTCCTTGGTTGTCAGACTTCCATACAGTTCAATTATCTGTCAGTTCTGGTGGATTTTTTTTTAAAGAAGGTTTATTTATTTACTTATTTTATATTGTTGTTCAAGTACAGTTGTCTACATTTTCTTTTTATTCTTTTCTTTCATTTATTTTTTTAATCATTGTTCAAATACAGTTTTCTCCTTTTTACTCCCAATCCATTCCCCCCTCCCACCCCTCCCCACTTCCCTCCCATTACCACCCTCCCCTTAGTTTATGACCATGTGTCCTTTAAGTTCGTTCCTGTGAACCCTTCCCACTGTCCCCTTAAATTCTCTCTACTCTCCCCTGTGGTCACTGCCAGCCTGTCCTCTATTTCAGTGTCTTTAGTTACATTTTGTTTGTTTCTTTGTTTTGTTATTTAGGTTCCTGTTAAAGGTGAGATCATATGGTATTTGTCTTTCACTGGCTGGCTTGTTTCGCTTAGCATAATGTTTTCCAGCTCCATCCATGCTGTTGCATAGGGTAGGAGCTCCTTCTTTCTTTCTGCTGCATAGAATTCCATTGTGTAAATGTACCATAGTTTTTTGATCCATTCATTTACTGATGGGCATCTAGGTTGCTTCCAGCATCTAGCTATTGTAAATTGTGCTGCTATGAATATTGGGATGCATAGGTTCCTTTGAATTGGTGTTTTAGTGTTCTTAGGATATAGTCCCAGCAGTGGAATTGCTGGGTCAAAAGGCAGATCCATTTTTAGTTTTCTGAGGAAGTTCCATACTGCTTTCCATAGTGGTTGTACCAGTCTGCAGTCCCACCAGCAGTGCACTAGGGATCCCTTTTTTCCACAACCTCTCCAACACTTGTTGTTTGTTGCTTTGTTTATGATGGCCATTCTGTCTGGTGTGAAGTGGTATCTCATTGTGGTTTTAATGTGCATCTCTCTGATAGCTAGTGATATTGAACATCGTTTCATGTGTCTTTGGATTTTCTGTATGTCGTCCTTGGAGAAGTGTCTGTTCAAGTCCTTTGCCCACTTTTTAATTGGATTCCTTGTCTTCTTAGAGTACAGTCTTGTAACTTCTTTATATATTTTGGAGATTAAACCCTTGTGTGAGGTATCATTGGCAAATATGTTTTCCCATACAGTTGGTTCTCTTTTAATTTTGATACTGTTTTCTTTGGCTGTGCAGAAGCTTTTAATTTTGATGAGGTCCCATTTGTTTATTCTTTCCTTTATGTCCCTTGCTCTAGGGAACAAGTCAGTAAAAAAGTTTCTTCATGAAATATCTGAGATTTTCCTACCTACGTTCTCCTCTAGGACTTTAATGGTGTCACCTTTTATATTTAAGTCTTTTATCCACCTTGAATTTATTTTTGTATATGGTGTAAGTTGGTGCTCAATTTTCATTTTTTTGCACGTGGCTGTCCAGTTCTCCCAACACTGTTTGTTGAAGAGGCTATTTTTATTCCATTTTATATTCCTCCTTTGTCAAATATTAATTGACCATAGAGACTTGGGCTTATTTCTGGGCTCTCTGTTCTGTTCCATTGGTCTATGTGCCTGTTTTTATGCCAGTACCAGGCTTTTTTGATTACAGTGGCCTTGTAATATAGTTTAGTGTCAGGTATTGTGATCCCTCCTACTTTTTACTCTTCTTTCTCAAAATTGCAGCAGCTATTCGGGATCATTTATAATTCCATATAAATTTTTGAAGTGTTTGTTCTATGTCTGTGAAATATGCCATTGGTACTTTAATAGGAATTGCATTGAATGTGTAAATTGCTTTGGGTAGTATGGACATTTTGATTATATTAATTCTTCCAATCCATGAACACGGTATATGTTTCCATTTGTTTGTGTCTTCCTTGATTTCTTTCCTCAGTGTTATGTAGTTTTCTGAATACAGGTTTTTTACCTCTTTGGTTAGGTTTATTCCTAGATATTTTATTTTTCTTTTTGCTATTTCAAATGGGATTTTTTTCCTTGATCTCTGCTTCTGCTGTTTCATTGTTGGTGTACAGAAATGCCTTTGATTTCTGGATATTGACTTTGTAACCCGCTGTTTTGCCAAATTCATTTATTAGGTCAAGCAGTTTTTTGGTAGAGTCTATAGGATTTTCCATGTATTCTATCATGTCATCTGCAAACAGTGACAATTTTTTTTCCTCCTTTCCGATTTGAATGCCTTTTATTTCTTTTTCTTGTCTGATTGCTGTGGCTAAAACTTCCAGTACTATATTGAATAGAAGTGGTGAAAGTGGACAGCCTTGTCTTGTTCCTGATCTTAGTGGAAAATATTTTAATTTTTGCCCATTGAGTATGATGCTGGCTGTAGGTCTCTCATATATGGCCTTTATTATGTTGAGGAATTCTCCCTCTGTTCCCACTTTGCAGAGTGTTTTTATCATGAGTGGGTGCTGTACCTTATCAAATGCTTTTTCTGCATCAATTGATATGATCATGTGGTTTTTGTCTTTGCTTTTGTTTATGTGATGTATTACATTTACTGATTTGGGAATATTGAACCATCCTTGCATCCCTGGAATGAATCCCACTTGGTCATCGTGTATGATCTTTTTAATGTATTGTTGGATGCAGTTTACCAGTATTTTGTTGAGGATTTTAGCATCTATGTTCATCAGTGATATTGGCCTGAAGTTTTCTTTGTTTGTTGTGTCTTTATCTGGTTTTGGAATTAGGTTGATATTGGCCTCATAAAAAGAGTTTGGGAGACTCCCATCTTTTTGGACTGTTTGGAATAGTCTGTGAAGGATAGGGGTTAGCTCTTCCTTAAATGCTTTGTAGAATTCTCCTGTGAAACCATCTGGTCCCGGGCTTTTGTGTGTTGGGAGTTTTTTGATTACTGCTTCCATTTCTTTTGTTGTTATTGGTCTGTTCAGGCTTTCTGCTTCTTTTTCATTGAGTTTTGGAAGATTGTATTTTTCTAGAAATTGGTCCATTTCACCTAGGTTTTCAAATTTCTTGGCATACAGTTGTTTGTAGTAATTTCTTACAATCATTTGTATTTCTGTGGTATCTGTTGTAATCTCTCCTCTTTCATTTCCAATTGTGTTTATTTGGGTCTTCTCTCTTTTTTTCTTGATGAGCCTGCTTAAAGGCTTGTCAATTTTGTTTATCTTTTTGAAGAAACAGCTCTTGGATTCATTGATCCTTAGAATTGTACTTTTAATCTCTATGTCATTTAATTCTGCTCTGATCTTGGTTATTTCCTTCCTTCTGCTTGCTCTGGGCTGCCTTTTTTGTTGTTCCTCAAGTTCTTGTAGACATAGGGTTAGGTTGTTTGTTTGGAATGTTTCTAACTTTTTTAGATGGGCCTGTATCACTATGAACTTCCCTCTCAGGACTGCCTTGGCTGTGTCCCATAAGTTTTGGGTTGTTGTGAGTTCATTTTCATTTGTTTCCAGAAACCTTTTGATTTCTTCCCTAATGTCATTCTTGACCCATTCATTGTTTAATAGCATGCTATTTAATCTCCATGATTTTGAGTGTTTTGGGGTTTTTTTCCTTAGGGTTGGTTTCTAGCTTCAGTCCCTTGTGATCTGAGAAAATGCTTGGTATGATTTCAATTTTCTTGAAATTGTTGAGGCTTGTTTTGTGTCCTATCATGTGGTCTGTCTTTGAGAATGTTCTGTGTACATTTGAAAAGAATGTATATTTAGCTTCTTTTGGATGGAGGGCTCTGTATATATCAGTAAAGTCCATTTCATCAAGGGTATTGTTCAATGCCACAATATCTTTGTTGATATTTTGTTTAGAAGATCTGTCCATTTTTGACAGTGGGGTGTTAAAATCTCCCACTATAATTGTGTTGTTGTCCATATCTTTCTTGAAGTCCTCTAAGATTTTCTTTATGTATTTAGGTGCTCCTATGTTGGGTGCATATATATTTACAATATTTATGTCTTCTTGGTGGATTCTTCCCTTGAGTAGTATGAAGTGACCTTCTGGGTCTCTCTTTATGGACCTTTTTTGGAAGTTTGTTTTGTCTGATATGAGTATTGCTACCCGGGCTTTTTTTTTCCCTGTCCATTTGCTTGGAAGATTTGTTTCCAGCCCTTCACTTTCAGCCTGTGTAGGTCTTTTATCCTGAGGTGGGTCTCTTGTAGACAGCAGATATGTGGGTCATTTTTTCTTATCCATTCAGCTATTCTGTGTCTTTTGATTGGAGCATTTAATCCATTTTCATTTACGTTTATTATTGATAGGTACTTATTCATTGTCTTTTATGTACATGTGTTCCTCTCTCTCTCTCTCTCTCTCTCTCTCTCTCTCTCTCTCTCTCTCTTTTCCTTCCCTTCCTTAAAGCAGTCCCTTCAGGATCTCTTGCAGAGCTGGTTTGGTCGAGGCATATTCTTTTAGATGTCTTTTGTCTGGGAAGCTTCTTAGTTCGCCTTCTATCTTGATCGAGAGCCTTGCTGGATATAGCAGCCATGGTTGCAGACCTCTGGTTCTCATTACCTGGAGTATTTCTTGCCATTCTCTTCTGGCTTGGAGTGTTTCCATTGAGAAGTCAGCTGTTAGCCTTATTGGGGCTACCTTGTACGTTACTTTCTTTTTCTCCCTTGCTGCCTTTAAGATTCTCTCTTTGTCTTGAAATTTTGCCATTTTAATTATGATGTGTCTTGAGGTGGGCCTCTATGGGTTCCTATGATTGGGACTCTCTGTGTTTCCTGGATTTGTGTGACTTTTTCTCTCATCAAATTAGGAAAGTTCTCCTTCATTACTTGTTCAACTAGGTTTTTGATCCCTTGCTCTTCTTCTTCTCCTTCTGGTATCCCTATTATACGGATATTATTACGTTTCATATTCTCTTGCATTTCTCTTAATTCTTTGTCTTCATTTTTCTGAGCCTCTTTTCCTTTTCTTGCTCTTTCTGGATGTTGTTTTCTACTTTGTCCTCCAGCTCGCTAATCCAATCTTCTACTTCATCGATCCTGCTTTTCATTCCTTCTACTGTGTTCTTTAGTTCAGAAACTGTATTCTTCATTTCCTCTTGACCTTTGTTAAGAGTTTCTATTTCTTTTTTCATGTTTATATAGTTTGCAGTGAGATTGATGTAGTTTCCCTCTAATTTCTGAAAACTCAATGTGAGTTCATTGAACTTCCTGGTAATCATTGTTTTGAACTCACTGTCTGATAGTTGAGTTGCCTCTATTTCATTTAGCATTTTTCCTGAGGCTTCCTCATTTCCCTTCAGTTGGGGGGTTGTTTCTTTGTTTTCTCATTGTTCGTGTGTTTCTTCTTTTTTCTTCTTGATTGTTAATTTGATCTGTTCTGATTCCCTGTAATTATGGTGTGAACTTCTGTGGTAGAATATTTGTGAGATTCAGTGGTGCAATCTGCTTCATGTATCCTGGTGTTCACAGCTTCCCCCTACTCGTCTGGTTTTTCCATGATCACAATAATTTTTGATGTCCTGCTTTCAAAAGTGATTCAGTAACCTAGTCCACTTGCTCTGTTTCTCCACCGATCTGCGAGTTTCCCTCCTCTTCACAGAAGCCAAGAAAAACGCTGCCTAGAGTAAAGCCACCATCTTCCCATCCAAGTGTCAGATTTTTGTTTTTAAGTTTGTTGTTTTCCTTCTTTTGGCTGTGTGAGGAGGCAAAGTGTATCTACCTACACTGCCATCTTGGCCAGAGGTCCCTAAACCCCATGACTATGTCTGTTGAATGCACTTTGTCCTGACCTTTTCAGGTTGCTATTCTCTCCAGGGATGCATGTAGTGAAGAATAATATAATTCTGTATTTATGATGGAAAATTTTATCTTTCTCTCACAACAGCCATTTTACTTCATTATTTTGGGGAAATGAGCTATTTTTTATAAATATTTTGTAAAACTCTACTTGAACAATGATTAAAACAATAAAAATATTTTGTTATTCATGCTATTACAGTTATCCCACTTTTTCCTCCTTCACCCTTCTCCACCCAGTCCACCCCCACTTCCATAATCAGTCTCCTCATTGTTGTCTATATCCATGGGTCTTTCATATATGTTCTTTGACTAACCCCTTCACTTTCTTTCAGTCAGTCCCCACTTCCTCCCTCCCCTCTCACAGTTGTCAGTTTGTTCCATGATTCTATGCCTCTGGTTCTATTTTGCTCGTTAGTTTATTTTGTTCATTAGATTCCTCTCATAAGTGAGATCATATAGTATTTGTTTCTCACCAACTGGCTTATTTTGCTTAGCATAATGCTCTCCAGTTCCATCCATGCTGTCATGAAGGGTAGGAATTCCTTCTTTCTTTCTTCTGTGTAGTGTACCACATTTTTAAAAACAAATTTTATTGTATTTTTTTCCATTACCATTTATTTCCCTTATACCCCCACCCCCACCAAATCACCATACTGTTGTCCATGTCCATGAGTCCCTTTGCCTTTTGCTCAATCCTTCTACCCACTAACCTCCCCAACCCACTAACTGTCATCTGCTTGTCACCTATGATTCTGTCCCCATTTTCCATGTTAGTTCAGTTTGTTCATTAGATTCCATGCATGAGTGAAATCATATGGTATTTGCCTTTTTCTGATTGGCTTATTTCACTTAGCATAATGTTCTCTAGGCCCATCCATGCTGTTGTGAATGGTAAAATTTTCTTCTTTTTATGGCCAAGTAGTATTCCATTGTGTGAATGTTCCATATTGTTTTATCCATTAATCTACTGATGGACACTTGGGCTGCTTCCATATCTTCGTGATTATAAATACTGCTGCAATGAACATAGGTGCAATTAGTGTTTTTTTTTAAGCAATGTTTTGTATTGCTTTGGATATATTCCCAGAAGTGGGATCTCTGGAACAAAAGGAAGTTCCAGACCTGGCTGGTGTAGCTCAGTGGATTGAGCATGGACCTGTGAACCAAAGGGTCACTGGTTCAATTACCAGTCAGGGCACATGCCTGAGTTGTGGACCAGATCCCCGGTGGGGTACATGTGAAAGGCAACCACACATTGATGGTTGTCTCTCTCTCTTTCTCTCTCCCTTACCCTCTCTCTAAACATAAATAAATAAAATCTTAAAAAAGGAAGATCCATATTTTTAGGTATCTCCATACCACTTTCCACACTGGCTGCACCAATCTTCATACCCACCAACAGTTCAAAGGGGTTCCCTTTCTCCATATCCTTGCCAGCACTTTTTTTTGTTGATTTATTGATGGTAGACATTCTTATTGCAGTTTTCATTTGTATTTCTCTATGATTAGTGATGTTGAACATCTTTTCATATGTCTATTGGCCATCTGTATGTCCTCTTTGGAGAAGTGTCTATTCAGGTCTTTTCCCCATTTTTAATAGGATTGTCTCGTGTTTTTGGTGTTGAGTTTTGGTGTTGAGGAGGGGGCTGAGACAGACAGCTAGGGACTTCTGGCCAGGTAGTGGCTAGAGGACTGGGGTGAGCAAGGCAGTGGCTGGCGGAACCATTGAGGTGGCAGATTGTGGAGCTGGGTGCACAAGGATGCAGCTGGCCAGCAAGGCAGCAGTGGGCAGACCCAGCAAGGTGGGAGATTGTGGATTGGGTGGTCGCACATTCCCACACAGATAAACCAGGAGAAACACCTGGGGAGTGGGATGGGCTGTGCAACCCAGGGCCCCAGCACAGGAAAATAAAGCCTCAAATCACTGATTGGAAACACCTGTGGGGATTGAGGCAGTGGGAGAAACTCCCAGCCTCCCAGGAGTTTGTTGGAGAGACCCATAGGGTCCTAGAACATACACAAACCCACTCACACAGGAATCAGCACCATAAGGGCCAAGTTTGCTTGTAGGAAGCAGGGAAAGTGACTGAAATCAGGCAGAGAGCAGAGCAAGCACCACTGTTCCCTCTCAGACCCCTTCTCCACATACAGCATTGCAACACAATTACATGAGTTACCCTGCTTGGGTGAATACCTAAGGCTCTGCCCCTCACTACATAACTGGTACATCAAGACAAAAAAAAAAAAAAGAAATGGCCCAAATGAAAGAACAGATCAAAGCTCCAGAAAAAATACAACTAAGCAGTGAAGAGATAGCCAACCTATCAGATGCACAGTTCAAATCACTGGTAATCAGGGTGCTCACAGAATTGGTTGAATTTGGTCACAAATTAGATGAAAAAAAATGCAGGCTACACTAAGTGAAATAAAGGAAAATGTACAAGGAAACAATAGTGATGGGAAGGAAACTGGGACTCAAATCAATGGAGTCGACCAGAAGGAAGAAAGAAATATCCAACCAGAAGAGAATGAAGAAACAAGAATTCACAAAAATGAGGAAAGGCTTAGGAACCTCCAGGACATCGTTAAATGTTCAACATCCGAATTATAGGGGTACCAGAAGGAGAAGAGGAAGAGCAACAAGAGGAAAAGTTATTTGAACAAATTTATTCAAAAGTTATTTGAACAAATAATAAAGGAGAACTTCCCCAATCTGGCAAAGGAAACAGATTTGCAGGAGGTCCAGGAAGCTCAGAGAGTCCCAAAGAAGTTGGATCCAAGGAGGAACACATTGAGGCACATCATAATTACATTATCCAATATTAAAATTAAGGATAGACTCTTAAAAGCAGCAAGAGAAAAAGAGACAGTTGCCTACAAAGGAGTTTCCATAAGACTATCAGATGATTTCTCAAAAGAGAACTTACAGGTAAGAAGGGGCTGGAAAGAAGTATTCCAAGTTAGGAAAGGCAAGGACCTACATCCAAAATTGCTCTATCCAGCAAAGTTTTCATTTAGAATAGAAGGGCAGATAAAGTGCTTCTCAGATAAGGTCAAGTTAAAGGAGTTTATCATCACCAAGCCCTTATTATATGAAATGTTAAGATTCATCTAAGAAAAAGAAGATAAAAAATATGAACTGTAAAATGACAGCAAACTCACAATCATTAACAACCACACCTGAAACAAAAACAAAAGCAAACTAAGCAAACAACTAGAACAGGAACAGACTCACAGAAACGGAGATCACATGGAGGGTTTTCAACAGTGGAGTGGGATGGGGAGAGAGGGGGAAAAGGTACAGAGAATAAGTAGCATAAATGGTAGACAGAAAATAGACAGGGAAGGGTAAGAATAGTATAGGAAATGTAGAAGCCAAAGAACTTATATGTACAACCCATGGACATGAACTAAAGTGGAGGGAATGTGGGTGGTGGGGGGTGTGCAGGGCAGAGGGCAGTGAAGAGGGGAAAATGGGACAACTGTAATAGCATAATCAATAGAATATATTTTAGAAAATATTCTCTCATTGTTTTTAATCTTTGTAATTTTAATTATGATACATCTTGTTGTGGACCTGTTTGGGTTCATCTGGCTTGGGACTCTCTGGCCTTGGTGGTCCAGCATTAGGTCTGTCTAGAAAGTATCCAGCCATGTACTATGAAAAATAGAGACATTTATTGAATATACAATATACAAGTAACATTGTACCTAGGACAATGATGCCTCAGTCCCCTTCAAAGTATGCATTCAGTACCTCACATGGATCTCCTGATCATCTTCAGTGGCCATGTTTTATTTTCCTGAATCTCACTGATGGTCAAATCTATTCCCTTTCAATGGTGATTTTAGTTCTGGGAAAAGGCAAAAGTCACAGGGCATCAAATCTGGCTGTTAGGGGGCTGAGTCACGTGGGTGATTGGATCTTTCTCCAAAAGATTCTGCATGAGACATGAGGCATGAGCTAGCTCATTGTTGTGATGAAGCTGCCAATCACCAGTTGCCCATAGCTGTGGCCTTATGAATCATCCAGATAGTTTCCATGGGGGAATGTTCAAGCTTACAGTAAAATTTGATGCAGATTCATTGCTGTACTTTTTCAGTCATTTTTAATGGGACAGCCAAACAGTGCATATACATGCTCATTCAGCAGGGTCTACCACCCCCACTGACCAGTACAGTGAAGTAGTCATTGTTCATACATGCACATTTCTCCATACTTTTCTTGGTTGCCAGGTTACATTGATGTTGTGTAAATGTTTTTGTTATATTTAAAATATTGAGGTCTCTTCTGGTCAAGATGGTGGCATAGGTAAACATGGCTTGCCTTGTCACACAACCACATCAAAATTACAACTAAATGATGGAACAGCCATCTCTCAGAGCCATAAGAAATTGAGTTGGTGGAAGTCTGATAAGTATGGAATTAACGAAACCACATCCACACAGACTGGTAGGTGGGGTGTTATGTGGAATGGGCTGGTCCCACACCCATGCGTAGTAGATAAAAACTTGGGAGGTATGTCTTGGAAGTGAGGAGTCTCAGCCCTACATGAAGCCTCCCAGCCCAGAGATCCAGTGACAAGAAGATAAGTTCCCATAACTTCTGGTTGCAAAAGCCAGTGGGGACTCAGTCAGTGGAAGAAACTTCTGAAGTACCAAGAAGTTCCTCTTAAAGAACCCACACATGGACTCACCTAATCAGACTTACTCCCTCTGAGTTCCAGCACCATGGTAGTAGCTTGAAAGGTTCCAGTGGCAAACAGGGAGGAAGTGACAGGTCTTCCATCAAGATGAATGCTTGGAGACAGCTCTCTCCAAGACAGCTCTCTCCAAAGGGGGTAAAAAGACATTACCCCCTTTCTGCACACTCCCCCACAGAACCACAGAGTTGGCAGGTGGGTGCTGTATCTGAGACTATATCAACCTGGCTAACACTGTTTGCCCCACCCTGGAGATCCCCAGAGACAATATCCCACCCAACTTATGGGCTCACCCAAATGATAACAGAGACTTTTCTATATAAGTGCCTGATCTTGGCTCATGCTTCACAACTTCTAAATTCTCTCAAACAAGCAACAGCTGACCTCTGTGGGCCCCCAGCCCCTGTACCTCTTGTTAAGTTTTTCTAGGCATGGCATTAACAGCAGCCAGTCTGTATTCATAGCTTGGCTTTGCCTGGGAATCTCCAAGCTTCACACAAGTAGCAGCTATCTCAGATTGCTTTATCTCCCATGTAGGGTGGGCCCAGACAAGACACAGGTGGGGGCTGACCTTGGCCTGTACCACCCAGGAAACCACAAAGCCTATGCACCCAGTGTACAGGTAAAGAGTGTACAGGTGAAGACCAGGTTGGAACACTACAACCCTGCTCCTACACAGCTGATCCTCCATGGAGGGTAGAGGTTGGTGGTAAGTGGTCATAGTCAGTCCTTGCAGCTGACAGGCCTGGGAAAATCCATCCCTTTCACCTGCCAACAGCAATCAAAGCTCAACTACAGGAGAAGGGTATAATCACCCCACAAAAGGGCACACCTTGAGTACCCAGCTTGGGTGACAGGGGAGACTGTGCCACTGGACCCTATGGGACACCTACTACATTAGGCCATGCTACTAAGACATAGAATCAAAGCAGCTCTACCTAATACATAAAAAAACAAACACAGGGAGGCTTAAAAAATGAGGAGACAAAGAAACATGGCCCAAATGAAAAAAAGCAGATAAAACACCAGAAAAAAGAACTAAGCAAAATATAGATAAGCAGTCTATCAGATGCAGAGTGTTTTGAACACTGGTTATAAGGCTGCTCAAGGAACTTAGTGAGGACTTCAAAAGCATAAAAAAATCAAGCCAGAAATGAAAGATTCACTAATTGAAATAAAGAACAATGTACAGGGAAACAACATTATAGTAGATGAAGCTGGGAATCAAATCAATGATTTGGAACATAAGGAAGCAAAAAAAACCAAAAAAAAACAAAACCCCAATCAGAACTAGAAAAAAGAATATGAAAAAATGAAAATAGTGTAAGCAAACTATGAGAAATTTTCAAATATTCCAACATCCACATTATAGGCATTCCAGATGGAGAAGAGAAAGAGCAAGAAATCAAAAATCTATTTGAAAAATAATGAAAGAAAACTTCCCTAATTTGGTGAAGGAAATAGACATGCAAGTCCAGGAAGCACAGAGTCCCAAACATGATAGATGCAAAGAGGCCCACTCCAAGACACATCACAATTAAAATACCAAAGGTTAAAGATAAAGAGATAATCTTAATACCAGCAAGAGAAAAGCAGTTACTTAACATAAGAGTATCTAAACTATAAACAATAAAATGGCATAAATACATATCTATCAACAGTGGAATCTAAAAACAAACTAAGCAAACAAGAAGAACAGAGACAGAATCATGGATACAGAGAATGTTTTATGGTTGCCAGCTCTTAGTGGGGTGTGGGGGAAAGGATGAAGAGGTGAAGGGATTAAGAAGTACAAATAGGTAGTTACAGAACAGACAGGGGCATGTAAGATACAGTATAGGAAAAGAAATAGCCAAAGAACTTACACGCATGACCTATGGACATGAACCACAGTGTGGGGATTGCCTGAGGGAGTTGGGGATGCTGTGCGGAGTGGGGCAAAGAGGGAAAAGTTGGGGCAACTGTAATAGCATAATCAGTAAAATATAACTTAAAAAACAATGCTAGGACTTTCTTTCTGGACAGGCCTCGTATGTCTATTTCTTTCACTAAATTAGGGAAGTTTTCTGTCATTTTTTTCAAACAGGTTTTCAATTTCTTGCTCTCTCTCTTCTCCTTCTGGTACCCTCATGATGTGCATTTTGATACGCTTGAAGTTGTCCCTGGAGCTCCTTATACTATCCTCATTTGGAGGGAGGATTCTTTTTTCTTCTTGTTCTGATTGGGTGTTTTTTGATCCTTCTATTCTAAATCACTGTTTTGATTCTTGGCTTCACCCACTCTACTGTTGATTCCCTGTAAATTGTTCTTCACTTCAGTCAGTACATCCTTTACTTCTGACTGGTTCTTTTTAATGGTTTCCATGTCCTTTTTTATGTTCTGGAATATCTTCCTAAGTTCACTGAGCATCCTTATATCCAGTGTTGTGAACTCTGCATCTAGTAGATTGCTTCTCTCCATTGTTTAGTTCTTTTTCTGGAGTTTTGTTCTGTTCTTTCATTTGGGTCATGTTTGTCTCCTCATTTTGGTAGCGTCCCTGTGTTTGTTTCTATTTATTAAGTAGAGGTGCTATGACTCCTTGTCTTGGAAGAATGGCCTAATATAGTAAGTGTCCTATAGTGTTCAGTGGCACAGCCTCCCCTATTACTGAAGCTGGGTACTCGAGGTTGCCCACTGTGTGGTCTGCATACATCCTCCTCTTGTAGTTGAGCCTCGGTTGCTGTTGGCAGGTCAATGAGAAAAATTTACCCAGGCTGATCAGCTGCAAGGACTGACTATGACCACAGACCACCAATCCTGACCACTGTGGAGGACCAGCTGTGCAATGACCCACTTCACAAGCAAGACTTACTTATGAGGGCTTTGGTTGCTGTTGAGTCTACCCCTTGAGTGTGTTGATTGTGGAGGTGGTGAATAGTGGTGCTCTGATGTGACCTGTAGCTCTCCACTGGGTGTGCAGGCTCTGGGGTCTCCAAGGTGGTGCAAACCAAGGTCAGCCACCATTTGTTTTGACCAGGGCCACCCAGCATAAGCTACAAAGAGATCTGCAGTTGGTTCCAACTTGTGCTGGGTTTGGAGGTATCTATAAGAGTCCATGCTGTGAACCAAGGCAGCTGCTGCTAGTGCTGGGCCTGGGGCCACTGAGAAACAGGCATGGGGCATACTGTGGCAAAATGCTGATTTTTGAGAGAATTTAAGAAAATCTGAGGCATGAGACAAGCCAAGCCATTCATATGGAAAAGCCACTGGAAACAGCTAGTGTGGGTTGAAAGTTGTGTTGGGTGGAGCCTCGGGGAATACTGGGGCAAACATTGTGAGTTAGGTTGATGGAGTCTCAGAAATGGTGCCTGCCTACCTGCTGTCTTGGTGGAGAGTCAGAAAGGGAACAATAGCCCCTTCTAGCACTTCTGCCCTGGAGAAACCTGCCCCCAAGCTCTTGTTCTGATGCCAGGCACTTAGTTCCTCCCTGTATGTCTCTGGCATCTGATGATCCCATGCTGGCACTCAGAGGGAGTGAGTTTGAGTAAATCTGTACAGGAGTCCTTTAAGAGGAACTTGCTGGGACTCTAGCAGTTTGTCTTTCACAGCCTCAGTCCCCACTGGTTTTTACATCCAGAAGCTATGGAGACTCTTCTTGGATGTGGAACCCTGGGCTGGAGCCCCTCACTCCTGAGATTTCCCTCCTGATTTTTATTTGCCACTCTTGAGTGTGGGACCAGCCAGTTCCACATCTCTGCCCCTCTTACCAGTCTCAATGCGGTCTCTTCTTTAATTCTGCAGTTGTAAGATTTCCATTCAGCTCTATTTCCTTTGCTTCTGAATAATGGTTGTTTTGTAGCTTAGTTGTTATTTTGATGTGATTGTGTGAGGAGGCAAGCTGTGTTTACCTACACTGCCACCTTGAATGGAAGAGCTAAAAATGCATATAGCTGTGTGAGGAGGGAACCACCCAAAAACCAGAATTATTTTCTGGAAGGCAGGCATCTTACAGCACAGGCTTCCCCTGCTAGATGAGTGTTCTTGGAACACATCTGTATCAGTGTACCAGGTGGTGTTATTGTAAGAGACTATGTTCAACTTCAGTGAATTTTTTTGAAGACTCTTTCGATGTGTTTGCCCATTTCATGATGGGTGATTTATGAGCACACCTGCCCACATCACGCTGAGTATTCAGCAGTTTTTGACCAAAAATGGCATAACCCCCATACTCCACCTTCCCTATTCACCTGATCTCACCCTGAGTGTGTTTTTTTGGTTTACCTGGATGAAAAATTCCTCAAAGGGAAAGATTTTGCAGATTTGGAAAAGATGAAACAAAAAATGGGAGAAGCACTAAAACACATCAAAATCGATGAGTTCAAAAATTATTTTGAGCAGTGGAAAAAGTCTCAATAAGTGTATTGCATCAAATGGAGAATACTTTGAAGTTTTCTGAAGTTTAAATATGTAAGAATAAATACACATTTTTTAAATAAATAAATCCCAGTTCTTTGGGTTCCCTTTTGAATATATACATACATATCTATACATGTAAGTATAAGAATCTATAGCCTATATATTAATTCAAAAATGAGAATCATACCCAAGTATCCATCATTAAAACTCAGCAACTCTGATTAGAGAAATTTCAACCGAGTTATTTTATTTCCCGTGTAAATGATCCAATTATTGAACTACTTAAAATATATCCACTTGAAATAATGTTTGAAAGACAAATTTATTGGCCACTCAAGTCAAAATATACCAAAATCAAAGATGTGTTGTCTTGTTTTCTATATGTTCTCCAGAGGAAAGTGGAAACCCATGCCATGCAATAGCCAGTTTTGATATAAATACAGACATAACAACTCACTTGCATTGTTTTGTATACACACACCCTCTATACATGCTTGTGCTATTTTTTTTAAACTGAGAGTGGAGCAATAAACTGTTTCCAGTGATACTACTGCATTTGAGGGGTCTCAGGCAACTGCAGATGGTGAATGTAATCCCCCAGCTGCCAGAAGTGGACAAGGCTTAGCTGGAGTGCTTGAGGAAGTATAGCAATTCTTGCTTTTATGTTCAGCATATCAGATAATTTTTCCTTTTCTCAATTACTTTAGCAACACTTTGAAAGAGTTCCTACTTCTTTTGATAGTCACAGCAACCTGATTCATGGAGAAAGAAAAGAAGAGGCAGGGAGGTGAGGTGGCAGTTATGGAAAGAGACATAGGGGAGTTAATTCATTCATTTTGTCCACATCTCAGGGAAAAAAATCATCCAAAAACACATGATTTTTATGTCCATTGTTTTATTACTCTAATAAAAATGTATAAATGCTATTGTTAATTTGTTCTTTCAGCCTATACCTTGAATAGTTTTTACAAAGATGATGAATTTGAGTTCATATTTTTCAATACTCTATGTGACAACCTGTGTTTGCAGAATGACTAGTTAGAGATGATTTGCAGTCTGTAGTTAAAGAAGTAAAGATCACAGGCAGATTAAATGAGTTCAAGTAAAGCCCTTTGACCAGGAAAAAAGGTTTACTGTAAGAAATAAATGTTATTTTTCACTCATTTCACCTATCACTTATCACAGATGACATATTGGACCCATGTCTTTGACCTTCCAAAAGGTACCTGAGGATTGTGAATCATTTGGATTAATGACTGCAACTTCCCACCAGTAAAACTTAAAGAGTTGAGATCAATACACAAAAATATTTCCCAATAACAGAGAGCTCTGTGAATCCCCTGGGTCTTTCACAGCCAGGCCCTGGCTGTCAGGTACCTCTTCAGTCAGTGGAGCCCCATTCTTGGCAATGCACTACTCTGGAGATGCAATCATGTCAGTGTTGAAGACATCATTGAATGACAGCAGAAGCTGGAATGGAGACCAGTTCAGATGGCTTCCTCAGCCTATCACAGCTAGGACTGAGACTTGCACAAGATCATGACTATAATAAAGTCTGACTATGGGAGTAAAATTTACTTCATTTCACTACAGAATAATCCCACAAGGTCCTATGTACTGTGATATTTGACTTTGCCACTTTTCAAATCACTTCCCTGTTCAAAGCCCCAGCCTCTCCAGTATGGGGCTTTGAACAGGGAAGTGCTCTCCAGGGCAGCATGGTGGGTGTGGACAAACTGGACTTTAACATGGGTGAGGTTAAAGGTCCAGAGGATTAGTGTTACTGACATAGAGATATTAAACTGGAATTAGGGTTTGGAAAATTGGGAGTGGAGACTGGGAAGGGTAAGAAAGTACAAAGATGTATACTGTAGAAAATAAAGTCACAACCCTAGTCTATGACCTTGACTTCAAATAAGGTCTGTTTATAGGCATCATGTACTGATCCTTTAAGTGCTAGAGTTCATTGGTTCAGTTCTTCAGTCACTCAACAAATATTTATGGAGCACTGATTTAGGGTGAGACTCTGTCCTAAGTAATAGGGAACAAAATGAACGAAATTTTCTTGGAAGCTTACATTCTGGTGAAAAAAGACACATATAAGTTAACAAATAACAGGATAAATACAGACAAGAGAAGGAGAAAGTTGAATGACATCTGGATTTGGAAGCAACTAATTGTGTGAAGTCCTGGTAAATAGACTTCCAGGGAGAGAGAAGAGTGAGTACAAAGACCCTGGACTAAGAAAAAGCCAGGTGGTATTGAACAACAGCAAAAAAAGGGCCAGTAGACTGGGAAATTTTTCTCCTCAGACTCAGTTTTGTTTTGTTTAATTGTGGTAAATATAGTTAACAATATTTGTCAATTTAACAGTGGCATTAAGTACATTCACATCATTCTGTAGCCATAGCTACCCATTTCTAGAACACTTTTGTCATCCCAAACAGAAACTACCCATTAAACAATAACTCTCCATTCCCCTGTCTGTCTGGTCCCCCAGCAACCACCATTTTACTTTATGTCTCTGTGGATTTCACTTCTCTAGGGATCTCATACAAGTAGAATTATATAAATTTTTCTATTTGAATCTGGCTTATTTCACTTAGCATAATGTCGTCAAGTGATGCAGACCCCAGCTTGTGGAGTCTGCCACATTGTGGATGGGGGAGAGACATTCACATGGACTACCGAGTCCTGTGGGGGAAAAGAGCGAGTAGCTTCACTCTCAAGGGGAGCAAAAAAGCCGCAGCCTCCACCATGATGGGCCTTTATTTCTCTTTCTGGTTACATTACATGATGGTCCTCATTTACTATGCACAGGTTCACTTTAGGTGTTTACCTTTTACAGAAAACAAAGGAGCTGAGGCTGCTAATCATATCACAGAAGAGGGATATTTGCAAATGAAAAGGGAAAAGTAATTGAACTGGTTACCCTCTTCCTTGGAAGTTTTAGCATGGATTTTAAGAAGTTACAGGAAGCACTTTCTGTCTCAATTCAGGGTGAGGGAGTTTTAGCAAAAGCAAGTCTCAAAGTCGCCTAGGTACATTGCAGGCCTGATTCCCCATGGGAGAACCTATCCATGGGCATGGGTCCTGTGCATCTTCAAGTGGGAGCTGGGCCCACGCCATGCCGAATGATCTCCTCCAGTCAAGGTTCACCCATGTTGTAGCATGTATCAATTTCCTTTTTTAGCCAAATAATATTCCTTTGTATGTATATACCACATTTTGCTTCTCTGCTCATCCACTGATGGACATTTGGACTGTTCTCACATTTTGGCTATAGTGACTAATGCTGGTATGAACATTGGCATTGAGATTCAGTTTTAATTGTTGACATCAGTGTCTAATTGAACTCTTATTAATGGATGTTTATATGATTGAAACCCATGTAAACCCATATTTTTTAAAAACAAGATGGCAAATAACTTAACTGATAGTGTATGTTCCTCATCTTAAGACTTATAATTTGCATAGTTATTATATTTATTTTTATTCATTAACTGATCTGGTGTTTATGTACATTCTTAGATATTGCTTGGGGATTGCATTTTTAAATGATTGTAATTATTTTCTTTCTTGGATTGTTCAATGTAAGGTATATAATAAAAAGTAAGCATAGTTTTTCAACCCCATATGTATGTTATCTACAAGAGACCCACCTCAAAATGAAAGACTAAAAGTAAAAGGTTGGCAAAAGATATTTCATGAAAAAGGAAAGGAAAGAAAGCTGATGTAGCAATACTTATATCGGACAAAATAAACTTTAAAACAAAGGCTATAATAAAAGATAAAGAAGGACACTGCATAATGATAAAGGTATCACTCCAACAAGAGGTTATAACCCTTATAAATATTGATGCACCCAACACAGGAGCACCTAAAAAATGTAAAGCAAATGGATGTAAAGGAAGAGATTGGCAGTAATACAGTCATAACATGAAATTTTAACACCACATTGATATCAATGGATAAATCTTTCAGACAGAAAATCAACAAGGAAATGATAGCCTTAAATGCCATACTAGATGAGATGGGTTTAATTGATATCTTCTGAGCATTGTACCCTAAAACAGCAAAATATACATTATTTTCAATGCACATGGAACATTTTCTAGGGTAGACCACATATTAGGACACAAGACAAGCCTCAATAAATTTAAGAAGATTAAAGATATATCAAGCACCTTTTCTAACCATAATGATATGAAATTAGAAATCAATCATAAGAAGAAAACTGAAAAACACGCAGACATGGAGACTAAATAACATGTTACTACAAAATGAGTTAACAATGAGATCAAAAAAGAAACCAAAAGATACTTTGAAAGAAGTAAAAATGAGAACACAACAATCCAAAATCTATGGGACACAGGGAAAGCAGTCCCAAGAGGGAAATTCATACCTTTACAGGCCTATCTCAAGAAGCAAACAAACAAAAATCCTCATATAAACAATCTTACTTTACACTTAAAGGAACTTGAAAAAGAAAAACAAAGCCCAAAATGAGTACAAGGAAGGAAATAATAAGTATCAGAGCATTTAAACGAAGTAGAGTCTACAAAAAGTACAAGAAATCAATGAAAGCAATAGCTGGTTCTTTGAAAAGATAAAAAGATTGGCAAACCTTTAACCAGACACATCAGAGAGAGAGAGAGAGAGAGAGAGAGAGAGAGAGAGAGAGAGAGAACCCAAATAAATAAAACCAGAAATAAAAGAGGAGAAATAAAAACTGACACCAAAGAAATACATGTGATTGTATGAAAATATTACGAACAGCTACATGAGAACAGGGTGGACAACGTGGATGAAATGGATAAATTCCTAGAAACATATAATCTTCCAAAATGAAATCAGAAAGAATCAGAGAATCTTAATAGACAGAGTATACATAGTGAACTTGAAGCAGTAATAAAAAAACTACTAACAAACAATAGTCTTTGGGAAGGGTTTTCAGGAACAACTATAAAGGACACATGGATAGAACCAAGTGGCAGGGGTAGAAACAAGGGAGGGAGGTGGGGATGGCTGGGGCAGGGGGTAGGGAGTTGTGGGGGGGGGGGTAAATGCAGACAACTGTACTTGAACAACAATAAAATAATTTTTTAAAAAAAGTTCTGGACCAGATGGCTTCACAGGTGGATTTTAGCAAACATTCAAAGAAGAACTAAGACCTATTCTTCTCAAGCTATTCAAAAAAATTCAAGAGTACTAAAGACTCCCAAGCTCATTTTACAAGGACAGCAATATCCTAATTCCAAAACCAGATAAAGACACTACAAAGAAAGAAAATTATAGCCAATATCCTTGATAAACATAAATACTAAAATCCTGAACAAAATAATAGCAAATTCAACAATACATTAAAAAGATCATATATCATAATAAAGCAGGATTTATTCTGAAGATGCAAGGTTGGTACAATAACCTCAAATCAATAAGCATGATACACCACATAAACAAAATGAAGGATAAAACCCACACAATCATATCAATAGATGCAGAATTGGCATTTGATAAAATCCAGCACCCATTTTCAATAAAAATTCTCAGCAAAGTGGGAAGAAAGGAAACAAACCTCAGTATAATAATGGCCATATATGACAAACCCACAGTCAACATCATACTCAATGGGTAAAAACTACAAGTGTTTCCATTAAGACTATGAACAAGACAGGGATATCCACTTTCACCATTCTTATTCAACATAGTACTGGAAGTTCCAAGCAAAGCAATCAGACAAGAAAAAGAAATAAAAGGTATCCAAATTAGGAAAAGAGGAAGTCAAATTGTCCCTGTTTGCAGATGACATGATTGTATATAGAGAGAACCTTAAAGATTCCACCAAAAACTACTAGAACTAACAAAGAATTCAGTAAGGAAAATACAAAATAAATATCCAGAAATCAGTTGTATGTTTATACACCAATAAGGAACTATCAGAAAGGGAAACTAAGAAAACAATCTTATTCACAATTGCTTCAAAGAATATAAAATACCCAGGAATAAATTTAACCAAGGAGGCAAAAGACCTCTGTTTGGAAAATTATAAGACACTAAACAAAGAAATTGAAGAAGATAAAAAATAAGTGAAAGTATATGAGCTGTGTTCATGAATAGGAAAAATCAACATCATTAAAATGTCCATACTACCCAAAGCAATCTACAGATTCAACACAATTCCTATCAAGATACCAGTGGTGTAATTCACAGAACAAGTGATCCAAAAATTTATATGGAATCATAAAAGACTCCAAATGGAAACAGTAATCTTGAGAAAGAAGAACAAAGTTGAAGGAATCATGCTACCTGACACAAACTGTACTACAAGGCTATAGTTATCAAAGCAGCATGGTACAGTAGTCTTTTTTTAAAATATCTTGAGTTTTTTTTTAAGATTTTATTTATTTATTTTTAGAGAGTGAAGGGAGGGAGAAAGAGAGAGAGAGAGAAACATCAATGTGCAGTTGCTGGGGGTCATGGCCTGCAACCCAGGCATGTGCCCTGACTGGGAATTGAACCTGTGATACTTTGGTTCACAGCCCACACTCAATCCACTGAGCTATGCCAGCCAGGGCTGTACAGTAGTCTTTAATCCAAAACAGCATGGCTTAAAAACAGACACATAGAACAATGGAACAGAATACAGTGCCCAGCAATAAAGTCACACCTTTATGGGCTATTGATATTTGATAAATTAAGTCAAGACAATCTTTTCAATAAATGTTGTTGGAAATATTGGACAGATACATCAAAAAAATGAAACTTGACCATCTTCTTGTATTATGTACAAAAATAAGCTCAAAGTGGATTAAAGACTGAAATGTTAAGCTCAAATCCATAAAACTCAAAGGAGAAAAGATAGACAGCAAAATCCTGAACATTTCATAGCATAATTTTTTTCTGATAATGTATCTTTTTGGGCAAGGGAAACAAAAGAAAAAATAAGCAAATGAGGCTATATCAAACTAACTGC
Organism: Phyllostomus hastatus; assembly: GCF_019186645.2. Lineage (NCBI taxonomy): Eukaryota > Metazoa > Chordata > Mammalia > Chiroptera > Phyllostomidae > Phyllostomus > Phyllostomus hastatus. The sequence continues at coordinate 49,931,861 of NW_025334041.1, forward strand.
TTTGCTGTGCAGAGGAAACCTTGACAAAATAAAAAGACAATCCACTGAATTTCAGAACATATTCACCAATGATAAATCTGATGATAAGGGGTTAATATCCAAAATTTATAAAGAACTTATAAAAATCAACTCAAAAAACACCAAAATACCCAATTTTAAAAATGGGCAAAGGACTTGAATAGACACTTCTCCAAAGAGGACACACAGATGGCCAATAGACATATGAAAAGGTGCTCAATGTTACTAACCATTACAGAAATGCAAATTAAGACCATAATGATATATCACTTGTCACCTGTCAGAATGGCTACCATCAGTAAATCAACAAGCCAGTGTTTTCAAGGATGTGGAGAAAAGGAAACCTTCATGCACTGATGGTGGGAATGCAGACTGGTGCAGCCACTGTGGAAAATAGTATGGAGTTATCTCAAAACTTAAAAATAAAACTACCTTAAGACCTAGTGATTTCACTGGTAGGAATTTATCTGAAGAAACCCAAGAGACTATTTGAAAGAATATATACACCCCTACATTCATTGCATCATTATGTACAATAGCTAAGATTTGGAAGCAGCCTAAGTGTCCATGAGTAAATGAGTGAATAAACAGCTATAGTACATTTACACAATGGAAGACTACTAGCCATAAAAAAAAGGAAATTTTACTCTTTGTGACAGCATGGATGGATCTGTAGAGCCTTATGCTAAGTGAAATAAGCCAGGCAGAGAAAGAAAATATCATATGACTTCACTCATATGTGGAATCTAATGAACAAAATGAATGAACAAGCAAAATAAAGACTTGAATGAACAAGCCAGATAAAGACAGATATAGAGAGCATACAGAAAGCTGTTTGGGGAGAGGGGGCTGGGTGGGGATAGATTGAGCAAAAAAAGAAAAAAAGAGAAAAAACTCGAGGACAGGAATAACAATGTGGTGATTGTTGCGGGGAAGGGGGTGGAAGGTGGTGGACAGGGGTATGCGGGGATAAATGGTGGTGTGTACAGTGCATAGGTGATGTGTTGTAGGATTGTGCACCTAAAACATAAATAATTTTGTTAAACAGTGTCACCTCAATAAATATAATGACAAATAAATAAATAAACATAGTTAAAAAAATTACCTAATGTGAAAATATCCACAGAGGTGACTTGGTTTCAAATTGCCCCAAAGCTCAGCCAGAATGTTCTGGAGGAGAGGATGCCTTACTCTTATGAAACAAAGATGTATGTTATAGTGTTGACATAGCTGTGAGCTCTGTTTATGTAGCTGTGCCTATCTCTACAAAATGGTGACTGAGTAAATGTGCCACCAGCCCTGTCTCCCTCAAGGTTGTTGTGACATGTATTGACAGTGGGGCTGAAATTTCCATAAGCCCCACTCTACCCGATGAGGACCAGAGATTATGCCCATTTTTACCATATGTGCCTGGTGCTTTCCTGAGGTGCTTCTCAACAAATAAATTTAAGTACACATCTGACATTTATTAGTGAATGTTGTTTAAAATAAAACCAAGTGATTCACCCCCTGCCTCCTAAAAAATACATGTTTAAATATTAGCTAGAATCACTAGTTAACTAGATAAACTGAGTCAGAGCTGAAGACGTTCATCCAGAGAAGACTCTCCTCACTATTTTAAAATCCTGGTTTAAACTTTTAAAATTTCTTTAAAATCCATGAACTGTAAATCATATAGAAAGATGTAACCATGCAGCTATTTCAAGTGTTTTCACAGTAAGCTTTTGTGAGACCCCACAAAAAAAAATCACAGGGTTTTCTAGATTCAAAATCACTATACTCCTTTTCTGTCAAGGCCTGCAGATGAATCACCCTCACTTATTGTGATCCTATAATCTACATGACCGAGGAGTTCCAGGCATGAATAAATGTGGCCTCCCTCAGTGGTGAAGGACCTGTTAGTTGAGGGTGGGGCATCTGAAAAGATGTCACTGGATTGGGTCCTTAACCCTGGGCTCGTTAAACACACACCCCAGAACAGGCCTTCCTCCTGAGCTAGCAGCTGGCCAGGATTTTGCAGAGATTGCTGCCATGGTTCATTTTGTGGGCAGGTGTGGTAGGGAATGCAAGGACAGTGGGTGAACTGGAAGGGCAAGTTGAACTAAGTTCTGAATTACTGTTTCTTTTTGCCTTTTTCTCTCATAAGGACAGAAATAGGTTTTCCCCTTTACCTATCTCCCACTAGTGGCTGGAGCTGCTCCCTGAACATTATTCATTCTCCTGGTTTTTCCTGGCCAAAGGGCCAGACAGATGTGATATTGTAGGTGTCCAGAAATTGCTTTCCTCCCAAATTTCCCCACTATTTTACAAATTCCATCAGAATATAAACCCCAAATTAGTCAGATTATCACCACACCTCCAATTTACTCTGTGAAATCTGCAGACAATGTCTACTCTGGGTTAGGAGACCAAAATGATGTCCATTTTCAGTGATTTGTCTCTGTGGGCTAGCACAGTGTTTGTAGCCTTGGCAAGTTAGCTCTGCTTGAGAACTTAACTGTGCTGGATCTAAACAAATACAATTCTTACAATCCTGGCCAGTTTCTACCAGCCTGTGTCCACATTTCCCTCAAATGTAAGAAGCATTTAGAGCATAGAAATGACCTCTGTGATAGTTACAATCTGGGAAAAATGGACCTAATTTTTGACAGAGAAGCTGAATGGGAAGCTGTGTTTGGCGAGATGACCAGAAAAGCTACACAAACATCCCTGATCTTACACTGTCAAGCAGACAGTCTCCAAATTGGTGGTTTGGAGGGAGGCCAAAATGTGTGAAGGGGATCAATTGTCTGGGGGGTAACTAGACTTACAGTGGTGAACACCATGTAGTGGCTACACATATTAAATTATAGTCTTCTATACCAGAAATACATATAAATTTATAGAATAATTACCATAATAAAAAATATTTAGACAGAAAAAAAGATATTCTCTGATAAGACCCTTGAGTACAAAGCTCAAAATTCAAAAATCTGATCCTCCCTGCCAGTCCCCACCCCACCTCTATTACCTTGTTCTCCATCCCCAAACTTAAAACCTTATCAAACATCCATTCACAAAATAAACAGCAAAGTCCTTCGCAGACATAGAACATAACAGGCTTTCCCTTGATCTAGACTCTCTCTCCCTTCCCAGAGCCACCTTTAGATACCCTCCCCACAACCTCTACTCCATGCTTTAGTCAAACTCAGGTGTCTGAATCTTCCAAATGCACTGTGCTGTCTCTCACTCCCAAGTCAGGCCTTTACCTACACTGACCCCTCCACCCCATTTGCCTTTCCTCCCTGTTTCACCTGGTGTGGAAAACATTTGGCATATTTTGACCTGCTGCCTCTGAACCCTTTTCCCATGTGTGAGGACATTCTTCACCTTATGAATCTTGTTGGGAAACAGCACCTGTCTTCTGTTACAGAAGTTGAAAGACCCAGTACTCAATTTGCCAGCTGTCCTGACACCTAAGATGTGGGCAGGTAACCTCATCCTTGTCTGCCTCTGTCTGGAATGTGGAATCTGGAAACAATTCTACCAAGAATCAGGGCAGGGAAGACTGCCTCCTGGCTATGACATTGGTGGGGACAGCAAGCAGCATATAGTTCCCGAGGGGCATGTGTGATGCCACACCACCAATAGCAGCCACATCACACTGGCCCAACTTTTCCAAATTGTTCTGTAGTCTTCCCAAAAGTGTGTGGTCAACTGGTGTTCTCACCATAGATTCTGGCCAGAAACTGTTTCTGTTACTTGCAATTAAGAGTCTGACTGTTAACATAACTAGCTTCTATTTGTTCTTCAAGACCCTCTCAGTTAAGACTTTCTTCAGAAGCAGCACCCATCCCTTTCCCAACCCTAACCAGTGTTTCTCTTCTGGACTTCCATAGAAGTCTGGTCCACCCCTGCTCAGCATTAGCAACACCATGTCATGACTTGCCATTCACTCACCTGTCCTATCACTTCTAGACTGGAAGTTCTCTGAGATGATTATGCTTTGCTCATCTCTATCTCCAGAACCTGGCACAATGTCTAACGTGACAGTAACAGCAGCAACAGGACTAATACCAGTACTAATAGTAATGACATTTGCTGAGCATCTACTATGTGCCAAGGGCTGCATTATCTTGTCAGGTGCAAAAAGAAAGATGTTTATTTAATGAACAAATGAATGTTTACCAAGGGTTGCCCACAGGATATTTTTAAATAGTGTCGTTCAGGCAACCCTGAGGAAAAAATGGTACTATTCCACTTCATTACTTAACGCCACCTTTCTCTCTCTTTTCTTCCTCTGGATATATCACTAGTGTACCATTCTTGTCCTCAGTTAGATGTTATTTAATACCTAGAAAGGTAATTGGCTGTGGTTATGGTATTAGTTGCCAGTGACTTGCTTTTCAAAAGAAGCTTCTTAAGGTGTGAAACAGTTTCAGAAGTGCCAAAGTCTTTGCTGCAGAATGGATTACTGAAGACCATACTTGTTTTTGTGGAGTGGGCATAGGGGCTGGGGATATAGCGAGAGTATTTTCTCCCTATATCTCCATGTGAAGAAGTGGTGAAAGCTGCTCTCCCTCTCCCTCTATTTGCTCTGTTGTCAGGGAAGTCCTCTTCTGGGCTCTTCCTAAGCTCCACAGAGATTTTTCCAGGGCCTTGGCTAAGACATCTCCCCTGGAGAAGGCTCATTGTGAGAAGGAAGAGAGGAATCTACAGACAACTATTCCTACCCTACACTTTCCTTCCTCCTGGCTGAGTGAACACAGAGTTGACACACCATCTCTGAGAGGCCACGGACCCTGTTCTGGCATGCCTCTCTGCTCAGCACTTGCTGTACACCCTAACAGAAAGTCTGAGGGTGAACAGAGGGCCCTCAGGTCAGGTGTAAATTGATTGCAAAAGCAAACTGAACAAGAAAACAAAAAACAGGACAAGGACAAGGAAAGGACAACAGAGTTCCCCGTCACCCACTGGTCTTTAGGTCTAACTTCCTGCAGGCTGTCCTGGGACATTGGGGATATATGGTTGGAGGAGGCTGGTTACTTATTTCAAAAGCAAACAAGGCCCTCAAATTCTTTGAGCAATTAACGGAACAGAACACTCCATTAAGATTATTCCTGCATTTCCTCTAAACTGAGGTCTTCATAAGGGTGGCTGGTCTGGGCTGGAAAAATGGCAATCAGATGTAGATCAAAATGATAACTCCCAAATGATTATCGCAGAACACAGCAGCTAGTGTCTTTTGAGTGAGCCCTAATGTCTGGATGGAATTGGGGTTGTAGAGGAAAAAAAGGAAGTTCATAGGAAAACATGAATTTTAAAATAGTTTACTGTGATTAGAGGCTCACCATATTTCTGACTTGACTTTACAATATTTCCCATGTTTAAGTCAAAAGGTGCAGAAGTGTGGCTGTTGTGGACTTTCACTGGGTACAGTCTCAGCAATGAGTCTCTTCTTACTCATTTCACTTTGGAATACAATCCACATATACAGTTGAACAGCACAGTTTAAACTGCATGGATCCACTAGTACATGAAAATTGTTTTCAATAAATACTGTAAATATTTTTCCATTCTTCCTTATGAATTTCTTTTTAAGTATATTTTATTGATTATGCCATTACAGTTGTCCCATTTTCCCTCCTTTATTCCCCTCTGCCTTGCACCCCACTCCTACCTGCATTCCCCACCCCCTACTTCATGTCCATGGGTCTACATATAACTTCTTTGACTTCTCCATTTCCCATACCATTCTTAACCTCCCCCTGTCTATTTTGTATCTACAAGTTATGCTTCTTGTTCCTTGTACCTTTTCTCCCTCCTCACAACCTCCCCACTGATAACTCTCCATGTGATCTCCATTTCTGTGATTCTTTTCCTGTTCTAGCTGTTTGCTTAGTTTGCTTTTGTTTTTGTTTTCTTTTTAGGTTTGGTTGTTGATATTTGTGAGTTTGTTGTCACTTTACTGTTCATAGTTTTGATCTGTTTTTTCTTAGATAAGTCTCTTTAACATATCATATAATGAGGGTTTGGTGATGATGAAATTCTTTAACTTGACCTTATCTGGGAAGCACTTTATCTGCCCTTCCATTCTAAATGATAGCTTTGCTGGATAGAAAAAATCTTGGTCCTTGCCTTTCATGACTCTTACTACTTCTTTCTAGCCCCTTCTTGCCTGCAAGGTTTCTTTTGAGAAATGAGTTGATAGTCTTACAGGAACTCCTTTGTAGGTATCTCTCTCCTTTCATTCTGCTGCTTTTAAAATCCTCTCCTTATCTTTAATCTTGGGTAATATGATGTGCCACGGTGTGTGCCTCCTTGGGTCCACACACCTAAGGAGGGAATCCTTAATTGGGAATCAAACTGGTGACCCTTTGGTTTGCAGGTCAGCACCCAGTCCACTGAGCCACATAACCCAGGGCATTTCTTTATTTCACTTTGCATAGTCTCTACTTTTTCCTCCATTTTGCAACCTTAATCAACAATTTCTGTGAGCATCCTGATAACCAGTGTTTTGACCTCTGCATCTGATAAGTTGGCTATTTCTTTGTCACTTAGTTCTTTTTCTGGAGTTTTGAACTGTTCTTTCATTTGGGCCATATTTCTTTGTCTTGGTGCACCTGTTATGTTGTAAGGGGTGGAGCCTTACCAGGGCAGTGCAACCCACATTGCTGTGTTGTGGCACTGTATGTGGGAGAGGGGTCTGAGAGGAAACAATGCTGCTTGCTCAGCTCTCCGCCAACTTTCAGTCACTTCATCCACTACAAACAAGCAGATTGGGCCCTTCTGGTGCTGATTCCCAGGTGTGTGGTTTTTGCGTGCATTCTAGGACCCTGTTGGTTTCTCAAAAGAACTCTCCTGTAAGGCTGGGAGTTTCTCTTGCCACCTTAACCCCCATGGGTTTTGAGGCTTGCTTTTCCCATGGTGGACCCCTCGGTTTCACAGTCTGAGTCATTCCAGCATTGTTCCTCCCAGTTTATCTTTATGCAAATGTGGGATCACCAGCCACTGCCTTGCCCGCCAGATAATCCAGCTGCCACCTTTATGTACATCTTCTCTGTTCCAGCTGCCTGTCTTTGCCCCTCCTATCAGTCTAGATGAATCTTTCTTCTTTAATTCCTTCGTTGTTGGACTTCCATACAGCCTGATTTTCTTGCAGTTGTGGTTTTATTTTGTTTTTAAATTGGTGTTGTCCTTCTTTTGGTTGTGTGAGGAGGCAAAGTGTATCCTCCATGACTCCAAATTGGCCTGAAGTCTCTTTCTTATGATTTTCTTAATGAAACTTTATTTTCTGTAATGTACTTTATTGTAAAAATACAGTATATAATACATGTAACATAAAATACATGTTAATCAATGGTTTATGTTATTGGTAAGGCTTCTGGTCAACCATAAGCTACTAGTGGGAGAAGTCAAAAGTTAAACATGGATTTTTGACTCCACATTAGGTCAGTGTTCCAAATATCTTATTGTTCAGGTGTCAACTGTATTGCTTTTTCAATTTGGGGATCACGGAGTACATGCAAACCATGGCATTTGTGAGCTCATTGCCTGCTATTCTCACAACAACAACAAAAAAACAGTGAAATGAGGCAAGCTACTGGCTTAATTTCATCAGTGCATGCAGTGGATCTAAATGAATTCCCACAGTTTAGGGTACATTGACCTCAATTATCAAGTTTACCTGCACTGTATGGATTACTCACTAAAATATTTTATGTTACAGAGTGTGTTAAACTTTTGTATATTTCTTCACATTTGCACTTACAAGATTATTAAGGTCAAAGCTTTAAAATGAATATTAAAATTGAACAGTTTTAGAGATTATTTTTCTTTCTCTTTTCCTGCCATGCCACAAAAGTAAAAAATTCCAGTACTTTTCACTCCAATCCTGATTCATGTCACTGCCAACCACCTCCCAAACACTGAAAAAGTTAACAGAGACATCTCTCTGCCTCTACTCTTACCCTGGGCCTTATCAAGCAGAGACCATCCACCATACAGGAGCAAGAGGTATCTTTATAAAGCGTGGTGGATAGACTGTGTTGGAGGTGTTTTTGGAGTATCTTTAAATTAGATTTGGTCATACTCTGGCTTAAAATTCTTTCAAGGCTTCCCCTTACAACTAAAATAAAGCCCATATTCCAACCTTGGCTTATCAGACCTTCCTGACCAGGATTCTGCCTGGCTCTCCAACTAACCCATAACTTGCCCTGGTTATTGGCATTTTAGTCTCTTTAGCCTTCCTTCTGTCCCTTGAACCCACTAAACTTGGTCCCTCTCTAGGCCTTTGTACTTGCTGTTCATTCTGCTATTTTCTTCTTCACCAGATCTTCACATGGCTGCCCCCATTTTACATGTGGGTCTCAATGCACATCTCTTTGGGAGATTTTCAAAGACCATTCTAGTTAAATCACACCCCCGTCCACCTCTGCCATTCTATCCATTATCCTATTGCATCACTTACAAGTACTTGAAATTAAACTATTTTTAAAAGTTCTGCTTATGTGTTTATTGCTTGTCTGCCTCCCTAATCAACACTAGAGTATGAGCTCATTGAAGGCAAAGACTCATTTTTTTCAGTCACTGTTGTCCCCCCAGTACTCAGAAGAGTGCCTGTCCTAGCAAATATTCATTAATTGTCAGATGACTTAACAAATTTAACATTCAGTAAAATTTATCTGGCAAGTATGATCATAGAACAGCATGGATGACTCTCAAATGCATTATGGTGAGTGAAAGAATTCAGACTCAAAAGGCTACACACTATAAAATTCTACTTCCATGGCATTCTGGAAGAGGGGAAACTCTAAGGATTAAGAAGAAAAGATCAGTGGTTACTAGGGGTTGTGGTAAGTATAATAAGGGTTGAATTAAAGATGTACAAGAGAATTTTGTATCTCGATTTTGATGGTGATTCCATGGCTACATATGTTTGTTGAAGTCATAGACTCATTTACTAAGTAAGGTAATTTTTTGTAAGTTATACTTCAATAATCCTGATTTCATTTAGTCACCTGACAAAATTCTTCACTCACCCTGGAATAAGCATACAATGGTTTGTAGAAAGGTTCTCACATTGAATGTGTGGTGAACAATCACCATGTATATGTGTTATGCTTGCAGAGACCTTGGGAGCAGCTTGGTGTAGCAGAAAAATATAAACAGGACATTAGGTATACTGGGCTTTGAATTTTCACTTTGATGCTTAATGTGTATTTCAGTTAGAATTTCTTGGTTTCTATCAACCAAAACCAGCTCTACCAGCTATCTACCACTTGACTATACCATTAGTCAGAAAGAGGAATAACACAGTTTCTTGATTCACTGGGAGGCAGTACCTGGAACTATGCTACATGCAATGGCAGGGATGTAATTCCACCCCCTCTGCAAAAAAACCCAGGGTTCTCTTACGACTCCAGGCAGCCCAAACCAACAATGTCCAACACACTGTATGATCTTACTAAACATGTCTGACACTCATTTTTCTCATATTTAATACTTACCTCTTAGGGTTATAAGAATTAAACATGAGAGCTAGCTAAATTATTACTTAGAATGCCTAGAACATAAATGATGTTTTATAAATATTATTTCCCCTTTTGCTTCCTTTTGGCCTACACAGCTGAAACTTGTACCTTTAGCATTCCTAAACTCAGTTAGAAGCTTAGTAATTTACTTAGTTCCCCAAGCTAGAAATCAGGAAGTAAGCATCAGTCTATTTTTTGTTTGTCTGTTTATTTTCACCTCCTAATACAAAATATGCATTTCCTCAGGACTATTATATCAGCCTTGCAACAGGTCCACCTGTCTTACTCCCCTTCTCTGTCCCTAAGGTGGTGTAGCAGAATGGTAAAGCACATAGGCTCTGGAGCCAAACTATCTGGATCTAAATTTTGACTTCATTCTTTAATAGCTGCACAACCTCAATCAAGCTGCAGAATCTCTATACGTATTTATTTCCTCATGTGTAAATCGAGGATGATAATAATTCTTACCTTAAAGAATTGTTATGGGGATTAAATGAGTTACTCCATGTAAACACAACAATGCTTGGGTCATCTTAAGTGCTATACAATATGTCTTGTTAAACAAACCTACCTCCTTGCTGTTTCTAGAATGATCTTTCTAAAATTTAAACAGGAACCTTCTGCTTAGAGAAACCATGCCCACCTGACTAACCTGTTTCACCCCTTCAAACTTCCTTCTCCAACTGCCCAGCCCAAGCTACAGCTGGGCCCCTGTTTGCACTTTGTACTAAACCCTTTTATTGCACCTGGCCCATTGGGTTATAATGATTTTTAATGTTTGTTTTCTACATATAGACTGTGAACTCTTGGAACTGTAGACACATCAAATTTATCTATGTATGGCCAGTACCTATGCATCCAAAGAAAGTGCTTTTAAATATTTTCTGATTGAATAAAATGAACAAAATAGGTAATACTTTGTCCACTGAGAGAAAATAGAGGATATTGTCTTCAAATGTAGTTTTACTGAAAATTGATGGGCAGAAATTCCTATGGCCATTCCTTTTACTAACTCACCATAAAAATCTAAGACCGTAATAGTAAATGTTACCATCATAGTGACATTTGTATAGAAATCTAAGTACTAAAGAGCAGTTTTGGCACTATCTGGTAGCTCTATGCAGAAACAGAACATATAGAATCTAGACAAGAGAGTGATTTGCATGTAGGCCTTGAACTTTGATTAAAATTTCAATCAGACTTTTGCTGGGCACTACAGAGTGAAGTGTTCCAGTCAATATTCCTTAGCAGGTCCTGAATGGTAGAAATTCTGTTACAGATTGAATATAGAACCATCTGGTTTATATTCCAGGCCTGCTGGAGGGTAAGTTTATACCTTGTGAAAAATAGACCTGAATTCTTGCCTGGATCTGGAGTCTTGAAAAGCATACAGACACAACAGAAGGACATAGGTAGGGTAGTGTTTTATTAAGAGGCCAAATGGAATCTTGGAATCTGTCCAAATGCCTGAGCAAATTCTCAGCTGGAGGCCCAGAGTTTGGCATCATTAAGTGTGGGAGAGACAATGCTGGCCAAGACCACTGAGGGATATTAGAGGATCTTAGTAAGGCTAAGGAGGAATGTTTATTTCAGAGAAGGGCTTCATTTTGATAGACCCAGAAGAAGTTAGCTGCTAAATGCAGCCCCAGAAAATCTGAACCTATTAAAATTACATCACCTACAGAGATTTAAAAACTATCAATGACCAGGCACCAGCTCAGACTGATTGACTGATAAATCACCAGAAATGGGGGCTCAAGAACCAGCCTTTTTCAAAAACCTCTAGACAATTCCAATGTACTAACAGGATTGAGAATCCCAGGTAAAGAGGGAAGGAAGAGACTCCTTTCCTATTTGCTGAAGCAGAGTGCTATCCAGCCCATTCATACAAAACCTCTGTCAACTTAACTTAGACTACCATGAAAGAGGGGAATGCAGGGCACCCTTCCCCTATTTTATATCATTAAGATGGAATTCAGTCAGATGTTTATTGTTAATACTCTGAGCCTGGCAGGACTATGACAAACACTCCTAAGAAGTAGCAATTGTTGGAAAAAAAGTGACAGAAAAGAAATTTCAGCAGACTTCTGGTAAAGATGGCAGCATAGGCAGACATGGCTCACCTCCTTGCACAGCCACATCAAAATTACAACTAAAATATAGAACAACCATCTCTCAGCACTGTAAGAAATTGAGTTGAATAGAAGTCTGACAACTACAGAATTAAAGAAACAACATCCATCGAGACTGGTAGGAAGGGTGCAAAGCAGAATGGGCTGGTCAAACACCAACGTGTGGTGAATAAAAATTCAGGAGGGATATCTTTGAGCAAGGAGTGCCAGACCCATACCAGGCCCTGCAGCACAGGGTTCCAGTGCCAGAAAGATAAGTCCCCACAACTTTTGGCTGCAAACACCAGCAGAGACTGAGACTGTGGAAGAAACTGCTAGAATCCCAAGCAGTTCTCATTAAACAACCTACAAATGGACTTACTCAGACTCATTCCCTCTGAGCTCCAGCACCAGCGTAGTAGCTTGAAAAGCACCAGTGATGATTATGGGGAAACTGAAGTGTCTGACATCAAGGTGAGCAGAGGCCATTGTCCCTTTTCTGAATCCTCCCCCATAGACTACAAAGCTGGCAGGCTGATACCATATCTGAGATTCCATCAACCTGGCTAACACTGTTTGGCTCACCCTGGAGATACCTGAGAATCTGCCCCATCCCACTTGCAGGCCCACCCATGCTCCTTTTCGATATAAAAGGTCTTGTCTTTGTTCATTCTCCACAGCTTCCTAAATCTTCTCAAACAGGCAACAACCAGCCTCAGTGAGCCTCCAGCACCCAAAGCTCTTGCTAAGTGGCCCCAGGCATAGCACTAGCAACATACAGCATAGATTCACAGCTTGGCTTTGGCTTAGAATCTCCAAGCCCAGCAGAAGTAGCAGCCATCTCAGATTGCTTCGTAGCTCAAACAGGGTGGCCCTAGGCAAAACCCAGGGGAAGGCTGACTTTGGCCTTCACCACTCGGGAAGCCTCGGAGCCTTTGTACCCAGTGGACAGCTAGAGACTATATCAGAGCACCACTAGTCTGCCCACTGCACAGCTCATCCTCCATAGAGAGTGGAAGTAGGTGATCAGTGCTCACAGTTAGTCCTTGCTTCTGACCAACCTGAGTAACTCCTTCCCATTGACCTTCCAAGAGCAATCAAGGCTCAACTACAAGAGGAGGGTGTACTCAGCCCACACAAAGGGCACACCTCAAGTACCCAGCTTGGGTGACAGGGGAGACTGTGCTACTAGACCCTACAGGACACCTGCTACATTAGGCCACACCACTGAGACATGGAGTCAAAGCAGCTCTACCTAATACATAGAAACAAACACAGGGAAGCTGACAAAATGAGAAGGCAAAGAAACATAGCTCAAATAAAAGGACAGATCAAAACTTCAGAAAAAGAACTAAACAAAATGGAGATGAGCAATCTATCAAATGCTGAGTTCAAACCACTGAGTATAAGAATGCTCAAGGAACTTAGTGAGAACCTCAAAAGCATAAAAATGATCCAGTCAGAAATGAAGGATACAGTAATTGAAAAAAAGAACAAATTACAGGGAAATAGAAGAAGAGCAGAAAGCCGAGAATCAAATCAATGATTTGGAACACAAGGAAGCAAAAACCAGCCAATCAGAACAACAAAAAGAAAAAAGAATCCCCCAAAATGACGCTAGTATATGCAGCCTCTGGGAAAACTTCAAGTTGTCCAACATTCGCTAATAGGAGTACCAGAAGGAGAAGAGAATGAGCAAGAAACTGGAAATCTATTTGAAAAAATAATGGAAAAAAACACCTTTCCTAATTTGGTGAAGGAAATAGATATGAAAGTCCAGGAAGCACAGAGAGTCCCAAACAAGATGGATACAAAGAGGCCCACTCCAAGACACATTGTAATTAAAATGCCAAAGGTTAAAGTAAAGAGAGAATCTTAGAAGCAACAGGAGAAAAGAAAGTTACCTACAGGGGAGTTCCCATAAGACTGTGAGGTGATTTCTCAAAAGAAACTTTGCAGGCTAGAAGGGATTGGCAAGAAATATTCAGAATGATGAAAAGCAGGGACCTACAGCCAAGATTGCTCTACCAAGCAAAGCTTTCATTTAGAATTCAAGGGCAGATAAAGAGCTTCCCAGACAAGAGATAACTAAAGGAGTTCATCATCACCAAACCATTATTATATAAAATGTTAAAGGGACTTATTTAAGAGAAAGAATATCAAAACTATGAACAATAAAATGGCAATGAACACATATCTATCAATGATTTAATCTAAAAAAAAAACAAACTAAGCAAACAAGAACAGAGACAGAATCATGGATACAGAAAATGTTTGATGGTTGCCAGATGGGAGGGGAGTGTAGGGGAATAAGTGAAGATGTGAGGGGATTAAGAAGTACAGATAGGTAGTTACAGAATAGTTGTGGGGATGTGAAGTACAATATAGGAAATGGAGTAGTCAAAGAACTTATACCTGTGACCCATTGATATGAACAATGGTGTGGAGATTGCCTGAAGGAATGGGGGCTGTTGGGTGGAGGGGAGCAAAGGGGGGAAAACTGGGACAACTGTAATAGCATAATCAATAAAAATATAATAAAAATAAGTAATAATTGTCTGGGATCAACATCAGGAATCACTCTTAGTTCCTGCTTATGAAATAAAATGTTGATAATAAATTGATATATAATAGAAAAATCTTCAAATATTTTCTCTCATAAAACAGAAAATGGAAGAGGAAAAAAGATGGTGGTGAGGTAGGTGGGAACAGATCCCAGTTCTCCATGTGCCCAGCTGGAACACCTGGCTGATCTCCTGAGGAACAGAGTGAACAGCCAACAGAATCCCAGCATATATGTATGAAGTTTGGAGGCCAAAAAATGTAGAGGACATTGAAAAACAGACAGTAAGGAGATTGTGTTGGAATGGTAAGGTCCCTGGGATTTGTATTATTATTATTATTAATTATTTTTACTTCTCTTATTTTATTAGTATTTTTTAAACTTCTCTTCCATATGTTTAATTTTCCTCATTTTATTTCTCTGTTTATTTGCATTGTTTGACTGGTTTTCCTTATTCTCTCTTTATTACATTTTAATTTTTCTTCTTTCACTTCACTCATGTTCCTATAACACACTACTATTGATCAGGTACTTTCTATTCTGCCTATTCAAATCATATATTTCTTGTCAGATTATTATTGTTCCAGTACTCTAGTAAATAATTGTTGTTCAATACAATTGTAAATACTACACAGCAACCCTCCCTGATCTTAGCCTACTTCACTTTATTCCTGAACTTTATTATTGTTGTTAACTCCATTCTCTCACACTCTATGTCTACTTTCTATCCTTTTTTCTCACTATATCTCATCATCTAACCTTGCACAAGCTCTGTTTTCTGTATTCAGTTCACAATCCTCCTCCCCTCTAACAAGAGTCTTATCTCTCTTTCACCTTTTATAAAAAGTGACTAGTTGGGTGAAATATCATGGTAAATGCTATACTTATCCAAAGAATCTCCTATCTCTTTTCTACTTCTTGGTACTTTAAATCCCATAGAATAATCTCCTGCTGTCTTAATTCATTTTGACTACCCCCTGCCACTGATCACATACAAGAATAGATGGGAGCTGCAAACATCAGCATACCTGCTGGAGGGGAGAGAACCCACCAACAAAGGAACCAACAACAGGTAAAAACCCAAGTACAACTAGAGACCCCACACAAACAGAAGAAAGGTCAAACCTGGAGCATCCAGACAAGGAGATCAAAGAGACTACAACACTAAGTCCCATAGAACTCTGACCATAGGAGTTCACCCAATAAAGACAGCTGGCAAAGCAGAACATCAGGAAATGCAGAAACAAACAAAATGAGACACCTAAAATGGGGAGACAAAAAAGAACCTTCAATCAAAAGGAATGGAAGACCCCCCACTAAAAGAGGTAAATGAAATGGAGGTAAGCAAACTATCAGATATAAAATTCAAAAGAATGATTATAAGGATGCTCAAGGAACTTACAGACAACTACAAGGAACTGAGTGAGAACTACAACAGTATGAAAAAAGAAATAGAAACTATAAACAAAAACCCCAGGAAGAAATGAACAATAAAATCATGGACATAAAAAACACTAGACAGAATTACAAGCAGACTGGATGAAGCAAAGGATTGAATCAGCAAGCTGGAGGACAAGGTAGAAAAAAATACCCAGAAAGAGCAAGAAAAGGAAAAGAGGCTCAGCAAGAATGAAAAAGTGTTAAGGGAAATGCTGGACAACATGAAATGTAATAATGTCCATATAATAGGGATACCAGAAGGAGAAGAAGAAAAGCAAGGGATAGAAAACCTGTTTGAAAAAGTAATAATGGAAAACTTCCCTAATTTGATGAGAGAAAAAGTCACACAAATCCAGGAAACACAGAGTCCCAATCAACAGGAACCCGAAAAGGCCCATTTCAAGACACATCATAATTAAATGGCAAAATTCCAAGAAAAAGAGAGAATCATAAAGGCAGCAAGGGAGAAACAGGAAGTAACATAAAAAGTAGCCCCTATAAGGCTAGCAGCTGACTTCTCAATGGAAACGCTCAAAGCCAGAAGATATTGGCAAGAAATGTTCCAAGTAATGAGAACCAGAGGCCTGCAACCAAGAGTTCTCTACCCAGCAAGGTTCTTAATTAACTTGGAAGGCCAAATCAGGAGCTTCCCAGACAAAAGAAGCCTCAAAGAATACACCTCCACCAAACCAGCTGGGCAAGAGATGCTAAAGGGTTTGCTTTAAGAAAAGGAAGGAAAAGAGAGAGAGAGAATGGAACACAGGTATGAAAAATGGCAATGAATAAGTACCTATCAATAATAACCTTAAACATAAATGGATTAAATGCTCCAATAAAAAGACATAGAATAGCTGAATGGGTAAGAAATCATGACCCACACATATGCTGCCTATAAGAGACCCAACTCAGAACAAAAGACCTACACAGACTGAAAGTGAAGGACTGGAAACAAATATTCCTAGCAAATAGACAAGGAAAAAAAAAGCTGGGGTAGCAATACTCATATCAGACAATACAGGCTTCAAAAAAGGGCCATAAAAAGAGACAATGAAGGACATATCATAATACTCAAGTGAATAATCCACCAAGAAGACATAAACATTGTAAATATATATGCACCTAACATAGGAACACCCAAATACATAAAACTTTGGAGGACTTCAAGATAGATATAGATGGCAACACAATTATAGTAGGGGATTTCAACACTCCACTGTCAAAAATGGATAGATCTTCTAAACAAAATATCAACAAAGATATTGTGGCATTGAACAATGTCCTAGATCAAATGAACTTAACTGATATATAGAGAGAGCCTTTCATCCCAAAGAAGCTAAATACACATTCTTTTCAAATGCACATGGAACATTTTCAAAGATACACCACATGATAGGACACAAAACAAGCCTCAACAAATTCAAGAAAATTGAAATTATATCAAGCATTTTCTCTGACCACAAGGGACTGAAACTAGAAACCAACCTCAAGGAAAAAACTCAAAAACACTCAAACTCATGCAGATTAAAGAATGTATGGCATGCTATTAAACAATGCTATTTTGTTATTAAACAATGAATGGGTCAACAATGAGATGAAGGAAGAAATAAAAAATTTCTGGAAACAAGTGAAAATGAACTCACAACAACCCAAAACTTATGGGACACAGTGAGGGCAGCCCTGAGAAGGAAGATCATAGCAATACTGGACTACCTGAAAAGCTAGAAACATTTCAAATAAACAACCCAACCTTATAACTACAAGAAGTGGAGGGAAAACAACAAAGACAGCCCAGAGCAAGTAGAAGGAAGGAAATAACCAAGATCAGAGCAGAATTAAATGACATAAAGAGTAAAAGCACAATTCTAAGGATCAATAAATCCAGGAGCTGATTCTTTGAAAAGATGAACAAAATAGACAAGCCATTAAGCAGATTCATCAAGAAAGAGAGAGAGAGAGAGAGAGAGAGAGAGAGAGGGGACCCAAATAAACACAATCAGAAATAAAACAGGAGAGATTACAACTGATACCACAGAAATAAAAAGGAAAGTAAAAAATTACTACAAAGAAGTATTTGCCAAGAAATTTGAAAACCTAGGTGAAATAGACAAATTTCTAGAGAACTATAATCTTCCAAAACTGAATGAAGAAGAAGCAGAAAGGCTGAACAGACCAATAACAGCTGACAAAATTCAACCAGTAATAGAGAAAACTCCCAACACACAAAAGCCCTAGACCAGATGGTGTCACAAGAGAATTCTACAAAGCATTTAAGGAAGAGTTAACCCCTATCCTTCACAGACTATTCCAAAAAATCCAAGAAGACAGAAGACTCCCCAACTCTTTTTATGAAGCCAGCATAATCCTAATCCCAAAACCAGATAAAGACACAACAAAGAAAGAAAATTTCAGGTCAATATTGCTGACAAACATAGATGCCAAAATCCTCAACAAAATATTGTCCAATTGCATCCAGAAATACATTAAAATGATTATACACCATGATCAAGTGGGATTCATTCCAGGGATGCAAGGATGGTACCATATTTGCAAATCAATAAATGTAATACATCACAAAGACAAAAGCGAAGACAAAAATCACATGATCATATCCAATAGATGCAGAAAAAGGATTTGATAAGGTACAATACCCATTTATGATAAAAACACTCAGCAAAGTGGGAACAGAGGGAGCATTCCTCAACATAATAAAGGTCAAATATGAGATACCTACAGCCAACATCATATTCAATGTGCAAAACTAATAACTTTCCCACTAAGATCAGGAACAAGACAAGGTTGTCCACTTTCACCACTTCTATTCAATATAATATTGGGAGTACTAGCCACAGCAATCAGATAAGAAAAGGAAATAAAAGGCATCCAAATTGGAAAAGAGAAAACAAAACTGTCATTGTTTGCAGATGACATGATAATGTACATAGAAAATCCTATAGACTCCACCAAAAAACTGCTCAACCTAACAGATGAACTTGACAAAACAGTGGGCTACAAACTCAATACCCAGAAATCAAAGGCACTTTTGCATACCAAAAATGAAACATCAGAAGCAGAAATCAGGAAAAAAATCCCATTTGATATAGCAAGAAAAAAAATAAAACACCTAGGAATAAACCTAACCAAGGAGATAAAAGACTTGTATTCAGAAAACTACACAACACTGAAGAAAGAATTAAGAAGACACAAGCAAGTGGAAGCATATACCATGTTCATGGATTGGAAGAGTTAACATCATTAAAATGTCCATACTAGCCAAAGCAATTTATAGATTAAATACAATACCTACTAAAGTACCAATGGCATATTTCACAAACATGCAACAAACACTTCAAAAATTTATATGGAACCATAAACCACCCAAATAGCTGTGGCAGTTTTGAGAAAGAATAACAAAGTAGGAAGGATCACAACACCTGATATAAAACTGTATTAAAGGCCACTGTAATCAAAACAGCTTGGTACTGGCATAAAAACAGACAGATAGACCAATAGAACAGAACATAGAGCCCAGAAATAAACCCAAGTCTCTACAGTCAATTAATTTTTGACAAAGGGAGCAGCAGCATAAAATGCAATAAAAAGAGCCTCTTCAACAAATGGTATTGACAGATCTGGACAGATACATGCAAAAAAATGAAATTTGAGCACCAACTTACACCATACACAAAAATAAATTCATGGTGGATAAAAGATTTAAATATAAGTCATGACACCATTAAAGTCCTAGAGGAGAACATAGGCAGGAAAATCTTAGATATTTCACACAGCAATATTTTCACTGATATGTCCACTAGAGCAAGGGGCATAAAAGAAAGAATAAACAAATGGCATCTCATCAAAATAAAAAGTTTCTGCACGGCTGAAAAAAACAGCATTGAAATGAAAAGAGAACCAACTGTATGGGAAAACATATTTGCCAATGATACCTCAGACGAGGGTTTGATCTCCAAAATATATGAAAAACTCACATGACTCCACTCTAGGAAGACAAACAACCCAATAAAAAAAATGGGCAAAGGACTTGAACAGACACTTCTCTAAGGAGGACATACAAAGGGTCCAGAGACATATGAAAAGATGCTCATTATCGCTGGCTATCAGAGAGATGCAAATTAAAACCACAATGAGATACCACTTCACACCAGTCAGAATGACCATCATAAACAAAGCACCAAACAACAAGTGTTGGAGAGGTTGTGGAGAAAAGGGAACCCTAGTGCACTGTTGGTGGGATTGCAGACTGGTGCAGCCACTGTGCAAGACAGTATAAAATTTCCTCAGAAAACTAAAAATGGATCTGCCTTTGGACCCAACAATTTCACTGCTAGGATTATATCCTAAGAACACTGAAACACCCATCCAAAAGTACCTAGGCACCCCAATATTCATAGCAGCACAATTTACAATAGCCAAGTGCTGGAAGCAGTCTAGGTGCCCATCAGTAAGTGAATGGATCAAAAAACTATGGTACATTTACACGATAGAATTCTATGCAGCAGAAAGAAACAAGGAGCTCTTACCCTTTGCAATAGCATGGATGGAACTGGAGAGCATTATGCTAAGCGAAATAAGCCAGGCAGTGAAAGACAAATACCATATGATCTCACCTTTAAGTAGAACCTAATCAACAAAACAAACAAGCAAACAAAATATTACCAGAGAAATTTGAGCTCTTAATTGAAATTAAGAACAAACGAACAGCAACCAGAGGGGAGGTAAGAGGGGTAATGTGGAGAAAAGGGTGAAGGGTTTGCAGGAACAAGTATAAAGGACACATGGACAATAACAAGGGGGGGCGTGGAATCAGGGGAGGGAGATGGGGAAGGCTGGGGTGTGGGGGCAAGTAGGGGAAAAGGCGGAAAACTGTACTTGAACAACAATAAAATTTAAAATAAAAATAAAAATAAAAATAAAAATGCAAGAGGGGTAGCTGGAATTGTCAAGGGGAACACTATGTAAAGTATACTGTGTAATCAGTAAGCTGTACACCAAAAACCAAGGCATAATAATAATGAACGAACAAGTGAAACCACCCCCCCACCCTGGAAAATGGCATCAATCAACAATAGAGTAATTCTCATTAAGGCTGTTTAATGGATAACAAGAAACCAAAAAGTTATTATTTTCTTTTTTTAATTGAATTTATTGGGGTGACATTGGTTAATAAAATTATATAGGTTTCAGGAATACCATTCTATAATATATCATCTGTATACTGTATTGTGTGTTTACCAAACCAAGTCAAGTCTTTTTCTATTACCATGTAACCCCCCTTTACTCTCTCTACCTTCCCCACTCCTTCTTTCCCTCTTGTAATTACCATACTGTTGTCTGTGTCTATGAATTCTTTTTCACTGAAGCTTGAAATTTATTAATAGATATTTAAGGAGATAGCCAGTACCCCAATAATTCTGTTATAATGTGAAGTTGAGTTAGAAAGTTGTCCTTTTGGAAATTACTAGGTGAAGAGAGGAGAAGCTGGGTTTAGAGGAAAGATCACATGTTCAAAGACTTCACTCAAGCTCAGAATCCACAACTTACTGCTTATCTTGAATGTGTTTCTAAATTTATAAATTGTGGCTAATACAACTACTGCTAATGTATTCTTTTAGGTGTTTATGAGAAAATGTATGCGAAAGTGCTTTGGAAACTGAAAAGTACTACCTTAACATTATTATTATTAGTTTAATTAATTATTAGGGATTAATACCTGATGAGTTAATTACTGTAGTTTCACAATAATTGAAATCTACAGGGTGGTTTAAAAGTCTGTGGTAAATATATACAATGGAAGTGAAAGAAGAGAATTGGAGAGTAAATGGAAGAAAAGTTTGAAATAAGTTTGGGGTGTTAGGGTGACATCATTTGGGGCCATAGTAAAGTTTGACATTGACTATCCTCAGTGCAATGGGAAACCAGAGAAGGATTTTTACGCAAAGGAGCAACCTGCTCTAATTTGTGTTTGAAGAAAGTCACTCTTGGTGCTGATATATGAATGAATTGGAGAGGGAGCAAGAATGAAAGCAGAGAGAACATTTAGGAGGCTTTATAGCAACCTGGGTAAGAGGTGAGGTGGAATGGTGTAAGGTGGGGCTGGCTTGTGGGTGAATGCGAGTTATAGTTGGAGCTGGGTTTATCAAGGCTTCCTGAAGGATTAAAAATAGAGGGGAAATAAGGGATCAAGGCTATCTCCTAGGTTTGGGACTCAAGCAATTGGAGGGCTGGTATTGCTACTCACTGAGGTAGGTGAGATTTATAGAAGAAGGAAGAGGAGGGCCAACCTGGAGGGGTGTGTGGGTAGGAATAGGAGTGGGAGTGTTGTATGATGTATTTTGAGGACATATAATTGGAGTTGTTAAATAGGTAGTGGAATATACTTCGATGGAGTGATGATAGATATAGTTTGAGAACTGCTGAGCATTTTTTGATGTAATTGTGTGAGTAGAAATGTCCAGCAGGTGATAAAGGATGTATGTGCTTGATGCTTAGGAGAGAGGCCAGAGCAAGAATTCTAGATAACAAATGAAACCAGCTATATGAAGAATTCAAGAGAGGGGAGCAAGGAGTTTCCTTTGTCAGCTGCCTTTCTGCATAGTTCATACTGACCACAGCTCACCACCAATCCCCTATTTGTCTCTACATATCATGTTACAGAACTGGCCAGTGGTGTTCTGGAACAGCTGTGATGTTTGATTGCCCACTTCCAGGAAGCATGACTTCCAAGGCAAGAGTTTGGTGAAAAATGAAAGGAGTTGTTTATTTAAAGGTTATATAGACTTAGAATAATGCTAGATTTCTGCTGTAGGTTCCTCTCCCTTTAAAATTACCTAAATACAAATAGTCCTACCTTCCTTTACCAAAGCAAGCCAGTTTCAGAATATACCACTTGGAGGTACCATCTTTCAGAAAAGTAGAAGTCTGCAGCTTAGCATTTCTGGTCACAGTTTAGCTTCACACATTTTTTAAGAGTTTGGGTAGCCAGGCAGGTCCCCAGAGCACAGCCAGCTTTGCCACAATTTTTTGCAGGCAGACTTCCAGCCAGACCTCCTGACCTTGTGGCAGCCTCTCAGAAGACCTCCCATCGGGTTCTTCCTATGGTGTGTTAGTGTCCTTTGTTTTTGTCAGCTCCCCCTGTGTTTTTGACCCTCTGTCAGCAGCCATTTTTAGTCAGGGCAAAAGTTCCCAGTGATGCACAGGCATCCAGGGAGGGCATCTGTCCCCAGATATGCCATGAGTCACTGCACATACCCACACAATTTGCCCCAGCAGCAGCGTTCTTACCTTCAGGAAGGCAGAGCTATTGATCTGTCTTTGTTATGCAATTTGCATAAATGCTGTACTTTCTACTGTTCCCTGACCCCATTGTAGGGGTTGTTCCCCTACTTTCAGGGGACCCATACTCTGCACCTTATTACAATCACACTGTGCATATTATACTGTGCAAATGTTGATATTTCTGCTAAATCTCCCCCAAATTCTCAAATCTCAGTGTTAAAGCTGAGATTAGCATTAATGAGAATCTTATAATTAAAAAAAAATCAAGTTACTTAGCAGGACAGTGACATTTGAAATCTTAGCATGAAATATAGAGCTTTTCTGAAATATGGTATATATACTATTGTAAATTTTCTTATGTTGATTCCACAAGTCAAGGTAGCACTAGGATGAATATGCTCATCAGAAATTGATAGTGATAACTTTTTACATGAACTCTGTAATTCATTAGCTGTAAGACCTCTTAAACAAGTCACTTCATGTTTCTGAGCCTTTGTTCCTCAATTGCAAATGATACGGAGCAGATTAAATAAAGGTTCCTTCCATTTATAAGATTCCATGATTGAATGATTGCACCTATTTATAAATGGGCTCAAACCACCACCCTGAATTGTTTACATCATTTGACAAGATCTTAGCACAGGAAAAGGAGAGTGATCAGATTTCCATGTGGGGCATGCAGTAAACAGGCAGAGGTCTAAGATGCCAGTGGCCACTAAGGGCATTTCCAGGGCCACTTGTCACCAATATCCAGACATCTTAGGTCAAAGATCCTAAAAAAGTGGGACAAAATGGAAGTGGGTCTCTTGAGGTTCTCTTGAGTTAAAATCTTTTACCAGGTTTTGCTGTGAAACCTGCTGTGTGGTTCCGGTGACTCCCATTCACTGTGCTGAGAATATCTGTGTCTTTGAAACCGATTAAGTCAGCAAAGATATGGGACATCATTCCTTCACCAACTCATTTAGAAGAGACAATGGACAGGAAGTTCCAGCCAAAATGGAGGTATAGGGAGAAGCCCTTTGCTTCCTCGAAAAACCAAAAGAGGACAACAACCAAACTAAAAACAATAGACAGCACAGAACTGCCAGAAAATCAGACTTCATGGAACTCTGACAACCAAGGAATTAAAGAAACATTCACCAGACTGGAAGGAGGGACAGAGAGGGGCAGCCGGGTTGGCTTAGAGGACCTGAGGCAAGGCAGAGGAGCATGCAGGTGAAGTGGGGTTGGCTGAGAGGACTTGGAGCAAGGTGGTAGAATGAGCAGGCAAGGCAGGGGTGGCTGAACGGGAAACTAAAGATTCAAGCTAGCTGTAAACTACCTTGGGGGTTGCCACAGCAGGAGAAACTCCCAGTCTCACATGACAGAGTTTGTAGGAAAGTGGTGCTAGAGCCAGGAAAGTAAGCTGCATTATTCCCTCTCTGACCCCTCCCCCACAGACAGCACCACAACACAGCCATGTGGGTTACCCTGCCTTGGTGAATATCTAAGGCTCCACTCCCTTACAACATAACAGGTACACCAAAGCAAAGAAATATGGCCTGAATGAAAGAACAGATCAAAGCTCCAGAAAAAGAGCTAAGCAATGAAGAGACAGCCAGCCTCTCTGATGCAGAGTTCAAAATATTAGTAATCAGGATGCTCACAGAACTGATTGAGCTTGGCCACAAAATGAAGGAACAAATGAAGGCTACACAAAGTGAAATAAAGCAAAATATACAGGGAAACAACAGTGAAGGGAAGGAAGCCAGGACTCAAATCAACAATCTGGAACAAAAGGAAGAAGTAAATATCCAACCGGAATAGAATGAGGAAACAGGAATTCAAAAAAATGAGGAGAGACTTATAAACCTTTGGGACAACTTTAAGCATTCCAATATCTAAGTCATAGGGGTGCCAGAAGGAAAAGAACAAGAGCAAGAAGTTGAACACTTATTTGAACAAATAATGAAGGAAAAGTTCCCCAAACTGGTGAAGGAAATAAACTTCCAGGAAGTCCAGGAAGCCCAGAGAGTCCCAAAGAAGTTGGTCACAAAGAAGAACACACTAAGACACATCATCATTAAGTTACCCAAGATTAAAGATAAAGAGAGAATCTTAAAAGCAGCAAGAGGAAAGGAGAGAGTTACCTACAAAGGAGCTCCCATAAGACTATCACCTGATTTCTCAAAAGAAACCTTACAGGCAAGGGGCTGGAAAGAAGTATCTGAAGTCATGAAAGGCCAGGACCTACATCCAAGATGACTCTATCCAGCAAAGCTATTACTTAAAATGGAAGGGCAGATAAAGTGCTTCTCAGATAAGGTCAAGTTAAAGGAGTTCATCATCACCAAGCCATTATTATATGATGTTAAAAGGAATTATCTAAGATAAAGAAGATCAAACTATGAATAGTAAAATGACAACAAACTCACAACTATCAAGAACTGAACCTAAAAAAAAAAATGAAAACAAAAACTAAGCAAACAACTAGAACAGGAATAGAATCAGAGAAATGAACATCATGTGGAAGGTTTTCAGTGGGAGGGGGAGGGAAAGAATGTGGGGAAAAGGTACAGGGAATAAGAAGCATAATTGGTAGGCATAAAATAGACGGGGAGAGGTTAAGAATGGTATAGGAAACAGAGAAGTCAAAGAACTTATGTGTACAACCCATGGACATGAACTAAGAGGGGGAATGCTGGAGGGTTGGGGAGTGCAGGGCAGAGGGGGGATAAAGGGAGGAAATGGAAAACTATAATAGCATAATCAATAAAATATACTTTTAAAAATGAAAAGACATTTGACAAAGACATAAATTTATTGATTATAAAAACAATTTTGTCATGGTAATGAAACTCCCTGCCATGCAGGTAAAACTGCTGGATATAAATGCAAATTTTTGTGATTATGACACTTAATTTCAAGATTGAGTTATCAGCTATCCCCTAAACTGTAGTGGTTTTTGCTACCTTGGTAAATGTGAACAGGATTAACCTAAAGACTTACATAAGTATAGTATCATATTTTTCCATTTAGTAAATATTTTTTACTCATCCACACTGTGATTATTTAGTCGTCTATAACAGGATTCAAACTCTTTGCCTATAATTCTGATTTCTTTGTCTCCATTATATAATAAAGTTTTCATTTACTTAAATATACATAATACTAACTGAAACAACTGTCAAATTAAAAATATATATGTATTTCTGACTTAAGAATGTGGCCAGAAGAATTTTATGCGAGAATTATGTTCAAAATACTTAACATCAGGTTTAAGTACTAATCAGGGCACTGACCTGTCAGAATGATCATAGGGCATACAGAGTAGATACATTCTCCCCACTATGTCTGGCTGAATACTGGCCTGACTTCAGTGTGGTTTTAAACTAGGACATTTTGATTTCTGGTTTAAGACTAGGATTTCAAACTTGAAAACTTAACAAGAATGAAGCAAATGATACAAATAATAGAAGGGGGCTAAGGGTAAGACAAATACAAATGAGCGAGATCTGGTCCGATTTTAATGTTCAACAATCACCCACAGAAGAGTGTAACAACTTAGCTCCAGCTGATTTTTGCCTTTGAAAATGCAGATTGAAAAGAATCTCAGAAATTGGATTGTGGGGAAAACAATTGTATGGACTGAGTGTGGTTCAAGGACAGCGAGTTTGCTCATCTGTATTCTAAGCCCATTCTTGAGTTTTCACTACAAAAAGTATAGAAATTTCTCATTTGGCCCTGGCTGATGTGGCTCAGTGGATTGAGCTCTGGCCCATGAACCGAAAGGTCACTGATTTAATTCCTGGTCAGGGCACATGCCTGGGTTGTGGGCCAGGTCCCTAGATGGGGATGTGGGAGAGGCAACCAATGCGTGTATCTCTCACCCACCGATGTTTCTCTCCCTTTCTTTCCCCCTCTCTCTAAAAATAAAAATAAATACAAATCTTAAAAAAAAAAAGAAAGAAATCTCACACTTGTTTTGAATATCCTTTAGCTAAGATTGACTCAGAAGGAAAAAGTTCAGGACTCCTGCTACTTTTGAAAACATCATTTTGTCCCCGGCTGGCATGGCTCAGTTGGTTGGAGCCTTGGCTCTTAACTGAAAGATCACCGGCTCGATTCCCAGTCAGGACTCTTGTGTAGGTTATGGGCTCAAGCTCCAATTGGGGCATATCAACCACCTGGGGCACTTCAACCAATCTATGTTTTTCTCTCTCTTGAATGAAAATAAAATAAACCTTTTAAAAATTATTACTTTTTCTACTTTAAGGCTTTGTGTGTTTAAATGTATAATAGGAGAATAGTTATTTTTGATAAATGTTTATTGATCCTATTTTAAGAAAATATACCTGGCTGGCATAGCTCAGTGGATTGAGCGCGGGCTGCGAACCAAAGTGTCGCAGGTTCGATCCCAACCAGGGCACATGCCTGGGTTGCAGGCCACGGCCCCCAGCAACTGCACATTGATGTTTCTCTCTCTCTCTCTCTCTCCCTCTCTCCTCCTTCCCTCTCTAAAAATAAATAAATAAATAAATCTATATAAAAAAAGAAAATATAAACTTTGTACTAACCATAAAACAATTTTATGGTAGTTTTACATAAGGAGCTATAACTTATATAACTTAAAATCTTTGGTCTTTTCCTGACTCTTTTATTCGTTTTCTGTAGAGCTGGAAAAAATTTTTAATGAAAGTGAAACATAAATATAAAGAGATACAAGTGATCCAGGATGTAACTTTCATTTCCTCCTACTTCCCAGTTGGAACCACTGCAAATTAAGCTGATTTAAATTTTTCCCTGAAAGCAGGAAAGGAAGGAATGCAAGAATGGAGAAAAGTGAGGACTGGGAGAAGAATACTCCCTTTAAAAAAAAGCTAAAAAAGTATTTCTAAAATACTAAACATGCTAGATGTTTAGCTCTTAGCCTTCATTTTTAACTTGGTCAGTTAACATGAGTGTCTGTTATATGTTAGGCACTGTTCTAGGCTCTAGGGGTAAAGCAGACAAGGTCTCTGCCCTTTTAAAGCTTCCATCCTAGCGAAGTTAATTATAAGAAAGTAAAAAATGAATAAATAAATAGGCAAGATAATTACAGAGAGTGATTAGTGATTTGGAAAATAAGGGTGATGGGGAACCTCTTGTCTTAGTAAACTTGAGCTACCATAACAAAATACGGTAGACTGGGTGGCTTAAACAACAGAAGAGTTCTGGAAGCTGAAAATCCAAGATCAGGCACGAGCATGATGAGGTTCTGGTGAAAACCTTCTTCCTGGCTTGTAGAAGGCTACCCTTTCATGATGAAGAGACAGAGAAGAGAGGGGAAGGTGGGAAGAAGGAGAGAGGGAGGGAGGGAGGGAGAGAGAGAGAGTAGGGAGTGAACTCTGGTATCTTTTATGATAAGAAGACAAATACCACATGATTTCACTTACATGTGGAATCTAAAAAACAAAATAAATGAACAAATACAACAGAAATAAACTCATAGATACAGAAAATGATGGTTGCTAGATGGAAGGGGTGCTGAGTGGCTAGGTGAAAAAGTGAAGAGATTAAGAAGTACAAGTTAGTAGTTACAAAATAGTCAAAGAGATATAAAGTACAGCATAGGGAACATGGTCAATAATATTGTAATAATTGCATAAGGTGTCAAGAGAATGCAAAATTTATTGGGGAGATCGCTTTGGAAGTTATATAAATGTTTAAACACTATTCTATATACCTAAAACTAATATAATATTAAATGTCAACTGCAATAGAATTTTTTTAAAAAAACTAAAAGGAGTAGGAAACACTCAGCTCAGCTCAGCCAACACAGAGAATCTTGTGAAAGGATGTTCCATTGTTTTCCTTTTTTTGAATGTCAAAAAATGGAGGGCTTCCTGTCAAGATGGTGACAAAGGCAGACATGGCTCACCTCTTTGCACAACCACATCAAAATTACAACTTAAATATAGTACAACCATTACGCAGGAATGTCAGAAATCAAGTTGAATGGAAGTCTGACAATTATGGAAATTAAAGAACCTATATTCATCCAGACTGCTGGGAAGGGCATGAATGCAGCATGGGCTGGTCCCACACCCATGTGTGGTAGATAAAAATTTGGGAGAGATATCTCAGCAGTAAGGAGCCCCAGACCCACACCAGGATCCCCCAACCCAGGGTTACAGTGCCAGGAAGATAACTCTCCACAACTTCTGGCTGCAAAAAACAGTGGGGATTGAGCTGATATAGGAGGCTGCTGGACCCCTAAGCAGTTCCTCTTGGGGTGCTCACACACAGACTCACCTACTCAGACTCACTCCTGCTGAGACCCAGTGCTGGCGTGGCAGCTTGAAGGGCACCTGTGGTATACAGGGAGATACTGAAGTGTTTAGCATCAAGGCAAGAACTGGGGGACAGCTTTCTCCCAGAGAGAAAGGTGGGCAGGGGCCATTATCCCTTTTCTGAGCTCTCTCCCCCTACAGAACCTGTAGGCTGGTGCCATATCTGAGACTCCCTCAACCTAGCTAACACTGTGTGACTTACTTTGAAGAGCCACAGAAGCTCTACGCTACCCAATTTATGGACCCACCCAAGCTGCTTTTCCATAAGAATGGCTGGTCTTGGCTCCTAAATCCTATCAAACAAGCAACACCTGGCTTCAGTGAGCCCTAGCAGCAGACAGATTAAATTCATAGCTTGGCTTTACCTGGGAACCTCCAAGCTCAGTACAAGTAGCAGCCATCTCAGATTGCTTTACAGCTCAGTCAGGGTGCCCCAGGTGAAGCAGAGGGGCTGACCATGGCCTGTACTACATGGGAAACTCCAAGGTCAATGCAGCTGGTGGACAGCTGTAGACCATGTTGGAACAGCACCACCCTGCCCTTGCACAGCTGATCTTCCATGGAGGGTGGTGGTTTGTGGTCAGTGGTCACAGCCAGTCCTTGCAGCTGACTGGCCTGGGTAAATCCTTCCCATTGATTTGCCAACAGCAGTCAAGGCTCAACTACAAGAGGAGGGTGTACTCAGCTCATGTAAAGGGTGCACCTTGAATAGCCAGCTTAGGTGAAAGTGGAGGTAGTGCCACTGGAACCTACAGGACACCTGCTACATTAGACCACTCTATAAAAGACATGGAGTCAAAGCAG
The DNA here is from genome assembly GCF_019186645.2 of Phyllostomus hastatus. Taxonomy (NCBI): domain Eukaryota; kingdom Metazoa; phylum Chordata; class Mammalia; order Chiroptera; family Phyllostomidae; genus Phyllostomus; species Phyllostomus hastatus. Next base: position 49,961,913 of record NW_025334041.1, read on the forward strand.
CTCTACCTAATACATACAAACAAACACAGGGAGGCCCAAATGAAAGGACAGATCAAAACTCCAGAAAAAGAACTAAACAAAAAGGAGATAAGCAATCTATCAGACGCAGAGTTCAAAACACTGCACTTCATAAGGATGCTCAAGGAACTTAATGAGGACCACAGCAGCATCAAAAAGACCCAGTCAGAAATGAAATATAATAATTGAAATAAAGAACAATTTACAGGGAAACAACAGTGGAATGGATGAAGCTGAGAATCAAACCAATGATTTGGAACATAAAGAAACAAAAAACAACCAATTAGAACAACAAGAAGAAAAAAGAATCCAAAACAATGAGAACAGTATAAACAGCTTCTGAGATAACTTTAAGAGGCCCAACATTTGCTTCATATAGATGCCAGAAGGAGAAGAGAAAGAGCAAGAAATTGTATGTCTCTTGGAAAAAATAGTGACAGAAAACTTCCTTAATTCAGTGAAGGAAATAGACATGAAAGTCTAGGAAGCACAGAGAGTCCCAATTATGATGAATACAAGGAGGCCCACTGCAAGACACATCATTATTTAAAGGCCAAAGGTTAAAGATAAAGAGAGGCTGCTAAAAGCAAGAGAAAAAAGTTTGTTACTGGAAAGTTGCCTGATGGGAGAGGGGAGGGGGAGATTGGGTGAAGAGGTGAGGGGATTAAGAAGTACATGTGGGTAGTTACAGAATAGCCATGGGGATGTAAACTACAGTATAGGAAATGGAGTAGTCAAAGAACTTATACGTATGCCTGTTGGACATGAACAATGGTTGGCAGATTGCCTGTGGGGGTAGGAGACATTGGATGGAGAGGGGCAAAGGAGGTGAAAATCAGGACAACTGTGAGAGCATAATCAATAAACTATCATTAAAAATAAATAAATAAATAAATAAATAGCACTAATCCAGTCATGAGGGCCCTACCCTCATGACCTCATCTAAACATAATTTTCTCCTAAAGGCCCATCTCCAACCACCATCACATTGGGTTTAAACTTCAACATACAATTTTGTGGAGACACCATTGAATATATAGTATTCCTCCCAGATCCATGTCCTTCTCACATGCAAGATAGTCATTCCATCCAAACAGTCCCTAAAGTTTTGGCTTATTCCAGCATCAACTCATCTTTTGGGATTTTATTAATTTATTTTTAGAGAGAGGGGGAAAAAGGAAGTAAGAGAGAGAGAGAAACATGGATCAGTTGCATCTCATATGTGCCCCAACCTTGACCTCAACCAGGGACTGAACCCACAACCCAGGCATGTGCCCTGACCAGGAATTGAACTGGCAAGATTTTACTTTGCAAAACAATGTTCAACCAACTGAGCCACACTGGTCAGGGCTCCAGCATCAACTCTTAAGTCTAAATGTTAAAGTATCATTTAAATATCATCTACATCAGATATGGGTGAGGCTCTAGGTATGATTTATCCTGAGACAAAATTCCTCTTCAGCTGTGAACCTATGAAACCAACAAATACAATGGTGGGACAGACACAGGATAGACATTCTCTTTTCAAAAGAAAGGATCTAGAGGCACAGGAAAAGATACTCAGTATCGCTAGCTATCAGAGAGATGCAAATTAAAACCACAATGAGATACCATTTTACATCAGTCAGAATGGCCATCATAAACAAAGCACCAAACAACAAGTGCTGGAGAGGTTGTGGAGAAAAGGGATCCCTAGTGCACTGTTGGTGGGACTGCAGACTGGTGCAGCCACTGTGCAAGACAGTATAAAATTTCCTCAGAAAACTAAAAATGGATCTGCCTTTGGACTCAACAATTCCACTGCTAGGATTATATCCTAAGAACACTGAAACACCAATCCAAAAAAAAACCTATGCACCCCAATGTTCATAGCAGCACAATTTACAATAGCCAAGTGCTGGAAGCAGTCTAGGTGTCCATCAGTAAATGAATGGATCAAAAAACTATGGTATATTTACACAATGGAATTCTATGCAGCAGAAAGAAAGAAGGAGCTCCTACCCTTTGTGACAGCATGGATGGAACTGGAGAGCATTATGCTAAGCGAAATAAGCCAGGCAGTGAAAGACAAATACCATATGATCTCACCTTTAAGTAGAACCTAATCAACAAAACAAACAAACAAGCAAAATATAACCAAAGACACTGAAATAGAGAACAGGCTGACAGTGACCAGAGGGGAGAGGGAAGGGAATTTTAGAGGAAAAGGGGAAGGGTTTATAGGAACAAGTATAAAGGACACAGGGATAAAAACTAGGGGACAGGGTAGAAATGGGAGGGAGGACTGGTGGGGTGGGTGGGGATGGGAGTAAAGGACAGAAAACTGTACTGGAACAACAATTAAAATAAAAAAAATTTAAAAAGGGAGAAACAGGAAAGAAGGAAGCAGTGACAGGTCCTGAGCAAGTTCAAAGACTGGCAAGGCAAGTTCCATTAGATCTGAGATCTTGAGTACAATACTCTCGTTCAATACTCTGCCATCCATGTCCACTGGGGTGGCCCCATCACCCCCAGGCTCTGCACTGCAGCCCTGTCCCTTCAGCCTAGCACAGCCCATCCCATCTCTTAGTCTTCAACTCTCTGAATAATCTTCAGTTTCATTTTTCCCTTTTCTTGAAGGATAACACTTTGCAGCCCTTCTTCACTCTGTTTCCTTTAGTCTTGGCTGACAGTTTCCGTAGTCATAGTTCCATCTCTATTTCAAGCTTTTGCAGAGAAAGGTGATTAGGTTTATGATTCACACCTATGTAAATTTTACCAAATCTTGTTCAGCCACATCTTTAGTGTTCTCTTAAGAACGAGCTTTCTCATTTATGCAATACGGATAGGCTGAGAATTTTACAACTCTTCAAATTCTGGTTGCTTTTCCCCTAACAATTCCATTGTTCAGAGTTTAGCTAAACCATTCCATAATATTGCTGCCTCGGCTTCCATTTTGTGTGACCAAGCTGTATGCAGGGGGTTTGAACTGACACCAAACCCTCTCTCCAGCACTAATCCTAGAAAACAGCCTACAGAGTAGAAAGTAAATGTACATTTCTGATATGAATGCCCCAATCAATCTTGTCATAAGCACTTGCCACTGAAGCCCAGAGCCTTCGCCTTGCCTGCACCTTCGCTAAGCCCCACTCAGTGCTTACAAAAGCTAGCTGTTTCTGGTATGAATTGACCAATCTAGCCTTACCCCAGGAACCTCAAAACACTATGTCCATGGACCCTAATACAGGTGTTTGCCCCAGGTCATGCTGTGTTCTCTCTATTCACACTTTACCTTGACTTCCCCATCTGGGCTCCTCTAGGGTGTTGTATACCTCTTCCAGGACCTGTGAGTAAAAAAACTTGTGTATTTCACTTTCCCTTAGTGTATTTTGTTGAATTGTGATTCACCATCTGATACCCCAAGGCTCTACTTAACAAACCTTCTTTGATTCATCTCTCTCCTTTTGCATTTCATTTTAAGCAGTCAGGAGGAACCAAGCTATCTTGCTTAGAAATCTCCCAAGCTAAATATACAATTTCATCACTCATAAATTTCACCTTCTAGAAAGTAATAGAACACATTTCAGTCAAGTACTCTGTCACTTTGTCTCAAGGATTATATATACTTCAGTTTCCAGTAACAGGTTCCTTTTTCATTCTGAGATCTCACCAGAATCGCTCTTAACTGAAAGGACAAGGCCAGCACCATTTGCTATGTGGCACCATTTGCCGAGCAGCCCTACGACCTTGTTAAACATGACTGCCATTTTACTCTTCTGAGCTTTTGTCCCCCAAAACTGGAAATTACTGGAAAGTAAGAACAGAACATGACTAATCACTCCCTTCAGCCACGGGCAGAAGATGACACTGAAACATACTGCAGCCTCATGTTACGACACTCTAATAGCCCAGGGGCCACACAGCATCCTCCCCTTTTTAAAATCCAATTATAATCCAATAAAAGCTAAAGGATCCTACCCCTCAATGCTGCTGTATCTCCCCACACCATGCCCCTCTCCTTTCTTGGAGAGTGAATAAAAACTTTATTCTCTACACCACAGGTGGCAAACACAAGGCCCTTCGGCTGAATCCAACCCTTCTCCTTGTTTTATCTGGCCTGGGACCTTGTTTCTACCCAGTGGCAGCACCGAGCTCTTGCTTAACTGTTAAGGAGTAGTTACATGTATACAGTCCTAAAATTACATTTGACCCTTTGAAGGCAACCATGAGGCTGATGTGGCCCTGGTGAAAATGAGTTTGATACCCCTGCTCTACATTTTCTTCTCTTTGTGAATTCTTTCACAGCTCATGTCACTGAGCACCCGAACCTTTATGTCCAGTTTTCCGGCATGCACCTCAAAACTCTTCTAGCCTCTATCCATTGTCCAATTCCAAAGAACTCTTGGTACCAAAATCTGTCTTTGAAGGCTTAGGCTGCCATAACAAAATACGATAGACTGGGTGGCTTAAGCAACAGAAATATATTTTCTCAGAGTTCTAGAGGCTAGAAGTGTAAGATCAAGGTTCCAGCATCACTGGATTCTGGTTAGAGCTCTTTTTCTCACGTGTATATGGCCACCTTTTCTCTGTGTCTTCACATGGTGGGAAGAAAAAGAGAGAGAGAAGAAGAAACTCTCTGGTGTTTCTTCTTTCAGGGCACTAATCCATCCGGAGGGCCCCAACCTCGTGAACTCATCCGTAACATTCCCTTGGATTGGTAATCAAGGAAAGCTTCTCTAAAAGATAACATTTGTACTGAGATCTGAAGGATGAGAAAGAAGCAGGATATTTTTCCTGATTTGTTTACTGCTGTATTCCCAACCCCTAGAACAGTACCTGGTGCAAACTTTGCATCCACTGTGAATGAATGCAGGAATGAATGAATGAAGTAAAGTGGGGAAAGAGTGTCTCAGACAAAAAGACCAACGGTACAAAGATTCCATAGTAGAAAAGATCTTAGCATGTTTGTGGATCAGAAAGGAGGTCAGAGTGTCTGGAGAACATGGGGAATAATGAAATGAGATGAACATGCAGAAGTAAGCAGTGTAAACAAATGTTGATCTGTACAGTAATCCCCCTTATCCTCTGTTTCAATTTCCACAGTTTTAGTTAGCCAGGGTCAACAGCAGCCCAAAAATACTAAATGAAAAATTCCAGAAACAAATGATTCATAAATTTAAAATTGCATGCAGTTTTGCATAGCTTGGTGAAATCTTGGGCCATCCCGCATCTGTGTGTCTGGGATGTAAATCATCCCTTTGTTCAGCATATCCACACTCGTTAGTCACTTCATATAGCCATTGTGGTTATCAGATCAACTGTTGTGGAATCACAGTGCTTGTGGTCAGGTAACTCTTATTTTACTTAATAGTACCTCTTTCACCTCACTTCCATCGTCATGTAGATATTTTATCATCTCACATTGTCACAAGAAGAACAGGGGTGAGTATAATAAAACACAATATTTTTCAGAGAGATGACATTCACCTAACTTTTATTACAGTATATTGCTATAAATATTTTATTTTATTATTGTCATTAATCCCTTACTGTACCTAATTTATAAATAAACTTTACCATAGGTACATATGTATAGGTAAAAACATAGTACATGAAGGGGGACCCCCAGAAGTAAAACATATTTATAAAAAAGTGTGCATGTGTCCTTACATATTTAAACTTCAGTCACCTTCAAGGTACTCTCGACTTGATGCAATACACCTATTGAGGCAATTTTTGAACTCATTGATTTTGATGACTTTTAGTGCTTCTGTTGTTTTTGTTTAATTTCTTCCACATCAGCAAAACATTTCCCTTTCAGGACTTTCTTCATTTGAGTGAACAAAAAAGAAGTTGCTTGGGTGAGATCAGGTGAATAGAGGGGGTGAGACATGGGAGTCAACTGCTGAACACTCAGTGTGGTATGGGCAGGTGCACTTGTAAATCACCCATTATGAAATGGGCAAATGTGTTGCAAGAGTCTTCAAAAAAAAATTCACTGAAACTGAACACAGCCTCTCACAACAATGCCAGCTGGTACACTGAAATAGGTGGGTTCCTGGAACATTCACCTAGCAGGGGAAGCTTGTACTATAAGAGGCCCATCTTCCAGAAAATAATTCTGGCTTTTGGGGAGATGTAGGGTTTGTAGGGTTTGAATTCTTGTATGTAAGGTTTGTCACTATACATGGTTTCAGGCACCCACTGGGGGTCTTGGAACATTTCTCCCTTGGATAAGAGCAGGACTGCTATACTTAAATATTATGTAATATTAAGAGATGAGTTGTGAAACTAGACTACCTAAATTCAAATCCCTGCCCTGTCACTTACTGCTTGTGTGACCACGGGCAAGTTAGTCAACTTCTCTGTGTCTCAACTTCTTTGCCTACCAAATGGAAAAAAATAGCAATTAATAAAAATAAGCATAATCAAATACATATAAATGGTAATAAATAATAGTATAAAATAATAGGTTATTTTGAGGATTAAATGAATTTAATTTAAAATAAGCTAAAAAAAGTCCGACTCCATACCCTTAGGTAAGTGGAGTGATGTCTTTGGATTTATAGTTCCGTGGAAAGGTGATGTGTCTTCTGACCATTTGTTCTGACCTTTGTAAGCTGCCCTTTTTATTATTGTTATTCACCAGTTTTTCTATTAGAATATTATGGGGTTTTGTCTGTTTTTTGAGTGCCCTTTGCATGTTACGACTATTAAAACTTTGTCACGTGCATTGCAAATATTTTTTTCTAGATTTTTATTTGCTTTTCAGTAGTGTTTGTGGCATTTAACTCATATAGAAATTTCAAAGATGTATGTATTCAACCTAGTTTTTAATTATACAAGGTATAAGATTATTTTCACATATTATACCTATATTTCTTCTAATTCTTTTTACATTTTCACATCTAAATCTTTGTTCTAATGGAATTTTTTAAAAACACTGATATGGGGGTATTATCATGGTTAGCATTTTGGTAAATAAGTTTTCAGATATCTTTCAATGCATTAATATATACAGGGTAGGTTAAAGGTAGGTTAACAGTTGTTCATATGGAAAATAATACAATAATTAATAATAATACAAGAATAAACTATATTTTGCATACTTGCAACTATAAACCTACTTTTGCACCACCCTGTATTTACAGAAATGTGCATATGATTTTGTATAAGTGTGATCAGAGACAGCCTAAATAGGCCTATTGCCATTGATCTCCACCCCTCTGAATAAGAGAAAGCCTGGGGAAGGGGAGATGATTTGTAGGTAAGGAGAAGTCAAAAGTTTGCGGTGGTGAGTTTGTTCTTCTATCTACTGGGAAGGTTCTTCCCCAACTAACCCCCAAGCAATATGCTATGGATCTCCAAGGGAATCACTCACAGAGACAGACCTAAAATCCTATTAGGGAAGACCCACTTCTTGATCCCTGGCTGGGTAGTCAAACATGTAGTCCATTCTGGTGTTGTGGTGGGTTGAGGTTAGCTGAGCATTCTCAGGAGAGCTTGATGAGCATCCCCTGAAAGTGTGGGATTTCCTGTATCAGGGAGACTGGTGTCTAACTTATGTCTAGAGATCTCCAGAGGCAAGGGCTTTTTGGAATAGCCCTTTGGGCAGGGCAAGGAGGGACTGCAGCCTAGTGCAACTGGAAGGAAAAGCTGGGGGGCCTTTTCACCCCAGTTTCCTGTGGTTCTTGAAGAGCAGAGAAATGAACTAGTGTGTCTAAGCCTCCTTACTCTCCTATCATATCTGTTGCCTTTCCTTTGCTTCCTTTTGGGTGAAAGACTTCACCTCAAACCAAGTGTTCCCAACCAGGACTGAGGGTCATTGCCACCTTTCTTTTTTTATCCTTTACCTCTAGTCAACCACCAGCCCTTTCGTTGTATATTCTTACTATTCCCTCAACCTTTTTTTCTTCTTTTCCCTTAAGGCTTCTTCACTTATTGCTTGGGTTACTTCAAGAGGCCTCTCTTCCAGGATGAGAAAAGCCCTGACTTTAAGGCTGTACTCCTGAGAGAGTGATGGGAGATGTGCCCCTGTTCTCGCTGACTCCATAGCCAGCAAAACAAGGCAGTGAGGATGTCCCACGTCTCCCCTGGCCAGAAGAACAAATAGAGCCCATGCAGACAAACAGGAAACCCATTTTCCTTCACCCATTCCTGCTTTGAGTAGACCCTGACCTTTCTTTCTTTATACCACAAGAAGTCATGTTTACATTTTCTGCCTACATTTTCTTATCACTCAGTTTCCAATCATTGAATTATGGCTTCCACCTATTTTTGACTGAATTTGTTTTAAAGATTGCCAATGTCAAATACAACAGTGTAACAATTAGGAATTTTTTCTGGTGAGAGAGATAGAAATTCCAACCAAACTGATTTAATAACAAAAAAGAGACGACAAAAGTTTGTTTCACTTTCAGATTGTGTCCTAACTCCCTGAACCAATCACTGTTGCCATGGGAACGTGTTGCTCTGATTGCTCAAGGTTGAGTCACATGCCCTATTTTTAGTCTTTGAAGCAGGGAGGTCCAACAAAAATATAATGGGAGTCACAAATATGAGATACAGATGTAAACCACACATGTAACTTTAAATGTTCTAGTAGCCAGATTTTAAAAAGTTAAAAGAAATACAAGAAATTAAATTTAATGATATATTTTATTTATTTACTTTTTAAGGTTTTATTTATTTATTTCTGGAGAGAGGAAGGGAGAAAGAAAGAGAGAGAAACATCAATGTGTGGTTGCCTCTTGGACGTCCCCTGTGGGGGATCCGGCCTGCAACCAGGCATGTATGCTGACTGGGAATTCAACCAGCAACCCTTTGATTTGCAGGCCGGCACTCAATCCACTGAGTCACACAGCCAGGGGCAATGATATATTTTATTTAATCCAGTATATCCAAATTATTATCATTTCAACAGTAATCAATATAAAATATTATTAATGAACTATTTTACACACTTTTATTATACTAAGTCTTTAAAATCAGCATTTTTAACAAGGCTTCCAATGATGACAATGTAAAAGGGGGGTGTCTATAAGACATAATTTGAGAAACACTGTCCTACAGGCTCTTTCATTTCTTCTGTGTTCCCCAAATCACATTTATAATGGTAGGAGCATGACAGGAAAGTAAGAAGCTAGGAAAATTCCTGGGCAAGTGGAATGGGGAAACTGAGACAAGGAAATTAAACAAGGACAAATAATTGGAACAATTTACAGTCAGCTGATGAATCACAAGACCTAATCTCTCCTAACCAAGGATACTAGAGAGCAAAAGATTTATACCTCCCCTTCCTAACCAGAGAATACATAGATTAAATCACCCTGGTGGGGAAAATAGAGAACAGAGACCCAATTAATGCCATTTCTACCAGCTAAGCCCAAAGACAGATGAAGTCAGGGGAACAAATAACACAAATCCCATTAAAGCCAGACACACTGAGGATAAAAGTAAAACAATAAAGCAGACCAAAGAATAACCCTGCCCTGACTGGTACGGCTCAGTTTAAGGTGTTGTCCTGCAAAGAGGTGTCATCCTGCAAAGCTAAATGTTGCCTATTCAATTCTCAGTCAGAGTACATGCCTGGGTTGTGGTTTTGGTTCCTGGTTGTGGGGTGGGGGTGGGGGGTGGACATGTGAGAAGCAACCAATTGATGTTTCTCTCCCTTTCTTTTGCCCTCCCTTCCCCTATCTCTAGAAAAATCATTAAATAAAATCTTAAAAAAGAGAGAGAAGAATCCCAACCCCCTCATATACTCATTTTGATGCATTAGCACATTAAAAATGCATCTGGAAAGCCGATGAATATTCTAGTGAAAGCCCCTAAGATTATCACCTGCAGAAGAGAGATAAAAACCTCATGACAAAGACCCGGGGAGGGCGTGCTCTTGAGCGTGCCCAAGTTCCTTCTTGGGATGAACTTCTACTTCTTCCAAGAGTCTAAGGATTCCCATGAGACTTGCAACAAGAAGAGCAGTGGCAGTGGCACCTCGCTCTGGGCTTATCCTCTGATTGTGTCTCCAACGGCCCCTTTTTCTCTGACTTCCCAGTGAGCTAAAAGCAGCCCTGTCATGGGTCACTTTTGTCTCCGTGACCTTCACTTCCCAGTGAGCTAATGTTAGCCCTGCCTAGGCCCACCCCTTTCCTATAGGGCCCCAAAGCGGAGTACTGCCTAGGTTCTCCTGTTGCTTCTTCTACCATAAGTCCTTCCTTTGTTTCACTGTCCTCAGCTTTAATAAACATTCTCTCAAAATCACCTGGACTTGTATTGTAAAATCTTGCCTACATGAATTCAAGAACCTACACATTACAGGCTGGCCTGAGGCAGACCCACTCTAAGCTGGTCCCTGTCCAATAAAAAGAGTAGTGAGACATCTGCTGAACTATATTTGAACAAGTGGAAATTGAAGATTGAAGACAGGGTTGTTACTAGTGAGATGGAGCAGAATAGTGACATTTAATATTGTTGTATGTTGCCGCCACCTGTTGATTTTGGCATATATTGCAGCCACTTAAACCCAACAAGTTTTGGTCATTTGTGAGCCCTTGAAATTTCTGGCAACACACCTCCTCAATGGTATTGTGAGACAACTCTCCTTTGGAATCCCCCTTTATACCAGAGCACAGAAAGTCTTTGGTGGGGGCAGGGGGTGGGAACCAAATAAAATTCATTACTAAAATTAATTCCAGCTATTCCCCTGTACTTCTTTTTTTCAATTGCAATTTACATTCAGTATTATTTTGTATTAGTTTCAGGTGTGTAGCATTGTGGTTAGCTAATCATATACTCTACAAGTGGTCAGAAAGTCTTACTAGTTTGTATTATACATCTCAGACATATGTTGACCAGGATGGTTTTTTTCAGCCCATTGTGGCACACAGATTCCCCCCTCCCCTTAAACTCTTAAATCTATATGTCAGTAATCTTTTTGTCATTGTACCTGCTTTCTGTTTCTGTGGGTTATTTTTATTGCTATTCTTGTACAAGTTCTGAAGGTGGTGGTCAGAGGAAATTTTTCAACACCTCTAAGCTGTAGTTCCTTCAGCTGTACAATGTAGCATAATTAGCATTGTCACAGTGTCACTAAAGATTAAGTGGCATCAGGTTGTAAAGCGTTTGGCACAGTGGCTGACATGTATGAAGACCACTATAAATAATATTATTCATATTGACAAATCTTAAATGGGAATTTGAACAGAGACTGGATTATTGATATTAAGTTAATATTTATGTTCTAGTTTTTAAATCCTCTTTTAAAAACCTTATCTTTTAGAGACACCTAGTGAAACAGTTATAGATGACATGATATGACCACTGGGAATTTGCTTTAAAATAAAACAGGAGGAGGGAAGTGGGGTGATATGGATGAAACAATATTGGTCATGAGTTGATAATTGTTGAAGCTGGGTGATGGATATATGGAATACCATTATGGTATTTTTCTACTTTGTGTTTGAAAATTTCCATAAAAATTTCCATAAATGGTATCTAATGGTAAATTTAGAAAAATAACAAGTTTTTCTATTTCCTACAACACTGTATACAGTGCTAGACATACTGTGGGTATTACTTAGTTTGTTGATTAATTGCTACATTGGGATAGAATTTTGGCATTTTCAGGAAAGTGTTGTTATTGTCTTTTTAAAGGGATAAACTTAAAAGAATTGGCTGCACATGCTTCCAAAAAATGTTAAATGGAAATATATTTTAGCTTAATAACTAAGGCTCATTTTGTTAGAAAAATAATGGCATGGGGAAGATTTGCAATTCTATAGAAAATTCAGAAAGAATGAATTGCAGAAATTACCTCTTTGAGCACCTTTCTTTTTGATTCTAGTAAGTAACTGAAGAAAGTACCTGCTCAGCCTGTGGACAGGAATCAAAGAAATGCCTGATTTGTGCAGACGATGATTATGTTCTTTAGTGTAACAGGGAACCTACTTAATCACAAGGATAGCCACATTTCTACTACAATTACATCCTCACATCCACACTTCATCTGACCCCCTTCCATCAAGTTTATTTGTAACCCTGCTCTGGTGTGCCTTTCCATACTCCGTCATGTTAAGAACAAGGTGCAGTTTCTTCCTGCTTAATTTTTTAATATCTGACAACAGGTTTCTTCTATCTTTTTCTTGCCCTATTCATCCTTGGATATAACAACACACTTTCCACCTCAATGTGCATTTATTCACATATCCTAAGTAATTTTTGTCTCTTTAAAATTTCTTTTGTTAATTTTATTTTAATTAATGTTCAAGTACAGTTTTCTGTCCTTTACTCCCATCCCTCCCCACCTCCCTCCCATTTCCACCGTCCCCTACCCCCAGTTTTTGTGCATGTGTCCTTTGTATTTGTTCCTAAACCCTTCCCCTTTCCCCCTGAAATTCCCTCCCCTCTCCCCCTCTGGTCACTGTCAGCCTGTTTTCTATTTCAGTGTCTTTGGTTATATTTTGCTTGTTTGTTTTGTTGATTAGGTTCTACTTAAAGGTGAGATCATATGGTATTTGTCTTTCACTGCCTGGCCTATTTCACTTAGCATAATGCTTTCCAGTTCCATCCATGCTGTCACAAAGGGTAGGAGCTCCTTCTTTCTTTCTGCTGCATAGAATTCCATTGTGTAAATATACCATAGTTTTTTGATCCATTCATTTACTGATGGACACCTAGACTGCTTCCAGCACTTGGCTATCGTAAATTGTGCTGCTATGAACATTGGGGTGCATAGGTTCTTTTGGATTGGTGTTTCAGGGTTCTTAGGATATAGTCCCAGCAGTGGAATTGTTGGGTCAAAAGGCAGATCCATTTTCAGTTTTGTGAGGAAGTTCCATACTGTTTTCCATAGTGGTTGTATCAGTCTGCAGTCCCACCAACAGTGCACTAGGGATCCCTTTTCTCCACAACCTAACCAACACTTGTTGTTTGGTGCTTTGTTTATGATGGCCATTCTGACTGGTGTGAAATGGTATCTCATTGTGGTTTTAATTTGCATCTCTCTGATAGCTAGCGATACTGAGCATCTTTTCATGTGTCTCTGGATTCTCTGTATGTCCTCCTTGGAGAAGTGTCTGTTCAAGTCCTTTGCCCACTTTTTAATTGGATTCCTTGTCTTCTTAGAGTGGAGTCATGTAAGGTCTTTATATATTTTGGAGATCAAACCCTTGTCTGAGGTATCATTGGCAAATATGTTTTCCCATACAGTTGGTTCTCTTTTTATTTTAATACTGTTTTCTTTAGCCGTGCAGAAGCTTTTAATTTCAATGAGATCCCATTTGTTTATTCTTTCCTTTATGTCCCTTGCTCTAGGAAACATGTCAGCAAAAATGTTTCTGCGTGAAATATCTGAGATTTTCCTGCCTATGTTCTCCTCTAGGACTTTAATAGTGTCACGGTTTATATTTAAGTCTTTTATTCATCTTGAATTTATTTTTGTGTATGGTGTGAGTTGGTGCTTGATTTTCATTTTTTTGCATGTAGCTGTCCAGTTCTCCCAACACCATTTGTTGAAGAGGTTATTTTTACTCCATTTTATGTTGCTGCCCCCTTTGTCAAATATTAATTGACCATAGAGACTTGGGTTTATTTCTGGACTCTCTGTCCTGTTCCATTGATCCATGTACCTGTTTTTATGCCAGTACCAGGCTTTTTTGATTACAGTGGCCTTGTAATATAGTTTAGTATCAGGTATTGTGATCCCTCCGACTTTGCTCCTCTTTCTCAAAATTTCAGCAGCTATTTGGGGTCATTTATGGTTTCATATAAATTTTTGAAGTGTTTGTTCTATGTCTGTGAAATATGCTATTGGTACTTTAATAGGAATTGCACTGAATGTGTAAATTGCTTTGGGTAGTATGGACATTTTGATTATGTTAATTCTTCCAATCCATGAACACAGTATATGTTTTCATTTGTTTGTGTCTTCCTGGATTTCTTTCTTCAGTGTTATGTAGTTTTCTGAGGTCTTTTACCTCTTTGGTTAGGTTTATTCCTAGGTATTTTATTTTTCTTTTTGTTATATCAAATGGGATTTTTTTCTGATTTCTGCTTCTGCTGTTTCATTGGTGGTGTACAAAAAATGCCTTTGATTTCTGGATATTGACTTTGTATCCCACTGTTTTGCCAAATTCACTTATTAGGTCAAGCAGTTTTTTGGTGGAGTCTACAGGATTTTCTATGTACTACACTATCATGTCATCTGCAAACAGTAACAGTTTTGTTTCCTCCTTTCTAATTTGGATGCCTTTTATTTCTTTTTCTTGTCTGAGTGCTGTGGCTAAAACTTCCAGTACTATATTGAAGAGAAGTGGTGAAAGTGCACAGCCTTGTCTTGTTCCTGATCTTAGTGGAAAAGATTTTAGTTTTTGCACATTGAGTATGATGTTGGCTGTAGGTCTCTCATATATGGCCTTTATTATGTTGAGGAATTCTCCCTCTGTTCCCACTTTGCAGAGTGTTTTTATCATAAATGGGTACTGTACCTTATCAAATGCTTTTTCTGCATCTATTGGATATGATCATGTGATTTTTGTCTTTGCTTTTGTTTATGTGATGTATTACATTTACTGATTTGGGAATATTGTACCATCCTTGCATCCCTGGAATGAATCCCACTTGGTCATCGTGTATGATCTTTTTAATGTATTGTTGGATGCGGTTTGCCAATATTTTGTTGAGGAATTTAGCGTCAATGTTCATCAGTGATATTGGCCTGAAATTTTCTTTGTTTGTTGTGTCTTTATCTGGTTTTGGGATTAGGATGATGCTGGCTTCATAAAAAGAGTTTGGGAGCCTTCCATCTTTTTGGATTTTTTGGAATGGTCTGTGAAAGATAGGGGTTACGTCTTGCTTAAATGCTTTGTAGAATTCTCCTGTGAAACCATCTGGTCCAGGGCTTTTGTATGTCAGGAGTTTTTTGATTACTGCTTCAATTTCATTAGCTGTTATTGGCCTTTTTGGGCTTTCTGCTTCTTCTTGATTCAGTTTTGGAAGATTATATTTTTCTAGAAATTTGTCCATTTCACATAGGTTTTCAAATTTCTTGGCATACAGTTCTTTGTAGTAATTTTTTACTTTCCTTTTTATTTCTGTGGTATCAGTTGTAATCTCTCCTCTTTCATTTCTGATTGTGTTTATTTGGATCCTTTCTCTTTTTTTCTTGATGAGCCTGCTTAAAGGCTTGTCAATTTTGTTTTTCTTTTCAAAGAACCAGCTCCTGGATTCATTGATCCTTAGAATCATGCTTTTAGTCTCTATGTCATTTAATTATGCTCTGATCTTGTTTATTTCCTTCCTTCTACTTGCTCTGGGCTGTCTTTGTTATTATTCCTCGAGTTCTTATAGACATAGGGTTAGGTTGTTTGTTTGAAATGTTTCTATTGTTTTTAGGTAGGCTTGTATCGCTATGAACTTCCCTCTTCAGGACTGCCTTGGCTGTGTCCCATAAGTTTTGGGTTGTTGTGAGTTCATTTTCATTTGTTTTCAGAAACTTTTTAATTTCTTCCCTAATTTCATTCCTGACCCATTCATTGTTTAATAGCATGCTATTCAATCTCCATGATTTTGAGTGTTTGGGGTTTTTTCCCTTGGAGTTGGTTTCCAGTTTCAGTCTCTTGTGATCTGAGAAAATGCTTAGTATGATTTCAATTTTCTTGAATTTGTTGAGGCTTGTTTTGTGTCCTATCATGTGATCTATCTTTGAAAATGTTCCATGTGCATTTGAAAAGAATGTGTATTTAGCTTCTTTGGGATGAAAGGCTCTCTCTATATATCAGTTAAGTTCATTTGATCTAGGACATTGTTCAATGCCACAATATCTTTGTTGATATTTTGTTTGGAAGATCTATCCATTTTTGACAGTGGGGTGTTAAAATCCCCTACTATAATTGTGTTGTTGTCAATATCTTTCTTGAAGTCTTCTAAGATTTTCTTTATGTATTTGGGTGCTCCTATGTTGGGTGCATATATATTTTCAATGTTTATGTCTTCTTGGTGGATTCTTGAGTATTATGAAGTGACCTTCTGGGTCTCTCTGTATGGTCCTTCTTTGGAAATCTATTTTGTCTGATATGAGTATTGCTACCCCAGCTTTTTTTTCCTGTCCGTTTGCTTGGAAAATTTGCTTCCAGCCCTTCACTTTCAGCCTCTGTAGGTCTTTTACCCTGAGGTGGGTCACTTGTAAGCAGCATATGTGTGGGTCATGCTTTCTTATCCATTCAGCTATTGTATGTCTTTTGATTGGAGCATTTAATCCATTTACATTTAAGGTTATTATTGATAGGTACTTATTCATTGCCATTTATGTGCCTGTGTTCCTCTCTCTCTCTCTCTCTCTCTCCCTCCCTCCCTCTGTCCTTTCCTTAAAGCAGTCCCTTTAGTATCTCTTGCAGAGCTGGTTTGGTGGAGGTGTATTCTTTTAGACTCCTTTTGACTGGGAAGCTTCTTATTTGGCCTTATATCTTGACTAAGAGCCTTGCTGGGTAAAATAGCCTTGGTTGCAGGCCTCTGGTTCTCATTACTTGGAACATTTCTTGTCATTCTCTTCTGGCTTGGAGTGTTTCCATTGAGAAGTCAGCTGCTAGCCTTATTGGGGCTCCCTTGTATGTTACTTCCTGTTTCTCCATTGCTGCCTTTAAGATTCTCTCTTTGTCTTGATATTTTGCCATTTTCACTATGATATGTCTTGAAATGGGCCTCTTTGGGTTCCTGTTGATTGGGACTCTCTGTGTTTCCTAGATTTGTGTAACTTTTTCTCTCATCAAATTAAGGAAGTTTTCCATCATTACTTTTTCAAATAGGTTTTTGATCCCTTGCTCTTCTTCTTCTCCTTCTGGTATCCCTATTATACGGATATTATTACGTTTCATATTCTCTTGCATTTCTCTTAATTCTTTGTCTTCATTTTTCTGAGCCTCTTTTCCTTTTCTTGCTCTTTTTTGGTGTTTTTTCCTACTTTGTCCTCCAATTCGCTGATCCAATCTTCTGCTTCATCTACCCTGCTTTTCATTCCTTCTACTGTGTTCTTCAGTTCAGAAATTGTATTCTTCATTTCCTCTTGGCCCTTGTTGATAGTTTCTATTTTCTTTTTCATGTTGACACAGTTTGCAGGGAGTTCATTGTAATTTCCCTGTAATTTCTGGTAGCTCATTGTGAGCTCATTGAGCTTCCTGATAATCATTTCTTTGAACTCAATATCTGATAGTTGAGTTGCCTCCATTTCATTTAGCATTCTTTCTGAGGCTTCCTCCTTTCCCTTCATTTGGGGATTGTTTCTTTGTCTTCTCATTGTTCGTGAGACTCTTCTTGTTAGCCTCTGTTTCTTAAATTTATCTGTTCTGGTTCCCTGGGTTTATGGTGTGAACTTCTGTGGTAGAATACCTGTGAGATTCAGTGGTGCAGTCTCCTTCGGGTATCCTGGTGCTCACAGCTTCCCCCTATTCTTTTTTGTGATCAGCTGGAGGGGTAAGGCAAAATGGTTTAAGACAGCAAGAGAGTATTCTATGATATTTACAGTAACTGCCAGTAGAGAAGAGATAGGAGATCCTTTGGCTATGTAGAGTGTTAACCATGATCTTCCACCCCACTAGCCACTTTTTAGAAAGGAGGGAAAGAAGATAAGACTCTTGTTGGGGAGGAAAGGATTGTGAGTTGTATCTAGAAAGCAGTGAGGTTGAAGGAGGTCAGATTCTGAGGTAGGGTGAGAGTAAAGAATAGTAAATAGGTGTTATGTATGAGAGAATAGAGTTAATCACTACAGTAATAGAATTCAGAAAACTGTGAAGTGGGCTAAGATCTGGGAGGGGTGTTGTGTAGTATTTACAATTGTATGGAATAGCTCTTATTTACAGTAGTATTAGAGCAACAATCATATGACAGAATCTATGAGATCTAGATAACAAGAATAGGGAGTATAGGACTTTGAATAGTGTGCTAATGGAACACAATTGAAGGACAGTAAATTAGCAATACACTATTAATGAGATAACAGGGGAAATCTATCAAACGATACAATATAACCAGCCAAACAAAGAAGACTATACAGAAAGAAGAGGAATACCAAAATACTATTAAAATAAAAATGTAAGAATAATGAAAAAAAGATAATACAAATATGCAATAACTTGCAGGTTCAAAAAGAAAAAGAAGGAAAAGAAGCAGAAGATGGAATGAAGAGGAGATAAATTTGGAAAGGAAGAGGGATAACACTAGAGTGAAAGAAAGAGAAGCATAAGGAATTGAGAGATATAGAAATAAGAATTAAAAAATAAAATGTTACTTAAAAAACAAATAAATAAAATCAAACAATCAAAGAAAAAAAACCTCTTGTTGGTTTCTAACTGGACAAACCAGTTTTTCTGGTCTTGCTGGCTTCAGCACACTGAAGGGAGATTGGAATCGTTTTTCTCCCTTCCCATCAGAACTCAGTCGTCCTCTTGAGTACTGTCCCCAGAACTAGCCACGCAGTCTCCCCAGAGCCAGTCTGGTGCCTCTCTGAAGGGCCCTGGGTGTGGGTCTGGACGCTCCTAAGCACACTCTCCAGAGCTCACCGCAGTGGGCTCCCAGGCTCCAGGATCCTGCGGAGCATCCGTGTCTTTTCCCGGTTCACGGTGTAATCTCCCGGAATCCCGAGGGGGCACAGGGCACATTCTTCACCCAAGTTCTTGGTTCTGGGCACTGGGGATCCTGTGGAGTGCCAGTGCCTTTTCAGTGTTCAGGGCTGTGGGGTCTGTGTCTTCCACAAAACCATACTCTCTCTGGGTTGGGGGCACGGGTGCACGGCCAGGCCGCCCTTGGTCGCACAGGCTGGGGCACACACTCTTCCCAGGTCTAGGCATGGGTGCTCACAGCCCCTGTGTGGTTGTCTCTTAGCTCTCACTCCCCTCTTTGTGCCTTCAAGCAAGGAGGCCTCCCACAATTCTGCTCAATCCCTGTTTGGCTGTGGAGGGAGTGGTTGACCCAGCTTTCTCCTGAGTGCCCTGAGGCAGACCCAGGAGCACTGGGCCTGAGTCTACAACCTCCCTGGTCCCCATACTGATCCCTGGGCCCTTATTATCCTGAAGAACTCTCCTTACCATCTGGTTTTTCAATGTCTGCTACAATTTTTGATCTCCTATTTTCATAAATAGGAGATTTTTCCTAAACATTTCCTAAATGTTGTGATATTGTTGGCTTTTTGCTCTGTTCCTCTGTAGATTGGTTAGTGTTTCTCCCGTGTGTAAGGGGAAGTGGAATCTGCTCCCTTCTACTACCCTGCCATCTTCCTCTCTGTCCTTTTTTCAATTTTTTAATGATTAGGATGGATTCTTTCTTAACTGGAAATGTTAAAAGAAACACATATGATGAGTGAGATAAAGTAAAGGGTATGTCTAACTCATTTCCTCCCAAGTACCATTTCCACCAGAAGGGGTTAAAATTTTGTGAGAACAAAAACTATGAAGAGGGAATCTTTCATAAGCTGGCAGCAAGTGGCCTTGAGAGGCACACTCCAGTTCTCCAGTTCCTCTTATCTCTGTCTCAACAAGACAGAGACAAAATGAAGTCTAGGCAGCTACGGATTTGAGAAGCATCAGGAATTTTTCAACTGATTGAACAGATCAACAATATAATTGTATGGCTCAAATCTATTAAATGATTAAAAGTAGGGAATCATTCAAAGGAAAGAGTAATGGACATGAAATCAGAAGACCTGGTCATGAGTTCTGCCTTCATCTCTTAATATATTTGTGAGCTTAGACAAATAACTTCATCTCACTGATAGTACCCATGTCAGGGTAACTGTGTAGACCAGTGCTAGTATATGTGGGACGGAATTTTGTAAACTGTAAAGTGACAGTCACATATTCATTCTTAGAGATACTTAAATGTTCACATTTCATGACCACCACCTAATTTGTCTCATTATAGATGGGGAAATTCAACCCACTAAAACTGGGTAAAACAGTGAAAGTCAAGCAACTCAAGATGGATTTGTTTTTTTGTTTTTAAGATTTTATTTACTTTTGGAGAGGGGGAAAGGAAGGAGAAAGAGAGGGGGAGAAGCATCAATGTGTGTGGTTGCCTTCCGCCCACCCCCTACTGGGGACCTGGCCCACAACCCAGGGATGTGCCCTGACTGGGAATCAAACTGGTAACCCTTTGGTTTGCAGCCCATGCTCAATCCACTGAGCCACACCAGCCAGGGCTCAAGATGAATTTTGAATGTGACTTCCATGAAAGTGCCTGATAAATGTCCCAATGTATTTACAGCAGTGTAAATAATTTCTCTTTCTGGGGACCTATTATGTGCAAGATGCATTATTTAAGTTTATAAAAATAATTTTAACATTTAATGTAAGCATTATTCTCTCCATTTTACAGATGAGAAAACAATTTAGAGAGATTAGCAAATTTGTCCAAGGGCACAAGCAAATGGATTGCAGAAGGAGGATTTATGACTCTGAAGCTTTTTTTCATGACCTTTTCCTCTCTACTTTGGTGTAAATTATATTTTTCTGTCCTTTCTTAAATTAAATTTATTGGAGTGACATTGGTTAATAAAATTATATAGGTTTAATGTGTACAATTCTATAGTACATCATCTATATACTATATTGTGTGTTCACCATCCCAGGTCAAGTCTCCTTCCATCATCATTTATCCATCCTTTACCCTCTTCTATCTCTCCTCACCCCTATTTTCCTCTGGTAATCACCGTACAGTTATCTGTGTCTATGAGGGTATTTTTTTTGTTTAATCCCTTTATTTTTTTCGTTCAGCCCCTCAACCCCATTCCACTCTCTTCTAACAGTTATCAGTCTGTTCTATGTATTATAAGGCTGTTTCTACTTTGTTAGTTTATTTTACTCATTAGATTTCATATATAAGTGAAATAATATAGTACTCAACTATCTCTCACTGGCTTATTTTACTTAACATGATACTCTCCAGGTCCACTCATGCAATTGCAAAGGGTAAGATTTCTTTCTTTTTTTATGGCCGAGTAGCATTTCATTGTATAAATGTATGACAGCTTTTTTTTATCCACTCATTTACTGGTCGACACTTGGACTGTGTCCATATCTTGGCTATTGTAAATAACACTGAAATGAACACAGGGGTGCATATCATCTTTTGAATGAGTGTTTTGGGTTTCTTTAGATAAATTCCCAGAAGTGGAATTTCTGGGTCATAAGGTAGCTCCATTTTTTATTTTTTGAGGTATCTCCATACTGTTTTTCACAGTTGCTGCACCAATCTTCATTCCCACCAACAGCGCACAAGGATTCCCTTTGCTCCACGTCATTGCCAGCACTTGTTGTTTGTTGATTTATTGATTATAGCCATTCTGACAGGTGTAAGGTGATGTCTCATTGTTGTTTTATTTGCATTTCTCTGATGACTAGTGGTGTTGAGCATTTTTTAAAATATGCATATTGGTCATCTGCATGTTGTCCTTGGAGATTTATTCAGGTTCCTTTTTTTGTCCTTTATTCTTATTTGCCCAGATGTCTTCATACCTCAGAAACCACATTCTCCTGGGTTTTCCCTTTACTCTACTAAAATCCTACTTACCTTTCAAAGGCCAAATTAAGTCATTACTGTTGCATGAAGATTTGCTTCCCACAGGTTCCCAGTCCACCCTGATCACTCCACCTCCAAGTTCTCACAGCACATAGAATTACCTTTTCTACTTATTCTTGTGCATTCAACAATTTTTTTGAATGTCTATTATGTGCAAGGCAATGTTCTAGGCTTTGGGGATCTATCAGTGAACAAAACAGACAGAAATATTAGCCCTTGTCAGCTTAAATACTTGTGGCTGTAGAAAATTTTATAAAATAAACACAACTAAGTATTATACAATATGTTAGAACATGATAAGTGCCATTGAAAAAATTAAGTTGGATCAGGGAAAATGAGGGTGAAGGTCAGAGGTGGTGTCTATTTCTCGATGGACAGACCTCACTGAGAAAGTGACTTGACTGAAGACTTAAAGAAGGCAAGTCAATGAATGGTGGTTGGGGGAGACCTAAGATGGTGGAAGAGGAAGTGGAAGCTACATTAACACCCTCCTGGGACTAATCTGGAATTACAACTAAAATATAGAATAGTGGTTAGGAGTGGGAGGTGTGAACAGATGGTCCAGCCTGAGCCATCCTGTCGCCTCATATTTTTTTCTTGCTTAAGAAACAACTCTTGATAATTGTTAATTTATTTATTAAACATATCAATGGCTTAATATCTTTGTATTTAGAATCAATTTGAAAAGTTAATGGTAAATTTCTTCATCCCTGCCCCAACATACATACTTTGTTTTTGGTGTTTCCTGCTTTTTTAGAAGTTACCAGGTTGAATGACATGAGACAACAATTAGTTAGTACTGTGACTAGCATGAATGGATGTAACATGGAATTGTGGAAAGAGAAGGGTCACATTGGAGTTAGCCGCTTACTGACCGCATGACCTTAGGTATGTTATTTAAACTCTCTGAGCTTCTATTACCTTCCCTTTAAAAATGGTCTTGCAGTTATGAGATTAAAAAATAGTTCATTTTTTAAACTATAAAGTGACTCGTTTTAATAAATGGTAGTGTGTCAATCATGATTTTGGAGTTCAGGTAATCTCTGAGAAATAATTGCTGGTTCACTTTTGCAGAAAGGAATTTATGGGCAGTCTATAGGATCACCACAGGACCAATGTGATGTTTTGAGAAACAGTCCGAAAACTATAGAGATAGCCCTAGCTAAAATTTTCCACAGGAAGGTTCTAAATAGGACACTGCCATTGCCACCACTGGCCACAGACATGGGAGCCATGGAAACTGTCAGTGGGTGATTCTAAATTATTAATTTCTTTGTGTCATGCCTTTGACTCAGGTCCTCATGGAAATATCTAATTAGCCAGGGTTCTGTGCCTGCTCTACCTGCCCATGTCCCAAAAGGGCCAAAGGTGGCCACTTGGGCTTCCTAGTGGAGTCTGGTCTCACACTGTCACAGATTTCTTAAATGTACAAAGGGGGTTCCAATAGGCAACAGCCCCAGAAGTAACAGACATCCCCTGTAAATTTGTACTGTAAATATCTGTGGTTCTCTGAAAGCCAACTCTGCAACTCAATAGCATAGGTTTCTAGCTAGAAGGGAACTTGTAGCCTCTCATTTTAAAGTTTGGGAAACCAAGATCCTGAGAGATGACTTATGTTAGATTATGCAGCAAGTGAAGGGCAGTCAGGTCTAGAACTTGGCTCTCCTAATTGTCAGTCCAGTTCTCTTCATGGCATTCTTTCCTGTCTGTAAAAAAGAATAAGTTGCTTACTGCCCAGAACACTCCTACAAATTGTATGGATATTAGTTCAAGCATTGCTTTCTTAGGGGAGCCTTCTGTCCCTTGTCCAACTGGTCCAAATTTCCTTTTAGATCACCATAGCACTTACCATAATGACAACTTTTCTATCTCATTATGGAAGTATTTGGTTGATATAAGTCCCCATTAGGATGTAAGCTCGAAGAGGGCAGAGACTGGTTTTGGCTTTGTTCCCTGTTACTTCTCCAGGTTTCACCACGGTGCCCACCATAGAGTGGGCCCTCTGTGATTATTGACAAGTACAGAAGTAAATGGATAAAGAGAGCTTACAGACTATAAAGAAATTCAGGTTACGATTAGAGTTGTCACTACTGTTACTGCAGTGGTCACATGCATACACCAGGGAAGTATCCAGTGAAAGTCTTTGACTTCTCATGTATTTTGGCTTCTCTTTTCTTTTTGCCTATGCCTTTTACCTGCTGTTCACTTGTCA
Source organism: Phyllostomus hastatus (assembly GCF_019186645.2). NCBI lineage: Eukaryota > Metazoa > Chordata > Mammalia > Chiroptera > Phyllostomidae > Phyllostomus > Phyllostomus hastatus. Next base: position 49,985,683 of record NW_025334041.1, read on the forward strand.
TCTACTCTACTCCACTGCCCCCATCCCATGTCTTCTCAATAGGGGAGGATTCTCGGCCTCCAGAAGAATCCCCCCATACACTTGACAAACCACTTTACAGGGCTGGGGTGAGAATTTAATGGAGAAATGATGTCCTCTACCACAGGGTTTAGAACATCTGTTCAACAGATAGTAACTTCCTACTCTCTTTTCCCTATGGGAAAAATTATAGCCAGCAACTGATAGTTTATTTTAACAGAGAATGCTAGGGAAAGGAACAATAGGAGTGAATCTCTTAATGGGAAACTTTCAAGTCTGGAGTGAGGGCAGTGGAAAGTCATTTAAGGACCCCTTAAATGTCACTGTGTGGGTATCACCCTTGTCTGGGGCAGTTTGGAAAAGAGTAGCAGGATGTGGGGATTCTGCTTGTGCAACAGCCTTTTCTAGAGTGCCACATAGATCAATTAAGAGTAAATTAACAGCCCTGGATGGCTGGTTCAGTAGGTTGGAGCATAATCCTGTAGACCAAAAGGTTGTTGGTTTGATCCCAAGTCAGGACAGATTCATAGGTTGCAGGTTCAATCCCAGGTAGGGACACATATGGGAGGTAACTGATTGGTGTTTCTCTCACACATAGATGTTTCTCTCAAATCAATGAACATATCCTTGGATAAGGATTAAAACATTTTTTAAAGTAAATTAATGAACAGTAATTGGGACTTGCTCCATGCTGGAAAAATGTGTTAATTGTGCAATCCCTCTGATAGTTTCTTCTCACTCTCCCTCATAAGCTCCTTTTAAGGTGTTATCCTTAGTGAATTCATCTATTCCTACAATTTCAACCACTCTCTGTATGCCAGTAAACTTTCAAGTTCATGTCTTGAGTTTCTATGCTCTAGACTTATATTTTCAATAACTATTGAAGATCTCACCTGGGTTGTCCAGCTGGCATAAAAAATTCAAAGAATGTAACTCATTGTCTTCTCCTCAAAGCTGTTCTTTCCCTTATGTTGCCTATTTCTGTATTGGTTTCACTACCCACCTAGCAATCTAAGCTAGGAGCCATCTTCAATGTTTCCTTCTCTCTCATTTTCACACAGAATTGTTAAAACTTGGTAGAGACCTTATTAGTGTCTTGATTGTATCCTTCTAGCACTCACATTTCCCTGCATGCTCACCCAAGGCCTTTTTACTGCAAGCACCAAAGACTCTTTGCCTGAGCAATTTCTCTAGCTGCTGGCATTCACTCAGCCCACTTATTGGGCAGGCCAGAAGTGCCAGAAAAGTTAAAATCCCTGGGAGCAGCCCTCAACCAATGACTGGGCAGTTGATGGATGTATTTTGGGAACAACTCTGAAGTGCTCTCTATGCTGTCTCCTAGAGGCCGCCAGTCTCCCTGAGTCCTAATTGCCCATGGTGGTAATCTACTCATTAGTGCATCTGGAATGATTTTCATGCCTTTTCCACCCCCAACTGATGCTTCTTTGGATAATCTCTCAAGCAAACTCATTGCACCTGTAAGACAATGCTTGTCTGTGAGTCTGCTTCTACTTGTCAAATAAAACAGTGACCAATTAGATATTGGGATAAGGGGAGGAGTTGAGAATGGCTATAAATTTTTTACTATGTATGATTGGCTTTTTGTAGGTATCATTTATGTTTTAGATATAATTGAAACTGAGGTGTTAGCAGGACAACCCAGTTAGATTCAGGAGAGAAGGAAAGCCTGGAGATAAGGAACTATGAGTTATCAGTATACATAGGCAGGTGCTAAAGCCGTGAAAATGATTATGATGACCAACATGCTATGTTCAGAGGAAAGAACAGGGAGAATGAATATTGGATGACAAGTAGCAGTCTCTATAACAAAACTAAATATCATTCATGTCTTCTTCCCTAAAACTGAGGTAAGATGTAATTTTGAACTAGTGTTTAAATCCACAGAGCCCAGCACAGTGCCCGGGCAGTAAGCTTTCAAGAAATGTAGAATTACGTTTTATCCACACTGAAAGGACAAAGCCAGCCCCGTTTGCTATTGTGGCACCATTTGTCTAGCAGGCCTATGACCTTGTTAAACATAACTGCCATTTCACTCTTCTGAGGCTGTTCTGAGGACTGGAAATGACTGGAAAGCAAGAACAGAACTAACCACTATGCCCTATAATCTATAGGCAAACGATAACATTGGAACAAACTGCAGCCTTGTGTTACAACGCCTCAACAGCCCGGGGACCCCACGGCAGCAACCCCCCCCACCCTTTTTTAATCTAATTATAATCCAATAAAAATTCAAAGCCCCACTCCTCAATGCTGGGGTATCTGTCCACACCATGCCCCTCTCCTTTCTTGGTAAATAAAAAGTTTATTCTTGCACTTTCTTTCCTTTGTGAATTCTTTCACAGACTCCGTCTTGCACTTTCTTTTCTTTGTGAATTCTTTCACAGACTCCGTCACTGACCATCTTAACACACACTATATACACCATATTTTGCAGTGTATAATGCTCACCAGCGTTTATGGTACCCATGGTATGTAATCGTTATGATGTATAATATGCAGCCTTATTTTTCCTTCAAAATTTTGGGCAAAAAGTGCGCATTAAACATGGCAAAATAGTATAGTTATTGCAAAGAAAGAATCAGACCTTAGATCTTTTTGCTTAATCTTGAATACAATGTTTTTCTTATGAAACCCTAAAATCTTATCTACCACCCCACCCGTTATTTACTCTACCAGGGAGGTGTGTTGTCCAACTGAGAAGGTAGAAGACAGTGTGTTGTCTACATATTGCCAGTTAGCCTACTTAGAGCAAGATGCTGGTGGTGTCAGTCTGTGGCCCCATCCCTTACACGACATTTGATATGGGGAGGGGAGGGGAGGAGGGCTGTAAAGTAGTAGTTAAGACCAAAGGCTTTGACCTCAAAGCTGCAGTCATCTTTCCCTTGTGAGACCACCGGGATATAGTCGTAATGTGTTATATTGTTGTAAAGATGAAATGAGGTAATGCCTGGAAAGTGCTGAAATTCCTCGGCCTAACCCAATCAAGATCTTGTCAAGCTTTACTGTCTGCAGCGTGCATTAAACTAAGGATACTCTCGTTTATTTCGTCTTCCCAGTGGATCGCATTGAAATTCCAGATACTTTTTTACCATCACCACTCCCCTGCCAAATTGTCCTGCAATTCCCTGCTGTCAAAAAGCACTATGCTCTTTACGACAGTGTACGACGCTGAGCCTCAAAGGAACGACTTTCCCGTTGGGTCCGGACAGCCCGGGCCAATCGCGCTGCTTCCGACCCGTGACGACAGCTGCGCTCGTGCATGCGCAAGGCTAGGAGACCTTGGCGAGGTGGTGGAACTTGGCGGAGGTGAAAGCTTTGGCGGAAAGGAAAGACCAGCGGCAAAATGCAGAGCTGGAGTCGTGTATGTTGTTCCTTGGCAAAGGTGAGGACGAGTAGGTGGGGTCATGCTGAGCCAGAGGCACAGAGACGCGCTGACAGGGTCCGGGACGCAGCCTAACTGATGGGAGTGGGAGAGGCCGATGGCCTGAGTGGGACTGTCCGCGGTCCCGCCCGTGAACCGGCTCAGCCCAGGGCCGCAGCGTGGAGGTTGGGACTCGGGTTCTGGAGAGGGCCCGTCGGTTTCAGGGCGGCCAGCAGTCACACACACTGCACTCCACTTCCAAGTCAGGGCTGTGGGGCGTGCGGTCGCATAGAGGCCTCTGTACCTTTGCAGGCTAAAGAAATTGCTCTTGTCCGGTCTGGCCTGGCTCTTCAAACCTATCCGTTCCTAATTTCGGTCCCTGCCTAACTTTCTGCTGTGGGCAGGTGACCTTGGAGCCACTGCTTGAAAGACCCAAACCCAGTCAGCCCCTACAGGTAGCCCTAGGAATTCCTCAAAACCCCTTTGCCGCTTTAAGCTAATCTCCCTTCATCTCTTTTCATCCGCGTACCAAATATAGCCAAATTGTATATATGTGGGATCGTGGCTGAGTACTACGTTGCTGGAGACCCTAAAGACAATAAGGCGTGAAACTCTTTGTTTTCGAAGATGAGTATCCTGCATTCCTGAAATTTGATGTGACATTGCTGGAAGCCATACATTTAGTGACGGCCAGAGCTCAGTCTCAGGACTCACATTTAGTCTGCGCCTCTTTGGTCTACCTTCGTGACCACAGGTGCAAGAATTGCCTTGGAATAGAGAACATTACTAGATCACTGTAGGTTTTGTCACTGCCTCCGTTTTCCTGATGTGGTCGGGGTATTTGCTTTTTTTTGTACCTCACTGTTCTAGGAAATAGTAGCTATCCATATTCAAAGATTGTGTGAACATTATTATGCAGTTTGTAAAGCTGCAGTAGCTCTTGAATATGAATATATTAGAACATTTTCCTAAACTCTCTAATTTTCTGTTCCTAGTTGATAATTCAGGAACATCTGCATAGATTTTACATGGTAGATTTGACTTAAGAAACAATAATTAGAAGAAAGGATTGTCATAATGTAGATTAATCAGATGCTTAGGTTAAAACTTTATTTTTAGGTTAAAACTTATTATTTGTAAAATAAAATAAACTTTTATTTTAGGTTAAAACTTGGGTTAAGAACTTTATTTTTGGCATTAAAATGATCCCTGGCACCAACAATTAGCCATGGTTTCTGAAAATTTAATAAAAATTAGCACCATCAAATAACATTTTTTATTAGGGTAAACATGAGATGTTTGACTATTTATAAGAAAAAGATAATGTGGTAAGCTGAGGTTGAAAAGTTTAAATAATTGCTGTTATCAAAGAGGAGAAATGGATGGTAACCTCTGGGTGGCAACTGAAAGTCCATCGATAATTAGTGCTTGATATATTTGCCCCAAATCACATGGGACCTTAAGTAATTTTTTGTTTATATAATAGGAGCATTTACTGTTTTTCTTCCAGAGAGGCCATTTCAGTCGAATATCTCATGGCATACAGGGAGTTTCTGCAGTGCCTCTAAGAACTTATGCAGATCAACCAAGTAAGTACCTAGTGAAACAGTTTCCCCTCAAAATTGTTCATGTATTTATTCACTTAAATGTTAATTGAAAACCTGGTGTGTTCTAGGTAATGAACAAGGTGAAGCCCTGTTCTTATGGAACTTCTAGTCTGGTTCCATAAAAGACAAATAATACACAAGTACCACATAAATATTTTGGGTTGTGATGGAAAATTAAAGCAGGTAATTGGAAGGAAAATCAATTATTTTAGATAAGGTGGCAGAGCTTTTCTGAATAGATATGTCTGACAAGTGCCTCAGTGAAGTGAGGGAGTGAGAAGGTGATTTCAGGCAAAGGGGAACATTAGTAAGAAGGATCTGAGGTGAGAATTCGATTGTGAGGTTTAAGGAATTGTAAAAGGCTGGTGTAGCTTGGCAGAGACCTGTAGAATGTAAAATCAGAGATCAGATGATGGAGGATTTGTAAGCCAGGCCAAGGGTTTGGATTTTACTCCAAGTGTGATGGGAAATCACTGAAGGATTTTGATCAGGAGGGTGATTTTATATATTGACATTTAAAAGTTCATTCTACCTGTTGGCCAGTTTGTGTTGGTGGTTTAACACTGCTTAGAATAGTGAGATGACGTTTTTCAAATCCTAAATGAAAGTCTTGATGGGCTTATCAAATCACATTTTAAAGAGTAGAAGGATGTGCCTGAAAGGGAGCTGTGGATTATGTGTTTTTCTTCCTTAAAATTTTTTTATGCCTTTGAAGTTTACATGAAGGATATGTGTTTTATTTTTAAAAGTATTTAAAACAGAAAGTTAATGGGATTGTAGTAAGGTATATTGGCCTCCAAGTACCAATGATATTGATTATCTGAAATTATCTCTTCTGACATATACTAGAATCACCCATGTAATTACAAGTAAAGTTACATGTCATGTCTTACAGCTTCATTGTACCAACCATTAGCTGGGGGAAACTGTGACCATCAGTCTCCCTGTATTCTGTGAAATAATTTTATTCTGTATCCTTAACTGTTGTCAAACTGTCATCATTCTGGAGATTTTATTCCTAGAAGAAAAAGTAGGGGGAGGATTCTGTCACTTGTAACCAGCAGTGAGTGATTTATACTAGCTTTTAATGGGTCAAGAAATCCTTAAAAAAATACTAACTTAATGGTAAGGAAATAAGTTGGACCATTGTACCCTTTGCCCCCTTTTTTTCTTTTCACTTTTATTGAAATACAATTGTCATACACCTTTTGTCTGTTTTAAGTGGGAATGTTATTTATTCTGCACTTACACAACAGTAGAAATGTTAGATACTCACTTCCAAAGCATGCAGTTAAAAACTTCATGGCTGATTCTGCACTCTCGGAATTATTCAACAAAGATTGTCTAGTGCCTTCTATCTACCGGGCAGTTTGCAGCAGGAACTTAGATTTTAATGGAATGAGGGTAGCTGAGCCCTCATGAATCAAACAGTTTAGTGATCCCTCGACATTGAGTTAATTATAAATTCCTTAGTACTTGTGTAGATGTAGTATGTAAAGTCCGGTTGGATATAGTAGCAAAAGTTTTTGCTTACATATTTATATTAATCTGAGGTATTTATTTAATGGCCAGGACTGTGACTCTTTTTTAGTACTTAAAATGGCACAGTAGGTACTCAATACATATTTATTCATTATTTCAACAAATCAGACTATCTATCTACTCTGTGCTAGTTGTTTGGGCTAGTTGCTAGGATATAGCAATGAACAAGACAGACAAGGTGCAGCTTTTATGGAATTCATAGTCCATTTGTGGAAGACAACTATCCAACCAATAATTAATTGTAATTATAATAAGGACTCCACAGGCTAAGCATAGGGAACTATGAAATCTACCTATAGATTGGGAATGTTCACAGAATTCTTTCCTAAGGAAATGATTTCAGTATCTGAAAATGGAGTGATAGGGTGTGGGAAGAGGTGTTCTAGGAAGAAGGTACAGCATGTTGGAATATTTTGAGTGAGGAAGGAGCATAGCACGTGAAAAGAGCCACTGTGGCTGAAATCTGTTGAAGACTGTGAATTGACTCTCCAAGTTAGGAAAGACCCTAACTCTTTATTTTAAGGGTAGTTGGAAAGTCACTGAAGTGTTTTAAGCAGGGGTGTAATATGCTTAGATTTGTTTTTAAAGATTATTCTGGTTGCAGATGGGAATGTTTATTGTAATTCTTTTTCTTTCTTTCATTAGACTGTAAGAACCAGGGCTATTACATTTAAAGGTAGTCCAAGAGCTTAGAGTAGTGCTGGTAATGTGAAATGCGTGCTGACAGGATTTATCTCTAAGTAGATGGAAAGAATGTACATAGGTAGATCAGTGCAATTCTGTGGGCATAAGCTAACAGTAATTCACTGTTGTTGAAGCTTAAACTGCATGGTATTAGTAAATAAGCAGAATGTGGTGGGAGATGAGACTGGAGAAATAGTTACTGAAGAGATTTTGATGCTGTATTTACGAACTTGGATTTTATCCAAGAGACGGGAACCAATGAAAAGTAGGGGAATGAGGTCCAAATTGGGTTTTAGCAGGGAGTAACACTGGTATAGCAGTGTGTAGGGTGTTTTGGAGGATGGGAATGAGACTGAAGGTTCCAAGACTAAGGTGGATCTGAGAAGGGGAGAAATATTTATTGAGTGCCTAATAGGCACCTGGCATCCTCCCAGGGTCTTGACATGCATTATCTCTGACCTCACAACCCTGAGATGTAGGTATTAACTGTCACTATTAATCCCTGTATTACATCGAAGCCCAGAGAGATTAAATAATTTGCCCAAGAAAATAAGAGGTGGTAGGCCTCATCTTTGAACTCAGGTTGTATTACTTCAAATCCTTTTTTCTTTTACTGTATTTCTCCTTCCTTATGGACTAGGTGGTTATAGGGTTATGATCAGAAAATCAAGTATTAGAATTCAAGATTTCAGAGGCAGAGCAGTTTCAGGGGGTGACAAGTATATGGAAGAAGGTCACTAAAATAAACTGAAGATTAAGGACATTGATAACTTAAAAACAGCAACCCTTCCTCTGCAATAAAACAAGTAAACCTAATGAAGTAGCTTTATACTCATTTAGTGAATCTGGTAATTAATGATTACGGTCTTATATATCTCTTCATATTCCTGTTTTCTTTTTAAAAACAATTTTCTTTTGATTTATCTACATTTTGATATGTGCCTATTTTCCCTTTGATATGTGCCTGTTTTCCCTAACTATAATGAAACGTTATTGAAGGTAGTGATGTTTTTCACATAGAGTAGGCATTTATAAATATTTATTGATTTCATTCTGAAAATGAAGGAGGTGCTTGTCATTTTAGTTTGAGTTCCTGATTGCTTAGGAAAATAAGGGGTTATCTGAATGTTTGGGAAGGCATGAGGACATATGGTATAGGCTTTAGAATCTAAAGAACCTAGTTTGAATCTTGGCTGGATCATTTGCTAGTTGTGCAACTTTATGCAAGTTAGTTACTCTCAGCCTTGTTTTCTCCCTGGTAAATGGAGGTAATAACTATGTAATAGAGATAATAATGAGGCTTAAATATGACAACGTGAAGCATTTAGCTCACTGCCTGACACACAGTAAATTACCCAACATGGCAGATATTATTGCAGACTGACTTCTTAATATACCTCTTATAATTTGTTGATGATTACAGTTTATTTATAACCTGACACCTTTATTTCAGTGTAGCCTTAATAATGTAGTATCTTTGTTTTTCTCAGTGATATAAGTAACATTTGTATAATAATTGTAGGGCACTTCTTCCTGCTTTTTCTCTTTCAGTTCATTTTATGGCATTAACTGCCATGTTTCTAAAGTCCGTCACCTCTCAGTTTACCATTTTTTGAAGTATCAATCTAATAGCTTTCTTCTGGTATTTCACTGCCACCTGAAATGCAGCTTGCTGTCTAGCTGTCTGCCATTTTTGCTGACTTAATCATTTTTTCCTCCTTCTATCAATTTGTAGATCCTTTCCAGTTTTTCTTTTTTCTTTAAAATCTGGTACTAATTTTATAAAATTTTCTATTAAATATTCCTTAATGTGTTTCATTTAACGACTTTGTTATATCCTTATTTTAAAAACTATATATTAGAACCAAGCTGAGAAATATTTCTTGACAAGGTAAGTCAGAATCATGTATTGTAAACTTCCATTTGTATGCACCTTTGGTATAGCTGAGAGCTAGCTGGTTTGTTTTTCCCAAAATTTTGTTATGAAAAATTGCAAACATTAGAAAAGTAGAAATTTTACTCTACTTACATTGTCACATGTGCCCGTAGATTTATCCATCAGTACATCTTGTTTTTTGGTGTGTTTCAAAGTAAATTTCAGATATCAGTATACTTCACCTAAATACTGGTTTATTCTTGAAGTTTTGTCACTGGACCATACCCTCCTGTATTCTCAGCTTACAAATCTTTAGATAAAGACTTTTCTGTTTGCCATTTATTTTTTGCGTGCCCAAGTACTCTAGCAGTATTCTGGTGGAATGTTTCATCTTTAGTGAGAAGTGAACTGTTTTGAGTTTTTGGTATTTTTTGTAGTTAAAATTCTGCCCTGGCCAGGTACCCAGTAGGTTAAAGCGTTTGTCTTGATAATGCCACACTGATGGTTCAATCTCTGGTCAGGGCACATACAAGAAGCAACCAATGAATTTGTAAATAAGTAGAACAACAAATAGATGTGTGTTTTTTTTCTCTCTCTCCCCCCTCCCTCTTTCCCTTTCTCCCTCCTCCATCCCTCCCTCCCCCTTCCCTCTCTCTTTTCTTCCTCTCTTTCTCTAAAGTCAATAAATGAAAAATCAAAAAGAAAAACTTTAGTAAATTGGGAAATAAAACTCTAGTTTTTCTTAGCTTTTACATGTTTAAGTTTTATATAAACCTATATATTATAGTTAGAAAAGCTGTTAAAAGTACAGCAAAGAAACCTGTTTTTGTAGCTTTTACTTACATTACTGTGAAATTAAAAATTAGAACCCAAATTAAGGGATATTGTTTAGGTCATTGTTTGGTTGAAGATTTGAAAATATGGAAAGGAAGAAGTAAAAATGTCATTATTTACAGATGACATGATGCTCTATATAGAGAACCCCAAAGATTCTACCAAAAAACTACTATAAGTGATAAATGAATTCAGTGAAGTAGTAGGATACATAATAAATATTCAGAAATCAATTGCTTTTTTATACACCAAGAATGAACTATTAGGGAAACCAAGAAGACAGTCTCATTCACAATTGCTTCAAAAAGAATAAAATACCTAGGAATAAATTTAACCAAGCACGTAAAAGACCTGTACTCAGAATTATAAGACACTGAAGAAAGAAATTGAAGAAGACACAAATAAGTAGAAGGTTATACCATGTTTATGGATAGTAACAATTAACATCATTAAAATGTCCACACTACCCAAAGCTGTCTATAGATTCAGCACAATTCCTATCAAGATACTAATGGTGTATTTCACAGAACTGGAACAAATATTCCAAAAATTTGTGCGGAACTATAAAAGACCCCGAATAGCCACAGCAATCTTGAGAAAGAAAAACAAAGTTGGAGGAATCATGCTACCTGATACCAAACTATAGTACAAGGCCATACCAATCAAAACAACATGGTACGGGCCCCAAAACAGGTATAGATCAATGGAACAATATAGAAAGCCAGAAATTAACCCATGCCTTTATGGTCAATTAATATTTTACAAAGGAGGCAAAAACATAAAATGGAGTAAAGGTAGTCTGTTCAATAAATGGAGTTGGGAAAATTGGACAGATAGAAATGTGCAAAAAAATGAAACTAGACCACTTTCTTACATTATACATACTAATAAACTCAAATGGATTAAAGACTTAAACGCTAGACTTGAAATGATAAAAATCTTGCACATTTCTTGTAGCCATATTTTTTCTGATATATCTCCTTGGGCAAGGGAAACAAGAAAACAAATGAGTAGAACTATATCAAACTAAAATGTTTTGGCACAGCAAATGAAACTTGCAACAAAATGAAGACAACACATTGAATGGGAAAACATATTCGCCAATGATGACATCTGATAAAGAGTTAACATCCAAAATGTATAAAGAACTTATGAAACTCACACCAACCCCCGCCCCACGAACAATCCAATTAAAAAAAATGAGCAAAGGACCTGAGTAGACACTTCTCCAAAGAAGACATAAGATGGCCAATGGACATGTGAAAAGATACTCCATGTCACTAACCATCAGATAAATACAAATTAATGCAATATCACCTCATACTGGTCAGAATGGCTATCATCAGTAAATCAACAAACAAGCCACTGCGGAAAGCAATATGCAGTTACCTCAAATTAGATATGGAACTGCCTTATAACCCAGCGATACCACTTCTAGGAATATATCTGAAGAAACTTGAAACACTAATTTGAAAGAATATATGCATGCCTGTGTTCATTGCAGTGTTGTTTACAATAGTCAAGATTTGGAAGCAACCCAAATATCCACCAGTAAATGAGTGGATAAAAAAAGCTGTGGTACATTTACACATTGGAATACTACTTGGCCATAAAAGAGAAGGAACTTTTATCCTTTGTATGGTAAGCATGAGACTGCATGGTTGGACCTGGAGAACATTATGCTAAGTGAAATAAGACAGAGAAGGACAAATACCATGTGATTTCACTCATGTGGAATCTAATGAACAAACTGAACTAATGAAATTGGAACAGACTTATAGATAGAGAACAGACTGACCACTGTCAGAGGGATGGGGGTTAAGGGAGGCCGCTGGTTGCAGGGGCTGGGTGAAAAAGGTGAAGCAAAAAAAAAAAACACCATAGACACAGACAACAGTGAAGTGATTATCAGTGGGAAAGGGGGGTGAAGGGAGGTAGAAGAGGGTATAGAGGGAATAAATGGTGATGGAAGGAGGCTTGACTTGGTGAACACGTGATACAAACTACAGGTGATACAGAATTGTACACCTGAAACCTATATAATTATATTAACCAATGTTACCCCACTATAAAAAGGAAAAAAATTTTGAAAATAGAAATACACATTATTATACATTTAATTCTTAACATGACTTAGTGAACCAAGTAGTGTGGTTAAAAAGCACAAATGGATCAGTAAAAATAGAAACAATACTTTTTTTAATGTATTGGACTAGCTGTATTTTGTTCTTGTATTGAGTAGTTCTAATTATCATTGATATAACGAAGGAGAATCACTGCTTTTCATTTATTCAGTGGAAAGATTCATAAATTTTTGTGGATAATTGGGTTCAATAACTTCTTAGTCATCTTCCCGTACAGTTCCATTTCTGTTCAAGGCCAGCAAAGGTCTTTTTTTGTTGTTGTTGAATAATAATAGCACTCCCATCCCCTCAGTGTTGTGTGTTTTGTGGGGGATGGGATGATAAGAAATTTAAATTGCTTTTTTTTATGTCAGAATATAGCTACTATGTAGGGAATACTTACGTATCTTCCAGGTACTATACCAAGCTGTTTACATTGACTTTTTAATTCTGTATTACAACCCTGGGAGGTAGATATTTTGTGGTCTTTATTTTTCAGATAAAGAAACTGAAGGTGAAGCTGATTTAATTACTCACCTAAGGTTGGATAGCTAATAAAGCTTGATTGTTGCTCTTGGGGATTTTAGTTTTATGGTAGTTTAAATCGAGGAAAGGAAAATGACTATATTGATTAATGGAAAAACCCCTGGAAGTAGAGACAAAAAGCTTAGTTTGTCTCTGCTAGTTGCTTGCCACATGACCTTGGGCAAGTTAATTGACTTCGCTGAACCTGTGTTTCTTATCTGTGAAATGGTAGATATATGCCATTCTTACCTTTCTCATAGAAGGTCTGAGAATTAAACATCATAATATGTGAAAGTGTATTATAAAGTGTTAAAAACTGCTAAATGGTATTGTAATTGGGTTGTAAGGACAGTAGAGGGGAATGAGAAGGGACACTCTCCTAAATTATAAAAGTTGGATTGAGGAGAATGGGAATAATTGGAATCATTTTGTACATTTTTATTGTGATTATTATATTCCTAAAGGTGCTACTCAGAGTTAATTCTTAATTTTTTGTGTTTATATGATAAATATCGAGAATAGTTAATTGAATGTTCTGGTTAGCCTATTATCTTAAACTCTATAAAATTTCTCAGTATTAAAATAATGTTTAAAACATACTTGCCATGTGTTACAGGGAAGCTGATTCTCCTTCCCCTGATATCTTAGAAGTTAAGAACCTGAAAGAGATAATCACTCTTTAAGTTTATTCACCTTACTAAGTTATTACTTTATTTAATGCAATGTTGTTATTTCTGGATTACAGAAAAATTAAGTGACTTGGTTTTACAGCTAATAAGTGTCAGAGCTGAGATTGAAAGCCAGGTATGTCAGATTTGATAGCTCAGGTTCTTTCCTTTGTATAGATGTATGTATTCCAGTGTTACCAAATTCCTGTCCATTATCAGTAAGTAAAATCGTATGGAATTTAGCATGGTTGGTAGATACACAATTCAGTAGTATTTCCATATCCCACAGTGAACAAATGGAAAATGAAATATAAAAATCTGTGCCATTTTCAGTTATATCAGGGAAACTAAGTACCTAGGAATAAAACAGTAGCTTTTTTTTTTTTTTGGAATGAACTGTTTTTGGTCAGTATTGAGCAATTTACTGTTTTATATCAATTTGCTTTTGTTGTAGTTGATGCTGATGTGACAGTGGTGGGTTCTGGTCCTGGAGGGTATGTTGCTGCTATTAAAGCTGCTCAGTTAGGCTTCAAGGTAAGGGTGAGACTAAAACTGGGTTTTTATTTGGGGAGAGTTGATCATATTCACAAAATACTTGGCAGGTAGATAATGTAAATAATTTCTTAATCCTATACATTCTATTTAGTCCTGAGACTAATGAAGAGGGGGTTCATTAGTATTTTCATGAAATGGAAAGAGAAGCCAATTTTTCCCTTTCCTCCAATGCTTTTGATTTTGGCTTCTAAACACACTTTGAAAGATAGAGTAATAGAGCTGAAAGCATGTATTTGCTAATGGTAAACAAAAATATCTCTTAGAGTAAGTCACTTTTGGTGGGTTAGCTTGAGTTTTTTATTCAAATAATAGATTATAATGGACTATATTTTATTCTAAAAAACACAGCTTGAATAGCTTTTTTGTAGAGGAAGGAAGGCATTTTAGTGAACTGAAGCATGGCAGCTTATATGCAGTTAAATAATGTTTTCTTTGGTTGTAGACAGTCTGCGTCGAGAAAAATGAAACACTTGGTGGAACATGCTTGAATGTTGGTTGTATTCCTTCCAAGGTGAGCATACATTTTTGTACCATGAACAGGTTTCTTTCTTTGGCCACCAACTAGAAGGATATATTGAGACTAGATTTTAGACTAATAACAGTTATTAAAAAAATAAACAACCCCTGGACGATTAAAAAACATGGTTTCCATTTGTAAAACTTAGAGAGCTGTCACCAGTTAGCCATACATTCCTGAAAGAGCTTCCTTGTCTGAGAATACCTAGCATTTCCATTCAGCCAGCCTCTGATGTTACATTTTTTTCCCCCTTTCCTTTACCATTAAAATAGATAATAGTAAATTCTTTTAGGGACTTTAAATATTTAGTAAGCATGACTGCCTTTTGTACCTGCCACCCTGAAATGTGTACTTAATACCTTTGCTTTTAAAGAAAATAAAGATGTTTTGTTTTTTCATTCTTATTTGTTAAACATTTTAATGTCATTGTTTGTCTTAGATTAATTACAGAAATTGTGTTGGTGTGGTCATATGTACTGTTATTCTGTGTACAGACTGTCATTTTCTAAGTGTGGATTGCATATAGTCTGCATTTGAAAATTAATAGTCTTGTCTTATTTTAGGCTTTATTAAATAACTCTCATTATTACCACATGGCCCATGGAAAAGATTTTGCATCTAGGGGAATTGAAAGTAAGTATACTTTTCATATTTAGCGATATTACCAGCCATGCTTGACTTGACTTTTCTGGCTAAAGATGTGTGTCTGATACATGTGTAATAAATATTTAGTGAGGGAAGAGTAGGAAGAAGATCTTAAAAATGTAAAGAGATTTATTTAAGAAATGCGGCTTAATCCAGATTTCCACCATGACATCTTCTGTTCTTTTGTCAGCTTTTGCATGAAGTCTGTGTATGTGTAGTCAGTTTTAATTTTCCTTAAATCTGTAAATCACTGGGTTGGCTGCTGGATTCCTAAGTGCTATGGGCAGATGAAGGAAGGAAGGTCTACCTGAGTTGTTAGCAGTGGAAAGAACAGAGGAGAGAGGGAGGGATGTAGTATAGTGGAAAAAGACATTTCTTAACATTTTAATTTGGTTTGTCTGGTCTTCTGACATTCTTTTTGGGTGGTTATTTCATTCTTTCTCTCTAATGATTGTTGTTGACAATTATATCCAGAAAAGTAGTCTGTTCTAGAAACAGCTTTGACACATATGGGAAAGCTGTTTTTATTCTTCATTTGTTTCTTTGTAGCAGTAGGTTTCTGAAAGAATGAGCTATAATGTAGGCAGTGCTTTGAGCACAAAGGTGATGTGTATACACTAAAGCAAATACTGAATTAAACTAAATGAAGAGTGGAATGAAAGCCTATTTTCCTTACCTACTAAGGAAAGAAGAGACAGTGTTAGTCAAGAGACATGCATTGTAGGCACAGGTTCATGTTCTAGCTTGTGACCTTAGGTATACCAAATCTCTCAGGATCTTTGCTTTCTTACCTCTTAAGGTGCTTTTGATTTCATGAGCTGATTTCTAAGATATCCTTCTAAAGTTCTGTGAGTTGAGTTTATCTTATATTGTTGCTTCAGAGTTCTCTTCTGAGTTAAATGAGCGATTAAACTCTTAAGCTCCTGTATTTGAAGTTTTCTCTGTGTGTATTTTTACTAGTTTTTATTTCATGAAATTTAGCATTTTCTTTGTATTTAAAACTTCAGGTGATGATTTACTTTGCCATGTATGTTTAAATCTCTTCTAGACTTATGATCATCATAAGGTGTTTGGAGAATATGGTGTCACATTGGGATATCATGTTTTATTTTGGACTGCATTTTTCCCTAAGGTGGATTTTTTTATAGTGATTGATAGGATATGTTACTGATATGATGCTATTGGCCTTTTACCAGCTAGGATTATTGTAACAGTTATTAAATTTAAAAATGTTAATACTGCCTTTTATATAGTTCTGTAAGCATTAGGCTGAAATTTTCCAGACCTTGATTAGTGAAAAATGTCATACATTGCTTTAAGAATTTAGCTAAGTACTAAAGATTTATTTAACAAATTACAGTGTCTGAAGTTCGCTTGAATTTAGAGAAGATGATGGAGCAGAAGAGTAGTGCAGTAAAAGCTTTAACAGGTGGAATTGCCCACTTATTCAAACAGAATAAGGTCAGTGTGTTTAATGTTCATATTTTTGCTTTATTTCATATATACATTAAACATTGCTTTATGCTGATAGGGCGATGCCATTAGAACTTGACTGCTGGGGGATAGTTACTTAATTTAAGTATGCTAACCTGGAGTAGATTTCCCTGACATACATAACAAATGTCTTGCTGCTCCATGTATAATATTACCAAGTAAGGAAGCATTTTGTGTTGGATAAATTATTTAATAGAGTAATTTTTTGCTGTTAACCATGTTTGTCAGAAAATTTATTTTAAACTTGTGAATTTCTATATTTTATAAAGGTTGTCCATGTAAATGGATATGGAAAGATAACTGGTAAAAATCAGGTCACTGCTACGAAAGCTGATGGCAGCACTCAAGTTATTGATACAAAGAATATTCTTATAGCTACAGGTTCAGAAGTTACTCCTTTTCCTGGAATCACGGTATTTGTGTTTTTCACAATTGTCAAAACCTTCCTTCAGAAGTATTGGGCTGGCCAAAAAGTCCTTTAATGTTTTTTCCAGACGATGGCTCTGGTAGTGCTTAGTTGTCTTTAACTTCATTTGAAACAATATTGTTAGATTGTATTGTGACATCTGTCATACTAGTGTGTGTTTTTAAATATTATCAAAATTGGTGAATTTTTGTGTAGCCATTTTAATATTGAAGATAGAAGAAAATAAGCAATATTTTTGGTATATTATGTTTTATTATTTCCAGAAAGGTAAAAATGCAAATACAACTGATGCACAAAAAAAAGATTTCTGCAGTGTATGGAGAAGGTGCTGTGACTCATCAAACATGTCAAAAGTAGTTTGTGAAGATTCTTGGTACTACTGACATTTTCGCTAAATAATTCTTTATAAGAGAGCTGTGGGGCTGTCTTATGCATTGGAAGATGTTTAGCCGCACTTTGACCTCTACCCACTAGATGCCAATAGTGGGAGATGGCTGACATACTCAAAATATCCAGATCACTAAAGTTATTGGTGAAAATGAAAAAATGTGTCTTTTATTTTACAGGGAAATAGTAACAAGCTTTTTGACCAACCCAATACATATTATAAACTACTTTATTGATGTGATTTATGAACTTTGAGAGCTTTCTGACTAAAATACTGTATGTTGACAGTCATTCAACTTTGGGAAGTTGCCTGTCTTTATTCTCTAATGATTTTGACCAGAAATACAACACCTTACATTAAGATGTATTTCAATTTAATATGAAGTTTAAATTGACCATTTTGTTTTGATATGCTGAAAGATAAAATTTTAGGTATTTTAATTTTTAATTGAGTATATGGACAGAAGTCATAGATACTTCAAAACAAATAAATGACTTAGTATTTTTAGTGATTGTACTGAATGAAATACTAGTTTGTAAATCAGTAGGTTTTTAAAAATAATTTTGATTGTATCCTTTTTATTTAATAGATTGATGAAGACACAATAGTGTCATCTACAGGTGCTTTATCTTTAAAAAAAGTTCCAGAAAAGATGGTTGTCATTGGTGCAGGAGTAATAGGTGTAGAATTGGTAAGTGATGTCTTTTCTGTCTCTTATTAAGTCCTTGGGGTTGGAAGTGACATAATGATCCTCTGTTTGACTATTTGTATAATATTGCATGCAGAGCAGCATTGGGTTTTCCTTAAATACTTCTAATAGTAAAGAGTTTTCAAGATATTTATGTAATCATCAGGTAATAGAACATTCTCTTTCATTTTGAAATTTGTTTCCCTCTGTCTTCCACCTTTCCTGTTCCCTAGAACTTGAGTAATTTTTAAAAAATTGTTGACAGCCCTTTATCCTTTCAGAAGGCAACTCTCATTCTAAGCAAATTGCATTTCAGATAAAGACTATGACTTATATGATCTGGCTCCTCCCTTCCTTGCCATCCTCATCTCATTCCCTCTAACTTACATATTAGAACTGTCAAACTATTTGCAGTTCTCTGAATCATGCCATTTCATACATTCTCTCTGCCTTGTTCTTCCTTTTTGTCCATCTGCCAGCTTTGCTGTATTTCCAGTAACCTCTTCCCTCAATTTCAGTTCTCTTTTCCCAGGGCAATTTTACCTTACAATCACCAAAAATTGCTCTACTTCTAAAATGACAAATTTAGACATTTGATTCTCTAACCATAAATTCCTTTCTTCTCTTATTCAGTTATTTGTATTAAACAGGCTTTTTAACTTTATCAGGTTTTCTGGTCCATAGATCCCTCTTTGTTTTTACTGTCTTCCCTTTCCTGTCTTGACTGCTTTCCAGTTCAGTTTAGATTCCATAGTCCATCCCTTCAACCGTTGTCTTATAGGGGTTCTTTGCCTTGCTGTCATATGTGCTTGACAAAACTCTTGGTCCTGCCTTCTTCATGCTGTATCCAGGCTGTTGACTATACCAGGAGAAAAACATACCCTGCAGATTAACGCCTATATAAATTCTTGGTCATAAATCTCAACAAAAATCTCAACCTCTTGACACTCCCATTATTACCCTAGTTGGCACACTCTCCTGGTGTCTATAGTGACTGTTTCATTTCCCATTTGTCTCTAACCTCTGTCAGTACACACTGTCTTCCCCTGCCTGCAGATGACCTTGTTTGCTAACTATCACAATAAAGAGAAACCATGAGATAAAAACTACCTCAGTTTGATGCCCCAGGTTTGAAAATATTTTTACCTGTTGTCATGCCCATTCCCTTGATCTTCTCTTCTGTAACGGTGGAAATGCTATTTTCCCTAAGATGAAGCCCTTCACCTCTGCTTAGTATTGAATTGTCTCCTGCCCTCTCAGGATCTCAGCTTTGTGATTTTTATTTTTGCATTTTTTTTTTTAAAGATTTTTATTTATTTATTTTTAGAGAGGGAAGGAGAGAGAGAGAGAGAGAGAGAGAGAGAGAGAGAGAGAGAGAGAGAGAGAAACATCAATGTGTGGTTGCTGGGGGTCATGGCCTGCAACCAGGCATGTACCCTGACTGGGAATCAAACCTACGACACTTTGGTTCGCAGCCTGCACTCAATCCACTGAGCTACGCCAGCCAGGGCTGCATTTTTTTTTAATTCTTGAAACTCTCCCCTGCTTTCGCTTACTTCTCATTTATGTTTTTTTTATTTTTTTTAATCTTCCCTTGAGGGAATGTTTATTGAATTTTTTGAGAGAGGGAGAGGGAGACAGAGAAACATCATTGTAAGAGAGAAACATTGATTGGTTGCCTCCCGTATTGCCCCCACCCAGGGGTTGAACCTTCATCATTTTTGGTGTACAGGATGACACTCCAGTCAGCTGAGCCACCTGGCCAGGGCTCTTCTCATTTACATTTAAGCAAGCATCTCTGGGCATCCATGTGCTATTCATACATGTTCATATGCATTTGCACTCAGAGACACAAGCTGTGTGCACATAAATAAGCCTTCTGTTGATCCCACATCCTCCTTCAGTTATTCCCTTTCACCTTCTTTTCACAACCAAACTTCTTTGAAAGGGTAGACCAGCTGTATTGCACCAACTCCCACTCACTCCTTAGTCAGTGGCTTCTTGTGCCATCAAATTGCATTTGAACAGGACATGAGTGGATCTCTTACTTAGTCCAGTGAACTGTTTTCTTTACTGCTTTATTTGGTAGCAGTCAGCACTGCTGATTTTCTTGGTTTTGAAACTCTTCTCTGATTGCATACTCTGTTGATTTTCTCTCTCCCTTTGGGCTGACTTCTGTATTTTCTGTGTACGTTTCCCTTTCTTGGCCTTCCCTTGAATTATTAGTATTACCCTAGATTCTGTCTCAGTATTCTATCCCAGACCCTTTTTCTTGTCTTTCTACAGAGTATTTTCTTCACTCCTATCTCAGTTACCTAAGGACTTACAAATATTTGCAACCTAGTTCTTCTTCTTTGCCTCTAAACTTTATATCTGAATGCCTACCAGCATTGCTCTATTTGTAGGTCTCTTTGGTCCTCATTTCTGTAAACATATAATTTAACCTTTGCCTCTCCCTCCTCTGTCCTTTGTCCCAAAGCAAACAAAACCAAATCTATTCTGGGACTTCTGGCAATATGGAGGCATAGGTAGATACACTTTGTCTCCTCACACAACCAAAAGAAGGACAACAACAAATTTAAAAACGAAAAGTAACCAGACTGCCAGAAAATCAAACTGTATGGTAGTCTGACAACCAAAGAGTTAAAGAAGAAACATTCATTCAGACTGGTAGGGTGGAGAGGATACAGCAAGGTTGCCGCTGGGTAATGGGCGGGCAAGTAAGATGGTGGCTGGTGGACCAGGTGGTCCGACATTTGTGTGTAGATAAACCAGACAGAACAACTGGGGAGTGAGACACCATGCAACCCAGGGTTCCAGTGTGGGGAAATACAGCCTCAAGACATCTGATTGTAAAATCTTGTGGGGGTAGTGGCAACAGGAGAAACTCCCAGCATCACAGGAGAGTTCGTTAGAGACCCACAGGGTCCTAGAATGTACACAAAACCACCCACCCGGGAATCAGTACCAGAAGGGCCCAATTTCCTTGTGGGTAGCAGGGGAAATGACTGAAAGCCAGCTGAAAGCTGAGCAAGTGGCATTGTTCCCTCTCTGATTCTTCCCCCTATCCAGCACTATAGCTCAGTGATGTGGGTTGCCCTGCCCTGGTGAATACCTAAGGCTCTGCCCCGTAGAACATAACAAGACACACCAAGACAAGAAAATATTGCCCAAATGAAAAAACAGATCAAAGCTCCAAAAATAGAACTAAGTGATAAAGAGATGGCCAACCTATGAGATGCATAGTTCAAAACACTGGTAATCAGGATACTCACAGAAATGGTTGAGTATGGTCACAAAATGAAGGAAAAAGTTAAGGCTATGCAAAGTGAAATGAAAAGAAATGTACAGGGAACCAACAATGATGGGAAGGAAACTGGGACTCAGATCAACAATTTGGAGCAGAAGGAAGAAATAAACATTCAACCAGAGCAGAATAAAGAAACAAGAATTCAAAAAAATTGAATTCAAAGAATTCAAAAAGGAGAGGCTTAGGAACCTCTGGGACAACTTGAAGTGTTCCAGCAACTGAATCATAGGGGTGCCAGAAGGAGAAGAGGAAGGGCAAGAAATGGAAAAGCTATTAAAAAAATATGGAAGAGTACTTTCCCAATATGGCAAAGGAAATAGACTTCTAGGAAGTCCAAGTAGCTCAGAGAGTCCCAAAGAAGTTGAACCCAAGGAAGCACAAACCAAGGCACATCACAATTACATTATCCAAGATTAAAGATAAGGGGAGAATCTTAAAAGCAGCAAGAGAAAAGGAGAGAGTTACCTACAAAGGAGTTCCCATAAGACTATCAGCTGATTTCTCAAAAGAAACCTTGCAGGTGAGAAAGGTCTGGTAAGAAATATTCAGTCATGATATGGAAGGACCTACATCCTAGATAGAGTTATCCATCAAAGCTATCATTTAGAATGGAAGGGCAGATAAAATGCTTCCCAAATAACGTTAAGTTAAAGGAATTCATCATCACCAAGCCCTTATATGAAATGCTAAAGGGACTTATCTAACAAAAAGAATATGATCAAAAATATGAACAGTAAAATGACAACAAACTGCACTATCAACAACTGAACCTAAAAAGAACAAAGACAAACACTAAGCAAACAACTGGAACAGGAACAGATTCACAGAAATGGAGATCACATGGAGGTTTATTAGTAGAGAGGGGGTAGGGAGAGAATGGGGAAAAGGCAAAGGTAATAAAGCATAAATGGTAGGTACAAAATAGACAGGGGGAAGTTAAGAATAGTATAGGAAATGGAAAAGCCAAAGAACTTATATGTATGACCCATGGACATAAACTAAGGGGGGAAATGCGGGTGGGAGGGTGGTGCAGGGCAGAGGGAAATAAAGGGGGGTAAATGGGCCAACTGCATTAGCATAATCAATAAAATATATTAAAAAGAAAACCAAAACCTATTTTTGCATAACATTTCCCATCTTAGGGAGTGAGTGGTACTGCCATCCATCTAGAGGTCTGAGCAAGAAGTTTGGGAATTATGTGTGTTCTCCCATGCCTTCATGATCTGGATTGAGCCAGTTACCAGCTCCTAATGTGATACTACCTGATAGAGGTCTCATGAATATGTCCTGTTTTCATATACCTACTTAGCTCTGTGTTCAGGACAGCATCATGTCTTGCCCTAGGTCTCTCTGGCTTCTTTTATCTTTTTCTAATCTATATTGCTCAGAGTGGCTGGAGTGATCTTTTTACAACAAAAGTAATCACGTCCCTTTCCTGCAAAAACCTTTCAGTGACTCACTGTAGCTGTTAGGATAAATCCAAACTCTTTAGTGTCAGTTAAAGGTCAGCATGATGTAGCACTGGCTCAGATCTCCAGCCTCTTTGCTAGCCCTTCTCCCTCTCAAACTAGGTTTTAGGTATATTGAAATATTGATTCCTGAATAAGCTGTGCTCTGTATGATCTGTGGGCTTTCTGACCATTTGGAATATTTCTTCCCTCTAGTCTTTGCACTCTAATGAGTCCTTCCCTGACTATTCTAGATGCTCTTAGGTATTCTTGCTGAGTGTTCCATCACACCTTGTACTTCTCGTTAGAGTATTATCTCACTTTCTTGATATTACTTGTTCACTTGTCTCTCTTTCATAAAATCTTAAACTTCATGGGGACAGAGATCATGATTGTTTCATTTACTGTGCCTTTAGCATCTAGCATAGTGACTGACATATAATAAGTACTCACATATTAGCTTTTTTGTTACTACTCAAAAAGCATTTGTTAATATAATAACGTTCAACACTCAGTTTAGAAGATACCTTTTTGGTGAAGATTTCTTTGTTTTAGAAAAGCCCAAGTCTTTCATTTTTTTAGACAGTAATATAAAGTGTCTATATCTTTTTACCATCTAATAATACTATATTGCATTATTTGTTTATGTCTGTCCCACAGAACCATAAACTCCTTGAAGGCAGGTACTCAGTTATCCATACTTGGATCTCCACTGCTTTTGTTTGTACTTCTTACTAAGTCCTATAGATACCAAATCCATTATTTTGTCATCAGCCTTTTGATCCAGTCTGGTCTGTCTGGATCACTTGTAAATGGTGTTTAAAACTAAGCATAATCTGGATTTTAGAGAGAACATCTTTTGGTATGTGTAGTATACCTTTTCTGATGTAATCCTTTGAGATCAGTGTATTTATTTATTTTTAAGCACATTGGACTTGTAGTCAGATGAAAACCTTACACATCCTTTGCTTGAGGAACTCTGACTTTTTTAAAACCTAAATAAAGGACTTGGAACCTATAATTTCTCTTCAATTTAATCTACCTCACTTGTACCTATTATTTCAATCTATTTTCTTGACTCTATCATTCTTACACTTAACCTGCTTTTTCTTGCTTTGTGTTATTCATAAATTTGGGAAGCATGTTCTCCAAAGACATGTTCATATTTTCTAGTGACTGGTAATGTTCAGCATCTTTTTATGTACTTATCTGCTGTCTTTATATGTTCTTTGCTAAAGTGCCAATGTCAATATTTTGACTGTTTTTAATTGGGTTTTTTAAATTTTGTTACTGAGTTTTGAGACTTTTGTAATCTGAATGTAAATCCTTTATCACATAGATTTTTTGCAAATAATTTTTCCCAATTTGTGGCTTCTTTTTGTGTGTTCTTTTTTGTTTTTAAATTTATTCAGGGGGGTGACATTGGTTGATAATATTATGTAAATTTCTGGTGTTCAACTTTATAACACAACATCTGTACACCCCACTGTGTGCTCACCACCCGTAATCTTGTCTCCTCTTGTCGCTACATTTGGCCCCCTTTGCTTTTTTTATCCCTTCCTCCCCCTGCAAATCAGTTGCCCATATATGTGTGGGTTTATTTTTTTTCCATTGGTCTGTGTGTCTGCTTTTTGCCATACCATAGTGTTTTGTTTATTGTAGTTTGGTAGCGTACTGTGAAGTCAGGGAGTGTGATACCTCTGGCTTTGTCCTTTTTTCTCAGGACTGCCTTGGCTGTTTGTGCTCTTTCATGGTTCCATACAAATTTGGTAACTTGTTCTATTTCTGTGATAGATGCCATTGGGATTTTGATGGGGATTGTATTAAATCTGCATATCGTGTTAGGTAATATAGCCTTAATAACATTATTTCTTACAGTCTGTGAACATGAGGTGTCTTGCCATTTCTTTGTGTCTTCAGTTTCTTTCAAAAGTGTGTTATAGTTTTCAGTTCCAAGTCCTTCACTTCCTTTGTAAGTTTATTCTGAGGTAATTTATCCTTTTTGTTGCAATTGTAAATGGGATTCTTTTCTTCATTTCTTTTTCTGATATTTCATTGTTAGTATATAGGAGTGTGACAGCTTTTTGTATATTGATTTTGTATCTTGCCACTCTGTTTATTGTTTCTAATAGTGTGTTGGTGGCATTTTTAGGGTTTTCTATGTATGTAATCATGTCATTTGCAAATAATGACAGTTTTACTTCTTCATTCCCTATTTGGATACCTTTTATTTCTTGACTTCC
Organism: Phyllostomus hastatus; assembly: GCF_019186645.2. Classification (NCBI taxonomy): domain Eukaryota; kingdom Metazoa; phylum Chordata; class Mammalia; order Chiroptera; family Phyllostomidae; genus Phyllostomus; species Phyllostomus hastatus. The sequence goes on from NW_025334041.1 coordinate 50,010,657, forward strand.
AGTATTCTGTTGAAAACCAGTGGCGAGAGTGGGCATTCTTGTCTTGTTCTTGGTCTTAGAGGAAAAGCTTTCAGATTTCACCAGTGAGTATATAAGCTGCAGGTTTATCATATATAGCTTTATTATGTTGAGGTATTTTCCTTCTGTGCACATTTCATTATGTGTTTTAATCATAAGTAGATGCTGAATTTTGTCAAAGCTTTTCTTCATCTTGATATGATCATATGATTTTTATCTTTTGTTAATGTAGTGTATTACATTGACTTAGGTATGTTGATCCATCTTTGCATCTCTTTTAATGTATTGTATTTGATTAGCTAGTATTTGGTTTAGGATTTTTGCATCTCTGTTTATCAGAGATATATTGATTTTTTGTTGTTGTTGTTGATGTTCTTTTCTGGTTTTGATATCAGGGGAATGTTAGCCTTCTACAATGAGTTAGAAAGTATTCCTTTATCAATTTTTGGAAAAGTTTGGCAAGTATAGGTAGGTATTAAAGCTTTGAATGTTTGGTAGAATTCACCAGTGAAACTATCTGGTTTTGGACTTTTGTTTTTGGGGAGGTTTTTCTTTGTTATTTCAATTTTCTTACTAGTGATTGGTTTGTTTAGATTTCCACTTGTTCGTGGCTCAGTCTAGGAAGGTTATGTATTTCTAGAACTTGTTCATTTCTTCTAGGTTGTTGAATTTTGTGGTGTATAGCTTTTAATAGTAATCTTGTATAATCCTTTATATTTCTGTTGTGTTGATTATAATTTCTGATTTTATTTGAGTCTTTTCTCTTTTTCCTTAGTAGGTCTAGCCAGAAGTTTGTCAATTTTATTTGTCTATTCAGAGAACCAGCTCTTTGTTTCATTAATTTTTTTCTGTTGTCTTTTTTGTTCCCTATTTACTTCCACTCTGATTTTTATTATTTTCTTCCTTCTACTCACCTTGGGCTTTATTTGTTGTTCTTTTTTTAGTTTCTTAAGGTGAAATGTTAGGTGGTTTGAGATTTTTCTTGTTTCTTGAGGTAGGCCTGTCATGCTGTTTGCTTCCCCCTTAGTGCTGCTTTTACTGCGTCCTCTAAGGTTTGGTGTGTTGTGAATTTCATTTGTCTCTGTATCTTTTTATTTCTTCTTTGACCCAGTCATTCAGTGGCATGTTGTTTAATGTCCACATATTGTGGTTTTCTCAGCTTTCTTCTTGTAGTTAATTTCCAGTTTAATAATGTTGTGGTTGGAATATATGCTTAGTATGATTTTAGTCTTAAATTTATTGAGATCAGTTTTGTGCCCCACTGCTCCATGTTCAGTTGAGAAGAATGTCTAGTCCTAAGTACAGCTACACCTGCTTTTCTCTGGATGCCTTTTGCTTGGAGTTTAATCTTTTACTTCTTTACTTTGAGCCTATGTTTGTCTTTGCAGCTGAGAAGGTCTCCTGAAAACAGTGTATAGCTGGGTTTGCTTTTTGATCCATTCACTACTTTGCCTTTTGGAAGGCCGCCCCACCATTATAGCACCAACACTATTCTGTGCCTTTTGATTATTGAGTTCAGTACATTTAATTCAGAGTGATTATTGATGCATGAGAAGTTATCAAAACCATTTTATCTTTTATTTTCTAGTTGCTCTCTTTCTCCATTCTTTTTTTAAGAACACATGTTTTATCTTTAAAATGAAAATACCTTTAATATTTTTCTTTTTAATCATTTTTTTAATGTTCAAATACACTTGCCCCCGTGTTCCCACCACCACTTTCCCCGACCCCACTCACCCCCACCTCCCACCCTCAGTCCTGTCCCCCTTTGGCTTTGTCCGTAGGTCCTTTATACATGTTCCTTGATAACCCGTTTTCTTCTTTCCTCAGCTATTTCCCTCCCTCCTCCCCTCTGGTTACTGTGAGTTTGTTCTTAATTTCAATGTCTCTGCTTATATTTCACTTGGTTTTGTTTATTTGTTTTGTTAGATTCCACTAATAGGTGAGTTCATATGGTATTTGTCTTTTCACCGCCTTGCTTACTTCACTTAGCATAATGCTTTCCGCTTCCATCCATGCTATTGCAAAGGGTAGGAGCTCCTTCTTTCTTTCTGCTTCTTAGTATTCCATTGTGTAAATATACTACAGTTTTTTGATCCATTTATTTACTGATGGGCACTTAGGTTGCTTCCAGCACGTGGCTATTGTAAATTGTTCTGCTATGAACATTGGGGTGCATAGGTTCTTTTGAATTAGTGTTTCAGGATTCTTAGGGTATACTCCCAGCAGTGGAATTGCTGGGTCAAAAGGCAGATCCATTTTTAGTTTTTTGAGGAAATTCCATACTGTTTTCTATAGTGGATGCACCAATCTGCATTCCCACCAACAACATACTGGGGTTCCCTTCTCTCCACAACCTCGTCAGCACTTAGTATTTGTTGATTTGTTTATGATGGCCATTCTGACCCCTGTAAAGTGGTATATCACTGTGGTTTTAGTTTGCATCTCTCTGATGGCTAGTGATGCTGAGCATGTTCTCATATGTCTCTGGGTCCTCTGTATGTCCTCATTGGAGAAGTGTCTGTTCAAGTCCTGTGCCATTTTTTAATTGGATTGTCTTCCTGGTGTGGAGTCATATGAGTTCTTTATATGTTTTGGAGATCAAACCCTTGTCTGAGGTATCATTGCCAAATATATTTTCCCATATAGTTGGTTCCCTTTTCATTTTGCTAATGTTTTCTTTAGCTGTGCAGAAGCTTTTATTTTGATGAAGTCCCATTTGTTTATTCTTTCCTTTTTGTTCTTTACTCTGGGGGTCATATTGGTGAAAATATTTCTGTGTGGAATATCTGAAATTTTCCTATGTTCTCCTTTTTTATGGTATCATGACTTATATTTGTCTTACCCATCTTGAGTTTATTTTTGTGTATGGTATAAGTTGGTGATGAAGTTTCATTTTTTTGCATCTAGCTGTCCATATGTCCCAACACCATTTGTTGAAGAGGTTATTTTTAGTCTATTTTATGCTTCTGCCCCCTTTGTCAAATATTAATTGACCATAGAGACTTGGGTTTATTTCTGCACTCTCTATTCTGTTCCATTGATCAATGTGTCTGTTCTTATGGCAGTACCAGACTGTTTTGATTATGGTGGCCTTGTAATATAGTTTGATTTCAGGTATGGTGATCCCTCCTACTTTGTTCTTTCTCAGAATTGCTGTGGCTAGTCAGGGTCATTTATGGCTTCCTATAACTTTTTGAAATGTTTGTTCTATTAAGAAAACAAGATTTTATTTATTTATTTTTAGATAGAGGAGAAGTGAGAGATAATGAGTGCAACCACATATTGATGGTACCTATTAGCCACCTGACCTGCAACCCAGGCATGTGCCCTGACTGGCAATCAACAGGTGACCCTTTGGTTTACAGGCCATTGCTCAATCCACCGAGCTGCACCAGCCAGGACTCCATTGTTTCTTTTCCTTTGTGTTTCTGTCTGCCATTTGAGTTTGTTGGGCTGTGATTTTTTTCATTTTTTAAGAGAGGAAGGGAGGGAAAAAGAGAAGAAGAGAAACATCAGTCTATGGTTCCCTCTTGCCCTCCCCATACTGGGGGCCTGGCCTACAACCCAGGTATGTGCCCTAGACTGGGATTGAACCAGCAACCCCTTTGTTTGCAGGCCTGCACTCAATCCACTGAGCCATATTAGCCAGGGCCATTTCCTCTTTTTTTATGATGTATTTCAGCTCTAGATTTTTGTTATGTGGTTACCATTAAGTTTATGCAAAAAAAAAAATGTTTCATGCATACAGTAGTCCTTTTCCTTCTAATTGCATTTCATGTTCACCTGTGCAAGTTCAGTTGTTTTTTTTTTCTCTCCTTTTATGTTTTTGCTATCACAAATTGTCCCTTTTTATGCTGTGCATTTGTTTCCAAATTCAGGAGTTTTATAGTCTTTTAAACAAATTTTTCCTCTTTAATCTTTATGTCATAGGTGTACTTCTGAAGATAGCAATTTTCTGCTTCTGTCTGGCATCTTACTCACAGTTTTGTATACTTTTATCATTTTGTTTCAAGTAGAAGAGCTCCTTTCAACATTTCTTTTTTTTCTAAGACTTTTTTTTTTTTTTTGAGAGGGGAAGGGAGGGAGAAAGAGAGGGAAACATTGATGCAAGAGAGAAACGTCAGTGGGTTCCTCTCATACATGCCCTTGACTGTGGTCTGAATCTGCCACCCAGGCATGTGCCCTGACTGGGAATCAAACCAGTAACCTTTTGCTTTGCAAAGCAATGCCCAATCAACTAAGCAACGTCGGTCAGGGATCAATATTACTTATATTCAAATTTTGTGGTAGTAAATCCTCCAAACTTTTGTTAGGGATAGCCTTTATTTCTTCTCTGTATCTAAAAGATAATTTTACTGGATATATTATTTTGGGCTGGTGGTTTCTTTCTTTCAGTATTTTGACTATTTCGTTCTACTCTCCTGGCTTGTAAAGTTTCTGTTGAAAAATCCATAGTTATCTCATTGTTTCCGTCGTAGCTTGCAGTCTTTTCCCTTGCCTACGTTGAGAATTCTTTGTCATTAACTTTTGACAGTTTTCATATAATGTGTCTTGGAGATCTTTTTGCATGGAGATAATTAAGTGTTCTGTTAGCTTGTTGAATTCAAGGGTGTAGCTCTTTCCATAGGTTTGGGAAGTCCTTATCGATTTTTGTTTGAATAGGCTGTTACCTTCTCCCTCTATTCTCCTGGTAAACCCATTATTTTTACATTGATCTTTCCAATGGAGTCAGATAGTTCTCATATTGTTTTTTCAATTTTTTTTTTAACTTTTCTCACTTCTTTCACTGGACTCATTTCTAGATTTCTGTATTCAAGTTTGCTAATTATCTCTCCATCTGGTCTATTGTTTCCTGGGCTGTCCATTGCATTCTTCATCTAAGTTATTGAGTTCTTCACCTCCAGAATTTCTGTTGTTCTTTTTTTTTATAGTTTGAGTCTCTTATTTAAGTACTTGTTTTCTTTGTTGATTTTATTCCTGAGCTCACTGAAATGCTTTTATGTGTTTTGTTGTATCTTACTGAGGTTTTTTTTTAATAACTACAATCATTTAAATGACAGAGATGTCATTTAAATCACAGTCTTCCTTGTCTTTGAGGTCAGTTTCTGGATACTTTCTTTTTCATTGAGCTACCCTGTTATTTTGGTTATTTATGGTGCTCGATAGATTGTTTTCTCTGCCTGGCCATTTGAGGTAGTAAACTTACCTTTTTTTTGGATGCTGTTTTGTTCTGAACAATTTAGCATGGTAAGTAGATGCCTGTCTTTTGGTCTTCAGTAGATGGTGCTATAGTGCAAGTTTTTATGGTTTTCTTCTGTGCACTACTGGCACCTCTGAGATCTTGGATTGGTGTGACCTCAGTCTAGAAAAATACCTCATGTCACCTTTGAGGGTAGGCATCCTCTCTAGGTCCAAGTCACCTCAGTCTTAGGGTACCGTCCCTTTTGTGGGATGTGGCTGGTGATGGGGCTCCAGGCCTGTGAGTTCCTGGTACTGGCTCCACATAACCAGAGGCTGCTAACCAAGGTGTGCTATCTGAGGCATCTCTGCTGCCTCTGCCAGCTTCTACTTTGATGGGTGGGAGAGGGAGGGAGGTGGGCTTACAAGTCTGTAGCTTTGCTTTGATAGTAATGGTGGCTACTAGTCCACTGCTGCCACACTGCTGTGCTGCACTGAATCCCCACCCCTGTCACTGGGTTTAATAGCAGTGGGTGCTGGCTAGTAGGCTGGAATGGTGCTTCTGCCCCTCTGGCCCTGTGGATCACCATTTCAGGGCTACAGCCTGACCTCTTCCCTGCTACTGCATAAACTAGGGTTGTGGCAGGTGCTAGACTGCATCTGCAGCCCTGTCTCTATTCTTTTCCCCTCCTGCCTTCCATGCTTGTCCTGATACATCCGCCTTCAGATATCATACTGCATGGTGTGGATGTCTCTGATGTGTCTGTGTGTTGAGCAGGGGAATCATTTGTTGAATTGTAGTTGTCCAGCTTGTCACTTTAAGGAAAAACCAAGGTTTCTTCTCACTCTGTGGTGGTGACATCACTGACCTGTTTCTGTGTCTTAGTATTGTCTTTTGAAGAGTTTTTAATTTTGATGAGGTGTAATTTATATACATTTTTTTCCTTTTATGGACTGTGCTTCTGGTGTTGTAGCTAAGAAACCTTTGGTCACAGAGGTCACAGAGATTCTCTGCTATGTTTTCTTTTAGAAGTTTTATAGTTTTCTGTTTTACATTTAGGTCCATGATCCATTTTTGAGTTCATTTTTGTATATGCTTGTTACTTATGTGATGTGGACACTGGCCTGCAGTGTCTGCGGCATTATGGATGAGACGAGACAAATTCACATGGACTACAGAAATCCTGTGGAGAAAAAGAGATGACACGGCTGCTCTATCAGTGAAAGAGAGGACCTAGACCCCTGCCCGGACAGGCTTTTATTGCTTTTCTGGGCACATTACATCAAGGATGGTCCTTATTTACTAGGCACAGGTTCGCTTTAGGTGGTTACCTATTACAGAAGGCAAAGGAGAAGATGTTAACTAAACAAAAGAAGGGTATTTGCAAATGTAAAGGGAAAAGTGGTTGAACTGGTTACACTCATCCTTCGGAGGTTTAGCATAGATTTTAGGAGGTTACTTTAAAGATGTGCAGTAAACATTTGCTGCCTCAATTCAGGGTGAGGGAGTTAGCAAAAACCAAGTCTCAAAGTGGCCTAGGTACAGTGCAGGCCTGATTTCCCCCTGGGAGAACCCATCCATGGGCATGAGTCCTGTGTATCAGACCTCACTTTCCCCTGGCCTTTCTGAGTGGGAGCTGGGCTACATTTCCCACGCCAGGCAGAACGGTCTCCTATATTTATGTCTTTTTACCTGTTTCACATGTAAGTATTTAGAAGTTATCATTGTTAAAATGTTGTTTAAAAATCAACATTTAGTTTAAATTATAATTTGAATGAAAAAGTAAACATTTCTCCGTTGAGAAAACAAAATAAGCCAGTTTAGTATTTTGCAAGCATTAGTAATTAGTTGCAGTAGGAGGCTACTTCTTACCCCTCAGGACCTTCCTTCTCACTTGTTCCTCTTATTCTAGAGGATGTTACCAGTACAGTTCCTTTTGTGTCTTTCAGTCCTTGTATGAATGTCACTCCCAGGGAGGCCTTCCCCTGGTCGTGCTGTTTAAAATTGCCCTTCCTTTCCTTTCAGTGGTCCCAGCTCTACTTGCTGCTTTATTTTTCTCATAACACTTTACTAACTTCTTCATGATTTTTACTTGTCACCAGGATATAAGGTTCCTGGTATGCCTAGTACCTAAAATGGTGCCTGACATACTGTAGATGCTCAACAGATGTTGAATGGAGTGAATAAATGTATAAGGTTATAAATATTTGTCACAGTGTTAATTTTAAACCTCAGACCTTCTAATAAAAGCATATTAACAAAGGAAAATACCTTATAATAAACTCAGATAATTCAGTGAACATTTGTTATAGGAACCTTTATTTTTATGATTTTTTTTTAATTGTTATTTGCAGGGTTCAGTTTGGCAAAGACTTGGTGCAGATGTGACAGCAGTTGAGTTTCTGGGTCATGTTGGTGGAATAGGAATTGATATGGAGATATCTAAAAACTTTCAACGCATCCTTCAAAAGCAAGGATTTAAATTTAAATTGAATACAAAAGTTACTGGTGCTACCAAGAAGTCAGATGGAAAAATTGATGTTTCGTAAGTATGCTGCTTTTGATTTTGATATGATATCCTTGTCTTTCTTTAACAAAAATCTTCAGTTTTTCAGAATTACTTTATAATTTTGTAATTTTAGATTATTTTATAATTTAAGACCATTTTATTGCTTAGTATAAACTCAGTATTCCTTATCAAGTCAGTTTATTGAAATTCATAGTTAAGTTCATGCTGGAAAAATTAATCCAATATTCTCATTGTAATGAATGTTAATATACATTCAGAAAAATTTAAACTCCCAACATTTAGTAAGATGAAATTTTTTTTTAAAGATTTTATTTCTGTTTATTCTTTGCGAAAGGGAAGTGAGGGAGAAAGCAAGGGAGAAATAGGCAGTTGGTTGCCTCTTGCTCGCCCCTACAGTGGGCACCTGCCCACAACCCAGGCATGTGCCCTGACCAGGAATCAAACTGGTGACCTTTCAGTTCATAGGCCAGCACTCAATCCAGTGAGCCACACCAGCTGGAACAATAAAATGAATTCAATATTTTTAGATACTTATATGGGGAAATCAATAATATTAATTAGATTGTTTACTGTGTGCCTGGCACTCTTCATTAAACACTTTTTTTAACTTGATGAAATACCTTGCCTTACGTCACACAGTTAGTGACAGAGTCACTGCTTGTACTTGCATCTTTCTGACTCTAATACCTGTGACTCCAAACTGTGTTATACTGCCTGCTTTTGTGGGATTTTAATGACAGAACTCATGAGAGCATATTTTTTTCATTGTCTGACCTTTATGTTTATATAATAAACTTAACACTGTTAGAAGTGTCATCAGTACTTGAGAAATGTCTGGTTTTAGAATTTGAAGTGTATCAGTTATTTATGTAGATGTGTGTTTAACAGTTATAACATGTTCATTGTCTAGGATTGAAGCTGCTTCTGGTGGTAAAGCTGAAGTTATCACTTGTGATGTTCTCTTAGTTTGCATTGGCCGACGACCTTTTACTCAGAATTTGGGACTGGAAGAACTTGGCATCGAACTAGATCCTAGAGGTAGAATTCCAGTCAATACCAGATTCCAAACTAAAATTCCAAAGTAAGTTGCATAGTTGCTGCATTTTTCAATAATTTTGAAGTTTATGTCAAATACTGCTTTGCAAATAAGAGTTCTGTCGTGCTTAAGGAATACATTGGCTTTGGGGAAAAATAGTAAATTAATATGTGAGAGCAAAATAATTAATTGAATTTTTTCATTACCCAAGATTAGAACCCAAATCAGATAGTTAAAGAACTGTATTTAATATATTTTTTTGGTGACTTAATATTTAGAAACTTAGTTTTGTGAACATGGCATAACTGAAGATAAGTGTCTGCTTTCAGAAGTTCACTGTTTCTTTTGATCGCTATTGCAGTATCTATGCTATTGGTGACGTGGTGGCAGGTCCAATGCTGGCTCACAAAGCAGAGGATGAAGGCATCATCTGTGTTGAAGGAATGGCTGGTGGTGCTGTGCACATTGACTACAATTGTGTGCCGTCGGTGATTTACACACACCCTGAAGTGGCTTGGGTTGGCAAATCAGAAGAGCAGTTGAAGGAAGAGGTAATCCTGAAGTAGGGTAATTTTACTCTGTTGTGTGAATTAAGTTAATGACACTGAGAATTGTTTTATTAATGTATTATAATTACTATGTAGAACATTATAGATTAGTTTATATGTTTTTTCCTTTGCTAGTATTGTAAAGGAAACCATTCACTTGCCTGTATTCAAAAACTAGTAACGCTAGAGCTTTTCTTTTTGTCTCTGAAAAATACACAGATAGACCGAAATATGCATTTGTTTGTGTTTATACCAAAATATATTTCATTAACAAGTCTTCTGGTCTTTCCTCCTGTATGGTCTGTTAAGAATTACTTTCTTGGGATTTATTTTCTGAACAAATGGTAGATGATTTCACCAATGGGATGAACTTTTTCAGAGTTTGTATAGGTTGTCATTTTCTGTCTCTCACAGGGTATTGAGTACAAAGTTGGGAAATTCCCATTTGCTGCTAACAGCAGAGCTAAGACAAATGCTGACACAGATGGCATGGTGAAGATTCTTGGGCAGAAATCAACGGACAGAGTATTGGGAGCACATATTCTGGGACCAGTGAGTGTTGTAAAACCAGAAATCCCATTAGGATTTTTGAAAAGCACTGCAATTTAGTAGATTGACTTAAAACCACCAGGCATTTACATCCTGAGGTTATTATTTACCACTCAAGTTTGAGTATATAGCCTCTTTGTGCATCATTTCTAGCAAGGTACTGGCAGTACTCTGTCTTGCACACTGTGTAGTCTGCTTTCCACACCTGGAACTATGTTTATGTTTTTAAAACATGTACCTTGTGCCTGCTTACCACTCACCAATGGTTCTTTTCAATTGCAGGCTTACACACAACTCCCCACCAAATCTGGTCCTGCCTATCTTACTGACTTCATCTCTTTCCACTCTTCCTTTTGTTAATTCCCTGCCTCATGGGCCTTTTCTCAATTTCATAACAGGTCAAACTTTTTTCCATTTTAAAGCTTTGTGCTTATAGTAGTACCCTTTGCTTTAACGGTGTCTACCTCCAGATCTTTGTGTGATTGACTCCTTTATTATTCATGTCTCAGCTCAAATGTTACCTTCTAAGAGAAGCCTTTTCTACCACTGAATGTAAAGCATGCCCTTCCCCTAAGTATCTGATGTCACAGTAATAAAACTTTTGAGTGCTCACTCTGATTTTTCCTAAATACATGCATTAATTGTCACAGCTGTGTGGGGTAGGAATTGCTATTCCCAGTTTTGAGGTAAAGGAGTAGAATGAAGCACACAGAGTCTGCATAGTTGAGGTAGTAAGCAGTAAGCTTTAAGCCTAGAGCCCAGCCCTGTACCTTCTATGCCACCTTTTCTATTAAGCTTTTTCTGACTGGAGGAAGTTAGTTCATTGCTCTTACAACTAATCTGTCCCATTAGTGTAGTTGTTTTTGCCATGGAGGTAAAATTAATTTTTGGCTTGCTGTTTTAAAGGGTGCTGGTGAAATGGTAAATGAAGCTGCTCTTGCCTTGGAATATGGTGCATCCTGTGAAGATATCGCTAGAGTGTGTCATGCGCACCCGGTAATTATTCACAATACAGCAGAATTCATGGCTACTAAATTTTCTTCTGACCCCCCAGTCCTTGACTTGTAATATTACTTTTCTTCTCTTGCAGACCCTATCAGAAGCTTTTAGAGAAGCAAACCTGGCTGCATCATTTGGCAAACCAATCAACTTTTAAATTAGAAGATTATGTATATTTTTTCTGAAAATTCCTGGGAGTTTTTGTAGAGATCACATTTCTGAACAGGATATGCTTACAGCTCCAAGAATTTCTAGGACTGAATTATGAAACATTTAGAAGGTATTTAATAGGTTTGGACAGAAGGGAATAATCTCATATCTATATTTTCAATAAATTTAATATTTTGTTTCAGTACATTAATATTGCAAAAACCAAAAGCTACTTACAGTAGCATCCTGGAAAATTTTCTTCAATGCATATTTCCATGCTGTTTGCAAAAGGTTCAATTTCACTGAATTTATGTTACGTAGCTTTTATCTCTGGTATATAGTAAAATTGGATTTACCATGGATGGAGCTGGAGTATGGTATGTGAATAGCTGTGTTTGAAGCAAGGTGATCAAGTTATTTTAAACTTGGTTTTCATATTGGACATAAGAGTCAGTCATTATAAGATTAAAATATGTATAAACTGAACTCATGTAAATAAAAAATGATTGTCTCTTGTTTTATTTAATCCCTAAATTCTTGCAGTTTAGAGGTAGAATTTTTGTTTAGATTTTCAAGCTACTATTGAGGCTTGTAGTCTGAAGTATATAATTAATCAAATTAAGGAGGTATATCTGCAAAATTCAAACGTTGAATGGCAATTCAATTGTATTACAATGGAAAATGGAGATAAGAAAATAAATATTTCTTAAATATTCATTTGGTGGTTATTCTGAGTGTATATCAAGATGGTCCACCATCTTGATGGACTACCTTTTGTGTGTATTTTCATTGCTCTTTATTATAGCTCCTATAAACTTGGACGTATCTTTCCCCATATCATAGTATTAAGGCATTTAAAAGGTTATTACTACTGTGCCATCTATTTTAATGATACCTACTAAATGTTTAGTTTATATTTTTGCAGACACAGTGTGAAGGAATCTTTAATCTGTCTTTTCCTATGTAGATTTCCATTGGCTAAACAACTGATTCTTTAGAGTGCTATAAAATTGAATTCATTGGTAAATCTTTAAGATGGCCATTTCTTGAAGATTTTAAGAAAGTGTTAAATGACAAATAGACTTTTGCATATAACTAAATTTAAGAATCATTTCAGATTAAGTAGTTATCAAATCTGGGATAGTATAAATTTTTATAATACTTTATTTTTAGAGGTGGGGGAAGGGAGGAAGGAAGAGAGGGAAACATTGATGTAAGACAGAAACATTGATTGGTTCTCTCTCATTCACACCCCAACTGGAGACCAAACCCACAACCCAAGGCATATGCCCTGAGTGGGAATCAAACCAGTGACCTTTCACTGTGTGGGATGATGCCCAACCAACTGAGCCACACTGGTCGGGGCTGGGATAGTATAAATTTAAAGAGGAAAATAAAGTATCGTAAAGTACTAGAAATATGTTAACTAGACAGATAGTCACTTGATTGCAATTTAAAAGTTATGCTAGTCTTAAGGAAAGTTTGGAGAATATAATTTGTCAGTAGAAAGCTATATGGAGTAAGACACCATCAGTTGATCATAGCTAAAAGGAGAATCTTTAGTAGTCTTAAGGTTTTAATTGCATTTATATATGGGTCACAGTTTCCTTTTTCTTAATGTGTTCAGGGTCCTGGATTGTATCACAGTACTTATGAATGATACGGTGTAAAGACTGGATTCTGTTACACACCTCTGAAAAATAGTGATATCTCTCTTTTTGTTTTAGTAGGCAGTTAACTTAGCTGATCACCGACTCCAAACTTGCCATCTTTGTGAGGTACAGCAGCTGAAGTCTGCCCCATGCATGTGTAGTTCACTGGTCAAGCAGAAATTGGACAAAGTATATGCACAGTTTGGGAGTTCCTCTCATGTGCCTGTTTTCTGGTGTTTCCCTGCCTCATATTTCAGTTCCTATGGTTGCCCTAAATGCTGTCCTTCAAGTCCTTAACCAACAGAACTTGGCTTCTGCTCAAGTTGCCACTTACTGGGGTCTCCCCTCAAGTAAAAAGTTATTAAAAATAGAATTTCATTCAGTGGTGATCTTTTTTTGAGTGTCATCCTCTCTACCTTTTACCTGCTTGGTTATTCTCCATTTGTCTTTGGTGGGGAGCAGGTATATGTTCAGAGTTTGCAACTGTTATTACCAGGAGGGTTGGTCAGATACGTGCTATTTGCCATTATTGAAAATGAACTCTGCATCTTTTTAAAAATCTGAAATCCTATTATGTGAAGTGCCAGTTTATTTAAATATCAAACATGTCCCCTACTCTAGGGGAGAAGTTTCTAGTTAGGGAATAGTGAAGTATAATTTAGTATGAAGTCCTAGCTATACAGTCACAAAATAATAGTTAAATTCAACTTTAAGGGTTCCCATTCAATATGAGAATGCAAATTTATTTGTGTGGGACTGAAGTCCTGGGTAGAAATCAAATTTTAAATGTTCACTTATGTTTACTAAGTTTGCAGTATTTTCTTGGCTTGTGAAAGGTGGGGCTGAGTTAGTTGTCCAGTTCATTAAGCTGATTAAAATTACTGGTTTCAAAGTGAGGTCTTTAGTTGTTCAGCCATAAAAGAATGGGGAATATGATGGTTTCTATTTTAAGTACAATACCTAGGGGGGAAAAAGACTTAGTTGCTCTAGTAGGTGATGCAGTATGACCACTTCGTTAGTTTTTAGGATTCCTACCTAAAAAAGTGACTATTAATTGCCTTGAACAAGAGGGAAGTTGCCTTACTGTTTAAATTACAACTGTTTACATAACTTTTGTTCAGGCCCAGTTTCAAATGCAGCTGTGCTGGGTGTGTGGGTGGTTGTTAAGTAGTACACTGCATAGTTTTACTCTAAGAATGTGTGAAAAAATCCCTTAGGGCCTGGGCTGTTACCCAGTTAGTTCAGGGATAAAGTTGACACAGGCTTTGTATTCCAGCTGTTTTCTTTACCTTGTGGAATAAGTGATTGTCATGTGATTGTTTTGGCCTCACCTGCAGATCCTAGCAGAGAACCTTTAGTTTGTGAATTCAAATAAAATATAAAAGCTGTGAGATGGGTGGGGCAGGGGTGGGGAGGAAATGGAGACAACTGTACTTGAACAACAATAAAAAATACACAAAATAAAAGCTGAGAAATTACAGCGTCATTCTGTACTTGGAGTAGCACTGCTCACTTGGCACAAGCAGCACCTGTTGACCCTAGCCCTAGTTAACGTGACCCTTCCCCACAGCAACCCTAAACCCATTCAAAGTGGTAGTACTTAAAAGCCACAATTTTCTAAGAGTTGGTGCTTTTTGTTCTCTTCCCTAGAGCAAGGAATACTTATGGGAGTTCCAGAGATTAGAGCAACTAAGCAGCCATTGATACTATGCAAGTAACTCAGGCTCTACCCTTTTATCCAAAAATCACTGGGAAGTGATTTTGGGGTGGATTTGTGGAGGGTATTGACCTAGCAAACATGAGTAAAAGCTTGTTTATATGTGTAACAGAAGTTAGGGTCTCCATGGAGGCAATCAACTTGTCTATAAATCCTATCCACAGTGAAAATAACATTCTTTGTCCAAGGGATTCATGAACACTGACTCAGTAAAAGTAACAATTTATGAATTACACTAAACAAATTTATACAAAAGCAGAGTACTTTATTAAACTTCATACAAAATGTGGTGATTAAAAACATTAAATAGGCAATGAGTTTTACTTTGAAGTTCAGTAAGTCAGTTTTAAAATGTAGCTATTTTGCTTTGGTCACTCAGCCATTTCATATAGCCCCTCCTCCGTTATAAGCAGGTGCTATAAATAGTAACTTTCTGGCTTATATCCTTTAGGAGTGAACGGACTTCTCCTTCCAATCTTACTAATTCTTGAGCTTTATCTTCTAAATATTTTTGATTGTCTTCATATTTTCTTTCTAACTCTGTGGGAGATAAAACGAAAAAGTCTGAGCAATTTATATTATGATGATACTCAAGTGTCTTTCTTACAAGGCTCTGTTAAGCACCAAAGACCAAGTAAATAAATTTTCACTTTTAAATTAAAAAAAATGTGGATGCATTAATTCTAAAATTCTTTATGAAAGCATGAACCTAAGTGAAAAGACCTACCTTTCAGGAGTTGCAGCTTGCTGTTTGCTTGAGCCAAAAGTGTTTTTGCTTCATTTTGTAGCATTTCAGCTTTCCTTCTGGCATCAGCTGATTCTTCAGTTTTTTTGGCAATTAAATTTTCTACTTTCTTATATTTTTCATCAAGTTCACCATCCAGAGACTACAGTTCCATATTTAGATAAAGAAGTGATAATGTTAGTGTCAGTAACTACATTTAAGAGCAGTGTGTAGTCTAATTGTGGCAAGCTTGGGCTACATAGATAATGAACTTGAACAGCAAGCATTCTGGATTGAGGGCCACCATCAAGGGTACTCAGGCTATTCAATAAAATAATTGAAAACATTATCTTGAAATAGTGGAATTAAATACAACATTGAGAAGATTTTTAAGAACAAAAGATTTCAGACATTTTGGTGTTATAACTGGTCTCAAGAGCTGAGCTGGTTATTCTGCTGGTTAGCTTTCTGTGGAGACACTAAAGAGATTTTCTCAAATGTAGATGTGCTGGAATCCAAACATTTAGACCTCAAAAAAGGCCCATTTTGAAAAAATTTAAAGGACCATCTGGATTCTTGACTTGGGTTTGTAGAGACTCGGTATCCGGAATCAGAGTGAAAAGGCAGATATTTAAGGGAAGGAAGGGCAAGATTGTGGCATATGCGGGTGGTTGAGAGGAGGAATTGGGTTTGGAAAGATGGTTACACACTTAGAACAATAGCCATTGATAACAGGAATTTCATGTCAAGGGGTCTTGCTCTTGATTGTAATCAAATGCCATATTTATGCAAAATGCACTCCCATGCTCTCAAGACTGCAGAAAACTAGTGGAGGAGACAGAGGTGGAAGTGAAATTTTATTACTGTTTTGTTCTTTTCTCCAGATCAGAGGTACAGGGCCGTCAGTCACTGTTACGTAATACCCAAAAACCAAAGTAATTCCAGGAAATATCTTGATATTAATTTCAGTTTATAATTCCCTACTATTCATTAAATGAGTTGCAACACTCTTCCCAGGGTTAAAAAAGGCTTCTTTGGCGATAAAGCCCATACAATTTAGAAATTACTTGACTTTTAGTGGGGGGAAAAAGGGTCACATGAGATTTTCTCTGCAAATCAGACTAAGTGAAAAGCAAAGGGGTTGTTAATTCAAAATGAGTGCGGAAGGGGTGAGATGTTGGTTCCCTCCTACTAGCTGTTCTCTGCTATGAACTCTAAGCTGTTTCTATACTGCTTTTAAAGACTTCTCAAATGGCCAGGTATTTACTGGGTGCCATAAAGATCTTCCTAATTGAAACACAGAAATACAAGCTCAATATGCTTGTTTGAAGACTTCACCCCTGTGCTTTCATCTTCGTAAAACCTTATCCAAGATTGGATTTGAGGGCCTACGTCATGCTTATTGGATACTTTCATATCCACTCCCTTTCTTTTCCTTGTGTCTTTAAAGACTGCTGTGTCAGAACAAGTCATTTGGGATGTATCTGATGATTAACTGTATTAGGGCTGTGTTCCTTATTATTTCTAAGGAAGGCAGTGAGGAGACTAGTTGCTCCTGGATCAACATAGCTGTGAAGTTACAAAGATTTACTTACCTTCTTAACATCTTCTGCACTTTGTTTTACAGCATATACTACTTTTTCAATATATTCTGCCTCCCCAGAGTTTTGGGCTGCCTTCCGCTTAAGTTCTTCCATGTTCCTTTCCA
Organism: Phyllostomus hastatus; assembly: GCF_019186645.2. NCBI lineage: Eukaryota > Metazoa > Chordata > Mammalia > Chiroptera > Phyllostomidae > Phyllostomus > Phyllostomus hastatus. Next base: position 50,027,470 of record NW_025334041.1, read on the forward strand.
GCTCATTGATGCGCTGGGAGGCATTGTACAAGGTCTCCTCAGAAGCTGCTGTTTCAGACTCAATCTAAAAGTAGAATGTCAATCAGTCAGCAAGCCATTAATTTAGGAAATGGTAGGAAATGCTATGGAACATAAGTTTAGAGGAAGATTTAAAAAATGCCATTTTACTATAGACCAAAAGAAGTAATTATTATAGAGAAAAACAATTTCAAGAAAAGCTTATATAAAGTGCCCAACTTTATTATTTTTAATATATTTTATTGATTATGCCATTACAGTTATCTAAATTTTTCCTACTTTACCCCCCTCCACCCTATACCCATCATTCCCCCCATCAGTCACCTCCTCAGTTCATGTCCATGGGTCATGCATATAAGTTCTTGGGCTTCTCCATTCCTATACTATTCTTAACATGCCCCTGTCTTTTTTGTATCTACCAATTATTATTCTTATTCCCTATACCTTTTCCTCCATTCTCTCCCTCCCCCCTCCCAGCTGAACACCCTCCAAATAACCTCCATATCTATGATTCTGTTTCTATTCTAGTTTTATTTTTTTAGATTCAATTTTTGATAGTTATGAATGTATTACCATTTTAATGTTCATAGTTTTTATCTTTTTCTTACATAAGTCCTTGTAACATTTCATATAATAATGGGTTGGTGTTGATGAACTCCTTTAGCTTTACCATGCCTGGGAAGCACTTTATCTGTCCATCCATTTTAAGTGATAGCTTTTCTGGACAGAGTAACCTAGGTTGTAGGTCCTTGCTTTTTATCACTTAGAATACTTCTTTTCAGTCCCTTCTAGCCTGCAAAGGTTCTTTTGAGAAATCAGCTCACAGTCTTATGGGAACTTCCCTGCAGGTAACTATCTGCTTTTCTCTTGCTGCTTTTAAGATTCTCTCTTTATCTTTATCCTTTGGCATTTTAATTATAATGAGTCTGGGAGTGGGCCTCTTTGCGTCCATCTTGTTTGAGACTCTCTGCTTCCTGGATGTGTATGTCTATTTCCTTCACCAAATTAGGGAAGTTTTCTTTCATTATTTTTTCAAATAAGTTTTCAATTTATTGCTCTTTCTATTCTCCTTTTGGCATCCCTATGATTCAAATGTTGGGACATTTGACATTGTCTGAGAGCTCCTTACCCTATGCCTGTTTTATTGGATTCTTTTTTCGTTCTTGCTGTTCTGATTGAATGTTTCTTTTCTTCCTTATGTTCCAAATCAATGATTTGATTCTCCGCTTCATCCATTCTACTGTCGATTCCCTGAAATTTTTTCTTTATTTCACTTAGTGTAACCTTCATTTCTGCCTGGGTCTTTTTTATGCTGAAGTACCCAATGAGTTCCTTGAACATCCTAATAACAAGTGTTTTGAACTCTGCATCTGATAGATTGCTTATCTCCATTTTGTTTAGTTCTTTTTCTGGAGTTTTGATCTGTCCTTTCATTTGGGCCATATTTCATTGTGTCCCCATTTTGTCAGCCTCGCTGTGTTTGTTTCTGTGTTTTAGGTAGAGCTGCTTTGACACCCTATCTTGGTAGAGTGGTCTACTGTAGAAAAGTGTGCCTGTAAGTTGGATGGGGCAGAGCCTTAAGTACCTCCAGTGTCACTGCTCTATGGCTCTGTGTGGGGGAGGCCTCAGAAAATGGACAAGGCCATTGCCTGGCCTATTGAGTTTTGTCTAGGAGGAAGCTGTCTCTCATCACTCACCCAGATGCTAAGACACTTCCATATCTCCCCATGTCACGAATGCCCTTCCAGCTGTTGCCCTAGTGTTGGAGCCCAGAAGGAGTGAGTCTGCATAAGCACTAAGTTCATTGTGGGCCCTTTAAGAGGAAACTCCTAAGAATCCCAGTTTCTTCCACTGCCCCAAACCTCCACTGGTTTTTACAGCCAGAAGTTAAAGGGACTTATTTTCCTGGTGCTGGTACCCTAGGCTGGGTGGTCTGGGATCCCTTATTCACAAGGTATCCCTTCTGATTTTTTTCCATCTCACATGGGTGTGGGAATGCCCATTCCATGTTTCCATACCTCTCCATGCCCATCTGTGCCTCTCTGCATCTCTGTCCCTTCTACCCATCTGGATGAATGTGACTTCTTTAATTACTTGGCTCTTGGACATCCATATAGCTTGGTTTTCTGACGATTCTGAGTGATATTTGTTTTGTAGTCTAGTTGTAATTTTTGCTGTGATTGTGCAAGGAGGTGAGCCGTGCTTGCCTATGCCTCCATCTTGACCAGAAGTCAATGTGCCAAACTTTAAACAGTCTTTGGATATCTCATATATTAACTTGATTCTTTTGGTGATCTAGGCTGAAATTCATATCAACTTTCTCCTTACAGTAACAACCCCCAGGCAGCTTGATGTGTTAAGAAGCATTTTAAGGACACCTGCAAACTGGTCCAATGTTCACAGATAAGCAGATATGAGAATAAGGATTTCCACATAAATTGTGAAGTTAATGTGGGTGGGAAAACTATAACTTCCAGTTATCTTAAGTTTTTTCTGTCAACTTTAAATGAAACTTCAGTGGTGGAGGTTATGGCACTTCAGAAACTGCCTTTAAAGTTAATTTTGGTGTTTTTAGCTAATTACTGAAGACATGGAGACCAGCGATGTTCTTTTAAGACTGAAAAGTCACTAAGATAGGGAGATGGAAACTATAAATAAAGTCATTTAGGGGAAAATATCTGCAGCTGGTGAGAAATCCACATTTGATTTCTTATCAAAAGATAATGAATAAACTTTTTTTTAAAAGCTAGCCAAAGTAAGCAGTCTGGCCCATGATAGGAAAAAGTTTCACTCAGTACTAGCTTTTTCTTAAAAATGATCTTTAGGGATGGGGCTATTCCCAGAGAATTATTTGAGGAGCCATAATGTTGTAATGGAACTAATGGGTGAGTATAGACATATGCTAAAATTTGTATTTCAAATCAAATGACTCTTGACCTAAAAGCTTACCTACTAATTAATTTAATTAGTAGGTAAGTAGGTAAGAAAAAAATTCTTAGTAGTTATAATTCTTAGGAGATAAGTTTACAGTTTTATGCATGAATAGTTTCTGACAAGCTTTTCATTAGCACAGTTTAGTTAGAGGTTGTCTTTGTTTCTACTGTTGCCAGTTTAAACCATTTGCTGCCTCCCAGGGTCCCTGAGAAACAGAAGCACCATAACTAACGTGCATCGTCAAGCCCAATACCTCACCTATCATTTGATTAATATTTTCTAACTTGCTTTTCAAAACAGTAATTTTTAAAAAGTTACTGAAATACTTTTCTTGTAGCCACATACTAAGAAATTTAAAAAACCTAGAGACAAAAAATAAAAATAAAGGGTTAGAACATAGCCTGATGGAAAAACACAGTTTTGTAAACTTGAACAAGTAGCCTGAAGAAAAGGCCTTGTCAATGCTCAAAGTTTCAGGAGGAAAAGTGGCTGATGAACTGCCAGGCCCATCTTAAGTGAGAGCGGTAGACTATGGGGGACAGGTTTGTTTCAACGGGTGACAGGAAAAATAGGCTGAAAAGTAAACATGAAGGGCTGGCCGGCCTGAGACATCTGCCAGTATTGGAAGCATCTAATTTCAAAGCATATCCTGAGAAGATGGGGAGGGACTGGATGAGTCATCCATTTTCTTCACCCAGTTTTATCAAAGAAATGAAATTCCCTGAAATTGGAAGGAAAAAGGTTTGCTTATAGACCTCTTTTGTTTTAAACAATTATATCTGCATTACTTTCAGAGAGGGTTTTTAGAATAAAGCATTAAATGCATGTGAACAGTTTTTTTGTTGTCTGGTACTGTTCACACTATTGAATAGAGCCTGTGGGATCTCTAGAAAGAACAGGAAGTTGTCTCAAGCTTTTTGTGGGGTGCAAATGAAGGTGGGCTTGATGTTCCAATGTCCTCAGAGTCCTTTTACTTCTTTGGAAACGTGTCACTTTTAGCCTCTGTGCTAAGGGAATAGTTCAGTTGTAAGAATTTTCTAACTATGAAACACACCTTCCTGATAAGAGTACATGCGAGTGTTTACACCTACATACAACAATGACCATGGTATCTCACCGAAGTTAGTAGGTTCTGGGTTCCTTGGATGTCTTCATCTGCTTGTTTAATTGCCTTTTCTGCTGCAATCTGGGCCTTTTCTGCTTCTTCCAGAGCTTCCTTTACCATGTCTGCAGTGACTTTAACATTTGTTGCACTTTTGCTGAGTGAAAAGAATGAGACATTATGTGTGAACATGAAAATAGTACTGTACTTCCTTTCAGAAAAGAATATTTCTTTTAAAAAACAGCCTTCCTGAAATAACCCAGAGATACTCTTAGAAATTTTTGTTGGTTGAATATTTTTTTGCACTTTTTAAAATGCCATATCTTCGGATACCTGGCTTTTTTAGCTTCTTCTAACAACATCTCAGCTCTGGCAATGTCAGCAGCACTTTGCTGTAGAATAACCTCCACTTGAGAAAGGCTTTCAACTCGCTCTCGAATATCTTCTGTCAAGTTCTGTAACTGCTGTGGGGTGCTAGGCATTTCCATTTTCAGTACTTCATTAGCAACGGCTTCAATGCTGTCCAAATCAGCACCATCCTCTGTTAAAAGCAAAGATGTTCCCATAAAGAGGTAAAAACATATATGGGTCACACATTCAGCCACTTACTGGTCATCTATGATGTGAGCAGCATGGTGGGGTTACACCAAGATGAAAGACATTTTCTGTTTATAAGAGTATAATCTAGCTGAGCAGGGAGATGAGACCTATGCACATGAGAAAGGAATGCAGACAGCAAGGACTAAGAGAATTTGTTGTAGTCTGGGACAGCCATGGATGTCTTTGTGGAGCACGAGGAACTGATCAGGTTTTGAAGGATAATGGTATTTGAAAGAAGAAAGGACATCTTTGAATGGAGAAACAGTATGAGCAGAGCCTGTTATGTGAAAGTTGAGTGGAGTGAGTGGTTCAGATTGTAGAAGACAATAGAGACCAGGGTAGAAAGCTGGGACTTGATCCTAACAGGCAGTGAAAACTTTCAATTGAGGTTGAAAAAAATTGGTAGGAAACTACTGTAAATGCAGATATAAAGTGTTGATATTCCTTATAAGTGATCTGGATTCAGGAAATTACAGAAAGAAAATCCAGTCAGAGAAGCAAGAGAATCAGGATGGCATATTATCTGTCAGAATCCAAGGAGTTTCAGATGTCAAATGTGAAACGAGGTAAGCAAAATACAAAGAGGTTAAGCTTTAACTATATCATTAGTTTTTAACCCTTTTTCTTGCTAACCTATCTTGTTCAGGTACCATAAAGTAAGGTAAGCTTATCAACAGATTTAAATCCTGATTGTGTTTCATGTACCCTTGAGTCAGTTCCAACACCTGGCGACTCTGTGAATGAGTGATGTCAATGTAAATCCTAATTAGTGTGCCAAAGATGGTCGTTCCATTCCATTTGCCAGTGACATTTATGCATAGGCATGGGACTCATTTCTGGTTAGTGAGATTTATGGAGGAGATCACTCAGAGGGTTCTGGGAAATATTTTCCTCCTTTAAAAAAATACAACAAAAGGACAGGTGGTCTTTCTTCCATTAGATATTATTGTGTCTTTATATGAAGTGTGGAACTTTTGCAGCTGCCTTGTAACCAGGAGGAGCTAGCCTGAGAATAAAGCTAATAGGCTTAAAATGGCAGAGCAGAAAGATGAAAAGTACATGGGTCCCAGGACCATGGAGCTATCCTACTACTGAACTTCTTGTTCTGTGTTACATATCTCTTTGATTAAGTCTATTTCAGTTGATAGTTTTCTGTAACTTTTAGCTGAAACCATCCTTACTGGTAACACTCAAACTGACCAGCAATACTTACAAACTAGATCACAAATTCTAGAGATTCTTTCTCTACAAAATACTTAAGGTACAGAGTTGTCTAACCATAGGTATAATATCCTGTAAATAAGAGCATTAGGAAGCTTTGGGGATAATGCCAAAATAAACTACTTCACTTAAGGTTCTAACAACATTATCTGTAATTTGCAACAAATTCCAAATGCAAGTCTCATAGTGTATGATTTGCTCTCACTTCTTGATTTGCAGCTTGGGTATCAGATCAGATGTGTCTGTATCTGCATAAAATCAGAGAAGGTTACTGACATACACATATATATAAACTTCTTAAGATAAGAAACATTTCTTAACGTGGAATTTTTTTAAAATTTGGAAATGTTACTTTATTCACTGCTAGAAATTGATTTTATCTAAAATGCAGATTTGAATTATGGCCTCTGAAACATAGACCCTTATCAGTTTTCTATTTCAAGAGAGGAAGAGACGTCTAAAAAAATGAAAAAGCTCCTTACGGGTCAAAAAGTCTCTGATCTGCTTGATCAGATCTCGCAGATCCTCATTGCTCTTGTCCACTTTTTCTTTGGTAGCATTGGTTTTCAACAGGACATCCTGAGCATTCTGTTTGGCCTCATCTGCCCTCAGTTTTGCTTCAGAGACCTACGTATGAGGAATAAATTATCCAGGGAACAAGTTTATTCTTTCTAAAGCAGATCAGAATATTATAAATGGTCCAGAAAATCATGTTGAAAAACTAACATTTGGAATCACAGCTTTTTGAAACAAATGTCTCATATGATGTTCCTATACAGAGTGAAAGTATTCAGTATACAGATTTTTATACAGTATTGTCATATAGATAAGACTAGCATATGAATTTTTTCTAGCTGTTAACTCCTTCAAAAACATTTGGTGACCTATATTTGGTGACTAATATTCTTTAGTCTTTTTCTCAGGTACCAACATAAATATTTCAGTTAATATGAGATTAATACTTCATGTATCACTTTAGAAGAATAAGTGCTCAAATGCTTAGTACAGAAGTTTTGTAGTGCAGCTGGATGTATTCATAACTCTGTACCCATGGTAAGTAACATGATTATCCCAAATTACTGTCATGATAAGAAAGCAAATTCTTAAACACCTATGAATAAAACTGCCTCATCTCTTTCCCTGACCTCACAAAAACTTGAATTTTCATACTTGGTGTGAAATGCACTTTTTATTTTAGTCAGTACTTTGAATTGATTTCTCCTTTTCAGGTCTCCCACTCCATATTGAAAGTAAACAAACAGTAAAATGGAGGCCGTCCACTAAATTACCATTTTGGAGAGCTGTTCGACCTCAGCCAGGGCACTCAGGACGTCTCGGTCGAAGTCCATGGCTTTCTGCCAGGCACTGTGTGCAGCAGTGACGAGACCACCACAGCCAGGCCCCCCACACTTCTTCTGTCCTTCGTCAGTTCTGCAGTTGGGGCCGCCACATTCAGTCTCGGAGCATGAGGCCCCTGGCGGCGTCCCACAGGTCTGCAACGAGCCAAGGAGCAGGCACAGGTTCAGAGAAGGAGTCTGCTGCAGTGGGATAGCTGTGCAGGACCTGGGTGGCCCCAGAGAGTGTGTAGGTGGTCCTCAGCGAGGGTGTTCAGGATGGAGAGAGGAACAGAGAGTTTAGGAATAAGCTAACCTGCTTATTTCCAAGGAAACAACAAAAATTTAGCACACACATCAATACCTTCTGCCCAAATGAACTGGAGCAGGGAGTTCTGAGCAGGAAACAACATTATCTGCTCTGTTGGGTTGAAGTCTGCCAAATCGAGAGCCACAGAATGCTTCTTTTCCCTTTGTTCTAACCAGTTGGATTAAAAAAAAAAGGTATTGGGGACCTTTTTTGGACTAGTGCCATTTTAAAAACCCTGGTGAATAGGGTGACACAAAAGGCCTGTTATCTGGCCTTTTAGTAACTTCCCATCTAGTTAGGAAGACAGGGTGACTACATAAAATAGCCAAGAACAGGTCAGATGCAGCAAGTATGAAGGGAAGGGAAGCACACAAAGGAGAGACTGCTGATGGCTCGTAGTTGTGACTGGGGAAGGATGTTTCTGGTGGGCTCGGGGAAGGGGAAGTAGGGGAACATTCCAGATGTGAGAGGGAGAGAGAAAGGAGTAGGGACAAAGGTGGATGTAACTTTTTCAAATAAGCAATACCGAGACTTTCCTTCTTTCTTATCTACCAGAAACTTCCAAAGATCAGGGCTCAGACATGGCAAACACATGGCTAATTGGTAAATTAGAAGTTTGCTATGTCACGTAAAAGCCTGAGCAGGAAGAAATTGTATTTAAAGCTCTACTTTTGTGGAAAATGCTCCTACTGAAGAAGCAAAAGATTTACTGCAGTGAAAGGCAGTTAACAGAATATTCCCAAACAAGGAAAGTATTATTTATAAGAAGTAAAAAAGTACTTTTTTATAAATACAATCAATTCTCTAGCCTAATAATTCTATGATAATTACAATACCATTACATTTAAAAATAAATAAGTCTTTCCTGTATCTGGTTTACAATGCATATCAAACTTCAGAAGATAAAACTTCTTCTGTGTGCTAAAGAACATAAGCTTTAATCCAGCAGAGCAGCGCAAGGCCTCAGGGACGCTTTCTAAAAACAATCTGACAGCATACTACAAGATCTGTTTTATTTCAACACACAGGGCAGCCGGAAAAAAAAACCCCAGCATGGGTCTAGCTAAATAGACATAAAGACAAAGAACCACAGGCACGTGAAAAAACACAAAGGGACCAAAATGTTCCTACATAAGAAGTGGCACTAAGGAGTTCTCACAGAATAATTAACCAAGACAAACATATACAGGGAGAGACAGGAAGGAGATGGCTAATCTCCAGGTAGCTCACCACATGGAAAAGCAAGCAACAGACTTGCCCCTTCATATGGCCAGAGGAGCCGGCCCACTGTCAACCATTCCAAGATACTTTCTCTGCTGCAAAGCAAACATCCTTTAGCATGCTTAGCTGCTTTTCATTTTAGTCTGTGGATTTCTTATTTGTAGTTACTGGTTTTTTATTGGAATTTGTAAGGAAGGAGTCAATACTGAAAGCAAAGAAGATTGAAAGAACTGGCATTTCATGCCTAACAACTTTGTGTCCTGTGAGGTACAATTTACACATTGCTCTGAGCCCCTGTTTTTCTATTAAATAGTGACTGCCTATTATTTACTTCCTATTTCCACTAGATGCTATAAGGTTTCTTAAAATAATGAGTATGTATTGTATGCATCACTTAAATTGGGCACAATACAGTACAGACTGAGTTTTTGTCTATTCAGAGAAAGGGGCTGTGGGGACAGAGGAGGACAGCGGAGGAGCCATCACTAAGACAGAGCTCTCCATTTTCTGTGCACTCACCTTCCCCTCCATTCACCCGCCCTCTGTTTCTAAGCTAAGACAGCACAAGCCTTACAAAATAAAAGTCTATAAAAAATACCCTCCAAACTCTCAGATAGGTGATCTTATATGAAAAACAATATGGAATCAAGAGGAAGAAACAGACATTGGGTTTTTTGGCCTTCTGCCTGATTTTCTTTAAAGTCACTGCTCAATTTCATTTGGCTCCAGAGTTACTGTTTAAAAGTTTCTGGAAAATGAATCTACTTTCTAGGCTGGTCTTAGGGTTAATATTCACCAGGTAAAGTTACTGGAACAAAGGCACATTTTAACTAACACCCATGGAAAAATTCTTTAGTGCTCTTTAACTTTTTTTTTTTAGGACAACCCTCCTAGAATACTCCACTGAGATGGAGTTTGCACTTCAAATCAGAACAAAGTAAAAACATAAATGTTAAATGTCCACAGTATAAAAAAGGATCAAGTTTAAATAAGAAGTCACTAAGTCAGTACAACAGTATGGGGGAATAGTCATGATTCTTGGGTTGTACCAGAAAACCCACTTGAAGAGATGGAAGATTAGAAGAAACACAATGGCTGTTGCTTTTGACCTGGCTTGGTCACCATACCCTACTCTGTGGTCCAGAGGTGGGAGCCTGGGAGTTGTGCTCCTGCTGATTCATTTGCAAAGTAAACAATATTAAAGACAAAACAGGGTGCTTTTCTTTCCCCTATAGCATGATGGCCTTGAGGCCAACCCCCCTAACCTTACCATTTCGGCAGCGGCTGAAAGGTCTAAGCTTTGTAGTTTGCCTGCCAGTTCATCCAGAAGGCGGGCCTGTTCCTCTTGTTTTTCCCTGAACTGGGACTCTCGCTCCAGCATCAAGTCTTCTACGCTGTCTCTGGTAAGCGCTGACTGCTCCACAGTACTGTTGGAATCTACGGTGGAGGCATTCACCCTCTTCTCTGCCTCTAGAGATGTCTGGAAATATTTGGTGATGCTGTCCAGGGCACCTAGGGCATGGAATGAAATCACTCACAGTTAATCCCCTTGTACCCAGTCTCCTCATCAAGCAACGTCCATATAGAGTGCCTTTCTAGCCCTAAGTTTACTGTATGGTTTTGTTTTAAAATTTTTTAAGAAATAAAATCTTTTAAGAACCATAACTTTCCTGTTATAACTAATGAATATACTGCATCCTATTAGTACCTACTCTGGCTCTGGAGGATGCCAAACACCTGAATGAATAATTAAGTCATTATTTAATGACTTAACCATGCAGATGTTTTGGTGCAGGCACACATCCAGTCGTTCTAGATGGCTGGAGTCAGGCACCCTGTAGATTACACATCCAGCTAATTTCCCTATTCTCAGTCATTTGTTTAGATGCACTCAAATGGCTAGTATTATAAACATAAAACAGCATGGCTGTTTAGCTTTAAGGACCTAGCACAAAAATTAAGTGATCATGCATTAAACAGGATGGACAGTGTGATCTGACATATTTTACTTTCTTTTGCTATATATGGCCTATGACAACAAGAAATGGATTTGCCAAAATTATTTCCTGACCAACCAACATTCTTGAATGTAAAAGGATCTGCGGAAGTATCAACCTAATTTCTTAACTGTTCAAGAGCCCTTTCCAAGAAAAGCCTAGAAGGTTAAAGCACTAACTGAAAAAAATCAGGAAACACATGCCATTCTAATGAAGGACTGTTGCTCACTCCCTGGGACCTCAGCTGTGACTCTTAAGTGTCTTTGTGGCTCAGCTCCCACATTTGCAAAATGTCCTCATTCGTGCCAGAGACACAATGGGAAAAAGCTTTAAGACAGGGGTGTCAAACTCATTTTCCCTGGGGGGCCACATCAGCCTCACGGTTGCCTTCAAATGGCTGAAATAATTTTAGGACTGTATAAGTGTAACTACTCCTTAATTTTTTTTCCTGAAAGTGCTGTATTAAAGAGGTTGTTGCACAGATTGTTAAATCCACTGTCCAAGATTGAAAACTTGCACAGAAAATGCTTACCCCGAATATCTGAATTTTTGATAAATTCCAGTTGTTCAGCAAGCTCTTGTACTGTGTTGTCGAGGCTTTCTGCTTCTGTCTGGAGAGAATCTAGGTCTTTGGCTGTATGGTTTCTCTGTGAAGCGATGTCAGATAATTTCACCTCTACTTGAGCCATCTTTTCCGTAACTTCTTTGGTTAGTTTCCTACAAGGGGAAGGGTAAGTTTACCCAGGTAAAATAAACCTTTTCACATTTTCTACTAATACTATAATTCTGTAATTTTAAACCAATTCAGTACTTGATAACAATTTATCTCTAAATACTGGTTTTATTCTCCTTATCATTATGAGACTGTATTAAATCTAACAATTTTTCTTTCTTCAAAGACTTTGAAGAAAAGCACAGAAGCACCACTCAGCTGTGTCATGGCAGATGGGCCGTCCACAGGGTTCCGCACCTCTGCTGTTAATACAAGCATACGTCCAGACTGGGGTTCTGGCTCCACATGTAAGCAGCTGCGAGCCCACACAATCTCACAGACTCAAAAGACAAAGTGACTCCAGTGTAGAATTATGCCTCCTAGCCCACCACCAAAAATGCTCATCTCTGAACCTCAGGGAGCTCCTTCAAGATGGGACATGCAGGAAAAAAGCCCCACAGCCACAGGAAGGCAGCAGGAGCCACCCTGCGATTCATACAGCACCCCCTTACTCAAGGTCCCATCAAAGGAGCCTCCTTCTTCCACCAACAAGCAACCCTTTTATTTTACAAAAGAAAGAAAGTGAGAATGAAATACAATGAACATTTAGCTTTCACAACATATTTCATTGGACTTTAAACCAAACAGCATTTTGTTCTCTATCTTTGTATCTTTAAAGCTGTGCTTTGGGCACTGACTTGTATATTACTTATATGTACAGTGCACCTGTGTGTATATCACAAAATAACCTTTGAGAAGTCCTTAGCTCTAGGTATTACTGAGTCACCGAATTGAATATAACTGTCTTCTCAGGGACATAATAGTATAAAAAACTGGAAAAAAAATGTAGGGATGCTGAAAGGTTGAGGACCAAGAGAAAAATGGTATTTAAGGCTGAGATAACATCATGACTCAATCCAATGAAAAAGTACTTTTAAAAGGATTTATAGGTTAAATTGCATTTTATAAGACCAATGGCTTTTTTCCCTTGGGCTGTTATAATATAATTTCTTTTTTCAGTGCTTTGCTCTTACTGACCTGTTGATTCAACATAGGCTTTTATTTCTTCTCAAGTCTCATACAATGTTACAATTTCTTTAAAAATCAAATCTAACATTGTACATTTTTAAATAATGCCACTTTGGATGTAAACCATACATCCTTGTATATCATGTTGAAAAAAGATGAATGAAACCAGTTTTCCTGAGATGCTTACAATCTATCTGATTGTGAAGTGAATAGTGAGGCTCAAAGAGTACTGTTTCAGGAATGTAAATCGCTTCTGATATGCTCTCTGAGGACGCTGTATTCTTTCATTCGTTTTTCAGTGCATGAGACCACGGCCAAGAATCATTTCCTGAATGTGCTTGCACTCAGAACACGGCCTTCCAAAACTTAGCAGTGTGTGAGGAGGCTGAGCTGCACTAGATTTTCTAATGAGGTAAAAGTCCTTACTAAGTGCATTATCACCCCATTAGACATTTCATAACACCCTGGTCAACCACATGGTCTGGACACAAAACCTGAGGTTTGACATCAAGGGACTTTAAATCTATAAGGTCTAGGAAGGACCTTGTACCAGGTACTTGACCTAATATCAGCTGTTTCCTTCCTGCAGCCACAGATAATGTTGAGATGAAAAGTCCATGTGGCTTCTTGGAGATACTGATTAAAGTCTCATCAAAAAATATTACTGTAATTTTATCATAATGTAAAATCACTTTAGTGTGTAGGATGTAGCTCTGAAACATCCCTCTTGCTCATGCCAAATGGTGTCTGCAATAAGAAAGCACAGCATTTGGGGTAACATAACTGCTTCTTAGTCTTTCCTGGTTTGTCCTTCAGCTACATCTTACTGTGCTGGTTTTGGGGGTCCTTTTTGGCAAAGGTGGTTGGAATATTTCAGAGCAGGAGAGATAAGGCTAGGAAAAACTGTAGCAAAATGAACCCTGGGAAGTTAGGCATCACTCAGCTCAATGCTCTCTGCTTTCAATGGCAAAACAAGCACTATCTAGTTAGACAGATGATTACCCAGAGAAGGGCTACAAGAGGATTTTCGTTGCAGAGAACTGTTATAACCAGATAAAGGAAGCACTGTTTTGGTGGACCCATGGCTGAGCAGTGGAACTAACAGTCTTATCTATGGTAATGGTATTTCCCTGGTAGTAGCAAAACATATGAGAATAACTTATAATTTTTTTGCAATTACATTATCCATTTCATAGATCGATCTTTTTGTTACTCTGTAAGGTAAAGGAAAACATTATCTTCCCCTTCTCCACAGGAGAGAAAAGAAGCTCAGGAAAAAGTGAGTCATTCAAGTTCACAAGCCTAGCAAGCAACCAAGCTGTGACTCATTATGGATCCTTTGTCTCTGAAGCCAGTGTTCTGGCCATGCTACTGCCTTATAGTGCCATTTACAAAAAGCAGTGCTGAGTATAACATGCGTACATTCTACAGTGCAGCCTCCACAATTTTGGTACCCAGTGATGTGCCAATGTTCATGCACCTGATACGCAGAGTAAAGACGGCCAGAAAATGAATGGCCCAGCATCTGTTTTCACTCACAGGACTAACCACACATTCTGATGAAAGCACTATATCCAATCCATCTCTGCTGTTTATTCATGAAGTTGAAACAATATTGTGAATTTTAACTTGTGCTCATTAACTACTTACTCTGCTTCCTCAAAAAGGTTTCCAATGTTTTTCAGTGGCTCTGCAGCTGGGCTCTGGGCCAGGATGTCTCTGATCTCACTGACTTTCTTCTCCACTGAGTCCACAGTCTCCCGGTAAGGCCCGATCACACCACTGATCTTCAAGGCCTTGGCTTTCTCCAGGAACTTCTGGGTCCTGTTGGTCAGCTCAGCGATGATCACGTCCCAGAGAGCAAAGCACTGGTGGCAGGGTGTGCAGTCAGGGAAGACCCCCGAGTACCCTCGAGTGCACTTGTCACAACGTGGACCCTTGACACCCTCAATGCAGACACACTGGCCAGTGGACTGGTCACACTGTGGTGTCTCAATGCCCCTGGGGTCACAGTCACAGGCTAGAAGGAAGAGAGCAATGCCAGCTGATCTACCAGAACACAAACCTCAGTGACAAGATTTGACATTTAGAATCTTCATGACTGTTACAATGGCACAGTGTCACCCACTGATGACCACTTACCAACAGCTTTTGGAGAGACCACAGCAGCTTCCTCCAGAACATGCATCACTTCAGTGCTTGCTGACAACTTCTTAACAATAACAGTAATATTGCACAATAATCTTTTAAGCTAACACTTACTGTTTCTGGCACTGCAGAAATGGTTTACATGCATCATTTCATTTAACCCTCATGATAACCCTGTGGGATAAGTGACCCGCCTCAAGTCTTATGACAAGGAAATGGCTGGGCCAGGGTTCAACTTTGCAGCTTAAGAGTCTGTGCTCTTGAGCTCTGCCCTGGCTCTGCCTCTCCCCTACTCTGACTTCTCTTTAGGTGCTGCCAGGGCAGACAATTCAGGTGACGTCCTGATGCCACGAGGCACGTGGCTTGAGATACAACACTATAAAGAGCAGCTCCTGCCCTGGCTGGGTAGCTCAGTGGATTGAGCTCGGGCTGTGAACCAGGCATCGCAGGTTCGATTCCCAATCAGGGCACATGCCTAGGTTGCAGGCCACAGCCCCCAGCAACCACACATTGATGTTTCTCTCTCTCTCTCTCTTTCTCTCTCTCTCTCTCTCTGTCTCTCTCCTTCCCTTCCCTCTCTAAAAATAAATAAAATCTTAAAAAAAAAAGAGCAGCTCCTCGCTTATATCACCTTACCTGCTCATGAAACAGAATGAATACTTGCAAAATGCACTAAACTTGATTTAAAAATGTTAATGTTAACCTGAATTAAAAATGTATGTTAATGTATGTGTGCAGGGGTGAGAGAGTGTGTGTGGAGCTGGAGCAGCGTTGTGACTTTGGAAGTTCACAGCATAGGTTGATACACAAACTGAAGGACCTATGTAAGTAGAGATCCTTAATGATGCCACTGTTATCAATCAGATTCTCAGTCTGCTCCTGCCTAGCAGGCCTCAGTGGGTGGCCTATGTGGGGCCTAGGTGTTCCAGTGGACCTGTGTCTACTTTACCATCCCCCTGTAGACTTGGGACAACTGAGGCAGATGTTTGCACCTGCTTTTAGTTTGATTACAAAATTATTTCTTTTTCGTAGGTAACACACAGGTACACTTTAGTTCAGTCCTAAAGAGGCTTTTTACTGGATTTATGCTTGGGATAAGAGCATGTGCCTCTGTAGATTTTATTTTTACTTTCTCTAATATTTTTTCATGTATTTCACTTATAAAGGCATGTCTTGCTCTCATTCTGTCATGGGCATCTTTGAGGAGGAAAACATTGGCCCTAAAGTGTAGGATTTAAAAGGCAAGAGCACTCCCATTAAGGCTTTCCTCATTTGTCTTTTACATAAGCACATTTTTTTCCATAAGGAGAATACCTGGCTATGACCTAATCTTGCCATATGCAAACAGTTAACAAGGTGATACCAGAAAGTCTAAAATTCTGCTACCTAACAAACCATTTCAATGGAAAAATTTGCAATTGAAGACATACTTGGCAATTAACTACATAATTTGAGAAAAGCGGCCATGTTCTTTTCCCACAGCTCCATCTAATTTTGGATGACACCTATTGTCCCTGCTGATTTCTGGATCCTGACCCTTGTCCCTTTAAGACCGGTATTCTGAAATACTGGCAGAAATTCAGCTATCTCCAGAAGACAAGGACCAGTCCAGCAGAACTGACCAACATTTCTTTCCTTCAGTTGAAAGTAGAGTCAAATTTCACAGATGCCTCACAGATGCAGTTTCATCATTGAAAAAGTTGATCCTGAACTCTCTGTGGAAGGATACCAAATGCCTCCTGTAACACATATAAGGTTTCAATTTCAAGCTAAAGCTGGGAACCTGCTAGAGCTCCTGTGGATGTGTGCTTCCTTCTCTGCCTATTGAGTTTCCAGAATTGCTTCTCCAAGGGGGTCACCTGGGAGGCGAGCCCTAGAAGACCTTCGTTTATGACCTTGTAAAGAGAACCCCAAGAATATTTCTGACTGATGCAGAAACGTCATTTCTCACCTGACAATTTAAAGATTCACACACTAAAATTATGAAGGAAACTCTCCAATCATCTCTCACACTCACTGGGATCTATAACATTATAAGCTAACTGTGCAGGCCGCCTCTGACAAGGTCCAACAGATTTTATCCTCCTTAAGGGGAGAAAGGGACAGGAGTTCAGGTAAGTAGCTAAGCCTGTAGCTTAGCCTTGCTTTAAGAAATGGGATTATTGGGCAGAGGATCAAAAACTTTCTCTTGGAAAGAAGGAGAGTGTATAATCAAAGGTGAACAAATCATAAAGATGAACAATATCACTTTGAAAATGAGATAATCATTTTAATGAGCTGTAAGAATTCTACCTTTATCTGTAAATACATTTTTGGTTATGTGGTTAGTAGGTTTACTCTACTTTTATTAAGTTTTCTCATCATTTACAACAGGGTGTCTGAAAGGTAGGTAAATGAATACTGCACCATTTTATAGATATTGAGGCCTGGAAGAAAACACTCGGAAGTTAATGACAGAATGAGAAACAGCCAATGTGCCTCTTTGCCAGTAGGTACAGTTGTTCTGCTTTCTTTGTATCTTCCCCCTCCTTCTTGAGACTGCCTCTGCCCCCTGAAGAAAGTCCAACCTCAATGGCTTGGCACTGGGGCTTTACACAATCTGGTGATACCAAACCTTTCCATGACTCTCCAGTAAGATGGTGTGTTTCCTGAGGGTGTCCCCCCCGACCCCAGTCTTGTTGCTAGATATTGTCCTTATTGTCCTAATTCAGCCAGGACAATACCTGCCCCCCCACTCTAAATGTCACTGACATCGAGGATCCAGCGGGTCCTCACTTGGGTTTGTCTTTGGGCAAGTTGCTCACCCTTCCTGAGCCTGAGAGTTCTCAAATATGAAGTGGAGATTATACTTACAGGTTGTTTGTTGTAAAGATGGAATCAGGAATATGTACATAATATCCCCCAAAGTGCTCAGCACATGGCAAATTCTCCATAAATGACCACCAGAGCTAACCTTTTCTATGAAACCTTGTCAAACGACTCCAGTTCCCGCCGGTCTTACCTCTCCTGGCAGGTGAAAAGGTGTCCACTTGTCTCCTGCCTCTGCCACCATGTCACTCACCCTTTTCAGTTATGGAATGACGCTCCAACCAACTGAGCCACATGGGCCAGGGCTAAATACTTTTAAATCTCTCAAATGTGATTTTGTTTCTCTTCACATCTTCTACCTCTTTCAGTCACACTTTTTTTTTGGCTTCAGTAATAATGGTACTTCGGTTTGGGAATGAGAGTTAGAGAGTGACTATGATTTCACCAGCAGAAATGAGCGGGCTGTCTGGTCCAGAGGTAAGCACTTTTTCTACAAAGGCCCAGAGGGTAAATATTTAGGCTTTGCAGGCTATATGGTCTCTGTCACACTATTCAACACTGGCACTGTAGCGTGAAGACATCCTGGACAATATGTAACCAACAGGCACAGCTATGTCCAGTGAAGCTTTCCTGACATAGGCAGTGAACTGGATTTGACACATGACCGTGATGTGCCTACCTCTGGTCTAGCCCAGCACTTCAGGAGTCGTGCTCTGTGATTAGGGTTATGGAAGACAAGCCTTCCTTGTACTAACAAGAGTGTTGTAGTTCTCTAAAGAACCAAATTAAATCTGATTTTCTGAGTCGCACTTACAATAAAGAATAAGGTGCTCAAAATGAATCCCAGGCTGAGAACCGAATACAAGCATTCTAAAAATGTATGTCTGAGCAAAGAAATGGACTTCATTTCTCTACTAAAACAATTTGAAATGAGAAACAAGCATGGTAGCCACTCTCACCTATGCCCCACACTTCAGTTTGCCTGGGTATAAGAGACACTGGCCTTTCCCAAGAGCCAGAGGCTCTTTGCTATCTATGAGTCAACAGCAAGATTCCTCATGTGACCCTTTGACTCCTAAGGGGCCCGATGCAGAGCTCCAAGCTGAGGTTTTCTCTGGCATGGTCAGCAGTGGGTGGATGAGACTCTCTCCACATCCCAGCACAGTGGTGGGCTTGTTCGGACTTGGCATGACTGGCCAAGAGCCTCAACCCACCCGGACAATAGGAACATTCAACAATTTGTAAGTTTGAGACTCTACTCATTTGTCTTTTACATAACTACATTTTTTTCCATAAGGAGAATTCTTAGCTATGACCTAAGTCTTTCTATAAGAATTCGTTAATGAGGTGGTGCCAGAAAGTCTAAATTTGTGCCCTGTTCAACTGAAAGACTTAAAATTGAAGACTGGCAGTTAATTGTGTAATTTGAGAAAAGTGGTCACATTCTTTTCCCACAGTTCCATCAAATTTCAGACAACACCTCTTCTTCTCCCGGATAATCATTGGGCCCAGCCCCTTCAGTTTTTGTCATTCCATTTCCATTTGTGACCACATTCCACTACATTGAGAGCCCTGAGTTCTACCTGCTTGTGCACCTGTGCCCCTGCCCTTACCAGATCACACTGGTCCTACTCCTAGGCCACCTGTGCGTATGAGGCTCTGCTGCTGGCGATGACTGCCCAGTGTTAATTCAAATCAGTTCTCACCCTCTCTGGGTGCTTTGGCAGTTGTGATCTTCCTCCACAGGGTGTCAAAAGCATTTGAGTCCGAACAGTTTGTTTTGTAATGAACTGACCTTTCTTATGGGCAAAACAAAGGATTTGGCAAACACTGATGTCATGGATTTCACTCTTTGCAAAGTTTCTAAAACATAATCAACTTTTGACTTAAAGAAATTGATACTGTTCCTATAAGCCATAATTTCTCTGGCAAATTTAGAGCCAAAAGCTTAAAGAAAAGATAGAAGGGTAAAGTTCTGAGTACTAAAGAACAACTCTCTGATTGGCTCTGGTTCTTGGTAACAGGCTTCTCATTCTAACTAAGCTTAGATGGAGCAAAAGGTCAGAAAGCTTTGGCAGCCAAAGCTATTTATCCAGTGACACATGCTAAGAGAATCAGGCTATAAGCAATGATAGAACCATTATGTGGAGAAAAATCAAGCCCTTGGGACATTAAGGGAATTGTGAGATTGAGGGATTTAACAGAATAGTGTTTAGAACACAGGAGAAAACAGATTTCAAGCACAGTTGCTTTTGCAGAAGATAGCTCGTGCAAGTGGTGCACAGTGTGTCCCAGACCATCGAATGGAAGTGAGAAAATCAGTTCCCATTAGCAATCAATATCTGGAGTGAGCATTGGTGAACGAAAAAGCACCTGTTTGTTGTCACAGCAAACATCTCCTCTGTGGAACAAACCTTACCCTAATCAACATGTTGGTCCAAATCCTTCTGGCTATGCCTCAGCTGGGAAAACAAACCATATGCCTTTTGTTCTGGTCTCATCCATGGTTTGAAATTTTCTTGCTGTTAAAGAATAGTTGGTTGACTTAAGGAACACATAGTATCTACCTTTCTGACCTTTACTAGGAGATAACTGAATGCACTGCTACCTTGAAGATCTGCATTGGCTCTCGCTACAGTTGTACCCCCAAAAGGAAAAGGTCATTTCAAATTTAGAGTCCACAGTGATCTAGAATTTCAGATACGTAACAAAGAAAATATATCAAAGAACAAATATAAAACTACAGAAGATATTTACCTATAGTTATAAACTTAAAACACAGAAAAGAAAGCCCAAATAGGAAAGAAAGAATAGGAAAAAATAATAGACAACCTATTAATCTTTTCTGTAAATGTATTTACTTTAAGATCCTAAAAGTAATCTGGCAGATCAAAAAAAGACTGTAACAACATAAAAATTAAACAATCCTCCAGGTGCTATGACCACGCCCTCCACTCCCCTCTTGGGGACATCATACAAAGTGCAAATGCTGAGGCTTTTAACTATCAGCAGAATCTACTTGACACACTGTGATCAAACCATCTCACTACCACAGCGCTTAGCTGGGCACATGCCAACAAGGAAGCTGGCCACACAACACTTTTCTCAGGGAGAACTGATCAACTCACCAAAATACATGGTTAATATAAGCCCATTTTGGTTAACAAACAACTCAGTTAAAAAATGGGCAAAGGACCTGAATAGATACTTCTCCAAAGAAGACAAACAGATGGTCCATAGACATATGAAAAGATGCTCAACATTACTAATCATCAGAGAAATGCAAATGAAAACCACAATGAGGTATCACCTCACACCTGCCAGAATTGCTATCATCAATAAATCAATAAACAATAAATATCTGCGAGGATGTGGAGAAAGGAGAATCCTTTTGCACTGTTGGTGGGAATGCAGACTAGTGCAGGCATTGTGAAAAGCACTATGGAGTTACCTAAAAATATTAAAAATGGATCTGCCTTTTAACCCAGTGATCCCCCTTATGGGAATATATTCAAAGGGACCCAAAACACTAATTTGAAAGAACATAAGCACCTCTGTGCTCACTGCAGCATTATTTACAATCACCAAGATATGGAAGCAGCCCAAGTGCCCATCAGTAGATGAGTGGATAAAACAACTATGGGGCATTTACACAGTGGAATACTACTTGGCTGTAAAAAAGAAAATTTACCCCTTGTGAGAGCATGGATGGACCTGGAGATCACTGTGCTAAGTGAAATAAGCCAGTCAAGAGAAAGACAAATACCGTATGATCTCACTCATATGTGGAATTTAATGAACAGACCAAACTAGTAAGGAAAATGGAGACAGGCTCCATAGATGGAGAGCAGGATGACAGCTAGTGAGTAGGGGGTGGAGGGATTGAGCAAAAGGGGAAAAGGACATATAATGGACAACAGTGTGGTGACTACCAGGGGGCGGGGTAGGTATAAGGGGACTAAATGGTAACGGAAAAAATACAATAAAGATTTTTTAAAAAGCAATTTTGTGTGTATTTGTGGTACATATGTGTGTTTGCACAGAAACAGACATTATCCTGAAAAATACAGCAGGTCCACTTTTTATGCCCTCGATTCTATGGACTAGATTGTTAGATTTTTTAACACAATGAGTGTGAATTTCTTTTATTATTAAGCATAGAATTTTTATAGACAAATTAATTTGTACTGTACTTTAGAGTTTACAAAGAGCTCTTACAGATGTTCCCTCCACTCTGATCAAATACCAAGCCAGGAATGCCCGCAGCCTTACCTCGGCACTCCACGTTGGGGTCTCCCCAGAAGAGCTCCTGGCATTCACTGCAGGTGCGGCCCCCAAAGCCAGGCATGCACTGGCACTGCCCCGTGAACTGCGGCCAGAAAACAGACCTAGGTCAACGGGCTGCAGGGCGGAAGCTAGTTGCACTTGCTTTCTTGGCTGCTAGCTAGGGGAAGTGGGACTGAGCTGTTTGCCCGAGAAGACCTCCACATCCTGACGAGAAGGGATTCTTATTTCTACCCTGGGTGCTGAGGGCTAACTGCCCTGCTGCAACAGAGGCCCAGAGCCCATTACACTCTATTCGCATGTTTCCTCACCAGTCACTAACAGGCCACTTAGGTCTCCCCTGCTATGGGAGCCCTTCTTTCTTAGTATGTGTCAGAAAACATGAGTATGTCTGACAATATTGCATATGGCTATTTGGTTCCTTTCAGGCTGTGTGGCCAAGAAAACAGTCTGATTCAGCAGCCAGGGACTGGAGAGAAACTGTACTCTCCTGTCCATTCTAATGTGAGTCTGCAGTGGGGGCCCTATATTAAGAGGCTATGGTTGCATCAGATGGAGCCTCCATGCCCGGTTATGTCCCAGCTGAGGGGACAAGTGATGGCTGACATCCGGTTTGAGCTGTGTTTGCCAAGCTGTGTGTCCTGTGGTAATAAAGGCTGTGACCACAGGAGAAGGTGCGTTTCTCTCTCTAACTGGGACCAAGGCACCAAATAGCTGTCACCTGGACTCATAAAGGCATCTTTCCTTATGCCTTGATGGCCTCACCCCAGCTATAGTGCCTTACCTCATTACAAGACGGGCCGAAGGAATGAGCAGCATCGCAGTTACATGGGTCACACCCAGTCCCGCTGGCCAGCTGCCAGGTGTTGGGTGCACAGCGGTCACAGTTCTGCCCGGCCACATTAGGAAGACACAAACACTGGCCCGTGGCTTTGTCGCACTGGCAGTCAGAGCCATTGCAATGTTCCTGCACGGTGCCCAGGGAGTTGCAGACACACTCTGAAAAAGAGCACAGCCACGTGTACGTACAAAGTTGCATTCATAAAACACACAGCCAATGGGAGATTCAGCTAGCTACGTCCCAAGGGCTAAGATTTTCACTCTGCAAATTTCAACCTGGAAATGCAAATAAGTAGGGAAAGGAACGGAGGTTGTTAAAAAAAAAGTCTACAACTATTGTTCTCCAGAAGTTCTGATGATGTCCTGACATTTCCCAGGCAGACATACACAATGACACACTCTGTCTAGCAGTATTTTCAAAATACGCAGATTTAATAAGCTGCTGGTGAATCATTGTAAAGTTGAGGATTTAACTGTAAATAATAAAAAATACACCATGGGAACTGAGCTATCTAATGATTTCAAACTCTTGGCAGGGAGCAGCAGTAATGGTTGTGTCAGACAGAGAAGGTACAAGCCCCGTAAGCTAGTAAGGCTGAAGGAATCCAGTCCTGCTGGTCCTCAACATTCCTCACGTGTTTGTGTACACAAAGACAGGGCCCGGGGCTGTGCAGCAGAGGCAGGAGGAAATGCTGGATCTCTTGCTAAGAGAGAAATAAGAAGTTCTGAAAGAGAGACTTTAAAGATGGTTCTTTCTTTTCCTATCCATCAATGACAGAAAAGGTGTGGACCGGAGTCGGTATCTAGAATCTACACATCCTAGCCAATCAGCAGGTTCCTGGGTAGAACTTGTATAAGATCAATATACTTTATTGGATAGCATTTATCATGGTGACAGCTACATATTTTATCTTTTGGTTTTCTTTCTCAGGCACTGGGTCATGGCTTGAGACTTCATTTCTGCTAGAAAACGAGGATATAAAGAAAATAATCACTCTCATCCTTCTTTTGTCAAAAGTGAAATTTTACCTCTCCGAACAAGTGACAAGTATGCTCCCAAAGGAAATAAATACCAGAAGAACGAAATCTTCCAATGAAGAAGCAAATGGAAATCATTCTAATGAGGTGGGAAAATGAACGTGCATCTTACTCCGACAGTCCTGCTGGAGGGCGTCCCCATAGTAACCAAATCGGCAGAGCTGGCAGTGCTCCCCTTCCGTGTGGTACAGGCACTTGAGGCACCTCCCAGTCTCCTTGTCACAGGCTTCTGGGTCTGTTGTGTCAATGTTGTGGTGGCAGTGGCAAGGCTGACATGTCCCCCCAACATCAGAGGGATTGCCAAAGAAGCCTGGGGCACAGTCATCACACCTGGAGCCTATTGTCCAATGAAAGCAAGCACAATAAACACCTTTAGCGTGCTGACATAAAGGTCTAGTCCATCCACATTCCTGCGGAAAGTCAACCCAGGCTGTGCTCCTCACCACACTAGTCACCCAGTCTGGGGTGGCCACACTTTCAGAGTGAAAACACAGCTTCTAGTTGTGAAAGAAAGAAGTATTTTGTCACCTGTAACACTGCTGCAGCCTGGCTCAGAGGCCACAGTGGGGCCAGGATGGCTGTAGCAGTTCCAGTGCATGGGACATCGAGGTTTGCATCATACAAGGGTGAAGCAGATTAGGAGCTAAATTACTGATCTAATAGGATCTAGAGGAAAGCTTAGCTTGGTGTTAAATCTTAATCCAAGGATTATACTAACTGAAATATTACTGCCCTTGCCTGAGCAACCCCCCAAACGGGGTCCTTCATGATCCCAAATTCCCTATCTGAGGAATCCCAAAACTAAAAGCAAATGTTCACTGAGATACAGATAAGCATATCTAGTGTTTGAAAGAGTGGCATCAAGTGTGAAATAAAAGGGAGTTTATTTTCACAAGTCACTACACTCCTTGAGTGTTGACAGATAATATAAGCATAACAAACAAGAAGAACGCTTCTAGCATTGACTGATTCAGTTGCCTGGGGACCCTCTACATCATATTCTTTTCCTTTTAGCCAGTGGCCACTTCACTACTTTGAGATTCCTCTGCTAGAATCTGCATTAGGGAAGAAGAAGTCAAATGGAAATTAAAATTTCTACTATTTATTAAGTGTTCATAGGGATTCCTTTATGGATTCAAATGAGCTTGCTCTTCTGCTGTGTATTGTAACATTATTATCATAGAGGCTCAAGAACTGATTCTTGCTCCACATGCCAAACAAAAAAAGAGCATCTTTTTTAGATCCCTTCACTTTTAATTAAGGACTATAAAAATGAAACTAAAAAGAAATAAAAATCTTTAAAAAAGTAAATAATTAAACATGAAACTAAATTGGCTCATTCTTCATCTATTTTCTTCATTAACAACTAACTCATAAAGACTCTTTTTCTTCAATAGTCTCAACATTACTTACCAATGTACCCCGGATTACAGACACACGCAAGCTGTAAAGTAACAGGATCTTGATAGCAGCCACTGGCAAATTGGCGTCCACTGTCGGGACCATCTGGGCAAGGACAAGGGCGGCAGTGATCTCCTGACCCAATGATGGGATCACCATAGTAACCAGCCAAGCACCTATATCCATCACAAAAGAGAGAGGGCCGTGAACCAGACTTGCAAGAAACCTGCTACAATAAAAAGTCTTGGAAACTGTGTTCTCTGTTTGGGAATGCTCATTCCCCATTCTTCATGTATCCACACGGGACACTTCCCATTAGAGCAGTGGTTCTCAGATGTTAGCTCTAACAAGAATGCCCCAAAAGGGCTCATTATAAATCAGATGGTTGGGCTTCTCCCCTGTTTCTCATTGAGGCAGTCCCAGGTAGTGCTGATGCTGCTGGTCTGGGGATCACACTTGCAGGGCCACTTTACACTCCTGGCATCACCTGGACCCTTTCTCACTCCTCCCTAGAGGAAGACATATGTCTCCCCATGTGCACCCTACTGTCCTATCAGGTGCCTGCCTGCCTGCCTGCCTGCTCAGAGCATTCCAGTTGGCTCCCTCCTTGCATTAAGGAGTATGGGGGCTGGGGGTAGAGCTTGTGGTTATCTGTCTCTGCCTCCACCTAAGAGGCTGACCTGTCAGCAAGCCCCTGGTGTCATGTTCTGTAATCTAGGGTGTACCAGAAATAGAGCTGATAAGGAAGCTCTCTAGCTACATGACTGTTGTGTCCCTCGGGTGGCTTCACACTTGGATAGGGATGAGGGGTGTTTTTTATCAACTCCCAAACCCAGCAGGTCATATCTCCTCTCCTCACAGATAGGGAACCCATGGAGGTTAATGATTTGCAAGGCTTACACACTTATTAGTAATGAGCCAGGGTTTGAATCTAGCCTCCTGACTTTTGGAAAGGAATTCTTTGACATACTGCTTCTCAATGTGAATGACACCTAGATTACTTTTTAACTTCCTATAACATAGGAGCTTAAAGGAATTTGAAGATCATCTAATCTAATCTAGTTATTCTACTCATAGGAGGTTGGATACTTGGAGAGGTGAGAGAACTTACCCCAGGTAATAAAGCAGGTCAGAAGCAAAACTGGGCCTGGAACTCAGGTCTAAGGATTTCCAATTCAGTTTGTTTTTCATGTCCCCCCACCCCTTTTTTAAGGCAGAGGTAATATTTTTTTAAATGGGTGTGGGGAAGGATGAAGAAATAGGAGGGAAAAGTTTTTCAGAGCAGATTAATCATGCGCTGGGGGAATTGGTGGTGATGAAGCAATTTCCTACAATGGTTTTTGAGAAAGTTTTCTAAGTGAAATAAATCCAAATATATCATGACAGAAATTGAGTGTTCGCTTCCTGCCTTCCCCTCTGCTCCCCACTGCAGGAACAATCTGAGCCCAGAGCTTCTTTTTCAATTCATGGGGTTGATACTAATTATCTTGGAAAAAGGAAAAGAATGACAAGGAATTGGCTCAAACTAGACAGCAGAATCCCAAATACTTTAATAAAGTTTTGTCATCCAAACCAGGGCTAAATATCTTCCCTCCTCCCACACCCTCTCTCATTCTCCAGCAATAAATCAAAGTGCTTTTTACAAGTAAAATCCAAGAACAGTCAGAAACACCAACGAAGCCATTCTCACGGAATGTTCTCACAAAGACATTGCTGAGTGTGCCAACTTCGAATAAGCATGTAAACAACCACCTTTGTTTATTGCGTGCCCCTTTTTAATTTGATTTTCTCATCTGTCTCTTTTTCTATAACTTATTTTCCATCTCTCATCAGAAGAATAGAAAACTTAATGCAGAAAACAAAAGATGACACCAATATACTAATTTCTTCCTCTCAATCTGGCATAACTGTTTCCTTGTAGTCTTTCAAATACAGTTTTGTGGTTGGAGGGAATAATTTTTACTCAAAGAAACAATAACTGGAATCTCCAAATTCGTGAACAGCCTCCAGCATGGAGCCAAGACCATACATCTGCCTTCATGAATGCCTCATGCCCTAGCCTAACTGCGTATTCATTTTTATTCACAGTTTCTTTCCTCTGATGAGCAACTTTTGTACTGACTGAAGCAATTTGCTGAAATTTTTAACACAAAAATCCTATATAGAGTAGATGAATATTAAAAAAAATTTATTGACACAGAAGGTGGGATATTAGTACCAAAAAAAGCAGGTTCTAATAGCATGCCTGCCTTTCTTAATTAGTGGTGAATAATGTAAGTTGGCATGTTGTTTTTTCATATATAACTATTTCTTATTGACTGAGCAGGGCTGTGATGTTATCAGAAGCACATTCTATGTCTTATTCTTACCGCATACAGTGCAGTGCTTTGCATCCACAATAATTATCCAGTTCACATTTGCTAACTGGAGAACAGATCTACTTTTGCACATTTTCTATGGTCTCCTGAACACTGCAGCTACATAAAATGTTTCAAAAAAAAGCTATTTAAAATGACTAACCCCACTTGGACTAGGTTTCTACATTGACCAAAATCAGGCATTAACATCTCACAAACCTCACCCTAGGCCAGAACCTGCTGAGATGGAGGTGAAGTCTGCACAGTCTATGGCAGTCACTAGGATGGCTCTCCAAGAGGGCAGATTCACGTCAGCTGTGTTCTCTGACATACCCACAGCCCCAGAACAATGCCTGGCACACGGAAGGTATAAACTAAGTATGTATTAAATGAATGAGTTCCTAGAAGATACTGAAGTGGTCAGAAATGACTGAGCCATCTGGACTGTGGTAGAGATCCATTCTGTGGTTTCTCTAAGCCCCTCTTTGCTCAGCCAAAAAGGATTTCATTCCCTTTGCTTTTAAGAGGCTTCCTCCACGTACCTTTCACAGTTATGGCCCGTGGTGTAGTCCTGGCAGCTCAAGCACTCTCCTGTTACTGAGTCACAGTCATCAGCGTGGCCGTTGCACTGGCATGGCTGGCAACTGGGAAAGCCCCAGTACCCAGGTAAGCACCGGTCACACTGCCGAGTGTACACTCCCTGGAAACAGTGGCACTGGCCAGTGATGGGGTCGCAGAAAGCATTGACAGATCCTTGCAGATGGCACTCACAAGCTGCAGAGATAGGCAACGGAGGAACCTCCTTGAGAGACTCATTAATGCAGACACACCCCTTAGATAAGCACCCTCGTGCCCAGGTCAGGATGCTAGTGGGTTCCTGTGATCGATGTCCAGAGTGAGGCACTGCCTTCAGACTACGGCAACCACACCAGTAGGCTTCAGATCATCTGAATGAGTATATTATAATTCTGATTAACCTACGTTTGCATCCACCGGGGCCGAAGCCAAAGTTTCCAGGAGCACATCTGTCGCAGGTTCTCCCAACCACATTCGGCCGGCACTGGCACTGGCCTCCGTTGGGGTCACAGACGGAGCTTAATGAGCCCTGAGGGTCACACGCACATGCTGCAGGGAAAATAGAGGCCAGAACCTGTGACACAGAACAGCTGCTACCCCCCAGGAATGAGGGCAGCTTGTCACACCTGGCTCTGAACTGGCGCATCCTTTCCCTTGGGCTCTCCCTGACCCTTCCTCCTTTACTACCTAGGCTTTTTCAGAAGTCCCACAGAAAACAATCTCATCCCTATGGAAGCAACAGGAGACAGGATTGGCAGATACAAGCAGCTTCTTTAGGAAGAGGCCATTGAGGTCTTCTCCCTTTGCCTCCAAAGCTTAAATATCACAGGACCTTAAGAGAAGAGCCAGATGACCTCTGGGGGTTGGTCGGGGGGATTTCTCTTTCAAGAGAAAAACACATTTCAGTTCTGTGCTGCTCCTCTGATTCCATCCTCATGGACTTTCCCCCTAGTCACCTGTTGTGTATTTCTTGAATATTGATTGTACTGGCAATGGTGCTCTATCACTGAAATATTCCTTAAAAAATCAATAAATAAAGACAGACTATCACTGAGACACTATTTTCTTTGTGCTGACAGAGTTATAGGGCATGCCTTCCAACATACCTCATGATGCCAAGTGTGCTCTTGGCTCTCAAGAAAGGAGCAGGAGCAGCTGCAGTAATACGTACCCAAGCCTGTCTGGTGTAACAGGGCAGAAATGCTAAAGATTATGTTTCTGCAAACGTCAGTCATCGGCGTTTTCACAACGCTTCTGCTGTTCTCCAGGCATCGGTATCTCTGAAAGGTTTCCCAGGCACTGTTGGTGATGGACCCATCTCCCGAACCTCCCACAGTGAAGAGGTCCAGTGATTTACAGAATGGCATGAGGACAAGCTATGAATAAATGAGAATAGCAAAGTGTTCTTACAGTGGTATCTGGTTCTGGTGTCATCAATTAAAGCCAAGTAAACACCAAAACCCAAAATGCTCTTGACTCTTGAAAAGAAAAAAAGATTAGATTCACTTAATAAATCTTCCCATTCTTAAAATATTCTTGCCAGAAAGAGTTTAGATAGCCCTTACATAGTTTGATGGGCATTTTTTAAAGATTTTATTTACTTATTTTTAAAGATTTTATTTATTTATTTATTTATTTATTTATTTATTTATTTATTTATTTATTTATTTATAGAGAGGGGAAGGGAGGGAGTGAGAGAGGGAGAGAAAGAAATATCAATGTGTGGTTGCCTCCTGCATACCCCCACTGGGGACCTGGCCTGCAACCCACGCATGTGCCCTCACTGGGAATCGAACCAGTAGCCCTTTGGTTCACAAGCTGGCACTCGGCCCACTGATCCACACCAGCCAGGGCTATTTACTTATTTTTAGAGAGAGGGGAAAGGAGGGAGAATGAGTGGGAAAGAAACATCAATGTGTGGTTGCCTTTTGTGTGCCCCCTACTGGGGACCTAACCCACAACTCAGGCATATGCCCTGACTGGGAATCAAACCAGTGACCTTTTGGTTCTCAGGCCAACACTCAATCTACTGAGTCACACCAGCCAGGGCTAGTTTGATGGTTTTTGAAGTGTTATTTTTAAGATACTTCATATTTTCAGAAAGAATCAGCTTGAGTAAATCCTTCCCAGAGGGTGGAGTTTTATTAAAATAAATGAGCAAATCAGCCTTGGAGGTGAAAAAAAAAGAGATTCTGCCTAGCCTCTCAGCATTACCCCTCCACAAACCCTCTGGGAAAGCAGATGAACACTTTCTGCCCAGTCTTCCCTGCTTGTGTCTGAAACGGCCTTGCACTTACTGAATCGATAAGCGTGTAGGGACTCTCCACACCGCTATCGGAGGAGGTGTACTGGGGCAGCTCTAACCTGACTGTGTAGTTCACACCCTTCTCAAAGCACACAGGGCGTGGAAGGACGACGTACCTGCCCCAAAGCAAAACAGAACAACGAAAGACAAACTTTAAGTAACCAATCAATTAATCAAAGTGCTACACAACTCATTCTGAAGGAAGAAAGTCAACAGTCAGTGGTTGTATAGTAACTGTACAACATGCAAGGCAAGATATAATAATAATAATAATAATAATAATAATTTATTAGTTTTATTGAGCTGCAAACCACTGTCACACTGACCTCGAACCAGGTGATAAGGACACCACCTGGTTGTCATCATCAGGAACTGTGTTACCACATCGGCTGCTGGTTGGAATCTTCCCAGGTCGCTGGACCGTGATGACAGCTTTTTCCCAGTGGTCGGGTAGCTAGAATAAGAAACAATCAAGCAAAAGGACCATCTGCACTGGCTCACTACTGCCTGTTAATAAAAGCATCTCCTGATCCATCATTTGCCAAGTTTAAATGGAAAACACTCTCTTGCATTGCCCTTCCCCTCTTACCATTTCCTCTGCTACAGCCCCAGTTCCCCCCGAATACCTTTTCACCTGGACAATGAAACAGCTTCCCAACTGCTCTCCTTGCATCTCCCAAAGTCCCATTACTTCCACTTTAAAACACGACTCAGATCATGACAACCCCCTGCTCAAAGCCCTTCAAAAGCACCCTCTTAAGAGAGAGCCCATGTCCATTTACTGATTTAGCATTTTTCCAGCAGCATGTCTGACCACATCCTATATCCCTCACCTGGCTGTGTAGAATGACTCTCAGAACACTCTCCTCTCCTCTGCTCATGCTATTCCTGACTTCCTCATGTCAAGATCCCATCTGTGTTTAAGGCAAGGCCTACATCTGAGTCTCTTTGAAACATTTCGGCAGCTCCTGGCCCGGCCCAACTGGTGTGAAGCTCTCATCTTCTAGCACTGTTTGTCTTTCTGCTCTTACACTGCCCACCTCCGGCCTTTACTACACTCAGGGTGTGTGCCTGCCCCTGGGCAGTGCAGGCCCTGAGGGCAAGGGGAGGATCTGATACAGGCTCATCCCATATCAGTTCTTGGCAAGGTTAAGTGCCTAACAAGAAATTGCTAAATGTTCCTGAAATTGAATTGAAAAAAAAAATGTACATTGCATGGAGGCTAGAAAGTCAAAGAGAAATTCCTCTATTCCATTGCAACCTTCAAATTTCACAAAAACAAATTTCCCTTAGGTTAGATTCTTCTACCAATATCCTCCCCACCCCCAATAATTCACCAAAGGTTGACCTGTGGTTCACCTGTGGTTCATATCGAATTAGGATGTCGTACTCCATGGAATATGGTATGTTGTCAATGAAAAATTCCAAATAAGCCCCTTCGGGCACTCGGACAAAGCCCGCTCCAGTCCAGGAGGGAATCCGGTCCTGCACATACTGCCGTTCCACTATGGTGACCCCCTGAGGACAAGGACACAGTCTTTATGTTTTATGTGAAATGCAGAAGTCAAAGAAATCTGAGTTCACCCAAAGGTCCAAAAGTGTATATATTATACCTAATTTTTACAGTAACATTTCCGAGTAGATTGAAAACATTTTGAATGTATAAACAGCAAATTGGCTTCTTTTTAGTTTTGTGGTTGAGTTGGTCTCGGGACATTAGAGATGGGACTCAAAGGCTTAGGACAGAGCTTCTATGATGTAACCAGGGCAATGAGCATTCAGGAAGGAAAGAGAACATCCGAATTGCTGTTATCAGCAGGCCTAGGAGTGACGAGGAATTTCCCAGATTTTCTACAAGGTGAGTCCAATATTTAGTGGATTTATTTCTGTCTTCCCCATTGGCACTCCTTTCAGGCTTCAAGTACAAGCGAAGAAGCTTGATATAATCATGCAAGTTCACTGCTGATGGATGTTCAATCATGAACATTCACTACTGATAAGTTCATTGTGACTCACTGAGACTGAAAATTGATCAAGTCGAGCTGCTTAACTCAAGCAAGCATGTGAGTTTGTTCACAGGGGTATATAATACCTGTGATCTATCATCTCCAAAGATCTAGTCCTTCATTCCCTGAATGTACGTGTGTGCAGCTCTCCCCATTAAGAGGTAGCACCTACATTACCCCACCCTCAGATCTGGTCTGGTCTTATGACATGACTAAAAAAAGGTGAAAAAATGACATTCTAGGATTTCTGAGCCCAGATTTTAGGAGACCTGATGGTTTGCTTTCTCCCTGGAAGTAAGAAGTCTCACTATCCTGCCTCTCCCATGCTGTGAGGAAGCCCAAGACAACTGCTTGAAGATGTCATGCAGAGAAAAACAGCATGCTGAAGTGCCAGATATACATTTAAGCCACTAAATTTTGAATGGCTTATTACACAGCAACAGCAAATAGAAACAATATCCTCTCTGAGTAGTTACTATAGAGATCAACAATAATTGTGGAGTGTAAGCGGAGAGAAGAATGAAGAAGAAAAAAATACCCACAAACATCAAATGTCCCAGGGTCTCTGAGTTAATAAGTCTTTGATTTATTTAGCTTTAAACATGGCCGTTCTCAAGTCAGTATGGTCCTGATCCTTACTTTGGGCTGAATGACAAAATATGTCTTAACTGATCTGTTTACAAATGTGTATATGCCATTACCGCTCCCCAAACACTGTGTTACTAACCTGCCAAACACCCACTACTTACAGGCCCAAAGTTGGCTTCCTCTGCTTCATAGATGTAGTGATCCAAGGTGGTAAAGTAGTACCCCGGTTCCACCTCGTTGCACTGACGTCCAATCATGTGGGGTCGGCATATGCACTGGCCCGACTGCGAGGAACAGCTGGAAGGGAGCAGAGCTGGGTCAGCATGGTCACCGCTAATACAGGAACCCACTGGATGCAGTTGTACATTTGCCATTAAATATTACATGGGTAAAATATTCAGGTGTTTTTTTAAAATTTTCTCTAGAAAGTAAGTACTTAGAAAAAATACTGCCTGTGAATTAATTCCAAACTCTGCAATTGAAAGCTCAGCATGACCTGGTCTTTCTCTTTTATCTCCCTTGCCCGGTTTTCACTGTGCTCCATCCACACAATGTTAGGGTTTTCTGTAGATACAACAAACGTTTTTGTTTTGATTTTTTTTTGCTTAGGGTGTTTGCCTTATTTTCCACTGCAACCCCTTTCTTGGGCCCTACACAACTCCTAGAAAGGATAGTTCTAACTTAGCTACCCCAGAGGTGAACAGCAGATTCAAAAGGATAGCACTCAATCCTGCTCACGTTCTCCATTGGGGAGATGACACTGCCACCCGCTGAGTCAGCCACGTCAGAAATGTGGAAGTCAGTCTTCATATTGATCAGACACCACCTTCTGTGATTTCACCTCCTTGCACCTGGTAGTCTCTTCCCCTTTCATGGGCTATGCTTGCCTTTCTTCCTCCTCTCACTCACAGTAAAAGCAGTTACAGTCTTTTAATCAGCATCCTTGTGGCCAATCTTCCAACTTCCCAACCCAAACCACCATGCCCAGAGCTTCCCAAACAAACCTTTCTAAGATGCATTAACCATATCACTTCCGGGCTACAATGGCCTGGGAGCGGTGCAACAGGACTTCCACAATCTGGCCCTTCTCTATCTTTCCACCCTCATCTCTTCCCTCAGCTCTCCAATCACACTAAACTACTTACAATTTCTGAAATGCACTGGGTGATTCAGGACCCCTTGCCTTTGGTTATACTGTTCAGCCTCAACTGCCCTTCTCCCTGATTCACCCAAAAAAGGTCCACCTATTCTTTCCAGAGAGAGCTCACCAATGGCTCCTGCTATGGCATTTCCTGACCATCATCCCACTCCATAGAATGAACTGCCTTCTCTTTCATGCCACCACCTCCTTGCCAAAGAAATGATGTATTCACAACATCTACAACAAAGCTTGTCAGGCAGTAGGTGTTCATTAAAGTTGAGACACTGTAACTTCAAATCCTATTCAAATCCTTTGATTGGTTCCCTCCCTCTACTATTCTGGTGCTTCCCGAGGCTTCAGCTGTTCCTTATCTGTCCTGTTAAGACATTTATTGCCTTCTTTCTAGTAGCATAACTATTGGCAGACCTATCTAAACCCTACTGGCCTATAAACTCCAGGGTCTGGACTGTGCCTTATTCACCTCAGTCAGCCCTGCAGGGCTTGGCCCAGTGCTCGGCATGCAGAGTACACTCAAGCATTGGTTCAACAAATAAGTTTGTGAAGGATAGGAGATTTTGAATTAAAAAATAGGAGATTTAATGTAATAATAAAACTTCAGATCTGGCCAGTGTGGCTCAGTTGATTGAGTGCCAGCCTGCAAACAGAAAGGTTGCTGGTTCAATTTCCAGTCAGGGCACATGCCTGAGTTGTGAGCTGGGTCCCCAGTTGGGGGTGTGCAAGAAGGAACCAATCCATGTCTCTCTTGCACATTGATAGTTCCCTCCCTTTCTCCCTTCCTTCCCCTCTCTCTAAAAATAAGTAAATAAAATCTTTAAAAAAATCTTAAAAAATTAGTCATTACTCTTTTAGGTAATACATGCCTTGGGATAAAATATAATGCATTCATGTTGTTCTCCGTCTGTGTCTTTTTCCTCAGTATCATGACTTCATGTACATGGTAAAACCAAATTACACACCTCATTTTTACTTCATTAAAGTCAAGATGTGGTTTGAAATTGTTACTTTAAACACATTCTCAGACTTCTCTTTTTTTCCTCATCCCAAACTTCATTTTAAAACAAGTACCTAAGTCCCAATGAAGTCTTCTTCCGTATACCATGGAAATCATTTTTATCCTACAGGAATCTGAACACTTAACATCCTGTAGCCAATTCCCTGAGCAGGAAACACTATTCCAGTAAGGACCTAGCCTTCTTTGGGCACAGTCCACCAACAAAAGCCATTTTCAAAAATCCAGGCATCAGACATTACATCATATGGACAAAAGAAAATATTTCCTCCCCAGATGTTTACTGAGGGAACAAATGTCCAAAACACGAACCATTGAAGGAAACAACTTGGTCCTTTATGTGCCCTCCACAGAGAATAAGCAATAAAGCTGAGGAAAAGGACAGTGGGCAGACTCCTGGTGTGGCCTTTTACCTGCTGCCCAATTGTAAAGAAGAAACAGTGCAGGAGAACCCGATCATGTGAAAGGAATTCCCTTAACATCTGCCCTGGCAATCTCTCCTCTTTGCTAGGCATGGCTCCAATTCAACACTTACTCCTTTAGTGAACGCATTCACTTGTGGCTTTACCTGCCCCTGCGCAGATGGCCCTCACACCTATGGCTCCTAGCACCCATTCAGCTGTGCTTTGGTGAGACACTTCCATCCAGGAACAGGGCATTTCCATGGTTTGTCCACCTGTCATCTCTAATTCATCTTGTTGCCAACTGCTTGTCGCTTCTCACACTGACTTCTTATCTTCAGTTCTGCTATTTCTGTCAGCAGATTTAAAACTCTGCTGATATGGTAGGTAAGACATAAACTTCCCTTTCCTTTATCCTCAATATCCAAGTCTTATTTAAAGATGTTTCTCAACTTAGTTTCCCCTCACTGTCACTGCCACTATCCTCATGCAGTGTGCCATCATTCTATACCGCTGCTGTAACAAACTTACAAACTGACCTCTTGAGCTAGATCTTCCCTCCCCCTGCCCAGCCCATCCTGCCTACACTGCTGAACCAATTTTCCCATAGCATTGCTTTCATCATTTCACAAAAATCCACAACTGTTTCTACTTATTATATCAAGTTATGCTGTCCCTGCCTGGTTTCCAGCGGCATCTAGAACCCATGCTTCTTATTGTGGTGTCCGCCTTTTGCTTTCAGATTAGCCATCCTCCTTATACTCCTCCACAAATATTTACTGAGCAAATATTGGCCCTGGAAGCTGTGCTTCCTGGTGTTAATACTCTCACATTTTGGCCCATTGTCAACTTTCTTCTGAATCTATCCTTACTTCCTTAGTAAAGTCTATTGTTTCTGCTAAATGATAAGGAGAAAGAAAAATGAGGGAAAAATAGTCCTTGTTGTAAGGAACTTATAATCTAATTTGGAAGATAAATAATAAAGCAATTGACCAGTACAACAAATCAAAATGTTGTAAATACCTATACTGAACTACGAGCAATGTACTATGGGTTACAGGGGTGTCCAACCTGCAGCCCATGGGCCATATGCAACTCAGCATGGCTATGAATGCGGCCCAACACAAAATCATAAATTTACTTAAAACAGTATGAGATTTTTTTGTGATTATGTGTCAGAATGTATTTAACATGTGGCCTAAGACAACTCTTCTTCTTCCAGTGTGGCCCAGAGATGCCAAAAGGTTGGACACCCCTGGAGAGAAAAGCATTGTTTGTCCAATTAAGAGCAACATCATAGAGAATGGCAAGAAATACTTCAGGTGATGAGAACCAGAGGTCTGCAACCAAGGCTACTATATCCAGCAAGTCTCTCAATCAAGATAGAAGGCCAAATAAGAAGCTTCCCAGACAAAAGAAGTCTAAAAGAATACACCTTCACCAAACCAGCTCTGCAAGAGATTCTAAAGGGACTGCTTTAAGGAAGGGAAGAAAAAGAGAGAGAGAGAGAGAGAAAGGAACACACGTACATAAAAGACAATGAATAAGTACCTATCAATAATAACCTTAAACATAAATGGATTAAATGCTCCAATCAAAAGACACAGAATAGCTGAATGGATAAGAAAAAATGACCCACATATCTGCTGTCTACAAGAGACCCACCTCAGGATAAAAGACCTACACAGGCTGAAAGTGAAGGGCTGGAAACAAATCTTCCAAGCAAATGGACAGGGAAAAAAAAGCCCGGGGTAGCAATACTCATATCAGACAAAACAGACTTCCAAAAAAGGTCCATAAAGAGAGACCCAGAAGGTCACTTCATAATACTCAAGGGAAGAATCCACCAAGAAGACATAAATATTGTAAATATATATGCACCCAACATAGGAGCACACAAATACATAAAGAAAATCTTAGAGGACTTCAAGAAAGATATGGACAGCAACACAATTATAGTGGGAGATTTTAACACCCCACTATCAAAAATGGACAGATCTTCTAAACAAAAATATCAACAAAGATATTGTGGCATTGAACAATACCCTTGATGAAATGGACTTTACTGATGTATACAGAGCCCTCCATCCAAAAGAAGCTAAATATACATTCTTTTCAAATGTACATGGAACATTCTCAAAGATAGACCACATGATAGGACACAAAACAAGCCTCAACAATTTCAAGAAAATAGAAATCATACCAAGCATATTCTGGGACCACAAGGGACTGAAGCTAGAAACCAACTCGAAGGAAAAAAACCAAAAACACTCAAAATCATGGAGATTAAATAGCATGCTATTAAACAATGAATGGGTCAAGAATGATATTAGGGAAGAAATCAAAAGGTTTCTGGAAACAAATGAAAACGAACTCACAACAACCCAAAACTTATGGGACACAGCCATAAGAGTCAATTTTTGAGTACATGAAGCTTGCTCAATGAATTCATCATGTTCTCTCTGGGAAAGTTCAGGGACAAAGAAACATCTGCCTGTTCTTTGAGCAATCACTCACACTATCTACACCAGATGTTCTGAGTCTGATCCAGTAACCAACAGAGTTTTCGTCTCTGTTGGTAACCAACAGAGACCAAAACTCTCTTTGAATCAAAGGTAGTTCATTAAACTTCCAAAAATTTAACATCTTGTCAAACATGTATTATGATAATTTCTGGTAGAGCTTCATGTCTCATCTCTTCAAGGAATACCAACGTATTTAAGTAACTACAAGTTACTATATGTAATTTTCATTAATAGGCTTGGAAATGGAAAAATAAAAGAAGAAAATGAAAAGATTCTTTACACAAATCAAAATGGGAGTTCCTTTTTCATCTTTTACATTGCTGAAAAAATGTTTGATAATACCAAATGCTGGTGGGAATAGAGAAAGAAGTACTTGTACAACCAGTTGGTAGAAAAATAAATTAGCACAACCCTTCTGCAGAACAACCTGACATCCACTTTGACTTCAAAGTTCCATCACTGGGAACCTAATCTGCAGATGCATCTAACACTCATCAAGATATATCATATCTACAAGGATATTCACTGCAACATTTTTAAAAAGCAAAAAGACTGGAAATAAATCATGGCACTTTCACATGACAATACAAAACAGGGCAGATGAACACACTCAGATGTGAAAAAGATCTCTAGATAAAAAGAACAAGTTGCAGAATTGTGTACATAACATCTATTACTTTGATTTTTAAAAAATGTCAGTAAAACAAAGTGGGAAATCATGGACTATTTTTTTTGTACTTGACTGTTTAAAAAAATAAAACCTAACATGTTATTTTAAAAGCAATGAGAAGAAATTGTAATTTTTAACATGTATTCTGAGCACTATTATTAATTTCTACGGAGATAGAAGGAATTGCTAACAGTGGGGCTTCTAGGTAGTAGAACTTGGGTAAAGAAAGGGTAGGATAGCTGTCTGAACTGTTTGAGATTTTTGGAACTATGCTTGTACATTGTTCCCATAATTTACAAGAATATTAGAAATAAAAGCACAAAAACAAGGAATAGCAACACCATTAAAACCAAGAAACACAAGCCCTGGCTGGCATAGCTCAGTGGATTGAGCGCGGGCTATGAACCAAAGTGTCACAGGTTTGGTTCCCAGTCAGGGCACATGCCTGGGTTGCAGGCCATGGCCCCCAGCAACTGCACATTGATGGTTCTCTCTCTCTCTCTCTCCCTCCCTTCCCTCTCTAAAAAATAAATAAATAAATAAAATCTTAAAAAAAAACAAAAACAAGAAACACAAACA
The DNA here is from genome assembly GCF_019186645.2 of Phyllostomus hastatus. Taxonomy (NCBI): domain Eukaryota; kingdom Metazoa; phylum Chordata; class Mammalia; order Chiroptera; family Phyllostomidae; genus Phyllostomus; species Phyllostomus hastatus. The sequence continues at coordinate 50,066,645 of NW_025334041.1, forward strand.
TACTAGAAAAATGTCAAAGTTATATAACTCTTTGAAAGCATTGAGACCACAGGTAAAAGTGACTATCAGGATTCAAACCAAAGGTGAACATTCTCTGCATATGTTCTTCAGAGACTGAATGTCACTCCTCCGGGGGATCATGAGGGCCTCCCTGGGTGACGGAGTACAAGAGTGCGAGTGAAGCCCCACTCACCTATTGTTTAAGGCTCCCCCAATGTCACAGTCACAAGGTCGACATCCATCCAAATCATTGCTTAAGCCCCAGTGCTCTGGCTGCAGAACAAAAGAAACAATGCAGCCTAAGTGGGTTCCTGTAATTACAGAATAGACTCAGCAAGAAGCAAGTTATGGCATGTTTTGGTTGTTCCACCAAATGTTCACTTGCACTGTGAAAGAAGAAAGCCTACAAAAGAAATGAGTACAAATATTCTGAAATAAGGACACCCAAACTGCAAGTCAATGGGGTCAAACAGGGTGTCACATAATTGTGTGGTAGGCCAGATCTGAGCAGTGTCTTTGCCCTGCAAATAGCTTGCGTCCAATAATTACCATGAGAAGGGAGCAAAGATGATAATTTTCTTCAGTAGAATTGCTCCAGCAGTAAGAGAGTTTTGGCAAATATCTGGTAGGCCTTTAAATTTTTCCTAAGTTCAGTCTGTCATAAACTCCAGAAAGCAAGCTTTTTAAGGATTTGTTTATGTGGAAACATAGTCTAAAAAGCTAGAACTATTTTCACAAGGGAATGTTGAGGAGATCGCTATATGCTGAACCCCTGGAGAGGGAGATAAAAAGAAATGGCACAGCATCTATATACCAGGGGAAAAGAGCTTTTTGTGCCTCCACAGGCACACATTTCCTAATGAGCAGGTAGGGACCAGGTTCACCACTCAAATCAGACTTTCAAAAATTTACTTCAAGAATCTAACAGGATATAGACACTATGCATATTCAGTGATCATAAATATAGTTTGGGTTCAGTAGACCTCTTCTCCCAAATTATAAAAACAATCACAAAAATGTTATAAAAGATATAAAATAATTTTTTAAAATTACTCTCATAATTATTCCACCTGGAATCACTGCAGCGAACTTATTGGTGTATTTCTTTCCAGATTTTTTCTTGATGAATTTTTTTACTATGTAACCAAGATACTACTCATATCCTGAGTTCTTTTTATATCACCATAAGCATTTCCTCACATTACTGTTGTTTTCAGTGGCAACCAAATGTCACACTGTATAGAGCCCCAACTGTACTCAACTATTTTCTCCCACCATTGCTTCTAAGTTTTTTTGCAATGATTAATAAAAGATACAATAATTTATTGGGTGATCACTTCATTAGGTGTATAAATGTCTAAACACTCTGTTGTACACCTGAAACTAATATAATATTGTATGGCAACTGTAATTGAAAAATAATGTTTAAAAAGATAATAATTCCTCCTTTGTGAAATGTCTACTCATGTTTTGTAACATTTACATATAAGGGTGATGATAAAATCTCTATCATAGGGAAAAGCATTCTCTGTTAAAACTTGTCATATCCACAAGCTAACCATCCCATGCAATTAGGATTTACCTACCTGACACTGGTCACAATGCTGTCCTGTCACCAGACGCTTACAGTAGCAGTAACCACTCTCGGAGTCACAAGGATTCCCACCAGGGATTGTTCCCAGAGGATTGCAAGCACAAGCTTTATTGATGATAAAACAAAGTAAAGAAACATAAACCAAGTGAGTCTTAAGCAGCTGTCTGGGTTTAGACTGCAAAGTAGAATGGGGCTTATGCACATCTGAAAACTCCCAAATTTTGTAACAAATGCACTTACATTTACAACCAAATGGATCTTCGGCACTTAAGCCATAGAAACCTTCTTTGCATATATCACAGTGTTCTCCTTCGACATACAATTTACATCGACACTGACCAGCAATGAGGCCAGCAGAAAAATCTGTGTAACTGTCACAGATTCCCCCATTCTGAGAACCAGCTGGGTCACAGGTACATGCTAAAAAGAATGAAAAGCACCAGGTTTGTATAAATACATACATATATTTCCCTTCATTTTTCAAATGTCACACAAATAAGCTAAAGATGGCTGGACTTCCAAGTAAATTCCAAACCCAACATCCTACATAGCAGATAAAGTAAGGCTGGGTCTAATGCCCATATTATGAGTTCCAATAGAGGGCCAGTGACTACAAGACTATTGAAACTGAAAGGTGACCTTCCCCACTTACGCTCACAGAAGTTAGGGTCGCGGACGTCTCTCTCCGGGTGCTGGTAGTAAAAGGGTTTGCACTGCTCACAGCCCCGGCCCATGGTGTTGTGCTGGCAGTCCTCACACACTCCCCCACTGACATTGCCAGTGGCCAAGTAGACTGCCATGTCAAAGTGGCACGAGCTGGAATGTTCATTGCAGTTACACTCTGTGTAGAAAGACAAATGTCAAGAAAAGTCTTTTAGGTCTATTTGCCAATGGAGGAATGGGCTGGTAAGAAGAAAGTTCATTTTGGAAACTAGGGATGAAGTTCAGGCAAACCAGCAATGAACAAGAAGGCACTTGTGCTAAAAAAGGATATATCCACTTATGACATCAGTTTAAATCCTCTATCATGTTGGAAGTCTTCCAAGTGTAAACTTTATGAAATAAGCTCAATAATCTGCCCTCCTTGGAAGAGAATGGGCTACAAAAAGATTAAACCCTTTGGGGAAATTCCCCTCAGAAGCTCATTGGCAGGAAGGATGTCATTGCACAGAGGACACCTTTGAGTCCCACTCAGGGTGGGAGGGGAATATATCACTCCAGAGGATTTTCTAGGCAATTGGTTCCTAGAAAAGCCCGTGGACTACCAGCTTTGAGAAACAGGGTATGAAAATCTGACTCCCTTCCTCGCATTCCCACCACCACAGGAGGCCAGGCTCTTTAGTGAGAATTAAGGTCTGCTTAACAGCCAGACATCCAGCTGGCTTCAGCGGCGCAGTCTGCTCCTTCCCCAGCCCACTCCACAGGGATCGTGGTCCAGCCCAGCCTTAGTCATCTCACTCCAGGATCAGCAATCCACATGGGTTCCTCTCATCTTCTCACAATGAAGCTGAACTGAGCTTGGCCCTCACGGGACTTTACATTCTGGCCTCATTTGTCTCCTCTGTAACACAAGTCGGTGGAGACAGCAAATGTGTCTTATGTGTGCTGATGTTTCCTCAGTGCCCATCAGAGTCTTGTCCTTGATACCTTGGCTGAATTAAACTTCAGAATCATTTCCCAGCATAGACTCTGTGCTGGTCACCAGAATGTCCTTGGGGCTTTGTTCTCCTTCCCTGAACTCCCTTCCACCTTCCCCCTCTCTTTCTTTCTTCTCTTTACCTAAACAATCTTAACTATTCATGCAGTGCTGGCTGGGCTGTATCACTAACAAAACCTTGACCACTCCAGCCCTCACAGCTTCCTGAACTTAAAGAACACCCCTTCTTAGTGGGGGCAGAGGCAGAGGGAGGACAGCTTATGAGAATCACTATGTGGGGGGTTGAGGGGGTGGTGGTGTTTCAAACAACACCTCTGCCCAGAGCATACCTCTGGGGTAGAGGGGTAGACGCCCGGGCGGATGGAAGGATGGATGTATAGATGGAAGTAAGGCAGAGGCTGCAGCTGGGCTGGCAAAGAAACAAGGCCAAACATTCTATGCCATATCTCAACCTTAGTGATCAACCAGGCTGTATTTTTCTTTCATTTTCCTCTCATGGGCATCTTTCTTTAAAAATGTACAATGTCAGGGACAACATCTTTGTTTTCTACTGAATCTGCTAAACTCATAGATGCTGCTCAGTAAATAGTAATTTATTACTTTAGCTGAGTGAATATTGGTTTCCTAAGGAATATCAGGGTGAAGCTGGGAAAGGGGTGGTAACGTCTCTTCCTTTTTATAAAACAATATACTGTTATCATATCTCTAATAAAAAAATGGACAGCAGAGTCTGAATTGATTCAAAATGTCCTTTTGATTGAGACTTACTTTTACAGGCATTGCTGTTTCGACCTTCAGCCGGTCTCCAGGGTAAATCGTGGTAGAAATCCAGACACAGCTCACAGTTTAAGCCCTTGGTATTATGCCTGCACATGCAGTGTCCATGAACCTTGAAAGTTGTACAAACAGGAAAGAGCGAGGTAAGAGATATGCCAGTGACTAGATTTTCTCCACGATCAATGGAAAATATAAACCCCTTTTCATACAAATTCTCATCTCTACTATACCACGATGGGGATTTCTTTGTTTTTAATTTATTCTTCCCCACAGTGACTTCTATCTATTTTGTTGATGGCTATATATTCATCTCTAGGAACTGTTCCTATTATATTATGTATACTCAATAAATATCTTATTAAAATATCAATGAAAAGAACCCAGATGAACAAAATTAGTAAGTTGAGAATTTAAAAGCACACTACTTACAAGTTAAAAAATGTATTATGATAGAAATCAACAAAAGTTAAACGGAGAATTAAATGTATACCCCCCCACCTGGGAAGCAACTCACATTACTGCAGGTTTTACCACTAAGCCAGATAAGAGGTTTTTGTTTGCTTATTTTATTTTTGACTTCGGACACAGCACTTAAAAATTTTTTTGACCAATTATTTTACATTTTTCTTTTACATTTATTTTTTCCTTTAAGAAAGGAAATATAAAATCTCAGAAAAAGATACACATTATTTGGCTTTATGAGGGCCCATGACGCATTGTGTCCCTGCAAGGCATGCTTAAACCCTCAAGGCACATAAATTCTTTCAGTCTACCCAATACACATGTCAACAGCATCTCACCTTAATGCTAGTTTCTATGGAATGGAATTCAGGAACAGGACAGACAGGTCCACCCTGGGCCCACTTTGATAGGAATGCAGTTTGCAGAAGACTAAAATCCTGTCATTCCAAGGTGGTTTCACACAGACTAAAATATAGCTCCAGAGTACACATCACAGGACTCTACAGTTTCTGAATAAACAGTTCAAGGTACTGCGAGATGTGTGACTGTGACATGACCACAAGACACTAGCTATACATCCAATGTGTTACATTAAAAAGTAAATGTAATCTTCATAGGGCTCTCTGAAAGATACAGCAACAAGACTAGGATAAATCTCCCTTTTAGGCTCCGTTAAAAATTCTCCTTTATCCATGCAATAAATTTCTAAATGGAAGTAAAGGAAGACAAGTTTTAGAGAGTCAACTACACTCAATCCTGCACCTTCTTAGATGAAAACTAACAGGCTTTGAAAAGGCAAACAACAAGTGGGCAAGGTTCTGCCTTCACCAGGATGGGAGGCCCACAGCCCTGGGGCAGACTCAGGAGAGCCAGATTTGAATTTCCACCTGCATTTGCTTATTTAAAGCCCTCTGGCAAATTACTTACTCTCTGGTTTCTTCTAATAAGGACAGTTGGTTTAATAATTCTTGTCTGGCTTTAAAATCCTATGGGTCTACAAAAATTATGAGCACTCAGAAAGTAGTAAAATACTCTAACTTTATCCATTTTGCAAATCTCCCAAATTTTTTAAAGTACAAAATTTGAAAACACAGGGAAAAGCAAAACTAGAAGATATAAAGGAACAAAGCCCATTTGATTCCTAAATGGTGTCCTGTGGTTCAGGGTTCAAATTGCCAGGCTCTGTGGACTGGGATCAATTTATGCCTTCTACCATAAAGATCGGAGTGCTTGTGATTTTTCATCTCTTCTAAAGTAAAGGAAGAATATTCTTATTTAGAAAACATTTTTAACATTTATTGATTGAAATATCTACTGTAGCAACAGTCCACAGCAACAAATTCCAAAAATGAATTCAGTGCCTATGAGCAGTCCTTACACTCTGATAGCTAAGAAAGTCAGCAAAGAGAAAATCGGCTATGGTACAAAGGCCTAACTGTAAGTCTGGAAAAATAAAACCCCTAGAAAATGTGAAAGGCTGAAGGTATGACTAGCTTCAATTTTCTTTTTCCACCTGTATAAAGCAGAAAGCCACATGGAACGTGTGCTTACCATTCCTTCTACCTCTTCACTGACTCCATCCACAGGGGCGCATTCGCTGGCATGGCCGTAGCAAAAGCAATTTCCACGAACTACCATGTCATAAACGGCATAGTAGTACTTCTCTCTGATTTCCATTCTGGAATCCAGAAGGTTATCTCCCAAAGTATGCAGTTTCACAAATTTGATTCTCAGGTTGGTGATTTTTAAGAGATCTATAAAGGCCACCAAGAAGATGAAAAGTCTAATACAATGAGCAAGACTTCTTTTGCAATTATACATCTTTTGTCTTCATAGAAAGACTTGACAAATAAAAATGACTTAAGCCAAGTTTACCCCCCTTGTCTGATGTAGATGATCACAGCAGTAAAGTTTAACATAATGTGACACTCTCTGGAAGGAAGAAAGGTCATGACCTTCTCATGAGTTTAATGAGAATGTTTATTCTATGATGGATTTATTTGCAGACTGATGTTTCAGGAAGAACTACAAAAGTGGAGAAATTTAAGAATGTGGTTGCATGATTACCAGAACCTACTAACACATAGTAAGCTAAACTGTTGCAGTGCCATCTGGTTTCCATAGCAATTAGTATCATTCTCAAAATCAGAAAATTCCATTCAGGTGGGAAAGGGTTTACCACAGCACCCCAAATTCTCATTAATAGTTGTCCGTATGTAAAATAATACAATAATTAACAAATAATACAATAATAAATGAGGTTTTATGTACTCACAACGTAAACCTACTCTGGCCCTACACTATATTTCTGTATTTATTTTTGCGGAGGAAAACTATTGGAATTGCCCACCATTTAGATGAAATCCAAGTTACTAAAACAGATTTAACATCACAGGAGAAACACAATCCAGATACAGAACTTCTCAACCAATTTTTCAAGCAGCATGACGATCTATAACTTTTTTGTCATATTTTTACATTACAAATTCACCAATACAATTACCAACACAATGTAGGGGCAGAAGGATAAAAAGAGTTTAGTATTAGGATGTTGGGGCAGACTGTTCTCCTACTTATAAGTTACTTGTAGATCAATTTGTCTTATTTTATCTTCTTTTTCCTGGGTCTAAGACCTCTGCTGATTATGGAAGCTGGGCTGTCAACTGCACTCTAGTCACTTTTTAAGAGCCATGCCACGTTCTGACCGTTTTCATTAATTACTGCATTGCTCTAGTTAAAGTGGACCCCAGAAGATTGATTGGTCCATCTGCCCTCCCACTGAGCTCTGTAGCCCAAAACTGCTCCTACGCTTTACATTCGTCTCTGCTGACATATTGTTATCATTTACAGCACAGGGTAACAGGGAACTGGCCCAGTGCATCAGATACTTTCAAAGCCCAAGTACGATTTTAAACACTTATAATATATGCATAGCTTACAATAGAGACTATAGAAAGAGCTGTGGGTTGAAAGAGAAAGTCCATGAGTCCATGCATTAAACTTGGGCTCTTTGTAAAATCAAAAACTAAACAGAGAAACTGTGGTCTACTGAGCTGAATGGAATTTATGAATGCCAGCATTTCCTCCTGCACAAATGCTTCTGCAAGGAAAGAGCACAAGTGCCTATTGACGAAAGGCCAAACAACAAACTTGAAGAGCAGCTGGAGTATTTAGAAGCCCTTGAACTGATCTTTGTGGAAGCCTTCAGAAGAGCAAACACACTCCGCTCCACTTCCCTGCCATATTTAACAACTCAGCCTTGCACTGACTGGTGTTCTAAGAGGGAAAATCACTTTTGAAGTGAATCTCAAAGGTCTCGACAATAGAAACAACTAAAGAGATATTGTTCCCTTGGTTACAAAGTAAATCAAAAGCATGGAACAGCTGAAATGGATGCCTTTTTGATATAGAAGTAGATTTTTCTGACGCCATCTAACAATAGAAGAGAACAGAATTATAATGTCAACACATTCCCCAAGTCCCACAAATTTCACCTAAAGAGAGACTGTGAGTCCTTTCAGGGACTTGGTGTTGGTGGGTGGAGGACAGGTTGTCTCAGGGGCCCAGGGGACATTTCTCACAAATGGATTGTGAGAACAGGGCGGGCAGACCTCACAGAGCTCACTCATAAATGGCACAGGACTGGACACACCATTAAATATTTGTTTTACAACAGAATGAAAGAGTAAATTATAGACCAGAGGCATCTGGGCCACAGGTAAAATTAAGTGAGGAAACAGCATTCTTCTGGCAATATTCCCTGGATTTCTTCCATTCTAGCCTTCCATTCTTCAGGCTGGTAGTTCCATGGGGCCTTGGTTAAAACAGGCCCCTGCTCGGCAGGGAAATAAGAATCAGCCTGCCCCTGCTCACCTGACTGCGTGCACCTCAGTGGCAGGAGAGGGGCCTCACCCTTTCACCTGGACCACAGGACCAGATCTACGCAAGACCCCAACCACAGTTGATAGCAATAACAATAGTAGCGCAGCTTCAATATGCCGGAAACTTTCTATGTCTCAGGCATTTTGGTAGGTGGTTTACATACATTAACTCTCTAAGCGACCCTAAGGTCAATATTACTCTCCCCATTTACAGATGAACCCCCCCCCAAAAAAAAAAACAGAGGCTTAAGAAAAGAGGCTTTAAGCAAATGACTTGCCCTAGGTCACATAGCTATTATAATATATTACACTGGGATTTAAACCTAAATCTGTCTGACTCCAAAGCCCATTCTTTTAATTTAGTGCACATTCTGCCTCCCAAAAAGATCAAAATGTAATTATGAAAAAAACATAGCAAAGTTACTGAACACTACAAAGAGCTCTGAACTAAGAATCCTAACATAAGGGTTCAGGATCTGAGTGACATTACTTAATGTCACCTTATACCTGTTTTTCAACTGTGAGCCTCGGTTTACTCAGCTGTGAAATGGAAATACAACCCTCACCTTGTTGAGCACATTGAGCATGGCTAAGACTTCTGATTTCCCCTTACTATTCTTTCTTCTCTTCCTTTGACAATAAGAGCCCCACTCAAGAGTATGAGAGAGCAGAGGGGCAGCTAGTGAGAGATCTTCCACAGAGGCACCTGCAGTGTAGCCATGTGGCTAACTATAGCCAATGGAATGCAAGGAGAAGTGATAACAGCTTTGTGTCACTTGCCCTTTGCTTTCTCCCCTCCCACAGGTTGGGACAAGTACATTGGTCTGGCTCTAACTATATGGACAAAGACAGTAAGGCAGAAGGAACCTGGGAATCTGGGTCACCTACTGGCTAGGGTTGCCAGATTTAGCAATAAAGATACAAGATGCTTAGTTAAATTCGAATTTCAGATAAACAATCATTTTTTAGTATAATTACATCCCAAATATCACATGGGACATAGTTATACTAAAAAAATAATTCATTGTTTATCTACAAGTAAAATTTAACTGGGTGTCAATCTGTATTTTATCTGGTGAGCCTACTCATGGCAATTGAGCTACTCTTCTCCAAAAATCCCCATGGGTGATTTTGTAAGAGAGAAATAAATTTCCATTTATTTGAGCCATTGTATTTTGGGAGACCCTTTGTTACAACAGCTTTATCTAATAGCTTAATCTATACATATATATACACATACACATATACTGAGCAATAAAATAAATAAGGTATTGTGAGACGCATAACTGTTTGAGTACACATGACGAAAATTTTTCACTCTTATCAAAATGTGTTCCCCATCAGTGAGGGTTTGATTATTGCTGATTTTAAGAGCTTCTGGTAGGGTATTGCAGAGAAAGAACAAATGAAGAGGGTAGATTTAGCACTGAATATTTAGATTCTGGGTAGAAGTGCTCTGGGTAAAAGTTTTTCTATGATTGCTATTTTCTGTAAACTTTTATTTGAAAATAAGCTTACTCTGTATTCTTGGACTATAAGGATCTTCTATTTTGAAAGCAGGATCTAAAGCACGAAATATCACCTAAAAATAGATAAAAGAGTAATTGGCATTTTTGCAATAATCAAAAACTATATTTGCAAGTAGGATGTAATACAAAAAAAGCAAACAAACCTCTCCTTCTGTTGATGGTTCGATGTCAGAATATCGGGAATCACAAATTATATCGTCAACTTTCTTCATGGGGCCGGTTGAAATGCCTGGAAAGGAGCTCTCACAGTCATAAGCAAAGTATCTGTACACGCCCCACGTCTTCCCAAAGTCAGAGGACCGTTCTATCAGCATGGCGGCTGGGCGGAATGTCTAAAGACAGGGTGGAAAAGATTTATTTAATGTTTTTTATCTGTAATGGGTTTTTAAAAAAAACCCTCAGATGACAATATCACTCAACTGACTGCATGTGGTTGGTATTTCAGAATGTAGCTGGATTTCAAATACTTCAGATGGTTCCATGGAGCCTCTTCTCAAGAGGAAAGTGTCTAGCCTCTAAACCGCACTTCCTCCCACCCTACCAAAGACTAGTAAGCTGTTTCTCTTTAGAAGCTGAGTATAAACGGGGCTTAATAACAGACAAGTCTTGTATATTTAGTCACCAGACACATAATACGATTGTTCAGTTTGAGTGCTTGTTCTTTTAACTGTTCATTTAATTATCCAATAGATGTGTAGTAACTGCTACTCAGTACCACACATATGCTCTAGATAGTCTAATGAGGTATCAATATGGGTATAAATCATTTACACACAATATGTCAAACATCAGAGTAGAGTCACATGTGGTGTACTTTGGGAAAGCAAGAGGGAGGAATTACTAACTCAAGAATCTGGGAAATCCTACAATTCCATTCCTAGCTATACACCCAAAAGGACTGATAACAGACTCAGACCAATACGTGTACAAGAACATTCATAGCAGCATTATTGACAACAGCCAAATAGGAAAAACAACTCAAATGTCCATTAACAAATGAATGGATAAATATAAACTATATACCTGCAATGAAATGCTATTTGACCATCAAAAGGAATGAAATTCTAATATTTCCAACATAGATGAGCCTTGAAAACATTACAGTAAGTGAAACAAGCCAGGCACGAAAGGACAAATATTGTATGATTCCACTTGTATTAAATGTCTGGAATAGGCAAGTGCACAGAGACAGGCAGTAGAATAGAGTTTTCCAGGGGTTGTGGGAGGGGTCAATGAGGAGTTGCTGCTTAATGGTGCAGAGTTTCTATGTGGAATGATAAAGAAGTTCTAGAAGTAGTGGTGATAGTAACACAATATTGTGAATATGCCTAATGCCATTGAACTGTACACTTAAAAAGGGTTAAAAAGGCTAATTTCGTATTATGTATATTTCACCACACACAAAACTGGCGAATGCTTCAGAGAGAAGATGGCATCAAACTAAATCTTAAAAAGGTAACTGGGGGTTTCCCAGGCAGCGGCGGAGGAAGCTGCAAGTGGCAGAAGAGGTCACTTGGGGCAGAATAGGAAGGAATTCGTCTGCCGTGCAAAGGGGTTTACTTTTCATCTTTAAGCAATGAAAGGGAAACACAAAGATTTAACTGAACAAAATGAAACCAAGCAATAGAGAAAAGATGAAGGGCTTAACCCAAGCTTTACAGTTTGAATACAGATAATAGGTTGGAATTGACCGTTCTGAAAATTTATTAAAAGTAAAATATATTGAATTATATTTCAGTGGAAAGGGAGGGAGAGGAAAGAAACACAGACACCTGAGCTTGGGTAGCTGGGAGGACTGTGCTACTAACAACAAAGACACAAACAACTTTGTGTCTTTGAGATGCGAAGGCATTTGGTTCTGGACTAATGACATGTGAGCCATCCATATGGTGACGCCCACTAGACAATTAAAAAGTGGTCAAGCACGTGGCTGCAAGAATGGAGCGTGAAACATGGATTTGGGATTCACTGTATACTTACAATATTTGAAACCTCCACACATATAATTTCCCCCCAAAGAGCAACAGACAAGATAAAAGGGAGCCAAAGTTGGAGCTCCAGGAAAATGCATCAACAAAGGGCTAGACAAGGAAGCAAAGAGAGTGGTGCCCAGAACTTTAATTACATTATATCATTTAACTTTCTGTTATGGGCTGAACTCTATCCTCCAAAAATTCTCATGTTGAAGACCTAACCCTCAGTACCTCAGACTACGACTGTATTTGGAGGTAGGCTCTTTAAAGGGATAAAGTAAAATGAGGTCACTGGAGGGGGTCCTAATCCATTATGACTGGTGTCCTTATAAGAAGAAATTAGGATACAGACAAGAACAGAAGGAAGGCCATGTGAAGACAAAAAGAAAAGACAGTATCTGTAAGTCAAGGAAAGAAAAAGCCTTAGAAGGAACCAACTTTGCCAATACCTTGAGCTCAGACTGTTGTTTAAGCCACCCAGTCTGTGGGACTTCCAATGGAATGCTAGAGAACCGAAACAGCCTCACAACACACTTATCTTAATGGATGAGGAAGCTGAGGCTGAGAGACATCAGCTGACTTGCTAGCTGTCTGTGGAGCTTAGATTCAAACCCAACACCAAACCTACCTTTCTGTCTCACTGGCTAATGGCATAATAGAAGACTGAAAAGTGGATTTCAAAGAAGAAGGAATAACAGACAAAAATCTTGGAAACAGACGCAGGACAAAGGTTTGGGGGGTTGATGTGAGCAGAAGCAACTGGAAATAAGAGGTGAGGCAGAATGAGCAGTAAGAGTAGGCACATGCTTAAACACTGATGAACAAGTAAAGTGGAAGCCAGGTTACGATGAAGATCAAGGAAGTTAAACAGAAGCTGAACAAAGACACTTCTGAACTAAAACTAGTCCTTGACAGAAATTCGGGTGACAACTATGGTATAAACTAGCACATCCCCAGGCCTCCGCTTGCCTCTCTTAATAATTCTGCTGGTCTTTTCCATTGATAAAAGGAGACAAAGGTAAGGAAATGGAAGATCACATTTTGACAGATTCTTTGACTTATTTGATTACTAGTTGCTCAGGTTCCTTCTCTTCTCTTCTCTTCTCTTCTCTTCTCTTCTCTTCTCTTCTCTTCTCTTCTCCTCCTTTTCTTTTCTTTTTTGACCAATTCAGGAATATAAACAACTATACTTAATTAGAACTTTAAGGTCAGGGGAAAAAACCCAGTAGCCAACTGAACCAGGGCAAACTCCCCGCAAGAACGGCTCCTAGGTGGTGATACCTGGGGAGAGACTAGCCTGATGTCTGTGTCACAGGGGAGCAGAGAGGGAAAGCCCTATAGCCAGTTCTTGCTATGCTTCCTTCTCCCTCCTTCCTGGAAATGTCTAAGTCCCAAAGGACCACTGGCAGGTTATCCAATTTCCTGTGGTGTGAAGAAGCTGCTGGAAATGAGAACAACACATTTTACCGACAGAACGGAAGACTTTCCACACTCTTTGCTTAGTCACCAGCCTTTTCAAGTCCTCACAGTGCTGCACAGTTGCCTCTGAATTTATACTAAATAAAAGGGCTGTGGATTTGGAAACATCTGGCCATATACAAAAACACTGTATATATGCTGAATGAATTTTGCTAGCTTAAGAAAACGCAATCCTCTTAGCATTCAGTCATGACCATGTCAAACAGGAGTAAGCAAGACATGTATTCATTCTCATCCCCTTCCTATCCTCACTATTGTCGCCGATATCACCACCCTCCTAGTCACTCAGCTTAGAACACGAGTCATCTTTAAGCTACTCCTGTCCTTACTCTTCCTCTCACTGCTCTGCTTCTAATCTTTCTCTAATTCATGGTTTAACTTTTGATTCTAAGGGTTCCAACTGACCTTCTTAGAAAACAGGCTCCACATCTTGGCGATGATTCTCAGGCAGCAGTAGCAGGGTAACAGGGGATATGTGCAATCTAAAGAAGCTTCCCGTAATGCTGCCGAGACATCTGGGCTGAGGATCCCAGACAGCCTCTGCATGGACACCAGCCCTCTCCTGAGTCAGCGCTTTTTACACACTGACCTCAACAAGAACTGTCCCAGGCCCTCCTTTGCATTTCTGCTTGCCTCCATCCCTGAAATACAGGTCTCATTTCCTGTCAGTTGCTCTCTGTTTCCTATAAAATTCACAATCCTTAGGAAGTAGTCAAGGTCCTTCTGTCCTCTTACTTCCCTTCCTCCCCTCACCACCCCAAGGTCAAGGTAAATCTACATTGTTCATGCTGAATGAACAGAGGTATGCTCTCAGACTGTTTCCTCTGCCCAAGACGGCTTTTCTTCCACCTCCTCCCACTGAAATCCAGCTTGTTCTTCCTGGCACAGGTCAAGGGCAGCCCCAGGCCGCTCCTCATGAAGCTTCCTCTCGTATCTCAGGCTAAAGTTAATCTACCACTCCTCTGTGCTAATGTACATTATCTGACCTTTTTCTGTAGCTGTTAGCATACTCAGCCGTGAACGATGAGTTATGTGCAAGTATGTTTCTCCCTGAGAAAACAGGAAGTTCCAGGAGGGCAATAACTCCACTATCTTTAAAATATCCCATAAAGCTTGGAGCAGTTTCTGACAAATGGAAGGTGGTTAGACTCATTAATTTACTTACTCATGTCTCAGTAAATATTTGCAGAAGCAATTCTGGGCCAAGCATTAGCATATATAAAAATGGTCACAGTCTGACTAGGGAATCCCACTGGGGCCTATCCCACTAGGTCAGGGTAGTGAGATTACCCCTATTCCCAAAGCAGAGGGGTATAGGGGTCACACAACCCTATAATGTAGCTGTTACTGCTGTTCCCACTTTCTAAAAGGAAAAGCCAAAGCTCTGGCCATGCACACCGGTAAAGGGCAGAATGCAGGTTCACACCCAAGTCACAACCATAGAGATTGCTTTTCACATATGGACTGGAACCCAAAGATGAGTTCTCACTCATAAAGTATGATACCTTGTTCCCATTCTTCACATCTCAGTTAAATCACCACCTCCTCCATCTGACCTTCGGTACTCCTGGGCAGAACTGCATCTCTGGCCCCTTGTACTCACTTGAATGAGTTTCAACTATAGAATCTATGCCCAAAGGACCTTTGTATGTAAAGGAACTCAGAACTACCCATATATGTAAACAGTTGCCCTTTCCAGAGTAAAAAATAGGACCATTAACATTAATAAAGATGACTGAGTATATTCAGGTGTCACATTACAGGAAGGCAACATCCTCGCACGTAGCTGAGTTTTAATTCTACCTGCCAGGTTGAGTGTGTGATAAATGAAGGGACAAGGAGTAAATGAGGAAGGTGTTTAGGGGAAGCCTTCCCCACCCTCTCAGTATCAGGTGTCACTGTGTAAACTTTCCTCCTCAAGCCCAGAATTCCTCCCAGTCACGTTCTGACCTCCACACCCACGCATGCCCCAGTCTCGCAGGCTTCAGGAGCAGATAAATATGAGACTTTCATGGCTACCTGCCCACATGGTAAATCTACCCTGGCACCTTTTCCTAACCTGAGAGTGTGCAGATAAGGCCCCCAACTCCAACTGGAAACTATTCGCAAGTGATTTGAATCTGAGAAGTAGTAAGTAAATTATGGGCTTTGTGTGCACCAACATGTACTCTAAGCTGTGTGAAGCCTGTCATTTCCAGGCAGCTGCTTGAGAAGAAACAAAGGGACTTTATGCAGAGACATTCCCCCCTCCTGGAGTCATTTTACATCTCAAAAAGAAAAAGGATGAGAAAATCCACATTTAAGAAGACATACGCAATTCTTAAGGAACTGTAAACTGTTCTCACAAATTTTGCAAAACCTTGGAAACTAAAGACAATACACTTCCTTTTCAGTTACCAAACTCAGCATTAAACCACTGACACAAGCAATCAGATCAGGGATTTACTCTCCAGATGTTTTGTTGTGGTTTGGGAAAGTCAGAGCTGCCTCTCTCTGTGAGGAAGTAAGAAGACACCTGATTAAAAGTTTACAGTTGAATTACCTTAGAATAGTGGCTTTCTCTACTTATTGCCATGAAGATAGAGTATTTGTTAAGCATAATTATTTATGCCCATGTTTAAAAAACTGCCCAATTCTCCCAACTGATGGCAACACTAATATTTAAGTTCCCATTCAGGTCAGTTCACAACAGACATCTGTTTTGAAAGGGGGATTGCACAGAATCCTCACATGTCCCTTGTGAGGAAGTTATGGATTCCTTACCTTGAAGGTCATAATGAGATGAGTAAAATGGAATTCTGCTTCCAAATCCAGTTGGATGGTTACATTTTCCACGCCTACAGATTAAAAAAAAAAAAAAAGGAAACAGTAATGTAAACAGGAACATCTGTGAACAGTTGAGGCTATTTTCTTAAGTTATCATTATGCTCCTCATAGAAATCCTCTGTGCCTGAAGAGGCAGATACGATTACAATAAACCCATGTCCTGACTAAGGTGGTGAAGCACAAATCGGAAGGATCCTTCAGCCTTCTACAAATCCTTCTGGAGCTTAGCATGTTGAATCTGCCCACTGGAATATGCCATCTGGCAGCATGCCTCTAGCTGTGTCAAGGACATCTTTACTTAGGAAACAGTGAAACATCTTCCCATCCCTCTAAGCCAAGAAGCTCTCCAAGGGGAAAGGAGAGGGGCACTTCCTGAGCACAGTAGGGGCTCGGTTTGCAGTCTAAAACACAGGACACAATCCTCCTTCAGGAGAAATACAGATACTCCTTTTTTTTCTATGTAGCAGCAAGGAAAATACGAGTTATACTCCAGTTTAGAAAAACCCATCTCTGATGGGGAAGGCTTTGGATGCATTTCCACAATTGAAAAACTATGCCAAAGAGACAAAGCGTTGGTCCAATAAACAAACTAGCCCAGACAAATACTAACATCTCCTCTTTGAGGGGAAAGCCTGAACAAACAAATGAGCCTTTGCACCATGTCCCGAGGGTACATCAGACCAACTGTAACACACAGAAAGGCCACTGGAATTCCAGAGATGGACTACATCTCTGCCCCAATCCCTTGTGCCCTGCCTGTTTGGTAAAGGAGACCTTCCACCTTTCCTGTGCTTCAGAGAGCCTTTAGGGCCCATCTTCCAAAGCAAAAGAAGCCTCAAATGCTAGAAGACAGGAATGGGCCAGAATGAATCATGTCCCCAGCTGGTGTATTTTCAGGAAATCAGTCGGACTTTTGAAATAAACTCTCCAGCTGGGAAACTACCAAGGCAATTGGGGGAGGGGAGAGTGATCACTGGAACGGATGTAAGTTAGCTGGAATGTTACAGAAAAACATTATAATCATCCTAACTTTACTAAATTATTAAAAAGAACCATTATTATAAACCTGTTCTGGACATTTCTTTTCGTATGAAATGTTAGCCAAGCAACTATATGTCTCTCCTCTCCCAAGCTTTTAAAAACGTGAAATATTTGTTCAAAATGAAGAGATAACGAAATAATAGAAAGTACAAACAAGACTGGTACCATTCCTGCAACGCAAGACCACACGCTTCGACGCATGGCCTGAAAGCACATTCCACTTTAGATTTATGACCTAGTACAGCACTACAGTTTTTTTAATATGGGAAGAAAAACCCAGCGAGAAGAAGCAAGACCATTCTTAGACGGTGTATTTGATTTCTGTCAGACCTAGGAACAGATCACCACACAGGGGAAATTCAAAGTTAGCCAAGCCCGAGAACTGATCATTTAATGCCACCATGGAAAGCTCAGTTTGGACAAAACACACAGAAAGTAGATATAATCACATTTACAAAAAAAAGTCCTTAGTTGTGCACCCTCACTATCAGATGACAGAGAAATGACAGGTGATAGTAACCACTGGTCTGACTTTCCAGAGACCAAGCCCCATCAGTCTCATGTTGTCTAACCTTGTCTCAGAGTGACAGAGAAATCAAGCCCCTCTCATTGGAAAACCCTTCTTTCTGGCATTTGGTTTCTCTTGTCATACAAATTAAAAGCTGTAGAAAATTTTTACTGATGTAACCAAGAAAAACCTCTTCTTTAGAACCATAGCACAAGATGAACTATTTTACTGTCCATCACCTAAAATGGGAACAGTCTTTCTTCTAACACTGAGGTGTCCTTCTGTTTCCGTTTCCCTAGAAGAATGTGAGCAGTCAGGAGATGCTCCTCAATTAATTGTAATAAGTTCTACACTATCTCAGGGGTCCTCTGTGTTCAGGTGCAGATTTACAGAAACTTTCACACTGATCTATGGACCAAGAGATCCTCCTCCTATAAGAATTAATAAGGCTCTAACAAATACATGCTTTCTGGGAGCCAGTCTATTTCAATCAAGCTGGTAACCACTGGAGTTCCAAGGCCAACCAGTGAACAATTCAACCCTCTCCAGAAACCAACAGTCTTCTAGAAAGCATGTGGGATTTCCTAGTCAATGATGAGGAAATCTACTAAGGGAGTTCTTTACAGAATGATGAATGACTGCAAGCATCCCAAAACATCTCAGGTATAGGGGGTCTAATAATCAGATCTAGTAGTGTCCATGCTTTCTATAGCCAGGCTTAGGTTCACTTCTGAGAGCCCTTACTCATGATTTTTTTAAAAAAATCTAATGATACCTGGTTAATTAACAAACACAGTAACTCTACCTTTATTCCCCAAAGCTCAGTATTCAAGTTTAAAACAAATGCAAAAATAATTTTGGCTTAATTTCACAGTAATAGTAATACCATATTTGATGAATTTATTAAACCAAAAGCCAAAAGGCAAAGAGGAGATGACAGAGCAAACTGACATACTCACTGGGGAAACTGACTTGGGGTCATACACATGTTGACCGAGTCTTTGAAAAATCACATCTAGTACTTATTCATCGTACTATCAATTTTTCTTTAGATAGAAGGAAGGTGGTGATATTGGTGGGGGCTGATTCTGGCCTTTTACTTGGGGTTGATCCAAACGAGAGATGCTATATTTTTGTGCAAGAATAAGGGCCTGAGATAGTACAGGCTTTCCCACGCCCTCTTCAGCACCTACACACTCCCCAAAGGCCCCCCTCAGAATGAGGACTAGGAATTACTTTGGTCTAGCATGAAAGACTGCTTTCTTATAGGGAGTGCATGCTTGGGAAGAAGGATCAGATTTTACCAAAGAAGTTAGTGCTTCAGGCAGTAAATGTATCAAAGGCCATGATCACAGGACAGAGGAACCATAATTACAAGTACCCAGGAGTCTGTCAACCCCTTCCAAGTGACCAATCACACTCCACAAACTTGTTCCCACAAGAACCACATACCATTTTCAGATTGCCACCACATCTTAAGGCGGTTTGGAGCAAATGTAGTGACCACATTTTCAATGAGATGACTATCAGGATTGAGGGTCTCATGGTAAGGATCTTGTGAATTGCATATGAAGCATTTTTTGTCCTCCTGAAAGCAAAGTGACTTTCATGAGTCTGGGAAATAATCACTCACATATACACACACACACCCCACAATAAAATTCAAGCCCATAATACAAAAATCAAACCTACTTGCTTAAAAAAAATGGATGCCAAAATTACTTAAATAATGTATCACATGCCCTTCACTTTAATTTACAGTGTATGAAATTCTCCTGAAAATTTCCTCCTCTTTTGCAAATTCAAGATCAAAAGTAAAAGGTATTGTTTTCACCACCTATTAATTTAATCAAAATGAAATTTCTAGGCCTAAGCCTTAATCTCACTAAATAGCTAGACAAGCTTACTCTTCAAGTGAAATGCAGAAGAGGTATTAGAGAATTCTTGCAGACATAAAGCAAACTGAAAAGGAAAAGGAAAAAAAACCCAATTCACTTGGCCTGATTTCCTAAAACCTACATAAGGCAGAAATCAACTATCAGGCAGATGTATTCAAGAACCTTCGGGAACTACAGAACAAGACTTCTTAGCTTCTACTCTGCCCAAGCTGTGAACCAGCAAATGAGTGGTGGTGGCCTACAAACGACACACTCCTCAGGATATCTGGGGACTGGGGTACCAGGCTGTCCCATTGTGCTGGGAGCACTATAAATTGTGACCAACTCAAAGAACACCAAAGTGGACCTGAACTGGAACTGAGGAATACTTCAGGTTGTAGAGTAGCTCTGAACTGCTCTCTTCTCACGCTCCTGCTCCCTACAATGGGGGCCACAGTATGGCCACCCTGGCAGTTGGGTCAGGAAAGTTCAAAGAACGCTCTTTGTATTCCAGCATGGTAAATCATAAATAACATGACTTAACAGTTCCCTCTTCCCCACAGAGCTCTGGTTTCTACCTAAGTTTTCTGAAATGCAGATTACCCTTAAGTCTGAGAATGTACTGAGACTGAAATCTATAGAGACCCACACACATCTTACAAAAACATTTAGCAATGGTGGTATTTTTAGGAGGACAATATCAACTGGCAGCACTTTACAATTCTATTTATTTACCTTCTTCCTCCCAAAAGAATTTAGAACCTGGCAAAATGTGCTAATGAAACTACAGAGACCAGAAGTCAGGGGTGCAGTGGGACCCTGAACAAAACATAAGCTTCCTGACTTGTTTTTCACACCCGCTAAATGCCTGAGGGAAAGTGCATGCCCAGCCCCTTTCTTTAGGATCTGGTATCTATGGAGAGCACTCCACAATTTCTTGGCTAATCACCTAAACCAGAGAGTCTGGTTCTACTTGCTTTTAACACAAATAGTCCAAATCTCATTCTGGTCAAAACTGGTTTCAGAACTGGGCGATTCATTACAGAATGGCCTGGCCTCTGCGGTAAATGCTAGCATAATATTTTAAGTACAACGTGTATGCTAATATTAGAAGAGGTAACATCTACTGCCTTCATTAACTTTTCAAGGACACTAATACTGAAGAACAATTACCAGAACTTACAAAAAGTTTAATTATAGCCTCTCTCTTAATCAGGAGGAAACAGTCTAGACATCTCTGCATAAATCTGGAAGCAAATGAGTGGAATCCACTTTACCACATTCCTTTGGTTTAATTTATCACGTTTCCAGAATGGGCTCCCCTTCTGCTTTGTAAAAGTGACTCCATGTTAAGGAATCTGCTATGTAAACCACACCACACCATCTCACTTCTAAAGGGCAGGCATACAGGTGGATGAAGCAACCAAAATTAGACCAATTGGTTTGGAACTTGCCCCACTTGTGAGATTAACACCTGCTTGCCTGAGAGGCCAGAGATATCAGTCTCCTTTTTAAAAATCAAGGAAAAGGGATTCTCATTCTGGATAGTTTCCACTCTGTTTTCTTCTAGAATGTGTTGAGTTTATAAAAATGTGACTTCTGAAATCTAAAATCTAGTTCTACTTCTGGAAACAGAAAACACCCTGAAATTCCATTTAGGTCCTCATCTATCAGGGTACCATGGCAACCAGGTCATTTTTGAAAGCATCTGATCCTGGTATCTAATAAAGGTGGATGGGAGAACAGCACCAAACGAGGCGAGAAAAACAGGTCTGATGACTGGAGTGACCTTACAAGGTCAGCGGTGTAATATCCTTTATCCAAGTGCAAAATTTGAAAAAAAAATCCAAGATCACTTCTTGTTATTTAAAAAGTAGCGAAAAAAGAAAGAAAATAAAGAAAAAGAAAAGAATGTTTCACCCGTATTTCCACAGGGGAAAGATTAAGTGCTCGCTCGAGCACGCACACGCACACGCACACACACACAGGATTTCTGGAGCCCCTGGAGCGGGTGGGTTGCAGCCTGCGAGTAGGGCAGTAGCAGGGGCCAGGTCTGTCTGCAACCCTGTCTTTCCATACTGCCTGTGCCGGCAGCGGTGACCACAGGAAGCGTTTGGTGGATGCAACTGTGCAAATTGATATGGGGCAAAAGGGTGGGCTACCAGCGGAATCCCGGGCCTCCCTGGTTTTGCCGACTTCCTGTCTGGATAGGTGGCAGGATGAGGAGTCCCCTGTGCCAGCCGCTTTGGTCTGTACTGGAGGACGTGCGCTTAGAGCGTCCAGCTGGGCTCTCCGAGCTCACCTGGAGGTGGCTAACGATGCAGTAAGGCTCGGGCGTGTGCAACCCGCAAGTCGAGGTTACCGAAAGCCTCTGTGCTCGGCCGATGAGAAGGTCGCCAGTGGCTGGGTAGCAGCTGCCATCCGCGCAGCCATAGCTGAACTCCGGTTCTTGAGCGCGCACTCGGACCCCGAACACCACTGTGGAAGGGGTAGATGGGGGTGGGGAATGGGGGATTGCGAGTAGAAAGCGAGTCCGAGCAAAAGGAACAAGCAGGGGCCGGGATAGTGTAGGTTAAGAAGAAAGCAGAACGCACAGAAAAGAGACAATGGAGAGGTGAGTGAGGGAAAGGAGGGGAAGGCGGGGATGTGGAGAGGCGAATTCGGAGAGAAACAGACAGGATCTCAGGCTTATCCAGCAGCCAAGGGCATCGCGCCCACCCTGATTTGCCCCGGAGGTGGGGGCAGCTTGGGACACAAAAGACTATGTGCAGACCCGCCACTTCGACGTGACTTGACCTGGGTGCAATGTAGCGAGCAGGCAGCCAAACGCTGCACATCAGCGCTGGAGTGTGTATGTGAACCCGCGTGCACGCGGCAGCCCGTGCATCCTCGCTGTGAATGCGAATGTGTGTGCGCGCGCGGAAATCTGTGATCATGGGGGCACAGGGGAGAGTGTGTGCCTGTGTGTGTGAGCGCACACACGTGCACGAGCAAAGATCCCTAGATGTGGGGCAGTGGTGGAGGGCTCGCGAGGGAGTCCGCTTTCTCGAGCAAGGAGCGAGCAGAGAATTCCCGAGGCTCTGGAGCGGCTTCAACGCTTTGCCGTTCCAGGGTAGCTCTGCGTCCAGCTGTTCCTGGCGCCATCCGGGGGCAGACAGCGCTAGTTAATTAAAGCCACATGGCCCCAATCTGTTCCCAGGACGAAGCCTGCGCTCAGCTCAGGCACTTTCCTGGGAAACGGGCTCCTAGGAACCTTCCGCAGCGGCCCATGCCACCCCAAGGAGCCTTCCCCCACGCAGTGGAGAGCCCCAGCAGGAATATGTCAAGTCCGGAGCAGCGGCCGCTGGACCCAGAGCTCTGAGCACAGAGCCGGGAGTATGCGGGTCCGCGATGATCTTCGCGCGCCGTGCTCAGCAGCCACCGATGGCGCGGGCGTTTAATCCCAGGGCATAATTTCCATTCCAGTCCCTCTTCCTATCCCCCAGGTTCCCTCGAAGCTGGGTCAAAAGGCTTTGGGGTTTTCTTTCCCCACATCCAAGCCCACCCCTTCCCCCACCGTTTCCTCGGAATTACCTAAGACACTGAAAGCGAACACCTGGAGCAGCCCCATGTCCAGTCCCTGCAGACGAGGGGACACGGCAGAAGAGCGATCACCGAGACGCTTGCCCCGTTTTCCCGTGTTCCTTTACGGAGCAGTGGAGTGGGGGGGAAAAAGGCAAATGTTCAGAGAGAAGCGAGGGGCCCTTCCATTTCCTGCCGCTCCCACGGAAACGGGGGTGGGAGGGTGGGGAGGGGGAAATCGCGCAGCCACTTTGTTCAGCTCACCCGACGAAGCGAGCGCTCTCCCAGCGGCCGGCAGCCCAAGCCAAAGAAGGGAATTAGAAAGTTTAGCCTAGGGAGGAACCGAGGGAGGCGCCTCTGCTCATGCGCATTTGGAGAGTCAGCGGAGGGGGAGGGCGGCGGGAGGCCACAACTTGGCCTGGAGGGGCGCTTTTGTTTTAAGGACGCGCCCGCCGTCGCGGCAGGGTTTTGGCTCTTCCAATACCCCGCGAGGGGCTCCGGGGATGCCACCCCGTGCGGGTCCCCAGCGGTGTGCAGGGGGCGGGCTGTGCCTGGATTGGTCTTGGAGCTGGGTGTTCAGATCCGTGGGCTTGGAAGGCTGGTCAGGACCTCCCGCGCTCTCGTGCAATTTACTTTTGTGAGGAGTGAGTCAGGAAAAGGTGCACTACGCTACTAACTCTTGCACTAAGCACTCCAGGAAGGCCGGTTAAACTTTTACACAGGGTCGACAAGTCAGGCTGGTTCCTGAGAAACGAACTGTCTGGAATAGGTGTCCCTGAGCTTGGACTAGGCGGGACATCTGTGTCTTCGTACCAGGGAAGAAAACTGCTCTTCACTTCGCTTCCTTTGCGCACACATTTATCCAGGACCTGCCCAAGTGGCCACGGCATTGCATTAGCCACCTGATTCCGTTTTTAAAAATAGACTTCTTATCTGAATCTAGATAATGGCTCTAATTCAGTTAATTTCTCGATAGGCACTTTTGTTAAGTGACGCCTTTTCCCATCTCACCTTGACAGGGTTGACATAACAAGGAAGCTGGAGGTCTCTTCATGAGACGCACTTCCCCACAATCTTAAGCACCACGTCGGCAATACTAGAGAGAAACTCTATGGTACCTATACAAATAATGAGGTAGGGGAGAGGGGCTCTAATGAAAGGTCTCAAGCGACACCGTGTGTGACCTGTCTGGTTAAATAAAAGGTAAAGGTAAGCTCACTAATCTCCTAGGAGTTGGAGGGGGAAGAGAGAGGTGGGTGGCAGGACTCTGCCTCCCTTTCCATGAATTAGCCCAGTTCTGCTGCCTTAGCAACGGAGTGAGTCAAGGCTTTAGCTTTCCTGAGTCCTGCTCTGGGCAAAAGTGCCTGGAAGAGGGAAGTGTAATTAGTTGTTAGTCCTAGTCAGGAGATTTCGCTTGTTTTCTGATTAATCACCCAGGGAGAAGGGGTAAGTGCCCAGTTAGTTGGTCAGTTTTTAACTTAGCTGTAATGAAATAGGGCCCAAGAAACTTTAATCATTAGACCATAGAGTAAGTTGCTTTATGAGTTTATAAATATGTTTTAGCTGAGGGAGGCAGGAGCCGCAAGTTTTAGTGATGCATTAATTATTCACCAAATCAGCACTTACCCTGCTGCAACCTCTAACTTGCTCAGGATCCTTCGTGCTGGCTGGGCAGCCCTGGGAGCACTGAGAAACCAGGTGCTCTTTGAAGGTTTAATGTTGCAATGCAGGGTCTTCAGAGCTTAATTAAAAGTATTAAATGAAAAAATCTCTTTTACCCTTGTCCAGTTTTTAATATCCTGGGCCAGAGTTGCTTATTACAGTTTTTCATCCATACAAATTGCAAGCATTGTTCAGTTGTGCCTCTTTCCAGAGACTGCCCTCTGCTGTCACAGCAGCTGAGCCCTGCTGGTTACAAGGCAGTTACACCTGTCCCTGGCCAGTGTCCTCTTCGAGGGCAATGAGTTCCTCACCCTCAGCACTCTTCTGAAGCCCCTCACTGTCCAGACCACCTCACTCAGTAGTAAACTTAACACTACTAAGAAAATTGGAGATTTGTTGTTGTTGTGTTTTTGTTTTTGTTTTTTTGCAGGTATATGTGCAGGGGGGAGCCTGTGTAACACTCACTCACCTGCCCACTCTTTCTATGAATTTGTCTCTCTTTACTCCCACCTTTATCTTCTGTGCTTTTGTCCTGGAAGTGTATGCCCTCTTCTCACCTCCTAAGAGCAGTGCTCTCACACACAAATCTGCTCCATTTCCCCACCGTAAGGGAACTGCCCGCACCGCCCCCCCCAGCCAAACCTGCCTTTATCCTATGCATCCTCCACTCTCCTCCTTTCCTCCCTTTGTCTTCATAGCCCAGGTGCTTGAAGGCATAGTCTGCATGTATGGTTTCCTCCTGCTTTTCCCTTTTTCCTATCATAATGACTTCCAGCTTGACCAGTAGTCTCAGTAATTACAACCGACCCTCTGGTCACCAAATGCAATGGGCATTGCCCTATTAGATCACTTTGTGGCATATATTTTACAGGATCACTGCCTCCTTCCTGAGATCCTTTTTTCCTTGGCTTTCAGGACACAATTCACACAGGACTGTGACTACTCTTCCATTTCTCTTTCCCTTCTCCAGTCCCTCAAACTTTGGTGTTCCCAAGTTTGTCTCCATCTTTTCCTTCTCTACACTTCATCCACATCCAGGATCTCAACCACCTTGGACTTGGTACTCCCCACATCTATAACTCTAGCTTGTGCCTTGCTGAGAATTTACATTCAATTTCTAACAGCCTACTGAATATCCCTACTTTGATGGCCCATAGGACATGTGTTATAAAACTGAACTTGGCTCTACACAGAGTGGAGTGGAACAAAATATGTTATTTTTCCAATTTCAATTACTGGCACTGGATCCACCCCTTAGCTCAAGATAGAAACCTGGAAAGAGGACTGGCTATAGTGTTTGTAAGGCGCAGTGCAAAATGAAATTGAGCATATGGGGCCCCTTGTTCAAAAGTTATTGACTTCAAGATGGTGGCAGTAGAGCATTAAATCAAGTCTGGGGCTCTTCTTGGAGGAGCAGGGCTGGGAGATCAAAACCACACAGATCAAAGTTGAAGTCAGCTCAACCTGGGAATCATGCCTGGTATTCCCTCTGCTTTTCTAGCACCTAGTCAACATGCCTCCATTGCTCCCATCTCATTGCCTTAGGTCAGTCTCTCCTCATGTCCCAGTGCCCACAGGAGCCTCCTGGCTAGTGTTCCTACTTCCAAACTTCCCTTCTCC
Source organism: Phyllostomus hastatus (assembly GCF_019186645.2). Taxonomy (NCBI): domain Eukaryota; kingdom Metazoa; phylum Chordata; class Mammalia; order Chiroptera; family Phyllostomidae; genus Phyllostomus; species Phyllostomus hastatus. The sequence continues at coordinate 50,093,092 of NW_025334041.1, forward strand.
AGTCTAATCCTTCATAACATTGCCAGGAGGATTTTTCAGAGGCACAACTTTTGATCATATTGCTTCCTTGTTCAAGTTATCAATGGCTCTCCTCTGCCCATGAGAGCTTCCTGAAGTTCCCTATACATGACATACATTTTTTTCAATTTTAATATTTTAATTAAATTTTATTTATTTTTAATTGAATTTATTGAGGTGACATTGGTTAATAAAATTATATAGGTTTCAGGCATGCAATGCTACAATATATCATCTGCATATTGTGTGTTCACCACCCCAAGTCAAGTCTCCTTCTATCACCCTCCATCCCCTCTGCACCCTCTCCTACATCCCCCCACCCTCCTCCTTCTGGCAATCATCACACTGTTGACTGTGTCCATGAGTCTTTCTTTTTTTTCCCCTTTGCTTAATCCCTTCACTGGTCTTCCCCATCCCGCAACTACCTCCCCTCTGACAGCTGTCAGTCTATTCTCTGTGTCCCTGTATCTGTTTCCACTTTGTTAGTTTATTTTGTTCATTAGAATGTACATATATTACATACTTTTTATACCTTCATTTCTTTGTCTCTTCTACTTGGACCCTCCTTCACCTCATCAACATGGTGAAACAATACACCTTTGAAGTCTCCACTTAAACATGACTCTCTCTTCCTCCTCCCTCTTTCCACCCCTGGCCCTTTCTACTAGCACCTTCTAAAAGCCTGTTACAGCATGAATGACATAATGCTGTGACTATGTGTTTACGGTCTTATCTCCCCCATAGACAGTGAGACACGTGGAGCACACTGTAGGTGCTAAATGAATGTTTCTTGAATGAAAGTAAATGAAGACTAGACTCCATGTTTAGGTCCAGTTTCTACCTAACATGAATTTGTAGTCAAGAAAAAGAAGTCAACAGACTTCAGTTCATTTTAGGAATACTTTCAAATTTCACTCATAAACAAAGTCTTCCTTTCACAGGGAGTTGTATTTCATATAAAAATGTTACAAATCTAGGAGGAATAAATCACTTTTGTTAGTAAAGTCCATCATCGAGGCTCTACTCCTGCTGACATGACTCTCTCATCCCTATGTGTACTTACCTTGATCCACCTGCCTCAGTATAAGGATCCTTTACTGGAAAGTTCTGTGGAATTTTGAATGGCAGGTGGGATTATTTATGGTTGGCTGCTCCTTGGCCAAGAATGCATGACATTTATCTCCCTGAGGCATTTATTATTTTGTTTGGAAAAAAACAAATAAACATAAAACTGCTTTCAAGGTCACCTTCACATAGTCTTAGAACCACTTATGCACCTCATTTTAAATGCTGATTGACAGTGAAACAAGGATGTGACATTCTAGACTTTGAACTTTAGGTCCTAAAATACGGCTATTTATTTAATATAACTCTCATGAAAAATAGTAGATTTTTGCTTTTTTGAAATAGATTTAAGTGTGCTGTGCAAGTTCAGAATTTATCTAGAAAAGTAAGTCCCATGACTGGAAGAATTTGGGACACATGTCACACACACTTTCCACATGCCTCTTTTATAATATGCAGGACAGGGATTTGTAATTTTGTGTTAAATGTTTTTGACCCCAAGAGGTTTTTGAAGTCAAGGATTGTATTTTATTGGGATTTATATTTCCATCAGGTGGCAGAGTTTCTGATGTACTGTGTATACTCAATATCTACTTGTTGGATGAATAACTAAAATTGAATAACCCCTCCTTATAACCATTATGGGGGCACACAAGGGTCTTTGCTGCCACTCTCTGTAACATGGAAACCATCAGGGCCTGAATCATGCAGAGAGTCAAAGCATTTTCAGTCTCTGACCATACAATAAAAACTGCTGTTCGGGCTTGCATTAACATCCCTTCCTCGGGTAACAGAACCTAGATTTTTTTTTGAGGGAACTAATCTTTTCACATTGTCAACCCACATAACTCAGATGCAGCTAATCCCTCCATGGGCTCCAGGCTAATCAGTGCATTTACATCTCCCTTTTCCTAGCAATTGGTTCAGAGATGGGTATGCAACTCAGCTGTTCCAGTTAGGTGACTTCTGGGACTTTCGTGGGAATTACTGTGATTTTCATGTGAGAGAAGAAAATCTTTCTCTCCCCCTAGACTTGGAGTTGTATGGATGTCAGCCGGGAACTGGTGGTGGCTGGTTGAGACTGGGGCCAACACAGACAAAAACAGAAATGAGGGAAGCAAGAGAGCAAGTCCTGAAGGACCACCTTGGTGTATCCTGATCTAGCTATTCCTGAAGCAAGCCTACTTTACCTTAGCCAATTAATTTCTCTGTATATGTAGCATGAGAGAGTTATAAACTTTTGTTGTTTTTGCCTGCAATTTGGGAATTTTTATTTTCTTTAAACTGTACCATAAACAGTCAGTTTATCCTGGCTGATTCAGGCAGATCTTTATCACCACTATCTTAAAAATGGTCATCTGTCTATTCTTAAATATCCCAAAAGAAATATCACAAATGAGAGTGTACCAAAGTCTATATTTTAGTGCTTTACGACAGTCACTAAAATAGGTGTAAGAAGGCCTCACCCACACTCTTTCCAGGCCTTCTGCAAGGCTATGCTCCCATTACATTTCACCTCCCAGAAACGTGGCAAGATGGCACTTAGGTTCAAGATGGCATTATGGCTGGAACTGTAAATAGGGTGGCACTTTCTACCCATCTATGCCCATGAATTCCAAATCATTTTTTAAAAATTTTCTCATCTATATTTAACACTCTAAGTGGGACAAGTTTTTTCAGTTCACTGTTTGTTCTTTGTTTATGGAGTTTACTCTTTTGTTGCTAACCCGGCACTTTAAAAATGAGTAGGAGAGAGATTAATGTCAGAAATAAGGCTAGAGAGCTTTAAGAAAGCTCTTTAAACATTTTATCAGATGCATAGTGGGACTAACTTAAATATAGTCAATTAAACACCTTAAGACTTGACTACTAGTCATAAACCCAAGTTTCATTTTTTTCTGGCATATCTTTACCTTCCTTCATGAGTGCCTTGCCAAAAAATGGAAGGGCAGTAAGAATTTTAAAAGTACAAATACTTTCCAGTTCACAGATAATGAAATTTAAGGCCTTCAAACATAAAGGTTTTTGTTTCTCTGGTCATCTTTTGTCACCTATAATAGTCATAGTCACAGACTTTTAAAATTTGTATAATTAGAAATTTAAAAAATTATTACAACTATTTACCATAGAAATATTTGATCTAAGCTATATACTTGGACAAAATACATTGGCATCTAAAATTTGAGGTCTGTTAAGACTGCTTTTTGTTTTAAAATGTTTATTGAAAGTTACCAATGATAAATTGAATAGGCAGCTAACATTCAATGGTTGATAGTTCAATTTTAGAAATTCACTTTTTTTAATTAAGCTCAGTTTATCTCTTATAGGAACCCACCTAAAATTGTGTTTTAAAGATTATTTTAAAACTTTTATTTTAGCTGATGATGTTACTTTCCTCAGCTTTGTAAGGATGCTGAAATCCAATAATAGCCAGAGGAGGAAAAAAGGAATTTCTGTATTCCAATATTTTAAATTTTAAAAATCCTTCTTCACTCTGATTTTTCTCCAGATTCTGTTTTTCTCCATTTGAGAGGTTAAGTTCAGCTTCCAGTGGGCTCCTGAAATCCTTGTCATATCTCTCTGTGAGTTCCTAGTCCCTTGCCTGGCACATAGTAGATACTTAGGATATGCTTATTGAATATTAAGCACTTCTTTCCTAACTTATATTTTTTGAACCTAGGTAATATATTTGTACCAGAGGCTTGAAGTGACAGTCTAATCTCCTCTCATGCTGCAAACCTATCTCATAGTTCTGGGTTAATTATTACCTACAGTGATCCAGGAAACTGGATTTAATTAGCAAGTTAAACACTCCACTACTATTTATGGCTTCTACTGCAAGTGGATCCTAATTCTCAATCCAGTATTTTTGCTCTGGGAAGGTTGGGGTCTTTGATCAGAAGTGATGGAAATGCTGGTAAAAGCCATCCCCTCTCAAGTAGCAGCAGTTCTGTCTCATCTCTGCCATTTGTTGATGCCCTTGGCCTTCTAGAAGAATAAATTCTTTAATAGCAGTTCCTCTAAAAGAGTAAGACTGCTCTTCTGGAAAGAGACTTCTTTCACTATGCTGCTTCACTTGTTGCTGCCAAGGTTGCTAGTCAGGTTTTTGAGCGCCAGCCCACCCAGAGCTAGTGCTGTGTTTTCATCACACCAGAAGCAAGTCAGCACTAGGTCTCACTGCAGGAATATGTGCTGTTTTACATATTGCACTGTTTGCCAGACAAAAAATTTATAGTATGTGTTCAAGATGGCAAATGAAATGCTGCTATTAACCTCTAGGATGAAGTGATTTCTTAGTGATCCTTTTTTAGAAATCATGGAATATGGAGCTGACCATTCATTCAGTCATCTACTTGAATAATCCAAGAGGCAAAAATCACCACTATTTGGCGGGCCTTTGACTTCAGGAACTCCATTTATCTGCCCAGTTAGTATCATAAGCCTTAGCATCAACATCTCTCTCTCATTTTTTAATATTTTTTGAGTGCTTGCTATGTGCTGAGCACTGCTATGGTCTAATGGTTTATATCAGGGGTGTCAAACTCATTTTCACTGGGACCCTATCAGTCTCGCAGTTGCCTTTAAAGGGCCGAAATAATTTCAGAACTGTATAAATGTAACTACTCCTTAACTGTTGAGGAGTTGAAATTACATTTGGCCCTTTGAAGGCAACTGTGAGACACATGTGGTTGGCCTCCGGTGAAAATGAATTTGACGCCCCTGGTTTATATTCTACATTTAGAGAAGTTTAGGGTTATCTTAAATGTATACACTATTGGTAAAAATCAATAGGAATTAAATTCTAAAATAAAGGAAGAACATTACAATTTTCTATTTCTATAAACACAAATGTATATGAGGGGGAACCCCCCAAAAAACAGAATTTAGTTATAAAAAATTGTGTACTTATTCTTACACTTTTAAACTTCAGCTACCTTCAAAGCACTCTCAATCTGATGCAGTACACCTATTGATATGTTTTTCCACTGCTCAAAACAGTTTTTGAACACATTGATTTTGATGCCTTTTAGTGCTTCTGCTGTTGTTTTGTTTCACTTCTTCCACATCGGCAAAATGTTTCCTTTTGAGGGCTTTTTTACATCCCAGGGAAACAAAAGAAAAAAAAAAGGTTGCTCGGGAGGAGATTGGGTGAATGGGGAGGGTGGGGCACAGAGGTCATGTCGTTTTTTGGTCAAAAACTGCTGAACATTCAGCACAGTGTGGGCAGGTCTGCTTGTAAATGACCCATCATGAAATGGGCAAATGTGTTGAAAGAGTCTTCAAAAAAATTTCACTGAAGCTGAAGTAGCTTCTCACAACAATGCCAGTTGGTAAAGAGATACAGATGGGTTCCCAGAACACTCACCTAGCTGAGGAAGCCTGTACTACAAGAGGCCTGCCCTCCAGAAGATAATTGCAGTTTTTTTTTTAGTCCCCCATCATATACACATGAATAGACAATGATAAAGTTCTAGGAGAGGCATAGCAAGTAGATAAAAGTATATCCTTTAAGAGAAGGTTCAGAGATTGTGTTTAGGGTGGGGTTTAAAGGGAATTTCTGTCTTATCTGTAATGGTTTTTTTTTTTAATTAAGGAGACCATATTTGTCTACAACTGGTGTAATTAAAAACAAAAGTTCTAACCAAAAGTCTTTTTGGAGTATAAATATTTGTTATACTTTGAGTAAAGCATACTATAAATGTTGACTATGTCTGGGTTCTTACCTTGAAATTCAAAGACCCATTAAATTTGTTATTTCTAGTCACTAATAGATTTACTGAATGACATGACAAGGTTCTTAAACCGAACCATGCAAGTCGCATTTCTGTGTGCCTCAGTTTCCTCATCTGTGAAACAAGTACAAACTTCAGGGACCTTAGCATATGATATAGGATCTTTGAAATCTGGCCCCAATATAATCTCTCATCTCTGTATTCTCAGCCTACCTGCCTCCCACCTGACCAAGCTCTAGCCTCGATATACTCACCATTCTCAAAACCCAAACACTATTTTTTGGCTCATCCAGTTCTTTCTGCCTGGAATGTGTTCTCACTCTTCTCTGCCAAGCCAGCTTTTACTCACGTTCAAAGTCTACCTCTATGATACTTCACATGTGTAACTTTATGAATTCTACTGCCCAGGTACAATACTTGGGCATACATGTATTGCAGAAGGTCTTCTAGATTGTTCTAAAAGAGATGTGCTACACATGAGGCCAAGCAATCCACCTCTCGCACTCACTTCTCTACCCCAGCACCAGCATGGCACAGAGCACATGGTAGGTGTGCAACAAGTATTCACCAAGTCCCTGGTTAGTGCATTAATGTATTTTTCATGTGTGCTAAATTGCAAGTACTTGAGAGCATTCTAACTTCCCTAGCACTGAGCCCAGAGCTCACCAGATATTTGTTGAATGCATTCATTTAGCAAATGCCTGGAATGGTACTCATGTGCTCTCTGGGGAGAAAACATTCATAGGTAGTTCTTTAGCCAGAATGAGTCATCCCCAATACACATTAGTGCTTTAAAAGACAGATAACATGTTTAATTTTATTCCATGGGAAAAGTTTAAAAGTGAGCAGTGCTATGATTTAGGTACATGAAGCACTCATATACAAGATGTTAAGTAACGTGCTCAGGGACTGCTCCGTATGGTAATGTGCAGAGTGTAAACATACATGAGGATTACCGAGAAATAAGCTGCACTTTGACAGCCATGTAAGAAGCCTCAGGGTGGAGATGATAGAATGACAAGTCAATAACCCCAAGTTTTGTGACCTCATCTGTAATCATGTTCATGGGGGCAATAGCATAACTGATCATTGGAAAAGTGACACTATACCATAGAAAGGCACATCTGTAATATATTAAAATTTAATATATAGGGGACTTCTGGCCAAGATGGAGGTGTAGGTAGACACTCTGTGCCTCCTCACACAACCAAAACAAGGACAACAATTTAAAAATAAAAACAACCGGAACTGACAGAAAATCAAACTCTATGGAAGTTCAAAAACCAAGGAGTTAAAGAAGACAAAGTCATCCAGACCAGTAGAAGGGGAGGAGTCAGGCAGCTGGGTGGAGAAGGCTCCCAGCAAAGCAGCAGCTGGCAGACCCAATGAGACAGTGCATTGTGGAGCAGGGCACCTAGCACAAGGCGGCAGGCACACCAAATGGTCCCACATTCATGCGCAGATAAACCAGGCAAGGCTGGGGAGTGAGATACACAGTGCAACTCAGGGCTCCAACTTGGGGAAATAAAGCCTCAAAACACTGATTGAAAACACCGGTGGGAGTTGTGATGCTGGGAGAGACTCCCAGCCTCACAGGAGAGGCTGTTGGAGAGACCCACAGGGTCCTAGAATATACACAAGCCCACCCACCTGAAAATCAGCACCAGAGGGGCCCAATTTGCTTATGGGAAGCAGGGGAAGTGACTGAAAGCCAGCAGAGAGTGGAGCAAGCGCCATTGGTCCCTCTCGGACCCCTCCCCCACATACAGTGTCACAACACTGTGATGTGGTTGCCCCGCCCTGCTGAACACCTAAGGTTATGCCCCTCACTACCTAACAGGCGCATCAAGACAAAAAAAAAAAAAAATGGCCCAAGTGGAAGAACAGATAAAGCTCCAGAAAAAATAAAACTAAGCAATGAAGAGGTAGCCAACCTGTCAGATGCACAGTTCAAAACACTGGTAATCAGGATGCTCACAGAATTGGTTGAATTTGGTCACAAATTACAGGAAAAAAATGAAGGCTATGCTAAGTGAAATAAAGGGAAATGTACAAGGAATCAATAATGATGGGAAGGAAACTGGGACTCAAATCAATGGAGTGGACCAGAAGGAAGAAAGAAATATCCAACCAGAAAAGAATGAAGAAACAAGAATTCTAAAAAATGAGGAGAGGTTTAGGAACCTCTAGAACATCTTTAAACATTCCAACATCCGAATTATAGGGCTACCAAAAGGGGAAGAGGAAGAGCAACAAGCAGAAACATTATTTGAACAAATAATAAAGGAGAACTTCCCCAATCTGGCAAAGGAAACAGATTTGCAGGAAGTCCAGGAAGCTCAGAGAGTCCCAAAGAAGTTGGACCCAAGGAGGAACATACCAAGGCACATCATAATTACATTACCCAAGATTAAAGATAAAGAGAGAATTTTTTATTTTAAAGATTTTATTTATTTATTTTTAGAGAGGGAAGGGAGGGAGAAAGTGAGAGAGAGAGAAACATCAATGTGCGGTTGCTGGGGGCCATGGTCTGCAACCCAGGCATGTGCCCTGACTGGGAATTGAACCTGTGATGCTTTGGTTCACAGCTCGCGCTCAATCCACTGAGCTACACCAGCCAGGGCTTTAAAGAGAGAATCTTAAAAGCAGCAAGACAAAAGGAGAGAGTTACCTACAAAGGAGTGCCCATAAGACTGTCAGCTGATTTCTCAAAAGAGACCTTGCAGGCAAGAAGGAGCTGGAAAGAAGTATTCCATGCCATGATAGGCAAGGACCTACATCCAAGATTACTCTATCCAGCAAAGCTTTCATTTAGAATGGAAGGGCAGATAAAGTGTTCTCAGATAAGGTCAAATTCAAGGAGTTCATCATCACCAAGCCCTTAGTATATGAAACATTAAAGGGATTTATCTAAGAAAAAGAAGATAAAAACACATACAGTAAAATGACAGCAAACTCACAATTATTAACAACCACACCTAAAATAAAAACAAAAACAAACTATGCGAACAAGTAGAATAGGAACAGAATCACAGAAATGGAGATCCCATGGAGGGTTAGCAACAGGGGAGGGGGGCCGGGGAGAGGGAGAAAAGGTACGAAGAATAAGTGGCATGGATAGTAGGTAGAAAATAGAAAGGGGGAGGGTAAGAATAGTATGGGAAAAGTAGAAGCCAAAGAACTTATAAGTATGACTCATGGACATGAACTAAAGTGGGTGAATGTGGGTGGGAGGGTGTGTGCAGGGTGGAGGGGACTGAAGAGGGGGGAAATGGGACAACTGTAATAGCATAATCAATAAAATATATTTTAAACAATTTTAAATATATATAATGTATTTTTCAGACCATAAGATGTACCTAGGTTTTAGAGGAGGAAAATAGGAAAAGATTTTGAAGCAAAAAATGTGGTAAAATATTTAATAACATAAAAACATAATATTTCACCAATGTAAATGTAAACAGAACTCAACAGCAGCATTAACAACCATTATTCCTCCCAAATTGGGGAGGGGTGTCTTATAGTTTGAAAAATACGTAACTTTAACAGGAAAAAACATGCCCAATAATGCATATATTTACATTATAGTTGACAAAAGAAAAACTGAAAATAACCTAAAATGATTATCAGTAAGGGACTAGTTAAGTAATTAAACTAGACCCATATAATGGAAGACTAAATAATTGCCTAAAAAGATGGGGCCTGGTCCTGCCTGGCGTGACTCAGTGGGCTGGGCATCGCTCTGCAGCCTGAAAAGTCACTAGTTCCACTCCAGGTGCCTGGAGTGCAGGCCAGGTCCTGGATGGGGGAAGTGTGAGAGGTAATCAATTGATGGATGTTTCCCTCTCTCCCTCCCTTCCCTTCCTTCTAAAAACAAACAAACAAACAAACAAACAAACAAACAAATAAACAAATAAAATAAATCTTAAAAAAACTTTAAAAAAGGAAAAGATGGGGTCTATTTCTATGATGGAGTAAAGGGGGGATCACCCAGGAATCTCTGTATATAAAGCCCAAAATATTAAATAGCATTTCCCCTCTTATTTTATGATTTTTTTCATAATGAAAATATATAGCCCTTTTTCTAAAACGTTATTTCAAAATTAAGGTAGTTTCCTGTGGTTGCATTCTCAAATTAACCTTTTATATTTAGAAGTTCAGTTCACTGTAACAGACTCTGCAGCCTACATGGAGATATTGGGCAACATTCACATCCTTAAGAAAAGTTTGTCTTCTGGCCAGTGAAGACTAGGGAATAATAAACCAAGCTTGCTGCTGCCTTTTAAAACATGCAGCTACTTGATGGAAAATTGAGTTTGAGTTGAGTAGGAAGTGCTATGGCCAATACGGGTTTGAATGTGATGTTATAGTGGCCATGGTTAATTCTTGTCAACCACTTCCTTTCCTTCTATGTTCTAATCAAAATATGACAAGCTGTCTTCATGGTTGAAAGTTGATATTTTTTCTTAGGAAAATGTGTTCACATAAATGTTTAAAAATTTCAAATTGTCTGTATATTAAAGTTGTGCCCAAAATGGGTTAAGAGAAAATTGAGTTTAAGGAGAAAATTTAGTATACACATTTCCATATATGTGTTGTAGAGAAAGATATGTAAGATGTATATATGATATTGTGGTCTGAAGAATTGAAGAGCAGGTTTAATGAAGTAAAAGTATTACTGAAACATACCATATCTAACTACATTGACCTTTTATACTTATTTGTAAGAAATGTTAGACTTCCTCTTTCCAAAAGAAAGCAATTGTTCTCTTAATCTTGAATATTTAATCTTTACCATTCATATTTTGCTTTCCCTAGATGAGTCATAATGCAGTGGGGCCAACACAAAGCTAGGCCTGAATGGCATAAATATTTCCAAGTGTTTATTTATTTTATTTTTGTATATTTTAAGGTTATTTTCATGTCTTATAATATTTAACAGTTTATTTTTTATTTTTTCCATTACCATTTATCCTCCTAATACCTTCTTCCACCTTTATACCCACCCAGAGTCACCACACTGTTGTCCATGTCCATGAATCCTTTTTCTTTTTTGCTCAAGAGTTTATCTTTAGATATGGGATGTTTATACAGCTTTTCCAAGCTTTGGGCTTCTTCTATCACGCAAATCTCTGGAATCCTCAAACAATAGTTTGTTAGATTTCTTTTTCTTTTTTTAATATATTTTATTGATTATGCAATTACAGTTGTTCCATTTCCCCCCTTCATTCCCCTACACCCTGCACATCCTCTCCCACCCACGTCCTCCCACTTTAGTTCATGTCCATGTGTCACAAGTTCTTTAGCTCCTACATTTCCCATACTATTCTTGCCCTCCCCCTGTCTTCTACCTACCATCTATGCTACTTATTCTCCATACCTTTTCCCCCTCTCTCCTCCTCCCACTCCCCTGTTGCTAACCCTCCATGGGATCTCCATTTCTGTGTTTCTGTTCCTGTTCTAGTTGTTTGCATAGTTTGTTTTTGTTTTTGTTTTAGGTGTGGTTGTTAATAATTGTGAGTTTGCTTTCATTTTACTATACATGTTTTTTCTTTTTCTTAGATAAATCCCTTTAATGTTTCATATACTAAGGGCTTGGTGATGATGAACTCCTTGAACTTGACCTTATCTGAGAAGCACTTTATCTGCCCTTCCATTCTAAATGAAAGCTTTGCTGGATAGAGCAATCTTGGATGTAGGTCCTTCCCTTTCATGATTTGAAATAGTTCTTTCCAGCCCCTTCTGACCTATATGGTCTCTTTTGAGAAATCAGCTGACAGTCTTACGGGCACTCCTTTGTAGGTAACTCTCTCCTTTTGTCTTGCTGCTTTTAAGATTCTCTCTTTATCTTTAATCTTGGGTAATGTAATTATGATGTGCCTTGGTGTGTTCCTCCTTGGGTCCAACTTCTTTGGGACTCTCTGAGCTTCCTGGACTTCCTGCAAATCTGTCTCCTTTGCCAGATTGGGGAAGTTCTCCTTTATTATTTGTTCAAATAATGTTTCCACTTGTTGCTCTTCCTCTTCCCCTTCTGGTAGCCCTATAATTCGGATGTTGGAATGTTTAAAGATGTCCTGGAGGTTCCTAAACCTCTACCCTGTTTTTGAATTCTTGTTGCTTCATTCTTTTCTGATTGGTTGTTTCTTTCTTCCTTCTGGCCCACTAGATTGATTGGAGTCCCAGTTTTCTTGCCATCACTATTGGTTCCCTGTGCATTTTCCTTCATTTCACTTAGTGTAGCGTTCATTTTTTCCTGTAATTTGTGACCAGATTCAACCAATCCTGTGAGCATCCTGAGCACCAGTGCTTTGAACTGTGCATCTGATAGGTTGGCTACCTCTTCATCGCTTAGTTTTATTTTTTCTGGAGCTTTGATCTGTTCTTTCATTTGGCCATTTTTTTTTTGTCTTGACACGCCTGTTAGGTAGTGAGGGGCAGAGCCTTAGGTGTTCACCAGGGCAGGGCAACCCAGTCTCTGGGTTGTGATGCTCTATGTGGGGGCGGGGTCTGAGAGGGAACAATGGCACTTGCTCCGCTCTCTGTTAGATTTTAGTCCCTTCTGCCACTTCCCCCAAGCAAACTGGGCCTTCCTGGTGCTGATTCCTGTTTGGGTGGGCTTGTGTATGTTCTACGACCCTGTGGATCTCTCCAACAAACTCTCCTGTGAGGCTGGGAGTCTCTCCCGGCGCCACAACCCCGCAGGTGTTTTCAATCAGTGTTTTGAGGCTTTATTTCCTATCGCTGGGACCCTGGCTTGTGAGGTCTGTCTCATTCCCCAGTTTCGCCTGGTTTATTGGTCTGGATTAATATGTCTATTTTAACTCCTTGGTTGTTGGACTTCCATACAGTTCAATTTTCTGCCAGTTCTGGTTGTTATTTTGTTTCTAAATTGTTGTTGTCCTTATTTTGGTTGTGTGAGGAGGCACAGTGTGTCTACCTACACCTCCATCTTGGCTGGAAGTCTGTTAGATTTTAAGGCTGCATTTAACTTCCATATATACTCCTTTCTAGAAAGTTCACAGTATGGTGATACCTTTAATTGGCTCAATTAACTGAGAATCAAAACTAAAATTTGGATTAGTTTAAATGCTTTAACAGAGGTAATAACCTGGAGAGTGGTTTGAGTGTTTCAGAGTTCTAGAACTTGGTTAAATATCACATAAAACTAATGCTCCCAACCAACTTGTTCTTTTAGTAGTCAGGTTTATTTTGTTTTCCTTTGTAATCAAATGAATTTTGTTGAATAAATGTGTATTGTAATTAATGTTAGATATAATACATCTTAATATCTAAAATTTGGCCTACCTTCTTATTTATAATTTAATTATAGCCCTATTTTTAAAACTACATGGAACATTTGGAGGACTGAAAATAATTCTATTGAATGTATTAGTAACTGCATTATATGCTCACAAATGTTCACTAACATTTTGATAAAGTTTTTCTATTTGGTTAGCTACTTTGACCTTTTTTTTCTTTCAAGCAGAATTACTTTCTGTGAAATATGTATTAACAGGTACAAATTATTTAACTTATAAAAGAAGCCATTTTTGTGAAGCTTAGTCAATTTAAGTTACTTCTGCTATATTTGATAGTCCTTTTAGTAGAATCTAAGATTAGTTAAAAGAACAAGTTGTCTTAAAGTAAAGGGTGCAATAGAATTCAGTATTATCTCAGGTTATATTTCCTATCCCACCTGCCTTGGTATTTCTGCCAATTAACTATGGGATCTTGGCCAAAGTTAACCTCAGTACTCTTCAGAAAATGAGGGATTGGGGCTCGGGAATTCTTAAACCCCTTCTCTGAAGCAGTGGGAGTTTCAGGGAGCATGTCGCCTGTGAGAGCCCCCTGAGATGCCTGCAGCTGGTGTCTCTAAGAGTTTGCTGAGCTGTATCTAGTACTTTTCTGACAGTCTTTTTATATCTTTTCCCATCAGGGGTAATCTTTCAAAGGTAGATTTTAATGTTCACTGTGAATGTTTTGTAGGCTTCATATTTCAAAGTCTTCACTGCAAAGAAGCACCAGTACCAAAGATTAGATTTTAATTCTTGGTGTCATTTTGAGAGTAGAGAGAGCTTTGAAATGCAGTTCATTTGATCTATGGTCATCTAGTCAGTAGAAGAAAATGCAGCCAGCCACCTATTCCCTAGCTTTTGGTATTTGTCATCAAAGAGAGGACTGTGGTTGTGTATGGGACTTTGCCAGATATCCCTACAAATCATGCTCTTGGCTGTTAAAAATTACACAACTTATATGAATATGAAGGAAACACTACATTTCTATTCAAAACCCCTGTATGTTCTGATTAATATGTTTGATATAAATTATGGTATATAAACTTGATATAATTATTAGCTTGCTTGGTCTAACAAAGTTCATTCAGTTGGCAGACTGACTCTGAGGCAGTAGAAGCCTCCTGGAATGGACACTCACAGCAATTAATAAGTACAGCTAAGGATCATATGTGGGTTCCAGTTATGCCTCAGAAGAGAAGTTAGGTGCTGATGGATGAACAGGTGTTTAGAAAAGTTCTACTTTGGCTGCTTTATGTTTGAAGGAGAGGGGGGAAATCTTTTATTCTATCCCAAGGAGCTAGAGAAATAGGGCTAAGGGCAGGGAGTTCTGTGGCTGAAATCCTGAAAGCTTATAATGATAAAAGCCTGTGAGAACTCTTTGACTAAAGTTCTCAAATTTTTCACTTTTCTGAAGTACCAGAAAAAAAATTGTGTCTGGGAAAGAACTTTTAGTTAGAAGCCTAAAGTGAATGAAAAAAATCTTCTATTCAAGCTTGGTTTTGGGGGAGAGGGAGGAGGAAGAGTGGGTGTGTATGTGCCGGGTTTGTATGCAGGAGGGTCTAATTAAACTATTTGTTTAATGGCTAAAAATTACTGAGGATCATACAAATTATAGTTGCATTTATATAAATTTTGCATGAATCTTCAGTATATGTAAACACATAAGCCTTTATATTTATATATAAAATGTTTTCAAATGTGTCCTTTCATGTTTTTGCTTAGCCACTTAATGCAATTGCTTTTTCCTAGACAAAGCCTAATTGAATGAAAAGGAAAGGCTTTCCTTCAGCGTGGCTGGGTGAGCCTGCCTGGGCAGTACAGTTGCTGCCTGTCTGTGAGGCCATGACCTTCATTTGGGAGTGGCTCACCCTGATTCGCGGCTTTGTGACTTGGAAAGTAGCAACAAACATACATGGAAAGGAAAAGGTGAGTGACCAAGGGCAAAGGGAAGACACTAGATTTGAGAGGGAAAAGGAAGAGGGAACCTAAGACAACAGAGAGTTGTGGGAGAATAGCTCCTTGGTTTGGGGGAATTTGCAGAGAGAGTGGGGCATTTTCAACAGCCACTAGAGAGTATGGTAGTTGTTGAGAGGGGAAACAACGGGGAAAAAGATTTTTGTCCATGTATTCTATTACATTCTGACATTTCTTCCTCTAAATATTGAGGTATATGTTTAAATTATTCCCAATTGCATTTTTAGAAGGGCTGATCTGGTTTTACATTACGTTTGAAAAAAGTTAGAATTCAACAATGGTCCAAGGACTGTCTGAACCAGGTAGTCCAGGGGAGTTGGGCACAGACAGCTTTAACCCACAAGGTCATTGTGCCTCTCCAGACCAACTCACCCTTCTTCTATGTCCCAGGAGGCTGAACTACATGGAAATGCCAACCTGTTTTCTTGGTCTAGCAAATGGCAAGCATTAACAAGAGCTTGGATGGTGGGGGCTGGGGGAGGGGGTGACATCAAGATGTTTATGTTCCAACATGTAGGGCTATCATGCCGGTGGCATCCATTAACCAGACTTCCTTGCTTCTGTTAAGCGGTCCACCTACACAGTCTGTCTTCAAGATGCAGTTGTCCCTGTTTAAGGGACCCTCTGTCCGGTGCTGGCTCTGGGATGCTGCACTGCCCTTTACGACTTTCCTCCACCCTATCCATGTTTTTGTAAAGAGTCCCTTTAATAAACTGTCCCAGCTCATGTCCTCAGCTCCTTGCTGGGACTGTGAAGGTGCAGTCAACCAGAGACCTAGATTTTTTTTCTGTCTTGTTTCACCAGGATTATCATCACCTACATGGTTATAGCTGGCTCACTATATTCTGGCCCAATGGAAGGGCAAAAAAACGAATGGAGGGTTTATTAGTTTCCTGTTGCTGCTGTAACCAGTCATAACATAGTGGCCTAAAACAACATAACTCCTTACTGTTCTGTAGGCTCCAAGTCTAATGTAGGTCTTACTGGGCCAAAATAAAGCTAGCCAGGTGTTGCATAGCTGTGTTCTTTTCTGGAAACAGTGGAGGAGAATCCCTTTTCTTGCTTTTTCTGGCTTCTAGGGGCCACTTACAATTCTTTGCTTCATGGTCCTCTTCTATTGTCAAAGTCTGCATCAGCCCAAGTCCTTCTCATGTGGATGTCTCTCTGACTCTCTTCTGCTTCTTTCTTTTACTTTCAAGGACACTTATTACCTTGGGCCCACCCGCATAGTCCAGGCTATACCCCATCTCAAGATCAGCTGGTTAATACCTCAATTCCATCTGTAACTGTCATTCTCTTTGCCATGTGGTATTACATATAGGTTACAGAGATCAGGACATGAATACCTCTTGGGGCTATTACTCTGCCTACCACAGAGGACAAACAAGTTCCTCTTAAGGGTATGCTCTAGGAGGTGCATTTAGCATGCTCATTAACATTCTGCTGGCCAGAATTTAGCCACATGGTCACATTGGATCTGCCAGGGAGGTTGAGAAATAGAGTCTCAGTAGGCAGCCATGTGCCCATGTAAAATGTGGAGGTGTTCTGTTGGCATAAGAAGGAAGAGGGAGAATTGATATTGCACAGGAAGTTTTAGCCTGTGCCCGTCAGGCTCATTTGTTCTTGCCAGCTTGCTTTCACTTGGTTTTGCCCCATGATGCTTTTGGCTACTTCTACTGGCCCTGAGCTGCCTTCACCTGGGATTGGCTTCTAATTTAGGACATAGGGTTGTTTTCTTCATGGACCACACTGGCTACCTCAGAGTCCCTTGTTTCCTGATCTTCATAATGACTTTCTGATGTGACTGGCTGGGTTGCAAATGTTTCTACCTGGCCTGTGGTAACAGGGTTTCCTCAAGCTTACTGGCCCACCCACGTCATGTCTGACCTCTGCAGTCCATGTCTTGCTCCACCTTCCACATTCAGTGTCTTAGATCCTGTCTGCCTGCCCCTGTGACTGCCAGTCATCATCATGGCAGGCCTGGTCCCTTCCCTCAGTGTAAACTTTGGCTCTCTAACTCCTGCCCTTCACTCAACCCCTGCTCTGAGATGCTCCGAGTTCAGTCTAGATGTCTCTACGAGTATGTTGGTCTCTCATGCTCCTCAACAGATCTCCCAGTGCTAGGTAAATGTAGGTTCACTCAACCCAAATTTAGGAAACTATTAAAATAATTATAAGAGGCAAAGAAAGTGTATTCATGTTGATCCATGTAAATATTTTATATAAAGAATCAAAATCATTATCAGTTGGCAATCACATATAGTTGCTTTATATAGTTTAATTTCTTTAACTTATTTTTTTTTCCATTTACATCAGATTATTTTTCTTAGCTGAGAGGCAGAGCCAGGCCTTCTACCATGAGAGCTGATGGAGCATCACAGGCAGAGTACATAAATCTAAAACCACGAGTGAAAATATGTGACACAGCTCACAATGATATCCAAATGACTCAGAGGCAAAATTTCACTTTCTGTCCCTATGAATTTGGGCTCTGGTGTCTCTGGAAGTATGTTCTTACTAGATGACACACCATTTGTGCCACTGAGAACTACATACCCAGCTATTTGAGGCTCCTCAAGCTAAAGGATAAATAGGTCCAAAAGCAGGGGAGAGGGGGTTCTACTTTTGACTGGGGTAATTATCTTGATTCATAAAGGGAAATAGATCCACAGTGGCAGCAGGGCGGTGTGGCTGGAATCTAGACAGTCTAGCACTGCCTTGTCCAGAAAACAAAAGTAGCACAAGAGCACTCTATCCCTACCTATGCCAGACCTCCAGAGGCTCAAAATGCTCAGGAAGGAAGGTTTGGGTCACTGCCTGGTAAAGAAGTGCTTGCTAAAGGTGGAGGGAACACGGAATGAGTAGTATGGAGTAGTTGGGGTTTGTGATCCTAATCATAGCTTCTTGAAATTATAGAAATGCGATCTTAATCTGTTTCTCAATATGTGATGTTTTGTATGTACTCATGTTTTATACACACACACTCACACACACACACACACACAACATTTAATTTCTTTTATCTCCCTTCTTTCCCCCACTCTTCTATATTTGGAGGATATTGGTGGTGAACTCCATCATTTCCATCACAAGCTGTGGTATTTCAGGATAGAATTGTCACAAAGTGGGAAAGGTGCAGAGTGCAGTTGGAGACCACAAGTTTGGAGCTGGTGCACTCAGTGAGCAAGGGGAGTTTGGGATGATTCCCGTGAAGCCAGGGTAGATATGCTCTCCAGTGGCTGAGTGCATGCAACATTATGGTTGCCAGAAACATTTGTTTTAGAAGAAAAAATGGGATTAATAGTGTATGATATTAAATGGAAGTCAAAGAGGTGGTCTATAATGAAGCTTTGTAATTTTCTGATGCCTGGCATCAAAATCCTTCCTACCTAAGAATATTCCAAAGATAGGTGGTAGCAAAACTCCCCTCCCACAATCAAAACCAAAGTGGGCAGATATTTTCCAGTCTCACCGCCTGGCAGCACATGAAGAGGCTCAGCCAACTGGATACTGCTACCAGGTACCTCAAGTCATGAGAGAGTGACGGAAGATGCTGGGACAGTTGGAAGTTAACACAGCATGGTGGAGAGCATCCAGCAGGGCCAGCATTAGCAGCTCAACCTGAGCATTACTGAGGGGTGATCTTGGGTATATTCCTAGATGCATAATTGCCTTTTGTTACATTTTCTCCAACCATTTCTTCAATTTTATGCACTATTAGAGAGCCTTTCTGTAAATTCCTTTTTTCCTTATAAAACTGTCATTGGTTTTCAGTGTTTGCCACCAAGAATTCAGACTGGTAAAATATTTAACTGTTTTTTTAATTGTTAGTTATTTGGATTCTTTGCTTTCTTTTTCAAGTGTATAAATCTTTTTTTAATCCTCACCTGAGGATATGTTTATTGATTTTAGAGAGAGGAGGATGGAGAGAGAGAGAAAGGCAGAAAGACAGAGATGTAGTTGTGAGAGAGAAACATCTGTCAGTTGCCTCTCATACATGCCCTGAGCAGGGATTGAATCTGAAACCTAGACATGTGCCCTGACTGGGAATTGAACCCACAACCTTTTGCTATAAGGGACAATTCTCCAACCAAGCCACTTAGCCAGCACTGGAATCTTTGCATTTTTAACATAAGTAGTGCTGCAATAAATTATTCACAGAGCTTTTCCCACTTGTATTTAAGATTATTTTTATATGTAATATCTTAAAATTTGCTTTAATTTTTTCTATTACAGTTTGACATAAAGTATTATATTAATTTCAGGTGTACAACATAGCAATTAGACATTTATATAATTTACAAAATGATCACCTCCACAGGATAAACATTGCTACACATTGTCAAATTACTTTGCAATGTGTAAGAGATACTGTTTCACTGAATCTTTGCCTTTCTAATATCTTGAACAATTGATACATCAAGTAATAGAAGTTAAAATGATTTATCTGACATTACTGAGGAATGAGATTTTTCACATATGTATCTTTCACAAAAAGATAACAAATTATTATTTTCAACACCAAAATTTTAAAAATATAACCATTTTAAGGTTTTTAAGAAATACATTTTATTGATTATGCTATTACAGTTGTCCCATTTCCCCCCTTCACTCCCCTCCACCCTGCATACCCCCTCCCACCCACATTCACCCCCTTTAGTTCATGTCCATGAGTCATATGTATAAGTTCTTTAGCTTCTACATTTCCCATACTATTCTTACCTTCCCCCTGTCTATTTTCTACCTACCATCTATGCTACCTATTCTCTGTACCTTTTCCCACTCTCTCCTCCTCCCATTCCCCTGTTGCTAACCCTCCATGGGATCTCCATTTCTATGATTCTGTTCCTGTTCTAGTTGTTTGCTTAGTTTGCTTTTGTTTTTGTTTTAGGTGTGGTTGTTAATAATTGTGAGTTTGCTTTCATTTTACAGTTCATACTTTTTATCTTCTTTTTCTTAGATAAATCCCTTTAACATTTCGTATACTAAGGGCTTGGTGATGATGAACTCCTTGAACTTGACCTTATCTGAGAAGCACTTTATCTGCCCTTCCATTCTAAATGAAAGCTTTGCTGGATAGAGCAATCTTGGATGTAGGTCCTTGCCTTTCATGATTTGGAATACTTCTTTCCAGCCCCTTCTGGCCTACAAGGTCTCTTTTGAGAAGTCAGCTGACAGTCATATGGGAACTCCTTTGTAGGTAACTGTCCCCTTTTCTCTTGCTGCTTCTAGGATTCTCTCCTTTATTTTAATCTTGGGTAATGTAATTATGATGTGCCTTGGTGTGTTCCTCCTTGGGTCCAACTTCTTTGGGACTCTCTGAGCTTCCTGGACTTCCTGGAAGTCTATTTCCTTTGCCAAATTGGGGAAGTTCTCCTTCATTATTTGTTCAAATAACGTTTCCACTTGTTGCTCTTCCTCTTCCCCTTCTGGTAGCCCTATAATTCGGATGTTGGAATGTTTAAAGATGTTTTGGAGGTTCCTAAACCTCTACCCTTTTTTTGAATTCTTGATTCTTCATTCTTTTCTGGTTGGATATTTCTTTCTTCCTTCTGGTCCACACCGTTGATTTGAGCCCCAGTTTTCTTGCCATCACTATTGGTTCCCTGTGCATTTTCCTTCATTTCACTTAGTGTAGCATTCATTTTTTCCTGTAATTTGTGACCAAATTCAACCAATCCTGTGAGCATCCTGATCACCAGTGCTTTGAACTGTGCATCTGATAGGTTGGCTACCTCTTCATCGCTTAGCACTATTTTTTTTTCTGGAGCTTTGATCTGTTTTTCATTTGGGCCATTTTTTTTGTCTTGAGGCACCAGTTATGCAGTAATGGGCAGAGGCTTAGGTGTTCAAGAGGGCAGGGTAACCCACATTGCTGCTTTGTGATGTGTGTGGGCAGGAGGGGTCTGAGAGGGAACAAACACTCTTGTTCCACTCTCTGCTGGGTTTCAGTTACTTCCCCTGCTATCCACAAGCAAATTGGGCCCTTCTGGTGCTGATTCCCATATGAGTGGGCTTGTGTATGTTCTAGGACCTCGTGGGTCTGTCCAACGAACTCTCCTGTAAGGCTGGGAGTTCCTCCCGCTGCTGCCTCAACCCCCACAGGTGTTTTTAATCAGTGTTTTGAGGCTTTATTTCCCTGCGCTGGGACCCTGGGTAGCACAGTCCATCCCACTCCTCAGTTGTTCCTCCTGGTTTATTTGCATGGGACTGTGGGACCGCCCAGTCTGCAATCTGCCACCTTGCCAGGTCCACCCGCTGCTGCCTTGTTGGCCAGCTGCAGCCTTATGCGCCCTGCCCCACAATCTGCCGCCCTGCTGGGCCCGCCAGCTGCCTCCTTGCTGTGAGTCCTCTCTGCCCCACTGCCTGTCTCTGCCCCTCCTACTGGTCTGTATGGACGTGCCTTCTTTAACTCCTTGATTGTCAGACTTCCATACAATTCAGTTTTCTGTCAGTTCTGGTTGTTTCTTGTTTTTAAATTGTTGTTGTCCTTTTTTTGGTTGTGTGAAGAGGCATAGTGTGTCTACCTACGCCTCCATCTTGGCCAGAAGTCTAACCACTTTTTAACTGCAATCTTTTCAAGTTGTATCACATACTTTTTCACCTCAGCGAAATGCAATCCCTGGAGGCCCACAGAAAGGATGGGTTTATTTTGCCCTTGCCCTTGATCCCCCAGATTACTGTACCTTCTTCATGGCTGGGGAACTTTCTATCTCTTCTGAACTCAACAGCCTCCCAGTCAGAGGACAGAAACTCTCCCCTCTTTAACCCTTGCCACACCCTGGCCTGTGACTCTGACCCCTGGAAAGGTAGAGCAACTGAAAGTTGGTAATGCAAACAATCACGCTTGTAAAATTTAAGCTTTGCATTTGTACAAAGTTGAAAGTCAGTATCCTGGTGGGAAAGCTGGAGTATGTTCCACCCTCTCCATTAGAGTAAACAGCTTAGATTTTGCAACAGTTTTATTTTCAACCCTCTGGTTCATTCTGTGTGCCATTCTGGTGCAGGTGCCCAAATCTGAGTGCTGGATACATGGAACATTACAATAATATACTTTAAGAGGGTTCTGGGTGAGCCTTCCTATAGAAAAGTTTCATTCTATTTTTCAAAATCTCAGGGGAACTGCAAATTTTTTTTAATAATCTACATTTTAGGAAATCTAATATTAATGTATAATCCTAAAGCCCCTTTGTAGAATTTTTATATCCATCTTTTATGAATCAGTCCTTAATAGAAGTGGTCCCATTGACTTTTCCTCTTTCACACATCAGTGTTGATCCATATTATTTCTTATTTTAAAATGTGGGGTCAAATTCCCTTAAAATAATCCTACTGAAGGATAGTAAGCAGAAGCAATGTACCCTCTTATATATCATATATGCGAAAAACTTAATGTGAAATCATAGACCCATTTGATATGGGACAATCTGATTTTTTATACTAAACAATAGTGACATAGTTGCTAGTCTTTTAAAAATAAGTAGAAGATTTACAGCAGAAATGCTTGCAGAGAAATTTTCAAAAGTAGTTCAATATTTAGTTTTTAACTGTTGGGGAAAATAGAAGCCCTTGTTTGAGACAATAAATATGTAGGAAAGTGGGTGTAAAAACAAGTTACATTTTGAATTCTATGCACTTTATTCAGGACAGAATAACAGTTTTACAGATAAAGCAAATCCAAATAAAAACAAAATACAGGAACACTAGCATATACCATCCATATCTATTCCATTCTAGTATTAGGCATATTGATTTATTTTAACTTAATTTAAATGCATTTATTTTTATTTTATCATGGTAAGAGCATTTAACTCAAGATCTACCCTCAACACATTTTTAAGTGTATAATACACTGTTGTTAACAATACATATAATAATATACCACAGATCCCTAGAATTTATTGATCTGGCTTAATTGAATCTCTATGCCAGTTGGTTAGTAACTCCCCCTTCTCCCCCACCCCCAACCCCTGACCATGTATTTTAACATCTAGGTTCATTTGCCTGAAATTATTAGCAAATAGAATATTTATTTAGATTTGTACTTGTCATATATAACTAATTATTTTTAAGTTATGAAAGGGAAGAGGAAAGATTTCTAAAACCAGAGTCTAGCTCTTTTTTTTCCCCTTTTCTATTCCGTATGAAGTGGGCTTTCCTGGGCCCAGTTCTGCTCCCCGGCCACACTGAGCAGATGTGCAGCAAGGGAGAGGGCTCTGGGGAGGGAAGCAGCAGAGACACGAAGGCACAGGCCTTTGTGCTTTAACTCTGCCTAACAGGTTGTATATTTATTTTCTTGCTCAACAATTTCATTTTTAATGGCAATGACTTGATCTTCTAGCTGTTTCAGTTGATCAGCTTTTTCTTGTCTACTTAGATTCAAATCTTGGATCTTCTTTTCTAAATCTAAAATAAATTAAATAAATAAATAAGTAAATAAAGCAGATGATATATTTCCATTTGATAGATTCTTCCTGGATGCCCACATGATACCTAACACAGGGTTTTCTGTGTCTCTTAAAGATATATTTAGTTTTGTGTTTTGACTCAATAGATAAAACATTTCTTTTCATCAGACTTCCCAAGATTTTCATATAAATTGGAGCAGACAAATGGATATTTTTGCCAAAAAATATTTTATATATAAAGGCATTTACTAAAGCATCTATAGCTAGTTAGAATTTAGTAGAAATGAAGAGACAGGTGGCAAGCCTTGACTGGATCTGGTGAAGTGCTGTATTTCCAAAGGTTTGTTCTTTCTATTTTAAGTTTACTTTGTTACATGTGTTTTTCACTTTAGGGTTTCCCAATCTTTTGGTAAAAAGGACTGACATTTTCACTTTGTTCTCCTCTGCTAATATTGAAGTCTTTGTAGAGTGAGAGCAAGGTGGTGTCTTTCCTGGCTTCGCTCCCGTCCATCCACCATCCATCCATCCATTCTTCAGTTAGCAAATATCTGGGAATTCTGTTAAACCGTAAGATGGAGACTGCCGAGTAGTAGTTGGGAGAGGTACGATGAGCTACAGTTAACAGTGAGGCAGCCTTTAGAAAAGAAACTGGCTTTAGGTTGAAGTGGAACCTCTGAAAGAAGGAAGGTCTGTATTCCCTGTACTCCCTTAGACCATACCTAGACACTCATCTGATTGGGGGTAATTGTTACACTAGCATACAGCGTGTGTTTGAATTGTGCAGAAATTTGAAACTGTCCTGTGAACAAAAATTGAATTAACTGCTGATTTTCACATAAAAGAGAGAAAATTCAGGGCATGTGGTATAGCTGCTTTTAAGTATTTGAGGGCCTGAAAAGCAGAGTAAGTATGTGGGGATTTTTGTTGTAGTTTTGGCTATTATGATTATTATTATTTGGTCAGTCTGAGGAAATAGAATTAAGCCAGCAGATGAAAGCTCCATGAAGATTTTGTCTGAATAGAAAGAGCTTCCTAGTAGTCATAGCTGTTCAAAGAGGAAAGAGCTGCTATGGAAGGCGGTGAGCATTTGTCACTAGAAACTTTCAAATACAGGTCATTTGGGATTGAAAAGGGGATTCAGGATTAGAAGTGTGTTTGTAAAAAAAAGACAAGACCCCTATGTTTGTACTACATAAGTTAACAAGATTGTGCTGGTTATTTTTTATTTATTTAAAAAAAATTTAAAGGCTTAATTCTCTTTATTTTTTTTTATATAAAATCATGTGGTGGCCACAGCTGGAGCCTGGGTCCTCTGTACAGAACTCTGGCTTTACAAATGGTCAGTGAATTCCTGACAGGGAGACTTGGTGAACCTAGTCACTTACTAGAGCTTTGTCCCACCAGATCCATTCTCCACCCTGCTGTGTGTCCTGGGAAGCTGGCTTTCATGGATGACATCACCTGGCTCCCTGACCTCGGGCTGTCTTTCACTGCTGAGAAGTGGTGGGAGGGTGGGGAGAGTGAGCAGGGGCTGCCCTGTTGAGCTGCATGTTCTGTCAGTTTTACATCTCAGCTCCAGCTCCTGCAGGTGGGCCTCTTCCATGCCAGGGTTCACAGGCCAGCTGTCCCTGCTCCCACAGGCTTCTCATAGCCACTGTCCCCCAGAACCTCCAGACCCTTGTTTGTGTCCTTTAATCCCTGTACTTTCTTGGTAGTCTCTCTTATCAAGAAGTGGAGACTATTTATCCTTCCCCCCCAGACCCGGTCTGGCTTTGCAAATTATTTCAACCAATAGAAAGTAGAAGAAATGACATTGCAGGTCCTCAAGAGCCTGAGAGCTTCTGTGCTCATTCTCACAGAACCCTCAAATAAGCACGCTGCAAAGCAGCCTGGGGTGAAAGACCCCACAGAGAGAGAGGTCCAGCTTCTCAGCCAAGCCCAGCCCCAGGCAGGCCTGCCAGATCACCCACCACTGAATGCAGCTACTTGGATAGGTAACTGAGATAATTCTGCTTATAAACACATGAACCAGAATTACATCCAAGTGCAGTTTCAATTTCTTTCTGAGACCCTGACTGACAAAGCTCTGTGGAGGGGCCCTGGCTGCAGACTGGGGCCCACTCTCAACTTTCTCAACTTTGATTCTGCCAAGATAAGTAAGGGCTGTTCTCTAGGATTCCATACACATTTCTTCCTAACCGACGGGAACAGAGCACAGCTCTTGTTCAGCCCCTTTGCAAGTGGCAGAGTCAGGGAGATGGCCAAACCAATATCTGTTTTTCCTATTTGTTGAGTTGTAAAAACAGCCTTAACATGTAAAGAGGAAAATGGAATGTGTTATCAGAGACTTCTCTGAGGAGAAGTCCCCGAACTTAAACTTCTCTCCCAACCTAATTCAAGACTGTGAAAGCTTTAGTCTCTGGGGAGAAGTGGAAACAATTTGGACCCTGACATAAAATATACAGAAAATATTCTCCCTGTGGTTTTGCTCTTATAGAAAGGATCCAGGTCTGGGAATAATGGAAACTGATTTTCATGGTATTGTCTATGTAGCTGAGTATAAGGTTAAAAAGCAAAAATATTATATTTGTCCTTTTTAATCTTTCTTAGTATCTCCTTTTTAAAATTATTAGAAAAAATATTGAAAATGAAAAAAACCCCCACAAGCTCACTACTTTTAAACAATTGTATAAATGTAAAAAGTGTGTTTTCCTCTTCACTCTCCCCCTTCCCAGAGATAATTAGTGTTAACCATTGGTATGTCTTTTTCTTTGCGTGGGCCCACACTAATGTTGCATTTTCATGTCATGCTGAGGATATGAGTCATTGTAAGGCCAAAGACTTGCTTTATAACAAAGAAGCATTTATAAGTGAGGAATTTGGGTTATTTAAAAGTTTTCAGAGTTACTTATATTACAAAGGAATATGATTATTTTATAATTTTGGGAGACAATACATACAACCAAAAGTAAACCTAGACACTCATTGTTTAATATTTCTTGTTGATTTGGAGGTTATTTAGGGAGGACATCGTGAGGGCCTAGAAAAATCATGAGTATTAGCTGTGTAAAGCAAAAACCCTGTAAACTTTCTGATTATACACATTCTATGTGGGCACACTTTGTGTGCATTAACACCTCCATTTTGATAAAAATCTTTGTCCAGAATATGGTTCCTTCTGGGTTGCTATCCGCAGACCTTGCTCGGAGGTAGATTATACTGTCTCCAGAGGAGAGATTCGCACAAGGGAGAAAATAAGCAGCATAGGTCATGCCAGGGGTTCTCAGCCTCAGTACCATTGAGACTTTGGGCAGAGTAATCATTTGTCCTGAGGAGGGGGTGGATATCCTGTGCAGGACAGGGTGTTTAGCAACACCCTTGGCCTCCAGTCACTAGATGCTAGTTATGTCCCCTAGTTGTGACAAGCAGAAATGTCCAGATATTTTTGTCCCCAGGAGAGGGAATAAAATCACCCCTGGGTGAGAACCACTGGGTTAAGAAAAGGGTGTTTCAAGGTGACCAAAGGTAAATCTCAGTTTGTTCTGATTAACACAGAGTGGATGCTAATTAATACACTTTTAAGGAAAATCATGCAAGAGGCCTGTTACTTTGCAGTCCCCAACATACAAACCCAATTCCTCCTTTCTCCTCAGTGGACTCATGTGGTTAAAGTGTGTCAATGATAAATTCAAATTCTACCTCCTGATGGAGGATGATAGTGTTATTGTCAAACTGATGAAGTGGGTAAAAGAGTAGATAAAGCTACCATATGACCCAGCAATCTCACTTCTGGCTGTTTATTAAAAGAAAACTAAATCTGTGTCTTGAAGAGATATCTGCACCCCGTGTTCATTGCAGCATTGTTCACAGTATACAAGGAATGGGGACAACCTGAACGTCTGTCAATGGACAGATGGATAAAGAAAATTATGTTTTATATACAATACATATATAACATACATTATCGTATTTTATGTATGTATATATATATTTCAGCCATTTGCAACAACATGGATAAACCTGGAGGACATTATAGTAAGTAAAATAAGCCAGACAGAAAAAGACAAATACTATATGATCTCACTCTTTAAAAAAAAAAAGAGTTGAATTCACAGAAACAGAGAGTGGAGTGGAATAGTGGCTGCCACGGCTGGGGGGTGGGCGAAATGGGGAGATGCTGGTCAAAGGGTCAGATGAATAAGTTCTGAGGATCTATTGCACAGCAGGGTGCTGATGATAGTTAATAATATTGTATCATGCATGTGAGTGGATCTTAAGCATTTCAAAGTTAGCAAAAAGAAGGAAGGAATCGTGTGAGTTGATAGATGTCTTAACTTAGTTATGGTAATAATTTCACAATGTACACGTCTAGGAAATCGGCACATTGTACAGTTTAAATACATACAATTCTATTTGTCAATTATGCCTCAGTAAAGCTGGAAAAGAGAAGAGATACCTGTTATTCTTCTCATCTTGTCTGCTGTATCTCCAGCCAGTTTCTCTGCTGCATCTTTTAGCTGTTTCACTTTTGCAATTGTCTCCTTTGTCAGTCCTGTCGCACTTGTCTTATGGTGAAGAATAGCATATTGATTCTTTAGCTCAACAAACTCCTGTAACAGAGCAATACTCCCTTCATCAGAAAATACTTATAAAGCATGTGTACATACATGATATTTATCTGATACTGTTCATAAAAGGAGTATGAGGAAACCTTAATCCAGTCAATATGCTTGAGTTACTCTGATTTCCAACAGGGCTTTTATTTGCATTTTTTTTCAGGTTAAAAACAATCTTAGCTTTAGTTAATTAAAAATAAAACTTTGTTACAAAATATCAATCATTATTCCATTTTAGTGCAAGTATTTACAAGGTACTGATTATTTGTCCTGAACTACACTAAGGTGAGAGATATAGAGGACAGAACAATGCTGTCTTGCCTCTGACAAGTCTCCAGCTGAGGGAACAGTTGCAAGTGCAAGATGCTGAACAGAGTGAGCCATGAAGATTCAGAGGCAGTGAGGATACATTAGTGGGTTGGCAAAAAGGAGAGAAGTGAGGTAGAAAGGGATGCAGGAAGGAAAGTAGAAGTGTTAATATGAAGATCTCCCTCAGAGTTAGAATGGAAATCTGTTGGGAACCTCCCTGCCTGGTTTCAGAAGCTGGAATCCCCATGGCTAAGGCTGAGTAAGAGACCTTGGGACCCTATGCCAGAAGGAGACAAAGCTTATCTTCCTGGCAGGGGCACTGCCTCTGTTCCCTTTACTTCACCCTGCTTGGCCCCGGGCGGATGACTGGTTAGCCAATGACTGGTAAGATTCCTCAAGGGATGGATGACCTAAGATAGGCATGTTCGAGAAGGGGTCCTCAGGGGAGGATTTGGGGTACTATAGAAAAAGAGGGTGATAGACCCTCACCCCTTGGCTTTGACATAGCCTGAGTCCTCATTTTGTCTGTAAGAAGTCTCCTAGTCTCTTGGCTGCCTTACTTCCCCTGCCTGACTTAAGCCTGAAACAATGCTGGAGGGTGGTGAGCCCTGGGGCAAATGTCGAAGCCCTGGGCAGGAATGGGAGGTTCCCCAGGGTGATCAGACCTAAGAAAGAATGCATAAAATCCTGTGAAACCTGCTTTGCTAAGAATGCCCTCAATTTTCTGATAAGGGTCTGAGCATGAAATGAGTTTGTTTCCCAAAGTTTTATGGCCCTTTAGCTAACTTGCCCTCACTCAGAATAAGTCCTCATAGTTCTTTCAATGTTATCTATTGTTTGATTGATGAGCTTTACCTGTATTCCTGTGCAATTGAACCCAATAAAAGTTCATTGAGGGAAAGGCTCCTGGTCCTTTTCCTTTGAGAGATCAGCCACCTTTCCTCCCCAAGCAGATTGTGTCTTGGTAGAATTATTCTCATCTGTGGTGGCCGGGGGAGGGGGGGCCTCTGCAGTTGGAGTCCCCCCACAGAAATCTTTGGTGTCTGTGTGGTTGACAGCTTTGTGTGTTAAATAGAGGAATAAAGGCCAGACCTTTATGGAATATGGAAGTGGGAAGAGGGTGGTGGACAGGGAACACTTTCTTAACCTCTGTTCCATAGAAAATGCTCTCAAATTCCACATCAGTAGAAACTTTACCCAGCACATGATGGATTAAAAACAAAATGATAGGTCAATTGTAAAGACGCTTTAACATTTTTCTTTTGTTTAAGCTACCATATTAATGCTACTAACCAGAGATCCTGCTAAGTAAATGAGTTGCTAAATTCTTTCAGCAATCTAAATTAATGGGCGAGAATTCTGGCCAAGATGGAGGCATGGAGGAGGATAATAACCCATCTAAAATCAATAAGCACCAGAAAATCAAATTGCGTGGAACTGCGACAACCAAGGAATTAAACAGTCAACTAAACCAACCAGACCACGAGGCGGCAGAACACAAGGGTGGGGCCAGCTGAGAGAAACCTGGCTGAGGCTGGGACTGTGCAGGTGAGGCTGGCTCAATGGGAAACTGAGACTCAGAGCTGACTATGGACTATGGCAGGGGTGGCTACAGTGGGAGAAACTCCCAGTATAACACAAGTTGAAAAGTACACTAGAGCTGAGCAGGCGAGCTGCACTGTTCCCTCTCTGGCCCCTCCCCCACAGGCAATGCTGACTGGGAGCAAGGAGGGTTACCCTGACCTGATGAATACCTAAGGTCCCGCCCCCTTACAACTTAACAAGTACATGGAGAAAAAGAAATAGGGCCCAAATGAAAGAACAGAGCAAAACTCCAGAAAGAGAGCTAAGCAATGAAGAGATAGCCAACCTATCTGATGGAAGTTTAAAGTCCTGGTAATCAAAATGTTCACAGAACTTATTGAGCTTGGTTGCAGAATGAAAGAGCAAATGAAATATACCCAAAGTGAAATAAAGCAAAATATTTAGGGAACCAACAGTGACAGGAAGGAAACCAGGACTCAAATCAATGATTTGGAATGAAAGGAAGAAACAATCATCCAGCTGGAACAGAATGAAGAAACAAGAATTCAAAAAAAAAATTAAGAGAGGTTTAGGAACCTCTGGGACAGCTTTAAATGTTCCAATATCCAAATTATAGGGTTGCCAGAAGGAGAAGAACAAGAGAAAGAAATTGAAAACTCATTTGTACAAATAATGAAGGAAAACTTCCCCAATATGGCAAAGGAAATGGACTTCTAGGAAGTTCAGGAAGCCCAGAGAGTCCCAAAGAAGTTGGACCCAAAGAAGAACACACCAAGGCACATCATCATTAAGTTACCCAAGATTTAAGATAAAGAGAGAATCTTAAAAGCAGCAAGAGGAAAGGAGAGAGTTACCTACAAAGGAGTCCCCATAAGACTATCAGCTGATTTCTCAAAAGAAATCTTATAGGCAAGAAGGGGCTGGAAAGAAGTATTCCAAGTCATGAAAGGCAAGGACCTACATCCAAGATTGCTCTGTCCAGCAAAGCTTCTCAGATAAGGTCAAGTTAAAGGAGTTTGTCATCACCAAGGCCTTATTATATGAAATGTTAAAGGGAATTATCTAAGAAATTGAAGATCAAAAACTATGAACAGTAAAATGACAACACACTCACAACTGTCAACAAATGAACTTAAAAAAAAGAAAAACAATGAAAGCAAAAACTAAGCAAACAACTAGAACAGGAACAGAATCAGAGAAATGGACATCACATGGAGGGTTTTCAGTGGTGGGGGGAGAATAGGAGGGAAAAGGTACAGGGAATAAGAAGCATAATTAGTAGGCATAACATAGATGGGGAGAGGTCAAAAATAGTATAGGAAACAGAATTCAAAGAATTATATGTACAATCCATGGACATGAACTAAGTGAGGGGATGCTGGAGGGTTGTGGGATGCAGGGCGGAGTAAGGATAAAGGGAGAAAATTGGGAAAACTGTAATAGCATAATAAATAAAATATACTTAAAAAATAATTAATGGGCCACTTTCCACAACTGTTTAATTAACTCTGATTTTTGTAACTTCATTTATTTTCTGGCAGGTGACTTTCACTTCTTATTTTCCTTATATGTTATATGATTTAATTAAAAGACAAATAAGTGACATAGATTGTGAGAGTTTGGAAGTTCATGAAAGATTTGACTAGGAATATGAGCATAAGTCGACAGGGTGTACACACTCTGACATGCTTTGTCCAGAGGACTTCTGCCTTCCCGGAAGGCGGCCCTCTCTGGCTTCATGCCTATGGGCATCCCCTACGAATATACACCACTGAGCATGGCCCAGCACCACAGGAAGTACTGAAAAATGGCACAAAAATCTGGGGTTAGAGGATTGGTTTTCAAAGCTTGATTTGCTCTTGGTGACAGTGGTAGAACTAATGACCTTCTCAAGTCCCCCAGCCTGGCCTCTGGCCGATTCAGCCTGAGCTTCTGCAAGGATGGCTTGCTCTTGATTCCTTTGTAACTTGATATGCAGCCG
Source organism: Phyllostomus hastatus (assembly GCF_019186645.2). Taxonomy (NCBI): domain Eukaryota; kingdom Metazoa; phylum Chordata; class Mammalia; order Chiroptera; family Phyllostomidae; genus Phyllostomus; species Phyllostomus hastatus. The sequence continues at coordinate 50,125,036 of NW_025334041.1, forward strand.
GGAAAGTTCATCTTCCAGAGCGGACTGCTGCTCTGCTACATCCAGTTCATTCTTAGTCTCCTTGGCTTGATTTTCAGTCTGTTGTTGATTTAAAGACCAGAGAGGAGAAAGTCTCTTTATGTAACAAGAAACAAATAAGAAAATAAATGATGTAATTACCCCTCAGAAAAAAAGCTAGATGTAAAGGGAAGGAATCTCATCCCTTTAATTTCTCTGTTCCATTTACAAAAGAAAAATGTTAGGATAAAATACTGCAGACATAGAGAAGGGTCAAAAGAAAAATATGATACACACCCACATACTCATCGGCCAGTTTAAAAATAAAGCGTGGCCAACCAGCTGAGTTCCTCAATGTACCGCTCCCCTTCGGGCCTCCTCTCCCGCCTTAAAGACAGCCACTACCCTGAGTCTGACACTTGTCACTCCATATTCTTCCGTATGCTTCTCACTGTGTTCCTATGAGGTATTCCTGATGATATGCAGTATTCCCTACTTTTATCTTTACACAAATATATCATTATTTTACTCTATTTGTTTTCTAATTATCTTCCTGTTGATGCAGGTGGCTTCTAATTTTTCTTCTTACAAATATTAATGACTATATCTGTCACAGCTAGAAGTCCTGTTTAAATATTTCTTGTATCTAAATTGTCACTTGTTATCTGTTGTCTTTTATTTTTTAGCCATATTTTTTTTTATTTTCCTAAGTAGAGTAAATGTTCTTACTTTGTATTCAATATACAATAATAGAAATAGCTGTGGTCTGTTACATTTTGCTTCTGTTGTTTTCTGTCTTGTTTAAGGCAGTTTGTTTCCTTATATGTTTTGGGCAAATTCTTTGAGGCTTGGTTTTAGGGTGCATTTCTTTGGAAGGGATTTTCTGTCTGCCTCTGTCAGGCATCTGAGGACACTACCAATCTAGAACCAGTTTAAATGACATTTTTAGCTTTGGGTTTTCATGCCACCCAGGTAGGTATGAGTCCTAGCCCCTAGGTATGAGAGCTAGCTTGTGGCTAGTAATTCTTAGTGAAGGTTTTCCCCCTCCACCTGAGGCAAGAGGCAAGTGTCCCTCTTTTTCTCTGTCTCTCTCTCTCTGTCTCTGTCACTCTGTGTGTGTGTGTGTGTGTGTGTGTGTGTGTGTGTGTGTGTGATGGTTTAACATTTCACTGAAAATTTTGCCTTTTGATGTCCCAGCTCTATACAGGGGTCTCATTCCCTACTTGCTTCATTTTCTGTCCATTATGCACAGTGACCATTAAACTAACAGCTCTGATACACCTGAGATTAGCAGATGCCCTCTGCCTTCAGGGTCATGCTTAATTACCTTTCTGGATTCATGCTTTCCTATCTTTTTTGGTGTTTGAGCATTTCCTCTGTTTCTTACTAATTCAGCTATGCATTTAAAAATTTTTTCAAATATCTCATCTAACATTTTGATTTTTATTTTCCTGCTAGGAAGGTTCATTGGGGATACTGGTCCACCACATTATAGAAATTGAAGTCCCTCCCTGTGCCTTTGAGCATATGTCAGAATTTTTCTAGAGCAGGAATCTGCAACTTTTTTTTGTAAAGGGTCAGATAGTAAATATTTCACACTTTCTAATCCATAAAGTCTCTATTGCAACTATTCAACTCTGTGCCATTGTAGCATGAAAATAGTCATAAACAATATGTGGCTGAATTCCCAAAAAAACTGTGACTTTGGAGGCAGAAACAGTCGGTGTGCCTATTTGGCCCAGGAGCTATATTTTGTCAACCCCTGTTTCAGAGAATATGCCCAGAAGGAAGAAAACCTAGAGGCCTTAATTCTTTTGCTACCCTATGTATGCAGCCTCTTCATATGCAACCCTTTGATTTCCTGGTACACTTCTTCCTGTTCTGCTGCTCTCTGCTTCTTTTCAAGATACATGGATTTGGAGCTATAAAGCACAGCTGAGTAACCTGCAGTCTGTGAGGAAGGGGGTGAGCTAGGGATGGAGCTTGGGGAAAGAGACTTCACACACCCTGGGACTAGGTGCTGTCCTGCTCTCCAACTGCCAGGCCTCCTCTCCTGGATCCACCACGTGTGTTACATGGCCATGTTGCTCCTTTCAAACTCTGGATGTAACACATTTTTTTAGGGAGGATATTCTTTCAGTCTTAGGATACTCAGATGAGATTTTATGCACATTTAGTTATGAATACCTGGCAACAATTAACTTTATTTCTTTGGTTTGTGAGCTTTAAAGGGTCTATTACTCCCCCTGGTATCAAAAGGGGTCAACTCTGACCTCAGATCTACATTTAATCATCTGTGTGGCCTTAGGCAAGTCACTTAACCTCTTTGAGTCTTCGTTTTCTCACTTATAAGCTGTGGTAGCATGTGCTTTATCCCCAGGATTGGTCAACAATGACGTGAAATGAGGCTGGGAGAGCTCATTTTATCCTTACAATAATCCCACGAGACAGGTAAGGGAAAACTAGGCTGTCTCCATAATCAAAACCAATTTCAGGTTAGCTTCAAAGAAAAAAGAGGAATACCTGCAGGACATTCTTTTTTATTTTTGTTATCTCGGCAGTCAGCTGTGTGGTAGTAGAATTTGCCCGTCCGTGAGTGACTTGAACTTGTTGCAACTTATTCAATGTTTTGTCAAGATTTGATAGAACATTTGCTGCTTTTCTAAGGTAAAATATTAATACATCAGATTAGATAAATATGCAATTATTCATTTATTTCACCTTGAGAACTCATTTGACTCAACCAAAAAATTCACTGAATTATTCATAAAGTAAGTTAAAACTCTTAAGTAAGGCAAAGTGCTGAAGTCTTCATTTTGAGAAATGGGCACATTAAATGCCAATAGAAACATACATCTATGCATGTGCAGAAAAAGTTTCACAAGATACGGACATCAAGGATACAGGTCTCATCTCTTCTTAATTTGTCATAAGCAGAGAGGTTTGGGGGATATAACTGCCAAGCTTCGAACACACAGCCATTACGGTCAATTCCAGTTCTGTAATTTCTCAAACTTAAGCAACAGTTTCTGAGTCTTTACTGGAGTGGAGGTGAGAGAGTCAAGAGGCTCCACGGAGAGCAAAGAGAGAACTAAAGGCCCTGCATTTCCAGGCTGTGTTTATACAGGTTTATTTAAGCTTCACTGACATTCCAGCTGCCCAGGGGCCCAGTCAGAGGTTAAAATCACAAGCATTCCAAGTGATAGGCGATTTTATAGAAATGAGCTCACCTCAAGTGAACATTCACCAGCTACTTAGATTTATGGGCTCACAACCACCTTTGGAAGAATGCACCAAGTAAGTGAAATATCAGACAGGCCTTTCAGAAGAATAATTAGAAATGCTTGTGCCCAGAGCAAAATAGCTAAATTGCACAACTTCCCTTCCTTATCAAACTCAACCTCTCTCTTCCCAGCGGTAATCTCTTATAAAAAATAAAAAGAAAGAGAAGATTTTACTTTTAAGACCAGTTTTAGGTTTGTAGCAAAATTGAGAGGAAGGTACAGAGATTTCCTGCTGACCCTATTGATATTCCTAGTTTTAAATATTAAAATATTAAAAAGGGGTTGGCCTTACAGCTGAGTCTGGTACACTTATAGAAGCCAATCAAGAGACAGTGAGGGCAGCTCAGGTCTCTAGCCTGCAGGGCATCCAGATGGTGGTAGATACTGGCAATATTGCCACCATCCACCGACCCTATGACTCTGACCCATAGCACCTCATGTGCATAAAACAGCAAGATAACTTTTCCTTTTTGCTCAACTAAGTCAACATCATATCCTTTTATTATAGTCCTTTTTTTTAATTTAAATATTCAAAGTACTGCTTATTATTATAAATTTAGAAGTTATAAAAATAGGTAGACAAGAAGGGAAAAATACTCTGATATTTCCACCATGTGTTAAGAGATTGGCATATAATTAGTACATGGCATTTATTGGCATATATTGTTATGAAGAGGTAGCAGATTGCCGGGAAGGCCTTTGCATCTAAGGAAAATGGGAAGCAAAGATCCTCACATACTGCCTCCTGATCTCTCAGCTTCCTTGGGCCCCTCTACAGACAGCTTAGACCTCAGTTTGGGCACCAAATTATTGGAAGGTAATTTCATTTGAATGCTATAGATTTGTAGGCAAATATTTTTTAGATGACCTTTTAGCACCTGGCCCATTTGAGTGAGATGAGAATATTAGTATGGTACTTACTCAGCTGCTTTTGCCTTCACCAAAATCTTCTGTGCTTCATTTTCTGCGTTATTTAGCTTGTCTTCATCTGTCCCATAGTTCTCACCAAGTTGCATAAATTTCTGTATTTTGTCAAGTTCGTGGGTTAGGTTTTGTGGTGTTATTGGCAGGTGGATGTCAAGTACATGATTTGCAACCTTTTCTATGTCCTCTGGAGGCACATTTTCCTCTTAAATAAAAAGGTGGGTATGAAGTCATTATATCTCATTATCAAATCCTGTATCTTTTAAGTATAGCAACAATGAACTCTAAGTCAACCACACTTGCATTTGATTGTGTGTCCCTAAAATAGATTATATATGATACATAGACTCTTCTTCATGCTTCATTTACCCTTTGCTCAGAAAGAAATACTGCTAATATAGGGCTAAATACATGCCGGACAAGTGATTGTTAGAAAAGTACAAAAACTACTGACTTTGAATATTGCTTATGTTCTCCAAAATATCCTAGCAAATACTGATTATTATAACCACTGAGTCAAAAGCAGTTAAAATGTTTAGAGGCCTGTCATTAAGATTTAAACACAACGAATGAGACCATGGAGAATCGTTGGGTTCGGACCCAACAAAACTTGATTCTAATCCTTCATGGCATTAAGAAGGCTCACAATTTTTGCTCATTTGCATAATTGGGTAATTATATCTGATGCCACTACTCGAAGGCCTATTTTGGAAAGGGAATGTGACAATACAGAGTAAAGTACATGTGAATGACATATAAAGAAACTGTTATAGGATTTCCGGCCAAGATGGAGGTGTAGGTAGACATGCTTTGCTCCCTTACACAAACAAAAAAAAAAGATAACATCCAACTTAAATACAAAATCCCACAAGAACTGCCAGAAAATTTAACTGTATAGAAATCTGACAACCAAGAAGTTAAAGAAGAAACATTCCTCTAGACTGGTGGAAGGAATGCAGATAGCAGCTGGAGAGGAGAGGACCAGTAACAAAGTGGCAGCTGGTGGACTGGGTGGTCTGACATTTGCATTCTGATAAACTGGGAGGAACAACTAGGGAGTGAGACAGACTGCGAAACCTGGAATTCCAACCCAGGGAACTAAAACCTCAAAACCTCTGGTTGTAAAAACCTTTGGAGGTTGTAGTGGTGGGAGAAACTGCCAGTCTCACAGGAGAGTCTGTTGGATGAGCCCACAGGGTCCTAAAATGTACACTGTGAACCCACTCAACAGGGAATAAGCACCAGAAGAGCCCAATTCACTTGTGGGTAGTGGGGGAAGTGACTGAAAGTGGGTGAGAGCCGAGCAAGTGGCATTGTTCCCCCTCAGGTCCCTCCCCCACATACAGCACCATAACAAAGCAAAGTGGGTTACCCCACCCTGGTGAATACTTAAGTCTCCTCCCCTTACAACATAACAGGAGTAGAGAGACAAAGAAATATGACCCAAATGAAAGAACAGACAAAGCTCCAGAAAAAGAACTTAATGACAAGGAGATAGCCAAGCTATCAGATGCAGAATTCAAAACACTGGTAATCAGGATGCTCACAGAAATGACTGAGTATGAACACAAAATAAAGGAAGAAGCGAAGGCTATATAAAGTGAAATACAGCAAAATACACAGGGAACCAACAGTAAAGGGAAGAAAACTGGGACTCAAAGCAACAATTTGAAACAAAAGAAAGAAATAAACATTCAACCAGAACAGAATGAAAAAATAAGCATTCAAGAAAATGAGGAGTGGCTTAGGAACCTCCCAGACAAATTTAAATGTCCCAACATCTGAATCATAGGGGTGCTAGAAGGAAAAGAGGAAGAGCAAGAAATTGAAAATTTATTTGAAAAAATAATGAAGGAAAATTTCATTAGCTTTAATGAAGGAATAGACATGCAAGTCCAGGAAGCTCAGAGAGTCCCAAAGTTGGACTCAAGGAAGCACACACCAAGGCACATCATAATTACATTACCCAAGATGAAAGAGAAGGAGAAGATCTTAAAAGCAGCAGAAGAAAAAGAGACAGTGAACTACCTACAAAGAAGTTCCCGTAAGACTATCAGCTGATTTCTCAAAAGAAATCTTGCAGACAAGAAGGATCTGGCAAGAAGAATTCAAAGTCATGAAAAGGAAAGACCTATATCCAAAATTACTCTGTCCACCAAAGCTATCATTTAGAATGGAAGGGCAGATAAAATGCTTCCCAGACAAGGTAAAGTTAAAGGAGTTCATCATCACCAAAGCCTTATTATATGAAATGTTAAAGGGACTTATCTAAGAAAAAGAAGATCAAAATTATGAATAGTAAAATGACAACAAACTCACAACTATCAACAACCAAACCTAAAGAAAAAAAAACTAAGCAAACAACTGGAACAAGAACAGATTCACAGAAATGAAGATCACATGGAGGGTTATCGGTGGGGTGGGGATAGACATAGAATGGGGAAAAGGTACAGGGCATAAGAAGCATAATTGGTACAAAATAGACAGGGGATGTTAAGAATAGTATAGGAAATGTAGAAGCCAAAGAACTTATATGTATGACCCATGGGCATGAACTAAGTGGAGGAGAATGCTGGAGGGAGGGGGAGTGCAGGACAGATTGGGATGAAGGGAAGAAAAAAATAAGACAACTGTAATAACCTAATCAATAAAATATACTTAAAAAAACTGTCATATACATCTATGCTCTACTTTTCAGAAGAATAAAACTGGCCCTCTTTGAGAACTAAAGTGGAAGGTAGATTGTTAGTGTTTGGGGTAACAACTCTTCATCACTGTCTGGCTCCTTATTGAGGCACAAGGGGGATAGTTGGAGATTATTAATTAGATAAAGATCTGATCCTCAAGGGCTTTACTGTCTGTGGGGAAGTATAAATCATTCTACATAAAAACTGACCATATAAGAGCAGAAGAGATGAATGCAAGACAAAATGATGTGGGATCCAGAGGGAGGAGGAAATACTTCAGGAAGAATTTTGAAAAGACATTTAAACTGGGCCTTGGAGGACAGCATGGATGAAGCTTGTGAAGAAGTGGGGAGAGGGAAGGGATGAAAGGCATTCTAAGATGAGGGAACCGCAGAAATGAAAGCTCACAAGAAACAGTTCACAACTCACTCTTGGTGGGAGAGCAGGGTGTCTAAAATTGGAGGGGTGGAGTTTTGGAAATGCTGGGAGCCGATCACAGACATCCCAGAAGTAACTTGGACTTTGATCAGGAGGCAGTGGGAGCCAGAGATGTTTTCATTTAAGCAGCATGATATGAGTATATATCACTTTTGTAATCATTTTTGCTTTAGCTATTTTGTTTTCTATAAAAAGAATATTTTACTTCCTATAATATGTTTGGAAAAATGTGAAAAGCATTTTTATGAATACATTAAAACCATATTTTAAATGCAATCAGGGAGTTGACTCTTTAAAAATAGTAATTCTCTTTGTAAAATATTCTAATAAAACATGATTTAATCTTGACCACATATTCAGTCATCACAGATTTATTGGCATTTATTATGAGATCATAAGTTCAAATTTTTTATATGAAACTTGCAGGAGAAATGACACATAACTTAGTTCATAAGGAATTCAGATCACAAGGAAAATATTAAAATGGTCAAAGGAGAGTTGAATAGTGGGGCCACCATACATTCTAATGATGGCTTTATTTGGGCTTTATAGCAAGGAAAAGTGAGAAATGGGTGGTGAAAGCCACTGCTTCCTGGTGACCCAGGGTCTTAGAATTTGACCAGAGAATTTTCCTTTATAGAATAGGATTTTTCTCTTGGCCTAGTCTAATTTTTGCTATAACAATCTGGACACATTTTTTTTTCAATTCTTTAGGTTAATTAAAGTGAAAATTTTATTCAGTAGCAACAAGAAATAGGACTACTATGGGAATAAACTCTATGACCCAGTGAACTAAGTGGAAAGCAACAATCTACTGAGACCTGTTGCACCATTTTCACACAAGTGGTCTGGCAGTTTCCATTTGTGCCACATCAGCTGGTATGTGCAGAAATAGCTAACATGTTCCTCCTCCAACTACTTCCTAACTCATTGAAAATTTGAACAAACAAAATGTCCAGTAGGCTGATCCCAACTCCATTCATTTTTACTGATTATTTTGGTCATTTTTATTGACCCTGTTTACTGCCTAACTTTTTTCTTACCATGAAAATCAGGCCTAGAAGCTGCTAATACAATTTCCAGAATCATTGAGATGGAAAAAATACTTGTTTGGCCACAGGGGTCTCTTATAAATATTAAACAGATTAATGAAGTGATTACGCAGAATGTAACAGACATCCCAACTGTCAGTTAATTCATGTGCAGACTGTTAAATTGTTGAATTTGGAAGGTGACTATGAAAAACAAAGCCTCTTGAAAATAATTCTCTATAATATTGTATCCAAACTGCATCATTTGATAATAAGACTCCATGTTAATTTCCAGCTGTAATATTTGATTTTTATCTTAACTAATAATTCTCTGGAGTTTAAAATAAGACTCTCCCAAAACTAGGCATAATAAGGAATAAGTTATGAGTAAAATAATGTATAATAATAGTGAATTAAATAGTTCCTTTTGGTCAGTCAGAGAGCACAATATGAGATTTGGGAAATAGTCAATAATATTTAATAACCAATATTTGAGATGCTACCTCACTATGATGTTTGATACATTAACCAAAATTTGGCATACCTTCATTTGTATATTCCATCAACAGAGAAAATTATGGAACCCTAACTAGAGGGAAACTGATATAGGCATCATGTTGAACTTTTCCTTTTTTAGAAAAATAATTTTAAACACCAAGCTCATCCTTTTGACTAAATTCTAATATTTATTACTAAATTAATCTCATTTTTGGGTACAGAGTTAATATTTTGGGATTATTTCATTAAGAAATTTTAAATCAAGGGGTATATTATGTTCCTAATTTAGACATGTCATTTCCAATCAATGTAATTTGGAATTGGTTGTGATGTTTGAGTATACATTTTTAAAAATGAAACAAAAACTAGTTTTAATATTAAAAAATTTACCTGACAAAACCTTTTTCAGTGCTTTGATTAAAAGTTTTATTTTTTCTTCTTCAGATTCACTTTGGTTTTTCATATTCCTCAGATTCTCACTTAACTGTAAGGTACTGTTTTTGGAAACTTCTGCCAGTTTACTTATATTTCTTATCTGGAATAAGAAAAAAAAACAACAATGAGGAAAACACAAAAACACACAATTAGGCATGTTCTGTGATGTTCAACTGCTTAGTTCAACCAAATAAAACTGTCACCAAAATTGAAATAGAAGTGTAGATAATTAACCAATTTTAAAACATTTTAAAGGTCTCTTTTAAAAGATATTTTTGTTATGATGTTTGCTAAACTAATGATGTAAATTTATCTTTTAAAACATTATTAGTATTAAAAATCATTATTTGAAAATAGCATTTGACTTTTCCTGACACAAATTATGTTTTAATGAGACTTTAGCATGCCAAAATATCAATAAATACATAGAAATTACTTAGGGCTACTTACTTAAAGTGGTCATTATGTTTAACAAGTTAAGAGCATTTTCTTTTACACAAGTTAAAACCGTTATTTTCTAAATCTTCCTCAAATTCAAATAATGCACTTCTGTCAAAAGCTTAAAGGAGAGCATTCCTTCTATTAAGAAGCAAGTTTGAACTCGGTGCAGGCTGCGGAGATAAACTTCAAACACTTTGTACACTTGGTGAAGGAATGATAGGACTGAAAGGCTTCCAACCTAGAAGTGTAGATTCTTAAATGTGTGATTTGAGAAAGATCACGGACGTTTTCTTGAGATTCCAAAAAAATTGAGGAAAAGAAAAAAAACAAAAGCAACAGGACAACAGGGCCACCCAGCTGAGCTGCGAGCTCATTGGATGGGTGTGACAGAAGCAGGGCTAATTAGGACCAAACACACCCAGGGGGACCTCCCTTTACTTCCCCACAAAGGAAGCCTGCTTAATTGAGCCATACATATTTTGTGGGAAAGGGTTTAATTATATCATTGGCAAGTAATAAAACAAAAAGTAAATATTTACATGATTAAAAATATGTATCTTAATTTTTGAGTTGTTCTTTGAACCTCTAGAAATTTTAAACTTTAATCTAGATAGTAGTTGCTGAAACAGATTTTAAAAGTTCTCACAAGGAAAAAATGTAACTGATGTTAACTAAACTTATTGTGCTAATCATTTAGCAATATATACATATATCAAGTCATTAGGTGGTACATCTGTCAATTATATCTCTATATAAAAAATGGATAGCAGTAAGTAAGAATACATAACAGCAAAATGAGAATTACAGGAATAAATATTCTGGACAGGAAAGTGCCAAATTATACAGATGAAACCTCAGCAGACATTAGTTGATGCCATATTCAGAAAGGAAGAGATTGCTAAATTACTTCACTCCTAAAACATCTTTCTGCAATCCATCCTCTGTCACAATTCACTCCTGAGAATTCTCTCACAATCTCCCTGGCACTCTTTCCCTTTCTAATCAAGAGGAAAATACCACACCATTTTATCCAACTGACAACCCTGCCCCCACCCTTTTCCAGTTCTCCATTCATGGGCTGATTAAACCGGATTGTGCTAACATGCACTACAGGGGCTATCTTTTAAAAGTATAGTTTAATGGGGTTTGTTTAAGTGTGAAATCTCTGTTTTATGAAAAGGTTCAATATAGTAGTTTAAAATTACATTCAACAATTAAGGATTGTTTTAACCACTGGGATGCAAGACTGGAATTTGCGTTTATGTTCACTGCTGTGTTTCCAACATCTAGATAAATGTCTAGCACATAGTAGTGACTCATAAGTATTTATTCAATAACAAAGAATAACATAAGTGAAAAACTATGTAGCAATACAAAATCATGACTATGCAAATAAAAATTTTCAACATTTGGTATATGTGTAAGGATATTCTCCAACTTGGCTGGTCAGAGGCCTGCTCCAGACTTGGATTCTGGGGCATGTGGAGCAAAGACGCAGGACCATCTGGGGCTGAGGCCCATGGGGGTGAGGCTCTCAGAGCAAACTGTTGTTCTGTAGTATTTGTGTGTGCATGCGCATTCTTGTGTGTGGGTGTACACGCATATATAATAGGTGGTTCTCACCCCTTTCCTAAACTTAATCTCCTGTCCTTCTCTCCACTCTCCTCATCTCTCTGAGATGTTTCATGTACATTTCCTTTTTGTTCAGGAACTGGTTTCTGTTGCATGCAAACAAGAATGATGACTGATACAATATTTAACTTAACATTGGTTAAAAAAAAGAAAGCACTTTAAGAAGTTGGGTTTTTTTTTTATCAAAGGCTCTATGTATATTGTCAAAAAAGGGGCAAGCCAGCCCTGACCACTGTGGCTCAGTTGGTTGGGCATCCCCTTGCAAAGTGAAAGGTCACCATTTTGATTCCCAGTCAGGGCCTGTCTGAGTTATGGGTTCAGTCCCAGATTGGGGTGCATACCAGAGGCAACTGATCAATGGTGCTCTCTCACATCCATGTTTCTCTCTTTTTCTCCCTCCCTTCCCCTTTCTCTAGAAATAAATAAGGAAATTCATTTTTTTAAAAGAGAGTGACCTGGTGAGCACTTCATCTGGTTCTCAAGATGAACACAATGTTATTCACAAGATACATAAAACTGTGTTCATCCTTTAAAGATAATTATAATGTATTAACAAAAAAAATTTTTAAAAACTAGGTCATCAAAAAGTATACTTATCAACTGACCAAAAAAGTAAATGAAATCTTTTCAAATTATTAAAGATTCAATTATAGGTACTTAAATATTACAACTTTAAATATATATATTTTATTGATTATGCTATTACAGTTGTCCCATTTTTTTCTCCCCTTTACTCCCCCCCACCCTGTACTCTCAGCACTCCAGCATTCCCCCCACTTAGTTCATGTCCATGGGTCGTACATTGTAAGTTTTTTGGCTCCTCCATTTCCTATACTATTCTTAACCTACCACTGTCTATTTTGTACCTACCATTTATGCTCCTTATTCCCTGTACCTTTTCCCCCATTCTCCCTGCTCCCCAGCTCCACTGATAACCCTCCATGTGATCTCCATTTACGTGTTTCTGTTCCTGTTCTAGTTGTTTGCCTAGTTTGTTTTTGTCTTTAGGTTCAGTTGTTGATAGTTATTGAGTTTGCTGTCATTTTACTGTTCATAGTTTTGATCTTCTCTTAGATAAGTCCCTTTAACATTTCATATAATAAGGGCTTGGTGAAGATGAACTCCTTTAACTTGACCTTATCTGAGAAGCACTTTATCTGCTCTTCCATTCTAAATGATAGCTTTGCTGGATAGAGCAATCTAGAATGTAGGTCCTTCCTTATCATGACTTTGAATACTTCTTGCAAGACCCTTCTCACCTGCAAGGTTTCTTTTGAGAAATCAGCTGATAGTCTTATGGGAACTCCTTTGTAGGTAACTCTCTCATTTTGTCTTGCTGCTCTTGAGATTCTCTCCTTATCTTGAATCTTGGGTAATGTAATTATGATGTGCCTTAGTTTGTGCTTCCTTGGGTCCAACTTCTTTGGGGCTCTCTGAGCTTCCTGGACTTCCTGGAAATCTATTTCCTTTGCCACATTGGGGAGGTTCTCCTTCATATGTTTTTTGAATAAGTTTTCAATATCTTACTCTTCCTCCTTTCCTTCTGGCACCTCTATGATTTAGATGTTGGAACATTTAAAGTTGTCCCAGAGGTTTCTAAGCCTCTCCTCATTTTCTTGAATTCTTATTTCTTTGTTCTATTCTAGTTGAATGTTTATTCCTTCCTTCTGCTCCAAACCATTGCTTTGAGTCCCAGTTTTCTTCCCTTCATTGTTGGTTCCCTGTATGTTTTTCTTTATTTTACTTTTCATAGACTTTTCATTTTCCTCTCTTTTGTGACCATACTCAACCATTTCTGTGAGCATGCTGATTACCAGTGTTTTGAACTCTGCATCTGATAGGTTGGCTGTTTCTTCATCACTTAGTTCTATTTTTGGAGCTTTGATCTTTCGTGTGGGTAATTTTTTTTGTCTCAGTGTGCCTGTTACATACTAAGGGGTGCAGCTTTAGGTATTCACCATGGTAGGGCAACCCACTTTGCTATATTGTGGCACTGTATGTGGAGACAGGTCAGAGAGGGAACAATGCCACTTGTTCAGCTCTCAGCAGGTTTTCAGTCACTTCCCCCACTACCGACAAGCAAATTGGGTCATTCTAGTGCTGATTCCGGGTGGGTGGGCTCGTGCACATTCCAGGACACCATGGGTCTCTCTAACAAAGTCTCCTTTGAGTTTGTGAGTTTCTCCTGCCACTGCAACCCCCATATTTTTACAGCCAGAGATTCTGGGGCTTTCTTTTCCCATACTGGAACCCTGGGTCACATAGTCAGTTATTCCTCTGGGCTTACCTGCACATAAATGTGAGACCACTTGGTCCGCCAGCTGCTGCTTCACCCACCTGGTCCTCTAGCCACTGCCTTGCCATGCATACTCTCTGCCTTGGCTGTTCATCTCTGCCCCTCCTACCAGTCTGAATGAATGTTTCTTCTGTTATTTCTTGGTTGTGGGACTTCCATATAGTTTGATTTTCTGGCAATTCTGGTTATTTTTTGTTTTTAAATTTGTTGTTGAGCTTCTTTTGGTTGTGGGAGGAGGCAAAATGTATCTTTCTATGCCTTCATCACAGCCAGAACTCTAAAATAACTTTATGGAGATAGTTGATCCAGCCAACATGGAGGTCAGGGTAAACACAGCTTGCCTACTTGCACAACCACAGCAAAAATATAATTACATTATAAAACAAATACCATCCAGAATCATAAAATCCACCTGTATGGAAGTCCAACCACAAGGAATTAAAGAAGTCACATTTAGCCCTGCCTGGTGCAGCTCTGTGGATTGAGCACTGATCTGCAAGTCAAAGGGTAGCTGGTTTGATTCCCAATCATGGCATATGCCTGGGTTGCAGGTAGGTTCCCAGTAGGGGGCACGTGAGAGGCAACTACACATTGATGTTTTTCTCCCTTTCTCTCTCCCCTACTACTCTGTCTAGAAATGAACAAATAAAATCTTTTTAAAAAAATTCACATTTATCTAGATGGGTAGGAGGGGCAGAGATGTGGAGAGGCGCAGAGAGGCATGGAATGGGTGGTTGCACACCTATCTGTGGTAGATAAAAATCAGGAGGGATACCTTTGCAGTGAGGGATCCCAGCACCACACTGGAACACTGAGCCCAGGGTTCCAAGGCCAGGAAGATAAGTTCCCATAACTGCTGGCTAAAAAAACCACTGGGGGTTGGGGTGGCAAAAGAAGCTGCAAGAGTCTCTGGAGTCTCCTCTTAAAGGGTCTGCAACAAACTTAGGACTTATGCAGACTCAGTCCTCTGGGCTTCAGCACTGGGGCAGCAGCTGGAAGGGCACCAGTGGCACATGGGGAGAAATGGAAGTGTCTGGCATCAGGGTGAGTGCCAAGGGATGGCTTTCTCCAGGACAAAACTCCAGAGGCCAGGGAGTACAATTGTTCCCTTTCTGAACCCTCCCCCTCAAAAGCCACAGAGTAGCAACACCATATCTGAGACTCCATCAACCTGATTCACATGGGTTGCCCAGACCTGGGGATTACGTAAGGCTCTGCCCTATCCATTTTACTGGTGCACTTTTCTACAAGAGGCCATGCTACTTAGACAGGGAGTCCAAAGCAGCTCTACCTAGTACATAGAAACAAACACAGGGAGGCTGCCAAAATGAGGAGACAAGGAAATATGGTCCAAATGAAAGAAAAGATCAAAACTCCAGAAAAAGAACTAAACAAAAGGGAGATAAGCAATCTATCACATACAGAGTTCAAAATACTTCTCCCGAAACACTTCTCCCATCATTAGGATGCTCAAGGAACTCATTGGGTACTTTAACAGCATAAAAAAGACCCAGACAGAAATGAAGTTTATACTAAATGAAATAAAGATAAATTTACAGGGAATCAAAAGTAGAGTGGATGAAACCAAGAATCAAATCAATGATTTGGAACACAAGGAAGAAAGAAGTATTCAATCAGAACAACAAGAAAAAAAAAAGAATCTGAAAAAAAGAGAGGATAAGGTTAGTAGCCTCTTGGACAACTTCAAATGTACCAACATTCACATCATAGGGGTGCTGGAAGGAGAAGAGAAAGCAAGAACCTGGAAATCTATTTGAAAAAGTAATGAAAGAAAACTTCCTTAATTTGGTGAAGAAAATAGACATGCAAGCCCAGGAAGCAGAGTCCCAAACAAGATGGATGCAAACAGGACCACACCAAGATATATCAAATTAAAATGCCAAAGGTTAAAGAGAAAGAGAGACTCTTCCAAGCAGCAAGAGAAAAGCAGATAGTTTCCTACAAAGCAGTTTCCATAAGCCTATCAGCCGATTTCTCAAAAGAAACTTTGCAGGCTAGAAGGGACTGGAAAAAAGTATTCAAAGGGATGAAAAGCAGGAACCTGCAACCTAGATTCTATCCAGCAAAGCTATCATTTAGAATGGAAGGACAGATAAAGTGCTTCCCAGACAAGATAAAACTGAAGGAATTCACCATCACCAAGCTATTATTATATGAATTGCTAAAGGGAATCATATAAGAAAAAGAAGAAGATCAAAACAATGAACAGTGAAATGTCTATAAATTCACAACTATCAATAATCGAATCCAAATAACTAAGCAAGAAACAGAACAGAAACAGAATCATAGATATGGAGATGATTTGGAAAGTTGTCAGTTGGGGGGAGGAAAAGGGTAAATGGGAAAAGGTACATGGATTAAGAAGTATGACTAGGTAGGTACAGAAAAGACAAGGGGTGTTAAGAATAGTATAGGAAATGGAGCAGCCAAAGAACTTATATGCATGACCCATGGACATGAACTAAGGGGGGGATTGCCAGAGGGAATGGGGGGCCCCAGGTAGAGGGGGACAAAGGGAGAAAATTTTGGACAACTGTAGTAGCATAATCAATAAAATGTATTAAAAAACACTTTATCATGTTTATCAACCTAGGAAGGAATTCAAGGCAAAAGGGTATATTCCTATTAAAATATTTTCTAACATTAAATTAAATTTTAATGTTAAACTGTGCATATTGGTAGAATTTTAAGTATACACTTGAATTGATAAAAAAGTATTCTTTACTTTGGGAGTCTATAGTTTTCAAAACTTTAGGAGTCTTCTCATTTCAATGTAGTGTTTACTATAAAAGAAATATGTCTACTGAAGTCTATGTTCTATAAACATATAGTAAAGGAAATGTTACAGAAATAGAAAATATGTCAATATTCACATCTACTTCTAAATCTACATTTATCTCTATATCTATATCCTATATTTCCAGGCCTAATAAGAATGCCTAATATTTAGAATCATCCTTTCACTTAGATTCTAAATGGCAGTTTTAAAAATTTCAAATAGTTTGCTTTATTGCTTTTTGGATAAATAAGAGAAGACATTATTTACCTGATTCTTCAGCTCTTGAGCCTGACTGCTCAAATTATGAATCATGGACTCTGTTTGCTGAGCTTTCTGAAGGGCATTCCTTGAGAGGGTCAGGGAGTCCCGACAGCTTGGGCCACCACATGACGAGAGCCCACATGGCATGTCCCCTCGTTCTCCACATACCTAACAGGAGAGATGACTTATATTAAAAAAGAATTTGCTGGCAGAGTTCTTTTAAATATTATCCAGACTCACTGAGGCAAGGCACTGTCTATTCATGTTTTTCTTCAATAGTTGGTCGTATTTACTGTACAGATGTAACCCATGAAATGTTTCTTAAATAACTAAATTAGCATCTAAATTATTTATTATCAGCCTTGTGCCAACCAATGTCATTTTTATACTTATACTTTTTGTGGAAAATTGTCAAATGTCTAGCATTTCCATGTTAATTTTATTTTTTTTTAAATAAAAGTTACCTTTTACTTATAAAGAAGCAGAAATAGCAAACTGTACTCTTTGGGAAACAGTAAATAATATAAAACAATAAAGTCAAGCTACAAGTTATACTCTTTGATATTTCTTAAATTTTGAATTAAGAAATAAAAACATAAATATATTTATATTATTTACACATTATATAATAGAACACATATATTTATACATTTATAAAAAATAAAAAAGAACTATAAGGTATGACAGGAAAATATGATGGAAGAGATCTGTGTGCCAAGTAGAGATGACAAATGCTTTTATTACACTATATGAATATTTACCTTTTCCTTCAATATTTGGATATCTGGTGTCTTAATCTGTTTTAATTTTTCCAATGACGAGTTTTCTTTTGAGGTTAGTGTATCTATGATGTTAAGTAAATCAATCCGGTTTTTTTCAGAATTATTAATGATGGAAGTAATTTCACTAATTTTTTTTTCAGCAGATGATGATCTGTGATAATACTTCTTGATGTTCTCTGAGAAATCTATATTACAAATTGAGGTAAGATAAATGTTGTGAAAACAAGTGAAATTATACATTGGCTATCAAGACAATCATTTCACAATTTGACTACTATCTTTATTTAAATGACAATATAAAAATTCAACATTCTTCCTTGGATTTGCACTTCATGAGGGAAGAGTTGATGTAGTATAAAAAACATGGATATCATAGACATAGAACATTCAGACCTACGTCTGCAGGAATGCATTTGAACGTTGGCTCACCTTTTACTGTCTGGATATGTCTTTGAGCAAAGTGGTTAACCTCTTAGTGTGTCCTCATTTGTACATTGTGGTGATAATTGGTGAGTATTAAGTGAGATATGAAAATACTTTGTAATGCATTCCACAAGTATATGAATTATGTATTAATTATGAACCTGAATATGATAAACCAACTAAATTTACCTAATCATACCGGGCATGAGTAGACAAACTTGTCCTGCAGAGTAGCAGGGAATACATGTTTTAGGTTTGCCAGCCATAGTGTTTCTGTCAGAAGGACTCAATTCTGGCAATGCTGTGGGAAAGCAGCAGCAGACAACACGTAAACAAATCAGTGAGGTCTTCTAATGAAACTTTATTTACAAAGATAGGTTATAGGTAGGATTTGCTGGCAAACTATCAGCTGTCTGCTGACCTCTGATGACGGCAGCCCACATTTGTTGGGTACTTTCTATATGCCTGTACTTCCCATCCATTTCCTTCCTTAACCTTCACAGAACACTGTGAGGTATGCATTAGTGTGATCACCCTCATTCAACAAGTGAGTACATGAGGCTCTGAGGAGGTAAGATCTTTGCCTGAGGTCTCACTGCTAGGAAGAGAGGAAGCCAGGATTTGAAGCCAGGGTAGTGTGGGTATAGAATCTGTGTCACTTTTTTATATTTTCCATATTTTTATTAAAATGCAAATTCATGAAAGTAATATGGTATATTTTAATATAAATTATAATATTTAGGGATTTAAACTATAACTTCATATCTTAGGAAGAGAGGCTCGAGGTCCTACTCTCTACTCCCTACATAAACATCACCCAGGCACCAAGCACACCTTATCTTTTAAACTCCCTGGTTCTTACCCTGCTATACCCTTAACACATATGATTTTCATTTATCCTGAAACAAAACAAAACAAACGGTGTTCCTATTGCTTGGAATGATTTTCTTTCTTTGTCTGGCAAATTTATCTTCTTTCTGTGAAGCCCAATTCCTTTGTCACCTACTCCCTGAAGTCTTTCCGAATAAACTCAGGAATTCTGTTTTGCTACTCTGTTCCTGAAGTAACTGAAGAAGCTCTAATTTAGACTTTTTGTTTGCAATTGTTTATATGCCTGTCTTCCCCCTAGACTGGAATAACTTAAGGGCAAGGATATGCAATGTTCATCTCCCCAGCAGAGTGTTAGACATTGAGAAAGAACTCAGTAACTGCTTTTGAAGTGCAAATTCGAGAGGCATAGCAAGAGGGTGTTTTTCCATTCCCCTCCCTGGCTTGGGCTACCACTGGGAGAGTTCCAGTTCTCTCAGTGGAATCAGCAAATTCTTCTCTCTTGGCATGGTATTTACTGAGTATCATCAGTAATTATTTCAGTAAATGTAGGTCTGTCTTTAGGGTCATAATTGTCACCTATTTAGTCTCTTTTAGATCAAGTTCTGATGAAAAACAGGAGCACACAGGACAAAGAAAAGCAGACAGTATTTTGGCCTTGAGGTGGGTTTCCTGTATATTTTCACTTTACCTTTCAATTAGATGGGTTAGGTATGAGTAAGTTCAGTGCTGCCCTCCCCGTAGTATCAAGTTGTCCATTTCCAAATATAACAGAGATCTCATCTGAGATCAGGAGAAGAGCTATTCAAAGTTTTGCTTCAGTGTTCCATTTCTCCTCCAAGTTTATCTTGGCTTTGCCCTGGCTCCCATTCATTTTCGAGAACTATGTAATGTGAATTGTGGGCTTCCAGTATGTTACATGACTTGACCCCTACAAAGTTCTTATGAGGAAGTTCTTTTTGCTAATATCCCATTGTATTTATGGTCGCTGGAAATTGAGTGGCTCATACTCAGGACAGCATAGAAACATATCTCTCTTATTCCCTTACACTTGTTAGAATTTCTAATTTGCTGATTTCAAAGGACCCCTTGCATGGTTTGGCTCTAGAAGATTTCTTTGGTATTTGGTTAGTATCAGACATTGTTAGCTTTATACATGATTTTGAGCAAATGCTATCTGGGATCTGCAATATTTAAAAAGTCAAAATATTCATGTACAAATAATACATTCAATGAGTGTGCTTTCATGTTCTAAAGTGCTTGAACACTTGGCAATAAGCACAGGGTAACTTGCTAATGGAATGCACTATGGCTTTTGTAAACATTTGTCCAGAAACAGACAGTTGAAGTACATTTTCTCTCTTACCCATGATGCTTGCATTATGGGCACTGGTGTGCAAATCAATTTCTTCCTGAAGATTTTCAAGTAAGAGGTCTGATTCATTCATCATTTTTATTATTGTTTCTTTCAGATCTTGAAATTCATACACTGTTTTCAGTTGCTCACTTAGCTGCATAATTTGTTTCCTACAGGGGAAAATGAAAATAAACATAGTGAAGCTTATATTACATTTGATAGATTGGTAGAAAAACACATGTAAAAAATTGTCCTTATTATTATGGCAATTACCTCATAATTAGAATAGATTGCCCCCCACCCCATTTTTGATTTGGCAGTTTATAATTCTGTTTATGGCTTATATCTTTCTTGTTAATTCAACTTCCTGGAATATTTCATTACCCACTTAAGATATGATCAGCATACAAGGTTTAGTAGAATAAAGGTTTTTGAATCTTTCAATATCAGCTGTTTACATTCTGTCTCCCTTTGCTTTGTGTTTCAAATACATATATGCAGACATGGCATGTTTAAATCAGCCTGAAAGAGCCAATCTATATTCAGCTCTCAACATAGAACCTCTGCACAGACTAGGATAAAGATTAGTTCTTCATTTAGAATAAAATCTGCTTCCAGCAATGTTCCTTTTACTGCTATTTCTGTATGTGCTCTTAACTTTTAACTCCCACAAGTGACAAGGAGGTTCCTTGTTTGTAAGTGTACCCTGTGTGTGTTTATTTGCCATTACCTTCTTCTCTGATGCTACAAACCAAGATGAACCCAAAGAGGCCCACAACAAGACACA
The DNA here is from genome assembly GCF_019186645.2 of Phyllostomus hastatus. Classification (NCBI taxonomy): domain Eukaryota; kingdom Metazoa; phylum Chordata; class Mammalia; order Chiroptera; family Phyllostomidae; genus Phyllostomus; species Phyllostomus hastatus. Next base: position 50,145,937 of record NW_025334041.1, read on the forward strand.
TCATAATCAAAATGCCAAAGGTTAAAGACAAAGAGAGACTCTTAAAAGCAGCAAGAGAAAAGCAGTTAGTTATCTACAAGGGAGCTCCCATAAGGCTGTTAGCTGGTTTCTCAAAAGAAATTTTGTAGGCCAGAAGGGATTGGCATGAAATATTCAAAGTGATGAAAATCAAAGGCTTCCAACCAAGATTACTTTACCAGTAAAGCTATCATTTAGAACCAAAGGACAGATAAGGAGCATCCCAGACAAGAAAAAACTAAAGGAGTTCATCTCTACCAATCCAGTATTGCAAGAAATGATAGTCTTCTTTAAGAAAAAGATAAAAATATGAAAAATAAAATGACAATAACTATATATCTATCAACAGTTACTTTAAATGCAGATAGATTAGATATTCCAATCAAAAGACATACAGTCGCTGAATAGATAACAAAAATAAGACCCTTACATGTTGCCTACAAAAGACTCACTTCAGATTGAAAGACCACACAGACCAAAAGTAAAGGGACAGAAAAAGATATTTCGTGAAAATTAAAATGAAAAAAAAAACTGGGGTAGAAATACTTACACCAGACAAAATAGACTTTAAAATAAAGGCCATAACAAGAGACAGTGGGGAATCCAGCAAGTCCACTTCTGGGCATTTATCTGAAGAAATCCAAAACACTAAATCAAAAAGACATGTGCAGCCATACGTTCACTGCAACATTATTTACAGTAGCCAAGAAATGAAAGCAACCTAAGTGTCCATCAATAGATGAATAGATAAAGAAGTGGTGCATATATACAATAAAATATGACTCAGTCATAAAAAAAGAATGAAATCTTGCCATCTGCAACAATATGGATGAACCTAGCGAGTATTATGCTGAGTGAAATAAGTCAGACAAAGACAAAAACCATATGATTTCACTTATATGTGGCATCTACAATAAAAAAACAAAATAAACAAACAAGCAGATCAGAAACAGACTTATACAGAGAACATTTTGATGATTGACAGATAGAGCAGGGTGGGGGATGGATGAAAAAGGTGAAGGGATTAAGACGAACAAATTGGTAGTTACAGAATAGTCACAGGGATGTAAAGTGCAGCACAGATAAGATAGTCAATAATATTCTAATAACTATATAAGATGGGGACTAGATTTATCAGGGTGACTGATCACTTAGTAAGTTATATAAATGTCTAATCACTGGGGTGTACATCTGAAACTAATATAAAAATGTATACAACATCATTGGAAAATAAAATTATTTTTTAAAAAAGACAAACATAACTACCAGCCTGACTATTTATCAATTAACTGGACAGTTATCATTTCCCTAATGTCAACATACATTTAAGTACATTTCTAAACTGAAGGCTGTTAAAGCTCAGTAGAAGTTAAGATACATCAGGAACTTCACTATCTATTGCTCAAGCATAAATCTTACCGAACAGCGTCATGGCAATTCTTGACTTTTAAGAATTCCCCTGATGAGAAAACAAGATGTTTCAAAATGTTTTCTATTTCAGACATGTTCTCTCTGAGGCCTTTGAAGTCAGCCTCACAGACAGACAGGTTTTTGCTTTTATCTTCCATGTTAGTGGCCAGCCTAATTAACCCATGCACTGCATTGGAGAGGAAAGAAATGGTGTGGTCCCACTGATCAAAGCACGAGTGACACCGAAGACAAGCAGGGAATTCCTGGCCATGACCCCGTGCACAGTGATCACATCGCTGGCCACTGACACCTTCCCGGCAGTGACATATGCCAGTGTTCTGGTCACAGATGGGCTTCTGGGTACCTTCCCTGTTGCAGTCACATGCTAAAAAAAAGAGAAAGGAGCAGAGATGTCATTCACCTGGTCTTTTACTTATGACTAGCTCAAGAAGAAAGACTTCCCCCCTTTCCTGAGAACCTCCCCAGTCCCCATTTGTAAGGTGAACATTTAAAACCAGTACAAATTCAGAGACCTATGCAATGGCCATTAAAATACAGCATTTCTTGGAGGTGGAGGAGGGTATAGGGGGAATAAATGGTAATGGGAAAAATACAATAAAAAATGAAAATGAAAAACTTCACACCTTTGGGGGAAAAACCCATTATGGACATCTGTTCTCTTCAATACATAGATTTGCACCCTAAGAGTGATCCAGTACTCCATTGTATTTATGTCACATCATTCCTTTAACCAACTCCCTCGTTAACAGTGACCTCAGAGTATCAAGCATTTACTGATACTTTAAAGGTGGGAAATCACTCAACTGCAAATTGGCTCTGCACTGAGATAAGGCTTAGTGAAGGAGGAAATAAGTATAGAAAAGAACAAATGAAGATTTAAAAAAAATACAGCATTGTTCTTTTCATTCCACTAACAAATCAGTCCATGGTTTCTACATGGAAAAAATTAGATGCCTTTTAAAAATGTGAGGGTGAGTGTTTGTGTGTGGGTTCTTTACCTATTTCAATGAGGGACATGGATCTAACTGTTGACAATACACTAGTGACCGCAGCTCGTGTCCCCAGGGGTGACTTGGTCATGTCAAAGATTCTAAGAATTCCCATGACCACACCGTTTCGCAGTAAAACCCAGTCTGGGCATGCTGACTCATGCTGTCTTCCATTATAGAAGGAGAACTATCCCATTCTCAAAAAAAAGCAGGGGGAAGGGTGAGGTCATTCCTTGGTATTTACCCAAAGGAGATGAAAACTTATAACCACGCAAAAATCTGCATACAAATGCTTATAGCAACTTTTCATAATTGCCAAAACTTGAAAGTAACCAACATGTTGTTCAGTAGGTGAATGGATAAATAAACTGTGGTACAATTCTACAATAAAAAAATTATTCAGTTAAAAACAAATGAGCTTCAAGCCATGAAATGCTTGGAAATTTAAATGCTTATTAACTAAGTGAACTAAGCCAATTTGAAAAGACTACATACTGTCTGATTCCAACTATAGGACATTCTAGCAAAGACAAAACTATTAAAAGAATACAAAGATTTGTGTTTGCCAGGGGTGAGGTGAGGGTGGAGGTGGTGTACTAGATAGAATAGGCAGAGCACAGAAGATTTTTAGGGCAGTCTAAATATTCTGTATGCTATTATAATGAATGGATAAATGTCATTATACGTTTATCCAAACCTATAGAACGTTCAATTCCAAGAGTGGACTATAAGGTAAATTATGGACTTTGATGATTATAATGCTTCAATGTGGAATCATCAGTTGTAACAAATGTATCACTTTTGGGGATGCTGATCATGGGGAAGGTTATGCATCTATGGGGGCAGGAGAAATATGGAAATTTCTATACCTTCCTCTCAATTTTGCTGTAACCCTAAAATTGCTGTAAAAAAAATAAAGTGTTTTTAAAAAGGGAGAAAATTAAATTTATTTTGCCTTAATAATAAAAAAAATCTATAGTACATGCACGTTAATTAAGTAGGTTTTTGATGAAGCCTCAGGATGGGGGATAGAAGAGCTACTGAAGTTACTTCAATTTCCAAAAGGCCAGGGGATCACTAGCCTGTGTAACTGGACTAATTGCAAGGAACAAGAGATTTAAATGTACATTTGACAGCTTGAATAAAAATACATGCTAATTACAAATGAAAACTGATTACCATATTAGGCCACTCAACTGGGCTTCTGCCTGGCAGGTTTGCTTTGGTCCAGAGGCCACAGCAGGAACTGCTTAGGAGCAGCACTCTGTCACCTCAACAGCTGGAGGCCAAGGGCCCCTGTTAACCACTCTCCTCCAGGACTTTAAGTGGGGTCTGTGGCCTGAGCTGACCATTTACAAAGTTTTCTCCATAAAAGATGAAAGCATTTTTATAAAATGAGATTATTGAAATATTAGAAGGACACAAGGAAAGAGCCCCTCTAAGACAGATTTTCCAAGAGCCAAAATACCTCCCTGGTTTTTAAAGTAGCCATTCCACTTAGGAAACTGAGTGAGACTGGGGAAAACCATTCAAAATAAATATCTGAATGGGACAAGGAAATGAAAGCATTTTTTTAGCTACTAAAGCACATTTATTTAAAAATTGGAAAGGAACAAAGAGTTGCAATGTGTGTAGATGACAAGCCTATCATGTCTGTTATTTCTTCGGGTTGACTTCTTTTGGAAGCTGACTTTAAATAGAGATTCAAAAACCCATTTTCCTAGAACCTAACCCAGATTTTAAATTCGTACTGTCCAATTTGGTAGCTACTAACCACATGTGGCCATTTAGATTTAAATAAATTAAATGAAATAACCATTTTTTTTTTCATTTGAACCAGCCACACTGCAAATGCTCAAGAGCTACACGTGGCTCCTGCATTGGGAAGGGCAGATGTACATTTTCATCTCTGCAGAAAGTGCTGTTAGACCGCGTCGGTCCTAAATCCTACAAGTGCTAAGACATGGCATGACAGGCACCAGAACTCAGACTCCTTGAGGATAGGGACCTTGTCATATTTGTTCACTACCTAGAGTGCTCAGTAGACACTGTATTAATGTTTTAAAATAAATGAATGAGTGAATATGTAAAGGTCCCAGATTTATGAGAGAGCCATGTTGAGGAAGCCTCCACTGGCTTCCTGCCGTATATCTCCCAGGCTGTACCTCAATCCAGAGTAGCTCTTTTTGTCAACATGCTTCCAAATAGCAGAAAATTGGCTGTAAGTCATAACCTCAGAGGTCAGTTCCATTTTAATGACTTAGAGGAATGTTAAAATGGGACACAAGTTTGAACATAGGCTAACATTTAATATAGTGTAAAGTTTTAATGCAGGGTAAAAAATCTTTTTTATGGGGCCACAAAAATATTATTTTCAAAACTGGAATTAAAATTGGTGAATTTTCTACCAAATAAAGGAGTTTGAAATTCAGTTGGTTCATAGCATGCTTGTGGTAGGACCAGGCTGACTGTACTCATGTTTTTAGAATTACCAATACTTACGAATGCATTGCCCCAGTGGGTCACGATAGTAATCTTCCTGGCACTCACTGCAGCGTCTCCCACCATAGCCTAATTTACACAGACACTGGCCTGTAACCTGTGAGAATATTCATGGGTGAGGAATTAACAAGCTTTCTGATAAAAAAAAATAATGCATTTTAGTACAGAACAGTTTTCCCTCCAGTGATTTAGAACATACAGCTGTGCAGTCAGAGAAGGGATGATTCCCACGGTCAGCAATGACCTCCAACAATGCCAAGGATCAGGAGTTCCTGTGTTTTGGCTTGGGGCTCTTGAATATACCGCCTGCTTCCAGCTGTTCAAGGACAGGTGGCCCCAAACTGGGAAATATACACAGATGTAAATGAAAACAAAACATATAATGGGAAACAGGCCACATTCTTTTCCTCTACAGTTACTGGAGTTCTCCCAAAACACAGAGTGGCTAAAGACCTGGCTGAACATTCATCAATTAATTCAGCAAATAGTGTTTCCATGATGGAATGTCCAATGGAGTTTCTCCCAACTGGACCAGTGTTTTGCTGAACAAGACATTATGTTTTGCACTTGATGTTGGATCATTTAATGACAGCTATTTTAACTGTGTTTTGGAGAGAGTGTCAAACTTTTCTGTACCCTCCCAACTGGATTCTTGACCAGCTATTTTGAAAACTGAGGGAGTTGCAAAATTAATAAGAGAAAAATATAGAAGCAAATCACTATTGTAGTGATCCTAGCTTATACTTGACCAAATCTACCTAAACAACAGCAACCCCACCGATATTCTTTCAGTGAACATGTAGCTGGATTCAAAAAGCGACTGGGTCTACTACGTTTCTACCCATCTTTGGAATAATTGCTAGCATCTGCTCAAATAGAGTTATGGGAAGGTTGGTGCCCCTGAGGACTATCATACTGCTGGTTGTCCTTGACTGCTGGTCAATGCTTTATTACACTAATGCAGAATTTGCATCTTGTAACTTGTTCCCATTGTTCTGAGGCCCATCTTATGGGCTGCACAAAACAGGCAGCCTCACTCTTCCCTCTTACAGTCCTTACCCCAACTCCACTCTCATTCTCCACAGTCATTCTCATCTTGTGTTTGCTGCTCTTCTTCAGGCTGACCACCCATAACTTTCAGATCTTCACCACAGAATAGCATGGTTCTATCCACTGTCCTAGTTGTCTTCTTTTAGACACATATTAGTTTGTCAATACAATGTTTAAAAAGTACTCAGAAATGACGACAGTGTTCAAAGAGCCACCTGGCTAGTACAGAGGACAATGGGACAATGCCTGCCCTGAACATGGGTATGGCCTTCCACTAATCCAGCCTGAATGGGCCTTGCCTCCTTGACAGCCCATCCCACAGCTGGCTCACTTGAAGCACACCATGAAAATCCTGAGATATTGTTCACATGAGCTGGTGCCAATTTATTATTCCCACCCTGTATTTATGTAAATTTTTAAAACCCAGTTGCAAAAATTGACCTGTACCCTGTTAAGATCTCATCTTGTTTCCAGACAGCCTGTTAGGATATCTTGTCTCTTATTCTGTCTTTATCACATTAGCTTGTAACTTTGCAATATCTGCAAATCTGAAAAGCATGTTTCTCCATCTTGGCTTAAGCTGTTGATGAAAATGTTGGACGGCACATTTGTGTCTTTCTGTAAGAATACACTGGGGACCATCTACTGGCTGAGAGAGAGGCATTTATCATAGCTGTTTAAACAACTGAGATTCTAAATGTCCACATGTGTCCTCTGTGCTCCAATGAAAAGTATTTTCTGAATGTAAAGAGCTGCCTCCCCCTAGGAATTCCCTACGGACCAGGTAACCCCAAACTTCTTGTCATAAGGGCTCTTTGGTTAAACCAGGGCCGTCTGACTTTCAGGTTCACAGGCTTCCTCAGTCTCCATGTCTAAACTGTGCTCTTTGTTGAGTCTGCTACAAATATGTTTCCCCAAAGGTCTAAGAAGCATGCCAGAGAGTGATGTCATGAACATTAGGAGTTCCTCATGAACTAGGAAGCCAAGCAGTCATGTTGGAATGCAGCAGTTTGTTCCATTGTTGGTGGTTGCAGGCATGAGGAATGGAGGGGTTGGGGGGAGCATATAAAAGAGACACAGTCATCTGGTGCCCAGATCTCTGTTTCTAATACCATCCCTCAGCAAAAGGAACCAGCGCTCCTTGAAGAAATGGCTGGTTCTAGAAAAGTGGCAGGAAATAGACAAGATGAGCTTAGAAACTTTAAAGTATCTTGCCTGGTCACATTGGCTACCATGAGACGTCCGGGGGTCACAGTCACACGGCTGACATCCTCTGCCAGGGACCAGGTTCCAATGTCCATCAGTACAATGGTCACAGGTCCGCCCTGTGACGTTGGGCAGACAAGGGCATGTGCCAGTGTTGGGGTCACAGATGCAAGGTCCCCGACCCAGAGGACACTCAGTGGTATTCACGCCGGAAGGATAACAGGAACATCCTGAAATAACAGGAGGTAAATTCAGTGATAACACTGGCTTTCAACAACCCATGCAAACAGCTTTTCAGGCTTGGATGTACCATTTCTCCAAATGGTTCAAGGACAAATATCTTACAATGGTACAGAATTATCAAAGAATCTAAATAAGTTAAACTCATTCAATTGTTGTTGATCTCCCAAAGTAGCAGTTTCATATGGTTGTGCCTACTATGTTCCAAAAGCTCACAATTAGGAAGACTGCAAGTCTCACTTTTTCCCTCATGCCATTCACCAAAGTTCCATTTATGTACAAGATCTGAAAACAAAGAGTTTACTAAATTGACTTGGGTGAACTGAAATAGTTAAGATAGTTCCTAAAAAAGAGCTGTTTAGTTCTTCTCCTTCTTTATCATAGAATTAAATCTATGTTCTCCTCTACATCAATGATTCTTGTATTTATGCATTAAAGTCATTTGATGAGTCTGTTACAATGCAGATTCCTGGGCCCTACTCCCAGAGATCCAATTCTGTGTGTCTGAGGTACAATCCAGGAATCTGCATGTTAACACCCCATCCTCATCCCCAGATGACTCTGTCACAGTGCACCTTGGCCCACACTCTGAGAAACAATGCTCAAAATCCACCAGAGCAGGAGTTAAAGGCAACAGTCAGAAAAGGCAAACTAATAGCACCAGTGAGTATATTGTAGCTGCACCCTTTTCTGCTGATGAGTTCATTGCTCCGGCCTGTCATTCAGTGGGTGTTAACACTATTGGCCTGACTGCAATGAGCACGGGACAGCTGCTATGTTTATGAGCTGCCTCTCGGCTGCCACAGTTCCCCCAGCAGCCTTGCAGACTTACTTCTGCAGGTTTGATTGAGGGCTGATCCAAAGTGACCAGGTTTGCAGAGCTGGCAGTTGGGCCCCTCAGTGTTGTGCAGACATTTAAGGCACTCCCCTGTCACTCGGCTGCAGGACTCTGGATCAGTTACATCAATGTTGTTGTTGCAGGCACATGGCTGGCAAGGTGCTCCAGAAATTCCTGGATTTCCATAGAAACCAGGAGAGCATTCTTCACACTGCTTTCCTGAATGATGGGGAGAGGAAAAGGGAAGGAGATGAGAGGGTGTGTGTGTATATGTGTGTGTTGGGAGGGGGGATGGAGATTGGTATAAATAGAAAATAATTAGGCTCCTCTAGGGATAATGAGAGGTCACACATTGGGGATAAATAAGGGAAAGTGTTTTAATTTAAAACAAAACATTCATTTTAATTTATTATGATTGAATAATTTATTATTCAATCTTAAGGTAAAATGATTATTCAGAGCTAAAAAGTCCTTGGCAAAGAATGGATTCTAGTGTTTCTTATAGACGTAGAGTTGTGGGCAGAGGACCCCTGGATCCTTACAGAACCAGGGTCCCTCTTATGTGCCCCAGGACCCAAATCTTATTAGACTCTCTTCTCACCTGGTCCTACAGGTTTCGAAACAGCAGCAGCCTGAGATATGTGTCTAGAAGTGAAGATGGGTGAGAGTAATTTCCTTGATGTATGAGCCCAAGAGGGCATTGTATGGAGAAACCACCCCTTCTTGCCTGTACTCTTTACCCTTCCAACCATGAGGCAACTGCACTTGTTTAGGTGTCCAAACTGTGGGTCTAATCTCCACATTTTGGTTCACCCCATTTAGCAATGCCCTGGGAGTTCAATCAAGGTCTCAGTTCTTAAAAACTGACCAACCAAGCCAAAGTGTCCATGGAAAAGAGACTATAAGAGAGAAGGTAAGGATTAGCTAGATACATGTGTAACCTTAGAGGTAACAAATAATAAAAAAAATTAGCCATGCAATTTATTATCTTGATGGTAATTATCACTGAAGAAAATAGCACATTTTCTAACTGTGATTAAATGAAGCAGACTTCAAAAGATTCCCCCTTGTTTACATATTTCTACTCATGCTTAAACTATGTAAAATAAAACTTTTGACTGAGCAATAAACACAAATATTGAATTAACTTATGTAGTCTTTATTCAATGCCCAAATCAGTGCTTCTAGACTTCTGAAAAATTAGTTGTATCTGTGAAATATCAGTCAAATTGATTGCTTGGAATTATACAAAGAAAGCATTAGGTTAATTTTTTTTTTTACTTTTTAATTGTTATGTTATATGTAATATATTGGGTTGGCTCTGGTAGTGTTCAGTTGTCTTTAACTTCATTCGAAACAACTTTGTTAGATTGTATTGTGACAGCTGTCATATCAGCATGCATTTTTAAAAAATTTATCAAAATTGGTGAACTTTTGTGTAGCCATTTTATTACTGAAGCTGGATAAAAATAAGCGACATTTTTGGCATATCATGCTTTATTATTTCAAGAAAGGTAAAATCACAACTGAAGTGCAAAAAAAAAATTGTGCAGTGTATAGAGAAGGTGCTATGACTGATTGAATGTATCAAAAGTTTTTTGCGTAGTTTCATCCTGGAGATTTCTTGCTGGATGATGCTCCACAGTTGGGTAGACCAGTTGAAGTCCATAGAGGTCAAATTGAGACATTAATTGAGAACAATCAATGTTATACCATGCAGGTAATAGCTGACATACTTAAAATATCCAAATCAATAAAGTTATTGATGAAAATTTAAAATGTGTCTTTTATTGTATGGAAAAAACCATGTGGACTTTTTGGCCAACCCAATATATCACATATATTTACTTAATCACATATATATCTTAACATGTGGTCATTTTATTTTAAAGAAATTAATTTGGTTTAAACTCATTGGGTTAGTTTTCCAGAACAGTTAAAATTTATAATTCAGTGGGGTGAGTTTCAAATTGTCATTGGTTTTTGAATCATTCAAATTCTTTGTTTGTAAAGCAGCAATTTACAAAGTTGTGCCTTCTTACTATTAACTTATATTCTGAACAATCATTTGGCCAAGGCAGATAAATTATTAATATGTTGATTATTTTTCAGATACCAGTGTGAAATGGAAGAAAAACCTACCATAAAGTGTACTACCTACCTGCATAACCTTGAGGACAATTACAGATTACATCTGAATTCCAAGGATCCTGATAACAGGAGTGAGCAAAATACCGATTGCTCAAGGGAACATCTGGGCATGGGCAAGGACGGCAGGGCTGTCCTGAAGAAGGATCTCCATAGTAACCATCGGTGCATCTGTCAAGGCAATTTCTTTTTACCAAAATGTTCCCAAGGAAAGCTTGCATGCTAGCCAATGTGAGTTTGCTGTGCATTAGGGCTGTGCAATTCTGAAAACTCAGTATTTTAGAAGATGGTTGTTCTGCAAAAGGATTTTTTTGCTATTGAAAGCCCCATGGTATAGTCATTGAACTCAATATAATAGCACTTAATCTACATGTCTTATTTAAGGACTATAAAAAGCAAGGTGCCAAGAAATTGCCTAGTTCTGATTTAGTCAGACACTGTCTGACTCATAAGAAGATTTTGAAGGATAATGGAATGACACAATCTTCCCCACCCAGAGCAATCTTTTTACATTTAAATACTGTTGAGTTTCTACTCAATGGTTCTTTGGAGAGTGTTGTGAGATCAGAACAAAAGAGAAAAATTAAAAAATAAAAGTACACATGATTTCCATACCTTTCACAGTTTCTTCCAGTTGTAAATCCCCTGCAACTGAGGCATGTTCCTGTTTCTGGATCACAAAGCTCTGTAAACCCATTACAAAGGCAAGGGCGGCAGTTGGGAAATCCAAAATAGCCCTGTAGGCACTGGTCACAACGGCGGCCAGCTACCTGTTCCTGGCAGGAGCACTGTCCTGTTATTTGGTCACACACAGTGCCCTTTGAGCCTTGAGGGTGACAGTGACACACTAGATAAAGCAAAGAGAAGCATGTTGGGGAAGGGGGCAAGTGGTGTGCTGGTCAAAGAGGTATAGTTGTAATTTTGTAGTACTTAACTCACCATCTCATCCCAATCAGGGTGAAGAGAGAGTATCTAAAATGCCTAGTGCAGATCCTGCCATATAGTGAGTACCAGGTGAATGTTTGTTAAATAACAATTCACCAATTCATTCAATAAACAGTAAGTTGAAAACAATTGGGTCTGATAAATGTTGTTTATACGGAGGAACTGAACAAGTAGTGTGTTTTTAATGACTTGAACTTTCATGTATCTTGGGAGGCAAACTTTAAGAGTATATAAAAAAGATTGCAGCATAGGCAGACATGGCTCGCTCCTCACACAACCACATCAAAATTACAACTAAAATATCGAGCAACCATTACTCGGGAATGTCAGAAATTGAGCTGAATGGAAGTCTGACAACTACAGAATTAAAGTAACCACATCTATCCAAACTGGTAGGAGCGGTGTAGACACGGAATGAGGTTGTCCCACATTCACGTGGATAAAAATTCGGAAGGGATATCTCCAGAGCGAGGAGTTCCAGACCCATTCCAGGCCTCCCAGCCCAGGATTCCAGTCCCAGCAAGATAAGTCCCCACAACTTCTGGCTGCAAAAACCAGTAGGGATTGAGTTGGTGAAAGAAACTTCTAGAGTTCCAAGCAATTCCTCTTAAAGAACCAACACACAAACTCACCTACTCAGACTAACTTCCTCTGAGCTCTAGCACCAGGGTAGCAGCTTGAAAGGAACCAGTGGTACACAGGGAGAAATTGAAGTGTCTGGCATTGAGGCTAGCAGAGACCATTGTCTCTGCTAAACCTTTCCTCCACAGAGCCAGTAGGCTGGTGCGGTATCTGAGACTCCATCAACCTGACTAACACTGTCTGCCCTGCCTTGGAGATCCCCAGAGGCTCTTCCTCTCCCAACTTATGGGCCTACACAAGCTGCTTTTCCATAAGTATGGCTGGTCTTGAGTCCTAAATCCTATCAACCAAGCAACAGCTGGCTTCAATGAGCCCTAGAAGCAGCCAGATTAGATTCACGACTTGGCTTTACCTGGGAATCTCCAAGCCCAGCACAAGTAGCGGACATCTCAGATTGACTTATAGCTCATTCAGGGTGCCCAGAACAAAACACAGCTGGGGACTGAGCTTGGCTTGCACCACCTGGGAAACCCCAGGGCCAGCACACCCAGTGGATAGCTATAGACCATGTTGGAGCACCACTACCCTGCCCCTGCACAGTGGATCCTCCACGGATGGCAGAGGTTGATGGTCAATGACACAGCCAGTCTTTGCAATGGACTGGCCTGGCTAAATCCCTCCCATTGGTCTGCAACAGCAAGGAAGGCTCAATCACAACAGAAGAGTGTACTCAGCTCACACGAAGGGCACACCTTCACTACCCAGCTTGGGTGAAAGGGGAGGCTGTGCCACTGGAACCTATAGGACACCTACTATTTTAGGAGACCCTACCAAGACACAGAGTCAAAGCAGCTCTACCTAATACACAGAAACAAACGTAGGGAGGCTGCCAAAATGAGGAGACAAAGAAACATGGCACAAATGAAAGAACAGATCAAAACTCCAGAAAAAGAACTAAACGAAATGGAAATAAGCAATCTAGCAAATGCAGAGCATTGTTTATAAGGATGCTCAAGGAACTTAGTGAGGACCTCAGCAGCATAAAAAAGACCTAGTCAGAAACAAAAGATACACTAATTGAAATACAGAATAATTTACAGAGAAACAACAGTAGAATGGATGAAGCTGAGAATCAGATCAATGATTTGGAACATAAGGAAGCAAAAAGCAATCAGTCAGAACAAGAAGAAAAAAGAATTCTAAAGAAAGAGGATGGTATAAGCAGCCTTAGGACAACTTCAATAGGTCCATTATTCATATCATAAGGATGCCAGAGGATAAGAGAAAGAGCAAGAAATTAGAAATCTGTCTGAAAAAACAGTGAAAGAAAACTTCCCTAATTTGGTGAAGGAAATAGACATGCAAGTCCACGAAGCAATGAGTGTCCCAATTGTGATGATGCAAAAAGGCCCACTCTGAGACACTTCATTAGTAAAAGGCCAAAGTTTAAAGATAAAGAGAGTCTCTAAAAGCAGTGAGAGAAGTTAGTTACCAGATGGTTGCCAGATGGGAGGGAGGAGGGGGAGGATGAGTGAAGAGGCAAGGGGATTAAGAAGTACAAATAGGTAGTTACAGAATAGGCATGTGGATGTAAGGTACAGAATAGGAAATGGGACAGCCAAAGAACTTACACACATGACCCATGGATGTGAACCATGGTTGGGGGATTGCCTGAGGGAGTGGGGAGTGCTGGGTGGAGGGGGACAAATGAGGAAAAATCATGACAACTGTAATAGCATAATCAATAAAATATAATAAGAAAAAACTATAAAAAATAAAATCTCCTTCTCAAGATGGTCAGATTTTTTTTCCTACACAAGATAATAGAGGCTCAACCCTTTTCTGCTAAATTGTTGAATCCTTTGAGATGATCTTCCTTATTAAAAAAAATGATGCCTGTTTGTTTGACAGGGTGCTACATGAAAATATTTGCTTTTTAGTGTATGTCAAGCAATTGATTTTTTTTAAAGAAAAGGAAAACAAAAAAGAAGTGATGGTGGCCCTAAGCTGTTTGCTGGGCAGTTTGCTAGACTGGCAATGACAGGAAGGTGTGCCATCATGCTGAAGAGACTGAGAGATATGTTCCCCTGAAATATATGTTTCTCCTGAAAGTATAATTAATGTGCCTGGTGGTTTTCATGGTTCCTAAGGCAGCTTTCTGTGGAGGACAATATTTTCACTAATGGTTTACATGGTGAACAGAGAATTCTAGACCCTGAATGTGACAGCCACGGTAACTGAACTACCCACTGTGTTTGAAGCCCCATCTAAGCCCTAACTAATGGGCAGCTTATAAGATGAGTTACAAGACAACTGTGACTCCAGCATCAGAAAGTATAATACCCTGGTCACAGTGTTGTACCCTTTTTCAACATCATAATCTCATCATTGTTTTAGCCTTTCCAGCCTCCAGCTTACATGCCAGATCATACAGCCAACTCCCTTCATGGTGTTTCCACACCTTACCTGGGCTATCCTCTATTTGACACAGACTGCAAAACTCCCAGAAGCATGAACCATGATTTTATCATCACTCATGCTTCCTAACAGAGCTCTGCTCAATTAGTGCCCAGTGAGTGGATGAATGAAGTGCAGTACAAAAAATTGCAACACATTTTATCTACATAGATAGTCTAGATAATGTAGTCAAATTCCCAATCCTCTCCTCTTTGAGATTCCCCACATCAGTTTTCCTGCCTTCAGACCTCCAAGGCTGTGAACAAGAGTGTTTCCCCCATCTGCTTTTTGCTACATACTGTGACAGCCATGACGCCCCAAACCGTAACTTCCTGTTGAGCACCTGTCACAGCAGCGCCCGGCCACGTGCGGCTTACACTGGCACTGGCCTCCAAGTGGGCTGCAGCTGGTCCCAACTGAGCCCTGGGGGTGACACTTGCAGGCTGCAGGGAACAAAAGAAGGGAGTTAGGGTGTAGGAAGTGACAGAGAAGAACCTCATCCTGGTAGCAGGTTTGGTGCGCCTCTCTTTCATGTGGTCCCTCTCCAGTCCTTAATCCCTTATCTGTTAAAGGAGGATAACAGAGGATCCACCTCATGAGATTGTAAGGATTAAAGATAATAAGGCATTTGAGTACTTACGCCAGTGTTTGGCATGTAGTATGTGCTTGACAAACATTACTTAATAAATATAAGTTAATGAAAGGCTTAAAATAAATTGTTTTAATAATTAATTATTCCAATGTAATTATTATTATGTCAAAAAATCCTAATTATCAATGTTGGTGCTGGACTATACCTTTGATTTTTCTCATTCCATATTTTTCCTAAGACTGTGGAGACCCTGAAGCCATAGCCTTTCAACAGAAAAAAGCATTTGCCTGGAGCTCAGGAAGCCCAGGCTCTCGCTGTAGCAGGCACTCTATAGCAGGGGTTCTCCACTGGGATCAATTTTGTCCCTGGGGGACATGTGACACATTTTTGGATGTCACAACCTGGACAAGTGCTACTGGTATCAGGTGGGTAGAGGGTAGGGATGTTACTAAACATATATTTTTTAAAGATTTATTTCCTTACTTTTAGAGAGGGGGAAGGAGGGAGAAAGAGGGAGAGAAACATCAATGTGTGGTTGCCTCTTATGCACCCCTACTGGGGACCTGGACTGTAATCTAGGCATGTGCCCTGACTGGAAATCCAACCAGTGACCATTTGAGTTGCAGGCCTGCACTCAATCCACTGAGCTATACCAGCCAGGGACTAAACATCTTATAATGCAGAGGACAACCACCACCCAACCCCCACAACAAAGTATATCTAGCCTAAAATATCAAAACTGCTGAGGGAAAGAAACCCCTCCATAGCTTAGTGAAATGGGCAAGTTACCGAATGTTTTTGAACTCTAATCATTTCATTTACTAAATGAAGGTTTGGGAGTGAAAGAAGTTAGTTCGAGTTCATTTCAGGTTTAAAATTCCAGAATTCTAAATAAATATTTTAGGGCTATTGTTTCAGCAATCTAGCATCTTAATGCTACTGCAAGGTTCCTCTTTCTACACAGTCCTCTGCTGCACATTGTGATTCCAGCACATCAGTGACTCCTCTGTGTATCTAATCACTGAGCAAATGGTTGGTTGTTTGGAAAAAGGCTAAAATAAAGTAAATCGATTCACTCATGTTCCAAAAAGCATTTTTATAGGTAGCAGTGCTTCAGCAGAGCCTACTAAACAAGTACTCACCCACTGCCCCATTGTGTAGCCTGGCAGACATGCTGACTATGAGTCTTTCACATGCACCAGGGAGCACCTGAGCTCCTGGTTCCCAGGCAATTTCAACACAGGTGTGCAGCTGATATTCATCTATGTCCGGTTTGCTGCAGAAATCCTCTGATGCATTGGATTGGGGAAGAAGACTGAGCTTTTAAAATAATGAGAAAAGATTTATATACACAACTGTCTGCAGTTCAGATTCCAGTTATAAAAAATCAGATTCATATATGAGGATAATGTTTGAAAAGAGACTAAATTCAATTCTTTAAATTTGTAGGGGTGTCTGGCATCCCTGGGCCTCACTGGAAGAAAAAGAGTTGTCTTGGGGCCACATTAAGAACACTGCAACATGTAATCACAAAAAAATCTCATAGCATTTTAACTAAATTTATGATTTTGTGTTGGGCCACATTAATATAGCCATCCTGAGCCACATGCAGCTGAGGGCCACAGATTGGACACCCTGATGTCTAAATATTGTAAGATTTTCAACTTATTTAAGAATTCTTCAACAAAATATTTTTATATATTGACCTATGGCAAAGAAATAAATGAGCCTATATCTTTCAACTGTCCTTACTACTATGTTATAACTTGCTAGTAAATTTGTCTTAGATTTGAAAGACTTTTACTAGGCTACTTGTAATAGAAAATTATGGTGGAGGGTATTCCATAGTGTTACTGTAGAACTCTAATTCTACAAAATTTTTCTTTATGAATTTTGTCTTTTTCAGTTACATATGAAAGTGGTGTTCTACATCAAACTATATCTGCCTCTTGGAGATTCACAGACTAGATTAACATATCAAAGGCCCTCAAGTCCTGCAAGAAAGATGCTCTTTAAACTCAGTGTTTTCAGACTTATTGGACCATTTGGTCCTATATTCAATAATGCTAACATCTCATAAAATCAGTAATTCATGGATGCATTTGGGGAATTCCTGGCTTAGATCATATAGCTGTTGTGGGAACATATGCATTATTAGTTTATTCTCAAGGAGAAATCATCTATAGTTTAACATCTATATGAAGAAAAACTTTAGTTATATTTTTAAGATTTTATCTAAGTTATAGCCTAATGCTATTTGAAAAGTTTATAGCTTAAATCATATAGTAGAGAATGTGTTAGTACAGCAGATTAATCACACCAACTTGGTCTTTTTGAACGCCTGATGGAAAAACAGTATTAAAAATAAGTTTAATGTAGCAGATTGTGTTAGGAGAGAGAACCGGTGGCACAGGTAAATCGCCTCTGATCTTTTTGCTTTGTCCATACTGAAACTATTCTCCATGGCCCTTTAACTCCAACCCTCTCCAGTCCTTCTCTGTTCATCCTTTGACACACCAGAGGGTAGAATTGAACTCTAGATGACTATTTCAAAGTGTCTCCACACCTCAAACCTTTCACTTCATTTTCCCTGTGCTCCCAGCATGTGTCATTGCTTCTTTCTTCTCTCACTTCACAGTAAAAATAGACCCCAGCCAAGGCACTGGAGCCACCTACTTCCTGCCTGACAGACTCTAGGCTCACAGGGAAGACCACCTGTCTTTGACTCTTCCTGCTGACAGCGAAGAAGGATCCCAGTGGAAGAAGTGTCCCACTGCTGTCCCCTCTGCCCTTGGGACACTTTTCTGTAGGTTATGCTTACTTTTTTTAATCTCTGTCTCTCCACTGCCATTTAGGTGTGCTTACGTCTCTCCGCTCTGTAAAATCACCTCCTGGATCTCATGTAGTTCTCTCGCTACAGTCCGGTTTGACTCCCTGACAGCTCAGGCAAACAGGGAGACTGGGCCACTGGACTGTAAAGGACAATTTTTTGTGAAAAAATTGGTTCTTTGCCATACTGCTGCCTCCTCTTGCATTCACTTTTTGTGCCATTGTAGTACCTCTTCTTCCACATGTCCCTGTTAGGTTCCTCAGGTTCTTTCATCGGTCTCCTTCTCACTCCAAGCCCACTTCCTAGTAACTGTGAAATGCTGTGTCTTCGGTTACTACATATGGATTGCTGACATGGGACTTTACATCTCCTGCCCACATCTCAATCGTGGGCTCTTGATCTGCACAGATATGCATACAAGTCTATTGGGTGTCTCACAGGTACTGCAATACAAACACACCTGAAACCTGCTTTCCCTCTTGTGCCCATTGTCAGGAACTAATGTCACCATCCACCAGGCTGCTCAATGTAGAAAACTGAAGAAGGTCATCTCTGCCTCTTTGTCATCAATGCTCCACACCCAGCCCACATCCCCCACACATCAATTCCACCACAAACTTGGTCAGTCTGACCTCTTAACTGTGCTTAGGATGCATTTGTTGCTCTTTGTTTCCTTGTAACTTTCCTCAGATTGACCACCTAGATTACCATAGTGGCAGGACAATAAATGTCTTATCTTCCACTCTTGTCCTCTTTTCCTCATTATTACTCTGATGTATAGTCATAGTGATTCTTTAAAAGGCAATTTTTTTCAGATAACTCCCTCCTTCAGTGGCTTTCCATTGCCTAAGGATAAAATCTAAACTCCATATTCACTCATTCATTCATTCATTCATTCATTCATTCATTCATTAATACATTCATTCCCCTCAGCTTCATGGTTCTCAATATGGGGCAACTCTAGGGGGCATTTTGGAAATTCCAAGGGATGGTTTTGGTTGTCACCACAGTTGAGCAAGGTGTATTACTAGCAATTTGTGGATGGGGGTCACAAATGCTAGACATTCTCACAAAAAGAAAAATCATTCCATGTCTTCTACAGTAGGCTTTGAATGTTCCACTGAATATCCACAAAGAAGAAATCCCTGTTTACCGTATGTTTTTAAAACATGTTAAACAAGTTTCTAACACATCTGCTTTCATGGCTGTCTCACACACAGTGATTCTACATGTATGAGCATCTCCTGCTTCATTGTCTTCTGGCACCTGTGCATACTCCTATTGCAGTACATATGATTGCTTCATAAATTACTTTCCTTTTATTTCTTCTTTGTATTTGCATATTCCATTGATATTATATGGAAATTCTGTGCACAGGCAGGCTATAATGCCTATGAATCTCATTTCATGGTAATGAAGAGTATTATAAAATATTTATAATAAAGAAGGGGAGGCTGGGTCAAGTGATGTTGGGAACCCTGCTGGGCCACATTAAACTTTCAGTTCAGTCTCCTAACACAGCTCCCAGCACCACTTACACACACTGTGTTGCCACATTCTGCACTGTCATCTGCATCTCCTCTTTAGAGAGGAAGCCTCAACTTGGCCGGGGAGGTTCTTAATTGTTTACACCTGTGCCTACCATAGTGTCCAATTTGTAGTATGTGCTGCATACAAACTGTTCGATAAGGAGGTATATATAAATTTCTAGTATTGTATCTTTAAGTTGATACTTAAATCACTCTTTCTCTAAACACAAACCAAGGGGAGAGAGATACAGAAGGAAGCTAGATGGGCTGGGGCTGGGGATGAAGGTAGCCAACTAGGGGTTAATTATTCAGAGTGATTGGTCTGAGCCAGTGTAGAGTTGGCCAATTTTGGTATTGGGTGGACCAAATGAGAAGAGTCCCTGCCAGCTGTAGTGTGTGTAATGCCATGACTCACTTCTCCTAGAAGGTCAAAGCGCTTCAGGTTTACCAAGTGCAGTTGATTCCACAGTTTGAAAGAAGAATGGCAGTTTCATATTCTGGGATACCTAATATACTTTTGACTCTAAACACACTTTTAAAAAAATAAAAGTTGTATTTATTTATTTTTGAAGAGAGGGGAAGGGAGGGAGAAAAAGAGGAAGAGAACATTGACATGTGAGAGAAATATCAATCGGCTGCCTCTCACATGTGCCTCAACTGGGGACAGTGCCTGCAACCAAGGCATGTACCCTGACTGGGAATCAAACCAATGACCTTTCACTTTGTGGGGTGATGCCAAACCAACTGAGCCACACTGGTCAGGGCTAAACACACTTTTATGAGAACATATATCTTATAATCAGGGAAACTGAAAAAAAAATTAACTGTCTCACTATACTGCCAATAAAAAAAATTGATACAGAAGGGGCATCCAGGGATGAACAGAACTTTCATCTGGTCTTCTAAGTAATTCATCTTAGCTTTAGATGAAAATGTTAATCTGGCTGCAGAAAAGAGTACGCTTTGGAAGGACCAAGTCCCAAACAGTCCAATATCTTCCCAGAGCAGCAAAATCGTTGGTGTGGAAACAATTATATTAGTCTGTAACCATAAAATGTGTAATTGGTCAAGTACAATAGGGGATATTGTATCTTGTACCCTGATCAGGTCTTCCCTCCTGCCAGCTGCTGTGGTACTGGCTACCAGAAGCTCCCAGCTATCTCATTCTCCACAAAACTGGAGTCCATCACGTCACTTTGTCCAGGAGTTAATGCACTCACTGGGGGATGAGGTGGTGAGCCTGTAGCCAATGACTTGGGCACAATACAGTCTCATGACTTTGCCTCCAGGTGGCACCAATTCCGTGGTGTAATTCCTGTGTCCTGAGCTGCCGGTGGGATCAGGCTATAGCTACACTTCAGTGCAGACCACATCCTTTCTTTGTTCCTTCCCTGTCCTCTCTTATTCCCCTCATTCCTCTTCTCCCGTCTGCCTGCCCTTAATAAACCAGGTGCCCCTGAGACCTTGTCCTGGCTTCTGCTTCTCAGGAATCTGACCTAAAGCAGGGACCTATAGCCTCTTCTATGGGTTCTGACAGCTTGCCAAAATCAGCCTACTCTCTTAATTCTTATTCAGGTTTTGGTGTTTTTATACTTATATAAAAGAATGATTGCTTGAAAACTGATTGGATAGATATATTTTTAAATTAACAAAAGTAGATATATTTTTAAGTTAATTTCAAATTATCTACTTGTATCATGTAGCTATCAAACATCATTGCCATGGTTTTGTTTGCATGGCTCTCTTCTGTATCAGGATGAGAATTCTTAGAGGGCAGAAACCGTATTTTACTCTTCAGGAGCCAGCACAGTGCCTGGCCCACACTCAGTGAATTGGTGATGAATGGGTAATTTGGATGGATGCATTTAATACAGCATCAGGCGATAATCTCTGGAGTCTATGAAGTTTAGAAATACTTAGGATATGGATTTAAAATGAGGAGTAAGCTGGCTTTTATAAATTTGAGTTTCATGACTATTATTATTATATATCCCTTTGTGATTTAGGACTTCCTTGTTTTCCTCTTGTCCCTTTCTTTACTCTGCCTGAGCTCCCAACTTCTAGTTTTTGTGCCCCTGAATTAAACCTGTTGGATATGATTTTCTTTCTTTGTAATTCAATTGTTGGTTCATGATCACAGTGCTATTTAAAGGTCCTCAGAAGAGAATATAAATTGTGTGGCTAGGGGAATCACGATAGTTTGAATTTCCCATTTAAGAGTTTGTTTCTACTTTCTACTTAATTTCTACCATCATATGATAGAACCTTACCATGATATTATATGGCCCCCTGGTGAAGGCTTTATAGTACCTTTCGATAAAATTGCCACAGAAAATACAAATCACCTAGTTAAAATTGAATTTCAGGGAAACAATGAATAATTTTTTTAGTGAAAGTAAGTCTCATGCAATATTTAAGGGCAACATTTGGGACATATTTATACCACATTCAAATGTGATTGGCTATCCTGTTTCTGTTTTTCCTTCCCTCCCTCTCTGTCTCTCAAACTTTCCTTCCTTCCTTCCCTCCTTCCTTCCATGTTTTGCTAAATGTTACAATCTGCCTTTGGTAAAATAATCCTAAAACAAAGGATTTTTTGATGTTATAATAGCTTACTTTGTTGAATAAAATCCAATATATACCTGTCTTATATTGAATTCTATGGTAGATGATAAAATAACAAAGTTCCAGGGTTATAAATTTAAAACATTCAATGGTGACAAATTGAACTTTGAAGACACAATTCACGAAATATAGATACATGGCTAATTAAATCAGGGATCAAGAAACTTCCTTGATGTTTTTAAAAAATATTTACCATCCTTATATAAAGGCCAGATGGTAAGTATTTTTGGTCTCTTTTACAACTACTGAGCTCTGCCTTTGCAGCTGTAGATAATATGTAAATGAAAGGGCACAGCTGTGTTCCCATAAAATTTGCAGGTTGTGGTTTGCCAATCAAATCATGATATGAGAAGATTCTCACAAATATTTAAAAATACAATTTTAAACAATCAATTTGATTTTTATATGCAAGATTACTTAAAAAATCCCAAACAACTACATACAATTGTACTTGCATGAAACTGCTTTCACACATTACTGATAACCCTGAAAATTAACTGGAGAATAGCTTTCAGAAATTAATTTGGTAAGCTATTTCAGGAGCCATAAAACCTTGGGTAAATAGGACTATATTTTAAAACACTGAAAATATGTACCAACTGTTTATAATGAAGAATAGAAGCAACTAGTACTTCACAGGTAGGGGGACAGATATGTAAATTATGTAAATTTACTTAGTCTCAAGGTCTGCCCAGCGACAAGCCTGGTCTGAAGCTGTGCAGAGTGAGAGCGCTGGAAGGACTACCTGTGGTCCAACTCTGTGGTGGAAAGACACTGAAAGAAGTCACTCAAAATAAACAAAAAACAAGATGGAAATACACTCACAGACACAGACAGGTTGATGGTTGCTGAGGAGGAGGGGCTTCGGGAGACTGGGTGAAAACATGAAGGTACTAAGGAGTACAAATTGGTAGTTACAGAATAAAGTACAGGGGTGTAAAGTACAGCATAGGGAATGTAGTCAGTAATGTTGTAATAAGAAGGTATGGTGTCAGGTGGGTGCTGGAAATATCAGGGGAGACCACTTTGTAAATTATATGATTATCTAACACCATGCTGCACACCTGAAACTAGTACAAAATAATGTTGAATGTAAACTGTAATTGAAAAATAAAATTTTAAAAAGTCACTCAAAGAAATACTGTGCATGGTTCCTAAAATTGAGACTACATAAACATGATGAGAAAACGTTTATGATATACTGTAAAGTGAGAAATGTCCCTGTGCAGAGCACCCTATGGGTGCTCTGATCACAACAACATAAAAGCATAGTATGAATAAATGGGAGCTTTCAAGGTGATGATAATTTAAGTGGTGGGATTTCTCCCTAAATGGACTGTAATGCCTGTAATGCTGTCATGGCTCAGAGCCAGAACTCGGGTCAGGCAGTCTGGTTCAGATTCCAGACTCCTCACTACCAGCGCTGTGACCCTGTGACCCTGTGCCTCAGTTCTGTCATCTATGAATGAGGATAATAATCGTGGCTACCTTATAGAATTGTTGACTCTTTAAGACTAAATAATAGAACATGTAAAATATTTCAAACCATTACCGGCCCTGACACATACTATTCTATAAGATCTGCAATTATTATTGACTTTTATAGAGAACAGGTGATTTTTATAATGAAACAAATACATTTATACTTCTCAAGAAACATGTCACCAGAGAGTCTAAAAGTAGAATTATAATAGAGCACGATTTAGAAGGAACACCCACAAAGCTCTGTGATACTTACAGAATCAACAAGGATGTATGAATGAGCGTAGGGCCCTCCTTCCAAAGACTGAGAAAAATAGACATCTGTGAAATATTGTACATCTGGTTCTAAACAGATGGGTGTGGGAAGCAGCATGATTCTGTATTGAGAGAAATAAAGCAAAAATTCAGTGACAAAAGTACAGTTACATAACTGAAGTGACATAGTGGTTGGCAGCATTCCACCTAGGCGCTGATGTGGGTCCCACTGTGGGGCAGAGGCATGGTCTAGGTGGGCTGTGTGGATGGTAATCCCACACTGACACTCTCCACGGCTCTTCCACAGGTGGTACCAGAGCAAAGCCTTAGAAAGTGCTGACCTCCGGCTGTCAGGACTGCTGTGGGAAAAGGATAATACAAAAATCCTTTATCTTATCTATCATGCTAATATCATCAGGGTCTCTGTTTTATTTTGCCACAAATCTCTAATGAGGCAAAATTAGTTGCCTCAAAAATCAGTAGGTTTTTATCTTACAGACTAGCTGCTAAGATAACTCAAGCTGAGTATTTTAATCCTATTCTTGCAGCATTTATTTTCTCACATTTCAAGGCCATGGGGGGAACAGGAAAGGAACATTCTTTAGTCTTCTTTAATGCATCTGTTCTCCCACTTAGTTCCTAGATGACTATCTAGGATAGATGAATAAAATTCATCTATCAATGTTTCAGGATAGGTCCCAAGCATACCTGGAGGCTGCTGGTAAGACGAAGGATGGAGGCTTTTGCAGAGGAGTCTTGTATGGACAGCGCTCGCTTCCTCCAGGGGGGTTAACTGAGACCTGGACAACCCAGTCAGCCGCAGACTAGAAAAAGCACGAGGTAAAAGCATGTCACTGTGAGGATGTGGGAAGCTGATTTGCATGCACGAATATATACTGATGAATGGTGCATAGAATCAAATTTGCAACCCATAGCTCACTTGGAAAATAGAATTTTCGAATTGAAAAAAGTCCTAGAGGTTCACTCTCAGGCTCAACTCTCTGGTGTCTGAATTGCAATCCAGGTAGAGGAAGGTTGTTTCTGACCATAGCTTTACACCAGTAGATCATGATCCTGAAAAACCCTGGTACTTCTGACACCTCTGTCTCCCAAAGCATCAATTAATTCATCATGTTCATGGATCACAGAACAAAAATAAAAATTAGGAATCCATCACAAAAGGATATGTGCTTTTTTATATTATTACATACATATATAAATTATATGATTTAATAATTATACTACTAGATATATTTATATGTGTATAAATATATATACACATATATTTATAGTATATGTTTATTAGCTATACTCTGAAAGCCTTACCATTTGAAAAAGCTTTTTTTAAAAAAATTTTATTTATTTATTTTTAGAGAGAGGGGAATGGAGAACGAAAGAGAAGAAAAGAAACATCAATATGTGGTTGCCTCTCACATGCCTCCCACCAGGGACCTGGCCTGCAACCCAGCATGTGTCCTGACCAGGAATCAAACCAGTGACACTTTGGTTCCCAGACCTGCACTCAGTCTACTGGGCCACACCAGCCAGGCCTTGAAAAACTGTTTAAAGTTGTTAGAGATGTGTCCTCTCTATGGAAACATTTCTATGTATATATTTTTAACAACTTTTTCATCATACTTAGCAGGTCAAAGTCCACTGAAGTCCCTTGGCTTTCATTTGTAAGTGGGAAATACAGAATTATGTCATATCAAGAGTTTCACAATGGGTCAGCAGCTCTGGCCGTTTAACACAGTGAGCATTTCCAGAGGGACTGTGGGACCATCTACCCCACCAAGCCAAAGAAAATACCCTTTCAGGGGGGATGGTCTGTGAGGTTTCAGGTTACCAAAGAAAAACTTGAGAACTGTTGCTCTAGATTAAGTGTTTTTCTAATTTGTTTTCTATTCTGTCTTGGCTATTTCTCAAAAGGTGGGGGAAGGGTAGCATAGCAGTGGGAAGGAGGCAAGAGAAGCAGCCTGCTTTTTAGTTTTTCCCTTGTTTCAGAGAAAATCCAAATGCAAATAAATGCCTCTTCTGCATCCCTTGAGTCTGAATCTCTGCATGTGTTAGTTTATTAAAGTTTTAGGAAAAAAGTATCAGGAGAGCAGGATTTATGTTACTGTAATTATTTATTATTCTTCTACAAACATTCCATCACCACTTCCTTAGACCTACTGCCTTAAATATATAACTCCAACTTTAGCTTCTCTCCCTGGAATAAAGAATGTGTACCTACAGCTCACTACATTACTTTAAAATCTTTAGGAAACCCTTTGGTGTATAATGCTCTCCAGATGTTCTATTTTTTGCAAATCATTTTATGATAAACATATCTAGTAAGACTGGGATGGAAACATTTAGTGTGAGAATGTATTTGAGATTTTCACCACCAAAAACATTGAACTTAGAATACCTGAGTTTCATAGCGAATGGCCACAGTAAAATTCATGGGAGAGGGAATGTTGTTGACAGAGAATCTTAAGCCAGACCCAGGGAGAACCCTGGCAAATCCAGGTCCAGTCCAGGTAACAGGCGTCCCGGGAACCGGCTCTCGGAAGACAATGTGAACAGCAGGCATCTGGCCAAAAGTCACCGAGCCCTAAAATCAGAGAGAAATGTGTTATACATAGCTTTGCCTACAGTCAAGTCCTGGAAAAGTTTAGAAAAAAAGAAGCCCATGTATTTCCTGATGCGTATATGATCCATCTGAATCACAGATAATGTATTCCACCCAGGATACAGTCTAGGATGTAGCCAAGAGTAATGTGCTCAATCTGCAGCTTTGAAATATCTGTTATGTATAGAATTATTAATTTGAAAGCAATGACACTGGAAACCACCTTAATTTTAAGTATTGCATGTGCTAATGAATTGAGTAAATTCCACATTAATGACCTTGGGTGTTCTCAGATATCACTGTAGGATCCTGGCCAAATTTTGGAAAGAAAGGAAAGATTACCATGCCTACTTCATGGATTTTGCCTAAATATGCATGACGACAGTGAGAAAACCCATATGGATTTAATATTTAGACATTTCTGCCATGCAAACATGAGAAATGGTCTTCTATCTGCTTGGGGGCAGATAAGTACAAAACTAACTCACTTGATTGATTAGCATCCCTGAAAAGCTCTGAACTTTATGTTTGCCCGGGCCATCTGGACCCTGTAGATAATTTTTCTTTAATGGCTTTTGCATCTGCCTCTCCATTCTCACAGCCTCCACGGGAATTCTGCCTCTTGGTGCTTTCGCCTGTATTGCTGTTAACAGTCTCTTGGCTGTTCTCTCTATTTGCTCCCAAGTCCAATACATATTACACACTGCTCACTGCCAAAAGCTTTCAAACTCTTTCTAACTGCCAACAGAATCATGCCCAAATTACTTAGCCTGGAGTTCAAATTGCTCTGTGATCTACCCCAAACTGCTCTTCGTTTGGTAAATGTTTATTTAGTAACAATTCAACGTCTGCCTCTGATTTAGGAAGGAAAGATGAATAGGCCAGGGTCCCTGCCATGGAGCAGTTTAGAACCTTGTGTTGGAGGCAGAAATGTGAATAAAAAACTGTATCCTCAGGTTTCCATAGACACTGGTATGTGTAAACTCATCCATATGCAATATTTTTCAAATATTCTCATAATTGCAGATGCTGTAGGTGCCTCTCTGGGACCCTCTTTACCTGGTTGGTGCACCCAGCACCCAGTTGCTGTGTGTTGACCCCTTCTCTGGAGAACTGCCCTCCATGCTCCCTCCTTACTCACCCCCAGCCCCCCTTTACCCTCCAAGGTAGCTCACAGCCAAAGGCTAGCCTGGTTGTCTCAGGGGCAGGACAACTTCGCCTGAAGTTTATACTTCTGAGCTCCCTGTGGTTCAAGCCAAGGTTTGTTTTACCTGAGAAAACATCTACTCTTCCTCTTCTCTATCTTGTTTTCCTCACTCTCTTAAACAGGTTTCCTGAAAAACATTTCCTTAATAAATCACATGCACCTGAATCTAGTCTTAGGCTCTCTTTCCATGGCACCTGACCTGAGATGGTTGTACCAGTTTACCTAAAAGTAGACTCTAAGATGCATTTCTGGAGGGGGCTCACTTACTGTTCAGCTGGTGATGAGAACCCCTGTGAGGGATACATGCTGATGAGCCCTGGTGTGCAGTAGCAGAACAGCTGCTAAAACTGTCATCTGGAGAACTGGGGCAGCATAAAGGGGAGGGGGAGGCACCAACATAAGTGATACTTCTGGCACTGAGCGATAGGGAGAAAAAGTAAGTATAAGGACTGTGGAGATGGGTGGCTGTTGTTGGGAGCCACTGATGCTTTGATGAAAGAACATGACAAGCTCAGGGCAATCAGTTACCCATTTTGAGCAAAGTGTGAGAATCAGAGGGCCTCCTTGGTCGCATTTAAAGAGGTTTTCATCTCCTTTAGCTAGAAAAGGGAAGACATAAAGACCAGGCACAAGATTTGACTGGATAGTGCTGTAGATCTTCAGAGAAGGCTGAATTCTCAGCTTAGGTAAGTCACCTCTGCCAAAGTTAGGCCCTTCACAGGGAAGCCATGGGGTCTTGAGACAAGAATGGTATGTGAAAGAACCTTGAACCCTAAGGCTCTCCTGAGCACTCTTGGACTATAGAAGTAATCCACTTACTCTTATTAGAAAATGGAGATACTCCTACTCCATTCCTGACATGTTTGAAGACAATGCAAAATCTTAAACGATTTCAGGTGTCTTAAATGAAATGTACACCTTCCTCAGGATCTGCCTGTACTACTCCTCTGACCACTTGCCTGATAATTAGGGTCAAGTTTCAGCATGATCTGACTGGGAAAGTGTTGGATCTTTGAGAGGGATCTGGTTAACATGTACTAGTAGCAACTGGGAAAGGATGGTCGGATATGAATCCTGATGATGCTAGACCAAGGGGCAGAATATGAAACTGGGGAAGGGGAGTTTGTTGATTTGGGGGTCACCAGTGATCTAGGATTTAACACTCTCTCAAGGGCTCTGGAGCCCTGGGAGATGGATCTAATGTGTTGCTGGAGTAGCTCTTAGAACCTTGGCAAAAACTGTAGCCCAGACTAAAGAAGAGGTGCCAGAACTGCTGTAGCAGGCTGTGGAAGAAGGACTATAAGACAAAGAAGTAAGCATGCTAGAATGGATCTAAGATACAAGACTGGAAACCCCACCAACGGACTATGTTTTGGGGGACATCTGGAGGACATTCCATTTACCAAGACAGTAAGGAATGAACTGGTAAGAGGGGCACCAACATTCCTGAGAAGTAGAATATTGGGTATCCTCCATAACCTGCTAGGATAAACCACTATGAAACTAAGCTGCTATGTATCAAGGTGGAGAAGAGAGCCTCAGACCATCAAAGGCTGGGTAGCACTTAATTCTTAAAAGCAAGATGGGTATAATTATATAGGCAGCAAGGTTGGAACAGGAGACAAGGGAGCCTGACTCACAGGAATCTTCTGTGGAGATGATTAATAGAACATGGTGTTCCTAGGAGCGAGATAGGTGAACAGTCAACAAAAGTATTGCTTAATATCCATAATCAAAAGTGATCAAGAATGAATTGGCAGAAGGATAGGGTCAGCTGCCCTAATGGAAATCCATGATCCTTGCCCAAGTTCTAGGCCTGAGCCACTTCTCAGACACAGAACCCAGTGACTGAATGAGAGTCCAGGCCCCCATGAGGAAAGAGTCTTCAACAGCATGCTAAGTGTGATTCTCTCACTTATTTCCCAAAGAAGTCTATGGTTATTTACTCGAGTCTACTGGGGAGAAAAAAAATCTGGATTTTCCCAAGGGTTGGTGGATATAGAATCAGAGCTGATGTTGATGATCAGGTACCCAAAGTGCCACCATATTCCCCTATTAGAATAGAGGAATATAAGGTTCAGGTAATAAATGGAGCATTGGCCCAAGTCCATTTCACAGTGGATTCCTAAACTACACAATGATCATTTCCCCCAGTTCCTGAACATGCCATTGTATGGACCTGCTTAGCAGTGGACATTGATTCTTTCACCTGTATGATAAGAGCTCTTATAGTTCTAGGAAACGCCAAATATAAGCTTGTGACCTGCCCAATCTATACCCACTCCCTACCAAGCCAAGATAGCAAATAAAAAAATACTGCAAATCAGAGGCATCCTCAAAGTGCTGCTCTCAAGACTTGGTGGTGGTTCCCATCATTTTCCCATTACCAACTTAGCACAAACATAACCAAGTTGTAGTCTTGTTTGTATCTGTTGTACTAGATGGAGTATCTGTATCAGAGTAGATTAACACCATGCTGGCCCATGATATGCAGCCATTGAAATGCAAAATGTGCTCTTTTCATCCTCATGAAGAAGAAGGAACAGAAGCAATTTATATTTATTTGGAATGGGTTGTAGTGTCCATTCAGTTCTGCCCCAAGGTTGTTAATTCTGCTGTTCTCTGTAGCCATATATCTCAAAAGGATGTGGACCATACAGATATTCTGCCAAATAATACACAGATCCCTTGTACTGGAGGATAATGAAGTGGGTCCCTTGGTCCAAGGTGATGTTATGTGGTCTCCCACAGTAAGAATCAGACACTCCACAGCCTTTGTCAGCATCACTCTCTGAGGGCTCACAGAGTATCTGACTAACCAGTATGGGAAAACATACTATCTTCTCAGCACAAGGGACCTGATTTACAGCAGAAGAAGTATAGGAGGAGTCATCTGACTTTCTTTCAGAGCCACTGCGCCTACACTAACCATGGCATCCAGAAGATGCTGACCTGAGATGACAGAGGAATGGGGCTCCTTAAAGGCACATCAGCTTTGCTAGCTTGGAAATGGCACCCTGTGAAATGGGGCAGTGTTCTTTAGAATGTTAGTTACTAATTGAACCAATGGCCTTTATATGATGTTGTGTCCTCAAAAGGGAGAAAATACGGGTTTAGGAACCAAGGAGGAGTAGCCTAGCTCATCATCACTCCCAGTGACCATGAGAATTAGGGCTTCTTTTCCTGGCAACATTAGGCTCCGTGGGTCTAGATGTCTTGATTCTTGGGCAGGGACAAAGAATTCCACAATCTTAAAGCTATGGCTGCTGCATGGTCACCTGGGCTCCTGATGCCTATAGACCAGCAGGCATGGAAGGAATCCCCACAACTGGTAGGGCTGTTACTGTATAACGGGATACAAGGGCTATGTATGGTAGCTAAGGTGAGCCACTGAGGCACCTGAGGCACCTTTGGAGCTCCCATACATGTGGTTTGATAAAGGGATGGTAACCTGGGGCTCAGACCCTAGAAGGATGAGAGTCTAGGTCATCTACCCAAGAAGTGCTAGTTGAGGATTAGGGGAATCTAGAATGGGTGGCAAGGAGGGAGGGAGATAGCGAGCATCAGTTACAACTTTAGGACCCACTGCAGCAGTGGGAGGCGGATCTGCTTTCATAAACTTCCCCAGGAATTGTGACCATGGAGAAGCTGTGTCTGCAAGGAGTGAACTTAACATAAAAGCAAATGGGCAGGGTCAGCTTCAGGGGCATGCAGCCTGTGGAGTCACATAGGGCCCCATGCTCAGAAGAGCCCATGTTTGGCATAATGCTCTTCTGTGACCATCTAAAAATAATTTTACCTTTGAAGTTGTCTTATAAGTGGAGTCCCTTAGGATGATGGAGCATGCACATGAGCTGAAGAGATAAGCACAGTATGTGTCTGCTTCCTTGGTGCCCCACTCACATACAGTGCCTGTGATGCCCATGAGAATAGGATTCAAATGGACCTACTATGCATTCAGTGAGGCTCAAAGTGAGTATAAAGAAAGTGTGTTACATCTATGATTGAATAAATAGGGGCACTGACAGTTTCAAGAAGCCAAGCTTTTTGTTCCAGCGAGAACTCGAAAGCAGGAAGAAGGTGAAGGCATTCCAAGAAACACATTATTTATTTTACTTCTCTGTATAAGTCAACAACTTACACTGAAAACGATGGCTAGAAGGAAGGAGGAAGATAGAGCAACTCATAGTCTCTTTCACTTTCGGTCCTTCCTTACTCATCAGTAAGCTGAACATAGCGTTGGTAGAACACATATCAAGAAGTGAAGTAAAAACAGCTGAGTCAGTTTCGTGTAGCACTCCCACTGTTCTGGGAGGAACAAAATACAAATACATCTATAACTGCAAACCACAAATTGTGTAACTTCAGTGATGATACGTATGAGTTCAATTCCCTTATTTTTGCAGATAAAATTGGTATTACATACTATAAAGATGAATAGTATGACTCACGATAATAATTTCAAATTTTTAAATATATTTTATTGATTATACTATTACAGTTGTCCCATTTTCCCCCTTCCCTCCCCTCCACCCTGTACACCCTCTCCCACCCATATCCCCCCTTTAGTCATGTCCATGTGTCATACTTATAATTTCTTTAGCTTCTACATTTTCCATACTATTCTTACCCTCCCCCTATCTATTTTCAACCTATATTCTATGCTACTTATTCTCTGTACGTTTTCCCCCTCTCTCCTCCTCCCACTCCCCTGTTACTAACCCTCCACATGATCTCCATTTCTGTGGTTCTATTCCTGTTTTAGTTGTTTGCTTATTTTCTTTTGATTTTGCTTTAGGTGTGGTTGTTAATAATTGTGAGTTTGCTGTCCTTTTACTATACATGTTTCTTATCTTCTTTTTCCTAGATAAGTCCCTTAAACATTTCATATATTAAGGGCTTGGTGATGATGAACTCCTT
Organism: Phyllostomus hastatus; assembly: GCF_019186645.2. NCBI lineage: Eukaryota > Metazoa > Chordata > Mammalia > Chiroptera > Phyllostomidae > Phyllostomus > Phyllostomus hastatus. The sequence goes on from NW_025334041.1 coordinate 50,178,400, forward strand.
GAACTTGACCTTATCTGAGAAGCACTTTATCTGCCCTTCCATTCTAAATGAGAGCTTTGCTGGATAGAGCAATCTGGGGTGTAGATCCTTGTCTTTCATGACTTGGAATATTTCTTTCCAGCCCCTTCTTGCCTGTAAGGTCTCTTTTGAGAAATCAGCTGACAGTCTGATGGGAACTCCTTTGTAGGTCACTGTCCCCTTATCTCTTGCTGCTTCTAGGATTCTCTCCTTCATTTTTACCTTGGCTAATGTGATTATGATGTGCCTTGGCGTGCTTCTCCTTGGGTCCAACTTCTTTGGGGCTCTCTGAGCTTCCTGGATTTCTTGGAAGTCTATTTCCTTTGCCAGAGTGGGGAAGTTCTCCTTTATTATTTGTTCAAATACGTGCTCAATCTGTTGCTTTTCCTCTTCCCCTTCTGGTACCTCTATAATTCGGATGTTGGAACATTTAAAGATGTCCTGGAGGTTCCTAAGCTTCTCCTCGTTTTTTTGAATTCTTATTTCTTCCTTCTTTCCTGCTTGGTTGTTTTTTTGTTCCTTCTGGTCTACTCTATTGTTTTGAGTCCCAGTTTCCTTCCCTTCACTATTGGCTTTCCGTGCATCTTCCTTCATCTCTTTTATGGTAACCTGCATTTTTTCATGTAATTTGTGCCCAAAAGCAACCAATTCTGTGAGCTTCCTGATCACCAATGTTTTGAACTGTTCATCTGATAGATTGGCTATTTCTTGGTCGCTCAAAAGGATGAGTGGGGGACTGATCTGTTCTTCTGTTGGAGACATGTCTCTCTCTCTCTCTCCTTTCCCTCCACCCCGGATCTGGTCGCTCTTGTTACGGTGAGGGGTGGAGCCTTAGGTGTTCACCTGGGCTGGGCACCCCAGTCGCTAGATTGTGACGTTGTATGTGGGGGTGGGGGCGAACAATGGTGGTAGCTCCGTTCTCCTGGGATCTCAGTCCCTTCTTTGGGATCCTGGGTTGTGCGCTCTGCCCTGGTCCACAATGCCGACTCACTGGGTCCGCCCGCTGCCACTTGCGTACTCAGGGTCCACCGCTGTGTCCCGGAAGGCTTACGCGCTCCCAGTTGCCTTATGTGCCCAGTTCTCTCCGATCTCCACGCGCCCGCTCCTCCTCTCAGCCCCTCCTACCAGTCTGGATGAATGGGTCTACTTCAACTTCTTGGCTGTCCAACTTCCATTCAGATAAATTCTCTATCAGTTCTGGGTGTTATTCTGCCTCTAAATTGTTGTTGTTCTAATCTTGGTTGTGCGTGGAGGTACGGTGCGTCCACCGATGCCTCCATCTTGCCGGAAGTCCAATAATTTACATTTTTAATATTTCTTTAGTTAGAATAACCTTAAATAGCAAGTAAAAAACACCTTGACAAGAGAGAGACTGTGGAAGAAAATTAAGCTTTACATTTTCCTACCTTCAATGACCCTTTTACTTAATTTTTGAACAAGGGGCCCTGTATGTAGGTCTGAGCATCCAAGGAGCAGACTAGTTGATGCCACTCTATCCAGCCACCAGTTCCTGTTACTGCTGGTGGCTCTTACTCACTGCTGCTCCCTTCTCTTGAGAATTGCCCTTGGCTGAGGGGAGCCCCTCACTTGGGAGGTTGCCTGCATCTATCCTGGCAGCCCGGGGGTCATGACTGACTGATATGGGAATACAACAGGCAGGCCATTGGGCCTGGAGGGAGGACAGCTCTGTTGTGCCAATGCATGCTTCTGAGTTTCCACTGTGGGGCAGGTCCAGCCTGGACTCTACCCCAGACATGATCCTTGCTCACTTTCCTCCTGGACAGCCCACTGCTCTCTCTCCCTTACAGGTTTCTCTTGATGAGTGCTCCCTCAATAAAGCTCATCCACCGGAATCTCTGTTGTAATCTCTGCTTCTAGGGAACCCAGCATAATCAGCATGTACATGCACACACACATTTATATAAAATGAAACAAAAGTTTCACCAAAAAATATGCCCTTCTTTGTATTCTTCTGCTGTGCTATGCTGACCCTGTCCAATGATTGTATCATCTACTTACTAATAGGCATGACCTACAGTTTGAAAACTACTGATCTATGGGACACCAGAGGAAGAAGCAATTAATTGTGTCCAGATGTCAGGGTAGGGAATGTAAGGGAAGAAGTCTGAATTGGGTCTTAAGGAGTTGGGGGAAAGTCTGCAAATCAGTAATACAGAGGTGGTCACTTCGGGCAAGAGTTTGGAGAGCAGCTTGTGAAGGCTTTGAGTGCTGCTTCTTAAAGCACAGTCATAGGCTATTGTATCAGAATCACCTCGGGGTGCTTGGCAAACATGTGTATTTCCTGACAGTCTTAGATTCCCTGATTCAGAATCTCAAGGGTGAGGCCCTAGAATACATGTTTGAAACAAACCCCTGGGTTATTCTTACACACAGTAAAATTTGAGGCTGACTGATCTGTGCCACTGGGAGCACATTCAGGTGGACTTCTCATTAGGTGGACTTCAGATGGAGAAGCCTGGAGAGCTAGAGAAGGCTTCATGGGCAGGCAGATGGTAAGAGAAACAGGAGGAAGAGCAAAGCCACTAGGACTGATGTGCACGGGTGCAGTGGGAGACACACTCCACGCAGCCTGTGCAGACCCTGTCGGCCAGAGGTAGTTCTCCCTAACCTGAGGTCCTCACTATGTATATGCACCTTTTTCATGGACTTGCCCACCTGCCACACATTAGTGTACATGGCTCATTTCCTAACAATGAGCTTAAGGACAGTTTCCAAGGCTAAATATTTCTGTTGTCTCTCATTCAACCATTCAACTATTTCATTCACTTAACAAGTTGTCTTATAACAACAACAGTAACAAGAAAAAGTCTTTTATATGAAATGAACAGTTTTAGGTGCTAAGTTGGTAAACAACACAACCAACATCTGTTTGCTTTTGATTTTTCAATAAGCCCATTCACACACATACACCAGGACCTCTCAGTAAAGACCCCAGTGTAGTGAATGAATGAACAAATGCATGGACCTAAAGCAGTTCCGACTCTGAGTGAATAATAGTTGACTGGCTGTAAGGTCCTTGGGTCTCCTCCAGGCTTCTGAAACTGCTGGAGGCAGGGCCCTGAGGAGGCTGTATGGTCCTGGCCCTCACACCAGCACTGACCAATGACAACCACTTCCGAATCAAGGGCACAGCCCAGTGCCATCCCCAGGGACGGCAGCATTTTTTTTTCTTTTCTCCAACTAGGAGAAGAGCCATTCTTCAGCACAGTGCCCTTTCTTGCTAAAATGACAAGAAATTGTGAATTCATAGTACCTGACTCTCCAACTCCTTGGAATCCAGCATTCCAGACATTTTTGTTGTGAAAAGTAATAGGGGCTCTAATTACTTGGAGCTTGTCTCTTCCTTCCTCCATTCTGCTCTGGAGGATGATAAGACCTTACTCTGACTGAGTACTTCCATGGGTCAGGCTCGGTTGTCAGTGTGTCACTCGGGTGACTTGTTCATTGCACAACAGACCACGGCCATGAAGATATGGCTTACCTCACTCTGCTCATCACCATGCATGCTCTGTTTCTGATTTCTCTTCAGTATTATATTTCCATTGTCAATTATGAAATCATTTCCTTGCTGTTGCAAATACACATCACATGTAGGCAAAGTTGTGGCTAATATCTTAAAAAAAAAGAAATGACAGAATAAATAAGCAACAAAAGATCTAATGATCCTGAAGTTCAAAAATTTCAGATTATACTATAATTTAAAAGATAATTATGATTCTTATTCAATAGCCTCAGGAAGCAGTCATGGAATAATTTTTTGTTTTCCTGTGAAAATGGGAAATTTTGGTGGTTCTGAGACCAAGTACTGATTTTTATTTTTAAAGGATGCTATCCTAGTGAAATTCTAAACTGGGAAAATACTTATTGTTATCAACTGGCTTCATGATGTTTAAGAAAAAGTACAAATGCTATGTTTTAACATGAAATGTCAAGAAGAAGGCTGTAGAAAATCAACAATAGGAATGGTACAAGATTCCAAGATTAATGAGCTATTGTAACTTCTGACACACTCCTGACTAATTCCTCTTAGTTCTCACAATTTGCAATATTTGGCCTTCTGAGTTCCCATGAGAGATTATACCAGGATAGCCAAATTGTACCAGCCAGACAGAAGCAAAGGAATTATATTCATGCAACTCCAGTTTCTTTAAAATTTTGGGTTTTGTGGGCTTCTCTTTCATATCTTCTTAGTCAATCAGCAGCAACCTAGTTAGAATCTCCAATTGCTTGTTTCCAAATGTTCACTGTGCCCTGAACATTGGTGTTTGCTTCATGATGTTCACTGTTGGTTTTATATATAAGGTTTTTAATTTCACAGGTGCCCTGGTTGCTCTGCATGGGCATGCAGTGCTGTGGTCAGCTGTGGCCCTTTAAGAACCTCTTATCCTGCTGGTGCTCACTGTTCAGAGTCTGAGCCATGATCTCTGACCGCTCTTCCACCCATCTGTGAGGGGGACCTTCGGACAGGCCCCACTGAGATTATGTTTATTTGTCCTCATCTTTTTTTCCTTTTCCTCACCAGTTGTGTTCATCTTATAACACAGAATTATAAACTTTAATTTTATACAGAAAACACATTATGGAATCAGCTATATACTATACTATATTAAATTCTGTACTATGTTAAATCCAATCAAGATTAACTTTTGTGACCACAGGTAATTTCTATTAAGAAAACAAACCAGTACTTTCCAAACTGCATATGAGTCACCTGGGGACCTTGCTAAGATGCAGACCTGATTCAGTGGGTCTGGGGCGGGGCCTGAGACCTCCTAGCCCAGTGAACTCCCAGGTGATGATGATATTGATGGTTCGTCCACAGACCACATTTTTAGAGCAAGTGTGTTGCTGCAGACTGAATGTTTGTGTCGTCCCCTGCAAATTCATACATCCACAAGGTGATGTATTTGCATGTGGGCCCTTTGGGAGGTGATTAGGTCATAAGGGTAGAGTCCTTGTGAATGGGATTAGTTTGCCCTTATAAAAGAGGCCCCAGAGAGCTTCTTTGCCACTTCTGTCATGTGAGGAGTCAGCAAAAAGACAGATGTGTATTAGCTAGAAAGTGGGCTCTCCGCAGACACTGAACCTGCTGGTGTCTTGATCTGCAGGAAATAAACTTTTGTTGTTTATAAGCCACCTAGTCTATGGTATCCTTGTTATTGCAGTCCAAACACACTAAGAGAAATAGATATACAAGCATACCTCATTTCATTGCATTGCTTTATTTCACTTCTCAGATGTGGTGTTTTTTATAAATCAGAGGCAAGAGGCTCCATCCCTAGCAACTTACAGCTGTTAACAGGTACTTTTCCATATGAATAGCTCATGCTTTACAACTTCCCAAATCTTTTCAAACAAGCAACAGCCAGCCTTAGTGAACCCCTAGCCTCTGAACTCCTACTCCCTAACCTCTTGCTAAGTGGCCTAAGGCATGGCACTAGCAGCAGCTAGCCTCGATTCACAACTTGGCTTCACCTGGGAATCTCCAAGCCCAGCAGAAGTAGCAGACATCTCAGATTGCTTTACAGCTTATACAGGGTGGCCCCAGACAAAATACAGGTGGTGGCTGACCTTGGGGTCAGGACCACCCAGGAAACCCCAGTGGACAGCTACAGATCACTTCGGAGTACTGCCACCCTACCCTGCGCAGCCGATCCACCGTGGAGGGTGGAGGTTTATGGTTAATGGTCATAGTCAATCCTTGCAGCTGACTAGCCTGGGTAAGTCTTTCCCATTGATCTGCCAACAGTAACAAAGGCTCAGCTATGAGGAGGGTGTACTCACCCCACAGGAAGGGCACACCTTGAGTACCCAGCTTGGGTAATAGGGGAGGCTGTGCCACTGGACCCTATAGGACATCTACTATATGAGGCCATGCTACCAAGACAAGGAGTCATAGCAGCTCTATTTAATACATAGAAACAAACACAGGGAGGCTGCCAAAATGAGGAGACAAAGAAACATGGCACAAATGAAAGAACAGATCAAAACTCCAGAAAAAGAACTAAATGAAATGGAGATAAGCAATCTTTCAGATGCAGCATTCGAAACACTGTTTATAAAGATGCTCAAGTAACTTAGTGAGGACCTCAGCAGCATAAAACGACCCAGTCATATAGTGTATAAAGGATACACTATAGGGAACCTATCAAAATGTCATGGCAAATGTAGCCCAGGCCCTGATTTGGAAAACTGACAGGGAGCAAGTTGACACATAGGAGCCGAGCCAATGGGATCGGTTCTCCCGTGGGTAATCAGGCCTGCATTGTATATAGGCTCTTATGAGGCTTGCTTTTTGCTAAAACTTTCTTACCCTGAATTGAGGCAGCAAATGCTTACTGCATATCTTTAAAGTAACTTCCTAAAATCTGTGCTAAACCTCCCAAATATGGAGTATAACCAGTTCAACCACTTTTCCCCTTAATCTGCAACATCCTTCCCTTTGACGTAATTAGCAACATTCTTTCCTTTGTTATCTGTAAAAGGTAATCACCTAAAAGCTAACCTGCGCATAGTAAATGAGGACCATCCCTGATGTAATATGCCCAGAGAAGCAACAAAAGCTTGTCCAGGCAGGGGTCAAGGCCCTCTCTCTCACTTAGAGAGCAGCCATGCCGTCCCTTTTTTCTCCACAGGACTTCTGTAGTCGATGTGAATTTGTTTGTCACAGCCACAACACATGGACCCCATGGACTAGAGTCTGCATCAATACACTAATTGAAATGAAGAACAATTTACAGAGAAACAATAGTAGGGTAAATGAAGCTGAGGATCAAATCAATGATTTGGAACATAAAGAAGAAAAGAAACAACCAATCAGAACAACAAGAACAAAAAAGAATTAAAAAAAAATGAGGATAGTGTAAGTTGCCTCTGGGACAACATTAAGAAGTCCAACATTCACATCATAGGAGTGCCAGAAGGAGAAGAGAAAGAATGAGAAACTAGAAATCTATTTGAAAAAATAGTGAAAGAAAATTCCCTTTTGATGAAGGAAATAGACATGCAAGTCCAGGAATCACAGAGAGTTCCAATTATGATGGATGAAAAGAGGCCCATTCTAAGACACATCATAATTACAATGCCAAAGTTTAAATATAAAGAGAGAATCTTAAAAGCAGCAAGAGAAAAGATGTTACTTAAGGGGAGTTCACACAACTCTGTCAGCTGGTTTCTCAAAAGAAACTTTGCAGGCTAGAAGGGCTTAGCAAGAAATGTTCAAAGTCATGAAAAACAGGGACCTTCAGGCAGGATTTCTCTACCCAGCAAAGACATTATTTAGAATTGAAAGGCAGATAAAGAGCTTCCTAGACATGGAAAAACTAAAGGAGCTCATCATCACCAAACCATTATAAATGAAATATTAAAGGGACTTATTCAGGAAAAAGAAGATAAAAACTATGAACAATAAAATGGCAATAAATACATATGTATCAACAATTGAGTCTAAAAAAACAAACTAAGCAAATAAGAAAGGAGAGACAGAATCATGGATACAGAGGGCATTTTGATAGTTGCCAGATGGGAGGAGTTGTGGGGGAAATGGGTAAAGAAGTGAGGGAATTAAGAAGTACAAATAGGTAGTTACAGAATAGCCACGGGGATGTAAAGTACAGTGTAGGAAAGGGAGTAGCCAAAGAACTTATACACAAGACCCATGGACATGAGCAATGGTGTGTGGATTGCCTGAGGGAGTGGGGGCCACTGGGAGGAGGTGGACAAAGGGTGAAAATTGGGACAAGTGAATAGTAGCATAATCAACAAAAAATAATTAAAAAATAAAAATAAAAATTATGTACACTTAAAAAAACAAGAACACTGAGGGTAGTCTTCATCATGTCATTCCCTTGCTTGGAATGTTTCAATGAGTTCTCATTGTCCATAGAATAAAATTTAGTCTCTTTAATAGGAGAATCTAATGTTTCTTTCCAATACTTCTTCCTTATATAAATTTCCTGTTCTACCTGTGAATACAACTGCATTTTTTTTCTCTGAATCATTACTTACAACTTTCCCTGGCTGGACTATTTTCTCACCTAGTGTACTAATTGAGATTTATTGTTTACAAGTTTCAGGCCAAATTATTCTGTCTCTGTGTTAAGCCTGTTCATAGAGGATCACCCATGGCCAAAATTCTAATGCACTTACTGACTCCCCTTTTCATGTGGCACTGTCCCCACCCTGTACTAGCTATGTATGTAAATGTAGTAGCTATGGTTAGGAACTCCAGAAGGGCAGGGACCCTAACTAATCCCTTTCTATGCCACCCTCAGCTTGAAGCTCAGCATTATGCATGTGGATGGGCAACACACTGATGGTTGAGAGCAAATTTTGAAAGCAGATACAGTTGGGTTTCAGTTCAGGCCCCTTTGTCTGCCAGCTGTCTGACTTTGGGCAAGTTACTTAACCTCTCTCATGTTTTCCCTCATCTGGAAATTACAGATGGTAATAGCTAAGTTGTTTGGAAAGTGAAGTAAGATAATGTATATAAAGTGAAAAGCACAGAGCATTAAATCAGAGGAAGTTTTATTTACATAGCAGCACACAATATGTATTGTTAAATGAATGCATGGATAATTAAAAAGTGTCTAACTTATTAACCTTTAAACACTTAACATCCATCCTACCTTTAATTCCTTTCCTTTGTCATATGTATTATTTTCCAATCCTGTGAGCAATTTTCCTTGCCTTTTAAACACATTCTGTAGCCTTACTATTTTTCTTTAAGCCATGGAGAGAGTAGTAAGGAGTCACGTGAGCCATTCTATTCACAGTTTGGAGCTGTATTTGCATGTGTGATATTATCCTATTTAACTGCTTGTCAGCATCTGTCACATGGTGCATACTGAATAAATCTTAAGTAACATTCCATCTATTTTAGATAATCATGTTTGTTTTGTGTATTCTTACCCCACAAAATGGAAACTATTGTATTTATGGTTGTAGAAGACACTCTTGTGTTTCTTCTTTACTCTCACAGTATTACCACACTCACAACACTCCCGACACTGGATCTGTGGGTTTATTCCCATGCTCACCAAGTCTCTGACCCCAGGTGGCTGTCCTACAATTTGATTCAGTTCTGACACTATCTACCTGGAGTTAGCATGAGATCCCACAGGTTAAGAGCTCAGTCCTATAAGACTGCCTCTCCCCTTCCAATGCAAAACAGAAGTAGAGGTTGATACTTGTACTTCTGACCTATTGGCTGCAAATGGGGTTTCTGTGACCCCCTCCTTGGGTTTAACAAATTGCTAGGATAGCTCACAGAACATCATACTTACATTTACTGGTTTCTTATATAATAAAGGATGGGATAAAACATGCAAATGAACAGTCAGATGAAGAGATACATAAGGTAAGGACTGGAAGGGCCCAGGTACAGGAGCTCCTGTACCCTTGGAGCTAGGGTGCACCACGCTCCCAGCACATGGATGTGGTCATTGGTGTGGAAGCTCTCTGAATCCTGTACTTCTGGGATTTTTATGGAGGTTTCATCACACAGGTATTAAGTCAGTATCCTTCCCTCTCCCAGCCCTGGAGGATGGATGGGGGATGGGGCTGAAAGTTTCAAGCTTCTAATAATGGCTTGGTCTTTCTGACCAATCCCCTTCCTGAAATTACCCAGAAGCCCATTCAGAGTTGCCTCACTAAAATAAAGGACACTCTTACCTACTCCTACTGTTCAGGAAATTCCAAAGGATTTAAGAGCTCCGCATCAGGAGCCAGGTCAAAGACTTAATATGAGAACAAAAGATGTTCCTAAGTGCTCTTACTACTAAAGAATTACAAGGGAGTTAGGTGCTCTGTGTCAGGAGCCAAGACAACTCTGTATTTCTCTACTAATCCACAATAGGCATAGCCTACACATATGTACCAACATTCCTTTCCCAAAGTTTTTTTCATCACCGTTATAAAGACGCAATGTTAAAACCCATGAGAAAGAATGCAGACACAGAATTGTTTCACTTCGATTTCTTCCCCCTACAGTTGTAAGCCTCCTGCTGCTCCAATTCCAGTTATTAAAACAGCAAATTCCAAGGCTCATGGTAGAATTTTTTTATCCTTTATGCATTTTTATCTCTTTGAATTTCTATCAGTGTCCTGATAAGGAAGAGAGTCAGGAAATGACTTAGCCAGTGGAAGCTGGAATGAGTTCCCAGTTTTCTCCCCAAATCCTGTCTTCAGAGTCGACTTCCCCATGCTTTCTTTCCTGGAAGAACTGCACCTCACATTACCATCCCCTTTGTCATCTGTCCCGCCTCTGGCTGGAGTCACATGCTGGAGAATGTTATGGGAATCTAATTTGCATTTTCCCCTAATCATTTCACATGTGTGTGTCTGTGCCTATAACAGAACTTTAAGAAAAATATTTTTAGGAAAAATATCTGTGGATGAAAAATGGGCTACATACTAAACCCGACAAGCTCAGGGGAGGCCTGCAGAGCAGCCTTACAAACTCAGAAACCAAAAGTAACCACATGGGATGGTCCGAAATTAAAACTTCTTAACTAAAAGCGAGTCATGGTGGGTAGTCCTGTCCTAGGTCAGTATCCCCCCTGACAAAGGTCAGTCTTTACCTTAACTGAGCCTGTCTATTGTCTCTTTGCATCTATGATAATTTACATTTGGAATGTCAGGGTAATTTCCCCTCCTCATCCCTACCCCTCACTGTGCCAGAGCAAAGACCACAAAAACCCTCTTTGTTATTGTTATCATGTTAATTGTTAACTGTTAACTATCCTCTACCCACCTTTGTAACAGTGCCTATTCCTTTTTATCTAGTCCTAGAGATTTTCCTGCTTTGCTTTCTCCTGCCTCCCTAATCTATCACGAGTGGATTTCATTAACCCCCTTAAATCTTCCTCTTTGATTCTGATGTAGGAAATAAGTGGTAAAACTCCCACTTTCCGGAGCACTTTCCCAATCTGTTGAGATTTTGCTTCCTGGCAGTTGTCATCAGTTGGCTCAAATAAAGTCCTGAAAATTCTTACAGGTTTGGATGTTTCTTACATTGACATATCCCGCAGGAATGTGACTTGTAGGAAATGAAGTAGAGCACCAAGAGTCACACACTCCTGTGAACACCACTGACTTCAGTGACAACTGCTAATCCCAGAGTAGCTGCAGGAGGATGGAGAGCACATTTACACCGCTTTCCTGTATCTCATTCATTCATTGAATCAATCATTCATTTATTCATTAGCAGACATCTATCAAGTTCCTCCTAAATAACAAGCACTAGAGAGAGCAACAATGGTGAATGGGGCATATATCCCCCTTCCCTCTCATGGGTTACAATGTCATGGGGGAGACAGCCCAGTAGAGGCTCAATAAAGACACTCTATCTTATGGGTACATTCAAAGAGCAAAATTTAAGTCGGTTTTATCACAATTTAATGCAATTAACATATATGTCTCAGGCTCTGGGCTACAACTGGGATACAAAGATCAAAAACGCAGACCACCCTCAAGAATCTATGTAATCTGCAGTTCCATGACAGAATAAACTCTACTCTGATCTGCATTTGTAGGTGAAACCATCTTTTCCAGGCACCTTAGCCATGATCTCAAGGGTATGCTGTATATATTTACTGACATTCCATCAGATGAAGTCTGTAAGGAGAGTAAGTGAAATACAAACCAAAGGGGCAAGTCCTTGGAGTGGCAGGGCTTCCTCCGCCTCATAGAGATAGAAGTTCAAAGAAACAAAGAAGTAGCCTGGGGCTGGTTCAGTGCAGCTGCGGCCAGTGACATGTGGGCGGCATTCACATTGCCCATCCTCGGGAGAACACCTGAGGGAAAACAAATTCATCTCAGAAAGTTGTAGAGGGGGCAAGTGTAAAATGAAGGCATGGGAGTGCTGAGCTAACTGCACCCCAAGTTTGGATCCATTCTTCAAACTGATCAATCAACTGTCCTAGGGAGCATGATGAACAGCCATGGGCCCTAGAAGCCTGGTTTTGAAAAGCAAACCCAGATCCATGAAACTAAGTAGCCACTGCTTTCCCCAGTGGCTCCGACTCTGCTCTAAAATCCAAGAAAAGAAGAGGGTAGGATCCCTCTTTACAGGGTGGCGAAGGGTTAGTGTTTTAGGCAGGTCAGGTCACACGTTTGCAGGCATCTATCCCATGATCTTGTGTCAAACCCAGGCAGTAGAATTGTCATCTCATGCCTGAAAATATTTCAAGTAAAATAAATCAAACTGTGCTCTGGTTAATGTCTTGAGATCATCACTTTTTGATGCTCTTTGCTTGTCATGAAATAAACTCCTTCACTTGTGACTATGAGCTTATCAGAATAAAATGTGCTTTTATGTGGATATGTAAGTGGGGAATATTGTCACAAAACTTTGTTTTACTCATTCTGCTGACTTACACATTAGAATAAGCACCTCCAATATCACAGTCACAGGGAACACATCCATGGAGATGATTTCCCAGTCCCCAGTATCCAACCTACAAAGAGAAAATGCTCCAGGTTGACTCAGGAATGAAGATAATTGCTATGCTGATGTATAATGCTGAAGGTACTGCAATTCAATTGATACCTATCAAATGCCTACACAGCTTGAACAATCACACAGTAGCTTTTTTTTGCCTGTGCACTTGGTAATGATTTTCAAAGACACATAGCTTCCATTCCAAGGACTTGCAATGAAGGGGTCAGTTGAGCTGTCTGTGCGTGAGTCAAGTGGAGATGCTGAGGAAACCGCACAGCCCCTCTGACAGAGCCAATGTAGCCCCAAGCTGGGTTGTTTAACTACCTTATTTGCAACTGCTTTTATAAAAAACAATAGACTCCCTTACTGCAAAATCCCTGGGGATATTTACTTAAACGATACTGAAATATTTGAGTGTAAAAGGAAAGCAGTCAAGCTGATTTTGAGCTCTTATATGAATATCACCGTTCAGTAGAATCACTTGTTTATAAATAAAGTTGTTTTGGCAAAACAATCTCTCTCTGTGAGAGTCAGCTCTGTTGCTTAAGACTTTTCATCATTGCAACATCTTGACCTTTATTCAGTATAAACAGCTGGTGAGATACAAACAACTATTTCTTAAATCTGATAAGATTTACTAGAAAATTATCAGAAAAATACTCTCCCCTTAAGCCTCAATTGAACATGCTCAGATAAAACTAAGCTCTTACTAGGCATGGAATTATTGTTTGAAATGGGTTTGTTAAATAACCATATGTTGTTTTTTAATCTTGGTAAAATTTTATGCCCAATTTTACTTAAGAAGATTTACTTTGAACATTAAAAGTTGACATAATTTGTTACAAACGCCGCAGCAAAGACTTTTGATATTTTTTCCCAAACCAAATTTCAGTTTAGGCAGAAACAATATGAAATGAACTGTGTCACTGAGGACATGCCTGGGAAAGCTTCCTCTGCGCAGGCGGGTACACCACCACACTGGCCACCTCAGCACAGGACCAGGGCACCATTCGACAGATGTGGACGTGGGGCACCTGGCAGGTGCATGATGAGCTCACTGGCAATGGCAGGTGACCCTAGTGTGGCCCTTGCTCGATTATTTTCCTCCTGCGAACACCACTGAGTTAACTGCAAACTGGCAGTTAACCTGTCAACCAAAAAAGTAGGCCTGAATCTAGGGTTTATTGGAATGATCTGCTGTGGTGTCTTCATGGGCCCTGTTAAATGCTCTGTGTGCATCTTCCTGTTGCCCATACTTGGTCACCGAGCTTGGAGTGGCTCACCTTGCTCAGTGGAACTTGGGAATGACTTGCCTGTGTCACTTCGAGTGCCTTCTTCATACTTACTTCCAAGCTGTCTTTCCCCACTTCCTCTGCTCCATCCTCACATGTTTTCAGTAAAATACTTATAATATTAGCACAAAACTATGTCTTAATAGGCATATGTTTCATATTTATCAGCCACATTTCCTCAGACACATCAAGGTCACTGTTCTTTTATTAGGTTAAGATTTTTTTTCCTTTCTAAAATGTCATGGTGGGCTGCCAAGATTGAAGAACAAAGAGCGGGTTTGAACTCCATATTGCATAACACATTTCTTATGGAGTAAAAATGTTTTATTTGACTAATTTTAGACACACATACTCATATGTTTAGTGGAGTCTGTGAAAAATCCAAGAGTTTATTTATCACAGGAATAAATGTTTTTTACATGTTTCTAAGATGTTTTAAAAAACATTTAAGTTGTTTTTTTTAAATGACCCTGTCCAAAATATTTTTAGGCAAGGCGTGGTAAAGGGACTGTGGGCAGAGGACAGAAGAGGCCCCATGATCTGGGAGGCCCAAAGCAGGGGCCAGAGAAATGGTCTCACATCCCACTGCCTGGCACTTTCAGGTGAACAAAGGATAACACTATTGACGTGAGCTATATTCCTTACACTGTACTAATTGTGGTGATATTTTGTAAAGTACATAGATGTCTAATCACTATTTTATATACTAGAAACTAGTATAATATTGTATGTCAAGTACAATTAAATTAAAATTTATAAAACCAGGAATATCAGCCCTGGCTAGGTGGCTCAGCTGGTTGGAGCATTGTCCCGTATACCAAAGGGCTGTAGGTTTGACCCCAGTCCGGCACGTATGGTAGAAAACCAATGATGTTTCTCTCACATTGATGTTTCTTTCTCTCTCTCTCTCTCTCCTTCCCTTTCTCTCTAAAAGCTATAAAAATATATCCTCAGGTGAGGGAAAATAAAAAACAATCCAGGAACATCTTTGAAGCACAATAACACAAAACACAATAAAATGAAACAAACAAAACAAACAAAAAAAACATTGGCATGGGTGCCTGGGTCGGTTCAGTCCAATCTGGTAAATGTTGGTGTGCTGGTAAATGTTTAACCACCAGCTCTCTGCAGGAGGGTGGGAGCTGATTTCCAGTGTTTGCTGATTTCTATAGTATAAATACTTTTAGCACAGGAGTATCCAAACACAACAGGACAAGGAAAGCAATGAGCAAGACCAAGTCTTTCTTAGGCAATGGCAATAGAAATCTGCATCTCTACCTACAAGGGAAATTGTAGACAAATACTACGTACCATGCACTCCTCACAGTGTGGCCCCGTGGCAAAGGGCTGGCACAGGCACTGACCTGTGTCTACATCACAGGTCGAGAGTGGCAGACTCCCCAGAGGGTTACAGTTGCAGGCTGAAAGCACAACACACACAATCATTGATTTCTCTTTCACCCTGTTTATAAATGTTCCTAATAGCTCACACTGAGCAAAACACGTGGCCACAGGAACACAGAACAGCCAGCCCTGCCAAACTTACTGTCTGCCTGGCTGCATGCTTACTGTACTACACACAACCATGCACAGGAAATTCAGTTCCAAACACGTCCAGAGCCCTCATGTAGACCTACTGGATGGCAATTAGGAGGAGACAGTCATGCAAACTGAGTGCCTGGCACTGTTATTCTGAGTAATGCTGGCTGGGTCGCTGACTAGAGGCAAGGGTTTCTGAGTGTCATGGTTGTTACTGATGGCTCCTTCTATGGCTGATGCATCTATTGTTTCCCTATCTATTTCCTCTTTTTTTTTTACCACCTTTTTACATTTTTATTTCCTTCTCCTCCTCTTTCTTTTACACCCATAGACATTTCTGAATCCTTTTTATGTTATGAAGGCTAAAAAATTATGCTAACAGAGCAAGATGTGTATTTCCCATGCATTAAAAACCACTGTTCATTGAAAAGCCCAAATATCATCACCATCAACTGGTGAATGAATAAATGAAGTGTGATGTATTCATACAATGGAATATTATTCAGTAATTAAAAGAAATGAAGACCTGATTCATGCTACAACATGGATGAACTTTGAAAACATTATGCTAAGTGAAAAAAGCCAGATATAAAAGACCACAAATTACAGAATTCCAATGTATGAAATGTTCACAATAGGCAAGTCTTTAGAAACAGAAAGTTGATCAGTGCTACCTAGGGCTGGGGGAATGGGAGGATAGGAAAATAGTAGATAAAGAGCATGGGGTTTCTTTTCTCTGTTTTTGTGGTAGAATATACGTAACATAAAAGTTACTGTCTTCACCATTTTAAGTGTGCAGTTCAGTGGTGCTGGTGCACTCCTGTTGTTGTGCAACCTGTCTCTGGAACTCTTGCCATCTCACAAAACTGAAGCTCTGTTCCCACTGAACACCATCTCTCCCCATTTCTTCCTCCTCTTCAGCACTTGGCAACCACCATTCTACATTCTGTTTGAGTGGATTTGATATTCTAGGTACCTCTTGTAAGTAGAATTATGCAATATTTGTCCGATTGTGACTGGCTTATTTCATTTAGTATACATAGTGTTTTCAAGGTTCATTCATGTTGTAACATGCATCAGAATTTTCTTCTTTTCTAAGGCTGAAAAATATTCCATTGTATATACACATCACATTTTGCTTATCTACTCATCCATGGATGCATATTGAGTTGCTTCCACCTTCTGGCCACTGTGAAGAATGCTGCCATGAACAGGAGTATACAAATACCTCTTCCAGACTGTGTGTTCAATCTTTTGGGTATATAGCCAGAAGTAGGGTGTGGGGTTTCATTATGGGATAATGCAAACATTCTAAAATTATTGTAGTGATGGCTACACAACTCTGACTATATGAAAAAAATTCATTGATTGTACACTTTAAAAGGTGAATTCCATGGTATGTGAATTATACCTCACTAAAACTGTTATAAAAGAAAAACAAAACAAACAAAACCCCCTATTTGGCCACTTCTCAAGGCATTAAGTTAGCCAGTGAACCAGGGAAAATGTCTGGAGTGCTGCACAGTGTTGTGGGCAACTGGCTTGACTATGTAACACATTCTCCTAAAATTTAGTTTTGCCATTAAACTCAAGAAGAAAATCTTATTACAGAAAGATTGAGCACACTGTGCCCAAAAATGAAAATAATATACAGTTCTTTACATGGGCAAGAACATAGTGTATACTGCTGTGATGGAAGGACAATTACTGTATTTTTCAGACTATAAGACACAACTTTCCCCCCAAATTTGAGAGGAATAATGGTTGTTAATGCTGCTGTTGAATTCTGTTTACATTTACATTGTTGAAATATGTTATTAAATATTTTACCACATTTTTTGCTTCAAAAAGTTTTTTCCTATTTTCCTCCTCTAAAACGTAGATGTGTCTTATGGTCTGAAAAATACGTTATTTACGAGGATTCCCTGAGGATTCTGCAGCTCTTTGAGACCCCAGGCAGCTGTAAACTTGTGTGATGCTAAAGCCAAGGGCTTCTTCATTTGGACCCAGAAAACTCTGAGGTTTTTCCTATTTCCCTGCAACCCCTCCCCTGACTCTTTAGTTTTTTCTTTGTCAGAGAACATAAAAATACTAAGAGGGGTTTGAGAAGGAAAGAAAGTAAGTAAAAAATAAAATAAAAAGAAACTAACACACAAAATTTGCGCAAGAAGTCATCAGTCTATACAGAAATGCACGTGATTTAACAGTCTGTATAGGAGAGTCCTAGTGGCAGCTGTTTTTCTCAAGGTTTCACAACTTGGCACCGAAGTTCTTGGCATTTTCCACTCTGTGCTCCAACAGAAAAATGTGAGAGCCCCCTGCTGGTACCTTATGATTAAACTCAGTAAGTCCCTGAGAGTTAAACTATACTAAACTCAACTGAGTTTTATGGGCATTTTTAAATTACTTTTAAAAACCGAGAAGCTGGAAGTACTCTTAGGTATTTACAATGACCAAAGTTCAGAGACGACGGAGATAGCCGAGAGCCTTAAACCCCCCCGGGCCAGTTGCCCAGCTGCTGTTGACTTACGCTGACAGCCCAGGGGGTCAGTGGCACTCAATCCGTAGTGACTGGACTTGCACTGGTCGCACTTGGCTCCTACCACATTCTCCTTACACAGGCATTGGCCGGCCACAGATCCCAAGGCAGAATCGGATTGACTCACACAAATGCCACCCGATACGGTTCCGTCAGGGTCACATTCACAAGCTGGGGACACAGACATGCATTGTCTTAATCAACTGCAAATTGTGGGAAACCTGAAATGTAAGCATAGCATTTTACTTATGCAATAACTGTTTTACTTTGCTTAAATCATTAAGTATGTTTAAATCATTAGACAAGTGGGCAAGGGCTGCTCAGAAATATCTCTCAGATTTCTGGTCTTTGTAAGTGTTGACAAATTCCACCCATTGTTTAAAAAGAGACTTTTAAGTGATTCTAAAGTAAGAGGACCAGAGAAGACAGCTATTCTGAAAACTGGACATTGATAATAGATCGATTCCTTTGGGGATGATGGAAATGTTTTGGAGCTAGGTAGGGGAGATTGTTGCGCAACACTGTGCCACCGCATTGCTCCTGTTAGGAGCACCTGCATGAAAGAAGAGGGGAAGACTGAGAAATGTTCATAGCCTTGTTTTCCTTATGGATGTCTGCTGGTGGGACAAAACCTGAAGAGAATCTGGAAAATGAGATAAAGAGTCACCTTTAGCAAAGGAGCAACAAAAGTTCCAACTTTCCCTTCCCCCCTTTTTTTCCCAGTAGAAACGAACAACTGAAGCAAGGAGTGTCAAATGATAAAGGATACTGATAGTGTGAATAATTCCAGAGGGCAGACATTACTGAAGGTAGAACTCTCTCACAGTGAGAGCTGCCCAACAGAGCAGTGGCCTCCTCACCAGCAGTACTGTCCAGGCTGGAACAGCACTTGTGCCTTTTTAGGGGATGTGTGTGGCAGTAGACATTAGATGACAACCAAGGTCTCGTATCTTTATGGTGCTGTGTTTTCAAGGGGTTCCACTTTTAAGGAATGTAATAAGAATAAAAAAATGAATATCCTGATTCTAAGGAATAATTACACTCACATTTATATATGTCTTCTTTAGATTAATAAAAATAATCCCCTCAGGTCTAAAGCTATATTTACATAACAACCAGTTAGGTTAGTAAGTTTAGTGAAAAAATCCAGTCAAACCAGTTGTTTGGTGTCATTGAAGCACTCACTTGGTTGTCTGACAGAATTTTGCAATGTCAATTGTTTGCTATTAGATTGTGACTTGTGAGAAAATCTTACTATGGAAAAACAGCACTGGATTCTGTTTAGTTTGGAAAGCCACAATTTCTTCTAATTAAAACCATTGTTTCTAGAAAGGAACAAACTGGATACATTTCAGAAGTAGCCAAAAGGAAAAAGCTTGGCTTTATTTGGGAGACATTCCAAAGGGCTAGCACTGAGTTCCAGAGTGTAATTTAAATATATACAGAAGCATCTCTGGGGGCTGTGGGTGAGTGGGTAGTAATTTTACTTTGAAATAACCCTACAACATGGCCTTTAAGATAGAATTTCAATAAAATCTCTTGATGTCACACAACTTAATTCTAACAAACTTTTATTACCAGAGGTTGAGTTTACCAAATCTTTGTTTTTTTCTGTGCTTTAATCATAGAAGAGTTAAAATTATTCAACTCTTATGCTTGGAATCTGATTATGTAAATATTTAGGGTCAAACAAAAACAACTTAGTGGAAATTTATGTATGATTGCTGCTAGTCAGTCTTAATACACGTCATTTGTACAGACATACTTGCACACACGTAAACACGTGTTTAGATGAACTGGGAGAAACTGAAGAGTCTCATGATGGCAGTTTCTACAAGCTCCTCATCTGCCTTTCCTCAAGAAACTCCTTGTTTACAAAGAATGACTTCTTAATTTTGTATCAGGGGTACTAGTTTTCTTTCCTTGGTTTCCTTCAAAAGCACCATCAAGTTAATACTTAAGGAACCATCAAGTTAATACTTAAATTCTTAAGGAACAAGAATTAGTTTAATGTGTTCAAAACATTTGGTTTAGTTATTTCCAATCTCTTTCCATATTCTAAGATTATCTGTTTCAAAACATCATATTTTCCTGATTCCACCTAAGAAAGCAATTTCATCCTCTTTTATAAATACACAGCATAAAAACATAAATAAAAGTTTCGTGTGTGTGTGTGACTATGGATGCTAGTAAAAAAAATGTAGGACATTGATTTAAAAAATATATTTTTTGAGATTTCAGTTCTTTATATAAATTTTAAACAGGCCATGTAAGGTAAAATTTCATGCAATCAGGTACCTACTGAGTAATCAGAGCAAAAAAAATTAATTTATGCTTTTTTTACATTGTGATGATTGAAAGTTTGAAATCTAGAATATTGTATATATTCTGTCAAAAGCTACTGAATTACTTCTGTATAAGACTTCATTTTATGTAGTATGTATTATGCAGTTTCATAGCAAGTCCCCTATACAACATACTGATGATAGTGTGTGAATCAGGATATCTGGGTATTGAGAGAAACAATTTTCCATAAGTCTTGCACATTTAAACATTGTGCTGAGAGTGCTGACAATGCAAGGCCCTGACTGCTCTTTATCAAGGCCATATCTCCACACTGTGTTTGCAGTAAGCTACCTTGAGGAATGAGGAAACATATTCCCCCTGACAAAGAATGAGCTTGTTTCCATTGCTATAAAAGCAGTGAATCCTCTGCTTGATGTTTCCTGGTTCTGAGATAAACTCATTAGGTATACAGGATCCACCTGATATCCTTTGAGTTGCTTCATGGAACTTGGGACTTGGGGACTTGGGAACTCACACCAACACAAACATCTTGCTCCTCTCTGTGCCATGAGGAATAAAGTTCTTTGTCTTTGACCCAGGAGTTTCATGTTCTCCACCAGCATCCATGAAACAATAAAAGGCTAATTTGTTAGTCTTCAAGTAAAGTTCTCAGACCAGGAACTGGCCCTGGGTGTTTGAAATGGGATTAGAGTATTTCTCTTTGCAGGAACTGACAACAATGCTGAGACTAGAGAGAGGCAAGCATGGTGTCTAGGGCACAAAATTTAAAAAGGCACTCTCTGTCAGACCAGTGTGAGTGGTGAGTGTCAGCCCTATGCTTACATGTCTCTGAGATGACACAGAGAGTGAGTGCTTCCTTAAATTTTGGAACCTAGGTGTTTTGTTACTCTAGTCCCATTCCTGCAGGGAAATGCAAGTTGAAATAATGGTGAGATCCCACTTGAGTAGCAAAATTTAAAGCATGATAAAACCAAGTATTGGCCAGGATATGGAGCAAGATGAACCCTTATACACTGTTGGTCAGGCTGCTACTTGGTATACCTGCCTAGGGGACAATTCAGTATTAACCAATATATTTGAAGAAGTTTATGTCCCAGTAATTCCATTCCTAAGTATGACTCTTAGGGACAGTCTTTGTGTGTGTGTGTAGTAGACCACATACATGGCTGCTGTAGCATCAAAATGGACAAATAGATTTTATCAGATTTATAGGAAGGAAGGAATTGCACACAGAAATTAAAATTGGAGATCTAGGACCGCTTGATATAGGCAAATCTTATAAATATAATGTTGAATGAAATACTCAAAGACATAATACAGCATAATATCATTTATCTAAGGTTTGAAAATATGCCAATATGTATTACTTGTAGATAAAAACACATGTGAAAATATAAAAATAAGCATAGTCAGCAGTGTGGTGATTGCTGGCTGGAAGGGGATATAAGGGAACTAAATGGTAATGGAAAAAATACTATAAAGACTAAATTTAAGAAAAGAAAATAAGTAAGGGACTTCTGGCCAAGATGGAAGCATAGGTGAACACACTGTACCTCCTCACACAACCAAAGGAAGGACAACAACAATTTAAAAACAACAAAAAAAAACCCCAATCAGAACCGACAGAAAATCGAACTGTGTGGAAGTCTGACAACCAAGGAGTTAAAGAAGACGTACTCATCCAGACTGGTAGGGGGGGTGGAGATGGGCAGCCAGGCAGAGACGACTTAAGGCAAAGTGGCAGCAGGCGGACCCAATGCCAGATTGTGGAGCTTGGTGCACAAGGCTGCAGATGGCCAGCAGGGTGGTGGCTGGTAGAGTGGACCATCTCACATTCATGTGCAGGTAAAATGCGAGGAACAACTGGGTAGTGGGACAGACTGCACAACTGAGGGCCCCAGTGAGGGGAAATAAAGCCTCACACCACTGATTAAAAACACGTGTGCAGGTTGTGGCAGTGGGAGAAACTCCCAGCCTCACAGGAGAGTTCGTTGGAGAGACCCACAGGGTTCTAAAATGTACACAAATCCACCCACCCAGGAATCAGCACAAGAAGGGCCCAATTTGCTTGTGGGAAGTGGCAGAAGTGACTGAAAGCCAGCAGAGAGTGGACCAAGCACCACTGGTTCCTCTCTGACCGCCCCCCCACATACAGTGTCACAACGCAGTGACATGGGTCACTGGTGAACACCTAAGGCTCTGCCCCTTACTACGTAACAGACAAGACAAAAAAAATGGTCCAAATGAAAGAACAGATCAAAGCTCCAGAAAAAAAATACAACTAAGTGATGAAGAGGTAGCCAGCCTATCAGATGTACAGTTCAAAACACTGGCAATCAGGATGCTGACAGGATTGGTTGAATTTGGTCACAAATTAGATGAAAAAATGAAGGCTATGCTAAGTGAAATAAAGGAAAATATACAGGGAACCAATAGTGATGGGAAGAAAACTGGGACTCAAATCAACAGTGTGGACCAGAAGGAAGAAACATGTAACTGGAAAAAAATGAACAAGAATTCAAAAAAATGAGGAGAGGCTTAGGAACCTCCAGGACATCTTTTATTGTTCCAACATCTGAATTATAGGAGTCCCAGAAGGGGAAGAGGAAGAGCAGCAAGTAGAAAAGTTATTTGAACAAATAATAAAGGAGAACTTCCCCAATCTGGCAAAGGAAATAGACTTCCACGAAGTCCAGGAAGCTCAGAGAGCCCCAAAGAAGTTGGACCCAAGGAGGAACACAACAAGGCACATCATAATTACATTAGCCAAGGTGAAAATGAAGGAGAGAATCCTAGAAACAGCAAGAGATAAGGAGACAGTTACCTACAATGGAGTTCCCATCAGACTGTCAGCTGATTTCTCAAAAGAGACCTTACAAGCCAGAGGGGGCTGGAAAGAAGTATTCCAAGTCATGAAAGGCAAGAACCTACATCCAAGATTGCTCTATCCAGCAAAGCTTTCATTTAGAATGGAAGGGCAGATAAAGTGCTTCTCAGATAAGGTCAAGTTCAAGGAGTTCATCATCACCAAGCCCTTATTATATGAAATGTTAAAGGGATTTATCTAAGAAAATGAAGATAAAAAATATGAACAATAAAATGACAGCAAACTCACAATTGTTAACAACCACACTGAAAACAAAAACAAAAGCAAAGTAAGCAAATAATCAAAACAGGAACAGAACCACAGAAATGGAGATAACATGGAAGGTTATCAATAGGGGATTAGGAGGGGGAAAGATGGGGGAAAGTACAGAGAATAAGTAGCATAGATGGTAGGTAGAAAATAGACGGGGGAGGGTGAGAATCATATAGGAAATGTAGAAGCCAAAGAACATGTACGACCCATGGACATGAACTAAAGAGGGGAATGTGGGCAGGAGGGGGTGTGAAGGGTGGAGGGGACTAAAGGGGGGAAAATGAGACAACTGTAATAGGATAATCAATAAAATATATTTAAAAAGAGAGAAAAAAAGAAAAAAGTAAGCATGGTAATAATTGCTAAATATATTAGAGTTTATCCCTAGAAAGAAGGGTAGACAAATGGGACAGATTGCACCTAGGACATCACTAGTACCTGTAATGTCTTCATAAAGTCTTGAAGATGATAGGGTAAGAAATTTTGATGAAGTTGGTGGTGGTTATAAGTGTGTTTACTATATTATTCTCTATTATTTTGTATATGCTTGAAATATTTTATTTTTAAAAGTTGAAATTAGAACTTCCAGCCAAGATAGAGGCATAAATAGACATACAGTACCTCTTCACACACCCAAAAGGACAACAACAAATTCAAACACACAAAAAACTCCAGAATTGACAGAAAATTGAACTGTATGGAAATCAGACAACCAAGGAGTTAAAGAAGAAATAGTCATCCAGACTGGTAGGAGGGACAGAGGAGGGCAGCTGGGACTGAAATGCCTTGATGCAGCAAGGCAGCAGCTAGAGGACCAAGTTGACAAGGTGGCGGCTGGTGGTCCCACATTTGCGTGCAGGTAAACTGGGTGGAACAAATGGGGAGTAAGACAGACTGCACAGCCTAGGGCTCCAGTATAGGAAAAGAAAGCCTCAACACTTCTGGCTGTAAAAACCTATGGGGGTTGTTGCAGCAGGAAAAGCTCCCAGCCTCAGGAGAGTTCGTTGGAGGGGCCCTTGGGGTCCTAGAACATATGCAAACCCACCCACTGTGGAATTATCACCAGAAGGGCCTAATTGCTTTCAGGTAGCAGGGGAAGTGACTGAAAGCCAGCCAAGAGCTGAGCAAGTGGCATTGTTACCTCTTGGACCCCCTCCCCTACATACAGTGCCATGGGTTGGTCTGCCCTGGTGAATTCCTAATGTTCCGCCCCTTACTCTGTAACAGCTGTGCTGAGACAAAGAAATATGGCCCAAATAAAAGAACAGATCAAAAACTTTAGAAAAGCAACTAAGCGATGAAGAGATAGCCAACCTATCAGATGCAGAGTTTAAAACACTGATAATCAGGATGCTCACAAAAATGGTTGAGTATAGTCACAAAATAGAGTAAAAAGTGAAAGCTATGAAAAGTGAATAAAAGGAAAATGTACAGGGAACCAGTAGTGAAGGGAAGGAAACCGGGACTCAAATCAATGGTTTGGAGCAGAAGAAAGAAATAAACATTCAACCAGAACAGAGTGAACAAGTAAGAATTCAAGAAAATGAGGAGAGGCTTAGGAACCTCTGGGACAACTTTAAATGTCCCAACATCTGAATCATAGGGTTGTCAGAAAGAGAAGAAGAAGAGCAAGAAATTGAAAACTTACTTGAAGAAATAATGGAGAACTTCCCCAATCTGATAAAGGAAGTCCAGAAAGTTCAGAGAGTCCCAAAGAAGTTGGGCCCAAGAAAGCACACACCAAGGCACATGATAATCACATTACCCAAGATTAAAGATAAAGAGAGAATCTTAAAAGCTGGAAGAGAAAAGGAGACTGTTACTTACAAAGGAGTTCCCATAAGACTATCAGCTGATTTCTCCAAAGAAACTTTACAGGCAAGAAGGGGTTGGAAAGAAATATTCAAAGTCATGATAAGGAAGGATCTGCATCCAAGATTACTCTATCTAGCAAAGCTATATTTAGAATGGAGGGGAGATAAAGTGCTTCCCAGACAAGACCAAGTTAAAGGAGTTCATCATCGCCAAGCCCTTATTATATAAAATGTTAAAGGAACTTATCTAAGAAAAAGAAGATCCAAACTATGAATAGTAAAATGACAGCAAACTCAACAACTATCAAAAACTGAACCTAAAGCCCTGGCTGGCGTAGCTCAGTGGATTGAGTGCGGGCTGGGAACCAAAGTGTCCCAGGTTCGATTCCCAGCCAGGGTACATTCCTGGGTTGCAGGCCATAACCCCCAGCAACCGCACATTGATGTCTCTCTCTCTCTCTCCCTCCCTCCCTCCCTTCCCTCTCTAAAAATAAATAAATAAAATCTTTAAAAAAAAAAAACCGAACCTAAAAAGAAAACAAAAAAAAAACCTAAGCAAACAACTAGAACAGGAACAGATTCACAGAAATTGAGATCACATGGAGGGTTATGAGCCAGGAGGCAGTGGGGGGAGAGTGGGGGAAAAGTTACAGGGAATAAGAAGCATAAATGGTAGGTACAAAACAGACAGGGCGAGGTTAAGAATAGTACAGGAAATGGAAAAGCCAAAGAACTTATAAGAATGACTCATGGGCATGAACTAAGGAGGGGGAGGGAGAATGCTGGTGGGAGGAGGGCTGCAGGGCACAGGGAAATAAAGGGGAGGAAAAAAATGGGACAACTGTAATAGCATAATCAATAAAATATACCTAAAAATACAAAATAAAAGTTGAAATTAAAGATGAAATGGTACTTTTTTAATGTTGAAAAAAGAAAACAGAAGCCAGGTAATAACTCATGCATCTTAACAACAAATTTAAATTGTCTATAGCCAGTTAAATGTAGGTAATTTCAGTAGTTAACTGTTTGCTGAAGCTGACCACCTAGAAATTCCAGCTGTGTGGAGTCGCTGAAACCATTCGCCCCCTGCTGACTGAATCTAGAATAGTTTCCTGAGTTTCCAGGAGGAGCCCCTGCAGCAAGGCTGCCAGGATGGACCTGGATTATCTGGCCCAATTTGTTCAGAGAAAAGAAATGCTCTCAGAGTCGAAGTAATTTTGCAGTCCCCACTCCCGCTAAGAGGGCCGTTTGGAGATGCTGCTAAGCCGAGCCGGGACTGGCAGCCCAAGAGAGACTTGCTCCTTCAGCAATTCTCAAACCCTTGGGAAGGATGCGTCCAGAGGCTGGGGACTCACGAAGGCACGCGTAAGGATCCGAGATGGCCTTGAGGGGGTCCCTGTAGTAAAGGGGCCTGCAGCGATGGCAGTGCTGCCCCTCGGTGTTGTGCCGGCAGTCTTCACACACGCCCCCGCTGACCCCGCCGCTGGCCAGGTACACGGTCATGTCGAAGTGACAGCGGTCAGAGTGGCTGTTACAGCTACAAGCTGGGAAAGGAGAGGAGTTACTGAGAGATTCACTCAGGGCTTGGGAGTAACACAGTTGGCATTCCACCCTCTAATCCATGCGTCCTCTCTTTGTCTTTCCTAATGGGACTCCACCTTCTTTTTATGGACATACCATGTACACAAACAGTTAAATTAGGTGCTTTCAAAAGATCTTTCTAGTACTCTTGTAATGCTCATAGACTCTATAAAATGTGTTCCAGAAACGTTTAATATATAGGTATTTTTAAAAGTCAGGTAACAACAGTAAATCATTTGTGTAATCTAGAAGCCCCCAAATGCAATATTTTTGTTGTTGTTCAGTAAAGAATACTTTTACATACTTTGTAAGTTTGAATTTTTACATCGTATGTTCTGCAGGCACTGGGATTCTCATTGAAGCAGAGCCTCACTCTGCCTCTCCTCTGCAGGCAGGAGAGCTGGCAGGAGGGGGCGCAGGTCATGTACATCCCAACCCGGTGCAGCCTGAGCAGGACAGGGAAGGCAGTCTGTTTGGAGGATTTGTTTGTCTTTGTGGTAATGTCTGTCTACACTGTTCATCTTGTTTGTTTGTTTTTTTTTCTTTCTTGTAAACGGCATAAATATTTGCTGGGTTTTGTATATTGTGACTCTTGGGTGAGGCCTTTTCATGGGCTCTTCTAGTGACCTTATTCCCCTGAATCTTATTTTTCTCAAGTTTGGGAAAGAAACTGAATGACAAGTTTGTTTGAAAGTTCATCAAAATTTAGAGGCAGCAAACACAGTATAAAAATCCCCCACATTGTCAGTCTAAATATTTTGTAAAAGGTCCAATGGCCTGTCAAACTTGAACCTAGACCTTATTTCTCCTATTGTCTGACATAGGAGTTTAAGTTCATACTCAGGGAATGCATGCTTACTCAGGAAGATAGTAGGGGTCTCTGTACCAAATCTAATACTCACCCGGTTCCTGGATTGGCATCCCCACTGATCTTATTACATGGCTCTGTCCTTCCTTGGAAAGGGCCCACCGAACATGTATGTTGTTTCATTTTTCAAATTAATGTTAATTTTTGGTGTGAAGGTTTGAGACAGTGATTCTTCCATGGGAGATAATGGGAGACATTGGCTTATCACTCAGCTTCCTGGAGCTGGAAGCCACAGGTTTGTTGCCTAC
This sequence comes from Phyllostomus hastatus, assembly GCF_019186645.2. Classification (NCBI taxonomy): domain Eukaryota; kingdom Metazoa; phylum Chordata; class Mammalia; order Chiroptera; family Phyllostomidae; genus Phyllostomus; species Phyllostomus hastatus. The sequence goes on from NW_025334041.1 coordinate 50,206,208, forward strand.
AGTCCAGATGAACTACATGTTCTCCAAAATAAGGAAGCATAGACACACTCCGACTGTGCTGAGAACCCTTGTCCACTCACCTCTGCAAGAGCTGTCCTGGAGGCCTGCAGCTGGCCTCCAAGGGGCATCCTGGAAGAAGTCCTTGCACCGCTCACAGTTTGGGCCATCTGTGTTGTGCTGACAGACACACTGACCATGAACCTGTGTTGTGTGATGCACAAACAGTGTGAAAAGAGGGCTCATCTTTGAGGATGCTGTGGTTCTTTACATGGAAAACGAGATACCAGGCCACAGGCCTGAGACTTCATTTCCACTATGTTAGTTACAATACCAACCTGGACTATCTATTATTATTTGCTTAACTAACTTTTACAATTTAAACATTCAAGATGTTTAGTATACATTTACAATAAAATTTTTTTTTGGTATGTCTCACTGCTAGTTTCAGGGCAGCACATTGCAGCCCTCAACAAAATGAGGGATAGGATGGTGTATGTGTGTGTGTGTCCAGGGTGGTTTAGAAGCATAAAAGAGGGAATTAGAAAACAAAAAGAAATTAGACAAAGGTACATGATTCTCCATAAAATGCTCTAAATGTCCAAGTTCAAAGGGAGAAGTTCTATTCCTGGTTAAACATTCAGGTAGCTGGGTAAGAAGGTGCAATAGCCCCAACATCAAGCTTTGTCTGACTATAACTAATTGTTTAAAATTATTTAGTAGACACACCCCAGGACTCTGCATGAAAATACAATTCTTCTACTACATCACTCTTAGGGCTAGTCCCAAGGATGGAAGGAATTTTCACTATGAAGACACAGTCATTCATAGTGTAAGATTGTTACCTGGAGTGACCATCTTTACAATAGCAGATATTAGTCACACACCTTGGCACAGAGTACAACAGAACTTTAATAAATTTTGGGGAGAGAATGCATGAGAAATTATGGGTCCTCCTCACCAAATCTCCATTCCCTAAAAAACAAATTACAAAAGGACAAAATGGGCTATCTTAAAATCACAAGTTATAAATTCTGGTCATGAGTCCAGTAATGCCTATACATTGAAGGATTCACAAGACTCTCTGGAGAGAGAACTGAAGGTGCCCAGATGGCCTGTCAGTCCAGGCTGAATCACACCTGCCTCGACCACAGGCTGGCACGTTGCTGATCCCCATATAAAAGCTGATCTACATCGAGCACCAGGACAGTGAAGGGAAGGTAGGAGAGCCAACTTCTCTTCTGGGTAAGTAACTCACCATTCCAGGAGGGCTGAACACATCTCCCCGCACCATCTGTGTCAGGCCACATTCGCTAGCATGGCCATTGCAAAAGCAGCTGCCCCGAACCACCATCTCATACAGGGCATAGTAGTATTTATCAAGGGAATCATTCTGCCTCCTTCCAAGCAAAGTGTCTCCAAGAGTGTGGAGTTTGGTGAAGTTTATCCTCAGGTTTGTTAATGTAACAAGGTCTAGAGAAAGGGCAATAATAAAAATAATGAATCAATGTGCATTTAGGTTGTACCACTTCAAGGCACCCTTCTTGACTGGCATCTCCTTAATACACTACAGAAAGGTAATGACAAGGAATATGTCTAATGGGAGATTTTAGAAAAGAAACTGATGTGAAAAATATAAAGCAATTCATACCCTGGATGTAGGGGCTGTATGGGTTTTCTATTTCAAAGCTGGGATCCAAAACTTTTAAAACAACCTGTAAAACAAATGTAGGTAAATTTAAACTATTTTACCCCAAAATGTTATTATTAAATAGTATACTCTTTTTTTTTTTAAAGAGGGAAACATCAATAAGTGGGCTGACTCTTGTGCACCCCCTAGTGGGGATCTGGCCTGAAACACAGGCATGTGCCCTTACTGGGAATTGAACTGGCAACCCTTTTGGTTTGCGGGACAGTACCTAATCCACTGAGCCACACCAGCCAGGGATAAACAGTATACTCTTAAAAAAGAGATTTTGATCTTACAAGCAGGCTGAGCTCTTGCCTCCCAGGTATCATAGGGTACAGGTTATTATTAAGTTCTCATTTGAATAAAAGTACCAAGAAGGAAAAGAAAGCCATAAACAGTCATGTTGGCTCTTTATACATAAGAGGTCTGTGAAGGCAGAAGTCATGATTCCGAAGGTAAAAAAGGCCCCCGTTCTGGGTTGGGGTGGAGTTATGGGGCCACAGTTCAGCGAGTCATCATCAGTTTGGATCTGGCAGGGAATTCTGGAGCTGCTGTCTGCCTCAGTCCCTTCTCCTAGACCTGATAAGGTAATACCTGCCAACCCCACTCCTACCCGGACCCTCCACCAGTTACCGGTTTTGCTCAGGAGATGTTCCTGGCAGATCCCAGTGGAGTGCTGGTTTACAGAGCCAGGAGACAAGACAACTAGTCCAGAGCTGCACTAGCCTATGTGCTGCCTTGCAAGGGTTAGAAACATGCTCTTCCCCTGCCTTTCCCAGGCCCCAGTGCCCAGCCTGGCTTTCAGCACCTGCCCACCTTCAGCTGGTCTCTCTGTGAAGGATTATTTCTTAGAAGGTATTTATCATTTATCTGAATTTGAGATGAATTCAGGACTCATTTCAATACTCAAATGAGGACTCAAATGAGTCCTCATTTCAGGATTCATTTAAACTCTATAATTTTTAAAAACCAACCACTAAGTTCTATTTCAGCAAACACTATCTAAATTGTTTTCATCTCAATTAACCACATGAACAAAATAAAATGGTTTATTTTACATTAAAGAAATCCAAGAAAGGAAAGGCTACCTCACCGCCAGTGGAGGGTTCAATATCCGAATATCTAGAGTCACACACAAGGTCTCCCACTCCCTGGGCCTGGCCAGATGTGATGTTGGGGAAGGAAGTGGCACAGTTTTTTGCAAAATATTTAAACACTTTCCAGGTGTGTCCATAGTCTGTGGAACGTTCAACTAACATCGCAGCAGGCCGAAAAGTCTGTGGAAAAATGAGTTAACTTGCGATGCTTCACAAAGGAAGATCGTATTACCCACTTCATATTGAATATTTGATTTTCTAACTCTATATTTTCAAACCTTATTTGTATCCTTTAAAATCACTATACAAAGAACCTACCAAAATCTCTTCCCAAAAGTGGGCAGGCATTTATGAGCACATATTTTGCCCTATAATCTAATTCTATTTTAAAAATATTTGTGGCCATGTGATTTAATAATTGAAAGAAGATGGCATATTAATTTTTAAGAGGTTAGTGTAATTGATATTTTACAGCAATTTGCATGCAGTTTTCTTGGCCTAGAATGCTTTTCCTCTGGTACACTGTTACATATCCTTGAAAATCTACTGTGAAGTTTACCTGGATTCCCCAGAGCAGATTTAGCCTTGTCAGTGAACTTCTCACCATTCTTACCATATGTCTAGGCACTTATCACCCTGTGTTATAATTTTAAATTTATATATGTACTGAAATCATAACTAGACTGTCAGTTCTTTAAGGGCAAAGGCTAAGATTTTTTTCATTTTTATAACTTTTCATTTTATATTCATTTTTTTATTACCACAATTTAGCACCAGGCCTGACAGCAAAATTAGAATTTTGATGAATGATTAGAGAGTGACTATAGCACAAGGTTTTCTCTGGCATCTCACTAACCTTAGCAGAGATCCTTTAATTGTTCTTCCTTTTTGATCAAAGTCTTTCCATATATCCCTAAATAATTTCCAGTTCCTGTCTTTTCTCCTCAGAGTTATCTCTTCCTCATTTCTGTGGCCTCTAACCCCTAGTGCTTCGTGATTTCCTCTTTGCTACATATTCTAAGACATTTCTGTTGTCGTGGACCATGTAAGTTATTAATTAATGAGCATTGGTATTGTGTTTTTGTTCAAGAACAAACAACCGATGACAAAGCTGGACTTTGGATGCACACAGCTTTTTGTTCTCTGCAAGGAAGTGAGCAAGTGAAATTTCAGGCAGGCCCAGTGTTTGGTAAGTGTATAAAAGGGGCAGTAAACCTACGCATCTGTACCTTAAAGGTCAGAATAAGGTGGCTGAACTGAAATAGTGCCTCTAGGTCCAATCTGATGCTGACGTGATCAAGACCTAAAGAAAAATCCAGAAAGAAGAAAATCAGTGGTTTTGAGGGACCCCTGCTTATCATATTAATCCCTCGCTCTGGCTTGTCTGTAATAAAACCCTTTGAAATCACATGCTGGTGACCAGCACTCTTTCCTAGTCTGCTGGAGCGGTTTCCCATGCCATTCCATGTTCAAGAGAAGGTCTTTGGGAGAGCAAGCTAGGGTTTACTCAGAGTGTGCCACATTGATGTTTTGGTGGCCATGCTTACGGCCACAGTGTGGCAGTATTCCATAGGACCAAGAACATTTCCCATAGGGGGAACAAGAGGGCTCATTTCCTTGGACTCAAATCTGTACTACACACAAACAGGAGCTAGCAAGCTAGAGCATGGTAAAATCGACACACCCTGTGCTTCCAACAGCTGCCAACAATTATTTGAACTAGTTTTATTGTTATATAGCATAAAACACAGCCTGGAACATTCCCCTGGAGTGAGGCTCTGTGGGCCCCTGAATGGCCTAGTAGGAGACCAATGCGTCCTGGCCTGGACTTTGCACTGAGGTAATAGGCTGCCCTCTTCTCTGGCATGGATGTGGAAGATTGGCCCCAGTCTGGACACACTGGAAGCCCTGATCCCTCTGAAGAGCACTGTCCAATAGAAATATGAGTCACATGTGCCATTTAAAATTTTCTGGCAGCCAGAGTCATACAAGTAAAAAAAAAGCAGGTAAAATCATTTTTAATGTACTTAACAGAATATGTAAAAAATAATCTCATTTCAGTATGTAATCAGTATTTTTTTAAGATCTTATTTATTTTTAGAGAGAGGGGAAGGGAGGGAGAAAGAGAGGGAGAGAAACATCAATGTGTGGTTGCCTCTCACGTGGCCCCCACTGGGGACCTGACCTGCAACCCAGGCATGTGCCCTAACTGGGAATAGAACCGATGACCCTTTGATTCACAGCCCATGCTCAATCCACTGAGCTACACCAGCCAGGGCTGTAATCAATATTTTTAAAAATTAGTAGTGTTTTATTACACGTTTCCCCCTAAACTAAGTGTTAGAAATCTGGCGTGTTTTTGTGCTTGCCATATATCTTGATTTGAATGAGCCTTGCTTTTAATGCCCAGGAGCCATATGTGGCTTGGGGCTCTGGCACTGGCAGTGAAGCTCTACAGAACAGTGGCTGGACTGCAGTGCCCTGGGGTGCAGCGACCTTCCAGGGTGAATGGCTCCAGGAAGGGTTTGCTGCAGGTGGGGCAGCCACATTCCAGTCTCTGTCAAGGGCTCCTCACCCTTTCTAGAAAGGAGATCTGCTTTCTCCTCTCCAAAATTCTTGGTTGAGACCCCTTGTCCCTGTAATGAGCCTTGACAGAGGGGCATTCCCTCTTGGAGATGTGGGGCAAATGCTGGACATGTGGGTCAAAAGAGCTACACAGAAAAAATGGCACCACCCACTAGTGAAGATAGGTGTTTGTGGGAGAAACTGCTTTACATTCATAGGGAGAGTCCAACTAGTGTCAATGATGAGGATCCAAGATGAACTGGTATTTAGTAGACATCGATCATGTACTTGCCCAATGGAGGATGGAAAAATAGCCTCACACCATGCTTGCCCTAACAACCCCATGTGATATTTCTCACACTCCCTCTAGGGCACTAGGATCCCCTAAGGGAAATATGTTTACCTCTGAGGAAAATGGATTATAGCCCCAAGTGCAACATATAGAGATGTGGCAGATGGAACCATTTTGGGGGGCGGGGTTAGGACTGCAGAGCAGGATGGAAGAGGGGCCATCCTGAGTGAGCCAGTCTGCATTAATGTAAGCACATAAGGCCCAGGGCTGGGTGGCATATGAGGAATCCCTGGTCAGGCTCAAACTTAGAGTGAGCATCTAGGAAACACCAGGGTGAGTCCCAATAGCACAGTTGTTCATGACCAGAGGAGGGCACAGACCCAGAAAGGCAAGAACTTCAGTCAGTAGCCATCTATCCTTTCAATTCAATTTTTATATTGAAATCTTCAGCTTGCAGTAAGAAATGACATGTCCTTTACCTCTCTTCCTTCATGCATTGAGGAAGGAAAAAGCACATGGCGTGAACTCTTAGATTTCCCCTGGCATTATTAATTCCACTTATCAGTGTGTTTTATGTTGGGCTTTATTTACCAATACCTCATAAACTTCCTTATTATCATTATTTTTTACAAAGAACAAAAGAATGCAGAGACATTTTCTTCCCTGGCAAGGAAAGAGTGAAACATTCTGAGTTATGTGCTTAAAATACAATTCTATTTCTCTAGAAACAAATAATCTTTTTTAAAGTGAAAAGAAAATTTATTCTTATACAGGGCTCTGCCTTCTGGTGAATGCTGTTCCAATATAACTGCTTGCTCTGACACTGTTAAAATCATAAACACACCTTATTAAAAATATGAAGAAATAAAACATTGGAAAGGAACTTAATCATACCATTTTCAGATTGCCACCATTTCTTTTCTCTGTCTGGTTCAAAATTTGTAATCACATTCTCAATGGTGTGGCTGTTGGGTTGGGTGTGTGGATCATAAGGAAATCTGGAGTCACAAATGAAGCATTTTTGTTCCCCCTGAAAAACACCATCATTAACATTTAAAATAAAGAACTATAATTACTTATTGTTGATCTGAATTTAAAAACAAACTGTACCTACTATATTTGTCATTCAATCTGGCTAAAAATAAAAAGCAGAGGAAATAACAAGACATCAATTTTTCCATCAATAGATGCTTAAATGCAATAACAAATGAAATTAAAATATGGCTTAGAATTTTTATAAATTTATATATTTGGAGCAAAAATGAAAATATATGAGGAACCAATTCTTTTTTCATACAAGATGCAGATGATCTGGAGATTATTTTCAACTATAGAGAAATAATTAGAATATAACTTTGAGTGGAATTATTATTTTTAGTTAAAAGAAGAATGTTTGGCACAAAACTAATGAAACAATGGGCTCTTAGGTTAACTGCAACCATCATCCTTTCTCTCTCAGACTTACTTTTTGGCAGAAAAGCTTCCAATTCCAAAACCTTTATATCACACATGTGGATTTTATAAAAGATTTTCATAAACTCACAACAGAGAGCCCCACCCTCTTGTCTCGCAGACAAGGTCTTATTAGTAAATGGGAACTAACTTTCCATGAGATGGATTTTCAAATGCTTTTAACAGCCAACTTGGCCTTGGAATGTGCTCACTTGACTATGTCTGCTTGTAGCTGTACTTATTTGAAACACATCCTAGAAATAAACCCACAACTTTAGAGTCAACTAATATTTGAGAGAGGAAGCGAGAACATCCAATAGGCTAAAGATAGTTTATTCAATAATGATGTTGGAAAAATTGGAGAGTGCAGAAAAATGAAGTTAGACCACCTTCTTACACCACACACAAGAATAACTTCAAAATGGATTAAGAACTTAAATATTAGACCTGAATCCATAAAAATTCTAGAAGAAAACATAGGCAACAAGATCTCAAACATTTCTCATAACAATATTTTATTGGATATATCTCCCCAGGCAAGGGAAACAAAAAAAATTAAAATAAACAAATGGGACTATATCAAACTAAAAAGTTTTTGCACAGCAATGAAGACCATCAACAAAATTAAAATACAATCTATGGAATGTGAGAACATATTCGCCAGTACATCTGATAAGGTATTTATATCCAAAATTTATAAAGAACTTACAAAACTCAACACCAAAAAAATGAAACAATCCAATTAAAATATGAGCAAAGGACCTGAATAGATACTTCTCCAAAGAGGACATACAGATGGCCAACAGGCATATGAAAAGATGCTCAGTGTCATTAATTACCAGAGAAATGCAAATTCAAACCACAATGATATATCACCTCACTGCTGTCAGAATGGCTATCATCAGTAAATCAACAAATAAGTGCTGGCAAGGAAGTGGAGAAAAGGGAAACTTTTGCACTGTTGGTGGGAATGCAAATTGGTGCAGGCACTGTGGAAAGCAGTATGGAGCTACCTCAGAATGTTAAAAATGCAATTGTCTTTTTTAAAAAGATTTTATTTATTTTTAGACAGAGGGAAAGGAAGGGAGAAAGAGAGGGAGACAAATATCAATGTGTGGTCGCCTCCCAAGTATCCCCTAGTGGGGACTGGCCCGCAACCCAGGCGTGTGCCCTGACTGGGAATCAAACCGGCAACCCTTTGGTTTGCAGGCTGGCACTCAATCCACTGAGCCACACCAGCCAGGCTGAAACTGCCTTTTGACCTAGTGATCCCTCTTCTAGGAATATATCTGAAGAAACCCAAAACATTAATTTGAAAGAACATAAGCACCCCTGTGTTCATTGCAGCATTATTTACAATCCCCAAGATATGGAAGCAGCCCAAGCATCCTTCAATAAATGAGGAGATAAAACAATCACAGGACATTTAACAATGGAATACTACTCGGCCATAAAATGAAGATTTTACCCTTTGCAAGAGCATAGATCGACCTGGAGAACTGGCTTATTATGCTAAGCGAAATAAGCCAGTCAGAGGAAGACAAGTACCATATGATTTCACTCATATGTGGAATCTATTGAAAAAACTGAACTAACAAGCAAAATGCAGACAGACTCACATAGAGAACAGGATGACAGCTATTGGGCAGGGAGGTTAGGGGGTGGAGGGATTGAGCAAAAATGAAAAAGGACTCATGGACAAAACTGTGGTGATTGTTTTTGGAGGGGAGAGGTATATTAGTGGGATAAATGGTAATGGAAAAAATACAATAAAAAAATTAAAATACAAAAAAAACCTCCTAAGGAAATTTCCAAAGACTTCCAAAAGACTGCCCATGGCCTGTGCAGCTGTTCCAGGCTAATGTGCGGAGAATGGACTCTGGAGGAACATTTTTACAAAGCTTTCAAGAAGCAGGAGCTGTTTATTACCATCCCTTGTGCTGGAAATTGCTTACAACAGTGAATGCACTCATCAGTGTTTAATGAATGTTGAGTTTACATCCTGACCATGACTTGCAAGGGCCTACATGGCCTCATCAGGGCTGCCTCCTTGACTGCCTTCCCTGATACATTCAGCCTTAGCTACCCTCACCGCTTTTCCTTGAGCTTATTGAGAACCCTTGTGACTTAGAATCTTGACACAAGCTGTTCTCAGTTCTCCCTGAACCTGCACCAAATATTCCTATCTCTTGCTCCTCCCCTTCTTTGAGGTCTCTGCTTAAATGCCATCATCTCAGAGAAATTTTCCTTGATGTTTATGTAAAATACCACCACCTCCCACCCTTATTGCCTCTGCCAGTCTCTATCCCTTACCCTGCATAACAATATTTTCTAAGCCCTTATCACTACCTGTGACTATATTATATAGCGGTTGGATTTCTGTCTGTTGGCATAATTAAACTTTAAGTTAAATGAGGACAAGGACTTTGTTTTGTTTATGGCTGTATTCTCCTTACCTAGAATAGTGTCTGGAACATAGTAGATAATCAGTAAAATTTGTTGAATGAATGCATGATGATTTTAATGACTATTTCTGCTAGAGTCTATCAAGATAAACCAGCTTTTCAAGAGCTCCACATAAACTTTTTATTTTTTAAATATTTTATTTATTTATTTTTAGAGAGAGCGAGAGAAAGAGAGGAACGAAACACGGGTGTAAGAGAGAAACATCCATTGGTTGCCTCTCACACAGGCCCCAACTGGGGACCGAACCTACAACCTTGGTGTGTGCCCTGATTGGTAATTGAACCAGTGACCTTTTACTTTGTAGAATGATGCCCAACCAACTGAGTGACACTGGTCAGGCCTATAAAATCTTTTTAGAATTACTGGCCACTATAAACCTTCCACTTGAAGAAATAAAGGAACAATGGAAGCTAGCTCAATTCTCCTATGGAGAAGCTTGACCCAGGCCTGTCCCAAAAGAGCAGCAGAAACCCTGTGATTGAATCACAAGATGTTGAGACTATAAAAATTTGGGGGGGAAATGTTTATACTCAGGGCTTGTGGGCTATTCTTTCTGTAAACATTTCAGGAGCACAGCTGTTGCTGGGACTGGCTACAGAGGATGCTCAGCAGCAGAGACTAAGCGGGAATCCCAACTTGTGTGACACTGTGAGTCGATGTTGACTTGAAGTTTTTGAAGAGGATGCTGTGCTTGGTAGCAGTTTTTTAGACAACAGACAGGAAAATCACCCCCATCCCGCACAATGTTTGTGCAGACTAGCACTTGCAGTCCCACCTGTGAAACTTTGTCAGCCTGAAGATATTTTGAGATTTTTTTCAGCTCTAGGATTTTTAAGATTTCTGTGATTTTACAGACAAAAGAAGTTTCTGAAGTTTGATTTACTTCTGTTTTGGTGGTGTGAAATTAAGACATAGGAACATGAAGTTCTGATTATCGTCCGAGTATATCAGGGGTTGGCTAGGATGAGGGTAAGTGAATGCCAGTGGTTGAAGAACAAGATGGGTGATCTTGGGTTGGAAAGTTTCTAATGTTAGAGTTGAGAACCACTTCTTTGTCTACAGGACCTGGACTCATAAAGTCAGTGGAAGGGCCATCCATCCCACCTGACCTAAATAGAGTTGAGTAAACTTCTACAGTGTCATTTCCTTGCATGTGTAGAGAAGTTGCTTTCTTATACAAGTAGTTCCCAAACTTAGAACAGTGCTAAGCATTCAGGTATTGTCTCTACTTAATTATAATCACCCTCTTTTGTTAGAAACCAATGAGAATACAAAGCATTTCCCAGAGACCTCCAGGAGTTGCCTTGATGAACAATACATGGAAAAGCCTGGGCCGCTAACATTAGGCTTGTGTCCAACTTCCTTCCTGCACATCCTCTCACTGACAGCTTGACATGACCGCCTCAGGCTTTTCAGCAGGTATGAGGCACAGATGACCTGGGGTGCTTGATCTGCTCTCAGGATACAGGGAAGAACAAACTCTAAAGCAACCTGTTCTTTTAACACACTGGTCTTCAAGGAAAAAAAGGCCGCAACATATGTTCACGTTGGGATTTTATGGTTTTTAGGCAAGACCAAGACAGTTTCCAAGTGTCATTGTGAGGCTGCAGTGAATTCCAGGTTCCATACCCTTCTATCTCTATGGCAGGGCAGGGAGAACTCCTGGTTAGCATAATGGCCTTGAGGGCCTGATGGATCCTCAGTCTTTACCTATTAAGTCAACTAGGTTTATTCTATGGCAGCCACATTTTATAGTCATTCCCTTCAAAGGCTGAACCAAAAAGACTTTTCTGTTTAATTCTAAAGGTAACAAGAAACAGATTAAGTAGATCTTTCTATTTTCTGATTTGACAAGGTTTCCTGGACTTTGAATTGTGTCACATGTGTCTCTGATGATCTGAAAGGAATGTTGTCTCCTTCTTTACTATTGCCTGAACAGCCCCAGATGTACTTGGAAGAACCCACATCAGTGATTAAATAATGTCCCAACAAGTAAACAAAGAACCAACCCACCTCGAGGTAGCTGAGGATACAGTATTTCTGGGCTCCGCCCAGCCCACAGGTAGAAGAAGCGGTGAGCTGTGTGCTGCGTCCCACCAGGAGATTGCCGGTGGTGGGATAACAGGCACGCTTGTTGCATCCATCTTCAGCTTTTGCATAACTGAGCAACCCTTGAACATAACAGAAACAGCTACTTAGAAGGCAGTGCAGGGGTAGTCGAAGGCTTAACGAAGCAACTGGTTAAATTGGAAAGTTAACAGTCCATTTATTTATTTTTTAAAAGATTGTATTTATTTATTTTTAGAGAAAGGGGAAGGGAAGGAGAAAGAGAGGGAGAGAAACATCAATGTGTGGTTGCCTCTCCTGTGTTCCCTCCTGGGGACCTGGCCCACAACCTAGGCACGTGCCCTGACTGGGAATTGAACGCATGACCCTTTGGTTTGCAGCTCACATTCAATCCACTGAGTTACACCAGCCAGGGCAACAGTCCATTTATTTTTAATATTAGTTCTGTTGATCATTAAGACCCTTGTCCTAGATGGTCTTGGTGCCCTTAGCCTGATGGAAGTTTCTTAACCTGAGAGGTTATACCATCTGTGTTCTGGTCCTCACCTTGGCCAGCCTGTAGCCAATGACTGACAAATACATAGTTCAGTACATAATTCATCGCCTGAGGTTAGGATCAACTCCACTGTGCAAATTATGCTCAGAACCTCTCCACAGGGTTGGGGAGGCTGAAGCCTGACTCCAGCTGGTACCCCCTTCCGCCTTTGCTTCCTCGCCTGACTCCTCAGAGCGCTCTCTCAATAAATCACATACCCACAAATCCCTGTCTCAGGCTCTGCTTCTAAGTAACCTCATCTGAGATAGCTTCTCTGTACTGGGAATCCTCCATGTATCATTTTAGGGCAAAAACAGAGAAGAATACAGACACGAGGAATGAGAATCCTAATCCTGCCTAATAGTGTCCTAAACTATGTAAGTTCAATTGATCCATTATAATATGAGTTGTTGGGCTCAGATGTACCATGGAACAAATCATGCCCCTTTGGGACCAAGTGAGAGACGGAGTCCCAGTGTGTACAGCACACTGAGCCCTTGATACCTGCTGTCCGACAGATCTGTCTAGATGGGATTTGGTCACAAGAGGTGTAAGATCATTGCAAGGGCACCTCCATCTCGACTGTCACTTCAATTCTTTACTTTCTATGTGCAGCCTCTGAGATAGTATTCTTATATCTCAGTTTAAAAACTATTTTGAAAGTTCTAATTGTTTTAAAATGTTAAATTCTGAGTTAAGACAATGTTAAATCTTTATATTTGAATGCGGAGTGGGTAGGCTGAGCTGAACTATTTCCTGCCTGCACAGCTTGCCTGCAGGGTTTGCTCTACTATGTTGGAGCTACATTTTTGCAACCCGTAACACATTAACAGATTTGTTCATTGTTGGGAAGGTTGAAGAAAACAAAGTAGAATCTTACTGGGCCTAAGTAAGGCTAATACAAATATAAAATTAAATGCAGATACAATGTGAGTCAACTGTGACTTTTTATTGATAGCTATTTATAGTGTCATTCTATTTCTTCTTTTAAAAGTGAATTTGAACAAGACAATACAGTATCTTTTAAAGTTTGATTAAAGGGTTAGAATTCTGTTTGATTCTCAAGGCCAAAATCCAAGCATTAGTTTTCTCCTGATTAAAATTCAAATATAGACATGGCAATTTTGCAGAAATAAAATAGGTTGAAAGACACAGGACCGAGAATAGCCGAAACAACTTTGAAAATCTCTCTACTTGATATTAAAGCTTTCAATGTAGGGACAGTAAACAAGAGAGTGTAATGCTGGTAGGAGAGGCCCATAAATCAATGGAACAGAACAGAGAACCTAGAAATACATCCACACACATATGCCCAACTGATATTTGAGGTGCAAAGGCAATTGAATGGAGGAAGGATAACCTTTTCAACAAACACTGCTGGAGACATTGAAGATCCATAGGCAAAAATGAACTTTCATGAAAACTTTATGACTTATATAAATATTAACACAAAATGAATCATGGATTTAAATGTAAAATATATAAGCATAAAGGTATAAAACTCCTATAGCATGCAGAAGAAAATCTTTGGGACTCAGGGCTAGGCAAAGACATTTTAGAATTGATGACAAGAGCATGATCCATAAAAAGAAAATCTGATAAATTGGACCTCATCAAAATTAGAAGCTTCACAAAGAAATAAAAAGGCAAGCAGCAGGCTAGGAGAATATAATTGCAAATCACATATCTGACTGATGTCTTGATCTAAAATATAAAGTGTTCTCAAAATTCAGCATTAAAAATGAACCCAGCTCTGGATGGCATGGCTCAGTGGATTGAGTGCCAGCCTGTGAACCAACGGGTCCCTGGTTCAATTTCTAGTCACGGCACCTGCCTGGGTTGTGGGCCAGGTCCCCAGTGGGGAGTGCGCAAGAGGCAACCACACACTGATGTTTCTCTCCCTCTCTTTCTCCCTCCCTTCCCCTCTCTAAAAAAAAAATAAAATCTTTAAAAAAAATCAACCCAGCAATAACATGACAAGTGGCATGAATAGACTTGCACTGAAGAAGATATACAAATGGCAAATAAGGCCCCGAAAACGTGTTCAACATCATTAGCCATTAGGGAAATGCAAATTGAAGCCACAATAAGATGCTACTACATACCTATCAGAATGGTTAGAAAAACAGTAGTGACACTAGATGCTGGTGAGAATGTGGAGAAGCTGGAGCACTCATACACTGCTGGTGGGAATGTAAAATGTCTGGGGGACAATATGACAGCTTTTAAGAAAACTGAGCTTGTGCTTATCATACAATCCAGCAATTACACTCTTAGATATTTATCCCAGAGATATGAACATTTATGTTTATATAAAAACCTGTGTACGCATGTCCATAGCATCTTTATTTATAATAGTCAAATACTGGAAACAAGCCAGTTTTCCTTCAATGAGTGAATGGTTAAGCAAAGTGTTGGTACAACCATATCATGGAATAGTTCTCAGCAATAAAAATGAGTGACTCTTGAAACATGGCAGCAATATGGATAAACCTCAAAGGAGTTAGGCTGAGTGAAAAAGGCCAATCTCAGAACGTTATATACTGGCCCTGAAAAACAGGGCAGCTAAGTTGGATGGAGCATCCTCCCATGAAGAGAAAAGTCAGTGGTTTGATTCCTGTCTGGGCACACACCTGGGTTGTGGGTTTGGTCCCCACTCACGGCACATAGGAGAGGCAACCAATCAATGTTTCTCTCTCACATCAATGTTTCTCTCCCTCTCTGTCTCCCTCCCTTCTCCTTGTGCTAAAAAATATAAATAAAATCTTTTAAAAAGGCTATATACTGTGTAATTACATTTCTTGAATGGCAAAACTGTAGAGATGGAGAACAGATTTTCGGGGGTTTGGGAGGCAAGGAGGGAAGGAGGTGGGGGTGGCTATGAAGGGGTAGTACTGTGGATCCTTGAAGTGATGAAATTGTTTTGTGTCTTAACTGGGGTGATGGTCATGTGAATAAAATTGAGTAGAATTTCCCTGGCTGGTGTAGCTCAGTGGATGGAATGTGGGCTGCAAACCAAGGGGTCACAAGTTCAAGTCCCAGTCAGGGCACATGCCTGGGTTGTGCGCCAGGTTCCCAGTAGGGAGTGCATGAGAGGTAACCATACAATGATATTTCTCTCCCTCTTTCTCCTTCCTTCCCCTCTCTCTGACAATAAATAAATAAAATATTTTAAAAATGCATAGAATTAATACATACACACAAATAAGTGCATGTGCACGTAAAAGTGGTGAAATCTGAATAAGATCAATGAACTCTATGGATGTTAATTTCTTGGTTGTCATATTGTGCCATAGTTATGCAAGATATTACCATTAGAGGAAACTGGGTGAAAGGTATATGAGATATCTCTGTATTATTTCTTACATCTGCACATGAACCTACAATTACCTCAAAATGAAAGTATGCCCAAACAGTCTTCTTTTCCCTCAAAATTACCCCATCAGCCCCTGGATGGTGAATGAAGTACATCTACATTCTTAAACAACACACACATGACCTCTTCCAGCTGCTAATACACTTTTCCCTTGAGACATTTTATGCCAAGACTTGATTTCAACAGACAGGAGTGAAAGGATTGGCCTAAAATGAAAAATAATTACCATACTACAAACTGAGTTTGGTTTCTTCTCAGTTTTCTCAACTGAAAAATAAAGAATTTGTTATGTACTTGTTCTATAGCTAATGAATTTCTTTTCTTCAACTTGTCCTCCCCAAAATACAAGCGTTTGAAAAATAATGTTCTCTCTGTTATGCATACATTTCCCACATGAACTATTCTGTTAACCTGGTTATTCTGTGGTAATTATCAGTCTGTAAACACACATAAATCATAGTTCTACAGCTAAGAATAAGACACATAATGTCTGCCTCCCTACAGTTTACCAAATGTCAGTTTGAACAGGGAATTTTCTACCTTCAGTCTCATTGCAAAGATTACTATTCTAGAACAAAGACACAGCATTTCCTTCTCTTTATTTGAGATAGATACATGAGAAAACTTAGTTCCATCATACACTTTTTATTTCATTGTATATATAGTAAATGACCCTGGATTGGTTAACATGAATTTTTCTCTCACTCACCCAGCAATCCAAATGCAGATGTCCTTTTATTTCCTAGAATTGGCATCTTGGACAAATAACTAATCAGAATTTTGGACTCCAATAGACAAAGGCTTTTTGAAAGAAAGTCAGGTATAGCATTTCTGCTTATGCTATGTGCAGATTAGCTAAGACTTCCCTCCCAGGGATTTATTCTTTTAGACAAGTTCCATCCTGAATTCTTTTATTTGAACTGTTGCCTTGGAGACTTAACCTGCTTTTATAACCCAACTTGGCCAAACTTGTTTTAATCAGATCTTTACTTTTTAGAAATAAAAGTATTCCAGGACTTAAGGAAATTTAACTATTATTTGTGTAATATTCTAAGTACACATATGAACTCATGGTCTAAAATACTTGGCAAAAATTGGCTAGAAATTATGTTCAGGCTGCATGCCTGAACATAAACTGGGCAATATCCTTCCTGGGATAAAAATTTCAGCTGCCAGATTATTACATTAGCAATAGGTTAGAACTAATTCAACAAAGGTGAAGGATAAAGATATTTATATCTTTAGAAAATCAATGTATTCCTCAAAAATGACATACAACTTAAAGATAGAATCTTATTAAGAATGAAGGTGGGAGATTTGCCCATTTAAAGAAAATGAACAGTAAATTTTCTATAAGGATCATTTTGTAGAAATAACCATTATTATATAGTCTCTCAGTAATTTTGTATATTGTTATGATTTTCTGATGTGAGATATTTTCATATACTTTGGAGTGCACCTCAGAGTTTTAGAGGCTGTGAACACACATTCATGTACTCAGATCCCTTACTTATTATGGGTAAGAAAAAGTACCAAGAATGCACATTAGATAAGGCTTGCACTTTGCATCCTGTTCCCCAAACCTGGAACCAATGCATGTTTCATGATTTTTTTCTCCTTATTTTCCTTAGATTGCAAGACAAAGTGTTTAAATAGGCTCTAGCATTTACAGAAATGCCTATGGTTGGACAAACCAGAAAATGCCCACACTGGTGGTATGGAGTTAACTTGGTTTGTAGTTTGACCTATAGGCAACCCGAGAGATTTGGGTTACATCAGGGTACCTTAGATTTAGAAATCCTGAATGTATTGCAGCAAAGCCTTTTCTGCCCAAGCTAAGTTGGTTTTGAAGGCATTCCCTTCAGAAGAGGGATCTCCTCGGGGAAGACTCTCTGAAGAAGGTGTGTACATTATCCTCCATTGAGGCTGGGAGAAGGCACAGTCATCCTCAGTGGTTGCCTCTAATTTTGAATGTTGATTTAGTTCCAAAGAGAACATCCAAGTCAGATGTAGATTAAACATCTTTGTTCCCACTGGCTTGTGACTCACCTCTCTGAGACAGGGAATTTTCAACAGAGAACAAGTGAGCACTTCCCTTCTAGAGCTGTTCTTTCCCTTTTTATCAGCAGATCTAATTGGGCAATTGCCTCAGGGTTTAAAAAGTGTAAAATTAAAAGATGGGATTCTTGAAGTTTGCTACCATGAAGAAATTCAGCATGAATCTTTAAAGAGAAGAGTCTAAGCAATTTAGTCAGTACTTAGCAATCAAAAGCAGATCTGTCATAGACATAGAAAATTCAGGATCAGAGAGTGATTGTTGGAAACATATTTTCTATGACTAATGTAAATTATTCTCAGCTTATTAAAAACAGCAGAGGCATGGAGGATTTGGCCCTTTAGCCCAGAGCTGCTGCTTACTCAGCAGAGGGAATTTTGCCTATAAATTCTTCATGAGACCACATCACTGGAACAAATGTTACATTCAAAGCAGAACTAGTTTTAAAAATTGAAATGCATTATATTTTAAAATTATGAATCTGAAAGTATTTGACTTTTGCTAGTATCTTACTTTACTTACTTACCTTTTGAGGATAATATTCCATTAAAGAGTGGTAGAAATAGCTATGCATGGGTACTAAACATATTTGAGTGAAATTTTTTAGTTACTTGACACAGTTATACAACAGAGTAGCCATGCAAATATATAGCAGTATAAAAAAAGAGGTGGATATGTTTAAAAATTATTTCTACTAAATATTTTAGAACAATAACACAAGCAGAAAAATTAATATTTGAACAACTAATACTTACCAAGGTGCAAAAGAAATGTCAGTTGAAATTGCATTTTTTTTCAAGAAATGATTAAATTCAGTTCTGCTAGGTTAAAAAAAAGGAGGCTAAATCAGTCACTGATAAACTCAATAACTGCATCAGTTGTCAATGATTTGAAAATTTGTCTGATAGTTCTTACCCTTTAGGGACACAAAATACCTATAGCATCCAATTCCTTAAAAAATAAAAGTATATACATTTTTACAAATATTTGTTTTCTATTTTGAAATCACAAAATACAATTATTTGTGGGAAATAATATGAAACAAATATTTCCTTTCCATCTTTTATATTAACCTATTTTGCCCATCTTATTATTTAGAAAAAATAAATTATGCAGTTAATATGTACCCATTACTGAAAACACAAAAATCAGACAGGGAAAATAAAGGAATTATTATCCATAGTAATACTGTTTGCAGAGAAGTGGTTAATGTCTTGCTATAGGTTCTTCCATACATTCTTCCTTACGTATAAATGTTTTCCAAAAATGATTACCATGTCATTATATCTCAGACACCATTTTGTGCCAGATATATCTGGTCTGTCTGTAATATATCCAGCCATATAATATGAAAAATAGAGACATTTATTGAAGAAGATACAAGGTACAAGAAACATGGTACATAAGACAATGATGCCTCAGTCCCCTTCAAAGTAAGCACCTTGGGATCTCACACGGTTCTCCCAATCACCATCAGCTGCCCCATCGTTTTTTTCTGAATCTCATTGACAGTCTGAAATCTCTTCCCTTTAAAAGGTGATTTTGGTTTTGGGAAAAGCCACAAGTCACAGGGTGCCAAATCTGGGCTGTAGGGTAGCTGAGTAACCTGGGTGATTTGATGTTTCACCAAAAATCTCTGCATGAGATGTGATGCATGAGGGGGTGTGTTGTGAATAAGCTGCCAATCACCAGTTGCCTATTGCTGCAGCCTTCTGAATCATCCAACAGTTTCCGTGGAGGAAAGTTAAAGCTTAATGCAAAATGTGATACAGATTCGTTGCTCTACTCACTCAGTCATTTTGAACGTGACAGCCACACAGTACACATGCTCACTAAATGATGTCTACCACTCCCCTGACTAGTACAGTGAAGTTGTCATTGTTCACACATGTGCATTCCAGTCTACTCTCCTTGGCTGCCAGGTTACATCAATGTCCTGTGAACTGTTCTCTTATATGGTTGGACTTTTTTTTGGACAGACTAATATGTATACATTTATCCTCACCTGAAGACATGCTTACTAATTTTAGAGAGAGGGGAAGAAGAAAGAAAGGGACAGAAACATTGATCAGTTGCCTCCTATACACACCCTGACTGTGAATGAAACCCTCAACCTAGGCCTTCTGGTTTACGGAACAATATTCCAAACAACTAAGCCACATGGGCCAGAGTACCAGCAATATATTTTCATGTTAGCAGTTTCAACCTAGTGAGGGGCATCAGGATTACCTGAGTGCTTCCACAAACCAAACCTGTGTCCTCCTTTGTAGATTCAGCTAAGGCCCTCTGGCTAGAGGGCTCCCCAAGTTGCTGTTGTGGGAGCCCTGATATAGATGAAAGTAAACAAACCTCAGTGGGTTGGGAGGTGAGGAAGTAAAGTGCTCTTCTGCATCAATGTTTAAGTTACTGGATAGTATTCCTCTGAATGCAGGAACCAAAATTTATTTAACAAATCCCTTATTAGTTGATGTATGCCATGTTTCTAATATTTTCCTGTTATAAATATTTTTGCTAAATTTTTGCTTATATCCTTAATTATTCCCCAGGATATATTAACTGAAGTGGAAATAATAAATCAAAAGCATGACTATGTGTGTACACATACATGTATGCATAAACAGTACACATATATATGCATATATACATGTACACACACTATGTGTGTGTGTAAAGCTTTTGATGTCAAACCGCTGTTTGGAAAGTTTGTCCCAATTTACACTCTTGTCAATAGCCTGTGGGAACAGCTGTCACCCTGAGCCCTTAGCAATATTGAGTATTATGAATTTTTAAAGCTTTATCAATTTAAGAAGCAGAGAACTGTTTTTCATCATTATTTTAATGTATTTATTTCAGTAGTAGTGAGTATAAAGATGTTTTTCATGTATTTACAGATGAGAACTATTTTTTACATTCTAGCCTTCAAGTTCTGTCCTAATGGATTGTTTATCCCATGAACCCCACATTTCAGCCCTCTCATCTCCCCTTGCCTGCACTGGAGTATGAGCCCAGCACTGCCTGCTTATGGAAAGCTCCTTTGCCTTCAATTCCACCCTGCTAGTTCCAGCCTTCTTATGACGTCCTTTAGAAAGTATTTTGAAATGCCTGGTTTTAGGCAAATGTCCCATTCTGTAGTCCAAGCTCTTTACATAGCCCAGGGGTCATTTGGGATGTCCAATATCATAAGAAAATGACTGAGTGAGAAGCAGCCTCTCTGGAAGCATCTCCTTCTGAAAATGAACTCTGTGTTGTAAAAATCTCCAGATGTGGACTAATTACCTCACACAAAACTTGTGAAGACCTCTAGGAGAGTCCAGATGGAGCCTTGGGAAGTTCCCCCCTGTGCGGGTCACCTGGACCCGAGCACTTTCTCTAGGTGGTGCTCCTTTCCTTAGTCGGAGCATGTGGCTTCAGTCAATTACTGAGCTACACTTTTGATAACATGAAATCCCAAATCCTGATGTCCGGGATTCAGAACTCCTGCCTTCATGCTTCATTCCTTCCTTTTTAAAAGTCTCTGGGAGATTTTTCAGCTACCAATGTTCAGACCCAACCGAGGTAAATTCAGAATTGCTGGGGGGTGAGACCCAGGTGTAATGTGTCTAAGATGCTTCCCAGAATGTTCTTTTTTTTTTTAAAAAAAAAAAAGACTATTTATTTTTTAGAGAGAGGGGAAGAGAGGGAGAGAAACATCGATGTGTGAGAGAAACATTGATTAATTGGTTGCTTCTTGCACACCCACAACTGGAGATTTGGCATGCTATCCAGGCATGTGCTCCAGACCAGGAATTAAACCAGAGATCTTTCAGTTCGAAGGCCAGTGCTCAACCCAATGAGTGACCCAGCCAGGGCCAGAGGAGTCTGATATGTACCCCAGAACTGCCGATGGCTCACAAACACCTAAATCTCATTAATTTGCCTCATGTGCCTGCTCTTCTCCTGGACTCCATTCTAAGAGAAGGGCATAGCCCAATGTTTTTCAAACTTTGCTGCACATTAGAATCACCTGGGGAGATTTAAACATTCTGCCACCCAGGTACATTCCATACCAATTAAATCAGAATACCTAGAGGTGAGGTCCCCACAGCATGTTTAAAGATTCCAGATGATTCCAATATGCAGCAAAGTTTAGGACTCACTGTCAATGCCACGGACCAGTGTGCTTAGGCCGGGAACCTGAGGCTCATTCTGCATTCCTCCTCCCCTCACCCTTCACATTTAACTTTGATCTTATCTCCTTAATCAGTGGTTCTCAAAGTGTGGCCCAAGGACTTAGTAAGGTGACAAATTTGCCTGGGAATTCTCTGGTTTCTGAAAGTCCCTAGGTCCTGGGAATCTCCCTGAGTTCTGAGCAAACCCAGATGTTGGTCATCCTACTGAACCAGCAGAATCAGGGTCATCTGGAAACTAGTTAGAAATGCAAATGATCAAACCCCAGCCCAGGACCTACTATTTAGGAACTGTAGGGACGGAGGCCCAGCACACTGTGCTCTTACAAGCCCTCCATATGAGTCTGATGCAGCTCAAGTTTAATAAACTGCTGCCCTACATAATTCACAAGACCAGAGATGCTGTTGCTCCCAGAGACAGCAGCCAATGCTTAACGAGACCCCCTCAGTGGCAGGTGCTTTCTTAGCAGTGTGGTCTGGGTGGTCCCCTGGTTGGACACTGCAGGCCCTAGTCACAGCGGCTGTGTTATTGGGGTGAGTGAGGAGGTTCGGTGGATCTGTTCCTGACTGAATGCACACGTACTTCTCAGAGCTTGCTCAGTGAAGGGCTTCTTCTTTTAGCCCTTCAATGTCCAAAATTAATTTTCCCCTTAGAACAGAAGATTTTATATTGTTCATAAGCTTCTAGGAAGAAGACAGGAAAAAAGAGAATTTTATTTCATATATGAAGCCTCCCCTATGAAACTTATATTTCTGAATGGGGAAATTCTTTTCTTTTTTTTTATGAGAGAGGGGAAAGAAGGGAGAAAGGGAGAGGAACATCAGTGGGCTGCCTCCCACATGCACCCTGACCAATGACCAGACCTGTAACCCAGGCATGTGCCCTGAGCAGGCATCGAATTGGCGACCTTTCACTTTGCAGGAGGATACCCAATCAACTGAGCCACATTGGTCAAGGCAAGAATGGAGGTATTCTTATCTTCACAGCTCTTAGTAACTCTTTTAAGGCACAAAGTATATTCTGCTTTTTATCTGTTTATTTTTTGGTGACAGCTTTACTGAGAAAATTCACATACCGTAAAATTCACTGTCAATATGGCATTCAACATACTCAGAGTTGTGCTCCCTGTCTAACTCTAGAACATTTCATTACCCAAACAAGAATGGCCGTCACCCCCATCTGCCTCTTCCTGTACCTCCTACTTTCTCTGTGGTTTGCCTATTCTAGATATTTCATGCAAATACAATCTCATGGTATGTTGTCCTCTGTGACTGACTTCTTTCAATTAGCATAATATTTTCAAGGTTCATTTTTCTTGTAGTAGGTATCAGTCACACATTCCTTTTTTATTGCCAAATAATATTCCACTATATGGATATACTATGTTCTGTTTATTCATTCACCAGTTTGTGGGCATTTGTTTTTTTCTACTTTTTGGCTATTATGGATAATAGCCAAATGAATAATGCTGCTATGAACATTTATCTACAAGTTTTTGTACAGATGTATATTTCCATTTCTCTTGGGTAAATACATAGGAATAGAAACATTTTGCTTTAAAAACATTTTTATGACTTTGTCTAAACCTTCCTTTGTAAGTACTTGAATGCAAACATTAATCTTTTTGTCCCTGGAAGTAGTTAGGAAAATATATTTAAAAAAATTTTTGACTTGAATCCATTTCTTGTGTTGAAATACGTTGGTGTTTAACCTGGACACTAATTTCAGGCATAGAATTTTAGCCTGAGTTTTATTTACTGGCTATTGCACTAACCTCACCTCACCCACCCCCACTTGAAAGTCTCAGCTGTGTCCTGGAGGCTCCCCTTCCTTCTGGGGCTGCTGCAGCCTTGGCTGTAAGATCCCCTTATCAACTGCCAATCCTGGGTGTCCCATGGTGCTGACCTTTTACTTGCCTCTTCTCCCATAGCCTCATTCTATGGCTTTTAGTCTCTAACTTTCTCCCTGTTTCATAATTTGTTTGCTTTCCAGAGCCCCAGTTCGGGGCTGTTCTTAAATCTTAAAATTTAAACATTGTAATAGGAAGCACTTGGGTGGTAAAGAGGGTCATAAATACAATCATAATCACTCATCAATAGTCCTAATTTTCTTTATCATAGCAGGAAGACAATCTATTTACTGATTTTTTTCTTTTAGAGAGAGGGAGGGATGGGAAGAGAGAGAGAGAAACATCAATTTGTTGTTCTATTTATGCACGCATTCATGGGTTGATTCTTGTATGTGCCTCGACCAGGATCAAACCCCCAGTCTTGGTGCACGGGGCCGCACTCTAACCAATTGAACTACCCGGCCGGATTCTGGAAGACATTCTAAAGAAGCCTTTATTCCCAGTGTTTGTCCTCATTTAGAACTGATTGTAGAACTATGCTTTGTGAAATGATCCTGAACCACATCCTGTGAAAGATTCACAGCGTTCAAGTCAGAAGCACTGGCCTATGGTCAAAAGCATCCACACGGGGTGCTCAGCAGGGCCCAGTGGAAAGGCGGGTGAAAATTGCTGGGGTGCCTCGCTTTCTTCCTCCACCCAAGTAATGGGAACAGGCCCAAATGAATGCCAACACTGGGGTTTTAAATCCTTTAATTCAGCTATCCCTGAAAGTCCTGAGGCACAGCAATTGAAGAGGTAAATTAATTCTGGTTAATTCAGGCTGCTGAAAATATTCTCCTTGAAATGATCCAACAAAATGTGGTAAAGCAATTGAAATCATCCCTGATTTTCTTACTTCTCTATGTCCCACTGCAAGTGAACTCTTGACTTCTTTCTCAGTGAATGTGGATTATGGCTGCTGATCCCTGTAATTACCCTGCAAATCCTTAAGCCTATATGTTAGCTTTTCTGTTTTTCAGAAGAGTGTTGTGCAATGCTTCTCAATGGGTTGGTTTGCCCCGCAGAAAACATTTGGCAATGCCTGTGCAAACTTCTGACTGTCACAGCAGGGGAGGGGAATACTATTGGATCTAGTGGGTAGAGGCCATGGATGCCCCTAAATGATATACAATGCACAGGACCATGCCCAGCCCCCTAATAAAGAATTATATGACCCAAAATAGCAATAGTTCTGAGCTTGAGAAGTCACAGGTGGCCCCAGTGCCCTTCGCCAGGGCCTTGCACCTCACCCTTCATTTCCATAAGTTGCTCCGCTCTAGTCTTGACTCCTGTTTTCTGTTTCCCATTTCAGGTGACCTGAGCCCCAAACTAGATGAGTGTTAGGGTAAGTCTGGCAACACTTAGAAGTTGTATTGTCTGAAATCATCCACCTAGGCATTATGAAACCGACAGCTGCACATGCAGCATGGTGCGGGCATTGTGGTAATCCCACCCCTACCTCCCTTCATCAAGCTATTCGTTTCGCCGGTGCTGCTT
Organism: Phyllostomus hastatus; assembly: GCF_019186645.2. Lineage (NCBI taxonomy): Eukaryota > Metazoa > Chordata > Mammalia > Chiroptera > Phyllostomidae > Phyllostomus > Phyllostomus hastatus. The sequence goes on from NW_025334041.1 coordinate 50,231,353, forward strand.
TTCTGGTTGGTTTATCAGAGCTGACATTTGCAAAGCCTCACAGGGGCTACGTGAAATTTTTTCTTGCTAAACTCATTGGTGAGTTTAAGTGATATATGTAAAAGTAATTATGATGAATAAATATAATATTACCCCTTCTTTGGACGAAAAGCATGTAAATAGATTTACAACAAGGCTGGATGCATTTTGGTCACTGTTTAACTAATGTTGCTGGATGAAGCAGGTCTTAAAATATATTGTGTTGCAATAAACAGGTCTCAAAATGTGTGAATTGTTTCAATAAACAGTAAAGTATATGAAACTGACAATAACATTCTGGCATTGCTAACTGATTTTAATTCACTCACTGTTCACTAACATTACTTCATCTGCCCTTGCTTGGAGGCTGTGCTCAGGTCAACAAAGTTATGTTTATCTTTCCTTTATTCGAGTAACACATTTTTTTCCAAGAATCATTCAATATTTCAGCTGTGTTGCTAAATTGTATCATAGTGAAGAATGCAGAACTAGAAGTTATAAAGCTTCCTTTCATGTCAAGCAGATTTCATTGAAGCAGATTTTATGTTCCCCTTAAAACAGTATTTACACAAACCTAGGATATTAACAAAAATATTTTGAAGATATGGATAGTTCTATAGAATTTGAATTTTTTCTAAATTGTCACCAGTTGTATCACCATAATAAAATAAGCATTTACATAATACACAATTTAAAATTGTGCAGTTCAACACCACATCATTTGATGCTTTCTTCAACAAACAAAACTTCAAGTCAGTGGCTGCATCCACTGTGCATTAAGCTTCTACTTTTCCCATTGGATACTGCGTTACACAAATGTGCGTGTATGTTATCTGATCATTGATCATTCTGTAAAAGTAACAATTGTACTCTATATTCGGATATATTATACTCGTGCTGGTTCCCCATGTACCTTCACTTGCTGATACCTTCACTTGATCCCCAAAATGCCAACTTGCCAGAGAGATGGAAGTGAGACTTACCAGGATTTGAGAGTCTGCTGAGAGGTGCAGGCAACAAGCAGGGCATGTAAAGGCACACCTGAAAGTGAGAGTCAATTTAAGTAGAAAACATTTGCCCCGAGGCACCTAAGGGTAGGAAAAAAAGATGAGAGGTGTTTCAAAACCTGCCAAAAGAGGTGATTTGTGAAATTACTTGCCTTAGATTTTGACTTACACACAAACACACACACACACACCCAGTATACAGAGGGAAAGAGAGCTCAATTTTACAGCAAACATTCATTTCCATGCCAAACTTCGGAAAATAGTGACTTTGAGAAGTTGCAATTAGGGGCTACAGCAACAAAGTGCAACATTCCTACCAAATTTCTAACCGAGTGTGTAGGTTACTTGTACCTGCTTCAACAGTGGAAGTTAAGGAGGGTGAATCATAAAGAATCAAAGCTTACCTTATGCTCACAAAAGCAACGAGGTGCAATGCCCTCTCAAGGAATGAATGAATTGTTTGAGTGAGATGCTGTAAGTTCACTTGAGTGAAAAGTGTGTACCTAATCAAATACATTTTACTTCCTACTTGCAATAATAATGCTTCATAAAATAAACTCTGAACCTGAAAAACAGCAGTTGATAAATGCAGATGTTTTCATGATTCACTAACTTGTAGAGTCTTTTGCTTGAGCATCCAGCTTTGCCTTCAGACCAAGATTCTGGGCGTATGCAGAGAGGAATCTGTGTCTGCTGAAACCTATGGAGAAGGAGTGGGATGGTCCATCGAATATTTTGGCTTCTAGAATTTGAGTAGTAAATTTATCTCTGCAAATACAGCACTAAGACAAAGTTAGCTAACCTGTTTCACTGACTGATATCTGTGAGGAAGAAGGAGAAGGAGAAGAACAAACAGCTCATATTGAACAGACAAGAATAAAAAAAAAGAAAGTAAAAGTTCAGGAGGTTAGATCCCAGCTGGTCCCTGGACACTGCATTCTTGCCAGTAACTGCTGCCTGCAACACGTGTTCATCCTCAGGATGGAAAAAGTCAGTTTTTCAGAATTCATGCAGTCTTGAAAAACTTCTCTCCATTTTTACCATTATGCAGATACTTCAGTGGTGCATGCTATAACATAGAAGTTCTGAAAATGATACTATTAAGTACTTCCTAAATTGGATTTTGCTCCATTTTATTGCTCCATTATTTAATTGGGTTTGAATATTTCAGTAAGTCACCCAGCAAAGTTGTTTATATTTTTATATACCAAGGAGATGAAACAGAAAACATTCTCTTCTTTGATCTTCCCCTTAAACATTGGCATTTCCTCAGTTTCCTCAGTTTGTCACCTGAGCATCTCCTTCTTTTCCTGCGTGTATTCCTTAGGCAACCCTTTTGGATAGTTTAACGTCTTAAACCACTTCTTCTTTCTCTGCCTCTAACCCCACCTACGTCCTAAATTTTGATTCCATGTTTCCAACTGCCTCTTGATAACTCTGTCCTATGACTCACCAGCACCACTAACATACAATGTTCACAGTTGTTCAAACCTGTCCATCTTCTTCATTTCCATACCATCTCAGTGAACAGAATGGCATCTTTACCCACTCATTTGTGCAGTTTAGGAACCTCAGCTATGCTTAATTTCTCTCTTTTCCCTTTATTCCCCACACATAGAATAAAAGTGTCTGAGCCTGGCCTCCCTAAACCATTGATGGGGTTCAGTGACAAAAAGGGAAGTAGCATTAGCTATTTCTCTGATTGCTTCCCCCAAAGTCCCTGTGTTGTCCCCTCAGCAGAAACACTGTTGGTGATGTGTGCAGTAGTAGGGACTCCCCTTGGGCCATGGTTCGCAGGTATTAGGACACCATCATGTCCTTTCAGAAAGAAGTTGCAGGGCTCAGCCTGGGTCTCATAGCATCACCCAAAGGGAGGACATACAGGCCAGTGTTTCCTTCTTTGATCCTCATTATTTCTACTCAACACTGTTCGTCAGAAGGTTTTAAATTTTCACTGGCTTGTTTACACCTATGATCCTTTCAAGAACAGGGGTAGAGGTGGGATGGGGAGTGGGAGGAGGTTGGAGAAAGAAGGTTAAATATTATCAACTGAACTGTATTATTTTGCTTAGAAAAAACAAATTTAATATTTTGTGGCCAGGTCTTGATGATCAAAACAAAGTTATGTTACCTCAATTACTTAATACAGAACATTTTAAAACATTACATTTTCAGGTTGACTCTAAACTTAGCTTTTTCCAAGGTGAGATTAAATATTATGAAAGGAACCCCCAGCTTCCGAATGCCGTTTCTACCCCACTTCTTCACCCTAGAGCCTGACACCAGTACGTCATTGGGGCTGCCATCAGCTCCTTCTGACAGACTCTGGTTGTCTCCTAAATCTTGTCCTCGATTCTTCTGAGCCATTCTCCTCATGGACACCAGAGAGCACATGTTTCCATGTGTTATTTCTTTGCTTACAAATCTTTCTTGGTTCCCTTTTACTTACAGTTTCCAGTTTCTCACTGTGGCATAACAAAGCCTGTTCAAAGCCTGGTCCTGGCCTCTTTCCACGCTCCCTCCATGCGAGCTCTGCTCCACGCACGCTGTCCCTGAGCACGCCATGCACTTCTATGACTGGCCTCATGTCGACCGTAACTTTTATGGCACATCATTCTCCCTTCTCCATTTTACCTTTAACTTTCACCTTTTGTAGAGGTTTCCTTGTCTCCTCCAGGCAGAGTTGGCTGTTCCTCCTTTAGAAGTACTATGATAGAGAGGCAGGCTTTCTTTTGCAGTGGGATGTTGGTGTCAGCCTCCCCGTAATACTCTGAGCAATGCAATGGCAAGGACAGGAGAGAAGACCCATGGCTATTGCTCTGCTCTGGGTTCAGTAGTGCTCCTGTTTCCTCTGCCCTGAAGCCAACAGCTCAGTTCCGGCAGGTAAACTCCTTTGTTTCCTCTGATCTTCTTCATCACCAGACTCTACCTAGCTCTGGGTATTCTAGTGCTCAGCAGGGGGCAGCACTTCTCACTCACCATGCAGCCTCTTCCTGTTCTGCAGGACTGGGTTTCTGTCTAGGGTCTTTATTCCTATATGGAGACTTCACTGTGTCTACCTTGAGCCCTCTCTTTTGACCCGGAACCTTTGTCTTTTCCTTTGGGGTGGGTCCTCCTTTATGTCAGCCTCATCTCACCATTCTGCCACAGCAGACAGATCCTCGATATTGGGTGTTTCATGGATTCTCCTCTGCTAGGTCTTGCCTAATCTCCACAGAGCTGGCCATACCAGGATTGAGATGAATCTGGTCTGTTTCCTGCCCCATTCTCTAGTCTTAGAGTACAGATGGACAAATTTGCTTGGGCATGATCTCCTACACCACAAGGTTTTGGCCAAGGATTTAAAATATTTCACACTGTATTCTCAAACACCAAACTTAGTATACCCAGTGGGCACTTCCTTTTTTGAATGAGCTGATATTAAATTGCAGGCACTGCTAACAAATTTATATGATTATATTTATATCAGAAAAATCTAAATCCTAATTTAGATTTAGAGTTTATATTGTAAAATATAAGGGCACATGAATTGAACTGCTTCAGGTTGGCTTTTACCAGGCTCGGTAAATGACCAGAGCTGGAGGGCACAGGAGAGTCATCACAGGGAGTTTCTTGAGAGCAAAATATTCAAGATACGAATGTGACAATTTTCTCTGGAGTCGAATAACTTAGAACAGCTAGAATAAGTTTTTATGCCCTAATAAACCCCTGAGGTAACTTAAGTCAACTGCTACATTTCTTAAAATCAATCACCATCTGCCTTTCTTGACAAGATGTCATTTGCCTTTGTTTCATTCCCACTCCCGCATCTCTTACAGCTTCTTACTTTTCTTCCCTTAATCCTTCTCATTTTCTCTAAAACCAATTTTAATTGCCAGGGCTAATGCAAGGGTATTTTGTTTCCTGTTTTATGTATTCATTTTTTTCTGGTTCATGCTTCAGTAGTCATTTTTAGGCAGCTTGAAACCTATCAGCTATAGAATGTGCTGCACTAGAAGGGGCTTATTTCTAAGAAGCAAGAGACCACCACCCCCATCCCCATCTACTCCTAGGGGAAACAGGTAGGATGCTTCCTTTCTGCTTTTCAACATTCTGTCAAATCCCAGCTGACTCAGGATCATCCTAAATATCTCACACACCTTTTGTTTGCTTTGTGATTCAGCCAGTATGTCTATTGTGGGAACTGCAGGTTTCAGGGGTTTGGGAATCCATATGGCTTGCGATTCATTCTCCTACAAAGGTTTATAAGGATAGAAGTGAAACTAAGTCAGTCTTCAATTTCATTCACCCATCAGTATATTAAAGTATCCATTTCAAGCCTCACATGCAGTTTCAGTGGGTAAGTCTGTGGGTTGCTTGAAAAGACGTATTTAGGATTCCCATAAACTCTTGGAGAATAAATACCCTCCCGGCAGATAATAGTTGTGCACTAAGCCAAAGCTAGACATACACTTTTACACAACATTGACTAAATAGAGAATAGATCTAACAAATGTTCTCCAAACACTAATTTTATAGACCCTTAAGCTCTTTCAGAGAGTGTTTCAAAGGTTCTTCTTCTTATATATTGTGTTTTTATTTATTGCTATATTTTAAATTGCTGCCCCTATTGGCTTTAATTTTGTTCCCTGCAGACGTACTGGAAAGCAACTCCCGGACAACTGGGCTCATGTCTTCACCATTTCAGGGCTGAACTCAGAGGAGGGAGCCTGCAGTCAGCATGTGCTGAGCTCCGTTCATTTCCTTTTACAAAGCACCAGGTGGCAGGAGACCAAAGGGCAGTGTTTGGCTTTGGGGTAGAAACTTTGGCAGGGAGTTTAGGTGAAATGGACGAACTTTTGAGTTTGTTCATTTGATTGGTTTGTGATCTGCTTTATTCATCTAATACTATTTCCCCTGTAGTATTTTAAATTATGTGCTAAATGGAAAATCCTAGACAGTAAGTATTTATGTTTATTTTAAAGTAACCTCAAATATTGGAATTTCATAAAAAGCATTTAAAAATATGTATAAATTTAAAAGACTTGCTGCATTCTTGAGTGATTTTATTATATCTTGATTATAATATCTTTATTATATCTTGAGGGATTTTCCCCTGATATATGTATTTCTAGTTTTATAGTAAAAATTAAAGTGACAACATTCAAATTTCAGAAATTTGTCTCCAAATAACCATGTATAAGTGACTGTAGCTATTTTCCTGTACATTGATGCCATATTCTTAGGATATCTGCCTTCACTGTCTGATTTAACTATTTTACCTCTTCAGATCAAGGTTAGGGTTAGGGTGTTGTCAGAGAGGAGGTATTTTCAAGAAAATGTTGGTTTACCAGCTAATCAGAAGCAGTCTTTTAGCACAGCTCCTCTGAAACAAAGGTCTTGCACCTTGTTTTCTTTTCCAAAAAGAAAATGGCTTTATTGTTTTTCCTGAAAAATAATAAATGCTTATTTACTCCAAATCAGACAATATAAAAAAAGTACAAAGAAGAAAATAAAAGTCACTTGAAAGCCTACAGTCTTTCTGGAAACACTTGTCCAGATCTCTCGTCTCCCTCCCGTGCTTCCCTTCGCTCTCGTCTGAGAAGCAGAGGCAGACAGGCCGAAGGTCCGGCGAGTGCCTGACTCAGCAGTCAGTGTGGAGTCCCTGCTCTACTACCTCAAAGCTGGCACATTCCATTAGGTTTCATTTACATGCCATAAAGTCCACTTGTTTGAAGTACAGGATTGAATGCATTCAGGTGAACTCAAATGTGGGAAAAGCAAACATTTCATACCCCTACGTAGGAAGCCTGGGACAATATGAGCATTTAGTCTTGTTCAGGGAAAGCAACAAAGCTATTACATTCTCGGAAAAGAACATAAGAGATGGCAGCATTATCTCAACCAGAATTCTTCAATGAGCCTTGTCCAGCTGTGACCCCACCTGCCTTTCCTCCTTGGTGACAGTGGCCCACCTAATGGCAGGGCTGAGGAAGCAGCACCCACAGAGACTTGTCCAAACTCAAGGGGATTTCATGAGAGCTAAGCAGTCTTCATGGGGTACCAGGAGGCCTACACAACCCATTAGGGTGTGTGGAGGATTAGTAAGTCTCAGAAGACATTAAAACAGCTTGCCAGCCTTTAATAAGATTCTGTGAACCTGAATGATCCAAGATCTCAATGCTTAATGGAGATAACATGTGCTGCCAAATGCTGAAAGGACAGATGGGTGTGCACCTGCCTACAACATCCTCAGGCAGCAAGAAAGCAGCAAAACCTTTCCTGTCAGGACTGACGTCAACTGCCCTGTGTTACCTCTTGAGTGACCCCTTGCAGAGAGCTCATTGGCACCTGGAGAGAATGCCAATAGATTTACCTTTTGGTTTCTTTTATAACCAATTTTCCTAATTCCTTTCCTTATAGAGGAAGATGGAACCATCCATATAGCCTCCAGGTACTTGGGCCTGAGGAGCTCCTGGTAGCTCCCATCTCAGACTCTGCCTTGGAGAGCTCCCATTACCAGACTGAGGTAGATGGAGCTCAGAGGGCATTTAAGAGACAGCCATGTGCCCCAGGGCCACTGGTGGGCTTTTATAATTCCTATCAGATTTTTAAATGCATTTCAATCCCTATAGGAAGGTGGTAAAATGTACCAAATTTTAAGTTGTTGATAATGTGAAAGCTCTGTCACTTCTATGTAAAAATTGTTAACAGAGTCATGGATAGCTATAGTTCTTGTTGCCCTCAAGATGAAGAAACTAAGGCCTACACCAAAAGGATTCAGCTCACACCACACATGGGGCAATAGCCCTCGCCCATCTTTGCCACACTAACAGCCTATTGTGCCTGGCCAGGTTTCTATTGTTTCATTCTGTGGTGCTTTTGTGACACAGTGGCATACTAGCATACTTTTAGGTTTCAGTGAGTCCAGAAAAATGGAAATATTTTGTGGGATAATGAGGCATACTAAATCATTTAATTCACTTAGCGTACATCAATCCTGTGAGGTATACTAACTTATTCTTATTTTACAGATGAGGAAACTGAGGCACAAAGAAGTAAGGAGCTTGCCCATGGTTTCTGATAATGCAAATGATTTTTGTCCATAGGAATGCAAACTGTACCCTGTGGAGATTATTGCCTTCTAGACATTGATCAACTGATTTTGGCATTTCTGATAGATTATATATGTGTGTTTTTTAAAAGTTTGGACCTCCAGTCAAGATGGAGGCATAGATAAACAAGCCCTGTCTCTTTGCACCACTATAGCAAGAAGTACAACTAGACTAAAACAGATACCACCCAGAATTGTCAGAAAATTGAGCTGTATGGAAGCCTGCTAACCAAGGATTTAAAGAAGCCACATTCATCCAGATGGGCAGGAGGGGCAGACATGCAGAGAGCCATGGAGAGGGGCAGAGATGTGAAACGGGTGGTCCCACACCCACATGTGGTGGGTAAAAATCAGGAGGGATGCCCTGGGAGCAAGAGATCCCACACCAGACCACACAGCCCAGGGTTCCAGTGCCAGTCAGATACATTCCTATAACTTCTGGCTGTGAAAATCAGTGGGGGTTGGCACTCTAGAAGGAACTGCAGTATTCTCTAGAGACTCCTATTCAAGGCCTTAGGACTTAGGACTTATGGATTTAGGATTTATGTAGACATACCCTCTCTGAGATTTAGCACGAAGGCAAAAGCTGAAGGGCACCAGTGGCAAATGGGGAGAAAATGAAGTGTCTGGCAATGCAGCAAGTACTGAGGAGCAGCTTCCTCCTGTAAAAACTCCAGAAACCAGGCAGTGGCATTGTCCGCTCTCAAAGCCCCCCTCCATACAGAGCCACAGAGCAGTGACATGGGTTGCCCTGCCCTGGTGATTACCTAAGGCTCTGCCCCATACAACTTATAGGTGTGCTGTTCTACAATAGGCCATGCTACTAAGACAGGGAGTCAAAGCAGCTCTACCTAATACACAGAAACAAATGCAGAAAGGCTGCCAAAATGAGGAGACAAAGAAATATGGCCCAAATGAAAGAAGAGAACAAAATTCCAGAAAAAGAACTAGATGAATGGAGATAAGCAACCTATCAGATGCAGAGTTTAAAACACTGGTTATCAGGATGCTCAAAGAATTTATTCTGTGCTGCAACAGCATACAAAAGACCCAGGCAGCAATGAAGTTTGCATTAAGTGAAATAAAGAAAAATCTACAGGAATCAACAGTGGAGGGGATGAAGCTGACAATCAAATCAATGATTTGGAACATAAGGAAGAGAAGCATTCAATCAGAACAGCAGGGAGAAAAAGGAATTAAAAAACTGAGGATAGGGTAAGGAACCTCTGGAATATCTTTAAGCATACCAACATCTGAATCATGGGGTGCCAGAAGGAGGAGAAGAAGAGCAAGAAATTGAAAACTTATTTGAAAAAATAATGAAAGAAAACTTCCCTAATTTGGTGAAGGAAATAGACAAACAAGTCCAGGAAGTACAGAGAGTCCCAAACAAGATGGACACAAACAGGGACACACCAAGATACATCAAATGAAAAAGCCAAAGGTTAAAGATAAAGAGAAAATCTGAAAAGCAGCAAGAGAAAAGCAGATAGTTACCTGCAAAGGAGTTCCCATGAGATTGTGAGCTGATTTCTCAAAAGAAACTTTGCAGAATAGAAGTGTCTAGCAAGAAGTGTTCAAAGTGATGAAAAGCAGGGACCTACAACCTAGATTACTCTATCTAGAAAAGGTATCATTTAGAATGGAAGGAAAGACAAACTGCTTCCAAGACAAGGTAAAATTAAAGGAATTCATCATCACCGAGCTATTATTATATAAAATGCTAAAGGGCATTGTATAAGAAAAAGAAGAAGATCAAAACAATAAACATTGAAGTGGCTATAAATTCACAACTATCAATAATTGAATCCAAAAGAAGCAGAACAGGAACAGAACCACAGAAATGGAGATTATGTGGAGGGTTATCAGGTGGGAGGGGGAAGGAGGAGAATAGGTGAAAAGGTGCAGGGATTAAAAAGCACAAATTGGTAGGTACAGAATAGACAGGGGAATATCATGAACAGTGTAGGAAATGAAGTAGCCAAAGAACTTATATGCATGACCCGTGGACATGAACCAAGGGGGGACTGCTGGAGGGAATCAGGGTACTGGGTAGAGGGAGACAAAGGGAGAAAATTTGGACAACTATAATAGCATAATAAAAAAATACATTTAAAAATGTGTCCTTTGAATTGGTTATAATATTTTGCTGGTTCGCTCATTAATTAATAAGTTAAATAAATCTTTGGCACGTTTGTTTTATGTTTGTAGAAGACTCATGATTTTATCTTTTTTAAAAAATTAATCTTTAACAACTGCATATAGTTCCTGAATGTGCCTATGTGCCTTTCTCATGAGCTGTTTCCTTTTCATGTAATGCTTTGCTCACCTCTTCATCTAGTTCAGTGGTCAGCAATGTCCAAGACCCAGTTCCAGTCTGTCCTACTACCTGCTTTTGTAATGGCCAACAAGCTAAGCCTGGCATTTAAAATAAAAAATATTTTAAAAATAATATTTTGTGACATGTGACAGTGATATGAAATATAGATTTCAGTGTTCATAAACTAGGTTTAATTGAAATATCTATATTGATCATTTTGTATTGTGTACAGCTACCATGTCTACACTACAACAACAAAGAAGTTGTGAAAGAGATCTTACCACCTATAAAGCCAAAAATACTTACTATTTGGCACTTTTCAGGAAAAGTCTCTGGACCCAAGTCTATGGTCTGAATGTTTGGGTTACCCCCAATTCATATATTGAGGTCTTGACTGCAAGGATGATGATATTAGGAGATGGGACCTTTGGGAGGTGCTTCAGCGACTAGGCTGGAACCTTCACGAATGGGATTAATGCCCTCATAAAGGAACTCCCTGTCCCCTTCTGCCCTGTGAGGGCACAGCAGGAAGTTGGCTTCCTGCAGCTGGGAAGAGGGTTTTCAGCAGAACCAAACCATGCTGGCACCCTGATCTTGGAGTTCCAGCTTCCAGAATTGTGAAAAATAAATTGCTATTGTTTATAAGCCACTCAGGCTATGGTGCTTTGTTGTAACAGTTCAAATGGACTAAAACACCCACAATGTACTTCATGCCCCTAAGGTCTCAGCACCTCCTCCAAGACACTTTCTAACTCTCCCTTCTGGGCTGGACTCCCTTCATGGGTACATAAAACACCCTGTGTGTGTGTCTACTGTTGCAGTTGCCATCTGTTTTGTGAGTGTTCACTCTTCTTATGCTTTCACACCTAGTCCAGAAATCCTTTGAGGACATGGACTATGCCTAGTTCACCCTTGCATTCCCAGAGCCTAAGACAGTGCCTGGCTCATAATAGGCTCTCAATAATAGGCTCTCAATAGGCTCTCTTATTGAATGAATGCTTCTCTTTCCTATACTGGATAACAAGGGCACTTGAATATCAGAGCATTCAGCATTTAATAACTGACTATCAACCTATTTTTATTTTTTATTTTTGGGGGTTAAAGCAACAACACAAGCCCACCTATTTTTAAAATAAAATGACATACATCATTATTTCTTTTAATTCCCTTGAAATGAACTGATCAAGGGCACAGTGGAGGGGGAAATAAGAACACCAACTGCCATGGCCTAACATGGTGACCTTGTTCTGCAAAAAAGGGATGTGCTTGGATGAGAGCACAGGTTTAAAAGTCTCTGCGGGACTGGCCAGCCAGAGCTACCCTCCCGAGATGGGCAGGGCTAACTAAGCAGTTGGCACAACTCCTGGGAATAGTTTCCTCAATGTTTTCCACTTATCCACTTATCCCGGGACAGATCCTTTTCTAATGCCCTCAGAGGAAGCATGGCCCTGCCAACACCTTGATCTTGGACTTCTGGCTTCCAGGAATGTCAAACAATACATTTCCGTTGTTATGGCAGCTGCTGCAAACTAATACATCATAGCACCTCACTTTTCATCCTTCTTTTCCCTATCCCCAATATTGGGATTAGGGGTTTATTTCATTTGGAGTCACTGCCTTTTGGGTTTGTTGATCCTGCTGCTTTTCCAAATTGAATACCTCCCCCATAATAGTTACCTATTGCCATTGTAACAAATTACCACAAACTTATTATTTCACGGTTATGGAGGGTGGAAGTTCAAAATCAGTCTCATTAGCTGAAGTCAAGGTGCTGGCATGTCTGGTTCCTTCTCCAGAGGCTCTGAGTGGGGAATCCGTGTCCTTGCCTTTGTCAGCTTCTAGAGGTGCCTGCCTTCCGTCGCCCCTTCCTTCCTCCACTCTAATCTCTTACTTCTGTTGTATTTCTAACTTCTCACTCTTATTCTCCTCCTTCCCTCTTGTAAGGACCCTGTGATATTGGGCACATTCAGATAATCCAGGAAAATCTCCCTACTTCAATATCCTCAACTTGATCACATTTGCAAAGCAGATTTTTACCATGTAACCTAACATATGCATAGGTGACAGGGATTAGGACATGGGCATCTCTGGGAGGCCACCATACCTCTTTCCATCCTTCTACTTTTCAAATTCCATTCACCTTTCAAGGTCCTCCCCTGGACCTCCTTTACCTCAGCTCACAATGATATCTGTCTTTGTAATTACAGTCTATATGCCATCACAGTGCTTGGTCCTACATCTCTAATTGTTGGACATGAGGTCACCTATTTCTCTAATTGCTCTGAAGGTGCCTTGAAGACAGAGACTATTGTTATACTCCCCTGGCTCTCCTGAAACACTGCCCACACACCCAAAGATGTAAACAGTGCTGATGGAAGGTTCCATTATTACCTGGAGTAACTATGTGCAGAGCTGCAAATTCCGGACCTCCAAATTTGCCCTCTACTTCCACCCTTTGGTTACTTATGTGAGCGGTGAGACTGAGGTGGGCTGGGCAGGGAGCTGAGATCCCAGCAGCAGCATCTGCCCATGAGTTGCTACCAGAGTACAGTGTGTAAACAGTTAGGTGTGACTTTCATATCCTCATGGTGTCCCTCCCATCTTTATGGAAAATAATAGTCAGTACACATCCCAGACAACCTCAGACGAGTCCCAACAATGTTTTAGGGACTTTATGAAACACTTGCAAGTGTGGGCTCTGCCTTCCAGAGATCTGGCAGCCTCACAACCCACAGAGCAGGATGATTCTTGAGAGCGGGCGGTCCTAGGCTATGCGCTATGTGCCAAAATCTGAAGAGTAAGATGTGGGTCTCTCTTCTTGCATAAACATGGGCCCATGCCTGAGCACAAAGCTGTGTCTTTTCCTTTTATAGGTTTTGGATTGAGAACTTACCTTTAAACTGTACAACAGGCTTTTATTTCATTTTTAAATATTAATCTTTTATTATAAGACAGATCTCCATCTATATGCCTACTCTCCTTCCTCTGAAGAACAGAGTTTTAGTTTATGTAGCTAAGGTTTAAGCAGAAATAATTTCATGGGGGAAGGAGCTTGTATTTTGGAATCAGACACACTTGGGTAAGTTCGCATGTGAGAGTTTTACGGTTGTGTGATGTTTGGAAAGAGAAGGGTGCCGCCTCCCAGGATGGACGGGAATATGAATGGGAATGATATACGGTATATACAGTAGATACAATACTTCATATAGTGCCCTGCATTTAATGGACACCAAAGTCAGGTTGGTTCTTTTCTTCTCTGTTCTTGCTAACTGAAGAGGGTTAATGCTGAAAAGGCATGTAAAGTAGAAAACACCACAGTGATTGTTTGCATTTGGGGGACAAAATGTAAAAGAATACAAAGTGATTTGCAAAGGATTATGTCTTAGCTCAGGATGCCATAACCAAACAGAACTGGTAGCTTGAACAACAGAAATTCTTTTTCTTACAGGAGGACCAGAAGACCCAGACCAAGGCACCAGCCTTCAGGGTGCCGACTTGCAAATAGCTGCCTTCTCCCTGTACCCTTGAATGGTAGGTGGGGAGTGCTGGAGCCGGCAAGCTCTCCAGCATTTCCTCTTATAAGGACATGAGTCCTCTTGGATCAGGATGCCACCCCAATGACCTCATTTAACCTTAGTTATCTCCATAAAGGCCCTGTCTCCAAATATAGTCACACTGGGGATTGGGGTTTAACTTAAGAGCTTTGGGGGACACATTCAGTCATGTTTATACTTGGCATTTCCTTTCATTTCAGGTTTTACCCTAAGTGATTTAAATTGTGTTAAGACCTATGAAACTGCTTCCTTTCCTACTTTGTTCCTGGACTTTGCTAGGGAAGGAGACCAGAGGTGGGGAGCGGAGCAGCATCCCTCCTGCTTTGTCAGTTCCCCACAGGTGGAGGTGAGTGGGGTCTTCTTGCAGGCCCCCACGCACTGCTCCATGAGTGTTTCCACGGTTCACTGCAAATGAAAGGAGACTTCTAATGTTATCTTTCATAACCTCACATAGCACAGTTCAGCCCTGGGCAGTTTGGGGAGAGATGCAGGGGCGAAGGGAGGAGCTGGAGGGACAACAGACCTGGAATCTCATATCACCTTCCTCCAAAGATCATGCGGTTTCTCCACACCTCATACCCTAGTCAGTGTCAACTGAAAGCATCAACATGCCAGTTGCTGCTACTTTTATTTGTATTGATTATTTTGTTATCTCTGTATGTGACTCAATACAGCAATGCCTTATTCTGAAAATGCATGTTGTGAAAAGCTGCTCCATGCCCACTTTCCTGTGTGTAGTATCCAGCAGTGTTGTATAAAATGATATCTTTTATTTTTTAAGAGATTATAGCTTTTTTCCCCTTTAGCCAGAGAGGACAGAAAACAACAGGTCCAAAGAAAAACCCATGACCAGGAGCAGCAAAAATATGTGATGCTGCTAAGGGAAAGATAGAAGGGGTTTGCCTGGTCATATGGGGAAGCTGGTTTGTCACTTTCATTACTAACATCCATTGAGTGTGAAGCAGCACCCTAGGCTGTGAGCTCTATTGCCCGTGATAATAGTTTGCAAAGTGAAATGTTCCCAGGTTAGCTGAGGACCTGTCCTTTTATACTCAGAGAATTTCCAATCCCTGTGTGGCCAGAGATTACTATGTTCACATGGCTTCCTGGGCCAAAGCAGGAATGCAAAAGTCCTGCTCTGCAAACGTGGTTATGCAACTCCATTAAAGTGGCTCCAGCAGGGAGATGGAAGTATATGTGCAAATGTCAATAGAGAGGTCAGATGCACATTAATAGGGTGATGGAAATGTAAAGAAAAACACTGAAGCATGGCCTGGCCGGGTGGCTCAGCTGGTTGCAGCATCATCTTGTGCACCAAAAGGTTGCAAGTTCAATCCTCAGTCAGGGCACATACCTGGATTCTGGGTTTGATCCCTGGCTGGGGTGCATATGGGAGGCAACCAATCAATATTTCTCTCTCACATTGATGTTTCTCTCTCTCTTCCTCTCTTTAAAATCAATAAACATATCCTTGGGTGAGGATTTAAAAAAAAATGCTGAAGTAGTCCTGACCAGCGTGCCTCAGTTGGTTGACCATCATCCTGCAAAGTGAAAGGTTTTTAGCTGGATTTCTAGTCAGGGCATGTGCCTGGGCTGTGGGTCCAATTACCAGTTGGGGCATCTACAAGAGGCAGCCATTCGATATTTCTCTCTCACATTGATGTTTCTCTCCCTCTCTTTCTCCCTCCCTTCTGCTCTCTCTAAAAACAAATAAATAGCATCTTTAAAAAATACTGAAGTATATAGAAATATGGTTGCATGCTCACCCTAGTGAGGCTTACAGAAAGAATCTTGGAATGGTATCTTTCACTCATTCTTTTGTTAATTCACTCAGCCAACATATATTTGGTATCAACTATGAGCCTAGAACAGCATCTGGCACGCACTAGGCACTCAATATATGTTTCTGCATGAATCTTGGGCATTTTATTCTGGGCATGAGTGACACAGTGGTGAATGTAAGAGCCCAATCCCAGCCTTCCTAGGATGCTAGTTAGGGAATACAAACACTCAATAAGTAACCAAGGGGAGGCAGAAAGGGTGGATTGGATTGCAAGACTATTGTCAGGGAAAAGAACAGGCTCTGGACTAAAGCCACCAGAAAAGGATTTCCCCAAGGTGTTGGGAGCTGTCCTGCCTTATTGATGGACAAAAATGTCCTACGGCTAGGGATGAGTGAAAAGGTCTTGGGGACATGAGCCACTAAGGAGACAGAACATTCTCTCCTGCTCCTGTCTCTCTCACTTCCCCCTGCTTAGTTCAGGTGGATGACTGGTTAGCCAATGGCAGGTAAGACTCCTCAAAAGAGGAGGGGCAACCTAAGACAGGTACAGTTGAGATGGGCCATCAGGGAAGGACTTAGGGATCTTCACAGAAGGGGCAGAAAGACCCTCACTCCTTGGCTTTGTCATAGCCTGAATCCTCAGTCTTTTGGTAAAAGTCTCCTAGTCTCTTGGCTGCTTTGCTCTGCCCACCTGACTCAGCCTGGGAACTATGCCAGAGGCAGCTGCAACCTTATACTGGAACAGATGGCTCCTGGGGGCGAATCTCACCAGAGAAAGAATGTACATTGTTTCCTTTGAGGTTTATTCTGCCCTGTTGCTATGAAACAGACACTTGAGCTACAGCCAGCCCTGACCAGAGACAATCCCTGTGTTTCTCCAACTATTATCTGTAAATTATGTCAGTTTTTCATGACTGTAGCTTTTGAGCACTGGTTGATGAGCTTTGTGTGCATACTATATATCTCTGTGTGAGCTGAACCCAATAAAGATGCAGGGAAGGAGATGTTCGGGACCTTTCTCCTCTGAGGGACTGGTCACCTTTCCTCCCCAAGCAGATCATGTCTTGGTAGATTTATTCTCATCTGAAACAGTCCAGGGGAGCTCTGTGATCAGAGCTTCCCCACACCAAGGTAAGGAGGACTGGGAACTCTGTCTGTGACCACGGAGTTGGTGGGTCACGCCTGGGCTGTGTCCTGGCCTGGACAAATAAATACCTTTGCAGCAGGAGACTGATGACACCATAGACAGGGACATTCAGCAGAAACCTTTGGTCCCTGAGTCAGCACTTTGCTTGTTGCTGTCACTCCTTGTCCCCTGACCCTATGGGATATCATGGTTCCAATCTCTGGTGTGATGTTGCTAAAAGAGTAACAGATAAATGGAAATGTCCAGAATACCTGGTGCCAGTGCTTCCTAAAATCCCCGAGGAAATGCACCAGCTCCTTGGCACATGCAAACTCCATGGAAGCTTCCTGAGCATTGCTCAGTGCTGCGGATACAAAGAAGCTAAGACCCTGGTACTGTGCTCACGAGGCCTGGGGCTTTGGCCAAAAACCCTGTGCACCCTGAACTAGTAAGTTCACTAGTTTACTGAACTAGAGGGAACAGACCCCAGTCTGGGCAGGTTTATTGGGACCCCCTGGAAAAGAATGTGGCTGCCCATGAGGAGGGATCACAGGGATGTCATCCACAAACTTTTACAGTAACAACAAGCAAGTTAACAGGAGAAAACCAGGACACCATAACTGAGTTCGGAAACTATACTTTAACTGAAATGCAAACTTCCTTAAAGATTTCGTGCAGCAGGAAGGAAAGTAGGGAGTTTATTGGCTACTGTGGGCTTTTTGAGCAGGCCCAGATACTCACGGCTACTGAAATGCCTCAGCTGCTTGGTATCTGTAAATCCTAAAATCCATAACTTTTTCAAAGATCCATCTGGGCTGTAAGTCCCTACCTCAAGAACCCCAGACCTCTGGCTGGAATGGGGCAGAACCAAGAAATATGCTCCAAGAGGCATCCCAGCCACTCAGGGAAAAGCTGACAGGATTTGCGGGGCCTCTAGTGAGGAGGAAGAAGGGGGAGGGGAGGCAAAGGCCCTCAGAGCCACCAATATTGTACTAGGGCTCTCCTTCTCCTCAACCAGTTATTTAT
This sequence comes from Phyllostomus hastatus, assembly GCF_019186645.2. Lineage (NCBI taxonomy): Eukaryota > Metazoa > Chordata > Mammalia > Chiroptera > Phyllostomidae > Phyllostomus > Phyllostomus hastatus. The sequence goes on from NW_025334041.1 coordinate 50,249,280, forward strand.
TGCCTGGTCCTGAGCCCATCCTTCCATCAGCATGATCAGTGCTAAGGCTCAGGGTGAATGGAAAACATTAGATGAGGTTCATCTGCTGTGCAAAATTGGCAGGGTCCAATGGGTTTCATTTCCATGCCCATAGTGACCCAACTGACCCCATCTTTATTTTCAACTCTGAAGAGGCCCCATTTGATCCTGAGTCCAGAGAATTTTTTTTACTGGGAGCTCTCCCCCCGTGGCAGGACAGTGTGACTACATTCTGTTGGGATACCAAAACCACCCAGGGCTGGAGGGAGCTGACAGAACTGCTGGACATGGAGGAGATTCCCTCCCAGATGCCCAGACACTTCAGCTGCATGCCCCTCTGCTTCTGCTGCCCGGGAAGGGTCTAACTGGGAACAAATTTCCCTTGATGGAAAGGGTTCCCCATCCCCTCGCCTAATTTTGCCCCTATGGGCATGCCCAGGCAAACCTCTCCTGGGAGATGTGAGAACTCAGCATTTTGGCCACTTAATTTCTGGACAGCCAGACTCTGAACTCCAGGCCCTAAACCAGCATTCTCCCAGCTACAAACATCTTTCTGTCATCAGTTCTCTTACCACCCAGCTGCCCTCTAACCCTCTGGCCCAGCCAGTCTCTGCTACTACCTCTGCCCCTTCCCCCACCTCTGGGACTACCAGCCGCCAGAGCCCCCGCCCTAGGAAACTGGCAGCTCCCAGGACTTGTCCCATCTCCCAGGGACAATCACCCTGTTCCATTCTGGTGGTCCACTGAGAAAATAAAAATGCACAGTTCTTTTTGGCCTGATTGGACACCAGGGCTCAAGTCACTGTCATTCCGGGCAATCTCTCTAAATTTCCAAAAAGGAAACCTTTCTACTTTTCATTGGTAAAACAATCAAAGTTTATAAAACCATTTGAATGTAACTGTTGGGACCGTTCCCCTCAAAGAGCTTCCTCTGATGGTGGCTCCTGGCTTGCTCTTCCCTTATTACAGACATAGAGATACTGAAGTGTCACCATGCAACTTGGAACAAGCCCAAGTTCTTGGCCTTCCTGGTGAGGCTCACCAAGTGGACATCGGTGAGTCTTTCCCCTGAGGTCAGGACGGTAACCACTCCCCAGGACTAACTTAAACAGGGCACTGAGGCTTTGCCCAAAGGCAAGCTTGGGGTGGGCTCATTAAGCCCACAAGCTCCCCTGTAAGCACCCTGTTTGCCTGGTCCCTAACTCAGCCACCAATGAGCGCTGCCTCACCCCTGACTGCTGGAAACTCAGGGCTTAGATTCCCTTGATTAAGGTTCTAATTCTTAATATTATAGGACTGATTGAGGACTATTACTATGGTCGAGAAGCATTCCTTAAAGTTTATGACCTAACTTTAATGTTCTAGTCTGTTCTTATCCCAGAGGAATCCCAGGCCCAGATTGCTTTCACTTCACTAGGGGCTCAGTATACAATTATGAGGCTCCCAATGGGGTGTTTGAACAGTCCTGCTATTGCACGTGAACTCTGCCACCGGTATTTCAGCACCTTGCAATTGGAAAGTGCCGTTTTTGGCATTATATTGATGACATGTGGAGGGGTCCCTCTGAGGAAGCAGTACAGGCAGATGTGCTCACCCTCACAGACCGCTGGCACCAACATGGCTGGGCAATCGCCCCTCACAAGATTCAAGGCCCAGCCTCCCCACCAAGTTCCTGAGCATCATCCAGTCCTCTGAAGGCCAAAGAATTCTCCCACCAGTCAAACACTAATGACATGACAACGCCCGCCACACTCACACGGCACAACACTTGCGAGCTCTTTTCATGTTCTTAAGGCAACACATCCACTGGTCCTTCACCCTGGATATGCAACCACATGCAGTCTGCCCCCTCCACTGGGATAGAGCCCAATAGTGGGCTTTAGAAACTGCCCAACAGGCTGTCCCACAAGCCTCACCTGTTGTCCTCGCAGGCTCCACATTCTGAGTTAAGTCCTTGGCTGCACCTGACTATGCCTCCCGGAGTCTCTGGACCAAACATGAGTCTACCTGGCTTCCTGTATGGTTTGCACTAAGTCTCTACCCCTAGGGGCAGCCTGAAACATTCCCCTTAAGCACAAGCTTTCAGCATCCTACTGGGCTCTTTCAGAAATGGAGGCCCTAACTGGCCCCATCCAGTACTACTTGGTACCCGAGTTCTATAAAGTCCTGGGAGAGAGATGCCTCTTTGGTGAAACTGAAGTGGTGTCTTCACCAGAGGGCTAACCCTGATGTCAAAGGCTTTTCCAAATTATAGGAGAATATGGTTCCCCACCCCCTGCTCACCCCTTGCCAGAGTGCCTTGAAGAAGTGATAGCAGTACTCCCTGCTTTTTCCCCTCTGGATGTTTGGGGAGGCCCTGGGGCCCCAGCTGCCTGAGACAGAGTCAGTGCTCTTCACCAGTGGCCGCACCACCGCTGTGCGCAATGCAGCTCACTGGTGGGCTTGGCGCCCCACCTGCTGCAGATACCTTGCTAGTGGAAGAGGGCACTTCTGATGCAGCCCAGTGGGCAGAATGTTGCTGTTCATGTGGCTCTCAAGGGGCCCTAACAAAGGGCCTTTCACAGAGCCACATTTTCAGACTCCTGGGCCCTTGCTAAGCATTGACGTTTGCTCTAGCCAGTGGCAAAGGACAATTTCCTCATCCAAGGCAAACCCATCTGAGGTGTCCAAATATGGAAGAAATTAGCAGAATCCCCAATTTCTATTACTGCCACTTACGCTTCTATTCACACAAAGTGCTCCACAGCAGAAGCTATTTTCCACAGTATTGCAGACTCCCTCATGAAGCCCTCCACACTCAGCCAAGCACAGACACCTCAGAGTACTGACCCTTTCATCAACTTGCGTCATCAGGGAGTTCATGCCTTGAATAACCTGGGCTCAAGCCAGGGGAATCCCTCTCTCTGGCGCCAAGGTTATGATAGATCAGTGCACTCTCTGCCCCCAAACCAAACAACAGAGGCTTTCCAGATGGGGACATATTCCCTGGGGGAGGCTGACTACACTTCCTCAGGCAGTGATTTCATCCACCAGCTGCCCCCCTGCAATGGGGCTTCCAGATGCAGCATTGGGATCATGGATACTACACAGGTCTCCTCTTGGTGATCCTTTCCTGGAATTCCTCTTCAAAATCCCTACTAAATTTGTTCTTGCTCCCTTTCGATAGACATTGGCTCTGACCAGGGCACCACTTTACCTCTGAGGAGACTCGACAGTGGGCTCTCCAGCCTAAAGTTTTTGGAACTTCTGTCCAGGTTCATGTTCCTACATGGCTGGCTTCCCTGAGTGTCCTAATGATTGTTGATTGCCGTGCACTCTCAGGCAAGTGGTCCTAAAATGGAGGGGACTCTTGCCACAGGCATTTCTAGCAGATAGCATCACTATCGATAAGCTGAGACCAGCACAAAACACAGCTATTACGGTAAAAAGTTCTATTGGAACACAGCCACCCCAATTTGTTTATCTTACACATCATAAGTCTTAAAAGTCTGAGGCTACTTTCACTCTATAGCAGCAGAGCTGGGTACTTGCAACAGTGACCATATGGCCTTCAAAACCTCAATTATTTACTGTCTGGGTCTTTAAAGAAAAACTTGCCAACTGTGCTCCATTATGGGGTGTTGGCTTGCTGGTGGGCAAGAGAAGCCGGCCATGTAAAGGGTCAGGCAGAAGTACCACCTGCTGGAGTGTGGTTGGTAGGGTGCATGAATGTCTCTCATGAGATGGACAGCAATTTGAATACTTCACCTAAAATATCATATGGTGTGCTTGAGAGTGATATTGTTATGTTACAGAATTACATGATGTGATTTTATAATAAACAAAAGGGGCATTATTTGTGCCAGACTCTATTTGGCAGACTGGAGATAAGAAGTGTGGATGTATTCAAACACATACTTTGGAAAAAACCTACGGAATTGGCTATTGGCTTTGTTGGCATGGGGAGGAGGAACAGTGAATCCTAGGGTCATGGGTCCCCTGGCACAGCAAGCCATCATTTACTGAGTTGGGTGCATCAAGGAGGAAAAGAGTTACAGAGCAAAAAGCAACTGAAGATTTATCTTCAAACAGGTTAGTTCTGGGGTACCAGTTAGACTTCATGTGGATGGAGAATTGAAAGCTAGGAAACATAATGCTGTGTAGGCCCAGGAGAGCAAAACTGAGTGAGATACCAGCAAGAACTAAGGAAGATAGTGAAAAGCCTGAGAAAGAAAAATAAGAGAGAAGGGCTGGCCTGAGGCACCAGGCTGGAGACAGTAACCAGCGAGGGTTTCAAAAAAGCCCCAAAGGGCGCCTGGTTGCACAGAGACATGAGTTGGGAAGGGGCTGTCTCCTTAGGGCACTACCCAGGGAGGTGTGGGTGTGTGCTGGAGCCCTGGACGTTGAGGGAAGTACTGGGTGAGGCGCGGAGAGAGGGCCTCTGGCAGATCCTTCTCCAGAAGGCAGGCCGGGTCCTGACCACTTGCACTTACCATATCAAAACAGGAGCAGAGACAAAGGCCCCTGCCCCATGTCCCCTGCTCCAGCCCCCTCTTTGGGTAAGTACACCCAAGAGAAAGAACAGAAGAGGATCACTTAGACCCTGTTCCTTAATTTTTTCCTTTTAAAATGAACTTTATTAAGATATAACTATGTATAGTAAAACACCCATTTTAAAAATTAAGTTTTGAGTCCTGACAAATGAACACAACTCTGCAAATACCACCATAATCAAAAGATAGACCATTTCCATCAGCCTGACAAGTTCCCTCAGCTCTCTGTAGTGAAGCACTCCCCTTTCACAGCCCCAGCAACTGCTGGTGAGTTTTCCGTCACTGTGGGTTGGTTTCACCTGTTCCAAATAAGTGATACTGCTGGGTCAGCTCCTTTCACTCAGCAGAATGAGTTCAGTAGTTTATTCCTTTTGTATTGCAGATTAGTGATTCATTGGCACAGATATTGATGCGATGTACCCAAAAGTGTTCAGCTACTACCTGTTGATGGACATTTGAGTTATTTCAAGTTTCTTGCTATTATGAAAACAATCTAGTTTCTTCTTTTAATCTCAACAGGTGAGGTGCTTCTCTTCCTACAGGTGGGAGAGGAGACAGCCAGCGTGTAGATTGAGTGCAGAGCTTCTCACCTGTTAGTGTCAGAGTCACCCAAGCCCTCAGTAAACCAGATGCTGCTCCACCCCTGAGCTTCTGATTCAGTAGATGTGGGTGAACCCAGAATCTGCATGTCTGACAAATAGGGTGATGCTGCTGTTCCAGGACTGCACTTTGAGAACCACCGGTCTTGCGATGTGCCCTTGAGTAAACAAGAGGACAGGGACATGGGGTGGCCTCTAATGGCATTGTGCTGATCGTATGCCTTGAATGCTTCCCAGACACATGGAAGCCTAGGGACGGTGATCTTCACAGCTTTACTGAGGTATAACTTACACATCACAAATCACTTGTTTTAAGTATACAATGACTTTTAGTAAATTTACCAAGTTGTGTGATCATCAACACAATACAGTTTTAGAATGTTTTCCACCACTCCTGTAATATCCCTCCTGCCAAGGTACAGTTCATCCTTATTGCCATTCCCAGTCCCAGACAACCACAATCTACTTTCAGTCTCATAGGTTTGCCTTCCTGGATATGTCAAGTAAATGAAATCATGCAATATGTGACTTTTTATGCATCTTTAATTCAGCTTAATGTTATTGAGGGTCCTCTATGTTGCAGCATGTGTTAGCACTTACAAAAATTACCAAGTAGTATTCCATTTAATTGCATGGATATACCATTTAGTTGTAAGAATAGATCATGTTTTGTTATTTATCATCAGTTCATCTCTTTTGGACATACACCCAGGAGTGGAATTTCTGACTCATATGGTAAATTTATATTTAACATTTGAAGAAACTGCCAAACTGTTTCACAAGTGGCTGTAACATTTTAAATTCCCACCAGCAATGTGAAGCCCATTTCCCCATGACATGTATTTTTAATGTGAGAAATACAAGAGAATTTGAGATTAGCATGTGTGAAGAAATGTATTCAAAATACTGTTCATTAGCTGGTTAAGTGCACACACAAGAGTGCGGCAACATGCTTCTCTGCGCTGGTTTCAGCCTTGGCTGCACATTGTGTTGTATGGGGGGCTGCTACCAGGCTATGTCTCAATGGCAACTGAGGGGTGAGAGGGCGAGCATTAGGGCTTTAAAGTTCCCTAGGTGATTCCAGTGGGCAGGCTGAGAACCCCTGACTTAAAAAAAGTTGGAGTCATTCACTGGGATAATAGCCATATGGTTACCAGTGAAGAAAGACGGAGTCTTAGGACAAGCTGAGTGAGACTGGAGAAGTTTTATGGCTATAGAAGGAGGAGAGAATGGCAAACAGTAGCTTCTACGATTATCCTCATTTAATTTTTCTGGTATTATTCCAGCTTTTCAACATTTTTGACCGTGAAGTAGAGGGCAGAAAATGGTAAGTGAAGGGGGTGTATTGGGAGGGAATCAAAGGTTTCAAGGGTCTCCTTGTTCCAGATGGGAGAGGCTTTGAGTGCGTTTAAATGTCAATAGAAAATCCGGTTGAGCAGAAGAAGGGGTGACTGATGGTTGGGACTCCACTGACAGGCAGAGGGGTTTCCAGACCCAAGAAGGAGGACTGGTCCACGATAGGAGGAAGGGCAGCTCCTGCACTTTCCCAGGAGTTAGAAGATAAGAGCGCACTGAGCCTGGCACTTTGGTTTGCTGGTTGGTGAGGGAATTCCCATCTCTGCTTTTCTTTCTCTTGTTTTAGCTAATTATGATGTCAGATCATTTTGCAGAGAATGATTTGTGAGGCTGGGTGTGGAGATGAAGCAGGGTTGAATGTTTGAGGAGAGTAGCAAAGATTTGAAGTGGTCATTGCTAAGTGTGAGAATGTAAGTTTGCCTGAGAAAAATAAGCCGGCCTACTGTGCAGTGTGGCAAGTTGAGACATCTGAAGATATTTATGACTTTATAATGACCTCTGTTCTGTCTTCCAGCTCCTAGGGGCAGGCAGTAGAAAGCAGACAGTGGACTTGATCCTGAGTAACATCAGTTATTTAGCTCCATGGGTGTTTAGAAAAGACAGATGGGCAAATGACTTTGGGGTAAAGAAGTTTTTAAAAAATAATGAACTATGTGAATGTAAACTGTAATTAAAAATGAAAATAAAAAGTGAACTATAAAATCCATGCTGGAAAGGGTATGGAAAAACAGAAGCAGCTGAAGGATTGAGAGAAACTAGAGGGGTCAGTAGTTTGGAGGAGAGGCTGTGAGCAGAGAGCAGGACACTGGAGTTATGTTGCAGAGGCAGGGGTGTCGAGGAAAGCCAGGGACAGGTGGATTGTCCGTGGGGGTGACGGCAAATCTCACTGTCTCCGTTCCCTCACCTTCTCCTCGCTCCTCAGTTCATTCCATTCTGTGACCACACTCTACCCAACAGCTTTACTGAGGTCTCAGATGACCTCTATGCCTTCGAATCCAAAAAGTATTTCCCAGTCCTCAATTTGTATGATTTTTCACATTATATAACATTGTAAACTATTCTCTATTTCTGAAATGGTGTCTTTCACTGGCTTTCAAGACAACACACTCTCCTTACTTCTTCCCAGCTTCTCTGGCTTCCTGTTTATTAGTTCCCTTTAGAGGTCCATCTATACATCGGATTTTCCTAATAACTTTAATCCTCAGCCCTCTGTCTATATTTCCCCCTAGGCAATTGCACTGGTGCTTCAGGCTTCAATGACTACTCATCACTTTGGAAGTTCCTTTTGAGCATTAAGCCCCTATATTCCAATTCCAGTCATTTCTACTTGGTTGCCTCAGAGGCTTTTCAAACTTCTCATTTATGAACCTGAACTCATAACTTACCCCAAATCTGGTTCTTTCCTGATATTGCCCCCTAAGCATACCTCATGTCTAGTTATACAAGTCAGAAATCTAAGAGATTCCTTTTCTCTCAACCTCCCCTATCCTACCTCTTACTCCTATCATTTTGCTTCCTGAATATCTTTAGAATGCACCACTTCTCTCCTTCTCCAGTGTCAGATCTGGATCCGACCTGTACCATTTCTTGACCAAATTGCTTCCCCAAAGCTTCTCCGGGCCTTCTTATCCACCTCTCTGGCTCCCCGCCAGCCCATTCTCTGCACTGAATCCCATGATTCCTTTCTCTTCCCCAAACAAACATGTGATCATATAACCCTTTCCTTCAACTGTTTAATTACTCCCCACTTTCCACTACTCCTTGAATAAACACAAAACCCTGTGCTGTGGTCCTCAGGCCTCCGCATGGCCGGCCCCAGTGTCTGCTCCTAGCATACTGACTTTTGTCCTGTCTTTTCTTCTCTCTGTCCCCCAGCTCTCCCTCCATTCTGCTTCCTCAGGGAAGCCTTCGTAACCTCACCACACAGGTCAGCCTCCTCCACTATTTGCTGTCACGGATTCATGGGGCTTATCTCAGTTTGGAATCACACATTCATTCAGGTGGTCATTTGATTAACGTCTGTCTTTTCACACCAGACTCCCAGGCCCTGGAGAGCAGGAACCACATCTGGTTTAGCTCGTCTTGTACACTCCCACTTACCTCTCTCTCGTAGGCTCTCAAAATACATTTTTTGGGGAGAGGGAAGGTTATGTAAAACCATGGGACTTAATCAGAAAGGGATATTAGAACTCATCTGTTTTCTGTCATTATTTTAAAGTTGAAGAAACAGAGGCCTTAAAGAGGCGGGAGACAAAGCAGGCTTCATTCACACATGGTTATACAGTGGATCTGGAATGTAAATTCCGGTCACTTTCTACCTCATCCTGGGAACTGTTTGTTTGTTTTCTCAATATAAATACTTTCATAACATTCTCTTCCTTTCTTGCTTTTTTACAAGTGAAAAAATAAAAGCTGTGGAAACCATGCTTTTATGCTGTCCAATCACAAAACATCAGAGCACCGGTGGCAGTCAGAATGGCATGCTCTGGAGAAAGGGGGTGAACTACATGCCCCTGCCCTCACCCTCACCAGCCTGCAGCGGCGAGGGGGTGCCTGGTGGGAGCCAGGAGGCTCACTCCGCTTCTCCTCTCCTGCCCAGCCACCAGCTGCCTGGACACAGTCCGTAAAAAGAAAACTAACAAGGCTCACAGCCGCACACACTCACTCCCTGAAAGCTGCAAATCCCATTTCCCCTGGCAGTAGACAGCCATTGTCTGCACAGTCAGACTGTGGATCAAGAGCTATTCACAGTTTCTCCAGAGGCTTCATTTCCCCACCATGTTTCCTTAGCCCTGAATAGAGCACGGGAGTCCTCTGGTGGTCATTTGTAGGAAGATCTCTTGATGGGGAGAGATTTGCTGAGTTTGGGTGAGAATTTTCAGTTCTTTGTATGTCTCTTGTTTCCACAAGCCATTTCCAAAATCAGCCATTAAAAGTAAACCAGCCCTGACTGGTGTGGCTCAGTGGGTTGGGCATTGTCCTGCAAATGGAAAAGCCTCTGGTTTGATTCCCCGTCAGGGCACATGCTTGGGTTGTGGGCCAGGCCCATCTCATTTCAATATTTCTCTCCTACTCTTTCTCCTTTCCTTCCCCTCTCTCTAAAAATAAATAAATATGATCTTTTAAAAAATAAAAAGTAAATAAAATAAAAGTAGACCAGTGTTATTATAAACCACCTGAACAAGAAGGCATCAATGTACCAATGCTTTTTGTGCTCAGGCTTACAACTTGCCGGCCCTGCTGCTGACCAGAGCTGTGACTGACGATGTGCCCTGAGGAAATGGGCTGTGAGCATGTGCCGCAGCATGAAGTGGAGGTCCTGGTTTTCTGTTCAGAAGTGAATGCTCTCTGTGCTAGAAATACTAAGGTCTACGTAGCATTTTATTGTTGACTTACATACTGTAGTCCTCATAGCCACAATTTTGTTTATTGCAGTTTCAGTTACCCACGGTCAATGGTGATCAAAAAGTATTAAATGAAGAATTTCAGAAATAAACAATTCATAAGTTTTAAATCACAAGCCATCTGGAGCCATCCAGCTCTGTCCAGCATGGACATGTCTTCTTCATCCAGCATCTTTGCGCTGTTCGCTCTCCCCTCCTCTAGTCGTAGTAGCCATCCTGGTTATTGGATCGGTGGTTTGGTATCACGGTGTTTGTGTTCAAGTAACTCTTATTTTACTTAATAACGTTCCCAAAGCCTTGCATAACTTTTATTACAGTATAGTGCTATAATTGTTCTATCTTATTAGTTATTGTTATCTCATACTTTGCCTAATTTATAAATTAAACTTTATTATAGGTATGTATGTATGCATGCAAAAAAACATAGTATGCATAGGCCTTGGTACTATCTAAGGTTTTAGGCATCTGTGGGAGGTCTTGGAATCTTATCCTGCTTAGATAACGGGGGACCACTGTAACATGTTGTCATCCAAATAACCATGTAGAGAGGGGCTCTGTGCCAGAAGGTCTCATGGGTGGAAAGCTGGGACCAGGAGACAGGTGAATAAGGGCAAGCAGTAGACAAACTGGACGTTGGCAGTTTACAGAGCTAGACAGGTTTGAGACAATGAAAAGAACGGGGCTGGGGTGAAGCAAGTGGATGACATTCGCATAATGCTTGTAAATGCCCAAACTCTCCCATCAAGAGGGAGAGGGTAAGGAGTCCCAGTTGTCTGTGGCAGGGAGGGCGGAGGTCTAGGTGGACAGAAGACGGGCTGGAGCAGCAGGGAGACAGGCTAGGGCAGCAGTCAGGCCTCAGACAAGGAAGCAGCACCCGATTTCTCAGATGGTTTCTCGAAAGGCTGGTAATATCTATTCCTGCTTCTCATGAAAATGTTTTGATATGCCCTACTCTATTAGCTCTGTTTATGTGTTTAGTTTTGTGTTTAATTTTCTCTGCATATATATGATTTTAAAAGCAAAAATAAAAAATTTGCTTTATTTTAAAACATTAGGAAACATGTTTGAAAGTGTTGAAAATCACAAAGAGATCAAGGCTGTTTAATGGTTACTTTTTGATGCAATCCAGTCATACCTGCCTGTACCATTACATATACCACTGGACATTTGCACTCCACTAGGAATATGATATATTATGAAAGAGAGAGGGACTTTTAAAACCACATTTAATTTTGATACAAAATATGTTGCACTTCCTGCACAGGTAAATTTAGTATCTACTGTTATGGATGAGTAAAAACTGCACTTCGATTGGTTCCCCCAAACACTGGCAAATTTAAAGTAACTTTTGCCTTTGTGCTCTCTGATGCCAAGGCAAGCCTGTTTTGTCTTTTTGTATTTCTGTTAGAAAGGCTGATCCGTAAAAAGCAAATACAGAGATGTGAAAGTATATAGGGCCATCTTCACCTGGAATTATTTCAAATTCTGCTTTACCCTACATGTATCAAAGATGCCACGTGACTCGGCTTACTGAGCCCCACAGGAAAAGCTCTGAAGAGTTCATCTAGAAACATCTACACACTGTTGTCAGTGTGTAGAACAGTTCACTTTTTAAGTTTCACAGCAAAAAGGGAAAATAAAGCCCAAAGGAATTTAAATGCTTTCCAGTCCCATGCACTCTATTAATTAGCTAACTTTTTATACAGTACAACATAAACATTGTTTGCATGTTTATTTGTATGTGACACCTATAAGCATATAGCATCTACATTTTAAGTGTATTTACAAATTCAACAAAATATCTACATATAAAAAGCTTTACTTAAAATTAAACTTGATGCAAGTTATGAGAAACCAATTTATTGGCAAATGAAACTGAGCATTCCTTCAACCATAGGTTGTTATAGAATTTTATATTTGGAGGTAAACCACTTAATAGATATTGTTTATGAACATGGTAGAGTATATGTATTTTGAAACTGCAGATGTACTCTGTTTGACTCTTGGTCTTGTTAGCACTTACTAGACTTTTTAGATTCTGAAACGTGTCCATAGCAATTTGCATCCACATCTTTCAATGCTGCAGAGAGTTTCAAAAGCTACCACATGGGTAAAAGCGGGAATACATTCCTGTTGCCATGCTATTATATTTTGCCATGCTATTTAGTTTTGAAATAACTTGTTTTTAAAACAAATTTTCCACCAAGTTGACATCCTTCTTACTGAATGGGACATATTTTAGTAGAAACCATAAAAGGCTAAAAAAAATCATCATGCATTCCAGTTGGTGATAAAGTTTTTCTTTTTATACATATGGGGACAATACTTCTTAAAATAAGCTGTTTTATTAATTTTATTTTCACATTTCCTTTTTTTCCCAGCACTGCCACTTCCATTATCTCTGCTTTTTTTAAAAAGTTACTCTTAATGACAGTCACCTAGAACTCTGTGTCAACTGCATCTTTGACACAGAAGGCAGTATGTTATGGAATGCTTCTTGTCTGAAGGCACTGCATGTGTCTTGCCCTGTGCTTTATGGAACAAGTTTTGGAATTTGATTAGAGTGATTTGTTTCTGATTCTTTAAGCATGGCACAAATGCCAAAATACATTGTAATACACATTATTTATGCCTAAAAACAACCAAATGTAGAGATGATGTAAAGAGTAGAACACTGTACCACTGTAATACCTGGAAGATTATGAAGGCTACGAAGTAACAGGAGTGAAGAGCAGGTAACAGAGTTTCAGTAAGCGTCAGCAAATGCAACTGTCATGATTAACTCATTTAGCAAGTATATACTGTACATACTGTTCCTAACAGTCTCCCAAAAAGACTAACAGCTAGACACAGAGTCACCAATTTCACAACAATGTCCACAAAGACATTGAAGTTCTAAAGAACACTACAGCAACACTCTTGACAATGAAAACTGAATTCATATTTAGGGTTTCAGCTGAGGATAGTATAAACAAAGTATCAAACCATATTTTAGTAACATACGCAGGTATGTTCTTTAACTGTGCAGCATTTTTCATGCATCATGTTGAACCATATCCTGAAGAAGAAATAACACGATCTGTTGATGATGTACTATTTTTGATCAGTTTTGAGAAAATCAAGAATACCTATTTTGAATGAAAAACTGTGCGCTTTCCACTGCAGTTCATATTAATAAATCATCTGGTTGAATTATGTTCTTACTTTAACTGTTCTCATAACATTCACATAACAGCAGAATATATACTTCCTGCCTCTATGCGCACAGTATGAGAAGGCTGACGGACAGTGCTGGAGAGGAACATTCTGGAGGAATGGGATATTGGCAAGAGGCTTGCAGATTAAACAAAGGAATTCATGGCATTGACGGGAGAAGGTGCCTCTGAGCTTTCATTTCCTTCAGCTGGCTCTTTCTCTTTCTTACCACTGTACTGTCCAATAAAGGAGCCATCCTCATTGAACTGGCCATTCACGCCCTCTCCATAGTCCACTAGGCTGTCATCACTGTCTTCTTTCTTCACAGTCCTGTCTGAAGGTGTTCGACTACCTTTTTTCAAAGGTTTGTGGTCTTCTGCATCACTGGAAAAAAAATAAATTTTTATCAAGAGTGGCATTTAGGTAAAATGTTTCGTTCTTAAAGATCATGCATGTGAGTTATGATAAAGTGTATGGAGTCCCGAGCGACTGCATCTAATCGTCAGGTTAACCCCGGTGACTGGTGTGTGGTTAGAATGAAAATCAGGAACAGAAATGACGTAATTGCAGTCTTCAGTAGGTGGATGGCTTCTTATTGTGCATGCCAATCAACATCAGTGTCAGGTCTGGGCTCCTGATTTGGAAACAATTCAGAAATAATCACAAGCATTAAAAAAGGAAGATGTGAAAAACAATGAAAATCATTATTATTTTGAATTCAAAAGGGTGTAAAAGATTATGGCAAGTAGAGAAGTTATACATTAAACTGTGTAATATCTCTGATTCCTTGGATATGAAATGGAGATGATTTTGGTTAAGTGTGAAATATGAATTTTTTTTCTGATCAAGAAGAAGAAGCAAAATCCTGCATTTCAAATAATTTTGTTATTGAGTGCAGGGCAGACTTGTAAATGTTAGCCTTACCTTTCAAGAGACCTACAAATTCCATTAAGAGGATGCAGAAGAAACAAATGAAAACAGCCTAAGAAGAAAAGCAAAATCCTTATACTGATAGAATACAATATTTTTTTCTGTAAGAATGTCAGTTAATGGGGAAAGATTTATTATTTTAGAAAGCAACACAATATAACTTACGAGAACTCCATTTGTACTATTGATGGCAGGCCAATATACTCTAGAGTGTGAAAGATTCCAAAAGTGTAAAAGCAAGCACTTCCTGTCCACATCTCTCCCCCACTGCTCTCTTCTCCCAAGTGTCCTGTGTAGCCTAGCCATACCAGGTAGGAATCTAAGGAGTGCAATTCAATAAAGCTTTATAACACACATTTTTTCCTGATTTCTCTGTTGAACCCCTAAGCACTGCATCTGGGAGTAGAAGAGTACTCATTATGCTTTAGCATGGCCGCTCACTGAGTTGTGTAACTAGATATGCATATTGACCTATTCCTTAACTGGGAGCACTTGGCTTAAAAAAAAAGAAAAAAAGAAAAAGGCAATTATAATATTTTTCCAAAGAACAAAAATATAGGCAAAATAAAGAAAACCATAAATTATTAGTAAAAAACAAAAAAGATTAATGTAAAGGAAAAAAAAGGTCGCATTAGCTACATTTCACCCACCAATTTGTACTAGAACTTTATTGCTCCTTTTATTTCTGTGAGTGACTTTTTTTCTAACCAAGATACAAATATTTCAGGATGTACAAATATTCTGGCTCTTTTGCCAATAATTCTTACTAGTATTTACAATTTTCTCCAAGAAGAAAATCTTAAGACTGGAAAATAATAGTAGCTTAATAAGATACTCACATATGCTATTGAAAACTAGTCGTTTCAACAAAACACAAGTTTTTGTCACAAAGTGAACAAACTCTGTTATCACCACTACTAATGAACAACTGGAGAAGTACCACAGAACCTTGAGCTGGCCTGCACTTGGGGTCTGTTATGGGACACAGCATCCATTCTCCAACCTGCTCCAAGAATGAGTTGCACATCTTTAGTCATTAACTTGAAGGTTTTGCTTGAATGTTCCGTGTGAAATATTGCTCATGACATGGTGAGGCACTTAACTCCATTGAAGCATTCAATAAGGGGAGTTCTGTCACCTGGATTCCAATTCTAGCCTATGGCATTTCTTTGAGCCCTCCATGCTTTCATCCACGTGCCCATCCATTATCTCATAAATGTTTACTGAGTGCCTATTATAGGGCAGAGAATGTCCTAGTCAGTGGCAATATAGCAGCAAACAAAACAGAATGAAACCCTGAGCTCACTGAGCTACTTCTAGTCAGGAAAATACAGACATAAATAAATAATCAACGTATTCAAAAAAACTAGTTGTATAGTATATCAGAAGGAGAAGTGCCATGAAACAAAGAGCTGAGTAAAGAGGGAGAAAGGTGTCAGGGGAGGATGTGAAAGGCTTACATTTAAATAGGACATTCAGACAAGGCCTAATTAAGAAGAAGCCTGATCAAAGACTGAAAAGAGCTGAGTTATACAGGTGGAGAGCTGGAGGGAGAGCAATTCCAGCAGGAATAACACACAGTGAGAATGCCCTGAGGTGGAGGCAAGCCTGGCAAGTTCTAGGAAGAGAGCAGAGCTTGTGTGGCTGAAACTAAGAGAGAGAGAGAGAGAGAGAGAGAGAGAGAGAGAGAGAGAGAGAGAGAGAAAGTGGAGGGATGAGGGGATGAGTTAAAGGACCAGAGAGGAGATAGGGTGAGACTAGATCATGGCCTACCCACCTTGTGGGACACTCTAAGGGTTCTGTCTTTAAACTCTGAGTGAGATAAGAAAGCACTGGAGGGTTTCCAAAGGTTGAGTGACACGATCTTACATTTTAAAAGGATTACTGTCATCAGTGTTGAGAACAGCCTACCCTAAAGGGCAGGGTTGGCAAACAGCAAAACTAGGCCAAGCCCATTTATCACATAGTATTGAGGCTGCTTCTGCACTCCAACAGCAGAAGTGTAGATTTGCAGCAGGGGCCAGGTGCCCTGTAGAGTCAAACATTTGTCATCAGGCCCCTGGCAGAAAAAGTTTGCTGTCCTGTGCGCCAGGAGGCCAGGGGCCCATTGTAGTAACCCAGAGGTAAGCTGACTGATTTGGGCCAGAGCGGAACACTGGGGGTGGCACACAGGGGTCAGGGCATGGGCATATTTTAAATGTAGAAAAAACAGGATTTGATGGATTAGATGGGAATAAGAGACAGGGAAACAGCTCCAAGAGTTTTGGTTTGAGAAAGAGGAAGGATAGAGTTACCCTGCTGGCGTACAGCATGTTTGGTGTGGAAGACCAAGTAGCTCAGTTTTGGACGTGCTGGAGTCTGACATGTCAGAACCATTCTTTTAATCCTTTCATGCATCTAACACCACCTTGATATCTGAAACTAGCAAGAACACTTCGAGAAACTGAAATTACAGGCTAATCTCATTTATGAAGACAGATGAGAAAATCCCAAAGAAATCATGAGCATATAAAATTTACCAACTTACTAAAAAGATAATATATCAGGACCAGGTTGGGTTTATTTCAGGAATGCAAGTCTGATTCAGCATTAAAACACCAATTCATATAATTCATCATTTTACCAGAAGAAAAGGACAGTATCTTACTATTATCTCAGTAGATTTAGAAAATGGCATAAGGTAATATTCAATGCCCATTCACAATAAAAACTTTAATATACTGGAAGAAGAGGGAACGTTCATTAACCTGATTAAAGGCATCTATGAGGAACCCAGGGGAAATGTCACCCTTAATGGTGGATGTTGAGTGCTCTATGCTTGATGTCAGAAACCACAGAAGAGATGCCTGCCATTGCCAGTTCTTGTCACAAAAAGCAAGTGGTAAGAAAAAGAAATAGAAGGCCAATATATTAAGAACAAAAGAAACTATCAGTATTTATAAATGATATGATTATGTGTGTAAAAAATCCAAAAGAATCTATAGGCGAACATTAAAATAAAAGTCAATTTTATTTATGTGCTTGTAAACAATTAGAAAATAAAATTTTAAAAATGATTCCATTTATGATATCTTAAAAATATGAGGTACATAAGAAAAAATTCAACAAAAATATGTTTTAAGACCTCTAGGGAGAAAAGGAAACTTTTATTTAGAGTTACTAAAGAATAGCTAAGTAAATGGAGGAATACATCATCATGACGGACAGGAAGACTCAAACACCTCAAATAGGTTCACTTTCACCATATTGCTCTCTAGATTCAATTTAGGTCCAATAACAATCCAACCAGTTTTTATATGGATCTTGGCAAACTGGTTCTAAGATGTAAATGTGAAGAAAAAGGGCAAGGAATATCTAAAAATTATTGAGGAAAAATAACAAAGTTGGAGGACCTGACTGACCTACCAGATATGAAGACTCATTCAAAGCTATAGTATTAATTAGGACAATGTATTTCTGGTGGAGAGAGACAAATTGATCAGCAAAATGGAATACAGAGCCCTGTAATAGTTTTTGTTGGGTTTATTCTAACATCATATTTTTTACTATCATAACTAGAATTATTTTTAAAATTTTATTTTCCAACTGTTTGCTGGTACACAGAAATACAACGAACTTTATGCTAATTTTTGTCAAGCAACATTATTAAATACTATTATTAATTCTACTATTTTCTTGCAGATTCATTTGGATTTTTTCATACATAATCACAGTGGCTTGTGAGAAGGGGCTCCCTGGAAACATTCAGTCCAGCTTAGTGGAGGACAGAGGACCTACAGCAACATACGATGGGCGGAAAAGAAGTGAAGTTGGAAGGGGATGCTCTAGCAACTAACAGAATCTTTCAAGGAACAGCTCTTCAAAGGCAGCTTGAGATTTTTTAAGACTAGTTTTGTAAAAGTGGTGTGATGTAATATCAAACTTCAATAACTAGAATCTGGTTGAATGAGA
This sequence comes from Phyllostomus hastatus, assembly GCF_019186645.2. Taxonomy (NCBI): domain Eukaryota; kingdom Metazoa; phylum Chordata; class Mammalia; order Chiroptera; family Phyllostomidae; genus Phyllostomus; species Phyllostomus hastatus. The sequence goes on from NW_025334041.1 coordinate 50,267,265, forward strand.
AGAGCTTACATGAGGCACCAGCACAGTGCCCAGTGTGTGATCTGAGCCCACACACCCGCCATCACACCTCTTCTGTCCACTCTGGGTCTTCACCACAGAGGGGTTTATTTTCTAAGAAATTCTTTGTGTAACACACACTTAGAACTTTTGAGATGTAATGAGTGGTTTCAAGGTTGTGTTGAAGCACTGTGTTAGTGCTTTCCTTTTTGAACTTACAGATGAATTTTATAATGAAATATCAAATAAACTGCTTTTGTCATTGTACCAAGGGAAGACACTTTCTCAAGTTTAAGTATAAAAAGGTAGTTTCCCAAATGATATTAATTTAAAAGATACAGAAGATGATTTAAAAGTCATAGACTTATTTAGCTACATTGTATTCAAAGCTTAAAAAGTCATGTACATTTTTATGAAAACTTTTAAGGACAGGAGGGGTCAGATGTTAATTCTGAACCTAGAATGTAAAAAATTAAATTTCAAAATGTCATAAAATAGTACTAAACTAGTACACAATAGCCACAAAATATACTTTTGATAGTTTTATCCATGAATAAAGATGGTTGTGTAGTGAAAAGAAATGTTCACATTATGATATCACAACTCAGTTCCTGCATCACTTCTTCCAGGGAGACTATTGCTCCATTCTCCTTCTGTGCTACCTGCTTGGCTTTGACTTTCTGCTCCTGCTCCCTTGGCACCACAGTTTTTGTTCCTTTCATAGAACTTCTCACATTATGCTCAGATTGTTCTTTTACTTCCCGCATCCCTCACTAGACTATAAATCAGTGAAATAGCATGTTATTGGTTTTGATATCTCTACAGCCTGGCATACAGTAGCCACTCAATAAATATTGGATGAACAAATTCATTGTAAAATAACAATAGAAGAGATAATAAGCATTTTAGAAATTTTGCAGAATTCTAACATTAAAAAAATTTCCAGCTCTGGCCTGTGTGGCTCTGCTGGTTAGAGTGTTGTCCCATAGACCAAAAGGTCATGGGTTTGATTCCTGGTCAGGGAACATGCTCAGGTTGTGGGTTTGATCCGCAGTCAAGGCGCATATAAGGAAACTAACTGATCATTGTTTCTTTCTCATGTTGATGTTTCTTTCTCACATCAATATTTCTCTCTCACACTGATGTTTCTCTCTCCTCTCCCTCTCCCTCCATTCCTCTCTCTCTAGAAACAATGAAAAACTGTTCTCTGGTGAGGATTAAAAAATTTCATTCCATCTTAATTAATTTTAGAGTATTAGGCAAAGCGTTGGAATGCATATATGCATTCTTTCCATTCTCTTACCTAATGTATTTTAGGGAGTTCACATTTTTTTTTCCAAAAGCACTTCAGGGTTGTGCACACTGAATGTACCTTTGATGAGTAAAATTGAGCAACAATGGATAAATCTGTAGTTATTTGATCTTATTTCCTATGGTCGCCACCCTACCATGGCCAAACCATGCTGCAGTTTCATTGACATTCATGACTCAAACATTCTTTCCAAACACACTCTCTAAAAGTCTGTCATTATTTATACTGCTCACACACTTGTTTATGATTTTGAGCAGAATAAATCTAAAGTAATATAACAAATGTGACACATCTTCCTATCATTCAAGCCTTATGAATGCTTAAGATTAGAATGCTTAAGGGTTAGAATGCTTGCAACAGGACCGTGGTCACATGAATGACAAGATTCCCATGCCAAGAGCCTCCATTTATGCTATGAGTTTGAGTGTCATGTCCATATGGTTTATGACCCAGGTTCATTCTGGTTTTTAGTTAAATGATTCTAAAGAACAAAAAAAAAAGGCTTCTGGTCAAGATGGAGGCATACATAACATGGCTCGCCTTGTTGCACAACCACAGCAAAAATTACAACTAAACTATAAAACAACTATCACCCAGCATAGTCAGAAAATTAAGGTCTATGTAAGTCTGGCAACCAAGGAATTAAAGAAGTCACATTCATCCAGACCAGGTAGGGGTGGAGATATGGAGACGTGGAACAGGTGGTTCTGCACCCATGCGTGGTGGATAAAAATCAGGAGGGATACTTTGGGTGTGAGGGATTCCAGGCCCACACACCAGACGACCCAATCAAGGGTCCCAGTGCCAGGAAGATAAATCCCCATAACTTCTGGCTATACAAATCAGTGGGGATTGGAGTGGTGGAAGAAGCTGGGGGATTCTCAGGAGTTTCCTTTTTTTTTAAAGGTATGGAAGAAAATTTATTTAGCTGTCTGAGACTTTATTTTCACAATATATACTCTTGGCATAGGAAGATCCTTTTAAAGTTCCATAAATTACCTTAACAAGGTAAATATTTAGGTTGATTTTATGAATCTTTCAGACATTCACTTGGAGAAAAGTAATGGTTACCAGGATTTACATACATTATTACAATTAAAACAGCAAAATAAACCAATGAACAACATTTAACACCCCTAAAAACATAAGAAATTGCAAATTCTAGTCAAACATTTTTACCTATGCTATATGCATTTTGATCTCTGATTTTATACTGACTTTTTTTTCTAAAAATAGGTGACAGATAATCTTTTGTGTTAACTACCCAGTCTTAATACCACAAAGTCACTGGTTTTACTTTGGCTATATTTTTATCATTCAGAGTAGGATGTGCTTATTAAGCCTGTAATACTCTAGTAACGTTGTGAAATGAAAAAAATATTAAGAGAATAAGAACAAATAATGGAACCATTATTTCACTGATCCTCATCCAATTTCAGGAAAATCACTTCCAAAAAGCAGCAATTCTGCCTGATAAATTCATGTCTAAACAGAAATTAAGAGAAAAGTGAAGTTATGGGAAACCTATGATACCTTACTATACATTGTGTGCTTTTAATAGTTCAACACTGGTTTACTTGATAATCAAGAATAAATTAATAGGCTAACATTTTTAAATGTGCACTTTAATAAGTATAAAGTATATAAACAATTAGGTAAGCTTGTGGAGGTGCTGACCAAGAATACATAAAAGATATAAATGTCCATCTAAATTTTCTATATAGTGCTAATTTTCTGTATAGTTACAGAATATTTATTAAAGTTGTTTAATGTACAATTTCTTACTTGTTATTTTGGAAGTCCTTTATTGTAAAGACTAGTCTTTCGTCCGATGACAAAGAGCAGCCAGTGTCAGTGATTATTCTGGACCTCCATATTGGATAAATAAATTAAATTTTTTCTTGATACATAGATTTCCTTTTATTTCTAAGGTAATGTTTTCATTATTTCTGCAGTGTCTGGTGGACCCTGATGAATCAGCTAATCTGGTGATTTACTTCCCTTGGAATGCTGTGAAACTGAAGAAAAGTGAGATGGTAGTCCTGCTGATCTCAGAACTTCTGATACATTGGGTTTAGGATGGTTTCTTCTGTTAGGGAACCTTATTAATGGAGTATGTGGCTTGACTACCTGAATGATCCTGCTAGCAGACACCATCTTACTGCCCATCATGACCCCTGAGAAGGGGCAGCCTCCAGGGTGCTAGTGAGCCATAGTGATCACTGGAGTCTTGGGCAGCTGGGGTGGGAGTCTCCCCTTAAAGGGCCCGCAGCAGACTTAGGACTTACATAGACTCACTCCCTCTGGGCTCCTGCACTGGGGCACCAGTGGCATATGAGGAGAAGCTGAAGTGTCTGGCATCAGGATGAGTGCTGGAGGACAGCTACCTTCCAGACTAAACTCCAGAGGCCAGGCAGTGGCCACTGCCACCTTTCTGAGGCCTCCCCCACACAGAGCCACAGAGCAGAGACACCATATCTGAGATTGCATCAACCTAGTTCACATGGGTTGCCCCGTCCTGGTAATTACCTAAGGCTCCACTCCATCTAACTCATAGGTGTACTTTTCTACAATAGGGCAAGCTACTAAGACAGGGAGTCAAAGCAACTCTACCTAATACACAGAAACAAATGCAGGGAGGCTGCCAAAATGAGGAGACAAAGAAATATGGTCCAAAGGACATAACAGAACAAAACTCCAGAAAAAGAACTAAACAAAATGGAGATAAGCAATCTATTAGATGTAAAGTTCAAAACACTGGTTATTAGGATGCTCAAAGAACTCACTGGATACTTCTACAGCATAAAAAAGACCCAGAAAGATATGAAGGTTACACTAAGTGAAATAAAGAAAAATTTACAGGGAATCAACTGTGGAGTGGATGAAACCAGGAATCAAATCAATGATTTGGAACATAAAAAAGAAAAAAAAACCCATTCAGAACAGCAAGAAGAAAAAAGAATCTGAAAAAACAAGGATAGGTTGAGGAGCCTCTTGGACAACTTCAAGTGTACCACCATTCGAGAGGTGCCGGAAATAGAAAAGAAACAGCAATAAATTGAAAACTTATTTGAAAAAATAATGAAAGAAAACTTCCCTAATTTGGTGAAGGAAATAGACATACAAGTCTATTGTATGTCTATTATAATAAGCACAGAGAGTCCCAAATAAGATGGACACAAACAGGAACACACTGAGACACATTAAATGAAAAAGCCAAAGGTTAACAATAAAGAGAAAATCTTAAAAGCAGCAAGAGAAAAGCAGATAGTTTCCTACAAAGGAGCTTCCATAAGACTGTAAGCTGATTTCTCAAAAGAAAGTTTGTAGGCTAGAAGGGACTGGTGAGAAGTATTCAAAGTCATGAAAGGCAAGGACCTATAACCAAGATTACTCTATCCAGCAAAGGTATCATTTATAATTGAAAGGCAGATAAAGTGCTTCCCAGACAGGGTAAAGCTTAAAAGTTCATCATCACCAAGCCATTATTATATGAAATGTTATAGGGACTTATTTAAGAAAAAGAAGATCAAAACAATGAACATTGAAATGGCTATAAATTCACAGCTCTCAACAAGTGAATCTAAAACAAACTAAGCAAATAAGCAGAATAGAAACAAAGTCATAGATATGGAGATCATTTGGAGCGTTATCAGTTGAGAGGGAGTAGGGGAAGAATGGGCAAAAGGGTGTAAGGATTAAAAGTACAAATTTGTAGGTATGGAGTAGACAGGGGGATGTTAAGAACAGTATAGAAAATGGAGAAGCCAAAGAACTCATATGCAAGATCCATGGACATAGACTAAGGGGGTGGGATTGCTGGAGGGAATGGGGGTACCGAGTGGAGGGGGCAAAGGGGAAAAATTGGGACAACTATAATAGCATAATCAATAAAATATATTATAAAGGAATAAAAAATACATGGCTGGTTGCATTGTTTCTCTGATATTTCTATATGCTAGGAAGGATACAGATCCTATTGTCTGTATAATTAAAGAAACAAAGAAAGCTGCAGGCTTCCAGAGGAGGATAACTGCTTGGGGGTGGGTTTTGGAGTGAGGGCACCAGGTTATAGCATATAAAAAAAACATCAAATTTGGCCATTGAAGTTCCACCCCCCTTTGCATTGTGACATATCCTCTGTCTCAGAGTCAACCATGTAGATTGTTTCATCCTCAATGTGAAGAATGAGCATATTAAAACAGAATTAATTTATACTTAGGCAATTGCCCTAATTGTGTATATGTGTGTGTGAGATCAGCATGTTAGCTTATTTTCATAGTAAGACAGCATAAAAATCAATAAATACTACAGAGCTCAAAGCTTCCCAACAGCAAAGCAGAGAAGGCACCCTGGAGCTTTAGAGAAGAGAATGACACTTAAATGTATTAATAAAAAATATTCTGTAATAAACAGTTGGAACCATTTTCATTAATTGTGACTTCTAAGGTCTTTTGTTCTTTGTTAAGCAGAAAAGAAACCAAATGGAAAAATTTTGAGGTCATATCAGGATGTCACAGGATGAAGCTACAGCTATAGCAAAGGGTTGGCTGGGTATTTGGGGAAATTTTTCCACTTGTGGAATTGTCCTTATGAACATTCAGTCTCAGTAAAAAAAATCACTGAGTTGTGTTTCATGTTTAAGACACCTGTCAGAAATTTATTTCCCTTGGCACTTCCCAGGTCAGTGTAATTACATGTGTGATGAGTGTTTCTGTCTTCACACATGAACCAATGGGTTCGTACTCAAAAGGCCCAAGGAAATGTCTTTCTCTTCTGAGAAACTCAAGACATAAGCTAAAAATAGCCATTTGAAAACACTCACATAATAAGGGCTTTGTGATGATGAACTTATTATGTGAAGACCTTATTATGTGAAATGTTAAAGGGACTTATCTAGCAAATAGAAGATCAAAAACTATGAATAGTAAAATGACAACAAACTCACAATGATCAACAAATAAACCTAGGATTTCCGGCCAAGATGGAGGCATAGATAGATAGACTTTGCCTCCTCACACAACCAAAAGGACAATAACAAATTTAAAAACAAAAAATAACCAGAACTGCCAGAAAATAGAACTACATGGAAGTGTGACAACCAAGGAGCTAAAGGGGAAATATTCATACAGACCTGTAGAAGGGGCAGAGACAGGCAGCTGGGAGGAGAGGACTTGAAGCAATGTGGCAGCTGGTGGAGCAGGCAGTCTCACATTTGCGTGTGGATAAACCAGGAGGAACAACTGGGGAGTGAGACAGACCACACAATCCAGGGTTCCAGAGCAGGGAAATAAAGCCTCAAAACCTCTGACTGAAAATGACTGTGGGGGTTTCAGTGGCAGCATGAAAAACTCCCAGCCTCAAAGGAGAGTTTGTTGGAGAGACCCACAGGGTCCTAGAATGTACACAGACCCACCCACCCAGGAATCAGTACCAGAAGGGCCCAATTTTCTTGTGGGTAGAGGAGGCAGTGACTGAAAGCCAGTGGAGACCTGAGCAAGTGCCATTGTTTCCTCTTGGACCCCCCTCACACACACACATACAGTGCTACAACACAGCGACCTGGGTTGCCCTGGCCTGGTGAATACCTAAGGCTCTATCCCCTACTATGTAACAGGCGACAAAGACAAAAAAAATGTCCCAAATGAAAGAACAGATCAAAGCTCCAGTAAAAATACAACTACATGACAAAGAGATAGCCAACCTATCAGATGCAGAGTTAAAAACACTGGTAATCAGGATGCTCACAGAAATGGTTGAGTATGGCCATAAACTAGAGTAAAAAGTGAAAGCTATAAAAAGTAAAGTAAAGGAAAATGTACAGGGAACAAACAGTGAAGGGAAGGGAAGTGGGACTCAAATCAGTGGTTTGGAGCAGAAAGAAGAAAGAAACATTTAACCAGAACAGAATGAAAAATCAAGAATTCAAAAAAAATTAGGAGAGGCTTAGGAAACTCTGGGACAACTTCAAACATACCAACATCCAAATCATAGGGGTATCAGAAGGAGAAGAGGAAGATCAAGAAATTGAAAACTTATTTGAAAACATAATGAAGGAGGCCCTGGCTGGTGTAGCTCAGTGGATTGAGCGCAGGCTGCGAACCAAAGTGTCGCAGGTTTGACTCCCAGTCAGGGTACATGCCAGGGTTGCAGGCCATGACCCCCAGCAACCGCACACTGATGTTTCTCTCTCTCTCTCTCTCTCTCCCCCTCTTCCCTCTCAAAAAATAAATAAATAAAATCTTAAAAAAAAACATAATGAAGGAGATCTTCCCCAATCTAGCAAAAGAAACAGACTTTCAGGAAGTCCAGGAAGCTCAGAGAATCCCAAATAAGTTGGACTTAAGGAAGAGCACATCTAGGCACATCATACTTAAGTTCCCCAAGATTAAAGATAAGGAGAGAATCTTAAAAGCAGCATGAAAAAAGGTGACAGTTACCTACAAAGGAGTTCCCATAAGACTATCTGCTGATTTCTCAAAAGAAATCTTGCAGGCAAGAGGGGGCTGGAAAGAAGTATTCCAAGTCGTGAAAGACAAGGACCTACATCTAAGATTACTCTATCTAGCAAAACTCTCATTTAGAATGGAAGGGCAGATAAAGTGCTTCCCAGATAAGGTCAAGTTAAACAAGTTCATCATCACCAAGCCCTTATTACATGAAATGTTAAAGGGACTTATCTAAGAAAAAGAAGAAGATCAACACTATGAACAGTAAAATGACAGCAAACTCACAACCATCAACAACCAAACCTAAAGAAAAGCAAAAACAAAAACAAAAATGAACTAAGCAAACAACTAGAACACGAATAGAATCATAGAAATTGAGATCACAGGGAAGGTTATCAGCTGGGAAGGTGAAGGGGAGAGGTACAGGGAATAAGAAACGTAAGTGGTAGGTACAAAATAGATAGGGGGAGGTTAAGAATAGTATAGGAAATGTAGAAGCCAAAGAACTTATATGTATGATGCATGGACATGAACTAAGGGTTGGGGAATACTGGAGGGTGGGGGTCGCAGGGAGGAGGGGGAGAAAGGGGAGAAAAAATTGGGACAACTGTAATAACATAATCAATAAAATATACTTAAAAAAGAAAACACTTTACAAGCATATCACATATGAATTAACACCAAGACAAAGAAATATGACCAAATAAATGTAAGCTCAGAGATACTGAGGCCAGACCAAATACTTGCTATGCACTGCTCTGGAATCCAAAATCATATTAAAAGTTCTTAGTAGATAGCCCATAGAGGAACATAGAAATCATAGAACTAGAAATCTTCAGAGATCTAAATCTTAAACAACTGTATCATTTTATATATGAAAAAAAGATTTAGACAAATTAAATGATACTAAATAAATCAAGGTTAATGGCTGAGATGACAGTAAAACTAACAGTCTCTTGATTCCAAGCCAGTTCACACTCATCCAACCTTCATTTCAGTCTAGTTTTAATGGAGTAGGCAGCATAGTATCCTGAGAAAGTCACAGTACAGGAGATTACGGTTCACATCCCTATAGTAGCAAGATGACATTTGATAAGCACAAGATGAGCAATACACTCCCAGATTCATTTAAGCATGATAAGGTTGAACAGAAATCCATCAGCATGTGAAGAATGTATGAAGTGAAATGGTTTATTTTCAATTCATGCAAATACATAGTTTTTCAGGCTATATTAAAGATTTAGCTTCATCACAATATATAAGCGGGTGTTTGCATATCCTGTGTAGAATTTTAGCAGCAAGAACTCTAGTCATTATCAGCTCCTCTGTTTTACAGGAGAAACATGTAGAAGAGGGAATTAAATCAGCAATGATTTCAACTCATCCAGTTTAGGACGCAGCCGCCCTCAGCAGTGGCCATCTGCAGGCTCTCTAATGTACTGTGAAAGTGTCTGGGTGGACTGGGGTGGGCGGATGCTGCAGGAGGTTTTCATAAACATTCAGCTCCAGAGTCATCATGAGATATAGAAATTCTGGGAAGTTTTAGAAATCATAGTCGTCTGTTGAAGAGATCGGGATATGCAAGTTCAGGTGCTGAGGCACAAAGGCAAAAGCACTGGTACCTGCATGAAAACTGGTATAAAAACCAATCCTGTCAAAAGCATGTTTTTTCCCCCAATCAATTCAATTATCTCTTATCTTTGGCATTATTTCTCCCTGCAGAATACTGACATGAAAATACTAAAAATGAGCTCTAGAGACAGGTAGAAAGTAATACAAATATCTATAAATGTCACCTGAAAATCACAATAGTGAAATATTTTATTTCACCTAAAAGCCTTTTCTTCTGGCAAAAAAACCAAACCAAAACAAAAAACCCCCCACAAAAAAACAAGCCTAAAGTGGGCTCAGAGCCTATTTAAAAGATTATATTTTATGTAATCAAGAGGCTTACAAAAAGAGAAAGCAAGGTAATAAGGCATTTTATAAATAGAAGTATTCTGGCACACCAAAATCCCAATCTTTTAAGTGAGTTAATTTATATATTTAAAACATATTTAAAGTAATCATTTATCTTTCTTTGAAAAGGCTTATAACCCTTAGGCAAGAATACCTTTGTTTAAAGTTTCTTCCTGCCTTCCTTCCCTAATTTTTAAACTATTTTACACATAGGTTATATTAAAATTTGTCCTTAATGATGGAGCCAAGTCAAGATTGTCTTATCAAAATACTCTGAGTTATCATGCTGCCTCCGGAGCTATGATATTTCTTAATAATCAATAGCCTCTAAAACATACTAGTCACCATTTTATGATTGGTGGGGAGAATTATATATATTTATTTTGGAAAATTAAGCTTCAAATCCAAGATTAAAAAGAGTAACATTGGTTTTTAAGTTTGCTTTTTACTTTTATTTTTTTGTCCGTACCTGAGGACATTTTTTTTTTCATTGCTTTTAGAAATAGAGGAAGCACCTGGGGTTGGGGGTGGGGTCGGGGAGAGGGAGGGAGGGGGAGAGAGAGAGAGATAGAGATAGAGAGAGATAGAGAGAGAGATATCAGTTGGTTGGCTTTTCTTAGGCGCCCTGACTGGGGATAGAGTCCACAACCTTTCAGTTATGGGAAAATTCTCCAACCAACTGAGCCACACTGGCCAGGGCAAGTAACATTGTTTTTTAAAAGCACTGTTTAGAAAATGACAGGTGTAGTTTTCGCTACAGTGAAGGTTTGTAGGGTTTTTATTGTAGATTTAACTCTTACTGTAACTTACTGTTTTGCTAGATTGATCAATACAACAAGGCCTCTGTATGATATTTCACAGTGGAAGATACTCTGCCTCTCAACTTATGACTAAAATGGAAATTTGTTATTTAATGAGAAGTGAGAGACTATTTTAACTGCGAGGGAAGTGTTTATAAACTAATATTTGAGGAAAATGCAAAATGCCAGGGAGAGCCTGTTTCTGGCCGGAGCCTAGTGCAGGGAGGCGGAGTGAAGCGTCTGTGCAGGCAGGGAAGTGGGGGGTGGAGCCGCCGCAGAGGCTCACCTGTATTCTCCAAAGGTGCCATCATCTTCCTTCATAGGCTGGATTTCAGGGTCAGCATGGGCATCTTCCTTCTCTTTCACTAAAAATTTCAAAATGATATTCTTTAAAAAATTTGTTTATTGTTCAATTACAGTTATCCCCATTTCCCCCATACATTCTTATCTATTGATTCTGTGTTCTCTTATTCAGAGTTTTAAAGAGTACACTCTGAAATGTGCAGCAGTAGAAAATACTTTTACACAGCTTTATGGGCTGCATAACATTAACCCTATAGGAAAGCAGTGTTAAACATCATGGTTGGTATCAAGACTCAGTTTATGCATTATTTCCTCTGGAAGACTTCAGGTACCTTCCCCCTCCCTGTCTGTTGGTTGTAGGTGCACCTATGGCTTATGTGCAGTCTAAGGAAGCAGAATCACTAATATATTCAAAGAACAGTTTCATTTACTCTCCCCAAATGCCTTCCGATCCTTGACAATGTTTAGGTTCCCATTAGATATAAAAGACAAAAAATTGTTTGAACAGAGTCCAAATTCATGGCTCTGGGAAGATATACATATTGAAATCTCCACGATGTACCTTCATGGTTTCTTATTACTTTGATGGATTGTTATGCAGCATTATAAGACAATTTTAATTTTTATTTCTTACCTGGATATTTACCACCTTTGTTTCTTCTGATGAAGCAAACAATCAGCAAAATTAAGATAAGGAGAGCAACAGCACACATTAGACCAATGAACCAGCCTTGAGTTGCAATGTCCACCTGCCGGCTTGCCATTGCTGGAAAACAAGTGAATGGTGTCAGTGGGAACAGGCAAACAGAAAGATGAGAACTGCTGTCTCCTGTGCCATAGTAATAAACTTTTATATATTTTACATGTGGGCCCAACTTAGAATCTGTTAGTTATCAACCAAATACTTAACTTTGAAAAATCGTAATTAAAACAATTTACAGAGAAATCTGAATGCTAATACCATTAAATGCCAACAAACCCTGCTGAACAACATGTTCAGTTATTTTAACTATGCATTCTCAGTGGAAACATAGTCCCAAACCAATTAACAAATTTACTGTTTATAAGATAAACTGTTCATTAAGTACAATAGTGAGAATATAAGATTGAATTTTAAACAGAACAGAATGTATACATCTAATGGAGTATTTTTCCTTCAAAGGAACCACTTTAGAGGCTAACATAGCATTGCAACGATGCTGCCATTTTTCAAAATGTTGTGGAAATCTGTTAAAAAGAAAAATTTTCCACATAAGAAACCTATCCATATAAGAAAACCAGCCTTATTATTTTATATCTGAATTTTCACCCCAAATATTAGATTTGTTATTCATCTCCTTTGTTATTCATTTTATTTATAAGAGTTGGTTCTGAATGACTTCTGCAAATTTCTGAAAAATCCAATTTACCCTCAAAAGATCAATATTCAATATTGCTTATTCTCCATTTAAAAGGCTTTGAAATATATCTTGATCAGTGGCATCATTATTAGAGTAAGTGACTAGTTTAGAGAGAAAATACTCATTCACATGTATACATATTCTTTAAGTTTTCATCTATTCTGTTTGAGTCAGTAAATGTAAAATGTCTTTTTCAACCAGTGGCAGTTTGCAAATTTCCTAAGAAAAACATAGAATAATCGGCATTTCTAATGCTTTCAAAAGTGGTAATCAAATGGGACAAAGTGCAGCATCAATGGCTATTCAGACATGCCAATGAGGATTTGTTCAAATAAATTGGTATAAAGTTTTTTTAAAGGCCTTTTTTTTCTCTTTTGACCATGATTATGGTAATTAAGATAAAAGGTTTTCTACTATTGATTCATAAGCATGCCTCTGTCATGCTTTTAATTTGATTGAAATTCTTCTGAATACACTTAACATTGTTGGGTTAGGTGTATGAGATCTCTGGATACAGGTATAAGCATAGCTACATGTGTCTCAGGTTCTGATATATGTGCAAAAATGCCACTTCATTGCTTTTTTTTTCTCCACACAAAATATGAGAAAAATGAAATGCTTGAAATCAAGTGTGAATAGGAACATGAAAAATGTGTAGATGTATGTTAAAGAAATAAAATGAGAAGTTAAAATACATTATCTGGAATACAAATCAAATGCCAGTGGCGCTTCCCTAATAGCCCCTTGTGCCTCACTGGTTAGAGGGGTTTTGAGTTGTATTTTAACTTGATACAACTGAAGCACCAGTATGGACAGTGCTCCCCTTCCACACAGGCACCATAATCATGATGATGATGATGACGACGAAGATCAAGACAGTCATAATGAGAGCTTACATTTTGAAATCTTATTATCTGCAAATCACTGTGCTGGGAGAAAAAAAATCTCATTTAATCTTCACAACAATCCTTTGAGGTAAGCATGAGGAATAAATCCATGCTTGGAGAGGGTAAAAAACTTGCCCAACAGTTGGAATTTGACCCATGTCTGCCAGATTCCAGGATACACGGTAGTAGCTATTACACCCTGCTGTCATAATATATTCCTGAAAACACATCCAGACATCAAATCTGCAGGAGTCTTCACATATAAGAATAAAATGCTGTAGGGACTTTCTATTTTGAGACAGGTAAAAGTATTTTAAAAGTCCATCAGTATACACTCTTCAGCAATATATTTCTGTCAATTCTCACATGTTTTTTCTGTGTTTCTTCAAAACTGAACCAAAACCCAACTGGTGTAATTCTGTTGAGCATTTGATTAAAGTTAAAGAGTTTTGGGTATGCTTAATGATTTTTAAAGCCTTTTCATAAATGGTAACTGCACTTACATTTTTCCCTCTAATTAAATGCACTGATAAGGGAAAAATGCAATAAGATATTTAAAAACTAGCACAAACATCGTTTTATAAAGATGGCAACTGTCTACGTTGAACTGCCTACTGGCAGCTTGCTACCATGCAACTATGTAAAAAGTGGAAAAGTTTCTTTGACAGTTCATAAAGAAACATCCAACTGACCTTGATTTTGCCTCTATACCTAAAGAAAAAGTGCCAAATATTTCACTAACCAATTATTTAAGTTTAGGCAGATACAGAATGTTAACAGTACATGTGTGTGCATACTGATACACACATACACACACAAGTGCACCAGAAATTGATAAAATAAAAATTATGTAAGTTCAAATAACTGCTGTTGACTTCCTATCCATATAAGAAGGGATCTAAAGCCCACAATGGCCACAAATGGCTTCAAGTCTTCCCAGGACACTCTAAAATCTTCTTAACTACAGATGATTGTACAAACCCACATTGTGACCACCATTGTGCCTCACATACACACACATTCATGCAGAATGAAGCCTGTGGGCTGTTTCTTATTGAGTCCGTTTTTTAAAAATTTATTTCTTAAAAATATTTTATCTATTTTTAGAGAGATGGGAGAGGGGAAAGGAGAGAGAGAGGGAGAGAAACATCAATGTATGGTTGCCTCTGGCCTGCAACTCAGGCATGTGCCCTGAGTGAGAATTGATCTAGCAACCTTTTGTTTTGCAGTTTGGCACTCAGTCCACTGAGCCTCACCAGCCAGGGTTTGAATCCAGTTTTTAATTGGTGGCTTATTAGTAGGATTGGGCAGAATAGAGAAAGGGGATTTTTAACTTACCTAAAAGGTTTATAATAAAATTATATCCTGTATTACTTGAGTAATCCATAAAGTCATAAATTAAACAAATAGACAAATATTAAGAATATAAAAAAAAGAAAATAAGCCAGAGGAATGAAATTTGCTTTGTTTCCAAGAAGTTAGTTTTAACAACAGCCTTCTGCTATGGCATTGCTTCTTGTCTGGTGCATAATGTGTGCTCTGGGGTAGTACAGGCCTCTGAGGGAAAATCTCAGAGTACTTAGAAAATAAAATAAACATGGAAGAGACAGTAAGGAGAGTGGCTATAAAGAATCCATTATAAATAAAAGTATGTCCTATTCCATTAAAGTAGTTAGAAATGTATGGAAAGGGAAAAATTACCTTGGCCAAAGTTTGGAGGCAGCTGACTGGCCTCAGTGAATACAAATCTGCTTTAAATCTTTTGTGATATGAGAGAAGAAGAGACAGCATAGCTGAGAGAGAGAGATAAGGAAGAAGAAGAGGAGGGGCTCCTAACAGGAGTGTGGATAAGAGGCACTTCCCACAGCTGTGTTTGATTTAGTGTGCAGCTTGTGCCATAGGAAAAAATTACAAAATATATCTTAAAAACTCAGATTATCAAAGGCAGAGATGGTGTCATGTTAAGAAGATTCATGAAACAAGCGTTGATGAAAGTTGAGTCTCAGTTCCTGAAATTAGAAGAACCCAGAGAAGGTGCTTATTAATTCAGGGTTACAAAACTAGCCCAAATGGTATGCTTCCGTGCCCAGTACTGACGTTCAGTCTCAGAACCTGGCATGGAGGAGAGGAGAAGCAAGAGCAGTGGAAGACGTGCTTTCACCCTGAGGTTAATCCAGCAGCCTTACAGGACAGAGCAATGAAAATGGGAGAATAAGGGAGTTAGATTAACAACACATATTTGCTCCTAGGGGTAATAAGTCACACTAAGGTCACTAGGGTTTAATCAATATTTATTCCTTTTAATAGTTACATTTATAATTAAAAGGCAACAATAACTGGTTGCAGCCTCGTCCTATTTCTCCATCACTGGCACACAAGAATGGCCCACCCATCATGGCAGCTCACCTTGAACTGTCAGCTGCAGCTGTATTTGTAGATATTGCAACACTGAGGAAAAAATTTTTTTCTGAAGGGTTTGCCTTCTGTCCTATAAAAGGACAAAAACTGCCACATCTTGATTTTAAGGGTGGAATCTCATTCTGGCTAGATGTGCAAGCCAGCTGTGCACTGGACTGTGGGTTTGTAAGATCTGGAAAGGCTAAGTGGTTATTTCTGAGACCACCTGTTCCCCTTGCATGTGGCCTCTGTGACCCTGTACAGGGGTGGTAGTGAGAACCTCTCCTGCGGTGTTGGAGGGCTGAGCCTCTAAGCCCAGTGCTCCCACATTCTAGCTGGGTGATAGGCAGACCATTGATGTGATGTGTATGTGGGTAATAACACTGCGTCATAGGATTGTTGTAAGGACTGAATGAGAAAAGTCATGAAAACCATTCTCCTGGTATAGACTAGAGCTGATTAAATGCTAGTGTTGTTATTTTTACTAGTGTCCTAGCTATGAATGGACAGAATATCTACTTGAGCTTTTAGTATTTTGAAATTAAAAGTTATTGATAATAACAAACACCTGGTAATACTGTCAATTGATACTCTTCTTTTAAGTTTAATAGAGTATTTTCCTAGAACTTTGTATACAAATGGATATGAAAATACAAGAGAATAACAGAAAAAATTTTCTTTATACATTATGATTTTAGTTCACAAATACTTAAAAATATAATTTAATAAATTAGTATTACTTTTGGTTTCTTTCTTTTTAGAATTCACTCTTGATTGTATATTAAATTATAAGCAAGACTTTAAAATCATAATGCTTGGGTAATGGAAGACAAAAAATATTTTGCCTACAGGTTCTGTAGGAAGTGCAACATTTCCTCAAGAACACATGAAATGACTGAACATAATGTTGATGTATGAATCACAAAACCAACATGTACCGCACAGCCCTTCTTTAAATTCAATTAAACAGGGATTGTTCCCCATCTTGTGAGTAAATATGAATATTTCTGACTCTTATATGAACATTTTTCTTTATTTTAGAGATTTTATTACTTATGTGTTTTGATAATGTTCAAATAACTAGAACAATATACAGGCAGCCAAACATGCTGTGATAACAATGAAATACAAGACTTGAACAATTTCTTGTTCTATACAAATGTAACAATATTCATATCAGTTATATAACCAACCTACAGGGTTCTGCTGGGTTACAGTCCATTTTGACGTGAAAAATTATGACTTTAACAATGAGTTATTTCAGTTTCAAAAGTGTTTCAAAAATTCCATTCTAACTCTGAGGGAAAGTTAATACATGTAAATGACACGAACAATTGAATTACCTAACTAATGGAAGTTAATTTGATGGTTGCCATATGGGAGGGGGTTGAGGGAGGGGTGAAAAAGGTAAAGTACAAATTGGTTGTTACCAAACAGTCATGGGGATGTAAAGTACAGTTTAATGCTGTCCTTTATTGTAAAACTGTGTATGGAGTCACATGGGTGCAAGATTTATTTAATGGGATAATAATTTAGTAAGTTATATAATGTCTAATCACTGAGATGTACACCTGGAACTAATATAATAATATATGTCAACTATAAGTGAAAATAAAAATGGCTTAAAAATGAAAAAAGGGATCATATTTAGCTGTTTTTGTAATTTTTGGCAATAATGTGACTAGAAAATGATTTGCTCAATTCTATAATTCATTTGATATACAGAGCAAAAGACAATTAAAAACCCAACTCCCAACCCAGCTGGACCCCACAGAAAGCCATTCATAGCCCTATCCATAACAGCACCACTAGTCCCCATCTCCAGCTGCAGCGCTCAATGGCTTCACCTGTGAGCATGAGCCAGAGCTGGCATGGCGTGCACCTCACCTGGGCCTGTCTCAAACATATCCTCAGAACTCACAAAACCAGAGTCCCCCTCAGCACCAACTCGAACTTTGTATGCTGTTCCTGGCATTAGACCCTTTAACCCAAAGAAGCTCCGAGAACCATTTATAATTTCTTTCCTCCATTCTTCTTTGCCTATGGAAATTTTGCAAAAAACAACAAATTATAATATTTTAAGGGATTGGAAGTCACTTAATGCTTCAAGAAAGGAAAAATCTTTATAAGCTAAAGACAAAATCTAGGATACTTAGGTATATCATTTTAGGTCAAGTCAAATAAATCAATTCATATACAGAACTACATAAAATATCCTCAAAGAAAAACTGACTGGATATGCAGATTGCTTAATTGCATTTATTACCATGTATTAAGTTTTCTTTTTAATACAAAGGAAGCTTTTTCATATATACTTTCCTTTATAAAAATATTGAGTTTTTCTATTAATGTGTATGAAAAGAAGTGCTATACATTAAATATTTTAAATGATCTATGGTAAGAATTGTTTTTAAGATTCACAAGTTTTATTTAGTAAACTTAAATGCTTTCAAATTTATCCAAGTTACTCACTCAATCCTTCCTGCACACTGGTTTTCCTCAAGAAATGTTATATCTAAAAATATTTATTTGCCTGGATAAGGCCTACACAGAAAGTTGGTCTGTGTTCAACATTTTCTTACAATTGTTCCTTGGCCACCCAGTTTATGTGCAGAGTGGACTGCATTCAGGAGGGGGACTGGTTTTTCATGAACTGCTGAGAACTGGAGTTGCCCCACATCCTGGTAGAGGTGGCCAGGGTGTGAGTAGGGAGCCTGGTTCTGGAATACATTTAACATCGAAATAAAAGTGGTAATTTTTTGCAGTTGCTGATAAACTTCTCTTGGGTAGTAATGGTAAAATGACTAATTCAGTTTGATTTGTTACTTCAAGGTCCAATTTTAATAAGCTTCTTTTCTTTCCTATGGTACTTAAAAATGCAATTATTCATTGTTACTCCTGTTTACACGTTGTGGTTATAGAACAGTCTTAAGTGCCATGATATGAAAATAACATATGCAATGGAACTTATTATGTTCCTTCTTTTTAGTAACAGGGACAAAAAAAGATTGTTTGGTACATATAATATATACAGGTTCAGAGTTCACTAGAGTTTTTTTCAGATAAATTTGATTCATTTAATTGGATCAAGTTATTTTTCAAATGATCCACAGTAAATCCTTAAGAATGTTTTTAATCTCTTTAAATGTATCCCCCAAATTAAAAACCAGGCAATGAAGTTGTTTCTTACTGCCAACTACACCATATTCAACATAAAAGTTGACATGCTCTCGTCCCTCATATTCCCAACTGATATTGGCATAGGTTTCAGCAGCTGCGACAGTAAGTTTGTTGATCCTGGGATTTACTGCTTGAAATAAATATATAATAGAAAAAGAAAACAAACAATCAAATTGCAACACCATACACATGAATACGAAATATTATAAATACTCTGAAATTGTGCAAATAAAATTGAGTTACAATTTACTGCTAAAATTTAGGGTTCACTCATACATCGCTTTCATTATAGACAGGGTTTTCATTGATTAAACTAAAGCATTAGGAAATAAATCAATAATCAGAAATAATGATGCATGATACTACAATTTATGATTTCCATTATATGGGTCCTGCATAATGTGAACTGTTGTCCATTAGACACAGTCCCAGGAAACAGCATAGTCTTTATTCACTGATGTATGGTGAGGTCTGGGATTGCTGAGCAATCCTGGGGCAGAGGCCACAGAATGCAAGGTAAAACCCAACGCTAGGTGGTCACTTTTTAATTCTATTTATCATCTCAGTGTAGGTCTTCACATAATTTGTGTTGGGGTGGGAAAGGATCTCCTTAGAATAGTGGCTTTTGACCTGTTTTGAGCCAGAAACTTCTTTAAGAATCTGCCTCTGGGGAGTTCAGGGAGTCCAGGTGAAGAACACTTGCTATGGAGAATGTTGGATGGCTAGGGTATGCTGGAAGAAAAGCTCCCAAAAGAATTGTCAAATATGCTTTTGTCAGAAGTTAAGAAAGAAGAAATAAAAGAACTATTTTACTTGACACATCCCAGAGAGCAAGACAATTTTACCTAAGTGCTTGTTTTATATCATGTTCTGAAAAAATCACGGTGCAACCTAAGTAGCTTCTTAAAACACCAAATTATGGAGATTATATGATGAAATATACTTGCTACTGAATAAAGATGACACCTGTAGTTATTAAAAGATGCTATTTGCCCTGGCCATTTGAGGCTGACAATTATATCAGCCTACTGCAACTGCCTAAACTAAAATGACATATTTACAGATACATTAACTTGGGTAGTTAACACTGGTAAGATCAATTTATTCTCCCAGAGGGAACATCCTAGGATAGTAAATCAATCAGAAGATTTACTCAGACTCTAAAATTCAATTTCAAATTATGTTATATAATTTAGAAGTGAAAGACCTCTAAAATGTGATGAAATAGCATTTTCTGGATAAAAAAGACAAGTATATTAAGAAATCAAATAAGGCACTTGACCTCTCAGATGCAACATCACTTGTATATTGTGTGCCCCTCCATGTTAGGGGTAGGAAACAGAAAAATTTATTGAATCATGTAGAGTTCTTCTGTGGACCTAACTGATTTTGCACTTAAAGGAACAGATAATGATAGGAATATGATCAATAAAAAGAGACAGTAAATGCAAACATGTGTGTAAAAACATCAGTGGCAAAGAACCCAGGCAAAACATTTATTTTCTTTAAAAGAGTTTGGAATCATGGAACTGAGTGATGTAGTCTGGCGTGACCACGGAAGATGTTCAGGGCAGGCCCATAGTGAAATAGTGTCAACAGGAGAGCACGTAGCTTATTCTTAAAGACAACCAGAGAAGATACCGAAATTTTCTGAGGTGATGCTGTTTGGCCCCTTTTACTAGAGAATTTTAACTCTCCTTGCTTTCACTCCCTACTCACCTACTTTCTTACTAAACAAATACTGAGTACCTGTGATGTGCCGACAGTTTCCCGTGATGAGCTAGTGTCATTTCTCCTGGGCTTTCTCAGGAGTCTGCCTCTAGTTTCTCCTCTTATTGTGTCTTTCTTTGTAGATCCTGCCAGTGCAGTGGCCTACATTTTCACCTCAAAACTACATATTTGATTGTGTTGTTTCTGTTTAAAACATGGAGATGACTTACTGCTGCTGACAGGTAAACCTAAATTCCTTAGCAAGGCATGCATGGCCGTTAAGGGTCATTCTGGCCTCACATACCTCTTCAGTCACATCTCAGGTTCTCTTTTCCATGCACTCTATATTTCTGCCAAACTGGACCTTTGGATATAACCCAAAATTTCTATGGATTTTCAAACCCCATGCTTTTCTTACCCTACCAAGAATCTACACACCTCAACCCTGACTCATCTACCAAAATTCTTGTCTCAAGGCCTAGTCCATTATTGCTTTCTTTTTGAAGTTTTTCCTGATCCTGCTTAGCAAAATAAATGATTCACTCCTTTCTGCTTATATAAGATTTTGTTCACATGAGTAGTTTAGCATCTACTTTTACTTTCTCATACGTTGGTCTTAACTGACAGGTGTTAAACAATCAAAGGCATGGTATGTTTCACCATCTAGATCTCACATAGGATCTTACAAAGGCTGTTGCACTTTATGTGCTATGTAGACATTAGCTGTTGAACTTGACTGAAACTTCTATGTAGTTTGTTTTGTCGTTCAGGCCAAATAAAGTTGGGAACTTTAAACTTCATTTTAATTTACTGGTTCTTTAGCTTTTCCTGTTTCTTGACCTAACTGGTAAAGATGGGACCACCTCTGACATATTATATAGTGAGAGTCTAACCACAGAGAGGATTTGTCACCAGTTCCTCACTGCACTCTTCTTAATTAATAGTCAGCTGCTAATTAGGTCAAGAAATGGGTTCAGATTCTGGCTTGCTACTTAGTTTCTCCCTATTCCTGTGTCCTAACTAGTCACTTTACAAAAGTGTTCTGAAGTCTGGTCTCAAGGGTGAGAAAGTACAATCTATGGATGAAGCACTGTCCATCCATCAGCAATATTGAGACCTTGACTCAAATCTGCTATTAGAGTGTTTCAGGTGATTTTTACAGATGCCTTCATGGTATATTTCCTAGAGTTCCAGACACAAAACTATTTAAAGGGACATAGAAATTGAACAAATGCAGCCAAACAACTACAATCCTTACAGAGATACTGAAAACAAATACGGACATGGTTCAAAATGAGTGACTCGGAAAATAAGGGTATTTCCACGATCAAACTGAGAAGAGTATTTGTTAAGGAAAAGGGAAAGCAGGCATAATACAGCAAATTGAATTATCCTGGCTTTTTCTTTGTGGCTTACATAATTCTTTTGTAAGTTTGGGTTTCATTAATGTCTCTTGAAATCTGTAGGAAAATTTTAAAAAATTTAAAGTTAGATGCATCTCTTTCCTCTTCCTCAATCAGAAGTTAACTCCTGTCTCCTTTATTCTCTTTCATGTTGTTTTAAATTGATATATAAAAGAAATATAAAATATTAAAATTTGGGAGGATTGTGACACACTTTTATTCTTCTCCTCTGTCAGGGAGTGGTTAAACTCCATCTGGAGAAGAAAAATGGAGAAGATAAAATTTGTTCTAAGATTGAAAAAATATTTTTAAGGGAGAAAAACCCAGGATAACAAATTCTTTTTGAGCACTTTCAAGTCTTACCAGTAAAATGTCATCGCTTTATGCAAGCAATGTTTATTTACTGGAGCACTATTAAAAGAAACAATATAGAAAAAAAGGATAGACTTAGCTTTCTTTTGAAATTTAAATGCTGTTTCTCTTCTTATCTGAGACCCATCAGATTTCAACACTGGGGGCTTCAAGAACCTTCTGACACTGCATTTTTACTTGTTTGTATAATCATAAGTAATTCATAATTCAATTTAGTAACACTAAATAGTAAAACCTAAATTATTTTAATACAAATTTATTTTAGTTAGTTTTAATATATTAAACTAGGCAGATGACTTTTCCCCCCAGTGGATTGCATGTCCACTAACACGACAAGTCAATAAAAATCTCAGCCTCACTTTGCAGGCAGCCCTGCTGCAGCACAGCCACTCTGCCCTAGGCGGGAAGAGCAGCAGTGGTGCCCACCGCACTGGGAGAAGGCCGGCCATCTCCGAAAGCTCCAGTGAAAGGCTAGGAGGGGAGGGCAGCAGTAAATTATTGTAAAACAATCCAGGGTTTTTATTGACACCTAATTATCTCAGGAAAGAAGAACACATATAAAGGAGAGGTTTACATCTTTCTACAATATTGTGGAAGCTTTCTATTTTTACAGCTTCGTTCATGTCTAGGAAACACATATATAACATATTAAGATACTGAAAATGGCTGCAGTTCTTATTCAATAACTCCAAAATCTAATCCAGATTTAATAATTTACCAAGACTCTGAATATAAGCAGCTTTCTAAAAAAAAGAGATATATATCAGGCCTAAACTCACAAGATTTGAATAATTTAGGACAAAGCACTTATTTCTCCTCGTCTTTCCTATTTGTATTCATTTAGTCTGTCAAAGCCCAAGAAAACTGTACGTGGAAACAGCATCCAAAGCTGTAAAAGGGAGGATCTTTGGGACTGCCTCACACGGAAGATACATTACAACTTACTCAAGCACCATTCTCCCAACACATCTTTCTCACTCAGTGAGTTCTGAGAAATAAAGGAAAACAAAAGTAATCCACTGTGACAGCTGGCTATTATTCAGGAGACCTGAGCAGTATGGTGATGACGGGATGGAATAACACAATGGAAGAGAGCATGTAGGCAGACTGGAAGACTTGCTCTATGGGGCCTGGGGAGGCACTTTCAGTCTCAGGCCAATTAGAGGGTATCCAAAGTTCCAAATGGACAGCGTAGTGTAATGCCAGCAGAGTGTACACTGTGTCTATGAGGAGTAAAGCTAAATCAGATTAGAATGGAAAGCTCAGTTTATCTGATTTCCTCACAGGCTATTTTCATCACAGGACTAATACTGCTGAAGCTTCAACATGTGGCATGGCCATGTAGAAGACATGTGACAAATCCACAGTTTGGTCCTGTCTGATCCAGCCACAGTCAGATCATAAAAAGCTAACATTTGGGTTTGTACCAGGGATAAGGCTTGAGACAAGTTTTAGAAGAATTTAATGTGGCTATTTGTAAAAAAGACTAAATATTAATTTTAAAGCCAAGATCTTCCAAGATCTTCTCTTTTTTCAATGTTTCAAAGCTTATTTTATTTTTTCTCTTTTAACCCATGCTGCACTTCCCCATGTTTAATGAACATTGCAAATTCCACACGTGTAATAAAGTCATGCAGATGAATTATGTTACCTTTGCCTGCACCTACATCAGGTGGAAGAATACCAGCTTTAACGAAGGAAACAGAAACAGGAAACTATATAGTTAAATGTAATACATCCATGAGCATGTAGAGCTATATAAAAACACTTCTTAAAATGCTAAAGCATGCAAGAAGAATGAAGTGCACCATGTCAGGGACAGGGGACAAAGATATGTTGGTGTCCCCAAAATTACCCAGTAATCAAATCTACACTTAAGGTACATTGTTCATACTTGCCTATTACGTAAGAAGGCTTAGGATATCTCAAGACAATTTTTGGGTAGAAATGTCAATTTCTTATGCTATGGAAGATAGTCATATAAATAATCCTCAAGCAATTCTACAATTTAGAGACATGCAAAAAGAGAAAAGTTTTTTACAATATTTTTCATCATTTTTATTGAAATTTTCAAAATTTTTCAAAATAATTTTTAGAAGTATGAAAGTATTAATGCCTTTTCTAGATGCTTTAATGGGGTTATTTTGCTTTCTCTGTATAGATGGCCTACCAAGGATGAAGGGCCATGTTCAAACACAAAATAAATGCATTATTTAATAACTATTTCAATTTCATTGCTAGAAAACCTAAATCAGTATATGGACTAGCAAATTATTTTCTTGTGAATGACAACCAGAACTAGAATTACATATATTTATTTGTAGAAGGGAAAAAACAATGCCTTGAACTTTGAATTCAAGTGTGGCATAATATTGTAATTTCCTACTCTCACCTCAATATTTTAATAGAAGTTTAAAAATTTCATATGGATTTGAAAAACAAATGCCAAGTCATCATTCTAATATGAATTAAATAATTGATTTTATACATATCTGAATGAGAAATTATAAATAACTGTTTGTATTAATTGGTAAGATGAATACTCCATGGTCAGAAGAAAAGAGAAAGCATAAATTTAAGTTAAAGATTTTTGTTTCAAAACACTTAGAGTTTTATGGATTTTATACATACCCATCTTACCTTCATCCACAGTTGTTATTCCTTCCTCTGTTATTTGACTTCCTGATCCTGCTGATGTTTGTGCATTGAAATAAAACTTATACCGAGTGCTGAAATTTAAATTTTTTAAAGTCCAACGAGTCTTGTTGGCAGGAATTTTCAAATCTACCAGTGGGCCTAATTCATGGGTGCTGTTAACTGTCAAGAAAAATAAGAAACAAGAACATTTCCCATTAATTTCTATAGGAATACTATTATAAATAAATGTGTTCACCAAAAATGTCAAGCTTGGATTACATTGACTCTTGTAACCCCACTCACTTTTTGCTTGACATAACTGACAGCCTCTTACAGTTCCTATGATATGGCATAACAAGAGGAAATATATTCTCCACTGGTTTCTAAGCTGGGGGAATTCTATAGTTGACTATACAGTAGCATTTCTCATCTCAGCGATTTTGTAGGTGGAGTCATATTATAGGTTTTATTGTTAAATAACCCTGAACCTCATCTTCAGAGGACTTGTGCCATAGGAACCCCTCTTCTTACTATTTTCTAGTTATGGATAATGTCTACCTAACCTAACAATAGCTCCTACCTAGGTCCCATGCTCAAAGGTCTGTATTATTCTACAGGATACTTAATTTTCAATAACATATATGTAATTTTTCTTTAAAAAGTATGATTGGAAGTGCCTTCTGGAATAACAATTGAAAGTATACAGGGTCCAGCAGAAGTAATGCCTGCTTGACTATGGTTTGTAGGGTAATAATATGGGTGTAATAATTTATAGTTTTTATGTGAACGTTTCACCTAGAATGTCACATGGTGTGCATGAGTATGATATGTTACAGAATTACATGCTTATAATTTTATAATAAAAAGTTTTATAATAAAAAGGCATTATTTGTGCTGGACCCTGTATGTATATATTCTACAGCTATAAAATAATAACCAGTTGGTATTTTAATATAATGGTTAAGTTTCTTTTTCATTTTGAATGATATTTTCTCTTCTTCTCCCAATAACTTACTTGGTTGATATTTTAAGATGTACTCAGTCAAAATGCCATTTGGGTGGCTCGGAGGATCCCATTCCAAAGTGAGAGAGTCTAGTGTTGGATTAATGATCTTCAAAGAGGACGGGGCACTGGGAACTTACAATGAGAACACAGTCAACACAAAGGTTTTTCAATGTTTCAAAATGTATCAAAATGACATACTTCACCATGTTCACACAATTCATCAAGATTTTTGGGTTTTGTAACACATTCTTGTTCCTGATTTAGTTGAAAATACATTAACAAAAATCTGTGATAGGTACCCACTTATCCATTCTCTTCCCCTTTTTTTTTCTCACCATTTCCAAGACTTTAGATTCATTAAAACTATTATCTCAAATATATACAGACTTTGCCTTCATATAGACCCAAATCAATATTTTGAAAAGAGACAATAAAGTTAATAAAATTAAAAAGAGACTGTATTTGTTTCACAAATGAAGTTTTAAAAGCAAACTAGTGACTGACACTATTCTAACCAGACCTTTAAGTAGAAGCAGCTGTGTTCTGGGCAATTGAGGGCTGTTTGCCCCAACAAACCAGGTGTTTCCAAGCAGTCAGAACATCCTGCCTGCTGGGCTCTGGGCATGAGCCAGCCTGCCTAGGTACAGAGTAGTTCACACCTGGAGAGCTGACAGATGCCCAGAATCTCACAGTGAGGACGGACAAAAGCCCCAGTACTGGCAAACCCTGACCCCGGGGCAGGCCTGCAGGTGACAGATGCTCTGTGGCAGAGGCTGGCAAATTACCAGAGGAGACATGCCCAGGCTCCTTTTAGTCACTCCTTCAAGAGGATGATGGATGGTGGCAGCTCTCCCTTGTGATCATTACCTCCTCTACCCAGCCTGCCATATTCCCTAGATCCCTTAATGCCACCACTGTCCCTCCTGTCACTCTAGCCAGGGAGTCATCCTGAATTACTCCCTCTGCTTCATTCCCACCATTTCCTGGGCCTCTAAATACTGTTTAATCCACCTTGTTCATCTCAGCAATATGCATTGCCTCCTCTGCTCTCTGCCACCACCCCATTACAGGGCCTCTGTGGCATTTGCCTGGGCCTAGAACACACCTGGGACATATTTCTAAGTTTCCCCAAACCAGTAAGTGGTTCTGAACTTTAGAAGATCACAGACTCCTTTTAGAATCTGATGACAACCATAAATACTCCCTAGAAGAATATACACCTTTTTCTACAATACTGGGGTTCATGTAGCTCCTTAAACACATTCATTGACCTCCTGTGCAACTACAGTCCCCAGGTTAAGTGCCTCTGGCTTAATATCCATACTGTTTAAGACCATCCAGGATATGGCTCCTTACTAGCTAACTTTCCCCTCTTTTCTCACCAGTCTTAGCCACACTACCTGCAGTTCCCTGAAGGACCCATGCTGTGTCAGGACCCTTTGTGTTTTTGAGCATACAACTTCCTCTCTTCTTTATCCTTTCATCCCCTGGTCATCTCTTCTATGATACCTCCCCCTGAACCATCTAAAGGACCAGTGTGGTGTCTCACTAGAGAGAGCCTTGAATGGAAGGAGCCCTTAACCTCCAAGGAGCAATGAGACCGAGGACCAGTAGTCATAATGACATGGGAGCTGGGACACAGGATGACTCTCAGAGGCTGTTGGGAAGCTATTGACATCATGAGTTCTGCAACTAGGAGCTAGGATGGAATTTGTCTGTAAACTGCTTTTCTCTAAAAGAACTCATATTGAATCCATAGGCGTTATCTTGGCTCATTTTCAATACTGGCTTGAGGTAAAACCCAAAATAGGAAAGGCCTATTTTCAGTGTCTTCTCAAATTCCTATCTCTCTTACTTATGGCCCTTCTCTCCCTTATCCCCTAGGCTCCCATGTGTTTGTCCAAACTCCTCCTGCTCCCCTCCCCACACACAACATATATGTGGGCCCCCCTCCTCTTCCCCTTGTGGTGGCCCATACTAGCAATGGCTTTTTCCTTCTCTTCCCAACCTGTTTTGACTAGACTCCCAAACACCTAACTTAGCTCATGTTTAGCATAAACTATGAAAGTGCACTGAGACAGAAGTAAACCATCATTTACAGAATTATTTTCTTTTCCAGATATTTTTCTTAGGACTTCACATTGAGTTCCCATACTTTTCAAATGAGGAAACTGAGGCTTATAGAAGTTATATAATTTGCTTCTAGTCAGGAAGTTAATGACCCAAATAAACATCAAATTAGCAAGGTTTCTGAGAGTGTGACTAAGTATGGAGAAAAAAGTTTAAGTCAAGAGGGATGGGATTTTAGGGCAGCATTTTGTGATCTGCAGCCTTCACATCCTCAGTCCGCATACAAGCTGACACTCTGCCAGCTTTGTGCATGCTGTACTCATTTCCGGGAAAATCACATTTGGCTTCCACAACATACTTTATCAGGGCCATTCTGTCATTCAGAGCCTCTCAGCCTGTGCCATATGTTGCTAGGATCTCAGAGACATGTCCACCTCATACCTCCTTCTGGGGTCCCAAAGACTCTGTCTGGGCTAGCTGGGCCCTCCCCTTTCCCGTTGACCACACGGACGTTCAGTGTGTAGTTGCTGAAGGGCTCCAGCCCCAGCAACATGCCATGGGTCTTGCTGCCCTGGAAAGTGAGGATCTTTTTCTCAATGTGGCGTCTGTTTCTTTTTGATGAACTCTGTGCCTTCCAGTAGTAAATCTGAAGCAGCAAGAACAACAGCCAGGGATGTATAAGGAAGCAAATAAGATTAAAGTTTTTTATGCAGTCTTTTCCAGAAAATTCCCATTGTACATTTTAGAGGATTACTGGTAAAACTGAGAAATACTGACTCTGAGGAAAGAGAGTAAGAAGCCCACAGACAATGAGGAAAATTAAATTTAGAATATGGGGTAAAACTGGACTATACTACTTTGTTGGAGGAACATAAGTGAAATAAATGAAATAGCACCCATACAGTTCTCTCTAAAAGACAAC
Source organism: Phyllostomus hastatus (assembly GCF_019186645.2). Lineage (NCBI taxonomy): Eukaryota > Metazoa > Chordata > Mammalia > Chiroptera > Phyllostomidae > Phyllostomus > Phyllostomus hastatus. Next base: position 50,296,069 of record NW_025334041.1, read on the forward strand.
AAAAGCATTTTTCTTTCACAGACTAGCTTATTTCACTTAGCATAATAGTCTCCAGTTCCAACCATGCTGTCACAAATGGTAGGAATTCCTTTTTTCTTTCTGCTGCATAGTATTCCATTGTGCAAAGGTACAACAGATTTTTAATCCACTCATGTACTGATGGGCACTTAGGCTTTTTCCAACACTTGGCTATTGTAAATTGTACTGCTATGAAATAGGGGTGCATAAGTTCTTCTGAATTGGTGTTTTGGGACTCTTAGGCTACATTCCCAGCAGTGGAATCACTGGGTCATAAAGCAGTTCCATTTTTAATTTGTTGAGGAAATTCCATACTGTTTTTATAGTGGCTGCACCAGTCTGCATTCCCATCAATAGTGCACTAGGATTCCCTTTTTTCCACATCCTTGCTAGCACTTGTTTGTTGATTTATTAATGACAGCCATTCTGACAGGTGTGAAGTGATACCTCATTGTGGTTTTAATTTGCATCTCTCTGCTGGCTAGTGATGTTGAGCATTTTTCATATGTCTATGGGCCATCTGTATGTCCTCCTTGGAGAAGTGTCTATTGAGAGCCTTTGCCCATTTTTTAATTGGATTGTCTTCCTGGTATTAAGTTGTATGAGTTCTTTATATATTTTGGAGATTAAACCCTTGTCTGCTATATCAATGGCAAGTATGTTCTCCCATATAGTTGGTTTCCTTTTCATTTTGATGATAGTTGCTTTAGTCATGCAGAAGCCTTTTAATTTGATGTAGTCCCATTTGTTTATTTTTTCATTTATTTCCCTTGCCCTAGAATATATATTGGCAAAAATAATGCTACGTGGGATATCTAAAATTTTCCTGCTTATGTTTTCCTCTAGGACTTTTATGGTGTCACAACTTATATTTAAGTCTTTTATCCCATTTGAGTTTATTCCAGTGTATGGTATAAGTTGGTGGTATAGTTTCCTTTCTTTGCATGTACCAAGTCCAGGTCTCCCAGCACTATTTATTGACAAGACTATTTTTACTCCATTGAATGCTTCTGTCCCCTCTGTCAAACATAAATTGACCAAAAAGACATGGGTTTATTTTCAGGCTCTCTCTTCTGTTCCATTGATCTATAAGCCAGTCGGTGAAAGACAAATACCATATAATCTCACTTATAAGAGGAATCTAATGAACAACATAAAATAATGAGCAAAATAGAATTAGAGACATGGAAACATGGAACAGACTGACAGCTGCCAGAGGAAAGGGAGAGGGGAAATGGTAGAAAGAAGAGGAAAGGATTAGTCAAACAACATGTATAAATGACCTATGGACATGGACAGTTGTGGGGACTGACTGGGGTGGGTGGGCCTGACAGAAGAGGACAGATGGGGAAAAACTGGGACAACTGTAATAGAATAAACAAGAATAAAAAGCTGAAGAAAAATAAGTGGAAAAAAAGACAATAGAAGAATTTAAGTGTTTTATATAAAATATTCTAAAAGTAAAATTATTGGCCAATATTTATATACATTTCCAGAGTTAATAGAACTTCATTTGATTTTATTATTATTATTTCTATAGTACAGATAACCTCCCAGTTACCAAGTGACTTATGTAAAGCCACAGGGCAATCAAGAGTGACAGTGAACCCTTCATGCTAAGTCCAGGGCTTTCAAATTTATTTATTTATTTATCTGTTTCTTGTAGTTAATTAACAAAGTTTTGGTTAAGTTTGGTTAAAAATCCAGAATTGTTTATTATGTCCTCTTAAACTCTTCTTAGGAGTTTAAAGACATTTTTAAGAGACGTCAACTATATACAGTCATCCCTCGCTCTATCGCGATTCACTTATTTGTGGTTTCACTGTATCACTTTTAAAAAACCTGCGATACAGTGAAGCCACAATAAGTGAACTGCGATAGAGTGAGGGACGACTGAATACTTCACTGGTAAGTACCCATATAGAATTTTATATGTTGTTAAAATTACATAGGTTTAAGAATATAGAAAGTGTTTAGGAGCATATGAAGTGTTTATATGAGTGTGGGAAAAGTTAATAAGAGAGTGGGAAAGGTTTATAGGAGTGTGGGAAAGGTTTATAAAATCTTAAAATATATATAAATAATAAAATAAATATAATGCCACTACTTTGCAGATTTTCATCTATTATGGGGGTCTCTGGAACGTAACTCCCATAATAGGTGAGGGATCACTGTACAGAATCTAGCAATGTTAAAGAAAAAAACACATTTGAATATGATGCAGTGCAAAAAGTGACCTCTAGGGATCAGAGTTGACAAATCAAAGTAGTGACCATTTTTTTTTTGTGAATGTAAAAACAGTTCTTTGACCATCAATCAATCAAAAGAAAATCTCTATAAACAGTTTCTCTGTGTTTCCCAAGAACAAAGATAATTGATGTTCTCAAGACTGACCCATTTGGTACTATATGAAAGTATACTCTGAATTATTTTTAATAATATAGAAATTTTTTTCTATATTATTTTCAGGATAATTTGTGTATTCAACACATATGCTCAGTATTGTTTTAAACTAGGTGCATCTGGTTATATCCTAGTATTTTAAACATTAGTTTCCCCATGTTGTACATATGTTAATTGCTCAGTTGGCAAAATCTGTGGGAAAAATGGAGAAAACATTTTCTTTTCTCACTTTGGATGCAGTGAGATTTTGATTCAGCTTTAGCAGGGGTTGTTTAGATGTGGCTTGCCAAGGCAATAAATCAGAGGAACTGAAGGCCTCCTCCAACCAAGAAAAGTGCATCTGGCATTCACTGATGGGCTGTTCCTAAGGAAAGAATAGGAAAGGTACCCCTACACTTACTCGATAGCCTTGTAGGTGTCCTCGGATGCTTTTCAGAGGGACTGGGTCCCAGTGTACCTCAGCTAAGGTGCTGTTCACCACTGTCACTTGCACATTCCCAGGAGCCACCATTGGGACTAGGGATAGGGAAGGAGGATAGAAGTAGCGATGTTATTTTGAGTTTCATGCAAAAAATATCACTGTCTAATAATTCAGCTTCACTGAAGCATGCCCCAGACCTATTTTATAAATTATCAAGGATTGAGAGTAGATTTTTGGTATCCATTTATTCAACTTTGTAAGAATAACATATCTTTTAAAAAATAATAACTTTTCACATTTTGAATCTATTTTCTACATGGCAGACTATCTAAATTCAGAAATGTTGAACAAAATGATTGCTGCCTGTCTTCTTCCCATTCAAAGTACCTCTGGAAATAGACTTGGCTTACACTTTGCTAAGTCTGTTTTGCTAGGAAAAAGTATAAACAAAACAGTATCAGATACTTACGGTCTTCTCCAGAATGTCCCATGACTACAGCTGGTTCTGGAGCAAACCCTACATCATTCAGGGCCTGAACTTTTATCAGGTATGGAACAAAGGTTGGTGTGCCTGAGACAATATATTTGGATACATTTGCCACAACCACAGACGTCCATTCATCATCGCCATCTTTCTGGCGCCAGCTCACTTTGTACTGAAGGCCTGGCCCATTAGATTCAAAACCATTCAAGGGCTACAAGAAAAGCCAGATAATTAGGGCTTATAAAAACGGATCGAATACATAACCTTTTACAGGAACAGCAAAACCAATTCTCAGACTTAAAGTGAGCACTGAAACACTAAAATGTAAGCTATGAACATATTCTCCAGGGACCTTTTATCTTTTTTTTTTCATTTTTGATATTAGATTCAAACCTTGTTTTGTGGTCAACATTTCAAAAGTTGTTAATTTCTATCTTGAAGTAGTAAATACCACATAAGCCTCTCAAACTCGGGCTCTATAGTTCAGTTATATAAGCTCCTTTATATTCCTGTTTGTGTAATGTACCTCATTGTCCATTTCACTTGGAGAATAAAACTTGTGAACTGCTTCTTTCTTTATTAAAAAACAGTAGGTTTGTCACCCTATCCTTTTTCTACATGTAGGTGTGTATATAAGCATATACAAATATATGTTTGCATGTAAGTATGCATGATCAAATCTATCTAAAACAAGTTTTTTAAATTATGTGGTATATGACTTTTCCAAGCCTAGAAAATACAGATAAGCCAAAAAGAAAGAAAGAAAGAAAGAAAGAAGAAAGAAAGAAAGAAAGAAAGAAAAGAAAAACAAAAAGAAAAGTAAACTACAGTGAATAAGTTGATACATGTTGGTACATATTTTCTAGATGGTTTTCTATAATGATGATAGTACTAGCTTACATTTATTGAGCACATGTATGTGTTAGGCTTGTTCTAGGCATTATAGATATTAACTCTTTAAATCTGATGAGGTTGTTTCTATTATTATACTAATTATATAAAATACATAATGGAGATGTTAAACAACTGTATTAAAGCCACACAGTGAGTGGTAAAGCTGGGATATGCATTCATTCATATTTGCTCGAAGGATCGAGATTTTAACTACTGCACAATAGTCTTTTAAATAAAGATATATATTTTCCCAAAATGGGTAAAATGGGTCTTTAATACAGATACCATTTTAAAACAAGTATTTTTTCACTCTACAAATATACTGGGGAAAGTTGAGGGCTTTACACATAGCTCACCTTCCATGTAATCACCAAATTATCGGGCTCTGATCCTAGTCCTTCCACTGTTGTGGGATTTTTATCTGGTTCTAGAAGTTAAGCAGTCACATACATGTAAGCTTTGTCTTTTTCAAACAGTGGAAAACTTTTCAATTTTATTTCACATCACAAAAGTCCTGTTTTACCTGCAGCTTTAGTCAAATACTGTTCAGATCGCTCACTGGGCAAACTCCTCCCGAGGCTGTTCTCTGCCATCACTCGGAAGGTGTAGATCACATAAGGTGACAGCTTCAGCTGAGTTGTGGTCTGCGTCCCAGGAACTTCAGTTTGGTGGTGCCATAGCCCTGCCTCATGCATCGCATCTTCATATTCAATGATAAATTCTGGCCATAACACACACACACACACAACAAACACAAGTCAGAGGATTCAGTCACTCAAGTGTAGGTTGCTAGAATCACTAATAGGGCAATCTAACATGATTAGCCAGACATGAATTATTTCACTTTCAAGAAATATTTCATTAGAATATTTTGATTTCAGAGTTCTATCATTATCCTCAATACTTAACATACCCAATAATATTTCTCTGGCATGCTGAGTTTTGTTACTTTAAACTTTTTAGAAGGGATTCACATATATCCCTAGGAAGGTTTAAGTATATGAAAAGATGGTTAATGTTTTCATAATGGAAGTTAAATTAAATATAGTGAGATACCATTTTCTACTAAACTGGCAACAATCAAAAGTTGAACAAACTTTATTGATTGTGACTCAGATAAACAAGCATTCTCATACTCTGTGGGAGGTGTAAACTGGTACAACTTGTACAGAGGACAATTTAGAGCATTAACCATATTTTAACTCAGATACCTTTTGAATGAAAAATTGTATTTATAGTAATATATTTCAAATAAATGCACACACACGTACTCAGACATAGGAAAAAGATTCACATTGCAGCATTGTTTGCACTTGAAACAACCTAATGTATTAAATAAAATATTGTGCATCCTCACAATGGAACACTCTGCGACTGTAAAAAGTGAATGGGGCTGCTCCGCCCCATGTACTGAAATGGAATGATTTCTAAAATCCATCATTAAGCCAAACCAAGTAGGGTATAGATCAGTACATGCTGGATACCACACTTGTATAAAAGTGAAAAGGTTTACTCTGACACATATATATCCATATATGCTTGAATGCACATGTATTACCTCTCAAAAGGTACATATATGCGCTGGTGTCACTGGAGGAAGTGGGAATCGGGTGGGAGAAAGACTCATTTTCCAGTGCATATCCTTTTTCATATACCAAAATATTGTGGTATGTACATGTCTTACTTTTGTGAAAAATAGGTATTTAGGTATTCATTAACTATATACTAAGTGCTATATGCAATAAGATGAATTATAGATACAAAGATGAACTAGGAACATCATGTGTTACGTTGCTCTGAAGCTCAGTACTTATGATTTCTCCTTTCAATCTACATTAATTTGGTGGTGATCTTTAGTCTCATAAACTGATGACTTTTACATTTATATCTGCAGCCCTACCTTTTTCCTGAACTGAATACTTGGATAATTAATTGCCTATTCAACATCTCCAGTAGTTTGTCTATTACAGCAACTTAAATTGGGTATGACCAAGACTGATCTCCATCTTGCTTCCCTACTTCGTAGTGACAACTCTGGTCAAAACCTTGAAGTCCTTAGCTCCTTTCCTTTTTTTATCCTCCAAACAGTCTCGTTGGTTCTACTTCAAAATACATGCAAATATGACTATTTTTCAGCACCTCCATCACTCTCTGCCTATTCCAATCTTCCTTAATCTCTTGCCTCAATTATTATATAACCTACTAACTCACAGGTTCCCAAACTTTCTCAGTTCATGGTGCACTGATTGTTTAGAAATTTGTTCCATGACTCCCTTATGGAAAAAGAAATGACTAACATTTTCATGTAAGTAGTTAGGTCTATTTAACTTAATTACTATTCATGTCTTAAAAACTTAAAACCTACGGGCACCTCATAACTTCTGAAACCTTGTAAACAGAATGGACACAAACTTCCTCATTTCCTGTTCCATGTTGATTTTCATACAGTCCTTGCTTTTTATCACAGCAAAGGCTTTGCAGAGATATGACATCATTATAATATGATATAGCAATATCGTATTAAAACTGCAAACTGCCTCAAGCTAAATAGTTTATGTGATAAATGTCTCTGTTTCTCAAATATTTAAATTTAAAAATCAAAAACTTAAAAAATATCCTGAAGCACCCCTGTGAGTTTGCTGAGGTTCCTCAGTGTACTCAATGCATTGTGAGAACAGAGACTGCTGTTGTTTTCAATAGAATGACAATGTGATCCATGAATTACTACTCTACTTAAATCCCTCCAATGACTTCCCAAACTTTTATAATGGCATACCAGGCACTGCCAGTTCACACTCCACCCCCACTCTCCAACTCTACCTCTCTGACATTCTTTCCTACTTCACCTCCTCTTGTTCGTTTCACTCAGCCACAATGGCCTCCTGGCAGACATGCCCCTGATGTAGGGCCTTTGCTCTTTTTTCTTGCTGTGTTGGGAAACTCTCCCCCCACCACCAGAAACTGCATAGTGTGTTCACTTTTTCCCTTCTCATGTCTTTATTGACATACTCAAATGTGATCTTTCATGGGCATTTCCCCCCAAAGCCTCTTGCACTTCTAATTCTGTCTTAACATCTGCTTCTTAAAGGACTCAAACACATATATGTGGCCTTAATGTGGCCTTTCCTGACCACACTATTTATAATTATACCTGGGCCCCTATGTTCCTTAACTTCCTTCTCACTCTTTGTTATTTTCTGCATGGTCTAAATACACACCACACACATACAAGATACACACACACACACCAACCATGTGTATAGATATATATGTGTTTGAGTCCTTTAAGAAGCAGATGTTAAGACAGAATTAGAAGTGCAAGAGGCTTTGGGGGGAAAATGCCCACGGAAGATAAAAGGGCAAGAAAGCAGGAGTAGGCAGGGAAGATCTTCAGAACAAGATAAAGGTCTGATGTCTGTGAAAGGCAAGGGGGAAGGAAGGAGCAGTATGTAGCAAAAGCCTCAGACTGCAGTCTCTTCTCAATCACGAGGAGCCCAGAGTAAAGTCCTGTGCTGGGTGTGGCTGTGCTGCTCTAGGACGCTTCCTGTGCTCAGTCATTGCAGTAGCTCAGGAAGATAGTGGCATTGTGTGAACACTGCAGCGGATCTTTGGGGAAGGTGCAGCAGATGGAGCCTGCTCTTAACAGTCCTTACAGCAGGTTGTTTCTTTAAGGGAGTTCTGAGATGTGTGTGTGTACACATATACATGTATACAAACATATGATGACATTATTTCTAACATAATATGTAATTAATTTTATCTTATTTGTGCCTTCAAGTAAAATATAAGCTCCATATAAGCAGAGGTTATTTTATTGTTTTGATTAGAGCAATGCTTGGTACATAATGGACACTCAATAAATACCTGTTGAATGAAGGTGTGAATGAAGGAATGAGTAGAGATGCCTTGAAATCTAATACTATCATTGCAACAGAGTCTCTGATCATCCTAAGCAGCTAAATCACGCTAATGTATTGAGTTAACTGGAAGACTCAGTATGAATGAATGAGTGTTCTGATCATGGACACTGAAAAGTCAACTGAGAAAGGAACACCGTTGAATTACACAAAATTGAGAGGAGACTTTGTTTAATTTTATTGGCAATATTCTGTTTTACCAGCATGTGCAATAAATCAACACACACATGACTTCAGAGCAATCTGAGGTAGTCATCAGAAATGAATTTCGTTTTCCTGCAGTACACACCTGAAGGCAGTATAACAAGCTTGTGTCTTGCTTGTGTCTACACTGAAGTATCTTTATGGTTTAAAAATGTCCAAGCTTATCCATAGCCTAACTTGATTAAGCTTTTCCAATATCCTTATGGCATGGTCCCTCACCTGATATTGTTCCCTAGGCTTATATCATCAAGGTGAGGAGCTGACTGTGCTGTCACTTTGCAGTAAAAGCTAATTAGAAGAAAGAGACCTGGGACTGGAGCTGTCAACACACAGTTCTGTTACCAACTGTAGGTTTGAAAAGTCATTTCACTCTCCAGGTGTCAATTTCCTAATATATAGACTAGGCATTATAGTACCTGGCTCTCTTATCCTTTTCTCATGTGTTAATGGGCAAAATGAATGCATCTTCCTCCTGTGGTAGAAATTTAAGGTGATGCTTATGGATCTTAAACACAAAATGATAGTGTATTTGCATAATTGACATCTTCAGCAATTAATTAGTGTCCTGTACCAAAAGCTATAACAGAAATAACTCTAGCTTTGAAGGGAGCCATGACTAAATGTTTCTGTTCTATTAGTAATGAAGCAGACAGTGCCAGCAAATCTCTCTGTACAGAATTTCAACTGCATGTGAAAAGTTCTTCAAAATGGTCATTATTTTTATGTTAGAAAGGGAATGACACCACATACTTGTAATAGGACTATTGTTGTCATCGCCTGGGGTCCATGACAGCTGAACACTTTTGTCGAGTTGATCTGTCAATTCTAAATCAAAGGGAGGATTTGGGACATCTGTAGACCAAACACAGACATCATAATTAACTGTCCATCCTTATAAGGCTCTTGTTTATTTCTGATATTATTCACAGAGGGGACATATTAAAGACACAGCACACTGAATGGTCAACAAGCATGCAACTGAAATGAAATAGAAACAACTGAGGTTGCTGGGAACACACAAGCACACTCCAGACACCCATCAATGAGCTCTGCTTATTTCTTTTTTGAATGAAACTGAATTACTTGTAGCCAAAACCAGTGAGGTGGGCATGGATGGTTCACCAGCATTCTCAGTATGTGTCTTCTAATGAACATGAATGAAGACAGAAAAAATTGTATAGAAATTTAATTTCTAATAAATGAAAAACAGAATAGTAAACACTGAAAAACATATACAGGCAAGTACATGTATATTTTAAATAAGACTAAAGAAGACTCAAATGTTCTTCCTGAAACATGCTAAGCTAAATTATAGATTTGGGGGCTCCTGAAGATTATTTATATTTTAAATGGAATTCTATATAGGTAGCCCCCAGTATGCATACCTTATACAGAAACTCAGTACAGTAGTCAGGCAGGTACATGGGGAAGTGTGTTTACTCTCAGTGGACACAAGGGTACAGACATCTTTCAGGGTGAAGCTGTCCCAGAAGCAGTCTGCCTCTTCTAATGGTGCTTCTGAGATCCAGAGAGTTGGTGTTCCTCCCTGGGACTCTTCCTGACCTTGCTCCTGGGGGTGACTGTGGCTCTTGAAGGATCAGAGGCCATATAAAAATATGGGTACTTTTTGTCCTGTCAGTAAGTAGCAATAAATGTCTACAAAGGACAGGTCTATAGTACAACTAATAATACTGTATAAAATCCAGCTGAGTTTATGCCACAAAATTAATTTATGTATTTATATGCTGAATAAAGATGAAGGTTATTTAATCTAAAAGATTTCTGGAAATATTTCTGATTTATTTTCCAGACCCAGAACATTCACAGAACCTTAAGTACACCCTTCTGTTTTTTTCTTTAATGATTTATCTTTCACTAACACACAGTGAGTTGGTTTTCTCTCATAGAAAGGGCCAATGTTGTTCTAAACATCCACTGCTTCCCTATGTAAATTTCTTAAAAATGGAATCTTAAAACAGCTATTAATAGACTGAAGTAAAAATCTGATTTGTGGGATACTTGAAATAGCTTTTTCATTCTGTAAAATGTAGATGAAAGCTTTTGAGAAAACACTATGCTTCTTTACAAGGAAATTATATCAAACAGGGACTTGTATCCAATAAAATTACTTTATAATAACACATGGAATCTTTAGAAAAGAGTGGCGATCTATTCAGCAGAACATTCCAGAGTTATAATGAAGAAATAATGCATAGCAGTAAAGGGGAAATCCAACAGAACATTCGACAGAACCCCTTTCCTTAAAGAACACAATGATATGATGGAGCAAAGTAATTTTTCTGCAAATGTGAAATTATTTGACAGAAAATAGTGAAAGAAGACTCATTAGTTTACCGTAAATGGGAGCTGGAGTTGGAGTAGGAGCTAGAAAGGACATTAATATAAAGGATTTTAATCACAATTAGTAATGGAAAGATAAAAGATAGCACAAGAAGACAAAGACTAAACATGATTAACATTATAAAACTGAGCCTTACACTTAGCTGCGAGATATGGAATGATAAACATGCAGTAACAATTTAGGAGGGAAAACCTTCCCTTTGAAATAAAAGTAGATTATTTTCCCCAATTTTTAGTACAAATATCACTAATATACATAACCACCACTTTATTCCAGTACTGCTACAGAGTATATTTACACTGAAATTATTGCCTCATGGGTATCTTGCCAAGAAAAGAAACATATGAGCATTTAACTCACCTATAAAGTTGTAAAACTCTAACAAGCAAACAATTGCTATAGGTATTTTTCCTTTCTACCTAACACAGGGCAGCCAGTCGTGCTGTGTGTGTCCCAGTTCTTACCAACAACGATAAGCACAGCGCTGGCAGAAACGTTGTCCAGAGTTGTATTGGCCACACACGTGTAGGTTCCATTATCATCATCACTTACATCAGTTACCACCAAGTGGTCCTTGTCAATAGTGAACCTGTGAATAAAACACATTCAGAGCAATGGAAATGGACATCTAACCACAGCTGATGATTGCTTTACTGGCATGAATCTGTGAATTTGATAAAAGAGGAAGATGATGAAGATTTGCAGCACATAAGAGCTAAAAATGTTATACAACATGTACCACTTTGGTAATGATTCAAGTTGGAAAACAATTAGAATGAATTATCACCTTGGGTTATCAGGGCTGTCCATCATCTGGTCTGGTGGTGTTCAACCATACCCCTGGAGTTTTGGGAGCTTCCTTAGAGACCAGGGACATCCAGAAGTAGGGATGGGGAGTGGGGTGGGAGGCAGCTCCAGTTACCTTACCAGAGGGCCTTCCTGTGGCTTCTGCCGCTAAGACACTTTTGAATACCACTCATCCAGCTCAATTTCTAATGGAATGTATATTTTAAAGTAATTCAGTATTTACTGTAGAAATTTTGTGTCATTTCTGCCACATGCATAAACTCTTGTAAGAGAAAGTAAATGCAAAGAATAGAGTCAGCTTCATCACTATAAACAGGAAGGTTTAGATCAGCAGTCACCACGAAGAGTTTTCTAGAGGTCATTGTAGTCATGAGAAATTAATGAGTAGGTAAAAAATCCATGCAAATCCTTGCATCAGTTCATGCAATGTTTTAACAAAGCTGTATAAATCATTAACTGTCTTCACAGAGAATTTCAAAGTTAAAGCTTTAGCCAACTTAACCTGAAGGCCATTACTTCATATTTTCTTCTCATCTTTGTTATTCAGATCCCACAAGCAAAAGTGACCAGTTGAAGCATAGAACTAGATGGAAACTCTGGGCATATAGAGAAGACCACATTGTTCTTTTAGGGGCTATTAACAGCAACAGGGCGCCATTTCTGCACCCTGCGAGCAAACCACAAAAACTATTTTCACCAGCATCCAGCATTCCTTCCAACAGGGGTTATGCTTGTAGTCACACTCTGACAGCTACAATTCACACTTTCAACTTTGTACTTGCTAGGTCAAATTGAGGGCCTCAACATGCTCACACAAGCTAAAGGGCTGCAACAGGCTCAGGTTCTTTTAAATGCTTTTTAAACTTTTTTCCTCTTTTTTGTTGGCTTTAAGTAAAATCAAAAGAAAACTCCCTATCCAAATAAAAAGCAGTGTCCTTTAAAATACAAGGATTCAGGCACACTCCAGTGATTATAGAGGTCGTACTTTCTGCCTATTTGTAGAATGGTAATGAAAACATCTGCTGAAATTTTACAGCACAAGGCAGAAAACAATGGATGTTGTCCAAAGCCTGAAAGGTGTTTCTCATCCTGAATTGCAAGGAGACAACACACAGTGATAGACAAACATTCTCAGGCCCTTGTTTTAATAACATGATGCCTTTTTAGGTACAAACATTATACAACAGGGAGGAAATACATATCTATTTTGGAGAGAGCAGACTTCAGAAACATTTAAAACATTATGGTTAAGTCATCATACAACAATCCTTTAATTCAATAGCAGCTTAAAGAGAGAAGCAAGAGAAAGGAAAGAAATCGTTTTCAAATACCTTCCGTCATTGGGCAGCTCACCCTTGTCCTTCAGCCAGAGAACAGTAGGGATTAAGGTGTGATCATGTTTCACTTTACATTCGAAGGACACTGTACTCCCTCTTTGCACAACTGAGAATTCGGGCTGTTTAATGATCCTGGTTGGATCTGAAATTTAAAGTTATTGTTATCTCTTGCCAAAGCTGGAGAATTTGCTCAAAGTCACAAAATTCTTGGAAAAATTTTGTCACCTCTGCCTTACCTTTGATTTCTAAGTGGGCTTCATTCTTTGCCATTCCTAACTTATTTCTTGCAACACAGGTATAAGTTCCTGTACTGTCCTTTTGGGCCACAGGAATTTCCAAAGTCCCATTGTCATGTAAAACATAAATATCTTCATGAAGAGCACTACCTTTAGCTCCTTTAAACCTTCATTATGGAAATAACCACAATGAGAATTTGTATTTGTATAATGTATAACCACATTACAATTTGAAGACACATAAAATGCCATGTTTGCAGTCAACATACCATGATCTACATTATAGTATCAAGTTCAGAGGTATTTGGAACCTGCACAGCATTTTGCATACATATTGGTCCATGTAAGGATAGAATGTAAAGCTGGGGAATCCAATGATCAATGACACACACAGAATTAGAGTGACAATTCAAAATACTACTTAAATTGTAATTTTCCTTATGAGAGATTTATAATTTTATAGACACATTATTATATACTGTCTCTCTAAATAAGCGATAAGATGGGCAAAAATGAAGACTACTCTTTCTGACATTTTCCCCTACTGTGATGTATTTGTAACTCCATCTGCAAGATACAATTCTAAAGAGATTTTGATTTCAAGGTTACAAGGGTTGTACTTTTGAAAGTATGACTAGGAAAATATTCAAGGAAGAAAAAAATAAAGCATATATGTAAGTCACGTGTACTTCCAGCTTCCTGGTCAGTGTGAGACAGAAGTGAGGATGGATGAAAAGGCCAAATCACCCAGGACTAAGTGTTACCCTGCCACCTTAACTAGGAAATCACCTGCACAAGCACCCACACTTCTCTGAGGGTGAAGTGGGACATGATGAGATTATCTGTTAACCCTGTACCTTGCTTTCATCTGTCATTATAGGTGGAACCCAGCACAGTGTCTAGCACCCGACAGAGGACCAATAAATGAATGTTCTTGTTTTCTTTCACTCATTCTTTCTGAGCTGTTGCCTATGCTAGCCTTGTTTCTTCCAGCTCATGCTAAAGTCAGCAAGTTAGGAGGATGAGCAGAACTTGCATCAGGAGCGTCATATGAAAGAGGACAGGGCTGAGCAGGAGTGAAAGAACACAGGAGAGTTTGGCTGGATCCAGGTCAGGAAACTCAGCGGGCAGAGGTACTAAAGACAAACACTGGTGGCAACAAAAATTCTGATTTTGAGCTTATAGAATCTCTCTCCCACCTCAAATGATATTTTATAATCAGGAAATGTCCCTACCCAATCCCTCCAGCCACCATTCACGAAGTCCCAGGTAATGTCCATGACATTGTAAAGTACAGCAACCTCAAATTTTTTCAAAAACATCTACAGATATCTCTGTGGTTGACAAAGTGTGCTGCTAAATAGATTATACATGTGAAAGTATTTAGCACAGAGCAAGTGGTTAACAACTATTTGTGAATAAATTTAATAATTAATAAAATGATGGGTTCTGCACTGCCTTTCCCCTATCTGTTCCCTGACTGACCCAACACATAGAGAAATATGAAGGCTTTGGCAAATGTAAATATTAAAAAGACATAAGGCCAATACTTACCATTCAATGGTAGGCAGAGGAGACCCAAAGAAGGCACAATCTAGTAAAGCAGGCCTGTTTGCAATGACCTGATAGAGTGTGTTTGCAGATGTAAGGATTCGTGGTGGCTCAGCTGAAAACATTATAAAAATGTAAAGTAAATATAAAATAAAATAACATTTAGACCCAGCATGGATTTTAGTATATGTACTGCCGAAGCGAGCACATAGACCCCCAGTGGATTTTATTGCATTTTGTTTTAAGGCCAATAGAGTTTACGGTAAAGTACAACAAATATGCCTCTGCCCTTACGTTTTCTGTCAGGTATGACACTACCAGTCACTCATGGAGGAAAAATGAAAGTGTTCTCCCTTTGCATCATGCCTCACGTATTACTCAAGCAGATAATTTTAATACTTGATTTATTTACCTATATCTCTTACTATACTGCGAGTCCCTTGAGGGCAGAGAATGAGACTTTTATTGTTTCCCCCCTTGAAACTATCACAGTGTCTGGCACAAATATCATGGCTAAGTACATTTTTGTTGGTGACTGGCCCATTATAGTCCCACGGTTACCATGGGGGCAGGGGTGAGAATGGAGCTGGCACAAGAAAGCAGAGTGCTGATGATTAAAAAAACAGAACCAGCACTGGCCAGGTGGTTCAACTTATTGGAGCATTGTCCCATATATCTCTTGTTGTGGTGCTTATGGCAGGCAACCAATCCATTTTTCTCACATTAATGCCTCTCTCTCTCTCTCTCTCTCTCTCTCTCTCTCTCTCTCTCTCTCTCTCTCTCTCTCTCTCTCTCTCCCTCCACTCCCCTTCTTTCCTCCCTCCCTGCCTTCCTCTCTCTTTGGAATCAGTGAACATATCCTTAAAGGGCTGAAAAAAAAGGACCAGAAATGAAAAGTGCTTCTCAAACATCCACCAATATCTTAACTGCTCAGCTCGTTTGATCTGCTGACCTTCATTCAAACATGAAGGAAAAAAATACCAAGTATTGGTTGGCTTCCTAACTTTAACTTTGCAAGGGAGCCTACTATACTGAAATTGAAATATAATTTCCTGGCACCATGAAAACAATTCTCACATAAAATTTTAACAAATTTGGTATTTTGGTAGTTTTGTCCATTATGAGAAATACAATATTCACATAAACCAAGCATTTCAGAATATATTTGAATATGATATAGTTTTCAGAATCATGAAATTGTTATTCAAGTTGTCAGTTTCTAAGGATGGAACAGCACTAATATTCTGTTACTAATGACAGATCAATGATATTTTCCCATTGAGGGGTTTGATACCTGGTCTAACCATCTGCGAACATAGAAGAATGACTATTTGATTATTTGTATAAGTAGAATATCCCATGATAGATACCGTGTTATGAAAGAACATTAAGAGCAGACTGCAAGACCCTTTAGACAGAGCAAGGTTTGTATTTTATTCATCTTTCTACATCCCTTATCGCTCCAAGTACTAAGCATTTCCATATCACATAGTAGATGCTCATTCCATTTTTGCTGAATGAATGGAAAACAACAGAAGTCATTACCTTAATCTGCCATGTCTTTAATAAAGGAAAAGCTTACCCAGAACATTTACAAATGCATTTGCCAGTAAATATCCATATTCGTTAGAAGCATTGCACTGATACACTGCACTGGATCTTTCTTGAACATTTGAAAAAATAATGGTATCACCATCTATTTTTCTGCTGGGGTCATCAGGGGCAACTGTTTAGGTGTAAAAATAAAAAGTATATATTTATTCCTCTTTGCTTAGAAGATGTAAAGCTTGAAGCCTACATTATAGTAAGCAAAACAGAAATACAGACTAATTATACAGGGAGACTGATGTATATCCAGTAAGAAGGACAAGACCATGAACCCAAGCAGAAGCCTAATTTTTCTTTCTCAGAATTTATTAGTTACCACTTAACATGGGTGTATATGCTCAATATTCATTTAGCTTTAAGTGGATTGACTCTGTAAGACTGAATATTATTTTGAGAAATGCAGGGGCAGAAAAGCACAAGTTAGGTGAAAGCAACAATACAAATTTAAGAAAACATTGTCCTGTTCACAAAGAAACTGTGGTCATTTATGAGGAGGCAAGTTAATAATATATTAAGAGGAGATGGCAAAGCAAGTAAAAAACTATAGAAACCCTCTAGCTAATCTAAATCTGTATTTTAGAAGCCTCTTATTGAAATAACTAGATAAATAAGTAAATAAATACAGAACTAATAATCAAATGTGAAGATATTTATTTTCCTGCTTTGGAAATCCCTGAGGCTGACATAAAAATAGATTGTGTAAACTTTCTCTTGAAGGTAGTATTTTCAGCTAAATCTCTCAAGTAATTTAAAAAATGCTAACTCCAGGATTGATCCTTAAGCAGAAGCAGAAAGAAACTGGTTGGGAAACACAATATGTGAGAATGATGTCTGAGGCATGCCCAACAATTGGGAGGTGCTGTGCTACTGGAGATAAATTCCTTTTTATAAATGCTAAACCTTAGGCTGGGAGCTTGCCTTGCTTTGAGGGTATGTTAAAAGGGATGATAGGTATCTGTCTCAGCATGCTCATCAAAATAAAAATGAAACAACAGCAGCTTTTCTCTTAAACTGCTTTTGTACGTTTAAGGTGAACTTTACTTTCATTCTACATACTATTTTCCTCTTCAATGACAGGAAAAGTATGTGCATCTAAGACATGATTATCACTGCATTTAAACTCCTTCATTATTTCAAAGTCTCAAATATTTGGTTCATCTGTGACTTATTAACTCACTAATAAAAATAAGCCAAAATATAGTTATTAATCCTTGTTTTACTACCCATATTCAAAGTATTGTGCTCATTCTTTCTTCGTTAGTTTTCTACTGCTGCCATAATAAGTTACTACAAACCTAGTGGCTTAAAACCACACAAATTTACTACCATACAGATTTGTATGTAGTTGTTCAACACTCTGATCACAATTAATAGCTAATTTATGAATCCTCTTAGATGGTCCAAGTGGTCTGGTTATGCCAAGATACTTGAGTCAGCATCTTAACTCGTATCTCCTGTTTATGACTGTGGCATTTTTAAAATTGCCGTAGGAAACATGTTATTCTAACCAGAAGACAAATATAAGTTCTAATTCCTTGAATAGGTATAGATTTCACCAATAAACTACAGCAAAGGACAGAAATGTCACACTGACCTAGGAAGTGAACTACAGCTGTAGCTAGGTAGCCAGGTACCCAGAGAATGGAGGCCTCAGGACAGTCAGCTTCATTGGTTCAGATCTCAAGTCTAGCATCTTCAGGGTCTTTTTGACTCACACACTCTCAGTGATACCCATCTACTGCCTCAATAAAGCATGCTAGGACAGAGCAGCATTTCTGAGTCTCATTCTCTGTCAATTACTCTTAGCATTTTTAGACCCAGCACTTGGACACTCACTGCTGGAACTCCTCAGGGGACTCCCAGTATGCCCACATGTCCATTTGGACTGCACCTCTGTGCTTGTGCCAGGCAGTGGAGGGCCGGGACTGAGTGATTGGCACTTTAGGCAGTGATGAGGCCCAGGAAGAGCTCTGGCTAAATCTGTCTTGATGGGTGGCAGACTGAGTGGGAAGAGCTCCTCTAATTCCTTAAGTATGTTAACCTCTGAGGAGTTATAGCACCCTGTGTTGTTTAACGGTGTAGAGTTCCAGTTTTGGAAGATGGAAATGTTCTGGAGATCTCATTTATAATAAGGTGAATATATTAACACTACTGAACTGTACACTTAAAGTGGTTAAGATGGTAAATTTTATGTTATATGTTTCTTAACCACAATTGTTATTTTAAAAAGTTACATTGCCATGACCATGGAAGACCAGCCAGTAAATGAAGCTGGAGGACAAACTTCCCCTATTAAGGATTCTCATCGATCACATCACAACATAACCTACTTTGAAAGGTTTTATGCAGCTCACAGTTGCACTTTTTGATATTAATCTCTACCTGAAAGGCATCCAACTGTATGTGCCCTATTTTCACTAAATGGAGCAGGCTTTGCATATTTTTGGCAAGGTATTTGGGAATAAAATAAACCTTTAAGTAAGAGTAGTGAATAGCAGGTCTCTCTCCATGGGGTTTGGGCCACCTTTTCCTTATGCACTTACTAATGAAATGCAAACAAACCCAGGAACTGTCCCCATGACATACAGAGGCTCAGCTGGTATTTGGACAAAGAATGAAATTGCTAGTATAGAGATACTTGAAGCCTTTGGGCTCTGTGCTCGCTACTGGGTGGGAATAACTCTCTAGCATCCAAATCTAAGTTATCCAAAGGAATAATAATTAATTCTGGAAATAATTACTTTCATTTGCTATAAATGCATATTGGAGAAAGAAATTTAAGAGCATCAGATCACTGCATGTAACTTAAAGCCCTGAGGGTAAGGTTCAGAACTGGGGTGACAGCCTTCCACAATACTTTCCCTTATCCTTACTGTCCTGACATGGCCAGCCAAACTCTGAACACTTCCAACATTCAGAGAATGAGAATAATAATTAGTGCCATCTTACATGTATAGAGTACTACCAATTTTAAAATATTTTATATCTATTATATAATTTTATTCATAATATACTTATAATTTAATATTTTAAAAAGAACTTTGTGAACTAGATTAACTGGATAGAATATGTATTTTGAAAATGAGAAACTCAATACTGGAGCACTTCATAGTTTGTTTAACATGAGATCAGTGCTCAGCTTTTCTGAGTTAGTCTGTTTCATAAATGTCTCCAGAAATCTGAACATTTGGGAATAATATTCCCAAACAAGTATCTAGATGAAGAGATAAATTTTCCTCTTCAATTACTTATTCCATCCACTATAAGGGGATGCAAACTGGGCCCTTTACTTTTGAGAAACAGAAGGGCGATGCCTTGGTGGAATCTTGGGAATATCCTGCTTTATTTCTCCATTCCCCTGGCTGCTTATCATGTGTTTCTGGTTTTCAGTCTCTCACTGCAATGCTAGCAATATACATAATTGTGTTAGGAAAAAGTCTTCTGTGATTCTCATTCCTTTTAACGTAATAATGGTGTGATCTTATATGTGTTCCCTTATATATGCTCCTACAACTCACATGGAACACGATTCCAGATCTACAAGCATTAGGCTCTCCTGCTGTCTCCTCCAACAGGGATGTGAACTATGGTGCACATGGCCATGGCCTCGGACATTTTCTTTCTGGTCCTGGGTTCTACTTCCACACTATCCCAGACACTGCCAGTCATGTGGTAAAATCAAAGTTCTCTTTCAGCACCAGCTCACTGCGTCTATATTCTTTTTCTTGACTTCTATAGGTTGTTTAAAAAATATTTTTGGTAGACTTGGACAAATTACATATTTCATAGATTATTTTTTGCTCCAAGAAAAGTTTAAAGTAACCTGGTGAGTTCTGTGGGGACAGAGCTTTGGAAGACATTGAGATTAGAGCTCAGTTGTTGAGTTCATTCTCCCAGTTTTGTAAAACAGGCTCCAAGTCTGGAATACACAGTCACAAATCACTAACACCATTTTGCTAAAAAACCCCTCTCTCTCCCTGATCCTGCTTCTCCTTTTATAGTATTTATGTGCACTTGCAGCTAGGGCCTGCAGAGGTTGCAGGAGTGTCACTGTCCTTAGGTGATTTCCTGAAAGTCAGGTGTTGGGAGGCTGCGTCTCTGGGAGTATGGTCCCCTGACAGTGTCTCTGTTGTGTGGCACCTGGGGGGGATGCTACACAGCTAGCTCCCTGTGTGATAATGCTGCAGAGGCACAGCTGTTCTTTGCCCCTCATTCTCAGCAGCTGCTTTACCCAAGGTGTCAGCAGCCTCTTTGGTGAAATGTGTTGTCAGCAAGTCAGCTTGTGTTCCCAGCTAACTTCTGCAGCCCAGTCTAGGCCCCCCTGAAGGTTAGGAATAAGTGACAATTCTGTGCCACTCTACACTGCTACAGACTTTGCTCTGCCTACCCCTGCTTCTCTGCCACCCTTCCCCCTGGACCCGTCATTGCTGGATGCAGCAAACTGCAGATGAGAAACAAGCCCCAGTCCCCTGTTTCCAGACCTCAAAGGCAATTCTATTTAGGGTCCTCTAAATTCATAGGGGGTACCATCAAGCAAGGTGGAGAGGCACAAAGCTCCTTGAACTTACATGAAATTCTTGACATTTTTCTTCCTCATTTACTCCTTATGTTGGATCAAGGTAGGATAACACAAGATGGGGGCATGCCGGGGTGACTTTGAACTTAGCTGTTTATGACTTAGTGTCTAGCCAAAAGGCCACTCAGCAGAAGCTGTAGGTAGACCAGCTGCTCAGGGTGGAGAGAGTTAACACAGGTGTCCCTGTAGTATCATTGTGCAGAGAGCTATGTTCGTTCCTAACAGGTATCTGAGCAATTTACCTCTTAGTTATGAGATTCAGAAAAAGCAATCCACACACATTTAATATGGCCACCAAATGTGGAGAAAGAAATCTTTCATGGATGCTTCACATCACTGTGGTGTAAACATATAGCACTTTCTCCCGGCACCATGGGGCAGCCCGGTGGGCCATGGGAGGGCTCTTGTCTGCTGCCATACTGCATAGTGTTTTTCCCCTTGCATGTGCACCAGAGGGACTGCTCTGAGGCACGTCAGAGGTTGAGGGACCTCTGGTACCTCTGGAATTCTGATCCTATCTTTGTTCAATCTCCTGCTTTCTTTCCAGTGGGGACTTAAATACTTTTGAAATGGAAGAAATGAACTAATATGGAACCTGACTTGAGGGATTTTTGTTCTTTTTTCAATTTGGACCTAATCAGATGATTTGGGATTATAGTAGAAGGGCCTTCCTTGTCTCCTGAGACTACTGTCCTGTGCCAACCCCCCTCCCCATGCCTGCCCAAAGCAGGCCTTTCATAGTTGATCCTCCCCAAAAACATTTCATTTAAAGAGGCATGTCTATAAAGCTCTTAATATAACACCTATGCTGGGGTTGGAAGGGCAATAAGCCAAGGGAATAAGGAGGAAAGATCAACTTCATTATTTAATCTCCCCTTCTTCTTGTGTTACTAACCCATTTCTGTCTCAATTTTCCTTGCTTATGATTGCATTCTGGCTGCCAAGCTCAAGGATTTATCTTTTCAACATTCCCTGGCTCCCTGGTTTTCCTGCTGTGTGGCTAGGAGGATGGCTCTGCCCACTGAGTTCTGTTGAAGCCAGATCTCAAGTGCCCATTTAACCTTCCATAAATGGGCACAGGCCTCTGAGCTGTAAAATATGGTGTCCAAGTGCTGAGCATGCTCCATCCTTTATTGCCGTGCATTCCTAAGAAAAGCAGAAAATGTACCCCAAAACTTATTTTAGTTCTGGGCTTACTTTCACATTTTTTCTGTTTTCATTCATATGTCTCTGAGAATGGTAACAGCTTCCCAATGCACAACCACTCTGCAGTTCTTGATTCTGATCATGGTTAAAATCGCTAGTAGAAACATCCAAACCACCACTTGCTGGGGTTAAAATCTGCTTTAGAATCTGTTTTCTCCCAGGGGTATATTTCCTTTTACAGGCTATCTGTTTCAGAGTATAGCCATATACTGCTTAATGATGAGGATCGTCCTGAGAAATGAGTCATTAGGCTATTTTGTCATTGTGTGAACACCATGGAGTGCACTTACACAAACCTAGGTGGTACAGCCTACCACACACTCAGGCTGAATGGTATATCAATGTTGTATATGCCTTCTGTTGTTGACTGAAAAGTCATGATGTGACTTATGACTACATCTGATAACTTCCGTGTGACAAAAACAAACTCCTAAAAAATACTCATGGAACGGGGTGCTCTTACTCAGTCTAGACTTAAAAATGTAAGAACTTGGTGGTGAGAAAAAGGGACTTGTGCCATTCCAAATCTGCCAGCAGTTTTTAGAGTCATCTTAGGGTAAACACTGTTTCAGATAAGCCAGTTTAATGGACCTTTGGTTATGGAAATAAAGAACCAATTTTTGATTCTGTCTTGAGGGAATGAGGGTCCAAGTTGCTCTACATCATAAACCTAAAAGGTTGTCTTTATTGTGAGTAAAGGGTATCTTTGCAGATTATTATGCTATTGACTGAAAGGGTGACCCTAAGGCTGGGTTTTAAAAGGAAACTGATTTTCTCTTCCTCTGGGTTTAAGGGAAGGTCTGCACTTCAAGAAGGGGAAAAGCTCTAACATTCTCCCTTGGGCAGCAGTTGGTGGGTGAGGTTGAGAAAGAGGAGACTCAGTGGGCTCTCTGCACATGGCCATGGCTTTGGAATCCAGTGGCAGAGAGGTATAATATTTGTTTTTAGTTTTCTTTTCTTTTGCTATAGCCCCCTTCTACTATCCTCAAGCCTTTAACCACTTTTGTGTAAAACTGGTCTTTGCTGTGATTTAGGAAATTAATGGAAGGGCCCGGGGCCACACTTGAGGGACTGCTCTGGACAGCAGAGTGGCAGCCTGGAGAAGCTGGCTGAGAAAACTGCCTGGAGGGGTCCAGGGAAGGTGGCAGAAGAGAAGTGACTCAGCAGCCAGGACTCAGGGAAGCTGGTCAAAGACATGACTGGGGTGAGAGGATGTGCTCTTCTCTAGGTATTCAATGGGACAGTGACCTCTGCAGCCTTGAGAACTTGGGAACATCTGGGTTATATTTAGGAATAAAAACTCCTTAAATTAAGACAGCTGTGTTTCTTATTTTTATACCACTGGCTCTAACCCTAACCCACCTCCTCTGATTCTTAGATGTTTCCACAAACCTCTACAAATTTCGAACAAAGAAGATAATCTGAACTTCTCAGTTAACTTTTATTTCTGACCCTGCCATTCCTCATATGATGCATGTAAACAAACAAACAAACAAAGGAAATGTCCCCAAGTCCCAATCAACACATACCATTATAGTACAAAATGTTCAGTCATAATAAACACCAAAAGGTAGTAAGATAAAAATCTAAAAGTAATTTGGAGACTATTTAACTTATATATGGTTAACGTCCTTAAGCCAAATTATTTTTGCCACGATTTTTTCCCTGTTGAGATGTAGCTATGCTCTGAAAAGACACCACAACTGGAGCCAGTTAAGGAAACTTACTTTCTATTGGGACTCCATTTGATAACCAACTAATTCTGGGTTTGGGGTTGCCGTTAGCTCTGCAGATTAGGGCCCCGTTCTCTCCTGGGGACAGCACAAGATTTTGAGGTGCCGTGATCCAGTATGGAGCCGCTTTATAGAGGAAAGAAAAAAATACAAAAATTTGAATCAAATAAGTATTCTAGTAAATTTAGTACATTAAAGTATTTTAATAAAAACTATTTTTCAAAACATGTTAGTTTTATTTTTAGTGTGAATAGATTTATAAGTGGTGCTTCAAACATACTTCAGATTTTCAAGAGAATATGTAAAAAGATTCACTGATATCTATGTATTATTTTTAGACATTTTTGATACAATTATCATCATCTGCTTTACATTAATCAATCGTACATTAAACAGGTGAAAGATTTATCTAAGGGTAAGCAATTTACAGGCATAGATAGAGGTAAAATGTGAATTTAAATTCTGAGCCCCACAGTATATAGGTAATTATAAAATTAGGAAGCAATTTTTAAAACTTTGAAAAGTTGCAAAGTTAATATATGTTCCCACAAGCCCTTTATCCAGCCTTCTCTAATGTTAACATTTAAATAACCATAATACAGTTATCCAAACAAAAAATTAACATCAGTACAACACCACTAACTACACTACACACTTTATTAGAATGTCCTCCACTTTTCCACTGCCTTGTTTCTGTCCCAAATCCCTGTCCTGGGTACCACATTGCATTTACTTGTCATGCCTCCTTACTTAGCTTCCTCCAATTCGAAAGTTTCTTGGTCTTTTGTGTCTTTCATGACTTTTAGACTTTAAAAGAGCACCGATTAGTTATTTTGTAGAATGTCTTTCAACTTGGGCTTGTTTTCTTATGATTAGATTGAGGTTTTGGGTGATAGACCCTTCTGATTACATCACATCAGGGAGTACAGGGTATCAACATGACTTATAACTGGTTGTGTTAATCTCAATCACTTGGTTAAGGTGATGTTTGACAGGTTTCTCTACTGTAATGTGATTATTTTCCTGCTTTCCATACTCTATTTGCAAGTGAGTCAATAAGTTCAGCCCACATTCAAGGACAGGGAAATTAATTGATCTCCATAGGGGAGAAATCTTAAAGAATAAGCAGACATGTTAAAACTGCCTCAGTAATTAAATTTTTTTTTTAGCCACAGGGGCAGGGGTGGAGATACTTTGAGGCTATGCAAATATCCTGTTTCCCCTTAAGGTTTCATCCACTAATTTTAGCATTCATCACTGGCTCTTGCCTGCAGCAGTGATAACTGCGGGATTATAATGGTGATTTTCCATTTCCTTCCCTCTTTCTACATTTATTAATTGGAATTCTTTTGTAAGAAACATTTGGGGGGAGATAATTATTAATCTGATTTAGATACACTACACCATAAATAGCAATGAGAAGAGATTCAAGGTACCATAAATTTGATATAAATTCACATTTATTAGTATTGATGAATATAATGAAAGGCATGCTAATTGAAGATTAAGGGCCTCTCACGAATACAAGAGCAATGCATTTTAAACAATGATATATACCTTTCACTGTGACAGAAATGGTATGATGAATAGATCCTAGTGCATTTTTTGCTATACATTGGTAATTTCCGGAGTCTGCTTCTGAAACCTGAAGGATCTGTAGCGTTTTCTGAAAGTTCTTATAATATGTCCGGTTGAAGGGTAGTGTTCCTTCTTCTTTCATCCAGTAAATAAGTGGCGTAGGCCTGAGAAGATAAAGAAATAAATGATGATGATACAAAGAAAGAAGTTGACCTACCTACTTTTGAGGATGAATTTTCATGCAAGTTTGTCACAAATTCTTTATATACTCATAAAGCTAATGAGAAGTGTATAGGTACATTACCATCACACTTTTATAAATAATGCTCAAAACCTTATATTTAAAGCTATAAACTACCATTTTCACATAAGCAGAACTGTACTACTTTACGGTGCATCACATGAACTTTGAGTTCAGTGATGCAGTGAGAATGCCAGCATGAGTTACTTTACTGAAGGGTCCTAAATGTTTACTTCAAAGTTCTGATCAATGAGGCACACTTGGAAAATCTTACATGGAGATACTATGTCAGCCAAAAGAATTACCATGAAATTGCCCTGGCTGGTGTGGCTCAGTGGAGGGAGTGCTGGCCTAGGAAGCAAGGGGTCAGTGGTTCGGTTTCCAGTCAGGGCACATGTCAGGGTTTCAGGGCCAGGTCCCCACTACGGGCACTTGAGAGGCAACCACACATTGATGTTTCTCTCCCTCTCTTTCTCCCTCTCTTCCCCTCTGTCTAAAAATGAATAAATAATTAATTAAAAATCTAAAAAAAAAGAATTACCATAAAATTAATGATATTGAGCTAGAATTTTTAATCTGCTGGAGTTAAAGATGCACAGAGAAAGAGATGAAACACGTAATGTGTCCAGGAACTTTTCCACATGTTTCCATATCAAATGGAAAAAGCTTGTTATTTAATAGCAAGCTATTTAGTAGTGTAAACGAAGTAATTAGAGAAATAGCACTCTTTCTTAATTTCATTATTAGTTATATTTTAAAATATTAAACCAATTGATAAGAATAAACTCACTTATTATTCACACCATTTCTTATGGTGTTTTTCATTAAATTATGAAATATATATAGAGAAGAAAAGCTATAACATAGGCTTGAAGTTAAAGTATCTACTTCAAAGTGCCAACCCTGTCCCTAAATTGCTCTCTGACCTTGGATCCCTGACCTTTGGGCTTCAGTTTCCTTAGCTGTCTTACTGGGGGTAACATCAAGTGGCTTTAGAAGGTTTTCATGAGGGTAAAATAAAAGTCCATTTGACACAAACATTTACTAAGCACTGAACTATAGGCCAAGCACTGAGTTGTGTGTTGGGAAGATAAAGATGAAAAAAGAATGATCCAGGTCCTCAAGAAGATCACAATATTTGTCATTAGAAATGCAAGTGGGATTAATTGATTTTGGTTTATTTGGTTGAATAAAAATAATTGAACATGCATAGTTGATGAAATGGCTTCTAAAATAAGACATGCTGTGACTATAACAAGGGGTAGAAAATGTGAAATAATTCTGAAAAGTTGAAGATATTATACATGTGGAATCTGACAGCATATTATGATGTTTCCTTATAGTCAGATTAATCTGCATCTCACACAGTCTGGAGGTTGAGAGGGTGGTGCAGGTAGAAGCATGAGATCATGGCTTCACTAAGTCATAAACTGTTCTGGAGGTCTGCTACTCTGCTGAGCAGGTGTTAGGAA
The DNA here is from genome assembly GCF_019186645.2 of Phyllostomus hastatus. NCBI lineage: Eukaryota > Metazoa > Chordata > Mammalia > Chiroptera > Phyllostomidae > Phyllostomus > Phyllostomus hastatus. The sequence continues at coordinate 50,323,117 of NW_025334041.1, forward strand.
TTAGAAATATTTTGATTCCATGAGTCTTATGCTTATTGATTTGTAAGTGATAGAGCTCCAATCTTAGTTTTATAATATTCCAAGCTTTTAAAAAATTTTTAGAAGTTCAATGCAATTTCCAAATATCAATCATATTTTAGTTTTTAGGGTTTTTTTTAGTATGTCATTTGTGGGAAGGGGGATCACTAAATTGTGAGAATGAGTACCTCTACTCCCAAAGGGTCGAAGGTTGGTGGATTAAAACACTTTTTAACACAACAATTATGAAAATTGCAATGGTTTTGTCTTCTGTTTTTTAATTCTAGGGCAAGATAAATATACTTTAATACTTTGTTGGTTTTCAGTTACTTGAGAGTGTGAGTTCCTGACATGGCCAGAAGAGGCCTTCCTGTGTCTCTGGCAGTAAAGCTGTACCTGAAGGCTGATTCTAGGAACGAATGTGAGACTACTGAGTTAGCAGGTCAAGGACAGCACAGATCACATGTGATCACAATATATTTCTGAGAGTCTATTCAATGTTTTCAGCATATATGCGTGTATCAATAGCATTTGCTCTGTGCCAGGCATAACAGGGGACTAGGTAGAATCTTGCTTCTAATGTGTACCTAATGTAACAGTGGGTCTTGTATCTGAGTGGGGCCTTCCCACAACTCCTGTCAAAGGTACATGGTTTCTAGGGGTGGCATCGGCTTTGAAGTGTGCACAGATGAGACATTTGCAAAGACTCTGGGCTTGTGACTTGCCATTAGGACGTACAGGAAGGAACAGTGTGCCAGTTCCAAGGCTAGGACCTAAGACGCCATGTGTGCCTCTGTTGTTAGGAGAATTAGCCTGGGCTGGACTGCTAGAGGGATGCAAGAAACTCAAAGCCAAGAGCTCAGCGGCCAGACCCTCAGAACTGTGAACCCATAGCTGAACCACCAAGCAGGCACAAGAGCAGTCTCTACCTGTGTCAGCTGGATCTAACCCATTCTAGCACAACCACCCTGAAGACCTATAGAAAAAAGATCGATGATATATAGCTATTGTTTTTAAGGTACTAAGTTTTGAGGTGGTTAGTTGCACACAGTAGCAAAATAATATACCCTAATTATAACCATAGCAATCAAAAGATGATTAGTGATACTTATTTCCAGAGAAATTATTACATTAAAATATTTTAATAATATGAGATTCATATGGCCTATAATGGAAATAATTATCAGATTTTTCTTGATGCTTGATGGAATTAGTATAAAACAATGACTCTTCCTCTGATATTAATACTTCTCTACCAATCTATTATGTTTTTATAAGAAATGAAAGCATTTAAGACAGAAAGTATTAACTCACAGTCCTTCTGCAATGCACTCTAGTGAAAGAACATTTCCTCTTAATTCCTCTTTGTTACTTGTGTTGCCTTCTGGAATTAAAAATGTTGGTGGCCTCTCTCTATTTAATTTAGCTGAAAATAAGAAAATCAATATGCATGAAAAGTTATGAATATGTATTTTTAGAAGCACAGTTCACTGCCTAAAAAATCTAATCCCTTTTCAAAACTATTTGACATTATAAAATTTGTTAAACTACACATGCACACTCTCTGCCTTACAAATAGCTGTTGCTCTCTCAGCCAGGAATAGAGACATTTGGGTTGCATAAGCACTAATAATAGTAAGAACTATTCTTTTTTCGTATGTTTTCTTAATTTGGGTTATATTTTTAAGAATTTTTTGTGGGTAGGTAAAATTTCAAAATGTAGACATAGAAAGGAAAATAACATTCTCAAAATATACATCACTTAAAAATTAGTGCTCAGGTCAAAGAGAAAATGGACTATTTACAGTCTGGAAAATGTTATATTTTTCTGAAGAGCATGGCTATGGAGAGGCTATTTTGGTTTATACCAGGGGCTACATTACACTCAATTCCATAGATTAGTCATGGAGATAAATCTGTGGTAGATGTTTAACATATCAAACTCTCCAAACTGCAAGGTTTATGGAAAATAAAACAAAACTAGAAAGTTTCGGATAGAGGTCTGGCAAATTTTGCCATAAAGTGCCAAATTTTGAAGAAATTGAAATTGGTTTCCTCAATGAAAACATAAGGAGGGCTCCAGTCAGAGCTCTCAGGGAGATTTAGGCAGGCCACCTTCTTTCTCATGGAGCTGTTGCCTAAGTGTGGCTTTACAGTCTGATGAACTCTCAGAAAAACTTAAAGTAGAAATCCCCATATTCAAATTCTGCAGCCCTTCACAATTTTCAAAACTTTAATGTATTAACTATTTGATGCTCACAAAAATCGGATAAAATGCAATATATATAATTATTCTCATTTCTCAGAAGAAAAAATTGAATATAAAGAAGGTAATACTTGAGAGAAATTAGAGTTTTTCTAAGATTTTAGAGATAGCAGAGGAAATCTTTAGGAAATAACTTTGGGAATGGTTTTGAGGTTGGTATCTTTCAGAAGTATATTAAAATAAAATAAGACAGGAGTTGTGGTATACGAACTCTGGTCATTGATAGAATCTTAATGTTTTTTACTTCACATCTCGAAGGTAAAAAATTAATACAGCAGAAATTCTGCCTTATAGATAATTAAGAGGACCCCATATCCAGAAACCATAATTTTCATTGATCCACTCTGTATCTGAGACCACCCACATTCCCCTTAAGGAAATCAAATTCTTTTCTTTTTGAAAGAATGAAGTCAAACATTTCATTTTTAGAGATAGTACTTCCACTGAAGATAGTGACTGGGTTTTAAACAAAACTAAGAGAAATACTATTGCTAATTTTATGATATTGATAATGTCATGTGAAAACAGATGTGAAATATGATGACTTACTATCAAAATCCACTTAATGGTTACTAATGGCTAAAGGTTACTAAGATTTTGAATAGTTAGTATTCAAGCACCCTCCCAATTCTTATTTAGCTCATGAGGAATATTTATGAATAAGACAAAAAATGAAAACTATAATTCTGAACATACATGAAAAAAACTTTCCAAATCACATGAAAAGGTTCTTTATATGAAAACAGCTATAATAATTTTCATTATTATACATACAACATAGAAAATGTTTTAGTGGCATGTATGCAAACTTATAGCTAAATTTCATTAAAAACATACATTTATTCTAGTGGTATTAAACATGTAACTAGGAATTTCATAAAGAAATAAGGTTAAATAGCCATGGAGGTGAAGTTAGTGAACTAAATTCTACAATGAAGGAGAGAATATCAGTTACAATCACCATAACTCACCACCATAAACCTCAGTGTCACTCAAATTAGCAGCTATAGTGTCATTCAATTCATCCACTGAAATAAACAGAACATTATGAAGATGTAAAAAGTAGGGGAGAAGGTATTGTACAAAAAAGTACTGGGCAACAAAAGCAAACACATACAGCTATGCTGACCAAGTATCATCCTCACCAACCGAAAAGAGTGCTTTATATTGTACATGACAAACTTGTTAATTTACTCAGTTACCCCCAACCAGTATTATGTGAACATACAACTGAAGCTGTGGGACTGCCAATTAAAGGCATCATGGGGCATAAAGCACATACAAATGTGCAGAACTCCAGTAGATTCAGAAAGTTATCAGGGAAACAGATATGTAAATAACAGCAGAGCATGTAAAACATAGTATTTAGGGTATGCATGCATGCCCTTTACAGCACACATGCCAACACTTTAGTCACTATGCAGAGGTAGTTTCCTGATCAATGGATCTTCTGTTTTCTTCAGTTAGTAGTATCTAATAGTTATTATTTTGCACATATTTGTACACATCATTGAAAGACAGATTCAGGAAGCCAAACTCTTACCTGACACCACCTTCACAGAAATAGGTTGCTTCTGCTGTATGGTTTGAGTGTGGTTAAATCTGGCATAACAGATATAGTCTTCACGAGTATCCTCTGGGAGAACATTGGAAAAATAAAGGTCTCCATTCAGACCCTGGGAAACCCTCTCGCTTTGTGGAAGTCTTTGAAAGGCTGAAGAAAGGCAGAAAGATAATATAGGTCATTCTATCATAAAGTGACCAATTTCCAAATTAGCAAAATAAATGTATCTACTAAGAGTTCTATGAATTTCACTTGAATATTTTTCTCTATAAAGTTCTTCAAATAAAAGCATATAACTATGAGCAATAACAACAAAATAACACATTAAAACTCCAATTGTACATTTTGACTCTAATTTCTCTGGAGTAGAGCAGAGGTGAGATTAAAGTTGTTCAGTGGTGTTTTATGAAGCAAGTGTAAACCAAAAAAAAAAAGTTTGGCAAAAAGAGTTTGCATGGCTTTTCCTAATATTTAAGTAGTTCCTAATTATTAAACACATATGCACACATGCTTTGGAAAATGCATTAAGGAAGCTTGTAAAGATGTTACCTTGTGTTGCATCTTCAACTTGGGTCAGACATCAAATACTGTGGGGACACCTAATTGTGAGCCAGGCCCTGTGCAAGGTGTTGGCCACACTAGGGTCCCTACCCTATCTGAGCTTGTCTAACTGAAGAATCAGGCAGCAAAAGGGCAATTAACAACAGGGTGCATTGATGACACTATTTAATGCTGCAGACTACCCAGCCTCCTTCACCTTCTCTACTTTTTCTTTTCTGAGTTGCTTATCACCTTTTAACATATAAAATATTTTATTTGTCATATATATGGCTTATGGCCTGTCTCCCCATGCTGGAATTTAAATTCCAGGAGGACTGACTGTCAGCTGCCATGTCTACTGTTGCAGCACTAAAATGCAACTCTTTCTTCACCTTGTTCTGCAGACACCACTCTCTGTCTTCTTACATCAGCAGTGCTCCTTCTCATCTGCTTTGCTGGTTTCTCACTCCCTGGGGGGGGCTCCTGATTTCAGTCCCCCAGGCTTTGCTCTTCACCACCTGCCTTCCTGCCCTCTGTTCCTTCATCCAACCCCTGGGTCCATACACAAATACTGCTAGCTAGAGCCCAGAATCTTTCTTCTGATTCCTGTAGCTCTGACTTCTGCTGGGCATCAACCCATGGATGTCTCATAGGCCTCTCACATCCAAAGCCCTGATTCCTCGTCTCCCAGCAGAACCATGTACCACCTTAACATGCTAACCTCTTTGCAGAGGAGGTTTTGGAGGGTGGAGAGGCAGGGCAACAAAATAATTCCCCCAAGGACAGGAACAGGTGGACACATGTTAAGCTGCCTAATGGATGACTTCATGTCTCTGTACCTTAGTTTCCTCACCTTAAAAGTGGAAAGAATAAGCAGATATACTTTATAGGGTTGTTGTAAAAAATTGATGAGATAACACATAAAGTCCTTAGCAAAGGGACTTAGTAAATACACAATAAGTATTAGCCACTGTTGGGGAATAAAAAAAAACAACTGAAAAAAATCAAAACAGCTCAATTTCCTCTCCTCTATAGGCTTCTGCTGTTTCAGGAAATAGAAATTTCATGTTACCAGTTGTTCAGTCCTCAACTTTGAAGTTACTTTTGATTCTTCTCTCTCATGCCCCTCATCCCAACCTCAGTAAATGCTAGAGGGTCTACCTTCAAAATATATCCAGAATCTGACCAATTTTTACCCACTCAGCGCTACTACCTGAATCCAAGTTGCCGTCAACTCTTGCCTAGATTATAGTGGTGGCCTCCAAACAAGGAGGCCTACTCTCCCTTTGTCCTCTCTACTGTCCACACATATACCGAAGTGATGTTATTACTATTTGCTTGGATTTAGGTAAAGTCACTCCCTCAGTGTCTCCTACTTGATGCAAAGCAAAGCCAAAGCCCCTGCACTGAGCCCATGGACTTGTCTGACTTTTTCTATCGCTCTCTCTTTGATGCACTACTGGCCTCTCTGCTGTTTTTTACACCCCCCCAGGTGTTCTTATCTTAGGGGTTTGCCCCAGTTTTTCCTTGTCCACCCAGATATTTGGAGGCCTGCCTTACTCTCTTGTTCTGTTAAGTCTCTGCTCAAAACTCTGCTATTTTCTGTCATAGCACTTACTGCTAACTGACACATGTTTTCTACAAGCATTTATTGTCTGTTTCCTTCTCTACCTCCACAGCATAGAATATAAGCTTGAGGAGAGCAGGAAATTTGTTTGGTTTATTTAGAGCACTGCCTAGTATATAGCAGGTGCATGGCAAAAGCAAGTGAATGAATGAAATTACATTTTATTTATTTAAATGAACATTTATTTTCCTGAGCATTTCTAAAACATTTTATGAATCACAAGAAGTAATGATTTATTGTGATAGCAAAGGATTCTAAGACTCTTTAAGAAATAAAGTTTATATTTTTAAAACTTACAATTATCCATCCAGAATATTATAGGTGGTGGTAATCCAACTGGGGGTCTGCAGGGAAGTACCAAAGACTGGCCACTTTGAAGTGTTATTGGTTCAAGTTTTTCTTTGGTCCACAGTGGTGACCCTATGAAATAAAATAATAGCTTCTAAATTATTTCTGCACTGAAAAAGGAAAAGAGCACTAGAAAGAAAGTAAACTAAACTTTTGGGAAAATAGTAACTCACTTATGTACATTAAGATAATAAGAAAATTATTTTTAATACAATGTTAAAAGTTTAAAAAATGACAATTTTCATTCACCGCCATTAGTAGTATAAATTCTAAGTCAGTGATTCCAAGCTAAGAACATATATATGTACATATATGTATATATGTTAGATTTTATTTATTTATTTTTAGAGAGAGGGAAAGGGAGGGAAAGAGGGAAAGAAACATTCATGTGCACGAGATACATCGATCTGTTGTCTCTTATATACTCCAATGGGGGATCTGGCCTGCAACCAGACATGTGTCCTGACCAGGAATTGTCCTGACCGGCAACCTTTTGGTTTGCAGGCTGGTGCTCAATCCACTGAGTCACACCAGCCAGGGACTAAGAACTTATATTAAAAAAATCATTAAGAAGATATGTAATGATTTTGTTATAAGCATGTTCATTACAAAAGAATGAAAAATATTTAAATGTCCAGAGATTTGTAAAACAAATAACTGTACAACTACACCTTTAAATATCATATAGTATTATAAATTACATAACTATACTTATTTATAAGATTGATATGAGAATATATATATCATAGGTAAGTCAGAAAATGTTATAAACTAGTACTTCAGAATGAACTTGTTTTAAACACACACAAATATATCTAGAAAAAATTGGAAAGAACAGTAAAATTATTCTCTTGAATGGAAGAATTCATGAGTAATTTTTAAATTTATTTTTTGTCTATTTATAATTGATTTTTATATAATGAACACATTACACATGTAATAAAAAAGCTTTTAAAATGACCAGAACTGCCAATGGTCACTTTTCTTTAAATACATGCTCTTGGGCTATAGACGGGATTTGGGTACAGACCACTGCAATATCAAGATAGTGAGGCCACTCTATCTCCACCTAAATTTTGAAACAGAAATGTTAAAAAAATTATACTTAGATCTCAATTAGCCAATTCATTCTGAATTTATTTCCATCTGGCTGTAGGGAGTTTGCTCATACATAAAATACATAAGAAATTAATAATTAGATCAATTTGGGAAGGAAACACTTTTCTTAGCTGTTGTGTTTAATTCTGGACTTTATAAGTAAAAGACGTATTAGATGGGCAAAGTATTAGGCTGAGGAGTTTAGAGTAAAGTGGAAAGTAAGGATAATTTTCATGCAAACAAAGTCAGAGTATTGGAATCAATGTCATCTCTTTCTTGTAATAGTATCTGGGTGACGTAATGGATGCTGAATCTCAGAGCCGTACTTTCAGAAGGTTCACCTGTTGGTGGACAAGTCCCACTTACTAGACGGACGGACAACAATGTTATTCGAAATTGCAGCTCCACGTTCATTCCTAGCTGTGCACTGATAGACTCCTTCATAGGTCTCCGCTTTCCCTTCGCTCATGATGTTTATTACGAGGGTTCCTGAGCCAGGCTTCATAGTAACGAGAGGGTCTTTCTCTATGTCAAAGTGAGTCCCATTTCGGGTCCAGGAGAAGCTGCCCAATACATAAAGGATTAAGCTTGTTAATGGTCCAGAAAAACAGAATTACTTACTATTTAACAAATTCCTAGCAGTTTATGGGTTTTCAGAAATAGTTATTAGATTTTAATATTCAGTAAAAAGCAATAGGCTCCACACCTAAAATGTTTCATTGAATCACGACTTACAAAAGAGTGCTGGCCACACATTTTAAGGCACATGTCTTTATTAGAACTAGCTGAAATCTGACTCAATAAAAAAAATAATGCACATGAACTGCCTGTCATTTTTCAAAGAAATATGGAAAGTAGGTCTCCTAGACACACTATCTTAGAGCTTCATTAGCATTTTTATTGTAAACTCCATTGTTCATAGCTTTGACAGCCTAGCTACAAAAATTTGCTCTGGGCTGAAATGTGACAAGAAAGGACTTCACAAGTAATCAGACAAGTTTCAAGTTATCAAAATGCAAAGTGTAGGTTGCAGGGAGGGAAAGAACTATGAGTTCAGTGGTGTTTTAAATATTGGTTATTAAAAGTGGTAATTCTCTATATAATATATTTTAAGAATTTTTAATTCTAGAGATAATTTTGTAAATTACTTAGAAAGTATTTCAAATTATCAACTGAAATTCTTCTTTCTCAGTTTTATTTATATAGAAGATTCCCTTATATAAACTGTTGGGAACCGCCCTGACTGGTATCAGAAGCTGAAACCCCCACCTAGGCTAAGGCTAAGGGAACGCCCTTGGAACCGTAAGCCAGCAAGGAGACAAAAGCTTATCTCCCTGGCAGGAATGCTGCTTCTGCTGCTTTATTCATAACTGAACCCCAAAAAGCTTGGTCAGTTAGCCAAAGACGGGTAAGATTCCCCAAGGGGGGAACGACCTAAGACAGGCATGATCACTTTGGGAGGCCCCCCAAAAGAAGGACTTGGGGGGCTGCAGCAAAAGGGGGTGATGGACCCTCGCTCCTTGGCTTTGACATAGCCTGAGTCCTCCTCGTCTGGGAGAAAATCTCCTTATCTCTTGGTTGCCTTGGTTCCCACCTAAGCCTGAAACAATGACAGGGTGGTGCAGCTCTGTGCTGAAAAGGGCGGATTCCCCGGGTGATCAGGCCTAAGAAAGAATATGTAAATTACTGTGAAACCTTCTTTGTTTAGAATGCTCTCAGTTGAATGAGAAGGGTCCAAGGAGGAAGTTAGTTTGAAGTCTTACAGCTCTTTTACCCCGACTCAAAATAGACCGGCAGAGTTCCTTGTTTTCTATAGTTCCTTACTTCCCCCTAATGAGTACTCTACTTTACCTGAATTATTATGCAAAATGAGCCCAATAAAAGCAGGTATGGATGGTAAATCAGGGCGCTCCCCACTAGGGGGGGTGGCCATTTCGTCCCTACTTCCCCACAGAAACTAGTTTGTCTCTGTGCATGTGTTTTTTCTCGCGTGTTTTTCGTCGAGCCATCTGCAGCGTTCCGTGGTCACTGCTGGCCGGAGACCCACGCGTCAATAAACGTCACAGTGCTCAAGTAATTTAATACTTTGTAACTAGTCACAAATCAACAATGAACATACTCATACAGAGGCATGAATCTCTAAACTTCATTGTATTCCAGGCCCAGGTGTATCTCTCTTCCCCCTGCTCTCCTGTAGCAGTCATGGTCAAAACTGCTAGGGCAGGAGGTGGTGGTGGGTGCTACTGGCATATACTGGGATGCTGCTAAATAACCTGCAACGCACAGGACAGCCCATCCCACAGTAAAAAAATTATCTGGCCCACAATATCAATAATGCTGAGATGGAAAAATTCTGCCTTACAGAGAGTTACAAGATGTATTGAGTAAATGTGAAACTAAAAGGGAATTCCATCAAATGACATCATGTTAGGATTTGGGTGCTAGAGAGTTTCTAGTGATATGGCAGAATGTATTGTTTTGAAGTGAACCTTGGAAGTTTTTGATATACTTCAGTATTTAGTACCCATTAATTTTTTTCTCAGGTGCTAGTCTGTGATAGTTTGATAAGGCCAGTAATAGACAAACTCAAATAAAATATTTAGAAACTTTCACTTCTTTATTACCTAAACATTTAAATTACATTTTAATGATAATAATCCAACTCTCGCCCCTGGCTGGCATAGCTCAGTGGATTGAGCACGGGCTGTGAACCAAAGTATCGCAGGTTCGATTCCCAGTCAGGGCACATGCCTGGTTTGCAGGCCATGACCCCCAGCAACTGCACATTGATGTATCTCTCTCTCCCTCTCTTTCTCCCTCCCTACCTTCTCCCAAAATAAATAAATAAAATCTTTAAAAAAATAATCCAACTCTCCCAAATTCCTATATATTACTGGACAAGTTATAGATTATCCACTAATTAGCTGTGGGACCTTGGATAAGTTATCTAGGCATCAGTTTCCTATCTATAAAATATATTGGTTGGACCAGATCATTTCTGTATCTCCTCCAACTGTAAAATGCCATCCAGTGATCACTGAACCCAGCCAAGTTTGGAAATCCACTTAAGACTATGTTATAGACTTCTCTAGAGATAGGAGAGATTTTAGAAGTTATCAAATTCAATTTCTTTATTTTACAAATGAAGAAACTGAGGCCCAGAGAAAAGGGATTTGCCTGTGTCATAAGTCAATTAGAGTCACTAGAAGGTTCTTTCCACCATCTCCCCACATTTTTGAGCATTTCACGGAAGGCATGAATACAGAAATGCAATCATCTGGGTTTTCAAGGACAAACTAACTAATTAAGCAGAGAGACAAACAGTGAACCTACAAATGATACTTGAGTGATGCACAGGACATTAATCAATGTTAATGACCATGGTTACTTTTGTTACTATAACAAAGCAGAAAGCACACCCACCTTGGAGGAGGTTTCCCTTTGGCCTCACATTGGATAACAATATTCTCTCGAGGGTCAATAATGTAATCTTTCGGAGACTGTTGAGTAATGGTTGGAGGCTGTACCACTTAATTGTGGAAAGGAGAATAATAGAAAGAAAGAAATCATTTAATATCATACTAACAATCATTTTTTCTTTATCAAAATCACCCCAGACTAAGAGTGCTCCAAATGTTTTTAGAAATTTCTATGGTGGCCACATACCCAGTTGACTTTTAACCAGCAGTCTCCTAAAACTTTGAGGTCAAGCACAACTTCCTTTTCGTAACTTTATATGTACTACTCACAAAGCCCATTTTTTCCCACCTAAAGTCTGGGAAAGTAATTACCAATACAAGTTTAATATTCAGACAGTTTCTTTTCTGATGTAACAATGAGAAATTCCTTCCTCTGGTTCCTTTTGTTTAAACAGGCCTTTCAGTGAAATTTTGGTTATGAAGAAAATTTACATTTCTTAGGAAAGGGTAACTGACTTATAGTTCATTAGCGAGCTAATGTAACTTAACATACAGGATAGGCAAAAGTAGATTTACAGTTGTGAGCACACAAAACACAGAGTTTATTCTTGTATTGTTATTTTTAAGTTATTGTATTATTTTCCATACGAACAACTGTAAACCTACTTTGCCCCACTCTGTATGTTAAGAACAAATAAATTTGAGAAGTTAATGTTAAAAAGATGGTTAAATTAGACTTGGCATGTCTTATTAGAGCCAGGATATATATAGGTAGCTGGTAGGAAAAAAGATAAAAGTCTTGTTTAGGAGATAAATAGATTTGGGAAGTTCTCTGTTATAGGAGATTATATTTCCCTTTCACTCTTCAAAGTTTTACATGATCATTTATTATATAAATCATAGGGGGGAACCATTATGACCCAGAACAATTTAACCTGAGGAAAGCTGGTATCTGGACATTCAGCACTCAAGTTTATCATATTCTTCCTGTGAAGTCAGTATTACAGAGTGTTAGAACAGGTAGGGACTTGAAAAATAATCTATTTCAACTTAATTTTTGCTTAGGGCAGCAACTAGACTTGACTAAGAAGGCCCAACAGAGTCGAGGACCAAACTCTCCTGGTTGGAACTACTGACTTGCCTAAGGCCAGGGAAAGCTAGTGGTTCCCAACCAGGGGCAATTTGCCCCCTCCCCTTGGGGGACATTTGGACATATCTGGAGACAATTTTGGTTGTTACCTCTGGGGACGGGGTGGTACTGGCATCTATTGCAGAAGCCAGGGATGCTGCTAAACCTCTTACAATGTATAGTCCCTCCCTGGGACAAAAGTTACCTCGATCATTGAAGTTTTTCATATTCTAGATTTCCCCTTTCCTCTCTGCCCATGCACTGTGCTTCCTTTGTGAAATCTCTTCCACATGCCAACCAGGTGCTTCCCTAAGCTTAACAACTGCTTTCTGCTCTTGTCTGTCTTTACTGTGGTTCATTGTTGCCAGGGCTAAATTTTTTACTTCCATGTCCAAGTCTCATAGCTCTGCAAACATGGCTCTCTTCTCTTGCTTTGTCTCCGGTACTGTACTGTCCACCAGACATCTTTTACTAAGTGTCCAAATGACACCTAAAATACAGATCAAAAGCTGAGCTCATATTGTCACTACTTATCGTGCAACCTATTAAATGCAAGACACTAGACAGTATCAATTTCCTCTCCCTTTAGCAAGATCCACCCCCACCTCATCCTCCTGATGTGCCAGTTGCTCTTCTCAGACTCCACAACAGCACAGAGCCCTATTCTTCCAGCTCTGTCGGTTCCCAATATTGCTTAGTAGTTTGGTCTCATGGCTAAGAACTAGTCCGTTTCTTTTTTACCAGTTTTGAGACTTCAAGCAAATTTTTTAACTTCTAAGTCCTAGTTTCCTTAGAGACAAAATGGGGTTTATGAGTAGTATCTAGTACCTGGAGTCACTGAAAGATTAAATAAGTTGTGTAAGCTGCTTAGTACATGCCATTACTACAGTGGTTTAGTGATGTTAGCTGTGTTTACATTATTATCAAAATTATTTTTATTTGGACAAGCTTCACCTTTGAGTGATCCTTTAGGTTCTAAGAGTATAGAGTTTGGGATGATGGAAAGAAACTTGGAATTTCACACCCAGAGAATAGTGGACACAGGTGGTAGGTGAGGGAATTCTTAGAAGTGACTCAGACCAATTTTTTGTGCTTTTCTGCAAGCAAAAGAGGTGTATGTGTGGTGGTTTTAGATCCACAACTTCTACTTATGTGTCAACAGAGCTGGCTTATACGCCACTCCTAACTGTCAGGAGTTTACCCTCTAGACCACGGGTGGCAAACAGAAGGCCCATAGGTGGCAAACACGTGGCCCTCCACCCTGTTTTATCCAGTCCTACACCTTATTTCTACCCAGTGGTGGCACCGTGCTCTTGCTTAACTGTTAGGGAGTAGTTACATTTATACAGTCCTAAAATTACATTCGGCCCTTTGAAGGCAACCATGAGGCTAATGTGGCCCCTGGTGAAATGGGTTTGACATCCCTGATCTAGACAGTGCTTAAATCATTTGGCAACTAACAAATGCTGTGAAGTAATAAGGGGAAAAGGTGATTTTATATAATTTCCTGGTTAATCCAACATCAAAGAATTTTTCAAATGCCTGAAAACTGTGTTTTAGGTATATGATAGATGCTGCTCAACTGTCAGAGGCAGCAGAAGTTTTTGCTTAGAGGAGGCCACTCAGAAACACTGTGAGGGAGGGTCGTTTATCGCCTTTTGCACCTCTCAAAACAATATTCAAGTTCTCCAGGCCATTATACTGATGACAAGTGGACATACTTGTCCGGTGTCAAGTATAAATCATACTTGTCTACACAGTTCACAGGCTGAAGAAGGAAAAGAGGGTATACAGATGCCGACTTGGATGAAGCGTCTGCATGCATTCACTTTCTAAAAGATATACGAAAAGACATATCTGTATTCCAGCAAGCATTTAATAGCATTTTGAACAAGGCAGTCATTCTCTTTAAATTTTGTGAATTTTCTCATTGAGTTACATCAGAAGTGAATAAAGCACAGAAGTTAGTAGAGCATAATATAGGTAAATGAAAAATAGTAGTACCTGAGTCTTCAGAATTCATGCAGGGACTATATTAACTCGCTTCTTGGTATTTTAATGTTTAGTCACAGTAAATACACATGCTTAAAACTATTTTAGTCACAAAACACAAAATTGTACAACTTAATTCACACCATTCATTCAAAAACAAAGACATGCCCAAATTTTCACACTGCCTAGTAATTACAGAAAGACACTTACAGTCTTCAAGAAGTTTTGCTTTTTCCCATCAATATCAGCAGGTGAGTGGGCAAACAGGATTAAAGAAAACCAAATGTTAGTAATAAGAACATTAGAATCCTGAAGATAATAGGGGCATCTTGTCTATTTGATTTGACCTAAAAAACTAGTATAGCAAAGCTTGTAGTGGTGAAGTTATAGAGCAACACCCGTGCATGGCCTTCTTCATTCCTGAAGCAGTTAACCCACATAACATATGGACAAAACAAAAGGAATGCTGTAGGCAAAAAATGGTTCTTCCAGGCGTAAGAATGGCTAATTCCATTCTCTCCATGTTGTACCGGACAAGTAATTACATTCAATTTGAAAAACTGCTGAAATCCACAATTAATTTGAGTGGTCACATACTTTGTAGTGTCTGATCCTATTATCCCCAATGTCATGATGCACATGGTGATGATCCTTAACAATGGGACATGGCTGCAATGACAGTGTTCCATCCAAGCCAAATCCAACACTGATTTTAGATTTTTATATTTCTATGGTTCATCCCCAAATCAGACTGTTAGCATATTTCTGCTTTCAAAATTCCTTCATCACCCAGGGGTAGCAAGGAGCCACATCAAGGAGCAGTTCATGTAGAAGGGATGTAAGGATTAGGGGCAGGGAAGAAATTAAAATTACATTAGTATGCAATTCAAATGATTCTGCAGGGCTGCCAGTCACTAGTACTAGCAAAGGTTAATGTGGGAGTGCCTGCGTTGTCCGTGACTTTCTTTTCATCATGGTTCTGCCTCTTCTCCATCAGCAGGGATAAGTGAGTTAGCCCTAGGTGACTGTTTCCCTCTGATTGTTAGATTGAACAGTCAGATAAAGGGGAACTATACTTAATACAAAAGACAACAAAAGCATTTCTCTCCAGTGCTTTTCTCTCTTTCCTATATATCTCTTAGGGCAAGTGCTTACTTAAGCATTCCAACTCCTGTGAGCATAAGCAGTCTTTTTTTTTTTTGAAAGTTGAAATTAAAGTCATTGAAATAATAGTTTAAATATAAATAAAATATTGCATTTTATTGTACTTTAGACTTGTAGAGACAGAGCAAAGGAATTCAACAATGTGTGGGGCAAACCATGTCTTAATGTCTCCCCACTGGCAGTTGCAACCTCTTTGGCAAAAATGGCATCCCAACAATTGAATAGTCCCAGGAAAGGGTTACCTTCCTTGCACCTTGGAAAGCTTGCCAAACAGATGTCTATTTCAGGAAGCTAATGGATTTAAGGAGGTCAGGCAGATTAGGGATAAAGAATAAATCAATTCTGAAGTATAGTAATTGTCCAGATTTGAAATTCTGCTTTCCATCGCAAGAGAAGTGACCAGTTGAAAACTAGCATTACCTTTATTTTTTATAAATAGGCCACCCAGACCAGGGAGAGTCCAGCATACATACACTTTACTAATTAGGAAAAGGGTAGGCTAATATAGTAGCTGTTAACTTGCTCTATTTTAAATAGTATTTTTATAGATGACTAGTTTTATTTTCAAAATTTATATCTTGATCTTTGATTATATTTTTTAAACACAAAGGACCCTTTACTAGACTTTAGATAAGATCCATTTCCGAGATCTAAATTCATATTTAAGATTCAAAAATCAAAGGTAAATTTTGCTTTGTTTGAACCCAGAGTAATATATTATGGGTAGTTTGGGGATGTAGGAGCAGTGTGGGGTTGTCTGAGAGACCATCTCCCAGTCTTTTCCAGAGCACTGTCAGCATATGAGAGGGTGAAGATGTGGGGAGGTCTCTACAACCATTTTAAAGTAATTCATACAGCTCTCTAGCAGGACTGCTTCTATAAAGAGTCCCCTGTTGGGAGGATCAGTGCAGCCCGCAATTCACTCCTTCTTAGGCCCCCACCCCCCAACCCCCCCATGGTACACAAAAGGCACCTGAGGGAGGAGAAAGATAATGATAGGGAGGGTACAATGTGTATGACTGTTTCAATGGCTGTTTCTGCGGTGTGATTCTTCATAAACACCAGGTGCTAAAGGTAAAAGCCAAATTAATTTTGATTAGCTTTCAGTATCACACAGACACCTTCTCCATTCACACAGTTCAGAGTGATGGTAAATGCTGGGGAGGTTTAGACTCCTGGGCCTAACAGCTTTAAAACGTTAATACTTACGATCAAGAGGTACTTCCAGTGCACTAATCATCTGGCACAGGAAGAGAATCAGGGGCACTCTGCCTGCAGATAAGCGCTTCTTTTTCGGCATTATTTTAAGCTGCATTAGCTTAATTCCTGCTGAGACCCACAAACTGAATTTCCTTTTCTTCTTTCACAAAAGATTTGTGTGCAAAGTCTAAGTAATTTTCATGCAGGAAACTGGAAAAGGATAGAATAAGAGTTATAGTGTATTAAAAAGAAGGAAATGAGTGGAAATCTGCAGCACTGAAAATCAGTCCTGGATTATATATGAAGTCTAAAAGTAAGCTATTTTTTAAATATTTAACTCTCAGGATCAGAATAATCATTTATTCATAAACCAGCTGAAACCAGGTCAGAAATACTTGTAGTGATGCTAAGCAAAATATGCCTACCTTGCCATCTTTATAGTCTTTTTCATTTTAAGTATCTGCATTTGTATAAGAGGCTACCATGCTATTCCTCCTAGGTCATACAAATTTGGCTTACAAGTCAGTCAGAAAGTATGACTTCAGGCTTATTGGCCTCTTTGTTCTATAGATTATCCCAGGGAAACTCCAGGGCATTGTTGCAAATCGGCTTCAAACCACATACCCTGATTTGCCAGCATAACCACCACCAATTTAGGCCTTCCCCATCTCATATAGGTGGTGGCAACAGATATGCCTGGGCTCTGAGTTCCAGGCCTTCTTCACTGAAGTCACCCTCCTGAACAATTCTGATTAATTCTTCCTAAAGGGTCTGATTTGGTTAAACATTGGGAGTAGCCATATGGGATCGACCAAATAGAGTTCAATATACCCTTAAAGAGGAAATGAAAAAACCCTTAATAATTGGGCTTCATTTTATCCTATTGACCTTTATCTTCTCCTGTTTCCACATGACTATTTTATTTTTTGTTTGATGGTTTGTTTCTGTTTTTCTTTCTTGGGTCAATGCCTTAAATTTTCCCACCTTCTTGCCTTTGTATATTCTTTAAAAAATTTATTTATTTACTCTTAGAGGGGAAGGGAGAGAGAAAAAGAGAGAGAGAAACATCAATGTGCAACTGCACATTGGGGTGCCCCCCACTAGGTACCTAGCCCGCAACCCAGGCAACATGCCCTGACTGGGAATTGAACCAGCAATCCCTTGCTTTGTAGGCTGGCACTCAATCCACTGAGCCATACTAGCCAGGTTGCCTTTGTTTATTCTATTCCTTCTCCCTTGAATGCTCATTCCACCATATTTCCTTATCAAAATTCAGTTTATTTATTTATTTATAGATCAGTTAAAATCAAAATATTAGCTGATCACTAAAACTAGAAGTCATTTCACCCCCTAAGAATTCATGAAATTCCTTGTTTTAGACATCACATATATTATATGACAGGTAGAGAGATAAATAGACCTTTTTAGTATGCAAGCTCCCTCCATTCCTCCTCTAGGCAAAGACTGTGTCTCTTCTTCTATCTTTCTGCCCCTTTCCCATCACATACTGGAGTGTGCCATGCACATTGAAGTGTTTGCTGTATATGGGAGAGCATAAGCACAGACACAGAGCACAGCCCCCTGTTCTGCAGTAGACTCCTACCTGAAATGAAAGCTTTAATCACGACTTCTCACTAATGAAGAGAGGTGGCAGTGACCAATGGTTCTCTTGAGAAGGTAGGAGGGATGTCATTGTTACAAACAAGGGTAGCTCCAGCTTAATTACAGAATTATTTATGTGATTTTTACTATTTGGGTAAGTGTGCATTTTTATAATGTCCACCTTTCCTACCAAACTGAAAGCCTCTTAAAGATAGGGACTGCATCTCTCCTGTCCCCAGAGCCCATCACAGGGACACATTGTAGGAGGTAAATTATTTAGTATTTGAGAAAAAAATGGAAGGAGGAAAGGGGAAGGAAATGGAGACTTAACATCTTTGAAGATGAGGTTTTATTCATATAGGCAGGCTCACCACCATTTATCCAATTCTACATTTATACCTATCTGGTTTGAAAACCAACTTTTGTTAATATGATCAAATTAGTTGTCATATTATATCTGTGTGTGGAATCAAGTTTGAATGTGTACAAAGAAAATGAAGTAGGAGTTCTGGCCAAGATGGAGGCATAGGTAGAAACCCTTCACTTCCTCGCACAACCAAAAGGAGGATAACAAACAATCTAAAATCAATAAACAACCAAAAGCACCAGAAAATCATGCTGCATGGAACTCTGACAACGAAGGAATTAAAGAAAAAATCAATTAGAACAACCAAATGGGTAAGACAGTGGACCATGGGGGCCGACTCAGAAAAACCATGTTGAGGCAGTGGACCTCATGGGCAGGGCTGGCTGAAGGTGAAATTGAGACTCAGAGCTGACTGTGGGCTACGGTTGCCATGTGGGCTATGGTTGGCCTGTGGGAAACTCCCAGTCTCACACGAGTTGAAAAGTGCATTCTAGTGGAGCAGAAAAGCTGCACTGTTCCCTCTCTGGCCACTCCTGGACAGGCAGCGCTGATGCACAGCAAGGAGGGTTGCCCTGCCCAGGTGAATACCTAAGGACCTCCCCCTTACAACTTATTAGGTGTGCTGAGACAAAGAAATATGGCCCAAATGAAAGAACAGAGCAAAACTTCAGAAACAGAACTAAGCGATGAGGAGATAACCAACATATCTGATCAAGAATTTAAAATCCTGGTAATCAAAATGCTCATAGAACTGATTGAGCTTGGTCAAAAAATGAAAAAACAAATGAAGGATACCCAAAATGAAATAAAGCAAAATATTCAGGGAACCAACAGTGACAAGAAGGAAATCAGGACTCAAAGCAACAATTTGGAACAAAAGGAAAAAATAAATATCCAACCAGAACAGAATGAAGAAACAAGAATTCAAAAAAGTGAAGTCTTACAAATCTCTGGGACAACCTGAAATGTTCCTATATCCAAATTATAGGGGTGCCAGGAGCAGAAGACAAAAGGAAGAAATTGAAAACTCATTTGAACAAATAATGAAGGAAAATTTCCCCAATCTGGCAAAGGAAATAGACTTCCAGGAAGTCCAGGAAGCTCAGAGAGTTCCAAAGAAGTTAGACCCAAACCGGAACACACCAAGGCACATCATGATTAAGTTACCCAAGATTAAAGATAAAGGGAGAATCCTAAAAGAAGCAAGAGGAAAGGAGACAGTTATTTACAAGGGAGTACCCATAAGGCTATCAGCTGATTTCTCAAAAGAAACCTTGTAGGCAAAAAAGGGCTGGAAAGACGTATTGCAAGTCATGAAAGGCAAGGACCTACATCCAAGATTATTCTATCCAGCAGAGCTTTCATTTAGAATGGAAGGGCAGATAAAGTGCTTCCCAGATAAGGTCAAGTTAAAGGAGTTCATCATCACCAAGCCCTTATTATATGAAATGTTAAAGGGACTTATTTAAGAAAAAGAAGATAAAAAACATGAACAGCAAAATGACAACAAACTCACAACTATCAACAAATAAACCTAAAAAACAAAAACTAAGCAAACAACTAGAACAGGAACAGAATCAGAAAAAATGGACATTACATGGAGGAATTTCAGAGGGGAGAGGGAGGGGAGGAATAGGAGGAAAAAGGTACAGGGAAGAAGAAGCCTAATTAGTGGGCATAAAATAGATGGGGAAAGACAAAAAAATGGTATAGGAAACAGAGGACCCAAAGAAGTACAACCCACAGACATGAACTAAGGGGGGGAATGATTGAGGGTTGGGGGGACAGGGTGGAAGGGGGATAGAGGGGGAAATTGGGAAAACTGTAATAGCATAATCAATAAAAATACTTTTAAAAAAGAGAGTGAAACTGTTAAAGAACAAACAAGGGGGGGCCTGGGACAATATACTATTATTGAAAAAAAAAGTCCCCAGGTCCGTTATGTCTGCTGCCAGAGGAAAGACATCTCTCAATGCCAGAGATTTGTGAAAAGGAAAGGAAATGTTTATTTAATGCTGTACAAACTTAAAGTAGTGACCTAATGTCTTTATCAAAAATCCCAAAGTCCCTTAAAACACCCACAAACAGACACAGTCCTTCTTTCCTTCCCCCTTTGCCCAGTCCAGAGTACCGTATCTCAGGAAAGGAAATAGAAGTCCATGGCTCAGGCAGTCCTCTGGTTATTCCCAGTTAGTACTCCATCTCGACTGGGAGACCTCCCTGGGTTCCCGGCACCCTCAGCTGAGTCGCTGGGATCTCTGCTAAAACCAGGCGGTGGTTCCCCCTTCTAAAGCTGCGGGGGTCCCCACTCTGTCAAGGCCTCGTGGTTCTCTCCCTCAGGGCCACAGGAGTCTTCACTCTGCTAAAGCTGTGTGGGCCTCTCTCTCAGGGCTGCGCATGGTTCTCCCCCTCAATGGCTGCTGCATCCCGGTTTAAAGCCCCGCGGCCAATCTTCCTCTGCAGCCCCATTTCCAACTCCTCCCACACTTGGCTTCATATGCCAGAACTCATACCCTTCCAGCTTTACTGGACTGCCATCATGAGTCTGGGCAGGTGTGGCCCCATGTCCTGGAGCCAATCTTCTCCAAGCTCCCACATGGGGGACCTGCCCCCAGTCACATCTTGATGGGGAAGTTACTTCCATTCCCCTGGCTCAGGGCCTGGCCACAGCTATTTAACATATCTAAGCGACCAGCCAAAGGCCACAGATATGTTAAATGACCACACCAGAGGTTAGCTGCAAGGCTGTTGCTATGCAAAACAGCTCTCAATGGCCCTGCTCCATTTGTCCCTTCCCCCAACCCACACCTGGGGAGTGGGGGGTGAAGACATCCTAAAATCTCCTAGACACCTTGAGTTCTGGACCCCATTTTAAATGCCCATTTGGGGTCCCCCCTCTTGGCTGCACCCTGTAACAAAACAATACCAATAACATGTTTTGCTAGCAATGGAGTTCTGATTTGAATCTAATTACAATTGCAGTTGGACACTTCTTGCTAAACAAATACAAAAAAATTACTGTGCTAAATATAGACATTATACATACATAAGTATTTTGTGAATGAAACATGCATACTATATGGTTTCATTTAAGAACTAGGAAATTTGGCTTTCTATAATATAATATATAAACAATCAGGCCCATTAACAATGAGAGGCAAGTATAGAAGTTAACACAAACATTTCTAACCAAAATATAAACCAGACTGTCTCTGTGCGCAAGGCATAATTGCATCAGTTAGCTGAATTTACTTAGTTCTGTCATGATTTTCTGTTAAAATGCTAATTCTGAATTTACACATAAGCTTCAGGGAAAATGAAAGTAACTGGCATAAAAGTTGACCTTACATACTACACATACTGAGAGAAGACGATAGAATCGAACACTGAGGAAACAAATGGCATACCTATCTGATTTATGTGTCAGGCTGAGTTTACTAGACTTAAGTGCCTTGGTCTCTGAATAGGTGCTAGAGAACTAACACACTCTCTCAAAGGTGTACTAATAAATTGCAATGCTCATAAGATCTTAAGCAACTACATATAATTTCTCTTATACTTCTTCACTTATTATTTATTTTTCCTGGATGCTTTAGTGATTCACCCTTCAAAACAGAGAAAACCATTAGGTAACTTCATATAAAAGAAAGTATCATTCAAGCTGCTTTTCCAGAATATATAGAGAATAAAATATTACACATTAAATCACAGTATTATATAAAGAAAATATTAAGAAAAACTGAGAAAGCACTTACTGAAAGAGACATGAGTAAATCCTTACAATGAGTGTAGGGTGTGAACTATTATAATTGAAGATGTGGTCTCTCTTCCAAGAAATTAACTGCACCAGCAGCCACGAAATTGTCTTTAGAGTAGGTTCTGTTTAAGGAGGACGAAGCAATGGCCCAGCCTACCCTCTGATTCCTGCCCATGGAAAGTCACCCACTCCTCCTACGTATGCTGTCATAGGTGGAAAACGCAATGCCCATGGACAGCATTAAGTCCCCAGCACTCAGTTAAAGTGAAAATCAAATATAGCTACAAAAGATTAAGCTTACACTTTGTAAGAGTAATGTGCTCTGCATGCCTCACAAAGGTACACCACTGCTTTTGCATTCTCAATATTGATGTCAATGCCCTGCCCTGCTAGGAGCCCATCTGCCTTGTAGTTTACCTTGGAAAATGATGGCTATTCTCCTTTATAAGAGAATCATGAACTTAAGCTAAATTGTTTTTGTAATTACATTAAAATAAATGAAACCCCAACTTGAAACAGCAAGTCATGTTTAGTCAAGGCTAAAGAGCATGTTAATACAATATAGCTTGTAATTTGGAAAAAAAATATTTGCCACAGACATTTTAAAGCATGCTTGAATGAGATAAATGGTAGCTTCACCTTTGGAATATAAATCACCCTGACATTTGAAACCACACATATTGTTAAAATGACCCAGAGTAAGATAAACAATGAAGCCTTTTAATATTTAATTTAACTCCATTCAAAGCAACTTTTCACATATTACCTACAGAACCTCTGAAAGAGAAGGGAAAACATTGTCCTCCAGTAAACTTTTCATCATTAGAGAAGAAATGCAATTCAAGGTTCCCTTACTGCTTTCTGCCTAAAATCCACATTAAATCATAGAGCAAATGTTCCCCTGCATTATTTATCGTGTATTTTTTAAAAACCTAAAGCATTAACATTAAGCCCAAGAAACCTGGCTCTTCTGTTGTTTACTTAAGGAGTTGTCATTGGAAAGAAAATAAAATCTTTTTCTCTCAAGTGAAAGATGAAATTAGTTATATTAAAAAAATGTCAACTTTTAATCAGAACTGGAAGGCCATGTATTACTTACCACTTCATTCTAGTCAGTACCTTCAGCATCCTAGCACGGCTGGTTCAATGCTGATGGACCAATGTAACACGATCGACTCTCTGAGCCAATAAACTGTGACTGGACGCTGTTTGGCACACTAATTATTGTTCTGGTGACTCATCAGTGGCTGGCCTCCCTGACTGGATAGCTAGCTGGGCGTGACATTATTTTGACTATGAAAGGTATTTTTCAGCAGTGAACCTGAGGATGGTTACTTTTTATATTTAATCAAATATTTACCATAAGGAATAAGCACATTAATGCCCATTTGTAGCCCATACTTTTGCTTTTCAACCACAGATTTTGAGTCTGAGACTATGGAAGTGGGGCAGGATAGTGAGAAGCTAGGAAAATTCCTTGGCAACTGGACTAGGGAAACTGAGACAGACAGCTGAATACAATAGCCGAGTAATTTCCAGCCAGATACAGATGGTTACCAGGGTGGAAAGTCCCCAGTGCCTGTCAAGGGGCAAAACTGGGAAAACAAGGACCTCACCCCCAGGGTAACCTCTTTCCACCTGGCCTTTCCTCCCTGGAGATAACATCTAGGCCTCAGTTGTGTTGCAGCTCCAGGCCCAGAAAAGCAGCAAAACCAGGTAGGCAGTGCCAGGACCAACTGCAATGACTAAAGACCCCCTGCCCTGCCACTGACCAATCAGGAGACCATGACCCTGAAAGGACACACCTGAGAACTGATGAATATTCTGCTGAAACCCTCCCCTGAGATCTCCCTTAAGATTTTCCAGAGAGAGAGAGAGAGAGAGAGAGAGAGAGAGAGAGAGAGAGAGAAAGAGAGAGAGAGAGCTCAAGACAAAGGACCCAGCTTGTGCTCTCCCTGTGGGTAGCAGCCCACGCCATTCCCTTCTTCTTCCCACACTTCTTTCTCCAAAGGCATGCATTTCCTAAACTCTAAGGCATTTCCTAAACTCTAAGTCAATGGGGCAGCTGGCAGCTTGTCCCAGACTAATTCCCTGAACCTGTCCCCAAGTCCCCCTCTTCTCTGACTGCCCAGTGAGCTAAGGCAGCCCAGCCTAGGCTGTCCTGTTGCTCCTATGCTAAGCCTTTCCTTGTCTTACTGTCTCCACCTTTAATAAACATACTCAATAGTCATTTGGACTTGTGCTGTAAAAGCTTTTGTACATAAAGTCAAGAACCCACACATTACAGCTGGCCCTAGGTGGACCCCACGCAGGGCCAGGCCTCTGTCTGGTAACAGAAGGAAGGTTCGAGAGAGTGAACAATGACTTTGCATAATTAACAGATCAACAAAGTAAAATGACACTATCATGAATGTACCTCAGAAAAAGTAGTTTGAGATTACATGACTACAGAGATTGTAATGATAACTTTCCCTGCCTCTCATAACCTCTTATTTTGCATTTAATCAATTGGCAAACAGAATTAACACATTTAGGCACTCATGTTAAAAAACATGAATGGTTTCTAAATATCAACAGATCTTCACAGTGGGGGCCTCTTCGTGGTGGGGTCTGTGAGAATGGTGCCAGCTGGAAGTGCACCATGTGCTGGCCCTGGCCTTGTAAAGAAACTGCAAGTCAGGACAATGTAGGCAAGACATACTTAAAAAAAAGTTAATTTTAAAAGTAGGCAACATATGTACATGTTACCACATTCACAAGGTACAAAAGGCCATATAATTCAAAGTAAGCAAAGTAACCCTCCCCAGTTTCTCCCTTGGGAGGGTTACTACACCAAGTTTCCTGAATCCTTTTGGAGATATTTTATACATAAAGAAGTATAAAAATATATAATACAATGTTTTAAGGACCTCTTGGATTTTGAAAAAAGTTTTAAAGCCTTTTTTAACATTGATGTTAGACAATCAAAAATACTATTGTCTTTCAATGAAATCTAATTATTTGCAACACATAAAATTATTTGGATACTGGCTTTTTTTGTACTTCCTTTATTAAGCATGGAAATTACAAGAAAGGAAATAGTAGATAGTGATACAATTGAGAGATCTAAGATAAAGGATAAAACATGCTTAATGAAAGTCCATATGCTTAAGACTAATAGTGACTCTGACCAAGGATGGCACATGTCTTACACATGTCCAGCCAATTACATGATAACAGGGGTCAGCGTGGGCTTCAGGAGTGAGAGCTGATTGGAAAAGAAAGGAAGGATGGAATAAGAGAGAAAAGGAATAGTGCTTCTCAAAGGAAGCCTTCCCCACTCCTACTTGCAAATCCCACCACAATTAACTAAACAGAATGGAGAGAAGACTATTCTACTGTGAAGGCTTGCCATGCTCACAGTCTGACTTTCTGTACTGACCCCACATCCTGACCAAGGTTAGAACAATTCGGGCATGGGAGGTGTCTGACCAAAGGCAGCAGCCACATAGAGCCTGTGGGATGACTTGCATGTTTCAGAGGGCTGAAGAATGACCGATGAAATGGTTAAGAAATTCCTTTCTCACGGGGAGAATGAATATGAGGCAGAAAGAGAAGATGAGTCAACAGTTTGGAGCAGGAAGAAAGGTCAAAGATCACGCAGAGGCAAGACAGCACAAGAAACCATGTGTAAACAGAGGATATGATGTATCAAGAGCAGAATGAAGTTAGTGAGCAGCAACAAAATCAGCAGAGAGAGACAAAGAGCCATTGAGGGACCATGGCATCAGTGGAATGCCTAACAGGTGATAATGAGTATCTGCTTCTGTTGCACTATGATTACCAGGACTCTAAAAGTCTTGGTATCCCAAACGATGTTCTAATTCTCTATGAATTTTGCCAGAATAGTGGCTGTGGTTGAAACATCTTCCTGTCTCTGTGCTATCTGTGAATTCTGAACAAGCCTTCATTATCACAGTACAATGGGTAGATTGCTACATTGGAATCTCACAGGAAGCACTCCTCCCAGCATCCACACCCTTGTGTAGTCCCCTCTCACAGCGACTCTGGGCTTGACCACGTGACATGCTTTGGTCAGTGGGATTTTAGCAAGAAATATGCAAGATGAGGTGTGCTGAACATTTGCACATTGAGGGCTTATTCTCTTATAATGTTCCCTTGGGGAAGTTTGAGCTAGACTAATGAATGGTAAGAGGCCCATGGAAAGAGACCCTGAAAAAGGCCGAATGAAATATTCTGAGAACAGAACAGAATCAGATGCTAGCCATCTGAGGGTTAATAACCCCTCGAATTATGATAAATAATAATTATTGTTGTTTTAAGCCACAGACTTTGGAGGTGATTTGTTACAAAGTGCAGATATCTGAAACAATTAATTAAGATAAGTGGAAGTTGGTTGTTTCGTGTGATCAGAAAGACCCTAATGTGAACACTTAAGAGAATCCTTAATGATTTAAATACACAGATATCCTTACAAGAGCATGATTGGAACCACAGGAATTCTAACTGAATAGTATGGTGATATAGGTTTTGCCCTCTAAAGTGAGGTATCATTTTTTTTAGATGTGCTTCCTTCTATATATGTTGGCGCAACCAAAATGCACAGGCAGGTTACATTTCTCACAGAAAACTTATACCCAGAATAAATAGAAGAGAGTTACCACTGATGTCTAACAAGTTTCTTTACACTAAAATAATTGTGGATTATGCCTAATTGAGAGTCTTAGGCATTATAGCAATTTATTTCTAATGTAGAAAAGCAAAAGTTAAGCTAGAGACAGATCTATTCCTTTATCACAAGGCTCACTTTGCAGTGGGCTTCCTTCCAATTATAAAACAAAAAAAAGTTCTAATCCTTAAAAATGAAAGTAGGGAATTTCTCTAAAGGTGAAGTCTGAGAAATAGAAATTTAACTCTGACCGTACGTCTTGATAGTAATGTATTCAAAAACATTTGTTGAATTGTTGAGAAAGCTCTGATTCTATCTTCCTATAAATTGAGATTTCTACAAATATCACTGGAAAGATGGAAGTATCAGAACGTTTATTAAAACCTTCAGAAAAAAGGCTGTATGAAATATTAATATTTTAAAGGGACTATACCTCATTCATTTGTTAAGTAAACAAATACATGGCAAAATGGTAGCCATGTATTTAATAGTAGGCTAGTCATTAAAAAAAGTTTTGTCACATTTCAGATATAAGAATCCAGAATTTAACCCCAGCCAGGTTGCTCAGTTGGTTAGAATGTCATCCAGATATGTTAAGTTTGTGGTTTGATCCCTGGTCAGGCACATACAGGAACTGACCAATAAAAGCCTGAACAAATCAATCTCTCTCTCTCCTAAATCAATAAATAATATGTATATTTAAAAAGCCAGAATATAAACTGTAATGAGACATTCAGGGTGGAGAGGCAGCACATGGGCCAAAATCTCAGTGTGTGCTCCTCTCCTAATAGGGCTGAAGGGAGGGGTAAGGAAAAAGAGAGAACGTGCAAGAAAATGAGCCTATACTGTAGTGAGAAATTAACCCAGAGATTTCAGGGCTTAGCACAAAACAGTTCATACCTCACTCATGCTAATGTGCAGAGTGGGTGGCAGGGGGCTCTGCGTCAGGCTGATGGAGGCTCCATCACTTTACTATGCTGCCATTTCAACAGGTGGCTTCCAGAGCCCCCACATTCCCCTGCTCTTTACTGCCTCCACTTAAAGATGCTGCACACATCTTTTGCTTACAACCCATTGACCAGCAGTAGTCATGAAGACAGCCACAAGGTGCCTGTGGAATATTTAGTGAGCACTTCTACCTCTGTTACAGAGTAGGTGCTTGATTCACAGTAAATCTGTAAGTGCCTTTTTTTGGAAAGAGTTTCAGAAGTGACATTCTACAAGAAGGCTCTCATAAGAGAGCCTTCATCTCAGTGATCAGTTAGGGAGCAGAATGATAGTTATGAGTAAGGGCTGTGTGGGTGTTGGTTGGCTGCAGTCACCCTCTCTGCCTACCTCCCAGCTGCATTTCTGCATCACTCTTTCCTGTAAGTTGAGCTTTTCCCAAACATAAGCCTAGGTGTGGGGGTGAGGAGGCAGAAGACCCAGATTTATCAAATCTAAGGGACATCACTCCTTCCATGTCAAAGATTACTATAACCTTCACAGTAACATTTCCAAATATATTTTGCCAAGGTATCCAGGCTCTGTATAATCACAACAGGACCATGAAAATGAGAAATGGAGACTGATATGACATCAAGAATTGTGGTTTCCCCTTGTCATCAGTGCTGGGGAAGATATATTATCATAAATTAAACAGCTGAAAATCCTTCATTAGAGCCAGAGACTATTTTACATAAAGAACAAATCTGAGTCACTTGCTCTTATGCATTTTGTACTGCAGATGATTTACCAGCAAAACAGGGGAGTCATGCATGTAATACTATTTAGCTCCAGGCACACTTGATTTTAAACAGGTCAGGTGAAAATCCACAAAAAAATCAGTAAGTGATCATTTGCTTCCAAAATAACTTACGGGATTTACTCTATACAACATCTTCCTCCTGAGCATTTATAGCATAATTTAGTTTCCAGGAAGTAAAATACTAGTTCCTCAAGAGCCATATTCTCTATAAAAGCTATATACACAAAAGTGTGAATGTTAAAAGCAACATACTCTGCAATGTGAGATTTAACCAACCTAACATTCAAAGTTTTAGGATATTCTGTTGTGTGTGCTAGTGGACACCAGCATCTCAGGAACCACTTTTTCTATGAGAAGATCGTATTCCATTTCCATTACTACTTAAATGAACTCTATAGAAAGAATACATTCCATTGCCTTGGTGTGAAAGAAATGGGCAGTCAAAGAGCAGGTCAGAAATACCATCTGGAGGAAAGTATTCTTGGTCCAAGTGTCCATCTCTCTGAAAGAATCACCCCCCAAAAAAGGCCTTCAGAGGTTTTTGTGTTTTTTTAAATCATCCAAGTTAGTTGATAAGAACATTAAACCCAGAATTACTGCCTCCTTCTGTTTCTTCAGTTGGGTTTTCATAGAAAAATTTTTGAGGTAAACTGAGAATTTATTTCCTACAGATAGATATTTGTGCTTTTCTGGGAAGAGAGTTAGGAAGTAAGAAAGAAAAGTGATGTAAGAGGACAAAGAAAAAGCAAAGAAAGAAATGTCATAGATGCAAGACAATTTCAAGTTACATCATTATTATTATCATCACTTTTTTGGAGGGGATTCAGAAATTATAATTCACAAAGAAACTGGGCAGAAAAATAGCTACAGAAAAATTTTAAGCATATGAAAGGAATCACAAAAATTTCAAGGAAAAGGTTTACAGAGGAGTGCCTCTGTAAGGGCTCATGCTGAGAACACCCACACAATCTCTTCCAGTCCTACTCTTTGATCATGAGAACCGCAGCTGCTGAAATGTAAGTGGAGTCAAATAAAGCAGCCATCAGTAAGTACTGCAGCCATCAACAAACTGTACAACCGCTGAGATGCCACAGCAGAAGGAAACACCAAGACCAGAAATTGGAAAACAGCGAGTTAGGCATCAGATTCTGTGAGGCTGATGGTTATTGCATCTGATGAAGGTAGGCAAGGCAGCAATAAAAAATGAGTATTTGCCACATGTTACTGTCTCAACAAAGGGCAGCATGATGTGGGCAGGTAAGGCAAGTGTGTGACCAGTGCCTTCTCAGAGAGGAGTGGGCTTGGGGCTCTTGGCCGAAACCGAACTCTGGTTTCTTGGTCTGGACACCACTTGCTGCATCTTTGTGTCTAGTGGAGCCAACTGGGGCAAGACAAGAGAAAACGTTTTGTGGAGAAGGCAATTTAAAAGCCTGACAGAACAGCCAATAGAGTCTAGAAGTGAAAGGTCTGGGTAAAGAAGACAATCCAGGTAAGAGATAGCAGAGAGGTTCCAAAGGGAGACCACCAGGTATGGGACTTGAGAGTAAGGGATGTGGGAGCCAAAACCTAGAGACATTTCTAGAACTGAAAAGAATGACTATGTATGACTTTCATAGGGTTTTGAGTGTGAGTGTGGGATTGCTCAGGCACGGGCAGGAAGAAACAGTTAAAGGTCCCCTCCCTGTGGGGTCAGCAAGTTTAGGATTAAGTTGGTAAATATTGGGGGCCCTCTTGCCACACTTCACTAGGCTAAGGGCAGCATCTTAAATATGTCCAGTCTGAGGAAGGCAAAATTTAGGTTTTTGTTTCCTTCAAGAATTTAAAATAAGAGTATTCTAGGCCATTGCTAGAGTACAGAACATTAATTGCTGATCTCCAACTCCTCTCACAAGCTCTGCAGAGAAGAGGTTTGTGTTTATTTTTTGAAAGGCCAAGTCCCCTCCTAGAAAGATATATCAATACACCATAGCAGCTCAGTGGTAATTTCTAATTTCTCATCAAAGTTGATTACAGAACATGATACTTACATTCTCATTTTTTCTCATATATTTAACTAGTTCACTGTAGATTGATTGATTGTAATAAATGTTACACTCTGGTGTAGGATGTTGATGGTGAGAGAGGCTGTCCAATGGTGGGGGGCAGGAGTTCCCTGTACTTTCTGCTCAATTTTTCTGTAAAGCTAAAACTGCTCTGAAAATGAAGTTTACTATTAAACAAAGAACCTGGTTCTTATGTACATACTTCACAAATTGTGCTAAGCTCTCAGGTAGACAAGCAAGAAGCAGAAAGCAACAGTCATGTTTGGAAGACATACTTTAGGTTTCAATTGAGAGCAAGGGTTTAAATGGAGAAAAATATCTGGATATTTTTATGAGTCTGTTGTGCTCAAGACGGGGAGACAAGTGATAAAATCTCTACATCATATGCTGAAAATTCTAACTGGAGGGCAAGGCTACAAAATCAAGAAGAGAGTTCACACTAGTGGCACAGAGGCAGTGATGCCTGAGAGGGCTGCCAGGCCTGGGCATTTCTAAATGACAGAGCTTAAGGGAGAGTGCACTCAGTTTTACTCAGAAGCTTTAAAAGTGCAGCATTAGAGCTGTGTCTAAGTGCAATTAGATAGACTTCTTTGTAGGACTGGTTTCAAACATTTTATTGAAAATATTCATTGCATACCTATTAAGTTTCAGATATTCTAGGGGAATTTCAAAAGTGAATTTGACATAACGCATGCCCTTGAAGTGCTCAAATCTGGGCTTTGGAGAGGGAAGTAAACTCTGTAAGAACTAAATATAAAAACAATGTGGTAAATGCTCCAGCAGCTGCAGGACCTGAGCTGATGGCAGCAGGAAGAAGGATGATGCAACCAATTCTGCTCAAGAGGAGAGACTCTTCCTGAGGAAAGACTTTAGGAAGTGAGATCTGAACTCTGCCTTGGAGAGTAACAAGAATCCTCCAGGCACAGAAGATGGAAGCTCAGAGTAAAGTCACAGGGCACCCAGGGTACTGCATGTTTCTGGCAAGCTCCTAGATGGTTGCTGGAGGACACATGGTGGGAAGGAGGAATGGGGCAGAAGTGGTAAGTTGGTGCCAGATTGTAAGTGAACTTAAATGTCATGTCATTGAGTTTGGGTTTTATCATAAAATTAGATGAGTTTCAAAGTACTAAGCTGGGTATGGTGAGTTAACTTTTTCTTTTCCTTTTTTTTTTAACTTTTTCAAAAGGATTATGGAGAGTACCATCTTCTATGCAAAGAGCAAAAGGTACAGGAAATTTTAGAGGATTCAATTAAATTCAATAATCTGAGAATCAATTATGTACAGCTCAATGGCTGCCTGAGGCTGAGGGCAGTCAAAGAGCAGATGAATGGCAGACAGGCAGAAGGGTACTTTTTTCAGTATAGTTCTAAGCAAAATGAATGGTAGAAGGCTTCTGGGGCCAAGTTATATTTATGTAAAGTGACAACAATACACCAGGCGTCCTAACCCCTATCATTACAACAACCATCAAACCAAATACAACTTAAGTGGGAGAAACAGACTGGATTAAGTCCCAATTTACATATTTACTTAATGTTTCAAATACAGCATATAAATAAATTCTTGGACTGTAATTAAGAAACTTAAGCCCTGGCTGGGTGGCTCAGTTTGTTGGAGTGTCATCCTATACAGCAAAAGGTTGCAGGTTTGATTCCCAGTTAGGGCGCATACCAAGGTTGCAGGTTTGATCTCCTGTATCGGCGCATATGGGAGGCAACCAACTGATGTTTCTCATATTGATGTCTGTCTCTCTCCCCTCATCTCTCTCTAAAATCAATAAACATATCCTTGGGTGAGGATTTTAAAAAAAGAAACTTAAAAAAGAAAATTCTCAAGTCATCAGTTTAAGTTTTCTTTGTTTACTATATCTAGGTGACAGTTTATTTCTGGCATTTCTTGCTTAAATAACTCGCTATTTTTTCTCATTAATATTCTCACTTTCAAAACTCAGCATAAAGGAAAAAATTGAATAACAGGAATTTTCTTTTCAAATTATCATTATGAACTAAAAAGCAAAATATTTTTTAAAGTCCAAAAAACCCATAAAACCAACAAACAGAGACTGCTAAGGTATTGTTGTGACATTCAGATAATTCTTGATCATTTTTAAAGGGATAAAAGTCAATAGTTTTAATGTAAAAAAAACAGCTTTGTGATTTTTGATTAGGTAGATTCTTAAATATGATACTAAAAGTACGATCCATAAAAGAAAATGAAAGATAAATTGAACATTATTAAAATGAAAACTATTTTTTCAAAATGTACCAATAAAAATGCAAAGACATGCCACAGACTAGGAGAAATATATTTACAAATCATATAGCTAGTAAATAACTTGTATGAACAACATATAAAGAAATGCTTGCAACTCAAAAATAAGGCAACAAAAATGGGCAAAAATGTTGGAAAGACATTTTCCCATAGAAGATATACAAATGGCTAATAAGCCCATGAAAAGATGCTCAATATAATTTATCATTAGGGAAATACAAATTTAAAATATGAGATACCACTATACATCATTTGAATAGCTATATTTAAAAAGACTGATTATATAAAGTGTTGGAAAGGATGTGGAGAGACTGGAATTCTTTTTTTTTTAAGATTTTATTTATTTATTTTTAAGGAGGGAAGGGGGGGTGGGGGGAGAGAGAGAGAGAGAGAGAGAGAGAGAGAGAGAGACATCAATGTGCGGTTGCTGGGGGTTATGGCCTGCAACCCAGGAATGTACCCTAGCTGGGAATCGAACCTGGGACACTTTGGTTCCCAGCCTGAGCTCAATCCAGAGACTGGAATTCTTATACATTGCTATGGGAATGTAAAAAGGCATAGCCATTTTGGTAAACAGTTTGGCAATTTCTTAGA
This sequence comes from Phyllostomus hastatus, assembly GCF_019186645.2. Lineage (NCBI taxonomy): Eukaryota > Metazoa > Chordata > Mammalia > Chiroptera > Phyllostomidae > Phyllostomus > Phyllostomus hastatus. Next base: position 50,356,532 of record NW_025334041.1, read on the forward strand.
AGATAAAAGATACTCATTCTTAAAACTACACTTAAAATGAGTAAATTTTGTGGTATGTAAACTATCTCAATAAAGCTATAAAAAAGAAAAAATAACTTGAACACCCTGTGTTTCCTAAATCAGGACACACTTGATACATTTATGGACTTATTTCCCCTGGTATGTGCTCACACATATAATATTCTAGTCCCAGTATAAGTTAAATGTATATATATATTTCTGAAAAAAGAAAACTAAGTAATACTGAGAGAAATGACAAATAATATATTATTTTATGAGTCTAACTAAATTATTGAAGGAGTCATTTTAAGAGAAGAAATGTAGAGATAGGAGCTATTTTAACTAAAACAGATAATTTCAATGAAAATAACCTATATTTGTCATTTTCATTAAAAATATTTCTATCACCATGTGTAAATCAGTTTCCTTAATAAGGGATTGGGACAATTTTAGTATTTTTCAAAATGATTTTTATGCTATATTAAGACTCACTTCTATGTAATTTTGATTTCAAATAAAAAATACATTTAACCTCACATTTCGTTCCATCTCATCTAAGGCACATGAGGTCTTAAAACATAAGTCAGGCAAAGAGTTGCAGGTGAGAGCATATGTCCCGTCTATACATCCCAGATGCCATCTCCTTGGCTCCCTATTTCTTAGCATGCTGAAAGATACAAACTCTGACTTTTAAAAATCAATGCTATTTATTTCTATTTCACTAAGCAAAAATAAGTCACCAAAATAGAGATTAAAAAAATAAAACTTCTGAAACTCAGATTCAGTTTCTGAGGAATCAGAAACTTTTGCTCACATGGAGGAGGAGCCTGGGTCTCTGCCTGTTGGAAAAAGAGGAGGTTATCTATATGCTGGACAGGAACTTTGCCAAAGGCTTTCTCCACCAATTAACACCCTCAGTTCCAGGGCTGAAAATAGTCACCTAGTTCCCTGGCTGAAAGCTGCTAAAATGGCAATAATTCTCTCTGACCATAATGTCTTCATCTGCAGTTCTCTTAATCATTCCACTCTGTTCTTGGCCTCTCTCATCTTGACCTCCTTCTCTTTTTAGACTGGGTCCCATGGGTGATCCCTCATTTTTCTTGCTAATCCTCTCAACTCCTTTGTCTCCTTGGTTTTTACATCATGCCTGTCTAGGAAAAATACCAATGGAGACTAGTCTTGCCTAAAATTACATAAAGCTAAAACTACCCCTGTGACACGCATAGTGGGGTGAAGTAATAAAGTGGAAAGAAGAGAGGCTGTGGAGTCAGACCCCCCTTTAAATCTTGACTCTGCCAATTAGGAGCTGTGTTGCACTGATTATGTTAAATCGACTCTGTGTGTCTTAGTCTCCTCGCTAATAAAATGGGGCTAATTAACCCAGCTCCAGTGCTGCAGAGGAGATGAGATGAATATCTAATGCGGTCAGCAACATGCCAGGCACTTAGTGTACTCTTAGTAAATGGTGACTTAGTAAATGTGACAAGGCCTGTCACACACAGCCTCCATGTACCTTTCTAGATTTCTTTTTTGTCTATCACAAGACTAATAAGCAGATACACTGATCTCCATGCCTTTCATTGCTGTTCCCTCTGGTTGGAACAATTTTCCTACTCTCTACTTGACCCTCACCCTCCTCATGACCTAGATAATGCCACCTAATTCCTGAAGACTCAGCTAAGATGTCATCTTCTAGAACTGTGCTGTCCTAAACAGTAGCCATTAAGCATATGCAGCTATTTGGATTTAAATTACCTAAGTGAACTACAATGGAAAATTCAGTTTTCAAGTTACACTAACCACATTTCAAGTGCCCAATAGCCACATGTGGCTGGCTAGTGGCTGCTGTGATGGGCATTGCAGAAAAGAACTAATTTCCATCATAGTAGGAAGTTCTGTTGCATAGAACAGTTCTAGAGGAAAACATCTTTGCTAACTTTTCACCAAAGAAGCAATGTGTACTTTCCTCCTTTATCCACCTACTGCCCCTCTAGTTGCTGTCAGTTTGTTCCTTGTTTACATGCCTCAGGTTCTATTTTTCCCATTTGTTTGTTTTGTTCATTAGGTTCTTCTTATAGGTGAGATCATATGGTATTTTTCTTTCACCTCCTGGCTTATTTCATTTAGCACAATACTCTCCAGTTCCATTTATGCTGTTGAGAAAGGAAGGAGTTACTTCTTTCTTTCTGCTGCATAGTATTCCATTGTATAAAGTACCACACTGTAGGAGACTGTTCTGCATGGTGTGGGCCCAACTCCCACTCGGAGATGCACAGGACCCATGCCCATGGATAGGTTCTTCCTTGGGAATCAGGCCTGCAATGTGCCTAGGCCGCTTTGAGTATTGTTCTTGTTTAAAAACTCCCTCACCCTGAATTGAGGACATTTACTGCAAAGTAACTTCCTAAAATCCATGCTAAACCTTCCAAGGATGAGTGTAACCTGTTCAGCCACTTTTGCCTTTTCATTTGTAAACATCCCTCTTCTGTGATGTGATTAGCAGCATTGGCTCCTTTGTTTTCTGTAAAAGGTAACCACCTAAATCGAACCTGTGCATAGTAAATGAGGACCATCATGTAATGTGCTGAGAAACCCAATAAAGGCTCGTCATGGCAAGGGCTGAGGCTTTTGCTCCCCTTAAGAGAAAAGCCATGCTGTCCCTTTTCCTCCACCGGACTCGGTAGTTCGTGTGAATGTCTCATTTCATCCATAATGATGCCAACACTGCGGGCTGGTGTCAGCATCACCACACTTTTTTATCCACTCATTTATTGATGGGCACTTAGGCTATTTCAAGCACTTGGATATTGTAAATAACACTGCTATAAATATTGGGGTGCATAAGTTCTTTGGAACTGATGTTTTGAGATTCTTAAGGTATAATCCTAGCAGTGGGATTGCCGGGTTGAAAGGCAGTTCCATTTTTAGTTTGTTGAGGAAATTCTGTACTATTTTCCACAGTGGCTGCACCAGTCTGTATTTCCACCAACAGTGCACTAGAGTTCCCTTTTTCCCGCATCCTTGTCAGCACTTATGGTTTGTTGATTTGTTAATGATGGCCATTCGACTAGTGTGAGGTGGTATCTCATTGTGGTTTTAATTTGCATCTCTCTGATGGCCTGTGATGTTGAGCATCCTTTTATATGCCTGTGGGCCCTCTGTATGTCCTCTTTGGAGAAGTGTCTGTTCATGTGTTTTGCCCATTTTTTATTGGATTGTTTGTCTTACTAATGTTGAGTCAGATGAGTTCTCTATATATTTTGGAGATCAAACCCTTGTCCAAGGTGTCATTGGCAAATATGTTTTCCCACATGATTGGTTTCCTTTTCATTTTGATGATGTTTTGTTTAACCATGAAGAAACTTTTCAATTTGATGTAGTCCCATTTGTTTATTCTTTCCTTTAACTTCCCTGCCCTAGATGATATATCAAGGGAAATATCATTGCATGGGATATCTGAAATTTTACTGCCTATGTTTTCCTCCATGACTTTTATGGTGTCATGGCTTATGCTTAAATCTTTTATCCATTTTGAGTTTATTCTGGTGCATGGTAAGTTGGTGGTCTAGTTTCATTTTATTTTGCATGTACCATTCTGGTTCTCCCAAAACCATTTGTTGAAGAAGCTATATTTTCCTCCATTTTATTCTCCTGCCCCTTTGTCAAATAGTAATTGACCATAGAGACACGGGTTTATTTTTGGGCTCTTTATTCTATTCCATTGATCTATGTGCCTGTTCTTATGCCAGTACCAGACTGTTTTGATCACAGTGACCTTGTGATATAGTTTGATATCAGGTATTGTGATCCCTCTTACTTTGTTCTTCTTTGGCAAGATTGCTGAGGCTATTTGGAGTTGTTTTTGGTTCCATATACATTTTTGAAATACTTGTTCTAAATTTGTGAAATATGTCTTTTGTATTTTAATAGGGATTTCATTGAATCAATAGATTGCTTTGAGTAGTATGGACATTTTAATATGTTAATTTTTCTAATCCATGAACACAGTATATGCTTCCATTTATTTGTGTCTTCTTTAATTTCTTTCTTCCATGTTCTGTAGTTTTCTGAGGATGCAGGTCTTTTACCTCCTTGATTAGGTTTATTCCTAGGTACTTTATTTTGTTGTTGCTATAGTAAATGGGATTTTTTTCCTGATTTCTGTTTCTGATATTTTATTGTTGGTGTACAAAAATGCCTTTGATTCCTGAACATTGACTTTGTATCCTGCTGTTTTGCCAACTTCACTTATTAGGTCTAGTATTTTTTTGGTGGAGCATATAGGGTTTTCTATGTACACTATTATGTCATCTGCAAACAATGACAGTTTTGCTTTCTCCTTTCCAATTTAGATGCCTTTTATTTCTTTTTCTTATCTGATCACTGTGGCTAAAACTTCCAATACTATGTTGAATAAAAGTGGTGAAAGTGGACACCATTGTCTTGTTCCTGATCTTAGAGGGAAAGATTTTAGTTTTTCCCATTGACTATGATGTTGGCTGTAGGTTTCTCATATATGGTCTTTATTATGTTGAAGTATGCTCCCTCTGTTCCCATTTTGCTGAGCATTTTTTATCATAAATGGGCGCTGTATCTTATCAAATGCTTTGTTCAGCATCTATTGATATGACGATGTGATTTTTGTCTTTCATTTTGTTTATGTGGTGTATTAAGTTTATTGATTTGTGAATATTGTACCATCCTTACATCACTGGGATGAATCCAATCGATCATGGTGCATGATCTTTTTAATGTATTGCTGGAACAGTTTGCCAATATTTTGTTGAGGATTTTAGCATCTATGTTTATTCATGATATTGGTCTGCAGTTTTCTTTCTTTTTGTGTCTTTACTTCATTTTGGAATTAGGATAATACTGGCCTCATAAAAAGAGTTTGGGAGTTTTCCCTCTTCTTGAATATTTTAGGGTAGTTTGAGGACAGAAGTTAGCTCTTCCTAAATGTTTGGTAAAATTCACCTGTGAAGCTGTCCAGCCCAGGGCTTTTTTTTATTACTGGCAGTTTTTTTTATTACTGCTTCATTTTCACTAGTTGTTATCATTCTATTCAGGCTTTCTGCTTCTTCTTGATTCAGTTTTGGCAGATTATATATTTCTAGAAATTTGCCCATTTCACCCAGGTTGTCAAATTTCTTGACATATAGTAATAATGTCTTACAATCCTTTGTATTTCTCTGGTATTTGTTGTAGTTTCTCCTCTTTTATCTATTTTGGTACTCTCTCTTTTGTTCTTGATGAGTCTGGTTAAAGGCTTGTCAATTTCATTTATATTTTGAAAGAACCAGCTCCTGGATTTATTGATCCTTTGAATTGTTCTTTTGAATTGTGTCTATGTCACTTAATTCTGCTCTGATCTTGATTATTTCCTTCCCTCTACTTGTTCTGAGCTTTGTTCGTTGTTTTTCCTCTAGTTCTTGCTTGTAGTTGTAGAGCTGGATTGTTTATTTGAGATTTTTCTACCTTTTTTATGTAGGCCTGGATTGCAATGAACTTCCCTCTCAGGACTGCCTCCATTGTGTCCCATAGATTTTGGGCTGTTGCTTGTTCGTTTTCATTTGTTTACAGAAACTTTTCAATTTCTTCCTTTATCTCACTATTAACCCATCCATTTTTTAATTGCATGTTATTCAGTCTCCATGAATTTGAATGTTTTTGAGTTTTTTCCTTGAGGTTGGTTTCTAGTTTCAAGCCATTGTGATTTGAGAAGATGCTTGATATGATTTTAACTTTCTGGAGTTTGTTGAGGCTTGTTTTGTGTCCTACCATGCGGTCTTTCTTTGAAAATGTTCCATGTGCATTTGAAAAGAATGTACATTTTTGATTCTTTAGGGTGAAAGGCTCTGCATGTATCATTTAAGTCCATTTGATTTAGAATGTTGTTCAATGCCACAGTATACTTGTTGATTCCTTGCTTGGAAGATCTATCAATTGTTGACAATGGGGTGTTAAAATACCCTACTATGAATGTGTTGCTATCGATATCTTTCTTGAAATCTTTCAAGAATTTCTTTATATATTTGGGTGCTCCTATGTTGGGTGCCTATGTTTACAAGGGTTATGTCATCTTGTCGTATTATTCTTTTAAGTATTATGTAGTGTCCTTTGTTGTCTCTTTTTATGGCCTTTGTTTTGAAGTCTATTTTGTCTGATATAATCATTAATACCCTAGCTTTTTTCATGTCTGTATGCATAGAATATTTTTTCCATCCCTTCACTTTCAGTCTGTGTAGATTTTTGTTCTGATGTAGGTCTCTTGTAGACAACTTATATGTGGGACATGTTTTCTTACCCATTCAGCTACCCTATGTCTTTTGACTGGAACATTTAATCCATTTATATTTAAGGTTATTATTGATAAGTACTTATTCTTGCCATTTTTTCCCTTTGTACCACTGTACCTGCCTTCCTCTCTCTCTTTTGTCATCTTCTTAAAACAGTCCCTTTAGCTTTTTTTGCAATGCTGGTTTGGTGGAGATGTATTGTTTTAGCCTTCTTTTGTCTAGGAAACTCCTTATTTTGCCTTCCATTTTAAATGAGAGCCTTGCTGGGTAGAATAGTTTTGGTTGCAGGCCTTTGCTTTTCATTACTTGGAATTCATCACAGTAGAATCCAGTGTTTTCCACTGTCTTCTCTTTCCAGATCCACCCCTGGTGATGGCAGTTGGTGCCCCAGTCTTGCCCTAGACAACCTGTTCAAGATTACCAGCAATCCAAAGTCTATCTCCTTCAGTTGTTAATGTAGTCAATCTGTAATCAGCAGTCATGCTTAAGCTCCACAGAGTGGGGCAGAGTAATTCCTGCATGCTTCCCCTCAGGCTGATGTCACTTGTAGGGGACTGCTTTGCCTGAGAAAAATGGCTCCTGCAGTTGGTGAACAACAGGACAGGGATCCTGGTGGCTGCTCCCTTAGTTCTCTCCCAAAAGCCACCATCCTCACACTTTCTTCAAGTGTTTCTAGTCCACTCTGTACCCCCTTTGCTGGAGCCCAGGGTAAGTGGCCAGAAATGAAATTTTGTGTATTGGCTCTTTAAGAGGCTCTTTGTGTTTCCAGCCTTGTTTCCCCACCAGACAGAAATCCTGCTCTTTTCACAGCTGTGTGTTATCTGGGTTCCTTTCCAGCTCTGGTGTTTAGGCTGGGGAGCCCAGCTTGGGGTTTAGACCCCACATTTTATAGGGGGAACCACCTGGCTGCTGAGATTTCCCTCCAGCACTTAAGCTGCTGCCTGTGGGAGCTCAGCCAGTCCTCTTGTTTCTCCGCCACATTCCATACCAGTCACATTGTAGTGTAATGGTTTCTTCTGTCTGTCCACAGTTATAAGGCTTCTATCCAGTTACTGTTCAGTTGGTTATTCTAGATGATTTCTCTATAATTTAGTTGTAATTCCAGAGTGGTCCTGGGAGGAAGTTAGTGTAGCTTCCACTGACTCCTCTGCCATCTTGGATCCTCCCAATGCATACTTTTATAAGAGCACTTATTGTTTCATGCTTTGATTTTTGATTCTTTGTTTTTCTATATGAACTATGAGTTTTCTGAAGTACCACTTCAATTGGTAAGAGTTTGCTAAGTAAGTCACTGAGAAATTAATTAAATGACTTTAAAAATATTTTAATTGCCTGGAGGCCCCAGAGTCATGAGGAAGGGGCTCCTGATATCCTTGCTTTCAGCAATTGGACCTGAATGGTTCTGCCTTATTTTACCTCTATTTTTCAATCCGTTCCAAATCCTTTAGTTCAGTTCCTGACTTCCTTGCCTGCTGACTCTTACCTCTTTTCTGATTTGTGTCTTCCCAGATCAGCTGCTATATCTTGCTCTAAATGCTCTGTTCCTGGTGTCCCTCTTCTGCCTCTCATCATGTATTTTTATGGGATTACATTTGTTTTTGGTCACTCTGGGTTCCTAACCTGTTTGGGCAAGCCCAGCTCTACACCATGTGGCCAGGATTTCTTAACACCCTAGAAACAATATGGGGCCTGGGAAAATATCTGATGTCAGATAAGTCACTGGATATAAAATATCTCTGTACTTACAGTGTCTTGGGATAGTGTCCAGCACATAATATGTATCTTACAAATATTAGTTGAAGGATTGATTGTGCTATGATCTTATCATGTAATATAATCTCAGGGAGGATTGAAGTACAAAGGGAATGAGCTAAGGAGGAAGAAGAGGTAATATGGAGAAGTATATTAAGCTGCTGAGCATGACAGTTCAATTCATAGACCACAGCCTCAAGATGCTGTATAAATGGCAGTTGAGCACCAGCACTAGGATAAAGTGGGAAAAGGAGGAAAAATTTATCCCAGGCACCACTTAGTCATCTCTGCATTGTGCATTCCACATCAGGCACCTAATAGGTCCTGTAGTGGGTCAATCCCAGATGGAGATGAGAAGTGTGCTGGTATCAAGTTGGTCAGAGTCCATAAAAAGCTGGAACAAGAGATGGGGAGCCCAAGAGGCTCTGAAGTAGAGCACAATGTCTGGCACAATGTATATAAATTTATCTTTCAGATTATCTAGTCATCATGGGAAGGACTTGGAAACCTGAGGATAAGACATTTGGAGAAGATTTACAACTTTCTGTGTTCCCACACTTGCTTCCTGGCAAGGTTCTGGGTGTATGATAAGCATTAATAAAAATTGACTGGATGACAGCATAGAGGCATCTGAGAAGCCCAGTGGAGCCTAGGTTCCCAAAAGGTAAAGATGATGCAGAAATAGAGAGTATGGGATGGTTGGGGAGTCTAGTGAACAGAGAAGGACTGAAAACAAACCTGATCCACTTTGTAATTTTGCCTAGAGTCAAGTGTATTTCGAAAGGTTTCCTATGTCCTCTCTTTAAATCTCATGTTAATAAAACCACCCTGGCACCTCTTCCAAAGTTTCACCTTTAATAAAATTACCTAAATTATAAAATCCACTTAGGCCTAGGTAATGGTTATGGTACTAAGAATCAATAAACTTAACTTTTCCCCAGATTTTCCTCAGAGCCTAAGTACTGATTTCTTTGTTTTCAGCGTATATGACAGCTGCCTATTCAGGTCTCTAAATAGACACTGGATACAGCTCTATTTTGCTCCATACCTTGTCTACATCTGGCAGATATCTTTTGGAGAATAATTGCTATTGCTGTGATCTGCTGTGTCCATTCACATTTTACTAAGATATTTTTAGCAAGTTGTTTTTCCATCTTCATCAATCATAGACTTGAAAGACCAAAGACACTCCAAGAAATTATTTATTTCAGCACTTTCCTTCTAGAGAGAAGAACAAAGGGAGGCATTTCCATGACAGCTAGTGTGTTCACCCCTCTTCTGTACCACTCTGAAACCATCTCTGTCGCTCCTTGTACTTCAGCCACAGGTGTTAGGGTCTTGTTCCCCAGGATTTAAGCGGCTTTGCACAGGTGCACCTGGACAGCAGCCACACCTTGTCCCTCATAAGGGATTGCTTGCTTCCTGCTCTGGGCACCTCTACTCTGTAGCTCAAAGTCCCAGGAATCCACTCTGCATTCGGGCATGCTGAGTCCAGCAGGGCCAGGCACTTAGTGCTGTGGAGCCACTCTTGATCAACTGGAGCCAGTAAATAAGTGGATCACACTTTCATCTCCTGGCAGACAGTTCTGAGATGAATTTCATATCCACCCTCACAGGAACTGGGGTGAAGAAACAGCCACTGTGCCATCAGGCATTCTTGTGTTGGTGTCACTCTTTTTCTGTTTCACTCCTCCTGTCCTGCATTTCTGCTCCTGGAGATGGCATTTCCAAACAAGCTACTTATGCACAAGTTTGGTCTCTTTCTCAACTTTTGAGAGACCTTAAACTAAGACAAAATGGTGCCATCTTAGATTGGATTTGCAAAGTCTCATGCTGTGGATTCATACTTCAGGATTACAACACCCACAACTGGCCCCTTGAGGTACCCTACCCCCAACACTAGGACTCTTCAACTGCACTGATTTGTCTCTTTTTCCCCAGACTAACAGGGGAAACAGAAACAGCTATTCCCTAAGCACTTATGTGCCCAGCTTTATTTAGTTTTCTTATCATCTTCTTTATACAATGAGGAAACAATTTCACTATGGCCAGGTAGCTCATTCAAGATCTCACAGCGATAATTCAAACTAAGATTTGTATTAAGTCACGTGGGTTCAAAGCCTATAATCTTTCCATAGCATACTAAGAGTAGACAAATCCTTATTACTACAAGTCTTAAGTATACTTTTCCTTCCACATTTATCCCCTGAAGATCTGCTGGACAAGCTTTATACAAGATGGATCTCCAGGTGTGCAGGTTCACCCCTTCGTGGGGCCATTTTTTTCAAAACTCTGAATTTGGTTCTCCTCCATCTCCACAGGGAACACAAGATGTCCGAGCGGCTCATACTGACTCACAACGTGAAATGTCTTTCTGCTTCATGGCCTAGAATTGTTTCCACTTTTCCTCCTTTTGCATCACATTCTTCCACTTTGAAGTCTCTTGACTTAGCTGTGTATTCACCTTTGCCTCACTGGAAACATAACTACAAACTCCCTTCGTGCAAATTCTTTTGTTATATGCAAGAATGCATTAGCCAAATCTTGGAGAGGCATTTTGCAGACATCTTTAATGTCTCCTCAAGCTTGGCTACCAGCTCAACATGGAGGCACATAGTGGAAGGAAAATGAACACACCATAGTCTGAGAGTCAACCAAAACCACTTTAAATTTCCAAGGCGCTAAGTTAGAGCGAGTACCATTCCTCTATGGTCCCCTCAAGAAACACCTTGATGCCCTGCGGCAGCAAACCTCAAATTTCCTCCAGATTCTAGACTCCAGGAGAAATAACCAAATCACATTAGTTTGTCTGTTTGCCTTACTTCATTCTGTTCACTTTTCTTTAGAGAAGAAAATTTCACTACTTTCCTTATCTTCATTTTTTCAATGCAAATGAGAACTGATGTTCTTTTCCCCCCAGTGTGGAGACAGAAGGAGAATAACACTAATTCCAAAGGTTAGAAAGAAAGAAATCCTCTGCACATGAATGACACAATAGTGTGGTCTCTTCACTAACAGGTGCAAAGTGGCTTCCTCATCAGGCAGTGCTGAAACAGGCTTGCCCTGTGCCCACTTCCTGCCAGCACCATCTGGCAGGTGCTGCATTTCCCAGCCATGAACTAGGCTGTGCAATTGCCTGAAATCATGGGGTGTTTCTCTGAAGCCCTTACCCCTGCCATGAGCACAACTGTCACACAGAAACCACTTAGGAAACTAGAAGCCATTCATCTCCATGAATGACCCACTCCACAAAGCTTGGCTCATGGGCTTATGAGATGACTTAATCAGAACAGCTCATTTTCATGTTGGGTGGGTGCCATGAGTGAGGAACACATGTTAGACAGCTGAAAATGACCTGGGCCAGGCCTCATACTAGCCCAGCAGTCCAGAGAGTTCCTGAACTTTATTTACCTTATAATCCATGTAGGTCTTCTCTGATTCAGTCTCCCCATATTGCATAGCCTGCTGTTTCTAAAACATACTATAATATTACTATTACATTTAATGCTATGTGTTTCAAAATAAAACATGGATTAGCATCTTCTATTTCCTGTGTAAAGCTCTTTGCTCATTTAACTAAAAGATACTTAATGCTGCATTATTTCATTTTTAATTATGCTTGTAATTTCTGCAAGCTGAGTTACTTTTTTTGGTTTAATTCTTAAATATAACACATGACTGGGACTCTTGGGGAAATTACAAGGACCTTAAGGTCATTAGATCTCACCAAAACTTGGGTCAGTTTTCTACTTTTAATTGAAATGATCACTCCAAAAATGGCCCAACCACTGTAACAAACTTATATTTCACAGATATGTTTATAATCCATACTAAATAATACTGCATTTAACTGCAACTGGCATCAATCATTTATATAGCAGCTGTCTTTAAAAGCCTCATAATGGCAACCCATTATTTCTTATGGTCTTCTCCAGAATTAGGACAAAAAACAAAGACCATTGTTCCTGTAACAGACATGTATATTTCTCTTTCCCTGGGTTGTCCTCTTTAATCAGAAATCAGAGTCTGTTTCCAGTCTGATTAATTGGACCAGGCCCTCATTCAGTTTCTAGGTTTCTAATTCTATGGAAGTCGGGGAGGAGAAGAAAAGTTATTCTTTCCCTCCAGGCAAGGTATAATGAAAAAGCAATGATCTCTCCCTCTAACAGCAGATAAACAGTGAGGGTCAGCTACCAGATAGGTAGTGAACATTGACCTTACATTTGCTCAAGAGCAGGGATGTTGAACTCATTTTCACTGGGGGCCACATCAGCCTCGCAGTTGCCTTCAAAGAGTTGAATGTAATTTCAACTCCTTAACAGTTAATGAGTAGTTACCTTTATATAGTCCTAAAAATACATTTGGCAGTTTGAAGGCAACCACAAGGCTGATGTGGCCCCTGGTGAAAATGAGTTTGACACCCCTGCTCAAGATGGACTGAGGTATCTGAGTCTTTAGCTCCATCAGGTGCTTCTGGGGCAATGGTAGCACTTGTGTAACCTCTGGCAACAGATGGTTCATTTCAGCCTCACCTGAAAGATGTTCAGAGCTGACACATGGCAGCTAAGGCTCACATAAGGCTTGATAGGACATAGCTGCATTTAGAAAGTAAACCTGAAACAATACCCAGGGCACACTCCCGGTTGTCCCTTCTTTTATCATCTGTTCAACTCTGGTGCTTTGCACAGTTCTTCTGGATTCTGCTGTCAACCCTGGAGCTTTGGGATACAGGTTAATGGAATATCCCTCCCCTGGTGAAAGGCCTCACCAGTGACCTCACCCTTGAGTCAGTAGTTATGGTAGGTCACCTTGTAAATGGGTGCCAATGTCCTTCTGTGAGACATAGATGACTTCATAGCACATCTATGTTGAGACCTATCCCAGTTTGACCCAGTTTAGCAAGTAGGTATAGTCCTCTGTTTATTTCCTCATCACCTTCTAGGAAACAAATTCACATCTGACTTCTATTTTATACTTTTCAAATTACACAGCAGAATTTGACTTCCTCTGAATATTCTTAATGTCTAAAACACATGTTTTAAACTGTTTCTTTCTTATAATAACAGTCAACACTTACTGAACATTTACTAAGTGCTGAGAAATTTGCACACATTTCCTTATTTGATCTTCACAGCAGTTCTCTAAATTATGTATTATAATTAACAGAAAAAGGCTTCTTAATATAAAGTTTCACAGATACTTAGCAGAATTCACACAAAAACGATAAGATTCTTCATGAATTAACCGGCAAAATTATATCCTCATCAGAGCAGTTCTCTTTAAATCTTGCCTTATCTGCAGTATAGTTTCCACTAAAATATATCATGGATGTTTAGAAAATGAAAGCATACCTGTTAGAGGAGAAAATTGGTAAATATGAAAAACAGTGGTCATGTAAATGCTAGAATAACATAAATCATTTTGGATAGTTCTGAACTGGTGAAATCATTTGAAATATGCCTCTCATACATCTAATCTGGTTTTTATTGTTTTTTTTTTTTGAAATTTTCCATTTTTAAAATTCTTAACACTGTTGTGAATGTTTAAAATGTTCTTATGTATGAGAAGTGCTGTTTCTCAGTGTTCTTTGTAAGGTTTGCCTGCATCATTATTTCAGTGGGGCTTTATGATTCGCAATCCTACTGAATCATCATAAACATCTACAGAAATGGAACAAACAGGTTTAGACTCCCTGGCCATCATGAGTCAATTGGCAGTGGCTTCATGGAGGACTGGGTGGAGAAGCCAGAGGCTGGAGTCTGGTGCTGTCAGAGAGAAGGCCCAGCCACAGCTGCCATAGGCACAGACAGGAGCAGTGGCAACCAGTGCCACCTGTTGGCCACTTCATAACAATGAAAAAACCTTTGGGCTCCTCTATAATTTTTTATTACCACTCTTGGGTGAAGTCCTTTTATCTCTCCCACCATATTATATGCCAAAACACATAGAAATGGGCACTTTGGGCCTTCACCTGAATGGCATGTAAAAATTGCTTAGCATTCTTTCTCATGAGTTAACAGGTACTGGAAAGGCTACATGCTGGCTCCCCTGTTCTGGATGGTGTGGACTCAACTTAGCCATTTTGGGTGAAGTACAAGACATTTCTGTCTAGCCTAGCAGTTCCATTTCTTAGAGGTGTGTCCATACTAGGAAGGCAAATAGAAGAAATGTTGCTGTTTTATAACTCATAACAATGTAGACTTTGGCATTCTGGCATGGTGAAGCCTGGGCATGACAGCAAAAATGAGCTATTATTACAGGTTATCTGCTGTCTCCAAGAGTAAGCAGTCAGTACATGTGGTAGGTTCTCTAGGTAAATTTAGATAATGTTATTCTTGAGTATCTGAGCCAAAAGAGATGAAGTCCAAGTCAGATCCAGCATCCTTTTTGTCCTTGGGCGTACAAAGTCTTTATGAGTAGACAATCACCTACACTTTTGGTGAAATACGGTATTCTCTCCAAGTCACACCACTTTATACATTTAGAGTTGGATGCCCTGCCATCTCATGCAGTGCTGTATCCATACACTCCCCTTCAGGCCATGTTATCCATAAACCCACCACCACCAACTTGGGATCATGTACAGAGGGGAAAAAAAGGCTATGATCTTTATCTGTCTTTTAATGGTCATTCCCATCAACAGGTGTAAAGGGTTTGAAATTTCACCTCTCTCACAAGCTAACAAGTCAATTTGCTACAGTTTTATAGATGCCAGTAGAGGACATGAGACTCCTGGGTCAAAAATGAAGACTTTATTGCATATAGCAATAACAGTAGCCAGAGTATACAGAATATCAACATTTTCTTGCCCAGATTCCCAAGGTTTTAATTCCTACAGGGTGATATAAAGAGGACCAGGTGACACTTGTATGCAGAATGAATTATGAGAAAGGAACTTGGAGCTTAGGGAATCTTTTATAATGGATGGTGAGCACACCCTTTGCTCTAGAAGAAAACACTTTCTCTGCCTTCCAAGGTTGTTCATTATATAAACATCACTAAAAAGAGAGTTTGCAACAAAGTGTAACCAGTGTCTCTGCTTGCAAGATGTGCAAGGGATCTATGGTGAGTTTTCTCCCAACAATCTCTTAATTTTGCAGCTGTGTTGTGGCAGAAAGGCAAACTGTGTAGCTCTGTAATATAGCAATACTCTTTTAACAAGCAACCTCATACCTTCAGTCAAGGCTCTTGGCTTTGGGCCCTGAGAATCCTACAGCTTCCAAAGGGAATGTAAATGTAAATAATGACTTCTGGCCACATTTACCAAGACATTCTAAAAACTTTAAAAAGTTATTTAAGGTTTCACTACAAATTCTCTCAATTTAACCAAGTTTTAATAAGTGTGACCACAAAACATATATCTTTAAAGGGAAACATTTTTGTATCTTAATGCTTCATTATTTAAATTCAAATACTGCATTTCAACTTTAGCTCATTTGGATTCTTTATAAGAGATAGTAAGATACTTACATGTACTTATAATCTCAGACAGAATACGAATAGAGCTCATCAAAGAAGAATGCTAATTCTATTCCAGTGGCCCTCTTTTAACAAATTGTTCATTCAAAGCTTAAGGGTAAAATAGGAAAGAATCCATTCATTTGCTCAGACACAAAGCTCATTTCTTCCATGGTATAATGTTATTTTCCTGAAGGCACTTATTATGTTCATACATAGAGTATACTTTAGCAAAAGTATTACCTGTTAACCAGAATTCTGTACAGACAATTAAATTCCTGCTTGTCTCACAGAGTTGCCCCAGTCTTAAGAAATACATCAGAGGTTGTCTTTTAAATTGAAACATGTAGTTGGCCATTTTCACATGAATATCTTGAATAAGTAAAATTAATTTACAATGAATTTCTTCACTTTTTAAATTAGGATTTTTTCCTGTTTATTCTTTATACTATTAAAGTGTAACCACAATACCTCTGTTATAAGGGAATGATATTTCATTAAGAAAGTGCTTTACATGAATAAAGAGAAGTGCGCTTGACTCTGGAGAACACCGTGAGTGGAATTTAAAATGGTACGAGAAATAAAGGCTAGCAGAAAGCTAGGAGTTTCCCCACAGAGAGGAAAAGAAGCAGTGGATTTTACAAGTGGGGATCCTGACGATGGACTGGCATGTTCACACGTGTGCAGTGCTCTGAAAGGGCTGTGTGTGAAACTCGTTAGTGAGTGAGGGTGAGAATCTAATGGTGCTGCATATCTCATAAACAACACTGCAGTCTCACAGGGGCTGGCTCGGCCTCTGCACAAGGAAAACAAACCCAAGAAGCGTTCCTTGTTTCTGAAAGTGCCTAAAAGATGCCATTGCCTGAGGGTGATGGTGGACTCAATTCCCCACCATATCCGTGGTTATTTAAGAGTGAAAAAAAAATGAGAAGAGAAAAAGAAAATGCATTAAGGAAGTCCTTTACTTTCAAAATATACAATCACATTAGCTAAAAGACTTCCTGAGTAGTATGTGTAAATTTAGCAAAAGTGCTGGGGGTTAGAAACCCACTCATGGCAGCCGGGTGAGTTCCGACATATGGGATCCAGCTCATATTGACTCATTCAGTACTCAAAACAGTCTAGAGGCATCTTTCTTTATTGCACATCTTAAAAGTACTTACATGTAGTACTTTCTGCCAGGTACTTCTCTGATGCTTTACACCCATTAATTTATTTTAATACTCCTGACAACCTTTTGAAGTACTACTATTATTACCCCTATTTTACAGATGAGGAAACTGAGGTACACTATATAAGCAACTTTCCCAATGTTACACAGCTAGTGAATGGCAAAACCAGGACTTGAAGTCAGGTAGTTTGGCTTTGGAACGGGACTAGGACTAGGGTGAGGTGAGTGAGGCACCAGCCTTAGGTGCAGAACTTATGCGGGCACCAAAAACTCAATTATCAAGATAAATAATATTTTAATAAAGCATTTGAGAAAACAAATTAATGCAAATGACCCATTTGAACAAATATTAAAAGTTAAAATAAAGAGAAGATCAATATTACTGACTTACCCTTTTGCTTCATCCTCCAATCTGGCTTAGCAGGGCATTGCTTTGGAGTTTGTGTCTGTAACTATTATGGTCAACAATCTCTTAAAAAATCTCTCTTTTCTTCAAACTTTGACTTCAGTTTGTAATTGTACAAATGTGTTGTGCTTATTAGGCTACTGTCCCTCTGCCTTTTAGAAGATGGTAAACTCTGTGAGAGCAGGGGCCTGGTTTGTGTCACTATTTTGTCCCAGACAGGCTGAAAGAAGGATCTGACTAGGAGATATGAGTGCCTGATAGGTTGTTCGGCTGTCATAAGAGGAAGGGACATGGCTCCTATAGGTTACACACTCATATATGACACGATTACATATCTGATATGAGGAACCCATATAAAAGATAATGAATACAAAGCTAGGCAAAATTGTAATGAGAAATAATATACTCCAGGTATATAATCAAAGGCCTATGTGCCTAAATCATAAAAGAAATTGAGCTGAAAATAAAATAAATTGGTCTGAAAGCAAATTAAAATTTTTATTAAAATTGAAAATATCACCCTGGTGTTATTTCATCCTAAGGTACAAGATCCAGGCATTATCACCATAGCACTCGTAGAAGTAGGAAGGAATAAATAAAAATTTGTAGCTATATAAAATGTTTTGAATGTGCTAGAGATCTTAATGAGGTTTCCTGACATACCAACCATACTCTGCATTATCTGATTTTACATCTAAAAGAGACATTGATTTTGACTGTGCTTGTTAGAGTTGAAAATATTTAATCTAAAAAAGCTTCCCTTATCTTTACAACCTATACTGAATTTGGAAAACAATAGTTTTCCCTGTTTCATAGATGTTCATTATCCCTATTTTGTAAGGAAATTATTTGTTGATTACTTGAAGAACTGTAAGATGGAAAAAGCCAGCAAGGTAAGAAGAGAAACAGTTTGAGACTCAAAAATAATTCAGTAGGAAAACCAAGCACTTCCCTTTCTAGTACATCCTAGATTCTAAGGTTAGAACTGGCCTTCAGAGCCTGTCATAAGACATCTATTTGGTGATGCTCTTGCATGTTTCCTTAGTCAGAGAAGACCAAACACCCCCTTTTCAAGGCTCTCTTCATATAGAGACTGGTACCTTAATAATTCACAGGTAGGCAACAGGTGAAATATCAGTGTCACACCGTTAAATGTTCAATTTAAAACTGCTATTTATGATGAATTTCTGCTATTGAGACTTTAAATAGCCAAATGAACACATTAACAGAGTTGTTTTTATGATAATATGGGCATCACTGAACACACAATTGGTAACTGTACTAATTCAAGCTCAGGCATGTCTACACCCATGTTCATAGCAGAACTACTCACAACAGCCAAAAGGTAGAAGCAGTGTAAGGAGCCATCAATGAATGAATGGATTAAAAAATGGATATACATACATACAAACATTATTCAGCTGTAAAAAGGAAGGACATTCTGATGCTAAGGTGATGCTATAACATTTATGCATCTTGAAGACATGGGAAGTGAAATAAGCTAGTCATAAAAGGACAAATACTGTATGATTCCACTTATCTGAGGTACCTAGAGTAGTCAAATTCTTAGAGACAGAAAGAATGGTGCTTGCTAGGGGCTAGAGCAAGAGAGGAGTGGGGAGTTACATGTCTAATAGTTACCGAGTTTCAGTAGGGGAAGATAAAAAATTTGGTGATAGATGGTGATGATGGTTGTACAACAATGTGAATGTACTTAATGTCACAAAATTGTACACTTAAAAATGGCTGAAATGGTAAGTTTCATGTTATGTATTTTTTTATCATAATTATGCAGTTGCCAATAAGAACTTTTAAAAATTAATCTTTCCAAATGTAACATAAAACACATATTTAAAAATTAAAATCTGTACACTTTAACAGGCAGAGATGCTAGAAAAAGGTTTTTTAAAAAAATTCAGCAATGAGAGATGCAAATTTTTAAAAACTATATTTTATTGATTATGCTATTACAGTTGTCCTATTTCCCCCCTTCACTCCCCTCTGCCATGCACACCCCCTCCCCCCCTTTAGTTCATGTCCATGGGTCATACATATAAGTTCTTTGGCCTTTACATTTCCTATACTATTTTTACCCTCCCCCTGTCTATTTTCTACCTCCCATCTATGCTACTTATTCTCTGTACCTTCCTCCCCCTTTCCCTCCCACTCCCCTGTTGCTAACCCTCCACGTGATCTCCATTTCTGTGGTTCTGTTCCTATTCTAGTTGTTTGCTTAGTTTCTTTTGGTTTTGTTTTAGGTGTGGTTGTTAATAATTGTGAGTTTGCTGTCATTTTACTATACATGTTTTTTTTTTCTTCTTTTCTTAGTTAAGTCCCTTTAACATTTCATATACTAAGGGCTTGGTGATGATGAATTCCTTGAACTTGACCTTATCTGAGAAGCACTTTATCTGCCCTTCCATTCTAAATGAAAGCTTTGCTGGATACAGCACTCTTGGATGTAGGTCCTTGCTTTTCATGACTTGGAATACTTCTTTCCAGCCCTTTCTTGCCTGCAAGGTCTCTTGAGAAATCAGCTGACAGTCTGATGGGAACTCCTTTGTAGGTAACTGTCTCCTTTTCTCTTGCTGCTTGTAGGATTCTCTTCTTAATTTTAATCTTGGCTAAGGTAATTATGATGTGCCTTGGTGTGTTCCTCCTTGGGTTCAACTTCTTTGGGACTCTCTGGGTTTCCTGGACTTCCTGGAAGTCTATTTCCTTTGCCAGATTGGGGAAGTTCTCTTTCATTATTTGTTCAAATAGATTTTCCATTTGTTGCTCTCCTTCTTCTTCTTCTTCTTCTTCTTCTTCTTCTTCTTCTCCTTCTTCTTCTGGTAGCCCTATAATTCAGATGTTGGAATGTTTAAAGATGTCCTGGAGGTTCCTAAGCCTCTCCTCATTTTTTTGAATTCTTATTTCTTCATTCTTTTCTGGCTGGATGTTTCTTTCTTCCTTCTGGTCCACACCGTTGATTTGAGTCCCAGTTTCCTTCCCATCACTATTAGTTCCCTGTACATTTTTCTTTATTTCACTTTGCATAGCCTTCATTTTTTCATCTAATTTGTGACCAAATTCAACCAATTCTGTGAGCATCTTGATTACCAGTATTTTGAACTGTGCATCTGATAGGCTGGTTATCTCTTCATCACTTAGTTGTATTTTTTCTGGTGCTTTGATCTGTTCTTCCATTTGGGCCATTTTTTTTTTGTCTTGATGGGCCTGTTACACAGTGAGGGGCAGAGCCTTAGGTATTCACCAGGGCGGAGTAACCACCGTCGCTGTGTTGCGATGCAATATATGGGGAAGGGGTCTGAGAGGGAACAGTGGCACTTGCTTTGCTCTGTGCCTGATTTCAGTCACTTCCCTTGCTACCCACAAGCAAATTGGGCCCTTCTGGTGCTGATTTCCATGTGGGTGGGTTTGTGTACATTCTTGGACCCTATAGGTCTCTCCAGTGAATTCTCTTGTGAGGCTGGGAGTTTCTTCTGCTGTCTCAACCGCCACAGGTGTTTTCAGTCACTGGTTTGAGACTTTATTTCCCCACGCTGTAGTCCTGGGTTGCTCAGTCCATCTTGTTCCCCAGTTGTTTCTCCCAGTTTCTCTGCACGCAAATGTGGGATGGCCCAGTTTGCAATCTGGGCCTCATCAGGACCACCCGCTGCTGCCCCAGTCCTCCAGCCTCTGTGTTGCCTGTGAGTCCTCTCTGCCTGGCTGCCTGTCTCCGCCCCTCCTACTGGTCTGGATGAATGTGTCTTCTTTAACTCCTTGGTTGTCGGACTTCCATACAGTTCGATTTTCTGTCAGTTTTGGGTTTTTTTTGTTTTTAAATTGTTGTCCTTCTTTTGGTTGTGTGAGGAGACACACCTGGCTACCTATGCTTCCATCTTGGCCAGAAGTGAGAGATGCAAATTAAAACCACAATGAGATACCACCTCACATGGATCAGAATGGCCATCATTAACATATCAACAAACAGCAAGTGTTGGTGAGGTTGTGGAGAAAAGGGAACCCTAATCCATTGTTAGTGGGAATGCAGACTGGTGTAGCTACTGTGGAAAACAGTATGGAATTTCCTCAGAAAACTAAAAATGGAACTGCCTTTTGATGCAGCAATTTCTCTGCCGGGACTATACCCTAAGAATCCTGAAACACCAATTCAAAAGAACCTATGAATGCCAATGTTCACAGCTGCACAATTTACAATAGCCAAGTGCTGGAAGCAGCCTAAGTGCCGATCAGTAAATGAGTGGAGCAAAAAATTATGGTATACTTATACGATGGAATATTATGCAGCAGAAAGAAAGAAGTCCTGTCCTTCATGACAGCATGGATAGAACTAGAGAGTATTATGCTAAGTGAAATAAGCCAGGCAACAAAAGACAAATACTGTATGATCTCAACCATAAGAGGAACCTAATGAACAAAACAAACAAATGAGCAAAATAGAACCAGAGGCATCGAAAGAAGGAACAGACTAACAGTGACCAGAGGGGAGAGGGGAAGTGGGATAAAAGTGGAAAGAAGGAGAATGATATAGTCAAGGAACAGGTATAAATGACCCATGGACATGGACAACATGGGGACTGACTATGGGAGTGAAGTGTGGGTGGAGCAGGGGAGAGCAACAGGGAAAAATTGTGACAACTGTAATAGAACAATAAAAAAGATAATTCTCCTGCCCAGATGTGTTGGATAACATTCAATCAAGACACGGTCCTACACAATGCTTTCCCTTTTCTCTTCCATTTAAGAAAGTATATTAGAACCTAAGAAAGTGAAAAGGACATTATCATAGGGTGACCTGAAATAATGACTCATTGATTTTTAATTAAATAATTGACAAACTCTGGTACTTGATTATTGGTAAAAATTTTTATGAGGCAGCTCACACTGATCCTGGTACAGCAGTGAGTTGAAAACTGTGAATCTGAGGTCACATCAAGCATAAGCTAGCAAGCAAAAGTTAGCATGAAGAAACATAAGTCACAAGCCACTTTAGAATGATCAGACAGTAGCTGAACTGGTGAAGTGATTGATTTTTTTATCCCCTCAAGTAAGAATTATGGTGAAAGGAGAAAAAGCTAAAAATGTGCTAGTGCTAATTTTAACTGTATGTAATGGAAAGCTCATTTCCTGTTCTAAATCTATAATTCTGATCTTATCAATCATCTCAGAGCAGAGTAACTATCTAGATCTAAAATTACTGAAGAAAGCATTTGTGCCCTTTTGTGAATATTTTCTTGAAGAGTGAAGATCACCATTTTAAAAGTAATGTAATGGCCTTTTGTGAAATTGAATGGCAGTGAGAGGATATGGTGAGTAGAATTATTCACAATCCAATTTCTGTTAAGAGATGAAATCCATATCATCTGCCATTAATTCTAATAAAAACAACAGCTACCATTGGTAAAGCAACTGCTATTTGCTGAACAAATACATAATTCTCAAAGAAAGGATTAGTACAGGTTCACTTATCCATGAATTCTGAACAATGCAAGTTTTGGTGACAGCTTTGATGCATTTATGCACTCCATCCCACTTAGTGTGACTACCTGTACATTTTACTGCAGAATTACTAACATAATTGATTATATGATTCTTCTTCAGACCCTGCTGGGGCTGTTATATAACATTTGTATTTACACTATGTTATCTTTCTAAAACAAAAATTGTAAGAAAATCCTGAATTCTAAACTCATCTGGTCCCAAGATTTCAGAAAGAAAATCATGAACTTGCATTCTCATTTTACAGATGAAGAAACTGAGGCTCAGAGAACAGTGGTATCTTGCTGTGGCCATATAGCAAGTAAGAGGCAAAAAGGTACTGAAAGAAGGCTGTCTCCTTATAATGGCTGTCCACTTTCCATTATATTAGATGGTAAGAAAAGAATGTAAGGTAAGAGATTACTGATTTGGTGCTATCTGGGTGGGCTTCCTGGCATAAGTGTAACAGAATTAAAAAAGCTGAACCAATACTTATTACTTGAGTGTGATACTGGTAGGATTTTCAGTTTTTATCCATTGTATTTTCTTTGTTTTTATTTCCTGTCTTCATGAAAAAATATGAAAATTTTTCACACTCACAAATCAAATAGAAGCCTGGCTTATATTTCATAGTTGCTATAATTTGTTTCATATGCTTTTAAACACTTATGTTCTTAAAATATTAAAAATATATTGTATATAGCCTTGGCTGGGTGGCTCAGTTGGTTGAAGCATTGGCCTGTACACCAAAAAAAGGTTATGGGTTTGATTCCACGTCAAGCCACATACCTAGGCTGCAGGTTTGATCCCCAGTCAGGGTGCGAATGGGAGGCAACCAATTGATGTTTCTCTCTCATATCGACATTTCTGTTTCTCTCTCTGTCTCTCTCTACCTCCATTCCTGTCTCTCTAAAGGCAATAAACTATCCTCGGGTGAGAATTTATGTAAATATATTGTATATATTATATACATAAATGTATAAAATATTATATTTTTGGGAGTTGGGGGGTGTGGGAGATTTCTGCCTCCCCCACAGGGAGACTTCTGTACCACTATTTTAATTTTTCCTAAAGGAGATGGGTTTTAATTGTAATTTGGCAGCAAGATAACTATGGGCATAAAGTGTTTTAAAGTGGGGGTAATCTGAGCACTGAGGAAGAAGAAACAATGGCATTTCACATTTTCAGCTGCATATTCAGCTTCAGCAGAAACAGTGCCAACATTTACTATCAAAACTAAAAGTCTTAGGTCTCTCCAAGCAATTTTTATATTCAAACAACTTAATAGTAAATATAACTTTAAAAGATTAGAATGAAAAGAGAACAATGGAACCCTCTGGGGTAAGAGCTAGCCTCCTCTCTATTTCAATGGATTCAGCATTATCTTTCTTTTGGTAGTTTCAAATAAAGTGATCCTTTCTATCGGCTATTAAGCACTGAAGATCCAGCAATTCTGGTACCTTTCACTAGAATGAAGGTCAGTCTGCAAAAGGCAGGAAGAGGCCACAGTTTCAGATGTGAGGAAGAAATGAGATATTTAGTATGCGGCGTAAAAGCCTTTTTTCTTGCCAAGGAGAATTAATGGGATGCCCTAGAACTACACTGGCATATCAAGCACGCAGTCAGTCTATTCTAGTCAGTTATGATCTGACTACCTTTAGAAAGAACTGTTGAAATCACAGAATGGTAAGAGTTGGAATAGAGGCCTCCCACTGAACAATAACAAATGCTCACAAGTCTATATTTCAACATCATATTTTTCATTTAACTCTCAAAATTGCTTTGGGTTAATCCAGAATTCCTACATGTAGTGCCTTTGGTGCTACTGAAAATACAGGGTCCGGCAGAAGTAATGCCTTCTTGAGTGTGGGTGGTAGGGTAATAATATGGGTATAATTTAAAGTTTTAATTTGAACATTCACCTAAAATGTCACATGGTATGCTCGAGTGTGATATTGTTACATTACAGAATTACATGCTATGACTTTATAATAAAAAAAGGGCTTTATTTGTGCTGGGCCCTGTAGTTTGAGCCTTTGCATTTTAACCTGGATTGATAGGAAAACAAAGCCATTGTATTTTACATAATAAAATAAAGGATATGGCAGTGCAGCTAGATGCTGTTATAAAGACACAAATGCTACCTTAACATGATTTCATAAAATATTTAATAAGATTTTTTAGTGTGCTCACTAACACTAGGTCAAAAAAAGATGAAATTATGAATTATCTTCTTCATAAAGACAGGGAAGGTAGAGAGGGAAGCAATGGGCCTCTTATGCCAACAGCTCTTAAAATGGAAGCATTAACTACCCTTAAAAATGAAATGATGAAAAACCTATCCTTCTAAAGTCCCAACGGTCTTTAGAAATGGGTTCCTTCCTAAAGGAAATAAGTAATTTACTGTCTGCTCTTTGGTGTAACACAATAACTATGATAATTATTTCATGGAACAACTTAAAATATTTAGATAAATTGCTCTAAATGATTGCACATGTTTCCCTTTTAAAATATGTGAAAAAAACTGTAAAAACATAAACCTACTCTATCCCCTTAACCTGATGAAATAAACAAAATTAAGACCTTGAGCAATTTTCTCATGCATTCAACTGTACACTTGTTTATATATGTAACTTTAACTTTATATGATAATAATCTAACTACACATTTTATAAATGCCTTTATTTTTACTTTTGTATCCTGTGCATTGTGGGCAGTAAGAAATGAATGATGTGAGTTCTTAAGGAGCTTTGAGTGCAATAGGGGAAATAACATAAGAGACTGTATCATAAATAACTGTAATGCAAGGAATAAAGGGATAAAAGGTTTAGAAATAGCACAATTTTCTGTGAGAGTTCAAAGAAAGGCAAGTTATCTTGGGATTTTGAATCCAAAAGGTTTCATGGGGCAGGAAATATTTGGAATAAATCATGGCAAGGATTTGAAAGGATGCTGCCCAGGGGCTGACAGAAGGATTATAATCTACCCAGCAGAACATGCAGGTAAAAAAGCCCAAATGGCAGTTGTGAGGTGGGAGGGGGTGTCTCTCAGGAACTCAGGATAGATCAGCGTGAAATGACTGCTGGCTTGGGGCTGCTTTGCCCACCCCAGCAGGCTGGAGCTGGGGAAGGGACAAAGCTCTGGCTTTCAATAAAGTTGACAGTTTTGATGAATAAACTAAACTGGACATAATAATGACAGAACTGAGAGTGTTTTGGGGCTTCAAGTGTTTGGAAGACGTTTGATTAAACACAGTGAGTGGATAAATGTAGATTTCTTCTAGGAGCAGGAGTGTGGGGGAGGCCATGGGAAAAATAAAGTTGCTATGTCATTCAGTCCTGCTTCTTTGACATAACTATTTTATAAGTATAAAATATCTTAAATAACAATAAAATTAATTCTAGCAGCCACATATGATAATTTACTTAGTATTTTAAAATAAACCTAGTTCTTTATAAAGAGTGGATATATACACGAACTTAGTAGTATAATAAAGTATATTTGATATTACTACTATTTCTAATGAAATGACCAAAATTACGACTTTTAACAGAGAAGGTAAGCAGAAAATCATTTCTCCCATGAAACACAAGCAGGAGAATTTTACTAATGTCTGCAATGAACTGAATGATACCTAGGGCTTTTCTCTTGTTCTTTTATTTCTCTTTAAAGAAAGAAACATTTTACAGTTTTTTTTCTTGAGACATGATTACTAGAGATATGTAAAACTTGATCAGTAGCATCCACCAACATATTTTTATTGGGAATTTCAGTTTCAGTGTAACTTATTAAGGACAAAGCTAATATGTGGCTTTAATACCATTAATGACATTCATGGACCTCAAAATTTCAGTATAAAATATTTTTTATAGATTCAAGAGTTTGTTGTTTGTTGGCATGTGGCCAAAGTGACACAT
This sequence comes from Phyllostomus hastatus, assembly GCF_019186645.2. Taxonomy (NCBI): domain Eukaryota; kingdom Metazoa; phylum Chordata; class Mammalia; order Chiroptera; family Phyllostomidae; genus Phyllostomus; species Phyllostomus hastatus. The sequence continues at coordinate 50,383,019 of NW_025334041.1, forward strand.
TTATAGACAAGAACGGCATTTTTCTCCTGGCAGAGAGAAAACTGTCAGTTATGCTTTCAGGATTGTTCTCTCCTGGGTTGGGAGCAGAGAGGAGGAGAGAGAGCGAGAGGGAGAGAATACATTACAGTTTGAAACAAATTTCTGCTTTATAACTACACACAGATTTCAGTGTAGGAACAATAAGTTATCACCAGCAAAAGATGTGAAACTTCAAATGCAAATCAGCTTGAAAACTAGTGGTTCTCAAACTCTACTGCTCATGAGAGCCACCTGAGGTGATCTGAAGGCTCCCGAAGCCCAGACCACACTCCCCACCAAGGAAGTCAGAAGTTCTGGGGGTGGAACCAGGCATCGATGTCTGTGTTTTAAAAACTCCCCTACTGATCCCAGTGTGTGGGAACCAGTGTTTTCAAATGCTCCTCTGTTTCATGCACCTTAAGTATAATAGTCTTTTGTAATCAAATTCAAATTCTCTATGAAAATGAACAATGTAAGAATATTATAAGAAAGTCAGCTTTACTGATTTCATGTCACAAATAATTAAATTTCTGATTTTGGTGGTGGGAGGGTAGATTTTAGAATTCTTTAAATCATTAGCCAAAAACAATCCCACGATTTTAGTGTGACCTCATAGTTGAATCCTAAAGTATTCTGCAAATATGATTTGTATGCTTTGCAAGTGAGCAGAAAGGGGGTAATTTCATGAGTAATTGTAACATTAGGTGGGAGGTGACTAGTGACACACAGATATAATACAGATAAAATGTTATGATTACTTAAATAAATAAAATCTTTTTTAAAAAGCCCTTACTGGTGTGGCTCAGTGGATTGAGCACTGGCCTGTGGACCAAAGGGTTGCTGGTTCCATTCCCCGTCAGGGCACATGCCTGGGTTGCAGGCCAGGTCCCCAGTAGGGGGCATGCAAGGGGCAACCACACACTGATGTTCCTCTCACTTTCTTTCTCCCTCCCTTCCCCTTTCTCTAAAAATAAATAAATAAAATCTTAAAAAAATGTTATGATTGCTGAAAAAAAGGAGAGATCAATACCAGTTCAGTCAAAATTGAAGGTGATAGTATTTGATGTGAAGTTTGAGTCATTCATTCCATAAAATAAAAAGAGCAAGAGATGAAAATTGGACATTGAGGAATACACCCAGGAAACAGAATAGTTCTATTTGGCAGAAGCAAAGAGAAGTAAAAGGTGATACATCCCCAAAAGAAGGCTAAAGCACTTTTGGGAGAATCCCCCATGTCTAAGTTTGAGGTTCCTGGGACATGAACGACAGATTCTATTGTGGCCCTTACTAGATCTCTCTGCAGTGTGTGGCATTGTTGTCCACCTGCTGCCCTCCTTCCTGTTCTCTTTTCCCTCAGGATCCACAATATCCTTTATTTTCTTGCTTTCCGGTGTCCTTTTCCAGCCCCCTTTAGACTTCTCTTTCTCCACTCATTCTGTATATTGCTCATTCCCAAAATTCTATCACATTTCCCCAAAATTTCTTGTCCCTGAATTTACTCTGTCGTGTCTTCATTTCTCATACAATGAAAGTGCAGGATTTGAACTACTTTCATGTGTTTGGAGTTCAAGCTGGAACCTATATGCCATCTGCTCTTCTCTCTCCTCTCTCACCTTAAGAAATTATGTTGTTTAGCTGAGTCTTTCTCTCAGTCTCTATTTTTCATCTTCTCTAGTTATCCTAATCGCTTTCACTAGGCTTCCTGCTTCCAGCCTCAGTACACTCCAGTCTGTTCTCCACACGGTTTCCAGAGCTTCATTACAAAATCCCAATGACATGACTTCCCTGCTCATGTTCTCCGGGTTCCCAGGTTAAGGTCTAGACCACCTACCTGGCACATTCGTCCCTTATGATTTGATACTTGATCACTTCTAACATTACACTCTTTCATACACACTTGTGATTCTGGCCATTCCAACCCACCTGCAGTTGGTTGTTCATGTCTGTGTGCCTTCCTAAATGTGGTTTCTCCTGCCTGCCTCACATTCCTCCCTTCTCATTCCTCAAGTCTCAATCTTCTCCCTGAAAATCTTTAGAGATTCTTGCTCTGAGTCAGATGTTCTTCCTCTGTGTCCAACTTGTGGTTTATACTGAACTGCAACTGTTAGTTTACTTGTCTGTCCCCAGGGCAAGATTTTCACTCCCACATCCATCTATTAGGAGCTCCCCATACTTCACTACACTTGTTTACAAGTCTGTCTCTGCTGGGAGCCTCTGAGCACCTTACTGGGGAGGGCAGGAAACACTTCTTGTTCTGCTTTGTGTCTCATGCACTTAGCACTATGCCTGGTACACAATTAGCACTCAACTGAATGAGTGACTGGCTAATCAGAGTTGCGTGGGAGAAGGGCTCATTCATCTTCTCACTGAATGACTGGAGCAGCAATGTGAACAATAGGCTGTGGTGAGACTTTGAGAGAAGAGAGAAATAGAGGCTACTATGAAAAGTCAGGAGAACCGATGCAATTGACAGATGGCATTCATTAACTTATTAAACACACTGGCTTGTCTAATTCAGCCATCTGAGCATTAAGTAGTCCAACTAATGGCTTTATTCCTGTCTTCTCCCTCTGTGTCAGTCATTGGATACCAGATCACATTGTGTCTTCGACATGGCTGCAGGAAAAAACTGACCTCCCACCCTTTCCTATTCACCAGTTCCATTTCTTCAGAGCAAAACACTATACTACTAACCCTCCCAGGATTAGCTGTTGGCATTTAATTGAAAAAAACAACAACAATACCCATGTGTTCACAAATGTCAGTACTGGCTCCATCTGGGGGTACTATCAAGGAATATGTGATCAGTTTCAATTTGTTTCTAAAAAAACATTTACAATGGGTTTCAAGGTGGATATTTGATCTGGTTGGTCCTTCTCCTAAAGAGGTACAATGGAATTCCCAGCTTGCTCAGGGAAGACAATGTATTTCTTCAATGGAAGGACAGGTATTTGCATTGTCATTGGATATCTTCTGAAATACAGGTCCAAACCATTCCTAGGTATTGTTTTAGCGAAACCCTACTGCACCCGTCTCCCCCAGACTAGTGTCCCGATTGCTTCATAGATAAAATGGTCTAAAAAGCATCAAGGAGTGAGTAACAAAACTCCTTTGTATATGCTCATGATTCACTAAAATCTGTCAGGAGTTAACAGAATAAGAGCAAAGAGGTGGATTTTTGTCCCTGGGTAGGCAATTCTATCAGAAGCTCCACCATTTATCTCCTTGAATGCTCTCCTCCACACAGTCATCTGAGAAGCTTAATACTCATTCTAACCCTGTGGCAGCAACTTCTACCACAAAGCTCCCCTTTCAGAAGTGGCTTCAGCACCAAGTTAAAATTCACACATGTTCCATTCCTTTAGAATAGATCAGCAAACTTTTCTGTGAAGGGTCAGATAATAAATATATTTTAGTCTTTGTGGTCATATACTCTCTGTTGTAACAATTTGTTTCTCGCACCATTGTATAAAAGCAGCCTGTTCTTCATGGTGGGGTTCCAATACAACTTTATTTATGGACACTGAAGTTTGAATTCCATGTAATTTTCACATATAATGAAATATTCTTCTGATTTTTCTTTTTCTTTCTTTTTAGGGGGTAAGAGAAGAAGGGTTTCCACCAAGCGTGGCCATAGAATTGTCCCAGAATGCCTTACCTGATCAAGCTGGTAATTCTTTGTTTGCACTCAGATCTGGTCCACTGCTACTCTCTTCCCCGACAGTCTGATTTTTTGTTTCCAACCATTCCAACATTTTTTACAAAAATGTAAAACCATCTTTACCTCATGGGCCATACAAAACAGGCAGAGAGCTGGATTTGAAGCAGCAGTAGTTTGTAGATCACTGCTTTAGGACAGTGCTCACCAGCCTTATCCACAGGTGTAGTGTTGTCTATGAATGACATTTGACCATTCAGAAATCAAGTTTAGCCTCACAGGTGAAAATGATGACAGAATTCAATGAGATGATTCTTTGAGCAGGGCAGCACTCACTGAGACAAATCAAACAATGAAAATAAGAGGAGGAGAAGGAAGTTAAGTCCAGGAAAAAGGAGGAGGAAGAGGAAGGAGTAGTAAAAGGAGGAAAGAGAGGTAGAGAAAGAAGAAAGAAGAAGAAAAGGACAGGAAGAGGAAAAAGAGGAAGAGGAGGAGGAAGAGGAAAAAAGGAAAGATTGGAGGTGGAAAAGTATTTATTGAGTGATTAACATGCATCAAAAATTCTTCTAAGTACTTTATGTACCTCATTTTATTAATCCCCCCAAATCCTGTGAAGTAGGTATTACTTTTACCATTTTATCAACACTTAAATGGCAGGGCCATGATTCAAAGCCAGGTCTATGTTACTCCATTGCCCATACTCTCTCCATTCCACTTTGGTGTCTATCAAATTGGCTATGTCTTTTTTATTACTTTTAGGTATATCTTATGTAGCAGCAATTTTGAACCTTTTTAGTCTCATGGCACATATAACCTTATTACTAAAATTCTGTGGCACACCAAAATATGTATTATACTTTCTGCCGATCTAACAAAAAATAAGTATAATTTTGATTCATTCACACCAGATGGCTATTGTTGTGTTGGCTCTTATAATTTTTTTGTTTGACAATTTAAGAGAAAAGAGGTCAGTGTCCTTGACTAAAAAGTCAAGTATTTCATGTTTCAAAAATTCTTATGGCACACTGTTTGGAAATTGCTGTTATATATATGACATAGCATATAGTAACATTTAAGAGTTTTTAAATCTTAAGAAATTCTAAATAGGAAATTTTTATAGCCAGATAAAAGATGTTTGTGCATTCAAACTCTTTACTAAGTATATTTTCTAACAATAAAATGCATGTATTAGCAATGGTTACTCAATGGCACATGGGAAATGTATATCAGTATAGTATTTTGAGAACTATAAGTAAGCTACTATAAATGTTTCTCTCTATGTGAATTAGTTTATTTCATTTTTACATTTTAATTTTAATTTTTAATTGAATGTGCCAATTAGTCTAGATTCAATAAGGATCTTTTATTTTAGCTCACTTGACATGGATTTACACATTTATTGTATTCCCCTATCTTTGCTTAATAGTATGTTTTATTGGAGAAATTAATTCTTCCTCAGGTTGGTAGACAGTTTAAATTATATTAGTATCTTTCCCCACTACTACCTCCACTCTCTAAGTGCTTTTCAGGGTAAAAAAGCAATCTTCAGTGGCCAGGGGGAGAAGGAGAAAGTGAGAGAGAGAATAATAGTTGAGAAAGTATTTCCCTCAATAAAAAGATGTCATACAACTAACCATATGGGCTATCACTAATGAATTTGTTTATTTTTATCTTTGGTGCAGGTGTTATTTGCCTTCTGTGGGAGGAGATATGAGTTAATTCTTTAGCCAAAGACTATGATTTAGATCTTGAGTCTCTGTTATTGCTTATGATGGGTTTTCACCATTTCTATTTTTGTGGGGTGGGGGGCGGGGAATAATAGGACATGATGAAGATCAGCCTGCTTGGAACAGGACATGCTGTGAATTGGGCTGGGGTTTCTCAAAAGAAAGGTTATCTAGGGTTCAGAGTGGTCGCAGGACATGACTCCCTGTTTTAAATAAAAATGCAGACTAACCACTGCATTTGGAACGGTATGATCAAAGAATTTTGGCATTCCATTAAAATTCCTATATACACTGCCAACAGTGTAAACAGAATAAGTACAGATTCTCTGCCTCTTAGTAGTTATTTAGGTACTTGACATGTGTTTGTAAATGCTTTAAGTCTTTGTCTAACTCATCTTTGTTTTTCTTCTCATGACTAGCAGTATCTGTCAGGGCTAGGCACACCAAGCACTCAAGAAGTGATTGTTGAATTAAATTGACTCAACGGCTAAGTCACAGAAATTAAAGCTTCAGAGTCTTATCTGGGAATTCCTTACGAGCAGGAATTTTGACCTGCTGTAGATAAAAATCTTCTAACCCAATGATTCTCAAAGTGTGGTCTCCAGACCACTAGCATCAGCATTACCTGGAAATTTGATGGGAAGTGAAATTCTTGGACCCTATGCCAGCCCCACTGAATCTGAAACTGGGAAGATGGGATTAGAATCCCAGAAGGATATGGCAACAAATCCTTCAGGTGATTCTGACACTACTATATGAGAACCACTGTAATCAAACTAATAGAGGTATTGTGGGGTTCCTGCTTTCCTGAAGGAAAGTCTGCTAAGAGGAAGAAAAACATTTCCCACATTTGGGGTAAACCTATAGTGCCACCAAATATAAACTTACAAGGTTTTAGATAATAGGTTGGCTTAGACATTAATTTCATCAAAGTTTAAAGGCTCTATTTCATCTCAGAGTCTCAAAGTTCAACATTTAGTGCTAAATCCAATAAATTTGTCATATGGAAAAATAATTATTATAAGGTGTTCATCCTTTTTGCCCTGTCCTTCCTTGAGGCATGAAATGTGGGGATTCCTAGCAGTCAAATTCAAGGAAAGAGGACTAGGGACATTAGCCTAAGGAGGGAAGAGCAGAAAGCAAAAAGGATCTTGTGTCTTGATCATAATCTGTGGAGTACCGTATTTTCCTGAGCTGTGAAATGCTGGATTTCTTTCTTTCTTTCTTTTTTTAAAAAAATTTTATTTATTTATTTTTTAGAGAGGGAAGGGAGGGAAAAAGAGAGAGAGAAACATCAATGTGCAGTTGCTGGGGACCATGGCCTGCAACACAGGCATGTGCCCCGACTGGGAATTGAACCTGCAACACTTTGATTCTCAGTCCTCGCTCAATCCACTGAGCTACGCCAGCCAGGGCAGATTTCTTGATCTGAGTAAAAATAATACTACTTCATTTAACTCATTCTTTTTCAAGTTTCTGTTAGCTGAACACCATTCCTATGTCACACAGAAGCTAAACAACATTTCCCTCAAATATTTAAAAGGCAATTGTTTATACCCTTAAAAAGCTGAATCAGCAACTATCAGTGTAGGGCACAGGGTCAACAGTACAGAACAAAGCAGGCAGTTCTACTCTGTGATTACAACTGTCTAAACATTTTTGACAGATTTCATGTGTCAATGTTTTTCTGATTGTCATTTTATAGAAGTTAAACAATAAAGAATTAAAGCCAAAACTTGAAAAGCTAATCAAAGAAAATGAACTGTAATCGTTTTTTGGAAGCTATATTGCATCAGCATTTGAATATCCATTATTCTTTTCCTCATTTCAGCATTATACGTTCTCAGTATTTAGAATCTGCTGATTGTCATCAATTAGCTACTGAAGCCACAAAGCTCTGCAACAACACTGGACCATGGTAAATGTAAAAAAGATAGTTAACTACTGCAAACAGGGCTTCTGTTGCTAGATAAATGGCATTACAAAGCCAGAGTTACAGTGCTCACATCTGGGCACTTCCAGAAACCAAACTGTACATGAGCATGAACAAAACCTCCTGGGATTAGTCACATTTCCAATGGTTCCACAGGAAAAGAAACTGGCAACTCCAGAATCTAGCCACTTAGCTGTTGGCAGGGAAAATACACAAGATCAAAAGACAAGAGCTGTGTCTCTGGGCAACCTCTTCCTCCATATACCTCTAATCCAACAATAAATTAATTTGTGTACATGACTGTTTTTGAATTAAATATGCCATAAAGACATTTTATTATCTCCTGCATTTACTTTGAGTAAATACTACTTAATTTGACTCCCTTCTGAGTAATTAAAAATACATTATCTCAATGGAAAATAGAATTACTTTCATTATGCAATTTATTTTTGAATTAAAAATAGCCAGATAACAAGCAAATGCTTACAGGTCATATGCTTGATGATACATAATTAGAGACACAGAAGTTAATACAATTTAACGACTGGCAGAACAACATAAAGACAATTCGATTCTAAATTGCTTGTTCTTTCGTGTCTTGAGTTAAATATGGGTCATAAAAACTGGCTAATGACAGCATCACCAGAGTTTTGTTTTTTAACAAATCTTTTAAAGACTTTACTTTTTAGAGAAGTTTTTGATTAAAAACAAAATTGAGAAGAAGGTAAATGATTTCCCTTGAATTCCCTACCTCTGCACATGCATAGTCTCCCGCATTATCAACATCCCCACCAGAGTGGCACATTTGTTTATCACTGATGAACCTACACTGACACATCAAAATCACCAAAGTCCATAGCTTACCTTAGGGTCACCTAAGGCAAGGTCACCTCTTAGTGTTGTACATTCTATAGGTTTGGACAAATGTATAATAACATGTATCCATTATTATATGAAATATCTTCACTGTCTTAAAAATCCTCTGTGCTTTGTCTATGCATCCCTCCCACCATCCTAACCCCTGGCAACAGCAAATCTTTCCACCATCTCCATAGTTTTGCCTTTTCCAGAATGCCATAAACTTGGTATCCTACAGTAATATAGCCTTTTCAAATTGATTTCTTTCACTAAGTAATATGTACTTAAGGTCTCTTTACATCTTTTCATGACTTGCTAGCTCATTTCCTTTTAGCTCTGAATAATATTACATTGTTGTACCATAGTTTACTTATCTATTCACCTACTGAAGGACATCTTATTTGCTTCTAAGTTTTGGTTATTATATATAAAGCTGCTATATATATAAACATCTGTATATAGGTTTTTGTGTGAACATATATTTTCAACTCCTGTGAATAAATACCAAGAAGTATGGTTGCTAGATCATAGAAGAGTATGTTTTGTAAGAAACCTGAAACTATTTTCCAAAGTGGTTGTATCAGTTTGCATGCCCAGCAGCAATGTATAAGACCTCCTGTTGCTCCACATCCTCATCTGCATCTGATATTTTCAGTGTTCTGGAGTCTGGCCGTTCTGATAAGTGTGTACTGGTTTCTCATTGTTGTTCTTTCAGTTTCATTTTTATGACTGAGGTATAATTCACATACATTATATTAATTTCAGGTGTACAACTTAATGATTTGGTATTTGTATATATTGTGAAATAATCACCAGAATAAGTTTAGTTAACTAGCATACACGACCATACATAGTTATAGATGGTTTTCTTGTAATGAGAACTTCTGAGATCTATCCTCTTAGAAACTTTCAAATGTGCAATACAAGATTATTAACTATAGTTGCCATACTGTATACCATATCCCCATGACTAATTTATTTATAATTGAAATTTTATAGTTTTTGGCTCCCTTTACCCATTTTGTCCACCTCCCACCCCCTACCTCTGCTAATCAATCTGTTCATTGTATCTATAGTTAGCTTTTTACAAAATTTATTTTTCATTCCACATATAAGTGAGATCATATGGCATTTGTCATTCTCTGGCTTATTTCATTTAGCAGAATGCTCTTAAGTTCCAGTCATGTTGTCACATATGAAAAGATTTCATTCTGTTTTGTGGCTTAATTTATATATACATGCATATAGATATAAAATTCATATACACATATATATTCCTTATATATGTGTGAAATATATATATACAATTCACATATATGCATGTATTATATATGTATATACAATGTGTATTATATATGTATTTCATAAGAATTATATTTATATTTCATATAAATTATATAATACACATATATAAGAATATATAATTCATATATACATATTTCATATATAATTCATATGAACATATATTTTATGTATAATTTATATGTTTTATATATAGATGTTTTTATAAAGAGATATTTTATATATAGATTTTATATATAAATATATTTAAAATATATTTTTATATATTTATATACCTATAAAACATCAAATTTATATATTATATATAAAACATCTTCACTCATTCATCAGTGGATACTTTGGTTGTTTCCATATCTTGGCTATTGTAAATAACACTGCAATGAACATGGGGGTACATATATCTATCCAAGTGAGTGTTTTTATTTTCTTCAGATACTTCTGGATCATATGTAATTGTACTTTTAATATTTTGAGGAGCCTCCACTCTGTTTTCCACAGTGACTTCACCAGTTTATATGCTCACCAATAGAGTACAAGTGTTCCTTTTTCTTCACCTCCTTGCCAAAATTTGTCATTTCTTGTCTTTTTGATAGTATTCATTCTAACATGTGTGAGGTGATATCTCATTGTGGTTTTGATTTGCACTTCCTTGATCATTAGTGATATTGGACATCTTTTCATGTACATGTCTGGCCATCTGTATGTCTTCTTTGGTAAAAAAAAAATGTCTATTCAGATTCTCTGCCCACTTTTCAATTGAATTTTTTGGGTTTTTCTTTTTTTTTCTTTTTCTTTTTTGCTACTGAGTCGTATAAGTTATTTATACATTTTATATATCAATGCCTTATCAGATATATTATTTGCAAATACTTTCTCCCATTCAGTAGGTTGCCTTTTTGTTTTTCTTGATTGTTTCCTTTACTGTGCAGAAGCTTTTTAGTTTGATATAGTCCACTTGTTTAGTTTTGCTTTTGTTGCCTTTGCTTTTGGTGCCAAATTAAAAAATCACCTCTAAGGAACTTACCACTTATGCTTTCTACTGTGAGTTTTATAGTTTTATAGTCTGATGTTCAAGTCTTTAATCCATTTTGAGTTAATTTTTGTATATGGTTTAAGTAATGGCCCAGTTTCAATCTTCTGCGTGTTGTCCAGTTTTCACAATACAACTAATTGAAAAGTATGTCTTTTCCCCATTATATATTTTTGTTTCCTTTGTTGTTGTTAATTGACTATACAGACATAGGGTTATTTCTGGAATCTTTATTCTGTTCCATTGATCTATGCGTCTATTTTATAACAATACCATACTCTTTTGATAACTATAGCTTTGTCATATAGTTTAAATCAGGAAGCCTGATACCTCCAGTTTTGTTCCTTCTTATCAAGATTGCTTTGGCTATTGGGCTTTTTTGTGATTCCATTCAATTGCTGCTGTTTTAATAGTTACTTTTCCTGATGATATATGATTTGAAGCATCTTTTCATTTTTATATGATTATTTGCCATATGCATATCTTTTTTGGTGTGCCACCAGTTTTTAAATATATATGTATATATTTATTGCATGTAAATGAGGAGCATGATCAAGCTTTCTTTTGATTGTGCCTGAAACTAATATATAACCACAGGTTCTTGGAGAGGAGAGGGGAAGTGAAGAAGGGGGAAAAAGGGAAGAAGATAAAAGACACCCAACTTTATTACCCAATAGGAGAAGTTAAACACTGATGTAACATTTACTAAAACAGTTTTTAAGGTATCTGAATTGTAAATAGCTATAATCATCTGCTGAGAGAACAATGTAATAGTGTAAAAAGACTTGATTGGAATCAGGGAGTCTTTGTCCCAAACTAGAATTCTCACACTAAAATGCTATGAGTGGCCAAGCAGTTACAGAATGAATATGCCCAGTGGAGGAACAAAGGCTCAGGCCCTGCAGCTAGGGGCCTGATGCTACTCAGCTCCAGCTGAATGTGGTCAGGGAAATAAAAATCCAGTGTTGCCAGACCACCTAATTATTTGAAAAATAGCCAGAAATTCAAACTAACATATGAAATTAACTGCATTTATAGTAGGTAGCAACTAATGTAAAAGTGCTGTGTGGCTCCAGGATAAAGAGACACAACTGGGGATAGATGCCATCCAGACTTTCTGCTGCTACTAAGTAGCTGTGGGTCTCCTCGAGACAGGTTCATTATCTGAAAAACACATGTCCAAGTTTCTCTTGGTACCAGATGCCTGCTCTGGTGCTTTTATGTAATAAATTTCTTTATTTGTGGAGAAACTGTTTAGAAACTTTAATTCTCAGTAAGTTAGAGTACTAAAATAGGTGATATCAAAGTCCAAAAGGACAATCACCATTAAGAGATTTGATTGCTAATTCAGGAGTATGATTTAACTACAGAAGTTTCCATTGTTAGATATGCCACATCTAATGAGGTGAACAATCACCGAACAAGAAGAGACATGAAAAAAGTTTCCATTTTTGAAAGGCAGTGCTTCCTAGTATGAAGAACACACACCAGAGCCAGCCTTGGCCTGGGTTCAAAGCCCATTTCCCCATTTACTAACTGTGTCTTACACAAGTTGCCTAAGATCTGTGTGCCTTAATTTTCACATATGTAAAAATGGGAATCACGGTTCCTACCTCTTAGTGTTATTATGAAGGTTAAATAAATTTTTGGTAGTGTTTAGCATAGTGTCTGACACAGAAAAGGTGTCAGGAAAGAGTTAGCTCTTGTTATTACTAGTGTAAAACATGTTAATAGGTAAATCTACCAAATCTCTTACACTGGTTAAACTAGCATTTTACTCTAGAATATAGAAAATAAATTAATCCTTCATCCAATCAAGGCCAAAGTCCATGGTTTGCCTAAACAACTCCACCGGCAACTTGTAAATGAGGACTTAACATGCCACAGTTCATAGACATCTAACAGAGGTCAACTTAGGAAATGCAGGTCAATGCAGTGGAACTGGGGCCATTCGAAATCAAAGGGTGTGAATGCCTTTTCCTTGGTTTCCACCCCCTTGTGATTAATTAACAGCCTTACTGAGCGTACCCACCAGCTGTAGCTGGCTCTTATGCCTGACCCCAACAGAGGACTACAACAGTATAATGAAAGCTGTGCTTCTAATTGTCCAGCGGGTGATCGTGGCTTGGCTAAGAAAGGCTGTTTTTACTCCCCTCCTTTCTGATTAACTAGATGGCTTTATAAATCCCCTTAATAAGTTCATTTGTATAACCCAAGGCTAGTCTCCCTTCCTTCCTGCTGCTAAGAGGGCTCAGCTGCTTATCTTTGGATGTGACCCATCAAAAGAGAACTGTTAAAAAATTTTTTAATCTGCTAAATTGACAAATACTACTGATCTCACATCTCCCACAATTTAGTAATGCTCTCCAGTATCATAAAGGAAGTCTAAGTACATGCAAGAATGGCAGACATCTTTTTAGTTTATAAAAAAGCCCATATGATTGTCTCATAACAGGTTTGTGTAACATAACATATTCACACAGAACTTTATCATTTTTAAATCTTTTCCATATGCATGATCTCATTTATTCTTCTAAACAACTCTTAGTACTATTATCATTCTAAGAAAGCTGAGGCTCTGAGAGATTAAGTAACTTGTACAAAATCACTTGTCTTGTCTTAGATATGGGCTTAGATAAGTCTTAGATATGAGTTTAGTTTCAGGTCTTTTGATTTTAAATAAATTATGCATCTGTTGTCTTTCAGTTCTATACCTGTCGTTCCATGCTTTGTATTACTGAGGCTAGGAGTTTGCAAAGTAAAATTCCACACTCTTTTACCAGTTGTCTTTCCATTTGGTTCTGCTAATTGTAGGTAATGAGGGTAATATAAAAGAATGGTAAAGACAATATTCTTAGTTCTGACTCAAAATGAGGCAGTTGATGGTAGTTGCTATAGTAGCAGTGGGGCTGGTATGATTCTTGACTGCAGCAGCACAGGAAGGACCAGCACTTTTTTATGGGTTTCAACCCTGGTTAACATAGCACCTCCTGAGTGGATCCAGAATCAAATGCCTATGTCTCCAACCAACTTGCAATAGCTAAAGCAAGTTCATGGGTTCCAGCTCAGAGACATTAGCTGCTTCTGAAATAGGTATCACCTCTTCTTCCTTTTTGTTCTTCCATCTTCCAACATTTCTCTCTCTCTCTTTCTCTCTCTTGCAGCTCTAGCCTTTCTAATAGTCTCTTGTTAAAATACCTAAAATGGCTTCTGTTTTCCTCTGTACCTTGTCTGATACAAATATACCTGGTATGTGGCAATACTTTGGAAGATAAATATAAAGCAGAAGACATTGTCCCTACCCTGAAGAAACCTATAATCTACCTGGATAATAGAACTAATACATTTGAACAACAAGTAAATAAGAAATAATAGACATATTCAGGGCCTGAGGTAAATGGTACTCATACTATTTATGAGATGGGAAAGTACATCACAAACTATTTGCTTGATGCAAGGAGAGGGACTTGCACTCGTGCTTTATGTTCAGCACCCAGTGAAATCTGTTCACAGCCAGCCCAGGCACAGCCCCTCATCCAGTCCACTCTTCTGGTCTTCCAAATCACTTCCCCTTTCTGGACATGCTGGGTTTATACTTCCTGCCCTGAAGCCATCTCTGGTGCCAAGTTGTCTGCCCTATTCTTGTTCAGTTTCCTGTTCATTAACTTCTGGCTCATTATAACATTAGCGTCCCTTAAATCCACATTTGCATCACCATACATCAGAAACTTTTTGTCTATAGCAAAAAAGGGTAGAACTATTAATTACAACAGAGGTTAAGAGTGGAAGAAAAAGTGATTAAATGGTTGCTAGATTGTCACATTTTTTTGGTCCTTATTAAAGCTACTGATTTTATTTTTTCTCTAAAGCTGAAGCATTCTATATCATTTGGAATTAAGTTTTATTTATTTTTACAACTACTTTTTACTAAGGGCTTACTCTATACCAGGTCCTTTGCATATATTACTCTGTTATACCTCTTCAAAACCTGATGTTTTCCCATTTTACAGATGAAGAAAGTGAGGCCCACAGTGGTCTGGTTACTTCTCTATGCTCTTTACTTATTATTGGCAAAGCCAGGACTCATGTTGTCTAATCAGGTTGTCTGAATCCAGAGTCTATACACTTGAAAACAACACTGAACTGGCCCTGTTTCCGTGGATGGAGAACAGCATTTGTGATAACCACCGAAGTACTTCTGTGGTCAGTGCCCTATGCCAGAGGAGCGCATCATGGGGCAGAGCCTCTTCAGGGCACTAGGGAAAGGCTTAACAGGAGGGGCTCCAGAACAGTTCATCTCTTCTCTGAGTTACACATTGGGGTTCTACACATGACTTTATATTTGAAAAGGGATCCACTGAACCTGCTGAAGGTATGCACCTGAGCTAGTACCAAGTTCCAAGTTCCCAGAGCTTGTCTCAAGAAGCAAAGGCTACTTCTTTGTTCTATGTAGTTATAGATGGAAATCTGCACTTCTGCCTGCTGCACTTTCACACCTTCAAGGTCTTAAGAAGAGTGGAAGAAACAGGGCTTCTGCTAAGAGAACCACAGGTTTTCAAGCAATTGGCATTTTTATCCTTATAACTTGTGGACAAGGCTGAGCCTCTATACATTTTTAAAGCTGGGAAAGTTTCTCTGTTGTACTTTCCAGTTCTGTACAGGGTATCCTGATACCTTCCCCTGGAAAGAGCTGAAATATGGAGCCACTAAAACATTACATGAATGGGACCTCAGAGGTTTCATTTCAATAAGGATTAAAGCTTAAAGTTCCTGGCATATGAGAGAGTATATAGGTGACTCAGTGCTAATTCCATGCCTGATATGTGACTGAAGCAGAAGCAGGTCAATAAATTCAGAACTGAATTAAGGAAACCATGCTCTAGCAGAAGTTTAGACACTAGCCAGCAGGCTGGAGAGCTCTGAACATCCTGAAATCACTACATGAATGCACCATGGTGGTTGATTGAAGATTTTTACTGTTGATAGGAAATAGGCTGGCTTCAGTATTAGTGCCAGAAAACAGATCCAAAAACTGTAAGACCATTAGGAACATTTTTCTGATTCATCAAGGTTTTGCAACAAGGAAATTAAATGATTACTGAAAAAAGAACTTCTAAGAAACAAATGATGATAATCCCTGTCTCTAATAATCTGTTTCCCTCTACCATTATAGAAACTGTTGTGACTTTGGCAGAATTCTAAATGTTATTTATGTCTTGAGAAATGCATTATTTTAATTTAAATGAGAGCACTAGGCAAAAAATCAAATTTCTTTGAGGACAAGGATCTTTACTTAAAATATATGTGTCTAGGCCAGTTCAGAGCATACTCTGTGTCACCACTAGGAATTAGTCACAAGTCAAATGCCCCGTCAGTCTTTGCAAACTTATCGTTAGCTTTCATCCCAACAAAGCCCATTTTTGTCATTGGGATACTTGCTTTTCCAGCTACTGGTTAAGGGATCAATGACACACTTCAAAGATTCTGGGAGCAGTTTCTTGTTCTTTGCGAACAGCATTTGTTCTCACAAAACCAAATGCTAGATTTGTTAATTTGTTCCAAAAAATAAGAGGAACATTTCTTTTGATTGTTTTCCAACTCCACCTCCACCCTCTCTGTTAGGAGAATATGTGAGTGAGATTAGTTCTTAATTATTACATTTCTGAAACTTTGGAAGTCAGAATGTTACACAAAAGTGAAGCAGAATTTATTTAGTTAATGACATTATCTAAAGGGCTAAAACTTAAAACTTTCAAATGGCTACATTTATTCAATCATTGGCTCATTTGCTGAACAAATTAAGCACCTAATATATGCCAGGCAGTATTCCTGGTGCTG
Organism: Phyllostomus hastatus; assembly: GCF_019186645.2. NCBI lineage: Eukaryota > Metazoa > Chordata > Mammalia > Chiroptera > Phyllostomidae > Phyllostomus > Phyllostomus hastatus. The sequence continues at coordinate 50,399,383 of NW_025334041.1, forward strand.
GGAAAATTAATGAACACAATAGACAAAAGTTCCTGCCCTCATGGATTGTATACTCTAATGAAAGACAGATAACAAAATAACAGTTTATTTTACAGTTTGTTAAGTGGTAAGTACTCTGGAGAAAAAAATAAAACTAGAGAACTAAAGAAGGAGGTATGGGTTCCAAGGTTGTGTGTGTGTGTGTGTGTGTGTGTGTGTGTGTGTGTGCCTGCGCAGGCATAGGTTCACTGGCTCACCACAGGATCTGGAAATAGCTCACTAAAAAGTGATATTTGATCAAAGACCCAAAGAAGAGGCAGCAAGCAATTGGAGCATATGCAGAGAGGGTTTCTGGACAGAGGGAACCACAGTGTGAAGACCCTGAGGTGGAGAGTATGCCTGGCTTGTTCAAGGGACATCAAGGGGGCCAATATATTGAGAACAGAGTTGGGGAAAGGAACATGAATGAGGTCAGGATAAGGGCTTTGCCTTTGTACACACTTAATTAAGATAAAGGAAAAGTAATATCTACAATAAAACACTTGATAATAATAAGATTGTTAATAAAAAATATAAATTTAAATAAAATGTATGTTGCAAAGTCACATTTGATTACAAATGATATTTTTTAAAGTACATATTAATCATGATCATTTACTGAAATTATTATTATTTAAGTAGGTGGGGGATTCATGAGTAGATAGTTTTACTCTGTAGTGCTTTCAGGAGTTTGTGGGACAGTGCACCCCTGTCCAAAAAGAAAAACCCTCAACATGGAATTTACCCCTTTAATGATAGGATTTAATTTTTCCTTCCTTTACATTTTGAGGCTATTTATCTTCCAGATTCTTCTATTAAAATACAAATACTGGGTTAGGATGGGAAGGGGACAGGGAAAAGAGTAAGAAGTCACACCTAAAGTTATCAGGTGACTTCTGAGAAGCAGTAGGCAGCTGGCTGCTGTTGATATCCTGCGTGAATAAAACACAGAGAGGGTTCCTGCAGAAGAGCTCTAGGAGGCAGAGGTGCAATGGGAAGGTGGTGACAGGGTACAAAAAGCAAGTTTTAATTACAACTATTTCTATTAAAGTGAACAAATGTCACATCTGTGAGCAAATCACACTGACACTAAAATCCCAAGAACTTTTTTTTCAGGTATAATCAGCCACATAAGAGATAAGAAAAATGGCCAACACTGATGTCATGCCATCTTGTAGCAGGCAAGCATTCCTAACTTATTATACTGTTTGGCCTACAGATTTTTTCCTCATTCTCTAGCCCCCATTCATTACATACAATGTCCATGGACATGAAATGGATATTTAGAACCACAGGTGCAGTGTAATAACCTTCACAGACTTTAGATTTATTATTTAATATGAATGGGAAGCAGTATAATAGCTTTGATTTCCATAGAGACCTTATTTGTCATGTACATATAGCATATTGACAAGAATTCCTAAGGCCAAGGGCTTCCCTTATTAATGAATTAAGCATCGTGTGGGCACATCTCTTACTGAAGGAGAGGTGTGCTGGTGAAGCATATGTGCCCTGTAATTAGACTAACTTGTTTTGAATCCCTGCTCTATGATGTACTATCTGTGTATCTATGGGCAATGTATTTAATTCTCTACTTCATCTATACAATGGAGATGACAACAGGTTACTGTGAGAATGACATGAGGTAAAACATGCTTAGAGCCTGTCTAGTACATAGTAAACCTTATGAATGGGGACTACTATTACAGTAGAACATAATGGTTTTCAGTGCAGGTACCACTGAAAATATTCAATTCCACTATTATGGTATTACTACCTATATAAAAATTTAATCCTTCCAAAAACTTCTGTTAACATATTTTTTAATCCTTACCCAAGCTCATGCCCAATGATTTTAGAGTGAGAGGAAGGAGGGGAGAGAGGGAAACATTAACATGAGAGAGAAACATCATGCCCTGACCAGGAACTGAACCCGCAGCCTTTTGGTTTACAGGATGATGCTCCAACCAACTGAATCACACCAGCCAGGACATTCTGTTGACATTTTTTATAGGTATGGACAAAAAAGGAAGGAAGGAAGGAAGGAAGGAAGGAAGGAAGGAAGGAAGGAAGGAAGAAAAAACTGATATTGAAAATAAAATACTGCTTAGGGCATATTTTGAATATTCTTAATTGTTATTGTCACATTGTGTTAATTTTACACAATTATTAAATATTGAAAAAGGGCCATCACCATTGGGAAGAAATTAAAATATATTATGTAAAATTAAACTAATTTGTCTTTATGGAATACAGCCTTAGAGGACCCCAGGTGCTATTTTTACAACAAACATCTATTTTCTGAAAGGCCATCATGTTGTGCATATATGCCAACAAAACAGAGAAGCATGAGACAAATGCATCCCTGGGTAAATTAAGACCCTTTGGGAAAACAACTTGCCTCTGTGTTGTGCTAAACTAGGAACAGATCAAATGAACAGTTCCAGAGAAGAATGGCAAATGTCTACCATGGTGGAGGCACATTGCTAGGAAGAAATGTAAGTTAATAACAAAGAGATCAGGCAAAATTTGTATCAGATCTGGTTTTACAACCTAGAATTTCTTCATTTTCTTTTCTAATTTTTTATAAGATTGAAATTATGGTGCTGAATTTATGGCACTACAGTTGAATCAATGTTTTATGAATCAACAGGAGTTCAATCATTAAAAAGAATCTTCTTAAATTCAAGTATTTTTAATCGAAATATACTACTATCAACTCTAACAAACAAACATTAAAATATAATCTGTTTTACTTTACATTTTATTCAGGAAACAAATTGTACTTATATGAATGACTTTCAATAGAGCTAGATTTCAATAACTCATAAATTCTCATTATAAATCTTTATAAAACTAACAAAGGAAAATACACAAGGTTCTCTGTATTCTAGAAATAGAAGTAAAACATTTAATTACAGTGAAGAAGAATACAAGGCACAGCTATACAATGCCAAGAAGAAAAAGGCAAATATTGATAAGAAAATAGATTTAAATTGTAATGAACTCTCTAATATCATTTGCAAAGAACTCTACATAATTTAACAATTTAAAAATAGTGCTATTGTATATTCTAACAAACATGTCCCATGCTTTTTATCAGGAAGCAAATTACTAACAGATGATAAATGTAATTTCACTACAGATGCCAAAATATGTTACATGTCAGCCACATTCAAAACAATACAAGTAAAATTTGGAAAACAAAACAGAGGGTTTTCTACAGATAAAATTTATAGAAATTAAAATATGTATTAGACAATTGTCCAGAAAGTGGGCTCCATGGTCCACATGGATTGCCAATATGACTTCTAGGACAACAGGAGCTAATGAAGAATTAGTACCAGGCACCTGGGAGGTTATTAGTGACAAGACTTGACTGGTTAACTATAGAGGAAGCAAGCAGGGTGCCCCCATGACATGAACCACTTTATTGCTTACTATTCCATCCCGTGTTTCTGGGATAAATGAAAGAAGGGCCAAAATTTGGAATTTTTTCTGCTTATCTTATGTGCATGAGATGTAGAAGGGAATTAGATAATTTTTTTATTCTTAAAAAAATTATAGTTCTGTTCCTTTTGATTGATTAAATAGAAGATGAATGGACAGTGGTATGAGTTTTGTTTAAAAATACCTAGGATCTCAAAATGAAAAATTTATGAATATAAATTATGATTTGGGCATTTAAAATTATGATTTGGGGCCCTAATTACTCCAGAATTTGTCTATGAGTACATACGAATTCCCTCTGCAGGCAATGCATCATGGTAGGACACTATTTCTGAGACTAGTGATTCATGTTAGCACTACCTTAGGGTTAAGCTGCCTTTTGTCTAGAAATCTGAAAGAATTATTCAAATAAAAATGTTTAGTGTTAATGCCATCTTGGTTATTTGGCATGTGTCCAAATAGTGATTGCAGGAGAAAAGAAACATTAAACATGAACATAACAACAGAAACAAACAATACATCTCTTTCCCTTTACATTGGACTCCAATTGTCTGCTTAGTAATATCCCATGTTATTGCTTCAAAAGTGTTTCCAGTGACTCTTGGGAATGCTATGCCCTTGACAAAACTTCTTTGTTTAGATCACTCTTTGAGAAAGTCATTTCAGTCTAAATTGTGTACATTCTAGGTCCTGAGGTTAATAAGAGTTTTTGGCCTTTTGGTTTCTACGACGTGTTTTTCTCTGGGATGATTGATGGTGTTAATTCTCCTCACATGTGGTCCATGGGAAACCACCCCACTTCAAAAAATGCACTAATTCCAAGGAAAATCTGGGATGACACGTTATCATGCTGCCAACTCAACCCAAAGAACTCAACCATGACAGAGATGTTTCAACTAAGATTGTATTCATGAAATAATGAAACAAAGTTTAGTGAAACAAAGCTTGGCAAAATTTAAATAAAATGATGAAAGGCAAGGGGTCTCTCTCCTCCAGCTGCAGCTTTTTGATTCCTGGCATTTCCACTTGCCATCCCCACAGTCTGTGTCCTAGTTTTGGGATGTCAGTGCTCATGCACCCACCACAGCCACAGTTTCCACTTTCCTCATAGCAACTTCTGTCCTCATCTTCAAGGTACTTTCACTGAATTTTCCTTAAACACTAATGCCAAATTAACCTGTTCAAAACAATGGTGGGCACACATCACTTTTCACTCGAGAACTAAATGGGTTAATAACTGAACATAATTCAAACTCAGTACTGTACATTCATAACCAGACACATTTCAGACTCAACAGATTTATGACAGACTGTCTATCTTCCTCTCAAAAGCAGGCCTTCAGCATTTTGAATTCTGGTCAGTAGCACCACCATCCATCCACCCAATCTCTAAAGTCAGATGTCAAGCCTTGCTTTTCCTCATTTTTCATTCCCAGTTGGCTTGTAGGTCCACTAAAATATAATATAATTTAAACTATCTCCTTCTCTGTAGCCCTTCTGCTAAGATCCTGGGTATGGCATTATCATCTCTTGCCTACTGCTGGATTCCAGTTTCCAATTTTATTCATTTATTCTGCATAGTTACCAGGGTATTTGTTCTAAACTCAGATCTAATTATGTGACTCCTCTACTCAAAATCCTTAAGTAGAATCCCATACCTATCCCAAACCCCTAGCCCAGACAGACAACACTCTCCAACCTGCCTTCACAGCACCTCCAACTTCTCCATTTTCAGTCATGCTAATACACTCAAAGTATATCAACTGTAAGGCTTAAAGAGTATGTGAACAGTCAACCTATATTTATATAACTAAGAAATGTGAGTCACTGAAGGGAAAGAGCCATATCTTTTAATTCAGAATGGATTATTAGAACCTCTCATAATATCCTATATAAAAAACACAACCAACAATGTTTATTAATAAAGATGGTGACCATATAGAAACTATATGTAGATCCCATAAGTTAGTATTTTATTTGTATTAATAAAACCCAAATAACTCCAGAGAAAACTTTGATTTATTGTCAGTAAAGTGGTGAGAGTCTAGGTTACAGTATTGGCAATAGTTTCATAAGTCATTCAATGGTTACTGAATACTTGACTGGTGAAGAATTGGGTTTGACTCTCAGCTGAGGGAAATCTGTTTTATAAAAGAGAGTCTTTTAATTGTTTATTCTTACCAAAGATCTGTCCATGCCCTTTCTGTATCTATTTAAACACTTACTAGATCAAGGCAGTTATACTTCAGTAATAAAAATAATTCGGGCCCTGGCTGGGTGGCTCAGTTGGTTGGAGCATCATCCCATACACCAAAAGGTTGTGGGTTCGATTCCTGGTCAGGGCATATATGAGAAGCAACTAATTAATATTTTTTTCTCTCTCTCTCTTTGTTTCTCCCCTTTCCTCTCTCTCTAAAATCAATAAACATATCATATCCTCAGGTGAAGATTTAAAATAATAATTTGGACAGAATTCAGCAAATCCATTGTAATGTAGATACTTGAAATACTTACTCACTGAACTTGGAAGCTACTTACCCTAATGTTCAAAAATTTGTTTTTAGGAAAATGAAAATATCTACCAATTTACCATAAAGCTGCCCTGAGTAACCAACCATCATAAGCAACCCATGGAAAGACCCAGACAGAATTAGTGGGAAAGTTTTCTTGAGGGATGCCTTCTGGTTTTGGTACATAACAAATATTCATTTCAATATAACAGATATTTACAGAGAATGAACTAAGTACCCAGGATGGCACAAGAGGCTGCCTAAGACATATTTATTTTTTCCCATTCCTCTATTGCAAGGAAGCTTTTTAAGGGCCTTCAAAAATGTGTACTAGTCAAATAATTTATTTTATACAACATATCAATTCAAAAACTTGTTTTTTGTAATGAAGCATATCTGTAGTTTTATTCTCTATAAGAGGGAAATGTTACACAATGAAGAAATATTTTCTAGGGCACTTGGAACTTTGATAGATATATTTTCCATGTCATTTGAATAATTTTAATGTGGTAGTTTTGTCCAGTAATATTTGTCAAATTCTTTTTCCATTTTGTTTTTTTGTTTTTGCTGCAGGGAACAAGGCCATTTTAGAAACTAAATTAACTCCATGCTCTGTGTTATTGACAAAAAATAAATAGAAACTAGCAGAAACCATTTCCCCTGTGCTCCTTCTCCAAGGGGATTGTTCTCTGCCTTCCATTCTCTCCTTCCATAACCTGTTCCTATGGCCTTTCCTTCACCAGGCTAACAGCTTCTGTCTGCAAGGCTTTTATTCAGTACAGTATGAAAAGCTTGCAGGAAAACAGATTAATCATGTTCGCTGCTTCTCTTTGTTTACCTCTTCAGTTCTTGTAGAATTTAAGCAGAGCAAGAAAATGCATGTCCAATCACAGATGTGAATTCTTAGTTATTTTGGTGCATTTCTCTTTTAAACATGTCATATAAAAAAGATTCTCTGAAAATCAAATGAAATTAGTTTTCTAAAATGTCTTCCACATCAAATAAGTATTGTAATTATTTAAACATGTATTCTGTGTACCTCAAATTCCAAAGAGCTTATGTATTCAAAATGCCAAGGAAATAATGAAATATTTTACCTTTTTAATTTTTGCATAATAAATATTCCTTGTGAGACAGACATAAATAAGCATTTTAAACTAATAGAGTTAGATGTCATTAATCAGATAACAGAAGTCATACAGTCTAAGAATCTCCAAAGTAGATCTTAGAATGGGCTTATCACTGCTAAGTGTAAATGGACTAAAGAATCTTCATTCAAGTCTTATTCTTGAAAATATCAGAATGCCATCCTTCACCACTAATTTCATCCAATAATAAAATGGGATAAATATTGGTGACTTTACTATTTCTTCATATAAGAGTTTCATAATTCTCGGATATATAAAAGTTCCTTTTGCTCAGGATGAACTTGTTTGCTCTGCTTTTCCCAGTGTTAAAAGAAGTGTTTCTGAATAGCACTGCTAGTCTTCTCTGTTAAACATTACAGCTGGAGCCTGAGACTTGGAGGGCAACACTATTACTCTCAGCACTACGGAACCATTTCTTCTATGCTTGGACTTTCTCTCAACATTTTAGAACATGGTCTTTTCATCATTTTGATCATCTTGCTAAGACCTCTAGGGACAGAGAGTTTAAAAAGTAGCAGTAGAATTCTTTTGTCTGAAATAACAAGTAAATGATACTACACAAATAAAAACTCTCAAACACTGTCCTTCTTCAAACCATTGGCCAGGCAGAACCACATCAAGATGAGACTTTTTGGAAACAAGACATGAAAACCCATGTGATTTAATGGGAATTCATAATACAGCAAGAAAAGTCATCACCCTGAATGAGGCTGACTGGAGACAGAAGTACTCTGACTGGGCTGATGGGAATCCCTGCCTCTGGGAAGACTGGGTTTCCAGCTAAGATGCCAAGTTCACCAAGTGTCTAACAGACAGTCTATCTGCATATCTCTTACTGTTTCATTCTAGAGAAAATTGTATGCAATAAGTATTTTCAGCCTTTTCTGTTTACAAAAACATTGAGAAAAACAAATATTAAAATCAGGGCAGAATCATCCACAGGAGAGACAGATGGTACCAAGTTCATAGATTTAGCTACCAGATAATTCCTTCTAGGTAACTTCATAGTGTATAGAGTCCCTGCTATTGTACATTATAGTGTATGACACTTTTGTGAGAGGAAAATACTTCTGTAAAAAACCTCCTAGATCTGTGGTTGTATTTACAAAGGCACTGGTGTGAAATACACACAGAGAAGACCCCATGTGCAAATGGGCTCGTGTGAGTGATGCAGCAGTGGGTGAGAAGGCACATCCTGTACACCTCAGGTGCAGTGGCAGCTTAAGGAGGCATCACAGGAACACATTAATCAACACATTTGAGGAATGCATTAATCAACACTGCCATGCTGGCTGGCATGCCCTATTGTTTAGCCATGCATGCTAACAAACATGAAGCAGCAATATGAATGTGAATTTCCACCATGCTGAAAGAAACAAAGCCCTCTCAGGACTGGACCCATGCACCATATCCTACTCAGCACTTTCAATAGAAATCCTTCTTTCCTGTGTTCACACTGGTTTATGTACTTGCTTTCTACAAGTCAACTAGAAACAAAGACGCTTTATAGATCAGCTAAATTTGAAGAAAGCTGTAGCAATGCTCTCTGCAGATACAAAAACTTGAATCCTTCCAAGAGACTTTCTTCTTTGCCTTACAAAATGAATGCTGTTGTGAAAGGAAAAATAAAGCAAAACAAAACAAAACAGAAGTTCAAGCATCTATTTGTGTATGCAGTCAGATGTGACAGCAACATACTGCATTACCAGCAGGGGCCTGGGTCTGGCCTCCTGCTCCACACTGGGCTTCATTTTCCCCCTGGGTAGTTCCCTAGATAACCCTCCTGTCAGGATTTGACTCCCTCCAAAAGCAGCCAGGGATGAAATGTCCAGATGCTGGAAGGAAGGGATCTGATAAATCCCCCACAGAACGTAGGCACACATTTCTACCTTTGTGTGTGCAGTTACATGGACCTGAACATTTTAGGCTTTCTGGTATTATCAACAGCCAGACTATCTCATGCAGTAGGTTATGGTGGTCAAAATTCAATAACTATTGATTTTGGTCATGAGAAAGCTGACCATAAAGATCATAATTCTGAATGAATAATGGATACTATTTATAATTTTGAATAAGCTTCCTCCCAGGGGCAGAGTTATTTCATTAGAGGTTGTACTTGTTGGGAACAAGGGTTGCAGAGCAGAGGCTCCCCTCTCTGGTGGTAGACTTCTAGTCACTGCAGTGAGCCCCCAAATTAAAATCCATGGCCCACTGATCTAGACTTATCACCAGTTCTAAACCTGGTAATACTAGAAAATATTTTTAAAAACTATAAGCTAAAAGTGCAGCAGGGAAAACAAATCTGATCCACTAAGTATGTGTAAAGAGCTATTTGCAAATGTCACTGCATCAGCCCTTTTGTGTATAAATGCTAAGTTGCTACACATTTCCTCTACTGGAGTGACTCGGGCAATTTTCTCCTTCCAAAATTCAAAGCAGATATTTCTCCCCATTAGACCACAGTGGGAGGCTAGGGGAACCACACTTACAAAGTGTTGCAAGTTGCAAGATTCCTCTAATGACTACTAGCACTAATTGTTGCTGCCACAAAAACATAATTCCACCCTTCTCATCACTCTCTCACCCTGGCTTGATCACCCACCTCCCACTATCTCCTAAGAGAGCATGCTGATGTCTTTCTTCATGTACCTTTCAGTGACTCTTTCTGAGCCTTCAGTTACTGTTAACAGTCCAGTGTAGTGGGGAGGGGAATGGTGTGAGTTACCAGAGACAACTGGTCTCTGTGTATATTTCACACCAGTGCCTTTGTAAATGCAACCACAGACCTAGGAGGTTGTGTCCCATAACAATTATGAGGACAGGATGCAAGGGGCAGAAAGGACTTAATGAATAAAGGTATCCCAATCATGGATGCCATAACTCAGAGGTAAATATCACAAAGTATATTGTTATCCAACATCCCTACAGAATCGCTGTACACAAGATTTAATATTCTTCCATCTGACCTCAGGTCTCAGGGCATTACTCAGTCTCCACACAGTAATGGAAAGCTGGGTGGTACACAGGGGTAGAAGAACAGAATGTTTTCTTTCTCATTCATCTTTCAGGAATGCTGAACTTTGGTGAGGAGCAGTCACTCCATGAAGAAGTTTGCCACAGTCACAGTGGAGGGTGCTGATGTTTCAAGAGGTGTGGTCACTCACCATATGTCAGGATAAAGAGGGAGTAAGTCAGTAAGTATAAGAAAAGATCATTCTTGTTTTCTAGGTAACTAAATGCCTCATCAATTTAAAAGAATACAGATAATCACCATGTGTCTCTAAGGTTTTATTTTTTCTTAATCCCTTCACCTTTTTCACCCAGCCCTGTAGCAGGGAGGTAGAAGTTATAGGGGAAATAAATGGTGATGGAAGGAGGCTTGACTTGGGGTGGTGAACACATAATACAGTATACAGATGATGTATTATAGAATTGTATGCCTGAAATGTTATACAATGTCACCCCAATAAATTCAAGAAAGAAAGAAGAAAGGAAAGAAAGGAAAGAAAGGAAAGAAAGGAAAGAAAGAAAGAGAAAGAGAAAAAGATCCTTTGCTTAAATTTAGATTCCTATCTTATTTTTTTTAAGTTCAAGGCTTCCTAGGGTAACCGCTTTTATTCATCTCCAGTTTCATGAGATGAATATTCCCCTTGTGGATGGTACGTGTCTCCTGGATTTGTCTGGTGTCAGGTAACATTCATAGTAAAACAGTAGTCCCATTTGGACTTTGTTATAAAATACTGACTCATATTTACAAATCAACTTAATTATAAGATAGTCTTTTTACCGTTATGAATTTTACTATGATCCATTCACTATATGCAATTGACCCTTGAATGGCATAGGTTTGAATGGGGTGGGTCCACTCACACACGTTTTTTTGTTTTTTGTTTTGTTTTGTTTTGTTTCAGTAAGTGCCTATATTGTTTTTGATCAATGTTTGAGAGTCTGTGGATGTGGAGGGCCAACTGTATGCATCAATCTATGCCATTTTATATAGGGATTGAGCATCTTCTGATTTTGGTACTTGGGGGGGGGTTCCTAGAACTAATCACATGTAGATATCAAGGGATGACTTAAGTTTGGGGGAGTCAAAAATTATACCTGAATTTTTAACTTTACAAGGGGTCAGGGCTCCTAATCCCTGTGTTGTTCGAGAGTCAACTCTAATTACCATTCTCCTAGATGTATGCATAATTTCAGAAAGTACTGTGAGTCCAAGGGAAAGAACAACTTTCAAATCATTAACCAAAAATGATTATTAAAGAACTCCAATAACATGTCAGAATTTCCATTTTATATAGCTTGCCAAATGGGAACATGCTTTAAGGTGCAACTTGGCCATGATGCTTCTTCAGACTTCTATGGTTACAACCAGAACCAAACTTATACAAATGCAGCCAGAGCAGACAACCAGTTATATGAAGTCATTTTGGTAATGTCCATTCTCCTCACTGTGGTTGCTGCTGAAATTCCACAGTTGCTGTCCTGCATTTTAGCTCAAGGTTTTCAAGCCCAGGTGGAAGGCAGATTTCCCTTGGAGAGAATTTACACAATAGCATTAATAATGAATGTGAGCACAGTTTTTCTATGCCACTGGAAATTGGTAGAGGTAGCACTTTCCAGAGAGAAGGATGTGGAGGTGGGAATGGAGGTTCACAAACCACAGTTCTGGCTGCTCCCATCTTCCTGAGACCAGAGCACACCAGTGAATGTGGGAAAGACTCTGAAAACACTAACTACAAAAAAACTTTCTTATTCTAATGTCAGAGGCCAATTCTTGAACAGTCTGGGGGCATTCTGAATACAAGTGTGCTTCAGAATTTAGGGAAGTTTTAGGGAGTCTTTGTGAAGCAAGGAAAGAATGGGGAAGACACTCAGTATTTAGTTTCAACCAGATTAAATCATTCACAAAGGTAAAATGAGATATTTTAGTGGCTCCAATAGTGCTTCACAATGAAAAGTTCACTTCAGTCATTTAACAAAAGACTAGACAAAAAGATCAATGAGAATATGTCGAGAAAGGTAGAACTAAACCTTTCTACCTATTACTCTAGAAGATAGAGATTTTAAGTCAAGTAATGCTCACACAATGAATAAAAGAGAAAAGAAAGGAAGCAGCCAGGAAAACTCCCTTAGAAACCGGCTGAGAGCATCCTCAAAAGTGGGACAGCACCCTTTACTGAGCCCCACCGCTGCTCCCTTAAAAGGGCCACATGCATTCCTCCTTAGTGGTCGCTACCCTGGCCTTGTCTTCATGTCTTTTCTTCTTTCATTAGAAACGACCGTTTACAGACCTGGTCTTGCTGTCTTTCTACTTCTTCTAGGTATCACACAATACATGATCTACAGAAGAGCTTGCTGTAACTTACTGCTGATATGAGTGTTTTATTTGGCCACTGAACACTATTACTACTAAGTCCTAGTTATTAACAACTGTAATTTGGTATACAGACTTTCATGTCTCTGTCAGAACAAATGGATTTTACTATTACATTGCTCTATCTTGAAGGTAGTTGTGTTTATTTTATGAAATATGGACACTTGTTGGGGGGGTATGTATAGGTATACATGTAAAATTAGACATTTTACATCAGCAAAGGGAGGTTTCTATTAAAAGAGCCATTTATACAAATTAAGGCTCTTTTGGTATTGGTCATACTCAAGCAAAACAAAATGTGTTATTTGACATAAAAAGCAGTGTTCTTAGTTTCCAGGCTACTGATTTGGGGAATTCTGGTGGTATTCTGAAACACCATAAAAACTAGTTAGTCATAGAAGATCAGTTTCAATACAACACAACAGAAGCAAGTTCAACTAAGGCATGAATCATTTCCTTTTAAATACAAAACAACATCTGAATGAATCAAAGAATTCTCAAGGACAAGGGACAACATGTCTAGACTATTTTAGTACCTCAAAATCTTGCATAAAATCTTTTTTCTTAATTAAAGTCCATGAGAGTTTATTTACCAAATGAAACCTATGAGGTATAGGACTAAATGTCTGAATAATCATGTTCTTACAAATTTTGAAGAAAGCCATTATTAGTTGAGATATGGTTCTCTGAACTCTGTTCCAGATCTCCAAGTAAGATATTTTTCATGAAGGTCAATACTATAATAATGGCCTTTCAGAAGGCATCATAGGCCTGGCAGAGTCCATTCTGAAGCTGATAATTTTAAATGACCTAAATAAATGGGAGTGGAGTGAGTGGTGGGGGTGGGAAATGAGGGATGGGGAAGGAATTTACAAAGCAGAAAGCACATATCAAAGTAATATTTAAGCTTTCCAAAAAAACTTTTGTATCTTGGACTTCACTGTGAGACAAGAAAAATCATGTACAGAGAGTATGCTCTCTAGAGATTTTTGATGAATGATTAAATCAAAAGAAAAACTATTTTCTTGTCAATGATTCCTTGTCATTTTAAATGTTTAATTCCTTCAGAATATATTGTTTACTAGCAATATTTTATCCTGCTGCCTCTTTCCTAAAGTTTATGATTCATAATTCAGTAAAACAAAAAATCTTATTACTATGAAAGAACACAAAGGGCTGGTTTTCTTTGCTATGTATTCTATGTACTTGATCCATAACAAGCAGGATGATTAATGTTTTGCATCTATGTTCCTACTTGCTGCCTTTTATCATACTCTGGATTAAAAAGTACTATGTATGGCAAAAAAATTACATAATCACACCATTTTATGGTATAATTTCTTTCAAAAAGATAAAGTACTACCTCTGAAGAAGGTCTGAAGAAGTTGATCTTCATTTTAATAACTTAAACTAGAAGTCTTCTCAGTACTGCTCTGTGGATTGAGGGGAGGGGGAATATTAACAAGACATTTGTTATCAATCACAGCAGATTGTCAATACATTAAGTCCAAGTGACTCCCTGATGGGAAACACAATTATAGGAAGGACTCCTGTAAGGAAAGACAAATTATGAATAGATCTGGCAAAACACATCACTGCTGGTTTCAATCAAAACTGAAAGCAGACAGGTTACTAAAACTTAGGTGGCTAAGCCCTTAATGGATTCCACCCCAAAAAGTCATGTCCGTTTTCTCTTTTAATATTAGGGGACTAGAGATAGTTTTTGTAATGCATTTATACTGTATGAATAAAATATTTCCTTACTGTGGGCTTATTATTATTACTATTATCATTTACATTTTTCATTTATCATAGTAGGAATTCTTTTGACTATTTTTGAAAGGTCCCAAGTTTTCAATGAGGGTCATAAGTAGATGATGGGAATAGCCAAAAGTGGAGCAGCCCCACCTGGGCTATGACAAAGGCTCAGCTATGCACAAGCTTCAGAGCTTGGTCCTGAACTCTTTTTTCCTCAGCCTAAATGATCCCTTTGCAAATATTCCAGCTGAGAATCAGCCAAAAAAGGACAGCAGGGACAGGGAGTAGTACAATCACAGCTGAGCACATTAGGTTCCATTTTTTTCAGACAACCAACTCAGTGACATCCATCGTTTTCTAAAGGAGGATTTGTGGCTTTTGGACTTTGGACTTTTGAAAACAGAAGTCATACTATGAACCTTTGAAAAACCCTTCAGAGATGAGAAACAAGTGTCAATTCAGAACCTCCTGGCTGCACTCAAATATTAAGACAACTATAAATTTTGAATGATTCCATTAATTAAAATAAAAGATGTGTAATCAGTCCAGATGTTTTGGATTATGCATGCAGTATAAAGTATTTTCTGAATTAAACTGCAAAAAGCTTTTTCTTAATTACATATAAAGATAATCTTTAATAGAGATTTTCATTGAATTTGATGCAATATTTTATCAGAACAAACTCTTAGTGTTGAGAAGGTTGGTAATTCTTTCTTACAATTAAAACTCATTTTATAGCAAGGTTTTTAGAGTGAGATTTTAGACAGGGTTTTCTTTCATTGTCATTCATTTCCTACTTTTATTTTATTTTAAAAATAATTTTTATTATATTTTTCATTACCATTTAGTCCCCCTATACTCCTCTCCCCCACACAATCACTGCACTATTGTTCATATCCATAAGTCTTTTTTCCTTTTTGTTCAATCCTTCCACCCCTCACCTACCTCCCCCCTTAGCTATCATCCTGTTCCCCATCTATGAGCCTGTCTCCATTTTGGTTGTTAGTTCACTTTGTTCATTAGATTCCACATATGAGTGAAATCATATGGTATTTGTCTTTCTCTGTCTGGCTTATTTTGGTTAATAGCATAATGTTCTCCAGGTTTATCCATATTGTCGCAAAGGGTAAAACTTTCTTTTTTACATCTGAGTGGTATTCCATTGTGTAAATGTCCCATAGTTGTTTTATCCACTCATCTACTGAGCTACACTTGGGCTGCCTCCATATCTTGGTAATTGTAAATAACGTTGCAATGAACATAGGGATACTTATGTTCTTTTGAATTAGTGTTTTGCATACCTTTGGATATATTCCTAGAAGTGGAATCACTGGGTCAAAAGGCAGATCCATTTTTAATTTTGTGAGGTATCTCCATACTACTTTCCACAGTGGCTGTACCAATCTGCATTCCCATCAACAGTGCAGAACTGCTACCCTTTCTCCACATCCCCTGTCAGCACTTGTTTGTTAATTTCTTGATGATAGTCAATCTGACAGGTGTGAGATGGTATCTCATTGTGGTTTTAGTTTGTATTTCTCTGATGATTAGTGATGTTGAGCATCTTTTCATATGTCTATTGGTCATCTATATGTTCTCTTCAGAGAAGTGTCTATTCAGGTCCTTTGTCCACTTTTAAATTGGGTTGCTTAATTTTTTGGTGTTGAGTTTTGTTAAGTTCTTTATAAATTTTGGATATTAACCCCTTATCAGATGTATCAGTGAATATGTTCTCCCATTCCATGGGTTGTATTTTTATCTTGTTGATGTTTTTGCTTGCTGTGCAAAAGCTTTTTAGTTTGATGTAGTCTCATTATTTTTATTTCCCTTATTGCCTAGGGAGCTGTATCTGATAAAATGTTGCTATGAGCTATGTCTAAGATTTTGCTGCCTATGGTTTCTTCTATGATTTTTATGATTTTGAGTCTAACATTTAAGTCTTTAATCCATTTTGAATTTATTCCTGTGTGTGGTGCAAGAAAGTGGTTTGCTTTCATTTTTCTGCATGTAACTATCCAATTTTCCCAAAACCATTTATTGAATAAACTATCTTTTGCCTATTGTATGTGCTTGCTGCCTCTGTCAAATATTAATTGACTATGAAGGTGTGGGTTTATTCCTGGGCTCTTTTTTCTGTTTCATTGATCTCTGTGTCTGTTTGTACGCCAATTCCATGCTGTTTTAATTACTATGGCTTTGTAGTAGAGTTTGATATTAGGTAGCATGATTCCTCCAACTTTGTTCTTCTTTCTCAGGATTGCTGTTGCTATGTGGGGCCTTTTGTGGTCCATATAAATTTTTGAAATATTTTTGCTAGTTCTGTGAAATACATCATTGGAATCTTGATGGGAATTGTATTGAATCCTTAGATTGCTTTGGATGATGTTAATTCTTCCTATCCATGAACATACTATGCACTTCCACTTATTCGTATCTTCTTGTATTTGTCTCTTCAGTGTCTTATAATGTTCTGAGCATTAGTCTTTTACATCCTTGGTTAGATTTATTCCTAGGTATTTGATTCTTTTTGAAGCAATTGTAAATGGGATTTTTTAAAAAATTCCCTTTTGGTTAGTTCATTATATAAAAATGCAACTGATCCCTGGATATTAATTTTATGTTCTGCTACTGTGCTGAATCCACTTACCAGTTCCAGTAGTTTTTTTGTAGAATATTTTGGATTCTGTATGTGCAGTATCATGTCCTTTGCAAATAAAGACAGTTTTACTTCTTCCTTTCCAATTTGGATGCCTTTTATTTCTTCTTCTTGTCTGATTGCTGTGCCTAGGATGTCCAGTGTAATGTGAATAAAAGAGGTAAAAGCTGAAACCCCTGTGTTGTTCCTGATCTTAAGGGGAACACTTGTAGTTTTTGCCCATTGAGTATGAAGCTGGCAGTGAGTATGTCATATATGGCCTTTATTATGCTTAGGTATGTTCCCTCTATTCCCACTTTACTCAGAGTTTTTATCATAAATGGGTTGGGTTTTATAAAAAGCTTTTTCTGCATCTATTGATATGGTCAGATTTTTTTTTCTTTCATTTTGTTTATGTGAGGAATCACATTTATTGATTTGCAAATGTTGTACCAACTTTGCATTCTCAGGATAAATCTCACTTAGTTGTGGTGTATGAAAGTTTCAATGCATTGCTGTATTCAGTTTGCTCATATTTTGTTGAGGATTTTAGCATCTATATTCATCAGGAATATTGGCCTATAATTTCTTTTTTTGTAGTGTCTTTATCTGGTATTGGGATTAGGATAATGTTGGCCTCATAAAATGAGCTTGGGAACCTTGAATTTTTTGAAATAGTTGAGAAGCAGAGGTTTTAGTTCTTCTCAGAATATTTGGTAAAATTCACCTGTGAAGCCATCTGGTCCAAGGCCTTTGTTTTGTGGGAGTTTTTTGATTACTGGTTCAATTTCACTAGGTGTAATCTATTCAGATTCTCTGATTCTTCCTAATTTAGTTTTGAAGATTGTATGTTTCTAGGAATTTATGCATTTCATTCAGGTTGCCCAGTTTTTTGGCATAGAGTTGTTCATAATATTTTCTTATAATCCTTTGTATTTCTTTGGTATCAGTTGTTATTTCTCCTCTTTCATTTCTGATTTTATTTATTTGGGCCCTCTCTTTTTTATTTGTTAGTTTGGTTAAAGTTTTGTCGATCTTGTTTATCTTTTCAAACAACAATCTCTCAGATTCATTTATCTTTTTTTTTAGATTTTATTTATTTATTTTTAGAGAGGGAAGGGAGGGAGGGAAGAAGGGAGAGAGAGAGAGAGAGAGAGAGAGAGAGAGAGAGAGAGAGAGAGAGAGAGAAAGAGACATCAATGTGTGGTTGCTGGGGGTTCTGGCCTGCAACCCTGGAATGTACCCTGGCTGGGAATAGAACCTGGGGCACTTTGGTTCCCAGCCCGTGCTCAATCCACTGAGCTAGGCCAGCCAGGGCTCATTTATCTTTTGTAGCATTTTTTTAAAAGACTCTCTTTCATCTATTTCTGCTCTGATCTTTATTTCTTTCCTTCTACTCACTTTGGGCTTTGTTTCTTGTTCTTTTTCAAGTTCCTTTAAGTGTAAAGTTAGATTGTTTATTTAAACTTTTTCTTTTTTTTCTTGAAATATGCCTATAATGCTATGAATTTCCCTCCTAGGATTGCTTTTCTCGTGTTCTACAGATTTTGGATTGTTGTGTTCTCATTTTCTTTTGTTTCAAGGTATCTTTTGATTTTTTCCTTGATCTCTTTGTTGATCCATTCATTCTTTTTATTTTATTTTATTTATTTTTAGGGAGGGAAAGGGGGGAGAGAGAGAGAGAGAGAGAGAGAGAGAGAGAGAGAGAGAGAGAGAGAGGGAGAGAAACATCAATGTGCGGTTGTTGGGGGTTATGGCCTGCAACCAAGGAATGTAAGGAATGTACCCTAGCTGGGAGTCGAACCTGGGACACTTTGGTTCCCAGCCCGCACTCAATCCACTGAGCTACACCAGCCAGGGCCCATTCATTCTTTAATAACATGTTATTTAGCTTCCATGTCTTTGTATGTCTTTCAGTGTTCTTCTTGTGATTGATTTCTAGTTTCATAGCATTGTGGTCAGACAAGGTGCTTGATTTGATTTCAATCTTCTTAAATTTATTGAGACTTGTTTTGTGTCCTAACGTGGTGCATCCTAGAAAACATTCCATATGCACTTGAAAAGTATGCATATTCTGTTTTGGGGTGAAACTGCCTGAAGATATCAATGAAATCCACTTGATCTAGCATGTCATTTATAGCTGCTGTCTCCTTGTTGATTTTCTGTTGGAAAATCTATACATTGAAGTCAAAGAGTTGTTGAAATCCCCAACTCTAACTGTATTTCTGTCAATCTCTCCCTTTATGTCCATCAAGATTTCTTTACATATTTAGGTGCTCCTATGTTGGGTGCATAAATGTTTACTAGGGTTATATCCTCTTGTTGGATTGTTCCCTTTATCATTATGTACTGTCCTTTGTCTCTTACTATAGCCTTGGTTTTAAAGTCTGCTTTGTTGGATATAAGTACTGTTACCCCAGCTTTTTTTTCCTTTCCATTTGCATGAAATATCTTTTTCCATCCTTTTACTGTTAGTCTGTGTGTATCTTTTGATTTGAGGTAGGTCTCTTGGAGGTTGTATATATATGGATCTTGTTTTCTTATCCATTCAGCTACCGTGTGCCATTTGGTTGGAGCATTTAAGCCATTTACTCTTAAGGTGATTATTGATAGATATGTATTTAGGGCCATTTTATTGTTAGACTGTTTTCCTCTTTCTTTCTTTCTTTCTTTCTTTCTTTCTTTCTTTCTTTCTTTCTTTCTTTCTTTCTTCTTCTTTCTTTCCTCCCCCTCCCCCTCCTCCTCCTCACAAGCCCCTTAATATTTGTTGCAGTACTAGTTTGGTGTTAACAAACTCCTTTAGCTCTAGGGGTGGGTAGGAAAGAGTCCATAATGATTTGAAGCTATGTCTACAATAATAACTCAACTCCACAAATGTGCTGACATTTAATATATATGTCAATATATTAGATAAATATAAATAAAGAAAAAAGAATAAAATGTAAATAAGACATGTTTTCTACCATAATTGATCTTAGTCCAGATGCTACTGGGAAAAACAGAACTACCACCAACCACCATAAAAGTGCGGTATTTATAGAGCATTATGAGACCACAGAAGAAAGGGACAAAAGGAAGGATTTCTATAGGAGATAACACTCAAGTTGAACCTTAACAGTGTGTAGAAAGGGCATTCTGAATATAGGAAAGGGCAGGAGCAAAATAATGGCAATGGCAAAGCAGGTGATATGTCCCTCTAGTATAGCAATGAAGCTACAAGGAGTGGGCAAGGAGTTTGGCAAAGAGGGGAGGCTACAGATATCTTTTGGAAGCAGAGTGCACAGGGTCTCTTTGAGCACCTACTGATTTATGAGTCTGGACTTGAACTTAAAAACGATGTGGACTTATTGAAGATTTTAGGTGGGATGACAGAACACTTGTCAGTAGAGTAGGTAACTGTCTGAGATAGGGTAGAGATTGGAAAGGGAGACTGTTTACAGGGTATTTCAGTAATCAACATACTAGATTATTGAATTCTAAGGGCAATCACTGCCTCCTTCCTAAATCCAACCCAACAAACATACATTTGTCTCCTCCCCAAGATGAATCAGGGTACATAGATGCAACACTAATTTAGGGGTAAGGACACTGATTTGGCCATGATGGCTAGTATTACTGCACATCTCTTTACTTTATCAATGGAATAATTTTGTGATTTTCCGTTGCCCTGATATGTGAGTGTACCTTTATAGGTAGTACTTGATTAGGTCAGTAGGTGACTGTGGTCTCATTTCTCTCCTTTCAACCTAGCCTTTGCTCCATCTTCCCACCATCTCTTTCCCCCAGGGCAGTTCAGCTCTGCTTTTGGGCCTGCCCAGGACCTGTGGCAGGTGGGTTAGCACAGTGACATATCTGACAGTTGGGAAGTATCTCTTTACATCCTTTTTTCATGTTGCTGGATGCGTACCTTGGATCTGTCTTCCTCTTCACATTGGAGTGTTAATGTCTGACACTAGTTTGGGCTTAAGGGAATCAGAGCCTGACAAACAGAATATTTTACTTCCAGGTCATTCAAGCCAACCTCACTCAGGGGACCAGGAGCTCATCACCTCTTCTAGCTTATTGTAGTAGTTACGAATTGGGACTCAAGACCAAAGCTTAAGCTAATAATACATTTCTATTTTCTCTTGCTTTGTCAGTGTCCCCACTCATAAGTTTCCTTTGGGGGCCTTATAGGCAGAATAGAACATAAGCATTCCTGGGTCTTCTGGCCAAAACATACCATAATCCTTCATCTCCAAAAAATCATGGTAAGATAGATATGCAACTCAAAAGTGTAACCTGTTCCTTCCTTCTTAAAGTCTCTTCTAAAACAAATTTCTGTGTATGGTAAAATCAACAGAAATTTAGAGAGCCCATTAGTTCGCTGAACCAAGTCCTTAAGGAGGATCTTCACCCTAATTATTTGGGACTCCTCATTGTGTCTGAAGAGCCTACACCACACTGCTATGAAACTATTGCTGAAAATTTGTATCACAGATGACTAGAAGCTACAGCTAAATATTGGGGAATTAATGAATCAAAGACACATGCCAATAAAAATAATTTTACTGTTATTTTTATCAGAAGAGAGAAGAGAACTCACGTTTCATGGGCTACTACTATGTCCCAGACCCTGTGTGTATATTGCAGGTGATGCACCAATTCTGTAAGTATCACTGTTGCTTCAACACATAGGCAGCAACTAAAGCACAGAGATGTTAAAGAAATACCCTAGTCACAACTAGTAAACAATACATCTGAATACAATACCTCTTCTGTTTAAATACAAAACTTGTGCTTCTTCATCTTCACCCTACAGCTTTTGTGAGAGGACAGAACAGACTTGGGAGTTGGGGTGCTACTGAGATTTAAAGGGAGGGCAGCAGCAGCAGATGTAAGAAAGAGTGGCCAGACTGAGAGGGAGTTATTGAGGAAACCAAGAAATAAGAGGACCAGGGGAGAAGGACAGTGATCCACAGACTCAACGCCTTCAGGAAGGATGCAACTGGGGAGAACTCAACAGCTGTCAGTGGGAAGTCCCTGAAGCCTGAGCTGGCAACTACCACAACCTCCCTGGGGACTGTGGTTTCTAGCTTTCAGTGACACATAGCTGCACTACCCTATCTATGCCTTATGCCAAGTATAACTTTTATTAATAATGTTTCACAAATAAGGCAGGTATGAAAATACTACTGGGTATTGTGTTAAAGAAAACTTAATGTCGTTCTTTCAAATTGGTCTGAATAGTTTTTAGTATAATTTAATTCAGGGCCAATTGCCCTGAAAAGAACACATACATAGTTTGGCATAGGTATGCTTTCCATAGGAATGCTGTGGAAAAATTATTTCATCCTTGCTAGTGTTATTATTGATAGGGCACTGCCTCATTTTTAATCTTCCTGTGATGATTTAACGCCTCAAGCCTTTGCAAAGAACACCAAAAAACTATGGATTAATTGTATTGCCATATCAGCAATTATGCCAAACATTCCTAGGGAATACATTTTTGTTACATTCATTACTCTTGCTTTGACAACTATGTCAATGGGCTTTCATCATTCTGGAACACATTTAGATGGAGGGAATAAAGTAATACATCATTGCTAAGGATTATTTTTCCAATAACAAAGTAATAGTTTAATTTTTTACCAAAATATGATCAACTTATTCTATTAAATAAAACCAGTCCTAAGTCAAAAGGTCAAGATGAGGTCTGATGTAATTTAAAAGTAGCCTTCAGAAAAGATGAATAATATCTAGGTGAAAAACGTAAACCCAAAGCCCGTAGTACACACAATAAACCAGTTACAATAAAGGTAATTTGATTGTAGATAAGTATTACATAAAGATTTTAATAATCCAAGAAAGCAAATACTTGCCTTAGCCACTCATGGAAAAATAAAATATTAGACCTCCCCTAATCTTGCCAAAGTAGATCGAACTATTGACTGGCATACATTTTTGCAGTAATATTTTTGTGTTTTTTAAAATTAAAATCTGTAACATTTCAAACAACAAAAAATCAATTATTGAAAATGCCAGTAGGTAACAATTATTATCAAACAAAACCATTCAAAATCTCATTTGGTTTATACTCTATGGAACAACTATAAGGACATTAAACATGCTTACTCTTTGGTTCCTGTGAGGTTGATTTCTAAAAACTGGCCTTATTGATGATACAGCAAAAGATAGATTATATTAAAATATCAAGCATCTGTCCCTGTAAGCCAACTGTGTTTTCAATGATGATAATTATTTCCTGTTTACACTCTTAAAAAGTAAACAGCTGAGAAATACTTTTTCAAATATTGATTTTGAAAACCTTACATGTAACAATATATTTATAACCATGCACGATTATGTATTTCTATAGCATGTAAAATTGTTTTGAGCTTTTATCACTACAAAATGATAGTAATTTACAAATTTATTTTTAATCTTTGATCTTAACAAAACTTCAGTAGTACCAAAATCATAAACTAACCCTGAAACATTTCTTTTTTCCTAACTTTCTGCCTTTGACATGCTCTCTTGACTGAATTTGGGGTCCATTCATACTTATTAACTGGAGAGAAAAGGATAAACAAACAACCCTATTAAAATTGGCATTTATCTTTAGTTTCTCTGGGGTATGTCTGTCACCTAGCAGCTTAACTCAGCATAGCATGAGAAAAAGCCAAAATCATCTTGAAACCCAGTTCTCCCCATTTCAACAAGCTATGAAACATAACCCATTCCAAAGAACAGGGTATGTTATGAAATACAGCAGGTTCTCCAACTAGTACCTCAACCAGACAGTGACCAGATGGGCCCACCTCTACCACCACCTGGCTGGCTGGTGTTCTAGGTACACAAGGTCCTGACTTTTAGCCCCAATTTTAACCTCTTGCAAGACTAGTAAATTTGTTAGGACTTGGTACCAACTCCATGACCTTTTAAATGTCAGGATGGGAACAAGGCTGATGGATCCCTTCTGATGGGAAACTTGCAGTTGCATCCTGTTTTACTTTTTAGAGAAAGGAAACCACTGATCCCTTGATAAACCAAATTAAACAGATTGAAGACTGACCACCCCAGAAACTTTTGATTGTTTCAAGTGACATCATCAAGTACTGCCTCATAGACCAGTGTGAACATCCAACAGTGGGTAGATGACACTGATCTATGGCAGTTGGGCATACGTCACATTAGTATCTGTTAGTGTAGTGATAATCACACTGTCACATATATTGTTATTATATTTTATGGTTTTATAGGAGGAATTACTTTAATTATGAATAGAAGCCTAGCAATGCAGTGTGCAGTAATGGTTAGCTGTCACATGTAGAGTGGTTGTGGGGAAGAGGCTCCTGTTCAGGCTCCGTATTTCCAGCTCTCCCTATATGTGGGTGGGACTGTGAGATGTAACAGAGCTAATATGTATCACTTCTTTGTTTAAGATGTTTAAGAAGCAAGTGTGTTTTCCCACCCCTCTTAGCTCTCCAGTGTGCTAGATGTCAATGCTCAGTGTGACTAGATGTCACATGGCATGGCCTCTGTCAGCACAGGTCCCTGATGGGAGACAAACAGAGATCCTTCCCTTCCCACAAATGATCTACATTACAAGCACTAAACTGTTACATGAGCAGGAAAGGATCTTCAATCCAGTAAAGTTTCTATAATTTAGGGGTTTGCTGCACCAGCTGGCTCTGCCCTATCTAGTAGAGTCAGCATGTCATGAACATAATAGGAACATTAAATTAAATCTATTCTAATTTAAAAATATTAATATATCCATAACAGTAAAGCAACATGATTAAAAGTTATTAAATTGGTCCTACTAAAGACAGTCAAAGTAACAGTGTTTACTTTCCCAGGGAAGAAAAAGATTAAATGAGGCTAGTGAAATAGTAAATACATGAAGGTTTTAAGAATTTTTATAGCACATAGTGAAAAACTATTTTTCAACTTCATTAAATATAAACAAACAAATAGAGAAGGTTTACAGGATGCTATATAAAACAACATTGTACCTAGAACATTGAAAGTTTTAGAGAGAATCTGATTCAGTAAGTATAGGCAGGGCCTGGAAATCCATTTCACTAACAGGCAGCTCCAGGGGGTTCTGATGCAGGTGGTCATGGGACACACCATGAGCAGTACGCTGAAGAACGTCTCTAGGGTAATGATGGTTAAATAGGGAAATATGTATACCACTTGGTGAGGTTGTCAATTTCCTTCCTAAGCACGAAAGTAAAACTAGGAAAGTTTTTCATCTACCATGTAGAAAACACACTCTGTCAAGAAACATTACAGAGGTTTGATAATCTAGACAAGTAAGATAGGATCCCAACCCATAAGCAGCTCAAAGTCTTATCAGAGTGACCTTGAATATATATCAGTGTGTGTGTGTGTGTGTGTGTGTGTGTGTGTGTGTGTGTGTGTGTGTAGAGGGGCTGGTGATGAAGAAAAGGAAGAAAAAAGATCACTTCAGGTTTGAATTGGGAAGATAAGATCTCACGCCTGGGTGGGCAGATGTCCCCAGTATGGCCCCAGGTTCCCCAGTCTCCCCTAGGTATCCCTGCCCTGGAACACAATCTGCAAATAATCACCAACTAAGATACAGAATGAGACAGGACAGGGACACACCCAACCCTATTCAAGAAGCAAAAGCAGCCCTAGCTAGTGTGGCTCAGGAGATTGAGTGCCAGCCTGCAAACTGAAATGTTGGTGGTTCAATTCCCAGTTAGGGCACATGCCTGGGTTGTGAGCCAGGTTTCCAGTTGGGTGCATGTGAAAGGCAATTGCTTCTCTCTCACACAACAATGTTTTTCTCCCTTTCTGCCCCCTTTCCTTCCCATCTCTCTAAAAGTAAATAAATACAATCTTTTTTAAAAAAGAAGCAAAAGCAGTTCATGTTTACATATTTTACATATCAAACATGTAAAGTGCTAGTAAGAAAAGGTTCTAAAGAAAACCAACAAAATTTTATGAAACCACATGGCTATGGCTGTGGACTTCCTTCTAATTCTGTAAATTAATAAATCTAATAGGATATTTGCCAGAAAAAATTCAACTTACATTTTAAACCATCCCATTAATACTTTCTATGACTTTGAAAAGTCATGAAAAATTAATTCATTCAACAAATATTTAATGAGCATTGTTCCATGGCCCAGGCATTGTTCTAGGTCTGTAGGTACAGCAGTTAACAGAATTTTTAAAAGTGCTGTCCTGTCCTTATATAGCATTTGTTCATTCATTCCCTCATACTCTCAACAAATATTTATTAAATGTCTGTCACTTGTCAGTTGCTATGCTAGATACCAGAAATATAATGGTAAAAGATAATGATGAAAACTTCAGCAAACAAGACCCTTCCTTGCCCCCATAAAGCTCATAGTTGAGTGTAGGAGGTAGATATTGGGCAAATAATCACAGAAAGGAATCTAAAATATCAACTTTGAAAGCCATCAAAGCAGAGATGTTTGAAGCTCCTAGAGTATGTGATGATGGGAATTGGCTTAGGCAAGAAGGTTGGTCATTCTAAAAGAAATAATGACTGATGAATAGGGTTGGGAAGGAGAGTGTGGGCTGAGCAGAGCAGAGGAGGAGAGTTGAAGCCAAAGAAGGAGGTAGAGGTTTGGTCACACGCAGCCCTACAGATCTTTCAGTCTTTATCCTGAGGGCAATAGGAGCCACTGACACATACTTTAAAGAGGCTGGAGAGGAAAGGGTTAGGAAGGAATCACTTGATCAAAAATAATACTTACTTAGCTGCTCTAACAATTTAAAAATGACTGACTGAAAATGAGGGCAAGAACTACAAGTGAATTCCTATATAGTTATAAAAATAGGTGAAACTCTTTGAAGGTTTCAGATGAAAGACTGTTTAACATATCAAAGATTATCATGATCAAATAAGAAATTATAAACCACTCAAATTTTTAATTCTCTAGAGTTGATCAAAACAGAATCTCTTAAGGTTCTATTATATAATTTACTAATGAAACTGAATTTGATTAAAAATTAGTCACCTGAATTTGTAAGCCTGTTAACTTATGTTGCTCACATTTGATTAATACTGTTTAATAGAGACAAACACAGGGAGGCTGCCAAAATGAGGAGACAAAGGAACATGGCCCAAATGAAAACACAGATCAAAACTCCAGAAAAAGAACTAAACAAAATGGAGATAAGCAATTTATCAGGTGCAGAATTTAAAATACTGGTTATAAAGATGCTCAAGGAGCTTAGTGAGGACCTCAGCAGCATAAAATAGATCCAGCCAGAAACAAAGGATACACTAATTGAAATACAGAACAATTTACAGGGAGACAACAGTGGAGTGAATGAAGCTGAGAATCAAACCAATGACTTGGAATATAAAGAAGAAAAAAACAACCAACCAGAACAAGAAGAAAAAAGAATCCAAAAAAATGAGGAGAGTATAAGCAGCCTCTGGGACAACTTCAGGAGGTCTAACATTCACATGATAGGGGTGCCAGGAGGAAAAGAGAAAGAGCAACAAATTGGAAATCTATTGAAAAAATAATGGAAAAAAAAAAAACACCCTTTCCTAATTTGGTGAGGGAAATAGACATACAAGTCCAGGAAGCACACAGAGTCCCAGACAAGATGGATGCAAAGAGGCCCACTCCAAGACACACCCAAGACACATCATAATTAAAATTCCAAAGGTTAAAGACAAAGAGAGAATCTTAAAAACAGCAAGAGAAAGGCACTTAGTTACCTACAAGGGAATTCCCATAAGACTGTCAGCTGATTTCTCAAAAGAAACTTTGCAGGCTAAAAGGGACTGGCAAGAAATATTCAAAGTCATGAAAAGCAGGGACCTACAACCAAGATTGCTCTACCCAACAAAGCTATCATTTAGAATTGAAGGGCAGATAAAAAGATTCCCAGACAAGAAAAAACCAAAGGAGTTCATTATCACCAAACCACTGTATATGAAATGTTAAAGGGACTTATTTAAGAAAAAGACCAAAACTATGAACAGTAAAATGGCAATAAATATATATCTTTCAACATTCAAATCTAAAAATAAACTAAACAAACAAGAAAAACAGAAACAGAATCATGAACATGGACAGTGTTTTGATGGTTGCCAAATGGGAGGGGGGTATAGGGGAATGGGTGAAGAGGTAGGGGGATTAAGAAGTACAAAATGATAATTACAGAATAACCATGGGGATCTAGAGTACAGCACAGGAAAGGGAGTAGCCAAAGAGCTTATATGCATGACTCATGGACATGAACAATGGTGGGGAGATTGCCTGAGGGAGTGATGGGTAGAAGGGGGCAAAAGGGAAAAAAATGGGACAACTGTAACAGCATAAGCAATAAAATATAATTAAAAAAAGAAATCCATTAGGAAGAAGGTAATGACAATGAAAGGTAGAGTGTTAGAGAAAGAATAAGTGAAGGTGAATTTTAAAAAGTGGACATTTCAGAGGGAAAAAACAGTGAAACTATTTTATAAAAAAAATAAAGTATATTAAACATCATAAAATACAATTACTTAGGCATCTTCCATTAACATAGAGTGACAATAGATTTGACTTGGGTGGTAAACACACAATATACATATGAAGTGTTATAGAATTGTATAACAGAAACCTGTATAATTTTATTAACCAATATTACTCCAACAAATTCAATAAAAAGTAAAAAAACACACGCAAAAATGAAACATAAGGTGACAATGAGACTTAAGTATATGTTGCACCCATTTGATTAATATTTAAGAACTTGAACAAAGACACAGCAGTGAATCCAACACACAGCATTTCTTCCTTTAAAATTTAGTATCAATGTTAATATTTATTATTGAACAGAAAAAAATTTAGATTGCCATAATGCTGTGGACAAAGAGCAGATATATAAGGTAATAAGAAAGCTCCAACTTTCATGTATAATCAGGTTAGTCACATGCTTACTGTTTTAATTTAGACAGATTTAAAAATTCAATAAGTAGGTAACAGATAATTCTGTATTTCAACTTCTGGCTAAACATAGGAGTAGAAAAGAGCAAACATTTAATTTGGTTGAAAGCTAATCTAACCACTGAAAAACATAACAGATTCCAGACCTTTCAAAGTTCAGAAAAGTTGTATAGACTTGACCCATATAATTTGCACAATTCACCTTTTCACCAAATTGTCACTTATACAATTCAGACCTGTCAATCTGTTGTTCTGCTTAAATTACCTTAAGAAGGACACATATATAGCTAGAAGACTGCTCCCAAGGATGCTTTAGCTACATTTTATTATAAACCACCAAAGCCCCCTTGATTTCATAAGTTCTGAGAGTTATACCTTATATGCAGAGGCCTCCGCTACCACCACTTTATGAGCCTTACAAAGATTTTAGCTATAAAGTTTAATCTGACTTGATTCATAACCTAGCAATTTTATCATTCTATCAATTTATACTTTGGTCTGGCCAATTTAATATACTTGGATACAAAATGTTTTCAAATTTCATGCACAGAATACTTCTGATTTTTAATACAAAGTTTTCAAGAACCAGCTAAATCGCCCATTGTTATCAAAACTGCAATTCATATCCCTAGTAGATATTACAAATAATAAGTCAGATTATAAAGAAAGGAGGAAATGTAGTAAATCAGATTTAGGAACAGTAAAGGGGAATGAATGCATTTCCCATAAAGGGAAAATATTTTTAAATATTAAAATTATAATTCGGTTGTACATTTTTTGTTGTTGCTGGCACTAAACAAATGTCGCTGTAAAGATAAAATGAAAGAGATTTGAAAAACTGTCAAGCATTTAAAGACTAGACATTTCTTTTTCTTAACTATCAGTATTCAAAGTCAGCAAGTCTTTTTTGCTTCATAATTCTTTCAGATGCTCTAGATTTCTAGTCCTTTCTTGCTATAGACATGAACTTACGAGTAGCCCCCTCCCTTTTATTTTTCCTCGGAGCTTCCTGATTAGTTGCCATGTTCATTGAACTGAAGTTGAGGTCTTTTCATAATACTGCTCTGGAAAGAAAAAGAATGAGCCCAATAGAAAACAAGTAAAATGGGCTCCAAACACAACTTTAATATAGTTTCAGTAATGTTCATCCTGTGTTTCCTATAATATTGATAGGTACTTGAAATCCTCCTAATGAGGATTTGTCTCCATTTCTCAGTTATCTGTGATTTTCAATGTTAGTTATACTGATTTTTTGAACCAAGGGGAACTTTATTAACCTAAAAAATAAAGGAAAGAAATTCAAACAGGATATAAATTATGATTTGGGAAGATCCCCAATCACACCTAAGCCTACCATTACAGAATGGCCTGGTCCTGGTCAATACCAAAATGGCTTTGGGAATCTCACATCTCTCAGTTCTCTGCATCAGTCTCTCACCTTCAAAGAGAATTTAAAAGCCTGGTCTTATAGAAATCCAGAATACCATTAGTTCCAGGTCAGTAATAAAGTTAAGTCCAAATATGAAGCTGTCCATTTAAAAAGAGGTCATCTTTAATGCAACATGACCTGTATTAAACAAGCTATTATTTCCAAATAAAGCAGTTAAATTATGAATTCAATAGCTTTACCAGGTGACATTAAGCAAATTACTTCCTCTTTGTGTACAAATGGGGTTAATAATCTCAATCTATCTTTTAGGGTCTCTGGAGATAATGTGTTTAGGAATTGTCTAAGTGCTGTATAAATGTTGCTGGTGTTATGAGAGCTTGGTTTTATTGTCATTAGAATGCCACTATCATAAAAAAGAATTCAGAGGGTTAGTCAGAGGTGAATTAACAAAGCAAGGTCTATGCAAATACAAGTGCCCTGTGACCTTGGATCACTGAACTTGAAAAACAGCACAGATCAGAATGTAAATGAAGTTTGTGTTTTCAGAGACACAGAGTTTTTGTTAATTTATTTCCTATTCAATTCCTTTGCTTTGGAAATCATTATTTTGGAAGCAAAACAACCATTTGCAATTTCCATCACCTCCCCCCTCCCCATTATTCTCATTGCTACTCCCAGCATAATTTGCTTTAAAGCATGACTTCGGAGCATCCAAGGTCTTTCTTTCTGAATCAACTATCCAGCACATCCAGGAAACATGTCTGTCATGAGGCATGGAATGTGTAGACACTACACTTCTTTCATTGTAGGTTTTTTTATTGTTTGATCCCCAGACTTTCATTACTTTTAGAGAATGTAAGCTCTCTTCCCAAGTTAAATTTCCATGATTCATGCATTTTTTAGGAGTGAGGGGGCTAACCATGTATTTTATTGCTAGTGCTATTACAGATGTTCCCCACTCCTCCCCTGCTTTGCTCCCTTCCACCCAGGCCTGGTCCCCTTCCTGGCCTTCACCACTGACTAATAGTTACTACTGAGTACCTAATAGGTGCCAGGTACTGTCCTAGGTGCTGGAGACAGCAGTGAATAAAGGAGTCAGAAATCCCCGCTCTCTCATAGCTTGTATTCTAGTGGTGAAAACAAATAGTAAGTAAAATTAATAGGTAAATAAAGATGTGTTCAAATGAAGAAATAGTGAGAGGACGAGAGTGCAAAGATGAGGGAAGGCTACAATTTTAGATACGGTGGTCTGGGATAAAAAAGTCCTGGAGAAGGTGTGATCTGAGTAAAAATTTGAGGGACTTGAGTGTGTCAGCCACTGAGAAAGAGCTTGCAGATAAGGCAATAGTTCCAGGCAAATGCAAAGGCCCTGAGGTAGGAGTTTTCATGTTTAAAAACAGGGTGACTGAAGGGAGAGAGCAAAAGGAGAAAAGTGGGAGATGAAGGCAGAGATGGAATGAGGTACCAGATGATCTAGGGCTGGTACATCATTGCAAGGCCTCTGGTTTTCACTGTAAGTGAAATGGGAAGCCCAAGGGAGGTTCTGAGCAGAGTCACATGATCTGACCTCTATTTTAAAGACTGGAACAGCTGTATTGAGAATAGGCTGAAGGGGAGCAAAGTTGGGACACAAAGGCCACATAGAAGGCTATTGCAATAGTTCAGAGCAGATATTAGTGGCTTGATCCAGTGAGGGTGGCACATGGGTAGAATTTCACAGCTTTTAATTATTAATCACATTCTTCTTCATCTATCTGTGGTTCCTTATTTGAATTACTTCTAAGAAAATATATTTTTCTTTAAAGCCTGCCCTTCCATTCCCTCCCTGTCAATAATAATACTTTCCCTCCAATCAGACCACCTTAGGATCAAAACATGCCACATTTGGGTGTAGTCAAATCAGCAAGTACACTGTTAAAAGATAAACTGAGGGCATATTATAAATTTTTAAGAGTTTATTTGATGAAAAATCTGTTTGAATCAGACAGCATACAATTAGCAGATAGAAAGGAACACCAAGGAGCTCTACTAAATGAAAGACTTTCATAAACAGGAGTAGGAACAAGGAAGTCATACAGCTGAAAAAGTGGATTGGATATCAGAAGGTTGCTTTTCTTTTAAGGGATGGCAAGGGTCTATGAAGTAGATTACCTAACTACTGCTGATCAGGAGACTCCTAGTTGACTGGTTTAAGATTCCATTTCTAGGAGAGCTGAAACTGTAAGTTAAGTCTCAGCATAAGTGGTTTCATCCTGGGCCTATTGTCTTATTTTTAACACTGCTCTTCCAAAGCACAAAGGACCTGATAGAGAGTTCTATCAAAGTTTTCAGTAAAGACACCTGCCACTCTTCAACAGGCACTGCATTACAGTATATTTGACTGTGGAGTGAAAGCCTCCCTTTGAAGTGGAGTGGGGGTGGGTGAGGAGTGATTGGATTGGCTACAGAAGTCTGGGACGAGGCCAACAGTTTCAATTTTCAGTAAACTCTACAAATCTGCTTGCATTTTGAGTTAATTAAGTCCCACTTAGAATGCAAAAAACACTTTTTGAAACAAACTATTATCTTGTTTTTCTTTGCTCTTATGTCCATAGAAACCAAAGAAATGCTCACTGACTTCTAACTCCTGTGTGTGTAAAATTTAGTATTTAAAGAAAATTTAGTACTTAAAAATGTCCTTAGCTAGGACCATTATAATGAGACACCATGTGCTAGGCAAACCTAAGCCCTGAGCCCTGATTGCAAAGAAACAAAGGAAGATATTCCCTTCACCAAACAGAAAGGAGGTGGCCCACACTTCAGCACAGTTCCATTGATTCTAGGAAGGTAGTGGCAATGGCTACTGACCAAAGAGAAGATTCTGGAACTGGCCCTTATGTGAAAAGAAGGAAAATACATTAGTCTTTACAGCCAACCTAAAAGAAAAGTTTTTAGCAACTTTGAGACCAATGGTGAAGGAAAAATGTGCACCCAGAGAGTTCCTGGATTACCATGACATCTTCTTCAGGTAGGTAGGAGTACTCTTACTTTTTATCTGGATCTCCTTTTTTTTTTTTCAGAATAAGTAGGAATGAGAATTTCCATTGTATAAATAAAATGACATGACACTTATTAATGGACTATTACTTTAAATAAATTATCTCTCTTCTTTTCATTTTGGCTGACTTACCCAGAAAAAAGACACCTCTTGACATTTAAAAGAAAATGCTTTTTTCCTGAGCTTGGGGTCTGCCCTTGGCTCTAGTTCCCCTAAGTATTTGCATTGCCTGTTCCTGCCTCTGCTTCAGGGCCTAATGCCACCTTCTTGGTGAGACCTTCCATGGCTGGCCTTGTCCAAAATGGCAACCTACACCCAACTTCCTGTACTCTTTCCCTGCTTTATTTTCCTCCTTAGTACTAATCACCATCTAACATATTACATATTTTATTGACATATGTTGTTTGTTGTCTTCAAGAGTACAGAGATTTTTGTCTGCTTTTGTTCACACTGTATTCCCAGTGCCTAGTAGAACAATGTCTAACATAGAGAGGACATCGATAACTAGCTACTGAATGAATGAATTTCACAGTGATCAGATAATAATCTTAAGTTGAAATGTTATATTTAAAAGATCAATTTTGGCTAGCACATGCATGGTAAGATTTCTGGAAGGATACACAAGAGACTGATAACAGAATTTACCTTCAGAGAAGACTTGAGGGGGAGAAACTTCCATATCATTGCATAGTTGAATGTACTATCCACATCTTTATATCATTATAATTTTTTTATTAGTACTCAGAGATACCTGAATGATATGAATTATGGGCCATTTTAAATTATTTTCATAATCTACAATAGTAAAACAACTAAATGTTCATTTAAAATTAATTAACCACAAAATAAGTGTAAAAATATACACATAAACATATACAAAGTGTTTGATGAGACATGCAAAGTTAATACAAGATGATACATCTAATTGGTCTTCTATTTTTTGAGTGCTCAAGGATCTCACACCTAATAGAGCTGGTCATACCAAAGACAACTAACTGTAGCTAAAGGACTTCCCAATAATCATGACACTTCGAACACTGAAGAGCTTTATTTATACTAACAATGTGGTGGTATTTCAATTGAAGCCAAAGCTTGAAAACCATTTCAGTTTTTATTTGAATTTCAGGGCAAGGCTATTATACAATTTAGTATCTGCCATAATGAGACTTCCTAAGAAATATGAAAGAAGCCATGAACACCAGAGTACAGTCAGGAAAGTCAGAGAGAAGTGGGTTGACAAAGTAGTAGAATTCAACCACAAAAGAATAGTTATTTAAAGAGTAAGAAAATTCAGAAGGAAAAGAAGGGAGACATGGCAAGTGAATGCAACTTGAAATAAATCATTCTCAATGTAACTTAGGTAAAGAAGAGATCTAGGCCATATGTCATATGAAGGGAAGATTTATAGATCTGATAGTTCGTTTTCTGGAAATGAAATGTACGTTTAAGTTTGGGAAATGTGCCCTGGAGTCTATTTGTAATTAACAGTGGCCTGTGGTAACAAAGCATGGCAAATTTCCCAAAAGAAATAAGAGACAAGGCAGAGAAGCACTGGAGGGATGGAGACTTGTTTGGATGGAGAGAAAAGAAGGAAACATGAACCTCAGGAATCACATTGCCCTTATCCCGCAATTCTTTTAACATCACTCAGATGTTCTAGTGTCTTTTTAACCTTTTCTCTCACTCTCTTGATTACTCCACTTTCCAACCAAGGGCTTTGATTTTATTTTTAATCCACCTAACACCAGCTGTTGCCAGAGCTTTCCTATTAAAGGGCTTAGTTCAAATAGTCTGATCTTTAAAGCAAACATCCAGCACAGGCAGCCAACACGGTGTTTTGGAAAGAGCAGTGGCCCAAATGCTAGAGTCAAAATCCAGTTCTGTACATTCTATGCTGAATTACTTGGGGTGCAGCAATGAATCTCCCTGAATCTTACTTTTCTCATCCTGAAAATGGGAATACTGAGACCTGCCATTTCTGCAGAAAATAGTTAAGAGGATCAAAGTATATAATTAAACTGAACAGCACTATGTACAAACATAATTTAATTTTGTTGTGATTTCAATGCTATTTTACTGCTGTCAGTGGAAAATATAAACATAAAGAGAAAACTGCCACAGGAAAAAAGCAGAATGTCTTTCAATACACTTGCTCTATGTCTAGCTATAAAAAGTCAAATAATGAATGTTTTTAGGGGTATTTTCAAGGATCCAACATTTTGTTGCATTAGTATCATTTTTCATTTCATGAGATTAAAAAGTGAGACATTAAATATAATCTTACAGCTGATCTTTGAACATATTTCATGAGCTAAAGCTAACAAATCCAATTATGGCATTAAAAATACGCCTCTAATCTTTTTTTCATCCTCTTGACCACTGAGTTCTCTGGAATACAGGAGAATTAATACAGAAAACTTGGGAGAAACTCTCAAGCTGGTACAGAAAGAATTACAATTGAATCCTCTTTTTAATTAAAAACACAAATGGGTAAAGCTTATACCACACCTTATACACAAAAATACTACATTACAATAATTAAAAAAAACAGGAATGCAGCGGAGAAGGGAGAATAAGGTACGGCTAGAAAATTGTTTTCTGGTAATATAAAAAAATGGTCCATGAGATCACTGAGAACAAATTTCTATACACAGAATGACAAAATACATTGAAATTACATTAACCAGGTCAGCATACTAAATAAAACCAAATCAATGAACAGAGAACATCTGTTCTGGACAAGCCTTACAGTTGGAATACACCTCTAATTTTGGCTAAAGTTTTAAACAAATCATTAAAATGATACCTGAGGGTAGAAACAAAAATCAATCGGTCCCAATAGGTAGTCAAACATCAATTCCCTCTGCACAGAAACAAGCACTGTTATTACCTTCCAAATGAAGTTATCTTACTGCTTCCCGTTTCCTTTCAGTAGCAAAAGAAAAATCTTAAACAAAGTGTCCATCCTAGCACATTTCTGCAGATGAAACATTCGCAACTGAACCCTGCTGTGGCCGGACCACGTGCAGTAAAATGTTAAAAGTCCTCTGACAGCCAATCCAAAGCTGCTCAGACCTCTGGGGCCTCCCAGGGCGATCAGCCTGGCTTTGTGGCAATACAATGGGGGTTAAACATTTCCTCGTATCCATTTAGAAGCAAAAAAAAATTCTTTAGCCGCTCAAAATTATTTAGCAAAACACACACAGGTTCTGGTTTGGTAATATGGTTGTTTGAAGAGAGTAACTGCCTTATTTTCTTCTATGGGGAGGATGTTATGTAATTTCTTCTTCTTTTTTTTTTAACCTAGTATTAACTCAAAGTAACATTTTGGAATTCCTATCTGGTTCCTTTGTTTAAATATTCTTTCTTTACAGGACACAGTAACTCATTGAGACTGGCTTGTTTATTTCAGCCTCAGAATCGACTTCACATACATGTCCACCTGCCCTCCATTTAACTCACAACAATAATTTCTACCTTTTTCCTTTCATGGTAGCCTAGAAACTCTATTTGCTTCAATTAATTTTATATGAGATCTTAGTAAAAATAAATATTGTAACTATTTTTCTTTGTCTCTTTCTCCCATATCTCAATTTCATTCCTCTCTTTAGCTTTTCTGGTCTATTGTCACTAGTATTTACCTATTCAAGCTGTAAAAACTTCTAAATGTTGATTATTACTATTATTGTAAGTCAGATATTACTGATACATAAGTACACAAATAAAAATAATAAATCATGAACAAGTATTTTCATTAGAGTCCTAAATACATCTGAGTTGTATTTCATGTTAAGAAGACCTAAGGAATGGAAGGTGCTCTAAAATGTATGTATAGGGCGACCTCGCGGTAGACACTGCCATCCATGAAGCTTTAAGCTGCTTGTTTTTCCTTGAGTTTCTAATGATTATTCTGCAAGCTTTAAGGTTCTCTGGAAAAACTTCAAGAGAAACGGGTTTACAAGTCATTCACCGGCTATGATTCAGGTTTAGACCGTGTCCATTTACTGTATTTTCAATTGCAGTTATTCACTTCCTAAGAACAAACCTAAAAATCTGTCCCCCATTTATTATAGTGACAGTCACAAACAATGAGTGGATATATTTCTTTGAAGCACTTTTCAGCACTTCTTAAGATCTGCTTAGAATAATGCTTTTCTTCACAAAAGCGCAACCAAAATGTAACACAATCTCCTTCAAAGCGTATTGTCAGGGAGATCAACAATAACCACAGCCACATGACCTCTCAAACCCAACCAAGTAGAGACATCAGAGAATCCTGACTGGGTCCTACCTCCACACAGCTGTTTCTCTGCTTACTGTATCCTAATTAGCTTTAAATTAGCTCACAAAAACTTGAAAATATAAATTTCTGACTATAAATATTAATTTCTGACTTAGTTTTTACTCTTTTAAAAGATAGAACAAGTAGGAGGGGAAAGCCTATGAAGGTATTTCCTCCTGACTACATATCTTCTGCTTGGAATATGTATTATTAGTGGCACCATCTGATAGGAAACAAATGATCAGCTGCCCAGGTCATCAGTATGTCACACATGGCTGGTAACAGAAGCCTGGCTAGACAGTGTCTTTCACACCTGGTTCCCCTTTAGTTATTTCCCAATAATTTCTTTGGAGTGAATTTTATAAATTTAAACACTCCCATTGGAAAGTGGAATATGCCTATGTTTTTATATTAATATGTTAACAAAACTTTATCTTTTCCTAGTTAGCTATTCCCACAGGTATAAAAAAGGCTCATGAAGGAATGTGAATGAAGGCTGTATTTCAAAGAACAGTGTAAGGACTACTTAAAATGGTGCTTTAAACTGTGACTGTGCTCTGAACAGCGAGGGCTGAATGGAGGAAAGCCCAGTCGGATTATGCAGGCTGACTGACCGAGCCTAATCAGAATTATTTCAGCACACTGCTTCACTACAGCCACAGACCCATTAGACACTAAATGCTTCTGCAGGCCCGCTTCTCACTCTGTCTCCCACTGTGACCTGTTACTTCTCAACAGAAGTTACTCAGTGGGCTACTCAAAACAGTTTTTGGTAAACAGAGGTACTGGGTTTAACTGGCTTCTTAAAATCCATAATCAAATCTGTCATTTTATGACAAGAATGGGTATTGTCCCACTTTAATACAGTGCCACTGGGACTGCCACACAGGGAGGGCCCTTTGAAGTAACTCACTTTGCAATATATTTTTATTAAGAAAAGTTGAAAGT
Organism: Phyllostomus hastatus; assembly: GCF_019186645.2. Taxonomy (NCBI): domain Eukaryota; kingdom Metazoa; phylum Chordata; class Mammalia; order Chiroptera; family Phyllostomidae; genus Phyllostomus; species Phyllostomus hastatus. The sequence continues at coordinate 50,437,869 of NW_025334041.1, forward strand.
TATTACTTCTTCCACAGAAGCAGCTCTGTTTTGAAAATGTAATTTTAGATATTTCATTTAAAATTCATTGGCTACTAACTCACCGTCCTGCTTACCACATCATTCTCAAACAGTCCCGTTTTGGGAACTAGGTGAGGCAACGCACCGCACCGGATGTGCTTTCTGTCCGTTTCCCACACACAGCCTCTCAGATCGCACGGACTTGTCCTTTTCTGGCATGTAACTGATTTTCTACATGCTATGACCTGGTATCCATTCTTAAAAGTACATAAGAATATTAGATGTGAATTTTTAACAGATACAGTTCCTCATTTAAATCTAAAATGAAGTTTCTAGATTTTTATTCAAATAGACACAGTCAGAAGTTTTCAGTTTTTAAAAAAGTATGTTCTATCCAAATTTTATAGTTCTAAATGTCATAATCCATGTGCAGAATATCCAACCGCTGTGCCTCAGTTTCCTTATCTGTATAATGAGTATAATATAGTACCATCATCCTAAAGTTGCTAGGGGGATTAAATTAGCTAATATTTTAAAGTACTTAGAACAATACCTGGCACATAGTAGATGCTATGTGAGTGTTTGTATTAAATAAATAAAAATAAATCAAATACTATCTGAATTAGAAAATAAGCAATGATTCTTTCAGGCATTATTCCAGAATGGAAGAGTTCTACCCTGAACTATTAATTTACTTTTATGATCTTAATTTTTGTCATTATTTAATAGGCTTTTATATTTGCCCGAGTACACATTCACTGTCAGTTTTCCGCAACAATCTCTAAGTTCTCCAGTGCAGAAATGATGAATACTTTTCTTCTGAATTCCCTTGCAGAAAGAAAAAAGAGTGTCAATTAGTTGGTGAAATGTGAGATACAATTTTTTTCTTAAGTAGCCTATAAACTGAGTGGGGAAAAGGAATTAATTAGTGTTTTTTTTCCTCCATCTTGAAATGCTATGCTATACCCACAAGCTCACAGGCATCAACAGGCATATTTCTCAAAGATGCAGCTCGGCATGATAGGGATGATAGGGACATGTTAAGTGTCATGTCATTCGGTGAAAGTGTCACAAGAGCCATCTGTTTCTGTAAACACAGTACGGAGACCCAGGAACCCCACAGATAATATGATGGCACAAAAGACTGGCACTCTATTGCTTTTTTATAATTTACTGCTAAGCAAAATGCCAAGATTCTAGAAAGGCATTGTGATGCTGAGTTAAGAAGGGAGGCTGAGAGAAACTGTTCTTGAAGAGAACTGGTACAAATATTTCAAGAGAACAGCAGAGACGTATTTTCTTTCTGAATCTGTGTGCCATTGAAACAATAAAACATTCATTAATTCTCAGCTCCATCTCTTTTTTCTTTAAATTTTTTTTTATTTTTCCTTCTTATTAAATTTACTGTGGTGACACTGGCTAACAAAATTATACAGATTTCAGGTGCATAATTCTACAACATGTCACTTGTACAATGAATTGTGTGTTCACCACCCCAAGTCAAGTAAGTCTTCATCCTTCTTTTCCCAATCTCCATCTCTCTCCCACTCATCCTGCTCTAACTAGGGATACAACCACAACCTAGGAATGTGCCCTGACTGGGGATTAAACCTGCAACTTTTTGGTGTATGGGATGATACTCCAACCAACTGAGAGACTCAGCCAGGGCTATATATTTCTAATTCTAATAATACCAGAGATCTTTTTTTAAAAAAACAGCGGTTTGTAAAATATAATTTTATTTTTAACATATAATAAATATATATTTATTTTTTAAAAAGAACTCTGGTATTATTACAATTAAGAATGATTCTATAAGAAAAGAATTTTTCAAATGAAAGTGATTAAAATACTGGACACCTTTAACAAGAGTAACAAGAACCAGAATTTTTTGAACACTATATCCTTGCAAAATTTTATATAGAGTTCTTTTATGGCAATTAAAATGTGTATCAATATATTACATGATGTGCATTTTATTTAAAACTTATCTTTAAGTGCATTGCACTTAAAGACACTTAAAGTCTTCTTAGAATTATCTTTATATACATGAAAATTTATCAGACAATATAAAGAACAGAATAGCAACAATGCAATCATAACTGAAATTTGAAAGGATATAACAAGAAGGAATAAAAATGAGAAGAGTAAAAAAGTAGGTTGTAAGGAATAGGAAACATATTAGGGATCAAACCACATTAAGTGACCATTTGCTAGGTCGAAAAAAGTCACATATCAGTAATTTCATGTCATTAAACCTAACTCCTTGCCTGGGACTTCCAAACTCCAGTAATATCCAAATTATGCAACTAAAATACAGCCCAGGTTCCCAAAGCAAATAATTCTCATTTCTGTCACTGGCATAAAAAAAGATCCATAGTCATTTTCTAGAAGTTTCAGTTGCTATAATCAATGACCTCGAATAGCCACATGTTGTGAAGTGTGTTTGAGTGGCAAAGTAATTTCTCCTACCTTTTCTTAATTACACATTTAAATACATGTACACACACACACACCTTTTCTAGAATCAGTCCCCCTGAATATACCTCTGTGTAATAATACAGTTCATTTTTGAAAATGACTTTACATGTGACATCTGAAATATTTGAATAATGCAGAAGCAGTTCATTCATAAAAATAAAATAGAAAGAGGTTTGCCAATTCTATTCTAACAAAATTCACCAAAATCATCCAAGCTGGAAGAGACCTTTTTAATCAAATATTTTCACATCTTTTCTGAATTGTAAAATCTACTACCTTCTCTTAGAAAAATTCTCAGTGAGTGAATTCTCTTTCATTTCAATTGTTACAGAATGTTTGTGGGACACATTACAAATCAAGCTTCCTTAGATTTATTTTAGTAGTTCAAGCAATAAAACGATTTTAAGAATCTGTTGAAAGTATGGAATGCTAACTCATGGAAATTCAGAAACCCCTAAATGCATATGATAAGTCCAATTTAAGAGTACCTAAATGATTAAAGCAATTCTCTTAATTGATTTGACCTTTTCTGTCACAATTCATTCTACTCATCATTCATCTTTCCTTTTCTCAGACAACACTAACAGGAAACAATAAAATTCTTCAAAATCTTCCAGTGTGTCAGTTTCATTACAGTTCTTGTCTGAATGTGTGTGTGTGTGAAAGATTTCAGCAAAGTTGCAATCTTAAAATTTTTCACTTTGAAGTTAACATTATGTCATACATATTTTTCATAGTGCTACCAGTATTCAGTATTGTGATTTTAAGTGAACACTGTAGTGCTGCACCACAATTTTTATCACCATATACCAAGGACTTTTTTAAATTCTCACCTGAGGACATGCCTACTAATCTTAGAGAGAGGGCAAGGGAGGGAGAGAGAGAGGGAGTAAAACATGAATGCAAGAAAGAAATATTAATTGGCTGCCTCTTGCACATGCCAGGACTGGGGACTGAACCCACAACCTACATATGCACCCTGACCAGGAATCGAACCTGTGATCCCTGGGCTTATGGAATGATCCTCCAACCAACGGACCCACACCAGCTACAGTGACAACAAAGACTTTTGAAAAACTTTTCTTAAAATAATTAAAAGTGAAAATATCTTTATGGATGTGTCATTCCACATTATTTTTAAGTGGTTGCATTGTTATTTCTAGTACAACCAGAAGTATATGTGGTCACCTTTACATGTTGCCATACTGGAAATTATCTTAAAACATTTTTGCCAGTGCAATAGGTGTAGGACATGTTAGTTTTCCCAAATTAAGCATGTGTTATTGGAATGTTAAGAGATTTCCATTGCCTCTGAAGTCCTTAGACTGTTATTTACAATCCTTTAAAATATAGCCCCTACCTATAACTCCAAGCTAATATTCCATGAATCTTAAACACACAGTTTCTTCCATCTAAACAGGTCTATGATCACTGGCCATTTTAGCTTTGCACCTCTGTTGACTCTGTTTCCAGACATCGCTCAAGGAATGTGCTCCCAACCCCCTCCCTTGTTTAAATCTCTCCCTTCCATCAACACTAAGATCAAGTCCATTTGCCCCCATGACAATTTAACTGCAGTACACAGTCATCAGGGAACTGCCTCTCTGCCCTTAGACCTTATTGTTTAGCACTTATCTTACGTTGACTACCTATTTTTTTGTGGTGTAGTTTTTTAAAAATATATTTGACTCTTCTTCCCAATTTGAATTATAAGCTGTTTTCTATTATCTCTAACACCAAGCACTGTGCTTTGAACACAGCGGTTAGCTATTAACTGTTAGACCAATCGACGAATGTCTAAGTATGGCTATGCTTTCCTGTATATGAACTCATATGTAACTTGAGAAAAAAATACATTCAAGTACAACAATCTCCACCTCATCACATGTTCATTAGCATAAATAATTACTTCTTGGCTATATGCCTTTTCCTGCATGTTGTCACTGCTTGTTCTTCTATACCTCCTGTCTTTCCTTTAACAGTCTTTCAATCATTGCATCATTTCCAACAATTCAGATATCATTGTTTATTTTTCCTAAAACTCACCTCTTCCTTAGTTATTACATGATGTTTCCATTTCCTTTTCAGCTCATTGGTTCTATATATTCATAGAGGGATTTAGGGATTAAGAACTTTGGGGTCAAACTGTCCTGGGTTCAGACTCTGGCTCTGTGCCTTTACTAGTTTGTAACCCTAGGCCATTTTGCCTCTTCAAAGTCCATTTTCTCCATTTGTAAATGGCCCTAATAGTAGTAACCTACCTCACAGACTCTAAAGGAAAAAATACTAAAATATATGCAAAACATTATTTTATTTATTTATAAATGCTTAATGTTAACTAACTTTTAACAAGATCAATCTACTTTTATAAATTCTGTTTTAAAATTTTGACACTTCTCCCAATTACTCTTATTTTCCTACCATTTATCATACCAATCCTCTCTACCTTTTCTTCCCTTTTTTGTTATTAATTGAAAAATAAATTGGAAAATAAGTATAATTAATTAGTAAAGAAAATTGTAATGAAATGATTAATAAAATAGAAAATTTGAAAGCAAGCTTGTTAACCCACATCTTCTTCATCCAAGACTCTCCATTAGCTTTTTTCTTTCCAAGTTCATTGCATCCCTACTACTCCATAAGCTTACACAGTTCCTTAACTCCTTTTATTCACAACCATATTCCCAAATATAATGTATTTATGGTTGGCATTTCTAAAGCCTACTACTGTACAAAGTCATCCTTTTTATAGTATGAAAATATCCATAGAAGAAACAGAAAAATGATTTGATGTGTGCCCATCTCTGGGAAAGAACAGGCAAGGCCCTCCTGGATGAAAAGGATAAGAGGAGCACAGGTAAGAAAGGGAGAGAGGGACGAGATCTGATCTGACCGGGAAAGAGAACTGATTACTATGGGGCTTTGTCATTGGTGACAGGCATTATCAGATCACAGTCCTGACTGAGATGAGAAATGACATGGAGGCATGACCCACTAGACAGCTTGTGCCTGTAATGACTCACACAACCTGAAAGAAGGGCTTGTTAGCAAAAACCATCTTCCCCATTGGATTTCCCTCAACTATTTTAAAATAAATATAAGACAGTATCTAGTAATCAAGAAATAATAAAATGGGAGCTCTTGATACAGTTAATATTTTATGTAAGATGAGGAATGAGAAATGAAGAGGCAAATTAGAAAATGGCGAAATTTGATATAGCTATGTAATACAAGGTGGCATTTGCTGAATCTATCACTGTTTTAGACATATGTACACCTAGTAACTAATTTAATCCTCACAATAACTTGATGATGTATTTCCAATTACTGCTGCTATTTTACAGAAGAGTACACAGATGGTCAAAGAGGTTTCATAACTGGCCTAAAGTCACACAGCAAGAAAATTTTGGAGCTGGAATTTTTTAGTGTACAAACTTTAGTATTAGTGGTTCATGGGCATTCCTTCAGACACAGGTATCATACCAAAATTTCTATTAAACCTCAAATGGACCATGCCATTCAAATCTATAGAGCTCACAACTGGCTCTATAAAGCCACAAATGCTTCTGTCACTGATGTATTTTCCTTCAAGGGACAGATAGGAGATTCCCTACTTGTTTTTCCTGATAACATTAAAAAGAAAAAAGAAAAGGAAAAGTGAATGGGCACTTCTTTCAATTCCTCATCTGGTTGGTTCATGTCCTGTGAATTTATTCTGCCAGCTTTTCCTTCTCCTCCTCCCCCACTCCTCCACCTTCTTTTGAGTCTTCACTGCAAAGACAAGGGGCTGACTGGCTGCCTGCCAAATATGAGAAAGTAATTTTGAGAATGCTTGGGACATCTCAGATTTAACTATTTTGATCTCTTTTCCATCCTTTAGATTCAGAAAATGCTTAGATACTTATTTTACACAGAAGTCTCCAACGATCTGGGCAGGGTTTTGTTCCTTCAGAGATACTTTCAAAGTGGCGGAGTAAAAAAATGCTCTTTAGTGACTTTCAGATTTATTTTTTTCTCTAGTTGAAGCACAGAAATATTAGTATTGCTATAAACTGACTGCAGTGTCCTCCAATACCTCAAATTCCAATCCTGGGAAAGCTCACGCTCACACATAGGACTCAACATCTGTCTCCTAATGGTCCACTGTCTCCCTTTGTTGCTTAACTTTTTTTCTCTTCCTACTGTCTACAAGCAGCAGAAAGGGTTGTCATTATGAGGATGAATATCAAGAAAAAAGTATATTTTCAATTACCTATTCTAATCAAACACTAATTCTGAGAATGCCTCTCTCATTTATTTGATTTGAAATGACCTCACACACAAATGGAACCCCACAGACCCATTTTGTTCTGGTCTATATGAATTGCTTGCAGTTCATGACCTCTGCTTCATTTAAATGACCCCTCTCTAGTTCAAGGTTTTGCTGACCTTATTTTCTATAGTTAATTATTCATATTTAAAAGGTTGTACAATACCACCCAACTCATTCACGTAACGGAGGCAGGTGACCCACTCTCCAAGTGCCTGTTTCTGCCTATCTAATCAAATTTGAAGCTTTTTGTGGTGGAGTCTCTGTCATTTGGTATGTTTGCATCCACTTTTCTGTATCCAGAAGAATGGATGCAGTGTTTATAAAAATATAATAATGAAATCATAGAAGACTTTTAAAAGGATGCAGACTAGAGAGATTAGCTGATTTAAACTTATTTGTAGGGTTTAACAGCAAAAACTACTAGCCTTTCAATGATATTGTATGGTTTTTAAATCCTGGATTTTCATTGCACATGTATTAAAAATGACAAGACTTTCCAGGAGTCAAAGCTGGGGAGCAGATAAAAGCAGACCACACCACTTGCCATGGACTGTAGGAGCCACTGATGACATTAAGTATGAGATGATGAGATATTTTATTTAGAAACGTTTTATTGATGACAGTATAGAGAACAGAATAGATTTGAGAAATTGTTAAGGAGACTAGACATGGTAGTTCAGGTGAGAAATTATGCAGTAGGGCTGGAGAGGAGACAATGGCTGTGGAATTTATGTAAGAGACCAAGTCAACAGGGCTTTGGAGTGGGAGGACATTTGATCCAATTCCTTTGTTTTAGGGATGAGGAAACTGGGGGCTAGAAAGATTAATTTACTTGTTTAAGCATCTAAATTTAACTACTTGGTGGCAGAACAAAAAACTAAAATTAAAATCTCCTGGCTTCCAGTGTTCTTTTCTCCTCACCACCAGAATATATATTTTTAACACTCTAAAAATGTTTTTCAGGGGAAAGAAGTATATTATACTCCTTAGCATTAGTTTTCCTCATTATGACAGATCTCTGTACAGATTAAGTATTTTGTCATCATTAAATAATCCATTTTTCTACTCACTACATGGCCAACTAGCTGGTCAATTCTATTACACTGATTTTTTTTTATTTTATTTATTTATTTTTAGAGAGAGAAGGGAAGGAGATAGATAGAGAGGGAAACATCAATGTGCGGTTGCTGGGGGTTATGGCCTGCAACCCTGGCATGTACCCTGGCTGGGAATTGAACCTGGGACACTTTGGTTCCCAGCCCGTGCTCAATCCACCGAGCTACTCCAGCCAGGGCTTTACACTGATTTTTTTTAAATATAAAAATTTATTTTGGAACTTAAAACATTCTTTCCTCTTCCCTCCTGCTCAGCTGTAAACAGAGGACAAAACTTACTTGGTTTGATATTACCTCTCACAGTGATGCTGTTTTACTTACCGATATTCATGAGATTTGGGAAGATGAAATGTCAGAAAGGTTGGTGAGGGAATACAGACAGTCTAACATCCAGAGTTGTGCTGTCCAATCCAGCAGCCACTAACCACAAGTGGCAACTGTGCACTTGAAACATGTCTAGTCTACACTGAAATGTTCTGTATGAGGACATATATGCTGGATGTGAAGAGTTAGTATGAAAAACACAATGTGAGATATCTTATTAATTATTTAATATTCATTACATGTTGAAATAGCATTTTAGATTTACTGGGTTAAGTAAAACAAATTAATCCCACCTGTTTCTTTTTACTTTATTAATTGGCTACTAGAAATTTTAAAATTACCTAAAGTGGCTCATATTACATTTCTATTGGACTGTGCTACTCTAAAAACTTATATCATACTTGGAGAAAGTATGACATTCACAATAACATCATGGCTGCCAGGTGCATGGTATATGAGACTGGGGATATAAATTCTATCTATAGTAGTCAGGAATCAGGCTTCAATCCCCCAAAGCCTGAGCAAGAAAATCCCAATAAAATAAAGTCCTGGTTTCCACCTCAGATTCTGGAGTGAAAACCATCCTCTGAGGATTTGATTTAAAAGGATCTTCTAAGAATATAAATTCCTCAACTAATCTTCAATCCTCAAATCCTGCAAGTTCATATGTTGAAGTACTATTTTCCTTACTCAATGGGGCCCTGGGTATGTCTGAGGGTTCCGTTACCAGATATTCTTGCTTGTCAGGACAAAACCTAACAGAAGTTTTGAACTGCTTCCAAAAATGTGAGGAATGCCTCAAAGCTGGGTGCAGAAGGCGCTCTCCTTGGTACTGAGAGGCCTCTGCCTTTGGTTGAGTTCAGACCTGGCTCTCTGTGCCTGCCAGCTGAAACCCTCCACCTCACCCAGCCTTATTTGCGATCCTGGACACCCGCAACCCTAACCCCTGTTCATATCTCAATCATCACACTCACCATGTTCTACAAAGTTGTATTTCTGCATTCATCTCTTCCAAAGGATTCAGCTCCTTGAGACAGGAGCATTTTATATTCATCTTTGTACACTAAATGCAGAAGCTGGTACTCTGCATTTAGTACACAGTCTGCATGAAGTAGGCACTCAGTAAATGACTAAATGCTTGGCTAATATTTCTAACTGTGCTACTTTATGATCCTCTGCTGGGATGCATCAAATATAGGAAAGACTTTAAGAAAAAGACTTGAGCCCTGGCTACTTTAGCTCAGTTGAGTGTGGGCCTGTGAAGCAAGGGGTCACTGGTTAGATTTACAGTCAGGGCACATGTCTGGGTTGTGTGCCAGGTCCCAGTTGCAGGTGTATGAGAGGCAACCACACATTGACGTTTCTCTCCCTCTCTTTCTCTTTCCCTTTCTCCCTCTCTCTCTCTCTCAAAAAAGAAAGAAAGAAAGAAAGAGAGAGAGAGAGAGAGAGAGAGAGAGAGAGAGAGAGAGAGAGAGAGAGAGAGAGAGAGAGAGAGAGAAAGAAAGAAAGAAAAGGAAAGAAAGAAAGAAAGAAAGAAAAAGAAAGAAAGAAAGAAAGAAAAAAGAAAGGGAAAGAGGAAGACTTGAGATGTATTTTTTGTAGGCAGAGATGGTGCGTGTGTGTGTGTGTGTGTGTGTGTGTGTGTGACACAATGCAAAATTCCAGAATAGGGGAAGAAGAGAAAAACCCAAAAGGGGTAGCAACAAGGTATATTCATGACGAGCTCTGTTAAGCTGAGGTTGAGGGTTGCCAGGGAGAAGTGGGAGATAAACCTTATCTAGCAACTAAGGAGATTGTTATCTTTAGACAAAGAATAAGAACCTCAGAAAGATTTCATTTGGGAAACTGATGGGATAAAAGGAGTATTTTAGGGAACAGTACACTGTGTTCTGGGAGAGGATTAAAGGCAAAAACAGCAATTAAGGATCTATTGGGGCAGTGAATGGAGAATAATGGCACCTTTGGCTTGATGTTGTGGGCAGCATTTACAGAAATTTAGCATTGGGAAGGCAAGTCTTTAGGGGCAGCCAAGGAGAGGATGAGCTATCTGATGGACGGGATGTGATGGCAAAAGAGCATTTGGGAAAGTTTTGCTATGTGATGGGCAAAAATTTCAGGGCCCCAAAAGCTACCTATAATCTACATTATTTTTCAGAAATTTCCCCTTTGGACTGTTGAATAACTAAATGTTACTTTATGGCCTAGAGGCTTGCAAAGGTTTTAGGTTGTCTGCATTTTAGTTTTATTATTGCTCTGAGCCTCCTGGCTCTTTTGACCCTTTTGCCTATTTGTCACTATCCTTGTTACTGCTCGATAAGTATGCACTTAGTTATTAATTCTTAAGTCTTGTTCTGAGTCAATGATCCATTCTATTTTTAGATCTTGTTTGCTACATATTTCATTCTTTTATTATTAATGGTTGGATAGCATTTTTTTTGTGAACAGGAAGCACTCTCCTTTATCATAAGGACATTTCTTATTGTAATATTTCTATTTTTCTGTTCTAAGCTACAAATATCTCTCACCTGAATTGTTACAATAGCCTCCTAATCCATCTCTTGTTTCTACTCTTATTACCATACAGAGGTCAGAGCGATTGCCTAAAATAAAATGGAATCATCCATACTCCTCACACCCTTTAATAGCTTCTCATCATATCCAAAATAAAATCCAAATTCCTTGTCCTGGCTATAAGGTTCTGCATGATTGGGCCCTTGTCTACCTCACCAAAGACATTCCGTACCATTTACATCTCTGTTGATGATGCTTCATCCACAATGGCTTCTTTAGTTCCCAGGACCTGCCAAGCTTTCTGCCATTTTAGGGCCTTTACACTTGCTGGTCCCGCCACTGGAGACCCCTCCCTCAGGTCTACAAATGCTTCAGTTCCCAGTATTCTGTTTTCTGCTCATGTCACTTTCTCCAATGCATACCAACTCCCACCATGTTCTCAAAAATGGCATTTCCGCTCCCACCTCTACAACTTTCCTCCACTTTATTTCCTTTGTGGTGTCCATTACTATCTAACATTTCTGTTAAAAAATCCTGAGGTGCTTATTGTAACAGACACTGTCAGTGTTCCCCTTGTATCACCTCAATGAGATACCACCTCACACCCATCAGAATGGCTATCATCAATAAATCAACAAACAGCAAGTGCTGGCGAGCATGTGGAGAAAGGGGATCCCTCAAGCACTGTTGGTGGGAATATAGACTGGTGCAGCCACTGTGGAAAGCAGTATGGAGGGTCCTCAAAAAATAAGAAATGGATCTGTCTTATGACCCAGTGATTCCACTTCTGGGAATATATCTGAAGAACTCAAAACACTAATTTGAAAGAACATATGCACCCCTATGTTTATTGCAGTGTTATTTACCATAGCTAAGCTATGGAAGCAACCCATGTGCCCATCAATAGATGAGTGGATAAAAAATCTGTGGTATGTTTATACAATGGAATGTTACTTGGCCATAAAAAGGAACTAAATCGTACCATTTGTGAAAGCATGAATAGAGCCAGAGGGTATTATGCTCAGTGAAATAAGTCATTCAGAGAAAAAAATACCATATAATTTCACTTGTATGTGGAATCTAAAGAACAATATAAATGAATAAACATAACAGAGACAGACTCATAGATACAGAGAACAGACTGATGGTTGCCAGAAGGGAGAGATGTAGGGGACCAGGTGATAACAGTGAAGGGACTGAGAAGTGCAAATCAGTAGTCACAAAGTAGTCATGGGGATATAAAGTACAGCAGAGGGAATATAGTCAGTAATATTGTAATTATTATGTATGGTGCCAGTTGGGTACTAGAAATATCAGGGGGAACACTTTGTAAAATACATGATTGTCTAATCAATATACTGTATATCTGAAACTAATATAAAACTATTGAATGTAAAAAAGGAATGTTTTTTATATTTTAAAGGGTTATAATAACAACAATACCCTCCTAGATATATATGTGTATATATACACATATGTACATGTGTATATACATAAATATATGTGTATATTATATATATACTTATATATGTATATAAAGAAAGAAGAAAGGAAAAAAAAAGAACATGTGCCAGAGCTGAAAATATTCACTATTAGGTCCTTTACAGAAAAGTAGCCAACCCTAATAGTCACAGAATATTTGTGAACAGCTTTAAGTGTGTTTTATGAATTCCTGAAACTCTGGAGTATACTGTTATTACTATACTTTCTTTTGTGGACTGAAAATGGGGTTATGTTATGGTCAGTGTTACTTTGTGTTGGTTATATTTTGTTGCATAATAAATGCCAATTGTATTAGTACTCTAAAATAAACTGTTCTTATAAAACATTTTACTATGAAAAAAAAAGAGTTGGTAGATAAATGTCCCATCCTCCTTGCAACCTGAAGAGGACAACACTGAGACATACTCTAAACCACTCCCAAAACTCACAGTGGGACTGAGTTCCCCAGTTGCCCATCACTGGGGGTAATGGGCAATAAGGTTACCTGCTCATTACTATATCCTGATTGGCTCTTTCTCTTTCTTTCTCTTTTTTAAAGATTGCATTTATTTATTTTATAGAGGGAAGGGAGGGAGAAAGAGAGAGAGAGAGAAACATCAATGTGCGGTTGCTGGGGGCCGTGGCCTGCAGCCCAGGCTTGTGCCCTGACTGGGAATGGAACCTGCAATGCTTTGGTTTGCAGCCCGCACTCAATCCACTGAGCTACGCCAGCCAGGGAGGCTCTTTCTCTTTCTTTTCTCATGTACCCACTCCCTTGTTGGTACACCTTAGGACCACTCCCAAACAAATTACTTGTACTCCAGTCCTTATCTCAAAGTCTTCTTTTGGGGTAACCCAGTCACCTTCTTTCCTTCCTTTCTTTTACTCCTCTCTGTCTCTGTCCCTCCCTCCCTCCTGTCTGTAATTCCTTCTTTCCCTCCCTCTCTTTTTATAACTTAACATCTTTGAAAATAAAAATCACCTTCTATCTAGTAGATGGTCTGTCATAGTTTAGCTGGTAGTTATCAAATGACAAAACTAAATCAATTTAGTAAGGAGTTTAATGTTCTTGATTTAAAGGAAAACAATCCATACATTGGGGAGCCTACAGTGCCTTATAAGCAGTGGAGCACTCTTCCTGAGTGATTTTAGGCAAAAGAGAGTTTTACAGAACATTAGTAAGAGGCAACACGAAAACAGGGCAGGATTGGCTGGGAAGGTAAAAATTTCTTTATAAAGCTAGCAGGCTCTGTTTTCTAGGGTAATTTAAGCCAGCTAAACTGAGTTAGAGGATTGTGACTGGTATTTGTTAGGTTTCCTTGAAAGGTGTTTTCCATAAGTGCAGGCTCACTTGGGTTTAGATTTGTGACATGGGCTGGGCCACTGAGGCAACCTCCATTCGGGGGTCTCTGTGCAAATGAACTTATCAGTAGCATCTATTCATGGTGTTACATAAAATAGATTGCTTGTCAGTTACTTGTTGATTGGAACCCCCAATAGAATATACGCTACTGTTAGAAGTTTGGTTTTTTATTTTCTACTATATTCCCACTAAACTGAAAAGTGCCTAGAAGAATAGACACTTTACTAAAACATTTGATCAGGCGTGGCATTGAGGGGGCAGTATTGCCTCCTTTCAAGAGCCACAATTCACCCTCAGGAAAATGGAACATCAAGGTCCCTTCAAGGGTAGACTAACCTCATCACTGGACTGTGGAGGACCTAGAGGCAATGTTGGTAGCTACAAGAAGCAGCAGCACTGTTGGACTGGCTAGAGAAAGGTTCACTCCACTGAGCACAAGACTTTAGATAGATTTCAGGATTGGAGTGCCTAAGACCTCATATTTGTTTCACTTTAACTTTTTACAACTTAGAAGGAGGGTGACCCTGTGGAGGAAGATATTGGACTTAATGCTACTATGACAGACTTAACCAATAAGTTACAGACTTATAGACAAAATCAGAAATTGTACCTCAAGATTGTAGAGCAGGTCATTCATACTTTTTGTTTTTTTTTTTAATAAGCTGGTTAAGGTTATTTTTAGAATAAGATGGAACATAAATTTAACAAAAGAAAATATTTGTCTTTTTGTATTTTCAGTTCAAACACTGCAATGTAATTATTGGATTATACGATCTATTAGTCATCCATAGTGAGGCCCCTGAAAGACAATGTCCCGAAAAGTAGAGACAGCTGTGCTGCAGCCCTGAGAGTGCCTCAGGGCCTCTGGGACCCCTCTCAAAGCAAAGATTAAAAGACCACTCATTCCCTGGATGTGGAATCATTAGTGCTTGAATGGCACTAATAATAAAGGCACCATTACATGAATTACTGTTATTATTTTTAAGAATGATCTGTCTGCTAAGATTTGATCTGAGACTACATGTTTCTGCACAAGTCATCAAAAACTTGCAAATTTAGGTCACCAAACATTCAAAATCATAAATTTTGCTAACATAAATGCAAGATGTTGCATCCTATTATCAAATCTCTGGAGTCCACCAGTCCATTAAAATAATGAGAATTGTAATGTTTCCCCTGCAATATTAAGAGCATCTTAATTATTTAATCTCCAGTGAGTGACATACATGTAAATTTTATGTATAATCTAATCAAAGAGGTACTGAACAGTGAGTGCTCTGTGTTAGTCAAAGAGAATTTGCCTTTAAAGGTGACACATGGTTAGGCAGTATCAGAACTACTGAAGAAAGATAATACAGTGCTGAGGTCTGCTTGAATGTCAGAAAGGCTGCTCTGCCTGTGATAGATATTTTCATATTTAAAATTCTATGAAGGAAATAAAATTTTATGTGATTTTTCAGGAGTTACTATAAAAACTAACCACACATAGAAATAATTTTAAATATTCTATGTAAATTTTACTGATCATATTTTACTTGACAGGTACCAACAGTAGATATAATTCATAATCACAGTGCCTAAATAGGGGAATGGTAATTAATGATGCACATGCTTTCCTATGTGTGTTTTCTTTTAGTAAAGAATGCACTTTACATATTGTGCAATGGCCTCATATTATAAAAATATCACTGAAAATAAAGAGAAAATCACTCTGTCAAAAATATAGCTCTGCTTATATTTTATATTTATTTTTTACTAAAATAAAATTTATTTTTTTTCCTTTCTTGCAAATTTATAAATACTTTGGCTCATCAAAAGAGAAGAAAGCAATGAAACTCGGAATATAATGCAAAGATTGAATATAATGGTGCAAATTCTTTGACGATCAACTCTTATTCCCCCTTGGGGGAATATCTGTTCCTCCCCCAAACATTATGATTTCAGTAAAATATATGGCCCAGTTGTCAAAATAAAAAACTAGGAGTCATCTTGAATTATTTTCTTTTGCCACACTCATTTCTCTAGAGTAGCCACAACTATAAAATATAAGCTAAAAGAATCTTTAATATTCACTTATACAGCTAATCCATCAGCAAATCCCACTTATTACATTTACAAAATATATTCCAACTTCATCCGTTTCTCACCAAGTCTTCTCTTTCCACCTTAGTCCCAGCCAATGTCTTTACTTACTTGCATCGAAGATTGTAACAGCCTCCTACTGTCTAGCTTGTTCTCCACAGAGCACTTGAGTGATCTCTTTAAAATATAACCATGTCATGTCACACCCATTCTGGAAATCCTTCATTGATTTTCCATTTTCTTTTGTACGCATTTATTATCTGTCCCTTGTTACTAGAATATAAACTTCTTACAAAAAAGCACCTCTACTGCCTTTTTTTTCTGCTGTCTTCAATTCATAGAACACACAGCAGGTGTGCAATAATTGTTTGTTGAAAGAAAAAAATGAATGAATGAATGAATGAATGAATGATTTCTTTACCATTTGCTAAGAACTGTGCAAAGCACTTCAGCTGCACTGTTGCTTTTAAAGTCCAACAAGACATGAGATAGGGACTACTATGATCTTCACCATACAGAGGAACACTGGGCTCATGAAATAGTAAATAACAGAGTTGTAAAACTCACGAAGTACAACCACTGCACACACCAGTAAGTCTTGTTGCCAATGTGTGGTCTTAGATTGATCATTTGGTGTTTTAGTTTCTTCCCAAGAGGAAAAATTATTATGCACATGTCCTTCCCAAAGTCTTATACAAATCATAGAGTCCTTAAAGCAAATCAGAGAACCATGGAGCCACAAGTCACTTTAGACAGTCTTCAAAGTTGAGCTCCCAATTCCATTAGATATTGCTGAATAAAGTATCCAACAATGCATAGAAATGTATAAATATAAAATAGGTTTTCCAAGGAACATATAAATAGTTCAACATTATAAAATGTATTAAAACAATATTTTAATGTAAGTATTAAAGGAGAAAACTATATGTTCATCTCATTAGCTACAGAAAAATACTCAATCAAATTCAATACTCATTTAACATAAAGCTTTTAGATAACTAGAAATAGAAGAAAACTCCTTTAACATGATAAGAGAAACTTATCAAAAACTTATAGGAAACACCACAGTTTATAGAGACATGTTAGAAGCACTGCCTTTAAAAATCAAAAACAGGACAAGGATGGCCATTATTACTACTTCTACTCCACCATTTACTAGAGATTCTTGTCAGGATAGTCAGGTAAGAAAAAGAAATAAAAGGTAGAAATTATAGAAATAAAGACACAGAACCAGCAATATTTTACAGACAGTATGATTTCCTGCAAAGAAGACTCATGGGAACCTGAGTTCACATATCACAGAATTCACAGAAATTTCAGCAGTTTGTTGGCTATAAGACCAACACTTACAAAAATATTTTTATTTCTCAATGCCAGCAACAACTAGTTTTTAAAAGTAAATTAACATAATACAACACAACATACAAGATACTTAGGAATAAATATAATAAAATATGTGTAAAACCATATGGTAGAAATAAAACTTCATTTAAGAATTTTAAAGACATCTACTCATTAATACGAAGCTTTATTATCTTATACATCAATTATCTCCAAATTAATCTATAAATTCAGTACAATTGCAAATAAAATCCCATGTCATTTTTCTATGAAACTTGACAAGCTGATTCTAAAATGTATAATAATGAAGCAAAGGGGCAATGAATTTCTAAATATAGAAATGTGATTTAAAAGTAAAGAAAAGGGCCCTGGCTGGCGTAGCTCAGTGGATTGAGCTTGGGCTGCGAACCAAAGCATCGCAGGTTCGATTCCCAGTCAGGGTACATGCCTGGGTTGCAGGCCATGACCCCCAGCAACTTCACATTGACGTTTCTCTCTCTCTCTCTTTCTCCCTCCCTTCCCTCTCTAAAAATAAATAAATAAAATCTTAAATAAATAAATAAATAAATAAAATGTATTTATTAAATCAAATAAAATAAATAAATAAATAAATAAATAAAGATCCAGAAGAACAGACACAAAATTGGTAACAGTTGTTACCTCTAGGGAGGAAGGAACATAAGTTTTAAGAAGGTGAGGGACACCAATAAAGAACTACTATTTCTCATCTGTATAATTATGAATTATACTTTAAAAATGATAACAACACATTTGCATATTATCTGAGTAATATATAAAATAAAAAGTGATGAAAAATGTTTGTACAGTTTATAAGGTAATCAGCTGGAAGCCTGGATGTGAAGAGGAAAACTGATTTGTATACTCCATTTCTGCTAATGGCCCAACAGCAAAATGTTATGTGGCTGTAGTCTGAAAATCTGTTTAAGGAAATGCAAAAAGATGAATTGCTTTTTAAAAATGATTATTATGGCCTGCCAAAATATAGATATATAGACCAAAGAGGAGCCAGAGGGCTTGTCTTATATGAGTTATAAATCACATGCACAATATGATGACTTAGAGATCTGTGGAGGCTGAATGTTCTGGGTCAGGAAAAGGACTTGAGTCCAGCACAGTCTCTACAGAGCTCTATTATGCAGGCATCACTATTTTGCTGAGTCATCATTCTAGCCAGGTAATGAGGGCAGGAAAAAAGGAGGTAAAAAGTCTCAGTTGGGAGCTTTCCTTTGCAAAAAACATTGATTGTCACTATAATGTGTATACTTCCTGGGCTATGGGTTTTTTCCAGTTTGTTTAAAGCTCTTCTAAGATTTTCATTGTTCTTGAATCTTTTCATAACAGGATAGTATTAAAAGGTTTTCTTTTGTTGAATGGGTCCAATGGAAATTGTATATATACATATACAATTAGCCATACTGCAGGAGTGGAGGGGCTCATTCTTTTCTCTTGCCTTGAGTAAGTATACTTCCTCTGTTGATTAAATCAGACACAAGTATTCTGACCTAATCAGTTCTCTGAGATTTTGAATAGACATTCAAATTTCTTGAGTTATGTTTTTCCCTCCCCCTGCTAATGTGGCCTATTTGGGAAGGGAAAGAATGAGGTTAAAACATTATTCCTTTGGCTATCAAGGTCCCCCTGACCTTGAACAGAGTATGTATAGCAGGGAATGGTGGGGAGGACCTCTCATCCATAAGAACTAGCCTGCCCTTACAGACTGTGTGTAAAATCTCAGGAAAGAATCTTATAAATGAAATCTCAATAAGCTAATGATGAAATTCACAAACATTCCTTTTCCTGGCCAAATGTTCTTTGGCTCCTCTTTCTTTTCAAGGGTTTAAAAGCTTCCTGTCACCTTCCCAAGATACCTCTACAAAATGAATTTTTTAAAGGGAGAGAAGGAAGGTGTTGGCTTTGTTTGTTACATTTCATAAGGATGCTTCACCAATGTCAGGTTATGTTGAATTCGTATTCCCACACAAATTGTCAGGACCCATAATGTACCAGCCACTGCTGAAAGCTTGCATCTCTTGAGCTTGAGCCAAGCTTTCCTGTCTAATGATTGTGTAACTGCCAGATCTTTACTTGCTTCAGCTTCAGCAAGCTCCCTGAACATTGTAAATCACTCCCTCCTGTCAAGAGAGTTTGTTTTACCCTATTAGCAAAACCAACGAAGTCCCACCTCTGGGCCCATCAATGTGCCAGATGCATTGGTTGGGAATTAATGCCTGAGGACAAAGTCTAAAGGCACTGCTAGGATGAGGACATCACAAACCCCCAGGAGTTGGGAGATCGCAATGGAGAAAACGATTTAACTGACCGCACAAAACTGTTTAAGCATCATTCCAGGAGCTGTCATGCTTTCCATATTTGCATAGGTCTATTTATAAGCTCAGGAATTGGCTGACAGCCACCAAAATTTTATTTATCTCTTGTCACATTTCATCTCATTCATACACCTTACTAGGACGTAGGGTATGTTAGAGGTTTTAGAAGGTTCTGAGATGGCTACTGCTCCCCTGTATTCCCCACTGTCCATACCATCTAATTAATTCTTCCATCCATCACTCCATCCATCCATTTAATAAATGCTTATCTGGGTCCTGTTGGTGATAGAAATGAGGCAAATGTAAGTATTGCATTTAATGGAACTTATGGGCTGAAGTGGGAATAGGATGTTCATAAACAGTGTCAGGAACATACAAACATAGCAATATAAATAATTATAATAAAATCAGGGGAAAGTCAGAGTGCCATTAGAAAAATACAAAATGCTACAAAGCTAGATGTTTAGAGAAGGGATGGCTTTTGATATGGAATTTGAGGGAAGATAATTTGGACATATAGTGATTAGCAGTGTGCTATTGGAAGACATTCCTGACTGGGGGAAAAGTGAGAGCAAAGACACAGAAGTGGAAAAACATGACACTTGTGAAGAAGAGAAAGAAGTCTATTTTTCTGAATTACAGGGTATGGAAGGGAAATAATGAGAGAAACTTGGAAAATTAGGTAGATTTCAGGTTTTCAAAATCCTTACATGACAAATCAAGGCATTTGAGCTAAAGGTGATGGTGTACAACCAAAAGTTTACATTTTATTTTTTACTTGAAAAATTGAAGTATATAATTCTATACAGAAAATGTACACATGTTCACTGTCCAGCTCAATGAGTTGTGACAAATGTCTGCACCCATATAACTAATAAATGACCTAAACACCCTAGAAAATTCCCTCTCATCTCATTCAAGTCTAACCTCTCCCCATCTCCAGGGGCAACCAATGTTCTGAATTTTATTCCCATAGATCAGCTTTGTCTGTTCTTGGACTCCATGAAAATGCAATCATACAATAGGCAAGCACTCTTTGGTGTGTGGGTTCTTCCACTCAACATGTTTTTGGGATTCATCCATGTTTTAAAATGTTTTTAAGCAGCAAAAGTACTATGATCATAATTCTACTTTGGATAATTAACCTGGCCCTAGTGTTTAGAAGTTGCTGAAGAGGAAGGGGTTCTCTCAAGGTGGAGGCATAGGCTGAAATGCTTTGCTTCCTCCCACAAACAAAAGAAGGATAACAACCAATTTAAAAACAAAAAAACAATCATAACTGCCAGAATATCAAACTGCATGGAAGTCTGACAACCAAGTAGGTAAGGAAACATTCAATCAGAATGGTAAGAGGGGCAGATGGGCAGCAGGGCAGAAAGGACATATGGCAAGGAGGTTAATGGTGCTGGTAAGGAGGATGGGGGCTGGCTGACCAGGCCATTCCACATTCGTGTGCAGATAAGCTGGGAGGAACAAATGGGGAGTGAGCCCAAGAAACCCAGGGCTTTTAGTGCAGGAAACTAAAGACTCAGAATGACTGGCTGTAAAAATCTGAGGGTGTTGCAAAGGTGGGAGAAACTCCCAGTATCAAAGGAGAGTCTTTTGGAGAGGCCCACAGTGTCCTAGAATGTAAACAAACCCATTCACCTGTGAATTAGCACCAGAAAGGGCACAATCTCCTCATGGGAAGCCAGAGAAATGACAGATAGTGGTGCAAGAGCTTAGCAAGTGTCATTGTCCCCTCTCTGACCCCACCCCCAAAGACAGTGCCACAAGGCAGAAAAGAGGGTATACCCTGCCTGGCTCTGCCTTTTATAATGTAACAGGTGCCCAGAAACAAAGAAATATGACCCAAATGAAAGAACAGATCAAAACTCCAGAAAAAGGGGACTTCCAGCCAAGATGGAGGTGTAGTTAGAAACACTTTGCCTCCTTGCACAACCAAGGAAGGACAACAACAAATTTTAAGACAAAAAATAACCAGAACTGCCAGAAAACTGAACTATATGGAAGTCCAACAACCAAGGAGCTAAAGAAGAAATATTCATTCAGAATGGCAGGAGGAGCAGAGACAGGCAGCCGTGGTGGAAACGACCTGCAGCAAGGTGGCAGGTGGATGATCAGGGCAGGTGAAGTGGTGGCTGGTGGATTGGACAGGCCCACATTTGCAGATGAACTGGGAGGAACAACTAGGGGAAGAGACAGACTGCACAGCCCTGGGTTCCAGCACAGGGAAATAAAGCCTCAAAACCTCTGACTGAAAAAAGCTGTGGGGGTTGAGGTGGCAGGAGAAACACCCAGCCTCACAGTAGAGTTTGTTGGAGAGACCCACAGGGTCCTAGAACATACAACAAACCCAACCACTTGGGAATCAGCACCAGAAGGGCCCAATTGACTTGTGGGTAGCAGAAGAAGTGACTGAAAGCCTGCAAAGAGCTGAGACAGTGGCGTTGTTCCCTCTCACATCCCTCTCCCACATATAGCACCACAACGTGGCAACATAGCTTGCCCTAGCAAATACCTAAGGCTCCATCCCTTACTACATAACAGGTGTGTCAAGACAAAAAATATAGCGCAAATGAAAGAACAGATCAAAGCTCCATAAAAAATACAACTAAGTAATGAAGAGATACCAGCCTATCAATGCACAGTTCAAAACACTGGTAATCAGGATGTTCACAGAATTGGTTGAGTATGGTTGTAAAATAGAGGAAGAAGTGAAGGCTATGAAAAGTGAAATAAAGGAAAATGTACAGGGAACCAACAGTGAAGGGAAGGACACTGGGACTCATATCAACAGTTTAGAGCAGAAGGAAGAAAGAAACATTCACCCAGAACAGAAAGAACAAGCAAGAATTCAAGAAAATGAGGAGAGGCTTATGAACCTCTGGGACAACTTTAAACATCCCGACATCTGAATCATAGGGGTGCCAGAAGGAGAAGAGGAAGAGCAAGAAATTGAAAACTTATTTGAAAAGATAATGAAGGAGGACTTCTCCAGTCTGGCAAAGGAAATAGACTTCTAGGAAGTCCAGGAAGCTCAAGGAGCCTCAAAGAAGTTGTACCTAAAGAAGTGCACACCAAAGCACATCATAATTACATTACCCAAGATTAAAGAGAAGGAGAAAATCTTAAAAGCAGCAAGAGAAAAGGAGACAGTTACCTGCAAAGGAGTTCCCATAACTCTCAGCTGATTTCCCAAAGAAACCTTGCAGGCAAGAAGGGGCTGGAAAGAAATACTCGAAGTCATGAAAGGCAAGGACCTACATCCAAGATTACTCTATCCAGCAAAGCTATCAGTTAGAATGGAAGAATAGATAAAGTGCTTCTCAGATAAGGTCAAGTTCAAGGAGTTCATCATCACCAAGCCCTTATTATATGAAATGTTAAAGGGATTGATCTAAATAATAGATAAAAAACTATGAACAGTAAAATGACAACAAACTCACAATTATCAACAACTGAACCTAAAAAAGAAAAACAAAAACTAAGCAAACAACTAGAACAGGAACAGAATCAGAAATAGAGATCACATGGAGGGTTATTTGTGGGGAGGGAGAAGGGGAGAATCGGGGGGAAAGATACAGGGAATAAGAGGCATAATAGGTAGGCACAAAATAGGCAGGGGGAGGTTAAGAATAGTCTAGGAAATGGAGAAGCCAAAGAACTTATATGTATGACCCATGGATGTGAACTAAGGGAGAGGGGGAATGCTGGAGGGTGGTAGGGAGCAGGGCAGAGAGGGGTAAAGGGGAGAAAAATTTGGGACAACTGTAATAGCATAATCAATAAAATATACATTAAAAAAGAAGGTGCTGAAGAGAGGAAAATAATTTCAGCAGCATATTTGAGGGGAATGAGGTCTATTGAAATGTACAGAGGGCCTGGATTCAAATGATACTGGGGTAGGTACAAGGCTACAGAACTTTTTCAATTAACTGGAAAAGGAAAAGTGGGGAGGGAAGAAGCCAAAAATTAGTATAAACATATCCTCCCCAGATAAAGTCCCTGCAAGGTCCAAGTTTAATCCATAGGATTATTTAACAGCTTCCAATAGGATTAATTAACATTTAGCTGATTGGTCCTGATAAAGGGTAAGTTATTGGTAAGAAGGGGCAAGACCAAATACACATTAACACAACATGGAAAGATAGAACGGAACAAAATAATTAAGAGATAAATTTCAATGACTAAAATATTTCTAAAGCTAAAATTCACATGGAAATGCAAGGGATGTAGGATAGCCAAAACGATCTTTAAAAAGCAGAACAAAGGTGAAGAGCTCACACATCCTGATTTCGATACTTATTACCAAGCTGAATAATCAAGACAGTGTGATACTGGCATGAAGATATACCACACTGTTGAAAAAGTTATACCTGATGTGTGTGTGTGTGTGTGTGTGTGTGTATCTGACATAGACAAAGTAAATGGATGGTTAATAATAAAAGCCAAGGTTCTCACCGTTGGAGTAAGTTCACATATAAGCAAGGAGAAGAGACTAGAATGATACATGTGGTAATGAATTAGAGTAGGAGGCATTTGTATAAACCCATGTTTAGCTTACTATAGATTATGATGGTTATATATATATATGTGTGTGTATATATATATATATGAATATGTAGATAAGGCAGATTGTTATGTGTCTGTATACTTCTTTGCCCTGTCAGGCCTAAAGGGAAGGACATCTTCATGGCAATGAGCACATCTAGTGGCCACATCTTGGTTTCCAATGCCATTTTCTAATAAAAGAAATGAGTGCTCCATGGAAAATGGCTGACTCTAGGGCTGCATCAGGAAATACACAAGATGATCCTGGAGGGCCTAGTGGTACAAGAAAACAAGGCATGATTATAAAAACCCTCCATGATGATGTAAGTCAAAGGCACACAGGAACCAACTAAAATAGGCCCCAATAGCTCAAACTCAAATAATATGAGAAATAAAATAAATAGAGTACTATTGGATTATAATTCAAAGCATAAAATAAATATGCATGAGTGCATAGCAATACAATAAATATTTGAATAAATGTAAAAGTGAATAGAAAGAGACAGATCTCTTGTGTAGAATTCCAAATAATTTATGAAAATACTCCACCCTCTAGAAGGTTGAGCCTATCTCCATACTTCTTAAATATGAGCTTCTCAGTGACTATAAGACTATGGGAGGGTGCGGAAGGAGTGACTATCTATTGAAGAAACCTGACAAACACTACCTCAGTCAGGTGATCAAAGTCAACATCAACATATAAGACATGTTGATAGTATGTAACCTTGATATGATATTATGAAAATGGTACTATAGCACTGTGGTGTTCCTCCCAAAAAATCATAACTCCAGTCTAATCATGAGAAAAAATCCCCAAAATCCCAGTAGAATGACATTTAATAAAATTTCTGACGAGTACTCATCAAAATTGTCCAAGTTGTAAAAAACAAGAAGAGACTAAGAAAGTGTCACAGTAAAAAGCAGCCTAAAGAGATATGATGACTGAATGTAGTGTGATATCCTAGATGAGATCCTGGAACAGAAAAGCAACATTAGGTAAAAATCCAAGTAAATCTAAACAACCATAATGTTAATAATAGTGTATCAATAGCAGGTCGTTAATTGTAACTTATGTATCACACTTACATGAGATGTTAATAATAGGGAAAGGGGGTGTGGTGTTTAAAAGAATTCTCTACACACTCTGAGCAATTTTTCTATAAATCTAAAGGTGTTTAAATAAATAAAAAATTTTTAAAGGCAAAGGATTTGAATAGCATGGATTTGATACATGCTACATGAAAGAACTTTGAAAACATTTGCTAAGTGAAAGAAGCCAGTTCCTAGCTCACCCTGCACTAAAGGCAGTAATTATGTACCCAGGTGCTTGTGGTGCCAGAGGGTGTAATCTGTGAAGAGACCTACACGTCTGCCCTTGAGGCTGCCTGAGAGCTCAGCATTTAATCATATTATTTTATTCAATCCTCATAGTCAAGCCAAGAAGTAGGTATTATTATCTACATTTTAAAGACAAATAATTATCTTCAATTTAAAGAATTGTGGCAGAGTTGGATGTAAAACTAGGCTGACTCATTCCATGGCCAGCTCTCAACCATTACATTTCCCGATATCTCAACCTCTCAAATGTTGGGTTTCTCATCACTGTCCTACTTATCTCATAGAATTGTCTTTAGGATCAAGTTAGATAACATAAAAATGCTTTTAAGCTTCTGAATTATTAACTTATTCTTCCTTTTTATATTCAGACAAATACACATTCAGAAGGAAAATCAAACAGCTAAACCATACAAGCAGCATATGCTCTGGTTATGGATACAGGAGGCCTGAATACTGAAGCTGTGAATAAAAGAGTGCTAAAAATTTATAATTGCTTCAAATTTAAATATCTTAATTTCCCAATTCAGAGGAGATTTAATTTTCTTTTGTGAAAACATACTTTCTTTGGTTATTTATGAGGTATTTTGGGGGAGGGGATAAAATTGTGCTTTTCATTATTGCATGTTTAAGTATAATAACATACAAAGATTTTAAGCATAATACATATCAGATTCATGATTTTTTCTAATTTTTTGGTCACTAAAAGAATAGGTAGAGGTATGTTTTAGACAATTTATATATAACCCTTCTGTTAAGTCACCACTATAAATGTGAAATTACATATTTTAACTATCTGCTTATTTTTGAAAACCATATCTGAATGTTTCCTAAACTGAGTTTTGCCAGTGTAATGTAATGCAGAGATGAACCAGTGCCACGGTCAGATAAGCTGAATTTAAATCTTAGCTCTGCTTCTTTGTCCAAGTTTCTTAACCTCTCCAAGTTTTAGGATTTAATTTAGCTGGGTTTAACTAAATGGTGATACAACTGGAATTCAAACCCAGATCTGTCTGACTCAATTCATTGGATTACACCATAGTGTACCTTAATGATCCTTTACTGTCTTAGCATGAAGCCTGGGAGATGACTAAGTAAACCTGGGACAAGAGGCTAAAAATTTACCATCTGAGATCAAGACACATTATCTTCATTATTATTTTTTATACTGTGGAGCAATTCTATCCAAAGATAAATAAGAAGAAACTATTGAAATGATTTTGGGGAGAGACGTCATATGCCTAATTTCAAATGTTAAAATGGCATTTAGTCAATTCTATGGCAGTTAAGTACTTTAACTAGAATGGATATAAGACAGTGAAAATAGCTGCCTCAACCAATGATAGGCATGGAAGTCACACAGATTGTGTCTTTGGAGATGCCTGTAAAAAAGGTGCCTACTTGCTCTGGCCAGTTGCTCAGTGGGTTGGAGTATTGTCCTGTATACCAAAAGGTTTTGGGTTTGATTCCCATTCAGGGTGCATACCCTAGGTAGGTTAAGGGTTTGATCTATGGTTGGGGCACATACAGAAGGCAAAAGACTGATGTTTCTGTCTCAGATTGATGTTTCTCTCTCTCTGTTTCTCTCTTCCTCTCTCTCTAAAATCAATAAACATATCCTCAGGTGAGGATTCCCATTATACTCATAAAGCAATTACCTTGAAATACCATCCCACTAAAACTCTAGGTTCATCTTTTTTACATGTAAAATTAAATAATCATATTACATACATACAGAAATTACATACATAGCATTTTCACTTTAATTTATACCTGATTTAAGCATAAAGAAGGTATTTGACTTATTGTATGGCATCTTACAAAACATCTCAGTTTTTAAGGCTAATTCCAAAATTAAAACTGAGGTTCCATCTATATGGCTCCTACTGTATCCACTGAGATTTTTTAAAAAATAAATCTATTGCTTGGTCAGGAATGATATAGCAGTTTGGAAAGCTATTTCATAAGCAGAGTTAAGCTAGACTTTGGGAATATGCTGGAATGTTTCATATTTAATGTTTTTGGAAAACATGATCTTGTCTCCAAAATCAATTTTTTCTTATATATCTAAACAAGATTCTCAAGAAAGAGCCATGTGAAAGATCACATTTTATAAGTGAAAATATTTTTGAGGAGTTAAAAACTTTGATGTATCATATAAATATCCATTTATGAAAATGGTTAGAAAAGATGAAAGGTGTTTGGCTTCCAGATAAGATGGTAGTGCAGGTAAATGTAGTACTGGCTTCCTCCCACAACCACATAAAAATCACATGTAAATTACAGACAACCATCATTCAGAGGCACCTGAAATCAGGCTGAATGGAAGTCCTACAAATAGGGAATTAAAGAAGAGGCCACACTGAGACTGGTAGGAGGGGAGGTAATGCAGAACAGGTTGGTCCCACACCCACGTGTGGTGTATAAAAACCAGTAGGAATATCTTGGCTGCAGATGTCCCCCTGAGGAGCAAGAGTCCCATACCAGACCCAACTATCCCAGGGTTTCAGTGCCAGGAAGAGAAGTCTCCATAACTTCTAGCTATAAAAACCAGCAGGGATTGAGGTTGAGGGAGATGGAGGAGTTCTGCAGTCCCAGGAAGTTCTTAAAGGCCTTACTCTGACTTACTCCCTCTGAGCTCCAGCACTGAGGCAGCAGCTTGAAAGGCCTAGAGACATATAAGGAGGAACTGAATTGTCTAACATCAGGGAGAGAGCTGGGGGTAAGCTTTCTCCCAGACAGAAGTGCTGGAGGAAGCTATTGTTCCTTTGATGAGCCCTCCCTCCACAGAGCCAGCAGGCATGCTCCCATCAGCCTGGCTCACACTGTTTGGCTCACACTAGTAAATCCCTGAGACCAGCCTCACCAACTTGCAAGCCCACACAAGATGTTTCCAGTGGCTTTTCCAAATGAATGGCCTGTCTTGGCTCATGCTTCAGATTTTCCTAAAATCCCTCAAGCAAGTACCATCTGGCCTCAAACTGCCCCATACCTCTCACTAAGTGGTCCCAAGCATGGCGCTAGCAGCAGCCAGCCTTGGTTCACCGCTTGGCCTCATCTGGGCACCTTCACCCAGCACAAGTAGCAGCCATCTGCAAATTGCTTTGTAATTCATCCCTAGATAGGCTTCAGAGCCAGCACACCCAGTGGACAGCTTTAGATCAGATCACATTGAAGCACCACCACCCAATCACCTCCATAAACGACACACTCAAGGGGCAGACTTAGCAGGCACCAGGGCCCCACTGACGTAAGTCCTGCTCTTTGGGGTGGGCCCCAGCACAGCTGATCTTCCACAGTGGTCAGTCCCAGCCAGTCCTTGCAGCTGATTGGCCTGTGGGTAAATCCCTGCCATTGACAAGGCAACAACACTCAAGGCTCAAATACAAGAAGAGGTGCACACAACCCACACGGGGCCACACCTCAAGTGCTCAGCTTGGGTGATTGGGGAGGCTATGCCACTGGACCCTAGTTTGCAGGCCAGAAGGAATTGGAAGAAATATTCAAAGTAATGAAAAGCAAGGACCTACAACTAAGATTACTTCACCCAGCAAAGCTATCATTCAGAATCCAAGGAAAAATAAAGAGCTTCCCAGACAAGGAAAAGCTAGAGGATTTCATCACCACCAAACCAGTATTATATGAAATGTTAAATGTTTTTTATAAAAAGATGAAGAAGAAAAACAAATATAAAAATATTAACAAAATGGCAATGAATATACATGTATCAACAATTGAATCTGAAAAATAAAATAAACAAGCAGAACAGAAACAAACTCATAGATACAGAGAACATTCTGATGGTTGCCAGATGGGAGAGGTATTAGGAGGATGGGTGAAAAAGGTGAAAGGCTGAAAAAGTACAAATCTGTTCTTATAGAATTGTCATGGGGGGTATAAAGTACAGCATAGTCAACAATATTCTAATAATTGTGTATGTGTCAGATGGGTATGAAATTTATTGGGATAATCACTTAAGTTATGTAATGTCTAATCACTGGGGTGTATACCTTAAACTAATATAATTAATGTATGTTAAATATAATTAAAATATATAAAGATTTTAAATAAAAATTTTTAAATTAAAAAAGAAAATGGTTGCAAAATGAAAAAATCTAGTTTAATTAAATATTTTTTTATTTTTTTATTTTTTTTAATCATTGTTCAAATACAGTTTTCTCCTTTTACTCCCAATCCAGTCCCCATCCCATAATTAAATATTTTATCTCTAAAAGTTACCATATAAACTCCGCATTGCTTATCCACCAATGTCAAGCAATTGTAAAAAAAAGACCTAAGCATTAACACATTGTACAGTTTAATATTTTTTTCATGCCTTGAGAAGTGCTTCAGCATTTTATCATGACTCAGTATTACTAGTATGCCTGTTAATCATCACTCAATACAGTTTGATGAAAATGCACTAACTATTTGAGCTTTGAGGTTGACTGTCTTCCAGACAGAGAAGGCTTGACAGAATTGTTATTTTTATCATGCTTCTCACCGGGGTTTTGTTGTCTGCCTAGATCCCACTGTGATATATTTAGCATCAGCTCTTCCTGCAGCAGCCTAGACAACATGGAATCACACTTTCACACCCCTCTCACTACTGTGGAATATATAATCTAAATCCTGAAATGTGGTTTCTGAATGATTAATTTCTACTCACAACAATATGGGGGAAACATCTTTTCATGTGACTTGACTTACCAAATGAAGTTTATTAAGGCTTGTCAAAAGCCATCTGACTTGCTAAGTATAAACACAGACACACACACTCAATATTTCTGAAATAAAGTTTAAAACATATTCTACATTCAAAAAAAGAGATAAATTGTAAGGGAATAGATGAGCAGCATGTATTTTAAATGTCCCTGTCCAGATCACACTTATGTGTGTGTTTGGTTTGTAACAACAATAGCCCAGTAAATGTGACCAGACATATATTTCTCTCAGATGTTGCTATGGAGCCCTTCCTAACTGAAAATTAAATTTCTCCATCTGTTTGCAAGACTTTGTATCACGGCAGTGCTGAGGGCCAGCTGATCTAACAAACATGCCATTGAACAAATTTCTCAAACCAGAAACAAAACAAGCATGAAGTAAAGCAAATGCCATAAGAAACCATATAATTCTGAAAGATTTGTTCTCCAAAAAGCCCACTCAGTGGGACTTTGGAGATGCATTTTCATACAAGCAACCTATGATAGAAACCTCTCAACAGTGCAGTGAAAATGACTTGTTTCTGATAGGCTATAAATCTAAATATCAAATTGTCTTGTGATCAACTGAAAAGGGGGCATTTAACAGACAATTTGGTTGTGATTTGTGCTGTATTTTTAAAGTACCAAAGAGATAAATCATATTAAAAATACTAAATGTACTATATTATATATTCCCCCTTTGCAAAACCAAATTAAAGATTCTTCAATAAAACATCAGATTGTCATACAGACAATATAATTTTAACTTTATTTAAATTGTTTATCTTGTTATACATTTATAATATAATTCATGTTAACAGGTTTCAGAATTTTCAAAGACTATAAGCCTATTCCAATAAATTCTAATTATATCAGTGATTTTATATTCACTATATTATAATTACAATACTAGTCTATGTATTGCTCTGCCTACAAACACATAAATTTTCTGAAACCTATTTATAAATCTTCATTATTTATGTTAGCAATTTGTAAATTTATCAAAACATTATATAGAATTACTAGTGATATTTTCTTGAAATTTTAAAAGTATTTTATGAAGTAGTCAACTGAAAAGTATTTGCAAGCATTTTCCTTGAAAAAATTAACAAAATTTTAAATTGACTTAGTGTTCCTAAAGAAATGTCAACAGATGCTTTTAGCTCATTATGTTTCTCCTCTTCAAATATATTTTGTTCCTCAATAGTTTCTTGGTTATTTGTTCATATGATGCTTGTAGAATTTGTTTTCTTTCCTGAATTTCAATAAATTTATGTATGGACAAGTTTTTCTTCCCCTAGTAGACTAAGAAGTCCTGAGAACCAAATGTTGTGCCTTACCTAAAATGTTTGTTGAAATGAATTATTTATCCATCTTTGAACTCTCCCAAGTCAATTAACCTATTTTCTTGTCATAAAACATTTGCTGATTAACTTTAACATATAGATTCAAATGAAATTTTCCCTTTGTAGCCACAATACCTCAGGTGTTTAAGAAACAAAAAAAAATTTTTTAAAGGATACATAATGTTTGCAAGTGTTGAAGCTGACCTTTGGCATCATTTAGAGAAAATGCTACTTGATAACAGAATATCAATCTTAATTGATAATTTTACAGTAATGAAAACTAAGTTTTTTTTAAAGATTTGTTAATAGAATAAGCAAAAAAACCCTTCATAGACACAGACAACAATATGGTGATTACCAGAGGGAAAGGGGGTGGGGAGAGGTAGAAGAGGGTAGAGGAGGGATAAATGGTGACAAAAGGAGACTTGACTTTTGGTGATGAACACACAAGTGTGTGAATATACAGATGATGTATCATAGAATTGTACACCTGCAGCCTATATAATTTTATTAAACAATGTCACCCCAATAAATTCAATACATTCTTAATGTAAAAACATAAAAAATTAAAAATAAAATGGGAATTATAAAAAATTTAATTCCAGCTATCTGAAAATATTTAGAAATAGAATCATTCATTCTGGTGGAACTGCTGATTTATTTTATAGATGTAGTGATAAATTCAATTCTATTTCTCTATACCTTTCCATTATTTCTTTAACATAAAATCCAAAAGTGCCCCAAAGTTATGATATAATAGATGCAAGTAATTACTGGAAAGGAATTCAGGGTAGTACTTTAATCTTGGGAAAGATCCAACCTTGAGCCAATGTTTTCCATAGCTCCAAGTTAAAGCTGTTCTAGGCAATTCAGGCTTGAAGTACACTATTTTGTACTGGGAGGGCTTTCCTTTCATCTCACTTGCTACATCCAGGACCCTCAGAAATAAAATCAGGGAGTCAGGCAACAGAGAATGTTTTCATTGCATGGCATAAAGGCTCCCGTTGTTTTACAGTTCTACTGTAAAAGTATCATATTCAAGGATAATAGGCATGAATGGCAAAGAAAAAATATTTTTAAAATGTATTTTATTGATTATGCTATTACAGTTGTCTCATTTCCCCCCTTCTCTCCCCTCCACCCTGTACCCCTTCTCCCACCCACGTTTTCCCCCTTTAGTTCATGTCCATGTGTCATACTTATGAGTTCTTTAGCTTCTACATTTCCTATACTATTCTTGCCCTCCCCCTATCTATTTTCAACCTACGTTCTATGCTACTTATTCTCTATACCTTTTCCCCCTCTCTCCTCCTCCCACCCCCCTGTTGCTAACCCTCCATATGCCCTCCATTTCTGTGGTTCTGTTCCTGTTTTAGTTGTTTACTTAGTTTCTTTTGGTTTTGCTTTAGGTGTGGTTGTTAATAATTGTGAGTTTGCTATCCTTTTACTATACATGTCTTTTTCTTTATCTTCTTTTCTTAGATAAGTCCCTTTAGCATTTCATAAAATAAGGGCTTGGTGATGATGAACTCCTTTAACTTGACCTTATCTGAAAAGCACTTTATCTGCCCTTCCATTCTAAATGAGAGGTTTGCTGGATAGAGCAATCTTGGATGTAGGTCCTTGTCTTTCATGACTTGGAATATTTCTTTCCAGCCCCTTCTTGCCTATAAGGTCTCTTTCGAGAAATCAGCTGACAGTCTGATGGGAACTCCTTTGTAGGTTACTGTCCCCTTATCTCTTGCTGCTTCTAGGATTCTCTCCTTCGTTTTTACCTTGGCTAATGTAATTATGATGTGCCTTGGTGTGTTTCTTCTTGGGTCCAACTTCTTCGGGGCTCTCTGAGCTTCTTGGATTTCTTGGAAGACTGTTCCCTTTGCCAGAATGGGGAAGTTCTCCTTTATTATTTGTTCAAATACGTGCTTAATTTGTTGCTTTCCCCCTTCCCATTCTGGTACCCCTGTAATTCGGATGTTGGAACATTTAAAGGTGTCCTGGATGCTCTTAAGCTTTTCCTCGATTTTTTGAATTCTTTTTTCATCATGCTTTCCTGCTTGGTTGATTCTATCTTCCTTCTGGTCCACTGTATTGTTTTGAGACTCAGATTCCTTCCTTTCACTATTGGCTCTCCTCCGTGTATCTTCCTGCATCTCTTTTATGGTAACCTGCATCCTTTCATCTAAATTGTGCCCAAAATCAACCAATTCCATGAGCTTTCTGATCACCAGTGTTTTGAACTGCGCATCTGATAGATTGGCTATTTCTTGGTCGCTCAAAAGGATGAGTCCTGGGGGACTGATCTGTTCTGTTGGAAACATGTCTCTCCCTGTCTCTCCTTTTTTTTTCCGGTCTGGTCGCTCTTGTTACGGGGGGGCGGTGGAGCCTTAGGTGTTCACCGGGGCTGGGCACCCCAGTGGCTAGATTGTGACATTATATGTGGGGGCAGGGGTGGGAGCAGGGAAGGGAGGGAACAATGGCAGTAGTTCCGTTCTCCTGGGCTCAGACCCTTCTCTGGGATCCTGGGCTGCAAGCTCTGCCCTGGTCCACAATCACTGCCTCACTGGGTCCGCCAGCCGCAGCTTGCATACTCAGGGATCACCACTGCGTTCTTGCACCCCGGATGGCTGTCACGCCGATTTCGCGCCAAATTTTCCCCAACCTCCGAGCGCCGCCGACCCGCACCAGCCCCGCGCCCCCCCCCCCACCCCCGCCGGCTCCTCTTCTCCTACCAGTCTGGATATATGGGTCTACTTCAACTTCTTGGCTGTCCGACTTCCATTCAGATAAATCCTCTATCAGTTCTGGGTGTTATTCTATCTGTAAATTATTGTTGTTCTAATCTTGGTTGTGCGAGGAGGTACGGTGCGTCCA
Organism: Phyllostomus hastatus; assembly: GCF_019186645.2. Classification (NCBI taxonomy): domain Eukaryota; kingdom Metazoa; phylum Chordata; class Mammalia; order Chiroptera; family Phyllostomidae; genus Phyllostomus; species Phyllostomus hastatus. The sequence goes on from NW_025334041.1 coordinate 50,472,037, forward strand.
CCTATTCCTCCATCTTGCCGGAAGACCCCAATAAATAAAATCGTTGTTCTCCAGCCCAGCCTCCCTTCCTGAACCCTTCCTGGTTTGAAGCGCGTGAGAGCTGGGAGGAAAGGGTGAGCCAGGACAGGGCATCTCTCCCTGAAGTTACGCTGCTTCTTTTCATCAAGACACTAACTTTAAAAAGTTTTAGATAGCCAGAATTCCAGAAAAGAAGAAAAAATATTTTGATGAAAGTGATTAAGCAAATATAAGAAGGATATTTTGTCAAAGTTTTCTGGGACAATACTTTAGTAATCATCATGTCACTTCTATAGGCATTAATAAAACCATAACTTTTTCAGACAACCAAATATTTCACTAACCACTCTTACCTTGATATTATAACAGATAACTCTTTCTATGTGCCACAAAGTAGCAGCAAAAGAAGAGTGGATTGAACTCCAACATTTGGTGTATCTATTCCTGTAACACATCTCCCACATTATACATACAAATTAAAGCTTCAAGACTGTGGTTAATTTTAAATCTAGTCAAGATGGCAGTCCACCCACGTTTCTAGGCTTAAAATATAACATCTTTCACAATTACTTCTTCACACCTTACAAAATTCATATATGCTTGCAATCATGCTAATGCTATTTTCCCAACCACCTTCTGCTTACTTCAGCCTCCAAAGTTTGCTTGGTTTTTATGCATTGATGCTATCTACCAGAATTAGATTTCCTCCTTAAAAAACTGTGAAATCTGTCACAGTCTACAGACTAAATGAAAGTGAATTTCCTACTGCCTCCTATAAAGACTAAATGTGTTTTTTCAGATTAAAACCAAAATTGCAACTAAGGATAATTCAGATTTACTTCTTTATGCAGAGACTCTGAGGCCTTAAGCAAGCGTGTTATGAGAAATAATTTTACCTAGTAGATGTTAGACACTAGACATATTGGCCATAAAAATGCCTAAGAAAGCAATGAAGAAAGGGAAAAATTGAGCTAAAATTTATTTCCTTAAACACTTTGTGATAAACTAGAAATAGGAACTTTGTTGTTTTAATTCTTAATCAGCAACATCTCCCTACCCCTTTCTTCTAATACACCCACTATGGGAAGAAGAAAGGGGACAGGAGGGGATTAAAAGGTTTTGGGCTCTCCCTACACTTCTCCATGTGGCCTACATGAGTAATATCCTCAGGATCCTTGAGTGGTAAAATTTGAAACAAGATCCCCATGTAGGCCTTGGGCCTATGCCACATGCCCTGGCCCAATTTACTAGGACCCTCTACATTAGTTTACCATCACAAGCCCAGCTTTTCACAACAGAGTAGAACATTTTTCTGTTTGTCCCTGGTACTGAGACAGTCCTTGGGAATCACACAGGATGCCTAGGCTATATACAAGCACTCGTGCGTGCCAGACGTAAACCCTCTAATAGCACTCTATTCCCTACTATGACCAAGGAAAAGAATAATTTTGCTTATCTGTAAAGCGATATGTGCAACAAGTAGGCAAAATGGCCACAGGGCCTTCCAGTGGGCAACATGGAGTGCCAGGGCACAGAGGGCATGCTAACGCACATACGTGTCTCCAGGGCTTCCTTTGGGGGAAAATGGCATGTTGTCCTCTTTGTAAGTTCAAGGAAACTTGATGCTATAAAAGCATTCTCAAATTTTAGGGTAAGAAAACATACTTTTTATTTTTTAATAACTACTTACTGAACATCTCTGATATAAGGTACTAGAATGGCCACTGTGGATATACAGATGAATAAAACACCACCCACTTGTTCCAGAAGTTTATCCAGCCAGGGTAGGAGCTCCATGAATATTTTACACACAGAGAAAGTGCTCTGATAGAAGCCATGTACTTTAGAAAGGTTTGGGAAAGAATGGTTAACTCTAAATTCAAAACAGCAACAATAACAATAACAAATGAAGGCCAAGAAAAACACCATATAAACAAAAGCATTTAAAAATCACAGTTTAAGGCCAAGAAAACCACCATATAAACAAAAACATTTTAAAAATCACAGTTTAAATACATCAAGCAGTCCTACTCTTTAAAGGAACTTACTAATAAGCTTTTTGGTGAAACATAAAAAAGCTTCTTCAAAAAGAGGATGAAAGACATTGGTGTGAAGAGAACCCTCCCTCTGTACTGTGTTATAGGCCTGTTCAGGGGACAGGGGTCCTGCTGCCACCTCTTACTTTCAACTACAGACCCAAATCTACCATGAGGTGTAGCTGCTCTTCTTCCCATAACAGGCTGATGCTAAGGTAAGGTGGAAGTGACAAAAATCATTTATGGTTCCCAGCATGCTAGTATTGTACCCACAAATCCTGTACTAGGTAGGCAAAGGAGATACTGAGTATGAAACTGCCTATCCATAGTCATTGCAGATTGCCCCACATAATAACAGGAGGGAAAGACCTGTGAACAAGGAAGCAAATGGTTACTACTGGGATGTAAGTGGGTAGGCCACATACACTTGGACTTGAGGTGACTGAATGGTAACTTCCTAAGTTACTGCGGGGGTGGGAGATGTTTATTGATGTTACACGGGAAGTTTCAATCACATTTATTCTAAATGGAGAACACACTTAAGCTCCCACATTAAGATAGTAATTCTATTTGCCAAGCATATTTTTAAATGCTCTTCTCATCTATAGAGTGAAAAAGAACAGTGATGCTGGAAGAGAGGAACATAGCTACTAAACAGAATTAAGAAATGACACATCCAGACATGAGAAACAGAGAATTGCTTCAAGTAGAGCTATTTCAAAAGAGGGGAGCCAGTATGTTACCATGCAGACTAAGGTAAAGGAAAGCCTCCCATTGAGATAATCCAATACTTAGTAGTTAAATGGTACTCTTGAAAAGTGCACAGGTTAAGAGTAACCTATAACTTGTCAGTTACTCAATGACCAGTAATTAGGACTCTGAATGAAGAAGTAAGCATCACAGCAGAGGAAGCCAAGTGGAACACACAGGACCTACAGGAGAATCTAGTCTGAACCATACTTAAGTCACAATCACTAGAGGCTATCTACAGAACTTAGTGAGGAAGAACTGATAAATGAACCAATCTAGCACGTATACTCAGAGTTTGTTGCAAATAGTTAGGTATAATATATTACTGCACTTATCAAATTATTGTTTCATGACATGTCAAGCAAAGAACCTCACTGTTTAGTATAGTGATACCTAGGGCAAGAGGAACACATTACCTAAATATTGTTATTGAAGTTCTGCTCCCAAAGTGAGCAACAGCAGGCCATCTGAACTTATAATGGAGTAGTCTCTTAATGAGGCTTGTTTCTATCAGAGTTCACTCAAGTCAGGGCAGATATTAAGCATAAACAGAAAAACAATGACTCCAAAGTGTAAAGTGAGATTTCAGTTCAACAAGTCCCTACTGAGCTATGTATAGGATACTCTGCCAGACACTGGAGTTACACAGATGAAACAAAGGAATTCCTTTCTCCAAATATAAGGTAAATTTGTAAGTAAAAAGATGCCATGAGATGAAATAGATGCCATAATAAAAGCAAAACTCAGAACATAGTGTGGGCGTGCATAAGATCATGCTCAACGATTAGGGAGAGGTCCAAGAAGGGGCTGTGGTTTTTATGTTGTTGTTGTTGTTGTTGTTGTTGTTATTGTTGTTCTTTCACTGATTTTTATTTTGTAACAAAAATCAGCAGGAAAAATGACACAGGGACAGAAACTGAGGGTTGGTTTCATGCTGAGCACCACCTTCCTTTCAGTGATTTGTGTCTGGAGCACTTTTCCACAGCACTGAGACCAAATGTCAGCAGAGGAGTGGTAGTTTTCTGGCCTGCCTCCCAGACTTAGCCTGCTGATGTGATGGGCAGTGTGGCTGGAAGACTAGGCCCAGTCTTCAGGGGCTCATCTACCCTCTAAAAGTTGACGGTCAATCTGTGGGCCACTTGCATGGAACATTTGTATGGGGCCCTAGGCAGGCCCAGACTCAGGAGAGGGGCACCAGAGCAGCAGTTCTGGCCCGTAAACCTGGGAGAGCATAGGCTAACCACAGACTGTTCCTGAAAAAACTCCTCTCCTCAAACACACCAAAGCAATATCTCAGTCCATAGAAGTCATGAATAATGTTTTCTGCTAGCAGTACTCTTAGGCAGAAGATATCTGCTTATTGTTTTGTTCCTTAGTGATTACCAAGAATGATAAAACTGCAGCTTTAGACATCAAATACTTATTGAGTGCATGGAATTGTGTAGATGTCAGGAATTAAATGTTTTATCTAAAACACAAACTATCTGAAAGCTAGAAGGCAGGGAACCTGGCCTCACAGTCCAGGCTGCCTGTCTTGGTAGGTTTAGCTCGTTTCCAGGCCTCTTTTTTTGACTGAGGAGCTCCTACCTAGTTGTACATGTAGATACTTATGTGCCTGTTTTCTCCTAAGTAGACCATGAGCTACTTGGCGCAGTGGCTCAGTACATGACACATAGAAGGCACTCAATATCTAACTGTTGAATGAATTAAAGAATCTACCTAAAGCACCATTCTCTCCCACAAAATAATCAATACCAATCTTTATAAACTCTTTCAAGGGAGAATTTGTCCCAATTTCTTCTAAGGAGCAACATGTTCTTCCATATGACATATCTTAGTAGAAGGCTAATGTTAGAACACTTCCTGTTGTATATAGCCTCTGAGAGTTTAAAACTAGTCAGAATAAACCTGGAAATAAAAGAGTCATAGCCTTAAAACACTCATTAAGTCATCACTTTTCACTATTGTGAGATAAGCAATTTCTCCAGAAAAAAAGGCACAAGCGATAAAGGTACAGCTTTCTCTCTGGAGAGATTTCAAATTTTTAATCAAACCATAGCTTATCTTGAGTCATTTGTTGATCTGATATACATTACATAAGAGTATAAAAATTAGTTAACCCCATAAATATCATTACACTCAATATCTCCTTCATTCCACTATCCTTCAAACAGTTTTTATTTCATTTTGTGTGCACAAGTATGAAGTTTAACAATTGTCACCTGTACAGTCGTTTGTAGAGAAAATAATATGACCTGAAATGGCTAAAGGACAAAGTAAATAAGAATAGGAGAAAACATACCTGAAAACATCTGAGAAATTATGAACCCAGGAGCATTTAGAATTGACCACAAGTATTGTAGATGGCTACTCTGATTTTGACCTTAAACTGCCATTGCATTAAACATTCCAGTGATTCACTGAGATGGACATCTGCTGGCATTTGGTTGCCTCATGTCTGTACCATGTTTCTCAGTGTACCCAAAATTTATTTTGAGGGTTATTTCAACTTTGGATATAATTTGTAGGGGCTCTGAATCTAGTTCCCTACCTCTCCCAGCCTTGGGGCAGCTACATAACCCAAGCTCGATCAGTCTGCCTGAAACTCAGATTCTGAGCAGAGTGCCTAAGGGATTGAAATGACTGAGGTTCATCCATTTGATCACTGTCATCCTAACCAGACTGTTCCTGTTGTAGGATAATATCTATTGTCCCTACTTCCTGCTCTCTGGAGATGATCCGGTCTCTGCCTATATTTAAGTTTGGTCATTGAGTTATCCTGTAACTTCTGTGCTCTCCTAGTGGCCTTCAAATAAATTTTCACTAAGTCAGTCAAAGTTGAGTGTTGTTATATGCATACGTGCAGGCTGAGTGTGCGCCGGTACCTGCTGCCCTCTGAAGAAAGGATGAGTGCAAAGTGTTACTGCTGGAGAGGTGGGTCCCTGTTTTCCAGCTACTGTAAAATCTTCTGGCAGGCGGCATTTACCAATGAATATATATAAACCATGCTGGGCAACTCCTCCCTCATTCTTCTTTCCTAGTTTTTTCTTCTACCTCTCTCCCAGTTAGGGTCCAGTTAGAGATGAATGTTAGGCAAAATCCATATTGGAAAGCTGGTGAAAGGACCATCCCAATTTCTTTCTATAATCTGTCTTAAATCCTAGCAAAAATTAATGGCTATATAAAACTTACTGTTAAGCAATTCTTTCTAAAATAATGTGACTAGGGACTCTCATAAGTGATAGTTTATGCACTATCTTACTAGTACTGAAGAGATAATAGAACAACATTAATAGAAAGTTATTTTATACATATAAACATATGTGTATATATATAACATATATATAAACACATATAATACAGGGTCTGGTACAAATAATGCCCCTTTTAATTACAAAATCTTTTGTTACAAAATCATAAGCATGTAATTCTCTAACATAACAATATCACATTCAGGCATACCATATGATATTTTAGGTGAAATATTCAAATTGCTGTACATCTCGTGCAACATTCACATACCCTACCAACCACATTCAAGCAAGACTTACTTCTGCTGAACCATGTACATATAAATAAACATATAAATTTACAAACATACCTGCATATGTTCTCAAAACAAAATTTAAGCATCAGGAAGTTCCTACCTAGCCAGGACAAAAAAACAAAAAACAAAAAAACACCTGCTTAGCAAACAAAACAAATCCAGAGCAGCTATAGCACTTTCACACTTGGTAATCTGGTTTACAGTCTTTTTTTTAAAAAATATTTATTTATTTATTTATTTTTAGAGAGGGAATGGAGGGAGAAAGAGAGAGAGAGAAACATCAATGTGTGGTTGCTGGGGGTCATGGCCTGCAACCCAGGCATGTGCCCTGGCTGGGAATCGAAACTGTGACACTTTGGTTCACAGCCCGCCCTCAATCCACTGAGCTATGCCAGCCAGGGCAATAATCTGGTTTAGAGTCTTATGAAGAGAAAGACATGAAGAGAATAATTACAAGATGTCAGAAATGAGCATCAACAAACCTGGCTATAAATACCCTCAATGAGAATTTTTCTTTGGAAAATCATTAAATTGAGAGTGGATAGTATCAATTAAGAGTGGAAAAGATCAAAACTAAGAAGATGGAGATATTTCAGAAACTAAAGCAAACCCAGGAACCTCATAATGCTATTATGACCAAACCACTATTCCTAGAAATAAGTCAAAAAGGCTTTTGGATAGCTTGGACTCAACAAATCAAAGAGGCTTTTTTGCTGTCCTTCAGTCTACACCAGAGCAAGGGTACCATCTTATTTACCAACATCAGAGCAATCTTGTTTCTAATACTCGAGAATCTGTAGCATTTTAAATACTCAGAATTTGCATTCACAGCAGACTACACATTCTGAAACCCAAATAAACACCAAAATATTATATTATAATTAAGGTATAAAAGACATGCTTGTAAAAGAATAGCTGAGCTACAAGAAATTGAAAGGGAAATATAAGAGGATAACATTAAAGCAAAAACAATAATCGAAAAAGGTTAAGCCAGAATGAAATCAATAGTTATTTTAAGGGTAATTTTCCATTTCCCATTCTGGGAAGGTAGGGGGAGGGGGTAAAGTTTTGGGCTTGTATCAGGAGAGAATTCAGAACAGAGGCAACTGCATAAAGCTTGGACCCCCAAGGGTTATCTATGCCTTTGGTGAAGTAGGAAAAAAAGCTCACCCTATGAAGAGAGGTGGCCAAGAAACTGCCCCATTTGACTTTGATATTGAGTGAAGGATAAAAAAGTCTCCTAGACAATATGTAATCAGAAACCAACACATACACCTCCTTTTTGAATTTAGGTCCTGATTTATACTCCCTGCATAATCCTCCAAAGGCAACTTAAACCAGTTCCTTTTCCTTTAGAAATTAACCTAAATCCCCTATGGTATAATGTACCCACAGATCAGACCTTACAGAAGCCCCACAGATAAATTCCAACAAATATCATTTCACAATAAAAAATTAGATTACATGAAAACAAAAGACACCATAAATAAGAGTCAGCAAAAGAATGTACTGTACAAAGAGCCAAGATATGTTGGTCTCCCATCCAAGTATTAACCATGCCCGACCCTGCTTAGCTTCCAAGATCAAATGAGATTGGGCGTGTTCAGGGTGGTATGGCTGGAGACAGTATGTTGAAATTATAAATTATCTGCTATTAAAGAAGATTAAAGAGAGAATTGAGTACATAAGCAAAGAATATGAGACTGTGAAAATAAGAAGCCAATTTGAAAAAGGACCAAATAGAACTTCCTGAAATAAAAATATATTGGTTTAGGTAAAAAAAATATATTGAATGGGTCAACTAGCTAGTAAGATGCAGGTAAAAGTAGGGTTTTAGATAACTGGAACACAAATCTGGTAACAAAGATAAAAATAAACAACAACAAAAAGGAAAATATGTAAAAAAAAGATTAAGAGGCATAAAGGGTGAAAATAAATGAATAACATATATGATATGAATTCTAGAAAGAGATAATAGTGAGGATGACATAGAAACAATATGTGAAGAAAGAATGTCTAAGAATTTCCCAGAATGGATGTAACACATAAACTCCAAGATTCAGGAATCAGGATAAATAACAAGTAGGATTTCCTAAAAGAAAAATTAAATAAAAGAAAATATGAAAGTAGACTCCTTCACAGAGAAGACAGTGAAATTTCAGAATTCCAAAAGCAAAAAGAAAACCTTAAGAACTTGTCTCAAAGACAAGTCATTATGGTGAATAAAGAGAAAACATGAAAAGGGAAGAGGGAAGGAGAAAGAAGGAATAAAAAAATAAGAAAGGAGTATTATGGAAAAGAATAGAAAAGAAGGAGAAAAGGGGGAAAAAACAGCTGAAGCTGTAACCAAGCAGACAGGGGCCCATCCACATGGCACCTTAGTGAATGACCCAACAATTAGTATTGGAAATGATGGGTCTTTATTCACAATATTCCAACCTTGGTGGGGCTCAGAGTACTTATGCTTAGAGTACGTATCCTTTCCTACAAGACCCAGCACTTCCCTTGTTTCCCAAAAGGCTATCAGCCAAAGGCAAACCCAAGAGTTCTCCGTAGTCTTATCTTAAGCTGGCTGTGCAAACAGTTCTTCAGTCTCTCTGGAAGGTACCAAAGTTACCAACCCCATCCAGTAGCTCTCTCATTCAGGATCTGGGATACGTTGCCATCAGCCTCCATGTAATAGCCCAGGAAAGTGTGTGCTATGTGCACTGGATCTTGGCAAAATCTAGGAATGTCACAAGTTCCAAGAGTCCAGATAAAATCTGGGTCTGCAAAGCAGCAGGTCAGCATCTTGCAAGAAGGGTCCTTGATGGCTTTGGAGTCCACTAGAGTTGGGCAAGATCAAAGCAGCCTGTCTGCTTGCTTACTATCCCATGGCAGACCAGCTCCTACAGATCAAATGGTTATCTCACTACCAGCAGCCTGCCGGAATCTACTTTCACTACCAGCTGCATCATGGCTCTCTCATGGTTCTTTTACTCCCTTCCAAGACACATGGCCGAATTCCCTCATGGCTGCCTGCCCTTAGTTCAAATCTTGACACAGAACCTCCTGTGTAACCTCATCTCCCACTCCTCCCACAATAAGCAACATTTGCCAGTTCTCCTTTCATCCACTCTCCCCCATCCCCCAACCAAGGTTTGTGGTGGTTTTCTCCTCTTTTCCTGGGGGCACTCCTCACTCTGTACCCCATTACAGACCCAGAATGGTGCTGATTCACAAACAGAAAAGGCAGAAAGACAACGGCCTTGTTGAGGCTGCCTGTGAGGTAGGGCTGCACCTGAAATTCCAATGTTAAACCTGAAAGGCTACTGTGGATCCAGGTTGGTAGTACCTAGGCTCCTGACAGAAGCAAACTAAAATCTTCCCTCAGATAGATTTCAGGATTTCCAGATATAAATTCATTTTATTATAATCTCATAAATACTACTACCAAACACTTAGGGGAACAAGCTACCATGAAGGAAAACTAGTAGAACAAATAACTTATCTAGATGCCCAAGAATTTCAAATGTTACAATTATCAGATACTAATGAAAATCATTATATCTAAAATAGTTTAAAAAATAAATATGGTAATAAAAAATCACAAACAAACATATAATGGAATATTATTCTGCCTTAAAAAGGAAGGGAATCTAGCCCTGATTAATGCAGTCATTGGGTTAGGCATCATCCTGCAAACCAAAGGGTCCTCAGTTTCATTCTCCATCAGGGCCCATGACTGGGTTGCAGGCCAGGTCCCCAATTGGGGGGCGTGCGAGAGGCAACCAATGGAAATTTCTCTCACACATTGATGTTTTTCTCCCTCTCTTCCACCCTCCCTTCCCTTCTCTCTAATAAATAAATAAATAAATAAAACCTTTAAAATAAAAAAAGGAAATCCTGACACATGCTACAACATAGGTAAACGTTGAGGACATCATCTTAAGTAAAGTAAGCCAGTCACAAAGGACAGATTCTATGTGATTCCACTTATCTAAGACATCTAGAATAGTCAAATTAATAGGCACAGAAAGTAGAATGGTGGTTGCTAGAGGCTGGGGAAAATGGAGTTGTTTAAAAGATACAGAGTTTCAGTTTTGGAAGATAAAAAGTTCTGTAGATGAGTTGCACAACAACATGGATGTAATTAAGTGAATTGTACACTTACGAATGATTAAGACGGTACATTTTTATGCGCCTTTTACCAAAATTTTTTACCAAAAAGCCCACCTTGGTATACAGCTTAATTGTTCCTGTGCACAACTGGGCCCAGCAGAGGCAGCCACAAGCTGTGGATCATTTTGTAACTCCACACAAGTTGTCCAGGGCCAGCCAGGCAGCAACTGACATTGGCCTGTACTGCAGTCCCTCCCAAGAGGTCCCAGAACAAACACATCCAGAGGCCAGCTTCAGACCACATCAGAGCAGGATCCCAATAGCTTCACAAGCAGTATATCCAAAAGCAGACCTTGGCATGTGCCAGACCCTGCTGAGGAAAATTGCACTTCAGGAAGTCAGCACCTGCACAGGTGTGCAGGTGGTTGGGATTGATACTCACAGTCAGCCTGAGGATCAACCTTTCCCATAAATGGGCAATAGCAAGCAAATTCAATTACAACAGAAGAGCCCACATAACCCATACATGGGACATTCCTAGAGTACCCAGCTGAGGTGATCAAGGAGACTACACCACTATGTCCAACAGGATACCTACTAACTGCATAAGGCCACCCTACCAAGACTGAGAGTCATAGCACATCTACCTAATACATAGAAACAAACACAAAGAAGCAGCCAAAATGGGAAGACAAAGAAACATATTCCAAATGAAAGAACAGGAAAAATCTCCAGAAAAAGAGCTAAATGAAATGGAGGCAAGCAATTCATCAGGTGTAGAGTTCAAAAAAGGGTGATAAGGATGCTCAAAGAACTTAGTGAGAACTACAAGGAACTTACAGTGAAAACTACAACAGCATGAAAAAAGACATAGAAACCATAAAAAAGAATGAGTCATAAATGAAGAATACAAGATCTGAAATGAAGAATACACTGGAAGGAATAAACAGGAGGTTGAAAGGAGAGGATTGAATCAGCAATTTGGAAGACAAGGTAGAAGAAAACACCCAATTGCAACAGCAAAAAGAAAAAGGAATTTAGGGAGTTCTGGCCACGATGGAGGCATAGGTAGGAACCCTTCACTTCCTCAGAGAGCTGAAAGGAGGATAACACCAATCTAAAATCAATAAACGACAAAAATCACCAGAAAATCAAACTACATGGAACTCCAACAACCAAGGAATTAAAGAAAAAATAAACCAGAACCAAACCGGTAAGGTGGATAGTGTGGGCCAACTCAGAAAAATTGAGGCTAGGCGGCTAAGGGATGGGCGGGGCTGACTGCCGAGCTCAGCAGAGCTGCACAGGAGGGACTGACTTAAGGGGAAAACTGAGATTTAGAGCTGACTGTGGGCTAAGGCTGGGGTTGCCACAGTGAGGGATACTGACAGTCTGACACAAGAGTCTGTTGGAAAGTGTGCTAGAGACCAGCAGGCAAGAGGCATTGCTCCCTCTCTGGCCCCTCCCCCATAGGCTGTGCAGCAAAGAGGGCTGCCCTGCCCAGGTAAAATACCTAAGGCCTTGCCCTTTACAACTTATCAGGTGCACTAAGACAAAGAAATGTGGCTCAAATGAAAGAACACAGCAAAACCTCAGCTAGAGAACTAAATGATGAGGTGATTGCCAACCTATCTGATGGAGAATTTAAAGCCCTGGTCATCAAAATGCTCACAGAACTGATTGAGCTTGGTTGAAAAATGAAAGAACAAATGAAAGATACCCAAAATGAAATAAAGCAAAATATTGCTTTGTTTCCAACAGTGACAAGAAGGAAACCAGAATTCAAAGCAACAATTTGGAACAAAAGGAAGAAAGAAACATCCAACTGGATCAGATCGAAGAAACAAGAATCCAAAAAAATGAACAGAGGCTGAGGATTCTCTGGACAACCTGAAATGTTCTAATATCCGAATTATAGGAGTGCCACTCCTATAATTAGGGGAAGAACAGCAGCAAGAAATTGAAAATTTCTTTGAACAAATAATGAAGGAAAATTTCCCTAATCTGGCAAAGGAAATAGACTTCCAGGAAGTCCAGGAAGCCCAGAGAATCCCAAAGAAGTTGGACCCAAAGAGGAACACACCAAGGCACATCATCACTAAGTTGCCTAAGATTAAAGACAAAGAGAAAATCCTAAAAGCAGAAAGAAATAAGGAGACAGTTACCTACAAAGGAGTTCCCATTAGACTACCAGCTTATTTCTCAAAAGAAACCTTGCAGGCAAGAAGGGGCTGGAAAGAAGTATCTGAAGTCATGAAAGGCAAGGACCTACAGCCAAGATTACTCTATCCAGCAAAGCTATCATTTAGAATGGAAGAGCAGATAAAGTGCTTTCCAGATAAGGTCAAGTTGAAGGAGTTCATCATCACCAAGCCCTTTTTATATGAAATGTTAAAGGGACTTATCTAAGAAAAAGAAGATAAAAAATATGAACAATAAAATGACAACAAACTCACAACTATCAACAAATGGACGTAAAAGAAAAGAAAAACAATGAAAACAAAAACTAAACAAACAACCAGAACAGGAACAGAACCAGAGAAATGGACATCACACAGAAGGAGTTCAGTGGGGAGGGGGAAAGGATCAATTGGGGGGAAAAGGTACAGGGAAGAAGAAGCATAATTAGTAGACATAAAATGGATGGGGAGAGATAAAAAATGGTATAGGAAACACAGGACTCAAAGAACTTCTATGTACAACCCACGGACATGAACTAAGGGCAGGTGGAATACTGGAGGGTTGGGGGTACAGGGTTGAGGGAGCATAAAGGGGAAAAAATGGAGAAAACTGTAATTGCATAATCAATAAAAAATACTCAAAAAAGAAAAAGGAATTAAAAAAATTATGGTAGTTTAAGGGGCCTTTGCGACAATATGAAGCTTAACAATACCTGCATTATAGGGGAACAAGAAGGAAGTGAAAAGCAAGAGATTGAGAAAGTATTTGGAGAAATAATGACCTAAAATTCCCTAAACTGATGAAGGAAAATGACACACATGGTCATGAAGTGCAGAGTCCCAAACAAAATAAATCCAAATAGACCCACAGCAGGACATATCACAATTAAAATGGCAAAGATTAAAGACAAAGAGAGAATCTTAAAAGCAGCAAGAGAGACTTAGGGATCTCCCATAAGACTGACATCTGATTTCTCAGCAGAAACATTTCAGGCCAGAAGAGACTGGCATTAAATATTCAAAGCAATGAAAAGCAAGGACATACAATTAAGACTACTTTACCCAGCAAAGCTATCATTTAAAATAAAAGAGAAATAAACAGCTTCCCAGACAAAGAAAAGCTAAAAAAGTTTGTTACCACCAAACCAGTATTACAAGAAATGTTAAAGGGCTTTCTAGAAGAAGCAGAAGGAGAAGGAGAAGGGCAAGAAGAAGAAGTGGAGGAGGAGGAGGGGAAGAGAAAAAGTAGGAAGAAGGGGAGGAGAAGAAGAATAAGAAAAAAAGAGAAACATATTTAAAAGACTACAATGGCGATAAATATGTACCTATTTTTAAATGTAAATGGCGTAAATGCTACATCAAAAGACATAGGGCAGCTCAATGGATAATAAAACAAGACCCATATATATGCTGTCTACAACAGACCCACCTCAGAACAAAAGATACATAAAGACTAAAACTAGAGGGATGGGAAAAGATATTTTATGCAAATGGAAATGAAAAAAATTGGGGTAGCAAATTGATATCTGACAAAATAGACTTTAAAATAAAGGCTGTATTAAGAGACAAAGAAGAATACTACATAAGGAAAAAGGGAACAATCTAACAAGAGGATATAACCCTTATAAGCATTTATGCACCCAACATAGGAGCACCTGAACATATTTAGAAAACAAATCTTCATGGATGTACAGGGACATGTGGACAGTAATACAGTCATAGCAGAAGATTTTGATCCTCCATTGAGTTCAATGGATATCAACTGAAGTGTCTGGCAATGGAAAATCAACAAAGAAACAGCAGCTTTGAATGACACACTGGATCAGATGAATTTAATTAATATTTTCAAAGCATTTCATCTCAAAGTAGCAGCATATACATTCTTTTCAAGTATACATGAAACACTTTTAGGATAGACCACATGTTAGGACACAAAACAAGTCTCAATAAATTTAAGAAAATTGAAAACATCAAGCATCTTCTATGACCATAATGATATGAAATTAGAATTCAATAACATACACACAGACACACAAAAAAAATCCCCTGAAAAACACACAAGGACAAGGACACCAAATAACATGTTACTAAACAATGAATGGGTCAATAATGAGATTAAGGAAGAAATCAAAAGATACCTTGAAACAAATGAAAATGAGTACATAACAACCCAATATCTATGGGACACAGCAAAAGCAATTTTATAAGGGAAATTCACAGCCATTATAGGCCTATTTTAGGAAACAAGAAAAACCTCAAGTAAACAATCTAATTTTGTACTTAAAAGGACTTGAAAAAGGACAACAAACCAAGCCCAAACTGAATAGAAGAAAGGAAATAATAAAGATCAGAGCAGACACAAACAAAAGCTGATTCTTTGAAGAAATAAACAAGAGTGACAGCCCTTTAACCAGACTTATCAAGAAAAAGAGATTTCCAGTCAAGATGGCAGTGTAGGCAGACATGGCTCCTTTCCTTGAACAACCATGTCAAAATTACAACTAAAATATAGAACAACCATCACTCAGGAACATCAGAAATTGACCTGAATGGAAGTCTGACAACTACAGAATTAAAGAAACCACATTCATTGAGACTGGTAGGAGGGGCACAGATGTGGAATGTACTGGTCTCACATTCACAAGGATACAAGTTTGGGAGGGATATCTCAGGAGCAAGGAGTCCCAGACACACACCAGGCCTCCAGCCCAGGATTCTAGTACCAGCAAGATAAGTCTGCACAACTTCTGGCTGCAAAAACCAGGGTTTGAGTCAGTGGAAGAAACTTGTGGAGCCCCAAGCAGTTCCTCTTAAAGAACCCACACACAGATTCACCTACTCAGACTCACTCCCTCTGAGCTCCAGCACCAGGGTAGCAGCTTAAAAGGTACCAGTGATACACAGGGAAAAACTGAAGTTTCTGGCATCAAGGTGAGCAGGGGCCATTGTCCCTTTGGTAAACCTCCCCCCACAGAGCTGGCAAGCTCGTGCTATATCTGAAACTCCATCAACCTGGCTACCACTGTTTCATCGGCTTTGGAGCTCCCCAGAGGCTCTGCCCTACGCAACTTACAGGCCCACTCAAGAAAAAGAGATTTCTGGTCAAGATGGCAGTGTAGGCAGACATGGTTCACCTCCTTGGACAACCATATCAAAAGACTGGTGTTGGCTCCTAAATCCTATCAAACAAGCAACAGGTGGCTTCAGTGAGCTCTAGTAGCAGCCATATTACATTCATAGTTTGGCTTCACCTGACAATCTCCAAGCCCAGCACAAGTAACAGCTATCTCAGATTGCTTTATAGTTCAGGCAGGGTGCCCCAGGCAAAACACAGGTGGGGGCTGACCTTGGTGGCCTGCCACACCCGGGAAACCTCAGGGTAAACACACCCAGTGGACAGCTACAGACCATGTCAAAGCACCCCCACCCTGCCTCTGCAAGGCTGATTCTCCACAGATGGCAGAGGTTGGTGGTAAGTTCTCACAGTCAGTTCTTGCAGCTGACTGGCCTGGGTAAACCCTTCCCATTGACCTGCCAACAGCAACCAAGGCTCAACTACAAGAGGAGGGTGTACTCAGTCCACATGAAGGGTGCATCTTGAGTACCCAGCTTGGGTGATAAGAGAGGCTGGGTCACTGGACCCTGTAGGACACCTACTACATTAGTCCACACTACTAAGACGTGGAGTCAAATAAGCTCTATGTAATACATAGAAACAAACACAGGGAGGCTGCCAAAATAAGGAGACAAAGGAACATGGCACAAATGAAAGAATAGATCAAAACTCCAGAGAAAGAGCCAAACAAAATCTATCAGATGCAGAGTTCAAAACACTGCTTATAATGATGTTCAAGGAACTTAGTGAGGAACTCAGCAGCATAAAAAGAATCCAGTCAGAAATGAAGGATACACTAATTGAAAAAAAAAGAACACACTAATTTTTAAAAAAGAGGAATAAGAGAGAGGACCCAAATAAATAAAAGCAAAATTAAGGAGGAGAAATAACAAATGACACCAAAGAAATAAAAAGATGCTAAGGGAATATTATAAACAACTATATGCCAATAAATTGTACAATTTGGACAAAATGGATAAGTTCCTAGAAACATATTATTTTCCAAAACAGAATCAGGAAGAGTCAGAGAACCTAAATAAACTGATTGCAACTAATGAAACTGAAGCAGTAATAAAAAAAAAACCTCCCAATTAAAAAATGTCCTGGTCTGAATGGTTTCACAGGCAAATTTTACAAATACACAAGAAGCACTGATACCTATCCTTCTCAAACTATTCCAAAAAATTCAAGAGGAGAGACTATCCAGCTCACTTTATGAGGTCAGCATTATCTTAATTCCAAAACCAGATAAAGACACTACAAAAAAAGAAAATTATAGGCCAATATCCCTGATGAACACAGATGCTAAAATTCTCAACAAAATATTGGCAAACACCATGATCAAGCGGGCTTTATTCCAGGAATGCAAGGTTGGTACTATATCGGCAAATCAATAAACATGATATACCACATAAACAAAATAAAGGATAAAATCCACATGATTGAATCAATAGATGCAGAAAAGCACTTGACAAAATTTAGCACCCATTTATGGAAAAAAGCTCTTAGGAAAGTGGGAATGGAGGGAACATACCTCAACACAATGAAAGCCAGATGTAATAAGCCCACAGCCAACATCATACTCAATGGGCAGAAACTAGAAACATTTCCCTTAAGACTGGGAACAAGACAGGGGTGTCTGCTTTCACCACTTTTATTTAACTTAGTACTGGAAGTCCTAGCCACAGCAATTAGACAAGAAGAAGAAATGAAAGGCATCCAAATGGGAAAGGAAGGAGTAAAAATCATTACTTGCAGAGAAAATGATACTGTATATAGACAATCCTAAAGATTCCACCAAAAAAACTACTAGAGCTGACAATAAATTCAGTAAAGTAGCAGTGTTGTAAGTGGGAATTAGGCTTTTCCACTGACTCACAAGAAAAGCATTTTAAGAACCCATGCATATGAGATTCTGGGGTGGCAAGATGGTTTATTTGTGTGATAGAAGCTGCCCCCTGGGTTTCCAATGTCCTACCACCCTCTGACACATAGATCAATGAAACAGAATAGAGAGCCCAGAAATAAACCCATGCTTTTATAATCAATTAATATTTGACAAAGGAAACAAGAACACACAATGGGGGAGAGATAGTCTATTCAATGAATGTTGAGAAAATTTATTGAAAAATTTGGACAGATAAATTTAAAAAATGATGCTAGGTCACCTTCTTATACTATACATAAGAATAAACTCAAAATGTATTAAAGGCTTAGATGTTAGACTTGAAACCATAAAAATCCTAGAAGAAAACATACACAGTAAAATGTCATACATTTCTTCTAACAATATTTTTTTCTGATATATGTCCTTGGGTAGGGAAACAAAGGAAAAAATGAACAAATAAGACTATATCAAACTAAAAAGTTTTGGCATAGCAAAGGGAATCTTTAACAAAATGGAAAGACAACCCACTGAATGGGTGAACGTACACACCAATGGTACATCTGATAAGGGGTTAATAGCCAAAATGTATAAAGAACTTATAAAACTCAATACCTAACAACAGACAATCCAATTAAAAAATGGGCATAGGACCTGAACAGACACTTCTCCAAAGAGGACATACAGATGGTCTACAGACACATGAAAAGATACTCAATGTCACTAATCATCAGAAAAATGCAAGTTAAAACTACAATGAGATATCACCTCACACCTGTCAGAATAGCTATCATAAGTAAATCAACAAACAGCAAGTGTCGGTGAGGATGTGGAGAAAAGGGAACCCTAGTGCACAATTGGTGCAAATGCAGACTGGTACAGCCACTGTGGAAGACATTATGGAGTTACCTAAAAAATTAACAATGGAACTGCCTTATGACCCAGCAATCCCACTTCTGGGAACATAACTGATGAAACACAAAACACTAATTTGAAAGAATATATGCACACCAATGTTCAGCCTTATTTACAATAGCCAGGTATGGAAGCAACCAAAGTGCTCATCACTGGATGACTGGGTAAAAGAGCAGTGGAACATTTATTTACATGATGGAATACTACTTAGCCATAAAAAGAAGAAAATCTTACCCTTTGAGACAGAATGGATGGACCTGGAGCTTATTATGCTAAGTGAAGTAAGTCAGTCAGAGAAAGAAAAGTACCATATAATTTCACTTAGATGTGGAATCTAATGAACAAAATAAACTAACAAACAAAATAGCAATGGACTCATAGATACAGAGAACAGACTGCAGCTTTCAGAAGGCAAAGGGGTTGGGGGAGTGCTGGTGAATAAAGTAAAGGGATTAAGCAAAAGAAAAAACACACTGACACAATCAACAGTGTGGTGATTACCAGAGTGAAAGTGGGTGGAGGGAGGTAGAACAGGGAATGGGGTGATAAATGGTGATAAAAGGAGACTTGGCTTGAGATGGTGAACACACAATACAATATACAGAAGATGAATTATAGAATTGTACACCTGAAATATATATAATTTTATTAACCAATGCCATTCTAATAAATTCAACAAAAATAAAATAAAATGAGATGGTCTATATAATTCTAGTTAGTTTCAAAGGCAAAGATTGAAGGCAAGGCAATGGTCAAAGAAGGAATGGTTGCAATTTTCCAGCTGTGATGAAAGACATGAATTTACTGACACAGAAACTATAATAGAGAACAGACTGACAGTGTTCAGAGGGGAGAGGAGAGGGAATTTCAGGGGAATTTCAGGGGAAAAGGGGCAGGGTTTACTGGAACAAGTATAAAGGACACGTAGATAAAAACTAGGGGTGGGTGGAAATGGGAGGGAGGAGGGGAGGGCTGGGTGGGTAGACTGGGATGGGAGTAAAAGATAGAAAAAATTGTACTGCAACAACAATTAAAATAAAACTAAAAAAAGGAACTATGATATATTCCAAGAAGAGTGAATAATGAGAAATACCACCCAGCACATTATAATAATACTACAGCTCTCCAATGACAAAATAATATCTTAAGAGCACTCAAAGAGAAAATGCATATTATCAATACTGAGCAAAAGTTAAATTGCCTACTGACATTTCATCTCTTATAAATTCAAGTGTATATACACCACTACAACCATTTTGGAAAATAATTCTTCATTATCTAGTTAAAAATACCTATATACCTCTACTCAGCACTTAGACTTCTTTAAAAAACAAAAATCAAAAGACCAGGCCCTGGCCTTGTATATAACTCAGTTGGTTAGGAGGTTGTCCAGATACACAAGGTTGCAGGTTTGAGTCCCTGGTCAGGGTACATATACGAATCAACCAAGGAATGCCTAAGTGGCACAACAAATCAATGTTACTCTTTCTCTACCTTCCTCTCTCTAGAATAAATTTAAAAAAGAACAGAGCAACAAACTTTGCACATGTGCACTAAAAGACATGTTCATAGCAGCATTGCTTATAATCATACAAAATTTAAAAACAACCCAAAGAGATAAAAAACTGAGATGTATACTAGGTGTTCTAAAAAATCACCTTGAAGAAATCTTGAAACCATAATATTAAGTAAAAATCACTATGACATTAATTATAAGAGGTTCAAGATATGTAAAGCTAAACAATGATTTAGGTTAATGTTTACCTCTGGGAGAAATGTGGCGGGGTGATCAAGGAATAAAACAAGCAAAATAATAATAGATTTCCTATGTTAGTTGTGTTTGTTTTTATTCTTCTTGCCTTATATATGGTATACTCATTTTTAAAAATAATAATAGCTAATAGTTTATTATGTAATTCTAACAATAACCCTATGAATGATATAAGGACTACTTTATCTCCATTTTATATATGGGAAAACTGAGCATAGAAACATGAAGTAACTTTCCCAAGATTCCAGCCTAGCAAATGACAGAGCCAAGACCAGAATTTAGGCAATGTGTTTCTATAGTAAATGTCCCTGAATACTGAGTTATTTTCCCTCTCTTTTGTATATACTATGTTAATATTCCATTTTAAAAATAAAAAGAATTGAAAAGGAAACAATGGTTGGCATTAAAGTCCCAAGGAGTAATGCCATTAAAAATGTTTTGCAACAAACATGTGTGTACCTATAGACGTGTGTGAATGTAACAAAATATATACATCGAAGATTAATAATCATTTTACCTGTTATTTTATTCTCTTCATACTTTTCTTCATTTTACAAATTATCTATAATGACTATGTATTACTTTTATGCTTAGGAGGAAAGATCAATATTCAAAAATATCCCTGCCCTTTGCTTTTTTTGTGTGTAAATAACACCTTAAATTGTGTGGTAAATTACATAGGAAGCCTAATTACATCTTTCCTTGGCAGATAATAGACAATATGAGTGTTACTGGGTTCCAAAATAAGGGCCTTCATTTTGTATCCAAAAGCAGTGTTTTAAATTTCAGCAAAAAAATTTTAAAAGGCTGGTAAAGAGTTTGCTTCAGGCTTGTCTTAACATGCACCTATGTGACTTTGGCACAATCCCCCACCTACCCAAGGCAGAAAGATGCCTGGGTGATGATGGTGGTGGGGGCAATCTTCTGTCCACAGCCACTGGGCTGAATAAGGAGAGACACAGAATTTTATGCCACAATCAAGAAACAGACTCACAGTACAAAGAGATTAGCTGCCTGCCTACAAGTTTAGAAAAGCAGCCCTTAAATGGGAGCTCGAGTGTCCTGCTGACATTCAGGAGAGCATGGGAGACTGCAAAGGGGGTACGTGGCAACTGCTAATTGTGTGGTGTTGAGCCACAGGGTCACTTGAGAGTTGCATCTGTTGTGCTTTCCAGAGGAGGGGAGAGGAACACATTTCTGCAAAGCAGACCTTTCTTGAAGGAGGGAAAATCTCTCTACAGATAGATAATGGCAGAGTTCAGTAGCATTCTCCAATAAAGAAAACACTAACTTAAAGGGCAATCCAAAGAAATACGGGGCCAGTCTACTGTTATCTAAGTGCTAGCACCCACCTAAGGTTTAAGTGAGCACAGAAAAGACAGGCTCTACTCCAAGTAGCCCAGGCCTATTAACATTTTTTTCTTAACAAGTTAATCTACCAAAATAAAAGCATAGCAACTCTCTAAAGGTAATTACTCCAAAATTACCACTATCAACTTCAAGAGAACAACCAGAAGAGCACTGTGCAACACTCACTTTTCAACTTCTGACAGCATGGCTCCTTCACTTATTAGCTTCGTGAATTAGAACAAATCACTAAATTCTCCTAAGCTCTAGTTCCTAGCTTGTAAAATAGATATGATTACACCTGCTTCACAGTGCCCTTATGAAGATATGGGGGGACAGTGGATACACTGCCTAGCACAACACCCCCACAGATGCTCTAGAAATATTCCTTGCACTTATTTACTAGTCCCATTTACTTGCCCACTGAGCTATAAGACTCTCCCTACCCTGCCCACCCCCACCCACACAGGGCCTGTGCCTTCTCAAAATGATGTAGCCCAGGCAAACAGTCTTCAAAAGTTACTCCTGTCTGGCTCACAACCTCCAAAATCAAGATTAAGAACTCAAATGTACTTAAGTAAGAACTGGGGGTTATTTTTCACTTTAGATTTCATCTCAAAATAACAAATCACAAAATAGTAGCTGGAAAGGGAACCTGCTAATAAATATTTATGAAATCTGCTAACCAGAAATAAAGACAAAAGCTGTCTTTTCTTGTCACTTTAAAGGGAAAATAAACAAAACACAGAGGAGGGAGCAGGAGAGCCAAAATAAAACCTCATTACAGGGATGAACATAAGGAGATAGAAGTTTGATATAATAGATAGCTTGGACTGGGTGATACACAACCCCTAAGAATTCCAATGAATGTAGCCCCCAGGTACTTCAATGCAGTTCCTCTTCAACATTTAAGGGCAGCCATTTGGCTCACAGTGAATAAACTAACTCCTGTCTTCCTAGCCTGAGAATATTAAAAATTTCAAATAAAAATTAAGGACAACAGCTTAACAGTTGTCTCTCCCTAATGAAGTATATTCTCATACTTCATCAACTTCAGTTTTTGCCTAAGACAACCATCATCTCATCCTTGGGCCAATAACTTAGTGAAATATAAGAATAAAGACAGGAATTTCTTAGTTATTTTATGTTGGGCATATGGGCTTGGTTTTTATTTCTGAGTTTTACTGAAGACTGAGTGGGGCAACTGCAGTTCTTATTCTAAAAAATGAGCATCATCATGGTATGTCACTAAAAGGCAGAGCTTGGAAGTGGTCCACGTGGTTCAGGAGCAGGTTGATGAATAGGAAATTGTTGAAGGGCACAGCTGGGCTGTGGGCTTTTACTTCCACATGAGTTTGGAGTTTTAAAAGTGGACTAGAGTGTATTAAACTTTTAAAAACCTGAAAGTAACAATAAAATCTATCAGATCAGCTAGAGACCTTGTCAAAGAGAAGAGGAGATGTGATGGGAGTGATAGGAATAAAAATAAAACCTTTTCATGTTTGTACCTCAGAGGCTTACACTGTCCTTAAATTGTAGGAATTCTCCACATTTGAAGTGCATGTAAATCCCTGGGCATCTTGTTAAAATGGGGTGGAGCCTGAGCTTCTGCATTTTTAACAAGTGCCTAGGTGATGCCCATGCTGCAGAACTACAGACCATACTTTTAGTGACATGTGTGTAGAACACTAAAATAGAAGCCAGAAGGTTTGAGTTCAAATGCCTGCTGTGAATTTAACACACTAGGAATTGGGGCATGTCCCCAAGCTCAGTTTTCTTGTTTCACAGATACTAGCTTGCCCTAGTTACCTCATGGGTCACTGTGAAGCTAAAATTAAACAACATGCAAAAGTGTTTTGTGACATGCAAAAAAGAAAGAATAGGAATATTACCATAGTTATTAAAAAGAAAACCACATAGGATAAATCTTGCTGAAGGACCCAAAGTGCAGAGGCAGAACTATGCCTAAAACTTTATCATCTGATCTTAAGCAAGTACTTTGAGCTTCAATGTGTTGCATCTTAAGGTAACATGAGGACCAGATCACTTTTATTCCCATCCTTGTTGCTGAAATTTATTTCCAAAATACACCTACCTTCCTGTCTCAATCCATATGTTACATTGAACATTTACATATGATATGGGGAGATTCAAGCAACTGTATTTCCCTAGGTCACCGTATTCCCTGTACTCACAGCAATACTAACTCTCTACACAGCCTATATAACACCATTGTCAACCAGATAAAATGTAATGTAGATAAGTATAAATACCCAAACACATGAAAGAGTTCAGAGATAGACAGATGAATATGGACTAGGATAATTAAGGAAGGCTTTTTTGAGGAAGATAATGTGTTTGGGGGTTTGCTGGAGAGAAAAATGATGGCTTAGATAGCTAAGTAGAGGACCAAGAACAATGCTGAGCAAAAACAGAGTGGGAGCTCAGTTGAATGAGTGGCTCGTGATAGCACACTCAGTGTCAGGCCTCGTATTCAATAACCAGATCAGGATGATCTTGTATTACAACACTGAGGCCCCTCAACTCATAAAGTAAGCAGGGAGGCCTGAAATACTAAGGTAAGAATTGCCTATGTTTTTCTTCATGAGATATAGAGCCATTTGAAGAATTTTAGTTTGGCAGTAACAGAATAAATAACCCTGAGTATTTTGATGGAATATATTGAAAATATTGAAAACATGGAAATCATTAAGGATACCTTTAAAACTCATTTTTCTAGCAGTGGATCCATTTAACCAAGTGAAATCAGAAACAAAATCTCTATTTACTTATGTATGCTAAAAAAATTTTTAAAAATTAAATCAGAGCTACTTTAGGTCAGTGTGTGACAGAGCTCCCAGGCTGAGGTTGAATCCTCAGGTCTGCTGGGCTTCTTTTGAAAGAAGGTAATATAATGTGATGAGCATCTAAGATATGACACTGGAACTAGAAAGGAAACCTATAGAGAGAGATATAGTTTTATGAGAGAAGAAGAGGTCATTCAGTGGCTGTGATTAAACCAGAGCCAGACATTTTAGCTTCCAGTCCAGTGCTCTCTTACCTATGTTCTGTCTCTAGGCCTGTTACTACTTGACAAGATATGCCAAGGAAAATGCAAAATCCAATATACTTATTAGTAATTTAGAAACTTCTTAGTGGCTTCCTCTTATCTTCTGACACTAGATTCTTAAAAGAACATTTCGTGTAAAAACCTAGCTCCATTACCCATTCTTCAGTCTTATTTATGAGCAATTAATTGATTGAAAAAGCTGTTCTACTCCAAAGTTCCAGACTTCTTGCTATTGTTCTACAGTCCTCCACAGTGATTTAACACCCATTAGTGTTTTAACAATGTCACCCCAAGAGCTGAGTCTCAGAATTTACATTGGGTACAAATAAATGGCCCATGTTGGTAGGCTTTAATTTATTTTTATATAAAATATAAAGAGATGACATACAGTGAGATTAAAAATTATGATAATATCTATCAGATTTTAAAATGTACAGAAAGGCATCTATTCAGTGAGTCAAATTTGTTTCATAATCAGAAACCACATACAAAGTGCATATGGACACTTACAAATATACTCTTAAGAAATTCAGTTAAAAAAACAAATGTGGTCTTCTTCTCCTTCTGGCACCCCTATGATTTAGATATTGGAATGTTTAAAGTTGTCCCAGTGGTTCCTATGCCCCTTCTCATTTTTTAAAATTCTTGTTTCTTCATTCTGTTCTGGTTGAATGTTTATTTCTTCCTTCTGCTCTAAATCATTGATTCAAGTCCTGGTTTCCTTCCCTTCACTGTTGATTCTCTGTATATTTTTCTTCATTTCATTTTGCATAGCCGTCACTGCTTCCTCTATTTTGCATCTGTGATCAATCACTTCTGTGAGCATCCTGATTACCAATGTTTTGAACTCTGCATCTGATAGGTTGGCTGTCTCCTCCTTGCGTAGTTCTTTTTCTGGAGTTTTGATCTATTATTTCATTTGGGCCATATTTCTTTGTAATGGTGAGCCTGTTACTATGTAAGTGGTGGACCCAAGAAGGAACACATCATAATTAAATTACCCAAGTTAAAGATAAGGAGAGACCCTTAAAAGCAGCAAGAGAAAAGGAGACAGTTACCTGCAAAGAAGTTCCTATGACTCTCAGCTGATTTCTCCAAAGAAATATTACAGGCAAGAAGGAACTGGAAAGAAGTATTCAAAGTCATGAAAAGCAAGGACCTAGATCCAAGATTACTCTATCCAGCAAAGTTATCATTTAGAATGGAAGGGCAGATAAAGTGCTTCCCAGATAAGGTCAAGTTAAAAGAATTCATCATCACCAAGCCCTTATTATAAGAAATGTTAAAGGGATTTATCTAAGAATATGAAGATCAAAACTATGAACAGTAAAATGACAACAAACACACAACTATCAACAAGTGAACCTGAAAAACAAAAACAAAAACAAACTGGCCAAACAACTAGAAAAAGAACAGGACCACAGAAATAGAGATCACATGGAGGGTTATCAGCAGGGAGGGGGAAGAGGGAGAATGAGGGAAAAGGTCCAAGGTATATGGAGCATAACTATAGGTACAAAAAGACAGGGGGAGGTTAAGAATAGTATAGGAAATGGAGAAATCAAAGAACTTTTATGTACAACCCATGGACATAAACTAAGGGGGGAAGATGTTGGTGGGAGGGTGATACAGGGTGAAGGGGGATGAAGGGCAGAAAAAAATGGGACAACCATAATAGCATAATCAATAAAGTATATTTAAAAAACAAATGTGGATAGTTATTTTCTCCCATTTGCAAAACAGAACATGTGACTGAGTTTCTTGGAAACATCATTTCTGAAATGTGAAATCACAGAATCAGGAGTTCAGAGTTCTGCATCAATTCCCTGGGAAGCATCTCAGTGATTAAGGACTTAATGTTGTCTCTTCTTTTTCTGAAGATTTTTTTAAGTGTATATTCTATAAACTCCTTCCTGTTTCTTATTGTCTAAGAGTAGAGAAATTCCCTTGATATAAACCCAACTATTTTCCTCCTTTAATTTATGCCCATTTTTGGTTGTTGTATTCTCTGTAAACATGGATAAAACATGTCAAATAATGACCCCCCACCAATTACATACACAAAAGCCCTCCAGTCGCTTGAAGATAGAAGGCAAGTTTACCTTAATCTTCCGATCTTAAACAACTTCAGATCCTTTAACTTTTACTCATAGTACTTATTTTAATCTCTTTAACTACTTTAGGTTTCTTACGGGACTATGCCCAATTTCTCCACATACTTTATAAAAGAGGACTAACAAATTTGAAAAATTATTTAAATTTGCAGGTGATATATCTTTTATGAACCTCCATACTCTACTAAAATAAATATAGTAATAAAAATGATACTAAAATGCATTCTGCATTGTAACCAATTGGTCAGAACTAGTGAGTTATTTATAGGTAACTACTAGTAATACAATAAAAGGTATAATTGAATAAGTACTTCATTTGTGCCGGGCACTGAATACCTTGCTATCAAATTCTGGCAATAACTCTAAGAGGTAGGTATTGTTATCCCTATTTTTCACAGAAATGCCTGGCCTAGATTTCCAGAGATCTTGATTATGACTCTTGAACTAGTACTATATCACAGTGCTATAAACATGTGTGAGTCATAATCACAGACTCACACATGTGTGCATGATATGGTCCATGTCTGGTGACTGCTACAGGTCAAATTTCCCTAGAACCAGACTCTGAGATGAGGATTTGCATGCAGAAGTTTTATTGGTGTGAGCTCTTGGGTTCACTATGTAAAAATGACTGAACAAAGCCAGACAAGGTTGCTGGAAAAGCTGAGCTGTGATACAGTCACAACAAAAGTCTCACCTGACCCTACAGGTCCTACAGAGTTGTCTTGAATTGTGATAAGGGCCTTTGTGTCCCCAAATAGACCAGTCATTTAATGTATGCTGCTGCCCTGGGGCAGGTGGTATAACTTTGAGTAAGGCAACTCTTTAGCTGAAGGCTGGGGGAAGTCTCCAAAAGGAGGGACTGAGCTATGAGCTCCCAGCTGTCAATACTCGCAGAAGCTGGAGGAAGAGTGCCTCAGTTCTCAAAGGGGTAAGGGATCTGGGTGTCACTTCAAAGTTCAACAATGGTGACTGTATTCTGATGCCCAACTTAGGATATAGTTAGTTCTGTGTACCTGTTTATAGGTTCATACATTACAGAAATTACATAGCTTTAATGCCAAAGAAGTGAGAGAAATAAGATAGAGGGGGGAAGAACTACAAATACTGCTATGATTTATGTGTTGGAAATGAGGAATATCTGTCTCTTGTTTCAGTCTCTCTTCTGGTCACCTCTGTTTTTCTTGTTCTCTCTGTATCTGTCCCTTTTATGTGTTACATACAACACACTAATATGATGACTCTCAACAAAACATGGCAAGTTTGATAGCAAAGAGGGGAAATAAAAGAGAATAACCTAAAATATTGGTAACAGATAATTATTACCCAAGTAGATAATGTCATTTTAAATAGCTCTGTCAATGATAATATAGATGTCCTTTAAATGAAAGAAGTTGCAAAGAATGAATAAACTCTATTAGTAGTTCCGCATCCTCAATAATTTGTTTTATCCTCAATCTTTCCTCATAGATTTTATTTTCTAAAACATTAAAAAGACAATTGCCTCAGGATGGTTCTTGACAAAAAAAAAGCACAAATTAATCATGAAGAGGAAGTTCTGTTTCATTTTCCATTTTATAATGAGAACAATCAAAAATGTTTTTAAGTTTAAAATCAAAATGATTTATTATTGATAGTCATCTATTTATCCATTACGTAGAAGCTTTTAAAATGCAAGAAAGACAACAGCTAACAAGAATGGTTTATTAGGGCATGAATTTGAAATAGATCTCCAGGAATAACGAAACCAGCTTATATTATGGGAAAATAGGGAGAGTTATTAATTCATATTATGTTGCCTTGCTATTCTATTAACAAATGCAAAAATAAATTCTCTGGTCACCATTCTCATTTTAACATGAGCAGCAAGATATTAGTGCAGAAGCTAGATTTTAACAAGTTAATAATAAACCTGAATCAAGAATAATATCAAAAGTACTCAAACAACAAAAGGCAGTGGAAAGTGAAAATTCAAAGTAGCAGGACATTATCTGATTAGAAATCCATTATCATTGTCCTCCACCAAAAATGGCCCACACACTGCTGATACAGCCTATGACCTCTATAATATGACTGAATGTGTATCAAAAGTGATGACTCAGCATATCCTCTCCCATTTCTTTAAAAAATCCCACACTATAGAAAGGCATAGGATAATACATTTTCCTGGCCATTTCAAAAGTGTTGCCTAGCAACTCACCTATGGCTTCTTTTTCTTTTTGCTTTTTTCTTGAAAATATATTTTATTGATTATGCTATTACAGTTGTCCCAATTTTTCCCCCTTTGCCTCCCTCCACCCAGTCCCCCAATTCCCTCCAGCAACCCCTCCCATTAGTTCATGTCCATAGTCATGCGTAACTTCTTCGGCTGCTCCATTACCTATACTGTTCTTAACATCCTCCTGTCTATTTTGTACCTACCAATTTGTGCTTCTTTTTTTAAATATATTTTATTGATTATACTATTACAGTTGTCCCATTTCCCCCCTTCACTCCCCTCCACCCTGTACACCCTCTCCCACCCACATTCCCCCCTTTAGTTCATGTCCATGTGTCATACTTATAAGTTCTTTAGCTTCCACATTTCCCATACTATTCTTGCCCTCCCCCTGTCTATTTTCTACCCACCATCTATGCTTCTTATTATCTATACCTTTTCCCCCTCTCTCCTCCTCCCACTTCCCTGTTGATAACCCTCCATGTGATCTCCATTTCTGTGGTTCTGTTCCTGTTCTAGTTGTTTGCTTAGTTTCTTTTGGTTTTGTTTTAGGTGTGGCTGTTAATAATTGTGAGTTTGCTGTCATTTTACTATACATGTTTTTTTTTTCTTCTTTTCTTAGATAAGTCCCTTTAACATTTCACAAAATAACGGCTTGGTGATGATGAACTCCTTTAACTTGACCTTATCTGAGAAGCACTTTATCTGCACTTCCATTCTAAATGAAAGTTTGCTGGATAGAGCAATCTTGGATGTAGGTCCTTGCCTTTCATGACTTGGAATACTTCTTTTCAGCTCCTTCTTGCCTGTAAGGTCTCTTTTGAGAAATCAGCTGACAGTCTGATGGGAACTCCTTTGTAGGTTACTGTCCCCTTATCTCTTGCTGCTTCTAGGATTCTCTCCTTCAATTTTACCTTGGCTAATGTAATTATGATGTGCCTTGGTGTGTTCCTTTTTGGGTCCAACTTCTTTGGGACTCTCTGAGCTTCCTGGACTTCCTGAAAGTCTATTTCCTTTGCCAGAATGGGGAAGTTCTCCTTTATTATTTGTTCAAATAAGTTTTCAATCTGTTGCTCTTCCTCTTCTCCTTCTGTTACCCCTATGTTGGAACGTTTAAAGATGTCCTGGAAGTTCCTAAGCTTCTCCTCATTTTTTTGAATTCTTATTTCTCCATTCCTTCCTGTTTGGTTGTTTCTTTCTTCTTTCTGGTCCAGTCTGTTGTTTTGAGTCCCAGTTTCCTTCCCATCACTATTGGTTCCCTGTGCATTTTCCTTCATTTCTCTTATCGTAGCCTGCATTTGTTCATCTAATTTCCAACCAAAATCAACCAATTCTGTGAGCTTCCTGATCACCAGTGTTTTGAACTGTGCATTTGATAGGTTGGTTATCTTTTGGTCGTTTAAAAGGATGGATTCTGGGGCTTTGATTTGTTCTTCTGTTTGAGCCATCTCTCTCTCTCTTTTTAGGGGGGAGGGGTCTGTTCACACCTGTTACAGTGAGGGGCGGAGCCTTAGGTGTTCACCAGGGCTGGGCACACCAGCTGCTGGATTGTGACATTGTATGTGGGGGCAGGGTCGAGAGGGAACAATGGTGGTTGCTCTGTTCTCTGTGGGACCTCAGTCCCTTCTGCTGCTTCCCCCAAGCAAACTGGGCCCCTCTGGTGCCAATTCCCAAGTGGGTGGGCTTGTGCATGCTGTGGGACCTTCCAAGGACCACTCCTGTGAGGATGGGTGTCTCTCTGTGCACCTCAACTCCCACAGGTGTCCTCCATCAGTGTCCCAAGGCTCTATTTCCCAGCGCTGGGATCCTGTGTTGCACGCACTGACTTGCTTTACAACCGTCGCCTCACTGGGTCTGCCAGTTGCCACCCCTTGGCCGGGGTCAGGGTCCACCCGCTGTGGTCTTGCACACCCCTGGATGTCTTACATGCCCAACTCTCTCTGCATGCTGTGACCCGCGCCTGGCTGCTTGTCTCCATCCCTCCTACTGGTGTGGATGAACAGGTCTATTTCAACTTCTTGGTTGTCCGACTTCCATTCAGATCAATTTTCTGTCAGTTCTGGATGTTATTCTGTTTCTAAATTGCTGTTGTTCCAATCTTGGTTGTGTGTAGAGGTACGGTGCATCCACCTATGCCTCCATCTTGGACGGAAGTCCACTTCTTTCTAACAGGAGTTTCCCTGAACAATCCTCTTCCAGCAGCATTCTGTGTTTTAATCACATGGTAAGAGGGCAGTCTTAATTACTCTTTCAAATTCTTAATACCTGTAAGTGGCAGCTCCAAGCCAACATAAACTCTATTCGTTATTTTGTAGCCTAATGGTACTCTGAGCAGCCACCCACTACTGCTATATTTTGCACTTTGGCCATGGTAAGATGGTTCGGAAGAAGACACCACTACTAGACAACAGTGGTGAAAGCTGTTTACCAGCCATACCATCTTGTGTTCACTGACTCCCTATCTGTCCATCCCTGTTCACGTTGTCATTCTGCCCAAAGTAGCCAAGTTATACAGAGGGCAACAATGTCAGACAATGCCTCCCATAGCTCTCACCCCTCACCAAATGAAGGGTGTCTCATCTGCTTCCACAGCTAGTTCCATAAATGCAAACTGCCAAGGGTATTACATTCTGGAGACATCATATTAGTATGTGTCTAGCACACAGAGAATATAAGTGAGATAGGAAAAAGACAGACAGAGATGAAAGAAGCAGAAAAAGAACCGCCCCCCCCCCAAAAAAAAAGAAGAAAAAGAAAGATATCAAATCAGGGAGACATATTTCTTGTGTTAGAGAGAAATGAGAGGAAACCCCTTTTGTTACTGGCAGCTTTTGCGATGAGTGAATCATGCTTTGTACATGCATGCTGATGACTTACAGCCCACTGGTTTCACAGCAATGACTGACCATTCTGTGAATTTCAGAGAACAATTCATTATCCTTGAGACCACCTACAACTTGCATGCATGTGATATCATTCTAACTTACACCAACTCAGCATTTCCATAAACTTTTATACATAAAATTCATGGGGTATTTTAATGTAATTGAGCAAATCAGAACTATCTTGTGCTTAAAAATGTTATTTATAATAATTGTTCAGTGCCTTTTTATGTGTAAAAGTTATCTTTTATTTAAATTGGAAAATAAAACTGAAAAAAATAGCATGTTTCATGACATTGGGTTGTGTAGCTAGTACTTGCACTGTTCATGAGTGCACCTGATACAGTGGTACTGAAAGTACCTACTGGGGGAAACTGGCATGATGATGGGTGCTGGGATGAGTGTCCTTTTTCAACTATATCCTAAACATAGGTGGTTTTGATTGTCTCCCAATCCTTCATTTTAACCAGTATGATAAGTAAAAGATGGTGAAAACAAAATACATGTCAAAGTTTAAAATAATAAAAACTTTATCAGAGCCAAAATTACTAATGCAAAATCTGTTTGTTGAATGAAGAATCAATAGCCAAGGCCAATGCCATCAGTATGAACAGATTTCCTTAATTCAATTTCCTATTTTAGGACATACAGATAACTTCACAGTTCAATAAAGATTTGGAATAAGAGAAAAAATGATGAAGTGGAAAGGGCAAAATGATTTTCAAGAGGACAGGGCTCTGGCTTCAGCTGTTACCATTAAGTAAGTTATTTCTTCTTCACATTATTTTTCTTGTATATGAAAATGAAAGTGAGAGTTTAGCTGATCTTTGAATTTTGGGGGAAAGATGGTAGTGAAGTGCACTACAAAAAGGAGCATTTTGCAATTCTACAACAGGTCTTAAAAAATGTCAGGTCAGGAAGGCCACGGTAATCTAATAAAATTCACTCAAAATAGTACTATTGTAAGTATTATTTGAATTTAAAAATTTTCCCCATGACATTCCCTCAAAGAAGCCTCTGAGTAATGTATTTCAAAAGACTAACTTGTGTAAACTTGATCTCAAACAGTGCAGCCTCTGTTTAACAGGCTCCCTTAATGACATTCTGGGTTGATGCTGGGAAGACCCAAAGTTGTGAGGAAATCCTGGCACTATTCCACTGATGAATGAAGAAAGATCCTGCTTAGTCTCCCATATGCAATGTTCAAATCCTGGGCAGAGCAATGAAAGTGAGGAATTGATAAGAAACCATGACTCATATAGAAAAAGAACAATATTTTGGAAAGCAAAGCAACTTTCTTAACTTCTGTGTCTACTATGAATTAAAATGGAGAATAGTACTGGCTTATAACTCTTCTAAATTTTAGGGTTTACATTGTTTTTTTAAGTACTGTTTTAAATTTACATTTATCAAACTAAAAAAGTTAACACATATGTTCCTTGGAAAAATCTTAATTTATT
The DNA here is from genome assembly GCF_019186645.2 of Phyllostomus hastatus. Lineage (NCBI taxonomy): Eukaryota > Metazoa > Chordata > Mammalia > Chiroptera > Phyllostomidae > Phyllostomus > Phyllostomus hastatus. The sequence continues at coordinate 50,505,446 of NW_025334041.1, forward strand.
ATGCCAAGAAATAAGACCAACAAGTACAAATAGATGAAATGATAGGTAATATCAAAATGAAATGGAAATTGAGAATGTGGTAAGTTGTTTTTTAAGTATATGAATATTGAAGGCTTAATATTGAAGGCTTATGTACAACATCAACTTTATGTATAAAGGACACATGGACAAAGCCAAAGGAGAGTAGGATTGAGGGTGGGAGGTGGAGATCCCTGGAGTAGGGGGGAGAGATGAGGGGAAAATGTAGACAACTGTACTTGAACAACAATAAAAAAATTAAAAATATGTTTAACCATTGCCTACATCTCCTAAATCAATGTTTCTAGCCCTAAAACCTCACTAAACTTCACATTTATACTTCCAACTGCCAATGGACATTCATTCTACCTAAATGCTACATATATGCCTCAAAGTTGTCTTCTCCCCAAGAGTAAGTCCTCTTTCTTCCTAAATCCCCTTTATGGTATAATCATTCTCTCAGTCACCCAAGTCAGATACCTTGGAATCCCAAGTCCTAACATGGTTTCAATTCCAGTACCCAGACTCCCAAGTCCTCAGAATCTCAAGTCCTAACATGGTTTCAATTCCAGTGTCCAGACTATCACCAAATCCAACAACTTCCAGCTCTTTTGCATTTCTCTCTCTCTGTTCCTCTATGGTTCTACCAATTCTAGCCCTCCCATCTTCTCCCCAAATCATTACAAATGAATCTTCCTCCTTTCAATCTTGCTCACCTCCAGCTCTTCCTCTATATTCTCTCCAGGATAACATACCTACAATACTAATGATTATGAGCCCAAAACACCTCAGTGCTTACACACATACCCCATGCCTGGTACAACTTACTATTTCCACATGTGGGTTTCATACCCCAATCACACTGCTCCTGTCTGCAATGCCTTCCTCCATCCCCCTGCTCTTTAGCAGGCTGACTCCTATTCATTTCTCAAGAGCCATCTCAGGGGTCACCTTCTCCAGACAGACTTCTTTATACACAATCCTCTGGCCTCATGTTCCATTTGATGCCTTTTCCATTTCTTAATATAATCTTAGTATACTTTTATCATATTGGAGTTAAGCATACTGATTTATGTGTATGTCTCTTGCATTTGACAGCTATTCCTTGAAGGTAGGTACTTATCACCTTTGCTTCTTGAAACTCTAGCAAAATTTATTGAATCAAATTAAAGTGAATCAAACTATTTAAGAAAAAAGATAAGAGGGTATAAGAATATTTTGGAGGGTTATAACTGTTTAGAAATGCTAATTATTTTTCTTACTTACACAAATGATATTTCATGGATTTACAAGGTGCTTTCATATTGTTTATATTGTTTGAGCCTTAAAACAATCCTAGAAAGAAGGGTAAGGTAGATATGAAGGCTGATGTAGACTCCAAACATAGTAGCCCCCCTCCACAGTTTTGCTTTCCACAATTTCAGTTACCTACAGTCAACCATGATCCAAAAATATATACAAAAATTCTAGAAATGGACCATTCATAACTTTTAAATTTCACGTGGCCCTGAATAGCATGATGAAATCTCATGCCATCCCCATCTGTCTCTCCCTGGATGTGACTCATCCCTTCGTCCATTGTATCCATGCCCACTAGTCACTTAGTAGCCATTATGGTTACAGATCGAATATCACCATATCTCAGTGCTTGTGTTCCAGCAACCCTTGTTTTACTTATTGATGGCCCCAGAGTGTAAGATGCTGGCCATTCAGATCTGTCAAAGAGTTGTTAAGTACTTCCTTTAAATGAAAAGGTATGTATATATGTATGCATAGGAAAAAACAGTATATATGGGATTTGGTACCATCTGCAGTTTTAGGGATCTACTGGGGATCCACTGGAACACTTCTCCTATAGATAAGGGGGCACTCCTGTATATAAGAAATTTCTCTTGAATTCCTAACAATTCAAGGAAACGTTAATTGATTTTTTTAAGGTAAGGGTGTGTGTGCATGTGCATGTACATGCGTGTGTTCAATAGGTCTTCATAAGTCAGAAATACAATCTCAAATAAATTTCTGTTTGGTCAAAATAGCCAATTGATTTCCTTCATAACTACTAAAAAATTCTCCTAATAAAGAAAAACTTCCAATTCTTTATAGAGAGTTTTCAATAACCTAATCCTCTATACACTCGACTTTAAAGAAGTATATTTCAGAAGACAAAACAGCTGATTCAGATTTCCAAATACAAAAGGAGGATTGATTGGTTCTCACCTTTGGAGGACCTAGTGGGCCAAGAGTTTCCTGAACATTTTCCTGGTTTTTGAAGCTGTCTTTTTCTCAGGTTGATGCCAACAGCTGACAGCAGCTTGGTGGGTCTTCAGCAAGCAGGGGTGGAGGTTGGTGAGGAAGAATATCACAGATTCCTGAAAAAAAAAACACCACAGAACAGTGAAAAATTGTTTTGGGTTAGTTAATTCTATTAACTGAGATTCCATTCTATTATCCTACTACAATTGACAAGGAGAACTTAATACATATTAAATTCCATGATTAAGTTGAACCAGGAATTACTGTACTTAAGGACATCAATGTCAAAGAAACTTTAAGTAATTTAATGGCAACAGGTAATGAGATAAAAGTAGCATAATCCCAATTACATTTTGGTCTGAATTACCCCTAAATAGTAGGAAACACTGTATATGTAAATCAAAAAGTAAAAAAGGCACCTGATCTTATTCTACTCTCATACTTCATGGGAATACACTGTACTTTATAATCACATAAACATCCATGCCATGGGTGGGAAAAACCCAATACGGTCTGAAAAGAACAAACAATGAGGACCAAGTATTTGATCAAGGTTGACGATGTCAGAGAGGAATTCAGCAATACAATTACATTTTAGAGGTAGCTTTGAGGCAGTGAGAAAAGAGGCAACTGGGGATAAGAAAAACAAGCATAAAGTTGGAGTAGAACTATACAGAGTAAAACCTTAATTAAAAATAAGCCAACAAACAGAAGTGCTTGAATACTGTGCTTATTTAATACCTCCCTTTTTTGAGAAAGTGAGGAAGTTACAGAAAGAATCATTTAGGGAGCCTCTTTGAAACCAGAACTTGGGGTCAGTCAGCAGTGAGAAGAGCAGAAGCCAGGAGATCCAGACATGATTCTACCACTCACAGTCTGACCTTGGACTTGCTAAGTGCTTCTCAACCTTATGGGCACATTAACATCACTGGGAGGGCTTTTAAAAAATAATGATAGCTTGCTCCCTCACATGCCAAAAAAGTCCTCAACCAGTAGGATGGAACCCAAGTATAGGCATTTTTTTTTTCAAAATAGAGGAAGTCAGAAATGCTTTTCAACAATTTGTCTACTTCTAACATTGTCTTTTCTACACATTTTGTACAAGGTAACACTCAAAATTTTCGAAAAGAGGTCCCATAACTAAGGATCTGAGAGGTATAGTGACTTATGCAAGGTTGGAGCAAATTCCAGAGTGGAATCGAGTCCTCTGTAGAGGACAAAGTGGGATCATGAACTAGAGCTGGACATAACTCTACTTCAGACTGGGCTGGGTATGATCGGAAGTGGTGGAGCCACTTCTGATGCCTCTGCCTGGGCAGTGGAGAGCCTACCCTCAGGGTTCCCACCCCTTAAGAAATAACAAAGATAAAAATAACCCTAGTAGCTAAATTACTGAGCACTTCATATGAGCTAGACACTGTGCTAAGAAGTGCTTTAATTCTCACAAGAACTCTCTGACCTAAGTACTGTTATTATCCCCAATTTATAAAAAGGAAACTGAAGCGAAGAGAGCTTAGCCTTGTCTCCAAAATAATGGAACTAGAATTTTTACAACGCTGGTCTCTCTCTCTTAACTATAAATTGCCTTGAGGGAATGCAGCTAACAGGCAGCTGGAGGCAAGGCTACTATGCCCTTGTACCTGCTTTGTATTCATTTGTCACAATGCATTTCCACGTTGGTAGTGAAAACACAAGTATTCTGGAGTCTTCCCAGTGCTTTCAGATTTTCTCAGATTAAATCACTAATTTCTGTTGTTTGTAAGAGGATTCACCTTTCTCCCTTCACAACACACACACACATACACACACACTTCTAAATTAGTAGAGTTTGAATGCTAGGATTTAATTATACTATTTTGGAGACTTCAGCTCGGGCACTATCAGAAGAGCCATCACTGAAATCTGCCCTAAATGACTCAGCCCATCATGTCATATGAGTGCAACAGCCTAGCTGATATCTCTGGAACATCACTTACAGTTCATTTGGAAAAAAATCACCAAACATTCTTACACTCATCTTCAGTTATCTTAGAGAAATATCTTTGTTGTAGTTTGCTGCCTCATTTCACTTACATTATTTAAGATAATTCCCTTTCTTTGAAGTATTGTTATTAGCCCTAGTTGGGTACTCAGTTTGTTAGAGCATCATCCTGATACGCCAAGGTTATGGGTTTGATCCCCAGTCAGGGCACATACAAAAAGCAACCAATGAATGCAAAAATAAGTGGAACAACAAATAGAAGTTTCTCCTTTTCTCTTTCCCTTCCTCTCTCTCTTTCTAAAAATCAATAAATAAAAGTAAAAATATAAAATACTGTTATTAAACATAATAAAATTTAATTTATAAATATTTCACATATGACATCTATTTAAGAGGTTAATGCAAAAGTATTACTATTTCTGATACTATAGGCATATCCTACTTATACTATGGCAGAATTATCTTCATGGCTTGTTATAATAATAATAATGGGGAAAGATGGCTTTCATTAGACACTTCTGGGGAGAAACAAAAGATTGATTTTTTAAAAAACCACACAATTTGGGGAACTAGAAGAGACCTGAAAGGTCACAGTATCCAACCTTCTAGTGCCTATGGCCTATTGCATTTTTAGAGAATTCTATATGGAGTTGAATCTCTCTTCGTATAGATTTCACCCATTGGCCCCAATTCCGGCCCTTAGAAATATATCCAGATTTGCATTCTAGTGTGAACTTCCCCTACCACAGCCCACTGTTATGAAAAGCAGGGCTAAGCTGTTGTTTTAGCACAGGTGGCCACTGATGAGACTAGGGGCCAGTACCTGACTTAAGGATGTCCCACAGAGTCTGGTTATGACACATGAGGTGACTTGTGCAAAGGTCTCTGCCCCAGAAATCATAATCAATCAAGCCAATTAAACCAGCTTTCTCTGGTTTAATATCTTCTAGATATCAGGAGTCACAGGAGAACCTACTAAATATGAGAGGTACTCAGAAAGGCCAAAGAGATACCATGAGAGAGAGGAGGCAGTCCCTGAAATTGCCTCTTAACTTCCCATTGATAATTTTCTGATGACCCCGATAACTTTGCACTTTCCAGATCCAGACGGGGATGCTGTGTTGGTAAGTTGCTCTTCTGATGGTGCTCTGAGTGGATCTGTTCTCTACAACCTCAAATGTGTAATACATATGAACTAAAATTACAGCACCTCATTTACCAGCTGATCCTGTTGCTGCATATCAGTACGACAATATTCCCCTTATCTTTTTGTAGGTGTTTCTGTTAGAACCTAATAAAGGCTTTATTTTTACCACACTAATATTTTACCTTTTTAGAATAGGGTTCTAACCTGCTGAAAACTCTAGCTTCTCAATTCTTCCCTTCTAAAATATGTTTTATGCCTTTTCTCTTCATGTTATCTACAAATTAGGTAAGCATACCATCCAGATTAATATTCATGTGATAAAAACATTAAATTGGATGCTATTTCACAGAGTTAATAGTGGCATAAAAATAGTGAAAACCAAATAGTCAATAAATTTAAATGAATTTATTTTAGTGTCAAAGTCATTACTTAAAATTAATAATTACCAACTTTCCAAACTGACTTCAAATCATCCTGAAGATATAAATAGCTACATAAACTGACATGACCAAGGAATTAATTTACTAAACAAAGGTTTTAACATTTACTTGGTAGAGATTGCAAAACCCAGGAGAATTAGGTTCTAGGACCATTAGAGAAAATTAGGCCATAGTTGAGATAATTGGCAACATGAACTTTGTATTAGAGTAATTACCTGTGCAGCAGGCCAAGAAGTTATGTTCGAGAAACATATTGCAAAAACAGAGCCAGTTTAGCTTCATCCTTCCCTGAGGCAATCATGAAAATTAGGAGAATCTGTCATGTTAACTCACCTGGTATATTCTTGCCAAAGTGAAATTGTTTTTCCAAAGATCTGAACTGCTTTGTCTAATTTATCTTTCAGGAAGCCTCACTAAATCCCTCCTTACAGTTAAAAGCACCTCACTGAATGGGTTTTTAAGTTCTCATGTCTGCTTTTCTCAGTTTTTCTGTCTCCACCATTATGGTCAGACTGCCAAGCTCCAGTTTCCCATGGTGGTCAGTGTGCCTACCTGGAGGGACCAAACCCATTCTCACGGCTTCTAACTGGATACTCCAGCACTCCCAGGAGTGTATGTATAGGCTTCATACCATCTCTGGTGGCCACACAGAGGCCTTCTTGGTATGCTTCTTTTTTCTCAGCTGTGTTGAATTATTAAACTATTCTTTCAACAAATACTGTTTAGCTCTACTAGAGGGGAGGTACTACCCTGGAGGCCACAAGAAACACGAAGATGACTGAGACTCAGCAGCTCAAAGACAAAGATGAGACATAATATTATTTTGTGTTATATGGCATTTTCTGGTTTATTTTGCACAGAAGTAATCTCACTTAATACTGAAACATAAGTATTTTCTCAACATTTTACAGAGAGAAGGAAAGGTTCAGTACAAGTATGTGATTACACAATGATTCATCACAGCTAGTAAGTGGCAAAGGCAGGACCCCAGAGGCAAGCTCTGTGATTCTTAGTCCACATTACTTCCAACAGCCCATAGGTCCATTCATTGTTTATGCAAATTAAATTATTACAAAGCGACATGTGCAAGTAGTTACTTTTGTAACTGGCTGGCATAATTTTGGTCCTGATAACAACTTAATGAGGTGAGCGATCCTATCATCCCCATGTAACAGAGGAGAAAACCGAGGCACAGAAGGTGACTACTGATTCACAGCTGTATGCCTGGCAGGTGGTAGAAAGTGATAAAACACTCTGACAGCAGTGCACCTGGAAGAAATATGGAGGAAGTTAATGGATTTGTTGTTAGGAAGAATGTTTAGAAAGATTGGGATTTTTTTTTTTTTACCATTTCCAGAGCAGTAAAACTTTTCTTCTCTTGTTAATCCTGTAAAAAGACACTGGCACTAGAAACAAGAAAAAGATGGCAATTCTATGAAGAGAGGGAAATGTGATGCTCCCTGTTTCCCTCATTCATGACTATGGTGGTGTGAGTGACTTGACAGCATCGAGAGCTTCCAGTGTATGAATAGCACCTGCTGCATTAATACTTGCAATGTGTGTTTTCCACAATTTTCAATTCTTTGGATGGATCACACTGGCTAAGCAAAGCAGAGAGAGGAGACCCTTGGCATGCATGGTTGGTGTTATTGCAGTGACTGCCTGGGAAGCTCATGAAGTGTGATTTGGCAGTCTGCTGGGACCAGCTTGAGTGGCACAAATTTGCTGGCTGCTAGGCACTCACACTTCAGTGCCGTACTCTAAACCTATTTTCAGGTATGAAAAGAGGGAGTCAGTTCAAAAGAAACCAAATTTAGTGAGTAACTGTCATATAGGGCAAAAGGCTTCTTTCAATCCCACAACAATGCTGTAAGGTGGTCATTGTTATACCAATGTTCCACATGGGCGTACTGAGGCACAGAGAAGTCCAATAATGCACTCCAAAGTCAGAAAGCTTGTCCACGTCAGAGATGGGATTTGAGCCTGGTATGTCTGAGAAATAAAACTTTGTTAATGTTGGAAAGGCAGTCAACTTTAGATGGGAGTTATATGTAAAACCAACAACAAGCAACCTCCCCTCTGGCCAAAAAAAAAACACACACACAAAAAAACCCAACCTGCCACAAGATGCTTAGTGGAAATATGTTCTACAGGAAAAGCCAGGAACCTATAGAAACCTTTGCATGTTCTTAATCTGAAGTCTCAGAAATCCGTCCCCACAGGGCCTACTGTGTTCCTAAAAAAATGGAGGTAGAGGGAGAAATGTGTCAAAGATAAGAATGTGCCTGGACTCCCACTGATAAAGTGCATGGGGTTCAGAGGAGGAAGAAAGTACCCCTGTCTGGGATCAGGCAGTAACTACCAACTACTCCACTGAGATGTTGGCAGTGAAAGAAAGGAGAGGAATAGAATGCTAACTCCAGGGAGTAGCACACAAGAGAAGCTAGTGGAGATCTGAGCACATTTGAAGGTGGGAAGACAGATGCAATAAGGAAAGACAGACGGAATGAAGCTGCAAGTTGCAAAAGTAGTGGACAGAGCCAAGGCCCAGTGAAGAGAGCTTGGTAGAAGGGACATACACATAAGGAATGGAGTTCTTATTCTACCTTGGCCCCTTTACCTCAACATAAGGAGCATGTGTACTCATTTCATTTCTTCTTCCATGTGGGAGAGAACAACCTTCAGATTGAAGCGCCTCTGGAATTAGTTTGCAAGAGTGGAAGCAACATACAGCCCATGTGCAGAAACATGCTTATTTGCATATTGCCCAATCCTCTTATTAAAAACAGTTGGAGTCAGTCAAAATGAAATGAAATGCCAACACACTTCAACTGTAATACAAATGCCTTGCAACCTCAAACTTAAGTTTAATAGGATAAACAAAACAAAACTGTTTCGACGACTCTGAAAGCAATTGAACTAGTTCCAACTTTAGCAGGGGTTTGTTTATTTTGCTTAGCTCCAGTCATTTATTCTAATCACTCAAAAACATTTAGTGAGTGCCTGTTGGGTAACTCACACTAGTTGGAAGCTGGAATGCTAATTAATTTTATTTTCTTTTCTCATTTTAACTGGATTGTTTTAGAAAGGGTTTTACTTTTATTTTGAGTTACTTTTAAAGCTATTTTTAATAGTAGCTTTTTGAAAAATAAAAGGTAAATTTTTTCCACCACCAGAAATAAAAATTGTCAATATTTGGGTGTTTGTCTTGCAAGCATTTTATTTTTCCTCTATGTACAAAGGTCTGTGTACACATTTTTTGAAGTAGTTGTATCATACAGTGTGCATGGATTTAGTAACCTGCTATTCTCACTTAACAACATAAAATGAACATTTCCCCAAGTAATTATATATTTTACAAAGTCAGTTTTAGTTTCTGCACTATATTTTACCATATAAAAATAATATTTATTTAACCACTTTCATAGTATTGGCCATTAATGTTATTCTATTTGGCTGACTTTTTTATATCATTTACAAGAGATGTACTATTTTACTAGCACTGGTTGAAAAAGAGCCAGTAAAATTCATATGCAATTACTGTGTGGGTCATTATTCAGTGACAGGGTGTCAGGCTGGTGCCTGATCAGGACAGTACCAGCACATGTCCTGCCTGGGCCCACCTTTTGCCATCCCAGTCCTGCCTTTCTCATTTGCCTTCTCATTTGCCACACATCTGTACTTTAGCAATGGGTAATCTGCTTCATTACATGTGATCAAAGGCATTGGCTGATTCTTAACCCACATTATTTCAAAAGCTTGAATTTTCCAGTGAACATATCGCAGAAGGACAGATGAACCAATTGGCTCCTAATGCCAGACTATGTGTAGAGACAGTCCTTCCTAGGACAGAAAGAGAGTTTAGGGGAAAAACTGATAGATAGCCTGACATTTAAAAAATGATCATGTTTCTTCTTGTTATAAGGTGGTTATATTATGTCTCAAAAGAAACAAAGGGCTAGATTGTGAAATTATCAGTAACTGTTTTCTTTTGTGTTATTATTATTACATCTTAGATGAGAACAGACTTCCAGTCAAGATGGAGACATAGGTAAACACACCTCACCTCCTCAAACAACTACAGAAAAAATTACAACTAGTCTACAAGACAAATATCACCCAGAATAGTCAGAAAATTGAGCTGTGTGGAAGCCCAACAATCAAGGATTTAAAGAAGCCACATTCATCTATACGGGTAGGAGGGGTGGAGACATGGAGACATGTGGAGAGACCTGGAGAGGCACAGCAGAGTGGTGTAGAAGGCATGAAGACATGGAATGGGAAGTCCCACATCCACATATAATAGATAAAAATTGGGATGCCTCAAGAGTGAGGGATTCCAGCCCCAGGCCAGACCACCCAGCCCGGGGTTCCAGTGGTGGGAAGATAAATCCCCATAATCTCTGGCTGTAAAAAACAGTGGGGGTTGGAGTGGTGGAAGAAACTGTGGGATTCTTAGGAAACTCCTCCTTAAAGGACCCACAATGTACTTAGGACTTTCATTATCTCTGTGATTCAGCAACAGAGCAACTGCTGGAAGGGCACCAGTGGCATACAGGGAGATATTGAAGTGACTGGCATCAGGGTGAGTACCAAGAGACAGCTTCCTCCCAGGCAAAACTCCAGAGGCCAGGCAGCAGCATTGTCCCCTCTCTGAGCCCTCCCCCACAGAGAGCCACAGAGAGATGACATGGGTTGCCCTACTCTGGCAATTACCTAAGGCTTTGCCGCATACAACTTATAGGTGCACTTTTCTACAATAGGCCATGCTCCTAAAACAGGGAGTCAAAGCATCTCTACTTAATACACAGAAACAAACACAGGGAGGTTGCCAAAATGAGGAGACAAAGAAATATGGCCCAAAGGACACAACAGAACAAAACTCCAGAACAAAAAAAACCCCCGAATGAAATGGAGATAAGCAACCTATAAAATGCAGAGATCAAAACATTGGTTATCAGGATCCTCAAGTAACTCACTGGGTACTTCAACAGTACAAAATAGACTCAGGCAGAAATAAAGGTTACATTAAGTGAAATAAAGAAAAATCTACAGGGAACCAACAGTGGAGGAATCCCAGCCCCAGGCCAGACCACCCAGAAGCCAAGAATCAAATAAAAAATTTGGAACCTGGGGAGACGGAAGATGGCAGCTTTACTCTAGGCAGCGTTTTTCTTGGCTTCTGTGAAGAGGGGGGAAACCCGCAGATCGGTGGAGAAACAGAGCAAGTGGGCTAGGTTACCGAATCACTTTTGAAAGCAGGACATCAAAAATTATTGCACTCACTGGAAAACCAGACGGCTAGGGGGAAGCTGTGAACACCAGGATACATGAAGCAGATTGCACCAGTGAATCTCACAAATATTCTACCACAGAAGTTCACACCATAATCACAGGGAATCAGAACAGATCAAATTAACAAACAAGAAGAAAAAAGAAGAAACCCATGAACAATGAGAAAACAAAGAAACAACTCCCAATTGAAGGGAAACGAGGAAGCCTCAGGAAAAATGCTAAATGAAATAGAGGCAACTCAACTATCAGATAGTGAGTTCAAAACAATGATTACCAGGAAGTTCAATGAACTCACAATGAGCTTTCAGAAATTAGAGGGAAACTACAGCAATCTCACTGAAAACTATATAACCATGAAAAAGAAAATAGAAACTCTCAACAAAGGTCAAGAGGAAATGAAGAATACAATTTCTGAACTGAAGAACACAGTAGAAAGAATGAAAAGCAGGATCGATGAAGCAGAAGATTGGATTAGCGAGCTGGAGGACAAAGTAGAAAACAGCATCCAGAAAGAGCAAGAAAAGGAAAAGAGGCTCAGAAAGAATGAAGAGAAAGAATTAAGAGAAATGCAAGACAATATGAAATGTAATAATATCCGTATAATAGGGTTACCAGAAGGAGAAGAAGAAGAGCACGGGATAGAAAATCTAGTTGAACAAGTAATGAAGGAGAACTTCCCTAATTTGATGAGAGAAAAAGTCACACAAATCCAGGAAACACAGAGAGTCCCAATCAAGAGGAACCCAAAGAGACTCACCCCAAGGCACATCATAATTAAAATGACAAAATTTCAAGACAAAGAGAGAATCTTAAAGGCAGCAAGGGAGAAAAAGGAAGTAACATACAAGGGAGCCCCAATAAGGCTAACAGCTGACTTGTCAATGGAAACACTTCAAGCCAGAAGAGAATGGCAAGAAATACTCCAGGTAATGAGAACCAGAGGTCTGCAACCAAGGCTACTATATCCAGCAAGGCTCTCAATCAAGATAGAAGGCCAAATAAGAAGCTTCCCAGACAAAAGAAGTCTAAAAGAATACACCTCTGACCAAACCAGCTCTGCAAGAGATTCTAAAAAGACTGCTTTAAGGAAGGGAGGGAAGAGAGAGAGAGAGAGACAGAGAGAGACAGAGAGAGACAGAGAGAGAGGAACACAAATACATAAAAGACAATGAATAAGTACCTATCAATAATAACCTTAAACATAAATGGATTAAATGCTCCAATCAAAAGACATAGAATAGCTGAATGGATAAGAAAAAATGACCCACATATCTGCTGTCTACAAGAGACCCACCTCAGGATAAAAGACCTACACAGGCTGAAAGTGAAGGGCTGGAAACAAATCTTCCAAGCAAATGGACAGGAAAAAAAAAGCCGGGGTAGCAATACTCATATCAAACAAAATAGACTTCCAAAAAAGGTCCATAAAGAGAGACTCAGAAGGTCTGAGGGAAGACATAATACTCAAGGGAAGAATCCATCAAGAAGACATAAATATTGTAAATATATATGCACCCAACATAGGAGCACTGAAATACATCAAGAAAACCTTAGAGGACTTCAAGAAAGATATGGACAGCAACACAATTATAATGGGAGATTGTAACACCCCACTATCAAAAATGGACAGATCTTCTAAACAAAATATCAAGATATTGTGGCATTGAACAATACCCTTGATGAAATGGACTTTACTGATATATACAGAGCCCTCCATCCCAAAGAAGCTAAATATACATTCTTTTCAAATGTACACGGAACATTCTCTAAGATAGACCACATGATAGGACACAAAACAAGCCTCAAGAATTTCAAGAAAATTGAAATCATACCAAGCATTTTCTCAGACCACAAGGGACTGAAGCTAGAAACCAACCCGAAGGAAAAAAACCAAAAACACTCAAAATCATGGAGATTAAATAGCATGCTATTAAACAATGAATGGGTCAAGAATGATATTAGGGAAGAAATCAAAAGGTTTCTGGAAACAAATGAAAACGAAGTCACAACAACCCAAAACTTATGGGACCCAGCCAAGGCAGTCCTGAGAGGGAAGTTCATAGTGATACAGGCCCACCTAAAAGGGTTAGAAACATTCCCAACAAACAACCTAACCCTATGTCTACAAGAACTCGAGGAACAACAACAAAGACAGCCCAGAGCAAGCAGAAGGAAGGAAATAACCAAGATCAGAGCAGAATTAAATGACACAGAGACTAAAAGCACAATTCTAAAGATCAATGAATCCAAGAGCTGGTTCTTTGAAAAGATAAACAAAATCGACAAGCCTTTAAGCAGGCTCATCAAGAAAAAAAGAGAGAAGACCCAAATAAACACAATCAGAAATGAAAGAGGAGAGATTACAACAGATACCACAGAAATACAAAGGATTGTAAGAAATTACTACAAAGAGCTGTATGCCAAGAAATTTGAAAACCTTGGTGAAATGGACAAATTTCTAGAAAAGTATAATCTTCCAAAACTCAATGAAAAAGACACAGAAAGCCTGAACAGACCAATAACAACAAAAGAAATTCAAGCAGTAATCAAAAACCTCCCAACACACAAAACCCCAGGACCAGATGGTTTCACAGGAGAATTCTACAAAGCATTTAAGGAAGAGCTAACCCCTATCCTTCACAGACTATTCCAAAAAATCCAAAAAGATGGGAGTCTCCCAAACTCCTTTTATGAGGCCAACATCATCCTAATTCCAAAACCAAAAACAGACACAACAAAGAAAGAAAACTTCAGGCCAATATCACTGATGAACATTGACGCTAAAATCCTCAACAAAATACTGGCAAACCGCATTCAACAATACATTAAAAAGATTATACACCACGACCAAGTGGGATTCATTCCAGGGATGCAAGGATGGTTCAATATTCGCAAGTCAGTAAATGTCATACATCACATAAACAAAAGCAAAGACAAAAACCACATGATCACATCAATTGATGCAGAAAAAGCACTTGATAAGGTAGAGCACCCATTCGTGATAAAAACACTCGGCAAAGTGGGAATAGAGGGAGCATTCCTCAACATAATAAAGGCCATATATGAGAGACCTTCAGCCAACATCATACGCAATGGCCAAAAATTAAAATCTTTTCCACTAAGATCAGGAACAAGACAAGGCTGTCGACTTTCACCACTTCTTTTCAATATAGTACTGGAAGTTTTAGCCACAGCAATCAGACAAGAAAAAGAAATAAAAGGCATTCAAATCAGAAAGAAGGAAACAAAACTGTCACTGTTTGCAGATGACATGATAGTATACATAGAAATCCTATAGACTCTACCAAAAAACTGCTTGACCTAATAAATGAATTTGGCAAAACAGCGAGATACAAAGTCAATATCTAGAAATCAAAGGCATTTCTGTACACCAACAATGAAACAGCAGAAGCAGAGATCAAGGAAAAAATCCCATTTGAAATAGCAAAACAAAAATAAAATATCTAGGAATAAACCTAATCAAAGAGGTAAAAGACCTGTATTCAGAAAACTACACAACACTGAGGAAAGAAATCAAGGAAGACACAAACAAATGGAAACATATACCATGTTCATGGATTGGAAGAATTAATATCATCAAAATGTCCGTACTACCCGAAGCAATTTACACATTCAATGCAATTCCTATTAAAGTACCAATGGCATATTTCACAGACATAGAACAAACACTTCAAAAATTTATATGGAATTATAAACGATCCCGAATAGCTGCTGCAATTTTGAGAAAGAAGAGTAAAGTAGGAGGGAACACAATACTCAACACTAAGCTATACTACAAGGCCACTGTAATCAAAACAGCCTGGTACTGGCATAAAAATAGGCACATAGACCAATGGAACAGAACAGAGAGCCCAGAAATAAACCCAAGTCTCTATGGCCAATTAATATTTGACAAAGGAGGCAGCAACATAAAATGGAGTAAAAATAGCCTCTTCAACAAATGGTGTTGGGAGAACTGGACAGCAACGTGCAAAAAAATGAAACTTGAGCACCAACTTACACCATATACAAAAATAAATTCAAGGTGGATAAAAGACTTAAATATAAAACGTGACACCATTAAAGTCCTAGAGGAGAAGGTAGGTAGGAAAATCTCAGATATTTCATGCAGAATCTTTTTTACTGATGTGTCCCCTAGAGCAAGGGACATAAAGGAAAGAATAAACAAATGGGACCTCATCAAAATTAAAAGCTTCTGCACAGCTAAAGAAAACAGTATCAAAATTAAAAGAGAAACAACTGTATGGGAAAACATATTTGCCAATGATACCTCAGACAAGGGTTTAATCTTCAAAATATATAAAGAACTTACAAGACTGCACTCTAAGAAGACAAGGAATCCAATTAAAAAGTGGGCAAAGGACTTGAAAAGACGCTTCTCCAAGGAGGACATACAGAAAATCCAAAGACACATGAAACGATGTTCAATATTGCTAGCTATCAGAGAGGTGCACATTAAAACCACAATGAGATACCACTTCACACCAGACAGAATGGACATCATAAACAAAGCAACAAACAAGTGTTGGAGAGGTTGTGGAGAAAAGGGGACCCTAGTGCACTGCTGGTGGGACTGCAGACTGGTACAACCACTATGGAAAGCAGTTTAGAACTTCCTCAGAAAAATGGATCTGACTTTTGACCCTGCAATTCCACTGCTGGGACTCTATCCTAAGAATACTAAAACACCAATCCAAAAGAACCCATGCATCCCAATGTTCATAGTAGCACAATTTACAATAGCTAGATGCTGGAAGCAACCTAGATGCTCATCAGTAAATGAATGAATCAAAACTCTATGGTACATTTACACAATGGAATTCTATGCAGCAGAAAGAAAGAAGGAGCTCCTACCCTTTGCAACAGCGTGGATGGAGCTGGAAAACATTATGCTAAGCGAAACAAGCCAGGCAGTGAAAGACAAATACCATATGATCTCACCTTTAACAGGAACCTAAATAACAAAACAAAGAAACAAGCAAAATATAACCAAAGACACTGAAACAGAGGACAGGCTGATGGTGACCGGAGGGGAGAGAAGAGGGAATTTAAGGGGACAGTGGGAAGGGTTCACAGGAACAAACTTAAAGGACACATGGTCATAAACTAAGGGGAAGGTGGTAATGGGAGGGAAGTGGAGTGGGTGGGAGGGGGGACTGGATTGGGAGTAAAAAGGAGAAAACTGTATTTGAACAATGATTAAAATAAAAAAATAAAAAATAAATAAAAGAAAAAAATTTGGAACCTAAGGAAAAGAAAAGCATTCCATCAAAACAACATAAAGAAAAAGGAATTTTAAAAAATGAGGATAGGCTAAGGATCCTCTGGGATATCTTCAAAGGTATGAACTACTGAATGATAGAGGTGACAGAAGGAGAAGAGGAAGAGGAAGAAATTAAAAACTTATTTGAAGAAATAATGAAGGAAAACTTCCCTAACTTGGTGAAGGAAATATACATACAAGTCCAGGAAGCACACAAAATCCCAGACAAGATGGACCCAAATAGAGCCACATGAAGACAAATCATAATTAAACTGTCAAAGGTTAAAGATAAAGAGAGACTCTTAATAGCAGCAAGATAAAAGCAGATAGTTATCCAAAAAGGAATTCCCATAAGACTGTGAGCTGATTTCTCAAAAGAAACTTTGAAAGCTAGAAGGGACTGGCAACAAGTACTCAAAATGATGAAAAGCAAGGACCTACAACCTAGATTACTCTACCCAGCAAAGGTATCATTTAGAATGGAAGGGAAGAGAAACTGCTTCCCAGAGAAGGTAAAACTAAAGGGGCTCATCATCACCAAGCTATTAATATATGAAATGTTAAAGGGAATTATATAAGAAAAGAAGATCAAAGCTATGAACATTAAAATGGCAATAAATTCACAACTATCAACAGTTGCATCTAAAAAACAAAGTAAGTAAACATGCAGAACAGAAACAGAATCACAGATATGGGGATCATTTGGAGGGTTGTCAGTTGGGAGGGGGAAGGGGAAGGATGGGGAAAAAGGTGTAGGGATTAAGAAGTACAAATTGGTAGGTACAAAATAGACAGGGGAATGTTAAGAATACTATAGGAAATGGAGTAGCCAAAGAACTTATATGCATGTAGTAAGTGGGGGGGGGGGGAGGATTGCTGGAGGGAATGGGGATACCAGGTAGAGGGATGTAGAGGGTGAAAAATTGGGACAACTGTAATAGCATAATCAATAAAATATATATATTTTTAAAAAAAGGAGAACAGCTTATGATTGAGTCTCCACTGTAATAGTTCTCAACCTTGCTGGCACTTAAGAATCTAGAGATGATGTGTTCTCTATCTTTAGTGTGGCAATGGTATCACAGGTGGTCAAAACTTATCAAACTGATCATTTTAAATATGTGCAGTTGTTGTGTGTTAACTATTCTTCAATAAAGCTGTTAAAAAACTAAGACCTGGGCACAGGTAGGTGCCCACATCCCACACCTGAGATTCTGATTTGACTGGTCTTGAGAGGAGATCCTAATGTAAAGCCAACCACCATTGATCTAATATAGAATTAATCTTGTTAAATTAAATTAATTAATTAATATGAAATTGATAAGGACATATTTTTAAATAAATGATTTCATCATTTTCAAGTACAAAGAATAACAAAATCTGCTGTTTTAAAAAGTGCTATGCAGCAAATAAATTTAGTCTTGCCTTAATAATTTGTAATAATTCATTAATCAAACTTTAAGGAGCTTATTGTGTACCAAGTGCTATTTGAGGCATATCATGGATCATGTTTATGTGCAAAATTGCTACTTTTTAAGAGTTCAGCATTCTCTTAAGTAGATTTAAATCAGATTAATTAAAAAACTAGTTTAAGCATTGATTTATCTAGGAAAACTAAACACAGAAAATGTAAAAATGAAGCTGTTATGACCCCAGAGAGCAGTAACAGATTCTCTATGAGAGTGGGTAAAATCCAGGAGGTTTTAAACTCTCTGTTTGATAAGCCAATGAGCTGGGCTTTTTAGCAAGAATGTAGGAAGAGCTGTCCCAGAAAATCAGAAGCTTCCTGCCAGAGGGCACCATCATCCCCTCCTGATTTGAGGCTTTATGCCAAGGTTCCATCTACAGATACCAACACAGCTTCCCATCATAATAAAATAACCAATCCCTCTTATTAGAGAAAATTAATATTCAATATTCAGTCATATGTCTTTACTCTGTTATTAAGAAACTTTTAACATAATTAGTGTTGGCTTTGAGTACAGTTTGGAACTGCACCCAGCTGGACATGGGCCATGGAGCATAGGGTTTCATTACTCACCAAGGCTGAGCACTCTCTGAAAGGGATTTGAAGAAAAGAAATGAAACCGACCCTCTTCATTCAGAAAGAAATGGTCTAAGTTAAGTAGAACAACTGTGTGTGGTAATGGGGACAGAACTGTGGCTAACACAGTTCCTTGTGACTGCCAATCTCCATAAGGTACCGCAAACTGAAGTCACAGATAATTGATGCACTTTGGGAGTGGACTGAGAGTGTGGCTTGTCTGGAGAGCTGCTTGCAGTGAGGCCAGATGCAGAACAACTGGCCAGATGAAAAGGCAACATGGAGAGTCAGGTTGCTGAGCTGAATACGACCACTTTAGTCACAATGAATGAATCAATACCAAGTAGCAATTCAAGAGTAAGGTCAGAGTCCGTGTATGCAGAGTATTAAGAAAAAATGTAAAATTGGAAAAGGTATGATTTCCAGATTGCTGGTCACTATCACCACTTTAGCTAAAATTAAGCAATATTGAACTTGTGTTTTCCTCAGTTGAAATGGATGAAATAGATTATATCCCTTACAGAAAATAAAAAGATCAACTTACAACCTAACCTCAGCTCAATGCCTTACACAGCTCCCTCTTACTGAACCAAGATTGACAGCTACACTCATACTAAAAACTGGGGCTCCTCTTGACACTTCTTTCCCCAAACTTGCACAGCTATCTGACAAACTTGCTATCTGACAAACTTGTACAGCTAACCCACTGTTAGTCTCTCTTCAGAGCCTAAGATCCATGCCTGGATCAGTCTTCCGTTCCATTTTCAACCCCAAATCCATTTCTCAGATCACCTGTCTCCAGGCCTGAGGACCAGGTCACCCCATCTTCATCCCAATGCCTAGATCTGCGGTTCAGAAACCAGTTTTTTGGTGGGAGTATAACAGGGAATATTGAGGTCCCCCCTAAATGGGAAAGTCCCCCACTAACCTGATGGGAAAAGGAGAAGCAGAGTAAGGCTATCGAGGGTTACTTTGCATGTCTAAAAAACTTGGTCAATGTTTGGCCCTGGCTGGTGTGGCTCAGTGGATTGAGCACTGGACTGTGAAGCAAAGCGTTGTTAGTTTGATTCCCAGTCAGGGCACATGCCTGGGTTGCAGGCCAGGTCCCTGGTGGAGGGGCATGTGAGAGGCAACCACACATTGATGTTTCTCTCCCTCTCTTTCTCCTCCCCTTCCCCTTTCTCTAAAAATACATAAATAAAATCTTTAAAAAACAAAAAAAACACACACAAAACTTGGCCAATGTTTTAGTAATGGTAATTGCTGTGTCTGCCTGCTGGAGCAAGGGAGACAGGAGTTTCTGACTCTAAACTGCTATGCATCTGGGAGGTGGTCCCCTGGCCAAAACACCTGTGCAGAGCAGGAAGGTGGTTTTCCATGTCACGTCATGGGCCACACCTGCCCAGATTAACAATGGCAGCTGAGAAAGGCAGAAGTAACCAGAATACTGGCAGGTGTAATCCTTTGTGGGAGGAGTCAGAAATGGGGTTACAGAGGAAGACCTATGCCAAGATTTAAACCCAAGTGTAGGGCATCCATGCTCTCTTAACCATGCAGCTTGGGAGCAGAGAAGGGGATCTTGGCCAGACAGTTTGAAAGGATGCAGAAGGACCCCCACCAGCCCACCATGAGGAGGGGCCATGTGGTTTGAGATTAAGATCAGGAGCCTAGTGGAGCACAGACAACTGGGAGAAGCTGGAACATTGAAACAGGAATATGCCTAGCTAATCTATTGACTTCTATTTCTTTCCCTAAGAAAAGGTACCTCTGACTGGCCTAGTCTGGCAAGGGGAGGCAGGACTGTGGGTGTTTGTGCATGTTTTTTTATTCTAAGGGATTGGGATTTAACTGAAAAATTCTACCATTTTAATCCTGTATAACTGTAACAGGGTGCAGCCAAGAGGGGGGCCCCAAATAGGGATTTGGAATGGGGTCCAGAACTCAAGGGATCCAGGAAATATTAGAAAAATATATAGGATGCCATCACCGCCCCCACAAGGGGATGAGTTGGGGTATGGGACGCATGGAGCAGGGCCATTGGGAGCTGTGTTGTATAGCAACAGCTTTGCAGCTAACCTCTAGAATGGTCATTTAACAAATCTATAATCTTTACGTGCTTTCATAGTTATGTTAAATAGCTGTGGCCATGCTTTGAGCTAGGGGGATGGAAGTGACTTCCATCCAAGATGTAAATGGGAGGCAGCTCACCCTGGCTACAACAACTGCATGAAAGCTAGAAGATTGGCTCCATGCCATGGGGCCACACCTGCCCATACTCACAATGGTAGCCCAGTAAAGCTGAAAGAATATGGGAATACTGGCAGGTATAACCGATTGTCAGAGAAGTTGAAAATGGGCATGCAGAGGAAGATTTAAACCCAGGCACGGGAGCCATGTGGGGGAGAATTACTTGGCTTTGGCAGAGTGGGGATCCCGCAGTTTTGCCATGAGGCTTAGGAAGCAGGAGAGACTTTGCCTGGAAGAAAAGGGGTGAAATGACTCTTGTTGGTGGGCCATGAGAAGGTGCCACATGGCTTTGGATTAACTGGAGATTGTGGTGGCAACACAGCTGATGGTGTCAGGAGCCCAAATCATGGACTTCTACTTCTTTTCCTGAGATATGGTACTCCAGACTAGGGCAGAGGGAGAAGAAAGGACTGTGTGCATTTGTGGGTATCCTAAAGGACTTTAATATTTTCATGAAGGCATTTAGTCACTACTCTAAGTCTGTATAGCTTTTAAATAAATATTTCCTTTCCACAAATCTCTGGCATCGAGAGAGGTCTTTTCTCTGCTGGTAGGCATAGCGAACTTAGTGGGGGGTCCTTTCGGTAATAGTATATTGTACACCCCCCTTGGGTCTGTTCTGTAACATAACTTTTGAAAAAATAGTTCATTTTCTTTTCATAAGACTCTGGCATTGAAAGTCACAGTTCTTTTGGCAGTGGGCAATAGAGCCCAGAGCAGCAGAACCCAGAGCAATTGTTTCAGGAGGGCCACAATGCCTCAGCTTACTCCCCTCACACACACATACACATTGTTCTGGGTGTTTGAACATCCCCTTATGAGAAACCTGGATGGACTCTCATTTCAGCAGTGAGAAATTCAACTTCAACAAAA
This sequence comes from Phyllostomus hastatus, assembly GCF_019186645.2. Classification (NCBI taxonomy): domain Eukaryota; kingdom Metazoa; phylum Chordata; class Mammalia; order Chiroptera; family Phyllostomidae; genus Phyllostomus; species Phyllostomus hastatus. The sequence goes on from NW_025334041.1 coordinate 50,527,028, forward strand.
TTTCCTGAGGCAAAAGCAATCCTCATGCTCCATAGAAACTGTGAACACAGGGCTATGTTTACTTTGTTTTGCAAGATAAAAGAGTATGATAGACTTTGGGAAGAAACATAGATTCTAAAATTATCCATATCATAATTTATAGCTCTCACTACCAAACTTGACACCAAAAAAATTATATCCTTCTTATTATATCTTTCTATTATAAAGCTGTATATATCCCACCTTTGACTTATTTCCACCTCTGCCCTGGGTTGGTTTTTAAATCAGTACAAAAAGCAGAATGCTGGCACTTTAAAAAACAGATGTAGACTCAGAAAAGCCTGCTCAGTACAGGGATTTCTGATTCAGGAAACTCCCAAATCCATACCCTTACAGTGCATTTAATCCAAATGTTGCAACTGAGTAGACCTTGGATTTCAAGTTAACAAACTTCATTAAAGTATAGATATGAAAATAGAAGCCCACGTGTATATACTAAATAACCCATGGTTAAATGTTGGTCTGTTTCCTGGTAATATGATTCTTATCACTACAACTGTATTTCACATAATTTCTAACAAAGAAAAGCCTGTTACAGTTATTTCCGTTATAAATTGATACTCATTATATAGAACTTTAAAATGTTACAAGATATTTCACAGGAAGACTGGAGGATAGTTTCTTGGAGAAGACCTGAAGGTGAAACATGAGAGTGCTCTTTATAAACAGGACAGGCAGCCAGAAGCACAGGGGTCGGCAATCTTCTCTGTACCGGAAGCTCCCTGAGGCACTCGCCGAAACACGCTAATGCTTGAGCCTCGTTCCCAGGGACTTAATTGGTCCAGGGTGGGGACTGGGTTTTGATTGATTTTTAAAGCTTATTCCCTGAATTAGAAGTAAACCTTCCCCTAACGTAGATTTTAGTTAAACAGTACTGGGGGGTGAGCCTCCTGTCACAGCAAGCCTGGAAGGAGGGGCTACGTATCTGATCCCCAATCATGGACCATGGAGAATTTTCAAAACTGATTCATTTCTCCTTTTTACTAGTCCTACCTAGGGTCAGTATTTAAGTTAGAATTAGAAAACAAAAATAAATCCCTCATTTGCAATGCCATCCTTAGAACAAAACAATTTGCATAAATTCTTTCGTATTGTCCACATAAAACTTCCTAATCTACAAAGTAAAATCAAAATTTTATTGTTTTCAGTATTAGTCTATTAATTTTTTCCTTCCACAATGAATGGAATTATTATATTCTAATTTTTTATACTCTTTTCCATCTTTCTACTACTTTAGCTTATAAAAGGCCTCTTTAGTTAGCAATTTTTCTTCAATTAATAAAAAAATTCCTCATTCTAAATGTTCTTAGAAATGTCATTGGTACAGAACTACCTATGGATTCTTTTTCAATTATCTTTTTAATTTTTTTTATCCTGAAGCATTAATATTAAAATTTGCTCTGACCCTTTCTGGGAGATAAACTTTTGTTCTTATTTGAACGATGATACCCTTAAGGGTTTTTTTTTTCCCTCTTAAACTTAGGTGAGGTAATACATGCAGCAGCAAACAGAACAAAAAGAAAAAAAATCCTTCATGTCCCAATCCTTTGGTTGGAATTTTCTTTAAAGTGTTGCTTTTTGTTGTCTCTTATACCACTGGGCTGATACTATATAAGCTCTTTTGCAACTTGCATTTTCAGTGTGACAATGTGTATTGAGATCCTTCCATACCAGTCCATATGGGTCTGCATCTTTTAACAGACACACAAAAATGTAGCTTAACTAGGGTTTTCTGATGTGGTTTTTCTTATCCTTAAATGTTTACAGTGGCCTTCTATGGTTATACTTCTGCCACTGAATGCCATTTCTCTGAGAAACACCACCACCATTTCAGAAACATATCATTAGTTATCAATTCCACTGTTAATAGATACTTCATCTGAACCCACTTGCATTATTAGAAACAGAACTGCAATGGATAATCATGTAAATATATATTAAAGAAAATGGAATTTGTGTCAATAATTTATTTGGATTTAAATTTTTGGTAAAAAAATATAGACTGACTTCCAAAAATGCTGTGATTATTTACAAACTTATAATAATGTATAAAAAAACTATTTCTCTACCTCTACCAACATTAAACACTTTAATTTTTCCAATCTCAAAGGCAAAAAACAATGTTGGGTTTTGCCAAAGTTTGGATCATAAGCCAAAATAGCAATATTCTAGACTGTTGTTAAATGTTTTAAAAAGCATTGAAACTAAACTATCCTAACAGATGTCCAAAATCTACCCCCAAACCTGGCATTTTGCTCAGGTTTTAAGATTCCAAGAGACATTTGCAGAAAACTCCTTCCTATATATAAATCCTTACTATTACAGCCTTCAAAAGACAACTCAAAACTCACCTTCTCCAGAAAGCCTTCCTTGATTAATTTGCTGGGTCTCACACATTTTAATTCTTCCTCTACTTTGATATCTCAATACTTACATATTTATTTTGTGCTGACTCTTAAATTTCCCTTTGTATCTCCCAATAATATTAGTAAGGTAAAAATATAGGAAGCAATTAAACAACAAAAGTGAGTAAATATTTATTATACATTTATTATGTTTAGTTGTTCATCCAACATCTATTTATTGTGTGCTGTATTGGACTCCATACAGTCGCTTTTCCTGCTGCCACCATGTCTCCAACACCATCAGCTGTCTCAGTCTCTCCTGGGGTGACCGCTCTGGCTCCAGCTCTGACTTTGGCTCTGTCATGAGCATGTGGCATGAGCAGTAGCAGCCCTGGCACCCTAGTCCACCTTAACTGGTATTGTGGAGGCTCTGGTTCCACCCTCCACTTCGGGAATCTCATGAAGCACCAAGCTGTGGGGTATAGGATCTGGGGAAGCCCACACCAGAGGGGCTGGGTAACACAATCTGGAAACAGGAACTTAAAAAATGGGGTAACCTTGGCCAATTAAAGACAGAAGACAAGAAGGATACAGATGATCAATTCTTTGTCTTTTCTCCCTGTGACAAACTACTGTGAGGTACAGTGCTTCCAAAGACCTGTCTGTAAGAAAATGTATATCATAGCACAAGAAGCTATGGGCATCTTGGTAACATGTTATCTTGTACTGGTTTCCCCTTTTCTCTCACTACAGTCGTCCCTTGGTATATCAAGGTTGTTACAGTGAAGCCACAATAAGTGAACCACAACATAGTGAGGGATGACTGTATACTTCACTGGTGAGTACCCATATAGAATTTTATATGTTGTTAAAATCACATAGGTTTAAGAGTGTAGAAAGTGTTTAAGAGCATATGAAGTGTTTATAAGAGTGTGGGAAAGGTTAATAAGAGAGTGGGAAAAGTTTATAGGAGTGTGGGAAGGGTTTATAAAGCCTTAAAATATATACAAATAATAAAATAAATATAATGCCACTATTTTGAGGATTTTCACCTATTGTGGGGGTCTCTGAAATGTAACTCCCGAGATAGGTGAGGGATCACTGTATAGCTGTTCTGAAATTGCACCTTCTCCAAAAACTCTTCTATGTAAGTTTTGTCTCAGACTATGTTTTCCAGAGAACCCAAGCTAAGGCAAGCCCACTGCACTGTGGATTAACACCGCACTGTGCATTAGACTAGCCAAAAGACAGATAGAAAAACCAATTCTGCTCACAGCAACCTAACAATCTAATTGGGGAGGCAAGACATTTATACATGTAACAGTAAGTGAAGAAGGCAGGATGAAGGGAGGGAAAAACCAGAATAAATGTAATGAAAGGATCTGTTGAGCAGAGGGTTAAAAAATGGAAACTATTTTATAGTAGTTTGTAATAGGGCATACAATAAATACAAAAGGTATTCACAGAGAGGAGAAAAACCATTCAGTCCACCTACAGCCAATTGCTAGGGAAAAGGTTGGGAGGGAATGTTAGAGGGTGCTCCGTGGAGGAGTCACCCTGGTGAAGAGGGCTCAGCTGTGGCAGTAGGTGTGCTGAGGAGGGGGAAGCGGCTGACGACCTCACCAGAGCAGAGGGGTGCAGAGCAGGATGCACTGACAAGCGCGACAAAGGAGATAAAGCTTCTTAATTAAGTGGTTATCGCATATCCTAATTTCTGCCCATAAAGAGGACATGAGAGGGCTCAGTGGCTTCCATGTGGTTTCTCTCATGTCGTTTTTCTTACCCTCAAGTGTGTTTTACAGTGGCCATCTCTGGCTATATTTCCGCCATGGAGTTCTTTTTTCTCTGAGAGACTCCCCAAACATTTCAGAAACATTTCATTTGTTTTCTGTGCCCCAGAAAAATGACTCTTTCATGACAGGACAGGGCCAGCAAGCACAAGTGAGCCCATCCCTCTAGTCCAGCATGATCAAAATACTCACCGTATTCTAGCAAGGATTGCTATAGGAGATTTAGACAACACATTTGCTTTAATAAAACCACAAATGCAATCCTAGGAGGTAAGATGGAGATACAATAAAGACAACAAATTTCTTTTATAGTACCATTGTATCTATTTTAATCTCTAGTATTTTACAGATGTTTGGAGACATTCCAGTACAATTGACATGGTTGAGAATTCTGGAGGTGGGGAAGATAAAACCTGCTTTATCTGAACTATGCTTTGTCACCATTTCTCTGATCACAGAGATGTTTCCATGGCAGCAGGTCACATGTTCTGGCTAGAAGGCAATCATGTAGGGTGTTTTGTTTTTTTTTTCATTTTATATCTAATTGCCTGCCTCTTTGGGAAAGAAACAACTAAAATAAGTCTTTCTTAACTAGGCAGATTGATACCCCAAGGAAAATCTTGGGTTTTTATAATAAATTTTTCAAGACTTGAATTTCATAACCAGGCAGTAAGTCCTGGGACCTCCTTCCACAAAGCAGAAGGAAACCAGCAGGAGGGAAAGGAAACTTGAATGAAATTTCAGTCACTGCAGAACAGTTCACACATCCTACTAATTACTATTGCCATTCATAATTAAGTGAGGTTCCTCCTGGATCTACTAGCCCTGCTATCAAATAGCACCTACTTTTAAGAACTCGTAAAAGAGGGTGTGCTTTATGACAGTCCCCTCCCATTTCAGCTCCACTCTGTTAACTTTTCTGCTCTATCAACTGACACCATAACAAACACACACCCTCCAGAGAAGATTCCTAGTTTGGGAACATCACTTTCGATGGGTTGCTGTTGTTGTCATTGGCCATTTATTTGATTCAATCTTCCCTTAAAAAGTAACTAACTAAATGCTTCATGAGTCTCTGCCATGAACACTGGTGCTTGTAGGAATATTTAAGATAATGACAGTAGCCTATTAAAATTACAATGGAGAAAAGAAATAATATTCTTATAACTGAGGTAAATATTCTAGCAATTTAATTGGGAGTTCATGTCACAATCACTTATAGCATGTTTCTTTTTACTGAAACATCCAGCCCTCAGCCCCCAAATCTCTGGAAACTGGGCAGGTGAGTTTTCTCTCTTTTTCCCCCCTTCTTTTACAAGCTGCATGGGTGATACTTCTATATGTACCTGGTTAGACACTGCTAGCTGACAGCCATTCATTACTCATCTTTCTGATAGATAGTATGGCAGCCCTTTAGCCAAACTGACTTTCCAACAATACGTACACTAAGTGGGCAGCAATTCTTAATGTCTCACCTTGAACTGCTACTACAGCCTTTTGGCACTGAAAGCGTAGTCACTAACGGTGAACCAATGGGCTCCATACTGATTTCAGAGGAGAAATAAAAGCATGGCTCTCTGGAAGCCACATTCATAGAAGACGCTACACACAACAAGAGACAACCTCTAAGTGACAGGGAGAGGTACGGTCCCCCACTTCCTTGAGAGCTATAGTACCATAGATCTGCATTTCTTTGGTCTTTTCTGGAATTCAAGGCCAATCAATGCAAGAGGACTGGCTGACTTACATAATATTTCTAAACTAGAGATTCTCTGACCAAACGAAAGATTTCTGTGCTTCCTGGAAGCACGCACTACCACAGCATATTTTGAGAAGAAAGACAGGCCCTTCACAGAATACCAGTAGATGAGCTTCTCCGTGGACATGAATGGCTGGTGTGTTCTCAGGACGAGGATTTCACTGAAGAGTACAGTAATACTTGGGACAAGTGGTAACGCTCCACCTTGAAGTGGTAAGCGCCACAGCCTGAGCCATGAAAGCTGCCTTGGCCTAACCACACTTACTAAACACCTAAGTGTCAGAAAGTAAACCACCATTCTCATTTGCACATTATGATCAAGGTCAATACTTAATTTGATTGATTCCAAACATTTAATATAATTTTAACATTTTATATGACCATGTAGATATTTTCTAGCTTATTTTTCCAGTATGAAAGTTTATTTGTTGGAGTAGGTGGCTGAAAAGGTAAAGGGATTAAGAAATACAAATTGCCGGTTATAAAAACAGTCATGAGGATGTAAAGTACAGCACAGAAATATACCCATATTTTGCCATGTATAATGTGCACCCATGTTTTATGTGCATTATACACAGGATTCTCATACCCATGGTACATAATCATTATACCCATGTGTAATGTGCATCCTTATTTTTCCCTCAAAGGTTTGGGCAAAAAACTGCTCATTATACATGGCAAAATATAGCAGTCAATAATATTATAATAACTGTGTATTGTGTCAGGTGGGTACTAGACTTATCAGGGTATATAAATGACTAATCACTATGTTGTATACCTGAAACTATTATAGTTTATGTCAACTGTAAATGAAAAATAAAACATTTTTAAGGAAAGAAAATTTTACTATCAATACAGTGGCATTTGATTGTGACACAAGTACTTTCCAAGTAACTCAGTGGAAAGCAAAAATTAAGAGTTTTTCAGGAGTGATTATTCTCTCCCCATAACCTCTAAAAATGTCTCACAGTCCCTTTGATAATAAGAGGCACTAATAGGATACATGTATGCTTAATTGGTTTCACCAAAAAAATTTCAGTGTCTACCCTGTTTAGTGCTTATCAGATGGGTTTTTTTCACCCTTTTCAGATTCGTTGGTTCATTTTTTTTTTGTTATTTAAGTAAAAGATCTGCCATCATCCCCAAAACTGTTCTTAAAAGATAATGTTAGTCACTCTGTTTTCACAATATGCTGCTCATCTGGCAGTTAATTTCCCCTGGGAGTGCTGCAGACTTTTTTTTTTTACATATAATCTTCAATTAGCTACTTCTCTTCATAAACTGCCTAGCTCACAACCAAGATTTTCTTTTGTACATCTACCTTCTTTTATCATATTTCAAGGGAGACATATTATTTACATGGTTTCTAATTCAATCTCATTCACCTACGTGCAAGAGATTTTACATTTTAATGCTCAAAACCCAAATAAAATAGAGTTGCATGTCTATTACATGTTGCTCTTTTTATCTAAGCTCATTCAGCATTCAATTTTTTTATGAGTTTGGAAGGGTATTTCTGAGATACATGTTAAATATCATCCTGATAAATAAGACACATCTAGGACATAGGGAAGTGAGGGCTCTCCAGGTGCTCTCACTTAAAAGATGCCCTTCTCCCACCCCAAGAAAGTTACATTTCTCCACTCCCATGTCAACACCTGAAACTCCTCCAGATAAGACAACAATGTTTTTTATGCCAGAACTACAGAGATAGCTTAAAACATGTCAGGTGAAGAATGATCTGATTTTGGACTAATGGATTTAAAGCTTGGGCTTTTTTTGAGGACAGGTTTGGTGTTGGGGTGGGGGTTTCTAGTGGGCATTTTGTCCCTCCAGTAGCACCACAGACAGAGAAAAAGAGTTAAAAAGGGAGAAAGTTAGCATCAGTAAATGAACTACACCTTATTTTTCATTTTTATGTATGACAGAGCCACCTTTAGTTATTCAGTTACAGATCAGGAAGTCTAATACTTTCGTATTCATACAGTGCTTTAATTTCATATATAAACTTAATTTGTTGTCACTTGTATCTACAAAAGCTATATACCTTTATAATATCTGTACAAGACTGAGGAATCAGGGAAAAAGAACAGATCTTGTTTTTCTTTGGCAATAGTAAAAATTTACTTCCTTCATCAATCATTAAAAATACCTACTTCAGTAGATATTACTGCAGAAATTCTGTTTTATGAACACACACAAAATATATCTTTGCAGACACTTGATGATCTCCTTTATGCATTTCTACTTCTGAGAAGATCCCCATTCCCAAACAGTGAGCAACACTTTGCTAAAAGAAGAAACAATCTATGTGTTTTTAATGCAAAGTTCTTAAAAATATGTGAATTGGTGATTTTTAAAGTATGTGAGTATAAAAACAATTTTTTCATTTATTCAAAAAATGTATTATTTCTACAAGCACACTGTTTTGATGCTTAAAACATTATGTGGTTGAATTGTTATGAAGAAACATTAAACAAGAAAAATAGAGTTATATGGGCTGAAAAGCCTTGACAATTTTAAATAGTGTAAAGAGGGCAATCCTCAAAGAGAAAGAAAGAGGTGACACTTGAACAAGAAGTAGCAATCCACATGGATAACAGAAGGAAGCACAACTGTAGGCAAAACTATAGAGATATTAAAGATTGTTGGTTGCCAGAGTATGGGAGGAAAGAAAAGGATTAAGTTGAAGTACAGGAATTTTTTTTAGAGTAGTGACATTATTCTGAATGATATTGTAATTGTAAATATAATACATTAACCCATTAGATATTTACAGCACAAAGAGTATACTTTAATATATGTAAATTAAAAAAATAGAAGATTGGAGAAACCCAGGATATGATACAGAGGGAGGAAAGAAAATCTAAATGTATTACAAAGATATGAAATATATTCACTAAAGGGTATGGGGGAATCAGGTTACGATCTAAGTAATTTTGGAAATGCATATAACCTGCAAAATTAAAGTCAAAAAGAGATGTACTCTACTCAAGCTAATAAAGTTGTATAAAAACAAATTTTCATTCACCTTTCTTCTGGCCATATATTTTAAGGGAGTCCTGGAGTCCCTTGTTGTAGGAGGGGTTTCTCAGCTACCTAGAAAAAAAATTAGACCAATTCCCTGATTCACAAAACATTTCCCATATCCAATAGTACCTATGGATCAACTACTAATTTTACACTTATTCTAGGTGAATTTATATCATGACTTGACTTTTTAAGGTACCCATGGTTTCTCTTCCCAACTCTTCTATTAGTCTCCTAACTTTGGTCTTGTTGAATCTCTTCCCAAAGCCCAGAGTACAAACACAATAGTAAATATCCGCATAACCTAGATGTCTCTGTACCCCTAGTATTATATTAGTTCCAGTATATGACACTGTCTCAGAGCTCTCTAAGGAAACATCTTTCAGAATTGGGGGTAGGAAGATAGTAAGGGGGTACGTGTTTGGATAAAAGGGGAAGAGACTACTTATGGTAAATATCTCCTTAATACAATAAGAGCATATTGGAAAGAGTACATGTTAACGAAGGGTTAATGAAAACCACAACTGTTTGAAAGCAAAGACCTAACTCCACTCCCCCCACACACCCTAAAATAGTACACACAGGAAAGCAACCCTACATGGACAGTTAAGAAGGATTCATTACACCACCACTCTGAGTTCAACATTACGGTAGGCGCTGGGAAAACAAGATTGTGTGTGTGTGCATTAAACAACATAAAAGAATCATCAACTTGCGTTACATGGAGAATAGGTTGAAACATTATGAGAGAAATTAGTGTGAACTAGATTGAATTTAAAAAGCCTTATCTTTGACACATCACACTGAGGTATTGCCTACAACAATTTCATATACCATTTGTTAATGTTTAGGTGTTTCATAATCATATATTCAAATATTTGTAAGTACTCCATTATATAAATTATTGCAATTTCATTTGTAATACACAAATGTTAATTTTAAAAAAGGATTCAAAAATAAATATTGTTAATCTTACTAATAAAATTTCCAAAACTGTGAGCAAGTGTTTATTAATCAACAACAAAACATGTCAATGCTTTCTGCTGAGAATGTTTCCATCACTGTAGCAACACTGAGAAGCAAGAAAGTATGTAAAAAATAATTTTACCATTATCTGTCCTTCACAGGTTCTGCATAATTAGTATAGTAAGAAATAACACATTTATGGAATTTATTAGAAAAACTAAGTTTCCCTTATTAAGAAAAGTAATTAAAACATATAAACACCAGGTTTTCTGAAGATAAACTGAGAATGTGAAAACATTTGTAAGTGGAAAATCTTTATCATGAAGCAGTGTCCGAATCATCATTACTGTTATTTAAGTTGTAAAATTACTTGAAGGAAAAAGCAGACCACAAAAATAATATACAGTGTGACCCCAATTCTGTTCTGTTTTTAAATAAAAGAGGCATCATTCTTCCTGTATTCCAGATTGGAAACTGAAGCTATTCACAACTCAAGGAATATCAGAATAATATAATTATCCTGTCATTTTGCTTTTCAATCCTTTTGCTTTATGATCAGTCTACACACTTTATTTTGAGAACTCTGTGATCTTAGCTACTGGTAGGATCTTAAAAGTTTACAGAGCCTTCTGACCTGCTGTGGAAATTTACTGTACATTTAATCACACTGTGCCTCACAGGAGGAGAAAGATGAGACAGACAGAATGTTAGCAGCCCCCCCACAGGAAACTGTAGGTATGTTTATTACATGCCATTCACAGTGGACCAGCAGGAAGAACAGGTCTATGGGACATGGGATTCTAGCCTCCTCTACAACAACATGGCATTTCATAGACTAGGCCTTCTCCAGGGGCTGCTTCACAAGTTCTAAGGCAGAAGAATGTATTTTCTATGATGAATTTTTCCCCCTTCTCCTATGCTTCTTTTCTGAGCTGCCATGTCAACCACACAAATGCTCTATGCTATATTCAAATGCTATATTCCATCCTAAAATAAGGGCTTCAAATTAAATATATCTCAGCTTTACATTCTAAATTCAAAATCCAATGGTACTATAGCTAACCTGTATTTAGTGCTACATGCCTTGCACTGCAATAAGCACTTTACATGCATTACCTCCTTTCATAAACAGCTTTGAGAGGTGGTGCTATCATCTCCTTTTTTTCCCCACATTTAAAAACCAAGGCTGAGAGAAGCCAAGATAGAGGTGTAGATAGAAATGTTTCACTTCCTCGCACAACCAAAAGGATACAAGCAACTTAAAAACAAAAAACAACCAGAACTACCAGAGTACCAAACTGCATGGAAGTCTGATAACCAAGGAGTTAAAGAAGAAACATTCATCCAGACTGGTAGGATGGGTGGACATAAGCAGCCTGGGCAGAGAGGACGTGTGGCAAGGCAGCAGCAGACCAGGTGGGTGAGGTGGTGGCTGGTGGATGGGATTTCCCACATTCATGCACCGATAAGCCAGGAGGAACAAGTTGGGAGTGAGACAAACCACTGAACTCAGGGTTCCAGTGCAGGACATTAAAACTTCAAAATCTCTGGCTGTAAAAATCTGTGGCAGTTGTAGACACGGGAGAAACTCCCAGTCTCACAGGAGAGTCCATTGCAGAGACCCAGGGGATCCTAGAATGTACACAAACCAACACTCTTGCCCAGGAAATCAGCACCTGAAAGGATATAATCCAACAGTGGGAAGCAAGGGAAGTGACAGAAAGTGGGGCGAGAGCCAAGCAAGCCAGCAAAGAGCATTGTTACCTCTCTGACCTCTCCCCAACCTACATTGCCACAATGCATGGAAGTGGGTTACCCATGCATGGTGAATACCTAAGACTCTGTGCCTTACAACACAACAGGTGCGTGGGGACAAAGAAATGTGGCCCAAATGAAAGAATAGATCAAAACTCCAGAAAAAGAACTAAGTGACAAGGAGGTACACAGCCTGTCAGATACAGAGTTCAAAGCACTGGTAATTAGGATGCTCACAGAAATGATAAAGTTCAGTCGCAAAGTGAAGGAAGAAATGAAGGCTATACAAAATGAAGTAAAGGAAAATAGAGGGAACCAACAGAGAAGAGAAAGAAGCCAGGACTCAAATCAATGATTTAGAACCAAAGGAAGAAGTAAACATCCAACTGGAACAGAATGAAGTAAGAGAATTAAAAAAAAAAAAGTAGGAAGAGGCTGAGGAACCTCTGTGACAACTTTAAATGTTCCAACATCTGAATCATATGGGTGCCAGAAGGAGAAGAGGAAGAGCAAGAAATCAGAAACTTATTTGAAAAAATAATGAAGGAAAACTTCCCCAATCTGGCAAAGGAACTAGATGTGCAAGTCCAGGATGCTCAGAGTCTAAAAGAAGTTGGATCTAAGAAGAAACACACCAAGATACATCATAATTAAGTTACTCAAGACTAAAGATAAGGAGAGAATCTTAGGAGCAGCAAGAGAAAAGGAGACAGTTACCTGCAAAGGAGTTCCCATAAGATATCAGCTGATTTCTCAAAATAAACCTTACAGGCAAGAAGGAGCTGGAAAGAAGTATTCCAAGTCATGAAAGGCAAGGGCCTACATCCAAGATTACTCTATCCAGCAAAGCTTTCATTTAGAATGGAAAGACAGATAAAGTGCTTTCCAGATAAAGTTGAAGGAGTTCATAATCACCGAACCCTTATTATATGAAATGTTAAAGGGATTTAGCTAAGAAAAAGATAAAAAACTATGAACAGTAAAGTGACAACAAACTCACAACTATCAACAACTGAACCTAAAAAACAAAAACAAAACTAAGCAAACAACTAGAAGAGGAAAAGAATAACAGAAATGGATATCACAAGGACAATTATCAGAGGGCAGGGGGAGAATAGGGAAAAAGGTACAAAGAATAAGAAGCATAATTGGTAGGCACAAAGTATACAAGACGAAGTTAAGAACAGTATGGGAAATGGAGTAGCCAAAGAACTTATATGTGCAACCCATGGACATGAACTAAGGGAGTGGGGGAATGCTGACGTGTGAAGGGTACAGGAAGGAGGGGGAGAAAGGGGAGGGAAATATTGGGACAACTGTAATAGCATAATAAAATATACTTTTAAAAACAACAAGACTGACAGTTCTGGAAGGAGATTTTGGGGAGGAGGGACTGAGCAATAAATAAAAAGAACTCATGGACAGGGGCAACAGTGTGGTGATTGCGGAGAAGGTGAAGATGGAAGAGGCTATAAGGGAGATAAATGGTAATGGGAAAAAATACAGTAAAAAATAAACTATTGCCCTGGTTGGTATGGCTTAGTGTATTGAGCACTGGCCTGTGAACTGAAAGGTTACCAGTTCAATTCCTAGTCAGGGCACATGCCTGGGTTACAGGCCAGGTCCCCTGTTGAAGGTGTGCAAGAGGCAACAGATCGATGTTTCTCTCGCACAATAATGTTTCTCTCCCTCACTTTCCCTGTCCCTTCCTCCTCCATGAAAATAAATAAATTAAAAAATAAAGCTATTAAAAATAATAAAAATAAATCAATAAAATCCAATACCGAGAGAACCTACATAATTTGCTTGAGGTTATCTTACTAGTAAGTGGCTCAGCTGGGGTCTAGCCCATGTCTGTATGCCTCTGGCCCAAGCTCTTTAATGTATGTGAAATATTTCAAATTTAGTGAGAAGCAGAGCACATAATACACATTACCCAACTTGTCAACAAATATACTTAAATTGAAAGATACAAATAACCCTTTATATAAAAATACATTTAAAAATATAATGGAGTTTCTCTATCCAAAAGAAAAGGTTAATAGGAAGAAAGGATAGAAGTGAATCTATAAGCCCCATAGATAAAGTCCTGTTAAGCATAGTGGCGGTCATTGAGAAAGTGCTTACTAAAAGTTTATTGGACTCATAACATTTTCTTATTCAAATACATCAAGGAGGTCAGGAAAGATCATCTGAATAAAAACATGACTCTCAAAGGGGGAGCGATGAAGCCAAGTTCTGTAGTGAAAGCTACCCTTTCCCACCTGCTCTGGCCCTCCCCCCACCCTGGCTTCAGTGAGGTGGCCTTCTCACATCAGCCCCCAGCCCAGGCCTGGCTTCCAGCAGCCAAGAGAAGATGCCATTGGAAAGGCTAAGAACTGGGGACAGCATCTTTTCTTCTGCCCTGGGCAATCAGAATAGAAAAGGTTATATTATATTGTGAAATATAAGACAGTAGTTACCTCTAGGCAGAAGTGTGGGGGTTATAGTTGGGGATAGGGATTTAACTAAATCAGTGATGTTCTCCTCCTTCAGCTTAGCAGAGAGGACAGTATTTTCACTATATCGTTCTTTATCTTTTCATATATATGAAAATAATTGCATGTATATGTAATACAAAGAGCAAAACTAGTTTAGGGAAGAAAAAAATTATAGTGGGCCAGGGAGGGAAGTAATGAAAGCATAAGAAAGATTTAAGGTAAGAAGGAAGAGAAAGTGAGAAAAAACATCCAAGGTAGAGTGGGTGGGGAAGGAAGGCTGAGGGAGGAGCCCAGCCCTCAGCACTGGTTTCTTAATAAAAATGAGGAGGACTTACAAGTCAGAGAGGAAAGGATAAAAAGACACAAAAATGAGAAAATTGTGAGAGAACAATGGGATAAAAATAAAAGGTCATTTCAAATTTGACTATATGTTTTGAGCTTGCTTTAAAGGGAAACTTGAGAAGTGCAAGCATGAACATTTTGATTGATGGGGCTCCGAAACAAAATCTAGCGGCACCTCATCTTGGCCATTGCATGAGTCAATATTCCAAATAACACATTTATCACTTTAAGCCTTCAATCTTATTTTGAGTGGAAAGCTTGCTAAAAACATGCCATGCTTCCTGACCTTCTTAAATAGAATTGAACCTTTTCTCTCTCCCTCAGGGTCATCACCAAGGACATCAGTGATACATGCAGGGGCTACTCCTGTGGGAGGGCTGGAACTCCATTCTCTAATGAGGGAAGGGTGGGAATTCCAGAGAATGAAGACATTTAGCTATAGGGGAAGCCAAATAATTGGTACATACTGACACCAGAATGGAGAAATCACCTTTCTGGAAGTCGCTGTTCAAGTTTCTCCTACTAAATAGAGTGATAAGCCTCACATCTAATCTACTGTTGTCACCACCTCTTCTCCAGATGCTTCTCCCTCCTCTGCAAGAGGACAGCAGCCACTGCACTTACCCCAGATGCACCCCAGGCCAGTTGTTCTGATCAGTCGCATGCCTGTGTGTGCCCATCAGCCTTGGATTTGCACATTCATATATGAGAAAAGAAGTATCACCCCCATACAATCACAAATCTTAGGACCCCAATTTGGCCCAGAGTTGACTGATGAGAGTAATGGTATTTCCTATAAGGAATGGAGTATCAAAGAGTTGGTGAGAAGGGAATAAGCTAGAAATTGCCTCTTCTAGCCCTATGTGGCTTCCCTGTGAAATCACCAAGATGGTAGCCATTGTGTTCACTCAGCAAGACAAAATACTATTGGAAAAACTGCCTGTGCTGGGCTTTCCTAGAAGGCCTGGAGAGAAAGAGGTTGGTCAGATGCACAGTTGGCATCTCAAACTGACAATTAGCATGTCTACTAATCACTTGAATAGAATGATGTGTGGCCTGTTGGGCAAGTAAACAAATATGTGTGGAAGCCAAAATGTCTCCTGCTTCCTTTAACATAATAGGTTAAAACACATCATTTTCAATCTTAGCTTTTGTCAGTGGAGTTTACACTGTTATTCTGGATTTTAAAAATTGAATGCCAGGTAGTACTATCTGTAGCTAGTGTGCAATGGTTCTCAAAGGTGCCAAGCAAACAGTCATTTCAGTGAAACTGAACATGACTTATTCTAACATAAAAAAATATCAGGGTAAAAGAACATACTGGAAACTAATCCATCTTTGAAATGCACAATTATTAAATTTCAAACTTGTATATTATTTTCAAGCAGTAGGATGACTATAAATTTAGCATGTAATATATAAGGGTTCTTTTTAAGATTTTATTTTTTTATTTTTAGAGAGGGAAGGGAGGGAGAAAGAGAGAGAGAGAGAAACATCAATCTGAAGTTGCTGGGGGTCATGGCCTGCAACCCAGGCATGTACCCTGACTGGGAATCGAACCTGCGATGCTTTGGTTTGCAGCCTGTACTCAATCCACTGAGCTACACCAGACAGGGCTATAAGGGTTTTTGTCTTGTTTCACCCACAGCCTTTCTCAATCAGGGTTTCACTTAATTTTGAAAGAATTAAGTTCTATAAAAATGATATGCATGACTATTTTCTTCAAATATAGCTATGGCATAGATAATAAGTTAATTCATTACATTCAATGAATGCCTTAAGACTTAGGGTTTTACAAAGCTCATGAACTCCTCCCCAAATTTCATGAATATTTTTGTAAGGATGTGCACATGAGTGATTTTCTGGGGCAAGGGGTCATAGCTTTCGCTGGATTCTAAAAGTAATCATGAACCGGAAAGTTAAGAACTACCATACTAGATTATTAGTAAGATTATAACAAATCATAGTGTTTATGGTAGAAAACAACTCAGAGAAGTGAAACATTAAAAAAATAAGGTATTATTTTCTAAAGGAGGATCTTTTTTTTTTTTAAAGATTTTATTTATTTATTTTTAGAGAGGGAAGGGAGGGAGAGAGAGAGAGAGAGAGAGAGAAACATCAATGTGTGGTTGCTGGGGGTTATGGCCTGCAACCCAGGCATGTACCCTGGCTGGGAATCGAACCTGGGACACTTTGGTTCCCAGCCCGCGCTCCATCCACTGAGCTACGCCAGCCAGGGCTTAGGTATTATTTTCTGAATACTTACTTCCTATATCTTTCTAAAACCATTTCTGATTAGTTTTTCTATATACATATGGAGACTGAGACCCCACACAACTCTAAATCTCCACATTCCTCTCCTATCCTGCAGCAAAGTGGGAATCCAACTTGGAAGAGGTGACACACGTGCAGCATTTTAAACCATCAGGTTTTATTTGTGGGAGGTTTTCTGACTTAAACTTACAGTGTGCTTATTGTTCTCACAATCTATTAATTCCAATGAGTCTGCCAAGATATGTAAACACATCACAGCAACTTTGCTGCCTCAATGATTGCCCGAGATTTTATAGTTCTTAAATATGTTAAGAACATACACACTTACCCTAACAATCAGACCAAAATTCGAGGTTATAAAATAAAATACAAAATAGTAATAGTGGCCACCTAAATACACAGAACTGTCACATTAGCCTGCCTGGCTCCACTGACTGTACTGGCAAATCACATGCATTCTCATTATCATGGCAGGTTAAATAAACTGTTGACACTGACCACTGTTTGGGCATATCATGAGAGAAATAGGTGAAGAGTAGAACAGACTTCAGGGAGAAACACAGTTAATAAGAAGAGCCTCAACTTCCCTACCACACTGAGGAAAGCAAAGCTCTGAGCTCTCTGTGTCACTGCTGCCTCTAATTTTCTTCAGGATGTAGATCAGGTGGCCTAAACTGTTGTCTTCTCTATTTATGATGGAAATGTTAAGTTTTCTACCTCACATACAGCCGATAAGATAAGTACATCTATGCCATCAGAACTATACATGAGGCAGAATGTGGTAATATTTCCAATTTTATCTTCACTTGTGAGCTGAAGCTACATAACTATTTTCCATTTTATATTCTCTTATGAATATCAGTGTATCTGTCTCCTCAAAGCTCTAGATGCCAGCTATAGATAAGGGAGCATATCACAGCCATTGCTATGCCTTGGGCACAAGGCTTAAATGATTAAGTACTTGATACCCTTTTCCTCTTTAATTGTGTAAAATAAATATTTAACTAAAGGCCTTTGCAATTGATAAAGCTTTCAATTGCATGGTGCCCATGTGGAAAGGCCATTCTGACCACAAAAAGTCCACATCATTCTTCTTTCTCTAAGCAGAAGCCTCATTCAGGGTAGGGCTGAAGCCCCTCTACTTACAAAACAAGAAGTCCTATGAAGGGGGAGCAACACCAGCTACAGCAATCAGAGGAGACCCTGGCTTCTTTTTTCATCAGCAGATTAAGACCACCTGTCATGTCATCCAAACAATAGGCACACCTGTTTATTTCACTCAGCAATCTAAATATGCAGTTATTTCCATAATCTAAAAGAAAATTATTTTTTGTTTAAAAATATCTGTAAAACCAGACTTTACTTCAAAACCCACAAATATTTATGGGGGGAAGAAACAATGTGCAAAACACTGTGAGACACTCAAATTGTATGTGGATTCTGTTACTTACAGATAGTTTAATGGTCCTTAAAAATGCTGTTATTATCTCAGTTATTTAATCAAAACCCATTATTTCTCCCCATTGTCCTGTGCTAAACTATTTTTTGACTAAGGCAGTTTATTACAATTTGGTCCACTTTACTCATCCAATCTACTTCTATTCCTAAGACAAAAGCTCTGTTTAAACCAGTATTCCTTACTGTTTCACAAACTTGTCTTTCTTCAGAAATTTCCTCTCTTTAGACTGACTCCTCACTCCAAATCCTAGGGCACCTCAAGACCAAGTTCCATTTATTTTTCTTCTGGGAAGGTTTCTTCAACCATTGCTATTTTCAGGGATGACTCCCTTTCCTGAAGACCCACTGCACGAATAGCTCTACCCTTGACCTAGGCCTTAATGAATGAACAATGCCGGCACATGTAATTGTTTCAGCTGAGCTAGTCTGCTCTTAACTTGATGAGCACCTAGAAGACACACACTCCCTGTGCCTCCCACAAGGCAGCTCTTATAGGTAAATAATAAACTGCCTCACCCAAGTTTTTAAAAATTTTTAATCCTCACCCAGGACATTTAGAGAGAGGGGGAGAGAGGAAGAAGAGAAAAAAACATTGATGTGAGAGAAAAGCATCCATTTGTTGCCTCCCATACATGCCCCCGGGATCAGACCTGAAACCTAGATATATGGCCTGACCGAGAATCAAACCCTCAACTTTTTGGTTATGGGAAGAAACTTCAACCAACTGAGCCACACCAGCCAGGCCTACCCCACATTTTCACTGACCAAGAAATGTATTCTCCAGTTCAGTGGTTTCAAAACTCGAGTGTCCATCAGAATCACCTAGAGTGTTTGGCACAGATGACTGGGCTCTATCTGAATTTCCAAGTCAGTAGGTCAGAGGCGGGGCCTGAGAATCTGCATATCTAACAAGTCCCCAGATGATGGTGCTGGTGCTGTGCCCGTACTTTAAGAACTACTGGTACAGTTCACTCACTTGAGCTGATAACTGGCAGGAGAAAGAATGCAGCACAAAATATTGGGAAAGGCACAGGACAGGAAGCCTGAAGAACTGGCTTCCTGGTTTGTTCTGTTACTAGCAGCTCTCTGATCATGGCAAGATCATGGTTTTGGTTTACTTTCTTATAGTGCAGCTGGGAAAATAAATATTGTTTACCCCATTGCTTGAAACTGTTATGAGGATCAAATGTAATCAAATGAAAACAATGAGGATCAAATATATATGGAAGCAAACTGTAAAAAAACTTACTTTACATTTGTGCCTGGTACATGACAGGCATTCAATAAATATTTGCTGCATTTAATTATTATTTGGCTCAAAATTTCAATCTAAGCCCTGGCTGGTGTAGCTCAGTGGATTGAGCACGGGCTGCAAACCAAAGTGTCACAGGTTCGATTCCCAGTCAGGGTACATGCCTGGGTTGCAGGCCATGACCCCCAGCAACTTCACATTGATGTTTCTCTCTCTCTCTCTCTATCTCCCTCCCTTCCCTCTCTAAAAATAAATAAATAAAAAATCTTTAAAAAATTTTCAATCTAAATCAAGTTTCTTGAGGAATGGACTGATTTTATTCTTCATTACAATGTCACTAATTGGACAGAAATTTTTTTGAGAATTACTCAGAAGTAGCACCAGTTTTATCTTTAAGAGAAAAAGAGAAATTTATTTATGATTACTATTCTCACTTCATTAATAACATGTAGACTCTACCATATTTCCTGCATATATATATGTATTTCCAAAAAAGAAATCAGAAACTTAGAATCCTCTGCTGAACAGCAAGAGATGGCCGCTAACACAATTCTTTTGTTCAGAAAGAATTTACTAGCCAGTAATAAAATACTTATTTCAAAAATAAACAATAAGCCTGAGAAATCCAATAAAACATAGTTATCTGACCTTCCGCTAGATTTATTTTTTTCTTAATTATTTTACCTCCATATTTTATTTGTGTGATTAACCATCAATCAAATTTTAAGATTCCCTTGTGGTCTCACAATCTGCAAATTAGGAAAATGAAATGTCTCATTTATAACTGAGTTAAAATCCATAACCTTCTCCAGTATGTCTAATAAAAAGGAGTCATGGGTCATTAATGAAAAATGGGCTAGTGAGGGATAGCTTTAACCAGAGAAAGGACACAATAAAGCAAACTAAGTAAATAAACAAACAAAATTCTAAAACTTCATAGAAATAAAAAAGATATAAATCTGTAAGCATTTTGCTGACATTAGTTACAGCTATGTGCTATTATACACAAAAAACCACTGTTTTCCTACACACAATTGAGAAATGAAAAAGTGGCCTTTAAATATATTTTTGGCAAATATATCTAGAATCATAAAAATTAATTGATTAAACTGCATTAGTTCTGTCTAAATATATTAATGAAAATATATAAACATTTCCACTTTAGACCTCTTTGCTTTCTATGTGACACATATTTTAATTGCCCTAATAAAGAAGAAAAGCATGTGGACTAACCCATTGTCCTAAGGGGTAGAGAACCAGGACTTTACACATGTGACCTTTTGGCTTGTGAAAAGGCTACATATTCTTGCCAACGAACTCACAAAGACTGCAAATCAAAAAATGCTGAGATCCTTGGACAAAAGGAAGACAGAGGAGGAGAGAGGGTAAGAGAAGTAGAAACGGTAATAGAACCAAGCAGTGGGTTCATTACATACTGATGGGCTCAGCAGACAGGGGCCAACCCTCCGTGGGCGAATATCTAATACACTAAAACTGCTAGCTTTCACAGAAATTTTCCTTGATATCAATGCAAGTAATTTTATGTACTCGTCAATGAGCATATTTAAAATAGTATAGGACTTCTTTCTTTTCAGACTTTGAAATCTTTCATACTCTTTCATCTATCACTCTTCCATCTATTACTCTTCATTTACTCTTGTTTTTCAATTCCTTGGTTTACAGAAGAATAGAAACACTTCTTGACAAGCTGGCAGAATACACGCTATCCTTTTAAAAAAATTATTCATAGTAATTCTTGGCAAAGACCAAGAATAAGAAGGAAAATTGTTATTCTGGCATTTCATTTGGACGTCAAGTTTTATTTTTTAAAGGCATTCCAAGAATTACCAAGTGGCCCATTTCTCCAGACCATAAAGAGGAAGGTTGATGGTTCCGTGCAAGCTTTGTTTAGTTGAGAGGGCCTAGCGAAATATGCATTATGTTATAGGTGCTCAATTAATAACATTTATTTTTTAATTGCAAAACAAGACCAGGGAGTTGATTTGAAAGAGTCTCCTCTTTAACCAAATGTTCATTTCTCACATATACAATCTCCACACAGAAGGCCTGAGTTCATTTTACTTCTCACCATTGAAGACTTTCTATGACTCTCCCAACTAAAGACGATACAATATTTAAATTGCAAATAGTCCAAGATGGCACACAATTGTTTCAGCAGTGCCCATCATTTTTCCTCATATAGAAAAGTTTTTTGACAACATACACTGTGATGTTTTTAATTTATTCATTCAACAAATATTTGCTAGAACCTAATGTATACTGGGTTCTATGTGCTTGGGATGCAAAATCTCTGGTCTTGCGTAAATTTCTTTTGGGGGAGACAAATTAAACAAACAAATACACAATATTTAAAAAGTGGTAAGTACTATGGAAAATGGAAAATTACAGCAAGTTAAGGGGAGTCAGAAGTAAGGGATGGGTCTTTCCATGCTACCAAGAGAAGGGCCCGTATGGCGTTGTTCTCAGCTCCCACGTAACTTAAAGGGAAACTTTCACAATGTCTGGAGGTCTGAATGTCCTAAATGAAGGAGGAGGCTGTCCTCAAATTCCTTCTGCAAGAACCCACTTAGGTAGCACCAACGTTGACTTCCAAATGGAGCAGGACATCTACAAAAGGAAAAGTGATGGCATCTACATCATAAATCTGAAGAGAACCCACAAGAAGTTCTGCTGGCAGCCCGTCCTGTTGCCGCCACTGAGAACGCCACTGATGTCAGTGTCACATCATCCAGAAACACTGGCCAGTGAGCTGTGCTGAAGTCTGCTGCTGCCACTGGAGCCACTCCCACTGCCAGCTGCTTCACTACTGGCACCTTCACTAACCAGATCCAGGAGGCCTTCCTGGAGCTGAGACATCCTGTGGTTACTGATCCTAGGCCTAACCACCAGCCTCTCATGGAGGCGTCCAATGTTAACCTGCCTACCATTGCTCTGTGTAACGCACTCTCCTCTAGGCTATGTGGACATCGCCATCCTTTGCAATGACAAGGCGGGTCACTCAGGGGGTCTGATGTGGTGGATGCTGGCCCAGGAAGTTCTGCACATGTGCAGCACCATCTCCTGTGAATACCCATGAGAGGGCCTGTCTGATTTCTACTGCTACAGAGGTCCTGAAGAGACTGAGAAGGAAGAGTAGGCCACTGCCGAAAAGGCTGTGACCAAGGAGGAATTTCAGGGTGAACAGACAGCTCCAGCTCCCAAGTTCACTGCTGCACAGCCTGAGGTCACTGACTGGTCTGAAGGCGCAGGTGCCCTCTGTGCCTGTTCAGCAGTTTCCCACTTTAGACTGGAGTGCTCAGCCTGCCACTGGAGACTGGTCTGCAGCCCCCACAGCACAGACCACTGAATGGGTAGGAACAACCCCTGAGTGATCTTAAGCGGGTTTTCCACAAACTCTTAACAGAATGGAAGTAAGAGTGGTGGAAAATAATGTTTCTAACAGTTGAAAAAAAAAGAAGGGATGGGGAGGTGATAAATAGAGTAACTGGATTAACCTAATTAAAAGGAGACATTTGGAAAATGACATGATAGAGGTGAAGGAATGGACCAGGGAAAGAAGGTGTGGGACCTAAGACATAGCCAATGCAAAAGCCTAAGTCAGGGGCTATGCCTGGAGA
This sequence comes from Phyllostomus hastatus, assembly GCF_019186645.2. Classification (NCBI taxonomy): domain Eukaryota; kingdom Metazoa; phylum Chordata; class Mammalia; order Chiroptera; family Phyllostomidae; genus Phyllostomus; species Phyllostomus hastatus. The sequence continues at coordinate 50,550,156 of NW_025334041.1, forward strand.
ATCTTGCTTTTACTCTAAGGGAAATGGGTTGTTATTAGAGGTGACATGATATGACTTTTATTTTAAGAGGATCTTATGTTTTCTCCATTGAGAATAAAATGTAGCAGCCAAGGAGGAAGCAGAATAGGAAGAGGCTTTTATAGTAATCCAGACAGTGGCTCGATCCTGTGTGGAACTGGTGGTGAGGATGAGAAGTAGATGGATTCTGAATATATTTTGAAGGTAGAATGAACTGGATTTCCTGACAGGTTAGATGTGTCATATAGAAGAAAAAAAGGACTCAAGTGCAACTTCAAAAATTTAGTAGAAACAACTAAAAGGATCAACTGAGATGAAGCAAGTCTGGTGTAGGGAGGAAAGCAGGTCAGTTTGAGATGTACTGAGTATGAAACATTTCTTTGTTAAATCTGTCTAGTATCTAGAAAACAAATGAATATATTGTAATTGCCCTGTTATCCAAGACACTCTTGGAAATCCTTGAGAGCCAGAGGCTCATATACCTTATTCTAGTGCCCAATGGTGGGAAACTAAAAACTACTGGCTGAATGAATTAATGCAGTATGCTGAATAATGGCCTCCTGAAAGATGTCTCTGTCCTAATTCCTGGAGCCTGTGACCATGTAGCTTTATGGAGCAAAAGAGATTTTCAGGTGTGATTAAATTAAGGATCTTAAGATGGCAAGATTATCCTGCATTATCTGAGTGGACCCAGTATAATCACAAGGGTCCTTATAAGAAAAAGGCAGGAGGGCCAGAGGCAGGGAGAGAGAATTATGAAGATGCTATGCTGCTAGCTCTGAAGGTGAAGGAAAGTCCATGAGTTCACCAATTGAAGCAGCCTCTAGACATTGGAAAAGGAGAGGGAAAAGGTACTCCCCTGTAGTCTCCAGATAAAATGTAGACCAGATGATGCCTTATTTTAGGACTTCTGACCTCCAGAACTGTAAAAAAATACATTTGTGCTGTTTTAAGCCACTGAGTTTGTGGTAGTTTGCAACATTAGCCATAGGAAATTAATAAAATAAACAAATTCAAAAGTACATAGGGGCTGAGGCCATTTTATTCACTGCTGTTTCTCCAGTCCTTCGCAGTGCCTAGAGAGTAGATTCTTAGTTGGGTTAATATTCATTTGCTGGTAATGTTATGCAGTCACACCTCTATACCTTTGAGCATGCAGGTCCTTCTGTCTAGAATGCTCTTTCACTTCCCTTCACTCTGGCAAACCTCTCATTTTCCAAGAGCCATATCAAAACCCACTATCTCTGTGATAAATTCTACTACTTCCTTAGGCAGAGTTAGCCAGGGCCACTTTCCTTTTCTTATAGGATTTCATAGCTAAATAAGCTCTGACACCCAACCATGCTGCAGTATGAGGACATGCTTATTGGTTCATCTTCCCACTAACTCAGTAACCACAGGATCCAGCTCATGAATCAGCTAGGTATCTCCTACTGTGCAAATGCAGATAGTGCATGTCTGGCATGTACATGTCTGCTAAATGAATAAAAAAACAGTACTAATATTTGCCACTGCTATTCACTTTTTCAAGGTGCTCTGACTTATTATCTCATTTTATCTCAATACTAATTCTGAGAAGAGAGGTAACATTGTTTCTGTCAATGGGAAAAATGCTTGACTTGCTATGTGTGACATGTCATGTAATTTATGGCAGACTGAACTCCAGCCAAAGCTTCCAGACTCATCGCCCAGTGCTCTTTCCACAGCTTGTGCACTTTCCACTTCCACAGAGTCTGACTGGGTAGCCAACATAAGCAGCCCCTTTGTTATATACATCTTGTGTTGGGGAAATTCAGGCCTTGGGTGACATTATGGCCAAAAGCTGCAGCAACTCCTCAACAATTGACTACTGTCCTTAGTTTTGATCATGACGCATAATCCCTGTCAAAAGAACAGTGTACAATACTAGCATTAAATTCAAAGGATTTTTTAAAACCACATCCCAAATCTGAGCAAGGTAATATTGCTAAATGTTAGTTTTAAAAGACGTGTTCAGAGCCATGATAACTATATGAAGAGGTGGAGGTAAAGGTAATTTGGCTTCAGTAAGTCAATCTGCTCTATGGACCTGGCACTTTGACTAACCTAGCAATTCTGGAGCCAGCTTCTGGCTGCAAATTTTCAGTTCGTTAGCAAGGAAGTGAAGAAGGCAGGTAAGTAGAGATGCTGCTAGGAAATGTATTCAGAATCTTAGTGGATATAGCCTTTGTCTCAGTTGCTAGATTTGTTTGTAATACTGTTTGTATGTGTTGTTTTTTACAGAATGTCTACCATCTCAGCCAGTAATGTTTGTCTCATGTCTACTATGACCGCTTCTTTCTCAGGCTTCAAGAAAGAATAAGAAACATACTCTTATCATACAATCCAGCAATTGCACTCTGTGGTATATATCCAAAGTAGTTGAAAACTAACATCCACCCCAAAACCTACACACAGATGTTTACAGCAGCTTTATTCATAATTGCCAAAACTTGGAATGCAACCAAGAGGTCCTTCAGTAGGTGAATGGGTAAGCAAACTGTGGTACATCCAGACAATGGAATATTATTCAATGCTAAAAAAAAAGCCATCAAGACTTTAAAATACATGGAGGCAAATTAAATGCATATTACTAAGTGAAAAAAGCCAATCTGAAAAGGCTGCATACTGTACGACTACAATTAACATTCTGGAAAAGGCAAAACTATGGAGACAACAAAAAATTAGTGGTTGCAGGGGTGGGGATGAAGATGCAGAACACAGGGGATTTTTAGGGCACTGAAAATACTCAGTATGATTTATTATTATTAGTTTTTCAACATTTAAAAAAGAAAGACATAGTTGATCTTGTAAATTATGCTTTTACCAACCTGATCTCTGCCACTCTGCCTTGTCTAGGGAAGGAAACAGACCCAGCAAGTCAGGGGGAATTTCTGTAGATTCCAGGTGACTCCCAAGCTATGCTGCCCAGACACTGGGCAGTTAAGTGAGTTTGCTCTATTCTGTAAAACCCAAAAGACAGTAAAGTTCTATTAGAATTACCAGCCCAATGTAATATCTAAAGCAAAATTAAACCATCTATGGTTTAATCCATCTATGTGTTTTTTAAAAAGAATGCATTAGATGTATTCACATGTACTAGAGTAGATTAGTCTTAGCAATTTGTGGTTCCATGCAAATGTACAATATAATCTGAAAATAATATCGGTATGATATTAGAATGAGGGATACAATATGTTGCTACGTATTAGTCCAAATCTATGGAAGGTACAATACCTAGGGTGAACTCTAAGATAAACTATGGACTTTGGGTCATTATGATGTATCAAAGTAGGTCCATCCTTGGTTAAAAGAAAAAGTCCATTCTGGTGAGTGATGTTGATAATGGGGAAGGCAATGCATCGAAGGGGGCAGGGGGCATATGGGAAACCTCTATACCACTCTGTCAATTTTGTTCTAAACCTAAAACTGCTTAAAAAAAAACAAAGTCTCTAATTTTTTAAGAAGAATAAGGAATGAAGAAAGGTTAATGGCATTGATCCTTTTGATCCTTATATGAATTACTTAAAATGCAGGTAATGGCAATTACTGGCTATTTCTGCCAATTCTTCAGAGTTAACATTGGCATGCTTCTTCTTGTTCAAAAATTGATGTAACAATACTATCAATTTCCAACAAAGAGTATAAGATAGATCTTTGCACCAGCACTAAGTGGCCAGCTAGAAAAACGGAGGGTTCTCAGTTGTCAAAAACACAGTAAATTGTTGGGGGCCGCCCTGCCTAGTCTCAGGAAGCTGTAACCCCCAGTGACCTGGGCTGAGTGAAAGACCTCCGGACCAGGAGCCACTAAGGAGACAAAAACTTATTTCCCTGGCGTACGCTGCCTGTTCTAATGCCTGGCTCCCTTTTGCATGATCGGCAGTCAATGATGGGTAACAATTCTCTAAGAAAGAGAATGAACCAAGACAGACACAATCACGTGGGATGGCCTGAGGGAAGAAATTCACGGGGCTGTGGAAATGAAGGGGTGATCAACATTAACCCCTGCCCCCCTTGGCTTTGTCAAAGCCTGAGTCTTTGTTCTTAGATGTGAGAAATCCAAGTCTCCAGGCTGCCTCTGTCTTCTGCCTGCAGGGGTGGCCCAGACCAGAAACGGCTGACCCCCGGGGTGATCAGGCCTAGGACATAGAATATGCAAGATCCTGTGATATCTGTTTGCTGGAGAATGTTATTAACTTGGAATTTAAAAGCACAGACAGGAAACCAAAACTGCCCTTTGAGCCATATGTTAAAACCCCAAACCTTTGCCCAGAATCTCAGCAGGAGTTCTGTCCCCACTTTTGTAAGTTGCCTACATCTTTTGATCTTTTCTACCAGACTGTGAATCCACAAATTAAGTCTGTTTTCTCAATAAAAATCTGCTTGGGAATGGACACAGGGTACCCTCCAGGAGAGAGGGTGGCCAAAGGTGCTCCCCATGTGAGGAGTGGCCCTTCTGTCCCTATTCCCCCACAGGACCTGGTTGTCTCTGTGTATGTTTTTCTCGTGTTTTGACGAGCATCCGCAGCCAGGATGGATACTGCTGGCCGGTATCATCCACAGTAAACAAATGTGTTAAAAATTTGTTGGCTAAATACTTCAAGTAGTTAATGAGTAGTTAAGGGAGAAATAAAAGCATTTTCTCAGACTGTAATAATGCATGAAAAAAAGAAAAACTAGAAAATAATTTTGTGTTTAGGTCTAGAGATAAAATAGTAAAACACACACACACACACACACACACACACACACACACACACGAGGCCTCTCCAGAAAAAATTCAACCATTGCTAATATAACAAGAACAGTTTGTGTGACACTGATGTAACCTGGCAGCCAAGGAAAGTGGACTGGAATGACCATGTGTGAACAATGACAACTTCACTGTACTAGTTAGCTGGGGTGGTAGAGACCATTGAGTGAGTATGTATACTGTGTAGCCCCATCACATTCAAAATGAGTGAGCAAGAAGAGCAACAGATATTCATCAGATATTGTGTTAAGCTTGAACATTCCTCTGTGGAAACTATTTGGATAATTCAGAAGGCCGCAGTTATGGGCAACTGGTGATTGGCAGCTTCATCACAACACTCCCACTAATGCATCATGTCCTGTACAGAGATTTTTGTGAAACATCAAATAGCCCAAGTGTCTCAGTCCCCTACAGCCAAAATATGGTGCCCTGCAATTTCTGGCTTTTTCCAAAACTAAAATCACCTTGGAAAGGGAAGAGATTTCAGACTGTCAATGAGATTCAGGAAAATACAGTAGGCAGGCTGATGGTAACTGGTAGAACTGTGTGAGGTCCCAAGATGCCTATTTTGAAGGGGACTGAGACATTACTATCCCATGTACAATGTTTCTTGTATTTTTTTATATTCTTCAATATATGTCTCCATTTTTCATATTACATGGCTGGATACTTCCTGGACAGACAATATATTATTATATATTATATACACATTATATATGCTATTAACATAATTTTAAAGAAATATTTCCTGAGGTATCCACAAGGAGGCCCAGTCCCAACTGGAAGCAAGAGTACAAATGGAGGCTTCCTTCTCTTCCCACCCCATGTCAGTCTTGCACTATGAGGGGCCTTATACTCCTGTGTATAGAATCCCAGCTTAAAGGTTCAATCTTTGTCTTCCAAACCTACCTCCACTCCCCCTCAAACACACAGCTATCTCCTAGCTATTCCTCAGTCTAATAGAAATGCACAGTTGTAGCAATTAGTCCTCAAAGACCCATGCATGTCTTGTATACAGGCTGCAGCTCTTTGGACAGGGAATTCTAGGGTCTCTGGTTCCTGGAGTGAGGTCTTGAACCTTGCTTCCCAAGGTATGTCCTGGGGATCAGCAGCATTATCATCATCTAGGAGCTTATTAGAAGCAGAGTCTCAGGTACCATTCAGTTGATTCAGATGTACAGTAAACTGTGCACAATAAACATTTACTTCCAATCCCTCATCCCTTGCAGAACAGCCAGACTCAAGGGGAAGCAGAGCAGAACTCACTCATCATGGGCCCAGGGCAGGAGTGCTGGCTGCCCAAGCCTATGAGCCATTTGCTCAAGGAGGCTTTTCTTGGGATAACATGAACAATCTGTATATGCCATTTCTTAGGCTTTAGAAATATAATAGACCGCTCAGAAAATGGGATAGTGGCCAAGTTCAGTGTTATTTACTACTTAGGGGAAAGAGGGTGGTTATATGTTGGTACTTGATCCTTGACCTGTTGTTCTAATCTACATTTAATTGCTGGAGGGTTCACTGCATTGGCATCTGAGCAACCTCAGTCAGTCACATATACTATCTAGTCAATGTGTCAGAGACACTATAATTCTCTTCTAAATTAGACTATCCAGGGAACTAGATGGTTTATTTAGTTTTAATTATCTAAAATGCTTTTTGTTCCTGGAGCTTGTATACCCACATAGGAGACACAAGGAAGTCCAGAAGACTGTACAAGCTGGGGGAAGACTTAAAAAATGGTATGAAGTTTGAATGTATTTCCCAGACACAGATAAATTCATCAGCAGAGAGTAGAAACCTTATTGGCTGGAGGTGTTTAAGCACAACTTATCAGTCATTGGCTAACTACTGAGCTAAGGAGACACAAGCACAAACCCTAAGAAGCTAGGCTAAAAAATTTTTTTAATTAAAAGAAACTGAATGGAGACAAGAGCAGTAACACTTTGCAGAGGAGACAGTTCACAGATTAGTACAAATAAGTTATTGAATAAATAACCAACAATGACAAATCCCCCAGGGGGAAGAAAGGCAGAATTCAGGGTTGCTACTACATATCTTAAATATCAATATTCATCAAAAAAAGTTACAAGGCAAGAAAAAAGAGAAAGTATCATCCATACACGGGGAGAGGGGAGCTATCAATAGGAAATGGCCCTGATTGGTTCTAAAAGTTGGACGTAGCAGGCAATGATTTCAAAGCAGCTATTATAAATATGTTAAAAAACTAGAAAAACCCCACCACGTTTAATATGTTAAAGAAAAGCATTATGACAATTACTCAAGCAACACATAAGCTCAATAATAGAAATTATAAGAACTGAATAAAAATTGGAGTTCAAATGTTTAATATCTGAAATGAAAATTTCACTAGATGTACTCATTGCCAATTTGAGAAGAAAGAAGAGAGAATCAGTAGACTTTAAAACAGATAAACAGAAATTATACAACCTAAAAAACATACACACAGAAAGAATGGTTAAGAAAAATAAGTAGAGTCTCAGAGAACTGTGGGACAATATCAAGCACCAATATAAATGCAATGATAATCCCCAAAAGAAGAGAAGAAAGGGAAAAAGAGGCAGAAAAAACTTTTGAAGAAATAATAGCTGAAAACTTCCCAACTTAGATGCAACATATTAATATACACATTCAAAAAGTCCAATGAATCATAAACAGGATAAACACAAGGATCTATATCTAAGCACATCATGGTCAAACTTTTGAAAATCAAAGGCAAAGAAAAGATCTTGAAAGCAGCAACAGAAAAATGACTCACCATCTACAGTGAAACAAAAACTTGGATAATTTTTGATTTCTCACCAGAAACAATGGAAGCCTAGATAGACTATGGTTGCCAGAGGGGAGAGGGGTTGGGAGACTGGGTAGGAAAGGTGAAGGGATTAAGGAGTACAGATTGGTAGTTACAAAACAGTCATGGAAATGTAAAGTACAGCACAGAGAATATAGTCAGTAACATTGTCATAACTATGTATGGTACTAGGTGAGTACTGGAAATATCTACTACAGCGTGAGCCCCGCTTCCCCACTAGGTCAGTGTTCTAGAAACCCATCTGTATCAGTGTATCAACTGGCATTATTGTAAGAGGCTGCATTCAGCTTTGGTGGATTTTTTTTGAAGACTCTCTTAATGTGTTCGCCCATTTCATGATGGGTGATTTACAAGCACACCTGCCCAACTGCAATAAAGTGTTCATCAGTTTTTGACCATAAAACGGCATGACCCCCCATGCCCCACCTTCTCTATTCACCTGATCTCACCCCAAGTGTCTTTTTTTTTGTTTCCCTGGATGAAAAAATACTCAAAAGGAAAGTATTTTGCTGATGTGAAAGAGGTGAAACAATAGATGGCAGAAGCACTAAAAGGTATCAAAATTGATGAGTTCAAAACCTGTTTTAAGCAGTGGAAAAAAGGTCTTGATACATGCATTGCATCAAATGGAGAGTGCTTTGAAGGTGGCTGAAGTTTAAACATGTAAGAATAAATACACAATGTTTTATAAATAAATTCCAGGGTTTTTTTGGGGGGTCCCCCCTCATATAATTGTCTAACCATTATGCTGTATACCTGAAGCTAATAAAATATAATATTGAATTTAAACTGTAATTTAAAATTTTTTTAAAAGAAGCAATGTATGCCTGAATGCAGGGAATGATGATCAAACTTCTGAAAACACAAAAACCTGTCAACCAAGAAAATATCCCACAAACTATCCTTTGAAATAAAAAGCATCCCCCAAAAAGATAATTTCTAGGTAAAGAAAGATATTATGAAGCAATAACATAATATTACATGGAGGATTTATAATATATAAGTATAATTTAAATAATAATAGCACAAAGAAGGAGGAGGAAAGGGAGATATATTGAAGCAAAGTTTGTATATTTTGCTAGAAGTATTTTTCTGAAGTACAGCATGATAAGATGCATATATCTTATGCATTAAGAAAATAATTCAAGAAAAGGGTGTAAAAACTTCAATGCAGGAACTGAAATGGTACTTTAAAAATTATTTAACATACATGAAACAAACATACATAACAAACAAACATGAAATAAAACAAATAGAAAATAAATTGCAAAGTGTCATACATAAACCTAACCAAGTCAACAATATTAATATTAAAATTTATGGAATGCAACTAAAAAGCAGAAAAATTTGGAAGATTTATACTACCTAATTTCAAGTCATTATAAGCTACAAACATGCTAAATGAAAGAAACCAAACACAAAAGATTCCAAATTGAATCATTCCACTAATATGAAATGTCCAGTAAAGGTAAAGTCATAGAGAAATAAAACAGATCATTGGTTTTAGCCCCTCAAGAATATTTTGGGGGGAAATAATGAAAATGTTCAAAACTAGATTGTGGGGGCAGTTGCTAAATTATTTTCCTATGATATGCAACAAGTTACTACAAATTTAGAGTCTTAAAACAACACATATATATGATCCCACAGTTTGTCACAGGTCAGAAGTCTGGTCATGGCTGAGCTGAGTCTATCAAGGCGTTGGAGAAACTGCTTTCTTATCTGGAACTCAGGGGTCCCCTCACAAGCTTGCTCAGGTTGTTGGCAGAATTAAATTCCTTTTGTTTGAAGGACCACAAGGAACTTCTCCATAAGTAATTCACAAAGTAGATAAAAATTTCTTCAAGGCCTGTGGGGAAGTGTCTCTTTTGTGACTATCCTTTTTTTTTTTGAGGCTTTACAGCTGATTAAGTCAGGCTAGCCCAGGATATCTCCCTTTCCACTGACTCTTAATTGACTGACTTGGGACCTTAATTACACATGCAAAATCCCATCACCTTTGCCATATAATGTGTAATCTAATTATGGGAGTGCCATCCCATCATAATCACAGGTCTGCCCACACTTTAAAGGAAGGTTTTATACAGGGTTCACATACCAGGGAAGAGAACCTTAGAGGTCATCTTGGAAATGTGTTTACCACAGTTGCACAATTTTTAAAGTTATTTAAAATTTATTTTAAGAATCACTAAGTTGCATACTTAACATGGGTAGCTTAGATAACATGTAAAATAATGCTGATGCTATGCAACTGAGCGGCCAGCGGCCTGCAGAACAACATGCCCAAGCTTTTCTGTGACCACTGCAGTACACACCTCACCCAGGACTCTCCATCTGAGAAAGACAGACCAGTTTTATGCTACCAGTTCTGCTTCACCAGGAGATCGTGGAGCTGTGACTGAGTGTTCTCTAACAGTGTGACATGGAAAACTCACTCCCTCTTCGTATCGACAAGTAGTTTTCAAGGGGAGTAGTGGGACAAAAAAAATTTCATTTGTATTGTGAAATGTGAAAATAAAATTGTAGACTCTGTTAGCTAAATAAATAAATACATACATACATACATAAATACATAAATAAATAAAATAATGCCAAGAAAAACAGAAAGTTGCCGATGTATCAGAATTCTGTTTTTTATTTGGGCTACATTTTTTATTTTTCATTAAATGAACTAACCCCTTAGGAAATGATTCAACAAAGGATTTTTCTACATTTATCTGACCATGCCTTTTATAATTTGTTACACCAATTAATTCACAAGTAACCTCTTCCCAGGAACACAGTAGTCAACTTTTCCACTAGTTGGGTTTTCTTCCTCTGTCAGCTTTCTTAGTCAGGAATAGAAGCTCACTTAAATTCAAAGACTTCAGATTTTCAAAGAGAATAGAGTTACCTCCCCACAAGTTTCCACTCTCTGATTTCTCCACCAGGGAGTGGCTCCATTTTGAGCTTCTCTCAAACAAAGAGCAAACAACATTTGGTCACATGAAGCCTCTATTTTACCAGCTGCATACTTCCTAAAATTTCATTCACCTGCAGGTCAGGAACTGTGAGTCCTGGAACTCTTTATGGCGTCTTGGGGCCATCACTGAAGTTTGGCTACTCAAGGTATATTGCGTGGGCTGAACTGCTGCCTAAAAATAAATATTTCCTAACTTCAATCTATTCTGAGAAACTTCAGCCTTTAAATAAGAGCTTGCTATATGGGAAACACAGAAAGCCTGTGTTTTTCTACTCAGGTGTTATCTCCACCCCGTGATGCATTACAAATTCCCTAAGGGGATGCCCAACAATGTCAACTGGATGGTTATCTTGCAGGTTTGTTGTTCTCAAGTTGAAACTTAACTGTTACCATGGAAATGAGACACAAAAGAAGTTGTCCATCCTGGAAAATAAAAACTGTTTAGAATTCTCATTCAAGGATTTCACATTAAACATGAGACTCCTCTGCATAATTTGTATTTTTATAAAAATAAAAATCTTTCCTGAGAATATGCCAAAGTTATCTTGCTACATAACACATGGACTGCCATTGTATAAGCAAATTTAAAAATAATAATTTACATATATTTTCAAATTAGGGTAATTTGGCTTCTGCAATCCTATTGACAAAAATGGCCACAATATCAAGTCATTTGAAGAATCTTAAAAGGCTTATTCAATTAGACAAGGATGCAGTCCCATCACTTGAATGTGCTGTAAGATTAGACTGCCTGTATTCCCTAACTAACGTCTTCAAGACATGGACTGATATTCTTCATTTCACAATGTTTCTAAGGGAACTGGAAGTTTCTCTTTGAAGTTTGGGACATAATCTATACCTCACAACATGGAACCTAAATTCAATTTCTTGTCATTTCTCATGGCAGGATAACCTATAGCTCGTAGGAGTTAAGACTAAGGAATGGAAGTCAGACTCCTTGGGTTCTGCAATTTAATAGTTGTGCTATTTTGACCCTTTACTTAAATTCTCTGAGTCTCAGTTTTCTCATCTTTAAAAAGGGTAGAATAGCATAAAACAGGGGTTGGCAAACTATGACCCGTGGGCCAAATCTGGCCTACTGCCTGTTTTTATAAAGAAAGTTTATGGGAACGTGGAAATGTCCATTCATTTACACATTTTCTATGACTGTTTTGAGAGAGCCTGCATGACCTACAAAGTCTAAAATATTTACTATCTGGCTCTTTAGAGAAAAAATTTGCTGGCCTCTGACATAAAGGGTCATAATGCAGATTAAATAAGATAATTCATGTAAGGTGTTCATATGCTTAAGCAACCAATAAACATGGATTATTGTTATTTATTAATAGTAAAAAGTTGTAAAAATCCTTCTGATCTTATTCAGAGAGGCATCTTATATATTTGGCCTCAGGGGCAGACTGCCCACAAAGTAACGCCTTGGGATCAGTAGGCTCAGCCCCCTTTTTCGATGGAGGTGATCGAGGTGGTGTGATGGCAGGATGTGATGTGCAGCTGTCAGTGTAGGGCACTTAGCCTGGTGGGCCATGGATAGCAGCTGCCACAAGCCATCCATTTCAAGAAACTGATACTCTGCTGTTCCTTGATGGAGGATATCTTGGTCACAGGTGTGTGACACATGCATATTTATCATTAGCCCCACTTCTGACTGTAGAGGAGATTGAAGCAGGACTGGGAAGGGCTGAAATTATGCTCAGAAGATGACCAGAGCACAGCCTATTTCCATTTTCCCTAGAAGTAACTGCTTTCCCAAGATGTATTCTACTTGTCCAGGATAGGGAATAAGAAAAGTGTATTCCTGTACACAAAAATTTTAAATGTGAGTTTAATGTAACAAAATCTAGGCTGACAATTTAAAATAATAAAATGACCTGGCCCAGGGGCTCAGTTGGTTGAAGCCATTCACCAAAATGTTGCAGGTTTAATTTTCAGTCAGGGCACAAACCTAGGTTGCAGGTTTGATACTCAATTGGGGAGCATACAGGAGGCAACTGATTGATGTTTCTCTTTCACATTGATGTCTCCCCCCCCCTTTCTCTCTCCCTTCCTATCTCTCTAAATCCTCAGATGAGGATTATAAATAAATAATGAGGTATAAAGCTGGTAATTTATCCTAGAAGTAGCACTGCTAGCTCCATATTAGTACATTCGCAAATAAATTTTGTAAACACCAAATGTCACAATGGTTTCCATAAACCTTTCAAGCCATCTTCACAAAACTGTCTTTCAAGGCAGATATTAAAATATGTAAAGAATTTACACTGAGCTGGTGATATGTGGAAACAAACCACTGGCTATATTCTGCTCTTGTCTAGGGCTTTGGACATTTCATTCCACCAATTTGCCTCTCACTGCCTTGCATGGGGAAGAGAAGCTGTAAGAACCTGAAAAATTAAAACAGCCCTTATTGTAAATTAGTTCCTGCTGGATGCTGGTGGGTTTTTGTTAGTCCCTCCTGACTTCAGTACACAGCAGGGGAAAAACACTATTACCAGGAGGAAACCCCAAATTAGCCAATGGTTTACAGATTAAAATGGAATTAGTAAATCATACAACTCAGAGGCATAAAGTCCTCAGGGCTCATTCCCAAAACCTTGCTACCAAATCATCTCATTGTTTTTATTGAAAACAACAGGGCCCTTCTTTGGATGTGCAACTCATTAAATGCCATACATAAAACATCAATAGGTAGGGTCATTGCCATAAAGGAGCTTACCAGCTAAGACAAGACAAGATTGTCATTGGTGAAAATGAAGAAGAGACATTCACATCAAGTGAGCAGACATCACTAAGGACCAGCCAAAATGCTTTTAGAGTTTTTAATTCATTCAAACTAATATTCAAGTTGATTAAAAGTGCTTGGCAATCTGCTTCTTCAAATGACAGAGTCGCTGCCTGATTACACTTACCTGCAAAATTCTCCACATTATTATCCTTCACCCTGTTCCACTGAAGTGATGTCTGGTGGCTCGTCCTCAGCATGAGGCAGTATCAGCAACTTACCATGGTCTAAGTGTAAAGACACCTTCTGCTTGGCAAGGAGCAGCAAAGTCATCTACAAAGACTTGAACAAAATGTACCCCTTTAAGTTCCCAATTGATGAGAAAGTCAAGTTCAAGTCAACTTGATTACAACCAAAAAGAGTAATCACCTGATTAAACTACGAACTTCATACATTGTCCAGTTAAGAAAATGAATACTTTCCCCACCACTCCCAGTAATTATGTGATTTAATTCAAAGTATGGAGACTTCCTAAATAAATGATTTATATACATATACTCCTTTGGCACACAAAGTAGACAGTGGTGGATATAGATATACAGACATACAGCATAGTTCTGGAGTCTGGAAGTCCAAAATTAAGGTGTCAGCAGAGTTAGTTCCTTCAGAGGGCTGTGGGGGAGAATCTGTTCCATGCCTGTCCCTGGCTTCTGGTGGTTTGCTGGCAGTCTTTGGTGTTCCTTGTTTTGTAATCTCTGCCTTCATCTCCACATGGCTTGCTCCCACTCCATCTCCAAATTTCCTCTTTTTATGAAGACATTAGTTATACTGAATTAAGGTCTACTCTAATGACCTCATTTTAATTGTAAAGGCCTTATCTCCAAATAAGGTCATATTCTGAGGTACTAGGGTTTAGAATTTCAACATAAATTTGAGGGGACACTGTCCACCTATAACACATGCCAATTTCTAAAGTTATGTGTCTATACCCAGGTCAATGATGATCACTACTTTTCAGCTTTATTGAGGTATAATTGACAAATAAAATTGTTAGATATTTAAGTGTACATCATGACAATTTAATGTACCTATGTATTGTGAAAGGATTCCTCCCATCTAGTCAATTAACACATCCATCACCTATTTGGGGGAAGAATGGGGGTGAGAACCTTTAAGTGTTATTCTCTTAGCAAATCTTAATTATACAATATAGTGTTATTAACTATAATCACCATGTTTTACACTAGATCCTCAGACCTTATTCTTCTTATAACTGAAAGTTTGTACCACTTCACCAACCTCTATTTCCCATCCCCCAACCCCTGGCAACCACTTTTCTATTCTGTTTCCATGAGTTTGACTATGTTTTTTAGATTCCACATATAATTAATACTATGTAGTATTGGTCTTTCTCTATGCCCTCTAGGCTCATTCATGTTGTCACAATTACATATGGAATATCTTCTTTATCTATTCATCTGTTGATGGACACTTAGGTTGTTTCTATATCTTGACTATTGTGACTAATGCAGCAATCAACATGGGAGTGCAGATATAGACATCTCTTAAATGTCCTGTTTTTATTTCCTTTAGATATATACCCAGAATTGGAACTGCTAGGTCATATGATAGTTCTGTTTTTAATGTTTCCCAGAGTAGCTGTGTGCCTACTATTTTTAAGTACCTATCTCTCTCTGCAGTGCAGAGGAACAGAATAGACACAAACAACAATATATACACAAACCTCCTCACCAGCTTCACTGCATGTTTATCTTTATGTAAAACCTCAAAGCATATTCAATTTGTGAACTTGATTAATTTAATATATTGATATGGTTTCATGTTTTATTTGCTTGTGGGGCTGCTAGTTTCTTGTGACTGACACACAAAAGTATTAATCATTGTCCTCTTGAAAAATATAAATAGGATATGGCTTGAAATAAAACAATTAGACTTCAAAAGACTATTACTGACCAAATACATTTAGAAAAATGTGCTTGCTGAATTCACAAACTTTTTAATCATATTGACTCAAGCTGATTTCACATACATATTATCATTTGTTGAAGAATATAGGTTGTTTTTAAAAACAATCTCACCATGCAGCATCAAAAAGGTATCAATCTATTTGCAGCATAAGACTACTTTACTTATTTAAAATCACATAGATATAATTCTTGCTAAGGACTTGTGAACATATATACCTGTAAAGCAAATTTGACGGAAAAACATGAAAAAAATGGCAGGTGCATTCTACCTAGTAAGAACATAGATTGATGTTGTCTTTCAGCGCTTTCATTGTTTTTGCTTGTCATAATGACATATTCTTGTGAGGTAGGTTGGAGGATAAGTAAATTTATGTTTTACCTTCATTATATAGCTAAAGGAAGAGAAGTACTTAAGCTACTTTTCCAAAGCTGTACTTGTACTGAGGTTTTTTAGTCTATGTAGAGTGGATCGGTACTTCTCAAAATTTAATTAATTATACATTCCATGTAAATTTTTTTCTCCGGGTATCTCTCAAACATGGTACCACTTCCTTGTAACCCCCTAACTATCCAACGTTGGATAAGGCCAGGCCATCAACTCACATCTTGGAATATAAAGAAAACAACAGATAGGAGTACCTAATGACCAACCAAATGGTAAGAAAACTTAGCTTTTAAAACTGCATCCTGAGTGCTTCTGGGCCTGGTTTCATGCACCAGCCTTTACACATTACATTTCAGTTCTGTCCTGTGTGTTTTACTTCTGATTTCCTCAAATTCAGAGAGTAGAAAGCAATCTCAGAAACTACTTAACTTAATTAGTGATCAGTGTGCAGCCACTCAGAGACATCCAGAAGAAAATGACAAACACCTGCTTCAGACAGTGAAGGGAAAGAAAAGCCTTGTGCAAATTCTGAATCATCTGCCACAAGCAAAGGTAAACAATTACAGAGGAACTTTTTTGGGACACAAAAATATCATTTAGGGCTCCAAAGCAGCAATTTAAAAAAAATGGTACCCTTCTGGATTAAATTATTTCACCTGTATGCTCAAGTGCCTAGTTTAGAACCAGGAGGCAAATTACAATCACACAGAATCCAGGCATGAAAATTATGAATGTTTGATTTCCATTGGTCTAGACTTTGTCTATGTCTTTTAACCAGGGCTGAGGATCATATTCTCCATTTTCTCCAACAAAAGATCTACTTGACATTTTGCAATATTCAAGTACTCAGTCATTCACTCTTGCATTCACTCATTCCTCAAATATAGTGACTCTTGCATACATACCACATACATAACGAGAAATGGAGCTCAGGCTCCTAATGAAGCAGAGCAAGGGCTGACTTCCACAATAAGAAGGCTGGGAAAGCTAACTAAATTCTTTTATGAGCAGGCCAAAATTGCCTGGATTACCTGGATGACTATTATTTGCTTTTCTTTATCATGAGAGACTTGGCCTCTTAATGTTATCTAGCAAAAATATCAAATATTTTCATAAAATTGAGGTAATTCTCTTCATTTACCACCTGTTAACCTCTTTATTGATTTTTCTTTTGCCTTTTGCTTGGGTTTCACTTGGTACCTATTATGCTGTGCTCTTTCAGTAGAAAGAACAACCTGTACACTTAGATATCCCTGAAAAGTTGTGCCTGAATTGACTTTGAAACATTATAGGAGCTCACTCATCATATAATCCTGTGCAAAGTAAAGAATCCTACTTACTATTAATAATTACCCCAAATATATTAATCAAGTTCATGTTTTAATGTATCTAATTTTCTCAAGGTGGGGTCATCTATATATTGTATAAAGGAAAAAATAGCTAAAGAAGAGGTGATCTGATTAAGAATTTAACTGTTTTATATACTTTGCTTTCTTGCACAACCAAAAGAAGGACAACAACAAATTTAAAAACAAAAAATAACCAGAACTGCCAGAAAATCAAACTGTATGGAAGCCCAACAACCAAGGAGTTAAAGAAGAAACATTCATACAGATTGGTAGGAGGGACAGAGAGGCCTCTGGGCAAGGCAGTGCTGGAGGACTGAGCAGTCCCATATTTGCATTCAGACAAACCAGGAGGAACAACTGGGGAGCGAAACAGACTGCACAACCCAGGATTCCAATGCAGGGAAATAAAGCCTCAAAACCTCTGACTGTAAAAACTAGTGGGGGTTGTGGTGGCAGGAGAAACTCCGAGCCTCACAGGAGAGTTCTTTGGAGAGATCCAGAGGGTCCTAGAACATACACAAACCCACCCACCCAGGAATCAGCACCAGAAGGGCCCAGTTTGCTTGTGGGTAGTCGGGGAAGTGACTGAAAGCCAGCCGAGCACTGAGCAAGTAGCATTATTGCTTCTTAAAGCTCTCCTCCTCATACAGAGCCACAAGTCAGTAATGTAGGTTGCCCCACCCCAGTGACTACCTAAGGCTCTGCCCCTTACTATGTAACAGGTATGGAGAGAAAAAAAATATGGCCCAAATGAAAGGACAGATCAAAGCTCCAAAAATAGAACTAAGTGATGAAGAGATAGCCAACCTATAAGATGCACAGTTCAAAACACTAGTAATCAGGATGCTCACAGAAATAGTTGAATATCGTCACAAAAGAGAGAAAGAAGTCAAGGCTATGCAAAGTGTAAGAAAGGAAAATGTACAGGGAACTAACGGTGAAGGAAAGGAAACTGGGACTCAAATCAACAGTTTGGACCAGAAAGAAGAAATAAACATTCAACCAGAAGAGAATGAAGAAGAAACAAGAGTTCAAAAAATGAGGAGAGGATTAGGAACCTCCAGGACAATTTTAAACATTCCAATACCCAAATCATAGGGGTGCCAGAAAAAGAAGAGTTAGAAAAAGAAATGGAAAACTTATTTGAACAAATAATGAAGGAGAACTTCCCCAATCTGGCAAAGGAAATAGACTTCCAGTAAGTCCAGGAAGCTCAGAGAGTCCCAAAGAAGTTGGACCCAAAGAAGCACACACCAAAGCACATCATAATACATTATCCAAACTTTCATAAGATTAAAGAGGAGAGAATCTTAAAAGCAGCAAGAGAAAAGGAGACAGTTACTTATAAAGGAGTTCCTATAAGCCTATCAGCTGATTTCTCAAAAGAAAGCTTACAGGCAAGAAGGGGCTGGAAAGAAGAATTCCAAGTCATGAAAGGCAAGGACCTACATCCAAGATTACTATATCCAGCAAAGCTATCATTTAGAATGGAAGGGCAGATAAAGTGCTTCCCAGATAAGGTAAAGAAAGTTCAAGGAGTTCATCATCACCAAGCCCTTATTATATGAAATGTTAAAGGGACTTATCTAAGAAAAAGAAGATAATTAAAACTATGAACAGTAAAATGAACAAACTCACAACTATCAACAACTAAACCTAAAAAAACAAAAACAAACTAAGCAAACAACTAGAACAGGGACAGAATTACAGAAATGGAGATCACATGGAGGGTTATCAGCATGGAGGGGGAGGGGAAGAATGGGGTGAAAGGTACAGGGAATAAGAAGCATAAATGGTAGGTACAAAACAGACAGGGGGAGGTTGAGAATAGTATGGGAAATGGAGAAACCAAAGAACTTATACGTACGACTCATGGACATGAACTAAGGGGGGCAATGCGAGTGAGAGGGTGTACAGGACTAAGGGGATAAAAATAATAAATTAAAAATCAAAAATAAAGGGGATAAAAATAGGACAACTATAATAGCATAATAAAATAAATTAAATAAATACATAAATGGTACAATTAAACTAAAAAAAGAATTTAACTCTTTATTCTGAAACAACTTTAGCTTCGACTCTTAAGTTCACATTGCATTTCTTTTCAATGTAAATGTATTATCATATTTCATTTTGAAGAATAGCTTATAAGCTATTTCCATTTTATGATGTCAAGTCACTTGAACGACCTAACATACCACAAAAAATTCCTTTTAAAATATTTAGTATTGAACATTCTGAAATGGAGGCTGCTGTCCATTAGCCAACCAATTACCACATTTCTACTTTTTTTCTCTTTTTTTCAGATTTTAAGTTATTGCCTCTACAGTGCTCTATTCTTTACTCTCTTCTCATTGTTTAAAATTACTTTCACTTCTTCTGCCTTCTGTAGAGGACACTTCTCCAGGATGTCACAATTCTCATTACCCACCTGAGTCTCCCCTCCATCTGAATCCTTCACACTCTCTTTCTCTACTCTTCCAATCCCAGTTCTACCAATCAAGCTGACCATGAACTCACTCCCTGCTGTTTAATGAGTCCCCCTATAGTTCTAGGACAGCAATAAACCTTTGATATATTTTACCTTCCACTTAATTTTGCCACAAGATAACTGTTACTAGAAATACATATATAGTAATGGAGTTTTTAAAACCCTATTCCAACTATTTATTAAAATGCAAGTTATCTTAAAATTTGTGAGACATACAAAGCATATATCACAATTTATGTAAAGAAAATACTAACAGAAGTTAATGTAATCAATTCTGAAGTAAGTTTACTTTTGTTTATATTACATAATTAATAGTATTAATTACCTCTGAATTTCTACTTTACTAATTTGTTCGTGTAGAAATTTCTTACCATTATTGCTCCAAAAGTAGAAATAGTCAGTTGAACATATTAAGTGTATATAAAAATGGCTTTTAGCTATCATGTCACTTACATCAGAAAAAAAGGCTATTGCTATCAGATCCCGAAAGTGGACAAAGATGCCAAAGCAAAATTTTCCAATTGTAGTTTTATGGAACCCCAGGAAGTATTTCAAATTACCCCAAACTATTTTTTAGTTCTCTTGCATTCCAGTAGCCTCACCTTCCCAGTAGCTACTTATTATTCTCATTATATACTCAACTAACTTCTTTCTGAAATGCTTTAAATCAGATACTCCCTATCAAAGTGAGTGGGGAACCAAGTGCCATATTAAAAACTTCAATAACAAATATGATAGCAATGGATTCCCACTAGAAGCAGAAAGCTGAAATAACTGTTCTTAAATGTATTCATGTAAGAGAAAACACTGGTTAGTCAATGTTTATGATAGATTTATCTTGCCACATGTCAAAACAATCTGTGATCAATATCATAACACTACAGTGAGATTTTACAGGGGAAGTTGATTGGGCATTTCTGTGTTTATTCAACTAGATACTAGAGGCGAAAGCACCAGAACAGTCAGAAGAAGATTTGCAATGTAATTAGGAGGGACAAGTGTATCTGAGTGTATGCCAGATGCAGAGGCCTCCCCTTATTCACACAGTCCAATGTCTTAATGCAGTGTACAGCATCACACTCCACTTCCTACAATTTAAAAACTTTTGTCAGTTAACTAGATGTTTACCGAGTGCCTTGCTTGGGCACTCAACATTTCGGGAACACCACCCAGCTCTATGTACGTTGTTCCAACACCATCTGTCACTTAAGCTTCCACAGATTCACAAATTTCAATTTGAACTAATCTACTCAGCACTCAAACTAAAGCTATAATTCAAATTTCGACATGAAGCTTGAATTCCTTTTCAGTGTTCTTCAACTTTGACCCAGCTCCCCCTCCTTCGTTCACTGAAAAGAGCCAAGACAACAGCCCAGCAAGTGGGGCAGGCAAAACAGGCCTCCTTTGTTCACTTTTGTCCCTTCAGCTCTCTATTGAGGTAAGGCACTGAAAAGCACACAGGCTTTGGAAGGCAGCAGCACACCAGCTTGCAAGCCGCCTCCCTCAAAGACCAAAAAACTGGAGGATGAAACTCTTTTGACAGTCCACTTTTACCTTAAGCCACAATTAATGGAACATTAGTACTTTCCCTTTCCTTTGAGAGAGAATATGTTAATGGTGTTTTACATGAGTTTGTAATGTTCATCAAAAATGTATGCTGCAAATCATACCATTCAAATGCCAAGGGCATCTGAAAGTGGCATGAAAATGGCTTTAAAGTTGAAATTTGGAGAAAAGATCACTACACACTGAATACATATACTGAATTTTTTGAATGCTCTCAGCCCACTTGAGAAAGATAAATCAAATTCATTGCATATTATACAGTGGAAGACCTCCTACAGGATTCCCTCAGATTACCCTGGGAATATATTTTTCTGGTTACAGTCAGTTTTGAACCAATATACCATACACACCATAAAATTTAAATATACATATAAATTTATATACATATATATTCAAAATATTTTTTCAGCCCTTCCTATCAACATTTAGTAAGAAGAATTCTTAAAAGGATAATTTTCAGCTAATAGTAACTGTCATTTTCACTCTTGTGTGAATTCAGCAATGCTTCATTGCATACAGGGCAGTGTGAAAGAAAATCAGAGAGCACAAAAGCCAAGATGGGATTTATTTGTTATTCCTGTTTTTAAACTGAATAAGCCAGTTGGACAGTATGTGCCATAGATGAGCATCAGTGTTTGCAGATTTGTTCCCTTTACTATTGGCATTTCTCTTATTCACTAATTTTTTAGTCAATTGAGGGAAATCCTCCATCAAATTTTTAAAAATTACCTTTTTCTAATTTAAAATTCCAATCTTGTATGCTAGTAAAATAGGTCAATTAAGTTGACACCACATCTTTTTTATTAGTTCAGCTAAGCAATTATAATTTGGTGGTGAGTGTCTATGCTGTCATCGTCAGAGACTTAATGATAGGGAGAAATGCCCAACCCATCCCTGGAATATACAATTCCAGGACATCCCTAAATACTTCTAGATATGAAGCAAATTTGCTGTTGATATGGGTTAAAATAATAATGTCATTTTTCCAGTAAAACAAAATTTTATTTTCACCCTAATATTTAATCTATCCTCACAGCAAAATCACTGAGCACAAATGCACTACAGACATATATGCTCCAATTCAACATCAAAAAAAAAGTACCGTGAATATATGTAGCCAATGTTGGTTTGTCCTGCACTATGACACATGCTACATAGCATCTATTTTAGCTTTGCACAAAGAATGGAGTCAATAAATATGTCTTAAAAACCATCCATCTCCTTATTAATAAAAGTTAAACTGATAAGTTAGAAAATATTATGAATAACTTGTTCATAATACATTGTATATTAATTTACAACTTTAAAAAATAACAACTATAGCTCTTGACACCAATGGCTTTAGCAAGAACAAAGAAAATTAGAGTTGGCAATGATATGGAGAAATTGGAACACTTGTGCAATCTTGGTGGGAATGTAACATTATGTAGCTGCTGTGGAAAACAGTATGGTGGTTCCTCAAAAAATTAAAATAGAATTACCGTATGATCCAGCAATCACACTTCTGGCTACATACCCAAAAGAGTTGAAAGCAGTGACTCAAAAAAATATTTGTATACCCATGATTATAGCAACATTGTTCATAGTAGCCAAAAAATGGAACTAGCCCAACTGTCCATTGACAGGTTAATAATTTTTTAAAAGTGGTATGCATAAACAATGGAATACTATTCAACTTTAGAAAAGAAGGAAATTCTGACACATGGGTGAGCCTTGAGGACATTATACCACATGATGTAAAATAAACCAGTTACAAAAGGACAGATACTGTATAAATTCACTCATATGAGGTACTTAGGGTAGAAAAATTCATAGAGACAGAAAGTACAATGATTTTTTCCAGGGTTTGGGGAGAAGTGGAATAGGGAGTTAGTGTTTAATGGACATGGAGTTTCAGTTCAGGAAGGTAACAAAAGCTCTGGAGATGGACAGTGGTGATGGTCACATAATGTAAAATATTTAATGCCACTAAACTACACAGTTAAAAATAGTTAAAACAGTACATTTTTAAAAGACTTTTAAAATTTATTTTTAGAGAGAGGGGAAGGGAGGGAAAAAGAGAGGGAGAGATACATCAATTGGTTGCCTCTCTCATATGCCCCCAACTAGGGATCTAGCCCACAACCCAGGCATGTGCCTTGACTAGTAATTGAACCAGCGACCTTTCACTTCACAGGACAGCACTCAATCCACTGAGTCATACCAGTCAGGGGGTAAAACAGTAAATTTTGTTATATGTTTCACCAGAATGCAAAGTAACTTAGTAACAACATCGTATTTTGTATAACTATAGATATACTGCATTTACTCCCCTATTTAAAGACAACCCGATATTGAAAGATTTATCATTGCTAAAACTGGAGGCAGAGCTATTCCCATATTTTCCTCATGTAGCCCTCTCCTTCACATTTTGAGAGGGAAAAAATAAACATGCATCAGTTAGTTTTGGAACACTTTCCTAGTCTTAGAAACTTCAGCCTCCCAAAGGGGCCTTTTGTTTGCTTGGATGAATAAGCGTTAAATGAAAAAAGCCATTGGCTTCTTGCCCCTGGCATCCCTAGATGCTAGGAGATCCCTACCATCTTCTCTGTTCTCACCTGGCAGGAAAGCTGGGGCTCCTTCAGGTGGGAAAGCATGACGTATAACAGGGAAACACATCTAAATGTATTTTAGTAATTTTCAACCATTTCAAATAATTTTCATTTTCCTTTGACAATCATCTCAGCAGCTGAATGCTGATCTAAAGCAGTCTTGAGATGCAAACACACAAAACTTCCCAGACAAAAAGAATACATTAGGGACTCTATATTCTTGTTAAATTTGTTATTGCTTACCATGCTTCTCAAATGGAAACTGTTCTTTGAAAATGGGAATGAGATGCCAAAGTCTGCAGGACTCCTTCTATAGACTGAACTGTGCCCCCCTCCCCAAAATTCATATGTTGAAGTCCTAATCCCCAGTGTGACTGTGTTTGGAGATATGGCTTTTAGGAGGTAATCAAGGTTAACTGAAGTAATGAGGATGGGCCCTAATCTGATTGGACCAGGGCCCTTATAAGAAGAGGAAAGGGGAAAGGGGTTCTCTCTCTCAACAGGCAGGCACCAATAAGATAGTTTGCAAACTGGGAAGAGAGCTCTCACCAGAACCCAACCCTACTGGCACCTTGATTGCTGACTTCCTGACACCAGAACTGTAAGAAAATAAATGTCCACTCTTTAAGCCGCCCAGTCTACGGTACCCCAATGTTGTTATGGCAGCCCAAGCTGACTAGGACATAGACTCTGATTTCATGGTGAGGCTACCAGAAAAAAGGCATGGGTGTCTCAGCGGTTACCCTTAGGGCAACTGTAATGACTGGTAAAAGCCACAAAAGGGCTTTCTCCAATGTTCATAATGTTTTGTTCCTTGTTTTGAGCTAGTCTGGTGTGTTCAGTTTGTGCAAGTTCAGCAAGCTGTGCATTTATAGTATGTGAAAAAAGTCTATGTGTGCAGAGGTATGTAGCATAAAATTAAAGTTATTCTCTCCAAAGGCAGGGATTCTGTTCTGCTCACCACTGTAACCTCAGTGCCTAGAACAGCAGGCCATGCACAAAGTAAGTAGTAATGAATGAATGAATGAATGAATGAATCCCTTTATCAGAAAAGCTTCCTGTAGGATTCCATTAAATAACTCCTTTGTACATACACAATATAATATCTTCAGATTCCACTCATATTCAATCAGTTACACAAGGAAAACTACACCAACACAAAAGTATTATTTGAAATGACTCTTAAGGAAATTTTCTACAGCCCAGGTGTATACATTCTCATTACCCTCTCACCTTCCTGAAGTACTGACACTCAACTATTATTGTCATTGTCACATGGTCCTCACAGAAAGTATGATTTCAAAAGATAACTGCTTTTTCACTTACTCTCACTGATGCAATAATAAAAAAATGATGTGGAGGCCCTGGCTGGTGTAGCTCAGTGGACTGAACCCCTCACTGGGCCTGCTAACCAAAAGGTCACTGGTTTGATTCCCAGTCAGGGCACATGCCTGGGTTGCAGGCCAAGACCCCAACAAGAGGCACATGACAGGCAAATGCACATTGATGCTTCTCTCCCTCTCTTTCTCCCTCTCTTCCCCTCTCTAAAATGAATAAATAAAATCTTTAAAAGAATGATGTGGTGTAAGGGCACTGGCCTACAGTCAAAGGCTTCATCATTACCCTGCATTAGAGAGTTGGGTAACCTCTCGGGCCCCACTGTACTTATTTTGAAACCCAAAGGTTCATTCAGTTAGTGTTCTCTTATAGCTCTAAAACTCCTGGATTATATAAAATGTTTAGCAAATTTCCTGTAATAAAGTAAAAGCAGGTTGAAAGAAGACCAAGACTTAGTAGAATTTAGAACTCATTTTTCCAAAATTGATCAGTCCATTATAATCATTCTAAAAACTGTTCCAGGAATAGCTGCTTTCTCTTTAGTTCAAATTCTTGTTTCTAATAGTTAACATGGAACAGTTTTGCATATGTACCACACAGTCTCATATATTTAGCATATTGAATGCTTCTCTAAGATTAGGGTCTATTAAAATTCAATATCCAATTTCGGAAGTAAGTCTCCCTCAGTCAAAAGTATCTACAAAAGAGATTCAAGGCTGGGAACCTGAAATAGAAATATTTGCCAAATGGAAACGTTGCCTTTTCTTAAAAAAGAAAATAATTACATAAATTAAAAGGTTTCTCAAAAATTGTCATGTGCCAGGAACCTCTCAGCCTCTCTGTAATGGCAGGAGGGCTCTGGTCACTAAGAACAGTCCAGTGACTGTAACTAGTTGGATTGTGGTTAACAGCCAAATACTTAAAAGCTAACGGAAATAAAGGAACTTGTAAAGGAATTAAAGGGCAATAAAAGGCTATTTACACAATACAATTCACTGAATTACTATATTGCCTGCTACTGTGAGGTCTGCAGGGATTAGAATTAAATGGATTTATAATATGTCCCTGATTTTGAACACTCGATGATTTCAGTCTTCCTCTAAACTAATGATAAGCCTCCAAAAGGCCCCATTTTCACAGTCTTGAATGACAAAGTGTAGGAGCAAAAGGCTAACCCTTGCTTCTCCTAGCACGTGGCCTTGGGAAAGTTACTTGACTTCTTAAGTCTCCATCTCCCAGTTTTTCACATGGGATTGTTGTGGAAAGTAAATGACATGATACATGTAAGATACCCAGCACCCAGTAGTGTATCTGAAGCTTTTCAAAAAATGTTGACTATTATTAACATTAAAGTAGAAAGCCTCCAATTGTCTAAACCCAGTTCTATACTTCTGGAACATATACTTCTATACGTCTCATTTACTCATGAGTTATTATTACAATATTTTAATAACACGACATGGTTGACAGAACACAGTCCCAACCCAAAGCAGACCAGCCTCCTTAGGCTTGTATTCAGTGGCTACTGCTGTCCCTTCCCAGGATAGCCCCAGGGGGAGCTCCTGGTAGTGCACGAATGACTCCCACATAAGTACACTCGCCTTCACCCCTTCTGGCAAGAGCCTAGGGCGAGAAAGGGCCCAGCCCCTTGGCACCGCACCTCTGTGCATTAAACTGGAGCGACCCGGCAGGAAAAGAATGCTCCGCTCTTAGGATAGACAGCTACGCGCTTCCGGCTGGAGCTGATGGTACAAAAAGGCTGAGAGAGGTGGGGTGGGAAAGAGACGCCGAGGCTTAGCCCCCGCATCCTCCCTCCCCGCCTGCCGCCACGAAGGGGAGGCTTGGGAGTGTGCGGGGATAGAGAATGAGGCTGCGTACTGGGAGGGGATCCGAAGAGAAGGAAAATGGCTTGCTCACCAGTCCCCGGGACCCAGGGAACCCACTGGGGTCACTTGCTGCCCATGTACACCGCTTTGGAAGAAATGACGGCTCCTTGGCTCCCCCTCTCTGCGCGCTAGGCAGATGCGGGCTGGGAATGGTTGAGCTGGCGATCCACTAGGGACCAGCACACAGTGATTCCCACCCGCAAGGCGTGGAGGGACCTGGCACAGAAGGCGCTTGCCATGCAATGGATGCTCCAGAGCAAGCAGTCTCTCCCCGCTCAACACAGCTTCTCCGGCCGAAGCTGTTGCCAGATAACCCCTTTGGGAGCAAGGGCAGGAACCGCTTTTGGGTGCATGGATAGGGAAGGTGCTCTTCCGAGTTGGCCCCAAGCCTTGGCGACCCAGCCCCAACAAGTACCAACCCTCAGAGGCAGGGCGTGGCGCCAGGTCCCACGGCGCCTGGTCCTCCGGGGCCGGGGCCGAACCTGTAGGGCCACAAAGCCCAGGACGGAGCCCACAACGCAGTCCCCTCTAGTCTCCCCGAGTTCCCTCCGGGGCAGGGACAGCGGGGGTCTGCTTGCCGCAGAACTCCGCCGGTCCTCGTAGGTGTGAGCACGTAGGAACAAAGCCCACGCCCAGATGTGTCCGCTGGGACCTACCAGCGCACACCCCAGAACGCTGGCCCGGCCCTTGCACTCCCGGCCCGCACTGGGGTGTAACCTCCCTGCGACCAACGTCTGCTGCGGGGAAGCCCAGTGTCCAGCTCAGCAACCCCTCCAGGCCCAACTCCGCACAGAGAGACCACCAGGCAGGCTTTCCGGAACACATATGGCTCGGGTGCGGAGGCAGAAGTTGGCCCGGAGGCGGTGATGGGCGCCAGCCTGGGCAACGGTAGGCACTTGAGCTGTGCCCTCACTCCGGAACGGCAGTAGGGTCTGGGGGCCTGAGGCAAAGCAGGAAGTTGGCCCCAAGGCTCGCCCTGCCGCAGGGACAGCGGTGTGGTGCCCCCAGCCGGGAGAGCACTCTAATCCAGGCGGGCATCCCGGTGCCCACATAGTAGTCCCCCGCGCCCTCCTTCGCTTCATGCGAACCCCGGGTCAGTACCGGCTATCACCATCAGACTTGCAAGGAGCTACTCACGTTCTAACGTGGTGCCCACCTCTCAGCCTTGGAGCGCTGGCCAGGGAGTCCAGCAAGCACCGTCGGTCCTGAAGAAGCTGTAGCCTCTGGCAGCCCCTCGCTGTCCCAGCGCCCGTGCCCGCGCGTCTGAGGCTCCGACTGCGGCGCACGTCAGCCGACTACCCGAGTGAAGCTGGACCGGCCCGCGCCGGCGCGCCCCCGCCGCTCCTGCTCTCGCTGCTCCCCCTCCCAGCGTCTGCTCTTCCTCCTCTGGCTCCGCACTCCCCGGGGTACCCCGCCCCTTTCCCTCCAGGCCAGCACCCCTCCCGCCCCTGCTGCTGTGGTGGCTGCTGCGAATGGACTCTGCCACCAGTGCCTGGGGGGGTGGGGGTTGGGGAACCCCTTACCTGAGCACAGGCCACCGCCACACAACGTCAGCCTGTGAGCCTGTGAAGTGGTGGTTTTCAAGAGGGGTGTGTTTGGGGGGGGTGGCAGGAGGATGCTGAGGGTAGGAAGGGACAGAGGGTGTGAGGGTCCCGGGGAGGAGGGTGGTTGGGATTTGGCCACAAAAGATGTTCCAGAAAATAAATGGGTGGTTTTTAAATGCCACTCTCCCGGGTTTCCATTTCTGTGCAACGTCTGTGGTCTTTTTTCTTTTTCTTCTTTTTAAAACATTTAACTTCTTTGCAACTTGCCAGGTGGGATGATTAAAAATTATTTCCTTTTCATTTACTTACTTATTTTTCAAGCGTTATTTCCAGACAGTCCCCAGAAAAGAGAACCTTCAGGGTAAGGTAGATGCTATTTATTCGTGGTAGGAGTTGGGTCTTCTGGTCCCAGGGAACATAGTTCAAATTTGCTTCTTTTCCGCTTTGGGAACATTATGAAGAATTATTTGAAATGTAAGGAGAGTTAAAATTTTCTAAATGTGTAGAATTTTAGCAAACACCCTGAGGGCTGCATAGGCCTTGCTCCAGAGCCCTAACTCCACTGTATCCTACGTGGTGCCCAAGACCCTTAGCCTGGCACTTAAGGTCCTCAGTAATCTACTCTGCTCTGCAGCCTGCTTTCCCAGAGGTTCCTCTCAACCATGAGGTATCACCCACCTGACCACCACTTACTGCAGGCTCTACTCCCACTTGGCCTGAGCCTTGCTTGGGTCAGTTCTCTAGTTTAATTCAAGAAAACATTTGTGTAGCCCATGGTCCCCTCTCCCCATTCCTAGGCTCTGGACCCTAGTGCTAGGGAAGGGGTTCAGGAATAAAAAAGGCACAAGGTCATCCTGACAACTCTGCTCTACTCTGACTTTAATTTGAACTTGCCACTTCTACCCACATCTCCATGCATGCGAGTGAGCAGCCTTCCTTTCTCTTGCTGCTGCCATCCTCTCTTCCCACCATCAGATGTGCTCCAGCCACACAGAACCTCCTGTTCCTGAAACCATAGTTCCTGAAACAGTACTATGATCTCTGGCTATTGGGTTTTTGCATACTTCTTCCTCAATCCCATTGCTTTCTGATCCAAGTCTTTACCCTGCCCTACCCTACCCATTCCTGAGTACCTTTCACCTCTCAATTGTCCAAATTTCCCTCTAAATTACCTTTCTTTAAAAAACAAAAGGGGGGTGGGAATCCATGATACCATTATTTTAAAGTGTGGGCTGGTTTCCTGTTGCCTATCAAGTAAATTCCAGCTCTCTTGCCATGCTCCTTCACAGTCTGCCCCTAATTTCTCTATCCTTCAGAGAAGAGTTTTTATAATATGAATCCCCTGCATGTGAGAGTCCTCTTTTCCAGAATATTCCTCCCATCCCTTTTCCATCTGGCAAACTCTTGCTTATCTCTCAGAGCCTTGCTTAGTTGTTACTTCATTTCTGGTCTTTCCTAAGTTCCTAGGTGTTTTACTATAATAGTAATTGTCACATTTTAATTATGTTAACATATTTGAGTCCAGAAAATATCACTTCTTTGAGGACAGTCTGTCTTATTTTTGTGTGACCGTATTCCAGACTAACATAAAATAGAACCACAGATAAGCATAATTAAACTCTCACTGACTCATCATTCCTTCCTATGTAAAGGAACTCAGAGCCCTCAATCCCCTCCTTAGTACAATTCCCAATCCCAGTAATTGCCTGGGGTTGTACTGCATGTTCTTCTGCTCTGCACTCTGGCATGCCAAGGGTGCCCCTTCACTCAGCCACTGTGAGTCAGATTCCTTGGTGGCATTCCTTTCCAGGGCACCCACATGGCAAACCTGTGAGGTGGGAAAAACAGCACTCTACCCTCTTCAGTTCTTGCCCTAGTTCTGTATAGCAGTTTGTCCCCTGGGCACTGAAGTACTGCTTGTGTTCCCCAATGTTACAACCTCATAAGGATCTTTCTTAAACAACTCCAACTGCTGCTTTGAATGGGTCTTACTCTTAGACCCCAGCCCTGGTGCATGGAGCCTAGGGAGGTCCAGGTCAGTCCTGGGCCTTGGAGACTGCCTACCATGCAGAGGCACTCAGTTGTTGAAGGAATGCAGACATGATGGAATCTCAGGCAAGTGACAACTTCTCTAGGTAGAGTTTTCCTTATCTCTACAGGTAGAATAGCAATACTTAATGCACAAAGTTATTGTAAGGGTCAACTTAAAACACTGCACAGGGTCTAGGACATAATAGGTATTCAGCAAATTCTAGTTTGAAAAGTAATTGTTTAATCAGATGTTTTGTCATATGAATATTCCTTCAATAAAAAGAACAAAGACAGCAGAAGGGAAAAGCTCTGGAGGAAACATGACTACAGTGACAGCACCAACAAAATTAAATAATTTTGATTTAATATATATAATACTTGTATTATGAAATTATTATGTAGTTCCAATTTCATTTCAGCTCTACATATTGGGGATTAGTGTCCTGAGAGGGTGAGTGACAGGAACAACCAAACAACTGCTGCACAAGGAGCTAAAAAGAAGAGAGCATGAGGAGAAAGGGGAATGATCTGGAAAAGGATTAGAAAGATGCCTGAGTGGGCAAAAGAACTATCTACTTGATTTGCTTGGTGATGTATACGGCATTCTGATCTGACTGCATACTGACACACCTTACCTTAACTGCCAAGCCTTATTCCATCCCTGAGCCTTACTTTGTTCTCTATCCCAAGATTCACTCCATCTCCAAACCCAGTTTAGGACATTTTTCCATGTGCCCAGCACTATTCTTTGCACTTACAGTGATAAACTCATTTAATTCCATGGCAATCCCATGCAGTGTGTACTAGTATTATCCCCATTGCAGAAAACAAGGAAACTGGGACTAAGTAACTTGCAGAGGTCACACAACCCAGTAGCAGGGCTGGGATTCAAGCCTGGACATTCTAGCTTTAGGATCTACAGTCTTACCTACTGTGCTTCTGCCTTTCAATGACAGCGCACTGTAATGTGTGTTGATAGATGCCTAAGAATGTCATCTCATTAAAGCAGCTATATTGGAAAGTCATGGAGCCCTCCAGTGGCACCTGCAGTGAATATGTTTTTAGCCTTTCTCCTTGCTCTTCTTCTGACTCCCTATTTGTTTCTTTCTTTGAATTTTTCCCTCTCTACTTTTTATCTTTCACTTTTTTCTTCCCTCACCTTATTTTCCATCTTAGTTTTCTTGATCTTCATCCATGTTCAGGTCACCCAGGTGAGGCAGTGCAACTAGCCCTGTCCTAAAACCAATGTTAAGTTCACTGAAACCTAACATGGACTCAGCCACACTATACCAAGCTGTATGTCCATGAACACGTCATTTCCTCTTTTAGCATTTCCATGCTGTGAAACGCTAACAAAAACAAAAATTGTTTGTTAGCTGCGTCATTTTACGATTCTAGTGGTAACTGCTAAAAAACTTAGATGAAAGCTAGCAGAACTCTACGTAAGAAAGAGTGGATCACTAAAAATGTTCTGCAGTAACAAGGTTGTTTGCTACAAGAGTGGCTTACATCAGTGTCATCATTGTCTTAATATAACATCCTATAGCTGGGCAACATGCATTGGGTTTCTGACACAGATATAGTAAAGTCAGTAATTTTTAAAATCCTTCTATTTGAAAGGATATTATTATAACCGTATATTGTCAAAAAAAAATGCAATTGTTATGGCGGGCAGCTTCCAAGATAGCTCCCAGGGATCCCCTCCTCCTGGTATTCATTCCATCACCCTCCCCTTGAATATAGATCAGAGCGGTGACTCACTTCTAATGAATATAATATGGCAAGAGTAGTGGGATGTCACTTCTGATATTGTTCCAAAAAAACTCTGGCTTTAAAAAGAAAAAGAAAAAAAGACTCTGGCTTCTTCTGTCTTGCAGTCTTGCTCTTTTGCTTGCTTGCCCAGAAGAAGCCAGCTGCCATGTTGTGAGCTGCCTTATGGAGTGGCCCACATGTCAAGGAACTGAGAGAGGCCCTCAGTTCAATGGCCCAGGAGGATCTGAGTCTTTCCCTAGCCATCTAAGTGAGCATGGAAGAGACTCTAGTCCAGGATGGCTCCCCAACTACAGCCTTTTAGGAGACCCAGAGCCAGAAGACTCAATTCATCTGTATTGGGAGATAATGTTTCTAGTATTAAGCTGCTAAATTCATCACTGATACAGTTACACAAGTGCAGAACTCTAAATTTGCATCTGACCACACCAATCATATCTCTTTTCTGTGCAGGAAAGGAGAAAACTAATTAAATGACAGTTGTCACAAGATGCAGCTATGGTGATAAAGAAGCAATTGTGGAAAACAGATATCAGTATGACTTGCCCAAGGTGAACCTACCTCAGCAGCTCCTAGTTCCACAACCCAAAACACACAGCTCATATGGCCAAGCCTGGGGTTAGCCATCTACTGTGCCCAACCAGAACTGCTCCTTTCTCCTCTAGGATGTCAGCCACAGGCTCAACTGTGCCACACCTCTTGAAGCTTCATAGTGGGTGATTATTACCCACCACAGATAATAATAGGATATGCAGTTCCAGATAATATATAAATAATAAAATGTGCAGTTCCATACATGTCCTGACCAGTGAGTAGAGGAAAATTATCACAGATGCAAATAGCAATTGTTCTCTGATGCCTTTCCTCACCATCCGCCAGATAACCACAAAATTCCATGTGCTTGTCTGGCTCTGTTTGGACATGTGTCAAATGGAAACCAGAAATTTGCAACCAACTTCTTGCCTAGTGCTTAGCAATACAGTATCCCTACTCCTCCCTAAAGAATGTAATGCTCAAGCTATTGAAGGAAAATGTGACTTTAGCTGTTGGATTTGTTCTCTAGAAGCTATGAGTCACTAAGATCTTCTGTCCACCCTCATGCCTGGAGAACCAAGCTGGAAAAAGGAGGAACATTTCAATAATAATAAGCCTATTCCTTGTGGTCAACTCCTCCATCTCTTCCTACAGTGCCTATCTTTAAGAGTGAGCAAATCCATTCTACTAAATGGATTTCAGACTAGACAAGGTCAATGTGCAATTAGCCATTGCAATTGGGGTCATCAGGGACAGAAAATTGTTGCTCTGGAAATAAAGATACTGACCAACACTCTTTCTATGTGCCCTTCATATCTGTCTTAAGAGGGAACAGATAACAGATACAATGAAGATGAATTCACTGTGGAGAAAAGAAAGGAAATGACTTCAGGATCAATACTCTGAGATCTAAATGAATGGTTGACTTACAGTCTTTCCTATTTGTTTTTATGTCACATTTTTAAAAGAACAAGAAAGATGTTAAGTAAGTACTAACATTTACTTCTGTTTATATTTTCTTTAAACGTTGATTTAAATTTTACTTGATGGTCTTCCTATATTTTTAAATGTCAGAATTTTATAGGACACAAACAGGTGCAGCACCACCCTACATTGTACTTTAGAAAGCCCTGCTCTGGTCCACCAGGAGGCTGTGCCCCCTAAGTACCACTTCTGGGACCATCAGAACCTGCAAAGACCTGCTTGTCATTCTCCTAGCAGAGGACTGCTCTCCTGGTGTGCAAACTTGAGGCCTGAAGAGAACAGATCTAAAAAGTTCTCCTTTGGTCAAGATAACTGAGTAGGTAAACTTTGTTCACCTCCTCCCAGGGCTACATCAAAATTACAACTTATAGAAAAACCACCTTTCAAAACCACCTAAAAACTAGCCGAACAGAACTCGTGTAACTAAAGATGGCAAGAAGCCATGTCCAGACTGGCAAGAGGGGCAGAGATGTTAAAGAGCTGGTCCCACACCCACATGTGGAAGTTAAGAATCAGGAGGGATATCTTAGCTCTGGAAGTCTTCCCTGAGGAGCAAGGGGTCCAAGCCCCACACTGGGCTTCCCAGCCTGGAGCACCAGTGCCAGGAAGAGAAGTCCCCTCAATATCTGGTGGTAAAAATCTGCAGGGAACCCTGGCTGGCATGGCTCAGTGGATTGAGCGGGCCTGAGGGCCTGTGAACCAAAGGGTGGCTGGTTCGATTCCCAGGGCACCTGCCTGGGTTGCAGGCCAGGTCCCCAGTGGGGGGCATGTGAAAGGCAACCACACATTGATGTTTGTCTCCCTCTCTTTCTCCTTCTCTTCCCTTCTAAAAATAAATAAAATCTTTAAAAAACTGTGGGGACTCTGTCGAGATGAGACAAGGGCTGCTGTAATGGTGTCCTCTTAAAAAGCCCAAGCACAGATCCACTCACAACACTTGCCCTTACTGTCCAGTGAAGGGACAGTAGCTGAAAAAGCACCAGGGACATAAGGGGAGGAGCTGAACTGTCTGCCTTCAGGCTGAAAGTGGGCGGTAAAGCTCTCTCCCAGATAGAAGTGCTGGTAGAAGTGCTGGCAGGTGTCATTGATCTCTTGTTGAACCCTACCCACACATAGCTGGCAGGTATCGGTATGGGCAGGTGCCCAATCTAAGTCTACATCAATCTGGCTAACACTGCTTTACCCACCATGGTGATTCCCTGAGACCCTGCCCAACTCAGTGAATCAGCTTGAACCTCCTTCAGTGGCTGTGCCCCACAAACAGCCACTGTTTGTGCTGAAGATATCCCTAAACTCTCTCAAAGGTCCACAAACCCAAAACAAGTAGTGGCTGGCCTCAGCGTGTCCTGTACCTCTTCCCAAGGGGCCCAAGCCCAGCACTGCTGGTAGCCAGCCTCAGTATGCCCCTCCCAAGAAATCTCTGGTTTTGAGTCCAGAACCAAAACACTCACTTCAGGCTACACCAGAGTACCAACCAATTAGTTTCACAAATGACACACACATAGGGTGGCCTCAGCAGGTACCAGGGCCCAACTAACGTGAATCCCACTTGTCTACTGTATTATGGCCTGTCCTCGCAGCCAGTCAGCCTGAGGGTCAATCCCACCTACTGATGTGCCAACAACAATCAGGGCTCAACTGCAATGGGAAGGCACACACACCCACTTTCAGGTGACCAGGGAGACTATAACACTAGGCTTCACATGACACCTACTAGATAAGGTCACTTGGCCAAGCCTTGGAAACATAGCTGATATACCGAATACTTAGAGACAGAAACAGAGAGGCAGCCAAATTGAGCAGACAAACATGTCCTAAATGAAAGAAGAGAACAAAAGTCCAGAAAAAGAACTAAATGAAATGGAGGCAAGCAATCTACCATATACAGAGTTGAAAATACTGGTTATAAGGATGCTCAATGAACTTAGAAGAAGAATAGGTGAACTCAGTAAGAACTTAAACAAAGAGATAGAATTCATAAAAAAAAAAGTCAGAAATAAAGAATATATTAGATGAAATCAACAGCAGATTAGACAAATTATTGAACTGAATCAATAATTTGGAACGCAAGGTTGTGGAAAACACCCAATCAGAACAACAAGAAGAAAAAAGAATTTTCAAAAACAAGTCCAGTTTAAGGGACCTCTGTACAGTATCAAGTGCACCAACATTTGCACCATAGTGATACCAGAAGGAGAAGAGAACAGGGATTGAAAATCTATTTAAAGAAATAATAACTGAAAATGTCCCTAACCTGGGGGTGGAAATAGACATGTAAGTCCAGGAAGCACAGAGAGTTCCAAACAAAATGAACCCAAAGAGGCCCATACCAAGACATATCATAATTAAAATGCCAAAGATTAAGGACAAGAAGAGAATCTTGAAAGCAGCATGATAATGGCAGTTATTACCTACAAGGAAGCTCCCATAAGACTGTCAGCTGGTTTCTCAACAAAAATTTTACAGGCCAGAAGGAATTGGCATGAAATATTAAAAGTGATAGAAAGCAAAGACCTACCCTGAAAGGCTATGAATTAGAATCCAAGCAGACAAAAAGATCTTACCAGACAAGAAAAAAACTAAAACAGTTTGTCACCACCAAACCAGTATTATAAGTGTTAAAGGGAATTCTTTAGGGGAAAAAAAGTTCTCATCACAAGAAAAAAAACTGTAAGTATGTGTGGTGATGGATATTAACTAGACTTATTGCAATGATAATTTCATAATATATACAAATATCAATCATTGTGTTCTACACCTGAAACTAATACAATGTTATATATCTCTTATATCTCAATAGAGAAAAATTAATTGTGAGGTGATAGATTTGTTAATCTTGTGTTATTTTGCAATATATACATATATCAAATCATTTCATTGTACACCCTAAACTTATACGATGTTATGTGCCAAATATATCTTACTAAAGCTGGAAAAACAACAAAAACAAACAAACAAAAAGCTGTTGTTCTGATAAGTGACTGATATAGGGGTATGGACATGTAGGTTGGTGTGTTTACCCAAGTATGCTTAAGGCCTTTGAACATCCAGGACTAAGCCAAGGGTGGGCCATAGGCTGGGGTCTGGCGCTGCTCTCGCTACACCACCACATTCTGGCACTGGAGTCCAAGAACTGTAAGTTCAAATGTGGACATCAAGATCTTTATGAAGGTATCTTTGTCAATGTAGAAAGTCAGAACTGTTTTCATTTCAAATAGCATGACCTGCACATTTAGTAATTTCTGCAACCCAAGGAATAATTTACTGAATATCTTAAAGTATCCTTTTAGGCATAAATAAACATTTAAGGCTTACAGTTTCTAAGTTCATGCTTGTTTTATTTTAAAATCAATTTCAGAAACTAGGGCATTGAAAATTGTTTAAAATTATTTGGAAGCAAATCACATGAAATATATTAGTTTATGTGCAAGAAGAGCATTTGTCTCTAAGATCTATAACCTTATTTCCCTATACACAAGAGTATTATTATAGCCTCAATTTATATCCCCAAAGTATAGTACTAGTATTAGTGTTTTTAGCAATGTACCATATGGTACAATATAACAGAATAATGAAAGATAATGCAGAAAAGTATAGAGGTCATATCATGTGATTGCATGTTCCTTTCAAGAATTGGAAGGGAAGAGTTTTGCACAACTTAGATCTGTGATATTGTATTTGAGAAACACACACTTTGATTTCAGAAACATACATTGCAGTAAAAATTAATTCTTTATACTTCCCTTAGCATTTTAATTGCCCAGGACATAAAAATAACAGCTATTATTTTTTGAGCAGCTATTACAGTCCAGGCACTTTAACCTCCATTAGTCCTAGTGCTCATAACTCCGCATTTTTCAAGTAAGGAAACTCTCAAGGATATGAAGTGACTTGTCTAAGGCTTCACTTTGAACCCATTCAAGTTTTGACAAAGACCTTCATCTTAAACACAAATCCTATTACCTCCTATGGACTATGACCACAGACTTCAGAGAAACTAGGTACAAACTGGGCAACGCTATATTGATCTAGTTCTATTTTTGTACTTCCATAGTGTATAGCATATCACTCACTATATTACTTTTTTCATCCAGATCATCACAGAACCTTTACAGGTCAAATTCTTCAATATACTGAAATGTCATTCAAATTAAGATTGATGATACAGACCTGGCTGGTGTGGTTCAGTGGATTGAGTGCTGGTCTGTGAATCAAAGAGTCGCTGGTTCGATCCCAGTTAGGGCACATGCCTGGGTTGTAGGCCAGGTCCCCAGTTGGGAGTGAGAGGCAACCACACATTGTTGTTTCTCTCCCTCTCGTTCCTCCTCCCTTCCCTTCTTTCTACAAATAAATCAATTTTTTTAAAAAGATTAATGATACAAAAGGCACTTAACAAATCTTATTTAGATGATGGAGGACTCCCATGCTAGAAATACAAAAGCAAATCTCAAAGAAATACAAGTTTTGTGCAATATTGGGAAAGAATACAAATTGCCACCATGATCAAACTTATTTGTTGCATCTGATCTCACCACCCCCAACTATTATTTTGAAAGCAGAGGAAAGAGCCCTGAGCTGAAAATCCACTGGCTCCAGCCATCTTATTTAACAGGATGAGGTCAAACAAGCCTTTGGATTTTTCAGTGCTATATTTTCCATATATTCCTTCTTGGGATAACAATGCAGGCCTTGTCAAACCCACAGGATGGCTGTTAGAATAAAATGAAGTATATTGAAAGTATTTTGGAAAGTATATAAATGCTGTATCAACTATAAATAAGTGCTGTACACAAATGTATTACTGTAGTTATTGTTCACTGAAGGTACAGAGCTCCCTATCCATAAACTTAGTAAAATGAGGTGTGTCTTTAAGGGTTTAGGCAACAAGGCAGCTCAATAAAAAGCCTCAATCTGACAAAATGAGGAAGATCCCAAGCTAGGAGGCAGTGATGAGGAATATGCTTTTGGAATGAACCGATACTGGTCAGAAAGAGGTAGGACAAAGAAAAAGCTCACACTTCAAACAAAAGAAATCTTTCTTGTGTGCCCAGAGGGTTGTATTTGATCCCTGTCAACATGTAAGACATGCAAACAGTGTGAACAATGTTTACCTCAGGCGCTGGGTGAAATGAAATGACAGGCTTTGCAAACTGAGCAATTTTTATTGTCTGGAAAGGGTCTTGCTCACATGAAGGAAACAATCCTAGCTGAGATTCTACCACTAGCATTTTCATTTTGCCAACTCCCCATAAGGGCATAAAGCAGATCATTCAATTAACCCTAATTTAAGAAAAATATTAAGGACCTATAATGTATCTAGCAGAGTGATAAGAGGCTTTGAGATACTTTTTAATGTTATTTTTTTAATTTTTAGTTTTTTTCCTTTTTATTGAATTTATTGGCAGTGAAACTGGTTAGCAAAATTATACAAGTTTCAAATACACAATTTTACAACTGTGAAATATTCCTAAGGAGCATGTGACAACTGAGTTGGGAATACATAAAATTAGATAAAACAAGGCTACATTATTTCAGCTATTGCCCAATGACTGTTTTCTTTCATTTTTCTCTCATGCTTCTTAAAGAAGTACATATAATAGTTATATGTACATGTTTTGAAATTATAATCATGACTTTTGCAAATGTTTTTAAATGATTTCAGTGCATTCCAGATACTTTTTTTAAAAAGTAACTCTCTGGTTGTGAAACTTTTAAAGAGAGTTGCAATTGAGCTCTTATTCTTCAAGCTGTTTATTAAGCTTGTGATGAGATGGATGTAACATTGTTTTTCCACACACTATAGTAGACACATGGGACACTGTCTGAATATCAGGACATAGCCACTTACTCATGCTCAGAAAATGACAGTGGTAATATGCTTTGAACCCTGAGAAAGAAGATACCTACTTGGAAGGGCTCCCAGTGCTAATTGTGATCAAATTAAAAACAAAACAAAAATAACCACCTAGCAGCGATTTCTACTCAAGGGCCTCTCATGCAAACCATACTTCAGGAAGCAGCCTGCACTAAGCTGCCTGCTTTCTGTGCTTAACTGCCTTCCTGCACTGTGTTCCTGCCATCTGAGCCAGCCCAATCAGGACAGTGCCTTTTGGACCAAACTGTGAGAATTTAGAGTCCTCATTTGTGTGAGAACACACCTATCTGGGACCAGGACTGGGGACTTCTGTCTACATAAGTCAGTGTCCCTGGCTCAGGGAGTGCACTTTCCCATTCCACTGAAAACTGAAGAATGTTTGACTGGATCTGGAGCTGAAACACTAAAGATGTTTCACCTGAGCAGGGTCAAGCCAACTGGATCAGAGCAAGTGGATCAGACCAGAAAAAAGAAGAGCTGTCTAGCTTGAGACAGGCCTTGACCCAGGGCCTCCTCACAGCCATGCTGCCTCATAATTGAGCTGTAACACTATTGAGCTATTCCATGGCCTTGCGGTTTTCACAGCTGTTCTGTATCACAATTGAGCTGTTTGCACTGAATAAAGTTTCCTTTTTTATTGCACCCCAAATCCTGTTGATATTGAATTGATGGCCAATGACAACTGGTTAACAAAGCTTATATTAGAATTCTGTACTATCTGAACTTCATCAAAACCTTGAAGTATGTATTTCCTTGTTATACTCCATATGCATATATAAACAAATATTTGCATTACATACTTAGTCTAAGGTTCCATTGCTTCTACAGTGCTTGAGTGTTCGCATTGGGCACTTTTCCCATAACTGAGATTGGAAATAGATATCTGAAGGTATGTTTAGATGTGTATGGATTAACGGTATCCTGATACCAAGCTTTTTCATAATAAGCAAAATAAAGGCACCAGTAATTTACAAGAATGTGGCTTCAATGACTAAGAGACAGAAGAGAATTGTGAGTTTAAGTGGCTTTTAATCCTATTAGTTTTATATAAAAAAACTGGGTTTTTAAATAAATCTAAAAGGCAGAGAGAAGTGTTAAGTTACACTAGTTTTAATTTTTTCAATTTGAGAAACTTCTGAATAAGAATTCTTCAGATTGTTCATATATGTTACCACAAACATAAAGGAGAGTGACTGTTATCCTAGAACACTTATTTTTAAAAATGTGGTCCAACTGTACAAAACATAATGAAAGAGAATTCTTTGGTGAGATTCCTATACTGACTACCAAGGACTGTTGATCTTGGCATAGAACACTCAGTAACTTGTTTTTTCTCTTTTAATATTGCTCTGTTTGGTCAGATATGGGTTAGTTTTAATTGCATTCACAGTTCTTTTAAGATTATTTTGATAGTTAATTTAATTGCAATGCTACATTAAAGACTATTTTGGAGTAAGGTATGTTGGGAATACAAGGTAATACAATTAACATAAGATAGCACAGCTTTTCTTTCTTCTCAGATAATTGTACTTTTGGATTGCTGTTACTTTGTCTTTTACCAAAATTGTCAGTGGTAGTGTATGCTGTAACAAAGAGTGCTACAAAGAGTAATTTTTAACTACTTTATTCTTCTAGAAGATGGATATATTTGTCTTGGGTTGATCCTTGAAAATTGCCTAGGTAATACAAACCAGGCATTTAAATGTGGTATGGGTTAGATTAAAATATGTGAAAGGATATTGCAGTATTTATTTTAGATATGTAATTTAAGAAAGACTGCTATACACAATGTTCATACTATACTCTATATAGAGTCTAAACAGCAGTCAAGAAATAGAGGACTTTTCTCACCATCATCATCTCAGTGCTAGTATAAAATAGGGATAGTGATAATACCTACCTCATAAGGTTGTTGTGAAGATTAAATGGCTAAATGTTAGCTATAACTACGACTAGAATGCAACCATTTTAGACCTTATTCAACCAGACTTTTTATTAAAATTATTTTTTAATGTATATTTTTAAAGATTTTATTTTTAGAGAGGGGGGAAGGGAGGAAGAGAGAGAGAAATATCAATGTATGGTTGCCTCTCACATGCTCCCTCCTGGGGACCTGGCCTGAAACCCAGGCATCTGCACTGATTGGGAATCAAACCAACAACCCTTTGGTTCATAGGTCTGCACTCAGTCCACTGAGCTACACCAGCCAGGGCCAGACTGAGATCTTTAAAATACACCTCAATATATACTGTCTAGAGGTAAAGAATGGGTCTATATTAAGTTAAAGATTTAATTATGAAGGTTAAGTCAACATTACGATCAGCACTTTATTTTAATTATATATATTAGTAATACATATCTATAAAGTGATCATTTTCAAGCCAATTGCATCAGTTGAATAAAGGTTATAATAACGCAATCAGTGTGACTTCTGAAAAAGACATTTATCAAACCCTTGGACAAGTACATGCAAATAATTTAGTCCAGGGACATCTGTACTCTTGAGTCTTTTTTGGATGGTGGATAGCTCAAGAGAGCAACAGAACAGAATTTAAACAAAAATGTGATCTTCCTCCTTTCTATTTCCTACTCATGAAGAGTAGCTGCCATAGATTTGGTCCAAATTAAGTGAACAGTTCAGTTGTATTTAAACTTGGCAAAAAGAGAGAAGGGAGAATGAGCGAGCATGCACACGCGCCATGCAGAGCTGGTACTTCTGGAGGGCTGTCTCCCATGGAGGCTTCTGTTCACGGATCAGACAGGTGGGTGGTGGGTTGTGTGGCTTCATTGTGGGGAGTGGGACAGGCACTCCTATCTCCACTGCAAGCTCAGGGTACACTATCCTGGGAAGGAGAACTGTCCTTCCCCCCTCTACAGGTTTGTCTGCAGGAGCCCCAGTGAGAAGCTGTTGGATCTGCAACTCCCCCCCGCAAGTCCCAGTGGGCCCACCCAGCTGAGCTCAGTTTTGCAGCAGTAAGGGAGTGCTGCTTGGAGCTGGCACACTTAGTCTGTCTCCCTTAGAAGCTATTGTTGGGGACCAGGACAAAGTGCCTGGCTTCCAACTGCAGGCTCAACTGGCACCACCCCCAATGAGAGACTCTTTTGATCTGTCTCTCCCAAACCCCCAGGGTCTTTGCCCTGCCAGGCTTGCTCCTGCAGAGGGGATGGCTGGCTGTACCCAACCTGAACTTGCAATGTGCTGTTCCTGGGGGAGGTGGAGACTATGGCAAAGACTGAGTGCTTTGGTTCTGAAGTAGGAGCCACTTTCCTCTCATTGAGTGCCTGACCACATGGCCCCCAAGTAGGGGAACCACTAGCCTCATCCTCTTAACCCATCTCCCCACCATACAGAGTTCCTAACCTGTGAGAAGGTCTGTGGGTGTCGCCTGTAATGAGCCTGGGCCCATTACAATCTTTGCAAGGCTCTGGAGGAAGACCAGGCAACCTTAGAGGGAGGCGAAGCAGCTGATAGGTGGAGGCAGATCTCAGGGAGCCTCGAATCTTTTACAGATTTGCCCCAGCTCTAAGCTGGAGGAACCAGACCCTTGTATACAGATTGGCCCCTCCCATCCATACTCAGGCCCAGTAGACACAGCAACAAACAGTTAATAGTGTGGTAGCTCCAGACACCAAGGAGGCTACCTTTCTGGAGCCACCATGCTATTCATTATTGCTGAACCCTATTCAAGTAGACCCAGAACCAACACAAACAGTACTGGGCTTCAGACCACATCAGAGCTTAACCCAACTAGCTACACAAGTTGCACACCCAAAGGAGGAACCCTGAAGATATTACACCCTGCTGGGAACACCTCTGTCTTAAGGGGCAGCCTCTGCACATACAT
Organism: Phyllostomus hastatus; assembly: GCF_019186645.2. Classification (NCBI taxonomy): domain Eukaryota; kingdom Metazoa; phylum Chordata; class Mammalia; order Chiroptera; family Phyllostomidae; genus Phyllostomus; species Phyllostomus hastatus. The sequence continues at coordinate 50,593,657 of NW_025334041.1, forward strand.
GGTTATTGACGTTTATACTTATAGTCAGCCAGCCTGAAGGGTGAACTCCACCCACAAAAGGGCCAACAGCACTTAACACAACTACAACAGGAGGTTGCACATAACCCACAAAACAATATTCCTGGAGCACCGAGCTCAGGTGATCTGGAAGATTATGCCACCAAGTCAAACAAGATACCTGCATCACAAAGCATCATAGTAAGTTGGACGTCATAGCAGATACAATACAGAGACAAAATGGGGAGAAAAAGAAATAGGCATCAAAGGAAAGAACAAGAGAATACCTTGGAAAAAAATTAAATTAAATGGAAGCAACCAAAATATCAGCTGCAGAGTTTGAAACAATGGTTATAAGGATGCTCAAGGACCTTAGAGGAAATGGATGACTGAAGTGAAAACTTAAGAGATACTAAGCATTAAAAAAGACACAGAAACCATAAAAAAGAACCAATCAGAAATGAAGACAACACTATCTGACATGAAGAAAATTCCAGAAGTAATCAACAGCAGGCTAGATGAAGCAGAGTAGCAGATGATTTACAGGACAAAAAAGATAAGCATAAGCACCCAAACAGAGCATCAAAAAGAAAGTTTAAAAAACTGAGGAAAGTCTAAGGGACCTCTAGGACAACAAAAGCATAAGAACATCCACAACACAGAAGTACCATATGGAGAAGAGGGTGAGCAAAAAATACAGAACCTGTTTTAAGAAATGGCTGAACATTTCCCAAACTTTGTGAAGGAAAAAGTCTTAAGTGTTCAGAAAGAACAGTCCCAAATAAAGATGAACCCAAACAGACCCACATGAAGACACTCCATAATTAAAATGTCAAAGGTTAAAGACAAAGAGAATCTTAAAAAGCAGCAAGAGAACAGCAATTAGCTACCTACAAAGGAGTTCCCATAAGACTGTCAGCTGATTTCTCAACAGCAACACTTCAGGCAGAAGGAATGGCATGAAATATGCAAAGTGATGAAAAGCAAGGACCTACAACTAAAACCACTGTATCAAGCAAGGATATTATTTAAAATTGAAGGAGAAATAAAGAGCTTCCCATAAAACAATGACAAAACCCCTAGAGGAGTCCATTGCCACCAAGCCAGTATTGCAAGAAATGTTAAAAGGCCTGCTTTAAGAAGAAGAAGAAATAGAAAAGGAGAGGAGGATCCAAGATGGTAGAAGAATAAGTGGAAGCTACGCTAACCTCCTCCCAGGACCAATCTGGAATTACAATTAAATTATAGAGAAATCATTGGGAATACCCAAATGAAAAATAGCTGGAGAGAAACCTTATGACCATGGACAGACAGAAGAAACCACTTCATTGCAATGTGACTAGTACAGAGTGCACAGGAGGCACAATAGACCTGGCTGGGCTACCATAGGTAGCACCTGAAGTTCCAGAGGAATATCTAAAGCAGCTGAGGGATTCACCCTGAGAAGTGTGGGCTCTAAATCCCAAGCTAGGCTCTCCATGCCTACAACACCAGAGCCAGAAAGGAACCCAGGTTAACACCCAGCTGTGAAAAGCAGCAGGGTTTATGTCTGCCAGGGAGAGATGGCTGAAAACACATGGAGCCTCTTAAAGGGCCAATGCACACAATTTCATTTACAGCCACCCTGGGCTCCAGCAAAGGGAGGACAGAGTAAACTAGAGACACTTGAGGACAGTGTGGGGATGGTAGCTTTGGGGAGAGAACTGAGGGAGCAGCCTCCAGGGATGCTGGTGCTGAGTCATCCCCCATACTACAGTTGCCATCTTGCTCAGGCAGAGCACTCCCCTCCAAGTGGAGAGGAGGCCTAAAGGGAAGCCTAAAGGGAAGCAATAGCCCTACCTACAAAAATTACTTGGTCCCACCATGTGGTGCTTAAGTATGAGGGCTGATCACAGATTGACTAGATTAACAACTGAAGGAGACAGCCACAGACTGTGGATTGCTGGTAGTCTCGAACAGGCTGCCTAGAGCCAGGCTGGGACACCATCTGACATCCCCAGCGGTGGATCTGGAAAGAGAAGACAGTGGTAAACACTATATTCTACTGAGATGAATTCCAACTAATGAAAAGCAAAGGCCTGTAACCAAGACTACTCTACCCAGTAAGGTTCTCATTTAAAATGAAAGGTGAAATAAGGAGTTTCCCAGACCAAAAAAGGCTAAAAGAATACACCTTCACCAAACCAACACTGCAAGAGATGATAAAGCGACTGCTTTATGAAGATGAAGAAAAAGAGAGAAAGGAACACAGGTACAAAAGTACATAGGGAAAAGAGAACAAAAAGCAATGAGTAAATACCTATCAATAATAACCTTAGTGTAGCTCTGGCTGGCGTAGCTCAGTGGATTGAGCATGGGCTGCGAACCAAAGTGTTGCAGGTTGGATTCCCAGTCAGGGTACATGGCTGGGTTGCAGGCCATGACCCCCAACAACCGCACATTGATGTTTCTCATTCTCTCTCTCTCCCTTCCCTCTCTAAAAATAAAAAATATTTTTAAAAAACTTAAAAAATAACTTTAGTGTAAATGGATTAAATGCTTCAATCAAAAGAGACAGGGTAGCTGAATGGATAAGAAAATATGACCCGCATATATGCTGTCTACAAGAGACCCACCTCAGAACAAAAGATCTACACAGACTTAAATTGAAGGGGTAGAAAAAAATATTCCAAGCAAACAGACATGGAAAAACCCCAAAAAACCTGGGGTAGTAAGAGACAAAATAGACTTCAAAACAAAGGCCATAAAAAGAAACAAAGGAGGACACAACATAATACTTAGACGAATAATCCATCAAGATAGCACAACCCTTGTAAACATGTATGTCCCCAACCCATAGGCACCCAAATATAATAGAAAATCTTGGAGGACTTCAAGAAAGATATTGACAGCAACACACTCATCATAGGAGGTTTTACTCCTCTACTGTCAACAGTGGATAAATTTTCCAAACAAAAAATCAACTAGAATATTGTGGCACTGAACAATATTCTAGATCAAATGGACATAATCAATATACACAGAACCTTTCAACCAAAGCATCAAAAAACATACATTCTTCTCAAATACACATGGAATATTTTCAAAGATAGACCACATGGTAGGACACAAAACAAGTCTCAACAAATTTAGAAAATTGAAATCATATCAAGCTTGTGCTCAAATTCTGATAGCTTGAAACTAAAAACTAACCTCAAGGAAAAACTTAAAAACATTCAAATTCATGGAAATGGAATAAAATGCTATTAAATAATTAATGGGTGAACAACGCCATCAAGGAAAAATATAAAAAAATTTCTAGAAACAAATGAAAATGAACACACAAGAGCCCCAAACCTATGGACACAGTGAAAGCAGTCCTGAGAGGGAAGTACACAGAAATACAGGCCTACCTAAAATAGATAGAAAAATGTCAAATAAACCACCTCACCCTACATCTACAAGAACTAGAGGAACAGCAACAAACAAAGCACAGAGTAGAATGAAGGAAATAGTATCAGAGGAGAATTAAATGACACAGAGACTAAAAGAACAATCCAAGGGATCAATAAATCCAGGAGCTGGTTCTTTGAAAAGATAAACAAAATGGACAACCCTTTACCAGACTCATAACAAAAAGAGAGAGAGAGAGAGAGAGCTCAAATAACATCAGAAATGAAAGAGGGGAAATTCCAACGAATACCACAGAAATACAAAGGGTTGTAAAACATTACTACTATATGCCATGAAATTTGACAACCTTGGTAAAATGGACAAATTTCTAAAAGCATATAATCTTCCAAAACTAAATCAAGAAGAAGCAAAAAGACTGATTAGGCTGATAAAAACTAGTGAAATTGAAATAGTAATAAAAAAAACTCCCAGCACAAAAAAGCCCTTGCCTGGACAGCTTTACACGTGAATTTTCCCAAACATTTAGGGAAGAGCTGACTCCTATCCTTCTCAAACTACTCCAAAAAATTCAAGAAGAGGGAAGACTCCCAAACTGTTTTTATGAGGCCAGTGTTATCCTAAATCCAAAACCAGGTAAAGACACAAGAAAGAAAGAAAACTACAGGCCAATATCACTGATGAACATCAATGCTAAAATCCTCAACAAAATATTGGCAAACTGGATCCAGCAATATATTAAATAGATCATGATCTTTTTACACCATGATCAAGTGGGATTCATCCCAGGGAAGCAAGGATGGTACGCTATTTGCAAATCAGTAAGTGTAATACACCACATAAACAAAATGAAAGACAAAAATCACATGATCATATCAATAGATGCTGAAGAAGTATCTGATAAAGCACAGCACCCATTTATGATAGAAATGTTCAGCAAAGTGGGAGTAGGGGAAGCATACCTCAACATAATAAAGGCCACATACGAAAAACCTACAGCAACATCATACTCAATGGACAAAAACTAAAAGCTTTCCCCCTAAGATCAGGAACAAGACAAAGGTATCTGTTTTCACCACTTTTATTGAACACAGTATTAGAAGTTCTAGTCACAGTGATCAAATAGATAAGGAAATAAAAGGCATTCAAACTGGAGAAAAGGAAGTAAAACTGTCCTTATTTGCAGATGACATTATAGTGTATGTGAAAACTCTATAGGCTCCACCAAAAAATTACTCGACCTAATAACTGTATTTGGCAAAATAGTGGGATACAAAGCCAACATTCAGAAACCAAAGGTATTTTTGTACACCAACAATGAAATAGAAACAGAAAGTAGGAAAAAAAATCCCATTTACTACAGCAACAAGAAAATAAAGCTCCGGATAATAAACTTAACCAAGGAGGTAAAAGATCTGTACTCAGGACACTACACAATACTGAAGAAATTAAGGAAGATACCAATAAATAGACTTTTCCATACACCATGTTCATGGACTGGAAAATTAACATCATTAAAATGCCTACACTACTGAAAGCAATCTACAAATTCAATGCAATCCCTATTAAAATACCTAAGATATATTTCACAGATTTAAAACAAATATTTCAAAAATTTATATGGAACCAAAAATGACCTCAAATAGTTGCAGCAATCTTGAGAAAGAACAAATTAAAAAGGATCACAGTCAATACCTGCTATCGAACTATATTACAAAGCCACTATAATCAAAACAGTCTGGCACTGGCATAAAAATAGACACATATCAATGGAACAGAACAGAGAGCCCAGAAATAACCAGAAGTCTCTATGGTCAATTAATATCTGACAAAGAGGCAGGAACATAAAATGAAGTAAAAATAGTCTCTTCAACAAATGATGCTGGGAGAACTTGAATGGTACATGCAAAAAAAAAAAAAAAGAAAAAGAAAAAAACAAACTAGCCCTGGCTGGTATGGCTCAGTGGATTGAGCACCAGCCTGTGAACCAAAGGGCAGCTGGTTCAAGTCCCATCAAGGGCACATGCCTGGGTTGCAGGTCAGGTCCCCGGTTGGGGGCACGTGAAAAACAACCACACAATGATGTTTCTCTCCCTCTACTTCTCCCTCCCTTTCCCTCTGTCTAAAAATAAAATCTTTAAAAAAAGTGAAAGTAGACCACCAACTTACACCATAAACAAAAATAAACTCAAGGTGGATAAAAGAATTAAACATAAGTCATGACAACATCGAGTACTAGAAGAGAACACAGGCAAAATTTCAGATATCCCACACAGCAATATTCTTACCAATATATCCTCTAGGGCAAGAAAATAAAGGAAAGACTAAACAAATCAGACTACATCTAATTAGAAAGCTTCTTTTTTTTAAAAGATTTTATTTATTTATTTTTAGAGAGGGAAGGGAGGGAGGGAGATAGAGATAGAGAGATAGAGAGATAGAGAGACATCAATGTGTGGTTGCTGGGGGTTCTGGCCTGCAACCCAGGAATGTACCCTGGCTGGGAATCGAACCTGCGACACTTTGGTTCCCAGCCCGTGCTCAATCCACTGAGCTACGCCAGCCAGGGCTAGAAAGCTTCTTTAGGGCTAGAGAAAACATTATCAAGACAAAAAGGGAACCAACCACATGGAAAAACATATTTGTCAATGATACCTCGGACAAGGGTTTGATCTCTAATATGTAAAAAGAACTCACATGACACCACACCAGGAATATGAACAATCCAATAAAAAAATGGGCAAAGGACCTGAATAGACATTTTTCCAAAGAGGACATACAGAGGGCCCAGAGACATATGAAAGGATGCTCGACATCACTAGCCATCAGAGGGATGCAAATTAAAACCACAATAAGATACCAACTCTCACCTATCACAATGGCTATCATCAATAAATCAACAAACAACAAGTGCTGGTGAGGACGCAGAGATGGGGAAACCCTTGTACACTGTTGGTGGGGATGCAGATTGGTGTAGCCATTTGGAAAACACTATGGTGTTTCCTCAAAAAATTTAAAAAATGGAACTCCCTTTTTGACCTAGCAATCCTACTTCTGGGAGTATATCTAAAGAAACCCAAAATAGTAGTTTAAAAGAATACATGCACTCCTATGTTCACTGCATCGTTCTTTTTAATAGCCAAGATCTGGAAACAGCCTAAGTCCCCATCAGTAGATGAGTGTATAAAAAAAAAACTATGATAAATTTATACAATGGAATACTACTTGACCATAAAAGGGAAATCTCACCTTTTGTGACAGCACTGGTGGACCTAGAGCTTATTATGCTAGGTGAAATAAGCCAGTCAGAGAAAGCCAAATACCATATATCTCATCTCATTTATATGTGGAATCTAATAAACAATATGAACAAACAAAATAGGAACAGTGGCATGGACACATGGAACAGACTGACACCTGTCAGAGGGGAGAGGGGTTGGTGGATCAGATGAAAGAAAGTGAAGGGATTATGCAAATAAAAACACATAAGCACAGACAACAGTGTGGTAATAGCCAGAAGGAAAGGGCCATGGGGGCTAGGTGGAGGTGGGCAAAGGATGGGAAAATGAGGACATAGAGAAAACTGCTTGGGGTGATGGGCACAGGATGCAATTAATGTGCATATGTTGTTTCATTGAGTTGTACACTTGATACCTGTATGGTTTTGTGAACCAATGTCACCCCAATAAATTCAATTAATATTAAAAAAAAAGAAAACTGTTTAAGGAATCTTTGTTTCCTTCTGTATTGTTCAGGCAAGAACTCTGCCAAATCTCTCTACATGTTTTGAACATACCTTGGGATATGTGTTTCGTAATTAGCAGACAGCAGAAACCCTATCACCCAACAATTCTATTACTTGGTATATACTCAAGAGCAATGAAAATATACATCCATCTAAAAATTTACACACTAATGTTCACATTCCCAACCAATGAACAGATAAATAAAATGTGGCATATTTATATAAAAAAATAAATAAACTTGGCAAAAAATAAAAAAGGAAGAAAAAAGAGCAATTAATTTTTTAAAAATTCCTGTTGGGATAGAATCAAAGTGGAATTTTACAAATGGTTTATGCACCCTAACTCTGAGTAAAGTATATCCTCAATTTCTTGTGGAATAATTTGTATTCTGTGGATAACCAATTCCCAGTTTCTGAAAGGGAGCAATGTTGGTGTTCTGGGTGGGACAGTTCTCCATTATGAGTGGCTGTTGTATGCCCTGTGCATTGCCTAATATTTGCCCTCTCTGATTACCCCCCCCCCCACAATCTCTCCTCATTCCCCTAGATTTTTTAATTCTTCCAGGAAGAGGGGTAATGTCACACCTAGCAGAGAACTACTGTGGTAGACAAGGACATCAGGAGTATAATACAATTTGGTGTTAAAATTATGCTTCTTCATAGACTAAACCTGACTTTACCAATTTCAGTTTAGTATACTAGATTTGAATTCATTTTGTAACATTCAGGAAAGGACATTTTACAAATGATTTGTGGTCAAGAAAATGGATTTATCTTAGTTCTACCACTTCTTAGCTGTGATAACTTGGGCAACTTTTTCTAAGAAAGGGAAATATTTACCTCATAGGTTTACTGTGGGGATTAAATGTTCTAATACATATAGCTTACTTAGGTCAGTTCTTGGTATTCAGCAAGAAGTCAAATGGTATGGCTGTTAAGCATAAAGGTGGCGGAGTAGGATTTTATGCATTTAATGGTCATCATTCAGAAGGACCAAGAATTTGTCAGAATAATGTACACTGGAAGAAACAAAGGTAAATTAGGGCAGCTTCAGAAATAACTAAATATAAGGCAAATGGCAACTTCTACTACTAGAAATGATTTATTTGTTGTCTTCTTAACTGGTGAAAAAAAAGTATGTGTCTTAATAAAATTATAAAGTCTGAGATGAGCTTTCATGTTTCTTATTTTGTGCCCTATTTTAAACTCATCACTATTCCTGTTTCAAAAAGATGCAATTCAGAACTTCTATATTTGATAGTTCCTAACTGCTCAGTCTGTGCCAAAATGTTTTGTTTCTTTAATTATGTACTCAGCACAGGAATCCACAGAAAAGAAATATGAAAACTAGAAAGCATGCTCTCTAATTCCTAACTTCTTGATCTAACAAATGTATTGAGCACCTAATATGTTGTTCTCAAAAATAGCCTGCAATTCATGTTTTTACTGATTGAGACTGAACTCTAGCCCTATTCAACATATTTAATAAAAAATAAACTCAAAACATTTTACAAAGAATAACAAAATGTAGCCCTGGCTGGCATAGCTCAGTGGATTGAGCGCGGGCTGTGAACCAAAGTGTCGCAGGTTCAATTCCCAGTCAGGGTACATGCCTGGGCCTCAGGTCATGACCCCCAGCAACCGCACATTGATGTTTCTCTCTCTCTCTCTCCCTCCCTTCTTCCCTCTCTAAAAATAAATAAATAAAATCTTAAAAAAAAAAAGAATAACAAAATGTTAAAATGTAACAAGTAACTCACCAAATACTGAGTGCCTGCAACAATAAAATATAATCCAATCCAGATACCAAGGCAGGATCTGACTTTTTTCTAAGTAAATAGTTTTTTGGATTTACATATCTTTATGCCAAAATAACACAGTAATGTAAATGTGATAAGCATGCTACCACCAGAGCTGTAATCATTGTATATACTTCTACATACTAGTCACAATCAGAAAATGAAGTTAAAAATTCTATTCACAACTGCATCAAAATGTGACTTAGAATTCAATTTTACAAAAATGTGCAAGATTTGTACACTGAAAACTATAAAATATTGCTGAGAAAAACTTTTAACACTAAATTAATGGAGAGCTAGTCCAAGTTCATTGTATGTTTCAAAAGACAGACACCACTGAAAGACTCAATATTGTTATTATGACAATTCTCTCAACTTTATACATCAATGCTATCTCTGTTAGAATTCCAGCAGGATCCCTGTGTTTGTATGCATTGATAAGCTAATTTTAAAATTTATATGGAAATGTAAAGGAACCAGAAGAGTCAAAATAGCTATACTGTCTGATTCCAAAACTTATATAGGTATAAGTCTGGTAATGGCATAGGGTTAACATATAGATCAATGAAACAGAATCGAGTCCAAAAATAACCTCTCAAATATAATGAAAACATATTTGACAAAAGTTTAAAAGCACTTCAGTGCTGAGAGGTTATGTTTTTAAAACAAATAATGCTGAGACAATGGAATATCCCTATAAATGAATAAACAGTGAATGAATATATAAATAATTTGACTGTTATTTACAATAGACACAAAATTAACTCCAAAGAACAAATTGATAAACTGACCATCTATATTAAAAACAAAATAAAAAGACAAGCTATAGTCTAGGAGAACATAGTTGCAAATGCTTTATGTGGCAAAATACTTGTTTTCAGAATACATAAATAACTTACAACTTTGTAGGACAAACCAGTTTAAAAATGGGCACATATTTGAATGGACATTTCATCAAAAATACACAAATAGCTAAAAGCACCTAAAAAGATGCTCAACATCAATAATCATTAGGGGACCGCAAATTAAAACCATAATGATATTCCATTACATACCTCTACAGATGTCTATAATTAAAGAGACAATATCCAGGGCTGTTGAAGATGTGGAGAAACTGAAACTCTTATACAGACTGCTGATAGGAACGTAAAATGATAGTCACTTAGGAAAACTGGCTGTTTTTTGGAAGGTTAAATATACTTACCATACAACTGCAGCAATTCCATCTCCAGATATCTATTCAAGAGCAATCAGATCATACATCCTCACAAAGGCGTGCACATGATTTTTACAGCAGCATTATGGGCAAACCCTGAAAACTATTATTTAACTTTCTATAACCTTGGTGTCCTTAGTTGGAAATAGGACTACTAATACCTCCTTCATAGGTGTATAATGAGACCTAATGAGATCACAGATACAGAGATTTCAGTATAGTGCTTGACATACAGGTGCTAGGTACTGGCTATTAACCATCACAAAAATATTCAGGTTTGCCCTGGCTGGTGTGACTCAGTGGCTGAGTGCTGGTCTGAGAGTCAAAGGTTCATTCCAGGTCTAGGGGACATGCCTGGGTTGTGGGCCAGGTCCCCAGTAGAGGGCGCACAAGAGACAACCACACACTGATGTTTCTCTCTTTTTCTCCCTCCCTTCCCCCTCTAAAAAATAAATAAATAAAATCTTTAAAAAAATTCTGTTTAAAAAACAATATCCAGGTTTCCTCTATAAATGCGAAAATACTTAACAAAACACATTTATGTTTTTCTGTTTCTGTGGCTATGAAATTTCTTAATGTAAAAAGAGAACCACAATTTAATCAACATTACTCAAAATTGTAATAAAACTAGTGAGTGGATAAACTTTGTTTTTTCAGACTTTTCAAAATATAGCCATGTTCACGGCACACATTGCCATGTTTAAAAATACCAAAATGATTAACAAAATGAGATCTATCCATTGGCATGAATGAAAACTGATTTAAATACTTAAGTTTATCAAAAAGCATAAACTTTTAAAAACATCAGGTAAATCTTACAGAATAAGTGATATGAATGAGCAATACAATATCCTAAATTCTTCTTTGACCAACAAATATTTCTTTTACTGATCATTGTAGTACATAAATATGATCACAGAATTACAGGGATGGAAGGAACCTAACTAGGCCATTTTTCTATCTTCAAAATTTCTATCATAAAAATCTTAATCCTACTAAAAAACAGTCCAATGGAGAATCCATAACCTGTTTGGTAGTGAGTTCTCATCTTTCAAAAGATTGTTCTTCAGCTGTTCTTTTCAAAAAGAAATATCATCTGCTCTTGGACAAGGAAAAGCACGGGCTGCATTATAAAGTGATTATCTCAGGTAATTTACACAGTTCTGCAGATAACCAGTTTCAAATACAAATGCAAACAGCAATGGCTGAAAATTGGTATACCTCACAACTTGGTGTACCTTTTTGGTTAGAGTAGTAAGAGCTAAAAAAAAAAAAAATGCAGCCTGGTAACATACTTAGGTGCCATGTGGTAACTGAGTGCCTGGGGTCTGGCCACCTGCCACCGTGTGCAAGAATAACTCGAGGCTTGGTGGAGAATGAAAAAGGTCTTTTTTAACAAGATAGCCAATTTGGAAGGGCTGCGAATATCTCTGCTCCAAGCCAAGCTCTTCTGCAAAACAGAAGTTCCCTTCTTCCCAGGAAGAGAGAAATCTAAACCCATGCCAGTTCTCCATCATTCTTTATCTGTCCTGTTGGGAGTCCAAGGCAGCTAGCTACCCAAACAGGTCTCTGTCTCTCCAGCTTTCAGGCTCTCTGCAGTGTGCACTTGTGGGTTCCAGAGTCATCTTCTCACACAGCTTCCTCTCTCCCCCAGGGTCTGGGGGTACACCCTGCCAGGTCACTCCAATCAGTCATGAACACCTTCTGTGGGGCCCAGCATCCAAAGCTGCTCATGTCCCTGGGACAAAGGAACCTTCCCAACATGTATATCTGTGCTACCCTCAGGGCAAGAGATGCTACCCTCAGGGGAAGAGAGGGAGCAGTCCAGGACTGCTGCTGTGTGGTGTAGAGTTGCAGAATCCCGCCAGAGCCCATCACTGGTAGGATGCATGTCCTACGCAGGGCCCTGCTCCAAACTGAGCTAGCAGGCTAAGAGCTATGAGTGAGGCCTGGCATCCTGCTGAGCATTCCCTGCACCCCAACCAAAGGCAAGAGGTGAGGAAGAGTGTACTTTTGCACACATTCTGTTTTAAAGCCTAGGCTCAGAAACACATGTGCGATAGAGCATTGAGCTTTTCAATCAATGTGGGCTAATTTCCGCTGTTTGTCACAGTGTCTCTGCTCCTCTTCCCACAGCCATTTTGCAGAAAGGGGCAGAAGTTTCCCAGCAGTGCACAAGCACACAGAATCTCAGCCCGACATTGGGTGTATGGCCCCCACAGCTGACGCAGGATCTTTGCAGGCTGTGTCACGCTGGTTTGTGCAGCCTCGTTGCCTTAGGGTATGGGAAGGCTATTACGTGGTTCGTGGTCCATGGTTTGTGTTGCGATTTCAATTCAGGATATCCTGGCAGCCTCTGGCACTTCCTGCAACCCCCTGCCTTGGGGCAGGGCAGGGATGGGGAGGTGGGGAGGTACTGGTCCTGGCATTGCTTCTGGGGTCCCTCAGCAGCTCCCCAGAGATTTGGCCCAACCCACCCTATTACAATGCCATGCAGTTTAAAAAGAAGCTATTCCCACAGTACACTTAGGGCAAAAGTAGGTTTGCAGTTGTCTGTATGGAAAATAATAGTTAATAAATAATACAACAATAAACTGTACAACTGCAAACCTACTTCTGCCCCACCCTGAATATTTTATTGCTATTCAAGAGGGAAACAATCAGCTAAGCACAAACAAGGGACCTTGTTTTAATGCACTTTCATGATAGGTGCATATATGCAAAATGTATCAAATACCACTTTATTGTGTATAAAATTTGGCTTAATACAAAGAATACTCAAATATTCTAATTTCTAATTATTTGTATTTTTCTTACATTTACAAATTTTTCTAGTTGCATATGAATATGAAATATTCATTGTCTGGAAGGATTATTTTACATTTTTAGAAATTGGTACCTTCATATTTGCTTACACTGCATCTAGCAACAGTGATTCAGATATTAAAAGTTAATGTTTTTAATATTACTAGCACCAATACCTGTGAAATTTTCAAAACTGTTAGAATTTTTTCTAGAGCATAACAGATAAGGTAAAATTGAGCTTTGAACTCTGAGTCCTAGCTACTTCAGTAATTAGCAGCTTTATAAGGGAAAAGGGTAGCTGGGTGTCAGTAGCTACTGGGGGAGCAGAAGCTAAAAAGGACCCCCTCCATCTAACTACCAAAACAAAGCTGTAAGATCCTCCTCTATCCCCTCAGACTACAGACTGATTTTTCATGACTTCCTTACCCACTCAGAAGATTCCTTTGATATCTGCCTTTTCCTGAATGAAATGCAGTTTGGGAGGGAAAGAAGCGCATAGTGTAATTATAATCCAGGCCATGCTACCTCCAACCGCTAGGGAAAACCCCAGCCAGACCATATGCCTGTAGGGACAATCTATCTGAGGTACTATTTTTATTAAGGAATAATGTCTACAGTAAGGAGGGAACTGAAATATCACCAGCGTGCCATTTATTACAGTGATGAGCATTTTGAGACATCCAAGAAGACCTGAGCAACAAAACAATTTTTATTCTCTCTCTATATTTTTAATTATATTTTATTGATTATGCTATTACAGTTGTTTTGATTTTCCCCCCTTAGTCCCCTCTCTACCCAGCACCCCGCCCCCACTCCCTCAGGCAATGCCCTCACCATTATTCATGTCCATGGGTCATGCATAGAAGTTCTCTGGCTACTACATTTCCTACACTGTTATTTTATATCCCCATGGCTATTCTGTAACTGCCCATCTGTACTTCTTATTCTCTATATTTTTTTACAGAACTGATGAGTTGGAGAACTTACTACATTTTATTTCTAAAATATTCTTCTTTACTTCTTAAAAAAAAACATTTTACCTGTGTAGTACTGAAAATTCATTTTCACATCTCTTCCTGTCTTTTGTGTGTACATTTACAAATTAGTTTTTAGGTTGCTATAAGGAAAAGTAAATAATATTTTAATATCTTAGAGCTAGCTTTCCTAATTTTGCAAATGAAATATCTGAAACTCAGAAAGGTTTCTGCCCTCCTTCAGGTCACAAATAGGATTCTGCAGTTGAGCTGTGATTAACATTCAGACTCTTAGCTCCCCTCAGCACTCACTGAACCACATCGCACTCTATAAATCAGCGCTGCAAAGCAGCAATGTGACAATCTGGGCAACGGAAGTTGTTAGCTTTAGTTTGTATGTAAAAAGCAAAGGGCACTTACCTTTTTTCATTTTCTTCACAAATCTAAACATGATTAACAAGGCAGATAGATAATCCAACAGAGATGAATTTGGTTGGCACAAACAATGGTTTGAGTTGGTATATGTTATTAATTTCTGTGAAATCCAGACAGTTAAAGGAGTTAATATGGCAAAACAAGCCTAACATTTTTTAATGCATACTACTATGAACTGGCATATTCAAGTGCTACAAAGAGATGGGGAGCTATGTTACAAACAACAGACAATCAAAACGATGTTATCCTTTTAACAATAAATTATTTCAATAATTTATTCTTGTTATCAATAGGGATATTTTCTTAGTAAATTCAAATAATTAATTTTATAACAGTGAATAATCAGCTAGCACTAGAAAAGTTAACATACAGAATTAACTGAAATTTTAAGGGCAGAAAGTAATTGGGATCTCTCCTATAATTTTTAATCAAATGATGTTGAAATAAACAAGTTTGAATAGAAAACTGTATTTGATTCTTTCATATTTCCAATGTAAAAGTCCTTTGACAAAGAAAATTCCGATTTTCTATATGTTTAAATGATATTACAGCAAAAGGCAACATTTGGATTGCAGAATGTTAGCTGATAAAAACATGTATTATAAACTTAAGTAATTAGCTTTTCCACATAGAAGAAAATCAATGATCAAGTAAATTCAACATGATTATGGTAACTACAGAAGAAATACCAAGTGTGATCTTTTTCAGTTCTTATTTGGCACATACATTAATAAATTTTCAAACATCAAACAATATAACACCAATATTTACTATAACCAACACAATAATAAGATTCCTAAAGCATAGTTAATTATTAACACCATAAAAACCTAATTTCCTTATATATTCTGAAACCAAGTATACCCCCTGTGCTGTACAAGCTGGTCCAAGCCTCGTCTTTTTTGGGATCACCAAGAGTTCATAAATATTTCAAAGTTAACTGATGTTGAACCCCACAATTCCTCAATGAATTCAGTGAAACTTCGGAACAGGCCTTCACTATGGGAATATATGCACACACTCATCACAATTTTGAAAAGAATGGAAGGCCTTCATACATGTCAGTTTTTAGTTTTATCCAATCATTAATTTTCTGCAGAGTTGTTTTTTCTTGACTTAATATTTTTGCAAGTTTTTTCATTTTTTCTTCATTTCTTTCTATGTATCTCAACCCTTCCAACTGCAGCTGATCCAATTTTTCATTTCGACTTTCATCTAGAGGTATATTTTCACACATTACAGGATTGAATCTAAAATAGGTGTCAGGAGGTAACAGACCATCAAGCATTACATGGACTTCTGTTAAAACAAAGAGAGAACAGGGTGGATAAGAAAACAGTTATTCTTCTGTAGTGATCTAACGCTCATTTTTAAAAGTTATCTTCTTTTAGAAAAAATCACAAAACCTTGCTTATTTCATCATTCCAGCTAATTAACAGTAGAAAAGAAATCCATAATAATAAATATAACTATACAATAAAATTCATCTCCCAGAATACTTTCTATAATTCTGTTAAGTTAGGGTATTTGATCCAACACTCTCTTCTGTTTTTGGTCGTACCAAATTTCAGCCACTGCTGAAATGCCTTTCCAATGTCCTATTTTTGGTTTTAGTTTTCTGGGATCATGTTTGTTGAGGCATAATTTACATACAATAAAACTTACCAATTTTTCTAATATAATTTGACAAGATTTGACAAATGTATACACTTATATGTAACCACCACAACAATCCTGACATAGAACATTTCCTTCATCCCCAAAAGTTCCTTCAGGCCTCTTTATAGTTGGTTTCCCCTTACTTCTGCCTTTTCTAGAACTTTACATAACAGAATCATAAGGATATAGCCCTTCTATGTCTAGCTGCTTTTATTTAATAAAAGACTTTTCAAATTTATCTATGTTTAGCATGAATAAATAGTTCCTTCCTTTTTATTGCTGACTGGTATTCCATTGTATAATTTAGCATAATTTGTTCTCTCCAGTTATTTCTCTTCAGTTTTTAGATATTAGAAATAATCCTCCTATAAACATTTACACTCAAGTATTTTTATAGATAAATGATTCCCTTTCTCTAGGGTAAATACCAGGGGATGAAAGTGGTAAAAGTATGTTTATTTTTTTAAGAACTGCAACACTGTTTTCCAAAAAGCTATACCATCTTGCATTCCAACCATTAATACACCATGTACCCACTGCTTCATATCTTTGTCAAAACTTAGTATTGTCAGTCTTAAATTTAGCCATTCGAGAGGATGTGCAGTGGTATCTTGTGGCTTTAATTTTCATTTCCCTAATAACTAATGATGTTGAGAAGTCTTTCAGGTACCTATTAATCATCTATCTGTACATCTTCTTCATGGAGTGTCTGTTCAAATATTTTACGCATTTTTTTTTACTAAATTTCTTGTTTTCTTCTTTATATATTCTTTATAGATATGGGAATTCTCTATATATTTTGGGTATGACTATATATTTCTGATAATGGATCAGATATATGTTTTACTAATACTTTATTAGTATATTAGCTTGTCTGTTCATTATTAGAAGTATCTTTGAGCCCTGGCTGGTGTGGCTCAGTGGATTGAGCGCCAGCCTGTGAACCAAAGGGTCGCTGGTTTCATTCCCAGTCAGGGCACATGCCTGGGTTTCCAGACAAGTACCCAGCAGGGGGTGTGCAAGAGGCAATGACACATTGACATTTCCCTTTCTCCCTCCCTTCCCCTCTCTAAAAATAAAGGAATAAAATCTTACAAAAAAGAAAAAGTTTTGAAAGAGCAAAATTTGTAATTTGATGAAGTCTAATTTATTTTATTTTGGTTCATGCTTTTTGTGTTATATTTAAAAAATTTTACCTAGCATAGGCCATTAATATTTTCTCTGGGGTATTCTTCTAGGAAGTTTTACAACTGTAGCTGTTGTATTTAGGTTCATGATCCATTCAAGTTAATTTTTATATATGTAATGAAGGGTCAAAGTTCAATCTTTTTTGAATACAGCTATCTAGTTGTTCCAGTACAATTTGTTGAAAATTTCCATTTCTCAGAAATCTTTTGAGCTTACATGTATACATCAACTTCTGTACTCTCTAGTTTGTACCACTGATCTATGTCTATCTTTATGCAAATAACATAGTCCCTTGCTTTCCGTACTTTCAGTCTTGAAATCAGAGGGTTTAGGTCCTCCAACTTTGTTCTTTTTCAAAACTGTCTTGCCTATTTCAGGTTCTTTGCACAGCCATATAAATTCTTCATTAACTAGAGTGAAATAAGTATAGAACGGCAGCATTTCACATTTCTTGAGAATATGAAGTGAGCTCATCATAGGGTTTGGACAAGGTATGTGTTTAATATGAAACTACATAATTTATCTTTTTCTCAGTAGATTGCTTGCAGTGAGAATATTTTGATTTGACGACAAAATTTCACATAGTGAAAAAATCAATACGTATGTCAGCCTTTCTTGGGTTATCATTGAATAGATGAAAGTCCTTCGTTATTAAGGTCCTTACCTTATTAAGGACCTTAAGTAAGGAATATATAAAGGTTATTAAGGTCCTTACGTAGGCAAATGAGTTAGCTAATAACATGTTAATAAGAAAAAGTGAGATTCAGAAGCAAGAGGCTAAGTGGTAACAATTCTTTTTTAAAATTTAATAATTTATTTCACATAGGATTTAAAAATAAAATAGTAAAATAAGGAGATCTAGATCTCAAGACCAAAACTAGAAATTCAATAAATACTGTCTACTAAGTGCCAGACAGTAAAATCAACATATTCAAGTGGATAAATTCCTGCCTTACATTCTTGTAGGATAGAGAGATAACAGGCAATTAAACAAGCAAATGCGTAACATATATCCAAATGAGA
Source organism: Phyllostomus hastatus (assembly GCF_019186645.2). Lineage (NCBI taxonomy): Eukaryota > Metazoa > Chordata > Mammalia > Chiroptera > Phyllostomidae > Phyllostomus > Phyllostomus hastatus. The sequence goes on from NW_025334041.1 coordinate 50,611,888, forward strand.
TTAATGCTCTAAGGGACTGAAAATAAGAAACAGGATAAGGTGTTAGAGTGAGATGGTGAGGGGGTAGGAAAGTGGTCAAGAGAGGTCTCTAAGTAAATGATATCTGAGCAGTGACTTGAATAAAATAAGGGAATGAATCAAGCACATATCTTGGAAAGGCCTTATAGGAAGAGAATACAGAGAATGTAGTGATCCTGAGGCAGGAGACTTCTTAGTAAGTTTGAGGAACAGTAAAAATTAAGGTGTAGATGGATACTTTATAAAAGGGACACATTTTTGTGGGGGAAGGAGAGGAGGAAGAGATGTAGTCAAAAGCTGGGTTTTACAGGGCCTGGTAAATTTCAGTGAATAAGACTTCTGGATTTGGTTCTAAGTATGAGGGGAAGCATACAGAGTTTTGAACAGGGTAAAAGACATGATTTATGTTTTTTAAAAAATCACTTCAGCTTTCATATAAAGACTAGATTACAGGAGCATCAAGGGCAGAAGAACTTATTCTAATTCCAGTTTGTCTCCATATTACTAAATAATCTAATGCTGTAAATATTCTAATTCTCTCACTATTGTATGTACATTTGGACCAACCTGACTCCTTTTCTTTTACCAGTTTCTTAAATGGCTTAAGAGGCTCCAACTAAACCTTTGTCCTAACCCAGCTATAGATACTTCTCCATCTCTAAATAGGCAAAGGCCTAACTCCCACATGGAGAAGAGTCTCTATTCTAGGGTCACTTAAAAGAAATTAGTGGAGAGAAATAAAAACAATAGAAGACTTGCTCCCACGTGCTTCCTAGGCCTACAATACAGACATAACACATACTCTTTTGCAGTAAGCAGCAGCATATTCTACAAAAGCTGAATTCTAGAAGTTAAAGTGCTCTAAGGTAGCGAACAACTAACCTTCTGTATCTGTAGCACTGTTGATAACATTAGACAGTTTGGTTTTTAAGCTTGTATATGTCATGGTGTTTCTTACATCACTCTCGTAACGTCCAGTGCCTAGGGACACTATGCACTCTAATGGGGCATCTGGCCAAAGACATTTACACTCGTGCATTGCTAATGCTGAAGGATTATTAAGAAGCAAACCTCCATCCTGTAAAATACAAGAAAACATAACACAAAACTCTTAAAAGTAAAATTATACTTTACAAATATGAAAACAAAAAATTATAAATAGTTTAAAACTAACAAGGAAAGTTGGACTATATAAGAAGTTCAACAACATATTATTTAATAACAAAAGGTTTCTTTAAAGTGCCCTGACTGGTGAGGCTCAGTTGGCTGGGCATCATCCTGCAAAGGGAAAGGTCACCAGTTCTACTCCTGGTAAGGGCAAAAGCCTGGGTTGCAGGTTTGATCCCTGGATGAGCACATATGAGAGACAACCAATTGATGTTCCTCTCTCACATCAATGTTTCTCTCCTTTTCTTTCTCCTCCCTCTTCCCTCTCTAAAAAATATAAAATATAAATAAAATTTTACAAAAATAACATACCATTAAAAAAAGTTAAAAAAATTTTTTAGATCTTTTATTATTGTTCAATTAGTTGCCCCCATTTCCCTCCATTACTGTCCCCTGCCCAGCCCACCCCCCACCTCCACGCTCAATCCTCCCTGTTGTTCTTGTCCATGGGTCCTTTATACATGTTCCTTGACTTGACCCTTCCCCTTCTTTCCCGTTATTCCCCTCCTCCTCTCGCCTCCCCTGGTTCACTGTCAGTTTGCTCTTTATTTCCACGTCTCTAGTTCTATTTTGCTCATTTGTTTGTTTTGTCCATTAAGTTCCACGTACAGGTGAGATCATATGGTATCTTTCACCACCTGGCTTATTGCACTTAGCATAATGCTCTCCAGTTCCATCCATGCTGTCAAAAAGGGTAGGAGCATTGTGTAAATGTACCCCAGTTTTTTGATCCACTCCTTTACTGATGGGCACTTAGGCTGTTTCTAGCACTTGGGTATTATAAATTGTGCTGCTATGAACATTGGGGTGCATAGCTTCTTTTGAATTGGTGTTTCAGGATTCATAGGGTATAATCCCAGCAGTGGAATTGCTGGGCCAAAAGAAAGTTCTATTTTTACTTTTTTTGAGGAAATTCCATACTGTTTTCCACAGTGGATGCACCAGTCTGCATTCCCACCAACAGTGCACTAGGGTTCCCTTTTCTCCACAACCTCACCAGCACTTGTTTAATTTGTTTATGATGGTCATTCTCACCAGTGTGAAGTAACATCTCATTGTAGTTTTAATTTTTTTTAAAAAAAAGGTCCTTTAAAAGTGAATTTATTTTATATATTACAGCTACAGAAAGTCATGCAAAAACTCACTGGCCTTATTAAGCTTTCTTTTCTTATTATGAAGGTTCTGTGAACTTCTTGGATTGCTTTACCCATTTTGCTCAAAACTACTGAAATGAATTGAATTGCTTTTTAAAGATATATTATCCTTTGCTTAGTGGTTAATATAGCGTCTATATAAAGCCTAAGACAAGAACTGTGGTTCCACTAAACAAAACTAGCTCTTCACTCAGAAGTCAAATACAACTAAATTAATGCAAATAATTTAAGCTGAAATTTTATTGACAGCACAATTTCAAAGTATCACATTCATTATAATGCAGACATAACCTAAACAAAGCAGGCAAACTTTATATTTCTAGGCATTTATCAATAATCAATATTATTTTGAAGAATTCAAAAGGAAAGAAGGGTAAAATATGCTGATAGATTACTATTAAAATGTAGTAGAATGAGTGTACAACCAATACACAACTTGGTTTTAGTGTCCATTCAATTTTGAAAACCTATGAACTGCCAGAGAATTATTCCTTCCAATAAGCACAAATCTCTCCCTGTAACTTTTACCTAATAATTGTAGATTTTGCAGTTACAGAGAATTGGTTGTCTAATCCTACAATCTAGTCACTTTTGAATTATTTGCAGTTTCTGAATGAGCCACATTCTCCTGCATCATATCTTTGTCCATGTTGTCATCTCAAAATACTCTGTCAGGGCCCTCTTCTTTGCTCAACTAACCCCCATTAATTCTTGAAATTGTGGCCCAAGAATCATCTATTCTATTAAGAATATTATCCAAGAGTCATCTATTCTATGAAGAACCTAACTGAAATGATACTAACATACTGAGTAGAAAACAACCCGTTTCTCCTGGAAAGTAAGACATTACTGAATTCAATACTAGTACTTGAAAAAAATTTTGAAATAATGTCTTCCACAATGATAAGAAGAAGAAAAATATAACCTTTAATTGTCATGCAATAACACAATACATATTTTAAAGGAAGGTACTGCCATCATAGTAACTCAAACATTCTTGGGCAACGATATACAATGAACTAAATTTTTTTGTGAAATACTTTTTTTTCCTTCAAACTTCCTTTTTAATGTCCTAGTACAGTAAAATTATGGTAATCTAGAATGTCTGGCAAATGAACTGATTTGTATAGCAGGGTTTTCCTTAGAGCAGAGAGTGTATTTAAAAATTAAACTTTTGCCCTGGCTGGTGTGGCTCAGTGGACTGAGTGCCAGCCTACGAATCAGAGGGTTGCTGGTTCAATTCCCAATCAGGGCACATGCCTGGGTTGCGGCAGGTCCCAAGTATGGGGTGCACGAGAGACAACCACACATTGATGTTTCTGTCCCTCTCTTTCTCCCTCCCTTCCCCTCTGTATAAAATCTTTTTTAAAAAATAAACTTTTTCTGAAATGCCATACACTTTTAAAAATATATAATGTATTTAAATTTTTCTTGAGGCTTCAGGATTGTGGGGAAAACACAGATTAGGAATATTGATATTTATAATTCTAACTTCAGCTCTTGTACTCATTAGCTCATAGGTTGACACATCATACTTTTAAAAATAAAGTTAGACTAGATAATTTGTAAAGTCCATTCCAGTTCCAAAATTTTAATCCAACGGTTAGGTATTGTTTTGATTACAGATACATGTACAATTTTAAATGAGCTCAATAGCAACTTATTTTAATACTGGCCCTAGCACTTTAACAAGTTTTCCTTTCAAATAATCTGCAAGTTTCTAATAAAGGTAAAAAGAACACAGAGCAACCCAACTTCTAGAGAGGTAATCATTTGCCCGCCTTTTTACAAAACTAGTTTATCAAAGAATCAAAGAAACTTCTCCCAAGTGGTTTTTTTTCCTTGTGAAAAATCATCTACCCTAAACCTCCACCACTGTCAGTATTAGTGGTCTCTAGCTTAAGGCCCCATTAAAAATATTACACAGGACTTTGCTCTGCTAATGAAATATACTACTGTTACTAAAGTGTATTATATGGACTGTGAGGAGAAACTCTCCTAACCTTTTGTGTACTTATATTCAGTTATTTTAGGAGGGGTCACACTTATTTCACAAATCACTGGTAATTATAACTCTTCATTTTAAATATTACCAAAACAACTTGCTCAAAAACAGGTATCTCAAATAACAGCCTGGTTCAACTAGTTGAGATTACACTAGATGGCAGCAACATAGAAATGTCCCAAAATAGAACTACACTTTCCAGAGAAAGTTGACTGGCTCTTTAGTTAAGGAATATTCAATGGGAGGTTAATGGTCCTTTATCACAGCATATGTCATGCATCCCCAACATGCAGCTTTATGATACCTTTGGGATGATAACAAGAACACACAGGGCTGTGTGGACTCTCAGAAAAGCTGTTGTATCACATGTTCTCAGTGTTGGCTCTGTTTGCCATTTTAGAATGGGTTGTTTGCTGCCACTTCAAATCTAATCTCTACCTTCCCGAATTGCCAACCTCCTCCACTCTCCAAATACATCTCTTCAAAAGACTATCTTATGTTTCCACATTTGTGACTTTCATGAGAAAAGGCTATTCTTTTAAAAGAAATTTCTTGTCAATAGGGGCACATTTATTCATAGGCCCACCATATTTCGGGTCTTTGTCTCTTTTCCTAAATGTCCCTTTGTGGCTGAGATGTGCTTAAGTTAAGATTGTCTCTGAAACCTAGAAACAACAGAAAGATGCTCTGTGAATGACCCAGGTCTGGCACAGGAGAAAAATGCTGGGAGTGTGGGAAGGCTGGGTTCACCTTATTTGCCCCGAAATGGCAGTAGGTGTGCTAAGAAAAGTGAAACCTTCCTCCTTTCTTTACGCTCAGGAAGAAGGAAATGTGTACCAGGAGCACAATGACAAAAAAGCAAACATGCTAGCATTGTACTTATCTTTATCATAGATTTAACAAGCCCAATTTTCAGTGTAAATTTTAGTAAGATAGTTAAATGCTACACTAATAGTCGAATCATTCCTAAACTCACAGAATGGCAGAGAATATGCACAAAACATCAGAATCCTAAACTAAACTTATCAAGTTCAGATTGTAAGAAATAAGCCTTCTCTGACCAAGTAGATTGTTTCAGTTAATTCATTAAAAACTTAAATGCCTACCTACTCTATGACAGGCCAAAAAGTATGATCCCTGTGTGTGATGAACTGAGCAGATGAACTGAGACTGTACCTGCTAAACCTATCACTATGGTGAATGTGACAAGTTTTTAATGCACTAGGCCCACTTTCCTTCATGTTCTTTAAAGACTGCTATTCCACTACGCCACCACTTCCCCAGTATTGTCACCTACCAACCTCCAGTCACTACTTCTATTCAACAAGTCGGTCAGCACGTGGCTCACAGACTTACTTGCTAGCCCATGTGCAAAGGGTAGAAATCCTTTTTATTACCCAACATGACTTCACATTTTTACAATACCTGGGATTCTCAGTTCCATAATCCTCTTATTGACAAAAAGTATTCTCCCTACTCTCCAAAGTCACACATTATCTTTTGTTATCAAAATAAATGGAATCACACACCACATGATTCTGGTCTTTTGGGTCTAGCTTCTTTTACCTAGAGAATGCTTCTGAGATTCATCCATGTAATTCATACCTTTTTATGGTTGAGTAATAGTTAATTATTTAAATTATTCAAATGTAACAGTTTATCCATTCACCAGCTAAAAAATGCTATTTTTAAATTTAGCTATCTTTTGAAAGTCATGAATTGGCGGGAACTTGTATTGTTTCACTTTCTAAATATCTGCTTAGTTTCCTTAAATGGAGGTAATAATAATTATTTTCTAAAAGTTTTCTCAGGTCAAATTTAATCTTGTTAACTTTTTGCTTTGTTTTCAATTAATAGTACATTAGAATGATACCCATCCTATAACTGAGGTAACGTGATTGCTAATTCAGCAAAAGTCACCTTTTTTATTCAACTATTTTTATCTTAAATTCTATAGTTATACTCTGCATAACTTCTAATCATCTGGTATATTAAATGAAACACTTCATTATTATGTCTATTATGAAGGATAAGAAAAGACCAAAAGGGGAGAAAAGAAGAGACAAATAAGGTTTAGCAAGAATTGGTAATAGGAAGATTAATCCCAAAACAAAAAGTTGTCATGCTTCAAAGTAAATTCCTGTTTTTCACACTTTACCTGCTTTCCCTCAAAAAAGTGCTGAAGTTAGTATTTTGGTACTCACTCTTACTCCAGTGGTGAGGCTTAGCATCCCTTAAACTCTGTTTACAGTTAGCCCAGTTTTGTCAGATGCCTCTTCTATCAGCAAGTCATTAGGCAAATGTTATGTTTATGGTATTTTATGTAGCCTTTCCATTCCTTTAAGTAGTCAAATTCACCTTTCTTTCTTTCTTTCTTTCTTTCTTTCTTTCTTTCTTTCTTTCTTTCTTTCTTTCTTTCTTTCTTTCTTTCTTTATTGTGTACTTGGCATTTGCCAGGCACATTGCTAGGTGCTGAGGTAAAAAAGACTTCAAAAACAAACTGATTGAATAATTTCAGAGGTATATGCAGGATTACATTTTATCTACAGAACATTGTGCATGTACTTAATGGCCTAAATTTTAGGCACTTTTAAATTACTTTCAATGCATATTTAATCTTTTCAAATCATAAATCAGAGCACCTACCAGAAAATAACCAATGGACAATGTAAATTTCTCCTAATCATATCATCTTTTTTTCTTTTTAAGTTTTTTTAAAAGTTTATTTTTTATCATGGTAAAATATATACATAAAATTGGTCTTTTAAACCATTTTTATGATTCAGTGGCATTAATTACATTTAAAGTATTTTATGACAATTATTACTACCTATTTCCAAAAAGTTATCAACCCCAAACAGAAACTCTGCAACTATTACACAATCACTTCCCATGCTGTCCTCCCCATCTGGTTCTATCCTAATCAATTATTCATTCTTTATATATCAATTCAAATCAAAACATCTTTGTAAAGCTAATCCTGACAGAAGAAGTCACATCTTCTATACTACTTCTTAAGCCTGTACTAATTTTTATTATTGAATTTATCATCTTATTCTATAACTATATTTATATTCTTCTAGTTTGAGGTAGAATCCAGGAAATACAAACAATATGCTAGCACTTACTAAAAGTCTTTATATTTCTCATGGCTAACATAGTGCCTAGCACTGAGTAAGTGCTCACTACATTAACTGTTGTACATTAATAGTCTACATTAACAAAAATTAATAGTTGTGGCCTAGCAGACACACAATTTGGCAGATGCTAGGCAAGCTCTGCTAAAAACACTCTTTATCTACATTTTTATGAAGTATCATAATTCCCTTTAGGTTAATGCATTCTGAGTTCTGAACATAACCTTTTAAAATGTAAATAAGGTAAAAAATATGAGACTGTCATCAAAATCCCTAATGCAAACAATTTATCAGGCTTTTTCTCTAAGACAGGGAATAAAAGGGTTATGTCTATTATATGTAAATTCATCAAACTGTATACATGAAATCTGTGCAGGTTTTGGCAGGGGAGAGAGAGAAGTTAGAGAGAGGAGGGAAGGGGGAAGTAAGGGGGAAATAACTGTAAAAAGTACCATTTCAAGATAAATATAATGCTAGTTGGGCAGGGAAGTGAGAATACATTGGAAACTACTCAAAAGTAATTCTTCCCACTTTATAATGTGAACAATGAGAAAGAAAATACCTACTAAGAAGGGCTCTCAGGAGTTTAATTGGATTCAAATTAAAAAAAAAAAAAAAAAAAAAAAACAGAGCCTACCAACCATTTCCCCATAGAGGCTTTTCATACAAATCATACTTCAGGGAAAATCCTGCACTAAATTGCCTGCTTCCAGCACTGAACTGCCTGCCTGAGCTGGGTTTTTGCCATCTGAGCCAGCCCTTAAAAAGGAGTTCCTGGAATATTACTTGAACCAGTAACACTGAAGCTTTCCCCACCCAAAATTAGAGTTGTGCACCTATATCCCCCATCAGTATTTTCACCAACTAATCAGAGCAGCTTTATTCTGATCTATCAGAACAGTGTTTTTTGGACCAATCAAACTGGGAGGATTTGGAGTCCTTATTCACTCAAGGGCAGACCAACCAGTCATCAAGGGTAGGGACTTCTATATAAGTCAGCTCCCTTCTAGCTTTGAGACCACACTTTCCCTTTCCACCACAGACTGAGGGCTGTGTCCCAAGACTGTAGCTGAACACCAAAGAAATCTTGCCAAATTAGAGCAGAGAAGAGCAGGCAGGGAGAAGCAGGGCATAACAGGCCTGAGTGGACTGAACAGAAGCAGAGCAGAGCTGTCTAGCCAAAGAGGGGCCTGGTCCCAGCACCTCCCAGCCATGCTATTTCACAGCTGTGCATTTTCATAATTTAGCTGTAATACTACTGAGCTGGTCTCACAGTTGTTCTGTATCATAATTAAACTGTTTTCACTGAATAAAGTTTCATTCTTCACTGCACCCCAAATTAGGAATCCCTGTTGATGTTGAATTTATTCCTATGACCATGGGTTGACAATAATGTTCTAGGGACATGTGATAAACCTATAATATGCTCTTTACAATCAAAGGCAAATGAAATCCGTCCATCTGCCTTGTGTGAAAACATAAATGACTCCACCTTAACGTGCCATCTTGACATCTGGGTAAATGGAGATCCTTGAGCCTCTTGGCTTCCCCCAGGTGACTGATAGAGTATGTACACGGAGCTCTGGGCTGATCACAGGATTTCCAGTGGTTCTCTCTCCAGGGAGAGTTGCATTCAACATTGTCACTCTCTTAACTCATCTATCTCTGGAACCAGGGCTTCCCAGCACCTCATACCTTTGATCATCAGAGCACTCTCATTGCTTCAGAGATATAAGCACATGGTATGAGGGATGAAGCTGTGGGGATCCATTTCATCTTGTTACTGCCCAGGACTGTGTTTCTACACCTAAGTCCTCTATTAAACTCTTTAATCTACAAGCTGGACTTGTCTGCCCCATTCTTTGGTCTCTCAGCTCCTTAAGCATTTGGGGCCCACTTAAAACACATACAGTTGTCTTCCAAAACACAATCAATTATAGCACTACCTTCAAAAACTCCTGAAATAGAGTATTAATATATAATTTATACTCTCCTGATTCCAAAAAGGATATGAAGTAATTTATATATTAAAACATGTGTCACACATGACAATTAAAAGTTTTAAAAATGACTCTGGAGATAACTGAGTATTCTAAGAACTTACCAGGCAAGAGGATTGTAATAAATACATTTTAGTTTTAAACTTCTTGGCAAATTCTGAAGAAATGAAAAGAAACTCTGCTTAAATGTTTTCTTTGTTTAAGCAATTAAGATCACACACATCGTAGAATATGCTAATCAATCTTTCATAGTGTCTTTTGAAGAGAAAAATACCACATTTCTTCCTCAAGTTTTAGAAGAGAAGGCAATAAAGAAAATATTACTTAAGGTTTGTTCACAGTCCAGATTCCATTTGAATATTCTTATTAAATCTGATGTGCCAATATTTCTGAAGTCAGTCACTATTTATGTAAAAATGCATTCTCTGTACATGTGGTCATATGCTTTACATAAAATTTATAGAAGTTATTTCAACCTAAATTCAAAGATTATGGTCATCAAAACAGAAATGGCTAAGCATGAAAAGAAGTATCACTGACCTATCTGAAATGAAGAAGGACCACTAAATTACTTTTGTTACATGTACTCTACAGGGCCAAATTAAACTTTAGAACTACTTCTTCTTAGATAAAAAAAATAAAAAGAAAACCTGGGAACATACGATTCTGAAGTGCAGTGACTTATTTGAGACTTTCACTAATATCTGTCATAATGGCAATTTTGTAGCATGACAACTATCTTTTTTCTAACTTTATTTTTATTATTGATACTATTACAAATGCCCCTATTCACCCCTACCTTTGTCCACTGCCACCCAGCCTCTGCCCTAGCTCTCCTTCCCTCAGGGCATCACACTTGTCTGTGTCTATGGGTTATGCCGTCTATGGGTTATGCATGTATGTTTTTTGGCTAATCCCTTCACCTTAAGATGGTTGTATAAAAATTAACTACTATATTTTGAATGTACTCTTACTTCATGATTTATCACATGGTAAGAATAGAGAGATATAGTTGTTAAAAACAGCAAGCTACATATTAAAATAAAAATTTTATTTTGACCAGTAAGGCCTGGAATCAATGCGAGAAAAACTCCATAGCTTCTGTCTTTAGGGGGTGGAAGGAAGAAGAGAAAGGCAAGAAGGGAAAGTGTCTTACATAATTCAACAATGACTGATTTGACAAAGAAATAGAATTGGCTCCAAAGACAAAAGAAATCCTACTTTAATCTCTAAACTACAAAGATAGAAAGAAAATGAGAGCTAACAGTCACATTTTAAAATATATTTAAGCTACTATATGAAAAATAGGAAAAAATTGATAAAAATGTTATTAAACACTGACATAAATTAAAATTATATAGTTGATATGTAGTTTATACAGATCTATGTATGATGTTTTGAATAACATCTGAAAATTGTCAAAATTTTAGTTTATTTTTCTCAACATATATCTGAATACCAAATAAAGAGAGCATACCATATACTTCATTGACTAAATAGAAAAGCTAAAGCTATTGATTACATCAAATGGGACTAACTTTAAGTGGAATATTCTATAAAAAATTCAACATATATAAAATATACAAATTTCAGCACTATCAACTCAAAACCTTTGTTGCTTTTATCACTTAATATAAGTTATGATTTAAGAATTCCATGCAAAGTGGGAAACACTTTTGACAGAGGAAAAAATTTATAAGGAAATGAGTCTATATAACAGGAAAGGAATGAACTACCACAAATATTCAATTTTATATATCATTTAGCCATAAATTTTGAGTGTAATTACAGAAAGCACCCTGCCACTTAATAGCTCTGATCCTAGTCCAGTTACTTAACCTTTCTAAAGATTCAAATTTATCTGTAAAATAGAAATAACTCCACCTCATAAGCAGTGATGATTGAGATAATGCATACAAAGGACTATATAGTGTCTAGCACATAAGTAGCTGAAGTGTTTATTATTATTTTATTATATCCTCTCATTCAAAACATGACCAACAAATGTAAAATACAGCATAGGGAATACAGTCAATAATACATATCTATCTATGGTATCAGATGGGTACTAGACTTATCAGAGGGATCACTTCTTAAGTTATATAAATGTCTACAAATAAATTACTAAATTACTATGTTGTACAACTGAACTAATACAATATTCTATGTCAATGATAACTTGAAAAAAAGTTTTAAATGACCACCCAAATTGTCAAACAGGTTGTGTTCTGCACTTCCAGGGACTGTGTTTCATTTTTAATTTTTGTCGAATTTGGAAAGCCAATCATTATTGTAATTGGCTATGCATCATGTTACGGAAAATACAAAGAATCTTTCCTAAAATACGCTCTTTAAGCCAGAAGCCTTGTTAATTTAAAGAAAAACAAACAATAACAACAAAAAAATCTTGTACCGTACATCTTCTACCACATGGAAACATGAAGAAGTAAGTCTCCTTCGCTGATCTACTTTAAGTTAAATGACATTTAATAAGTGCTGATTCTTTTTTATCAGGTAAAAGTTTTGTTTTTAAACCCTTGTCGGAGGATATGTTTATTGACTTTAGAGAGCAAGGAAATGGGAGGGAGAGAGGGAGAGAGAAAGAAACATCAATGTGGGAGAGAACACTGATCGGTCACCTTCCATACATGTTCTGACTGGGGATCAATCTAGCAACCTGAGTATGTGCCCTGACAGGGAATCAAACCCACGACCTTTTGGTGTATGGTGCAGGGGTGTCCAACCCACGACCCAGGGGATGCATGTAGCCCAGGATGGCTATGAATGTGGCCCAACACCAAATTGTGAATTTACTTAAAACCTCTTTTTTGCTCATCAGTTTCTGTTAGTATTTGTGTATTTAATGTGTGGCCCAAGACAACTCTTCTTCCAGCGTGACCTAGGGACACTAAAAGGTTGGATATCCCTAGCATGGGATGACTCTCCAACCAACTGAGCCACCTGGCTAAAGCAATTGTGTAAAGTTTTAAAAGACAGGCCAAAGACTCAACTTACCTGATGGAGATCATTTCCCAATGCATACTCTGCAAAGTAGCCTGGAGCAGCAGATGAGGCTCTAATGGCCTGCCACATTTTGTACTGACAGCCTCCCAAATAATGAGAGTTGACGCCAGGAAAATGACCATAGTTTCTGAATACAAAAGCTTTTGGTGTTATCCCTCTGTTTACTATAGTACTTACTGCAGCTACCTAGTAAGAAGTGAACAATACCCACTGTAAGCAGCAATACTTGGGATTTACAAAAATTAAACATTTTTAGTAGTATGAATTAAAACCTACAAGTCTACCCATCAAGATAAATGTAAAAATAACTATAATAGTAAGCAATGGAAACCTAATCTTTTAAAATAGGTATTTCTTTATAAAGAAGTAGGTACAAAGACTGAGATAATTTTGAGAAATATAAAAGGTATTTTTGACTACATGATTTGACAGTTATTTAAGAAGAAATTCAAGAAGGCATACATTTGGAGGTCTTTATATAATAACAGATACAGCAATAGCAGCAACAAATAAAAACTACCTAAAGATAAAGACTATTTTCACAATATAATTTACTAATTAGTTTTGTTCCTATGCTCTTCGAAAACATTAACAACTGAAACTCAGACTATATAAACTCTTAAGACTTTCTGATCATAGTTAATAACTGGCAGCTAGGTAATTATTTTTATTAAAAAAACTAATGTGCATCACCCTGGGTCTCAGATTTTACCAACGTCAGCTGTATTCATGTGCAATATGTATTAACGACCTGAAATATAAAGTTAAACAGTGAAAGGTATTGAGAAGGCCAAAGCTATTAAGAGTCCCATGTCAAGCTCTGCCAGGGGCCTGTGTGCTTTGCTCTCATATAAACTAAAGGCCTTAGCCCAAGTTCCTATGACTGATCCAAGTGTAGCTCTAGGAGACTACGAATAAAAGTTAGCCATATACTATAAAATACAGAAGATCTTTCTATCTATTGGTATATAGACAGGCTGAATTAAGAAACATGGGTGGACTGTTCCATTTATGTGTGAATTACTATTTGAGGTGGCTAAACCTCCCCCACACCCACTCTATTCTTTATCATTTAAAGTTGACAACTCCCATGATTTAAAAACAAACAAAAAGCCTTGATGATTCAGGGGAACAAATGAGAGGTATGCAGTGCATCCAAAGGTCTTCTCCAAAAGAACTCTGCCTCTCAGTATCATGGCTTCTAAGGCCCTGCTTGGTCTGATCCACCTACCACTCCAGCCTCATTTCACAGGGTGTCCTTGGATCCATAGGCTCTAGTCTTCAGGAACTCCTCCAGTTCCTGACTATCTCCAGAATTCCTCCTGCAGAGGTCATTCCCTTTGCCAGGCATACTCTTACTCATCAGCCTTCACACTGAGATCTCAAATCTCATTTCCTTGTAGTAGCCTTCCCTCAAGTCCCTGTAAATACATGCTTTCAGAGAACTGTTTTTATGCTCCACAAAACTTATTTCAGGGAAACTTTACTTCATCTGTGTGATTACTTGATTAATGCTACTTTGCCCTACTAGACTATAAAATTCCATGTCTGCATTTACTCACTAATGTATCCAAGGTACCTAGCACAATTCTGGCACATTGGGTGCACAATTAATACCTAAAGAATCAATGAAAATATAAATAAACAAGAGTGAAAGACCAATAGAGGGGGCAGTATCTGATTTTTTTCAAGGTTATAACTTGTTATCCAAAAATAAATGCAAACTGCATGGAGTTCCTGGGTGCAGAAATCCTATTCCTTAATCCTATTCCTTAAAATAACAAGTATTATCAAAGAACATAGAACTGAAGCAATACTCAGTACATTGTGTTTCAAACAAAATAAAGAAAGAGAAGCCAGGCTGAGACTTATTCTAGTATCATAACATTTTTAAAATTAGGATTCCATATGTATATTAATCCTATATCTATATCTAAGACTCATATATAATTTCTAGGAGAGAAAACGCCACAATTTTTCTTATTCACTGAATTTGATTAACCCCTTATGATAATTCTTCCTTATCTTTAGTCTCAGTCTTTCACGTTCTTAAATGTTTATTTTACTTTTACTACATATAGAAAAGGTCTAATGATCACATATTTTCATAGAATGACTCAATATATAAGGAATCAATATAATCTATTAAAAGAGGTTCCTAGATTTTTTCTTTAATAAAAGGCCTTCAGCATAAGTATTTTCACCTCATCTTCAACTCTAGCTAGGTGTTATATACTCTAACTTACCTTAGGACATGTGGGGTTTCTTGCTGTTTCAATCATTAGTGAAGATCCCATTCTATCCCTTTATTAAAGGAGAAAAAATAAATTATATCAAAATTATTTTATCTCCTAATATCAGGGAAGATACACTGAGCAATTATTATTTGCCAATGGCTTTGTCAAAGTGCTATGAGGGACCAAATTTAAAAAAAAATTATAAGACTTCCTCTACTAGGCTTATCCAATCAAGGCACATGAACAGTATGTGATTATTTATTTATCTCTGATTCAAACTACAGGTGCCTATGGTTTTGCGGGGGGGTGGGGTTATATAGGCTGCAGCATTGGGAAAAATACATAGAGGTGTAGCTTGAAAAGGACACCAAAACATGTCAAGATAACACATTCAAAGTCAGGACATAAATGGGAAAGGCACAGATGCACAATACATGTGTTGTTTTCAGGGTCCTTCTGACAGGATAAAGGAGCTGTGTGGAGATAAGACTGCAGAATGGGTAAGCTAGTGACAGGGTAATCCAGATACCAGATCAAGGACATTTAGACTTTAAACTTGTATTAGTAATATAAAGCCAATGTCACCGCCATCCCCCAAAATGTTTTTTAAGTCATCTGAAATGGCATTTGAATTGTTGTAACATTATAGAAATCGTCTTTGGGCAGCAATTTTTAAAATTCCATGATGGGAATTTTATTTCAGTGCAGAATTTTTCCTGACTTAAAATTATCCCCTTTCCCTTGTATGGACTATAAAGATCATACTTTGTACCAATTTGCTTCAATAAGGAAAAACATTTTTCTAATGACATTTTTTTCAAATAATACTCATGTTTCTCAACTAGAATGTTAGTGAATTCACATAAAGGTAGTATTAACAAATTTTATAGTAATCTACCCTTCAAAATCTTTCAAAAATATTAATGTAAAATACTTTATAAAACAGACAAGATCTTTGTCTTTCCCAACATGACCTATGTTTCTTCTGCATGAAGATCAATGCAATTTTATTCTTATACAGATCTTTCACTTTATCTTTTCTTGCTGTAAAATTGGGGCAGAGATCCTTAGGAGCATGTTGCTCTCACACTTTAAAAGTGTGTGAACTTTAAAAGTTCACATTTACTTTTTGTTTAAACTTTGCTTTTATTAACAGAACCAAAATGTGTTAGTGAATTAAGTTATAAATATAAATTCAAAGACAAAGTCAGGAACATTGCTTATTTCAGAGAGATGCCAAAATATTTTTTAAAAATCTCAACATTTCTAGATTCTGCTGATGCTATAATTAAAAGTATCCCTAAAATAATACAAAATCATTTTCACAGGAGCAAATACCTATAAAAGTGCTCTCAATAAACAGTGAGAAAAAAAAGAAGAGGAAAAAAAAAGTCCAGAGAGTAGGTATGGCAGATTATAATAATAATGGCCCCCAATGAATACACTTCCTGATATCCATATACCGGTAAATAGTTCCTTCCCACCTAGACCCTGGGTTAGAGTGGCTTTGGTCAGTGGGACATTGGCAAACATGTGTAGCAAAAATCTTTTCATTTCTACAATCTCTACTGTTAGTTTTAAACTTGGTCTGAGTTAAAACTAAAGGTAAATCATACACTGCAAGGTGTAGAAAGATTTGTTTTAAATAACCCAATGACAGATTTGATTACAAAGTTTAAGCTATTAACCATTTAACAATTCTAAACTTGTGGCATCTTTTCTTTGGTTTATTTTTTATTTTATTTCTACGATGCACTAGTTTACCATCTAGCAACTGCACTGTAAGTATTAAAACAAGGACTAGGAAGATTGTTATGGACATTACTGTTTATTACAGTTTCAGTAATAGTTCTCTCTAGTTCTCAGTGATTTAAATGTGACCAAGCCTTCTATACTTTGCCACAAAAAGCAGGTTTTCCAGGTCACTATTTTAGTGCGTATCAAAAAGAACTTATGGTGTGTTACTGTTAATTCACTTTGAATTAAAAAAATATATATTGCAGCAAAAATAAACACATTAGAATAAAATAAAATAATACTTTTGCACTGGGGCTTGCCTTCTTGGAACTCTGAGACTACAGTTATGACATAAAGTCCAGGGTAAGAGTGACCATGTGCAGAGAGAGTCCAGCTGTCCCAGCCATCTCAGCTGAGCAGCTGACAGCCCACAGCCATGTGAGTTTAGATAAGAACAGAAGAAACACCCTCAAACCACAAAAGCATGAGACTGAATCATTGTTATTTTAAAACAACAAGTTTTGTAGTGATCTGTTTTGCAGCAAAGGTTGAGTGGAAAAGTTGAAAATGGAAAAAAGAGCTGATCACATTTAGAAAGTTTATCAATGATGTGATTAGCAATAAAGAAGCCTTTAAAGGATCATCAGTGAAACAGCAATAAGCAAATAGATGAAAATATTCTAATGAGTAACAAAAGTAAAAAAACATTTCATAGCACACAGGCTGGTTTTAAGGTAAATTTTCAAATACTCATGAAAATCTTTTCATCAGTACTATGATTTTATGATGAAAATACAATTTTCTTTTTAAATAGAGCAAAAGAAGACCCCAAAAGAAGCAATGAACATTAATGAATGAAAAGATTACTCAACTGGAAAGATGACATTAATCCAAAAATAACTTCTACATTTCATGTAATTTCAATCAAAATATAAGTGTGATTTTTAAATAAATAAAAATAACCTAAGGTTCATTCTGGAGATAAAATGAAAATACAGAACAGATTTATGAGAATCAATATAAAAACATTATGGAAAAGATCAATAACTAAACAGTGAATTTGGAATAAAAATGTTAAAATCAATTTAAAAAAACAAAAATTTGACCAAGAATTCAAAATATAATAAATTTGGTATTTCAAAAATCAGTGGAAAAAAAAACAAAAACCTACTTGTTTACACCAAGTATCTATTATAGGTACAGGGACATTTGATTTAAAATTGGAGTAAAATATTCAGTCTGACCTCCCTATAATATACATCAAAATAAATTTCAGATGACAAGGATTAAAAACAAAATTAATTAAACTTTAGGACTAGAAAATAATATAAAGATGTATTTCATTTTAATATAAAATTATCTTTCTAAACATGAAAGCAAAGTTAAAATAAAAAATGATTTGACTAAAGATTTTAAATTCCTCTAACATTAAAAACTATTGTTAATTTAAAAACACAACAACATATAAATGTTTCATATACAATATAGTGAGGAATGCCATGATAGGAAATGAGAAAATTTATGCTCTTGAAATTCACCAAAATATAATCTATATAAGTATATATATAATTAAGACACAAAAAATTATTACAATTTATCAAAGTGATACAAATTTGAAACATCAATTTAAAAAACTCTCAAACTGATGGTTTTAAAATTAAAATGTTTGGTGAAGTGGAAATACAAATTAATGCTGTTGGGTGAATAAACTGGGTCAACTGTTTTGAAGGACAATTCATACATATACATTCATGTATATTTATATGTATAAATATATAGATCTCTCTTATATAGCTAGCAATTTTTAAAACATGTACATTTTCTGTCCCAAAAGTTCACTCTAGAAATTTACCTTAAAGATATAATCAAAGATTTAAACACAAATATAGGAAGTGCATTTATTTTAAACTGTAAATATTTCTTAAGTATCCTTCTTTTCCAATAGGGAATTTGTTAAATAAAAACAAGTAGTACATCCATAAAATAGGACAGTGAAAAACCATTAAAATGTGTCTCAGAAAACAATGACGTAGGATATCATTCATGAAAAAATGCTAAGGTAAAAATGCAGGATCAAAATTACAGGTTCATTATCACCTCAATTTTGTGAAGAGTTATTAAGTGCACACACACTCAGAACCTAATACACACACACTTATTTATCTGCAAGAAATTTTAAAACAACAAAAAAATGCACATCCCTATGTCAACAGTATGATTATGTGTTATCAGTTTTCTTTACATGTTCAATATTTCCCATGATTATATTTTAAAATTATTTTATTGTTGTTCAATTACAGTTGTCTGCATTTTCCCCCAAACACCCCCAAATGCTCTCCAGTGCAATCCATGCTGTCAAAAGGGTAAGAGCTCCTTCTTTCTTTCTGCTCCATAAAATTCCATTGTGTAAATGTACCATTACTTTTTGATACACTCATTCAATGATGGGCACTTAGGGTGCTTTCATCACTTGAGTATTGTAAATTGTGCTGCTATGAACACTGGGGTGCGTAAGTTCTTTAGGATTGGTGTTTCAGGGTTCTTAGGATATAATCCCAGCAGTGGAACTGCTAGGTCAAAAGGCAGTTCCATTTTTAGTCTTCTGAAGAAATTCCATACTGTCTTCCACAGTGGCTGCACCAGTCTGCATTCCCACCAACAATGCACTAGGATTCCCTTTTCTCAGCATCCTCTCCAACACTTGTTTGTTGATTTGTTTATGATGGTCATTCTCACTCGTGTGAAGTGGTACCACATTGTGGTTTTGATTTGCATCTCTCTGTGACAGCTAATGATGCTGAGCATCTTTTCATATGTCTCTGAACCCTCTGTCCTCCTTGGAGAAGTGTCTGTTCAAGTCCTTTGCCCATTTTTTAATTGGATTGCTTGTCTTCTTAGAGTTGTGTAAGTTCTTTATATATTTTGGAGATCAAACCCTTGTCTGAGGTATCATTGGCAAATATGTTTTCCCATATAGTTGGTTCTCTTTTCATTTTAATGCTGTTTTCTTTAGCCATGCAGAAATTTTTAGTTTGATGACATCCCATTTCTTTATTTTTACCTTTATGTCCCTTGATCTAGGGGATGTATCAGTGAAGATGTTGCTCAGTGGAATGTCTGAGATTTTCCTGCCAATGTTTTGTAAGACTTCTGTGGTGTCACAACTTATATTTAAGTCTTTTATCCACCTTGAATTTATTTTTGTGTATGGTGTTAAGTTGGTGATTGAGTTTCATTTTTTTACATGAAGCTGCCCTGCTCTCCTATAGGATTTTCATTTCTTGAAGAGGCTATTTTTACTCCATTTTATGCTTCTTCCCCTTTTGTCAAATTATTAATTGACCACAGAGACTTGGGTTTATTTCTAGGCTCTCTTTTCTGTTCCATTGGTCTATGTGCCTGTTTTAATGCCAGTACCAAGCAGTTTTGATTACAGTGGACTTTTGAGAGAGTTTGATAGCAGGTATTGTGATTCCTCCTGCTTTGTTCTTCTTTCTGAAAACTGCTGCAGCTATTCCGGGTAGTTTAGTTACATATAAATTTCTGAAATGTTTGTTCTATATCTATGAAATATGTCATTGGTACTTCAATAGGGATTGATTCGAATCTATAAATTGTCTTGGGTAGTATGGACATTTTGATGATGTTAATTCTTCCAATCCATGAACATGGTATATGCTTCCATTTCTTTGTGTCTTCCTTAATTTCTTTCTTAGTGTTGTATAGTTTTCTGAGCACCCATCTTTTACCTCCTTGGTTAGGTTTACTGCTAGGTATTTTATTTTCCTTGTTGCTGTCTCAAAGGGGATTTTTTCCCTGATTTTTATTTCTGATATTTCATTGTTGGTGTACAAATGCCTTTCATTTCTGAATATTGACTGTGTATCTCACTGTTTTGTCAAATTCACTTATTAGGTCAAGTAGTTTTTTGGTGCAGCCTATAGGATTTTCTATGTACACTATCATGTCATCTGCAAACAGTGACTGTTTTGCTTCCTCCTTTCCAATTTGGATGCCTTTTATTTCTTCTTGTGTGATTGCTGAGGACTTCCAATACTATGTTAAGTAAGAGTGGTGAAAGCAGGCATCCTTTTCTTGTTCCTGATCTTAATGGGAAAGCTGTAAGTTTTTCCATTGAGTATGTTGGCAGTAGGTCTCTTGTATATGGCCTTTATTATGTTGAGGAATGTTCCCTCTATTCCCAGAGGAATAGTTTTGTTCAGAGTTTTTAACATAAATGGGGGCTCAGTTTTGTTCAGAGTTTTTAACATAAATGGGTGCTGTATCTTACCAAATGCTTTTTCTGCATCTATTGATATGATCATATGATTTTTGTCTTTCATTTTGCTTATGTGATGTATTACATTTATTGATTTGTGTATATTGTACCATCCTTGCATCCCTGGGATGAATCCCAATTGATCATGGTGTATGATCTTTATAATGTATTGCTGGATACAGTTTGCCAATGTTTTCTTGAAGATTTTAGCATCTATGTTCATCAGTGATATTGGCCTGAAGTTTGCTTTCTTTGTTGTGTCTTTATCTGGTTTTGGGATTAGGATGATGCTGGCTTCATAAAAAGAGTTTGTTAGTCTTCCATCTTCTCAGATTTTTTGGAATAATCTGTGAAGGATAGGGGTTAGCTCTTCCTTAAATGCTTTGCAGAATTCTCCTGTGACACCATCTGGTTCAGGACTTCTGTGTGTCAGAGGCTTTTTGATTACTGCTTCAATTTCACCAGCTGTTATTGGTCTGTTCAGGCTTTTTGCTCCTTCTTCATTGAGTTTTGGAAGATTATGTTTTTCTAGAGATTTGTTCATTTCCCCTAGGCTTTCAAATTTCTTGGCATCTAGTTCTTCCTAGTAATTGCTTACAATCCTTTGTATTTCTGTGGTATCAGTTATAATCTGTCCTGTTTCGTTTCTGATTGTGTTTATCTGTGTCCTCCGCCTTTTTTTCTTGATGAGTCTGCTTAAGGGCTTGTCGATTTTATTTATCTTTTCCAGCTCCTGGATTCACTGATCCTTAGAATTGTGCTTTTAGTCTCTATGTCATTGAATTCTGCTCTGATCTTGGTTATTTCCTTCCTTCTACTTGCTCTGGGCTTTGTTTTTTGTTGTTTCTAGAGTTCTTGTAGGCATAGGGTTAGGTTATTTGTTTGAAAAGTTTCTATCTTTTTAGGTGGGCCTATACAACTATGAACTTCCCTCTCAGGACTGCCTTGGCTGTGTCCCATAAGTTTTGGATTGATGTTAGTTCATTTTCACTTGTTTCCAGAAACTTTTTGATTTCTTCCTTGATCTCATTCTTGACTCATTCATTGTTTAATAGCATGCTATTCAATCTCCATGAGTTTGAGTGCTTTGGGTTTTTTCCTTGAGATTGTTTTCTAGTTTCAGTCCCTTGTGGTCAGAGAAAATGCTTGATGAATTTGTTGAGGCTTGTCTTGTGTCCTATCTTGTGGTCTATCCTTGAAAATGTTCCATGTGCATTTAAAAAGAATGTGTATTTTGCTTCTTTGGGATGAAAGGCTCTATATATCAGTTGAGTTCATTTGATCGAGGGCATTGTTCAATACCACAATATCTTTGTTGATATGTTGTTTAGAAGATCTAAATTTCTGACAGTGGGGTGTTAAAATCCCCTACTATAATTGTGTTGCTGTCAATATGTTTCTTGTAGTTCTTCAATACTTTCTTTATGTATTTGGGTACTCCTATATTGGGTGCATATATATTTACAATATTTGTGTCTTCTTGGTGGATTCTTCTCTTGAGTATTATGAAGTGACCTTTGGGTCTCTCTTTATGGACCTTTTTTGGAAGTCTATTTTGTCTGATATGAGTATTGCTACCCCGGCTTTTTTTTCCTGTCCATTTGCTTGGAAGATTTGCTTCCAGCCCTTCACTTTCAGCCTGTGTAGGTCTTTTATCCTGAGGTGGGTCTCTTGTAGGCAGCATATGTGTGGGTCATTTTTTCTTATCCATTCAGCTATTCTATGTCTTTTGATTGGAGTATTTAATCCATTTACGTTTAAGGTTATTATTGATAGGTACTTATTCATTGTCTTTTATGTACATGTGTTCCTCTGTCTCTCTTTTCCTTCCTTTCCTTAAAGCAGTCCCTTTAGAATCTCTTGCAGAGCTGGTTTGGTGGAGGTGTATTCTTTTAGACTTTTTGTCTAGGAAGCTCCTAATTTGGCCTTCCATCTTAACTGAGAGCCTTGCTGGGTAAAGTAGCCTTGGTTGCAGGCCTCTAGTTCTCATTACTTGGAATATTTCTTACCATTCTCTTCTGGATTGGAGCGTTTCTATTGAGAAGTCAGCTCCTAACCTTATCGGGGATCCCCTGTATGTTACTTCCTGTTTCTCTCTTGCTGCCTTTAAATTCTCTCTTTGTCTTGGAATTTTGCCATTTTAATTATGATATGTCTTGAAGTGGGCCTCTTTGGGATCCTCTTGATTGGGACTCTCTGTTCCCTGGATTTGTGTGACTTTTTCTCTCATCAAATTAGGGAAGTTTTCCATTATTACTTTTTCAAACAGGTTTCCTATCCCTTGCTCTTTTTCTCCTTCTGGTATCCCTATTATACAGATATTATCACATTTCATGTTGTCCTCCATTTCCCTTAATCCTTCTTCATTCTTTCTGCACCTCTTTTCATGTTCTTGCTCTTTCTGGGTTTTTTTCCCTACCATGTTCTCCAGCTCGCTGATTTGATCCTCTGCTCCTTCTAGCCTGCTTTTGATTCCTTCTACTGTGTTCTTCCATTCAGAAATTACGTTCTTCATTTCCTCTTGGCCCATGTTGATAGTTTCTATTTCCATTTTCATGTTGCTCTAGTTTGCAGTGGGTTCATTGTAGTTTCCCTGTAGTTTTTGGTAATTCTCTGTGAGCTCATTGAGTTTCCTGATAACCATTGCTTTGAATGATTTGACAGTTGACTTGCCTCTATTTCATTTAGCATTCTTTCTGAGGCTTCCTCCTTTCCTTTCATTTGGGAATTGTTTCTTTGTCTTTGCATTGTGAGACTCTTCTTGTTAGTGTCTGCTTCTTAAATTGATCATTTCTGACTCCTTGGTTTTATGGTGTGAACTTCTATGGAAGAAGATCTGTGAGATTCAGTAGGATAGCCTCCTTGATCTCCTGAGCTTGCTGGTCTTGGGCTGTCATTTATTTGGCTCTCTGTATGTCTTTGGCTTTTGATTCTTGTTGGATCTTCCTTTGGTAGGTCCTTCCCTCCAGCTGGTTAACTGAGGGGCACTCCATCCACATCTTCTATTCTGTTGTGCAGGTGTGGACACGTTTTGTTGAAGCTGGTTCTTCCGTCTGTATGTGGTTTTTAGGCTTCTCTCTCATTCTTGTTCAGCTGTTTGTTCTGATTTATCTCTCTACCATTTAGTTGTATTCCCAGATTGGTCCTGGATTGAGGTTAATGTGTCTTCCACTCAATCCTTCACCATCTTACATTGTTATCTGTTGGCCATTTCTTTGTTGGTGGGTTTCCTCTTCCAGCAGGTATACTGGTGTTCACAGCTCCCACCTCATAGTAGCTTAGTTTGGCTTTGCCCGAAAGAATACTCTGAGACATATATGATTATTTTTAAAAACACATCAGCATTGGTCCAATAATTATGCAACTTATAAACTAATATATTGCAAGGTCAAGATTGTGTAAAATTCTAAGTTTCTACTTAATCCTTCTACTTCGGTATGTGGCTATAATGGTTTTGTTGTGTTTTGAAAAAAACATTTAAAAATTAATGTTGTAGAAGAATATCTGTTAATGACTTCTGAGAAAAACTAATATGGTAAATAAAAACAACAGGACGCAGACATGGTCTGTACACAGTATGGTATCAATTTCTGAAAGACAACTGTAACTTTTATATGCAAATCTCACACACACAAACCCAAGAAAATAGTGACTACAACAGATTCACCAAAATATTAATCATGATTATCTCTAACTAGCAGGATCAATACTTTAATATACTTCCTTATATTTTTCCACATTTATCTCATTATAATATGTAGTATTACCCAGATAATCCAAATGTTGTTAAAAAGAATAATTAAACTTACTTAAGAATATTTTCCCATGTTTGACTGTCATAAAATGCATGGCTCCAACTCATTTTGACTGTTCCCACAATGACATTTTGTGAAAACACATCCGTTCCTAATTTTCGATAAAGTTCCTCACATTCATCCAGGGGCATATGAAATAATCCCAACATGAATGCTAATATAGCACCTGAAAGAAAACAAACTGTGTCACTTGGGACAATCTATTTAACCTCTCAGAGCTCTAATTTTTCCTTTATGAAGCAAGAATAATTACAACAAAATTTTACAAGGTCCTTATATTGGGATAACACATGTAAAGGGCTTTATTTACTCAGCCTCAATAAGGATACATAAATGGCAACCAATGATGATGATGACAATTTAAAAATATACAAAATCTGTTGTTTTATCTTACATTAAGTCATACATAATTAAGATACTGTGGTACAGAATGTCCTTTCTAACCTTAACAAATTCCTTAGTTTTGGTCACTGTAAACAGTATACTTGACAAGTTTCCAATTCATTAAAAAAATTGCTCCTCCTTCAGGCTGGTCCTGGGAACCGATGTAATTAAAGAGATGAGGTTTTGGGGATATTATTTTAAATAGCATATTTCATATCCTAGCTGCATTAGTGGGACATGCTGCCACCTAGTGTACCTAGTTGGCCTAACCCTGAACTAACAAGAAAAATTGGAGAAAGGTTTAGAGGGATGGGGAGACTGTCGCATTGGACAAGGCAAAGACCAGAATCATATCACTGCTTACTTTGAGATTGCAAAGAAAGAGAAAACAGAAAATCACTACCATACTGTATTTTATATATTTTATTATATTTAGTTTTATTCTAGTGAAAGGTAAAGACAGCTTATATTTGAAAATACACTGTGTGGCATAACTATATAACAGATTTTATTTTTCAATCTGTAGAAAAGTTGTACTTAACACAAGAAATAACTTGCTAAAAAATCAAGTTTCCTTCCTTTTAAGTAGAGCTACTATATAAATGAGAAGATATTAAAGATACTGAATTTTATTAAACTGGTAAGGACATCACCTTTGTATTAAATATATATTTATTAACTTTATAGAAATTATAAATGAAACAAAATTTCCACGTTAGAAAATGAAAAATGAAAAAGAAAAATTAAAAATACTGTATTATAAATTAAGTTTAACATAAGCTAGAAAACAATAGAAAAGATGTATTATAATTAATATAGAAATGTACATCTTACATAAACTGGTATTCTATTCCATGGGTTAATCTTTGTGACTTAAAATTCTCTTTACTGAACACCCACCTACTAAGAATAGTGTCAAAGCAAGAAGTTACCTTGTAGATATGCTTAAATATTTGAATTGCTAGGACCATTCTAAAATGTAAAAGAAATAGTTAAGGTAATATCTCCAAAAAAATTACCAAAAAAACTCTAGCCCTGGAAAATATTTCTTCAAAAAAAGTTTCCATAGTTAAATCAATTTGGGATATACATATTATTTTCCAATTCTGAAAGTCACAATGCACTTTTAACACACCAAAAGATCTCAGAAGTGCTTCTATAAAGAAACTTGTTTAACTTCCTTTAACCCAACATTTTCCAAATATGCCAACATCTTGAGGAATTAGTATTCAGTGTAATATCATAGAAATCTGATTCCCAAAGCCATTCAATCATCCCTGTGACTATTCTTATTCAGTTTTCACAACTTGTTATAGTTGACACAAATAATCTGGACAAATCATTTGACTTTGTTGCTAGTGGTCTTTAAAACTACTATTATAATTTAAAAAATTAGATAAAAGATACAGAAATTAAAATCTACGAAGAGAAACTGAACTGAGAAATTATCAAGTCAAACAATAAAATATATAGCAAGGATCTGTGATCTTAATAGTCCTTCAGAGTTACCCAGGAGGTAAGCAATAGCAATGAGTATCCTGAGATATGACGTGAAGGGGTGGGAGGTACTGGGAGTGGGGAATAGATGGGTGAGAGAGCTGGGGTAAGGAGAAAGAAGAACGAAATGAAAATTCATCTGATGATGAGTCACTAAAAACTAAGAAATTATTCAGTACGACTGTATTCTAAGTTGCCAATTTCTTCTATATAAACACGAAACTATAAAATTTAACTATGTGTCAACTAGCAATATTAAAAGTAGCCTTTAATAAACATAGATTCTCCCATTTATCAATTTAAATTCTGGCTTCAAATGAAATGGGATACAAAGTGGGGGTTCCCAAAAATACTCCCCACAGCCCAAGGTTGGGGGATGAGGGAAGGGGATGATACTGCAGTTAAAATACTTTTCATAACAATGGCAAGTTGATAGCTAATTGACAGCAGTGCTATACCCACTCCTTGCCCTCCCCCTCCGCCAGGGTAAAAGGTTTATGTGACTTTCAGACCTTGACTTTTAGACCATACAGTGAATCCTGATGCAGCTGGGAAGCTTATATAGTAGATGTGTGAGAGGCAGGAACCAAAGACCCTTGTGTCACAGGGTACTCCTGCCCTGACTAAAGATGGCAGCCAAAATAAGGTAAAAGATATGGGGAAACTGGCAACAGTAGCACATTGTAGAGAGTCAGATGTGAGGTCACATAGGAAGCTCCAGGTCAGCATTTAAAATAAGGGCAGGATGAGAAAGAGAAGGGTAGCAGCCATGTGGTTTGAAAGGGTATAGAAGGGCCACCTCATTGGCCATGAGGTCAACAGTGAAGAACAGCCAAGAGATCTGAGAGAGGAGGCAGCAGCTATGAGAAAGGAGCCATAAAGTAGGGGGATTTGGCCATGAGGTCTGGTGTGTAATGCAGCACCACATGATTTAGAGTAAGGAGAAGCCAAGCGGTTTTGGATTAAGAGCTGGAGTAAGAAAATAGGAGACCCACTGGGAAACCTGCCCAGAGAACACAGTGGCAGAGCTGATGGAGTCGTGTAGACCTATCTATGTCTAACCAAGCACAGATTAGTGGGAGATGCCTGGCATGCTGAACTGTGACGAGAAATGCTGAGACACAGATTTCTGCTTTTCTGAAAGACAATACCTCTGACAGCTGTATTCTAAAACTAGCCTGGGTTGGCAAAGGGGGGCAGGATTATGTGTTTTGGGGTGTTTTAAATGAAGTGGGACGTAACAGCAGAAATCTGACATTATTCTGAATCTGTATAACCTGTGAATAAACATTCCCTTTCCTTTTTCACCAAACTCTTGCCTTGAAAGTCATGCTTCTTGGTGGCAGGCAATCAAACCCCACAGCTGTTCCAGAACAGCATAGGCAGGGTTCCGTAATACAAACAACCAGAGTAAAGAAAAATTATACAAAAAGCAATTTGCTTTTTCTCACAAATAAGTACAATCTTATTTATCTTAAATATTCTATTGATTCAAGTACAAGTTGAGAACCTACTGACCTTTCATTTCATCACAGTCCTTAAAGTGACTATACCATAAAGCAATAATTCATAGTTTGTAACTTGTCACTGTGACTTACACAGAAAATATTAGCACACATGTTAAAAACTCTCTTCTTAATGTTACCTTATTCCCAATAAATATTTTTAAAAGTTCATTAAGCAAACCAAAGAATTATTCACCAAAACGTGAAATTAATATTCATCATTTCAAAGAATGATCTCGAACATAAGTGCTTAATGTTCTTTTTCTTAATGCACTGCTAGGATGTACCATTCCCGTAATAATTACCTGTGCTTACACCACAGATGTAATCAAACAGCTGGTGAACTGGCTTCTGAGTAAGTTCAACTAATTTTCGCAGTGTCTGAAGAGCAACCAAACCCCTATAAAAAATATAAAGAAAAAATATAAAGGCAAAAATTCCTGTTTCAAGGAAAGTTACGTTATTGAATAAAACAATCCTAAAAGTTGCTTTTCTAGCCTGTGTGCTAATACAAAAACAAATAATATAATTTAGTATCAGCAAAAGTTGCTTAAGTTTTCAGATGACTTTTGAATATCCAATATCTAAACAATGGTACAAAACCCGTGCTACAGCTGCATATTTTAAAATTTATATTAGTGTCTACACTACAAAGATATGCCAATGTATGATTAAAAAAAAAATCCCAACTGCCCCAGCCAGGTAGCTAAGTCACTTAGTGTCATCCTGGTTATGAGTTCGATCCCAAGTCAGGGCACATACAAGAATCAACCAACCACTGAGTGCACAAGTAAGTGGAACAACAAACTGATGTCTCTCTCTCTCTTCCTAAAAATCAATACATAAAAAATAATAATAAAGATAAAAACATCAAAAATACTACAACAGTGGAAAATACTTAAAGTCTCCACTCACCAGTGTGGGGATGTCATATATTGGTTTCTCTCTTACCAATGTAGTCAGTCACCTATGTTTCTACATGACTTGGTTTACACATTTCACTAGTCATGTTTTTAAACTTTTATTCATTTTTTAAAACTCTTAACCACCTTAGGATAGTGCTTTATATTAAGAATGTATTAATTTATGCCACTGACTTTATTCATTTCTGGATCTTTGCTAAAGGCCGCAAATAACTTCACAATGAATGTAAAAGATGAAATAGTCTAGGAAGTGTAGGTCAATTCAGGGTGTGTGTATAGGCCAATTCAGGATAGACAATTCTGTTTTGAAAAAATTTGAATTTATTTTTCAATTATAGTTGATATACAATATTATATTAGTTTCAGGTGTATAACATAGTGATTAGACAGTTATATAACTTACAAAGTGCTCAGCCTGGTAATTCTGGTAAACTATCTGGCACCATAGTTATCACAGTATTATTGACTATATTTTCTATGCTGTTCTTCACATCTCTGTGACTATTTTGTTGTACTTCAAAATCCTTTTACCTTTTCTACCCATTCCTGCAACCCACTCCCATTTGGCAACCATTAGTTTGTTCTCTGTATCTAAGAGTTTGTTTTGTGTGTTCATTTATTGTGTTTTTCAGATTTCACATGAAATCTTGATATTTGTCATTGTCTGACTTATTTTACTTAGCATAATAACCCCTGGGACGTGGACAATTCTTAACACTTGGAGAATAGACAGAAAAAATGAAACATTATTATCCCAACCCAAGGTGTAGGACAGAGAAGTCCTCGAACACAATGGCAGTCAGACAACACAAAATAAAATTGAGAATGACAAATTATACTTTGATACTGCTAATAGGAAGTCACCAGAGAATAAAAAATCCTGATGTTTATTTTAATTGTAAGGAGTAGTATGGACTTGAAGTGTTAAGAGAACATAAAATGACTTATAACATGGCTATGTTATGAATTCAAGGTGAGACATGAAGAGTTAAAGATAATGCTGGATAAAATATATTTAACAATATGACCTCCCTGAATTATAAAAATGAAATAAAACATGCAATTATATTCACATAGAAAAATATTTCAAGAAATAAATCAAATATTAAAAATAATCTTGAAATTCTGAGCTATGACTTGTTTTATTTTATGTTTTTCCTCCCAAATTTTACTTGTGTAATGAGAAAGAAAACTACTTGTAAATGCTATATTTAGAAATTAACTCAGGATAAATTGAAAAATAAATATACTTGCCAGGTTGGTTCTATAAGCCCAATACTGTACCTTTTCTTACACAAAATAAATGAAAGATAAGAATTCTTTTTCTTACAAACCCTCTTACCTTACTCATTTCAACACAGATTTCCCATTCTGGCTGCTCTGACACATTCCCCTAAACCAAAGTTTCTCTCAACAACAGCACTGCTGACATTTTGAGATGGGTAATTCTTTGCTGTAGAGGGCTATCCTATGCATTGCAGATACTCAGCAACAACTGTCTTCTCACTAAATCCAAGTGGCAGTCCCCTAGTTGTGAAAACCAAAAATGCCTCCGGACACAAACATCTTCTAGGGGGAAAAGATGTCTCCAGAGAAGAATCAATGATCTACCCCTACCCTCATTCTAACCCACCTCTAGGTTTTCCCAAATTATCTTCACTTCAATTTCCTATGACTTTCAAAACTACCATTTCTAGGAAGTCAAATACTTATCGGTCATAAAGCTCTTTTCCCCATTATCTCCCTCACTCTAAACAGACATTTGAATGCCCTTTAATGTCCTTCTTTCAGACCTCCACTTAAATGTTACTTCTTCAAAGAGAAGTCAGTCATGCTCACTCTCTGAAATAACAGTTACTCTGTATCCCTTTACCTTGTTTTTATTTTCTTCATAGTACCCATTACTCAGTATTTTTTTCTATTTGTTGTCTCTTTCCTTCTCTAGAATAGTAGCATGATGAAGACTTGGATTTTGTCTGTTTTATTTACTGAGTCACACCAGGACCTAAATCAGAACATGGTAGGCACTTAATCAATACTTGTTAGTTGACTCAATGAATAACACCACCCCTCCCAACTCCCCTGAACTTAATGGCAGAGAGGACTGGCTTCTTCCTACTCCTCAGTGAAATTCCTTCCTTACTTAACTGCCACTTTCCCTGCTTCTCATCCCTTGAACCAATTCTGTGAATTAGAATGATTCTCTCCAATTCTTTACAACTTTACCACATAAATGATGTCCACTTTCTTGAGTTATTTCACTTCCCTAAGAACAATCCAAAAGGTCTTCTAAGACTTTTCCTATCAATTTTATTTTCATTTATCAACTAATAAGCACTTCTATGTGGAAGTGTGATACCTTATATTCAACATGTCTAAAACAGAACTCTTTTTCAATATCAGACACCTTCTCCCCTATCCCTGAAATTCTGTCATAGTCATCTACAGGGTTTATAATTAGGAATGATCTTGACCTATTGTTATTATATCCAGCCCACCTTTCTCTTCAAATTTTTGGCATATTGTTCCTTTCTCTTGCTTCCCACTTGCCACCATATGAGGTTGGTATTTTATTGCCCTCTGCCTAGATTATTAAATAGCCTCCTCCTCTCATCACTCACATTAAAGGATTTGGCTCACATGCATGACTATAGAATTTAACAAAAAAATAAGGGTAGTACTTGACCATACAGAATAGGGATTGGTAAAGCAGGTATACCAGAGAAAGAAGTCAGAGAGATAAATTAACTGAAGAACATACGGCAAGGCATGTACTATGAATCTAAGAGGTAAGAGTAGAAATGGCAGGGAACTGGAATCCAAGCTAGCAAACTGGGGGGAAAGTTTCATAAAACCAAGCCAAAGAATCTAACTAATAAGTCATAAGAAACTAGACAAACTAAGACAAAATAAGAAGCATGGATGGATTGCCAGAAGAATGGAGCTTGACAGTAAAATTATCTCCTTCTGAACTAAGAACGCATTTAACAATTCTTGAGTAGCACCAGAACCGGTATCTGCAAGTGAAAGATGTTGGGGCTCAGAAAGTCACTGATATAGGCTCCTGTATTACCATCACTTTACTAAATGAATAGTTGACATATGGTAAGATAAATGTAATAAAAAAAAGTGAGCATTATAATGCACTGCCAAGATTTTAAGAGAAAGTTGGTTCATAAACTGTCCTAAACTGCCAAAACTGTCTGAAAAGACCAAATTAAAATATAAATACTAGGTTGAATTAAAATAAAAGGAAATTCAGATATGCTGAAGGAACTCTGAAATTGATAAGTAAATAAAAACTTTTTCATGTTTTATGTAAAAATTTGATTTTGCAATGATATAAGTATACCAAATTATTTTTTAAAAATTATTAAGGTTGAATTGGAATTATAGATTTTAAAGACCATTTTTCCAGTCTTACCTTGTTCCTCCACCATCAATTGTAAGAATTCGAATTCCTCTTCCTTTCACTGGATCCACATAGCCAATTAAAGCCAAAATTTCTCTAACTGCAGCCTGAAGAGTTTCATCCTTAATTTGCCTCAATCGTAATAAATATGGAATAATTTTCTCCTATATTGAGAAAAATGATTGTTACTTTTGTCAAATCAAAAGTAAAAATACATGATTATTTGTAACCAACATGTGTATACCATCACATGCAATGAAGGTGCCAGTGTTTGTTACTTTCTCAGGATCTTAAATGATACATTAATGCTTGACACATTAATTAATGTAAATTAATATCTAGAATATATTTGTCCTAATATATAGGTAAAAAATTAACCTCTTTCCAAATACTTCCTTTAAAGATGCAATGCGGAACAATTAGGGTAAATGTAATTTGCTTAACAAAACTTTCCAAACAATGTTACAACAAAAGGTTAACATTGTAAATTTTATACAATATCTTGTCTAAATCCCAAAGTTAAGATGAAACTGCTTCATGGTAACTATAGGAAATTAAACTTGCTACTAAAAGAAAAAAAAATACCTTGTGTACACTGAACATGGAACACAAGGGTAGCTCACGGTGATATATGAACAAAAATTAATAAAGTTAAGATAGAAGGCAAAAGCTGATCATTACAATTAAAAAGTTAAACAAACCTGGGACTTCAAGATGCTAAGCATTCAACTTCATACTGTTGATCAGAAGCAAGAGCTTAAATCCTAGGGTTCTACAATGAGTTTACCAGGCTCTCTAGGTTCTGTGCACAGAAACATCTGGTTGGTAGCCTGGACTTAAGGCTTAAAGGAACAGTTGAGTTGCAGCTATACTTGTGCTGTGTAACCTCCAGTAAATGAAGTAACCACCAATGTATCACCCATTTTGTTTCTCTTTTTAAAATAATAAATCAAATCTAAAATACTATTGTTCTAAATTTTCCAATTTGTTTTGTTTTATTTGCTCTGGCTTAGTGCTGACGTCCAAGGCCCCACCAGAGTAACCTGAGCAATGGTGGAGCATGAAGATGTTAACTGCTATTCTTGTTGGCACAGAACAGTCTCTGTAAGACCATCTGGAAAGCTTGATTTAAAAAAAAAGTGCCATTGATTTAAAAGCACTGGAGAGCTGAAGCTGTAGGGACAGGAGGAGCTAAGATTCTGGAAAGAGGATAACTGCTAGGATGTGAACTTTTACTTCCCCTGAAGCATCTGCTGAGTTGGAGAAGAAACTAAAGATTGAAATGCTGGGTTTGGTGCAGACAGAGGACCATAAATGGAGGACAGTGAGACCAATTGGTCATCTAGAATTTAGAGTCTCATGGGTTTAGAGCCACAAAACTAAAGACTTGAGGGGCCAGAAATCACAAGGCTGGTTTTACCTCAAGATATTCAGTGGATTCTTTAATTATGTAGTATAGGAACTTAAAGCTGAAAAACTCTGGAAATGAGAGTGCAATTTTTTGTACTCTTGAATTTTAAGGCTCAGAAGGGTAATGGTTGTGGTGGTTGTGAACATACCAGGCTCTCAACCTTAAGCCCTAGAGAAATATGGCCTTAAAAAAGGGGCAAACTAAAGGTCCCACCAAATTGTAAACCAGCCTTAACCCAGCTCTGACCCTAACTGATTTAAAGTCATCAGTGCCCCCACCCCATGTTTCAAGCAGAGGAACAAATAAACTATCTCTGGAAAAAGAAATAATTTGATACAATACAGATCTTAAGCCATTTTCTTTAATTCATAATGTCCAGTATCCAGAAAAATTATATAGTATGTGAAACAAGTACCAAATGATCAAAGACCAAGAGGTGATTCCAATATAACAATCACCAGTCAACTATAGTAAATAAAAATACCAAAAATAAAATTACTATACCCAAACATCATACACCTAGGAATTACTTTTTATTTTTTTTAATCTAATGAAATATGTGAAGACACTGATTGAAAAGTTTTTAAACATTGAGTGGTCTAGTCTGAGTATCTGTGTCTTCTCAAAATTTGTATGTTGAAATCCTAACGCCCAAAGATCATCATCTTTGGTATTAGAAGGTATAGTGGTATTAGGATGGTATTAGGAGATGTAGTGGTACTAGGATGGTATTAGGAGGTGTAGTGGTATTAGGATGGTACTAGGAGATGAAGCCTTTGGGAGGTACTTAGGTCATGAGAGCAGAGTTCTCATAAATGCCCTTACAAAAGAGGCCTCAAAAGAGATCCCTTGCACTTTCCAGCATGAGAGGGCAGAGTGAGAAGGTACCAGCTAGGAACCAGGAAGAGAACCTTCACCAAAAGTGATCATGTTGGCACCTGTAACTTGAACTTCTAGCTTCCAAAAAATATATTTCTGTTGTTTATAAGCCACCTAGTTGGTATTCTGCTGTAGCAGTCCAAATGTACTAATACACTGAGGGAAAATAAAGACAGTCCAAATAAACATAAGAATATATTATATTCAACGTTTGGAAGACTCAGTATTATAAAGACTCAATTCACCCCAAATTGCGCTATAGAATCAATGCAATCCCAGCATGAATAATTCTTCTTAAAATTTTTGATAGATAAGGTGGTCCTAAAATTTATATGGAAATACAATGTGCCAAGAACACTAAGTCAATATTAAGATGAAGAACAAAGTTAAAAGATTTGTGCTACCAGACATCAAATTTATTATAAAGTTAGAATTTCAGCAGTATAGTATTGGAGCAAGGATAAATGGAACAGAATACAGTATTCAGAAACAGACCCATATATAATCACTTGATTTATGACAATAATGTGCCAGGTCAACTGGATACGTGTATTTAAAAAAAAGGTCTCACACCATATAACCTAATTTATCTTATATGAATAGCAAACATGTGTGAAGAGTAAAACAATAAAGTTTTAGAAGAAAACACAGGATAATCTCTTTATGGTCTTAGGATAGGCAAAAATATCTTAAACAGGACACAAGCACTAAGCATAAAGGAAAATATTTATAAGTTGGACAATATTAAAATTAACAATATTTGTTGGCCAAAAACCATTAGAAAGAATAAAAAGGGAAGCTGGACTGGAAGAACTACTTATAATAAACAGATGTATATTATATATACATATATTATAATATAGAGAGAAATATTTATATCTATTATATATAAAGAGATTCTCCAAACCAGTAAGAAAAAGCTGGTCAACCCAACAGAAAAATGAGCAAGACCTGAAATATGCACTTCACAAAGGAAATATTCAAATGACCAATAAACACTGGAAAAGGTGCTGAACTTCACTGTTACCAGACAAATACAAATTAAAGCCACAATTCAATACCACTAAACATTCAACAAAATGACTAAAATATAAAAGATAAATAATATAAAGTGCTGAAGAGGAAGCAGAACAACCAGAGGCTCACACAATTCTGGTGAACGTATAAACTGGTATAAGCATTATGCAAAATCATCAGGCATTATCTACTAAAGAAGAAAACAAGCATAATCTACGACCAGGAATACTACTCTTGAGTATATACCCCAAGAAATTAAGATATATGCTTTCTAAAAGATATATCCCAGAAGCACTAATCCTAAATATTCCCAAACTGGAAACTGTCCAAATGGCCATCAGCAATAAAATGGATATATACATTGTGCCATATTCATACCACAGAACACACCACAATGAGAATGAATGTTCTACAACTATGCCCAATAATATAGAAGTTCTAGCAAAGGTAATGTTAAACAGAAAAATGAAACACATAAAAAACCACATTTATATAACATTTAGGAAAAAAGCAGAGCTAATCTACACAGACAGAAAACAGAAAAAGTGGTCAATGTTTTTGGAGACAGTGATTACAGGGGTAACAAAGGAGCTTTTGGAACACTAGTAACACTCTTTTTCTTTCACTAGGTGGTAGTTTCACAAATGTGTTCAATATTTGAAAACTCATGGAGCTGTATACTTATGATATATATTTTCTATATATTTTTTATAGTAACTTTTTAAAAAGATACTTAAATCAGCTTGAAGGGGAACCTCCAAGACAAAGCTGAGACAAATTCAGCATTTAAAAAAAGAGATGGGAAGAAGAAAGGATTACAGAAACACAACTTATTAAACCATAAGTTCATAATGATAGTAAAGAAAAAAATGCCCCAAATCATGTCACCACTGAGGAAGCTTTTGAAGCAATTCTTTACTTTGAAAACTGAAGACTAAAAAGGAATTATTTCTCTTGCTTTTCCTGTAAAATTGATCTTTAAGAATAAGCTAATTGCTTTAGTGAACGAAAGCTCTACTTTGACAGAACAATATCAATTATAATGCAGAATGACAGAATTAGAAATTTATTCTGCAATCGTAATGAAACAACTAGTTCTGGGAACAGGTTAATGGTTGATAAAATAATGGTTCCAGCTTAAATGTCCAATGAAAAGATCAGACTGTCCAGTGGTCAACCTTAGTTTAGCATTACTAATGGTTGTTCTACCAACTATGTGTTCTAACAAGATGCAGTATGAAGCACAGAACATCAACTACGAAAATGTTTAACTCAATCAAGTTTTAATATTTAAATTCCAATGTTCAGGAAATAAAAAAGGAAAGAGGAATATAGCAAATAACACTAAGAGGAAGCCAGGTAAATCCAGAAAGTTGAGCCATTCTACAAGATAAAACAGCCTGGTCTCTTCATTTAGTCAGTTCTAATGGTGCAGGTAAAGAAGGTCTACATTATAAGCCCTGGCTGGCGCAGCTCAGTGGATTGAGCCGCGGGCTGCGAACCAAAGTGTCACAGGTTCGATTCCCAGTCAGGGCACATGCCTGGGTTGCAGGCCACAGCCCCCAGCAACTGCACATTGATGTTTCTCTCTCTCTCTCTTTCTCCCTCCCTTCCCTCTCTAAAAATAAATAAAAATAAAATCTAAAAAAAAAAAAAAAAAAAGATGGTCTACATTATATTATACAAGGTCTGTCTGGAAAAAGTCCAGATATTGTTAATATAATGAGAACAGTTTGCACAACATCAATGTAACCTGACAGGCAATAAGAGTGGACTGGAATGTGTATGAGTGAACTATGACAACTTCACTATACTAGTCAGTGGTGGCAGGAGACAACATTGAGTGAACATGTGTACTGTGTGGCTACTACATTCCAAATGACTGAAAGTAGAGCAATGAATCTACATCAGATTTTATGTTAAGCTTGAACATTCCTCTGTGGAAACTATTTGGATGATTCAGAAGGCTGTTAGAGATGATGCAATGAGTGCAGCGCAAATAAGTGTGCCACAAACACGTCAAAGATGGTCAAGAATCTGCTGAAAGTGATTCACCTGCAACAAGCAGAACACCTGAGAATGTGGAATGTGTATGGGCTACAATCAACAAAGATGGGTGACTGACAGTGTGAGAGTAGAAGCTGATCTGGGGATCCCAAAAACTACTGTGTCTGAGATTTTGATGCAGGATCTTTTGGCATGAAACGTGTCATGGCAAAATGCATTCCACAGCTTCTGCTACCACAGCAGAAGGAACACTGTGCCGCAGTTGCTAATGACTTGATTCAAACCGCTACCAATGAAACAGATTTTCTCAAGAAGGTCACAACCTGAGATGAATTGTGGGTCTACAGCTATAACAGAAATGAAGGTTCAGTCACCCCAACAGAAGACCCCTGTTTCTCCACGTCGAAAGACACAACAAAGTTATGGCAAGATCAAGACCATGTTAACTGTGTTTTTTGATTGGGAAGGTGTTGTCCATCACAAGTATGCCCCTCCAGGCCAGATAATTAATAAGGAGTACTACACTTCAATGTTTTTTGTCAGTTGAGACATGCAATATGACAAAAATGGCCACAGCTATGGGCAACTGGTGATTGGCAGCTTCATCACAACAACGTGCCTGCTCATGCAGCACTTACGCAGTTTCTTGGTGAATCATCGTAGCACCCAGGTGACTTGGCTCACCTATGGGCCAGATTTGGCACTCTGTGACTTCTGGCTTTTTCCAAAATTAAAATCATATTTGAAAGGGAAGAGATTTCAGATGGTGATGAGATTAAGGAAAATACCATGGGGCAGCTGATGGCAATTCCAACAAAGGATTTTGCAGAGTGTTTTGAATACTAGAAGAGATGCTGGGAGAACTGTGTGAGGTCCCAAAGTGCCTACTTTGAAAGGGACTGAGGTGTCACTGTCCTATGTACAGTGTTTCTTGTATCTTCTTCAACAAATGTCTCTACTTTTCATAGTACATGGCTGGATACTTTCTGAACAGACCTCTTAAGTGACTTAGGGAAAATAACCACATGAAATGTATGGTCTAAATTGGATCCTCTTTTAGACCCAATCAGTTATATAACAAACGTTTTGAACTGGGTATAAGATGAGTTGAAAATTTACTGATACAGAAAGGTGTACAATGCAAACTGAACAAAACCGGTTATAAAATAGTACATATACAATGACTTCATTTTGATATATACTTATAGAACAATTTCTGGAGGAATATTGTGGTAGACATTACCAATACCTAGTTCACTTCCCCTCTAGGAACACAAAGGCAAGGACTTCTCAGGCCAGTAGAACTGGGCAGGACAAATAAGTTTTGAGCAGAACAAACCTGTGGTACTTTCTGCTCAAATACTCTTACCCTGATATAGAAAAGATGGAGGAGGTCTCCGACTGAGATATAAAACACAGGATCAAAGTAACCACTGCATGTAAGTACACTTTTTTGGAGTCACCCAGAATCACTGCCGACTTTGCATGAGTGATAAATAAACTTATGTTAAGCAGCTGAGATTTTGGCAGTTTGTTATTAGAGCTTAACTTGACTTAATCTAATTAATATAAATAGATACTAATATTTTAATAATAGTGGTGATCTCAGGCAGTAGAAATATGTTTTTACTTTCTTACTTTTGCTTTTTCTAAAAATTTTCTACAATTTCCATGGGCTGTCTTTTTTAAAAATTATAAAAGGTTACTTTTTTATGTAAAAAATAGTGAAGGGATACCATCAACAATGAAAAAAATAGCCCTGGCTGGTGTAGCTCAGTGGATTGAGCATGGGCTGTGAACCAAAGTGTCACAGGTTCAATTCCCAGGGTACATGCCTGGGTTGCAGGCCATGACCCCCAGCAACTGCACATTGATGTTTCTCTCTCTCTCTCTCTCTCTCTCTCTCTCCCTCCCTTCCCTCTCTAAAAATAAATAAAATCTTAAAAAAAAGAAAAAGAAATAAAGTAATTTCTTTAAAAAAAATGAAAAAATAATAAAAAATAATTTCCTAGATATGGCTGCCATGGTGCAGTACACAAAATACATACACATAAAAGAAACTAGTTTATTTTAGAGCATTAGATACAAAAGACAATTTCCTAGACCTGCCTACCATAAATACAGTACGCATGAATAAAACTCATATAGATGTTTTATAAACAATTCTAACATTTTTCAACAGCTCAATTCTTGTTAATAATTAAAAATTCAGTTGGGAAAGGTCATATGAAAGTGTACATGCTAACATGTTCAAAGCAATTTATCAAGTTCATTGTTATTGAGATATTATTTAGAAGAAGAGTGAAAACTTTCTTTAGACTACCTACATTTTCATCCATAACTGATCTGAACATACATTCCTATATCACATTCTCCTTGGTACTGAAAGGTGCTTTGATCTGGGATCAGTTATGCAAAATATGAGTCCTCAAATTTCAGTTAGCAAGACTATTCATAATAGACTAAAACTGAAACTAATAAAAAATCCATCAATAGTGCAATTAATAAATTGTGGTATATTCAAACCATGAAATATAAAAGCAACAATGACTAAATGATATACAACTAACCACAACAATATGAGTGATTTCTTCCAAGAAGCCAATCACAATATTTCATATAGTACACAACATGAAGTAAATAACCTGTGATTACTTTTTGGGGAGACTATGATTTGCGGTACAAGGTAAGCTTCTGAAGCATTGGTCGATTTATTCTTCAACTAGGTGCTAGTTACAAGGGTGTGTTTAATTTTTGAAAATTCATTGAACTTTATACTCACAACTTACTTCTATAAATGTTTTTAAAGATTTCTTTAAAATATGAAATTCTAGGCCTCTGCTTTCAGTATATGAATGAAAATGTTAAACAAACTTAAATGAATATTTATATTTAGAAAATTTATCTTTTTAGGTAAGAGATTATATCCATATGAAAGATAATTCCAAATTTTATGAGCATGAAAGTTTAGCTATTATTATAATGGAAAACTACATTATTCAAAGACTTAGATAATTCTGCAGCAAAGATGGCTGTCAAAAAGTTGAATAAATATAAACTAACAAAATTTTCTGAATGTCAAGTTAAAAATATGCACTACAGATCTCTAATGAAATATTAACATTATCTATTCATTATAGTTTGAATTGTTCATTAAGCATTACAAATAATCCTACCACAGATGCACAGATAGTCACATCATTTATATTCTATAGTATTTTTCTGAAAACATTCTGTTTAAACGAATGTAAATTAACTTGACTATTTTATACTTGAAAAAACTGAGACAAAGAAAAGTTAATCTATTGATATTTATCTTCCATTATAAAATGTTTAATTTTAAAATATAGATATTATTACTAACAGCACAATTTATAACAGAATAAAAGGGAGCATTTAGCATAATGTGTATCATAGAATGGAGCAATTTACTGAATATTACACATCACATGTATGATATAAACCACAAAAATATTTAAATACAATAATGAAAGGCACTGCCTTCTCCATTTTAGAAGGTTTATCAGTATTTTTATTCCAAGACAAAACCAGTTTAAAAAAATTAAAATTACCTTTACAGCCACTCCTTTTCCTTCAGGAAATTCTAGAAGATGAAAAGTCAATTCTTCAACCCTATTAATGCAAAGTTTTGGGTCAGTTGTTCTTCTTAATGCCTGAACTAATGCCCGGGTTCTGTTATCAATACTCACTCTTGCAATAATCTACAAAGACATGTAAAATATATGATTATAGTATGATACTGCCCTAGTAATACTAACAAACGGTTAAAGTTTCTAAGTTCCATTAGGAAAGAAAACATCAATTGACAAAAAAACCATCATAACAACAACTTGCCTTTTCTCGCTGAAGAGATAAACGCTTTTTCTCCTCTGCATTTTTATCTTTGCTGACAGCCTGCTCAGCTTTGGTGGCTTCTTCCTGTTCTGACTGACTCTTTGAATCATACTTTAATTTGGGGACAAGTCCACCAATATAACCACCTACTAAAGCTTGTACACCTTCAGTGGGACGAGAAAGGAAGTTAGCAATACTTTGTTTAGTAGAAACTGGAAGAACCTCCGGTGTCCCACTGGGACTTGCAGGCTTGTCCATAGTATATGAAGAAGATTCTGAGTCTAGCTTCTTATCAGTCAGCACACCACGATCTGGAGAATTGGATTTCTCTTCTTCAACCTTTTTATCTTCAAGTTTTGATTTATTCTGGAAATGTTTGTTTTCTCTTTTTTGAGACATTTTTTCCTCACGTTTGAAGTATGAATTAATATGATTGGATAAAAAGTAGAATGACTCTCCAAATTTTGTGGTTATACTATTTGTGTAATGAAAAATGCTTTGTTTATCAATATTTTCGTTTTTATCTATAATGTGACTTTGCTTTTCTGGAACAGAACTCTTTTCTGTTGATTTGTCACTATAGTTTTTTAGAGATTTGATGATTTGTTTAATGTTTTTCTGTTCTAACCAGCCACCATCTGATACTTTTCTTAATGTTTTAGAACTTGGCTTAAATTGAGCTAAACGTGAGATCATTTCATTCTGATTTCCAAAAAGAGCCTTTGAAACAGAGTTTAAAGTACTTTTAATACGGGACATACGAATGCTCACTTTTGTAAGTCCCTTGGGAGCAGACGTGCTGAGCCTCAAAATTCCAATATGTAAATCATTGTTGCTTGGAGAGTAACAGTGTTTACTACAAGCAGAGGCTTCACTTTTGGTCCATTTACATCTTATTTTGCTTGTATGAAAACTTCTTTGTAGACTGATGCAGCTTATTTTCCAGTAATATTTAGGTGAGCACAAGAAATGTAGTTGCTTGCTTTTCTGCTTCCCACAAAGACTTCGTGCATTACTAAGGAGGTAAATATATATATCTATAGTCAAATTAATAGACATAACTTAGAAATTACTTTTCTATTTGTTACGACTTTCACTTCATTCCTGAATGCTTCATTTAAGAAATGCCATAATTCATGGTCTTACCTGAAATGGCAAGGAAAAAAAATTAGAATTCAAGGTAAAATTGAAATTGAGTGTAAGAAAAATACATTAATTACTACATGAACTAAACTTGGAAACTTGTCTCAAAAAGAAAAGACAGAATAATATAATTCCATCATGGTTGATACAGATTTCACTTTAAAGCTAACAGAAAATAATTCATCTTTCAGTACAGAAGTCAATGGAAAAAAAGAGTAGTAGGATGTTTTGTGAGCACTAACTTAGAGAAGCTACTCAATAGATAAGTTTTTATACACCACTTAACTGAATGTGCATTTTAGACACTATGCTGTTTTTCTTCTTTGTTGTTAAAGTCTTGACAAGTTTATGTGATGCTAGACTATGTTCTTTGAAGACATGAGTCAGGTCTTATAATTCATTTATTGTAAATCATTTATAGAATATGTAATCT
This sequence comes from Phyllostomus hastatus, assembly GCF_019186645.2. NCBI lineage: Eukaryota > Metazoa > Chordata > Mammalia > Chiroptera > Phyllostomidae > Phyllostomus > Phyllostomus hastatus. The sequence continues at coordinate 50,654,927 of NW_025334041.1, forward strand.
ATACGCCATATGTTGCTAGAAGCTAAGACCACAAAGACAAACAGGATACTAAAGAACTTTCAGTTGACAGCTAGAGATAGCTATGTAAAGAAAATTTCACTATTTAGTAATAAGTTCTTATTAAAGAAGTCAGACTAAAAGAAGCTAGTACAACATCTAACAGCTGAGGGGTTCATAACCACAATATAAAAAGAACACATACAATTAAAAAAGGAAAGGATAATCCAACAGAAAAAAACAGGCAAAGAATATAAACAGTCCAGTCACAGAAGAATAAATACTAAAACTTATAAAAACATCTGCATTAAAGAAAGATGCCAACTAAAATAATTTTGTTTTTACAATTGGTAAAAATGTAAGTGACTCCTAATATCCAGTATTTAACAAGGGGCTGGGGAAATCAGATACAGAGAGCTATGTGACAGTATCTAATGAAATATTAAATGCTATCTATCAAATGTTAAAAGGCACATATTCTTTAATCAGAAATTCCCCTATTAAGAATTGTTTGCATAATAGTTCAAAGGTATATACACACAATCCCTGTGCACTGCTTGAAATATCAAAACACTGAAAGCAAATGTATATTTCTTCTGGCAAGGGACGGGTAAATAAATTATGGTCCATACATACAATAGAATGAGTTACCTGTTGGGAACTGCCCTGCCTGGTGTCAGAAGCTGTAACCCTCCCATGGCCAAGGCTGAGTAAAGCGACCTTGGGACCATAAGCCACTAAGGAGACAAAGCTTATCTTCCTAGAGGTGCCACCTCTGCTCCCTTTTACCTCACCCTGCTTGGCCCCAGCAGGGCGCCAAAGACAGGTAAGATTCCTCAAGACAGGGATAATCTAAGACAGGCACAAGTTGTGAAGGGGCCCTCAGGGAAGGACTTGGGGGGCTATAGAAAAAAGAGGGTGATGGGCCTCACCCCTGGGCTTTCACACAGCCAGAGTCCTCATTCTGCCTGTGAAAAACCTCCTAATCTTTTGGCTCTCTTACTTCCCCTGCCTGATTTAAGGCTGAAACAATGCTAGAGGTGGGTGCGGTCCTGTTCTGGAAAGGGAGGTTTCGCCAAGGTAATCAGGTCTAAGAAAAAATGCATAAAATCCTCTGAAACCTGCTTTGCTAATACCCTCAATTTAAATGATAAGGATCCAAACATACAATGAGTTTGTTTCCCCAAAGTTTTATGGCCCTTTAGCTAACTGACCCTGACTCAGAATAAGTCCTCATTGTTCTTGGAATGTTATCTATTATTTGATCATACTGCCTGACAATGACTGATGAGCTTTACCTGTATTCCTGTGCAAACTGAACCCAGTAAAAGCCCACTGAGAAACAGGCTCCTGCCCCTTCTCCTTTGAGAGATCTGCCACCTTTCCTCCCCAAGCAGATAATGTCTTGGTAGACTTATTCTCACCCTTGGTGGACCGGGGGTGCCTTGCGGGCAGAGCCCCCCGCAAATTACCATACCAGTTAAAGAAAACCAGATGATCTGTGCATATGGACGTATCCTTCATACAGAGTACAGTAAAAGGCAAGTTGCAACATCATATGTAGTATATACACACAAAGACACATAAATATAGATATACAGATATGTAATAAATGAACATAAAAGCCTACATATGTAGTTTAAAGCTGTGGCTACACAGACTGGTTGATTCTGAAAGGACAAACACCAGTTTATTCCTGTGAACTGAGGAATAGGGTCAAAAGAAAATGAGAAGGACTTTTACTTTTTATTTTACTTTTGTAATCAGAAAAATCAAACAGTTTAAAGCACTTTAATAGATGGTGCCTTATGAATGGAAGACACAAAGTGAGAGTCAATATCCAGGTAAGTATGAAAAAAGATGCTAAAAACTGGGCAAAATTAAAAAGTATCATCACAGGACAAAGATAAGGGAAGGAGAGAATTCTAATAAAAACAAAACAAGCATTTAAGAAAGCAAACACAACATGAACAAAACTGCAAGGAGTCTACTTTCATTCCAGGACCTGGAGAGAACAACAAGAGGTAGAAGATGATACTGCAAAGGCAGTTTGCACCAGATGATGAAGGATCTTATAAATCTTGCTAAGGAGATTAAAAATCAAACTGTCAATAAAGTATTTTAAGGAAAGGAATCACATTAAAAGATGATTCTAGCAGATCTCTGAGAGAATGGAGTCATGGGACAAGAACCTAATGTGACTGTTCAGAAGATGGTAGTATGAACTAAAATCTTTCTAAATTGCATGTGAGCAATTTATTATTTTAAAATATCCAATTGTCCTGTGGGAAGGAGAGAAAAGAAGCAAACCTATCCACCTTCCTGGCTCTTCTGAGCTCCTCAGGACTTGCAGTCAATATAAGTTGAATTAACATAAAAACTCTAAAATCCCCAATACAGAAATATTTGATAAAATACAAGCATAATTATGGATATCTGTGGACAAAAAGCCATGCTCAAAACCAGTAATGGACTCCTACAACTCAACAACAAAAAACAACCCAATTAAGAAAGAGGCAAAGGACTTGAATAGACTTTTCTCCGAAGATGATAAACGGCCAACAGGCATATGAAAAGATGTTCAACAGGGAACATGATCATCAGGGAAATGCACATCAAAATCAAATGATATATTACCTCATTAGGGTGGCTATTATCAAAATAAATGACAAGTGTTGGCAGAGATGTGGAAAAGTTGGAACTCTTGAGCACTGTTGGTGGGACTAAAATGGTACGGTTGCTATGGGAGACAGTATGGTGTTCCCTCAAAATATTACTAAAATAGAACTACCATATGATCCAGGAATCCTACTTCTGGGTATATGACCAAAGCAATTGAAAGCAGGGTCTCAAAGAAAAGAGATATTTGCACACCTATGTTCATAGCAGCACTATTCACAATAAGAGGTGGAAACAACTCACGTCCATGGACAATCAAAACATGGCAAAGAAATATAACATTATGCAGCCTTAATAAAGGAACGAAATCTCATCACAAGCTATGACACAGATGAATCTTTAGTGAAATAAAAGTTTTTAAAAGATTTTAAGTGCCTGGCTGGAGTAGCTCAGTGGATTGAGCGCGGGCTGCGAACCAAAGCATCACAGGTTCAATTCCCAGACAGGGCACATGCCTGGGTTGCGGGCCACAGCCCCCAGCAACCACACATTGATGTCCCTCTCTCTCCCTCTGTCTCCCTCCCTTCCCTCTCTAAAAATAAATAAATAAAAATAAAATCTTGAAAAAATATATGTAAATAAAATCTTTAAAAAAAAAAAGATTTTAAGTGAAATAAGCCAGTCACAAAAGGGCAAATACTGGTTCCACTTACAGGAGGTTATCTAGAGTAGTCAAATTCAGATACAGAAAGTAGAGTGGTGGCTATAAGGGGTTTGGGGAATAGGGCAAAGGACAGTTGTTATTTCATAGGTACAGAGTTCCAGTTCTACAAGATAAAAAAGTTCTGGAGATCTGTTTTACAACAATGTGAATGAACTCAATGCCACTGAACTATATGATAAGAATGGCTCAAGTAAATTTTATGTGTTTTTGACCACACAAACATAAAAACAGTGGGAAATCCAGGTGAAGAGGAATCACAGACCTAGATCCACAGTCATATTACCTAGATGGTACAGAGACCCTAAACAAATGAAAACTAGTCAGAGCTGGTGAAGTCAACAGAAATTAACATTTAAGAACACTTCCAAAGCACAAGGCAAATGATACTCCTACACTAAGGCATTACCACTAAAGTTCAACTCATAAAGAGTGAAATAAGCAAGGAAATAAATCATCACCTCAAGATTACTAGCAAATATAGCGAAAATGGAAAATGTGTAACCAGGACCTAGAAATAACAGAAAAAACTAAGTAAATTTACAATGCCAATGAAAACACAGAAGGAAAATAAGGAGACGAGAAAGAACTGTACAAAGAGTGAACGGAAAGAGCAAATTTCTGAAATGAAAACTTCAGTGACATGCTAGTTACTAGACATACCCATACTGAAATGACAAACAATGATTAAAAGTAATGGAGCTTGGAAAATGATATACTAGGCATATACTAAACAAAAGAAAGCAAAAAAGCACTTTAAGGCAAATTCAAGGTAAAACTCATTAAATATGCATTAAAAAAGGGATAATATAATAGTAAAAAGAATAATCCAATTGATTTATTAAATCTCAGGTAGTCTTTTAGGCCTTGAAGGACAATACAATCTATTAACAAATAAAGAATTAACATAACATATAATATCAGGTAGCGAAATGCCATAAAGAAAAATAAAGCTGGGGGTTGGAAAGGAAAGGCCCAGAAGGTGGTATTTTAGTTGAGGCAGTCAGGAGAAATGAGTTGACATTTTACTGGAGACCTGAATAAAGTGAGGACACAAATTATTCAAAGTATTTGGAAAAAAGCATTCAAGGCAGTTTGGAAACAAGAATGAACTTTGTCTGATCAGGAACAGCAAGAACAAAACGTGGTTTGAAGGGAAGAAAGAGCAGGAAAAATGGTAGAGGTGGGCTCAAGAGTCAATCAAAAGACAGAGCTACATAAGCCCAGACTACAGTAGAGGTCTGAATTGTATCTTTCCAAAAGGATATAACAATATACATAAATATACTTATCAACCTGGTATTAGAGTGGGGGGGGGGGGACAATTACAGGAAGACTAGATAATTTCATAGCCAATTTTTAATACACCTCTCTAGAAATGACAATTGTCAAGAAAAATTACTAAATGTAAAGAGCTATTAATAAAATCAAGCTTAATTTAACTGTTCCCAAATCACGCTAGTAAATGCAGGTGTTTGGAGAGTAAATGTACCTGAAATGAAGTTAGAGTGCAAAAATACACAGAGAAAAATGTAAAGTGAGGTGAAATCATCAACTAAGAGCAGGGAAGATTAGACTATATTTGTGGGTAGTATAAATACAATGGAGGTATAAATTTAATAGAAAAGAAATGTGGGAATTTCTAGGTGGAGGCTCAGCTGAGGATGGAAAGAATGAATTTCTAGGGACTTCACTTAGTTATTGCAATAATGCAGGCATAAACTGACAAAGATTTGAATTAAGGTAAAAGTACTATAATGGAGAGGGGAGTAACTCTGAGCCACACTTTGAAAATGGGGAAACAACAACACAGGGCAGGAAAGATGGGTAAGGAAAAGGAGGTATCCAGACAACTAAAGATATTTAACCAGTCTTAAGGAGAATAAGGAGAATGCTCTTTGTAAATATGGGATAACTGGGAATGGGCCAATTAAATATGAAAGAAAAATCTCTTTTACTTAGTCGTACACTGAAATGGAGATGTACTATAGGAACGTAAGCTATGGATTTATGTCTGGAGTTACTATCACAGTGACAGCTGAAACTGTAAGACTGGGTTTATCAAAGAAAGGTTTACAGTAATAATTCTTGTGAATTTGGGGATCACAGAACCTGGAAAAAAGTGCCTCTTCCATGAAAAATGCTTAGTTGCATATATATATCTTATATATATTTATATATATTTTATATATATAAAATATTTTCCATGACATTTCAAGATATTCATGGACCTACTAATGTATTCCTTGGATTTCAAATTTTAAAACTGTGGGTTAGTGAGAACAAGGGTAGAGCCTTGACTGCCATAACATCCAGAGTTAGAAAGAGGAAGTCATCCAAGGAAACAAAAGGCACAGGAGAAAAGATAGCCTGAAAAAAAGTCAGGGCAATGAAATCAATATAATAGCAAAGTTCTAAAAACTGATGGATAGCCCTGACTGGTGAGGTTCAGTGGACTGAGTGCTGGCCTGTGAACCACAGGGTCACTGGTTTAATTCCCAGCCCCAGTGCATGCCTGGGTTGCAGAGGCTGGGGAACCCTCATGAGAGGCAACCACACATTGATGTTTCTCTCCCTCTCTTTCTCACTCCTTTCCCCACTCTCTAAAAATAAATAAATATTTTAAAAATAAAAACTGATGGATAATGAACAAAGTAAAATATGAGAAAGATGATGAAAACAGGAAGGTGTCGGGCTAATAGCTCTAACATTTTCATAAATTTTCATAAATGTTACACAAGTGACACAATATGTACTTCAGCACAATTCCTTTGTCAATGACTGAGCCAAAAAAACAAGTCAAAGTACAAGCTGTACTTTTAACTTTGCATGTGAAGTAAATACATAAACTAGTGAAACTGATCCTTTCATTCAACATCACTTATTAAAAGGATACCTCTTTCAAGATTTTAATTTACATCTCACACAGAATTGGAAAAACATTATAAGAAAAAATTTGATTGAAAATTATAAAATCAGATCATGTTTTACTGAAAGTAAAACAAATCAGCTAGAGCAGTTTAACAAAACAACTACAATAGGCTTGAAACAACTGCCTCATAAGCATAAACCCTAAAAATTCTCACTTTTTAAATTCTTAATAATACACTGTTTTAACAGCATTTTCTTGATACAAAGTTTTTTCACTTTTGAAATCTCAATAATTAGGACTGTAAAACCAGAGTGCAACTATTACTAGACGTAAAAACACTGCTTTAAATAAGATTATATCACAGTCCCTAATGACAAATCTGAGTTTTTTCTAGGAGTCACCACTTTTCTTTAATATTACCATTGTATGAAGCACAGAAACCAGGTTCCTCCCAACATGACAATGATGGGAAGCAATGCAATATAATGATGCATTCAGTATCACCTTTTAAAAAATAAAAAGTACACAACTGGCCCCGGCTGGTGTGGCTCAGTAGATTGAATGCAGGTCTGCGAACCAAAGGGTCGCGGATTCCAGTCCCAGTCTAGGGTACATGCTCTGGTTGCAGACCGGGTCGCCACTGGGGGTTGCGTGAGAGGCAACCATGCATTGATGTTTCTCTCCCTCTCCTTTCCTTCCCTTCTATGTAAAATCTTTTAAAAAATAAAATAAAAAGCACCCAATTGTATCCGCGTAAGCAATAGTTACAGATAGGATTAAATGTGGGTGGGGTTAAAAAGTAGTAGCTGACAAAAATACCAAGCAATGAAGTCGTCCGGTGCACTGACATTCGAGAATGACGTAGAGTAGGGAAACCGTTCTGACAGTCACTGGGGAAATAATGGAAAACCCTACCGTCGGGGGAAGCCAAGCAGACTCAGGGTAACTAGGCTGAGAGTCGTGGAGGTGGAGCAGGAAGCGCAGGGAGGGACCAAAGAAATCAAAACAATTTGCACGTCTGTGCCCATCAAAACCCACGGGGGTACTAGGGGCGGAGGGCACTGCGCACCAAACAGCCCCAGTATTCGCAAGCTCCTTCCGTTGTCCGGTCGCCTTTTGCAACCTAAGTCCTGGGGCCTCCTGCAAGCTGCGAGTCTCTCCCCAACCCCCTCTCTGGAAGCGTCCTCCTAGGAGAGCTCAGGATACTTAGAAGGGCTGAATAAGCGCTCGAGGCTCCAAGGCTTCCAGCTTCCGCCTCTGTCCCCCTGCGGCTACTTACCGTAGTGCAGGCCGCAACTACTACCGCGGCTGTGGCGACGCTCTTCTTCCAGGAACCAGCGTCCACTCTGGCCGGCCTGCATCAGCTGAGCTCCCTACACTAACCGAACAGGAGAAGCCCAAACCACCCACTCCACCACTCTGCCCCGCCCCAGAGGAAGTGACGTACAAGGTCAGCGTCTACCCGCCCATCCGGGAGGAGGGGCCTCGGCCAGCGCGTCGGTCTCCGGTCTCACCCCGCCTCGGGACGCGCGCAACAGTGCAAAACTGAGAGAGGCGATAGGCCTGCGTGCGGGCGCGTGCCAGTTCGCGACTGGAAGGCGCCGCCGCTGGGGGTCGGACGAAGCAGTTTGTTTTTTTTTCTGTTCTCTTCTTTGAGGGTTTTTGTTCTATGTGGGCTTCCGTTCTCTGTTAGTTGAGCTTGAAGTCGATCTCCAAGTCTCTCGGAGCGTGAGTTCGGGCCCCTACCACTTAGTTATATCACCTGGGCTTGGCCACCGAGCTAAATACCACTGGAAAGCGGTTTAACATATTATCTCGTAGTAAGTCACCCTGTGAAGTTAGTATATACTCAGATTCTGACGTTTTATGTGTTCCAGTCAGCAAACGATAGATAGCCCTTAGGACAAATGTGGCCCACTTGTTTTGAGTATCTGTGAGCTAAGAATGGTTTTTACATTTTTTCAGTGGTTAAAAAAAATAAAAATGTTTTAGGACATGTGACAATTACATGAAATTCAAATTTCGGTACCCATAAAAAAAGTTTTATTTAGAACCCAGCCCTGCTCATTCTTTTACATGTCAAGCAGCTTTCATGCTACAGCAGCAAATTTGGGTAGTTACAACAGCTTCCCCCCTTACTCCTTGGAATTGAACTAGCAAATAAGTTGAGGTTAGGAAACAGAAAGGTGTCATTACTGTATCTCAAACTCAAAATGTTACCAAGGCTTTAACCCTCTCCCCCTAGGCTCACTAGTACCCTCATGGGTGTTAACCTTTAGCTGCCCTGTAAAACTACTGTGAAGTCTTTTAGGAAGGATAAGCTGCCAAACACTGGGTGCTTGACTGACATTATCATCATTATTATTTTATTAAGATGAATCCAGCTTGCTGGACTCTTGGGGCACGCATGGATGGATTATGGACATCATTATGCCTGGTAAACCCCTGCAGTACATGATCCAGACATGTTTTTTAGCTATACAATAGTTAAAAAATGGATGTACAAATTAAACTTTGCAGGCATATGGAAGTGTCTTTAGTTTTGGAGAGATGTTTCTTTCCATTGTTAAAGGAGAAAATATTCTTATACTTGTTAAAATGATTAGGAAGAAAGACTCTATAGTCCTAAGACAATTGCTGTAGGTGTCAAGACGACCGAATAGTAGGAGACAGATTGGCCTCAACATGAATATGACTAAGACAGATGGAACTAAATAGCCCAAGAACAGAGGAAAAGTCAGTGAATGGAAAATTACTAAGAGGAGACTTTAAGGGTGGGGGTGATCATTGCTAATCTGACTTTACAGGATTCTTGCTAAAGATGGACCAATGTGATGGTCCAAATAAGGAGATGAGGAATTTGATTGTATACCAAGGGTGATATAGGGTGTCAAGGGTGGGAAATTCTACCAAAACTGACTTAACAGAATTCTTGCTAACACTGGACTTGGCAGGCCAAGACAGGAACCAGACAGGAAGAGAGCTTTGAGAAACCTAATAAAAATTTGGTGAGGGTGAAAGTGTTTGCCACCATCTGTTCACCCCCTATTTTTCTTTATTCCCTAATTTCATCAGCCTTTATTAAATACCTGGATTTTTTTTACCATGTCAGAAATTTTCAAAAATGTCAAATCCTCCCCTGTCTTTGCTGTTTACTTTCCTCCTTTGCCCTTCCCTTCTCTCCCTTTTGCACACCCATACCTTTAACAGTCATGAAGTCTGTCGATTCTTCAAAATCTCTCCACTTCTCTGCATTGTCATTTCTGCAGCTTTAGCTTAGGCTTTCATCCCTACAACCCTGTCTTTTTTTAAAATGTTAAATTTGAATTGTACTTTTTAAAACTGAGGTAAAATTGACATAATATATTAGTTTCAGGTGTACAATGCAATGGTTCAATACTTGTGTATATTGCAAAATGATTACCTAAATAATTCCAGTTAACATCCATTACCCTGAATTGTGTAATATTACAGTCATGTGCCATATAACAACGTTCTGATCAACAATAGATCACACATACGATGATGATATACCATATAGCCTAGGTGTGTATTCGGTTGGCCAAAAAGCTCATTTGTTTTTTTTGTAAGGTAGCTCTAGTAGTGCGTATTTGTCTTTAACTTCATTTGAAACAATTTTGTTAGATTGTATTGTGACAGCTGTCTTATCAATGTACATTTTTAAAAAATCAAATTGGTGAATTTTTATATATCCATTTTAATATTGAAGATGGAACAAATATGTAACATTTTTGGTGTATTATACTTTATTATTTCAAGAAATGTAAAAATACAACTGAAATGCAAAAAATGATTTGTGCAATGTATGGAGAAGGTGCTGTGACTGAGTGAATGTGTCTAAAGCGGTTAGCGAAGTTTTATGCTGGAGATTTCTTGCTGGATGATGCTCCACATTTGGGTAGACCGGTTGAAGTTGATAGCAATCAAGTTGAGACATTAACTGAGAACAATCAACATTATACCACATGGGAGACAGCAGATATACTCAAAATACCCAAATTAATAAAGTTATTGGTGAAAATGGAAAATTTGTCTTTTATTTTACGGATAAAACCAAAAGGACTTCTTGGCTGCCCCAATAGTAGGCTCTACCATCTAGGTTTGTGTAAGTACTCTATGATGCTCATACAGCAATCTAGTTGCCTAACAACACATTTCTCAGAATGTATTCCTGTTTTTATCTAACCTGGTTTTCCAGCCTGTAACTGACCTGCAACTCAGTCATTCTCTTCTGTGTAGTCAAGGTAATCTTTCTAAAGTATAAGTTCAATCACACGTTTTCCCTGATAAAGTTTTTGCTGGTGCTTTATCTCCATAGAATAAAATGCATGGCAGAACAGGCTCTGAAGCTGCCAACCTTCCAGCCTTAATTTCACCAACTTGCTCCTTGCTGTTTACTCTCCAGCCATACCTAAAATATCCCAATACCTTGTGCCTTTTCATAATTCCGTGTCTTTGCTCATTCCTCCTTCAAAACCAGGAAGCCTACAAAACTAAACTGTTACCTCCAACAATAGTGATTCTTGTGTTTATCAAAAAAAGTTGAAAACTTATGTTCACACAAAAACCTACAGACATGTTTATAGCAGCTTTATTCATAATTGCCAAACTTGGAAGCAACCAAGATGTCCTCTGGTAGGTGAGTGTATAAATAAACTGATACTTCCAGACAATGGAATATTATTACACACTGATAAGAAATGAGTGTCAACCCATGGAAGAAGCTTACATGCTTATTACTAATTGAAAGAAGCAAATACTGTATGATCCCAACTATATCACATTCTGAAAAAAGCAAAACTATGGAGACAGTAAAAAGATCAGTAGTGGTTAGTTGGGATGGCAGGAGTGGGGTGAACAGGTAGAGCCCAGAGGATTTTTAGGGCAGTGAAGATACTCGGTATGACACTACAATGATGGATACATGTCATAAACATTTGTCCAGACCCACAGAGTGTACAATACCAAAAGTAAACCTTAAGGTAAACTGTGAACTTTGGGGTATTTTGATGCATCAATGTAGGTTCATTGATTGTAACAAATGTACCACACTATGGGGGATGTTGATACTAAGGGACACTATGTATGTGTGGGGGCAGGGACTCTTTGGGAAATTTCTGTACTGTCCTCTCAATTTTTCTGTGAACCAAAAACCTATCTAAAAATATTGCCTTTAAAAAGAAAAAAAACCCACAGGGAAGCCTTATCTTACTACTTCACAGAGTAAATCATTCCTTCCATGTGTTATTGCTTCTCTTACTGCCCTGTCTGCACAGTATTGTAATTTATTAATTTATGTGCCTATGAGTTTCCTGTAGGCCAGGAGAATAGCATAACTATATTCCTATCTTCTGGATCTAGCATAAATGCCCAGAAAATAGTAGATGCTCTAAAATTCTATATTGTTGAATTGAATTTTAATTTTATTCTATAGATTACTAGTTAATACATTGAAATATAAAATAAAACCCATTCATGATATGTTTGGTGTTGGAAAAAGTTTTAAGAGAATAGTGAATTTCAGTTCATTTCAAACAAAATAAATTCAGTAGTGTGTAAAATAGGATATTACATTGTTTTTAATAGCAGATTAATAATAATAGCATTTATGAAGCATCATACTTATAATAATGTGAAATACAGTAATCATTCAATCCTATTATGTTCTTTTGCTGCTAAACCAAATAGATATCCACATTGCTCCTCTATCATTTATGTGCTGTTTTTATTCCACTTACAAGGTCTAGTTTAGATCTTTTCTCTAAATCCTTAGTCAACCTCTCTTTCTACTAACAAGGTCTGGCTCATAATTGAGTTCTACACAAAGAACTTCTAGTCTCTTTTGATTGTCCAAACAAAACTCAATGCTATTTCCAAAAATAAATGTAGTCATATCACTGCATGATATTTTTTTAAATTACCCGAGTAAGGGATATGCCAGGAAAGAATTCAAGATGAGTAGTTACTGTGGTAAGTAGAATGATAGCCTCCTAATAAAAGCCCTTGCCCCAATCCATGAACTGGTATGTTATTGGCAAAAGGGACTTTACAGATGTGATTATGAGTACAAATTTTAAGAAAGGGAAATTATTTTGGATGATCCGTTTTGGCTCAATCTGATCACATGAGCCATTAAAGGCAGAGAACTTCCTTAGTTTGGAAGCAATTAAATGTGGCCGAATGGTAGTGGGAGATATTCTTTAGTGGTAGGGATGGTGGGGAGAAGTGGGGACAATTTGACAAGAAATATAGGGGGCTTACAGAGTTAAGAGATACTCCTTGCTGACCGCCAACAAGAAAATGGACACCTTTCTTCTATAATTACATGAAACTGAACTATGCCAACATCCTAAGTTATCTTTAAAAGCATCTTCTCCCCCAAGGCCACCCTGGGCTAACTGACATCTTGATTTTTGACCTTGTGAGATCTGGTGCAGAGGAACCAGTTGACCCCTACCTGGGCTTCTGACCTATAGAATTGTGACATAATAAATCTGAGTTGTTTTAAGTTACTAAGTGATACTTTGTTTCAACAGCAATAGAATACACTATAATTACTTTTTCATAGTTTGAGGAAATGAAGGCAAGGACTTTATCTGTTCTATCCTTAGCATCTAGGCCTGGCATTTAGTGATTACTCAGTAAATATTTGACAAGTGCATCATGATTGAATTAGATTCATTGATTCAACAGTTATTTTCTGAGTGTCTACTATGTTCCTATCAAAAAGCACCAAGCTGTTTAATAAAGCTATTTGATAAAAAAAAATTGCAGGGAAGTCATGGTGTAAGTTTAGGTAATTATATTACTAATATGGAAAGAGTACAAATAAGGATATGCACCCAATATTATTAGAACTCAGAGCAGGGATACCCAGCCCAACTCATAGAGTTAGAAAAACTTACTTGGAAAGTGAATTTCTGAGATGAGACTTAAAAGATGAAGTTGTTAGAAAGACAGATGGCAGCAGTGGAGGTGGTAAAGGTGTAGAAGAAGGGAGATAGCTCTATGGAGAGAATAGATATCATGATCAAACCCAATGAGATAAGATACAAATAGTTACTAAGCACTCACCAGTACTCATGAAAAGAACTATGATCTTTTCCATATTGCTGGTCCTGGAAGAGAGTTGGGGGACAGCTGAGGCTGAGCTTGGACTTAATCTTCTTGGTAATCAGAGTCATTGTTAGATTTTAAGAAGATTGTTAGAAGAGTACTATCTATGGTCAGACTTTTTAAAAATTAATCCTTACCCAAGGATATGTTTATTGATTTTAGAGAAAGAGGAATGAAAAGAGAGACAGAGAACATCAATGTGAAAATAGAAACATACCTGTTGCCTCCTGTACATACCCTGACTGAGGATCAAACCCGCAACCCAGCTATATGCCCTGACCAGGAATGAAACCACAACCTTTTGGTGTACTGGACAATGCTCCAACTAACTGAGCCACCTGGCCAAAGCAAATACAAGTTTTATGTAGATTCCTTTTGGCATCATGAGAGGACAAGATTTGAAGAAAATGAGCTCTGTTATGGTTATCTATTTTCCTATTTAATCTATTTTTTTCTTTACCTCCCAAAATTGCCTTAAGTACTTTACCTCTAATCAATCAAGCTTAAAACAAGACATCCCCAGAGGAGGTAAACCAGTTTGTATGATGTACTTTTCTGGGTGAACAAACAATAGTTTTATTAACAAAAAGTTTATATTTCAGGTTTTAGCATAAAAGTAACAACACAAAGTTAAAATCTTAAAGACACAAGCAATGATATTTTCTTTAACTTTCTTTTGATTCTGACATATTTTACTTTTTATGTAATACTTTTATAGGTTATTTCTTCACTTAATACTTATTTGGAAATTATCCAGTTAAAAATTTGGCAAAAATCTTAATACGCCCTGCTATTAAATGTTATTGCCATTTTCTTCTAGGCAAGTATCAATATTTGTGTTACTTAACTTCAGAGTTAAGGCAGTATTGGAGCCCTAGCCTTATTTAACTTTTACTGGTTGTAATACCTTGAGCAAATAACTTCTACAAGCCTCTCTTTCTTCATTAGTAAAAGTTCTCAGAATCCCAATTTAACCCCCTGAGGTTATTACGGTCTACAGCCAGGGGAGGAGGTACTATGATTGGACAGCATGGTAAGGCTACCTCAAACTCCTCAACAATGCCCTAAGAAGTTGGGTCATTTAAGAAAACAGCAGCTTCCTCACAACCACAGAATTTTTATTTGGAAAAAGGTTTTTTTTCTTTTTCTTTTCCCAGAAGAAGGAGGGGACTGCAGGGCAGAAAAACAAAGAGGCTGGGCCACACAGCAAGTATATGAATGCTGGTTGGAACTATGAATGAATCAGTACTTACATGCAAGAGAGCAAGCAGCCCTTTTCCTTTAGTGTTTTTTACAGTCCCCAAGAGGTAGAGATTTGTTAGGGACTAACACTGCTCGGGAAGTGTAGCACTTGTGAAAACCAAGGGCTTTGAAATTGGGCCGACCTAAATGTCTGTATTAGCTTTGCCATTTATTTGAGCAAATTACCTAACTTTAAAGTCTCAGTTCCAATGCTTGAAAAAATATATTATTCTGTATGCAAGGAACTTTTCAAGGACACTTGAATCCAGTTTGAGATAGAATATCAATTTTTGAAAGGCAACAATACTTGCTTGTATCATATCATGAAATACTTCAAAGTACGGTCTGAAGAGCCATATGAACCAGAATTATTTTATCACTCCCAAAACAATGGTGGGCAAGTGTTGTAACCTCCTTGGGTCTTATTATCCTCAGCCAAAAAAAAAATGAGTGCAATAATACCAATTATACATAGTTTTACAGAGGTGTAAATGAAGTAATATATATGAAATTCTTAGTATTTAAAAACAAAAAATTTATAGTTCATTTTTTATAACCTGATCATTGTGAAAGGCTTTGAATATATATTGGTCAATAAAAGAGATGGAGTCCTTGCCCTGGTGACCTGTATAATTTAGCAATATGAACACAGAGAATATACTTAGTAAATTTTGTTAATATTATTAGCATATCAATACTAATTTAACAGGGCTGAAAATAAATTCTGAGGGTTCTAGACATATTATTTTAAGTAAGTCTAGCTGAACCAACACACTAGGATGATGAAATCTATTCAGTAGATATTACATTTATGAACATTGACTATATGCAAAACAGTGAGCTATGTGTAGTTTCTGAAACTGGAAAAGTTGGAGTTCCTGCATCCTGTCACTAGCAGAACCAATAAGTAGAAACAAGGATTGAATCCTCATGGGTGCTTTATTCAGATGACTGGTGATCTGAGAGGATGGTATGCTATATACCCTCAAAATTCACCTTATCTCTCGTTCTTATAAGGAGAAGAAAGGGTGGGTAAGGGGCTTAGAAAAGGTTAATTGGATAGCAGTGTAGGTAAGGAATTTAGAAAAAGGTTAATTGGGTAAGATTTGCAGTTCAGCAGCAATTTTTCTAGCACTTCTTTATCTGGTGATCAAAAATCCTTTGTCTGCATCACCGGTGTTCCCTCCCTGGAGCACAATGGCTCAGATACCTTTTTAGTGGCTTGCAGACCCCCTGGGGTAAAGATTGAATTGCTTGTGCAGTCATTCACGTGTCATGCGTTCCAGTTCCCAGAATAACAGCTTTCCACTGCATTAGTCCATAAGCCTATCAACAACTAAGGCTAAAATTTTTAACTCTTGATTTTCCCTATTATTTCCACCTTTAAAATGTCATTGGAGTAAAAGTTCAAATGTGGGAAATTTGTATAAGAGTTTATTTGAGAGAAACTGATCACATTTGCTGGGGAGCAAGATCTCAGATGCTCTGGAGAATATCAGTTTTGCAGCATCTGAAATTAAAGAAGGACCATAAGGAAGATTACATGAAGATGTGGAAAAATCAAAGCAAGGATTGGATTACAGAATAGTTAATAAGATATGTGCTTTCTTGTGGGTAGTTAAGCTTATTTCAAAGGTATATTGACCTAGATGTACAGAAACAATGGGCAGGGCTTACTTAAGGCAAAGGTAAATCTTTTACTAAAAAGTTGTATGTCTGGGGCATGACTACCTCCATGACATTCCCAGATTGTTCTGTGAGGTTACTTTTCATGGAACCCTTTTTTCACTCACAAAAGTATTCATACACTTATAGAAAAAGCAAATCTCTAAATTTACTATAAAACAAGGAAGAATGAAATATGTTATATAACAAAAGAACCAACAAAGTGATATGGAAATTCAGAGAAGGCAGGGGTTAGGGATAGGGTTGCCATCTTCAGCAAAATAAATATTGTGTGAGATATGTTTGTACTAAAATATTATTTGTTGTTTATCAGAAACTCAAATTTAACTGGATATTTTGTATTTTATTTGACTACACTATTAAAGAGAGCTGCTGACAAGCCACAGCACTTAATTATTTTCAAATGGAAGAATGTAGAAAGACATTTAGCAGGGTATAATTATGGTTAAATAAAAATTAAATCTTTCTATTCCATTTTTGAATATTGAAGTTATACATGTACTGTGCCTATAATAATAGAAAAATCTCATAGATAAGGCCTGGTAGGTGGGATCCTCTAGAAGTTCCTGTTATTATTTAAAAAAAGGGAATTGTTACAGCAGAAACTCAGTTCTTCTTGCCGATGCAGTAAAGTATTACAGATCAGCAAGTCTATTAGTATGCAAGCAAAGTTTATGAGTGATAAGTTCTCATGGAAGAGAATGGGCCTTGCTGAGATAAGGGTAAAAGGCAAGAGCTTGGGTGGCAAAAGCAAGGGTGATAAGAGCAAAGGTGGCAAGAGGAAAGGGTGGCAAGAGACAGGATGGCAATAACAATGGTAGCAAGAGGAATCAGGTCCTTTATTCTGAGGACTTATAGTTGGCAGGATTGGGGTGAGAGAGTTACATATTGATTGGTGGGTAAAGGTGGTGCCAGCTTCCCCTGAGGGACGTGACTACCCAAGTGTAAGTATGTGTGAGGGTCCTTTCCAAGGGAAATGATACATAGAATTTCAAGGACTTCTCTTCTACCTCTAGGCCTTCGGGTGTTTAGGACACCTGGAAATCTTAGTAAGATTGTTACAGAAGCTTACAGAAGCCCAGTCTCAAGGACTCTCTCCTCCTCTTGTACTATCATAGTTTTGCTTGTGTTCTACAGAACACCTGGCAATCTTACTGGACCGGGGCCAGGACTGCTGGGTCAATGGGTGAGACCTGTCTTCCTTTGCTTCTAGCCTCCTGTATTAAGTTCTTTGTTAGATAATAATGGCAAGGGCTCTGCATTTATTCCCCCTATTGCCACCCATTCTTAGCTGTTACCTAACAGAATCTTGAAGAAAGCTGGAAATAGCCAGATTAAACAAACAAATTTTTAATTAATTTAGCTTAAAAAAGTATACAATTAAAATACCACGAATACCTTGAGAAGAAGAGGAAAAGGCCTGTCTAAAAAAATGGTAAATTAGTTCTCTCTAGGAAAATTGGTCAATGCTTAGATATGTGAATCACAGGCTTTACAGTAGATGAAGCAAGACTGTATGCAATTGAAATTTCAGAAACTATGATGCACCTTACAAATCCCTAAAGAACAGGAAGGGACACAATTCACAATGGACTCACAATATGTGAATCAAGGACATATCTTATCTCACCAAGGAAACACAAATGGAAAACTTCCTTATTTTTTCAGTAAAACATTTACAATGTCAGAAATTTGTCAGCATGGGGGAAGGAGGTGCTTTGTTAGCTAGTAAGCCAATCACTATAATTCAAATAAATGGTCTCAGTTAATCAGACTACAGAGAAAAATTCCTAAACTGAGGTAAAATAGTCCCAAAAATGCGATGTGGGAAGGTCATGGTGGGTAGTCACATAAATAAAATATTTGAGAATGAATTTACCAAGAATGTAAAAGATCTATACACTGAGAACTGTAAGACATTGATGAAAGGAATTGAAGAAGACATAAATAAATGGAAAGATTTCTATATTCATGGATGGGAAGAGTTTTTTAAATATTCATAGTACCTGAAGCAATATACAGATTCAATACCATCTCTATGAAAATTTCAATGGCATTTTCACAGAAATAGAAAAAACAATTCTAAAATTCATATGGAACCATGAAAGACAGAAAATAGCCAAAGTAATATTGAACACACACAGAACCTCCCCACCCCAAGCTTGGTGTTAAACTACATGATTTCAAAATACACTACAAAATTCTCTGATAGCCACATTTTAATAAAGTAAAAAATAAATAGGTGAAATTAATATAGCCTTTTATGTAACCTAATGTATTCAAAATATTGCTTCAACCTATAATCGCTATGAAAAATTAATATTTTTAAAAAATATTAAATCTTCGAAATCCAGTGTGTGGTTTACATCTATAACACATCTCAACTAGGATGCCCCACATTTAAAGTACTCAGTAGCCATATGGGGCAGTCATATTTAGCAGTGTGTGTCTAGCCTGAGTAAGTCAAGTGTTGTTTCTGCACAATACTTCAGGTGAGATTTGAGTAACTGTTATCACCTTTTCAGTTTTAACTTCTTACAGTAAAATTAGTGTCTAACTTAATTATAGATGTTTCTTTAAACACTGATGGTTTTATAACTATCAGTTTTTCTCAACAATAAGTCTTCTGGATTTTTAAAACTTATCCAGCCATGAGGAATTCTTCATAGATTCTAGACACAATGGCTAATTGTTTTTGCAATACCATTTCTTGTTCTTCAGGGGGAAAAGAGCTTGACTGTCTTGAATATTCAAACTTAAGATTGTTCTGATATTGAGATCATGTTTCATTTCTTTATTTTAATTTTGGAAAAAGAAATGGAAAGAAAAAATACAAAAGTTAACTAAGATAGTCTTACTGTAAGTATTCTTTTGAAATAGCTTTAAGGTATTATACAAACTGAACATTACATTTATGAAACATTACTAAATAAAGCAAGAAATCTATGTTTCTGAGTTACATGACTCACATAGATCATTAGTCATAAATGTTTTCATGTCATTTCAAAACAGATCCCAGACTACTTTTCTATAGCATTTAAAAAGAAATGATTTTTCACCTTCCTTTGAAGAAGGAAATATGTTAGAGGCAAAATATCTGAAATGAGATGATCAAAATAAAATGAAAAGAAGGTTGGAAGAAGGAATATTTGGTTTCAAAAATTTAAAGTGAGAAAAGGCCCAAGTTAAGAAATGCAGCTAAGCTCACCTCAACACAAGGGCTGAGATGACACAGATTCCCAGGACCTGCAAAGCAGAGCATGTGATGGGAGGAATAGGCACTGTGTTTTAGAGGAAGATGAATGGATAAACAATTGGTAGTGCTCTGAGTTATATTTAAGATCTTATCTCCTTGAACATAACTTTTTTCACTTAATAATGGATAGACCATGAAGAATTTGTGCAGTGAATTGTATAGGAACCGGTTCCTTGTGTTTCTAATCCTTTGATTGCATTACTGAGAGGATAGATGAAGACAACAAAATGATGCCTTCTGAAGAGGCCTCCCTACTCCTTCCCTGTGCACTGCAGCCCATTGCAGTACTGCAGTGAAGTAGGCTTCGGGAAGGGAGACCCCTCTGGAGACCCCTCTACAGCCACAGAATGTAAACCATAGAGGTTCTAAGATGGGTAGAGGAGTCAACAAATAACTTATCCTCACCAAAGAGATGTATAGACAGATCTGTTAAGAGGGCTTCCAGAAATGTTTTCCTTCCTGATAAAAAGAGGCACAGTTCTTTTTTCTGCCTCTCCATAAAGTTGTGGGAGAACCTGAAAACTAAAGCAAAGACTGCCATTTGTAGCCATGAAAGGGAGGAAAGTCACGAGATTTATAGGCAAATCAGACCAAAGTTCTGCTGTCACTCAGTGCTCAGAGGTAACCTACCCTAGTTAAAACAGCTTTTATACCCTGAATGAAGTATCAGATTTTTTTTATATTTATAAATAAAGTTTTATTAAAACACAGCTACATACAGTTTTTTAACGTATTATCTGTGGTTACTTTTCTTTTTTCTTTTTTTCAAGTATATTTTATTGATTATGCTACTACAGTTGTCCCATTTCTTCCTCCCTTTTATTCCCCTCTGCCCTACACTGCATGCCCCACCCCGCCAAGCATTTTCCCACCTTAGTTCACGTCCATGGGTTGTACATATAAGTTCTTTGGCTTCTCCATTTCCTATATTATTCTTAACCTTCTCTTGTCTATTTTGTACTTACCTACTATGCTTCTTATTCCCTATACCTTTTCCTCCATTCTCCCTTCTTCCTCTCCCCACTGATAATCCTCCATGTGATCTTTATTTCTGTGACTCTGTTCCTGTTCTAGTTGTTTGCTTAGTTTTTTGAATGACAAAATCCCTTCTAGGGATTTTGGCTTCTCCTTGAAAAGATAGTTTATTTTTAAGGATCTGGTGAGATGTTAAGTAAAAAGTGATTAGTGAAAATACTCTTCATCCTAATTAGAGCCTGTAAAACAGCCAATAGTTCTGTAGTCACTGATATAATAAAGACAAAGCAATTATTTGTCTACTTAACCAGGAGGAAATGTGAGGTTTCTTTGAAGGCTTAAGCTGTGCACATCAGTACGGAAGTCTTTGACAGTTGTGATTTTTTTTTAAATAAGAATTTATCTGAGCCCTGGCCAGTATGGCTCAGTTGGTTGGAGACACTTCCTGTAAACCAAAAGGTCATGGGTTTGATTTCCAGTCAGGGTACATGCTTAGGTTTTGGGTTCCATCAATGGTGGGAGCATGTGAGAAGGCAAATGATCCACATTTCTATCTCACATCAATATTTCTCTCTCTTATCCCTTCCCCTCTCTCTAAAATCAATAAACATGTCCTCAGGTAAGAATTTAAAAAGAGATTTAAAAAGAAGAGTTTATTTGAGCCAAACTGATGACATATGCTGGGGAGCAAGATCTTAAATGCATGCGATGAATGGAGTATTTAATTAAGTTCTCTGAACATTCAAAGCATGAACTAGGTTACCAAAGGTCCCTTTTTGACTTCAATATACAAAACCTACATATTCTTATGGTTATTATCCCTTGTGGCTTATGACTGGCATTTTCAAATTTCATCATGTATATAAGCAAGAATATTCTATCTTTACAATCTCTCATCTGATCCACCAATAGTTGGTTGTTCCACCAACTATTACCCTTTTACTCTATCCACACTTTCATAGTCAATGGACAACTTTCAACATTTGACACTGTTGATCTTCCCATTCTTGAAATCCTTTTATTCTTTGGATTCCTCAACAACTCTTTTCCTGCTTCTATTCTGCCCCATCTCCCTCAGTTCTAAACACACCTGCTTTTCCATCAAATGCTTGCCATTTTTAAAATAAAAGCTGACAGCTTATAACTAGGAAAGAGAGGAGGTAAGATCATGGGGACTAGTAATTATTTAAAAATTATGCTTTCTTTAGTAAATCTGTTCAATAGAACTTTCTGTAACTGAGCACTTGAAATGTGCCTAACACAACTGGGGAAATGAGTTGTTAATTTATTTTAAATGAATTGACATAGCCACATGTGTCAAATGGCTACCATATGGACAATGTAGTACAGTCTTGCTACTCAAAGTATGGTCCATGGATCAGCAGCGTATGCATGACCTTCATGCCATTAGAAATGCAGAATCTCAGGCTCCTATACAGACCTACTGAATCACAATCTGTATTTTAACAAGATCCCCAGGTGATTCATAACAAAAATAACATAAGAAACATTTCTCTAGAAGGTTACTTTTAAAGTACTACAATGTGAGGCCTAGCACAGTTTCTGTATATTATTATACCCTGAAAAAGTTTTTTTTCTGTGAATTTTTGCTGAGTCCTTCTTTACATAGTAATCAGATACACTGTTGACTGTATCTTGACTGAATTACCTCTGGATATTGAAGTACTGAGATCATTATCATTTCAGAAAGCAGTTGAGTTTAATCTATTGACATGAATTACATCTCATTCTTCAGTCTAGTATGTGTCATATGTTAGTAAAACCACCTGTTACTTTCCTGTGTTCTGAGGAAACATTACCTTCCTTTCATAAAGGAGCAGAATAAAAACAGAAAGAAAAAATTAAACCACATTAAACAGCAAGTCCCAAAGAGGTAACCCACTTTTTCTGTACTGATGGGTATCCTCAGACACAAGACATGATTCACATAAGGCATTTAGAGATCTGAAGCTTAAAAGAAAGATTATAGGAATAGTTTATGTTGAACAAAATATTTCCTTACTATTGATTGAATGTCTCCATGCTCTGAATGCTTCCAAATGGGTAGGAGACACAGTCACCTAAAAATGACACAAGACTCTTGAAATATGGTGAAGCCTCCATTGTGGTGGCCTGGAAGATGGTCAGATGGTAACCTGGGGTGGTAAAGCAGGTCAGAAAAGGACGGGCTGGGAGTATCAGAAGCAGGGTATCTGTGTGGCTTCTACTCAGGCTGCCTTGCCTCTCTGGCAAGTTCCAAGTTCCTCTCAGTTCCTTCTTCCATAAAATGATTTACCTGGATTCAGTAGAGCCTGTTTTAGGTCAATTCTACCTTTCATACTCAACCCTGGGCTGAGAAAATTAAAAATTACTAAATAATTATCTTCAAAAGGAGTGTTATTTCTAGTCACTCTTAGAAAATCATGTACATTTATACATTCATTCAACAAACATTAGATTCATTCAACAAGTTTGTGCCAGGCACTATTCTGGGCATTGGGAAGTAACAATGCACAATACAGTTAGGGTCTGGCATAATACATGTTTAAGAAAATGGTAAGTAAATCAGCAATGGCTATTTCTCAAATATATTTGTACTACCAAGTCATTGACCAAGACTTTGAAATGCTAGGCAGGATGTCCTGTTTGATATTAAACTCCAAAAGCTAAGTGTAATGAGATACTGGAGTCAGACAAGAAAGCAAATAAAAAAACCCATGATGAACAATTAAGCAATTAAAATACCTGGTAGAAAACTTATATGTACAAATTTAAAATGGGGCAAGGAGGTAGTACCTGAGCAGTTGCCTAACACTGCGGCAGTCAGAGAGGGCTTCCTCAAGGAAGTGACATCAGCATTGAGAACTAAATGACAAGAGGCAGGCTCACATGTGGAAGTGATTACAGCACCCCAGGCAGAAAGACCCATAATGGCAAAGGACACCATGTACAAGCACCTGGGTGGGCTCGAGGAGGAAAAAAGGTTGAAGCATGGAGTGTAGTGTGGTATGAATCAAAGGTGAACATGTTAATGGAAGGCTTTTGAGGCCAGCATAAATCTCTCCCTGCCCTCATTAAAGTTTCCTTCTTAATGTCTAATCTCAGTCTCTCTTGCTGTACTTAAAATCACGTATTTTTTTTTATCAGCTGTATAGAACACACTGATAGGATGAACTATACATTTATATGTATATTTGAAAACTAATATCCATGCCTTTCAACCATCCAAAACTATTGTGCATCAACTTAGATTTTATTATTTTAGACTATATCAACACTAAAAAATAAATTCTAGAGAATATTTAATTTGTTGAAGAAATATGGGTATTTATAAACCTCCTTGTTTGATGCTCTTCAGTTTGTTTGCACCTAGAGATTATCAGCAATACTGTCCTGGGTCACCTTCTTTAGGGGAAGGAGTGAGAGGGACAGAATGACCTTCCCGGGTCTCCATATCCTATCTGTGAAATGGAGGAGAGGGATGGCATGGTCTCTCTGGACTCTTGTGGTTTAAAATCTCATGTCTCCATGGAAGAAAGTTATATTGCTCCTGGGAGAGAGTGAGAAAGATAGAGCCATGCACATAAACAGAGAGAGGGACTGAGGATGCAGGTACCTGGAGTAGGAGACATCAAAGTCCCAGGTACAGTCTCCAGTATCTAGGTAGGCTAAGTCTTTGGACTTTTTGAGTCAAATAGGGCACAAGCCTGGCATTTTGAGATCATGGTTAATGACTTTTGAGGGTAAACAGGTTTGAGAATTGGCAGTTACAGATTTTGTGACTGCTTCCCTAGGAATATTTTATAGTAGTGATACAGGTTGATCTGGCCAGACAGCCTGGCCAGACTGCCTGGTCAGATCCTGGAGAGGGACAATTTGTAGGAAAAGGTGGCCCAGGGCAGTGATAAACAAGCTGGTGTGGCCCATGATGACAGATTTTTCTACCCTAGACAGAGACACAGCAGGAGACGGCCCTGCACAGAGCATGTGTGAGGCTAGTGAAAAGCCCTCCTACTCCCTTCTGGTACATGGTGGCAAGGAGAGGTGCTGAGCTGGGAAAATCCTGTAAGTCTAGACTGGGAAAAGAATGGGATTGGTTGGGGTGCTGGAGCCCTCTGGATTGCATGGAAGCTTGGATCAGGAGATTTAAGTGGAGGGAAGGCAGATATTCACCCTTCTTTTCTTCCTTGAGATCCATGGCATGGACATGTGTGCCAGAGCACTAAGAGACTGGTGGGCCCTGGAAGTCATGTGGCCAGGAGGCAGGCCCTGGGCCCCCAGTGCAGGAAGCCACGGTGTGGCAGTGCTCATGTGAGCCTCATGTGCAGATATCAGGAAGTATGAAGCCGGAGAGCCATCTGTTTAGCAGTTTTGAGCTCCAAATAACAGATAAGGATGGAGTGGGATTTCTGGGTGTGGTTTTGGGTTTCAGTCTTTTTGGGAACAAATAGGTTTTTTCCTGTGTTTTGTGGAAGAGAATGGCCTGGAGCCAGGGAGTTTCCTGTCCTCCAAATTGTGGAACATCTTAATAAAGACCTTTTCCTTCCCCACTAACCTTTGTCTCTGGAATTTGCCTAGAGGGTGGCAGTGGTCAGCTGAACCCCATTTCTGTTAGGTATAGTAGCAATTGAACACTCTAGACAGACAAGCCACCTGCACCCCATTCTTTCAGGAGCTGAGATTGCCCACCAACAGTCATCTCAAATCACATGTTGCATGGACGGGGAGACATGGGCAAGATGATGGCATCTCCAGCAGCATTTGCTTTGGACCTGTTCCTGCAGAGGACAGATTGACTTTGCCTTCTTAAAACGACCTTAAGCCGATTACCAATGTTAATGCCTTA
This sequence comes from Phyllostomus hastatus, assembly GCF_019186645.2. Classification (NCBI taxonomy): domain Eukaryota; kingdom Metazoa; phylum Chordata; class Mammalia; order Chiroptera; family Phyllostomidae; genus Phyllostomus; species Phyllostomus hastatus. The sequence goes on from NW_025334041.1 coordinate 50,680,278, forward strand.
TTCTAACATTTTTTTTTTTTTTGCGGGGGCAGAGGGAGAACTATATTTAGAGAAGAATTTTAATTCTCTGGGATTTAATAAATGTTTTTACTTAAGCATTAAGGTCCATCCCAAGAATAAGATTCCAGATATAACAGAGAAGAAGATGGAAAATTAAGCCACAGATTGTTAATGTGTCACCAGAAATTATCTCAAGTTTACCATATGTGCATTGTAGTACAGTGGACATGTGTGCTTGGAACAGGGATAGGGTTCTCATCCTTGTCTGCTCCCATGGCCTATGGTAGTTTTTAAAACTCCCTGAATTGTGGGGGCTCTATCTCTTACATAAGATGGTTGTACTATTCTGGACCATATAATTTCTAACTCTCATATTATGATTTTGTTCATTCTCTTTAAAATCTTGACACTGCTAAAAGGAAAAAAAACTAAATTCTGAATATAGTGGGAAAAAATATAGAATACATGCATTCTTCTTTCTGTGTTATAAATATAAATACATCCATTTCAGTACTTTGAAATCCTTATATGATGAATGTTAACAATTAATTTGTATGCTGGCCATACTTCCAAATAATAACTGAGTTTTATTTTGATGCTCCACTCTTGGTCACAACTAACTTCTTGTCAATTTAGTCCTTTGTCAGACAAGCAACCCCTAAATATTGCATGGTTTTGTTGGGTATGACCTGCTTTACCCTGCAGATTCCAGAAACATGTTTACATCTGAAAAATGAGTCTTGCCAGAAAACATGTTCAAATACAGGCATATAACCTAGATTTTTCTATTTTTAATTAATTTTATTAATTTAAGGATTTATATACTCATCATAAATGTAATTGGTTGAAAAATTGGTTCCATGGAAAATTTTTCCAGCTGAGTTGAATTGGTACAAATTTGCTTTTGATAAGAAGAGTTGTAATTGTATCTGCTATTGAGAATTTTTCTTGAAATAATTAAGCATATGACTTCATTATGTTTTGATTTTATTTTATATCTCTGTGGCCATAAGTACTATTGGACAATTGTATAGCACATGCCACAAGAGAGGGTGATTCTCATTCTTTTCCAAAGAAAATGAGAATTTTATCTGTTGTTACCTAAATGCAGGCCATAATGAGCTTGTTATACAGTAATAGAGTTTTGGCCATTTTGAATTCCTGTAGCCAAACAATAATATGATTTGGAGCTGGATTTTCCTGGAACTTTTGAAGGCATGTTGGTTTCCTATCTTTATGTGTACTAAACACAATACTTTCTTAAATATGCCCTGAGTTCTTAGCAAGCATAAAGATGACTATGAAGTTAGGACAGGCAGTGAGAAAGTCGATTTAAGAAAATGAAAGACTCTTGAGAGAAATGAAGTGAACCCTCTTGTTGAAGTGACATCACTGGAGGGTTGATCTTCACAAAGAACTAATTTCCAAATGGCAGTTAATGAAGGAAGGGAGTCTTTGGAAATTGAAAGGCAAAATATAAATATTTTGAGCTTGCTGAGTCTATGAAAGTCTCACAGAAAGTAGATCATTTTTACTCAGAATGTGAAACATTTTGGGTAAAACATACAAGTGTGGTAAGAAATATTATTTTAAAAAGAACTGTAAATTGTTCACAATACAAAGAAAAATTCTTCCAGATAAGTCACTGATAGTAAAACTAAAACTTTTTACTTACAGAAATAATGTTGAAACTGTTTAACCACTAACTATAAAAGTAAACATCCGTTTGTGGTCCACTCATTTTATCTGCTTCCTCCATCTTGGCAGTTTAATGTCAGAGCCTCTGTCTAAAGTTTGAGCTATTGCCCAGTTCCTGATTCATCACAAGATCTCTCTTGACTGTGTTGTTAATGGAGTCTCGATTATAGCAAACTGCTGTTATTGCCTGCCCTGATGTAGAGCACCAACAAATGACCAGGATGCTTTAAGTCCTCCACCAGGAGCAAATTATTAGAAGAAAAGAACAAGTGAGTAGTTTTGGTAGTAATTTGTTTCTGCATAGAAAACAAATCTAGAAATTTCAGTACTTGATTTTAATGAGCAGAGAAGCTGCAGGTCGCTGAAGAATTACGTTGGGGCTGTGATGGTCATAAGGGTAATAGTCTGAGGGAAAAGAAAAGTGATGATTCAACTTCTCCTTGTTTAATGAATTCATCACTGTGCATTGAAATATTTGTAGGACAGTTCTGAGAAGTAATTAAAAAAGAATAGGAACTTGTGTTTATGAAAGATTTTTGTGTACATTAGGGAGGGAGAAGTAGCATTGACACTTTGATGACTTATTCTCTGTCAGTAAATCTGTTATGATCTTTATAGATGCATTCTAACATACTACTCAAAACATTCTTGCAAAATAGACCTTCTCATTTTTATATTTACAGCTGAGAGACAACTTTACAGTTAAATATTTGTTCCATGATTAGCCAGCTAGTTAAGTGGCAGTGCAACCTGTTTCTCAATGTTTCCATTCCAACATTGAATAAATAATTCATCTGCTAAATAATTTAGATTTTCAAAGCTTTAAAATATTTCAGAATTAAATCTTGTCTGTTTAGACATAAAGACTAAGTATATTTTAAAACCAAGTTAGTATCTTGTTTGTTTATAAATCATCTAAACTATTCAGTGTTGCACAAAAAGTATATAAGACATACACTTTATACATTTTATATATATGTACTTTGTTTAAATGCACATTTCAGCACATAAAATTTAGGTTGTTATGCAAGTTATAATTATGTTGTTGTTACAATAAAATCTTATTTGAGGGTATTAAATATGCCAAGTCCAGTATAATTTTTCACAAAGCTAAGTTATTCTAAGAAGAATCTTTAGTAGCAGAGGAAAAATATTAAAGTATTTAGATGTTCACTGTGGAATAACTTCTCCCTCACATACAAATGCTCAAACTTTGCTTCTGGCCAGGGGGGCAGGAGATAGATGAGGAAAATGGACACAGACACTTTCTGAGGGAAAAGTCTGATGTGCCGCTGCCTGGGTCTCATACAGTGTAATCAAAGGTCTGAAAAAGTATTTTAATGGTCAGATATTTATTAAATACTTACTGATGCAACAGCAATTTTATGTAGTATAACTGGGTGTCTGCCCCTATGTAGAGTAAGGAGAAAGAGGAAAATAATGTCTTTTTGTTTTCGTTGTTTCACCTTAAGAATCATAACTTTTGTATGACTTTTTATGTCAGTTATAAAGCTGTCTCAAACACACTAACTCATTTAATTTTCTAGTAACTCTTTAATGTAGGCAGTACAACCTTTCCCATTTCACAGTTAGAGCTCCATGCACATTCCCAGAGACTAAATTGCAAAGTTGGAACTTACTTGAAGGATCGCAGATTGCCAGCACTCTTTCTGCTACACAATCACTGCCCTTATGCATCCATTCCTGAAACCCATATAAAAACTAAAAATAACCTATTCTCAAGCCCAGATTTTTCACCAAAATGTAGCACATCAGTCTAGGAAAAGATTCAGGGTCGGGAAGAAAAAAGAATGCAAATAACATATATATTATATGCTGCTTCTTGCTCAAAAGTTGTGCACAGAAAATATTTTAAAATGTTGTCTGATATCCCTTCTTACAAGAATTACATGCTTTATACTGTCTTTTCTATACTACCTTAAGTTGGATTTTCTGACAATAGGAGAGATAACCTTTATAGATTTGATCTGAATATGTACTATGTGTATACTGACACAATTTTTATTTAAAATTTCTTATTTTCTCCATTATGAATTTTTTGTATTGATTTTGGTTTTTAAAAGATACTGTGCTAAAATAGTATATATTTTGAATACTGAGTTTTTGGCCCTTCCTTAAATTTCATGCTAGAGGCTAACATGTCTCACACTGATCCTGGCCTTAGTACTTGAGCTTAGACGTATATAGACATAGAGTAATTGATCATACAGTTATGAATTTTATATTAAAATTTATTTTTTAATTTTGTTTCACTCAGTTCTGTCCCTTCAATATGTTTGGGTAATCAGGTGGAGTCTCTGACAATATTTATTGGATATCCAATTTTAGGTTTGTAAATAATTAGCTAGGATTGTAAAACTCAATACTATTAATGTGCAGTTGCTATAAAGTTTCAATATATTCATCTTAATTTTGTAAAACTTTTTATTTAAGGGTTTATGATCTTCTAAGCATTTGGTGGTGAAACATGGAGTCAATCAATACAACCAACCAGTCAAATATCTCAAACTTAGAACCAAGCTACTGCAGCACACACTGCAAGAAGATTCTGATAACACTCTACAGCGTGGTTTTTCTTGGAGGTACTACTGGAACAGTATTGATGTCATGCTTAATGATCAAAAGGAAGAGCCTATCAGTGATTGCCACGATTGTTCTTAATATCATAGTACTGCACTTGGTCCTCCTAATCAGCCTTCCACTCCGCCTCAGCTATTACATATTAGGTGCCTGGGAGTTTGGATCCTTTACATGCCGATTGGTTAGCAGCATAATATACTGGCATATGTACTTCACCTTTGTTTTCTATGTGACCATTGTCATACTCCGATTGCTCATCTATTTTAAGAAACTCCAAATGCAAGAGTTACAAAAGTACCATGTAGTAGTTTTAAGCATTATTATTTGGATGGTGGGTAGCCTAATATTTTTGCCAATATTTTTTTTACAATACGGCATAGATCCAAGTTACTCAGAACAACACCGATGCTTTGAGTTCCACAAAGATCTCAGTCGTGGGAAATTCATTATCTTGAACTACTGTATGATTGTCATTATAATCACAGTGGTTGTGACCCTCTTTCTGATACAGATGGCTGTCATCACTCACCTGATAAAGGCTCTTTGGCCTGACATGTGGACCCATCAAGAATACAGAGCTCAAATCAATAGCTTCTTTTTCCTTGTAGTAGTAGTTGCCTGTTTTGTACCCCACCATGCATTCCGGGTATACTTTATTCAAAATTCTTCAGTGGAAAATTCTGAGTTAGTTCTTTATAATGAAATTTTTATTGCTTTGACTACTGTCTGTTGCCTGGATATGCTGTGTTTGATAGGTGGAGTTATTCATTAAATACTCTTATGTCACATGCTTTGTTAAGTTTTTCACCATTGTAACCAAATGGTTTCAACTGAAAGGATTCTACTATGATTTCAAAAGTTTTCACATTTTCTGCTCTTAATCATCACCAAATTATTTTTCCATAAAAAAGTGTGAGGATTGATTGTTTCCTTCTTCTCAAAAGAACTGTTACCTATTTTCTGTTAACTAATAGAGTTCAATTTCCTTAGCTCTGTACAAGTTGACCCAAAACATCCCTTTCAGACTTAACCTTACCTCTTTTCATGTAATATTTATTTCCCCTAAGCACAGCTATTGGTTTTCCCTATACATCATCCAGGCTGTTCTCCTTTTTGCATTTAATCTCACTGAGCTTTAATCTTAGACTATTCTTTGTCTCCACCTCCAAACTAGAACTCTGAGATAGTGACTTGATAGAAACTTCAACTTATTAAATTTATGCATAACTTGAGAAAGCTGCCTCTTGAAAATAACTGATATCTAGCAAATCTGTGGCTGCTGGCTGTGGTATTTGGAGGAAAAGAGTAGCTCATACAGTCAAGTGACTCAGAGGAAGCACTTTCAGAACTGAAGGAGAATTGATGTGATCTGACTCTTAGTAAGACAAGTAAGAGAATACATCCTAGCTCAACCTTCCCAGACATAGATTCATTAAGTAAAGAAAGAAAATTTAAAAGGTGGAAGATATCTGGACATAGTCTAAGCATAGTAGAAGACTGTATGAGAGCCCAAACATTTGAGAGTGTGGGACTGTTCTTAGGCTTGTTCAAGGTGCTCTATCTGACCAAGTAATGTTAGACAATTAAAATCAATAGTGGTATCAGTTAAACTAAATAAAAACAACCAGAATAACCAACTTAAATTCTACTTGTCTGATATAAAAATTAACATGCTCCTATGCTTTACTTATCATGTTACTACCTTTAAGACTAAATTCAATGAATCCAAGAGTCAAACAATGCCCTTACTGGTTAACAAGGTAAGCATAGTTAATACAAAAGAGTTTTGTAGTCATCTGGAGATTCTGGATTTAAAACTGTTTAGTAACTATGGAATTTTGAGTGAGATATTTATGTTAGTGACAAAATGGCATCAGCAATTGGACCTTCGTTCAGCAGCCTTGGTATTTGAGTTCTGGCTGAGAAAGATTTCAGGGCCAAGACTTAAATACAAGCAAAAGTTTACTTATTTATTGTAAAAAGTCACACAAGTAGAAGTGAGCCATGGAAGAAGCCAGCAGGTCTGTGTGGGCTCAGGAAGTGAGTGGCAGAGGCAAAAGAAATGCCCTTAGAGCTTAGGAGGAAAAAAGGCAGTGGTAACGCACCTGGGGTCGAGGGAAAGGGAAAGGTATGGTTGTGCTCCAGGGAAAGCACTGACCTGGGGAAAGAAAAGGTGGGGAAAGGTACAGGCATGTGAAAGAGAGAAAGAGAGAGCACTGAGTCCTCCATCCTGAGGGTTTTATCCCCTCTGTAAGGTGGGGATAAAAGGTGGTGATCCTAGGGGAGGTTCTAGAGGAGGATCTCAATAGAATATTCATCAGTTTTTCCTGGTGTGGCCTTTTAGGGTTTTGGTCTCCACTGATTGATCAGCACTAGGGGAGGGGATGATTAGTCATTACATCTGGTCCTGATGTCAGGTATGGCGTTGTTCTGTCTGGTTTTCCTGCTTTTCTGGATCTGGAGCTAAAACAAAAGTGAGGCCTAGACATTACATCTAGTTTGACCAAAACTCTCTCTCTGTGGTCAACAGACCTGAGGCTTTGTTCCTAAGATTATTTGATGTGGGTCAGAATCTCATTGTGTTGAGGGCTTAATGTTTAAAGGAGTGGTAGTGCAAGGATTTGCATGGGGGTCATATGAGGCTATTATGCAGCCCCTTTGTTTCTCCTCTAAGGGGGTCTATGACGTGACTAGTGATATGCTAAGGAAGGGAAGGTCACCCTGGTGGTGAGGTCCCACTTGACAATTGTCCATTGCTAGGCACCTGGGACTTTCTGTCCTGTTGACCTTCTGTACCTGGCCTATTGTTCCTATTCTGCTCTTGTCTGTCTAACTGTCTATGGCATTTATCTTGGAGCACCAGTTTTCTATGTTACATGATTTTGGTAAAGATGAAACAAGATAACAACATGTGTTAAATAGTGGCATAGTGCCTGGTATATGATACTCAGAATAATATTACAGTTTACTTTTGAACAATAAATGTTTGAACTGTATGGTTTCAATTATAGGCAGATTTTTTCAATAAATATTTACAGCACTATAAATGTGTTTTCTCTTCTGTATGACTTTTAATAACATTTTTTCTCTAGCTTATTTTAAGAATACAGTATATAATACATATAACATAAAAATATGTGTTAATCAAGTATTTGTTATTGGTAAGCCTTCTGGTCAAAGTAGAATATTAATAGTTAAGTTTTGGGGTAGACAATGGTTGTTGTTATATGCAGATTTTTGACTATATGGGGAATTGGCACCCCTAACCTCCATGTTGCTTAAGGGTCAATTGTACTTTTCCTAATACAGTGACACCTCTTTGCAAAAAAATTAAATATAGGTCCAAAATGTGAATCCATGTGGGAATATGTTTTAGAGTCTCAGAAGCTATTATTGGTCAATATTGATCTCACGCTTTATGACTTTACTTAATCAATAAATAAACAGATGCTTATTCCTATTTTTGTCTGTAAGAACCATCATTATTAGAACTATAAATATTAATTTTACTTTCAAATGATACAATAGAACCATTCTGTAATCTTGCTGTCACATAAAGAAATAATGACATACTTAAATTACATGTAATAGCCTTTTTAGGAAACTAAGGGGAACAGAATTTGTCACTTTAAAATATGTTCCTTTGAAACATTAATTTAGGCTAGTTAATTTTAAGAAATCGTAGACATGGGAGAAATTATGAAAACCAAGTAGAAATTACCTTTTGTAAAAGGACTTATATTTGTAAGGGAATCTCCATCTGTAAAGGTGTTTTCCTCACTGTACCAGGTCTGCCTTCACTAACAATGGAAAAGGCATAGACTTAAAACTGTATAACAATTTTACCTTGTTTATTATGCTTTTCTTGCTAAATTTCGTAACTGAATCTGCATACCCAATATCTTCTTTCATTTTTAGCTGAGGGTAGTATTTAAGGTGGTTACTTCTGCCATTTTGGCTACTTAGATTTCCTGAGTCTCTCTCATGTATACAGAAGTATACATTTTATTAAACAACAATTTGCTTTTCTCTTGATAATGTGTCTCATGTGATTATTAGTCAAACCTGAAAACCATAGACATATGAGAGGAAAATTATTTTTTGACTGGGACAGTTATTTTATTTTATTTTTTTACTATTACAATTTTTTAATTGTTTTTCAAGTATAGTTTTCTGCCTTTTGCCTCCACCCCTCCCCACACACTAGCCCTCTCCACCTCCCTTCCCCATTTCCACTCCCCCTGTTGTTGTCCATATGTTCTTTATAATTGTTCCTGTAAACCCTTCACCCTTTTCCCTCTTTATCCCCTCCCCTCTCCCTTCTGATCACCGTCAGCCTGTTCTCAACTTCAATGTCTTTAGCTATACTTTGCTTACTTCTTCCTTTTGTTGATTAGGTTCCTGTGAATAGTGAGATCATATGGTATTTGTCTTTCATCACCTGGCTTATTTCACTTAGCATAACACTCTCTAGTACCATCCATGCTGTTGAAAAGGATAGGAGCTCCTTCTTTCTTTCTGCTGCATAGAGTTCCATTGTGTAAATGTACCATAGTTTTTTGATCCATTCATTTACTGATGGGCACTTGGGTTGCTTCCAGCACTTGGGTATTGTAAATTGTGCTGCTAAGAACATTGGGTGCATAAGTTCTTTTGGATTGGTGTTTCAGGGTTCTTAGGATATAATCCTAGCAGTGGAACTACCAGGTCAAAAGGCATTTCCATTTTTAGTTTTCTGAGGAAATTCTATATTGTTTTTCCATCGTGGTTGCATAAGTCTGTAATCCCACCAACAGTGCACTAGGGTTTCCTTTTCTCCACACCCTCTCCAACATTTATTGTTTATGATGACCATTCTGACTGGTGTGAAGTGGTATCTCATTGTGGTTTCAATTTGCATCTCTCTGATGGCTAGTGATATGACCATCCTTTCATATGTCTCTGGACACTCTGTATGTCCTCTTTGGAGAAGTGTCTGTTCAAGTCCTTTGCCTGTTTTTTAATTGGGTTCCTTGTCTTCTTAGAGTGGAGTTGTGTGAGTTTATATATTTTGGAGATCAAACCCTTGTCTGAGGTATCATTGGCAGATATGTTTTCCCATATGGTTGGTTCTCTTTTCATTTTAATGCTGTTCTCTTTAGCTGTGCAGGAGCTTTTTATTTTGATGAGATCCCATTTGTTTGCTCTTTCCTTTATGTCCCTTGCTCTAGGGGACATATCAGTGAAAATATTGCTGCGAAGAATATCTGAGATTTTCCTGCCTATGTTCTCCTCTAGGACTTTAATGGTGCCAAGACTTATATTTAAATCTTTTATCCACCTTGAATTTATTTTTGTGTATGGTGTAAATTGGTGGTCGAGTTTCATTTTTTTCGCATGTAGCTGTCTAGTTCGCCCAACACCATTTGCTGAAGAGGCTATCTTTGCTAAATTTTATGCTGCTGCCCCCTTTGTCAAATATTAATTAACCATAGAGACTTGGATTTATTTCTGGGCTCTCTATTCTGTTCCATTGGTCCATGTGTCTGTTCTTATGCCAGTACCAGGCTGTTTTGATTACAGTAGCCTCATAATACATTTTGATATCAGGTATTGTGATTCCTCCTACTTTGCTCTTCTTTCTCAAAATTGCTGCAGCTATTTGGAGTTGTTCATGGTTCCATATACATTTTTGAAGTGTTTGTTCTGTATCTGTGAAGTGTGCCATTGGTACTTTAATAGGGATTGCGATGAATCTATAAATTGCTTTGGGTAGTATGGACATTTTGATGATGTTAATTCTTCTGACCCAATGAACACGGTATGTGTTTCCATTTGTTTGTGTCTTCCTTAATTCTTTCTTCAGTGTTGTGTAGTTTTCTGAGTACAGGTCTTTTACCTCCTTGGTTAGGTTTATTCCTAGTTGTTTTATTTTTCTTGTTGCTATATCAAATGGGATTCTTTTTCCTGATTTCTCTTTCTGAAATTTCATCGTTGGTATACAAAAATGCCTTTGATTTCTAGATATAGATTTTTGGTCAAGTCTATAGGGTTTTCTATGTAAACTATAATATCTTCTGCAAACAATGACAGTTTTATTTCATCTTCTCCAATTTTGATACCTTTTGTTTCTTTTTCTTATCTGATTGCTGTGGCTAGGACTTCCAATACTATGTTGAATAGGAGTGGTGATTGTGGAAAACCTTGTCTTGTTCCTGATCTTAGTGAGAACTTTTTTAGTTTTTGTCCATTGAGTATGATGTTGGTGGTAGGTCTTTCATATATGGCCTTTATTATGTTGAAGGATGTTCCTTCCATTCCCACTTTGCTGAGGGTTTTTATCATAAATTGGTGCTGTGCCTTATCAATTGTTTTTTCTGCATCTAGTGATATGATCATGTGATTTTTATCTTTGCTTTTGTTTATGTGATGTATTATGTTTATTGATTTGTGAATGTTGTATCATCCTTGTATCCCTGGTATGAATCCCACCTGGTAGTGGTGTATGATGTTTTTAATGTATGGCTGGATGTAGTTTGCCAATATTTTGTTGAGGATTTTAGCATCTATGATCCTCAGCGATGCTGGCCTGAAGTATTCTTTCTTTCTAGTGTCTTTATCTGGTTTTAGGATTAGGATGATGCTGGCCTCATAAAAAGAGTTTGGGAGTCTTCCATCTTCTTGGATTTTTTGGAATAGTCTGTGAAGGATAGGGGTTAGCTCTTCCTTAAATGCTTTGTAGAATTCTCCTGTGAAACCATCTGGTACAGGGCTTGTGTGTATCGGGAGTTTTTTGACTACTGCTTCAATTTCGTTTGCTATTATTGGTCTGTTCAGGCTTTCTGCTTCTTCTTCGTTCAGTTTTAAAAGATTTTGTTTTTCTAGAAATTTGTCCATTTCACCTAGGTTTTCAAATTTCTTGGCATACAGTTCTTTGTAGTAATTTCTTACAATCCTTTGTATTTCTGTGATATCAGTTGTAATCTCTCGTCATTCATTTCTGATTGTGTTTATTTGGTTCCTCTCTCTTTTTTTCTTGATGAGACTGCTTAAAGGCTTGTCGATTTTGTTTATCTTTTCAAACAATCAGCTCCTGGATTCATTGATCCTTAGAATTGTGCTTTTAGTCTCTATGTCATTTAATTCTGCTCTGATCTTGGTTATTTCCTTCCTTCTACTTGCTCTGGGCTGTCTTTATTATTATTCCTCGAGTTCTTGTAGACATAGGGTTAGGTTGTTTGTTTGAAATGTTTCTATCTTTTTTAGGTAGGCCTGTATAGCTATGAATTTCCCTCTCAGGACTGCCTTTGCTGTGTCCCATAAGTTTTGGGTTGTTGTGAGTTCATTTTCATTTGTTTCCAGGAACTTTTGGTTTCTTCCTTGATCTCATTTTTGGCCCATTCATTGTTTAATGGCATGCTATTCAACCTCCATGGGTTTGAGTGTTTTGGGTTTTTTTTTCCTTGAGGTTGGTTTCTAGTTTCAGTCCCTTGCTGAATAAGAAAATGCTTGGTATGATTTCAATTTTCTTGAATTTGTTGAAGCTTGTTTTGTGTCCTATCATGTGGTCTATCTTTGAAAATATTCCATGTGATCTTGAAAAGAATGTGTATTTTGCTTCTTTGGGATGAAAGGCTCTATATGCATCAGTTAAGTCCATTTCACCTAGGGCATTGTTCAATGCCACAATATCTTTGTTGATATTTTGTTGGGAAGATCCATCCATTTTTGACAGTGTGGCTATAATTGTGTTGCTGTCAATAACTTTCTTGTAGTTTTTCAATATGTTCTTTATGTATTTGGGTGCTCCTATGTTGGGTGCATATATATTTACAATGTTTATGTCTTCTTGATGGATTCTTCCTTTGAGTATTATGAAGTGACCTTCTGGGTCTCTTTTTGTGGCTCTTTTCTTGAAGTCTATTTTGTCTGATATGAGTATTGCTACTTTGGCTTTTTTTCCCTGTAGTTTGCTTAGAAGATTTGTTTCTAGCCTTTAACTTTCCGTCTGTGTAGGTCTTTTGTTCTGAGGTGGATGTCTTGTAGGCAGCATATATGTGGGTCATGCTTTCTTATCCATTCAGTTATTCTATATCTTTTGATTGGAGCATTTAATCCATTTATGTTTAAGGCTATTATTGATAGGTACTTATTCATTGCCATTTTTCCATACCCATGTTCCTCTCTCTTTCACTCTCTTCTTTCCTTTTCTTAATGCAGTCCCTTGAGCATCTCTTGCAGAGCTGGTTCAGAGGAGGTGTATTCTTTTAGACTTCTTTAGTCTGGGAAGCTCCTTATCTGGCCTTCCATTTTAATTTAGAGCCTTGCTGGGTAGAGTAATCTTGGTTGCAGGCCTCTGGCTTTCATTACTTGGAGTATTTCTTGCCATTCTCTTCTGGCTTAGAGCGTTCCATTGAGAAATTTGCTACTAGACTAATTGGGGCTCCCTTGTATGTTACTTCCTGTTTCTCCCTTACTGCCTTTAAGATTCTCTCCTTGTCTTGGAATTTTGCCATTTTAATTATGATATGTCTTGAAGTGAGCCTTTTTCAGTTCCTCTTGAATGGGACTCTCTGTGTTTCCTGGATTTGTGTGACTTTTTCTCTCATCAAATTAGGGAAGTTTTCCATTATTACTTTTTCAAACAGGTTTTCTATCCCTTGCTCTTCCTTTTCTCCTTCTGGTAGCCTTATTGCATAGATATTGTTATGTTTCATGTTGTCTTAACCCCTCTTCATTCTTTCTGTGTCTCTTTTCTTTCTCTTGCTCTATCTGGGAGTTTTTTCTACCTTGTCCTCCAACTTGTGGATTTGATCCTCTGCTTTTTCTAGCCTGCTTGTAATTTCTTCTAATGTGTTTTTTATTTCTGAGATTGTATTGTTCATTTCTTCTTGGTTTTTGCTTACAGTTTCTATTTCCTTTTTCATGCTGATGTAGTTCTCACTCGGTTCCTTGTAGTTGTCTGTGAGCTCCTTGAGCATCTTTATAACCATTAGTTTGAATTCTATATCTAATAGTTCGGATACCTCCATTTTGTTTAGCTCTTTTAGAGCTTAGTCTTCCATTCCTTTTGATTGCATGTTCTTTTTTTGTCTGACCATTTTAGAGGACTCTTTTTGTTTGTTTCTGTGCTTCCTGATGTTTTGCTTTTTTAGCTGTCTTTGTAGGGTGAACTTCTATGGTAGAAATTCTATGATATTCAGTGGCATGATCTCTGATATACTTGACTGGATGCTCTAGGTTTGCCCTTTTTTCTGTTTGTGTGGCCTCTCTTGTTGTACTTGGGTTTGTACTTTTTGGTGATTCCTTTATTGGTGGATTTTCTCCTCCATCAGGTATACTGATGTTGGCAGCTCCCACCTATTCTTGTATTTGCTCAGTGGCAGGGGGTAGGCAAAATGGATTAAAATAGCATGAGAGTATTTTATGGGGTTTAAAATATCAGCAAGTAGAGAAGAGATAGGAGATTCTTTGGATAAGTATAGCATTAACTGTGATATTTCACCTAATTAGCCACTTTTTATAAAAGGTGAAAGAGAGATAAGATTCTTGTTAAAGGGGAGGATGATTGTGAGCTGAATACAGAAAACAGAGTGCTTGTGCAAGGTTAGATGATGACATACAGTGAGATTCAAGTATAGAAAGTAGATGTAGTATGAGAGAGAATAGAGTTAACCGCAACAATACTAATGCTCAGGGTTAAAGTGAAATGGGCTAAGATCCTGGAGGGTTGCTGTGTAGTATGTACAATTGTATGGAACAGTAATTATTTACAATAGCACTGGAACAACAATAATATGACAAGAAATAAATGACTTGGATAAACAGTATAGAAAGTACCCGATCAAGAGTTGGGTGTTATTGGAACATGGGTGAAGTGAAAAAAGGAAAACTAAAATACAACACAGAGAGAGAATAAGGGAAAGCAGTCAAGCAATACAATTAAACAGGGAAATAAATCGAGGAAAATTAAACATAAGGAAGAGAAATAAAAAATACTAATAAAATAAAAGTGGTAAATAATAATTGCACTTTAATAGTAATACACATACCCAATAAAATGCCAGCTCTGTGGGATAGCAAAGTAAGATTTGTCTCAGTTTCTTGGTTTTTCTTGCCTTGTGCTCCCCCTTTTGACCTGTCTCTGGATCCTTTGTAACTTGTGTCTTATTGTCTTACTTGGATGAAAAATAAAAAAGAAAACAACAAAAAATGGGGTGGTGGTGGGAAGAGAGAGGATCCAAAGAGAATAAAAAAGATAATAATAAGCCTCTGCTGACTTTAAACCTGTTCAGTGAGTTATGCTGGTCTTTCTAGCTGCTACAGGAAGAGGCGCCTGGGCTTCAGTTTTTTCCCTTCCTTTGGTTCTAAGATGATGGGGATCAGTTTTGGGTCACACTATTCACAGTTTCCCGGCCTCCCGCCCAGGTCTTCCATGAGCTGCCAGGCACAAATCAGTCACTTAGCTGCTCACAGTGTGAGTCAATCTCCAGGGGTGGAGCCCAAGGCAAATGGGGTGCACAATTTCTCCTATTACTGTCTTTTTTCCCTAATTTTATTTTAATCATTGTTCAAATACAGTATTTGTCCTTTACTCCCATCCCAGCCCACCCACCCATCCCTCTCCATCTCCCTCCCATTTCCCTCTTCTAGTTTTTGTCCATGTATCCTTTGTATTTGTTCCTGTAAACCCTTCCCATTCTTCCCTGAAATTCCCTCCCCTCTCCCCTCTGTTCACTGTCAGCTTGTTCTCTATTTCAGTGTCTTTGGCTATATTTTGCTTGTTTGTTTGTTTTGTTGTTTAGGTTCCTGTTAAAGGTGAGATCATATGGTATCTGTCTTTCACTGTCTGGCTTATTTTGATTAGCATAAGGCTTCCCAGCTCCATCCATGCTGTTGCAAAGAGTAGGAGCTCCTTTTTTCTTTCTGCTGCATAGAATTCCATTGTGTAAATGTACCTAGTTTTTTTATCCATTCATTTACTGATAGACACCTAGGCTGCTTCCAGCATTTGGCTATTGTAAATTGTGCTGCTATGAACATTGGGGTGCATAAGTTCTTTTGGATTGGTGTTTCAGGGTTCTTAGGATATAATCCCAGCAGTGGAATTGCTGGGTCAAAAGGCCTACTACTGTCTTTGCATGCAATGCCAGAGCAGCAGGGCTCATGTTTCCCCTCCACCATTCACTCTGCATGTGCGCAGTGCCAGATAGGCGGGGTTCAAAGTTCAGCTCAGCTACTGTCTTTGGGCACACTGTGTGAGACTAGCAGGGTGCACAGTTCCCCTCCACCCTTACTGGGCAATTGAAGCTGAAATCAACCTCTGGGCACGACAGCCACTGCTGGAGAGTTCCTTACAAAGCAGCTGCCTGCCATTCTTAACAAGCACACCACACAGCCCTGCTTTTTCTACTAGTCCAGGGACTATCCAAGTCAGGTTCCAAAATGGCCCAACTCCTCCCTTCTCCAGGTGTTGCCAGCACCCCAATTTCTTTGGTGCCAGCATCCCAGTGGGTGTGTACTACCTCTGTGAGTCTCCCACTTCCTCTCTACTTCCCCCAGCGACTTTCAGCACCTAGGTCCCTCCTAATGCCAGGCTGCCCTCCCAGCTCTGGTAGGGGAGGGAGCTGGTGCTCTAACTCTCCTCCCCTTATCCTGCAGCAGGCCACAGCAGCCTTCGTCCTGGCACAGATCCCAGGGACTTTACCGTCCCAGCACACTCTCCTCACTGTCTGTTTTTCAATGTCCTCTGCAATTTTTTTTTTTTGCCTCCAAACTTCATGTAAGCTGGGATTCCATTGGTTGTTCACTCTGTTCCTCGGAAGATCTCTAGGTGTTCCAGCTGGGCACAAGGAGAACTGGGCTCCATTCCCACCTACTTCCCCACCATCTTCTTGACCCTGACAGTTTTGGCAAGCCAGCCAGGAGAGTTCACTGGCTGGTGCACTGCTTGCTGTCCAGTAACTGCTACAGCTAAGAGATTTGTGATGTCTGAGAAAAAGCTGGAAGAGGTAAGCATTTTTACCCTGTCAGCATCTCTGATCTTTGCAGCATTCAGTGGGAATAAGAATTGGTGAGCTAAATTTATATTGGCAGGAATAAATATTTGTGAAGCCAGGTGAATGAAAAAAGAGGGGGTTCTGTGGAAAAGTAACCTTATTGTGGCTCCAAAGTCCATATGCCTGATGGTCCGAAAGGCCAAAACACAAAATGTCTGCGTTTGGACTAAAGAAATGTGTTTTTATTGAGAAGGCACCAACTGAGAAGATGGGAGCCCTAGTTGTACCTCAAATTCATCTAAAGTATTGATAAGTACAGAGTTTAGGCTTCTTTTATGGCAAGAAAAGGGAACATGGGACTGGCTTTTTTTTTGTAAAACTCAAGCTGCAATCAGGATTCCTTTAATGATTAGCAATATATATGTGCCAGATTAAGCAGAAGCTATTAATCTGAAGGCCATGGTAACAATGAAGGCTAAACCCAGATGGAGTCATAGAGGCTGAGCCTTTTACTGTGTTACAACCTACAGAGTTCCTAACTGGGCAGGTCATGGTGGGTAGACATGGCCCAGGCATAAAATTTTTTAGTGAAAGGTTTGTCTTTTTCTTCAGCAAACCCTGTCCATTGTTTTGTGCATATAGGTTAACCACCTTTAAAATAAGCTATAACCAATCTCAAGAGCAAGAGGTCTTTCTTGCTGCTTTTAAGATTATCTGTCTTAACTTTGGCATTTGAATTATGATGTGTCTTGGTGTGTGCCTCTTTGCGTTCTTCTTGTTTGGGACTCAGTGCTTTCTTGACTTGTGTATCTTTTTCCTTCCTCAAGTTAGGGGAGTTTTCTGCCTTGTTTTTAAAAATAGGTTTTCAATTTCTTTCTCCCTTTCTTCTCCTGGTACCCCTATAGTGTAAATGTTGATATGCTTGAAATTGTCCCAGAGACTCTTTAAACTATCCTTACTTTTTTGGATTCGTTTTGCTGTTCTTATTTGGTGTTTTCAGCTTCCTCATTTTCCCAATCTCTGATTTGATTCTCTCCTTCATCTACTGGACTCTACTGTTGATTCCCTATAATATATTCTTCATTTCAGTTAATGTATTTTTACATTATGTATTTTGACTGGTTCCTTTTTATGTGTTCCAGTTCCACTTTTATGTTTCCTATCTTTTTGTGGAAGTTGTCACTAACTTCATCTACTCTTCCCCTAAGTTCATTGAGCATCCTTATAACCAGTGTTTTGAACTCTACATCTAGTAGATTGTTTGTCTCCATTTTGTTAAGTTCTTTTACTGGAGTTTTGTCCTCTTCTTTCATTTGGCACCTGTTTCTTTGTCTCCTCTCTTTTTCAGTCTCCTTTTGTCTGTTTCTATGTATTAGGTAGAGCTGCTACATCTCACAGACTTGGTAGAGTGGCCTTCTTTAGTAGGTGTTCTGTGGGGTCCAGTGTCATAGCTCCCCAACCACCCAAACTGGGCACTTGAGTTGTCCCCCAGGGAAGGCTGTGTATACCTCCTCTTATAGTTGAGCCACAATTACTGTTGGCATATCAATGGAAAGGATTTGCCCCCAGGCCAATCTGCTGCAAGGACTGGCTACAAACTCCAACCACCATGGAAAACCAGCTGTGCAGGGGCCCACCCGCAGAGCAGGACTTACTCCAGAGGGACTCTGGTGCCTGCTAAGTCTGCCTTTTGAGAGTGTCACTTGTGGAGGTGGTTGGGTGGTGGTGTTTCAACGTGGTTTGAAAGCTCTCCATTGGGGGTGCTGGCTTTGGAACTTTTGGGAAGATGCAGGCCAAGGTCAGCCACCATCTGTGTTCTTCCTGAGACCCCTGGCATGAGGTACAAAGTGATCTGCAGGTGGCTGCTACTTGATTTCTGGGCTTGGAGGTACCCAGAAAAGGCCATGCTGTGAACCAAAGCCAGCTGCTGCTAGTGCCAGGCCTAGGCTTACTTAGCAAGAAGTACAGGGTATACTGAGTCCAGGGGCTACAATTTGAGAGATTTTAGGAAAATCTGAAGCATAAGCCATTTGTACATGGAAAAGTCACTGGAAACAGCTTGGGTGGAGCAGGGTCTTAGGGAATAACCAGGTCAAGGTGAATAGTGTGAGTCAGATTGATGGAGACTCAGATATGGTGCTCAACTGCCACCTCTGTCGGGAGAGGGCTCATCAAAAGGAACAGTGGCCTCTGCCAGCACTTCTGTGTGGGAGAAATTGTACCCCCAGCTCTCACCCTGTTACCAAACTCCCTGTATGTCTTTGGTGCCTTTCAACCTGCTACCCCAGCACTAAAGCTCAGAGGGAGTAAATCCATGTAAGTCCATGTATGGGCCCTTTAAAAAGAACTATCTGGGGCTCTAGCAGCCTTCCATCTCACTCAGCCTCTATCTCTTCTGGCTTTACAGCCAGAAGTTATGGGAACTTGTCTTCTTGGCACTGAAACTTTAGGCTGGGAGGCCTGGAGTGGGGCTAGGACTCCTTGCTCCTCAGGATACCTCACCAGCCAAGACAGTCCTCCCAGTTTCTATTCACTACACTTGGGTGTGAGACTAGCCAGTTCTGCATCATGTCCCTTCCATGAGTCTTGATATGGCTACTTCTTTAATTGTCTAGTTGTAGGATTTCCATTCAGCCAGATTTCAGGTGGTTCTGAGTGATGTTCTATAGTATGATGTAGGTGTGGGCAGAGGTGAATACCACATTTATCTGTGCCATCATCTTGGATGGCATCTCATCCTTGAACATTTCAAAGAGTTTTTTTTTCTTTTCTTATACAAGAGACATTAAACTAATTAGGCCTAACTTGCATGGGAATCATTGTATAATAAGTGATGATAAATTTCTATGATATATTGTATGGTTAAAAATGGCTATAAATTAAATAAATGGTTGGGATAATGGGAAACACAAGATGGCTGCTTGATTTGTTTTCTAGCTCCCTGGAAAACTCCATTTTCAGTTTTTGCATTCTTTCATTTACCATACTGCATTTAAGCTGGACTTCATTCAATTGCCACTTAGTATGGGCTATAAATATATACTGTTGTTGTATGTGTATTTTCCAGGTGGGTTGAAGTAGTCCCCTGCTGCATATCTGATACCTATACAGTGGCCCCCCCCAAAAAAGACCCAAGACAAAAAACCACCAAGCAACCTGTTAGAAATTGTGTTTTCCACCTGGGGTATACTTTCCACAATCTCTGGTGATTGAGGCACCACTTCATTGAGCAAATTGTACAAGCTCTGATGAAGGCCTTGAAAACTTCTTGGAATGATCACTGTCTCTGTCACCCTCAATAATCAGGCATGGTCATAGAACTAATAAAAAAACTGTATTAAAAAGAACAAGTCTTAATTATATGGAACTGAAAGAATTGAAGAACTTTTATTTTTTTCTCTATTATCCCTCCAGAATTTGGACACTATCAGTGAACATTCTTATTTTCATGGTAATGTTGTTATTTGTATAAGTTCAATAGTAATTTGTTCTCCTTACAACAGGACACAATTGGAAACTGGTTATATTAATAAAGCTTTGACCAGAATGTCATATTTGAAAGAGAGCTGCTTAAACTCAGATATGCCCAGATAGTTTTAAGGAACTAGATTGACTATGTAAGCCAATAAAAAGCCCCTTGGAAAAATCAACCTGGTACTTTTTTACAGGGTTCCCAGCAATCTTACAAGGTGAGTAAGGAAGGTCACTTCCTGGAAGGTTCAGGAACCTTAGGACATTTGGGGAACCTCAGAAGGAAGTAACCCAAATCTAGAGGTTATTACAGGTGCAGTCTAATGTAATGGTAAGTCCTTAGCTTGGCCTCAGCCTTGAGAGGCTGTTAAAAGTTCAGTCTGGAAATTACTTATGAAAAATTCCATTAGAACAGTTCTAACAGAGCCTATATGCTCAAATACTATTCCTGTACTCCTATAAATAATCAGGCCAATTTTATTTTGCAAATAAATTAGTCTTACTTTATTTACCTTTGGTAAAAATGAGGGTGATTTTAGAGAGAAAAACTATGTTTCAATAGAAACTATAATACATACTTATGGATATTAGATTCTAGTCTTTGAGGTTTTGTTTTCTACCTCTGAAATAGACTGGATCCAGAATTCCAGATCCCCCAATATTTGGTTGCACTCTCTGAATTAATTTTTCTAGTTTTTTTCATCCTTTGATTTGGAATGATTGAAAACTAAAACTTTCCCTTTTCCCAAAGCCCTGAGAACTCCCTCTAGACAACTTGGTATATACTTTAGATAAATCACCACAACAGCTCATATATGGATAATCCTTGTGCCTGTTGAAGAAAGATCACCACTTTCAAAATGCAAAAGATGTTTGACCCTGGCATCCAGAAATCTTCTCAACTGCCTTCTTTCAGAACTGAGAAACTGGGATTATAATTTGTTCTAATCATTAACTTTTGGTGTTTATTTGTTTCCATAGACATGTATCTTACTAATTACCTAATTCTTTCATAATATAGGCCTAATTTTGGGAACCCACCTACCTGCAAGTCTGCCTCCTGAAATGAGACACAAGTGTTTAACCTAGCTGACCACTTCTCAAGACTGAGACTGGTTTAATGAGATATGGAGCAATCTGTCAATTTAGCTTCTGAAATATAAAACTTATTTGAAGCTTCTTATAACTTACTCTCCAACACCCAGCACCTTTTTTTGTTTTCAGCTGAAGGTGCTATTTAAAGTGATGGCTTCTGACTTTTTGGCAAGTTACTCAGTTTTCCTGGGTGTCCACAGGAGGTATACATGTTACTGTATTAAACTTTAATTTGTTTTTCTCCTGCTAATCTGTCTTAACATTAATTTGATTATTAATTCTGACAGAAGAATTTAGAAAGGTGGGAGAAATTATTTTTCTGACCCCACAGAGACATGTTACTTGGATGTAATAGTAACTCCAAGACCAATTGTGATTAGTTCCAATTAGGATATAGTCATACTCAGCTTACTAAAACATTGTGTTCCTTGAGTTTCTTTTAATATGATGGGCACCAGAGATAAAAAGGTCTCTGAAGATTCCTGCCTACTAATAATATCCCGCTCCTGTGTAAACTACTCCCCTTTACTGACTTATTATAAATAGAATAGGGCAGAGCATTGAGATACCACTGCCAATGTTAGGTTACAAAAAGACTGTGTCTTCCATCTTGAGCACTCTTTCTTACTCTCTCTTGGATTACGTCAATGCAAAGAAAACTGGGTGTCATGTCATGAGGCAGCACACATGGCAAAAACATGAGATATTATAACAGCCATGTGAGTGAGCTTGGAAGTGGATTTTCTAAGACCTGTTAATAGAGATAGAGTGAGCTTAGGAGAAGATCCTCTCTCAGTTGAATCTTGAGATGTTTGTAGCCCTGGCTGACACTGACTGGAACCTTGTGAAAGAGCCAGAGCCAGAACCACTTGGCTGATCTGCTCCTAGATTCCTGACATAAAATTAGGATATAATAAATACTTGTTGTTATACACCAGTAAATTTTAAAATAATGTGTTTGCAGCAATAGATAATAAATACAGTAAGCAATTTTTTTGTACCTGTGAAATGCTGCCACATAAGGTACGTGTGTCTGATATTTACAATCCACTTGCGGTTCTTGTCTGCTCCAGTTCCTTGCCATAACAAACATGTCCTTGACTGTTCTCTGAGTCAATAAGAATTGTCTGGTATTGTAGAAGTTTTACTTCTATCCCTAAATAGTATAAATGGACTTACATGATAGGACATGGAAATACACTGGGGTAGTTTAAGGTAAAGATCTCAAGGGGAACAGAGTGAGCAGAATCACTGGTTCTCCAAGCATGGTTCTCAGACCACCACCAGCAGCATCCCCTGGGAAGAATGATGATATATTTTTTAATCCTCATCCAAGGATATGTTTATTGATTTTAGAGAGAGTGGAAGGGTGGGAGGGAAAGAGAGAGAGAAATATTAATGTGAGAGAGAAACATCGATTGATTACCTCTTGTACATACACTGGCTGGGGATCAAACCTTCAATCTATGTATATGCCCTGAACGGGGATCAGACCCTCAAACTTTTGATGTATGGGACAATGTTCCAACCAACTGAGCAACTGAACCATGGCATGGTCATGTATTTTAACAAACCTCCCAGGTGATCCTGCTGTGAGCTGAAGTCTGAGAACCACTGCTCTAGATTAAGTAGATGGGTGGATAAAGGACAGAGATTCCTTAACATGGCTCCAATGAGAGGTAGAATTTCTATTCCCAAACCCCTCACTATTAGTGGAATTTGTGACAACTCCAACCAATAGAACACAGAGGTGGCACAGCCAATTTCTAGGAACAGGATTTAGGAGACTGGTAACTTTCATTTCCTGTCCCTGAAACACTCACTTTTGAGCCTGAAAGGTTAAGAAGTTCGACTTCTCTGCAGGAGAGAAAATCGGGAGATGTCTGGGGCTACACAGAGAGGAAGGGAACATAAGCTCAGCTTTCCATTCAAAGCACCTGGTGTATAAATGAAGGTCCCTGGGCACTCCAAACCAGCCCAGCTGCTATGTGGCTACCACAAAGTGATTCCAGTCCACATGATCTTGTGTAAGAGAACTTGCTCACCCAATTTTGCCTGAACACTTGGCCCATACAATTAAGAGATATAATGAAATGATTGTTTTAAGCCACTAGATTTTGGGGATAAGTTGTTATGCAACAATAGGTAATTATGGTAATTAATGGCTCACTACAAATAAAATTCTAGATTAGTGCTGTTCAGTAGAAATGTAAAGCAAGTTGCAACTATGAGCCACATATGTAATTTAAAATTTTCTGGTTGCCATATTAAAAATTAAAATGAAAGAGGTAAAATTAAATAATATAATTTACTTAACTAATTCTTTTTAAAAAGATTTTATTTATTTATTAGTGGAGAAAGAGGAAGAGAGAAAGAGGGGGAAACACCAATGTGTGGTTGCCTCTTGCATCCCCTACTGGGGACTCGACCTGCAACCCAGGTATGTGCTCTAACTGGGAATCAAACTGGTGGCACTTTGGTTTGCAGGTCAGCACTCATTCCATTGAGCCACACCAGTCAGGGCTATTTAACTAATTATATTCACAATATTATTATTATAAAAAGTAATCAATATAAAAATTATGAGATATTTTGCATTTTTTATTCATAATAAGTTCTTTAAAATCTTGTTTGTGTTTAATGTTTATAGCACATTCTAATTCTGAGTAGACCTATTTCAGTAGCCACACATGGCTCATGATTAGTCCAGAGGATGCACCTGAGGACCTTTCCCTTCTAGGAGACTGGCCCTGTATCTCCCTTTCATGCAGCTTCCTCCTATGTAGAATGGGAATAATAGAACCTTCTTCAGAGCGTTGATATGAATATTAAATGGTATTATATAAGGTACAAATAACAGTGCCCAGCATGTAGCATATTTTTAATAAATGGAGTATTATTTTTATCCACCTTATGGAAGTGCTCTCCACGAGGGAAAGTGCTTTCTTTTGACCCAATGTCTTTTGGGCCAATCTATGTTACTTTAACACTAGGTGTTCTCTCTCACCTAAATGTGTAGTTGGTTCTAAGACATCCACACAAGTTACTCACTTAAACTAAACAAATACATTAAACATGTGTGCAATGATTAATGTGTAAAATTCACTGGCCATGTGAGTGCCCAGATTAAACGTTATTTCTTGGGTTTGTCTGTAAGGGTATTTTCAGATGAATTTGGAAATTAGAATTAGAATTTGAAACAGTGGACTGAGTAAAGCCGAATGCCCTCCCCAGTATGGGTGGGCATCATCTGATCTGTTGAAGGCCTGACTAGAACAAAAGGAGGAAGAAAGGAGGAATTTGCCCCATTTTCATGCCTTGCTGCTCATCTTATCTTCTCCTGCCCTTGGAATGGAATTTATACCTCAGCTCCCCTGTTTCTCAGGCCTCTGGACATGGACTGAATTAACCACTGATTTTCCTGGGTCTCCAGCTTGCAGAGAGAAGATGGTAAGATTTCTCAGCCTCCATAATTTCTCACAAACAATCTCTCTTTATGTAAATATATATAATTGGTTCTGTTTCTCTAGAGAATCCTGACTAATATAATGTGTAACACAAAATATCCCAGACATTACTAGCTTTTGGTTATAGAAAAATGTCAGGTATATTTTTATTAACCCAGTTATGATTGCTGCAATCCCACAAACCTGTGGGTCAGGAAGCCTTCCTCCTGCGAGTTCACAGACTGGACCATCAGCTGTAGCCACCACATAGATCTTCCCTGTCCTTCCTCTTTTGCTTATACTGCTGGTTGGCAAAATCTCCCCCACAAGATGGCACAAGATCTCTAATGTCCATGCCCCAGATTCTCTGATTCTTCCAGTGTTTACAGTCCTTGGGTTCTAAGGACAGACAGAATAAATGGTCCCCTCTCTGAATTCAAGCCGTGTTTTCTCAGCTGACCTGCAAAGCAGTTTGCTTTGGCCCAGAGTCTCACAAGCTCTGTCTTTCAGTATTGTATTAGCTTTGGTGTTCATTTCATTCTAGAATCTCTTGAGTTTCTTGGTAAAAACTTCTGCATGTTCCTGACTGTCCCTTTTCTAACCCTATTTGTTGTTCCATTTGCTGCTTTCTATACCTGGCCCTGCTCTGAGCACCAGGAGCCTGACGCTGATGCACTGAGCTATGGGTATTTGTTGTTAATGGGCTACTGGTTGGATTTGACTCTTGGGACTTACCAGCCAGAGATTCTATCCTGAGAGAGGAGTGAGGTTGAAGTATATATTCTCTGTTCCTCCCCTACTCTGTCATCACAGTTCTAACATGGCCTGCAGCTTTTCCAGGCTACAGCTCCTACCAGGTGGCCTCTAGGTTCTGTTAAAGCTATTGTCTCCCTTTGATTTTTCAGGCCTGGATGTGCTGATGCTAGTCTCTGCTTATATCAGTATCCTTTATTGGCTTTCTCATTTTTGCTCATGCTTCTGGAAACAGTACCTTCATTAATGCCTCTTCGGTTTCTCTATTTTAGTTGTATTCTGTTTCCTGCAAAGAAACTGGCTGATATTCCACAGGAACTCAAATCTATTCCTTTAGACAGAGTAGAAAGAGAAACAGTCTCCTCCTCTCCATTTTCTTGGGCTACTCTAACACAAACTTCTTCTTCTCCTTCTTATAAATGAAAAGATTTCATAACTATTAACATATTCAAACAAATAATAGGGTGGGGAATGGAGGTGGAGTTGTTAACAGTAATATAATTAAGATGCTAGGTCAAGAAGTAAATAGTACCTTTTATACATCCATAAAGAGGACTCAGTGCCTCTTTCCACCCCCCAGTGAACAAGGCTAGAGGCTTTCATTTCAGAAGAGACAATTTTGTGCCATAATACTGAAGAATCTAGCAGGAGATTCTGACTTGACTCTATCACATTCTTATGAAAAATGCAACTCATTCTTCTGAGGGTTGCTGGTTCAATTCCTAGCCAGGGCACATGCCTGGGTTGCAGGTCAGGTCCCCAGTAGGGGGCATGTGAGAGGCAACCACATATTGATGTTTCTCTCTCTCTCTTCCTCCCTTCCTCTTTCTCTAAACACAAATAAATAAAATCTTTAAAAAATCCAACTCATTCTAGATTTTGGAGAGAACTGAAAATAGTCCACCCATAATTACAAATGTACATGTACCTTAAAATTGGTCTTTGAGTTTCCATTTCCACATGATTTTCCCCTGGGCTCATGAGGCAGAAATATCAAGTAGATTACTTGAAAAGGAGATAGAAGTCACACCTCCTTAGGGATAAATGATGCAGGATCTAAAGTACACCATACTGTAAGGTCAATGTCATACACCTGTAGCAGAGGACTTTTTTAAAAATGTTGATCATTTGCTTTAGAGTAGTAGTCTTCAGAGAATGGGCAGAATAATTTTGTGGGGTGCAAAAAGAATAGTATAAATTTATTTCTATTTATTTTCTATAAGAAAGTATATTGTACTTATAAAGTACTTTACCTATATAAAGTAATTATACTTCATAAATGAACTATCAGCAGTGTATAGGTATAAAGTATGAATAAATATATATGTAATGAGGATGTATACATGGTTTTTTACTGATAAGAATCTAGGTTAAAATAATCTGAGATCTACTATTCCAGAAGATCATTCAAACAAAAACAATATTCTTTCTCAAAAGGATTTTTTCAAGGTACTTTAAGGAAATATCTTGATAAAACATAGTTATTGAAAAGCTAAGTGGATTCCCCCAGTTAGTCTAGTTGAGAAAATAGAAAGTAGCCAGAATTTGGGTATTTCCTAGTGGCTTAAGAAGTGACTTAGGGACTCAGAGAGAAGACCTGGGGAAGTGTTTGAGTTGGGAGATTGGGCAACTGCACCTTTATTTTAAAAGATAGACCTAGGAGGAATAATGACATTGAGGCAGAAATTATCAAAAACACTGAGGATGTCAAATATTTAATTTGATGTTATCTATTTTATTTTGAGTTGTTTTCTGCTATGCTATGCCTCTATATTAATACTAAAACTTTTTCACAACATTTTACACACAACAGCCTAGGTTTTTGGGGCTTTGGGGAAATGGGTGGAATGGTGGGGTGGAGTGACAACAGGGGCCATGGGACAGCAGCAAAAATTCAGCCTGACTCAGGAGTTTAGAGCAAAGAGTCTCCAAGAAAGAACCAATTATGGAGAATTTTTGCAAGTATTTGTGAAGGCATGGAATCACCAGAAGACATATAGAAAAAGGGTTTGTTTGAGTTATTTTATTAGGGTGTGAAAAAAAGCGTGACCTCAGAAAGTCAGAGACATTGAACATCACCAGGTTACACATTAAACACACAATGATGACCCTGATGATAACAACAGTGATAATAATACCCAAAAGGGAAAAAACATTGGCTTGGTATATTACAAAAATGTATTTAGTAGCTTTTCCTCTTTATGTTAGCTGAAATATATTGTATGGATTGAGGCTCCTATATCTGGGCTCCACAGCACCTTCTTAGAAATTCTCCTCACTGATTTCCTGTTTGTCAAAGGCTCACTCAAGACCATACCTCCCCACCCCACCCCCTTTTTACCCTTAGTTCCCATATTCAAACACCAGCATATTAAATGCTGGCACTTTAGGAGCTCTACTTAAAGCTCAGATTTAGGGCAGCTACCACTGAAAGGACAGCCTGGAGCAAAGTGCAGAGATACACAGAGGGTATGTTCTTAATGGTGTTCCAGTCAAAAATAGCTGGCACTCCATTTGGTTATAACTTATCAGTTCAAACTAGGTCAAAAATTCTTTCAGACCTTGAATATTCTTGAATTGTTAGTTCTTGGGAATATGTGAATTTCCTTGGCTCATTCAATTTTTTTCTTCTTCATTACTGTTTCTGTATACTGTCTGACTCCACTCCATCTTTTTTTAAAAAATATATTTTATTGATTATGCTATTACAGTTGTCCCATTTCTCCCCCTTCATTCCCCTCCACCCTGCACACCCTCTCCCACCCACATTCCCCTCCTTTAGTTCATGTCCATGTGTCATAAGTTCTTTAGCTTCTACATTTCCCACACTATTCTTGCCCTCCCCCTGTCTGTTTTCTTCCTACCATCTATGCTACTTATTCTCCATACCTTTTCCCCCTCTTTCTTCCTCTCACTCCCCTGTTGCTAACCCTCCATGTGATCTCCATTTCTGTGGTTCTGTTCCTGTTCAAGTTGTTTGCCTAGTTTGTTTTTGTTTTTGTTTTAGGTGTGGTTGTTAATAATTGTGAGTTTGCTGTCATTTTACTGTACATGTTTTTTATCTTGTTTTTCTTAGATCAGTCCCTTTAACATTTCATAAAATAAGGGCTTAGTGATAATGAGCTCCTTTAACTTGACCTTATCTAAGAAGCACTTTATCTGCCCTTCCATTCCTAATGAAAGCTTTGCTGGATAGAATAATCCTGGATGTAGGTTCTTGCCTTTCATGACTTTGAATACTTCTTTCCAGCCCCTTTTGCCTGCAAGGTTTCTTTTGTGAAATCAGTTGATGGTCTTTTGGGAACTCTTTTGTAGGCAATTGCTTCCTTTTCTCTTGTTGCTTTTAAGATTCTCTCCTTCTCTTTAATTTTGGGTAATGCAATTATGATGTGCCTTGGCATGTGCTTCCTTGAGTCCAACTTCTTTGGGACTCTCTGATCTCCCTGGACTTCCTGGAAGTCTATTTTCTTTGCCAGATTGAGGAAGTTCTCCATTATTTTTTCAAATAAGTTTTTAATTTCTTGCTCTCCCTCTTCTCCTTCTGGCACCACTATTATTTGGATGTTGGAACATTTAAAGTTCTCCCAGAGGTTCCTCAGCTTCTCCTCATTTTTTTGAATTCTTCTTTCCTTGTTTTTACTTTGAGCCAAAACCAAAATTTATTAATTATCTAGAATTAGATTAACTACATAAGGGAGAAAGATTCTTACTTAATTTTAGTAAAAATGAAATGTTTATATTGTTTTTTCAAAAATCAATTTTAGCCCTGGCTGGCATAGCTCAGTGGATTGAGCGCGGGCTGGGAACCAAAGTGTCCCAGGTTCGATTCCCAGCCAGGGTACATGCCTGGGTTGCAGGCCATAACCCCCAGCAACCGCACATTGATGTTCCTCTCTCTCTCTCTCTCTCTATCTCCCTCCCTTCCCTCTCTAAAAATAAATAAATAAAATATTTAAAAAAATCAATTTTACCTGGGCAATTGCAAAATGATTTACGTTTACATCCCATTTGTAAAGACGAAATTTTGTCTTGAAAAATTTCAAGCTGAATAGAAACCCCATGTCTGAGCCCACTGCTTTATGGCCTTTCACCATTGGGCAGGTCTGGGGTCCTTGGAGAGAATAGGCCAGCTGGGTCAACAGTATTTCAGTGCAGCCATTTCATTCATAGCTATAGCCAACAAAGTTCACTGTGATCAGCACTTCCTGCCTTGTTCTAAGCCACAAACTGCATCAGGAAATAAAGTTTGTCAAATTTTATTTTCTGACTGCGTCCTCTGTTGCAATAGCCACATTATCTATGACATCAGTGATAAGGCCAAAGGTGAGAAAATGCACATGAATTTATTTCTCAGAAGTATTTAAAAAAAGGTAGGAGGCCAGATGTTTCCTCTTCTTTTAATATATTTTATTTTTAAAATTATTTTATTGTTCAATTACAATTGTCTGCATTTACCCTCCATCACTCCCCCCCTCCTCCAGCCAAACCTCCCTTCCTCTCTTGTTTCAACCCCCCATTTGGTTTTGTCCATATGCCCTCCATAGTTGTTCCTGAAAACCCTTCTCCCCATTATCCCCTCTAACCTGCCCTCTGGTTACTGTCAGATTATCCTTAATTTCAATGTCTCTGGTTATATTTTGCTTGCTTTTTTCTTTTGTTGATTAGGATCCTGTTAAAGGTGAGATTATGTGGTATTTGTCCTTCACTGCCTGGCTTATTTCCCTTAGCATAATGCTCTCTAGTTCCATCCATGCTGTCACAAAGGGTAGGGGCTCCTTCTTTCTCTCTGCTGCATAGTATCCCATTAGAAAACAGCATTAAAATGAAAAGAGAACCAACTATATGGGAAAACATATTTGCCAATGACACCCAGGACAAAGGTTTGATCTCCAAAATATATAAAGAACTCACATGACTCCACTCTAGGAAGACAAAAAACCCGATTAAAAAATAGGCAAAAGACTTCAACAGGCACTTCTCCAAGGAGAACAGACAGAGAACCCAGAGGAATATGAAAAGATGCTTAGCATCACTAGCCATCAGATAGATGCAAATTAAAACCACAGTGAGATACCACTTCATACTGATGAAAACGGCCATCATAAATGAATCAACAAACAAGTGTTGGAGAGGATGTAGAGATAAGGGAACCTTAGTACATTGTTGGTAGGAATGTACACTGGTGCAGCCACTGTGGAAAACAGAATGGAATTTCCTCAGATGTTTCCTTTTTAAGTGACAAAGGGTGGCCTGGGAACAAAAAGTAGGAGGAACAATTTGGAAGATCCACTTGGACTGCTTCCTTAGTGCCTGAGAAGATTACAAAGTTCAATGAGGGACTCACACCCTGGATCCTAGCATGGGTCATGGCACAAAACAGATGCTTAGTGTGTATTAAACAAACATGTGAATCAGACAGTTATGAAAATCTCAAGATCTTTTTCTGCTGAGAGTTACCTCAGGAAAAAACGCTATCAAATTATAAGTTCAAAAAGATAGAGGGTGGGTCTTAGTCATCTTATGGCACTTGATAAAATTATCAGCGAATAGTATTTGATGAAATGAGTTGTCCCAGAGCTCTTCTAGTTGGGGAATAAAGTGAGGTAATCAATGCAGGAGCTAGTTATAAAGGTTAAAAGAGTCTGTGTACATATTACAAATCAGTATTTCTTTCTTTATTTAATTTTATTTTAATCATTGTTCAAATACAGTTTTCTCCTTTTTACTCCCAATCCAGCCCCTGCTCCCACCCCTCCCCATTTCCCTCCCATTACCACCCTCCCCCTAGTTTTTGACTATGTGTCCTTTAAGTTTGTTCCCGCGAACCCTTCCCAAAATCCCCTGAAACTCCCTCTATTCTCCCCTGTGGTCACTGTCAGCCTGTCTTCTATTTCAGTGTCTTTGGTTATATTTTGCTTGTTTCTTTGTTTTGTTGTTTAGGTTCCTGTTAAAGGTGAGATCATATGGTATTTGTCTTTCACTGCCTGGCTTGTTTCGCTAAGCATAATGTTTTACAGCTCCATCCAAGCTGTTGCAAAGGCTAGGAGCTCCTTCTTTCTTTCTGCTGCATAAAATTCCATTACGTAAATGTACCATAGTTTTCTGATCCATTCATTTACTGATGGGCATCTTGGTTGCTTCCAGCATCTAGCTATTAGAAATTGTGTTGCTATGAACATTGGGATGCATAGGTTCTTTTGGATTGGTGTTTCAGGGTTCTTAGGATAGAGTCCCGGCAGTGGAATCGCAGGGTCAAAAGGCAGATCCAGTTTTAGTTTTCTGAGGAAGTTCCATACTGCTTTCCATAGTGGTTGTACCAGTCTGCAGTCCCACCAACAGTGCACTAGGGACCCCTTTTCTCCACAACTTCTCCAACACTTGTTGTTTGTTGCTTTGTTTATGATGGCCATTCTGACTGGTGTGAAGTGGTATCTTATTGTGGTTTTAATTTGCATCTCTCTGATAGCTAGCGATGTTCATGTGTCTTTGGATTTTCTGTATGTCCTCCTTGGAGAAGTGTCTTTTCAAGTCCTTTGCCCAATTTTTAATTGGATTCCTTGTCTTCTTAGAGTGCAGTTATGTAAGTTCTTTATACATTTTGGAGATTAAACCCTTGTCTGAGATATCATTGGCAAATATGTTTTCCCATACAGTGGTTCTCTTTTAATTTTGATACTGTTTTCTTTAGCTGTGCAGAAGCTTTTAATTTTGATAAGGTCCCATTTGTTTATTCTTTCCTTTGTGTCCCTTGCTCTAGGGGACAAGTCAGTAAAAAAGTTTCTTCGTGAAATATCTGAGATTTTCCTACCTACGTTCTCCTCTAGGACTTTAATGGTGTCACGTTTTATATTTAAGTCTTTCATGCACCTTGAATTTATTTTTGTATATGGTGTAAGTTGGTGCTCAAGTTTCATTTTTTTGCACGTGGCTGTCCAGTTCTCCCAACACCATTTGTTGAAGAGGCTATTTTGACTCCATTTTATGTTGCTGCTTCCTTTGTCAAATATTAATTGACCATAGAGACTTGGGTTTATTTCTGGGCACTCTGTTCTGTTCCATTGGTCTATGTGCCTGTTTTTATGCCAGTAGCAGGCTGTTTTGATTACAGTGGCCTTGTAGTATAGTTTAGTGTCAGGTATTGTGATCCCTCCTACTTTACTCTTCTTTCTCAAAATTGCAGCAGCTATTCGGGGTCGTTTATGATTCCATATAAATTTTTGAAGTGTTTGTTCTTTGTGAAATATGCCATTGGTACTTCAATAGGAATTGCATTGAATGTGTAAATTGCTTTGGGTAGTATGGACATTTTGATGATATTAATTCTTCCAATCCATGAACACGGTATATGTTTCATTTGTGTCTTCCTTGATTTCTTTCCTGAGTGTTATATAGTTTTCTGAATACAGGTCTTTTACCTCTTTGGTTAGGTTTATTCCTAGATATTTTATTTTTCTTTTTGCTATTTCAAATGGGATTTTCCCCTTGATCTCTGCTTCTGCTGTTTCATTGTTGGTGTACAGAAATGCCTTTGATTTCTGGATATTGACTTTGTATCCTGCTGTTTTGCCAAATTCATTTATTAGGTCAAGCAGTTCTTTGGTGGAGTCTATAGGATTTTCCATGTACACTATCATGTCATCTGCAAACAGTGACAGTTTTGCTTCCTCCTTTCTGATTTGGATGCCTTTTATTTCTTTTTCTTGTCTGATTGCTGTGGCTAAAACTTCCAGTACTATATTGAATAGAAGTGGTGAAAGTGGACAGCCTTGTCTTGTTTCTGATCTTAGTGGAAAAGATTTTAATTTTTGGCCATTGGGTATGATGTTGGCTGTAGGTCTTTCATATATGGCCTTTATTATGTTGAGGAATGCTCCCTCTATTCCCACTTTGCCGAGTGTTTTTATCACGAATGGGTGCTGTGCCTTATCAAATGCTTTTTCTGCATCTATTGATATGATCATGTGGTTTTTGTCTTTCCTTTTGTTTATGTGATGTATTACATTTACTGATTTGTGAATATTGTACCATCCTTGCATCCCTGGAATGAATCCCACTTGGTTGTGGTGTATAATCTTTTTAATGTATTGTTGAATGCAGTTTGCCAGTATTTTGTTCAGGATTTTAGCTTCAATGTTCATCAGTGATATTGGCCTGAAGTTTTCTTTCTTTGCTGTGTCTTTATCTGGTTTTGGAATTAGGATGATGTTGGCCTCATAAAAAGAGTTTGGGAGTCTCCCATCTTTTTGGATTTTTTGGAATAGTCTGTGAAGGATAAGGGTTAGCTCTTCCTTAAATGCTTTGTAGAATTCTCTTGTGAAACCATCTGGCCCAGGGCTTTTGTGTGTTGGGAGGTTTTTGATTACTGCTTCAATTTCTTTTGTTGTTACTGGTCTGTTCAGGCTTTCTATTTCTTTTTCATGGAGTTTTGGAAGACTGTATTTTTGTAGAAATTTGTCCATTTCACCTAGGTTTTCAAATATCTTGGCATACAGTTCTTTGTAGTAATTTCTTACAATCCTTTGTATTTCTGTGATATCAGTTGTAATCTCTCGTTATTCATTTCTGATTGTGTTTATTTGGGTCTTCTCTCTTTTTTTCTTGATGAGTCTGCTTAAAGGCTTGTCGATTTTGTTTATCTTTTCAAAGCACCAGCTCTTGGACTCATTGATTCTTAGAATTGTGCTTTTAGTCTCTATGTCATTTAATTCTGCTCTGATCTTGGTTATTTCCTTCCTTCTACTTGCTCTGGGCTGTCTTTGTTGTTGTTCCTTGAGTTCTTGTAGACGTAGGGTTAGGTTGTTTGTTTGGAATGTTTCTAACTGTTTTAGGTGGGCCTGTATCACTATGAATTTCCCTCTCAGGACTGCCTTGACTGTGTCCCATAAGTTTTGGGTTGTTGTCGGTTCGTTTTCATTGTTTCCAGAAACCTTTTGATTTCTTCCCTAATATCATTCTTGACCCATTCATTGTTCAATAGTATGCTATATAATCTTCATGATTTTGAGTGTTTTGTTTTTTTTTTCCTTCGGGTTGGTTTCTAGCTTCAGTCCCTTGTGGTCTGAGAAAATGCTTGGTATGATTTCAATTTTCTTGAAATAATTGAGGCTTGTTTTGTGTCCTATCATGTGGTCTATCTTTGAGAATGTTCTGTGTACATTTGAAAAGAATGTATATTTAGCTTCTTTTGGATGGAGGGCTCTGTATATATCAGTAAATCCATTTCATCAAGGGTATTGTTCAATGCCACAATATCTTTGTTGTTATTTTGTTTGGAAGATCTGTCCATTTTTGATAGTGGGGTGTTAAAATCTCCCACTATAATTGTATTGCTGTCAATATCTTTCTTGAAGTCCTCTAAGATTTTCTTTATGTATTTGGTGCTCCTATGTTGGGTGCATCTATATTTACAATATTTATGTCTTTCTGGTTGATTCTTCCCTTGAGTATTATGAAGTGACCTTTGGGTCTCTCTTTATGGACCTGTTTTGGAAATCTATTTTGTCTGATATGAGTATTGCTACCCCGGCTTCTTTTTTCCTGTCCATTTGCTTGGAAGATTTGTTTCCAGCCCTTCACTTTCAGCCTGTGTAGGTCTTTTATCCTGAGGTGGGTCTCTTGTAGGCAGCATATGTGTGGATCATTTTTTCTTATCCATTCAGCTATTTTATGTCTTTTGATTGGAGCATTTAATCCATTTATGTTTAAGGTTATTATTGATAGGTACTTATTCATTGTCTTTTATGTACGTGTGTTCCTCTCTCCCTCTCTCTCTCTCTCTCTCTCTCTCTCTCTCTCTCTCTCTCTCTCTCTCTCTTCCTTCCCTTCCTTAAAGCAGTCTTTTTAGGATCTCTTGCAGAGCTGGTTTGGTGGAGGTGTATTCTTTTAGACTTCTTCTGTCTGGGAAGCTTCTTATTTGGCCTTCTATATTGATTGAGAGCCTTGCTGGATAAAGTAGCCTTGGTTTCAGACTTCTGGTTCTCATTACTTGGAATATTTCTTGCCATTCTCTTCTGGCTTGAAGTGTTTCCATTGAGAAGTCAGCTGTTAGCCTTATTGGGGCTCCCTTGTATGTTACTCCTGTTTCTCCATTGCTACCTTTAAGATTCTCTCTTTGTCTTGAAATTTTGCCATTTTAATTATGATGTGTCTTGAGGTGAGCCTCTTTGGGTTCCTCTTGATTGGGACTCTCTGTGTTTCCTGGATTTGTTGGACTTTCTTTCTCATCAAATTAGGGAAGTTCTCCTTCATTACTTTTTCAACTAGGTTTTCGATCCCTTGCTCTTCTCCTTCTCCTTCTGGTATCTCTATTATACAGATATTATTACGTTTCATATTGTCTTGCATTTCTCTTAATCCCTCTTCATTGTTTCTGAGCCTCTTTTCCTTTCCTTGCTCTTTCTGGATGTTATTTTCTACTTTGTCCTCTAGCTTGCTAATCTGATCTTCTGCTTCATCAGTCCTGCTTTTCATTCCTTCTACTGTGTTCTTCAGTTCAGAAATTGTATTCTTCATTTCCTCTTAACCTTTGTTGAGAGTTTCTATTTCCTTTTTCATGTTTATATATTTTGCAGTGAGATTGTTGTAGTTTCTCTCCAATTTTTGATAGCTCATTGTGAGTTCATTGAACTTCCTGATAATTATTGTTTTGAACTCACTATCTTGTAGTTGAGTTGCCTCTATTTCATTTAACATTTTTCCTGAGGCTTCCTCATTTCCCTTCAATTGGGGGTTGTTTCTTTGTTTTCTCATTGTTTGTGGGTTTCTTCTTGTTAGCCTCTGTTTCTTAAATTGATCTGTTCTGGTTCCCTGTAATTATGGTGTGAACTTCTTTGGTCGAATACTTGTGAGATTCAGTGGTGCAACCTCCTTCGTGTATCCTGGTGTTCCCAGCTTCCCCCTACTCTTTTTGTTTTGATCAGTTGGAGGAGTAAGGTGAAATGGTTTAAGACAGCAAGACAGTATACTATGATATTTACTTTAGCAGCCAGTAGAGAAGAGATGGGTTATCCTTTGGCTCCTTATAGTGTTAACTGTGATCCTCCACCCCACTATCCACATTTTAGAAAGGATGGAAAGAGGGTAAGACTCTTATTGGGGACGAGAGGATTGTTAGTTGGATCTAGAAAGCTATGAGGCTGTGGGAGGTCAGATTCTAAGGTAGGGTTGGATTAAAGATTAGTATATAGGAGTAGTGTGTAAAAGAATAGAGAGAACCCCCACAGTAGTATAGTTCAGGAAATTGCAAAGTGGGCTGAGATCAGGTAGGATAGTAAAGAGGATGAAGGATAGTAAATTATCAACACACTGTGACTGAGATACCAGGGGGAACCTATCAAATGACAGTATTGTTACAGTACAAACAAGGGGGGGCCTGGGACAATATACTATTATTGAAAGAAGGCCCTGTGTCTGTTATGTCCGCCACCTGAGGAAAGACATCTCTCAATGCCAGAGATTTGTGAAAAGGAAAGGAAATGTTTATTTAATGCTATACAAACTTAAAGGAGTGACCTAATGTCTTCACCAAAATCCCAAAGTCCCTTAAAACACCCACAAACACACACAGTCCTTCCTTCCTTCCCCCTTTGCCCAGTCCAGAGTACCATATCTCAGGAAAGGAAATAGAAGTCCATGGCTTAGGCAGTCCTCTGGTTCTTCCCAGTTAGTACTCCATCTCGACTGGGAGACCTCCCTGGGTTCCTGGCACCCTACGCTGAGTCTCCGGTATCTCTGCTAAAACCAGGTGGTGGTTCCCCCTTCTAAAGCTGCGGGGGTGCCCACTCTGGCAAAGGCACGTGGTCCTCTCTCCCAGGGCCACGGGAGTCCCCACTCTGCCAAAGCCGCATGGTTCTCTCTCTCAGGGTTGCGGGAAGGGAGAGTCCCCACTCTGTCCAGGCTGCGTGGTGCTCCCTCTCTCAGGGCTGCGGGAAGGGAGAGTCCCCACTCTGTCCAGGCCTCATGGTGCTCCCTGTCTCAGGGCTGCGGGAAGGGAGAGTCCCCACTCTGTCCAGGCCGCGTGGTTCTCCCTCTCTCAGGACTGCCGCGTGGTTCACCCCTCAGGGCTGCGCATGGTTCTCCTTCTCAGGGCTGTGCATGGTTCACCTCCTACACTCGGCTTCACATCCCAGAACTCATATCCTTCCAGCTTTACTGGACTGCCATCGTGGGTCTGGGCAGGTGTGTCCCCATGTCATGGAGCCAATCATCTCCAAGCTCCCACACAGGCACTGTAGCTCGGGGCACCTGCCCCCCAGTTATATCTTGGTGGGGAAGTTACTTCCATTCCCCTGGCTCAGAGCATGGCCACAGCTATTTAACATATCTAAGCGACCAGCCAAAGGCTATAGATATGTTAAATGATCACGCCAGAGGTTAGCTGCAAGGCTGTTGCTATGCAAAACAGCTCTCAATGGCCCTGCTCCATTTGTCTCTTCCCCCAACCCACACCCTAGGGGTGGGGGGTGGTTGAAGATATCCTAAAATTTCCTGGACACCTTGAGTTCTGGACCCCATTTCAAATGCCCATTTGGGGTCCCCCCTCTTGGCTGCACCCTGTAACAACTTTTCCGACATTTTTTATTTTAATAGTATTTTGGTATTCCTTTTCTTTCTGTATAATCTTCTTTGCTTGACTGGTTATACTGTTACAGGGTGCAGCCAAGAGGGGGGACCCCAAATGGGCATTTAAAAGGGGGTCCAGAACTTAAGGTGTCCAGGAGATTTTAAGATGTCTCCATCCCCCCACCCAGGGTGTGGGTTGGGGGAAGAGACAAATGGAGCAAGGCCAATGAGAGCTGTTTTGCATAGCAACAGCCTTGCAGCTACCCTCTGGCGTGGTCATTTAACATATCTATAGCCTTTGGCTGGTCGCTTAGATTTGTTAAATAGCTGTGATCATCTCTGAGCCAGGGGAATGGAAGTAACTTCCCCACCAACACGTGACTAGGGGCAGATCCCCCAAGCTACAGCGCCTGCGTGGGAGCTCGGAGAAGATTGGCTCCAGGACATGGGGCCACACCTGCCCAGACTCATGATGGCAGCCCAGTAAAGCTGGAAGGATACGAGTTCCGGCATATGAAGCCAAGTGTGGGAGGAGTCGGAAATGAGGCTGCAGAGGAAGATTGGCCGTGGGGATTTAAAACCCAGACTTGGCGGCCATTGGGAGAGAACCACGCGGCTTTGACGGAGTGGAGACTCCTGCATCCCAGAGAGAACTGTGCTGCTTTAGGAGAGAGAAACACGTGGCTCTGGCAGAGTGGGGACTCTCCCCTTCCCGCAGCCCTGAAAGGGAGAACCACGAAGCCTGGACAGAGCGGGGACCCCCGCAGCTTTAGAAGGGGGAACCACCACCTGGTTTTAGCAGAGATCCTGGCGACTCAGCCGAGGGTGCCGGGAACCCAGGGAGGTCTCCCAGTCGAGAAGGAGGACTAACTAAGAACCAGAGGACTGTCTGAGCCATGGACTTCGTTTTCCTTCCCTGAGATACGGTACTCTGGACTCGGCAAAGGGGGAAGGAAGGAAGGACTGTGTCTGTTTGTGGGTGTTTTGGGAACTTTGGGATTTTTGATAAAGACATTAGGTCACTCCTTTAAGTTTGTATAGCATTAAATAAACATTTCCTTTCCTTTTCACGAATCTCTGGCATTGAGAGATGTCTTTCCTCTGGCGGCGGACATAACAGACCCGGGGCCTTTTTTCAATAATAGTATATCGTTCCAGGCCCCCCTTGTTCTGTTCTGTAACAAAGTGAGAAAAAGATAATACAAATTTACAGTAACTTGCAAGATTAAAAAAAAAGGAAAGAAAAGCAGAAGATGGAGTGCAGGAGAGATAAATTTGGAGTGGAAAGAATAACAGGATGAATGGAAGAGAAACATAAGGGATTGCAAGATATAAAAATAATAAGAATTGAAAAATAAAATGTCACTTAAAACACAAGATAAAATCAATCAACCAACAACAGCCACAAAAACCAAACCAAACCAAACCAAACCAACAAAAAACCTCTTGTTGGTTTCTAACTGGTCAGACCAGTTTTTCTGATCTTGCTGGCTTCAGCTGGCTGAGGGACCTTTGAAGTGCTTCTCTCTCTTCCCAGCCAAATCTCAGCAAGTCTCTCAGGTACCTTAGGCACTCCAGAGCACACATGCTCTCCCGAGCTCACTGCCACGTTCTTCCGGACTCCGGGGTCCCTGCAGGGTTCCAGTTCTATGATCTCAGAAGGCACCCATGATGTTTTGGGATTCACTGTGCCCTCCCTGGGAATCGTAAAAGGGTGCGCCCCTCCACCAAACTTTTGAGTTTTGGGCTCTAGGGATGCCCTAAGCGACGCGACCCTTCCGGGTTCACAGCACGAGAGTCAGGATTTCCAGTGGGGCAAGCACTTCCACAGTTCATCACCGCAGGCTCCCGAAACCTGAGAATGCCTGAGCCCTTTCCTGGATCAGGGTTGCGATGTCTAGGTTTTCAACCGATCCACACTCCCACCGGGCTAGGGGTGCGGGCACATTTCCTGGCTGCCTCTGGTCAGGCTGGCTGGAAATTTTTGAGTTTCGGGCTGTAGGAACGCACTAAGCACTGTGTCCCTTCTGGGATCACAGCACAAGAGTCAGGATTCCCGATGGGGCGTGTGCTTCCACAGTTCAGCACCACAGGCTCCAGAAACCTGAGAACACCTGAGCTCTTTCCCAGCTCTGGGTTTTCCACTGATCCGTGCTCCTACTGGGCTAGGGGTGCGGGTGCTCTTCCAGGCCGCCCCTGGTCGTGCTGTCTGGAGGCCCTTACTTCTCCCAGGTCTCTGGGTGGGTGTTCATAGTCCCTGGGCAATTTTTTCCAAGTCCAACTGGCCAATCTGTGCCTTCAAGCAACAAATTCTCCCCTGGAGTTGCTCAACCCCCGTATTTGGGGGAGGGAGCAGTGACTCCCCTCTCCCGGGAGCCCTGAGGCAGACCCGGGAGCACCGGGCCTGGGGACTGCGCACCCCTGGTCCCCGTGCTGATCCCTGGGTCCCTTTTGTCCTGAAGCAGTCTCCTTATCGTCTGGTTTTTCAATGATCGCGATAATTTTTGATGTCCTGCTTTCAAAAGTGATTTGGTAACCTAGTCCACCTGCTCTGTTTCTCCACTGATCCACGAGTTTCCCTCCTCTTCACAGAAGCCGAGAAACACGCTGCCTAGAGTAAAGCCACCATCTTCAGTTTCCAAACAACAAATCAGTATTTCTTGAACAATCATTGACTGATTTATTGATGACATATGAGCAACCATAACAACATCTTTAACTGGTAATGATAATCCTTATTTCAGTGAAACAGCATTATGCAAAGCAATGAGTTTATGGACATTAAATAGACAGTTTTAGGACAAAACAATGAGTCACTCACAATAGCAAAAAATTGAACTGCCCTAAATATCTAACTGTAAGGAACTTGTTAAATAAACTATGATGCAGTCATGCAATTATGTTCTCGGTTAAAATCATGTTTTTAAAAAATATTTATTGCCATGGAGAAATTTATGTATGTTAAATAAAAAAGATATGGTTTTGTATGGGTACAAAATACCCACACCCACTTCCTAAAGTCTTCCTACCCATCCCATTTCTTTTCTCCTTACTAATAACACATTTTTTTTTAGGTTTCTATCTTTTTCTGCATAGCCCTGTGTTTCAGGGGAGGCAGGGGCCAGGACTGAGCTAAGAAAGGAATCCATGGTCACCATGATTTTCCCTTGCCAATGTTAGGTTGAGGCATAGGTAGGTATGTGGTTTATTTCAGGCCTGAGATGGTTTGGGATAGGAAGGCTTCTGGGAAAATTTTTCTCTATCTTGAAAGAAGACACAGGAAAGCAAGGTCCTGCTTCTAATAAATGTTGGTGAGTCTGCAGGTGATATCTGCATTCTGGCAGCCACCATGCCTGGGGCTGAGCTGATAGGCAGAATAATCCAGAAAGATGGAAAGGCCACTGATGGTTGGTGCTGCTGATATGCTGATCATTAAACTTGCAGTCATTAGCAGTATGTCAGTGGCCAAAAGTCAATTCAGCAAAAGACTCTCATTTTAATCAAGTCCTTATATGGCCAGCTTTCTGAATTTACTAATTTATTTTAACTATTTAGATATAGCTGTCTGATTTCTCTTCTTAACAGCACTCTAAGGAATATCAAATTTGTCTCAGTCCCCAGAATCCTTGTTTCTTCATTCTGTTCTGGTTGAATGTTTATTTCTTCCTTCTGCTCCAAATCATTGAGTTGAGTCCTGGCTTCCTTCCCTTCACTGTTGGTTCATTGTACATTTTTCTTTACTTCACTTTGCACAGCCTTCACTTTTTCCTCCATTTTGTGACCATATTTAACCATTTCTGTGCGCATCCTGATTACCAGTGTTTTGAACTGGCTATCTCTTCATCACTTCATTCTATTTTTGGAGCTTTGATTTATTCTTTCATTTGGGCCATATTTTTTTTTTGTCTCAGCACACCTGTTACATAATATGGGATGGAGCCTTAGGTATTTGCCAGGGTAGGCAACCCACTTTGCTACATTGTAACGCTGCATGTGGGAGAAATGTCTGAGCAGAATCAATGCCATTTGCTCGACTCTCCACTGGCTTTCAATCACTTCCTCCACTACCCACAAGCAAATTGGGCCCTTCTGGTGCTGATCCCTGGGTGGGTGGTTTTGTGTATGTTCTAGGACCCTGTGGGTCTCTCCAAAGAACTCTCCTGTGAAGCTGGATTTCCTCCCACCACCACAATTCCCACAGGTTTTTGTAGCCAGACATTTTGAGGCTTTG
The DNA here is from genome assembly GCF_019186645.2 of Phyllostomus hastatus. NCBI lineage: Eukaryota > Metazoa > Chordata > Mammalia > Chiroptera > Phyllostomidae > Phyllostomus > Phyllostomus hastatus. Next base: position 50,722,112 of record NW_025334041.1, read on the forward strand.
TTTCCCCACTCTGGAACCCTGGTTTGCACTGTCTAACTTGCTCCCCAGTTGTTCCTCCTGGTTTATCTGCACACATATGTGGGACTGCCAGATCTGCAGCCTCTGCCTCACCCACCCAGTCTTCTAGCCATTGCCTTGCCATGTGTCCTCTCTATTCTGGCTGCCTGTCTCTGCCCCTCCTACCAGTCTGAATGAATGTTTCTTCTTTAATTCCTTGGTTGTTGGGCTTCCATACAGTTTGATTTTCTGGCAGTTCTGGTTATTTTCTGTTTTTAAATTTATTGTTGTCCTTCTTTTGGTTGTGTGAGGAGGCAAAGTGTATCTACCTATGCTTCCATCTTGTCTGGAAGTGGAAAAAAAAAGTGTTTTAAATTTGAGAACATGCTTATCAGCATTTTGCTATCTAACAGATATGTTTAAAAAATCACCATTACCTGTTTCTCCAAGATTAGAGTGATATTTTAAACAGCAGAATAAATTAGTACTTTTGAAAAAATTCATGGTAAGAAAACAGAACTATATGAAAATTGATACTTAGAAATATCCCTATAACTAACGTGATTTTAATGGTGAAAATACATAAATAAATACCTTGAAAATTACACATTAAAAAATCTTAGAATTGCAAATTTTCTATTTTGTTTATAAGTCTTAGAATTTTGTAAAGTCTAAGATTTTGTTTAAAAATTTTAGAATTGCAAATTTTCTATTTTGTTTAAAATTTTTTAAAAATTAAAAACTTTTAGGTCACTTGGAAAATTAAACACTTTTGTTAGTTTTCTAGGAAAGTGATTGAAATATTATAGGGTGATGTATGAATGACCCACAGACATGGACAACAGTGTGGGAATTAATTGTGTGAGTGAGGTGTGGAATGGGTACAGGAGAGCAAAGGGGAAAAATTCAGACAACTGTAATAGAATAACAATTAAAATGATTTAATTAAGAAAAAACAAGATGGGGTCATTGCCCCTTAAGAAACTTAATACTAGTGAGTCTCTATGATCTATGATTTATTGTGTACTATTTTAATTTTTACATGAAAAATGACTTTATAGACCTCATTATTGGTTCACTTATGTCCTCAGTTTCCACATATTCTTTTTCCTATATGATCTTAAAATCTTCAACAAAGCCTTCAACTGCAAGGAGAATTGGGTCAAATTCTTACATTTGGATAAGAATATTATTAAATTGCTTCATAAAAATAATAATATAGGATGATAAAATATTAGAGTAATTGTAATAAAAGTTTTTGCGTAATTTCTAGATGATATTGAATGATGAGTATCATGATAGAATAAATGCATCTGATGAAGAAGAAATCTTATTCATTTTAAATGATATTATCCTGTGAGAAAGTATTTCCAAAATTGAAATATCATTTAAAACTTAGAAGCGCATATTTGAATCACTCTATCATACAATATTAAACCAAGCAAAAAATATCCAAAACATATTCAGTCAATTTATCACTATAAATAATGTTAATATTTTGACTTTAAACTAGCAGCAGAACAGGTGGATGTTACACTCACTTTATCCCAGAACAAAACTGGAAATACAATTAAACTTTAAAAAAATGTTTTAAATTATATGTTATTGATTACGCTATTACAATTATCCTGATTTTCCCCCTTTGCCTGCCTCCACCAAGCACACCCCACCACTCCCTCAGGCAATGCTCCCATCATTGTTCAAGTCCATGGGCCATGAGTACAAGTTCTTTGACTACTCCATTTCCTATACTGTACTTTACATCCCCACGGCTATTATATAACTACCTATTTGTACTTCTTAATCCCCTCACCTCTTCACACATTCCCCCACAAAACCCTCCAATCAGGAAACCATCAAAACACTCTCTGCATCCATGAGGCTCTATTCTTGTTTGCTTAGTTTGTTTTTTAGATTCAATTGTTGATAGATATGTATATTTTGCCATTTTATTATTTTTAAATAGTTTTTATCTTTTTCTTAAATAAGTTCCTCTAACATTTCATATAATAATGGTTTGGTGATCAAAAGCTGCTTTAGTTCCTCATGTCTGGGAAGCTCTTTATTGGCCCATCAACTTTATTTTATTTTATTATTTTATTTTAATTGCTGTTCAAGTACAGTTTTCTGCCTTTCACTCCCATCCCAGCCCACCCCCACAGCTCTCTCCACCTCCCTCCCATTTCCACCACCCCTTGTTTTGGTTTATGTGTCCTTTATACTTGTTCCTGCAAACCCTTCCCCTTTTTGCCTAAAATTCCCTCCCCTCTCCCCTCTGGTCACTATCAGCCTGTTCTCTATTTCAGTGTCTTTGGTTATAGTTTGTTTGTTTGTTTTGTTAAGTAGGTTCCTGCTAAAGGTGAGATCATATGGTATTTTTCTTTCACTGCCTGGCTTATTTCTCTTAGCATAATGCTTTCCGGTTCCATCCATGCTGTTGAAAAGGGTAGGAGCTCCTTCTTTCTTTCTGCTGCATAGAATTCCATTGTGTAAATGTACCTAGATTTTTGGTCCATTCATTTACTGATGGACACCTAGGTTGCTTCCAGCACTTGGCTATTGTAAATTGTGTTGCTATGAACATTGGGGTGCATAGGTTCTTTTGAATTGGTATTTCAGGGTTCTTAGGACATAATCCTAGCAGTGGAATTGCTGGGTCAAGAGGCAGATCCATTTTTAGTTTTCTGAGAAAATTTCGTAGTGTTTTCCATAGTGCTTGTACCAATTTGCAATCCTACCAATAGTGCACTAGGGTTCCCTTTTCTCCACAACCTCTCCAACACTTGTTGTTTGTTGCTTTGTTTATGATGGCCATTCTGACCGGTGTAAAGTGGCATCTCATTGTGGTTTTAATTTGTATGTCTCTGATGGCTAGTGATGCTGAGCATCTTTTCATGTGTCTCTGGGCTCTCTGTATGTCCTCCTTGGAGAAGTGTCTGTTCAAATCCTTTGCCCACTTTTTAATTGGTTTGTTTGTCTTAGAGTGGAGTCATGTGAGTTCTTTATATATTTTGGAGATTAAACCCTTGTCTGAGGCATCATGGGTAAATATGTTTTCCCATATGGTTGGTTCTCTTTTTATTTTAAACTGGTTTCTTTAACTGTGCAGAAGCGATTTATTTTGATGAGATCCCATTTGTTTATTCTTTCCTTTATGTCCCTTGTTCTAGGGTGGCCCATCAATTTTGAATGATAGCGTTGCTGGGTAGAGCAATATTGGCTATAAGTACTTGCTTTTCATGATTTTGAATATTTCTTGCCAATCCTTTCTAGCCTGCAAAGTTTCTTTTGAGAAATCAGCCGACAGTCTTATGGGAAGTCTCCTGGAGGTCTCTAACTGCTTTTCTCTTGATGCTTTTAAGATTAACTCTTTATCTTTATTCTTTGGGATTTTAAGTGTGATGTATCTTGGCATAGTCCTGTTTGGGTCTATTATATTTGGGTCTCGCTGTGCTTCCTGGACTTTAATGTCTATTTCCTTCACCAAATTAGGGAAGTTTTCTTTCATTATTTTTTTCAAGTGGATTTCCAATTTCTTGCTTTGTCTTCTCCTTCTGGTACCCTTATGCTGTGAATGTTGGATCTCTTGAAGTTTTCCCAGAGGCTGCTTATACTATCCTCATTTTTTTTATTCTTTTTTCTTCTTGTTGTTCTGATTGGTTGTTTTTTCTTCCTTATGTTCCAAATCATTGATTTGATTCTTGGTTTTATCCATTCTTCTGTTGTTTCCCTGGAAGTAGTTCTTTATTTCAATTAGTGTATCCTTCACTTCTGACTGGATCTTTTTTATGCTCTTGAGGTTCTCACTAAGTTCCTTGTGCATTCTCATAGCCAGTGTTTTGAATTCTGCATCTGATAGATTGATTATCTCCATTTTGTTTCATTCTTTTTCTGGAATTTTGATCTGTTCTTTCATTTGGGCCATGTTTCCTTGTCTCTTCATTTTGGCAGCCTCCCTGTGTATGTTTCTATGTATTAGGTACAGCTCCTTTGACTGCATGTTTTGGTAGTGTTGCCTGATGTAGGAGGCATCCTATAGGGTCCAGTGGCACAGCCTTACCCAAGCTGGGTATTCAAGATGCACCATCCATGTGGTATGGGCATATCCCTCTCTTGTAGTTGAGACTTGATTGTTGTTGGCAGATCAATGGGACGTATTTACCCAGGCCAGCCAGCTATAAGGACTGGTTGTAACCTCTGACCACTAACCTCTGCCCTCCATGGAGGATCAGATGTGCAGAGGCAAGGTGGTGGTGTTCTGACATGGTCTGTATCTGCCCACTGGGTGCCAAGGTCAGCCCCCACCTGTGTTTTGTCCAGGGCCACCCTGCCTGAATTGTAAAGCAATCTGAGGTGGCTGCTGCTTGTGCTGGGCTTTTAGATTCCCAGGCAAAGCCTAGCTGTGAATCTAAGCTAGCTGCTGCTAGTGCTGGGCATGGGGTCATTGAGGCCAGTTGTTGCTTGTTTGAGAGGATTTAGGAAGTTGTGATGCATGAACCAAGATCAGCCATTCCTATGGAAAAACAGCTTAGGTGGGCTGTAGTTTGGGTCAGGCAGAGTCTCTGGGGGATCTCCAAAGTGGGTAAAACAGTGTTAGCTAGGTTAATGGAATCTCAGATATGGTACCAGTTTGCTGGTTCTGAGGGGAGGGTTTGGAAAATGGATAGTGGTCTTGCTCACCTGGATGCCAGGCATTTTAATTCCTCCCTTCATTGCCATTGGTGCCTTGCAAGCTGCTACCTCAGTGCTGTAGCTCAGAGGGAGTGAGTCTGAGTAGGTGAGTTGATGTGTGGGTTCTTTAAGAGGAACTGCTGGGAGTCAAGCAGTTTCTTCCTCCAACTCAATCCATGGTGTTTTTTGCAGCCAGAAGTTGTGGGGGTTTATCTTCTCTGCACTGGAATCCTGGGCTGGGGGTCTTGGTGTGGGTCTGAGACTCCTCACTCTAGAGATATCACTTCTAAATTTTTACCCACCACACATAGGTAAGGGACCAGCCTTTTCCACATTTGTGCCCCTCCCACCAGTCTGGATGGCTGTTGGTTCTTTAATTCTGTAGTTGTCAGACTTCTTTTTGACTTGATTTCTAATGGTTGTATGTGATAGTTGTTCCATATTTTAGTTGTAATTATAATGCAGTTGTGTGAAGAGGTGAGCCATGCCTCTTTACACCACCATCTTGACCAGAATTCTCCCATTTGACTAAATTAAAGAACAATCATCATGTTTTTTATGGCAATGTAGAATTCTGTTGTGTAAATGTCCTGTAGTTGTTTTATCTATTCTCCTACTGATGGGCACTTGGGCTCCTTCCCTATCTTGGTGATTGTAAATAATGCTACAATGAATAGGGGAGTGCTTATGTTCTTTCAAATTAGGGTTTTGAGTTTCTTCAGACTGAGCAAAAAGGAAAAAGGACTCATGTACAAGGACAATAGTGTGGTGATTGCTAGGGGGAGAGGATGTAAGGGGACTAAAATATAATGCAAAAACATACAATAATGTTTCATTTAAAAAATAGAAACATAAGAACAATCATCATGAATTACCAGCTAAGGACTAGCTTGAGTATTCTTATAACTGAGGATTTACAGAGGAAGCCATTGTGAGACTGATAGGAAAGGTAAAGATGCAAAAACAGCTGTCCCTGCTCCCATGGGTGGTGGTTGAGGTTCCAGAGAAGTATCTCAGTGGTTGGTAGGGTCCCTCTGGGAAGCATGGGGCCTAAACCTCAAACCTGGACCCCAGCCCAGAGCACCAGAACCAGGAAGAGCCACCCACATAACATCCAGGTGTGAAAAGCAAGGGAGTTTCTGTTCACCTAAAAATGATGAAATGTGCTGGAGACACAAGCACCCTCTTACAGGGCCAGTACACATTTTGTTCATGGCCACTCACCTTGGGCTCTGGCAGAAGGATGGTAGTATGAACTATGGTTGCCTGAGGAGAGTCTTGGGTTTGAGGCTTTGGAGAGGAGGCTGGGGGCAGGGACAGCTGCCAGGACCCTGGAACTGAGTCATTCTTCAAAACTGTAGTCACCAACCCTCTTGGACAGAGCAACCCCCTGAGAGTGGCATTAGGCTGAGGGAAGGCACTTACCCCTCCCTTGGAATCACTCTTGCTCTATCTACCCTAGGGAGCTTAAGCCCTGCTGAGGAGTTAGCAACATAGGCTGGGTTGTAGAAATCTGGACAGTCTCATCACTCACAGGCTTTAGGGCAGAGCCATTCCCCCTACTTTCCTGTGAACCTGACTGGTGCTTCCTTCTCATGGGAGAGCAAATAGAACCAACCTCCCTGCTTCCAGCAGACAAAACCATTGGGCTCCATATTTTCCATCAGCCTGACTACAAGGATCTCCACCCTGCTGAGGTGAGGGAAAAGTCTAGAACAGAGTCCAGCATGTGACTGCGGGGAGGGTACCTCACCACCAGGTTCCCTGAAGTTGAACAATAATTCCCCCTAATGGGAGATCCACAAACCCTATCCTTTCAATCCCACCAGAGGCTTTTCCAGTGAAAGAGTCTAACAGGGAGCTGGCAGCCAAAGGACCACAGAAGAGGATCCCAAGGTGCCCTGGGATTTTTACCAAACTGCCTCTGGGCCAAGAGCTGTTAAAAGCTGGCCTTGGCTCATAATTTGGTCCTTCCCATGAGCACCCAAGCCCAGGAGAGGCAGCCACAAACTGTGGATCTCTTGTAGTTTTAAACAGGTTGCCAAAAACAAGTCACAGAAAGTGTCTGACACTGGCCTGCACCAGGGTTCTTCCCAAGAGATCCAGAACCAACACAAGAAGTGGCCAGCTTCAAATAATAATAGCCCAGCATCCAAGAAACTTCAAAACAGCATTTTTAAAGGGAGATTGCAGTAGGCACTAAACTCTGCTGAACCAAATTTGACTTACACTCACTTTCTTCTTCTTCCTCCTCCTCTTCTCCTTCTCCTCCTTCCCCTCCCCTTCCCTCCTCCTCCTCCTCCTCCTCCTCCTCCTCCTCCTTCTTCTTCTTCTTCTTCTTCTTCTTCTTCTTCTTCTTCTTCTTCTTCTTCTTCTTTCTCTTCTTCTTCTTTATTCTTTTTCTGTTTTCTTTTTTTGGTCAGCACCTGCACAGCAACTTGCATGCCATACTTGAGTTTGAGCCTCACAGTTAGCAAGCTTGATGTCAATCCCATGCACAAGTGGGCCAACAGCAATCAAGACTTAATTACAACAAGATGGCCCATATAACCCACACAAGTAACATTCTTAGAGCACCCAGCTCAGGAGATAAAGGAGACTGCACCACTGGGTCCCAAAATACACCTACTAGATGAGGCCAGCCCATGAAAACTGGGAGTCATAGAAGACCTATCTAATACATAGAAACAAATGTGAAGAGACATCCAAAAGGGGGAGACCAAGAAACAAGCCCCAAATGAAAGAACAGGAGAAATATTCAGGAAGAAAAAGAGCTAAATGAAATACAGGTGAGCAATCTATCAGATATAGAGTTCAAAGTAATGGTTATAAGGATGCTCAAGGAACTTAGTGAGAATTACAATAGTATGAAAAAGGCCATAGAAAGTATGAAAAAGAACCAGTCAGAAATGAAGAATATCACACATCTGACATCAAGAATACATTGGAAGGAATAAAAAGTAGGTTGTATGACACAGAGCATTAAACAGTGATTTGGAAGACAAGGTAGAAAGAAAAAACACCCAATTAAAGCATCAAAAAGAAAAGAATTAAAAAGAGTGAGTAATGAGGACAGTTTAAGGGAATTTTGGGACACATGAAGCATAACAACATTCAAAATGGAGATACAAAAAGGAGAAGAGAGAGAGCAAGGGTTGGAGAACATATTTAAAGAAATAATAATAAAAAATTCCTAATCTGGTAAAGATAAAAAAGATATACAAGTCCAGGAAGTATAGAGAGTCCCAAACAAGATAAACCCAAAGAAGCACACAACAAGACTCATCATAATTAAAATGAAAAAAGCTTAAAGACAAAGAAAGAATCTTAACAACAGCAAGAGAAAAGCAGTTAATTACCTACAAGGGAGTTTGCATAGACTTTTAGCTGATTTTTCAACAGAAACATTTCAGGCCAGAAAAGATTGGCATAAAATATTCAAACTGATGAAGAGAAAGGACCTACAACCAAGACTACGTAATCTAGCAATGCTATCACTTAAATCTGAAGGAGAAATAAGGAACTTCATAGACAAGAAAAGCTGAAGGAGTTTGTTACCACCAAACCAGTATTATAAGAAATGTTAAAGGGCCTGTTTTAAGAAGTAGCACAAGAAGAAACACAAACAAGAATAACCAAACAAACCACCAGGGGAACAGAGAAAAAAATAAAACACATACCTATCAATAATCTCTTTAATGTAAGTGGATTAAATGCTCCAGTCAGGGTAGCTGAATGGATAAGGAAGCAAGAGCCATATATATGCTATCTATAAGAGATCCACCTCAGAATGAAAGATACATGAAGGCTAAAAGTGAAGGGATAGAAAACAATATTTCATGCAAATGGAAATGAAAAAAAAAGCTAGGGTGGCAATACTTATATCTGACAAGATAGACTTTAAACAAAGGCTATAGTAAAATCAAAGAAGGATAATACATAATGATGATACAGACAGATCTGGTCAGATCACTGGAGAGGAGAAGGAAAGGAACATAGAAGGAAGTTGCCCAAGGAAATGGTAAACAGTTTAGAATAGGTTTGGCTGAGAAGCTAAATGAATGCCTCCAAGAGCGCATGGAATTAGGGGCCACAAGATATAAAATAAAAAAAAGGACAGAGATTGACTCTCAGGCTCTCTTCCTGGAGGATGCCTAGATGATTGTGCTGCAGCTGTTTGTGTTTCCTTAAGGATGGTATTTTGGATGGATTTTGGATTTTGGGAAAGAAACTCCAGGCATGGCCTAGGATTGTGCTGGCCTGCCAGAGCATGGCAGGGTTATTCTTCTTTCAATGTTCTAGAGGGGACAAGCTCTGAGGTAGAAGACTGCCATTCTTACAAAGTTGTATAGCTTTTGTATCTTATATTGTTTTACTTTGTAAACTAATCATATAGAAATATAATACTTAAAAATGAACATACAGAATAATAGGAGAACTCAGGTGTTAAAGGTTTTAGCCTTAATTGATAGGCTTAGTTATAGGGAACTGTTTCAAGTGGCATGGGGAATGTAGCCCAGCTCCTGACTCAGAAAATCCAATGGGGAGTGAGTCGACACACAGTACCCAAGCCCATGGATAGTTTTTCCCATGGGGAATCAGGCCTGCATTGTACCTAGGTTGCTATGAAGCTTGCTTTTGCTAAAAATCCCTTACTCTGGATTGAAGCAGCAAATATTTACTGCACATCTTTAAAGCAACTTCCTAAAATCTGTGCTGAACCTCCAAAGTATGGAGTGTAACCAGTTCAACCACTTTTCCCCTTGATCTGCAACATCCTTCTCTTTTAAGCAATTAGCAACATTCTTTCTTTTGTTATCTATAAAAGGTAACCACCTACAGCAAACCTGTGCATAGTAAATGAGGACCATCCTCCAGGTAATGTACCCAGAAAAGCAATAAAAGCCTGTCCAGGCAGGGGTTGGGGCCCTCTCTCTCACTTAGAGTGGCCATGCCATCCCTTTTTCTCCACAGGACTTCTGTAGTCTGTGTGAATTTGTTCATCACAGCCACAATACATGGACCCCACAGGCTGGAATCTGCATCACTTAGTGATTATAGGTGTAACTAAAGAGTTGGAGTTTAGCCTTAATTGATAGGCTTAAATGATTAAAGCTATAACTAAAGAGTTGAAGATTTTAGCTATAGATAAGTTTAAGCAATTAAAACTGTAAGTGACTAATACATGTGGAAAGCTCTTATTCCAAAATTGTGTAGCTTTTGAACAAAGACTCCTTTCCTTTATCACCAAATCTTTGCCTCCAGAATTTTGCCTAGAAGGTGGCAGTGGGCAGCAGGATCCCTCTTGTGCTGTTTGGTAACAATAACAGGAGCAATGTAACAAGAGGATATAACTTTGGGGAACATTTATATATCCAACATAGGAGTGCCTATATATGTAAAGTAAATCTTGATGGCTAAAAAACAGAGATTAACAGTAATATAGTTATAGTAGGTGATTTTAACACATCATTGATGTCAATGGATAGATCTTTCAGATATAAAATCAACAAGGAAACAGTGGCCTATTATGACACACTAAATCAGATGACTTCAGTTGATATCTTCAGAGCATTTCACCCCAAAGCAACAGGATATACATTCTTTTCAAGCATACATGGACATTTTTCAGAATCAACCACATATTAGGAGACAAAGCAAATTTCAATAAGTTTAAGAAGATTGAAATCATATAGAACATCTCCTTTAACTGTAATGATAAGAAACTAGAAATCAACCACAAGGATAACACTGAAAAACCTACAAACTCCTGGAGGCTAAATAATGTTCTACTAAATAATGAATGGGTTAACAATGAGATAAAGGAAGTAACAAAAATTTCCCTTGAAAAAAATAAAAGAGAACACAACCCAAAATCTATGGGACATAGTGAAAGGAACCCTAAGAGGGAAATTCATTGCATTACATGCCTCCCCTAGAAAACAAGGAAAAACTCAAACATTCAGCTCTATCTTTAACAAAGCTAGAAAAAAAAACCAACAACAAATTGGGTCCAGGGTGAGTAGAAGGAAGGAAATAATAAAGATCACAGCAGAACTAAACAAAATGAAGTCTAAAAAAATACGAAAGATCAATGAAACCAAGAGCTGACTCTTTGGAAAGATAAACAAGATTGATAAACCTTTAACAAGACTCATCAAGAAAAAAGAGAGAGAACCTAAATAAATAAAATCAGAAACGAAAGAGGAGAAGTAACAACTGACATCAAAGAAACACAAAGGATTTCAAGAAATGAACAACTACATGCCAACAAATTGGACAATTTTGGCAAAGTGGATAAATTCCTAGAAACATACATTCTTCCAAAACTGAATCAGGAAGAATCAGAGAATCTGAATAGATGGATTACAACTAGTGAAATTGAAGCAGTAAACAAAAAACTCCCAACAAATAAAATTCGTGGTATTGATTGCTTCACAGGTGAATTTTACCAAACATTGAAAGAACTAAAACCTATCCTTTTCAAACTATTCCAAAAAATTCAAGAAGACCCCCAAGCTCATTTTATAAGGCCAGCATTATCTTAATTCCAAAACACATAAAGACATTGCAAAGACAGAAAATTATAGGCCAATATCCCTGATGAACATAGATGCTAAAATTCTCAACAGAATATTAGCAAATCAGATCTAGCAATATATTGAAAAGATTGTACACCAATAGAGTGGGCTTTATTATGGGGTTGCAAGGTTCATACAATATTCACAAGTCAATAAACTTGATACATCATAAAAACAAAATAAAGAATGAAAATTATGTGATCATATGAATAGATGTAGAAAAAGCATTTGATGAAACTCAGCATCCATTCATGATAAAAAAACCTCTCCCCAAAGTGGAAATTGGCATAACATATCTCAACATAATGAGGGCTATATATGATAAGCCTACAGCCAATTTCACAGTCAATGAGCAAAAACTGAAAGTGTTTCCTGTAACAATCAGGAACAAGACAGGGATGTCTGCTTTCACCATTCCTATTCAACATAGTACTGCAAGTTCTAGCCACAAATAGCAATAAAACTAAAAGAAGAAATAAAAGGCATTTAAGTCAGAAAGGAGGAAGTAAAACTATTATTGTTCACAGATGTCATAATATGGTACATAGAACCCTAAAGACTCCACCAAAATGCTATCAGATCTATAAAGGAATTCAGTGAATTAGCAGGATACAAAACAATTATTCAGAAATCGGTGGCATTTTTATACACCAATAATGAACTATCAGAAAAAGAAACTAAAAAAAATTTCATTTACTATTATAACAATGAAAATAAGATACCTAGAAATAAATTTAACCAAAGAGATAAAAGACCTTTACTCAAAAAAAAAATTACAGGATACCAAAGAAAAAAAATGAGGAAGAAACAAATACATGGAAGCATATATCACGTTTATGGATCAGAAGAATTAGTATCATTAAAATGCCCATACTACCAAAAGCAATCTATAGATTCAACATAATTCCTATTAAAATATCAATGGCTATTTTACAGATCTGGAACAAATATTCCAAAAATTTACATGAATCCAAAAAAGAACCTGAATAGCCTCGTCATTCATGAGATAGAAGAACAAATTTAGAGGGATCACAATACCTAGTATCAAAGTATACTACAAGGTCATTTGACATACATTTATGAACTTTGACTTATAACTACTATCCGGCTATACTGTCAGGCTACTAGGAAGTCCTTCCACTCCTGAACAGAGACCTTTTTTAAAGCTGGGAACAACTGAGCTGCAGGATCACTTGGAAAGCTGTGAGTCCCAGACCTTTATGTATCTTACAAATGGGGGGTGTCATTTTGGAACTATGGTGGAAGATGATTGAGAAAAGACAATTCTTAGCCCTAGAATATGAGAGTATAGCTTTTTGTATCTTTATATATCTCTAGTTATTCTGCAGAGTATTAGTCCTCCAAATGGGCAGGGCAAGAGGGCTACAGAGGCTTGGCAACAAGATGTGGTCAGAGATGTTTGACTTCACAGTGAGCTGCTTCTCACCTGCCACCACAAAAATATAATCAGCCACCATATGGACTTTTTGATAAGTTGCACTTACACATTATTGCTTGTAAAATTCAAATAGTGCTGACAGTAAACAATGTCATGAGTTGTTTTTATAAATATGTGCAAAAAAATCAATTCACATAAAGGCCTCAGGCAGCATATATTTAAACAGAAAGTTTTGATTTAGATTTCACTAAAGATATTAAATAGTAGTAGCAAAAGAGAAAATTCTCAGAGCTCTTAAAATTTTTGGCATTTAGGAATTTGTCCTTTTCAAACTAGGATCCAAGAACATTTTATTAGAAAATTCAATTTCAGTTATTATACTATTTGTGACAACCAATTTTTTAAAAATTCTGTAGCTATTGTCAGGTTCTGTCTCAGAAGGGAAAAACCAAAGGAAGCAGAGGGAGAGAAGGTAAACAAATGTGCCAACCATGGACCACACTCTACATTAATTAGGCACTTTCTGTTATTTATGTTATTAATCTCATAAACATGTTACTATAATTCCCATTTGAAGATAGGTAAATTAAGGTTGGAAAGGTCATAGCAACTTGTTCTAGGTTAGACTAAGGATAAAGGGAATGGCCAGGGTTCAAACTAAATTTTTAGACTCCAAAGTCTATGCATGCTCAGACAGATCAAAGAGGGAGGAGAAAGTACTTTTCAAAGGTCACTAAGTTATCTAGTAAAGGTAAGAGGGTGGTATTAAGATGTTTCTGTAAAAATGGCTATTAATAATGGCCAAAAAAAAGATGTCTATGAAAAAATACCCATTGGCTTAAAAAAAGGGCAATATCCAGAAAATAAGTGAAATGCCACATTAAAGTAGTGAGGAAAACCAGATTAAGTGAAAATTAATCTTCATTATTAAAATAGTTGAAAGTACTTGAGAAAGAACCCAAGGACAATCAAAGAAAAACAACTATAAATATACTGGGAAAAGTGGATTTAAAAATATTTACTGCTTTTTCTGATTCTAAAATAAATATAATTGTGTAAATTATGGAAAATATAGAAAAAGTATAAAAAGTAAAAAAGATCAGAAGTAATTTTATCACTCAAGGATAAGTAGTAGTATCTTTTCAATGCATTCACTATATTCATCTGTAAGTATTAATCATCTTTAATATAATCTCATAATACTAATATGATTTGGGTCATTTATATTGCTTCCAATTTTCATTCTAATAAATAATCTTAAACATTAGCAATTATTTATTTAGAATTAATATATTTAATTATACAAGTTATACTTAATGCTTGACGATTTTCAGTGTCAGTATCCAAATATTGCAGATATATTTTATGGCTTATTCTATCTACCCTTTGTCACCACTCTATATAAAAGCTGCTGTAATCTGATATGTCTGTATTTTGGTATATTTGTATATATTTAAATGCACAAAACATCTATATTTTATAATAACTATTTAAAAAGGCAGGTTGCAGTTTCTGAAGAATTTTTATTTCATCTAAGTTTAAAAAATTGATAGCATAAAGCTGTTATAATATTTTATTATTGTCATTTTAATTGCTGTGAGATCACCAGTGATACCTCATCTTTTATTTGTGATGCTGGTAATTGCTGTTTACTCTATTGTTCTTGATCACTATAGTTCTGAATTTATCAATTTTACTGATCTTTAAAAAGAACTTTTGATTTTGTCAATATCACTTTATTTTTGGTTTTCTATTTAAAAGATTTTTTCTAGTCTTTTTTATTTTCTTTCCTCACCTTACTTTAATACATTCTTTTAGTTCTTAAGTTGTAACTTAAAGTTTCTTTAACCACTGAATTACCAACATCTAACAAATTTTGATATGTTGTGTTTTAATTATCATTCAATTTAAAATATATTCTAATTTCCCTTTTGATTTCTTGATTAATGGGTTATTTAGCAGAGTGTTGCTTAACTATTGGTTGTTTAATAATTTATCAAATATTTTATTGTTTTTGATTTCTAGTTTATTTCTATTGTGATTAGAGAAAATATGCTGAAAGATTCCAAGTTTTGAAATTTATTGTGCTTTTTAAAATTACCTACTATATGGCCCTGGGTGGTGTGGCTCAGTGGATTGAGTGCCATCCTGGGAACCAAAGGGTCACCCGTTTGATTCCCAGTCAGGGCACATCTCTGAGTTGTGGGCCAGGTGCCCAGTAGAGGGCATGAGAGAGGTAATCACACATTAATGTTTCTCTCCCTCTCTTCCTCCTTTACCCTCTCTCTAAAAATAAATAAATAAAACCTTTAAAAAACACAGGGTAAAAATTACCTACTATATGATTCATTGTAGAAAATATTCCAACTACGCTTGAAGAGAAGGTATATTTTGCAGCTGTCAGTAAATGTCAATTAGGTCAAGATGATTGATAAGTTTGTTTACATCTTCAAAAAGCTTCGTGATTTGTGTATACTTATTCTATAATTTACTGGGAAAGGGATGTTAGAATCTCTAATTATGATTGTGGATTTGTCTATTTTTTCATTTAATTCAGGCAATTTTTTTTACTCTATGTATTTTTGAGCTCTGTTGTTAAGTATATACACTTCAAAATATTTGTCTTCCTGATAAAACTTTTTATTATCAGGAAATGTCTATCTGTGAAAATACTCTTGTACTGAAGTCACTTTGTCTGATATTAATATGGTCATGTCAACTTTCTATACTTATTATTTATATTATATCTTTTTTATCATTGACTTTCAACTTATCTATATTTTTATTAGATGCTGCACATCATGGGGTATTTTAACTTTGCATTTTGAGTCCAGAGAAGAAAGTTAATCACCTGCTAGAACATTTAAATAGCAATGTTTAAAATAATACAAGAGCCCTGGCTGGTGTGGCTCAGTGGATTGACTACTGGCCTGTGAGCCAGAGGGTCAATGGTTCGATTCCCAATCAGGGTACATGCCTGGGTTGCCAGCCAGGTTCCCAGTAGGGGACACGTGAGAAGCAACTGCATATTCATGTTTCTCTCCTCTTCCTCCCTCCCTCCCTCCCCCTCTCTAAAAATAAATAAATAAAATCTTAAAAAAATAATACAAGAGAACTCAGCCAGTGTCTTTACAAGGCTAACATTATTATCCATAATGCCCAGTTTTTGACTAAAACTTACTAGATATGCAAAGAAACAGAAAAGTATACCTTTTGCTCAGGAAGAAAAAGGGCAATTAATGGAAATTGATTCTGAGTGTGCCTAAATGTTATATTTAGCAAAGATTTCAAAGCAACTGAACAAAGAAAGAAAAAACATTTTTAAATTAATGAAAATGTGATATCAATGAATGTATCAGATGGGATATCTCAACAGAAAATGCTAACTATTAAAAAATAGTATTGTAAAGTTGAAAGATAAAATAACTGAAGTAAAGCATTAATTAGATGGACTCAACACATGAGAAATGGCAAAGAAAATATTCAGTAAATTTGAAAAAAGACAATTCCTTTTCTCTGGGTCTTCATACATATTATGTTTAGACAGAGGATGAGTGAATATACAAATGAGACAGGTGGCAATAAATCTATGACCCAAGAAAATAATTAAATACTATAAGTAGTGCTGTGCTAGGAGGAAAAATAGGCAGAGCAATGTACAAAAAAACCACTTTCAGCCCTGGCTGGCATAGCTCAGTGGATTGAGCGCGGCTGCGAACCAAAGCGCAGGTTTGATGCCCAGTCAGGGCACATGCCTGGATTGCAGGCCACGGCTCCCAGCAACCCACATTGATGTCTCTCTCTCTCTCTCTCTCTCTCTCTCTCTCTCTCTCTCTCTCTCTCTCTCTCTTTCTCCCTCCCTTCCCTCTTTAAAACAAACAAACAAACAAACAAACAAACAAAAACACTTTCAACAAATCTTGAAAGATAATGTCAAATATATGCAAGGAGCAAATATTCTATTAGATCTCTTCAGGAATAACATCTCTCATAAGCCACTTGGCATGTATAATTTATGCTTTGTTTTAATAAAATACAATTGCAGTTTCTTATAAATAACATTTCGGAGTGCACTTGTCCTTGAAGTCAATTCTAGGAAGACCCAAATCAAAATCTCATCAGGTTTATGTTTCAAAGCTTTAACATTCAAGCTTTTTGTAATCAATAGCAGCGATGTTTAAAAACCTAATTTCACCTATTGTCTTGCATGGAGGGACCGAGACAGAGAGGACACAGCTGAGGGAGACCAGGAAACAGGTCTTTGTAGTCCCTTCAGGGTAGGGGCACAGGAGGGCTTGATTTTCCTGGCCAAAGGC
Source organism: Phyllostomus hastatus (assembly GCF_019186645.2). Lineage (NCBI taxonomy): Eukaryota > Metazoa > Chordata > Mammalia > Chiroptera > Phyllostomidae > Phyllostomus > Phyllostomus hastatus. The sequence goes on from NW_025334041.1 coordinate 50,739,076, forward strand.
CAACCGCTCTAAACCGTCGAAGGTCGAGGCGCAGGCCGCACGGAGGGGCCTGAGTGCTGGTGCGCTAGCTGGAAACATTGGCTCCCACCCCCTTCCCAGGCCACCCGGGTCCCTCTTCCGGCTGTTTGCCCGAATTAGGGTAGAAAGCGAAGCAGAAGCCCAGCCACCCTGCGGTCTTGCCTGTGGGGCATTCAGGTACACCGACTTGCTGGAGCTCATCCCACAAAGGCCAGAAGCTTCGGCAAAGGGGCCGATTTTGATCCTGTGAGGGTGGTTCCTTCCTATTCTTTAAATGTCCCAATCGTGTTTAAAGGAGGCTGTGTTTTGTGTAAGGCTTTTTGCAGATTCCAACATGCTTTGTTGAGATGTAGTCTGGTTGTTGGTGGGCACACCTCTGTTCCACACTAGTGTCTGCTATCACACACACAGACCACACTTTCAATGTCCCTGCTGCCACTGCATAGGGCATTTGGGCCTCACTGATTTAACAGGTGTGACAGTTTATGTTGTCACACAGTTGACTAGTGGCCTTATTCTAAAAACTAAATCTCCTTGGAGAGGGACCCAGAAAAGATCCATGGGCATGTCCATAGACAGTTAACGTGTGAGATTGACAAATAGAGAACACTCCATAATACTTCAGGAAAACAAACACAACTGTTTTTAAGAAATTGTAACTCCTAACATACTTAGCTTCAGGAATCTTGGGAAAGTAAGAAGTGTGACTGTTGTAAGTAAGTAGGTTTTAAAACAGCATGAAGAGCACTTCAGGGACACTGGGGCCTCTTTTTCTAGAGATGGGGAAGCACATAGCTGATATTGAAGGAAAATTTCTATGGTACATTAAGATGCTGTTTGAATGAATAAACAACATTATTTAAATGTATCTGAAATATTTTCTATTTTGCTTCCCTTTTTCATGTGATAGTGGATAAATGGCAGGCAAAAAGCGTGAAGTCCAGTTGCAGGTGGGCATGATGTATCAATAATTCTTTACTTGGTATATTGGAGCTTGAAGACCTTTTACAGCACCTTCATTTTTGCAGGCAGTCATCAATAATCAAAGTCTATGGGGTGAGATGTTGCAGAACAAAGGCCTAACAGGTACTGGGGCTACCCCCTTGTCCAGTCACCTGTAGTTTGGCCCAGGACACCTCATGGCACCTCAGCACAGAGCGTGTCTCCCTACTTCCAGCATAGAGCCTTGCTATGTACTTTGCCTTTGCCCCTGGAGCAATAGCCCCTGCTATTATAGAATTTTTGACTATGTTCTTTTCATAAATACCATCATCCTCTAGTGATTGATGTTTACCAAGCCTGGTGTGGACCTTGCAAAGCAATGCAAACTTTATTCAGAAAATTGAAAAATGAGCTGAATGAAGATGAAATTCTGCATTTTGTTGTAGTAAGGATTTAATTTCTATTAAACTATTGTTTTCTTGTTATTTTCAGTATTGAAGCATGCTCTCTAAGGATTGTTAACTCTTCAAAATGTATACTGTTTACTTGGTAGTTTTGCTATATGTTTAGTTCTATCTGATCTGAGAACAAATGTGATTTTCATTCCATTCCTATAGTGTTAAGCTTATTGACCATGGTTGTGAATTTTAGAAAACTATAAAAATGGCTGTCTATTGACCTGTTTCTTTTCACCTGATCGTATGCAGTGTGTCTCTTAGAATACCAGTTGCAAATGCTATTTACTAAATAGCTTTGGGATGGACTCAGGGCATATACCACATAGTGGTTTCCCTTACTTATTTGCCACCCAAATGTGACAAGAAATTAATTATATTGATTATTCAATTTATCCACATTGTTATTAACTACTTAGAGCTTTGTTATTTAATATGGTGGACACTAGGCAAAAGTGCCTTTGTAGCATTGAAATGTGGCTACTGTGACTGAGGAACTGAATTTTTACTTTTAATTGAGTTATTTAAATTTAAAAATATACTCAATTCAGTTATTGTAAAACTTTTAAAATTATTTGGGGAAACTTGGGTATGTGAATCTATTTTTTGACTAAATTTTATGAAATCAAATAAGAGATCAATTATTTATGGTTAAAATTTAACCCATAAATTCAGATGTACTGTAAGTATAAAATAAACATGTGATTTGAAGACTTAGTATGATGAAAAGAATGTGAAATATCTTAATAATCTTGACATTGATCATCTGTTAAAACTATCATATTTTGGATATTATTGTATAAGAAATTTGTATTATTAAATATATTATCACATTAGTTTCCCTCATTTCTTTTTAGGTTTTAATTGTGGCTACTAGCAAATAACTGTAGCTCACATTCTACTTCTATTGGACAGAAATATGTCCAAACAAGCTAGACCTAAGATGCAGAAGCAGATAACTGATTACATATCTTTATTCCTTATCCATAAAATGTATAGTCCCTGATGCAAACATGAAACCTCAACCCAGTGCATATTCTCAGGCTTTCCATGACCCCTCCCAACCCAGACATTGGGAATGAAATTCCTTACTGACCTTAACTTGTGTTTGTCTGTCCACCCCCTTCTACAGACACATTGTTTACAGGACCTTTTTTTCTTAGTTCTACATTACAAATAAGCAATATAAAGCTTAGAAACTCACCTCTTATTATTATTTCTCTTCAAGGCAGTAAGTGGCAAAGAAAAAACTAAGGAACCAACAGAGAAAAATTTTAAAAAAATGAAATAGAGGTTGGGGTTGCCTTATGAAAACAAGGCCCTGTAGTGTTTTAAAAGGCAACATTACATAATAACCTGCTTTATTTGCAATGAAGAGTCAGAACCACCTGAATGAGGCTGGAATTTGATTCCCTGCCAAGGATCAAATTCTAAATTTCACCTTGCTTTTCAAATTCTAAATTTGATCTTTGGCAGGGAAGAAAAGCTAATTTTAGAGGATAGAGAATGGGGTCTGAACAGGATTGCCACATGCAGTAGACAATACGTTGGCATAAGAAGTTAAAAGGCAGTATCAAGAGGATCTGACAGCTGAAAAATGGATTGCAGATAATTGAGCATTATTAGAAAATTCTCATGGATCCTAGCAGCTGTCTGGTTGTGGTAGGAGTGCAGTTTCATGTACCAGGAACCGTGGGGGAAATTCCCATGTCTAAAAGCAAGCTGGGGGTCAATAGAGAGAGGCTGACAACAAAGCAGGCCACCCTATTTACCTGTCAGGCTAGCTGGAAAGGAATTTGTGCAGGGGAAAGCAAGGAAGACATCCTTACGCAGTGAGGTAGTATAACTGGATATTGTGTTTCCAGGTGGTCTAGAGTCATCATATCTCTCCTTGTTTGTTGAATCTAAGTTGGAGCAAACCTGGGGTATGTGTGGGGAGGGGATGGTGATGGAGGCTGCCAAGTGGGTGCAGAAGAAAAATTAGACCATTTACATTGTTAGGCTCTCATCTCAGTGCAACTCAGAGCTGTGAGGATATAGGCCTGATGGTTATGACTGTCCTCCCACCAGTACCTGGATCAGATAGAACTCCATAGCCACGAGGCATCAGTCCTGTGACTATGTCGATCCCATTGGAAAGTCTGGTAGTCTCTCCAAAATATGTTGTATTTATAATACTAGCATCCATTGAATTTAGCAAAAAAAAATTTGTGCATTGTCCCTGAATGGTTTTGCTTCTGTTTGAGCACACTGAACAATGATCTAGTCACATAAATTGGTACTAGTTTTATGATATGACTTGCTTGTAAAGGGTGAAGAAAATTCATAGTTTCCAAACTCCACTGTAGCAATGGAGGGGCACCCTTTGCTGGGTATTTTTCTTAGCCAAGGAAAGGGAACCTTTCAGAACTTGTCATTTTAATCCAAAATTAAAGCCTATGAAGTTTATTAGGGTTATTGAAATAACCCTAAGCTAAATGGTCAACATAAATTTTATCTATTATGCCCCCTTTTAAAAGACTTTTACTAACATTATACCTATACATATAACAATTCAGTAAATATTATAGTTCTTTTACAATATTAAATGCTTTACTTGTTAGTACTTTATTACGATATAAACATTTTTTGTAATGATGATACCTAATTAGTTTTAAATATAATCTTTGCCTTCTGTTCTTTAATATTATAGTTTCTTTCAGCCCCTTTCGTTCTCTTTTTGGGTGGGTGGGTGGTCCATAAATGTGAACAGGCAGAAGTCAGGCTGAGGCCAACTGACAAAGGGCCTGACTTGCCAGTGTTTGCAATTTGATCCTTAAAACAACTATAACATACTAGAAGAATGTTGAGTAAGTATAAAAATAAAAATTATATGTGTATCTGTGTTTTTATATATAGTGTATCTAATGACTTGGATATAGTTTCCTTTACTAACATGAGAAAGATTAATGTTTTTTTTTCCAGGCAGAGGCCGACAACATTGTGACTTTGCAGCCATTTAGAGATAAATGTGAACCTATTTTTCTTTTTAGTGTTGTAAGTATAATATTTATTGTCTCAAATGTATTATCAGATTCCAATTTACAGTTAAAGAGCAAGTGGCATTGTAAAATTACCACAGAACTCCTTTTTGATGATATTAATTGTAGATTTTTTACTTTGTCTTTGCCTATCTATTAATGTATTTTATAACCTGACTTCTAAAAGCTAATAATGGATTGAGTAATTAGACTACCACACACTAAACTGATTGGGGAAAAGAAAAACGAGGTGTATTTATCTTTCTTAAGGAAATAATCAAACATTTGTATGATGAATTATTTAAAGAAGTGAAAAATCAGAAATTTCTTAGATATGCAGTAGGAGAGAATTGCTTATAGATATTCACATATATCAATCAAGGAAATAGCTGTATCATCACCATTGTGTAATATCTTATCACTTTTATCTCTGTATTTACAAATAAATGAAGACTGTGTAATCACGAAAATGTCACTAGTTTTCTATGTATGGAGGAAGATTGCATAATTTCAGTTTTCTTCTTTATACTTACCAATGTTTTCCAAATATTCTGTAATGAACACAACAGCTTTAACAATCAGAAACCATAATAAATGCTGTTTTCTAAAAGGCATATATACAGTTAAGTGCTAAATTGTGTGACACAGAGTATAGCTGCTACATAGAGAGCTGGAGAACTGGGATCCTAAGGAAAGGCTTCTCAGAGAGGGCCTGGACTGTTCCTGTGCTGCTGGACACTTAAGTTTTCATTTTTGATGATAAAAATACTTCTGGATATAACTTTTTACTTCTGTTAAGTACTACTCTTGCAATTATTTCAAGGAACCAAATTACTGGGTTACTTGAATTGAAAATTGCATTGTAGATCTGGGTAGGTAGATTTGATGAGTTAGATGAGGGGTCAGCTAGCTAAGTATTTTTAGCTTTCCCAGAATACTGGCTCTGTGTTGGGTCATAGTTTGCTGACCCTTGGCCTGGAGGTAGTTTAGGGAACCAGAATGAGTAACTGCATGAAGCAGAAATGGACTTAGACTCATGGGACAATGAGACTGCAGCAGTGGGAGCTGTTAGGAGCATGGAAGTGAGGAAAAAAGACTAGGTAGGTGAACTACCATGTAGAGTCTAGAGCTCTGGGATGACCATCATCCTGCCAAGTTAGTCAGGTCTGATCAAGGGACTCGTGTCCACCCTTCTGAACTGAACCATGCAGTCAATGTTCTTTTATGTGCAATCAATGCCCAAATTATAAGACCACCTCTCCTTTCAGCCGTGCATGCCCCATCCCAAAATTCAGAATACTTTTTCCTGACCCATTTCTCTAGTACTCCCCCATCTCTCAAACCCTTTCACTGTGTGACATCTGGAATTGTTATAAGTAATTATCAGACTTCTGAAGCTTTATCCTTGGCCTTGAACTTTTGTTCCACTTTCCTGACTTTCCTTAAGTCTGCATCCTTACATAGGACATTCTCTCTGCTGCCCAGAAATAGTGACTATTTTCTCAGATTCTTTCCTGAGGCCAGGTGTAGAATTGATGTTCCTTTACTTGTTACTACAATAACTTTCTTTTCCTTGTGTGTTGGAGGTCCACTCTATTTGACTTCTCCTTCCCCACCTTATTTCTGTCATTCTCTGGCCTTTGGATCAATTGTGTAGATGACTGAAGACTTTGGCATGTGGTTTAAAGTCTTCCTTTCACACCAAGTCCTGCCATCACCCTAGGACTTTACACTGACAACCAACCCAAAATCCTGGACTCTTAATTCTTGGCCACCTAAATTTCAATAAAATTTTCTTGCAGTTCACCTCATCCACTCACTTGTGTGCTTTATGCCTCAGACTTTGTTATCACTCATGTTCCTTATCTGTAATCATTAAGTGTCTCAATTGGTCAGGAACTACTATAAAGAACACATGGACAAAACCAAGGGGAACGGTGGAAGCAAGGGAGGGAGGTGGGTCTGGAGGGGGTTGGGGAAGGGGTGAGGAGAAAATATAGACAACTGTAATTGAACAACAATAAAATAATTTAAAAAAGAAAAAAAAAAGAGTCTCAATCTGTAATCACAAAACCACCATCAAACCCACTGTTTATTTGTTCAAATAGTTCCACAATGGCCCTTTGTATTGGTCAGCATTCTTAGCTGACAAAAAATTTATTTCAGCAAATTCCATCAAGATGGGCTTTTTCAAGGGACATTAGAAAGCTCACGGAATTGTTGGAAAGTTCCTTTCAGTGGGAAATGGTTATTAGAATGTCAGATTTCATTTAAATCTTTCTCAAATGGATTCTTCTGTTTGGTCTTTGGATATAATTCTTTTCTTTTAAAACAGAATACTTCTTTTTGCTATTATGTCCCTCTCTAACTTCTACCCATCTCTCTCTTTTAGTTCTCAGCTAAATTTATCAGAAGAGTTTTCAATTTATTTTTACTCCATTTCTTCTCATCCCATTAACTCCACACCCATTCAATCCAACTTATGTCTTATTATTCCACAAAATTTTTCTTTTGCTAATGTATCCTGTTACCAGCTTATTGCTAAATATACCAGATACTCTTAGGCCTTCATCATACTCTGCCTCTCAAGTGTATTGAATACAGTGACCATGTCTTTCTTTTTGAAACATTTGCTTCCTTTTTCGACTTGGTTTTTCTTTTGCTTTCCTAGATGCCACCCCCTCTCCATCTCTTTTGCAGATTCATCCTTCTTTATTCAACTGTTAAATATGGACTTCATCATGTCATGTACTTTTCTTAGAAAATCTCCTCTACACAGTTTCAGTTTCTCCTCATATATCGATGACAAGTTTACATCTTCAGCTAAATCCTCTTCCTGAGCTCCAGACCTGTGTATCTAACTTATGGCTTGACGTTTTCTCTTGGTTGTCTGAAGGACATCTCACAATGAACTGATTCAATCCTCCTCCTCCCAGAAAACATGATTTTCTAGTGTTACCTCTTCTTGTGAATAACCTCTTAATTTATCTAGTTTCTAAAGCCAGAACTGTAAAGTTATCTTAGCAACTTCTCTTTTTAACATCATACGTAATCCACACCAGAACTTGGACCTGTCAATTTTACCACCCAAGACTTCCTTACACTCATCTCTTCCTTTTCATTCTTTCCATCTCATCACCACTGCTGGAGACTCAGCAACCTTCCCTCTCATCTTCAATTCTAGAATAGCTTCTAATTTGTATATCTTCTGATTCTCCTCTAATTCTTTCTCCACATGGTAGGTGAAATGTTCTTAACAAAAAGCAGTTTTAATTATGGTCACTGCCTATTTAAATATTTTGAAGTTTTCTCAGTGCAGTGACAATAAAGGCTGCATTCTTCCATGACCACAAGGCTCGCTCTGCAGGGTCTGGCTCCCCTGGCTGTGAGCTTCATCTCAGACCTGTCATCCCCCACTTTCTTGGCTGGCCTTCTCATTTGGCATATTCCCTTTTGGCCTTTAGATGCTTTCATCTCTATTCCTTTTGTCTAGAATGCTCTTTCTTCTCCTTTTTGCCTAGTTATCTCTTGCCCATACTTCATATTTTATACCAAGAATCACTTCCTGGTGTTGATAAATACCTTCTGTGATCAACTTGATCAGGATCCAATTCTTATAGATGCTCCAAGCTCTTTTTTCCTCTTCTGATGGTGCCTGTCATGGTTGTTATTTTGTGTGTGTGTGTGTGTGTGTGTGTGTGTGTGGTAATTTAACTAGGTCAGGTATTAGTATGTCAGGTAGTAATGGGTAAGACTATTATTCCATAACATCATGCCTGGCACAGTGCTAGTAAACAAGTATTTAGTAAATATGCGCTGTAATACAGGTAAAAGCAATATATTGTCAGAGATAATTAGGGAGGGTAATATTGGTAGGCCTACAAAGGACCATTAAAATATAATGCAGGGATGGCCTGTCTTTGGTTGCAGGAGGACAGACAAACTGTAGGTAGAACTCAAAGAGTGTGGTTTACCAAATCAAGACATACTTTCACATCACTGATATAATATTTTAAAATGGCTAATTTCAGTTGTTAATAAAGTATTGGTGGAGGTGTGGGTCAGAGAGGGTTTACTTAGTTTAGTTCAAGTATTCATTTTTGACTTATCCTGAAAATGAAAGTTTTCTTCATGCTTTCTTTTCCTTTATAGAATGGCAAAATTATTGCAAAGATTGAGGGTGCAAATGCACCACTTGTTAATAAAAAAATTATTAGCTTGATCAATGAGGAGAGAAAAATTGCAGCAGGTAAAATGGTTCGCCCTCAGGTAATACTTTAGACTACTGACTATTTTGTTTTAAAAAATTGCATTACATCTTTTTGTTTGTTTGTTTGTTTCCCTAATTTTATAATTCTCTAGGTGTCTAAATGTTGCAAAATCTCTGGGAAGTATTGTGGCAATAAGAATCAAAGGCCTTAAAAAACACACATATCCTTTGACTGAATGATTAATTTTTTCTAAAAAGACAATGAGACAAATAGAGAAAAGAATATTTATCACAATGTTTTCTGCTATTAAAAATTTCGAATTAACCCAAATGCTAGCAACAGCCAATAGATTACATAAAATGTCTATAATTTATGTCATAAATTATACAAATTCATAGTAGGATGTTATTTAGTATGTTTTAACTCTATATTATTGATGTAGAAAGAAGCCAAGATAGATGAATTTAAAAAAGAGTACACTTAATAGGATATTTAGAAAAAGATCCTATGTATGTGAAGAATATTACCTATGTAATAAGAAATGAAGTATTTTAAAATCACAAAACAAACCATAAAATAAAGTATATGGAGGTATGAACATAATAGTACAGTAAATTAAGCCACATAAAAAAGTGATCAGAAATATAGGTATATAAATAGGAGCAACTGATGTTATTGAAATACACATATATACACATAAAACAAACAACAATAACAACAAACCCAAGGGAAATATGAATTTAAAAAACAGAAAGTTGATATTAGCCAAGAAATATTAAAAAATAGAAATGTTGAGAAGATATAAGCCCAAACTTTTATAAGGATTTGCTATAAAAATGTCAGTTTAAATCAGGAAAGGATACACAATTCAATAAATGGGCTTAGAATATTTGCTTTACTATTTGTATAAGAAGTTGTGTCATTTCCTCATACATAAATAAATAAATTACAGATGAATTAAAGAGCCGAATATGAAGAAACTAAGTATAAAAGTAGTAGAAGAAAATATTGTCAGATCCCTATATTGTCATAGATTGAGGAATGCCTTATAAGTATAACATAAACCAGAGATATCAGAAAGGAAAAATAGATTTAATTATTTAAAACTTTGAGGTGCACTCTAAAATGTAAAGGAAGGCAATAAACTGGGAAAAATATGCTGTGTGTCACTGTGCTAATATTGACATTATATACAAAGAACTTTATTAAGAGCATTAAAAACATTTTTATGGACAACTGAAAAATGACAAATGTAAGAAGTTTATATCTCTAATAGAGATTTTTATCATCCAAGGAAATTTTTCTTCACTTTTTCAGATTGTCTTGTTTTTCAGGGAATCTTCTTCCTTCTCTCTCTCTTCCCACTCTCCCCACTTCTTTTAAAAGTTACCATTACTAGGAATGATTGGAAACTTACTATTTGCTATGATTTGCAAACAGATCTCATTTAATCCTTACAGAAATCTTTTCACCTCTAGCTTTGTTGAGATATAATTCACAAATAACAGTGTATAGTTTAAGATGTAATGATTTTATATATGTGTATATTGCAAAATAATTATCACACCAAGGTTAGTTAATATCTGTCACCTCTCATGATTATATTTTTTTTTCTTGTAAGAACTTCTAAGGTCTCTCTTAGCAATTTTCAAAGATAAAATATTGTATTTAATTATAGTCACTGTACTGTATATTATACCCCAGAACTTATCTTAAACTGGAAGCTTGTACCCTTTGACCACCTTCACCCAATTCCCCCACTCCCCATCCTCCTCCTCTGGCAACAACCATTCTGTTTTCTGTATCTATGACTTCGGGTTTTTTAAGCTTCTACATATGAAATCATACAGTATTTGTCTTTCTCTGTCTTATTTCCCTTAGCATAATGCCCCCAAGGTCCATCCATATTGTCAAAAATGGTAAAATGTCCTTTTTTATGAATGAATAATATTTTATCATATTTATATACTACATTTTCTTTATCCATTCATCCATTTATGCACACCTAGCTTGTATTTATATCTTGGCTATTGTAAATACATTTGACACTTGGGCAATGTAGGGGTTAGGGGAAATGACCTTTGCACAGTTGAAAATCCCCATATAACTTTTGGCTCCTCCCAAACCCAGTCCTTCCTCTAAGTGGAATTGGTTCTAGAACATCCTGCAGATACCAAAATCTATTAATGCTCAAGTCCCTTATATAAAATGGCATAAAGCAATGCACATAGTCAACCCTCTGCTTCCATGGATTCCCATTCTTGGATTGAAAGGACTGTTTTTGATTTGAATGCCAAACCCAGGGATATGGGTGGCCAATGGTATGTTTACTGAAAAAGAAATCTGCCTATAAGTACTCATGCAGTTCAAATACAGGTTGTTTAAGCATCAAGTATAATGCTGTAATGAACAATAGAGTGCAGATAACTTTATGAGACAGTGATTTAACAGTTGGTCCTAGCAGTCTCTTAAGATTCTTTGTATTTCCTTGGTGTCAGTGTTACAGGGTGCAGCCAAGAGGGGGGACCCCAAATGGGCATTTGAAATGGGGTCCAGAACTTAAGGTGTCCAGGAGATTTTAAGATGTCTCCATCCCCCCACCCAGAGTGTGGGTTGGGGGAAGGGACAAATGGAGCAAGGCCATTGAGAGCTGTTTTGCATAGCAACAGCCTTGCAGCTACCCTCTGGCGTGGTCATTTAACATATCTATAGCCTTTGGCTGGTCGCTTAGACATGTTAAATAGCTGTGATCATCTCTGAGCCAGGGGAATGGAAGTAACTTCCCCACCAACACATGACTAGGGGGCAGATCCCCCCAAGCTACAGCGCCTGCGTGGGAGCTCGGAGAAGATTGGCTCCAGGACATGGGGGCCACACCTGCCCAGACTCATGATGGCAGCCCAGTAAAGCTGGAAGGATATGAATTCTGGCAAGTGAAGCCAAGTGTGGGAGGAGTCGGAAATGAGGCTGCAGAGGAAGATTGGCCGTGGGGATTTAAAACCCAGACTTGGCGGCCATTAGGAGAGAGAACCGTGCTGCTTGAGGAGGGAGAACTATGCGTTTTTAGCAGAGTGGAGACTCCCGCAGCCCTGACAGAGAGAGAACCATGTGGCTGTGGATGTGCAGAGAGGATCATGGCCATTGTGGAGAGAGACACACAGCTTTAGCAGAATATGGAGGACCTCAGCCATTGGGAGAGAACCATGCTGCTTTAGGAAGGAGAGCCATGCACAGCCCTGAGAAGAGAACCACGCGGCTTTGGCAGAGTGGGGACTCTCCCCTTCCCGCAGCCCTGAGAGGGAGAACCACGAGGCCTGGACAGAGTGGGGACCCCCGCAGCTTTAGAAGGGGAACCACCACCTGGTTTTAGCAGAGATCCTGGCGACTCAGCCGAGGGTGCCGAGTACCCAGGGAGGTCTCCCAGTCGAGAGGGAGTACTAACTGGGAAGAGCCAGAGGACTGCCTGAGCCGTGGACTTCTATTTCCTTTCCTGAGATACGGTACTCTGGACTGGGCAAAGCGGGGAGGAAGGAAGGACTGTGTCTGTTTGTGGGTGTTTTAAGAGACTTTAGGATTTTTGATGAAGACATTAGGTCACTACTTGAAGTCTGTATAGCATTAAATAAACATTTCCTTTCCTTTTCACGAATCTCTGGCATTGAGAGATGTCTTTCCTCAGGCAGCGGACATAACGGACCCGGGGTCTTCTTTCAATAATAGTATATTGTCTCAGGCCCCCCCTTGTTGTCTGTTCTGTAACATCAGGGGTATCATTTATAATGTCTGCCCTTTTATTTTGTTCTATTTGAGCTTTTCTTTCTTTTTTTCTTTCAAGTCCATCTAAAAGGTTTGGCCATTTCCTTTTTAAAAAAATAACCACATTTAGTTTCACTGATTTTTTCTATGTATTTATAGTTTCTATTGTATTTACTTCTGCTCTGATCACTGCTATTTTTTTCATGTGCTAACTTTGGCTTCATTTATTCTTGTTCTAGTTTTTTCATTGTTGTTGTTGTTCTAGTTTCTTGAAGTGTAAAGTTATAATGTTTATTTGAAATTTTTTTAAAACTGTAGGCATTTATTGCTGTAGAACTCTTTTGTTGTATTCTTTAAGTTTTTTAAAAAATATATTTTATTGATTATGCTATTACAGTTCCATTCCCCCCCCCCTTTATTCCCCTCTGCCATGCACACCCCCTCCCACCTGCATTCCCTCCCTTTAGTTTATGTCTATGGGTTGTACATATAAGTTCTTTGGCTTCTACATTTCCTATACTATTCTTAACCTCCCCCTGTCTACTTTTTGCCTACCATTTATGCTACTTATTCCCTGTACCTTTTTCCCCTCTCTCCCCCTCCCATTCCCCCACTGATAACCCTCCCTGTGATCTCCATTTCTGTGATTCTGTTCCCGTTCTAATTGTTTGCTTAGTTTGTTTTTGTTTTTAAGATTCTGTTGTTAATAGTTGTGAGTTTATTGTCATTTTACTGTTCATATTTTTTATCATCTTTTTCTTAGATAAGTCCCTTAAACATTTCATATAATAAGGGCTTGGTGATGATGAACTCCTTTAACTTGAACAAAAAGTTCAAGTTAAGTGTTCCCTTATCTGGGAAGGGCTTAGTGATGATGAACTCCTTTAACTTGAACAAAAAGTCAAGTAAAGTGTTCCCTTATCTGGGAAGCACTTTATCTGCCCTTCCATTCTAAATGAAAGCTTTGCTGAATAGAGTAATCTTGGATGTAGATCCTTGCCTTTCCTGACTTTGAATATGTCTTTCTTGCCCTTCTTGCCTTTTGAGATGTCTTTTGAGAAATAAGCTGATAGTCTAATGGGAACTCCTTTGTAGGTTAAGTATCCCCTTTTCTCTTGTTGCTTTTAAGATTGTCTCCTTATCTTTAATCTTGGGTAATATAATTATGATGTCCCTTGTTTTGTGCTTTCTTGGCTCCAACTTCTTTGGAACTCTCTGAGCTTCCTGGACTTCCTAGAAGTGTATTTCCTTTGCCAGATTGGGGAAGTTCTCCTTCATTATTTTGTCAAATAAATTTTCAATTTCTTGCTCTTCTTCTTCTCCTTCTGGTAGCCCTATGATTTGGATGTTGGAACATTTAAAGTTGTCCTGGAGGTCCCTCAGTGTTTCCTCATTTTTTTTCAGTTCTTGTTTCTTCATTCTGTTCTGGTTGAATATTTCTTTCTTCCTTCTGCTCCACACCATTGCTTTGAGTCCCGGTTTCCTTCCCATCACTGTTGGTTCCCTGTACATTTTCCTTTATTTCACTTTGCACAACCTGTACTTTTTCCTCTGTTTTGTGACCATACTCAGCCAGTTCTGTGAGCTTCCTGATTATCAGTGTTTTGAACTGTGCATCTGATAGGTTGGCTCTTTGTTGCTTAGTTGTATCTTTTTTGGAGCTTTGATCTGTTCTTTCATTTGGGCCATTTTTTTTTGTCTCGGTGGCCTGTTATGTAGTAAGAGGCAGAGCCTTAGGTGTTCAATACAGTGGGACAACCCAAGCCACTGCACTTTGGTGCTGTCAGTGGGGAGAGGGGTCTGAGAGGGAACAGTGCCACTTGCTCTGCTCTCTGCCGGTTTTCAGTCACTTCTGCTGCTACCCACAAGCAAATTGGGCCCTTCTGGTGCTGATTCAAGGGTGGATGGGTTTGTGTACATTCTAGGACCCTGTGGGTCTCTCCAGTGAACTCTCCTGTGAGGCTTGGAGTTTCTCCCACCACCACAATTCTCACAGGTTTTTTCAGTGAAAGGTTTTGAGGCTTTATTTCCCTGTGCTGGAACCCTGGGTTTTGTGGTCTGTCTCTCTCCCCAGTTGTTCCTCCCAGTTTATCTGCACACAAATGTGAGACTGCCTGCTCCACCAGCCACCACCTCATCCAGTACACCAGCTGCCACCTTGCCTTAACCTGAGTCCTGTCCACCCTGGCTGCCCATCTCCACCCCTCCTACTGGTCTGGATGAATATTTCTTCTTTAACTCCTTGGTTGTCAGATTTCCATACAGTTCAATTTTCTGTCACTCCTGTTTTTGTTGTTGTTGTTGTTTTGTTTTGTTTTTAAATTTTTTGTTGTCCTTCTTTTGGTTGTGTGAGGAGGCACAGTGTATCTACCTACACCTCCATCTTGGCTGGAAGTTGAACCATGTTCTTTACATCATATTTCCATTTTTATTTGCCTCAAGAACTTTTTAGATTTGTGTTTTGATTTCTTCTTTTGAAATCCATTCAAAAGATCTTCTTTGATCCATTCAGTAGCATGTTGTTTAATTTTTATATATTTAGGAATTTTCTAGTTTCTTTTTATAGTTGATTTCTAGTCTCATATCATTATGGTCAGAAGATGCTTGATATGATTTTCATCTACTTAAATCTGTTGAGACTTGTTTTGTGACCTAACACATAATCTATGTTTGAAGATGTGCCATGTGTATTTGAAAAGAATGGGTATTCTGTGGCTTTTGGATGCAATGTTTTGTACATGTCTATTAAATCAATCTGGCTGAACATGTAGTTTAAGTTCAATGTTTCCTTATTCATTTTTCTGTCTGGATGGTTTTACCCATTGCTGGCCCTTCTGGATCAACCAACAGCAGTCCTGCTGGGTGCTAGAGCCAGGCTATCATGGGATGTGTTCTCTGGGAAGTAGCCACAAAAGCTGATGTACCAGATGTGCACTCAATTTATCTTCAAGTTAAGACCAGGGACAGGGATAGGAGAAGAGGGAGAGTGCAAAGATGGCACTTGCTAGCCTCCCTGGATTTGGGGAAAGATTTCAGTTAGTTCCCATCTGTTTTTCAGACTAAGAGCCTGATGCTGAGGCTGTAGCCCCCCAGACATGGAAGTAAGATTCCCTCAGGGAAATATTGGGAGTTGGGTGCCTCTGGCTGCTGCCTCTTCACTGTGTTGAGGGGTAGCCAGTCAAGAACTCTTTTATTGTTAGTTACAGTCCTGAGGGACCTGTGAATGCAAGCTCTGCTGGCTACAAGAGCCAAGTGATCAAGGCGTTTGTTTCCTGCACAGTAACTGTAGAAGTTGGGGTGCCAGACATGTGCTCACGCTCCCTCCAGGGAGACATCAGCAACCTGGAGCAGGGCAGAGGGGCAGCATGAGATGGCTTCTGTTGGCCTCCCCAGTCGCAGGAGAAAATTACAGTCAGCCCTTAGACCTTTGTTAAATTAGGAGCCTGACTCTTGGGCTATAGCTTTTTAAAGATTTCCAAATAGGCCTCTTTCAGGGGAAAAAAGGGCATTTCAGTCTGCTGCCACTGCAGTGAGCCCTGGAAGGACAGTCACAGTGAGTCCTCAGGGGTGTGTTGAGAATTGTTAATTTACTGTAGTCTGGTGGATTTCATTGATGCAAGTCCCACTTGGCTTTCAGAACTAGGCTTTTAGGGGCCCATCTCCCAGTTGGAAGTCTTAAAATTGAGGGCATTACACATTCACTCCAAACCATTCACTCATCAAGAAAATGCTGGGAGTTGTGACTTCTCTCCTGATTGTATGTCATTTTGCCAAGGTTGAAGTTTATGGCCAGACTCTCAACCTCTCCCAACCATTACAATATGGTCGTGTTTTTTTGTTTTGTTTTTTTTTCCATTTGCCTGAGGGGTAGGAGTCACTCAGACAGTGCTTGGATTTCTTTCGGAAGGAATTGTGCCATATGTAGCTAAGATCTGGTGTGTCCATGGGAGGAGGTGAGTTCAGGAGCTTCCTTTGTTGCTATGATAAACTGGAACCTCAAGAAATCTCATGAGATATTTACCAATAAGACAATGCTTGACAACATTAAGTCCTTTCCCCTATAACAGGGAACTAGAAGGTCATGAGACCAGAATTTGAAGTCAGGCAGAATGACTCCTAAACATTCTAATTGCTATATTCTATTCAGTTTTCTCTACTGTGTTCTGTGGTTATATTGTTGTTATCATTTTACAGAATGAAATCCTGTTTTAATTAATAAGATATTAATTAATATAATTTTTATTTTATATTATTCCATTTTTGGGGACAAGTCTGTTCTTTACCTTTATTATTTAATTGCCTGATAATAATAAACTATAAGCCGCAATGTGAGCCACATACATAATTTAAAATATTCTACTAGTCACATTAGAAACAATAAAAACAAACAGGTGAAATTAATTTAATAATAATACAATTTTTATTAATCCACTATATTTAAGAGATTCCACTTAAAGATATACTTAATATAAAAATAAGGCATATTATCTTCACTTTTTAATACTAAATCTTTAGAATATGCTGTGTTTTTCACTTACAGTACATTTTATTTTGGACTAACCTTATTCCAAATGTTCAGATAGGGTTATGTCATTAGTAGCTACCCTACTGGCCAACAAGCCAACAAATACAATGTCAGATTCATTTTGAAGTTATACCTGGCATAATTTTCTCATTCCTGATTTTAATAAGGGTGGATGCTTCCAGTATAGTTATGTCCAAATATTTTTGAGTCTTTATTCTGTTAAGAATCTGAAGTTATTCTTTCTTTTGCCAAAACAATGTTTACATATAAATATATTAATATATACAGAATCACAGAAGAACTTTCAGGACTTCTCAAGTAATTAAGACCCTCCACTCCCTATCCGTTCTAGTATTTTACTCAATAGTAGGAAATTAGCTATTGTTTTGAGCAAGCTTTTTTTAAAAAAATAAGTTAAGGTGGTACCTTTCTGTTTCTGATCAATTAATAGCAATGTTCAGGAATGGACCATGAAACTTACTAAATGCCTTTTGATCTTTTAACATAATAATTATGTATTTATTATTTCCTACTTGTTAATTATGCTTCTTATTTTATTCATTGTGCTCTTCCAAAGTTATAAAGCTTTTTGTTTTTAATCATTTTCATACAACATATATGCATTATTTCTGATGGTCCTCCTACTCCAACTGTTTTACATATTCTTTTTTTAAAAGATTTTATTTATTTATTTTTTAGAGAGGGAAGGGAGGGAGAAAGAGAGAGAGAGAGAGAAACATCAATGTGTGGTTGCTGGGGGTCATGGCCTGCAATCCAGGCATGTACCCTGACTGGGAATTGAACCTGCGACCCTTTGGTTTGCAGCCCTCACTCAATCCACTGAGCTACACCAGCCAGGGCTGTTTTAAATATTCTTTATTTATTTTAATGGAAAGCTTGAGAAAAGTAGTGTTAGATAAATGAAGGCATATTTCCCACTTACCTTTTATCCCTTAGATTATAAATATTTATTATAAACAAATTTCTAAAAACTCACTATCACATTACAATATAACTGTTCTATTTGCATTTTCTTCCATAGTATCATGAAATTGCATTTGTAGACTCAGATGCAGAAGATACTGGGGAAGCATCCAATGAAAATGTTGGTAAGTAAATTTAAAGTAATGCAGAGTATTTGTGTACATGGATATTCATTACAGCATCACTTAAAGCAGCAAAGAGCTCATAATGACATCAATATTAATTGATAAGGAACTGGTAGGATAAATGATGAGTTGCACAATACTAGACTTAGCTATTAAAATGAAACCTCTTATAAGTGAGATCATATGTTATTTATCTTTTACTACCTGGCTTAGTTCACTTAACATAATGCTCTTCAGTTCCATCCATGCTGTCACAAAAGGTAGGGGTTCCCTCTTTCTTTCTTCTGTGTAGTATTCCATTGTGTAAAGGTACCACAGTTTTTTGATCCACTCATCTACTGCTGGGCACTTATGCTGTTTCCAGCACTTGGCTATTGTAAATGACACTGCCACAAATATATGAGCAAAATAGAAACAGAGACATGGAAATAAAGAACAACTGACAGTGACCAGAAGGGATGGGGGAGGGGGCTGATGAGGGGAAGAAGGAGAAAGTAGTAAGTAAAGGAACATGAATAGAGGACCCATGGGCATGGACATAGGGATTAACTGTGTCTAGGGGGAAAGAAGGGGCAGGGGAGAGCAATGAGAAAAAGGTGGGACAACTGTAAGTGAACAATAAAAAATAAAGATAAAAAATAAAATTGTACTAATTTATCGAACATTGGAAAAAAAAAAAAGAAAGAAACCTCTTTTGCTTCCCTCCCATTTCTCTTTGGTTTCTATGCCTGGAGCCTTTCAGAGGTTACCCAGGCAGGACCACAAGTAACTCATCTGAACAGCAGCTTTCTCTTATTTCATCCTTCAACTTTTGAAAATAATCACTTTCTTGAAGACCTACACTCCCAATTTAATTTACAGTTAACAATTTCCTGGGTTCACTGGATTGTCTATGTGGGTGTATGAGTATACATTCAATCCTACTTATGTAGTAGATGTAAAACATCTAAGAATGTGTAGATAAATGTGAATAAATCCATAGTGGTAAATTCTTTAGTGTGTGATGTTTGCTTGCATTTGAGACTCCACTCACAAACAATACTGAACTGAATGGATCATGGGTGTGATTCTAATTTATGTGAATTGTATTAAAATAACCAGTGCTTGCTTGATTCCTTCCTTCCTTCCTTCCTTCCTTCCTTCCTTCCTTCCTTCCTTCCTTCCTTCCTTCTTTCTTCCATCTATTTCTTTCTTCCTTTCCTTATTTCCTTGCATCCTTGCTTCCTTTCTTCCTTCCTTTTTTCTTTCTTTGACTGTTGACTATAAACTCTTGTGAGTATTTTTCTTGTATGCAAATATGAAAGTGCACTTTGGTTCTAAATAGAAACTCTTTGGTAGTTGAAATGCCATAATAAGAACAAAGCTGTCAATTGACAAAAATTCAGTGGGCATTAGTAGTTTACATTTTCAATTGCCAAAACCTTGATTATCTAGACTTTGTACCAAGAAAATAAAATTGGTGTATTTATTTTTTTCATAGACAAAGTGTGCAATATTGTTATTATCAAACCTGAGGCTATGATTACTGGGAAGACTATAGAAATTAAAGAAAAAGTAAGTAATATTTTGCCATAATGGTTTAAATTAGTTGAAAAATAACAGCCCCTTAATTGTCAATTTAGAGGCAATCTTATCATTTAAAGTAAGATAGAATATAATGAACTTCTGGTGCCTCCAATGGCTTTGAACAATTTGTCTTTACAAAGGCTAGACCAGGGGTGTCAAACTCATTTTCACCAGGGGCCACATAAGCCTCACAGTTGCCTTCCAAGAGTCAAATGTAAAGCTCCTTGCCCCTAGTTAAAGAGTAGTTACATTTATACAGTCTGAAAATTATATTTAGCCGTTTGAAGGCAACTGTGATGCTTATATGGATCCTGGTGAAAATGAGTTTGACACCCCTAGGCTAGACCTACTCAAGTATCTTTACTTAAAGAACTCTGCTCTACCAGCATCAAATATAAATGATAAAAATTATAGTTATTTTTTTTTAAAGTAAGAGTTTATTTGAGCCAAACAAAAGACATGCCTGGAAGCAAGATTTCGAAGAATTGAGAAAAATGGTTCCAAAACTATAGTTCTTACGTTGGATCATAGCAATTTTTTTCATGTTGAGTAATTAGCAATTGATATATGTTAACCATTGTATAACACATTTGTTATAAGCTCACATTAGCTTGCTTTATTTCCCAGTATGTTGTTAGAAATGAATGATTCTTTTTATGTAGATGATAGCTTAAGAACCCTTTTAATGTTTTGCTTTAGAGCATTCTAATGCAAAGGTCAGCAGACATTTTCTTTATTTTTTATTATTTTGTTGTTGTTCAAGTACAGTTTTTTGCATTTTCCCCCCACAACTCCTCCCCACCCCAGCCATCCACACTTCCCTCCCCTGATTGCAACCCCACTGGTTTTGTCCATGTGTCCTTTATAGTGTTCCTGAAAACCCTTCTCCCTTTCCCCCATTATCCCCTCCTACTTCCTCTCTGATTACTGTCAGATTGTTCTTAATTTTAATGTCTTTGGTTATATTTTGCTTCCTTGTTTGTTTTGTTGATTAGGTTCCACTTAAGGTGAGATCATATGGTATTTGTCTTTCACCACCTGGCTTATTTCACTTGGCATAATACTCTCCAGTTCCGTTCATACTGTCCCAAAGGGTAGGAGCTCCTTCTTTCTTTCTGCTGCATAGTATTCCATCCTGTAAATGTACCATAGTTTTTTGATCATTCATTTACTGATGGGCACTTAGGTTGCTTCTAGCACTTGGCTATTGTAAATTGTGCTGCTATGAACATTGGGGTGCATAGGTTCTTTTGGATTGGTGTTTCAGGGTTCTTAGGATATAATACTAGCAGTGGAATTGCCAGGTCAAAAAGCAGTTCCATTTTTAGTTTTCTGAGGAAATTCCATACTATTTTCTGTAGTGCCTACACCAGTCTGCATTCCCACCAGCAGTGCACGAGGGTTCCATTTTCTCTACATCCTTTCCAACACTTGTTGTTTGTTGCTTTGTTTATGATGGCCATTCTGACCGGTGTGAAGTGGCATCTCATTGTGGTTTTAATTTGCATCTCTCTGATGGCTAGTGATACTGAGCATCTTTTCATATGTCTCTGGACCCTTTGTATGAGCCTTTCTTGGAGAAGTGTCTGTTTAAGTCCTTTGTCCATTTTTAATTTTTTTTGTTTGTTTTCCTAGAGTAGAGTTGTGTGAATTCTTTATATATTTTGGACATCAAACCCTTGTCTGAGGTATCATTGGTAAATATGTTTTCCCATATGGTTGGTTCTCTTTTCATTTTAATACTGTTTTCTTTAGCTGTGAAGAAACTTTATTTGATGAGATCCCATTCACTTATTCTTTCCTTTATGTCCCTTACTCTAGGGGACATATCAGTGAAAGTATAGCTGTGTGGAATATCTGAGATTTTCCTGCCTATGTTCTACTCTAGGACTTTCATAGTGTCATGACTTATATTTATGTCTTTTATCCACCTTGATTTTATTTTTGTATATGGTGTAAGCTGATGATCAAGTATCATTTTTTTTTGCATGTAGCTGCCCAGCTCTCCCAACACCATTTGTTGAAGAGGCTATTTTTATTCAATTTTATGGTTCTGCCCTCTTTGTCAAATATTATTTGACCATAGAGACTTGGGTTTATTTCTGGGCTCTCTATTCTGTTCCATTGGTTCATGTGTCTGTTCTTATGCCAGCACCAGGCTGTTTTGATTACAGTGGCCTTGTAATACAATTTGATATCAGGTATTGTGATTCCTCCTACTTTTCTCTTCTTTCTCAAAATTGCTGCAGCTATTTGGGGTTGTTTATGGTTCCATATAATTTTTTCAAGTGTTTATTCTATGTCTGTGAAATATGCTATTGGTACTTTAATAGATATTCCATTGAATCTATAAATTGCTTTGGGTAGTATGGACATTTGGATGATATTAACATCAAAATGTTAATTCTTCTGATCCATGAACATGGTATGTGTTTCTATTGGTTTGTGTCTTCCTGAATTTCTTTCTCAGTGTTGTGTAGTTTCCTGAGTACCCATCTTTTACCTCCTTGGTTAGGTTTATTCCAAGGTACTTTATTTTTTTTGTTGCTATATCAAATGGAATTTTTTCCCTGATTTCTGTTTCTGATATTTCATTGTTAGTATACAAAAATGCTTTTGATTTCTGAATATTGACTTGGATCCCACTGTTTTACCAAGTTCACTTACTAGGTTGAATAGTTTTTTGGTGGAGTCTATAGGATTTTCTATGTACACTATCATGTCATCTGTAAACATTGACAGTTTTGTTTCCTCTTTTTTCCAATTCGTGTGCCTTTTATTTCTTTTTCTTGTCTGATTGATGTGGCTATAACTTCCAATACTATGGTGAATAGGAGTGGTGAGAGCGGACATCTTTGTCTTGTTCCTGTTCTTAGTGGGAAAGCTTTTAGTTTTGCCCATTGAGTATGATGTTGGTTGTAGGTCTCTTGTATTTGGCCTTTATTATGTTGAGGAATGATCCATCTATTCCTAGTTTGCTGAGTATTTTTATCATAAATTGGTGCTGTACCTTATCAAATGTTTTTTCTGCATCTATTGATATGATTATGTGATTTTTGTCTTTCCTTTTGTTTATGTAATATATTACACTTTTTGATTTGCAAATATTATACCATCCTTGCATCTCTGGTATGAATCCTACTTGATCATGGTGTATGATCTTTTTAATTATTGCTGGATGAGGTATGCAAATATTTTGTTGAAGATTTTGGTGCCTATGTTCATCAGTGATATTGGCCTGTACTTTCTTTCTTTGTTATGTCTTTATCTGATTTTTGGAGTAGGATGACACTGGCTTTATACAAAGAGTTTGAGAGTCTTCCTTCATGGATTTTTTTTTTTGGAATAGTCTCTGAAGGGTAGAGGTTAGCTCTTTTTTAAATGTTTTGTAAAATTCCCCTGTGAAACTATCCAGTCCAGGGCTTTTGTGTGTTGGGAGTTTTTTTTGTTACTGCTTCAATTTCGTCAGCTGTTATTGGTCTGTTCAGCCTTTCTGCTTCTTCTTCATCTAGTTTTGGAAGATTGTATTTATCTAGAAATTTGTCCATTTCACCTAGGTTTTCAAATTTCTTGGCATATAGTTCTTTGTAGTAATTGCTTACAATCCTTTGTATTTCTGTGGTATCAGTTGTAATCTCTCCTCTTTCATTTCTGGTTATGTTTATTTGTATCCTCTCTCTTTTTTTCTTGATGTGTTTGCTTAAAGGCTTGTTGATTTTGTTTATCTTTTCAAAGAACCGGCTCCTGGATTCATTGATTCTCAGAATTGTGCTTTTAGTCTCTATGTTGTTTAATTCTGCTCTGATCTTGATTATTTCCTTCCTTCTACTTGCTCTGGGTTGTCTTTGTTGTTCCTCCAGTTCTTGTAGGTGTAGGGTTAGGTTGTTTATTTGAAATGTTTCTATCTTTTTTTAGGTAGACCTGCATTGCAATGCATTTCCCTCTCAGGACTGCCTTTGCTGTGTCCCATGTTTTGCATTGTTGTGAGTTCATTTGAACTTGTTTGCAGACACTTTTTGATTTTCTCCTTGATCTCATTCTTGACCCATTCATTGTTTAATAGCATGCTATTCAATCTCCATGAGTTTGAGTGTTTTTGAGTTTTTTTCCTTGAGGTTAGTTTCTAGTTTCAGTCCCTTGTTGAATGAGAAAATGCTTGATATGATTTCAATATTCTTGAATTTGTTGAGGCTTGTTTTGTGTCCTATCATGGGTCTATCTTTGAAAATATTCTATGTGCATTTGAAAAGAACCTGTATTTTGCTTCTTTGATGTGAAATGTTCTATATATATCAGTTAAGTCTATTTCATCTATGACATTGTTCAATGCCACAATATTTTTGTTTATATTTTGTTTAGAAGATCTATTTTTGACAGTGAAGTGTTAAAATCCCCTACTATAATTGTGTTGCTGACAATAACTTTCTTGAAGTCCTCCAAGTATTTTTCCTTATATATTTGAGTGCTCCTATGTTGGTTGTATATATGTTTACAATGTTTATGTCTTCTTGATGGGTTCTTTCCTTGAGTATTATGAAGTGACCTTCTTGGTCTCATTCTATGGCCCTTGTTTTGAAGTCTATTTTGTCTGATATGAGTATTGCTATCCCAGCTTTTTTTCCTGTCCATATTCTTGAAATATTTGTTTCCAGCCCTTCACTTTCACTCTGTGTAGGTTTTTTGTTCTGAGGTGGATCTCTTGTAGGCAGCATATGCATGGGTCATGATTTCTTACCCATTTAGCTATTTCATGTCTTTTGATTGGAACATTTAATCCATTTACATTTAAGGCTATTATTGATAGGTACTTATTCATTGCCATTTTACTTCTTTTGTACCGGTATTCCTCTCTTTCTCCCTCTTTTTCTTCCGTTTATTAGAGCCAAACCTTTAGCATCTGTTGCAGTGCTTGTTTGGACAAGGTGTATTCTTTGAGCCTTTTTTTGTATGCAAAGCTCCTTATTTGGCCTTCCATTTTAATTGAGAGCCTTGCTCAATTAAAGTAGTCTCGGTTGCAGGCTCTTGGTTTTCATTACTTGGAATATTTCTTTCTATTTCTTCCTGGATTGGAGCATTTCCAGTGAGAAGTCTGCTGCTAGCCTTATTGGGGCTCCCTTGTGTGTTACTTCCTGTTTCTTTCTTGCTACCTTTAAGATTCTCTCTTTCTCTTGGAATTTTGCCATTTTAATTATGATGTATCTTGAAGTGTGCCTCTTTGGGTTCCTCTTGATTGGGACTCTCTGTGTTTCCTGGATTTGTGTGACTTGTTCTCTCATCAAAATAGTGAAGTTTTCCATCATTAGTTTTTCAAACAGGTTTTCTATCCCTTGCTCTTCTTCTCCTTCTTGTTCCTAACTACATGGATATTATTATGTTTGATGTTGTCCTGTAGTTCCCTTATCACCTCTTTGTTCTTTCTGAGTGTTTTTTCTTTTCTTGCTCTTCCTGCATTTTTTCTATCTTGTCCTTCAGCTTGCTGATTCAATCCTTTGCTTCATCTAGTCTGCTTTTGATTTCTTCTACTGTTCTTCAATTCAGAAATTGTATTCTGCATTTCCTTTTGACCCTCATGGATAGTTTCTATTTCCTTTTTCATGTTGATATAGTTTGCAGTGAGTTTTTTGTAGTTTCTCTGTAGTTTTTGTTAATTCTCAGTGAGCTTATTGAGCTTCCTTATAACCATTGATTTGAACTCAGTGTCTGATAGTTGAGTTGGCTCTATTCATTTGGCATTTTTTTCTGAAGCTTCCTCCTTTCCTTTCATTTGGGGATTGTTTCTTTGTCTTTCCATTGTTTGTGAGACTCTTTGTGTTAGCCTCTGCTTCTTGTGTTTGTGGTGTGAACTTCTATGGTAGGAGACCTGAAGGAATGATGCAGTCTCCTTGATTTCCTAAACTTGCTGATCTCAGGCTGTTATTTATGTTGGCTCTCTGGATATTTGGGTTTTGATTGTTGTTGGGTCTTTATTTGGTGGGTCCTTCCCTACAGCCAGTTAGCTGAGGTTCACTTTGCCCACCATGTCTTGTGTCTGTTGTGCAGGTGTAGACAGGTTGTGTCAAAGCTGGTTCTTCTGTCTGTCCAACATTATGAGGCTTCTCTTTTGCTGTTGTTCAGTTGTTTGTTTTGGATAATTTTTCTACCATTTACTTGCAACTCCAAATTGGTCCTGGGTGATGGTTAGTGTTGGTTTTCTCTCACTCCTCCACCTTCTTCCTTTAATACCTGTTGGTGGTTCCTTTGTTGGTGGGTTTCCTCTTCTAGCAGGTATATTGGTGTTTACAGCTACCACCTAGTCTTTTGGTGATCAGTTGGAGGAGGAAGGCAAAATGGATTAAGACATTGGGAGAGTATTCTAGTAAAGTACCAACCCCTAGAAAAGAGATAGGAGATCCTTTGGATAAGTATTGTGTTAACTGTGATATTTCACCCAACTAGCCACTTTTTAGAAAGTATGGAAAAGAGATAAGACTCTTGTTAAAAGGGAAAAGTTTTGTGAGTTGAATCTAGAAAATAGAGAGCTTATGGGAGGTCAGAATAGGAGATATACTTAGAGTAAAGGATAGAAAATAGGCATAGAGTGCGAGAGAATAGAATTAACCACAACAGTAATAAAGTCCAGAAGATAGTGAAATGGGCTAAGATCTGTGAGGGGTGGGGTTTGCTGTGTAGTATTTACAATTATATGGAACAACAGTTATTTATAATACTGGAACAATAATCATATTACAGGAACAATGTTATCTGAATAAGAAGAATAGGAAGTACATGACCTATAGTAGTGTGCTATTGAAACACAAGTGAAGTGAAAGATGGAAAATTAAAATACACTATGACAGAGAGAACCAAGGAAAACCAGTCAATGCAATTAAACAACAAATAAAATGAAGAAAACTAAATAGAAAGAACAATAAAAGATACTAATAAAATAAAAAGTAAACATAATGAAAAATAATAACGAATAAATAATAACATACAAGTTCTCTGGAATAGCAAAGTGAAATTTGTGTTGGTTTCTCAGTTGTTGGGATTAGCTTTGTGATCCCTCTTTGGGTCTCACTCTGGTCATTTCACAATTCCAGGTCTTACTGTCTCATTTGTGGGGGAAAAAAAAAAGAAAAGCCTCCTGCTGACTTTAAACTGGCCAAGTGGATTCTGTGGGTCTTCCTGACTGCCTCAGGCAGAGGGGGCTTAGGCTAAGATTTTCTCCCTTCTTATGGTTTTGTGAGGATGGGGGCCAGGTATGGGCCTCAATATTCACAGTTGCCCACCCTCTAGCCCAGTTCCTCAGTTCACTGCCACACCCCCACTGCCCATCTGTGTCAGGCTGGCACCTTCAATCCACCAGTTGTGCTGTCCTTGAGGTACACTAATTAGGGGCAAATCATACACCACCTTGTTGCTCTTTGCTGTCCTAGTGCTAGGCAATCTCAAAGTCTCTTCAGGGTAGTTCAGC
This sequence comes from Phyllostomus hastatus, assembly GCF_019186645.2. NCBI lineage: Eukaryota > Metazoa > Chordata > Mammalia > Chiroptera > Phyllostomidae > Phyllostomus > Phyllostomus hastatus. Next base: position 50,766,131 of record NW_025334041.1, read on the forward strand.
TCCCCCACTGGGGACTGCTAACATCCTGAGCCCTGCTGCTTTCTTCTGCAGGTGTACCTCCTCCTTCCTCTTATCAAGTCAGCCTGGCTGGGGGTCAGAGGAGGGCGGGGGCGTGTGCAGGGCCTAGTCTGCTGTGGGGGTACAACCTCTGCTGCTGAGGGGTGGGGGCAGGGGCATGGCCTCAGTTGTGGTGGCGGGGTGTGGGTGTAGCTACCATGGGAGACTTCCCTAAACAGCCACCAAGAAACTTTTTTTAAACAAAATCCTTCTGTTCAAGTCTGCTGCTCCTAACAAGTGCTTGGCCTCTCACACAGCCCAACTTTCTAATCAGACCAGAGGCTATCTGAGTCAGGGTCTGTCATAGCCCAACTTATCTCTTCTCCAGGTATCACTTGGCTCCTCAATTTCTCTGGTAATGACCCAGCCAGCATCCACAGACTCAGTGGGTGAACACTGCCTCTGTGCATCTCCCACTTCATTTTTATTTCCCCCAGTGACTTCAAGCATCCAAGTCTATCCTGGTGCCATTTTATCCTCCCTTTTCTGTAGGGGAGGGAGCCATTGGCCTGGCTCTCTTCCAAGGATCCTGTGGCAGGTGGCAGATGCCAGCAGATGCTGGGCCAGGGGCTTCAGCAGCCCTGGTCCCCACGCTGGTTCCAGGGACCTTACCGTCCCAAAGCAATTTCCTTACCATCTGTTTTTCAATGTCCTCTATAATTTTGGCCTCCAACCTTCATATATGCTGTGATACCTTTGGCTGTTCACTCTGTTCCTCAGAGACTGGCTAGGTGTTCTACCTGTATGCAGGGGGAAGTGGGCTCTGCTCCCACCTACCTCACCACCATCTGCAAAAAGATCTCAGAAGACATTTTCTATAAAGAGCCATTTGGCAACTACTTTCATGTTTGTGGGACATATAATCTCTGTCACAACTGCTTAAGTCTGAGATCATATGGAGAAAGCACCTGTAGGCACTCTGTAAACAAATGGGCATGACTATGTTCCAATAAACTTTATTTCCAAGAGTAGGCATTGTGCCAGATTTTGACTGAAGGTTATAGTTTGCTGACCCCTGAACAATGACTTTGTGTTGAAACAACAAAATTATATAGAAATTTGAAAGAATGTTTCATGCATAGTAGATATCACATAGGGAGCTATGTCAGGAGGGGTTGGGTATCTCTTGATGAACTTCCCATCATGCATTCTTTCTTTAGGTATAGTAGCATTATCATTGATTATGGTCCATGAGTCAAGGTAAACATAGTCTCTCTCCAACTACCGGTTGATTTAATTAATATCACTCCCTAAGTATAGCTCCCCACCCCCCTCCCCTTTTCCAGATTCTAGTGTATACGTGGAAGAGGGTGTTCCAGACCATATCTCAGACCCCATATATTGCTTATACTTTTTCAAGTTTTCAAAAATAATATAACATACCAATGGTTTACTCTTCCTTATTTCAGTATAATTTTTAATAACTGTAATAGAGAAGATTTTTAAAATCATATCTTTTTTACCTGAGGCAATACTATTAATCACGTTTTTTTTTTGTTTTGACATACTAAATGACATTTCAGAAATATAAATTATGAATATCTATTAAATACCTTTGCTCTTTGGAATACAATAAAAGCTACATAAATTTTTTTTCAATTTTTGAATAAAAAGAAAATGAACACACTGCATTTTCAACTATAGTAAAGGAGAAGCTATCAAGTTTCAATGTTGCTTGGATATTATTTTCTTTTGTCAGACACTTAGTAACTTAACAGGCATGATTTGAATATTTAGAAATTTTTCAAATTGGAATGTCAGGAGAGAGGTCACTAAGATGCAAGTACAGCTCTGCAATATCATACAAGCCCATGGAACCAGTTCAGGGCTTGCTTACATGATAGAAGCAGAGATAGTTGATGCTGGGTACTCCCAAACAAAATTGAGATCAAATTATTGGTATCATTTAATGTAATTACTAAGTTGCTTTGACCCCAGGCAACACTTATATTTAATTGTTTAATAACTCATTGGACTTGTTATATTAGCTTCAAAACTTCTACCTGTTACATTTTATTATACTTGAATGACATGCAAGTTGAATTTGTCATTAAATTTTCTTTGAGACAAGTAAAGCATCTCTAAATCTTAAATTCTGTCCTTTCCCATAATTTGCATAATTTTTGTTGCAAAGAGGAAAATATAATAGATTATAAGTTATAGCCTTAACAAAGTAAAGCTTTAAAGAAGTTAAAATGATTTTGAAAATAGATTATTAAAAAATGCTTGTAGATTTATTATTTTTATGAATGATTCAGAAATCTATGATACTTTTTTTGGAATTCAGTTAGTTTTTTAACATCTTGAGGCAACTCAAATAATATAAATATTATGGAGTTTCTTTGTTTATATATTTTTGAGGCTCTTCAAATCTAGTGCCCAACAGATTGTGTTGAGTTTCTTACATGAAATACATTGAAATCAGGATGGTATGTTAAGCCTAGGGAACAAATCTCTTTGACTTGTTTTGTATGTGGTCCCACAATGTCTGGATCTGGCCATACTCTCTCATTGAAGATTATCAATGGAGGATTTGTCATAGAAGCAGAAGATACAAGAGTGCTCACTGAAACGGAAGTGAGGGACTTCTATAGTCAAATAGTAGACCAGGTAAGAAAGTTTAAAGAAAGCCACTGTGTTTTCAAATACAATAGATTCTTATAAGTTTTAGATCTTCATTATAGAAAAACAAATGAATAAGTGTGACCAACCAAATAACCTCCCAGTGTCGCTGTTGATGTTCATATCATGGTAGTACCAAAGACAGTGACTCAGGAGAAATCTCTAGTAGAAATAGTAGCAGTCAAGCAAAAGTGGATGGATGATCTGATGGTGTTATTTTGGAGTGAAGACCTTGTTATGTTATGTACTTTAAGGCTCCCTGCATCAGCCCTGGAAGTTAATATCTAGGTACTTCCTATAGATTTTTATCCTAGGTTGAAGTTTTCTTGTCATACACTTTATAGGAAAGTTTTAATTCTTTCTGTAGTCAAAGGCCTTTCTTTCAAGCTATTTTTGAAATTCCTTCTTGCCCAGGGGAATATGATAAAGGCAGTGCTGTATATTGGTGAGGGCACTGGCTTGGGGGACAGGAGACATAGCATCTACAAATTTACTGTCCAATATGGTGGCCATTAAGATACTTTTGTCCATTTTAATTTAAATTCATTAAAATTAAATAAAAATTCTGTGTCATTTTCACTAATCACATTTCAAGTGCTCAATAGCTGCATGTTGCTATGTATGTTAAAGAGCACAGAATATGTTTGTCATCACAGAAAGTTCTACTGAACAGCACTTTGTAAACTAGCTGCACCACTCAAAACATCTCTCTTGGCCCCAGGAAAGGGTTGGACCAGCAACATCAGCATCACCTTTTGTGAAAATCCAAATCTAAGGCCCCTCTAAGTTTACTGAATCATAAACTCTGGGACCAGACTCCAGAAACTGGTGTTTTAACAAGCCCTTCAGATCATTTGGAAACATCCTAAAGTCTGAGAATAGTTATTAGACTATCTTTAAGGTCAATCCATGCTAGCTGTGAACTTTTATCCTTGAAAGACGTGTTTGTTAACAGAAGCTTTATAAGGATACCGTACTCTTGCCCACTGATTATAATGGGGAAGATGCCATTTAACAGAGGAAGTAGCTGCCATGTTAGTCTATCCATTTCAGGAGACTGAACAGTTTATCACTTTATTTTGTAGCCTGAATTTGAAGATTTTGTCCCTTTAATGACAAATGGCCTAAGCTGTATTCTAGTTATATCTCAAGGCAATAAACAAGAACTTCCCCATGAAGAAAATGTACCTAATCCTGAGACTGAACATAAAGAACCATCTGAGGATCAGCATGAGATGGCCACACCTACAGTGATGAAAAAGAAGCGGGACAGGTAGTTCAAGACCAGGAAGTGATTTACAATGTCTTAGTAGATAATGAAGTATAATATCCAAATATTTCAAAATCTAAAGGAAAACACTTATGTTGAAGCCACCAGTATTTCTCTCAGTCAATCTAGAATACCATATATTCAGCAAAACTGGGGTTGCCCTGAAAGTTTATATCAAGAGGATTAGCAAGAGAAAAAAACTCAATTCATCTTTCCATAGCTGGGCACACCAGTCTGGCCTCATTGGCTGGGTCTGCAGAGGTAGGCTAGGACCATCCATAATCCCTCCCAACCCTGTCTCCTCTCCCATTTCCCCACATTCCACTTCTACCTTCCCTGTGTCCTAAAGACATCAAACATACTCTGCTCTTCTATTTAATGTAGTTAGGGGTTAGACATTAAGAATTAAGTAGTTATATGTTTTTGTTAATGCATTTTTAAATATTTGAAACAAAATGTAAGTAATTTTTAGAATGTTGGTTTTATGCACTACTATTTGAGCCTTTTATTTCTCTGTTGACTCAGAAAATCCAGAATTTAACACAAAGGTTGTCTGAGTTGTGCCTGAAGGAAAGGTGGTGAATGGGAACATACTGAAATTAGTTAAATCTTGAGGCTTCATTGTTACCAGATGGGGACCAGGCTGGAGTGGGTCTGCCTTGGGTCTGCTGATAGTATGTGGACTCTTGACTCCATGCAGGAAAGATTTCACAATATGAATCCAAGTGATTTTGAGGGTATGTTTATTAAATATGGGGACAGTGAAACAAAGGGCTTAAGGTATAGGAAAGAAGTGAGTTTAGGCAGAGTTGCTTTGGCTTACTGAGAAATAAAAGTCACAATGAAAGAAGTGAGCCAAGGCAGGGCTGCTTTTAGTTCACTAGAAAGTCAGAGAATGTTGCGTGGGTCACTGGCCAGCAGTGATCATGGAACGCTGTGGATGGTTCGACGAAAACACGCGAGAAAAAACATGCACAGAGACAAAGTAGTTTCTGTGGAGAAGTAGGGACGAAATGGCCACCCCTTCTAGTGAGGAGCACCCCGATTTACCGTCCATACCTGCTTTTATTGGGCTCATTTTGCATAATAATTCAGGTAAAGTACAGCACTCATTAGAGGGAAGTAAGGAACCATAGAAAACAAGGAAGTCTGAGGGTCTATTTTGAGTCGGGGTCAAAGAGCTGTAAGACTTTGAGGAACAAACTAACTTCCTCCTTGGACCCTTCTCATTCAACTGAGAGCATTCTAAACAAAGAAGGTTTCACAGTAATTTACATATTCTTTCTTAGGCCTGATCACCCAGGGAATCTGCCCTTTTCAGCACAGAGCTGCACCACCCTGTCATTGTTTCAGGCTTAGCACGGGAACTAAGGCAACCAAGAGATAAGGAGATTTTTTCCCAGATGATGAGAACTCAGGCTATGTCAAAGCCGAGAAGCGAGGGTCCATCACCCCCTTTTGCTGCAGCCCCCCAAGTCCTTCTTTTGGTGGGGCTCCCAAAGTGATCGTGCCTGTCTTAGGTCGTTCCCCCCGTGGGGAATCTTACCCGTCTTTGGCTAACCGACCAAGCTTTTTGGGGTTCAGTTATGAATAAAGCAGCAGAAGCAGCATTCCTGCCAGGGAGATAAGCTTTTGTCTTCTTGCTGGCTTACGGTTCCAAGGGCGTTCCCTTAGCCTTAGCCTAGGTGGGGGTTTCAGCTTCTGATACCAGTCAGGGCAGTTCCCAACAAGAGAAAAAGGAGACAGACTCAGGGGGTAAGCATGAGATAAGCTGCCACTGCCTACTTCTCCTCCGGTTGCAAGCCTTATGGAGACCCTTTGAGTTTAGCAAAGATACAAATTATGGGTGTATTCTAGTGACAGTGATCTGTAGGTCCTTTGTCTTGAGGCTTTTTATCTATTTTTAGCCAGAATCCTAGGGGAGGTCTTTACAGGATATTTATTAGATTTTCAGGTATTTCCTTCAATATGTTGATTCATCAACATGTGCATAAAGAGGGGTCAAGGTTTATTTTCTGTTTAGTTTTATTTTCAAAGAATGTCATCAAGAACATCATTGAAAATGGACTGGGATCAAAGCTGATCTGTCCCAGGAAGATCTGGAATGTATAAACCATTTGTTTCTAAGTGTCCTTGATTAGGGAAGATAAAACCTTGTGATTCATTAGCTGGCTGTAAATTGCTCAAATTATTTTGCCTTGTTTAATTATTTTTGTCTCAGTTTCTCTCATTCCACTTGTCAAGGAATTTCCCTGGCTTCTTACTATCCTGCTTCATTTCCCCCTTAGTGACTTCTATCCCTAAAGTCTTTTAGGGTAGATTAAGGAAGATGATTTGTCTTCAGTAACTTCTTCCTGCCAATAAGGTATGTGGTCCATGCCTATATAGGGTATGGAAGTTTCTCCCTATCTGACCTAAGGTGGGCAAGGGAATCAGGTCTGAGACCAGACCAGAGAGGCCATTGGCTGCTTCTTTTAAAATACAGATGGTTTGAAATTTTTGAAGTGTCATCATCTTGGCGTGTAATTATAGCATAGAGGTGACAAATTTGACAAGAAGGTTAGTGGAGTGGAGAACCTAGGACTTTATCTGATAAGGGTTAAATCCAACAGGGACAAAAAAATTCCTTTCCAGGGGAAGGAGGCTGAGTTAGAAAGAGTGTCAGAAATTTGAGAAAGAGAATTATATTAAAGCTCCGCTATTAGCCCTGGCTGGTGTGGCTCAATGCATTGAGTGCCAGCTTCTGAAACAAAGGGTTGCTGGTTCAATTCCAAGTCAGGGCACATGCCTGGGTTGTAGGCCAGGTCCCCAGTAGAGGGTGCATAAGAGGCAACCACACGATGATGTTTCACTACCTGTCTTTCTCCTTCCCATCCTCTCTGTGAAAATAAATAAATATATTTTTTAAAGCCCAGCTATTATATTACTTATCTACAACAGGTTTTTGTTTCTTGAAAAGGAGTTTGAGGTCTTTGATGGGTTCGCAAAACAGGTTTCAGGTTGTGATTCCTGTGGGGACTCACAAGAAACAGGTTTAATGTGAGATAAATGAACATAACTGCATATCCCTGCGAGCTTTACTACAGTTGAGGTGCTTAGTGGGACCTTATGTGGACCTTTCCATCTGAATTGTAACTAGGACTTAGGACAGTTGTACCTCCAGGTTTTTTAATAGACCACATATACCCTGGTTTAATTCATTTGTATTTGTGGTCTTTATTGTGGGCAGGTGGAATTTCTTTCTATATTCCCATAACACTCTTTGTACCTGCACTAGATTAATGGGGTAAGACAACAGTTGGAGGGCTTCTTCACCTATTAGCAGGTCAGATCTGAGAAAGGGAATGCCTGACCCTTCTATACTCACATTGCATTTTCTGGCTGGGAATCTCTAGAACTTTCCTTGTTGTGTTGCTAATGAATTGTATTGGCTTTTCACAAGTAGTTACATCTGCTGATTCCTAGCAATGTCATAGATTTTTAGGTAACAGAGAAACCCTAACATCACTCATTCCAATTCTTAAGTAGGGTAGAGGGACTCATTAAGGTAAGCCAACTGCTGACAAAGGGCTTTGTAAACAGTGATACCTATTTTCAGAGTTTTAAGAAAAAAATGATAATCAGTTATCAGAAAGAAGGTTTGGATGGGCAGAGTTAGGCTCAAAACAATACCAGATTTTTGGACAATAAAGAAAAGAAGAGTTCTGTGCAATTCTCATTAACGCAACTGACATGAGAAGTTGGTATTGCATTGGTGGCATTGCTCAGGTAAGTCTCCATTACATCTAACTTTGAGAAGGAGTTGTCTCCAGTTGTTCAGTAACCACATAATGGAATGAACAACTTATGCAATTGGCAGGGTGGGAGTGAAGTGAGATGCACTAATCTTGTTTTGACAAAGTCTGCAGTATTTTCTTTCTAGACTTAGAGATTCCTTTCGCCTTTGGCCGTGTTTATCCTGAGCAGTGGCCACAAGGGGGTAGCATGGAGTGGTGAAGAGCTTGTTGGTGGGACTCGGATTTCACAGCTCTTGTTCTGGAGGCAGGGCCTAACAGTTGCAGTGTACTTCCACTTGCCATCTTTTAGTAGATCTGGAAACTAAAGAATCAAGGACAAAATCTCTCATGAGTAATTTACACATTTGCTCACTGTTCTTTTTCTTGCCACCCTCTCCTACCTCAAAGCTTCCTTGCCTTCCTCTCTAGGTGGTAGGGGATGGGGGTGAGGCAGAATGGAAGTTAAAAACAGATCAGTTATGCTGTGGGTGATAGGTGGCTCCTTGTGTAAACATGAGCTAGTCCCAGGACAGCAGAGCCTCAGGTCTGTCAGGTTGGTTATCCCTGCAGAGAAAAAACACAGGTTGTGAACCCACATGGTGTGGGAAAACTGTCCATGCTAACAATAACCCACTTGATCCAATAGTTGGCCAGGGAGGAGTGAGAAAGAAACAGGAAAATAGGACACAGGAACCCAAATTTTTCACCCAGATCCCAAATTCATTTATGATGCTTTTTTATCACATAATTTGTGTTATCTGTTTACATGTCTATCTCCTTAACCAGTCTGTGTATTAATAACCCGAAATACAATATCATTTATCTTTGTTTTCCAGTCATCCTTCAGAAGGGGAAGGTGTGGTTCCTCAGCTGTATTGCTCAGTCATATAAGTAGTTTCAGGCAGTCTTCACTCACTCACTCATTCATTCATTCACTCACTCACTTATTTATTTTGTTTTGCATCCTTTCATTCATCTCATATTTATTAAAGTCTTATGTACCCAGTCCTGAAGATACAACATGAGGAAAAAATTAGATGATTTCTAAGGTCCCTTTCAGCTTTACATCTTTGTGACTGAGTGCAGATAACAGTTCCTACTTCCTATAATATATTGTATTTCTCTCTATATAGAATATATATGCTATATGTATCCTATTCTTGGTAACCTATTTATTTCTGTACATGTCATAGCTACAGACATTTACTTTTTCCTTTACAAAATTCTCTTTTAAAAGCGTTTCTGGGATCAGAGCAGTCTGAATTCTATAACTTCACTCTCTACTCCTAACTCCAGACCTTTCTTGCCTCTTTAGAATCAAAAGAAATCTGTACTAATAAGCAGCTGGCCAAAGGTCAGGCCTGGAGTTCATTAGTCTTCCTGACTCCTGAAAGTCCAAGATAGAGCTAAGCAGGGTTAGTGAATTCCTTGCCTTCGAAGTCCAGCTCTCTATGGGCTTTTTCCAATTGTTTCTGTAGGGAGATGACACCCTGCTGGCTTGTAGCCTAGAGGCCATTTTTGCCTTCCAAATGAGTATAGGATTTTTAACACACCAAAAACCAGACATTAATCCTCAAAAAGCTAATGCAGAAAAATGACTATCCACCTAAGGGAGCCCAGCATCCAGAGAAAGGAAGATGTACACAGAAATCAAAACAAGCCAAGTGAAAATTAACTGCTAGGGACAGAAAAATCCTTAAATGAAATAATAGTAATACTGCTACTACTACTGACAGTAAACTTTCAAATTTGCATTATGAAAATCACAATCTGAATTATAAATTAAGTGAAGAATTAGAGGGCATGATAGTCATTTGAGACTTGAATTAAGGACTTGGAAAATGAGCTGCAAGAAATAACTCTAGATACAGAAAAAAAAATGAGACAGACATTCTGAGAACAGACATAAGTAATCTGAAGAATATGCTGGAGAATCATGTTGTAATAAAAGACTCCATACAGAGAAGAAAGGATAGATGGACAAGCTATAAATCAACAAGTAATAGGAGGAAAATTCCCTGGAATGTAGAAACACATGCAGATATCCTGGGGAAAACACTGTACACTATTTCTAAAGAGAAAGAACAGGCAGTGGTATACTTAATGTTTGAGACTTAACACCCCTTTCCATTACATGGCAATGTTAAATTCAATTATTGAGTGAGACAAATTATAATGGACAGAAAAAAAGACATAGTGAAAATTGTCTTTTATGGCATTTTGTGTATAAATGAACAAAAATCCCCACAAAAATGGAAACAATAGGTTACTACTGTTTAGTTACATTAATGCATTTTTAAAAAGTATAGTTTTTTTTGATAAGCCTTAACATTTGAAGACTTGTCAGTGACAGTCTCAAAACTGATCTCCGCTATTTGAAGTCTGTCCAGGAAGTACTCAGCCATGTAATATGAAAAATGGAGACATTTATTGATGAAGGTACAAGATACAAGAAATATTGTACCTAGGACAATGATGCCTCACTCCCTATAAAGTTGGCGTCATGGGACCTCACACAGTTCTCCTAGCATCTCTTCCACTGTTCAAAACATGGCAAAATCCTTTGTTAGAATTGCCATCATCTGCCACATCATATTTTCCTGAATCTCATTGACATATAAAACCTCTTCCTTTTCAAAGGTGATTCTAGTTTTGGGAAAAAGCAGAAGTCACTAGGGTGCCAAATCTGAACTGTAGGGGAACTGAGTCACCTGGGTGATTTGATGCTTCACCGAAAAACTCTACACAAGATGTGAAGCATGAGTGGGTGGGTTGTTGTGATAAAGCAACCAATCACCAGTTGCCCATAACAGTGGCTGTTTTCATTGTATTGCATCACTCAGTTGAGAAAGAACATTGAGGTAATACTCCTTATTAATTGTTTGGCCTGGAGGGGTGTACTCATGATGGACAACATCTTCCCAATCAAAAAAACACAGTTAACGTGGTCATGATCTTGCTGTGACTTTGCCACACCTTTTTCAGGCATGTAGAACCAAGTAATTTCCATTGGGATGACTGGACTTTCATTTCTGAATTGGAGCCATAGACCCACGATTCATCTCCTGGTTATGACCTTGAGGAAATCCGGTTCATTGTTAATCGTTTGAATCAAGTCATTAGCAACTGTAGCACGATATATTTCTTCTCTGGTAGCAGATGCTGTGGAATAAATTTTGCCATGACACATTTCATGCCAAGATCCTGCATCAAAATCTTGGACACAGTAGTTTTTGGAATCCCTAGATCAGCTTCTAGTTCTTGTACTGTCAGTCACCAATTTTTGTTGATTGTAGCCCATACACATTCAACATTCTCAGGTGTTCTGCTTGTTGCAGGCCTCCAGAACATGGATCACTTTCAACAGATTCTCGACCATCTTTGAAGCATTTGTGCCACACTTTTATTTGTGCTGCACTTATTACATTGTCCCCAAAATCCTCCTGAATCATCCAAATAGTTTCTGCAGAGGAATGTCCAAGCTTAACACAAAATTTGATGCAGACTCATTTCCTCTACTTGCTCAGTCATTTTGAATACATTGGCCACACAGTACACATGCTAATTCAATGGTGTCTATTGCCCCACTGACTAGTACAGTGAAGTTGTCATTGTTCACATATGCACATTCCAGTCTACTTTCCTTGGCTACTAATTTACATTGATGTTGCGCAGATTGTTCTCATTATATTAACAATGGCTGGACTTTTTTGTAAAGACCTTGTATATTGATGTTTAATAAACAGATACATAAAATTCCTGCTTCACAATAAATTCCAAAAATTCAAATATTCCCAACAGCTGTTATTTTAGGGTTGATTCTTTCATGCAGAGTATAATGTCAAGTATGCTGTTTATTAAAGATAACTAACTTGAAGCCTAATTATACAATATATTTAAAAAATTCAAAATATGGAATTGAATTCCATATTTTGGAATGGAATAAACAATCACAGGAATTGTTTAGCATGTAGATAAACAAAATATTCTTTTCAAGAAAGAGTAGTTTATCACCAATATTGTTTAGAGTTGCTGGTGCATGATGATAATAAAGCAACTCAGCTTTTAGTTGGTTTTACTATTGGCTTAAAATTTCCCTACAAACAACACAACCTGAAGGTCACCCCTTCCACCAACTCCATTGTTGGCAGCCTCTGAGTTACTTACAAAGGAAAAATCTCTGACTGCAGTAGGACTTGTTATCAGGCTACTAAGAGTTGTTGTTGGACTACTAAGAGAAAAAGACTCCAGCACCTGCATGCTTTTTTTTTTTAAATCCTCACCCAAGAATATGGTTTTTAATTGATTGCGGGGAGAGAAAAGGGAAGATAGAAAGAAACATCAATGCAAGGGAGAAACATTGATTGGTTGCCTCCTGTATGTGCCCCAACTGGGGATCAAACCCACAACCTAGGTATGTGCCCTAACCAGGACTCAAACCCACAACCTTCTGGTGCAGAGGATGTGCAGAATGATGTTCCAACCAACTGAGCTATCTTGTCAGAGCCAACTCCCACATTATTAACAAAGCTAAGATATCACTTACCTGGTGGAGCAAAGGAAGATGTTCAAGGAGTGTTTAGGAATATATCACCTATGTAATCTTTCCATGGAAAATGTTTGAGGAAGGACTCAACAAAGCCAAAAATAAAAAGTGACACCTTAATATGAGGATAATAAAAGAAGGAAAACAGTTGTTACCAGTGAACCTTGGAATTTATGAACACAGATACCCCCCATCCCATGTAACACACACACATTGCATAATTCTGGGTTATAATATAATAGCTAATGAAGGATGCTTTAAACAAAAGAGAACTCTGATAGGTCCTAAATTATCTTAACACAGCTAGCAGTTACATAGTATGTGTGGCAAAATGGTTAAAAAATCCCAGAGAGGAGAAGGGAAAGATGAGATGAATACGGTAATGGAACTATTTTAAGATTCTTATTTGAATTTGCAGAAAGGGGATGAATGGAGTGTGAGTTACAGAAATAGTGTGCCAGAATGCAAGAAATATTTGGCATGTATGTGTTTATGGAAGCAGGTAAAAGATGGCAAAAATTAGCAAACATTGGTGCGGTGGATTAATATAATAAAATTGCTACATTAACAAGGAGGAAAACATGGAATGAATAGCAATTTATTCAGACCAGCAAAATAAGGGAAAGAACCCCCCCCCCCGACAATACCCTTTTAAAGTAAATAGTACATATAAAATAAGATGGAGGGAACATAGTCAAGTATATGGTTATTTTACTAGTTACAGAAAGGTTAATTATCCCATTAAATACAGAGGTTATGAAGCCAAGATAAAAAAAAAAACTAAATTAAAAAACATTAAGTAAATTATTGATGTAGAAAAGAATCATCAGTGGGTGCTAAAACCATTGTGTGAAAAATATATAGTTTCAAACAGTGTCCTCAAAGATATCTTATTATTTACAAAGTGGAAATTGTAAGTTTTCAGTGGAGAAAACTAGGGGGTACCACTTTAACCATATTAATATCACCAGTAATAGGGAAAACTGGCATAGTGTACTCCTACTGTGATGTACCAAGAAGAATACAGCACAATTTTTGCAGTATTCCTGCCAAAGGTTCATACATGAATGTAACAGGAAACTACTGGGCCATCCAAGACTTTGAAACCATTCAAAATGAGGAACAGTGTACAGAGCAACTGACTTGGATTCCAAAATATCACTGTTTTGAAAGACAAAAACAGCTGAGGCACTGGAGATAAAGAAAGATTAGGGAGATAGGACAACTACATGCTAATGTAATCCCAGATTAGGAAAAAATTACTATAGATAAGACCTTATTATAAAATTGATGAAATTTGAATGAGGACTGTGTATGAGATACTAGTATATGACAAAATGTTGACAGTTGGTGAATTTAGTGCTCATTATCCTAGTCTTGAAACTTTCTGTCATTTCAAAATAAAGCTTTAAAAACTGCAGTCATATTGTTTAGAAAAAACACACAAATAAAAAGAAACTAAAGGGATGGCACCCCCCCCAAAAAAAAGCCAGGAAAAATAATATATTAGAATTCAGCATTAAAAGTCTTAAACTTGATTTTAAAAAAGCATGATGTAAAAGGCGACATTTATGAAGAAGATATAGTAGTCAAAATGCCCCAAACAATGTAACAGTTAAAAATACAAAAATGAAAGTATTAGAAGAATAAGGAGTAGACAAAAATATCTTGGTAAAAAATTTCAATACATAGCAGGCAAAGATAAATAAGGATATATGTGAATGGAAATGCACATTCAATAGTTATATATAATAACCTATAATATATGAAATATAAATATAGTTACAAATAAAATTTTCTTTGTTTACAAAGAAAACCATAACAGGTTTTTAAAAATTTATTGGACTGACATTGGTTGACAAAGCTACAGTTTTTAGGTGCACAACTCAACCAAAATTCATCTGCACACTGCATTGTGTGCCCATCACTCAAAGCAAAGTCTCCTTCCATCTCCACTTATCCCTCCTTTGCCTACCTCCATCTACCCCCATCCCTTTCCCTCTGGTTATCACCACCCTGTTGTAGTTTTGCTTAATCACTTCACCTTCTTTTATCTAGTCCCCAACCCCCCTTCCCTCTGACAGATGTCAACATTTTTTTATTAAGATTTCATCACACACATTTTCTGATTATAATCCAATTACATGGGAAATAAATAATTAAAAAATGAGCAAAATGTCTTACCTATTTGAAAATATGAAATGTGCTCCTTAATAACTCTTGATTCAAAGACAAAATAAAAAAGGAAAAATAGGAACCATCTGAAAATCTTTACAGAGAGAAAAGAAAAAATGTTAAGCATTTTATTTTGGTCTTTTTTATCTTCTCATGAAGTGAAATATACATGATTTCATTTGATTGATCTGTGGATTGGCTCAATAAAAAGTTGAATTAAATATATTATTCTTTGATGTGATAAATGCAACTTATTTTTATGTGAAATTATATTTTTGTTTGTTTTACTAAACCCCAAATTATTTGTGAACTTATTATTGGTTTTAATTTTCTGGCATGGTTATTAAACTTCAGTTTATAATCTTAAATTATGTTTTGATTTCAACAGTTTACAAGAATATCTGGAAAGACAAGATATAACTCAATTTTGTGATGTTGAAGAGAATGTAGATAATGTTAATAAGCTTATTGATATCTTCTTTCCTGATTTTAAAAGTACGACAAGCTTAAAGTTAGAAAGGATACTGGCATTACTTCGACCAGATCTCTTTCGAGAAAAGGGAGGTAAGAAATAAGGTGTAAATTGTTAGAGTATTTCATACATTGATTTGAATAAACCCTAGTGTAATTACATTAACATATATTATTTTAGAATTTTAAAAATTACCTAAAGTAAGAAATTTAGTTAATACTAATTTAATAATTTCTCAATAGTAAATAATAAAACATTTCTGCAGTTTGAGAGTTTACAAAGTATTTTTTAACCTATGAATTTGTAAGAGTAAATTTCAATGTGGCAAGAATTATTACATAATAATGATTGGAAGCTTTCATGTCTGAAATGCCTTAATTCAAATCTAGGATCAACCCCTTATTAATAGTGTGATTTGAAAAAGATGCTTTAGCAAATCTATTTCTTCTAATACAGAATAATATTGAATGCAAACTTTAATTGAAAAATAAGTTTAAAAAATCCAGATGTAAATGAGAAAACATAAATACAGTGCCTACACTTAAAAAGTTCTAGTCATTTCCTAATTCTGTATTCACATAGCAGAGTGAACATGGTGGCAGAATAAGAGCGCAACCATAAATTTACACTATTAACTCCTTTTCATCGCTAGTGTGTGAAAATACTGTGATATTTTTATATTGACTTTGTATGACTTGCTGAACTCAGTTTTAGAAGTTTTGATGTGGTCTGCTTGGGAATTTCTGTGGAGACTAGAACTTCTTACTCTCAGACCTATTTACATTTGGGGCAGATAATTCTTGGTTGAGGGAGGCTGTGTCATGTGCGCTGTAAAATGTTTACAACACCCTTGGTCTCAACTGAGTAGATGCCAGTAGCACTCACCCGTTGTCCCGGACAACAAAAAATGACATGGTCATGTGGACTCTTGGGGAAGAAAAACTTTGGCCCAGAGCTACTGATGTAGACAATATCATTGCAAATCAAGATAGTTATAACTTTTCCTTTCCAATCTGTGTACCTTTATTTCCTTGGCTTGCTTCAATATTCTGACTAGCTAGAACTTCCTAATTGATGTTGACTGGGAGAGGTGAGAATGGACAGGCTTGCCTTGTTCCTGACCCTATAGTGAAAGCATTCCATTTTTACCATTAAACATTATGGCATTGCTATATATTCTTTATCAAAGTAAAGAAATCTCCACTTATTCCAAGTTCTGGAATTTTTTATCATGAATGGATGTTGCATTTTCTCAAATTTTTTTTCTGTACCTACTGATATAATTTTTTTTTGAGTTTCATAATATGGCAATTACTGTGATTTTTGAATGTTGAAGCAGCTTTGCATTCTCCAAATGAACCACATTTGGCTGTTATTTATTTTTTTACATACTTCTGGACTTGGTATTTAAATATTTTGTTGAGGACTTTTGTGTTTATATTCATGGGGGTTATTTGTTGTTTTCTTGTAATGCAGGCCTCATCAAATGAGGTGCGTTGTTACTCCTACTTTCTGGAAGAGACAGTGTATAATTAATATATCTTTCTTAAATGTTTATCAGAATTTACTAGTGTAACTATCTGGGCCTAGAGTGTTGTTCTTTGGAATGTTTTGTTTGCCTTTAAAATCTTTCTTAATATTTACTTGCTTGTTAAATGGGTAGATTTTTATAAATTAAAACACTTGTAGCTTTATAGAAAAATTAAGATAGTACAGAGTTCCCTCATGCCTGCTTAACAATTTCTCCTATTAACATATGACTGTGATATATTTTTATAATTAATGAACTGATATTGATACATTGTTAAGACTAAAGTTCATAGTTTACATTAAAGTTCTTTATTTTGTAACTTCTGTGGGTTTTTACAAATGCATAATGTCATGTGTCCTCTTTACAGTATCATACAGAATAGAATCACCTATTCATTCCTCCCATCCTCCTCCCAACCCCAGGCACCCACTAATCTTTTTGCTATTTCTATAGTTTTGCCTTTTTCAGAATGCCAAATAGTTGGAGTCACACAGTATGTAGCCTTCAAAGACTAATTTCTTTTACTTAATACGCATTTCCTTTTTTTAGGATAAATAAGTAGAATTTATTTACTTTTATTGTTCAATTATACTTGTCCCCATTTTCCCCCCATTACTCCCCTCTGCCTTACCCACCATCCCACCTCCCACATTCAATCCTTCTCCCAACCCCCAATGTCTTTGTCCTTGTGTCCTTTATACATGTTACTTGACATGAACCTTCCACTTCTTTCCCTCATTATCCCCTTCCCCACTCCCCTCTGGTTACCTCCAGTTTGTTCTTTATTTCCATGTCTGTGGTTCTACTTTTCTCACTTATTTGTTTTGTTGGTTAGGTTCCACTTATAGATGTTATCATATGGTATTTGTCTTTTACCACCTGGCCTTATTTCACTTAGCATAATGCTCTCCAGTACCATCCATGCTGTCAGGAAGGATAGGAGTTCCTTAATTCTTTCTGCTGTGTAATATTCCATTGTGTAAATGTACCACAGTTTTCTTATACATTCATTCACTGATGGGCACTTAGCCTGTTTCCAGCACTTGGCAATTGTAAGTAGCGCTACAATGAACATTGGGGTGCATAGGTTCTTTTGAATTGGTGTTTCAGGGTTTTTAGGGTATAATCCCAGCAATGGAGTTGTTGGATCAAAAGGCAGTTTTATTTTTAGTTTTCTGAGGAAGTTTCATACTGTTTTCCACAGTGGCTACACCAGTCTGCATTCCCACCCACAGTACATTAGGGTTCCCTTTTCTCCACATTCTCACCAGCATTTGTTTTTTGTTGATTTGGTTAGGATGGCCATTCTCACTCGTGTGAAATAGTACCACATTGTGGTTTTAATTTGCATCTCTCTGATGGCCAGTGATGCTGAGCATTCTTTCATATGTCTCTGGGCCCTTTGTATGTCCTCCTTGGAGAAGTGTCTATTCAGGTCCTTTGCCCATTTTTTAATTGGACTGTTTGTCTTCCTGGTGTGGAGTCATGTGAGTTCCTTATATATTTTGCAGATCAAACCCTTGTCCAAGGTATCATTGGCTAATATATTTTCTCATACAGTTGGTTCCCTTTTGTAGACTGGACAGCTACATTTTAAAAAATGAAACTTGACTGCCAATTTACACCATACACAAAAATAAACTCAAGATGGATAAAATACTTAAATATAAGCCACAACACCATAAAAGCCCTAGAGGAGAACATAGGCAGGAAAATTTCAGATATTCCATGCAGCAATATTTTCACCAATATGCCCCCTAGAGCAAGGGATATAAAGGAAAGAATAAACAGATGGGACTACATCAGATTAAAAAGCTACTTAATATAAATTTCAGTTCCTCCATGTCTTTTTGTGATCTGTTAGCTCATTTCTTTTTATTGCTGAATAATGTTCCATTTTATGGCTGTGCCAAAATTTACCCAGTTACCTATTAAAAGTCATCTTTGTTGCTTTTAGTTTTGTTTTTTTATGAATAAAGCTGCTATAGGCATTAATATATGATTGTTTTACATGTGTAGACAGAAGTTTTCACCTCAACTGGGTAAATATTTCACCTAGGAGCATGAATACTGGATCGTATGGTTAAACTATGTTTAATTTTGTAAGAAACTGTCAAATGCCTTCCATAGTAGCTGTTGCATTTTCAACTTCAAACAGCAGTTAATGGGAGTTCCTGTTGCTCCACAGATTGTTGTTTAGATTTTTTCTATTTTAATAAGTATATAATGGTATCTCACTGTTGTCTTGATTTACAATTCCCTAATGACATATGATACTGAGCATCTTTTCATATGGTAACTTCTATTTCTGTATCTTCTTTGTTGAGATATCTCTTTAGATTTTTGCCCATTTCTTAAGTGAGTTGTTTGTACTATTGAGTTATTAGTTCTTTGTATATTGTGACCATGTCCTTTATATACTCATATATGTGGTATCTGCAAATATTTTTCTAAGTTTTTAATTCTGTGGTTTTTAAACAATGTTTTTCACTGAAAAGTTTTTATTTTTAATATAGTTCAACTTATCAGAGTTTTTTATTGTTCTTTTAGTGTTTAAATTAAAATATCATTGCTAAACCCAAGATCACCAATATTTTCTCATCTGTTACCTTTTAGAAAGTTTATAGTACGGTGTTTTATATTTAAGATTATAATCCATTTGAGTTAATTTTGGCAAAAGGTATAAGGTGTATGTCTAGATTTTTTTTTTTGCATGTTTATGTCCAGTTGTTCTATCACCTTTTGTGGAAAAGCTATCATTGCTCCACTGTATTACCTTTGCTTATTTGTCACAGATTAGTTGACATATTCATGTGTGAATATGTGTGGGTTCTCTGTTCAGTTCTGTTGATCTATGTGTCTATTGTTTTGCCTATCCCTCTCTGTCTAGTTTTGTAGTCAGTCTTGAAGTGGGTAGTATCAGTCCTCCAACATTACTTTTCTTTTTCAATACTAAGGTGGCTATTCTGGGTTTTTGCCTTACTATGTAAACTTTAGAATAAGTTTGTCAATATCCATATCCATGAAGTAACTTACTGGGCTTTTGATTGGGATTATATAGAACTTAGAGAACAACTTGGGAAGAATTGAAACCTTAACAACATTGAGTCTTCCTAGCCAGGAACAATGAATATGTTCCCAATATTTAAGATCTTTGATGCTTTTCACCAAAGGTTTGTAGTATTTCTCATTTAAGCCCTATATATATATTGATAGATTTCTACTCATGTATTTCATCTTTTGAAATACTAATGTAATTGGTATATGTGGTTTGCAAATATTTTTCATTTAATACAGTTGTAATACTAATGTACTAATGCAAATGGTGTTTTAAATTTCAAATTCTGATGTTCATTGTTAGTGTATAAGGAAGTCATTAACTTTTGCATATTAATTATAACTTGAAACTTTGCTATAATAGTTTCTTGTTAGTTATTTTCAGGAATTTTATTATTGTTTCTTTGGGATTTTCTACATAGACAATGATGTCATCTGTTTTGACAATAAACACAGTTTTATTTTCTCCTTCCCAGTCTATATACCCTTTATTTCTTTTTCTTGTGTTATTTTACTAGCTAGGTTTTCCAGTATGATGTCAAATAGGAGTGATGAGAGGGGATAGCCCTGCCTTGATTCCAGTCTTAGAAACAAAGCATATATTATAGAAAATATTTGCTAATGAGATACTTCAATGTGTATGTGTATGAATGTTATATCATGAAAAACTGGACACAGCATTATAATTTGATATGTTAAGAATATTGTTCACTTTAAATTAAAATCTAATGAGTATTTTTGCCAAGTTTTAAATTGCATAATAGGATAAAATTATTATATGCCACATGATAATATATTCTATATTGTGTGTATAAAAATAACTTAGCAATTTAAAACATGTGAATTTTTGTTTAGAGGATGTCTTGAATATTATTCAAGTTGAAGGTTTTAAAATATTGATGCAGAGACAAATAGTATTATCAAAAGAAGAGGCACAGACACTTTGCAAGGAATATGAAAATGAAGATTATTTTGGAAATCTTATAGAAAACATGACCAGGTAAAGTAGATTTCAGCTGTAGAATGCATACTCTGATTTACTTTTGAATAATTTAAATCTTCTTTTAACCTTTTTTTTCTGCTCAAGTTGCCATACCTCTCAATTCTGCAAATAAGTGCTGAGTCTGCTTTTTTTCCAATTTGTCTCCCATGTTGATACTCTGTTCAACTGTCTGCCTTCTCTGGTCCTCCTGGAATGTTATTGGAGTAATGGAAATATCCCAGGTGAAGTTGCGGAAGTCTGCTTGAGTTGAATGCCAGAAATTCAGGGTGTACAACATCATCAAGTCCAAACAGAACTGACTGACTCTCAAGGACGTTTGTAATCCTAAAATTCACTAGTTCTAAGAGAGGCATGCAATGCTAGGCATCTATCAGGTTTCTAAAAGAGTAAGTGAAATAGAAACTGAGGTAGAAATCCAGCAAGAGTATGTAAATCAGCAGGAGTATGGGAACTATACAGGAACCACTCTGTTAGAACCAAGACCCTTCTTTTCCCTTCATTTCTGCTTTCATCCAAAAATTTTATAAATATGCTCTTAAGAATACACCAACAGAAATTAACTTCAGACTTTTGATAAAAGGATTACTTTGACATTTTATAGTCTATTTATAAATATGCTTGTATTATCTATGTATAATTAGCTACTGAGTCACATTTTTATTAGCTTGTTTTTTTCTTTTCTA
Organism: Phyllostomus hastatus; assembly: GCF_019186645.2. NCBI lineage: Eukaryota > Metazoa > Chordata > Mammalia > Chiroptera > Phyllostomidae > Phyllostomus > Phyllostomus hastatus. Next base: position 50,787,323 of record NW_025334041.1, read on the forward strand.
ACAGTGGTCCATCTCTAGCCCTTGTTCTATTAAGAGAAAATGGTTTACAACACTGGAAAAAGTTAATTGGACCAAGCACTGTTGAAGAAGCAAAAGACTATCTTCCAGAGAGGTAGGATCCCCAAATGTTATCAGGGGAGCCATTATAATTTCCTTTTGATATGGAGTACAGAAAGAGCTCTAGCTTAGGGGAGGTTCTCAGGATGGCTACTTTTCCTGGGTCAGGAGTGGACTGCTGTTGATCGGAGGCCCAGCCCAGTGCCAACCTGAATGTTGCCAAAGCTTTGTAAGAGAAGGTTGTGAGCTGTTTGGTTTGGAGCTGTGAAATAAGTGGTGCGTAGCCAGCCCAAAGACCAACTTTTGGCAGAAATAACTACTGCATCCACTGTTTGGGAGAAATTCTTTTGAGAAGGATGTGATGGCAGCTGAAGGTTATTTAGTTGACCATAAGCTTTTTAAGACAATTATGATTAACTTGATGTGCAGTCTGTAATTTGGTAGAAACCATTACTAAGTTAGTTTACTGATGAACCTTAGATTACAGCTAAACTTTGTAATCAATTTAACACATGATATATTACCTGGCACATAGGGGGCACTTTGTAAATATTTTTTTATCTTAACTGTCAGACTTACTATCACCTGGAGGATGGGGATAGTATCTCATGCATCCCCATTCTTGGGATGTCACTGATGTGAAATTAGCTTGAATTCTTTGCGCCAATCCTTAATTGAAGAATTCAGTTTAGGGGAAGAAAGGCTCTGCCTTCAAGTGAGCAAGAATAGAGATGCTCTATTAGGCAGAGCAAGCTTAACACATATTTATTCAATAAATAACAGTGCTTATGAAACATCACTTATATAAAAGTGTGCTCACTCTGGGCCTCCTGGAAGATGCAGGCCAAGATCAGCTGTTGCCTGTGCCCTGCCCTAGAGCCACCCAGCATGAACTACAGAATGATCTGTAGGTGCCTGCTTCTTGTGCTGGGCTTGGAGGTGCCCAGAAATGGCAAAACTGTGAACTGAGTCTGGCTGCCATGAGTGCTGGGTCTAGGGCCACTGTGCAAGAGGTATGGGACATACTGAGGACAGATACTGTTTGTTTGAGGTTTGTGAACCTTTGAGAGATTTTAAGAAAGTCTGTGGCAAGAGCCAAGACAGGTTGTTTTTATGGAAAGGCCACTAGAAAGCTTGACTGGACCTGCAAGCTGATCTTGGCCTGTGTCTCTTAGGAGGCACAGAGCAAGCACACCTGGTGCACAACTTCAGACCCTGCCAGAGCACCACCCAACCACCTCCACGAGCGAAACACTCAGGGGCTGATTAATTAGCCACCAGGACCCCAAGGAAGTGAGTTCTGCTTTGGGCTATTGCCCTCTGCACAGCAGCTCCTTAACTGTGGTCATAGTCATACCTGGGTTCCTCTTTTTTTGCTGCTCTGGCTTACCAGGAGGGTTCCATTGTAGTTTCATTTGGATTTACAGTTGATAGTTTGGTATCTTGGGTGTAGAGTGAAATGCCATCTCTGGTGCTTGATAATAGTGGTAAAAGAAGGGAAAATGATATTTATTGAGAGCTTAACCTGTACCATATATTTTAAATATATCATCTGATTACACCCTCAGAGTCACTTTCCAAAACAAGTTTTATTGTCATTTTTATATGGGAGACAACTAACACACAGAGAAGTAATATCACATAGCTAGCAAGTAGTGAGATCAGGATTCTGTCACTGGGCCAGGGCATCCATTCCTCTATTCACAGCTGTCTGTCAGTATCCATGATCAGGATTATTTAAATGTCCATGTCCTTTCTTCCTAAAGACTACTATATACTTAGAATGAAGTAGCTTGCCCCAAGTACTCAGCAATTACTTCCCTTTCCACTATATCTATATCAGGAATGAGTTACTATTGCTTGGTAATTTTTGAACAATTTATATAAATAGTGTTACATTGTGTTTGTTATGTTATGTTATGTTATGTTATGTTATGTTATGTTATGTTATGTTATGTTAACAGTTTTTAACTTGATTTCTTTTCCAAAGTTTATGCATACAATTTGCAACAGAAAGTTTGCCTATCAATCAGTTGTATGGAAGTGACTCATTAGAAGCTGCTGAAAGGGAAATACAGCATTTCTTTCCTCTTCAAAGCACTTTAGCACTGATTAAACCTCATGTAACACATGAACAAAGAGGTAAATATTTAAAAATAAAAGCCAGTGCATACATTTCTCCAAATTGAGCAAAGTTTTTCAAACAGAAAAGTTGAAAGAATAATGCAATGAACACCTTCCGCTGCAGAATATAGCCACCAGAGTTTAGGCTGTGTAGATTTTAACAAGATTTGCTTTATTTGATTCCCTCAGTCGTGCCCTTATACTTTAGGGAGAAGAGTTCAGATTGGTTCTCACCTCCAATCCACCTCTAGCAAGAAGTTCCTTGGCATTTGCAGCATGGAGATGTAATAAGTCTTCACTTGTAGCACAGGAGCAGATCTCCTTCTCTCCCACTTCTGTAGTCTACCAGACATTTCAGGTGGTTTCTGGGAAGATGGATCTGAGGGACTGAATATCTATAATAACATATTAAAGTGCTTCTGAATGTCAGTCTGGTGCTTTTTAAGTTCCAAAGTTTAGCATAGCTTTTTTTTTTAATCACAGTCATGCAATAAAAGTATTACTTTCCTTAGTTATTTCAGTCTTCTTGAATATGGAACAAAAATGGAGGCAATCTGTATGATTAACATATATCTGTTTTCCCTAGAGGATATCTTCAACCTTATCAAAGAGGCTGGATTTGATATAACACAGATGAAGGAAATGCTACTAACCAAAGAGCAAGCAGACAAAATTTATTTTAAAATTGTAAAAAAAGACTTTTATAAAGATGTACTGGAAGTGCTGTCTGAGTAAGTTTCTGACATATATTTCTGTTCATTATTAAGTAGTAGATGTTCATTGTAGAAACTGAAAAATATAAAAATTAATTAAAACATTCCATCTAATCTCATTTGTGAACAGACACCTTGTTAATATTTTGGGTTCATTTTTTTCTATTTCCTTCTTTTCTTACTTTTCTCCCCTTTCTTCCTCCTCTCCTTATTACTTCTTTCCTTCCTTTCCCTTCCTTCCTTATTTCCTTTCTCTCTTTTATTTAGGTCTTCACATTGGATATAGAGGCTATTTGAGTTTAAATCCCTGTTACCAACAAAAGTTATCTGTGTCTTAGTTTTCTTTTATGTAAAATGGGGATAATAATATTACCTACCTCCTAGGTTTGTTGTGAAGGATAAAAAATGAATACACTGAAAGTACTTGAACAGTGTCTGGCACGTGTCCCTAGAATTAAACCACAGCATTTTTTTAAGTGTACACACAGATAATGTTGAAAGAGGTATAAATGAAATGGAAAAAAAAAGCACAAAATCTCACTGGTAAGTACAAAGAATAAAGAAAAGGTCTCTGGATGAAGTTATAGCATTCTGTCTTTAGCCATGTATGCAATTTGTACAGTTGTAAATAGCCCAAGTCTTCTGAAAGCATTGTTTTTTGCAGGGGTCCATCTTTGGTCATGGTTCTGACCAAGTGGAATGCTGCTGCAGAATGGAGACGATTGATGGGTCCCACAGACCCAGATGAAGCAAAACTATTGTCCCCAGACTCCATCCGAGCCAGATTTGGAAGAAGTGTTTTGAGAAATGCTGTACATGGATCATCTAATCCCTATGAAGCAATGGAGACAATTAACAAAGTGTTTGAAAAGTTTGTTCCTGCAAGTACTGAGGCAAACTAAAGCACAGTACCTCTTTAGCAATTGTTATTTCCTTTTCTTTGGTTGTTATAGTGACCCTGTCTAGGACAAGATTGTTCTGATCAGAACATTCCCCATGTTCCTGTGTTAAATGATTTCCTGCCAGACAATAATATTACACTGTTCCATAGCAGCCTTGAAGCCTCAAAGTCAAGTCTTATAGATGTCAGGGACCTGGGACATAGTAAGGCAAGCAAGATACGCTTGGGTTTGAAAGCCTTGGTCCCAAAATCTTTGTGCTGTCATGACAGTTTCATGAAGTCCCTCTCCTTGAGTCCCCTTCATTTCTTCTCTTTGAATTGCCAAGGTCTCATTCAGCAACCTCAACTCAATTCACTAAGTATTTGAGAACCTGGAACCTATTAGCTACTTGTGGGTGATATATGATAATAGAATATTAAAAGTCATAAAGCAAAAGGCAGTCATTTGTAGTCCTTGGCAAATAGGTATTTATTTGGAGAGAGATATTACTGTAATATGCATGTAAATTGAGCCTGCTTAGTTGTTGAGAGATAACTTGAACACTTTTTAATCCTGGGCAATGTGGGAGATAGAGTGTAAAACAGGTGACTTTTCCCATTAAACCTTCTTTCCTTCTTTATTTTCAAATGGAAGTCTCACAAATGTACACATGTATGGCCCTGAGTGCTGTCTTGAATGACTGTACAGACTCTTCACATGTGCAGTGTTGTCCCCAGCCAAATTAAAAATCCATTTCCTGAGCATAATGAGAAAACAATGTGAAATGGAGAAACCCCTCCACACCCATCCAGGTTCCTCAGGAAGAGAAGAGTACATTGTTCCCTTAATATTGTCATTTAGGCTATGATTTCTCCACCCATAAGAACATTCTATAAAAAAATTTAAATGCAAAAATAAAAGTGAATTCTGGCATAGTACTGCTCTTCCCATAAACTTATTCAATTATAGACCAAAGCATCATTGTACAACCTATAAACATTTATGTTGGAAAAATATGTATTATATATCTGTTTGAACTGTGGGTTCTGATTAATAGAAAACTGGTTGAATGAAGGTTTTTACCTTTGGGGAGATGCAAATATAATGGAGAGACAAAACTCACAAAAACAATATCTAATTATAGCCAACATAAGACAACATATTATTAGGCATATCAGTGATGAATAACAGGTTGGGGAGGGTTAGTGGAATTGCATTGTGTTAATAGCATCTATGAGCAACATGGTATAGATCTATCCTAACATTTGCATACCCATCCCTTTTTTTTTTGGATGAGGGAAGCATTATGAATAGTATCAGGCACTTCAGATGAGTGTATAATTCAGTACCAAATTGACAAATGTATATTTGATGGGCAGGGGTTTGAGGAGGTAAGAAATGAAGTAGAGCTTGAATAAAGGGTACAATTTTCAAAATCAGGAGTAAGGAAGCAAGAGAGTGAATTCAGTTTTAAAAGTTTCTAAATTGTTATGTGTATCTTTATGTTTATACATATATAAGGACATTTTGATGGTTGACTTTATTATGCCTATTATATTATATCATAATATTCTGAGAGATAGTATTGGGGGTCAGTTTCAGACATTCATGAATCATTTGTTTGGCTCTTGGTATATACTGCACTGTTGCAGGGCTGAATACAAACAGTCCTTGGTCTAAAGGAGTGTGGGACTCTAAAGGCAGGAGATAAAAAAAAATAGGGTTAAGCACAGAGGTGCTTTGAGCAAATGCATATAGGAGATGGAGAGGGGAAATGAGGTGCAAACTACCTAAGCAAGCGTGATTCTAATAGTCAAAGTGGAAGATGACAGCAACCTGTAGAAATGGTGAGTTAGTGATAACTAGAATGTTCAGAGAATCCTTGAAAGGCTGCGTTTTATCCAAAGGACTTGGTGATTGACTACCACTCTACCAGATAAGTGGGAAAAGATAAAGCCTCCTAGGTTGAGTAACTGAAGAAGTTACCCATTCTAAACATTCTCAGACAGGGAACCCAGCAGAGAGAAGCAGGTAAGGAAATACCATGATTTCTGTTTTGCTCACATTGGGAAGAAGACATCTGAGTTGAGAGTACGTCAAAGTGTGGCAAAGTTAAGAAAACTCCTTTGAAATGACAACAGCCAAATGATAAAGTAGGCAGCTATAATGTCTACAAGGGCATTGAAAAAATAAGTAGAAACTGTCAGAGCTCTGGAAAATAATCAAAGGTTTACAGTAAACAAATGAGTGCTGAATCAATAAGAGAGCAAGTTAAAAATGGTATGAAAGCTTTGTGACATTTTTCCTTGCCCTTGCCCTTCCACGTCCCCAACTTGGTCACAGTCTTGAAGATTGCAGCCTGTGTTCTCAGCATGGGACTCTGGTCTCTGGTTCCAAAGAGAATAGAGCAGATATTATTAACAGATTATTGTTTTTCTGTTCTAACCTGTCTGGAGGCTGCCTGAAAAAATGACGCAGGGCACTCATCTCTGTTTTGCCTAACTGAAAAAACCACTTAGAAAGGAAAGGTGATGGGCATTGCTCAAAAACGCTATATGGTGATCAGAAATCCCACAGCTGCCTGGGGTTAAAGATTAATATAAAATTAATGTGATATTAATGAAATTCTTACACGCCCATTGATATTAATTAAAATATGATGTTTTTCTGTAACAACAATGATAACCACAACAATATAACCATAGAACACAGTAGAGAAAGCTGGGGAGAATATAGCAATTAGGAGAATATGTTTAGGAGTCATTCTGCCTGACTTCAGATTCTGGTTTCCCCACCTACTAGTTTCTTGTTTCTGGGGAAGGGACTTAATGTTTTAAGCATTGTATTACTTGTTAATATCTCATGAGATTTCTTGAGTTTCCAGTTCATGATGGTAACATAGGAGACTTCTGAAGTCACCTTCTCCCATGGACACACCAGATCTTAGCTACATATGGCACAATTCCTTCTGAAAGAAATCCAAGCACTGCCTGAGTGACTCCTACCCCTCAGGTAAATGAAAACAAAACAAAACAAAACAAAACAACACAACCATATTGTAATGGGTGGGAGAGGTTGAGACACTCTGGCCATAAACTCCACCCCTGGCACAATGACATACAATCAGGAGAGAAGTCACACTCCCAGCATTTTTCTGAGGAGTGAATGGTTTGAAATGAATGTGTAATGCCTCCAATTTTGAGACATCCAACTGAGAGATGGGCCCCCCAAAAGCCTAGTTCTGAAAGTCAAGTGGGATTTGTATCCATGAGATCTATCAGACCATAGTAAACTAACAGTTCTTTCTTTTTTAAAAAGATTTTATTTATTTACTTTTAGAAAGAGGATAATGGAGGGAGAAACAGAGGGAGAGAAACATCGATGAACAAGAGAAACATCCATTGGTTGTCCCTTGTTTGCTCCCCAATAGGGGCCCATGCCTACAACCCAAGCAGGTTTTCCGACTGGGGATCAAACTGACAACCTTTTGTTTTGCAGGATGACACCCAACCAACTGAGCTATCCCAGTCAGGGCTAATGGTTGTATTCTTAAAAATATTTTTTAAATTTTAAATTACAGGTGATGTACAACATTATATTAGTTTCAGGTGTAAAACCAGTGATCAGACATTTATATAAGTTATGAAGTAATCACTTAAATAAATCTAGTACCTATCTGACACCATACATAGTTATTACAATATTATTGACTATATTCCCTATGCTGTACTTTAATCCCCATGACTATTTTGTAACAATTAATTTGTCCTTAATCCATTCAGCCCTTTCACTCATCTCTTAAATCCCTCCCATCTGGCAACCATCAAAATATTCTCTGTATCTATGAGTCTGTTTCTATTCTACTTGATTGTTTATTTTGCTGTTTAGATTCCATATATAAATGAAACCACATAGCATTTGTATTTTTGTCTGAACTTAGCTTACTCAGTACAATACCCTCTAGATTCATCCATGTTGTTGCAGATGGTGAGATTTCATTCTTTTTTATGGCTGAGTCACATTCCATCATGTATGTGCAACACTTCTTTATTTTCCATCTATTAATGGGCCCTTAGGTTGCTTCCATATCTTGGCTACTGTAAATAATGCTGCAATGAATATATGAATGTATATATCTTTTTGGTTTAGTGTTTTGGGTTTCTTTGGATAAATACTCAGAGGTGGAATTTCTGGGTCCTTATTTGTCTCTTCTTATAGCCCTTGTTTTAAAGACTATTTTATCTGGTATAAATATCGTTACCACAGCTTATTTTTTAATTTCCATTTTCTTGAACTATCATTTTCCATCCCTTTACTTTCAGTCTGTGTGTGTCTTTTGATCTGAAATGAGTCTTTTGTAGGCAACATATGTAAGGGTCATATTTTCTTATCCATTCAATTATTTTATGTCTTTTGATTAGAGAATTTAACCAATCTGTATTTAAAGTAATTATTAATAGGTATATATTTATTGCCTTTTTTATCTTTATTTTTATTCTTAAATAAGACCCTTCAAAATTCCTTGTAATACTGGTTTGGTGGTGATGAACTCATTTAGCTTTTTCTTATCTGGATGCTTTTTTCCATCCTTTGGTTCTAAATTATAGCATTGCTGAGTAGAGCAATATTTCATGCCAGTCCCTCCTGGCCTGCAAAGTTTCTGTTGAGAACTCAGATTACAGTCTAATGTGAACTCATACTGCCTCTAAGATTCTCTCTTTGTCTTTAACCATTGCCATTTTAATTATGATGTGTTTTTTGTGGGCCTTGTTGGGTTCATCTTGTTTCAGACTCTATGCATTTCTTGAACTTGTATGTCTATTTTCTTCACCAGATTAGGGAATTTTTCTGTCATTATTTTTTCAAATAAGTTTTCAATTCTTCTGTCTCTCTCTTCTCCTTCTGGCAACCCCATCATATGAATGTTGGCATACAGGAAGTTGTCCTATAGACATCTTTACTATCCCTATCTTTTCTGAATCCTTTTTTTTTTTTTTTGCTGTTCTGCTTGGATGATTTTTGCTTTCTTATCTTCCAAATTTCTGATTTGATCCTCTCCTTCATCTACTCTACTGTAGTTTTCCTATAATGTGTCCTCTATTTTAGTTATTGTAGTCTTCATTTCTATTTGTTTTTTATATTTTCTATTTGCAGTTTTACGCTTCTGATCTCTATTAAAGTTCACCCTAAGTTCATATACTTTTCCACTAAGTTTATTGATCATCTTTATAACCAGTGTTTTGAGCTCTGCATCCAGTAGGTTGCTTTTCTCCATTTTATTTAGTTCTTTTTCAGTTTTGTTCTTTTTTCATCCTCATTTGGGACATGTTTCTTTATCTCCCCATATTTGCTATTCTCAAGTTTTTTTTTTCTATGTATTAGGTAGAGCTGGTACATCTCCCAGTCTTGGTAATGTGGACTTACATAATAGGTGTTCAGTAGGGCCAAGTGGTTCAGCTTCCCTGGTCACCTGAGCTAAGAACTGCAAGTGCAAACTTCACGTAGTTTCTGTGCACCTTCCTGGTGTAATTGAGACTTGATTGTGGTAATGTCAATGGGAGAGATTTACCCCCAGGCCAATTGCCTGTGAGGACTGGCTATGACCACAGTTATGGAGCTGCTGTACAGAGGTCAGTAGCATAGAGAAAAACTCACTTCATTGGGGCTTTGGTGCCTGATTAGTCAGCCCCTGAGTGTGTTGCTCATGGAGGTGGTTGGGTGGTGCTCCAGCAGGACCTGAAGTTGTCTACCAGGTGTGCTTGCTCTAGCTCTTCTGGGAAATGCAGGCCAAGATCAGCTGCTGCCTGTGCCTTTCCCGAGGACCACCCAGCAAATTGGGTGGAGCAGGGTCTTAGGGAATCAGTAGGGCAGGAAAACAATGATAACTAGGTTGATGGACACTCATATATGGCACCAACCAGCAAGCTCTGTGTGGGGAGGGATCAGCAAAGGAACAATAGTTCTTCCAGTACTTTTTTTCTGGGAAGAGGTTGCCTCTCCAATTCTCACCCCAAAGCCATATAATTCAGTTCTTTCCCATATATCCCCAGTGCCTTTCAAGTTGCTGCCCCATGCTGGAGCTCAGAGCAAGTTCAAGTAAGTTTATGTGTGATCCCTTCAAAAGGAATGCCTGTGACTCTAGAATCCCTCTGTCTCACTCAGCCACAATCCCCACTGGTTTTTAAAGCCAGAAGTTACGGGCACTTCACTTCCGGTCACTGGAAACCTGGGCTGGGGGACCTAGTGTGGGACTAAGAGCCCTTGCTGTTCAGGGGCTAGATATTCTTCCATAGCCTAGATAGTTCTCCTGATTTTTTACCACCATACATTGTCATGGGACCAGCTGTACTGACTATCTGCCCCTCCTATCAGTCTGGACATGATTTGTTCCCTATATGCTTAGTTACAGGACTTATGTTCTGCTAGTTTCAGGCAGTTCTGAATGATGGATGTTCTGTTGTTTAGCTGTAATTTTGATGTGGATGTGAGAGGATGTGAGTATCACATTTACCTATACTGCCATTTTGTCTGAAAGCCTTTAGATAAAAACCTTAAACCAATTGTCTTAATGTTACAGAACAAACAAGGGGGGCCTGGGACGATATACTATTATTGAAAAAAAGCCCCCAGGTCTGTCATGTCCGCCGCCCAAGGAAAGACGTCTCCCAATGCCAGAGATTCGTGAAATGGAAAGGAAATGTTTATTTAATGCTATACAAACTTAAAGTAGTGACCTAATGTCTTTATCAAAAAAATCCTAAAGTCCCTTAAAAGACCCACAAACAGACACAGTCCTTCCTTCCTTCCCCCTTTGCCCAGTCCAGAGTACCATATCTCAGGAAAGGAAATAGAAGTCCATGGCTCAGGCAGTCCCCTGGTTCTTCCCAGTTAGTACTCCATCTCGACTGGGAGACCTCCCTGGGTTCCCGGCACCCTCAGCTGAGTCACTGGGATCTCTGCTAAAACCAGGTGGTGGTTCCCCCTTCTAAGGCTGCAGGGGTCCCCACTCTGGCAAAGCCACGTGGTCCTCTCTCCCAGGGCCATGGGAGTCCCCACTCTGCCAGAGCCGCGTGGTTCTCTCAGGGCTGCAGGAAGGGAGAGTCCCCACTCTGTCCAGGCCGCTTGGTTATCCCCCAATGGCTGCCACGTCTGGGTTTAAATCCCTGGGCCAATCTTCTTCTGCAGCCCCATTTCCGACTCCTCCTACACTTGGGCACACTTGCCCTCAATCTGTTGTCTTCTCCAGCTTTTCTGGTCACCATTGTGGGTCTGGGCAGGTGTCACCCCATGTCATGGAGCCAATCTTCTCCCAGCTCCCATGCAGGCGCTGTAACTCAGGGGACCTGCCCCCTAGTCACATCTTGTGGGGGAGATCCCTTTCCATCCCCCTCGCGTTGAGCCTGGCCATAGCTATTTAGCATGTTTAAGCAACCAGCCAAAGGCTATAGGTATGTTAAATGACCACACTATGGATTAGCTGCAAAGCTGCCCTGCATGTTCTTGCTCTGTGTGCCCCTTCCCCCAACTCACACCTGTGGGGGAAGGGGTGAAGACACCTTAAAATCTCCTGGACACCTTGAGTTCTGGACCCCATTTCAAATGCTTATTTGGGATCCTCCCTCTTGGCTGCACCCTGTAACATTAATATGCTCAATAGCTGAGGAAAGCATTGATAAAGGAATTTGGGAAGATTATGTATGAACAAAATGAGAATATCAATAAAGAGAAATTGTAAAAATAAGCCAAGTAAGAATTTTAGATCTGGATAAATGCAATAACTAACTTGAAAAATTCACTAAAGGGTTGAAAACAAATTTGAGCAAGCAGAAAAAATAATCAGTGAACTAAAAGATTGGACAGTGGGAATTATCCAGCCTGAGGAGCAAAAATAAAAATGAATATGACAAAAAATGAACAGAGCCCAAGAGATCTGTGGCAAACTGTCCATCAGACTAGCATATGCACTATGAGATTCCCAGAATATAGAGTGAGAAGAAGGAACAAAAAATACTTGAAAAAAATAGCTGAAAACTTCCCAAATATAATGAAATATCTAAATCCACACATCCAAGGAGCTCAGTGATTCCAAGCAAGACAAATGGAAAGACATTTACACTGTGACACATAGTTGGATTTTCAAATGCCAAAAATAAAGGCAGATTCTTGAGAGAAGCAACTGAGAAGCAATGTGTTATGCACATGGAATCCTCAACAACAACTTATTTCTGGTCAGAAACCATGGAGGCCAGAAGGCATTTAACGTGCTGAAAGACGTTAGAAACGTTAGAACGGTAGAAACGGTAGAAAGACGTTAGACGAAAGAAAACTCAACCAAGCATTCTACATCCAGCAAAACTAAAGTTCAAAAGTGAAGATGAAACTAAGACATTTTCAAGTTAACAAAAAATAAAGGAGCTTGTTACTAATAGACCTTCTCTGTAACAAATGCTAAAGGGAGTATTTCAAACTGAAATGAAAGGATGCTAGACCATAACTCAAAGCCACATAGAGAAATAAAGAATGCTGGTAAAGGTGACTACACAGGTAAATATAAAGGCCAGTATTATTGTACTTTTGGTTTCTCATTTTTCCTTAGTGTGGAAAAATATTAAAAAATTATAAACATGTTAATGGGCACAAAATTATGAATATGCAAGCTATAATTTAAAGGACAAGAGACAGAAATGTATAGGAATAGAGTATCAAATATACATAAAAATTCAGTTGGTATTATTTAACTAGGTTGTTATAAATTTTAGAATATTAATTGTAATTTCTAACATAACTACTAAAATATTTTTTAAATTACAGAAAAAAGAAGAAATCAAGTTGTACACTACACATACACACAAAATCAAATATAAAAAGAACCTGTAATGGCTCTTTTGGAAGAATTAAGAATTAAGAATTAAGAATTAATAATGGAAGAATTAAGGAACAAAACCACAAATGACATATGGGAAACAAATAGCTAAATGGCAGAAGTCAGTCAGTCAGTAATTACTTTCAATGGAGTAAATGGAATTTTCTCACTTAAAGGCAGAGATTGGCTGGATGAATTATACAGATGATCTGTATACAGGCATGCTTAGTATTATTGTGCTTTGCAGAAATGCATTTTTGACAATATGAAGGCAAGATCCTCCACCTGTAAAATAATTACAACTCGCTGAAGGCTAAGATTATGGTTAGCATTTTTAACAAAAACATTTTAAATTAATGTATGTACATTTTTAGACAAAATGCTATTGCACACTTAAAAGACTACAGTATAAACAATTTTATATGCACTATGAAACCAAAAAAATGTGTGTGTCTTACTTAAACTGATATTTATTTTATTGCATTGGTGGGGAACCAAACCTGCAATATCTTCCAGGTTTGCCTATATGTACTGTCTGCAAGAACTCACTTTAGATTTAAAGACACAAAGAGCTTGGAAGTAAAAGGATAGAAAATAAAAAGATACAAATATTAACTAAAAGAGAACTAGGATGGCTATATTACTATATGAAAAGTACATTTTACATCTAAAAAAGTTTATGAGACAAGAAAAAACCATTATGTAATGCTGGCAGTGGGTTATCATATATGGTCTTTATTATGTTTAGGTGTGTTCCCTGTAATCCCACTTTGCCAAGAGCTTTTATCATAAATGGGTGCTGGATTTTATCAAATGCTTTTTTCTGCATCTATTGACACAATCATGTGCTTTTTCTCCTTCATTTTGTTTATGTGGTGAATGACATTTATTGATTTGTGAATGTTGTACCAACCTTGCATTTCCAGAATAAATTCCACTTGATCATGGTGTATAGTGCTCCTATGTATGTAGCTAACCTCTTTTCTCTTGTGGCTTTTAGGATTCTCTCCTTGCCTTTAAGCCTTGCCATTTTAGTTATGATGTGTCTCTCTGCAGGCCACTTTGGGTTCAAATTGTTTGGGTCTCTTTGGGCCCAAATTATTTGGGACTCTCTGAGTTTCCTAGACTTGTGTGCTTTTTTCTTTCACCAGATTAGGGAAGTTTTCAGTCATCAATTCTTCAAATAGATGCTTGATCCCACCCTCACTCTCTTCTCCTTCTGGTCTTCCCATGATATGGATATTGTTATGCTTCATGTTGTCCAAAGTGTTTTGTAAGCTCTCCTTATATTTTTCAATTCTTTTTTTCTTTTTCTGTCCTGGTTGAGTAGTTTTTTCTAGTTTTCCAAATCACTGATTTGATCATCTGCTTCATCTAACCTACTGTGTATTCCTTTCCGTGTATTATATATTTCAGCTATTGCATTTTTCAAAAATTTCTGACTGGTCCTTTTTTATGGTTTCTCTGTCTTTTTTTCATGCTGTTGAGCATCGTTATAATAATTACCAGAAACACTCTCTCTAATAAGTTGCTTGCCTCCATTTTATTTAGCTCTTCTCTAGACAGACTCTCATTCTTTCATGTGGGGTCTGTTTCTTTATCTTCCCATTTTGGCTGCTTGTTTGTAATTTCTACCTTAGTTAAACTCTGTTTTTCTTCAACACTTTGAATATCATATCACTCCCTTCTGACCTGTAAGGTTTCTATTGAAAAATCTGCTGATAATATTATGGAGTTCTCTTGTACGTAACTGGTTTACTTTTTTTTACTGTCTTAAAAATCTCCTAGTCTTTAATGTTTGACAAGTTGATCATATGAGTTTCAGTGAGTTTTTGGATTTATTTTATTTTGTGAGTTTGGGAGTTTTTATATCTGGATATCCATTTTCTTTTCCAGACTTGGGGAATTTTCAGCCTCCTTGTCCTTTCTTCCTTTCTTTCTCTTTCTCTGTCTCTCTGTCTCACTTTCTCTCTTCTGCCTGAGACTCCTATAATGTGTGTGTGTGTGTGTGTGTGTGTGTGTGTGTTTGGTCTACTGGATGCTATTAAGTACCTTAATCTTTGTTCACTTCTTTCTTTCTTTTCTTTCTTTTTTTTTTGTTCCTCTGAGGGAATCATTTCCAAAGGCCTGTCTTAAAATTTGCTCACACCTTCTTCTGCTTGGTCTAATCTGTTGTTGAACTCCTCTAGTAAATAGTTCAGTTCTGTTACTGCATTATTGTTTCCTAATATCTGTTAGATATTTCAAATATTTTTTATCTCTTTGTTGAAATTCTCACTTTGTTCATGCTTTGTTCTTTTGGCCTCAGTGAAAATCTTTATGACAGCTATTTTGAATTCTCTGTAAGGTAAATCATAGAACTTCATTTTTTAGGGTCAGTTTCTGGAGATTTATCTTGTTCCTTTGTTTAGAACATCCTCACCTAATTCTTAATTTTCCTTGAATTTCTGTGTTGATGTCTGTGCATTAGACAAAAAAGGCACCTCTCCTGGTCCCTAATAACGGTCACAACTGCCACAGATCAGTTTGGCCAGCAATTTAAAGACCTCTACCAACTTTTTTCCCCCTCAGGAAGGAGTAGGTAGTGTGTGTGTGTGTGTGTGTGTGTGTGTGTGTGTGTGTGTGTGTGGTCAGTTCCCACTCTCGTGAACCAGGAGGGGCAGCTATTTGGGTGCCAACCAACATGCCATCTTCATTCTTCCCCAGGCTGCTAGTATATGGTGGACTCATCCAAATTCCAGAATTGGCAGGACCAAGGTAAATCCTCTGGAGAGCACCTTTGGATTAATTGGGGTGATATATAAGCAGCTCTACTCTTCCATTCCAAGGGAAAACTGAGACTCAGGTGTTTTATTATGGTCCTCCTGTCCATATGGGATGCAGGCCCTCTCTTGTAATCAGGAGTCACAAGTCTCTCATTTTTAGATTCCTTGGTGCAACTGAGCATGGCATGGCTTTGGAGATTCCACAAGATCTGGCTTTAGGGAAATAACCTCTTTTGTTTTGGAGTGGTCTTGACCTTGGCAGAGTGGTGTGGACCCCAGAAACACACACACATGACCTAGTCTCTTCCTCCACAGCCCAGACACAGTGATGGGCACATGGGCTCCCTGGATGCTCAGAGTTGTATGGTGTATGTATGTGCAGTTTGCAACCTTGCATTTGGTCTCAGGCATTTATGCTCTAGGCCATCATGGCCAGGGTTTGCCCCTGCCCACATGACCATCTGCCTGTGACAAGTGAGTCTTCATATTGTGTCTCTGATGCAGAAGCTGGATAGATTATTAGAGCTAGACACCATATATCCCTGTTATCTGTATGGGATGTGGGGCCTCTCTCAATATCTCTGTTTTTTTTTTTTCTTATCTGCTTTGTCTGCATAGGGCAAAAGAGGAAGCTATGATGTTTTCCATCCCAACATGTCATCTCTGTTCTCCTCTAGGCTGTTAGACTGTGGTGGATCCATCCGCATTGACAGAGGTTATTCCTCTGAGATCCTTCTCAGAAAAGTTGGGGCACTGGACATGGGAACAAACCATTTCAATCCCCTATGAGAAGTCAAGACTTAGGGAGTCTCTTTCTGATTGTACAGTGCTGCACTGGGGGCAGGAACTGCAGCCAGAGGGTGTCCCAAATCTCCCTACCAGCTTTAATGAGCCTGGTTTCATGGTCATCTAGAGTATCGGGGCTTTTCACTTAGTTTATGGACTTCTCAAATATGGAATTTGTCCATGAATTATTGCTGAGTTAGTGAGTTTTGGGGGGGAAGGATGGCTTAAAGGTACCTGATCTGCCATCTTGCTAATGTTACCTCTTGAACATTTAGTATTGGTAACACACTACTCACCTCAAAACTCTGGCATTCAGACACTATGAGAAACACATCTGTGGACATTCATCTGTGTTGTAAAATGTACAAAATCCAGTCACATGTGAATTATCAGTAAGGGTGTTTCTTAATATTTTTCAGAATGTATTTTTTAAAAACTAGGACAAATTAATTATTGGCTTTCTTTGGATTGTGCAGAGAAATAAGCATAGTAAAAATCTTCACCTTTCTCACTTCCTTCACATTCTACATTCATTCAAATCAAATACTCTTTCTTTTTTTAATCCTCACCCAGGGATATTTTTTTTCATTGCTTTTATAGACAGAAGAAGGAAGAGAGAGAAACATTAATATAAGAGAGAATCATTAAGTGGTTGTTTCCTGTACACTCCCAGACCAGGGATTGCACACACCCAGACTGGGGGTCAAACCCATAAACTAGGTATTGCCACAACCGAATATTGAACTTGCAACCTTTCATGTATGGGATGATGCTTCAGTCAACTGAGCCACACTGGCCAGGGCCAAATTGAATACTCTTATTTGCTGCTTTACATGCTTGATAGTATTTGGGTGTCCATAATATAATATAATTGTGTTAATTGGTACATTGTTATTAAATGATCTAGAACTTTAAAAGCATTAAAAAAGCAAACTCTTTCTAAAAAATTAATGACATATGAGTACTTCACCAGCAGACAGCAAGCTTCACTCAGTTGCTTATATATGTGTACATATCTGTACAAAGATTTTATAAGTAATACATTAAGAAGGGCTATTTCAGATTATAGAATTAGTCCTGAGGTAACTAGTCAGAAATCTAATAATCAATGTGCAAAGAGATATAGTCGGTTAAACTTTAGTTTATATCAATGTTGGTGTTGAGTGGATTGAATTCAGTGGGTGGAACACCACAGTATGAAGCAAGCATATGAGGGCTGGGATTAGTGGTACCTGGGAATATTTTATTGGCCTTGGGAAAAAGGTTAGAAAAGGCCAGAAGTTGTCAGGGCTCCAGCTAAAGGGGCTGATCTTAAGTCTCACCTGGACTTTAGGCTAAAAGCGCATGTTTTGGGCCATTGTGGCTGAGGTGGACCATATTGAGGTCTGCAATATTGGTGGACACACATTATAGCTCTGAGCTGAGATTTGAAAGCATGATGAGAAACACATGATGGTGAAGAGATGAGTCCAAACACAAGAAGTGGCTCAGAGGTTAGACAATCGTATGCCTGTGGTGAAAGCATCTCTATCTCAATAGTCAAACAGAGCTGGGGATGAGGTTTGCGTCTTCATGATTTTAAGCATACAGAACAGGGCCCATTATTTAGTGCTGGCTCAGTCATGTACCTTGACTTTGAAGCCAGAGTTTCTTTGATTGCCCTACTTAGCCCCTCTAGCATCTTTCCAAGACAGAAGTCCTGAAGCATTCTTGATTTGAGACTAATACTTTCTATCATCCCCTCCCTGCATCCTGTGCCCTGTAAGATGCTCTGTGAAAAATGGACATATTTCCTAAAATATCCTATGCTTTGTTTTACGTTCCTCTTCGTGGACTCTTTTGTTGCCCTTTCTTTTCACTGGAATGATCCAATGACACTGATTCTTGCCTAAACTGTGGCTAAACTTCCTTACTCCTGGAGGCTACTTTGGATGACCTCCCAAGCCAGTTGTTTAAATGCTTTTAATAAAGAAATAAAGACCACAAGGCGATTTCCTATGTTATTCAGCTGCTGAAATGTTTCAGTGACATAATATTTGAAATTGTTTGAGGACTGAAAATGTTAATGAATTTGAAAAATCCATCAGTTTGATTCAACAACAGCATTTTATATATTTCTCAGTACCATCATGGAATTTTATTCATAATATTTTTTTGCTTAATGTCAGTTCTTTACACCATGTTATATTATTCATGTCATTACAACTTTGTGAGATTTGGGTTCAGCCCTCTAGTTATGAGTCTGCTCTTAGGTAAATTTAATGTTAAAAAGTATGCTCTTTTTCCCTCTCAAAGTATTTAACTAATGTGATCCAATCTTCCCATTATAAAGTGGTTCTCATCCAGATATTACAACTACATATTTTAGGTTTATCAAGTTATAAAATTGTTCTCATGCAAATATGGAAGCTAGGAATATTAGGCTTCTACTGTCTGAACAGGTAATGGCAAAATTACACATCATAGCATTTCTTCTTTTTAAGTACATTTTATTGATTATGCTATTACAGTTGTCCCAATTTTTTTCTCCTTTTTATTCTCCTCCACCACTTACCATCACTCCCCTCCCTTAGTTCAAGTCCATGGGTTGCACATGTAAGTTCTTTGGCTTCTCCATATCCTATACTATTCTTAACCTCCCCTGTCTATTTTGTACCTACAAATTATGCTTCTTATTCCTTATACCTTTTGCCCCCATTCTCCTCCTCCCCCTCCCCACTGATAACCCTCTATGTGATCTCCATTTCTGTGATTCTGTTCCTGTTATAGTTGTTTTCTTAGTTTTTATTTTTGTGTTTTAGGTTCAGTTACTGATAGTTGTGAGTTTGTTGTCAT
Organism: Phyllostomus hastatus; assembly: GCF_019186645.2. Lineage (NCBI taxonomy): Eukaryota > Metazoa > Chordata > Mammalia > Chiroptera > Phyllostomidae > Phyllostomus > Phyllostomus hastatus. The sequence continues at coordinate 50,806,347 of NW_025334041.1, forward strand.
TTTGCTGTTCATAGTTTTTTATCTTCTTTTATTTCTTAGTTAAGTACCTTTAACATTTCATATAATAAGGGCTTGGTGATGATGAACTCCTTGAACTTGACCTTATCTGGGAAGCACTTTTTCTGCCCTTCCATTCTAAATGACAGCTTTGTTGGATAGAATAATCTTGGATGTAGGTCCTTGACTTTCATACTTTGAATACTTCTTTCTAGCCCCATTGTGACTGTAAGGTTTCTTTTGAGACATCAGCTGATAGTCTAATAGGAACTCCTTTGTACGTAACTCTCTCCTTTCCTCTTGCTTCTTTGAAGATTCTCTCCCTAATTTTAATCTTGGGTAATGTAATTATGATGTGTCTTAGTGTGTTTCTTCTTGGATCCAATTTCATTGGGACTCTTTGAGCTTCCTGTACTTCATGGAAGTCTATTTCCTTTGCTGGATTGTGGAAGTTTTCCTTCATTATTTGTTCAAATAAGTTCCATTTCTTGCTCTTCCTTTTCTCCTTCTGGCCCCACTATGATTCAGATGTTGGAACATTTAAAGTTGTCCCAGAGGTTTCTCAGCTTCACCCCATTTTATTGAATTCTTTCTTCATTGTGTTTCAGTTCAGTGTTTGTTTCTTTCTTTTGTTTCAAGTCATTGATTTGAGTTCTGGTTTCCTTCCCTTCACTGTTGATTCCTTGTATTTCCCTTTATTTCACTTCATATAGCCTTCATTTCTCCTTCATTTTGTGATCAAAATCATTTCTGTGAGCATCCTGATCACCAGTGTTTTGAACTCTGCATCTATAGGTTGTCTATCTATTCATCACTTAGATCTTTTCTGGAGTTTTGATCTGTTCTTTCATTTGGGCCATCTTTTTTTTTGTCTCTGTGTGCCTGTTACATTGTATGGGGCAGTACCTTAGGTATTCGTCTGGTCAGGGCAACTCTTTTTACTGTGTTGTGGTGCTATCTTTGGGGGAAGGGTCAGAGAGGGAACACTGCCACTTGCTTGGCTCTTGCCCCACTTTCCATCACTTCCCCTAGTTTCCCACAAGTGAATTGTATTCTTTTGGGTGCTGATTCCCAGGTGGGTGGGTTTGTGTGTGTTCTATGACCTTTTGGGCCTCTCCAACAGACTCTTCTGTGACACTGGAAGTTTCTCCCACTGCTGCAACCCCACAGAATTTTTACAGTCAGAGGTTTTGCTTTAGTTTCCCAAGCTGAAACCTTGGGTTGTATGGTCTGTCCTTCTCCCTAGTTGTTCCTCCCAACTTAACCACACACAAATGTGGGACCACCGGGTCAGCCAGCTGCCACCTTGCCCGTGTGGTCTGCTGCTTTGCCACACTTCCTCTGTGCCCCAGCTATCCATCTCTGCCCTTCCTACCAGGCTGGATAAATGTTTAATTTCTTGGTTGTTGGACTTCCATGCAGTTTGATTTTCTGGCAGTTCTAGCTGTTTTTTTTTTTTGTTTTTAAATTGGTTGTTGTCCTTCTTTTGATTGTTTGAGGAAGTGAAATGTTTCTACCTATGCCTCTGTCTTGGCCTGAACTCCTGCTGTGTTTCTTATTGCCATTAAGAACCTCTAAAAATGTTTCCTTATATTGTAGTATAAAGAGATCTCTTTTAGGAAAAATAAATATGTAAGCTTTGTAGTCATACTCAACACATTTTTCTTCAATAAGTTTGAAATAAAAGACAAAAAAGACATGGAGAGAAAAGTTTTTGACATTTAGGGATTCAAATAGTGTATTGATGACAGTTACAGAAGTTGACAGAGACATTTTGTTGCTTGACAACACCACTTTATAGATTTTTCTGAAAATGTAGTAGCAAAATCTCAATATTTTCATAATTGTCATACTTTGAAGTGTATGAGGATATAAGTCATAGACTCCAAGTACAGGAACCATAATTAACCAGGTATCCAGATACCACAGTGTGAAATCTATTGCTACCTTTGCACCAAGACCAGGCTGCCCATTGGCTGTTGCCAGTCAATGAAAGAGTATATATAGCAGGACACAAAGTCAGAGCCATTCCCAGGAGCAAGGAACTTTTTGGTGCTTGGCTCAGTGCTCCCAGAAGCCTTGATAAACCATCATTAAACAGTGAGGCAGTCTGCACTGCTTTCTTTCCCCTCTCTAGTTCAACCCCTCTTAGTCTGTCTCATGGGTATTTCCTCTAATAGAATCCTTTCATATTTAGTTTAATTCCCTTTTGGTGCCTGCTATTCTGAGGACAGAGACCAACAAATATGTAATCAATGACATAATAGTTTACATGTTTGCATGTCTACCTGGCTTAAATCCATCTCTCATTGTTGTAGTATCTTCTGCTTATGAAAGTAACACATGTTCATTAGAAAAAGTACAAAATAATTCATGTCCCATTTTTTCCTGTCCAAGAGAATTCAATAATAGTAGAAAAAATAGTGTCACAAAAATTTGTCCTACCCTAGAATGCCTGAGAACTACATTAAAATTCTGCCCTCAGAAGTTATTGGCAAAATAAACTCTGATGCATTCATGCTCTACAGCTGTGAAAAATAAAAATTTAGTTGTATTTCTTACAGGAAAAATGTTTGTGTCATTATTAAATTCATACATTAAAATGGAGAAAACCTGAAAGGATTCATACTGAAATGCTAATTTGACATTTGAGGCAGCCATTTTGACATTTTGGATGCTTTTGTTTTTATTTATTTATTTTTTACTTATCTCATTTGTTTAATGATAAAAGGGGTTATATTTCCTTCCTATTCTAGTGTTAAGCATTTTTTGGGGGTGGGGGTACTGATATTAAGACAGATACCCTATCCCAGGCACTCCATTGATCTGAGAACCTAATACTGCTTGCTTATCAGTTAAGTCACAAAGTGACAATTAACTAAAATTTTTGACTGGTATGTCTGTTAGTATAACTTAATATATCTCTCAATATAAAATGTGTTTTTCAAAAAGTATTTTCCATTAGGAAATATGGTCAATATTAGCACATATCAGATTATAACCTGTAATAGAAATTTGTTCTCTTGTCATTCCCTCTATCATGATAAATGATTATTCCCTTTAGTAGAATGGTTTTATGTTATCAAAAAAAATTATACTTGGGTTTGCTAAACTAAAATTGAGTAGCTCTGGTCCCAGATCTTTCTCTAGCAACATGTGAGGTATCAGCCAAATCCTGACAGCCTTACTTCAGCAAGCTACACAATGAAATCTAAGGTCCTATTCAACATTTTTATTCCATGCTTCCAAATAACCATTTTTTTTTTTGCTTTTGAATTGGTGATACCAGCAGGTAAAGACTTGTAATGTTCCCTTCTTTTTTATTCAGGGACTGGTTCCACCAAGCAGAAGTACCTTTGAGCTAGCTTAAAAGAAATTTATACTAAGTTTGTAATGGACAATCTTATAAGAATCCAAGGCCAGAAACCAAAGGTGTGGTCAGACTGCATTGGTTCAGAACTGGAAAGAATGAAACTATGCCTGGCTGGTGTGGCTCATTTGCTTAGAGCATTGTCCTGTAAACTGAAATGCCACAGGTTCAATTCCCAGGCATGGTGTGTGCCTAGGTTTTGGGTTCAGTTCCTTGCCAGGTGTGTATGAGAGGCAACCAATCGATGTTTCTTACATATATTTTTTCTTCCTCTCCCTCCCTTCCTAGAAACTTCTGTTAAATCCTAATTTTATGTGTAGGTGATTAATTATATTAAATTTGATTTATTAGAGAAATAAGGAGATTGTATAGGTTTTCCCCTGAAGTCAAGAAATCTATCTATCTATCTATCTATCTTTCTACCTATATACTAACTTACTTATCTACCTACCTACTGTTGCTGGTGGAAGTCAGGCTCTTTCATGGGACTGTGAGAAAAGCATTTCACCAACCCATGAACAGGAGATTGTGGTGTGGCTGTGGTAAGATTTATTCAGGTGGAAATAGAAGACTGCTCTTGTGCCCTATCTCTGTCTGTACCACCATGGAAAACATCTAGCTGTATCTTCAGCAAGGCCAAACAAAGGCCAGTGTCCAGATTTTCTGTTTCATTGTTCTGGCATTAGTAGTCTCAGTCCCCAGCCAGGTAGGTTAGTGCTGTTCCTGGCTATGGCGCTGTACCAAGGCTCCTGCCTGGGCCTGCATTTGGAGTCCACAGCTGCTAGACCTGCATGGTTGCTACCGAAAGAATGTATGAATGAAAGGGGTGAACACATATTCCCAAGTGAGAGAGAGCTCTTCCTTGTTAAGCTGAGTTATATCATCTCAGGTTTGGGATGAACTAGGTTCTTTTTCAAAATAATCAACTTTCCAAGCTTTCATAGGCTTTGGATGGGTCCGCCTCCTAACCAATCCCTTCTTTCCTCAGGCTAGACTGGCAGACCTCTATGGTCAAACAACTCCCCTTGGCACCATTTTGACCTTTTTTACACATGTGCTTATCTTCCCCTGCTCCCCTGAGAAGCTGGTACTGAAGGTTGTACAATGCCCCTGAGGAGATTGCCTGTTTTTCTGGAGGATTAAATCTCCTTAGTGGCAGTCCCCTGAAGTATGTGAATGAGTCTGTAAATGCTATAGCATCCTGGTGAAGCAAGCAGGCTTCACCCCAGTTGGTTATGCTTAACAATGCCCAGTTCCTTTGCTTCTTCCTTTATTAATAACCAGCTAACTATGCTAACATTTCCCTCCCAAGTACCTCTGGCCTTGTAATCTTACAATGGTAAATGGATGAAGGTCTCATATCTGTAGCTGCTTCTTGATGTCAAGGGGCATAGTCCTGCCTATCCCCAGGCCCAGAAGTTCTATTTGCTAAAGGAAGAAAGGAGCAAAAGGAAAGGATCAGGGAAGTAGGATTTTGCAAGGTCCAGGTCAGTCCTCTATCCCTAGGAGGTGTCATATGTGATATCTAAAGGCTGGCAATGTTGGATAAGCTGGCATCCTTGTTGTATTCTAGAGGTGACAAATTCGAAAAGAAGGTTAAAAGTCATAGTTCCAACTTCCGGGCAAGATGGAGGTGTAGGCAGACTCACTGCGCCTTCTCACACAACCAAAAGAAGGACAACAACAATTTGAAAACAACAACAACAAAAAAACCAACCAGAACTGACAGAAAATCAAACTGTATGGAAGTCCAACAACCAAGGAGTTAAAGAAGACACATTCATCCAGATGGGTAGGAGGGGTGGAGACAGGCAGCTGGGAGGAAAGGACTCACAGCAAGGTGGTGGCTAGAGGAATGGAATGGGCAGACGGTGGCTGGCAGACGGTGCCTGGCAGAGCCAGTGAGGCAGTGGATTGTGGAGCCAGGCACACAAGGCTGCAGCTGGCTCACAAGACGGCAGCCAGTGGAGCAGGCGGTCCCACATTCACTTGCAGATAAAATGGGAGAAACAGCTGGGGAGTAGACAGACTGCATGACCCAGGGCCCCAGCTTGGGAAATAAAGCCTCAAACCACAGATTAAAAACACCTATGGGGGTTGAGGCAGCTGGAGAAACTCCCAGCCTCACAGGAGAGTTTGTTGGAGATATGCACAGGGTCCTAGAACATACACAAAACCACCCACCCAGGAATCAGCACCAGAAGGGCCTAATTTGCTTGTGGGAAGCAGGGGAAGAGACTGAAATCTTGCAGAGAATGGAGCAAGCACCATTGTTCCCCCTCAGACCCCTCCCCAACATACAGCATCACAACACAGCAACTTGGGTTGCCTCACCCTGGTGAATACCTAAGGCTCTGCCCCTCACTACGTAACAGGCCTGTCAACAAGACAAAAAAAAAATGACCCAAATGAAAGAACAGATCAAAGCTCCAGAGAAAAAATACAACTAAATGAAAGAGAGATAACCAATCTATCAGATGCACAGTTCAAAACACTGGTAATCAGGATGCTCACAGAATTGGTTGAATTTGGTCACAAATTAGATGAAAAAATGAAGGCTATGCTAAGTGAAATAAAGGAAAATGTATAGGAAACCCATAGTGATGGGAAGGAAACTGGGACTCAAATCAACAGTGTGGACCAGAAGGAAGAAAGAAACATCCAACCAGAAAAGAATGAAAAAATAATTCTAAAAAATGAGGAGAAGCTTAGGAACTTCCAGGACATCTTTAAACATTCCAACACCCGAATTATAGGGGTACCAGAAAGAGAAGAGAAAGAGCAAGAAGTGGGAAAGTTATATGAACAAATAATAAAGGATAACTTTTCCATTCTGGCAAAGGAAATAGACTTCCAGGAAGTCCAGGAAGCTTAGAGAGTCCCAAAGAAGTTGGACACAAGGAGGAACATACCAAGGCACATAATTACATTAGCGAAGATTAAAATTAAGGAGAGAATCCTACAAGCAGCAAGAGAATAGGAGACAGTTACCTACAAAGAAGATCCCATAAGACTGTCAGCTGATTTCTCAAAAGAGACTCACAGGTAAGAAGGGGCTGGAAAGAAATATTCCAAGTCATGAAAAGCAAGGACCTACATCCAAGATGATTCTATCCAGCAAAACTTTCATCTAGAATGGAAGGGCAGATAAAGTACTTCTTGTTATATCCAGCAAATGTGAGAACAAATATCGGAGACTTTCAGGATATCAAAGATGTTACTTTATTGGCCAAGTTTAACCTGCGCAGGGGCGAACTCTCAAAGTGTCCAGCGACACAGTGCCCACAAGGAGCTGCACATGAGAGCCGCAACGAGCGCTCACAGCTAGGTTCTTATATAGGGGTTTTGGCCCGAGCAAGCAAGCATTTTACAGAAGCTGATGTGGCAGTTAGCTATTTGCTTACAGAGACCGCGCACGCGGGAACAGGGTAAAATTCAAATTTTTAAAACTAAACAAAGCATTGCTTATTTAGCAGCCCCAGGGGAGAATATTTGCATGACACAGGACGTTTGCTTAACTACATCCTACACTCTGTCTCCCTTGTTAGTTCCTTTTAGCTACAATGTGGTTCCTGTTTACTAAGTTCACATTTAGTTCTTAATTTTCTTGTTCCCAACACTTCTCAGATAAGGTCAAGTTAAAGGAGTTCATCATCACCAAGCCCTTATTATATGAAACATTAAAGGGACTTATCTAAGAAAAAAGATAAAAAATATGAACTGTAAAATGACAGCAAACTCACAACTATTAACAACCACACCTAAAAAAAAAACAATAGCAAACTAAGCAAACAACTAGAACAGGAACAGAACCACATAAATGCAGATCACATAAAGGGTTATCAACAGGGGAGTGGGAGGAGGAGAGAGGGGGAAAATGTACAAAGAATAAGTAGCATTGATGGTAGGTACAAAATAGACAGGGGGAGGCTAAGAATAGTATGGGAAATGTAGAAGCTAAAGAACTTATAAGTGTGATCCACGGACATGAACTAAAGGAGGAGAATGTGGGTGGGAGGGGGTGTGCAGGGTAGAGGAGAGTGAAGGGGGGAATACGGGACAACTGTAATAGCATAATCAATAAAATATATTAAAAAATAGACATAGTCCAAAAATGAGGAGAATTATAGAAACTAAAGGTCTGGTGAGAGGTAAAAACTAGGTGATAAAGGAAGGGACTAACTTCTCAGTGTCCCAGATTAAGTTGGAGAAGTGGCTTCCATAGAAGAAAGTACGTCACACCTGTCTGAAGTTCCCTTATATACCACACCTAAACTAGGCAAAGGTGAACATTTTAAGATTTCCTCTCTGAAGACCTTTGGGCCTCCTTTGTCTGAAACAATTTGGACATAAAAGGGAAAACACTTTCAGGTGAAGCTGATAGACTTCTCCCATACCTCACTAATGTGTCGTTTAGTCCTGAAAAGTCAATCTAGCCAAACTGTTGAGTCTCATTTCAGGAGATGATGATGTACATGGGCTTTTAAAGTGAGGCCTATACTGTATAAACAAGCAATCAGGTAAACAAAGTCATTGATATACACCCTATGGAAATAGAAGACAAAAATACAAAGAGTAATGAACACAGCAAATCATAAACCAGTTTATCAGTCTGCAAGAGTGTCAGATGAGAAGATTTCTAAACACAAGGCTTTGCTAGAATAAAAGCAAGCAGTGACAATTTGACAGATCTTCTTTGTCTGCACTGTGAATATCTCTGGTGATATCATCAGGTGCTGAGGTAAGTTCTGTATGGCATACACAGAAAAGCCTTAGAAAAAGTTTTAGTTCCAATAATTTCCAGTCAAAAAATGGGAGAAAAAAATGAAACATGAGTTTGGAAGGTTGAAGAAAACCAGATGAATTCAGGGACCAGTTCAGCTTACATGTAAAAACAAACTTTGAAGACAATTAACTTCACTAAAGTTCAATATCCACAACTATGCATTGTGATTTCCACTGAAACACAATTTTTCTTCTTGAAGTAACCCTTGTTTTTTATCAAAGAGCCTGCATTAAGTCCACTTTTAATTTGGCCTGATTATTTGCATGAACACAACAAGAATAACAATGGATCACACAGGCTCTTTCAAATCTGCTTTGCTGGAATCTCACAAGGAGTCTTCAACCTGGGCTTTAATTTAGTCACTCATGGTGTAGAAGCTGAGCCACACAATGCCATCTGTCTTTACCTGTAATACATGTAGGTTTGGGTAAGTTCCTCAAGTCCTTAATGTCTCCAAAAATGTCTTGAGGTTCCTTCCTTTTCATCTTTCAGCAAAGCAACCTTTGTTCCTTACCTAGAAAGACTGCCATGAACCATGTGACCAAGCAAGATAACAAGCTATTTCTAGTGGGCTTTTATTAGCTTCAAAAGTCTATCTCAATTCTCTAAGGCTTTCTGGTGATATCTGGAATTCAGGCATGTCTCTCTTAGACAGGACATTCCAGTTACAGTCTTGGGTAATAAAACCACAATTAGAAACTGTTTTTATTAATTTCATGCAAAGAAATATATTGCCATGATTCATTCATTAAGAATTTCCAAATTCATTAAGAATTGTCAAAAGTGGCAAACACACTTTTGAGAAACATACTTCCATGAGACAGGTATTATACAGTAAAGCTCACTGATCTAGAAAGTTTAAACACCTAAAATAAGTTAAATTGATTTGCTCAGATAGCCAAGGTTTTTCTGTCTCAATAAGATTTTCAAGCCCCTATTATATGAAATGTTAAAGGGACTTATCTAAGAAAAAGAAGATGATCAAAAACTATGAACAGCAAAATGACAACAAATTCACAACTGTCAACAACTGAACCTAAAAACAAAAACAAAAACAAACTAAGCAAACAACTAGAACAGGAACAGAATCACAGAAATGGAGATCACATGGAGAGTTATCAGCAGGTAAGGGGAGGTAGAAGAATGCAGGAAAAAGTACAGGGAATAAGAATAATAATTGGTAGGTACAAAATAGACAGGGGGAGGTTAAGAATAGTTTAGGAAATGAAGAAGCCAAAGAACTTACATGTGCAACCCATGGACATGAACTAAGGTGGGGGAATGCTGGTGGGAGCAGGGTACAGGGTAGAGGGGAATAAAGGGGAGAAAAAATGGGGACAACCATAATAGCATAATCAATAAAATATATTAAAAAGCGATTTACCTCTGAGAATTTTGTATTTTAAAGGATGATCTAGATAAGAATTTTTGGAGATTGGTTATTTGCACTTCAAAGGCAGATTTTGGTTTCATAAAGCCAATTGTCTATAAACCCTTTCCTTGAGGAATCCAGAGTTAAATTTTTTGCCAGTTGGCAAGTGTGCACACTAAAACAGGGTTTCTCGGGGCACTGTGGATGGAGACTGAATTGCATATAGTCTTTGGGGAGAGAAAACTTCTGTCCTTGTGAAAGAGGGTTATATTGGGTAACTGATGGAGGCATAAACATACTCAGCGCTCCCTAGCCCTGATCACAGACCAAAACCCAGGGTGGCCTATGACCCATTTGTTCCAGCCTGTGCCGGTTGTGTGGTCTGTTCCACAGCCTGTGTCTTGACTCTCCACTGATGTGGGTGAAGACCTTCCCAAAGTGGCAATATAATTTGTCCAGATGTGGAGCTTTACCAACAGTCAGTGGCAATGCTACTTGGGTTTATTTAAAACTCCACATGGGCGATTCTGATGGCCTCTGTTTTAACTGATCTTACTGGAGGTTATCACCCTCGTGTTTGTCACCTTGGGTAGGAAAACTTGTCCTATAACTCTGGTCTTTAGTTGGGTAAGTGACCTGTTTCCCTGCCTTTTATATTTCCAACAGCTTGGCCCTTCAGGAGGCCTAGTAATGTTAGGAAAGCCTCTACCAGGAGGGAAGGGAGCATTCCTGTTAAACCATCCTGATAATTAGCCAGTCCTGTAGACAGAGGTTAACACCCTTGTCCTGGGGTAAATTATGTTGCCTGTCTCTAGATAGATTAACAAATATTTAATCAGTCTCCAGTTTAGTCAATATAAACCTTTCATTTCTGTGAGCACTTGAATCTGAGGCTTTTTAAGTTATTGTATACCTATTGGAGCATAAATGAGGACTAAGAGTTTGATCATCCTGGTGTTGCAGGAGATAGCATAGGAAGAACTCAGATTGTGCTGCTGTTGCTGGCCTGCAGCTAGCATCCTGGTTGCCAGGCAACACCTTTTAACAGCAGCTAGAAATGAGTGGCCAAAAGGGAAATAAAGGCAGGGCCCTTGCCATTACAATCTAACAAAGAACTCAATACTGGAGGCTAAAAGCAAAAGCTCACACATTGACCAGGTCATTCTCAGCCTGGTTCCATAAGGTTGCCTGGCATTCTGAATAAGATAGTGTAGAGGCGCGGGCAGCCCTTGAAAGTCTGCGTGTGTCACCTCCAGTAGATGGGAAACGGAAAACCTTGAAACTGTGTATTCATCCCAAGGCCTAGAAGAGAGAAGGGAAGAGGGATTATAGTGCCCAAAGAAAAGCCCATAAACAACTTTGGTTAACTGTCTGCCTTCCGTCACTTGCAAAATGAGCAAATAGAATCTGGAACAAGATAAGGATTCAGGGTAACAGAACCCCACCCATACCTACATTTGGCTAGTCACATCTCCCCAGAAAGCTGGCACCACCTTTACCCACCAATCAAAATGTAACTTCTTCACTCCTACCGCACCAATTATATAAGTCCTCAGAACATAGGACTCTCTTGCTCTGCTGGCCACCTGACTTCTAGCTACCTGGCCCCCAGCCACCCTAGTTTTGCCACCCTACTTTTACCACCCTTGCTTTTGCTCTCCCATTCACTAGTAAATTTTGCTTGCATGCTAATAGGCTCACTCATCTGTAGTTCTTTACTGCATTCATGAGAAGAACCAGGGTTTCTCTGGTAACAATGGGCACAGACAAGCAACTGTGTCTAAGGTAGGAGCTAAAAGCACAGCAGTAGCGGTGAGTCCCAAGTAGATGCTCTGGCTTTGATGCCTTAGCAACATGAATTTGCTGGGGGAACTGGGACTTCAGATTAGGGGCAGAGCAAGCAGCAGTGCCAGCCAGCACCTTTCTCTGCATCCAGGTTGTGTGTGTGAGAGCAGCATTTCAGCTGGTGCCTGTCCCTGACACCCAGCCTCAGGCTGCACAGAGGCAGGCCATAGGGCTAGGGGTGCAAGGAGCCAAGGGCCCATTCAACCTGACCACACCTTAAGCCCAAAGGGACTAGGGTCACCCCATGGCTGGAAGAGGGGAAATTCCCAAGAAGCTTCTGGACGTCAGACCCAAGTTCAGTCTGAGCCCTAGAGATGGCAGGCCCACACTGTGTAGTCTGAGCCAAGGGGAGGCAGTGGGGAGGGAAAAATGGGGAAAGGAGCTGTGTGCTTAGGTTGCTACCATTACCCCTTGGAGGTGCTCACTCATTTATTTCCCAGCTGCCTGGAGGTTGGGAATGATGAGAATGTTGTTAGCTGATGGTTCACAGATGAAGAGAGGAGCTTTACCCAAGATGATATCCAGGTCCCAGCTAAATTTATAAAAACTGGAAGGAGCAAACAATCTTAGTGAGGAGTTGGAAAGTCAGCACTTTGATACATCTATGGTCCAAGCATTCTGGAGGATAATTGACAGTATAATTCAGAACTTCCCTTATTGGTCATACTCCTTAGCCTAGCAATGCTTTAACAGGGTGCAGCCAGGGCCCCTCACAAAGAGGAGTTTGTAATGGGGTCCAAAACTCAGGGTGTCCAGGAAATATAAAAGTATAGGATATTCTCACTCCCACAAGTCTGGAATGGGGGATGGGACACATGGAGCAGGGCTATTGAGAGTTATTTTGCATGTTAACAGTTGGCCAGCTTCATACCTGATATGCAAAAAGGTTATGTTGCATCACTATAACATCTGGTTAGCTTCATGGATATGTTAAGTAGCTGCAGCCATGCTTTGAGCCCAGGAGATGGGAGTGACTTCAACCCATGCTGTAACTGGAAGGCAGCTCCCCTTTACAGCGCTTGCAGGAGAGCTTGGAGATGGGTTGGCTCCATGCCATGGGGCCATACCTGCCCAGACTCACTGTGGTAGCCCAGAAAGGCTGGAAAAACATGAAAGTGCCAGCAGGTGTAGCCAGTTGTGGGAGGAATAGGAAATGGGGTTGCAGAGTAAGATTCTAACTGGGATTTAAACCCATTTATGGCAGCCATGCAGGGACTAACCATGGTGTTTAGGGGCTCCCTTTACCACATGGCTTAGGAAGCAGGAAAGCAAGATGTACCAGATATGCAGAGCTCTCTCTTAGCAGTTCGGAAGAATGTAGGAGAGACAATGCAGGACTAGGAATGGAGACAATGTGAGACCTTGGAGGGAAGGAAAGGGGTGAAAGGACTCTTGGTGGACCATGAGAAGGTTCCATGTGGGCTTGGATTAAGACCTGGAGATTGGGGCAACGCAGCTGATGTGGTGCTGGGAACCATAGGAGGCCTGCTAGCTAAGCACAGATTACTGACAGGAGCCAGGAGCTACCAGAGCCACGGACTTCTATTTTTTCACCTGAGATATGGTACCCCGACTGGCCTGACTGCCCAAAGGGGGGAAGGAAGGACTGTGTGTGTTTGTGGGTGTTTTAAGGGCCTTTGGGATTTTTTAATGGCGACATTGCATCATTACTCTAAATCTGTATAACTTTTGAATAAATAGTTCCTTCCCTTTTCACCAACCTCTGGCATTGAGAGCCATAACTCCAATTCCTGGCAGCCGGCAAAGAATCGAGTGACAGAGGGATTCCATAACCCCCAGGTCCATTCTATAACAATGCTACTGAAACAAAAATTTCCCCAAATCAATTAAGGATGTGCACAGATAATAGCTATCAAGATTTTTATTGAAGTATTCGGGATGTTTCATTAAGAAACAAACTAAATCCCTAATACCATAAGGACTTGTTGAGTAATGCATACCATGGAATACAACACAGCCATTATAAAGGAAGAGGCATCAGCTTTATTGACATGAGAACGAATATCAATAAAGGGCTCAGTGAAGAGGGCGGGTTGTGAAACAGTATGTCCTACGTTTTTATTTTTCAAACCATTATATAAATGCATAGGAAACACCTATAAAATTATATACCAAAATATTAACAAGGATTACCTCTGAATAGTGGTGAGTGGGATGAGGTAGGATTTTAATTCCATTATTTTTATTTTATGTATTTATTGAATGCTTTACAGAAAAAACATATTTACTGTATTATTGAAAGGCCAACAAAATTATTTTAAAAATAAATGCCTCCAGTTGTCCTCAATTATAAAGTGTGTTCATAAACATAAGTTTTTCATTAAAGTAACCCAACTCTCAAATAATCCCTACTTCAGAGACAGAACCTCAACTTTCCTCCCTATTATATTTATATTTAACTCTTGTTACATGTATTTAGGTGGAGAAATATTTGAGTGAGAAAAATACATTTTTGGTTCTCACAGAAAGGCCAAGCCCATATTTGTTATATTGTGGGCTAATGTTCATTTTCAACTTTTTCACAATGAATAACCAAACAGTGTCCTGGTTAATCCTTTATCGATTAATCAAATTGATAAGTGTGCCTGATTGATTAAATTTTTGTGTAATAATCAGTATATTATTTAAATATTCAAAGTAAGCAGTGTTTAAATTTATAAAGTCATCTCCAAACTCTTTTTGCCTTCTTTTGCACTTAAAAAAGTTTTCCATAGCATTTTTTCTCCTTTCCATGGAGAGTTTCATATATAACCCCTCTCCCCCAAAGAATTCCTACTATGCTAAGAAGGTAAACTAGGCTAGCAATGCCTTTTAATGGCCTTTCCTAAGTTCTTTAGTGTAGAAGCCATGCTGAACACCAATTTGGCTTCCTTAAGGTCCAAAGAGGTTTCTCTTCATACAGCAGAAACAGACAATGAATATTTTATTGATATTCTTGGGAAGGTCAATCTATTGGATTCCTGTAACTCTGTTGACCAGGAGTAGCAGTGCAGGCAAAGTTACACTTCAGAGACAGATGTGTGTGTCTGTCCTCTTTTTCCCCTCTCACCTACTCACACACCTCACTTCTGTGTCCCACAGCTATAGGGATAAAAGAAAATTGTTTGTTTAATTATCTTCTCTGAGAAGCAGGGACAATGGTATATCTAAGGGAGATTTACCTCTTAAGCATCCAGAATGTTCTTTTACATTCCTGAGTAGTGTGAATGGACAAGTGACCATAGTCACCTTTTCCAGATGCAGAGTTGGTGTGTGGCAGTAGTGTCATAGCAGACTGACAACCAGAGGTTTTGGATCTTGACCCTTCCACTTTAGGCCCATGGCCTCCTTGAAAGCACCAGCAGAGAATCTTGGCCTCAGGATACCTATGATGTCCTGGGAAGTGAGACAAGTACCACACCCAGAGGTGTAAAATACTGGGGTTTGACTAGCTGGTACCTCAATCATAACAGCAGAAACTGTTTCAGTGATACTTAAAGGGTACTGATGGGAAACATCATGAATATTAAATCCAAGCATCTCTACCATGGCATGGTAACCAGAAAACAAGGATCCAGACATTGTTTGCCTGCCTTTCCTTTTTATTTATTTATATCATCATTATCTTATTTTCTAGAATTTATAGCTGAAAACAGAGCAGAAAGGCTTTTTGTTTAAAAAAAAACTCATTACAATTTTCCATATCCTACTTTTGTAGATTGTTTAGAAGTCCCCTTTCATCAAAAAATATTCTTCTACAAACAACAAACACACAAAGATCTTTTAAACATTCATTCCCCTTGCTTTCCCTCTTAGAAGCATATTTTCAATCACATTTTTAAAAATTGCTAAGATTCTAACTACAAAAATCAAATGGGAAGAAAACATATTGTAAACAAATTAGGTCTTTTGTTTGTAAAATGGCATTTATTTTACCATGCACGTATGAGGTCAAACTGAAAAAACAAAAGTATATTTTCTGCCCATGTGGAGCTCTCATGGAGTGCGCACACAGGCTACTCCAAATACTATACACCTTTTTTTGATCAGCTTTTGTATACCTTCCATACCAAATGGCATTCCTCCTGCTATGGGTTGTAGTGGCTTAAAAAGGAAAAACTGAAGCATATCATTAAGAAAAATGCTGCGGGATGTGTCTATAAAGAGTATTGTCATTAAGACAAGGGGTGTGTGGCCTTCCATAGTCTGTCTGGGCATTGCCTAGCCTCATCCTGAGAGGAAGTCTCCGTTTTATAAAGCAGATAGCTTACACTCTTTTCGGGTTTGTTCTCTTTTGGGCACTCCTAGCTTTAATGTTCTTCTTGGGGATGGCTGGCTTGGGAGCAGGTGGCTTTTCCTTTGGTTTCGGAGGATTACTACGACTGGTGCGCGTGGCTGTTCGCTTCTTGTCCTGGATTGTTCTCTGCTGTTCCCGCAGCCTTTCTTCCCACTGCTGGGAGGCATTTGTAAACATGACTGTCAAGTACATCTCACCCCTTTATGCTATTAATCTAAAATCAGAACTAACGAAATTTTTCCACTGTTACATACGAATCATGACAAAAGTTACAATAGCTACTTTACATTGTTGAGCACTTACCATGTACCAGAGACTTTGGAAAGTGCTGAATATATGATGAAGTTTTGACATGCACTCATTTCATTGAAACTCACAACAGCCCTTCTAGGTGTGCACCACTGTCACGACCAGGAAACAAGCACACCAAGGTTATTTGCAGAAGGTCACACGGGTGATAAATGTCAGAGGCAGAATTCAAATTCACCAGTCTGGCTCCAGAGCCCAAGGCCCTAACTCATTCAGTTTCTCCCACTGACCCACTAATGCAACATTCCTACATAGCAAACCCTTCTAAAAAGGGTTGACATGGCTAAAAGCAGAAATTTATCCAGCCTCACCGGAAATCATGGGCCTCTCCCCACACTTATAGATTCACTTGATTCTCTCACATCTAATAGAAGACAGAAGCACCATCCACATCTGGTAATCCAGTCAGTGTTAGCTATCCAGAACTGATGGGAAATGTATCACTCTGGACAGTCAAGTTTCCTTGATAAGAAAGGACTTACTATTTATAGCATAAATAAATACTATTTATTTAAATAGCTGCATACAAGGAAAAAGAAAAAGTGAGTCCACTTAAATAGACATTACTTTTTATTTAACACACATGTCCCTACTTTATTAGATTGTATCTCAATCAGCGGAGTTTGAGCACAACTGTAGGCCAAGAATTCTTCAAGGCATGAGAAATACAATGAAATGGAAAACCCTGTCCCCACCCTCCTAAGGTGTTCTAAGTAATAAACTCATTACCATACATAAGTATTTTGTGGTAATATTTTCAAAGTCTTACTGAAGTATGTTATAATGTGTGTTGCCAAAGTAAGTGGTCCAGATAGCTGATTCTTGAAAGCTTTCTTTCCCTTCAGATCCTTATGGTAGACTTAACTTCTTCACTGATGCTTCTAATCTACTGCAGTCTTGGAAACCAGATAGCTAATTTTTCCAGAATTTTATGTCTAGTGACACTGAGGCATACTCTTCAGCAACTAATAAGTTTTTAGCTCAGATATAACAGTAGTGTTTGGTTCTTTTATTCAGAAATGCACTGTGTAGGAGAGGCTATGTTACATAACTCAGTATTAACATACAGTCTCCCATTTACCTAGTGTTTTATTCATGCAAAGAAATCATAGGCAGTGGCAATACCTTTGCGAACCTTAAAACAAATTCTCCTGAATATACCTAAACATATTTCAGAACAGGAGATATTTAAAAAATTTCAAACAAATGAGTTTATTTCCTAGGTTCTAGTATGACTTCACATGTCTGGGGAATAAATTGTTCTAACTCATCTAATTGAATTACCAGTATGTTTATGATATTACCACTTAAATCATGGATAGTACAAAATACAAAATAGTTACTTTTTGTATATGATTTATTTTGATAAAAGTCTTAAAATTATTTTAAATACAGGGAGAGATTCTGCTTTGTACAGTGATAGGATGAGTTTTAGAATTAGGTATTCACACCCCTGCATGTGTGAATAAAACATATGTCTGTTTTAATCCCTCTGGACATTAATTCTGCTCAAGTACCTGACTGCTAAAACAATTAAATGTAATACAATAAAGAAACAAAAAAAATTTAATCTGGAAATAACCAATAGGTCAGTATCGAATGCAACCAAATTGACTTTGAAGTTGAGAGAGATAATAAAAATTCCAAGTGAGAATAGTTATACTCATAACTACCTTTTCAAAAGAATGGAAAGAATTCCTAAATTCTACAGAATTTCTTTGCATGCATTTACATCCATATTCCCAATAAGTATAATTGTTAATTATACTTACTATGGATCTTTTACTAAGCTGGTCTCTCCATTTTTCAACTAAACAATTTTCAAGAAGCATCATCCTGAAAAAGAGTAATTTATCTTAATAAGTGACTCCCAATTATGAAAGAAGTTTAAAATTGCGAAAATTAAAAAAAATTCTTCATTGACCTCACAATCCACCATTTATTTTTTCTTAATATATCTTTTCATTCTTCCTTATAACTATATACATATTTTATTTTTTCTCATGTAGAAGTTATTCTTTATTTTTATTTCTATTTACTGTATATCTCTATATATTATAGACCATACTGTATATTTAGATCATATTGTACATTTCTTTTTATCATTGTATTATACAGGGTGGACAAAAGTAGGTTTACATTGTTCACATGGAAAATAACATAATAATAAATAATAATACAAGAATAAATTTTGTGTTTTGTGTACTCACAACTATAAACCTACTTTTGCTCCACCCTGTATGCATTCTCTGATATAACTAGAATTCAAAAATATCACTTTAATAATCAAATAATATTACAACCATGAATATCTATAATATATTCTATTTCTCCTTCTCCCTCCCCCCCTGCCTCTCTCTCTCTCTCTCTCTCTCTCTATATATATATATATATATACACACACACATATATATATATGTATATATATATGTATGTATATATGTATGTATGTATATATATACATATATATAATTTTGAAAACAATCTAGCACTATGCATTGTGTATACATGTTTTTTGTGTATATGTGTTTTCAAAATGATTGAATGTTTATTCAATTCACTAACATTAAGACTAAGTAAAAATTAAATCTTGTTTTTGGATGGGAGAATTAAGGTGATAACATTTTTAATGTTTTATTTACTAGTTGTATTTCTTGTGGATCATGTCTCTTTAGATATATGTACACAAAGTGAAATAAACCATTAAGTGAAGACAAATACCATATGATCTCTGTTATATGTGGAATATAATAAACAAAATAACCTAATGTACAAAATAGAAACAGAAGTGTGGATGCAAGGAACAGACTGACAGCTTTTGGAGAGGAAGGAGGGACAGGCTAAAAGAAGGAAGGTGAAGGGATTAGCCAAAGAACATATTTTCATGACCCATGCTCGCTGACAACATATTGCCTGAGGGCAGGAATGGTGGGGCTGGGTGGAGGTGGGCAAAGGAACAAAAATCAGGCACGACTGTAATAGCTTAAACAATACAATGGAATAAAAAAGTTTTATGTACACATATTTCTATGTTGCAGGCTTAATGTTTTAAATATTAACTTACATGAAATTTACATGAAATTTAAAAATAGTAAGATTACCATTCTTTTGTCATACCTGTTGTATTTTCTTAATTTTTGTCTTTCTATTTATTTATATTTTTTATTGTTGTTCACGCACAGTTGTCTCCATTTTCCCTCCACCACTCTCTGTCTTTCTATTTTCATTTGTGATTTCAATATATATGCTAATGTGTGGTCAAATATGTGTACTAATTTTCCCTTGTAATTTGTTTTTAAATTTATTTCCCTTGTAATTTATGACATTACTTTTAAGTTTACAAAGTATTTTTCCATTTAGATATCATACATTTATTTACTTAATTTTATCTTCTTTGATTATTTAAATATTTAATTTCTTTAATATATTTGAAATATATTTTAGAGTATAATGTGAAATTATTTAGCATTTTTCCAAATAAAGATATTTGCATCTTTCACTGAGTATTTTTATTTTCCATTACTTATATAATATAGGTTCTTTTATGCATCAGAATCTGTTTTAAGACTTTTGCCTCTGCTTTATTTATCTTTATGTCTACTCTTGTACCACATGGTTTTAACAAGTGTAGCATTATACCAATCTGAATGTCTTATAAAGCAGATTTCCTCTCATCCCCCTCTTATTTTCATAATGCTCTTTACATGCTCTTACTAGTTTATTCCTCCCAATGACCATTAACATCATTTGTGAATACATAAATTCCAACTGTCCACAAATTTTTGGGGGGAGGGGGTTTGGTCAGAATGACATTAATTTTACAAACTAATTTGTGAAATTTAATTTATTTATATTCATTCATTTGTCTAATAGAATTTAATGACTAACAACATGGTACATCTCCAGAACTGCATCTAATACAGTAGCTGATACAAATACCATGCAAAAGATAAGCTCAGAAATATTATTCAACATTCGTTCATTCAGCTGCTTTAGAGGGATGAGTTATAAGAAGAATAGCTTTAAAACCAAGAACACAAGGTGCTCTATGTGGTATGAGGAGGATACCCAAGTACTGATAGAGTACAGAACAAGAAAGTTTTCAAGTGAGGTCACTTTTCAATTTTTTTTCCTGAGAAATAGAGTCTTGAGCTGTATCTAGAAGGAACAAACAGATAAGCATTAATGACAGAGAATCAAAGGGAAGACCTGTTATAAAAAATGAATAATTTTGCTGGAGAAGTATATTACAGCAAATATTGGGCTCATCCTGGAACCTGTGCTGAAGTGTTTGAGTTTTATGTTATAGGTAATATACTGGCATATAAAAAGGTGCCAAAAAAAGAAATGTGGGGAGACATACTTTCCGTTAGAGATATGAGTACATATGTTTGTGAGCATGTGTGCGTAATACTGTAGCAAAAATTGTAAACTAAGTGTATATAACAAAAAAGGTGTGGAACTGTAGTCTCAAATGGCCATTTTTACTTGATCTGTAAGTTATTAAAGAGACCTTAAAAATTCAGTATTTACCACAGTAAGATTGACTTGAATGATTTGAAATTAATTGGTTTTACTCTGTTTATCTTCCTATATATTTTTAAATCATTTAATTAATTCTGAAATTCATTTTTAAAGATTTTATTCAAAAAGTCATATACTTTTTCTTAATTCTATGAAGAATTAATTAATATTTAAAACATATGTTATCTCAACAATGGCATCTATTGAAATAGCTTTTTAAAAAGGGGGTGCCATTTTTTTTAACCATGACTACTAAATAGGGCTCATATTTTTGTAAGCTGTCTTGCAGTTTTTTCTACCCGCCCTGTGCCTACCGTGAGCGCCACTCATAACACATGATGAGAACATCTTGATGGGGCAGGATGTGAGGACACTGGCAAGAGGAATTCGTAATGAGTGGGACTTGAGTTCGAGGGATGGGTGATGAGGACTTGAAGATCTCTTTCACATCCACCACTGTTGTTACTTCATTACAGCCACTCCTCTGTACAGCCTTTATTTTGGCATGGATGACTGAAATTTAAAAATCAGTATAAGTGTTGTTGAAGCCTTTGGAGAAAAATAGGGATAGTATATTCATGCCAACTCCTGAGCCTCTCTAAAAAAATCAGTCCTGTAATTATGGTCATGTCCAAGTTGCCCAAATGCAGAGAAAAAGCCCACAATCCCATGCTAAATATAAGGCCTCACATGTTGTCAACATTGTCTTGAAAGTTCTGAATCATGCTGCAAGACACTCAAGTAAATTGACAAGCAGGCTTATTTGGGTCAGTGACTGCTCATTGGGCAATAGATAGGCTTTGATTAGAGAATTCCATGGGTTCTTTTGAGTTCTAAAATTCCATAGTCCTAAAATTAGGTGTTCTTTTTTTTTGTCAAAAAACATGTCAGGAAATTTAGTTACATAAGACTATCAATAAAAATTTCATAGAGATAAATATTTGTTTATAATCTGCTTTGTTATATTTGAAGTGAGAATCATATATTCTCAGAATCAGAAGCCAACTTAGAGTTTGTGTGGTTCAATTACCCAACTGAGGCTTGAACTTCCTCTGTTCCAGTGTAAGTCATTAGTGTCAAAACATTTTAGATTGGAAGGAGTCTCTGAAGATCACTGTTCTCAATCTTTAAATTTCCCACACTGTCAAAGCGAGGTCTGTGGTGAGTAGAGGTAGAACTGTTATTATAGATGGCTGTTTATGTTACTGTGTCTGATCAAGCTTTAAATTCTGGTTCTTTTGGTCCCTTCCTCTTACTGTGTGCCATGGAGTTCTAATCAGACTAATATGGATCTATCTCAGATTCCATCCTTGGAAGATAGTTGATGAAGAAGCCAAAGGATTTAAATAGAAATAGTTTCATCATCAAAGTAGTTATGAGGCCATGACACCCCAGAGAACACCATGAGAGTAAAACTCAGATGAACGGACCGAATAGATCAGATTAAGACAATATGAGTATATCTACATAGAAAGGGTTTTAAACAACAGCAAAAAGCTAAATAGAAAAGAAAGTATTTTTTGGTTGAATTACCTACATTAGTTATGATGATTCTCAAGTCTGACAACCTAAAAAAAAGGTTATTTTTTCAGACTTTAATAATGCCATATTTTTCTTACTTTCATGTGTGTTTATAGTATAAAGATTCTTATGATATAAAATATCACTTCAAATATGGAAACAAAGTTAGTGAATAAAATGAACATTTTTTCCCAAAACAGTTTTGTTATTTCAGCAAAATTACTTAAGAAATTCAAAGAACCATAAAATAGTCCAAATGGATATTTTAAAATAAGAACATATTTTTAATTAAATTTACTTTTAAATAATGATAGTAAAATTAAATTTACTTAAATACTCAAAATAGAATGATTGACTTATTCTTCAAAGAAAATGCTGACTAGTTTTGTGTTTTTTCAAATAAAAGAGAAGAGGGTATTTAAGCTATGTCAATAATTGTAGTCATAAGCTCTTGTGATTAACATATTTCTACAGCTTTTTTAAGATGTCAAATATTCGTAGCTATTTATAAGTAAAAAGATACAGGGGCAGATCTTAATTACTCAGTATCTGGGCCTAAGATAACCAAACCCATGGATCACTAGCCCATCCTTCCTGTAGCAACAAGATCTTATGAAAAGAACGAGTGGGGTATGCTATCCTGGCTGAGCAGGACCTCTCACCCAGACAAGTAAGACCATGATGTCAAACTTGCAATCTGAGCCACATCACCAGTCTCATCTGAATAATTTACTTTTGTATTTACTTGATTTACCCAGAAAAGCAAGAAATTTTACAGTTGTTATTATGCCATGTGAAACCCTCACAGTTAACTAGAAAAATCACCAAACCTCTTGTTTTACTTTATGACCAGCAAATCTAGCTTTGGGAATGTGCCAAGTCCCAAAGAGAATGATCTCATTAGGTGACTTACCATAACTGTAGTTTTTGCTCAGATATGTAGCCAGAGTTGGCTTCACTTTTCTGCACTTGCACCGGTCTAAAGAAGACAAGAAAGAAACAAAATGTTGAACAAGGATTAGGAGAAACCAGTCTGGGAAGAAGGAAACTGAGCATTGAGGACAAAGAACTCACCTGGGCTTAGGTGTTTACAGTCAATGTCAAGAGGCCTTTCTTGTACCATCATTTCTGGTGTAATATCTATCCACTTAGCATCTGAAACACACACAGGGTCACATGGATGTGGTCAGTGATTTGGTCTGTTCACCCAGCTGGAATAAGGAACCATCCAGAGACATAAACTAATACAGAGTCACACACACAAACATGTGATTGTCAACTACTTCTTTGATATACATGGCCCTGGGCTTAGGAAAGACTTTCAGGTGAGACTGCCTATCTAGCACAAATTAATGTGAACTCACATCCACTTAACCTTCCTGATACATGCAGCCAACCTGGAAAAATTATGTCATTCTTTTTCAAATCCATTTAAAATGTTGATCTTATGCGTTGACAGCCTACACTAATCAAAATAATTAGAGTGTTTCCCAGTCCTCATCTTCCATTTTGCAATGCAGAAACAGTCCACGGCCATGTAATCCAGCACAAGCACATTCCTTTATCATTCATATAATTCAAGCAAGCAATAGTTTTTTTCTAAAACTGAATTAGAGAGGAGTTTCAATCTTTCCCTTCACTTTACTTCTCTTTCTTCATATTTTGGGCAATGCTGTGAGGTCCATGTAACTTGAGAAACTACACCATAATCTTTTTAAATGTGCAGCAATCTGGGTCAGGTATAAAAGAATGCAAAAATATTCTTAGGTTTTACTTCAACAAATGGATTTAAGCCTGCTCCTTCTTCCTAGGGGGAAAGAAAAACCAACCCCCCCCCAAAAAAAATAACAAAAAACCCAGCAAAATGACCAAAGAGAAAAGAAGGAAGTGGAAGATGAGATCCAGTTAACTAAGATGCCACAGATGTTGGCTCCTGGTCAAAGACCATGAAACAGACATCACAATTTTCCAGGGCGACTACATTTACCAGCTGCAGTGCTGGTGGGGAGTGATGGCTAGAAATACTTTTTCAAAAAGTACTTTCAAGGGCTAACATTAAGTGGAGAATCCTGGTGGGGTTGCTTTAAAGATTTTAAAGATTAAATGATCTTGTAAAGATCATGTAAAGTGCTTAACGCTGACTCAGATCCACCATAAGACCTATATACCTGTTTACTACTGCTACAATTACTATCCTGTTATTAATGTAAGTGAAACTGTCCCCAATGACTCCTTTTGTAAGCAAAATCCCCCTTCCCTTTATGGGACATGTTCTTCCTATCGAGAAGTCAGACTCTCCCAAAAGTAAAGTCACCAGCCCTTCCCAACTCCTCCAAACCCTCCGAAGTGGGATAAGGGAAGGGGGCTGACAGACCAAAGGCAGGTAGCTGTAGGTGTGGCATAATGGTTCTCACGTGGCAGCGAAAGCCAAGGGTGGTTCCTCACCCCCTCAGTCCTTCCCCAGGCCTCACCCTCCGGCAGGTCAGTGACGATGGCCTCCGGTGAGATACACACTCCGCGGTCGTAGACTGGAAGGTCATCGCAGGCTAGGCTCTCGGGCCAGCTGTGGTTATATATCTTCATGAGGGGCTCGCAGTCGTCCCTCGCTCGCTGGCACACCGACTTACACGGCTTGATGGGGTCGTGCAGGAACTCCAAGGTGCAGATAGGAGCATACATGGCGCAGAGGAAGAAGCGCAGCACAGCGCTGCAGTTCACATCCACCAGCTCCTCGTACTGCTCGATGGCCAGGATCGCGTTCTCCTGCGTGCTGTGGTGCAGGTGGTTGGGCATCCGCGTGATGTTCCAGGGCATGTGGCGGCACATGGGGATGCGCACCGCCTCGCAGGGAGCACCACGCACGCCCAGGGACAGGCGCAGCCACAGGCATAAAGCGGCCAGAATGGAGAGAAGCATTGCACTGTCCTCCTGCGCTGCGACCTCGATAGGCGGAAAGGTCCCTTCTCTTCTCTCCCTCCTTTTAATCTTTCTCTCTCCCCTTTCCGAGGAGGTCCTTTAGGGCACAGGGCTCCCCAAAATCCTGTAGGCAGCGACGCGAAGCTGCTGGGGCTTAAGGGAGAAGTCCACTGTCTGGAGCACAGTGCACCAGCAATGCCAGCCCTTCAGCCTCCGGGGCTTGAACCCGGCTGGGCAGCTCCAGCCCCGGACCCGGCAGCTCCAAATGCAACTAGTCACGGCCATTGCGGGACCCTATTTATCCTGATACCTCCCCTGACGTGGGCTCCTAACGCTCCCTTGGCAGTTGCAGGCGCGGCAAGGGCTCCCCCCTTTACCCCCTCCACCGCTCCACCCCCGTGCTCTCTTTGCAGAAGTGGTGACATCATCTCCTCTGGGCCGCAACCCTGGGCTCTGGCATTCCCCCGAAGTCCCACCTTTTTGGTCTGGCCAGTCCCTTCTCCTCGTACCAAGTAAAAGCCTTTGGCACCGGATCCAAAAGGGTGTAAGAGAGCACTTCAAGAGAGGAAAAGACGCTCGTTCCAGTCAAAGCTGAACTTTGCATCTTATGCAAGTACACAGTTGGAGGATACTGGGAACTTCTGCTGACCTTTAATTCTCAAAGATACATGCTTCCTCCAGTAGGGGGCATGAGAAATGCTGTGTAGTGAGATTGTGTGGGATGAGAAAGTGTGGTAGTAATTGCTGGAAGAGGATGGACATGTTACATAAACAACCCCCCCCACCCCACCCCTCAGGGTGTAATATAGAGTTTGTTTTGTTGTTATTGTAGTGGCTAATAGACGTTAGTTTGGGCTAAGGTTTTTCCAGAATGGCATTTGGTCTATTCCTGCTCCAGGAACAGAACTGCCTGAAGGTGCAATAGCATCTTTTAGTTTGAGAAATACCTTCCATCTACCAACTTTTCCCCTATCTTCTTTTAACTCTCTATTCCTCTCTCCAACATAAATGAAACCCAGGAGAAAACAAAGAAAAGTCTGGATACCACAGCCTTGCATGACAAGAGATTCCAACCCAGCAACCTAGAATCTTGATTTTTAATGTGCTTGGAAACTGTTATTTAAATTGAGTAAGAAGCTATGCACCATAGAAAACAATTATGCATGTTTTGTCTTTTTATTTTATCTTATTTTTATTAAGAAGAGGTGGTAAAACCACTGCTGGCTCAGTTATCCACAGAAAAGGGCAGCATTATTGTTGCAAGGATACGTGGATCTTTGGGCAGTAAGATTGCTGGTATATGTTATTTTCTTAGGGCATTAGAATATGAAAAACGTCTTCTCTGAATGTTAATATTTAAAGACATAGTTTCATTGGAAATCTGAACTTAAAGCAGACTGGCTTTTCTCTCCAAAACTTAGAACCACCAAGTTAGTTTAGTTTTGACTCCAGTCAGGACTCAGGACTAAACAGCCCAAGGAATAAAAAGCACAACTGGCATTTATTGAGCATTTACAATGGGCTAGGCATGGTTTCAAGTGCCTTAAATAAATTATCTTATTGTGGGGGGATGGAGGTGGAAGGGCATGAATTAAGCATGTAAGTTTAAAGGGTAAATGAGACAAATGTATTTCAGGATTCACTGCAGGAGTCCAGTTTTATTTAGAGGAATCCCTGGCCAGTCCAGAGAGGTATTTCAGTTTTCTATAAGACAGATACTAAGCTTCTAAAATGCCAAGCTAAGCTAGCAAGATAGCAAGCAAAGGGGAGTGCCCAATGAGATTTCAAGTATTTCCTGCAGTAAAGTACAATGAGACTAAATCCCTGGCTTAGTGAGAAATATTTTCAACCTGAGTTCTTATGAGGGAAGAAAATATAGTTTTGAGAAAGAGCTGAACTGCCTGCCATCTTCCTGTGAGCTGGTTGAGGAGGGACAACTTGGACAGGGCTCATACATATGCAGCCAGTTTGAAGCTGCTGCATTTGTTTAACTATGCAAGTACCAATTCACATTTCAGGTGCTTCCTTGATGTTCTCCATGGCATGTCTTTTACGAAAAGGTGAGAAGTTAAGAGTTCTTATCCATAAAGCTTTTCACTCATCTCATCATGTCAGTTGGTAGTCTGTTGGTAGTGTTTTAGGCCAGGGAGAGGAGGAGCAGTGAGGGACTCATCAAGGAAATTCTGTCAACCCACTTACCTTTTCATGTCCTGCTTTAGCACTCAATCCATTAATTCATACTTGACACTGATTTGTCAAAAGCTTGTATAACTCAGTTGGTCATTAGCTTCTCTTTGGTGATTTGCCAACTGTTTCCTTGGGGGACAAAGTCACCCTGGGTGGATTGCCACTGTTCTACTCTTTGGCTTCACTGATAGCCTAGATGCCAATGGTTTCCCATCCAGACCCCTACCCCTGCTTATTCAACTGTCTGGAAGTGCTTATTCAACTGTCTCTGGTCTGTTTCCACCTATACATCCCATAATCATCTCAAAATCAACCAATTCTAAACTGCTTTTATCTTGTATAGCTCAAGACTATTAGAATTCCAGTGGCCTGAAACCAGAACTCTCTCTGAGTATAAATCCTCCATAGTTCACTGTTCCACTCTCTGCATTCTGGTGACCACCACCTTACTTCTGATAGTATCTCTTGTCTGGATTATGACAGCATCTTCTTCCCTCTTCTTCCCTCCTTTTGCCTTGCCCTGCCTATTCCCCACAGTGGCACCTGAGTGAGCTCCCTAAGGCATGTATACCTGCTGATGCCTCTCCCTAGCTTTGAATTTATCCATGGCTCCTACCACCCTCATAATTAATGCTAAATCTTTAGAATGGCTTTCAAGGCCCTGAGTGATCTGGCTCCTTGTTGCCCTCTGCCTCATAATTGAACCCCAACATTACAGTCATTTTCTTTTGTCCCCATGTCTTTCATCCGGAAATATTCTCTCCCACTTTCACCTGGCTCACTCCACCTCATCCTTGAGATGCAGATCAATGTAAAACATGCTATAAACTTGGAAAGCAAGGGTCTTTTTTAAAAGTTGCTTCTTTTTTCTCGATTCCACATTACAGATCCTAACATTACATAGACATAAACCATAAACCCAATTAACTTTGAAGATGCCAAACTCCCAGACCCACACATATCTAGGCTTGAGGTATTGTCAGGTGATGCATGAGGGCTGCAGTGTCACTGCAAGTGTGTCGTGGAGGCAATGCCCCTGAGTCCTCAGGCTCAGAGCGAGGGCCTATTTTGTAGTCCCCTAGGCTCTATGCTGAGAACAGGAATTGGGGTGTGTTTACGAGTGATTGGCGTCATTTCTTCAGCAAGGAACACTTCTTTACATTTTTAATTTTGTGGAAGAAGATAGCAATTTTAGCAAAAAAGGAAGGCATGTGGCACGTAATAACAAGCGCAGCTGCACTGCTTTCCTGACCTTGACTTTGTTCCCCACTGTGTGGGTTACCTGCTGATCCCTTAAATTATTGGAGAAACCTATCCCTTCTCACCATCCCCTCCCCCTACGTGGATGCCCTTCAGGATGCTAGTGGCACCACTGCCACTGCATTTCCTGTTGGCAGCAGAGAGCAGAAAGCCGAAGCTTCAGTGGGCAGCAGCCCGGGCAGAAATAGCTCCTGCGTGCTTCACCAAAGCCTTCACAGGCCCCAGGCCCCGGCTCCTGGCCTCACGCATCCTGTTTCCAACAGCTGTAGGGGCAAGCTCTCACAGGAACAGACAGCAAATTGGCCGAGACAGCATTGGAGCACAGCGCGGGAGAACCACGCGCAGCCGCCCTCTGCATAGCTGCCCCTTGGACTCCAACTGGCTTTCGGGAGTTGGCGGACGTGGTGGACCCCGATGCCAGAGCGCACTCCCCTCCGTGGGGCAAGGGGGCCCCTGGGCGCCTGGCTGCTGGGTGGCCTCTGGGTTTGGGTGCTGGGTGGCCTCTGCGGGCTAGGGGCAGTAGCGATGCGAGCCGGAACCTTGGGGTCTCCGGGAACACCGAGCCCTTGCCAGGCGCCGCAGCAGTGGGAGGGGCGCCAGGTGTTGTACCAGCAGAGCAGCGGGCGCAACAGCCGCGCCCTGCTCTCCTACGATGGGCTCAACCAGCGCGTGCGGGTGCTGGATGAGAGGAAGGCACTGATTCCCTGCAAGAGGTACACGGGGAGCCGGGCGGGGGCGGGGGGGTCGGTGGGGTAAGGCTTGTGGGGGCTGCTCTGGGGCTCTCGATTTCCAGCGATTCGCGGGGCCTTCCTCCTACCAAAGAGGAACTTCGCCAGGAGGATCACTCCTAGATGGTACTGTTGCGGGGTGGGTGGAGGGGCTGACCAACCGAGGGCAGCCTGCCCTCAGGCACTAAATGAGACCTAGTGGGGCGGTGGCTGGTGAAAAAGGAGCCCAGCAGGAGCTTGATCACACTGCCCGAGCCCCGGTGCCCAGGCCTGAGGTTCTTGGAGCCTCGTTCAGCCTAGGTGGGGTATGTCTTCTGCACTGCACATTTCTTCCAGGAACAATCTGGGAGAGCACATATTTTTAAAGAATTAGTCTTTACATATTAAAGGATATGACAACACTACAAAAAGTATGAGGAATCGACCAAAGAAAACAGCACCCACAAATTCATCACCCTGTTACAACTATTAAAATTTTGGTCTACTCCCTTAAATTTTTTCAAAGAAAATTTTACATACTTGGATCAAAAACATGTATTATCTATATCTTTTTTTATATAACATAGTGTCTTCTGTGTCATTTGCCATTTTATTAGTTGGCTTCCTATCTATTTTTAATGGCAGCACAATATGCCATCAAAGGGCTATACTTTGTGTATATATTTTTAACCACTGGTCTATAATTCACCTTTCCATATCTATTGTGATAAAGGACATCCCCTTCCTGAGACCTGTCTTACTTCTGACCCCTATAAGCCCTGGTTTCTATTTTGGGATTGCCACCTGTCAGTTTTCCAGTCTTCCCATTTCTCTGTGTGCTCCTCTCAGGTTATATTAATTTTTCTGTGTGGCATCTGCCTCATCAGAAGGAGGAGCACATGGTCTCCTCCTTCTGGAGGAGGAGCACAATGTCCATGGTCTAAAGCCCCAGTGGGGAGTAACATCTGCAGCAAATCTTGATATCAAATTCATCTAAAAGCTTTTATTGAGTATTAGGCAACTGGGAGAAAATGTAGGATCCTTTCAAAGCAGTACTTTAAAGAGTACAAAATAATACATTATAAAATGTAAAACACGAGTGCTGAGGAGGCCTGGCACAGCCGAGTCATCTTGGGGTTTGGGACTATTTGTGAGGTCTTTCAAGAACACGAATGTTTTTTGTTAGATCTCTAAGGACTCAGTAATAGTAATAGTAACAACCAAAATTTGAACATGTTGTATACCAAGCATGGTGCTGAGGACTTTCCACATACTATGTGATTTGGTTTAAAGCTCACAAGAACTTGATGGTATAAGATTTATGACCCTTATTTTACAGAGAATCTGAGGTCTAGGAAGATGAAACAACTTTCTTAAGATCACACAGCTGGGACTTGAAGAGGCAGGGTAGATTTTTACACCTGTCATATACCAACTTTTTGTTTGTGTTCATTCATTCATTCTACATGCACTTGTGTGTGTGTGTGTGTGTGGTGGGGGGCATTGTTTATAAACAGAGTGGGTCCTGGGCTTCAGGGAGGTCATAGTCTGGGGCTGGAGTCACATGAATAAACAATTTTCATAGAGTGAGATGAGGGCTGAGCTGAGGGATGAGTGAGATGAGGCATGTGATGAGATGCCTCAGATGGGTACCTAACCCAGGCTTCCTGGAGAAGGTGAAACATGAGTGAGCCCCAAAGCTCCAGTATAAGCTGACCAGAGGAGGTATGCAGAGAAGAATGGTTTGGGAAAATATGAGTGTATTCCAGGCTTGGCTTGTGTGTCATCCTGGAGCAGACATTGCTGAGAATATTCCAAAAGCTGTCGGCCTATCACTGTTAGAACTGAAGCACAGAGTGTGACAAGTAGTTGGGGCTCCACTGAAGGATTTCTAAACAGTGAAATGCCGTGATTGGATAATATAATCACTAGATGCATGGTTGAGAATGAAGGAGAGTAGGAATGGAAAGAAGAACATGCCCAGAAAACTTTTGTAGAGGTCCAGGTGAAAGACAGGCAGTGGCAATGGTGATAGTGAAAAGTGGACACACTAAGGAAGTATTGAAAAGGTTTATTGAAGGACATAATGTGCAAATGATTCAACAGTGTGTGGCTGAAGTGGTGACATGCAGGGAAGCATCATTTGGTTTCTGAAACCAACCATATGATGGAATGGAATAGATGGTGATGGTGACACTGTTCACTGAGATACGGTTTGGCTTTCTGAACTTCTGGTTAAAGGTTGATTGGTACTCTTTATGTGCATTGATGTGAAGGCTGGTAGAGTAGTGGTGTATTGATGAATAGTCATGCTGAAGATGGACTGGATGGACCAAAGCACACTGATGAAGTAGAGGAGTGCAGCCAGGAGAAGGATAGAGCTCATCTTCCAGAGGTAGTATTTTCAGAATTTAGGAGAGTAAGGTTTAGAGTCAGACAGATGTGGTTCTGAATGATTTCTTATGTGGGTCTCTGGATAAATTACTAAAACTTCCAGAGCTTTAGGTTCCTCATTTATGAAATAGGAATATCAATAATGCCTGATTTGATTGGTGTAGGGATTAAATGGGTTCAAGTGTGTAAAGCACACAGTGCAGTATCTGACACATAGAGGTTGCTCAGCAATGGCTGTAGTTGTCCCTGTCACCACCATCATCATCACCACCCTTATGAATTTACCATGGCCCAGAGACTCACTGCCAGCCCCGTGGGCTCAGAAACCTAATCTCTCAGAGTACTCCAGGGCTCTTCCTTTGGGAGCTGAGTCAAGTAAGCAAGCCCAAATGCTAAACTGTATATTTCAATGAGTGCAGTAGCTGGCATGGGGCCAGAATTCTCAAATCTGCAAGACTAGGTTGTTTGCTCCCTGTAGGCAGAACTGTATGGGAGCAAAATTATAATCAGGAGATTGTGAGCAAATAGCTGGAACAGATTCACTGAATCTAACATTTGCCTGCTCTAGACTAGGCTGTATGCTAAATATGGAGCTTTCCATCATGAATGACACAGGCTCGCTCAGAGAAATCTGGCTAAGATGAAATGATGCACTCATTTTCACCATAGAGATGCTGTCTCCCTGGCTCATTGCTGGTTCAGATTCCTTCGACTCTGCACAGAGCCTTGGTGGAATCTATGCAGGTCTGCCTTAGCAGCTCTTCTTCTATAGCTCCATGGTTGGCCTATATGGTCTTTAGATGTGCGTATTGTGTCTTTAGTGGGGCCACACTAAACCTTGCTGGCCTAGAAGCTTTTTTGTCCCATGTGGTATTATCATATTTCCCTGACCTGGTCCATCAATTGATTTCACACTTTAACATTTAGAAGACAATTTTATTCCCCCTCTTTCCAATTTCTTGGCAAGGTTCTGTCTCATGGCCCAATCTCTCATCTTAAATCAGATGTAGAAAAGAATGTTTAAAACATAAATGCATTTTAAAACTCCCTAAATGTGGATTGGTTGAAACAAACTCAGAAACTTTTTCAGGTATTAGCAGTCTGGTCAAGAAACCAGATGTTATTTGAAGAAAATATGGGGGGTTGTCTCTTCATATTTATTCATAAGTTGAGAAGTTTTAGAATTGGATCAACTTCTTAAGATTTTTATTTTGTATTCAGATAGTTATGGAAAATCCTACTGATAGTTACTGTGGAATGACTAGGATTTTTCAGGCTCTCTTTACCCAGAGAAGATGGAAAAGATTAAACAACTTTATAAGCTTCAGATAAAGCAAACCTTAGCAGAGAATGGGAAATGTTAGTAAATAATACTGTTTTGTTTTCTGGTTCCATCTTTCTTTCCTGATCTCTTGACTAAAATCATAAGCATTATATTTGAAGACAAGGAAAAGCAAGAAGATTTATTTTCATAATCAGTCAACACACTGAACTTCTTTGAATAAGCAATGTAGATATTGAATGAATTTGTTAGGCTATCAATAACTTATTGCTTCCACTTCAAAATAGTGCCCTGGGTTGTGTTGTTGCAGTTAACAAAGCCACTTATGTAGAGTGAGCAGAGAGGCATTAAGATAATATATATTGATAAGTCAAGGATAAATCTTACAAGACTATTCAACAACTGATTCTAAAATGAGCAGAGAACCTGAAGGAGTAGACATGTCTCCAAAGAGGACATACAGATAGCCAATAGGCATATGAAAAGATGCTCAGTTTACTAATCATCAGAGAGATGCAAATTAAAATGACAATAAGGTATTACCTCACACGTGTCAGAATGGCTATCATCAATAAATCAGGAAACAACAAGTGTTGGAGAGGATGTGGAGAAAAGGGAACACTTGTGCCCTCTTGGTGGGAATGCAGACCAGTACAGCCACTGTGGAAAACAGTAAGGAGATTCCTCAAAACATTAAAAATAGAACTACTATGTGACCCAGCAATCCCACTTCTGGATATTTATCTGAAGAAATTCAAAACACTAATTTGAGAAGATATATGCATCCCTACCTTCATTGCAGCATTATTTATAATAGCCACTATATGGAAGCAACCTAAGTGTCCAATGATAGATAATTAGAGAAAGAAGAAGTGGTACATATATATACCATGGATTTTACTCAGCCAAAGAAGAAGGAGTGAAATAAAAAAGAGTGAAAAAAGAGTGAAATCTTATCATTTGCAACAACATGAATGGGCCTAAAGGGTGTTATACTAAGTGAAATAAGTCAAACAGAGGGAGATAAATGCCATATAATATGTACTTGTCAGATCTAAAAATAAAATAGACGATCAAACTAAACAGAAACAAACTCATAGTTGCAGAGAACATTCTGATGGTTGCTCTATAGGAGGAGGTTGAGGGCTGGATGACAAAGGTGAAGGGATTAAGAATTACAAATTGGCAGTTACAAAATAGTCATGGGAATGTAAAGTACAACACAGGAAATATAGTCAATAATATTGTAATGACTATGTATGGTGTCAGATAGAAGTGTGAGATTTATCAGGAGGATTACTTTGTAAATTATATAAATGTCTAATCACCATACTGTACACCTGAAACTAATATAATATTGAATGTCAATCGTAATTGAAAAAGTAAAAAAAAAAAAAAAACAACAAAAAAACTACCAAACAACCAATCCTACCTATCTGGGAATTTTTTTTTTCTTGGTAAATGATGAAAAGAAAAATATGTCTTAAATGTATTTGGCAACTGGTTTTTTTTCTTTTTTTAAAAGATTTTATTTATTTTTAGAGAGGGAAGGGAGGGAGAAAGAGAGAGAGAGAGAGAAACATCAATGTGCGGTTGCTGGGGTCCATGGGCTGCAACCCAGGCATGTGTCCTGACTGGGAATCGAACCTGCTACACTTTGTTTCACAGCCTGCACTCAGTCCACTTAGCTATGCCAACCAGGGATAACTGTTTTTTGTTTTGTTTTTTTTTTTTCAAATTCTGATCAGTCCATAACTGCCTTAATTTTTCCAGAATATTTTACATCTTGGAGAACAGAGTATCACTTCTTTCATCTTTTTTTTTTTTCAGCAAATCACCTCGTATAGTGGAGAGAGGATGGGCATCCATTTAGATAGTCATGGGCTACCAAATGTGGCTTCTTATCTTGGCTTCACAACAAGGTCCTTAAATTCTCAGAACAGCAGTGTTTTCTATCTTTTGATTTGATTTAATGATACCTATAATGTTGATACTAAATATTTAGGTTTTCTTTCATAAGTTGGGTTCAGATAAGATTAAATGATAGCATGAAAGCTATCATTTTATTACATCAGGCTAATTCTTATTTATACAATGATGTGATGAATTTGACATAGATTCTAAAATTTTTCTCGACTTGTCTCTTCATGTAGTTAAATTCAGTTCTTTTTCTTCCTTCTCCTTTTCACCTAAGCTTGTGTTTAGAGGTAGAGAAAAGATACTTTGGACCCAAACTCAGAAAGCTTTCCTGTCTGTGGAGTTCCTTGTATACACTAAAGGACTGAATGGGACTGCTCATGGAAGTGTTCCTTCAGGTATCTACTGAGGAAAATCAGTTTGAAGGCATGCTCTCACACTGGCTAACTTCAGGGATCATATGTGTTTAAAAATCAAATGAATCATTTTTCTCTAAATATATAATTTTATTTTGAAACTATCTTGTACTTACAGAAAAGTTGCAATTATAGTCCATAGCTACCATTTTTCACCTGAACTATTTGAGTGAGTTGTCAACTTGATATCTCAATAACTCCCAATTACCTCAGTGTACATTTATTGTTATTAAAGACATTTTTCCTGCATAACTGCAACACAAGCATAAAAATCAGGAAGTTAATCTATGATGAGGCCTGTCCAGAAAAATTCCAGCCATTGTTCATATAATGAGAATGGTTTGCGTGATATCAATGTAACCTGGCAGCCAAGGAGAGTGGATTGGAATGCACTTGTGTAAACAATGATGACTTCACTGTACTAGTCTGTGGAGGTGGTAGACGTTGTTGAGTGAGCATGACTACTGTGTAGACATCACATCCAATATGACTGAGTAGAACAACAAATCCGCATCAAATTTTGCATTAAGCCTGAACATTCCTCCCCAGGAGCTAGCTATTCAGATGACTCAGAAAGCCAGAGCCATGGGCAACTGGTGATTAGCAGCTTCATCACAAAAATGGGCCCATTTATGCTGCATATATCATGCAGAGCTTTTTGGTGAAACATTGAATCACCCAGGTGACTCAGTCTCCCTTCGGCCCTGATTTGGTGCCCTGAGACTTCTGGCTTTTCCCTAAAATCACCTTTGAAAGGGGAGAGATTTCAGATTATCGATGAGGTTCAAGAAAATACAACAGGGCAGCTGATGGCGATGGGAGAACTGTGTGAGGTCCCAAGGTGCCTAATTTTGAAGGGAACTGAGGTGTCATTGTCCTGTGTACTATGTTTCTTGTATCTTGTATCTTCTTCAGTAAGTGCTTTATTTTTTATATTACATGGCTGGATACCTTCTGGACAGATCTTGTATATTCATTTCTACCATTTGCAATTAAAGTCTCATTCAGATTTTGGCAGTAGTTCTTTTTATGTTCTTTACAGCAAAAGGATACAGTTTATATTCAAGCATTGCATTTAGGTGTGTGTATTTTTGGCCTCTTTCTGTCTGGAACAGTTTCTCATTCTTTCTTGCACTTCAGCACTTTTGAAGATTACAGTACATTTTTTTTGTAGCATGTTCCTCAATTTGTGTTTATCTGCTATATCCTTATAATTAATTAGATTCAAGTTATTGAATCCTACCTATGGCAGGAATATCACAGAGGTAATACTTTATTCTTTATGCACCCTAATGTTTACTTTGATTAACTGCTGTTTGGAAGATTTCCTCAATGTGAAGTGATATTTTGCTATTTTGTAAATAGTATTTTGGAGGGAGATGTTTTGAAACCATGTATA
Organism: Phyllostomus hastatus; assembly: GCF_019186645.2. NCBI lineage: Eukaryota > Metazoa > Chordata > Mammalia > Chiroptera > Phyllostomidae > Phyllostomus > Phyllostomus hastatus. The sequence continues at coordinate 50,842,846 of NW_025334041.1, forward strand.
TATTCCATTCTTTCAATTTATCCATTTATTTATATCAACATGGACTCAAGGATTGTCAATGTATATATTTCATTTGCTCTCATTGTTTATTTGATGTTCACACTGTTCCATATTTGGCCAGTGGAAGCTTCTTCAAGCTGGCTTCTGTGTTCATTTGATATGTTTCTCTTAGTCTTTGAGGATTTCCTTGTTTTCAGCAACCACAAGATATTCCAAGATCACCTGTACTTTCCCTGCCATAGTCCTGGAATAACCCATTTCTCAAGAAGCTCTAGTTACTTTTACTGGAGAATAATATTTGGAAGCCAAGATCTCTGCTGTAGTTATGATCTTGGCTCTTGGGTGGGGCTGCTCCCAGGCTCTCTCAGTGGACAAAGCAAGGGGATATAGGTTTAAACACCAACCCCCCTACATAGTCGCTTACTCACACATATATACACACATTTACATCTACATTTATTTCTAAGCTTCCAATTCTAGTTCATAGAGGTGTTTATACCAATACCACTAATTCTAATCTACCACCACATGGTATATTGTAGTCATCTCCAGTTCATTTTTGTAACTCCCTGCTCAGAGAAAATTGGTTCCCATTATTCAGATGTGGTAGGTAACCAATCGGGCACTGCTATGATATTTCTTCCCTGCATGGATGTCTTTCTGGCTGTGCTTGGGCTCTGCACACCAGGCCAGGCCATGCGGATACCTGCCTTCTTTGGCACTATTTAAGGGCTCTTATTTGTTTAACAAGAGGAATGGGGAGATCATGTTATTTTTTTTTTTATGTTTGTTTCCCTCTGGATCTCTCAGGGTAATAGCATTGTAAATTCTCAGAATGTGTCTCTGTGGCTGAGGTAAATTAGTATGAAGTGCCCAATAAATTATTTGATCACAAACCCTGTTTTGCATGAATTGGGCTTTCATTTTATGAAAACATGATTTCCAGAATTTCAGAAGAATGACTCCTTTTGATTTTACTTCTTCTAGATCCTTAATGGCTGGAGACAGCCCTTTTTATTAGATCAGAAGTTTGACTGCTTGTGGTCTTTTGCTCCTTGAAAAATAAACCAATACTGAGTTACAATACTGACTTTTTCTTCAAGAATAAGATTTTCTTGGAAGCATGTAAAGTTTTCTTTTAGAGTCTCAATTCGGTGGGTCTGTTGACTATGGATTTCAGAAGATTGATGTTGGATGATGTGGAGGGGAAGCAGACAGTGAAGAACAAGAAGTTTCAAGGAAGATAAGCCCGGGAAAGTGAAAGGATTGACATAACATAACAACATAAAGACTAACATAAATAGAAGCTGGGGAAGTCACCGTACTGCTCCAAAAACATATTTACTTTTCTCCGTTAATCTTGAGCTCTTCCTTCCTGATTCTGACCTCAAAGATGATGGTCAGGGGCAAAGTGCCCAAAGATCTGAATATATTCCACCAATTAGTGGTTTGTTTTTCCTGGAGTAAATGCGATAGTCTTATATTTCCCCAATTCCAGTAAAAATCTTCTATTTACCCTTTTTATAATTTCTTTTATTTTACCCATCTTTAAAGAAGAAAATATTTTTTCTCTTGATCCTACTAGCTGAACCCCCATTTTCTCATTATATTGAAAGCAAATCTCATGCCAACTCCAATTTCTTTCCTCCCATGTTCACTTGAATCCTCTCCAATCAAACTTTCACCATCTGAAACTGCTACAGTCAAGAGAAATCTTTTTCACATTACTAATCAACTGATATTTTATCAGTTCTTATTTTACAGTTCTTCCATCTTGATATACATTCTTCATGTGACTTTCAGGACACTACGCTCTTCTGGTTTCCTCTTCTACCTCCTTTTTTTCTCATTCTCAGTCTCCTTTGTTCTTCCTCCTCTCCTCTAGGACCATTAATGGTAGAATGTCTCATGGCTCAGGCTTTCCAGCTCTTTGCTTTTCTGTCTATACTCCTCTCTGTTGATCTTGTCCAGGTCATGGCTTTAAATGCTGTCTTTGCATGGAAGACTCCCACGTGAATATCTCCAGCCTATAGGTCTCTTCTGAATATGCTTTGTTGAGTTCTTCACTTGGATCTCTAGTAGTCATCTCAAACTCAACATGTGCAAAACTAATGGCTCTCCATAAACAAATAAACAAACAAAAGTTCTTTCTCTTGCTTTTTTTTTTTATCTCAGCCAATAGCAACTCCAGTTGCTTAGGATCAACCCTTGGAGTCATTGTCGATTTCTTCTTCTCCCCTTGCCACAAGTAATCCATAAATAAATCCTATTGATTCTAATTTAAGTATAGATCCAAAATCTTTATGAAAACACAACTTTACTATAATCTTGGCCCAAAACTTCATTATTCTCACCTGTATTTATTGCAATAGCCTCTTCATGAGTTCCCCAACTTTTGCCATTGCCCCTTTTGGTCTCAGCACAGGATCTCAAGTGATTCTGCTAAAAAATGTTTTATCATGTCACTTGTATGCTCAAGAACCTCCAATGCCTTGCCATCTCCCAGAGTAAATGGCCTTACAATGACCTGACCATACTGTGGGATCAGCTCCTCCATCCCCTCCATACCTTGTCTATGACCTCATCACTCCATTGTCTATCCATTATTACATCATCAGCTCACTCACTTTAGCCCATGACCTCAGCATGCTTCTGACCCTTTGGCACTGTGTTATTGCTCCCCCTGCCCAGAAAGCCTTTTTACTAAAAAGCTGCATGGCCTCCTTCCAAGTAAGACTGTCTTTTTTTTCCACATTCTTATACACCCCAGCTTACTCCCCTATATGTTCAAGATTCTTAACCACCATCTAGCATAATATTTAATACTTTTTAAGTTTTTCCTCAAAACATTCTGCAAACTCACCCATATCAACTAGTTTATTTCTATCATCTTTCAACTCCTGACTCCTCCTCCTTTAGTTTTTGTTGTCATCTCCTCAAAGGGGACTTCTGTGACCATTCCACAAACCTGTCCCTACAAGCCACTATATAGCACACCTCATTCTGTTTTTCTCAGGATACTCTCACTGTGTAACATTGTCTTATCATTTTAATTGCCTGGTGCTTATTGTCCATCTCTCCTGCCTAAAGTGAGGGGAGAATGCTATCAACCTGGTTAACAGCAATTCCCTAGAACCTAGAGGTGCTTGGCACACAAGAAGTCTCAATAAATGTATGTTAAATGAATAAATGCTATTTTTATGGCTTTTGGGTTACTAACATTATACATGTTTGAGGTGAAAAATTTAGATAACATGGAAGAGCAACATAAAGAGGTTAAAAATTGCTCATAATCTTATTATCCAGGTTTAGCAACTTTGGTAAATGTGCTTCTGGATTTTTTCCTATTTGTATATATACAATTTTAAAATTAAAATGAAAACACGCTATGCAGTTTTTTATTTAACAAAATATTGTGTGTATTTCTCATGCTACTAAGTAATCTTTAACAGAATCATTGTTAGTGACTGTGGTATTCTAGCTAATGGATGGAACATTGTTTCTTTAAGCAGTACCTTATTATGGGACAATTATCTTTCTTTATCCTCAATTTTTCACCAGTATAAACAACTGCATGTATAATCTTGTGTAATATATGTGTACCATTTAAAAATATATTTTGGATAAATTCCTAGATAAAAAATGTTAGAAAAGGGATTTGCACATTTAAAAATTTTGATGATTTTGCCCTTCAAGAAAGTTGTTCCAATTGACGTTTCAATTGGTAAAGTATGAGTGTTTGTGTTTCCCATGCCTATAAGGAGTCTAACTCTTAGTGATTTCTAACATGATAAGAAACAGAAGAGCAAATTGATGTACCCATAGTGATGTCACACTTCCTTGTCGTGATTCCCACTCTAATGTGAATGCCTTTAATATTTTAGTTAGGTCTCCTATAAAGTTACTCTATCATGCTCAGTAAATATCTTTATGAGCTATTTTATGAAGAATTTATTCTAATCAGGAAGGATATTAAACTTTAGCAACCTAGTGATTTTAACTAATAGATCACTTTACATTAAACCATCTTTGCATTCCTGAAATAAATTCTAATTTATCAGTATGTATAATATTTTAGTACTTTGCTTGATTTTATTTGCTATTATTTTTCTTAAGACTTCTTTTTAATCCATAGCCACAATTTAGCTTGATCCGTAGTCTTTATTTTTATGCTTTATATATTTTAATGTGACGTTTTTCATATTTTTGTAAAAACATTGACAAGCTTTCTATATTTCTTTATGCTCTAAAGCCTTGAGGTTGGAAAATACTAATTCATAAAACCATTTGGACTCAATTTCTTTTGAAAAAATATCTTTGATTTATTTTTAAGTTCAAAGATCAAAGATGTAAGATATCATTAGGTCATTTTAAGGATTTTCCCCCTCTCTGGTTATTGGTCCACTTAACTTCCTGTTTCATTCTGAGTCATTTTTGATTACCAGTATTTACATTTTTCTATGAAATCTTCCATTTCATCAGATTCTATTCATTATTTTTGTACATAACTTTTAAACAACTCTACCTTGTCTATTGATACTGTTTCTTCTCAATTACATTTTAATAATACACCAATGGATTTGTACAATGGTTTTATGGTGTATTATTCATTTATATTTTATATCATATAGCTCCTTTATTAAGAATAATTTTTGACATCAAATTACACCATATACCCATATTTTTAAAAGTTTCTAAGCAGAGTTGTAATGGATCCCTCCCTTGGAGGGCATCTCACAACTTATGAAAATGGATCCCATGTGTTCCTTTCATGTATGAGCCTCTCCCTAGCTGTTCTCTTATCAAACACTGTTCCAAATGTCTCTCTTGCTCCTCAATCTAAGTTTTGGGGAATTTCCCCCAATATGGGCATTGAAAGTTTTCCAAATGTCATTGGTTTTCTTCAGAAGCCGTGTTCTTTTCCTCTTTTCTTGGTTCCTCTTTGGGCTGAGAGGCTATCTGAAAAATCAGACCCCCTAACAGGTGCTTATGTTGCTCTCAGACCCTCCAAAGAAAGAAGAAGCTCTCAGGACAGATGGCCTCCAAACAGAAGGTAGCTGCCCCCGGAAAACTCTTTGCAGAGAGGCTCTGGAGGAAGTGGGTAGGCCAATGCAGCAAATGTGCAGAAAGTACAAGAGGGTGGAAGCTCTAATTTCAGGAGAAACAGGACAATGGACCAGTGGACAAATCTATCAGCCCACACTCAGCAAAAGATGCTGAGGAGAGAATCTACCCAGGATTTGATATCCATTGAAATACCACATCATGAACACAGAACACAGATGCTGTGTTCTGTTGAGGTTCATATGTTTCTTCTAGATGTGGGAGTCCTCTTTCTTTGAATTGAGTCTCTACTTGTCCCCCCTTTATCACATACTCTGTATTTTGGACAATGATTCTCCTCCTGACCCACCTCCAGGTGTTGTCTGTCTTACCCATGTGACCCCAGAGGGGCCACTTTTGTGAGGTGTCAGTTATTTTTAAGGAGTTAGAGAATGAAGCTTGGAAATCTGCTTTTCTGATGTCAGGATACAGATTTGCTGTGGTGGTGGTGGTTGTTTTCGTAAAGGACATGTATTTATTTCTATATCACTAGGTATGTTGAAAAGAACTTAAAGTGTTTGGATGGTTTCTGTTCTTTTATCATGCAGTTCAAACCTCTAAAAGGTCAACTTCTTTGCCAGTTGAAAGACAGTTAAATTTTTCTAATGTGTATATTTGTACAAACATATAAGTAACTTTACCACAAGGTCTACCATTAAAAAAGGAACATTTATTATTTTACACAATTTATTTGTCACTGTAATTTCTTTTATACTAATATTCTTGTTTACCTTACCTGAATCCTTTGTTTTGATTCATGTTTCAGTTAACTAGAAAACATATTCAATTAATTTTCTTCAGACAGGATACTTTCAGAGACTTTGAATGTTTGAGAACATCTACTTACTGCTGTCTTAGATAATGATGATTTGAGGAGTACGCAATTCATTAGGTAAAAATCATGTTTCTGCTTAAAAATTTTTATGGCATTTAGAGATCTAGAAGAGAACTCTGATTTTAAAGTAATTTTGGTTTAGTGTTAATAATTTTTTCTGCCCAAGTTTTTGTAGGTTGTTTCCATTATCTTTGAACTTTATTAATTAATATTTCCAGGTTATGTATGGCTGTAGGGAAATTTTATCTACTGTTTCTGGAGGTTTAATACTCTTCTCTCTTTGTTCCTTGCAATATTTCTCTCCTTACATGTATTGGTTCTCTTACATCTGTCCTCCAAATTTCTTATCTTTTCATTAACCTTTCATCACTTTATGTTTTTGTCTTAGCTCTGGTATCCCTTCTAATTCACTGCTGCTGTTTTTGTTTCCTGTAGCCAGTACACTGCCTCTTCTGCATTTTCTATTTTAATAAATCATGTTTTTCACTAGAAAGGTATTTTTGTGGTCACACATTATTCCTTTTATGTAGCATAAAATATTGCATAAATGCAGAATTATCCCAAGTCTCAGTGAATGTAAAAAATAACATTTATATTTTAATTTCATTAATTGTTAGCTGGAAGGGTGTGTGTATGTGTGTTTGTGTTTCAACATGGATATAACTGATATATTTCTACTGAAAAGCATAATGCTGCCTCTATAAACATGACTATTCTAGTACCCTCCCAACCTGTTTAATACTCCTTGACATGTAGTTCTAGAAATCATTATGTACCAGAGCAATAGGGATATCTCAATATTAATGAGGCTGTTTCTTTTAGTGATAGTGGAAAGAAAAGTTATGTTGACCTGTCTTATGAGAAGTTTTTTATTATGTTTCATAGGATGAAAGAATTTATGCCTACACATTGCCAATATCCATCCAGATACATTTTGGGGGAAATTTTATTTCAATTTCTTGAGCAGTTTTCCTCTTTTGAACTAGAATCCAAGTAGTACAGATCCATCACCTACACGTTCTTAAATTGCACACATAATCACACTTTGATTCTACTTTTCCTAGGGCTGCATTCTCAAGCAATTTAACTTTCCTTTTGTTGTATTTGGTTGGCATCAGCCTGCACAATGAGTTTGTGTCTAACACAGCAATTTCAAAATAACGTTTTTCTTTTATGTCTCATAATCACTGCAGGGTGTAACTCTGTCTTGTTTTACGCCAGAATGGCAAGTGGCTGCAGCTCAATTCTTCCTGCTAAGAGTCAGAGAGCCGGCATGCATTACTAATCTATTATGTTGCATATTAAACAAATCCAAACTTTGTCCAATTTCTTTTATAAAAGCCAAAGTCCTTTTGTGATCACAATATAGTATTTGTCCATTCCTCTTTCTGTAATTTAATATACCTTGGGTAGTCAAGAAATTTTACATGGACAGGAAGAATCATTCTTTCCCCTTGTGGAAGGAGAGAAGGAGCATGGTGTTAATGCATTAGAATGAGGCTCATTGGAGATCAGATCTTTGGTTAAATCTTGGCACAAATATTTGCTATTAAGTTATGCTCTGAGCTTCATATTTTCTCATCTGTTGAAAAAAGGAGAAAAAAGTTAATAACATGTCAGTCAGCTGAATTTTCCAGTCTTAAGACTATTTTTCTTTTTTAGTTGTTGTTTGCTCTTTTGTTTTTTTTTTTCCTGACTATACTAATTCAGGTTTTGTTTTGCTTTGTTTTCTGACTATATTAATTCTTGGCTGTAAAGGCAGTAGCTGTTCAGAGTCTTCTGTGCCTAGCTTAGATTCTGGTGTTTTGGATTCTAACATTAGCCAAATTCTTGGGCCCTGCTCATTGACGTGAAGACTCTCATAGACTTGTAAACTTATTATAAGGAACCCTATAGGTAATACCTTGTAAAGCAGTGGTTTTTACTTATTTCATTTCAGGTGTTTCAGTTGCAGTAAATCTGACTATCAGAGGTTTAAACTATGAGGATATTTGGTTTCACCAAGGCCCAAAGTTCTTCTCCATTCACCTACACTGACATTCTTAGAATGTTGGCTTTTAGTTGAAAGATGGCATACTGACTTATTGCCTCATTGTTTAACGGTGGCTGCTGCCACTCCAAGCACATGTTCTTACCCAACTATGTTCAAAGACAAGAAATTAATGAAGAGGAATAGGACAGAGACTCTCCTCTTTTTGTTTCTTTCTTTTTTGCACTGAAATTTTTAAAATTTAATTTTTTAAATTCAATTTATTAAGGTAACATTGGTTAATAATATTATTTAATGTTCAGGTGTACAATTTCATAATACATCTGTATACTCCATTGTGTTCACCATTCAAAGTCTAGTCTCCTTTAATCACCATGTATTTGATACCCTTTACCCTTTTTGTCCTCCCTCTACTTCCCTTCACTATTCTATGAGTTTGTCTATTTTGATTGTTCTTTTGTTGCTTTCTGTTTTGTATCCTATATATGAATGGAATTATACAGTTCTTATCCCTTTATGTCTGACTTATTTCACTTAGCAAGATCCATACTTGTCACTAATTGCAATATTTCATTTTTTATGACCAAATAGTATTCCACTGTATATATGTGCCACATCTTTATTCTCCTTTTCTTTTGAGAGAAGAGAAATGTCCAGAGGATTTCCTCTCCCCACATGTGATCATGTTGCTTTTAGGTTTCCAGTGCCAGAATGATCTATACCCCTAGCTCCAAAGGAGACTAAGAAAATGAGTGTATGAGCATACTTTTTCAGCATCTATATTAAGAAGCCAGCAATAGAGAAGGGGTGGGAATGCCTGCTGGTCTTCTATAAAAGGATCTGCTATAGCACTCAGAAATGTTCTCTCCTTACTTCTCCATTTCACCTGGATGAGTTAATTCTTCTTTGTTACATACTAGATCAAGTGTTAAGTACACAAGTTAATGAAGTAGTTTCTTTATTAAACATTATAGTAAATACTGTTATAACCAGGCTTTCCTACAAAGCTGTATATCCTTGTATTTATATAACAGTTTTATAACCATTATCTCAAATCATCTTTATAATAATGCTATGACCTTCAAAATGTTAGTCTCTCTTTACATATGATAAACAGATTAAAACTATGATCATACAGCTCATCAGTGGTTGACTGGGAACCTTCATTCTTTGACCTAAGCTTCTTTACAGTGCTTTTCACATTATAAACCTTAACCTGAAGTAGGAAAACTACACATAAAAGTTTTCTCACTGACTTCTGGTCAAGATGGAGGTGTAGCTTAATGTGGTACTAGCACCCCCCCCCCCCCGACAACCACACCAGAATTACATTGAAAGTACAGAACAACCATCATTCAGAACCACCAGAAATCTAGTCAAGTGGAAGTCCTACTAGGGATTTAAACAAGAAGCTACCTTGAGACTGGTAGGAGGGATGGGGACATGGAACTGGCTGGTCCCACACTCATGTGTGGCAGATAAAAACTGAAAGGGTTATCTCAGCTACAGAGGTGCCCCCCTGAGGAGTGAGGAGCCCCAGTCCCACACCAAGTCCCTTAGACTAAGGTTCCAGCGCCAGAAATAGAAGTCCTCATAACTTTGGGCTGTAAAAACCAGTGCAGATTGTGCTTAAGTGAGACAGAGGGCTTCTGGAATTCCAGGCAGTTCCTCTTAAAGGGCCCATGCACAAATGTACGCAGACTCACTCCCTCTGAGCTCCAGTGCTGGGGCAGTAGCTCAAAAGGCACCAAGGACATGTGGAGAGGAACTGAATTGTCTGACATCAGATTGAGAGTTGGGGGTAAAATTTTAGCCATACAGAAATGCTGCCAGAGGCCATTGTTCCTTTTCTGAGACCCCACCCACAGTGCTAGCAGGCAGGCATCATTTCTGAGTACCCATCCATCTGGCTCACACTCTTTGTGAGCCACAAACACTGGTGATTACCTGAAACCCTGCTATACCCAACTGGCTGGCTCATCCAAGCTGTGCTCAGTCGCTCTTTTATATGAATGGCATATCTTGGCTCATGCTTCATACTATCCTAAAATCTCCAAAACAAGCACCATCTGGCCTCAGGATGTCCCATACCTCTTGATAAGTGGCTCTAGGACTGGCACTAGTAGCAGCCAGCCTTGTTTGGCACCTTGGCCTCACCTGGGCACCTCCAATACCAGCATAAGCAGCAGCCATATGAAAATTGCTTTGTAGCTCATGCCAGGTAACTCTGGGTAAAACACAGGAAGCAGGTGACCTTGGCCTGCACCTTCTGGGCGGCCCCAGAGCCACTGCACCCAGTGGAAAGCTTTAGAACACATTGGTGTATCACTACCTAACCACCTCTACAGTGACATGGGGTGGACTCAGCATTCACCAGAGCCCTGCTGAAGTAAGTCCTACTCTGTGGCGGGGGCAGGGGATGGTGGTGCTGCACAGCTGATCCTCCATAGTAGTTTCAGCCAGCTCTTACAGCCAATTGGCCTGGGGGTAAATCTCTCCCACTGATGTGTCAACAGCAATCTAGGCTCAAATACAACAGAAGAGTGTACACAATCCATGGGGGTGGGGTACACCTGGAGAAGCCAGCTTGGGTGATCAGGGAGGCTCTGCCCCTGGACCCTACAGAACACCTACCACATAAGACTACTCTGCCAAGCCAGGAAGTTGTAGCAGCTTTACCTAATACATAGAAACAAACACAGGGAAGCTGCCAAAATGAGACAAAGAAACATGACCCAAATGAAAGAACAGAACAGGATTAAAAAAACAAACAAACATGTCCCATATGAAAGAATAGAACAAAACTCCAGAAAAACAAATGCACAAGCAATCTATTAGATGCAGAGTTCAAAACACTGCTCAGTGAACTTAGTGAGAATATCAACAGTATAAAAAGGACATGGAAGCCATAAAAAAAGAGCCAGAAATGAAGGACATACTAACTGAAATGAAGAATTTTTTAATCCTCACCTGAGGACATACTTACTGATTTTGTGTTTATAGAGAGGGAAAGGAAGGGGAAAAAAGAGGGAGAGAAGAATTGATGCAAGAAGCAGCCTCTCATATGTGCCCTGACCTCAGACCAAACCTACAACCTAGGCATGTGCTCTGACTGGGAATCAAACCTGTGACCTTTTGGTTTATGGGATGATGCTCCAACCAACTGAACCTCACCACCAGAGTTGAAATGAAGAGTAACTAATCAAAGAAGAGTAGATGAAGCCAAGAATCAAATCAGTGGCTTGCAATGTAAGGAAGCAAAAAAGACTCATTAAAACAGCAAAAAGAAAAAAGAATCCAAACAAATGAGGTTAGTGTAAGGGTTGCCCCCTCTGGGACAACATCAAGCACACCAACATTTGTGGCATGGAGGTGCCAGAAAGAGAACAGAGACAGCAAGAAACTGAAAACCTATGTGAAAAAATAATGATAGAAAAATACCCTAATCTGGTGAAGGAGGTAGACATACAAGTCCAGGAAGCACAGAGAGTCCCAAACAAGATAAACCCCAAAAGGCCCACATTGAGATATATCATAATTAAAACTCAAAGGTAAAATGCAAAGAGAGAACTTTAAAAACAGTAAAAGAAGAGCAGGTAGTTTTCTACATGGGAGCTCTTATGACACTGCCAGCTGATTTCTTAACAGAAACTTTGCAAGCCAGAGGGATTGGCAAAAAGTGTTCAAAGTGATGAAAAGCAAGGACCAACAACCTGCATTACTCTACGTAGCAAAGCTATCATTTAGAGTTGAAACACAGATAAAGACCTTCCCAGATAAGAAAAACTAAAGGAGTTTATCATCACCAGACCAGTATTACATTAAATTTTAAAGGGTCTTCTTTAAGAAAAGGAAGGAGAAGGAGAAGGAAGGTGGAGAAGAAGAAGAAGAAGAAGAAAGATAAAAAATGTGAATATAAATAATAAAATGCTGATAAATATATATCTTCCAAAAATTGAATCTAAGAAACAAAATAAACAAGCAGAACAGATGCAGATTCATAGATATGAAAACATTTTGATGGTTGCCAGATGGGAGGGGGTTGGTAGGATAGTGAAAAAGGTGAAAGGATTAAGGCATACAATTGGTTGTCACAGAACAGTCATGGGGATGTAAAGCACAACATAGAGAATATGGTAAATAATATTCTGTGTATGTAACTATGTATGGTGTCAAATGAGTATGGGAATTATTGGGATAATCACTTAGTAAGTTATATAATGTCAAATTACTTGGGTGTACACCTGAAACTAATATAATATTGTATATCAACTGTAATTGAAAGAAAAAAATATTTTAAATTAAAAAAGAGTTTTTGTCTTATCATAGTAAGGTAAACTTTTAGATTTCTGGCCAAGATGGAGAGGTAGGTAGATATACTTTGCCTTCTTGCACAACCAAAAGAAGGACAACAACAAATTTAAAAATGAAAAATAACCAGAATTACCAGAAAATTGAACTGTATAGAAGTACGACAACCAATGAGTTAAAGAAGAAACATTCATCCTGAGTGGTAGGATGGGTGGAGATGGGAAGATGGGGCAGAGAGGACTTGAAGCAAGGTGGTGGCTGGAGAACCAGGGTGGGCGAGGTGGCGACTGGTGGGGTGAGTGGTTCCATGTATGCATGCAGATTAACTGGGAGGAAAAACTGGGGAACAAGACCACATAAACCAGAGTTGCAGCAAGGAGAGATAAAGCCTCAAAACTTCTGACTGAAAAATATCTGTGGGGATTGAGGTAGCAGGAGAAACTCCCAGCCTCACAGGAGAGTTCATTGGAAAGACCAATGGGTCCTAGAACATAAACAAACCCACCCACCCAGGAATCAGCACCAAAAGGGCCCAATCTACTTGTTTGTAGTGGAGGAAGTGACTGAAAGTTGGCCAAGAGCTGAACAAGCAGCATTGTTCCTTCTCTGATCTCTCCTCCACATACAGTGCCACAACACAGAAATGTGGGTTGTACTGCCCTGCCCAATACCTAAGTTTCCACCCCTTACTGTGCAACAGGAGCCCCGAGACAAAAAATGGCCCAAATGAAAGAAATGATCAAAGCTCCAGAAAAAATACAGCTAAGCAATGAAGAGATAGCCAACCTGTATGATACAGAGTTCAAAACACTGGTAATCGGGATGCTTACAGAAATGGAGGAAAAACTGAAGGCTATGCCAAGTGGAATAAAGGAAAATATACAGGGAACCAACAGTGAAGAGAAGGAAACTGGGATTCAAATCAATGGTTTGGAGCAGAAGGAAGAAGTAAACATTCAGCCAGAACAGAATGAAGAAACAAGAATTCAAAAAAAATATTGGTAGACTTAGGAACTTCTGTGACAACTTTAAATGTTCCAACATCTGAATTATAGGAGTGCCAGAAGGATAAGAGAAGAGCAAGAAATCTAACACTTATTTGAAAACATAATGAAGGAGAGATTTCCTAATCTGGCAAAGGAAACAGACTTGCAGGAAGTCCAGGAAGCTCAGAGGGTCCCCAAAAGGTTGGACCCAAGGTAGCACACACCAAGGCACATCACAATTATGTTACCCAAGATTAAAGAGAAGAAGAGAATCTTAAAAGCAGTAAGGGAAAAGGAGACAGTCACATACAAAGGAATTCCCATTAGACTATCAGCTGATTTCTCAGAAGAAACCTTGCAGGCAAGAAGAGGCTGGAAAGAAGTATTGCAAGTCATGAAAGGCAAGGACCTACATGCAAGATTAGTCTATTCAGCAAAGCTATCATTTAGAATGGGAGGGCAGATAAAGTGCTTTCCAATAAGGTCAAGTTAAAGGAGTTCATCATCACCAAGCCCTTATTATATGAAATGTTAAAGGGACTTATCTAAGAAAATAAGATAAAAAATACAAACAGTAAAATGACAACAAACAACTATCAACAACTGAACCTAAAAAGAACAAAAACAAATACAAAAATGAACTAAGCAAACAACTAGAACAGGAACAGTTTCACAGAAATGGAGATCACGTGGAGGGTTATCAGTAGGGAGGGGGTAAAGAGAGAATGGGGGGAACGGTACAGGGAATAAGAAACATAAATGATAGGTACAAAATAGACAGGGGGAGGTTAAGAACAGTATGGGAAATGGAGAAGCCAAAGAATTTATATATGTGACCCAAGGACATGAACTAAGGTGGGGGAATGATTGTGGGAGGGCGGTACAGGGCAGAGGGGAATAAAAGGTTAAAAAAATGAGACAACCCTAATAGCATAATCAATAAAATATATTTAAAAACTTTTATGTAATGGGTGGAAATTAATGAAGCTGTACATTCAGTTAAAAATTACAACGTGCTTTTTTTGGGAGGGGGAACAGTATTATCTTTTTTTTAAGATTTTATTTATTTATTTTTAGAGAGGGAAGGGAAGAAGAAAGAGAGAGAGAGAGAGAGAGATTGAGAGAGAGAGAGAAAGAGAGAGAGACATCAATGTGTGGTTGCTGGGAGCCGTGGCCTGCAACCTAGGCATGTGCCCTGACTGGGAATCGAACCTGCGATGCCTGGTTCGCAGCCCATGCTCAATCCACTGAGCTACGCCAGCCAGGGCAGGGGATGGTATTATCTTATAAAATACATAATGGGAATTTCCTTTGACCCAACAATATCAGTCTATAAATTTTCCATTTTGTTGTAAATACAGGCAGAAGGGTTTATCTCCCATTTTTAGTCAGCATTGTTAATGGTGTTAATATTAACAAATTGTAGAAATAATTTAATCTCATATATTTCTCATGTAGATGAGAAATATGCATTTAGTAAAATTCTTATAAAGCAATCTCATTTATGAAAATTAAAACAATCATTAATTAATAATTTCCGAATGCCAAACTGAACCTAGCAGCACATAAAAATAGAAAAGAATACATTATGACCTAGTGAGGCTTTGTTCAGGAATGCAAGGATAATTTAATTTTAAGGAATCCAAAAACATTTATGAAAATAAACATGTGATCATCACTTAGTTTCCAGAAATCCAGTTGATGAAATTAAGCAAACATTTCTGATACAAAGTATTCAGTAGCAATTGATGGATACTTCCTTAATATGATACCATCTGTACAGTTCTTAGTTTACTTAGTATTGGAACCAAAGTCTCTTTCCCTACTAAACCCAGGAAGAAGGCAACAATGTGCATTATCTCTATTTTTTTTGATATTGTGTTGGATTTATTGGCCAATATAATCAGAGAGATAAAATAATTAGAGGTGCAAAAGTTATAAAAGAAGAGATAAAAAACTATCTCTGCCATTGGATGCAGCATTTTTGAAAACATAAAAGGCTTAAAACATAAAACATTCAAATAATAACATATTTAGTAAGGTAGCAGTATATAAAATTAATGTGAAAAATTAGTATTCTTAATATATAGAAACAATAATCTGCTAGAAACTACAGTGGAAAAGATTTTATTTAAAACAGTATCAGCAGTAACAAAAGCCAAACAGGAATAAATTTAAAGAAGATGTACAAAGTCTATACAGAAAAAAATTAAACACTCCTGAAATATACAAAGAGACACAAAATAATATTTGAAAACATTGAAAGATTTTTTGGGGTGGTAGGATGACTCAACATTGTAAAGTTATGCATACTTTCTACATTAATATATAAATTTAACTCAATTCCTCTTCCCAAAAATGTAAAAATGGTTAGTTTTTTGGGAATTAAGTAAGTGGTAGGGCCCTCCTGGAACTATATTTACAGTGGTGTCTGGCCAGCAAGGAGGAATTTACATGCCGTTGGTGAACCAGGGCTGGCCTGCCTGCCTTTCCCTCCATTCCAGCACCTCACCTTGCTTGACTGCACCCCAGGGGCATAGTTTGTGACAGCTTACTTCATTTCAGAGCCAGGCTTTGATCTCTCCTCCCAGAATCCAGTTTCTGTTGAAGTTGGTCGGTTCTTTGGGTCTACAGTTATTACCCTCACAGCATCCTAGGCTGATGACTCATTTCAACCCTGGCTGACCTCTGCATTTTGACCTTGTGGCTCTGTTGGGTTCCAGGCCCTGTATCCTATTGGCAATGAAGAACCTGAAACTTAATTGTGCATATGTTCACATAAACATACAAGCCACTACAGCATCATAAAAATCTTTTCCAAAACTCTCTGCAGAGTAGTACTCACATTTATATGCACGTGTATTTTGTAAAACAAATTTTACTGTTCTATTTTGTTTCTAATTAAGTGAATATTTTCTGTCTTACTTAAGATACTCTTGACATAGCTCAATATCAGACTGTGCACTCATTAAAACATTTTTTATTTTGAAAACAGAAAAGAACAGAGAACAGTATAACAAACACCTGTGTTCAGACCACCCAGAATTAACAAATGTTAACATTTTATAATGATTGTTTCAAGTCTAGAATTCTCATTTTAAAATTAAATTGTACTTTTTCGTATAGGCAAAGCTGGCCTCAGGAGAAGAGTAAAGTTGGCCATTCCGCTCCTGCTATCACCTTCCCTTCCCTGTCAGGTGACCACCCCGGCGTTGGTGGCCCTTGGTTCTGCAGCAGATCATGCCATGCCTCTCCCAGAACAGCTGTACTGGTAGCTGTTACCCAGGACTCTGGATGGAACAGTGGAATCCTCAACTATATTAGAAATGAGTCCTGCTTATGAGTCACACAAAAAGTTCCAAGCAGAAAAAGGAAAGTTTATTAGAACAAAGGAAACATATAACTTTTTTACAAGGGTGTCTCTAGGCACTGGGCCCCAGAAAAGAAATGCATGTAGGAACTGAACAGCTGTTGGAATTCCAGCTTGCTCTGTGCTTCTCTCTGCTTCATTCTTTGCTCTTATTCAGTTCACTTATTGGGAAATAGCCTCCCATGACTTCTGTGTTTATATATGATGTATCCAGTCACATGAGACGGACTGGCAAAACTTCTGTTAACATACCACATGTCTGAGGGAGTGCAACTGGTTGTCCTGCCTAGGTCAGGTGTCCATCTCCTGTTGAGCAAGCTCTGCTGAGTTTGACCAAGTCATGTATGCAGACTTGGCTGCCATGACCTCACTTCTGTGATCTTGGATTTAGGGGCTGCAGGCTATTCTCAAGAAGGAACCTCCCCTCCTGAACATGACTGTACATCTTCCAAGGGACAATCATGGCAATTTGAGAAGCATTTGACTGGAGTGTCAGCAAAAGCTAGGAATGACTCTCTTCACTAAACACCCTAAATTTAGAAAGCACAGGAGCATGCCACTGATGATGAAGAGAAGAATAACAAAGACCACCCCTAAGGGCAAAAAATACAGGCATTTTGTGGGGGCCTGCTGTCATTAAAAAGACCATGGAACAGAATTTGTGTGGGCACAAAAATTCCCACGCTTACAAATGGACTATGCTCTGAAGTTGATGTTGTTTTTGTATTCCTTTCATGAATGTTTAGACCCTGAAGTGCCAGGGGCCTAACAAGAATATGGTGACATGAGAAAACAGTGACAACCCAACCCCAAACTCCTCCAAAGGGCTTATAGTTTGATGTGAACCCTGGGTGTGTGTTATAAGAGGCTGACTCCATTTTTGAGCAATGTGGCATAAAATGAACACTACCTTTTCTGTCTACATACACTCTCACTTCTAAAGGGCTGTGCTTGAGTTTTACCCTTGTAAACCATTTCAAATATTTTCTGTAATAAGCAGGATAGATATATTTAAATATATAAAATGAGGTCATGTATATATTTCTATACTAGCTCTTACAAAACAGAAGCCCTAATACTATTTTAACCACACAGACAGTGATCATTTATAATACTTTTTCCTGAAGAAAGTAATTTTTGTGCTTGTTGCGCGTGGGTCACCGGCCAGCAGTGACCACGGAACACTGTGGATGGCTCGACGATAAACACGCGAGAAATAACAACATGCACAGAGACAAACTAGTTTCTGTGGGGAAGTAGGGACGAAATGGCCACCCCCCCTAGTGGGGGAGCGCGCTGATTTACCGTCCATACCTGCTTTTATTAGGCTCATTTTGCATAATAATTCAGGTAAAGTACAGTACTCATTGGGGGAAGTAAGGAACTACAGAAAACAAAGAACTCTGCCGGTCTATTGAGTTGGGGTCAAAGAGCTGTAAGACTGAGGAACAAACTAACTTCCTCCTAAGACCCTTCTCATTCAACTGAGAGCATTCTAAACAAAGGAGGTTTCACAGTAATTTACATATTCTTTCTTAGGCCTGATCACCCAGGGAATCCGCACTTCTCAGTACCGAGCTGCACCACCCTGTCATTGTTTCAGGCTTAGGTGGAGCAAGGGAACTAAGGCAACCGAGAGATAAGGAGATTTTCTTCCAGACGCTGAGAACTCAGGCTATGTCAAAGCCAAGGAGCGAGGGTCCATCACCCCCCTTTTGCTGCAGCGCCCCAAGTCCTTCTTTTGGGGGGGGCCTCCCAAAGTGATCGTGCCTGGCTTAGGGTCGTTCCCCCCGTGGGGAATCTTACCCGTCTTTGGCTAACCGACCAAGCTTTTTGGGGGTTCAGTTATGAATAAAGCAGCAGAAGCAGCATTCCTGCCAGGAAGATAAGCTTTTATCTCCTTGCCGGCTTACGGTTCCAAGGGTGTTCCCTTAGCCTTAGCTAGGTGGGGGTTTCAGCCTCTGATACCAGTCAGGGCGGTTCCCAACATGTGCTCAGACTTGGAATGGTGAGCAGGTATCCTTCATGAAGGCTGTGAAGTGGAGTTACTTGCTCATGAAAAGCCACTTCTCTAGGCTCTGCCACCCTCAGGTGCTGCAAATTTCACTTTTTGAGGTCAGGGCTGCATCCTCATGCTGCTCAACCAGCAGCATGGCCTGAGTTTTGTATTGACAGTCAAACACGTAGAAACTCCATTGGCATATGATTTCCTTTATGTGGAATTTGAAAAACAAAATAACTAAACAAGGAGAATAGAAACAGACTCATAGATAGATAACATTTTGATGGTTACCAGATAAGAGTGGGGTTGGAGGATGGGTGAAAAAGTACAAATTGCTAGTTACAGAATAGTCATGGTGATGTAAAGTACAGTGTAGGGAATATAGTCAATAATATATGTATGGTGTCAGATGAGTGTGAGATTTATCAGGATGATCGCTTAATAAGTTATATAATATCTAATCACTAGGTTGTATACCTGAAACTAATATAATATTGTATGTCAAGTACAGTTAAAAATAAAAAATTATTTAAAGTAAAAAAAAAAAAGAAACTCAGTGGGCTTCACTTCAGATTGCTTAGATTTAAAAATGATACAATATGGTTGACAACACAGTATGTAAGATGATCACAGGTGGTCTGCTGATTCCTGGCACAGCCTGGGAGTAGGGAGTGCCCAGGGCTGTGAGAGAGGAGGCAGAGAGCATGCAGACAATCTGCACAGAAAGCCATTCATTTTGGGGTCCCCTCAGCTTTTGTCCTTGCTTATCTAAGCCTCCTGCCAGTCTGTGAAGTGTGTCCATTCTCATTGCTGCTGTATCTCCTCACCAAAGTCCTTTCTTTATTCATGACTGACAGTCTAGACAATGGGGCTGAGGTGCCTGGTCTATCAGTGTGTTCTTGTCATTATACATTCAGTAAATGTAATTCTTTGACTTAGTGCTATAAGGAGAACTCAACCAAGCCAATGATCAAATCTTCCTGTATCTGTGTTTAAAGAGGTCACAAATATCTGTTAATCCATGGTCAGGTCTTCCTCATGTTTGTATCCTAAACACAGAGTTTGGCATATGGTGCTTGGTAAGTAATTGTCCAGCGAATATTCAGTTGTGTGCTCTGTACTCATATGTCTTGTGTTTATAAGCAAATGATTACCTACAAGCTATTTTCTGTTGTAGGAGTAATTTATATCAAAAGTTTTTGGCCTTTGTGCTGATAAAAATCCATGATGATTATCATGTAAAGTCCTGAACTATTCTCTTTTACTATGTCTTTCAGATTGTTTGAATATATTTTGCTCTATAAAGAAGGAGTGATGTTTCAGATTGAACAAGCCACCAAGCAGTGCTCCAAGATCACACTGACAGACCCCTGGGATCCTCTTAACATTCCTCAGAACTCTACCTTTGAGGATCAATACTCCATAGGAGGGGCCCAGGAGCAGATCACTGTCCAGGAGTGGTCCGACAGAAAGTCAGCTAGATCATGTAAGTGTTCAAAAAATATGAGATGGTTGCATCTCAGAAAGCATCATGGGAAAAATATTTAAGCCTATTAAAGAAGGTAGTTGTTAGGGAAATTTATAAGCTTAATTGAATTGTTTAATCCTCATTGACAACCCCACTGACATCCCCACATATACTCTGCTAGCAGAACTGGGAACTAAGCATCATATTTGAAATACCTCAGCCTTCTAGCACCACCTGTACCTTTCTGCCACATTAGCTGTTATGGACTTGGCTTTGACTCTGACATTTAATGATCTCCATCACCCCACCTCCCCGGACCAGTGACATGGAAGGTGTTTATCTAAGGCACACATTAGAATTGAGTGCGTTCTTTTCCTTCCTCACATCACTTCCTAATGTTACACTGACCAGATTTACTGCCATTATTTTTAGTGTCTGCTTTTATACACAGATGTGAAGCTCTTCTCTGTTCTGTTGCCAATACCCTACCCCAAGACTGTGTCAAAAACACAGGCCTTTATGCTGTGGGAAATAATATGGCAGCTCGCAAAAAACAAAAAAGCATAGAATTACCATATGACCCAGTAATCCCACTTCTGATCATATACCTAAAAGAATTAAAAGCAAGGACTCAGATATTTGAACATTTATGTTTATAGCAGAATTATTCATAATCTCCAGAAGTAGAAACAACCCAGGTGTCCATCAGCAGGTGAATAAGTAAACAAAATGTGGTATATTCATATAATGGAATATTACTCAGCCTTAAGAAGAAGGAAATTCTGACACATGCTACAACATGGATGAACCTTGAGGGCATTATGCTAAGTGAACTAAACCAGTCACTAAAGAACAAACACTGTATAAGTCCATTGATATGAAGTACCGAGTAGTCAAGTTCATAGAGACAGAAAGAAAATGGCAGTTGCCAGGGCCTAGGAGGAGGGGGAATGGGGAGTTAGCATTTAATGGGCACAAAGTTTCAACTGGGGAAGATGAAAAAGTTTTGGAGAGGGTGGTGGTGATGGTAACACAACAATGTGAATGTACTTAGTGCCATTGAACTGTACTTAAAAATGGTTAAAATGTTAAATTTTATGTATAATTTACCAAAATTAAAAATACAGGTATTTTGCCTGTTTTATATATTAAAGAGTCAACTTCCCTTCCTCCTATAGATGAAACCTGGATTGGCATTTATACAGTCAAGGATTGTTATCCTGTCCAGGAAACCTTCACCAAAAATTACAGTGTGGTACTATCCACACGTTTTTTCGACATACAGCTGGGCATTGCAGACCCCGCGGTGTTTATTCCCCCAAGTACATGTCAGACAGCCCGGCTGGAGAGGATGAGTGAGGACTGCTCTTGGTAAGCCTGAGAATGCAGGAATGACCGCATTGGACATCAGACACTGGTGGCCTTAGTTCAAAACAGATTTGAGACTTGAGAGATGAGAATCGTCTTTGAAGATATACATTGATTTTTTTTTTACATATGATGTTAACTACTCAACCTATGTTTACAAGAGAGAATAGGATGGAGACGCTGTGGTAATGTGAACTGGAGAAAGGAATATGGGGACTTGGGTAGCCTGTCTGGGTGCGGTGCTTTCTATGCGCTCAGTGTCTAGGAAATGCAGCATCTTATGTGGGGCTGAGAGCGGGAGTAGTTTGCCTTGAGAGACAAGAATGTTTTATTACCGACATTACTGAGAACCATCAGATTCCTGGCACATGGTGATAATAACAAGCAGAACAGTTTTGGTTAGTTTTACTATTAATTTTTAAGTTCTCTGCGGATAATGACCCCTTTATTGTCTCCATCAAGGAGTTGACTGGTCTCACTGCCCCCAACCCATGCTCCCTAGGCTACTGAAAGAGCGGTGCCTTAAAATCCCACCCAACCTTAAGAGTTTATGGCATGAGCCAGTTGATATAAACATTTTGGAAGGAAATGAAATGCTATAATGCAAAGTAATTACTCCTCTAAAGGGACATTTTAAACAAGAGAGTTTGAAAATCTTGATGTCTATCACTGGGTAAGCATGAGCCATGTCTGTTTCCTTTTTTCAATCAAGTGTATTTATACTTGTGCTGAATCATCACATACTTGTCAGGTGACCCACAGAGACATGTAGTGTTCTAAAAATAGAATTGAACCGGGAACAGGAAGACTATTGTCTCCAAAATCCAGGACTAACATTTCCCTGTACAGTAATGCTTTTGGCTAACTAAATGTTCCATGCTTTTTCTCACCTTGGCCTTGCTTGGGTACAACCTCTTTGTCTACTTGATTTCTCCTCATCCTTTGTAGATCAGCTCACACAAGACCTTCAGAGAACTTCTTCCAAGCCTGGATCAGGTGCACCTTGCAACTTAAGCATGCTGTTTTCGGCTGTGTGTTAATTTCCTGCTTACTGGACACTATCACATACTTGCTTGGATAGGATCTCCTTCAGTACAGGAACTGTGCTGTTTACTTTTATATGCCCAGTACCAAGTAAGTGCCTGGCACATGGTGAATGCCCTAAAAATTAGTACAGTGGAAAATGCCAGCCTCTCTAGTTTTTAGTTTCCTCGCCTGTTAATGGGGTTCAGTTTGCTGATCTATACGGACACTCCCAGTAATAAAATTAATTATTCTGTAATATTCTATTATTGTATTTCTCCAGCCTATCTATTTACTATCTCTTACCAGGAGAAATGTGTGACACCTATGTTATGCTGAAAACAATCTGTATTACCCACTGTTTATATTATTTCAATAAACAAATTTAATTGTATTTCAAAGTGTTCTTTGATATATTTGCTTCTATAATAAATATAAATTATCTTGGTTATAAGGGAGTTAAAACTCTTTAGTGAATAAAGTTCTTTATGTGATCTAAACCAAGTTCATTATACCTTCTTGCTCTTCTGCTTAAATTCCAGTTGCCTGGGTCAGAAGCTTTAGAGTCATTCTTGACCCATTTTTCTACTTTAGTTCTCACAATCAGTGTCCCGAGTCCTATCAAAATATGTCTTAGAGCTACTGCCTCTTCTCCATCTCCTCAGCCGCTATTCAGGTCCAGGCTATTAGCATCCCTGGATTTGCAAGATCTTAATACCCTCTGTCCTTTCCTTGGTCTTTTCTTCTAGAAGACATCCTCTGCTCATTCAGTCAGTCATAAGCCAATACTGACCCTTGTTATCTTCGATGCCCATGCTGGTTCTTAGAGTCACAGAACAGTGTGAAGCCCAGATGAAGAATGCACAGATGGGGGACTTTCACAATGGCCTTCAATATGGGCCAGCCTGACAGAGCCTTTGAAAATGTTTGCCCCACTTCTTATCTCTCCACCTGCAGGATGGCTCTGCTGCTCTCCAGAATATGCATCTCCCTTAGCTGTGGATCTTTGCTGTGCCCTACCCATCCACACTCCTACTCAAAGGACAGAGGAAAGGAACTCCTTTTATTTTATTCAGGAACATAGAAAGTGTGTGGCCTTTCATTTTTCAGTTGGCCTGTTTTAGCAGTTTAGTTATTTCACAGAAATGATTAAAAAGTCCCTCTTCTGGAAGGATTTTACACCTAGTGGGACCTCTGTACACATTTGATGGTGCCCTGTTCCTATGGTTCTCCGCTGTCTCAAAGTAAGGTGGAGTCTCCTTAGTTTGATATCAAGGCCCTTTCCATCAGGTTCCTGATTTCTTTTCCAGCCTCAGTGTTTGGCACTGCCCTCTTTCCCAGTTGTCACAGAGTGTGAGAAGTGAGGCCTGTGTCACCTGTGGGTGGCAGGAGGGTTCCCTTAGTCACCAATCTTATGTAAAACTCTCTAGTGGCCACTATACTCAGAAATAGAAGAGCTCTTAAACAGGGCAGGGACTTATCCCATTAATAAAGTGGAACATCCTGAGTCTCACCTGCAGAAATGGTGTTCCTGACAATGGGCCTGATCTAGGAGTGGGTGCCACTTTGTGGATACCCTGCTCCATGTGTCTCTGAGCTTTTATGCTACAAAAAATAAAAACAACTTACTTCCACTTCTCCCAAGGCAAAATGCCAGCCTCTATGCAAGTGCTGAAGTGTTTGCTATCCTCTACCTTCAACTCTGCAGGCCCAGTCCTGGGACAGAGCTGTTCTTTCCTCTTTTACATTGACCCATGTAGAGTCAAAGGGGCCTGGCCTTTCTGCACCCAGTTGCTCTATTATCAGGTTGAGTTTCTTAGATGACACTTTGCTAATTGAGATAATGTTACTTTTCCTAATATTGTGTTCACACTTTAAAATTATTTAAATATTTTTTAAAAGCCAAAATGTTTAGGTCTCTGAAGAAATTTCCCATGAAGCACGCTTAATTTCTTACCAAGCTAAATTCCATACCATGTGAAAACTCAACACCCACCTCTTGCTGGATTTTCTTTACAAAGTCTAGCCTTTCAATGTTCCTGCTGTTATTTTAAATTAATTTGTCTGTGTACTCACCCATAATACATGAGGGTGTTTTTCAGTTTTTCTTAGTTTGTAGCTCTTGTCTTTATCTATGGAAGGCTCCTCAAATGCAGGAACAGTGTCCTTGCCCTTCTTGTTGAGTGAAAATGACTTCACTCAAAGTGAAGAGGAGAGAGTAAGCCTCCTTAGCCAGCCTTGTGAGTAAATTTATGAGATTTAAAGACCTTGTAAATAAACATCTCCTTAAAAGACAATCTTACCTTTGTATATGGATATTCTAGAACCAGTAATATTGTCTTTTAAGAACTATGCTAGAATAATAACCGAAATGTATATTTATTTGTCTTAGCTCAGTTACATATGTAGAAAAATATTGGGTTTATAATTTGTTGTTTATTTTATTCAGGGAGAGTGATGCTTACTTTTATGATATCCCAATTAAAAAATTTATATTGTTTTTAATTAGAGCAAAACTTAACATATATTTACAATATCAATTTCATATTGAAAGGCAGAATATCTAATGTAGGCTCAGCAATTAAGGAGTGGGCTATCATTATCCTATAGTTTAGGAATAATTTGCAGTGGATATGGCATGCACAGTATTTAGGTAACCTGAGTATGTGTGTGTGCTATGCAGCAATTGCAGCTATATCACTCCCAGTGTCATGCTATATATTTACTTTAGCATATATTTGTTCAATTCCCATAGCTAAGTGTTCCTTTCCTGCATCAGGATAATTTTTGATGGCAAAATAGGTGCTCTTCTTACTAAAACATGTCTGCTATCATAATTTTCCATTGAGCTCTATAGTTTAAATAAATAAAATTATTTTAAAAATCACAAATGATCTTATCTTTTGAAATCCCTTTTCAAACCTAAAGCATGTTATTTAGTAACCTCTCAGCCTGGTTGATTAGTTTTATCAGCCTGGAGAAAGGTTGGGAAAACACTAGTATTGGTTTCCCATCAGTTTAAACTATTGGAAAGTTCCCACTTAACTAAATACAGATATGGAGAAATCTATTTCATTAACAGTGTAGTTTTAGGCTAAGACATATGCAGATTATATATATGTGATATAATATCACACACATATATAAAATTTTATATTATATATATTTATGTTGTATTATATAATATATTATATATAAAATTATATGTTATATAAATATAAATATATATAAAATTATATATAAAAATATATAAGCAGCAAGAGATAAGGAGATAGTTACCTATAAAGGAGTTTCCATCAGACTGTCAGCTGATTTTTCAAAAGAGAACTTACAGGCAAGAAGGGGCTAGAAAGAAGTATTCCAAGTCATGAAAGGCAAGGACCTACATCCAAGATTGCTCTATCCAGCAAAGCTTTCATTTAGAATGGAAGAGCAGATAAAGTGCTTCCCAGATAAGGTCAAGTTAACAGAGTTCATCATCACTAAGCCTTTATTATATGAAATGTTAAAGGGACTTATCTAAGAAAAGAAGATAGAAAACATGGACAGTAAAATGACAGCGAACTCACAATTATTAACAACCGCACCTAAAACAAAAACAAAAACAAACTAAGCAAACAACTGAACAGGAACAGAAGCACAGAAATGGAGATCACATGGAGGGTTAGTAACAGGGGAGTGGGAGGAGGAGGTGGGGGAAAGGTACAGAAAATAAGTAGCATAGATGGTAGGTACAAAATAGACAGGGGGAGGATAAGAATAGTATGGGAAATGTAGAAGCTAAAGAACTTATAAGTATGACACATGGACATGAACCAAAGGGGGAATGTGGGTGGGAGAGGGTGTGCAGGGTGGAGGGGAATGAAGGGGGGAAAATGGGACAACTGTAATAGCATAATCAATAAAATATATTAAAATATATATATGTAAATTTAGGGTCTCTTTGTTTTGTTTCACTTCTAGTGGCAGAAATGGCACCTTTGTTATGGAGTATTGGTACATCTGTCCTGTCTTATAAACAAGTACATCTTAGCCAAGCCAAGTTTCTCACTAAATTCCTTTATAAAATGCAGACTTCTCATACAGGAAACATAAAGTTGTGTAAGGAATAAAATGAAAACTTTTTGATGAGAAAAAGACTAAGATAAATGTTTCTTTTGAAATGTTTTGTAATCACCTTATTTGAAGGGCATGTGTGATTGGCAGTAGCAATTTAGTTTCTTTTTAGTAGGGCCCTTGGTTTTTGCAGAAATTTTTCATTCTAAATTGACCTTTCCTTAGTAGCTCTCACCTCCCTAAGGGCTTGGGGTTGATTAAGTGAACACATATATTGGTCTTCTTGCATGATCTTAGGAAATTATAATGAATATGGTGTCCATTAGCATCATAGGAATAAGTCAAGTAATGTCTCCAGTCCAAAAATGTGTATGTTTTTAATAAAGTGTTTTGGTGAAACCTCCTTTCACTTAACAGTATTCATAATTTCCTCCTAAATCAAGAACTCTACATGTTTTCTTATCACCATAACTCATACTATATAAAAAGCAACCCATAGCACTACAAATATTTCAGATGGATTCTAATATGCCTGAGAGCTTGATATTAAGGATATTGTTTATATCCTTATGTGTTCTACCTAACATCAACAAATATGATTATAGCAATCCTATAAATTCTAGCTCAAACTATCTATGTCCTAAACAGCAAAGGTAACTGGAGAATAAGTATATGAGGAGGAGGAGGAAGGGTAAGGAAGGAGAGCACAAGGAAGAGGAGGAGATGCTATTTGATTTATCATCATAAATTCTCAATCCAAAGTTATTGATGTGTATTGATGAATTAACATGAGAACATTCAATCCAAACTGTGGCAGCACTTTACAGATTTTCAGTTCAGATATCTCCCTTTTAAAGTTATCCTAATACAGAGCATTTCCAAACTAAATGTTCCTCCCTAAACCACAGACCACTGGCTCCTTCTATCAGAAATTCAGAATGATTCCCATGCCTGTGGATCTATGCATATTGTAGAAGATGTTGCCACTTAATGAGACAGGAAAATAGCCTGAATTAGAGAGCCTACTGATTTGGAGAATACTGTCTCTGCTTTCTCAGTTCAATAAATTTAAAATGATTTTATTTTGTCTATTCAGGACAACTAAAGTTCAGTATTCTGGTGTGCTTACATGTGTAGAAATTGAACTTTGGAAGACAGTTTTCAATTTAACTCTGTATGGAAGTTACACTATTATGTAGATAGTCTTTGGATAATAATGGGTTACCATGTGATTTTGAAAACTAATTAGTCTATTTCACTATCCTAAACCTCTTACCTTCCCAATTCAGTAATGAAAACTTTGTATTTCCTAGGTTAAGGGTTAGGAAAAGAGGGAAACAATTTCATTCAGATAATTCAGGTAGTTCAGATAATACAAGAGTGATAGAGTTTACTATGTTATTTGCAGTGGATGATCCTGGAATGGGGGTACATTTTCCCCCAGATTCTTGCCCTCTATAATCTTTCAGTACAACTGGTCTGTTCAAAATGTTTGTTAATAAATTTTCTGTTTAGCTGAATCAGTGTTTCTCTAGCAGAGTGTTAGTAACAAATTTCAGTAAGTCAGACATAAATAGGCTAAACTTAGCTGTCTCTAAACTCAAAAATAAAGTTAAGCTATGTAATTGAGACCAATACAATGAATAGATGAATGATTTATTTATTTCATTTTTTAATATATTTTTTAGAGAGGGGGTAGGGAGGGAGAAAGAGAGATAGAGATACATCAACATAAGACAAAAACATCAATTGGTTGCCTTTTGTGTGTGCCTCGATTGGGGACTGAACCCATAATCTAGGTATGTGCACTGATGGGGAATCAAACCCAAGACCTTTTGGTTTGTGGCACAACACTGAGTCATGCTGGCCAGGGATAAATGAGCTATTTAGATATTTAAGCCATGGAAAGAGAAAGTCTGCCTGTTCAGAGCTGAAAAAATGGTGAAATCATGAAGACCTAATAAAGCAAGATTGCCATTGGAATACCATCTCATTAAGTTGTTGTCAGAATGGGTTTTTCTGTGTTCATGTGAAAGAACACAGAAAAACTATTATTTTTTCTGAAGACTTTTATCAGAAGGAGGTTGAGTTACATGGAATTTGGATAGGAAATCTAAGTCAAAGGATTTGTTAATGTTACTTTAACTGTGTCCAGAAGAGAAAATTATGGAATTTGACAGAAGATGTTGGGGACAATTTTAAGACAAATGTCATGTGTTGTTACTTTGGCCAAGATCCAGGAGTACCCAGATTTTACTTCCTTCTCTCTGAAAAAGATTTATAACTGAGAAAGCTCAGAAGACAGAGACATACAAACCATCACCATTATGTAGCTGGACCTGAACTAGGCTAGACCAAGTGGAAGAAGGTCAAAGTAGCCATGGCCAGAGAAGGCTAAATTACTAGGTTTGTCCATTCTATTACAAATGCTAACTCAAATAGATCTTATAACTCCCAGTTCAGCAAAAGGGCCCACAGAGCAGACCTGCTGGTACCAGAGGAAAGGAACAAGGCCACAGAAAGAAAGTATTTGCTTCAATGCCCACTGCTGCCTTCCCTTGACCTTGGCTGGTCAGACCAATAGCCAAACTGCTTGAAGTGGAACACCCAAAATCGAGACAAAGACTTGGCAAGGCCTGTGAGTCAGGCAGAACTCAATGGACTCAGTGGCCTGAAAGAATTATTCCCTCTGACTAGGTGGATTCCTTTCTGATTAGAAATTTTGCTTCTCAGTAATTTATCATAGGTGAATGACCTAAATGGCAGATTTAAATATTCCACTCACTGGAATATTTACAAAAAACACCATTATAAAATAATACATTGTTGTTTTGGTTTATACACTAGTCTCGTATCAAAGTTAGGCCACCTAATAATAAATGTCAGTTTCTGAGAGAGGCTACATAGTGTTATAGAAAGGACCAGGGTTTGAAATATACACATCTGAATTCAAATGCTGATTAGACCCTTTATCTAAGACAAGTTATTGCAACTTCCTATGAGCCTATGTTTTCTCCACTTCCTACTTTAAATGGTTTTGATATGATTAAATGAAATAGTATTTATACAGTATGCAGCAGATGGTTTTGCAAGGAATAGGCACTCAAAATTTTAGATACTTCCTATCTTTACTGTTTTTACCCTGAGAGTCAGACCAATCCTCTGTGGACCAACACATTCAAACTTTTATGACTGTGGAAATCTGCTAAGGATTAAAGTTGTGGTGACCCTTGAAAACTGTGCCCTCTTTGGGCTCCCTTTTGCTTATTAGCTGGTCTTCCTTCTGAGGTAATTCTTTTCTCCATTGCTTCACACCCATTGGCAAAAGCATGTACCTATCCCACACTCAGGTACCATCAGGAATAATAAAAGCTTAGTTTTTAGAATAGCAATGACTTTCTCTTAATAAATATGGCTTTTATGGTTCTTGGCATTTTGTACACAACACCTTAAGGGCAGAAAAAATAAAAATAGTATCAATCTCAGTCTTAGAGAACATTACTAACACTTGCTTTGTGTCAGGGTCTTATTCAGAGTTTTGTGCTGATCATCTCATTTACTCTCCCAGGGCACCCAATCTACAGGCTATGGCTGCATGCAGCCCAGAATGCCTATGCATACAGCCCAACACAAAATCCTAAATTTACATTATGAGATTTTATGTGATTACATGTTATAATATATTTAATGTGTGGCCCAAGATAGCTCATTTTCTTCCAGTGTGGCATAAAGATGCCAAAAGTTTGGACACCCCTGCTTTGAGCTAGATGATATTATTATTATTGTTTTATTAATTATCCCTAAATCAGAAGTGAGAAGTCTGAAATTTAAATTAAATGCCCTTGACTGAAGAAGATAGCTAGTAACCATCTTCAACTATTATTTTACCTACTAAGTGTGTGTTATTAATGTGTTACTTGTAAGAGTCACATTTGTTAAATGCAGAAACTCAATGAATACATTAAAACACAATTTTTTAATATATTTTATTGATTATGCTCTTACAGTTGTCCCATTTCCCCCCTTCTCTCCCCTCCACCCTGTACCCCCTCTCCCACCCACATGCCCCCCCCTTTAGTTCATGTCCATGTGTCATACTTATGAGTTCTTTAGCTTCTACATTTCCCTTACTATTCTTGCCCTCCCCCTACCTATTTTCAACCTACATTCTATGCTACTTATTCTCTATACCTTTTCCCCCTCTCTCCTCCTCCCAACCCCCTGTTGCTAACCCTCCATGTGATCTCCAATTCTGTGGTTCTGTTCCTGTTCTAGTTGTTTGCTTAGTTTCTTTTGGTTTTGCTTTAGGTGTGATTGTTCATAATTGTGAGTTTGCTGTCCTTTTACTATACATGTTTTTTTTTTAATCTTCTTTTCTTAGATAAGTCCCTTTAGCATTTCATAAAATAAGGGCTTGGTGATGATGAACTCCTTTAACTTGACCTTATCTGAAAAGCACTTTATCTGCCCTTCCATTCTAAATGAGAGCTTTGCTGGAAAGAGCAGTCTGGGATGTAGGTCCTTGTCTTTCATGACTTGGAATATTTCTTTCCAGCCCCTTCTTGCCTGCAAGGTCTCTTTTGAGAAATCAGCTGACAGTCTGATGGGAACTCCTTTGTAGGTTACTGTCCCCTTATCTCTTGCTGCTTCTAGGATTCTCTCCTTCGTTTTTACCTTGGCTAATGTAATTATGATGTACCTTGGTGTGTTTCTTCTTGAGTCCAACTTCTTTGGGGCTCTCTGAGCTTCCTGGATTCCTT
Source organism: Phyllostomus hastatus (assembly GCF_019186645.2). NCBI lineage: Eukaryota > Metazoa > Chordata > Mammalia > Chiroptera > Phyllostomidae > Phyllostomus > Phyllostomus hastatus. Next base: position 50,874,118 of record NW_025334041.1, read on the forward strand.
TGCCAGGTTGGGGAAGTTCTCCTTTATTATTTATTCAAATACGTGCTCAATTTGTTGCTTTTCCCCTTCCCCTTCTGGTACCCCTATGATTCGGATGTTGGAACATTTAAAGATGTCCTGGATGCTCTTAAGCTTCTCGTTTTTTTTGAATTCTTATTTCATCATGCTTTCCTGCTTGGTTGATTCTATCTTCCTTCTGGTCCACTGTATTGTTTTGAGACCCAGTTTCCTTCCCTTCACTATTGGCTCTCCTCTGTGTATCTTCCTGCATCTCTTTTATGGTAACCTACATCTTTTCATGTAATTTGCACCCAAAATCAACCAATTCCGTGAACTTCCTGATCACCAGTGTTTTGAACTGTGCATCTGATAGATTGGATATTTCTTGGTCGCTCAAAAGGATGAGTCCTGGGGGACTGATTTGTTCTTCTGTTGGAAACATGTCTCTCCTTGTCTCTCCTTTTTTTTTCCCTTTTTTTTCCGGTCTGGCCGCTCTTGTTCTGGTGGGGAGTGGAGCCTTAGGTGTTCACCAGGGCTGGGCACCCTAGTCGCTAGATTGTGACGTTATATGTGGGGGCGGGGGTGGGAGGGGGACGGGAGGGAACAGTGGTGGTAGTTCCATTCTCCTGGGATCTCAGTCCCTTCTCTGGGATCGTGGGCTGCGAGCTCTGCCCTGGTCCACAATCGCAGCTTGCGTACTCAGGGACCACCGCTGCGTTCTTGCGCGCCGGATGGCTTTTGCGCTGATTTCACACCAAGCTTTCCCCGACCTCCGCGCACCGCCCCGACCCGTGCCCACCCGGCTCGTCCTCTCCTACCAGTCTGGATGTATGGGTCTATTTCAACTTCTTGGCTGTCCGACTTCCATTCAGATAAATCCTCTATCAGTTCTGGGTGTTATTCTAGCTGTAAATTGTTGTTGTTCTAATCTTGGTTGTGCGAGGAGGTACAGTGCATCCACCTATTCCTCCATCTTGCTGGAAGTCTTAAAACACAATTCTTTACTGCCAATTTTGAACATGGTCTCAATATAAAACTATGTCAAAATCATCTTTGTTTGATTGATAGCAATACCTGTGAACTTCTGGGTTGTCATGGCACCTTCTTATCTTTTCCCAAGTTTCATGGTCACATGACTACTTAAACAAGCGAAGAAAGAAAGATAAGATATAAAGTCACAATAGTGTGGGAAACAAGAAATATCCATCAGCAGTTTGCCAACTGGTGCAAGAGTTATCATTAACTAGCTAGCAGAGGGGCTAGCTGAGCAGGGGCCATGACCATTCCATGACTAGGCTCTGAAAAGCACCATGGCAAGCCAAAATAACAGAAAAATGTCCCTACCCACTGTTACCACTTCTGCTAAAGGTCTGGCTTGATCAGTCAGAAAATGAGCATGTATCTTCCCAACTGGGAGAGAAAATTTCTAGGACAACTGAAGCCATCCATTTATCCTCTATTTTCACTCCTCAACAGCATCACTTTACTGAGTCAATTCCAAGTAATACTATTTCTAGCAGCAGACAAGGATGAAATAGGACAGGTAAGTTTCTGGGAACTGCAGCTTTCAGGCTGAAGAAGGGCTGTTACCTGTTGAAAAGATCGGGTATCTATCCATTCATTCAACTTTACTGAGACCCTCCTACATGAGAGACTCTCTGAGGTACTGGAATACCATGGAGGACTGGTTGGGCAAGGTCCTGACTTCAGGGAACTTCCATTCTGGTGTATGTGTGTTGAGGGGTGGCAACAGAGAGACCATTTAAAAATCCAGAGAGTGACAAGAACTAAAGAGAGAATGAAAAGAAAGTAATAGCACAGAGTGAATAGTTACGTTAGATAATGGTCAGGAAAGGCCTCTCTGAGGAGGTGCCTTTTAACTAGAGATCTCAACATCAAAAAGCAGCTAGTCATGAAAAGATCCAGAATCAGTTTACAATGAGTTCATGTTGCTTGAGGAAACATACAGGCCCAAGTAGAAGGAGCTTTGTCATCAAGACCTTCAAAGAGAGTGATTCCAGATGAGGATGAAGAGAAAGAAAGGGAAGAATCCTGGATGCTAGTGGAACAGAGGAAGGAGTCTGACTTTATTCTAAAGACAATGGGGAGATGATGAAAATAAAAAAAATCTGATTATGAAAATTGTATGATGAAAGTAAAAAGACATTTTAAAAAGATCCTCTGTCTGCTGTGTGAAAGTAGATGGTAGGGGATGGGAGAGAAAGCAAGAAGAGTGGAGGCTATTGCAGCCACCTGGAGAGAGAGAAAGGAAGGAAGCTTACATGAGGGTGGCAGCAGTGAGCTGGGAAGAAGGGAGAGGATCAGAATATGTTTGGAAGTCAATGAGACATGTTAATGGATTAGGTGTGGGAAGTGAGGAGGAAGAAGGAGTCAAGGAAATCCCAGTCAAGTGTAAGTCATGATTAAATTTATCTCAGATTCAGAGATGAACAGGAAAAAAATCTTCCCTCAGTGTAGTATCTAGCTGTGTGTGTGTGTAAACTATTCGAACTTTGGAGAACATTTTATGGATAATATACATTGAAATCTGTCCAGAAAGTACTCAGCCATGTAATTTGAAAAATAGAGACATTTATTGAAGACGATACAAGATACAAGAAACATTGTACATAGGACAATGATGCTTCAGTTCCCTTCAAAGTAGGTACCTTGGGATCTCACACAGTTCTCCCAGTCACCACCTGGTGCCCCATATTTTCCTGAATCTCATTAGTGGTCTGAAATCTCTTTCCTTTCAAAGGTGATTTTAGTTTTTGGGAAAAGCCAGAAGTCAAAGGGCATGAAATCTGAGCTGTTGTGGACCTGAGTCACCTGGGTGATTTGATGTTTTGCCAAAAAACTCTGCATGAGACGTGATACATGAACAGGCATGTTGTCATGATGAAGCTGCTAATCACTAGCTGTCCATAGCTGCAGGCTTTTGAATCATTTGAATAGTTTCTGGGGGTGGGAGGATGCTCAAGCTTAATGCAAAATTTGATGCAGATTTTTGACAGAGACTAAAGGCCTCAAGCCAATGGGCTTGTATATTTTTAGCAGGTTCCCCTGTCAAGGCAGATGTATGTAAGGCACCAGAGTAAGTATCAATAGAAATATGAATGTATTTGAATTTTCCAAAAGGAGCGTAATGAGTGACATCTGTTTGCCAAATTATTTCAGAACTTAGTCCTTGAGGATTAACTCCTATGGATGGGGGTGCCTTGTTAAAGGCTTGGCAATCGGGACATTCTTTAATAATTTGCCTAGCTTGCGATGAGGAATATTAAATTGTTTTTGGAGTGCCTGGCCATTTTGATGAAAAAACTGATGAGAAGCTGCTGCTTCCTGGAACACAGTAAGGACACTAACTAAGGTATCTGCCTTATTGTTACCATCCACCAGGGAGCCAGGCAAGCCTGAATGGGATCGAATATGAGTAATGAAGACGGGGGGTTCTCACTTGTCAAGGATGGATTGTAGGGTCAAAAATAGGTTAAGTAAATTGGGGTCAATAAAAGTCTTAATTAATGCCTGATCTAGATGCAGAATAGTATAAACAGTGTATCCTGAGTCACAGACTATATTCAGAGGTTCTTGGGGTTATTGCCGAAGGGCCATGATTGCAGTGAAAAGCTCAGCCCTTTGAGTAGAGGAATGTCCTCAGGATACAAAATTTCTCCAGTTTTTGCCCTCTTGCCGGGCAATAGCAGCCTGTCTATTTTTTCCGGACCCATCAAGAAACACAGTTCTCTAACTGGCTCCCCAGTTACTGGCATTGGGCTGACTTTTTCTGCTAGCCTTATTTGAAGGAATGGAATGTTTTGAAGCAATTTATCTGAGGGCAGGTTGATTTCCAGTCCTCCTACAAAGTCAGCTATGGCACACTGAAATTGTAAAGACTGAGCTGCCAATTGTTGTAAATAGACTTGAGTTAAGAGGACGTGAATAAAAGCAGGATTGTATTCAAATAACTGCTGTGTTCGCTCACGTTCTTTTATAATAAGATGGCACAACACAGTTATATAGGTGGTAATAGTGCATTGTGGCTGGCGAGACAGGAAAAGCCACTCTATCATAGTTAAATGAGGATATAACTGTCCTATAAGGCTCGTAGGTGTGCCTAAAGTTAGAAAGCAGAAAAGCCAGACAGGAAACTGTGAATTAATTCTAGTTAGTTGTCTCTGCTGAATATGTTGATTTATTATAGTTAATTATTATAGGGCCTCGGAGGATAGTTTTCTGGGGGAATTAAGATCCAGGTCCCCTTTAAGGGCATTAAATAAACGAGTTAATTGTTGGGTAGGTATTCCAAGGCTGGGTTGCACCCAGTTGATTGCTCCCAGGAATTGTTGGAGGCAATTAAGAGTCAAATCTTTGGGTGGATTAATTTGAAGGACTTGAGGCCAAATTGTCCTATTAAAGAATATAGCCTAAATATTTCCAAGGTTCTGACAGCTGGATTTTTTCTGGAGCAATTACTAGTCCAGCAGAAGCTACAGAATTTTTAAGAAAGGAAGAAGTTGTTATTAAAATATCTTGTGAAGGAGCTGCAATCAGGATTTCATTCATATAATGATAGATAATTGAATTAGGAAAATGATCTCTTACTGGCTGAATGGCTGTATGAACAAAATGCTGGCAGATTGTTGGGCTGTTAAGCATTCCCTGAGGCAAAACTCTCCATTGAAACCTCTGTAAAGGCTGAGAATTGTTAATGACTGGGAGGGAAAATGCAAAATGCTCCCAATCCTTTTCTGCTAAAGAGATTATAAAGAAACAATCCTTTAGGTCAATAACTAAAAGTGGCCAGTCCTTTCCAATGCAAGCTGGATTGGGGACTCTGGGCTGCAGAGGGCCCATAGGTTGGACGGATTCATTGATTTTTCTTAAATCATGAATGAGCCTCCATTTGCCAGATTTCTTTGGCACAACAAAAATAGGTGTATTCCAACGGCTGTTAGAGGGTTCAATATGACTTGCTTCTAATTGTTGTTTAACTAAAAGGCAGGTCTGTTCAAGTCGCTCTCCTTTAAGTGGCCACTGATCAACCCATACCAGCATACTGGAGAGCCAGGTAAGCAGTAGGGAAGTTATAAGAGCAGTGGCCACTAGGGAAAATGCGGCAGAGAGATTTGCATTCCCCATTGACTGAGGAGATCACCACCCCAAATATTAATGGGCATAGGCAGGATATATGGTTGAATTTTCCCTATCTGTCTGTCTGGTCCATAACACTTAAGAGACCATACACTGACTTGTGGTTGAGAAACTCCTCCAACCCCTGTTACAGGCATTCTGCTGTCTGTTAAGAGGCCATTCTGGAGGCCAAAACTGATTTGAGATAACAGAGATGTTGGCTCCTGTATCTATGAGGCCATGAAAGGTTTTATCCTTTATCTTTACTTGTAAGATTGGTTTATTTAATTTTATTGATTCTGTCCAAAAAAACTGATTGATTGCCTGTACTACCAAAGCCTCTCTTCCCCTTCACTGTATTCTGAGTCTTTGAGATTATATAGGGGAGTAGGAGCAGCTGGGCAATACGAGTTTGGGCAGGAATAACATGAGAACCAGAAGCTTTAAGCGTGATTTTAATTTCCTCTTGATAGTCTGAGTCAATGACCCCTGGCTGAACAAAAATGCCTTTGGTAGTAATACTGGATCTCCCTAAGATTAAACCGACTGTTTTTGGGGGGTAGAGGTCCCCAGACACCAGTGGGAGCTGCAATTACTCAGGCACAGCCCTCAAGGCCAAGAGAAATTTGAGCACTTAAACTATAAGCATGAGGATCAAGCCTGGCTTGAGCCACAGCGGTGACAAAATTACCAGACCCAAACAGCATAGGGAGGGTGACAGGATTATTCATCTGTGCATTCTCAGCTGCTTGGTGGCCGGCTCGCTGAGAGTTCTCCAAATGCCAGACTGTGAACTGAGCTGGGGTTAAGACTGTCCTGGCCAGAGCAATCCAGTCACAGGGGCCATTCTATAGCTGTCAGTGATGGCTTGAAATAGCCCAGTAGTAAAAGGATACTGAAGCCCATTTTCTTTAATGCTCCTTTTTAGATCCTTGTAAAGGGAAAAAGGAAGGGGCTTGTGGATTTTTTTTTTTGACCCCTGGCTATAATGGGGAAGGCTGAAAGGGCATCTAAATCTCCAGCCTCTGCTGCCTGTTGAAGGCACTGTTGCATGGCCCTAAGAGGATATCTCTCTAGATTTTCTGGTTCTGTTGGTGGTGAGTAATCCTGTGAGGAGGAATTCTCTCAGGGTTGATGTAAGAAGTGATGGTTATGAAGCAGGTCCTCAGGTGATGCTGTAGACAGAACTCTGATAGCTGGTTCTTCCACTATATCACATACAACTTCCTCCTCTGAATTAAACTCTTTATCCTCCCTTTTGACTAGTTCTGATCTCCCAGCCTATATGGGCATGAGAGCATTCCTTACGAGCCCCCAAGTTACAAAGGTTTGAGTTTGAATAAAAACACCGACATCCTGTAAAGTTCTTAACCAATTGCCTACTTCTTCCCAAGTTTTTATATCTAAGGTTCCCTCATCAGGAAAAGCAGGGCAGTATTCCTTTATAATTTCTAAAAGCTGAATGAGATGCTTTTCCTTCACCTTGTAACCCACTCCCCTGAGGAGCTGCTGTAATATCCTCAGATAAACTTCTTGCTCTTTAGATGAATCAGAGCCTATTCTTGCTATTAAAAGGCTCTTTTTCACTTACGATTATTGTCTCTTCAAATTCTGCTGCCTGTGCTGAACCGTAACTAGTTAGCTATTGAGGGATATAGTGTGGTGGGTCTAGATGTATTGTTGGTGAAAGACAGTCAGGGAGAGGGGTATCGGACTTTCCAGTATCCTCACTCCACTTATGGGTTTTGGGTTCTTTCCCAAGCGTTTAGGACTGTGGCGGGGGTGGGGGCTCCTAGTGCTAGGTGACCAACTTTTATATGGCATTTCCAAGACAAGCCAGTAGTTATATTAACCAGTGTTGGAGGTCCCTGTTAGGCCCCTGCACAACTCAGGAATTTATCCCAAACACCCTCGCAAGGTTCTGACTCACGTGGGAACACCCAATTTCTCAGGTGAGGGGAGGAAGTGCCTTTTGTCTTCGTAGCTTGGTGAATGTCAAAAGCTCTCATAAAAATCCTGTAACTAACACTAAATTCTTCTGGAAATTGATCTTCAGAGTCTGGTCGAAACCGAAACACTCATTCACTATCTGTTTTTCCTTACGCAGGTGGACAGCAAGAAAAGGCAAAATCAAAAGGACTGCAAGAGGCGGCTTAAAAAAGTTTCTGAGATGCTTGTAAATTGTCCTGTAACTAGTTGATATTTTTAAAGGGAAAAATCTTTGCTCTTTCTCCTAAGCCTAGACCTAGTTGTCGGTTGTGCTGCAGGGATAGGCTTGTGAGTGTTTTTACAGTGTGCCTTGCATTGAATGGACTTTTACTTGCACCTGGCAGGAAACTTAGTGTTCTAATCTGGTCCACATACCAGGTAATCCTGTCATGGGTGGCTTCTAGTGGCAAGCACCCTTGTGGCTTTTAACTGCTTGACCCATGCCTGCGAGGTTGAGGCGAATACTTGGGAGAGAGAGCAAGGTTCCTATCTTATTAAAGAAGGCACAGTTGCAAAGTGGCCACAAGAGACAGCGACCTAGGAAGAAAACCCTTTTCCTCTGTAATCCAACACACTGTACAAACTTACCGAAAAGCGCTTGGTGTCATCGGCCCTTACCTGGGCTAATACATGCACTCCAACTAAGTTGGTGTATTGTCCACAACAATGGCTCATAGCCTCTGGGTCCCTGTTCCTGGGCACCAGCTGTCATGGACCCCCACTTGTGGGGTCCATGGTGTTGTAGCTGAAACAAAAGAAATTCACACAGACTACTGAATCCTGTGGGAAAAAGGGTAAGCGGCTTCTCTCTTAAGGGGAGCAAAATCCTCGGCCCTCACTTTGATGGGCTTTTATTGTCTTACTGGGCACATTACATGAAGGTCCTTACTAACTATGCACAGGCTCGGTTTAGGTGGTTACCTTATACAGAAAACAAAGGAGAGGATGCTGGTAATCACATCACAGAAGAGGGATATTTGCAAATTAAAAGGCAAAAGTGGTTGAAGTGGTTACACTGGTCCTTGGAAGGTTTAGCATGGTTTTTAGAAAGTTATTTTGCAGTAAATGTTTGCCACTGGGGGCTGGGCCCACGCCACGCAGAATGGTCTCCTACATCATCTACCACCTGAGCCCTGCCTGGGGCCAGCTGCATGAGCTACACAGTGATCTACAGATGGATGATAAATGTGCTGGACTTGGAGGTGCCTGGTAGAATCCAAATTGTGAACTGAGGCTGGTTCCTGCTAGAGCTAGGTGTGGGGTCACTTAACAAGAAGTATGGGTTATGCTAAGGACTGCTGTTGTTTGTTTGAGAGATTTTAGGAAAGTTCACACAGTGTGATCCAAGAGAGGCTATTTGTACAGAAAAGCCACTAGAAATAGTTTGGATGGGCCCCGAAAATTGGATCAGATGGAGTCTCAGAAAGTCACCAGGGTGGGGCTAAAACAATATTAGCCAGATTACTGGAGACTCAGAAATGGTGCCTGCCTGCTGGCTCTGTGGAGGGCTCAGCAAAGGAACAATGCCTTCTGCTATCACTTCTGTCTGGGAGAAAGCTACCCCTCCAGCTCTCGCCCCCAAACCAGACAATTCAGTTCTTCCTTCTCCATCCCTCATATCTCTTGAGCTGCTGTCCCAGTGCAGGAGCTCAGAATGAGTTAGTAGATGTATGCGTGAGCCCTTTAAGAGGAAAACCTGGGACCCCAGAAGTCTTCCATCTTATTTAGCCACAACCCCTGCTGGTTTTTACGGACAGAAGTTATGAGGACTTTTTCTCTTCCTGGCACTGGAACCTTGGGCTGGGCTGCCTAATGTGACTCCTCAGGGGGGATTTTTTCAGCCTAGATATCCCTTTAGGTTCTTCTCTAACACACATGGGGGTGGGACCAGACTGCTCCGCATCTCTCCCCTTCCTACCAGTCTCAGTGTGGGTTCTTCTTTAAATCCTTAAGTGTAGGACTTCTTTTCAGCTAGATTTCAGGTGGGTCTGATTGATGGTTATTCTGTAGTTTAGTTGTAATTTTGATGTGGCTGTGGGAGGATTCGAATTCCCTACTTACCATATTGACAAGTACTCCCTATCCATTTCTTTCAGAAACAAAATCTACTTGTAGTTTTTCGCATACCATGCATAGAAATAAATTGTAGTGCATTAAAGATATATATATATATGTGTGTGTATATATATAGAAACAGTATAAGACCACTATAGAATTTTTTTAAGCCTACTAAAATAAAATACATAAAAGCATCCTGATCTTGGCATTAAAAGTTTAAGCAAAAAGGGAAAAAAAGGAGCATTGAAAGAAATCACACAGGAGAAACAACTTACTATAGAAAGTTGTATACTTAAAAATATATGAATAGTATTATAAATATGATGCAGTAATGTAAAATGTAATAGATATAGAATATTACATTATATAATATTATACTATCACATATATAATATCATAAAGAAGATTAAAGACAATTGATAACTAGAAAAAAAATTTACATTGTACTTCCTACATAATATGACACTTTATTAATCAATTAATATTTATAGTTCATTAGGAAATAAGCAAAAGACACAAATAGACAATTCACAAAGAAAGAAATATGGCTAATAAGCAATTCTGAATGTCTAACTTTAGTAGTAATCAAATATATGCAGGTTAAACAACAATATAATGCCATTTACACCTTCTTTGACTTTTAAATATTAAAAAGCTCATAATCCTCAAAGATGTTAGAGGGTTAATGATGAAATAAGTGCTTTGAGACACAGCTGATGACCTGCCCTTTGGTGCATTTCTGGAATGAATTTTGATAATATGAAATTGAGAACATTATAAAATTTCTTATGCCTCCATCTCCCACTCCAGTCCCTAAATGATTGTGACAAAGATTTGGCATGATCAACTTTAAACACATTATAGCTGAATTCTTGCAGTATGGCTGTGTGCTATAGAACTTTTAAGTTTTAATGACTCATTTGATTATTTCTTGGCATAGGCTCCATGTTATTTTTTCCCACATTATTTTTTTAAAGAATGCATTGGCACTCATTCAACTCATCCTTGAGAGTTGGAGCAACTTTCCATCCATCAGTTTTCTATTTTTTAATCCTCACCTGAGGATGTATTGAGTATTTATTGATTTAGAGAGAGAGAAGGGGATGGAGGGAGGGAGAGAGAGAAAGAAAGAAACAGATATGAGAGAGAAACATTGATCTATTGCCTCCTGTACACTCCCCAATCAAGCATTAAACTTGCAACCTAGGATGTGCCCTGACCTGGAATCGAACCCACAACCTTTTGGTGTACAGGGTGACACTCCAACCTACTGAGCAATCTGGCCAGGGCTCTATCACTTTTCTATTTTTTAAAAGATTTTATTTATTTATTTATTTACTTATTTATTTTTAGAGAGAGGGGAAGGGAGGGAGAAAAAGAGGGAGAGAAACATCAATGTGTGGTTGCTTCTCTCATGTCCCCTACTAGGGACCTTGCCTGCAACCCAGACATATGCCCTGACTGGGAATCGAACCAGAGACCCTTTGGTTCACAGGCTGGCACTCAATCCACTGAGCCACATCACCCAGAGCTACTTTTCTATTTTTGATCAAAGGGTGTTAATTCAACCTGATGGGCTATTAAAATCTTGGTCTTCCATCAATTGGCCATGGAATCTTTAAATCCTCTCTTCTTCAAAACACATGTATTCAGGCAAAAATCACATTGTGTCTTCCACAGGTCTTTAACACAGTTTGAGATGATTGATCAGAGTAAAATTTCAAGAGCAATGCTTCTCAAATTGTAGCATGAATTGGAATTACTGGAAAGAGTTGATAAAACAGTTTGCTGGTCCCCACCCCAAGAGTTTCAGATTTGATGGATCTTATTTGGGCCTGAGAATGTGCATTTATGACACGTTCCCAAGTGATGCTGATGCTGTTGGAGAATCACTGGCCTGGAGCAAATTATTCCTAAGGTGAGCAGGACAAGTAATCATCTGATTTTGGGGGGCAAAAGTGTCAATTATGTTTTAGTCAGTGTGTGAGAAGTATTTCACTATCTTCTTAATATGACAGCCAGACTCCAACAGTCACTTCTATTATTAATGTGAGATCAATTCATGGTTTCTCAGCTAGATTTTATTTTCCTCAAGAGCAAGACCCCATCTTTAACTTTTCTTGAAATCCCCCAAATTATTTGCACAATGATCAATATAGAGTTGCTAATTGAATTGAATTTATAAATCACTAAACTCTGAGAAGAAAGCACCTATAGAAAGTTCTGAGTCTACAACCACAGCTACAACTTTCGATTTGTGCTTTGACCATTAATAAATGTCACTAAATCCCTATCTTGCCATTATCCCACTTATAGCTGAGGATAAGCTGAGTAAACTTTGAGGTTGAAGAATTTAATGATGGTGAGGCTTCTCTAAAATTCTCTGGATGGGTTTTACTTGAAGATTCCAGTAATAATGGTAGATAATCATGGAACAAAGATGGTAGTGTTCAGTTTATCCAGATCATTAATGAAATTGTGGGGAAACAAGAGGGAAATGAGAGATGTAAATAAAGGAATTAGCTCTTACTGGAAAAGTTTTTAAAAACCAACATTTCTCATGTATCTCCTCTGGAGATTTCATTTCATTTCTTTTCTTTTTCTTTTCTTTTCTTTTCTTTTCTTTTCTTTTCTTTTCTTTTCAGGAGGATTTCTTGGAATGAGCTGTTGAAGTTGTGTATTGAATGTTCTTTTTCTTGTTCTTTTTAAAATATATTTATTTGGTTATAGATGTATTCACTTTTATCCAAGAAGCCTTGGGCAATATCCTATTTTGCCCTGATGAAGTTGGGACTCTGCTCTCTTTCCAGTTATAATAATAGTAATGGGTAGCTTGTTTATAGCACTTGCTAATCACCAGGCACTGTCCTAAGTATTTCACAAGTACTAATTCATCTATCTCATAGTGGTCCTATTAGATGAATATCTTCCTTACCTATTTTATAGTTAAGGAGTCGAAGCACAGAATGATTAAGTATCTTGTCCAAGATCACAGAGCCAGGTAGTGATACAGTTATGATTCACACAGGTCAGGCCCTAACTGCAGTGGGCTACAGGGAACCTGTGGGCTTTCAAGTCAAACTACCCATGTGAAATTCTGGCCCCGTTCACAGACCTCCTTGGGGTGTATTTTTTATAGCTGTAAAGATGATAATCCTAGTAATTACTTTACAGGTTTAACAGAGTAAAAGATAATGTTTGAGCAAACAACTACAATAGTTCCCTGAGCATGGTGTGTGTTCAGCATATCTGAGATTCTGTCTTTAGTGAGAAGAAATCCTCAGAACACAGACAGCCTTCTGTCTCTGGTACTCACATATCTGTGGGCTTTGTCCTCATCCTCAGAGGCCTGACAGCTGGTGAATAGCCTGAATGTGATCTTAATTTCTATTTCCTATGGCATTGCATGTTTGGAGGAGCTATCAGTCACACCTACACATACTTTGACTGAGTCTCTACATCTACAATTGCATATGAAAAAGACAAGAGGGAAGCCCTCAACTGAACTGAATTTTCTGAAGTTTTTCTATGGTAGTGAGACAGAGTGATATTTTAAAGTATCACCTCCCCCAGGCCTCACTGAAGAAAAACCAGAAACATTTAAAGGTTTTTAAAAGCTGCAAAACAAAGAACTCTGTGGCATGAATATTCTAATGTATATTTCCAGGGTGTCTCTGTCATCCCACAACCACCCCAAATGAGATAGGCCTCAGTGAGCTCCAAGCTGAGACAGTGTGGGCCTCCCAGCAGTGCACTGTTGAATGCCCCCTGACCGGTACACTACCTGCTGCCCCTCTCGTAGGCAATGCCTGTGGACAGGCTGCCTTCTACAGACCTGAAGACTTATGGCCCTGTCTAAGGATGATGGAAGGGAAAACCTCACCCTCTGCCCAAGGAGGAGTAGGACAAGCCTGGTAGCAACTTATGTATGATCCAGAAAGGCTGTGGGCAAGGGTCACTGATGCACTTGCCAAAGAGGAAGCTTCTCAGGAATGGGTGGAATAAAAAGTACAGTGTTCAGAATACTGCACCTAACAGGCCTCCACCAGGTCTTGCCTATATTACTAGTATAAGAGCTGATGATGCTCAGCTTACTATTCTAAGAGTATTTCATGACATGTCTCATTTAGTCTTCACAATGGCCCTCATTATCTCTTACTATGAGGCAATTAAGACTCAGAGAGATTAATTCACTGGCTTGATTCCCACAGCCAATATTCCTTCTCTCCTGTACTTTCTCCTCTATTGCCAATCTTTAAGTCTTCCCACTGCTTTTCAGAGGAAACTCAGTCTCCATCACACAGCACTGACAAGGCCCTTCAGGGTCTAGCTCCTGTGCCCCTCTCCATTCCACAGTCAGGCTGTGGTGAATTGCATTCAGCTCATATAAAATGTTTTATATTTTCTGTTCCCTCAGGAGCTTTGCATATGTTTTCTCTGCCTGGAACAACCCCTCTCTTACCTCCCTGCACCAGGAAAATCATTACTCAGACTCCAGTAAACTCAGACCCAGCTTTCTCCCCGACTGGAAGTGGGTAGTTACCCCCACTTTTTGCTATATGGCATATTCTTTTTTGCTTATCATTTTACTTTATTGTATTGACAGATGTAACTGTTAATTTCCTCCTGTAGACTTAAGGCTCTACATGGCTAGACCTGCCATTGAGTGAAAATTCAGTAAACATTTTCAGATGAATGAGAGATGAACTTTTTCCTTTGCTTTGTTGTCTCATTCACACTACCTTCCCATCCCTAAAAATTCTAAAATTCCTATTACCAGTTATTGTCAGTATAACCTAACTAATCCTTTGTTGTCTCTATCCTTGCCCAGCAAGAGCAAAAGTCCTTCTATACCAAAATCCTTGTTCAAAAGACGTTATAATGCCAGACATGCAAAGGAAAGCAGTCAAAGAGATGGCCTTTCTTTAACTTTTTTTTAACTTAAGAAAATTTAACTATTCTCCTGTTTCCCTCGAAGCCACTGACACATGCTTAACCCTGGTCTCTGTAACCTCACAGCCCCGAAACCACACATCATGTGCTTTGCATCTCACATATCACTTATGCACAGAAGCAGGGTAAGAATGGAAAAAGCATTGGTTTCAGGGTAAAACAAACTCAGGGCATATTTTCAGCATAACCACTCTCTAGATATATAAATTTGTGCACTGTATTAAATCTCTCAGGGTCTTGATTTCCTTCTCTCTGAAATGGGGTTGCTAACATCTACTTCATGGAGTGGTTATGAGGATTCAACAGAATAATAACTGTCAAGAGTCTAGCCAAGGGCCAGACATGTAGCACACAATTGCTGATGCCCATTTTCTTCTACCTCTTCTTTCTTTGCCCTTATCCTGTGGGATTTTAGTCCAGGAATTTTATAGCATCTGTGCAGGAATATAACACTGGGCTCCAGTGGATCTGTGAACACCCTGAATTACATGCAAGAGTTGTATATGTCCATGAGGATTTTTACTTCTAGAGAGAGAATACTTGTGTTAATTTCTTGGGGCTGCCTTAATAAGGTACAACAAACTTGGGAGCTTAAACTGTAGAAGTTTATTACCTCACAGACATGAAGGCAAGATGTCCAAAATCAATGTCTTAGCAGTATCGGTTCTTTCTGTGCCTTATGAGAGGAAATCTGTTCCAAGACTCTCTCATAGCTTCTCGTTGCCTCTAGTATTATTCCTTGGTTCTACAAGATGACATTCTTTCTGTGTCTTCACATTGTGTCCCTCTGTACATGTCTGTCTTTGTGTCTGATTTCCCCATTACATAAGGACACCAGGTATATTGGATTAGGACCATCCCAACAATCTTATCTTGAATACGATGATCTGCAAAGATCCTATTTCCAAATAACATCCCATTCACAGATACTGGGAATTAGGATTCCCATATAGCTTTTTGGAGGGGATATAACTCAATCCATAACAATATCCATAGTTTTCAATGAACTTTTAAAGGAGTTTGTACCCCTTCCAAAGATTAACAGCTAGTGGCCAAAAAACCTGCTTTATAGAATGTCTTGTATTAATGTAACCAGAAAGTTCATAAGCTTGAGATATTCCAGTTTGTCTTGAGTGCCAAATTGGGGACTAACACCATGGTCACTTTGATGGGGTTGTCTAAGCAGGCACTAATGGGCAGAGAGTACAGAGGTCTCTTTTCCAGACTTGATTCTGTTTGGCAACCATTGCCGTTTGGTTAAAATCTTAATGGCTGTTTTCAGAATTTCTTGAGTCCCACTCATAAAATTTTCAATCCAATGGGTGAGGAATTTCTATGAAATAATACACATGAACATATAATTATAAATTGATAGTGAAGAACTAAAAAAAAACCCCATCATTTTACAATAGCATAAAATTAAAGAATTTTAATTGGCCTGGATCATTCTGGAAAGGTTTCACTGAAGAAATGATGCTTCATCTGAGATCAGAAAGACAAACTAAAGTGCACTTAAGGGGAAGAGTAATTTAAGTAGAAGAACATCATATACAAAGGCCTTGTGGTGTAAGGAAACATGGAACATAGAAGAACTGGGAGAAAACCAGTGAGGCTGGAACAGAGATTTTGAAGTGGGAAGATGAGAGAATAGTGTAAGATGAGGCTATAGAGGCTTTAGACATTGTGAAGAATTTAAAGTTTTATCCTAGGCAAAATGGGAAACCACTGGAAAGCCTCTCCATCTTACTTGATCTGCATGCCAACTCTTAGCCCCTACTCATCTTGACTTCTTGAAAGTTTTAACCTTGATTCTTTAGAGATAATACCTTATTCTGGTGCATTTCTAATGCTATGGTTATGCCTTTTGAATGTCATTTTTCTGTCTGTTATTAAATGTTGCATTACATTCTCTCCCGGAGTAATCTCATCATGTTGCACAGTTTCGGCTACCACCCTTCTGCAGATGCCTCCAAAACTTTTCCCCTGGGTTGCAGTTACCTTTTCCCATCTGCTTATAAAACAAATAATGCACAGATTTGGTCACATGAATATCAATATGGTCTGCTTAAACCATGTTTTGTAACTCTACGGGTAACTTCTTTTTAGAGGACGTTACCAAATCAACATCATTTGGACTATTAACAAGGATTTGCAACAGGGAAAAGGAGAATGAATAGCCTTTGAAGAGGCTTGAACAGTTATTGCTAGATGCTTTCAACAAGGCCTCCCCCGTCAGCAGTGGAAACAGTTGACAGATGGTTTGCCTTTGTGCTTTTCTCCTGATGTATAAAACACATGCTTTGAGTTTGCTGAGGTTTCTGCTCATCTTCCCTGAGGGACCCTGACTCAAGACTCAGGGTTACAATCACCCTCTGCTTACGTCCATGTGGGCACAGAGCATCACCCTAGCTGAGATGGTGTGGGAAGAAGCCAGCAAATTAATGCATTTGAAGGTCACTGTGGCCAGGTCTATGTGAGTACTGAAAATCAGACTTAATTGGAAGTCTTGGTGAGTCTGATGGTTAGGGGTGATGCCTCTAAGGTATCTACTATGAAAGATAAACAGGAGAAAGAGGAAGAAAGGGGGGGAGGAAGGAGTCAGAAAAGTAAAGCTCCAAACCAGTATTTATTGAGCACTGCATGATTTACTTTCACATATATACTTTATTTGATCCTCATAAACAGCCTGTTAAGGTGGGTATTTTGGTTTGGGAAATCAATAATTTTTCTTTTGTAGCTGATGTTCTTTCAACCATACCACAAAGCCTAGGTCATGGATATGGAGTGTTAACCAGAACTTTTGACTCATACTGGTTTCTGTCACTCCCATGAAGACTCAGCTACCTTTGAGTTCTCTAAGCTTTTCCTTTGAGACACCTTGTCCTGAACTTACACATTTGAGTTGAACCAACTCAGATGAAACCTAAATCACTTGGGTGATAGCAAGTACTGGCAAGTCCAGGGCACAACAATTCCATGAGACAATCACTCCCATGGCAGTTCTTCCTGACCTTTAGTCTAGGTTTTTCCTCCTGATTTGATTCATTTCATACTCTTTGACATGTGATAATGTTTTTTTTACTGGCTTTAACTCAGTACTTATTGAGGACCTGCCACCTGGGCCACTTGTTAGTCATACTGGACTTATTTTAGGTTCTTGCATGTTTCATGATTCTATCTGAAAGCAAAATTCTCATACTTGTCTACCTGGATGAAACTCTACATGCTCCAGTGCTAAACCCCTGTAGGGCAGGAGAGAGCTCAGAGAGGATTATGAGGATTATGTACAGAAGAATCTGACTATGGGGAGGGCCTTTGGGCAATTCCAACAACAGCCTCCTTAAGTAGGTTATACCTATCTGCTCCATGGCTGGAATGTTATGTTAAGGAATTTGAAAGGAAATTTGTCCAGCAAGAACTCTCTGTTCCAGTCATCATTAACAGAATATATTTGGCAAGTGCTCATTCAACAAATCCCTAGGATATTGGGAAACCTCTGTTCAACTCAATCAGTTGCTCTATCCTTAGGATTCCAGTTTTGTACAAATCTCCATTATCATATACAGTAATTAGTCCCTAACAGTGAGTTTCTGTATTGGGTAATCTAAATATATGTGTCTTTACTTCTCAATTTTCACCCCCTCAATACCCAGAATTTTGTGCATTGTGAATTATCCTTGGAGGGGTTTATATTTCCACAATCACCTCTAGCCATGACTTCTGGACAGGGTTAAATCATTCCCTGCATTTACTGTTATTCCTGATTATCCACATCTTGGCATTGATTGAGACATGGATCTAACCTTTTTCCATTATTTCCACAAACAAACAAATAAATTATTCAAGGTATTTACTGCAGTTTTAGGTAATGGAGTTTATGGGCAGCACAGAATGCATTCTAAGACTGATCAAGAAAACTTCTTAAGGTTCTCTTGGGAAATTGCCCCACATTTCTTGGCCATTTCTTTCAACAACTGTCTCTCCTTTCTTTTCTCTTTAACTTGGTCCCCACGTCACTTTCCTTTTCTAATTAAGAGCAATTAAGCTCTTTCTTTTACTTCTTGTCCTTTCCTAACCAATGCTGTCATTGACTAAACTATCTCAAGTAGTTTGTTCATGTATTTTGCTAAATTAAAGCAATTGTTTCCATAAGAGCCAGTAGCTAAGATTATCATTGTTTTAAACAGAATATAAACATATAAAATTTCTCTTTACTAGAGAAATCATATACCACTATAGCTGGAAACATAAACCTGCCAATTGGCTGCTCCCTTTTATCTAACTACTTAGATCAGCAGGTATTTTTGCTTTTTTTTTTAAGATACACTCCAATCTGAGCATTCACAGTTTCTTCAGCAGAAGCATATTTTTTAAAAAATCCTCACCTGAGGATATGTTTATTGATTTTAGAGAAAGGGAGAGAGGGAGAAATGTCAATTGGATCTAGGTATCCCCCTGATGGGGTGGTGGGGAGGGGGGTCAAACCCATAACCTTTTTGGTGTATGGAATGATATAACAACCAAGTCACCCAGACAAGGCAGCAGAAGCATATTTATGTCATTCCATATCTCCCTGTAGACAGCATGAGAAGGAAAAGAATGGGGCAAATGAGCAACCACAGGACACACCCTGATGCAGACTCTGGTCTTCAGTAATGATTTAGAGAATTCCCCAGTTCTCAAAAACTTCAGTATCATCCTGGACCCTAAAGAATAGGCAGAGAGGTATATACATCCCTTTGCCTAGCAAGCAAAACCAAGTCTACCAGTTATTAAGATGATTTTCTTAACCCTCTGTAGCAACATTCAAGCCATTCTGTCTCAGGCAAACTCAGTAGAACCTAGTCAGAGGGAGTCATACTTGAAGTCTTTAAGTTGAAAAAGCAGTGGACTTTTTAATTTTAGTCATTGTAAGTAATAAAAATATGCAGGCTTTAGTAGGTTTACATGTTACTTTTAGAGACCCACCTGCTTTATGCCTTCCAGTGTTTAAGTTTCTAAGCTTAAAAATTTTCTCCCTTGATTTTTTTGAGAAATTTGACTTTTATGATTAATGAGGGGCTTCTGTAGCTTTCCAAATTATATTTATTTCCAAGTATACTTCATTCTGCACTCTGAGGTCCTTTAAAGTGCTGATATATGTAGATTGAAAGAATGATTGAATAACAAATGAATGTGAAAAAGAGAGAAAGAGAAGAAAAAAGAAAGAAGAAAAACAGAGAAAGAAATAGAGATGGATCAGGAAACAGAGAAAGAGTTGGTCTGAGGTGGAACCTAATTAACAAAACAAACAAGCAAGCAAAATATAACAAAAGGCATTGAAATAAAGAACAAACTGACAGTAATTAGAGAGGGCAGGGAGAGGGATAATAGGGGATAACACGAGAAGGGCCGTCAAGGAACATGTACAAAGGATACATGGACAAAGCCAAAGGGAGTAGGTTCAAGGGTAGGAAGCAGGGATGGGTGGGACAGGGGTGTGTGGTAGGGTGAAAATGGAGACAACTGTACTTGAACAAAAATAAAAAATTTATTTTATTTAAAACAACATTACTAGAATAATAAGTATCACCCAGTCAATGTGCTATTTAAGGGGAACACTCAACTTGTCAGTAATGAAAACAGCAATTATATTCAGGATAAGGCACCATATCAGAAAGAAGCTCAAATATCTTATTAAGATCATGCGATAACTAACAGAAGAAGATTTTCTGGATAAATCTGAGGAAAAAAATACAAGAGAACTCTTTTTAAAAACAATATTACTATTTGCTGTCCATTTAAGATTTGTGCCCATGTTTTATCTTGTAGAAAAAAAAGGAAAAATTATTTGGGAACATTTCCCACTTCCCATTCCTGTGACAACAACTCGTCAAAGTTCTCATAGTACAGTAGTACTGTTTTAAACATCTATCAGTTGAATACTGTTATATCTGAACTAGAAAATATTTAAGAATAAAATGAAAAGCAACTAGTGGTTTTATCCTCATCATTTTATTTTCCTTCTTTTTCCCTCCTTTCTTCAAAACTACCAATCAGCACAAGTACAAAAGAACCACTACTTAACCACAGGCTTTTATTTAAGGAGGGTAGAAATTTTAGCTTAGAAACCCAAAAATGACGAAGTCAATGATTCAATAAAGGAAATGGAAATAACATTTTCATGGAGAAAAATTTACCTTCTTAAGGAGAAATAAGTTTTCAATTTAAGCTGTTCCAAAGCCTGATAGTGGCCGGAAGGACTGATTTCCCAAGAAGCTTCCAGAAGAGCACTTGCTGAGCACTTTCTCATTCTTCCCTGCTCTGAAGTTGTATCTACTGTGGTTACAATCAAAATGAGCCTACAGTTGATTTGGAACTATTTGAAATGAGACACAAACTGAGAGGCATGGCTGTGGGCTTCTCCACTCATGTGGCATTAGTCGCTGATTGCCATGCGCTGGACTTTCTCTCTGACTCTACCTTAGGCACATTTTAGGACAGACAAGAAGCAGTATTCAGGTCATCAGAAGTCAACTAAGGGATGCAGATTGTCAAGTCTCATAGAGGCATATTACTAAACTTTCATTTTTGAACATTGGTGATAGTAACAATTTTAGCGGCAAGTACTATTTTTTGATTCAGATATTTGGCCAAGTGTTTTACATGAATCATTATATTTAATATTCCTCATTGTACAATGAAAGTAATATGTCCAAGTATAACATTCTGTTATATAGAAGAGAAATCTGAAGCTTATGTAGGTATATTAATGTGCATAAGTTCAATAGAGCATAGCCATGGCAGAGCTGTGGTATGGAGTCAAGAAATTTGCTTAAAAAGCCTGCACTTTTAACTGCTACACAATATTATGTATTTATTAAAGTGATAGTTTTTCAAATCAGGTACAAAGCATATATATTTGTAATCTGTAACATTTTAAGTTTTGTTTATTGTTTTTTGAGTTGTGCTTTGGTCTAGAGTCACAAACACTGGCTGCTAAGGATGACCTTATAGCTCCATTTTCAATCCTATTTGTAGGTGCTCACCATCCATTACTATAAACACCCTACACTCTTCATATTCCAATACATTTTGTGCCTTTGCTCAAACTGTGCTATCTGCTTCATGTCCTTTTTATCCTTTTTGCAGCCAGCCAAAATCCAGCTTACTCGTTGGGGTCTAGCTCAGTAGTCACCTTCACTCAGTAACAGGGAAATGGCAGGAAGTTGAAATACAGTTGCTGAATTGCATTGTGGACCTAGCATGTGTTTTGGTGAAACTGATACTGGTTTGAGTGAAGTTGTACTGGTTTAGGGAGTCATGTTGTTTGCCAAGTGAGGGCAGACAATTCTGGTTTCTACATCTACTGTGATTCTTCAAGAACAAAAGAGGATTTCTCTTTAGGACAGGAAGAGGCAGGGGTACAAAAGCTGTAGTGGTGGGATTCTTTTATTATTAAAAAGAAAATTTAACTGCAAGGGAGCTCAGTGTGTTCTTACAGATAAATGGGAAAAGTAATATATCCAAAAGATCTTTCATCCCTCATGCAATTGTTTATACTCTGCACCTTGTTTGCAGTTAGGTGTATTTGAATTATCTTATTGATGGTATATTGGGGTCCTTTGCCTTTTTCAAAGAAAAGTAATAAGTATATAGATGGATTTCAATTTTACTTGTTATTGGTTAGTTACCACATTAGGCACTTCCTATGCAGTATTAACCAATCTCTAAAACGCTAGTGACTTAAGCAAAACACGTGTACTGGTCACTGGTATTTCTGCATTATTAGCAGCTGTTCATCACTTAGGCAATTCTGCTCCATCAGCCTTCTCTGCGTGGGCATTAAGTCAGAAAAGCAGCCTTTTTTGCTCCCATGGCAGAAGGAAAAAGGAAAGAGAGTGATGAAAAAAATCAATGGCTCTTAAATCTTCTGCTTGGGAGAGAGGTATGCCACACACACTCATCTACCACTGACAAAATCATGTCACATTGCCAAGCCTCATGTCAGTGGAGCATGTATGTTTATTCTTCTCACTGGAGGCTCTGCTAATCAAATTGCCCTCTTAAAAGCAGGGCAAGTGAGTAGTTTTTGATGGTTATACAGTCTACCAAATCTACTTAGATATTACTTATAATGTGTGATATCTACTGCTAATTGTTATAGATTGTATTATGTTGCCTCAAAATTCATATATTGAAGTTTTAAAACTCACTACCTAATGAATATGACTACATTTTGATGTAATATGTTTAAAAAGGTAATTAAGGTTAAATGAGTTCACTGGTGGTGGGTCTTAATATAATATGACTGGTATCCTTATGAAAAGAGATTGGAACACAAACACACACAAAGGAAGACTATGGGAAGACATAAAAAGATGGCCATGTACAAGCCAACCAGAGAGGTTTTAGAAAAAAACCAACCTTTCCAATGCCTTGATTTTGTATAGCTAACCTTCGCAATTGTGAGAAAATAAATTTCTGTTGTTTAAGCCACCCACACTATGGTACTTTGTTATAGCTTCCATGGCAAACTAATACACTAATAAACAAATTAGTAGATTTTATGACATTAACATTTATGCTCCTTATGTTAATTAATACTTGTAATAATAACAATCTCTAAAAATATTAAGCATTTACTATGTGCTAAGTACATCAGTAAGCATTCTACATACATTATCTATTTTATTTTCTCAAGGTAATTCTATGACATAGGACTAATGTCCACATGTTATATAGGATAAGAAATATATAACATTATATATAACATTATATATATATATATATATATATATATATATATATATATATATGTACATCTTAGAGGACCTAAGAAACACACAACTTTATGCCAAAATGAAGAGCTGTGATCTGATCCTAAGCCTCCTGATTACAGATCTAGCTACCTGCTACCACCTTCAAGGGACATTGGAATCTTTCATAGTATTTATTAATCTCAAGAAAGTTAAGGGAATATAAAAATGAGTGAGCCATGATGTCTGTCTTGGGGAATTCACAATCCATTTAACAAGAGAAGAAATAACTATAATTCTAAGGAGGATAAAATAATGCCATATAACAGGCACTGTCCAGAATTGTTATTTATAACTTTGATAAAGAAATTGGAAAAAAAAAGAAATTGATGGCATGATAATAAATATTGCTGATGACATAGCTGGCAGGGGCACATATGCTTTGGGTAATAGGTACAAAAACTTAAAAAGAAGATAAAAGAAAACCTTCTTGTCAGGATGGAATGATTGGCAAAATCTAAAGAACTGAGGTACAATGAATAAATAAGATGAACTTTTCCTCAGTCCAAAAAGCAGCTGGATCAGAACAACAACAACAAAATGTGTGTAGACTGTTATGAGGACAAAGGGTATTTTAGTTTTATTAGTCTGTGGTATCACTGGTTATTGGATAAACATTTCAACAAACCATTCAACAAACATTTATGGAATTCCTTCTTTGTTTCATGCATTGTGTTTGGAGACAGAGACAGAAAGATGAACAAGTGAAAGCCAACACTCTCAGGGAACCCTCAGGTAGAAAGTTAGAGACATGAATATATCATTATAAAATAATCTTTTAGATGCTTTCTAAAAATTTTTATTGTTGTTCAATTATAGTTGTCCCACTTTTTACCCCATTGTTCTCCCCTATCTGCCACCCTGGCTCCCACAGTCAATCTCCACCCTGTTGTCCATGCCTACAGGTCCTTTATACATATTCCTTGACTTGATCCTTCCCCTTCTTTCCTCCATTATCCCCTTCCCCCTCCCTTCTAGTCACTGTCAGTTTTTTTCTTATTTCCATGTCTCTGGTTCTATTTTGCTCATTTGTTTGTTTTGTTGATTAGGTTCCACTTATAAGTGAGAGCATATGGTATTTGTCTTTCACTACCTGGCTTATTTCATTTAGTATAATGTTCTCCAGTTCCATCCATGCTGTCAGGAAGGGCAGGAGCTCTTTCTTTCTTTCTGCTGTGTGGTATTCCATTGTGTAAATGTACCATAGTTTTTTGATCCACTCATTTTACTGATGGGCACTTAGGCTTTCATATGGGTTTGAATGAAGCACTTTTGGTTGTACAGAAGAGTGAATAGCTTGTAATAGGGTCAGGGGAAGAAGTTAATAAAAACATTTGACATTAAGATGGGAAAAAAGAGCTTGCAGGAAAGGGAGTTAATGACAAGCTAGGAGGAATGGTCAATTAGTGAAAATTCAACCTTATGAAAAAGTTCAGATCTGTTTAAAATGGCTGATAATGTAGATTTATTAATGGGCAGAGGCATATGATAGGCTGAAAATGTGACATTTTCTTAGTATGTAACAACAGGATAATAAAAATTTTGAGAGTAATGACATGACAACATGTGAATTTTTGAAAGATAATTGTAAGAAATATAGAAAAGAAGACTGGAGGGTGGAGAGAATAGTCCAAAATGATCAGTTACATAGTAGCTGATGAATTACATAGTAGCTGTAATTCATCAAGTAAGAAAAGTTGTATCCTCACTTAAGCATGTTCTACTAATATTCATACTAATGTAATAAGAGTGGATCTTGCCACCATCCAGGCTCAATGTAAAGTTTTGAGCTGTTTGGGTTTTTTTTTCTAATACCACCCAAGTTCAGATATTTGTTCCACAGTCCCTTTAGATGTCCAGGGCTTCACCCTATTTAAAGGCCTTAAATGTTCTATGCTATTAAAAATAAATGTAGTAGAGTTTGACTTCCAGCCAAGATGGTAGCATAGGTAGAGACACTTTGCTTCCTCATGCAATCAAAAGGACAACAACAAATTTTAAAACAAAAAACAACCAGAACTGCCAGAAAATCAAACTGTATGACAGTCTGACAACAAAGAAGTTAAAGAAGAAACATTGATCCAGACTGGTAGGAGGGGCAGAGATGGGCAGCCAGGGTGGCAAGACTGAAGCTAGAAGACTAGGGTGAGTGAGGTGGTGGCTGGTGGAGTGGGCGATCCCATATTTGCTTGTAGACAAATGGAGAGGAAAAACTGGGGAGCGAGGCAAACCCTGCAACCCGAGGTTACAGGGTGGGGAAATAAAATCTCAAACTTCTGACTGGAAAAACTGTGGGGGTTGAGGCAGCAGGAGAAACTCCCAGACTCACAAGGAAGTTTGTTGCAGAGACCCACAGGATCCTGGAATGTACACAAGACCACCCATTTGGGAATCAGCACCAGAAGAGCCCAATTTGTTTGTGGGTAGAGGAAGAAGTGACTGAAAGCTGCTGAGAACTGAGCAAGTGGCATAGTTCCCTCTTGGACCCCTCCCCCATATACAACGTCACAAGGCAGCAACGTGGGTTGCCCCACCCTGGTGAATACCTAAGGCTTCACCCCTTACTGTGTAACAGGCCTTCCTAGACAAAAAAAAAAAAATATGGCCAAAATGAAAGAACTGATCAAAGCTCCAGAAAAAATACAACTAAGCAATGAAGAGACAGCTAACCTATCAGATGCAGAGTCCAACACACTGGTAATCAGGATGCTTACAGAAATGGTTGAGTATAGTCACAAAACAGGAAAAAGTAAAGGCTGTGCAAAGTGAAATAAAGGAAAATGTACAGGGAACCAACAGTGAGGGAAGGAAACCGGGACTCAAATCAACAGTTTGGAGCAGAAAGAAGAAATAGACATTCAGTGAGAACAGAATGAAGAAACAAGAATTCAAAATCATGAGGAGAGGCTTAGGAACCTCTGGGGCAACTTTAAGCACTGCCACATCTGAATCATAGGGGTGCCAGAAGGAGAAGGGAAAGAGCAAGAAATGGAAAACTTATTTGAAAAAATAATGAAGAACTTCCCCAATCTGTCAAATGAAATAGATTGCTAGGAAGTCCAGGAAGCTCAGAGAGTCCCAAAAAAGTTGGACCCAAGGAAACACACACCAAGGAACATCACAATTATGTTACCCAAGATTAAAGATAAAGAGAGAATCTTAAAAGCAGCAAGGGAAAAGGAGACAGTTATGTACAAAGGAATTCCCATTAGACTATCAGCTGACTTCTCAAAAGAAATCTTGTAGGCAAGAGTGGGCTGGAAAGTATTGCAAGTCATGAAAGGCAAAGGCCTACATGCAAGATTACTCAGCAAAGCAATCATTTGGAATGGGAGAGCAGATAAAGTGCTTCCCAGAGGAGGTTAAGTTAAAGGAGTTCATCATCACCAAGCCCTTATTATATGAAATGTTAAAGGAACTTATTTAAGAAATAGAAGAAGATCAAAAATAGGAACAGTAAAATGATAACAAACTCATAACCATTAACAACTGAACCTAAAAGAATAAAAACAAATACAAGAATGAACTAAGCAAACAACTAGAACAGGAACAGATTCACAGAAATAGAGACCACATGGAGGGTTATCAGCAGGGAGGGAGTGGGGGGAAAAGGTACAGAGAATAAGAAACATAAATGGTAGGTACAATATGGGGGAGGTTAAGAACAGTATGGGAAATGGAGAAGCCAAGGAACTTATATGTGTGGTCCAAGGACATGAACTGAGGTGGGGGAATGATGGTGGGAGGGAGTGTATAGTGCAGAGGGGAATAACGAGGAGGAAAAAAATGTGAAAAAAAAAGAAAGAAATATAGTAGTTTAAATGGATTAAGTAAAATCTCAGCATATACTTGAGTAACACTTTACTGGGTTATACATGGGTCAGAGGGTGAGTTGCAAGCAACTAGTAAGGATGATACATGCTGTGCTCTGTTGATTGGTAAAAGGCAGCTCTCAGCATTGGTCTGGCTTCATCACCTATCCCTGGATTGGCCACAATGGTATTCTTTTTGGCAGAGACTGGCTTCTTTCTAAATATGATCTGTGCTCTTCTCTATGTGATCCTTCCAGGTCATCCAGAAGGTTACCCTGACCTCTGTGCTTATTCTCTATCTTCCTATTGACTCCCTGGAAAAGTGCAGTCTTAATATATTACTTATAGGCTAATTTTATAACTTGATGTGTCAAATATTTGCCTTTAGATTTTCAAAATTTATTCTCTCAAAAAGCTTGGTTTTTATAAATTAAGAGCTTTCAAAACTATTGTCTATTATATGGATTTTAAGAACTTTGACTGTTTTTCTTTGTATTCAAGAAAAAATTAATCTTAAACTTCCCTTTTTTTAATCCCCTTAAACTAGTGGTCTACCTCCCTATATAGGGAGATATATGATCAAGGAAGTATGGGAAAATCATATTAATTGTTATTTTTTCAAAATATAGTTTTGTTAAAATAATTGTTTTTTAAATTTAGCTAAAGTGTATGATATCCTAGGAAAATAAAAATTCCTAAAATTGAGTCAAGATAAACAGAAATTAGAATAGGCTAGCAATAAAAAAAATAAAAAAAGATGTTAAAATACTAGAGTATGTCACAATAAAGATGCTTAGTTTTAAATGTGATGACTTCAAGGATCACATTTAATTTCTATATTTAAAAAATATTTCTTTTAACTTGGTTTTCAAAGTATCTAGGTACAATAATCACTTGAGGAGCTTAGTAACATGTAGACTCCTGTCTTCCCAGCCTCATCTTCCCTTTGAGACTTCCATGCAGTGCTTATTGGATGGGACACAGGAATCTGAATTTTAAACAAACAGATGCTTGGAGAACCATGCTATTTATTCTTTGAGAAAACTGTTTAGAACCATGGTCTTCAATATAAAGTTTGCATAAATAATCCAATAGGGTGAGGAAAAAAATAGATTTACATTTTTTCTTATTAGGAAATAAGTTTCACTTTAATAGTATTTGTTTTATTGACAGACCTGGTTTCCTTTCTGAGTCCATATTGCAGTTGTCGAAGTCACACAAATGACCCTGCAGAAAGAGGTTTTCAGAGAAAAGTATGGGTGTCACCTGGTCCCCTCGCTGATGCATTTGTCCTTACACACAGCTCTGCAATTTTCCTGTGCTATTTCATATAGTTGTTACTAAATGAATCCCTACAAAATAGACAAGTGGCATGATTATATTATTGAACAGAAGTCACAGCTTGAAGAGAGTGCTACTACTAAGAGGGTACTTTTTCTACCCATAGTTCAAATGAAAAATTTCATTAGTCACATTATGAGTCAAAAGCAAATATGACCTAATCAGATATAAAAACCATCAACCAAAATAATGTTAATTAATCAAAAATGTTACTGGAAACTAGGGGCCTCATGTATTTTATGCCTTGTGTATTAACTAATCAAAGGATGAAATCATTACAAATGTAGGGTTTTAAAAATATAAACCTCCATAATATTATTAATAATTTCATTTATAGATATAATTTATAAATAAATTATAATACATATGTCATGGTCATATTCTATCATCATTTATCCTGATAGGTGTGCATCATCAAAAATATTAACATATTGTCCAAGCGGAGCTACTCAAAGTGTTGTTCGTGGATGGGCACCAATAATGAAATATTTGTTATAGGTCTGCAATAAATACAATTGAAAGTCAATGCTTAGAAACTTCTATAGTAATTTGATAAATTTTATGTCTACTAAAACTAGTACTGAAGATTTTTACTTTGTATTTTGAATTCCTTTTTATTTTTTTTTAATAACAGTGTATGATGACTTGGAAATTTAAAAAAAGTCTCAGAAATGATTTAAAAAGCACTGTTCTAGATCACAAAAACATGTAAACTATTCCAATTTATTTTATAAAGCTAGAATAGTCCTGATACTCAAACTTGACCAATATCTTACAAATATAAACATACAAACTAATTTCAATTATGTTATAAGTAAAATATTAGCAAATCAATCCAGCCTCAAGTTAAAATACTAATATGCCACAACTAAGTAACAATTTGTTTTTTTCTTTATCTTTTGAATGATATAGTTCAATATTACAAAATCCACTGTGGTGAAAGAAAAATACCATATAATCTCACCTATAAGTGGAACCTAATCAACAAAACACAAGGCAAGTAAAATATAACCAGAGACATTGAAATTAAGAACAAACTGACAGTAACCAGAGGAGAGGTGGGAAATGGTAACGAAGGGGAAAGGGGGAAGGGTTGTCAGGAACACGTATAAAGGACACATGGACAAAGCCAAACGGGGGTAGGATTGAGGGGGGAGGTGGGGATGGCTGGAGTAGGGGGGTGGGGTGAAAATGGAGACAACTATAGTTGAACAACAATAAAAATAAATAAATAAATAAATACTAAAAAATATAAAACTAAAAACAAAGAGAGAGTTTATGGGTAATCCTTTGTTATATAATAAAGGTGATATAAAGTTAAAAATATATACATTATGCTAATAGTTTAAAAGAGCCAGTAACAATTACCCTAGTACTAATAAAAATGACTACATCAATAAAGCAGGTTGTTAAACAGTAATGAGTACAATTTTTCAGAATTATATTTAAACACATTATTTGTATAAATTAAT
Organism: Phyllostomus hastatus; assembly: GCF_019186645.2. Classification (NCBI taxonomy): domain Eukaryota; kingdom Metazoa; phylum Chordata; class Mammalia; order Chiroptera; family Phyllostomidae; genus Phyllostomus; species Phyllostomus hastatus. The sequence continues at coordinate 50,903,677 of NW_025334041.1, forward strand.
AGAAAAACATCTGGAACATTATAAACTAAAATGTTTACAGTAGTTACTTTGGTTTTGATTCAGATCTTCTGTCCTCTCCCCAAGGTTTATTGAGATATTGTTGACATATAACATTGTATACACTTAAGGTATACAATGTGACTTGATATCTGTATGAATTCTGAAATGACTACCACAATATGCTTAGTTAACACATCCATTACCTCACACAGTAACTTTTTATTGTATGTGTGTGTTTGTTGAGAACATTTAAGATCTACTCTCTTAGCAATATTCAAGCATACAATACAGTATGGTAAATATTAGTCACCATGCTGCACATTAGATTCCCCAGAACTTACTCATCTCTGTCATCTCTGGGGGATAACAAAGTTGGTGGTATGATGGCACAGTTCAAAAGATGGGTGGCATCTTCAGGACAAAGGAAATCCAGGTTGAACTGGACTGTTTAAAGAAGAGAGGAGGGTAAGACAACTCTTGTAAGCACTTTTCCTGTGAATGGGCAGGAGCTAAGAGAGAGGTCATGACAGAGCTTTTTTTAAATGGAAATATTATGGTATATTTTTCCCTTGGGAATGACTGATTAAAGGAGGGAGGAAATGGTGAGGTTGGAGTGGAAATAATTACAGGAAAAAGTCCTGAGAAGAGGATAGGAATGGGATCCAGTGCAAAGTGGAAGGTTTGTCCAAGAAGCAAACCAAGGGCAAGTGCATGGGACAATGCCTGTGCATGGGGCATTTTGCAAAAAGATCTGTTCGATTGCTTCTGTATCGGTTGAAATCTTCAGTTGGGAATAGGAAGCAGAGAGGGGATGTTGAGGTTTGAGACAGAGAAGAGAGTGTGAAACTGTCTTCTAGGCGGATAGGTAAGAGTAGAGGCTGGAACTGGTAGGACTGAGGGCCACTAAAGGGCTTTGCTATGTGAAAATACTTACAGATGGTTAAGTCTGCTAAAATATTGATGTCAAGATCTCTAGTGATATTTCTTTTTTAGAGTTTTCCCAAGTTTTCCCCAGTAGGCGTACATTACTTTCATAATTAGCTTTTTCAAGCTGTGTATGGAGCAATGAAAAGCAAGACATATGATGTTGGAGACAGGTACTTATGATTTATGGGAGATAAGCAGGGAACCAGAAAGACAATGGAGACATCATTCTGATTGCCTCTGAAAGCAATACCGGCACAAAGGATGAGGAGCAAGACAAAATATCTTCGACCCTTTCTTTCTCAGGCCATCAGATTTACTCTTAGTATAGGCCTGGGCCAGCGACTGTGTTTCTCACTTGAGTTTGATTGGCCTCAATGTAGAACCACCCCAACCCCAGGTCTGGCACTAGGTTGGCTGCCATTCTTGTTTTTTAAGTGGTGGTGTGCACTCTCATTCTTGTTTTTATCTTCAGGGGTGTTTTAGCGGGAAACTGGGTGAGGCTTTGTCAGGGACTAGCCAGATACATCTTACAGCAGAAGCATTAATATTTTTAAGTTTGCTTGCTTGTTAAACTAGTTAAAAGTAAATGTTTCTCCTCAGAGTGTCCTTCATCATTCACTATTTATGTCTTAACAACTCTGTCTGATATTTCAAAAAATTTCAAATAAAGATTATTGTTCCAAAAGGGAATTTCAGAGATAATACATTATTAGGAAATAACTTACTAATTTCAAAACATTTTCACCCGGTTAGACCCTGTAATATTAGCTCATATGTGCTTTGATTTCAACCCATGATAGATGGGGTGGTGAGTAGGGGAATTTCAGGGCAATATTTTAAAATGAGTTCCTCTGAGCAATTTACCATCATTTTTCTGTTGAAATCTTTATTGGGATCATAAATCTAGCTCTCAGATCAAGATGTGGGAATTAGATTCTATGATTGCTAAAAAAACCCATGGAGCTCAGCTATGTGGGCTTAGAGGCAGTAACTCTGCAAGGGGTGTGAGATAGGGTGTGTGTGCTCTGTGTCTGGAACCCTGGGGGTGGTGAGTTGAAGATTTCAGAGCCAAGATGCAGCTGTGGAAACCAAGTCCAAAGTTTTACATTGGGATAAGGGGAGTGGTATTTCTCTTGGGGTAGAAATAATATTTAACTCAACAACATGTCAGTCTTTCTTCATGAAATCTACAAACTCATTGATGAATGTTTTTCATCATTAAACTCTTTCATAATGAAGTTCTTAAATAATATGTCTTCGATGAGTTGATCCATCATTTGTATTCATACATGAAGGTAAATTCTTAAAAGGGAAGAACAGTTATTTTAACAGTATCTCATACATGTTGCCATTGAGAATAAAGACAAATAGATGAAGAGTACTGTCTGAGTACTGGGTCTTACTTGAAAAACAAAAAATGGAAACTTGGGTGATGTTAATGGAAATATCTACAGATCAATTAAAGGGAGTTATTTGCAACTTGGCTTTTCTTTTCCTGAAGGAATGTCTGTGATGTCTTCCATTACATGGGCTGAAGTGGAGAGGTGAGAGCTGTGGTTATCATGGATGAAAAGCTCAAGGTGTGCTTAAAAGCAGATTTTTAGGATCTCGTTAGGAAAGATTCAAAGTAGAAGAAGATCGGTAACTGTCCAGGGGTGTCCAGCCTGCAGCCTATGGGCCACATGCAGCTGAGGATAGCTGTGAATGTGCCCCAGCACAAAATCGTAAACTTACTTAAAATGTTATGAGTTCTTTTGTGTGTGATTACCTACATGTCACAGTGTATTTAATGTGTGGCCTAAGACAACTCTTCTTCTTCCAGTGTGGTGCAGAGATGCCAAAAGGTTGGACACCCTTGGTAGATAATGATTAAAGTTGCTTTGGAAGATAAGCAAAAGATAGAGTTTTCCTTAAGGAAACTGAAGCCAGCAGTCAGGCAAGCTAAAATCAGTATCTTTGAAAAAGTCATTGACTTATTGATCATATTTGTCCAATGAAACAATATCTACATTACAGGATTAATAATGTAGGTAGGATTATGTAGTAGGATTTAAGCAAGAAAATACTACACACACTCACACACACACACACACACACACACTGGATATAGTACAAGTTTAAAACATTCTGGTTTATTAGGTTCCTGAGAGATGGCAAAATGGTCACCAAATATAGTCCTTTAGAATTAGATGACAAGACCAACTTGTGGACAACATGTGAGTCCAGGCACCTGAAGTATCTGTAAGTCTATTCTCTCTTTTATTTCTGAGGGTGAAACTGGAATCCTAGATGTTTTGGGACATTTGCATGGAAGTTGCATATTTTTTTCCAATCTGGATAGACTAAATGACTACAATTACCTCTCTTTCATAGCTGGTGTAAAGGATTTAACTCATTGTTTTCCCCTGAGGGGTAGAGAAGATGGAAATCCTCATCTGAGGAAGAGTCTACATAAGTCGTAGAGGACCTTGACAATTTGGGTGGCTGACTGCAGACCCAGACCCTCCCAGACTTGGGTCAGGGAGTCGGTCACTGGCTCTGCTCCAGCCATCCAGGGTCTGGCAGTGGAGGAGGCTCACAGGGTGACCCGATAGACAGCTGCAGAAGGGGAGGATCAAGTCAACCTCTTCCAGATGCATTACAGTCCCCCAAAGCATTAATGACCTTTTTGCTTAATACTGACACAGGGAAAATTTTAGTTCATTGACCTTACAAAAAATGATGGCTCTTTGGAAAGCTTTTGTTCATGGAAACTGGCAGCACTTCCAAACACTTTAAGGATGTTTATTATTCTAATAGCACCTGTCCTTTACCCTGTCTGCATACTTCAAAAAAAGTTAACTAAAAGAGGGAATGATTATATCCTGATGTTTTCTTATGACCACAGCTGTGGCCACTTTGGTGTCCAGCAAAGTATTTCTTTGGTAAGTGATTTAGGGAGGGGTGGAAAGTGGAATGGAAGAGGTTACTGGAAAGTCTTTAACAGTAGGGCGTATTCTCTCCCTATTTGGCTCCAAGGAATTCCCACTCATGGAATCTGGCCTATCGTAAAGAACTTCTCTTTTCTGTACTTGATTCATCTTAATAAATCATGTCAACAGGTATGGAGAATGAGGACTGTTTTTCATACTACAGAACAATACCCTTCCTAGTTGAAACTCTGGAAGGGTAAAAACCTCAGTCCTCCTCCCTCCTTCCAGTCATAGTCTTCTGTTTCAGCTGGCTGGATTCTCTGGTTCAGAACTCATCCCCTAGAAGAAGTGCTTTTTTTTTCTGACCCCTAGGACACCCTGACATACATTCCTCTTTTAACTGTCTTTGTCAGCCTTAATTCTGAACTAACATTTCTTTAAGATTCAGAAAGCTGACTTTCATCATCCAAGAGGCAAATCCTCAATGAGGACAAATTGTTTTTCTTTAAAATCATGCCTAAACTAGCCAGATTTAGAAAAAGCAGAAGCTCTTTTACATTTTTTAAAAGTAGACTTAAAAAAATAAATTTGTCCCACTACATAAATGGTAACTGGTATTTGAGATAGCACGAGATTGAGAAGTATTCCTTTTACTTATATTAACAATAGTGTGTTTGCCTGTCCCCGAACAGTATCACAAATTATTAAAATTTGGTGCACATAGTGTATTTCACACATCTGAATCTTTCCTAAATAATCATACTGTTTTCAAAGGTCACAACTCTCTTTCTAAACCAAACCTCTCCTGGAGTCTATCTCTATAAAAAGGTTCTCTTTCTGAGGAAATTCCATACTGTTTTCCACAGTGGCTGCACCAATCTGCAATCCCATCAACAGTGCACTAGGGTTCCCTTTTCTCTGCATCTTCTCCAACACTTATTTGTTGATTTGTTTAATGATGGCCATTCTGACTGGTATGAGGTGGTATCTTGTTGTGGTTTTAATTTGCATCTCTCTGATGGCTAGTGATGCTGAGCATCTCTTCATGTGTCTCTGGGCCCTCTGTATATCCTCCTTGGAGAAGTGTCTGTTCAAGTCCTTTGCCCATTTTTTAATAGTTTTTTTGTCTTCCTGGAGTGGAGTCATGTAAGTTCTTTATATATTTTGGAGATCAAGCCCTTGTCTGATGTGTCATTGGTAAATATGTTTTCCCATACAGTTTGCTCTCTTTTCATATTAATGCTGTTTTCTTTAGCTGTGCAGAAGCTTTTTAATTTGATGAGGTCCCATTATGCTAAGTGAAATAAGCCAGGTGGTGAGGGACAAATACCATATGACCTCACCTTTAACTGGAACATAATCAACAAAACAAAAAAGCAAACAAAATATAACCAGAGTCATTGAAATTAAGAACAATCTAACAATATAACCAGAGGGGAGGGGCGAGGGGACAGTGGGAAGAAGGGTTTTCAGGAACTACTATAAAAGACACAGGGACAAAACCAAGGGGGAGCATGGAAGCAAGGGAGGGGGGGTTTAGGGGGGTGGGAAGAACATACAGACAACTGTAATTGAACAACAACAAAAAAATTTAAATTAAAAAAAAGAAAAAATAAAAATAAATTTTAAAAAGGTTCTCTTTTCAATTTTTTTCTAATAACTCTGTGCTTACTTTTGCTCCCTGCTAAGCACACCCACTACATGGTGGGGAAAAAATAGGCATATAGTTGTTCATATGGAAAATAATACAGTAATTAATAAATAATAATTCCAGAATAAACTCTGTGTTTTGCATATACACAACTGTAAACCTACTTTTACCCCATCCTGTATAATCTCCAGCCTTGTTCTGGTCCTTGTAGTTTTGCTCTATTTTATATCTACCATTTCCCCTCCCTTCCTGTTACAACCATCCCAGCTCAGGTATACAGGCTAGCTTTGCTTTGCACAGTAGTGAGAAATCATAAAAGTGACTGCAAAGCATGCAAAGCAAGCTTATTAATCAAAAAGGAGAAATACAATTGTTCTGATACCTTTAAAAATTTTTGTCAACACATAAAACTTTTTTACTGTAGGTTATAAACACATAGGGACATTTGAAAAAGTAAAACTAATATTAATACACTGAAATTTCAAACATTAGAAGTGCTATACAGTACAATGTTTTGTTTTTCTTTGTACAAATCTGATCAAGCACAGTTTGAGCAGTGTTCACTCTCTTCTTCTCATTGTGTTACAGCATGGCATGACTATCTCTATGATGCCTTTGTAAACAGTCGTAGTCCTTTCTATATTTGGATCAGCTCCTGATACTGTGCTTTCAGTGTCAGAGAACTTCTTTAATGAGAGGGTGTTTTGCCAGTGTGCCTTCTTCTGGGACACCTTCATCCTTTAATTACAACCATTTTCTTCATTTGTGTCACCTAATTTGCCTTCACTGAGTTCCTCTGCACATCTAGAGTCTCTCAAACAGTTACAACATCCACATCCTCACAGGCAGCTATTTCATAACTCATTTATGTTCAATTTGAATTTCACCTGCAGCCTTATCAATTTTTGTTTCTTTGTTGTGATTTCATCTTGGTTGCACTTGATCTCTAAGCCATTATCCTTCTTTGATTATCCATTGTTTCCAATGTTACTTAGGATAATCCCTGGAAGACAGGGAGACAACACAATATATGTCTGTGTGTGAATTGAATAACAGATGTGTGGTGGCCAATCACTGACAGACTTTGAAAGAGGCCATGTGATTGGTCACTAATCATGTTGTGTCTATTATTTATGTAGCAATTTGTGAGTTGAAGGTCTAGCAGGGAAGTTCACTTGAATACATTATGGTAACTGAAATCTAGACTGTGTTGTTTGGGGGCTGGTATCATTTAACTAAGGGGTGGTACCTGAAATCAATGTAAAATTGGAACTTTGAAAAACCAAAATGGTCTGATAATTTCTAGGACAATTTTCTGACTTCTCTCTTTTCTTTAGTGTCTCTAATCCACCTGACATTCACTAGTTCAGATTTTCCTCTAGGATAGCTATTGCCTTGTTCATCATTTAACCAAGGACCTCACAGAATCTTACATGTTGTTTTCACCCCTCCCTAGGTGTAACAGTTAACAACCATCTCTCTAGTTGGCTTAAGCATCTGTGCTTATATTCTCAGATTTCATCTCTATTAAGCCCTGGGGATAACAGCTGTTCCTGAACCTTGTCAGGGGATTACAGAATTGAGACTGCTGCTCTGATAATTTAGGGAAAGTGAGTTAGAAGACTCTGGGATTTTGGGAAAGAAGCTTGGACTTTCTAGGTATAATGTCTGAGTGATATCCCAGTAAGGTGGGTCTAAAGAACTGTCCCTTTTGTTTTGCTGGCCTTTTCCACAAGACTTGTTCTCCAAACACCTCCAAGACTGTGAGACTCCATAGCTGCTGTGATCCCAGGTGGAAAACCCATAGTTAGACTTCTTAAAATTGTTGCTTTGCAGGTGACAGCAACATAGGCACTTCTGCCTGATGATCTGTCTGCTCTCTGAGTCTAGGAAGAGTAATCTTGCCTTGTTCACTTAAGGTAGCTCTCTCTCTAGTACCGTTGTGATGAGATACCAATGCCTCCTTCTTGGTAGTCTCTCTTTTGGTTCCTAGGAATTAAGATGATATCCCTGAAGTTTTCTTTGTTTATACCAAAAAACAACCTCTAAAAAATAACAAGCAAATAGAAAGAGAATTTGTCTGAAGCCCCAAAGGAAAACCTGTAGAGTTAATCTGGGAAGACTATCTTGGCTGTATATAATGGAAGTGATACCTCATGCTTTTTGAGGTTAGATAATGAGAGTACCTTACATTTCTACCTTGTCTTTTTAGGACACTCATTCTTAGAACCTAAATGCTATGTATTCTGTGGCGAAGCACAAACTAGCCCACATACAGAGGCCATGCATAGGTGATTTGTCCAGCAGACCAGCTGATGTGTCAGCCAATAACCAGCATCAACTGCCAGACATGTGAGTGAAGATGCATCCAGATGATTCCTATGTTCAGCTGTTGCATTCCAGTCTTTTTGTCTTCCCAGCTAATGACCTGGACATGCTGTAGCAAACATAAACAGTCCAATTGTTGTCCAGAATAAATTCATCACCCATAAAACCTATGAATATAATTGTTTTTATTTTTAATACAATTGTATACCACTGAATTTGGACTAGTTTGTTATGTAGGAGTAGTAATGAACAGAAATGCTTGACTCTGTAAAGACATTTAAATTATCTGAGTGGTGAGATAAGTGAATTCATCTTTTATTATATATACTTTCTAACATGCACAATGCACCTGGGTAACTTGTGTGGCCAATAAGGTCATAGAGAAGTGGCTGATTAGACGTGGACAAGAGAGAGAGGTATCTGGGATGCTGCCCAGATTTCACATCCTTGGATGCTAGTGAGAAGGAGCTGTTCTAAATTAGTTGTTCCCCTTATCTTACACATATAAAGGACACTGGTAGCACATTTCTTCTTGTTAAAGTGTTGTATTAACTAACTTCTTAGAAGTAGCCCCAAAACTGTAATAAAATGTGATGTGATCATTTCCCACCCTCACCAAATACTGCCAATATGTAAAAATCACCTTTCATTTTCCCTATCTAATTTTTTTTATTTTTGTGCTTGAACTGATGCATTTCAGTTTTAGGATCTTTCTGACAAAACCCAAATAAGCCAGCTAGATAGTTGTGGCCCTCAGGGGAATAAGAGGCAGTCTGAACAATAAGGATCACTTTGACCACCAGTTCACCAAAACGAAAGCCAAAACATTACCATCCATTTAGTGGTATAATGTGCCAGGAATTGCTTGTTTTAACTAGCTGAATTCAACCTGTTGTAACTAGGCAAATCTAAGTGCTTCATTTATCCTTAGGAAGTAGGTATAACTTACTTTTCTATCTTCTAGAAAATAAAAGCATTTATGATCTCCAAAATGGATGGATCTACCTTCACAACATCAGTAGAAAGTAAATTCTATAGACGTCTATCAACCATTAGGACTTTAAGACTGTATTCTGGTGGTACTTCTTAGAAAAGAGAAAGAAGTAAAATTTCACCCATGGAATAAATTATAGGCCAAATGTTTCTTTTCATCTTTTTGTAATTTTAAAGAAGATAGTCTCTGTAAATCTAAAAAATTTCTATCTTGACCAAATGGGGATAGAATAGTTGGAGACTGAAGTGAGCAATGACCACAAGGTCCTTGGAGAGATAAAAAAAAATGAAAATAACTGAAATTACATCTTTGTTATGTGAGGGGCCAAAAACAGAAAGCTACATACAAGGTTTTTTGTCTTGGCAGCCAGTATTGTCCTTACACCATTGAATGTCCTTGCAATCATATGGTATCAATAACAGTTGAATTATGGCCCAAGTGTCTACAGTCAGTTCTTACAGACTTTAGGTCTGAATTCTCCTTCTCACAAATTTCAAAAGCATATTAATTCTGAACTCTGGCCAGGTTTCTGACATTTCTGCTGACCTGAAGGGGTTATGTAGCTGAGGTAAGACTCAAACTAATGCCTGGAACATCCTTCAGAGTGGCCAAAATATTTTCTTTATGACTGCAGAGTAATTTCCAAATCATGTCGCTTGCTGTTGCAGAACTTTCTAGACTAACGGTATATCCCAGTATAATCACTTCCAAATTTTGTATCAAGACTTGGGTTAGGCTTTTTTAAGATGGCCTAAACACTTTCCCAATTGATAGCATTTTGCTGGGCCCACTGAAATAGATTTTGGTGCCAGAGGCCAGACACAGGATCCTATATCTATTTTTGACACCGTTTTAAATGATCTTTGTGGTTAGCATGGTCAAGACATTAAATCTTTAACTAAGGGGATAGGAATAAAGAAAGTGAAATAACGAAAGAATTTGATAACATTCTGAATGTGGGCAGTAGGGGGAAAAGAAATAAAGTTGGTCACCTCATGAGTGACTGGGCTAAGATAGGCTTTGCGAATGTCCCTTTTCTTTTTCTACTTAACAACCTCATATGTAAGAAATTTGGTTACAATTAAAGACAAACCACTTTTTATTTATATGAAAAAATGATGTATTAAAAGAGACTAAACCTCTTTCAACTTTATGTTAATTTTATTTGAAAATGATAAAAAGCTTATTTTAAATGCTTATTAATGGTGAATTACTAAAGGAATTCCCATTGGTAAGAAAAAAAGTATGACTACTTTCTCTGATATTCAGTATTGTCCTAGTTTTATTCCCAATGTAATAAACAAGAAAAATAAGTATATATTAGAACTGAAAATAAATTATTTGCCACTGATATGATTTTCAGAAAATGAAAAATACAGAGTTTAGGGACAGATAAATGATAATACAAAACTTAGTTCTTATAACAAGGAAATAAATTCTGTAACTATGTGTGGTGATGACTGTTAATCAAACTGATTGTGGCAATGCAACAGGGTGCAGCCAAGAGGGGGGACCCCAAATGGGGATTTGGAATGGGGTCCAGAACTCAAGGTGTTCAGTATATATTAGAATGTCCTCTCCAACCACCACGGGTGTGGGTTGGGGGAAAGGACAAATGGAGCAGGGCCATTGAGAGCTGTTTTGCATAGCAACAGCTTTGCAGCTAACCTCTGGCATGGTCATTTAACATATCTATAACCTTTAACTGGTTACATAGATGTGTTAAATAGTGGTGTCCAGGCTCTGAGCCAGGGGAATGGAAGTAACTTCCCCACCAAGATGTAACTGGGGGGCAGGTACCCCCAGTTACAGTGCCTACATGTGAGCTTGAAGAAGATTAGCTCCATGACATGGGGCTATGCCTGCCCAGACTCAGGATGGCAGCCCAGTAAAGCTGGAAGGATATGAGTGCTGGCAGGTGTAACTGATTGTAGGAGAAATCAGAAATGGGGCTGCAGAGGAAGATTGGGATGGGGATTTAAACCCAGATAGGGCAGCTATTGCAGGGAGGACTACAGCCAGTGCAGGGGGAGAACCACATGGTTTTGGTTGAGCAGAGACTCCCGCAGCCATTGCGCAGGGAGAGAACCATGCGGCTTTGCCAGAGTGGGGACCCCCGCAACATTAGTAGGGGGAACCACCACCTGGCTTTGGCAGAGATCCCGGTGACATAGCTGATGGTGCCAGGAACTGAGGGAGGCCTACCAGCCGAGACAGATTACTGAGAAGAACCAGGGCTGCCTGAGCCACAGACTTCTATTTCTTTTCCTGAGATACAGTACCCCAGACTGGGCAAAGGGGGAAGGAAGGACTGTGTGTGTTTGTGGTTGTTTTAAGGGACTTTGGGATTTTGATGGAGACATTAGGTCACTACTTTAAGTCTGTATAGTATTAAATAAACATTTCCTTTCCTTTTCACAAATCTCTGGCCTTGAGAGATGTCTTTCCTCTGGCGGCAGATATAACGAACCTGGAGGGTACCTTTCAGTAATAGTATATTGTCCTTTGGCCCCCCTCTTTGTTTGGTAACAGCAATAATTTCACTATATATTATGTATATATATTATATATTAACATTATATTGTACATCTAAACTAATACAATATTGTCTGTCAATTATGTTTTATATTAAAAGTATTCTATTTCAAAATAAGAATATAAAACTCAAGAACATTATCATGAACCAGCCTTAATCTAATCAAAATTTTAAAGATAAAAAGTTCTCATTCATATTGACAACTCTAAAATATATTAGTATATACTTAGAAAAAATGAGTATAAACCACATGGATAAATCTATAAAATGTTACCTAGCTTACATCTGACTCAATGAGAATATCCAGTATGATTATATGTTACTTACCCCAGCCTTCTGCAACCTAAATGTTTAACAAAATTTTAATCAAGTTATCAACTTTATATTTTTGGAATTTGAGTACCTGACTCTAGGTTTTTTCTAAAAGAGAAACATGTAGGAATATTTCTCAAATGAATATGTGCTGAATTTCTATCAACAAAGACATGTAAAAGAACATTAGAGTTTGGTCATCAGTTCTTTTGTTTTAATTTGTTTTTATTTTATTTTTTTAACACAAAAGCAAGTTGACACCCAATGTACTTAAAAGACAAAATGTCACTCATTATGTAAGTTTTAATGCAATTGCTACAACATTTTAGATGAACGTTTTGCAGGATCTACATTTCAAAATGTTTTTAATTTTAACCTAACAATTTCAGCTGTAGTAATTTTTTCTAAAAAAAATAGACACATAAAATATAAAGATATATAAAAACATATTCACTGCCATATATAAAACAAAAATTGGAAACTAACTTGTGTAAGTTGTAACTCATTTTAATTGTAAGTAGCAGAAAAACAATTGCAGATTAAATAAGATTGATATTCATTTTTCTTTCATGTGAAATCCCAGGTAGACAGTCCAGGGTAGGTGTAAGAGTTGATATTTTCAGCATCCAGCCTACTTAATGTCTTGTGGCTTCACCACATTGGACTCAAGCTCAGGATACAAGATGGCAGCATGTGCTCATAGTGGGATGGAGGAGGAATGAAGGTAGAAAGGCAAGATAGGCATCCCATCTCTTAGGAGGTATCCTTGAATCTTCTGTGTGATGTGTCTATTTACATTCTATTGTCCTAAAGTTAATCACATTATTACATGTGCCTGTAAGGTAGACTGGAAAATAAAGTCTTTATTCTGGGCCACCATGAGCCTAGTTAAACAAGTGAAAGGACTATTTTCATAGATAAAAGGGAGAGTAGATTTCAGGGAACAATTAGCAGTCTCTGCCACATGACAGAATGACCAACAACAGGGCAATAATTTCTAGAACATCATACATTTGAATATGCAGTTATAACAAAATAAAGCAGCTTTACATGGATTTGCATGGATAGCTGTTATAGAACAGGATGTTTTTCCAACACTTTCAAAAAAGCATGTGTAAGAAATGCTTGTATAAGTTCATCAAAAAACATTTCAAAATGTTTATTTCTGCATTATTTAAAATTACCCAAACAATAAAGTGTGGCAGTTTATATAGTGAAACACTATAGGTAATGAGAATAAACACAGTGTGTCATATGCAACAATATGGGTGATTCTTAAAACATAGTTGAACAAAAGAATACAGGCACAGAACACAGAACATATAAGCACTTTTTCTAAATTCAAAAGCAAACAAAGATAATGTAGAGAAAACAGGGTAAAGTGGCCTTTAAGGGATGGTGTTGGGAGGACAGCAGCAGGAGGGAGACATTTAAGGTATTAAAAATGTTCTGTACCTTGAACAGGTGCTGGTTATTTGGAAATGTTCATTTTGTGAGAATTCATCAAGCTGTACATTTGTGCATTTTTTAGTGTATAACATTTCAGTAAGATTTTTAAAAAGCATATATATACTTGTACATATGTAGAAAAACTGGAAGTGAATATGCCATATTAAATTAGGAGTCAGCAAACTTTTTCTATAAAGGGCCAGATGGTAAATATTTTAGGCTTTGCTGGCCAGTCTCTGTCACAACTACTCAGTCCCTGTTATAATGCAAAAGCAGCCCTAGACAATACTGAAATGAATGGGTGTGGCTTGTTCCAATAAAATTTATTTACAAAAAGAGGAGACCTCCTGTAGCTTGTTAGCCACTTTGCCAAATTGTTTATAGTACTTACATCTAGGGCTAGAGTTGAAGGGTAGGATGCTTTTTACTCTCTATATGTTTCTATGATGTCTAATATTTTATAATTAGCATTTTATTTAAAGTACCTACTTTTATTAAAAGTTCATTGATACAAATGTTTCCCTGAAAAAAAAAAAAACAACACTGAATCTAAGAACAATCAGGGACACTTCAAGGTAACAATATAAATCTGATGCAAATGAAGCAGCAAAGGCATATTATCTGTCACCTAAAATGCCTACAAGAATACAGCAGAAATTATTGCCAATCATTAACAAGATTAACATCTGTTAATAATAAAAAATCTATTAACCAAGATTATTTATCTATGCTTGTAATTTTCCACTTACAATAGATATTGAACAGATATGAACTATGAGACGCATAGTGTCAATTTTCTGTGTTATAAAAAGAAAATTGTTGCTTCTTCTTTTCATCCAGAGCATGTATTTTGATGAAGGTATAAGCAGGTCACAGCATAAATGTGAATATGCAAAGGGAAACTATGATTCATGGGCTGGAAAAGTATTTGCAAATAAGGTGACAATTACTTTTGAACTTTGTTAAGAAAAATTTCAACTGTTTTGCCTTATTAATAGTAAAATAAATGTATGCCAGTATCCATGGTTCCTAAGAATTTAAAATCCACTTGTAGACCCAAGATACACACAGACAACATTAACTTTAGACATTCTTTGCTTCTTATTTTGGCAGATATATGCAAGTGCTATAAAAAAAAACAAGAAAGACTAAGCATTGTGACCCAGCATAGAGGAAAACAACTTTTGAAAGAAACAGAATAGAAGAAGGGCAGAAGACAACTGGACTTTCCAGGCTAGGGGAATAGCAAGAGAAACAGAGAACAGAGTTCCAAGTGATCATGACCTGCTCAAAGGACAGCGCAACCAGTTTGCTTTGGGGGAAAGCCAGTTCAAAGATCATAGGCTTTCTCCAGAGTTCAGTGGGAGATTGAGCAAGCAATGGATGAGTTCTTAAGAAGAATAATTTTGAGACTATGTGTACAGTGCATGACCTTTTCCCTCACTTTCTTCCAAATAATAAGCCCTCTAACTGCAAAACTTCAGGCCAGGATCTTAAGATCAACCAGGTCACTGGACACTCCAATCAGAATAATGACAGTACAAATAGTTAGATGGACATGAAGTTCACTTTCCATGCCTGAATGTCCAATGCTTTTAGCAATAGTCCATGCTATGCTGATTATTTGTTTTGATGTTAGTCTTTTGTCTCTGATTTCTACCAATATCTCAGAAGTTCATACTTTAAGAACTCCTAACAGAAGGTCAGATCTCTAGTAAAAGCATTTCTTAACTACTAGAGTTTCTTGTTAGTGGCCATTATTTTATCCCCAGAAAGCCTAGACTCTCTGTCTGAATGGTCTGGGACCTCGTGACTAGTGTCAGAGCCAGGTAACATCTTGCTGAGGCTTCTCTCCTCCTCCCCAAAAGACTGGTTTTGCATTTTGTTTCTAATGCTTTCAGGGATTGTTGCCCTTGGAGCAGGAAAAGGTTAATCCAGCTCTTATCTATACTATTTTTCTACTTTGAACTGCTGAAAATGCCTGTCATTTCTGACATCTGGAATCAGGCAAGACCCAGGTCAAGAGGTTTTGGTGAGGAAGAGGAGAAGTATGTAAGAGGATCCTGTTCTCTTTCAATAATACAAAGCAGCATTTCTCCTTGGAGGGTAAAGGTAAATGTGAGGGTGAAAAATAGACCATGACTCTATACTGAGTGGAATAGGGACAAATCACAGCAACAAAAAAACAGGAAAGAGGCAGCAACCGCAAAAGCAGACCACACTAAAATAAAGTGCCTTTGGCAAACAGGCATGACAGGCTCCAGGGTGGCTGCAATGAAAGGGACTTGGTGCAGTAACATTTTTTCCCCATGGATATATTAGTTTTTCAAATGAAGAAAAGGACATTGCTTAATCTTTAAGGAGGATTTCTTTTGGAAAGATGAGATGGTGGGAATGAATCTAAATTGATCTATTCTCTTGAGAGACCATGGCTAAACCATCTATTTTAGCCAGCTTTCAGCTTTACATGACCATGTGTTGGGCACATCAGGGGATGGTTCATAATTTTATGGGATGCCTGCTTCTATCATGGCCCTCACTAACCATTCAAACTCCAGAGCTCCTGCCATTTCTATCTCCTTATACCCAGGCTCTTTGAGGGCTGTTGTTCACTAGATACATCTGTCCATTAAAGTTAGGATTACTTGCATGATATATATTTTTCCCCATATTTTTATTTTTAACATATCTATATAATTACACTTAAAGTGAGTTCTTGTAGACAGCATATATAGTTGGGTTGTATGTTTTTAACCACTTGATAATTTCTTTTAATTTGTGTGTTTAAACTACTTATTTTTCATATAATGTTGATTTTTTTATTTAGGACCACCATTTTATTTATTTATTTTGTTTATTATCTCATTTTAAAATTATTATTGTTTCCCCTTTCCTATCAGTCTTTGGATGTGTGAATTTTTTTAAAGATTTTATTTATTTATTTTTAGAGAGGGAAGGGAAGGAGAGAAAGAGAGAAGCATCAATGTGCAGTTGCTGGGGGTCATGGCCTGCAACCCAGGCATGTGCCCTGATTGGGAATCGAACCTGCAATGCTTTGGTTCGCAGCCCATGCTCAATCCACTGAGCTACGCCAGCCAGGGCTGATGTGTGAAATTTTTTAACATTTAATTTTATCCATTGTGCTACTATATTCTTTGTATATACTTTTTGTTGGCTTAATCTAAGGATTATAATATACATACTTAACTTTTTGAAGCCTACTTGAAAGCATTATTTTATTACATGAAGTGATAGCAACAATACTATAATATAGGTTCTACTCTACTCTCTTTATATTGTAGCTGTCACATATATTAAATCTACATATATTAAAAACTCCATCAGATAGTATTATAATTTTTGTTTCCAATTATCAAACACATTTTTAAAAAAAGTTAAAAGCAGAGAAATAGTCCATTATAATTACCCAAATATTTACCATTTCTGTTGCTCTTCTTTCCTTCCGAAAGTTTCAAGTTTCCTTCTGTTATCATTTTCCTTCTATCTTTAACAATTCTGTTAGTATAGGCTTGCTGGGAAGAAACTTTCTCCGTTTTCTTTCACCAGAGAATTTCTTATTTTATCTCCATTCCTGAAAAATATTTTTGCTGCATATAGAATTCTGGATGGACAGTTTTTTCCTTTCAGGCATTGAAAATCATTGTGCCACTTCCTCCATGGTTTCTATTGAGAAATCCAGTTACTTTTACTTTAATTGTTTTCCTGTGTGTATGAACTGTTTTTCTCTAGCTACTTTCAAGATATTTTCTTTGCCTTCAGTTTACAAAAGTTTGATTATGTTGTGCCTGAGTATGGATTCTGGGGTTTATCTTGTTTGAGGTTTGCTTATCTTCTTAAGTCTGTAGGTTTATGCTTTCCACCAAATATGAAAAATTTTCTTCAAATACATTTTCTTCACATACTTTTTTCATCCTGAATATTTCTCCTCACTGTCTGATTCTTCAGTGTCATGAATGTTAGAACTTTTGGAATTATCACTTGAGTCCCTGAGGCTCTGTTAAGCATTTTTCTTTTTAATATACATTTTTCTCTTTTTTTGCTCAATCTTTATACTGCCATTTCTCTGTCTTCAAGTTCACTGATTCTTTGTCATTGCCATTTCACTACTGAGTTTATGCAGTGATATATTTTAAAATTTAAGTTATGTTTCTAGTTCTAACACTTCTATTTGTTTTTTTCTTTAAAACTTCTATTTTGTGCAATTTCTTATCTTTCCATTTATTTTAGAGTATTTGTTCTTACTTACTGGTACATTTTTATAATATTTGAATTTAAGTCTTTCTCAGATAGTTCCAACATTATGTTATCTCTGCATTGGCTTCTATTGATTTTTTCCACATGAGATGTGATATTACTGTTTCTTCACATGCTGGATCATTTTGTATTGTATCCTCAACATATTGAAAATTACATTATAAAATTCTAGGTCTTATTTAAGTTGTATTGAGAATGTTGATACTTTGTTTTATTAGGCAATCAATCCAGTTGGAGTCATATTGCAAGGTTCAACTCATCTTCTGTGGGTGGTGATTTCAATATCCATGCTATTTAAAAAAAATCCTTGAAAAGCTATTTTCATTTGTCTTGAAAGTGTGCTACCTAGTAGCCAGTCTGGAACCTGGGCAATGGTTCTACCTCTTCATTCAATTATTAACTGAAAAACTGTTGGTGTATTATGTAAAATCATGTCCTTGTATGTGCAGCTTGGAAGTAAGCCCACGAGTACATAAACAAATTTACACGGTTCACTTACTAAGCCCCCTCCTTTTGGTTTCCTGTGGCTCCCCTTTCAGTCTTCCAGATAGAAATCCTAGGTTTTATCCACCCTGTTCTGCTGTACACTTTCATAGGCTTACCCATTTTTCAGCTCAGAGGTAGGATGACAGAAAATGGAAAAGCAATAGGAGTTTACCTCACTCTCTTGAAACCAAGTCCTCTGGTTGGAGAGAAATATTTTTTCCCTCAGAATTTAAAGCACCAGCAAATCTCTGCTCTGCTGTTGTCCCTACAGTTATTGCCATGGAGTTGGGATGTGAAAGAACCAAAAAAAGAAAGAAAAAGAAAGAAAAGTGAGGGATTCTTCTTCATTCTCCCTGAGCATTTGGAGATCCTATTCTCATATGTTGAGCCAAAACTTGAGGACTTCTGTAGCTCTCTTTTCTTTGTTAATAACCACCTCTGGATGACAGGTTGTCTCAAGTTCAGGGTTATGGATGCTGAAGGAAAAAGTGTTAAACTCCTTAGTGGTTTTGCAGTACTTCTAATTCTGGTCTTTTTCTTTTCTTTTATTGTTGTTCAAGTACAGCTGTCTCCATTTCCCACCACCACTTTACCCAACCACACCCCCCTCTACCTCTCACACTCAATCCTACCCCCCTTTGGCTTTGTCCATGAGTCCCTTATACATGTTCCTTGATGACACTACCCCTTCTTTCTCCCATTATTCCCCTCTTCCCTCACATCTGGCTGCTGTCAGTTTGTTCTTTATTTCAGTGTCTCTGGTTATATTTTGCTTGCTTATTTGTTTGTTGATTAGGTTGCACTTAAAGGTGAGATTATATGGTATTTGTCTTTCACCACCTGGCTTGATTTAGCATAATGCTCTCCAGTTTCATCCATGCTGTCTCAAAGGGTAGGAGCTCCTTCTTTCTTTCTGCTGCATAGTATACCATTGTGTAAATGTACCACAGGTTTTTGATCCACTCATTTACTGATGGGCACTTAGGTTGCTTCCAGAACTTGGCTATTGTAAATTGTTATTATGAACATTGGGGTGCATAGGTACTTTTGAATTGGTGTTTTAGGATTCATAGGGTTTAAGCCCAGCAGTGAAATTGCAGGGTCAAAAGGTAGTCCCATTTTTAGTTTTCTCAGGAAATTCCATACTATTTTCCACAGTGGCTGCACCAGTCTGCATTCCCACCAACAATGTACTAGGGTTCCCTTCTCCCCACAACCTCACCAGCACTTAATATTTGTTGATTTGTTTATGATGACCATTCTGACTGGTGCAAAGTGGTATCTCGTGGTTTTAATTTGCATCTCTCTGATGACTAGTGATGCTGAGCATCTTTTCAAATGTCTCTGGGCCCTCAGTATGTCCTCCGTGGAGAAGTGTCTTTTCAGGTCCTTTGCCCATTTTTAGTTGGATTGTTTGTCTTTCTGTTGTGGACTCATGTGAACTCATATATTCTGGAGATCAAACCCTTCTCCAAGGTGTCATTGGCAAATATGTTTTCCTATACAATGGGTTCCCTTTTCATTTTGCTGATGTTTTCTTTAGCTGAGCAGAAGCTTTTTATTTTGATGAGATTCCAATTGTCTGTTCTTTCCTTTATGTCCCTTGCTCTAGGGGACATATCAGTAAAAATATTGCTGTGTGGAATATCTGAGATTTTCCTACCTATGTTTTCCTCTAGTACTTTTATGTGTCTTGACCTATATTTAGTTCATTTTTGTGTGTGGTGTAAGTTGGTGATTGGGTTTCATTTTTTTTGCATAAAGTGGTCTAGGTCTCCCAACACCCTTTGTTGAAGAAGCTATTTTTACTCCATTTTATGCTTTTGCCCACTTTGTCAAATATTAATTGACCTTAGAGACATGGGCTCTCTATTCTGTTCCATTGATGTATTGTTTTTATGCCAGATGGTTTTGATTACAGTGGCCTTGTAATATAGTTTGATATCAGGTATTGTGATCCTTCCTACTTTGTTCTTTTTTTCTCAAAATTGTTGCAGCTATTAAGGGTTGTTTATGGTTCCATATACATTTCTGAAATGTTTGTTCTATATCTGTGAAATATGCCATTGGTATTTTAATAGGGATTGAGTTGAATCTATAAATCACTTTGGGTAGTATGGACATTTTGATGATGTTAATTCTTTCAATCAATGAACATGGTATATGCTTCCATTGTCTTTGTCTTCCTTAATATCTTTCTTCAGTGTTGTATAGTTTTCTGAGTACAGGTCTTTTACCTCCTTGGTTAGGTTTACTCCTACATACTTTATTTTTCTTTTTGCTGTAGCAAATGGGATTTTTTTTCCTGATTTCTGTTTCTGATATTTCATTGTTGGTGTGCAAAAATGCCTTTGATTTCTGAATATTGACTTTGTATTCTGCTGTTTTGCCAGATTTACTTAATAGGTTGAGGAGTTTTTTTGGTGGAGTCTATAGCATTTTCTATGTATACATCATGTCATCTGCAAACAATGACAGTTTTGCTTCCTCCCTTTCAATGTGGATGCCTTTTATATCTTTTTCTTGTCTGATTGCTGTGTAGGACTT
Source organism: Phyllostomus hastatus (assembly GCF_019186645.2). NCBI lineage: Eukaryota > Metazoa > Chordata > Mammalia > Chiroptera > Phyllostomidae > Phyllostomus > Phyllostomus hastatus. The sequence continues at coordinate 50,924,094 of NW_025334041.1, forward strand.
CCAATACTATGTTCGATAGAAGTGATGAAAGTGGACAACATTGTCTTGTCTCTGATCTTAATGGGAAAGCTTTTAGTTTTTGCCCATGAAGCAATGTGTTGTTTGTAGGATTTTCATATATGGTCTTTATTATGGTGAGGTATGCTCCCTCTACTCCCACTTTGCTAAGTGTTTTTTTTATCATAAATGGATGCTGTACCTCATCAAGTGCTTTTTCCACATCTACTGATATATATGATCATGTAATTTTTGTCTTTCCTTTTTTTTATGTGATGTATTATGTTTATTGATTTGTGATTAATGTACCATCCTTGCACCCCTGGGATGAATCCCACTTGATAATGGTGTATGATTTTTCTAATGTACTGCTGGATGCAGTTTGCCAATACTTTGTTGAGAATTTTAGCATCTATGTTCATCAGTGATTTTAGCCTGTAGTTTTGTTTCTTTGTTGAATCTTTGTCTGGTTTGGATTTAGGATGATGCTGTCCTCTGAAAAGAGTTTGGGACTCTTTCCTCTTGATTTTTTTTGGAATAGTCTCAAAAGTATAGAGGTTAGCTCTTCCTTAAATGTTTTGTAAAATTCTCCTGTGAAACTGTCTCTTCCAGGGTTTTTGTGTGCTGGGATTTTTTGATTGCTGTTTCAATTTCACCAGCTGGTATCACTCTGTTCAGGCTTACTCCTTCTTGTTTCAGTTTTGGAAGATTATTTTTTTCTAGAAATTTGTCCATTTCACCCAGGTAGTCAAATTTCTTGGCATATAGTTGTTTGTAGTAATTTCTTATAATCCTTTGTATTTCTGTGGTGTCTGTTGTAATTTCTCCTCGTTCATCCCTGATTTTATTTATTTGGGTCCTCTCCCTCTTTTTCTTGATGAATCTGGTTGAAGGTTTGTCAGTTTTGTTTATCTTTTCATAGAACCAGCTCCTGGATTTATTACCATTTGAATTGTCCTTTTAGTCTCTATGTAATTTAATTCTGCTCTATCTTGATTATTTCCTTCCTTCTACTCACTCTGGGCTTTGGTTTTTTGGTCTTCCAGTTCTTGTAGATGTAGTTTTAGGTTGTTTATTTGAAATGTTCCCATCTTTTTTTAGGTTGGCTTGTATTGCTATGAGCTTCCCTTTCAGGACTGCCTTTGCTGTGTCCCATAAGTTTTGGGTTGTTGTGAGTTCATTTTAATTTGTTTCCAGAAACTTTTAAATTTATACCTTGATCTCATTATTAACCCATTCATTAACCCATACACTATTTTCCATGAGTTTGAATGTTTTTGAGTGTTTCCCTTGAGGTTGGTTTCAAGATTCAGTCCCTTGTGGTTTGAGAAAATGCTTGATATGATTTCAATTGTCTTGAATTCATTGAGGCTTGTTTTGTGTCCTATCATGTGGTTTATCTTTGAAAATGTTCCATGTGCATTTGAAAAAAATGTGTATTTTGCTCCTTTGGGATATATATATATATCCTTCATGTTGTAAAGAATACACTTATACTAAGCAATTTTAACACCCCACTGTCACCAATGGATAGATCTTCCAAACAAAATATCAACAAGGAAATTGTAGAACTGAATGACACATTAGATCAAATGGACTTAACTGATTATATAATAAGTGTATAAGTGTGTTGCTGTCTAAATCTTTCTTGAAGCCCTCCAAGAATTTTCTTATATATTTGGGTGCTCTTATGTTGGGTGTATATATGTTTACAATGTTTATGTCTTCTTGGTGGATTCTTCCCTTGAGTATTATGAAGTGTCCTTCTGTGTCTCTTTTTATGGCCTTTGTTTTGAAGTCTACTTTGTCTGTTATAAGTATTGCTACCCTGGCTTATTTTTCCTGTCCATTTGCTTGGAATATTTTTCCAACCCTTCACTTTCAGTCTGTGTAGGCCTTTTGTTCTGAGGTGGGTCTCTTGTAGGCAGCATATATGTGGATCATGTTTCCTTGTTTATTCAGTCTCCCTATGACTTTTGATTGGAGCATCTAATCCATTTACATTTAAGGTTATTATTGATAGGTACTTTTTCATTGCCATTTTACCCCCTTTGTAACTGTATTCTCCTTTTTCACTCTTTTTCTTCTTCTTAAAGCAGTCCCTTTACATACCTTCCAGTATAGTTTGGTGGAGGTATATTCTTTCAGCCTTCTTTTGTCTGGGAAACTCCTTTTTCCACCTTCTAACTTAATTGAGAGCCTTGTTGGATGGAAACATGTTGGCTGCAGGGCTTTGATTTGCATCACTTGAAATATTTCTTGCCATTCCCTTCTGCCTGGAAGTGTTTCCATTGAGAAGTCAACTGGTAACCTTATTGGGGCTCCCTTGTATGTTACTTCATATTTCTCAATTGCTGGCTTTAAGATTTTTCTCCTTGTCTTTGAATTTTGCCATTTTAATTATCATGTGTCTTGAAGTGGGCCCCTTTAGATTCCTCCTGATTGGGACCCTCTGTGCTTTCTGGATTTTTGTGACTTTTTCTCTCATCAAATTAGTGAAGTTTTCCATCATTGCTTTTTCAAGCAGGTTTTCTATCCTGTGCTCCTCCTCTTCTTCTCTTGGTGTCCCTATTACATGGATATTATTACCTTTCATGTTGTCTTGCAGTTCCCTTAAGCCCTCTTCATTCTTTTTTAGTCTTTTTTCCTTTCCTTATTCCTTCTGGGAGTTTTTTTCTACCTTGTCCTCCAGCTCACTGATTTGATCTGCTACATCTAGCTCACTTTTGATTCCTTCTACTGTGTTCTTCAGTTCAGAAATTTTATTCTTCCTTTTCTCTTGGCTCTTATTGTTTCTATGTTCTTTTTCACGCTGATATGTTTTGCAGTAAGTTCTTCATAGATCTTGTAGTTTTCCTGTAGTTTTTAGTAATTCTCTGAGAGCTCATTGAGCTTTATTATAAGTTTTAAACTCAATATCTGGTAGTTGACTTGCCTCTATTTCATTTAGCACTCTTTGAGAAGCTTCCTCCTTCCCTTTGGATTAGGAGTTGCTTCTTTGTCTTCCCATTATTTGTGAGATTCTTCTTGCTTGTTTCTTCTTCTCAAAATGAGCTGTTTTGACTCCCTGAGTTTGTGGTGTGCTCTTCTATGGTAGAAGACTTGTGAAATTCAGTGTTGCAGTCTCCTATATCTCATGAACTTGATGCTCTTATGATGCCCTTTATGCCCTTTATGTTGGCTCTCTGGTTGTAGGGTTTTAAATGTTGTTGGATAATTCTTTGGTGGGTCCTTCCTCCAGTTGGTTGACTGAGGGTCATGTCACCTACTATGTCTTGTATGCTGTTCTGCATGTGCTGTCACAACAAAACCACAAAGCCCAGGAAACAAACCCACATCCTCAAAAATTACTGCCCCCTGAAATTCCACTATGAATAGTAAATGAACAGAATTCATGAAGGTGTAAAGAGACAAAGACTATTATAAGAAAGGAGAGTGAATATGAGATGACCTGCTGAAAGAAAATCCATTTTGAGAGGGTAGAGGGAGGAGCACTAATAAAATTTGGGAGTCTAGCAAAGTGAAGAGAGAAAGTAAAATTTACATAATAAAAAAGGTAATGAAGAAGGAAGAATATGCACAAACTTGAAGGACAAGAAATGAATAATGAAAAGCTATGGAAGAAAGAAAATATTGCAAATCGTGGAGAAGACCACAGTGGATTTCATTTTGGTAGCCTCTAGTACTTACCAGATATTTTTTCTTTTTGTATCCACCTCTGGTGATGTCAGATGTTGACCCCATCTGACCTTAGGCAACCTGCTCTGAGACTTTCAGGGATCTACTGTCTGTGGCTGTCTCTTTTGGTTGTTGATCTAGTCACTCTGCACTCAGCAGTCAGGCTTAAGCTTCACAGACCCAGGGCAGAGTCTCTCCTGGGGTCAGGGCTATTGATTCTCCTTAGGCTGCTGCTGCTCAGAGGGGAGTGGTCTGCCTGAGCATGATGGCTGTTGCCATATTCTGTATGACTCAGCACCAGGATCCCAGCATCTACTCTTTCAGTTTTGCCCGCAGTCTCTCCTCAGGTGTCTCTAGCCAACTCTGTTCCTGTCTTTGCAGGAGCCCAGGGTAAGTGACTGAAAATGAAAATTTCTGTGTAGGCCCTTTAAACAGGTCTTTGAGTCTCTAGCCATTCATCTCTGGAAGAGAACAACCCTGCCACTTTTTGCCACTGGTGGTTATTTGTGTACTTTTTGGGCTCTGGTGCTCTAGGTTTGGGGTCCCAGCTTAGGGTTTAGACCTGGCTTTCCTCAGGGGGATACAACTGGCCGCTTAATTATCCCTTGGGTGCTGCTGCCTGTGGGTACCCAGCCAGCCCTTTCAAGTCTCCACTGTACTCCTTACCACTCAAGTTGTGCTGAAGTTGATTCTTCTGTCTGTCTGACATTATAAGGCTTCTCTATCTCTATTATTCAATTATTTGTTCCAGGTGATTTCTCCAAAATTTAGTTATATTTCCAGATTGGTCCTGGGAGAAAGTTAGTGTTACTTCCATTCACTCCTCTACCATCTTGCCCTCCAAATTATAATCTTCTTCAATTTTCCTTTCTATTTTTTAGTGTCAGAATCTTCAAATAGCTGTTCCTGGTAATTTGTACAGGTTTTATGGTTATATTTAGTTGGGGAGATGTGATGGAACTTAGATGTACTTATTTAGTCTTATTGCTATATTTTTAATAACGAACATGACACAGCATGAAAACATGAATGAAATGAATAAGGTTACATGTCAGATTTAGCTGCAAATAAAAAGTCGACATTTTAGTTCTCATTGTAAAAGGATTGTAATGTCTTGCCTTTTGCATGGCAAGTGCTAGCAAGAGCCAGATCTGGATTCTCTAGTTCCAGGGGTAGAATTCCTAATAAAAGTCAGTATTAATTACTCAGGCTAACTTTTGTAGCTTACTTGCTTAACTACCCTGGTAAATTTAATCTTGCTTTGGATCTGCTCTCTCCTGAGTACTTTCATGTACCAGAAATCATATAATAACCACAATTGCTTAATTAGGTGGCAAAAATTATCTTTAGTTTAAGTGACTGACTTATTAAGTTACAAATGCTGCCAGATATTGGGGGCTGGATTGACTGGCTTCCTGAGTGGAAATATGCTGGGATCTAATGGAAGTAGGAATATAACTAAGCATTTTCCTCACTCTCTGAATTAAATGAGATTTACTTGTTGGCTTTAATTTTTCATAGTACCAGGCTAACCATATGCTGCAAGCAGTATCAATGTATAGAGAACTAACTACCCTTATTTAGATCAGAATTCACTGACCTTCCTCAGCATTCAACTTTTCCTGAGATTTCTAGACTCTAAACTCTAAAAGAATGCAGGTCTTGTGTGGACATAAGTTTTCAACTAAATTGAGTATGATCTAGGTAAATACCTAGGAGTGTGATTGCTAGACTGATTGTAAGACTATGTTTAGCATTGTATAAAACTGCCAAACACTTCCAAAGTTTCTGGACCATTTTCCATTCCCAATGGAAAGGAATGAGATTTTTTTTTTTGCTCTGCATTCTTACCAGTATTGTTGGTATTCATTATTGTCTATTTGTTTAAATTTTAGCTTCTAGTAGGTATTTTGTGGTTTTTTATTGTTGTTCTAATTTGCAATTTTCTAATCACATATAATATTGAAAACATTTTTATATATTTATGTGCCATTTTTTATGTCTTCTTTGATGAGGTGTTTGTTCAGATCCTTTGCCCATTTCTTAATTGGGTTTTTGTTTTCTTATTGTTGAGTTTTAGGAGCTGTTTGTATATTTTGGAAACAAGTCCTTTATCAGATATGTGTTTTCAAGTATTTTATCCCATTCTGTGGCTTTTCTCCTGATTCTCTTAAAATTGCCTTTCAGAGCAGAAGTTTTAAATTTTAATAAGATGACATTTGCTTTCATTGATTGTGGTTTTGTATTATATCTAGAAACTTATTACAAAATTCAAGGTCTCCAAGATTTTCTCCTATGTTTTCTCTTAGAAGTTTTATGGTATTGTGGTTTATACTTAGACCTACAATATATTTTTGGTTAATTTTTAGTGAAAGGTCTAAGGTCTATGTCTACAAATATTTTCTATTTTTGCATATAGATGCTCAATTCTTTTCAGCACATTTTATTGAAAAAACTATTCTTTTTTATTCAATTGTCTTTGCTATTTTATCAAACATTAGTTGACTACTTCTGTGTGGGCACTTCTGGTCTCTTTACACTATACCACTTATTAACATGTTTGGTGTTTCATCAGTTCAACACTGAATTCATCACTTTGGCTTTGTAATGAGTCTTGAAGATGGCAGTGTCAATCCTCTGACAATCGTCTTTAGTATTATGTTGGCTATTCTGGGTCTTTTGCTTTTCCATATAAATTTTAGCATCAGTTAGTCTATATCCAAAATAGATTGATAGGATTGAGGGCAATTATTATGACTACATAAGCTGAGTGGGGAAGAACTGACATCTCAACAATATTGTCTTCTTATTCATAACTATTTTTCTATTTAGTTACATGATCTTTGATTTCTTTCACTAGCATTTTATAATTTTTCTTAGAGATTCTATATAGATTTTCTTAGATTTACATCTAAGTGTTTCATTTTGGGGGTTATTATTATAAATGGTTTCGTGTTATTAACTTCAAATTCCAATTGTTCATTCCTGTTATATATAAGAAAACAATTGACTTTTCTACATTAACTTGCCCTGCAAAGTTGCTATAATCAGCTGTCAGTTACAGGGCTTAAAAATGTTTTATAAAACTAAGTATGTCATTTGTAAATAAAGATACTTTTGCCCTGGCTGGCATAGCTCAGTGGATTGAGCGTGGGCTGGGAACCAAAGTGTCCCAGGTTCGATTCCCAGCCAGGGTACATGCCTGGGTTGCAGGCCATAACCCCCAGCAACTGCACATTGATGTTTCTCTCTCTTTCTCTCTCTCTCTCTCTCCCTCCCTTCCCTCTTTAAAAAATAAATAAATAAAATATTTTTTAAAAAGATACTTTTATTTCTTCTTAGTATGTACATTGTTTACTTTTGGGGGGGGGTCTTATTGTATTACCTTGGGCTTCTAGTACAATATTGACTAAAAATGGTGAAAGTGGATATTTTTACTTTTTATTTAATTAGGAGTGGAGCACCTAATTTCTCATTATTACACATGATGTTAGCTGTAGGGTTTTGGGTTTGTTTTTTTTTTTGGAGATGCTCTTTATTAAATTAAGAAAGTTCCTGTCTATTCCTAGTCTCTTTATTTTTAAAGAGTTTTTTAAAAAATAAATGGATGGATGTTGGATGTTGTCAAGTGCTTTTTCTTCATTTATTAATACTATATAATTTTTCTTCTTGTGTAAACTTTATTATGATGGAGTTAAAACCCATGAAAGTATGGGGGAAGGACTCCCAAGAGGTTTTTAACTCTTAAGCTAGTCCACATTCAGCTTCCAGCGATGCATTAAAATTAACATTTTAGTCTTCATACCTGCATACAGCTTCAACAGCTTCTGTTCCTAGTAAGCCAGTCTCAGATATTATTCTCTTTTTGCATCTGTCTGTCTAGATTTCAGGGTGGCAGTCTGCTTTGTGACCTTAGTTCTATGATGAGTCTAAAGTCATTGAATGTTAGTTTGTTTGGATAATTTCTTGTTTTGAAGATGAGAGTGGTGACTTCTATGCACTTTAATTGTTAAAGGTTAAAGTGGAAGTTGACCTTAATCTCCTTTTTATATCTGCAGCTGGGCAACAAGATTTTCAAACCTTCCAGCCCAGTCCCTACCATACAGCAAGCAGGTTTCATCCATGGCTGTTGGTATGTCTTTCTATTCCCATTTCCTCACTCTAATATTCTCTGTAAGTTTGTTGCTCTTATTGATATATTTAGAATGATTATAACATTGTAGACTTAAGAGGACCCTCCGGAGGTTTGAATCTGGGAAAACTTACATTCCTTGGTTTTTTAGTGTTCTGACCATTCATGGGCAACACTGTAATTTTCACTATTTTAAACACCAATAAAAGTTACAATAACATCCCCAGATCATGATGGCCAGAGATGGTGACTGATATGGGTAAAGCTGCACCTTGTCTTTTAATGCTTCTACAATTCAGATTCTTTCTATCTCCATACCACTTAATACAGACATGCACAATTATGTTTCTCAGTTCAGTGAACTACCATGAGACACACCAAATTACCATTAATAGTGTTACATTCTGTGAGATAGACTCTGCTAAATAGGTTCTGACATGACTACAATGGGAAAGAGTGGTAGACCTTCTTCTAGAGAGACAAGAACTTGCATATATAAATCAGTGGGCAACTTGGTAGCTCCATATTTGCTAGAAATTATATTCTTTTTCTTGTGGCATATATCGGTAGAATGAATAATTGTACCATTATTGTCTTCTCCTTCTAATAATCTCATTCCATAAGGCTTGAAATTAATTAAAGTATTTCTCATGTTAATGAAAGGATGAGATAGATACAGAGATAAAAGTCCAGAAGCAGGTATCAATAAAACAGAAATAAGTGATTTACCTGAAAAAAAGCTGTTCAAAATAATGGTCATAAAGTTGCTCACACTAAAGTCAGGAGAATATGTGTGAACAAAGTGTAATTTCAACAAAGAGATAGAATATATAAAAAAGTATCAAACAGAAATTATAAAGTCAAAGAATACAATAGCTAAACTGAAAAAGTCAATAGTGGCATTCAACAGTAGACTATAACAAGTGAAAGAAATAATCAGCAAACTTGAAGATAGTGCAGTGGAATTCATCCAATCAAAGGCACACAAATAAAAAAATGGAAAAAAATGAAGAATTTAACAGAATATGAAATAGCATCAAACATACTAGTATATGCATTACATGGGGTGTCAGAATGATAATACAGAGAGAAAGGGGAAGAAAGTTTATTAAAAAAATAATGGCTGAAAACTATAATGGCTGAAAACTTCCCTAACTTTGAAAAAGAAACATTCAGTTCCAAGAATCCCAGAATGTTCCAAAAAAGACAAATTCAATAAAACCTACACCAAGACACATTATAATGAAACAATCAAAAGTTAAACATAAGGAAGAGAATCTTAAAAGCAGCAAGGGAAAATACTTGTTATGTACAGGGAACCTTATAGAACCATCAGCATATTTTTTGACAGAAACTTTGCAGACCAGAAGAAACAAGCTTAATATATTCAAAGTGCTGAAAATAATTTAACTAAAAATGCTCTACTTGGTAAAGTTCTCATTCAGAATTGAAGGAGAGATAGAGAATTTTCCAAATAAGCAAAAGCTAAAGGAGTTCATCACCATTAGACTGGCATTACAAGAAATGTTAAAGGTCCTAGACTAGTAGAGCTCAGCTGGCTGAAACATCATCCCATGACGGAAGTGTCTTGGGTTCAATTCTCAGTCCAGACACATACTAGGTTGTAGACTTGATTTCTCTCACATTGATGTCTCTCTCTCTCTCCCTTTCTCCCTTTCTTTTTTATAAAAGCAATGAAAAAAAGTCTTGGGTGAGATTAAAAAAGTAAAAAGAAATGTTTAAGGAAGTTCTTCTAGCTGAAAAGAAAGATACTAATTAATAACAGGAAAACATGAAAGTATAAATCTCATAGATAAAAGTAAATATATGCTTAAATTCAGAATACTGTAATGTTATGATGGGTAAATCACATAAATCTAGTATAAAGGTTAAAAGACAAAAGTATTTAAAAGAATTAAACTACAACAATTTGTAAATGGATACATAAGGTAGAAATATGTGGATTGTGACAACAAACACATAAAATGTGGGAAGTGAAAGTAAAAATGTAGTTCTTTAGTATGCATGTGCAGTAATCATCAGCTTAAAATAATTATAAATATAAAATGTTTTATGTAAGCCTCATAATAACTGCAAAGCAAAAAGCCTACAGTAGATACATAAAAGATAAAGAGAAGGAATGTAAATAATGACTACAGAAAATCATCAAATCACAAAGGAAAACAGCAAGAAAAGAAGAAAGGAATAAAATAATTACAAAACAATGAACAAAAGGGCAATAGTAATTTCACACCTATCAATAACTTTAAATGTACATGGGCTAAATTATTCAATGAAAAGAAGTAGGGTAGCTGAACTGATTAAAAACTAAAACCGAGCTATATACTACCTTCAAGAGACTCACTTCACCTTTAAAAATACAACAACAAAATTTAAGGGATATGAAATATATTTCATGTAAATCGGGGGTAAAAGAAAGTGGGGGTAGCTAAATTTTTTAATTTTAATTTAATTTTATTTTAATCATTGTTCAAGTACAGTTTTCTCCTTTTTACTCCCATTCCAGCCCACCGACCCACCCAAACCTCCCACTTCCCTCCCTTTACCACCCTCCCCCTAGTTTTTGTCCATGTGTCCTTTAAATTTGTTTCTGTAAACCCTTCCCATTCTCCCCTGAAATTCCCTCTTCTCTACCCTCTGGTCACTGTCAGTCTGTCCTCTATTTCAGTGTCTTTGGTTATATTTCGCTTTTTTCTTTGTTTTGTTGTTTAGGCTCCTGTTAAAGGGAGATCATATGGTATTTGTCTTTGACTGCCTGGCTTGTTTCGCTTAGCATAATGCTTTCCAGCTCCATCCAACCTGTTGCAAAGAGTAGGAGCTCCTTCTTTCTTTCTGCTGCATAGAATTCCATTGTGTAAATGTACCATAGTTTTTTGATCCATTCATTTACTGATGGGCATCTAGGTTGCTTCCAGCACCTAGCTACTGTAAATTGTGCTGCTATGAACATCGGGATGCATAGGTTCTTTTGGATTGGTGTTTTAGTGTTCTTAGGATAGAGTCCCAGCAGTGGAATTGCAGGGTGAAAAGGAAGATCCATTTTTAGTTTTCTGAGAAAGTTCCATATTGCTTTCCATAATGGTTGTACTAGTCTGCAGTCCCACCAACAGTGCACTAGGGACCCCTTTTCTCCACAACCTCTCCAACACTTGTTTGTTGCTTTGTTTATGATGGCCATTTTCATTGCTGTGAAGTGGTATCTCATTGTGGTTTTAATTTGCATCTCTCTGATAGCTAGTGATATTGAACATTGTTTCATGTGTCTTTGGATCTCCTGTATGTCCTCCTTGGAGAAGTGTCTGTTCAAGTCCTTTGCCCATTTTTTAATTGGGTTGCTTGCCTTCTTAGAGTGTAGTCGTGTAAGTTCTTTCTATATTTTGGAGATTAAACCATTGTCTGAGGTATCATTGGGAAATATGTTTTCCTATACAGTTGGTTCTCTTTTTATTTTGATACTGTTTTCTTTAGCTGTGTAAAAGCTTTTTATTTTGATGAGGTCCCATTTGTTTATTCTTTCCTTTATGTCCCTTGCTCTAGGAGATATGTCAGTAAAAAAGTTTCTTGGTGAATTATCTGAGATTTTCTACCTACGTTCTCTTCTAGGACTTTAATGGTGTCACGGTTTATATTTAAGTGTTTTATCCACCTTCAATTTATTTTTGTATAAGGTGTAAGTTGGTGCTCGAGTTTCATTTTTTTGCATGTAGCTGTCCAGTTCTCCCAACACCATTTGTTGAAGAGGCTATTTTTATTCAATTTTATGTTGCTGCTTCCTTTGTCAAATATTAATTGATCATAGTTTATTTCTGGGCACTCTGTTCTGTTCCATTGGTCTATGTGCCTGTTTTTATGCCAGTACCAGGCTGTTTTGATTACAGTGGCCTTGTAGTATAGTTTAGTGTCAGGTATTGTGATCCCTCCTACTTTACTCTTGTTTCTCAAAATTGCAGCAGCTATTCGGGATCATTTATGGTTCCATATAAATTTTTGAAGTGTTTGTTCTATGTCTGTGAAATAAACCATTGGTACTTTAATAGGTATTGCATTGAATGTGTAAATTGCTTTTGGTAGTATGGATATTTGGATGATATTAATTCTTCCAATCCATGATCACGGTATATGTTTCCATTTGTTTGTGTCTTCCTTGATTTATTTCCTGAGTGTTATGTGGTTTTCTGAATACAGGTCTTTAACCTCTTTGGTTAGGTTTATTCCTAGGTATTTTATTTTTCTGTTTGCTATTTCAAATGGGATTTTTTTCTTGATTTCTACTTCTGCTGTTTCATTGTTCATGTACAGAAATGTCTTTGATTTCTGGATATTGACTTTCTATCCCACTGTTTTGCCAAGTTCATTTATTAGGTCAAGCAGTTTTTTGGTGGAGTCTATAGGATTTTCTATGTACAATATCATGTCATCTGCAAACAGTGACAGTTTTGTTTCCTCCTTTCCGATTTGGATGCCTTTTATTTCTTTTTTCTTTTCTGATTGCTGTGGCTAAAACTTCCAGTACTATATTGAATAGAAGTGGTGAAAGTGGACAGCCTTGTCTTGTTCCTGATCTTAGTGGAAAAGATTTTAATTTTTGCCCATTGAGTATGATGTTGGCTGGAGGTCTCTCATATATGGCCTTTATTATGTTAAAGAATGCTCCCTCTATTCCCACTTTGCTGAGTGTTTTTATCATAAATGGGTGTTCTACCTTATGAAATGCTTTTTCTACATCTATTAATATGGTCATGTGGTTTTTGTCTTTGCTTTTGTTTATGTGATGTATGACACTTACTGATTTGCGAATATTGTACCATCCTTGCATCCCTGAAATGAATCCCACTTGGTCATGGTGTATGATCTTTTTGATGTACTGTTGGATGCGGTTTGCCAGTATTTTGTTGAAGATTTTAGCATCAATGTTCATCACTGATATTGGCCTGAAGTTTTCTTTCTTTGTTGTTTCTTTATCTGATTTTGTAATTAAGATGATGTTGGCCTCATAAAAAGAGTTTGGGAGTCTTTCATCTTTTTGGATTTTTTTAAATAGTCTGTGAAGGATAGGGGTTAGCTCTTCCTTAAATGCTTTGTAGAATTCTCCTGTGAAACCATCTGGTCCAGGGCTTTTGTGTGTTGGGAGTTTTTTGATTACTGCCTCAATTTATTTTGCTGTTATTGGTTGTTCAGGCTTTCTGCTTCTTTTCCATTGAGTTTTGGAAGATTGTATTTTTCTAGAAATTGGTCCATTTCATCTAGGTTTTCAAATTTCTTGGCATACAGTTCTTTATAGTAATGTCTTACAATCCTTTGTATTTCTGTGGTATCTGTTGTAATCTCTCCTCTTTCATTTCTGATTGTGTTTATTTGGGTCTTCTCTCTTTTTTTCTTGATGAGTCTGCTTAAAGGCTTGTTGGTTTTGTTTATCTTTTCAAAGAACCAGCTCTTGGATTCATTGATTCTTAGAATTGTGCTTTTAGTCTCTATGTCATTGAATTCTGCTCTGATCTTGGTTATTTCCTTCCTTCTGCTTGTTCTGGGCTGTCTTTGTTGTTGTTCCTCCAGTTCTTGTAGACGTAGGGTTAGGTTGTTTGTTTGAAAAGTTTCTAACTTCTTTAGGAGGGCCTGTATCGCTATGAACTTCGCTCTCGGGACTGCCTTTGCTGTGTCCCATAAGTTTTGGGTTGTTGTGAGTTTGTTTTCATTTGTTTCCAGAAACCTTTTGATTTCTTCCCTAATATCATTCTTGACCCATTCATTGTCTAATAGCATGCTAGTTAATCTCCATGATTTTGAGTGTTTTGGGTTTTATTCCTTGGGGTTGGTTTCTAGCTTCAGTCCCCTCTGATCCAAGAAAATGCTTGGTATGATTTCAATTTTTTTGAAATTGTTGAGGCTTGTTTTGTGTCCTGTCATGTGGTCTATCTTTGAAAATGTTCTGTGTACATTTGGAAAGAATGTGTATTTAGCTTCTTTGGGATGGAGGGCTCTGTATATATCAGTAAAGCCCATTTCATCAATGGTATTGTTCAATGCCACAATATCTTTTTTGATATTTTGTTTGGAAGATCTGTCCATTTTTGATAGTGGGGTGTTAAAATTCCCCACAATAAGATTTCCCCCTCTAAGATTTTCTTTATGTATTTGGGTGCTCCTATGTTGGTTGCATATATATTTACAATATTTATGTCTTCTTGGTGGATTCTTCCTTTGAGTATTATGAAACGACCTTCTGGGTCTCTCTTTATGGTCCTTTTTGGAAGTCTATTTTGTCAGATATGAGTATTGCTACCCTGTCTTTTTTTCCTGTCCATTTGCTTGGAAAATTTGTTTCCAGCCCCTCACTTTCAGCCTGTGCAGGTCTTTTATCCTGAGGTAGGTCTGTTGTAGGCAGCATATGTGTGGGTCATGTTTTCTTATCCAATCAGCTATTCTATGTCTTTCGATTGGAGCATTTAATCCATTTACCTTTAAGGTTATTAATGATAGGTACTTATTCATTACCTTTTATGTACATGCGTTCCTCTCTTTCTCTCTCTTTTCCTTTCCTTAAAGCAGTCCCTTTAGCATCTCCTGCAGAGCTGGTTTAGTGGAGGTGTATTCTTTTAGACTTTTGTCTGAGAAGCTTCTTATTTGGTCTTCTATATTGATTGAGAGCCTTGCTGGGTAAAGTAGCCTTGGTGCAGTCCTCTGGTTCTCATTACTTGGAATATTTTTTGCCATTCTCTTCTGGCTTGGAGTGTTTCCATTGAGAAGTCAGCTGTTAGCCTTATTGGGGCTCCCTTGTATGTTACTTCATGTTTCTCCCTTGCTGCCTTTAATATTCTCTCTTTGTCTTGAAATTTTGCCATTTTTATTATGATGTGTCTTGAGGTGGACCTCTTTGGGTTCCTCTTGATTGGGACTCTCTGTGTTTCCTGGATTTGTGTGACTTTTTCTCTCATCAAATTAGGAAAGTTTTCCATCATTACTTTTTCAAATAGCTTTTCTATCCCTTGCTCATCTTGTCCTTCTGGTATCCCTATTATACGGATATTATTACGTTTCATATTGTCTTGCATTTCCCTTAATTACTCTTCATTATTTCTGATCCTCTTTTCCTTTTCTTGCTCTTTCTGGGTGTTTTCTTCTACTTTGTCCTCTAGCTCGCTGATCCGATCTTCTGCTTCATCAATCCTGCTTTTCATTCCTTCTACTGTGTTCTTCAGTTCAGAAATTGTATTCTTCATTTCCTCTTGGCCCCTGTTGAGTGTTTCTATTTCCTTTTTCATGTTGATGTAGTTTTCGATGAGTTCATTGTAGCTTCCCTGCAGTTTCTGGTAGCTCATTGTGAGCTCATTGAGCTTCCTGACAATCATTGCTTTGAACTCAATATCTGATAGTTGAATTGCCTCTATATCATTTAGCATTTTTTCTGAGGCTTCCTCCTTTCCTTTCATTTGTTTCTTTGTCTTCCCATTGTTTGTGAGAGTCTTCTTGTTAGCTTCAGCTTCTTCAATTGATCTGTTCTGGCTTCCTGGGTTTGTGGTGTGTACTTCTTTAGTAGAATAGCCGTGAGTTTCAGTGGTGCAGGTTCCTTGATCTCCCAAGCTCACTGGTCTTGGGTTGTCACTTAAGTTGGCTTTGTGTTTGTCTTTGGGTTTTGATTGTTGTTTGGTCTTTCTTTGGTGGTTCCTTCCCCCCAGCTTGTTAAATGAGGGTCACTCTGTCCACAACCTCCTGTATTTTGTTTTGCTGGTGAGGGCAGGTTGTGTTGAAGCTGGTTCTTCCGTGTGTATAAGGTTTAAAGAATTCTCTCTTGCTTTTGTTCAGTTGTTTGTATTGGGCACTGTCTCTACTATTTAGTTGTATTTCCAGATAGGCCCTGGATTGAGGTTTGTGTGGTTACCACTCCCTCCTTCACCTTCTTCTGTTGTTATCTGTTAGTGGTTCCTTTGTAATTGGGTTTCCTCTTCCAGTGGGTATCCTGGTGTTCACTGCCTCCACCTATTCTTTTTTGTCATCAGTTGGAGGGGGAAGGCAAAATGGTTTAAGACAGCAACAGAGAATTCTATGTTATTTACAGTAGCAGCAAGTAGGGAAGAGATAGGAGATCCTTTGACTATGTATAGTGTTAACCGTGATCTTCCACTCAGCTAGCTGATTTTTAGAAAGGATGGAAAGAAGATAAGGCTCTTGTTGGGGAAGGAAGGATTGTGAGTTGGATCTATAAAGCAGGGAGGTTGTGGGAGGTCAGATTCTGAGGTAAGGTGAGAGTAAAGAATAGTAAATATGTGTAGTGTGTGAGAAAATAGAGTTAACCACTACAATAATAGAGTTCAGGAAACTTTGAAATGGGCTAAGATGTGGGAGGAGTGTTGTGAAGTAATTACAATTGCATGGAACAGCAGTTATTTACAATAATATTATGACAACAATCATATGACAGAATCTATGAGATCTAGGTACCAAGAATAGGGAGTACAGAACCTCGAGCAGTGTGCTAATGGGACACAGGTGAGTGAAAGGACAGTAGATTAGCAATAGAGTATGGAAAGAGATGTCAGGGGAAAGCTGTCAGGTCATACAATATATCCAGCCTAGCAAAGCAGACTACAGAAAGAAGAGGGATACAAAAATACTATTAAAAATGTAGGAACACTGGAAAAATAATAATAATAATACAAATATGCAATAACTTGCAGGTTCTCTGTAATAGCAGAGTGAAATTTGTCTCACTGTCCCAGCTGTTGTGATGCCCCTTCTTTGGGTTCAACTTTGATCTTTTCACAGATCCAGGATTTTTTCTCACTTGTAGGTATTTAGAAAAAATTTTAAAAATTGAAAATAGAAAAGGCAGATGAAGGAAGGAAGAAGAGGTAGAATTGGAGGAAAGGAAGGAGGAAGGAATAAAACAAGAAATCAGGAAAGAGAGGAAAAAGAAATCAAAAGAGAATAAAAACAATAAAAATTAAAAATTGTTAAAACAATAGAATCAAATTAAAAAGTCTCTTGGTTTCAAAGTGGCCAAACCGGTTTTTCTGCCCTTGCTGGGTTCGACAGGCTGAGGGGTGATTGGTATGGCTTTTCTTCTTAGGTCAGCGGAGCTCGCACTGGCTCCCTCACTGTCTGGGAAGTTAACGTGGCTCCTCAGCCTTGCGCCCTGGGTGTGGGAATCAGGTCTTTCCCCAGGGTTACTGCTGTGGACTGGGGTGTGGGGATGTTCTCCCTGCATGCATGCCCACGTGCCCACAGCTGGGTGGCAGGGAGGGTGGAGCGACTGATCACTTTAGGAGAATTCCCCAAACAGTGTCTGTCTATTCACTCTTTCCTCTTGAGAAATTCCTCCTGTTCAAGCCTGCCTCTCCACACAATGGACTGGCTTGTCCTTCAGCCCAACTCTCCAGCCAGACTGGTGACTGTGGGGGTCAGGGCCTGCTGTGCGAACCAGCCCCTCCAGCATCCACAGCCTCCAAAGGTGCTCACAGCCCTTGTGTGTTTGCTAGCACCTGGATTCCTCCCAGTGCCGCTCAGACCTTGTTTGTCTGGGGAGGGAGCAGTTGTCCTGGCTTTCTCCCAAGGACTCTGTGGCAAACCCAGCAGTGGGCCCTGGGCCTGGGGCTGCAGCCCCCGGACCACATGCTGGTCCCAGGGACCCTACCTTGTTGCAGCACTCTTCTTAGGGTCCAGTTTTTTGGTTCAGCCACAATCCTTGGTCCCCTATTTTCACATATGCTGAAGTATGTTGGTTGCTTGCTTCTCTACTCCATAGATCGGTCAGGATTTTCTCCCCTGAGCAGAGGGAAGCCGAATCTGCTTTCCTACACCGATGCCATGGGTAGCTAAATTTATATCAGACAAATTAAACTTTAGGCCAAAATTGTAGTAAGAGAAAGATAGATAATTATATAATGATGAGGGATCCATATAACAAGAGAATAAATATTTGCAAATATATATACATCCAACATAGGAACATCTAAATATATAAAGCAAAAATTAACCACCAGAAACAAGAAATAGACAGCAATACAATAATAGTAGGGGACTTCAATGCCCCACTTTCACTAATGGATAAATCATATAGGCAAAAATACATATAAGGAACCATTAGATTTGAACTACACATTAGACCAGATAATACACTGAACAGAAATTTACAGAGTATTCAACAGAACCAGAATACATATATGTTGGGCCACAAAACTAATCTAAGTAAATTTAGGTATATTGAAACCATATCAAACATTTTTTACAATCACAATTATATGAAACTAGAAATCAATTACAAGAAGAAAACTGGAAAATTCACAAATATGTGGAGATTAAGTAACATGTGACTGAACAACCAATGGGTCAAAAAAATCAAGACAAATTTTTTAAAAATCAAGAAAAAATGAAAATGGAAATAAGACATACCAAAATTTATGAGATGCAGCTAATTCCATTCTTTTTATTTTTTTGTTTAATTTTTCAAGTACAATTTTCTGTCTTTTACTCCCATCCCAGCCAACACCCCAGCCCTCCCCACCTCCCTCCCATTTCCACACCCCCCTAGTTTTTGTCCATGTGTCCTTTATACTTTTTCCTGTGAACCCTTCCCCTTTTCCCCTGAAATTCCTTCCCTTCTGAGCAGCCTGTTCTCTATTTGTGTCTTTGGTTATATTTTGTTTGCTTGTTTGTTTTGTTTTATTGTTTAGGTTCTTGTTAAAGGTGAGATCATATGGTATTTGTCTTTCACTGCCTGGCTTATTTCACTTAGCATAATGCTCTCCAGTTCCATCCATGCTGCTGCAAAGGTAGGAGTCCTTTCTCTCTGCTACATAGTATTCCATTCTATAAATGCACCATAGTTTTTCTTTTTCTTTTTAAATATATTTTATTGATTGTGCTATTACAATTGTCCCATTACTCCCCTTCATTCCCCTCCACCCTGCGCACCTTCTCCCACCCACATTTCCCCACTTTAGTTCATATCCATATGTCATAAGTTCTTTAGCTTCTATATTTCCCATACTATTCTTGCCCTTTCCCATCAATTTTCTACCTATCATCTATGCTACTTATTCTCTGTACCTTTTCCCCCTCTCTCCTCCTCCCACTCCCCTGTTGCTAACCCTCCATGTGATCTCTATTTTTGTGGTTCTGTTCCTGTTCTAGTTGTTTGCTTAGTTTGTTTTTGTTTTTAGTGTGGTTGATAATAATTGTGAGTTTGCTGTCATTTTACTATACATGTTTTTTATCTTCTTTTTCTTAGATAAGTCCCTTTAATATTTCATAAAATAAGGGCTTGGTGATGATGAACTCCGTTAACTTGACCTTATCTGAGAAGCACTTTATCTGCCCTTCCATTCTAGATGAAAGTTTTGCTGGATAGAGCAATCTTGGATGTAGGTCCTTGCCTTTCATGACTTGGAATACTTCTTTCCAGCCCCTTCTTGCCTGCAAGGTCTCTTTTGAGAAATCAGCTGACAGTCTGATGGGAACTCCTTTGTAGGTAACTGTCTCCTTATCTCTTGCTGCTTCTAGGATTTTCTCCTTCATTATTACCTTGGCTAATGTAATTATGATGTGCCTTGGTGTGCTCCTCCTTGGGACCAACTTTTTTGGTACTTTCTGAGCTTCTTGGACTTCCTGGAAGTCTATTTCCTTTGCCAGAATGGAAAAGTTCTCCTTTATTATTTGTTCAAATAACCTTTTCACTTGTTGCTCTTCCTCTTCTCCTTCTGGTACTCCTATAATTTGGATGTTGGAATGTTTAAAGATGCTCTGGAGGTTCCTAAGCCTCTCCTCATTTTTGAATTCTTGTTTCTTCATTCTTTTCTGATTGGATGTTTCTTCCTTCTGGTCTACTCCATTGATTTGAGTCCCAGTTTTCTTCCCATCACTATTGGTTCCCTGTGGCTTTTCCTTCATTTCACTTAGCATAGCCTTCATCTTTTCATCTAATTTGTGACCAAATTAATCCAATTCTGTGAACATCCTGTTCACCAGTGCTTTGAACTGTGCATCTGATAGGCTGGCTATCTCTTTGTTGCTTAGTTGTATTTGCTGTGGGGATTTGATCTGTTCTTCTGTTTGGCTATTTTTTTTTTGTCTTGTCATGCCTGTTATGTATTAGGGGCAGAGCTTTAGATGTTCACCAGGGCAGGGCAACCCAAGTTGCTGGGTTGTGAGGCTGTATATTGGGGAGGGGTCAGAGAGAGAACAATGGAGCTTGCTCCACTCTCTGTCAGACTTCTGTCCCTTCCGCTGCTTCCCCCAAGCAAACTGGGCCTTTCTTGTGTTAATTCCCATGTGGGTGGGCTTGTGCATGTTCTAGGACCCTTGGGTCTCTCCAATGAACTTTCCTGTGAGGCTGGGAGTCTCTCCCTGAACCTCAACCCCCACAGGTGTTTTCAATCAGTGCCCTGAGGCTCTATTTCCCAGTGCTGGGACCCTGGGTTATGCACAGTGCCTTGCTTCACAATCGCTGCCTTACTGGGTCTGCTGGTTGCCACCACACCCCTGGGGTCTGCCAGCCACTGCCTGCATGCCCAGGGTCTGCATGCTGCAGTCTTGCGCACACAGGATGCCTTACATGCTCGGTCCCACCACCATTTCTGCCACAACCCCTCTTCGCTTGGCTGCTGGACTCTGCCCCACCTAGTGGTCTGGATGAATGTGTCTATTTTAACTCCTTGGTTGTCTGACTTCCATACAGTTCAATCTTCTATCAATTCTGGTTGTTATTCTATTTCTAAATTGTTGTTGTCCCTATCTTGGTTGTGTAAGGAGGCACAGTGTGTATACCTATGCCTCCATCTTGGCCAGAAGTTTACCATAGTTTTTGAATCCATTCATTTACTGATGGGCACTTAGTTTGCTTCTAGCACTTGCCTATTGTAAATTGTGCTGCTATGAACATTGGGGTGCACAGGCTCTTTTGGATTGGTGTTTCAGGGTTCTTAGGATATAATCCTAGCAGTGGATTATAGCTGGGTCACAAGGCAGATCCATTTTTAGTTTTCTGAGAAAATTTCATACTGTTTTGCATAGTGGTTATACCAATCTCCAATCCCACCAACAGTGCACTAGGGTTCCCTTTTCTCCACAACCTCTCCAACACTTGTTGTGTGTTACTTTGTTTATGATGGCAATTCTGACTGGTGTGAAGTGGTATCTCATTGTGGTGTTAATTTACATCTCTCTGATAGCTAGCGATACTGAGAATCTTTTCATGTGTCTTTGGATCCTCTGTAGGTTCTCCTTAGAGAAGTGTCTGTTCAAGTCTTTTGCACATTTTTTAAATTGGGTTGCTTGTCTTCTTGGAGTGGAGTCATGTAAGTTCTTTGTATATTTTGGAGATTAAACCCTTGTCTGAGGTATCATTGGCAAATATGTTTTCCTATACAGTTGGTTCTCTTTTCATTTCAATACTGTTTTCTTTAGTTGTGCAGAAGCTTTTTATTTTGATGAGATCCCATTTGTTTATTCTTTCCTTTATGTCCCTTGTTGTAGGGAACATCTCAGTGAAAATATTACTGCGAAGAATATCTGAGATTTTCCTGCCTATGTTCTCCTCTGGGACTTTAATGGTGTCACAACTTCTATTTAAATCTTTTATCCATCTTGAATTTATTTTTGTGTATGGTGTAAGTTGGTGCTTGAGTTCCATTTTTTTTTTTTTTTGCATGTAGCTGTTCAGTTCTCCCAACACATTTTTTGAAGACATTATTTTTATTTCATTTTATGTTGCTGTCCTCTTTGTTGAATATTAATTGACCATAGAGACTTGGGTTTATTTCTGGGCTCTCTGTTCTGTTCCATTGGTTCATGTGCCTGTTTTTATGGCAGTAAAACTGTATTTTGATTACTGCAGCCTTGTAATACAGTTTGGTATCAGGTACTGTGATCCCTCCTACTTTACTCTTCTTTCTCAAAATTGCAGCAGCTATTCGGGGTCATTTATGGTTCCATATAAATATTTGAAGTGTTTGTTCTATGTCTGTGAAATATGTCATTGGTACTTTAATAGGTATTGCATAGAATCTGTAAACTGCTTTGGGTAGTAAGGACATTTTGATTACGTTAATTCTTCTGATCCATGAACACAGTATATGTTTCCATTTGTTTGTGTCTACCTTGATTTCTTTCTTCAGTGTTGTGTGCAGTTTTCTGAATACAGGTCTTTTACCTCCTTGGTTACGTTTATTCCTAGGTTGTTTTTGTTGTTGTTGTTGTTTGTTTTTGCTATATCAAATGGATTTTTTTCTTGATTTCTGCTTCTGCTGTTTCACTGTTGGTATACAAAAATGCCTTTTATTTGTGGATATTGACTTTGTATACCCCTCTTTTTCCAAATTCATTTATTAGGTCAAGCAGTTTTTTTGTGGAGTCTATAGGATTTTCTATGTACACTATCATGTCATCTGCAAACAGTGACAGTTTTGTTTCCTCCTTTCTGATTTGGATGCCTTTTATTTCTTTTTCTTGTCTGATTGCTGTGGCTAAAACTTCCAGTACTATATTGAATAGAAGTGGTGAAAGTGGACAACCTTGTCTTGTTCCTGATCTTAGTGGAAAAGATTTATTTTTTGCCCATTGAGTATGATGTTGGCTGGAGGTCTCTCATATATGGCCTTTATTATGTTAAGGAATTCTCCCTCTATTCTCACTTTGCTGAATGTTTTTATCATAAATGGGTGCTGTACCTTATCAAATGCTTTTTCTGCACCTATTGATATGATAATGTGATTTTTGTCTTTGTTTTTGTTTATGTGATATATTACATTTACTGATTTGTGAATATTGTACCATCCTTCATCCCTGGGATAAATCCCACTTGGTTATGGTATATGATCTTTTTAATGTATTACTGGATGCAGTTTGCCAATATCTTGAAGATTTTAGCATCTATGTTCATCAGCGATATTGGCCTGAAGTTTTCATTCTTTGTTGTGTCTTTATCTGGTTTGGGGATTAGGATGATCCTCTTTCGTAAAAAAGAGATTGGGAGTCTTCTGTCTTCTTAGATTTTTTTGGAGTAGTCTGTGAAGAATAGGGGTTAGCTTTTCCTTGAATGCTTTGTAGAATTCTCCTGTGAAATCATCTGATCCAGGGCCTTTGTGTGTCAGAAGCTTTTTTGATTACTTCTTCAATTTCATCTGCTGTTATTGGTCTGTTCAGGCTTTCTGCTTCTTCTTCATTCAGTTTTGGAAGATTGTATTTTTCTAGAAATTGGTCCATTTCACCTAGGTTTTCAAATTTCTTGGCATACAGTTCTTTATAGTAATTTCTTGCAAATCTTTGTATTTCTGTGGTATCTGTTGTAATCTCTCCTCTTTCATTTCTGATTGTGTTTATTTGGGTCTTCTCTCTTTTTTTCTTGATGAGTCTGCTTAAAGGCTTATTGATTTTGTTTATCTTTTCAAAGAACCAGCTCTTGGATTCATTGATTCTTAGAATTGTGCTTTTAGTCTCTATGTCATTTAATTTTTCTCTGATTTTGGTTATTGCCTTCCTTCTACTTCTTTTGGGCTGTCTTTGTTCTTGTTCCTCAAGTTCCTGTAGGCATGGGGTTAGAGTGTTTGTTTGAAATGTTGCTATCTTTTTTAGGTAGGCCTGTATTGCTATGAACTTCCCTCTCAGGACTACCTTCACTGTGTCCCATAAGTTTTGAGTTGTTGTGAGTTCATTTTCATTTGTTTCCAGAAAATTTTTGATTTCTTCCCTAATTTCATTCTTGACCCATTTGTTGTTGAATAGCATGCTATCAATCTCCATGATTTTGAGTATTTTGTTTTGTTTTTTCCGCACTGAGGTTGGTTCCTAGTTTCAGTCCCTTGTGGTCAGAGCAAATGCTTGATAGGATTTCAATTTTCTTGAATTTGTTGAGGCTTGTTTTGTGTTCTATCAGGTGGTCTACTTTTGAGACTGTTCCATGTGCATTTGAAAAGAATGTGTAGTTTGCTTCTTTGATATGAAAGCTTCCATATATACCAGTTAAGTCCATTTCATCTAGGGCATTCTTCAATGCCACAATATCTTTGTTGATATTTTGTTTGGAAGAACTGTCCATTTTTGACAGTGGGGTGTTAAAATTCCCTACTGTAATTGTGTTGCTCTCATTATCTTTCTTGAAGTCCTCCAAGATTTTCTTTATGTATTTGGGTACTCTTAGGTTGAGTGCATATATATTTACAAAGTTTATATCTTCTTGGTGGATTCTTCCCTTGAGTATTATGAAGTGACCTTCTGGGTCTCTCTTTATGGCCTGTTTTTTGAAGTCTATTTTCTCTGATATGAATATTGCTACCCTGGCTTTTTTTTTCTTGTCCATTTGCTTGGAAAATTTGTTTCCAGCCCTTTGTTTTCAGTCTGTGTAGTTCTTTTGTCCTGAGGTCGGTCTCTTGTAGGCAGCATATGCATGGGTCATGATTTCTTACCCATTCAGTTATTTATGTCTTTTGATTGGAGCATTTAATCCATTTACATTTAAGGTTATTATTGATAGGTACTTATTCATTGCCATTTATGTATGTGTGTTCTTCTCTCTCTCTCTCTTTTTCCTTCCTTTCCTTAAAGCAGTCCCTTTAGCTTGTCTTGCAGAGCTGTTTTGGTGGAGGTGTATTCTTTTAGACTTCCCTTGTCTGGGAAGCTTTTTATTTGGCCTTCTATTTTGATTGAGAGCCTTGCTGAATAAAGTAGCTTTGGTTGCAGACCTCTGGTTCTATTTACTTGGAATATTTCTTGCCATTCTCTTCTGGCTTGGAGTGTTTCCACTGAGAAGTCAGCTGCTACCTTTATTGGGGCTCCTTTGTATGTTACTTCATATTTCTCCCTTGCTGCCTTTAATATTCTCTCTTTGTCTTGAAATTTTGTCATTTTAATTTTGATGTGTCTTGATGTGGGCCTCTTTGGGTTCCTCCTGATTGGGACTCTCTGTGTTTCCTGGATTTGTATGACTTTTTCTGTCATCAAATTAGGGAAGTTTTCCATCATTACTTTTTCAAATAGGTTTTCTATCCCTTTGTTATCTTCTTCTCCTTCTGGTATCCCTATTATACAGATATTATTACATTTCGTATTGTCCTGCATTTTCTTTAACCCCTCTTTGTTCTTTCTGAGCTTCTTTTCCTTTTCTTGCTCTTTCTGGGTGTTTTCTTCTACCTTGTCCTCCAGCTTGCTGATCCAATCCTCTGCTTCACTGATCTTGCTTTTGATTCCTTCTACTGTGTTCTTCAGCTCAGAAATTGTTTTCTTCCTTTTCTCTTGGCTTTTGTTGATAGTTTCTATTTCCTTTTTCATGCTGATATAGTTTGCAGTGAGTTCATGTAGTTTTCCTGTAGTTTTTGTTAATTCACTGTGAGCTCATTGAACTTCCTGATAACCAATGATTTGAAGTCAATATCTGATAGTTGACTTGCCTTTATTTCATTTAGCATTCTTTCTGAGGCTTTCTCTTTTTCTTTCATTTGAGGATCATTTCTTTGTCTTTCCATTGTTTGTGAGACTCTTCTTCTTAGGCTCTGCTTCTTAAACTGATCACTTCTGGTTCCCTGGATTTATGGCATGAACTTCTGTGGTAGAATACCTGTGAGATTCAGTGGTGCAATCTCCTTGATCTCCTGAGCTCACTGGTCTTGAACTGTCATTTAAGTTGGCTCTGTGTTTGTTTTGGGGTTTTGATTGTTGTTGGGTCTTTCTTTCTTGGGTCCTTCCCACGAGGTGTTTAACTGAGGGTCACTCCATCCACCACCTCTTGTATTTTGTTGTGCTGGTGAGGGCAGCTTCTGTTGAAGTTGTTTCTTCTGTGTGTACAATGTTTTGAGGATTCTGTGTTGCTCTTGTTCAGTTGTTTGTTCTAGGTAATTTCTCCACTATTAAGTTGTATTTCCAAATCAGTCCTTGATTGAGGTTAGTGTGGCTTCCACTTCCTCCTTCACCTTCTTCTGTTGTTCTCTGTTGGTGGTTCCTTTGTTGTTGGGTATCTTCTTCCATTGGGTATCCTGGTGTTCCCTGCTTCCAACTATTCTTTTTTGTGATCAGTTGGAAGGGGAAGGCAAAATGGTTTAAGACAGCAAGGGAGTATCCTATATTTACATTAGCAGCCAGTAGAGAAGAGATAGGAGATCCATTGATTATGTATAGTGTTAACCATGATATTCCACCCAACTAGCCAATTTTCAGAAAGGATGGAGAGAACATAAGACTCTCTTGGTGAGGTAGGGGTTGTGAGTTGGATCTAGAATACAGTGTGGTTGTAAAAAGTCATATTCTGAGGTAAAGGATAGTAAATAGGTGTAGTGCGTGAGAGAATAGAGTTAATCACTACAGGAAACCGAGTGATTTCCTGGTCTTTTCACAGTTCCAGGTTTTTTTGTCTCACTTGTGGATATTTAAAAAGAGAGAGAGAGAGAGAGAGAGAGAAGCAGAAGAAGGAAGTAAGAAGAGATAAAATTAGAAAGAAAGGAAGAAGAAATAAAACAAAAAAAGGAGGAGAGAGAGGAAAAAGGAATTGAGAGATAAAAACAATAAAAATTAAAAATTAAAAATTATTTTTTAAAAAAGCCTCTTCCTGGTTTCAAACTGGCCACACCAGTTTTTTTGGTCTTGCTGGATACATCAGGCTTAGTGGCTTTTCCCCCTTCCTGATCAGCACTCAGTCAGCCTCACTTGCACTCTCCCCAGAACTAGCCTGGCATCTCTCCATGGGGCCTTTGGTGCAGGATCCAGGCCTTCTGCAGAGGGCACTCTTCCCATGTTGCGGTGGGCTCGCTTGGCCAGGTCGCCTCTGGCCCCACAGGTTCAGGTGCATACCCTTCCCAGTGCTATGAGGACATGCAGGGACTCAGGCACCCCCTCAGAAGCACTGCTCAGCTGGGTGGGGAACATGCTAGAGTGATTTCTGCAGGAGAATCTTCCAAAAAGTGTCTGTTTTTTTCACTTTTTCTTTTTGAGAGATTCCTCCTACTCAAGCCTGCCACTCTGTACAGCAGCCTGGTCTCTCACACAGCCCAATTCTCCAGACAGACTGGGGACTATCAGGGTCAGGGCCCATCATGGTGTGACTCTCAACTCTTCCCAATCAATGTCCACAGGCCCCATGGGTGCTCACAGCCCCTGTGTGTTTGCCATTTAGTCCTTATTCACTTCTCTGCAACTTCAAGCAAACAGGTCTCCCCCGATTCTGCTCAAACCTTGTTTGGTTGGGGAGGGAGCAGTTGACCCAGCTCTCTCCCAATAACCCTGTGGCAGACCCCAGCAGGCACCAGGCCTGGGGTTGCAGCCCCCCTGGTGCCTGCACCAGTCCCTGGGACCTTATTGTCCTGAAGCACTCTCCTTACCATCTGGGTTCTTAATGTGTGCTACAATTTTTTGTTTCCTGCTTTCATATACACTGGGGTACTGTTGGCTGTTTGTTCTGTTCCTCTGCAGATCAGCTAAGTTTCTCTCCTGTGTGTAGAGAGAAGTGGAATCTGCTCCCTCCTACCTTGCCATCATCTTCCTCCTGGTCTAATTCTGTTCTAAGAAAAAAAGTTCATGAGCTCCAGGATGAAAGCAGAGTAGGAGAAAGCTACACTAACCTCATCCTAGGGCCAAACTGGAATTACAACTAAATGATAGAAAAATCATCCTGAATTACCACTGAACACTAGCTGGAGAAATGTCTTATAACCAAAACATATGGAAGAAATCACATCACCACAAAGAGACTGGTAGGAAGTGTGGAGGTGCAAGAGGGCTGGCTGGGCTCCCATGGGTGGCAGCCATGGATGGCAGCTGAAGTGCTGGAAGGATATATCAGCAGTAGTGGAGAGGGGGTGTTCCTCCTGAGAAATGTGGGTCTAAACACCACTCTGGCTTCCCTACCCTAGAGCATCAGAACTAAGAAAGGAACCCAAATAATATCCAGCTGTGAAAAGCAGCAGGTTTTCTGTCCACCAGGAAGAGATGGGTAGGGAAGCAGAGACCCTCTTAAAGGACAGATACATAAATTACATTTGTAGCCACTTATCCTGAGCTACAGCAAAAGGAAGCCAGAGCAGATGAGGGACATGTGAGGAGAGTCTGAGGTTGGTGGCTTTGTGGAAAGCTGAAGCATCAGCCATCAGGATCCCTGTGCTGGGTCATTTCACACTCCTCTCCATGTGGCATCAGCCAGTGGGGAAGCAATAGCCCCACCTGTTGGAATCTGTTTCCTACTACTCTATAGAGCTTAAGCCAGGCTACTGAGGAGCACAGCTGGAGGCACTTTCACTGTTTAGGATTAACAGAAAGCATGCTGGTGGAAGCAGATCTCTGGGAGCTTTGAGATTTTGGCTGGTTCTTTCCCAGTCCTGCTGGTGGTATAAGCAGGCACTGGTGTGCAGCCTGGTTCTTTCTGCATACACCCAAGCCCAGCAGAGGGAGCCACAAGCAGTGAATTGCTGAGAGCTCCAAAGAGGTTGCACAGGTCCAGTCACAGGAAGTGTGACATAGGACTACACCTAAGTCTTTGTGGATCTACCCAATACATAGAGACAAACACAAAGAGGCAGCCAAAATGCGAAGAAAAAGAAACAGGCCCCAAATGAAAGAATAAAAGAACTCTCCAGAAAAAGAATTAAATGAAATGAAGGCAAGCAATTGATCAGATATAGAGTTTAGACTGATGATTATAAGGATACTCAACAGCATGAAAAAAGAATAAAAACCATAAAAAGTAACAGAATAAAGAATGCAATATCTGAAATAAATAATAGAGTAGAAGGAATAAACCATAAGTAGATGAGGCACAGACTCAACTTAGTGATTTGGAATACAAAGTAGAAAAAACACCCAAGCAGAGCAGCAAAAAGAAAAAATGATTTTTTAAAAAATGAGGAGAATCCACTGGGTTTATACCCTAAGAATCCTAAAACACTAGTTCAAAAGTACCTATGCACCTCAATGTTCCAAGCAGTGCTATTTACAATTGCCAAGTGCTAGAAACAGGCTAAGTGCCCATCAGTAAATGAGTGGATCAAAAAACTATGGTACATTTACACAGTGGAAAATTATGCAGTAGAAAGAAAGAAAGAAGGAACTCCTACTCTTCATGATAGCATGGATGAAGCTGGAATGAATAAGCTAAGTGAAATAAGCCTGGCAGTGGAAGAAAAATACCATATGATCTCACATAAAGTGGAACCTAATCAACAAAACAAACAAGTGAGCAAAATAGAACCAGACATGGGGATAAGGAACAAACTGTCAGTGACCAGAGGTGAGGGGGAAGGATAATAGGGGAAAGAAAGGGAAGGGTCAAGTTAAGGAACATGTATAAAGGACCCAAGGACAAAGACAGTGGGGTGGGGGGAGGATTGAATGTGGGAAATGGGGAGTGGGTAGAGCAGGGTAGAGTAACAGGGGAAAAAATGGGGACAATGGCAACTGAGCAACAATACAATTTTTTAAAAAATTAGGAGTACATAACAATCTTTGGGACAACATTAAGCATAACAATATTCACTTAATGGGAATACTAGAAGCAGAAGAAAGTGAACAAGAAATCAAGAACCTATTTGAAGAAGTAATGTCTGAAAACTCCCCTAACCTAGTGAAGAAAAAAGACACACATGTCCAGGAAGTGCAGAGAGTCCCAAACAAAATGGACCCAAGAGGCCCATGCTAAGACAGATCATAATTAAAATTCCAAAGGTTAAAGATAGAGAATTTTAAACACTGCAAGAGAAAATCAGTTAGTTACCTGGAAGGGAGCTCCCATTAGACCATTAGACTATCAACTGATTTCTCAACAAAAACAATTCAGGCCAGAAGTGATTGACATGAAACATTTAAGGTGATGAAAAGCAAGGGCCTACAACAAAGGTACTTTACCAAGCAAGGCTATCATTTAAAATTGAAGGAGAATAAAAGATCTTCCCAGACAAGAAAAAGCTAAAGGAATTTGCCAACAGCAAGCTAGTATTACAACAAATGTTAAAAGGCAAGAAGAAGGAGGAAGAGAAGGGGAGGAAGAGGAAATGGAAGAAGAAGAGGAAGAAGAAAGAAGAAAGAGGAAGAAGAAGAAAAAGAAGAAGAAAAAAGAAAGAGGAGGAGAAGGAGGAGAGGAGAAGGAGAAGAAGGAAGAAGAAGAGGAAGAGGAAGAAGGAGAAAAGAAGAAAGAAGAAGAAAGAAGGAAGAAGAAGGAGGAGGAGGGGAAGGAGGGAAAGGAGGGGAAGAAGAAGAAAATGAGAAGAAAAAGAAAAAGAAGGGAAGAAGAAAAAAAAGAAAAACTGGGAGGAAAAATAATAAAGTGGCATGCAAAACTACTGGACTGGTTGGCTTCACAGGCAAATTTTACAAAACATTTAGGGAAGAGCTAACACTTATCCTTTTAAAACTACTCCACAAAGTTCAAGAAGAAGGAAGACCCCCAAGTTTTTTTTATGAGGACACCATTATCCTAATTCCAAGACCAGATGAAGACAATAGAAAGAAATTTAAAGCCAATATCCCTGATGAACAAAGATATTAAAGCCTTAACAAAATATTAGCAAACCAAATACAGCAATATATCAAAAACTCATACAACACAATCAAGTGAGAGTAATCCTGCGAATGCAAGATTGGCACAACATTGACAAATCAATAAATGTGATTCACCACATAAAAAATGAAGGATAAAAACCACATGACCATATACATAGATATAGAAAAAGTGTTTGATAAAATTCAGCACCCATTTATGATAAGAACTCTCAGCAAAATGGGAATTGAGGGAACATACCTAAATACAATAAAAGACATATGTAACAAACCCACTGCCAGTATCATTTTTAACCAGCCAAAACTGCAAGCATTCCCCTTAAGATCAGGAGCAAGACAGGAATGTTGGCTTTTACCTTTCTTATTCAACATAGTACTGGAAGTCCTAGCCACAGCAATCACACAAGAAGAAAAATTAAAAGGCATTCACATTGGAAAGGAAGAGGTAAAACTGTCTTACTTTGTAGATGACATGATACTGTACATAGACACCCTAAAGATTCCACTGAAACTGCTAGAACTGATAAATGAATTCAGTAAAGTAGCAGTTTACAAATTAATATGCAAATATTAGTTGCATTTTTATGCCAATAATGAACTATCAGAGAGAGAAATTAAGAAAGCAATTCTATTTGAAGAATTTAAAATACCTAAAAATAAATCTAATGAAGGATGTAAAAGACCTGTACTCAGAAAAGTAAGACACTGAAGAAAGAAATTAAAGAAGATATGAGTAAGTGGAAACACATACCATGTTCATGGATGGAAGAATTAACATCATTAAAATATCCATACTACCCAAAGCAATTTACAGATTCAATACAATTCTTATCAAGATACCAATGACACAATTAACAGAACTGGAACAAATATTTCAAAAATTTATATGGAACCACAAAAAGCCCCAAATAATAACAGCAACCTTGAGGAAGAAGAACTAAATTGGAAGATTATGATACCTAATATGAAACTATGCTATAAGGTCACAGTAATCAAAACAGCATGGTACTAGCATAAAAATAGACACATTGATCAATGGAACACAAAGAGAGAGCACAGAAATAAACCCATGTCTTTATAGTTAATCAATATTTGACAGAGGAAGCAAACATATACAATAAACTAAAGATAGTTTATTTCATAAATGGTGTGGGGAAAATTGGATAGATACATGTATAAAATGAAACTAGATCACATTTTTATACCACAAACAAGAATAAATTCAAAATGGATTAAACTCTTAGATGGTCTATTTAGATGTTACCACCAAAACCATAAAAATTCTAGAAGAAAATATAAGCAGTAAAATCTCTGACATTGCTCAAAGTAATATGTTTTTTTTTTCTGGTATATGTACCCAAGCAAGAGAAACAAAAGAAAAAAATGAATGGGACTACATCAAACTAAAAAGTTTTTGTACAGCAATGGAAACCATCAATAAAATAAAAGACAGTCCACTGAATCAGAGGACATATTCAACTCAATAGAGTTGATAAGGGATTAATATCCAAACTTTATATAAAACTTTTAAAACTCAACTCCAAAAACAACAAACAATTTAATTAAAAATGGGCTAAGTACCTGAATAAATACCTCTTCAAAGAGGGCATACATATGGCCAATGTCACTAATCCTCAGAGAAATGCAAATTAAAAATGCAATGAGATATCACCTCACATTATTCAGGATGGCTATCATCAAAAATCAACAAACAACAAGTGCCAGGAAGGATGTGGAGAAAGGTGAACACTTTTACACTGTTAGTGGGAATATAGATTGGTACAGCCAGTGTGGAAAGCAGTATGGAGATATGTCAAAAAATTAAAAATGTAATTGCCTGATAACACAGGGATTCCACTTCTGGGAATTTATTTGAAGAAACCTAAAACACTAATTTGAAAGAACATAAGCACCCCTATGTTCATTGCATCATTATTTACAATAGTCAAGATATGAAAGCAATCCAAGTGCCTATCAATAGATAAGTGATAGGCACTTGGATAGAAAATAGATAGAAAAGCTATGGTACAAAGACTTATGGCCAAGATGGAGGTGTAGGTAGATACACTGTGCCTTCTCACACAACAAAAAGAAGGACAACAGCAAATTTAAACCCCCCCAAAAAACCAATAGAACTTACAGAAAATTGAACTGTATGGAAGTCCGACAACCAAGGAGTTAAAGAAACACTCATTCAGATAGGTAGGAGGGGTGGAGAGGTAAGAGAGGACCCACAGCATGGCAGTGTCTGGAGGACTGAGATGAGCAAGGTGGCGGCTGGCAAACAAGGCAGTGGCTGGTGGACCCAGCGAGGCAGAGTATTTTTACAGACCAGAGGGTCCCACATTCCCATACAGATAAACCAAAAAGAACAACTGGGGAGCAAGACAGACTGTACAACCCAAGGTCCCAGTGAGAGGAAATAGAGTCTCAAACCTCTGATTGAAAACACCTGTGGGGGTTGAGGCAGCAGTGGGAGAAACACTCAGCCTCACAGGACAGTTCATTGGAGAGACCAACAGGGTCAGAGAATATACACAAGCCCACCCACCTGAGAATCAGCACCAGAAGGGCCCAACTTCATTGTGGGTGGTGGGGGAAGTGCCTGAAAATCAGCAGAGAGTGGAGCAAGTGGTGGTGTTCCCTTTCGGACCCCTCCCCCACATATAGCATCACAACGCAGTACCACATCCAGTGTCACAATGCAGTAATGTGGGTGCCCTGCCCTGCGGATCACCTAAGGCTCTGCCCCTTACTATGCAGTAGGCATGCCAAGACAAAAAATATATCCCAAATAAAAGAACAAATCAAAGCTCCAGAAAAAATACAACTAAGCAATAAAGAGATAATCTACCTATCAGATGCATAGTTCAAAATGCTGGTAATCAGCATGTTCACAGAATTGGTTGAATATGGTCACAAATTAGATAAAAAATGACTGCTGAGCTAAGTGAAACAAAGGAAAATGTACAGAGAACCAACAATGATGGGAAGGAAACCAGGACTCAAATCAACAATTTGGAGCATAAGGAAGAAATAAATATTTAACCAGAACAGAATGAAGAAACAAGAATTCAAAAAAATGAGGAGAGGCTTAGGAACCTCCAGGACATCTTTAAACATTCCAACATCTGAATCATAGGGGTGCCACAAGGAGAAGAGGAAGACCAAGAAATTGAAAACTTATTTGAACAAATAATTAAGGAGAACTTCCCAATCTGGCCAAGGAAATAGACTTCCAGGAAGTCCAGGAAGCTCAGAGAGTCCCAAAGAAGTTGGACCCAAGGATGGACACACCAAGGCAGATCATAATTACATTACCCAAGATTAAAGAGAAGGAGAGAATCTTAAAAGCAGCAAGAGAAAAGGAGACAGTTACCTACACAGGAGTTCCCATTAGACTATCAGCTGATTTCTCAAAAGAATCCTTGCAGGCAAGAGGTGGCTGGAAAGACATATTTGAAGTCATGAAAGGAAAGGACCTACATCCAAGATTGCTCTATGCAGCAAAGCTATCATTTATAGTAGAAGGGCAGATAAATTGCTTCCCAGATAAGGTCAAGTTAACAGAATTCATCGTCACTCAGCCTTTATTATATGAAATGTTAAAGCCACTTATTTAAGAAAAAGATAAAAAATATGAACAGTAAATTGACAACAAACTCACAGCTATTAACAACCAAACCTAAACACACACACACACACACACACACACACAACTAAGCAAACAACTATAACAGGAACAGAATCACAGAAATGGAGATCACCTGAGGGTTATCAGTGGGGGAGTGGGAGGGGAAGAGAGGGGGAAAATGTACAGAGAATAAGTAGCCTAAATGGTAGGTATAAAATAGACAGGGGGAGGTTAACAATACTATAGGAAATGTAGAAGCCAAAGAACTTATATGTATGACCCATGAACATGAGCTGAAGTGGGGGTAATGGGGATGGGAGGGGGTGTGCAGGGTGGCGGGGAATAAAGATGGGAAAATGGGACAACTGTAATAGCATAATCAATAAAATATGCTCAAAAAATTTTTAAATGTTGTGGTATGTATAAACAGTGGAATATACTCGGCCATAAAAAAGAGGAAGATTTTACTCTCTGCAACAGCTTGGACAGACCTGGAGAACATTATGCTAAGTGAAATGAGTAAGTGAGAGAAAGAAAAATACCATATGATATCACTAATAGGTGGAATGTCATGAACAAACTGAACTAACAAGCAATATAGACTCATAGATAGAGAGCAGGGTGACAGCACTGGGCAGAGGTGGTTGAGGGGTAGAGGGACCAAGCAAAAAGGAAAAAGGACTCAATACCTTGAGAACAGTATGGTGATTTGGGAAGGGGAGGATAAGGGGAACAAATGGTAGTGGAAAAATAGTATAAAAATGAAAAAAAATCATAGATAACTGCCTATGTTCAGTAAAAAGAAAGAACTAAATACAAAACCAAATTTATACTTCAAGACACTAGAAAAAGAGCAAACTAAGCCCCACATTAGTAGGAAGAAAGAAATAGCAAAGATCATATCAAAAATAAACAAAATAGAAACTAAAAAGACAATAGAAAAGATCAACTAAACTAAGAAAGGCTTTTCTTTCAAAAGATTAAATAGATAAACTTTTGCAAAACTCTGAAGAAAAAAAGAGGAGACTCAAATAAAACAAGAAAGGTAAAGAGAGATATTACCACTGATACCACAGAAATACAAAGATTCTTATGAGATCACTATAACTAATTATATTCTAATAAATTAGAAATCTAAAAGAAATGAATAAAGTCTTAGAAATATGCAACCTACCAATATTGAATCTGAAATATTCTCTATTTGAGAAAATAGAAAATCTAAATAGACCAATTACTACTAAGGAGATTGACTTGGTAATCACAAACCTCCCACAAACAAAAGCCCAGGCCTAGATGGCTTTACTTGTGAATTCTTGCAAATATTTGAAGAATAATTAATAACAATCCTTTTCAAACTCTGCCAAAAATAAAAAGGAGGGAATACTTCTAAACTCATTTTTAAGAGGTCATTATTACACTGATCCTAAAACCAAGCAAAGATACTATAAGAACATTTCTGACCACTATTTCTGATAAACACAGACACAAAACTCCTCAATAAAATAGTAGCCAACCAAATCAACAATACATAAAAAGACTTATACAACATAATCAAGTGAGATTCATTCCAGGGAGGCAAGTGTGGTTCAACATCTGCAAATTATTGTTATATACCACATTCACAAAATAAAACATAAAAATCAAATGACTATCTCAATAGATGCATAAAAAGCATTGGCAAAATGCAACATTCATTTATGATAAAAACTCTCAACAAATTTGGAATAGAGGAACATTCTCAACATAATAAAGGCCATATATGACAATCTTACAGGTAACATTCTCAACAGAGGAAAGCTTTTTTTCCCTCAGATCAGAAACACG
This sequence comes from Phyllostomus hastatus, assembly GCF_019186645.2. Taxonomy (NCBI): domain Eukaryota; kingdom Metazoa; phylum Chordata; class Mammalia; order Chiroptera; family Phyllostomidae; genus Phyllostomus; species Phyllostomus hastatus. The sequence goes on from NW_025334041.1 coordinate 50,959,841, forward strand.
ACAAGGATGCCCACTCTTATCACTTATTGAGCATAGCCCTGGAAGTCCAAACCAGAGCAATTATGGTAGAACAAAAATAAAAGTCATTCATCAAAAAGGAAAAAGTAAAATTGTTTGTTTTCAGATAGCATGATACACAAAAACCCCAAGGATGCCACCAAATACTGTTAAATTTATCAATGATTAAGTAAAGTTGCAAGATAAAAAATCAATTTACAAAAATCTGTTTGTATATCTATACACCAGTAACAAGCTATTAGAAACAGAAATTAAAAACACAATCCATTTACAATGCAACAAAATGAATAAAATACCTAGGAATAAACTTAACCAAAAAGGTCAGAAATCTGTACACTGAAAAGTTTAAGACATTTATTAAAAAATTGAAGCTAGAAATACATGGAAAGACATTCTGTGCTTATATGATGCGGACACTGGCCCGCAGTGTCCGCATCATTATGCATGAAATGAGACATTCACACAGACTACAGAGTCTGGTGGAGGAAAAGGAACAGCATGGCTTTTCTCTCAAGAGGAGCAAAATGTCATGCCATGGCATTGCCATGCCACCACCTCTGCCATGACAGGCCTTTATTTCTATCTCTCTGCACATTACATGATGGTCCTCATTTACTATGCACAGGTTCTCTTTAGGTGGTTACCTTTTACAGAAAACAAAGGAGCCAATGCTGCTAATCACATCACAGAGGAGGGATATTTGCAAGTGAAAAGGCAAAAGTGGTTGAACCAGTTACACTTGGGAGGTTTAGCCTGGATTTTAGGAAGTTACTTTGCAGTAAATGTCCTCAATTCAGGGTAAGGGAGTTTTAGCAAAAAGCAAGACTCATTGAGGCCTAGGCACATTGCAAGACTGATCCCCCACGGGAGAACTTATCTGCGATTGTGGATCCTGTGCATCTTTGAGTGGGAGCTGGGCCCACACCAGGCAGAACGGTCTCCTACACTTATGTATTAGAAGACTTAACATTGTTAAATATCTATACAACCCAAAGCTATCTACAGAGTCACTGCAATCCTTATCAAAATTCCAATGGTATTTTTTCACAGAAGTATTAAAAACAATTCTAAGATCTATATTGAACCACAAAGGACTCTGAATAGACAAAACAATCTTAAAAAAGATAGGGACCTTATACTTCTCCTGATTTCAAATGATATTACAAAGTTATTATAATCAAATGAGTATGGTGTTGGCATAAAAAGAGACATACACATCTATGGATTAGAATAGAGAGCCTATAAATAAATTTATGTATATATGGTAAATTAATTTATGATAAAGTAGCCAAGAATATACAACGGGGAAAAATAATCTAATACTCCAATTTTGTTGGATTTAACAACAAAAGCAAAGGCAACAAGAACAAAAATAAACAAATAGAACTACAAATTAAAAAGCTTCTGAATAGCAAAAAAAATCTACCAACAAAATGAAGAACACACTACAAATTGGAGAAAATATTTGAATAACACATATCTGATAAGAGGTTAACATTCATAACATAAAAATACATCACAACAGCAAACATTAACACATCCTAAATAATCCAGTTAAGAAATAGAAACAGTTCAGGAAAAACCTGAACTGTGCCTCCTCCTACAACCAAAAAAAGGACAAAAACAAATTTAAAAACAAAAACCAACCAGAACTGTCAGAACTGTATGGCAGTCTGACAACCAAGGAGTTAAAGAAACATGCATTCAGACAAGTAGAAGGGTGAAGACGGAAAGTTGGGGCAGAAAGAATGCATGGCAAGGCAGCAGCTGGTGGAGCAGGCGGTCCCACACTTGTGTGAAGATAAACCGGAATGAGCAACTGCAGAGTGAGACAGACTATGCAACCCCATGGTTCCAGTGCTGGGAAAGAAAGCCTCAAAACCTCTCACTGAAAAAATTTGTAGGGGTTGCAGCAGCCAGAGAAACTCCAAGCCTTACAGGAGAGTTTCTTAGAGAGACCCACAGAGTCCTAGAACACACACAAATCCACCCACCCAGGAATCAGCTGCAGAAGGGCCAAATTTGTTTGTGGGTAGCAGGGGAAGTGACTGAAAGCCACTGGAAGCCAAGCAAGCAATATTGGTACCTCTTGGCACCCCCCCCCCCCACCACATACAATGCCACAAAGCAGCCCTGGCAAATACCTAAGGCTCTGCCCCTTACTACATAACAGGCATGCTGAGACAAAAAAAAAAAAGATATATATATGGCCAAAATGAAAAAAACAGATCAAATTCCAGAAAAACTACAACTAAGTGATGAAGAGACAGCCAACCTATCTGATGCACAGTTCAAAACATTGGTCATCACTATGTTCACAGAAATAGTTGAGTATCACAAAATAGAGGAAAAAGTAAAGGCAATGCCAAGTGAAATAAAGGAAAATGTGCAGGAAATCAACAGTGACAGGAAGGAAACCAGGACTCAAATCAATGATTTGGAGCAGAAGGAAGAAGTAAATATTTAACCAGAACAGAATGAAGAAACAAGAATTCAAAAAAAGTGAGTAGATGCTTAGGAACCTCCATGACAACTTTAAATGTTCCAACATCCAAATAATAAGGGTGCCAGAAGGAGATGAGAAGTGCAAGAAATCGAAGACTTATTTCAAAAAATAATGAAGGAGAACTTCCCCAATCTGGCCAAAGAAATAGACTTTCAGGAAGGTCAGGAAGTTCAGAGAGTCCCAAAGAAGTTGGACCCAAGGATGAACACACCAAGGCAGATCATAATTACATTACCCAAGATTAAAGAGAAGGAGAGAATCTTAAAAGTAGCAAGAAAAAGAGACAGTTACCTACACAGGAGTTCCTATAAGACTGTCAGCTGATTTCTCAAAAGAAACCTTTCAGGCAAAAAAGGGTTGGCAAGAGGTATTGGAAGTCATGAAAGGCAAAGACTTACATTCACGATTACTCTTTCCAGGAAAGCTATCATTTATAATAGAAGGGCAGATAAATTGCTTCCCAGATAAGGTCAAGTTAAAGGAGTTCATCATCACCCAGCCCTTATTATATGAAATGTTAAAGCGACTTATCTAAGAAAAAGAAGATGATCAAAAATACGAACAGTAAAATGACAACAAACCCACAACTATCAACAACCATACCTAAAAAAACAAAACCAAAAATAAACTAAACAACTAGAACAGGGCAGAATCACAGAAATCACATGGAGAAATAGAGATGACATGGAGGATATCAGCAGGGAGGGGAAAGGGTAGAGAGGGGGGAAAAGTACAGAGAATGAGTAGCATAAATGATTAGTACAAAATAGAAAGGGAGAGGTTAAGAATAGTATAAGAAATGTAGAAGCCAAGAACTTATATGTATGACCCATGGATGTGAACTAAAGGGGGTGGATGTGGGTGGGTGGCAGATGCTGGGTGGAAGGGAATAAAGGGAGGGAAATGGACAACCATAATAGCATATTCAATAAAAAATATATTTTTAAAAAGAAACACACAAATAGCCAAAATATTTGTGAAAAATGGCTCAACATTACTAATTGTCAGGGAATGCAAATCAAAACCATATGAGATATCATGTCATACCATCTTAGAATAAGTATTATGAAAAAGACAAGAGATAACCAGTATTATCTGCAAGGATGTAGAAAAGGGGAACCCTTGTGCACTGTTGGTGGGGATATCACAGCTACTATGAAAAGCACTATAAAGGTTCCTAAAAAAATTAAAAATATAACTACCATATGCTCTAGAAATGCCACTTCTGAAAGTATATCAAAAAGAAGTGAAAACAAAATATTGAAGAGATATCTGTACCCCCATGTTCACTACAGTATTATTTACAACAGCTAGGGTATGGAAATAACAAGGGTCAAACAACAGATGGATAAAGAAAACGTATATCAATAAATATTCAGTCATTCGAAAGAAGGAAACCCTGATGTTTGCAACACCATGGGTGGAAATTGAAGACAGTGTGCCAAATGAGAAAAATCAGGTGGAGAAAGACAAATATTGCCTGATATCACACATATGTAAAATCTGAAGGAAAAAAAAGTCAAACTCATAGAAACAGAGTAGAAAGTGGTTGCCAGTGTCTGGGTTGTGGATGAAATAGGGACAGGTGGGTAAAAGGGTACACACTTTCAGTTATAAAATGAATAAAGTCTGAGGGTCTAATATAAGTACTTGATAACAAGTTATTGAACAATGTAAATTTGCTAAGAAAGTAAAACATAAATGTTCTAATAACAAGCAAACAAATAATAAATTGATGGATGTGTTAATTAGATAGGGGGATCTTTTCACAATTCACACATATATCAACTCACCACACTGTACCCTTTAAATATCTTGTAATTTTATATATCAATATACTTCAATAAACTTGAAACTAAAAAGAGGAAATAAAAACAGAGAATCTGCAGTTATAATGGTTTTTGCAAATATTTAAGGAAGAGGTCCAACAACTAATGTAAAGAATTCATTAGATATTCATGGGTGTAAAATAATTTTATCAGTAGCCATTACAGTGAGGTTTTGTCAGTCCTTTGCCTTTATTTCCAGTAGTCAACTATGAGTGAAGAGAGACTTTATAGTCTCCCATGGGCAGCCATGACTTTCCACATCCAGAGCTGACCAGAGCTGATCATCATGATCTGGAGAAATAGTTGTGATGTTTTTTTGGATAGTAGGGCAGTGAAAAATTATACTGTTGCTAATACGCAGTTATGAAAACACCAGAGAAGCAAGAAACTTGTGTTGTCTCAGGGTCAAAGCCCTGGAGAATCCTCCTAGATCTATAAGGTGTTTCTCATTCTAAACACCCTATCATCCTGAAACCTCTGTCAAAAGTGATTAGAGGCCCATAGTTTGTCTATCTCAATAAGGTTCCTAGAGATACAAAGTTGTAATAATATTATTTAATTTGTTCTAATATTAAGGTCTTTTCCTATCATATGTCTTTTATCTATAATTGCTTATTTTCAGCTCACTTTCTTCTCTAACTTTGTGTTACCTAAGGTCTAATACATTTTTATCTCAGTCTTAATCATGTAAGAAAAGTTAAAGTTATAGTAAGTCTCTATACATTGCTGATTCTGCAAAATAAAACTTTCATACAGCCCTAGACACCTTCTTAAGAAACTTAAATTAGTTGGTGTCCCATCCATTCTCCCCATGACTTTAATTTATTTCATATATTAATCTCTGAAGATTTAAGTAAAGGCTTTTTAGTCTGAGGAAACACTTGCATCTTATTAGTTCATCTCACAGCTTCTACAGCTTATTCTAAAGGACTGGTGCTAAAAGTTTGATGAGTTAAATTTTAGAATCCCATATACTATCCAAATATATTCTTTTATTGTACCTGAATAAATGCTTACTCTGGGCTATCTAAAATAAAGAAGGTAGACAATTTTTTCAGCAAAGATGATTTGGTATTATTTCCATTAATCTTCCCTGTTCTTTTCCAAACTACCCAAAGTCACATATTCACACACATCTCTTGTTTTGGAAAAAAAGCTGCAGTACTGGTGGGGCAAGGCTATAAAGACTTTTTGACTACTACTTATTCTTTCCTCAGTGTTTGATGTTTCATTAGCTGTCTGACTCAGTATTCATTCTGCTCTGTCAGTGTCTAAAGCTATGTTTGGAAAAGGACTTCTTCATTTCACCTCCACTTAATGCAAATGGTGATAGCATGGAAATTCTCTTCAAGGTAAATGTGAAGAAAACCTAAGGTGATAATATATGGCCTTCAGTTGGAGTAAGTACCTGGCCTTTACCAATTGTAGACTTCTGGGTGTTGATAGGAACCACTAGACAGGTTAATTTTAAAAATAGGTAATGAACCTTTAAAAGATAAAACCCTACTTCCTAACATGCAATTTTGTTAACCACTCTGTTTAGAAAACTGGGCTCCCTCTGGTTTCCCAGCACCCAGTAGCTCCTCTTGACGCATAAGGTTGGGGCTACGTTGGCCATGCCACTTTAGATTACTGGATCTCACAGGATGCTACAAGACAGACACACCCCGGGCTGACTCACTGAGTGGGAAATTTAAAAAGATGGTTTTCCTCAGCCATCAATTAGATAAGCCACATTTTCCAGGAGAAAAACAGCTTTTTTGAAAAGTTCTTTATGAACAAAACTCTCTTGCTCATAGTGCTTTCAGTTATGTTTTCTTGTGAAGGGAAGTATGACATTAACCTTAATTGCACTTACAAATTAGCAAGTAAAATATAATGCTACCCTTTCCCTTCTTCCTTCCTTCCTTTTTTTTTCCTCAGAAGGAGATACTTGCATGATTTTAGCTCTGGTAAAATTAGAGCATTCTTCCTCTTTGCCTCTTCCCTCAAAGCTGTGGTTTTGACCAACCACATGGTGAATAAGTTACAAATTCAGGCCTGAGTTCTGTTTCTTCTGCCCTGATTACTCTTCTTTATACATTTCCTTTTATCTGTTGTTCCAACTTCCTTGATAATACACTGGAGAAAGGACATGTATAGGTTGTGACTTCTTGAAAATGGCAATTTAGTTTTAAGATGAATGTCAAGAGGAATCAAGCACTGAATAATGGTTTAAAACTCCTCATCTCATGTTTTATCAGTGCTGCCTGAATGTTTGAAAAATACTGGGTGTTTCCCACTATACTGTAAGATTCCCTAGGATAAAGGATGTGTTTGTGGTTTCTATCTCCTGGTATGCAATCTACCTAGTACACATTGAGTAACATGTTCAAAAGCAGACCTTCATCATATAAAACAATAAATGAGAGAAAAACCACATAATCACATATTTTGCACAAAGTATTTTGTACAAAAGTCTCATATCTTACGTAAAACTTGAGAACAAGCTGACAATAGTGATAGATATGGGTTCCATATAGATATCTAGGCCTGAGGATCCTTTGTGCCTATTTCTAATATAGTTGTCTGGATTTCAGACCTGTAGTTGATTATCACTGTCCCCTTTCTGCACTCTTCTTGTGAGGAAAAGTCACCCTTAGGTACATGAATATGAGGGATCCAAGAACACTAAGGCATCCATCCTCCTGTTGATTGTCTCTTATGTTGGGAACTGCCCTGCCTGGTTTCAGGAGCTGTAATCCCCCATGACTAAGGCTTAGTGAGAGACCTTCAGACCAGAAGCCACTAAGGAGACAAAGCTCATCTCCCTGGCAAGAAAGCTGCTTCTGCTCCTCTTTTCATAACTGGCCCCCAATGCTTAATCAGTTAGCCAATGATGGGTAAGATTCCCCAAGAGGGGAACGACCTAAGACAGGCATGACCACGTGGAGGCCCCAGGGAAGGACTTGGGGGACTATGGAGAAAGGGGGTGATGGACCCTCACCCCTGGGCTTTGACAAAGCCTGAGTCCTCATTCTGCCTGCAAGAAGTCTCCTATCTCTTGGCTGCCTTACTTCCTCTGCCTGACTTAATCCTAAAACAATGACAGAGGGCAGTGCAGCCCAGTGCTGGAAAGGGCGGGTCCCCTCCCCTCCCCGTGGTGATCAGGCCTGAGAAAGAATATGTAAACTTCTGTGAAACCTGCTTTGCTAAGAATGCTCTTAATTAAATGATAAAGGTCCAGGCAGGAAATGAGTTTGCTTCCCAGAGGTTTATGGCCCATTAGCTAACATACCCTGACTCAGAACAGGCTCTCAGAGTTCTTTGTATACTATCTATTGTTTGAGCTTTACTACCTGACAATGATTAATGAACTTTACCTATATTCCTGGGCAAGTTCAAAGCCAATAAAAACCCTGTGAAGGAAGGATTGAGGTACTCTCCTTGGAGAGAGTGGCCAGGCCGCACCCAGGCACCCTCCCTTTGAGACGGTAGCTGTGCCATCCCTTTTCTTCCACACAGGACTAGGTAGTACGTGTGAATGTCTCATGTCTCTTGTCTCATCCATGACACCGCAGACACTGCGGGCCAGTGTCTGCATCACGCATAGACTTTTATCTCAATTGGAGTCAATTTATAGCAACCAATGACAACATGTGCTCAATAAATTTGGATAAAGGTAGTGCTAACACATAAGAATGATGTAACAAGGTTTTGTATGGTTATATTTGTGGGTGTGTGTACATACTATCCTAATTAGGTCTCATAATAATTGAGGAAGATATTATTTCCACTTCACAAATAAGAAAACAGAGATTCAGATGAATACTTGGCTAAAAGTTAGAACACTAAAGTTGTTGATTCTGGCTTCAAAATGTGCACTTTTAAATATTAAATAATGCTGCTTCTACCAAATTATATTTCCTTTCTGGTAGTAGATATTCTGCCACTCCTTTCCACTTTAAGTCCATTAGTTATTTTTTTTAGGGTTAATTCACAACAGAATGATAGGAAAACAGATAGAGAGATAAAAATGCCTGTGCCCTTTATAATTGTGGTGTTATGATTCCTTTGTGAGGTCCGAAGGTTTCATCACTGCTTTTTCTTGGGACTGAGCACCAGGGCAGGTGAAGGGCAAATACAGTTATTAGGATGGATCTGAATACCACCATTCAAACGTTTCCATATAGCCACTGCTACCTTGGGTGTCCTTGGCCCATCTTCTATTTTGAGGAGCTTAGGAGTAACCTGGGCTAATGGGGAGGTTGTCTACATACAGTACTTTAGACAAGCCAACAATCTTAGGACATAGCATGTCACTTTCCTGTTACACAATAAGTGGCAATATAGGCACTTGCATCATTAACCAGTATAAATGCTCACAAAGCAGAGCTAAATGTAACAGCTTATATCTGGGTTGAAAAGAAACTGTATAAAATGTAGGGTGTGACTTAATAGCACCATACATAAAAAATAAAACAACAGAGAGGATCAAAGATGATGGTGGACTAGGTGGATGTTATACTCACCTCCACACAAGAAAAAACTAGAATCAAAACTAAAATACAGAGCAAGCAACCTGAAAAAAAACAAATGAAGACTAGCTGAAGGGAAGTCTTACAACCAAGTATTTAAATAAGGAGCCACATTGAGGCTAGTAGGAAGGGCAGAGATGCGAAAAGGGCTGGCCTCACTACTATGGGTGGAGGATGAGGTTCTGGAGGGATATTTCAGCTTCAAAGGTCTCCCTGAAGAGCACTGTGTCTCAACTTCAAGCCAGGATCCCCAGGCCAAAGAATCAGAGCCCCAAAGAGGCACCCATATAATATCCGGCTGTGAAAGTAAGTGGGGATCCTGATCATCAGGGACTACCTGTTAGAGATGTAGGCACCCTCTTAAATGGCTAGTGCACAAAATCTCATTCACAGCCACTCACCCTGGGTCCCAGAAGAGGAATAGCAGAGCAGACTAGAGTCACATGAGGAGAGACGGGCTCCTGACTCAGGATTGAATTTAGGTGATAGCCACTGGAATACCTGTGCTGAATCACTCTCCCATATGGCAGATACCATCTTTCTTGGGTGGACCACTCCCCTTATCACAGCATCAGCCTGGGGAAATGCATTAGACCCACCCTCTGGACTGTCTGTTGCCTCACTCTGTAGAGCTCATGCCCTGCTGATGAGTCAGTAGCATGGGCAGGGGTATATAGAAGTCCAGGAAGACTCAGGGGGTGTCAGTGAATGAATTGTATAGCTTTAGATTAGGAGCCATTTTTGTTTGCATGCCCAACTGGTATAGAACCCTCCCTTCACATGGTCAAATCTTGGTCTGTATGGACCTGATAAACTTTGTTGCCACACCCTAAGGACTCCCTGGGACTCTGCTCCAACACAAATGTATGTGTGTACCCAGCAGGTGGCAGCTGGACTTGGTATACCCAGGGACATTTGCTTAGTGGTCTCAGACCCAGCACTGGCACTGAGTTTGAATCTGTATTGATCTGCTGGACACCACTCACCCCTATCTGGTGACTCACTGAGAATGCATCTCATGCAACCTAAGTATTGCCAGGGGCTCTTTCAGTGACTGAGCCTAACAGACCGGCAGAAGAGAACCTTAGGATGCTTTGGGACTTTTACTAACTTTACCCCAGCCTCAATGATGGAAAAAGCAGCTTTGATGCAGATATTGATCCTCCCCATGCACACCCAGGCCCAACACTGGCAGCCACAAGCTGTAGATCACTTTGAGGTTCCAAACAGGTTGACGGAGCCACTCACAGGCATCATCTGATATTGGACTTCACCAGAGTCCCTCCCAAGAGGTCTCAGAATCAACATACCAAGTGACCAACTTCAGAGCAGGAACCAATAAGCTTCAGAAGTGTCATATCCAAAGGGAGATCTTATCAGGCACCAGGTCCTGCTAAGGATCAAATCACCAGTTTGGAAGTCAAGGTAGCAGAAAACACCCAATCAGAGCAGCACAGAAATAAGGATTAAAAAAATAAGGATTGTTTAAGGGAACTTCGGGACAACATGAGTGTAAAAACATCTGTGTCATAGATATTCCAAAAGAAGAATAGAGAGAACAAGGGTTGGAGAATCTATCTGCAGAGACAATGGCTGGAAACTTTTGAATCTGATGAAGGAATAAAACACACAAGTACTAAAAGCATAAAGAGTCCCAAACAAGATGAACCCAAAGAAGCACACAACAAGATACATTATAATTAAAATGGCACAGGTTAACAACAAAGGAAGAAACTTAAAAACAGCAAAAGAAAGATAGTTAACTACAGGGAGCTGCCATAAGACTGTCAGGGGATTTCTCAACAGAAACATTTTAGGCCAGAAGGGATTGGTATGAAATATTAAAAGTAATGAAAAATAAGGATGTACAACCAAGACAACTTTAGCCAGCAAAAGCTATAATTTATTTTTTTAAGATTTTATTTACTGCCCTGGCTGGTATGGATTGAGCATGAGCTGTGAACCAAAGGGTGGCTAGTTGGATTTTTAGTCAGGGTGCATGCCTGGGTTGTGGTCCAGGTCCCCAGTGGGGGCCACGTGAGAGGCAACCACATATTGATGTTTTTCTCCCTCTTTTTCTCCCTCCCTTCCCTTCTGTCTAAAAATGAATAAATAAAAATGTTTTAAAATATATTTTTTATTTTAATGCAATTATCTTTTAGAGATAGGGGAAGGGAGGAAGAAAGAGAGGAGAGAAACATCAATGTATGGTTGCCTCTCATAGGCCCCCTACTAGGGACTTGACCAGCAACTCAGGCATATGCCCTGGTTACAGAATAACAAGGGAGGGCCAAAGGCAATATGCTATTACCAAAAGGAACCCCCCAGGTTTGTTATGTCCGCTGCCTTATAGGAAAGACATCTCTCACTGCCAGAGATTCGTGAAAAAAAAAAAGAAAAGAAAATGTTTATTTAATGCTGTACAGACTTAAAGTAGTGACCTAATGTCTTCATCAAAATCCAAAAGTCCTTTAAAACACCCACAAACACACACAGCCCTTCCTTCCCCCTTTGCCCAGTCTGGGGTACCATATCACAGGAAAGTAAATAGAAGTCCAAGGCTCAGGCAGCCCCCAGTTCTTCCCAGTAATCTGTCTTGGCTGGTAGGCCTCCCTCAGTTCCTGGTACCATCAGCTGTGTTGCTGGGATCTCTGCTAAAGCCAGGTGGTGGTTCCCCCTACTAAAGCTTCAGGGGTCCCCACTCTGGTAAAGTCGTGTGGCTCTCTTACATGCCCACAGCCATGTGGCTCTCCATTCTATTGCCACAGCTGAGTGGTCCTTTCTGCGCAATGGCTGTGGGAGTACCCACTCTGCCAAAACTGCGTGGTTCTCTCTTACATGTCTATGGTCCTCTCTCCACAAATGGCTTTGAGGAGGGGGGGTTGCCACTCTCCTAAAACCAAGTGGCAGTTCTCTGCTAAAGCCACATGTTGATTCTCTCTCACAGGGCTGTGGAAGTTCCCTCTCTGGCAAAACTGCATGGTTCTCTCTTGCAGGGCCATGGGAGTCCCCATTCTGCTAAAGGCTGAGTGGTTCTCTCCCTACTACCCCAGCTGCGTGGTCCTCTCCCCGCAATGGCTGTTGAGTCTTGGTCTAAATCCCCATGCCAATCTTCCGCTGCAGCCCCATTTGTGACTCCTCCCACAATTGGCCACATTTGCCAGCCCTCTAATATCCTTCCAGTTTTACTGGGCTGCCATTGTGAGTCTGGGCAGGCATGGCCCCATGTCATGGGGCCAATCATCTCTAAGCTCTCATGCAGTTGCTGGAACCAGGGGGAGTTGCCTCCCAGTTATATCTTGGGGGGGAGTTACTTCCATCCCCTTGGCTCAGAGCAAGGCCACAGCTATTTAGCATATCTATGCAACCAGTTAAAGGTTATAGATATGTTAAATGACCATGCCAGAGGTTAGCAACAAAGCTGTTGCTATGCAAAACAGCTCTCAATGACCCTGCTCTATCTGTCCCTTCCCCTAACCCACACCTACAGGGGGTGGTGGTGAGGACATCCTAATATTTCCTGAACACCTTGAGCTCTGGACCCCATTCCAAATCCCTATTTGGGGTCCCCCCTCTTGGCTCCACCCTGTTATACTCTGAATGGGAATCAAACCAGTGACCCTTTGGTTCACAGACCAGCACTCAGTCCACTGAGCCACACAAGCCAGGGCAAATGCCATCATTTAAAATAGAAGGGGAAATAAAGAGCTTTCCAGATGAGAAAAAGCTAAAGGAGTTTGTGACCACCAAACTAGTATTAAGAGAAGGTTAAAGGGTCTTCTTTATGCAAAAGAAGAGGAAAAAAGAGGACATAGTTAAAAGAATAAAATGGCAATAAATACATACTCAACAATAATCACTTAAATGTAAATGGCTTAAATGCTCCCATTAAAAGGCATAAGGTAGCTGAATGGATAAGAAAACAAGATAGATATATGTATTTTTTTTCTATAAGAGACCCACCTCAGAGTGAAGGATACACACAGATTAAAATTAAAAGGATGGAAAGAGATATTTCATGCAAATGGGAAGGAAAATAAGCTGAAGTAGGGATATTTATATATATGATGAATAGACTTTAAAATAAAGGCTATAGTAAGAGACAAAAACACACATAATGACAGGGAACAAATCCTTGTAAAGGATTATAGAAGATATAATCCTTGTAAACATTTATGCACCCAATGTAGGAACAACTAAATATATACAGCAAATCCTGATGAACATAAAGGGAGAGACCAACAGTACTATAGTCATAGTACGGAATTTTAACACCTCATTGACATCAATAGATAGACCTTTCAGGTAGAAAATAGGCAAAGAAATAGTTGCCTGAAATGACAAACTAGATCAGATAGATTTAATTAATATCTTCAGAGCATTTTACCCCAAAGCAGCAAAATATACATTGTTCTCAAGTGAACATGGAACATTTTCTAGGATAGACCACACATTAAGACAAAAAAGAAATCTCAATAAATTTAAGGAGATTGAATCATTTCAAGCATCTTCTCTGACTGTAAAGGCATGAAACCAGAAATCAATCATGCAACAAAAACATGAAAAATCATGGAAGCTAAATAATATGTTACTAATCAATGAATGGGTTAATAAGAGACCCAGAGAGAAATCCAAAGATACCTTAAAACAAATGAAAATGAGAACACAACAACCCAAAATCTATGGGACACAGTGAAAGCACTTCTAACTGGGAAATTCATAGCATTACAGGCCTCTCTCAAGAAACAATAAAAATCTCAGATAAACAATTGAATTTTACACTGAATGGAACTAGAAAAAGAACAACAAACGAAGTCCAAAATGAGTAGAAGAAAGGAAATAATAAAGATTAGAATAGAAATAAAGAAAATATAGTCTAAAATAAAACAACACAAAAGATCAATGGAATGGTTTATTCTTTAAAAAGATAAATAAGATTGACAAATCTTTAACCAAACTCATCAAGAAAAAAAGAGAGAGTAACCAAATAAATAAAATTAGAATCAAAAGAGAAGTAACAAGTGACACCAAAGAATTACAAAGAATTGTAAGGAACTATTATGAATAACCATATGCCAACTAACTGGACAATCTGGAAAAATGGATAAGTTTTTAGAAACATGCAATCTTCCAAAACTCAACCAGGAAGAATCATAAAATCTGAATAGACATACAACTAATAAAATTGAAGCAGCAAAAAACAACAACAACAACAAAAACTTAAGCCCTCCCAACAAACAACACTCCTGCAACAGGTGGCTTCCCAGGTGAATTTACCAAACATTCAAAGAAAAACTAATATCTGTCCTCTTCAAACTATTCCAGAAATTTCAAGAGAAGATTCTGAAGCTCATTTTATGAGAGCATTAGTCTCAAAAGTAGATAAAGACACTTTGAAAAAAAAATTATAGACCATTATCCCTGATGAACATAGAAGCTAAATCCTCAACAAAAATATTTTTTAAAAAGAGACTCAGAGATACATTAAAATAATCTACTACAATTTATTTTGGGCATGCAAGGTTGGCACAATATCTACAAATCAAAATGAAGACTTGAAGCCAAGATGGAGGCATAGGTAGATACATTTTACCTCCTCACACAATCAAAAGAAGGACAATAACAAATTTAAAAACAAAAAGTACCCAGAACTGCCAGAAAATCAAACTGTGTGGAAGTCCAATAACCAAGGAGTTAAAGAAGAAACATTCATCCAGACTGGTAGGAGGGGCAGAGATGGACAGCCAGGGTGAAGAAGACTTGCAGCTGGAGGACCGGGGTGGGCAAAGCAGCAGCTGGCAGACTGGGCAGTCCCAAATGGGAGGAACAATTAGGGAACCAGACAGACATCACAACCCAAGGTTCCAGTGCAGTGAAATAAAGCCTCAAAACTAATGACTGAAAAAACCTGTGGGGGTTCATAGGAGACCATTCTGCGTGGTGTGGGCCCAGCTCCCACTCAGAGATGCACAGGACCCACGCCAACGGATAAGTTCTCTTGTGGGGAATCAGGCCTGCAATGTACCTAGGCCACTTTGAGTTTTGCTTTTGTGAAAACTCCCTCACCCTGATTTGCAGCAAACATTTACTGCAAAGTACTTCCTAAAATCCATGCTAAACCTCCCAAGGATGGGTGTAACTGTTTCAACTACTTTTCCCTTTTCATTTTCAAATATCCCTCTTCTGTGATGTAATTATCAGCATCGGCTCCTTTGTTTTCTGTAAAAGGTAACCACCTAAAGAGAACCTATGCTTAGTAAATGAGGATCATCATGTAATGTGACCAGAAAAAGAAATAAAGGCCTGTCATGGTGGAGGCCATGGCTTTTTGCTCCCCTAGAGAGAGAAGTTGCTTGCCCTTTTCCTCCACAGGACTCAGTAGTCCATGTGAATGTCTTGTATCTCATCCACAATGTCAGGGACCCCATGAGCCTGGGTCCACATCAGGGGTTGAGGCAGCAGGAGAAACTCTAAGCCTCACAGGAGAGTTCATTGAAGATACACAGCATCCTAGTACATACACAAAACCACCCACCCAATAATCAGCCCTAGAAGGGCCCAATTTTCTTGTGGGTAGTAGAGGAAGTGACTGAAAGCCTGCTGAGAGCTGAGCAAGCAATATTGTTCCCTCTTGGATCTCTCTCCGACATACAGTGCCACAGTGCAGTGATGTAAGTTGCCCCACCCTGGTGAATACCTAAGGCTCTGCCCCTTATACTGTAACAGGAGCACCAAGACAAAAAAAAAGTGGCCTAAATGAAAGAACAGATGAAAACACCAAAAAAAAAATACAACTAAGTGATGAAGAGATAGCCAACTTATCTGATGCACAGTTCAAAACACTGGTAATCACTATGTTCACAGAAATTGTTGAGTATGGTCACAAAATGGAGGAAAAAGTGAAGGCTATGCCAAGTGGAATAAAGAAAAATGTACAGGGAACCAACAGTGAAGGGAAGGAAACCGGGATTCAAATCAATGGTTTGGAGCAGAAGGAAGAAGTAAACATTCAGCCAGAACAGAATGAAGAAACAAGAATTAAAAAAAAAATTGGTAGACACTTAGGAACCTCCGTGACAACTTTAAATGTTCCAACATCTGAATCATAGGGGTGCCAGAAGGAGAAGAGAAGAGCAAGAAATCTAACACTTATTTGAAAACATAATGAAGGAGAGATTTCCTAATCTGGCAAAGGAAACAGACTTGCAGGAAATCCAGGAAGCTCAGAGGGTCCCCAAAAGGTTGAACCCAAGGTAGCACACACCAAGGCACATCGCAATTATGTTACCCAAGATTAAAGATAAGAAGAGAATCTTAAAAGCAGTAAGGGAAAAGGAGACAGTCATGTACAAAGCAATTCCCATTACACTATCAGCTGATTTCTCAAAAGAAACTTTGCAGGCAAGAAGGGGCTAGAAAGAAGTATTGCAAGTCATGAAAGGCAAGGACCTATGTAGGAGACTGATCTGCATGGTGTGGGCCCAGCTCCCACGCGGAGATGCACAGGACCCACACCCACGGATAGGTTTTCCTGTAGGGAATCAGGCCTGTAATGTGCCTAGGCTGCTTTGAGTCTTGCTTTTGCTAAAAAACTCCCTCACCCTGAATTGAGGACATTTACTGCAAAGTAACTTCCTAAAATCCATGCTAAACCTCCCAAGGATGGGTGTAACTGTTTCAACTACTTTTCCCTTTTCATTTGCAAATATCCCTCCTCTGTGATGTGATTAGCAGCATTGGCTCCTTTGTTCTGTAAAAGGTAACCACCTAAACCACCTGTGCATAGTAAATGAGGACCATCATGCAATGTGCCAAGATACCCAATAAAGGCCGGTCATGGCAAGGGCCAAGGCTTTTGCTCCTCTTGAGAGAAAAGCCATGCTGTTCCTTTCCTCCACCAGATTTGGTAGTCTGTGTGAATGTCTCATTTCATCCATAATGACTTGGACACTGAGGGCTGGTGTGTGTATCAGACCTATATCTAAGATTACTCTATCCAGCAAAGCTATCATTTAGAATGGGAGGTCAGATAAAATGCTTTCCAGACAAAGTCAAGTTAAAGGAGTTCATCATCACCAAGCCCTTATTATATGAAATGTTAAAGGGACTTATCTAAGAAAAAGAAGATGATCAAAAATATGAAGAATAAAATGACAACAAACTTACAACTATCAACAACTGGACCTATAAAGAAAAACAAAACAAAACAAAAGCAAAAACAAACTAAGCAAACAACTAGAACAGGAACAAATTCACAGAAATAGAAATCACATGAGGGTTATCATCAGGGAAGTGGAGTGGGGAGAATTCGGGAAAAGGTACATGGAATAAGAAACATAAATGGTAGGTACAAAATAGCAGGGGGAGTTTAAGAATAATATAGAAAATGGAGAAGCCAAAGAATTGATGTGTATGACCCATAGATATGAACTAAGTTGGGGGAATGCTGGCCGGAAGGGTGTATAGCACAGAGGGGAATAAGGTGAGAAAAAATGGGACAACCGTAAGCATAATCAATGAAATATATTAAAATTTTAAAAAATCTGCAAATCAAAACCTAGGAATAAATTTAACCAAGATGTAAAAGACCTATATTCAGAAAACTGTGAGACACTGAAAGAATGGAAGAAGATAAAGATAAGTCAAAGAATATACTGTACTTATGGATAGGAAGAGTTAACATAATTCAAATCTTTTTACTATCCAAAGCAATCTATTGATTCAATGCAATTCTTATCAAGATACTAATGATGTATTTCACAGAACTAGAAACATTTTTCAAACATTTATATGGAACCTCAAATAGCCACAGAAATCTTGAGAAAGAAGAACGAAGTTGAAGGAATCATGCTATCTGATATAAAACTATACTACAAGGCCATAGTAATCAAAACAACATGGTATTGGCATGAAAATAGACATGTAGATCAATGGAACAGAACTAACAGCCCAGAAATAAACTCACACTTTCACAGTGAATTAATATTTGACAAAGGAGGCAAAAACATATAATGGGGTAAAAATAAACACAGTTTATTCAATAAACAATGTTGGGAAAATTGGACACATACATACAAAAAATTAAAGTGTAGATCTTTTTACATCACACACAATAATAAACTCAAAATGGATCAAAGACTTAAATATTAGACACAAAACTATAAAAATCCTAAAAGAAAAGAAAGGCAGTAAAATCTTGGATGTTTCTCTTAGCAATATTTTTTTCTGATATATCTCTTGAGACAAGGGAAACAAAAGAAAACAAAACAAATGGGACTATATCAAACTAAAAACTTTTTGCATATCAAGGAAACCATCAACAAAATGAAAGACAACCCACTGAATGGGAGAACATATTCACCAATGAGGTACCTGTTAATGGGTTAATATCCAAAAATTGTAAAGAACTTATAAAATCCAACACCAAAAAAAATCCCATCCAATTAAAAAATAGGCAAAGGACATGAGTAGATACTTCTCCAAAGAGAACATCCAGATGGCCAAGGGACGTATGAAAAGATGCTCAACATCACTAGTCATCATAGAAATGCAAATTAAAACCACAATGAGATACCATCTCACACCTGTTAGAATGGCTGTCATTGATAAATAAACAAACAAGTTTTGGTGAGGATGTGGAAAATAGGGTAGCCTTGTGCACTGTTGGTGGGGATGCAAATAGATGCAGCCACTGTAGAAAGCCTTATGAAGTTTCTTCAAGAAATTAAACAGGGACTTGCCTTATGACCTAGAGATTCCACTTCTGGGAATATATCTGAAGAAACTAAAAACACTAATTTAAAATAATATATACACCCCTATGTTCACTGCAGCATTATTTGCGATTGCCAAGATTGGAAGCAACCCCAGTATCCATTAGTAGATGAGTAATTAAAAAAGCTGTGGTATATTTACACAATGAAATACTACTAGGGCATAAAAAATAAAATCTTACCTTTGGGACAGCATGAATGGACCTGGTGAGTATTATGCTAAGTGAAATAAGCCAGTCAGAGAAAGGCAAACACCATATGATCTCACTCATATGTGGAATCTAATGAACAAGATAAACTAACAAACAAAAGACTTATAGAGAACAGATTGACAACTGTCAGAGAGGAGAGAGGTTAGAGGTATGGGTGAAAAATGTGAAGAGATTAAGCAAAAACAAAAACAAACTCATAAACAGACAACTGCATGGTGATTACCAGAGGGAAAGCAGGTGGGGAGAGATAGAAGAGGGTAAAGGGTATATAAGTGGTGATGGAAGAACCTTGACTTGGTGTGGCGAACACACAATGCAATATCCAGATGATATATCATAGAATTGTATATGTACATTGTGTGTGTGTGTGTGTGTGTATAATGTTAAAAGGTGCTCCTTCGAGTCAACATTAGAGTAACCATACAAATTCAATAAAATATTAGAATGATAAATTAGGCTCTTTAATGTTTGTTGCAGCTATAGGTTCAGAGGCTAACATTATCTTTAGTGCTCTTATTTTTTAGGTGACTGCTGTTTTCTTCGAATTTCTATAGAGAGGCCTCCTTAAAAATGGTCTGAGCTTTGCAGTTCTAATTCAGTGTTATTGTGCAGGGGCCCTATCAATGAGGTGGTAGGATATTGAGGGAGGGGACTCTTTCTAGTCTTATGATTATATATTAATCTTTCAGTGAGCCTGTGTCCTGCACTGATTTTCACAAGTACAGTACTTCTAAGCTCTAGCCCCCACCATTCAGTCCTTAGGTGAGACAGGAAGGCTAGAGGGGGCTGGAATTGGGTATCCCCCCTACCCCCCGGTCAGTTAGGCTATGATAAGTAGTTTCCCATGAAGACAGCCCTTTGTTAAGAAGAGTGAGGAGCTCTGGGTATATTTCAAAGTTATTCCTTTCCCCTCCCCCTGCCAAAAGCAGTAGGAGATTTTCCTTTGATTTTTCACCCTGATAATCTAGAGGAAAATCTATAAAAGTATGAGTTTACCTACATTGAGCCTCCAGCAATTTGTCAATTATAGTTAAGGTGTTCCTACAGGTACTGTCTCCAGCTTCAGCTTCAGGCTTCTGCTCCCACACCTGTGATTATCAGTATCTCCTTCTCTCTCTCTAGTGTTTGTGGCTCTGGATTCCTCTGTGACCTCAATTCTCAGGTGGATCTGGAAAGAGTTGAGTTTTCAGTTTGTTCAGCTTTTTTTCTTGTGAGAACAACTATGATGACTTCCAAGATCTTAACATGGCAGGCCAGAAACCGGAAGTCAGAATGATAGGTTTATATCTAAATCTAGGGAGGTGACATTAGTCCTGATATAGCCTAACCACATCCACAAATGGAGTTCAACTGTAGTTACCTCACTCAGAAGAACACAGCCAAAACATATCCAAAGAAAGGTGAAAGGAAAATAAAGCCATGCACAAATAAGTATGATTGAAAAATTCAAAAATTGTTCTGGATAAGCATAAATGCCATACTAGGTTTACCATGCAGGAAATTCATCTTCTATTTTAAAGTCACCACTTTCCAAATTTAGATTTATAAAATACATATACCACACTGACAAATTTTTGTTACTTACATATAAATTGTGGACTTATTTCTAATGAGATGCCAGAAATTCTGCCATAGAAACAGAATATTCAGTAATCTCTAGACACTATTGGTAGAAATTCTATAAGCATATTCTTTCTCATAGATACTGATGCTGGTGTAATTTGGTAAAGTAGAAGTACTATGACTCACCTGCCAAGGAACTAGTGTCTCAGAAAATACCAAGAAATACATATTTTCCTTGAGTAAAGATGATTCAAAGTCAATAAAAATTTTCCCACAAAGAAAACATCAGATCCAGACAACTTCACAAAGTAGTTTTACCACACATTCAAGAAAAAAATAATTTCAGTTTTTCATAAGATTTTTCTAAGAGAACAAAGAGAGAGACTACATCCCATATCATTTTATAAGTACAGCATTTTGATGTTCAAATCTAACCAGAATAGTCAAATAAACAAAAATTATATAACAACTACCCTCTTCAAAAAATGTAGAATATTAGTAATTAAATAATATGTTAGCAATCAGCATATTGAAATATTTAAGAATTTAATATATCTTGAGTACAGTAAACTTGTCCCAGAAATGCAATATTAGTTTAATAATAGAAAGCCAATTACTATAATTTATCACATTATTAAAGGGAGAAGACACATGATTATTTTAGTAGATGCAGAATAAAAGCATTTTTAAAAATTCAGTATTCACACATGATTTACAAAATGTTTTAGCAAATTAAGAAGGGTATAAAAATTCATTAATATTATAAAAAGGAAATAAAAACATACAAACAAAAAGTATACAGTAAACATCAAAACTAAAGGTGTAATGTTGAGACATTTTCTTTCAGATCAAGAGAAAGATAAGAATGCCTCTTACCATCACTTATATTCAACTGCTGACCATGGGATCTAGCTAGTACAATGCAACAGAGAAAGGAAAGCAATAGGAAGGAAAGGTCTCATTTTTGTATGTAAAAAAAAAATCTAAAAAATCTAAAAGAAATTTAGTGAGGTGCAGCAAATGTTTTAATATGAAAATCAATACATAAAAGTCAGTTCCATTTCTATATCAGGAACAAGATATTTTCAGTAGCAACTAAAAATATAAAAATAACTAAGCATAGTCTTATCAAAATGCATGTAAACCCTTAATAGAGCAAATTATGAAGTTTTGATAAACTCATTAAGGACTACTTAAACAAATGGAAAGAAATAATGTTCTTGTAAAAACTCAGTTTTGCCTATGTTAAGCTATAGATTCAGCAAATTTCCAACAAAAATCCCAAGGTGGCTGTAGAAGGCAGTGTGGAACTACAAGGCTTAATCAACATATATCATTAGGAAGTGTCAGAGGACACAGAACTGGACTCTAAAGGTGCTGGGTCAAGTCAGTCAGGTAATAAAATTAGAGAAGAGAGTTTTTTGGGGTGGCTGGACACATATTTACCTTACACAGTTTAATCCTTTAGCAAGGACCCCAGGAGAGGTTGACACACTGATATAATTATTGAATACATTGAGAAACCAATAGCACACACTACTAAAAGAAGCAGAAGTACCAGAATAACTGCTGCAGTAGAGAGTGGAGGAAATAATCAAAAAGTTCACAGAACTGAACATTCAAAAGTGAATATAGTACATCAGGCCAAAAATCTTATTAGGAGAACCTAGAGGACACTCCATTTATTAGAACAGTAAAGAATGTGCTGGTGAGAAAGGCACCAGCATCACTGAGAAACTCTTTTCTGTAAGCTTGGGACTGTCATAGAAGAGGATGATTCCCAAAAAAATAGAGTCCAGGCAGTTAGCCTTAACCATCAGAATGGAGGTGAACACAGCTATCACAAGCAATGGCAAGTTACAGTGATAACCAGGAGCAGCTATGGAGATATTTATCAGAATATAATCTTCCAAGGAACCCAAGAGATGGTCACTTTCCTGACCCAGATCCACCAGGCTTAAGAAGAGCATGGGTGACAAGGAGACAGGATCTTACAATATCACAGCACTCATGGTAATTTTCCTAGCCCTTCCTCAAAGGACATGAAAGCCTTTTTCCAGTGGGGTAAAAGGAAAACCCAAACATATTAAAGACTATTCACACAGGGACAAAGTTGACCCAAAGTAGCAAATGATCCCTTTAAGATGAGCACATGTAAAAGTGAAGTAATAAAAGAAATGTTGACCAAAGAGCATTTTACAGAGTATCCACTGAGTATGAATCCAGTCAGTGGTCATTCTCTCAGCACTAAATTTCAAATTGAAACAGTATACTTGATAGCTGGCATAATCTTCACATTTATCTCTTCATCTACAGAATAATACCTACCCCAGTGTGGAAGGCCATATTGAAGTCTCTAACAGTTCTTTCCTGCCCCCAGCTCAAATAGTAAATTGCAAACAATATTGCATCTTGGAATTAAGGGGTAGATACCAGAGATGAGTGATTCCCTTAGAGTTCTAAAGTGCGTAGAGGTGGTGGTCTTCACCATGCACTATTTAATTCACTTGTGGGGCCCATAGAAATGACATGGGTATTGGTGGATGACAGTGGTCCACTGCAAAATCAACCAAGGGATTGAATCACAGTTACAGTGCTGGATGTTATCTTTGCTAGAGCAAAGATAAAACTATGGCTACTTCTCAGCTAAGGTGCTATGGCTACTTAACACCTAAGGTGCATGGCACCTTTAATTCACATAACACCCACCAGCGAGCCTTTATCAAGTAAGAAAGGCTAAACAGCTAATAGACAAAATGGTGCAAATAATTGACCTCAGCTAGCTTCTGTCATTGGTCACATCAATGCTAGTACAATGGACTCAAGAATAAAGTAGTTATGATGGCAGTGATAGGGGTTGTACATGGGTCCAACAACGATTGTTCTTACTCACCAAGGCTAATTAATATAGTGACTACTGCTACCATATCTATGACCTTCCAGCAACAGAACAATCCTAACTCCCCTCCCCTCAATTTAGCATTTCTCTCAAGGACAGCAAGTAGCCACTTACACTGGACCTGTTGTGGGATGAATTGTGTCCCCCAGAATATATGATTAAGCCCTACCTTTTAGTATTTGTGAATGTGACCTTGTTTAGAAATAGGGTCTTTTAACATGTAATTAAAATGTAAGCTAAGGCAAGTGGGGGGGGGGGGTAGAATGAGCCCTTAATCTAATATGACTGATATCCTTATAAGAAAAGCAAAAGGGATGTAGAGACATACACACAGAAAGGAGAATGTCATGTGAAGACACAAACACCTGGGATAAGATGGCCACATGATATCAGAGACAAAGATAGGAGTTATAAACTAAACTAAAGAATACGAAGGATTCCCAACAACCACAAAGAGCTAGAAGAGAGAATATGGCCTTGCCAACACCTTGATTCTATACTTCTAGCCTGAGTAATTGTGAGAGAATAATTTTCTGATGCTTTAAGCCATACAGTTTGTAGTAGTTTCTTAGCCCTAAGAAACTAATATAGGACCGCTTTCACACTTGTCATGGGTAGTAATTCATCTCATCTAGAATTCATTCATTTTATGGGTATAATGTGCTTCCCTGCCTACAGGACCTTGGCCAGCATAACTAAAGGCTTATAATGTTTCAGCAATATAGACTACTACTTAACATTATCTTGGACCAAGAGCCCCAGTTTACAGCAAAGATGGGGTAGCAGTAGATACATGTTCATGGGATCCAGAATATATTGGCCTAATGGACCTATCACATGACCTTTTAAAGGTACAGCTATACTGCAGTTTAAAGATGATACTTAGAAAAGATGGGATGCCATCCTCCAGGATACATCTCTGCAACCTCCAAGTGGGAGTGTTTCCATTAGAAAAACAGAATTTGATCCAAACTTAAAACTATGGCTACTTCTCAGTCCCTGAAGATCTCTGTGTCAAGAAAACAGAAGACAAGGAGAAGAGAAAATTGACTCTGCTAATCTTCAGGAGGAGATGGGGCTGCTATTATACAATGCAGGCAAGGAAGAAAAAGTCTGGCACATGGTGAGGCACTGTATCACCTTGTGTAACTTCCTTGCCAAATTTGGACAGTAAGTGGACAAGTGCAGTAGCCATGTCCTAAGGGGGACATGATAATCAGTCTCAGATCTTTAGGGATAAGGGACTGGGTCATGCCTTTTCTAATTACCTAGACAAGCAGAGGTTCTAGGGAAGGGTGAGGGGAACCTAGAAAAGGTAATGGAGAAGGGAAATTATGAGTTACATCCTTGAGTAACTTAAGCACTTACTTGAGTTAATAATATATAGTTAATTCCACTAGCCATCCTCTTGTGAATTTCCCCAGAACAAGCAGAATCTTGAAGGAGCTCAACTCCAATGGATGCTATAGTGCACCACCAAATCCACCAGGCCACTCATTCCTCAAACTGCTTAAATTATTGACTGCTGACAGTTTGTAGTTCACTTTCTCTATAAGAATTGTTTTTGTCTGAAGGGAGCTGCCTTACCTATCATTCTTTCCTTTGCATAAGTAGTCCAAATGCAACATTTGGTATGTGTGAGGGTTAAAAGACCTGGTCTCTTTAAGATCTGTGAGGAGCCCACACAGCTCCAGAACTCATGATATACACTGAGGCTCTGATGAACCTGAACCACAGTTAAACTTCTCCCTCTGCCCATCTGGGCTTATCTCACTGCTCTCAGGTATTGATTGCAAGGACATGAACCCCTGCACAGGAATATCCATCTCAGAGTCTGTTTCCCAAGTAACTCAAGCAAAGACAAGGTGGGACTTCAGAAACTGATCCTAAAATTTACATGAAAGTGCAGAATTCCAAAAATAATCAAGAAACTGCTAAAGAAGAACAAAGTTTGGGAATGGGTGATGGTGTTGGGGGGACTGCACTATCAGCTATCAAGACTTATAAAAATATAGGAAATAGGACAGTATAATTGTGCTACAGAAATAGATAAATAACTAATGCAGAAGAATAGAGAACTGGACATAGACCCACATACATAAAAACTTGAATCATGAGATTGGGTCTCAGAGATCATTGAAAGAAAGATGAAGTAATTATATTATGAGAATCTACTATCTCATACTATATACAAAAAGAAAACCCAAATGGATTAATGATTTAAATGGAGGAAACAAACCTGTAAAAGTTTTAGATGACAACATAGGACAATATCTTTATGACATCAGTATAGGAAAGAATATCCTAAAGAAGACACACAAAAGCATAAACCATAAGGAAATTATTAATAAGTTTAATATATTAAAATTAAGAACTTCTTGTTATTAAAAGTCACCATACACAAAATGGGAAAAGTAATTCTCAAACCAAAATAATATATTTGAATTCATACAACTACAATGGATTAATAGCCAAAATATATAAATAAACCCTGGAGACCAAGAAGAAAAATATAAAACCCCTATTTTTGAAAAAGAAAAAGCTGGTATCTTTTACAACATAAATATAAATCTTTAAAAAATTTATAATAAAATTAGAAATGTCTAAAACTTTATATCACCCAAAACTTTATATACAAATTTAGTCAGAAATAGTGTTTGCTGGTTTTCAGACTCTGAATATAGACCATCACTTATTTTGCTCATCTATGTAGATTTCATTATACTTCCCCAATGATTTTAATCCTTACTTAAGTCTCATCAAAATATATTTCTAACATATTTTTAACTATTAAGCAAAATGTGCTTTCACTTCAACTAGATTGTCAAGGACTATTCTTAAAAATTTAAATTAATTAAAAATATTAGTCTTAATTATATTGATTAATTAAAATTAAAATTACTTTACTGTGCTTAAGAAGCATACACATATGTGTATGTGTGGTAGTTGTGAAAGTGCATTTTACATGTTTACACACTATAGATATTAGAATTTATTTTTAAATATCAGATCAGCCCAGAGGGAATTCCTGACACAGTAGATTCTAAGTATGGTATAACCCAGGAAATAGTGACCAGAATTGGAGTAGTTGACCATAACCCAGTCACCTCCCATTAGTCTAGAAATATCCAATATGTTACACATGTCCTGACTGTCCTCTCACACTCGACCCTTGACAGTTATCACTATTGGTTAGCATCTTTTCTAGCAGGATACCAGCTCTCTATCCCAATTCTTTTCATGGAGCACTCTGGGCAGCCACTATCAATTCTTCAGAGTTGGCAAAATAAATGAAACTTACTTCTAATCTCTACTCTAGTTCAAGTAGCATGATAAAATACACATCTTTCAAGAACTCTAAAGGAACACTGGCACACACTACCATTTTCTAATGTTAGAATGATGTGGACCCCAGTTTGTGGGGTCCACCACATTGTGGATGAGATATGGGACAAATTCACATGGACTACCAAGTCCTGTGAAGGAAAAGGGATGGCACAGCCACTCTCTCAAGAGGAGAGCGCTCTGGCCCTTGCCTTGACAAGCTTTCATTGGGTTCAATTTACACAGGAATAAAGTTCATCAGTCATTGTCAGGCAGAAATGATTAAACAATAGATAACATTCAAAGAACTCTGAGGGCTTATTTTGAGTCATGGTCAGATAGTTAAAAGGCCATAAAACATTGGGGAACAAACTCACTTCCTGTTTGGTCCCTTGTTATTTAAATTGAGGGTATTAGCAAAGTAGTTTTCACAGGATTTTATGCATTATTTCTTAGGCCTGATCCTCCCAAGGAATTTGCCCTTTCCAGCACAGGACAGCACCCACCTACAGCATTGTTTCAGGCTTAAGGCATTTCTTCAGGCTTAAGTCAGGCAGAGGAAGTAAGGCAGCCAAGAGATTAGGAGACTTCTTGCAGACAGAATGAGGACTCAGGCTATGTCAAAGCCAAGGGATGAGTGTCCATCGCCCCCTTTTTCTCTAGCCCCCAAGTCCTTCCCTGGGGACCCCTGTGATTGTGCCTGTCTTAGATCGTCCCTCCCTTGAGGAATCTTACCTGTCACTGGCTAACCAATCAAGCATTGGGGGAGCAGGCAGGGTGAAGTAAAAGGAGCAGAGTCAGTGCCCCTGCCAGGGAGATAAGCTTTGTCTCCTTAATGGCTTATGATTCGAAGGTCCTCATTCAGCCTTAGCCATGTGGGAGTTACAGCTTCTGAAACTAGGCAGGGTGGTTCTCAACACTAGGAGACTTTATTTCTGTAAAAGCCAATCTTATTTTTAGTCCTAGTCACATTAGTCACTGTAACCAAAATTATGTAAACTTTCTAAATAAACTAAATATTCTAAAAATACCATAAAACACTAGCCTCCACACCAACCAAGTGATAATATGGGTGTCTGACCTAAACCCACAAAATGAGAATGATAGGAAGGGCCACTTATCAAACTACATTGACCACCACATGATCCCCTCAGTGTCAAAAACAAAGACAAGTAAATGCCTATTACTCAAACTGACTCCATTATCTTTGGGAAAGCATTCCATTCCTGCATGTGTGTAAATGCTTTTACAATTTAAGTTCATGAATTATGTCACTGTGCCTTTTGGACATTTTCCCATATTTTGAAAAGTAGTCTAACTATTTCCAACTTTGTAACTATGTTTTCAGAATATCCCTTGAAGAAATATGAGTGTGTCCTATGGGGAAAAATTGTTTCAATGTATTTGTTACCACTTACAGTGCAACCTTGGGATCTTGAAGCCTAAATGAACTACTTTAACCATTAGGAGGAATTGTGAAGGCAAGTAAATAAAAAATTATGATATTGACATGGTTTTCTCTTTGCTCACCACTGCAAATATAGTATCCATAAGGCCCCTTTCTGTAAGCATTTAATACTGTAGCCATGAGCTCATGAACATATCCACTCAGTTGTCAGATTCTGGCTGCTTTCTCTCTCTTTTTTTTATCTCCTCTTGTAGCCTCAGCTAATGGAAGTCCCACTACTGAAGCATATTCAGTAAAATAGAGAAATGCTTTTTCTCTTTTGTTGTTGCCTGCTATTGGAAAAGCATCAAAGCCAAGCTGCTGTGTATACTTACTATACTATCTATATTTACTTTATACCTACTATACCTACTATAGTATTTATATTTACTTTAAAATATTTCATTTTGGACAATATATGTATGTGTGCAAGTTATCTCCAATCTATAGTCTAAAGAAGTTTGTTAACATTTGTGGTTTTCTAGTCCTGAATTCACACTTCATGGTGGGTTAGTTAGCCCTTGAGAGATTCTGACAGGTATCCACTCCCCAGAAATGAATACAAAAGATATGTTAAATTGTAAGATGTGAATCTCTACCACAGCATTTGCTGAATAGACATTAGTTTTCACTGATGGAAAGAGTGGTGATCAAGACAAGTGATTAGCAAGGAAGATTAGTGTGGGCTCCTTCACCATTTCACAAACAGGGTATAAGAATCTGATGAAACCAGTATACTGACAGTTTTTCAGCAAATAAAGCTTTAGAACTAGAACTATATATTCTACCACACTCCAGCCCTCCACTGAAACCACTTAATGGAAGATTTTGTTATTTTCATTGATTCAAAAAACAAGAGAACTTGTTGCCAAAATTTTTCTTGCATTTCCACTCTCTGGGGAAGAAAGTCTTTGAAATTGTATGTTAATCTCAAGGTCCAGAGAAAGGAGGAGGAGGGGGACACTAGAAGCTGGCTATGAGCATAAAGCCCCTAAAACCTCTATGTGCAGGGTACACAGGCTAGTTGGTGCCAAATGTATTTCATAAATAAAGTTGCCATCTCACTTCCATTGTATGTTCTGTCTCTCACCTGAATTTATTTCTTGTGTGCAGGACAAGAACTGAAGAGGGGGAGTCCCCTAACTTGGATCTCCTCCAGGTAACATCTTTCTTGGTTCCAAGACTCAAATCTCAGATCCCCACTTACCCTTTGTCTCCAGCCACCCAGAACACAGTGACTACAGTCCCTCCAGCAATGTTTTCTTTTTTTTTTTTTTGGTTTGTTTGTTTCAACTTTGAAGTTAATAAAAGAAATGAAACACTGTGAGAGAGGATTATTCAAACATGCTAGGCCTGTGTTTCGAGGCAGAAACAAGTATAAAATCTGAAATGAGTGCTCAGATTCACCAGGGGTTTCAAGGATTGAAGAGGTACTTCCTCCTTCCAGTCTGGGTTCTTGAGCATCCCTACATTAGTGAGGGCCTTGCAAAGGTGTCTGGGGTATAATCCCTAAGACATGTAGGGGCCTCATAGGGAATTCCCATTACTGTAATTTAAATTTGGCTCATTTGAGGCCATTCAAAACAAGGGTTGGTCACCAAACAGTCCGGGCCCCCTGGATTGTTTTAGACAGCCAGAGGAGAAACTGAAGCATGTAAGAGTTGGGGATGGTCAAAGGTATAACAGCCTCTGGGAACCCCACTCACAAGCAGTACATTCAGACCCACTACACAAATCCCCTAGTCTTTTCTGCCTCTAAAACATGGCTGAGGGAAACATAAGTTTAAATTATTGGCCTGTTTTAACTTTGCTACATCTCTCTGACCCAGGTGGCTTCTGGCGACTCTATTTGCATCTGTATTCCCTTTGTAGGAGCTAAAAAGAGGGGCAATGTTGTGTATGTCAGGCAGCAAGAAAGAGAACTTAGTTGGGGAACCCTCCAATTCTGGAGGCATTACGCAAAAAGGCCAGAAAAGATTTCTCCCTTAGGCTGCTTTTATAAGTATTGTCAGGAGAAACATTAGCTGGAGGCTATTAATCAACATCTGGTAATAGTCTGTGCACAGAAAGATCCCAGGAAGACTTTGACAGGGCAAATACAGGGGAAGGCTTTAAAGCTTTTTCTTAGGTTGTTTATGGCCCCATGCTCCATCCCATTAATACCAAAACTGATCCCCTGTCTGCTATGGAACAAGTGGGACCAGGGCACATTTTTATGTACCTTATTAGGGCCCTTATCTCAAATTTCAGCACACATTTATAATATGTTAAGTATAGAGAAAAAAAAGCTGATTAAAATAACTGAGAATGCCAACTTTGCCAATGGAGTGTACGCAAATTTGGGAGAATTAGGGGAAATGCCTATATGGATGTGGACCAGGGAGGGAAAACCACACCTGTTCAAATATCTACTCTGTTTAGTCCCTCAGGACCGATGAGATTGGGAAATTACCAGATTCTGGCAGGTGTTTAGATATTCAAGTGATCATATCTATTAGACAGAAAGTTTTGTCCCAAATCTACAAATTGAACAAGAAATACATGGGGTGTCTTTGCTCCAACAGCTAGCAGCTATATCCCTTCTTTACTTTCTGTACAAGCAGGAGGCCTGGTAGTTAATCACGGCTCACAGTTGAGGGCTCCACTGCCTACATGAGGAAGGAGTATACCCAGAGGGTATGGAAGTTCCCTTCAAAATCTCCCCTAAGGGAAGACAAAGGTGAAGTAGAAAGAGGTTTCCCTCTCTATAAGAGAGATGCATCGGGGGCTTCCTAAAACAACAAAGGTCAGGTTTGTGTTACATAGTAAGATTGGTTAATTCTGGAAACCCAGGGCTGAGGAAAAGAGCCTCTTCCAGCTAGCAGGTTTGGGTTACACAGTAGAGCTAGCTAATTCTGGAAACCCACCGTCAGAGAGAGGATGCTCTCTCCAGAAAGTATACATACATGGGAGAAGAGCAGGAGATACCCAGCCTCTACCATTTTCTCTATTCTCTTGCCCATAGGAAACCAAGACTCATTATTATAAGATATGCCTTTGGGGTGCATCTTTAAAAATTGGGATAAATTTGACACCCAAAGTTTAAAGAAAAAGAGATTTGTATTTTTCTGTAATGGCCCCAATATAAATTAGGAGATGGGGAGGTTTGGCTTAAGAATGGCACTCTAAATTATAACACAGTTTTACAATTAGATTTATTTTGTAGAAGTCAAGAAAAATGGATAGAGATACTATATACCTGTATACAGGTTTTTATGGCATTAAGGAATTATCCTGTTATGTAAAAATTGTAAGGCATATCCCACCCTCTTAGCAGTTATGAATAAAAAGGAATCAGACACTAGGGAGGCAGAGGAGAATCCTGTGCCCCCACCTGTGAAACCCTATAGGGTCCTGAAGCCCTTTTGGCTTCAGAACCAGCTCCACCATATACAGAGTCCTTAATCTCTGGGAGAAACAGAACAACTAGACCTAGAAAGGAACATAGACCACCAATAAAAGCAGCACCCCCCCAGTTCTTTTCCCTATAAGAAAACCCAGGACCAGATGGGATAGTAAGGGTCCAGGCCTAATTTGCCATACAGGATTTAATGGGTTTTAAATACAGATGGGGTAGCTCCATAGATAAACCCATTACATTTATAAATGAACGGAAAAAAACAGTTTTAAATTTTGATCTTCCCTGAAAGTATATTAATTCAATCATCCAAGAAGCCCTAGAAACCTCTGAGAGAGAGAGAAATTAAGGGAAAAGCAATAACTTATGCCAATGAAGGGCACGTGTAAAATGATAATTATCCACTGGGAACAGAGGCAGTACCCTATATAGATAAGGAACAAGAACTTAACTCCCAAGTCTGGGCCACAGGAATTCTAGGACAAATTCACAGAGCTAACCTGATTCTGATCAAATTAAAGGATCCAACCAATTTTTCTAATAGCAGGCAATGTCTCATAAATTCAGAGGCCAGGGAAGGGCTACAGAAAATTATTACTACATTCCTAAATCATGGCCTGTTAGTAACTTGTAATTCTCCCTGTAACACTCTCATTTTGCCTATTGGGAAGAAAGATGGCATCTATAGATTAGTTCAAGACCTACGGGCAGTTACTGAGTCTGTCATTCCTATAAATCCAGTGGTGCTTAACTCTTATACTATCCTGGGACAAATTCCTTCCCAAACCCAAAGGTTTTATGTGATGGATTTAATAGGTGCTTTCTTTTACATTCCCTTGGACCTAACTTGTCAATTTCTATTTGCTTTTGAATGGACAGATTCACAGGTCACAAGTAACAACTAACCGGGATTATCCTTCCTCAAGAATTTAGGGATAACCCTGATTCACATGGACAAGCATTGGCAGAGGACTTAAGGTACCTATCACTTGAGGGGGATGGCCAGGTGATCTGATATATAGATGCCCTTTTTACCATCCAGGCTCAAATTAATTCCTCAGTAGCTATATTACTTCAAATCCACTGTAGACTAGATATACTATCTGCTGCCAAAGGAAGCATCTGTGTCATGCTCTAGGAAGAATACTATTTTTGGGTCAAACAAACAGGTCAAGTTCAGAGTCACATTTGTGACTTTTTAGGCAAGGCCAGGCACCTCCAGGCCCAGGCTGAGCAGGGGTGGAATTCATGGTCCAGCTTCTGGTCATAAAAATCTTGGATAGTGTCCTTCCTAGGTCCTCTGGCTTTCCTACTTCTCTTACTCCTTTTTGGACCTTGTATTTTTAATATCCTTGTCCATTTTGTGTTTTACAGGCTAGCAACAATTCACCTACAAATGGCCATTCAATCAAAATATTCAAGCATACCTCTTAACCCCTTGGATCAGGCTGCTGACATATTCCACACAAAACCCTAATCCTCACCTGCCGAGAGATAGAACAGGTGACACCATCCTGTAAACAGCTCTATGACAGCTCTATGAGCATAATCAGCATGAAGTAGATACAGAAAACTGATCTTTGACCTTCAGCATCCCAAAAGCATTCAGATGGTGTCACTTGAGTGGGGGGGGGATGTTAGACAGAATAGATAGCAAACCAAGACAGGATGGGAAGGGAGACATATCTCACCCATTAATTCAGCAGTCAGATAAGCTCAGTCAGATAAGATTGCCAGGTGCACCAAAATCACAAGAAATACCATGATAAGCACTGGAAGAGGGGAGCCTTTGAAATTCTGTGTGTATCACTTCCACTACCTAGGAAAGAAAGTCTTTGAAACTGTATGTAAATACCAAGGTCCAAAGAAGAGAGGAGGGAGAACCTAAAAGATGATTATAAGCATAAAACCCCTAAAATTCCAAAGGACAGGCGTTTCTCAGACTAGCTGGGTGCCCACTTGCAGCTTTATGCTTACTGCAACTAGGCACCCAGTATTTCATAAGTAAACTTGCCATCTCATTTCCAATATACATTTTGTCTCTCACCTGATTTTATCTCTTATGAGCAAGACAAGAACCAAGGAAGGGGAACCCTCTAACTAGGGTGCCCCTGGTAACAGTTACTCAGAAGCAATGTAGCATGAAATATATTTCCTGATTATTTCTGAGGTTCAAAGAAGTGGTCAATATCACAAAATGTTTTGAAGGTTTATGCACACATATCTTTGGATAGAGGGGCTTCCAAAAGATAAAAGTAGAAAATAGAGATGAAAAGTCATCCCAACTTTATTTAGTAAGCACATACATTTAAACTGAGGTTAATGAAGACTGAGGGAAAAGTCATTGAAAAACATCAATAGTAAATTGAGTGGGGCTACTGTAAATGATTTGTTTATTAAATTAATTTTTTAATGAGACTTCTGGCCAAGATGGAGGCATAGGTAGATACACTGTGCCTCCTCGCACATCCAAAAGAAGAACAACAACAAACTTAAAAACAAAAAACCAGAACTGACAGAAAATAAAACTGTATGAAAGTCTGACAACCAAGGGGTTAAAGAAGAAATATTCATCCAGACTGGTAAGAGGGGCAGAGACAGGAAGCTGGGTGGAGGGCACTCACAGCAAGGCAGTGGCTGGAGAACTGTGGCAGGCAAGATGGCTGGCAAGCAAGGAAGTGGCTGGCAGACCCAGCGAGGTGGTGGATTACAGACCAGATGGTCCCACATTCCCATACAGATAAACCAAGAAGAACAACTGGGGAGCAAGACAGACTGTATAACCCAAGGTCCCAGTGAGAGGAAATAGAGTCTCAAACCTCTGATTGAAAACACCTGTGGGGGTTGAGGCAGCAGTGGGAGAAACACTCAGCCTCACAGGACAGTTCATTGGAGAGACCAACAGGGTCAGAGAATATACACAAGCCCACTCACCTGAGAATCAGCACCAGAAGGGCCCAACTTCATTGTGGGTGGTGGGGGAAGTGCCTGAAAATCAGCAGAGAGTGGAGCAAGTGGTGGTGTTCCCTTTCGGACCCCTCCCCCACATATAGCATCACAACACAGTACCACATCCAGTGTCACAATGCAGTAATGTGGTTGCCCTGCTCTGATGAACACCTAAGGCTCTGCCCCTTACTATACAATAGGCATGCCAAGACAAAAAATATATCCCAAATAAAAGAACAAATCAAAGCTCCAGAAAAAATACAGCTAAGCAATAAAGAGATAATCTACCTATCAGATGCATAGTTCAAAATGCTGGTAATCAGCATGTTCACAGAATTGGTTGAATATGGTCACAAATTAGATGAAAAAATGACTGCTGAGCTAAGTGAAACAAAGGAAAATGTACAGGGAACTGACAGTGATGGGAAGGAAACTGGGACTCAAATCAATGGTTTGGAGCATAAGGAAGAAATAAATATTTAACCAGAACAGAATGAAGAAACAAGAATTCAAAAAAATGAGGAGAGGCTTAGGAACCCCCAGGACATCTTTAAACGTTCCAACATCTGAATCATAGGGGTGCCACAAGGAGAAGAGGAAGACCAAGAAATTGAAAATTTATTTGAACAAATAATTAAGGAGAACTTCCCAATCTGGCCAAGAAAATAGACTTCTAGGAAGTCCAGGAAGCTCAGAGAGTCCCAAAGAAGTTAGACCCAAGGAGGAACACACCAAGGCACATCATAATTACATTACCCAAGATTAAAGAGAAGGAGAGAATCTTAAAAGCAGCAAGAGAAAAGGAGACAGTTACCTACACAGGAGTTCCCATTAGACTATCAGCTGATTTCTCAAAAGAATCCTTGCAGGCAAGAGGTGGCTGGAAAGAAGTATTTGAAGTCATGAAAAGCAAAGACCTACATCCAAGATTATTCTATCCAGCAAAGCCATCATTTAGAATGGACGGTCAGATAAAGTGCTTCCCAGACAAGGTCAAGTTAAGGGAGTTCATCATCACCACACCCTTATTATATGAAATGTTAAAGGGACTTATCCAAGAAAAAGAAGATAAAAAATATGAACAGTAAAATGACAACAAACTCACAGTTATTAACAACCACACCGGAAACAAAAACAAACTAAGCAGACAACTAGAACGGGTACAGAATCACAGAAATGGAGACCACATGGAGGGTTATCAGCAGGGGAGTGGGTGGGGAGAGAGTGGGGACAAGGTACAGAAAATAAGTAGCATAAATGGTAGGTAGAAGATAAACAGGGGGAGGTTAATAATAGTATAGGAAATGTAGAAGCCAGAGAACTTATATGTATGACCCATGGACATGAACTAAAGTGAGAGAATGTGGGTGGGAGGGGGTGTGCATGGTGGAGGTGAATAAAGGTGGGAAAATGGGACAGCTGTAATAGCATAACAATAAAATATATTAAAAAAATATTTATGATGTGCTTTATATGTACAACAGTAATGACTTATTACTAATAGTCCCTGTTTTTAGGACTATAGCATAAAATGCAGAAAAAAATAAGAATTATGAGTGATGTTTAGTTCCATATCTTTATGAATCTGAGTTTTGTTAAATTAGTAGAATGTTTCTATTGAAAACCAGCATTATTAATTGTGATGTGACTTCTCAGGAATTTGTTTGGTGGAAGGTGGGGTTTTCTTTGATGCTGTTTCGAGTGCTTTGTTTTTGGCTGGGGTTTGAGTACATTTAGGGAAAATAAGAAGTGGTAAGAATTAGGGTTGTGTGATTTAGGGATAAATAACTGACTAATATGGCCCCAGCAAGACCTTGAGGTTGGAGTGTGGGTGTGAGAGAATGTGAACTGAAAGCTGGTCAGTTTTTGGCTTTTATATTTTTTGCTTTTTAAATCTAGGATTACATTTGCAGCTGTATTTATCCTTTTAGAATATTATTAGTAGAATACAGAAACAAAAAATAAAGACACTAGACTTTATTTCAGACCTCTTGAGTGTGTGTGTATGTGTAAACTGGCAATCTATGAGCTCTAATGAACTTAGAAAAAGGCATATCAGCTTCTATCTAACCAGGGCATCAATGTTTACCTATCTCTCCCATAACTGAGAGCACATATCTGACCACAAGAAATGAGTGAGACTTTGCTTACCTTAATAACTGCTTGTAACCTAATCATTTGGCCTCTTAAGTGTCACTGGCCCTGGGAATTGAACTAGCAGGGAGAAAATGTCAGTGTAAGAATCCACTTTAATCATGTATGCTGACTCCACAATTTATAAAAACGTTCATATAAACAAATTCCAACCTCAAAAATTTTCCCCTACCTCAGGTCCATCAAATTGCAAGTTAATTACTTTTTCTAGTTGATTGAATAACTCAACAGACCAAAAATGTGTAATCATTCACATAAAGTGCAAATGATTCAGGAAATTTCACTAAATGTTTTTTTTTTCATGTCATGGAAAATTATGTATATTACTTTTATTCAATATTTAATCATCATCCATTTTCTAAATAGTTTAAAATGTCAAGTGAAATATAAATCTCTAAGGTTTAAACTGTTCAATTGCACTAACAATACCAAATCAGGAAGAAATTATTCAGAGCTAACTTCTTAGACTGTTGCATAGAGAATATAAATTACAACCATATTTCCAGTAGGTTCAAAGTAACTTAATATTATTTTTCAAGTGAAAAAAATACTTTTTAAATGCTAATCTAGTGTTCACAGGATTATAAACTTACTGTATACTAGAAAAAGAGGTAAATAATTGACACAAATAATGCTGCAATAAATATAGGGTGCACATATCTTTGGGAGTAAATGTTTTCAAATTTGGGGGGTAGATAACCAGAAAAGAGATTGCTGGTAATATAGTAATTGTATTCTTAATTTTTTTAGGAACCTCCATACTGTTCTCTGTAGTAGTTGTGACAGTTTACATTCCCACCAGCAGTGAATGAGGGTTCATTTTTCTCACCCCCTTCAACATGTTATTACTTGTCATGTTGATGACAGCCATCCTAACAGGTATGAGTTGGTATCTCACTGTAGTTTTGATTGGCATTTTCCTAATAGTTAGTGAAGTTGAATACCTTTTCATGTATCTGTTGGCCAGTTGTATGTCTTCTTGGGAGAAGTTTCTGTTCAGGTACTCTGCCCATTTTCAAATTGGAGTGTTTGTTTGTTTGGTGTTGAGTTGCATGAGTTTTTTATATTTGGGATATTAACTCCTTGTCAGAGCTGTTGTTTGCAAACATCCCCTACTCAATTCATTGTCTTTTTGTTTTGTTGGTAATTTCTCTTGCTGTACAGAAGTGTTTTAGTTTGATATAGTCCTATTCACTAATTTTTGCTTTTACTTCCCTTGTTTTGGGGGTTAAGTTAATAAAATCCTCTCTAAGATCAAGGTCCATAAATTTAGTACCTACATTTTATTTTATGTAATTTATTGTTTCATGTCTTATATTTAGGTCTTTGATCCATTTTGAGTTAATTTTTATTTATTTACTTATTTTTTAGTTAATTTTTGTGTATGGGAACAAACAGTAGTCTAGTTTCATTCTTTTGCATGGGCTTTCAAATTTTCCCAGCACCATTTATTGAAGAGACTTTCTTTTTTCCATTTTATGTCTTTGGCTCCTTCATTGAAAATTGTTTTGCCCATATACATGTGGCTTTATTTATGGGCTTTCAATTTTGTTCCTTTGGTTTGTGTTTCTGTTTTTCTGGTAATACCATGCTGTGTTGCAGCATTATTCACGATGGCCAAGATATGGAAACAACTAATGCATCCTTCAAAAGATGACTGGCTAAAGAAGATGTGGTACATATATGCAATGTAATACTACTGGGCAAGAAGAAAAGATGAAATACTGCCATTTGCCACAATATGGATGGATTTTGAGAATATGCTAAGCAAAATAAGTCAGACAGGAATCAAGAACCAGATGATTTCATTCACATGTGAAACATAAAACTGAAAACAACAAATGAACAAAGAAGAAAAACAAACAAAAGCTTACAGACAGCAATAGAAGCAGACAACAGTGTGGTGGTTATCAGAAGGAAGGGGAGCTAGTAACAGGTAAATGGGGTAAAATATATGGTGATGGAAGAACATTTGACAATGGGTGGTAGGCACACAATGCAATAAACAGATGATGTACCACAGAGCAGTACACTTGAAACCTATATAATTTTATTAACTAATATTACCTCATAAATTTAATGAAAAAAAGAATTGCTGCAAATAGTTAAAAATATATCATTAGCAAAATACAAAATTAATGTATTTTAGATAAATGATTCAATTTCATTACACATTTAATTGAGATACTTAGGATTTCCAAACATAATCATAATTTCCCCCCTAAATATGTTCAGCTTTGATTTAATACTACATGCCTTGCTGTAACTCTTGACTCTACTGGCATAGATAGCATATTAATGTAATTTTAGTATTTATTTTATTTGTATAACATACTCTATCATACAATATATTTTATCTTTATGCACCAAGCCAAGGGACTATCTACAGACCTTAACACCTGATTAAATATATGGAAGCATTTCTCCAGAGGCATCTGATGTATGGCAATAAGCATATGTCCAGTTTGATAAATGTCCACCAAAAGACTTGCAAGGCATTTTCCTAAGCCACCTAAAAATACAATTTAATGATAAGAAGAAGAGAAACTTAGAGAAGAAACAGAATGAAACTAATTTATGTAAAACAGAAATAAGTGACTTTATTGAAGTAGTTTCTATCTCAACCAATCCAGGAGGATACTATTTAGAATGATCACATATGATGCTAGCATTCTTTTTAAAGTTAGTGAACCCAGGTGATAAGTTTTCCTCAGGCCCTTAATAATATTTATAGAAAAAGAGCTTTGCTTTTTTCCCTATATTATATGATCTAAGTTTGTAAATGGCATGACTTGATTTTGAGTGTTTGGGGTCTGCCCTGTAAATTCATTAGTTCATTATTAATTATATTTTGTGAAGTTAAAAATTCTTAGTATGATTCCAGAAGTAAAAAAATTAATTTTGATATGTCACTGAGACTTAAATTTCAACTAGAAAAAAGTTTCTGTTTTATACATAAAATGACATAATGAATATAAAAGCAGTAGTTTTGTTCTTTGTGTATCACAGGTCTGATTTTTTAAAATCAGAATCTGATGAACTATCAAGAATTTCTCAGAAAAAAAATGCATATTAAAACTAAATTTTGTATACATTTCCTTTGGAAGCTTGTCCTTTGACACCAAAGTTTAAAAACCTTGAAAGTAAAACTTGTGATCAATTAATACATGCATGCAATAAGGATCTCTGCATAATTGTGTTTATTATTTTAAGACTGAGCCAGGGAAAAATAGAAAGTCTAGTTATCATGACTTTCATCAAGAATAGAAAACATAACTCTCAGGAAAAATAAAGCTTTACCTAGAAATAAATTATAAATAATATCCATTGGGACTGTTTTATAAACTTTATTTTACTTTGGGAACTCTTCATAATCTCAAATGCAATAGTAAATTTCATGCAATTTCTTATTTTGGCCAGCTATGGAAATAAGAGGACATAATATTACTAGGAAACAGGCAGCCTGTTAGTTGTCTGAATCACAGAGAGTATGCATTCAGCTCACTTGTGGTTTGTTAATCATATCTTTGAATTTTGTCCCTTATAAATTTTACTTTTCACTGAAAATTGTGTTTGATAGGTGCAATTCAGATATCAGCTTCCTGGAAATCTCCAATACACCCAGCCTTATGGAAGATAAGAAAAGAGGAAACAAAATATATGTAATAAGAGCCCTCTTAAAAAAACCAAATCAATAAAATAATATAGATATTAAAAATACATACAATTAAAAATATACTTTCCTAAAATTAAGAAAATGTGTATTTGAAAGATGTTGAAAAGGCACACTATATATCTGGGAAAATAGACAGAGAACACTGGAAAAAATCTAGTGAAATTTTTCATCATTAAAGAGGGTAGTAAATTCTTTTGACATCTGCACAAAAGTTTGTCATTTATAACTGAAGCTTCTTCACCCTAAAGAAACCATCATCTGCTGAAATTATACCTTAAGAACCCTGAAACACCAATTCAAAAGAACCTATGCACCCCAATGTTCGTAGTAGCAATATTTACAATTGATAAGTACTGAAAACAGCCTAAGTGTCCATCAGTAAAGGAGTGGATCAAAAAACTGTGGTACATTTACACAATGGAATACTATGCAGCAGAAAGAGAGAAGGAACACCTACCCTTCATGACAACATGGATGGAACTGGAGAGCATTATGCAAAGTGAAATAAGCCAGGTGATGAAATGCAAACAACATATGATCTCACCTATAAGCAGAATCTAATAAAAAAAACATAAGTGAGCAAAATAGAACCAGAGACATGGAAATAAATGTCAAACTGACAGGGACCAGAGGGTTGGGGGAAGAGGATAATGGGAGAAAAAGGTATAAAGGACCCATGGACAAAGGCAATGGTGGGGAGCAGGACTGAATGTGGGAGGTAGGGGGTAGGTGGGGCAGAGAAGAGTAATGGGGGGACACTGGGAACAACTGTAATTGAACAACAGTAAAAAAATTAATAAATTGAAAGAAACCATTATCAAATGAAAAAGGAACCAACTGCATGAGGAACATATTTGCCAAGAATACATCAGATAAAGGTTTAATCTTCAAAATACATAAAGAACATATACAATTCAAAACCAGGAAGAAAAACAATCCCATTAAAAAATGGGCAAAAGTCCCTGGCTGGTGTAGCTCTGGATTGAGTGCAGGCTGTGAACCAAAGGGTCACCAGTTCGATTCCCAGTCAGGGCACAAGCCTCAGTTGTGGGCCAGGTTCTCAGTGGGGGCCAAGTGACAGGCAAGAACACATTGATGTTTCTTTCCCTCTCTTTCTCACTCCCTGCTCCTCTCTCTAAAAATAAAATCCTTAAAAAAAAAAGTTTAAAAAACTGGGCAAAAGACCTGTATGCACACTTCTACAAGAGGACATACAGATGGACCATAGATATAAAAATATGCTCAACATTATTAGCCATTGGAGATATGAAAATTAAAACTACATGAGATATTATCTCACACCTGCTAAAATGGCTATCATTAATAAACCAGCAAAGAACTTTTTGCAACAACTGCTGGTGAAAATGTGGAGGAAAGGAGAACCCTAATGCACTGTTGGTAGGAATGCAGACTGGTGTTGCCACTGTGGAAAACAGTGTGGAATTTCTTCAAAATATTAGAAATAAAACCACCTTTTTGCCCAGTGATTCCACTGTTTGGAATATACCCTAAGAATCCCAATTCAAAAGAATATATGCACTCCTATGTTCATAGCAGTGCTATTTACAATAGCCAAGATTTAGAAACAGCCTAAGTGCCCATCGGTGGATGAGTGGATAAAACTATGGTACATTTACACAATGGAATACTACAGAGCAGTAAAATAAGAATGAATTCTTTCTTTTTGCAACAGCATTAATGGAACTGGAGACCATTATACTAAGTGCAATAAGTCAGTGGATGAAAGACAAATACCATATGATGTCACTTATAAGTAGAATCTAAGGGACAAAATAAACTAATGAGCAAAATAGAACCAGAGGCATAGAGACATGGAACAGAATGACAGCTATAAGAGGGAAGGAGGAAAGCAGGGGCTGGTTGAAAGAATGTGAAGATATTAGTTAAAGAACATGTATGAATGACCCATGGACATGAACAACTGCATGGGGATTGACTGTGGAAGTAGGAGGCAGGCTGAGTAGATGGGGCCAAAGAGGCAGAACTGGGACAAGTAAAAAGGCATAAAAAATAAAAAATAAGGTAAAATAAGCTAAAATAAAATGAAAAAGAAAATCTTAGGTGAGTTCAGATAAACTGTTTCTCAAATGTGCAGTCAAACTTTTTAAAATATATCATGAGGTATACCATTCCTAAGGTATCTATGAGAGAATAGCCTTCAGACAGTTAAATTTAAGACTTGAATTAAATACCAATGTAAGACTGTTGGTGAGAATTAGCATATAATTAATTATAGCACTGTGAATAAATAATGGTAATAAAGAAAGAAATATAGTATATAATGGTTATATGTACCAATCCTAATGTTGACATCTCCCCTAAGGTGTCAGAGTGAATAGGTTGAAGGAACAGGGAAAGAAAGCAGACTTTGAATATGTATTTTCCTTGGCTTGGTCACCAATGGTCATACCAGATAACTGGAGAAATTCAAGTAAAGGGGTCCTCCATATAACAGCATA
Organism: Phyllostomus hastatus; assembly: GCF_019186645.2. NCBI lineage: Eukaryota > Metazoa > Chordata > Mammalia > Chiroptera > Phyllostomidae > Phyllostomus > Phyllostomus hastatus. The sequence goes on from NW_025334041.1 coordinate 51,002,585, forward strand.
CCATATTATCATAGTTCTTAATACATTAAGAACTGTATTAAATCTCATTGAAAATCTTCACAAAAGAATATCAAGTGAAAAAGTTATGGAACATATTTTCTTGAGAAAAATTTAAAAAAAGTATTCATTTAAAATCTGTATAGATATATCTATATATAATAATAATAGTGTTCACCTCTGAATGATGGGATTTTAGGAATTTTTGTTTTTACTATTTCAAATTTTCCTGCAGTAGAATTAGATTGATTATATAATAACCATGCAGAGCGCAACAAAATATGTATCTTTCAGTGGCCCAGCCTCTAGTCAATGAAATGAGTAGGAGGAATGAATGCAAGTAGGTTGACAGAGAGTTGTAGAGTGGTTTCATGGCCTTTCTAATGTTACCTAGAATATCAGCTCTCTTGCTTTAGAAAATTCTGTCCTACATTAAATTCCAGATGGTTTGATGGAAAATCCTTCTTGGTCTTAGCTTTTACCTTAAGTGAAATGGGCTCATTTCATCATGTAATTTGAATGAAATTTACAATCTAAATATGCCTGCTTTTAGAATGAATGATGGTATGTGCATTAAAATTGCATTAAAATGGTTTGCATATTTCATTTATTTGCTTCTGTTTTTAACTGTAAAAAGACAAGAGACCAGGAAGAGAAGCAATATCCTAGATCAAATCATAAAGACTGAAGTATGGCATATTCAGTATTCTGTTTCCATTAGGACTAGTACAGAACTGTGTTTTCTTTAATAGTACATTCCATTGCATTTAATTTCATATCCCTCTTAGTTAAATTACCAGGGTATTAGAAGATTAAGACCAGTACTTGAGACTTTCTGACACATTGTTCTACAAACAGCCTTTTACTTTTAATACAAATTGTTTTTCAGTAAGAGAAAATTTAATCTGTCACTGTTGACTTGTTTTAGGTTTTTCTTCCCAAGAGATTGAGCTGGTTGGCTAGGACAGCAGTAGTAGTGGTGTTTATAGAAGAAGGTGTCTAGTATTAGAAGATGTGTTTACTCAAAGGCAAGTGGCATAAGTTGCTGATCATAAGAAAGCAAATGTGAAAGCAACAATTCTTCCCACATAATGCACATAGAATGTGCAGTGGGCTAAGTGCTTTAGGTACTATCTTTAAATGTGACTACAATCCTGTTTTATAGGTGAGGGAACCAAAGTATGACATGGCCCAATCAACAAGCTGAGAAATGGCAGTGTCAGATTTTAGACAATTTTTGTTTGATTTCAAAGTCCTGCTTTCCATAAAACTATAATACCCCTATTATTCTACCATGCCTCATAGTAATATTTTTGCTTTTCACAGTGTCACCACATAATACATACCGTGGGTATTTGTTGACTGATATAAAAATCAAAAGGAGTATTTATTGCTGTATGCACATGAATAGCAAGTGGAAATTTTTGCAACACAGAAAAATCCAGAAGATTGTTTTTATTATGAATGTAAATTCTGTTTATTCTTTCCTGAAAGGTGTTGTGATATAAAACATTTAAACTTGCTTATTGAGAATAATGAAGTCTACTCAGTTTCAATCCAATTCCAAACCAAAGGAACTCTTGTGTTGGGGTTTGAAACAAAGAGCTGAAATGATACATATCCCTTTCTAGACTGTAAACCACAGTCCCTTCATTCAGATGACCTCAAGATTGACCAGAGAGTACTCAGCTGCTTCTTTCAGTTACTTTTCATGCTGGCTTATCCTTGATATGGCTAACGCTCCCCAGATGTATCAGCTGCGAGCTCTCTTTAACCTTAGCTGTTCTCACATGCAGTACTTATGGATTTTCATAGACACAGGAGGAAAAGAAATATCTTCTAATGGAGAAAATGACATATAATGAAAGTGCCATCAAGGCATGACAATATATAGGCAAAGCTACGAAATACACATTTTTATTTTAAATGTTTTATTTTTGAAAATTTCAAAAATGTATAAAGAATAATATACAAGGTATGTCCAGAAAGTATCCATCCATATGCTATGAAAAATAGGAGACGTTTACTGAAAAAGATACAAGATACAAGAAACATTGTACATGGGACAATAGCACCTCAGTCACCTTCAAAGTAGGCACCTTGGGACCTTACACAGTTCTCTCAACTGTAGCATGATGTTCCTTCTGCTCTGGTAGCAGAAGCCACAAAATGAATTTTGCCATGACACATTTCATGCCAAGGTCCTGCATCAGAATCTCAGACACAGTAGTTTTTGGAATCCCCAGATCAGCTTCTAGTTCTTGTACTGTCAGTCATCCATCTTTGTTGATTGTAGCCCATACTTATTCAACATCCTCAAGTATTCTGCTTGTTGCCAACCTTCCAAAACAAGGATCACTTTCAACAGATTCTTGACCATCTTTGTGGCATCTGTGCCACACTTATATTTGTGCTGCACTCATTGCATCATCCCTGAAAGCCTTCTGGATTATCCAAATAGTTTCTTCAGGGGAATGTTCAAGCTTAACCAAAATTCGATGCAGACTCATTGCTCTATTCTCAGCCATATTGAGTGCAATGGCCACATAGTACACTTGCTCATTTAATGGTGTCCACCACCCCCATTGACTAGTACAGTGAAGTCATCATTATTCACACATGAGCATTCCAGTCCACTCTCCTTGGCTGCCAGGTAACATCAATGTCACACAAAACATTCTCATTATATTAACAATGGCTGGACTATATCCAGAAAGACCTCATAAAAACTCTCCATGTGCCATTATCCAACTTCAATAAAATGATTTCATGTACAATTTTACTCACTTCCACCTTCCCAAACTATTTTGTAGTAAATTACAGACATACTATTTTATAAACAAACATTTCAGTATGTAAATCTAAAAGAAAAGGGCTCTTTTCTTTTTACATGATCAAAATACCATGATTGTATCTTTAAAAATTAATACTGTTGAATGTCACCAAATATTGGGTTGGTGTTCAAATTTCCATTTGTATGACACAAATTTTTCTAGTTTGAACCGGCATCCAAAGAATGCCTATGTGTAATGATTGGTTAATATATGAGCATAACATATCTCTAGCCATTTTTAATTTTATATATGAACTTTGATTTATCAAAACTGTAATAGGTGTTTTGGGCATTAGGCTTCATTGGTTCTTCTTCATAAGCTTCTAACTTTCTATTTATGCTTTACCAAAGTTAGTCATTTCTCATGAAGAAAACTAGAATAAAATGTCTTGTTTCAATTTCAGAATCAAGTTGCATTTCTGGTTTCAGTGATTATGCATCAGAAATACATTTTTGGTGACTGAAGCTCTGTAATTTTTAGTGACTATGAAGAAAATATTTACAAAGAAAAGTTTTAGTCAGTGTATATGGAGTGTATACACATTTATATCTTCCAGAGTCCATTGTATGTGTCTTCTCATTTTATAAAACATTGTTGGCATTACCTCCCTCAAGCACTTAATTCAGGACCATTCCATGCACAACAGAGGTAACCTGTGGCCAAAATTAGAATAAGGTCAACCTTCCCAATAGACATGTGCATCTTTGCTCATGGCTTTGTCTACATTTGATGGATGATGAGTAGTGCCAGTCCTAGCAAGTGAAAAGTTGGAGTAAAAATCCCAGAGCATAGAAAAATATTTAGATACAAGAAGATGTAAATAGTTTACTATATAGAAAAGTGCTTTCCTCAGGTCTGTCCTATCTTATTATACTACACTCATACTCAAGGAAATTTGGCTGAACATTTGTTAATTATGTTAAAATTGGTTTATGTATGTTCCATTGGTTAGTTATGTTAAAAATTGGTTGCATATGTCCCTCTGAAAATTACTGCTGGGTCACAACATGAAAGAGGAAAGCATAACTAAAACAAAAACAAAATAAGAAAGTTAGTACACTTGCTAAGGTCAGACTCCTTTCCAGTCATGATTTGGCAGTAAACTGGTGAACAGCTGGGGACATGGTTTGCTTGACAATGTGAGTCTCTGGGTCTACAGAGGCGTAGCTGATAGAAGTTCCATTGAGTGGGAAGTTTCAACACAAGAAACAGTTTCATCAAGTCAGGTCACTACTTGACTAGCTGTTACAGCAGAGAACCACTGGTCACGTTGTTGATGAGAAGAAGTTCCAGCTCAGTTGGTAAGCAGCAGCTTGTGTGAAAGAAAACGTCAGAAAAGATTTAATGTCTAATCTGGGTAGGTGTGTCTGGAGGAAGAAAGCTGTCTCAATTTGGGCAGTGTCACAAATTCCTGAGCTGAATGCCCCAGTGTCAAACACATGTTGAATCCATCAGTGGCACAGACCCACAGTGGGGGAAATCCTAGCTAGCTATGGAACTGAAAGCTTCAGCTTCTGTAGTTTGATAGGTTAACATCATCCTAGAAATGGCTACTGACATAGAGAATGCCAATTTTTTAATTAGTACACACTACCATGTTGGCCTAAGAAAGTAGTCAGTTAATGGCCAAAAGAGAAAAAGTAGCAACTAGGTTGAAACATGGATGAAGGAATTTGAAACTGACAAAAATCCAGGCAGTGCTCCTAAAGTTATGTAGTGACCTGGAGTACCAAATCCAATCAGGACCTACTGTGCTTCTGCTCATCCCAGATGCCAATTTTGGATCTGGAAAATTTTCTGAGGGAGCCTTATGCCGAGGTGACCGTCCACTCCAATGAAAGATTCAGACTATATGGAAGTCAATCCAGGATGGCCCAAGTGACAAAGTAGAGGAGAAGCCTTCCCAAAGGGGCTTTAGAGAGATCAAAATCAAGGTTACCACACAGGCTGAGAACAGATCTTGCACTAGCATCACTGTAGCAGTGGCAAGTAAGTGCTATGACATAGTAGGAGTGGACCGAATACAGTCTGGAGAAAACCTCTGTTATGGCAAACCCCAGGGAGCCACAACATGTCGGAGCAGGAGAGGCAAAGTGGAGTCCACTAGTCAACCCTGAATGATGGTGGGTAGAGATGGAGGAGTTAAAAAAATATCCATTTTTGGAAATTAAAAGTTTGAGTAATTGGCTATTTAACTTTTCCTCTGTAACTGGTTATACCTCAGTGGGGATAGTAGAGCATTTTGACTGTCCTGCAATCAAATAATTGTCCCACATTTTGCACAATTCCCAAATTGTCTTGCTGAATATTTATGTAGGTGAAAAAAACCTCTCCAGAGTCCAACCTCTGTTTTATTAACACAAAATATTTCTTTTCAGTTTTCATATACATCAAATCTTCCAGTAATAACTGTAAGTTGAGTGAAGATTATATTTGGTTTGATTAGAATGATTCTATGAGCTGTTCACCTTCCTAGAAATACTACCAGCAGAGCCACCTACACAACGCATCTAGATTGTCAGAGCCTGCAGCTCTCGTGTTCATGATGATTCTACACATAGCCGCAAACATCTCAATGCTTAATTACATCTCATGGTGCAGACATATCTGAGTCATTATAAATGAAAAGTAATTAAATTAAAGCAAATATAATACAGAAAATAAAGCCAAAAGGTAGCTTTGAGAAAAGATTAACAAATTGATAAGATAGCAGGATTGATGGAAAGTAGAAAAAAAGGCTCAAATTGTTAATTTCTTAAATGAAAAAGGAAATATCATTAGAAATGTAGACATTAAGAAGGTAATAAGAGATTATTATTTAGAACACTGCATTAATTAACTTGAAATTTCATTTTTTAAAAGCTAAAATTTCTAGAAAAACTCAAATTAACCAAGTGTCACATTGTTACCAAACAGAAAATAAAGGGAGCTTGTCTGCCTGCTGCCACAAAAGTCAAACTTGTAAGGCAGTTGTTGGTGAAAAAGGAGAGGTATTTATTCAGATGCTGCACAGTCTGGGAGAATGACAAACTCTCATCTCAAAGCTCATCTCTTCAGTAAGACCCAGAAAAGTCCAACTGTCCTCAGCAAGACCAAAACAGAAGGCAAGGTTCACAGTTCCTGTTTCAATACAAAGCACCATCTTTTGAAGCCTGTGGGTGGCTGGTAAGCAGTCATCTAGGTTCAACAAGTTTAACTTGTTCCCAGCTGATGTCAATTTCAAGCTCCCTCCTGGAGGCCACACAGCTTCAAGGGCCTCAAGTTTGTGTACTCCTGTGCTGTGGAATGCTCAGACACACTGGCAAATGCATCACCAGGTTGGCAAGAGGGTGAGAGGGAGGCTCCCTCCTGGAGGCCATGGACCATGTGGCTACTAAGACCAAGTGGCTACTAAGGCCACCTGGCCCATGGAGAGGACAGCCCAGGGCATCATCATAGTGCAAGTGACCAGCAAGCATGCCATGAGCAAGAGAGAGTTTCTTTGTTCCCCTGGGACAATATTAGTTTGGGTGTGGGGTGGACCAGCTGCTTTCTCAAAATGAGCAATCTACTTCCCAAACTTTAGCATGCTTTGGGTGGGTCCATCTCCCATCCAATCCTTTTCCCCCAGGCCAGAGTTACAGATCTGTTTGGTCCTGTGTCTTCCTTGCTGTCATTCTGACTTCTTTGGTGCATATGCCTGCCTTTCCCTGGTCCACTCCCAACCAAGTACTGTAATGGGGGAGAAAGGTTTTCCTCTATCTAATTATCTTGCTAGCTTAGTGCATGCTTAGTGTAAGAACTTTCCTCTGTCACCACTTTTGCTAATGGGGAGACTCCCCTCCTGCTCTGTCAAGCCATGCCCCAATGCCCTAGTCTTGTATGCAATGAGTTGCCTGCATACGTGGCCCACTGACAGAGAGTGACCAAACCAAAGGCAAAGAAAAGGAGGCCTGGAAACCCTGCATGGCCTCTCAGGCAGTGCCCAGGGCTGCCTCAGCAGGAGGGTGGGGGGGCATCTGCAGCCAAGGGTAGGGCATCCGCATGGCCTGCACTCAGTTACTCAGGCCATGTAGCCTCATGCCCTGTGTAAGTACAATCTGGCACTGTGCTGCAAAACTCAAATATCCTCACCATGACCCCCAGAGGTTTGTGAAAGGCATTCTTTGACCAGCTGCACCCCCTCAGTACTCAAATCACTGACCTCCATCTAAAAGTAACAACATGAAAAAAAGGAAGGTATACATAGTTCTATATCTATTAAAAATGAATTTCAAATTAAAACCCTTCTTACAATATGAAATAATGTACATATTGCTCAAGGTCTTCTAAAGAATAGAGAAGAGGAAACCCAAATTCTGTAATGAGCTCAGCATTCCCTTGAATTCCACACAACTACAAGGACATTTCCTCTTCTAAAATGGAAAATTTAAAACTATGTTCTCTTCTGAAGTTGGGTAAAAATTATAAACAAAATAATTGCAAACATAATCAAGCTCTGTTTATAAAAGGATAATATATGACAACCAAGATGGAGTTATTCTGAGAATATAGTAGTGATTTAACATTTGATAATCCCACCATGTAATTTCACAATTAACAGAAAAAAGAAGAAGAATATGGTTACCTAAGAGGCAGAAAAAACATTTGGTAAAATTCAACACATTTTCATGATAATGACTTACAGTGCAATAAAAAGATAAAGGTCTTCTCCATCTGATGACTATCTCAAAAAATATAAGTGGTGCAACAAACACAAACAAAAAGGATTCTTATCAAGTTTAGAGATGAAATATTAAAAGAATTTATCATGAGACTGGGAATGAGACATTGATGTTTGCTCTCACCTCACCCCTGACTGTATGGGGCAGGCATCACAAAACCAAATGTCTACGAGGTTCATGGGAACGGGGGGGGGCAGGGGTCTATGGAATTTCACAAAGAATTTTCTGCCAAAAGTCATTCAATTTCAATTACAAAATAAAACCAAACAAAACCAAGACAAAGCAAAACAAAATCACTGGACTAGCCAAACAAAATATCTGCAGGCCAGATTTAGTCTGCAGTCTGCAAATTGGTGAACTTGGTTGAGGTTATTTTGGGCTCTGCTGATAGGATTCTGAACTTCACATCTTAAACGAAAATAGCAATCAAATATATTACTACTGGAAAAAGACCTTATGTTTTATAGATGCCAAAGCCTTAAGCTAAACTTAATGTTATTTGGAGGAGAGAACAAAAAGGTAAGTCACATAACAGAAAGAATAAAAAATACAGGGGGTATAATGAAGAAAGGGAGGCTTAGATAATAGGCCTTCAGAAGTTGTGATACAACAGCAAACCCACTTGGTTATGAATTATTCCAAGAAATTCCCAGGACACTTCTATCCAAATTTGTCATATTGTACAACTGTGAAAGAAAGAAAAAAGTACCTTAGTGAGTTGCCTGTTTTCAGTCATTAAATCCCTTCCTATGTTTTGCCATTAGAAGTGTGTTGCATATGAGAGCCACTTGTGAAGTCTGAATTTAATGGTATTCCTCTTGATATATGGTGTCTTAGATGCCCCCGATAAATAGGAATAATTCTTTATGCCCCTAGACTGATACCATCAGCTTGCTTCTGGTCCCAGATTTGCAAAGAGGGGAAGACAGAAGAAAGGAAGGCCACTTTTGCTCAGGAAGAACAGTGTCTTTGGTGGTCCTTTCTGCACATGTGTTAAGCACACTAGCTTGATCCAGAGCTACTCCCTCATTTTTTCATGGAGAAGTTCATGGAATCTTTGGTGGTCTGCCTTTCTGAATCTAAACTGCCCTTGCTTTTTTTGTTTCCTTGGAAAACATCTCAGCTTTGAAAAGCAAATGAGCTCTTTGCCTGCTTCCCTAAATGAAGTAGAGATTGTAGTAGACAGTCAAAAGTTGAAACCTAACCCCCTTCTGGTGCCTTTGCAATTTGGTGTGGGTATCCCATGTCAGTCAGTTAGTTCTAAGAGCTTACTCAAAGTACTTAAAGGAAATCTCATCCTGGAAGCAAGAGATGCCTGAAAGAATTACCCACCCATACAGTGGTCAGTCTGGGCTATCACCCAAGGGACCACTGCCAGGCCAGGCACTTGGATGTGTCTAGTCTCAGAAATACCCAGGTTTGGGGATTCTTGACTGTATTTCTGATCACAACTGTGTTTTGGATGATGTGAGTAGGAGTCTTAAAGTTGTCTTCAGGCTTTCTTGCTCTTCAGATAGCTAACAATATTACCAACTCAAAACAGGGTCTGGCCACCTGGTAGGTGTCAGCCAAATGAACACTTCAAGTTGATTTTGTTAGTAGGAACTTTACTGAAAGCCAATGAGCAAGAAGTGCACTGGGGATCATTCTCTGAGCAATGCCCTCTTTGAGAACAAAAGACCACAGAGTATTATACAGTTAGTTGCTCATATCATAAAATGTTGGGGTATGTTTGGGGTGAATGTGAGTAGTAAGCAAACATAGCTATACATGCATCTCATGTACAGAAGATGGTGGACAAGACCTGCTTTAGGCAGAGATTTTAGTATTATAATGAGAGTATAAGAAGAAAAGTTCAGGCCAGGGCCATGAAGTGTCCTCTTGTCAGTTTCAACTGGTCGGGGGCAGTTTTCTAGCAGTTTTCTTATCTTTACCTTCTGGTCCCGAAAAAAAAAATCTCAGGTAACCATTGTTAGTAATCAACCAATAAAACAAGCCTAGCAAATGTTTAGGTAATTATGTAGGCTTTCTCCTATTTCTTAACCTTTCAGCAGCAGCTAAGTAGATTACAAGAACATTGGCTGCCACCAAGGGCCTAGGGGAATCCAGGGAAAAGCTGGAAACTTAAATGCTATTTCCCACAAACACAAACTTATCTTTGGACTCTGTTCATATGAACCACTTTCAATTGTCTCCAAGTCAAGAGGTTGCCTGTTGCTTCTTCCCGAAAAAGAGAGATATGGAAGAAATACATAAAATTTTTATTTAATTATAAGTTGTTTCAAGAACAATGCCTGGCAGCACCACTTCAGTTAGAGTTTGTGATACATATGCTAGTTTTAAGAAACTTATCACATTCACTACATAAATTATTGAATGCAGAAAGTTTGCCTGGGGACAGAGTTCATGTGCATGCTCTGTTTACTGAGACGTGACTCAGAACTGCAGCTGGCCTGTTGCTGTTTGCTATGAATGGTGTCATTTGTGTCAGACCACACTTATTGGTATGTGCCTTCAAATATAGCTTTGGTTCACATGAAATAGTGAACTTTTGTTGACAAAGTGTAAATTTCTTATTTATGGGTCTATTTCTGCTTTCTTTGTTCATTTGTTTTTTGGTTTTTTTTTCAGATTCCACATGTAGGTGAAATCATATGGTAATTTGTTTTTCTGTCTGACTTATTTCATTCAGCACAATATACTCTAGGTCCATCCATATCGTCAAAATGGCAAGATTTAATTCTTCTTTATGACCAGGTAACATTCCATTGTATATATGTATCAATTATTTAACCATTTAACCAATAGATACCTAGGTTGCTTCTATATATTGATTATTGTAAATACTGTTGCAGTAAACATAGGAGTGGATATATATTTTCAAATTAGTGATTTTTCCTCCTTTGGATAAATACCTAAAAGTGGTATTGCTGGATGGTATGGCAGTTCTGTCTTTAATTTTGGGGGGAATCTTTAATCTATTTATCATAGTAGCTACATTAATTTGCATTCCCACCAACAATTCATATGGTTTCCCTTTTTCCACATCTACACCAACACTTGTTATTTGATTTATTCATGGTAGCCATTCTGAGAGTTGTCAGATGACATCTCATTATATTTTTTATTTGCATTTCTCTAATTATAAATGATGTTGAGCATGTTTTCATATGTTTGTCTTTCTTGGAGAAATGTCTATTTAGGTCCACTGCCCATTTTTTAAATTAGATTGTTTGTGTTTTTGATGTTAAATTGCATGAATTACTTATATATTTTGCACATTAATCCCTTATCATATATATCATTTGTAAATATATTCTCCCATGCAATAAGTCACATTTTCACTTTGTTGATAGTTTCCTTTACTGTGTAAAAACTTTTTAGTTTGATGTAGTCCCATTTGTTTATGTTTATTTTTGTTGCCGTTGCCTAAGGACACATATTGTAAAGGGTATTGCTAAGACCAATGTCAAAGACTTTACTGTCTGTTTTCTTCTGGGAATTTTATAGTTTTGTGTCTTCCATTTATGTTTTTAATCCATTTTGAGTTTATTTTTGGATATGGTGTAAAAAATTTAGTAGTTTCATTTTTCTTTTGCAAGTACCTTTCCACTTTTCCCAACATCATTTAAAAAGACTTCCCCTCTACTGTACATTCTTGCTTCCTTTATTGTAGATTAATTGACCATACAAGTGTGGGTTTATTCAGGGGCTATTTTGTTACATTGATTTATGTGTTTGTTTTTATTGCATAAAAGTTTGGTTATTATAGTTTTGTAATATAGTTTGAAATTAGGGCATGAGATACTTCCTAGTTTGTTTTTTCTCAAGAATGCTTTGGCTATTTGTGGTATTTTGTGTTACTATATAAATTTTAGGGTTGTTCATTCTAGTTTTGAGAAGAATGCCATTGGTATTTTAATGGGAGGGATTATATTAAATCTCCACATCGTTTTGGGTAGTACAGACATTTTAACAATATTAGTCCTTCTAATTCATGAGCATGTTATCTCCTTCCATTCATTTGTGTCCTATTCAATTTCTTCAATGGCTTATAGTTTTTAAAGTATAGGTTTTTCACCTCTTTGGTTAAATTAATTCCTAGGTGTGTTAATGCTTTTCAATGCAATGTAAATGGATTGTTTTTTTCAATTTCTCATTCTGATGGTTCCTTATTAATGTATAGAAATGCAACAGATTTCTGTATATTAGTTTTGTGTCTTGCAACTTTACTGAATCCATTGCTTAGTTCTAATAGTTTTTTTTGTAGAGTCTTGAGGGTTTTCTCTATGTCATATCATATCATCTGAATATAGTGACAACTTTACTTCTTCCTTTCCAGTTCAGATGCCTTTCATTTCTTTCTTTTGCCTAAGTGCTATGTCTAGGACTTCCAGCACATTATTGAATATAAAGGTGGTGAGAATGGGCATCTATGTCTTATGACAAAATTTAAATTTCTTGCTTGGAGAAAATATAAACTTAGATTAGGGGAAAAAAGAGATAGATCTGAACTCAAGAAAATTAGATTTATGACACTGGAATCCTGTGGACAGAGATCCCAATTTATTCATTAATTGACATACCTTTTGCCCACACAGAGCATAGCTGGCAGGCACTTAGTAAATGGTTGTTGAATAAAGTTCACTTTTGTAATTAAGGTATCTTATTACCTTAACTACTGAAGAGTATTATGTGGGACTAAAGTGGCCCAAAATATGAGCCAAATAATTATGGGTTACAACTTTAAAATTCATTTATTTTAAGTACTTCTTTAAATAGAGAAACAGAAACTTGAAAAATACTACTGGTTTTAAATCACCAAAATTTCCATGGCAGGTGGTGGAACAGGGTCCTACAGGCCCAGTGTCCTTTACATCTCCAGAAGTATGAACACCCAAAAAGAAGACAGACTTTAGTAGTGAAGACAACCATACTGTCTTCTATGATCAAGGCAGATATATTGTCAAGACTGGTGATGTTAGTGGAATGGCAAATACTTTCCAACCAACAGATGTTTGTCACAGCTCCATTTAGTGAATAATTATTTTGCAATAAAAAATGTTCATTAGCATAATACCACATTATTTTATTTTATTTTTTTATTTTAAAAACTCTTTTTTCATAATGTATTTTATTGTTATGTTATTTCAGTTGTCCCATTTCCCTTGCTTTATTCCCCTCTGCCTTGCACACCCTCCCACCACATTCCCCCACTTTAGTTCATGTCCATGGGTCATATATATAAGTTATTTGGCTTCTATATTTCCTATACTATTAACCTCCCCCTGCCTATTTTATACCTACCATTTATGCTATTTATTCTCTGTACCTTTTCCCCCTCTCTCCCCATCCCACTCCCCTGCTGATAACCCTCCATGTGATCTCCATTTCTGTGTTTCTGTTCCTGTTCTAGTTGTCTGCTTAGTTTGTTTTTGTTTCTGGTGTGGTTGTTAATAACTGTGAGTTTGTTGTCATTTTACTGTTCATATTTTTATCTTCTTTTTCTTAGATAAGTCCCTTTAACATTTCATATAATAAGGGTGTGGTGATGATGAACTCCTTTAACTTGACCTTATCTGGGAAGCATTTTATCTGCCCTTCCATTCTAAATGATAGCTTTGCTGGATAGAATAATCTTGGATGTAGGTCCTTACCTTTCATGCCTTCAAATACTTCTTTCCAGCCCCTTCTTGCCTGCAAGGTCTCTTTTGAGAAATCAGCTGATAGTCTTATGGGAACTCCTTTGCAGCTAACTGTCTCCTTTCTCTTGCTGATTCTAGGATTCTTTGCTTAATTTTTACCTTGGGTAATGTAATTGTGATGTGCCCTGGTGTGTTCCTCCTTGGGTCCAACTTCTTTGGGACTCTCTGAGCTTCCTGGACTTCCTAGAAGTCTATTTCCTTGGCCAGATTGGGGAAGTTCTCCTTCATTATTTGTTCAAATAAGTTTTCAACTTCTTGGTCTTCCTCTTCTCCTTGTAGCACTCCTATGATTCAGATGTTGGAACATTTAAAGATGTCCTGGAGGTTCCTAAGCCTCTCCTTATTTTTTTGAATTCTTGTTTCTTCATTCTGTTCTGGTTGAATGTTTATTTCTTCCTTCTTCTCCAAATTGTTGATTTGAGTCCTGGGTTCCTTCCCATCACTGTTGGTTCCCTTTACATTTTCCTTTATTTCACTAAGCATAGCCTTCATTTTATCATATAATTTGTGACTGTATTCAACCAATTCTGTGAGCATCCTGATTATCAGGGTTTTGAACAATGCATTTGACAGGTTGGGAATCTCTTCATTGCTTAATTGTATTTTGGGGGGAGTTTTGATCTGTTTTTTTGTCTTGGTGCACATGTTACATAGTAAAGGGTGGAACCTTAGGTACACCAGGGCAGGGCAACCCGTGTTGCTGCATTGTGACATTGTACGTGGGGGAGGAGTCTGAGAGGGAACAATGCCACTTGCTCCACTCTCTGCCAGTTTTCAGTCACTTCCTCGACTTCCCACAAGCAAATTGGGCCTTTCCAGTGCTGATTCCCAGGTGGGTGGGTTTGTGTATGTTCTAGGGCCCTGTGGGTCTCTCCAGTGAAATCCTGTGAGGCTGGGAGTTTCTCTTGCTGCTGCCTCAATCCCCACAGGTATTTTCAATCAGAGCTTTGAAGCTTTATTTCCCTGAACTGAAACTCTGGGTTGCTCAGTCTGTCTCACTCCCCAGTTGTTCCTCCTGGTTATTCAGCATGTGAATGTGGGACTGTCAGTCCACAATCCGCTGCCTTGCCTGCCAGTCGCTGCCTTGCCTTGAGTCCTTTCAGTCCGGCTGCCAGTCTCCACCCCTCCTACCAGTCTGAATGAATGTTTCTTCAACTCCTTGGTTGTCAGACTTCCATGCAGTTTGATTTTCTGTCAGTTTTGGTTGTATTTAGTTTTTAAATTTGTTGTTGTCTTTCTTTTGGTTGTGCAAGGAGGCACAATACATCTAGCTATGCCTCCATCTTGGCCAGAAGTATAATACCACATTTTTGGTCTATGTGATTCAGGTGGAGCTGGCCCCAACCCCAATCACACAGGTCTTGAATATTAGAATAAAGCCAAAGACTTTTACTGATGCCATCAAAAAAGGGGTACATTTGTTTGCTGGAGATGTGAAGGTGGTAAAATGAAGCCTTGACTTATTCATGCCCATTTATAACATCAGATGCAAAGAGTTTTTCAGAGAACAAAAGTAGTGCAAAGAATCTCAGAGGTGAGAAATAAATACAGATAGTTTTCTTGTCACATTGTGAAACTATCTGGATCCAGCTATACCTGAAGCCATTTGTACTTTCCACCTAGCAGAAAACTTTTTTAAAATCGACTTTTCCCAGCATATTTCTCTTTATTGTTTTTCCTTAGTTCTCATCCAGCAAGGTAAAGTTTTCTCTTAAAAAATCATGTCAAAAAGGATTTTTTTTTATACTTTACTAATGAGTGATCCATGTTTTCATTGGGCACCATTAATGCTCTACTTTAAAAGTGTATTTTTCAAGAAGAAAATTATTTGAGACCTTATTATCTCAACACAAGTTTTTAAAAAATCTCAAACAGTTCAGAGTACTTGATCCAAGCCAGTTATGAAAGCCTTGTCTACCTATTTTCAGAAGGCAGAAGAGCTGTCTATAATAATACAAAGATTAACTTGCATGTAGAAACAGAGTTTCTCTGAATTAAAAGCAATAACACAGGCACTAAAATCTGCATTTACCCTGGAGTCAGCCCTGTATTTTTAGCTCCTCCCACACACACAGGGACTCAATTTTTTAAAGGAGATATAACATTCTTTATACTAACAGCAGTTGTAATCAAGTGCATGTAAATCAGGACATTGATTAGAAGGTACTTTTTTAAAAAACAAAAGACCTGGATACAGGTGCTGAGAGGAGGAATTATAGAAGCAAAAGCAATGGCATTTAAAAATATTGTGAAACAGGCTGGGTCTCCCAGGCCCAATTGCCAACCTGGGTGATCCTTTTTGCACGTCTTTCTTGAGAGCTTTAGCATTATTGCAATTCACTAAAGCACTTACTGCATGCATTATCTGAGTTATCTTCAAAATAACCCTATAACTTCTGCTTAAGACAAAGGAAACTGAAGCTCATAGTGGCTAAATAACTTACCAAATGTTACACAGCTAATACGTGATGATGGTGGAATTTCAACTGGCTTCAAACCCAAACTCTTAAGCTTCTTTTGGAGAAGGCAACATAACTGTGGGTAAAGATTTGTACATGGTTTAGTTCTGATAAACAACGTTTTTAAGTGATATTCTCCTACATGAAAATAATAATAGACAAGAAGAGATTTCACTTTGCACTATTTACAGAGATTACTCATGTGAAGAGTTATAACCTCTGAAATTGTTTTAGTCTGAATACTCTCATACAGGTTGCTCTAAATGAAAGAATTTAATTGTGTGCTGTTGGGATTGTGGACTGAGTGAAGAGTGGAATGCCAGCATGCCTTGCAGTAAAATAAAGTCTTTATTTACCCTCATTTCTTCTAACATGAAAAATTTGAATACTTTCATAATATTTCTTAAGAATGTCTATCACTTCTGATACTGTTGACAGCTACTGCAATACTTTGATGATGTTCTATAACATCATATTCTTCTCTTTTTCTTCTGTGTTTTTATTCCTTTTGACTTCTCTGTGGGCTGTTCCACTTGTCTATCAAATGTTGATGTCCACATTCACTTTCTGCAAATATCATATCTTGGGAATCTTATAGCTTTTATATCTGGTAGCTCAAGCCAGAAAACAAAAGTGATGTTATTTATACATCATTAATACTTCTGTTTAAGTGCATATAATATATAATATCAGTATTTTTTGCTAACATGCTTAACTTTTTTAAAGACTACTTAAAATTGAGACTTTATATTTTAGAGCACTGTTAAGTTTACAGTAAAATTGAGGGGAAGGTAAAGAGACTCCTGTGTACTCCCTGCCCCCTACACACTATGTCCCTCATCAGATTGGTACATTTGTTATAATAGACAAACCTACGATGACACACCATAATCACCAAAGTCCTCAGTTTACACTTCAGTTCACGCTTTGTATTTTACATTGCATGAATTTGGGCAAATGTAAAATGACTTGTATCCATCACTGCATATCATACTGAGTACTTTTACTGCCCTAAAAATCTTCCGTACTCTGCCTATTTATCCTCTCACTCCCAGCACCAATTCTTGGCAACCACTTACTTTTTTATTGTCTTTATAGTTTCACCTTCTCCTGCATATCATGTAGTTGGAATCACAGTATGTAGCTTTTTCAGTCTACATACTGGCTGGAATATTGGCTCCTTTCACCTAGTATTATGCAATTAAGTTTCCTCCATGTCTTTTCGGGGCCTGATACCTCTTTATCCTCAAATAATATTCCATTATCTGGATGGACCACTATTTATTTATGCAAGAAAGACATTTTGATTGTTTCCAATGAATAATAAAGCTGCTTTAGACATCTACCTGCAGGTTTTTGTTTAGACATAAGTTTTAAATTCCTTTGGCTAGGAGCCAAGGAGCACGATTGCTGGATTCTATGATAAGGGTATGTTTAGTTTTGTTAAAAACCTCCAAATTGTCGTCTTACGTGATAGCTGTGCCATTTTGCATTCCCATCGGCAATATATGAGAGTTCTTGCTGCTCCACATACTCACCAGCATTTGATGTTGGTGTTCCAGCTTCTGGTCATATTAAAATGTATTATCTTGTTGTTCTTTTAGTTTTCACTTTCCTGATGATATATGATGTGGAGCACCTTTTCATGTGCCTGTTTTCCATTTGCAAAATTTCTTTGGTGAGGTGTCTGTAGATGTCTTTGGCCCATTTTAAATATCAAGTTGTTTCTTTTTATTGTTGAGTTTTAAGAATTCTTTGTATAATTTGTATTGTGGTCCTTTATCAGGTGTGTCTTTTACAAATATTTTCTCCCAGCCTGTGGCTTATCTTCAACATTATATTTTATACTATTAACTATATAGAATTCCAAATTGCAGAAAACACAAAGATGAAAATTACCAACAGAAAAGGCTTAAATGCTTGAAAAATAATATTATACATATATTTATGGATAATGAAATATAATTTAAAAGCATTAAAACATGTCTGGAGAAAGAAATGATGAACAGCAAATTGAGAAGAAAGTTTAACTCTGAGAAGGGGTACTAAGAAAGGATCAGTGAGGAGTAGATAGGATTTTAAAATTCAGATTAAACAACTGTTGACTAAAATATGATAAAACTTTATATCAAGAATGTTGGGTTATGTTCCTCTCTATTATTTAAAAAGGAAAAAATAAAAATCGGGATGAGTTTTATTGTTTTCATACCTATGACCTTGGTGAATCCATTACTTTAACCTTTTCTTTTTAGGTTTCAATTGCTTTATAAGTTTCCATTTTAAAATTCTAGGAATACTTTTATGGTGTTATATTTCACTACTTTTCTAGGTGTATCCTTATTTATAAAATGTGAAACTTCAAATGTTTGCTTTAAGCAATACATTCAAATTATTTAATTTATAAGGAGGTTTTAAACTCATTTTTACTGCAGTGTTTGTGTTGAAATAAGTGCCCTCACTTGAATTAGGACTGTTCTATTAACTGAGTAAATAACTCATGGTCAGTAGCTTGAAAGGACATCACTATTTTAAATACAGAATGTGCTATATGATGCTAGATTGTGTCTACACAAAAAGGAGGTATGTGCTCAAAAATTTTTCCCACTTATTTTTTAATTAAAAATTTTTAATTACAGTTGACATTAAACAATATATTAGTTTTAGGTGTACAGTGTACTAGACATTTATATAACTTATTAAGTGATCCCCCTGGTGAGTCTAGTATCCATTGATACCATACATAGTTATTACAGTATTATTGATGATATTTTCTATGCTGTTCTTCACATTCTTGTGACTTTTTTTGTAACTACCAACTTGTACTTCCTAATTCTCCACCTTTTTCATCTAGCTCCCCAATCCCCTTCCCATTTGGCAAGCATGAGTTTGTTCTCTGTATCTATGACTTTGTTTTTGTTTCATCTACTCATTTATTTTGACTTTCAGTTTGCACATATAAGTGAAATCATATGGTATTTGTTTTTCTTTGTCTGACTTATTTCACTTAGCATAATACCCACTGGGTCCATCCATAAAAGCATATTTTCACTCAATTCACACATCAGGATTTCCCATGGGTAGTGCATTTAAACCCCAAGCTAAAATTTCTAGAAAATGTTTCCAAAATGACTTAGCAAATCATGACTACTTCATTTCTAAATGGTCTTTGAAGTGGACAAAAAAGAAAACATGGACTTCTGGGCTCTTGCTGACTGAGGCCCCCAGCCATACCCCAGGGCAGGGAGAACAGTGATCTGGGCAGACCTTTTCTCCTCCATACTGAGCCAAACCAGAATCACCAACAGCAATTGAGTCCTTTAAAAATATCTCCGAAAGTGAAAGTTTACGTAGTATAGCTGGGCCTTGAAACACTCATAGGCCCCAGATGTGAAGAACTGAAGAACTTTTGGTCCTGCTCAGTTTCTCTGGATAAGTTGATGTCCATCCCTGCTTCTTAATTACATTAGATGGAACTTGCTTTCCACAGGGATATGAAGGAACGTCAAGACTCTTAATTGCCTACATGAAGGGAATCATTCAGGATGCATGGGCTGATAAAAGGGAGAATGAGAGAAAAGAGAGAGGCTTTCAGGCAAGACCTAGAATAAATGATTGGGTGCCCTTTGCACTGCTCTTCACACTCACACTCACACTCATTTTAATATGGATCAGAGGTGATTTATATGTTGACTTCTACTTCTGTTTGCTCATCTTCTAAGCAGGAATAGGTCCTTCTGAAGTCTTTACTTGATTCCTCTTTCATCTTATCCTCCAATTCTTAAATTCTCTAAATCCTCAAATGTCAAGTCTATCAAACTCATTTATAGATGAGTTTGGAGTGCCATGGTATTTTGGAGATCTGTGGATAGGAGTAACTATCTTAATTCCTTTGAATTGGGGTTGGGAATAGGAAGAGTAAAAGGCATGTCCCTATGGACACTGAGATAGAAGTCAAATGCTTGGTTAGGTTATAATAGGATCTTGAGCCCAGAGCCTAAAGTAAGTACTATTTACCTAATAAAAAAGAAATCTCATATTTGAAGGCATCACCTACCAATTCTGGGGAAATTGAATTAGAAACATATGGGACTTCACTGAACTTTATAAAGTTGTCTGTGCCCAGGAGCTATTTTCTAGGAAGGCTACACTTAAGCTTCTAATGGGAGGTCATTTTTATCAGGTTCCTGCTTAAGAGTTTGTAGATATCAGTATATGTGTGTAAGGTCATCTGTGTAAAAAACTAAAGGTAGCACATGTTCTGATGCATCTGGAGTTTTTGAGAGGAATGGGGGCATGGAGTTGGAGACAGAAATGAAGATAAAGCACAAATGTCAGCCAGACAGACTGAAAAATGGTGAAGAAATTAATAAGATTTTTAGAAGAACATTATCAACACAAGCTTTGAGAGTGAATAGAACTATTCATTCTGAAGGAATGAATCAAGGCTAGAGTTTATTACACTAATCATAGCTTAGAAGGGAATTTGATGAAAAACCGGACCACTATCTCCCTATAAGGGAAGATGGGGGCTAGAGTGGGAAGAAAGAAAGATTTGGGAAGACATCAGTGAAGCCCCATACAGAGGACTGCACCTGAAGGTGACCAGATGCACAGGAGTTGGGAGCTGGCCCAACTTCTGCTAGAGAGATCACTGTCCATCTTGACCTAAGCCACCAATTACAGGATCCACTACATTTAGGACAGCTCCGCACACATTTGTGGACAGTCCTGTTGTTCTCCTGGTTATCAGATAGGAAAAGCTCCCAACTAGAGATGCCCATCTATCACCATTGATCATTCATTAGGAAGAACAATCTATGCCCAAATACTTTGCAAGGTCTTATCTGAACTGTTTCCAGTAGAAACCTCCCTCTTTTCAATGAATCAAGACAGACATAGGCGTCTTTAAAAAGAAGCTGGATCTTTGACATTAAAAAGGACAGTGTATAAAATCTTAAAGCCCTGGCTGGCGTAGCTCAGTGGATTGAGCTCGGGCTGCAAACCAAAGTGTTGCAAGTTAGATTCCCAGTCAGGCCACATACCTAGGTTGCAGGCCACAGCCCCCAGCAACTGCACATTGATGTTTCTCTCTCTCTCTCTCTCTTTCTCCCTCCCTTCCCTCTCTAAAAATAAAATAAATAAAATCTTAAAAAAAAAAAAGGACAGTGTAATTTGGAAGGGAAGAGCCTCTGCACCTGTACACAGGTGAAACTGTAGCGAGAACAAGCTCCAGTGTCCTCCTGAATCAGGAGACATGAAACCCAGTCCTGATGTCAGGGAGGACCTTTCATCCTGCCTCCAGACATGCAACCCCTATCATCATGCTGCTTGACTCAACCTTATGGTTCTTTGGGCATTTATACATGAACCATCTGTTCCATAAATGGTTGCATTTAGGTTTAAAAAAACTGAGAATTTTTCATTCCCTTCAGTATACTGGTATGTTTTTTCCTTGGGAATCTATAAATTTCTTCCCCAAAATAAGCAGTGTAAAAATATTATTTTTGTCAAACCCAACTAATCAGTATATTTAAGAAGTCCCATAGGCTTACTGAGAATGCATCCTAATTCTATTTTTTAAAAATATGATTCTATTTCTTAAACTATTACCTAGAAATAATTCAGTAATTCTTCCACTGCCACCTTTTGCTTCTCACATCAGCTGGTTTCATTTATTATTATTATTATTTTTCTTTGTTTTCAAGTGTTCATCCCCAGGCAGCTCTTTTGACAGCTGGTCTCTGACTGGATTGCTGTTTTGATCTTGCCTTGCCTTCTCCTACTGGTCCTAGTGTGTGTTCTCTATCCCAGTAATTGACTCCTGGCAGATTCCTGTTTTTGAATTGCTGGTGACTTGTGGCCAGTAGATCAGTATAATTTTAGTGAAGGCAGAAAAGGGAAAAGTTGTGCAATTCATCTGTTCCTCTTAATCTCTTCCCCAGAAGAAAAAAATCTGGGAAAACTAATAGGGAAGTGCAATAGAAAAGGTCAACACAAGCCCTGGCTGGCATAGCTCAGTGGATTGAGTGTGGGCTGCGAACCAAAGTGTCGCAGGCTCGATTCCCAGTCAGGGCACATGCCTGGGTTGCAGGCCATGGCCCCCAGCAACCGCACATTGGTGTTTCTCTCTCTCTCTCTCTTTCTCCCTCCCTTCCCTCTCTAAAAATAAATAAATAAAATCTTAAAAAAAAAAAAGAAAAGGTCAGTACAGATTGCTGTGCTTCTGAGGACAGAAAAGATTATACAGGCACTCAGACTGTGCCAGAGAAGTTGGGTCCTGAGTTAACCATGAAGAGCCTACAGTCCTTTCGCTGTGACTCCTCCCCAGCCTACCACCCTCAGGCTGCTACATGTGGCTGATAGAGTCAAAGGAATCCATTTAGGAACTCTGTAGTCCTGGTTCATCAAATGTCATCATAGGACACTGCATCAGCCCAGACCTGGAAAAGCCTGGCCAGGCTAATAACTTCTTTACATTTCTTTTAGTGGTATACATAGCTATTCTTGGCTAGTTGGTTCATTCTGATGGCAATTTAGTTACTTTAAACTTTCTAACTCATATAAAAATTGGCCACTGCTTTCTTTGCCCCCATACATCCATCAAAATAGAACCTGGAGGACACATGACTATTTACATCTCTGTAATTACTCCTGTCTTTAGGCAGATGTCATGTCTAATAATACCAATGGCCAAATATATAGTACTTATGGGCCATGAGCTGTTTAAGTGCTTTACATACTGTACATTAACTCATTTAATATTCATAATAACTCTATGAGGAAGGTACTTTTATCATCTTCATTTTACAGAGGAGAAAACTGAGCAGAGATTAAATAACTGCCCAATCTCTTGTAGATAATCAATGGTGAAGCTAAAATTCAAATTCATTGTCTACCCTACAAAGTCTAAATTTTCAATCATTAAATCATTAAATAGTCTTTATATAACCATCAGTGACTAGCAAAAAGTGTAAAAAAACATGAGAGCTTAATGAAAAATATGAATAAATTAAATTGGAGATGTTAAAAGTTAATTCTATAGCAAAAGCTTTAATGTGATAAATATTTTACTTGATACATGTTCCACCCATATTAGGAAACTAACACATAGAGTGTTATGACCCCTTGGGTAGGGCCAGGATTAAATTCATCTTTTGACTTCACATCCACAGCTCTGCCTTCTCTGTGAGTGATCTCTTTATACCTGGCCCCTGGAACTACAGGATGCCAAATGGGCTGCTCTCTCAGGCTGTCACATGGTGGATCAGCTAAAGACTTCACTAGAATCTTTTTGCATAATGAGAGATAAATGCAGAGAGACATCTGTACCCATGGAACTGTGGTATCTGCTGGCTCTCAAGTGGCTCTCTCAAATCAAAAGTAGTGAAGTCTTGGTTTTCTACCTGCCTCACCAATAATCAGGTGCCCTTGATTCCACATAAGAGTAGGGAGAGGAAAATCCAGGGCTGGCTCTTCAGTATCATGTCCCATTTTTCAAGAACAAAAAGGCTTGAGCACAAAAGTCAGATGATACAGACCCCAGTTTGTGATGTCCGCCACATTGTGGATGAGACACAAGACATTCACATGGACTATTGAGTCCCATGGAGGAAAAGGGCAAGCATGGATTTTCTCATAAGGGAGAAAAAGCTGCTCCCCTTGCCGTGACCAGCCTTTTTTGGGTTTCCTGGCACATTACATGATGGTCCTCATTTACTATGCACAGGTTGGCTTTAGGTGATTACCTTTTACAGAAAACAAAGGAGCTGATGCCACTGATCACATCACAGAAGAAGGATATTTGCAAATGCAAAGGGAAAAGTAGTTGAACCAGTTATACTCCATACTGGGGAGTTTTAGCATGGATTTTAGGAAGTTACAGTAAGTACTTGCTGTCTCAATTCAGGGTGAGGGAGTTGCGGCAAAAGCAAGTCTCAAAGTGGCCTAGGTACATTGTAGGCCTGATTCCCCATGGGAGAACCTATCTGTGAGTGTGGGTCCTATGCATCTCTGAGTGGGAGCTGAGCCCACGCCACACAGAATGGTCTCCTACAGTCAGATGCTCTTTGCTCTTCTTGGAATCCTCCTGAAGACCACTGATGTAATTGTTTATTTCAAATGACATCTTTGCCTTTTGTCTTTCATGACAAACAAATCTCTCACCAAGCCTAGAATTCAGATATAACTTTAAAAAATGTTTTAAGTAGTACAATAACATAATCGAGGGTCCTACAGCTAGGAGAGTTTTAGTTTATGAATAGAGGTACAAGTGTTCTAAGCTACCGCTTTTCATGATTTTTGTGAAGTCATGATCACCTCACTATTTCCACTTTGCCAGTGAAACTAAAACTTACCCAATGTACCTCACATGGCTTTAAACATGATATGATGTAATGTATTTAGTTAGCAATATTTTATCATGCTATGCAATTCAGGTTTTCTCTTTCCCTTGGCACTCTTTATTCTCAATCACCTTTAGTAAAATGTTTCATTTTTCAATTCACCCATAGCAAACAACAAAAGGTTAGTCCATAATCTTGTAGAGAAAAAATAACTTTGGGGAATTTTATGAGGTGGCTTTCTAATCCAAGCATAGGACTCCAGTCTGAGTCTTTGTTTAGAGAGGAGTTTTTTACAAGCTGTTTCTCCACAGAAGGCACTTTGGTTGCTTTACAGTAACCACACCTCTTTCTGTGGGGAGACAATCATGTTATGGCTCTTCCAGCTAAACAGTCACATTCTGTTCTTCCCACTGATTTCAGGGAAGGAGATGCATTAGAACGCAATGCTTTCTTTTCAATCTTAGCTCCCTATAGCCCCATCGCATGCAATCTACTAACTTAAAGGGGTAATTTGTTAGTTATTAAATTTTAATTTTAGAAGAGCTAGAATGCAAGTAAGCAAAACAAAAATCAATCACCTAAATTCTACCACCAAGGGGAAACCCAGTTATAGCATTGTAGTGTTGATGACTATACTCTCAGATAGCTTTCTAGGTAAATAGTAGTCAAAAGTGTTTTCATACATATAAATATATATACTGAGATCTATCCAGAAAAAGTCCAGCCAAGGTTAATATAATGAGAAAGGTTTGCATGACATTGATGTAACCTGGCAGCCAAGGAGGGTGGACTGGAATGTGCATGCATGAACAATGATGACTTCACTGTATTAGTCAGTGCGGTTGGTACATGCCATTAAGTGAGCATGTGTTCTATGTGACTGTCACATTCAAAATGACTGAGCAAGTAGAGCAACAAATCTACATAAAATTTTGCATTAAACTTGAACGTTCCTCTACAGAAACTATTCAGATGATTCAGAAGGCCACAGCTATGGGTAACTGGTGACTGGCAGCTTCATCATGACAATGCACCTGTTCATATATCACGTTTCGTGCAGATTTTTTTTTTGTGAAACATCAAATCACCCAGGTGACTCAGAGCCCTTACAGCCCAGATTTGGTGCTCTGTGACTTCTGGCTTTTCCCCAAACTAAAATCATCTTTGAAAGGGAAGAGATTTCAGACCATCGATGACAGTTGGAAAAATACAATGGGGCAGCTGATGATAATTGGAAGAACTGTGTGTGAGGTCCCAAGTTGCTTCTTTTGAAGGGGACTGAAGCATCATTGTCCTACGTACAATGTTTCTTGTATCTTGCATCTTCTTCAATAAATGTCTCTATTTTTCATATTACTTGGCTGGTTACTCTCTGGACAGACCTTGTATGTATTTGTATTTATTTAGTGCATATACTAAATAAATAAATATATGTATTCATTTAAATAAATAATACTTTTATAATACATATTTATTAAATATGATACATTTATTTAGATCTCAAAAGTGTTTTATATATAAATACTCATCTATGTATCTATATACACAACAACATTTGAGTACTATTTACATAAAAAACTATCTGAGATGATTATATATATATAATCTCCAACATTCTGAATTTCATACACTCAAACTGTGATATGTTTTGAATATATGTGTGTGTATATATATATTTGAGTGTGTGTTTTAAAAATATGAAACCATATGTTCTATCATGTTTTGCATTTTTTTTTTCATTTACAAACATATTAAACATTTCCTAGGCCACGAATGAACCATACAACAGTATGGATGAATGCCAAAAATATATTCAGTAATACTGAATGAAAGAAGCTTTATCCAAAATAGTACCTATTGTATGAGTCCATTAATATGATGATCTATAGCAGATAAAGCTTATCTATCATGGAAAAAAATCATAAAATTTGCCTTGGCAGAATGGGGCAGGTAGTGAGGATATGAAAAAACTGAACTTTCTGGGGTGGCTTTAATGTTCTATATTTTGACAGGGGTTTTGGTTACACAGGCATATGCATGTGTCAAAATTCATCAAATGGTCCACTTAAAACTTGTACATTTTATTGTATGTAAATTTACATAAGGAAAGAACAACAAATACTAAGTTCTAATTAATAACATGCATGCTAAAGTGTTTAGGGTAAGTGAACAGGTGTCTGCATCTTATTTTGAAATGCATTTTTTAAAAAGATAGATGGAGCCCTGGCCAAGTATCTTGGTTGGTTAGAGCAACATCCCAATACATGAAGGGTGCAGGTTAGATCACCCGGTCAGGGCACATACAAGAAACAACAAAAATGAAACAAATCAATATCTCTCTCTTTCCTTCTTCCTCTCTCTTTTTAAAATCAATTAATTAAAAATGTCGTAAAAACAAATAAGAAAGATAAATGGAGAGAGGGATAGATAAATGGAAAGATAAGTGATAGAGACAATATAGTAAAATATCAATTATAGCATTAAGTAGGAGGTATGTAAATGTTTGCTGTACAATTTCTTCAACTTTTCTGTAAGTTTCAAAATTTTTCATAATGAAATGTTAGTGAGAAAAGAACATATAATGTGTCTTTATGTCAAAAATGTTTTCACACATTTTAAAGGACTAATAAAATCTAGAACATTTAGAGAATGGAATACAATTTGATCACTGTTGAACATTAGGTTGTTTAAATATTTACACTATAAGCTATGTTACAACAACCAACCTTATACCTAGATATTTGGACACATATCTTACTAGATCCTTAAAGTAACCTTCTATGAGGATAATTAATAAGGCAATGAAGAATTAAATATTTGGATTCTTATTTTCATTCAGAAGGTTTGGGAAGATAGTGGTGTAGGCAGACATAGCTCACCTCTTCTCACAACCACATCAAAATTACAACTAAAATATACAACAACCATCACTCAGAACCATCAGAAATCAAGTTTAGTGGAAATATGACAACTATAGAATTAAAGAAAGCACAAACACCCAGACTGGTAGGAGGGCACAGACATGGAACAGGCTGGTCCCACACCCACATGTGTTCGATAAAAATTCAGGAGGCATATCTCAAGAGTGAGGAGCCCCAGCCCCACACCAAACCTCCAAGCCCAGGGTTCCAATGCCAGGAAAATAAGTCCCCACAACTTCTGACTGCAAAAACCAGTGAGGATTGAGTCAGTGGAAGAAACTTCTGGAGCTCCAAGCAGTTCCTCTTAAAGAACCCACACATTGACTCACCTACTCAGCCTCACTCTCTCTGGGATCCAGTACCAGGGTAGCAGCTTGAAAGGCACTGGTGGCAGACAGGGAGAAACTGAAGTGGCTGGCATCAAGGCTGGCACATTATCCCTTTTCTAAAACTTCCCCCACAGAGCCAAAGAGCTGGCAGGCTGGTGCCATATCTGAGACTCCATCAACTTGACTAACACTGTTTTACCCACTTTGGAGACCCCTAGAGATTCCACCCCACCCAAATTACATGCCACCCAAGCTGCTTTTCCATATGAATGGCTGGTCTTGGCTCACGCTTCACAACTTCTTAAGTCCTATCAAACAAGCAACAGCTGGCCTCAGTGAGCTCCAGGACCCGCACTAGCAGCATCCAGCCTAGATTCACAGCTTGGCTTCACCTGGGAATCTCCAAGCCCAGCACAAGTAGCAGCCATATCAGATTGCTTTATAGCTCAGGTGACCCCAGGCAAAACACAAGTGGGGGCTGACCTTGGCCTGCACCACTCAGAAACTCCAGGGCCAGTGCATTCAGTGGACAGCAACAGAGCACGTTGGAGAACCACCACCCTGCCCCTGCACAGCTGATCCTCCATGGAGAGTGGAGGTTGGTGGTAAGTGGTCACAGCCAGTCCTTGCAGCTGACTGGCCTGGGTAAATCCCTCCCATTGATCTTCCAACAGCAATCAAGGCTCAAGTACAAGAGGAGGGTGTATTTGGCCCACACAAAGGGTGCACCTTGAGTACCCAGCTTGGGTGATAGGGGAGGCTGTGCCACTGGACCATACAGGACACCTACTACATTAGGCCACACTACCAAGATGTGGAGTCAAAGCAGCTCTACCTAATACATAGAAACAAACACAGGGAGGCTGCCAAAACAAGGAAACAAAGAAACATGGCACAAGTGAAAGAACAGATCAAAACTCAGAAAAAAGAGCCAAACAAAATCTATCAGATGCAGAGTTCAAAGCACTGATTATAAGGATGCTCAAGGAACTGAGTGAGGAACCCAGCAGCATAAAAAGAATCCAGTCAGAAATGAAGGATAGACTAACTGAAATAAAGAATGATTTACAGGGAAACAGTAGAGTGGGTGAAGTTGAGAATCAAATCAATGATTTGGAACATAAGGAAGCAAAGCAAACAAACAAACAAACAAACAAACAAACAACCCCTAAACAATCAGAACAACGAGAAGAAAGAAGAATCCAAACAAATAAGGATAATATAAGCAGCCTCTGGGACAAGTTCAAGAGGTCCAACATTCACATAATAGGGGTGCCAGAAGAAGAGAAAGAGCAAGAAATTGGAAATCTATTTGAAAAATAATGAAAGAAAACTTCCCTAACTTAGCGAAGGAAATAGACATGCAGGTCCAGGAAGCACAGAGTTCTAAAGAAGATGGATGCAAAGAGGCCCACTCCAACACACATCCAACACACAAGGTGCACCCTATGATCCAACACACGTCATAATTAAAATTACTACAGGGGAGTTCCCATAAGACTTTCAGCTGATTTCTCAAAGGAAACTTTGCAGGCTAGAAGGGATTGGCAAGAAATATTCAAAGTCATGAAGAGCAGGGACCTACAGACAAGATTGCTCTGCCCAGCAAAGCTATCATTTAGAATCGAAGGGCTTCCCAGACAAGAAAAAACTAAAGGAGTTCATCATCACCAAACCATTATTATATGAAATGTTAACCCTTATTTAAGAAAAAGATCAAAACTATGAACAATACAATGTCAAAAGTACATACCATGAACAATTGAATCTAAAAAACAAACAAGAAGAACAGAGACCGAATCATGGATACAGACAGTGTTTTGATGGTTGCTAGATGGGAGTTGGGTGTGGGGGAATGGATGAAGAGGTGAGGGGACTGAGAAATAGAAATAGGAAAGTCACCTTGTAACTGTTTCCTCCCACAAAGATGTGTTGGTGGGGTTGGCTCACTCTTGCTCTCCCAAGGGCTCTAGGAGTCATAACCAGTCTTGGGGGCAAGTGTGGGAAAAGAGAAAGAAGAAGAGCAGTAAGGATGTCCAGCAGCTGTTTAGCTTCTAGATCCCAAGGCTGCAAGGCCAGCACCACCTCCACTGGGGTGGATGAGAGAAACAAACACTAGGTCCAGAAAAGACCATGGTCCAGCTCCTCCTCCTCTACTTCTTGTTCTTTTAGTTCCTATTCTTCCTCCTCATCCTCCTCTTCCTCCATGGATGGACAGAAGAAGTGGGGGAGACATAAGGACAAGAAGAGGAACAATAAGAAAAGGAAAAAGAAGTTGAAGAAGAACAACAAGGAGAAGATGAAGGTGCAGCAGCCTGAGGCTCTGACAGACCTCTCACTAGACCAGTGGCACAGTTCTGCAGGGGAGGAAGATGTTGGCCCAGTCCTGACAGATGAACAGAAGTGTCATATCCAGGCCATGAAGCCCATAACTAAGGAGGAGTAGGATGCCTGGCATAGTGTCATCTGCAATGTAGTGGACCCAGAGACAGGACTCACCAGGCTCATTAAGGGATACACGAGATCATAGAAGAAATTGCAACCAAGGAAGGACATAGGGAGATCAACAATCAAGACACCTGAGGGGATGGCCTGGCCTTCCAGATGTGGGCAGAGCTGCTGCCCTGAGTAACCCCCACAGTCAAGGTTTGTGGACATTGTTAGTGGCATGATAGGGAGGGCACCAGGAAGTCAGATGGGTGCTATTTTTCTCCTGTGGACAGGCCTCTGGCCTGCCTCCTCTCAGATGCAAGGGTAGAGGATCAGGGTGACTCTCTTAATCAGCTCCCCCTTCTCCTGAAAGGATGCAACTTCCCAGATATTTATTAGACATTCCCTGGTTGAGAAAAAAAAAGTACAAATAGGTAGTTACAGAATATCCATGAGGATGTAAAGTACAGTACAGGAAATGGAGTAGCCAAAGAACTTATACACATGACTCATGGACATGAACAATGGTGGGGGGATTGCCTAAGAGAGTAGGGGGTGCTGGGTGAATTAGGGCAAAAGGAGGAAAATCAGGACAACTCTAATAACATAATCAATAAAATATAATTTAAAAATATATAAAAAGAAGGAGATACAAATATGTGGAAGCACATACCATGTTCATGGATAGAAATAATCTAATAATAAATAGTAGATTAATTAAATAATAATCATTAAAATGTCCATACTACCTAAAACAATCCATAGATTCCACTTAATTTCTATCAAGATTCCAATGATGTATTTCACAGAACTACAACAAATATTAAAAAATGTATATGGAACCACAAAAGACCCCACATATCAACAGCAATCCTGAGAAAGAAAAACAAAGTTGGAGGAATCATGCCACCTGATATCAAACTATACTACAAGGCCATAATAATCAAAACAGCCTGGTACTGGCATAAAAACAGACACATAGATCAATGGAGCAGAATAGAGGGCCCAGAAATAAACTCACAACTTTAGAGTCAATTAATATTTAACAGCTGAAGCAAGCACATATAGTGGGCTAAAGATAGTTTATTCAATTAATGGTGTTGAGAAAATTGGATGGATATTTGCAGAAAAATGAAACTAGACCACCTTCTTATACCACGAACAAGAATGAATTAAAAATAGATTAAAGACTTAAATGTTAGACACAAAACCATAAAAATCCTAGAAGAAAACATAGGTGGAAAAAATCTCAAACATTGCTTGTAGCAATTTTTTATCAGATATATCTCTGCAGGCAAGGGAAACAAAAGAAAATATAGATAAATGGGACTACATCAAACTAAAAAGTTTTTGCACAGCAAAGGAAATCATTAACAAAAGAAAAAGACAACCCAAAGAATGGGAGAACATATTAGCCAATGCATCTGATAAGGGGTTAATATCCAAAATTTATAAAGTACTTGAAAAACTCAATGCCATATATACAAAAAGCACAATTAAAAAATGGGCAAAGGGCTTGAATAAACACTTCTCCAAAGAAAACATACAGATGGCCAATAGACATATGAAAATATGCTCAATGTCACTAACCATCAGAGAAATGTAAATTAAAACCATAGTGAGATACCATCTCACACCCATTGGAATGGCTGTCATCAACAAATCAACAAACAAGTGCTGGTGAGGATGCGGAGGAAGGGGGACTTTTTTGCATTGTTGATGAGAATGCAGACTTGCTCAGCCACTGTGGAAAGCAGTATGGAGATACCTCAAAAAATTAAAAATGGATCTCCCTTTTAACCCAGAAATTTCACTTTTGGGGATATTTCTGAAGGAACTCAAAACACTAAGTTGAAAGAACATAAGCACCCCCATGTTCATTGTGGCATTATTTACAGCAGCCAAGATATAGAAGCAGTCCAAGTGTCCATCAGTAGATGAGTGGATAAAACAACTATGGGACATTTACACAATGGAATACTACTTGACTATAAAAAAGAAGAAAAATTTACCTTTTGCAATAGTATGGATGAACCTAGAGAACGTTATGCTAAGTGAAATAAGCCAGTCAGAGAAAGACAAATACCATGTGATTTCACTCATATGAGGAATCTAGTGAACAAACTGAACTAACAAGCAAAACAGAGACAGGCTCATAGATGGTGAGCAGATGACAGCTAACCATGGGGGAGAGGGTTAGGAGATGGAGAGATTGAGCAAAAAGGAAAAAGGACTCATGGGCATGGTCACTATGTGGTGATTACCAGAGGAAAGGAGGTATAAGGGGACTAAATGATAATGAAAATAATACAATAAACATTAAATATTTTAAACATTATCTTGTATTCACTTTAAAATAAAGTAACAGCTAGGTCTAAAGTGTTAATTTCAGGGGTTTCACTAGGCAAACTTTCATTGTTATTTTGCTCTATGCTATCAAATAAAAGAACTATTTGTGAAGTGGGCTGCTACTATACAGGGCATCTGAGCCCTGAGCCACTGCTGGGAAAGGGAAATTGTCCTCTGGCCCATGAGCTGGTGTGTTTGTCTGCTGAGTGGCTTCAGTGGTTTCATCTGTTGCTAAAATAGCCAAAAGAAAAGGATAAAAAGGGACTGTAAGCCACACCACAATGAGAGGGACGAGAGCGGTAGCCAAGTGAATGTTTTCTGTGCTGCCCCTTCTGGCACATTGAATTGCTGCACAGATTGTACAAGCTTTTTTAAAAAAAATGAATGTAAAGTCTTTTAACCATCATTTAAATAAGTAATCCAAGCATGGCATTCACTGAGTTTTTATAAAGTTTGCTGATAACCCACATACAACTCCAAATGATGTTTTTTTCAATGCATAGTCTCATAGCATGAAGGGTAAACACCTCCCCTATTCTTGTATCTTGTGTATATTCGTTGGATGTTCACAGACAGAAAAGACTCAATAGAACATTTATAAACTGACTTTTGTTTTCAGTCAAATAATTTCTGGCTAAGTTCTGACTCCATTTCAAATCATGAAAAGAGCCTGGATGCATATCACCATTTGGATCCCTGAGGCTGATATCATTAATTTTAGAGAGCATTGAAAATTATCTCTTTTCTTTTAAGTCTTTTTTTTTCTTGATCTTGAAATGCTAAGGGAGAAAACAAAAAAAGTAAATGATAAGAATATTCCACTAAAGGTCTCAAACTGATTAGCAAAGATTACAAAAGAAAAAAACTGAATCTTTATGGATATACTCTTAGGAAATATGAAGATAGAAAATCTCTTTACTATTTGAGAAAATTGTCCCACGTTTCTTTTCTTTTATATATTTTATTGACTATGCTATTACAGTTGTCCTGATTTTCCCCTTTTGCTTCCCTCCTACAAGCATGACCGCACTCCTTCAAGCAATCCCCCCACCATTGTTCATATCCATGCGCCATGTGTACAAGTTCTTTGGCTACTCTATTTCCCATGCTGTACTTTACATCCCCGTGGCTATTCTGTAACTACCTATTTCTGCTTCTCAATCCGCTCACCTCTTCATCCATTCCCCCACACCCAACTCCCATCTAGCAACCATCAAAACACTGTCTGTATCCATGATTCGGTCTCTGTTCTTCTTGTTTGTTTTTTAGATTCAATTGTTCATGGTATGTACTTTTGACATTGTATTGTTCATAGTTTTGATCTTTTTCTTAAATAAGGGTTAACATTTCATATAATAATGGTTTGGTGATGATGAACTCCTTTAGTTTTTTCTTGTCTGGGAAGCCCTTCGATTCTAAATGATAGCTTTGCTGGGCAGAGCAATCTTGTCTGTAGGTCCCTGCTCTTCATGACTTTGAATATTTCTTGCCAATCCCTTCTAGCCTGCAAAGTTTCCTTTGAGAAATCAGCTGAAAGTCTTATGGGAACTCCCCTGTAGTAATTTTAATTATGACGTGTGTTGGATCATAGGGTGCACCTTGTGTGTTGGATGTGTGTTGGAGTGGGCCTCTTTGCATCCATCTTCTTTAGAACTCTGTGCTTCCTGGACCTGCATGTCTATTTCCTTCGCTAAGTTAGGGAAGTTTTCTTTCATTATTTTTCAAATAGATTTCCAATTTCTTGCTCTTTCTCTTCTTCTGGCACCCCTATTATGTGAATGTTGGACCTCTTGAACTTGTCCCAGAGGCTGCTTATATTATCCTTATTTGTTTGGATTCTTCTTTCTTCTCGTTGTTCTGATTGTTTAGGGGTTGTTTGTTTGTTTGTTTGTTTGTTTGTTTGCTTTGCTTCCTTATGTTCCAAATCATTGATTTGATTCTCAACTTCACCCACTCTACTGTTTCCCTGTAAATCATTCTTTATTTCAGTTAGTCTATCCTTCATTTCTGACTGGATTCTTTTTATGCTGCTGGGTTCCTCACTCAGTTCCTTGAGCATCCTTATAATCAGTGCTTTGAACTCTGCATCTGATAGATTTTGTTTGGCTCTTTTTCTGAGTTTTGATCTGTTCTTTCACTTGTGCCATGTTTCTTTGTTTCCTTGTTTTGGCAGCCTCCCTGTGTTTGTTTCTATGTATTAGGTAGAGCTGCTTTGACTCCACATCTTGGTAGTGTGGCCTAATGTAGTAGGTGTCCTGTATGGTCCAGTGGCACAGCCTCCCCTATCACCCAAGCTGGGTACTCAAGGTGCACCCTTTGTGTGGGCCAAATACACCCTCCTCTTGTACTTGAGCCTTGATTGCTGTTGGAAGATCAATGGGAGGGATTTACCCAGGCCAGTCAGCTGCAAGGACTGGCTGTGACCACTTACCACCAACCTCCACTCTCCATGGAGGATCAGCTGTGCAGGGGCAGGGTGGTGGTTCT
Source organism: Phyllostomus hastatus (assembly GCF_019186645.2). NCBI lineage: Eukaryota > Metazoa > Chordata > Mammalia > Chiroptera > Phyllostomidae > Phyllostomus > Phyllostomus hastatus. Next base: position 51,037,141 of record NW_025334041.1, read on the forward strand.
CCAACGTGCTCTGTTGCTGTCCACTGAATGCACTGGCCCTGGAGTTTCTGAGTGGTGCAGGCCAAGGTCAGCCCCCCACTTGTGTTTTGCCTGGGGTCACCTGAGCTATAAAGCAATCTGATATGGCTGCTACTTGTGCTGGGCTTGGAGATTCCCAGGTGAAGCCAAGCTGTGAATCTAGGCTGGATGCTGCTAGTGCGGGTCCTGGAGCTCACTGAGGCCAGCTGTTGCTTGTTTGATAGGACTTAAGAAGTTGTGAAGCGTGAGCCAAGACCAGCCATTCATATGGAAAAGCAGCTTGGGTGGCATGTAATTTGGGTGGGGTGGAATCTCTAGGGGTCTCCAAAGTGGGTAAAACAGTGTTAGTCAAGTTGATGGAGTCTCAGATATGGCACCAGCCTGCCAGCTCTTTGGCTCTGTGGGGGGAAGTTTTAGAAAAGGGATAATGTGCCAGCCTTGATGCCAGCCACTTCAGTTTCTCCCTGTCTGCCACCAGTGCCTTTCAAGCTGCTACCCTGGTACTGGATCCCAGAGAGAGTGAGGCTGAGTAGGTGAGTCAATGTGTGGGTTCTTTAAGAGGAACTGCTTGGAGCTCCAGAAGTTTCTTCCACTGACTCAATCCTCACTGGTTTTTGCAGTCAGAAGTTGTGGGGACTTATTTTCCTGGCATTGGAACCCTGGGCTTGGAGGTTTGGTGTGGGGCTGGGGCTCCTCACTCTTGAGATATGCCTCCTGAATTTTTATCGAACACATGTGGGTGTGGGACCAGCCTGTTCCATGTCTGTGCCCTCCTACCAGTCTGGGTGTTTGTGCTTTCTTTAATTCTATAGTTGTCATATTTCCACTAAACTTGATTTCTGATGGTTCTGAGTGATGGTTGTTGTATATTTTAGTTGTAATTTTGATGTGGTTGTGAGAAGAGGTGAGCCATGTCTGCCTACACTGTCATCTTTTTTGTTGTTGTGGTTTAAGTACAGTTGTCTTCATTTGCACCCCACTGCACACCCCCAGCCCTAACCATCTCCACCTCCCACCCTTAAACCTAACCATTTTGTTCTTGTCCATGAGTCTTTTATACAAGTTCTTTGATGGCTCTTTCCTGTTATCCCTCTCCCGTCTCCTCTCTGGCCACTGTCAGTTTATTTTTTTATTTAGAGACCAGAAGTGTATCTTCTTTCATTTCTTTTGTCAGTGTCTTATATTTGTAGTATAGGTCTTTTACATGCTTGGTTAGTTTTATTCCTAGGTGTTTTATTCTTTTTGAATCAATTGTGAATAGAATTTTTTTTTAATTTTCCTTTCTTTTAGTTCATTATTGGCAAATGAAAATGCAACTGATTTATGGATATTATTTTTTGTCCTGCTACTCTGCTGAATTAAATAATTTGTTGGTTGAATCTTTGGGTTTTTCTATAAAGTATCCTGTCATCTGCAAATAATGATGACAGTTTTACTTCTCCTTTCCAATTCGAATGCCTTTTATTTCTTCTTGTCTGATTGCTATGGTTAGGATTTCCAGTACTATGTTGACTAAGAGAGGTGAAAGTAGACACCCCTGTCCTTTTCTTGATCTTAAGGGGAACACGTGTAAAAGTGAGTATATATGTTTATTCCTCATGGAAGTATAACCAGATGGTGAGGAACATGTGTATTTTACAATTTCCAAAAATCACAATTTCTCAACAGCATTCCAATGTCAGCTTAAAAATGGGTCTGCCCATTTCATCCATTTGAATATCATGTTAATTGATTCTCATAGAAGTTGATACCATTGACTTCCTGTTGGAATTTATTTTCCTGTCTGATTTACCTGATACTGTACTTTCTAGTTTCCCATCTACCTCCTTGAATGTCTCTTTTCTTTTTTGATTGCCTTATTTCATTTGTCAGACCCACTAAATAGTTGTTACTGAAACTTCAGGCTTTAGCTTTATAGTCTATCTCTATTTTCCTATAAAAGTAGAAAAAAAAACCCTCAGTTCCAGTTTTTTGAGTGGATTCCTGAAAGTAGAACAAAAATTTTAAAATCTGGTAATATATATCCAAATTGGTATAGCCTGTTTATTTACACTATTTGCTGATAGTAGCAATTTTCTTGCATTTTGGCCAAACAAGTGCCCCCTCCCTTGCTGAGTTGAGTAGATTGATGGGTGAAAAAAATATTATCTCATCTAACCCTTAGCCAGTCATATGGATGGTCAAGTTCTTAATCCATTTTAAATAGAAATAATTATTCTCTGTGTTGTTCTTCATTGCAAAGATCAATTAATGTGGTCAACTGAGAATGTACTTTCTATGAGTGAAGAATAGGGCCATGATGGGTAAGAAACCTGATGAAAGTGGTAAAGTACAAAGTGATTATTGTGAGTATCAGAAGAATTAACTGGAGAAATGTGGAAGAAACGGCAGATGATATCAAGAGCCCAAATAACCATGGAGACCCTGAACTGGGTAATAATTTGTATGGATTACTTTTAACTACTCAGACCCAGTAGTCTAGGTATGTAATTACCACCTATAGCCATTTGGAGTGATGTAGGACTGAGTTTTTGGAAGAGAAAGGATTAGTAAGTGAGGTAGTTGAAAATGTTAGTGGGACGGTTTATATAATAGATTATGGAATTTGGTACTGTTGAATTATATGCTGTTTCAAAACATATAGTATTACTAGATAAATGATAGAGGACCAGATTTTGACTGAAAGAGACTGAAGTTGGTTGATAATCACACTAGATAAACAATTTAAGAAACCATTTGTCAGAGTTACTGAAATTTTCTATTTCATTGAACTTCCTGTCCGTGAATATTTATAAATTAATGGTAAAAAACAACCAGGAGAATAATGACAACAATAGTGAGTAGTAGAAAGAGTACATTAACATACCAGAATCTCAGAGGATGAATTTTTAACAAAAAACTGAAGGACAACAGTTTCCAAGTATGTTTGTGAAACTAGGTCACACATATCATTTAGGATGTGAAACAAAGTCCTGAGGTGAGAAAAATATTTTAATTAAGGCAAGGAAGGAACAAAGTGGTTATTGAAAGAAATATATGTAGATATTGAGGACATGGTATGCAGAGAAGTTAAACCATGTATCAAAAGTTGTTTTAAAATTATTTTTAATCTCAGAAGTCCAGGTGTGTTTTATACAGTGTGTCTGGTTGTAATTTGTTTTGATGTATAGCATTTGTGATTTCAGCATGCTTTTACTCTGAAAATTCATGTTTGTCTTTATTATAGACATTTCATGTTCATTAACCTTTTGTATATTCTGTAAGTATCCTTTCTATTTTTTACTCATGAAACTTCTTTTAGAACTAAATTGGTGTCTCCTATCCTACTATCTATAGTTACTAATGCCTTTTTCATATTTTCTATTGATCAAACTTCCAACTTATCAATTATCTTTAGCTGGTCTCATCTACTATGTAATTTATCCATTCTCCTTCTAAATTTCAATTACTATATCTTTTAATTCTAGTTTTTAATTGTTGATTCTCTTGTTTGTTGCATATTCTGAATCTCCCTCATGGTTATTTGTTTGTAAATGTGCTTTCTAATTTTGGCTGATTACCTCTCCAGCAGAGGTTGTTCTACAGGTATTGGTCAAATGGTTTTAATGTATTTTACTGTGAATTTTTTTGCCTTGACTTTATATATAAGTAATATATTTTGTGCCCCATAGACATTTTAATGTCTTAAGGTTGTTCCATAATGTCTTAAGGCAGATGGTAAGAATCTTACGGTTTCTGAAGTTCGTAAGGTAAAATTCTCCTAAGCCTTGGAACTTGAAATAGATGGCTCAGCAAAAACCCCAACTTTATTTAGGAAACTCAGTTCCAGCTTAAACTCCTACTCATCACTCTAGCTTTATGTTTGGTTCAGGCATCTATGAATTTTACTTTCTTGCTTTCAAAATTTATTATGTTTTTAAAAATATGTATTACCCCAGGCCAGTGTAAAATGGAAACTCTCCTAATAATTTTATGAGGCCAGGATAACTTTAAAGGTAAAACCTGATGAACACAATATTGAAAAATATATGAATACAGGTGAATCTCATTTATTAATATAGACATAGATGTATACATTATACCAAATATTAGAAAATACATTTTTACATGGAACCACTGGAATCTTAAAATAAATCCCACTTGGTTGAAGTTTATTATTTTGACATATTGTTAGAGTTTATCAATATATTTCATTACATCATTAATACATATATATAACTGAAGACAAAATGTAATTATTAAGATTCAGCAGCCATTCCCTATAGAAAAAACACTTCTGTATGAGGATGTTTAGTGCAATATCTTGGTGGAAAAATGCACTCTAATATATTAGAGCTATAACAATAGAGTAGATGAAATTTTTATTACTTTCTGAGTAAGATAAAGATGCAAATAGCTTTGTGCAATATGATCAATTTTTTAAATTAAAAAATGACAAAATTTATATCTATGTATTAATGTATTCATGTATGACTATATGAGCATATAATGGATGCATACTAGGTTGCTGACAGATTGGGAAAAGGGAAAGGCTGAGGTACCTAAAAGAAAAAAACAAAGGAAGAAAAAGAAGAGATTCAGGAAAAAAAAAAAAGGAGAAACATATTCAACTCAAAATTAAACATGTGACTTATTATCAAATGTTATTTAAAATAATATATGGTTAATTATCTTAAAATAATGCACAAATTAAAGATGATCAGAATAAACCTACTTCTTAAAATTATTTTACTAACACCCTTGCCAGGTGACTAAGTTGGTTGTAGCATTATTCCATACACCAGAAGGTTGCAGGTTTGATCCTTGGTCAGGGCACATACCTAGGTTGCGGGTTTGGTTCTCAGTTGGGATGTCTATAATTAATGCAATTAATTAAAGGCAATTAATGGATGTTTCTCTCTCACATCAATGTTTCTCTCTCCCTCCCTCCCTCTCTCTCTCTCAAATCAATAAACATATCATTGGGTGAAGGTTTAAAAAATAATGTAAAATAAAAATAAAATTTTAAAAAGTATTTTAAAAATATTTCAGTATAGCTGGAAAGATGGTGGAGTAAGAAGCCACAGGAATATGTCTCCCAAAGTTGCACTGGAAGAATTCGTATAATGTAACTTTTGGAAAGCTGGAGTCTATTGAAAGCTTAAAACTTCCAGGGAAGTGTTAGATGGTAATTTGTGGTTAATATTTGTCGGTTTTCACTCTTAGCAGCTACCACCCTACCCCTAGAACCATGGCAGAAAGCTGTGCCCATGTGCTTGGAGCAGCTTGAATAAAGTTTGAAGTAACTAAGATGGGGAATAAGGACCCTGCCCTTCAAATATCAGAGGTCTGTATTCTGATCACTGCTACTTCTACATGGGGAGGTGCAGGCACAGAGATAGGCAGCCATTGTTACAACCTCTCTACTATTGTTGCAAGTCCCTCTTCCTCTGGTCAAAGCACTTCCAGGGAATTTACAGGATCAGTATCCCTTTTTACCCAACTTAAGTTTTCTCACTTTCCCCTTCTGAGGCATTAAAGATTAAGACCTTCAAAAACAACTGTATGTGCCGAGGAAATTAAAGTCACTATATACACTGAAGCAAAGGCACAAGCTCAAAAAATACCTGAGAATATCTTAAGCTTACACCTCGGGCTGCGGCTGATATTTGGCATAGAAAAAGCCCTATAACAATGAAAAACAAAATAAAAAAAACCCAGCAAACCCTGAGGAAAGGGGAGAATCTGATTTCAAAAGCACCGCATTCTTAAATTCACATGTCCAGTTTTGAATTAAAAAGCACAAAGAATAACAAGGAAGTATGGCCAATTCAATGGGGAAAAATAAATCAACAGAAACTGTCCCTGAGAAAAACCAGATGACATACTTACTAGATATAAATTTTAAAACAACTGTCTTCAAAATGTTCAAAGAACTAAATATCAAAGATATGAAGGTAGGCAAAAACAGACAAACTAACAAAAAATTGAATGAAAGAAGGAGAAATATCAATTAAGAGATACAAAACCTGAGAAAAACAAACAAGAAATTCTATAGCTAAGAATTACAAAAATGGAAATGAAAAATTCATTGGGGGGATTTGAGCAGGCAGAAGAAATAATCAGCAAATATGAAGATAGGACAGATGAAATTATTCAGTTTTAGGAACAGAAGGGAAAAATGAAGAAAAAAGTGAGTGGAGTCTTTGGGAACATTTGAGACACCATCAAGGGGACTAACATACTTATTGTGAAAGTCCCAAGAGGAGAGGATTAGAGAGCAGTAGAGAAGAGAGAGGACAGGAGTAGAGATGAGAGAGAGAGGAGCAGAGAATTTCTTGGAAAAAATAATGGCCAAAAGCTCCTCAAATTTGAAGAAATACATGAAATAAACATCCAAGAAGCTCAAAGAACTTAAAATAAGATTAATTCGAAGAGACCCACATCAACACATATAATCAAACTGTTGAAAGCCAAAGAGAAAGAGAATTTTTTTTCTTTTCTTTATTTTAATTGTTGTTCAAGTGTAGTTTTCTGTCTTTTACTTCCATCCAAGCCCACCCTCACAGCTCTCCCCACCTCCCTCCCATTTCCACACACCCTAGTTTTTGTCCATGTGTCCTTTATACTTGTTCCAGCAAACCATTCCCCTTTTCCCCTGAAATTCCCTCTCCTCTCCCCTCTGGTCACTGTCAGCCTGTTCTCTAGAAAGAGAATCTCGAAAGAAGCAAGAGAGAAGTGACTTGTCACATACAAGAGATCCTTAAAAGAATTATCAGATTTCTCATCACAAACTTTAGAGGATAAAAGGCATTGGACCAATATACTCAGAGTGCTAAAAGAAAAGAAAACTTGTGAATCAAGAATATTATATCAAAATAAACCTGTCTTTAAAAAGTGAGAGAGAAATTAAGACATTTCAAAAAAAAATGAGAGGAATGGAGTTTGTTACTACTAGACTTGTCCTGCAAGAAATCCTAAAGGGAGTCCTGCTAGTTGAAATAAAAGGACAGTATCAATTTTGGGAAGATTGTGGCTAAGTAGGTGGGAGCTGAGCCCACTTGCTTGTGCCCCAGCATGGATTTTTGGCTGACCTTCCAACAAGTGACCTGAACAATCAATGGAATCTCAGCTGATATGAATTTTTGAAGTCAAGGAGTACAGAGGATGCTTTGCATCATCCACTAAGAGATTTTATAAGTTGAGGGGGAAATGCTCTGTGCAAGGTGCCTGCAGCAGAAGAAAGAACAGACAAAAAATGCAGGTTAGTGGCTCCCTCCCCTCCCAGAGCAGGGCCCTAGTCTCACACAGGGAAACCATCAACTCTAATGGAGAGATCCTGGGAAGGATATACAAAGCCTGGGAGACACACACACACACCAAGCATCACATCCATAGCTGCAGGGTCAACTTGGAGAATCCCAGAGAGAAACTCTATCTCCTAAAATTGTAGGAGGCACTGGCAGGGTGGGACAGCCCTGACTGAGAGAAACTTTGTGCTTTTTGGGGAGGTGGAATGTGCATGGCAACTGGCCCCACGCTCAGTGCTGCAATGTGGGGGCCACATAAAGACCTTTAAAAGAGGAGCTGAAGCAAGACTCAGCAGGGAACCTGTGCTAGCATGTACACAGCAGCTCTAACAACAAAGAAACAAGAGTGAAAGTGCAGTTCGATCCCACTAAGTACAGCTGCACAGAAAGAAAAGAAAGTGTCATGTTGAAGGGACTGTGGACCCAATCTAGCACAGCTAGTGAGCAGGGGGCTGAGCAGAGTAGAGTCAGGCCTGAGTCTTTTGTGAGAGCATCAGGCTGGGGTATGGATGGCCCAGAGCTGAACTGCAGAGATTCTTTGCAGCCAAGCAGATTCCCTCACCAGCAAGCATGTCCAACCCTTACCTGCAGGATTGCAGGCTCTGCAGATCAGTGAGGGCAGGCTCAGTAGTGCTGTGCTCAGTATATATCAACAGGGGAAAGAAGGAGAAGCTCTGAAGGGGCCCTTTCTGGACTTTCAGCAGACACTATGAGCTACACTGGTCCCTGAGCCACTGAAACCAGCAAAGCAGAGAGATTAGAGATGGGTGCAACAAACAGTGTCGAGGACCCCATCCAGGTTCAGCTCTTATACAGAGCTACAATCAGTGCCCAGCAGGAAAGAGCTGCCCCTTTTATACAGATTGGGACCTCACAGAAAACAAAGAGCTAATTCACCAGAAGCTATACATTATTGGAAATAATCTAGGACAGACCAAGACATGTGGTGGTGGTAGGGGGAAACACTCCCACCATCTTCCCTGAAGACTGAACAGTGCCCCCCAAGGGTGACCCAGGGATTCCACCTTCCCGATGGCATTAGAGGTCCCCTCTGGAGGCAGGTGGAGGTGGTACTGGCAGTGCTCTTGGATATATGAACCACTCCTGGGCCTTGTGATGATGAAAAACTGGCAGGGCAGAACAGTGGGGAACAGCCAAGCCTGAAGCAAACAGTCACAAACTGTGGATTGCTTGTAGTCTTGAACAGGCTGCCTAGGGCCAGACTAGGACACTATCTGACATTACCAGAGGTGGATCCAGAAAGAGAAGACAGTGGCAAACACCAGACTCTGCTGAGACAGGTTCCACCCTGGACTTCTTTGTTATTTACATTACTTTTTTCTCCCACATAGCTTTTTAACATTTTTTTCTTTTTCTTAAAGTTTGTTCCTATTACCATATTTTTGGACCGTGAGACATACCTAGGTTTTAGAAAAGGAAAATAGGAAAAAAAATTGAAGCAAAAAATGTGGTAAAATATTTAATAGCATAAATAACATAACATTTCACTGATGTAAATGTAAACAGAACTCAACAGCAGCATTAACAACCATTATTCCTCCCAAATTTCGGGGGGGAAAGTGTGTCTTATAGTCCAAAAAATACAGTGTTTCACTATTTTTTATTTTAGTTTTTTTCAAATCTCATATTTCACTCCCCCCTTCTCTTATTCCATCTTGTCTTCTTCCTTATTTTCTTATTTTTGGTTTAAATTTTATTTTTCCCTTTCTACAACTTCCTTCTATTCTGCACTCTTATTATTTCTCCTCCTTCCAGCCTCTCAAAACCTTTTTCCTTGCTATTAGTCATCTCATATGGTTTTGCCTTTTCTTATAATATCCTTTTTCTCTCTCCATCCTTATTAATCATTGCTCATTGGTTGTTAATATAGTGGTTGTTGTTTCATTTCTTCAGTTTTATTCCTAGAGGTTCACTATTTTTGTATTTCAAATCTCAAATTACTGTTCCCCTCTCCTATTCCATTTTGCCTTCCTCCTGCCCTTTCTTTTATTCATTTTTGTGGATTTAATCTTTATTATATTTTCCCATTACCATATAGTCCCCTTTTACACCCCTGTCCCCAGAGATCACCACACTGCTGTCCATGAGTCCTTATTCCATTTTGTTCAATCCCTTCTCCCCAACCACCTAACAACTACCTGTCATCTTTTCATTTTAAATTTGATTATTTCCCTCTCAGCCTGGTTTTCATTCTTCTCTCTTAATATTTCTTCTCCCTCTATCCTCTCAAAATCACTTTCCCATCCTTTATACATCTGATCATCTGTTTATCTTTCTGTTTTCCTTTTTTATGTTCCACTTGTATTAATCTATGCTCATTTGTCCTTGATATTGTTGTGATGGACATTTCTCTTCAATTTTGTTCCTATTTTTTCACTATTTAGAAAATTTTTTAAAACCTCATATTATACTCTTCCCTTTTATTACTCCATTAGGCCTTCTTCCCTCCTTTTATATTTGTGATGTAAATTTTCTTTTTTTTCCTTTCTTCATCTTGTTTCTATTCCCTGCTTTTATTGTTTCTCTTCCCTCAACCCTCTCAAAGTATTTTTATTTCCTATAGTCAACTCATATTTGTTCTTCCTTTCTTATAATAGTCTTAATCTCTTTCCACATTTATTAATATTTGCTCATTTGTTGTTGACAGTGTGGTTGGGGGTGGGGGATATTTTTTCAGGTGCAGGTTTTGTTTCCTGGGTTACTTTGTTCTGTTCTGGCAGCACCTATAAAATAGCATAAAAGATGTGGTGGGCAGTGTGACTCTCATTCAGCCAGCCAGTGAGAAGAATCTGCCAAAGAACAACCCTAAAAAAAACAAAACCCAATTACAACAAGAAAGCCCACATAAATGTCATAAAGGGCATCCCAAGAACATCCAGCTCAGGAGATCAAGGAGACTGCAATACTGAGTCCCAAGTGTCTCCTACCACAGAAGGCCACCCCTCAAAGACAGGGAGTCAAGGAAGATCAATCTAATATGCAAAACAAACAAAAAGTATCACCTAAAATGGAGACAAAATAAAACAATCAAAAAGAAAGGAAGAATCCCCAGAAAGAGTGTGAAATGAAATTGAAGCAAGCAATCTATCAGACATGCTGTTCAAAATAATTGTTAGAAAGATGTTCAAGGATCTGAGTGAGAGCTACAAGGAACTCTATGGAACTTACTGGGACCTACATCAGCATGAAAAAAGACAGAAACTATGAATAGGAGCCAGGAGGAAATTGATAATGCAATATCTGAAATGAAGAATACACTAGAAGGAATTAAAAGTAGGCTAGATGAAGCAGAGGATTGAATCTGCAAGTTGGAGAACAATGTGGAGGAAAAAAAAACACCCAGACAGAGCAACAAAATGCAAAAAAGACTCAAGAACAATGAAGGTAGTTTAAGGAAGCTGCAGAACTGCATGAAAAGTAATAGCATTTGTATCATAGGGATACCAGAAGGAAAAGAAAAGGAATAAGGGATAGAAAATTTGTTTGGAAAAGTAATGACAGAAAACTTCCCTAACTTGGGAGGGAAAATGTCACTCAATTCCAGGAAGCACTGGAAGCCAATCAACATGAACTCAAAGAGGTCCACTCCATGACAAATCATAATTAAATGGCAAAATTTATGAACAAAGAGAGAATCTTAAAGGCAACAAGGGAGAAACACCTATTAACATACAAGGGAACACTAAGAATGCTATGAGCTGATTTCTCAATGGAAGTAGTACAAATAAAAAGAAGATGGTATGAAATATTCCAAATAATGAAAAGCAAAGGCCTGCAACCAAGGCTACTCTCCCCAGCAGGGCTCTTCTTTAAAATGGAAGGTGAAATAAAAAGCTTCACTGACAAAAAAAAAAAAAAGACTAAAACAGTACATCTCCACCAAACCAACATTGCAAGGGATATTAAAAGGACTGCTTAAAAAGATGAAGAAAAAGAGAGAGAGAGGAACACAGATACAAAAGGAAAAATGGCAATAATTAAGTACCTATCAATAATAACCTTAAATGTAAATGGATTAAATGTCTCCATCAAAGACGTAAGGTAGCTGAATAGTTAAAAAACATGGCCCACATATATGCTATCTGCAAGAGACCCACATCAAAACAAAAGATCTACATATGAAAGTGAAGGGATGGGAAAAAATATTCCCAGCAAATGGACATTAAAAAAAAAAAGATTGGATAGCAATACTTATATCAGGCAAAATAGACTTCAAAACAAAGACTATAATAAAGGACAAAGCAGGTCACTATATAGTACTTAAGGGAGTAGTCTACCAACAGGATATAACCCTTGTAAACATATATGCACCCAATTTAGGAACACCTAAATATATAAGGAAAATCATGGAGGACTTCATAAAAGATATCAACCGCAACACAGTCGCTGTAGGGGATTTTAATACCCCACTGTCAACAATGGATAGATCCTTACTAAGAAAGAATCAACAAGGATCTTGTGGCACTGAATGACACTCTAGATCAGGGTGTCCAACTTGTGGCCTACAAGCCATATACAGCCCAAGAGGCTATGAATTCAGCTCAACACAAAATCATAAGTTTACTTAAAACCTTTTTTTAGCTCATCAGTTTTAATTAGTGTTTGTGTATTTAATGTGAGTCCCAAGACAATTCTTCTAGTGTGGCCCAAAGATGCTGAAAGGTTGTCTATCCCCACTCTAGATCAAATGGACTTGTGATATATACAGAATATTTCACCCCAAGGAAGCAAAATATACATTCTTTTCAAATGCACATGGATCATTCTCAAAGATAGACCACATGGTAGAACACAAAACAAGCCTCAACAAATTCAAGAAAATTGAAATCATATCAAACATTTTCTTGGATCACAGTTGCTTGAAACTAGAAACCAATGTCAAGGTAAAAACTCAAAACATTCAAACTCATGGAGACTGAATAGCATCCTATTTAATAATGAGTAGGTTAACAATCAGATCAAGGAAGAAATAAAAAAGTATCTGGAAACAAATGAAAGTGAACATACAACAGCCCAATACTTATGGGACACAGGAAAGGCAGTCCTAAGAGGGATGTTCATAGTGATACAGGCCTACCTAAAGAAGATAGAAAAATCTTATATAAAGAACTTAACCTTATATACAAACACTAGAAAACAACAAACAAAGCCTAGGGAGAGTACAAGGAAGAAAATAATATCAGAGCAGAATTAAATGACATAGAAACTGAAAGGCAATTCAAGAAATGAACAAATCCAGGAGCTGGTTCTTTGAAAAGATAAACAAAATTGGCACAACTTTAATCAGACTCATCAAGAAACAAAACTGACAAATCTTTAACTAGACTCATCAAGAAAAAAAGAGACAGGACCTGAATAAGTAAAATAAAAAAATGAAAGAGAATAAGGTACAACCAATACCACAGAAATACAAGGTATTGTAAGAAATTACTATGAACAACTATATGCCAAGAAATGGGACAACCTGGTCAAAATGAGAAACATCTAGAAACATACCATCTTCCAAAACTTAAGAAGAAGCAGTAAACCTGAAGAGACTAATAACAACCAGTGAAATTGAAGCAGTAATCAAAACATTTCAGGCATAGAAAAACCCTAGACTGGATGGCTTCACAGATGAATTTTGCCAAACATTTAAAGAAGAACTAACCCTTATCTTCTCAAACTATTAAAAAAATTCAAGAAGATGGAAGACTCCCAAATTCCTTTTACAAGGCCAGCATTATCCCAATTCCAAAAGCAGCTAAAAATGCAACAAAGAATGAAAATGACAGGCCAATATTATTGATGAACATAGATGCTAAAATTTCAACAAAACTGCAATATGGATACAGCAATATGTTAAAAAAAAATCATACTCCATGATTGACTGGGATTCATTCCACAGATGCAAGGATGGTACAATATTTGCAAATAAATAAATATAATATACCACATAAACAAAATGAAGAACAAAAATCACATGACCATATCAATAGATGCTGAAAAAGCATTTGATAAAATCCAGCACCCATTTGTGATAAAGTCACTCAGCAAAGTGGGAACAGAGGTAGTGTACCTAACATAGCAAGGCCATATATGAGAAACCTACACCAACATCATATTCAAATGGGCAAAAACTAAAAGCTTTTGCCTTAAGATCAGGAACAATACAAGGGGGCCCATTTTCACTACTCTTATTCAACATAGTACTGGAAGTTCTAGCCACAGTGATAAGGTAAGAAAAAGAAAAAAATGGCATCCAGATTAAAAGAAAAAAATAAAATTGGCATTATTCATACATGACATGATAGTACATGTAGAAAACCCTGTAGTTTCCACCAAAAACTACTTGACTTAATAAATTAATTTGGCAAAATAAGGGGATACAAAGTCAATATTCAGAAATTGAGGGCATTTTTGTACACCAACAATTAAATATTAGAAAGAGAAATTAGGAAAAACCCCATTTACTGTAGCAACAAGAAAAATAAAGTACCTAGGAATAAATTTTACCAAGGAGGTAAAAGATCTGTACTTGGAAAACTATAGAACACTGAAGAAAGAATTAAGGAAGATACAAATAAATGGAAGCATATACCGTGTTCATGGATTGAAAGAATTAACATCATTAAAAGGTCTATACTACCCAAAGCAATCTATGGATTCAATGCAATTCCTATTAAATACCAATGGCATATTCCACAGATCTAGAACAAATAGGTATTTTAAAAATTTATATGGGCCAAAAAAGACCCTTCATAGCCTCAGCAATCTTGAGAAAGAAAAACAAAGTAGGAGAGAATCACAATACCCTATATCAAACTGTCCTACAAGGCCACTGTAATCAAAACAGCCTGATACTGGCATAAGAACAAACACATAGATCGATGGACCAGAACAGAGAGCCCAGAAATAAACCCATGTCTCTAAGGACAATTAATATTTGACAAAGGAAGCATGGGCATACAATGGAGTAGAAATAGTCTCTTCCATGAATAGTATTGGGATAACTGGAATGGTACATGCAAAAGAAAAGAAAAAAATAAACTAGACCATCAGCTTACACCATACACCAGAATAAATTCAAAATGTATAAAAGACAAGTGACACCATAAAAGTCCTAGAGGAAAACATAGGCAGAAAAATTTCAGATACCCCGCATAATATTATTTTTTGCCAATATATATCCTTGGGCAAGGGAAGGAAATGAAAAAACAATGAAACTACATAAAATTAAAAAGCTTCTGCACCCCTAAAGAAAACATCATCACACTGAAAAGGGAACTGAATGTATGGGAGAACATATAAGCCAATGATACATTGGACAAGGCTTTGATCTCCAAAATATATAAAGAACTCATCCTACTCAACACAAGGAAGATAAACGATCCAATTAAAACTGGGCAAAAACTATCAGTAAATGAATGGATCAAAAAACTATGGTACATACCACACAGCAGAAAGAAAGAAGGAGCTCCTAGCCTTCACACAGCATGGATGGATCTGGAGAGCATTATGCTAAGTGAAATAAGTCACATGGTGAAAGACAAATACCACATGATCTCACCTATAAGTGGAACCTAATCAACAAAACAAATAAGCATGCACAATATAACCAGAGACACTGAAATTAAGAACAAACTGACAGTAACCAGAGGGGAGGTGGAAGGGGATAATGGGGTAAAAAGGAGGCGGGATTGTCAGAAACATGTATAAAGGACACATAGACAAAGCCAAAGTGGGTAGAATCAAGACTGGGAAGTGGGGATGGTTGGGGTAGTGGGAGTAGTAGGAGAAATGGAGACAACTGTACTTGAATGATAAAAAAAAAATGTGAAAAAAATAAAATAAAATCAGTTAAATTAAATAAAAATGGGCAAAGGCCCTTAATAGACACTTCTCTAGGGAGGACATACAGATGGTCTACAAACATATGGAAAGATGCTCAACATCTTTAATCATCAGAGATGCAATTGAAAACTACAATGAGATATCACCTCACAATGGCCAGAATGGCCATCATTAATAAATCAACAAACAACAGTACTGGGGAGAATGTGGAGAAAAGGGATCTCTAGAAAACTTTTGGTGGGAATGTAGACTGGTACAGCCACTGTGAAAAACAGCATGGAATTTCCTTACAAAATTAAAAATGGAACTGCCTTTTGACCTAGCAATTGCACTGTTGGGATTATACTCTAAGAATGCTGAATCACCAATTCAAAAGAACCTATGTACCCCAATATTCATAGCAGCACAATTTACAATTGCCAAGTGTTAGAATAACTTAGGTGCCCACCAGTAAATGAGTGGATCAAAAAACTGAGGTACATTTACACAATGGAATACTACACAGCAGAAAGAAAGAAGGAACTCCTACCTTTTGTGACATCATGGATGGAACTAGAGAATTTATGCTGAGTGAAATAAGCCAGACAGTAAAAGACAAATACCATATGATCTCATCTATAAGAGGAAGCTAATGAACAAAATAAACTAATGAACAAAATAGAATCAGAGACACGGAAACTATGAACGGATTGACAGCAACCAGAGGATGGAGCAGGGACTAGTCAAAGAACATGTATGAATGACACATGAACATGGACAACAATATGAGGATTGACTGTGGGAGCAGGAGGTGGGCTGGATGGAGGAGGGCAAAGGGGGAAAAATTGGGACAACTGTAATTGAATAACAATAAAAGATTTGAAAAAATAAAAAAATAAAAGATAACCCATTTTGCCACTTCTCCAAAGAGTTACAAAGGTCATGCACAGACAAAATGATTATACTTGGTGGGAGAAATAAGGATAATATCTCAAAACAGTATGTAGACACAAAGACATCAGTAAAAGCAAATACATAGGTACTTATATATCTAGTATTATTGTTACAGCATTTTAACTCTACTTTTTTGTACATGTTTTAAGATTCTAATATATATTTTTAAATTACTCTAAAAGATAAGTAGTATTGTAACTCTGTATTTTTGTTTCTACAGTAATTAACAGACTAATGCATTAAGAAAATAATTATTACGTTATTTTTCAGACACACAATGTACAAAGATGCAATCTGTCACATCAATAACTGAAAGTGATGAGGACTGTGATGTAAATAGGAAGAATTTGTGTAAGTTATTAAAATTAAATTTGTACAAATTACAAATTCAAATGTTATAACTTTATAGGATGTTAAATGCATGCCCACAGCAAGCACAAAGAGAATAGGTATAAAATATACACAATAATAACTGAGAAGCTACTTAAAATATTACACCACAAAAAGTCAACTAAATAAAAAATAATGCAGGAAAAGATTGACAAAAATTATATAAGACATATAGAAAACAAATAGCAAAATTATAGAAGCAAGCCCCTCATTATAAGAAATTATTTTCAATGTAAATGGAGTAATCTCTCCTATCAAAGACAGAGATTCTCAAAATCAATTTTTAAAAAATACATTCCATCTACATACAATTTAAAACAGATTTTTATCTGAAGACATGAATAGGGTGAGAGTAAAAACAAAACCCAAAAACATATTCCATGCAAATAATAACAAAAAGAGGGCAGGGTGGCCCTATTAATATCAGACAAAAAAATCAACTTTAAATAAAAAAGTATAAGGGCCAAAGAAGAATATTGTGTATTAATGAAAGTTTCAATAAAGCAATAAATAACAATAATATACATTTATGCCCCTAATAACAGATTATCAAAATGAATAAAACAAAAATTGACAGAATTAAAGTAAGATATAGGTATTTGTACAATGATGATTGGAGACTTCAATACCTTACTATCAATAATAGGTAGAAAAACCAGGCAGAGACAAGTAAGGAAAATGAGGTCTTGAAGAAAACAATACATCAATTAGATCTAACAGTGGGATACAAAACTCTCTACCCAACAAAGAGAGCAGACACATTCTTCACAAAATGCATATAGGATGCTTTCCAAGATAGAATATATGAGTATATTGGGCCACCAATTAATCTTAATACATTTAGAAAGATAGATATCATATTAATTATCTTCTTCAACCAAACAGAATGAAGTTAGAAATCTCTCACGTGGAAAACTGAAAATTTCACAAATTTGAGGTTATGAAATAATACACTCTTAAAACAATCAATATAGTTAGAAAAATACAAATTAAAATAAAAGCACAACACGCCAGAACCTATAGAACACAATAAAAGCAGTGCTCAGGAGACATTTTTAGCTATAAATGCTTACACTAAAAAAGAAGAGACTTCCAGTCAATATGGCAGAATAGATGAATGCTGTGCTCATCTCCTCCCACATTCACATCAAAATTACAATTAAATTATAGAACAACCATCCCTGAGAATCACCTGAAGATTAGCTAAACAGAACCCCTATAACTAAGGATATAAACAAGAAGCTATGTAGAAGGGGCAGAAACTTGAAATGGGGTAGTCCAACCCCCACATGTGGTATGTAAGAATCAGGAGGTTATCTTGGCTGAGGAAATACTGCCTGAGGAAAGAGGGGTTCCAGCAACCAGACTGTGCAGAGATGAATTGAATTGTCTGGCTTCAGGACAAACACTAGAGAGGAAGCTCTCTACGAGACTAAAGTGCAGACAGGCACCATTACACCCTTGTTGAATTCCCTTCCTCCCCGCACCCCCCACCAGCCTGTAGATATAGGCAGGCTCCAAATCTGAGTCTCCTTAATCTAGCTAACACTGCTCTTGCCCCACTATGGTGATTCTGAGACCTCACCCCAACCTACTCAGCAGTTTTTCACATGCTATAGCCACTGTCAGTGCTGAGGACATTCCTAAAAACTCTGCAAGGCCTGAAACCCCAAATAATCAGGAACAGGCTTCAGTGTGCTCTATGTCTCTTGCTAAGCAGCCCCATGTATGGCACTAGTGGAAGCCAGACTTGGGTCACAGTGTGCCTCCAGGTGCCTCTAAGACCAACACAAACAGCTACCAACTGCAGATCATTTTATAACTACTATCAAGCAGTTCCCAACTGGAAAAAGGCAGCAGATGACACTGGCCTGAACCTCCCAACAAGCCCCAGAATCAACACATGAGAGCCAGCTCCAAACCACAGGAGAGCACCATCCAATTAATGCCACAAATGACACACACAAAGGGTAGACAGACAGGTAGGTAGAAGAGCCCTGCTGAAGCAAATTTTCACTCTGTGGGATCAGCCCCCACACAACAGCTAATCTGTTGCAATCATGGCTTGTCCTCACAGCTTGTCAGCCTGGAAGTTAATCCCCCTCATTGACTGCCAACAGCAATCAAGGCCTCACTGTAATTAGAGATCACACACAACACACACAAGGGACACTCAAGTACCTGGCTCATGTGAAAAAGGAGACTGTGCCATTGGACCCCAGAGGACATCTACTATTTAAGACCACCCTGCCAAGGCTGAGAGATGAGGCAGATATACCTAATACATAGACATAAGCACAGAGAGGCAGTCAAAATGAGGAGACAAAAAACAAACAAACAAACAAACAAATAAATGTCCCAAATGAAAGAGCAGGATAAAAATCCAGAAAAGAACTAATGAAGGCAAACAGTCTATCAAAGTCCAAGTACAAAAGACTAATTATAAGGATGCTCAATGAATTTAGGGCAAGATATATCAGTGAGAACTTTAATAGAAAGATTTTAAAAATAAGAAAAGTATATAGAAAACATAAGAAATGATTCAGTCATAAATTAAGAACATAATAACTGAAATGAAGAATACAGTAGATGGAATTAACAGTATATTAGATGAAGAAGAGTATCAAATCAGTGATTTGAAAGACAAGGCAGTGGAAAAAATTCAATGTGAACAGCAAAAGAAAAAATATTTTAAAATGAAAAGAGTTTAAGGGAATTCTGTGACAACATCAAGCATACAAACATTCACATTATAAGGGTGGCAGAAGGAGAAGAGAGAGAGCAAGGGACTGAAAACATATTTGAAGAAATAATGATTGGAACTTTCCTAATCTAGTGAGGATTATAGACATACTAGCCCAGGAAGTGCAGAGATTCCAAACAAGATGAACCCAAAGAGACTCACACCCAAACACATCATAATTAAAACGCCAAAAGTTCAAAGTGTCGCAGGTTCGATTCCCAGCCAGGGTACATGCCTGGGTTGCAGGCTATAACCCCCAGCTACCGCACACTGATGTTTCTCTCTCTCTCTCTCTATCTCCCTCCCTTCCCTCTCTAAAGATAAATAAATAAATAATAAAATAAACTCTCACTTGGATTATTTAAAAAAATGCCAAAAGTTAAAGACAAAGAGAGAATCTTAAAAGCAGCAAAAGAAAACAGTTAATTACAAGGGAACTTCCATAAGATTGTCAGCTGATTTCTCAACAGAAACATTTCAAGCCAGAAGGGATTGGCACAAAATATCCTGGGTGATGAAAAGCAGGACCTACAAGCAAAATTACTTTACCCAGTAAGGCTATTATCTAGAATTGAAAGAGATAAAGAGCATCACAGAAAAGAAAATGCTTAAAAGGGTTTATTACCACCAAATCAGTATTATAAGAAATGTTAAAGGTATTTCTTTAAAATGAGGAAGGAATATGTAAAAATACATGAATAAAAAATATTTCAAAGAGAAAAATTTCTCACTGAGGAAAGCAAACCCATATTAAGAGCAGTGAATCAATTAACCCTAAAGCTAGCACCAAGGTTGAAAAACAAAAGTAGGGAGATCATATGTAATTACAATAGTAAATTTTTTTTTTTAAGATTTCATTTATTTATTTTTAGGGAGGGAAGGGAGGGAGGGAGAGAGAGAGAGAGAGAGAGAGAGAAACATCAATGTGCGGTTGCTGGGGGTTATGGCCTGCAACCCAGGAATGTACCCTGGCTGGGAATTGAACCTGGGACACTTTGGTTCCCAGCCCGCTCTCAATCCACTGAGCTACGCCAGCCAGGGCTCTTACAATAGTAAATTTAAAAATGTATACAAACACACAAAACACACACAAACAAATAAAAAATAATGACATAAAAATAATGACAAAAACATAAATAAGGGTGGAAGTAAAAATGGCAGTGACTCTAGAATGTGGTTCAAACTTCAGTGACCATCAATATAAAATAGATTGGTATAAACATAGTGTGGTATATATGAAGCACATCATAACCAGAACCAAAATTTGCAAGAGATATACCAGAATAAAGAGAAAGGAGTCTAAAGAAAAAGTTATCAACATACAAGGGAAAAGAGTAGGAGAATAAGAAAGGAACAGAGAACTACAAAAACAATCAGAAAACAATTAATAAAATGGCAATAACTACATATCTATCAATAATTACTTTAAATGTAAATATGCCTATTAAAATATGAATAGATTAAGAAGTAGTGGAACAATGGAATATCACTCAGTCCTAAAAAATAAAACCTTACAACTTGTGTCAACATGGATGAATCTAGAGAGTGTTATGCTAAGTGAAATAAGTCTCACAGAGAAAGACAAATACCACATGATTTCACTTATATGTGGAATCTAAAAGACAAAATAAATAATAAATCAAAACAGAAACAAACTCATAGATACAGAGAACAAATTGATGGTTGCCAGATTAGAGGGGTGTTGGGGCCTGGGTGAAAAAGATGAAGGGATTAAGAACAAATTGGTAGTTACAAAATAGTCATGGGGATATAAAATACAGCCTAGGAAATATAGTCAATAATACTGTAGTAACTATGAATGGAGCAAGATGGGTACTAGACTTATTGGAGGATAACTTCATAAATTCTGTAAATGTCCAAAACTATGCTGTACACCTGAAACTAATATGATATTGAATGTCAGCTGTAATCGAAAACTAATAAAAAATAAAAATAAAAAACGAAGAAAAATCTCACATTAACTCAAATTTACAACTTAAGGAAGTAGAAAAAGATGAGTAAACTAACCCCAAATCTAGCAGAAGGAAGAGAACAAAATTAGAGCCAAGGTAAGTGAAATAGAAATAGGAAAACAATAGAAAAAAAATTAATGAAACCAAAAGTTGATTCTTCAAAAAGATTGACAAAATTGACAAACTTTAGCTAGATTAACTAAGAAAAAAAAAAGAAAACTCCAGGTACTAAAATCTGGATGAAATTGAGACATTATTATAAATTCTCCATAATTAAAAGTCATTATAAAAAAGTACTATGTAGAATTGTACACAAAAAAAATTGGATAACCTAAAAGAAAAAGGAGGATGGGTTGAGGTAGAAGATGGTATATGGGGGATAAATGGTGATGAAAGGAGACTTGACCTGGGGTGGTAAACATAGGATATAATATACAGATGATGTATAATAGAATTGTACAGCTTAAACCTATACACTTTGATTAACCAATGTCAACTCAATAAATTCAATAAAAAAGAGGAAAAAAAGGAATAACCTAGATGAAATGGACATTTTCTGAGAAACACAAATTCCACCAGGATTGAATCACAAAGAACTAGAAAATGTGAGTAGGCCTATAATTAATGAGGAGATTGAATCACTAATTTAAAATCTTTCAAGGAAAAAAGCCTGGACCTGATGGTTTCACTGGTGAATTTTATCATTTAAAGAAAAACTAAGACCCATTCTTCTCAAAATTTTCCAAAAAATTGAAGAGGAGGAAACACTTCTTAACTCAAATGGAAAGAAGAAAATACAGGTCATGGCTACCTTGAGATACCATCCCACTCTCATTAGGATGTCTACTATTAAAAAAAAATACAGGAAAACATGTGTTGGTCAGAATGTGGGGAAACTGGGACCCTTGTACACTGTTGGTAGCAATGTAAAGTGGCACAGGTACTGTGGGAAAAGGAATGGCATTTCTTAAAAATCTTAAACATAGAATTACCATATAATCCAGCAATTCCACTTCTAGGTATATGCCCAAAAGAATATAAACCAGGGACTCAAAGAGATACATGTATATCCAAATTCATAGAAGCATTATTTGCAATATCCAAAACATAGAAGCAACCCCAGTGTTTATAAACAAATGAATGGATAAGCAAAATGTGAATTATTCTGCTTTAAAACAGAAAGAAATTCTGATATATGCTACAATATGGATGAAATTTGAGGACATGATATTAAGTGAAGTAAGCTAGTCACAAAATGCCCAATACTGTATAATTCCACATAAATGAGAGACCCATTGCAGTCAAAATCACAGAGACAGAAAGATAGAATGGTAGTTGGGATTTACTGTTCATGGGTGCAAAGTTTCAGTTTGGCCAGATGGATGGTGGTGACACTTGCACAATAATATGAGTATACTTAATATCACTGAGCTGTATACTTTAAAATGGTTGTGATAGTAAATTTAATGTTATGGGTATTTTACTATAAAAATTGAAAAAAATGTTTTACTATAAAATACATATTCAGTTGCAAAGAAAACTTGGCTGTATTTTTTCTAGGAATAATATGGGTAGCAGAGAGATATTGGAGGAAACCTTAATTTCATAAAGCCAATCTCCCATACTGAGTAGAATCATTGCTTAGCTCCACTAAGCCTTGGTTTCTTCAACTTTCAACTATGAAAAAGTTATTTTTTTATTAAATATTTTATTGTTATTCTATTACAGTTGTCCCAATTATTCCTTTTGATGCAGAACAGTTATTTAGAAGATTAAATTAGAATGTGAATGAAAATTCCAAATATGATGCCTGCCTAGAAAGGGTAAAATAGCATTTCAGTAATTAATAACATTTTTACTTCATGTGTTTAAAGAAAATGTTTATTAATTTTTTTTTGTTTGAAGAAATCCAAGCAAAATAATTTCTCCTAAATTGTGAATGGCTTAAAATGTTAGGCACAATTTTAACTGTTGGCTATGGAGGAAAAGACTATGTAACTTCTAAAAGACAATATCCCTTGAGACAACTTTTTCTGGACTATCTCAAGTCTTCAAATTCCTTCAACAGAAAAAATATGCCACCTCATCTTCAAATAAGTACTGTTGCAAGATTAAAGGGTTAAGAGCTTCATAGGATATGGCTGATCTGAGTTTGTTATTAATGGCTGGTCACATGGCCTTTGGCAGGCCAAGTGGTAAAACTGGCTTCCAGGAGAAAGGATGTTTTGGAAAATGATAATGTATGTGACTATCTGTTCCAATCCACCCTGTGTTGGCAGAGCCTTCCATCCTACTGTCTGCTTCCTTTGGTTTGGTTTAACCTAGTTTTTAGTATCATCAGTTCAAGTTCTTTCCTGGACTTTGCAGAGTTTCATTCTTTGCTTAGAATCATATGAGATTTTATTACAAAACCTCAAACCATATTAAATTTGATTGTTCTGAAATATGCCATTGACTTTGCATTCCAGCCTCTTGGTCCAAAGTTTTCCTTAAAGGAAGTAGATAATTTTTCAGCCTCCAAATTGCCATACCCAAGTAGAAAGGTCTTCATAAAGGGGCTACTGTTTAGAGTTTCCTTTGTAATGCTAAGATTTCTGTTAGAGACATAGTCTTTGCATACAAAATCTCTTATAGTCAACATAATAAAATCTGGGAGTATAGGATAGAAATTATAATATTTTAAGATGTTTTAATAATTTCCATTTTCTAGTTGCCAAGATGCATAGAAGATATGGAAGGGAATCCACGAGACCAATCTTAGATTGGTCACCTGTATAATTTTCACTCACCAACTTAATAACCACTTGTACTGCTCCCATAATCATGATGGAAAGAGAAGAGCACAATTATAGTTTGGTTCAAACCCCATTACTTGGAATTAACAATCACCGTCCAGAAGTAATTTCTTTTTCTCAAGTTCCATCTAGCTTCATTGTATTAGGATGTTATATGTTGGTAATGACAAGGCACTTCCTATCCTCAATTATCTCAAGGCAATATAACCATATGTGCAGTAACCTCCAGCATGACAAGACCTAAGAGGGTTTCAGCATGACAGGTCTAGGCAGGGACTATCATAATCAGCAACTTTCTTCATCTCAGTGGAACTACATGTTCTTCAAACCTGGTGGTACCTATCATTCAAGCTAGTTACAAAATATTTGGAATAATAAATGTGATTATTTTTGTGGTTGTAGGATATCTCAGCTTGAGTCAGAGACTAACATATATATGTTGTTGTTCTTGATGAATCAGTGGGGTAGGACCATGAGAAACTCATTGAAACAGGACCATAGTGTCTTAAAAAAATTCTTAATGGAGCTTTGAGAATATTGAGTTTGATTCAGTAAGGCAGTCTCAGACACACTACTATTTTCAATCTTTCTCAGAATCCTTGAGACATGGTTTTACCTAGCTTTCACACTAGTCATAAGAAATCAGAGGGAGGGGTTCAAAATAAATTCCAAATGCCATTAGGAAACACGTTTTTCTGTTGGATCATATATCTTCTTGAAGTTAGGTATATTCTATTCCTGAAATATATGAGTTCATTGTATCCATCAGAAAGGTTCACTGAAAATATGAAGCAGACTCTTTGTGAATGCATTTGAGGCTCTCTGAGGACTCACCAAATTATGTGACAGGGAATTTGGATAGCAGTAGGTCCTGTGTTAAAGAGGCAAGAGTATTAGTCAGAATATGTGGGCTATCACTGCTTGATTTGATCTTTTGTACCCTTTGGCTAAGAGTCTGTAGTCATATAATATAATATCTTGAACATAGCTCATTGTATTAAAATGCCATTTCTCATTGATTAATGTAATGTGTGTTTCATATATTTATTGAGAATATTTAATTCTGCTGTGGAATACAAGAAAACAAAATGAGATAAATAAAACTTAATAGCAGTGTTAAACATAGGTAATAAATAAATTAGTAGTTTCAAGACAAAGGTGAAACATAAAATGTGTTAAAGATACATAATAAGTAATCAAATGGCTTCTATGATATAAGCAGAAGTCCTTAAATATGTTAATGTAGATAAACAAATTATTAACCTGTGTTATACATTAGATTATGGATAATGTAAGTAGGAACCTTAAATGAAAAGACCAAGAGGCATCTAACAACTGGTGCATGAATACGAGATATAGTAAGCATTCAGTTATTCATGAGACTTTATATTGATTGTTGACACCATCTGGCACTTTCAAGGCAAGATGTACAAATAAAATATGTAGCTGCTCATATGGCTAATTGGTGAAAGACAGCTGTGTCCAACACTCGACTCTGTGTCTCTTTGCTAGAGCAACTGTATGTAATGTTAACTCTGAGGACCTTCTATCTGCTTATCCCCTTTGCTCAACCCTAATTCTGGTCCTTATAATGCCAAGATCAATAAGGAAGGCTAATGCAGCAGAGGGAGAGACAGGTCATATAAACACTGCTTAAATGAGACTCTACATAATGTTGTCCTTCTGTCCTACTTGCAACATATACTTAATGTTTTATCCTATTAATTCTTTTTCCTCTCTTGGGGTGATTTAAATTAATTTAATAAACTGAATGATTCAATCATCTTAGTTTAGTCTGTAAGCCTCTTTGAGTTATGTAGGGGAACTCACTTAGAGATGTAATGTGTCTTCAGCAGCAAAGGCATCTGGGAAATGTTGGACTCTGTTTAACCCTCTGTAACTATTTAACTCTCTGTAGCCTCAGCCTTAGCTGAATACCTCCCCAAAATGGGATGCCTAAAAGTCATGCCCCTAGGAAGGAGGTTAATGAATGTATGGAGTATGATAACTGCCTGATGTTATCTCTTAATTTAGGAATGCATTGTTCTTTCTGGTGGTCTACCCAAATACCTACCAGGTGGTCTTAATATTACCTCCCTATAAAAATTTAGGATCCTATCCTGGTAGGGGTGTGGAATTTCCACCCCCAGCTCCTCCCCCTGAGCCACCACTGGGAGCAACTGCTTTGCCTATGTATATCAGTTTCTCCTGTTAAAGCTCTTGTGAATTTGAATAAGACTACATATCAATTCCTCAGAATTGATCCTGAATTTAGACTTTTGAGGCTTTCCCCCAACAGGGTAGCTTGATGGTAAAGAATGTTGGGAGACTACCATTGTACCAGGGCAATTTCTCACATGACAAAGAAGTTTTCCAATATGTCTAGAAATGTAGAAATATGCCCAATATGTAGAAAATAAACTACAAGCAATAAAAATCACAAATCATCCTAAGGTTGTATCCTTGGAGTTGAAAAAAGACAATGTTAATGGATTGGCAAGGTGTGATCAGATATGTTTGTTTTAGTACATATTGTTGGTCTGTGCTAATAGAAGAGTATTGGGAAAACTGTGAGAATTGTTTGGGGTGCCTGCCTGGGTATGGAAAAGATTAGTAGCCCAAATCTTCTGACTCACCAACTCCTATTCAACATTCCCCCTCAGTTCAAGGCAAGCATTATTTAGATGCATCTAATAGCATATTATAGCAATTGAGTAGCATATTAGATTAGACAACAAAGATGAAAATTATTACTATACATATATAGTTTTAAATGAGGTCATTCCAACTACTTGGATTTATTATATTTGGTATTCTTACTTCTAATCAATAAACTAATTCATCTGATTTTTTTTAGTTGAGATGAAATTTGAACTTAAAAATTAATCATTTTAAAATATATGTAGCATTTTATGTAACCACAATGTTGTACAACCACCACCTCTATCTAGTCCCAATACATTTTCATCATCCCAAACAAAAATCTCATAACCATTAAGAGTCATACCCTTCCCACCTCCCCCCATTTCCTAGCAACTGACAATCTGCTTTCTGTCTTTATGTATTTACCTATTTCATATATTTCATATAAAAGAAATCATATAGACGGTAACTAAACTTAGTGTGGTGATCACATCATAATGTATATAAATGTGGAATCACTATGTTGTACATCTGAAACTAGTACAATATTATATGCCAACTATAATTAAAAAGTTCAAATGATATAAAATAGCTCAGTCAATAATTATTAATTAAATAAATGGAATCTTACAATATGTTACCCTCATGTCTGGCTTCTTTTACTTGGCATAATTATTTTGGAGCTGTTTCTGTTTTTTGGCTATTGTGAATAGTGCTGCTATAAACATTCATGTACAAGCATTTGTTTGAGTTCCTGTTTTCATTTTAGGAATAGATACCTAGGAAAGGAATTGTGGACACATATATTAATTCTATGTTTAACTTTTTCAAGAACAAAACTGTTTTCCACAATGATTGCATCATTTTACATTCCCAAAAATAATGTAAAAGGATTCTGTTTTCTTCACCTTCTTGCCAACACTTCTATGTTTTCCTTTTTTAAATAGTTAAAGCTTTATTGAGTTTTAATATGTATACTCAATATTAATACTTATATTTATATGTTTTATTGTATTTTTCCGTTATGATTTATCCTTCTGATACCCTTTTCCACCTCCACCCACCATCCTCTTCCCTTTTCTTAATTGTTGCCTTTCTAGTGGGTGTGAAGAGGTATTTCATTGTGGTTTTGATTTGCATTTCCCTAATATCTAATGATATTGAACATCTGGATATGTGCTTTTCGGCCATTTGTATATCTTTTGTCATTTCAAGCTACTTGGATATTTTGAAAGTTGAGTTGCTTAACTTTCTGCCATTCAGGTAGTTCTTTATATTCTCTGGATACTGGACCCTCATCAGATATATGATTTGTAAATGTTTTCTCCCACTCTTGGTTGTCTTTTGACTTTTCTTGATTATATTCTTTGATGGGCAAAAGTTTTTTATTTTGATAAGTTTCAATTTATCTAATTTTTCTCCTGTTGTTTATGCTGTTGTTATTTGTAAGTATCCATTGTTAAATCCAAACTTTGAAATAAAAATTTACCCATTCTGTTTTCTGTTAAAAGTTTCAAATGTTTCATCACTTATATTCACCACTTTTATATTAAATTGTTTTACCACTAATATTTGGATTTTTTTCTCAACTCTCGATTCTATTCTATTGGCCTATATGCCCATATTTATTTATGCCAATACCACACTATCTTGATTATTGTAGCAATGTAGTAAGTTTTGTATCTATTAAAAATGATTCCTTTTTTGTTCTTTCTCAATACCGTCTTGGCTATTGAAAGTTCCTTGAAATTCCATAGGAATTTGAGGACTGGATTTTTCATTTCTGCAAAAAAAAGAAGAGACTCTTAGAATTTTGGTAAGAATTGCATTTAATTTGTAGGCAGCTTTGGCTTTTATTGCCATTTTCACAATATTACATCTTCCAATACATGAACAAGGGATATCTTTACATTCATTTGTGTTTTTCATTTCAGGAATGTTGTTGTAGTTTTATTTTTGGGTTTTTTTTTAATATATTTTATTGATTATGCTATTACAGTTGTCCCATTTTTTCTTCACTTTATTCCCTTCAACCCTGTACCCCCTCCCACCAGCATTCCCCCACCTTAGTTCATGTCCATGGGTCATACATATAAGTTCTTTGGCTTCTCCATTTCCCATACTATTCTTAACTTCCCCCTGTCTATTTTGTACCTAACATTTATGCTTCTAATTCCCTGTACCTTTTCCCCCATTCTCACTCTTCCCCCTCCCTACTGCTAACCCTCCATGTGATCTCTATTTCAGTGAATCTGTTCCTTTCTTGTTGTTTGCTTAGTTCATTTTTGTTTTTGATTTTGGTTTTTGGGTTCAGTTGTTGACAGTTGTGAGTTTGTTGTCATTTTACTGTTCCTATTTTTGATCTTCTTTTATTTAGGTAAGTCCCTTTAACATTTCATATAATAAGGGCTTGGTGATGATGAATTCCTTGAACTTACCTTATCTGGGAAGCACTTTATGTGCCCTTCCATTCTAAATGATAGCTTTGCTGGATAAAGTACCATATTTTTCAGAATGTAAGACATACTTTCCCCCCTCCAAAGTTGGAAGGAAAATTGGGGTGTATCTTATAGTCTGAATGTAGCTTTACATTTACATTGGTGAAATATGATGTTATTTATGTTATTAAGCATTTTACTACATTTTTTGCTTCAAAATTTTTTTTCCTATTTTCCTCCTCTAAAACCTTGGTGTGTCTTATGGTCCAAAAAATACAGTAATCTTGGATCTTGGTCCTTGCCTTTTTTGACTTTGAATACTTCTTTCCAGCACCTTCTTGCCTACAAGATTTCTTTTGAGACATCAGCTGATAGTCTTATGGTATGTCCTTTGTAGGTAACTGTCTCCTTTTCTCTTGCTGCTTTTAAGATTCTCCCCTTATCTTTAATCTTGGGCAATGCAATTATGATGTACCTTGGTGTGTGCTTCCTTGGGTCCAACTTCTTTGGGACTCTCTGAGCTTCCTGGGCTTACTGGAAGTCTATTCCCTTTGCCAGATTGGGGAAGTTCTCCTTCATTATATTTTCAAGTAAGTTTTCAATTTGTTGCTCTTCCTCTTCTTCTTGTGGCACCCCTATGATTTGGATGTTGGAATGTTTAAAATTGTCCCAGAGGTTTCTAAGTCTCTCCTCATTTTTTGAATTCTTGTTTCTTCATTCTGTTCTGGTTAAATGTTTATTTCTTCCTTCTGCTCCAAATTGTTGATTTGAGTCCTGATTTCCTTCCCTTCACTGTTGGTTCCTTGTACATTTTCCTTTATTTCACTTTTCATAGCCTTCACTTTTTCCTCTATTTTGCAACCGTACTCAACCATTTCTGTGAGCATCCTGATTAACAGTGTTTTGAACTCTGCATCTGATAGGTAGGTTATCTCTTCATTGCTTAGTTGTATTTTTTCTGGAGCTTTGATCTATTCTTTCATTTGGGCCATGTTTTTTGTCTCGGCATGCCTATTACATAGTAAAGGACAGAGCCTTAGGTATTTGCCCAGGTGGGGCAACCCACATTGCTGCCTTGTGGTACTGTCTGTGGGGGAGAGGTCCAAGAGGGAACAGTGCCATTTGCTCAGCTTTTGGTTGACTTTCAGTCACTTCCTCCTCTACTCACAAACAGATTGGGTCCTTCTGGTGCTGATTACTGGATGGGTAGTTTTGTGTACATTCTAGGATCCTGTGGATCTCCAATGAACTCTCCTGTGAGTTTCTCCTGCTGGGAGTTTCTCCTGCTGTCTCAAACTGCACAGGTTTTTTCAGTCAGAGGTTTTGAGGCTTTATTTCCCCGTGCTGGAACCCTGGGTTGTGTGGTCTGTCTTGCTCCCTAGTTATTCCTCCCGGTTTTTCTATATGCAAATGTGGGATTGCCTGCTCTGTCAGCCAGCACCTTGCCTGGTGCACCAGCTACCACTTCACTTGCCCAAGTCCTTTAGCCACCACCATGCTGCAAGTCCTCTCCATCCTGCTGCCCATCTCTGCACCCCTCCTACCAGTCTGGATGAATGTTTCTTCTTTAACTCTTTGGTTGTCGGACTTCCATACAGTTCGATTTTCTGGCGGTGTTGGTTATTTTTTGTTTTTTAAATTTGTTGTCCTTTCATTTGTGCAAAGAGACATAGTATATCTACCTATGCCTCCATCGTGGCCAGAGGTCCTGTTGTTTTAGTTTTCAATGTATATGTGTCTCATCTCCTTGGTTAAATTTATTTCTAAGAATCTATACCTTGGACGCTATTATAAATGGAAATCTTTTGCTAATTTTCTTTTGAGATTGTTCATTGCTGGTTTATAGATTGCTGGTATTGTTTTACCCTACAGTTTCCCCGAATTCTTTAATAAGGTGTGGTGTTTTTTCTTTGTTTGTTTGTTTGGGGGGGGGGTTGTGTGTGAATTCTTGAGGATTTTCTTTGTAGGATCATGTCATCTACAAATATAATTTTACTTCTTTTCCAATTTGGATGACTTTTGTTTCTTTTCCTCACCCAATTTTTCTGGCTAGAACTTCCAGGACAACATTGAATAGCAGTGGTAAAAGTGAGCATCCTTCTCTTGTTCTTGATCTTGGGAAAATTTTTTCAGTCTTTTACTACTGAATATTATGTTAACTCTACATTTTTCATAAATTCCCTTTGTTATGGTGAGGAATTTTCCTTCTACTCATAGTTTTCTGCATGTATTTTTAATTATGAAAAGGTTTTGGCTTGTGTCCAATACTTTCTCTGCATCAGTTGACATGATCTTGTAGTGTATTTCCCTTTGTTTTACTAATGTAATAGCTATATTACATTGCTTAATTTTCTTATATTGAAATGACTTTGCATTCCTGGGGTAAATCCCACTTGGTCATGCTGCATGATGCTTTCAATAGGCTGTTGTTCAGTTTATTAGTATAGTTTAGGAAATATATTTAATTTTGGCACCTACATTCATAAGAATTATTGGTCTGTAGTTTTTTATGATATCTTTGTCTAGCTTTGGTATTAGGATGATGTTGGCCTTAAAAACAAGTTAGGAAGTGTTCCTTTTTCTTTTATTTCTGGAAGAATTTGAGAAGAATTGGTGTTAATTCTTTAAATGTTTGGTAGAATTAATCAGTGAAGCCACCTAGTCCTTAGCTTTTCTTTGTTGGAAAGTCTTGAATACTCATTCAATCTCATTATTGTTCTGTTCAGATTTTCTATTTCTTCTTGAGTCAGTTTTGGTACTTGCACATTTCTATCATTGTTACTGAATATTATTGAAAGTAGGATATGCAGTCTCCAACTAATATTGTAGACCATCTATTTCTCCCTTCAAATCTATCAGTTTGCTTTATATATTATATTTTGAGGCTCTATTTTTGGTGAATATATGTTTGTAATTATTTTATCTTCTTACAGAATTAATCTTTTTTTAAATTTTAATCATTGTTCAAGTACAGTTTTCTCCCTTTTACTTCCATTCCAGCCCACCCACCTATCCCTCCCCACTTCCTTCCCATTATCACCCTCCCCCTAGTTTCTGTCTATGTGTCCTTTAAATTTCTTCCTCTAAACCCTTCCCATTCTCTCCTGAAATTCCATCTTCTCTCCCCTCTGGTCACTGTCAGCCTGTCCTCTATTTCAGTGTCTTTGGTTATATTTTGCTCGTTTCTTTGTTTTGTTTATTAGGTTCTTGTTAAAGGTGAGATCATATGGTATTGGTCTTTTACTGACTGGATTATTTTGCTTAGCATAATGCTTTCCAGCTCCATCCACGCTGTTGCAAAGGGTAGGAGCTCCTTCTTTCTTTTTGCTGCTTAGAATTCCATTGTGTAAATGTACCATAGTATTTTCATCCATTCATTTACTGATGGGCATCTAGGTTGTTTCCAGAACTTAGCTATTGTAAATTGTGCTGCTATGAATATTGGGGTGCAAAGGTTCTTTTGTATTGGTGTTTTAGTGTTCTTAGGATATAGTCCCAGCAGTGGAGATGCTGGGTCAAAAGGCAGATCCATTTCTACTTTTCTGAGGAAGTGCCATACTGCTTTCCATAGTGGTTGTACCAGTCTGCAGTCCCACCAACAGTGTGCTAGGGTCCCCTTTTCTCCACAACCTCTCCAACACTTGTTGGTTGTTGCTTTGTTTATGATGGCCATTCTGACTGGTGTGAAGTGGTATCTCATTGTGGTTTTAACTTGCATCTCTCTGATAGCTAGCGATATTGAATATTGTTTCATGAGTCTTTGGATCCTCTGTATGTCCTCCTTGGAGAAGTGTCTGTTCAAGTCCTTTGCCCATTTTTTAATTGGGTTGCTTGTCTTCTTGGAGTGGAGTTGTGTAAGTTCCCTATATATTTTGGAGATTAAACCCTTGTGTGAGGTATCATTGGCAAATATGTTTTCCCATATAGTTGATTCTCTTTTTATTTTGATATTGTTTTCTTTAGCTGTGCAGAAACATTTTATTTTGATGAGGTCCCATTTGTTTATTTTTTCCTTTATGTCCCCTGCTCTAGGGGACATGTCCATAAAAATGTTTCTGCATGAAATATCTGAGATTTTCCTACCTGCGTTCTCCTCTAGGACTTTAATGGTGTCACGTTTTATATTTAAGTCTTTTATCCACCTTGAATTTATTTTTGTATGAGGTGTAAGTTGGTGCTCGAGTTTCATTTTTTTGCACGTAGCTGTCCAATTCTCCCAACACCATTTGTTGAAGAGGCTATTTTTATTCCATTTTATGTTGCTGCCTCCTTTGTCAAACATTAATTGACCATAGAGACTTGGGTTTATTTCTGGGCTCTCTGTTCTGTTCCATTGGTCCATGTGCTTGTCTTTATGCCGGTACCAGGCTGTTTTGATTACACTGGCCTTGTAGTATAGTTTAGTGTCAGGTATTGTGATCCCTCCTACATTACTCTTCTTTCTCAAAATTGCAGCAGCTATTCGAGGTCGTTTATGGTTCCATATAAATTTTTGAAGTGGTTGTTCTATGTCTGAGAAATAAGCCATTGGTACTTTAACAAGTATTGCATTGAATATGTAAATTGCTTTGGGTAGTATGGACATTTTGATGATATTAATTCTTCCAATCCATGAACACGGTATATGTTTCCATTTGTTGTGTCTTTCTTGATTTCTTTCCTCAGTGTTAACGTGGTTG
Organism: Phyllostomus hastatus; assembly: GCF_019186645.2. Classification (NCBI taxonomy): domain Eukaryota; kingdom Metazoa; phylum Chordata; class Mammalia; order Chiroptera; family Phyllostomidae; genus Phyllostomus; species Phyllostomus hastatus. The sequence goes on from NW_025334041.1 coordinate 51,070,896, forward strand.
TCTGAATACAGGTCTTTTACTTCTTTGGTTAGGGTTATTCCCAGGTATTTTATTTTTCTTTTTGCTATTTCAAATGCGATTTTTTTTCTTGATTTCTGCTTCTGCTGTTTCATTGTTGGTGTACAGAAATGTCTTTGATTTCTGGATATTGACTTTGTATCCTGAGGTTTTGCCAAATTCATTTATTAGGTCAAGCAGTTTTTTGGTGGAGTCTATAGGATTTTCTATGTACACTATCATGTCATCTACAAACAATTACAGTTTTGTTTCCTCCTTTCCGAGATGGATGCCATTTATTTCTTTTTCTTGTCTGATCACTGTGGCTAAAACTTCCAGTACTATATTGAATAGAAGTGGTGATAGTGGACAGCCTTGTCTTGTTCCTGATCTTAGTGGAAAAGATTTTAATTTTTGCCCATTGAGTATGATGTTGGCTGTAAGTCTCTCATATATGGCCTTGATTATGTTGAGGAATGCTCCCTCTGTTCCCACTCTGCAGAGTGTTTTTACCGTAAATGGGTGCTGTACCTTATCAAATGCTTTTACTGCATCAATTGATATGATCATGTGGTTTTTGTCTTTGCTTTTGTTTATGTGATGTATGACATTTACTGATTTGCGAATATTGTACCATCCTTGCATCCCTGGAATAAATCCCACTTGGTTATGGTGTATTGTTGGATGTGGTTTGCCAGTATTTTGTTGAGGATTTTAGCGTCAATGTTCATCAGTGATATTGGCCTGAAGTTTTCTTTCTTTGCTGTGTCTTTATCTGATTTTGGAATTAGGATGATGTTGGCCTCATAAAAAGAGTTTGGGAGTTTTCTATCTTTTTGGATTTTTTGGAATAGTTTGTGAAATATAGGGGTTAGCTCTTCCTTAAATGCTTTCTAGAATTCTCCTGTGAAACCATTTGGTCCAGGCCTTTTGTGTGTTGGGAGTTTTTTTATTACTGCTTCCATTTCTTTTGTTGTTATTGGTCTGTTCAGGCTTTCTGTGTCTTTTTTATTGAGTTTTGGAAGATTGTATTTTTCTAGAAATTGGTCCATTTCACTTAGGTTTTCAAATTTCTTGGCATACAGTTCTTTTTAGTAATTTCTTACAATCCTTTGTATTTCTGTGGTATCTGTTGTAATCTCTCCTCTTTCATTTCTGATTGTGTTTATTTGGGTCTTCTCTCTTTTTTTCTTGATGAGTCTGCTTAAAGGCTTGTTGATTTTGTTTATCTTTTCAAAGAACCAGCTCTTGGATTCATTGATCCTTAGAATTGTGCTTTTAGTCTCTATGTCATTGAATTCTGCTCTGATCTTGGTTATTTCCTTCCTTCTGCTTGCTCTGGGCTGCCTTTGTTGTTGTTCCTCGAGTTCTTGTAGACGTAGGGTTAGGTTGTTTGGAATGTTTCTAACCTTTTTAGGTGGGCCTGTATTGCTATGAACTTCCCTCTCAGGACTGCCTTGGCTGTGTCCCATAAGTTTTGGGTTGTTGTCAGTTCATTTTCATTTGTTTCCAGAAACCTTTTGATTTCTTCCCTAATATCATTCTTGACCCATTAATTGTTTAATAGTATGCTATATAATCTTCATGATTTTGAGTGTTTTGGTTTTTTTTTTTCCTTCGGGTTGATTTCTAGCTTCATTCCCTTGTGATCTGAGAAAATGGTTGGTATGATTTCAATTTTCTTGAAATTGTTGAGGCTTGTGTTGTGTCCTATTATGTGGTCTATCTTTGAAAATGTTCCTTGTACATTTGAAAAGAATGTGTATTTAGCTTCTGTGGGATGGAGGTTTCTGTATGTATCAGTTAAGTCCATTTCATCTAAGGTATTGTTCAATGCCACAATATCTTTGTTGATATTTTGTTTGGAAGAACTGTCCATTTTTGACAGTGGGGTGTTAAAATCTCCCACTATAATTGTGTTGCTGTCAATATGTTTCTTGAAGTCCTCTAAGACTTTCTTTATGTATTTGGGTGCTCCTATGTTAGGTACATATATATTTACAATATTTATGTCTTCTTGGTGGATTCTTTGCTTGAGTATTATGAAGTGACCTTCTGAGTCTCTCTTTATGGACCTTTTTGGGAAGTCTATTTTGTCTGATATGAGTATTGTTACCCTGGCTTTTTTTTTCCTGTCCATTTGCTTGGAAAATTTGTTTCCAGCTTTCCACTTTCAGCCTGTGCAGGTCTTTTATCCTGAGGTGGGTGTCTTGTAGGCAGCATATGTGTGGGTCATGTTTTCTTATCCATTCAGGTATTCTATGTCTTTTGATTGGAGCTTTTAATCCATTTACATTTAACGTTATTATTGATAGGTACTTATTCATTGCCATTTATGTATGGGTGTTCCTCTCCCTGTCTTTTCCTTCCTTTCCTTAAAGCAGTTCCTTTAGCATCTCTTGCAGAGCTGGTTTGGTGGAGGTGTATTCTGTTAGACTTTCTTTGTCTGGGAAGCTTCTTATTTGACTTTCTATCTTGATTGAGATCCTTGCCGGGTAAAGTAGCCTTGGTTGCAGACCTCTGGTTCTCATTACCTGGAATATTTCTTGCCATTCTCTTCTAGCTTGGAGTGTCTCCATTGAGAAGTCAGCTGCTAGCCTTATTGGGGCTCCCTTGTATGTTACTTCATGTTTCTGTCTTGCTGCTTTGAACACATTGTTTGCGGGTAGTTTTTATCACATGTTCTACTACCAGTCAATGTAAAACGTATAAATACATTTCCGGAATACAATGTGTTAATATTCTCCCTTTGTCTTGAAATTTTGTCATTTTAATTATGATGTGTCTTGAAGTGGGCCTCTATGGTTTCCTCTTGATTGGGACTCTCTGTGTTTCCTGGATTTGTGTGACTTTTTCTCTCATCAAATTGGGAACATTTTCCATCATTACTTTTTCTTTTTCTGTTCTTTTTTAAAATATATTTTATTGATTATGCTAGTACAGTTGTCCCATTTTCCCCCCTTCACTCCCCTCCACCCTGTACACCCTCTCCCACCCATATACCCCCCTTTAGTCATGTCCATGTATCATACTTATAAGTTCTTTAGCTTCTACATTTCCCATACCATTCTTACCCTCCCCCTATCTATTTTCAACCTACAATCTATGCTACTTATTCTCTGTACCTTTTCCCCCCTCTCTCCTCCTCCCACTCTCCTGTTGCTAACCCTCCATGTGATCTTCATTTCTGTGGTTCTGTTCCTGTTCTAGTTGTTTGCTTAGTTTCTTTTGGTTTTGCTTTAGGTGTGGTTGTTAATAATTGTGAGTTTGCTGTCCTTTTACTGTACTTGTTTTTTCTTTATCTTCTTTTCTTATATAAGTCCTTTTAACATTTCATAGAATAAGGGCTTGGTGATGATGAATTCCTTTAACTTGACCTTATCTGAAAAGCACTTTATCTGCTCTTCCATTCTAAATGAAAGCTTTGCTGGATATAGGTCTTCGTCTCTCATGACTTGGAATATTGCTTTCCAGCCCCTTCTTGCCTGCAAGGTCTCTTTTGAGAAATCAACTGACAGTCTGATGGGAACTCCTTTGTAATTTATGACTCCATATGTCTTGCTGCTCCTAGGATTCTCTCCTTCACTTTAATCTTGGGTGATGTAATTGTAATGTGCCTTGCTGTGTTTCTTCTTGGGTCCAACTTCTTTGGGGCTCTGTTAGCTTCCTGGATTTCCTGGAAGTCTATTTCCTTTGCCAGAATGGAGAAGTTCTCCTTTATTATTTGTTCAAATATGTGTTCAATCTGTTGCTTTTCCTCTTCTCCATCTGGTACCCCTATAATCTGGATGTTGGAACGTTTAAAGATGTTCTGGAGGTTCCTAAGCTTCTCCTTGATTTTTTGAATTGTTATTTCTTCATTCTTTCCTGTTTGGTTGTTTTTTTTCGTCCTTCTGGCCCACTCTATTGTTTTGAGTCCCAGTTTCCTTCCCATCACCATTGGTTCTACGTGCATCTTCCTTCATGTCTTTTATGGTAACCTGCATTTTTTCATGTAATTTGCGCCCAGAATCAACCAATTCTGTGAGTTTGCTGATCACCAGTGTTTTGAACTGTGCATTTGATATATTGGCTATCTCTTGGTCGCTCAAAAGGATGAGCCCTCGGGCATTGATCTGTTTTTCTGCTTGAGACATATCTCTCTCTCTCTCTCTCTTTTTTGGGGGCGGGGGGTCTGGTCGCTCCTGTTATGGTGAGGGGCGGAGCCTTAGGTGTTCACCGGGGCTGGGCACCCCAGTCGCTAGATTGTGACATTGTATGTGGGGGTGGGGGCGGGGCAGGAGGGAACAATGGCGGTAGCTCCACTCTCCTGGGACCTCAATCCCTTCCCTGGGATCCTGGGCTGCACGCTCTGCCCCCATCCACAATCGCTGCCTCACTGGTTCTGCCAGCTGCTGCTCACGTACTCAGGGTCCACCCGCTGCGATCCTGCGTGCCCTGGATGCCTTACGTGCTCCTGGTTGCCTTATGCACCCACTGCTCTCTGCTCTCTGTGCCGCAACCCATGCTGCAACCTGCACCCAGCTGCTCCTCTCTCCCCCCGCTACCAGTCTGGATGAACAGGTCTACTTCAACTTCTTGGCTGTCCGACTTCCATTCAGATAAATTCTCTATCAGTTCTGGGTGTTATTCTGCCTCTAAATTGTTGTTGTTCTAATCTTGGTTGTGCATGGAGGTACAGTGCGTCCACCTATGCCTCCATCTTGCCGGAGGTCCCCCCACCATTACTTTTTCAAATAGGTGTTCTATCATTTGTTCTTCTTCTTTTCCTTCTGGTATCCCTCTTATATGGATATTATTATGTTTCATATTGTCTTGCATTTCCCTTAATCCCTCTTCATTCTTTCTGAGCCTTTTTTCCTTTTCTTGCTCTTTCTGGGTGTTTTCTTCTACCTTGTCCTCCAGCTTGCTAATCCAATCTTCTGCTTCACTGATCTTGCTTTTGATTCCTTGTGCTGTGTTCTTCAGTTCAGAAATTATATTCTTCATTTCCTCTTGGCCCTCGTTGATAGTTTCTGTTTCCTTTTTCATGTTGATATAGTCTGCAGTGAGATCGTTGTAGCTTCCCTGTAGTTTCTGGTAGCTCATTGTGACCTCATTGAGCCTCCTGATAATCATTATTTTGAACTCAATATCTGATAGTTGAGTTGCCTCTATTTCATTTAGCATTCTTTCTGAGGCTTCCTCCTTTCCCTTCATTTGGGGATTATTTCTTTGTCTTCTCATTTTTCGGGAGACTTCTTGTTAGCCTCTGTTTCTTAAATTGATCTGTTCTGGTTCCCTGTGATTATGGTGTGAACTTCTGTGGTAGAATCACCTGTGAGATTCAGTGGTGCAGTCTCCTTCACATATCCTGGTATTCATAGCTTCCCCCTACTCTTTTTTGTGATCAGTTGGAGGAGTAAAGCAAAATGGTTTAAGACAGCAAGACAGTATTCTATGATATTTACACTAGCAGGCAGTAGAGAAGAGATTTGAGATCCTTTGGCTACGTATAGTGTTAACCATGATCTTCCACCCCACTAACCACATTTTAGAAAGGATGGAAGGAAGATAAGACTCTTATTGGGGAGGAAAGGATTGTTAGTTGGATCTAGAAAGCTGTGAGACTGTGGGAGGTCAGATCCTGAGGTAGGGTGGGAATAAAGATTAGTAAATAGGAGTAGTGTGTAAAAGAATAGAGACAACCCCCACAATAATAGAATTCAGGAAATTGCAAAGTGGGCTGAGATCAGGTAGCGGTGTTGGGTAGTATTACAATCGTATGAACTAGGTCTTATTTACAGTAAAATTAATGCAGCAATCATGTGGTAGAATCTACAAAATCTAGATAACAAGAATAAGGAGTATAGAACCTTGAGAGCTGTACTAATGGAACACAAATGAAGGACAGTAAATTATCAACACACTGTGACTGAGATAACAGGGGGAACCTATCAAATGACAGTATAACCAGCCAAGCAAAGAATATTATACAGAAAGAAAAAGAATACCAAAATACTATTAAAATAAAAATGTCAGAAAAGTGAGAAAAAGATAATACAAATTTGCACTAACTTGTAGGCTCAAAAAAAAAAGGGGGGGTGGAGAAAGGCAGAAGATGGAATGCAGGAGAGATAAATTTGGAGTGGAAGGAATAATACTAGGATGAAAGGAAGAGAAGCATAAGGGATCGAAAGATATAAAAATAAAAAGAATTAAAAGATAAAAAGTCACTTAAAAAACAAGATAAAATCAAACAATCAAACAACAGCCAAAATAAAACAAAACAAAACAAAACAAAAAAAACCCTCTTATTGGTTTCTAACTGGCCAAACCAGTTTTTCTGGTCTTGCTGTCTTCAGCAGGCTGAGGGGTGTTTGGAATGCTTTTCACTCTTGCCAGTCAGAACTCAGTCTCTGGTGTTCTGTCCCCAGGGCCAGCAGTGTGCTCTCCCCAGAGCCGATCCCATGGCCCCCTGCAGGACCCTGGGTGTGGGTATGGGTGCTCCCAAGCGCGCTCTCTGGAGCTCACTGCTGTGGTTTTCTGGGCTCTGGGCCCCACAGAGCTCCTTCGTCTTTTCCAGGTTCACCGTGCAAGCTCCAGGAATCGCAAGGGGATGCACCCTTCCCCCAAATTTCACTGTGGCAGGCTCTATGTTCTCAGGAAGCACCCGCATCTTTTCTGGATTCATGGTGCAAGCTCCGGGGATTGAGAAGGGGTGTGCACTTCCAACAATTTCTCCACTGTGGGTTCTAGGAACCCTCGAAGCACCAAGCCCCTTCCAGGTTCACAGCTTTAAAGTCAGAAATCCTGAAGGGGCACGTGCTCCCCGAGTTCACCACCGCAGACCCCAGGAACATGCGAATACCCACTCCCTTTCCTTATTCAGGGCTCTGGGGTCTGGGTCTTCCACAGAACCACACTCCCACTGGGCTGGGGGTGCAGGTGCTCAGCCAGGCCGTCCCTAGTCGCACAGGCTGGGGGTACTCACCCCTTCCAGGGCTATGTGTGAGTGCCTGCAGCCCCTGCATGACTGTTTCCCAGTCCAACTCCCCTCTCTGTGCCTTCAAGCAACAAGGCCTCCCCTAGTGCTGCTCAATCCCTGTTATTGGGGAGAAGCAGTGACTCCACTCTCCTGGGTTCCCAGGCAGACCCGGGAGTACCAGGCCTGGGGGCTGCAACCCACTCTGGTCCTTGGGTCCCTATTATCCAGAAGCAGTCTCCTTATTGTCTGGTTTTTCAATGTCTGCTATAATTTTTGATGTCCTGTTTTCATAAATGTTGCAATAACCTAGGCCCCTTGCTCTGTTCCTCCACAGATCCTCAAGTTTCTCTCCCTTGCATAGAGGAAGGGGATTATGCTCCTTCCAACAAAGCTACCATCTTACTTATCAGAATTAATCTTTTTATCAATAAATAATATCTTTGTCTATTGTAACTATTTTATACATCAGATCTACTTTGTCTGATATTAGCATAGCCACTCCAGCTTTCCTTGTGGCACTATTTGTATGGAATATATTTTTACATCATTTCGTTTTCAACTTACTTGTGTCTTTGGATCTAAAGTAAGTCTCTAGTAGACACCACATAGCTGGATCTTCAATACCAATGCATATTTTTTAACTCCATTCTGTCAATCTCTGTCTTTTAATTGATCAGTTTAATCTAGTTACATTTAAAGTGATCACAGATAAAGACTTCTGTCATTTTGCTATTTGTGTTGCTAAATATATGTTATATTTGTTGCGTGTGACACAAATCTTCCCATACTCTCTTACTTTGTGTTAACTTTTTTCTTAGTGTATCTTTTTGATTCTTTCCTCATTTTTTGTATATTATTTAGTTATTTTCTTCATGGTTAATCTGAGGATTACAACTGCCATCCTAGAAGCAAGGCATTGAAAAGCATATTTAAGATAAGTTGCTCCTTATGGAAATACTGTTCTTTTTTGAATTTCAAAATATACCACCTTTGGATTCATTTATTTTCTTCCTTTTAAGGTAATTATTTCTAAATTGGACATTTTATTCATAATAATAGCAAAAGAGTATCAATTAGGAATTATTAGGAAACAACAGATCTGTCTACAATGGCATAAACACACAAGGGTTTAGACTTATATTTTTCTTCTGTAATGAGAAGTCTAATATAGTTTGCAATTATTTTCTGGCATGATTCAGTGACTCAAAGATATCTGAATCAAGGGCTTTGCTCTTCTTTTGATCTTTCCCTCATGGTCCAAATGGGTTGCTGTAGCTCCCGTCATCATGTCCTGATTACATGAAAGTAGAAGAAAAAGGCAAAAGAGAATGCATTCTGACTGGCCAAATTAGTTATTTAAAAGAACTTTCTTTTAAGTTATATTCAACAATTGCCATTTACAGATAATTTGCCAGCCATATCTATGAAAGATTTGGAAATAAGTTTCCAGATGTAGAATTCTTTTAGCTGAGAATATTGCCATGCCTAACAACATTTCCCTTGCTAAAAGAGGGGAGAATTGATATTAGCAAGGCAATAGGCATTTAATTAGACTTAATTAGTTGTTACATTTATATATCAGGTATTATGTGCTAGACACTATTCCAAATGCCTTGTATATATATTAGCCCATTTAATCATTGCAGCAATCCAGAGGGTAGATGTTGTTACCATTGAATAGATTAAAAAACTAATTAAAGGATAGAATAGTAATTTTATTAATGTCTCAGACTTATTAATATTAGAGTCTGAATTAGAACCTCCCTATCCTACAGACTTCATTTCCTAAGCCACTCTGTGATGTTGCTGTGCATTAAACAACAAACAGATCTTAAATCCATGCAGAAGGCTTTCACCCCTTCCTTTCACAATCATCTGTTAACACTTAGATGCCACTTCAAATTCAATGTAGTTGAAAGGCTAGTCAACTAGCCTTTATGGTTGCTTCATTAACTGGCTTTCTTCATCTGCAGCCTCCATTGCTACTCTCCATTATCATCACAACTGCAAGCAACAGAAAGTCCATTTTAATGCAACAAATGTGCAGGAAGTTGTGATCCATACATTCTTGACTGGCTCTCTTATTTGCAGTCATATCTCTAGGATGAATCCTAGTATTTGATCACTGCAACAACCTCCCATTGGGCACCCTCCACTCCCTTCCCTGATACTGAAGTTTAAAGCTGTCTGATATATACAGATGAGTTGGTAAGCACTGAGAAAACACTGATGCCAGTCTGAAAGTAAAAAAATTCCATTTTCCTGACATGTTTTGAAAATCTGTTACATAAAATGGCTGTTTACTGCTCAGTCAAAATTCCTTGGATTGAAATTCAGTGTTCTAAACTAGGTCCAATGTCCTTACAACTCTGTTTTCATGTACTTCTTATCTCTAATATATTTACAGTTACCTAACCATTCCTACCAAAAGCAAAAAGGTAGAAAAGAATAATAACATCCTCCTCTGTTTGACAGTTGTCAAACAAATCATTTCCTGACCTTTTCAAGTTTTACCACCTCAGCTCCTGAAAAAACAATTTCAATAGAAATAAACACAAAATCAAAAGGCAGCCATTTAATACTTGTAAAATGTTATTAATACTAAAATGAAAAACAAATTTTCTTACAATAAGGGGACTTGACCTTTTCTCTGTATCCTCACTAACAAATATCAGTTTCATTAAGTATGATATGTACATAGATTATTAAAACAAATTACTTTAATTATCCTTTCATAACAAAGAACCCTGCAAATCTTTGTGAGTTAAAAACAATTTACTTGTGCATAATTCTTGGCTACATGCAACTTTGACAGGGGCAGCTCAGCTGGGACTTAACTCACAGGGTTCCAACTGGGGTGGCAAAGGCTTGGAGGTGGATATCCCTATCTTTTTCTGTTTGTGATCTCTTCCTTTGGTGCCTCTCTCTGTCCATGTGGTTCCTGTTTCCTGTTGTGTATTTGATTTTTTAATATATCATAGTGGTATCCTAGAGGATATAAATGGATGCTGCAAAGTTTCTTAAGGCCTATGCCCATAAGTTATATAAAATCATTTCCACATTCTGCTGATCATAGCAAGTCAAAGAACCAGCCTAAATTCAAGAGGAGGAGAAAGAGCCTCCTTTTACACTGGGATAGGTATAATTACTAAGTCAACTTTTCAGACAATCTACCATGGGAGTTTTTGCTTTTGTTATACCTCAGTAATTATGATAAAGATGGTTCCAACAGAAGTATGATGTGAAAACCTTTGTCATTATTCTTTTTTTCCACAGCTACATAGCAGTTTGACTGCAAAAGTACATTGCACTTGGATTCCCAAATTCTAAATGAGTGAAATTTCAGTGAATACTAAATCAAGTGTAAAGGATTCTTTCATGAGTTATGGTCTGTAGTGGATTAACTAATGCCCCCTAAAATGTGTCTGAACCCCTAACCCAGAAACCATGAATGTGACTTTATTTAAATATGAGTCTTTGCAAATGAAATTAAGTGAAGGGTGAGATCATCCTGGATTAATTTGGTAAGTCCGAAATCTAATGAAAAAAGCCTTTATAAGAAAAGGAGAATACTCAGAAACACAGGGAAAATAACACTCTCATAAAGACACAAGTGAAAATTGTGGTGCTGCTGCCACAAGCCAAGGAATGCCTAGAGCTTCTGGAAGCAAAGGGCGCAAGCAAGCATTCTCCCCAACAGACTTAAGAGGGAGTTTGGGCATGCTTACATCTTGATTTCAGACTTCTGGCCTTGATAACTGTGAGAGAATAAATTTCTGTTGTTTTAAGTCACCCTGTTTGTGATAATTCGTAATAACAGTCCTAAGAAATTAATATGTAGTTTTTACCCAACTACTAACAAAAATATTTTACAATTCACTATTTTTAAAACTTCTACTGACTTTAATTCAACTAACTTCAAAGGATCTTTATGTTTCAGAAGAGAATGAAAGGACTAACAGATATATTTGTTTCAAAGTTAATAAGAGTTCTCTTAACAAAATTTCTGAATTTAGCATATTTTAGCATATTTCTGAATTTAGACATTTGTTTTGTATCTACGGATATAGAATCCAAATCATCTCATCAATTATATTGGCTAGATACTTACACTGATCCATCCATACCCTCCCAATATCTTTTTCCCCATGTAGCATTGTTGTGGTCTCAGATATTTATGGCAAGAAATCAACACAAAATTAGAATATTTAATCATTACCTTGGTTTAAAACAATAGCTCCCAAAGATGGCATCTTTACCAACCACATCAGCATCACTTAGGAGCCTGTTAGAAATGCAAATTCTTATATCCCACTCCTGACTTAATGAATCAAGAACACAACCATCTGTGTTTACAGAAGCCCTCCAGGCAATTGTGATGCTAGTAATATTTAAGAACTGCTGAGGATTCTTCTAGTTGCTAAATATATCTATTATTTCAATTATGCTTTCTAAAGCTGGGAAATAACCACAGGAAGAGTTCAGGAACCCACCTGACCCACTATGACATGGACCTAAGCTAAAACTCCATTGGCCACCTGACCTCCATAAGGCCCTCCTCTGACAGGTGGGCCACAGAGGCATTTTGGGTCTCCCTGAATTAGCATTAGATCAGAGGCAGTGTCCACTAATCTTCAAAAGATCTGATTATTTCTTTTCCCAATGCACTGTCAACCTTGGGAACAGTTTCATATCAATGGCTGAGTGCCGATGTCTGTTGCTGGCTGATCAAACATTAAGCAGTGGCTGTAGCTAGTTTAGCCTTGGTGAAGGGAAGTCTGTGCCATATCCAGTGGTTATAGACATCAAATCTTTGAGTTATTAACATTTAGTAATTAATTAAATTTCTTATTTGTGGATATGCTGAGCATTTTCTTCCAATTGATTTCTTCTTCAGATATCCTTCCTCTTTTGACCTGTCTTGTCTACCAAGGGTTTTTCACTAATGGCTGCTGTCCAACATCTGGTTCCAAAAGGAAACTACAGAAATTCATCAAAACACATTTGCTTGATTCCTGTGGGTTTTTGGGTGGGGAATAAACTTAAACTCTGTATGAACCTAATGAGGATTAAATAAGCAAGGACAGAAGAATGAAACATAAGGTTGGAACTGTAGAAAACCAAAACTGTTAAGTTTGTGCCCTGAGCCTTTCTTGTATGATAGCCGTATTGTTGGTTCCTCAAAGGAACTGGTCTGCTATACAACTTACCTTGCTGCAAATATAGGTATTCATTATGTCATAGATATCCTGTAAACATCATTGAAATATTTATTTTTTCCACTTTTCATGGGGGAAACTATGTATTTATAAAAAGATTTAATTCCATTCATAGAGTATAGCCTACAAAATAGACTCTCTCTCTCCCCCCACCTCATGCTCACTGCTCAATACATAAAGCATAGAGCAGAACTGACAGAAGCTGGACTTAAAAGTGTTGCACAGAAGAGTGATAAATTTACCAAAAAAGTTCCAGAATGTTCTACCAATGATGTGAATTATAGAAGTTTGTTAATCTTTCCATACTAGATTCTCAGTCTAGCTGTTCTGCATCTAAGACATGAACATAGATGTAGAAGCTGGACTGAAAAGCGTTGCATATACATGGATAAAAGGGGAGGTTGGAAATAGATATTTATCACTAAGCACTTGATAAATACCTATTCTTTTACAAAGGTTGAATATTAATTGGTGTTTAGTAATATGTAATAACAGGCTCCAAGTTCATAGCAAAGAAGAGGCACTTCATATTTTTATGTTATCATTATTTTGTGGAAAATTTTATGAATTACATTTTATTGAATCTATGATATTATCAGTTATAAAATACATTGTTTCATATATCATTAGAACAAAAAGTTGCCAGTTAAAGAGTATCTTATGTCTCTATCTTACATTTATTGAAAAACTCTTTAAACATATTTAGACCTAGATTTTTTTCATATATAGTACTCATACTTACATTAAAAGACAAATGTTAGTAAAATAAGTTGCTTATCATTCCTAAAACTACTTCCCATTGAGTTCAACTCTTCTGAATCAGAGTGTTGATGTCCATGTTTCCCCCATAAAAAACCCTGAGGGCATCAGGAGATGGGTTGCCACATCATGTACTAAAAGAATGTCCACTCTCATCTCTGGGTTTTTCATCCAGACTATGGATGTTTGCTCTTCAAACCTTGTTGCTGACATTGAAAAGCCAACCAGGGGTCAATGGAAGGTTTTGAAATAAGTAGGTCTCACATTACTTTTTAAATGAGCCTTAAAATGTTTGTTGACTAAAATGTTTGCAGGCACAGTTGTCCAGTCACGTCATCAGAAATAATAACAGTTACTATACTTGTTGCTGAGCTTTTACTTTGACTCTTGTGATGCTTATCCACAGAAGGAGACAAGTAGCATACTTGGTTGGTAATGTAGTGGACCATCAATTTCATACTTGGCAGGTGGCCCTCTTTAGTTTCTTCTCTGCCATGAACCCTAGAGGAGTCTCCTTCTGGTCAGAGAAACACCTTTCTTCTTTCATCTTTGAGGAACTCTACTCTGTAAATTTGTGTCCACCCAGGGCTAACTCTGATCCAGGGTGGATCAGATGTATATTATTAAAATGACAATGTGAATTACTATTCCCAAGTTCACCTGTGTGCAGGCTATGAAAATCACTTCCCAATAGCAGCCTGGCCCTCAGTAAATATCAGTGATGGGATGCCATCAACTATGTAGCTGGTATGGCCAAGGACTGACAATTTTAGATATAAAAGATTAAATTGTGGGGAAAAGTGTGAATCTGGGGTTTCTTCAAGGATAGGGATATACCTTTGTATCCCTGATACCTAATGGTGACCTGAGTATTATTTCAGAGATTAGTAAATGCCTATAAAATGAACAAAGGCCATGGCCAGCAAAATGCAGATAATGCATATTAGCAAAACATGGCCCTCAATTTTGCTCTCCTAATCATAGAAAATGACAAGTATTTAAATAACACTTTTCTTTCAAAGAGAATATTTCATCCCCATAGCAGTCAAAATTACAAATAGAGATTTATATGTTCCACAAATACTACCCTCGAAGTTAAATCTGGCGCATAGCAGAAAATTAATTTTTTCAGGGGAAGGGAAAATATAGGTTTATATTTGTTTGCATGGAAAAACATAATAATAGAAGAATGAATGTTGTCCATGTCCATGAATCCTTTTTCCTTTTTGGTCAGCAGTAAGGTTGAGAGGTGGGGGGATATAAGGAGACTAAATGGAAAAATGGAAATAATGCAAACAAAAATGTTTGTAATACTTAAAAAATAAATAGTAATACAAAAAAACTCTGTGTTTCACATAATCATGACTGTCAACCTACTTTTGCCCACTTATGTATATAAAAACAATCTAGTTAAATATAATCTGTCAAAAGATTTCCTATATCTCGTGAACTTTCAAGTAAGATGGAAAGTGGCAATTTCTGAGGATGCTTCCTCACTATTAATACAGGATGAAAATCTGTGTATGAGTATACTTTTACAAAACAATTTGCCACAATAATGGCTCTCCAAATCTCTTATGTGAGCATTCAATAATTCTCCTTACTTTCATTCTTAGTGAACCAGTCATCTTTATATTCAGGAAAAACAATCTGAGTGTGGGGAGAAATTAATCAAGTTAACCAAACTTCCTGCATTATCTTACCCTCAAATAATTTATCTCATTATTCAACTGTCTGTGAATGTAGATTTTAACATATTCAAATTGCTATTTTTAAGGAAAACATTCTCAATTAAAGTAATAATTTAGTATAAAATAAGAAGGCAAAACCACACAATAATATGAACAGGGCACTTTTAAAAAAGAATTATTAATTAGCAACAGTGGGTTAACTATGAAAAGAAGTAAAAAGAACTCTGAAGAATAAACAGTTTGTTCTCTGTATCTATGAACCTATTTCTGTTTTGCTTGTTTTGTTTGTAAAGTATATAAATATCTAATCACTATATTGTATGCTCAAAACTAATATCATATTGCATATTAACTACAAAAAAAAGAATAAGCGCATGGAAGGAGCACCCACCAGCTCTCACACTGTGGGAGAAGATTCAAGAAAGATACACACTGGGGACAGCATCCCACCCCACACCCAAGCACTGACTAGACTTGTCAAGAAGCCACTCACTGCAGGATGCATCCCTGGTCTCCAGCACACCACTGACAGGGAAGCTGCCCAAGTCCAGGAAGTGTTTCTGGCAAGAAAGCCACCTGCCAGCAGCTGCCCCAGGATCCAGAAGGAAAGCACCACTGTGAGAAGCCCTTTCCTTTTAGTGTCTCTCCAGCAGTCTCTCCCGACAAGGCCTAAAATTGTGCCAGCTGGCTATGAGAAACGTTTACAGGGCCAAGCCTCAGTATTGCAGAGTAGGGCAAGAAGGATAGATTTGGAGCTGAAAGACAATAAACTAACAAGTGGCATAACTAGCTTTGTTCTGCTTTGTTCTCCTACAGCTATACCAAAAATTCTAACTTCAGAGTCATTTAAAACCCAATATATACAAACTCATGGTGGGGAAAGCGGGTAATCCCAGCTTTAGAGATCATTGTCACTGCAAATGAATAGTCCCTAATTTCACCTTGGCCTTAGCTGCCTGGCAATGCTGTTATGTTCATGATCATCTCTTCCCCGTTCCCTAAAAATATCCACTTTAAAATTATTTCTTCGCCCGTCTATTCTTTACCCTTGCCAATATTCTTAGTAAATTATTTTATTATTTATTTCAAAAAGAATTAAAGAAACCTTCTGAGTGAAACTCACTCATCTTTGTGTGCTTGCTATAAACATGTGCATCTGTGGTAAACCTTACTACTTTCCCTCTATCATAGTGGGTTAAGTGTATCTTTCCTTTATCATACATATTCTACACCTCTTTTTTAGACACCATCCCATCTCATACCTCTATGGACCTGGTTTAATTATTTTTATCCTTGTTTACTTTCCCTTTGCTGTGGCATTTCTAAAACTTGTCTTTTCAACACCTACCTCATATTCTCCTGGGGAACATGGTTGAAAACACAGATTCTAGAGCTCTACCTAAAACTTACTCAATCAACAGCTCTGTGAGGAACCTTCTTTATCCAAGTGTCTTTAATGATACTTTATGCACTCTAAGTTTTGAGACTGGTGATATTCCTATTTTTGTTGTCATGCTTACTACTTCTCATTTGTTAAAAATAACTTGATTTTTCCCTCCTTTGATTTTTATTCCACCTTTGTTTGCCCCTTCATAACAAAGCTCTTTAAAATCATTGTTCAGTGTGGGTTGCAGGGGAGCCTAAGACTCATTGTCTGGCTTGCTCTCCCAAGGCTCTAGAAATGTTTCTGCCAGGTCCTCGTGGCTTCTTTGCAATAAATCAATAAATTCAAAATATTTTTTAAACTATTCAAGTCTTCTGTTGCTAGACTTCTCTAATGTTTGACACTGATCTCTTCTTTCCCTTGGGTTTTATTTTTCTTTCTTAATTTCTTTCTACTTCTTTATCCTATTCCTTAGTCTTCTGCTCAGATTTATCTACTCATCATATGTATTCTCAATTAAACCATATATATCCATGGTTCTATACCTGAAGGTTTCCTCCTCTTCCTATACACTTTCTAAGTAATCTCTTAAACCTCTATGTCTATATACACCAGTTCCATAAAAATGTAGGCCACATTTCTCTCTTAAACTTGATACTTGTATAAAATCCATCTATATACTGGACAGCTTATCTAGGTGTTCCACAAGCATTTTAAACTCAAGTGAGTTTAGTTTTAGGCCTGGTTCTCCCTATCAAGACCCAATTTCTCTTCTTCCACCTTTGTGAATAATACTATAATCCCTCCAGATGTCAAAGTAATCATTATTTCTTTCCTTCAGAACACATCTAAGAGTCATGCCAAACTATAAATATCTCTTTAATCTACTTCTGTTTTTCCATCACCACAATTTGAGTTTAAGCTACATCATATATGTTATGTTACACAAAAGCCTACTAAATTTTCTTGTTTTGTAAACTTGCTCCCTTTTGCATATTGTCAACAAAGATTTTTTAAAATATTAAATGTAATTATACTACATTCTTATTTAAAAACCACCTGTTTTCATGTATAACAACAAACAAGATAAAAATTTTTTTAAAATATTTTATTTATTTATTTTTTAGAGAGGGAAGGGAGGGAGAAAGAGGGAGAGAGAAACATCAATGTGCAGTTGCTGGAGGTCATGGCTTGTAACCCAGGCATGTACCCTGACTGGGAATTGGACCTGCAACACTTCGGTTCGCAGCCTGTGCTCAATCCACTGAGCTACACCAGCCAGGGCCAAGATAAAAAATTTTTTATAATACAATTTGAAATATAATTAAAGACATAAAATACTTAAAATATTTTGAAAGATGCACAGTATCTTCGGAGAGAAAAACATCATTTAGAGAAAACAGGTAAAAGCTGAACAAATTGAGGTTATGCCATATTACAAACTGTGAAGCTCAATACCTCACCAATTTATTTCTCCCCAAATCAGTCCTTATATTCATAAAATCACACTCAATACTCCAAAGTTATTTTATAAAATTTTATAAGCTGTTTTTAAAATTTATGAAAATGCCAATATTCAATAGTAAAAACAATCTTGAAGAATATGTTGAGATGAATTATTCTACTTTTATTCAAGACTTACAAAGTTCTGAAAACAAGATAGTAGCGAGTTAGTCAAAGGAGAGATAGTTATACAAAGATTGTTCAGTGGTGGAACCATTTTGTTTGTTCCTCATTCTTGATGTTGATAATTTGCCTTTGTCTTCTTTCTTTCTTGATTGGTCTTACCAAAGCTTATCAACTTTTAGTTTTTCCAAAGAACAAACTTTTGTTTTTTTTCATTTTCTCTATTGTACATTTATTTTCTAAGTAATTTAAAGTGAGTTAAATTGGTGTTCATTTTCTACATTCTTGAGATGGATATTTAAATAGCTTGTTTTTAGCCTTTCTTCTTTTCTAATATATGCATTTAGAATACATTTTCCTGTAAACCTAGCTTTATCTATATCCTACAAATTTTGATATTTTGATATAGCATTTATTTCCAAGTATGACCAATTTTCATTTTGACTTCTTTTACTCAAAGGTTATTTAGAACTATAAAATCTCTAACTATTTGGGGATAGTATAGTTACCTTTTATTATTGATTTCTAGATTACCTACAATGTGGTTGGGGGACATTGTCTGACCGGTTGTTGGGAATCATTTTACTGCCCAGGACATGACCAATTTTGGTAATTGTTCCATATGATCCTGAAAAGAATGTGCATACTGTCATCATTGAGTACAGTTTTCTCAATCTGTAAATTAGTCAATATGGTTAACCTTGTTTTCAGATATTTATATGCTTACTGATTTTTTTTTAAATTGGTCTATCAGCTATTGAGAGAGGCATAGTTAAAGTCACCACTATAACTATAAATTTGTTTTTTTTCTTTAAATTAAGTCAATCTTTCTAAAGCTATTAGTTATTAGATACAGGTAAATTTTGAATAGTTTTCTTTCTGGTAGATTTACCTGCTTAATAAAATCAAATGTCTCTTTGACTCTAGTAACTTCTTGCCTTAAAATCCACTTAATGCAAAATTAGTAGAACTGCAGATTGAATATCTTTTCCTAAACTATTGCAATCTTTTTGTGCCTTTACATTTAAAATTTGTATCTTGCAAGAAGCATATAGTTTTGTGTTGTTTTCTTATTCAGTCTGAAAAAAACTTTGTCTTTTAATCTGAATATTTAGCACATTCATAATGTAATTACTGTTATTATTGCTTAATATCTACCATCCTAATATTTGTTTTCTATTTATAAAACTTGTTTTATGTTTCATTGATCAAGTATTTTATTATTCTAACTTCCCTCTATTAATTTAATGCATATACATATATAAAATATACTATAGATATCTAAATTTATTTATATATACATATATTTATATTTATACATATATAGTGAGATAGTTTTACTACATAACTATATCTATATATATATATATATCTCTTTATTTGTCTACCCATATTATACCATATGTGTATGTATGTGATCACATATAGTAATCCCTAGGGTTTATATAATTACCTTCAGGATTACAATGTGCACCATTTGCACCCTTTACTTATCATCATCTCATATAATAGTAGTTTCTACTTAACAACCAATGAGAAAAAGTTATAGTTTTTTAACTTTTAAGCCCCTCTGACATTTTGTGTTATTGTTATCATGCATTTTAATTACACATACATGTGAATACCACAAAATATTATTCTTTGTTGTAAATATTATTTTATATTTATACATGTATTTCCTAATACTAGTGATTTTTCCCCTCTTGCAGGGATCACTTTTCTTCTGCCTAAAGAACACCTTGCAGCATTTACTGGAATATTGCTGATGGTGAACCCTCTCTGTTATTGTTAATCTGGAAACTATTTCATTTTCAATTATGAAATATATTTTCACTTGGTAGTGAATTTTAACTAACAGTTACTTTCTTTTATGATTAAATATGTCATTACATTGTCTTCTGGCTTCCATCATTTCTGTTATGAAATCAACTTCAATTTTATTGTCATTGGTTTGAAAATAATGTATCTTTTTTCTTTATGTCTCTTTAATATTTTACTTTTGTCTTTCTTCTTCAGTTGTCTGACTTTGATATGCCAAAGTGTAGTTGTCATTGTGTTTACCCTGCTTGGACTTTACATACTTCTTAAATTTATTGCTTATTATTTTTAGTCTGATTTAGAAAATTCTTAAAAGATTATCTTTTCAAATATTGTTTCATCCCCATCTTCTATCTCCTTCTTTTTGGAACTCCAATTTCTTATATGGTAGACCTTCATTGAAACATCTTTTAAAGATATGTTACCAGAAGAAGGAAATTTAACTTAAGAGAAGAACTTCAAAGCAAGAAACTGGTAAATAAAGGAACTGATAAACATCAGTTTAAATAAAAGAAGAATTTATTAAATAAAAAATTATTATAATTATTATTTACAACTATTTGAAGAGCATAAAATAAGTCAGAATGAAAATAGGGAAATGTTAGATCTGAAGGAATGTGGTACTTATATATTCTAAGAATTTGTACTTTTCAGGTGAGGGAGAAACATATTGTTTAATGTCAAACTTTTCAAAGTCACATGTATTTAAAGTCTAAGACTATTTAAAGAAGAGAAATAGAAAATAAAACTTCCAAAATATTATTGAAGCAATAGAATTTTTTAATAAAATTTAATCTACTAAGGTTTGACAGGGGAGAAATAGTGCATGAGAAAAAAACAGGAGAAACAAAAATCATAAAATGGCAAAAATAAGTGATAAATATATCCATGTAACTGAATTTGACAGTTAAAACTATAAAAATTAAGGTTGAATTTAATAAAAAGCAAAAGTGAGACGGAAGATGGCGGCTTTACCCTAGGCAGCGTTTTTCTCGGCTTCTGTGAAGGGGGGGAAACTCACGGATCGGTGGAGAAACAGAGCAAGTGGGCTAGGTTACCGAATCACTTTTGAAAGCAGGACATCAAAAATTATTGCGCTCACTGGAAAACCAGACAGTAAGGAGTCTGATACAGGACAAAAGGGGCCCAGGGATCAGCGTGGGGTCTAGGGGTGTGCAGACCCCAGGCCCGCCCGGTGCTCTGGGGTCTGCCCCAGGGCTCCCAGGAGAGGGAAGTCGTTGCTCCCTCCCCCGAATACGGGGGGGAGGGGGGGTGGCATGAGTAACTCCAGGGGAGAACATGTTGCTAGAAGGAACAGATTGGCCAGTTGGACTGGGAAAAAATCGGCCAGGGAATATGAACATCTGCCCAGAGACCGGGGAGAAGTGAGGGCCTCTAGCGGACAGGACCAGGGGCAGCCTGGAAGAGCACCCACACCCCTAGCCTGGTGGGAGTGCAGATCACAAGCCGGGCTGCACTCAGCTGGCGCCCCATAGGGAGGCCGGAATCGCGTGCTGTGATCCCGGGAGGGACATGGCGCTTGGTGTGTTCCTACAGTAGTGGCTCAGAAATTTCCAGCCAGCCCAACCGGGGGAGCTGGGAAAGGCGCCAACACCTGGTTGGAGTGCGGTTCTGCGGGGAACACGGGAACACGGAGCTGGAAACAGCTTGGCTTGAGCACCATTGGGAAGACTGACTCTCACGTGCCAGTGTGTTCGGGAGCACCCAGGGTACCTGACAGACTTGCTGAGATCTGGCTGGGAGAGAGAGAAGCATTTCAAAGGTCCCTCAGCCAGCTGAAGCCAGCAAGATCAGAAAAACTGGTCTGGCCAGTTAGAAACCAACAAGAGGTTTTTTTTTGTTTTGGGGGGGGGTTTGGGTTTTTTTTTTTGGTTTTGTTTGGTTTTGTTTGGTTTCTCTGGCTGTTGTTGGTTGATTGATTTTATCTTGTGTTTTATGTGACATTTTATTTTTCAATTCTTATTATTTTTATCCCGTAATCCCTTATGTTTCTCTTCCATTCAACCTAATATTATTCTTTCCACTCCAAATTTATCTCACCTGCACTACATCTTCTGCTTTTCTTTCCTTTTATTTTTAATCTTGCAAGTTACTGTAAATTTGTACTATCTTTTTCTCACTTTTACGACATTTTTTATTTTAATAATATTTTGGTATTCTTTTTCTTTCTGTATAATCTTCTTTGCTTGGCTGGTTATACTGTCATTTGATAGGTTCCCTCTGGTATCTCAGTCACAAGGTGTTGATAAGTTACTATCCTTCATCTGTGTTCCATTGATACACCTCTCAAGGTTCTATATTCTTTATTCTTGTTATCTAGACCTCATCGATTCTGCCACAAGACTGTCACTTTACTATTACTGCTAGTAAGACCTAGTCTATACAGTTGTAAATGCTTCTCAATGCCCCTACCTGATCTTAGCCCACTTTGCAATTTTCTGAACTATACTATTGTGGGGGTTGTCTCTATTCTTTTACTCACTACTCCTATATACTAATCTTTAGTCCATCCCTACCTTACAATCTGACCTTCCACAGCCTCACAGCTTTCTAGATCCAACTAACAATCCTCTCGTCCCCAATAAGAGTCTTACCTTCTTTCCATCCTTTCTAAAACATGGATAGTGGGGTGGAGGATCACGGTTAAAACTATAAGGAGCCAAAGGATAACCCATCTCTTCTCTACTGGCTGCTAAAGTAAATATCATAGTATACTGTCTTGCTGTTTTAAACCATTTTGCCTTACTCCTCCAACTGATCACAAAAAAGGCTAGGGGGAAGCTGTGAACACCAGGATACATGAAGGAGATTGCACCACTGAATCTCACAAATATCCTACCACAGAAGTTCACACCATAATTACAGGGAATCAGAACAGATCAAATTAACAAACAAGAAGAAAAAAGAAGAAACCCACAAACAATGAGAAAAAAAAGAAACAACCCCCAATTGAAGGGAAACGAGGAAGCCTCAGGAAAAATGCTAAATGAAATAGAGGCAACTCAACTATCAGATAGTGAGTTCAAAACAATGATTATCAGGAAGTTCAATGAACTCACAATGAGCTTTCAGAAATTAGAGGGAAACTACAGCAATCTCACTGAAAACTATATAAACATGAAAAAGGAAATAGAAACTCTCAACAAAGGTCAAGAGGAAATGAAGAATACAATTTCTGAACTGAAGAACACAGTAGAAAGAATGAAAAGCAGGATCGATGAAGCAGAAGATCGGATTAGTCCAGCTGGAGGACAAAGTAGAAAACAGCATCCAGAAAGAGCAAGAAAAGGAAAAGAGGCTCAGAAAGAATGAAGAGGGATTAAGAGAAATGCAAGACAATATGAAATGTAATAATATCCATATAATAGGGATACCAGAAGGAGAAGAAGAAGAGCAAGGGATTGAAAGCCTAGTTGAACAAGTAATGAAGGAGAACTTCCCTGATTTGATGAGAGAAAAAGTCACACAAATCCAGGAAACACAGAGAGTCCCAATCAAGAGGAACCCAAAGAGACCCACCCCAAGGCACGTCATAATTAAAATGACAAAATTTGAAGACAAAGAGAGAATCTTAAAGGCAGCAAGGGAGAAAAAGGAAGTAACATACAAGGGAGCCCCAATAAGGCTAGCAGCTGACTTCTCAATGGAAACACTTCAAGCCAGAAGAGAATGGCAAGAAATACTCCAAGTAATGAGAACCAGAGGTCTGCAAACAAGGCTACTATATCCAGCAAGGCTCTCAATCAAGATAGAAAGCCAAATAAGAAGCTTCCAAGACAAAAGAGGTCTAAAAGAATACACCTCGACCAAATCAGCTCTGCAAGAGATTCTAAAAGGACTGCTTTAAGGAAGGGAGGGAAAAGAGAGAGAGAGAGAGAGAGAGAGAGAGAGAGGAACACACGTACATAAAAGACAATGATTAAGTACCTATCAATAATAACCTTGAACATAAATGGATTAAATGCTCCAATCAAAAGACATAGAATAGCTGATTGGATAAGAAAAAATGACCCACATATCTGCTGTCTACAAGAGACCCACCTCAGGATAAAAGACCTACACAGGCTGAAAGTGAAGGGCTGGAAACAAATCTTCCAAGCAAATGGACAGAAAAAAAAAGCCAGGGTAGCAATACTCATATCAGACAAAATAGACTTCCCAAAACAGGTCCATAAAGAGAGACCCAGAAGGTCACTTCAAAATACTCAAGGGAAGAATCCATCAAGAAGACATAAATATTGTAAATATATATGCACCCAACATAGGAGCACCCAAATACATAAAGAAAATCTTAGAGGACTTCAAGAAAGATATGGGGAGCAACACAATTATAGTGGGAGGTTTTAACACCCTACTATCAAAAATGGACAGATCTTCTAAACAAAATATCAACAAAGATATTGTGGCATTGGACAATACCCTTGATGAAATGGACTTTACTGATATATACAGAGCCCTCCATCCAAAAGAAGCTAAAT
This sequence comes from Phyllostomus hastatus, assembly GCF_019186645.2. Lineage (NCBI taxonomy): Eukaryota > Metazoa > Chordata > Mammalia > Chiroptera > Phyllostomidae > Phyllostomus > Phyllostomus hastatus. The sequence goes on from NW_025334041.1 coordinate 51,094,856, forward strand.
ATACATTTTTCTCAAATGTACACAGAACATTCTCAAAGATAGACCACATGATAGGACACAGAACAAGCCTCAAGAATTTCAAGAAAATAGAAATCATACCAAGCATTTTCTCAGACCACAAGGGACTGAAGCTAAAAACCAACCCGAAGGAAAAAAACCAAAAACACCCAAAATCATGGAGATTAAATAGCATGCTATTGAACAATGAATGGGTCAAGAATGATATTAGGGAAGAAATCAAAAGGCTTCTGGACACAAATGAAAATGAACTGACAACAACCCAAAACTTATGGGACACAGCCAAGGCAGTCCTGAGAGGGAAGTTCATAGTGATACAGGCCCACCTAAAAAGGTTAGAAACATTCCAAACAACCTAACCCTACGTCTACAAGAACTCGAGGAACAACAACAAAGGCAGCCCAGAGCAAGTAGAAGGAAGGAAATAACCAAGATCAGAGCAGAATTAAATGACATAGAGGCTAAAAGCACAATTCTAAAGATCAATGAATCCAAGAGCTGGTTCTTTGAAAAGATAAACAAAATCAAAAAGCCTTTAAGCAGACCCATCAAGAAAAAAAGAGAGAAGACCCAAATAAACACAATCAGAAATGAAAGAGGAGAGATTACAAGAGATACCACAGAAATATAAAGGATTGTAAGAAATTACTACAAAGAGCTGTATGCCAAGAAATTTGAAAACCTAGGTGAAATGGACAACTTTCTAGAAAAGTATAATCTTCCAAAACTCAATGAAAAGGATGCAGAAAGCCTGAACAGACCAATAACAACAAAAGAAATTGAAGCAGTAATCAAAAAACTCCCAACACACAAAAAGCCCAGGACCAGATGGTTTCACAGGAGAATTCTACAAAGCATTTAAGGAAGAGCTAACTCCAATTCTTTACAGACTATTCCAAAACATCCAAAAAGATGGGAGTCTCCCAAACTCTTTTTATGAGGCCAGCATCATCCTAATTCCAAAACCAAATAAAGACACAACAAAGAAAGAAAACTTCAGGCCAATATCACTGATGAACATTGACACTAAAATCCTCAACAAAATACCGGCAAACCGCATCCAACAATACATTAAAAAGATTATACACCATGACCAAGTGGGATTCATTCCACGGATGCAAGGATGGTTCAATATTCGCAAGTCAGTAAATGTCATACATCACATAAACAAAAGCAAAGACAAAAACCACATGATTATATCAATTGATGCAGAAAAAGCATTTGATAAGGTACAGCACCCATTCATGATAAAAACACTCGGCAAAGTGGGAATAGAGGGAGCATTCCTCAACATAATAAAGGCCATATATGAGAGACCTCCAGCCAACATCATACTCAATGGGCAAAAATTAAAATCTTTTCCACTAAGATCAGAAACAAGACAAGGCTGTCCACTTTCACCACTTCTATTCAATATAGTACTGGAAGTTTTAGTCACAACAATCAGACAAGAAAAAGAAGTAAAAGGCATTCAAATTGGAAAGGAGGAGACAAAACTGTCACTGTTTGCAGATGACATGATAGTATACATAGAAAATCCCATAGACCCTACCAAAAAACTGCTTGACCTAATAAATGAATTTGGCAAAACAGCGGGATACAAAGTCAATATCCAGAAATCAAAGGCATTTTTGTACACCAGCAATGAAACAGCAGAAACAGAGATCGAGAAAAAAAATCCCATTTGAAATAACAAAAAGAAAAATAAAATATCTAGCAATAAACCTAACCAAAGAGGTAAAAGACCTGTATTCAGAAAACTACACAACACTGAAGAAAGAAATCAAAGAAGACACAAACAAATGGAAACATATACCGTGTTCATGGATTGGAAGAATTAATATCATCAAAATGTCCATACTACCCAAAGCAATTTACATATTCAATGCAATTCCTATTAAAGTACCAATGGCATATTTCACAGACATAGAACAAACACTTCAAAAATTTATATGGAATTATAAACGACCCCGAATAGCTGCTGCAATTTTGAGAAAGAAGAGTAAAGTGGGAGGGATCACAATACCTGACACTAAACTATACTACAAGGCCACAGTAATCAAAACAGCCTGGTACTGGCATAAAAACAGGCACATAGACCAATGGAACAGAACAGAGAGCCCAGAAATAAGCCCAAGTCTCTATGGTCAATTAATATTTGACAAAGGAGGCAGCAACATAAAATGGAATAAAAATAGCCTCTTCAACAAATGGTGTTGGGAGAATTGGACAGCTACGTGCAAAAAAAATGAAACCTGAGCACCAACTTACACTATATACAAAAATAAATTCAAGGTGGATAAAAGACTTAAATATAAAACGTGACACCATTAAAGTCCTAGAGGAGAATGTAGGTAGGAAAATCTCAGATATTTCACGAAGAAACTTTTTTACTGACGTGTCCCCTAGAGCAAGGGACATAAAGGAAAAAATAAACAAATGGGACCTCATCAAAATTAAAAGCTTCTGCACAGCTAAAGAAAACAGTATCAAAATTAAAAGAGAACCAACTGTATGGGAAAACATATTTGCCAATGATACCTCACACAAGGGTTTAATCTCCAAAATATATAAAGAACTTACACGACTGCATTCTAAGAAGACAAGGAATCCAATTAAAAAATGGGCAAAGGACTTGAACAGACACTTCTCCAAGGAGGACATACAGAAAATCCAAAGACACATGAAACGATGTTCATTATCGCTAGCTATCAGAGAGATGCAAATTAAAACCACAATGAGATACCACTTCACACCAGACAGAATGGCCATCATAAACAAAGCAACAAACAACAAGTGTTGGAGAGGTTGTGGAGAGAAGGGGACCCTAGTGCACTGCTGGTGGGACTGCAGACTTGTACAACCACTATGGAAAGCAGTATGGAACTTCCTCAGAAAACTAAAAATGGATCTGCCTTTTGACCCTGCGATTCCACTGCTGAGACTCTATCCTAAGAATACTAAAACACCAATTCAAAAGAACCTATGCATCCCAATATTCATAGCAGCACAATTTACAATAGCTAGATGCTGGAAGCAACCAAGATGCCCATCAGTAAATGAATGGATCAAAAAACTATGGTACATTTACACAATGGAATTCTATGCAGCAGAAAGAAAGAAGGAGCTCCTACCCTTTGCAACAGCGTGGATGGAGCTGGAAAACATTATGCTTAGCGAAACAAGCCAGGCAATGAAAGACAAATACCATATGGTCTCACCTTTAACAGGAACCTAAATAACAAAACAAAGAAACGAGCAAAATATAACCAAAGACACTGAAATAGAGGACAGGCTGACGGTGACCGGAGGGGAGAGAAGAGGGAATTTAAGGGGACAGTGGGAAGGGCTCACAGGAACAAACTTAAAGGACACATGGTCATAAACTAAGGGGAGGGTGGTAATGGGAGGGAAGTGGGGAGGGTGGTAATGGGTGGGAAGTGGAGAGGGGTGACTGGATTGGGAGTCAAACGGAGAAAACTGTATTTGATTACAATGTACAATGATTTGATGTACAATGATTATAATAAAAAAAATAAATAAAAAACAAAAGTATTCTGTTAAAAGAGCCACACCTAAAATATGAACAATATCATAAGCAAACAAATAGTAAAATATATACTATTCATTCAGTAATCAAAAATAAGTTCTACTACAGGGATTAACAACACTTTTCTATAAAGGGCCAGATAATAATTACTTGGGTCTATATATCACATCTACTGAATTCTTTCATTATAGTGAGAGAGCAGCCATAGATGATATGTAAACAAAGGAGAATTTATGTGCCCTCATGAAATGTTATTAACAAAAACAGAGAGCAGGCCACATTTGGCTCACAAGCCATAGTTTGCTGACCTTTGTTCAGTTGAAAGATCACAATATCGGGTTAACAGATATGCAAAAGAATATGTTAAAATATTAACAAATTAACTAATGAATAATTTTCTAAGAAAAATCAATCTCAGAAGCTGGAATAGATATCATAAATACAGGAGAATAATAGAGGAGAACGGATTGAACAAACATGGTGGGCAACCTGTTTTTTACTCCCTCACCCATCATTAATGCATCATTTCTTTCTTTTCTCTTATTCCCAACTTACACCAGCTCTGGAAAAGCTAAACATTAAGACATAAGCTTGGGAGAGTGATTGCAGATAGCATATGATCCATAGTTTTTGGAAATAGAATCCCCCAGAAACTGAAGATGGAATGTAAATGGTCCTATGGCTATATCACTGGACAGCTCTTCTGTAGCCACTTTTATGAGAATGAACTAGAGTGCAAACCACTGCCTGTGATAAGAGAAGTTCCTGAAACTAATTCTTCTCACTAGTAGCTATGGATAGTTATTAAGAAAATATTGAAGGACACCAATCACCATTTATACTTCACATTATAATCAAACTATAAAACAGCATCATGTAGAAAGAACTATTATTTAATTATAATTCTTACCACTAGATGGCACTCATCCAAAGCTGTCTTTACCCAGGAAGGTGCCAAACTTACATGGCATGTCTCTGGCCCACAAATGAGTTTTGATTGGCCTACCATGTTTTCAAAATTTGTATTATTGGTAAATGTTTAAAATTAGAGAATTCTGCTCTGGCTGGTGTAGCTCAGTGGATTGAGCACAGACTGAGAACTGAAGGGTCACAGGTTTGATTCCCAATCATGGCATATGCCTGGGTTGTGGGCCAGGTCCCCAGTAGGGGGCATGTGAGAGGCAACCACACATTGATGTTTCTCTCCCTCTGTTTCTCCTTCCCTTCCCTGTGTCTAAAAATAAATAAATAAAATATTTTTAAAAGTTTACAGAATTCTATAATATAAAACTAACTGCATTAATTGTTCCTTTTGAAAAATAGATCTGAAACACTGGGCCTTTAGTTCACCTGCCAGCAGCCAGCTGACTCTCCCAGGCCAATTCTATCAAGAAAGCATGCACTCTGATATCATGCATTGCTTATTTCTCTCATCTTGTCTGTTTCAATCACTTATAGTCCCATCTCACCCTTTAATTATTTAATTTTGTGATCTTTGAATTACAGTTACATCAAAGGTCTCAAGCAGTGACTGTTTATTTAAAAAAACTAAGACAAATATAATTTAATACTGAAATATATTTCAGAAATATAGATGTAAAAGTAGAAGAGAAGAAATAAGACAGGAATCAATATCTGGTTACTATATTATCTTGATTTAATGTGAGTAAAGGAGCCTTAGAACAAGGTAAGCAGCAGAACAGTGAAAAAAGGTGAAAAACAAGAGTGTGTAGCAATTGTTAGCCGAGTGGGTCCAGTGGTGGGCTGAGTGCTTTATGCATTGAATTCTCAGAATTATCCTATGAGGTATGTTGTTTCCATCCCATTACACAAGAACAAAAGTGAGGCCCAGAGTTGAGTCACTTCCAAAATCATAGACAGTAAGTGGCAGAACTGGTTTTAAACCCAGGCTGGTTTGAGGAAAGCTCAAGCACTTTGCTCTTACTCTAAGGCCCTTGACACAAAGAGATTATTTGGCAATCAGTTTGAGATTCACTTTGATTTGCTTTGTCATTGCTACTGAATCCTTCTGAGCCCTCACAATGATTTTTTTCCTGTTAAGTGGAAAATAATTTCTAACAAAAGGCAGTATATGAGTGCTCTTCCATCTTCTTTCTCCATTTTGAAGAGAAGTGAGGGTGCCTTTTCAGATAGTTTATTTGGATGGCCATCGTGCTTTCCCTTCTCACCCTGGGATTTTTCTTCCTCGGAGAATTCCAAAACTCCCGTGGAAACATTCCTCCGCCTGAAAGAGAACCAGAAAATCTGCTGTCAGTGGTGGGCCGTTCTTTTTTTTTTACAATTTCTGTCACACGGTGGCGCTGTTGAAACGCAGGGAGTAGAGCCACCTAGGTAGGGTCACCGCTGCCCAAAGCTGATGCTGGGGCTGCAAAGGAGAATCTTGGTGACTTACAAATACAACTGCCACCTATCATTTGTCTGGCAGTAGTTCCTCCACAGAGAGAAGAAATCTGTCCTTAGTGTCACTTTCAACTATGAAATTCTATGCCACGTAGGCCTGAGCACCCCCAATGCCAAAAGTCCCCACCACAGCTTCAATCTTATAATTAAAGAGAATATTTGAGTTTGCATATAAAGCCATCATTACAAGATCCACACTTAATAGCGAGGGTGGTTACATTTGAAGGACCTTCTTTAACCAACCTCCAAAGAGAAAGAACTCACTTTCCATCTCTCTGTCCCAATGGCCATCTTTTTTTTTTTTTTTTTAATTCAAGGAAGAGTTATAGTCCTTTATGGAAACACTGAAGTTCGTTGTAAAAACAGTTATAATCTTAATGCCTGTAAATCTTTCTGCTCCTCAGGGAGTTACTCTGTATAGATTAAATTCCCTTGTAGATTATATTTTGGTTACAGAGAATTGGATGTAGACCCACCATAGGAAGCTCAGTGTCAAGAGGATAATCCCCAAATCCCTTTTTGTTAAAAGATAGTGTTATCGCTATGCTAGAGATACATGCAATTGAACAACAAATTATATTTAATAAAGTTTTCAATTCAGTAAAAGGTTTTTGTCTTTTAATTCTACCGTATCCCTGTTCTCTTTCTCATGGAAATATTGTTTTGTATCTTTAAGTAGAGATTTGAAATAAGGAGTAACATGAAGAAAATACTAAATATAGATTTGAGGATCATTGAAATGATCAGACCAGAAACAACCTTAATAAGTTGTCCCTTTTGGTCTGGACTTATAGTAATATAGTCAACTGGCAACTAACCAGAACAAAGAGAGGTTTGCAAATAACTCAAAGTCATAGCTGAAATAAACAATGCATCATCTTCCATTGCATTCCAACTCCCTTCCACTAACGTATACACAGCCTATCTCCAAGGCTTGGCTCTAATTTTCCTAAAACCACCAACTTGCTCTGGTCCTGTGGAAGAGGGGGTAGGGTGTTCTAGTGAATATCTATAGCAACAAGTGATAAATAACCATTGACTAATTTCTGAGTCTTGCTGCATTATTACCATAGATAGTTAGGATTTCAATCTATTCTATCCTGGGTAATGGAAAAGTGCCTGTATCTCTGTCTCTATAATCTTCTGGGAAGTAAATTTTCACATCTTTTCTTGTCAATCAGTTCTAGAGTTAACTAATTAGCCAAGGAAATCATATTTTTTACTTAGTACAATACTGTTTAATTTTCCTACAAATTAAGAAACATGATTTCCTGAGATGTTATTGATCTTTAAAATGGAGGTTATTAAGTAATATTTTTTTCATCAGTAATAGAATCCCTCCCAAAGAAAAAAAGGAAAAGTTTAGAATTATAGAAAGGTATATAGATCATGAAATTCAAGCTTCTGACTTTTTCACTTACAGATAAGGAAACTCATTGTATTCAATATTTTTTACCTCACTCGAGGACATTTTCATTTGTTTTTTTTAGCACGAGAGAGGAAGGGAAGTAGAAAGGAGAGAGAGAAACACTGATATGAGAGAAGCATAGGTGGGTTGCCTCCCTATGTACCCAGACAGGGGATCCACTTTGAGATAAGGGGTCACCTGTGCCTGTATCTGGACCAGGCATGAAGCTGCAACCTTGGTATGTGCCCTGACTGGGAATCGAACCTGCAACCTTTCAGTTACTGGATGATACTCGAATCACTGAACCACACCTGTCAGGGCTCATTTCATTCAATATTAATCTTTTCATCTATTACATGAGGGCTTCAAATGATTTGACTTCAATTGCAGAGTTACAGGGGTAGGAAAAAAGCTAAAATTCCTTTCTAAGGCACTTTCTATTACTCCATGCTGCATTAGAACTAATTAGTTATTGCCTTCTGAAACCATGGTTTTATCCCCAGAATTCAATGTTGTTCTACAATACAATTCCAGACTATAGCTTTTAGAACACTTGGCTGGAGCTAAAAAGGAAAGTTGCTGAAACTGTGGCTGTTGTCTGTGGTTTACAGGCAATCCAAACATCAGATGTGTGTTGTTATATTTCAATTCTCAAAGACTGTGATGGGATCTCATGTTGTGGTATGCTTAAAATAAAAACAGATCTCCTTTCTGGGGCTGTGGGATGACATGAAGTTTTGTGCCACTTCATCAGAACTTGGTCTTTTGACCAGAGCGTTTATTACAAAGTGCAGTAAAATGGAACAGACCACAAAAGAAACTTTAGAGCTCTCCCTCCGTTTCTGAATTAGTCTGAGGAAAGGATTTTCCTTCAGAAATAACATGTCTGCCTCAGTGCTCACAATGCCCAATAGATCTTTCTCACTGAATGAATTTTCCCTGGGGTTCTACAAAGAGAATACCTGAGCTGGGAAATGGAAGAGTGCCAATTTTACAGTGTCTTTCATTGAATGTCCTCCCTTCTTTGGAATGGAAACAGTGTTATCAAATTATCTTTGGAAATTGAGTGTGCAAATATGTATTCAGATTTTTTTGTCCCAATGAGTTCAAGGGTATTCAGATTTCATCCCAATGATTTCAAGGTACAGGACAAGATTTGCAAATGAAGATGTCCTTTGGCAACAGGAAAACTAAATTCAGCCAAGCTAAAATTTTAGGTTAGAAAAAGTGAAATAAAATAATTTATTGTATGTAGTCTTAATTAACACATGTTAACAAGGATTCTAAAAGTTTGTAACTGGTTTTCCAAATCAGTTCCTCTTACCATCCTATTGGCTTGGATTCAACAAATCCTACTTTGCATTCTTCTCCTGTGTTCCAAAGATTGTTGAAGGGCCAAGAAGGATTTTAATTTGCTTTTTTAAAATTTTTAATCTTTATTTTCACTAGTTCTTAAAAAAAGAATTTTCTTAAGTTGGCTAGAACTTCTATTACATGTTTGCCTGAGGTCGTGTTGGAGCTGGAAAGTTGAGGACTAAATTGAAGCAAGCTGTGCATTTGTATTCTTGAATTATTAAACATTTATGAGTCAAACGTTTTTTCCCTAAATGTATACACCCTTGACTGAGTGACAGCGTTTGGTGTTAGTACTTTGGAGGATACCTCATTCTATCAGAAGGCATGTCTTGGGCCCAATTTAGCTAAACTTTGCTGATAGGACAGAGAATTTAAGTACAAGTGAGGACAAGTGAGAAAAAAACAACTTAAAATACCATAAAGTACATAAACACTCTAAACCAGAAAAGCAAAGAAAATGACGTGTTTATGATGTTAATTACTGAACTTCATCCACGCTATCTAAGATACATTAAAAAGTTGCTTAGATTGGCAATAGATCTTGTTTCATTTGTTAAGCCTTTGTCTTACCTTCCCCCTAAGGTCAGAATGCCAATCCTGAAGGAAGAAGGGAGAGAATCCAAATAATGCTATAAAGTTATCCAAGAATAAAAGAATTCTAATTTCTACTCTTTCAGGATCCTAATTTTATATACTTCTTGTGTTAAAAAAAAGTTCATGAAGCTTTCAAAGATAACAGACATGTAACCAAAACAGAAATGGAGTACAGAATAGTTTAATTTCTGTGTGAGTTGTAGGTGATAATATTTAAAGGTAAAATGGCATACCAAAGTGAATTCTATTAATCTGCTTTGGAAAAAAATCATTCATCTACTTTCTTATTGCCATTTGCAAAAAACTTTTTTTTTGTGTGAATATTCCACAATTTGCATACTTTGCAGATTAGGAAATTTAGTGGTTATCCACAATAGTTAATGAGAATAGCCAAAGACTTTCATTTTTCCATAGTGTTTCAAAACCTCTAGGCTAAGTCATCCTCTCTTTGACGCATCTTTAAACATTACATCTAGTATCAGATTATTCCATCACATAGCATTTTGTTAAAATGCATTGAAACAAGTATAAAATATATTCTCTGTGGTACAATATTCCCACCTTGCAAATATTCCCACCAGTGATTGCTCATAATCACATTATGTCTGAGTGGTGATTGAGGGAATGTCTAATAGATTATCTTTTCCATTCTTCTGCATAGTCAGCTTATCCCAGGCTCCCATTAATAGTTGCATTTAACCGGATTTCCCTTAAATGATAAAAGGAGGAAATCAGAATTTGTGAATTAATAACCACTCTGCTGCTTTATCAACCACAGCATTGATGAAGAGATAGTTAAATGTGATAGAAATAATTATTTGGATCTTCATCTTCCTCTTAAGCCCAAAGACATGTCTGGTTCAATTTTGGCCTCAAGAATGTGTTTCGGCATCAAAAATCATAGGTTTCATATCCCACACTCTCACCACAAGCTCCTGACCTTCTATTTCTCAGAGTATCTCCTTGTCTTTACCCTACACACCTTTATCACACCTTTACCCTTTATCTCCTTGTCTTTTCCCTCTCGTTAGTTCCTCATTTACCCTCACCCAATATGTATGCTCTCATCAGTAGCTTTACTAGTACCCTGAACGTTGTGATTGATTTCTCCACCCTCTCACCAGCATTTTAGTTTACCTATTCCCTATCCTCCTGCCACACCTACTCTGCAGATTTCCTGATCTTTGGATAAATGATAAGGAATGATCCACCTTTTCTCTTACTCTATCCAGGGGACTGAGCCCTGCTGGAGAAAGTTGCATGACCCTGAAAGTTGATGAAACCTAACTTTGAGTCTCTGGCTTCATGGAATCATCAATGACTTCTACCTGCACTTTTATTAGCTAATGTAAGTTTTCCCTTCCATTTCATGCAATGTCTCTTTTAACTCTAACCCATAATTCTCTTTCATTAAATTCATAATTCAACTTCCAGGTTCTTACCTCTTATTCTCATATATCTTTTCAATGTTATCTTCTACTTAGATTATGCTTAAAGCTTTCAGTCACTTGTTTGTTTGTTTGCTTGTTTTTTTGTTTTCTGAACTTTCCACCCTATCTACAAATTTATTTTCCATCAATGTACTTTTACTTTCCTTCCTTTGATCTAAATTCTCCCGAATCAAGTGATAGTCCTTGATCCCAAAACTCTTCAGTCATTCACTGTATCATATATTCAAACTCTTCTGTCCTACCTGGTCCTTTAGTCCCCCTCCTAAAGTGCCATGATTAACTAATAATGGTCCATGGACACTGGGTTAAAGGTGAGGTGTGCCATGTATTTGCCACATTGATCTGCTGAATTCTGGCTCCCACTCTCAGCATTCCACTGAAGTTACTCTTGTTGGGACCCATAATAATATTTTCACCAAATTTAATAGTCATTTGCTGTTTCTATCTTTAGTGGATCTCTACTTTACATGGCATTTTGATAGGAAACTCAGGTGTTAAAGATTTTAGCCTTAGTTGATAGGCTGAGGTGACTAATTCATGTGGAAAACTGTTGTCCAGGAACTGGAATGCATGACCACATGACTCTCAGAGGTTGACAAGCAATTCTACCTTTGTACCCCAGGGGGTCTGCAAGCCACGGAAATGGTATCTGAGCCATTATTTTCCACAGAGGGAATGCCCTCACAGCCAGACTGCAGCTCTTATACAATTAACCTTATTTCCAAACCCCTTACCCACCCTTTCTTCTCCTTATAAAAAGGTCGGCTTGAAAAGAGATGTTAAGATAGTTTCTGAGGGTCCATAACCTGTCATCTTCTCAGATTGCTGGCCATCTAAATAAAGCATCCATGAAGATTCAATCCTTGTCTCTACTTATTGGTTCTGGTAGTGACAGGCAGCAGGAACCCTGACTTTTCCAGTTTCACTTGTTCATCTCACTGTTAATCAAATTTGTTATGCTCTTATTTTCCAAGACAATTTTCTTACTCCTATTTCTATTTCTATAAGTAAAATATTTTTCTCATATATTCTTTAATTTTTTATTTTTCTTAAGTTCTCTGCCTTAATCACTGACAAAAATTATGTAAAAGTAACATGTCATTTTTTTTAACTATCATCAGTATACTTTCGACCTTCAAAACTATATTTTCAACTAACTCCCATTGCTTCTTGAGATTTGAACAAATATTTTCACCAGCTGGCTGGACCTGATTATTGATTTTCGAGAGGGACCTAAATCCAACATTTCTAAAACTAATCTCTTTCTACTACTCTACATCACTTCTGCAAACCGGTCCCTATAGCCTATATCCACTGACTATACAAATAGCCACTATAAGTCAAGCTTGAAATCCGGGGTACTTTTTAGGTCTCTACTCCTGATACAGAGAGATCCAATCAGATCACTGGGGAGGAGAGAGGGACTGTAGGAGGAAGTTGCTGAAGGCAGTGCTAAACAGTCTAGGATGGGATTGGCTGAGAAGCTGAACACCTCCAGAGTGCCTGGAATTATGGGCCAGAAGATTTAAAATAAAAGGAATGCAGAGACTGGCTGTCTGGGTTCTTCCTCAAGGATGCCTGGATGATCAGGCTGCAGCTGCCTGCATTTCCCAACAGATGGTATTTTGGATGGGAAGGAACTCTGGGTGCAGCCCAGGACCAGGCTGGCCTGGCAGAGGGTGGCAGGGTTACTCTTTTTGGGTGTTCTAGAGGGGACAAGCTCTGAGGCAGAAGCTTATTCTTCCAAAATTCTGTAGCTTTTGTATCCTATGTTGTTTTAGTTTAAAACTAACCCTATAGAAATAAGATAATTAAAAACTAACAGAGGGAATAGTAAGACAACTCACGTATTAAAGAGTTTGGACTTAATTGATAGGTTTAAATGGCTAAAGCTGTAACTAAAGAGTTAAAGATTTTAGCCTTAATTGAAAGGCTTGCTTAAGTGATTAAAGCAGAAAATGACTAATGCACATGGAAAGCTGTTATTCCAAACACTGTGTAGCTTTGAATAGAGACTCCTTTTCATTATCACCAATTTTTGCCTCCCGAATTTTGCCTAGAGTGTGGTGGCAGGCAGCAGGACCCCCCTTGCTGTTCAGCAACAATCCCTCACTATTTATATCTCATCCATAGCTTAACCATTGATTACATCTCAAATATTCTGACACTGGGAATCTTCTTATCCATCTACCTTATAACTGCCAAACAGTAGGCTGTTATCATAAGCCTTGTGGAGATGCAAAAGTTGCCCAAATATTCCTTCTGCTGTTGGTTCTGTTTCCTCACATTCATTCTCCACAATCCATTTCCCCTTTTATACTACAGGATCCAACTACATACCAGCCCCCTGTTCTTCTTCTTTAAAATGAGTTATTCAGTGAAAGTTTGTCCATTTTAATCAGAGAATAATTTCTCCTAGTGTATTTTCATATATAGCACACACATTTTGGCACACATTAGATTTAATAATGATCAAAAGTTACAATCCTGTTCTGAGATGTCTAGTAAAGTCCAGACCCTTTGGTACTTATGGGAGGACAATGCTAAAATCACAGAGTCAAGAGCTAAAAGACACTAAGGAAAACTTCCAAGGACCAATGCCCCCAATATAGGCGAGGACAGCATGTACCACTAGTTACTTCCATATCTCCTAATAATGCCCCACTTTCTCACTGCCATGTTGTGAATTATTAAAGCGTTAGGTGGATTCTGCAATTAGGAAGCAATACCAAAAAGTGGCAATGAGAAGAAGGTTTGGGGTAGTATCCATTTTGGTCTAAAATGTACTCCTTTAAATAATGTTTGAAGTATTATGAAGAGCTGGTATCCCCTGAGGTTATTTGGATATGTCATTGTCCTTGTAAAGCCAGGTAACAGATAATAGATAATAAGCAAGACTTGTCTTAACTTTTATTAAGCTTCTCTGTGTCTCATAGGGACCATGACTCTGGAAGGAATCTATCATTTTTGCCTGAAATTTTCTATTTCATTTCCTGTAACATATGTCACTAGTGCCTGCCATAGACCTCCTCAATTTTACACTCTTCAGTGTCCTGGGGTTGCAGCCCCAGCTGTGACAAATCTCTGTGAGGACTTTGTCTCATATCACACTAACATAACTAACACCTCAGGTGCCCATGCTCTGTACCCAGGCCTTCTTTTGCTGCAGTATAGGACACAGAAGATCACTCTGCATGCATGCATTTGCAGGCCACAACTCAGGAGCATTAGCAACCCACAAAGGGACTCTTAGCCAACACAGGTCAGGAATTGATGGATAATCTTTCTTCTTTATTGCTCCCTAGCCTCCTAGGGACCCTACCCAGTAATTCACAGAGATGGCCTATGCCATGTAAGCTGGCTGCAGTGTTATCTGTGCTCAGGAAGACAGAGTGGTGGGGACTTCTGCTAAGAAGAATCAGTTTGGTGTCATATTGGCAAAACACAAGAATAATGGGGAAAACCCCACACAAAGAAAACCAGCTGCCAGCCACCCCATCTGTCAGCACATTCCAGCCCTTTTTTATAGTCAAAAGGGGAAGATAGCAGTAAAAATATACTATCTTCACTGAGAGTTGACAGGGAAACATAAATAACAGTGAGCATATAAAGACTCAACAGTATATTTGGGGAAAAATCCCATGAAGTACTAGGAATAAGAGAGAAAATGAAATGAAATTTTATAAAATATATAAATGGAGATAGCTCCTCCACAGAGAGGTTCAGGAAAATTTTGTATCCATCAAAAACTTAAATAGAGCCCTGGCTGGTGTGGCTTAGTGGACTGAGTGCTGTCCTGCAAACCAAAGGATGGCTGGTTTGATTCCCAGTCAGGGCACATGCCTAGTTTGTGATCCAGGTCCCCAGTATGGGGGGGTGAGAGGCAACCACGCATTGATGTTTCTCTACCTCACTTTCTCTTTCCTTTTCCTCTCTTTCTAAAAAAATTAATAAAGATTTCAAAAAAGAAGTATGCTGAAATTACTAAATGCTTCTAGAGGGCAGGTACATGAGTGTTCCCATTATTTCAATTTTCCTACTCACTTGAACACTTTCCTACTATAAAGTTAAGGAAAATATCTCAGAATCCTGTTGACTGGCAACTAAAAATTATCTATAAACTATCAGGTGTCAGATTTAAATTAGACATTTTACTAGGAACATGAGACACAGGAAGATAATAGAGTACTGTCTTCTAAGTTCTGAAAAAAATGTCTTTTGGCTCTCTCAGCTAAACAAACTATTATTCAAAGATAAATGCAAATTAAGTAATTTAAAAACATAAAGTGTACTAACTTCAAACTACACTTAATAGAATTACTAAAGAATATATTTCAATAAAGTTAAAATTAATGAATGCAGGATGAAACCAAATTAAGTATTCATCTAATTAGTCATGTAACATCTCTCCTAAAAATTCTCTAAAACTAATATTAAAGAGAAGAAAAGACCTAAGCTGACACATACAAAGACAACATGGGAAGAGAAACGGCATCAAAGAAGGAATTTCAATCAATTTCTAGAAAACAGAACCTATATGGATTTATTAAGACTGAGGAAGCCACAGTCAGAAAGCTGGACAGTGCACGAGGAGAGACAGTTTTACTTACCAGGACTAGGAGATGCAAAATACAGAGGAAAGTGATGAGGATGCACAGGGCAAAACTGAATTTTTATTGACAGTAAAAAGATTGTATATGAATAACTCCTCCCTCTTCCTTCTTTACCTTATGCATGGAAGTCTGGGAGCTAAGCTCCTCCCCATGCCCACCCCAGGTGAGAGATGAATGGTTTCTTCTCTGAAGAATTTGGTGATCCTACAAATATACCTCCATTAAAGGTATTTTGCTGAAATAAGAAAACAATCAATAAATGAGCAGTCATCAAGCTGAACCACACAGCTTCCAATCTGCTTTTCAGAGTCTCACTATGAAACATTAATGGAAATGACATTTTATGAAACATTTGAGAAAAATTTCCCCTATAAAAGAAAAATAATGGTGAGAAAAAAAACTACCCTGGAGTTTTATGATGTTATCTTCAAAACTGTCATCACTAATATTGTCAGTATAGTCTATAAAACAAGAACACAGTGCTATGGAAAATAAACAATTAGAGAACAACAAAAGAACTCTTTAGAAATAGAACTTTTTAAAGGTAAATATGAAGATTGAAAGATAAAAATTAAGGAAATCTCCCCCAAAGCATGACCAAAACCCCCAAATGAGCAGGAAAATGATTATTGCAAAGACAAGCAATTCAAGAGGTCCAATATCTTACTCACAGCAAGCTCATAAACATTGTAGAAAAAAATGAAAGTAATTAACTTGTAACAATGTAAATGCAATCAAATTTCCCAGAGAAATTTCCCAAATCGCAATGGCCTACAAAGTATGTAGCATGACAAGTGGACTATTATTTGCCTAATATTTTATATTCAATTAATACTTTAGTTTATGTAAAAATATTGAATTACTCCAATAAGTAAATTTGAATTACTCTTTGTACCAAATGTGCCTGTGTCTCAGATTTGATGATTATGACAGTTCAGCTTTTGAATATCAAAAATTTGCAGAAAACCAGTCTTTAATAGGACAATCTGCAATGAGTACACCAAACTGACTTGCAGTCTGTTTTCAAATAGCCTGGAGCTAAGAAGCTCAGAAGGGTTTTTAACACTTTTAAAGAGTTATAAAACACAAAACAGAATAAAGAAGAACATGTGGCCTGCAAATTCTACATATTTACACTCCAGGTTTGCTGACCACTTACACTAAGCATAACAATGAAAGTTCCACACTTAATTTGCTGTCCATCTAGTATGCTACTCTTTTTCCAGCATATTGAAGAGATTTTAAAAGGCTGTGTCATTAAGAAACTGGGATATGGAGGTATCTCAAGTTTATGGAATTTCTGAACAACTTTTGCCAAATGTAACCTTATACCACAGGGAATGCCAGGCTGGTTATTTACATTAATGTGAAAAACCACCCAGGGTTGTAAGATGTTCAGTAGCAGTGTAAGAGGCCAGTCAGGAACAAGAGAGAGCATGCCTGAACTAAAGATGCTCACATTCAGTACACACGCAAAAATGTACTATACTGTATGTGTTTGTACAGATATGTGTGACTTGTAAAATCATTGCTGAATAGATGAATGTCATGTTCTAGAATTTCTGCTATCTCCATAACTTTATCATTTTCATAGACACTTAAGAACTGAAATTTGTTTATATTAAGGAAATATCCTCTTTCTTTTCATGTTTGTGAGCTATTTGGTATGACATATTTCAGGACAAAGATTTCCATAGGATGTAGTAAAAAACAAAGAAATCTTAATGTTACAGGAGAAACTCCCAGAAACTCAGTTCTTCTTGCCAAAGCAATAAAGAATCACAGATCAGCAAGCCTATTAGCATGCATGCAAAGTTTATTGGTGATCCATTCTAATGGAAGAGAATGGCCCTACCTAAGGTGGTGGATGGGGGAAGCAAAGGCAAAGCAGGGTAAAGGTAGCAAAAGTAAGAATGGCCAAAGATTGGGGTGACATGCACCACAGGCCCTTTGTTCTGTGGACTTACATGGTTGGCAGGATGGGGGTGAAGAAGTTACACATTGATTGATGGGTAAAGGTGGTGCCAGCTTTTCCAGGGGGACATGACTGCCCAAACTTAGATATGTGTGTGGGGTCTGTTAGCTCAAATCCCTGTCTTGCTCCAGATCCCATTTGTTTATCTTATTGTAAAAGAGATACATGCAAGAAGCAGTTAATTAAAGTTGGGGCAGTTACCCAAAGTTATTTATGGGCTCTTTCTGTAAGTATTAGGGACTCCCTTGTAAAATGGATAGTGACCAGAGGTATGCAATTAACCAAAGTTTTTATTGGGGCTTCTTCCATTGGGTACTGTGGACCCTCTCCTCTTCCTCCTTTTAGGCCTTCAAGTGGAAGCAAAGTTTCAAATGCATTCTTTCCCAGATAGTGGAAACAATACATAGAATTTCAAGGACTGTCCTCCTCCCATGTTAGCATGGTGTTTCTTGTGATGTTGTAACACCTGGCAATCTTTTTTTTTTTAATTTTATTTTAATCATTGTTCAAGTACAGTTTTCTCCGTTTGACTCCCAATCCAGTCACCCCTCTCCACTTCCCACCCATTACCACCCTCCCCACTTCCCTCCCATTACCACCCTCCCCTTAGTTTATGACCATGTGTCCTTTAAGTTTGTTCCTGTGAGCCCTTCCCACTGTCCCCTTAAATTCCCTCTTCTCTCCCCTCCGGTCACCGTCAGCCTGTCCTCTATTTCAGTGTCTTTGGTTATATTTTGCTCGTTTCTTTGTTTTGTTATTTAGGTTCCTGTTAAAGGTGAGACCATATGGTATTTGTCTTTCATTGCCTGGCTTGTTTCGCTAAGCATAATGTTTTCCAGCTCCATCCACGCTGTTGCAAAGGGTAGGAGCTCCTTCTTTCTTTCTGCTGCATAGAATTCCATTGTGTAAATGTACCATAGTTTTTTGATCCATTCATTTACTGATGGGCATCTTGGTTGCTTCCAGCATCTAGCTATTGTAAATTGTGCTGCTATGAATATTGGGATGCATAGGTTCTTTTGAATTGGTGTTTTAGTATTCTTAGGATAGAGTCTCAGCAGTGGAATCGCAGGGTCAAAAGGCAGATCCATTTTTAGTTTTCTGAGGAAGTTCCATACTGCTTTCCATAGTGGTTGTACAAGTCTGCAGTCCCACCAGCAGTGCACTAGGGTCCCCTTCTCTCCACAACCTCTCCAACACTTGTTGTTTGTTGCTTTGTTTATGATGGCCATTCTGTCTGGTGTGAAGTGGTATCTCATTGTGGTTTTAATTTGCATCTCTCTGATAGCTAGCGATAATGAACATCGTTTCATGTGTCTTTGGATTTTCTGTATGTCCTCCTTGGAGAAGTGTCTGTTCAAGTCCTTTGCCCATTTTTTAATTGGATTCCTTGTCTTCTTAGAATGCAGTCGTGTAAGTTCTTTATATATTTTGGAGATTAAACCCTTGTGTGAGGTATCATTGGCAAATATGTTTTCCCATACAGTTGGTTCTCTTTTAATTTTGATACTGTTTTCTTTAGCTGTGCAGAAGCTTTTAATTTTGATGAGGTCCCATTTGTTTATTTTTTCCTTTATGTCCCTTGCTCTAGGGGACACGTCAGTAAAAAAGTTTCTTCGTGAAATATCTGAGATTTTCCTACCTACATTCTCCTCTAGGACTTTAATGGTGTCACGTTTTATATTTAAGTCTTTTATCCACCTTGAATTTATTTTTGTATATAGTGTAAGTTGGTGCTCAGGTTTCATTTTTTTGCACGTAGCTGTCCAATTCTCCCAACACCATTTGTTGAAGAGGCTATTTTTATTCCATTTTATGTTGCTGCCTCCTTTGTCAAATATTAATTGACCATAGAGACTTGGGCTTATTTCTGGGCTCTCTGTTCTGTTCCATTGGTCTATGTGCCTGTTTTTATGCCAGTACCAGGCTGTTTTGATTACTGTGGCCTTGTAGTATAGTTTAGTGTCAGGTATTGTGATCCCTCCCACTTTACTCTTCTTTCTCAAAAATTGCAGCAGCTATTCGGGGTCGTTTATAATTCCATATAAATTTTTTGAAGTGTTTGTTCTATGTCTGTGAAATATGCCATTGGTACTTTAATAGGAATTGCATTGAATATGTAAATTGCTTTGGGTAGTATGGACATTTTGATGATATTAATTCTTCCAATCCATGAACACGGTATATGTTTCCATTTGTTTGTGTCTTCTTTGATTTCTTTCTTCAGTGTTGTGTAGTTTTCTGAATACAGGTCTTTTACCTCTTTGGTTAGGTTTATTGCTAGATATTTTATTTTTCTTTTTGTTATTTCAAATGGGATTTTTTTTCTCGATCTCTGTTTCTGCTGTTTCATTGCTGGTGTACAAAAATGCCTTTGATTTCTGGATATTGACTTTGTATCCCGCTGTTTTGCCAAATTCATTTATTAGGTCAAGCAGTTTTTTGGTAGGGTCTATGGGATTTTCTATGTATACTATCATGTCATCTGCAAACAGTGACAGTTTTGTCTCCTCCTTTCCAATTTGAATGCCTTTTACTTCTTTTTCTTGTCTGATTGTTGTGACTAAAACTTCCAGTACTATATTGAATAGAAGTGGTGAAAGTGGACAGCCTTGTCTTGTTTCTGATCTTAGTGGAAAAGATTTTAATTTTTGCCCATTGAGTATGATGTTGGCTGGAGGTCTCTCATATATGGCCTTTATTATGTTGAGGAATGCTCCCTCTATTCCCACTTTGCCGAGTGTTTTTATCATGAATGGGTGCTGTACCTTATCAAATGCTTTTTTCTGCATCAATTGATATAATCATGTGGTTTTTGTCTTTGCTTTTGTTTATGTGATGTATGACATTTACTGACTTGCGAATATTGAACCATCCTTGCATCCGTGGAATGAATCCCACTTGGTCATGGTGTATAATCTTTTTAATGTATTGTTGGATGCGGTTTGCCGGTATTTTGTTGAGGATTTTAGTGTCAATGTTCATCAGTGATATTGGCCTGAAGTTTTCTTTCTTTGTTGTGTCTTTATTTGGTTTTGGAATTAGGATGATGCTGGCCTCATAAAAAGAGTTTGGGAGACTCCCATCTTTTTGGATGTTTTGGAATAGTCTGTAAAGAATTGGAGTTAGCTCTTCCTTAAATGCTTTGTAGAATTCTCCTGTGAAACCATCTGGTCCTGGGCTTTTGTGTGTTGGGAGTTTTTTGATTACTGCTTCCATTTCTTTTGTTGTTATTGGTCTGTTCAGGCTTTCTGCATCCTTTTCATTGAGTTTTGGAAGATTATACTTTTCTAGAAAGTTGTCCATTTCACCTAGGTTTTCAAATTTCTTGGCATACAGTTCTTTGTAGTACACCTGGCAATCTTAATGGACCAGGCTCAGGACTGCTGAGTTAGTGGGTGAAACATGTCTTCTTCCTTCTCCTTGCTTTGGTTTACTATCTCTCCTACCTAATATTAAGTCAAAAGGAAAGGTGCTTATAATTTGAAGCCTATTAACACTCTATGCAATAGACCAACTTCCAAAATGACTTTCAATAGTCCCTGCCACCTGTTATTCACTTCATGTGTAATACCCTTCCCTTGAGTGTTAGCTGGACCCAGCAACTTGTGTCTAATAAGCAGACTACTTCCATTGATTAGGTTATAAAATTTTTGTCCTCAGTCTTGCTAGCAGACAATTTTGCTGGTTTTAAAATGTTGGAGAGGCCTGTATAGAAAGGAACTAGGGTAACACCTTTACTGTAACAGCCAGTGAAAAACTGAATCTCCACCAGCAACCACTGAACAGGATAGCTCTGTTCCAGATGAAGTTGAAGACAGCTGAAGCCAACACCTTGATTTCAACCTTGTGAAAAATCCTAAAACAGAGAACCCAGCTAAGATGGGCCCAGATTCCTGATCAGAAGAGTCTGAGATAATTGGTCTGTACTGTTTTAAGCCACTAAGTTTCAGTGGTATTTGTTACACAGTAGTACAGAATAAATACATATTATCATAGGAAGATAATGTTTTCTATCTTGTTCTAGGGCCAGTTTGTGATTATGCCATCATCTGAAGATGGTAAATATTTTACAATATTTATGAATATTGTACTATGTCCTAGTTCAGTTCAAAGCCATGCAGTATTAATACACTTTCTTCCTCTTTGATTTATTCATTTTTCTTTTTACTATAACCTAAATATCTAAGGTTTTTAAAAAAACTAACACTGTCTTTAATTTCAGTGGAGATTCACTTATCTTTCTGACAAACATGAATTAATGCCTTGTCTGACACTCCTTACCGCATAACAGATCTAGAAACACTTATTTTAGAATATTTTGTTATTTTTAAAATAAATAAATAATAGTATTGAGTAATTTCAAAACATCTGAAATAATTTTGAGCTTCAATGTAGAGACATTATTATTTTTTGTTTTAGAATATTAAAATCCACAATATCGGACTTTTCACATGTTTTTGCTCCTTAGATCATAATTATATCAGGTTCATATCCTCTAAAAATAGATTTACATTGTTAATATCTTACTTCATTTAATAAAATCAAAGTTGATTAAAACTTCATATGAGCCTGCAATTTGCTTCAAAACATTGCATATGGTAGAGGGAGGAAAACAAATTGGGCAAGACTGGCCTTGAGTTGATGGTTGGTTGAAGCTGGTGATGGAATCATGTACAATACTACTCTTCCTAGTTTTGTAAATTTTTGTAATTTTCTGTATGTGTGACAGACTTCCATATAAATATTTAAACTTTCCCAGGATCCTATTTCAATATTATATGAGTTTTTTTTTCTATAAAGTTAAGGCTTCTTTCAAGTTTCTTGCTGCACTGACTAGCCACACAAATTTGTTTAACATTTATTATTTTCAACGGTGACATTATGTTATATGCTCTATGTGAATTATCTCACTCTAATCCTCACAAGGATAATTCTATCCTTAGAGGAACAGGTTACTAAGAACTTACCTATGTAATTTACACAAATAAGTTACCACTATTGCATATATGGAAAACTTATCTGAGAAGCTGGGTTTGAGTCAATGAAACCCAGTTAAAGTGAAAGTCAAGTGTGAAAGTTAAGGGTGCATCCTAAAGCACCATATGATATATAATACCAGGCATTATTTTCTCCTACTGTAATGCTTCTCTGGAAAGTTCTTTGGTGTCCTACCAAGTTTTGTATCTTCTTCTTAAATACTTGATAAATTGTCTACAACGATCGCTGCCAGGCACAGATTCTGGTAGAAGTTTATATTTACCTTTGAAAGGCAAATAATATAAATGGGTCAGTAACTATTTTCAATGAGAATATCTTGCTTATCATGGTCTTAGAAAATTATAAAGCTGAGTAGTGTGAGTCAACATTGGTTAGAATTATAGTCAATATAAAAAGAGGCTATTAAATTTTGAAAGAGTTAAAAAGAAAAACCTGAAAGAATAAGAAGACAGTTGATATGAGGATCTATAGAATTCAAAGCAGTGAATTAGCTACAGAGAGAACTTTGAGAATACTATTTGAGTCCCACTATTCTAAATTATGACATAAAAAAAGTTCAGAGTTTGCTTTTCTGAGAAATTTCATATGATTTGCTTTTGTATAACACAAGCCCCAGAGACAATGATGTTTATTTTCTTTTTGTGGGAAATTGCATTAACTATTTGTTTACTGTAGTTAAACTTTATCACCACCCATGTAGAATTCAACCCACTGTCTGTTACTTCACTGATGTTATTGTATTATAATCAACACAACTGCCAATATAAAAGCAGTGTAGATTCTGTAGGACCTAAACATTTGTAAACTTTTGCTTTCCTACATAGGTTATGGCAGACTTATTTTTAAAATGTAACATGAATTCTCAAACTTTTCATCTCCAATTAGTTACTGATTCAGCTGTCCTAATAAATTACTAGGTTTGGATCCTGGGTCACTATATGCTCTATGACCATGGTAAAGGCTCTGCTTTTCTTTTTCTTTTTTTTTTTTAAGATTTTATTTATTTATTTTAGAGAGGGAAGAGAGGGAGATAGAGAGAGAGAGAGATACATCAATGTGCAGTTGCTGGGGGTTATGGCCTGCAACCCAGCCCTGTACCCTGGCTGGGAATTGAACCTGAGACACTTTGGTTCGTAGCCCATGCTCAATCCACTGAGCTACGCCAGCCAGGGCTAAGACTCTGCTTTTCTAGGTCTGCTTCTCCAGTAGTAAAATGGAAATCTCTGCTTGTTTAGGATTTACATGGCACAGCAACACAAGAGTCATGGTTCCTCCAAAAAAGGTGATATCCTCCTTTCATATAAAAGGCAGGTTATTTTCTATAGAAACTACTTACTTTTTTTTCAAATAATAACTAATGACTTAGAATTGTCATTTAATTAAAAGGTGCAGATCGGGCAATTCATTGTGATGCTATTACAGAAGACAGGGGAGAAATTTCAGGGTGGTAAATCTGAAAAATCATTACCCTCAAACTCAGAAAAGATTTATAATATCAGCTGGACATTTCTTACTTTTAAAAATGTGTTTACTCAATGGGATAGCTATTTCAAAATACATGTTATGACATTTGTGTGTTGAGTGCTCTATTATTTTTCCTTCTCAGCAGTATTTTCCCATATTAGCTCAATATTTTTGAACTTGCCTGTTCCCAAGGCTTTCTTAAGTTTATAATATATGTTCAGAGCCCCTCCCTTAGAGAGGTCAATACATTGGAACTAGGGCAGAAATCTGTACGTTTTCTTATGATCAGGCAAGTACTGTATATGAAAGAGTGCCCTAGATGATCAAACCATTCTGCTGAGTGGAGGAAAGTGTGTAAATGAAAATCAACCACCAAAATTACTTTTTTCCCTAAGTTATAGCAGGCTCAAATCCAATAATTGTTTCCTCGGAGCCAGCAGTGGGTTAGCATCCTGCAGGGCTGAAAAGTTAATTACAGTGAAGGCTGAGAAGGTGATTTTGCCACACAGCCTTTCTATGGCAGGATTATATTGCAGTGTTAATCTATGTGTTTTCTAAGTAATCTCCTCCCTTACTGCTTTCTAACTGGTACACTGAGGATCTCTCTTCCTCCCTTCAACTCTCCTTTCTTCCTCCCTTCCTCCCTCCCTTCCTCCCTCCCTTCCTTCCTTCCTTCTTACCTTCTCTCCCTCCAGCAAACACAAAAGGAAAAATAAAGACAGGAAGAAGTTATCTTAGTCCTTATGGGCTGCTATAACAAAGTATAATAGATTGGGTGGGTCATAAACAACCAAACTTTCTCTTTCTCAGTTCTGAAGGCTGTGAAGTCCAAGATCAAGGCACTGGCAAATTCAATGTCCAGTGAGGGCCCATGTTCTCATAGACAGCCATGTTCTCTGTGTAACCTCATGTGGTAGAAGGGGCTGGGGAAATCCTGAGTTGTCTTTTATAAGGACATTGATCCCATTCATGTGGGCTCCACCCTCATGACATTAGCAACTCCCAAAGGCCCCATCTCCTAATACCTTCACTTGGGCTTTAGGTTTCAGCATAAATATTTTTTTGGGGGGAGGGAACACAATATTCAGTCTATAGCAGAAGCCTTTGGCTTCATTGTCAGATTGGAAGATATTCTTGCTAAAATCAGATAAACACAGTGGACAGAAGAAGACAGATACCAAAAGGGCATGGGGGGAAGTGGTGAGTGAAGGATACAGAATACATATCTTCCCTGTCAAAACCAATATATTTCTCCCATCCATTCAATAATGTTTTATGCTTTAATTATGAGATATAATATTACTGATTACCTGTATCAGTAACATGTGTACATAAACGTCATATGTATGTCTTTCCAAAATCCTAGGAAGCCCAAAACAACACTGTGCTTATCATTACTATGTCTGCCCAGCTACTACTCAGCTGAAGAACTGGCACATGAAAGAAGGTCTTTATTTCTGCAAACTTTAAAGGGCTATACAAAGTGATTCACATCATTAAATGTGAGATAAAGATGCTAATGATTATATGTGACTATCTAGCTTCCAATTTACACAATTCCTGCTCTCCACTTAACCACAGTATTATAGCTCTAAAAGAAACCCTAACCTTGGCTACAATTCCTTTTCTCTTTTGCTAATAGTCTTCTTTGGCCATTAGTTATTTTTTATCTCATTTTAGTTTTGACCTTTTGTCCTAATTCCTAAAATTGGACAGAATTTTTTCTCCTTTTCTTTCCTTTTTCCAATTTTTCATTAAATTATTGGGGCAACATTAATTAGTAGGACCATAAAGTTTTCAAGTGTACATTTCTATGATACAAAATTTGTACATTGCACTGTGTGCCCTCCACCCATAGTCAAATCATCTTCTATCACCATATATTAGGCCCATTCCACTACCCACCACCTCCCAACCTCTTTGCTTCTGGTAACCACCATGCTGTTGTTTGTCTGTGTCTTTGAGTTTCAGTTTTATATTCCACATATGAGTGAAGTCATGTGGTTCTTAGCTTTTTCTGACTGATATATCTAACTTAGCATAATATGCTCAAGGTCCATCTATGTTGTTGTAAATGCCTTATTCTATGTTCTCTAGAACACTTTTATAAGCCTGACTACTACTACTCCAGTACTTCTAAAACTGAGCTTAGTCATTTTTGTTATGGGTTAAATTTTGTCCTTCATACAGATATGTTGAAGTTATAACCACAATACCACAAATGTGTTACCTCCAAGTGTGGCCTTATTTAGTAATAGGGTTGTTGCAGATGTAATTAGTTAAGATGATGTCATACTGAAGTAGGATAAGCCTTTAATCCAATATGACTAATACCCTTACAAGAAATAAAAGACTAGTGAAGACAGACACACTAGGAGAATACCATGTGATGACAGGTAAGGTCATACATTTAGCAACTCTGAACCTTAGGATGTTGACATATTTGTAGGGCCATTATTATGCCTACCACATATAGTATAATCTCACTTTTGTAGTATATGTATTTATACCTGAATATTTGTACCTAGAAATACAACTGGATATGTATAAATTGATGTTAAATTTGAAGATATAATAGTTGTATTACTAAAATGTATACAGAATTCAAAATAAGATGAGTAGTACTGATTGAAGCTAAGAGAATTTTCTGAGAAATATTTCTTTAGAACAAACTATACATATTTCACATGCACACACAGGAAGGATTTGGGGTATATGAGAGGATACTGGAAATTGCAGTAAGAGAGGTCAACAAGAGCAGTGAATAAAGCACATGCAAAAATCTCTCAGGCGTGAGGGATTTTTACACTGGAGTGACATCAGTGTAATGGTGAAATAAGAAGCCCTCAGCTCTTGTTCACCTGCAGAGTTACCACATCAACAACAATTGAAGACTAAATTGTCTTTGTGAGAACTGCAGAAACCAGTTAAGAAAGTTAAGAAGTTGCAGTACCCCAGCTGAGCACAAAGCCAAGAAGAGACTCAGAAGTTGGTAAGAATTTTGTCAAATTTACCAGCCATAACCCCTCCCCCTATGGAACAGCATAGTGCAATTAGGAGAAAAACTCCCAACTCATGGCTTCTCTGTAGGGAGAGAAAGGGAGGAATGAGACATCCATCCAACACTTTGCTCTATCAGACGACTTTTCTAAGGGCTAGTTTTTGTCTCATTCAACTCAGCTATGACAGGAATCAATATATTTTGGACGTCTGGGGGCTACTAAGACCAAAGATGAGTATGGTAGCTTGTTGTAGCACCAGAGAGACTGCATTACCAAAGACAGCAGAGAAAGCAAAACTTTATAAGCTTTTAATAAAGAAGCAAAGGTAAATCACAAAGAAGTGACAATGAACAAACTCAGAGAAAACACATACCCAAAAAAGATTTGAGATGTACCAGAATCTATGGTCAGGCTACTTATTGAAGTTCTACCCCTGCATAAAGTCATTCTGTAAAGACTGGGAGAAGTGGCTGCTTTTTCTTTTTTTTTTTTGCAAATACTCAAACTTCAACAAAAATTACAAAGTATTCAAAGAAACAAGGAAACATGGCCAAATCAAAAGAACAACAACAACAAATCTCCAGAAACCAATGCTAAGGAAATGGGGATCTACAAATTACCCAATAAAGACTTCAGAATAACCATCTTAAAGATGCTCAGTTAGCTAAAAAAGAACACAAACAAATAAATAAAATCAGAAAAAATGTATAAACAAAATAAAATATTAGTAAAGAGGTAAGTCCTATTAAAAACAGGAATTCTATAGGTATACACTAACAGAATTGAAAATTTCATCAGTGGGATCCAATAACAGACTTGATTGAGTGAAAAAAGGAATCAGTAAACTTGAAGACTTGTCATGTTAAATTATATGTCAGAGTAGTAAAAGAAAAAAGATTGAAGGAAATTTAAGTGAGCCTAAGGGACTTATAGGTCACCATAAGTAAAGTAAAATATGGATTAAGGGAGTCAAAGAAGACAAAAGACAGAGAAAGGGAGAAAGTATATTTGAAGAAATAGTAACCAACAATTTCTCAAATTTGAGAAAAGAAATGAATATACAAGTTTAAGAAGAGAATTTCAACTAGGATAAATTCCAAATGACTCACACTGAGACACAATATGATAAAACTGTCAAAAATCCCAGACATAGAGAGAATCTTGAAAGCAGCAAGATAAAAGTGGCACATGCAAAGGAGCTCCTATAAGATTATCAGAAGATTATCAGCAGATTTCTCAGTAGAAACACCGTAGGCCAGAAACAAGAGAAATGATAAAAAACATGAATATCATATCTGGCAAAACTGCCAATCAAAACTGAAATTAATACTTTCCCAGATAAACAAAAACTGAGAGAGTTTATCACCAAAAGACGTACCCTACAGGAAATGCTAAAGAAAGTCATTCAATTTAAAATGAAAAGACAATAGACTGCAATATAAAAAACATACAAAAATATAAAACTCTCTGGTAAAGGTAAACATATACACAAATATAGAATCTTCAAGTATTGTAATGGTGGCATCTAGATCACTTTTATTTTTGAAATACAATTTAATGACAATAGCATTAAAATAACAGTCAATCTATGCTAAAATAAACAATATAAAAAGATACAATTTGCCCTGGCTGGCGTAGCTCAGTGGATTGAGCGCAGGCTGTGAACCAAAGTGTCACAGGTTCGATCCCCAGTCAGGGTACATGCCTGGGTTGCAGGCCATGATCCCCAGCAAGCACACATTGATGTTTCTCTCTCTCTCTCTCACTCCCTCCCTTCCCTCTCAATAAATAAATAAATAAATAAATAAATAAATAAATAAATAAAATCTTAAAAAAAAAGATATAATTTGTGCCATCAATAAAAAAGTGAGGTGGGTAAAATGTAAAGAACTAAAGTTTTATGTGCAATTAAATTTAAATTGTTACTAGTTTAAAATATATTGTTATAATATTAAGATGTTTAATGTATTCTCCAGGGTAATCACAAATAGAATACCTACAGAGGATATGTAAAAGGGAATGAGAAAAAAATCAAAGCATGTTATTGCAAGAAATCAATGAAACTCAAAAGACTGTAGCAAGAGAGGAAAAGAGAATGAGTATAACTCTGAGATACATGGAAAATTATAAACAAATGACAAAAGTAAGTCCTTCTCTATCAGTAATTACTTTATGTAAATAGGTTAAACTTTCCCATCAAAAAACACAGATTAAACAAACACATTAGAAAAATACATAACAAGATCTATTGATATACCGTCTATAAGGGAAATTAATTTAAATCTAAGGGCACTCTTACACTGAAAGTGAAAGGATGGAAAAAGACATACCATGAAAAAAGTAACCAAAATAGAGCATGAGTAGTCATAATTATAATAGATAGAATAGACACTAAGTCAAAAACTATCATTTTGATAGGATCACTTCACCACCAAGATGTAACTATTATAAATATAAGGTCTGTCTGGAAAAAAGTCCAACCATTGTTAATATAACAAGACTGGTTTGTATGACATTGATATAACCTAGCAGCCAAGGAGAGTGGACTGGAAAGCATATGCAAGAACAATGATGACTTCACTGTACTAGTCAGTGGGGGCAGTAGACATTGTTGAGTGTGTGTACTGTGTGGTTGTCACATTCAAAATGATTGAGTTAGTACAGCAATGAATCTGCATCAAATTTTGCATTAAGCTTGAACATTCCTCCATGAAAACCACTCAGATGATTCAGAAGGCTGCAGCTATGAGCAATTGGTGATTGGCAGCTTTATCACGATAATGCACTCATTCATTCATCACATTTCATGCAGTTTTTTAGCAAAACCTCAAACTGCTCAGGTGACTCAACTGCTCTACAGCCCAGATTTGGTGCTCTGTGACTTCTGGCTTTTCCAAAAACTAAAATCACCTTTGAAAGGAAAGAGATTTCAGGCCCATGATAAGATTCAGGAAATTTTGATGGAGCAGCTGATGGCAATTGGGAGAACTGTGTGAGGTCCCAAGGTGTCTGCTTTGAAGGGGACTGAGACATCATTGTCCTATGTACAATGTTTCTTGTATTTTGTATCTTCTTCAGTAAATACCTCTATTTTTCATGGTATATGACTATGTACTTCCTGGACAGTCATATATATGTGACTATATATATATTCACAGCTAATATTGTGAATATATTGTGAATATTGTGAATATAGTCACATGTATATATGTGACTATATATATTCACAGCTAATATTGGAGCTCCCAAAGATATGAAGCCAACATTGATAGAATTGAAGGGAGAAATAGATAGCAACACATAACAGTAGGAAATGTCAATAACCCACTTTAATAATGAATAGAGCACCCACAGATCAATACAGAAATAGAGGACTTAAACAATACTGATAGATGCCATAGACCTAACAGACATACAGAACATTCCACCCCAAGATAACAAAAATACACACTATCTCAACTATATAAGGAACATTCTTTAGGATCAACCACATGTTAGGCCAAAAATATGTTTTTAAAAAATTTAAGATGACTGAAATAATACCAAGAATATTTCCAGCCACAGTGGGATAAAACTAGAAATCAATAGCAAAAGGAAAACTCAAAAATTCCCAAGTATGCATAAATTAAAAAACATACTCTTAAACAACAAAGTTATAAAAAGAAAGAAAATATCAAATAAAAATGAAGAAAAACATACTAAAACTTAAGGAGTATAGTGAAAGCAGTACTAAAAGAGAAGTTTATGACAGTAAATTTATATTAAAAAATAAGAAATAACTCAAGTTAATAACCTAACTTTACAACTTAAGGAAATATAAAAAGAGAACAAACTAAATATAAAGTTAGCAGAAAAAAGGAAACAATAAATATTAAAATAGGAATAAAGGAAATAGAGTATAAAAACAATAAAAAAATCACCAAAACTTAAAGTAGTATTTTTATCCTTGATGAACATAGATGCTAAAATACTCAACCCCTGCATTATCTCCAGTTGTGGCATGGTAAAAAAATCACTGCCACTGGGGAGGGCAGGGAGCAATGTTACAAAGAGAGAATTAAAAATGGCAACCTTTCTCCTGTACCACATGGTCCACTTCAAGTTAGCCCAGCCAGAGTAAGGAAGTATGGCTTGCTTGTGAGAGGAGATTTGAAGTGCTTGTCAATATATAGCATTTAGCATTCTTATTTCTAATAGAGAATTATAGTTTATGACTTACCATAACTAGGAATTAGCAGAAGAGTGAATAGACAGTTCAGTTTTAATCCATTATCAGAGAAAGAAATTTCTAAGTGAGCTTGTTTGAAGAGACAATGGGAAACAAAAATAAAGATGTTTTCTAACTATATCCAATGTATTTTACCAGTTCAGTGTACTGGTTTCAAATGCTAATGTATATAGTGTTAATAGAAAGAAAAACTGGGGAAAGTTATATACTAAATAGTTAACAGTAGTCACATTTGGGGATGAATTAGAAAGAGCAGGTGCATTTAAAAGGAGACTTTCACTCTTCATGCATATCTACTATTTGAATTATTTGCAAGGAGTGTATACTCATATATCACTTATGTAAGTGATGTGGAATTTTTAACATGTTATTGAGGTTTATTTCTTATAGGTAATGGTTCTGCTTAAATATTGCCCACTTTGTTATAACCAGATATTATTAGTATAACTCTTCAGAAAGATGAACTTCTTTTGAAATTTTTAGAACCCAGTATTGATAATAGGGCTAGGTGTAAAGACTGTTTTCTAGATCTCTTTTTTTTTGCAGCAAAAAGGGGAAAAAGGTAGGAAGGGGGGGAGGGGTAAGAGAAAGTGGGGAGAAGAGAAAGGGGGAGGGGATGGGAGGACAGAGGAGGGAGGGAAGAAGGAAGGATGAGGAAGAAGGTTGGTCCAATCTTCTTCCCTTATAAATTTTTAAACAGCCTAATTAAAAAAATACCCCATTAACTCTATTAGTTCCTGCTAATAGTAAATGAGTTTAACAAGAACAAATAGTGAGCACCATAGTGCTGTCTGCTTGTATTGTTTTTCTTTTTTTAAAGCACTTTTATGGATAACATAATTTTATGGAGAAATTGTACATCACATGGTACCTCTAAATGTTAAGAAATGCTAACAGTGCTCTTGAATTCCTTTCTTTCTTTAATACAGAAACAATATCAGGTTACAAATGCTTACAAAAAAACTAAGGAACCCCCCAATGAGTACAAAAGCAAATTGGAAAACTTCCTTTAAAAATAATTAATGATAATGATAAACATTGTTTTCCTGGATATTCTGCCATTATTTTGGCCTTTCCTCACATGTTACCACTGGAATCTTACAGGAGCTTCTTCCTGCCAACACAAGCATTGTGTGAAGACTTTACAAACACAGCTGGAAATCAGACCAATGACCTCTCTATGACTTCTTAGCAACTTTGCAAAAGGGAGGCTGAATTGTATTATGTGGATTTGGTGGTTTAACTGGCCTGGGCAAACAACAGGTCCACATGTAAGGGGAGTGCAGTGGCTCCCTACCCCATGGCACCAGCTTAGTCTCATGTGCCATGAGTCATAGTGGTGGAAGAGAGCCTCCTTCCTGGTTGTCTTGACTCACTTGGGAGCAGAAGAGGATGCTCATTGGGGTTGTGGTCCTGTGTAATGTGAGAGACCGCAGTGAGCTAAACAGCTTCCCAACATGCAACCAAATCCCTCAAATTAGGAGAGAACAGGATGAGAATGACCAAATTCACTGCTGGTTTGTGCTGGCAAAGTTCAATGAAGTTCTAACATTAGCTCTGGGCTCATAAAGCGTATTTTACTTTGTCTTTTTGACTTCTAGTAGTTAAATTGCTGAAATTAAAGTTGCCTTTTCAATAAATTCTATAGGAATTTACATTTTGTTTAAGAGTGAATTTATATGCAAAGTCTCCCTTAGATCAGACCTAAATATAACAATTTGCCTGAGAACCCATATCCCTTTGGACTCTATGAATACTGCCAACAGTTATCTACTACTGCATTCTTCTCTAGGTTGATTAACTTTTCATTTTTAAAATTGAAAGCACCCATCCAAGGTTTTTCACCTTTCACCTTTTTATTTATACAGTAGGCAAGTTATTTAGTTATTTAATGGTAACTATATTATAATGAGCACTATATGCACTAGTGTTTTATCTAATTATCAAATTACTAAATAGCTGTCCCTTTTAGACAAAATCCTAAGATGATTTTAGTTGCAAACTAATAATAAAGGGAATATAACAAAAATGTTAGGACAAAATGAATCAATGCCCACCCATAGGTCCTCACAGAATCTACAGTGATTTATCAATTTAGATGATTCAGGAACCTATAGTTTCATGTACTACTAATCAAGGCTATCCCTCAAGGCTACTCAGTTATATCAGGTGGACCCAGAAGTCTGTATGGTTTTTTGATAAAATAAAAGACACATTTCTCATTTTCACCAATAACTTTATTGATTTGGATATTTTGAGTATGTCAGCTATCTCCTGCATGGTATATCATTGTTTTCAGTTAATGTCTCCATTTGATCACTATCAACTTCAACTGGTCTACCTCACCATGGAGCATTGTCCAGTGAGAAATTTCCAGCATGAGACCTCGCAAAGCACTTTTGTCATGTTTGATCAGTCACAGTACCTTCTCCATACACTGCACAAATCTTTCTTTTTGTGTTTCAGTTGCATTTTTACCTTTTTTGAAATAATAAAGCATAATATGCTGAAAATGTTGCGTATTTTCTCCTATCTTCATTATTAAAATGACTATACAAAACTTCACCAATTTTGATGTTTTTTAAATGCATGTTGATATGACAGCTGTCACAATACAATCTAATAAAATTGTTTTGAGTGAAGTTAAAGACAATTAAGTGCTACTAGGGCCGTCTTATGGGATAAAACAAAGGAATCTTTTGGCCTACTCAATTACATTGCTGCCTCCCCTTGTTTTCCTATAATGCTGTCCTTCTCCAACTTTTACCAGCTTTCTTCTTGCTTTATAGTACTTAAAGATTCAAGTTACAATTAATCTCTTTAAGTAAATGTGTGCATATTTTTCTTGTTTTATTAGGATTTTTTTTTCTGTTTTCTGTTAATTCTTGCTCACTCTGATGAAACTTCATCACTGGATCATTTTCAAAATACTTCTTGTGCTTTTTCTCTGATCTTGAGTTCACTGCATCTGAATTTCCTTTTGGTCTCTTCTGCTTCCACCCATTCCTTAAATGATGGTATTCCCTAGGATTCTGCCCTGGGTTCTCCCTCTTCAATCTGTACACTCTCCCTGAATGATATTGTCCTGAAGTGTCTCTCCTAAAATCTCCAGGTTTATAATCTAGATGCCCACTAGACACATTTCCAAATGAACCATACCTATTTTAAACACAAAATGGTCAGAAGTGAGTTTATATCGCAGTCCCTGTCCAATGTAGCTTTCCTCCTGATATCCTGATTTAAGTTAATGGCAAATTCTCCAAACAGTCACCCTTTTCCTATTCCTCTGTTTTCAAATAAAGTAAACTGTCATGTCCTCTCAATTCTACCTCTTAAGAGCTTACATATTCATCATTTCTTTTCTAACCCAAACTAATATATATTACTGATTTGCATTATAAACAAATCTATTTTAGGACTTTAAGCTTTCATCACATGTCATAAGTAGTGGCAGTGTGGAGGACAGATTAGATGGGAGCATTGTATTTGCATGACTTTATAAAAAATATATGTGTTGCATCAACATTCAACAAATATTTAATTTTTCCAATTAAAATATTTTATTGTTGATATTCCAAAATTTCATAAATATGCTTTAGCCGTTATATTGATACTTTTAAATTTTATTTTTAAATTACAGTTTACATTCAATGTAATTATGTATTAGTTTCAGGTATACATCATAAAGGTTAGATAATCATATACTTTACAAAGTATTCCCCGGATATTTCCAGTACCCAGCTAGTTCCACACATAGTTATTACAATAACATTGACTATAATCCCAATGTTGTACTTTACATCCCCATGACTATTTTGTAACTATCAATTTGTACTTTTTAATTCTTTCAGCTTTTTCACTGAGACCCCAACACCCCTCACCTCTGGCAATCATCAGTCTGTTCTCTATGAGTCTGTTTCAATTTTGTTTGTTTCTTTATTTTGTTCTTTATATTATGAATATAAGGGAAATCATGTGGCATTTATTATCCTCTGACTGACTTATTACACTTAGCGTAATACCCTCTAGGTTCTTCCATGCTGTCATGAATGGTAAGATTTCACTCTTTTTATGGGTAAGTAATAATATTCCTTGTATAAACATAACCACTTGTTTTCCACTCAACTAATTGATGGATACTTGAATTGCTTCCATATCTTGGCTATTATAAATGACACTGCTGTATACATAAGTGTGCATATGTCTTTTCAAATTAGTGTTTTGTGTTTCTTTGGAATATGTACCCAGTAGAATCGCTAGATAATAAGGAAGTTCCATTTTTAATTGGAAGTACTTCCATACTGTTTTCCATAATGACTGCACCAATCTGCAATCACACCAACAGTGTACTAGGGTTCCCTTTTCTCCACTTCCTCACCAACACTTATTTGTTGATTTATTCATGATAGCTATTTGGACAGATGTGAGGTCTTAATTTGTGGTTATAATTGCATTTCTCTGATGATTAGTGATGTTGAGTGTCTGTTCAAATGTCTAGTGTCCATCTGTATGTCTCCTCAGAGAAGGGTCTGTTCAGGTCCTCTGCCCATTTTTAAATTGGATTATTTGGGGTTTGGAGGGGGGGTTTCATGTTGAGTTGTGTGAGTTCTTTATAAATTTTGGATATTAACCCTGTATCACATGTGTCATTGGCAAATATCTTTTTCCATTCAATAGGTTGCCTTTTCCTTTTGTTAACAGGTTCGTTTATTGTACAAAAAATTTTAGCTTAATGTAGTACCATTTATTTATGTTTTCTTACAGAACAATAATACAGAAAAATCTCCTAGAAGTCAATGAGACATATAACATAATTTAAAAATGGGCAAAAGGATCTTTTCCTCTTCCAGTACTGGAGGATGCCCCACCAATCCACCATGTGGGAAGCAGCAGCAGTCATGGCAACGTTTGAGCAGATGAGAGCTAACGTGGGCAAGTTGCTCAAGGGTATTAACAGGTACAATCCTGAGAATATGGCCATCCTGGAGCACTATGTGGAGATTCAGCCCAAGGAGAATACCTATGATCTGGAAGCCAACCTGGCTGTCCTGAATCTGTACCAGTTTAACCCAGCCTTCTTTTAGACCATGGTCATTGCTCAGATCCTGCTGAAGGCCCTCACTAACCTGTCCCACACTGACTTCACTCTGTGCAAGTGCATGATCGATCAGGCTCATCAAGAAGAATGACTCATCTGACAGATTTTGTACCTCAGAGACTTGCTAGAGACCTGTCACTTCCAGACCTGGCAAGTCTTAGATGAAAACATGGACCTTTTGGGAGGTATAACTGGTTTTAAAAATTCTGTACAGAAATTTATCTGCCATGTCGTGGGCATCACTTATCAGCACATTGATTGCTGGCTGCTGGCTGAGATGCTTGGGGGCCTGACAGACAGCCAGATAAAGGTATGCATGAGCAAAGATGGCTGGAGTATTGATGACTCAGGCCAGATCTTCATTGGTAGCCAAGAAGAGAACATTGAGCCCAAGAACATCATGGAGAAGACATACTTTGACAGTGTGTCCAGCATCATGGCCTCCTCCCTGTAACTTTGGAGGCACTTAATGAAGATTTGTTGCCTTAACAAAAATGGGCAAAAGGCTTGAACAGGCATTTCACAAAAGAGAGTATCCACATGACATGTGAACATGTGAAAAAGTGTGAAATTCTTTTTGTCATCCATGAAATGCAAATTAAATCCTCATGTGATACCCCTATATATGCATAAAAACGAATTCCCTCTCTTTGCTGTTTTTCATAGTTGCTGCACCATTTTACATTCCCAACTACAGTACAAAAGTTACAATTTCTCCATATCCTTGCCGACACTTGTTATTTTTTTGTTATTATCCTTCCTAACTTGTGTGAGGTGCTAGCTATCTCATGGTGGTTTTAATTAGCATTTCTCTGATGGTTAGTGATGTTAAGCATCTTTTCATACATCTGTTGGTCATTTGTATGTCTCCTTTGGAGACATGTCTGTTTAAGTCTTTTGCCAATTTTTAAAATTGGGATATTATTATTATTGCTAAAACATTGTAGAAGTTCCTTGTATTGTTTGGAAGTTAGTTTTGAAAATATTTTCTCACATTTTTAGGTTGCTTTTTCACTCTGTCGATTTTTTCATCTAAGATTTTTAGATTGATATAATCCTACTTATTTATTTTTTCTTTTTCTCTTTTTTTTGGTGTCATATTCAGAAATCATTGCCAAGATGAATGTCATGAAGCTTTTCTTATTTTCTTCTAGAAGTTTTGTAATTTTAGGTCTTAGATTTAAATCTTTAATCCATTCTGAGTTGCATTTTGTGTGTGTTGTAAGATAGGGGTCTATTTTTATCCTTTTACATGGAGATATCCAGTTTTCCCAGCACCATTTGTTGAAGAGACTATCCTTCCTCATTATGTATTTTTGGCACTGTTGTTGAAGACCAGTTGCTTTTGTATGTGTGGGTTTATTTCTGAGCTCTCTATTCTGTTCTATTAGCCTGTCTTTCTGTCTTGATGGCAATATCATACTGCTTTTACGATGGTAGATTTATAATTATAATTTATAATTTATAATAAATATAATATAATAATATTTATTATATAATATAATAATATATAATAATTTATAATTACTTATTTTGAAATAAGGAAGTGTGGTACTTCTATTTATGTCTTATTTCTCAAGGTTGCTTGGGATATTCTGTATCTTTTGCTGTTCTATATGAATTTTAGGATTGTTTTTCTATTTCTGTAAAAAAAATGCCATTGGAATTTTGATGGGGTTAACATTAAACACATAGATTGCTTTGGGTAGTATGGACAGTTTAATAAAATTAAGTCTTCCAATAATTGACAGAATTTTTATTTATTTGTCTTTTCTTTAATATTTTTCATCAGTGTATTCTAGTTTTCAGTATACAAATTTTTCACCTCTTTTGTTAAATTTATTCCTAAATGTTTTATTGTTTTTGGTGCCACTGTAAATGGGACTGTTTTCCTAATTTTTAAGAAGTAGCTCATTTTTAGTGATGGAAATACAATAATTTTTTATATGTTGACTTTGTATCCTGTAACTTTTCTGAATTTGTTTATTTATGCTAATAGGTGTGTGTGTGTGTGTATGTGATTTTTAGGATTTTTCTATATGAAAGACCATGTCTTCTGCAAAAAGAGACAATTTTACTTCTTCCTTTCCAATTTGGATGCTTTTTTTTCTTGCCTAATTGCTCAGGCTAGGACTTCCAATACTATGGTGAGTAGAAGTGGTGAGAGTTGGCACTCTTGCTTTGTTACAGACCTTAAAGGCAAACTGCATTTTTCACAATTGAGTATGATGTTAACAGTCAGCTTGTCATATATAGTCTTTGTTATGTTCAGGTACATTCTCTTTATACTGAATTTGTTCAGAACTTTTGTCATGAAGGGAAGTTAAATATTTACAAGGGCTTTTTCTGCATCTATCAAAAGGATATAATTTTTATCCTTCATTCTGTTAAGGTGGTGTATTACTTTTATTGATTTGCATATGTTGAACCATCCTGGTATCCCAGGGATAAATTCCATTTGATCATGGTTTATGATCCCTTTAATGTGATGTTGAATTCTGCTTGCTATAATTTTCATCACAGAGTTTTGCATCTACATTCATCAAAGATATAGACCTGCAATTTTCTTTTCTTGTAGATCCTTATTCTGGTTCTGGTATCAGAGTAATACAGGCCTTTAAAATGAATTTGGAAATGTTGCCTTTTCTTCAATTTTTTTGATGTTTGAGATGTACTGGTGTTAATTCTTTCAATGAGATCGGGCGCTTTCAGGGTGGTATGGCCATAGACTAATTCTTCTTTAAATGTTTGGTAGAATTCACTAGAAAAGCCGTTGGGCCCTGGGCTTTTCTTTGCTGGGGGGATTTTCATGACTCATTTTCTTATGTGTTATTATTTTTCTATTTCTTTTTAAAAATATTTTATTAATTTATTTTTAGAGAAAGGGAGGAAGAAAGAGATGGAGAGAAACTTCAATACTTGGTTGCCTCTCATGTACCCCCTACTGGGGACCTGGCCCACAACCCAGGCATGTGCACTGACTGGGAATCAAACCAGCAACCCTTTCCTTTGCTGGCTGACACTCAATCCACTGAGCCATACTAGCCAGGGCATCCTTATGTGTTATTGATAATTCCACTCATCAGTATATTCAAAAGAATTGCATCAATATCAAAGAGATATCTATACTGCCATGTTTATTGCATGATTCACAATTGTCAAGATTTAGAACCAATCCAAGTTTTTGTTAACAGACAAATGGATAAAAATAATATATACTTATACAATAGAATGCAATTCAGCCTTAAAGAAGAAAGAAATTTTTCTGTTTGTGACATCATGTACCAGGAAAACATTGTGCATTTTTTAAGCATTTAAACAGTACAAGTGAATATTATCAGTACCTGCACATTTTAATCAAAATTCATTTCTCATTTTAAATGTCTTTTTATCTAAATAACAATTGCTTTTACTGAAGCAAATGCTAAACCATGCATTTCTGGTCTTTCAAAATTAATTGGGTGACAAATGACTGCAGTATCTAGTTCTAATTGCTTAAAAGGCACGTGAGAGATCAGGTGCACAACCAGAGACATTTTCTTACTCTGACATTGCCTCACTTGTTTTGACCATTACTTTTTCTTTATAGCATCTGTCTTGTCTGGATAATTTCTAGAGATTTCTGAATACAAAATTCAGGGTTAAAACTTCTCCATGACCACCTGGGAATCAGTGGAAACTCAGATCCTGAACCTGGATGGGCCAGAGAAGTTTACGGGTTCAGGTGCTGGACCTAGGGGAATTCATTTGAAGGCTGGATGAGGCTGCACCATGGGGTGGGGAGAGGATGCCTAGCAGTCCCAGTGGTGCCTCTTACCTACTTGTGGCCCATTCATAGCACTGATCATCTGAAGGGCAGACGTGAGAAGCCAATCCAGCTTTAGGCTTCCAAGGGATTTGGAGGAAGAAGCTAGAGTCTCTGTATTGCCATGGAAAACATTATGCTCAGAAATAAGTTAGTCATAGAACAAATACTGCATGATTCCACTTATATGAAGTATCTAAAATAATCAAACTCATATATACAAAGAATACAGTGGTAGTTGCCAGAGGATGGGGAATGAGGAATGGGGAGTGGTAGTTGCCAGAGGGGAAATGAGGATTTTTTCAATGGTGATAAAGTTACAGTTATATACAATGTAATTCCAGAGATCTGCTGTGCAACATGTATACCATAGTTAATAGGATGTTGTGCACTTAAAAGCTTGTTAATAAGGTAGATCTTGTGCTATGTGCTCTTACCACCAATTTTTTAAAATGAAAAAGCCAGGTAACACAAGAAATCTTTTGGTCATGATGGATATGTTCATTATCTTATTTGTGGTAACAGTGTCACAGGTGTATGTAACTGTCCAAACTCATTAAAATGTATACACTAAATATAAGCAGTGGTTTGTATTTCAGTTTGATAAATAAAGTTGAAAACAAAAAAAAACAAACAAAAAAGAAGACAAACACAAAAAAACAGAATATCAGTATTGGCAAAGATGTGGAACAACTGGAATTTCCATTCACTGCTAGTGATTTATAAATTGGTAAACTAAAAAACAATGTGGCACTGTTTTCTAATACTGAATATACACATATCTTGTGGCACAGTAACACTACTACTAGGTATATACCAAAATCAAACCTGTAATAATGTGCATCAACAGACTGGTACAAAAATATTCATAGCAGCATCATTTATAGACATCCAAAACTTTAAATAACCTAATGTCAAGCAATATTAGAACAGACAACGAAATTCTGAGATTATATAAAAACATGGAAGTGAATAAACCACTACTAAATTTTTTTAATATGGCTCAATCTCATGAATATATTATTGAGTGAAAGGGCCACACAAGAGTACACACTAAGTGTGGCCATTGATAGGTTTTTAAAAGCAGACAAAACTAATTTGGTGGTAAAATTCAGAACAGTGGCTATTTCTGTGTAGGCATGCAATAACTAAGGAGCATGAGAGCTTCTAAATAGTTGGAAAACATTTAAAATCTTGATGCAGGAAGTGCTTACACAAGTTCATTCACTTTACTACTAAGATATACAATTAGGATTGTTGCAGTTCTTTCATACATGTTATCCCTTAAATTTTTTTTCACACCCATTGACTCAGGAAATTTTCAATATTGTATTTTATCAATTTTTGCGAGGGTTGAGAGAAAGGTCTTCCCATATATTAGCAGTAGGAATGTAAATTGTAATAACTACTTAAAGGAGCAAGTGGAGTAAATCTACTAAGATTCAAAATGTGCACACTGAGCAGACTAATAGCCTAATTTTTAATGGTTATGTGTAATTTAAAATTAATAACAGCACTTAGAACGTCTTTGGAAGAATATCCAAGATGATAGCAACTCTAGTTTACTCGAGTAGGTGAACTTAGTGCCTGGGAAACTAAAAACAGAAGCCGAATTTTCACTGTAAACCCTCTATTTCCCTAAATATTTGAAGAATATTTGTAGCATCTATTGTGGAAAAGGTTTAATTAAAATATATAGATAAATTAAGACAATAATGAAAAAACACTATCTCGTGGGAAAACATACGCACATATAATGAAATGTGACTACTATGAAGACCTAAGTGTCAGTTATGTGACAGGAGCTTAGAGAAAAGGTCTCCTAAGTAGGTCTGAAGGACTTGAATTCAAAGCGGAGGTGAGCCTTGAGCAGAGAAAGGAAATGTCCCACTTTCTCATTGCTGAATTGCATAGTGTAAAATGCCCAGGGACCCTGAAATCCAATCCCATGATTATTTTCCACGAGCTGGAGACTAAATCCCCACCAAGAGACTGGAGAAAGGTGGATGAAGCAAAAGTGTCAACGAGGGGGAAACAGCCACTTCATAAAATTGCGCAGTACTCCATTCAGATAAGCACAACCTATTCCCCGGTGACAAAGCGCAAGCTCCAAATTCCCGCCCTCTCCAAGGGACAGGTCAGCCCGCCCTCTCTTGCCTTTCCACTTTGCTTACTGGGCAGTGGATGATTGACAGACACTCTCACCAATCAGTGAGCCTTCTAGGTAGGCCCCGGCAGGGTCTTTGGTCGCCTAGAGCAAGATGTGGCTTCAGCGTGATGACGTCAAGGGCCGGGTAGTCGTGGAGGTCCGGGGCGGCGTCGGGCTGTGGGCCACGGGCTAAGCGTCACCTTCAGGGCTGGATCTCAGGTCCCGCCCCACCGAGCCCGCCCCTCCGCTAGCAAGGCCCCTAGCGGGCGCGACCAAGGAGTTGCTGCCCCCGGCCAGCCTGGGGCGGCCGGCCCATAACCACCCGATGAGGTAGGCTGGGTTTCTCGCCATCCTATTTGACAGATTGGAAAACTGAGTCACCCGGGGTCAGGTGACTTACCTTCCGGGCCTCACTAGAGACTGGTCAACAGAGGCCAGAGCCCGAGCTTCCGGTTATGTTTTCTGAGCCCTGTGGCGTCCTCCGTAGAGGAGGAGGATGGGCTAGGCAAAGCTTTGTTTGTAAAAGATACACAACAGTGAAGTTGCAAATGCTTAGCCCCTTTTCACTCAGATCTTGGGGCTGGGATTCAGGGGATGTTTGCAGGAGCGAGGTCTCTCCTGCACTCTGAAGACCCTGAGGAGTGCTCAGTGGGGTCCAGCTTCATGCTGGCGCCCAGGGCCTTCCAGAGTGACCAAGAATGGTGACTCAGATGATGCCTGGGGATACAGACAAGTGTAACGGGCATGGTTTATTCATCAATAAAAGCTGTATTCAAAACATTTTTGTAAAAAATTTATAAATTAAAAAATTTAAAAATTAAATTTATAAATTAAATTTTATAAATTATTTTTTTAAATTAATTTAAAAAATTTATAAATTAAAGTACAAGTCATGAATGTGCTGGCTATGGTTTTAGTTAACTGCTTTACCCACTCAGGGGCCACCTGGCCATATTTTGAAATCTCAGTAGCATGTTTACTTTGGTTTAGGATTAGAAAGGGAATTTTTTTCTCTCTTTCGTTAATACATGGGTTAATGTTGAGAACTTGACTTGCCATTCCTTTACTGTGCCAGTTGTTCACCATGTCATTTGTCTTTATTTCACAGATGGAATCACAGAATTCATCACTTCACTCAGTAATAGTTTGGATAAATTTAGCAAGGTAACAAAGTGACAGGTTTAACCTCTCAAATATACAGGGATTAGTTCAGTTTGTTTATCTCAGAACTCTTTGTTCAGAAGCTTCTGAAAGATAAATTGCCATCCTCATACCATCTACTCATACACTCTCTTTTTCTAGAAACAGCATCTGAAAAAACAACTTATGGTACTGTTGCTTTATTCATAAATTAAAAATATGTTGTATAATATATACATACATATGTATTTTCTATTATTTTGAAGAATTCATTCTCTAAATCTTGCTGTCTCAAACTTTGACCTTTAAAGACTGTTACTGCATAAAACTGCATTAAAGAAATGAAACTAAGGCTGCTGCTGGGGACTTTTCCTAGCTTATGTTTGCAGAAGTATGGTAATTATTATCATTTGAATTCATTCTTTGGAAAATTTATCTGATGAGTGCATCATCTATACCACACTTTGTTATAGCCGTTGGGGACTGAATGCTGAAAAATTCAGATAAACTTTCTGCCTGCAAAGACCTTTTATTTTGGCAGAGATACAAAAGACATATAAACAAAAATGACAACTTTAGATAATGATGAATACTAGAAAAAACATTACAGGTAAGAGACTAGAGAGGGACTGGGAGGTGGGGAGAAATTTAGGAATGGTGGTCACTGAAGACTGCTTTGAAGATGTGACAGTTTGACTGAGACCTGAATATTTAGAATGAGTTGGCTATGGGAAGATCCGTTGAAAGTTTTTGGGCAGATGTGCAAAAAAACTCAAGGAAAAATGCGCTTGGCATGTTCCAGAGATAGAAGAAAAGCCATGTGACTGGAGTGGAGTGAACCTAGGGGA
Organism: Phyllostomus hastatus; assembly: GCF_019186645.2. Classification (NCBI taxonomy): domain Eukaryota; kingdom Metazoa; phylum Chordata; class Mammalia; order Chiroptera; family Phyllostomidae; genus Phyllostomus; species Phyllostomus hastatus. Next base: position 51,138,977 of record NW_025334041.1, read on the forward strand.
GAGTGGAGTTGGGAGACAGTGGTAAAAGATAACACTCGAAGTGGGCAGGAGTGGGATCATTTGAACCCCATGTGAGAATTGTAAACAGGCAAAGGAAATAGGATTTGGGTACTGCCAAAGCCCTCTTTGTTTTCTTTAGTGACACTCATGGACCCTAACCAGCTCCCTGCTTTATTTTGGTTATGAAATTATTGCAATACTTTATTACAGTTTTTTTTTCATCAGAGGTCTTCTTTCTTAATGAAAAAAGGGCACTTTCCTTCAAGCACAGAGTCCCATGTTTCTTCCTTGTTCATTGTTATTATGTGCAGGACTCTAAGCCTCTGTTTATCTTCAGCTTCCTGGTTTTACCCTTCATACTTCCAACCATGTGTCCTCTCCAGTATCATTTTTATGTGCTTGCCTTTATGTGCTTCTAGTCTTGGAAAAGACTAGAAGTCAATCCCTGTTCTTCTCTAAGCAGAATTCTAGGAAACTGCATTTTGAAGTGGATAACCATTTTCTATTTTATTACTGACTAGGGACTTAATGTCTGCCTTTATTTAGTGCCTGTGGTGTGCTAGTTGCATTATATACATTTTAATCCTACTAACATATTGCAGAAGTAAATATTATCCCTTCCTTATAGAAAAGGAAACCTACACTTAAAGCCGCCAGCTAGTACTGAGGGAGCCTAGAGTTGAACATTCCAATTAGCCCGCCCCCAAAGCCAAATCAGTGCTGCTCCACTGCTTCCCTGAGTATATTTACAGCAGTTAACAAATCTCTGTTATTTCAAATAATATTTTATGAAATGGCACTTGAAGATGATGATTCAGTACTCTTAGCTGAAAGCTGGGGCTGTGGAGACTCATAGATGTTCACATATTTTCAGAATGTAACTGACATCAGATTCTCTCCCTGCTGGTTCTCAGCCTAGTGTTTTTTGAAAGTTTCACCCCAGAGGATTTCTATAAATATAAAACTGTAGCATTCAACTATGAAAACTTACACAAGGTAATTTTTAAAAGATTAAATGGTGCTGCTTTGGGGGCTAAAAAATCCATTATTTTATTTCTCTTGCCCTAACCCTAACCTTTTTCTAAGCACTAAACAAGTGTACACTTTCTGGATGAAGCTTTGGTTTCTGTTAGTAGAAAGTGGTTTTAAAATAACTTTAAGTTTTATTTCTCAAATCTTTGAAAGGTAATTTAAAACAGTTATTGTTTTCCAAGCTTCAGTCTTATGCTTACAGGTGTGGAATCTTATTCATTTGTCATATTAGAATAATGATAATAGAATTAGCACCTTCTTTCTTAAATGTTGGAAGATACTTAAATTTAGGTAAAAGAGAGCTTTCGCTCTTTAGCCATCTGCTATACATTTTGACCTAGTATCTCTGACCTTTAAGATCATTCATGCAGCTGAATCCACATTCTGATGATCCAGGCTGTTGTGATTTGGTCTCAAATCATAGTGTCCCCCTTCCACCATGAACCCAGCACCCCAAACTGGACTCATAGCCTTTCTAACTTCAGTGCCATTGCTTATACTCTGCTTGCAGCCTGGAATGACTTCTAGATGGACAAATCCAGCCAGTCAAAGCCTTACCTCTCCCTCTGAATCCGTCTGTGCTACACTCTTGATGACATTTCCTGTGACTCTCTAATGGAAGCCTTCCCTTCCACAGCACTTTTGGGAGTCTTTCTCTGTGATGCATGTCACCAATCTTGACATCTGTGGTAATGCACTGTTTTATTCATGGGTGCTTAAATAAATTTTGGCTTGAGCTTAAAAGAGAGATAACAACTTGTGTTATACACATGGCTGTTCAAATAGATGTTAGCTTGAACATCTATTTGATGAGACTTAATTCTGTTTGAAAGAGACTTAATTCATATTATACATGCATAGTTTTTTTGTGGATTGTAGATTTTTGTAGAGCCCTTTAGTTTTATTTGTATTTTTATTATCTCACGTTTGAGAGAATCAGTGGTATGCTTTTCTTGGCTTTGATTCAACAGAACTCTTTCCTGTTTCAGTTAAGGGTCTGACCTTTACAGTTCCCAAGGTGTCCCTTGAGAGGAACTCAAGTCTTAGGGTTGTAAATGTTGAAGAGAGATTATTGCAAATAAAAATCAGTGTTCTGTGTGTTTATGGATAACAGCTGTTCCACATTTTAATATTAAAAATATGAAAACTGAGGCCCCAGTAGACTAGCCAGGGGCGCCTGCAATGTTGGGCTAAGAACCCTGGTCAGTACCTCAGGTTCACAGCAGCAGGAGCCGTGTGCAGGCCATTATTGGTTCCGACATCCTGAAAGCCTCTCCCAAGTATGACAGCACAACTCAGTCATTTCTGGACTATTTTGCTTGCTTTTCTTGTGAGTTGACCTGGGTCTGGCAGATACCTCTTGTGCTGACTCAAGATCCAAACAGGACCTCTAACCTTGAATCACTGACTGAGCTGTTTAAGCCTCAGTATCTTCCTGGGCAGGCATTGGGGTAGTGTCAGGTTTGGTAGGCTCTTTAATATAATACTCTTGTTTCTACTTCCCCTTTTGTTAATGTTTTCCAGAAAACTGTCTTAGGACTGGTGGGTATCCTCAGTGTATTAAGCTTGGAGTTTGGATGGATTTGGCCTAAGGTCTTATAAGTTGTGGTAATTTGTGTCCAGGTTTTTGTGTCCTGTATTTTCCAGAACATTATACCTCAAATATTGTGCGTTGTTGCTTGCCAAAGTATATTCTTGTCTGCTTTTTGTTTCAGGAAAATATATTCTCATACTTCTCAAATTAATCACTTGCTTTTTGAATTAATGATGTGGAACCAGAGAATTTTAAGTATATTTCCCTGTTTGAATGATAGTTAAATTTGTCAAAGGTAACACAAAGAGCTCTTGAGCTATTAGATGTTTCTTCAGCTGTGGTGGAAACACCAGCCAGGACTTGTTGTTATTGATAGTAACGAACACAGAGAGCTTCCTCTGTGCCAGGTGCTGTTCTAAATGCTTTTATGTCCAGATTTCTGATCGTCAGTGCTATTGACATTTTGGGCTGGATACTTGTTTGTTGTGGGGGCTGGCCTGTGCATTATGGGATGTTTGACAGCATCCTTGGTTTCTACCCACTAAATGTCAGTGGTACTTCCCCAAGTGGTGACAACCAGAAATGTCTCCCTATCCCCCGACACCTTGAGAACCCCTGTTTTATCTAAACTAATTTATTCTCCCCATCAACTTCTCTGAGGTAAGTTGTATTATTATCGTCTTCATTTTATAAAAGGAGAAGCTGAGGCATAGAGAAGTTAAGTGATTTGTCTAAGGTTACACAACTAGTAAGCAGTAGTACTAAATGTAAAACTAAGCAGTGTTGTTTGTGAATCCTATCCTAAGCAAAACCAGCTCAGACTGGTCACCAACTGTCAGGGATCCAAAGACCTATGTATGTAAACAGGGAATAGAACAAATGCCAACAGGTACAACACAGGACTGTAAGTGAGGTGGCTGGGTGGCAAATTGGGGAGTATTGCCAGAATTACATGTTTCTAGAAATCTGGATTTTATTTGTGTGGAAAATTCTCATCTTTTAATATAGGTGAATAATTTGATGTTTAAAAAACATAATTGAACACAGCAGACAAACACTGTTACCTATATACGGAGAACATCTGACTTCAGGCCATCAGTTTACAGTTATTTCTGTGTAAACTTCATAGCAATGCAACATTATAGAGAAGTGCACATTCATTTTATTCTGTGTGGAGGGCAAAACTTTCCCTTCTTTGAAAGCTCTGGAAATGAGGATAGATGGGGCTTCTAGACTAGATGTGCTTTCTTTTAAGCCAAAAGAATGTGAGAATTAAAGTTGGCCATCTATTACACTTTACCAGGGGTGTCTAACCTTTTGGTGTCTCTGGGCCACCCTGGAAGAAGAAGAGTTGTCTTAGACCACATATTAAATACATTGTGACACATAATCACAAAAAAATCTTGTAATGTTTTAAGTGAAATTACGATATTGTGTTGGGCAGCATTCGTAGCCATCCTGGGCTACATGCGGTCCATGGGTAACAGGTTAGACACTCCTACAAACATTCAATGCTTTGCTGCTCAGTGCAGACTCAGCTTGAAAGTTCTGTACCTTTAGGTCCTTCTGCAGTATCATTCCTATTTCATGACCTCTTTTTGTCCAGATGTTAAAATAAATATTTCATAGAACATTGAGAAAACATAAATTCTGGAATTCAATGGCTGTATTCTGGAGAAATGAACTACAACCATACTTCACTTTGTTGACACCCAGTAGACAACTGAGTCTGGGTTTAACGCTCTTTGAATGACCAGGCTCTCTGCCTACATTGCAGGAGCAGAAGGATTCCCGATGGCCTTTGAAGTGTTTTCCATTGTCCTCAGAACCCTGGCCTCTTTAGTTGAATCTATGTGCCATCATCCCTGTAGTCTTGGTGTGAAAAAAGAGCTCACATTCACATGCTGACTTTCCATGGCCTTTGTAATCTGTCCATACACTTCTGTCCAGCTGCACTTCCTGAGCCTCCCTCCTGTGCAGCCTCTGCCAGACTGCCTGTGGCTCAGAGACACTGCTCCAGCCACTGCTCCAGGACATGCTCCTGCTCCTGTTTTCTGTTTACTCTACCCTACCTCTTCCTTTCAATACATTACCCTTTCATAGCTTTGAAAATCGCACATTTTCTCTTCGGCAAACCTTTTCTGGTCACATGACCTAAAGTTCAGTCTTCTGTGTATTATAATTATCTTGGGCTTTGATTTCTAATCATATAATCATTTTACTTCCTTTAACACTGGATTCTCTTTGAGGACAGAGACAGAGTCTCCTCTCCTCAGTACAGCTGCTAGCATAGTGTTTTACTTGTGATAGATAAATGCTCATCTGCATTCATTTGGGTGGGTTCCCACTCAGAGGTTTCTTTATCTTTTTTCATGTATTTGTATCAGTTTATATAGTGTGCCATCAGAGTAGATTCACTAAATAGCATTCATTATATGTTAGAAAAAAATGACCAAATTAATTAACTTAGGGAGGTTGGAAATTTTTATTACTTTTATTGTCATTTATATTAATGAGAGATTAAATATTCTTGGTTTACATAATATGATGAAATTCCAGACATGTGTAAACTTGCCTAACTTGAGTCACCAAGTACCCAGAATCCATACGTTTATACAGTGCTATTTGTATACATTTATATACAATGGTAATTCATGAATTTTACAAACAAATCGAATACCTAACAAACACATGGCCAGGCATTTCCATAGGTGCCAAGGATACAGAAATGTCTTCTAGGAACACTTGTTGTACTGCTGAGAAAAAGACATGCAAAAGTATGTGAAGTATAGATGAAAGATTACAGGTGCTGTTAAAGATATATGGAATGTATATTATATCAATGATTTTCAACCTTTTTCATCTAATGGCACGCATAAGCTAATGACTAAAATTCTGCAGCACACCCAAAAATTTGTTTTTTACTGATCTGACAAAAATAGGTATAATTTTTATTTGTTCACACTGTGGCTATTGTTGTCTTGGCTGCTCTCATTTTTTTGTTTTAATTTGATAATCTAAGGGAAAAGAGGTCAGTTCCCCTGACTGAATAGTCAGGTGTTGCATGTTTAAAAATTCTTGTGGTGCACTAGCTGAAAATCACTGTATTGTACCAATGGGATCAGAGGTTTCATTGAGGAAGTGATACTTAAGCTTCCTTGAACAATGAATAGGCAAGCTTATTTTTGCTGTTAATTGGTTAGTGGTTGGAGGAAAAGGCACTCCAGGCAGAGGGAGTGTTAGGACAGAAGCACGGATGGCGAAACCTCCAGGGATGGAGCTATGAGGGAACTAGAAATAGGTTAGTACAGCTAGAGCACTTGGTGTGCAGGAAATGGAGTTTTTAGTAGAGGGATGAAGCGATTCATTCAAGTTTCCATCTTAGAAAAACTAGCATGAAACCAGTGTGGAGAGTGGTTTGGAGATCAGTGAGACAGGATCATTGGATTAATGTGAATGAGTGATGATTGAGAAAACATGGAAAAGACCAATGAGAGATATTAGAGGGAATGACATAGTCACAGGTTTGGCATGTTTGGAAGATGGAGTCAGCAGCAGAATCGGCTTTAACATTGTTTTAATGATAAAAGCTGTAAATATGATCTTAATTGGTTATTATTCATTTTTCTTAACAATTTTGAAGTATTTATAGTCAGTGTATATATTATATATCAGTATCTATATTTTTAAGTCATTTCCTTTTTAATTTTGTAATTGCTTATCTCTTGTTAAATAATTTGAAAGCAAATTTTTTGAGAGTACAGCTAGTTTCAAACCTTCATTGACAACTTTGTGATCTTAAAGAGATCCTACAACTTTTTCAATATTCTCTGCCTCTGTAATGTTCTCCGAGCCCTTTCTCATTATTAGGCTATAATTCATAATCTGTTTTCTGGACATATTAGCCTTTAGTTGCATTGAGTCTTATGTTTATGTGATTTTATTTTTTGAAGCATGAGCTAAGTTGATAAAGTCATCTGATGCTCATCTGTTGAGGGTCTGGTTTCTTGTGTGTCTGCCTAAGAAGTCTGATGAAAAAAGACAAGGGTACTAATATATTGTAGGCATCAAGATTTTAAGATCTCCTTATTTTTTACATGCATCAACTTTTAGACCTCAAACTTTCATTCATGATAGAGATTAGTATTTTTTTATGACCTCTGTGTCATCCTTGTATATCAAAGTATAGGAGATAATATAAGTAACTTCTGCCTGTAGATATTCCTGGGCAAAGGTGTGAATAGCTTTCTCTTTTATTGACTCCCTCTAGTTTGTGGAATAGGAAGTTGGCCTTGGAAAACTCCAAGGGCAGTCGATGTTATGTCTAACCTAACATCAGTATTGGTGTGCCACTTCTACCAACTATAGAGCCACTGCAGGAGCAGTGAGGAGAAGATGGCTCTGTCAATTAGAGTGATACTTGCAGGATCCCTTCTCTCTCCAGAGAAGAACGCTGGTGGTGTTGAATGAAAGGAAACCCAGTATGACTCTCAGTAGTCAGTTGCCTTGGCTTTGCTATCTACTCATCAGTTGGCTACTTGGTATTCAGCTTCTATTTACTCTGTACAGAGAAAATAGGTCTGGGGAGGCTGTGAAGAATGTGGGATGAACATATTCTTAATTCTAGTCTTTAAGATGAAGAAAGTAGTTACTAAAGGAAGTATATACTTTTAGTCACCTTCTTCTTCCTGTAGAGCAGTGAGCTCACTGCCTTGAGATATTAATCACCAGTTCTGTCCTTAGAATTGGGAGCATTTGTTTGAAAATTGCTTGTAGAAAATTGCTTCAGTAGTAAGTATTGAAGAAGTGGTGTTACATGGTAAAGAGATGTCTTCGTGTACGTGAGAAAGTATTTCAAGTTCCTTAGTTGAGGGACCTTCATCTGTCTAAATAGTAATATGATTGTTGACTTGATCACAGCTAAAGCTGGCAACATGTCTCTAAGAGGAAACTTTAAATATTCATGAGAATATGTGCACCAAGAAGCAACATGATTCCTCAGAATTATCATATACCAGTGGGTGACAGTGCTAATGAAGTCAAAATTGGGAATAATACCCATCAGGTATTTTATAAGTGATCTATTGAAAAATTTTTTTAAAGAAAACCTGAGAGGAGATTTTGTTCTGTAGGGACAGGAAGAAGTTTTGGAAAATGATGGGTAGTCAGCAACCAAAAAAATCATCTCTCTTTTACACTTGTGGAAATGACTTTGTTAGCTGTGGAGAAAATATAGGAGTGTACAAGTTGGAGCTGAAGCTAAGAAAGAGAAAAAAGCTGCAAAATCAATTTGAGCACCAGAAGAGATCTAGGAAGAGAATCAGAAATTGGAGAGAGAGAGTAGAAGCTGGAGGAAGATAGCATAGTAACCCTGTGTTCCCATTTATTCTGGGCCACCTGACAGCAGCTTCTGAAAAAGATGAAAAGCAAATGAAAGAATATTCTTGTTTTCCCCTACCCATCTTGAGAGAGATTTTTTTGAATATAGCTGTAATATGCCAGCCATCTGATAGTGTTAGCTGGTAAAATGACTGACTGCCAAATTATTGACCCCTGCAGGGGTGGTGAGTTAAAACCATAAACCACCCAAAATGACTTGTCATTCCATGGCATGCTGCCATTTTGCCAGCCTGTGATCCATGGAGGAACAAATACACATTGTCAAATGTCCTTCCTCTATCCAGCTGGCATATCTTCCCCTGGACCAACAGCATCCAAGTGGCATAGTTGTTGTCAAGAGTATACACTTGATTTCTTTCCCCTCTCTTCAGTTATTCCCATGGACTATTTCTCTCCTCAACTAGGTGGACATTCTGCTGAGAGCAGGGGAATTCTTGCATTACCTTTAGAATCCTCTTGAATATGTTCTTGGAGTTTTCTATTTTGTAAGTGTTCAGTGCTTATTATTTAATAAAATAGTGGATTTAAGGAGAGTCCTCCTCATAATGATTTTTGTTCTATAAATAAATGCATTTTCTCTGTTTTTTTCCCCCTCCCCTTTTATAGAGAGAAGGGAGAACCTTCAAATTTCTGTTGTAGCTCAGGTTTTGGCTTCTATATGTTGTTGACTCTCAAGTTTCTGTCTCTAGCTCAGACCTCTCCTCTAAACTCCTGATTTATATTCAACCACTTATTTTATCTGCATTTGAATATTGATAAGCATCACATACTTCATATTTCCAAACTAAACTGATACTCTTTTTCAAAGTTGCTCTTCCTTTGTTTTCTCCATTTCTGTAAATATCCCATCCTTCCATTTCTTCAGGCTGTAAATCTGGCAGTTTCCGCAGTCCCTCCTTTATCCCACACCCCATGCCCATTCCATCACCAAATGCTCTGGGCTCTGTATTTAGAACCAGTCAGTTCTCACTACCTGCACTGCCACCACTCAAGTCTACTAAGTCAATATGTCATTTCTCTTCTTGAATTATTGCCGTAGTCTCCTAACTTGTCTTGCTGCTGCTTTGGTTCTTAGCTGGAAAGCCTCTTAAAACATTAGCTAGATCATGTATATCTTCTAGTAAAAACCTTCCAGTGATTTCCCATCTCATTAGAGACTTTATCATGGAGTATAAAGTCCCTGCCTCTTGCTGCCTTCTCTATTATTCTCTGCTACTACTCTCCCACTTGTCACTTAGCTCCAGCAGAGCTAATGACCTGTGTGAAGACCTGTATGGCCAGTTCTGCCTCTCTTCAGGGCTTTGCCCTTACCCTTTCCTCTATTTGTGGTGGTCTTTATCCTTGTGCCTACCTGGCACTTCTCTCTTATCTCCTGATAGTCTTTGCTCCATCTTCTCATTGAGGTCATCCTGACCACTCAGTTTAAAATTACAATGCTCCTTTTTTATCCTGTCCCCTTACTCTAGAAGGTAAATTCTGTGAGGGTAGGAAATGTTTTTTTAGTTTATTTATTGCTACATTCTCCAGTGCTCAGAGGAAGACCTGACACATTTTTGGTGCTCAGAACATATTCCCAGAGTGAATAAAGTAGATGTAGTATATTCTTGGCAAACTTTGAATTTTCAAAAATTATCAAGTGCAGTTCTTACATCTTGTGGTATACATCCAGATTCAGTTTGTCAATATGTTTTAGTTTGCCTTATAAACTATGAAAACATTGGTGTGCATTTACTCAACCATCTTTAAAGTTTAACATTTCTATGTTCTGTGTCAAATAAAAGTTCACTAACATTTTAAATACTGCTATAGAAACTGGTCACTTAGAAATTAAGTTGCTATAAGAACAGGTTTGAGCTTGGGAGATAAATTAGTGTCTGTTAGAGGAGTGACTTAAATAGCACAGCATACTTGTTTTCTGCTTTAATTTTTCCAGGTCGTAATAATGGCTAAGTAAAAAGAGTCTTGAAGCAGGTAGTCAAAAGGTTAAATTCTGTTTATGGGCACACAATTACTTTCATCTGCTGATGTTAATAGAAATTAGTGAATGAGACAAGACTTAAGAAATGATGTAGAACTTTAATGGGGAACCTCTAATATGTGGGAGGAGGAGGGCAGAATGCATAGCAACATGAGAATGAGCAAATTTGTTGGGATGGAATAAAAGTTTTCATTACATCCCAAACGCAAATGCACTAGAAAGTATGAGATATAGAAAATAGATATTTGGACTAAAACCATTGGAAATAAGATATAGAGATATTATTATGTAGTTGGACTTGTAAATTTCTTAAAGAAAAGTAAGAGAAAGAACAGAGGGAAGTGCTGTTGAAATGTAGGTACCAATGTAGTAAATCAGTTGACTAAAACAACACAAGGTGTTCCCGAGCCCTGATGGGTGATGCCATGCTTAATATTTTAGAGAAAGGAGAAAGGAGAAAGGAGAGGTAGGGAGGGGAAGAGAAACATTGATGCGAGAAATGGCGATTGCTTCCATACAAACCCTGATGGTACTAATCCACAACCCTAGGCCTGTGCCCTGAACAGGAATTGAACCTGCTGGTTTACAGGATGACGCTCCAGCCAGTTCAGCCTAACTGGCCAGGGCAGTGGGTGGTGCTTTGTAAAAAAATCAATTTCCCTAAGAGTCCTAATGTATGGAACAAATGAAAGACAAATTTGACTTTTAAATGCTTAAAGTGGTATCGACACATTTTCAGTAAATAACTAAGGAAACTAGATCCCAGACTGGTGCACAATGTATACTCCACTGTTTCATTTAAGCCTTAAAACACTAATGAAAAGACCTTAGATACTTGACATTGGCTGAAGATTCAAACCAAATGACCCCTGTCTGAAGTCACAAGCACTTTAGAAGCTTTTAACTTATACCTCAAATCAACATTTGTGTCTAGGTGATTTAATAGCTATATAAAAGGCAGAGTGATTTGGATACCCAGAAATGTTACATAGGTTTTCCTTTTAATCTATCATGCATCCCAAGCTATTGTGAACAGAAGAATTATTATACAAAGATTTATACCAAATCCATGTCCATTCTATTTTATAGTATTATTTAAGAGGTTTTCTAGGTAATTCTGGTTCTTTGGTCTGCTTTTATAAGCTTATACTCATAGCACAGTTAATGATTTTTTTTTTACATTGAAAATCTGCCTTTACTCTCTTTGATAATATGTACACTACATATGCATATGTATACTGTTAACCAAATAAGAGGTTTGGGCTGTAATAATGAACAAAGGCATTTATTTGAGCAAAAGGATTGTAGTACTGGAGATGCAGATTCAGCAACCCAAGATGTTCTCTTGACAGAACAAAGAAAGGGCTTATAAAGGCAAAATCCACAAAATGTAATTCTTTGGCAAATGAGGGACTGCTTGCTAGGTTAACAGGGACTGGTTAGTTCTAATATGCAAACAAGGGAGATGAAAACTACAAGAAAGGAAGTGAATTCCATATTGTCCAGGTAGCAATTGTTCAAGGATGTTTATGGCTCCAGGATGTTTATGGTTTAGCAGGGAGCTGAGTTTAGCAACAGGTTTAGCAACTTAATAGCAGCTCTAGGAACTGAGGCACCAGGTGTCCTCAGGCCGCACATCCTTACATAGCCTCCTGACTCTATTTTGTGTGACTCACTTAACAATATTTATTCCATTTTATTTCCTCCATTTTAAATACTATATATACATTGTGTTTAAATATATTCATTGTGTACATATGTTTATATATACTGGATGGGTGGATGAATGGATGGTTGGACCAAGTGAACTGCTCCATTCCAGTGAAGTTCTGTACTTCATGCCACCAACCACTCAGTACTCCAGCATTCACCTCCTAAGAATAAAGGCATTCACCTACACAACTAGGATTCTAACCCATAATCAACTCTTCACTTGTCTTCTGTAGCTTTTTCTTTCTTTTTTTCTTTTTAGTTCAAGAGTCAGTTTCAGTTTGTGCATTGCAGTCGATGCTTGTGTCTCTTTATGCTTTTTTAAGTTTGAAGAGTATCCATCACACTTTTCCTTTTTTTTTTTGTTTTTGTTTGCTTTTCACCCCCTTGATGTCTCTTAACAGCCCATGATAACTGTCTTGTAGAATGTACCATGCATAGCCTTTGTCTGATTACTTCTTTGGGACTAAATTCAAATTAAACACTTTTGGTAAGGGTATATCATAATATGCCCTTGATAATTGATATTATGTACTTTATACTGTATTACATCAGAAGGCAGGTGATGTCAGCCTGTTTTGGTATTGGTGATACTGTTGCATTACTTGGTTTAAGTGGTGACTGCAAGTCCCACCACTGAAAAGGTATATTATCCCTTAATGAATTTTAGTAATCTGAGGGGTAATACTTTGAGGTATAAAGATTCTATTCCCTAACAAGCTTTTAATAATTTTAGTATATATTAAAAATCTTTGCCTAAATCAGCAACTTCAACTGGGGGTTACAAACTGTTGATTTTTGTAATTTTATTATTTTTTCTACCGTTTTTATTGAACATTTTTTCTGTAAAGGAGAACTTCTCCATCTCACAATTTTACAATTTTACTGGCAGCCTATACAATTTTTTTTCAGATGAATATGGCTTTTTGCATCTTTTATACGAAATCTTTACCTTCCAAAATGCTGTAAAAATACGTATTCTCCTACACCTTCTTATTTATTACATGTTGTGAGTTAGGGTTTTTTTTTTAATTTATTTGTTCAGTTTTTATATGTGGTTAACCCAGTGTCATTTGTTGAAAACACATTTTGTTTTCATCATTGGATTGCTTTGACATCTTTGTTAAAATTAAGTCATCATGTTAGTGCTCTTCTAACTCTAGTCTCTCCCTTACGTTGCACTGATCTATCTGTTGATTCTTATGTTTCACACTTTTCATTACTGAAGCTTTAGAGAAAGTCTTTGAGTTAGTGTGAATTCCAATTTTGTCCTTTTTCAAAATTGCTTTGGTTGTTCTCATTTCCTTGTATTTCAATATATATTTTAGTATTGCCTTGACAATTCTACAAAAGACTCAATGGGATTATGATTGGTATTGAGTTGGATCTGTAGATCAATTTGGGGAGAATTCAAATATTAACAATATGAATTCTTCATATCCATAAACACAGTATATCTCTCCATTTATTTTTATCTTCTTTTATATCTCTAAGTAGTGTTTCATAGTTTTCAGTGTTAGGACCTAGCACATTTTTGTTAAATTTATTTCTTAGTGTGTTATATTGTAACTGAACAAAAATGGGAATTCAGCTGCCTGTCGCCATGAAAACCAAACTAGTGAGGCAGATGCTGGTGAAAGAGGAAGTAGATTTTATGTAGGTGCTGCACAATCTGGGAGAATAGTGGACTCCTGTCTCAAAGCCCATCTCCTCAGCAAGAGAAATACAAAAGCCAATGTCTGGAGCTGTTCCTCCAATTTAAAGTACAGCCCTTTGGAGCCTACAGGCGACTGCTAGGTGGTCTTAGTTCCCACTTTGGTAGTTTAGTTTATTCCTGGCTGCTTCCATTTCAAGCTTCCTACTGGAACCTGCGTGTGGAGGCCACATGGCCCAGTCGAGCTGGGCTGCACAGGTACATACTCCAGGCAAAAGAGCACTCGAGTGCACAAGCCAGTGCTTAACCTGGTGGGCAAGAGAGAGAGAAGAGCTCCCTCCTGGAGGCCACTGGCCACATGGCCCATGGAGAGAACAGGGCAAGGCACGGTACAGGTCACCAGTAAGTGCAGCCTCTTTGTTTCCTAGGGAATTTCCCTTTGTTCCTTTTGATTTCTTGGATGTGGGACAGACCAGCTGGTTTCTCCACATGACCGACCAATCAACTTCCCACACCTTCTGGTGCTTTGGGTGGGACCACCTCCCAACTAATACCTTCTTACCCCAAGCTACATTAACAGACTGCTTTGGTCCATAACCTCCCCTGTACCATTTCGACTTCTGTGTGGCTTGTGCCTGCCTTCTGATCTGGGAAGGGGGTGGGGAAGGCTTTTTCTCTATTTGGTTTTCTTGTTAGGGCACTATCCATTGATATTTCTAATTTTCCATGTGCTCAGTATAAGAACCTCCCCCCTGCTGCCATCTTGACCAATGGGGGAGACTCCCCAGAGCTCCGGACAAAGCGTCTACTGGTAACAATATTTTTTTATGCTATTTAAAAATGCCGTCCCCCTCATTTTCTTGTCTCCATTGTCTTCCCACTTCCACAGCAAAACTCAGAATGAAGGAACTGGTCAATAGGTGAATCACAATATCCTAAGTGAGCTGTTGCTTTTTTAAGAAAAATATAAAGCAAAAATAATCTTAATGTTGTATAATAGAAGTTGTTATAGAGGTCTTTGTACACTATTCTCTGATAGGTGTGGAAGAAATAGTAGGAGGAAGCAAAAACTATCAGAAAGTGACCTTTGAGTTAAGGCTTATAGGAATAGTAAGAGCCATAGAGATAAGGAGAGTAGCACTCCATGTGGAGAGAAAAGTACAAACAGAGGTTCCAGAGCATGTAATTTTTTTTTAGAAAACTGCTTTTGATTTTTAGTGTGGTGAAGTGGTACGGAAAGTACATAGAAGTAGGCTATGTGCTAGGTTAGGCAAGATTAAGGAGTTTGATATCTTCAGAAGGTCTCAGGAAACTAATAAATAATTCAATGAATTTAATTTGATTCTCCAAAAACTGTTAGGTGAGATTTTTCTTTGTTTTATCAATACATTTATTTTGCTTGTGTGCCTTGTCTTTTTTTTTGCTTATTTTTCTAATTGAGTTTTAAGGTTTCATTATTTTTTTATCCTTTTTTTTGTTTTTTTTTAATCATTTTTAAGTATTTACTTTTATGTTTTTTTAAGATGGAGAAGTTTTGATTTTTTATATATGAGATATGTTTCCCTTTGTAGACTTTCTAACAAAAAGAAGTAAGATTTTCTTACTTCTTATCCTAAAATCATGTATTCCTTTATCTGCAATTTTATTACATCGCCTATGCAAATGGTTGCTTTATTAACTTTTGAAGAAAAACTTTAGTATATTTTGATATTTAGATTTCTTTCTCCATGTACTAGAATGACTCTTTAATAGTTTTATTCCTTTGCAACTTAGTTTTGATGACATCTATATCATCCATAGATATTTTTTGGTTTATACAAGTTTTTCTTTGCAGAAAACCTTAGGAAAGTAAAGGTTAGATGGTGATTTTTAAGTTATGAGTTTTCCTTTTTTTAAAATTGAATTAATGCTTTATGCTTGGTAAATTTGCTATTACAGTTCAGATTTCTGGCTTATACTGATAAATCAACAATGTGTCTGTATGTCCACCTGTGTGGTTCCTGAAGCTCCCGCACACACTCTTCTCCTGTTTGTCTCTAGTTCCTCCCAGGGCTCATTGTCAGTTGCTAATTTTATTTCAGCTTACACTGTTTTTCTTATATTACTAATGTATTTCCCTATGTCTCTTTCAAATCATGGAGGATAAAAATCTTGAGAGACACACATTATAAGAAAAATGAAAGATTATAGATGTCTAGCCAGTACCCCAAAATTAAAAACCAGTCAAAATGTAATAGTTTCAAAGCCTTTTGTCTTAAGTGAATTGTAAGTTGTGTTTATGCATGCTTTTGAAATGCAATGAAACATTTTAATGGGTAAACAGAAATACCTGCCTTCCAATTAGGTTTAATTTTTATTTATGTGATTTTGACTTAAGTGGTGTTTCAGGAATATATTCTAGTACCTGGGTCCTGTTTGTGAGAGCTGTTGTGAAGCTTAAATACGTAAGTAATGTATGTTAAGTATTCAGCATTGTGTGTGACTCAGTCTTGGTGTGAAAAAACTATTGTTATTTTTCATTATATTAGTATATGATACACAGTGTTATATAATACACAGTAATAAGTTAATAGGTGGGATTAGTTTATATTTTTGTTGTGTTCTTGTGTGTTCTTGGTCGGATATGTCAATATTATGTTACCTTTATTTAATGATAGGATAACTCTCATTTTAATGTTCTGAAACAGTTTATAGGATTTTATCTATGTTTCAAGTGTTGAAATATCTACCAAATTGCCTGACTCTAGTTCCTTTGCTAGGTAATTCTTTGTCAACTTTTTTCTATTTCTTTTTGGTATGGATTATTCTATTCAGATCATCTGCATCTTCCAGAGTATTGACTATGATTTCCAAATGTAATTAATGTAAAGTATCACATACATTTGGAAAAATAATGTTTCCTATAGTGGTACCTGCATTCCTTTCTTAATCTCTTCCTCCTTAAACCTTTTAGGTTTGCCTATTTGCAGTTTTAAAAGACTGATTCTTGAGTTTATTTATGTATTTTAAAATTATTTGTGGAAATGTTTATCCATGTACAAAAGTAGAGTTTGGTATAATGAATCACATCTTACTCATCCCCCAACTTGGAAGAATTATTATCTTCCTTTTGGATTTATTTATTAACTACAGTCATATTTTTATTTTGTATATTTTCCCCCATAGGATAGTTGTAGTTTTTATAACTTTATTAAATGCCCAATTCTTTAATTTTACTCTTTATTTAAAAAATAATTTCAAAGAGTAATTCATGCACTTTAGGGAAGTGAATTTGATGATAAGCTCAAGTTTGACAGCTTTCCACTATTTTTACTGTCACTGTTTTGTATAGGTTATTTAATTTTTAAATGTATTTAAATGTTATTTTAAATATTGCTATGTTTTAAATTTCTATTTTGAGCATTGTTGGTTCTGTATATAGTTCCTGATTGCAAGACTTTTACATATTTTTAGTAGTCTAGTTTTATGATCAATTTTGTAGACTTGACGTATTTTACCCTCAAATAGTATATAGTCTATGATTGTAGGATTATGAAAATAATTAGGAATCTTCCAAAAATTTTAGTATTCAGATAATCTACTCTCAACCAATAGTAATTGGCCTCAATTGAATGCCAACAGGAATCTCCAATTAGCCTGAGGTGAAGAAGGAAACTTTATTCAGTGAAGTACAAAACAGCTCAAATGTGATACACCACATCTGTGGAAACAGCACATTGTGATTTGGCCCTAGGGCCATATCGCTCTCCTGCTAGACAGCTCTGCTCTTTCCATGCCAGTCTGCTTTGCACTGCGCTGGTCTGCTATGCTGTGCTGTATACTACTTTGCTTCATCCTGTGCCAGTCTGCTTCCTCAGCAAGGGAAACTCCATCTTCAGTCTTAAGTGGAAAGGTAAAGTGTGCTCCCCAAACCAGAGAGGAGCTGGCTTATATAGATGGAAGTCCCTACTCCTCCTCCCTTACTGGTTTATCCTCATGGGAAGGAGAACTCCAAATCCTCACAGTCAGATTGGCCCAAAAGGCACTGTCCTGATTGGCCAGAATGGAGTTTCTCTGAAGAGAATATAGCTATGCAGCTCTGATTGGATGAGGAAAGTCTTAGGCCTATTGTTTGAAACAGGATTCCAGGAACTCCTTTGTAAGAGCTGGCTCTGATGGCATAAACACAGTGCAGGAAGGCAGTTCAGTGCAGAAGGAGGTAATTCAGTGCAAGAGGAATGTAATTCAATGCAAGCTTCTCCAGGAAGTGCAATTTGTGTGAGAGGCCCATATGTAGAAATGGCTGCTAGGCTCTGGTTTTTTTAATTTTTATTTTTTTAAGTTTGCGTTCAGTTAAGCCACCAGGAGTGCTTCTTAGTAGGCATATTCTTCCTCAGGGTTCACACTACTATTTTCATACCTATATCTTTAAAATACCAAACCACTTAAAAAAGTAAACTGTCAAAACCTTCCATTTTGATGATAATCTATCATTTACTTAGCTTTCTCATTTTCTCAGTTTTTAAAGATGCATTTTGTATCTCTGTTCTTTCTGGTAAGACATATATTGATACTGAGTGGTAAATCTTAATCCTGATTTTTTAGAAATCTAAATATTAGATATATTTGCTGAGTTGAGAGAATGTGTGTTAGAATCTTTAGAACTTACTTATGAATCCTGAGTTTTTGAAGATTTTGTGTACTTATTAAAAACCTTTAGTTGAAATGTATAACTACCCTTTTTATTGGTTCTGAATTAGTAACCAGACTGAAATACTGGCAAGTCAGATTTAAAATAAGCAAATGTTGTATTACCATTTCACAATTAAGTTCAGGTATTGTAACTCTGATTCGAGTCTGGCAAGTAGTTTAATAGTTATACTTAAGGAAAGTTAATGGTGATTGGCATATTAGTTTATAAAGAGATTTTGGCAGAATACTGTAGTGATGCTACAACTTCTTATAATTCTGTTTTGAAAGATTACCACATTCACACTGTATACAGAATATGCTAATATTTTGTGGTAGGTAACCAATACTAAGTTGTTATCTGAGTGATATCTCTAGAAATTCCCAAAGAGCACTTTTGTACCCAATGATGCTGTTGTGGGTCATCAGGAGATATCTAGAGTCTACCTCTCAAAAAGCTTCTCACAAATTTTGACCTTCTTAGGGTTAGAGTGCAGCCCTCTTTATTGTTGAGTGAGAAACATGATTTATCACCTTCTGGTTACAGAGCTCTGTGGCCAGTGGCTCTGCTGCATGTCGATAAACTCATGTCTCAGAATCTACAATGAACATTATAGCTGCCATGTAAACTAAATATTTATTTCAAGCTGACCCATCTGTTGTTTCCCTACATAGAATGTAATATTAATCAGACACACAATTTTAAAAGGTTGTGGGAGGCCTACAGGGAATTATTAAATTGGTGTCAAAAGGCATTGACAATACCTTTATGCTATTATATTAGTCATAGGAATAAGCTGGCTAGTGGACTAAGTGCCAGGCTGAGCACAGCTTCCATTTGTTTATGACATTTCTTTTCCTGTGTTTCCGGACTTTCTTACTGGCAAATTCTCTCTTCTTCCCTTTAGACTGAAGTATCTCCTGTCACTTTATTTGCATATCATAGCCTGTGAGCCACTTTGCTTCTTTAAGGACACAGCACATCTACTGTTAATTCATTCTGTGTTGAATTTATAGTTTAACTCTCATAGGACAGTATTATTATTTTAGTTGTTTCAAAATTCTTCCCTGCCCCATTTCCCATTGTAGCCTTGATGATATGGGCAGATCTGTAAAAAGCCTTGCAGAGTTTCATACATGCACACAAATCTTTTTTCTTTTTGTTTTAGAAGTATTTCATTTACTTTCCATTGGCAAATTAATAGGGATCTGGTAGCAAAATTTCACTCCTTGTCTCAGGAAAGATTTTTAAGTAATACCAAACAATTGGTTAGGTGATTTTTATTTAAGTATTTTATAGAATTTTTTTAACCTGCTCTTTTGAAATAACTGATTTTCTTCTAGGAATCTGGGGTGAGGTGGGGTGATGGAGAGGAAAGAAATGGAAAACCAAAGTTTTAAACCTAAATATCTCTTAGATGGGTGCCTCCTTATAATCCACATAAGGCCTGAGCTTCTTTTTATTTTAATCTGTAAGCAAACATTTACTTTATAAGCAAAAATAACTGATAACAAAAACAAAGACAGCTTTGAAACAACAGGATGAGACACAATCTTCAGGTGTTAATGCATTTTTTTGCCTTTAAAATAAAGGAGTGGGAATAGATTAGAGTGGAAAACTCAAATGCCTCCTGGTTAGGTCAAGACTGAAACCACTGCATGCCCCGTTTGAGGAAGTCAGCAGCTTCTTGGCATTTTTATCATGGTAAGGAAATGCAGGTCTGGTGATTCTGTATCTTCTTACTTTTCAAGAGAAGCTGGAATCTGGGCTTTTATATGAAAATTCACTATTTAAAAATGTTTTCCATTAGTTTGAAATTTTTAGAAGCACTGTATAAGACCAAGCAAAACATGTCTTAAGCCAAATATGCTCCCTGTGCTTTTGGATAAGATGACTGAAGTCTTTCTGAATACATTTTTTTAAAGATTTTATTTATTTATTTATTTATTTTAGACAGAAGGGACAGGAGGGAGAAAGAGGAAGAGAAACATCAATGTGTGTTTGCCTCTCACATGCCCCCTACTTGAGACTTGACTTGACCTGCACCCAGGCATGTGCTCAGATTGGGAGTTGCCCCGGCGACCCTTTGGTTCACAGGCCAGCGCTCAGTGCACTGAGCCCTACCAGCTGGGGCCTGAATTAAATATTTTTAATGTCTGTTATTCTGACATTATTTCAGAGGAGAACATACAGTATCATGGTTCTTGCCAGAATAGTACAGAGAAGGCTGATTGGTTGGGTTGAGAGACTTGGTTTGATTCTTTACTCCTCCTAGAAAGGGATGAAATTGTGAGAGTCTAAAACACTAGCACTGGTAGCTACTGCTCCAAAGAAGCTGTGTTTACCATCTGGGTAGTATCAATTTTGAACTGAATTAGCTGCAGCCAAAGTTTTGGCCCAGCTTTGCTAATTGTACAGTCTCCATTACAACGGATCATCTCTGCCATCTTAGTATGAAAGCTTCCACAGACAATCCGTGTGGGGCCCTGGCTGGTGTGGCTCAGTGGGTTGAGCTCCAGATTGTGAAGCAAAAGGTTGTCAGTTGGGTTCTTAGTCAGGGCACGTGTCTGGGTTGTAGGCCAGGTTCCCAGTAGGGGGTGTGGAAAAGGTAACCACAAACTGATGTTTCTCTCCTTTTTCTTCTCCCTTTCCCTCTCTGTAAAAATAAATAAAATCTTTAAAAAGAGTGGGTGTGGTGGTGTTCTAATAAAAACATAGTGTTTAAAAACAGGCAAAAGGCCATATTTAATCTGCAGGCCATAGATTGTCAACTCCTGATTTAGAACATCGATACTTGTGCTAGATTGGATTGTTAATCAACAAATATTCACTTACCTATGCTCTTTCTTTGGATAGAGTTTATATCCGAGCTCTACTGCCTTTGGGTTTGGCCTTGAGATGTATTTTGGGCCAATAAAAATGTGAGCAGACATGATGTTATATAAAGAGATTTTACATGTGTTACATGGTCTAGCTATTCTAATGTGCTCTTGCTAATTGCCATAAAAAGAACATGCCCTAGACAGTCTGGATCCAAGGAGGAAGACAGATATAGAAAGAAGACCTAGACCCCACCCACCCAACAGAGTTTGAAGCCAAGTTCCACAAAGCACAGCCTGTAGCACAGTTGTCCAGCTGATCTCAGACTAGATAAGCAGAATTTACAGCAGCCTGCTAACCTGTGATCTTGAGAATAAATATGGATTGTTTTAAGCCATTGAGTTTTGCGATAGTGTAATACAGCATGAATATAGAAGTAGCTGACTAATATAGCACAGTAGAGGGTAATTATCCATTTAGATAAAACAAAAACTATATGAGTCTCGTTTTTTATAAACCTAAACAAGAAAAGAGGATTCTCATCTCCTCTCACAATTCTGAGAAAAAGATAAGGGATGTTTTCCTTTATTTTATAATTCTTGACCCCACTCCTCATCCCCCGTGCTCTTCCCAGGGTTGGAATAAATCTTGAACTGTAGATTTTTGTTTCTGCATGTACAGCTATTCAATACTTACAGAGGCATAACTTTCCTTAAGCCAACCCCAGAGAGTATCTCAGTGCAACCAAACAAAAGTAAGGTTCAGCTACCTGCTGTCTAACGCAAGCTTAAGACAAAGGTTGGTGGGGGAGGAAAATTATCTTTGCTAAAATGTACCACTTGGGGGAACTGGGGACTCCCGACTCCAGGATCCTCTCTTAGGCAAAACACAGAAAAAAAAAGTTTGTTCCCCAAAAGACTGAAACCCAAAACCATGCCCAGAAATCCCCCTCCATTCTTAACTGCCCTACAAAGCCCAAGTCTGCTAAGTGGACAGCTCTCTGGCTTCAGTCTCCCTGGAGTCTGTGCACACAGCCTGCACTTCCATCACCTTGCCACAGCTTCCCACACTAGAGGCCCAGTGCAGCTGGCAACTGCTGCAGCCTTCTGTTCAGGGCCTCTGTTCATGGGGCCTGTCACTCTGTCATCTGTCTATGCGGTTCCCAGGTCCCACTTGGTCCTGCAAATGCTCTGGCCTGCACAGCCATGCACAGATCCCAGAGGAAGAGAAGGGGAGAGTCTATGGCCTCCCTCTGTTTTGGTCTCTTGGCCCAAAGTGCTGTGCATTCTGGAAGGGTTTAGCTACCCAGCCAGTCCTATTCTTTTCCCAGGCTAGACTGGCAGGTCAGCACCTCCTCTTGCCACCATGTTAGTCTCTGTGGTACTTGTGCAGCTGTGGCCTCTGGCTTCCCCTTTAATCAGGAACTGAAAGTGGGTAGGAGGGCTTTTCCCTTCATCCCTCACACTCTAGCCCTTTGCATACTCTGGGCAAGGCTTCCTCCTGCCACATCTCTGTCTGGGGCAAGGAAATTTGTCATTTGTCTCATCAAGCACAGTGCTAGATTGGTTACAAGGTCATTGCAACGCTTCCTAGGTAGCGTGTTTGCCCAGGGAACACATTTGCTCCTGCCACATTGGGGCCCTTCTCTTCTGCCCAACGATCTGGCTAGATCTACCTGTACCAACATTACCAAGAACTAAATATTTAATACTTAAATTATATGGAAAGATATCCAAACTCTTTCTCAGAAACAAACAGTTGTAGTCTCAACTCAGCAGAGAATTTTGAGATCCTGCTCTGTGCTAGCCTCTGTATTACATCTGTTAGGTAGAATTTATTCAGTCAACTTTTGTTTTGTTCCTATTGTGTGCTGTGCACCGTGGTAGTTCCTGTGAGCATAGGGGTGTATAAATCAAAATTCAGGACCTTCTAGGACCACACCCCGTAGTAGCAGAGACAGGCAAGTAAATGGATAATTAAGGTACAGTGTGGAGAGCGATATACGTGACATGTCCACAATCCTAGGGAATCTTGGAGGAGGCATACTTGACCCTGCCTGGGGATTGGAATGTAGGGAGTGTTCCAAGGAAGTATTCCTGAAGGAATTGGCACTTGAACCGAACCTTTCTGAAGTGCTATAGCTGTAGAACAGAAACGGTCTCTCACTCTTAAGATTTCATGGAGTCAGGCTGCTCAGAGCAGTCTGTGCTTTGGACAACTTTATTATTAAAGCTATGTAAATACAAATTCTAGCTAATTAGCAGTTATATTTTCGTATAATGATTCTCATTTTCCAAGTCAAGTACATAGCATTGTATAATGTCAGTTTTTTGTTCGGAATGGCTTCAGATTCCTAGGGTTAGTGATTTGCTTTGTTCTTTTTTATTCATGAGAAGTGGGCTCAGAGAAGGAGGAATGAGTGAGACTAAGAATGATCTAATTACCTTAGGAATGATTTTCTTCCTAAAACAGTTATGAGCTTTGTTGAATTTTCTGTACAGTTTAATGGCTTTAAGAATTTAAATTAATTTTTTAACCCTCACCCAAGGATATATTTATTGATTTTATAGAGAGAGGAAGGGAGACAGAGAGAGAAGCATTGATGTGAGAGAGAAACATTGATGTGAGAGAGAAACATTGAGAAACATTGGTTGCTTCCTCTATGTGCCCTGATGAGGGACGGAACTGCAATCTAAGCATGTGCCCTGGCTGGGAATTGAACCCCTAACCTTTTGGTGTACAGGACAACACTCCAACCAACTAAGCTACTCAGCTAGGGTTTGGGGGGGGCTACCAAATTATTTGTTTTGAAGGAATGGTACAAATGAAAGTAGATGATTCATACAAGTTAAAGAGAAGGTAAAGGTAACTGCCACATGCGTGTACTGCTTTGGTGACCAGCAACGTCATTCCTGTGGCCATGGTAAGGCAGCCTGAGGCTTAGCTGTCTATACTGTCTCCCAGAGTGTGCTTGTCAAAGAGATGCTCTGCCATGCCAGATTCTCAGGTGCCCAAACTGTGCAGGTCAGGTTACTTGGTCACCCAAGTCTTTGATGGATTTCACCTGCTCAGCCAGGTAGTGAGTCTCAGTGAAGTCACACAAATGAGGGTCATGTTTTTCAGTGGCCAGCTTAGGCAAGTCCAGTAGTGACTGGTTTCACACTTTTACCCAAGTGTAATGCACACTCCATTGCATTCAGCCCATCCTCCTAGTCATCACTGGTTCTTGATACACTGAAGGAAGATTCAGCCACCTCATTGGTTCTACAGCTTTATCAGTTTCTCAGCATGTTCTCTCTCCTTATGAGATTGGTGAAGGAAATATTTGGCAAAGTTTTTCAAAGCCACATCATTGCAGTCAAAGTAGTAAGACATGGACAGGTAAACATAGGTAGCATAGAGCTCCAGGTTGATGTGGTGGTTGATGGCAGCTTCTGAGACCTGATGGTAGTTGTGGCACACCTGCAAGGTAGATATAGCTGTTGTGATGTGTGACTGAGGAAGGTGGCTTTGTGGCACAGGAGCAGTGGTGGGGGCCTTGGGGAGGTCCAGGGGCGCTGTGAAGAGATGGCAGAGGATGGATCTGGGCGTTGAGTAGGATAGGGGTTGAGCACCAGGTTCTGTTCAAGCACTGGTGAAGCAGGAAACCACAGTGACAAAGACTATAAAAATTAATTTTTAAATATGCTTGCTAATAGATTATCAGACTGGCTTAAAAATTATTTGAATTTCTTTTTCTTAATGTAGCATGTGTTGTTGCAGAAATATATCTATATCTTCATCCAAGTTAGTTTTAGAGAATAGTTCATTTATCTTTTCCATTCTGGAATGTGTATTTCATTAAAGAAAACATATTGTTCACATTCATTTTTACTTTTTGTTTTAGAATTAATTTTTAAAAGGTCTAGCTGATAAACTTAGTATTTTGCAAGCTTTGTTTTAAGAGCAAATGTTTTGGGGAATATGCCATTAATATTCCTTCTACTAGGATGATATTGATTCATTGAGACAAACTGCAGAAATACTTCAATTTTTAGAATTTTATGTTTTCTTTTACAAAGCACTGAAGTGTACATCTGTTGAGCTTTTCAGAATACTTTGCTGATTGGCTGACTCTGAGGAGGCAGATTGAATGACTGATGTGCTGTTATCTACTGTTGCCCAGATGAGTTAGAAAGGGAGGGAAGAGTGTCAGAGTGTCCTGGAACATGTGTCTAGGATGCTAAAACAATTACATTTGAAATTTAATTCCTCCTGTTGTAAATATAATTGTGCAAAATAGGAAATTTAAAAAAAATAGAAAAAGTAAAAGGAGGGGAAAATATAATCTCATCAGTCAGAGATAGTATTTAGCATCTGATATATTTTATAGGCATATTATTTTAAAAGTATGGTTTTGATATTTTACAGAGTTGTGAACATACTATGTGTATGTGTGTATTCCATTTAGTGTCCAGATTTTAATCTAGTTACCATTATAATACATTTTTTATGTTAGTATAAATGCTTTTAAGTATATCTTAATGATTGTACTGTAAGTATACCATGACTTATCTAATTATTCCCCTATTGTTAGATATTCAGGTTGTTGTCTAAATGGGTTATTATAGGTATGATAAAGTCTTTTTTGATAGAAATTTTTATTGAAAGAGAACACATATACAGTTCATGTATGTGTACATGTACATAAGTATACAGCATTTGAATTTTTCATAGGTCAACACACCATGGAAATTACTGCCTATGCCAATAAATGTTTACTAAGTGAGCACAGCCACTTTAGCATACTCAGGCCAGGAATTAGAACTTGACCAAGCTTGTGCCTCTAGTCACTCTTCCCTCCTTCTGTCTCCAGCAGGTAATCATTAACCTCACCTCTAATCACATAGATCAAATTTTGCGTAGAAGGTCTACATTTAATTTCCTTTAGATTTCCGAAAGAGGGTTACTAGGTCAAGAAGTATGGCTATTTTAAAATATCTGAGTTCATATAGCAGATTGCTTTCAAAATGTCATGTTATTTTATTACCACGTTGTATGAAAATATGGAAAGGACTTTTGTTTCTGAGTGTGGGAGAGGAGAGATATGAGGGCCAAGTGTAAAGAGACAGAGTTTTGGACTGTGAATTAAGTACCAAATTGGATCATATTACTTTAGGGAAATTCCAGCAGAGTTTTGAAGTTTTATTTTACCCATCTTGAAAATGTTCCTATGTTCTTTCTGGACATTGCTAGTTATTGTGGCAGAAAGAAAAAAGCCTGATGAACCATGCACTTGTTCGTAAGATCTGGATTCAAGTGACACACAGACTCCTGCCCATGTTACATTGGCCAAAGAAAGCATATGCATTCAGTAGAGCCAAAGGTATATAATATAATCTTCCCACAGGGAGATGTACTACAGGGAGGGAAGTTGGAATGTATGGCAAATAAAAATACCAGTCAGCACACCTTCCATCTGATGACTTTTTGCCTCCCCCATGAGGGGATCAGATCATTTAGATTACTAAGTCTTTTATTATAGAAGCACAGCTTAGCCTTGCAGGGGGAGGTTCTGCATCTCCGTATAGAAGTGTAACTCCTGTAATTATTGGAGGGGCATTTGTGGGTTGCTGAACTTTTTGCAGTGTGCATACTTCTTTCCTAAGGAGAGGCCCAGAAACGTGTATTCACTAAGAGGTGATGGGGAAATGCTAAATTTGGTGTTTTAGATACCTTTGGTGGAAAGCAATTCCTCTTTAGGACACAAATTTTTATAGGTGGTTTATACATACTGGCTACATGCTCTCTGGGAAACGATTCAGTTATTGCTTTCCTAGTCCCTGGGGAGTGACACAGAATTGTAGAGGATTTTTCCTTGGCATGGCAAGAGAATTGGCTTGGCTTGTTCAACAAAAGGCCTCCAGGTTATCAGGCACACCTTTTTGTTGTGGTTAACATTCTGTCTTTATCCTTTACTTCTATAATTTACATTCTTTTCTATTGTCATTCTTTTAAATATAGCTACTTTGTAGTATTAATTCTTGATTTTTTAATATATTTTAAAATATATTTGATTTATATTTGATTATGCTATTGCAGTTGTCCCATTTTCCCCCCTTTTTGCCCCCCTTTTTTTCCCCTCTTAACCTTAAGAATAGGTGGTGGGTAAGGCCTTGGAGAGTAATGGAAAACTGTAATTGAACAACAATTTTAAAAATCTTAAAAGAAAGAATTGTTTCTCATTTCACTTTCTCCCTGTGTCTTCAGGGAAGACTCTGATGCTCAGAGAGACAGTTACATGGTAGTTGTTGGTAATGCTGTGGTATTAGGTGAGCTCTGATTTAACATTGTGTCTCTCTTTTATTCCCTAAAGATTTTTTCTCTCTAGGGATGGTGAAGTTGGAAAAAAGCTCCTGTAACTCCCCTCCAGAATGAACTCCCTGCCAGAAGACATGGAGAATGCTCTCACAGGGAGCCAGATCTCTCATGCTTCTTTGTGCGATGTCCACTCAATCAACCCTACACAGCTCATGGCCAGGATTGAGTCCTATGAAGGAAGGGGGAAAAAAAGCATATCTGATGTCAGGAGGACTTTCTGTTTGTTTGTCACCTTTGACCTCTTATTTGTAACATTACTGTGGATAATAGAGTTAAATGTAAGTGTTTTTTCCCCCATGACTATATAAGAATTGTTTCCAGAGACAAACATAATTTTCTTATTTAATTATTTATTTAATCCTCACCTGAGGACATTTTTTTCATTGCTTTTAGAAAGGGAGGGAGGGAGGGAAGGAGGTCGATTTGCCACTTCTTTATACACGTGACAACCAGGGATTGAACCCATAGCCTGGTTATGTGCCCTGACTGGGAATTGAACCTGTGACCCTTTGGTCTGTGGGACAGTGTTCCAACCAACTGAGCCACACATGCCAGGGCTCTTATTTTTTTTCATCATTTCTGTCTCAGTTAGTGAATTCCATTTTTTTTTCCAATTGAGGCAACATTGGTCTTCTCCAGCTGAGTTGGACATTTTTTTTTCTGTACTGTTATTCTTTAAATCAAACCTAGTTAATTTAAAACTCATTTTGTCCGGGATTTTGAAATTTGAATTCATGGTGTTTTGCTCTGTAACAAGAGTTGGCACACTACAGCCTGGAGGTGAAGTGCAGCTGGACTACTTTTATAAATAAAGTTTTATTGGAATACAGCCCTGCCCATATTGTCTATGGCTGGGTTTTATGCTGAGTGATTGGACTGAATAGTTGTGAGAGAGTCCCTTTGTCCCACAAAGACAAAAATGCTTATTCTCTGGCCCTTTTCAGAAAAAGTTTTCTGATTCTTCCTCCAAAGAAATCTAGCATGCTTCTGGAATATGTTCTAGATGTTGCATCTACTTTTCTAATTCCCATACTTTAGAGCTTGCATGTATTTACTCTACCTTTTTGCAAACAGATTATTTATATTTTATTAAAAAATGTTAGAGAAGCATTTGGAGATTTGTCTATATTTTGTCAGGTTTATGCCGTTATATTGTTAAGTAATTGTCTAAACCAGTGATCTTCAACATTTTTCGTCTCATGGCACACATAAACTAATTTTAAAATTTCTACAACACACCAAAAAATATATTTTTTGCCAATCTGACAAAATATAGGTATAATTTTGGCTCATTCACACCAGATGACTATTGTCGTGTTGGCTGTTGTCATTTTTTTTATTTGACAATCTAAGGGAAAAGAGGTCAGTCAGTGCCCCTGATTAAATAGTCAGGTATGGCATGCTTTAAAAACTGTTGTTGCATACCAGTTGAAAATCACTGGTCTAGACCAGTACTATCCAATAGAAATAGGATGCAAACTTCATGTGCTTTTTTAAGTTCTCTAGTTGCTACATTTATTTAATAAAAGTAAAAGTAAATAGGTGAAGTTTACCTTGATGTATTTTATTTAATCCAAAATAATGTTTTCTCCAAAAGCCTTGGTTTTCTGTTTACCTTTCTTACCAACAATAATAGGTAAACTCTTCCAAAATGCTTTTCTCCCAGGCAAAAGTGGTCTGCTCTCTTCACTTTCCAATAGTTCATTTATTTCTAAGACATATTTGCTATCTCCTAGGTAGTAATAGTTATTGGTTGTTGTTTTTTTATTAAGAGGTTACTCTTTGCTAGGCATAGTGCTAGGTGCTTTATGAGAAATTTAATAAAATAGAAAAAATATGAAAAGATGCTGAGATTCTTGTTTGAAAGAAGTTTTTGATTTTGCCTTTTTATATAGAGTCAACATCTCAATCTAAACTTCAATATTTTGATTCATAACAGAAATTTTAGTTCTAGACTCTAAACTCTTAGACATTAGGTTAATTGGACTCATTGAATTATACCTTAATAAAGAAACAAAAGCCACTTAATGAAAGCAGATACTTATATTAGAAAATAAGATTTATTTCAGAATTATAGTAATATGCAGCATGAATCTGTTAACAGTTTCTGTCTACAGAGTTTTCTTCTGTTAATGTAGCACTGTAGATACACCTTATTTTTGTTTAAAACCAACAAACCCCTGGCTGGTGTAGCTCAGTGGATTGAGTGTGGGCTGCGAACCAAAGTGTCGCAGGTTTGATTACCAGTCAGGGCACATACCTGGGTTGCAGGCCACGGCTCTCAGCAACCGCACATTGATGTTTCTCTCTCTTTCTCCCTCCCTTCCCTCTCTAAAAATAAATAAATAAAATCTTAAAAAAAAAAAAAGAAGAAGTGAATAGCTGCCATGAAAATAAAAAGCAAAGAAAGCTCTAGTGGGAAAAAACAAACAAACAAACCAACAAACCACTGATATGGCACAGTAATTTCGTATCTCTTTTACTATGTGTTCCACATGTACACGTTAAAGAAAATATTTAAATGAATGTATATTTAAGGAGTAATATATTTTCAAAACTAAAAGCTATATAATGAGAGATGAAAAAGAAATGCATCTTTTGACAGGACAGCATAGCAGCAGTTTTAGGAGAGCACACTGAAAAATTGTGGTGGCAGCACAAAATGAAGGACCTCATTGGTTTACCACTGATCTCACTATGTGCCTTTAACTGACAGAGGCCATGGGACAGAGCTACGATCACAGGATCTCACTTCTCACTTCTTTTTATTGCTTCAAAAAAACTGAACTGGAAGTGAAGTGGGTTGCACTCGGTCTCGCTCATGAGAAACTATGTTTACATCTATGTAATGTGTTAAAAATGAAAAATCACCAGCCCTAGAATGAAGAAATGCACTTTTATCTTCACTTTTCCATTGACTTCTGGTTTCCCTGGCTATAAAATTAAAAGATCAAAAGAAACAAGCAAAATATAACCAAAGTCACTGAAATAGGGGATAGTCTGACAGTGACTAGAGGGGAGAGAAGAGGCAATATCAGGGGAGAATGGGAAGGGTTTACAGGAACAAATTTAAAGGACACGTGGACAAAAGCTAGGGGGAGGGTGGTAATGGGAGGGAAGTGGGGAAGGTTGGGTGGGTGGGCTGGAACGGGAGTAAATGGGAGAAAACTACTTGAACGATGATTAAAATAAAACTTAAAAAAAATTAAAAGATCACACAAAGTATATGATCTCTAAGACAGTATGTCATGACTTTTTTAAATAAGATTTTTAAAAAAAACATTCACTTTCTAGTTTAGTTTGTTTTGATTTGTCAATTCTGACTTGGATTTTTCACTACACACTGACCATCCATTTTCTTTTATCTCTCTAAATCTCTAATCATTCAAATTGATTTGTTAAATTATTTTCTTTTGTTGTTCAAGTACAGTTGTCTCCATTCTCCCCCCACTACTCTCCTCCACCCCACCCACCTCCCACCCTCAATCCCACCCTCCTTTGTCTTTGTCCATGGGTCCTTTATACATGTTCCTTGATGACCTTTCTTCTTCTTTCCCCCATTATTTCCCTCCTCCCTCCCCTCTGGTTACTGTCAGTTTGTTCTTCTGTACCTTAACTGAGCACCAGGGTACAGGCTGCTGATTCAGGTGTTGCGAGTTCCACAAAAGCTACATAAGATAACAAGTTTAGCTTAGGAGATATACATATCTTATATTGCCTCTAGTGTTGGTCTTCAAAAAAAGAAAGAAAAAGTATAAAGGTTACTTAGGCCTTCAGAAGCATATGGGGACCAAACCGTGCTATGCAATCATAACAGTAACGTAATACTTTGCTTTATATATGACTTCCACTTAGCCACTTTTCCTTGCTCCAGGGAGTCCATGGGCACTGACCCAGCCTGGAGTGCAGGGACTGGTGAGCCTAGAGAAAGCTTATACCACTGTGATTCATTTTCTTCTGGAAGGCCTTAGGGCAGCTAATGTTTGGGGCCAGTTGAAGGGATGGTTTTGATTCTGTGTAGGGCTGCCTATTGCACCCCTGAATGAACTGGTTGCCCAAATGGGATCTGGAATTCACCACAGCTTGAGTTCCCTGAGGACTCTATTTTCTGTCCACACTCTTCTCCCTTAGTCTCTTCAGACTGATAAAGACAGGGATCTAAAAAACAATAGAAAAGTTTTTTTTTCAGCTTTTGATACTTTGAGATTATGGTTCAAAAAAGGCCTTTGCTTGTTTCCTTATTTTCTAACTGTATACTAGAAAGTGTCAGAATGCTTCTAATTTGACCAAGAACAATCACGACCAGTTCTGTGGCCTTAAAAGGCAAGCCACTTAAGTTCTCCAGGTTTAACACCTGTGTTGCCTTCCTTGTGAATTCCTTTGAGAATCAAGTAAAAATATATCCTGTACAGCAGCCCCTTGAAAGTTTTAAAACTCTTCACAATTATAGGTTATGTAATTTATTATTAACTGAAATAAATTTTACCTTGAATGAGAGGGAAAATGCTGGTTATTACTTTCTCACTATTGATACATTTGTGTTTCAGGTACTATTACCCTCTCCTTTCTGATTCTGATTTTATTACCTACTGTCACTGTGTTCTGTAGTTACACTGTGATGACCGATAATAACAGAAATGCAGATCAGAGGAAAGTCAGTGAGTTGGAATTATCTGAGGATTAGGTGGAGAAGACGGACTGAACTGGATGTGGAAGTATGGGTGGAATTTGGGATAGAAGAAGGAATTGGAATTAGTGTGGAAACAATAGGGGAAGGGTTTGGAGATCAAGGTGAGCAGAAGCACTGAGGCAGGAATATGTGCTTATGTGTGTGTGTATGTGTGTTGGAGGAGACAGGGACAGAGGAAGAGAAAATATTAGCCTAGCTAGAAAGTGTCTACAGAAAATGCCTGTAGAAAAATGAACTTGCATAGGTAAGTTGGTTCTAGACTATTAAAAGTTCTTTCCTGTGTAGAAATGTTGCACTTGCTATAATAGTGAGCTCTTACAGTTTCTAGAGAAGCCTAGAGACGTGGTTTTGAATTGTTCCAGAAGTTAGTGACTTGCTATATCGTGACCTACCTGCCATGTCCAGCTCGATGTTTAATCTAACATGGTCCACTCCTGCCTTTCCCTTTCCCCTTCATCAGTAAACTATACTCAGACACTCAGGCCACAAATATAGTCTCATTCTTGATTGTGTAGCTTGTTTTGTATTTCTCACACCTTGTATCCAGTCTAAAAGTAAGTTCTGTCAAATCTACTTCCAAGACCTAAAACAGTGGAGAGTAATTTAGAAAGTGAGGGAAGCCCTAGAGAAATGTGAATTGTCTTCTTTCAGAGTATATATTTCTAGGATTTTCAGTCTGGGCTAAGTTTTTTTCTCTTCTAAGATAAAGTTTGAGGGCTTTTTTTAATTTAAAATTTTAGTTTGCCAAAATATAAACTACAAAAAATACATTGCTTTTCATTATACATTTACATTTGTTGAATGAATTCAGAATTAAGAGGGGAATGCAATTCGGCATTTTTCTATTTAGAAGTAGGAGGGTTCTATATTTTAGCATTTCTGGATTCCTAGAAGATATGCAGAAAAGTGTATATGAAACCTTACTTGTATGTTTCTTGTATCGCTTTCACATGTAAACCTCTTTTTGTTTTTACTTTTTCCTCTTTCTTCCCAGGTGAATGGAGGCATTGAGAACACGTTAGAGAAAGAGGTGGTACACTATGACTTCTACTCTTCTTATTTTGATATATTTGTAAGTATTTTCTCTTGTATATTTTATTTCAGATATGATGACTTAACCAAAAGGCAAATTTCTTTTCAGTAGACCTCAAAATTTGTGCAGCTCTATTTGCTTTCTTTCTTGAACTCTACTTTTCTTTTTTCCTGTAGTTTCTGGCCAGTTCTATGTTGTTTCCCTCTTTATTAGAATTGTCTGTTCATCTCAAAGATAAAAGCCATTAACTATGAATCACTAAAAGGAAAGTTTATCTTTTTATGTAACAACATCATGAAATGCAATTTCTTTTCTGTCTCGACATGGATTTCAGTGTTTTTTTTTTTTTAATAACAGTCTGTGTTTCATTTTTCTCTGATAGAATTTGAGGAAAGTTATGTATTTGTAGTCTTGGACTACATTAGCCAGTTATAGAGTTATGTAGATGCATTATCTGTAGATGAGGCAGGTATTTTAGTCAAATGAATGCTGGCAGTGTCTTTCTAGGAAACACTATGACTCTGGGTTTGTTACATCTCTGTGGGATCTCTTTATAGTGTAAGGAAATCAGAGTCCAACATTGGGTTAGACACAGCATAGACAATTAAAATTCACAGTGAGTTCCCCCAAATTCATTTTAACTACTTTATTCACTGTCTGTAGAAAACTACATGCACAGTGGTTACAAGTAGGACCCTTAAAATCAGAAAAATCTGGGTTTGATTCACAACATGATTACTAGTTTTATATCTTTGAATACACTAGGTGTAAGTTTCAGTTTCCTCAGTATTTAAAATGAGATCATCATCATTCTGAAAAATTAGTGACATAATACATGGAAAACAGAAGCTCAAAGAACCACCTGTAGTCACTGTCATCATTATTTATGGTTGAGAATTTTATTTTTAAAAAGATTTTATTTATTTATTTATTTATTTTTATAGAGATGGGAAGGGAGGGAGAAAGAGAGGGAGAGAAACATCAATTTATGGTTGCCTGTACACGCCCCCCTACTGGGGACCTGGCCTGCAACCCAGGAATGTGCCCAGATTGGGAAATGAACTGGCAATTCTTTGGTTGACAGACCCACACTCAATCCACTGAGCTACACCAGCCAGCTTGAGAATTTTAATAATTATATTTTCTAATGGTTTCCAAACAGCTCTGACAAGTCTTGTTTTGTTTTTGGAGAGGCCTGCAGAATTGTGCATGGGGAAAGAAGTGGAATTCCCAGTGAGCAGAGATCAGGATTCCTTGTCATCACCCCCTTGCTGCCTAACTAGTTCCATTTTTATCTGCACAGTATGTTAGGGTTTATCTTTTTTCTATATAGTATCTTAGGCTTCATTTTCATCTGCATAGTATGTTAGGGTTCATTCTTATCTGTATTGTATATTAAGGTTTATTACAGTAGATAAAAAAGTGTTTGGCTGCTACAGAATATTTGGAAAATTACTAATGTAAGAAATTAAGTTTCATGGTTCAGTGTCTTAACTTTTGAAGTTGGTGGCAGAACATGTTATATTCTAAATCTCTTGATATTTATTTTTTGAAACTGTTGATATATAAGCAACGAATGGATTTTTCTTTTTTTTTCCTTATTGCCCTTGCTGAATTTATCTTAAAATAGCCAGAGTCAGGAATTGTCAGGAAGCCAGATTAATCAACCGGTCAGATCTCCATTGATTATCTGTATTCTAAGCTTAAGGGTTACTGGACAAATAGGTAGGTAGGGCCTGTTAGCTTAGATAGGAAAAACTGCCATGCGTGGGCTGGGAAAGGGTCACAGCCTCCAAGAAACCTTGGGATCTGGGAGACTTCAAGATAGAGACTTACCCTTTTGCCAAGTCCAGAATGCAGAGATAGACTTTAGAATGAGTTAAGAAACTAAATGATTAGGAGGTTGTTAGAAAACACATTTTTAATGAAAGCAGCGAAGTGAAAACAAATACAGTTTGGGAATGTCATTCATGTAAAAGGATCTTATGTGAGGTTATCTAGTCCACAGCACCAAAAAAGTTTAGCTTCCGGCCTTTCAGCAGTTTTGATTAGTGAGGAACTATTGGCAGACTCTGACACTGAGTTTCAAGAGTCAGCTTTACTTTTCCCAACTCAGAATAAGCATATTTCCCAAGTAAAATTGGTAAACTTTATTCTGTTTATTTCCTAATTACTATGGCAGCTGTAGTATAGTGGTTACGAGTCTAGTGGTCTTTGCAGTCAGGCTACCTGGATTCAAGTCCTGGCTTCCTCACTGAGGAGTGTGTGGTTTTGGACAGTTTTTTATCCATCGTATCTGTGGTTTGATGATAGCACTCGACTCATGTGGTTTTTGTGGTGGGGATTACATGGGATAATAATACACTAAAGAGTTTCATGAAAGTTTCAGAATTACCCTAAATAATCAGATAGTAGCTACTGACATAGGCTGAACTCTTCCAGTACTCCCAATACCCCAGAGCTTTACTGTGGGCTTGACTAAAAACCTGATACCTTTCAAAATTGAGCATTTGTACCTGAAGTGTGTAAGTCAACTTTTAGAACATGTTTACACTTAAAAGTGTATCAAAAATATAGATGGATGCTAACAGAAAGGAAAAACAAACATTTAATTTATGTATTTTTGTTGAGGATGAAAAGTTGACTTGAACACTTATTTGGGTGGCATTACATAAATTCTGGAGCAGGGCTCTCACAGGCTGATCTGCAGACCAACGTTAGTCTGTGGCAATCCTCAGCCAATCAGAATGATGAAGTACTTTGGTGGGTTCCTCATAAATCTAAATTACTTGCCTTTTGTATGTATTTTAAAAAACTTGTCTTTTTTTTTTAAATATAGCTTTTGGCAGTTTTTCGATTCAAAGTGTTAATACTTGCCTATGCTGTGTGCAGACTGCGCCATTGGTGGGCAATAGCGGTGAGTATACCGGATGAATGGTTCATCTCCTTCAGTGCTGGTGGCTGGGCCCTGCTCACAACAGGGCTGATTCCAGGCCAAATTCTACTAGTTTTTCCTGAGTCCCTTTCCTCCACACTTCAACAGGTTTAACCCTCCAGGGCTTCTTTCCAATGGTAGTGACTGACTAGGTTTGTTCGTGTGGGTACTGAGCCAAAAGAGAAATCTAGAGTCCCAACAGGATTTTGGCCAAGCATCAACCTACCCTCTACCTCATTTTACAGTGAGAGGTAAGATCAGTACTTCTGTCACAAAGATACTTAGAAAATTTCCTGTTGGTTGAAACTGCTTGGTGATTTTTTCATTACTTGCTCTCTGCTTATTTTGATAATTGCCACAAAGATACTTAGAAAATTTCCTGTTGGTTGAAACTGCTTGGCGATTTTTTCATTACTTGCTCTCTGCTTATTTTGATAATTGCCTTCCTCCCTGTTTTATTCCTTTCCCTCCAGTTTTAAAAGGAAAAGCTCTCATGCTCTTTATTATTGTTGCCTTTAGGCTTCTTTAATGCAGTGGCCTTTTTTACTCATTTGTTTCATTGCATCTGGCATAGATCTTTGACACATGCCATTCACCCTTAATAAATGTTTATTGATGTAAAGAATTATAAGCAATTCTGCATGAATCGTTTTTGCCATATCCTTAGACATCTGAACACTCACCTTTCTCAGAGCTCTAATAAGGCAGATATATGATGAGAATGTTGCTTAGGAGTAACCCACGGTCCTGCTTTTAGAATGTGAGACCAAGATCTGTGTGTGGGCTGGCATAGGCTTGTCCAGCACTCCTAAGATAGAGTGTACCAGTGGCCACCTCTGCCTGGGCCATCTCTTCTGAGCATCCACAGAATCATTAGACTATCAGTTGAGCCCCAAACTCCCATTTCATGGATGCGAGCTGACAGTTTTAGCCAGTCTTGACTCCCTGTCTTAAATATGTTTTTACCAATACTAAATAGCTGTGATGGTTGTCCCTTCCCAATTTGCTATGATAGTACCTATCTGAGTCTCTTTAACATGCAAAATGCACTAGTATTTGCCAGTCTATCTGCTTCAGTGCCCGTCCCCCTCCCCCAGGAAAGTGGTTGATACTCTGTGAGAGTTTTAAGAAAGTTATCTTCAATATCTAATTGTAAATGATCAAAGGACAGGTCAGATTTAGCACATTCATTTTATTGTTTCTGATTTTTAGTTTTAAAAACATTTGTAGAAAGGGTCCAGGCAGCTGGAAGAAGTCAGCCGGTATCTAAAGAGCACTGTAATGCTCTTTAGCCTGTAATGTTAATTAGTATCAGAATGTAAAATGCTTCCTCCCCCAGGTGGCTTGCTGTGGCTGGTGTGTGTCCTCGTGTGCTAGCTGGTTGTGTTTTTGCTAACAAATACTGACTCTGTGACTTTGTTAATGCTTACTGAGCATGACACCTGATATCCCCTGCCCTCCATTCTGTCAGTCAAGGCCACTGTTCAGCATTCATTTTGGTTGGGTTTCACATTTCTACAAATCTTAGAGGATAGAATGACAGGGGCAGATCCTGTGGGATAATCCCAACCCCCAGGGGGAGCCTTACCTCTGTGTTTCACTATTCCTCCTTCTTTGTGATAGTGTCTTTGGAAAAAACTTAGTTTCTCAACACACCAGCTTCCTAAAATGTGGGAGAAAGGAAGCCACGAGAGCCAAGTTGGGATGGTGTACCACCTAGAAGCCCACTTTGTCCCAGCCTGGGTTTAGGGAATAGAGGTAAAGTACTGTGGGAAGGAGCCAGCCTGGGCTTAGCTTTCTCAGGCATTATATGCTTCTGGCTCAGGTGGGTCTTTTGTGAAGAAGGTGCCTCTGCAGTATGCAATGTCTAATTCGAGTGGTGCTGAATTATATGTCTTTCAGTTGACGACAGCAGTGACCAGTGCCTTTTTACTAGCAAAAGTGATCCTCTCAAAGGTATGTCCTAAGACTTTTTCTGAATAATACCACCTATAATGACAAGACCTCTTTTTCCACTGTAAGCTCATAATAACTGTTTCCCTCTGCTGGTCACATCTGTTCTTCCAGCTTTTCTCTCAAGGAGCTTTTGGTTATGTGCTGCCCATTATTTCATTCATCCTTGCCTGGATCGAGACATGGTTCCTGGATTTCAAAGTGTTACCTCAAGAAGCAGAAGAAGAAAACAGTAAGTTTGTCTCAAAATTATCCTTCTGAGACTGGCTAGATACTTAGCTGGATTTGCATGGAGCTGCAAGTGGGTGGAGTTAGGTGGATTATGATGTCTCCTTTGTTTAGTGGGTATAGCAGAAATCACAAGAAGGG
This sequence comes from Phyllostomus hastatus, assembly GCF_019186645.2. Taxonomy (NCBI): domain Eukaryota; kingdom Metazoa; phylum Chordata; class Mammalia; order Chiroptera; family Phyllostomidae; genus Phyllostomus; species Phyllostomus hastatus. The sequence continues at coordinate 51,177,114 of NW_025334041.1, forward strand.
TTGGATGAAAGGATAGTGACAAAATGTGACTCCTTTCTCCAGCTGTCAGACCTGGCTTCCTTAGAAGTGTGAACACTGGTGAGAAACTCATTCAAACAACAAAAATAGCCAATACCTCTTTCTCCTCAAACAGGTCAATTTTTTTTCTCCCTGTTACTGTTACCCTCAGGTCACTAGTCACTTTGTGTATCTAAACAGAACTATTATCTAGGGACAGAGAAATATAAGACCGGTCCAGGGGAGCTGAGTCAGCAGTTCTAAAAGTCAGTGATTCCCCAGAGTTTCACATGGCTATTCACAGAGCTAGTGGCTTTGAATGGGCTACAGTTAGAACGGTTGAGTGCCTAGATATAACTGTTGGGTTAATGATGAAGATGGAGTTTGGGAAGAGGAAATAGTAAGCCTTGAAGTGCTCAACCACCTCAGGCGTTCACTGTCCTCCTCTGAGTAGTTGAGTGAGAGTCAGCATTGCAGAATTGTGAGTCCTGCCAAAGCTGTTGTAATCTCCCTGTGTGGCTTTGAGTGTCCCTGAATGGAGTAGGAAGGCTGAATAATTCACTGAGCTTTATGACTGATTATTGGGCTGGAATTCTTTTCCCAGTAGTGGCCTTAGCGGGAGCCTGCATACCCCACTCACCCTCTTGGAGGTGACATGAAGCAAGCTCAGCACAAAGACGTAGACAGATTTAAGGCATGCTGTCTTTTATGCTCTGTCAGTCATCTGGCTCTATTTGCTCTGCCTAATAGGAAAAAAAGTCTTGTGTCTTATGTAAAGTTAAACATGATTATAACCTCAAGGCACAGCAGAAGGACAAGTAACCTTGAAAATGACTTTCTTTTGGAAAATCTCATTTACAAAAAAGAAATTTCTAAGAAAAGAATTATTTAAGAGTAGGTTTTAAACCATGTTAATCGGACCAAGCCGTTTCTGTCTCCTGCCTTTGTAACCAGAAGACACCGGCATTTGGGCTACCTGTCACTACCAAATCCAATAAGCAGTGACAGTGATTGAATCTTTTATAGGCACTTTATTCAGAGGGCCAGTGATCCGAGAAGATGGCGGGTTCATACCCTAACAAACCATCTTGCCTTCTCTTTCCTGGCCAGATCTTTTATAAGGGAGGTGGGGGAGGACAAATGGGCTTTGAAATTCCAAGGGGAGGGGTAGTCGCCTGGTATGGATGTCTCCATGCAGTATCTCCAGCCAGCACCCCAGAAGGTCAGCTGTTTTTTTTTCTCAGGCACCAGATGGGCCTTATCTGTAGTTTCTGAAACAAAAAGCTTAACGTATACATTACTTGCTAGATTTATGGCTATTTACCTTAAGCTAAAATTTTCCAAGTTTTGAGTCCCCTTTCACCTTCTTTTCCTTAATGAAAACATTGTGGGGGAGGGACCTATAAAGTTAATGGGAGTCATTTTTTAATTATATACAAAGATCAAATTGTACTTTATTGTAAACAGAACAACTGTTAATGTGACTGAGGCCTGAATATTTATATGATTAAACCAAATTTAAAATAACTAATAAAGCAGAACACATAATTTATGAAAAAATTTACAGTAGCGTTTATTTTCATTATCTGTAGCACATTTTACATACATACCTGATTCCTGCTATTTGGCCTGGTGCATTGTCCGACTTTTTCTTATTCTTAACTCAGCTTTGGTCAAAAGAACTCATTATTGATGGCCTCTCTCATCAGGTGTTAGTGTTCTTGAGCTATCCACATCATGGTTCCTTTTCTTCTGTCTTTTTTTTAATACCTTTCTTTTCTAAGGACCTTTTTAATGGATAAATACTTCACCATCTTAATTACTCTTTTTATATTTATAAAAGTCTGTTCCTTTCTTATGTTTCACATCTGGCTTTTCTCCAACCAAATATAGACTATAGGCCATTTGTACAAGGTGACCAAGTTTTGAATTTTGCTTTGTGTTTTGATTTTGATACTATTTCTGTAGGGAGGATATATTCTCACATGAAGATGCTATAGATACTGAAAGAATCGAATGAGTAATGAGGCAGTTTTTAAAAACTTGTTGCAATCTGTCCCTACAGCACAGATTCATAGTTTACTAATAAAACTTACTTTTTGGTTAAAAGATTTTTAAAGTACCTCTTTTTGGTAAGAGTTTTTAAAAATATGTAATATTAACATCATTTTATTGTGGTTACTCCTGCATAGAAGCTACCCGAACAAATATCTCATACCTCTCAGCATCTGAATTTCTTCTCTTTCAGGACTCCTGATAGTTCAGGATGCTTCGGAGAGGGCAGCACTTATACCTGGTGGTCTTTCTGATGGTCAGTTTTATTCTCCTCCTGAATCTGAAGCAGGTAAAAAAAATTGAATTATCATTTGTGTTTTTGTGCATTACTCAAAAAAAAATGCATGCCCTCTCTCTCTGTCCTTCTACTTCTCAAAACACTTAGCAAACATTTAACATACCAGGTTGGGATATGAGAATAACTGAGAAATGGCCTTGATATGTGGTCAGTGGTGACAGAGATATAAAAATAAATGTAATAGAGTGCCAGAGACACTGAGTCTTGTGATCTGCATCTCAGAAGACAAGTGGATAAAGACAAGGGACTTGATGTTCTCTTACCTGTCACCCCATAAACTGACCCTCCCTCAGGTTCTTCCATGTCTTAGAATTTCCCAAGTCAGAAACCAGAGCCTCCCTGGGAACTCCACCCATTTCTTGGCTCACATCCCATCATTAACCAAACCATTTTGACCCATTTTATTTCTGCCTCTTTCATTGCATTCAAATTGTACCACTTAATTTTGTCCTGAACGTCAATACCTTTTTTGCCTGTTTCTTCAACAGCCTCTCTGCCTTAGTTGCTTTCTCACAACCAGCCGCCAGAGTGCAGTGTTAAAAATAACAACTGCATTGTTCTAAGTCACAGGTGGGAAACACAGGCCTGCGGGCAGAATCCGGCTGGCACCTTGTTTCTACCCAGCGGCAGTGCTGAGACCTCTCACTTTACTGTTAAGGAGTAGTTACATTTATACAGTCCTAAAATGACATTTAGCCCTTTGAAGGCAACCTTGAGGCTGATGTGGCCCCTGGTGAGAATGAGTTTGACACTCCCGTAAGTATTCCTCATCACCACCCTGATGTAAGGTCCCATTATCCCTATTTCAGAGATGAGTGTATTGAGGCAAGAGAGGTGAAGCAATTTGTCCCACCTCACACAAAGAATAAGAGGTAGAGCTAAGATTTGAACCCTGACTCTAGTGCTAGAGTCCTCACTCATGGCAAATAAATACACAGCTTTTTAATATTAATAAAAAATAAAAATTGATCACATAATTGCCTTGCCCAAAAGCCTTCAGTGACATCAAGGATTAAAAAAGTCATGAATCCTTAGCATGGCAGAACACACTTGTATGACCACGCTTACCCATTGTCCAACCTCTCCGTTTGTCACTTCCCTTGTATTCTGTTCTTAGTTTTTTTGAAAATACTGTGTGGCAAACCCTCTCAAGCCATTGTGCATCTTGCTTTTCTCTGTCCTTAGCACTGCATCTCTGAAATTCTAGTCTCCACTCATGATTTCAGAAGGATTCTCCTCATCCCCCACCTACCCCCTGGCTCCTGGCAGTGGTGGGCAATGCATCCTCTCCCTTTGCCTGGTCTTTGGAACCTGTCCCACAATCCTGTCAGTCATCCTGGGTTGTATGCACGGTCTTCAGCAGTGGCTTGGCCTGTTTCTGTCACTGGGATATGAAATTCAGTTTGAGGCTGCATTATTTTATTCCCAGCATTAGGCTTAGTCAATATTTTAAACACATGCACACATATGCACAGTGTAGTGAAACACACTCCAGACAAAAGAGACCTGTGGAGATCAAAGGCACAGCAATGAGACAGCATATTAGGGGAACTTGATGTTACTTGATACTCTGGACTATTTGTGTTGGATCTAAAAGCAGTATAAAATACAGAAGCATAGAGTCAGATGATATAAATATATGGATTGGCAGAAAAGCTATTTCTCAGTTAGCAGAAACTATTAGAATAAGTATTAAACTTTTCATTACTTTGTTATAAGGATTATTTCATTGAGACTTTTGCTAGTCATAGAACTCATTCCTTTAAAAAAAAGTAGGTTTTTTTGCACTGTTGTTCATGCTTTTGTATTGCTTTAATTTTTCTAATACTAATAAAATTTCTCAGTAATAATGTATTTTCCTAATTAGGAATTAGGAAAATTCTTTTCTGAATTACTAATTAAGATAATAATATGAGGAATACTTCTCAAACATTGTTCAGCAAATAATCTATTGGTTACCTGCTGGTGACTTTTACTACCACCTAGTGGTAGTTGGAAATATTACTGTTTCATTGGTTCATGATACTGAAGAACAACAGTTTCATAGTGTTCCCCTGGGGAGCCTCTAAGACAAAATGCAGATTAGTAGTGGCCAGAGGAGTGTTTAGAATGGCTTTATTTATTGTATGATATTGTATATCATATTATGTTCTATTATTTTATTGTCTGAACACTCAATTTAGAAAGAATTAAAATGAAAAATTATTGTAATCAGTGTGCCTAGAAAAGAAGATATTCTACTCTCAAGTTTTCTTATGAGCACAGTAGCTATGTATTAAACAGTTTTTCAGAAGCAGAAGTTGCAAGCTTCCTTTGTCCTGATACAGCTCTGATTGGGCCCTAATGATAAGAGGGCACCTGGGCCTGCCTGCCTTTTCTTATCTTGCTTTTTCTAGCACCTAGTACAGTGCCTGGCACCCAATAAACTTATAAATGTTGAAGGAACAAATGAAAATAAGAGAGAAAGGTACTGCAGGCATTAAGACTTATAATGTTAGCATTTTTCCTTACAAAGAAATGACTTGAATTTTAGTATCACAAAGATTTGGAAAATTAGCATATTTTAGTAGATATACATTTAAAGGATATAAAGGTGGTTTGTTTGCAGGTTTTCCCCTGGTCTAGCCATTTCCTGTTTGCCTGTATATTAAATGAAAAGACTGGTGAAGCACAGTCCTGTCTCAGGTGATAGGGTTGAAATTGTTACTTGTGCTTAGACAGCTTAACTAAAGTAGTTGTGATGCTGGGGACAAGTAATCCATTACCTCCTAAATCACTGAAACACTGACTTAAAATGAAGAGTACCTCAATTGCATAATACAGGATGGGGCTAAAGTAGGTTCACAGTTCTTTGTATGGGAAATAATACAAAAATTAATAAATAATAATACAAGAATGAACTGTTTCTTGAACTTACAACTGTAAACCTACTTTTGTCCCACCCTTTATAATCTGTGCTGAAAAAATTTAGATGAAGGCATTAAAATTTGAATTTAACTCTTACTAAAAGTAACTATACATTTCGGTTTGCCTGCGACAGTCTTGGCTTGCTCCTGTGGCCCCAGGTGATCATTATTAGAATTCCTCTTATTTTATTAGAAGGTTCTTGTTTAGATCGTCAGTTATATAGTCATCCTATGTATAGCAATAGACTGGAAACACCATTTTTTCACTTTTTCATTAAAATTTTGGAAATTATTGAAAAATCATAGTTGAAGATACTAGGTAACATTCATTGTTAAATATTTTTTAATATTTTTTGTTGAATGTATGGGGTTACGGGTTTCAAGTGTACAACACTATAAAACATCTACACACTGCATCATACACCCATCACCCCAAGGAAAGTCTCTTTCCATCCCCATTTTCCCCCACTTTGTCCACCTCTACTCAGCCAACTCTTCTACCCTCTGGCAATAAGTATAATGTCTGTGTCTATGTGTTATGTATATATCTATATTTATATTTATATCTATATCTATAGATCTATCTATCTATATGTTTATCTCTTTATCCCTACCCATTCTTTCATCCAAGCACCCTTGCCCCTTCCCCTTTCACAGCTGTCAGTCTGTTCTATGTGCCCATGCCTCTGTTTCTACTTTTTTTGTCAGTTTATTTTGTTTATTAGATTTCACATATAAGTGAGATAATATGGTATTTGTCTTTCTCTGACTGGCTTATTTTACTTAGCAAAGTGATCTCCAGGTCCATCTATGCTGTTGCAAAAGGTAAGATTTTTTTTTTGATGGCAGAGTAGTAGTTCATTGGGTAAATGTACCACAGCTTTTTTGTCCACTCATCTGTTGATGGGGACTTGAACTATTTTCAGAACTTGTGTATTGTAAATTATGCTGAAATGAACACAGGGGTGCAAATATTCTTTTGAATTAGTATTTCAGGTTTCTATGGAAGATCTCTGGGTCGAAAGACAGATCTATTTTTAATTTTTTGAGGCATCTCCATACTGCTTTCCACAATGGCTGTACCAGTCTACTTTCGCACCAACAATGTGAAAGCGTTCCCCTTTCTCCACATCCTTACCAACACTTGTTGTTTCTTGATTGATTGTAATAGACATTCTGACAGGCCTAAGGGTGATATCTCATTTTTTTTAATTGCATCTCTCTGATGATTAGTGACATTGAGCACTTTTTCATATGTCTGTTGTCTATCTGTATGTCCTCTTTGGATAAGTGTTTATTCAGGTCCTTTGCCTAATTTTTAATTGAGTTGTCTTCCTGGTGTTGAGTTGTACAAGTTCTTTATATATTATGGAAATTGACCCCTTACCAGATTTATCATTAGAAAATATGTTCTCCCATTCACTGGTTCCCTTTTCATTTTTTTGGTTTCCTTTGCTGTACAAAAGCTTTTTAGTTTCATGTAGTCCTATTTATTTAGTTTTTCCTTTGTTTCCCTTGCCCTAGGAGGTACATCAGCAAAAGATACAGCTCTGACAGATGTCTGAGATTTCACTGCCTATGTTTTTTTCTAGGATTTTTATGGTTTCACAAATTACATTTAAGTCTTTTACCCACTTTGAGTTTATTTTTGTATATAGTTTAAGTTGGTGGTCTAGTTCCATTATTTTTTATGTGCCTGCCCAGTTTTCCCAGTAGCGTTTATTGCAGAGACTGTCTTTACTCCGTTGTCTGTTCTTGCCTCCTTCTCAGTAATTGACCATATAGACATGGGCTGATTTCTGGGTTCCGTTCTGTTTGTGTGTGTGTGTGTGTATGTGTGTGTGTGTGTGTGTGTGCGCGCGCGCGCGCACCTCTTATGTCACTAGTGGACTGTTTTGATTACAATATTTAATTACAAACTTGGAGTATAGGTTGATTTCAGGCATTGTGATACCTCTAACTTTGTTCTTCTTTCTCAGATTGCTAGAGTTATGGGGCGTCTTTTGCAGTGCCATATAAATTTTTGGAATATTTGCTCTCAATTTCTTTCTTCATTTTCCTATAGTTTTCCAAGTACCACTTTGGAAAATTTACCAATTTGGTTAAATTTATTCCTGGATACCACTTTTTTATTGTTGCAATAGTAAATGGGATTGTTTTCTTAGTTTATTTTTCTGATAGTTCATTACTGGTGTATAGGAATACCACTAATTTCTGAATATTAATTTTGTATCCTGCTACTTTGCTGAATTTACTTATTAGAACTAGCAGCTTTTTGGTGGAGTCTTTAGGGTTTTCTATTTACAATATCATGCGGTCTGCAAATAATGACAGTTACACTTTCTCCCTTTCAATTTGAATGCTATCTATTTCTTCTTCTTGTCTGATTGCTGTGGCTAGTACTAGAACTTCCAGTACTGTATCAAATAAGAGTGGTAAAAGTGGACATCTCTGTCTTGTTCCTGATCTTAGGGAAAACAATTTTTGCCCATTAGTATAACTTTGGTGGTTGGCTTGCCATATATGGTCTTTATTGTGTTGAGGTATGATTTTTCAATTCTCACTTTGCTGAGGGTTTTTTCTTTTATCATAAATGGGTGCTTTATGTTATCAAATACTTTTTTGCATCTATTGATACAATCGTTTAATTTTTATACTTGATTTTTTAATGTGATGTATCACATTTATTAATTTCCAGATATTGTACCATCCTTGTATCCCTGGAATAAATCCCACTTGAACATGGTGTATGATCTTTTTAACGTATTGTTGGATCTGGTTTGCTAGTATTTTGTTGAGGATTTTCACATTTATGTTCATCAGAGATATTGGCCTGTAATCTTTCTTTCTTATGTCTTTACTGGTTTTAAGAGTAGGATAATACTGGCCTCATAAAAAAAATTGGGGAGTCTTCCCTCTTGAATTTTTTAGAATAGTTTGTGAAGGATCTGTGTTAGGTCTTTGAATATGTGGTAAAATTAGCCTCTGAAGCCATCTGGTCCAGGGCTTTTGTGTGCCAGGATTTTTTTTTATCACTGCTTCAGTTTTGCTAGTTGTTATCAGTCTATTCAGGTTTTCTGCTTCTTTCTGATTCAGTTGTGGAAAAATGTCTGTTTCTAGAAATTCATCTGTTTCACTCAGGTTCTCCAATTTCTTGGCATATAGTTGTTCTAGTAATTTCTTACACTCCTTTGTATGTCTATGGTATCAGTTGTTATCTCTCTTCTTTCATTTCTGATTTTATTTAATTTGGTCCTCTCTCTTTTTTCCTGATGAGTCTGGTTAATAGTTTATCAATTTTGTTTGTCTTTTCAAAGAACCAGTTCTGGATTTATTGATCCTTTGAATGGTACTGTTAGTCTGTATGTCATTTAATTCTGCTCTCATCTTGATTATTTCCTTCTTTCTACTTGCTCTGCACCTTGTTTGTGGTTGCTCCTCTAGTTCTTGTAGATTTAGGATGAGGTTGTTTATTTAAAATGTTTTCTATCTTTTTTAGGTAGACTTGTATTGCTATGAACTTCCCTCTCAGGACTGCCTTCACACTGTGTCCCATAGGTTTTGGGCTGTTGTGTGTTCATTTTCATTTGTTTCCAGAAACTTTTTTAATTCTTCCTTGATTTCATTGTTAACCTATTTAATATTTCATAGCATGTTTTTTAGTCTCCATGAATTTGAGTTTCTTGAGGTTGTTCTCTAGTTTCAAGCTATTGTGATCCAAGAAGGTGCCTAATATGGTTTCAGTTTTCTTGAATTTGTTAAGGCTTGTTTTGTGTTCTACCATGTGATCTGTCTTTGAGAATGATCCATGTGCATATGGGAAGAATGTGTATTTTGCTTCTTTAGGGTGAAATGTTCTATAAATATCAATTAAGTCCATTTGATCTAGAGTGTTGTTCAATTCTGCAATACTTTTGTTGACTCTTTTGTTTGAAAGATCTATCCATTGTTGACATTGGATTGTTAAAATCCCCTATAATGACTGTATTGCTGTTTATCTCTTTCTTACAGTCCTCCAATATTTTCTATATATATTTAGGTGCACCTACAATGGTTACATATGTGTTTACAAAATTATATATTCTTGTTGTACTACTCCTTTAAGCATTGTGAAGTGACTTTCTGTGTCTCTCATTGCTTCTGTTATGAAGTCTGTTTTGTCTGATGTAAGTATTGCTCCCCAGCTTTTTTTCATGTCCATTTGCATGGAATATTTTTTTCCATTCCTTCACTTTCAGCCTGTGTATATCTTTTGTTCTGTAGTGGGTCTCTTGCAGACAGCATATATTTATGTCCTGTTTTCGTATCCATTCAGCTACCCAGTGTCTTTTGATGAGATCATTTACTTCAGTTATATTTAAGGTTGTTATTATTAATACATACTCATTCATTGCCATTTTTCCCTTTGTACCTGTGTTCCTCTCCTCTCTATTTCTTCTTTTTCTTCATGCAGTCCCTTTAGCATCTCTTGCAGTGCTGGCTTGGTGAAGGTGTATTCTTTTAGACTTCTTTTTGTCTGGGAGGCTCTTTATTTCACCTTCCATTTTAAATGAGAGCCTTACTGGTTAGAGTAGTGTTGGATGTAGGTCCTTGCTTTTCATTACTTGGAATATTTCTTGCCATTGCCTTCTGGCTTGTGTTGTTTCTATTGAGATATCAGCTGCTAGCCTTATCAGAGCTTCCTAGTGTGTTACTAGGTGTTTTTCCCTTGCTGCCTTTAAAATTCTGTTTGTCCTTAAATTTTTCCATTTTGATTGTAATGTGTCTGGGTTGGGCCTCTTTGGGTTAATCTCAATTGGGGACCTCTGTGCTTCTTGGACTTGTATATGTTTTTCTCTCACTAAGTAAGGGAAGTTTCCTGTCATTTTTTTTTCCAGACAGATTTTCCATTCGTTGGTCCTTTTCTTCTCCTTTTGGTGTGCCCATGACACGGATATTATTATGTTTCATGTTGTCTCAAAGCTCCCTTAGACTATCCTCATTTTTTTAGTCTTTTTTCATTTTGTTGCTCTGAATATATATTTTTTATCACCTTGTCATCCAACTAGCTGATTCGATCCTCTGCTTCATGTAGTTTGCTCTTAATTCTTTCTAGTGTGTTCTTTATTTCAGATATTGAATTTTTCATTTTCATCTGGCTCTTGTTCAAGGTTTCTATGTTCTTTTTCATGCTGATGTAGGTCCCACTAAGTTCCTCGTGGTTCTCACTAAGTTCCTTGAGTATCTTTATAACCATTACTTTGAACTCTATATCTGATAAGTTGCTTACCTCAATTTCACTTAGCTTTTTTTCTGGATATTACAGCTTTTCTTTCATTTTGGGGTTGTTTCTATGTCTCCCCATTTTTGTTGTCTCTTTGTGTTTGTTTCTATGTATTAGATTGATTTGCTTTGACTCTGTGTCTTGTGGAATGGCCTTGTATGTTAGGAGTCCTGCGGGACCTAATGCTGCAGACTGCTTGATCTCCTGATTTGGATGCTCTAGGAATGGGTTATGTAGACTCTCCTGTTGTATTTGGGTCCTGATTGTTACTGGCCCCTTCATTGTTAGGAGCTCCTCTCCATCTGGCTGGCTGTGTGTTTTATGCTGTTGTGTAGGTGCTAACAGAACAAAGCAAAACAACACAAAACAAGCAAACCCTCCTACCTACCACAGCAATATAAACAAGAGAGCAAAGAATAATGAAAGCAAAGAGAGAAATGGAATAGTAGGGAAAGGAGAAAATGAAAAAGAATTTGAGAAGACCAAAGGAAAAAAAGTGATTATGAGAGGAGAAAGGAGAAGAGAGCTATTACTCATAATGAAAGAGAAAAATGGGGAAAAGGATCACAGTAAAGGTAACAAAAGAAGGGAACAGTGGAGTACTCTAAGAGAAGAGTAGAATAGGAGATATGAAAGAAAAATTAGAGCACCAAAAATAAAAGAAGAAAATAGATAAAAAGTATAAGTAAAATGGCTATGAAAAAGAAAAAGATAGTTAAGATAATGAAAAAAGAACCAAGTAGATTTGTCTCAGCACAGATTAGATCTTCTCTTCTGGTTTCTCCCTTTGGACACAGCTCTGATCTCTGAGTCTGGTATAAGCCAGTGGCTGGGCTTTCCACTTCTGGCCCTCAGCCACCTTTTTGAAATGACAGGTGATCCACGGTTTATGGCTGATGCTTCTGGGCTTGACTGCTCCCAGGTTGGGCCAAGCTGCTCTGCAAAGCTGGCATTTATCAGCACTGGGTCCAGGAGTATGTCGGAAATTGTCCCAAGTCTCCACTGAGTCAGCCTCTGCCGTTGTCTGCTGGCCTGTTGTCAATTGTAGCCTAATTGCAGACCGGACTATTTCTGGGAGGGCTTCTGATGGAAACAAGGGACTGTGATTCCTGGATCTCCCATGGCAGGTGCCTTTCAGACTTCAGGGAAGATAGAGGGTTTGTTCCCCCTCCCCGAGCCACTAGTCTAAGTCTGTCCACGATTATTTACCTGAACTTGGCAGGGCGGGGCCCCTTTTAGGATTACTATGTTCAGATTTTAGATCTGCCAGATGCCAGAAGGGTGTTTCTGTGGGTCTCCCATGAGTGGGGACCACCAGTCTGTTTCCCAGGATAGTATATATGTATGGCTTTGCCCTACCACTAGTTTCTGATGATCGCTAAGTCTGTTTATGTTGCTATCTCCTCAGTAAGGGTTAAGATTCAGGATGGGAGAGAAGGCAGGTGGAAACAGGAAAAAGAAAAGAACACTAAGCAAAACTGACATCAGAGCAAAAAAAAAGGAAAGAAAGAAAGAAAAAGATGTGCTGAGTGGAGTGAACAGGTTTATAGAGGTTGTGGCAAGGGGATTTCCAGAGGGTGAGGGGAGCAGTATTTCACAGGTTAAGGTGATTGATATTCTCGTGGGAGGGTCTAGTTCTTCTCAAGGAAGATGATTATTGTGGAGCCCAGGTATATCAAGTATACCAGGTATACCAAAAATCCCACAGTGGCTCTCCCAAGACTCTCCCCAGTGCCTCCTACTCCAGACTTTCCTTATGTGACTCCAGACTGCACCACTCTCCCATCACTGGGGTCCAAGGTGGGTAACCACATAAAAATCTGTGCTTTGACCCTTTAAGGGAGAGAAAAAAAGGTGGGTTTGTCTCGGCAGATTTTGTCTCTCTCCAAGGTAGAGAACCTGTTTATTGGTGGGAGCTTCCCCCATCTGGCCAGGGTGCTCAGCCCCTACCATAAGCTCCTCTGCTTTGGGAGGGCTTCTAGGTATGGATTAAATCCCTAGATGGGACACATACAGGAGGTTACCTATCCAGGTTTTTCTCGCATACCCATGCCTCTTCCCCTCTCTCCCAAATTAATAGATTATATTCTGTATGCATCATCTTCTTTCAGGTCTCATATTATCCTGATGGGGGCAGGAAGGAAGGGCAAAGTCCAGCAGCTGTATTGTAACATGACTCTGTGGCTGGCGGTGCTCGTACCACTTGCCTCCAGTGAGTCACCTTCAGGCTCCCACTGCTGAACTGGGCTCCCACCACTGAGCTATCACAGCTGCACCACTGTACTCCCTGGTGGTCTCTGCTGCCAGCTTCCTCAGTCATACTTTGCCCCATTCACGGTTTCCATGGTGCCCTGGATAGGGGAGGTGATCCTCCCCAGTAAGTTCCACAATCTCCGGACCCTCGCTTCTGGCTACATTGGGATATGCTTGGGGCGGAGGGTGCTGAGACAAGTCAGTACTGAGGGTACTGAGTGGCTAGGTGCAGGGTCTCCGGAGGCTACTTCCTGGGTAGGATATTTTAAATTCCTCATGATGTCTTCTACCCCAAATCTACACCTCCAGAGGCACTGGGCTGGGCAATGGCAGTGGCAGCTGATCCAACAGGAGAGCCTGGGCCACTTTCACATGTGCTCACACGCTCACCCATGTACATGCTCACTTATACATGCTGTGACTCAGGTGGATATTTGAGTTGATTGCTCTTTGGTTTAGTGTGGGGCTGGAAGCAAGTAGACAGAGCTTCCAGCTACCCTACAGCCATTTTGGACACCCCCTGATTTTTTAAATGTATTGCTGGATTCAGTTTGCTAATATTTTGATGAAGATTTTAGCATCTCTTCTTATCAGGGATATTGGCATATAATTTTCTCTTCTTTGTGTGTCTTTATCTGTTTTAGAATTAGGATAATGCTGGTCTTATAAAAAAAGAACTTGAAAGTTGTCCTTCCTCTTGAATTTTCTGGAATAGTTTGGGGAGGATAAGTATTGGTTCTTCTTTGAATGTTGGTGTCAGGTTTTACTCAGCCTATCTGGTTGCTGAGAAGGTGACCATGATCACCAAGCATAACGATGACGAACAGTATGCATGGGAGTCCTCTGCAGGAGGCTCATTCACAGTTTGGACCAATGCAGTGGAGCCCATGGGATGTAGAACAAAGGTCATCCTGCACCTGAAAGAGGACCAGAACGAGTACTTGGAGGAGCAAAGGATAAAGGAGATCGTGAAGAAATACTCTCGATTTATTGGCTACCCCATTACTCTTTTTGTGGAGAAAGAACGTAATAAAGAAGTCAGTGATGATGAAGCAGAATGAAGAAAAGGAAGAGAAGGAGGAGGAGAAAGAAAAAGTAGAGGAGGAGTCTGACAACAAGTCTGAAATCAAAGACGTCAGCTCCAATGGGGAAGAGGAAGAGAAGAAGGATGGCAAGAAGAAGAAGAAGGAGAAGAAGATGAAGATCAAGGAGAAGTACATCGATTGAGAAGAGCTGAACAAAACTAGCCAGTTTGGACCAGAAACCCTGACAACATCACTAATGAAGAATACAGGGAATTCTATAAGAGCCTGACTAATGACTTGGTGGGGGGGCACTTGGCTGTGAAGCTTTTTTCAGTTGAGGGGCAGTTAGAATTCAGAGCCCTTCTCTTTGTGCCAAGATGTGCTCCCTTTGACCTGTTTGAAAACAGAAAGAAAAAGAACAACATCATGTATGTCTGCAGAGTTTTCATCATGGATAACTGTGAGGAGCTGTTCCTTGAATACTTGAACTTCATTAGAGGTGTGGTGGACTCTGAGGATCTCCCTTTAAATATTTCCTGGGAGATGTTGCAACAAAGCAAAATTTTGAAAGTTACCAGAAAGAATTTGGTCAAAAAATACCTAGAAGTCTTTACCAAACTGGCAGAAGACAAGGGGAACTACAAGAAGTTCTACAAGCATTTCTCCAAGAACATCAAGCTTGGAATACATGAAGACTCTCAAAACTTGGAAGAAGCTCTCAGAACTGTTAAGATACTACACATCTGCTTCTGGCAATGAGATGGTCTCCCTTAAGGACTACTACACAAGAATGAAGGAGAACCAGAAACACATCTACTATATCATAGGTGAAACCAAGGACCAGGTGGCCAACTCGGCCTTCGTGGACCATCTGTGGAAGTATGGCCTGGAGGTGAGCTACATGATCGAGCCCATCAATGAGGAGCCCATCAATGCAGCAGCTGAAGGAGTTCCAGGGAAAGACTCTGGTGTCCATCACCAAAGAGGGCTTGGAGTTACCAGAGGATGAGGAGGAGAAAAAGAAACAGGAAGAATAGAAAACTAAGTTTGAAAACCTCTGCAAAATCAGGAAGGACATCTTGGAGAAAAAAGTAGAAAAGGTGGTGGTGTCAGACTGGTGACATCCCTGTGCTGCATCGTCACAAGCACATATGGCTGGATGGCAAACATGGAAAGGATCATGAAGGCTCAGGTCCTGAGAGACAACTCGATGATGGGCTGCATGGTGGCAGAGAAGCACCTGGAGTTAAACCTGGACCATTCCATCATTGTAACCTTGAGGCAAAAGGCAGAGGCTGACAAGAACAAGTCTGGTCATCCTGCTGTATAAGACCATGCTGCTGTCCTTTGGCTTCAGCCTGGAGGACCCCCAGTGCACACCAACAGGATCTACAGGATGATCAAGCTTAGCCTTGGCATTGACAAGGACAACTCTATGGTGGACAAGAGCAGCACAGCTGTGATGGAGTAGATGCCACCCCTGGAAGGAGACGATGACATGTTGCACATGGAGGAAGTGGACTAGGCCCATCAGGAGGAGGGCCTACCCTGTCCATATATTCTGTTCTTTACCTTCATTCACTTGGATGATATACTTTCAAGGACTGTTTTATTTTTGTTAACATTTAAAAAAAATCCGTATGGCATGACAGTAACTAATTAAAGAAAGATAAGGTTTCTTTCCACTTCCGAGTGTTTGATGCTGCTACACTTCAGAAAAAAGTGTATGACTTTCAGTTCCACATTGTGCTTATTTTAACAGGATGAGATTCTGTTCTCTATACGGCGTGTGTGGTCTGACATTTGTCAGTCTAGTTTTGGCTATTGATGTGTTGAAGTAAATAGCTTCTATCCCCTAGGACCGACTTTGCAAAGTGTCCATCACCTGTAGTTGCCAACTGCATGTACAGCATCTAGACGTTAGTGTGCCTCGTCAGCTGCACCTGCTTGGTGGGAGTGACTCTCCACAGGGCTTGTTCCCAAAGACAAGTACTGTTTAGCAGATCTGTAAGGTGACCGGGCATGTTATACAACCATCTGGAAGTAGCTCAAAATTTTGTGAATGGAAGTGTGAGTAGCTCAACTCACATTCTGCTTTAAAAGGTTGTGACAAATACACATGAATTAAAAAGGAAAAGGAAATAAATAATTGTGTCTAAAGGTACGCTCTGGACAAGGTCCAGAGTCTTTGCTTGCATGAATATGGCACAAACAGGAGTTGAGTAGTGACTGGGGTGCAAATTCCCATGCAGCTATCTGGTTCAGGACTTTGTTTGCTGCAAGCTTTTTGATTACTGCTTCAATTTCTTTAGTTGTATTTGGTCTCTTCAGGTCTTCTGCTTCTGCCTGACTGAGTTCTGGATGATTGATTGTGTGTTTCCAGAAATTTATCCATTTCTCCCAGGTTGTCCAGTTTGTTGGCATATAGTTGTTCATAGTATTTTCTTACAATCCTTTGTATTTCAGTGCTATCAGTTGTTACTTCTCCTTTTTCTTTTTGTTTTTATTTATTGGTCCTTTCTCTTTTTTTTCTTGATCAGTCTGGATAAAGTTTTGTTAATCTTATTTATCTTTTCAAAGAACCAGCTCTTGGTTTCATTGATCTTTTCTGGTTTTTTTTTTTTTTTGTCTTTATGTTTTTTATTTCTTTTCTGATATTTATGATTTCCTTCCTTCTACTTACTCCGGGCTTTGCTTGCTTGTTCTTTTTTAGTTCTTTTAGCTGAAGAATTAGATTGTTTATTTGATATTTTTCTTGCTTCTTGAAGTAGGCCTGTACTGCTATGAACTTTCCTCTCAAGAGTGCTTTCTTTGTGTCCCATATATTTTGTTGTTTTATGTTCACTTTCATTTGTTTCCTTGTAACTTTTGATTTCTTCCTTAATCTCATGGTTAACCCATTCATTATTTAATAACATGTTATTTATTCTCCCTGTGTTTCAATATTTTTTATCTTGTATTTGATTTCTAGTTTTATATCATTGTGGTCAGATAACTTGCTTGATATGATTTCAGTCTTTTTAAATTTATTAAGGCTTATTTTGTGTTGTAACATGTGGTCTATCTTTGAGAATATTCCATGTACACTTGAGAAGAATGTGTATTCTGCTTCTTTGGGATGAAATGTTCTGTAAATATTAATTAGATCCATCTGATCTGGTGTGCCATTTAAGGTCACTGTTGCATTGTTGATTTTCCCTCTCTTTTTTGTTCTGAAAGATCTATTCATTGGTGACAGTGGGGTATAAAATCCCCTGCTATGACTATATTGCTGTCGATGTCTCTCTTATGTCCACCAAGATTTCCTTTACATATTTAAGTGCTACTATGTTGGGTGCATACTTATAATATGTTTACAAAGATTATATAATAATATAATACTATCTTGGTGGATTGATTTCTTTAGTATTACGTAGTGACCTTCTTTGGCCTTTGTTTTAAGTATGTTTTGTCTGATATTAGTATTTTGACCCAGCTATTTGTTTGTTTGTTTGTTTTATCCCTTCAGTTTCAGTCTGTTTGTATCTTTTGTTCTGAGGTGGTTCTCTTGTAGATAGCACACACACACACACGTATTATATATGTATGTATGTATATATTTTACATATATACACATATATCATTTTGTTTCCCATTCAGCTATGCTATATCTTTTGATTGGAGCATTTAATCCATTTACATTTAAAGTTATTATTGATAGATAATTACTTATTGCCATCTTATTCTTTATACCTCTGTTCCTCTATCTCTAATTCTTCTTACAGCAGACCCTTTAAATATTTCTTGCAATACTGGTTTAGTGATCATGAATTTCTTCAAGTTTATTTTTGGTCTGGGACCATCTTTATCTCAACTTCAATTTTTTAATGATAGCCTTTCTGGATACAGTAGTCATGGTTGTAAGTTCTTGCATTTCATGACTTTTAGAATTTCATGCCAATCTTCTCTGGCTTGAAGTGTTTCTGTTAAGATATCAGCTGACAGCCTTATGGGAACTCTCGTCAGTAATTGACCATCTTTCTTTTGCTGCTTTTAGGGCTCTCTCTTTGTCTTTAACCTTTGCTCTTTTAATTATGATGCATCTTGGTGTGGGCCTTTTGGGGTTCATCTTGCTTGGGACTAACTCACTGTGCTTTCTGAACTTCTTTGACTTTTTTCTTCACTAGGTTAGGGAAGTTTTCAGCCATTATTTCTTCAGATAGGTTCTCTGTCCTATACTCACTCTTTTCTTCTGGTATATCTATGATGTGGAAGTTGTTATGCATGATGTTGTCCCAGAGGCCCCTTAATCTTTCCTCGATTTTTTGAATCCTTTCTTTTTTATACTTGGGGTGCTTACTGTTACTTTGTTCTCTAAGTTGCTGATTTGATCCTCTGCTTCATCCAACCTGTTGTTGATTCCTTCTACTGTATTCTTCTTTCTGTTTGGTTCTTTGTTTAGTTCTCACTGAGATCATCTGTTCTTCCCCTGTGATTCTTAAACATCTTTATAACCATTGTTTTAAAAAAAAACACAAACCTTGCCCTAGCTGGTGTGTCTGAGTGGATTGAGTGCTAGCCTGTGAACCAAAGGGTCTCTGGTTTGATTCCCAGGGAGGGCACATGCCTGGTTATGGGCCAGGTTCCCAGTAGGGGCCGTGCAAGAGGCAACCACACATTGATGTTTCTCTCCCTCTCTTTCTGCTTCCCTTCCCCTCTCTCTAAAAATAAATAAATAAAATATTTAAAAAAAACTTTGCATCTGGTATTTGGATTGCTTCCATTTCATTTAACTATTTTTCTGGGTCTTTTCTCTTGTTCTTTTATATGGAGTATATTTCTTTGTGTCCCTGTTTTTGTTTTTGTTTTTTTTTTGCTTTTTGTGTTTGTCTCTTTATATCAGGTAGATCTTCTGTGACTTCAAGCTTGTTATGAGGGTCTTCTCATGTAGGTGCTTTATGGATTTCAGTGGAGCAGTCTTCCAGATCACCTGGGCTAGGTGTTCTAAGAATGATTTTTTTGTGGGTTATGTGCTCTCTCCTGTAGTAGTTGAGTCTTGAATGCTGTTGGCCTATTCATGGAGAGATTTAACCCTGAGGATGGCTTTCTGTAAGGATATACCTTATTCACTATGTAGGAGTCACTCTTCAGGGGTTGTCCCTGAGCCATAGTAGTTCTCGGCAGTGCCTAGTATCTGCCAGAAATCTCTTTGGCTGTGCCATTAGTGTGGCTAGTTAGATTGAGTGCTGGTGTTGTTGAAGCCCACAACTGGTTGTGTTGGTTTTGGCTCCTCCTTGGGCCAGGGCTCCAGTGAAGTTCAATGTCAGATGTTGTGTGTAACTGGGCTTTAGCCAGCCATCTGGAGGTACCATGCTATTTACTGTTTGTGGCTGCATCTGCTGGGCCTGGGTGTCTGTGAGAGGGACCAGGCTATGTACCAGGATTGGCTTCCAGAAGCTCTCTCTCTGCCATGGACAGATCAGTAAACATCCAAGGCTCCCAGAGTTTGGCATCCACCTGTTGGCTACTCCACCCTCTCCTCCCTCTGAGATTGCCTGGACTTCCTCCAAAATCCTATGAGCAAAGGCTATGGAGTGGCCCAAGTCAGCCATGCCCCACTTACCCTTCTACAGGACTTAAGCTAGAGTAGAGTATGGTGACTAGGTTGGAAGGACAGGGCTAGTGGGCCTCCAACTTGGGGGAATTGTGATCAGGTACTCAATCAAGAGAATATGGCCCCTACTCCAGAGCCAAACTACTCAGTCTCTGCTGGAGTCTTCAACTCTAACTCCCCCAGGAGGAGTGTACCACAGGCTCAGGTTGTGTGCAGCCAGCTGTGCACATTGCCGGAGCAAGCTGCATAGGGCCACTGGGACTTAGGAAAACAAATCAAGAAAGTCTTCTGTTGGGGATGGCACTGGCTGACACTCATCATTCCCCTTAGCTTTGTTGCTATGCTGGCTCAAGCCCCAGCTGGAGCCTCTGAGGAGGATGCACTCTGAATGTCCAGGCTCTGAAGTGAGGTGCCTTCTACCCACAGCATGGGGTTAGGGGGACTTGGAGGAGCAGATCAAGGCAGCCCTTTGTTGGTGGTGGCACCAGATCTCAAGAGGCAGGTGAGCTGCATGCTTCCCACTAGCTCTGCAGCCATGCTGCCTGAAACCCTGACAGGAGGCTCTCAGTCCAGCAGGAAATGTCCAGCAGGATTTGGGAATGGATATTAAGGCAGCCCTCCATTGGGGTTGATGCAGGCCTGTGGGAGGGGATCAGCTTTCCCACTTAGGTCTGTAGCCATGCTTCCAGAGACCCCAACAAAGGAATCTTCTGTTGGGGGTGACACCTGCTTAACCTATGGGAGGTGGGAAATATTGGCCCCTGTTCCAAAGCCGCACAGTCCAATGACCATCTGGGTCTGCCTATAGTTTCTTCAGAAAAAGAGCTCACCTCAGGTCCCCTTGTTGAGTACAGCCAATAGTCATTTCTGCTCGATCTGAACTTAGCAGGGTGGTGTCCTCAATATTTGGAGGGCATTGTTAATGCACTCCCCGAGCTGGTGGTATAGTAATAGGAGTTCCCAACCCCAGAAGATTGTGCTTAGGGCATTGTGGGATGTTGCTTCAGGACCAGGACCTCAGTTGCCAACCCTCCAGATTTCTCTCCAGAGCCAAATCACCCAGATTTTTCTCCTTATGGTTTACATATGCCCTGAATTGCTTTCCTTCTACCACAGCCTAGGTGAGTGCCCAAGAGTGAGCTCCTGTGCATTGGCCCTTTAGGAGAGCACCTGAGATTCTAATAGACTCCCTTCTCTTCCAGTGGACAGTTCTTGCTGATTTTTACTGCCAGATGCTATGCAAGCTTCTCTTCCTGGCCCTAGTGCTCTGGTTTGAAGGTCCTGGCATGGGGTTGAGATTTCATGCTCCTCAGGGGTGACTTTTGCTTTGAGATATCCCTCTGTCTTCTCACACCCAGTACCTGCATGCAGGCACCAGCCCTCCCCACATCTCACCCCTTCTTAACAGTCTCTGTGTAGCTTCCTCTATAAATCCTTGGATGTAATACTCCTATTCAACTGTCCTTCAGTTGGTCATTCAGGTTGTGTTGCGCGTGGGTCACCGGCCAGCAGTGACCACGGAACGCTGTGGATGGCTCGACGATAAACACGCGAGAAAAAACATGCACAGAGACAAACTAGTTTCTGTGGAGAAGTAGGGACGAAATGGCCACCCCTTCTAGTGAGGAGCGCGCTGATTTACAGTCCATACCTGCTTTTATTAGGCTCATTTTGCATAATAATTCAGGTAAAGTACAGTACTCATTAGGGGAAGTAAGGAACTATAGAAAACAAAGAACTGCCGGTCTATTGAGTTGGGGGTCAAAGAGCTGTAAGACTGAGGAACAAAATAACTTCCTCCTAAGACCCTTCTCATTCAACTGAGAGCATTCTAAACAAAGAAGGTTTCACAGTAATTTACATGTTCTTTCTTTGGCCTGATCACCCCGGGAAATCCGCACTTCTCAGTACCGAGCTGCACCACCCTGTCATTGTTTTAGGCTTAGGTGGAGCAAGGGAACTAGGTAACCAAGAGATAAGGAGATTTTCTCCCAGACGCTGAGAACTCAGGCTATGTCAAAGCCGAAGAGCGAGGGTCCATCACCCCCCTTTTGCTGCAGCCCCCCCAAGTCCTTCTTTTGGGGGGCCTCCCAAAGTGATCGTGCCTGGCTTAGGTCGTTTCCCCCGTGGGGAATCTTACCCGTCTTTGGCTAACCGACCAAGCTTTTGGGGGTTCAGTCATGAATAAAGCAGCAGAAGCAGCATTCCTGCCAGGAAGATAAGCTTTTGTCTCCTTGCTGGCTCACGATTCCAAGGGCGTTCCCTTAGCTTTAGCCTAGGCGGGGGTTTCAGCCTCTGATACCAGTCAGGGCGGTTCCCAACAGGTTGATTGTACTATAATTTAGCTTTAAATCTGGTTTATTGCCAGGAGGAAGTGTGTGTAGCCTCTACTTACTCTGCAGCCATCTTTGATCTCCAACATTCATTTCTTTAAAATTTACATACCATAAAATTCATACATTTTACATGTGCAGTTGTATGATATTTAGCAAATTACTGTTTTTTGACCAATGTTACAGTACAATTTTAGAGCACTTTTATCATCCAAAAAAGTTCTTCTACACCTGAACAGACACTCCTTCAAGGAGGACATACAGATGGTTCAGAGACATGAAAGGATGTTCAGCATCACTAGCCATCAGAGAGATGCAAATTGAAATCACAATGAGATACCACTTCACACTACTCAGAATGGCTATCATAAATAAATCCACAAACCACAAGTGCTGGTGAGGTTGTAGAGAAAAGGAAACCCTAGTATACTGTTGGTGAGAATGCAGACTTGTGCAGCCACTGTAGCAAACAGGGTGGAATTTCCTCAAGAAACTGAAAATGGAACTGCATTTTGACCCAGCAATTCCACTGCTGGGATTATACCCTAAGAATCCTGAAACACCAATTGATGAAAAGAACCTATGTACCCCAATGTTCATAGCAGTGCAATTTACAATAGCCAAGTGCTGAAAACAGCCTAAGTGCCCATCAGTAAAATGAGTGGATCAAAAAACTATGTTATATTTATACAATGCAATACTATGCAGCAGAAAGAAAGAAGGAGCTCCTACCCTTCATGACAGCATGGATGGAACTGGAGAGCATCATGCTAAGTGAAATAAGCCAGGTGGTTAAAGACAAATATCATATTACCTCATCTTTAAGTGGACCTAATCAACAAAACAAACGAGCAAAATAGAAACAAAGACGTGGAAATAAAGAACAAACTGACAGTAATCAGAGGGGAGGGGAGAGGAGGGTAATGGAGGAAAGAAGGGGAAGGATCATCAAGGCACATGTATGTAGGACCCATGGACAAAGCCACCCCAGGGGGAAGAACTGACGTGGGAGTTGGTGGTGGGTGGGCAGGGGAGAGTAATAGGGGGAAAATGGAGACAACTGTAATTGAACAACAATAGAAAAAAGAAAGAAACTACCTCTGTAAGATCTTGAGAAGTGTAAAATAAGTTTTTAATAATGGTATTGTATGATGTAATAAAAAAAACTTCCTTTAATTGAAGTTAATCCCCACTCCTACATCTAGTCGTAGGTCAACAATGATCTTTCTATCTTGAAAATGTTCCCTTTTTGATCAAGTAATATAAATGTAATCACACAATATGTAATTTTTGCATCAGGCTTCTTTTATCATGTTTTTGAGGATCATCATGTAGCATTTGTCAGTAGCTTGTTCCTTTCTATGTCTGAATACTATTCCATTGTGTGGATATACAGTTTTTGTTTTCACAAGTTGTTGGACATTTGGACTGTTTCCAATTTTTGGCTATTATGAGTTATCCTACTGGGAACATTTCATGTACATGTCTTTGGGGGACATAGATTTTATTTTCTTTGGATAGATTCCTAGGAGAGGATTTGCTGAGTCATGTGGTAGGTTTCTGTTTAACTTTTTAAGTAATGGTAAACTGTTCTGCAAAATTATTAAACCATTTTACATTCCCTCCAGCACTGTGTAAGAGTTTGTTTTCCATATACTCACAGATACATGGTATTGGCTGCCCTTTTGAGTAGAGCCACACTAGCAGTGTCAGGTGGTATCTCCTTGTGATTTTAATTTGCCCATAATGACTAATGACATTGAGAACCTTTCATGGGCTTACTGGTTATTCATATATCTTCTTTGGACAAATGTCTATTTTAAGTTACCATTTTTGTTTAGTTATGTTGTTTGTCTTATTGAGTGGAAAGAGTTCTTTGTGCATTTTAGATAAAGGTCCTTTATCAGATACATGGTTTGCAGATATTTTCTTCCACCTGTAGGCTTTTCATTTTTGGAGTCTTTTGAAGCATAACTTTTTAATATTGATGTTCAGCTTATCAAGATTTATCCTTTTATAGATAATGTGTTTCAGGTCATATCTAAGAACTCTGCCTAACCACTATGTCATGAAGATTTTCTCTGACATTTGCTTCTAGATTTTGTAGTTTAACTCTTTCAATTAAGTTCATGAACCATTTTGAACTAATTTTTGTGTGTAGAGGTAAGGAACTAAGTTCATCTCTTGCCTTTGGATATCCAAATGTCCCAGCACCAGTTGTTGAAAAGAATAACCTTTCCCCATTGAGTTGATTCAGCACGTCTGTCAAAAGCCAGTTGACCTTACATATAAGGCTTTATTTCTGGACTCATTTCTCTCCCACTGACCTGTATCCTCTCTTTGCACTAGTACCGCACCGGTATCATCACTGTAATTTTATTTTCACGTAAGCTTTGAAATCAGGTACAGTGGGGCCTTATTTGAAAAGCCTGCACTACTGTCCCCAAAAACTTCACTGGTGTAATAAACCCATTTATATGCTCTTCAGTATGTAACAACATCAGCTTCCACATCCAAGTCAGATTTTAGGGTAGTCTCCCTGACACACTCTTCTTATGGGGTGACCATAAGTCTTTCAACTTTATTCTTTTTTTTAATGTTACATTTTAAAAAATATTTTATTCATTTATTTTTAGAGAGAGGAGAAAGGAGGGAGAGAAACATCAATGTGTGGTTGCCTCTCACACACCCCCAACTGGGGACCCGGCCCACAACCCAGGCATGTGCCCTTCCTGGGAACTGAATCAGTGATCCTTTGCTTTGCAGGCCAGCACTCAATCCACTGAGCAACATCATCCAGGGCCCAACTTTATTCTTTTCCAAATTACTTATACCATTCTATGTGTTTTGTGTTAATGGATAAATTTTAAGATGTTTGTTAATTTTTGCCCGTATGGTGTGCTGCATTGTATTTTAGATGAATGTGGGAAAGATCGCCATCATGAAAATACTGAATTGTCTAATCCATGAACATAATCTCTCTATTTTTATTTAGGTATTTTTTCAATTTTTCTTTCCATTGTTTTGTAGTTTTTCACATATACATTTTGTTATTTTGTTAATTCCTAAGAACTTTATTCTTCTTGGTTTTATTTTGAATGTAAATGTTTTCTTTCATTTTCTAATTGTTCATTGCTAATGTTTGGAAATACAATTGGTATTTTGTGTATTGAACTTGTATCTGGTGCACTTGGTAAACCTGCTTATCAGGTCTAGTTTTGGTTTGTGTGCATATGGATTCCATGGAAATTTCTACATACAGGATCGGGTCATCTGTACTTAAAGACTATTCTACCTTTTGTTTTCCAAACTGCTGGAAAGCTTTAATTTTGTTTTTCTCCTGTTGCACTTTCTAGAACCTCCAATAAAATGTTGAATTGAAGTGGCAAGAGCATACATCCTTGTCTTGTTCCTAGTCTTTAGGGTAAAATATTCAATCTTTCAGCATTGAGTATGGGACAGCTGTGGGTTTTCACATATGCCCTTTATGAGGCTGAGGAAGTTCTGTTTTATTCCTAGTGTGTTGAAAGTATAATGAATGATCATTAGATTTTACAAATGCTTTTTATGCAGCTGTTGAGGTAATCAGGTGATTTTTGTTCTGTATTAAATTAATATGGTATATTACATTAAATTTTTTATGTTAAATAAACTTTACATCTGGGATAAATCCCACTTGGTCATATTATATAATCTAGTATGCATTTTTGTGCTTTTGAGTTGCTAACACTTTTGGAGGATATTTACCTACCTAATCATCTATAGTTTTCTTATTATATCTTTGGCTTTGATAGCAGAGTAATACTAGCCTCATAGAATGCTTTGGGAAGTGTTCCCAACTCCTCTGTTTTATGAATGAATCCTTCCTGTGAAGGATCAACATTATTCCTTCCTTAAATGTTTGATAAGTTCTCCAATGAAACCATTGTTGAGGTCAGGAATTTTCTTCGTGGGAAGATTTTCAATTACTAATTAAATTTCTTGTTTTTTTTTAAAGATTTTATTTATTTATTTTTAGAGAGGGAAGGGAGGCGGGGCGGGGAGAGAGAGAGAGAGAGAGGGGGGGAGAGAGGGAGAGAGAGGGAGAGAGAGAGAGAGAGAGAGAGAGAGAGAGAGAGAGAGAGAAACATCAATGTGTGGTTGCTGGGGGTTATGGCCTGCAACCCAGGAATGTACCCTGGCTGGGAATCGAACCTGGGACACTTTGGTTCCCAGCCTGCGCTCAATCCACTGAGCTACGCCAGCCAGGGCTAAATTTCTTGTTTTATATATAGGTATATTTAGTTTATTTATTTGTGAGTCCATTTTGGTAATTGTGTCATTCTAAGAATTCATCAACTTCGTGTAAAATACCTGGTTTGTTGATATAAATTATTTATAATATTCTCTTTAATCCTTTTTCGTTTCCATAGGATTGGTGGTAATGTTTTTTCTTGATTTTGGTAGTTTGTGATTTAATTTCTTCTTGGTAATTCTAGCTTGAGGTTTGTCAAATTCATTTATATTTTCAAAGAACTGAATTGTTTTCCTAGATTTTTCTGTCTTGTATTTTACTTTTTCATTTTAATTATTTCCATTCCCATTTTTTATTATTTCAGTTATCCTTCTTGGGTTGAGTTTAGCTTGCCCTTCTTTTTCATCATTGATTTTAAATATTTCTTTTCTCATAGAGGCATTTAAAGACATAGATTTCCCCTAAGGGATTGCTTTAGCAATATCTTACAAATTTTGATGCATTGCATTTCATGCATTGTGTGGTTTTCAGCTGGTTGGCTATAAAATATATTGTAACAACTGCACGTGGATCTCTTTGTATATATCCTAATCAGTATTTGTTTAGCTTATTAAATATATAGAGAACATTTCTCAACAAATTTGAGGAGTTCAGGGCATAATTTCTTCAAATATTTTCCTGATTCTTTTCCTCCTATCAGGGAGTTCCAGTACATGTATGTTGGTATGCTTGATGTTATCTCATAGCTGTCTGATCTCTGTTCAGTTTTTCTTCAGTTTTTTTTTTGTTTGTTTTGTTATTTAGATTGGGTGACTTCTATTGCTCTATCATCAAGTTCACAGATTCTGTCTATTGTCAACTTGAGTATTCTCTCAGCCTCTCTCTAGTGAATATTTCACTTTAGTTACTATACACTTCTACTCCAGATTTCATTTTTTATCTGATCATTTTGTAATTCTGTCTCCTTGATGATTTATAATCTCTATTTATTGATTTATGGTTGTGAGGATTTGTACTTTCTTTTAATTCTTTAACCATGGTTTTCTATAGTTATTTGAATATGTGTATGTATAAATTCCCATTTCTATGTAGAAATATATCATATTTGCAATAGCTGCTTTGATGTCATGCTAAATAAAAAGTCTGCACATACTTGGAGATAGTTTGTATTGAGTTGTGGTTTTTTAATTTTTTTCTTCCGAGAAAAGTCACATTTATTATTTGCTTGTCTTGTAATTTTTTTGAAAAGTATGTTGTTGAAAATATATTGTGTCAACTGTAGATTCTAATTTCTACCCAAAAGGTTATAATTGTTAATATCTGTTTGCTTAGAAAATTGCCTGGGCTAAATTTGTGAAATTAAGTTCCCTGTGGTGTATGGCCTCTGATGTGTCTTAGTTTTTTATTTTCTTTTTAATGCTTTTATTTTTAAGCATAGCTTTATGGGTTCATGCCTTTGTTTGTCTACATAGCTTAGCCATAGACAGTGATTGGACAGAGATTGTGATCAAGCATCTTAATTAAGTCTTCCATCTTCTGCCAAACAGATATGGGTAGCACATTCAAATTTCAGGCTATTTTAAGTCTTTCCCAGCTGATACTTTCTTCTATGTGTTCTCATGGCCCTTCTGTACATGCTCACAGCCTCAGGGTTGACCAGGAGTGTTTGGCTCCCTGGGGCTCTTTTAGGTCCACTCTGCTCACACACAACTTCAGCCAAGCATATACTCCTTGCAGCCATGACCTCAACCTCAAACCAGGAGACACTCTGTCCCTTCCTGCTCACACATAGCTGATTTTGTCAGTTCACCATTGCATCAATCCCCACCCCAAATTATGTGAGGTCCCTTCAACTGTGTAATTTTGCTGCCAGTTCTCACGTTCCGCCCTACCCCGGAAGACCCTTCATGCCCACCAAACAAGGTATTGGGAGGAACTGGAGCATCTCCAGGTAGGAATACCACTGTTGATCCCAGAATTCTGCTGCTTTCTCAGCATCCACACTTCTCAGGTTCTTGTACAACTTTGGTCACTTTCTGAGTGCTGAAGTAGTTAGTCTTGTTCATCTAGTCCTGTTTTAAAGTTGTTTTTCAAGGAGATTTATTGACTCCTCACCTTACTGTAACCCAAAGTCCTTTGTAGCATTCACCTTGAAATTATGAAAAGCACAGGTGTTATCATTTTAACTGAAAGTTTGTCTTTATAGGATTCCCAAATAGTTCCAGTATGCGTCAGTTTGTGGCTCAAATGCCGTTAGCCTGACAGGTGGAAAGTGAGCGCAGATCCAGGAAGTTGGTGTGACCATCTTCCTCAGACTCCTGTCAGCATGAGAAGAAGGCCATTAAACCAGCCCATTGTCCATATGCTTTATAGCAGCTCAATAGGCTGGAAAGTGAGACCTTTGTCTATTTATTTTATCACAACCTCAACCTTAACTCTGACATTTATGAAGTTAATACGTGGGACACAATCTTTTCTTAAGACTCTTGACCTTTCATTCTCCTGTAGCAGACTTATGTTTGCTGCAATCCAGGCAGACATTCTCAGAAGAAAAGTGCATTATCTGAGAAGAGGCCAGTGGCAGTGTGAGGCAGGCTGCATTCATGAGGGAATAGGTTATATCCTTAACTACTACTATTGTCTTTTCACTGCTCCTTTTGTTTTTCTTGTGCCTGATTACAAGTCTAATGTATGCTTTTTATAAAAATGTGTGAAGAACAAAATAAAAGATTATGGTTCTTCAAGCTGTTCAGTAACATTACTGTTGACTGTTTCCTTCTAGTTTTGTGTTTGTAATTTATGTAATAGTGGCCACACTGCCTATATTTTATATCCTGTTTCAAAAATTATAATGTTAGCTTAGGGTTATTGTAGAACTTTGGAAATCCAGAAATGTATGGAAGTCACTTATACGACTTGTATGTAAGTCACAAGTATGATTGGTTGCTTCTGGTCTTTACAATTTGCACACATATATTTAGTTTTATTTTTATCAAATATAAAGTTTTTCATTACATATTTGTTTTTATATTATATATTATACATATTCCATGTTGTAGCCTATATGAATATAATTTTAAATTGATGCATACGTACTTCATGGAAATGTAATAATTCTTAACCTCTGCTCTCAGACTTGGAATTTCTTTTTACTTTTAGAGGGAAATGTACATAATAGAAAACAAATAGTGTTTCTTTGGAGTTATAACTTAAGGAAATAATTCAAGTGTAGAACGATTGGGTCAAATGCACAACTAATATGAGGCTCACTAGACATTGACCCAGAATGGTTATAACAATGATCACTGGCAGCAGCACATGGCAGTGACCACCTGGCATCACTCTTGGCATTAGGAAGACCTCACTGCTTTCTCATAGGGACAGAGTTTTTTTTTTTTAATTATGTAGAATTAGTTATTTATACCCAAGTTCCAAGTTATTTGCACTTGAAAAACACATGCAGGTTTGTCAGCAAGGAGGTGGAACATAAGTAGCCTGGATAGTAATTCTTGCTTTGTATGAATATTTTAATAGAACATAAGTAAAGTTCTCTTTGACAGATTAGTGGAAGTGATATTCTATTTTACAGGTTTTCCTCCTAAAGAAATAATGTAAAACTTTATTTTACAGTTACTGTTTTATTCAGCTAAATCTTTTGAGGGTTAAACATATATCTGCCCTTTAAAATATTATGCATATATATTGTATTTTTAAAGAAATCATTTGTTACTTTATTGGAAAGCAATACTCCTTTCCTTTTTTCCACATAGGATCTGAAGAAGCTGAAGAAAAGCAGGACACTGAAAAACCACTATTAGAGCTATGAGTACTACTTTTGTTAAAGTAAGTCTTCAAAAATGAAACTGTAGCAACAAAGTGCTGAAATAGGAAGCATTTCTTCCAGTGGATTCAGGGTAAAATTAAAAGAATATGAGTCTGTATGTGTGACCAGGTTAGTCCTATTTATGTGAATTTGTCAGTCACATTTTGATTTCTGTATGGGAATAAATTGGTGAAGTATGAAAAATAGCTCCTAGTCCAAAATTTCTCAATATGATGTATTCATTTTTGCTTACTTAGCCAGGTCTCCATGTCAGACATTGTTTACATACAAACCCTTTATGTGTGCTGTGACGGTAGCAGTCCTGTGAGGTGTGGTCATGGTATTGTCTGCATTTACATTTGAGGCAGGTGAGACTTGGGAAGGAAGAGTAACTTGTTCAAGGTCACATAGCTAGGAAGTGACAGAGCCAGGATGCAGGCCCTCCCGTCTGGTACCAGTATTCGCTCTGATCCTGTACCAGAATGTCTCTAAGGTTGCTGCAGTTTCTGAGATGAGAGATGTGATCCAGTCACTCAAAGCAGTAGAATTTGATGTGCCTCAAGGTGGGGGCACATTGTTAAATCCCATCAAATGGTCAAAGGAAGACATTTCAACCTCAGAAATACAAGAAGATAAACATAAATTGTGGTAGTAGTGACTCTGCTTAATTATTTAAACATAGAAGGGAAAGGAGAATAGAACTTAAATGTTCTCATCACAAGAAATAGAACAATTTTATAACTATGTATGGTGATAGATGTTAACTAGACTTTGTGGTGACCATTTTGTAATATATACAAACATTGAATTATTATGTTGTATACTTGAAACTAATATAATGTTAAATGTCAGTTATATCTGAACAAAAGAATAATAAAATATCAACAAAAAGGAAAAGTTTTAGACAGATTCAGTGTAATTGTTCCCAGTTGTAGGGGCAGTGTAGAAGCCGTGTAGAGGCAGATGGGCTGGCAGAGACAGCTGAGTCCTGGCGAGTGGGGGCCCTGGCCCTGTACTTGCATCAGCAACACGCAACACTCTTTGTTCCCTTCTTTCCCCAACAATGTTGAGACAAAGGAAAAATGTGGGCATGTGAAGAGTTGATATTTTCTAAAATTCTCTGAAACAAATTCTTGTGTCCACCCTAAATATCTTTAACTGTCTGTAACACAGCCCATCCAGGTACACAGACTTCACTATAAAAACATAAGGCAATGCATATTTATTTCTGTTTCTTTTGTTTAAAATCTTTCATCTGTTTGGTCTTCTATTTGGCATTAAGATACATCCCATAAAGTTTTGAACTGTTAAAAAAACATAAGGCAAAGTGTAGCATTTCTCCCTGTAAAACTACTTCTCAAATACTTTTGTGTTCTCTTTTTCAAAGTGTGAAAAACTCTGAGTGAAAATGACTGGAGGGCACAAAGGACTGGAGATGGGGTCTCCCTATGGAAAGCTGAAGTGGTGACATCCACTGCTGATTTGATTGATGGTGAATAAAGAACCCATTTGTTGTAATACCTCACAGACACTGTACCATATTCACATGTACTTAGTAACCTGCCTGTGGCAGGTGAGATAACGTAATGATTCATCCCATGTGCAGTGGGACTGAGTCTGATCTGTAATGAATAGTTGCCAAAAGGTCTTATGCTGTATTCCTAATCAACAGACTCCTTAATATATTATAGTAACACATTTTTAGTAAGCAATATAACTTTTATTTGAATTCACAGAATGGAATTGTTTTGTTTCATGTCTCAGATTTTTTTTTTTGTATTTCTTTTTTAACATCCTACATTTCCTTTGTGTTTTTTTTTAACTCATGCATATGTGCTCTTTGTACAACTTTAAAATGTAATAAAATCCCACATATCAAAATTGCCTGTTTTGTTTTTCTTGTTTTGCATTATGAATTTGTCCAAAAGTGTTGTAATTACCACAGGGGAACAAGGTGGGGTTATAGATACATATAAAAAGAAACCAGACATTGTGTATCTTTCTCTTAGCAGACTGGTTCTGAAGTAGTCTGAGGCATCTTATGTGAAATACACTATGAAACCATTGCCATCATTTTCCCTTTGTGTTTAGCTAATTTGAATTGAAGTAAACTAAATTGTATTGTGAGCTAATTTTAAAATGTGAAGTATTACCTTAATGCCTGATCAGAAGGCAGTGTGCCTATTTGCTTTCTTCTATTCACGTATCATTTAAGAAAAACACAATTGTGTGTTATGGTAATGGTACCGGTTTGGGTGGAAACTGGCTATTTGTGCAGATCAAATCAACTCCATATGTGCTTGTTCTAAGAAAGGGCCAAATGACAGAAATGCCACAGAGAGGCAACAGCCTAACCAGGAATAACTTCCTATGGTGGCGAAAGGGTGATGGAAATCTCCAGGGTCTGGCCTTGGTACTAAAACCCCAGGAACTAAATGGTATTTTCATAGTGAGCATGCTTTATCTCAGGAATGGACTGACATACACACCAAGTGTTCAGATGATGCCCAAGCTGGGTGTCATTGTATTAATTTAACCTGAGAAAGATCTCTCACTGAAACACGCTGGCTGAACCAGGAGGATACAGCCAAGTGTCATAAAAAGCCAAGGGTTCCCAGTAGTTGCACAGATGAAGAAGAATGAAGTATGTGATGTGCATGTGTCATGAAGTCAGACTATGAAAGCCCGAAGTGTTGATCTGCACAATAGAGCTAGTCTTCCCCCAGGACTGCACAGATTGAGTCCAGGGCCTAGTCACCCACTCTGTATTATGCCGGGGTCGGGTATGGGAGGGAGTATTTGGCCTCTATGTTCACATTGCTGAATAGCCCTCTTCTACTTCACCCCAATCACACTTTTATCTGATGTTCATATCTTCTATTAAGCTTTGCTCAGGTTGACATTCCATGGAAAAGCAGAGATATTTGGTGTCCAGGATAATGTTCAGGAGTAGCTTAGTGCTGTCTGCTCTTTCCTCCCAACAGGTTCATATTGGACTGACTGCAGCATCTAAACAGCCCTGGGCATGAGATTTCCACCTCACATAGTAGCTAACTGAAGTCACGTATATAAAAAATGGGGATCCCCTATCCACTCCTAAAACCATGTCTGATAACTGCCTGCATGTGTATGCAGATGGATATTTTCTTTACCTTATCTGTGGCCTCTTGAAAGTGAGCAAAGTTAGTTGTGGTTTAACTGCCCTTTTTTATCTTATAACACCTACGCCACTGCTTGCATAGACCCAACAAGTAGGGGCTGGTTTGACATTGAGCATTTTCCACGAATTAACCACATTTGCCAGAGCACGTCAACAAAGAAGCCTGAGAAACTAAATCACCATCAGCCGCAGCAGCTCCCTCCCACCAGCCACACTGTGGCCTCCACCACCTTTGCTCTCCCTCCCTTACTGCCTGTTTCAGGGCAGCCCTGGTTGAGCTGAGGAAGGAAGTTACTAAGAAGTTTGGTGGGACAGGAAATACTGCCTTGTAGTGCTCAACTGTGAAATTGGCTGCCCAAAGTGTTCAGTGGTTTTCAAGTGTCCTCTACCTTTCCCAACACACTAGTTTCATCTAAGTAAGAGGTTTTCAACCTTTTTCATCTTATGGCACACATAAACTTCAAATTCAATGGTATTCTAAAAATGTAATTTTACTGATCTGACAAAAAATAGGTAAATTTTGATTTACAAAAGAATAATGGTAGTAATTGCCTACTCTTTTTGCTTGAAGTGACTTAGATGAAGATTTCTGGTACCACAACTTAACGAATCAGATACAACCTTACTGTGTGATGTGAACAATGTGAAGCAAGTCTGTTATATGACCTATATAGTTATGGTTCAAGACAGAGCATTCACTTTAGAGGGCTATAGTTTTGTTGGCTGTTGTCTTGTTTTCTTTTTGACAATCCGAGGGAAAGAGCTCAGTGCCCCTAACTAAACAGTCAGGTATTGCATGTTTTAAAAATTCCTGTGGCACACCACTTGAAAATCTTTGCTTTATGTAGAGGACCAAGCATTTGGCCTAAAGGGGTCTTGATCAAATTAATGAGAGTTAAGGAGTAGATCTAAGTAAATTTAATCTTCCTTGTGTCAGGTCTTATTTTGATTTTGAATGAGAACCTTTACTGGGTTTCCAAAAGAACCTATTTCACAGAACCTGAAGCTGATTGTAATGAAACAAATTCTTTCCCATTTTAAATCAGACATTGTTTTAATTCTAATGTATAAATTTTTACTTTTAAAGGATTCATTAGAGTAAATAAAAATGTATACAATCTCTTTTTTTACCCACCTATCATACATTGAACATTTTGTTTTATGTCTTTGCCCATAAACATGCACAGACACATATATTGTTAGTATTGTTAATAGAAAGTGGTCAAAGGGTATGAACAAATAGTTGACAGAAGAAGAAATATAGACAGACTTTAATATATGAAAAGAGCTTATCCTCACTTATAAAAGAAAAGCAAAGTAAAACCATGATGAGGCTATTTTTCTCCTGTCGTATTTATCAAGCCCTGACATTTGACAGCACACTCTGGGCATTCACCTACATTGTGGTAGAAATGACCTATGCATGTGTTCAAAATGACATGAGCACTGTTACTTAATTCAACATTTTTTATAATAGCACAGGGTTGGAATAAGTCAATAATTTATCATTAAGAATTGGTTTTATCAAGTATTGTACATTCACCAGTGAAATATGCAGCTAAGTGTTCTTATATACTGACATAGAGCTCTAAGATGAGTAAGTAAAAAGAGTAGTACAGAATAATGTATACTACATACTACATTTGTGTACTAAGGGAAGAAATTTAGACACATGCATATGTATTTATATGTGTACAAGCTCCATCCGGAAAAAATTCAACCACTGCTAATATAAGGAGAATGATTTACGCAAAACTGATGTAACCTTGCAGCCAAGGAGAGTGGACTGGAATTCACATGAATGAACAATGATGACTTCACAGTATTAATCAGTGGGGGCAGTAGACGTTGTTCAGTAAGCATTTGTGCTGTGTGTTCATCACATTCAAAACAACTGAGTGAGTAGAGCAACAAATTTGCATCAAATTTTGTGTTAAGCTTGAACATTCCTCCATGGAAACTATTCAGATGATTCAGAAGGTCTCAGCACTGTGCAACTGGTGATTGGCAGCTTCATCATGACAACGTGCCCGCTCATGCATCACATCTTGTGCAGAGTTTTTGGTAAAACATCAAATCACCCAGGTAACTCAGCTCACTTACAGCCCAGATTGGGCACCCTCAGTCTTATGGCTTTTTCCAAAACTAAAATCACCTTTGAAAGGGAAGAGATTTCTGACTGTCAATGACATTCAAGAAAATATGACAGGGCAGTTGATGGCAATTTGGAGAACTGTGTGAGGTCCCAAGTTGCCTGCTTTACATCGTTGTCCTATGTGCCATGTTTCTTGTATCTTCTTCAATGTCTCTTTTTCATATTACATGGATGGATACTTTCTGGACAGCCCTCGTGCATTCATACCTGCATAATAAAAACTAAAAGGATGCCCACGAACCAAAACTGTGACCTGTAAGAGGTTGGGGAGGTAGAGACAGGTTGAAGCAAGATTTCTTAGTGCATTTTTAGTGTTTTGTTTTTGGAGCCATGTGCAGGTATTATCTATCAATTTTAATAGGGTTCTTCTATGCACATTACTTTTATCAACACTTCCTGATTGACACTTCATTTCTTTAATCTGCATGTTTTGAAGATGCATAGTAATCTGTCATATGACATTCTTTTGTTTATTGTTTTAGTTTTTTATGGGGCATCTGGGTTAATTTGGGGCTGCTATAAGTAGCGCTAATAGTGAATGAACATCTTCACACCTAAGTCTTAGTCCATGCCATCTGTTTCCTTATGAAATTGATTGGCCAATGGTTAGAACACTTTCCAGGATGCAGCATCTTCTCCTGTGGGATGGGCCCTGTGATGGCTCCTAGCTGCCTGAGAGCAGAGACAGTGGCACCAGAGCTCAGGAGCTTTCAGTCATTTAATGACCTTAAGCCTGACTACATATTAGAATTATTGAAGGAGGCTGTTTAAAGTCCAATGCCTGGTCTATGAAGAAGTCTGGGCCTGAGTGGTTTTTAAAGGTTCCAGGAAGAGAGCCATTGGTACAATGGGTAAAACAGCAGAGTTGAAGTCAGATGGCCCTGGAATCATGTGGACCCTGGCACTACCCTGTGATTGGCCTCAGGCATATTTTTTAGCCTCTGGTCTTCCCATCAGCTAAAGGAGCATGACACCTGCACTGTGATACAGTGAGAGCATTGGACACAGAGCGTGCAAACTGCCTGGCAGCATTCCTGGTGCTCACTATGTTGCAGGTACTGGCTGTTGTTTAAATAAAACAAAAGAAAGCAAATGAGCACAGCCTAAGAGCCTGACAGAGACCATGCGCTTACCCAAGTGAGTTTTTATGGCTCTGAAAGTGTTGGGTTTATAGGTATTTGGCTGAACTGTATCATGTTGATATCGTATCTCTGGCTATCTGATATTACTCAGAATTTCTAATTAGCAATTATACAGGACTTTGAGTAAAGGGAAAATGGAATATTACTTAACTGTAACCTCCTTGACTGACATAAAGCCCTCAAAATATTTACGAGTTTATGAAGAAAAGAATCCTAAAACAGTGGGGAGAATTCATAATGGGAAAAATTTGAGAATGGTTTCCTTGAATTTTGCCTTTTTTATGGTTGAGAAGTGTGTGGAGTATGCTAGCTCTATAAAGTCTAGAGACATAGTATTTTTGTATGGAATTGTATATATCTTTGACCAGCTGTTCCTTTGCACACCTGTGGATGCAGCCTATTGTTCTGGTATTTCTCTTATCCAACCAAGTGGCATGGACTTTAATAACAGATGTCTGATTGGTGGGTGGGAAGCCACCATTTCAAAATCTTCCCAACATGAAAAATTGTGTGGTAGGTTTGTTAAAACCCTGTAATTGTTTGAACAGGATATGAATAAGGAGAGAAATTGTATAAAGGGAGAGTCAGTTCTCTTCATCAGCTCTTAGCCTAGTAAGAAGGAAATTTTCCTACCTTAATTCAAACCTAAAGGGACCTGTTTCTGCTCTAGTAACCAGTCACATAGAAATTATCAGCAGATGCCCTGTAGCCCGATTGTTTGGGTTCAAATCCCAGCCCTACTTGGTATTAATTGTCTAACTATGGGGACATTCTTTATCCCCCCTTTGCCTCGGTTTCCCTATCTATAGAACAGTCATAATTGTACTTGTTTCATGGGGTTCTTGTGAGATAC
The DNA here is from genome assembly GCF_019186645.2 of Phyllostomus hastatus. Classification (NCBI taxonomy): domain Eukaryota; kingdom Metazoa; phylum Chordata; class Mammalia; order Chiroptera; family Phyllostomidae; genus Phyllostomus; species Phyllostomus hastatus. The sequence continues at coordinate 51,214,204 of NW_025334041.1, forward strand.
AGGTTAACACATACTTATACCAGTAAGCACTATGTAAGTGTTTGTATTATTACTTCATTAGGATCATTTAATTTGAATAGTGCTAGAAGTCTGAAATTCTTTAGAATTTGAACACTTTCTTCTAAAGATGGATAAACATAGGCAATATGACATGGTCAAGAACAAATGACACAGCCAGTTCAAGCCAGACCAAGTAAATGAGGCTCTAAGTATGGAGCTTGAGGTGAAAGTTCTGGCCCAGTGTTCTACCACACCATGTGGCAGTGTTGCTGTGATGGAAAAGTACTGGACCAAAAAGGAGGTATACCCACCTCCTACCTCAGAAAAGCCCAGAAACAACCAGAGGCATCCACAAGGCAATTCCTGGGACCCCTGGACCCATTCTGTCTAAGGGAGGAGCTGGAATGTCAGAATAGTGCCCCTAGTGGCACTGTTAAAGACTTGCTTTGCCTGAGACTCTTAGTTCATTTCATTAACACAAAGAGGAGCTGCACATCTAAAACACACATAAAATAAGGCAAAATTTACATACTTTTGGTGATAAAGGGAGCAATTATGGTTCTACCAGAGTATAGAGTTGAGGAGAAAATAGAGATGCACCCACAAGTCCCTAAGAAAAGTCTCACTGGCTTTGGAGAAGAAGTAGTGCATGATTTGTCCTTCCCTGTTGAAAACAGGTAAAGGAGAAGTCACATGATACTAGGTAACAAAATGTGGGCTCTGAGTTTAGAGATACCTGGCTCCAAATGACTATTACAAAATGGTGACCATGAGCAGATAACATAATCTCTCCGATCTATAAACTGTGAACTACACCTACCTCCAAGGGCTCTGAGAGGGTTAATGGGATTTCCTGGAGTGTAGCAAAAAATCACCGAGTCCATATTCCATCCACATCTAACCTGTCTGCAGGGAAATATGATTAAAGATGATTGTCAGGGTGTGTGTGTGTGTGTGTGTGTGTGTGTGTGCGTGTGCGTGTGCATAATCTATTATTTTCTAAAGTCAAGCAACTAATAGCAGCTGTTGAGGACTTTCATGTACCAAACATTATTAACTCATCTATTTCACACAACTCCACGAGACCAGGCACTGTGACTTCATTTTACACATGAGAAAGTTATGTCACATACAGTTCAAATAGTTTGTCTGAGTTCACACAGATACCAATACTGGACCCAAGATTCAAATCCAGGCACTTTGGGTTCGGAGGGGAGGAGCCAACCCTCCACCACACTGCCTCTCCAGTGTCAGAGCAGTTCTCCTGGGTGGTTGTGAGGATCAGGAAACCTGAAGCTTGTGAAACGCTGGTATAGATCTAAGCACAGAGTGCAATCATGGTAGATGTTACACTGTCACCATTGGAATTTCCCAAACCAATGAATATGAGTATGAATATGGTGACTTTTGAGAGAAAAGTAACCTGGCCACCTTCCTTTGGCTCTGGCCCCTCCTTGGAACCCATGGCCCATAGAAAGGATTCTAACTACAGTCCCAGGGAAGGAAACACAAGTGTAGTATTGACCACGATGACATTGCTGAATCTGATAGCTCATTTGCTATGTTCTCGCTTATCTGGGACTTTCATTAGATGTATAAAACTAAAGTAAACAGACAAAAGCAGACTTCTGAATTTTGAAAAAAATTTATTGTGGCTGTTATAGAAAACCAAATACAGAATATAAGGAGCCAAAGTGACAGCTTCTGGGTGCGTAAATGAAAAGCCTCAAGATAGGTCCCTGGATAAAGAGCCCTAAGGAATGGGATTAGGAACTACGTGCTGTCTGTACTCAGAAGGCATGATTATGTGGGTTTGCTAGAGGAGCTGATCGAGATTATGGGAAGCGTGGTGCTAAAGAGTGCCCTTAGGCCCTGCACCTGATTTATGGACAAACTGGTTGTTACAGAGAGAAATTATCTTTTGCCCAGTGGTTTGAAAAACATTATGCAATAATGATGTGATAGAAATGTGTGTGTGAACTGAAATAATCCAAACCCAGAAAGGAAGTCCAGCTACATCCTCAGCAGACATGTCCAGGGGAAAGAAGTAAAGAAAAATTGTGCCACCATCAGTTATGAACTCTTTCCATGACCACAGACTGTTGTTCTCCTAAACAGACAGAAGGAAATGATGGCAAAGTAGACCAGGCTCTTGAGGAGGAGGAGGATGTAGGTGTAGTAGGCGGAGGTATTGGTGAGCTGCAACCGCAGTATATCTAGGAGAAGTCATTTGATTAGTTCCATCTGTTCTTTGAAAGGATAGGAAATATTAATGGGAGGGGTTGTAATCATTTAGTTTATGACCTACATTGAGGTGACACCTCCGCACCACCAAACCCACAAATACACAAACATCTGCTACCACTACGACCTAAAGCAACAAGACAACTTACAATGTAGCTTGCAGACCATGTTACTTACAGCACTATAAATATTAAAAACTAAAATTACATTTTTAATGAGAGAGTCTAAAGAGAAAATATAATTTGTGGTAAATAACTTTTTTTCAATTCTTCACCACTACTCTGTCTCTAATTAATAGTAAAAGGTAATTAATGTTATTAATGTTCATTAACCACTAACCAAATCCCAAACACTGTGAGCTTTTTACTAGAAACTTTAATCTTATATAATTTTTATAGTAACCTATGAAATTATTATTTTAGTTCCCATTATAAAAATAAAAGGGTGACAGAGAAAGAAGAGATTTGACTGATCTCTTCTTGCAACTAAATGCATGATGTTATGCATTTAGTAAGTGCCAGAATCCAGATTTCAATCTCAACAACATGACTTCACAGAACACATTTTTAGTCCCTCTGTAATTGTGTATCTCCAAGGGCAATGAATAATACCCTGACATCAAGGGGTTAAGAGTTAATATAAAATTGGGTCGCTGATTTAGACGCATCTGAGTCATTGTATGTGCATGCAATATGATTCCAAGTAAGGATCGGGTCCTCGAACATATGGTGGTGGTCACCAGCAGGTGGCTGCAGGTTTTAGCAGAGGACATTATGTTAATGGGAAGAAAGTGGTTAATCCAAATGCTCTGAAACTTTAAGACATCACAGCTCTCTCACCTGTCTTTCCTGAGTATCCCTCATTGTGGCTATGACACTGTAGGGTAATTGCACTTAATATCTTTTAAGTTTTGCAAGAAATACATGATGTCAAGAAATAATTGATGACAGTGTGGTGGGCCTGACTGCTACTCAATAAACCACAAGGCCAAGTCCTTTCCTGTGGAAATTTCCCTTTGACAAGTTTTATCTCCACAGTGTCAGAACTCCAGAATCATTAGTACTTGGTGTTGAAAGGAACCTCAAGAGCAGATGTGCTCAGAAGTTCTTTGTGTTCACCAGGTAAGGTGTTAACTGAGGTCCACAGCCCCCTTGATATTGAAAATGGAGGAGAGCTCAGCAGAGCTAGAACCAATGCTTCTAGGGGCTTTCCTTGTACACATGTAGGGATAAAAGGCCAGAAAATTGTACATATTCTATGCCAGCTAATTGAGATACCCTATGCTGGACATTCCACATATGTGACTGTATCCCCAAAATAACTGGGTTTGGTGTAATTATTCCTGGTTGGCAGGTGAGGAAAGTATTTCAGAAAATGTAAGTACTCATATTCATGTCACTAGTAATTAAAAGAACTGGGGTTGAAGCCCAGTCAATGGCACTGGGAAGCCAGGCACTGCCCCCTACCACCATCCTTGCCATGCATCCATTGTGTCTCAGGATCTTGGCTTTGGGCTTTCTTGCTCTGTGACTTGACTCTCAGAGGAAGAATAGAGAACTGAGTAAGTGTATGAGCTCTTGATTCCTATGGCCTGGGTTAAAACCACAGATTTAGCTGCTTGGCTTGGTATAAGGGAGGTCATTTTATCTCATTGCTCTCATCTGTGAAATGGGAAAATTGTTTGTTCAAACTAATCTTAATCTTAATCTTAATCTTAATCTAATGTGTAAGACTATACTCCATAGTACTAAGAGAATTAAACAGTAATTTCAGGTTATTACTACTAGCAAGGACCAAAGACAAAAAAATCTAAAAGCAACTTGATATCACATGTTCCCTAGTCATTAGAAACAAAAGCCATACAAATGAATAAAGTCAGTGTTGAAATAATCCTGAGCATATCATGGGCACCCTGTAATTCACCGTCATCTCATGCTAAAAGCTAGCATTCATTGTGTTAAGATGACTATTAGGAAAGGATGGATTGGCTTAAAATAGCACTTGGTCTATTCTGCAAAATCCAGCCGTTCTCATTATGCCATGCTAAGCTCTAGAAGTTCAAAACTTATGTTGATCAGGAGGGAAAAATGCGATCGCATTACATAAAGGCAAATATATGCAGAAACTTACCACTTTTATCTTCCAGACAATCATCTACTTTAGGATTAATAGCAGCAACCTCTACAAGAAATGAGAGCAACTATTAATGATTTGTTTGTAATCATTACTTGACAGCTTGTGTCTGTGTGTATCCGGATAGACAGACAGCTAGATAGATGATAGATGATGATAGATGATGATAGATAGATAGATAGATAGATATAGAATCTGCCCACAGAGAGGAGAGAGCTGTTAAAAATATGAGTTCTCCCGTTCTAGGAAGAGATGTTCAGACTCCATGTAATTCAGTAAACTGAATTCACATATTGTGTTTCTGCACATGAAGATGCTGCTCATGAAGGATACATTCTTTCTTTTTTAATCATAACAGGAGCGTGCTATACAAGACTACCTGTTTCCTCCTGCATTCATTGCTCCTAGCACAGTGTCCACCACAAAGCAGCTGTTCAATAAATACTTGCTGAATGGAAAAAATAAACAGAAGAAGGAGCTGCTCTACAGTCTTCAGCACACACTGCTGACATGAACAGTTGCTTCCCAAATGAATTCATTTAATCATAGAATCCATAACAGAATCTTACATATTGGAAATAGTCTTGTTTAAGAAAATTTCCCATCTAAGCCATACCTTTCCCAAGCATGCGTATCCCCAGTGACCCTGCTCACACACATAATTTTCTGGACCTGTGGTCTTTGTGGACATGGCAACAATATTAATGAAGGCTAATGTCTGTTGAGTGATTATTACTGTGTGGCATAGTGTATGTTAAATGCTTCAGATGTATTATTTCATTTAATCTTTCAGTAACACTGAAGTGAGGTATATTTTGGACTCCAAATTACAGACAAGAAAATCAGGTGCTGAGAGTCATACCAGTGACGGCAGAGCCAGCATTCAAAGGATGGTAGTGGGAGAGTAATTGGAAGAGAACATGTGGAAAGTACCCTGTACAGCAATCCATAGAAATAGAAAATAATCCATAGAGACAACATAACTCTAAGATAGTGTACACTAAAACATCATCTCTTCCAGATATCTTAATTATACTTAGTAAATGACTGTTTTATTTCAGGAACTCAGCATTTCAGTGAAATACTGTCCAGGAATAAAAAGATAAACCAAGTCATATTTATAGTTTTTTGAATATATAAAACCTGAGATGAGAGTTGTATTTATCTACAATGTTTTTTTAAAAGGCAAATGTACATACAAAGACAAAATTTCTTTAAAAGTTCATCTACTGTTGGAGGAAAACAGTTGCAATGGTTGCTTTAGTTTATCCTTTTCTACTAAATGTGTTCTTGGCCATATGGATACAATCCCAGTATGTAATTCTATGTGCTCATGACATCTTTTCTTGGTGTGCACTAGAGAAATGGGTGTGAGGTATATAGGCTTTGGGGTGAATCCCAAGATTGAAAATGTCAGTGTAATCATATTTAGATGTTAAAATAGCTTCAAAAACTCACTCTACTGCTTCTTGAAATTCTCTTATTTTCCTTAGAGTGACTTTATTCATTAAAAGATAAATAAATAATGTCACCACCATGTATTGCTTGACATAAAAACAATAAATGATCAATTTTTCATAATAAAATCTGTGGGTATAACCTAATATTTTTTCCTAATCTGGTTGAAAACTTGAACAGATTAGTTTTGTGTCTCTTCAGAATAGCTTCATTGATTTGTGCTTCCATGTTATGGTTTTAGCTTTTGTCAAAAAAGAACAACAACAAACTTCCAAGCAACAGCATTAGAAATTTTCCATAGAATGATATTAACAGAAATGCCTGGGTTAGCTTTGTTCCATGTTTCAGAAATTAAGTGCCCAGTAAACACCTTATAAACTGGACCTTCTCTCCTTTAAGATAGTCACCCCTGATCACTAGAAAAATGAAAACATAATAGAACACTTAAGCCCAGTGATTATATTATACTTGTTTTGCATATTTGATCTCTGTTTCTTAGCTTTAGGAACAGAAAAATTAGGGCTGTTTTGGCAGTCTTTAGTTTTAGGAAAGAATATAAATAAATACTTATATGTGAATAAATACATTCATGTTACATTTTTGAAAGGAAGTATTTTCGGTGACGTAATTTCATTTGCTCTTCAGCACAGCCCCAGGAGAAAGCCCAGACCAGGTTTCAAACCCGGTTTGACTACTGGGGAAACTCAGGACTGAGAAGGAAAAGTTTACTTCCGAAATTCCAACTGGTAAACCACAGAGGTCTTAGCACACCTTGTTATGGACTTGTTCCCCACTGCTTAAAAGGCCTTGTTAACCACTGGGAACAGTACCAGCTGATTCCTTCCTATGGGCACTCTGGGGCCTTTGGTCTGATTTGTTAATACAGGACTTTAAGTTCTAGGAACTGGAAAGCATTATGCTAAGCGAAATAAGCCAGGCGGTGAAAGACAAATACCATATGATCTCACCTTTAACAGGAACCTAAAAGCAAAACAAACAAAATATAACCAAAGAGACTGAAATAGAGAACAGGCTGACAATGACCAGAGAGGAGAGGGGAGGGAATTTCAGGGGAAAAGAGGAAGGGTTTACAGAAATAAGTATAAAGGACACATGGACAAAAACTACAGGGGTGGAAATGAGAGAGAGATGGGGAGGGCTAGGGTGGATGGGCTGGGCTGGGTGGGAGTAAAAGGCAGAAAACTGTACTTGAACAACAATTAAAATACATTTTTTAAAAAAAGGAAAAAAAGACTTTAAGTTCTGAGTCTAGGGAGTTAGTTCCCAGACCACTGCTGGGGCTACAGCACATTCAGCGCTCTGCCCACACTGTCTAAATATGTATGAAATCTGAATCAAAGGCCTTCCTTTGGGACAACATGCCTGAGTCTCAAGTGGCCCTGAATGTTTAGGGAAAGAGGATATTCTCTTCACTGTGTGCATCCTTCTCAGGACAGTAATTCATCCTAGTGTATTCATCACAGGCTCCCTGGCCTGACTCCCATTACAACTGCACTGCCTGGGTGTTTCCAGTGGCAAGAATTACGTGCTCATTATGCAGGATGGAAATCTGTTTCTACACATCAGCCTCACCCAATCTTTAATTATGAAATTTATCTACTGTGGTGTATGTAATACAAACCTGAAAAACCTAGGACCACACAAAAACTGCAAGGCTCAAGTATCCTGTTTTTGTTGAAGCTTGATTCAACTCCCTCAGAAGGATACCACCTGTTGCCTAACAATTCATTGATTATACTTTGAGTATAGCAGCACTGAAGTGACTGGGACTTTGTAGCTGAGGATAAAATGCATGAAAGATATATAATTCCTCTTATTTTCTGGTCAAGTAAGATCATCAAAAGTGGAATCTGCTCTGGCTGGTGTGGCTCAATGGGTTGAGTGGCAGCCTGCAAGCTGAAAGGTTGCTAGTTCTATTCCCATTCAGGGCACATGCTTGGGTTGTGGGCCAGGTCCCCAGTAGGGAGCATGCCACAGGCAACTACACATAGATTTTTCTCTCTCTTTCTCCCTCCCTCTCCCTCTCTAAAAATAAATAAAGAAAACATTTTTAAGTGAAATCTCTTTTTGAGCAGTTGTTGTGTGATAAACTGCTAGGTGCTTTCATGTATGCTGCTTCATTTAAGCCACAGAGCAACCCTAAAAATCATCATGTGCCCTGGCTGGCGTAGCTCAGTGGATTGAGTGCGGACTGAGAACCAAAGTGTTGCAGGTTCGATTCCTAGTCAGGGCACATGCCTGGGTTGCAGGCCACGGCCCCCAGCAACTGCACATTGATCTCGATCTCTCTCTCTCTCTCTCTCTCTCTCTCTCTCTCTCTCTCTCTCTCTCTCTCTCTCTCCCTTCCCTCTCTAAAAATAAATAAACAAAATCTTTTAAAAAAATCATCATGTGACTTTAATATTTGGATGATAAATCTGAGGCTGAGAGGAGTAAAATGATCTAATTCCTTACCATGTTCCAAAGCCTGTAATATTTTGATTCTGTGGTAAAATAACAGGATATTTTGCTACTGTTAATTGTAGCAACATTTAAGAAAGATTTAGATATACCTTTTTTATTAATATTTGACAGACACTTGGGACAGTCACTCTGGGAACAGAAGTGTTCTGGGAAATGATATGTGTATGCACATACCTTTATTTATTGAAGGAAAAAGAATCTCTTGATCAACTCCTCTTTTATTATTCTCATGTTTGACGATACATTTGTGTTCTTTATCCATTGATTTTGCAGTCACGGTCAGCCAGCTGAATTTCATGTATGTGTCCTTAGTCTTCATGGTATTTCCCTGCTGGGATGCCAGAATTGCATTGCCATCCTTTTCCTTCCAATATACCTTAATAACATCGGGGAAAAATTTCTCAAGGAGACAAAGATATGTCCCAGCCTTATGAAGATTTATTTCAGCAACTGAAGGAAGAAAAATCATGGGCTTAGGAGCAATATCTGATGAATCAAGGCTTCTCTCTGTGGGGTGAAGCGAAGAAGTAGTTAAGTATTAGAAATACAAAGGATTGTGTGGTGTGGAACAATCTGGCATATAGTAAAAGGAAGAAAAGCTGCCATTGGATTAGTGCTTATAATGGCTTTTCATCCACGATATATTGTAATGTATTTATTATTGTTCTTATTTTCAGAGGGGAAAAGAGGTTATGTAACTCCTCCAAAGTCATAGCTATTAAATGGCACAGTGTGAATTACATCTTGACCTTTGCTCCTTTTCCACATGCTAAAATGGGGTATGACTTTTAACAGCTCCAACATTTCTGAATTTACTGATTTGTTTTAATGTCTTTGATACTATCACAGATGGGAGGTGGATGATAGGAATAAAGGAAAAGACCTGGAGGAAACTTAGATTATTTCTCTTTAGATGAGAATGTTTAGTGACTTATAAAGTGCAAGGGGAAAAAAACAGACACAGAAACAGTATGATGATTGCCAGAGGGAAAGCGGTTGGGGTGGTAGAAGAGGGTAAAGGGAGGTTTAGTGGTGATGGAAGGAGACTTGAGTTTGGGTGGTGAACGTATGATACAATATACAGATGAAGTATTATAGAATTGTACACCTGAAACCTGTATAATTTTATTGACCAGTATCTCCCCAATAAGTTCAACAAAATAAAAAAAATAAGAAGTACTTATCTCTCCCCGGGAATTTTGTAACATAAGCTCTCTTTGGCCACATAATTCTCGAGTTCTGCAACTCTGTGGAAACTCACTCTCCATTCAACTAATTCTGGAATGCAACATATTATCTTTTTTCCATTAAAATAAATGCCTGGAGGAAATTTTTTATTTTTTCTAAACAATACACCATCACTTATTTTAATGAGACTCTATTTCAAGTTATTCTTTTAGCTTCAAATATGAATCCCATGTCCAGCTCTGAAGTAACAGAATTCCTAATTGATTTCTAATTTTATATAACATCTTATTTTTACATTTGAACCACTCCAAAATTTTTGGGACAGTGTTTAAAACTGCACCTTCAAATTATTTATGACTCCTTGAATTTAGAAGCAAAATAGCAATATTTTCAAAACTGCTATTAACATTTTTATTGATTATTTTCAGAAACATTTATACTAATCTAAGGAGTAAATGCCCTTAACAGAACTTCATTTGGCCTAAAAAGATTCACCAAAAGCATGTTTTATTTTGAATTTCACTTGAAGATTAAACATGACTATTATACCATACTTTAAATACACCATATTTTGGCCCTGTGTGTCTCCCCTAAAATTTATATCTACCTTATCTGGCTCCTGAGGTAATTTTAGAGCTCGATCATTTTCTTTATTTTTTTCTGCCAAATAAAACACATACATAATTGGAGCAATGTGAAAACTTACAGTTCTAAAGTTTTTGCAAATATAATGTAAAATATATAATTAAACATCATATATTTATAAAGGCATGTCCCATGATCCCTGGAATGTCACTTGCTTATACATTTATTATTAATCTAATGTTTGAAATTATAAATATTAGAACCCTTTCCAATTTGATTCTAATTAAAATACAAATTCCTTACTATATTTTCTTTGGGCTAGGTTGGAGTTAGTTCAGCAATTCAATGGGTAATTTTTTAAGAAAATAAGAATTGGATTTGTCATTTGAGAAGAAAAGCAAAAAAATTCTTCAGTATATCTGCCTGTGGAGCAAAGCTCCTGATTTTTATACTAAATCAGTAAGCAAACAATGTTGAGTTTTCTTTTATCATGTTGAAAATATAATTAAGTTATAATGTACTTATTTTAATTTTATGTATCTTGCTTTTAGTGTAATAGCATTTTATTGATTATAGTAGTAAGATTTGTTTTGTATATTTCTCCAACCATGTACTTTGCTTTTATTTTAAAAACTTATTCTGTAAATAATATTAATTGTACATTATAATTACAATTTAGTCTCTAGTCAATATATTAAAAATAACTTTTTTCTTCATAGTAATACTTGTGACTCATTATACTAAAGAAATTGAAAATCAAATGACAAACTTGTAATACTTCTGTGTAGTAGCACAGTATTCTCATTGCCTGTCCCTTTTCCTTTGCTAGATTCTTTGTATGTTATTCTTTTCAAGATAAAATGAGTCTTGAACTTTCATACCTTTCTCCATGCAATAGTTAACTGAGTATTAATAGTGTACTTGGTTATACATGGTTAGTACTTATATCTGGATAATTGCATTGCATGTTTCCTGTTTAAACACTTTTTAAATTCATTAAAAATGTTTTTATAGTCAAACCCTTTTTATGATGCATAAATTAGAAACAAGATAAAAATTAAATAAGCTTTCTAATACATTTCTATAAAGTCATTTGTATAATGAAATAAGATACTCGAGTTAAATTGCCTGAGTTGTTTATATTTATTCAGACATAGCAGCTAGAATTCTATTTAAATTTACCAAATTTTACATTAATGTCAACTGCATTTTCAATAGAAATTATGGTATTTCAAACCTACATATTAATATTTTCCTCATTTTTTTCTTGTCAATATCTTTCATCAAATAAGTAGTTATAGCTATTTTATTTATTTATGAATTTCAGTTGTGAAATTTCTAACTATATTTGATTGACTTTACATAGTGACCATTTTCTGTATGATTTTAAGCTTTTTAAAATCAATATGAGCATAAAGCTCAAACATTGACTATGATATTTGAAACCAATAAATGATGGTGTTAGAAATAATATCATTTAAGATAAAAGATTAAGATTTAAAGCACATAAGCCAGCAATAAAAATTAAAAACAAACACGTTAATAACCTTTTTTTTTTTGCCAAGGGTAAGAACAGTGGTGGAAAAGATAAACCAATACCTCCAGACTAATTTTTTCATGAGTCGTTAGAAGTACAGCTGAATTCGCTGAGGAATTTCTGCTCTGTCAATGTTATTGGATGCAAACAACTCTTCATACTGGATACAATTCTCCTTTACATTTCAGTTGAAGGAACGGATTATGTGCAAGTACTTCATTCACACCATCTCAGTTCTCATACAAAACCTCTGGATGCACACTTATCCCATTTTATGAATTACGAAATTGAGGCCACAGAATAACTGCCCAAGTTCATGTAAGCAGTAAGTGGTGGAGCCAGAGCTCCATGTGTCCCTGACTCCAAAGCCCAGGCTCTTTCACAACATCATTGCACCATCAGAAATGGAAATGTGTCAACTCTCAAAACTGACCTATGGTTTGGGCCAAATCCTTCCATGATAATTCCATACATTATTCATGAACATTTTGTATAAGTCCATATGTACACAAAAGCAAACCCAGCTATGATAATTAGACAAAGTTGTCTATGTGTGCCTGTTAGGATTTGTTTTACAATCTCTCCTATGATTTCTACATCTAAGCCCCATCACATTCCTGTGTTATTTAAATATTCTTACTGTTATTCCAATTTAACTGTTTCTTGTCTTCCCTCTATTATTTTGAAAAAATGCATTCTTCTGATACCTACCTGTGACAACAAGTTTTGTTCCATCACCAAAGAGTTTTCTATCGTATTTCCACAGTGATTCACCCAGTATCAAAAACTTTAGACTAATTTAGCTTCTCTGAGTTTTTCAAGTTCTAGTGGAACTATGATGGTTTGCAAATCAAGGGATCAGTGTTCTGCTTCTGGTTCATTTTGCTCATAACAAGTTCTGTGACGGAGCTAATAAAAATAATGTTTTGCTGCTTTATTTTTCTGAAAACAATGATTTGAGTGTAAATCAACTCAATATCACTACTATTGAGAGCAAAATGAAACAAGATTTGAAAAGCAATTTGATTAAAATTACTATGAAAATAAGAGATTATAATAATTATTAGTCATTTGCCAGTGATGACTTTATGCTCCATCTAACTCTTTAATCTCATGGGACCAAACTTTGCCCTTACCAGTAGGAATTCATCACTTTGGAATTGTAGCTAAATCCCTGGCAATGTATTCCACTTTGCTCTAATATGCCTGCAATTCTCAAAGCCATCACCATGGGAAAGATGCCTTTCACATGCTTTTTTGACACACAATCATTTGTCTTGTCTTACCTACATTTCCAGTGTTAACAGTAATTAAAGCGAACACTGGCTAAAGTTTAATAGTATGCAGTCAGTATACACAGCTGCTTCACTTGTGTTGTCCAAAACAAATAGCTCTTTCCCTAATCAACAAACAGCACAATCTATTTGCATTCCAAGCTTTCACCAAAAATTTCAGCCTCAAACTAACATCTTTCCAGCTCATACTAAAAGTTCAGCTGGAAGCCCCTGGCAGTGGCCTTCAAGCCAGAATGACAAGAGAAATGGCAGGACACCTTTCCTCAGATTTTTCTGTTGTCTTGTTAGACTGCTAAAATGTTACCTGCCTGATGTTATCTGCTAAAGATCACCATCTGTGAATGACATCAAATGCTATAATGCCTGTAGCATTGATGCAATGGCAGTGTAAATGGGTTTGATTAAAGACCATTTCTTCCATTTTATACGATGGGCATTGAAGACAGTATTCACTTTACTTTCCTCCTAATGGACTCATGCATTGAAATCATTTTCTAATTATATAGTAAAATAACTGAAAATTTAGAATGCTTCATTTTATCAATTAATAAAAAGTATGTGCTCCACTACAGTTTTTGCTACATTTTTTAAGTTCACATTTGAAAATTTGTGGAAAAAACTAACATAATTTCCTATCTTTGAGTGTAAAATTTTACCCCATGCTTTAAGCTAGATAATTAATTACAGTTCTCTTTTCTTCTGCTTTCTGTAGTACTTTTGATCTTCTATTCTTATTTCATGGTCTGACTGCAGCTTTGATTTAGGTCTTCTCAAACAGATTTTAGAAAAAGGCAATTTCAATAAATGACAAGTAGTTTGTTTCTTTTTCTGCCCATGGGGTTGATAGTTTAATAAGGTCTAACTCAAAGATGACATGAGGGACGAAAGGACATGTTTGTAAATCCTTGCTCTGTGATGTAGATGCAAAATGTGTGGAATTCAAACAAACTGAATGTAGCAGAACATAAGGCGAGGCTTTCCTCCCCAGAATTATCCCTCACAAAGCAGGGGCTGCCTTATATTTCAGTTCTTGTGCAACCTCTCATAGTGAAAGATGTTCTTCCAATATTGTGCTCTGATTTAAAAATATACTACTTAGACAAGTTATCAAACTAAATCAATTTTTTAAAATTTATTTTAAAAGCAATACTAGTTGTAGAACTAGCATTGATTGATAATAAACAATAAAGAAATTCAACATGGATTTGATATATTACTAGAGACTAAAGCCTCTATAGTTTATGCTTACATTATACTATATAGAATAACAGAATAAGTGAAAAAAAGTCATTTTCTCTCATTTTGAAATAGTAATTGTTTCTTCAGATTAAATTTCCAGTGACATCATTATAAAGGGATTCTAAAACACTCAGTAACTTAGAAGTTGCTCAAATGTAGATGTTTTACATGCATGAGAAGAGTCTGAATAAAATTTTTAATGAAATATGAGGGCAAAAAATCACCTGATATTTGTATTGATATAATTTGTATTGATATTTCTCACTTGATATTATATATTCCAAGTGAGTTATGATATAATTATTAACTTTATAGCTATAATCTGATTAAGAAACTAAATGTTATAATTGGATGTTTTACTTTAATATACTATGATACTATAAATTGATATATGCAAGTTGCAACCCCCCTTTTTTACTTCTAGAATATTTCTACTGAAAAATGAGAGATCACCTTATATTTGAGATAATGTTTATCATATTCTAATCATTTTTAGAAGCATGTAACAATTAGTCTTAGAAATTGAAAGCATTTTGCAGATACTGACCATTTGTTCTAAAGCAACCTGCAGACTAGATAAAATTAGTGTATTTAACTGTGCTCCTGATTTCACAAAGAACTCCAATTGGTGGTAATCTGAATTCTGGAGAACTGACATATTTTATCACTGACCATGCCCCAACATTTGTGGTAGGTAATTTCCATATTTAATTTCATTTAATCCTCACAACATCCACTTCAGATACTTGTTGCATATGTCAAATGAGTGGAAAGCAATATATCAAAATAGTACAAGTGATGTGTACTATTAAATTTTAGTTTATATTTTATTTAAAAATTTTTAATCATTTAAAAAATATTCAAAATATTTTAACAACTTAAAATATTTTACATACAATTTTATATTTGTTTCAGGTGTACAACATAGTTATTAGACATTTATATAATCTACAAAGTGATCGCCCTGATAAATCTGGTAACGACCTGACAACATACATAGGCATTACAATATTACTGACTATATTCCCCATGCTGTACTTCACATACTCACGAAAACTTGTAGAGAATTTTTTATATTTTTTGATTGTTGCTCAAGTACAGTTGTTCCCATGTTCCCCCCACTACTCCTCCCAGCCCCACCCATTTCCACCTCCCACCCTCAATCTTACACCCCTTTGGCTTTGTCCATGTGTCCTTTATACATATTCCTTGATGACCCTTCCCCCTTTTACCCTGTTGTCCCCTCCACCCTCCCCTTCCCATCTGGTTACTGTCAGTTTGTTTTTTATTTCAATATCTCTGGTTATATTTTGCTTGCTTGTTTGTATTGTTGATTAGGTTCCACTTATAAGAGATCAAGAGCCAAACAGAGGATATACCTGGAAGCAAGATTTCAACAGACTCAAAAGAAAAATATTTTCTTTTTCTTACTTAGCTTTTGTATTTTCCAATTTTTCCATGATAGGCATGTACCATGTTTATAATTTTAATAAAGCAAAAAACACTGAATAAAAATTTATTTGCTAAAGAATGATTTTATAGAAATTGACAGATCCAGAGTCAAAGTCTGTGAGTTGCCCTACCTCACACTCCCCTAAAAACATTTTTCAGGACCCTCATGAATTATATCTGTCACCATTATTTAATTTGACTGCCACAATTTACACTGAGTATGTCAAAAGTTGGAAAAAAAGAGGACCAGAAAAAGTTGCTTTTCAATTTCATATGATCACAACCACTACAAAAGCCAAATATGTCCTTTCTTTTTTCCAATGCTTTATTAACTTTGTGAAAGTTCTTTGAAAAGTCTTTGAAAAACCTTCATTTGAATGAATCTGGTAGGCTAAAACATGCTTATGAAATGTACTCCTGCATTCAAACAGATAAGATTCATTTTTAAGGCTAATGAAGAATGAACAAATTTGCTGGACTGTATTTAGAATAAAACAAATCCAGTTTATGACATTCTTAACACAGTTAAATATTTTGACATTAATTATCCTCTGATCAAATGACAATTGTAGCAATTTTTTTCCAATATTTTCCTTTGGTTATTTTTGGTATCAAGTAAATAAATTATATAAGTGTCTTTAAAACCCTTTTAACATAAATATACCAAATGGACTGAATATCTCCACTATTTAGGTTCCCAGAGCTATTCTTACTAATTAATTCCTTATTAATGTTGCTCATGCTAGGTCAGGAGAAAATTGCCTCCCAAAATCTGGATGGAGTCATTAGCCTCTCTGGAGATCACCATGATATGCAATGAAACTGGGACTGAACCCAACAATTCTGAGCCCACACCTGGACCCAGCTGGCAGCATCTGCATTACCTGCTTCACCTCCCTATCTTAGCTGAAGAATTTAAGGAAAATTTACCTGTAACAATGAGCTGTGTGCCAGGATCAAATACTTTGATTCCCCTGACTCCATTTGCCCACTAACTGAAAAGCTTTTTATAGAAACATCCCTTTGTACCTGTTATAAAGTTGTGCACATATTTTTCATTAGTTACATAAACATATAAAATTGACCCTGTAACATTAAACAAAGATGAAGCTCAATAAAAAGCACATCAGACATAAATGCAGTCCAGAACTAAAGAACTGGCCCCTCTCTGCCTGGACACCTTGGGTTATGTCCTTTTACCTTTTCTCACCATTTTTCTTGAATCTTCTACCTCTCCTGCCTTAAAGAGTTTTCACGTGTAATTTATTTTTGCCTAGAGTATAATTTAGAGTTAATATTTCTTAAATTTTCAAAGAGAAACAACAACAGAAATAATATATTAGAGTATTTAATAAATATATTTCAAGAGAAACAACAACAGAAATAATATATTAGAGTATTTAATAAATACATTTCAATATGTCTTACAGATATTTGTTATTTATATGTATCAAGATTAAGAGGTGGGTATCTGGATTGATTTTAAAGTAACTTCTTTCTAGAATCCACTTCACACTGATAGACCAATGAGTTGTTACAGATGTAAATTCTTAATGATCGTCTACTGAGCTATTTAATGCTAAAAGACTGCTCCTTTGGACTTCTTACCCTTACAGTAAGAAGTTTCCAGGGCATTTACTACACCTGCTGTGCTGTTTATCAGATGCTATAGTTCAGTTCCGTATTTCTGCAGCTGTCCCTTCCTGAGTGGAAAGGCAGCACTGAGTTATGCAATTTAATTAGTAGTGCAATTTAGTACAACTGATTTAATTATTTTACCAGTTATAATATTTCTAGTAAATTTGATACCAATATAGAAAGAAGATCGAGTGGAATGATGTCAAAATGACTTTGCATTTTATCTAAATGCCACAATAATCATATTTTAAATATTTAATAAGTGCACATTCAACATGACTTGATCTTTTGGGAAGAGAGAGGGGTGGCATAATTAAAAGCAGAAGCATGGTTTTCATGCAATTTGTAGTGACACAAATTATGAGCTATTACCAATTAAGTAATCAATTAAAGAGTCCATTCAACAGTCAGAAGGGTAAACATTCAGAAAAAAATGACAATATTTCTAGTATCATACAGTGGCCCCAACCATGTACTTTGGAGCAGACAAGTTTCTACTGAATTCTAAACTTTGCCATTGAAACTTGTCATATGACCTGAGGCAATTAACCAAAATTCTCTGAGTGTCAGTTTTCTTATCTATGAAATGGGAATAAGATGATCCCTGCACAGGGCTACTGAAGAATTAGATAAGGCAATAAAACTATTTATCATGGTGTCTGGCCTTCAGTAAATACTGGCTAATAGTATTCTCTTTAATGATATGGTTTGAGGCCATTTTATTAAATTCTTCCACAAAACACAACATATGTATTTTATAAGCAATAATTGCTACATAAATTAAGAAAGGAAACAACTCATGAACCCAAGACCTTCTGCATCTCTGATAACCACAGGTGAAAGAACATGGGGCCTAATCAACCTAGAATCTAGAATACTTACACACTAGACTAGAAGCTTTTTGAGGGTTAGGACTATGTCTTTTTCATTCCTTTATCTCCAGCATTCAGAACAGAAACTTGCCTCCTCTAAATGTTTGCTGACACAATGAACAAACAAATAAGGATATAAAACAATGTAAACTCTTTTCATAGATTGTGGAGCTGAAATGGTTTATTGAGTTGATAATTCCATTAAACTGGTCCATCTTTACTCAATATAACAAGACTAATGGTAGCATACATTGGGATGTTCTTTACTCATTCACTATAAGAATTAAGTATTTGCATGGCTGTTAGGGGTGAGGTAAAAAGCAAACAATTTATGAAATTATTCAGAAAATGAAGCACTATGTTTTATCTCAAAATATAGGGAAGAGATCATTAATAAACGTGTCTCTCAATTAAAATAGTGCCTACAAGAAATGTATCTTAAACACATGACCTGTACCAATGGTTTACTGACATGGTACTCCACATATTTTAATTTCTAGCCCAAGTCTACCCTTCTTTGTGTATGCAATTCTAAGAAAAGAATTTCAATCTTTTTACAAGCAGAGAAGGAAATAAACCATTTACAAAGTAGTTTTGTTCCCATATACAGTGACTAGTAGCTGCAAAATTGCTGTTCATATGCTGAGGCTGAGAAAGTGGCAGTCAGAGCAGGGTGACCCTAAACTGTTTTTATCTAAATAGCATCTATCAGTTTTGCAAAAACAGGAAAAAGAAAGTTACTTACCGTGGGGGATTACTATGAGCTTAGTCCCTTCTGCAAATATCTTGATCCATCCTGAGTGATCACACTGGTTACAACTCCTACAAAAATATCACCATTTTCCTAAGCTTCATGTTTTGACCAGCATTGCAAAAAAAAAAAAAAAGCCAAAGCCATTAGATCTTTTGGGTTCCTTTGGAAGCCCTTAAATATAGGCTTATGTTTTTCTTATATAAATTGACCCAAATGTCTGTTTTCTATCAAGGCAGTAATTATTGAAAAGAAATGATAGAAAATGAAAAGAATAAAAGCAGGAAAAGAAGACACAAAGCCTGATTGGTCAACCACAACTTTTCTAAATTACCAGGAAATGTATTCAGAGAATTAAGACTTTTTTTTTTTTACTTCCAGCTGTTCAATTGTGTGAACCTTCTCAGAGATTGCATCAAAAGGAAAGGCCCTTCCTTCTGTCCTCATGATCATCAGATATGCTCCTTTAGCAGTTTGGGAATGTGATTCTGAAAGGAGGAAAGTCCCCACTAACTGAAAAAGCAAATTTGCCAACACAAACATGCTTGATAAATGTGAATAAATTTCATTTTTAATAAAGCCACATTTATCATTTGACATTGTGACAATCCACCAGGCCATTGAAAATGAGAAAATTATTTCTTGGTGACATTACTATTCCTGGAATAAAGAAGAAATATGTATAATTCTATCTCCTGTGAAGATGTCTTATTTAAGCTAAAATTTAAAAACAGAGTCCAGTTCTACGATATGTTCACAGAATGATCTTCTTGGAAGTTGTTCTGTAATCTTGTGCCTCTTATCTTGGATCGGGGAAAACAAATCAGGAGAAGCTGCTGAGTGCTCCTGGGCATACAGATGATTTGTCCATCTGCCAGAACCCAGAGAGGACAGGCCCTGGTGACTCCCATGTGCACATCAGATCCAGGTCCAAACCTGGATCCCATGAGCAAACTTTGCCCCTGTCCCTGAGAATGAAGCTGTGATGTGGTCCTGGTGGGAAACTGTGCATTGACAGTACAACCTAAACCCAACACAATGGGAGAGGACGTGGGAGTATTTTTTATCTGAGAATTTCAAGTTATTATTACTTAGAGCTATCAAATACATTTTGCAACTATTGTAGATATAAATAATGCCCACCCAATTTCTTTCTAATAAATTGTCCTCTTTATTTCTTTATTCTAAGACCACAGCAAAATTATCTGGAGCTTTAAGAGTTGTCTGTATTTCATGATCTATGATGAATTTAAGTGATAAAATGCAACAGAGTAAGCAGGAGTTACAAAATCTGTTATTAAATTTGTAAGAAAAGATGAGAACTATATGAAGAAACAGTATATGATTTTACTAATGGACTTAAAAGAAAACCTGAAAAAATGATAGATACACCATATTCATAAAGAAAAAGCAAATTAGCATAAAAATTATGCTAATCCTTCCTAAATTTTAATATAAAATTAACTGTAATTACAATAAGAATTACATTTTATATTTGTTCTATGATGTAGAGTTAGGGCGGGTAAGATAATTTGATCTTAAATGTTATTTTGGAGAATAAATATCAAATAATTAAAAATAATTTTTGTAAGATATTAGTGAATAAACATTGGGCACTTACTACAAAGCCACTGATATAACATGATAATGGTGTAGAATATGAAACAAAACAGAAATTCTCTACAAAATGTTCCAAGTATATGTTGATATTAAAATATCATATGGAATATTAAAATTGTATGGATATGATAGATTATTTAAAACCCGACTTTGCACTATTGATGATCTGCTTTGAAAATGAAAATGGCTCTCTACCTCATATCCTATAAAATAGCTTCCAAGTAGATTAGCATTTAAATTAGAAAGTACCTGGAGATATGAGCTAGAAAGAACAAGTAGGAGACTCTTTGTGTCCATTGTTAGAGGAGCTTTCCATGGAAAGTGGATAAGAGATACTTTTACTTTACAGTTAATTTTTAAGAAAGAGAAAATTAATGGCAGTGAGGTAAGTGGGAGCAGAGCCCACTTCCCCCTGTGCCCAGCTGGAACACCTAGCCGATCTTCTGAAGAACAGAGTGAACAGCCAGTGGAATCTCTGTTTAGATGAAGTTTGGAGGCCAAAAATTACATAGGACATTGAAAATCAGACAATGAGGAGATTGTGCTGGGAAGGTAAGGTCCCTGGGATCTGCAGAGTCCTAGGCTACTCTGGTCCCAGGTCTGGTGCCAGCTGCTGTGGTTGGTGGTGGCAGCAGGATCTTTGGAGGAAAGCCAGATCAACAGATCCGTCCCCTACCGAAGCTTGAAGACAGTAGGGCACCAGGAGAGACCTGGATGCTTGAAGTCACTGGGGGGAATAACGACGAACTGGGAGACACACAGAGGTAGTGTTCACCTACTGGGACTGCAGTCTAGGGCTAGGTCATTACCAGAGAAACTGGGGAGCTGGGTGACACCTGGAGAAGGCAGAAGAGTTGGGCCATGTAGGACCCTAACCTGGATAGTCTCCAGTGTGAAAAGCCAGGCACTTGTTAAGAACAGTGGGCATAAACAAGAAGATTTTACTCAAAAAAAAAAAAGGTTCTCAGCTGCTATTTAAGGAACTCTGGCACAGCGACTGGCCAGCAAAGAAGAAGGAGTAGGAGCATCTTAGGAACAGTTCAGAGGAGGGCAGCAGGGCTCAGGGAGTTAGCAGTCCCCAGAGAGGCTTAACTTAGTAGGGGAACTGAACTGGCCTGAAGAGACTGAGAGTGTGCAGCACCCAGACCAGCAAAGAGGAAGGAGGTGGGATCTGAGTTGCCCCTAATCAGTGCAACTCATTCGTGACACAACTGGTGGATTAAAGGCATTGTCTTGGTGCAGATGGACAGTGGGGGCCAAGAACCATGCAGAGGGCCTGTGCTGGAAGCTGGACAACAGTGAATATTATGGCCCAGACCTGGCCCCCATCCCCTAAAAATGACAGGAAGGGAGAAAAGCAAAGCCCAGCCCCTCTCTGCCTGGGCATCCAGGAAGACCAACAGAAC
This sequence comes from Phyllostomus hastatus, assembly GCF_019186645.2. NCBI lineage: Eukaryota > Metazoa > Chordata > Mammalia > Chiroptera > Phyllostomidae > Phyllostomus > Phyllostomus hastatus. The sequence continues at coordinate 51,236,106 of NW_025334041.1, forward strand.
TTGCATGGTGGATTTAAAGTCAGCAGGAGGCTTTTCTTTTCTTTTTTCTTTCCTCCCCCCCCACCCACCCAATGCAAAACAATAAGACGTGGAGCAGTCAAAGGGACAGAGACAGAACCAGAGGGGGAGCACAAGGCTAACCCTGACACTGAGATAAATTTCACTCTGCTATCCTATAGAACTCACATTTTATTGTTTATTTGTATTATTATTTTTCATTATTTTTATTTCTTTTATTTTATCAGTATTTCTTATTTCTCTTCTTTCTGTTTAGTTTTCTTCATTTTGTTTGTTTATTTATTGCATTGTTTAACCAGTTTTCCTTGTTCTCTCTTTCATATTGTATTATAATTTTCCTTCCTTCACTTCATTTGTGTTCCCATAACACACTACTCTTGGTCATGTACTTTCTATTTTCGTTATTCAGATCATATATTTCTTGTCATATTATTGTTGTTCCAGTATTATTGTGAATAATTGTTGTTCAATATAATTGTAAATACTACACAGCACCCCTCCCTGGTCTTAGCCCATTTCACTGTCTTCCAAAGCTTTATTACTGTTGTGGTTAACTCTATTATTTCATACACTATGCCTATTTTCTATCCTTTACTCTCACTACAGCTCATCATCTAACTTTGCACAAGCTCTCTGTTTTCTGAATTCAGCTCATAATCATCCTCCCTTTTAACAAGAGTCTTATCTCTCTTTCACATTTTATTAAAAGTGGTAAGTTGGGTGAAATATTCACAGTTAACATAATACATATCCAAAGGATCCCCTGTCTCTTCTATACTTGTTGGTACTTTAAATGCCATAGAATACTCTCCTGCTGTCTTAATCCATTTTGCCCTCCTCCTGCCACTGCTCACATACAAAATTAGTTGGGAGTTGTGAACACCAATATATCTGGTGGAGGAGAGAACCCACCAACAAAGGAAACAACAACAGGTAAAAAAATGAGTATAATAAGAGAGCTCAAACAAACAGAAGAAAGGGCAAACCTAGAGCATCCAGAAAAAGAGATAAAAAATACCACACCACTAACTCCCATAGAACCTGTACCATAGAAGTTCACCCTACAAGGATAGCTGGCAAAGTAGAACATCAGGAAGTGCAGAAACAAACAAAAAAAAGAGTCACTTAAAATGAGGAGACAAAAAAAGAACCTGCAATCAAAATGAATGGAAGACTCCCCACTAAAAGAACTAAATGAAATGGCGGTAAGCAAAATATCAGGTATAGAATTCAAAAGCATCGTTATATGGATGTTCAGGGAACTAACAGATACTGCAAGGAACTGAGTGAGAACTATAACAGTATGAAAGAGGAAATAGAAACTATAAACAAAAACCAGGAAGAAATGAAAAATACAATTTTTGAAATAAAAAGTATGCTGTGAGGAATTACAAGCAGGCTGGATGAGGCAGAGGACTGAATTAGTGAGCTAGAAGACAAGGTAGAAAAAAAACACCAAGGCAGAGCAGCTGCATGAAAAAAGACTCAAAATATATGAAGATAGCTTAAGGGAACTCAAAGAAAACATGAAATGCAACAACATTCAAATCACAGGAATACCAGAAGGAGAATAAAGGAATAAGTGATAGAAATGCTGTTTGATGAAATAATGACAGGAAAGTTTCTGAATCTGGAGAGGGGAAAAACCACACAAGTTCAGGAAGCACAGAGGATCCCAATCAAGATGAACCCAAAGAAGCCTACTCCAAGATGCATCATAATTAAAATCCTAAGTTTTAAAGACAATGAGAGAATCTTAAAAGCAGCAGCAAGGGAGAAACAAGAAGTAACATAAAAAGGGGTTCCAATGAGGCTACAGCTGCTTTCTTAACAGAAACGCTTCAAGGAGGGAGAGGATGGTAAGAAATATTCCAAGTAATGAAAAATAAAGGACTGCAAGCAAGACTATTCTACCCAGTGAGGCTCTCAATTAAAATGGAAAGAGAAATAAGGATTTCCCCAGAAAAAAGAAGGCTCAAAGGATACACCTCCACCAAACCAGCACTACAAGATATGCTAAAGGGACTGCTATAAGAAGAAGAAGGAAAAGAGTGAGAAAGAGAGGAACACAGGTACAAAAGGGGAAATGAATAAATACCTATCAATAATAACCTTAAATGTTAATGGATTAAATGCTCCAATCAAAAGACATGGGGTAGTTGAATGGATAAGAAAGCATGACCCATGTATATGCTGCCTACAAAAGACCCAACTGAGAAAAAAAAGAACTACACAGATTGAAAGTCAAGGGTTAGAAAACAATATTCTAAATGGACAAGAAAACAAAGTAGGAATATCAATACTTATGTCAGACAAAATAGACTTCAGAACAAAAGCCATAAAAAAGACACTTCATAATACTCAAGGGAAGAATACTTCAAGAATACTTCAAGAATATAAACATTGTAAACATATATGCACCCAACAGAGGAGCACCCAAATATATAAGAAAAATCTTGGAGGACTTCAAGAAAGATATTGACAGCAACACACTTACACTAGGGTATTTTAACACTCCACTGTCAAAAATGGATAGATCTTCCAAACAAAATATCTTCAAGGATATTGTGGCATTGAACAATGCCCTAGATCCAATGTACTTAACAGATATATATATCTAGGGTATATATATCCTTTCATGCCAAAGAAGCAAAGTACACATTCTTTTCAAATGCACATAGAACATTTTCAAAGATAGACCACATGTTAGGACACAAAACCAGCCTAATCAAATTTAAGAAAATTTAAATCATATCAACATTTTCTCATACTACAGTGGACTGAAACTAGAAACCAACTCAAGGAAAAAAACTCAAGAACACTCAAATTCAGGGAGATTGAGTAGCATGCTATTAAACAGTGACTTTGGGTTAATGGGTTACCCAATGACAATAACCCTGTGACAATGGGTTAATGATGAGATCAAGGAAGAAATAAAACTTTCTGGAAACAAATGAAAATGAACACACAACAGTCCAAAACTTATAGACCACAACAAAAGCAGTCTTAAGAGGAAAGTTTATAGTGATACAGGCCTGCCTAAAAGAGATAGAGACATTTCAAATAAGGAACCTAACCCCACATATACAAGAACTGGAGGAACAAAAACAAAGAAAGCCCAGAGCAAGTAGAAGGAAAAAAAGAACCAAGATCAGAGCAGAATTAAACAACATAAAGACTAAAACAACATCCAAAGGATCAATATATCTAGGAGCTGGTTCTTTGAAAAGATAAAGAAAATTGACAAGCCTTTAAGCAGATTTATCAAAGAAAAAAGAGAGAGGATTCAAATAAACAAAACCAAAAATGAAAGAGGAGAGATTACAACTGAAAACACAGAGATGCAAAGGATTGTAAGAAATTACTATGAACAACTATATGCCAAAAAATTTGAAAACCTGGGTGAAATGGACAAGTTTCTAGAAAAAAATATAATCTCTAAAAACTGAATGAAGAAGAAACAGAAATCTTGAACAGACCAATAACAGCTGATGAAATTGAAGCAATAATCAAAAAATTCTTGGCAGACAAAAGCCCTGGACCAGATGGTTTCACAGGAGAATTTTATAAAACATTTAAGGAAGAGGAACATTTAAGGAACCCTTATCCTTCTCAGACTATTCCCCCCCCCCGCCCCCCCTCCAAAAAAAAAATAACAAGAAGAGGGAAGACTCTAAAACTCTTTTTATGAAGCAAGCATCACCCTAATTCCAAATCTAGATAAAAATGCAACAAAGAAAGAAAACTATCAGCCAATATTGCTAATGAATATGATGCCAAAACCCTTAACAAAATGTTGGCGAACTGCATCCAGCAATACATTAAAAAGATCATACACCATGATCAAGTAGGATTCATCCCACGGGTGCAAGGATGGTACAACATTCTCAAGTCAATAAACATAATACATCACATAAACAAAAGGAAAGACAAAAATCACATGATCATATCAATAGATGCAGAAAAAGCATTTTATACAGTACAGCACCCATGTATAACAAAAGCACTCAGCAAAGTAGAAATAGAGGGAGCATTCCTCAACATGATAAAGGCCGTATATGAGAAACCTACACCCAGCTTCATACTAAATGAGCAAAATTAAAAGCTTTCCCACTAAGATTAGAAACAAGAAAAGGTTGTCCACTTTCACTACTTCTATTTAACATAGTATTGGAAGTCCTAGCCATAGTGGTCAGACAAGAAAGAAAAATAAAAGGCATCCAAATTGGGAAGGAGGAAGCAAAACTGTTTGTGTTTACAGATGATATGACAGTACACCTAGATAACTCTATAGACTCCACCCCAGAACTATTCGCCCTAATAAGCATATTTGGTAAAAGATCAGGATTCAAAGTCAATATTTGGAAATCAAAGGCATTTCAGCCATGGCTGGTATGAATACATGGATTAAGCATTGGCCTGAAAACCAAAGGGCCACTAGGTTCATCCTCAGTCAGGGGCACATGCCTGGGTTTCAGGCCAGGTCCCCAGTGTATGGTACATGAGAGGCAGCCACACATTGATGTTTTTCTCCCTCTCTTTCTTCCACCCTTCCCCTGTGTCTAAAAATAAATAAATAAAATCTTAAAAAAAGAAATCAAAGGCATTTTTATAGTCCAATAATGAAATATCAGAATCAGAAATCAGGAAAAAAATCCCATTTACTATGGCAACAAGAAAAACAAAATACCTAGGAGTAAACCTTACCAAGGAGGTGAAAGACCTATACTCAGACAACTACATGACACTGAGGAAAGAAATCAAGGAAGACAAAAATAAATGGAAGCATATACCATATTCATGGGTTAGAAGAGTCAACATCATCAAAATGTCCATATTACTCAAAGCAATTTAACATAATCCATATTAAAATACTGACATATTTCACAGACATAGAACAAATATTTCAAAAATTTATATGGAACCATACATGACCCTGAATAGCCACAACAATTTTGAGAAAGAAGAACAAAGTAGGAGGGATCACAATACCTGATATCAAACTATATTACAAAGCCACTGTAATCAACACAGTATGGTGCTGGCATAAGAACAGACACAAAGATCAATGGAACAGAATAGAGAACCCAGAAATAAACCCACACCTTTATGGTTAATTAATATCTGTGTAAGGAGGCAAGAGCATACAATGGAGTAAAGACAGTCTCTTCAATAAATGGTGATGGAAGAACTGGACTAATACATGCAGCAAAGAAAAAGGTAGACCACCAACTCACATACACTGGAACAAACTCAAAATGGTTAAAAGACTGAAATATAAATCATAATGTCATAAAATTTCTAGAGGCACTAAATTCCAAAGGCAGTAAAGTTTCAGATATCTTGCATAACAATATTTTTGCCCATGTTTCCCAGTACAAGGGTCATTCAGAAAAAAATAAACAAATGGGACTACATCAAATTAAAAAGGTTCTGCACTGCTAAAGAAACTATCATCAGAATGAAAAGGGAACCCACTGTGTGGGAGAACATATATGCCAATGATACATCAAATAAGTGTTTAATTTCCAAATTATGTAAAGAACTTATAGTTCTCCAAACCAGGACACAAACAATCCAATTAAAAAAATGGTCAAAGGACCACAATAGATACTTCTCCAAGGAGGACAATGAGATGGCCCATAGACATGTGAAAAAATCCTCAAAATCACTAATCATAAGAGAGGTGCAAATTAAAACCACAATGAGCTATCACCTCACTCCTGTAAAAATGGCTATAATTTAATAAACCATCAAACAATAAGAACTGGTGAAGATGCAGAGAAAAAGGGATCCTAATTCACTGTTGGGAATGCAAACTGGTGAAGCCACTGTGGAAAACAGTGTGGAGTTTCCTCAAAAAATTATAAATGGAACTGCCTTCTGAACCAGAGTTTGATACCACTTGTGGGAATATATACAAATAATCCCAAAACACCAATTCAGAAGAATATATGCAACCCTATGTTCATAGCAGCACTATTTCCATTTACTAAGAGATCTGTAAACAGCCTAAGTTCTGGTCAGAAGATGAGTGGGTAAAAGAGCTTTGGTTATTTACACAATGGATACTAGAGAGCAGTAAAAATGAACGAACTCTTACCTTTTGTGACAGTATAGGTGAACCTGTAGACTTTTATGCTAGATGAAATAAGCCAGTCAGTGGAAGACAAACACAATATGCTATCACTTATATGTGACATGTAATGAACAAAGTAAACTAACAAACAAACTAGAATCAGGGGCATAGAAACAGGCAACAGACTGAGATCTATAAAAGGGGAGGGGTAATGGGGACTGGTTTAAAGAAGGCAAAAAGATTTGCCAAATAACATGTATGTATGACCCATGGAAATGGACAATGGTGTGGGGATTGCCTGAGGGAGTGAGGGGCTGGGTGGAGGTGACAAAAGAGGGGAAATGGGGACAACTGTAATGGCATAAATAAAATATTTGCTAAAATGTTATGAAGACACATTTCATGTTTTATTTAAGGATGTGGTGACCATCTTGAAAAAAACTAAAATTTATACATCTTTTCCTCATTGGTTTATCTTCTAGAAATTTTAATGTCTTTTAATTGTTTTAATTTTTTATAAAGATTATTTTATCTTTTTTTAAGATTTTATTTATTTATTTTTAGAGAGGGAAAGGAGGGAGAAAGAGAGAGAGAGAGAAACATCAATGTGTGGTTGCTGGGGGCCGTGGCCTGGCCTGCAATCTAGGCATGTGCCCTGACTGGGAATCAAACCTGCGACACTTTGGTTCGCAGCCTGCGCTCAATCCACTGAGCTACGCCAGCCAGGGCCTATAGAAATTTTAATGTCTTTTAATTAAATCTGGTACATGAGTAAGTTACAAAAGTTTCAGAAGAAAGGTGGCCAAAAGGCTATTTAAAGCAAAATAAACATATTGTTTGACTTGTACAAGAGATAAAATCACTACTGTCTGTGAGCCACTAGCTTTCACAGTATGACATAATTTTGATTTTACCTATGACTTACATCATATCAGATATGTTTCCATATAGCACAATACATTATTGGAAAGTACTGTGTTTACTTGTTTATTAAAACTCAGGTCTGTGTTCAACAGGAACCGGGTCATTTCACATTTAAGCAGCTTCTTCCCTTTAGCATTTTTACCAACTGTCTTCATTCTGAACTTGAATGATCTTCTAGTCTCTTAAGGCTTCTTTGCATTTTGGGTACTTCACATGGCATTATGTGCATTTCAAATACCTCTTAATTCATACAGCACCTACAGGAAAACATGTTTGGTGAAGCACTTGTTTCCATTTTGCAAGCAAGATATGCTTGTCTGTTCTGAACAGGTATGCATGAAAGGCCCATTTGTGTGCAAAAAAAATTGTTCTTTGAGAAGGGACACTGTACCTTAGCACCATATCTCCTTTTCCCTTGTTTCTCCTTGCTCTGACATAACAAGACATGGCTCCAGGATTTCTAGCAGTAAAGGAAAGGGAAATTCACACATGTGGAATCTGTTCTAAATTAGGCATGCCTGTTCAGCTTTACCTGTACAGTGGTTATTACTCTTAAAATGCAGTGTGAACTGAAAGCTAGGGATTTCAAACTGAGGGATTTGATTTCAAGGTCACAAAGTCCTAAACCTTGTTTTTTTCTAGTACTTCACCCTTCTTGGGTGGAGCTGGAAAGATGTGTGTGGCAGGGACAGTTTCCAGGCCTATTCCAGGTCTACATAATTAGAGGATCTGTATCTTAAATGGTGAGACATGATATATTGGATAATTGCTTTCTGAGAATTACAGGGAATATCATCTTAAGTAGAAAGGAGGTGAAATGTTCGATTTGATTATTCTAATGGCAATGTGCAGTCAATACAAGCACCTCACTAATGAGATCATATTTCCACAAATGTGAGGACTGGTTCTAGCTTAATTGGAATAGTGAATTAAACTCTGCAATTAGCTTCTCTTCACTTGTCCATGAGTTACACTAGGAGATTAAAATGTCCATGAGAACAATTGGACCACACAGTTCAAATTATACATATTGTTTGGATTAAGTGGTTATTTTTGTCATGAACTTGCTGATTGTCCTTCACATGTTGGCTAGAAAACAAATAGAGTTTATAAACTTGCATTAAGTTCAAGCAAGAGACAGGAGTGGCAGTTCTCTGCATTGGATCTAAAGGTTTGGTCTGGGGGCTGTCTAAAAAGCCAATTCTAGTCTTAGGTGGTGCCCCTGTGGTTGACTGGGTTTGTGGTTTATGTTCTAGCCGGTGAAACCACAGTTCCCAGGGTCTCCTGTCTCTTTTATCAGATTTCATGTCATGGGAAAAACCTAAAAAATTCTGTTTTTGTCATCTATTTTTCTCTCATTAATAGATAAAGTAAAAGATATAGGAAAATTAAGAAAACACCATCTGCTTGACAAAACATCCCTGGTATTGTGTTCAATGATACAATACACCTTTGTACTTTCCTGAGACAGGAAAGTTCATGGAGAAAAATAATACAGATTGTGGGGGTTGGGGTGAGAGAGTGATATTAGAATCAATAATTGTGTTCTGAATACTTATTAGACATCCAAGAAGAGAGGTTTTCAGCTGTAATGTTATGGTGTAGAGTGTTGTTACTACTGTTGTGCTTGTTGTTTTCAAGCTGTGGATGCTAAGACCTTGGACATGAAAAGGTCCTGAGTCACTCTAACAATACAAAAAGCAGGTCAGGGCTATCAAACTTGGAACCAAGTGCACAACCATGCAGTTAGGACAGGTGTCAGGTCAGAGTGAAGAGCAGGGAATTTGAAATTTCGTTCAGCTGATCTGTAACTGGCAAACATTTACAACTATATTCATAATAAACCAGTCTTCACCTCCCACATAACTGATGTGTATGCCAGGAAACTATTCAAGTATTGTATATTTCAGAACTGATAGAAAACTGAAGAGATGAAGGAAAATACATAGCCCTGGGGAAATGACATAGAGATAGAAGAAGCTTGGAGTCCATTTCTTGCGGACCTTCATCTCTTCTCAACAGTGGGAAGTCACATACTTTGCCTACATATCAGAACTTATCATGTTCTGGGGACCTTACTTTGAAGACAAGGTATGGTGATCTGCTATAGCTTCCTTTTGAAAGAATTACAATTTTGCTAAAAGAAATTCAACACTGACCTTCAGGGGTACAGGGAAAGGCACAGAACTGGAAATCTGAAACATAAGTAGGAGCCCTACCTCTGTGGTTAACTAGTTTTGGACAAGTCACTTGCCATTTCTGAGCCCACCCTAGCTTCCCCATTTCAGCACAGTGTGAGCAATGTGCTGAATATGTCCTAAGAGCCTCCCCTGTGCCAACAATTTATGAACTTATGATTAAGGGCAGTAAAATGTCTGTTGTGGTTGCTCAAGTGTAACTGGAGTTAAGGGTTAGTAACAGAGCAAGTTTTTTTACAGGTTCCTTTTTATTCTGTGACCTTGTTAGATCCAAGCAGGCACAGTAGTAGGTGGTTTCATTGGACTTCATGACATTATTGATTATCAGGTAAAAGATTCCATCATCTTTCCTATATGTCTCCAAGCAGGGATTGAGCTGGTCATCCTTGTTATTCTTGGTTGAGCCATAAAGGATTAGTCTCAGGGGCTCCCCTTCTTTTTGTTCATACCAGTGCACAATGGCATTCTCAAGGGAAACCCCAGACAGCTTGCAGGTTATGTGCACTGTTTTGTCTGGTGTCCGGGTAAAGGAGAGTTGATCTTGAGCTATTCTCATTTTGGTGTCTCCATCTGAAATGCAAGGGGAGGAATTCAGTGGCACTTGAAAAAGTTGACTCTGGAAATAAAAACAATGAAAAGGTAAGTAAGGGGGAAGTCAATCTACAGACCCAAGTCAAAGACACAAGGAAAATCCATGGGGTTTGCATTGTCAGTGATTACTCAGAACGGACATTCTGAGGGGTGTTAATCAGGACCAGAGACGCAGTGACAACCCTTGTTCTGCAGAGGCAGTGACAGGGGTGGAAGGTTTACTTTATAACCCATGAAAGTCCTTCTTGGTAAAATCTGTTACAGTGTTATTTTATCATGTCCCTAGTATTCAGAAACTCTCAGACCCCAGAATACTACAAATAAACAAACAAAAAACCTGTGTTACAGTAATTCAATAATAACTTCCTCTTGAGAGCCATTTCCTTCCATTTTTCCTTAAAATGTTGCTTCAAATATACCTATTCTTGAGCTCAGTTATAAATTTTTTTTACCATGTTTTATGAGAGTGTGTGTAGCTATGTATGGCTTGCATGAGAATGGAAAGAAAAGTATCATTGCTTTCTAATCACTAATGAGATCATATTTCCACAAATTTATGTCGAAATATATACATTTTATAGATCAGTTGTTTGCAGAAAATTTACAAAGTCTAGTAAATATTAACAATTGCTTTAATTGATCCTTTAATTGCTTTTTTATTACTGTGAATGAAGAAAGATGTTAGAGGGGAATAATCTTGTTTGTTTCCTTCCATTATTTTCCTATTCACAATTCTTAGCTTTTTAGTATTAAAACTACATTTTACCATTGTTTGGAGAATAAGATAAGGTGTGATTTCTAAAGAGTTCCTGAGATGGCTCAGTGAAGTGATTTAATGGCCATGGGAAAGGACATTGTGATTTGTTGATCAAAGCGTAAAAACTTTCATGTATGAAAACCCATTCAGTCCTCAGCAAACTTATGAGGGCATTAATGCTGTGACAACTTAAAATTGGGAAAACAGAAATAGCCCAATTTTAATAATTTTCCTGGATAACGTTGTCAGTAAAAGGCTGAGCAGAAATTTGAAACCGTGTTCTCTGTCACCCAAAAGGCCTTGTATCTTCCATCAATCATGTATTCATTCATTCAAAGTCAATGAACCATATTGAGCACTGGATTGTGGCTTCCTTTCAAGCAGGCTCCCTTCCCAAAGATGATGAAGCAGAGATAATTTAGGACACTTAGAAAAGCCAGAGTAGGCCCCAGAGGGGTGCAGATAGATGATGAAGTGACATTACTGAAAGGATCATCTTAAATTGGCTCATTGGTCTCTAGCTTAGACCTTGCTCAGGACACATGCCCTGAAGAAAAGTATACCAGTTAGTAGTCAGGTCCCTCTGGGAGGCAGAAAGGAGGAAGGGTGTGTTTTTGTACAGATGACACAGCATGGGAGTGTTTTTGTTCAGTGACAGTGAGTATTTCCATGCAGTGTATTCCATCCAGCAGGCACAGTAATACAGTCCAGCATCTGCCTTCTTAACTTGGTGTATCCTGAGGCTGGCCAACAAATTACTCTGCTGTTTCCTTGCTTCATACCTTTCCTCATTAACACCTTGTTCATGGATAACATTGTCATTTGAAGAAATATACAGAATTCGTTTGAGTGGCTGGTCTGGTTTCTGTCGGTACCAGTGTATATATGCATTCTTCCTTGAGATATCTTTTATTTGGCATTCAAGAAATGCTGTGTTTCCTTCTTTCTTGGTAATGGATATTATGGCTTGTGTTATTTGAGTGTCTCCAGTTGTGTCTGAAAGAAAAACAAAACCAAAGATTAGTGAAATTTTGACATTCATTAAAATAGTATATATTTGTTCTCTGGTAATGACAATCTTGGGGTCTGCAGTTTCTCCCTGAAGAAGTCAAGGTGTGGTGGAATCTGTCAATTTAGTTTGAATACCATGTGGCTTTTTTCTGCCTACATGGGCTGCTTTGACACTCTAGGCTTTCCATTGCCTCCCTTTGAATGAAGGAGATGTTTGCTGGGTAAAGCCACTCACAAGTCCAAAGGTAGGCCACCAGGATGACCTGGAGCAAGAGCAGCATTCTGTCAGCACTTGCCAGTTGAGGTGATTGACTAAGGGGATGGTCACAGAGCAAATCCAAGGGCTGATTTCGTAAGAGGAAGTGGCACTCTGAACACACAGCTAAGACCCAGAAACTGCAGGAAAAGGGGTTTGTGGTATTTCCCCAAAACATCCTGTGGAAATGGGTCTGTTAATGAAATTTATAAGCAAATGTTTGTCATTACTTTGTGATTGTTACCATCCAATGATATTATTGTAAAGAAGCCATTTTTGTTGTTGTTGTTAAAGAACTAAAGTCCTTTATCGGTCCAAAACAGAGATGGGGAGATGGAGGGAAGGAGGAAAGAAGAGGGAGAGGGAGAGATAAAGAAGGATATTTTCATTGGGTTGGCAGGTTTTTGTTTTTATTTTTAAAATATTTTAGAGATTTCACTCCAATGTCTCTTTTCTTGCATGTTTCTGATAGAAGTCTATTTTTTTCTCTTCTGTCTGCCTTCAAGATTTTTTCTTTGTCCTTGTCTTTGGTCCCTACACTAATGTCAAAGACCTTCAGCCATTATTTCTTAAAATATTTATTTTCCTCCATTTTGTCTTTCTTTTGTTTTTGGGATTCTAATTACAAATGTGTTTGAAAACTGGATATTTTCCATACTTCTGTAGTTTTAGGATGTATGATTATCTGCTGTATCTCTATCTCTACCTCATCACCTCAAAGCATTGCATTGTGGGGTATTTCTAGTAGCCTATCCTCATGTTACCACATTCTTTCCTTATCTCTACTGAGCCTACTGATTTATGAGTCCTTCAGAAGCATTTTGCATTTCTATTACTGTGTTATTTATTTCTAGGATTTTCTTTCATTTATTAAAAATAATGTTCATCTCTCTGTTGAAATTACCTATCTGATATTGCGTGTTGCTTTACCTTTTCCATTAGAAAATGGAGTCTCTAACATATTAATCATACTTATTTCAGATTCCCTGTTAGTTCTAACATCTGTGTCATGTGTCAACCTGGCTCTAATGACTGCTTTGTGTCTTTACACTGATTTTCCTCTTGCCTTTTGTATGCCTCTGAAATTATTGGTTGAAATATGGACATGTGTGGTACACAAGATGCTGTTGTAAATATATTTTATGCTTAGAAATGAGCACAATTTCCTTCTGTTAGGTCTTTAGTGTTAGTCTAGTTGGGAATTATACCAAGTTTGAAGTTTGTTAAGTGATCAGAATTGGAGTTTGTTGATTTCAGGGTGCAGAGATTTAAAATTTGTCTGGTCCTACTTCATTTTTGTCTTCTCACTTTTTGAGTCTTCCCTTTGTTCTGTCCCCCAGAGAAAACCTGTCTCTTGAAGGACCATTAGCTATATTCCAGTTATTTTTATTCAAGTTTTGTTGCATGCTGGTAATAGGTGAGGAAAGTGGACATTTTCTGACTCAGTCGTAAGCAGGTGCAGTAAAACTGACTCTTGAATGTGGCCTTCAGGAGTATTCCTGCCTCTCTTCCAGAAGCAGCACATTCTGACCCCTGGTCCTTTCCTCAATAGCAGCAGGTACCCACCCACTTCAAGCTGTTTTTTTCTCCTCATTAAAAGAATTTTATTTATTTATTTAGAAATAAATGTATTTATTTTCTATTTATTTTTATTGTATTTTTTCCATTACCATTTTGATGCCCATTCTTCTGCAGATGAAAACTTATTACTTTGTGGAATTAGGGAAGATGATTCCAAGGAAAGTTGTGGTTCTGCCCTCCCTTGCAGATTAGGTCTTTTTTTTTCCTGCAGTGGAGATGGAGTGGGTTAGGTCTGGATGGGTTGCAGCAGTAGCTGTGTCCCCTTCCTGCAGCCAGCAGTATGGGGGGAAATTTTCCAGATTCTCCCTAATGTTCTCTGTAGGAATCTTGTGGGCTTCCTGGAGAAAAAGCTTAAAAGATAGTGGAAAATACCCTATATCTGTAGTTCCCAAGTGCTTACACTCCCCCAGTGGTCTATATGCAGCTCTTGTCATTTTATTAAACATTTCTAGTTTAATCTTCTGACCAGCTTAACTGGTGATAGGCAGCATTTGTGCAGGCTAAGCAAATGCTCAGCCCCTGTTTCTCCCTGCAAGTGCCTGTCTGTCTCCAGATTTTAAGTCACATTTCCTGCAACTTATTTCTCTGCACATTCAAGCAAAGTCATTTTCAGTTTGTCTCTTTTTTATGTTGTTGTAAGAAGGGTGCAAGGCCACTTTTATCCTTTCTACATATCTGAGCAATGCTGGTCTTTCGTATTTTTTAATTGTATTGTTTTTTTAATTGAGTTCTGAAAGCTCTCTATGTATTTTTGAAACCTCCTTGGGGTTTTTTGGGGATGTGTTTTTAGAATGTTTTCTTCTAATCTCTTGCTTCTTTTTCCATTTTTTAATGTCTTTACAAGAGCGGAAATGTTAATCTTGATGAACATGCAATTTGTCCAATGTTTCTTTTTTCTTGCACTAAAAACATATTGCCTAACCCATAGTCACAATACATTTCTCCTATATTTTCATCTAGAAGTTTTATCATTTTCAGTTTTACATTTAATTCTATATATCATTTCAAGTTCATTTTTTTATGGTGTTCAATAGGGATTGAGGTTTTTTTTTTTTTTTTTCACATGCATGAACAATTGTTCCAGTACTCTTTGTTGTAAACCCTATCCATTGTACATTTTTGTACTTACCTGGCACCTTGGATAAAAATCATTTAACCACATATGTGTAGGCCTATTTCTGGATTCTCTTTCCTGATGCTCTTATCTATGTCTATTATTTCACCAATACCCCACTGTCTTGATCATTATAGTTTAAGAATATGTCTGAGGTATTAATCGTTTCAAAACTGTTTGGCTATTCTATGTCTTTTGCCTTCCCATACATATTTTAGAAAAAGCACCTTGATTTCACAAAAAGTCTTCCAGAGATTTTGATTGGGATTACATTAAATTTATTTATCATTTTGGGGAAAGTTTGATATCTTAAATATATTGAGTCTTTCAATCCATGAACATGGCATAGCTCTCCATTTATTTAGTTGTTCTTTAACTTCTGTTGTCAAAGTTTGTAGTTTTCAGCATACACACCCTTTATTTTTTTGATTAAATTTATTTCTAAATATTATATAAATTGTTGTTGCTATTGTAAATAGTACTATTTTTAAAGTTTAAATTTCCTATGGTTAATGGCCAGGACCATTGACCCTTCAATAATGCAGGTTTGAACTTCATAGGCCCATTTACATGAGGATTTTTTTCAATAAATACTCTTATCCTTCCACATGCATGGGATTTGTATACACAGATTCAACCAATAGCTGATCAATAATAGCATTTTCAGCCCACAGTCGGGGAGTTGGCAGATGCAGAGGGCTGACTCTATGCATTGTTCTATGCTATTTTAAATAAGGAACTTGAGCACCTGCAGATTTTGGTACTGCAGGGACTCCTGGAACCAATGCCCCACAGATACTGAGGGCAGACTGAAGTTAAGTTTTTGGAGAGTGAAAAGTTACTCACAGCTCTTTTTTACTGTGTAGGGCATCAATGCTCCTAAATCTAATGTTGTTCAAGGGTCAACTGTATAGAGAATTATGAGTAATTTTGCCTCTCTCATTCTATTTTAAAGCTCTATATACTCTTTTATGCATGTGCCATCATTTATTCAATCAATCTCCTACATTTGTATATTTATGTAATTTCCAATATTTTGCAGTTATACAATTAACATTAGCATATGTATTTTTATATTGCTGAAAATTGTGCCTTTGGAGTAAATTTCAAAAGACTTTTTTTCTTTGATGAGAAAGTAAATATATATGAAGTTTTGTTAGAGATATCCAAATTTCTCAACAAAAAGTTGTATTTTGCATTTTTGCCAGAAATGTATATTATTTTCCCTCATTGATTAACCAGCAGAGAATGTTGTCAAACTTTTAAGTTTTTCTAAATATCATGGGTGAGAAATAGTAGTATTGATTTGCATTTACATTACTATAAGTGAAATTGAGAGCTTTTATATGCTTAAGAAATATTTTTATATCAGTCTGCATGAATTGGCTTTTTATGTCTTTTCCCATATTCATATAGGATATTTTAATGTTTTTTCTCCATTTTTAAAATGTAATTTTCATATCAGTGATAGAAAGTTTTATCTGCTAAACAGGTTGCAAATACTTTCTATAGTTTGTGATTTACTCTTTGATTCAACTTACATTGCTTTTCACCATGCAAACTTTGCTTTTGTTTTCATATAGTAAAAGTTATTAATACTTTCTCTTATTGCATCTTGAATTTTATTTATAGTTACAAACTCATTCCCTAACTTCATGTTGCACAACAAAGGTTATCAAATATTTTCTGTAGGTTGTCAGATAACATGTATTTTAGGCTTTGTGAACCATAGGGTCTGTCTGTGATTACTCATCTCTACTCCTGTAGCTCCTAAGCAGTCAGAGACAGTATGTAAATGCCTAGGGGTGGCTGTGTTCTGGGAATGTCAGGGACAGATATTATATTAGAAAATGTTCTAAAAGTAGAGTTCCTTTTTTAATTTATTTCTATTAACTCAAAAAATAATAACATAATGTAATAGTTCTTGTTTTACATTTTGAAAGTCAAATGAGCCATGATATTTATACTTATTCTAGGAAAACAACAGTTAAACTCAGACCCAGCTTAGAATAATAATCTCTTTGTTTCAGTAATTATTTTGTGAATGAGAGTTTGGTTTCTCTTTAGCTGTGGGGACTACAAACTAGATGTCATTTCTACTGCCTGTGTTTCAGAGGCAGGTAGCAGACTGGTTGTAAGGACGGCCCCTAAAGCCGAAAGCCCAGCCTTACATCTGCACTTAGTATCCTAGTGACCACAGAGAAAGTAAATAGCATTTCTATGCCTCTATTTCCTCATCTGTAAAGAGTGACTCATGATAGTATGTCAACAGATTGTCAAAGATCTGAGATGAATTAGAACAGTGCCTGAGAAAGAGCAGCAGCTCTGGGTGAATGAACACTACGATCTTCCCAGGATCACAGAACGATCCTAAAGAAAGGGATCCTGATGAGTATCCACTGTTGTGTGATCATCTAATGATCCCGGGGGAATTGAGGCCTGTGCAAAGGGAAGTGTGCTGATCAGGCTGTGACACATCCCTCAATGTAGAATGAATACTCTTCCTCCCCCTGGAAAAGAGGGCAAGCACTCCATCCCACATCCATCCCAAAATGTATAGAGTAAATAAACACCTGAACATCTTCAGGGTGTCCTGACAGGGTTGAAGCAGTGTGGGGTTTCAGGTTTTGAAAGTAATTTTCTCTCTCTAACCTCAAATTATTAAAAGTAAAGTGGAAAAAATGATCATTACATTGCAAACATATTATTATGGTTATATTAGATATAATATCACATTGTTCCTAGAACTTGATTTCCCCTTTGAGTCTGAGCCATACCATTTATGTTATAAGTAATCTCTGCAGTCAAAATAATAGTCAAGTTCTGTGTGGAGGGAGGCTCAGGCTGGGTGCCCAGCTGTGCAGCCTCTGTGGTCGCCTATGTTGAGAAGGATGTGTGGGGGCACAGACTGAAGATGGTTCTTGTGCAGCAAACTTGGCAACTCTAGCGTTGTGGGTGTCAGTCCAGTAGGCACAGAAGTACACGGCCTCATCTTGTTTCTTTAAGAAATTTATTTTCAAGGTTGAAGTAGAAGTGTGAGGATTTTTACTTGCCTCAAATTTGTCATTCTTTCGATTGGCAGAGATCGTTGAGTCAATGTATATTAAATGTTCTATACCTTCATTTGGTTTCTGCTGGTACCAATGTATGTAGTCTGTGCTAAAGGTGCTAGAAGACACCTTACAAAATATATGGGCACTCTTATCCCTTGCCCTAGAAATTGATATTTCAGGTTGCTCCAGCTTTAACTGTCCAAGGCAAACTGCAGGCAAAAATTAAATAAATAAGTAAATCCCTGTGAACAAATGACAGATAAAGAAGTAACAATAAAAAAGTCTTTATGTCTCTTTTGTAGGAAATAATAGGGGGAACTCACAAGCCCAGAGGGAGAAGAATCTGACTACTTGCAGTACTGACATCCTGCACACCAGGCTGGTTCACCAGGGAGAAGGTATGAAAGTGAGGTCCCTGTTAGCAGACCAGAGTCAGGAGGGCAGGGCTGGGTCTGGTTTCTAGGAGGAAGTGGTGCTCAGACAGTTCCCTGGGGTTCTTCGTGATCTGCTATAAATGAGCACTTGAGAAGCTTCTTGTGTCCCATGTGTGCTGGGAAGATAGGGTAAGAATGTTTGCAATCTGGAAAGAAAATCTTGGGATAAATGTGTCCCTCTTCGGTTAGGACAGGGACGCTTCTCACACCAATTCTGCTATTCCCTGTGAAATACCATGCCATAGAGACATTACTTCAGAAATGAGAAGACATACCGTCTTGTTCAGCCCCTATGTCTACATTTCTGTGACTTGCTATGGATTCAGGACTTGGGTATGAAACTTGATCTTTACATTTCTTTAGCACAACAACAGAAAAATGAGACACTGGAATACCTCATTGACATTATTGGAGATGCTGTATGCACAAGCACTGAAGAAATTCTGTTTATTTTTAAATTTATATATCACCACACAGGTTATGACTCAGGAAAACCAAACTTCATTTACAATCTGGGTGCCTTTTATAAAGGTCTGGACTGCAGTTGTTGGCAGACAGAGGAGACAGAGCAATCTGGGGACTCCACTTCCTGTTCTGGACCTTGGAACTGTCTCATGAACACCATGCCACATGCAAGAATATTTTCAATGTCATGTCATGTTTAATATGTAGTAATAAGTTTTCAAATTAATATAGCATCTAATATCCATTTAGAAACTATTATTTGTAAAGCAATATTCTAAATGTTTATTATTTTATGTAATCCTCTCTAGAACACTCCAGTGAGGTAGCTCTTAGGATGACCTCCATCTGGCAATGAGAACAATGGCAAAGACAAGTGACTCATTCAAAGACCAGATCTGGGAAACAGGAGAGCTCAGATAAGTAACAGTTCATTAAAGAAAGTCTGAGTAAAATGAGGTTTGAAAAATGACAGTAAAAGGTACTCATACTTTACTATTACTTTGAATTTTTCTCTACATATTTATGAATAGAAATAGGATTGCTTGATATTATATATAAATAAACATTTTTAAGTGGAATTTGAATATTTGGCTTCATATTCTCTTTTTTCAATTAACTTCTTAGCAAGCAATGTTGAGGTCTTTAATCTATGTGAGCATTATTTAATGACAAAAGTTATAATTAAACACCTTCCTATACCAGCTAACTTATCTGACATTTGTTGAGTTACTTAACCTTCTTGTGCCTCACTTTCTACATTATACATTCCCTGCATGTGTATCTTTCAAGGTATTAAGGGGTTTATATGATCACTGTGCACAACGGTAATGCACAGAACACTCAAATATTAATACCTGACATATCACAAGTCAATAATGTTAGAAATTCTCATTATCAGTATTATTATCAAACAAAACCAAATGTACTTTGTTAAATTATTTTCTATGATGCAACCATGGTAGCTTATTTAGGAAAATATATAAAGTTAATCAACATACATAGAAGAAATAAAATCACCTATTCCCTCAGGAATAATCATTCATAAAAGTTTAGATAATTTATTCCCCATTCTTTTATTATTATACTATCATTACAAGATGTTTTATTGTTAAAAGTTATTATTAGATACTCATGAATTTTTCTTTATGTTATATTGTGAATTAAAAAAATTATTAGTAAAATATAATAAAATAAAACATTATTTTCAATGACTGAATAATAGTCTATTCTTTGAATGCAATGTAAACCTGGTGTCTCTTTTCCTGTAAATAATCATTTAGCCTGAAATATGAAAAGCTGCTGGAGAGTTTTCTTCTAAGATCTGAACACAACAGAGTATATCACTGTCAGCATCTCATTACTGGTCTATGAGGCTCTTTGAGTACTAAATGAGACAACCAAGTAGACAGGATGATGGTGGTATGTCAACAAGCTTATCTGTGCATTCCTGTCTGAAAAGGACTTACATTCTCATTCTTTTTGATTCTCTCAGGTCTTTCTCTCTGTACTTGCTTTTATTAACAGTTCAGATGATCAATGAGACCCTATATAGGTTGAAGAAATAAACTTGGGTCAACACTGAGAGAATAAGATGGTCAGGAATCACATAGGATGTAATCACAAAAGGTTGAGTGCCACAGAGGTAAGAGGAGAAAGGCTGGTAGGCTGACCTACCACAATTTTTCCTGTGAATCTCCTTTCTTTCTTCCAGTGGCTTCCCTGAATTGAGAACTAGAACCAGGGTCCTTAGAAGAGGAGATGGTGAGAATGAATATGTTGTCATAAACTTAGATATTATTAAATAAATAAAGGGCTATGTATGTCACACATGCAAGGAAATGTCCATATTCTTCAATGGGGTGACAGCAAGTACTGCATAAGAAGAGTGTGTGAATTAAAGGGTTGTCATTTGGGAAAGAAAGTGATAATTTATTGACATTTTATGTACTGTGTGAAAACTCCTGATCACTCAAATCCTTGTCACTATGATGTCATGATTCTGTACTAAATAGTAAATTGTGTCAGGGAATGTTTCACAAAGTTTAGTTTTGGTTTCTCCATGGGTGTAGGAACAATGCATAGCATTCTTTATATACTCTTATAGTCTATAGGTCAGACTCAGAAGCTAGGTTACATGGGTTCAGCCCTACTTTGCATTGTGTCAGCTATATGACGGGGAGAAGCTTTTAGGATACATAATTATCTCTCTTACCTCATGAGTTAAATGGATTCATAGTCATAAGAGAAGAGACCGCACAGGTTACAGTGAGGGTTGAAGAACTTCATATGCCCAAAGAATTGAGAACACTAATAGACATCTGCTCCACACACAAAAAAGTTATTAGCTATTCATTCTCTGGGCCCATTCTCATTCTTTAATTGGCAGAACCAAGGATCACTCACAATATGGTGGGCTATCAAACAACCCTAGGGGAATGGACCTGTATTCTGATGATATAATATTCTCACAGCCCTGAATGTGAAGTGAGGAACTACCTTCCACCTCCCCAAGTAAAAAGATACTGGCTCCATCCCAAGTTGACCTCAAGTATGTTATTTGTTATAGAATTGTGATGTTTACATTTCCAGGGTAGCCTCATGGTCCAATTCAAAAATATATGAACTTCTTGTTTTTAGACCAGTCACTTCAACTCTCAGAGCTTAAATATTTTATCTGTAAAATGGGCAAACAATGGATATAGTGCTGAAGTGTTGTAATAATTATCTGTAGCAATGTGTGTGTACTCTAGGACAGCAATGCTTCCCTCTCTCAGTTTGAGCCATTCCTGTTAGTGGGAATATCTAGACAGTGATATGATTAAATGGGGCCTGTGTCTACTCATTCCCAATCAAGATTTAATTCATAAGGAAGTGATATTAAATGAAGATTTGGGAACACCATGGTCAGAAATGCTTTCTGCTGAAGGTGGGGCCTAACATGTGAGCAAGCACAGTTGCCTTCTTGTAAACTCAGATGTGCAGCAGGGAAGGCAAGGTGGAGGCTGGCAGCCCAGGCAGGAGTTAGCTGAGTGTGCTCTGTGGAAATGCTGTAGTGGGGCAGAGACCCAGAGGATGCTGTTGCTGGGTGTCTTGGCACCTGTGAGCTGTGGGTCCCAGCAGCACACTAGTCAGTGACCATATGTTTTTCTATGAAGTGTATGGTAAGGACTGACATAGACTTTTGAAAACTTTTTCTTGCCTCAAATGTACTGTTTGTTCACCGAAGTGAACTGGGGCTGGGATATTTATTGAGATGATAGACTTCAGGTGTGTCATAATTTGGTGTGCTTGCTTCTGATACCAGTGTAGAACTGTATTTTCAAAGTCTTTAGTGGACATCGTATACAATATGAACATTCTATTGCTCTGGGAATTCACATCTTAGGTGGCTCCAACTGTAAAAGCCCATGTCCCACTGCAAATGAAAAGTGGAAATTCTCATGGACATGTGACATAGAAAAAGAAACAATTAAAATATCTCTTTTATCTCTCATCCATGTTCAAATAAATTGAAGAATGACTCACTAACACTGAGGAAGAAAAATACAAATGTTCCTAGCAGTGATATCCTGCTGTCTGCCAGACTATGTCACCAGGGAGAAGGCAGGGAAGTGAGGATCCTGGTTGGAGTGTCCAGGACAGGGGGAGGGGGGTTTGAGAGGAAGAAGCGGTAGGTCAGGTGGTCCCATGGAGATCTGTGCGACCTGATGCTAAGATGAGCAGTTTCAGGGATTATAATGACTCTCTTGTGCTCAACTGACAGGAAATATGCTTCATGACCTGGACAGGTATGTCACTAATTTTTTTCTGAGTCATACTGAAAAGCTGTCATAACATTTATTTCCTGTTGTGTGTTTCTCTGTAAACACTCTGAGGCTGAATAACAATGCTTTTTCTACATTAACAAAGGTATTTTGAGAAGATCTACACTTTCCATGCATTCCTTTTGGAAATGGATCTTCTCACATGTGATGTTTGTCACTTAGGTTCTGGTCTCTAATTTCCCTGCATAAAATATATAAGGGACTAAAAAGGTTTTGTTTAGGCTCAAGAAGACAACATTGTGACTACTTAGACACCATCATGGTCATAAATAGTCTTGGTCTCCATGTAATTCCATGAAATATGAGCCCACCAGAGGTAAGAGAGGGCTGACAGATCATATGTCTAACTCTATCTCTTGAGTCTGCCTGGCCTGAAAATTACTCTATTTTCCCTTCAAGTACATCTCAAAATTAAATAGTAGACCGATAGTCATTAAATAGGGACTAGAGAGAATAAACACATTGATTTTAATTGGGTAATTTTTAACTATGGTGAGCAGCATGTATAGGAACCTTAAAGGAGGCAGCTATATTCTTAAACCCACTACAGACACTACTTTTAGAAATTGAAAACATAGATCTTTGTATTGTTTTTTATCAAAAAGTCAGTTGGTAATTTATTGGCATTTAATTTATTCTGAAGGATACCCAATCACTCAAATCCTGAGTGCATGCTTCAGCAGACATTGATAATTTGTGTCAGTTAATGTCCTATAATGTTTAGTTCTGTCTCCCCTATGAGAATGGGAATAGTGTATTCATCCTTTTATTTTCTTGCAATTAGAAAGGTTTTAGTGTAACAGCCAAGAGGAGCCAGGTTATCTGGGTCTCTACCCTATGCTGTCAAGTAGCTACATATCAGCTGTGTAACTTGAACAAGTGACTGAATCAATATATCACTTACATCTTGAGTCAAATACACTTGATGATAACAGATACATAAGTAGTATAAGTTGAAGGAACTAATATATTCAAAGAATTGAGAGCATAAACTAGCAACTTACACACACACCCTGACTACCCCAAACTCACACACAACACACACTGTTAGTTCTTTGGATCATGGCAGGTTCTCTCTACTTTCACAGGCAAAATCAAAGGTTACCAGATATAATGGGCTCATCTAACATCCCCAGTGAATTCGGAGCTCTGGCCTGATGATGTCATGCTGGCTGAAACCATTTTCCCACACCTCCCAGAAAAATGACTTTGCTTCATTCCTAATTTGATCCAGATACCCTACTGTCTAGTTAAAGTATTGCATCCTTGAACTTAGTATTGTGGTCTCATTGTCCTGTTCAAAAAGGATGGACTTCTTGACTTTGCCTGACATTTAAACTTATATTCTACAAGCTTAAATTTTTAGTTGGAAAATAGAACAATAATAGTATATTGCCAAGGGCAATATATCATCATTATCATGATGATAATGGTTCTAGCCACCTTGACCACTTACTGAGAGTCTCTGGTTGGTGAGATGGTGGCACAGCCTGTGTTCCCTGTCCCCACACAAGATTAATTGGGATGTATTGTCAAATAAAGCTGTGGAAACACAACCCCTGGAATTAACTGGGAGCTATGTGCAAGCATAATCCAAGACGACTTTCTGAAGAGCTCAGGAAATGCTGCAGAAAAGGCAAGGCTGACTTCAGGAGCCCAGCTGGAGAGGGGGGTACTGGTTGTGGTTGCCACTATTGGGAAGGATGTGGGTGGGCACAGATCCAAGTAGTGGATATTGTGTGGGTTGTCTCAACAGTTCTAGTAGTGTGAGTCCAGCCAGCACAGTAGTAAATGGCCACATCTTCTTTTTCTATGAAATTTATGGTCAGCATTGAAGTGAGACTTGGAGAATTCTTTCTTGCCTCAATTTTGTTGTTCTTCCCACCTTGGTTACTTCGAGCTGGGCTTTTTGTTGAGCTCACATAAATCAAATGTTCCAAAGCCTGATTCGATTTTTGCCGGTACCAGTGAATGATGTCGTTTTCAAAATTTGTGCTTGATACCTTGCAGTATATGTCAACACTTTTCTTTACTTCTGTGGAAATGGATATCTGAGACTGCTCCAATTTTGATAACCCAAGTCCAACTGTATGTAAAAGAAGAGAATTTCCAATGAACTTCTGACAATATAAGAAACAATAAAGAATTTCTTTGCTCTCTCATCTAGACTGAAAAGGTCAGGAACTGTTACTTACGTGCCCAGAAGGACAAGAAGGTGAATGCTTCCAGCAGGGACATCCTGTGAACAGACCGTGTCCTCAAAAAGAAGCAGGAAAGTGGAGACTGGGTGGCAGGGCAACTCAGGTCAGTAGCAAGTGGGTGTAGCCTAGATTGGGATGAGGGAAGGAAGTGATGGGTCAGCAGGACCTTGGGCCTTTAGTGCTGGCTGCTGGTCAGAAATTACTCCTTTTTGTGGGCCTGATGATCTCAAGATATGTTTGGTGGTCTCTGGAGGGCTCTTCAGCATGAATGTGAGGGGTCCTTGGAGGTGCCTTGGGACATGCTCCTAAAGATACTTATTGAAGAAATCTGAGAAACAAGGTAAGATAGAAATAAATATAACTGTAATTATATCACCAAGACCAAATTTATTTGTCATTAAGGTGATAACATATAAATTTTTTCTGTGCATATAGAGAGATAGCAATGTGATTTTTGTGGATGATAAGTATATTTAAGTTACATGTGGAACATGTACAAGGTTTTGTGTTACTCTTCTTTTAGTTCACCTTATATTCTGAGCGACTTCCCATGACACTGAAGCATTTTTTAATGTCTGCAGCTAATCACTGTTCGCATCTGTAACTGAGAAATTGCCTGACTCTGTGCCAATTTCTTCATCTCTTTGTGCCTCACATTCCTCACCTGAAAATAGGTGCAGTAATAATG
Organism: Phyllostomus hastatus; assembly: GCF_019186645.2. Lineage (NCBI taxonomy): Eukaryota > Metazoa > Chordata > Mammalia > Chiroptera > Phyllostomidae > Phyllostomus > Phyllostomus hastatus. Next base: position 51,261,300 of record NW_025334041.1, read on the forward strand.
CCTGTCTCAAAAGGTAATGCACATTAAATAACTAAGAAGGCTACCTTGTCTGGATTCTGGCATACAGTAAATTTTCAGTGATTATTAGACATTATTGTTAATACTAATACCATTTTTTAAGAATTTAACTCCCCTATACTGTCAACTCATTCCCTTATGGTTACTCTGAAAGCATTGTATGCATTGTATGTATTAGAGCTTCTTGAACCCTGAACAGCAGTTGTCCCTGAAGCTTATGTCCAGTCCTGCAATACACGGTGTGGAGCAGATGTGAACTCAGATTAGCTTGGGTCTTCTCAGGACAAAAACAGAGGAAGAAGCTGACTCACTATGGCTAGATATTTTTCCTGACACAGCTGCCCTATTTTCCCTCTTGTCCAATAAATACCACTGCTGAGATGACAGCATTGGAAAGTTGAATGTTGAAGAGGTAGAGAGTGGTAGATCAGGAGGCTTGTAGCTTTTCCCCTGCACAGAGATGTATCCTGGGAGTGAGAAGGAGAAGGAGTGGGACACCAGTGTTGCAGTCTGGCCAGTGCTCCTGCAAGCACTAGACTCTGGGGTCTGGTTGCTGCCACTGCTTGGGAAGCCCTAGTCACCTGACACCTAAGTCCCTCACTCCCGCATCACTGCCAGACATTTGCTTCCAGATCCAACAACTTCAGCATCAGTGTGTGGGTGGCTGATGGGGTGGCAGACAGCTGTTGGGAATGTTTATAACTAGTTGAGTTCACACTATCTATTTGACATTAGCTGCAAGGAAAGCTGAGAAAAGTATCTGACATTTTTCATTTCTATAGTGAGAGATGGACTTGTTCTTTTATAAGACTTGGAATGTGGGAAAGTCCCTTAAGTGAGGACAAGGTTTTAAATGTTATGAGACAAAAAGGAACATAAATGGCCACTTTAGAAACACTCCTGGAAAAAAAATTTCTTCAAACAAGGAGGTAAAAAAAGTTAGAAATTATCTTTAACTTATAATTTTAAACACTTTCAGAAAATAGGTATTTTATTGCATTTACTTCTCATAATATTTATAGCTCGTGATAATTAAAACATTCTTTGTGGCAGGTAATGTACTAAAAACATTTTGGTCCCATTACCTAGTTTAACCTTCACAAACTATTTTGTGCTGTTAAAGTTGTTCTCATTTTTTAGATGAGAAAATTGAACCTTTGACAGAGCAACATCTTGTCCCAAGCCTCACAAGGGTAAGTGGCAGAACAATAATTTACACCAGAAAGTCTGACTCTGAAATCCATGTTCTTAAGGAAGATACTATACATCACATGTAATGAAATAGTTTTCTTCAGTTTAGAATAGTCTCTTACAGTTAATTCGGTCTCTATTGGTATATTTTTTTTTTGTTTTCTGTGTTTCTATTCCTTGGCTTGTCCCTAGGATGGCATTAATGCATATGGGAGGAATGGGAGTGTCTGCTACCCTCCTCATCCTGTCAAATTTCCAGCTCTTTGCCCTGGGATTTAGCCTCTTCCTCTGAATTGGCTGGAGCAATAACTAGACCTGAACCTACTACTACTGACCCCACACTATGCCCTTGGGTGCAAAGTTCCCACCCTGAAGTTTCTCATCCAAATCCTGGTCCTTAAGCACCTCTCACCCTCTTAGAAACCTGAGAGGCATTAGGATCTGATACACATGAAGCTGTGGGGAAAGCAGTGCTGGTTTGAGTTCACCTTTGTAAATGCCTTCCACTGTTTATGATGTTTTTCTTACTGTGGCCATGCTGGTGGAACTTGCTATTTTCACCAGATAATCTCAGATTCTCTCTCCATCTATTCTGAGTTGTTGCTTTTTTCTTTTTCTTTTCTTTCTTTTTTTCTTTTTTGAGGTTTTGTCCTCTCTGAGATAAAACCCTCAGAGGCAAAGGAACCAGAAAGGCACATCCTTTTGGCTTCCCCCCTTATCTCACAACATCACAGTTGGCACTTCCTCTAGGGCAGATGCTAACTTCCCTGATACCACCTCCCCACTTAAACTGTATCCATATCTCTAGTAAAATTCTTTGTTCCTAGTTTGCTAGCTTGCCTTGACCTTTAAACAGGAGATTTGAAAATTTAGAAAACCCTTTCCTTTTTCAACTAAACCTGGCTTTTAAGCCCACCACCTTATGATTAATTCAAAAAGTGAGCTTGTCAACTGTGAAGTATATAATAGAGTATTGTTAGCTATAATTACCACTGTATATTAGGTCCCCAGAACTTGTAATGTTCTAACTGGAAGTTTGTACCCTTTGACTAATACTTGCCCATTTCCCCCAACCTCTAGCCCCTGGTAAACATCATTGTACATTTTGTTTCCATGAATCTTGTATTTTAAGATGCCCAATATAAAGAGATCTTATTGCATTTTTATTTCTCTGTATCATTTATTTGACTTAGCATAATGCTCTCAAGATTTATTCAAGTTGTGACAAAAGGCAGGATTTCCTTCTTTCTCATGGCTAAGTAATATTTAATTGCATATATACCTTGTCTTTTTTATCCATTTATCTGTTGACAGACACTTAGGCTGTTTCCATTTTTGGCTACTGTAAATATGCTGCAATAATCATGAGAATGCAGATTTCTCTTCAAGATCCTAATTTCATTTCATTTGGATATATACCTACCAGAGGGATTGTTAAATCGTAAGTCAGTTCTATTTTTAATTTTTTGAAGAACCACCACATTATTTTACATAGTGGCTGCCTCAATAATACACAAGGGTTTCTTTTTCTCCACATGTTCACCAAATGCTTGTTATTTCTTGTGTTTTAGAAGAATGCCACTTTAGCAAGTAAGAGGTAAATAGCTCATTGTGTTTTTTATTTGAAATTCCCTGATGATTAGGATGTTGCACACCTTTGCATGTACCTTGTGATCATTTATTATTTCATCCTAGGAAAAATGTCTATTCAGCTCTTATGTATATATTTTTTAGATTTTATATATTTATTTTTAGAGAGGGGAAAGGAGGGAGAAACAGAGGGAGAGACACATCAATGTGTGGTTCCTGCTTGAGCACCCTTTACTGGGAACATGGCTGGCAACCCAGACATGTACCCTGACTAGGAATCAAACCAGTGACATTTTGGTTCACAGGCTGGCACTCAATCCACTGAACTACAACAGGCAGGGTTCTTCTGTCTAATTTTAATAGGTTTGTTTGTTTGTTAGCCGTTAAGTTGTATGAGTTACTTATATGTTTAGAATATTAATCCCTTATCTGCTCTATGATTTGCAAGTATTTTTTCTTATTATGTGGGTCGCCTTTTCATTTTGTTGATGGTTTCCTTTGCTCTGCAGAATCCTTTAAGTTTTATGTTGTCCTACTTCTTTATTTTTGCTTTTGTTGCTTATGGACACATTGTACCCCATAAAATCATATCATACTACATGTCAAATATATCTTGATTAACTCTGGGAAATAAATAAAAGAATCAGTTTGTTCTTTATTTCAACGTCTCTGGCTATAATTTTGCTTGCTTGTTTGTTTTCTTGATTAGGTTCCACTTACAGGAGTGGGGAGAGGATAATGAGGTGGAAAAGGGGAAGGGTCATCAAGGAACATGTATAAAGGACATGTGGACAGAGCTAAAGGTGAATAACATTGAGGTTGGGAGGTTGGATGGGGGGGTGAGTGGTGGGAGGAAAATAGAGATAACTGTACTTGAAGAACAATAAAAAATAAATAAGTAAATAGGTAAATAAGAAGATAAATGCATAAATAAATAAAATAAAAGAAGCAGAAAAACATGAGAGTGTTCTGGGCACAGCTACCATCTCCTTATATGGGGTAAATTTCATGGTTTACTCTTAATAGAGGGAGAGCTACAAGTGACCTGACTTACGTAGGAGAATATAAATATTCTTGCTACAAATTTCTCAATCATTATCCTCATTAATTATTTTGATGATGTACATAAATCCAGGCTATGGAGATTTCAGCCCTCTCCATGTATCCCATATTTCCTGTTAAAGCAAGTTTATACAATTATATATGATATATAATTTTATTAGCCTTTTCTCTAAGGACAGAGTGTCCAGAAAGGGAACTCTACCAGATATACTCACAAGGCAATCCTTTAGCCATGGCTTGTTAAATAACTGTTCATTCTGTCTTGATCAGGCTCTACTGGGCAGGGAAACAGGTCTGGGAGAATCCATATTTGCCCAGAAATGCCACAGTGTGTTTTATAAAGATAATAAACATTGAGGATATTTAAAGTGGCCCAATAGTGCAACTGAAAGAACACAGATTATTTGTTTGGACTAACTATTGTACCCTCCCCATCATTTCTTTCTTGCATGAAACAGGTTTATTTGCAGGGTTTTTACGATAATCACATGGGCTTCTAAATGCATAGAATATCCAGCACATTATCTGGTAGCCATGATGGAAAACCTGATATGAATTCCATTTTGTTCATTGACAGTGCCTTTAGCTTGAGATTTCTACAATTACCAGAAATCTCTGAGAAATGAAATAATAGACCTTGCCTTCTCTCTGAAATTATCAGGTCTTTCAACATATGGGTCTCTAAAAAGAACTCAAATCAATAGGAAAAAATGTTAAACTAGATGTTTGGAGGCAAAGTTACTGGCACCAGAAGGGATACAATTGATAGCCAGCATACTCCCTTTTCCTTCTCCAAATTCTGAGGCATCAACATGAGAAGCACAGGAAATGCTGCAAGCGGAGGCTGAGGCCTCGCCAGAGCTGAGGTTTGAACTCAGGACTGAGGATGATTCAAGCTGGGAAGGATGTGGGCACACTTATGGTAAGGTGTTTGTGTGTATTTATTATTTTGCCTCCAATGACACTATGGATTCTTAGGGGTCATTATATTAGGTCATCACCTCTTCTGTGGAATATATATTTGGTACCAAAGAGAAGCAGACAGAATTTTATGTTCCTTATGGTTGTAGTTCTTTGCCAGTAACTGGCATTGTTCAAGGAGTTTTTGAAAACTGAGACAATTAAAAAAGCAGCTTGCAGCCATCTAATAAATCTTCTCTTCCCTAAACCAAGGACAGTTGAGTAAATGATTTGCACATTTCCTACCCAACCAGAGGGTAAATAGCTTACATCATCTATCAGTGAGATAGATAGCAGAAATCCAATTAGTACCATTTTCCCACCACACCCAAGGATGGATGTATTTAAGGGAATAAATCTCGCTTTGGTACATCAGCATGAAGCTGATGAATTTTCTATTGAGATACTCCCTAAGACCTCCCCTAGACCCACAGCCTTTAAAAAAAAAACCCTTCAGAGTGAAGGTCCCTGTGTGCTCTGTCCCTTCCAAGACCATGCCTGCACCTTTCCCTTCCCTCTCTTTCCCCCCACACAGGCATGCAATTGTATACTCTAAGGAACCCACCTCATCAGACTTGCAACCAGGGAGAAATGCCAACAACAGCTCATCCTGGCTAACCCCCTGGCCCTGTCCCCAGTGCAGCCTCCTTTTTCTCTGACACCAAAGGACTGAGAATTTCCTTGTCTAGTTGGAACTGTGAAGTCACATGGCTATTAGTATCTTCACTGGCCGATTAGAGTAACCCCATTCTGACTAATCAATATAGTGAATTTAGATCAACCCAACAGTGAGGATCTGTAGTCTTCACTTGTATGAAGGAAGACCCATCAGGGACCAGAGGTGGGAACTTCTATGTACGTCAGCTCCCCTCTAGTTCCCAAAGTGTGTTTTCTCTTTCCACCAAAGACTGCAAACTGTGCTTCCCTGGCTGGAGCTGAAACACTAAAGATGTGTCACCCGACTGGGCAGAGCATCTGGATGAGAGCAGATGGAGCTGCCTAGAGCAAAATAGAGCTATCTAGGTGGAGAAGGGTCTCACCCCAGCACAGACTCACAGCCATGCTGCCTCACAGTTGTTCTGCCTCACAGCCATGCTGCTTCATAGATGATCTATAGCACTATCAAGCTCTGCCATAGCGGGTGCTGTGGTCTCACAGCTGTGCTGTGTCACAATGGAACTGCTTGTATGAATAAAGATTCCATTTTTGCTGCACCTCAAATTGAAGATTCCTCTTGACATTGAATTGGCACCTACAACCACTGGTTGACATATATATAAAATATATAATATGTGTAATATATAGTAAATTATAACTAATATAATATAGTATAATATAATATGTATATATGTATATCTAGTCTTCCTGGGGCATGTGAAATATAAGCCTATTGATCTGGTCAGCCTGCTAAGATGGGAGAATTAGTTCGAGGTCCCCAATGTAAATGTAATTGACTGGCTTTTCCTGATTGCACAATACCTGTCACATATCAAGAGATCAGAATTAATATGGTGATGATAGAAGAACTGTTCATAACATTGCAGCCTTGGGGAGCAGTTTAGAGCATACTGTAACTCTCGCTTATATTTCTGCCTCAGCTGGCCTTGAGGTGTTACCTGGCAACAATATGGGAAATATTCTATCATGAATTATTAGAATTTCATATGATTTCTTGACCTTGAAATCAACATCCATTTTCTATATTGTTTTGAGACCACAGTGAAGCAGGTCAATAGTGTTTATAACAAGCTTTATGAGGGCACAGACCTCTATATTAAGAGCACTTGGAGGAAGGCCTGGAATATGGTAGGCATTTAACAGATATTTATGGAACAACTTATCATGTGTGTATTTTGGAAGATTTGAACAAGAGTGTCAGTAAAACTGAATCACACAATGTGTGTTCTTTCCATAGAAGATTAAAATAAGATGCTGGTGAACAGAATTCTCACATAGTTAAAATGGGAAGAAACATAGTTGGGAACTAGTGACTCTAATGCAAATCCTTACTCATCACACTGGACTGAAAGAGGGGTTGACAGTGGAGATGAGAGGAAGGCAGACTAGGTGAGCAGAGGGAACCTGATTCAAGTCTCTGTGCCCTGTGCTGCTCTGTACCTCCCGGAACCTCCCAGGAAGCAGCAGCATCTCCTGCTAGTGCTGTGGTAGGGCTGGGCCAGGCACATTTTCCAGGGAAGTTGAGTGTGACCCAGAAACCTCCACCAAAACTTTGCATCATGCTTGGTTTTCCCACAAGCTCCATGGCTGCCAGGTGCGTGGGGTCTTCTGGGAACTGCTGGCTCAGACCAGGTCTTCGTGCTGCCAGCCATGCACTTTCTTTCCTCGTGAGTGGTCCAGTCACGGGGCTGAGTCTGGGAGCCCAGCTCTGGGCAGCCAACAGTGTAATCTAGTAAAGACTGTGCTGAGGGGAGATGGACTTTCTGAAGAAGGAGCTGCCAGAAGGGGCACTTTGGAGAGTTTGAAGTGAGACCTTGTAATTCTGTGAGGATGAATTGTTTTGGTAAAGACAGAATGGCATATTTGGTCCAAGCACTGCCACTTGAGGAAAGTCACTATAGATGGGAATAATAATGCTTACTCTAGATTTGTCACCCATCATGGGCCAGGGATTGTGCCAATTTGTTTGTTTTTTAAATAAATACCATTTAAGTCAGTCTCAAACACCACAAATCTTACAACAATTTAATCCTCATATAATACTTCAAAGTAGTTACAATCAACTTTCTCTGACAGAGGAGATAAGTGGAATCTCAGGGTCACATAAGAGGTAGGTAATGGATTCAAACCCAGGTCTAACAAATTCCAAAACCCATTCAATAGATAGAGAAGCTTGTTTTAAACTATAAACTGTAATGGACTATGAAAACAATTACAGAAAGGTCATAGAAATTTGCATTCCAGTAAGCAAAGAGCATAAGATAGTATTAAAGAACATTCATGCATTTAATAAGATGAACCTCAAAAGTAGTAGAAAATTCTCTAGCACATTTGAATTAATAGTTGATTTCCTTCTGTGAAATACTAATTTTTAAAGGTCACTGATCCACTAGATGGTAATACATACCTTCTATTGAATATCAAACATTGTATGTCTTCCTTCCTCCCTTCCTCCCTCCCTCCCTTCCTCTCTCCCTCTCCCCGCCTCCCTCTCTCGCATAAAGTAGTTCTTACCCTCATTTTCCAGATCAAATAGAGGCTTAGGCAGGTTAAGTGACTTACTGAGGTTGCCTAGCTAATGAATAGCATACCAGAAGTGTGAACCATGCTGACAGTCTCCCAAGCCTGTGCCCTAAGTAATCCTGTTTGGCTGTCTATGATTCAGGGATTAATTTCTGCACTCACTGGTTTGTTGCATTTAAATGTAAAATATGATGTTGTTATACTTCCTGTTTGTTTTCAATTCCATGCTTCCTGTTTAAAGCTGCAGTGTTTTATTTCATTTAGTTACTTACACGAACTTCTGGCATCCCCTCCTGGCCACTGGAGGTGTTATACCTGTTATATTTGTCTGTATTGGAGCTCATGTATGTGGTGTCTATTAGCAGCAAAGACTCAGCAAAATGAAAGAAAGTGCTCTGAAATGCAAGACAGGAACCCTATTTTAACAATTGCATTCTCTCTTTTTTAACAGATTTTATTTATTTACTTTTAGAGAGAGAGGAAGGGAGGGAGAAAGAGAGGGAGAGAAACATCAATGTGTTGGAGATACTTCGATCTGTTGCCTCACACACTCTCACCTGGAGACCTGGCCATGGTTTGCAGGCCTATGTTAATCCACTGAGTCACACCAGGCAGGATACCAATTGTATTCTTAATGTGCCTGGTAGTGGTAGGTAAGAAACTCCTCCTTGCAAGGCCCCCATTTCATTGCCTCAAGTGAGAGGATGGGGTGATATTTTTGGTCCCTTGCAGTTCTAATAATTTGTGATTCTGAATTAAACTGATATTTTAGGCATTGAAATAACAGGTGTAGCAGAATAAAAAATGGAAGCTACCATTTTTATTTTGATCCAACAATAATGCAGTTTGCTTGCTTCCTCTTGACTTGATAGTGCTCTAGAAAATTCTAATCTGGGTTGGCTGTGTCACAAAAGCTCATTAATTCCTGTAGTCAACGACTCTTAGGAAGCAATGTGTTCACCTAATCTGCTGGTCTGTTACACACAGCCTTGAAGAGAGCCCATGTTCACACACATGCATACACATATGCCTTGTACACAAGTACAGTAGATCCCACAAGCTGAATTATGTTCATTCTTACTGGTAATTTGTTCTAGTCCTGTCTAGAAATTAAAGAGAATACCCCTAATAAATAAAAAATGTATACAAAGTAGAATTCTCTTAGGGATGTTTGGAGTCAGTGATCTGTCTGCACCACCCCACTATGCTTCATATTTATTTTTTATAACTTTAGAATGTTTCCATGTATCATGGTTTTTAAAAATTGAAAGGATTATCAACATTATACTAAATATGCCTGTCTCTGGAGGTTATTTATAATTTGGAAAATGCCTTGGCTAAAACTAGATTTTCATGCTTCCTTTCATTCTTACATCACTAAGCTCCCTGGGGCTTGTGTGGATGCCTGAGCTCAGTGTTCTTAAATGCAGTGGCACCTTTATCACAGCTTTGCTTGGGGAAGAACACTGCCTTGAGGATGCAGGCCACCCAAGACCAGTACAAATGGCCAGAGCCAGTTAGAACCAATGGGCAGCCAATGTACCTCGTTTTCCCTGAAGAAGGAAAATGTTACGTTTTCCACAGCCACTGAAAAAAAAAATCAGTAAATTCCCTTGGGTGATCTTTATCTTTTTAAAAAATATATTTTATTGATTATGCTATTACAGTTGTTTCATTCCCCCTTCATTCCCCTCCACCTTGCATACCCTCTCCCACCCACATTCCCCCACTTTAGTTCATGTCTATGTGTCATAAGTTCTTTAGCTTCTACATTTCCCATACTATTCTTGCCCTCCTCGTGTCTATTTTCTCCATACCATTTATGCTACTTATTCTCTGTACCTTTTCTTCCTCTCTCTTCCTCCCACTCCCCTGTTGCTAACCCTCCATATGATCTCCATTTCTGTGGTTCTGTTCCTGTTCTAGTTGTTTGCTTAGTTTGTTTTTGTTTTTGTTTTAGGTGTGGTTGTTAATAATTGTGAGTTTGCTGTCATTTTACTATACACGTTTTTTATCTTCTTTTTCTTAGATAAGTCCTTTTAACATTTCATAAAATAAGGGCTTGGTGATGATGTACTCCTTTAACTTGACCTTATCTGAGAAGCACTTTATCTGCCCTTCCATTTTAAATGAAAGCTTTGCTGGATAGAGCAATCTTAGATGTAGATCCTTGTCTTTCATGAGTTCAAGTACCTCTTACCAGCCCCTTCTTGCCTGCAAGGTCTCTTTTGAGAAATCAGCTGACAGTCTGATGGGTACTCCTTTGTAATTTATTGACTCCGTATGTCTTGCTGCTCCTAGGATTCTCTCCTTCACTTTAATCTTGGGTGATGTAATTATAATGTGCCTTGGTGTGTTCCTCCTTGAGTCCAACTTCTTTGGGACTCTCTGAGCTTCCTGGACTTCCTGGAAATCTATTTCCTTTGCCAGATTGGGGAAGTTTTTCTTTATTATTTGTTCAAATAACTTTTTTACTTGTTGCTCTTCCTCTTCCTCTTCTGGTACCCCTATAATTTGGATGTTGGAATGTTTAAAGATGTTCTGGAGTTTCCTAAGCCTCTCCTCATTTTTTTTAATTCTTGTTTCTTCATTATTTTCTGGTTGGGTATTTCTTTCTTCCTTCTGGCCCACTCCATTGATTTGAGTGCCAGTTTTCTTCCCATCACTATTGGTTCCCTGTGCATTTCCCTTTATTTCACTTAGCATAGTCTTCATTTTTTTCATCTAATTTGTGACCAAAATCAACCAATTCTGTGAGCATCCTGATTACCAGTGCTTTGAATTGTACATCTGATAGGTTGACTATCTCTTTGTCACTTAGTTGCATTTGCTGTGGAGTTTTGATCTGTTCTTTCATTTGGGCAATTTTTTTTTGTCTTGTCATGCCTGTTACATATGAGGGGTGGAGCCTTAGGTGTTTACAGGGGAGGACAACCCACATCGCTGGGTTGTGAAGCTGTATGTGGGGGTGGGGTCGGAGAGGGAACAATGGTGCTTGCTCCTCTCTGTGGGCTTTCAGCCCCTTCTGCAGCTTCCCCGAAGCAAACTGGGCCTTTCTGGTGCTGATTCTCATGTGGATGGGCTTGTGTATGTTCTAGGATTCTGTGGGTCTCTCTAAGGAACTCTCCTGTGAGGCTGGGAGTTGCTCCTCAGCCCCCACAGGTGTTTTTAATCAGCAATTTGAGGCTTTATTTCCTGGCACTGGGGCGCTGGGACCCTGGGACCCTGGGTTGTGTAGTCTGTCTTGCTCCCATTTCGTCTGGTTTATCTGCACATGAATGCGGGACTGCCCAGTCAGCCAGCTGCTGTGCGCGCAGTGCCTCGCTTCACAATTGCTGCCTCACTGGGTCTGCCCTTTGCTGTCTTGTGCACCTGGTGCTACCACTCTTTCCACCTCAACCCCTCTCCGCCCAGCTGTCTGATTCCTCCCCAACTACCTGGCCTAGATGAATGTGTCTATTTTAACTCCTTGATTGTCAGACTTCCATACAGTCCAATTTTCTATCAGTTCTGGTTGTTATTTTGTTTCTAAATTGTTGTTGTCCTTATTTTGGTTGTGCAAAGAGGCACAGTGTTTCTACCTATACCTCCATCTTGGCAAGAAGTCAGATGATATTTATCTTAATTGACTAGTTGAAACGACTTGCTGAGATTGAAATGTTATGAAAAATTAAGTCTTAGAACTTAAATTAGAGCTTTCAGCAGGTTATCCCAAATTTACCACTGTCTGAGTATCTCCATGGTATATATTTTGTTTTCTTTGTTTTCTGCTTTTTAAAAAAATAGTAGTTCTGGTATTTTTTTCTGTCATATTTCTCAGTACACACTACACTATCATCGTTAATCTGTGCCACACATGTTGTATGGTTTTATATATTTGTTATTCTTTTTCCCTCTTCATTCCCCTACCCTCATGGATGCTCAGTCTACTGTGTTTGATGTATGTTCTTCAAGCCTACATATCTGTAGAAACTATAGAGTATCATTTGTCAATAATGTGTTTTTACATTTATATAAATAGATACCATCCTTTTCTATCCATTTCTATATACCTTGTTCACTCCTGTCTCTGTCCATTGTTCTACCTGTATCCAGTGTTGTTTTTCACCCATTTCCCAGTGTGGACACTTCAGCTGTTTCCTGGTCCTGGTTGTCACTAGCAGCACTGTGATGGACAGGTTGCCTCCTGCCCAGTGAGCATTTAATCCCCAGGCTTGCCAATCATAGGAAATACACAGACATGTTTTCACTAAATCCTGCCAAGGCAATGTTACCCAACATTTAATTTTTAGTGATCTGGTGGCCATAGAGCAATATCTCATTGTTCTCTGGATTATTGGCACTGGTCTAATTATTAGGAAGCTGAGGGTCTCTTTACACCTGGGACCCATTAATGTGTCTGCTTGAATAAGAGACTTGCTTATTCATGCCCTTTATGTGAGGCAAAAAGGAGACTGAAAAGCAGAGGGTTAAAGCATACCTGAGAGCCAGGCTGCCCAGGAGTGCCTTGCCTTGCCATTGACAGGCAGTGTGCACTAACAGACATACAACAGATGTCAGTTATTACATGCACTATTAACAGTAATTTGTTAATATTGTAGATGTAAAGATAAAACTATCAATATCACTGAGTGATTAAAATTATATTAACGTTACAGTAATTATTACTGTTATTAGTATTTTGTTAATGATTCTTGTTTGGGTGTATTTTTCTTGTGTCTCCTAGACAGTAATCCTTTGTGAATTCTGGCTGTTATGCAAATATCCTCAGCAAATCTATCATCTGTCTACTAACTTTGTCTAAAGTAATATATTATAGTTAAACTTTTTGCTGTATATTTTGGAGACTTGCTTAAGGCTTTTCTCACTTCAATGCCACAAAAGAAATCTATATTTTCTTCTTTTATTTAATTTCAGATTTCAGTCCATTTTGGTGCTAGGAGTTGAGTTTCCAGGCTTTTCCCGAACTAGTTGGTCACAGTCTCTTGTTCATTTGCTTCATGCACTTGCATTGAGGTCCCTGGAGTAGATTCAGGATACAGAAAAAGGTGGATAGAGACTTTAACAGTTATGTGGAAAGGAAGGGCTGAATGATACCATGATTACCCTAAATGAATTAAGAGAGCTGAATAGGTGCAGGCAGAGGAGTGAATTGGCAGAAAAAGCTTAGTTGGAAGGGTGGGACCTGAGCTGTGCCCTGAGGAAGAGGGAGATGCAGAAACAATCAAGGAGGGGCAGGTGCTCCTGGAGAAGGAGGTTGTAACAAGGCCAGCAGAGTGTAGAAGGGCAGTGGGAGAGCAAGATGGAACAGTGAGAAGACTGGGAGACTCCTCTGAAGGATGTAGAAGACAAGAGTTAGTGAAGGCATGGAGGGTTTTGAAAGCCAGGCAGAGGCACAGGGAGCATACGATAGATATTCATCATCAGTGTGGGAGGGAGTGGGCGGCGGGAAACTGGGAGTGGTAGCATTTTGACATCAGTGTATAGCAGATGGTTTAAGGAGAGCAGGCAAGCTGGAGAAAAGGGAGTGGGAGATCAGGGAGACAAGAAGGATCTTCCTGGTCTTCCTTGGCAGGATAAGGACCTTCCTAGATCTGGTGGCAGGGATTAAATGCAAGGTTTCATGACATTGTGAGGGAGGAAATCAAGGCTGGTGTTTATAATGTGGAAAATGAAGCACAGTGTGGGCTTCCACATCTCATACCTAGAGTTCTGAACAAGGGGAACCCTCTGTAGTGTGTTGCAGGGGGTCTTGAGAGATGTTCCAAGAGTGCTAAGTCTTAGTAAATGTGGCACACTGACTGTGTTGTAGCCTTTCAAGGCTGGACAGGTCCACTAGGGATTTGGGCAGTGGGGAGATAATTCATGGAGCTGTTGGAATGCCTGACATGCCTTTATTCAAGTGGAGAATGGGGGCAATCCATGCTGCTGCAAGCCACATATTATGCCGACAGAGAGTCACAACTCTCTTATATACTACATGCACACAAAGCCATTAGGGTGCCAAGATATTGTATAACAGAGTGTGATTCTGCACATGCAGCCTACTCACAGTTATGGGAATATTGCTTATCTTAGTTGCCCAGACATCCAGATGAGATAGCCTGACCAACTTCGTTTACCCTACAATCCACCCCATCAGCACTCCTCACCTACGCAAGGGTGTCTTCTGTAAAGGTTCCTTGGCGAGGAGGTCAGAGCCCTTTATCCAGCTGCCACAGCAGCAGCATAAGTTGCAGCGACAAACAACAAATAAGTCCACCCTTATGTCAAATGGCCAGTCCAATTTCTGTGCAAGTAAGGCCACCCATATGAACCACACACCCAGAGGGCCCAATGGGAAAAGCAGCCCATGCATTATTCAGCACCTCTCAGCAAAACCCAAGAGCATGTCTCTGACATAGACCCATAGGAGTTCAGCCCACCTGGGCCTGTTCTTTGAGGTTTTTATCCCAGAGTGGGGCTGGCCCAGCTGTGAGCCAACTCTGAGCCATCCCACCTGGAGTAGCCACCCAATGGCCAGGGCTGGTCACACCACTGCTCTGCCCCAGCACAGATGTCAGTCCAGGTCGTGTTCCACAAGGGATGTTCACTGTTCCGATGGTTCTGAAGCCAAGTCCAGTTTGAGACAGAAACAGGAAAGATGCACCATCAGAGGCTGGCACACATGCTCAGGGGGATTTCAGTGCAGACCCAGAACACCTACAGGTTAGTCACTGAGGCATAGGCATCTACCCAGTCCACTAAGGTGTTACTTTGCACCCTAAAGGTGAAAAGACAAAGCAGTTATAGGTACCAACAATGGCAGATCATGGCCCTCAGGCAAGACACAAGCAATTTTCTGGTCAGCCAATAAGACATTGGCTGGCAGAGGGGGCATCCCCGGGTGCAAATACCCAAGTATCTAGGGCAAGTTCCCCTCTACCCCTTGCCCCCAAGGGGCAACAAAAACCACCCAATGCATGTGGGGTCTTTTATTCCCCAAGGCCATGTCTAAATGGCTATTTGCCCTCGCTCCAGGCCCTCAGGTGCAGGCAAGAGAATATTCCCCTGTTTTCCCATGCCTGGTTTCAGCAAAGCATCCTTAGTCTGTACCCACATCTGAACTGGAGCTGCTGTCTGGTGGAGTAAAGCTTCCACTGAAGCTGGTCCCCCACACTCCTCTCATTTAGAGTCCGAAGGATAGTCCATAAGGAGCAATTACTTTCTCATCTGAATGCTGTGTGGGGTATGCTGCTAACAGTCTAATAGCCATGTTCACACATGTGATGACATACTTATAGCCTCTGAACTAAGCATGGGTCTGATTATGTCAACCTGCCACTAGGTCAGCGGTACCTGTCCCTGCATCACCTGTACAGTAGTCACCACAGGCCTCTGGGGATACTCTCACGAGCAGACAACACAGGTCTCAAAAGCTTTCTATACCTCTGCTCTGCTAAGGTGCCAGGTAACCCCCAAGTTTTTATAGTAGACCACATGATCTTCCCAGCATGTAAGAGGCAATGGTGTCAACACTGGGCAATATCTCTTCCTGACAAGCTAGAAGGCACCGTTTCTAGCCAGCACGTCTTGGCTAGCGTGTCAGCCTCATCATTCCAAGAGGTTCAAGGGGTACATGCCTGGTCACATGATATACAGTGATTTGTTTCTGGTGGCCTAACTCCCAGAGGTCTTGCCATAAGGCTTGTCCCTGTAATGGCCTGTGTGTAACCATTTATTTATTTGCATGTCATGTAGAGATCCACAATGTTATCCCCAGTACACTGCCCAACTATTCGTTCAAATAGTCAGGAGTTGTGCTTCAATTGTAGCATTGAGCCACATGGTGTTTAGTTCTGCACACTGGCTACTCTGACCTACTTCAGTATTAAGCCAGATTGTGTTTGTTTAACTGTCATCACCCTTAGTGAGGATGGCAACTGAACAGAGGGGTTGCTGAGCATGTTCCCACAGAGGCTCAACAGGCCCCCACAAGGGGCCCAGGATATACTCAGGAATGGGGGACACCTAAACAGTGTACTCACGAAGGGACAATTGCCCAATAGCCAGGAAAAGTCACAGGGCACTCACCTTTTCTGGGCCCTGCCCATCCCCTGTAGATGGATTCTTTGGCCCTCCCCGCTATTTAAATTGTCAAAAGATATATGCTCCCTCTTCTAGGGAGGTTGACACAGCCAAAGGATCCTCCAGACACACAGAGAGAGCTTCTCTGGGCACCTGCCTAGGTTTTTTCTTCAGCACCTTGTTTTTTTCCTGGGGCTGCAAGAAACATTGTTTAGCTTGCAACCTCACGGGGTCGCTGTTTAACTGTGAGATATAGCGAGCTTGAGACAATTCCTCCCAACTGCTACTGCGTTTCCTCCACTGCCCCACCATCGCCAATTTTGCAGCTCTGGCCACTGCCTACTCCAATGCCACAGCCTCTTCTGTCATCTGTTCTGATCAGCATCCTCCAAACAAAGCTTTCCTGTCAGCAGCGCTGCTGCTGCTGCTGCCAGAGCATTCAACCCAGGCCACAGTCCTCTGGTCCAGTTGCTCTTGGCAACTGTGTTCCACATCTTCGTGGAGTGGGGAAAGGGAAAGGGGTATGGAAGAGATAATTCCCCTCTCCTTCTGAATTGTTCACTACAAATGGGGTGGGGGATCTCTGCAGCTCTGCAGTTTGGAGGTCGTCCTCCAAGGTTCGGATTTGAGCCTTCAGGCTATTTTTTCCTGCTTTTGTGTTCAGGTAACTTCGCCTGGTCACAAAGTGCAGCAAAGATGAGAGAAACACCCAGCCCACGGCTGCCCAGACGCTTGGCTTTTCTAGGGTCTTGCAACCACCCATGGGGCCTTCTCTACTGTGTCGGTTGTGCCATTAACATCAGGTTGATTCTAGAGTGGAGCCCATGCTGCCAGGAGAGTCACCACTGGATACCACACTGGTGACCAACCACCTTTCCAGACCACCCCCAAGGGGGCCTACAGCTCCTCCATACTGTAGTGAGAGGAATCCTGCCCACTGGACAATTGTGTTGCAGCCTTTCAAGGCTGGACAGGTTTGCTAGGGATTAGGGCAGTCAAAAGAAAATTCCTGAAGCCCTTGGAATGACTGACATGCCTTTATCCAAGGGTGAGGCAATACACAGTGCTGCAATCTGTGTGTCACGATGTCAGGGAGTCCCAAATTCTTTATATACTAAATGCACACAAAGCTGGCAGAGTGCCAAGCTATTGTATGACAGAGTGTGATTCTGTGAATGTTCAAGGTTATGGGAATACCGCTTACCTTAGTTGTCCAGACATCTGGGTGAGGGAGCCTGACTGACTCCATTTACTCTACACTGACACTGCACAAGAGCTTGACAAATGTTTAACGAATAAGTGAACTTGTGGACTTGGAACACTTATCGAACACTCCAAAGGAAACATTCTCCTGACAGCTGAAGTACAAACTGATGGATGGATATAGATATTGTCCCACCTCACACCCCACTCCAGTACCCACTGGGAAAAGCAAGAAAAAAATTAGGAATGGTGACATTAAGGGAACGATCAGAGAGCTGGAAAATAAAGAAAATTAATATCTTGGAATCTTAGATTTTGGAGAAGTTTGGTGGCATCGTCAAAGGCCACTAAATCACTTTGTGTCACTGGCAGGATTTTGGAGAGCAGAGTATGATGACATGGAGTTGAATGATACCTGTTGATGGGGGGAGGGTCGAAGGGCATCAGCCACATGGTATTAGAATGCATCAAGAATGCTTGTCCAGAGCTAACTCCAGGGGAGGGAATAAGCACACAACTCTGACCCAGCATAGAAGAATGAGACAGGTAAGTGCTGGACCTCAGATCATAGGAGACTGGGAATTAACTGGATTTTTGGAAAACAAGAGAAAGTTTAGATACCCTTTAAAAGAACTTCAAGAACTTCCTCTCAATTTTCATAGACTTAAGGGTTGTTGCTCAGTTTTTAAACTAAAAAAGCCGACATGTGCTGCCATTAAGCAATTTTAGGCAGGAGAGCTAATGAGTCACAAACTATTTAGATGGACTATTCAACTTATTTCAGCATTATTTATTTGGCTCTTATGAACAATTTATCTAACCCCTGCTGTGTGCCAAAGAGTGCTGCCTGTGAACAGCCATGTTTCACCCAGCCTGGTGCTGCATGATGGGATAATCATCAAGTTGGTCTGAGACAGGGAGGGTCAAGAATGACCAGAACCACCTGGCTCTGGAGTCTCCAAGTTTGCTAAGAGAACTTTGGTCATCATCTTCTCCATGCAGCTGCCAAATGTCCAATTCAACAGATCTGGGAAGAGGCTGCATCACGCTGGGAAGACAGGAGTTACACCACCACACACGGAAACTGATCGCTCATCTCCACAATCTGTCACAGAATGTTTGTGAGGCTTTTAGCTGGGTTTCAACTAAAAACCAGAAGGTAGCTTGGGCTCCTTTGAAAACAGTGGTGGAGTTTTGAGGACTTCTAGTCAAGATTGAGGTGTCGGTAGATACACTGTGCCTCCTAACACAACCAAAAGAAGGACAACAACAAATTTAAAAACAAAAACAACTAGAACTGCCAGAAAATCAAACTGTCTGGAAGTCTGAAACCAAGGAGTTAAAGAAACATTCATCCAGACTGGTAGAAGAGGTGCAGATAGGCACCTGCAGCAGAGAGGACCCGCAGCAAGGAAGCAGCTGGAGAATATGGGTGGGTGAGGTGGCAACCAGTGGACTGAGTGGTCCCACATTTCCATGTGGATAAATCAGGAAGAAAAACTGGAGAGTGAGACAGACTGCAGAACCCAGGATTCCATCATGGGGAAATAAAGCTTCAAAACCTCGGAATGAGAAAACCTGTGGAGAAACTCCCAGCCTCACAGGAGAGTTCACTGGAGAGACCCACAGGATCCTAGAGCATACAGAAACCCACCCACCCGGGAATCAGCACCAGAAGACCCAATTTGATTGTGGGTAGCTGGGGAAGTGACTGAAAGCCAGGTGAGAGCTGAGCAAGCAGCATTGTTTCCCCTCAGACCCCTCCCCCACATACAGAGCCACGTAGGTTGCCCCATCCCGGAGAATACCTAAGGCTCTGCCCCTCACTAGTTAACAGACACACCTATGAAAAAATATGGCCCAAATGAAAGAAGAGATCAAAACTCTAGAAAAAATACAATTAAGTGGTGAAGAAATAACCAACCTATCAGATGCACAGTTCAAAACACTGGTAATTAGGATGCTCACAGAATTGACTGAGTATGGTCACAAACTAGTGGGAAAAGTGAAGGCTTTGCAAAGTGAAATAAAGAAAAATGTACAGAGAACCAACAGTGAAGGGAAGGAAACTAGGACTCAAATCAACTGTTTGGAGCAGAAGGAATAAATAAACATTCAACTGAAACACAATGAAGAAATAATAATTCAAAAAAATGAGGAGAGGTTTAGGAACCTCCAGGACATCCTTAAACATTCCAACATCCAAATCATAGGGGGGCCAGAATAAGAACTGTTTCCCTAGGTTTTTTTGTTTACTTTTTTTTACTAGAACAAGTTGGAATATTGCAAAGTCATTGTTAGTGTAACATATCCTGGGTTTTGCTCATTGCCCTTGCATACACTATGGCTAGGAGAGGAAACACTGGTAGTAATGAGAACCAAGACACCAGGGAAGATGGACAGAGCTTATCCTTCCAATGAGCTTCTGCCATGATTGGAGATGAAAAGATGCCAAAAGGGTTGAGTGAAGACCTTCCCACTTCTACACCATGTTATTTACCAAGAATATCAGTGATGTTGAACAACCTGAAAATTTTCACAAGATGATGTGGGAGAACATACATTCTGAATATTAAGGATAAACATAGCTAAAAATAGATTTGATATTTCCTGGTGGTATAGTACCTCAGGTGGTTAAAATGCTGGCACACATTCCAGTATTCCTGGAATCTGTTCCTAGAGCACAGGTTCATAGTTTATTAATAAAACATATTTTCATTGAAAGATTTTCAAAGTACCTCCTTTTGCTAAGAGGGTTCTAAATATAAAATATTAACATCATTTGACTGTGATTAACCTTGCATAGAAGCTACCAAAACAGTGACCTCATTCCCAACATCAGAATTTCATCTCTTCCAGGACTCCTGATAGTTCAGGGTGCTTCAGAGAGGGAGGCACCTATGACTTCTGGTCTCTCTGGTAGTCAGTTGAATCTGAAGTAGGTAAGAACATTTGATTATCATTTGTGCTTTTGGCCATTATTCAAAAGCTCAGCCCACTCTTTCTCTCTCTCTCCTTCATTACCTCTTCTTCTCAAAATGCTTACCAAATATTTAATGCACCAGGCATTTCAGATGTGAAAATAACTGAGGTCCTGATATGTGGTCAGTGGTGACAGAGATATGAAAATAAATGTAATAGAGTGCCAGAGACACTGAGTCTTGTGATCTACATCTCACAAGACATGTGGACAAAGACAAGGGACTTGATGTTCTCTTACCTGTCACCCCATAAACTGACCCTCCTTCAGCTTCTCCCATGTCTAAGAATTTCCCAAGTCAGAAACCAGAACCTCCCTGGGAACTCCACCCATTTTTTGGCTCACATCCCATAATTAACCAAACACTTTGATCCTCTTTATTTCTTCCTCCTTTATCCCATTCAGGTGGAGTCACTTAATGTCTTTTTTCCTCTTTGTTTAATTTATTGGGGTGACCTGGTTAACAAAATTATGCATGCCTCAGGTGCACAATTCCACAACACATCCACTGTATACTGTGTTGTGTGTCACCACTCCAAGTCCAGTCTCCTTTCACCCTCATTTATCCCCCTGTACCTTCCTCTATCTCCACCCACCCCACACCCTGGCAATCACCACACTGCTGTCTATGCCCATGAGTTCTTTCTGTTTTGTTATTTCTTGCTCTATCCCTCCACCTTCCCACCCAGCTCCACAACTCCTACTGCCACAGCTGTCAGCCTGCTTTCTGTCTATGGCTCTGTCTTTATTTTGCTTACTTTTCATTTTGTTCATTAGATTTCACATATGAGTGCAATCATGTGTTTACCCCTTAATTTCATCTTGAACTTCAATTCAGCCTTTCTTGCTTCAGTTTCTGCAACAGCCTGTCTCCCTACCTTAGTTACCTTCTCACAAGCAGCCGCCAGAGTGCAGTGTTAAAAATAACAATTGCATTGCTGTAAGTATTCCTCATCACCACCCTGATGTAAGGTCTCATTATCCCTACTGCAGAGATGAGCATATTGAGGCATGAGAGGTGAAGCAATTCATCCCACCTCACACAAGAACAAGAGGAGAAACTAGGATTTGAACCCTGACTCTAGTTCTAGAGTCCTCACTCATGGCAAAAAAATATACAGCTTTTTAATATTAATAAAAAATAAAACTTGATCACCTGTCCAAAAGCCTTCAGTGACATCAAGGATGAAAAAAGTCATGAATCCTTAGCCTGGCAGAACATACTTGTATGACCACGCTTACCCATTGTCTATCCTCTCCATTTGTCACTTCCCTTGTGTTCTCTTCTTAGTTTTTCTGAAAATGCTGTGTGACAAACCCTCTCAAGCCATTGTGCATCTTGCTTTTCTCTGTCCTTAGCACTGCATCTCTGATATCCTAGTCTCCACTCATGATTTCAGAAGGATTCCCCCTGTACCCCACCTACCCTCTGACTCCTGGTGGTGGTGGGCAATGCATCCTCTCCCTTTGCCTGGTCTTTGGAACCTGTCCCACAATCCTGTCAGTCATCCTGGGTTGTATGCACTGTCTTCAGCAGTGGCTTGGCCTGTTTCTGTCACTGGGATATAAACTTCTGTTTGAGGCTGCGTTATTTTATTACCAGCATTAGGCTTAGTCAATATTTTAAACACACAAGCACATATGCACAGTGTAGTAAAATACACTCCAGACAAGAGAGACATGTGGAGATCAAAGGCACAACAATGAGACAGCATATTAGGGGAACTTGATGTTATTTGATACTCTGGACTATTAGTGTTGGATCTAAAAGCAGTATAAAATACAAAAGCATAGAGTCAGATGATATAAATCTATGGATTGGCAGAATAGCTATTTCTCAGTTAGCAGAAACTATTAGAATAAGTATCAAACTTTTCGTTACCTCATTGTAAGGATTACTTTGTTGAGATTTTTTGCCATAGGACCCATTCCTTTAAAAAATAGAAATTTTGTACTATGGTCCATGCTTTTGTATAGCTGTTATTTTTCTAAGGCTAATTAAATTTTTCAGCACTAATGTATTTTCTTAATTATTTTTGAATTACTAATTAAGATAACGTGAGGAATACCTCTCATTCTTCAACAAGCAATCCATTGGCTTCCTGCTGGTGACTTTTACCACCACCTAGTGGTAGTTGGAAATATTACCGTTTCATTCCCTTACACTAAACAAGAACAACAAATGCTTTCAGTGTTCCCCTGGGGAGTTGCTAAAACAAAATGCAGATTAGTAGTGGCCAGAGAAGGAGTGTTCAGAATGTCTTTCTTAATTGTATTATATAGTGTATCATATTGTGTTGTATTATTTTCTTGTCTTAATGCTCAATTTAAGAAAGAATTAAAAGGAAAAATTATTATTGTAATCAATGTGCCTAGAATAGACAATTCTACTCTCAAGTTTTCTCATGAGGCCAGTGGTTACATATTAAACTCTCTTTCAGCAGCAGAAGTTACAAGCTTCTGCTCTCTTGATATAGCTCTGATTGGGTCCTAGAGGTAAGAGGGCATCTGGGGCCTACTTCCTTTTTCCTCTCTTGTTTTCTCTAGCACCTATTACAGTGCCTGGCACACAGTAAACTTCTATGAAAATGAAAATAAGGGAGGAAGCTATTATAGTTCAAGATACTAGCTAACCCCCCTTTTTAGACAGCTTTAATGAGATATAATTTATATACTATGAAAGTTGTCTATTGAAAAGGTGCAATTGTATGATTTTTATCAATTATAGTTTTCTACCAGCCTTACAATAGAATTTTAGAGTAATTTTATCATCCTAAAACATTTCATGAATTGCAGTGAATCCCACTCCTACATCCAGTCCTAAGTAAACCACTGACCTCCTTTTTGCCTTGAAAATTTTAAATTTTAGGCAGCTAACAGAAACATAATCTTATAATCTGTCACATTGCATGTGGCTTCTTTTACTTAGTATGAAGTTTTTGAGAGTCATCATGTTGTAGCATGCATCAGTAGCTTGTTCCTCTGTATGGCTGAATACAGTTCCATTATGTGAATATACATCATTTTGTTTTCACAAGTTGTCGGACATTTGGATTGTTTCCAGTTTCTGGCTATTGTGAGTAATCTTACTGTGAACATTTATGTACATGCCTTTGTTGGGACATATGTTTTTTTCTTAGATTCTCAGGAGAGGATTTGCTGAGTCATGAGGAACATGCTCTTTAACTTTTTAAATAATTGCAAACTGTTCTCCAAAATTGCTAAACCATTTTAAATATACTCACCAACACTTGGTATTGGCTCATGTTTTGATTAGAGACACTCCAGCATGTGTCAAGATGCATTTCCTTGGGATTTTAATTTTCATGTCCATATGACTAATGACACTGAGAACCTTTTATGGGCTTATTGGTTATTCACATATATTCTTTGGAGAAATCTCTTTTCAGTCTTTCCTATTTTTTTAAAGTTATGTTGTTTATATGCTTATTGAGTTGAAAGAGTTCTTTTTTTTAAGGTTTTATTTATTTATTTTTAGAGAGGGGAAGGGAGGGAGAAAGAGAGAGAGAAACATCAATGTGTGGTTGCCTCTCACGTGGCCCCCGCTGGGGACCTGGCCCACAACCCAGGCATGTGCCCTGACTGGGAATCAAACTTGTGATGCTTTGGTTCTCAGCTCGTGCTCAATGTACTGAGCTACGCCAGCCAGGGCTGAGTTGAAAGAATTCTTCCTGGGTTCTAGATAAAGGTTCATTATCAAACATGATTTGAAAGTATTTTCTTCCATCTCCCATCTTTTCATTTTCTTCATAAAGACTTTTGAAGCATAACTTTTTTAATTTTGAAAGTGTTCAGTTTATGAAAATGTATTCTTTTATGGATAATGTGCTTCAGGTTATATCTAAGAACTCTATCTAACCACTGTCATGAAGATTTTCTGTGACATTTTCTTCTAGAAGTTTTTATAGTTTTAGTTTCTCAGTTTAAGTTTTTGGACCATAATTTTCTTATATGGATGTAAGGAAATAAATTTATTTTATTGCCTTTGACTATCTAGTTGTCACAGCATCCTTTGTTGAAAAGACTAAACTTTCCCCATGGAATTGACTCTGCACATTTGTCAAAAGCCAGTTGACCTGATATTTAAGGGTTTGTTTATTTCTGCACTCAATTCTCTTTGACCTGTATGCTCTCTTTGCACTAGTCCCACACTGGCATCATTGCTGTTATTCATTTTTATATAAACTTTGGAATCAGATGCTATAAGGCCTTGCTGAAAGGCCTGTACTACTGTCCCCAGAAATGTCACTGGTATAAGTAATCAACCTGTTCACATCCTCTTCAGCATGTGGTAACATCAGCTTGCACATCCAAGTCAGACTTCGGGTGACAGTCCCCCACCCACCACTTACGCAGGGTGAACATAACAGTCTTCCAACTTTATTCTTTTCCAAAATTATTTAGGCTATTGTAGATATCTTTTGTTTTCATGTAAATTTTATGTTATTTGTTAGTTTGGGGGCAAAATCCTGCTGCATTGTATTTATAGATCAATGTGGGGCAGACTGCCATCATGAAAATATTGGATCTTCCAATCCAAGGGTGTCAAACTCATTTCCACTGGGGGCCACATCAGCTTTGCAGTTGCCTTCAAAGGGCCAAATATAATTTCAACTCCTTAGCAGTTAAGGAGTAGTTACATTTATACAGTCCTAAAATTATTTCCACCCTTTGAAGGGAACTGCAAGGCTGATGTGGCATCTGGTGAAAATGAGTTTGACACCCCTGTTCTAATCCATGAACATGGACTCTCTACATTTATTTAGATATTCTCAATTTTTCTTTGCATTGGTTTTTAGTTTTCCACATACACATTTTGTCCTTTTGTTAAATGAATTCCTATTATTTTACTAATTTTGGTTTTATTTTATTTTATTTTGCTTTTTAAATTTTATTTTAATCATTGTTCAAGTAATTTTCTGCCCTCCACTCCCTTTCCAGCCCGCCCACCCATCCCTCCCCACTTCCCTCCCATTACCACTCCCCCTAGTTTTTGTCCAAGTGTCCTTTAAATTTGTTCCTGTACACCCTTCCCATTCTCCCCTGAAATTCCCTCTTCTCGCTCCTCTGGTTACTGTCAGCCTGTTCTCTATTTTAGTGTCTTTGACTATATTTTGCTTGTTTCTTTGTTTTGTTGTCTGTGTTCCTGTTAAAGGTGAGATCACATGGTATTTGTCTTTCACTGCCTGGCTTATTTCACTTAGCATAATGCTTTCCAGCTCCATCCAAGCTGTTGTGAAGGGTAGGGGCTCCTTTTTTCTTTCTGCTGCATAGAATTCCATTGTGTAAATGTACCATAGTTTTTTAACCCATTCATTTACTGATGGACACCTAGGTTGCTTCCAACACTTAGCTATTGTAAATTGTGCTGCTATGAACATTGGGGTGCAAAGGTTCTTCTGTATTGGTGTTTTAGTGTTCTTAGGATATAGTCTCAGCAGTGGAATTGCTGGGTCCAAAGGCAGATCCATTTTTAGTTTTCTGAGGAAGTTCCATATTGCTTTCCATAGTGGTTGTATCAGTCTGCACTCCCACCAACAGTGCACTAGGGTCTGCTTTTCTCCACAACCTCTCCAACACTTGTTTGTTGCTTTATTTATGATGGCCACTCTGACTGATTTGAAGTGGTATCTCATTGTGGTTTTAATTTGTATCTCTCTGATAGCTAGCAATATTGAACATTGTTTCATGTGTCTTTGGATCCTTTGTATGTCCTCCTTGGAGAAGTGTCTGTTCAAGTCATTTGCCCATTTTTTAATTGGGTTGCTTGTCTTCTTAGAATGGAGTCATGTAAGTTCTTTATATATTTTGGAGATTAAACCCTTGATGAGGTATCATTGGCAAATATGTTTTCCCATACAGTTGGTTCTCTTTTTATTTTCATTCCTTTTTCTTTAGCTGTGCAGAAGTTTTTTATTTTGATGAGATCACATTTTTTTATTCTTTACTTTATGTCCCTAGTTCTAGGGGACATATCCCTAAAAAAGTTTCTGCATGAAATATTTGAGATTTTCCTATCTACGTTCTCCTCTAGGACTTTAATGTTGTCACGGTTTATATTTAAATCTTTTATCCATCTTGAATTTATTTTTGTGTAAGGTGTAAATTGGTGCCCGAGTTTCATTTTTTTGCATGTAGCTGTCCAGTTCTCCCAACACCATTTGTTGAAGAGGCTATTTTGACTCCATTTTATGTTGCTGCCTCCTTTGTCAAATATTAGTTGACCATAGAGACTTGGGTTTATTTCTGGGCTCTCTGTTCTGTTCCATTGGTCCATGTCCCTGCTTTTATGCCAGTACCAGACTGTTTTGATTACAGTGGCCTTGTGGTATAGTTTAATGTCAGGTACTGTTATCCCTCCTACTTTATCTTCTTTTTGAAAATTGCAGCAGCTATTCAGGGTCATTTATGGTTCCATGTAAATTTTTGAAGTGTTTGTTTTATGTCTGTGAAATAAGCCATTGGTACTTTAATAGGTATTGCATTAAATGTGTAAATTGCTTTGGGTAGTATGGACATTTTGATGATATTAATTCTTCTAATCCATGAACACAGTATATATTTCCATTTGTTTGTGTCTTCCTTGATCTCTTTCCTCAGTGTTATGTAGTTTTCTGAATACAGGTCTTTTACCTCTTTGGTTAGGTTTATTCCTAGGTATTTTTTTTTCTTTTTGCTATTTTAAATGGGATTTTTTATTGATTTCTGCTTCTGCTGTTTCACTGGTGGTGTACAGAAATGCCTTTGATTTCTGGATATTGACTTTGTTTCCCGCTGTTTTGCCAAATTCACTTATTAGGTCAGTCATCTTTTGGCCCGAGTCTATAGGATTTTCTATGTACCTTATCATGTCATCTGCAAACAGTGACAGTTTTGTTCCCTCCTTTCCGATTTGGATGCCTTTTATTTCTTTTACTTGTCTGATTGCTGTGGCTAAAACTTCCAGTACTATATTGAATAGAAGTGGTGACAGTGGACAACTTTGTCTTGTTCCTGATCTTAGTGGAAAAGATTTTAATTTTTGCCCATTGAGTATGATGTTGGCTGGAGGTCTCTCATATATGGCCTTTATTATGTTGAGGAATGCTCCCTCTATTCCCACTTTGCATAGTGTTTTTATCATGAATGGGTGCTGTACCTTATCAAATCCTTTTTCTGCATCTATTGATATGGTCATGTTGTTTTTGTCTTTGCTTTTGTTTATGTGATGTATGACATTTACTGATTTGCGAATACTGTACCATCCTTGCATCCCTGGAATGCATCCCACTTGGTCATGGTGTATGATCTTTTTAATGTATTGTTGGATGTGGTTTGCCAGTATTTTGTTGAGGATTTTAGCGTCAATGTTCATCAGCCATATTGACCTGAAGTTTTCTCTCTTTGTTGTATCTTTATCTGGTTTTGGAATTAGGATGATGTTGGCCTCATAAAAAGAGTTTGGGAGTCTTCTATCTTTTTGGATTTTTTGGAATAGTTTGTGAAGGATAGGGGTTAGCTCTTCCTTAAATGCTTTGTAGAATTCTCCTGTGAAACCAACTTGTCCAGGGCTTTTGTGTGTTGGGAGTTTTTTGATTACTGCTTCCATTTCTTTTGCTGTTATTGGTCTGTTCAGGCTTTCTGTGTCTTTTTCATTGAGTTTTGGAAGATTATATTTTTTTAGAAATTTGTCCATTTCACCTAGGTTTTCAAATTTCTTGGCATACAGTTCTTCATAGTAGTTTCTTACAATCCTTTGTATTTCTGTGGTATCAGTTGTAACCTCTCTTCTTTCATTTCTGACTGTGTTTATTTGGGTCTTCTCTTTTTTTCTTGATGAGTCTGCTTAAAGACTTGTCAATTTAGTTTATCTTTTCAAAGCACCAGCTCCTGGATTCACTGATCCTTAGAATTGTGCTTTTAGTCTCTGTCATTTAATTCTGCTCTGATCTTGGTTATTTCCTTCCTTCTACTTGGTCTGGGCTGTCTTTGTTGTTGTTCCTCGAATTCTTGTAGACGTAGGGTTAGGTTGTTTGTTTGAAATATTTCTATCTTTTTTAGGTATGCCTGTATCACTCTGAACTTCCCTCTCAGGACTGCCTTAGGTGTGTCCCATAAATTTTGGGTTGTTGTGAGTTTGTTTTCATTTGTATCCAGGAACCTTTTGATTTCTTCCCTAATTTCATTCTTGACCCATTCATTGTTTAATAGCATACTATTTAATCTCCATGAGTTTGAGTGTTTTTTTTCCCCCCTTGGGGTTGGTTTCAAGTTTCAGTCCCTTGTGATCCAAGAAAATGGTTGGTATGATTTCAATTTTCTTGAAATTGTCAAGGCTTGTTTTGTGTCCTATCATGTGGTCTATCTTTGAAAGTATGCCGTTTACATTTGAAAAGAATGTGTAGTAGTGGGAAAAAAAAAGAAGAAAGAATGTATATTTAGCTTCTTTGGGATGGTAGGCTATGCATGTATCAGTTAAGTCCATTTCATCTAGGGTATTGTTCAATGCCATGATATCTTTGTTGATATTTTGTTTGGAAGACCTGTCCATATTTGACAGTGGGGTGTTAAAATCCCCTCCTATAATTGTGTTGCTGTCAATATGTTTCTTGAAGTCCTCTAAGATTTTCTTTATGTATTTGGGTGCTCCTATGTTGGGTGCATATATATTTACAATATTTATGTCTTCTTGGTGGATTCTTCCCTTGAGTATTATGAAGTGACCTTTGGGTCTCTCTTTATGGCCCTATTTTTGAAGTATATTTTAGCTGATATGAGTATTGCTACCCTGGCTTTTTTTTCCTGTCCATTTGCTTGGAAAATTTGTTTCCAGACCTTCAATTTCCGCCTGTGCTGGTCTTTTATCCTGAGGCGGGTCTATTGTAGGCAGCACATGTGTGGGTCATGTTTTCTTATCCATTCAGCTATTCTATGTCTTTTGATTGGAGAATTTAATTCATTTACACTTAAGGTTATTATTGATAGGTAGTTATTTATTGCCATTTATGTATGTGTGTTCCTCTCTCTCTCTCTTCCTTCCTTTCCTTAAAGCAGTCCCTTTAGCATCTCTTGCAGAGCTGGTTTGGTGGAGGTGTATTCTTTTAGACTTCTTTTGTCTGGAAAGCTCCTTATTTGTCCTTCTATCTTGGTTGAGAGCCTTGCTGGGTAAAGTAGCCTTGGTTGCAGACCTCAAGTTCTCATTACTTGAATATTTTTTGCCATTCTCTTCTGGCTTGGAGTGTTTCCATTGAGAACAGCTGTTAGCCTTATTGGGGAATCCCTTGTATGTTACTTCCTGTTCTTCCCTTGCTGCCTTTACTATTCTCTCTTTGTCTTGAAATTTTGTCATCTTAATTATGATGTGTCTTGAAGTGGGCCTCTTTTGGTTCCCCTTGATTGGGACTCTCTGTGTTTCCTGGATTTGTGTGACTTTTTCTCTTATCAAATTAGGAAAGTTTTCCATCATTACTTTTTCAAATAGGTGTTCTATCCTTTGTTCTTCTTCTTCTCCTTCTTGTATCCCTATTATGTGGATATTATTATGTTTCATATTGTCTGGCATTTCTCTTAATCTCTCTTCATTCTTTCTGAGCCTCTCTTCCCCTCTTGCTCTTTCTGGGTGTTTTCTTCTACCTTGTCCTCCAGCTCACAGATCCAATCTTCTGCTTCATTGATCCTGCTTATGATTCCTTCTGCTGTGTTCTTCAGTTCAGAAATTATATTCTTCATTTCCTCTTGGCCCTTGTTGATTGTTTCTATTTCCTTTTTCATGTTGATATTGTCTGTAGTGAGATCGTTGTAGCTTCCCTGTAGTTTCTGGTAGCTCATTGTGACCTCATTGAGCCTCCTGATAATCATTGTTTTGAACTCAATATCTGATAGTTGAGTTGCCTCTATTTCATTTAGCATTCTTTCTGAGGCTTCCTCCTTTCCCTTCATTTGGGGATGGTTTTTTTGTCTTCTCATTGTTTGTGAGACTCTTCTTGTTAGCCTCTGTTTCTTAAATTAATCTGTTCTGGTTTCCTGTGATTATGGTGTGAACTTGTGTGGTAGAATACCTGTGAGATTCAGTGGTGCAGTCTCCTTTGGGTATCCTGGTGTTCACAGCTTCCCCCTACTCTTTTCTGTGATCAGTTGGAGGAGTAAGGCAAAATGGTTTAAGGCATCAAGACAGTATTCTATGATATTTACAATAGCAGGCAGTAGAGAAGACATGGGAGACCCTTTGGCTACGTATAGTGTTAACCGTGATCTTCCACCCCACTAGCCATGTTTTAGAAAGGATGAAAAGAAGATAAGACTCTTATTGGGGAGGAAAGGATTGTTAGTTGGATCTAGAAAGCTGTGAGGCTGTGGAAGGTCAGATTCTAAGGTAGGGTAGGAATAAAGAATAATAAATAGGAGTAGTGCGTAAAAGAATAGAGATAACCCCTACAATAATAGAGTTCAGGAAACTGCAAAGTAGGCAGAGATCAGGGAGGGGTGTTTTGTAGTATTTACAATTGTATGAAATAAATCTTATTTACAGTAATATTAAAGCAACAATAATGTGGCAGAATCTATGAGATCTAGATAACAAGCACAAGGAGTATAGAACCTTGAGAGGTGTACTAATGGAACACAAATGAAGGACAGTAAGTTAGCAACACACTGTGAATGAGATAACAGGGGGAACCTATCAAGTGGCAGTATAACAGCCAAGCAAAGAAGATTATACAGAAAGAAAAAGAATACCAAAATACTATTAAAATAAAAAATGTCAGAAAAATGAGAAAAAGATAATACAAATTTGCAGTAACTTGTAGGTTCAAAAAAAGGAAAAAAAAGCAGAAGATGGAATGTAGGAGAGATATTTTGGAATGAAAGGAATAACACTAGGATGAAAGGAAGAGAAACATAAGGGATTGAGAGATATAAAAATAATAAGAATTAAAAAATAAAAAGTTACTTAAAAAAACAAGATAAAATCAAACAATCAAAGAACAACAATAGCCAAAAAAAAAAAAAAGAAAAGAAAAGAAAAGAAAAAAACCTTCTTTTTGGTTTCTAAGTGGCCAAACCAGTTTTTCTGGTCTTGCTGGCTTCAGCAGGCTGAGGGGCAATTGGAACACTTTTTACTCTTCTCAGTCAGAACTCAGTCAGTCTCTCGCTACTGTCTTCAGGGCTAGCCAAGCACTCTCCCTAGCGCCAATCTGATGCCTTCCCACAGGACCCTGGGTGTGGGTATGGGTGCTCCCAAGCATGCTCTTTAGAGCTCACTACGGAGGTCTCCTGGCTCCGGGCCCGCAGAGCGCCCACGTCTTTTCCGGGTTCATGGTGTAAGCTCTGGGGATCGCAAGGGATCGCGCCCTTCCCCTAATTTCACCGTGGAGAGCTCTATGTTCTCGCGAAGCACCCGCGTCTTTTCCGGGTTCACAATGTGAGAGTCGGGAATCCCGAAGGGGTGCATGCTTCCCTGTGTTCACCACCATAGGCTCCAGAAACCCGTGAACACCTGTGCCCTTTCCTTGTTCAGGGCTGTGGGGTCGGGGTCTTCCACAGAGCCACACTCTCACCAGGTTGGAAGTTCGGGTGCATGGCCAGGCCACCCTTGTTCATGAAGGCTCGGGCACTCACTCTTCCCAGGGCTATGCGTGGGTGCTTGCAGCCCCTGTGTTATTGTCTCTCAGTCTTACTCCCCTCTCTGTGCCTTCAAGCAACAAGGCCTCCACCGGTGCTGCTCAATCCCTGTTGTTGGGGAGGGAGAGGTGACTCCACTCTCCTAGGTGCCCTGAGGCAGACCCAGGAGCACTGGGCCTGGGGGCTACAACCTCCCTGGTCCCCGCACTGATCCCTGGGCCTTTATTATCCTGAAGCAGTTTCCTTACCATCTGGTTTTCCAATGTCTGCTATAATTTTTGATGTCCTGTTTTCAAATTTTGAGATATTGTTGACTTCTTGCTCTATTCCCCTGCAGATCGACCAGTTTCTCTCCCGTGCAGAGGGGAAGGGGAATACGCTCCCTTATACAACGCCACCATCTTCCCTCCCTCAGAATCCATTTTGGTTTTATTTTTAATGCAAATGTTTTCTTACTTTCATTTCCAAATTGTTCATTGCTCGTGTCTAGAGATACAATTGGTATTTTGTATATTGAACTTGTATCTTGTGCACTTGGTAAACCTCTTTATCAGGTCTCATTTTGGTTTTCTGTGTATATAGATTCCGTGGAATTTTCTATGTACAGGATCAGGTCATCTGTACATGAAGACTGTTTGACCTTTTGTTTTCCAATCTGCCAGAAAGCTTTAATTTTGTTTTCCTCCTGTTGTACTGTCTAGAACCTTCAATACAATGTTGAATAGAAGTGGCAGGAACAGACTCCCTTGTCTTGTTCCTGGCCCCTGAGGAAAAGTCTTTCAGCATTAAGTATGGGACAGCTGTGAGTTTTGAAAGATGCCCTTTATGAGGCTGAGGAAGTTTTGTTTTAGTCCTAGTGTGTTGAAAGTTTTTATAATGAATGAACATTGGATTTTATAAATGTTTTTAATGCCTCTGTTGAGATAATCATGAGGTTTTGTCTTGTATTCAGTTAATAATGTGTATTACATTAATTAATTTTATATGTTAAGTCAACTGTTAACTTCTGGGGTAAATGATACTCAGTCAGGTTGTATAATCTGTTGTGTATTTTTGTGGTTATGATTTGCTAATGCTTGGAGGACCTTTGTTCCTAATGATCTGTAGTTATCTTCTTGTATCTTTGGCTTTGTTTATTTATTTGTTTTCTTGTTTTTATTGTTGTTCATGTACATTTATCTCCATTTTGCTGCCACCACATTCCCCTGCACCCACCCCCACCTCCTATCCTCTATCCTTCCCTACTAAGGGTATATCCATAAGTCCTTTATACATATTCCTTAATGACCCTCTCCATTTTTTGCCCCTGTTATCCCCCTATCTCTCCCTGTGGTTACTGTCAGTTTGTTCTTTATTTCAATATCTCTGGTTACATTTTGCTTGCTTGTTTGTTTCATTGATTAGGTTCCACTTATAGGTGAGATCTTATCATATTTCTCTTTTTCCTCCTGGCTTGTTTCACTTAGCATTATGCTCTCCAGATCCATCCATGTTGTTGCAAAGGGCAGGAGCTCTTTCTTTCTTTTTGCTGTGTAGTATTCCATTGTGTAAATGTACCATAGTTTATTGATCCATTCATTTATTGATGGGCACTTAGGTTGCTTCCAGCACTTGGCTATTGTGAATTGTGCTACTATGAATGTTAGGATGTATAGGTTCTTTTAAATTGATGTTTAAGGATCCTTAGGGTATAATCCCAACAGTGGTATTGCTGAGTCAAAAGGCAGTTTCATTCTCAGTTTTTTTTAGGAAATTTCATAGTGTTTTCCACAGTGGCTTCACCAGTCTGCATTCCCAGCAACAGTTCACTACAGTTCCCTTTTCTCCACAACCTCTCCAACACTCGTTGCTTGTTGATTTGTTTATCATAGACCTTCTCACTAGTGTGAAGTGGTATCTAATTGTGGTTTTAATTTGTATCTCTCTGATGGTTATTGATGTTGAGTATTTTTTCATATGTCTCTGGGCCTGCTCCAATGCAATCCTTCAAGAAGTATCTGTTCAAGTCCTTTGCCCATTTCTTATTTGGATTGTTTGTCTTCCTGGAGTGGAGTCATGTGAGTTCTTTACATATTTTGGAGATCAGAATCTTGTCTGAGGCATTATCTGCAAATATATTTTCCTGTACAATTGCTTCTCTTTTGATTTTCATGCTGTTTTCTTTAGCCATACAGAAGCTTTTTAATTTCATGAGGTCCTATATGTTTATTCTTTCCTTTATGTCCCTTGGCCTAGGGATCAGATCAGTGAAGATGGTGCTGCGTGGAGTGTCTGAGGTTTTCCTGCCAATGTTTTCCTTTAGGACTTTTATGGTATCATGACTTATATTGAAGTCTTTCATCCATCTTGAGCTTATTTTTTGTGTATGATGTAAGTTGGTGGTCGAATTTCATTTTTTTGCATGTAGCTGTCTAGATTTCCCAATACCATTTGTTGAAGAGGCTATTGATACTCCATTTTTTGCTTTTTCCCCCTTTGTTGAATATTAATTGACCATAGAGACTTGGGTTTATTTCTGGGCTCTCTGTTCTGTTCCATTTGTCTGTGTGTCTGTTTTTATGCCAGTATCAGGCTGTTTTCATTACAATGGCCTTGTAACACAGTTTGTAATATCAGGTATTGTGATCCCTCCTGATTTGTTCTTCTTTATCAAAATTGCTGCAGCTGTTCAAGGTTCCATATAAATTTTTGAAATGTTCTGTGTCTGTGAAATATGTCATTGGTATTTTAATAGGGATCACAATGAATCTATAAATTACTTTGAGTAATATGGACATTTTGATGATGTTGATTCTTCCAATCCATGAACATGGTATATGCTTCCATTTATTAACGTCTCCTTAATTTCTTTCTTCAGTGTTGTGCAGT
The DNA here is from genome assembly GCF_019186645.2 of Phyllostomus hastatus. Classification (NCBI taxonomy): domain Eukaryota; kingdom Metazoa; phylum Chordata; class Mammalia; order Chiroptera; family Phyllostomidae; genus Phyllostomus; species Phyllostomus hastatus. Next base: position 51,296,059 of record NW_025334041.1, read on the forward strand.
TTTCTGAGTACAAGTTTTTTACCTCCTTGGTAAGGTTAATATCAAGGTACTTTATTTTTCTTGTTGCTATATCAAATGAGATTGTTTCTTGATTTCTGATTCTGATCTTTTGTTGTTGGTGTACAAAAATGCCTTTTATTTCTGGATATTGACTTTGTATCCCGCTGTTCTGCCAAATTTGTTTACTAGGGTGAGTAGTTTTCTCCTGGTGTCTATAGGGTTTTCTATGTGCACTATTATATAACCTGCAGACTGTGACAGTTTTGCTTCTTCCTTTCCAATTTGGATGCTCTTTATTTTTCTTTCATGTCTGATCTCTGTGGCTAGAACTTCCAACACTATGTTGAATAGAAGTTGTGAAAGCAGACATCCTTGTCTTGTTCCTGATCTTAGTGGGAAAGCTTTTAGGTTTTTCCCATTGAGTATGGTTAGCTGCAGGTTTCTCATATATGGCCTTAATTATGTTGAGGTGCGCTCCCTCTACTCCCACTTTGCTGAGTGTTTTTATCATAAATGGGTGCTGTACTTTTAAATGCTTTTCAGCATCTATTGATATGGTCATGTGGTTTTTCTCTTTCATATTGTTTATGTGGTGTATTACATTTATGAATTTGATTATATTGTATCATCCTTGCATCCCTGAAATGAATCCCACTTGGTCATAGCATATGATCTTTTTAAAGTATTGCTGGATGTGGTTTGCCAACATTTTGTTGAGGATTTTGCATCTATGTTCATCAGTGATATTAGCTGGTAGCTTTTCTTCTTTGTTGTGTCTTTGGTTTTAGGATTAGGATGATGTTGGCCTTATAAAAAGAGTATGGTAGCTTTCCTTCTTCATGGATTTTTTGGACTAGTCTGAGAAGGATTGGAGTTGCCTTTTGCTTAAATGTTTTGTAAAATTCTCTTGTAAATGTTTTGTAAACGCTGTCCAGTCCAGGGTTTTTGTGTGAATGTAGTTTTTTGATTACTGCTTTGTTTTCATCAGCTGTGATTTGTCTGTTCAGGTTTTCTGCTTCTTCTTGATTCAGTTTTGGAAGATTATATTTTTCTAGAAATTTGTGCATTTCACCTAGGTTTTCAAATTTCTTGGCATATAGTTGTTCATAATAATTTCTTACAATCCTTTGCATTTCTGTAGTAACGGTTGTAATTTCTCCTCTTTCATTTCTGATTTTATTTATTTGGGTCCTCTCCTTTTTTTTTCCTTGATGAAACTGGTTAAAAACATGTCAAATTTGTTTATTTTTTTAATGAACCAGCTCCTGGATTTAATGATCCTTTGAATTGTTCTTTTAGTCACGATGTCATTTAATTCTGCTCTGATCCTGATTCTTCATTCCTGTTTCCTTCATTCTACTAGCTCTGAGCTTTGTTTATTGTTGTTACTCCAGTTCTTGTAGATGTTGGTTTAGGCTGTTTATTTGAAATGTTTCTGTCTTTTTTAGGTAGGCCTGTATTGCAATGAACTTCCCTTCACTGTGTCCTATAGGTTTTGGACAGTTGTGTGTTCACTTTCATTTGTTTCCAGAAATTTTCTGATTTCTTCATTGATCTCATTATTAATCCACTCATTGTTTAATAGCATGTAATTCAGTCTCCATGAGTTTGAATATTTTTGAGTTTTTTTCCTTGAGGTTGGTTTCTAGTTTCAAGCCCTTGTAGTCTGAGAAAATGCTTGATATAATTTCAATTTTCTTGAATTTATTGAGACTTGTTTTGTGTCCTGTCATTTGAAAACACAGTATTTTGCTTCTTTGTGATGAAAGGTTATATATATATATATACACATATATATACATATATATATATATATATATATATATATATATATATAAATAAAATCAGTGAAGTCTATATGATCTGTTCTGTCATTCAATTCACAATGTGCTTGTTGATATTTTGTTTTGAAGATCTCTTCATTTATTCATTGTTCACTGTGGGGTGTTAAAATTCCCTACTATAATTGTGTTGTTATCTATATGTTTCTTGAAGTCCTGCAAGATTTTCCTTATATATTTGGTTGCTCCTATGTTGGGTATATATATGTTTATAATATAGATGTCTTCTGATGGATTCTTCCCTTGAGTATTATGAAGTGTCCATCTGCATCTCTTTTTATGGCACTTGTTTTGAAGTCTATTTTGTGTCTGATAAAGTATTGCTATCCTGGCATTTTTTTTTCCCTGTCCACTTGCTTGGAATATTTTTTCCAACCCTTCCCTTTCAGTCTGTGTAGGTCTTCTGTTCTCAGGTGGGTCTCTTGTAGATGGCATACGTGTGGTCATGTTTTCTTGTTTATTCATCCTCCCTATGACTTTTGATTGGAGCATTTAATCCATTTACATTTAAGGTTATTATTAATAGATACTTATTCATTGCCACTTTACCCCCTTTGTAATTGTACTCCCCTCTTTCACTCTTTTTCTTCCTCTTCTTAAGCCAGTTCCTTTAGCATATCTTGCAGTCTGGTTTGGTGGAGCTGTCTTCTTTCATCCTGCTTTTGTCTGGGAAACTCCTTCTTTCACTTTCCATTTTAATTGAGAACCTTGTTGGAAAGAATAGTCTTGGCTGCAGGGCTTGATTTTTCATTGCTTGAAATATTTTCTTGCCATTCTTTTCTTGCTTGTAGTGTTTCTATTGAGAAGGCTGCCCTTATTGGGGCTCCCTCGTATGTTACTTCCTGTTTCTCCCTTGCTGCCTTTAAGATTCTCCCTTTGTCTTGGAATTTTGCCATTTTAGTTATGATGTGTGTTGGAGCAGGCCTTTTTGGGTTCCTATTGATTAGGACCCTCTGTATTTCCTGTACTTGTGTGATTTTTTCTCTCATTAAATTAGGGAAGTTTTCCATCATTCCTTTTTCAAACAGGTTTTCTCTTCCTTACTAGTCTCCATCTCTTTCTGGTATCCATATTACACAGATGTTATCATATTTCTTGTTCTCCTGCAGTTCCCTTAACCCCTCTTCATTCTTTTTGAGTCTTTTATTCTTTTCTTGCTCTTTCTGGGAGTTTTTTTTTCAACCTTGTCCTCTAGCTCGCTGATTTGATCCACTGGTTCATCTAGCCTGTTATTTATTCTTCTACTGTGTTCTTCAATTCAGAAATTGTATTCTTAATTTCCTCTTGTCCCTTTTTGATTGTTTCTATGTCCTTTTTCATGCTGATATAGTTCATAGTCAGTCCCTCATAGTTTCTCTCTAGTTTTTGGTAATTCACACTAAGCTCAATGAGCTTCCTTACAATCATTGTTTTGAACTCAATATCTGATGGCTTACTTGCCTCTACTTCATTTAACATCTTGAGGATTCCTCCTTTCCTTTCAATTGGGGGTTGTTTCTTTGTCTTCCCATTATTTGTGAGACTATTCTTGTTTACTCCTGCTTCTTAAATTGATTTGTTTTGACTTCCTGACTTTGTGGTGCAAACTTCTATAGTAAGGGACCTATGAGATTCAGTGGTGCAGTCTCCTTGATCTCCTGAACTTGATGATCTTTGGATGCCCTTCGTGCCATTTACATTGCCTCTGGGGATGTAATTAGGTTTTGATTATTGTTGGGTCTCTCTTTGGTTCATCTTTCCCTCCTGCTGCTTGACTGAGGATCACTCTGCCCACCACATCTTGTGTAGAATTGTTCAGGTGCTTCCAGAACAAAACCACACACCTGCAAAAATAACTGCCTCCCCCAACCCCACTATCAAAAGCATTGAACCAGTATTAATAAAGGTGTAAAGAAGTTAAGACTATTATAAAAAAAGGAGAGTGAATATGAGATGACCTACTGAAAAAAATCATTGTGATAGGATAGAGGGAGGATCACTAATAAGAGTAGGGAGTCAGAAAATGCAAAGATAGGGAGTAAAATTTACATCATGAATAGAAAAGGGAATGAAGAATGTGGAATGGAGTATGAGAAGGGAAGTGTATATAGTATTAAGTTTAAATAAAAACTAAAATAAAATAAAGTGAGAGAAAGAAAGTGGAAGAAAAAAGTAAGAAAATAATAACAATATAGGAGCCAAATTGGAGAGAAAGATCTACCACAGCACTATCAACAACAAATGAACTAAAATTAATATAGGTGGTATTGGAATAAAGGAAAAAATAAATAAAAGCTTAATAGATATATAGAGGAATGGGATGTGATTTTGAAATGATAGAAGGAGAGGGACTACTAAGAGTGAGGAACAAAAACCAGGCTAAGACATTGAAAAATTAAAATTTGAGATGAAATAAAAAGAAAAAATAGAATAAAGAAAAATAAAATGGAAGGATGAAAGAAGAGTAGAAGAAACGAAAGAAGAAAAAATAGGCTAAGACAGGGACAAATTAAAAATTTGAGATGAAAAAAAGAGTAGGAGAGGGGGCCAGTAAAATTTGATACTGAAATACAAAATCAATGAAGGTCTAGAGATAAAATTGAAAAAATACAACAATTACCCTACCCACAACCACCAACAAAGATTACTTAAAGTGAGGAGAGAACATGGGTGTTTTAAGAGCAGGGAAAAAGGATGTGAGATGAACATTGACAAGAAAATTGGTTTTGTGTGTTATGACAGGGTAGAATAGTAAGAGTACAGAATGGAAACAAGTTGTAGCAAAATATAAAACAAAATTTAAAATGAAAATAATGAGAGGAAAGAAGAAGGTAAAATGGGGTAAGAGAACAGAGGGGCAAATATGTGAACTAGAATAAATTATAGTGTCAAATATAGTGAATTAATATGCACAAACTTACTCAACAAGAATTAAATGTTAAAAAGCTATGCAGGAAAGAAACTATCACAATATGGAGAAGACCAGAGTGGATTGTGTCTCAGTAGCCTCTAGTATTAACAACTGTGTCTTTCTTTCTGGTCCACCTCTCGTGATGTCAGATAGTGACCCCCTCTGACCTGAGGCAGCCAGTTCAAGACTTCCATGGATCTACTGTCTGTGGCTGTCTCCTTCAGTTGTTAATCTAGTTATTCTGCACTCAGCAGTCAGGTTTAAGCATTTCAGGGCAGGACAGAATCCCTCCTGGGGTTGGGGCTGTTGTTTCACCTCAGGCTCCTGCTGCTCCAAGGGGAGTGGTATGACTGAGCAGGATGGCTGCTGCCATATGAGGGACTCAACACTGGGATCACATAGTCTACTCTCTCAGTTATCTCTCCAAAGTTTCCATCCCCAATCTCTCCTGAAGAGTCTCTAGTCTGCTCTGCACTCCTTTTCCAGGGATCTATCTGTGGTTGCCTCATTCAGTTGTTAATCTAGTCACCCTGTAGTCAGCAGTAAGGCTTCAACACCACAGGGCCAGGGAAAAGTCCCTTCTGGGGTTGGGGCTATTGTTTCTCCTCAGACTGCAGCTGCTGGTAGGGGAGTGGTCTGCCTGAGAAGGATGGCTACTGCAGTATGGGAGATGGTTCAGCACTGGGATCCCAACATCTCTCTCTCAGAACTCTCCCCACAGCTTCTGTCCCCAGACTCTCCTCAGGCATCTCCAGCCCACTCTTCCCCTGCCTTTGGCAGAGCACAGGGTAAGTGGCTGAAAATGAAAATTTGTGTGTTGGCCCTTTAAATGGCTTTTTGTTTTTCTAGCTGTCCATCTCTGGCAGAGAGCAACCCTGCCACTTTTTGCTACTGGGTATTATCTGTGCAGTCTTTGGGCTCTGGTGTCTAGGCTGAGAATACTAGCTTAGGGTTCTCAGGTGATCCAACTGGCCACTTAATTATCCCTTCGGTGCTTCTGCCTGTGGGTGCCCAACCAGTCCTCTCAAGTCTCTACTGCACTCCTTTCCAGTCAGGTTGTGCTGAAGCTGATTCTTCTGTCTGTCTGAGGTTATAAGGCTTCTCTCTCACTATTTCTCAGGTCTTTGTTCTGTGTGATTTCTCCACAATTTAGTTGTAATTTCAGATTGGTCCTGGGAGGAGGTTAGTGTGCCTTCCATTAACCCCTCTACCATCTCTTCAATTGTATTTTTGGCTTTGATAGCAGAGTAATGTTGGCCTTATAGAATGCTGTGGGAAATGTTTCTAACTCCTCTGTTTTCTGAATGAATCTTTCCTGTGAAGGATCACCATTATTCTTTCTTAAATGTTTGATAGGTTCTCCAATGAAACCATTAGGTCTTGAATTCCTCAATTTTTCTCTCTTATTTTTTTGTTTTTTGTTTAATTATTTTATTCCCATTTTTATTATTTCATTTATTCTGTTTGGGTTGAGTTTAAGTTGTGCTTCTTTTTCATTTTTTATTTTAAATCTTTCTTTTCTCATAGAGTCATTTACAGCTATTGATTTCCCCAAAGGATTGCTTTATCAACATCTCAAATTTTGACATATTGTGTTTAATGCATTCCAGTTTTCAGCTGGTTGCCTGCACAATATATTGTAGCAATTCCGTGTGGATATCTTTGTATATATCCTAATCAGTTTTTATTTAGCTTATTAAATGTACAGATGAACATTCCTTAACAAATTTGAGAAGTTTATGATAATTTCTTTAAAAGTTTTTCCTGATTCTTTTGTTTTCCTTCTCTTTATCAGGGAATCCTGGCACATTTTAGTTGATATGCTTTATGTTACCTCATAGCTCTCAGATCTCTGTTTAATTCTACTTCTTTTTGTTTTATTATTTATGCTATTACAATTGTCTCAATTTATCCCCTTTGACCCCTCCACCCAACTGCACCCCACTTCTATAGTCAATCCACACACTGTATTTCATGTCCATGGATCCTTCATATATGTTCTTTGACTCAACCCTTTACCTTCTTTTAATCATTTTCTGACTCTCCTCCTTCCCCTCATACATGCATCAGTCTATACCATGATTCTCTGCCCTGGTTCTATTTTTCTCATTAGTTTATTTTGTTCATTAGATTCCACTTATAAGTGACATCATATGGTATTTGTCTTTCCTTGATTGGCTTATTCCATTTAACATAATAGTCTCCAGTTCCACCCATGATGTTGCAAAAGGTATGAGTGCCTTCTTTTCTTCTGCTGTGGAGTATTCCATTGTGTAAATATACCATGGTTTTTATCTACTCATCTACTGATGGGGACTTAGGTTGTTTCAAAATCTTGGCTATTGTAAATAGTGCTTCTATAAACATAAGGATGCATAAATTCTTTTGAGTTGATGTTTAAGGATTCTTTGGTATATTCCCAGTAGTGGGTTAAAAGGTAGTTCTATTTTTAGTTTCCTGAGGAAATCCCATACTGTTTTCCACAGTGGTTGCACCGGTCTGCATTCCCCCTGACATTGCACTAGAATTCCTTTTTCTCCATACCCTTGCCAACACTTGTTTCTGTTGATTTATTGATAGCCATTTTGACAGGTGTGATGTGATATCTCATTGTGATTTTAATTTTCATCTCCCTAATGGTTAACAATGTTGAGCATTTTTTATATGTTTATGGGCCCCCTGTATGTCCCATTGGAGAATTATCTATTCAGGTCCTTTGTCCATTTTTTAATTGGATTGTTTACCTTCTTGGTGTTGAGTTGTGTAAGTTCTTTATACATTTCAGAGATTAAACCCTTTTCCGATGTATTGTTGGCAAATATGTTCTCCCATTGAGTTGGTTCTATTTTTATTTTGATGATGATCCTTAGCTGTGAGGAAGCTTCTTAATTTGCTGTGTTCAGATTTGTTTATTTTTTCCTTTATTTCCCTTGCCCTATTAGATATATCAGACAAATATTGCTACTCATGATAACTGAAATTTTACTACATGCATTATTCTCTATATCTTTATGGTATCATGACATATTTAAGTCTTTCAACAATTTTGAGTTTATTCTGGTGTACGATATAAGATGATGGTCTAGTTTCATTTTTTTTTATCTATCAGTCAATTTCTCTAAACACCATTTATTAAAGAGATTGTATTTAATCCATTGTATGCTCTTGCCTCCTTTGTCAAATATCAATTGACCATAAAAACATGGGTTTATTTTGGGGCTCTCTGTTCTGTTCTGTTGTTGGTCAATGTGTCTGTTGTTATGCCAGTATCAGACTGTTTCAATAACAGTGGCCTTGTAGTATAGTTTGATATCAGGTAATGTGATCCCTCCACTTTGTTCTTCTTTCTCAAGATTGTTGAGGCTATTTGGGGTATTTTTGGTTCCATATAGATTTTTGGAATATTTGTTTTAGATTTGTGAAATATTCCATTGGTACTTTAATAAGAATTGTGTTGAATCTAGATTGCTTTGGGTAGCATGGACATTTTATTAATGTTATTTATTTCAATCTTTGAACACTGTATATGCTTGCACTTATTTGTATCTTCCTGAATTACTTTTAGTGTCCTATAGTTCTGAGTACATGTCTTTTTCCACCTTGCTTAAATTTATTCCTGGGTTTTATTTCTTTTGTTGCAATAGCAAATGGGATTGTTTTCTTAGTTTCTCTTTCTGATAGTTCATTATTGGTGTAAAAAATGCCATCAGTTTCTGAATACTGACTGTATGTCCTCTACTTTGCCAAATTCATTTATTAGGTTGAGTAGTTTTTTTGCAGTCGCCTATAGGGTTTTCTATGTACAATAGCATGTCATCTGTGATTAAGGACAGTTTCACTTCCTCCTTTCCGATTGAGATTTCTTTTTCATTTCTTCTTCTTGTCTGATCAATATGGCTAGGACTTCCAGTTCTATGTTGAATAAGAGTGGTAAAGTGGACACCCCTGTCCTGTCTTTGAGATTAAGAGAAAAGCTTTTAGTTTGTTTCCCATTGAGTATGGTGTTGGCATTAGGGTTTTGTATATGACCTTTTTTATATGAAGAGTGCTTATTCTATTCCCACTTTACTGAGTGTTTCTTATCATAAATGGGTGCTGGATATTATCAAATGTTTTTTATGCATATATTTATATGATCATGTGATATTTGTCTTTTATTTTATTTATGTGATATAATTCATTTATTGATTTGCACCATCTTATTGTACCATCTTTGCATCCCTGGAATAAATCTCACTTGATCATGGTGTATGATATTGTTAATGTATTGCTGGATCTGGTTTGCCCAGATTTTTTTTTGAGGATTTTAGCATCTATGTTTACTAGAGATATGGGGCTAAAATTTTCTTTATTTGTTGTGTCTTTATCTGGTTTTGAAGTAGGACAATACTAACCTTATGAAAAGTATTTAAAAATCTTCCATCTTCTTGAGTTTTTGGGAATAGTTTGAGAGGTATAGGTATTAGTTCTTATTAGAATGATTGGTAAAATTTTTCTTGTGCAAACATCTGGTCTAGGGCTTTTGTGTGCCTGAATTTTTTTTATTACTGCTTCAATTTCACTAGGTGTTATCAGTCTATTTAGATTTTCTGCTTCTTTGTGATTCATTTTTGGGAGATTATATGTTTCTAGAAATTTATCTGTTTTGCTCAGGCTGTCCAATTCCTTGGCATATAGTTGTTCATAGTATTTTCTTACAGTCCTTTGAATTTCTGTGGTATCAGTTGTTACTTCTCTTCTTTCATTTCTGATTTTAATTATTTGGGTCTTCTCTTTTTTTGTTGTTGTTGAGTTTGGTTAAAAGTTTGCCAATTTTGTTTATCTTTTCAAAGAACCAGCTCCTGCATTCAGTGATTTTTTGGAATTTAAAGTCTCTATGTCATTTATTTTTGCTCTGATATTAATTAATTCCTTTATTCTGCTCACTCTGGCCTTTGTGCATTGTTGTTGTTGTTGTTTTCTAGTTCTTTTAAGTATAGAGTTAGGTTGTTGATTTGAGACTTTTCTATATTCTTTGGGTAGGCCTGTGTTTGTAAGTATAGGTGTGTTGTGTGTTCATTTTCATTTATTTCCAAGTACTTTTAGATTTCTTCCTTGATCTCATTATTAACCCATTCATTATTTAATATGTCATTTAGCCTCCACATATCTGAATGTTTTGAGTTCTTTTCTTGATGTTGATTTCTAGTTTCAAGGCATTTTGATCCAAGAATTTGATTGATATGATTTCAATTTTCTTGAATTTGTTAAGGCTCATTTTGTGTCCTACCACATGATCTATCATTGAGAATTTCCATGCGCATTTCCGAATAATGCATATTCTGCTTCTTTGGGGTTAAATGTTCTATAAATGTCAATTAAATCCATTTGAACTAGTGTGTCCTTTAACGCTGTTATAGCCTTGTTGATTTTTTGTCTGCAAGATCTGGTCATTGTTTCAGTGGGTTATAAAATCCCCTACAATGATTGTATTGCTGCTGATCTTTTTCTTAAAGTCCCCCAAGATTTTCTTTATATGTTTAGGTTCTCTTATATTGGGTGCATGTATGTTTATGAGTGTTATATCTTCTTTTTGGGAAAACTTCTTAAGTATTACCTTGTGGCCCCCTTTGTCTTTTGTTAGGTATTTGTTCTGAAGTACATTTTGTCAGATAGAAGTATTGTTACCCATTTTTTTTGTCCATATTTCCATGGAATATTTTTCTATCCCTTCACTTTTAGCCTGTGTCAATTTTTTGTTCTGAGATGGTTCTCTCTTAGAAAGTGTATATGCAGGTCATGTTTTGTTATCCATTCAATTACCCTAAGTCTTTTGACTGGAGAACTTAATCCATTTACATATAAGATTATTACTGATAGGTACTTATTTATTACCATTTTTCCCCTTTGTTCCTGTGCTCCATTCTCTCTATATTTCTTCTTCTACTTAAAGCAGTCCCTTAAGCGTCTCTTCCAATGCTGGTTTTGTTGAAATGTAGTACTTTAACCATTTTGTGTCTGGGAAGCTCTTTATTTCACCTTCCATTTTAAATGAGAGCCTTACTAGATAGAGTAGTCTTGGTTGCAAGTACTTGCTTTTCATTACTTGGAACATTTCATGTCAATCTCTTCTGGTCCTTAGTGTTTCTGTTGAGAAAACAGCTGACAGCCTTATTGGAACTCCCTTGTGGGTAATTATTTCTCTCTTGTTGCCTTTAAGATGCTCTCTTTGTGTTTAAATTTTGCCATTTTAATTGTTGTGTCTTGTTGTGGGCCTCTTTGGGTTCATCTTCATTGTGACTCTCTGTGCTTCCTGAATTTGCATGACTTTTTCCTTCACCAAGTTAAGGATATTTCCTGTCATTATTATTTCACAGGTTTCCTATGCCTTGTTCCCATTTATTCTCCTTCTGGTATCTTTATAATGTGAATACTGTTACATTTCATGTTGTCAAAAAGCTCCCTTAAACTATCTGCATCATTTTTAAGTTTATTTTCATTTTGATACTCTAACTGGGTGTTTTATCTACCTTATCTTGCAAATTGTTGATTATATTCTTGGCTTTTTCCAGCCTGCTTTTAATTCCTTCTAGCATATTCTTCATTTCTGATATTTCATTCTTCATTTCCATCTGGTTTTTATTTATATTTTCTATGTCCTTTTTCATGCTGGTATTTCCCCCCTAAGTTCCTTAAACATCCTTATAACCATTACTTTGAACTCTATGTCTGATAATTTTCCTGCCTCAATTTCATTTACCTGTTTTTCTGGGGATTCCCCCCTGTGTTTGGAAGTTGTTTCTTTGTCTTCCCATTTTAGCTGTCCTTTTTATTTGATTCTATGTATTAGACAGACCTTCTTTGACTATCTCTCTTGTGTGGTGGCCTTATATTATAGGTGTTCTGTGGGACCCAGGGGTGCAGTCTCATTTGATCTCCTGATCTGGATGCTCTAAGAATGTTCTTTGTGTGTGTTATATAAGCTCTACTGTTATAAATAGGCTTTGAATGTTGTTGGCCTATATGTTGGTGGGATCTCCCACAGGCTGGCTGACTGATAGGCTCAACCCCCTCTATGTCTTACACGATGATGTAGAGGAGATGACAGAACAAAACAAAACAATGCAAAAATAAAAAAGGCCCAAAATTAGTAACCTCCACAACAATAGCAATATCAATGACAAAAAGATCAAATAATAATAAAAGTATAGTAAAAATGGAATACTAGATAAAAGAGAAAATAAAACAAGAAGAAATAGTATAAAAGAAGACCAAAGGAAAGAAAAGTGATACGAGAAGAGAAAATGGAAGAGAACTAATATGAATGATGAACTAATATGAATAATATGATGGGAGGAGAAAAGGTAAGAGAACTAAAACAGGAAAAAGGGACAAAGACAAAGAACAAAAATAAAAAAAAGAAGAAGGAAACAATGGTGCAATCAATGGTGAGAGTAGAATAAGAGATATGAAAAAATAGAAGAGAAGAAAAAATAGAAAAAATAATAAAGGGCTATGAAAAAGAAGAAATAACAAAAATACTGAAAAGAACAAGGTAGAATTTCTCTCAGCAGAGTTGCATCCAGGATGGGCCAAGCTGCTCTGCAAAGCTGAGTTTTATCAGCACTAGGTCTACATGTGTGTCAGCAAACATCCCAAGTCACCATAGGATCAATTTCTGTCAGTGTCTGCCATCTGGCCTACTGTCAATTTTAGACTTGTCTAAGAACTGACTGTTTCTGAGAAGGCTTCTGGCAGAACTGGGGTGATGGAACTCCAGGTTCCCCTGTGGCAGATGCCTTTCAGACTTCAGGGAAGATGTGGGCATGTTCCTTTGTCCCCCAAGCCACTATTCTGACTTTGTCCAAGATTATTTCCCTCTACTCAGCAGTGCAGGGCCCCTAGAAGGCTAATTGGTGGGGTCTCCAGAGCTCAGATTTTGCATCTGCCAGAAACTTGGAGGGCGTTTCTATGTCATTCATTAGGCGGGTGTGCCAGTCCATTTCTTGGGAAAGTATATGGAATGGCTATACACTACAACTGGTCTCTGATACACCCTAAGTTTGCAAATGTCACTGTGTCCTCAGTAGAGGTTAAGATGCAAGATGGGAAAAAACAAAAAAGAAAAAAAAATACAAACATTACAAAACAAAAAAATGGAACAAAACAAAAAATGATGCAGGTGGGGTCAGCAGTATCCCACAGGATAAGACAATTGCTTTTCCCCTGGGAGGGGTTTGCTCTTCTCAAGAAAGATGGCTGCTGTGGGATCCAAGCATATCCTGGCACAGAAAACTCCACAGCTGTTCCTCTCCATCTCCAGTGCCTCCCACTCCAGAATCTCCTCTTGCAACACTAGTCCAGGCCATTTCCCTTTCCCTGGGTCCCAGTGTGAGTGGTTGTGAACACCAAAACTGTGCTTTGGCCCCTTTAAGGATTTTAAAAAAATACTGGCTTTGTTTCTAGTGTGTCTTGTCTCTCCCCAGCAAAGGAAAACCTCTTTGGCCTTTCACCTCTGGATGCTATATGGTTAGGTGATCCAGGTACAGGTACTGGAGCCATGTGCTCAGGAGCCAGGTTTGTGGTCCTGCTTCTCTCTTTGAAGGGGGAGCTCCCACAGCTGCATCACTGCCTTAGCCAACTATGCATGTTAACCGGCCAGCCTCTCTAATGACCTTAGCTTTCCTACTGGTCTCAAGGTGGTTTTGCCCATCCTTGGTTAAAAATCTCTTTTTCAGGTAGACTTTGGTTTATTTCAGGTGACTTCCCATCTGTAGTTTTATTTCCAGTGTGGTTTGCAGAGGAGATGCATGATATATATGCTTACTCCACCACCACCTTTGAGATCTTCTGTTCAATTTTTCTTTAGTCATTTTCTTTTTGTTATTCAGATTGGCTAATTTCTATTGCTCTATCATCAACTTTACAAATTCTGTCTTTTCCCAACTTCATTATTCTCTCAACACCCTCTATAGTGAATACCATACTTTTAGAACTATAAAATGCACTGGACCATAAGACACACGTAGGTTTTAGAGGAGGAAAATAGGGAAAAAAATTTTGAAGCAAAAATTGTGGTAAAATATTTAGTAACCTGTGACCCCACTCCACCACCACCACCCCCCACAGCAAGCCAGGTAAGCTGCATTTGGACTATAAGACACACCTCCTTTTCCCCCCGAATTTGGGGGAGAAGCATGTCTTATAGTCTGAAAAATACGGTAGTTCACTTTAGTTATTAGGCTATGATACTACAGATTTTGTATTTGTAATCTGATCATTTTGCAATTTTTGTCTCCTTGATAATCTCTATTTGCTGATTTGTAATTTTATTGATTTTTATTTTCCTATAATTTTTTAACCACAGTTATCTATAGTTCTTTGATATGTAAATCTATAGATTCCCATTTCTAAATATAAATCTTATACTTAAAATAGCTGCTTTGAAGTTATGGTCTGCTAAATAAAACCTATGGATATGCTCAGGGACAGTTTGTATTGAGTTGTGGTTTTTACTTTGTTTTTTTCTCCTGAGAATAGTCACACTTTTCTGATTCTTTTCCTGTATTGTAAATTTTTATTGAAACAGATTTTGTTGAAAATATATTGTCTCATCTATAGTTTCTGATTTTACCCCCCAAAGTTGCTACTGTTAATGTATATTTGCTTAAAAAAGTTGTCTGGGCTAAGTCTAAAATATGTTCCCTGTGGTGTGCAACTGCTACTATGTCTTCATAGTTTTTATTTTCTTCTTAGTGCTTTTATTTTTTAAACATAGCTTCATGGGTTCACCTCTTTGCCTACATAGTTAGTGGCAGCCAGTGATGGACAAGATTGTGATCTAGCATGTTGATTAAGTCTCCCATCTTCTGCCAAGTGGACATGGGTATATACTGGGTAGCACATTCAAATTTCAGGCTATTTCAAGTCTTTCCCAGCTGGTACTTTCTTCTATGTGTTCTTGTGGCTCTTCTGTACATGCTAATAGCCTCAGGGTTGACCAGGAGTGTTTGGCTACCTGGGGCTCTTTTGGGTCCACTTTGCATGCACACAAGTTCAGCCAAGCATATGCTCCCTGCAGCCATGACCTCAACCTTAAACCAGCAGAGCCTCTGTCCCTTCCTGCTCACACACAACTGATTTTGTCAGTTCACCATCGCATCAATCCCCACCCCAAATTATGTGAGGTCCCTTCAACTGTGTAATTTTGCTACCAGTCTTCACTGTCCACCCTTCCCTGGAAGACCCTTCATGCCCATCAAGCAAGGTGTTGGGAGGTGGAGGAACTGGAGAATCTCCAGGTAAAAATACCACTGTTGATCCCAGAATTCTGCTGCTTTCTCAGCATCAACACTTCTCAGGCTGTTGTACACCTTTGGTCACTTTCTGAGTGCTGAAGTAGTGAGTCTTGTTCATCTAATCCAGTTTTTTAGTTGTTTTTAAAGGAGATTCTTTGATTTCTCACTTCACTATAACCAAAAGTCCTTTCTAGCATTCACTTTTAAATTATGAAAAGCACAGATGTTATCATTTTAATTGAAAGTTTGTCTTTATAGGATTCCCAAATAATTTCAGGACATGTCAATTTGTGACTCAACTGCCATTAGCTTGACAGGTGGAAAGTGAGCGCAGAACCAGGAAGTTGGTGTGACCATCTTCCTCAGACTCCTGTCAGCATGAGAAGAAGGCCATTAAACCAGCCCATTGTCCATATGCTTTACAGCAGCTCAATAGGCTGGAAAGTGAGACCTTTGTCTATTTATTTTATCACAAACTTAACCATAACTCTGACATTTATAAAGTTAATACATGGGACACAATCTTTTCTTAAGATTCTCAGCCTTGCATTCTCCTGTAGCAGACTTATGTTTGCTACAATCCAGGCAGACATTCTCAGAAGAAAAGTGCATTATCTGAGAAGAGCCCAGCAGCAGTGTGATGTGGGCTGCATTCACAAGGAAATAGGTTATATCCTTAACTACTACCATTGTCTTCTCACTGCTCCTTTTGTTTTTCTTGTGCCTGATTATAAGTGTAATGCATGCTTTTTATAAAATGTGTGAAGAACAAAATAAAAGATTATGGTTCTTCAAACTATTCATCAGTATCAGTGTTTGACAGTTTAATTGGTTTTCTTTTAGTTTTGTGTTTGTAACTTATGTAATTGTGTCCACATAGCCTATATTATTTATATCCTGTTTCAAATGTGGGCATGTGGAGGGAAGATGGTGATGGGGTAGGGGGGAGCAGATTCCATTTCCTCCTACACACAGGAGAAAAACCTAGCCAACCTATGGAGGAACAGAGCAAACAGCCAACAGTACCCCAGCATATATAAAAACAAGAGACCAAAAATTGTAGTGGACACTGAAAAACCAGACAGTAAGGAGAGTGCTTTAGGACAATAGGTCCCAGGGACAAGCTCGGGGTCCAGGGTGGCTGCAGCCCCAGGCCGGGTGCCTGGATCTGCCACAGAGTCCTTGGGAGAGAGCCAGGTCAACTGCTTCCTCCTTTTCTGGCCAATCAAGTTTTAAACAGCACTGGGAGAGACTTGGTTGCTTGAAGTCGCAGAGGGGAATAAGGACAAAGGGGCAAACACACAGGGATTGTGATCACTGGCAGAGTTTGTGGACACTGGCTTGGGAGAGTTGAGAATCATGCAGTGATGGGCACTGACCCTGATAATCACTGGTTTGGCTGGAGAATTGGATTGTATGGAGCGGCAGGCTTGAATAGGAGGAATTTCCCAGGAAAAAAACTAGGGAATTCTCCTGCAACAGCTGATTGGCCTCCTCCCCACCCAGCCAGGCAGCGATCCTGAGGTTGTACAGAAGTTTGCTCCAAAGGCCATGCACACCCCCATAGCACTGGAAGAGCACACACCCAAACACATGGGACCAAGGCAGGCTGGGTGAGCTAGCACCCACACCCCAGTCCACAGCGGTAACCCCGGGGAAAGAGTGCTCTCAGGAAGACCTGAATTCCACACCCAGGGCCTTGGAAAGAGGCGCCAGGCTAGCTCTGGGGAGAGTGTGCACAAGACAGGCTGAGTGCAGATCCGAAGGGAGAAAAGCCATACCAGTTGCCCCTCAGCCTGCTGCAGCCAGCAAGACCAGAAAAACTGCTTTGACCAGTTTGAAACGAACAAGAGGTTTTTTTGTTTTTTTTTAAGTAATCTTTTATTTTTTAAATTTTTACTATTGTTTTATCTTTCAATACCTTTTTACTTTCTTTCCTTCTTTCTTTTTTTATTCCTTCTTCTTTCTCTCCAGTTTTATCTCTTCTTCCTCCCTTCTTCTGCCTTTTATTCTTTTAACTATGCATAAGTGAGACAAAAAAACCTGGAACTGTGAAAAGACCAGAGTTGGACCCAAAGAGGGGGTATCTGAACAGTTGAGACAGTGAGACAAAATTTGCTTTGTTATTACAGAGAACCTGTAAGTTATGGCATATTTGTATTATTATTTTTTCATTATTCTTACATCTTTTATTTTAATAGCATTTTTGTATTCCTCTTCTTTCTGTATAGTCTTCTTTGCTTGGCTGGTTATATTGTATTATTTGACAGGTTTCCCCTGTTCTCTCTTTCATAGTGTATTGCTAATTTACTGTCCTTCATCACTTGTGATCCTTTAAAACACTACTCAAGGTCCTATACTCCCTATTCTTGTTATCCAGATCACATAGATTCTGTTATATGATTGTTTCTCTAATATTATTGTAAATAATAGCCATTCCATACAATTGTAAATATTTCAAACACCCCTCTTGGATTTTAGCCCACTTAAGTTTCCTGAACTCTATTACTGTAGTGGTTAACTGTATTCTCTCACACACTATACCTATTTACTATCCTTTACTCTCACCTTACCTCAGAATCTGACCTCCCATAACCTCACTGCTTTCTAGATCCAACTCACAATCCTTCCCCGCCCCAACAAGTGTCTTATCTTCTTTCCACCCTTTCTACAAATTGACTAGTTGGGTGGAAGATCATGGTTAACATTATACATAACCAAAGGATCTCCTATCTCTTCTCTACCAGCTGCTACTATAAATATCATAGAATACTCTCTTGCTGTCTTAAACCATTTTGCCTTACTCCTCCAACTGATCACAAAAAAGAGTAGGTGGAAGTGGTGAACACCAGGATACCCACTGGAAGAAGAAACCCAACAACAAAGGAATCACCAACAGATAACAACAGAAGAGGGTGAAGGAGGGAGTGGATACCACACAAACTTCAATCCAGGACCTGTCTGGAAATGCAACTAAATAGTGGAGATAGATACTACTCAATACAAACAACTGAAGAAGAGCAAGAGAGAATCCTCAAAACCTTGTACACATGGAAGAACCAGCTTCAACACAACCAGCATAACAAAATACAGGAGGTGGTGAACAGAGTGACTCTCAGTTAACCAGCTGGTGGGAAGGACCCACCAAAGAAAGACTGAATAACAATCAAAACACAAAGACAAACACAGAGCCAACTTAAATGACAGCCCAAGACCAGTGAGATCAGGAGATCAAGGAGATTACACAACTGAATCTCACAGGTATTCTAACACAGAAGTTTACACCATAAACCCAGGGAGCAAGAACAGATCAATTTAAGAAGCTGAAGCTAATGAGAAGAGTCTCACAAACAATGGAAAGACAAAGAAACAATCCCCAATTGAAAGGAAAGAAGGAAACTTTAGAAAGAATGCTAAAGGAAATAGACACAACTCAACAATCAGATATTGAGTTCAAAGCAATGGTTATCAGTAAACTCAATGAGGTCACAATGAGCTACCAGAAACTACAGGGAAACTACAATGAACTCACTGCAAACTATATCAAAATGAAAAAGGAAATAGAAACTGTCAACAAAGGCCAAGAGAAAATGAAAAATACAATTTCTGAACTGAAGAACACAGCAGAAGGAATCAAAAGCAGGATTGATGAAGCAGAAGATTGGATCTGCGAGCTGTAGGAAAAGTAAAAAAAAAATACTGAAAAGGCAAGAAAAGGAAAAGAGGCTCAGAAAGAATGAAGAGGGATTAAGAGAAATGTAAGACAATATGCAACATAATAATATCAGTATAATAGGGATACCAGAAGAAGAAGGGCAAGGGATAGAATACCTATTTGAAAAAGTAATGATGGAAAACTTTCCTAATTCAATGAGAGAAAAAGCCACACAAATCCAGGGAACACAGAGAGTCCCAAGCAAGGGGAACCAAAAGAGGCCCACTTCAAGATACATCATAATTAAGATGACAAAATTCCAAAATAAGGAGAGAATCTTAAAAGCTGCAAGGGAGAAACAGGAAGTAACATACAAGGGAGCCCTGATAAAGTTAGCAGCTGACTTCTCAATAGAAACGCTCCAAGTCAGAAGAGAATGGCAAAAAATATTCCAAGTAATGAGAACCAGAGGTCTGCAACCAAGGCTACTTTACCCAGTAAGGCTCTCAACCAAGATAGAAGGCCAAATAAGGAGCTTCCCAGACAAAAGAAGTCTAAAAGAATACACCTCCACCAAACCAGCTCTGCAAAAGATGCTAAAGGGGCTGATCTAAGTAAAGTAAGGAAAAAAGAGAGACAGAGAGGAACACAGGTATGAAAATGGCAATGAATAAGTACCTATCAATAATAACCTTAAATGTAAATGTATTATATGCTCCAATCAAAAGACATAGAATAGCTGAATGGATAAGAAAGCATGACCCACACATATGCTGCTTAAAAGAGACCCACCTTAGGACAAAATACCTGCACACGCTGAAGGTGAAGAGCTGGAAACAAATTTTCCAAGCACATGGACAGGGAAAAAAAGCCAGGGTAGCCATACTCATATCAGACAAAACAGACTTCAAAAAAACTGCCATAAAGAGACCTCGAGGGTCACTTCATAATACTCAAATGAAGAATCCACCAAGAAGACATAAACATTGTAAATATCTATGCACCCAACATAGGAGCACCCAAATACATAAAGAAAGTCTTAGAGGACTTCAAGAAAGATATGGACAGCAACACAATTATAGTGGGGGATTTTAACACCCCACTGTCAAAAATGGACAGATCTTCCAAACAAAATATCAACAAAAATATTGTGGCATTGAACAATGCCCTAGATGAAATGGACTTAACTGATATATATAGAGCCCTTCATCCTAAAGAAGCTAAATACACATTCTTTTCAAATGCACATGGAACATTTTCAAAGATAGACCACATGAAAGGACACAAAACAAGCCTCAACAAATTCAAGAAAATTGAAATCATACCAAGCATTATCTCAGACCACAAGGGCCTGAAACTAGAAACAAACCCCAAGGAAAAAACACAAAACACTCAAAATCATGGAGATTGAATAGCGCACTATTAAACAATAAATGGGTCAAGAATGAAATTAGGGAAGAAATAAAAAAGTTGCTGGAAACAAATGAAAATGAACTCACAACAACCCAAAACTTATGGGACACAGCAAAGGCAGTCCTGAGAGGGATGTTCATAGAGATACAGGCCTACCTAAAAAAGATAGAAACATTTCAAATAAATAACCTAACCCTATGCCTTCAAGAACTCAAGGAACAACAACAAAGATGGACTAAAGCAAGTAGAAGGAAGGAGATAACCATGAACAGAGCATAATTAAATGACATAGAGACTAAAAGCACAATTCTAAGGATCAGTGAAACCAGGAGCTGGTTCTTTGAAAAGAGAAACAAAATCAACAAGCCTTTAAGCAGACTCATCAAGAAAAAAAGAGAGAGGACCCAAATAAACACAACCAGAAATGAAAGAGGAGAGATTACAACTAACACCACAGATATACAAAGGACTGTAAGATATTACTATGAAGAACTATATACCAAAAAATCTGAAAACCTAGGTGAAATGGACAAATTTCTAGAAAAATATAATCTTCCAAAACTCAATGAAGATGAAGCAAAAGCATGTACAGACCAATAATAGCAGATGAAATTGAAGCAGTAATCAAAAAGCTCCTGACACACAAAAGCCCGGGTCCAGATGGTTTCACAGGAGAATTCTACAAAGCATTTAAGGAAGAGCTAACCCTTATCATTCACAGACTATTCCAAAAAATCCAAAGTGATGGAAGACTTCCAAACTCTTTCTATGAGGCCAACATCATCCTAATCCCAAAACCAGATAAAGACACAACAAAGACAGACAACTTCAGGCCAATATCGCTGATGAACATAGATGCTAAAATACTCAACAAGATATTAGCAAACTGCATCCATCAATACATTAAAAAGATCATACACCATGACCAAGTGGGATGCATTCCAGGGATGCAAGGATGGTACAATATTTGCAAATCAGTAAATGTCATATATCACATAAACAAAAGCAAAGACAAAAACAACATGACCATATCAATAGATGCAGAAAAAGCATTTGATAAGGTACAGCACCCATTTATGATAAAAACACTCAGCAAAGTGGGAATAGAGGGAGCATTCCTCAACATAATAAAGGCCATATATGAGAGACCTACAGCCAACATCATACTCAATGGGCAAAATCTAAAATCTTTTCCACTAAGATCAGGAACAAGACAAAGTTGTCCACTGTCACCACTTCTATTCAACATAGTATTGGAAGTCCTAGAAACAGAATCAGACAAGAAAAAGAAATAAAAGGCATCCAAATTGGAAAGGAGGAAACAAAACTGTTATTGTTTGCAGATGACATGATAGTATACACAGAAAATCCTATAGACTCCACCCCAAAACTGCTCTACCTAATAAATGAATTTGGCAAAACAGCAGGATACAAAGTCAATATCCAGAAATAAAAGGCATTCTTTACACCAACAATGAAACAGTAGAAGCAGAAATCAAGAAAAAAAAATCCCATTTGAAACAGCAAAAAGAAAAATAAAATACCTGGGAATAAACCTAACCAAAGAGGTAAAAGACCTGTATTCAGAAAACTACACAACACTGAAGAAAGAAATCAAGGAAGACACAAACAAATGGAAACATATACCATGTTCATGGATCAGAAGAATTAACATCTTCAAAATGTCCACACTACCCAAAGCAATTTACAGATTCGACACAATACCTATTACAGCACCAATGGCATATTTCACAGACCTAGAACAAACACTTCAAAAATTTATATGGAACCATAAATGACCCCGAATAGCTGCTGCAATTTTGAGAAAGAAGACCAAAGTGGGAGGGATCATAATACCTGACATTACAAACTGTATTACAAGTCTACTATAATCAAAACAACCTGGTACTGTCGTAAAAACAAGCACATGGACCAGTTGAACAGAACAGAGAGCTCAGAAATAAACCCAAGTCTCTATGGTCAAATATTTGACAAAGGAGGCAGCAACATAAAGTGGAGTAAAAATAGCCTCTTCAACAAATGGTGTTGGGAGAACTGGACAGCTACATGCAAAAAAATGAAACTTGGGCACCAATTTACACCATACACAAAAATAAATTCAAGATGGATAAAAGATTTAAATATAAACTGTGACACCATTAAAGTCCTAGAGGAGAACATAGGCAGGAAAATCTCAGATATTTCACACAACAAAATTTTTACTGATATGTCCCCTAGAGCAAGGGACATAAAGGAAAGAATAAACAAATGGGATCTCATCAAAATAAAAAGCTTCTGCAGAGCTAAAGAGAATAGTATTGAAATGAAAAGAGAACCAACTGTATGGGAAAACATGTTGCCAATGATACCTGTGACAAGTGTTTAATCTCCAAAATATATAAAGAACTTACATGACTCCACTCTAAGAAGACAAGCAACCCAATTAAAAAATGGGCAAAGGACTTGAACAGACACTTCTCCAAGGAGGACATACAGAGGATCCAGAGACACGTGAAACAATCTTCAACATCACTAGCTATCAGAGAGATGCAAACTAAAACCCCAATGAGATACCACTTCACACCAGTCAGAATGGCCATCATAAACAAAGCAACAAACAACAAGTGTTGGAGAGGTTGTGGAGAAAAGTGAACCCTAGTGTACTCACTGCTGGTGGGATTGCAGACTGGTACAACCACTATGGAAAACAGCATGAAATTTTCTAAGAAATCCAACAATGGATCTGCCTTTTGACCCAGCAATTTCACTGCTAGGATTATGTCATAAGAACCCTGAAACACCAATCCAAAAGAACCTATGCACCCCAATGTTCATAGCAGCACAGTTTACAATAGCCAAGTGTTGGAAGCAACCTAGGTGCTCATTAGTAAATGAATGGATCAAAAAACTATGGTACATTTACACAATGGAATTCTATGCAGCAGAAAGAAAGAAGCTCCTACCCTTTGCAACAATATGGATGGAGCTAGAAAGCATTATGCTGAGTGAGATAAGCCAGGCGATGAAAGACAAATACCATATGATCTCACTTTTAACAGGAACCTAATCAACAAAACAAACAAACAAGGAAAATGTAACCAAAGACACTGAAATAGAGAACAGGTTGACAATGACCAGAGAAGAGAGGGGAGGGAATTTCTGGGGGAAAGGGGGAGGGTTTACAGAAACAATTATAAAGGACATATGGACAATAACAGGAGCAGGGATGGAAATGGAAGGGAGGTGGGGAGCGCTGGGAGGTTGGACTGGACGGGGGAAGAGGCAGAAAACTGTACTTGAACAGCAATTTAAAAAATAACAAAATAAAAAAAACAAATGTGGGCATGTGAAGAGTTGATCTTTTCTAAAATGCACTGAAATAAATTCTTGTGTCCACACCAATTACCCTTTAAGTGTTTGTAATACAGCCCATCTTCTGTACACAGACTTTGTGATAAAAACATAAGGCAAAGTGTAGCATACCTCCTTGTAAAAGTACTTCTCAAATACTTTTGTGTTTGAGAATTAGTTTTCAAAATGTGAAAAACTCTGAGTGAAAATGACTGGAGGGCACAAAGGACTGGAGATGGGGTCTCCCTATGGAAAGTTGAAGTGGTGACATCCACTGCTGACTTGATTGATTGGTGAGTAAAGAATCCATGTATTGTAATACTTCACAGACACTGTACTATGTTCACATGCACTTAGTAATCTGTTTTTGGCAGGTGAGATAACATAATGATCCATCCCATGTGCAGTGGGACTGAGTCTGATCTGTAATGAATAGTTGCAGAAAGGTCTTATGCTGTATTCCTAGTAACAGACTCCTTAATATATTACAGTAACACATTTTTAGTAAGAAAAATATCTTTTATTTGGATTCACAGAATGGAATTATTTTGTTTCATGCAATTTCTTTTGTATTTCTTTTTAACACCTTATATTTTATTTGTGTTTTTTAGCTCATGCAAATGTACTTTTTGTACAACTTAAAATGTCATAAAATCCCACCTATTAAAATTACTAGTTTTATTTTTCTTGTTTTGCATTATGAATTTGGCCAAAAGTGTTGGAATTCCCAAAGGGAAGCAAGGGGGGTTATAAATAGATATAAAATGTCACCAGACATGTTGGATTATTTTATCATGAAATATTGCTTCTGTCAAAAATTTCAGTTTAGCTTTAGGGGTTCTTAGTTGTGTTTAACCTCATTTAAAACAATTTTGTTGGATTGCATTGTGACAGCTGTCATATCAGCGTGTATTTAAAAAAAGACTTATCAAAATTGTTGAATTTTTGTATAACTATTTCAATATTGAAAATGGAGAAAATATACATTTTGAGCATATCATGCTTTATTATTTCAAGAAAGGTATACACACAACTGAAATTCAAAATGGTTTGTGCAGCACGTGGAAGGTGTGGTGACTGATTGAACATGTCCAAAGTGGTTTATGAAGATTTATGCTGGAGATTTCTCACTGGTTGATGCTTCATTGTTGGGTAGACCAATTGAATTGATCACAGATAGTGATCAAATTGAGACATTAATTGAGAACAGTCAATGTTCTCCATGCAGGAGATGTCAGACAGACTCAAAGTACCCAAATGAATGAAGTTATTGGTAAAAATGAAAACTGTGTCTTTTATTTAACAGAAAAATTTAAATGGACTTTTCAGCCAACCCAACAGTATCTTTCTCTTAGCAGACTTATTCTGAAACAGTCTGAGTCATCTTATGTGAAACCACACTATGAAATCATTGCCATCATTTTCCCTTCGTGTTTGGCTACTTTGAATTAAAATAAACTAAATTGTATTGTGAGCTATATTTTAAATGTGAATTATTATATTAATGCTTCGTAGGAAGGAAGCATGTCTATTTGCTTTTTTTTATTCATGTGTCATTTATGAAAAACTCTCTGCCTCATGGTAATGGCGCTGGTTTGGGTGGGAACTGTCTTTTGTGCAGATCAAATCAACTCCATGCATACTTGTTCTAACAATGGGCCATCCCTGACTAGTGAGGCTCTGTGGAATGAATGCCGGCCTGCAAACTTAAGGGTTACCAGTTCAATTCCCAGTCTATGGCAGATGCCAGGGTTGTGGACCAGGTCTTCAGTGAGGGGGATGCACAAAAGGCAACCACACATTGAAGTTTCCCTCTCTCTCTCTATCCCTTTCCCTTTCTAAAAAATAAATAAATAAAATCCTTTTTTTTAAAAAAGGAAAAAAGATTGGGCCAAATGACAGAAATGCCTCCCAGAGGCTTACTGAGCAGGGCTGGAACCTAACCAGGAAGAGCTTCCTATGGTGGAGAAACAATGATGGGCAGCTCCAGGGTGGCCTTGGGACTAGAACCTAAGGAAATCAATAGTATTATAATGGTGAGAATGCTTTGTCTTAGGAGTGGACTCACATACACACCAAGTGCTCAAATAATACCTAAGCTGATGTCACTGTATTAATTTAACCTCAGACATATTTGTCACTGAAACATCCTGCGTTAAAGCAATGCAATAAGGCCAATCATCATAAAAAACCAAGGTTCCAAGAAGTGGCCTCTCAGAGCACAGACCAAGAAGAATGAAGTGTCTGACATGAATGTGTCATGAAGTCAGACTATGAAAGCCTGAAGCAATGATCTGCACAATAGAGCTATTCTTCTCCCAGGACTACATAGATGGAGGTGGGAGCCTGGGTACCCACTCTGTATTATGCCGGGGTGGGGTATGGATGGGAGTATTTGGCCTCTATGTTCACATTGCTGAATAGCCCTCTTCTACTTCACCCCAATCACACTTTTATCTGATGTTCATATCCTCTATTAAGCTTTGCTCAGGTTGACATTGAAGTCTTTTTGTCCCTTTAGAGGAACTTACATGATTCAGTATATGACATTCAGTAACAGTTGAAATTAGGGCCTTGCTATCTCTGTGTTCCTGTGAAGGGAAAAGCTCATCCCTGTTGCCCACACCTATAGTCTGTCTGTGCCATGAAGTTCACAGCCACAGGTCTTGGGTCACTCTGTCCACACTGAGAAAATGAAACTCAAGGCACAAGCCGCAGTAAATCACATTCCATGGAAAAGCACAGTTATTTGGTGTAATGTTAGGATTAGCTTAGTGCTGTCTGCTCTTTCCTCCCAACCAGGTTCATGTTGGATTGATGGTGCAGCATCTGAACAGTCCTGGACATGAGATTTCCACCTCACATAGTAGCTAACTGGAGTCACTTTTGCATATAAAAAATGGAGAACCCAGGCTGGGTGGTCAGTTGCTTGGACCATTGTTCCCGAACATTAAAAGTTTTCAGGTTTGAGCCCAATACCAGGTCAGGGCACATATGGGAGGAAACAGGTGAATGTTTCTCTCACATCATTGTCTCTTTGTCTTTCTCTGTATCTCTCTTCTCTCACTAAAGTCAATAAATATGTCTGCAGGTGAGGATTAAAAAAGTGGGCAACCTCTACTCACAGCCTAAGAATATGTCTGTAAATAATCACCTGCTTGTGTATGTAAAAGGCTATTTTCTTTACATTACCTGTGGTCTCTCCAATGTGAAAAAATTTGGTTGTGGTTTAACTGCCCTTATTTTATCTTATAACACCCAAACCACTGCTTGCACAGACCTAACTAGTAGGGGCTGGTTTGACTTTGAACATTTTCCACGAATCAACCACATTGCCAGAGCACCTCAACAAAAGAAGCCTGAGAAACTAAAGCACCATCAGCCACAGCAGCACCCTCCCACCAGCCACTCTGTCGCCTCTACCACCTTTGCTCTCCTTCCCTTACTGCCTGTTTCAGAGCAGCCCAGGTTGAGCTGAGGAAGGAAGTTGCTAAGAAGTTTGGTGGGATAGGAAATGCTGCCTCTGTGAAACTGGCTGCACAAAGTGTTCAGTGATTTTCAAGTATCCTCTATGCTCCTAACTTTCCCAATGCAGAAGTAGTTTCCACTAAGTCAGAGATTTTCAACATTTTTCATCTCATGGCACACATAAACTATTAAAAATCTGTGGCATACCAAAAACTATAATTTTATTGATCTGACAAAAATACATATAGTTTTGATTGATTTACCAAAAATAATAATAGTAATTGCCTACTTTTAGTGCTCAGAGTGACATTTCAAAAAATTATGGGGCTATACTTGTAGATGAGGATTTCTGGTACTACTACTTAACCAGTCAGACACAGCCTTATTATGTGATATGACCAATAAGATGAAAGTCTGTTATATGATTTACATATTTATGGTTCAAGATAGGGCATTCAATGTCAGAGTGCTATTGTTCAATTGGCTGTTGTCTTTTTTTTTAATGACAATATAAGAAAAAGAGCTCATTGCCCCTGACTAACAGTCAGGTATTACATGTTTTAAGAATTCTTGTGGCACACCACTTGAAAATTGTTGCTTTACATAGCAGGCCGAGTACTTGGCTTTAAGAAGTCTGACCAAATTAATAAAAACCAAGGAGTAGATCAAATATAATTTGATATTAATTGTATCTTATTGGTCTTATTTTGTTTCTAAATGAGAACCTCTACTTCATTTCCAAAAGAACCTGTTCCATAGAACCTGAAGCTGATTGCAACAAATAAAATCTTCCCAATTTTAAATGAGATGTTGTTTTAACTCTAATATATATTTTACTTTTAAAAGATTCATTGGAGAAAATAGAAAAATATGCAATCACTTTTTTTTTACCCAACTACCATATATTGAACATTTGTTTCATGTCTATGACTGTGCCTGTGGTTTTATAAAGTACTCTATATTCCAAGGTAAATATACAACTAAATGATCTATACACTGACATAAGAGCTCTAATATGTGTAAGTAAAGGGAGTAGTGCAGCATAATGTATATTGTTTACTACATTTGTGTATTAAGGGGGAAATTATAATATATACACACATGCATATATGTTGACATATGCATATTCATAGATGCATAACAAAACCTAGAAGGATGCCCAAGAAACAAAAGTGTGACCTGTAAGAGGTTGGGGAGGTAGGAACAGAGGCTGGAGCAGGATTTCTTAATGCATTTTTAGAGTGTTTTGTTCTTGGAGCCACATGAAGGTATTATCAAACAATTTTAGTAGGGTTCTTCTATGCACATTATTTTTCAACAACACTTCCTGATTGATATTTCATTTCTTTAAGTAATCTACATGTTTTGAAGATGTATAGTAGTCTGTCATATGACATTCTTTTGTTTATTGTTTTAGTTTCTTATGGGGCATCTGGGTTAATTTGGGGCTGCTGTAAGTAGCGCTTTAGTGAATGAACATCCTCACACCTATGTCTTAGACCATGCCATCCGTTTCCTTATGAAATTGATGGGCCGATGGTTAGAACACTTTCCAGGATGCAGCATCTTCTCCTGTGGGATGGGCCCTGTGATGGCTCCTGGCTGCCTGAGAGCAGAGACAGTAGCACCAAAGCTCAGGAGCTTTCAGTCATTTAATGGCCTCAAGCTTGACTACACATTAGAATTACTGAAGGAGGCTGTTTAAAGTCTGATGCGTGGTCTATGAAGAAGTCTGGGCCTGAATGATTTTTAAAGGCTCCAGGAAGAGAGCCTTTGGTACAATGGGTAAAATAGCACAGTTTAACAGCAGGTTCCAGATGGCCCTGGAATCCTGTGGACCCTGGCAGTACCCTGTGATTGGCCTCAGGCATATTTCTGAGCCTCTCTGGTCTTCCCATCAGCTAAAGGAGCATGATACCTGCACTGTGGTACAGTGAGAGCATTGGACACAGAGCATGCAGACTGCCTGGCAGCATTCCTGGTGCTCACTATGTTGCAGGTACTGGCTGTTATTCAAACAAAACAAAAGAAAACAAACAAAAACAGCCTGAGAGAGCCTGACAGAGACCAAGAGTTTACCCAAGTGAGTTGTCATGGCTTTCGAAGTGTTGGATTTCTAGCTTTTTGGCTGAATTGTACCATGTTGGTATAGTGTCTCTGGCTATTTTTTATTATGCAGATTTTATAATTGGTAATTATTTAAAACTTGATTAACTTAAAAGGAAAATCAAGTATTACTTAACTGTAGCCTGCTTGGCTGACATAAAGGCCTCAAAAAATCTACAAGTTTATGAAGAAAAGAATCCTAAGCATTGGGGAGAATTCATATTGGTAAAAACCTGAGAATTATTTCCTTGAAGTTTGCCTTTTTTATGATTGAGAAGTTTGGAGTATGCTAGCTCCATAAAGACCAGAGACGTAAGTGCTATTACATGGAATTGTATAAATCTTTGCCCAGTTGTTCCTTTGCACACCTGTGGATGCCGCCTGTTGTTCTGGTATTTCTTTTATCCAACCAAGTGGCATGGACTTTAATAACAGATGTCTGATTGGTGGGTGGGAGGCCAGCATTTAAAATTTTTCCCAACATGAAAAATTGTGTGGTAGGTTTGTTAGGACCCTGTAATTAATTGTTTGAACAGAATAGGAGTAAGGAAAGAAATTGTATACAGGGAAAGAGACAGTTTTCTTCATCAGCTCTTAGCCTAATAAGAAGGAAATTTTTCTATCTTAATTCAAACCTAAAGGAACCTGTTTCTGCTCTAGTAGCCAGTCACATAGAAATAATCAGCAGATGCCCTGTAGCCCGATTGTTTGGGTTCAAATCCCAGCCCTACTTGTTATTAGCTGTCTAACTATGGGGATATTGTTTATCCCCTCTTTGTCTCAGTTTCCCCATCTGTAGAACAGTCATAATTGTACTTGTTTCATGGGGTTCTTGTGAGATACAGGTTAACACATTCTTAGACCAGTACCAGTAAGCACTATGCAAGTTTTGTATTATTACTTCATTAGGATCATTGAATTTGTAAATTGTGCTAGAAATCTGAACACTTTCTTTAGAATTCTTTAGAATTGGAACACTTTCTTCTAAAGATGGATAAACATAGGCAATATGACATGGTCAAGATCAAATGACACAGCCAGTTCAAGACAGACCAAATAAATGAGGCTCTAAATGTGGAGCTTCAGGTGAAAGTTCTGGCCTAGAGTTCCTCCCACCACACCATGTGGCAGTGTTGCTGTGATGGAAAAGTACTGGACCAAAATAGAACTATACCCACCTCCTACCTCAGAAAAGCCCAGAAACAACAAGAGGCATCCACAAGGCAATTCCTGGGACCCCTGGACCCATTCTGTCTAAGGGAGGAGCTGGAATGTCAGAATAGTGCCCCTAGTGGCACTGTTAAAGACTTGCTTTGCCTGAGACTCTTAGTTCATTTCATTAACACAAAGAGGAGCTGCACATCTAAAACACACATAAAATAAGGCAAAATTTACATACTTTTGGTGATAAAGGGAGCAATTATGGTTCTACCAGAGTATAGAGTTGAGGAGAAAATAGAGATGCACCCACAAGTCCTAAGAAAAGTCTCACTGGCTTTGGAGAAGAAGCAGTGCATGATTTGTCCTTCCCTGTTGAAAACAGGTAAAGGAGAAGTCACATGATACTAGGTAACAAAATGTGGGCTCTGAGTTTAGAGATACCTGGCTCCAAATGACTATTACAAAATGGTGACCATGAGCAGATAACATAATCTCTCCTATCTATAAACTGTGAACTACACCTACCTCCAAGGGCTCTGAGAGGGTTAATGGGATTTCCTGGAGTGTAGCAAAAAATCACCGAGTCCATATTCCATCCACATCTAACCTGTCTGCAGGGAAATATGATTAGAGATGATTGTCAAGATGTGTGTGTGTGTGTGTGTGTGTGTGTGTGTGTATGTGCATGCATAATCTATTATTTTCTAAAGTCAAGTAACTAATAGCAGCTGTTGAGGACTTTCATGTACCAAACATTATTAACTCATCTATTTCACACAACTCCACGAGACCAGGCACTGTGACTTCATTTTACACATGAGAAAGTTATGTCACATATAGTTCAAATAGTTTGTCCGAGTTCACACAGATACCAATACTAGACCCAGAATTCAAATCCAAGCACTTCGGGTTCGGAGGGGAGGAGCCAACCCTCCACCACACTGCCTCTCCAGTGTCAGAGCAGTTCTCCTGGGTGGTTGTGAGGATCAGGAAACCTGAAGCTTGTGAAACGCTGGTATAGATCTGAGCACAGAGTGCCAATCTTGGTAGATGTTACACTGTCACCATTGGAATTTCCCAAACCAATGAATATGAGTATGAATATGGTGACCTTTGAGAGAAAAGTAACCTGGCCACCTTCCTTTGGCTCTGGCCCCCCTTGGAACCCATGGCCCATAGAAAAGATTCTAACTACAGTCCCAGGGAAGGAAACACAAGGGTGGTATTGACCATGATGACATTGCTGAATCTGATAACTCATTTGCCATGTTCTCTCTTATCTGGGACTTTCATTAGATGTATCTAATTAACAAAAATAAACAAAAGTAGACTTTTGATTAAAAGCATTTATTGTGCCAGCTATAAAAAACAACATACAGAATAAAAGCAGCTGAGAAGGTAGCTTCTGGTGCATGAAATGGAAAGCCTCAGGATAGGTCCCTGGATAAAGAGCACTAAGGAATGGGACTAGGAGCTGCGTGCTGTCTGTACTCAGAAGGCATGATTATGTGGGTTTGCTAGAGGAGGTGACTGAGATTATGGGAAGGGTGGTGCTAAAGAGTACCCTTAGGCCCTGCACCTGATTCATAGCCAAACTGGTTGTTACAGAGAGAAAGTATCATTTGCCCAGTGGTTTGAAAACCATTTATGTGATAATGATGTGATAGAAAAATGCATGGGAACTGAAATAATCCAAACCCAGAAAGGAAGTCCAGCTACATCCTCAGCAGACATGTCCAGGGAAAAGAATGAAGAAAAATTGTGCCATCATCTGTTATGAACTCTTTCCATGACCACAGACTGTTGTTCTCCTAAACAGACAGAAGGAAATGATGGCAAAGTAGACCAGGCTCTTGAGGAGGAGGAGGATGTAGGTGTAGTAGGCGGAGGTATTGGTGAGCTGCAACCGCAGTATATCTAGGAGAAGTCATTTGATTAGTTCCATCTGTTCTTTGAAAGGATAGGATATATTAATGGGAGGGGTTGTAATCATTTAGTTTATGATCTACATTGAGGTGACATCTCAATACCACCAAACCCCCCAATATACAAACATCTGCCACTACTACCACCAAAAACAACAAGACAACTTACAATGTAGCTTGTAGGTCATGTTACTTATAGCACTACAAATATTAAAAACTAAAATTGCATTTTTAATGGGAGTTCAATGAGAAAATAGAATTTGTTGTAATTTAGTCATTTCTTCATCACTATTCTGTCTCTAATTAATAACAAAAGTTAATTAATGTTATTCATTAAATACTACCCAAATCCCACTCTGTAAGCTTTTATTAGACTTTAATCTTATATAATTTTTATAGTAACCTATGAAATTATTATTTTAGTTCCCATTATAAAAATAAAAGGTTGACACAGAGAGAAGAAATTTGCCTGATGTTATGCATTTAGTAACTGCCAGAATCCAGATTTCAATCTCAACAACATGACTTCACAGAACACATTTTTAGTCCCTCTGTAATTGTGTATCTCCAAGGGCAATGAATAATACCCTGACATCAAGGGGTTAAGAGTTAATATAAAATTGGGTCGCTGATTTAGACGCATCTGAGTCATTGTATGTGCATGCAATATGATTCCAAGTAAGGATCGGGTCCTCGAACATATGGTGGTGGTCACCAGCAGGTGGCTGCAGGTTTTAGCAGAGGACATTATGTTAATGGGAAGAAAGTGGTTAATCCAAATGCTCTGAAACTTTAAGACATCACAGCTCTCTCACCTGTCTTTCCTGAGTATCCCTCATTGTGGCTATGACACTGTAGGGTAATTGCACTTAATATCTTTTAAGTTTTGCAAGAAATACATGATGTCAAGAAATAATTGATGACAGTGTGGTGGGCCTGACTGCTACTCAATAAACCACAAGGCCAAGTCCTTTCCTGTGGAAATTTCCCTTTGACAAGTTTTATCTCCACAGTGTCAGAACTCCAGAATCATTAGTACTTGGTGTTGAAAGGAACCTCAAGAGCAGATGTGCTCAGAAGTTCTTTGTGTTCACCAGGTAAGGTGTTAACTGAGGTCCACAGCCCCCTTGATATTGAAAATGGAGGAGAGCTCAGCAGAGCTAGAACCAATGCTTCTAGGGGCTTTCCTTGTACACATGTAGGGATAAAAGGCCAGAAAATTGTACATATTCTATGCCAGCTAATTGAGATACCCTATGCTGGACATTCCACATATGTGACTGTATCCCCAAAATAACTGGGTTTGGTGTAATTATTCCTGGTTGGCAGGTGAGGAAAGTATTTCAGAAAATGTAAGTACTCATATTCATGTCACTAGTAATTAAAAGAACTGGGGTTGAAGCCCAGTCAATGGCACTGGGAAGCCAGGCACTGCCCCCTACCACCATCCTTGCCATGCATCCATTGTGTCTCAGGATCGTGGCTTTGGGCTTTCTTGCTCTGTGACTTGACTCTCAGAGGAAGAATAGAGAACTGAGTAAGTGTATGAGCTCTTGATTCCTATGGCCTGGGTTAAAACCACAGATTTAGCTGCTTGGCTTGGTATAAGGGAGGTCATTTTATCTCATTGCTCTCATCTGTGAAATGGGAAAATTGTTTGTTCAAACTAATCTTAATCTTAATCTTAATCTTAATCTAACGTGTAAGACTATACTCCATAGTACTAAGAGAATTAAACAGTAATTTCAGGTTATTATTACTAGCAAGGACCAAAGACAAAAAAATCTAAAAGCAACTTGATATCACATGTTCCCTAGTCATTAGAAACAAAAGCCATACAAATGAATAAAGTCAGTGTTGAAATAATCCTGAGCATATCATGGGCACCCTGTAATTCACCGTCATCTCATGCCAAAAGCCAGCATTCATTGTGTTAAGATGACTACTAGGAAAGGATGGATTGGCTTAAAATAGCACTTGGTCTATTCTGCAAAATCCAGCCATTCTCATTATGCCATGCTAAGCTCTAGAAGTTCAAAACTTATGTTGATCAGGAGGGAAAAATGTGATCACATTACATAAAGGCAAATATATGCAGAAACTTACCACTTTTATCTTCCAGACAATCATCTACTTTAGGATTAATAGCAGCAACCTCTACAAGAAATGAGAGCAACTATTAATGATTTGTTTGTAATTGTTACTTACATCTTGTGTCTGTGTGTGGGGAGACAGCTAGATAGATGATAGATGATGATAGATGATAGATAGATAGATAGATAGATAGATAGATAGATAGATAGATAGATATAGAATCTGCCCACAGAGAGGAGAGAGCTGTTAAAAATATGAGTTCTCCCATTCTAGGAAGAGATGTTCAGACTCCATGTAATTCAGTAAACTGAATTCACATATTGTGTTTCTGCACATGAAGATGCTGCTCATGAAGGATACATTCTTTCTTTTTAATCATAACAGGAGCGTGCTATACAAGACTACCCGTTTCCTCCTGCATTCATTGCTCCTAGCACAGTGTCCACCACAAAGCAGCTGTTCAATAAATACTTGCTGAATGGAAAAAATAAACAGAAGAAGGAGCTGCTCTACAGTCTTCAGCACACACTGACATGAACAGTTGCTTCCCAAATGAATTCATTTAATCATAGAATCCATAACAGAATCTTACATATTGGAAATAGTCTTATTTAAGAAAATTCCCATCTAAGCCATACCTTTCCCAAGCATGCATATCCCCAGTGACCTTGTTCATGCACATAATTTTCTGGACCTGTGGTCTTTGTGGACATGACAACAATATTAATGAAGGCTAATGTCTTTTGAGTGATTATTACTGTGTGGCACAGTGTATGTTAAATGCCTCAGATGTATTATCTCATTTAATCTTTCAGAAACACTGAAGTGAGGTATATTTTGGACTCCAAATTACAGACAAGAAAATGAGGTGCAGAGAGTGCCCATAACTTGCTGAGAGTCATACCAGTGACGGCAGAGCCAGCATTCAAAGGATGGTAGTGGGAGAGTAATTGGAAGAGAACATGTGGAAAGTACCCTTTACAGCAATCCATAGAAATAGAAAATAATCCATAGAGACAACATAACTCCAAGATAGTGGACACTAAAACATCATCTCTTCCAGATATGGAAGAGATACTAATTATAGATTTACTCATTATACTTAGTAAATGACCGTTTTATTTCAGGAACTCAGCATTTCAGTGAAATACTTTCCAGGAATAAAAAGATAAACCAAGTCACATTTATAGTTCTCTGAATATATAAAACCTGAGATGAGAGTTGTATTTATCTACAATGTTTTTTTAAAAGGCAAATGTACACACAAAGACAAATTTTTTTTAAAAGTTCATCACCTGTTGGAGGAAAACAGTCACAATGGTTGCTTTAGCTTATCCTTTTCTACTAAATGTGTTCTTGGCCATATGGATACAATCCCAGTATGTAATTCTATATGCTCATGACATCTTTTCTTGGTGTGCACTAAAGAAATAGGTGTGAGGTATATAGGCTTTGGGGTAAATCCCAAGATTGAAAATGTTAGTATAATCATGTTTAGATGTTAAAATAGCTTCAAAAACTCACTTTACTGCCTCTTAAAATTCTCTTAGTTTCCTTAGAGTGACTTTATTCATTAAAAGACAAATAAATAATGTCACCGCCATGTATTGCTTGACATAAAAACAATAAATGATCAATTTTTCATAATAAAATCTGTGGATATGACCTAATACTTTTTCCTAATTTGGTCAAAAACTAGAACCATTTATTTTGTGTCTCTTCAAAATTGCTTCATTGATTTGTGCTTCCATGTTAATAGTTTTAGCTTTTGTCAAAAAAGAACAACAAACTTCCAAGCAACAGCATTAGAAATTTTCCATAGAATGACATTAACAGAAATGCCTGGGTTAGCTTTGTTCCATGTTTCAGAAATTAAGTGCCCAGTAAACACCTTATAAACTGGACCTTCTCTCCTTTAAGATAGTCACCCCTGATCACTAGAAAAATGAAAACATAATAGAACACTTAAGCCCAGTGATTATATTATACTTGTGCTTTGCATATTTGCTTGGTCTCTGTTTCTTAGCTGTAGAAATAGAAAAATTAAGGCTGTTTTGACAACCTTACTTTAGTTTTAGGAAAGGATATAAATAAATACTTGTACATAAATAAATACACTTATATTAATTTTCAAAAGGAAGCATTTTCACTGACATGATTTCATTTGCTGTTCAGCACAGCCCCAGGAGAAGAAAGCTAAGGCCAGCATTCAAACATGATTTGATCATTGGGGAAACTCAGGACTGAGAAGGAAAGCTTACTTTTGAAATTCCAACTGGTACATGGCAAAGGTCCTAGCATATCTTGTTATGGGTTTGGTCCTCACTGCTTAAAAGCCTTTGTTAACCACCAGGAACAACACCATTTGACTCTTTCCTATGTGCACTCTGGGGACTTTGATCTGTTTTGTTAATACTCAGGACTTTAAGTTCTGAGTCTTGGGAGTTCCCAGACCACTACTGGGGCTAGAGCACATTCAGTGCTCTGCCCACACTGTCTAAATATGTACGAAATCTAAGTCAAAGGCCCTCTTTTGCGACAACATGCCTGAATCTCGAGTGGCCCTGAATGTTTAGAGAAAGAGGATATTCTCTTCACTGTGTGCATCTTTCTCGGGATAGCAATTCATCCTAGTGTATTCATCACAGGCTTCCTGGCCTGACTTCCACTACAAGTGCATTGCATGGGTGTTTCCAGTGGCAAGATATACGTGCTCATTATGCAGGATGGAAATCTGTTTCTACACGTCAGCATCCCAATCCTTAATTATGACATTTACATACTGTGGTGTATCTAATACAAACCTGAAAAGCCTAGGAGCAGACAAACACCGCAGGACTAAATCATTCTGTTTTTGTTGAACCTTGATCTGGCTCCCTCAGAAAGATACCACCCGTTGCCTAACAATTCATTGATTATACTTTGAGTATAGCAGCACTGAAGTGACTGTGACTTTCTAGCTGAGGAGAAAATTCATGAATGATATATAATTCTTCTTATTTTCTGGTCAAGTAAGATCATCAAAAGTGAAACCTGCCCTGGCTGGTGTGGCTCAATGGATTGGTGCCAGCCTGCAAACTGAATGGTTGCCAGTTCTATTCCCATTCAGGGCACATGCCTGGGTTGTGGGCCAGGTCCCCAGCAGGGAACACACCAGAGGTAACTATACATCTATTTTTCTCACTCTCTCTCCTTCCTTTCCCCTCTCTAAAAATAAATAAAGAAAATTTTTTTTTAAAAAAGTGAAAACTCTTTTTGAGCAGTTGTTGTGTGATAAATTGCTAGGTGCTTTCATGTATGTTGCTTCATTTAAACCACAGAGCAACCCTAAAAATCATCATGTGACTTCAATATTTGGATGATAAATCTGAGGCTGAGAGGAGTAAAATTATTTAATTCTTTAACTTTCAATGGTCTAAAGCCTGTAATATTTTGATTCTGTGGTAAAATAACAGGATATTTTGCTACTGTTAATTGTAGCAACATTTAAGAAAGATTTAGATATACCTTTTTTATTAATATTTGACAGACACTTGGGACAGTCACTATGGGAACAGAAGTGTTCTGGGAGGTGATATGTGTATGCACATACCTTTATTTATTGAAGGAAAAAGAATTACTTGATCAATTCCTCTTTTATTATTCTCGTGTTTGACGATGCATTTGTGTTCTTTATCCATTGACTTTGCAGTCACGGTCAGCCAGCTGAATTTCATGTGCGTGTCCTTAGTCTTCATGGTATTTCCCTGCTGGGATGCCAGAATTGCATTGCCATCCTTTTCCTTCCAATATACCTTAATAACATCGGGGAAAAATTTCTCAAGGAGACAAAGATATGTCCCAGCCTTATGAAGATTTATTTCAGCAACTGAAGGAAGAAAAATCGTGGGCTTAGGAGCAATATCTGATGAATCAAGGCTTCTCTCTGTGGGGTGAAGCGAAGAAGTAGTTAAGTATTAGAAATACACAGGATTGTGTGGTGTGGAACAACCTGGCATATGGTAATAGGAAGAAAAGCTGCTATTGAATTAGTGCTTATAATGGCTTTTCATCCACAATATATTGTGATGTATTTATTATTGTTCTTATTTTCAGAGGGGAAAAGAGGTTATGTAACTCGCCCAAAGCCATAGCTATTAAATGACACAGTGTGAATTACATCTTGACCTTTGCTCCTTTTCCACATGCTAAAATGGGGTACAACTTTTAACAGCTCCAACACTTCTGAACTTATTAATTCATTTTAATGTGTTTGGTACTATCACAGATGGAGGGTGGATGATGGAAAATGGGAAAAGACCTGGAGGTAATTTAGATTATCTCTCTT
This sequence comes from Phyllostomus hastatus, assembly GCF_019186645.2. NCBI lineage: Eukaryota > Metazoa > Chordata > Mammalia > Chiroptera > Phyllostomidae > Phyllostomus > Phyllostomus hastatus. The sequence continues at coordinate 51,334,567 of NW_025334041.1, forward strand.
CAGATGAGAATATTTAGTAGCTTATAAAATACAAGAAAAAACACACACACACAGAAACAGTATGATGATTGCCAGAGGGAAAGATGGTGAGGGTGGCAGAAGAGGGTCAAGAGAGGTTGAATGTGATGGAAGGAGACTTGAGTTGGGTTGGTGAACATATGATACAATATACAAATGAAGTATTATAGAATTGTACACCTGAAACCTGTATAATTTTATTGACCAGTATCATCCCAATAAGTTCAACAAAATAAAAAAAAATAAGTACTTATCTCTCCCTGGGAATTTTGTAACATAAGCTCTCTTTGGCCACACATTCTCATGCCCTGTAACTCTGTGGAAACTCACTCTCCATTCAACTAATTCTCGAATACAATATTATATTTTTTCCATATTATCTTTTTTCCATAAAAATAAATGCCTGGAGGAAATTTTTAATTTTTTCTAAACAATACACTGTCATTTGTTTTAACGGGAACCTACTTCAAATTATTTTTTAGTTTTAAAAAGGAACTCTTACCCAGTTCTGAAGTAAATGATTTCTCCCAGTTCATTTCCAATTCCACGTAATATCTTAATTTTACATCTGAAACACTCCAAATTTTTTTGGACAGTATTTAAACTGCACCTCAAAATTATTTATGACTTAGAATTTAGAAGCAAAATAACAATATTTTGAATACTGCTATTAAAATTTTTATTATTTTCAGAAACTCTTGTATTAATCCAGTAAGTAAATGCCCTTAACAGAATTTAATTTTGCCTTAGCAAAGGTTCACCAAAAGTATGTTTCATTTTGGAATGTCACTTGAAGATTAAAAACGACTATTTCACCATAGTTTAAATACACCATATTTTCCTCCTGTGTGTCACCTGTAAAATTTACATCTACTCTATATGCTGATGAGCTAATTTTAGGGCTTGATTCATCTGCTGAATCAAACACATACATAATTGGAGTAATATTAAAAGTTACGGTTCTAGAGTTTTTTGCCTATATAATGTCAAAATATATATTTTTAAAGGCAAGTTCCATGAATCCTAGAATTTTACTTGTTTATACATTAATTATTAATCTAATGATTGAAATTATAAATGTTAGAACCCTTTCCACTTTGATTTCTAATTAAAACACAAAATTCCTTACTATATTGTCTTTGGGCTAGGTTGGAGTTTAGCAACTCAATGGACAATAAAAAAAAGAATTGGATTTCTGATTCGAGAAAAAAAGAAAAAAAGGTTTTGAATTTTTCTTCCTGTGGGACAAAGCTCCTGATTTTTATACAAAATTAGTAAGCAAACAATGTTGAGTTTTCTTTTATCATGTTGAAAACATAATTAAGTTATAATGTGCTTATTTTAATTTTATGCATCTTGCTTTTAGTGCAATAGTACTTTATTGACTGTAATAGTAAGATGTTGTACATTTCTTCAACCAAATACTTTGTTTTTATTTTAAAAGCATGTTATATAAAATAATATTAATGTTAACTGTACATTATATTTACATACTTTTAGTCTGTTGTCAATATATTAAAAAATAACTTTTTTTCTTCATAGTAATACTTCCAGTATGTTATACTAAAGAAATTGAAAATCAAATGACAAACTTGTAATATTTCTGTGTAGTAGTACAGTATTCTCATTGCCTGTCCCTTTTCTTTCTCTAGATTCTTTGTGTGTCATTCTTTTCAAGATAAAATGAGTCTTGAACTTCCATACCTTTCTCCATGCAATAGTTAACTGAGTATTAATAGTGTGCTTGGTTATCCATGGTTAGTACTTATATCTGGATAATTGTATTACATGTTTCCTGTTTAAATATGTTTTTAATTCATTAAAAGTGTCTATGGTCAAATCCTTTTCATGATGCATAAATTACAAACAAGATAAAAGTAAACAATCCTTCAACACATTTCTATAAAGTCATTTGTATAATGAAATAATACACCTGAGTTAAATTGCCTGAGTTGTTTATATTTACTCAGACATAGCAGCTAGAATTCTATATAAACTTATCAAATTTTACATAAATGTCAACTACATTTTCAATAGAAATTATGATATTTCAAACCTACATATTTTTGGGGGTTTGCCCTGCCTGGTCTCAGTAAACTGTAACCGCCTGTGGCTAAGGCTGAGTAAGAAGCCTCTGAACCAGGAGACTCTAAGGAGACAAAACTTATTTTCCTGGCATGAACGCTGCCTGTTCTAATGCCTGGCTCCCTTTGCATGATCAGCAGTCAATAATGGATAACAGTTCTCTCAGAAAGAGGATGAATCTAAGACAGAAGTGGTCACGTGGGAATGCCCTAAGGGAGGAGACTCAGGCGGCTGTGGAAATGAAGGGGTCATCGACATTGACCCCTGCCCCCTCGGCTTTGTCAAAGCCTGAGTCCTTGAGAAATCCAAGTCTCCCAGCTGCTTTTGTCTCCTCTGCCCGACTCAGACCTGCAGAAATAACAAGGGTGGTGCAGTCCAGACCAGAGTCAGCAGACCCCCGGGGTAATCAGGCCTGAGACATAGAATATGCAAAATCCTGTGAGATCTGCTTGGGGGAGGATGCCCTTGAATTAGAATATGAAGGCACGGGCAGGAAACGAAACTGTTTAAGTCCTATAGTCTTTTCAAATGATAAAACCCCCAAATCTCAGCCCAGAATCCCAGCAGGAGATATGCCAGCCCCTTTCAAAGCTAACTACTTGTTTTATCTTCCTTATGAGACAGTATTTCACAAACTGTATCTATATTCTTAATAAAAGCCTGCTTGGGTGGGAGAACGGGGTGCTCTCCACTAGAGAGATTGGCCATTTTGTCCCTATTCCTCCACAGGACTCATCTGTATGTATGTTTTCTCGTGTTTCAAGCATCTGCAGCAGCAATGGATACTGGGGGCTAGTATCTGTCACACATATTGATATTTTCTTCATTTTTTCTTGTCAATATCCTTTATCAAATAAGTAGTTATAGCTATTTTTTCAGTATGAATTTTCAGTTATGATATTTTTAACTATATTTGATTGACTTTACATATTAAGCATTTCTGTATAATTTTAAGCTATTTTAAATCAATGTGAGCATAAAGCTCAAACTTATTGCCTATGAATTTTTAGACTAATAAATATTGGTGTTAGAAGTAATATCACACACTTGATTAGCATACAATTATTTGTCTTGTTTATCTGCATTTCCAGTGTTATAAATAGTTAAAGAGAACATTAGCTAAAGTTTAACATATGTAGTCAGTATACATAGCTGCTTCACTTGTGTTGTCCAAAACAAATAGCTCTTTCCTCAATCAACAAACAGCACAATCTATTTGCATTCCAAGCTTTCACCAAAAATTTCAGCCTCAAACTGACATCTTTCTAGCTCATGCTGAAAGTTCAGCTGGAAGCTCCTGGCAGTGGCTTTCAAGCCAGAATGACAAGAGAAATGGCAGGACACCTGTCCTCAAATTTTTCCTATTGTCATGTTAGACTGTTAAAATGTTACCTGCCTGATGTTGTCTGCTAAGGACCACCATCTGTGAATGACATCAAATACTGTAATGCCCATAGCATTGACACAATGACAATGTAAAACAGGTTTGATTAAAGACCATTTCTTCCATTTTATACAATGGATGTTGAACATAATATTTACTTCATTTTCCTCCTAATGGACTCATGCATTGAAATCATTTTCTAATTATATAGTAAAAAACTACTTGAAAATTGGGTAGAATGCTACATTTTATCAATTAATAAAAAGTATTACTCCACTACAGTTTTTACTACACTTTTTTTCAAAGTTCACATTTGAAAAATTGAGATATAACTGACATAACTCTCCTATTTTTGAGTGTAAAATTTTACTCCATGCTTCATGCTGGATAATTCATTACTGGCCTTTTTTCTTCTGATTTCTGTAATGCTTTTGATCTCCTATTCTTATTTCATGGTCTGACTGCAACTTTGATTTAGGTCTTCTCAAACAGATTTTGGAAATAAGCAATTTCAGTAAATAAAAATTTGTTTCTTTTTCTGCCATGGGGCTGATAGTTTAATAAGGTCTAACTTAAAGATGACAGGAGAGCTGAGACGACATGTTTGTAAATCCTTGCTCTGTGATGTAGATGCAAAACATATGGAATTGAAACAGACTGAATGTGGCAGAACATAAGGTGAGGCTTTCCTTCCCAGAATTATCCCTCACAAAGCAGGGGCTGCCTTATATTTCAGTTCTTATGCAAACTCTCATAATGAAAGATGTTCTTCCTGTTTAAAAAATACTACTTAGACATCAAACTAAATTATTTTTTAATTTATTTAAAAAACTCACCTATAAGTAGAACCTAATCAACAAAACAAACAAGCAAGCAAAATATAACCAGAGACATTGACATTAAGAACAAACTGACAATAACCAGAGGGGAGGTGGGAGGAGATAATGGGGGGACAAGGGGGGGCATGGTTTTCAGGAACATGTACAAAGGACACATGGACAAAACCAAAGGGGGGTATGATTAAGGGCGGGAGGAGGAGATGGCTGGGGTGGGCAGAGTGGTGGGGGAAAACAGAGACAACTGTACTTGAACAAAAATAAAATTAAGACAAATAAAACCTTAATACTAGTTATAGAGCTAGCACTGACAATAGACAATAAAAAAATTTAACATGGATTTGATATATTATTAGAGACTAAAGCCTCTATAGTTTATGCTTACATTACACATGTAAAGAATAACTGAATAAATGAAAAAGTACTTCTCTTTCATTTTGTAAATGGTAATTGTCCCTTCACATTAAATTTCCATGATATCATCATATAGGGATCCCAAAACATCGACAACTTAGAAATTGCTCTAAAGTAGATGTTTTACATGCATGAGAAGAGTCTGAATGAAATTTTTAATGAAATATGAAGGCAAAAAAGTCACCTGATATTTGTATTGATATAATTTGTTGTTGGGAGCCGCCCTGCTTGATTTCAGGAGCTGTAACCCCCCATGGCTTAGGCTGAGTGAGTGATCTTCAGACCAGAAGCCACTAAGGAGACAAAGCTTATCTCCCTGGAAAGAGCGCCACTCCTGCTCCTTTTTCCGTAACTGGCCTCTAATGCTTGATCAGTTAACCAATGATGGGTAAGATTCCCCAAGGGGGGAACTGATCACATGAAGGCCCCAGGGAAGGACTTGGGGGGCTAGAGCAAAAGGGTGTGATGGATGCTTGCTGCTCAGCTTTGACAAAGCCTGAGTCCTCATTCTGTCTGCTAGAAGTCTCCTAATTTCTTGGCTATCTTGCCTCCTCTGCCTGACTTAATCCTAAAACAATGCCAGAGGGCGGTACAGCCCTGTGCTGGAAAGGGCAGGTCCCCTGGGTGATCAGGCCTGAGAAAGAATACATAAACTCCTGTAACCTGCTTTGCTAAGAATACTCTTAATTAAATGATAAAGGTCCGGGCAGGGAATGAGTTTGGTCCCTTAAGTTTTGTAGACTTTCAGGTGACAGACCCTGACTCAGAATAAGGCTTCATAGTTCTTTGTATGCTATCTATTGTTTGATCCTTACTGCCTGACAATGATTAATGAGCTTTACTTGTATTCCTGGGCAAACAAACCCAATAAAAACCTATCAAGGCAAGGATCAGGGCGCTCTCCTGGAGAGAGTGGCCAGGCCACTCTGAGGCATTCTCCCCTTGAAAGAGTAGCCGTGCCATCCCTTTTCCTCCACAGGACTCAGTAGTCCATGTGAATGTCTCATTTCATTCATAACACTGCAGACACTTCAGGCCAGTGTCTGCATCAATTCATATTAACATTTCTCACTTGATATTTGTTATGATATAATTATTAACTTTGTAGCTATAATCTGATTAAGAAACTAAATGTTATAATTGAATATTTGACTTTATGATGCTGTAAATTTATATATGCAAGTTGCAATCCCCCTTTTTTACTTCTAGAATTATTTTACTGAAAAGTGAGAGATTACCTTATATTTCAGATAATGTTTATCATATTGTAATCATTTTTAGAAGCATGTAACAGTTAGTCTTGGAAATTGAAAGCATTTTGCAGATACTGACCATTTGTTTTAAAGCACACTAGATATAATTAGTTTATTTAGCTGTACTCCCAATTCCATAAAGATCTCTAATTGGTGGTAATCTGAGTTCTGAAGAATTGACATTTTTATCACTGACCATGTCCCAACATTTGTGGTAAGTAATTTCTATATTTGATTTCATTTAATCTTCATAACATCCACTTCAGATGGTTGTTGCATATGTAGAATGAGTGGACAGAAATATATCAAATTAGTACAAGTGATGTGTCAATATTAAATTTTAGTTTATATTTTCTTTTATTTAAAAAAAAATTTATTGCCCAAGCTGGTATATCTCAGTGGATTGAGTGCAGGCCTCTAAGCCAAGGGGTCACTGGTTTGATTCCCAGTCTAGGGCACATGCCTGGATTGTGGGCCAGGCTCTGGGTGGGGGTGTGTGTGAGAGGCAACCACACATTCATGTTTCTCTCCCTCTTTTTCTCCCTCCATTCCCCCTCTCTAAAAATAAATAAATAAAATCCTTAAAAATATTATCATTTAAAAAATATTCAAAATATTTTAACAATTTAAAATACTTGACATACGATATTATATTAGTTTCAGTTGTACAACATAGTGATTAGACATTTGTATAACCTAAAAAATGATCACCCTGATAAATCTAGTAACTACCTGATACCATACATAGTTATTATAATATAATTGTCTGTATTCCATATGCTGTACTTCACATCCCCATGAAAACTTGTAGAGAATTTGTATTAAAAATTTATTTGAGCCAAACAGAGGACATGCCTGAAAGCAAGACCTCAATAGCATGAGAAAAATGCTTTCTTTTTCTTACTTATTTTTTGTATTCTCCAATTTTTCCATAATAGGCATGTACTATGTTTATAATTTTAATAAAGCAATAACCAGTGAATCAGAATTTATTTGCTAAAGAATGATTATGTAGAAATGATCCAGAATAAAAGTCTATGAATTTCCCTGCCTCACACTCTCCAAATAACATTTTTCAGGACCCTCTAGAATTATATCTCTTACCACTATTTCTATAATTTACATTGAGTATGTAGTCAATTGGAAAAAAAAAGAGGACCAGAAAAGTGTCTTTTCAATTTCATGGGATCACAACCACTATGAAAACCAAATATATTGTCTCTTTTTTCAATGCTTCATCAACTTTGTGAAAATTCTTTGAAAAGTCTATTAAAAACGTTCATTTGAATAGATCTGGTAGGCTAGAACATCCTTGTCAAATATACTCCCTTATTCAGGCAGGCAAGGTTTCATTTAAGACTAATGAAGAATGAACAAATTTGCTGGATTGAATTTAGAATAAAACAAATATAAAATATTTTGATATTAATTATCCTCTAATCAAATGACAAATGTAACATTTTTTCCAATTTTTCTTATTGGTTATTTTTGTATCAAATAAATAAATTACATGTGTCTTTAAAACTCTTTTAACATAAATATACCAAATGGACTGAACATCTCTACAGCTTAGATTCCCAGACCTGCTCTTACTAGTTAATTCCTCATTGTTGCCCATGCTAGGTCAGGAGAAAATTGCCTCCCAAAATCTGGATGGAGTCACTAGCCTCTGGAGATCACCATGATATGCGATGAAACTGGGACTGAACTCAACAATTCTGAGCCCACACCTGGACCCAGCTGGCAGCACCTGCATTACCTGCTTCACCTCCCTATCTTAGCTGAAGAATTTAAGGAAAATTTACCTGTAACAATGAGCTGTATGCCAGGACCAAATACTTTGATTCCCTTGACTCCATTTGCCCACTATCTGAAAAGCCCTTATAGAAACATCCTTTTGTACCTGTTATAAAGTCGTGCACATATTTTCCAATAGTTATATAAACATATAAAGTTGACCCTGTAACATTAAACAAAGATGAAGCTCAGGAAAAAGCACATGAAACATAAATGCAGTCCAGAACTAAAGAACTGGCCCCTCTCTACCTGGGCACCTTGGGTTACGTCCTTTTACCTTTTCTCACCATTTTTCCTGAATCTTCTTCCTCTCCTCCCTTAAAGAGTTTTCATATATATATAAGTATATATATATACTTAAATATATATATATTTATATATATATATAAATACAAAAAGTATATATATATATATTTTTTTGCCTAGAGTATAATTTGGAGTTAATATTTCTTACAATTTCAAAGAGAAACAACAATAGAAATAACATATTGGAGTATTTAATAGATATATTTCAATATATTTTACAGGTATTTGTTATTTATATGTATCAAGATTAAGAGGTGGGTATCTGGATTGATTTTAAAGTAACTTCTTTCTAGAATCCATTTCACACTCATAGACCAGATAAGTTGTTACAGATGAAATTCTTAATGACCATCTATTGAATTATTTATTGCTGAAAGACTGCTTTTTTGGACTTCTTACCCTTACAGTTTCTAGGGCATTTATTACGCCTGCTGTGCTGTTTATCAAATGCTATAGTTTGGTTTGGTATTCCTGAAGCTGTCCCATCACGAGTGAGAAGGCAACGCTAAGTTATACAATTTAGTTTGTAATGAACTTTAGTACAACTGATATAGTTCTTTTTCCAGCTATAATATTTCCAGTAAGTTTGATGCCAATATAGACAGAAAATTCAATGGAATGATGTCAAAATGACTTGTCATTTTATAGAAATACCCTCAGAATCATATTTAAAGTATTTAATAAATGCATATTCAACATGACTTACTTGATCTTTTGGGGAGGAGGTAATTAATAATTATCTGCCATAATTAAAAGAAGAAGCATTGTTTTCACACAAGAGTGGTTATTAAAATATGAGCTATTACTAATTAAGTAGTCAATTAAAGAGTCCATTTCAATAGTCATACTGTAAGTAAACATTCAAAATTAAAAAATTAACAATATTTCTAATGTCATGTAATGGTCCTGACCATGTAATTTGGAATAAACAAATCTCAATTGAATCTTAAACTTTGCCCTAGTAACTTTTCATGTGACTTGAAGCAAATAACCAAATTACTCAAAGCATCAGTTTTCTTAACTATGAAATGGGAATAAGAGGATCTCCTGTATAGAACTATTGAGGAATTAGATAAGGCAATAAAAATTATTTGTCATGGTGTCAGGCCTTCAATAAATACTAGGTAATATAATTTTATTTAATGGGATGGTCTGGGGCCATTTTATCAAGTTTTTCCACAAAACAAAATACATGTATTTCATAAGCAATAACTCCTAGAAAAATTAAGAAAGGAAATAACTTATGAACCCAACACCTTCTGAGTCTATGGTAGCCACAAGCCAAAGAACATGGGGCCCAATCAAGCCAGAATCTAGAATACTTAGACACTAGACTAGAAGCTTTTTGAGTGCTGGCATTATGTTTTTTCCATTATTTTATCTCCTGCATTCAGAACAGAAACTGCTATGAATGCTTGCTGACACAGTGAATGAACAAATGAGGATATAAAATAATGCAAACTCTTTTCATAGATTGTGGAGCTGAAATAGTTTATTGAGCTGATAATTCTATTAAACTGGTCCATCTTTAGGCAATATAACAAGACTTGTAATATCATAAATTATGATGTTCTTTACTCATTCACTGTAAGGATTAAGTATTTGTGTGGCTGTTAGGGGTGAGATAAAAAACAAATAATTTATCAAATTATTGAGAGAATGAAGCACTATGTTTTATCAAAAAATATAGAAATTATTAACAATAGTGTCTCTCAATTAAAAGACTGCCTATAAGGAAAGTATCTTAAACACATGACCTATACCAATGGTTTACAAACATGATACTTAACATATTTTAATTTCTAGCCCAAGTCTACCCTTCTTTGTGTATGTGTATTCTAAGAAAAGAATTTCAATATTTTTACAATCAGAGAAGGAAATAAACCATTTACAAAGTAGTTTTGTTCCCATATACAGTGACTAGTAGCTGCAAAAATGCTATTCATATGCTGAGGCTGAGAATGTGTCAGTCAGAGCAGGGTGACCCTAAACTATTTTTATCTAAATAGCATCTACCAGTTTTGCAAAAACAGAAAAAAAGTTACTTACCCTGGGGGATTATTATGAGTTTAGTCCCTTCTGCAAATATCTTGATTCGGCCTGAGTGATCACACTGGTTACAACTCCTACAAAAATCTCACCATTCTCCTAAACTTCATATTCTGACCAGCATTGCCACCCACCCCCTGGCCCGGAAAAAAAAAGAAGAAGAAAAAAAAAAGCCATTAGATATTCTGGGTTCCTTTGGAAGCCCTTAAATATAGATTCTGTGGCATCTGATATTTTATGTTTTTCTCCTATAAATTGACCCAAATGTCTGTTTTCTATCAAGGCAGTAATTATTGAAAAGAAATGACAGCAAATGAAATTAATAAAATCAGGAAAAGAAGAGACCAACCCCAACTGATCAACCACAGCTTTTCTAACTTACCAGGAAATGTATTCAAAGAATTAAGACTTTTTTTACTTCCAGCTGTTCAATTGTGTAAACCTTCTCAGAGACTGCATCAAAAGGAAAGGCCCTTCCTTCTGTCCTCATGATCATCAGGGCTGTTCCTTTAGCAGTTTGGGAAAGTGATTCTGAAAGGAGGAAACTCCCCACTAACTGAAAAAGCAAATTTGCCAACACAAATATACTTGATGAATGTGAATAAATTTCATTTTTAATGAAGCCACATTTATCATTTGACATTGGTTGATAATTTACCAGGCCATTGAAAATGAGAAAATTATTTCTTGGTGACATTACTATTCCTGGAATAAAGAAGAAATATGTATAATTCTATCTCCTGTGAAGACGTCTTATTTAAGCTAAAATTTAAAAACAAAATCCAGTTCTACGATATGTTCACAGAATAATCCTCTTGGAAGTTGTTCTGTAATCTTGGCCTCTTATCTTGGATCAGGGGAAAACAAATCAGGAGAAGCTGCTGAGTGCTCCTGGGCATACAGATGATTTGTCCATCTGCCAGAACCCAGAGAGGACAGGCCCTGGTGACTCCCATGTGCACATCAGATCCAGGTCCAAACCTGGATCCCATGAGCAGACTTTGCCTCTGTCCCTGAGAATGAAGCTGTGATGTGGTCCTGGTAGGAAACTGTGCATTCACAGCACAACCTAAACCCAACACAATGGGAGAAGATGTGGGAGTTCGATAAAAATGTTTCAAGCCCTGGCTCAGTGGATTGAGCACGGGCTGGGAACCAAGGTGTCCCAGGTTCGACTCCCAGCCAGGGTACATTCCTGGGTTGCAGGCCATAACCCCCAGCAACCGCACATTGATGTTTCTCTCTCTCTCTATCTCCCTCCCTTCTCTCCCTAAAAATAAAGAAATAAAATCTTTAAAAAAATTATGTTTCGAAGGTTATTTTTTATCTGAGCATTTCAAGTTATTATTACTTAGAGCTACCAAATACATTTGCACCTATTGTAGATGTAAATAATACCCACCCGATTTCTTTCTAATAATTTGTCCTCTTTATTTCTTTATTCTAAGACCACAGCAAAATTATTTGGAGCTTTAAGAGTTGTTTGTATTTCATGATCGGCGATGAATTTAAGTAATAAAATGCAGGAGAGTAAGTAAGGAGTTACAAAATCTTTTATTAAATTTACAAGAAAAGATGAGAACTACATGAAGAAAACAGTATAAGAGTTTACAAACAGAAATAAAAGAAAACCTGAAAAAATGATAGATACACCATATTCATGAAGAAAAACCTCAAAATAAAAATTATAGTAATCCTTTCTAAGTTTAAATATATGAATTGACTGCTATTACAATCAGAATTATGACAACATTTTATATTTGTTCTATGATGTAGAGTTGGGGGGGAAGGTGATTTGATCTTAAATGTTATTGTGGAGAATAAATATGAAATAATTAAAAATAATTTTTGTAAGATATTAGTGAATAGGCACTGGGCACTTATTACAAAGCCACTGATATAACATGATAATGGTATAGAATATGAAACAAAATAAAACAGAAATTCTCCATAAAATGTTCCAAGTATATATTGATATTATAATATGATATGGAACATTAAAATTGTATGGATATGAAATATGAAATGGATATTAAAATCTGACTTTGCACTATTGATGATCTGCTATGAAAATGAAAATACCTCTCTACCTTACATCATATAAAATAGCTTCCTAGTAGATTAGTATTTAAATTAGAAAGTACCTAAAGATATGTGCTAGAAAAAACAAGTAGGAGACTCTTTGTGTCCTTTGTCAGTGAAGTTGCCATGGGAAATGGACAGGAAACACTTTTACTTTATTGTTAATTTTTGAGAAAGAGAAATTTAGAAAATTTTTACTCTATAGTATTTTCAAATGAACATTTAAAAAATAAATAAATGATGAGTGTTGGGAACCTCCCTGCTTGGTTTCAGGAGCTCTAACCCCACCATGGCTAAGGCTGAGAGAAAAAGGTTTAGGGACATAAGCTGCTAAGGAGACAAAAACTTATCCCCTCTCTCGTATCTCCCTGCTTGGCTGGGCATATGACTGGTTAGCCAATGATAAGTAAGATTCCTCAAGGAAGGAACAACTAAGACAGGCACAGTAGTGAAGAGACTACCAGGGAAGGACTTAGGGGATTATAGGAAAGGGGTGATGGATCTTCAACCCTTGGCTTTGTTATAGCCCTAGTCTTCATTCCACTATAGGAAGTCTCCTACTGTCTTGTTTACTTTGTTTCTCTGGCCTGACTCAAGCCTGAAAGAATGCCAGATAAGGGGGGCACAACCCTATATTATTGTAGGCTGTTCCCTGGGGGCAATCAAGCCTGAAAAAGAATTCATGAAGTCCTGTGAATCCTGCTTTGCTAAGAATACCCTTAGGCTAATCTATGCTAGCTATTTAGGCTTCAAACATAAAATGAGTTTATTTCCCAAAGTTTCATGGCCCTTTGGTGTCACTCTATCTATCTGACTCTGACTCAGAATAAGCCCTTCTAGTTCTTTGAACGCTGTCTATTTCTTGATCACTACTGCTTGATAATGTTTGATGAGCTTTGTCATATATGCCCTGTATTCCTATGCAAACTAAACCCAATAAAAGCGCAGGGAAAGAGGTGCTTGAGGCCCTTCTCCTCTGAGAGATTTGCCAGCCTTTTCTCCCCAAGCAGATCATGTCTTGGCAGATTTATTCTCATCTATAGCAGCCAGGAGAGCTCTGCAGGACAGAGTTCACCTACAGAGGAGGACTTAAGGAAAGGGACATATCAAATTTGTGCTTTAGGAAGATAAATGTATAAGCAGGAAGATAAGTTGGCCAAGGGATATTTCAAAGATGGTGACTCTAAGTCAGTAAGAGGACTCTGAGAATCCACGTTATTGCAGTGACAGTGGGGAAGGCAGAAGTACCGAAGCAATCAATGTTAATAGATTTATTAGAGAAGTAAAAGAACTCACATGAGATAAATCAAATTGCCATTAAGGAAGTTGAAAGGGAAGGAAAAAGCATTTTAAAATCAGAAAGATCAGATTCCAGTTCCAGGTCTTTGACTCCTGGTGATGTGTACTTAGGCCCTTCTTAGAGTCTGTTTCCTTGTCTTTAAAATGGAGATAATAGTATCTATTTCTCAAGACTTTTGTCTAATGGGTTTAGAACAGATGATGTGAAAGTTCACCTACAGGGAATTCACTTCCTAAGAAACAGTGGAAACATCTTAATCTTTTGTGCAAAAATAAATAATTTTGTCTCTAATTCTGCTTTATGTAACACATGCATACACATTCACAACTCACTCTCCATATCCTGAGGTGACTAGCTAAGGCAACAAAAATTCTACTTCAAACCTGATAGTGGATCAATAAATATGTAAGTAATAACCAAGTGAAGTGTGGCCAGCTCAAGTTTCAACTGAATTGCTTGAATGAAGTTTTGTATCACTTTTTCAGGTTTGATGATGATTTCATGGTCAACCAATTTCAACCAAATTTGATAGACCATCAGAAGTTATGAAGATATTCACCCTGCTAAGTTCAGAGAAATAATCCAGGACAGACTCATACATGTGGTTCAGGGACAGGGGGACACATCCACCATCTTTCCTGAGTCTTAATCGCATCTCCCCCAATGGGAGATCCTCCCAATTTTGCCAGAAGTCCTTTCAGAAACAGTTGGTGTTAGGCTAGCAGGAAGAAGCAGGCAAAGGCAGATCCTGCAGTGCCTTGGGATGTTTGCTGACCCACCCCTGGTCCCTGTGTTGGTAAAAACTGGCCTTTGAGCATAAGCTGGTTTTTCCTATGTGTGTCAAGTTAGTGGAGGCAGCCACAAACTGTGGATCACTTGTAGCTTTGAACAGGCTGCCAAGAACCAGACATGGACAGTATTTGACATTGGTTTACACCAGCATCAGACAACAATCAACCAGTTTTGAAATGGAAATCCTAGGATGCAGGTACTAAAGTCTACTGAGATGAATTCTAATTTGTTCTTTTTCATTTTTTTTTTACTTTTTCTCTTTCATAGCCTTTTTATTAACTTTTTTCTTTTTCTCTGTTTTTCTTCATATCTTTCATTTTACTCTTTTCTTACTATATTTTTCTTCTTTCCTTTTCATAGTTTTCTTTATCTTTCTTTGTATTTTTCCATTTTCATCTTTCTATTCTTTAGTTTTATTTCTCTTCCCTCCCTCCTTTCATAATCATTATTTATTTTCTTTGGCCTTTTCATATATTTTTATTTTTACTAGTCTATTTCTCTTTACTTTTTTTTTATTCTTTGCTCTTTTGTTGTTGATTTTGCTGTTTGATTTTTTGCTGGTATTTTCTTTGTTTTTTAAAGTTGTTTTGTTTTGTTTTGTTCTGTTAGCACTTATACAATAGTTTGCAAGATGAAGTTGTGGTTGAGCCTCTCAGTCAGCCAGTCAAAGGGGAGATCCAACAAACAAATGGGCCAATAACAATAAGACACAATTACAACAGCAGAGCCCACATAACATACACAAGGACATTCCTATAACATCCACCTCAGGAGAGATCAAGGAGATTGTACCACTGGGTCCCACAGGACTCCATACCACAAAAACTGGTAGTCAAAGTGCATGTATATAATACATAGAAGCAAATACAAAGAGGCAGCTAAAGTGAGGATATTAAGAAACAACCACAAAGAATGAATTGGGGGAAATCCTCAGGAAAAAAAAAACAAGCAATTTATCAGTCATGGAGTTCAGAGCAATGGTTATAAGGATGCTCAAGGAACTTAGTGAGAACTACAAGGAACTTCAGTGGGAACCACTAGAAACTTAGTGGGAATTACATCAGCATGAAAAAGACATAGAAATTATGAATAAGGATGAGTTGGAAATGAAGACTTTACTTGGAGTTAAAAGCAGACTAGATGAAGCAGAGGATCAAGTTAACAATATGGAAGACAAGGTAGAAAAAAAAAACACCCAATCATAAAACAAAAAGAAAAATACATAAAAAGAATGAGGATGGTTTAAGGGAACTTTGGGTCACTGTAAAACATAACAATATCTGCATCATAGAGATAAGAAAAGAGGGAGCAGAAAGAGAAAACCTGACTGATGAAATAATGATAGAAAACTCCCCCAACTTGCTTAAGAAAAAAGTCACACAAGTTTAGGAAGCACAAACAATCCCAATCAACACAAGTACAAACAGATCACACCAAAATACATCATAAATAAAATGGCCAAGTTTAAAGACAAAGGGAGAATCTTAAAGGCAGCATGAAAGAAACAGTTAGTTACCTACAAGGAAGCCCTATAAGGCTGTCAGCTGATTTTTCAATAGAGACACTTTAGGCCAGAAGAGATTGACAGAAAGTATTCAGAGTAATAAAAAGCAAGGGCCAGCAAACAAAACTACTATCTCCAGCAGTCTATCAGTTAAAATTGAAGATGAAATAAAGAGATTCTCAGTCAAAAAAAAAAGGCTAAAGGGGTTCATCACCAGCAAACCAGCACTGTAAGAGATGTTAAAGGGATTGTCTAAGAAGAAAAAGAAATAGAGAGAGGAATACATGTACAAAGAAAAAATGGTAATAAATAAGTATCTATCAACAATAACCTCAAATGTAAATGGACTAAATACTCCAATTAAATGACATAGGGTAGCTATGGGATAAGAAAACACGATCCATCCATATTTATGCTGTACACAAAAGATCCTTCTCAAAACAAAAGATTTTCACAGGCTAAAAAGTGAAAGGATGGAAAAAATATTCATGCAAATGGAGATGGAAAAAAAGCTGGGGTAGTATTACTTACATCTGACAAAATAGACTTCAAAACAAAGGCCATAATGAGACAAAAAAGGTCACTATGTAATACTAAAGGGATAGATCTAACAGAAGGACACAATCATGGTAAACATATATGTACCTATTATAGGAGCACCTAGATATATAAAGAAATTCTTGGTAGACTTAAAAGAAAAGGCAACAGCAATACAGTTATTGTAAGGGATATAAACAACCCACTCTTACCAATAGATAGATCTTCCAGACAAAAAAAAATTAAAAGAAAAAAAGAGACAGTGACCTTAAACAACATACTAGATTGAATGGATGTAGTTCACACTTATAGAGCATTTCATCACAAAGCAGCAGAACACACATTCTTCTTAAGTGCACATGGACCATTCTGAAAGACAGATTACATGTTAGGACACAAAATAAGTCTTAAGAAATTCAGGAACATTGAAATAATATTATTTTTTTTCAGAACACAATGGCATGACACTAGAAATCAACCTAAATAAAAAAAAACTCAAAAATATTCAAATGGAGCCTAAATAGCATGTTATAATATAATGAATGGGTTATCAATGAGACCAAGGAAGAAGTCAACAATTACTTGGAAACAAATGAAAATGAACATACAATCCAAAGCCTATGGGACACAGTGAAAGCTGTCCTGAAAGGGAAGTTCATAGCATTACAGGCCTACCTTAAGAATTAAGAAAAACCTCAAATAAACAATGTGATCCTACACCTAATAAAAAATATAAAAACAACAAAAGTCAAGCCTGTAAATCCTAGAAGGAAGGAAATAATCAAGATCAGAGTGAAAAAAAAAGACCTAGATACTAGAAAAACAATTCAAAGGATGAATAAATCCAGAAGCTCCTTTCTTGTGAAGATAAAATTGATGAATCTTTAGCCAGAATCATCAAGAGAAAAAGATAGAGGACTCAAATAAATAAAATCAGAAGAGAAAGAGGGGAAGTAACAGCTGATATCACAGAAATACAAAAGATGGTAAGAAAATAGTATGAACAACTATATGCCAAGAAATTGGACAACCTGAGCTAACTGGATAAATTTCTAGAAGCATACAATATTCCAAAGAAGAATCAGAAAGAAGATGAAAACAAATAGGCCCATAGCAACTAATGAAACTGAAAAAGTAATCAAAAAACTCCCAGCAAACCAAAAGTCCTGCTGTATCAGATGGCTTCACAGGCAAATTTTACCAATCATTCAATGAAAAACTAACATCTGTCCTCAAACTATTCCAAAATAAATCCAGAGGAGAGAACACTTCCAAGCTCTTTATACAAAGCCATTATTAGCCAAATTTCAAAATCAGATAAAGACACAACAAAAAAGAAAATTATAGGCCAATATTCCCAAGGAACATAGATGTTAAAACCCTCAACAAAAGATTAGCAATGTGGATCCAGCAATATATTACAAATATCATACACCATGGTCAAATGGGACTTATACCAAGAATGCAAAATTGGTATAATATTCACAAATCAGTAAATGTGATACATCACATAAACAAAATGATAGATAAAAATCACATGATCATACCAACAGATACAGAAAAAAAAACATTTAATAAGATCCAGCACCCATTTATGATAAAAAACTCAGTAAATTTTGAATAAATGGATCATACCTCAACATAATAAAGGCCATTTATAAAAACCTACAGCCAACATTATACTCAATAGGCTAAAACTAAAAGTGTTTCCCTTAAGTACAGGAATAAGACAGGGATGTCCACTTTTCATTCTCATTCAACACAGTCCTGGAAGTCCTAGCTAACTTGATATTGTACATAGAAAACCCTAAAGACCCCACAAAAAAAAAACCTACTCAACCTAGTAAATCAATTCAGCAATTTGGTAGATTATAAAATCAATACTCAGAAATTTATTATATTTTTATACACCAATAATAAACTATCAGAAAGAAAAAACAAGAAAACAATCCCATTTACTATTGCAACAAAAAGGTATCTAAAAGTAAATTTAACCAAGGAGGTAAAAGCACTGTATTTGGAAAACTATAGGACATGAAAGAAAGAAAGAAAGAAATAGAGGAAGATATAAATAAGTGAAAGCATATATTGTGTTTATGGATGGAGAGAATTAACATAATTAAAATGGCCACACTACCCATAGCAATTTAGATTCAGTGCAATTTCTATTGAAATATAAATGGCATATTTCACAGATCTTAACAAATATTCCAAAAGTTTAATGAAACCAAAAGACCTAAATAGTCCCAGAAATTTTGAAAAAGAAGAACAAAGTTGAAGAGATCACAGTGACCAGAGAAGAGAGAAGAAGGAATTTCAGGGGAGAATGGGAAGGATTTACAGGAACAAATTTAAAGGACACATGGACAAAAACTAGGGGGAGGGTGGTAATGGGAGGGAAGTGGGGAGGGTTGGGTGGGTGGGCTGGAATGGGAGTAAAAGGGAGAAAACTGTACTTGAACAATGATTAAAATAAAAAAAGAGATCACAATATCTGATATCAAACTATACTATAAAGACATTCTAACCAAAATAGCCTGGTACTGGCATAAGAACACACATATAGATCAATGGAATAGAAAATAGAGACCAGAAATAAACGCATACCTTTGTGGTCAGTTAATATTTGACTAAGGAGATAAGAGCATACAATGGAGTAAAGATAGTTTCTTCAATAAATGGTGTTGGGAAAATTGTACTAGTACATGCAACAAAGAAAAATGTAGACCACCAACTCAAATACATTGGAATAAACTCAAAATGGTTAAAAGACTTAAATATAAATCACAATACCATAAAATTCCTAGAGGCAGTAAATTCCAAAACAGGGAAAATTTCAAAGGCACTAAAGTTTCAGCTATCTCGCATAGCGATATCTTTGCCCATGTCTCCCAGCAGAAGGGACACTAAGGAAAAAATAAACTAATGGGACTACATCAAATTAAAAAGGTGCTGCACATCTAAAGAAACTATAATTAAAATAAAAAGTGAACCCACTGTGTGGGAGAACATGATACATCAAATAAGGGTTTAATCTCCAAATTATATAAAGAACTTATAGTTCTCAAAACCAGGACACAACAATCCAATTAAAAAAAATGGGCAAAGGACCACAATAGACATTTCTCCAAGGAGGACAATGAGATGGCCCGTAGACATGTGAAAAAATTCTCAACATCACTAATCATAAGAGAGGTGTAAATTAAAACCTCAATGAGCTATCACCTCACACCTGCCAAAATGGCTATAATTTAATAAACTATCTAACAAAAAGAACTGGTGAAGATGCAGAGAAAAAGGGATCCTAATTCACTGTTGGGAATGTAGATTGGTGCAGCCACTATGGAAAACAGTGTGGAGTTTCCTTAAAAAATTATAAATGGAACTGCCTTCTGATCCAGAGTTTGATTCCACTTCTGGACATATATCCAAAGAATCTCAAAACACCAATTCAGAAGAACATATGCAACCCTATGTTCATATCAGCACTATTTACAATCACCAAGATGTCTAGAAACAGCCTAAGTGCCCATCAGAAGATGAGTGGATAAAAGAGCTGTGGTTAATTACACAATGGAATAGTATATAGCAGTAAAAGTGAAGGAACTCTTACCTTTTGTGACAGTTACAAGGGAACCTGGAGAATATTAAGTGAAATAAGCCAGTCAAAGGCAAACACAATATGATCTCACATGTGGCATGTAATGAACAAAGTAAACTAACAAACAAAATAGAATCAGAGGCATAGAAACAGGCAACAGACTGAGATCTGTAAGAAAGGAGGTGGTGTGGGGGTTGGTTTAAAGAAGGTGGAAGGATTTACCAAAGAACATGTGTGTGACCCATGGAAATGGACAATAGTGTGGGGATTGCCTGAGGGAGTTGGGGGCTGGGTGGAAGGGGACAAAGGGAAATTGGGACAACTGTAATAGCATAAAGAATAAAATATTTGTTAAAATGTTGTGAAGATACATTTCATATTTTATTCAAGGATGTGGTAAATATTTTGAAAAACATAAAAATTTACACATATTTTCCACATTGGTTTATCTTCTAGAAATTTTAATCTTTTAATTAAATCTGGTACATGAATAAGTTACAGAAACTTCTGTAAGAAAGATGTCTAGAAGGCTGCTTAAAGCAAAATTAACATTATTTGACTTGTACAAGAGATAAAATCACTACTATCTGTGAACCACTAGCTTTCACTGTCTGACATAATTTTGTATGATAATATAATAGCTTTCACTGTCTGACATAATTAAGTCATGTATTTTACCCATGACTTAATACTGTCTGACAGTATTTTACCCATGACTTACATCATATCAGGTATGTTTCTGTATAGCACAATAGATTATTGGAAAGTATTGCGTTTAATTTTTTATAAAAACCCAGGTCCGTGTTCAGCAGGAACCAGGTCATTTCACATTTAAGCAGCTTTTTCCCTTTAGCATTTTTACGAACTGTCTTCATCCTGAACTTGATGAATTTCTAGTCTTTTAGGGCTCCTTTGCACTTCATTTACTTCACATGGCATTATGTGCAATTCAAATACCTCTTAATTCATATAGCACCTACAGGGAAACATGTTTGGTGAAGCACTTATTTCCATTTGGCAAGCAAGATATGCTTGTCTGTTCTGAACAGCTATGCATGAAAAGCACATTTGTGTGAAAAAAAAAGTTGTTCTTTGAGAAAGAACAATGTACCTTAGCCCCAAATCTGCCTTCCCTTCTTTCTCTTTGCTCTGACATGACAAGACATAGCCCTGTGTTTTCTAGTAGTAAAAGAAAGGGAAATTCACACGTGTGGGATCTGCTCTGAATTAGTCATGCATACAAATTGTTCAGCTTTACCTATATAATTGTTATTACTCTTAAAAGATAGAGAGGGATCTGAAAGCTAGGGATTTCAAACTAAGCAGGGATTTGATTTCAAAGTTCAAAGTCCCTAACTCTTTTTTCAGGTACTTCACACTTCTTGGGTGGAGTTGGAAAGATGTGTGTGGCAGGGACAGTTTTCAGGCCTACTCCAGGTCTACATAATTAGATGATCTGTATCTCAAATGGTCAAGTATGAAATATTGGATAATTGCTTTCTGGGAATTACAGGAAATATCATCCTAAGTAGAAAGTAGGTGAAATGTTTGATTTGATTATTCTAACAGCAATGTGCAGTCAGCACAGGCACCCAACAAAAGAATCTGTGAGGATTGGGTCTAGTTTAATTGGAATATCCAATTAAATTCTACAACTTAGTTTTTTTTTCACTTGCCCATAAATTACACTAGGAGATTAAAGTGTCCATGAGAATATTTGGACCACACAGTACAAATTATACACATTGTTTGGGTTAAGTGATTATTTCTGTTATGAGCTTGCTGATTGCCCTGAACATGTTGGCTAAAAAACAAATAGAGTTTCTAAACTTGCATTAAGTTTTAGAGAGCGAGGACTGGCAGTTCTCTGCACTGGATCTAAGGGTTTAGGTTGAGGGCTCTGTCTGGAAAGCCAATTGTACTCTTAGGTGGTGCCCCTGGGGTTGGCTGGGTTTGTGGTTTACTTTCTGGCCAGCGAAACCACAGTTCCCAGGGACTCCTATCTCTTTTTTCAGACCTAATATCACGGGAAAGGTATAAAGAATCCTCAGGTTTTGACATCGATTATTCTCTCATTACTGGATAAATTAAAAATGTAGGAAAATCAAGAAAACATCATCTGCTTGACAAAACATCCTTGCCATTGTGTTCAGTGATACAATACACTTTCATCCTGTACTAAGACAAGAAAGTGTACAAAAAAACCTAATACAAATTGTGGGGGTTGTAGTGAGGGAGTGAGATTGGAACCAATAATTGTGTTCGGGATACTTATTAGACATACAAGAAGAGGGATTTCAGCTGTAATGTCAGGGTGTAGATTGTTGTTATTACTGTTGTTCTTGTTATTTTCAAGGTTTGGGTGCTTGGACCTTGGACATGAAAATGTCTGGAGTCACACTAACAATACAGAAAGCAGGTCAGGGTTATCATATTTGTAACCAAGTGCACAACCATGAAGTTAGGATAGGTGTCAGGTCAGAGTGAAGAGCAGAGAATTTGAACCTTGGTTCAGCAGGTTGTTCTGTAAATGGCAAACATTTTCATATTCATGAAAAACCAGTCTTTACCTCCTACATGCCTACATATTTGTTGTGTATGGCAGGAAACTATTTGAATATTGGGTATTTCAGAACTCATAGGAAACTACAGAGGTGAAGGGGAGTACATAGTAATGGGGAAATAACAGGAGGAGACAGAAAGGGGGATTGAATAACATGGGGATAGAAGGAGCTTGGAGTCCATCCCCTGCTGACTATTATCTCTTCTCAACAGTAGGAAGTCACTTTGCCTACATATCAGACCTCATCAGGTACTGGGGCCCTCACTTGGAAAACAAGGTATAGTTAGTTGCTATAGCTTCCTTTTGAAAAAATTACAATTTGGTAAAAAGAAATTGAACACTGACCATCAGAGAGATAAAAGGCACTGGACTGAAAATCTGAAACATAAGTAGGAGCCTTATCTCTGTGGTTAATGAACTTTGGACAAGTTGCTTGCCATTTCTGAGCTGGTCCCAGCTTCCTCATTCAAGTGTGAACACTGTGCTGAACATGTCCTAAGAGCCCTCCCTGAACCAACAGTTTCTGAACTTAAGATTAAGGGCATTAAAGGGTCTGTTGTGGTTGTTCAAGTGTAACCAGAGTAGAGAGAGTAACAGAGAAGGGTTTTTTTTACAGGTTCCTTTGACTCTGCAGCATTGTGAGATCCCAGCAGGCACAGTAGTAGGTGGCTTCATCGGACTTCATGACATTATTGATTATCAGGTAAAAGATTCCATCATCTTTCCTATATGTCTCCAAGCGGGGATTGAGCTGGTCATCCTTGTTATTTTTGGTTGAGCCATAAAGGATTCGTCTCAGGGGCTCCCCCTCTTTTTGTTCATACCAGTGCACAATGGCATTCTCAAGGGGAACCCCAGACAGCTTGCAGGTTATGTGCACTGTTTTGTCTGGTGTCCGGGTAAAAGAGAGTTGATCTTGAGCTATTCTCATTTTGGTGTCTCCATCTGAAATGCAAGGAAGGGAATTCAGAGGTACTTGAAAAAGTTGACTCTGGAGATAAAAACAATGAAAAGGTAAGTAAGGGGGAAGTCAACTTACAAACCCAAGCCAAAGACACAAGGAAAATCCATGGGATTTGCATTGCCAGTGACTAGTCAGAATGGACACTCTGAGGGGTGTTAATCAGGACCAGAGATGCAGTGACAACCCTTGTTCTGAAGAGGCAGTGATAGGGGTGGAAAGTTTGCTTTATAACCTATGATAGTCCTTCCTGGTAAAATCTGTCACAGTGTTATTTTATCATGTTCCTGGTATTCAGGAACTCTCAGATCCTGGAATACCACATCAAAATGCCTGTGTTACAATAATTGAATGATAACTTTCTCTTGAGAGCTATTTCCTCCCATTTTTCCTAAAAATATTGCTTCAAATATACCTATTCTTGAGTTCAGTTATAAATATTTTTACCATATTTTGTGACAATGTGTGTAGCTATGTATGGCTTGCATGAAAATGGAAAGTATCATTACTAATGAGGTCATTTTCCAGAAATTTATGCAGAAGTATGTATATTTCATAGATTAATTGTTTACAGAAATTTTACAAAGTTTATTAAATATAAACAATTATTGTATGTATTGCTTTAAATACTATGATGTTACTATACTGTGCGGTGAATGAAGAAAGCTGCTGGGGGAAAAAGTCTTGTTTCCTTCTATTCTATTCGTATTCAGAATTCTGCCTGAGGAAGATAGAGGCCAGGTAGGTGGAGCAGAGCCCACTACCCCCTGTTCACAGATGAAATACCCAGCCAACCTACTAAGGAACAGAGTGAACAGCCAGTAGTACCCCAGCATATATGATGAGTAGAGACCAAAAATTGCACAGGACATTGAAAAACCAGATGGTAAGGAGAGTGCTTCAAGACAACAAGGTCCCTGGGACCAGCAGGGGGACCAGGGCAGCTGCAACCTCAGGACCGGCACCCACTGGGTCTGCCACAAAGTTCTTGGGAGAGAGCTGGGTCAATGGCTTCTCCCCAGCCAAACAAGGTTTGAGCAGCACCAGGAGAGTCCTGGTTGCTTGAAGTCACAGGGAGGGGAATAAGAACTAAGTGGAAAACACACAGGAACTGTGAGCACCTGTGGCGTCTGTGGACGTGGCTGGTGTGAGTTGAGAGTTGAAAGTTGGGCTGTGATGGACCCTGACCTGGATATTCTCTGGTCTGGTTGGAGAGGTGGGCTGTGTGAGAGGCCAGGCCTCTGTGTGGAACAGCAGACTTGAACAGGAGGAATTTCTCAAAAAGAAAAAGTGAAAAAAGAGACACTTGGTGGTTGTTTAGGGAATTCTCCTGCAGCACCCACTCTGGCTTCCTCCACACCCAGCCGTGCAGCCCCCCAAGGTGGTGCAGAAGTCCCTGCACACACTCCCATAGCCCTGGGAAACGTACACACCCAAACCTGAGGGAACGAAGTTGGCCAGGCCAAGCACACATGCCCGCAATGCAAGGAAAGTGCGTTCTGGGAGGGCCCCAAGCCCACACCCAAAGCCCCAGGGAAAGTGCCAGCCCAGACCAGAGGCTGCTGGGGAACTGGGCTGGAGGCTGAACTGCCAATAAGGAAGGGAGAAAAGGGAAATCACTTCTCAGCCTGCTACAGCCAGGAAGAACAGCAAAACTGGCTTGGCCAGTTTGAAGTAAGCAGGAGGTTTTTTTTTTTTTTAAGTAATTCTTTTTTTTTTTTATTTTTTATCCTCAAACTCCTTTTTCTTCTCCTTCACCATCCTTATTTTATTCCATCTTTCTTTCCCTTTTTATCTCTTCTTCCTTCCTTTTTGTTAAATATAATTCCCAAAAGTAAGACAAAAAATACCCTTGAATGGTGAAAAGACCAGATATGGACCCAAGGAGGGGGCACCCCAACAGCTGAAACAATAAGACAAATTTCACTTTGCTACTACAGAAGACTTGCAAGGTATTGCATATTTGTATCATAATTCTTTTCATTATTGTTACATCTTTCATTTCATTAGTATTTTTGTAATTCTCTTCTTTCTGATTAGTCTTCTTTGCTTGGTTGGTTAAATTGCATTGTATGACTGGTTTCCCTTGTTTTCTCTTTCATAGTGTATTGTTAATTTACTGTCTTTCACTTCATTTGTGTTCCATTAGCACACTCCTCTAGGTCCTATACTTCCTATTCTGGTTATTCAGATCACATATGATTGTTGTCATAGGATTGTTGCTCCCTTATCATTGTAAATAATAGCTGTTACATACAATTGTAAATACTACACAACATCCCTCCCAGATCTTAGTCCACTTCATGGCTTCCTGAACTCTATTACTGTTGTGGTTAACTCTATTCTCTCACACACTACACCTATTTTCTATCCTTTACTCTCACTTTACTTCATAATCTGACCTTCCACAAGCTCACTGCTTTCTAGATCAAACTCACAATCCTTCCCCTGCAAAGAAGAATCTTACTTTTTTTCACCCTCTCTAAAAAGTGGCCAAATGGGTGAAATATCACTGTTAACACCATACATATCCAAAGGTGCTCCTATCTCTTCTCTATGGGCTGATACTGTAAATATCATAGAATAAACTCTTGCTGTATCAAGCCATTTTGCCTTTCCACCTCCAAATGATCACAAAAAAAGAAGGTGGAAGCTGTGAACACCAGGATACCTGCAAGAAGAAGAAACCCACCAAAAAAAGAACCACCAACAGATAACAACAGAAGAAGGTGAAGAAGGGAGTGGAAGCCACACTAACTCAACCCAGGACCTATCTGAAAATACAAATAAATGATGGAGAAATTATCCAGAAAAAAGGACTGAACAACAGCAAGAGAGAATCCTCAAAACCTTGTACACACAGAAGAACCAACTTCAAAACAACCTGCTCACACCTGCACAATAGAATACAAGAGATAGTGGACAGAATGACCCTCCATTAACCAGATGGTAAGAAGGACCCACCAAGGAAAACCCCAACAGCAATCAAATCCCAAACACATACACAGAGCCAACATAAAAGATAACCCAAGACCAGTGACCTCAGGAGATCAAGGGAATGGCGCCACTGAATCTCACAGGTATTTTATGATAGAAGTTCACACAATAAACCCAGGGAGTCAAAACAGATAAATTTAAGAAGCAGAGGCTAAAAAAGAAGATTCCCACAAACAATGGGAAGACAAAGAAACAATCCCAAAATGAAAGGAAAGGAGGAAGTCTCAGAAGAAAGTCAACTATCTGACATTGAGTTCAAAGCAATGGTTATAAGGAAGCTAAATGAACTCACAATGAGGTACCAGAAACTATACAGAAACTACAATGAACTCACTGCAAATTATATCAACATGAAAAAGGAAATAGAAACTATCAACAAGGGCCAAGAGGAAATGAAGGATACAATTTCTAAACTGAAGAACACAGAAGAAGAAACCAAAAGCAGGGTCAATGAAGCAGAGGAATGGATCAGCAAGCTGGAGAACAAGGCAGAAAAAAGCACCCAGAATGAGGGAAACAAGGAAAAGAGGCTCAGAAAAGATGAAGAGGGGTTAAGGGAAATGCAAGACAACATGAAATGTAAAAATATCTGTATAATAGGGATACCAGAAGGAGAAGAAGAAGAAGAAGAAATAGAAAACCTATTTGAAAAAGTAATGATTGAAAACTTCCCTAATTTGATGAGAGAAAAAGTCACACAAATCCAGGAAACACAGAATCCCAATCAAGAGGAACCCAAAGAGTCCCACTTCAATACACATCGTAATAAAAATGGCAAAATTCCAAGATAAAGAGAGAATATTAAAGACAGCAAGGGAAGAACAAGATGTAACAAACAGAGGATCCTTGATAAGACTAGCAGCTGACTTCTCAATGGAAATGCTCCAAGCCAAAATGGAATGACAAGAAATACTCCAAGTAATGAGAACCAGAGACCTGCAACCAAGATTACTTTATCCAGTGGGGCTCTCAATTAAAATGGAAGGAAAAATATGAAGCTTCCCAGACAAAAGAAGCCTCAAAGAATATACCTTCTCCAAACCAGCTCTGCAGGAAACACTAAATGGTTTCCTTTAAGAACAGAATGAAAAACAGTGGAAGAAAGAGGAGCACAGGTATGAAAAAATGGCAATGAATAAGCACCTATCAATAATAACCTTAAATGGCCCTGGCTGGCATAGCTCAATGGATTGAGCACGGGCTGTGAACCAAAGCACCACAGGTTCAATTCCCAGTCAGGGAACATGCCTGGGTTGCAGGCCACGTCCCCAGTGGGGGCCATGTGAGAGGCAACCACACATTGATGTTTCTCTCTCTCTCCCTCCCTTCCCCTCTCTAAAAATAAATAAATAAAATCTTTATAAAAAAGAAAAAATAATAATAACCTTGAATGTAAATAGAATAATGCCCCAATCAAAAGACACAGAATAGTGGAATGGGTAAGAAAACATGACCCACACCTATGCTGCCTACAGGAGACCCACCTCAGAACAAAAGAACTACACAGAAATAAAGTGAAGAGCTGGAAACAAATGTTCCAAGCAAATGGACAGGAAAAAAAAGCCAGGGTAGCAATACTCATATCAGGTAAAATAGACTTCAAAAAAAGAACCATTAAAAGAGACCCAGAAGGTCACTTCATAATACTCAAATGAAGAATCCAGCAAGAAGACATAAATATTGTAAATATATATGCACCCAACATAGGAGCACCCAAATACATAAAGAAAATCTCTGAGGACTTCAAGAAACATATTGACAGCAACACAATTATAGTGGGGGATTTTAACACCCTACTGTCAAAAATGGGCAGATGTTCCAAACAAAATGTCAACAAAGACATTGTGGCATTGAACAATGTCCTAGATGAAATGGACTTAACTGATATATAGACAGCCTTTAATCCCCAAAAAACAAAATACACATTCTTTTCAAATGCACATGGAACATTTTCAAAGATAGATGACATGATAGGACACAAAACAAGCCTCAAAATATTCAAGAAAATTGAAATCATACCAAGCATTTTCTCCAACCACAAGGGCCTAAAACTAGAAATAAACCTCAAGTAAAAAAAAAAATACAAAATACTAAAAATCATGGAGATTGAATAGCATACTATTAAACAATAAATGGGTCAAGAATAAGATCAAGGAAGAAATCAAACAGTTTCTGGAAACAAATGAAAATGAACTCACAACAACCCAAAATGTATGGGACCCAGCTGAGGCAGTCCTGAGAGGGAAGCAATACAGGCCTACCTAAAAAAGATAGGAACATTTTAAATAAACAGCCTAACTCTACGCCTACAAGAACTTGAGGAATAACAACAAAGACAACCAAGGGAAAGTAGAAGGAAGTAAATAACCAAGATCAGAACAGAATTAAATGGCATAGAGACTAAAAGCACAATTCTAAGGATCAATGAATCCAGGAGCTGGTTCTTTGAAAAGATAAACAAAATCCACGAGCCTTTAAGCAGACTCATCAAGAAAAAAAGAGAGAGGACCCAAATAAACACAGTAAGAAATGAAACAGGAGAGATTACAACTGACACCACAGAAATACAAAGGATTGTTAAAAATTACTATGAAGAACTGTATGTGAAGAAATTTGAAAACCTAGGTGAAATGGAAAAACTTCTAGGAAAATATAATCTACCAAAACTCAGTAAAAAAGAAACAGAAAGCCTGAACAGACCAATAACAGCAGATGAAATCGAAGCAGTAATCAAAAAGCTTCTGACACACAAAAGCCCTGGACCAGACGGTTTCACAGGAGAATTCTACAAAGCATTTAAGGGAGAGCTAACCCGCATCCTCCACAGATGACTCCAAAAAATTCAAGAAGTTGGAGGATTCCCAAACTCTTTTTGTGGAGCCAACATCATCCTAATCCCAAAACCAGATAAAGACATAGAAAAGAAAGAAAACTTCAGGCCAATATCACTGATGAACATAGATGCTAAAATCCTCAACAAAATATTGGCAAACCACATCCAGCAATACATTTAAAAGATCATACACCATGATCAACTGGGATTCATCCCAGAGATGCAAGGATTGTACAATATTCGCAAATCAGAAAGCATAATACACCACATAAACAAAACAAAAGACAAAAATCACACAATCATATCAATAGATGTGGAAAAAGAACTTGATATGGTACAGGACCCATTTATGAGTAAAAACACTTAGCAAAGTGGGAATACTCCTCAACCTAAAAAAGGCCATATGTGTGAGACCTACAGCCAACATCATATTCAATGGAAAAATATTTAGAGCTTTCCCACTAAGATCAGGAACAAGACAAGGATGCCCGCTTTCACCACTCCTATTCAACATAGTACTGGAAATCCTAGCCACAGCAATCAGACAAGAAAAAGAAATAAAAAGCATCCACATTGTAAAGGAAGAAAAAAATGGTCCTTGTTTGCAGATGACAAGAGAGTATACATAGAAAATCCTATAGACTCCTCCAAAAAACTACTTGGCCTAATAAGTGAAGTTGGCAAAAAAGCAGGATACAAAGTCAATATTCAGAAATCAAAGGCATTTTTGTACACCAACAATGAAACATCAGAAACAGAAATAAAAAAAATCCCATTTGATATAGGAACAAGAAAAATAAAGTACCTAGGAATAAACCTAACCAAGGAAGTAAAAGATCTGTGTTCAGAAAGCTATCCAATACTGAAGAAAGAAATTAGAGAAGAAACAAATGAAAAGAATAATGTACCATGCTCATGGATTGGAAGAATTAACACCATCAAAATGGCCATACTAGCCAAAGCAATTTATAGAGTCAATGAAATCCTTATTAAAGTACCAGTGACATACTTCACAGATACAGAACAAACATTTCAGAAATTTATATGGAACCATAAATGACCCTGAATAACTGCAACAATTTTCAGAAAGAAAAATAAAGCATGAGGGATCACAATACCTGATACCAAACTGTATTACAAGGCCACTGTAATCAAAACAGTCTGGTACTGTCATAAAAACAGACACATAGACCAATGGAACAGCACAGAGAGCCCAGAAATTAAACCAGGTCTCTACAGTCAATTAATATTTGACAAAGGGGGAAGAAGCATAAAATGGAGTAAAAATAGCCTCTTCAACAAATGGTTTTGGGAGATCTGGACAGCTACATCCAAAAAAATAAAACTCGATTACCAACTTACACCATACACAAAAATAAATTCAAGGTGGATAAAAAACTTAAATATAAGTTGTGATACCATAAAAGTCCTAGAGGAAAACATTGGCAGGAAAATCTCAGACATTCCACACAGCAACATCTTCATGGATATGTCCCCTAAAGTAAGGGGCATAAAGGAAAGGATAAACAAATGGCACCTCATCAAATTAAAAAGCTTCTTCATGGCTAAAGAAAGCAGCAGTAAAATGAAAAGAGAGCCAACCATATGGGAAAGCATAGTAGCCAATGACACATCGGACAAGGGTTTGATCTCCAAAATATATAAAGAACTCACACAACTCCATTCCAGGAAGACAAAAACCCAATTATAAAATAGGCAAAAGACTTCAACAGACAATTCTCTAAGGAGGACACACAGAGGGCCCAGACACATGAAAATATGCTTAGCATCACTAGCCATCAGAGAGATGCAAATTAAAACCACAATGAGATACCACTTCATACCAGTCAGAATGACCAATATAAACAAATCAACAAACAAGTGTTGGTGATGATGCAGAGAAAAGGGAAACCTAGTGCACTGTTGGTGGGAATGCAGACTGCTGCAGCCACTATGGAAAGCAGTTTGAAATTTCCTCAGAAAACTAAAAATGGAACTGCCTTTTGACCCAACAATTCTACTGCTAGGATTATACCCTAAGAGCCCTGAAACACCAATCCAAAAGAACCTATGCACCCCAGTGTTCATAGCAGCACAATTTACCATAGCCAAGTGCTGGTAGCAAACTAAGTGCCCATCAGTAAATGAATGGACCAAAAAGCAGTGGTACATTTACACAATGAAATACTATGCGGCAGAGAGAAATAAGGAGCTTATACCCTTTTTGACAGCAACATGGATGGAACTGGAGAGCATTATGCTAAGTGAAATAAGCCAGGTGGTGAGGGACAAATACTATATGAACTCACCTTTAACTGGAACATAATCAACAAAAGAAAAAAGCAAACAAAATGTAACCAGAGTCACTGAAATTAAGAACAATTTAACAATGGCCAGAAGAGGTGCAGCGGGAAGAAGGATTTGCAGGAACTACTGTAAAGGACACGTGGGCAAAATCAATGCGGAGGGTGGAAGCAAGGGAGGGATGTGGCTTTGAAGGGGGTGGAAAGAGGGGGAGGGAGAATATATGGACAAGTGTAATTGAACAACAATAAAATAATCTAAATTAAAAAAAGAATTCTTAACTTTTCAGAATTAATGTTTTACTGTTTTTGGAGGACACTGTAAGATGTGATTTCTAAAGAGTTCCTGAGATGCCTCCGGGACGTGGTTTAGTGCTAATGGGAAAGGACATTGTGATTTATTGATCACAATGTAAAAACTTTTGCATATGAAAACCCATTCAGTCCTCAGCAAACTTATGAGGGTGTTAACACCATGAACACTTAAAATTGGGAAAAAAGAATGAGCCAATTTAGTAACTTTCCTGGATTATGCTGTCAGTAAAAGGCTGAGCAGAAATTTTAATCCGTGTTCTATGTCACCCAAAAGGCCTTGTATCTTCCATCATTCATTTATTCATTCATTCAAAGTTAATGAACCATATTGAGCACTGGATTGTGGCTTCCTTTCAAGCAGGCTCCCTTCCCAAAGATGGTGAAGCAGAGATAATTTAGGACACTTAGAAAAGCCAGAGTAGGCCCCAGAGGGGTGCAGATAGATGATGAAGTGACATTACTGAAAGGATCATCTTAAATTGGCTCATTGGTCTCTAGCTTAGACCTTGCTCAGCACACATGCCCTGGAGAAAAGTATACCAGTTAGTAGTCAGGTCCCTCTGGGAGGCAGAAAGGAGGAAGGGTGTGTTTTTGTACAGATGACACAGCATGGGAGTGTTTTTGTTCAGTGACAGTGAGTATTTCCATGCAGTGTATTCCATCCAGCAGGCACAGTAATACAGTCCAGCATCTGCCTTCTTAACTTGGTGTATCCTGAGGCTGGCCAACAAATTACTCTGCTGTTTCCTTGCTTCATACCTTTCCTCATTAACACCTTGTTCATGGATAACATTGTCATTTGAAGAAATATACAGAATTCGTTTGAGTGGCTGGTCTGGTTTCTGTCGGTACCAGTGTATATATGCATTCTTCCTTGAGATATCTTTTATTTGGCATTCAAGAAATGCTGTGTTTCCTTCTTTCTTGGTAATGGATATTATGGCTTATGCTATTTGAGTGTCTTCAGTTGTTTCTGAAAGAAAAACAAAACCAAAGATTAGTGAAATTTTGACATTCATTAAAATAGTATATATTTGTTCTCTGGTAATGACAATCTTGGGGTTTGCAGTTTCTCCCTGAAGAAGTCAAGGTGTGGTGGAATCTGTCAATTTAGTTTGAATGACCATGTGGCTTTTTTCTGCCTACATGGGCTGCTTTGACACTCTAGGCTTTCCATTGCCTCCCTTCGAATGAATGAGATGTCTGCTGGGTAAAGCTACTCACAAATCTAAAGGTAGGCCACCACGATGACCTAGAGCAAGAGCAGCATTCTGCCAGCACTTGCCAGTTGAGGCGATTGACTAATGGGGTGGTCACAGAGCAAATCCAAGGGCTGATTTCATAAGAGGAAGTGATACTCTGAACACACAGCTAAGACCCAGAAACTGCAGGAAAAGGGGTTTTTGGTATTTCCCCAAAACATCCTGTGGAAATGGGTTTGCTAATGAAATTTATAAGCAAATGTTTGTCATTACTTTGTGATTGTTACCATCCAATGATATTATTGTAAAGAAGCCATTTTTGTTGTTGTTATTGTTAAAGAACTAAAGTCCTTTATTGATCCAAAACAGAGATGGGGAGATAGAGGGAAGGAGAAAAAAAAGAGGGAGAGATAAAAAAAAACATTTTCGTTGGGTTGCCAGCTTTTGTTTTTTTCAATACTTTGGACATTTCACACCAATGTCTATTTGCTTGCTTGTTTATGATGGAAGTCTGCTATGTTTTTCTCTTCTGGTTGCCTTCAAGGTTTTTTCTTTGTCCTTGTCTTTGGTCCCTATGCTAATTCTAAAGAACTTCAGCTGTTATTTCTTAAAATATTTCTTTTTCTCCATTTTGTCTTTCTTCTGTTTCTGGGATTCTAATTACAAATGTGTTCAAAAACTGGATATTGTCCATTGTTCTATATTTTTATGATTTATAATTATCTGCTTGCTCTCTCTCTCTACCACACATCATTGCATTGCAATGTGTGGAATTTCTAGTGGCCTATCCTCATGTTACCAAAGTCTTTCCTTATCCCCATTTGAGTCTACCACTGAGCCCTTCCAAAGCATTCTGTATTTTGTTACTGTGTTATTTATTTCTAGTATTTTCTTAATTTTAAAAAATAATTTTCATCTCTTTTGAAATTACCTGCCTGTTATTGCATGTTGCTTTACCTTTCCCATTAGAATCTTTAGTATATTAATCATACTTATTTCAGATTCCCTGTCTGTTAGTTCCAACATCTATCATGTGTCAGCCTGGCTCTAATGACTGCTTTGTGTCTTTACATGAATTTTTCTCTTACCCTTTGTATGCCTCTGAAATTGTTGGTTGAAATATGGACATGTATGGTACATTAGATACTGAGGTAAATATATTTTATACATGGAAATGAACATACCATTCCTACTGCTAGGCCTTTAGTGTGCAGATTTGCGTTATTCTAGTCAGTAATTACACCAGGCTTGAAGTGTGATAGGTAAATAGTGTTGGAGTTTGTTGTTTTAGGATGCAGAGATTTAAAATTGTGTGGTTGTAGTTTGTTTTTTGTCTTCTCACTTTTTGAGTCTTACCTTTGTACTGTTCCCAGAGAAAGTCTGTCTCTTGAAGCACTGTTAGCTATATTCCAGTTATTTTTATTTAATGTTTGCTGCATGCTGGTGAGAGGTGAAGAAATTGGACATTTTTCTGACTCAATTGTAAACAGGTGCAGTAATACTGAGTATTGAAAAAGTGGACTTCATGACGGTTCATGCCCCTCCTCCAGAGGTAGCATATTCTGACCCCTGTTCCCCCAATAGCAACAGATACCCACCCACTTCAGGCTATGTTTTCTCTTTTTTTCTCATTGAAAAAATTATTTATTTATTTATTTATTTATTTATTTATAAAATTATTTTATTGTATTTTACAATGACCATTTTGATGCCCATTCTTCTGCAGATGAAAACTTATTACTTTGTGGAATTAGGGGAAATGATTACAGGCAAAGTTGTGGTTGTGCCTTCCCCTGCAAATTAGGTCTTTTTTTCCTGCAGCAGAGATGGAGTGGGTTAAGTCTGGATGGATTGCTGCAGTAGCTGTGTCCCCCTCCTGCAGCCAACAGTATGGGGGAAATTTTTCCAGATTCTCCCTAATGTTCTCTGCAGGAATCTTGTGGGCTTCTTGGAGAAAAAGCTTAAAAGATAGTGGAAAATACCCTATATCTGTGGTTTCCAAGTGTTTATACTCCCCCACTGGTCTATACTCAACTCTTGTCACTTTATTAAATATTTCTAGCTTA
This sequence comes from Phyllostomus hastatus, assembly GCF_019186645.2. Classification (NCBI taxonomy): domain Eukaryota; kingdom Metazoa; phylum Chordata; class Mammalia; order Chiroptera; family Phyllostomidae; genus Phyllostomus; species Phyllostomus hastatus. The sequence continues at coordinate 51,369,765 of NW_025334041.1, forward strand.
ATCTTCTGACCAGTTTAATTGGTGGTTAGTAGCATCTGTGCAGGGTAAGCAAATGTTCAGCTCCTGTTTCTCCCTGCAAGTCCCTGTCTGTCCCCAGATTTTCAGTCACTTTCCCTGCAACTGAGTTCTCTGCAAGTTCAAGCAAAGTCATTGATTTTCAGTTTGTCCCTTTTTTATATTGTAAGAAGGGTGCAAGGTCATTTCCTCCTCTCTATATCTCTGAGCACATGTTTGTCCTCTTTCCAATTTTTTAAAATTGCATTCCTTTTATAATAAAGTAGTGAAAGCTCTCTCTGTATTTAGGACACAGTTCTTGTTTTTTTTTCTTTTTTGATATATGTTTTAAGAATGTTTTCTCCTAATACCTAGCTTCTTTTTTTACCTTTTTTAATATCTTAAAAAGAGCAGAATTGTTAAATATGATGAACATATAACTTATCAAATGTTTCTTGTTTTTCCTTCACTAAAATGATATTTGTGTAACCCATGGTCACAATAAGTTTCTTGTGTATTTTCATCTGGAAGTTTTATCATTTTCATTTTTATATTTAATCCTGTAATTCATTTCAAGTTCATTCTTGTTTATGGGGCTGGTATGGATTGAGGGTTTTTTTTTCACATAGATGAATAATTATTCCAATACTCTTTGTTGTAAAGTCTATCCATTGTTCATTTTTGTATTTACCTAGCATCTTTGATAAAAATTAGTTAACCATGTATGCGTAGGCCTATTTCTGGATTCTCTTTTCTGATGCTGTTGTCTATGTATTTATTCTTTCAGCAATACTCCAGTGACTTGATCCTTATAGCATGAGTATGTCTAAGATTTTAATCTTTTCAAAATTGTTTTGGATATTCTATATTTTTTCTTTCCCATACATATTTTACAGCCAGCATCTTGATTTCTACAAAAAGTCTTCTTGAGATTTTTATTGGTATTACATTAAGCTTATCGTTTTGGGGAAAGTTTGATATCTTAAATATATTGTGCCTTTCAATCCATGAACATGGCATAGCTCTCCATTTATTTAGCTGTTCCTCAACTTCTGCCATCAATGTTTTGTAGTTTTCAGCATACACATCCTTTATATTTTTTGTTAAATTTACTTCTAAATATTATGTAAGTTGTTTTTGCTATTGTAAATAGTGCTATTTTTAAAATTTAAAGTTCCAACTGTTGATTGTCAGGACTGTTGACCCTTCAACGACACAGATTTTAACTGCATAGGTCCATTTACATGAGGATATTTTTTCAATAAATACTCTTGTCCCTCCATATCCATGGGATTTGTATTCACAGATCCAACCAATAGGTAATCAATAATAGCATTTTCAGCTTGCAGTTGGGGAGTTGGCAGATGCAGAGGGCTTACTCTATGCATTGTTCTATGCTATTTTAAATAAGAAACCTGAGTATCTGTAGATTTTGGTGCTGCAGGGAGTCCTGGAACCAATACCCTACAGATACCAAGGGCAGACTATTGCTAAGTTTTTGGGGACTCAAAATTTACTCATGGATTTTTTTACTGTGTAGATTTTTTTAATTGTAATTCCCCTAACTCCTATGTTGTTTGAGGGTCAACTGTATATAGAATAATGAATAATTTTGCACTTCTCATTCTATTTTAGAGCTGCATATACCCCATTTTGCATGTGCCATCATTTATTCAATCAATCTCCTATGATTTTTTTACATTTAAGTATATTTTATTGATTATGCTATTACGGTTGTCCCATTTTTTCTCCCCTTTAATCACAGCCACCCTGCACCCCTCCTCCCACCAGTATTTCCACACCTTAGTTCATGTCCATGGGTCATACATGTAACTTCTTGGGCTTCTCTATTCCCTATACTGTCCTTAACTTCACCTGTCTGTTTTGTACCTACCATTTATGCTTCTTATTCCTTGTACCTTTCCCCCCATTCTCTCATATCCCTGCTAACAACCCTCCATGTGATTTCCATTTCTGTGATTCTATTCCTGTTCTAGTTGTTTGTTTTGTTTTTGTTCTTTTTTTTTAGGTTCAGTTACTGAGCATTGTATGTTGTTATTTTATTGTTCACATTTTTGATCATCTTATCTTTCTTAGATAAGTCCCTTTAACATTTCATATAAGGGTTTGGTGATGATGAACTTCTTGAACTTGACCTTATCTGGGAAGCACTTTATCTGCCCTTTTATTCTAAATGATAGCTTTGCTAGATAGAGTAATCTTGGATGTAGGTCCTTGCCTTTCATGACTTGCAATACTTCTTTCCAACTCTTTCTTGCCTGGAAGTTTTCTTTTGAGAAATAAGCTGAGAGTCTTATGGGAACTCCTTTGCAGGTAACTGGCTCCTATTCTGTTGCTGTTTTTAAGATTCTGTCCTTATTTTTAATCTTGGATAATGTAATTATGATGTGCCTTGATGTGTGCTTCCTTGGGTCCAATTTCTTTGGGACTCTCTGAGCTTCAGGAACTTCCTAGAAGTCTATTTCCTTTGCTGGATTGTGGAAGTGCTCCATCATTATTTTTTCAAATACATTTTCAATTTCTTGCTCTTCCTCTTCCCCTTCTGGCACCCCTATGATTTGGATGTTGGAATGTTTAAAGTTGTCCCAGAGGACCCTAAGACCCTCCTCATTTTTTTTTGTTCTTGTTTCTTCATTCTGTTGTGGTTGAATGTTTATTTCTTCCTTCTGGTCCAAACCATTGATCTGAGTCCTGGTTTCCTTCCCTTCACTGTTGGTTCCCTGTATATTTTTCTTTATTTCAATTTTCAAAGCCTTTTTTTCCTCTATTTTGCCACCATACTCAACCATTTTGATGAGCATCAGATTACCAGTGTTTTGAACTGTGCATCTGATAGGTTAGCTCTCTCTTCATCACTTAGTTCTATTTTTGGAGCTTTGATCTGTTCTTTCATTTGAGCCATATTTCTTTGTCTGGATGTACCTGTTACACTGTAAGGGGTGGAGCCTTAAGTATTCACCAGGGCATGGTAACCCGTGTAACTGCGTTGTGGTGCTATCTATGGGGAGGTGTCAGAGAAGGAACAATGGTGCTTGCTCAGCTCTCTACTGGCTTTCAGTCACTTCCCTCACTACCTGCAAGCAAATTGGGCGCTCTAGTGCTGATTACTAGGTTGGGAGGTTGTGTACTTCCTGTGACTCTCTCCAAGAAACTCTCCTGTGAGGCTGACAGTTTCTCCCACCCCACAACCCCCACAGGTTTTTTACAACCATAGTTTTTGAGGCTTTCTTTCCCGCACTGGAAACCTGGGTTGCATGGTCTATCTTGCTTTCCAGTTATTCCTCCTGGTTTATCTGCACTCAAATGTGGGACCACCTGGTCTGCTAGTTACCGCCTTGCTCATCCGGTCCTCCAGCTGCTTCCTTGCCAGGCATCTTCTCTACCCTGGCTGCCTGTCTCTGCCTTTCCTATCAGTCTGAATGAATATCTCTTCTTTAACTCCTTGGTTGTTGGACTTCCATATAGTTTGATTTTCTGGCAGTTCTGGTTATTTTTTGTTTTTAAGTTGGTTGTTCTCTTTCTTTTGATTGTGTAAGGAGGCAAAGTGTATCTACCTATGCCTCCATCTCTCCTATGTTTTTATATTATTGCATGTCCAGTATTTTGCAGCTACACAATGATTAACATTAGCATATGTATTTATCTATTGTTGAAAGTTGTGCCTTTGAAATAAATTTTAAAAGATTTTTTGCTTGGTGAAAAAATAAATGTATATGAAATTTTGTTAGATATATCCAAATTTCCCTACAAAAAGGTTGTATTTTGCATTTTTGTCAGAAATGTATATTATTCCCCTCATTGATTAACCAGCAGACCATATTGTCAAACTTGAGAATATGTCAAATTCTTGTCCATCTCATGGACAAATATTGTCAAATTCTTGTCCATCTCATGGGTGAGATATACTATCTCAAAGTAGTACTGATTTGCATTTAATTTACTTATAAGTGAGGTAGAGCATTTTTTATATGCTTAAGAAATATTTTTACATCCTTCTTCATGAATTGGCTTTTTATGTCTTTTCCCATATTTATATAGGATATTTTTAATGTTTTTATCAACTTTCAAAAAATATATATACTGATATATATTTTTCATATCAGTGATAGTAAGGTTTATCTGCTAAACAGGTTGCAAATATTCTCTATAGTTTGTGATTTACTCTTTGACTCAGCTTATGTTGCTTTTCACCATGCAAATTTTGCTTTCATTTTCACATAGTAAATGTTATCATTATTTTCTCTTTTTGCATCTTGAGTTTTAGTTATAGTTACAGATTGATTACTCAACTCCATGTTACACAACAGAGGCTGGCAAATTTCTTCTGTACGTGATCAGATAACAAATGTTTTTACCTTTGTGAATGATGAGGTATGTGCTGTGATTACTCCTCTCTCCTCCTGCAGCTCCTAAACAGTCAGAGACAGTATGTAAATGCATGGGTATGGCTGGGTTCCAAGAATGTCAGGGACAGGTATTCAATTAGAAAATGTCCTAAAAGAACAGTGTCCTTTTTTCATTTATTTCTATTAACTCCAAAAATAATATGTTTATGTTTTATATTTCACTATTTTATATTTTGAAAGTCAAATAAGCCATAGTATTTACACTATCTAGGAAGACAACACTTCAACTCAGATTCAGCTTAGAATAGTAACCTCTTTGTTTCAGTAATTAGTTTGTGAAAGAGTTTGTTTTCTCTTTAGCTGTGGGAACTACAGACTAGATGCCATTTCTACTGCCTGTGTTTCAGAGTCAGGCAGCACTCTGGTTGCAAGGACAGTCACTGAAGACAGAAGTTCAACCTTTCATCTGCACTTAGTATCTCAGTGACCACAAAGTAAATAACATCTCTATGCTTCTGTTTCCTCATGTGTAAAGAGTGAACCATGATAGTATCTCAAAAGATTGTCACAAATATGTGATGAATTAGAAAGGTGCCTGAGAAAGTACAGTAGCTCTGAGTGAATGAACATTATGAACTCCCAGGATGTCAGCAGGATCCTAGGGAAAGGGATCCTGATGAGTATCCACTATGTTGTGTGATCATCTAATGATCCCAGGGATGAGAGGCCTGTGCAGAAGGAAGTGAGTTGGTCAGGCTATAGAATGAATAATCCTCCTCCTGGAGGAGAGGGCAAGTGCTCCATCCCATATTCACCCCAAAATGTATGGAGTAAACAAACACCTGAACATCTTCAGAATGGCCTGACAGGGTTGAAGAAGTGTGGAGTTTCAGGTTCTGAAAGTAAATTTTTATCTAACTTCAACTTATTAAATGTAAAGTGGAAAATTTTTCATTACCTTGCAAATGTGTTGTGGTGGTTTCATAAAATATAATAACACAAGCATGTTTTCTGGCACTTGATGATTTCTTGAGTATGAGCCATATCATTTACATTAGGAGTAATCTCCGTAATCAAAAAAGTAGTACATGACTCGAGATCTGTATGGATGGAGGTTCAGGCTGGATGCCAAACTGTGCAGCCTCTGTGGTTGCCTATATTAAGGAAGATGTGTGTGAGCACAGATTGAAGATGGTTCTTGTGCAGGAATCTTGGCAACTCTAACATTGTGGGCATCAGTCCAGCAGGCACAAAAGTACCTGGCCTCATCTTGTTTCTCTAAGAAATTTATTTTCAAAGTGGAAGTGAAAGTGTGAGGACTTTTTCTTACCTCAAATTTATTGTTCTTATGACTAGCAGGTATTGTGGAGTCAGTGTACATTAAGTGTTCTATACCTTGATCTGGTTTCTGCTGGTACCAGTGTATGTAGTCTGTGCTAAAGGTGCTAGAAGACATCTTACAAGATATATGGGCACTTTTATCTCTTGACCTGGAAACTGATATTTCATTCAGGTTGCTCCATAATTAATTAATTAATTCCCATAAACAAATGACACATAAAGAGGTAACAATAAAAAAGTTCTTCTGTCTCTCTGAAATGATAGAGGGAACTCACAGGCCCAGAGGAAGAAGAAGATTACTACTTCCAGCAGCAACATCCTGCACTCCAGGCTGGCTCCCCAGGGAGAAAGTAAGAAAGTGAGGTTCCAGTTAGCAGACCAGAGTCAGGAGGGTGGGGCTGGGTCTTGTTTCTAGGAGGAAGTGGTGGATCAGACAGTTCCCTGGGTTTTTTCATGATCTGCTGCAAATAGGAACAGTTGTAAGTCTTCCTGTGTCCCATGAGTGCTGGGAGGATAGGCTAAGAGTGTTTTTGATCCAGGAAAGAAAATCCTGATATAAATGTGTCTCTCTTGAGGTGGGGCAGGGATCGTTCTCACACCCATTCAGCCATTTCCCTGTGAAATACCATGACATAGAAACATTACTTCAGAAATGTGAAGACATGTTATGTTCAGACCCTATGTCAATCTTTGTTGGAGTCCACCCTGCCTGGTCTCAGGAAGCTGTAATCCCCCATGGCTAAGGCTGAGTGAGAGACCTCAGGACCAAGAGCCACTGAGGAGACAAGCTTATTTCCCTGGAATGAACACTGCCTGTTCTGTGCCAGCCCCCAATGCTTGATCAGATAGCCAATGATGGGTAAGATTCCCCAAGGGGGGAATCATCTAAGACAGGCATGATCATGTGGAGGCCCCAGGGAAGAGACTCAGGGGGCTGTGGAAATGAGGGGGTGATCGACATCAACCCCTGCCCCCTTGGCTTTGACAAAGCCTGAGTCCTTGTTCTGGCTGTGAGAAATCCAAGTCTCCAAGCTGCTTTTGTCTCCTTTGCTCGATGCAGGCCTGAGGAAATAACAGGGGCGGTGCAGTCCAGACCAGAGTCGGTGGACCCCCAGGGTAATTAGACCTGAGGCATAGGATATGCAAGATCCTGTGAGACCTGCTTGCTGGAGGATGCTCTTGAATTAGAATATGAAGGCATGGGCAGAAAACAAAACTACCCTTTTAGATCCTATAGTCTTTTTAAGTGATAAAACCTCAGAATCTCAGCCCAGAATCCCAGCGTGAGTTCTGCCAGCCACTTTGAAAGCTACCTATTCATTTGATCTTGCCTGCCAGACTGTAATCTACAAACTGTATCTGTATTCTTAATAAAAGCCTACTCAGGTGGTGACCCAGGGCTCTCTCCACTAGAGAGAGTGGCCATGCCATTCCTATTCCTCCACAGGACCCATCATCTGTGTGTATGTTTTCTCATGTCTTGAGCATCTGTAGCAGCGATGGATACTGCTGGCCGGTATCCATCACAAATCTTTCTGTGGATTCAGGAGTGGATATGAAACCTGACCTTTATTTTTCTTTAGCACAACAACACAAAAATCAGACACTGAAATATCTCATTGACATTATTTATGATATGCACAAGCACCAAAGAACTTCTGTATGTGTATTTTTAAGTTAATCACCAACTATGACTGAAGACAACCGAACTTCATTTATAATCTAGGTCTTTGTAGAAGGGACTGGACTGCAGTTTGTCAAGTAAAGGAGAAAGAGTAATCTGGGGACTCAACTTCCCATTCTGGACCTTGGAACTGTCTCATGAACTCTATACCACATGCAGGAGTATTCTGAAAGCCGTGTTATATTTAATACATAATAATAAGTTTTCAAATTAATATAACATCCAATATCTATTGAGAAATTGTCACCTGTAAGGCAATATTCTAAATGCTTACTTATTTTATTTAATCTTCTCAACAACACTCCTGTGAGGTAGCTGTTATGATATTCTCCTTCTGGCAATGAGAACATAGCAAAGAGAAATGACTCAAAGACCCAAATCTGGGAAATATGAGAACTCAATAGTTGTTCATTAAAGAATGTTTGAGTAAAGTGAGGTATAAAAAATGACAGTAAAAGGTTCCCATAATTTACTGCTTCTTTGAATTTTTCTCTACATATTTATGAATAGAAGTAGGAATGCTTGGTACTATATATAAATAAGCATTTTAAGTGGAATTTGAATATTTGGCTTTATATTCTCTTTTTTGGTTAACTTAATAGCAAGCAATATTAAGGTCTTTAATCTACGTGGGAATTATTTAATGACCAAAGTTATAATTAAGCACCTTCCTATACCACCTAACCCTGTCTGACATTTGCTGTGTCACCTGGGAAGAGGGACAGGAGACTAAAAGGACGGAGGTGAGTCATGGCAGGCTGGAAGAGAGAGTCCTGCAAGGAAATGCAGTCAGCTTCCAAGGTTGCTCTCACCTGTGCAGTGGTTTGTTCTTGTCCCACTACATGCTAGCACTCACTTGAAGCCAACCATATCTTTGTGTAAGTGCTTTTCTCTGAGAGTCTCATGGAACTCCCAAAGAGCCTGAAACCACATTGCTGGTAAAGATGAGGCCCATGATTGGAGGTAATCTACCTGTCCTTTGCTTGTTGATTATCATCAGAGCCACACCACAGTCACAGTTTAAGGGCTGACAATTCCCACCAACCACTCCAAATCCTCTGTTGTCTGGGAAAGCAGAACCGAAGGATTAAGGCCTCTCCTTTGTGTTTTGACAAAGATCAGCAAGGAGGGGAACTTAACTCTAATAGTAAAAGCCTGGAGATATTTCTTGCTTTTCTGATTAACTTCTATATTCCCTCAGATGTAAGGAGACCTATGCACTTCTGTTCTTCAATTCAGAGAAAATAATACACTCTTCCAACAATAAAACACAAGTTTTCTTGGCATGGTGACAAGAAAGTATTACAAAAAATAAAATACACTTTTGAGACATTTCTGCAAACACCAATACAACCTGCTGATTTTCTAGTGGGATGAAAAGGATAATTCGGTTTCAAACTTTCCGTAACTCTGGACAGGCTTCTGGAAATTTATCATGAGTAAGATAATGAGAAACATGGAAAGTGTAACATTAAGCTCACTCTTCACTGTTACTCCTAGAATACAGAGGAACCAAACATGGGTTTTAGAGGAGCGGTCCTTGCAGGGTACCCTGGTTTGAGGCTCCCACAGCCAGGGCATAGATGGCAGCGTAGCCTTGAACGCTCCTCTGAAGGAAGGAAGAGCTTGGGCAAAGTCCAGCTTCATGTATGTAGTTAATAACCCACTTTCCTTTTGAAAGTGCAACATAAGGATGGGCTTCAGGTAAAAGGAGCTTAATTTGGAATGAATTTGGGTTCACAGCATGTGCCTGGCACCAGGCTAAGTACTTTATGGCTATTTCCTCACATAATCCACACAACAACCTTATTATTCTGTCAGATTCCCTTTCTCCTCCATCTATTCTCATGCTTTCTGTCATTTGTGCTTCTTTCCTCTCCCCCATCAGTTTATTGCATAGTTTCCTTTCCTCTCTCTGTGCTTAATTTAAGCCCAGTCCACATAGCACTGGGGCTTGTGTGGAGCCCCCAAATACTGACATTGAGGAAATGCTGTGTGCTGTGACTACTCTTTTTGAGAATCTAACTTTTTGTTTGTTTGGTTTTGGGGGAGTATGCCACAAAATGGCTATTCCTCATCTTAAAGCATTATCACCATTAACCAACAGACAGAGCATCCCTCTGTGCCATCTCTCCAGAACCTCCATTTCACTGGGACACATACCTGAGGTGCTGCTGTTTCTGTGTCTTCTGGTTGAGCTCTGTCACTGCCTATGACCTCTGAGGCTTCAGGATCAATCCTGGCCTCCTCTAAACTTTCTCTTTTGCCAGGATGAAGAGCAGCCTCCTCTGCTTCTGCTTCTGTTGTTGGGGCCCCTTCCGCTGCGGACACCAGCATTCCAACAGTCCCATCAACTTCAGTTCCAGGTAGGATCTGAAGCCAGAATCAAAGGGGCCATGTCTGTGTCTCCAGGGCCTCAGGAGGAGTTAGACTTAGCCCTTTCCCTTCTCTCCCCTCTGCTGAGGCTCATTGGATTTCAAAGTTTCCTTGGCAATGTACTGAGACCCAGGATTCTGGTACAGCAGTCCACCATCAGTTGATCAAAACTCTGACACCCTCCTTTCCCTGAGCACCCACAATGCTTCTTTCTGTAGCAAATGGAATTTGAGTGGAAGCAACATATACCATTCCTGAGACAGGGCTTACAAAGTGTGGATGGCCCCTCCCTAGCTAATTCCACTTTTGTTGCCTGAAAGCAGATGATACAAGGCCCTAGAATACACCTGAGCCACAAAGTGGGTGGGGCCTGGCCTCAGTACCAGGGTCATGGAACAGAGCTACATAGACAAGCCTCCCCATCACACAAAGTCAGAGCTTAGAAAGACTGATTTCCGCATAAACTTAAAAATCTTCATGAGGAAGGTCCCAGAAATTAAATCACATTCAGGGAGAAAAAAAACTAGGGCATTTTCTCATGAGACTTCTTGAGAATGAAGGAAAAATCATTTTATTATTGAATATTCATTATTATAATCAAAGTCAAATAAGATTTTGTCTCCTTTACTGGGAGTAATAAAATGCAAAAGAAAAAAAGAGAGAGAAAAAAATTTGATTTGTAAGGTTGAACCAGTGAACAAATTGGTTGGAGTTTTAATCAAGATTCTGACTTTATCTTGGCCAACCTGATTTTAGAGGTTCAAATCAGAAAGATGAGGAAGAAGGAGCCCAGGACACATACTTCAAAAATCGATCTTACTATTGATGTGATTAGCATTAGACATCCTTTCTTTTATCAGATAAATTCAACCCAATTTGTGCTATGAAGTTAGGAAAGCTCTCATGTTGCTGATAACTGCTGTCCAACCAGAGCACTGAAAGGGAGACACCTGCAGAATGGGCATCAGAACTGGGTGGGCAATGGAAAACAACAACCACACACCTGTGGCTCATGGCAAGGCAGTAAAAAAAAATTCTGATTCAAATTTATAGGTAAGAGATTAAGTAAAAATGACCTGTTGCAGGATACATGTTTCTACATTGTAATATTTTATTTAGGAACCAAAAACTGTGTTATTGACTGTACTGTTTGTTGTGTTGCCAAGAACTAGTCACATTCTTAAAAATTTACTTTCTTCTTTTACAAGAATCTCTTATTCTGAGAATTTGGCTCTCCTGAGTGTGCATTAGCCCAAAATGTAGTCACTAACAGTCCCATGTAGCATTTATTTCCTTTTTCTACTTTGTCATTGAAGTACATAGGTTCAGAATTGTAGCATATTTATACAAAGTGAATTAGAAATGCCGATCATTTATAATTCAAAGCCAGGGTAACAGGTACATGGGGATTTATATTTTGGATAATAACTAAACATTTCCATAATAAAAGTTTGTTCAAAAATTTAGGAGCATTGCACCTCTTGTTTTATGTAAACATTGACTGTTTTATGGCTGTTATTTTCCTTTTGTCAGGAGAGTAATAATAAGAACATAAATAAGGTTGTTTTCTTAATCCCAAGAAGAACTTTGAACAATTCCTTGTATGTTTATTGTTGGAGAAACCAACAAGGTTTCTTCTGGACCCTAAGGACATAGCAAAGTTTCCTCCACATCAGAAACGGTACCAAAAACAGTGCACTTACAAAGGGCTTATGGGCTTAAATGCAGGAAGCAGGTTGTGTTGTTACAATTCTAAGTGATTCATGATCTCCTATCCATCTAGAAAATCACACTACAGAGTGACCACTCCATTGGTTTCCATAGCTCCATACCAGATGGACTCTAGATACATGCAGAGAGTGTGAACAGACAGTGAATACCACCACGTGCACACAGACATACATATTGATTGCTACAGGTAACAGAGCAGCCACTATGTAATTTTGTAGGCTATTCCCCCAAATGATTATACATAAATTCTACCATACATTTAAGTTCCAAGTCCATACTACTAGTAATTGCATATCATTCTCAACTTAATTAATATAGCTCCAGAAGAAAATGTATTTCTAGGAAGCATTGATGGTGTCCTCAAAGGTAATTTTTTAATCTCTCCATACAAATAGAATGTTAATGAGTTTGCAGTTCATCCCTAGAGATCTATATACCTATTAACCTGATCATATCACATTTCACTATTACAAGACATACATGTTTTCATCTTTCTTTTGTTAAATGGTTTAAACAGGTATCATTCACTGGATCTGAGTTGTACCTGAAAGTGCGGCTGCTGTGATGCCAGACACCAGCAGGTGGAGCCCAAATGCACCATGTCTATTTCCTCTGCCTGTCCTTGGCCTGGGCAGGACCAAATTTCAGGGTAGCAATTTATCTGATCTCTGTCTCTCTCTCTCTCAAATCAACAAACATGTACTCAGGTGAGGATTAAAAATAAAAAAGAATGATGCCAGATAAAAACAAACAAAATATTGACAGTAACAATGTTGCTCGAGTCAGGGTGCCAAGGAAACTGTCACTTTGCCTATGGAGGGGAAACAATTTGAATGACCTACTTAGAGCAGGGAAGAAATTAAGGGTCCTCCATTATGTTCTGAGTTAATTGGTGAATGAATTCTGATTTCTGTAGCCAAAATCAACATTTTGATTATACAGAACTTAAGAACACTGAAGAAAGAGAGAAGGATTGTCCACTGTCTAGATCCCTCATATTTTTCTGCCTCTGGCATTGCTCTGATCATCCAGGGTGCCCCAATTCCCCCTTAGTGTATGGAATCTGTGGTGCATCTTCTGTTCTTACCAAAGTTATTTCCATGCATACTTACTGACTGCAATAATAGGATGACATAAAAATAAACAGAAAACAGGATTCAATTTGCTCAAATTAGGTGTTAATTACAATGAAAATAGAGGAAACATTGCAAAGGTTTTCAGGGATAGGGTTATTTATTACTTTCATGCATTCTAATTTGTTAGCCATTTATAGATTTAAGAAAGGAAAACATTTTCTAGATTTTTCTTGCTGCCTTATATGTTACACCTGCTATGAAAAACCACAATGATTAATGACTGCTGTTTTTTAAGTACTATCAGGTAGACCAGAGGACTGAAACTACTGAATGTATTTCAAGACTTTGATATTCAATTGTTATTAAATATTTCTCCTCATTCCAAATGTTAAGGGTTACACCATTATCTTCTGCCAAAACTATATTATCTTTTGGCCAAATGTATTTATGGTGGAAAACATCTACTGCAAAGGGAAACTAAAAATGTCTCCTTGCCCTGTTACTTAGTTGTGTGCACAAGGGCCCTGACTATTGCCACTTTGCACATTAATCACATAGAAATCACAAGGGTCACCAGGGGACCCATCTTTGACATGGTGAGCATTTCTCTCTCTATCACACAGGTTTGCTGCTTTTATATCTTCTCCTTGGACAATCTCCTTGGTGGAAAGCAAAATGGTTATGGTATTCATGTCAGAGTCCTGGCAAACACCTGACTGCGTTACAAAATTTTCTGGAAGTGGAATGAAATTAATGCAATGCAACAATGGTCTCATATCCTGCAAAGCAGGGAAACACAACTGGGTGACAGAAAATAGTCCTTCCAGGAGATTGTGCCTTGAAAGCAAGTCAGCAAGGACTGAAACCCCAGACAAGTAAGTGTAGTGACTGGCTGCAGGAGGATTTATAATCTCTGAGCTTTGTATAATTTATTGATTTCTTTTACTTAGTCATTGTTTTGCTTCCTTGGCAATACTATCTCTCAGCAATGCCTGAGAAGCAGCTTCCACTTGTGTAACTGGTCTAGAGGGCAACTGCAGAGAGTCCCTAGTAGGAAATTCCAAACTTATTTATAAAACAGTTTTAAAACAAATCTGGCAGTAACCAGAGAGGAGGTGGGAAGACAGAATTAAGGAGCGGGGGGAAGAGATTTCAAGAACAACTATAAAGGACACATGAACAAAACCAACGGAGGGTGGAATCAGGGGAGGGAGGTGGGGATGGCTGGGGTTGGGAGGAGAGGTGGGTAAAAAATGTAGACAACTGTACTTGAACAACAATAAAATAATAATTAAAAAATAAAGAAGGTTATTTTAACTAAATTGGTCTTTTTTCTGATTAAAAAATAAGGGATACCATTGGTTCAAAAATGAAGGAGATAACTTATGGTTTTGAGGTATTTATTTTATTCATTTCTCTGCATACAGGGGATTTATTCATCTATCTTTTTTACAACACATAGATCATTTTCATTAGAAAATTCTGTCAATGACTGTACAATACTTTATGCCTTTTTCTATTTAACAATTTATTTAATATTTCTCCTATAAATGAACTAGTTGGTTTCCAGTTCTTAAAAATATTATAAACATGGTGAGAAAAATCTTTGTTTGTAACCATATTAACAATGATATAAGCTATACATTTAAATGATATAAATAGAAAACACTGTTCTCTTTGTTTATTTATGACGTCCTAGTTAAGGATTTTTCTTTCGGGGGGGAGGTGCTCGAAATTTTATTATAGAAAAAAGTAAACACAGATAAAAACTGAAAACATCATACAGCGCATATGAAAGTACTCAGCTGGCACCTAGTGTCTCCAACTGACATGCTGCTATGTTTGCTTTTATCACATCCTCCCATCTCTCCACACTGATTTTCATTCATCTTTCAGTCAATCACAATATATCTTCGAAAAATAGGTTTCAGGAATGCTTTGAGATGGCTTTATACCTTATATATTTGACACTGCATTTCTGATGCTTTGACCCTGACGGACTACTACTTTGGGGTAAAATTGCTACAATGTGCTGTATTTTGCATTCAAAATCCCTACGTCCTTCTAACAGCTTCTGACCTTCAGCACTGAGAAGGACAAGTCTGAGGCCTGCCTAATTATTGTTCCTTTGTAGTGCATTTCCCCAGTAGTCTAGATGCTTGCAGAACTTTATGCAGTATTCAATTTAAAAATTTTTAAAGATTACACTTAGATGCTAGTCTCTTATTAAATTTGCACTTCTTCAGTGATTTCTTAGGATCTGCATGCAGGAATCCCTACAACTAGCAGACTTCAGCTAGAGCATGATTTCTTCTGTCACACTGGCTACTATTGCTTTTAGTGCATTCTTCACTGCTTTTTCTTTTTAAAAAATATATTTTACTGATTATATTATTACAGTCGTCCCATTTCCCCTGCTTCATTCCCCTCCACCCTGCACACCCTCTCCCACCCACATTCCCCTCCTTTAGTTCATGTTCATGGGTCATACTTATAAGTTCTTTAGCTTCTACATTTCCCATACTATTCTTATCCTCCCCCTGTCTATTTTCTACCTACCATCTATGCTACTTATTCTCTGTACCTTTTCCCCCTTTCTCCTCCCCACTCCCCTGCTGCTAACCCTCTTGTGATCTCCATTTCTGTGGTTCTCTTCCTGTTCTAGTTGTTTGCTTAGTTTGTTTTTGTTTTTGTTTTAGGTGTGGCTGTTAATAATTGTGAGTTTGCTGTCATTTTACTATACATGTTTTTTTTATCTTCTTTTTCTTAGATAAGTCCCTTTAACATTTCATAAAATAAGGGCTTGGTGATGATGAACTCTAACTTGACCTTATCTGAAAAGCACTTTATCTGCCCTTCCATTCTAAATGAAAGTTTTGCTGGATAGAGCAATCTTGGATGTAGGTCCTTGCCTTTCATGATTTGGAATACTTTCCAGCCCCTTCTTGCCTGCAAGGTCTCTTTTGAGAAATCAACTGACAGTCTGATGGGAACTCCTTTGTAGTTAACTGTCTTCTTATCTCTTGCTTCTTCAAGGATTCTCTCCTTTATTTTAATCTTGGGTAATGTAATTATGATGTGCCTTGGTGTGCTCTTCCTTGGGTCCAGCTTCTTTGGGACTCTCTGAGCTTCCTGGACTTCCTGGAAGTCTATTTCCCTGGCCAGATTGGGGAAGTTCTCCTTTATTATTTGTTCAAATAACTTTTTTGCTTGTTGCTCTTCCTCTTTTGGTACCCCTATAATTTGGATGTTGGAATGTTTAAAGGTGTCCTGGAGGTTCCCAAGCCTCTCCTCATTTTTTTGAATTCTTATTTCTTCATTCTGTTCTGTTTGGTTGTTTCTTTCTTCCTTCTGGTCCACTCCATTGATTTCAGTCCCAGTTTTCTTCCCATCACTATTGGTTTCCTGTACATTTTCCTTTATTTCACTTAGCATAGCCTTCATTTTATTTCATCTAATTTGTGGCCAATTCTGTGAGCATCCTGATCACCAGTGCTTTCAACTGTGCATCTGATAGGCAGGCAATCTCTTCATAACTTAGTTGTATTTTTTCTGGAGCTTTGATATGTTCTTTCATTTGGGCCATTTTTTTGTCTTGTTGTCCCTGTTATGTATGGGGGGGGGGAGTGAAGCCTTAGGTGTTCACCAGGGTAGGTCAACCCAGTTGCTGGGTTGTGATGCTGTATGTGGCAGAGGGGTCAGAGAGGGAACAATGGTGCTTGCTCCACTCTCTGTCAGATTTTAGTCCCTTCCTCCACTTCTCCCAAGCAAACTGGGCCCTTCTGTTGCTGATTTTCATGTGGGTGGGTTTGTGTACATCCTGACACCCTGTGGGTCTCTCCAATGGAAATCTCCTGTGAGGCTGGGAGTTGCTCCTCAACCCCCATAGGTGTTTTCAATCAGTGTTTTGAGGCTTTATTTCCCCACACTGGAGTCCTGGGTTGCACAGTTTGTCTCACTCCCCAATTTCACCTGGTTTATCTGCCTGGGAATGTGTGACTTCCCAGTCAACCAACCAGCTTGCATGCCTCACTGGGTCTGCCCACTGCCACCCCATGCCTGGGGTCTGCCAGATGCCGCCTTCATGCCCAGGTTTCATCCGCTGTCGTCTTGTGCAACCAGGGTCTGTCAGCTGCAGTCTTGCATGCCCAGGGTCCACAAGCCACAGCTTTTTTTTTTTTTTTTTTTGCCACGGCCCCTCTATGCCAGGATGCCCAACTGGACCCCTCCTACTGGTCTGGATGAATGTATCTATTTTAACTCCTTGGTTGTCGGACTTCCGTACAGTTCAATTTTCTGTCAGTTTTGGTTCTTTTCTTGTTTCTAAATTTTTGTTGTCCTTATTTTGGTTGTGTGAGGAGGTGCAGTGTGTCTACCTATGCTTCCATCTTGGCTGGCCACAACTTTTTCTTAAGAATAGTAATTATGCCGGATTTGTGTCTTCAGTCACAGCCTCCACATCTATCATCTTTGCTTGTGCTCTTCCCCCTTATGTTGGGACAACTCCTCCAGTTTGTCCTCACAATAGAAAATCAGTTCCCTAAACTGTTACTCCTGGTTTTTACCACTCTTATGCAAATTGTAATTATAATATTACATTTCTTCCCCTTAAAATCTTCTTAAACTTCACTGAGTTTCCTTGTTATCTGTGGTATAAGAAACTCTCATTTTATCTCTATGTGGTTGCCTTATTTCATCTTTCATTTGATCTTTAGAATAATCAAGGTCCTCTTAAATTTTGCTGATAACAAAAGGAAGGCAATCTTAAATTTTTTCCATCATACATACTTCCGGTAATTTCTTTCTTTCTTTTAATTTTTTTTTAGATTTTAATCCCATTTTAATTTAATTTTTTAAACATTTTTTATTGTTATTCAAGTACAGTTTTCTGCCTTTTCCTCCACCCCTACCCAACACCCCAGCTCTCCCCACCTCCCTCCCCTGTTTTCACCGCCCTTGTTATTCTCCATATGTCCTTTTTAACTCTTCTTGTAAACCCTTGACCCTTTCCCCCATATTATCCCCTTCCTGCTCGCCTCTGGTCACTGTCAGCCTGTTCTCGATTTCAATGTCTTTGGTTATATTTTTCCTGCTTGTTTGTTTTCTTGATTAGGTTCCAGTTAAAGGTGAAACCATATGGTATTTGTCTTTCACCACCTGGCTTATTTCACCTAGCATAATGCTCTCCAGTTCCATCCAGGCTGTCGCAAAAGATTAGGAGCTCCTCCTTTCTTTCTGCTGTGTAGAATTCCATTGTGTAAATGTACCATAGTTTTTTGATCCATTCATTTACTGATTGGCACTTAGGTTGCTTCCAGCACTTGGCTATTGTAAATCACGTTACTATAAACATTGGGGTGCATAGGTTCTTTTGGATTGGTGTTTCAGGATTCTTAGAATATAATCCTAGCAGTGGAATTGCCGGCTGAAAAGGCAGTTCCATTTTCAGTTTTCTGAGGAAATCCCATCCTGTTTTTCATAGTGGGTGCACCAGTCTGCAATTCTAACAAAAGTGCACTAGGGTTCCCTTTTCTCTACAACCTCCCCAACACTTGTTGTTTGTTGCTATGTTTGTGATGACCATTCTCACCAGTGTGAAGTGGTATCTCATCGTGGTTTTAATGTGTCTCTCTGATGGCTAGTGATGCTGAGCAGCTTTTCATATCTCTCTGGACCCTTTGTATGTCCTCCTTGGAGAAGTGACTGTTCACGCCCTTTGCCCATTTTTTTAATTGGGTTGGAGTTGTGTGAATTCTTTATATATTTTGGAGATCAAACCTTTGTTTGAGGCTTGATCTCCATCTACAAATATGTTTTCCCATACAGTTGGTTCTCTTTTCATCTTACTACTGTTTTCTTTAGCCTTGCAGAATTTTTTTATTTTGATGAGGTCCCATTTCTTTATTTTATCTTTTATGTCCCTCGTTCTAGAGGACATGTCAGTGAAAATATTGCTGCATGGAATATCTGAGATTTTCCTGCCTACCTTCTCTTCTAGGACATTTATGGTGTCATGCCTTATATTTAAATTTTTTTATCCACATTGAATTTATTTCCATGTATGGCATAAGTTGGTGCTTGAGTTTCATTCTTTTTCCATGTAGCTGACCAACTCTCCCAACACCATTTGTTGAAGAGATTATTTTTGCTACATTTTATGCTTCTGCCCCCTCTGTCAAATATTAATTGACCATAGAGATTGGGTTTATTTCTGGGCTCTCTATTCTGTTCCATTGGTCCATGTGTCTGTTCTTATGTCAGTACCAGGCTGTTTTGATTAAAGTGGCCTTGTAATACAGTTTGATATCAGGTGTTGTGATCCCTTCTACTTTGCTCTTTTTTCTCTAAATTGCTGCAGGTATTCAGGGTCATTTATGATTCCATATAAAGTTTTGAAGTGTTTGTTCTATATCTGTGTAATATGTCATTGGTACTTTAATAGGTATTGTATTGAGTCTATAAATCACTTTGGATAGTATGGCCATTTTGATGAGGTTAATTCTTCCAATCCATGAGCATGGTACATTATTCCTTTCATTTGTTTCTTCCTTAATTTCTTTCTTCAGTGTTGTATAGCTTTCTGAGTACAGATCTTCTACCTCCTTGGTTAGATTTATTCCCAGGTATTTTACTTTTCTTGTTGCTGTATCAAATGAAATTTTTCCCCTAATTTCTCTTTCTGATATTTTATTGCCAGTGTACAAAAATGCCTTTGAGTTCTCAACATTGACTTTTTATCGCACTGTTTGCCAAATTCATTTATTAGGTCCAGTAGTTTTGGAGTGGAGCCCATAGGATTTTCTATGTACACTATCACGTGATCTACAAACAATGACAGTTTTGCTTCCCCCTTTCCAATGTGGATGCCTTTGATTTCTTTTTCTTGTCTGATTGCTATGGCTAGGATTGCTAATACTATGTAGAATAGCAGTGGTGAAAGTGGACAATTTTGTCCTGTTCCTTATATTAGTGGGAAAGATTTTAGATTTTGCCCATTGAATATGATGTTCTCTGTAGGTCTCTCATATATGGCCTTTATTATGTTGAGGAATGCTCCCTCTATTCATACTTTGCTGAGTGTTTTAATCATAAATGGGTGCTGTACCTCATCAACTGCTTTTTCTGCAAATATTGATATGATCATGTGTTTTTGTCTTTGCTTTTGTTTATGTGATGTGTTACATTTATTGATTTGTGAGTATTGTACCATCCTTGCATCCCTGGGAAGAATCCCACTTGATCATGGTGTATGCTCTTTTTAATGTATTGGTGGATGCAGTTTGGCAATATTTTGTTTAGGATTTTAGCATCTATGTTCATCAGCGATATTGGTCTGAAGTTGTCTGTCTTTGTTGTGTCTTTGTCTGGTTTTGGCACTAGGATGATACTGGCTTCATAAAAAGAGTTTGGGAGTCTCCCATTATTTTGGATTTTTTGGAATAGCCTTTGGAGGATAGGGGTTAGATCTTCCTTAAATGCTTTGTAGAATTCTGTGAGACCATCCATTCCAGGGCTTTTGTATGTTGGGAGTTTTTTAATTACTGTTTCAGTTTCATCAGCTGTTATTGCTCTGTTCAGGCTTTCTGTTTCCTCTTCATTGAGGCTTGGAAGATTGTATTTTTCTAGAGATTTGTCCATCTCACCTAGGTTTTCAAATTTCTTGCCATATAGTTCTTTGTAGTAATTTCTTATAATTCCTTGTATTTCTGTGGTGCCAACTGTAATCTCTTCTCTTTCATTTCTGTTTCTATTTATTTGGGCTCTCTTTCCTTTTTCTTTATGAGTCTGCTTAAAGGCTTGTCTTTTTTTTTAATCTTTTCAAAGAACCAGTTTCTGGATTCACTGATTCTTAAAATAGTGCTTGTAGTTTGTATGTCATTTTATTCTTCTGTGATTTTGGTTATTTCCTTCCTTCTACTTGCTTTGGGCTGTCTTTGTTGTTGTCCCTTGAGTTCTTGTAGGTGTAGGGCTAGCTTCTTTATTTGAAATGTTTCTCTCTTTTTTCTTTTTTAGGTAGGCCTGTATTACTATGAACTTCCCTCACAGGACTGCCTTTGCTGTGTCTCATAAGTTAGGGTTGTTGTGAGTTCATTTTCATTTATTTCCGGAAAGTTTTTCATTTCTTCCATAATCTCATTCTTGAGCCATTCGTTGTTTAATAGTATACTATTCAATCTCCATGCGTTTGAGTGTTTTTGACCTTTTTCCTTGAGGTTGGTTTCTAGTTTCAGTCCCTTGTGGTTGGAGAAAATGCTTGATATGATTTCAGATTTCTTAAATTTGTTAAGGCTTGTTTTGTGTCCTATCATGCTGTTGCGCGTGGGTCACCGGCCAGCAGTGACCACGGAACGCTGTGGATGGCTCGATGATAAACACGCGAGAAAAAACGACACATGCACAGAGACAGACTAGTTTCTGTGGGGAAGTAGGGACGGAATGGCCACCCCCCCTAGTGGGGAGCGCGCTGATTTACCGTCCATACCTGCTTTTATTAGGCTCATTTTGCATAATAATTCAGGTAAAGTACAGTACTCATTAGGGGAAGTAAGGAACTATAGAAAACAAAGAACTCTGCCGGTCTATTGAGTTGGGGGGTCAAAGAGCTGTAAGACTGAGGAACAAAATAACTTCCTCCTAAGACCCTTCTCATTCAACTGAGAGCATTCTAAACAAAGGAGGTTTCACAGTAATTTACATGTTCTTTCTTAGGCCTGATCACCCCCGGGAAATCCGCACTTCTCAGTACCGAGCTGTACCACCCTGTCATTGTTTCAGGCTTAGGTGGAGCAAGGGAACTAAGTAACCAAGAGATAAGGAGATTTTCTTCCAGACGCTGAGAACTCAGGCTATGTCAGAGCCGAGGAGCGAGGGTCCATCACCCCCTTTTGCTGCAGCCCCCCAAGTCCTTCTTTTGGGGGGCCTCCCAAAGTGATCGTGCCTGGCTTGGGTTGTTTCCCCCGTGGGGAATCTTACCCGTCTTTGGCTAACCGACCAAGCTTTTTGGGGTTCAGTTATGAATAAAGCAGCAGAAGCAGCATTCCTGCCAGGAAGATAAGCTTTTGTCTCCTTGCCGGCTTATAGTTCCAAGGGCGTTCCCTTAGCCTTAGCTAGGCGGGGGTTTCAGCCTCTGATACCAGTCAGGGCGGTTCCCAACATCATGCAGTCTATCTTCAAAGCTGTTTCATGTGCATTTGAAAAGAATGTGTATTTTACCTCTTTGGCATGCAAGTCTCTCTCTATATAACAGTCAAATCCATTTGATCTAGGATATTGTTCAATGCCACAATATCCTTGTTGATATTTTATTTGGAAGATCTGTTCTTTTTTGACAGTGGAGTGTTGAAATCCCCTACCATAATTATGTTGCTGTGGATATGTTTCTTGAAGTCCTCCAAGATTTTTTTTTTATGTATTTGGGTGCTCCTATGTCAGGTGCATATATATTTACAATGTTCATGTCTTTCTCATGAGTTCTTCTCTTGAGTATTATGAAGTGACCCTCTGTGTCTCTTTTTGTGGCTCTTTTCTTTTGAAGTCTATTTTGTCTCTTATGAGTATTGCTACTCAAGTTTTTTCTCCTGTCCCTTTGCTTGGAATATTTGTTTCCAGCCCTCCATTCTCAGTCTGTGTAGGTCTTTTGTTCTGAGGTGTGTCTCTTGTAGGCAGCATATGTGTGGGTCATATTTTCTTATCCATTCAGTTATTCTATATCTTTTGATTGGAGCATTTAATCTGTTTACACTTAAGGCTATTATTGACAGGAACTTATTCATTGCCATGTTTTTGTACCTGTGTTCCTCTCTTCCAGTCTTTCCCTTCCTTTTCTTAAAGCAGTCCCTACAACATCTCTTGCAGAGCTGGTTTGGTGAAGGTGTGTTTTTTTAGACTTGTTTTGTCTGGGGAGCTCCTTATTTGGCCTTCCATTTTATTGGGAGCCTTGCTGGGGAGAGTTATCTTGGTTGCAGGTCTCTGGCTTTCATTACTGAAATATTTCTTTCCATTCACTTCTGGCTTGGAGTGTCTCTATTGAGAAGTCACCTGCTAGCCTTATGCGGGCTCCCTTGTTTGTTACTTCCTGTTTCTCCCTTGCTGACTTTAAGATTCTCTCTTTGTCTTGGCTGACCAGGGTCTGCGGCAGGCCTGGTCCCCATGAAGATCCCAGTGACACTACTGTCCCAGCCCAATCTCCTCACCATCTATTTTTGAATGTCCTCTGCAATTTTTGGCCTCCAAATTTCGTATAAGATGGGATTCCATTGGCTGTTCACTCTGTTCTGCAGAGGATCAGCTAGGTATTCCATCTGGGCACAGGGAGAACTGGGCTTTGCTCCCACCCACCTCACTGCCATCTTCTGTGTAACAGTAATTTCTTTTGTCCTCAAAAGAAAATTTTAGCTCTAACTCTTATGCAATGCTCTCCTTCTGTTGTATTACTTTCTACATTGGACCTACATTTTTAAAAAATGTGTGTGAAATCTCTCTAGGTCTGATGTTTTCAGTGGACATGGAAACATTTTCTTCTTCCATTTTACTCTCTAAATGGGGACATGTAGACATCCTTTCCAGAATAGGAGATTGGGAGGATTCATCAGGTGTCTACACAAAACCAACTGTCTTAAATCTTCCAAATAGGTGTCAAAGGATTTACTGGTGTAAGAGCAACAGCAGGCTCCAGGTGACCTGAATGCTTCAGAAAGGTGATTCCACACCCATAGGGTAGAAGACACTAGATACCATTTGTCTTCTATCAAGGGTAGGGATGGATGAAAATCTCTCACAGTTTTTGATACCAGTCTTTGTTATTATAGTTTAAGATCCTTTTCATGCCTTGGTTTGTGGAGAATT
Source organism: Phyllostomus hastatus (assembly GCF_019186645.2). Taxonomy (NCBI): domain Eukaryota; kingdom Metazoa; phylum Chordata; class Mammalia; order Chiroptera; family Phyllostomidae; genus Phyllostomus; species Phyllostomus hastatus. Next base: position 51,393,179 of record NW_025334041.1, read on the forward strand.
CTCCAGGGCTTCTCTAATATTTCTAGAATGTAGTACCATTGAAACATTTATTTTCTTTGTATATTTAAGTGTAAAGAGCATTAAAATGAAAAAATGGTATTAGTGAATCTGATATAATTTTTGAGATTTATTCTTTAATATTTTTTCAGGTTTCTCATACAATATTCAGTTATGTGTTCCTGGGTGCATTTCAATTTCATTAAAATTTTTCTTTGGTAAATGACACAAATGATAAATAAAGAATGTAGAATATATATATTTTCAAATTATAGGTAACACTGTCCTTCAGGGCTAAAGGACATAGAGTCAGAGAGGATCCATCTTCCTGACATTTGCTCTTGGCAGAGGCTCTTGGCTGAAAGATCACTGAATTTTTGACTTACCAATTTACCCCAACAAGGAATGCAGTAATTCTGACCCACAGACAGTCTTCTGCTTGACAGTTTCAATGCTTGCACATTCTGTAGCTTGTGAGGGAAACTGAGTTTTTCTGTGAATCTACAATTTTCCAGGCACTATCCCAGGTGTTTGACATTTATGGCACATTCCTTACCCAGCAACCTATTAGTTAATATTCCCATTTTCAAGATAAATCAAGAAATACTTGGAGTTGAAGATACTCACCCTGTCAGTAAATCAGAATTAGAAATATCTAACTATATTCTGTGATATTTTTCTCACCAACCTGCATCCATGAATATGATGCACCTTTCCTTTCAACTGAGAGTTCCACAGGGACCTTGAGACTTGGAGCACCTCCACAGACCCACTGCTTCCTACTGACAACTCCCAACAAGGGAGTTCATTTACCTGATGAAGAAGGGGGGTGAGTTCCTATAAACAGCCGGTGCATTCACTTACACTCTTGGAATCCTACTCTTTCAAATGAGAGTTATACATTATACCTAAAATCTGTTTTTACTCATGCATACATAGTATGGGGTCATCTAAAAAAGCATATCATAAAATCCGTCTTAATTAATAGCAAGTCATATGACAAAACATATTGAGAAAGGACTGGTGGGAGTGAATTTCACTGCCATTATTTTTGCTACTAGTTCCATAGATTTTCTTGTTTAGAAAGACATGTAAAGGATGGGAAAGTGGAAAAGAAGATCACCCCATCTTCTGGGCTTATCCACTGTACTACAGAGTTATAATGGAGAACACTTAGACATTCGGCACTTGGACACACATAGCAATGTTTGCAAGTTACAGACTCATATGGTCCCAACAAGGTGGGAATGACCCTGGGGTTCATCGTATCCAGTGCTGGCATTTTATAAGTGGGGAAATGTGATAGAGTGGCAGCGACACTGGAGATGGAGCTGGAGGTCTGTTTTAGTGCTGATTTCCCCCATACTTAGCACTGGAGCTGGAGTGACCCCAGAGTCCCACTGTGATGGAGCAAAGAAAGGTCAATATCACAGCAGGAATCTTGGCTACAGGCGACCCTGGTCTTTTCCTGCCCTTCCAGTATTCTTGGTCCAACTTGAGTTATTGACTCTTTTGATGGTCTCTGCATTTATAAATCACAAAATTTTCTTCAGGGTGCATTTTAAAGAAAAGCCCAAGAGGCAACTAGGGGCATTATAGCCTCAAAGAAGATTCCTGTATTAAAAAACAGGCTGGTGGCTACTACTCCTTTTCACACAACACACTGTATGTTTGACACAGTGAAAGTTGTAATTTTCCTTCAGCATGACTGTAGGGGAGAGTTCTCCCATGAAACACTGGGCCTCCACTGGTATCCCCTTCAAAAGTGGCTCCAGTGTTAAAATCTTGAATTCATACATCTATGTGCTTCCTTTATAATAAGAAACTTTGTAGATTTTTTTCCCACAAACCTTCATCACAATCATCTTTTCCAATCTACTTTCCTGGTATTGCCCTCAGTCCCATCATAAGCCTTCAGCAGCCTGGTCCCAGCACAACTCAGCTGCTGGAAGAAGAGTTGTCATGGCAACCATCTGTGTGACTTAGCTCCATACTTTTATTTTTAATTAATGTCTGCAGAAATGCCACAGTTAATACATGTTTGGTTTATTTGGCCTTTAATGTCACGTGGCTGAATATCTAATAATAAAACATATTAAAACATTGTAAGTAGAATTTTATTTTGAAAGTGAATGGGAGAAGTGGATAGGAGAAGGAAATTTATCTCTTGGAGCAAAGGTAAATATTGTGTGCTGCACACCCTCAGAGATGGGCATGTGAACAAGTGCTTGTTTCTGAGGTAGCCATAAAGGACAGTCTCATCAGGGGTCACAAATAGTTTGTTAAAGAGGTTGTTAAGGAAAATGCCTTCACAGCTCAGCAAACAATTACCTTGCCTGACTAAATTCTGTTCTGAATGATCCAAAGCACTTGGCTGCCACTGCTCAAATTGCCTTGTGAGTGGACCCAGGCTCGTGGTGGCTGAAGGCAGAGGTGGGGCTGCCACATACAACCAACAACCAGATCAAAACTGGTGATTTGCAAAGCACCTAAATGTCATTGCGCTCTCTTTGCAAAACTCCCAACCCTGACCCTATCAGGAAGTATATACACCTCCCTGGGCAGCTTGGGATCTGGCCACATGGCAGTATGGGTCCTGAATTTAAGCTGACAGTCACACTTGGAAAGAAGGTCTACTTGCAAAACCTCTGACTTCACTGGCTTTGAGTTGTCCATAGTAAGTCAACCTATTCCATGATGGTTTGACACTCAACTCAACTTTCCAGTAGGTAGAATTGAAAAAAAAAACCCAACCATAAACAAATGGTTCTCTCATGACTACAAATGGTTTGGAAATTCTTAATTTTTAATGTACTAAGTTGTAGATTATTGAGAGCAGAAAGAAAATATAGAATTTATTAGGTACGACCCTTTTAAAGAAGAGCCAAAGAAACTGGTAGAGAAGGGGAAATGATGGTAGAGAAGGTTCCTATCTGTGGATCCAGCATGAAAGTCATTAGAAGAGAGAAGATCTTCTTAAAGGACAAAGAATTCTGATGCAACACAGCTTCTATAGAGATCAATAGGCAATTTTTGCTGATTGGGGCCTAAATGAGACATTCCCTTACCATTTTGGACGTGAGGCAAGATCTAAAAATTAAGTTATCTTGCACATCTGTTGCTTTCCTCAGAATAAAGATTTCACCACATTCTTCTTAGGGAAACCATTTTCATGATGATGATACAATAACAATTCCATCAAACTGTCATTGACTGAGGAATATCTATGTACCAGGTGCTGAACTAGTGACCTCATAAAAAGCTTTGAAGGAAGTTTTTATTACCCTTGAGACCACTGGGGCTCAGAAGCCACAGAGCTCCATGCAACATAATGATCAATCTGGCACTGCTTTGGATCACAACAAGAAGCTTACTTTTCCTAAATAAGAAAACTCATTTATCTGAATGGAGACAAAGAGAAAGAAAAGAACTTAGTTAAAAAATATGTTTTAAGAAATGTGGCTACAGTCTCATAGAGGACTCCTATATTATAGTGTTAATCAATCAACCAATCAAAGACTCAGAATTTACTGGGCATGTATTATACCTTCTCCTTTGGGCACCATAAAGCAAAGAGAGAAAGTGATGGCAGTGAGATAGGTGGGAGCAGAGTCCACTTCCCCCTGCATATGGATGAAACACCTAGCTAATCTTTTGATGAACAAAGCCAACAGCCAACAGTATCCTAGAATATATGAAGATTGGAGACCAAAAATTGTAGAGGACATTGAAAAATCAGATGGTAAGGGCAGAGCTTCAGGATAATAAGGTCCTTGGGTCCAGCATGGGAAGCAGGGCGGCTGCAGCCCCAAGTCCAGCACCCACAGAGTCTGCCGCAGGGTTCTTGGGAGCCAAGTCAATGGCTCCCTCCCTTGCCAAACAAGATTTGAGCAGCACCCGGAGAGACCTGGTTGCTTGAAGTCACAGGGAAGAGAATAAGGATGAAGTGGTAAACACATGGAGGCTGTGTGAACCCACCTCTGTGGACTCTGGCTGCAGCAGCTGCCCAGCCTCTTGCACCCCTACCCCTGCACTCACACCTGAAGCTCCTGGGAGAATACACACCTGAACCTGTGGTACCAGTGGCTGCTCATCCCGCCACACCCATAGGCCTGGGACAGAGTGTACCTGACCCCACTGCCCAGAGGCACCAAAAACCCAACCCTTGCACCCCCAAGGAAGCAGCAGAGAAGGCTCACACAGGGAGCACAGGGCCAACTGGCTCTCTAAGAGGAAGGCAGAGACACCCCACAGAGGAGAACTGCAGGGCTCAGGGAGTCAGCAATCCCCAGAAAGACTTAGTGCAGGGACTGAACTAGCCTGAGGGGTGCTGAGGGTCCCTACAATCTAGGACAGCAAAAAGTGAGAAGGTAGTATGTGAGTTACCCCTAGGACAGCACAGCTGGTGGACTCAAGGACAGCACAGCTGGTGGACTGAAGACCTAGGCAGGGTGCAGAAGGGCACTGGGGATCTGACAATGAACTGAGGAACTGGGCTGGAGGCTGGGCAAGTGCCACTCAGGAAGGCAGAAAAGCAAAACCAATTCTCCCTCAGCCTGCTGCAGCCAGAAACACCAGCAGAAGTGGCTTGGCCAGTTTGAAACCAGCAGGAGGCTTTTTATTTTTAAGTAATTTCTTTTCTTTTAACTCTTTCTCTTTCTTTCTTTCTTTCTTTCTTTCTTTCTTTCTTTCTTTCTTTCTTTCTTTCTTTCTTTCTTTCTTCCTTCCTTCCTTCCTTCCTTCCTTCCTTCCTTCCTTCCTTCCTTCCTTCCTTCCTTTCTTTCTTTCTTTCTTTCTTTCTTTCTTTCTTATTCCTTCTTTCCTTCTTTCTTTCATTCCTTTTATATCTCTTCTTCCTTCCTTCTTCTTCATCTTCTTTTTTTTTTAATTTACACAAGTGAGACAATAAAACATGGAACTGTGAAAATACCAGAGTTGGACCCAAAGAGGGGTCATCCCAACAGCTGAGACAATGAGACAAATTTCACTTTGCTACTGCAGAGAACTTGCAAGGTATTGCATATTTGTATTATTATTTTTTCATTATTCTTACATCTTTTATTTTATACTATTTTTGTAATTCTCTTCTTTCTGATTAGTCTTCTTCACCTAGCTGTTTAAAATGCATTGTTTGACAGGTTTCCCTTGTTCTCTCTTTCATAGTGTATTGTTAATTTACTGTCTTTCACTTCATTTGTGTTCCATTAGCACACTCCTCTAGGTCCTATACTTCTTATTCTGGTTATTCAGATCACATAGATTATGTCATATGATTGTTGCTCCATTATTATTGTAAATAATTGCTGTTCCATACTATTGTAAATACTACACAGCATCCCTCCCAGATCTTAGCCCACTTCATGGCTTCCTGAACTTGATTACTGTTGTGGTTAACTCTATTCTCTCAAACACTACACCTATTTTCTACTTTTTATTCTCACTTTACCTCATAATCTGACTTCCCACAAGCTCACTGCTTTCTAGATCCAATTCACAAAGTTTCCCCCTGCAATAAGAGTCTTATCTTCTTTCCACACTTTCTAAAAAGTGGCTAGTTGGGTGAAATATCATGGTTCATACTACACATCTTCAAAAGATCTCCTATGTCTTATCTATGGGTTGGTACTTTAAATATCATAGAATATACTCCAGCTATCTTAAACCATTTTTGTCTTCCCTTTCAACTGATCACAAAAAAGAGTAGGTAGAAGCTGTGAACACCAGGAAACCCACTAGAAGAGGAAACCCACCAACAAAGGAACCACCAACAGATAACAACAGAAGGTGAGGGAGGGAGTGGAAGCCACACTAACCTCAATCCAGGACCTATCTGGAAATACAAATGAATGATGGAAAATTTATTCAGAACAAACAACTGAACAAAAGCAAGAAAGAATCCTCAAAACCTTGTACACACAGAAGAACTAGTTTCACACAACCTGCCCGCACCTGCACAAAAGAATGTAAGAGGTGGTAGATGGAGTGACCCTCAGTTAATCAGATGGAGGGAAGAACCCACCAAAAAAAGACCCAACAACAATCAAAACCCAAAGACAAACACAGATCAAACATAAACGGCAGTCCAAGACCAGTGAACTTGGGAGATCAAGGGGACAGCACCACTGAATCTCACAGGTATTTTACCATAGAAGTTCACACCATAAACCCAGGGAGTCAGAACAGGTAAATTTAAGAAGCAGAGGCTAACAAAAAGAGTCTCACAAACAATGGGAAGACAAAAAACAATCCTCAAATGAAAGGGAAGGAGGAAGCCTCAAAAAGAATGCTAAATGAAATAGAGGCAACTCAACTATCAGATACTGAGCTCAAAGCAATGGTAATAAGGTAACTCAATGAGTTCACAGAAAATTATCAAAAAAGTACAGAGAAAGTATAATGTACACGCAGCAAACTATATCAGCATGAAAAAGGAAATAGAAACTATCAACAAGGACCAAGAGGAATTGAAGAATACAGTTTCTGAACTGAAGAACACAGTAGATGGATTCGAAAGTAGGACAGAGGAAGCAGAGGATCAAATCAGTGAAGCAGAAGAAAAGGTAGAAAAAAACACCCAGAAAGATCAAGAAAAGGAAAAGAGACTCAGAAACAATGAACAGGAGATAAGGGAAATGCAGGACAACATCAAACATAATAATATCTGTATAATAGGAATAAGAGAAGGAGAAGAAGAGCAAGGGATAGAAAACTTGTTTGAAAAAGTCATGATGGAAAACTTCTCTAATTTGATGAGAGAAAAAGTCACACAAATCCAGGAAAGACAGAAAGCCCCAATCAAGAGGAACCCAAAGAAGCCCACTTCAAGACATTCATAATAAAAATGGCAAAATTCTAAGACAAAGATAGAATCTTAAAGGCTGCAAGGGAGAAACAGGAGGTAACATACAAGGGAACCCTGATAAAGTTAGCAGCTGAGTTCTCAATGGAAACGCTCCAAGCCAGAAGAGAGTAGCAAGAAATATTCCAAGTAATGAGAACCAGAGGCCTGCAACCAAGGCTACTTTACCCGGCAAGACTCTCAATCAAGATAAAAGGCCAAATAAGGAGTTTCCCAGACAAAAGAAGCCTAAAAGAATACACCTCCACCAAACCAGCTCTTCAGAGGAAAGGACTCAAAAAAGAGAGCCAGAGAGGAACACAGGTACAAAAATGGCAATGAATAAGTGCCTATCAATAATAACCTTAAATGTAAATGGATTAAATGCTCCAATCAAAAGATATAGAATAACTGAATGGATAAGAAAACATGACCTACACATATGCTGCCTAAAAGAAACCCACCTCAGGACAAAAGACCTACACAGATTGAAAGTGAAGGGCTGGAAACAAATATTTCAAGCAAATAGGAAAGAAGTTGAAGTAGCAATACTCATATCAGACAAAGTACAGTTCAAAAAAAGAGGCATAAAAAGATACACAGGTGGTCGCTTCATAATACTCAAGGGAAGAATCCACCAGGAAGACATAAACATTGTGAATATATATGCACCCAACACAGGAGCACCCAAATACATAAAGAAAATCTCTGAGGACTTCAAGGAACATATTGACAGCAACACAATTGTAGTAAGGGATTTCAACACCCCACTGTCAAAAATGGACAGATCTTCCAAACAAAAAGCAACAAAGATATTGTGGCATTGAACAATGTCCTAGATCAAGTGAACTTAACTGATATATATAGAGCCTTTCATCCCAAAAAAGCTAAATACACATTCTCTTCAAATGCAAATGGAACATTTTTGAAGATAGACCACATGATGGGACACAAAACAAGCCTCAAAAAATTCAAGAAAACTGAAATCATGTCCAGCATTTTCTCTAACCACAGGGGACTGAAACTAGAAACCAACCTCAAGGAAAAAGCTAAAAAATACTCAGACTTATAGAGATTGAATACCATGCTATTAAACAATGAATGGGTCAAAAATGAGATCAGGGAAGAAATCAAAATGTTTCTGGAAACAAATAAAAATGAACTCATAACAACTCAAAACTTATGGGACACAGCAAAGGCAGTCCTGAGAGGGAAGTTCATAGTGATACAGGCCTACCTAAAAAAAATAGAAACATTTTAAACAAAAACCCTAACCCTAAGCCTACAAGAACTCAAGGAACAACAACAAAGACAGCCCAGAACAAGTAGAAGGAAGGAAATAATCAAGATAAAAGCAGAATAAAATAACACAGATTCTAAAAGCACAATTCTAAGGATCAATGAATCCAGGAGCTGGTTCCTTGAAAAGATAAACAAAATCGACAAGCCTTTAAGCAGACTCATCAAGAAAAAAGGAAAGAGGGCCCAAATAAATAGAAACAGAAATGAAAGAGGAGAGATTACAACTGACATCACAAAAAATACAAAGGATTGTGAGGAAATTACCACAAAAAAACCTATATAGCAAGAAATTTGAAAACCTAGGTGAAATGGACAAGTTTCTAGAAAAATATAATCTTCCAAAGCTCAGTGAAGAGGAAACAGAAAGCCTGAACAGAGCAATAACAGCTGATGAAATTGAGGCAATAGTCAAAAACTTTCAACACACAAAAGCCCTGGAATGGATGGTCTCACAGAATTCTACAAAGCATTTAAGGAAGAGCTAACCCCTATGCTCCACAGACTATTCCAAAGAATCCAGAATGATGGGAGACTCCCAAACACTTTTTATGATGCCAGCATCATCCTAGTGCCAAAACCAGATAAAGACACAACAAAGACTGACAACTTCAGGCCAATATCGTTGATGAACATAGACGCTAAAATCCTAAACAAAATATTGCCAAACTGCATCCACCAATACATTAAAAAGAGCATACACCATGATCAAGTGGGATTCTTCCCAGGGATGCAAGGATGGTACAATACTCACAAATCAATAAATGTAACACATCACATAAACAAAAGCAAAGACAAAAACACATGATCATATCAATATTTGCAGAAAAAGCAGTTGATGAGGTACAGCACCCATTTATGATAAAAACACTCTGCAAAGTGTGAATAGAGGGAAAATTTCTCAATGTGATAAAGGCCATATATGAGAGACCTACAGCGAACATCATATTCAATGGGCAAAAACTAAAACCTTTTCCACTAAGATCAGGAACAAGACAAGGTTGTCCACTTTTACCACTGCTATTCTAAATAGAATTGGAAGTCCTAGAAACAGAAAGCAGACAAGAAAAAGAAATAAAAGGCATCCAAATTGGAAAAGAAGAAACAAAACTGTCATTGTCTGAGGATGACATAATAATGTACACAGAAAATCCTATAGACTCCACCAAAAACTGCTTGACCTAACAAATGAATTTGGCAGAACAGCAGGATACAAAGTCAATATGAGAAATGGAAGGCATTTTGGTACATCAACAATGAAACATCAGAAACAGAAATCAGAAAAAAATTCCATTTGATATAGTAACAAAAAATAAAATAAAATACCTAAGAATAAACCTAATGAAGGAACTAAAAGACCTGTACTCAGAAAAATATACAATACTGAAAAAGAAATTAAGGAAGACACAAACAAATGGAAGAATATACTATGCTCATGGATTAGAAGAATTAACCTCATCAAAATGTCCAGAGTACCCAAACAAATTTATAAATTCAATGTAATCCTTATTAAAGTACCAATGACATATTACACAGATATAGAACAAACACTTCAAAACTTTATATGGAATCATGACCCTGAATATCTGCAGCAATTTAGAGAAAAAAGAGCAAAGTAGGAGGGATCACAACACCTGATATCAAACTGTATTACAAGGCCACTTTAATCAAAACAGCCTGGTACTGACATAAGAACAGACACATGGACCAATGGAACAGAATAGAGAGCCCAGAAATAAACCCAATCTCTATGGTCAATTAATATTTGACAGAGGGGGCAGAAGCATAAAATGTAGCAAAAATAATCTCTTCAACAAATGGTGTTGGGAGAGTTGGTCAGCTACATGGAAAAAGAATGAAACTCAAGCACCAACTTATGCCATACATGGAAATAAATTCAATGTGGATAAAAAATTTAAATATAAGGCATGACACCATAAATGTCCTAGAAGAGAAGGTAGGCAGGAAAATCTCAGATATTCCATGCAGCAATATTTTCACTGACATGTCCTCTAGAACGAGGGACATAAAAGATAAAATAAAGAAATGGGACCTCATCAAAATAAAAAAATTCTGCAAGGCTAAAGAAAACAGTAGTAAGATGAAAAGAGAACCAACTGTATGGGAAAACATATTTGTAGATGGAGATCAAACCTCAAACAAAGGTTTGATCTCCAAAATATATAAAGAATTCACACAACTCCAACCCAATTAAAAAATGGGCAAAGGGCGTGAACAGTCACTTCTCCAAGGAGGACATACAAAGGGTCCAGAGAGATATGAAAAGCTGCTCAGCATCACTAGCCATCAGAGAGACACATTAAAACCACGATGAGATACCACTTCACACTGGTGAGAATGGTCATCACAAACATAGCAACAAACAACAAGTGTTGGGGAGGTTGTAGAGAAAAGGGAACCCTAGTGCACTTTTGTTAGAATTGCAGACTGGTGCACCCACTATGAAAAACAGGATGGGATTTCCTCAGAAAACTGAAAATGGAACTGCCTTTTCAGCCGGCAATTCCACTGCTAGGATTATATTCTAAGAATCCTGAAACACCAATCCAAAAGAACCTATGCACCCCAATGTTTATAGCAACGTGATTTACAATAGCCAAGTGCTGGAAGCAACCTAAGTGCCAATCAGTAAATGAATGGATCAAAAAACTATGGTACATTTACACAATGGAATTCTACACAGCAGAAAGAAAGGAGGAGCTCCTAATCTTTTGCGACAGCCTGGATGGAACTGGAGAGCATTATGCTAGGTGAAATAAGCCAGGTGGTGAAAGACAAATACCATATGGTTTCACCTTTAACTGGAACCTAATCAAGAAAACAAACAAGCAGGAAAAATATAACCAAAGACATTGAAATCGAGAACAGGCTGACAGTGACCAGAGGCGAGCAGGAAGGGGATAATATGGGGGAAAGGGTCAAGGGTTTTCAGGAACAACTCTCAGGGACATATGGACAAAACCACGGTTGGGTTGATAGGGGAATGAGGTCAGGATTGCTGGGGATTGGAGGAGAGGTGGGGGAAAAAGACAAAAAAAAAAACTGTACTTGAACAACAATAAAATTTTAAAAAGGAAAAGAAGAAACTAATTTGTATTTGAAAATCACAAAAATGAACAATACCCAAAATATTGGTATCCTAAGGCAATGTAAGAAATGCCAAAAAGCTATCCAATTTATTACTCAGAATTCACAGTGCATCTCTAGAATTGGAAACATGGGGACCCCAGGAAATGAAAGTTACGGTAGTGCTAAAGACAGGAAAAATGGACTAATGGACTTTTAGTCTATTAAAAAGTAATTAGATTGTGAGATATTCTCATGTGTCTCAAAACCAAGCAATATCCTTTCCCACTCCAGCACAAGGCTTCAGATTATTTCCATAGATGCTGAAACAGAGGGTCTCTGGACTGGGGGAAACACGGGAGTATTAGAAAAGTGACAGGATTACATGAGCACTAGCATAGTAATTATAGACAAAATGGGGCCCACCCCCGCCAACTTCTTCCCATTCACCTTCCATTATACTGGCAGCCAGGCTTGTGCACCTCACACAGGAGAACAGGAGAGTATTCCCAGAGAAATTTCAAGGAAAAAAATATCTCAAGAATCTGGCATAAAGGACTTGCCAACAGAAAAAAAATGAGACAGAAAACCCTGGAACAAAGCCTAAATAGAAGTGAAAATCAGATTACATTATTTCTCATCAATTTTGTAGGACCAATGAATGCCCATTCGACAAGTTGGAAAGTAAAGAACACCACAAATTTTAAAATAATAAAAAAGTGATAATGCATAGGAAATGCAAAGGGCTATACTGTATTATTTTTAAAAGACTGACAAAAAAAGATTATTTTTACAATTACTGCTGGTGTGTGGCTCAGGGCTAACCAAAATCCACTTTCTCAATAATAAGAGGATTCTGGAGAAAAACCACAAGGGGTTAAATAGCTCTTTTTTTTTTCAGGCCACTGGTAGACTCTAGAAGTATTTCTAGTATTTCTCTAATGCAGCATTTTGTAGATTTTTTTTAATGACACCTATTATGAGATTCTACAGATTTAGTAGGCCTGGGTAGAAACATTTCTTGTGTTTCTTTTGGGGTAAACACTTAAAAAAGTAAATTGCTATGTTTTACAAATTTTTAATACTTTAACAATAAAAATAAAAATAGGAAACATGAAGATAGTAAGTGGATGATAAAATAGACTTATTAATTCCAATTTAATCATTCTGCTTTTTTTGTCAACCTATTTGTGTTTGGTTTGCACAGGTTTCAAGAGGTAGATGAAACAATCTGTCAAGGAGGTAAGGCAGGACTCAGAGAAGATGGTGATGGATAATGATGTAGGTGGGAAACTTTAGGATAAGCAGAACCTGTAGAAGTCTGTCTGGTCTATACTACATACTGGGATAAGTACCTCCTCTTTATCAGCCTTTATTTCTTGGTGGAACAACCCATATCTCTGGTTAGCAATTTCATCTTCAGATAAATCTGAGCTGTGTTGCTATTGTCTTCAGGACTAGCAGAATTCTTGGAGGTTCTAAGAACCAACAGTCTATCTATTTCTTGGCTCCATTCCCAGCAGCTATCAATGGTTTGTTCCTCACATACATCTGTCACTAAGTCCACCTCCATCCCCCGCTTTCTCTCAACTATATCTAAATGTTCCCAGCAATTATCTAAGTCTCCTATAACACTGATAGGCCACTAGTTCATAGAATTAAAAGAAGTGGCAAATGCACTTGCTTGGTCATTTGCTTTACCAGAAAATTCCAATGTATCCATATTATTTATTGCTGAATCCATACTTGGCTGCAAGATTTGACCTGGAGTGGTTCTCTGAGAGTCTGTTTTTGCAATTCTTGGCACATTAATGGTATGGTTACAGTTCCCAGTCACTATAATTCTCTCTATTAATGAATCTTCTGCCTTCCACAAACACCAGTCTCTTATGTTTGCATTAGTTTCCAGAGCATAATTAAGATCTGTCCTAGACTGGGCTGTCAGTTCATGTTTCCTCTTTTCCTCAGCAGCATTTCCAGGTGCTGGTAATACTTGGAACCATCAGGGAGCTGATGGTTACTCTAGGGGATACATTGCTATTAAAAATGTTTGGACCTTTTTTCCATCAGAGATGAATTAAAATGTAACAAAGGTTTTAAATTTCTAAGGATTCTGATACATCAAAATATAGAGTTCTTAGTAGTATTATGGTCCATAGGTCCCAGGGCAATGTCTAAAAGTAAACAGACAAACAAAAATACTGTTAGTATACAAATCACAATCACATAAAAATTACTGAGATGAAAAAAGTTCTTGAAATGAAATAATAAGCATTTTGAAATATTTAGTACAGTGCTGTTCAACAGAACTTTCTCTGGTGATAAAACTTTCCCTATCTGTGTTGTCCGATATAGTAGCCACTAGTCATATGTGGCTATTGAGAACTTGAAATGTGCTAGTGTAACAGAACTTAATTTTTCATATTACACAATTTTATTTTATTTAAATATAAGAAGATAATTGTGGCTAGTACTACCATATTGGATAGCACAAGTCTAAACAATGTGTCTTGCTATACAAGTAGAAAACTATATCTGAGCATGATGAGTGCATTTATTTGAATACATACATACACAAATAAACATGTCCAGATGTGAGTCACATGTTTGAGGAAGTGTGCAGATCCTAATCATTGCTAACTCTATTTCCTGTCTCCCTCATACAAAATAGAAGAGGATACATTATGACCAGAAATGGTAAATGAAACCCAGCAAAATAACTCTTTATTAAGTTGAATTAGAGAACACACAGCTCAATTAATTTGTAATCATGAAAAATAGTAGGGATCCCTAAAACATGGGTGAATTATGCTTAATACTGGAATTTTAATTGATATACTAGAATTGATATAATCAGTACTGGAATTAATTATAAAACTATGACCCTGGGGAATGGATGAAGATGGTTCAAAAGTTACTTTCCCTGTGTGTGGAAAGTGGGGGACATCTTTTTTTCTTATGTCCTTCGTGATTGAGAATTACCACTAAGGAACATCATTTCTGCCCATGTCTGTGTGACTAGAATTAACTCTTGTTCATGTACTTGTTTTGAATCAGTAAATGTGTGAACAGCAAGTTAGAGAATCTTACATTACCATCTTAAGAATATGACAGTTTTCAGATGGGACTACAGATGTCTAATGTACAGAACGTAGACCCCATGGTTCTGACTGAATCCACCCACTTGCTCTGGGCCTGCTTGAACTGTTCTGCCCCATATACCCTGCATCTCTGTGCAGTCTGGGTGGTCTCTGGGTTAGCATCCACTTGTAAAATGACTAATATGGAGAGTAGAACAGCTCCACTGAAAACCACAGGTATTGGAACATGGACTCCCTTGCATTTAATATACCTTTTCTGATTACCCAAATGATTTATGTTTTCTTGCTTCATAGCTCCTTAAGAATCATAGCTCCTAAAAGCTGCTACATATGCCTGTGCAATGCAGATAGCAGCAGTACTTTCTCCAAAGGAAGGCAGCAATTGAATCATCATGTTTATCAGTTCTCAGGATCATGAAAGCTCCTGTGCACACAGCAAAGAACACAAGGTGAAGTGTTCTGCTGGCAGCAGGAACATCAGCCTACAGCATGGGATTGGGTGATGGGTAAGGGAGATGACTTTGACTGAAGGGGAAAGAAGGCCAGTAGAACCTAACGGCTCTGTTCTTTTTGTTATCTCAGGCTAACATGTCTTAGCAAAGCGGAAGAGATATAATTAGAACTGCATGCCAGGCTAATTCTGTTGTGCGGTGATTCAAGCATGGCCACTGGGAGCCAGAGCAATTTATTACCTGGCCTGAAAAAGATTTTAGTGGCACATGCAAATTTCCCAACTGCTATATAGTTTTTCTTTAGAAACAAGACTATTAAAGACATAATCTACATCCTTTTTTTAAAAAAGTTCTGAAAGCATCTTGATCTTAAAGCCATACAAACTTCCATGATTTATGGGTTAATTTACTCATGAGTTGATAATAGAGAGGTTTGTCTCTTGACACAAATTTGCAGACAGAAATGCTGTGGAATCTCACCCACTGAGGAATCTCAGTCACAGCCTCTACTGCTGAACTTTTCCTTCCCACACTAAAGCAATGAATGGTGGCAAGTCAGGCTGAGCAAGTCCCTAGCTTCTGCTGGCTGTCTGCACAAAGAGAGCTATGAGAAGTACGTATTCTGAATGACATGTACACCCATGTCCTGCTTTTCATGACCACCGAGGCAGAACTGTCAAAGGTGCAGACAATTACCATGTTAGCACTTCCGAAAGTATGTTTTAGAGAACATTCCAATGAATGTTAAGGAAATTTCACTAAAACTGACTTTTGTGGTCAAATATATTTGGGTAATTCTAAGTTAACAAATTTAAACAGTTTTTTCTTTTATTTGCAGGATTTTTTGAACCTTTAATATTCTCATACATATCATGATTCTGCATAAAGAAAATTAATAGAAATTTCTGAATCATTGACAGGTCCACTTTTCAAAATACTTTGAAGGCTAGTATCTGATCCACTTCATTTCCTGCTTTATTGACATCTCAGATATTTGTTGTTCCCACATTATGACAGGAAGGCCCTTGGAAACCCTATTATCTGGAACAAAGCATGGATTAAAGGCTTATTTATTGAGATTGATAGAAGTCTGTTCCCTGGTTATTTTTCTACTGTAAGGTATATAAATAAAGCTTCAAGAGTAGAAAATTGAGCTGAGTCTCAATTTCTTAGTATTACAATAAAGCATCATTAATTAAAGTATATTCTAGCATCCATGGACTTGCCCAAATTAAGTGTAAGACTTGGGCCATACCAAAAATACTGGTATAAATAATTTCTGTTTTACCTTATTTTGAGTTAACTCCTTTTCTGAACACAGACAATTATGAAGTAACTGTATTCCACAGGAATAATGCACAGATCAGTATAGCACCCACCAACAGTGTCCCTCTGATGGAAATGCTAGCACAGTAACTATTGAAATGGGGAAAATCTTGAGAGTGAGGAAGTATGAGCAAGGATGGGTTTGGATAAGCAAGGTCAACTCTGCATCTGGACATAATCAAGACCCCCTGAGAAAGTGTCTGCAATGTGGAGAACAACAATATCAAGTTCAAAACTTTCAGACTGAATAGCAATTCTCTTGGGTCATGATCTCATGGTTATTGCAAACTTGTCTTAATTTGAAAAATATGAGGAAGAAAAGTAGAGAAAACACTAAGATTAAACTCAAAGCCAAAAGGGAGACCTTTATTTAGGGAAGCCATAAAATATATCCCCAAACCTGGATAATTTTGAGTGCAAAAAGAAGGTACTCTTAACAATTACTCTTAGACAGATGATTCCTGGGCAAACAGGAGCACAAGGTTATTCCAGCTCTATTGACAGAGAAAGATAATGGTAGGGGGAGCTCTAGAAAAATTGATAATGGTAAGGTTCTCTTTTTACCCTTCCTTCCCACTAAGAAATATTTGTCAATCAAAAAGAAAAGTAGATAGTCATTTGAAAGGGAGAGAGGTCTCTGAAATGCATCTAAGCCTTACTCAGGTTATTAAAATTTATGAAACATTATCTCCAAACATCATAATGACTTGATACCTGAGACATGGGTGGCAGTGTCACTCCAGCAGAATCTGCAGAGGCTACCTCAGGCTTGAAAGGACAAAGTCCAGATCCAACAAAGTCTCTTTTTTCACCTGAGGGACATCATTCTGTTCACACAAAACAGCTTAAACCTGCTAACACTTGATCATATAACCCATATAATCCTCTACTATCTCTCAATACCCCAAAAGCAAACTTTGGTAGTTTACCATTTCAGTAGCTCATCCATGTACTCCCCAAGCCACCAGCTAAATGGGATGAGAGGGGAAATAACCAAATCTGGCTGGGCATAACATAAAACATCCAGGAGTGAGACCCAGGTTTCAGTTCCTATCCTTTGTCTAGCTCCAAGAGAACCAACAAAGAGAATGTCTAAGAGATGTATCTTCATGCCACCAAGGTCTAAGGAATCTCCTTTTTTGCTAGTTCAGAGACCTCAGATCAGGAATTACAGGTGACCAGATGGATAACATGGGCCAAGGCCTCAATTCATTATAGGTACTCATTGCTGTGATGTCCCCTGTGAAGCTAAATTTTGAAAGGAGGAATCATTGTCTACTGTGACCACATTCCACCTTCCTCACACCCCCATAGGCACCCTACCCTTGGAGTTATCATATTATTCATTCCACATCCATAATATTGTTGTTCTCACCTGTGTGTATGAGGGAGAGAGAATGAAGGGGAGATAGGGAGGAAGAGAACAATGGTCGCCAATATTTACTGTGAAATGAACTCCTACTCTGGTAACATTCCTGGATTAGAAAGAAAGTGAGTCCAATAAGACACAGAAGAAAAGCCTTACTATGATAATAGCAAGAAATTATAATACTAAACATTAACATTTGTTCATTTATTATGATAATGATATAGGAAAACCAATGTGTGTTTGAAGTTGTCATAACCTGGCTCAGGGTACACAGTAAGAGGCAGAGCTGAAATAAATCCCATAAACACTACCATAGTGAAGAGCATTGGAGTCAGTTTACACAATTCAAGCTGTGTGTGTTTAATATTTAATACAGGCTTTAATTTTTACCTTTAGTTATTTAAAATCTGAAAGGTCAACCAATGGATAAAGTACTGTAAAAGAACACATATGTTTAAGAAAAACTTTATAGGAGTTATTTTAATTAGCATTGGTCATAAACATTAAAAAACTTTAACTTAGAAGTTTATGGAAAGCTTGGGAGTGTAAGAGATAATGTTTTTTTTAGTATATTTACACTTACTGTAGTATGAAACCTGCTTATATCATGATGTTGGTTTTGAGTTATCTGTTTTACAGCATGATCACTCATCAGATATATTATTTAAAGTTCACAAGAATAACCCTCTTCTGAGATCTCTCTTTCTTTAATGGTTACTATCTCAAAACTGCCAATTGATTCCCTGGGTCACTATTCAAAGTCTGCGTAAGTGGTTTTTTTTTTCCAGCAACTTTTATATTGGTGCAAATATCTTTTCAAATTTTGCAAACACATCCCATGCTTAGAATGTGCTAGGCACTTTTCAGATAACTTCTAGCATTTGGACGTTAACTTCTGTTAATGCACTGTGCTGTATTATAATTATAGTCTAATAATTATAACACTGTTATTGTCTTTAAAGTGTTACTTTACTGTATCATCCAAACTGTGATCACCATGGCTTCTTTAATCCTGAGAAAAAAACAAGAAGCAGATGGCATCATTTTTCCATTTGGAGATTAAGAGCCTTGGCTGAATGAGATTATCTACTGTCCTGGGTCCTCCAGCTGAATTGCAGCTGAGGCCAGACAGCAGTCAGATGCCTGTGACTCCACTGCTCTTCCAAGCTGCTGCTGGGATCTGGTCCCACATCTCTCAGACACGGACCCTCATGATCTACAGAGAAATTCTCAATGTGAATCCTCCATAAACATTCACTTGACACAAATACACCCATTAGTCCCTTGTGATCCTAAATGGCTCCCTTAAGGAAGCTCAAATGAAAATTTAGAGATCAGAGAAGCAAAGATGCATATGATTATAATGGCTATGTTGAGCCTTTGATGGAGATATATACAAGTGTAGCCCAATTTTGCCATATTGTCCATTGTCTCTCTCTGAGCAATTGATTCAGCATCGCTAAGCTTCTATTTCTTCATGCATAAAGTGAGATTAATAATACCTAGTAAAATTACCATGAGTAATAAAGATAATAAATACATTGCACATAATACATAGAATATACTCAAAATGGAAATGGAAGCTAATATACTTAATTACCATGAGTAATTATGTATATGTATGTAAAATTATTGTCATCAAATATCCATGATACCAGTTTGGTTGCCATTAAAATGTGTAGCTGCTTCTTTAGACTCAATGTCTATTTGTTCTCTTCATCTTGAGAGTTATATCTCCAGGCACTCATATTGAAGAGTAATTTGACAGAATTACACAAAAAGCAAATGAGGGTTGCCTCTTTATGTAGTATTCCTTTATAAATGGGTGGAATAGCACTCACAACTATGTCATTTCATGTTGAAATGCAGGGACATGTAACTTTGATAAACATAATGAAAGAAAACAATTTTTTCTTATTCCTTTCACCTGCATCACAATAGTATAGATATGATGTAGTCACAATATTCTTAAGCTTTGGCGGAGCTTGATCTTAGTGCTGTTTCCCATCAGGAGTCTAGAAGAAGTGACCTGGGATGTGCTCCTGAAAAGGAGACATGGTTTGGAAACAATGGTGGAGAAATATCCACTGGGAAATATTACCAATTGCAATAATCTCTATGCTACAGTTCATGTGGTGTCTTATGCTAGGGACATATAACTTTACAATTAAAGAATGGACTTCTTTCAGTACAAGCACATAACTGGTTTGTAATCCTTATGCCTCATCATGCACTCATAATGGATGGAGGTTTCTTACTTATCCATTGACTTAGGGGTTGACCATGTGTCATGCTTTGGCAAATAGATGTTAGCGAATGTAATGCAAGTAAAGGCTTAAAATCTGCTTGCATTGATAGCTTGCTTTTTTAATATTTCTGCCACTTGGCATAAAAAGTACAAACTTTGGGTAGACACAATCCAAGGAGTGATGGGGACATATGGAGCACACCTGTGATGCAGACACTGGCTTGCAGTGTCCCAGTCATCATGAATAAAAGGAGACATTCACATGGACTACTGAGTCCGGTGGAGGAAAAGGAACAGCATGGCTTTTCTCTCAAGGGAAGCAAAAGCCTTGGCCCTTGCCATGACTGGCTTTTATTTGTGTTTTTGGCACATTACATGATGGTACTTATTTATTATGCACAGGTTTGCTTTAGGTAGTTACCTTTTACAGAAAACAAAGGAGTCAATGCCACCTAATCACATCACAGAAGAGGGGTATTTGCAAATGAAAAGGCAAAAGTGGTTGAACCAGTTATACTCATCCATGAAAGGTTTTGCATGGATTTTAGGAAGTTACTTTACAGTAAATGTCCTCAATTCAGGGTGAGGGAGTTTTTTAGCAAGAGCAGGACTCAGAGCAGCCTAGGCACATTGCAGGCCTAATTCCCCACAGGAGAACCTATTCATGGGTGTGGGTCATGTGCATCTGCGAGTGGGAGCTGGGCCCATGCCACACAGAACAGTCTCCTATATACCTGGACCTATCATACGTAAATTCCTTAAAATTACTGTTAAAGTGACATTCTTAAAAGTGACCATAGGAAAATAAAAGACATGCCACTTACAAATAAACAGTATAAGAATAACTACAGATTTATCATCAGAATTATGCAAGCAAAAAAGATGATGGAACTATATCTTTGAAGTACTGAGAGACAGAAATGGTTAACCTGGAATTTCATGACTCTTGAAAATATTTTTAAACCCTGGATGGTGTGCCTCAGTGGATTGAGGGCCAGCATGTGAACCAAAGTGTTGCTGATTCCATTCCCAGTAAAAACACATGCCTGGGTTGTGGGCCAGGTCCCCAGTAGAGGGCTCTCAAGTGTCAATTACAAATCTATGTTTCTCTCTCTTTCTCCTTTTCTTCCCCTCTCTAAATATAAATAAATAAAATCTTTTTTAAGAAAGAAAATATTTTTGAAAAACAAAAGTTTTCAAGATGAAATGTTCTTTCAGGCATACAAAAGCAGAAATAATTCATTGTCATTAGATCCACACTACATCTAATGTGAGAGGATAATTTTTTTTCAGTCAGAAGAAATGATACCAGAAGAAAATATGGAAGTACACAAAGGAATGAAGCTCACCCAACAAGGTTATGACCTAGTAAGAATATAGGATTTTTCTTATTACTTAGATCTCCTTAAAAGATAATGATTGCTTAACCAAAAATGATAACAATATAATGTGAAGTTTATAATGTCAGTATAAGTAAAATCCATGAAAAAATTACCACAGAACTTGAAAGAAGAATTGAACTTCACTAAAGTAAAAAACTTCTACTCTTCAAAGAGAACTAGGAGCACAAGACAAAAAACACAAGACAGGACACACACAGGAGGAAATATTGCAAATCGCAGATATGATTTCTTTATGTATCCAGAATACATAAAGAACTCTCAAAACTCAATTAAATAAATGAATGAATAAATAAATAATAACTAGGAAAAAGTTTTTAACAGACACCGATAAATATATATTAATGTGATAATATGAAAGGACAGTTGCAAAATTTACTTCTTAAGACTGCATAACATTCCATTTAACTTCATGGTTCAAAGTTTATGATAAGACCACTACACATGGTACATTGCAGTTAACGTAAATAATGGTAAGGTATATTGATAAGGTTTAAGAGCTTCACATTTGAAGTCTCAGATGAGCATCTTCTCATGATTTAAAATATTTTCAAGTGTTTGTTTTACAACTTTCATTACAGAGACTCATCAGTTGTTTTCTTGTTGTTATATTGCTTTATGTGCCTACCTACATTTAAACAATCTTGCAATGCCCTAATGAGTTAACAATAAATTAAATTTTCTAGAGAACTATTTCCCTAGGTGTTTTTCTTTGTGGAATTGGTTTCTTTATTTTTTTTTTACTAAAACAAGTCAGTAGATTGCAAAGTCATTCTTAGTGTAGCATGTCATGGGTTTTGGTCATTGCCCTTGCATACACTATGGCTAGGAGAGGAAACACTGGTAGTAATGAGAACCAAGACACTAGGGAAGATGGACAGAGCTTATCCTTCCAATGAGCTTCTGCCATGATTGGAGATGAAAAGATGCCAAAAGGGTTGAGTGAAGACCTTCCCACTTCTACACCATGTTATTTACCAAGAATATCAGTGATGTTGAACAACCTGAAAATTTTCACAAGATGATGTGGGAGAACATACATTCTGAATATTAAGGATAAACATAGCTAAAAATAGATTTGATATTTCCTGGTGGTATAGTACCTCAGGTGGTTAAAATGCTGGCACACATTCCAGTATTCCTGGAATCTGTTCCTAGAGCACAGGTTCATAGTTTATTAATAAAACATATTTTCATTGAAAGATTTTCAAAGTACCTCCTTTTGCTAAGAGGGTTCTAAATATAAAATATTAACATCATTTGACTGTGATTAACCTTGCATAGAAGCTACCAAAACAGTGACCTCATTCCCAAACATCAGAATTTCATCTCTTCCAGGACTCCTGATAGTTCAGGGTGCTTCAGAGAGGGAGGCACCTATGCCTTCTGGTCTCTCTGGTAGTCAGTTGAATCTGAAGTAGGTAAGAACATTTGATTATCATTTGTGCTTTTGGCCATTATTCAAAAGCTCAGCCCACTCTTTCTCTCTCTCTCCTTCATTACCTCTTCTTCTCAAAATGCTTACCAAATATTTAATGCACCAGGCATTTCAGATGTGAAAATAACTGAGGTCCTGATATGTGGTCAGTGGTGACAGAGATATGAAAATAAATGTAATAGAGTGCCAGAGACACTGAGTCTTGTGATCTACATCTCACAAGACATGTGGACAAAGACAAGGGACTTGATGTTCTCTTACCTGTCACCCCATAAACTGACCCTCCTTCAGCTTCTCCCATGTCTAAGAATTTCCCAAGTCAGAAACCAGAACCTCCCTGGGAACTCCACCCATTTTTTGGCTCACATCCCATAATTAACCAAACACTTTGATCCTCTTTATTTCTTCCTCCTTTATCCCATTCAGGTGGAGTCACTTAATGTCTTTTTTCCTCTTTGTTTAATTTATTGGGGTGACCTGGTTAACAAAATTATGCATGCCTCAGGTGCACAATTCCACAACACATCCACTGTATACTGTGTTGTGTGTCACCACTCCAAGTCCAGTCTCCTTTCACCCTCATTTATCCCCCTGTACCTTCCTCTATCTCCACCCACCCCCACACCCTGGCAATCACCACACTGCTGTCTATGCCCATGAGTTCTTTCTGTTTTGTTATTTCTTGCTCTATCCCTCCACCTTCCCACCCAGCTCCACAACTCCTACTGCCACAGCTGTCAGCCTGCTTTCTGTCTATGGCTCTGTCTTTATTTTGCTTACTTTTCATTTTGTTCATTAGATTTCACATATGAGTGCAATCATGTGTTTACCCCTTAATTTCATCTTGAACTTCAATTCAGCCTTTCTTGCTTCAGTTTCTGCAACAGCCTGTCTCCCTACCTTAGTTACCTTCTCACAAGCAGCCGCCAGAGTGCAGTGTTAAAAATAACAATTGCATTGCTGTAAGTATTCCTCATCACCACCCTGATGTAAGGTCTCATTATCCCTACTGCAGAGATGAGCATATTGAGGCATGAGAGGTGAAGCAATTCATCCCACCTCACACAAGAACAAGAGGAGAAACTAGGATTTGAACCCTGACTCTAGTTCTAGAGTCCTCACTCATGGCAAAAAAATATACAGCTTTTTAATATTAATAAAAAATAAAACTTGATCACCTGTCCAAAAGCCTTCAGTGACATCAAGGATGAAAAAAGTCATGAATCCTTAGCCTGGCAGAACATACTTGTATGACCACGCTTACCCATTGTCTATCCTCTCCATTTGTCACTTCCCTTGTGTTCTCTTCTTAGTTTTTCTGAAAATGCTGTGTGACAAACCCTCTCAAGCCATTGTGCATCTTGCTTTTCTCTGTCCTTAGCACTGCATCTCTGAAATCCTAGTCTCCACTCATGATTTCAGAAGGATTCCCCCTGTACCCCACCTACCCTCTGACTCCTGGTGGTGGTGGGTAATGCATCCTCTCCCTTTGCCTGGTCTTTGAAACCTGTCCCAAAATCCTGTCAGTCATCCTGGGTTGTATGCACTGTCTTCAGCAGTGGCTTGGCCTGTTTCTGTCACTGGGATATAAACTTCTGTTTGAGGCTGCGTTATTTTATTACCAGCATTAGGCTTAGTCAATATTTTAAACACACAAGCACATATGCACAGTGTAGTAAAACACACTCCAGACAAGAGAGACATGTGGAGATCAAAGGCACAGCAATGAGACAGCATATTAGGGGAACTTGATGTTACTTGATACTCTGGACTACTAGTGTTGGATCTAAAAGCAGTATAAAATACAAAAGCATAGAGTCAAATGTTATAAATATATGGATTGGCAGAATAGCTATTTCTCAGTTAGCAGAAACTATTAGAATAAATATCAAACTTTTCGTTACCTCATTGTAAGGATTACTTTGTTGAGATTTTTTGCCATAGGACCCATTCCTTTAAAAAATAGAAATTTTGTACTATGGTCCATGCTTTTGTATAGCTGTTATTTTTCTAAGACTAATTAAATTTTTCAGCACTAATGTATTTTCTTAATTATTTCTGAATTACTAATTAAGATAACGTGAGGAATACCTCTCATTCTTCAACAAGCAATCCATTGGCTTCCTGCTGGTGACTTTTACCACCACCTAGTGGTAGTTGGAAATATTACCGTTTCATTCCCTTACACTAAAGGAGAACAGCAAATGCTTTCAGTATTCCCCTGGGGAGTTGCTAAAACAAAATGCAGATTAGTAGTGGCCAGAGAAGGATGGTTCAGAATGGCTTTGTTAACTGTATTATATAGTGTATCATGTTGTGTTGTATTATTTTATTGTCTTAATGCTCAATTTAAGAAAGAATTAAAAGGAAAAATTATTATTGTAATCAATGTGCCTAGAATAGACAATTCTACTCTCAAGTTTTCTCATGAGGCCAGTGGTTACATATTAAACTCTCTTTCAGCAGCAGAAATTACAAGCTTCTGCTCTCTTGATATAGCTCTGATTGGGTCCTAGAGGTAAGAGGGCACCTGGGGCCTACTTCCTTTTTCCCCTCTTGTTTTCTCTAGCACCTATTACAGTGCCTGGCACACAGTAAACTTCTATGAAAATGAAAATAAGGGAGGAAGCTATTATAGTTCAAGATACTAGCTAACCCCCCTTTTTAGACAGCTTTAATGAGATATAATTTATATACTATGAAAGTTGTCTATTGAAAAGGTGCAATTGTATGATTTTTATCAATCATAGTTTTCTACCAGCCTTACAATAGAATTTTAGAGTAATTTTATCATCGTAAAATGTTTCCTGAATTGCAGTGAATTCCATTCCTACATCCAGTCCTAAATAAACCACTGATCTCCTTTTTGCCTTGAAAATTTTAAATTTTAGGCAGCTAACAAAAACATAATCTTACAATCTGTCACATTGCATGTGGCTTCTTTTACTTAACATGAAGTTTTTGAGAGTCATCATGTTGTAGCATGCATTAGTAGCTTGTTCCTCTGTATGGCTGAATACAGTTCCATTATGTGGATATACGTCATTTTGTTTTCACAAGTTGTCGGACATTTGGATTGTTTCCAGTTTCTGGCTATTGTGAGTAATCTTACTGTGAACATTTATGTACATGCCTTTGTTGGGACATATGTTTTTTTCTTAGATTCTCAGGAGAGGATTTGCTGAGTCATGAGGAACATGCTCTTTAACTTTTTAAATAATTGCAAACTGTTCTCCAAAATTGCTAAACCATTTTAAATATACTCACCAACACTTGGTATTGGCTCATGTTTTGATTAGAGACACTCCAGCATGTGTCAAGATGCATTTCCTTGGGATTTTAATTTTCATGTCCATATGACTAATGACACTGAGAACCTTTTGTGGGCTTATTGGTTATTCACATATATTCTTTGGAGAAATCTCTTTTCAGTCTTTACAATCTTTTTAAAGTTATGTTGGCCTGGCTGGCGTAGCTCAGTGGATTGAGTGCGGGCTGTGAACCAAAGCATTGCAGGTTCTATTCCCAGTCAGGGCACATGCCTAGGTTGCAGGCCACAGCCTCTAGCAACCGCACATTGATGTTTCTCTCTCTCTCTCTTTTTCCCTCTCTTCCCTCTCTAAAAATAAATAAATAAAATCTTTAAAAAATTTTTTAAAAGTTATGTTGTTTATGTGCTTATTGAGTTGAAAGAGTTCTTTGTGGGTTCTAGATAAAGGTCCATTATCAAACATATAATTTGAAAACATATTCTTCCATGTCCCATCTTTTCATTTTCTTTATCAAGACTTTTGAAGCATAACTTTTTAATTTTGATGATGTTCAATTTATCAAAATTTATTTTTTTATAGATAATGTGTTTCGGGTTATATTTAAGAACTCTACCTGAGCATATCATGAAGATTTTCTGTGACATTTTCTTCTAGAAGTTTTTATAGTTTTAGTTTCTCAGTTTAAGTTTTTGGACCATAATTTTCTTGTTTGGATGTAAGGAAATAAATTTATTTTATTGCCTTTGAATATCTAGTTGTCACAGCATCCTTTGTTGAAAAGACTAAACTTTCCTCATGGAATTGACTCTGCACATTTGTCAAAAGCCAGTTGACCTGACATTTAAGGGTTTATTTATTTCTGCACTCAATTCTCTTTGACCTGTATGCTCTCTTTGCACTAGTACCACACTGGCATTATTGCTGTTATTTATTTTTATATAAACTTTGGAATCAGATGCTATAAGGCCTTGCTGAAAGGCCTGCATTACTGTCCCCAGAAATATCACTGGTATAAGTAATCAACCTGTTCACATCCTCTTCAGCATGTGGTAACATCAGCTTGCACATCCAAGTCAGACTTTGGGTGACAGTCCCCCACCCACCACTTACACAGGGTGACCATGACAGTCTTCCAACTTTATTCTTTTCAAAAATTACTTAGGTTTTTGTAGGCATTTTTTGTTTTCATGTAAATTTTATGTTGTTTGTTAGTTTTTGGCCACAAATCCTGCTGCATTGTATTTATAGATCAATGTGGGACAGATTGGATCATGAAAACATTGAAGCTTCTAATCCATGAACATGGACTCTCTACATTTATTTAGATATTCTTCTATTTTTTCTTTGCATTTTTTTTAGTTTTCCACATACATGTTTTTTTCTTTTGTTAAATTAATTCCTAATTATTTTATTCATATTGGTTTTATTTTTGAATACAAATGTCTTCTTACTTTAATTTTCAAATTGTTCCTTGCTAGTGTATAGAAATACAATTGGTATTTTGTATATTGAACTTGTATCTTTTGCACTTGGTAAACCTGTTTATCACACCTAATTTTGGTTTAGTGTGTATATGGATTCCATGGAAATTTGTACATTCAGGATCAGGTCATCTGTACATAAAGACTATTTTACCTTTTGTTATTCAATCTGCCAGAAAGCTTTAATTTTGTTTCTCTGGTTGCAGTGTCTAGAACCTCCAATACAATTTTGAATAGAAGTGGCAAGGGCAGACGTCCTTGTCTTGTTCTTGGTCTTTAGAGAAAAGCACTCAGTCTTTCAGCATTAAGTATGGTACAGCTGTGGGTTTTCACAGATGCCTTTATGAGGCTGAGGGAGTTCCATTTTATTCCTAGTGTGTTGACAGTTTTTATAGTGAATGGGCATTACATTTTATAAGTGCTTTTAATGCCTCTCTTGAGATAATCATATGGTTTTGTCCTATATTCAATTAATATTGTGTATCACATTAATTTTTTATGTTAAATCAACTGTTTACCTATGGGATAAATGGCCCTTGGAAATATTGTATAATTTATTATGTGTGTTTGTGGTTTTGATTTGCTAACACTTGGACCTAATGGTCTATCTTTCTTACTGTATCTTTGGGTTTGACAGCAGAGGAATGCTGGCCTCATAGAACTCTTTGGGAAGTGTTCCCAGCTCCTCTGTTTTCTGAATGAATCCTTCCTGTGAAGGATCAACATTATTCCTTCCTTAAATGTTTGATAGGTTCTTCAATGAAACCATCAAAGTCAAGAATTCTCTTTGTAAGAGGATTTTTAATTACTAATTGAATTTCTTTTTATATATGTTTAATCAGATTATTTATTTATTTGTGAATCCATTTTAGTAATTTCTGTCATTCTAAGAATTCATCCATGTAATGTAAATTACATAGTTTGCTGACATAAATTATTTGTAATATCCCCTTTAATCTTTTACTTTCTGTAAGATTACTAGTAGTGTTGTTCATTCTTTTAGGTAGCTTGTGATTTCTCTTATATAGTCTTGGTAATTCTAGCTTGGGGTTTGTCAATTTGTTAATATTTTCAAGTAACTGGCTTATTTTCTTCAATTTATCTCTCTTGCTTTTTGTTTCTCATTTTAATTATTGTTATTTCCATTTTTATTTTATTTATTCTGCTTGGGTTTAGTTGAAGTTGCTCTTCTTTTTCATCATTGATTTTAAATCTTTCTTTTCTCATAGAGGCATTTACAGCCATAGATTTCCCCTAAGGGATTGCTTTAGCAACATCACAAATTTTGATGCATTGTGTTTCATGCATTCTGTGGTTTTCAGTCGGTTGCCTATAAAATATGTTGTAGCAAATACATGTAGCTAATCAGTTTTTATTTAGCTTTTAAATGTATAAATGAACATTCCTCAACAAATTTGAGAAGTTTATAATTTCTTCAAAAGTTTTTCCTGATTGTTCTTCTCTCTTCTTTATCAGGGAGTCCCAGTACATGTACATTGTTATGCTTGATATTACCTCACAGTCTCTGATTTCTATTTAATTTTTTTATTGTTTATACTATTACAGTTTTCCCAACTTTCCCCCTTGGACCCCTCCACCCAACCTGCACCCACTTCTATAATTGATCCACACGCTGTTTTCCATGTACATGGATCCTTCATATATGTTCTTTGCTCATCCCTTTGCCTTTTTTGAAGCAGTTCCCACCTCTTCCCCTCCACTCCTACCTCTGATAGTCTATTTCATGATTTCATGCCTCTGGGTCTATTTTGCTCATTAGTTTATTTTGTTCGTTAGATCCCACTTATAAGTGAGATCATATGATATTTGTTTTTCATCAATTAGCTTATTTCACTTAGCACAATAGCTTCAGTTCCATTTATGCTGTCGCAAAACATACAAATTTCTTCTGTTTTGTTAACCCATTCATTATCTAATAACATGTTATTTAGCCTCCATATATCTTAATGTTTTTGAGTTTTTCCTGAGGTTTATTTCTAGTTTCAAGTCTTGTGATCCAAGAAACTGCTTGATGTGACTTCAATAATCTTCAACTTGTCAAGGCTTATTTGGTGTCCTACAATGTTATCTATCATTGAGAATTTCCATGTGCATTTAAGAAGAATGCATATTCTGCTTCTTTGGGAGTAAATGTTTTGTAAATATTAAGTAAATCCATTTCGTCTAGTGTGTCATTTAAGCTACTATATCCTTGTTTATTTTTTGTCTGAAAGATCTGTTTATTGTTGTCAGTGGATTATAAAATCCCCTACAATGACTGTATTGCTATTGATCTCTTTTTAAAGTCCTCCAAGATTTTCTTTATATGTTTAAGTTCTCTTATGTGGGTGGATATATGCTTACAAGTGTTATGACCTCTTGGTGGACATCAGTATTATGTGATGACCATGTTTGTCTTCTTACAGTCTTTGTTTTGAAGCATATTTTGTCAGAAGTATAGCTCCTCCAGCTTTTTTTTGTCCCCATTAGCATGGAACATTTTTTCTATCCCTTCACTTTCAGCCTACATAAATCTTTTGTTCTGAGGTGAGTGTCTCATAGACAACATATATAGGGAACTGATCCACACGGCAGTGGAGAATATAGCTCAGCCCTGATTCAGAAAATTGGCAGGTGCGAGGCAGCATACAGGAGCCAGGCCCACAGATCAGTTTTCCCATGGGGAACCAGGCCTACATTGTACTTAGGCTGCTTTCAGGCTTGCTTTTGCTAAAACTCCCTCACTCTGAATTGAGGCAGAAAATGTTTACTGCAAAGCTTTAAAGTAACTTCCTAAAGTCTGTGCTAAACCTCCCATTGATGAAGTGTAACCAGTTCAACCACTTTTCTCTTTGCATTTGCAACATCCTTTTCTTTGAAGTAATCAGCAACATCCTTTCCTTTGTTATCTGTAAAAGGTAATCATCTAAAGTGAACCTGTGCATGGTAAATGAGGACCATCCTTGATGTGATGTGCCCAGAAAAGCAATAAAAGCCTGTCCAGGGAGGGGTTGGGGCACTCTCTACTCAGAGAGTGACCATGCCATCCCTTTTTCTCCACAGGACTTCTGTAGACTTTGTGAATTTGTTCATCACAGCCACAACACATGGACCCCACTGGACGGAGTTCACATCAAACATATACGTGGATCATGTTTTGTTATCCATACAGCTACCCTAAATCTTTTGATTGGAGAATTTAATCCATTTATATTTAATATTATTATTAATTGGTACTTATTCATTGTCATTTTCCCCTTTGTTCCTGTGCTCCTTTCTCTCTCTATTTCTACTTCATCTTAAAACAGTTCCTTGAGCATCTCTTCCAATGCTAGTTTGGTTGAAATATATTCCTTTAACCTTTCTGGGTTTAAGAAACCCTTTATTTCATTTTCTATTTTAAATGAGAGCCTTCCTGGATAGAGTAGTCTTAGTTGCAGGTCCTGGCTTTTCATTACTTTGAACACTTCATGTCAGTCTCTTCTGGTCTGTCGTGTTTCTGTTGAGAAATCAGCTGATAGTCTCATTAGAGCTCCCTTGTAGATAACTATTTCTCTCTTTCTGCCTTTAAGATGATCTCTTTGTCTTTAATCTTTGCCATTTTAATTGTGATGTGTCTTGTTGTGCACCTCTTTGAGTTCATCTTGATTGGGATTCTTTGTGCTTCCTGAACTTGAGTGGCTTTTTACTTCACCTAGTTAAGGAAATACTCTGTCATTTTTTTCCACACAGTTTTTCTGTTACTTGTTCCCTTTCTTCCCCTTCTGGTATCCCTATACTGTGAATATTGTTACATTTCATGTTGTCCCAAGGCCCTCTTAAGCTATCCACATTCTTTTTAAGTCTATTTTTTTTGTTACTCTAATTGGGTGATTTTTTCTACCTTGTACTCCAAATTGCTGATTAGATGCTTGGCTTTCTCTAGCCTGCTTTTAATTCCTTCTAGTATATTCTTCATTTCTGATATTTCATTCCTCATTTTCATCTTGTTTTTATTCATATTTTCCATGTCCTTTTTTATGTTGATGTTTCTGTCCTAAGTTCCTTAAGCATCCTTATAACCATTACTTTGAATTCCATGTGTGATCATTTTCTTGCCTCGATTTCATTTACCTCTTTTTCTGGAGATTCCTCCTTGTGTTTGGAAGTTGTTTCATTCTCTTCCTATTTTAGCTGTCTCTTTTTGTTTTGATTCTATATATTAGATATATTTGTTTTGACTCCCTGTCTTATTGGGTGGCATTATGTGATAGGAGTCCTGTGGGACCCAAGCATGCAGTCTCATTGATCTCCTGATCTGGATGTTCTAGGAGTGTTCTTTGTGTGCATTACATGGGCTGTCCTGTAATAAATGAGTTCTGAATGTTGTTGGGCCATATGTTGATGGGATATCCCAAATGGCTAGCAAATTGAGAGGCTCAACATCCAGTATGTCTTGTATATTTTTGTATAAGAGCTGACAGAACAAAGCAAAACAATGCAAAAGAAAACAAAACAAAACAAAAAACAACCCAAATCCAAAACGAGTAACTCCCCCAACAATAATAGCAATATCAACAATAAAAAGGTCAAAGAATAATAAAAGCATAATGAAAAATGGAATGGTAAAGAAAGGGGGAAATAAGAAAAGAAGAAATAGTATAAAAGAATGATGTGGACCCCAGCTTGTGGGTCCACCACATTGTGGATGAGGCATGAGAAATTCACACGGACTACTGAGTCCTGTGGAGGAAAAGGGATGGCATGGCTTCTCTCTCAAGAGGAGAAAAAAGCCTCGACCCTTGCCTTGACAACCCTTTGTTGTTTTTCTGGGCACATTACATGACGGTCCTCATTTACTATGCACAGGTTCGCTTTAGGTGATTACCTTTTACAGAAAACAAAGGAGATGATGACACTAATTACTTCAAAAAGAAGGATGTTGCAGACCAAGGGGAAAAGTGGTTGAATCAGTTACACTCCATCATTGGGAGGTTTAGCACAGACTTTACAGTAAGCACTTGTTGCCTCAATTCAGGGTGAGGGAGTTTTAGCAAAAGCAAATCTCATAGCAGTCTAGGTACAATGAGGCCTGATATCCACCCACCCACCCGCAGGAGAACCTATCTACGGGTGTGGGTCCTTTCTGGGGCCATGCCATGCAGAACAGTCTCCTATAAAGAAGACCAAAGAAAGTAATTATGAGAGGAGAAAAGAGAAGAGAAATAATATGAATGATGAAAGCAGAAAACAGGAACAAGGGACAAGGACAAAGAATAACAAAAATAGGGCCCTGGCTGGCATAGCTCAGTGGATTGAGCGCAGACTGGGAACCAAAGTGCCCCAGGTTCAATTCCCAGCCAGGGTACATGCCTGGGTTGCAGGCCATAACCCCCAGCAACCGCACATTGATGTTTTCTCTCTCTCTCTCTCTCTCTCTCTCTCTCTCTCTCTCTCTATCTCTCCCTCCCTTCCCTCTCTAAAAATAAATAAATAAAATTAAAAAAAGAATAACAAAAATAAAAAAGAAGAAGGAAACAATGGTGTAATCAATGGTAAGAGTAAAATAAGAGATATGAAACATAGAGCAACAAAAATAGAAGAAAAAAATAGAAAAAAATAAAAGGGCTATGAAAAGAACAAGATGAAATTTGTCTCAGCAGAGTTGCACTCAGGATGGGCAAAGCTCGGTTTTATCATCCCTGTGTCAGCAAACAGCCCAAGTCACTGCAGGATCCACCTCTGCCTGTCTATCCCTTCAGGCCTGGACCTGCTTTCAGTCTTTGATTAGTCATACCTGACTGTTTCTGAGAAGACTTCCGGAGGAATTGGGGGAATGGGACTCCAGGATCTCCTGTGGCATGGGCCTGTCAGACTTCAGGGAAGATGTCAGTGTGTTCCCCTGCCCCCAAGCCACTAGTCTGAGTCTATCTGAGATTATTTCACTGTACTCAGCAAGGTGGGGCTCCTAATAGGCTAATTGGTAGGTCCCCAGAGCCCAGATTTTGTCTCTGGCAGAAACCTAGAGGGTGTATCTATGTCTCTCATTGGGGCAATGTGCCAGTATATTTCCTGGGAAGGTGTCTACAATGGCTGTGCCCTACAGCCAGTCTCTGACACCCCCTGAGTCTGCAAATGTCACTGTCTCCTCAGTAGGGGTTAAGATGCAACATGGGAAAAAAACAAAGAGGAAAAGAAAAAAATTTCAAACAATACAAAAGAAAAAAATGGAACAAAACAAAAAAGAAAAAGGAAAAAAATGATGCAGTGTGCGCTGAACAGTATCCCATAGGATAAGGCAACTGCTTTCCCCTGGGAGGGGCTTGCTGTTTTTAAGAGAGATGGCTGATGCAGAATCCAGGTATATCCTGGCACAGAAAACCCCACAGCCACTCCTTCACATCTCTTCCCAGTGCCTCCCACTCTAGAATCTGCTTGCACTACTCCAATTCATACCACCTTCCCTTCCCTGGGCCCCAGTGTGAGTGGCTGTGAACACATAACCTGTGCTTTGGTCCCTTTAAGGATTTTTTTTTTAATAGTGGTTTTGTCTCCAGTTTGTCTCCTCTCTCCCTAGCAGAGAAAAAAAACACTACCTTTCACCTCTGGGTGCTACATGGTCAACTGATCCAGGCACTGGAGCTCTGTGCTTGGGAGTCAAGTTTGTGGTCCTGGCTTTTCTCCTTTATAGGGGGAGCTCCCACCACCCTGCCACTGCCTTGGCCACCATACCTGTGAGTGGGCCAGCCTTTGTAACAACCTCACCCTTCCTACCAATCTGAAGGTGGTTTTGGCCACCCTTGGTTAAAGGTCTCTTTTTCAGGTAGCCTTAGTTCATTTCAGTGACTGTTCCCCTCTGTAGCTTTATTTCCTGTGTGTTTTGCAGAGGATGTGCATGATATATCTGCTTATTCCACCACCATGTTGCAACCCCTTCTGTTCAATTTTTCTTCAGTAAAGACTCTTTGTTATTCAGATTAGCTAACTTCTACTGCTCTATCATCAAGTTTACAGATTCTGTATTCTGTCAAGTTGAATATTCTCTCAGCACTTCCTCTAGTGAATATTTCACTTTAGTTATTATACTATTATACTACAGATTTTACTTTTGTAATCTGATCACTTTATAATTTTTGTCTCCTTGATAATCTCTATTTGCTAATTTGTAATTTTATTGATTTGTATTTTCCTATAATTTTTAAGCATGGTTGTCTATGGTTCTTTGAGTATGTAAATCTATAAATTCTCATTTCTAAATGTAAACTTTATACTTACAATAACTGCTTTGAAGTTATGGCCTATATGGTCATGTGGACACACTCAGGGACAGTTTGTATTGAGTTGTGGTTTTTATTTTGGTTTTCTTCTGATAATAGCCACACTTTTCCAATTCTTTTCCTGTCTTGTAATTTTTTATTGAAATAGACTTTGTTGAAAATATATTGTCTCATTTCTAGTTCATGATCCCCCCACCCCCTGACCAAAAGTTGATGTTAATGTCTGTTTGCTTAGAAAATCTGTGAAATATGCTCTCTGTGATGTGTGGCTGCTATTATGTCTTTTTAGTTTTTATTTTCTTCTTAATGCTTTTATTTTTAAGCATAGCTTCATGGGTTCACCCCTTCACCTACATAACCTAGTGGTAGCCAGTGATGGACAAGATGGGATCAAGCATGTTGATTAAGTCTTCCATATTCTGCCAAACGGATATGGGTATGTACTGGGTAGCACATTCAATTTCAGGCTATTTCAAATCTTCCCCAGCTGGTACTTTCTTCTATTTGTCCTCCTGGCCCTTCTGTACATGCTCATAGCCTCAGGGTTGACCAGGAGTATTTGGCTACCTGGGGTTCTTTTGGGTCCACTCTGCTCACACACAAGTTCAGCTAAGCATATGCTCCCTGCAGCCATAACCTCAACCTCAAACCAACAGAGCCTCTGGCTCTTCCTGCTCACACACAACTGATTTTGTCAGTTCACCATTGCATCAATCCCTGGCCCAAATTATGTGAGGTACCTTCAACTCTGTAATTTTGCTACCAGTACTCCCTGTCTGCCCTATCCTAGAAGAATCCTCATGTCCATCAAGGAAGGTGTTGGGAGGTGGAGGAACTGGAGAATCTCCAGGCAAGAATAGCACTGTTGATCCCAGAATGCTGCTGTTTTCCAAGCATCAACATTTCTCAGGTTGTTGTATACCTACAGTCACTTTCTGAGTGCTGAAGTAGAGACTCTTGTTCATCTAGTCCTATTTTAAACTTCTCTTCGAAGGAGATTTACTGACTACTCATTTCATTAAAACCTAAAGGTCTTTCTAGCATTCACTTTTAAATTATGAAAAGCACAGATGTTATCATTTTAATTGAAAGTTTGTCTTTATAGGATTCCCAAATAATTTCAGGACATGTCAATTTGTGACTCAACTGCCATTAGCCTGACAGGTGGAAAGTGAGCGCAGAACCAGGAAGTTGGTGTGACCATCTTCCTCAGACTCCTGTCAGCATGAGAAGAAGGCCATTAAACCAGCCCATTGTCCATATGCTTTACAGCAGCTCAATAGGCTGGAGGTGAGGCCTTTGTCTATTTATTTTATCACAAACTTAAACTTAACTCTGACATTTATTAAGTTAATATGTGGGACACAATCTTTTCTTAAAAGTCTCAGCCTTGCATTCTCCTGTAGCAGACTTATGTTTGCTACAATCCAGGCAGACATTCTCAGAAGAAAAGTGCATTATCTGAGAAGAGTCCAGTGGCAGTGTGAGGCAGGCTGCATTCGTGAGCAAATACATTATATCCTTAACTACTACCATTGTCTTCTCACTGCTCCTTTTGTTTTTCTTGTGCCTGATTATGAATGTAATGCATGCTTTTTATTAAAAATGTGGAAAAAACAAAAAAAGATTATTGTTCTTCAAACCATTCAGTAATATCAGTTTTTGACAGTTTAATTAGTTTTCTTTTATTTTTGTGTTTGTAATCTATGTAATTGTCTCCATACAGCCTATATTCTTCATATTCTGTTTCAAATGTGGGCATGTAAAGAGGTGATCTTTTCTAAAATGCTGAAGTAAATTCTTGTGTCCACACCAATTGCCCTTTAAATGTTTGTAACACAGTCCATCTTCTGTACACAGACTTTGTTATAAAAACATAAGGTAAAGTGTAGTATTTCTCGTTGTAAAACAATGTAAATATTTTTGTGTTCTTTCTTTTTCAAAGTGTGAAAACTCTCATTGAAAATGACTGGAAGGCACAAAGGACTGGAGATGGGATCGGGTCTCCCTATGGAAAGCTGAAGTGGTGACATCCACTGCTGACTGATTGATTGGTGAATAGAGAACCCATTTGTTGTAACACCTCATATACAGTGTACCATATTCACATGCACTTAGTAACCTGCTTGCGGCAGGTGAGATAACATAATGATCCATCCCATGTGCAGTGGGACTGAGTCTGAATAGTAATGAATAGTTGCCGAAAGGTCTTATGCTGTATTTCTAGCAACGGACTTCTTAATATATTATAGTAACACATTTTTAGTAAGCAAAATATCTTTTATTTGAATTCACAGAATGGAATTATTTTGTGTCATGTCATTTCTTTTGTATTTCTTTTTTAACATGTTACACTTTCTTTGTCTTTTTTAGCTCATGCAAATGTGTTCTTTGTATAATTAAAAAAATGATAAAATCCCATATATCAGAATGACTAATTTTATTTTTCTTATTTTGCATTATGAATTTAGCCAATAGTGTTGGAATTACCAAAGAGGGTTATAAAAATAAATAAACTGTCACCAGAAATTTTGATTATTTTTGTCATGAAATATTAGTTTTTCCAAAAATTTCAGTTTAGCTCTTGTAGTGCTTAGTTGTGTTTAACTTCATTCAAAGCAATTTTTTTAGATTGTATGTGATAGCCGTCATATCAGCACACATTTAAAAAACACCAAATTTTTAAATTTTTGTATAGTTATTTTAATATTGAAGATGGGAGAAAATAAATATTTTTGACATATTATGTTTTATTATTTCAAGAGAGGTAAAAACACAACTAAGTTCAAAAAGAAAATTTGTACAGAATATGGAGAACGTGCTGTGACTGATAGAATACCACAGTGGTATGAAAAGATTCATGCCAGAGATTTCTCACTGTACAATGTTCCATCATCAGGTAGATCAGTTAAAGGTGATAGTGACCAAATTGAGACATTAACTGAGAACAATCAAAGTTCTACCATGCAGGAGATAGAAGACATACTCAAAATATTTAGATGAATGAAGTTATTGGTGAAAATGAAAAATGTATCTTTTATTTAATGGAAAAATCTAAAGACTTTTCAGCCAACCCAATAGTATCTTTCTCTTAGCAGACTGGTTCTGAAGTAGTCAGGCATCTCATGTGAAACCACACTATGAAATCATTGCCATCATTTTCTCTTTGTGTTTAGCTAATTTGAATTGAAGTAAACTAAATTGTATTGTGAGCTAATTTTAAAATGTGAAGTATTACCTTAATGCTTCATAGGAAGGCAGCATGTGTATTTGTTTTCTTTCATTCACATGTCATTTAAGAAAAACACAAATGTGTGTCATGGTAATGGTGCTGTTTTGGATAGGAACTGGTCATTTGTGCAGATCAATCAACACCATCTGTGCTTGTTCTAAGAAAGGGCCAGATGACAGAAATTCCTCCCAAGCTCACAGAGTGTTTGGAGCCTAACCAGGAAGAGCTTCCTATGGTGGAGAAATGGTGATGGATAGCTCCAGCATCTGTCCTTGGGACTAAAACCTCAGTAACTCAATGGTATTATCACAGCAAGAATGCTTTGTCTTCAGAGTGGACTTGCATACACACCAAACACTCAGATGATGCCTAAGCCAATGTTATTGTATTAGTTTAGCCGGAGGAAGATCTCTCACTCAAACACTCTGGGCTAAAGTGGTGGGATAAGGCCAATCATCATAAAATGTCAAGGTTCCCAGAATGGCCTCTCAGAGCACATACCAAGAAGAATGAAGATTCTGACATGAATATGTCATGAAGTCAGACTATGAAAGCCTGAAGCAATGATCTGCACAGTAGAGCTATTCTTCCCCCAGGACTGCACAGATGGAGCCTGGGGCCAGGGCATCCACTCTGTATTATGCTGGGGTTGGGTATGTGTGGGAGTATGTGACCTCTATGTTCACATTGCTGGACAGTTGTCTGTAGGAGACTATTCTGCATGGCATGGGCTTAGCGCCCACTCGGGGGTGCACAGGACCCACACTCACGAATAGGTTCTCCCATGGGGAATCAGGCCTGCAATGTATCTAGGCCTCTTTGAGACTTGCTTTTGCTAAAACTCTCTCACCCTGAATTGAGACAGCAAGTGCTTACTGTGACTTCCTGAAATCCATTCTAAAACTCCTCCCAGTATGGAGTGTAACCAGTTCAACTTCTTTTCCCTTTTCATTTGCAAATATTCTTCTTCTGTGATGTGATTAGTGGCATCAGCACCTTTGTTTTCTGTAAAAGGTAATCACCTAAAGCCAACCTGTGCATAGTAAATGAGGACCATCATGTAATGTGTGGAGAAACAAAATGAAGGTCTGTCATGGCAGAGGCCAGGGCTTTTGGCTCCTCTTGAGAGAGAAGCCACCTGCCTTTTTCCTCCACAGGACTCAGTAGTCTGTGTGAACGTCTCGTGTCTTATCCACAATGTCACAGACTCCACGAGCCAGGGTCTGCATCAGCCCTCTTCTACTTGACCCCAATCACACTTTTATCTGATGTTCATATCCTCTATTAAGATTTGCTCAGGTTGACGTTGAAGTTTTTTGTCTCTTTAGAGGCACTTACATGATTCAGTACATGATATTCAGTAACTGTTGAAATTAGGGCCTTGCTGTCTCTGTGCTACTGTGAAGGGAAAAGCTCATCCCTGTTACCCACACCTATAGTCTGTCTGTGCCATGAAGTTCACAGCCATGGGTTTTGGATCACCCTGTCCACACTGAGAAAATGAAAGTCAAGGCACAAACCTCAGTAAATCAAGTTCCATGGAAAAGCAGAGATATTCGGTGTAATGTTCAGGATTAGTTTAGTGCTGTCTGTTCTTTCCTCCCAACTAAGTTCATGTTGGGCTGATGGTGCAGCATCTGAACAGTCCTGGACATGAGATTTCCACCTCACATAGTGGCTAACTGGAGTCACCTTTGCATATAAAAAGTGGAGAACCCAGGCTGGGTGGCTCAGTTGCTTGGACCATTGTTCACGAACACCAAAAGTTTTCAGGTTTGAGCCCAATACCAGGTCAGGGCACATTTGGGAGGAGAGAGGTGGGCGTTTCTCTCACATCATTATCTCTCCCTCTTTCTCTGTCTCTCTCTAAAATCTATAAATATACCTTCAGGTGAGGATTTAAAAGTGGGGAACCCCTACCCATAGCCTAAGAATATGTCTGTAAATAACCACTTGCATGTGTATGTAAATGGATATTTTCTTTACATTATGGGTGGTTTGTCAAATATGAATAAAGTTGGCTGTGGTTTAACTGCCCTTTTTTTAAAATTTTATAACACCCAAACCACTGCTTGCACAGACCTAACTAGTAGGGGCTGGTTTGACTTTGAACATTTTCCACGAATCAACCACATTGCCAGAGCACCTCGACAAAAGAAGCCTGAGAAACTAAAGCACCATCAGCTACAGCAGCACCCTCCCACCAGCCACTCTGTTGCCTCTACCACCTTTGCTCTCCCTCCCTTACTGCCTGTTTCAGAGCAGCCCAGGTTGAGCTGAGGAAGGAAATTGCTAAGAAGTTTGGTGGGACAGGAAATGCTGCCTCATAGGGCTCAACTGTGAAATTGGCTGCCCAAAGTGTTCAGTGGTTTTCAAGTGTCCTCTATGCAGAAACAGTTTTTACTAAGTCAGAAGTTTTCAACATTTTTCATCTCATGGCACACATAAACTATTAAAATTAAGTGGTACCCCCCAAATATTATTTTACTGATATGGTGAAAATAGGTATAATTTTGATTGATTTACAAAAATAATAATAGTAATTTCCTACTCTTTTTGCACAAAGTGATGTTTTAAAAAATTAGAGGCCTATACTTATAGATAAGGGTTTCTGGCACCACAGCTTAACCAATCAGATGCAATGTTATTATGTGATGTGACCAATAAGTTGCAAGTCTATTATATGACCTATGTATTTATGGTCCAAGACAGGGCATTCATGCCAGTGTGCTGTTCTTCTATTGGCTATTTATGTTTTTTATTGACAATCTAATGCTGAAGAGTTCAGTGCCCCTGACTAAATAGTCAGGTGTTGCATGTTTTAAAAATTCTTGTGGCACACCACTTGAAATTGTTGCTTTACATAGAAGGCCAAATAATTGGCCTTGAGGGGTCTGACCAAATTAATGAGAACCAAGTAATAGATATAAGTAAATTTAGTCTTTCTTGTGTCTGTTTTGTTTTTTAATGAAAACCTCTATTTCATTTCCAAAAGAACCTGACTCACAGAACCTGAAGCTAATTGCAAACAAATAAAATCTTCCAATCTTTAAATGAGACCTTGTCTTAACTCTAATATATCAAAGTTTTTACTTTTATAAGATTCATTAGAGAAAATAGGAAAATATACAATTACTTATTTTTTTCACAGTTACCATACATTGAACATTTATTTTCAAGCCTTGTTTGTGCCTATGGTTTAATAAGGTATTCTCATTCACCAGATAACTACGCAGCTAAATGTCTACATACACTGACATAAGAGCTCTAGTATGTGTAGGTAAAAGGAGTAGTGTAGAATAATGTATAATGTTTACTACCTTTGTGTGCTAAGGGCGGATTAGAATATAGAGACACATGCATATGTATTGATATATGTACATTCATAACTGCATAGTAAAATCTAGAAGGATGCCTGAGAAACAAAAGTGTTACCTGTAAGAGGTTGGGGAGGTAGGGAACAGAGGCTGGAGCAGGATTTCTTAATGCATTTTTAGAGTGTTTTGTTCTTGGAGCCACATGAAGGTATTATCAAACAATTTTAGTAGGGTTCTTCTATGCACATTATTTTTCAACAACACTTCCTGGTTGATATTTCATTTCTTTAGGTAATCTACATGTTTTGAAGATGTATGGTAGTCTGTCATATGACATTCTTTTGTTTATTCTTTCAGTTTTTTATGTGGCCTTTGGGTTAATTTGGGGCTGCTCTAAAGTAGCGCTATAGTGAATGAACATCCTCACACTTAAGTCTTAGTCCATGCCATCGTTTCCTTATGAAATTGATGGGCCAATGGTTAGAACGCTTTCCAGGATGCAGCATCTTCTCCTGTGGAATGAGCCCTGTGATGGCTCCTGGCTGCCTGAGAGCAGAGACAGTGGCACCAGAGCTCAGGAGCTTTCAGCCATTTAATGGCCTCAATACCGGCTACACATTAGAATTACTGAAGGAGGCTGTTTAAAGTCCGACACCTGGTCTGTGAGGAAGTTTTGGCCTGAGTGATTTTTAAAGGCTCCAGGAAGAAAGCCATTGGCACAATGGGTAAAACAGCAGAGTTTAAGAGCAGATTCCAGATGGCCCTGGAATCCTGTGGACCCTGGCAGTACTCTGTGATTGGCCTCAGGCATATTTCTGAGCCTCTCTGGTCTTCCCATCAGCTAAAGGAGCATGATACCTGCACTGTGGTACAGTGAGAGCATTGGACACAGAGCATGCAGACTGCCTGGCAGCATTCCTGGTGCTCACTATGTTGCAGGTACTGGCTGTTATTCAAACAAAACAAAAGAATGCAAACAAAAACAGCCTGTGAGAGCCTGACAGAGACCATGAGTTTACCCAATTGAGTTTTCATGGCTCTGAAAGTGTTGGGATTTTAGGTATTTGGCTGAATTGTATCATGTTGATATAGGATCTCTGGCTATCTTATATTACTCAAGATTTCTAATTAGCAATCATTAAGGACTTGATTACTGTAAAGGGAAAATTGAGTATTACTTAATTGTAGCCTGCTTATTTGAGAGAAAGCCTTAAAAAAATCTGAGTTTATGAAGGAAGGAATCCTAAAACATTGGGGAGAATTCATAATGGGAAAAAAAAAACGGAATTGCTACCATAAAGTTTCTCTTTTTCTATGTTTGACAAATGTGCATAGTATGCTAGCTCTATAAAGATTAGAGATATAAGTGCTTTAATGTGGAATTGCATAAATCTTTGCCTAATTTTTCCATCACACACTTGTAGATGCAGCCAGTTGTTCTGATAGTTCTTTTATCCACCCAAGTGGATTGGACTTTAATGATAGATGTGTGATTGGTGGGTGGGAGGTCAGCAATAATAATCTTCCCAAGATGAAAAATTGTGTGGCAGGTTTGTCTAGAACCCTTTAATTCTTTGAACAGGATAGGAGTAAGGAGAGAAAGTATGGACAGGTGAAGAGGCAGTTTTATTCATTACCGGTTAGCCAAATAAGGAAGGAAATTTTCACGTCTTATTTCATACCTAAAAGAACCTGTTTCTACTCCAGTAGCAAGCAATGTAGAAGTTAAAAGTGGAGATCCTGTAGCCAGATTGTTTGGATTGAAATACCAGCTCTGCTTGTTATTTGCTAACTATACAGATATTTTTTGTGCCTTCTTTGCCTCAGTTTCCCCATCTGTAGAACAGACATAATTATAGTTGTTTCATGGGGTTCTTGTGAGAAACAGGTTAACACATGCTTAGATCAGTACCAGTAAGCACTATACAAGTGTTTGCTATTATTCATTAGAATGTTAATCATTTTATTTCTAAAGTAGAGCAATTAACAGCAGCTGTTGAGGACTTGCATGTACCAAACATTATTAACTCATCTAACTCATCTACTTCATACATTTCCAGGACAGCTGGCAAAGTAAGTTCATTTTATATATGACAAAGTTATGTCACATAGAGGTCAAATAGTTTGTCTGAGTTCACACAGATACCAATACTAGACCCAGGATTTAAATC
This sequence comes from Phyllostomus hastatus, assembly GCF_019186645.2. Lineage (NCBI taxonomy): Eukaryota > Metazoa > Chordata > Mammalia > Chiroptera > Phyllostomidae > Phyllostomus > Phyllostomus hastatus. Next base: position 51,436,463 of record NW_025334041.1, read on the forward strand.
CAGGTACTTTGGGTTCGGAGGGGAGGGGCCAACCCTCCACCACACTGCCTCTCCAGTGTCAGAGCAGTTCTCCTGGGTGGTTGTGAGGATCAGGAAACTTGAAGCTTGTGAAACGCTGGTATAGATCTAAGCACAGAGTGCAATCTTGGTAGATGTTACTTTGTCACCATTGGAATTTCCCAAACCAATGAATATGAGTATGAATATGGTGACCTTTGAGAGAAAAGTAACCTGGCCACCTTCCTTTGGCTCTGGCCCCCCTTGGAACCCATGGCCTATAGAAAGCATTCTAACTACAGTCCCAGTGGAGGAAACACAGGAGTGGTATTGACCATGATGACATTGCTGAATCTGATAGCTCATTTGCCATGTTCTCTCTTATCTGGGACTTTCAAGTAGATGTGTCTAATTAAAGTAAATAAACAAACTGACTGTTGATTATTAAAAATTTATTGTCACTATTATAAAAAATGAAATGCAGAATACAAGTAACTGAGATGGTGGTTTCAAGGTGTGTGAAACAGAAAGCTTTGAGGCAGTTATCTGGATAAAGAGCACTAAGGAATGGGATTAGGAGCTGCATGCTATCTATGCTCAGAAGGCATGATTATGTGGGTTTGCTAGAGGAGCTGATTGAGATTATGGGAAGGGTGGTGCTAAAGGGTACCCTTGGGCCCTGCACCTGAGTCATGCCCTAATTGGTTATTATAACAGAGAGAAATTGTCTTTGCCCAGTGGTTTGAAAACCACTATACAATAGTGACATGATAGAAAAATGCATGTGAATTGAAATAATCCAAACTCAGAAAGGAAGTCCAGCGAGATCCTCAGTAGACACGTCCAGGGGAAAGAAATGCAGAAAAATTAATCCTTTTGTGCCATCATGTGTTATGAACTCTTTCCATGGCCACAGACTGCTGTTCTCCTAAACAGACAGAAGAAAATGATGGCAAAGTAGACCAGGCTCTTGAGGAGGAGGAGGATGTAGGTGTAGTAGGCGGAGGTATTGGTGAGCTGCAACTGCAGTAAATCTAGGAGAAATAATTTAATTAATTTCATCTGTTCTTTTGAAAGGATAGGAGACATTAATGGGAGGGGTCATAATTATTTACTTTATGATCTACATTGAAGTGACACTTCCATACCACCAAACCCCAGAATAAACAAACATCCACCACCACCACCACCAAGACAACTTAGAATGGAACTTGCAGGTCAAGTCACTTAGAACACTCCAAATATTAAAAACTAAGATTGTGTTTTTAATGAGATAGAACACAGAGAAGAAAGTATTTGTGGTCAATAACTTTTATCATTTCTTTAACCCCACAATGTCTCCTATAACAACAGTGAATGTTCTTCATTAACCACTAACCAATTCAAAAACATTCTGAGAGCTTTGTATGTGAAACTTTAATCTTATATAATTTTTCTAGTAACCTATGAAATTATTATTTTAGTTCCTATTTTACAAATAAAATGAGGGTGGGAGAGGATATATTTGCATTTAGTAAGTACCAGAATCCAGATTTCAATCTCAGCAACATGACTTCACGGAACACATTTTTAGTCCCTCCATAATTGTGTATCTCCGAGTGCAATGAATAATACCCTGATATCAAGGGGTTAAGGGTTAATATAAAATTGGGTCGCTGATTTAGAAGCATCTGAGTCATTGCATATGCATGCAATATGATTCCTACTAAGGAATCACTTGAACATATGGTGGTGTTCACAGCAGGTGGCTGGGGGTTTTAGCATAGGGCATTATGTTAACAGGAAGAAAGTGGTTAATACAAATGCTCTGAAACTTTAAGACATCACAGCTCTCTCACCTGTCTTTCTTGAATGTCCCTCATTGTGGCTATGATACTGTAAGGTAATTGCACTTAATATCTTTTAAGTTTTGCAAGAAATATGTGATGTCTGGAGTGGGAGTAAAGAGGGAGAACTGTACTTGAACAATGATTAAAATAAAAAGATAGAAAAAGAAAAAAGAGAAATATGTGATGTCAAGAAATAACTAACAGTGTGGTGGGTCTGAATGCTACTCAGTAAACCACAAGGCCAACTCTTTCATGTGGAAATTTCCTTATGACAAGCTTTATCTTCATAGTGTTGAGACTCCAGAATCATTAGTAATTGATGTGGAAAAGGGACCTCATGAAGTCGTGTGCTTAGAACACCTTCATGTTGGTCAGGTAAGGTGTTAGCTGAGGTCCACAGCCCCCTTTATATTGGAAATGGAGAAGAGCTCGGCAGAGCCAGAACCAATACTTCTAGGGGTTTTCCTTGTATATATGTGGGGAGAAAAGGCCAGATAATTGTACATATTCTACGCCAGCTAAATGAGATACCCTATGCTGGACATCCCACATATGTGACCTTATCTCCACAATAACTGGGTTTGGTGTAATTATTCCTGGTTGGCAGGTGAGGAAAGTATTTCAGAAAATGTAAGTACCCATATTTATGCCACTTGTAATTGAAACAACTGGGGTTGAAGCACATTCTGTGGTACTAGGGAGCCAGGCACTGCCCTCACTCCCCACCCCCACCATGCATCCATTGTGTCTTAGGGTCTTGGCTTTGGGCTTTCTTGCTCTATGGCTTGACTCTCAGAGGAAGAATAGAGAACTGAATATATGTATACTCTTGATTCTAATGGTCTGGGTTAAAACCCCAGATCTAGCTGTTTGGCTTGGTATGAGAGACTTCATTTTATCTCATTGCTCTCATCTGTGAAATGGGAGAAATATATTGTGCACTTCACAGGAGTATTGTGAGAATTAAACATGTCAGTTCAGGTTATTAAGTACTACAATGGACAAAAAAACAAAAAAACTTAGAAGCAAGTTGATATCACGTGTTCCCTAGTCATTAGAAACAAAAGCCATACAAATGAATAAAGTCAGTGTTGAAATAATCCCAAGCATATCACAGCACCCTGTAATTCACCATCATCTCATGCCAAAAGCCAGCATTTGCTGTGTTAAGATGACTACCAGGAAAGGATGGATTGTCTTAAAATAGTACTCAGTCTATTCTACAAAATCCAGCCATTCTGATTTTTCTTTTTCCTTTTTTAAAATTATTTTATTGTTGTTTGATTACAGTTGTTTGCATTTTCCCCCAACCACTCCCCCCACCCCAGCCAAACCCTGCCAGAGAAGTTCAAACCTTACATTGATCAGGAGGGAAAAATGGAATAGCATTACATAAAGGCAAATATATGCAGAAAACTTACCACCTTTATCTTTCAGACAATCATCTATTGTAGAATTGATACCAGCAACCTCTACAAAAAATGAGAGCAACTATTAATGATTTGTTTGTAATTGTTACTTGACAGTGTGTGTCTGTGTATGGAGAGACAGACACATAGATAGATGATAGATGATGATGATAGATAGATAGATGATAGATAGATAGATAGATGGATAAACAGATAGAATCTACCCACAGAGAGAAGAGAACCATTAAAAATATGCCCCATGATTCCAGGAAGAGATGCCCAGACTCCATGTAATTCAGTAAATCGAATTTACTGAATGTGTTTCTTCACATGAAGATGCTGCTCATGAGGGACACATTTTTTCTGTTTAACTGAAACTGGAGCATACTATACAAGACTACCTGTTTTCCCCTGCATTCATCACTCCTAGCACAGTGCCCACTGCAAAGTAGCTGTTGAACATATATAACACTCATTAAATGGAAAAAATAAACAGAAAAAGGAGCTGCTCTACAGTCTTCAGCACGCGCTGCTGACATGAACAGTTGTTACCAAAATAAATTGCTTTAATCATAGAATCCACAACAAAATCTTACAGGTTTGAAGGAATCTGTTGCAGACAAATTTCCCAGCTAAGCCATGACTTTTCCATTCATTCACAAGCCCTATGACTCCAGCTCACGCACATAATTTTCTGGATTTGTGGTTTTTGCAGATGTGACAATAGTATTAAAGAAGCTAACATCTATTGAGTGGTTATTATTTTGTGGCATAGTGTATGTTAAATGCTTCAGATGTCTTATCTTACTGAATCTTCCAGTAACACTGAAGTGAGTTGTATTTTGGAGAATCCATGCAACAGATGAGAAAATGAGGTACAGAGAGTAGTAGTAACTTGCTGAGAGTCATAGCAGTGACGGCAGAGCCAGCATTCAAAGGATCATTGTGGGAGAGTAAATGGAAGAGAACATGTGGAAACTACTCTCTACAGTAAAACATAAAACAATATTTTTTTAACATGCCATATTTTTTTCTGATACCTTATAGTTCTGGAGGCCAGAAGCCCAAAATCAGTTTCACTGGGCTGGAGGCTCAAGAAAGAATCTTTTTTCTTACCTTTTTCAGACTCGAGACTTTTATTTTTTGCACTCCTTGGCTCATGGTCCTGTATTCTCACAACTTCTGTCAGATCTCCTAAAGAGAGATAACATCATTCCACCTTGGCAGTCACTGAAAACATCATCTCTTCCAGATTCCTTAATTAGGCTTACCAAATGACCTTTACGTTAGAGGAGCTTGACATTTCACTTCAATTCTTTCCAGAAATATGAAGATAAACCAAGCCACATTTTGTTGTATTTATCTACAATGTTTTAAAAAGGAAAATATACATAAAAAGACAAAATTTCTTAAAAAGTTCATTGACCATTGGATGGAGGAAAATACAGTGGCAGTGACTGCATTGGTTTATCCTTTTTCAACTAGAGGTGTTCCTCATCATATGGGTAGAGTTCTGGTATGCTACTCTATGCACTCAATGGGATCTTTTTTTGGTGTGCACTAAAGTAAAGGTGTGAGGTATAGGCTTTGGGGTAAATCCCAAGATTGAAAATGTAAGTACAATTATGTTGAAATATTAAAATATCCTCAAGAATTCATATTACTATGTGTTAAAAGTTTGTTTATTTTCCTTACAGTGACTTTATTCAATTAGAGACAAATAAAAATCTCATCGCCATGTATTGGTTGAGGTAAAACTAATAAAGTAACAACTTTTCATAATACAATCTGTGTGTATCCTAATTCTTTTTCCTAATTTGATTGAAAACTTGGACCACATTAGTTTTATCTCTTTTTGAAATCACTCCTTTGATTTGTGCTACTATGTTATACTTTTAGCTTTTATTAAAAACAAACAAATAAAAACAAATGACAAACAAAAAACTTCCAAGAAACATTAGAAATTTGCCATGGAATGACATTAACAGAATGCCCTCATTAGTTTTGTTGCTGTGAGAAGTCCACAGGGTACATTTGTTACAGAAATTAAGTGCCAAGTAAAACATCTTGTACCAGACCATTTATCCTATATGATAGTCACCCCTGATCACTAGAAAAATGAAAACATAATAGAACACGTAGGCCCTGTAATTATATTAAATTTTTACTTTGTACATTTGCTTTCACTCTGCTTCCTAACCACAGAAATAGGAAAAATTAGGGCTGTTTTGGAAATCTTTAGTTATACAAAAATGTAAAAAAAAATACTAGTTTATGAATAAATACATCCATGTTATATTTCCAAAAGCAAGCATTTTCACTGACATGATTTCATTTGCTCTTCAGCACAGCCCCAGGAGAAAGCCCAGGCTAGGTTTCAAACCTGGTTTGACTACTGGGGAAACTCAGGACTGAGAAGGAAAAGTTTACTTCCGAAATTCCAACTGGTACATGGCAAAGGTCTTAGCACACCTTGTTATGGGCTTGTTCCCCACTGCTTAAAAGGTCTTGTTAACCACCAGGAACAACACCAAGTGATTCCTTCCTATGGGCACTCTGGGGCCTTTGGTCTGTTTTGTTAATACTCAGGACTTCAGGTTCTGAGTCTAGGGAGTTCCCAGACCACTACTGGGGCTACAGCACATTTAGCACTCTGCCCACACTGTCTAAATATGTACAAAATCTGAATCAAAGGCTCTCCTTTGGGACAACGTGCCTGAGTCTCGAGTGGCCCTGAATATTTAAGGAAAGAGGATATTCTCTTCACCGTGTGCATCCTTCTCAGGGCAGTAATTCATCCTAGTGTATTCATCACAGGCTTCCTGGCCTGACTCCCATTACAACTGCACTGCCTGGGTGTTTCCAGTGGCAAGAATTACATGCTCATTATGCAGGATGGAAATCTGTTTCTACACATCAGCCTCACCCAATCTTTAATTATGAAATTTATCTACTGTGGTGTATGTAATACAAACCTGAAAAACCTAGGACCACACAAAAACTGCAGGGCTCAAGTATCCTGTTTTTGTTGAAGCTTGATTCAACTCCCTCAGAAGGATACCACCTGTTGCCTAAGATTCATCGATTATACTTTTAGTAGAGCAGCACTGAAGTGATTATGACTTTGTCTGCTGAGGAGAAAATTCCTGAAAGTTATGTAATTCTTCTTATTTTCTGGTCAAGTAAGATCATCAAAAGTGGAATCTGCTCTGGCTGGTGTGGCTCAGTGGATTGGTGCCAGCCTGCAAATTGAAGGGTTGCTAGTTCTATCCCCATTCAGGGCACATGCCTGGGTCTCGGGCCAGGTCCCCAGCAGGGAGCACGCCACAAGCAACTACACATTGATTTTTCTCTCTCTTTCTTCCTCCCTTCCCCTCTCTAAAAATAAATAAAGAAAACATCTTTTAAGTGAAATCTTTTTTTGAGCAGTTGTAATGTGATAAATTGCTAGGTGCTTTCATGAATGTTGCTTCATTTAAGCCACAGAGCAACCCTAAAAATCATCATGTGACTTTAATATTTGGATGATAAATCTGAGGCTGAAAGGAGTAAAATCATCTAATTCCTTACCTTGTAATGTTCCAAAGCCTATAATATTTTAATTATGTGGTAAAATAACAGGATATTTTGTTACTATTAATTGTAGCAACATTTAAGAAAGATTAATATATACTTTTTTATTAATATTTGACAGACACTTGGGACAGTCACTCTGGGAACAGAAGTGTTCTGGGAAGTGATATGTGTATGCACATACCTTTATTTATTGAAGGAAAAAGAATCTCTTTATCAACTCCTCTTTCATTATTCTCGTGTTTGACGATGCATTTGTGTTCTTTATCCATTGATTTTGCAGTCACGGTCAGCCAGCTGAATTTCATGTACGTGTCCTTAGTCTTCATGGTATTTCCCTGCTGGGATGCCAGAATTGCATTGCCGTCCTTTTCCTTCCAATATACCTTAATAACATCGGGGAAAAATTTCTCAAGGAGACAAAGATATGTCCCAGCCTTATGAAGATTTATTTCAGCAACCGAAGGAAGAAAAATTGTGGGCTTAGGAGCAATATCTGATGAATCAAGGCTTCTCTCTGTGGGATGAAATGAAGCAGTAATTAAGTATTAGAGAAACACAGGATTGTGTGGTGTGGAACAACCCGGCATATAGTAAAAGGAAGAAAAGCTACCATTGAATTAGTGCTTATAATGGCTTTTCATCCATGATAAATTGTGATGTATTTATTACTGTTCTTCTTTTCAGAGGGGAAAAGAGGTTCAAGAAGTTATATAACTTGCCCAAAGTCACATTCAGAGCTGTTAAATAGCAAGCACAGCCTGAATTGAAACTTGGGCTTTGTTCCTTCTCCACCTGCTAAAATGAGGTGTGACTTTTAACAGCTCCAACATTTGTGATCTTATTTCTTTGTTTTTCATCTCTTTCATCCTATCATAGTTGAAGGATAGATGGCTGGGATAGAGGAAAAGACCAGGAAGTACTTTAGATAATCTCTCTTCAGATTATCTTTAGTTGCTTCCAAAGCGCAAAAACAGAACAAAGCAAAACAAAAAAACAGACATGGGCAGCATTATGGAAATTGCCAGAGAAAAAAGAGGGTGAGGGGAAGTAGAAAAGGGTAAAGAGAGAATGAATGGTGATGGAAGGAGACTTGAGCTTGGGTGGTGAACACACAATGCAATATACAGATGGTGTGTTCTAGAATTGTGCACTTGGGGGAATGGTAGGGAAAAATGAATGCAACTGTATTTGAACAATGAAAAATGTGGGGAAAAGTAAAAAATAAAATTGTACACTTAAAACCCATATAATTTTATTAACTAATGTCACCTCAATACGTTCAACAAAAATAAAAAGTACTTATCTCTCCCCATGAATTTTGTAACTTAAGTTCTCTTTGGCTACACATTCTCATGTTTTGTAACTCTGTAGAAGCTCATTCTCTATTTAGCTGATTCTGGAATGCAACAAATTGTCTTTTTTAAAATTTGTTATAAATAATGCTTAGTCACTTGTTTTGATAGGAATCTACTTCCACTTGCAATTAATTTATCAAGGTATTCTTTTGGCTTCGCATATGGACCCATGCCCAGTTTTGAAGTAATATAGTTCTCCTAGTTGATTTCTCATTTTATATAACATCTCAGTTCACATCTGAACCACTCCATATTTTTTAGGGCACCTCCAAATTATTTATGATGCTCTGTATTTAGAAGCAAAAAGGTAACACTTCCAGAACTTCTATTAACATTTTTATGGATTATTTTCAGAAATACATATTAATGTAACAAGTAAATGCCCTTAAAGGAATTTCATTTTACTTTAGAAAAATTTCACCTAAAGCCTATTTTATTTTTTAAGTTCATTTGAAGTTTTAGCCTGACTATTATACTATATTTTAAATACACCATATTTTGGCCCTGAATGTCTTCCATAAAATTTCTATGTAAGGCTACTGAGCTATTTTAAAAGTCCATCATTTTCTTTGTTTTCATCTGCTGAATAAAATATATATATAATTTGAGCAATGTTAAAAGCTATGTTTCTAAAGGTTTTGGTAGATCTAATATCAAAATATGTAACAAAACACAATGTATTTAAAAAGGCATCCCACATGAATGCTGAAATGTTTCTTGATTATGTATTTATTAAAAACCAATTATTAAAATTATAAATGTTAAAGCCCTTTCCTATTTGTTTCCCAATTAAAACACAAATTTCTTGCTGTATTCTATTGGGCTACGTTGGAGTTACTATAGTAATTCTGTGGGCTATTTTATAATAAAAATGTTAGATATCTCATTTGAGAACAAAAGGAAAAAAATTATTGAGTATGTCTACCTGTGGAAGAAAGCTCCTGATTTTCACACTAAACTAATAAGCAACCATTTTGAAAGGTTTTTGTTTGGGACATGTTGTAAACATAACTAAGCTATATTGGGCTTATTTTAATTGTATATATCTTTTTAGTTCATTGGAATTTTTTTTATAATAGTAAGGCAACATATATTTCTCCAAATACATACTTTGTCTTTATTTAAGAAGCATGTTATATAAAGTAATATTACAGTAATTTTTCAATTGCACATTATATAGACATAATTTTAGTCTCTAGTCAATATATTAAAGAATGTAAATTTATCTAAAAACCTCTCCATAGCAATATTTCTGGTTCATTATATTAAAGAAATATTCCATAGCAATATTTTCCATATTTTCCATATCAATATTTCTGATTCATTGTACTAAAGAAATCAAAAATCAAATGACAAACTTGAAATATTTGTCACATACCCTCTCGTCAACTACCCTTTTCCTTAGCTAGCTTTTTCAAGATAAAATGAATCTTGAACTTCCATACCTTTCTCAATGTAAAAGTTAACTGAGTATTAAATAATGTACTTAATTATATATGGTTAGTACCTATATTTTGGGTAATTGCATTATATGTTATTGCTTTATACATTTTTAAAAACATATTGACAATGTTTCTTAATGTCAAAATCTTTTTCATGATGCAAAAAATTGAAACCAGCTTAAAAAATCAATTAGCTTTCCAATACATTTATATAAAGTCCTTAGCATAATCAAATAATTCATCTGTGTTAAATTGCCTAAGTTGCTTGTATCTATTCAGATGCATCAGTATGAGAATCATATAATTTTACCAAACTTTATATAAATGTCAACTATATTTTCAATAGAAAGTATGATATTTCAAACCTATATATTGATATTGTGTTATCTATTTTTCTTGTCATTTTTCTTTTACCAAATAAGTAGTTATAGTTATTTTATTTTTAAAGATGAATTTCAAACTTATGACATTTCTAACTATATTTAATTTACTTTATATATGGACCATTTTCTGTATGAATATAAATTTTTTAAAAATATGAGAATGAAGCCAAACCTTATTGGCTATGAAATTTATGGCCAGTAAAGGTTGGTATTAGAAATAATTTTGATTGAAATGAAGGATTGAGATTTAAAGCACACATGCCATCAATAAAATTATAAACAAACTCATGTTAATTTCATTTTTCTTGCCAGTGAGGGAAAAGTGGTGGTAAAACTAAACCAATACCTCCAGATTCATTTTTTCATGAGTAGTTAGAAGTACACATGAGTTCTCGGGAATTTCTGCTCTGTCAATATTATTGGCTGCAAACAACTCTTCATACTGGATATAATTCTTCTTTCCATTTGAATTGGGGGAACACCTGTTCTGCACCTACTATATGTTAGATTATGTGCAAGTACTTCATTCACACCATCTCAATCAATTCTCATACAACCCCTCTGGATGCATACTTATCCTATTTTATGAATTACAAACCTGAAGCAACAGAATAACTGCCCAAGTTCACGTAAGCAGTAAGTGGTGGAACCAGAGCTCCATGTGATCCTGACTCCAAAGCCCAGGCTCTTTCACAACATCATTGCACCATCAGAAATGTAAATGTGTCAATTCTCAAAACTGATGTATGGTTTGGGCCAAATGCTTCCATGATAATTCCATACATTATTCATGAACATTTTGTACAAGTCCATATGTATACAAAAGCCAAACCCAGCTACAATAATTGCACAAAATTGTCTATGTGTGCCTGTTAGGATTTGTTTTACAATCTCCACTATAATTTCTACATCTAATCCCCATCAATTCCTGTTCTCCCTAAATATTCTGGTATTCCAATTTAACTGTTTCTTGTCTTTCCTCTACTACCTTGAAAAATTGCATTCTTCTGATACCTACCTGTGATGACAAGTTTTGTTCCATCACCAAGAGTTTTCTTCCATATTTCCACAGTGATTCAACCAGTATCAAAAACTTTACTAATTAGCTTCTCTGACTTTTTCATATTCTAGTGGAACTATGGTGGTTTGCAAATCAAGAGATTAGTGTTCTGCTTCTACTTCATTTTGCTCATAACAAGTTCTGTGGCTGAGCCAATAAAGTAAATTAACATTATTGGTGCTTTATTTATCTGAAAACAATTATGTGAGTATAAATTAATTCAATATCACAGTGAGGCCAAAATGAAACAAGATTTGAAAACCAATTTGATTAAAAACGCTATGGAAATAAGAGATTATAATAATTGTTAACCATTTTATGGTGATGACTTTGTACTCCAACCTGATTTTTAATTTCATGGAACCAAACTTTGCCCTTACCAGTAGGAATTCAGCACTTTGGGGTTGCAGCCAAATCTGCAGTAATGCATTCCACTTAGCTCTAATATGTCTGGAATTCTCAAAGCCATCACCATGGGAAGGATGACTTTCATACACTTAATTAGTGTACAATCTTTTGTCTTGTCTATCTGTATTTCCAGTGTTTAGAAAACCAAAGGGATCCTATGACCATACCACAAGATCTTGTCTCATTTCCCAAGAAAGTCAAAGGGAACACCAGCTAAAGCCAAATGATACGCAGTCAGTATATACAGCTGCTTCACTTGTGTTGTCCAAAACAAATAGCTCTTTCCCCAATTAACAAACAGCACAATCTATTTGCGTTCCAAGCTTTCACAAGAAATTTCAGCCTCAAAGTGACATCTTTCCTGTTGATGCTGAAAGTTCAGCTTAAAGCTCCTGGCAATGGGCCTTCAAGCCAGAATGATAAGAGAAGGCAGGGTACCTGTCCTCAGATCCTCCTATTGTCATGTTAAATATCTAAAACATACCTGCCTGACCATATCTGCTTAGGGTCACCATCTGTGAATGACATCAAATACTATAATGCACATAGCATTGATATAGTGGCAGAGTACAATGGGTTTGACAACCATTTCTGTCATTTGATAAACTGGATGTTGAAGACAATATTCACTTTACTTCACTTTCCTTCTAAAGGACTCATGCATTGAAATTGTTTTCTAATTTTATAGTGGGTGGGAAAAATCATGTTTCAAAACTTGGAGTGCTTTGTTTTATCAATTAATAAATAGTATATATTCCCCTAAAGAATTTCCTACACTTTTTTCTTTTTTTCTAAAATCACTTCTAGAAAATTGAGATAAAATTTACATAACTCTCTTACCTTTAAGTGTAAAATTTTAACCTGTGCTTCTTGCTGGATAATTATAGGTCTCCTTTCTTCTGCTTTCCGTAGTGATTTTGATCTTCTATTCTTATTTCATGGTCTGACTACAACTTTGATTTAGATCTTCTCAAACAAACTTTCGAAATAGGCAGTTTAAGATATAGCCAATAGTTTGTGCATTATAGGTTGTTCTTTTTCTATCTATGGGGTTAATAGTTTAATAAGGTCTACAAGAAAAATGACATGAAAACTGAGCAATTATGTTTGTAAATCCTAGCTCTGTGATATAGATAAAAAACATGTAGAATTCAGATGGGGGAGATCTGGACAGGTACATGCAAAAAAAAAAAAAAGAAAAGAAACTAGACCATCATTTTACACTATACACCAGAATAAATTCAAGATGGATAAAAGACTTAAATATAAGTCATGGCATATTGAAAGTCCTAGGAAAAACAGGAGCAGTAAAATTTCAGATATCCCATGCAGCAATATTATCAACAATACATCTCCAAGGGCTAGGAGGAAAGAATAGAGGAAATAATATATTTCCAGAGGAAAGAATAATCAAATGGAACTATATCAAAGTAAACAGCTTCTGCATTGCTAAAGAAAAAATAAGCAAAATGAAAAGGGAGCCAATGGCATGGGAAAACATATTTGCCAATGATACCTCGAACAAAGGTTTGACCTCCAAAATGTATAAAAAACTCATGTGACTTAACACCAGGAAGACAACAATCCAATTAAAAAATAGGCAAAGGAACTGAGCCTATTTTTTAGGCAAAGGTACTTCTCCAAGGAGGACATATGGAGGTCCATAGACTTATGAAAGGATGGTTAACATCACTAGCCATCAGAGAGATGCAGATTAAACCCACAATGAGATACCACTTCACATGGGTCAGAATGGCCATCATTAATAATTAACAAACAAGTGTGGCAAAGTTGTAGAGCAAAGGAAACCCTAGTGTACTGTTGGCAGTAATGCAGACTGGTATAGTCACTGTGGAAAACACTGCAGAATTTCATCAAAAAACTAAAAATGGAATTGCCTTTGATCCAGTGATCCCACTGCTTTTGTTGTATCCTAATAATCCTGAAACACCAATTCAAAAGAACCTGTGCACCTCAATGGTAATAGCAGTATTATTTACAATTGCCAAGTTCTGGAATAGCCTAAGTGCCCATCATTAAGTAGGTGGTTCAAAAAGAGCGGTGCATGTACACAATGGAGTACTATGCAGCAGAAAGGAAGAAGGAGCTCCTACCGTTCACAACAATAAGTCAGGTGAAGAAAGACAAATACACATGATCTCACCTATAAGTGGAACCTGGTGAACAGCACAAACAAAAAAGCAAAATAGAACCAGAGGCAAAGGAACAAGAAACAGACTGACAGTAACCAGAGGGGAGGGTTGAGGAGGATAACAGGGGAAAGGAGAGGAAGGGTCTAGTCAGGGAACATGTATAAAGGACCCATGGACATGGACAACAGGGTGGAGATTGTGGGAGCAAGGGGTGGGCAGGTAAGAGAAGAGCAATGGGGGATAATTGGGAAAACTGTAATAGAAAAACAATAAAAAAGGTGAAAACACTAGTAATAAACCCCATGTTACTGGATTATAATCGAAGGTATTGTTGTAAAATCACTCTGTATTTATAGAAATAAATATAGATGTAAATGTGGAAAATAATAAAAAATTGTTGCATAAAAGAAAAAACAAACAAACTGGATGTGGCAGATCATAAGGTGAGGCTTTCTTTCCCAGAATTATCCCTCACAAAGCAGGGGCTGCCTTATATTTCAGTTCTTGTTCAAACTCTCATAGTGAAAGATGCTCTCCCTATACAATGCTTTGATCAAAAAATAATACACAAAATGTCAAGTAAAATAGATTATTTTTTAATTTATTGTAAAATCTCAGTTAATACTAACTTTAGAGCTAGCACTGATATTAGACAATAAAGACATTTAACATGAATTAATCCTAAAACAACTTCTTTCTAGATTCCAATTCCTACTGATAGACCAATGAGTTGTTACAGAATGTAAATTCTTAATGATCATCTATTTATTGCTGAAAGACTGTTTTTTTTTTTTTTGGACTTATTACCTTTATAGTTTCCAGAGCATTTACTATACATGCTGTGCTGCTTATCAGAGGCTCTTATTTGGTTTGGTATTTCTGCAGCTGTCTCATCACAAGGGGAAAGGCAGCGCTGAGTTACGCAATTTAATCAGTAACACCATTTAGTACAACTGATTTAGTTCTTTTACCAGCAACAATATTTTTAGCAAATTTGATGCCAGTATAGAAACAAAATTGAATGGAGTCAAAAGATATTGTTATTTTATAGAAATACCCTAAGAACCATAATTAAAGTATTTAATAAATGTACATTTAACATGACTTACTTGATCTTTTTGGGTGGAGAGAGGGGTGGCATATTTAGAAGCAGAAGCATTGTTTTCATTCAAGAGTAGTGATTTAAAATATGAACTATTACTAATTAAGTAGTTAGTTAAAGAGTCCATTTAGGTGGTCAGACTATGGCCCTGGCTGGTGTGGCTCAGTGGATGCAGCGTTGGACTGCAAACCAAAGGGTCATGGTTCAATTCCCATTCGGGGCACATGCCTCGGTTGTGGGCCAGATTCCCCAGTGTGAGGTGCACAAGAGACAACTACACATTGACGTTTCTCTTCTTGTCTTTCTCCCTCTATTCCCTTCTCTAAAAATAAACAAGTAAAACCCCAATATTTCTAATATCACATAATAGTCCAGACCATGCACTTTGGAATAGATAAGTCTCTTGAATCCTAAACCTTGCCATAGTAACTTGTCATGAGACCTGAGGCAATTAACCAAACTACTCTAAGCCTCAGTTTTCTTATCTATGAAATGCACATAACAAGATCCGTGCATAGGGCCACTGAGGAATTAGATAAGGCAATAAAACTATTTAATGTGGTGTCTGGCCTTCTGTAAATACTAGCTAATATCATTCCCTTTAATGGAATGGTCAGGGCCATTTTTTAAATTATTCCACAAAACAAAATATAAGTATTTTATAAGCAATAATTCTTACATGAATTAAGAAAGGAAACAGCTCATGAACCCAAGATCTTCTGTATCTATGCCATCCACAGGCAAAAGAAGATGGAGGCTAATCAAGCTAGAATCTGATCTACTAGATGACAGGCTTTTTGAGTGCTGGGAAAACGTCTTTTTCATTCTTTTATCTCCAGCATTCAGCACAGAAGCTGTCTTCTGTAAATGTTTGCTGAGACAATGAATGAACAAATGAAAATGTAAAACCATGAAGACTTTTCCTGGATTTTGGAGCTGAAATGATTTATTAGGCTAATAATTCCATTAAACTGGTCCATCTCTACGGGCAGTATAGCAAGACTAGTGATAGCATAAATTGTGATGTTCTTTACTCACTATAAGAATTAAGTTTTTGCCTGGCTATTAGACATGAGATAAAAAGCCAATAATGTATCAGATTATTGGGAGAACAAAGTACTATGTTTTATCTCCAAATATCATGAATAAAACTGTCTATCAGTTAAAAGATCACCTATAAGAAATGCATCTTAAACTCATAATTTATACCATGGTATACAGGCATAGTACTCAACAGATTTTAATTTATAGTATGTAAGTATTTCTTGTGTATGCAAGTATTTCTTGTGTATGTGTATTCTAAGAACAGAGTTTGAATCACCTGACATGCAGAGAAAAAAATAAACCATTTACAAAATAGTGTTATATTCATATACAGTGACCAGTAGCTACAAAATTTCTGTTTATATATTGAGGCTGAGAATGTGGCATTCAGATTAGGGTGACTATAAATTATTTTTATCTAAATAGCAACTACCAGTTTTTCAAACATAGAATAAATTACTTACCAGAGGGAATTACTATGAGCTTTGTCCCTTCAGCAAATAACTTGATCATGCCCGAGTGATCACACTGGTTACAACTACTTCAAAAATCTCACGATTTTTCTAAGGTTCATGACATGACCAGCATTGCAAAAAAAAAATGGCCATTTGATCTTCTGGGTTCCTGTGGAAGTCCTTAAATATAGATTTTGTGGCATCTGATGGTTTATAAATCTTCCTCAAATAAATTGACCCAGGTGTCTGTTTTTTTTTTATCAAGGTAGTAATTATTGAAAAGGACTGATAAAAAATGAAAGAGGAGCAGGAAAAGAAGAGATCAAGCTGAACTGGTCAACCAACAACTTTTGCTAATTACCAGGAAATGTATTCAGAGATTTAAGAATTTTTGCTTCTAGATGTTCAGTGAAACTGCTGGGAGATGGCATCAAAGGGAAGACCTTTCCTTCTGTTCTGAGAAACACCAGGGCTGCTCCTCCAGTGGTTTTGGATTATTTCTGAAAAGAGGAAATTCTGCAGTAACTGAAAAATACAAGTCTTCCAACACAGATATATTTGATAAATGTGAACAAAACTCTCCATTTTTAATAAAGCCACTTTTCTCATTTGACAATGTGATTGATTACCAGGCAATGCAAAATGAGACAATAATTTCTTGATGGCATTACTTTTCCTGGAATAAAAGAGGATATGTGTGCAATTGTATCACTTGTAAAGTAATGAATTTCTTGTTTAAAGTGAAATTTAAAAAACAAAATCCAGTTCTACAATTTGTTGAAAAGAGAATTCTCTTGGAAGTTGTTCTGCAATCTTATGCCTCTTATCTTGGGTCAGGGGAACAAAAATTGTCAGAAGCAGTGGAGTGTTCCTGTGGGCACACATGGGTTGTCCATCTGCCTCCCCAGAGAGGACCGGCCCTGATGACTCCCAAGTGCACATCAGATCCAGGTTAAGACCTGGTCCCATGAGCAAACTTAGTCTCTGTCCCTGAGAATGAAGCTGTGGCATGGTCATGGTGGAAAATTGTCCACTTGCAACAGATCACAGCACCAAACACTATGGGAAAGGATGTGGGGTGGGATGAAAATTATTTTTAAAGATTATTTTTTGTTCATTGAACATTTCAAGTTATTATTGATTAGAGCTATCAAACACCTTTTGCACTTATTGTAGATGTAAATAGTACCCACTCAGTTCCTTTCTGATAGTTTGTCCTCTTTTTGTCCTTATTCCAAGATTATGAGCAGAATTATCTGCAGCTTTAAGAGTTGTTTATATTTTGGACTTCGAGCCACAGTGGAGGTGTAGGTAGACACACTGTGCCTCCTCACACAGCCATAAGAAGGACAACAACAAATTTAAAAACAAAACAGAAAAAACAACTAGAACTGACAGAAAATCAAACTGTATGGAAGTCTGACAATCAAGGAGTTAAAGAAGAAGTATTCATCCAGAATGGTAGGAGGGGTGGAGACAGGCAGCTGGGGGAAAGAACTGGAGGACGGGGGTGGACAAGGTGGTTGGCAGACTGAGTGAGGTGGCAGCTGGCAGACAGGGTGGTCCCACATTGGCATGCAGATAAACCAGGAGGAACAACTGGGAAGCAAGACAGACCACACAACCCAAGTTTCCAGCATGGGGAAATAAAGCCTTAAAACCTCTTACTGAAAAAAAAAAACTGTTAGGGTTGAGGTGACAGGAGAAACTCCCAGCTTCACCAGAGAGTTTGTAGAATGTACACAAACCCAGAAGGTGCTGATTTTGATTAGTAGGGGAAGTGACTGAAAGCCAGTAGAGAGCAGAGCAAGGGGCACTGTTCCCTCTCAGACCTCACCCCCACATACAGAACCACAAGGCAGCAAAGTGGGTTGCCCCATCCTGGCAAATACCTAAGGTTCCACCCTTACAACATAACAGGTGCACTGGGAAAAAAATGTCCTAAATGAGAGAACAGATCAGCACCCTTTGATTGCTCAACTGGTAGAGCTGAGGACTATAAGCTATGTCTGTGTGGAAAGAACAGATCAGAGTCCCAGAAAAAAATACAACTAAGCAATGAAGATAGCCAACCTATCAGATGCATAGTTCAAAACACTGGTAATCAGGATGCTTACAGAATTGGGTGAATATGGTCACAAATTAGAGGAAAAAATGAAGGCCATGAAAAGTGAAATAAAGGGAAATGTAGAGGGAATCAACAGTGACAGGAAGAAAACTGGAACTCAAATCAACAGCTTAGGCCAGAAGGAAGAAATAAACATTCAACCAGAACAGAATAAACAAACAAGAATTCAAAAAAATGAGGAGAGGCTTAGGAACCTCCAAGACAACTTTAAATGTTCCAACATCTGAATCAGAAAGAGAATGGTGCCAGAAGGAGAAGAGAAAGAGCAAGAAATTGAAAACTTATTTGAAAATATAATGAAGAAGAACTTCCACAATCCAGCAAAGGAAATAGACTTCTAGGAAGTCCAGGAAGCTCAGAGAGTCCCAAAGAAGTTAGACCCAAGGAAGCACACACCAAGGCACATCATAATTACATTACCCAAGATGAAAGATAAGGAAAGATTTTCTCTTTCTGCTTAAAGGCAGAAAGAGAAAAGAATGGAGTTACCTACAAAGGAGTTCTCATTAGATTCTCAGCTTATTTCTTAAAAGAAATCTTGCAGGCAAAAAAGGGCTGGAAAGAAGTATTTCAAGTCATGAAAGGCAAGGACCTACATCCAAGATTACTTTATCCAGCAAAGCTATCATTTAGAATTGAAGGACAGATAAAGCACTTTTCAGATAAGGTCAAGTTCAAGGAGTTCATCATTACCAAGCTCTTATTATATGAAATGTTAAGGGGACTTATCTAAGAAAAAGAAGATCAAATATATGAACAGTAAAATGACAACAAATTTACAAGTATTAACAACCAAACCAAAAACAAAACCAAAAGAAAAACAAACTAATCAAACAACTAGAACAGGAACAGAATCACAGAAATGGAGATCACATGTAGGGTTATCAATGGGGGAGTGAGGGGAAGAAAGGGGAAAAAGGTACAGAGAATAAGTAGCATAAATGTTAGGTAGAAAATAGACAGAGGGAGGTTAAGAATAGTATAGGAGTAGTAGAAGCCAAAGAAGTTACATGTATGACCCATAGTTCATGAATGAACTAAAGAGGGAGGAATACGGGTGGGAGGGGATGTACAGGGTGGAGGGAAATAAAGGGGGGAAAATGGGACAACTGTAATAGCATGATCAATAAAATACATTTTTAAAAAGAAAGAAACTGAAGGAATTAGTCAAAGAACATATATGACATACCCATAGACATGGACCACAGTGAGGGGACTGACGATGGAAGTGGGGGGCAGTCAGGGTAGAGGTGGGAGTGAAGGAGGCAAAGTGGGACCACTGTAATAGCATAAACAATAAAATATAAAAATAAATTAATTAAAAATTAAAAAGAAAAAAGGAGTTGTTTATATTTCACAATCTATGAAGAATTTAAGTAATAAAATGCAAGAAAATAGTAGTTATGAAATAGTTTATTAAATTTATAAGAAAACATGAGAACTATATGAAGAAAAGAGTATAAGGTTTGATAAGTGCCATAAAACAAAACCTAAACAAATGATATATATATATATTTATGAAGAAAAAACTCAAAATCATAAATATGCTAATCTTTCCAAAATTCATATGTATATAAATTAACTGCAATTCCAATCATAATTATGACAACATTCTTTTTTACTATGGTGTAGGTTTGGGGAGAGGGCAAGATAACTTGATTTTAAATGTTATTATAGAGAATAAATATGAGATAATTAAAAATAATTTTTGAAAAATATTAGGGAACAGACTTTTGACATGGCAGATCTTTTTCTAAAAATATCTTTAATTGTTCAATTACAGTTATCCCCATCTTCCCCCCATTGCTCTCCCCTGTCCTGCCCACCCCCTGCTCCCACATTTAATCCTCCTTCTGTTGTCCTTGTCCTTGGGTCCTTTATACAGGTTTTTTTACTTGACCCTTCCCTGTCTTCCCCCTATCATCCCCTTCCTCCCTCCCCTTTGGTCATTTTCAGTTTGTTCTTTATTTCCATGTCTCTGGTTCTATTTTGCTCATTTGTTTGTTTGGTTGATTAGGTTCCATTTATAGGTGAGATCATATGGTATTTGATCTCATGATATCAGACATGTTTCTGTAAGGAACAACAGATCATTACAAAAAACTATCTTCATTTGTTTATAAAAACTCCAGGCAGTGTTCAGCAGAAGCCAAGTCATTTCACTTTCAAGCAAGCTCTTCCCTTTAGCAAATTTACCAACTGTCTTCATTCTGAACTTCAATGAGCTTGTAGTCTTTTCAGGCTTCTTTGCACTTTGGGTACTTCATATGCTACTATGTGCAATTCAGAATGCACCTATAGGAAAACATTTTTGATAAAACACTTGTTTCTATTTTGTAAATAAGATACACATGTCTGTTTTGGATAGTTATGCATGAAAGTCACATTTGCATGAAAAAAAAATTGTTCCTTGAGAAGGAAACTGTACCTTAGCTCCAAATCTGCTTTCCCCTTGTTTCTCCTTGCTCTGACATAACAACACATGGCTCTGGATTCTCTAGTAGTTAAAGAAAGGGAAATTCGCACATGTGGGATCTACTCTGAATTAGGCATGCATATAAATTATTCAGCTTTACCTATACAATGGTTATTGCTCTTAAAAGGCAGAGAGAGAACTGAAAGCTAGGGATTTTATTTCAAGGTCACAAAATCCCAAACTCTGTTCTTTCAAGCACTTCACACTTCTTGGATGGAGTTGGAAAGATGTGTGTGACTGGGACAGTTTCCAGGCCTATTTCAGGTCTACATAATTAGAGGATCTGTATCTTAAATGATCAAATATGAGATATTGGGTGTTACTTTCTAAGAAACACAGGAAGTATCCTGAGTAAAAAGTAGGTGAAATGGTTGTTTTGATTATCCTAACAGCAATGGGCCATCATTGCAAGCACCTAGCAAAAGAATCTGTGAGGACTGGTCCTAGTTTAATTGGAATATCCAATTAAAGTCTACAATTTAGCTCCTTTTCACTGCTCACTAGGAGATTAAAGTGTCCATGAGAACACTAGACCCCACAGTTCAAATTATACATATTACTTGAATTAAGTGGTTATTTCTATCATGAGTTTGCTGATTGCCCTCCCCATGTTGGCTAGAAAACAAATAGAGTTTCTAAACTTGCATTACGTTTGAGAGAGGGAGGAGTGGAAGTTTCTGCACTGAGTCTAAGGGTTTGGTCTGGGGGCTCTGTCTGGAAAGCCAATTCTAGTCTTAGGTAGTCAACCGTGGGGTTGACTGGGTTTGTGGTTTGCTTTCTGGACAGTGAAACCACAGTTCCCAGTATCTCCTGTCTCTTTTATCAGATTTCATATCATGGGAAAAGTCTAAAGAATCCACAGGTTTCCCCATCTCTATTTATCTCATTCCGAGAGGAAGCAAAAGATATGGAAAATCAAGGGAACACCATCTACTTCCAAAAAAAAAAAAATCTCTCCACTGTGTTTAGTGATACAATACACGTTTGTCCTTTACTGGGACAAGAAAGTGTATGGAGAAAACTAATACAAATTGTGGGGATTGGAGTGATGGAGTGAGATTGGAATCAATTGTGTTTGGGATTCTTATTAGACATACAAGAAGAGGTATTTCAGCTGTAATGTCAGGATGTAGATTGTTGTTATTACTGTTGTTCTTGTTATTTTCAAGGTTTGGACCCTTAGACATTGGACATGAAAATGTCTGAAGTCACAATAACACTACAGAAAGCAGGTTGGGGCTATCAAGTTTGGAACCAAGTGCACAACTATGCAGTTAGGATAGGTGTCAAGTCAGAGTGAAGAGCAGGGAATTTGAACTTCTTTTAGCAGATTGTTCTGTAACTGGAAACATTTACAAGTATATTAATGAGACACCAATCTCCACCTTCCACATGCACACATATTTGATGGGCATGTTCCAAAGTGTTCCAGTTGTTGGGTATTTCAGAACTGATAGGAAACTGCAGAAATGAAGGGGAGTATGTAGCTCTGGGGAAATGACATGAGGATAGGAGCTTGGAGTCCATCATCTGCTGACCTTTATCTCTTCTCAACAGTGGGAAGTTGCATACTTTGCGTACATGTCAGATCTTATCACGTTCTGGGGAGCTCATTTGTAAAGACAGAGTATAGTTAGTTGTTAAAGCTTCCCTTTGAAAGAATTACTTTTTGCTAAAGAAATTCAACACTTACTATCAGAGAGACAGGAATAGTCACTGGACTGAAAATCTGAAACTTAACTAGAGCCCTACCTCTGTGATTAACTAGCTTTGAACTAGTCACTTGCCATCTCTCAGTCAGCCCAGCTTCTTCACTTCAGATGTGGGCACTGTGCTAAATATATGTCCTAAGAGCCCTTCCTCTCCCAACAGTTTCTGAGCTTAAGATTAAGGGCATTAAAGGGCCTGTTGTGGTTGCTCCAGTGTGACAGGAGTTGAGGGTTAGTAACAGAGAAAGTTTTCTTACAGGTCCCTTGTGACTCTATGACTTTGTGAGATCCCAGCAGGAACAGTAGTAGGTGGCTTCATCGGATTTGACATCATTGATTATCAGGTAAAACGTTCCATCATCTTTCCAATAAGTCTCCAAGTGAGCTTGTCATCCTTGGTTGAGCCATAAAGGATTCATCTCAGGGGCTCCTCTTCTTTTTGTTGATACCAGTGCACAATGGCATTCTCAAGGGGAACCCCAGACAGTTTTCAGGTTATGTGCACTGTTCTGTGTGGTGTCCGGGTAAAGGATAATTGATTCTGAGATATTCTCATTCTGGTGTTTCCATCTGAAAAGCAAGGGTTGTCAGTTTTTTCTTTTAATAGTTTAGAGATTTCACTCCAAAGTCACCCTGCTTACTTAGTTTAGATGGAAGTCTGCTATTGCTTCTTTCTTTTTGTTTTTATTGTTGTTTAAGTACAGTTTTCTGCCTTTTCCCCCATCCCTCCCCACCACCCGAGCCCTCCCTTCCCCTACCTCCTTCCCCTGTTTCCACACCCCTGTTGTTATTGTCCATGTGTCCTTTATAGTTGTTCCTATAAACCTGTCACATTTTTCACCCATTATCCCCTACCATCTCCCCTCTGGTCACCATCAACCTGTTCTCAGTTTCAATGTCTTTGGTTATATTTTTCTTGCTTGTTTGTTTTCTTGATTAGGTTCTAATTAAAGGTGAGATCGTATGGTATTTATCTTTCACTGCCTGGCTTATTTCACTTAGCATAATGCTCTACAATTCCATTCAAGCTGTTGCAAAGGGTAGGAGCTTCTTCTTTCTTTCTGCTGCATAGAATTCCATTGTGTAAATGTACCATAGTTTTTTATCCACTCATTTACTGATGGGCACTTAGGTTCCTTCCAGCACGTAGCTATTGTACATTGTGCTGCTATGAACATTGGGATGCATAGGTTCTTTTGGATTGGTGTTTCAGGATTCTTAGGATATAATCCTAGCAGTGGAATTGCCTGGTCAAAAGACAGTTCCATTTTTGGTTTTCTGAGGAAATTCCATACTGTTTTCCATAGTGGTTGCATCAGTCTGCAATCCCACCAACAGTGTACTAGGGTTCATTTTCTCCACAACCTCTCCAACACTTGTTGTTTGTTGCTTTGTTTATGATGGCCACTCTGACCTGTGTGAAGTGACCAGTGTGAAGGAGAACAAAGAAGTCCTATTTTGTTCTTCTTTCTCAAAATTGCTACAGCTATAAAACTCCTGGCACACAAAAGTCCTGGAATGGATGATTTCACAGGAGAATTCTACAAAGCACTTAAGGAAGAGCTAACCCCTATCCTTCACAGACTATTCCAAAAAATCCAAAATGATGGGAGACTCCCAAACTCTTTTTATGAAGCCAGCATCATCCTAATTCCAAAGCCAGATAAAGACATAACAAAGAAAAAAAAAGACATAACAAAGAAAGAAAACTTCAGGCCAATATCACTGATGAACATAGATGCTAAAATCCTCAGCAAAATACTGGAAAACCACATCCAACAATATATTAAAAAGATCATACACCATGACCAAGTGGGATTTATCTCAGGGATGCAAGGATGGTATAATATTTGTAAATCAATACATGTAAATACATCACATAAACAAAAGCAAAGACAAAAATCACATGATCATATCAATAGATGTGGGAAAGCATGTCATAAGCTATAGCACCCATTTATGAATAAAACACTCTGCAAAGTGGGAATACAGGGAGCATTCCTCAACATAATAAAGGCCATATATGAGAGGCCTACAGCCAACATCATACTCAATGGGCAAAAACTAAAAACTTTCCCACTAAGATCAGGAATAGGACAAGGTTGTCCACTTTCACCAATTCTATTCAACATAGTTTTGGAAGTCCTAGACAGAGCAAGTCAGACAATAAAAAGAAATAAAAGGCATCCAGATTGGAAAAGAGGAGACAAAACTGTCCTTTTTTTTTGCAGATGGCATGATAGTGTACATAGAAAATCCTATAGACTCCACCAAACTACTCACCATAGTAAGTGAATCTGGTGATACAGCAGGATACAAAGTTAATATTTAGAAATCAAAGCATTTTGTACACCCACAATGAAACATCAGAAACAGAAATCAGGAAAAAAATCCCATTTGATATAGAAACAAGAAAAGTAAAGTACCTAGGAGTAAACCTAACCAAGGAGGTAAAAGACCTATACTCAGAAAACTACATGACGCTGAAGAAATTAAGGAAGACACAAACAAATGGAAGTATGTATCATGTTTATGGATTGGAAGAATTATCATCAAAATGTCCATACTACTGAAATGAATTTATAAATTCAATGTAATCTTTATTAAAATACCAATGACATATTATGCAGATATATAGAACAAACACTTCAAAAATGTATATGGAAGCAAAGTCATTCATTTTGAATATTTCCCTTTATTATGTTGTAAGAGTCTTGCAAAGTCATTTCCCCTTCTCTGTGTCTCTGAGCACATGCTGCTCTTCTTTCCCAGTTTTTAATTCCATCCTTTTCTAATTGAGTTGTAAAAGCTATTTATGTAGTTTGGACACCATTCATGTTTGTTTTTCATATGTGTGTGAGAATATTTCCTTCTAATTCTTTGCTTTTCATGTTCTTAGCAGTCTTAAACAAAGCAGATATCTTAATTTCAATGACTGTGTATTTTATCCATGTCCCCTGTTTTTTCTGTTTTAAAAAAATATTTGCCTAACCC
The DNA here is from genome assembly GCF_019186645.2 of Phyllostomus hastatus. Lineage (NCBI taxonomy): Eukaryota > Metazoa > Chordata > Mammalia > Chiroptera > Phyllostomidae > Phyllostomus > Phyllostomus hastatus. The sequence continues at coordinate 51,461,983 of NW_025334041.1, forward strand.
ATGGTCACAATGAATTTCTTTTATATTTTCATCTTGAAGTTTTATTGTTTTCAGTTTTATATTTAGTCCTATCAGTCTTTTTTAGCTCATTTTTGTTTATGATGTTCAATATGGATTGAATCTTCTTTTTCACATACATGAACAATTGTTCCAATACTCTTTGTTGAAAAGTTTATCCATTTTTCATTTTTGTATTTACCTGGAACCCTTGATAAAAATCAGTTAACCATGTATTTGTAGCTCTATTTCTGGATTCCTTTTTCTGATGCTCTTATCTATGTATCTGCACTTTCACCAATACCTCACTGTCTTAATCATTGTAGCTTAAAGGTATGTTTAAGATTTTATTGTTTTCAAAATTTTGTGGCTATTCTATGTCTTTTGCCTTCCCATATATATTTACAATTTGGGGTAAGTATGATATTTTAAATATATTGAGTCTTTCAATCCATGAACATGGCATATGTCCATATAATTATTTTTTCTTTGACTCCTGTCATCACAGTTTTGTAGTTCTCAGCATATAAATCCTTTACATTTGGTTAAATTTATTTCTAAATATTATATAAGTTGTTGTTGCTATTGTTAATAGTACTATTTTTAAAATTAACAATTTCCAGTGGTTAATTGTTGGTTTCCCCCCAAACAGCAAAGGTTTAAACTGCATGTGTCCATTTATACCCAGATTTTTTTTCCACTAAATACTGTTGTTCTCCATGTCCATGGGTTTTGCACCCACAGATTCAATCAATGGATGATCAAATAAACCATTTTCAGCTCACAGTTTGGAGTTGGCAGTTGTAGAAGTCCAACTGTAGGCATTGTTCTATGCCATTTTAAATAAGAAACTTGAGCATCCACAGATTTTGGTATTTGTAGGATATCTTGAAACCAATGCTGAAGGCTAAGTATAGTCAAGATTTTGGGGAGTCAAAAGTTATTCACAGACTTTTTTACTGTGTAGGGGATAATACTCCTAACTCCCATGTTGTTCAGTGGTCAACTGTATATAGAATTAAAATTAAGTTCGCATCTCTCATTCTATTTTGCAGCTCTATATATTTCATTATGCATGTGCCAACATTTATTTAATGAATTTCTTATGTATGTATATTGTGTATATTCCAATATATTATACTTACACAATGATTAAATTTATATATACATACTTTTTAAATTTTGTTGAATGTTGTGCTTTCTGGGTGAATATCCAAAGACATTTTGTTTGGCAAAAAGTTAAATTTATAGAAATATTGTTACATATTTCCAAATTTCCCTACAAAGAGCATGCATTTTGCACTTGTAGCTGCAATGTATGAGGGCCTATATTCCCCTGTCACTTAACCAACAGAATATATTGTCAAATGTTTAAATTCTTACCAATCTCATGAGTGAGAAATAGTGCCTCAAATGCAGTATTGACTGGCATTTATCTTACTTTAAGTAAAGTTGAGCATTTTTTATATGGTTAAGAGCTATTTTTACATCATTCTCCATGAATTGGATTTTTATGTATTTTCTTATTTTCATGTAGGATATTTTTAAGTTTTTTTTATTTTTAAATTTTACATTTTTTTATATCAGTGACAGTAGAGCATCATCTCCTAAACAGGTTGCAAATATTCTCTATAGTTTGTCATCTGTCCTTTTCATTTGGTATGTTGCTTGTTACTATGCAAGATTTACTTTTATTTTCATGTAGTAAAAGTTATCTGTATTCTCTTGTTGCATCTTGAATTTTAATTATGAATACAGACTCATTCCTCAACCCCATGTTACACAACAGAGACTGGCAAATTTCTTCTCTATGTGATCAGATGACAAATGTTTTCACTTTTGTGAACCATAATGTCTGTGCTGTGATTACTCATCTCTGCTCCTGTACTTCCTAAGCAATCAGACGGTATGTAAATGTGTAGGTGTGGCTGTGTTCCAGGAACATCAAGGGCAGGTATCTTGCTAGAAAATATTCCTAAAGAAGGGTTTCTTTTTTTCATTTATTTCTATTATCTCAAAAAATAATAAAAAAAGTTTTTGTTTCATATTTTACTCCCATATTTTGAAAGTCAAATCAACAATAGTATTTATATGATTTCTAGGAAGATAATACTTAGACCCAGCTTAGAATAGTAATTATTTTGTGAGTGAGAGTTTGTTTTCTCTTTAGATATGGGAACTATAGACTAGATGCCATTTCTGCTTCCTGTGTTTCAGAGGCAGGTAACACGCTGATTGCAAGGACAGTCACTGAAGATGGAAGTTCAGCCTTCCATCTGCACTTAGTATCTCAGTGACCACAGACAAAGTAAATAACATCTCTATGCTTATTTCCTCATCAAGAGTGAATCATGATAGTATGTCAAGATTGTCACAAACATGAGATGAATTAGAACAGTACCTGAGAAAAAGCAGCAGCTCTGAGTGAATGAACACTACGATCCTCCCAGGATCACAGAACGATCCTAAGGAAAGGGATCCTGATGAGTATCCACTCTGTTGTGTGATCATCTAATGATCCCAGGGGATCTGAGGCCTGTGCAAAGGGAAGTGTGCTGGTCAGGCTGTGACACATCCATCCATCTAGAATGAATAATCTTCCTCTTCCTGGAGGAGAGGGCAAGCACTCCATCCCACACCCACCCCAAAATGTGTGCAGTAAATAAAACACTGAACATCTTCAGGATGGCCTGACAGGGTTGAAGCAGTATGGGGTTTTGGGTTTTGAAAGTAATTTTATCTCTCTAACCTCAAATTATTAAAAGTAAATGGGGAAAAATGATCATTACTTCACAAACATGTTGCGGTATTTCCATAAGATATAATATCACAGCCATGTTTCCTGCCACTTGATGATTTCCTCTTTGAATATGAGCCATATCATTTACATTAGGAGTAATCTCCACAGTCAAAAGAGTAATACACAACTCAAGTTCTGTGTTCAGAACTGGCTCAGGCTGGGTGCCCAGCTGTGCAGCCTCTGTGTTGCCCATGTTGAGAAGGATGTGTGGAGGCACAGACTGAAGATGGTTCTTGTGCAGGAATCTTGGCAACTCTAACATTGTGGGTGTCAGTCCAACAGGCACAGAAGTACACAGCCTCATCTTCTTTCTCCAAGAAATTTATTTTCAAGGTGGAAGTGAAAGTGCGAAGATTTTTACTTGTCTCAAATTTGTTGTTCTTCCCACGAGTAGGAGTGTTTGAGTAAGCATATATTAAATGTTCTATACCTTGATCTGGTTTCTGCTGATACCAGTGTATGTAGTCTGTGCTAAAGGTGCTAGAAAACACCTTACAAGATATATGGGCACTTTTATCTCTTGACCTGGAAATTGATATTTCAGATTGCTCCAACTTTAACTGCCCAAGGCCAACTGCAGAAAAAAATTAAATCAATAAATCAATAAATCTTCATGAACAAATGGCATGTAAAGAGGTAACAATAAAGAAGTTCTTCTGTCTCTCTTTTAGACCTAAAGATACAGGTAACTCACAAGGCCAGAGGGAGAAGAAGATGACTGCTTCCAGTAGTAACATCCTGCACTCCAGGCTGGCTCCCCAGGGAGAAGGTAAGGAAGTGAGGTCCCTGTTAGCAGACCAGTGTCAGGAGGGTGGGGTTCTGTCTTGTTTATAAGAGGAAGTGGTGGCTCAGACAGTTCCCTGGGGTTCTTCATGATCTGCTACATAGATGAGCAGTTCGGGGCTTCCTCTCTCCCATGAGTGCTGGGAATATAGGATAAGAGTGTTGTGATCTAGAAAAAAAGTCCTGGAATAAATGTGTCTGTCTGGGTTGGGGCAGGGATGGTTCTCACACCCACTGAGCCATTCCCTGTGAAATACCATGACATAGAAACATTACTTCAGAAATGTGAAGACGTACAAATTGTGTTCAGATCCTATGTGAATCTTTCTGTGGATTCAGGATTTGGGTATGAAAATTGATCTTTATTTTTCTTTAATACCAAAAAACAAAATCAGAAGCTGGAATACTTCATTGACATTATTTAAGATGCCATATGCCCAATCACCGAAAAATTTCTGTTTTTTTTTTAATTAATCAATATGTCAACACACAGACTATGACTCAGGACAACCAAACTTCATTTACAATCTGGGTGCCTTTTTGAAAGGGCTAGACTGCAGTTGCTGGCAGGTAGAGGAGACAGAGAAATCTGGGGACTCAACTTCCCATTCTGGACCTTCGAACTGTCTCATGAACACTATGCCACATGTAAGAGTATTTTCAAAGCCATGTTATATTTAATATGTAATAATAAGCTTTCAAATTAATATAGTATCTAATATTCATTTAGAAACTCTTATTTATAAGACAGTGTTCTAAATGTTTACTTATTTTATTTAATCCTCTCAACAACACTCTTGTGAGGTAGCTGCTATGATATTCTCCATATGGCAATGAGAACATGGCAAAAAGAAGTGATTAAAAGTCCCAGATTGGGGAAACACAAGAACTCAATAGTTGTTCACTAATGAATGCCTGAGTAAAAGGAGGTATACAAAATGACAGTAAAATGTCCCCACACTTTACTATTATTTTGAATTTTTCTCTATGTATTTATGTATAGAAATAGGATTTCTTTTGATTATATATAAACATTTCAAGTGGGACTTGAATATTTGGCTTTATATTCTCTTCTTTTGGTTAACGTATTGTAGTGAGAAACTTGGAAGTCATGAAATAACCTATGTGAGTGTTATTTAGTAACCAAAGTTATAATTCAATACCTTTCCATACCACTTAGCCCGATCTAACATTTGTGTGTTACTTAGGCTACTCGTGCCTCACTTGCCTCATAAACATGTTGCCTACATATCTTTCTTTCAGAGGTGTTAGGAGGCACATTGCACAAGTGTAATGCACAAAACACTCAAATATTAGTACTTGGCACATGAGGAGTCTTCAATGATGTTATAAAGTGTTATTATTTGTCTTATTATCAAACAAGACAAAATTACCTTGCTGTATATTTTTATAATGCAACTCTAGTAACTCATTCAGAAAAATATGTAAGTTAATCAAAGTACATAGGAGAAATAAAGCCATCTATTTCCTCAGGAATAATCATTCTTAAAGTTTTAGAAAATTCCTTTCCCCCTTTAATTATTCTTCTATCAATACAAAAAGTTTTTCTGTCAAAAGTTATTATAGACTCATGAATTTTTATTTCTATTATATTGCAAATATTTCAAATTTTAGTAATAAACCCATAAAATATTTTTCAATGGCTGCATTGTAGTTTATTCTTTGAATGCAATGTAAATCAGGTGTCTCCCTGTAAATCATCATTTAGTCTGACATACAAAAATCTGCTGGCGAGTTTTCTTCTAAGATCTGAAAGCAGCAAAGTGTATCACTGTCAGCATCTCATTACTGCTCTATGAGTCTCTTTTGATTACTAAATGAGACAACCCTGTAAGAAGGTAGCAGCAATATATTGACAAGCTTGTCTGTGCATTCCTGTCCGAAAAGGGTTTATGTTCTCAGATTCCTTGGGATTCTCTCAGGTCTTTCTCTCTACCCTTGCTTTTATTAACAGTTTTATAATCAGTAAGTTTGTATGCAGGTTCAAGAAATCAACTGTAGTACAAACAGAGAGAATAAGATGGTCAGGAGTCACATAGACAGGATGTAATCACAAAAGATTGAGTGGCTCTGAGGTAAGATAAAAAAGGTTCACATGCTGATCTACAATAGCTTTTCTTGTGAATCTCCTTTCTTTCTTCCAATGGCTTCCCTGAATTGAGAACTAGAACTGGGTCCTTAGAAGAATAGATGATGGGGATGAATATGTTATCATAAACTTAGAAATTATCACATAAGTAAAGGACTATGTACAGCACAGATGCAAAGTGATGTCCATATTCTTGCATGGTGTGCCAGCATGTACTATATAAGAAAAGTGAGTGAATTAAAAGGTAGTCATTTGGAAAACAAAATGAGAATTTATTGACATTTTATGTATTCTGTGAAGACTCCTGATCACTGAAATCCTTGTCACATGGTTCAAATTTTGTCAGGGAATGTTTCACAAAGGTTAGTTTTGTTTTCTGCATGGTGTAGGAACAATGCATAGCATTTCTTTCCTCTAATGATGAGGTGCTAGACTCTGAGGCTGGATTATGTGGGTTCAGCCCTACTTTGATTTGCATCAAATGTATGACTTGGACAAGTTCTCGGGATACATATCTCATTTACCTCATGAGCCAAATGGGTTCATAGTCATAAGAGAACAGACCTCACAGGTTACAGTGAGGGTTGAAGAATTTCATATGTGCAAAGAATTAAGAACACTAATAGACATCTCTCTTATAGAAAAAAAATATTAATTGTTCTTTCCTTGAGCCCATTCTCACTCTTCATTCATTGGCAGAGCCAAGGGTCACTCATAATGTGATGGATTCATCAAACGACCCCAGGATATTGGACCTGTATTCTGATGACATCATATTCCTACAGCCCTGAATGTGAAGTGAGGAACTACCTTCCTCCTGCTCCAGAAAAAAAGATACTGCTTCCATCCCAAGTTGACCTCAAGTATGTTGTTTGTTATAGAATCATGATGTTTACATTTCCAGGGTAGCCTCATGGTCTAGTTCAAAACATATGAACTTGTCTTTGACTAATCAATTGAACTCTCAGAGATTTAATGTTTTATCTGTAAAATGGGCAAATAATTGTTATAGTGCTGAAGTGTTGTGATAATCATCTGTGGCAATGTTCATGTACTCTATCTAGGACAGCTGACATACAATGCTTCCCTCTCTCAGCCTGAGCCACTCCTGTTAGTGGAAGAGTCTAGATGGTGATATGATTAATGGGGCCTGTGTCTATTCATTGCCAGTCAGGATTTAATTCATCAGGAAGTGTGCTAAATGAAGTTTGGGAAGACCATGGGCAGAATGCTTCCTGCTCAAGGTGGGGCCTAACATGTGAACAAACACAAGTAGGCTGTTGCTGCACTATGGGTCCCAGAAGCACAGTAGTCAATGGCCACATGTTTTCCCATGAAGTGCATGGCAAGGACCAATGTAGACTTTTGAAAACTTTTTCTTGCCTCAAATGTATTGTTTTTCTCACCTAGCTGAACTGAAGCTGGGATATTTGTTGAGATGATAGACTTCAGGTGTGTCATAATTTAGTGTGGTTGCTTCTGATACCAGTGTACAACTGTATTTTTAATGTCTTCAGTGGACATCATTCAAAATATGAACACTCTATTGCTCTGGGAATTCACATCTTAGGTGGCTCCAGCTGTAACTCACATGTCCCACTGCAAAGGAAAAGTGGAAATTCCCATGGACATCAGAAACATTAAAAATCTCTTTCATCACTAATCCATGGTCAAATAAATTGAAGAGCAACTCACAAGGCCCCAGAGGGAAAAATATGAATGTTCCCAGTAGTGACATCCTACTGTCTGCCAGACTGTGTCACCAGGGAGAAGGTGGGAAATTGAGGATCCTGTTTGGAGTGTCCAGGACAGGGAGAGGAGGGTGTGAGAAAAGGAAGTGGTCCCATGGGGGCATGTGCAACCTGATGCAGATCTCAGCATTTCAAGGGGTTCTGATGACTCACATGTGCTGAACTGAAAGGAAATATGCTTCAGAACCTAGACAGGAATGTCTGTGTAGGTTGGGTGGAGGCAGTTCTTGAAGGTGACTTAATTCTGTTTTAGACTAATCTGTTTCCTCCTTTATTTTCATGCTGTAGAAACATTATTTCAAAAATGTGAGGGTGTAGTTTTGTGTCACAAAGTTAAACTTGGTACTTCCATTAATTTCTTTGGCTTCAGTACTCAGGAGTATGAAACATGTCGAGTATTTTACAATTTTTTAAGCTCACCCAAGGATATGCTTATTTATTTTCAAGAGAGAGGTATCAGGGAGAGAGAGAGAGAGAGAGAGAGAGAGAGAGAAACATCAATGTGAGGGAGAACATCAATTCGTTGCCTTCTATGTGTACCCCATCAGAGACTGAACCCTCGGTTAGGTATATGACCAGACAAGGCATGAAACCTGCAACCTTGTGGTGTACGGTTGACACTCTAACCAACTGCACCGTCCACCCACCATCAGTATTTTACTTTTTTAAAAAAAGCAAACTAGTGAGAAGGAGGAGATTGGGGGGGAAAGGTGTGGGGAATAAGAAGCATAATTGGTAGGCACAAAATAGACAGGAGGATGTTGAGAATAGTATAGGAAATGGAGAATCCAAAGACATATACGTACAACTCATGGACATGAACTAAGGGGGAGAATACTGGAGGATGTTTGGTGCAGGATGAAGGGGGAGAGGAGACAAAAAATTGGGAAAGCTATAATAGCATAATGAATAAAATACACTTAAAAATAAAAAGGCAAACTGAAGTCTCAAACCGACATAATTCATACCTCATTTTACAAGTGATAGGCATTTTCATTTGAAACACAATGCAGCATTTTCTTTTATAATTAACCAGATGTCACCATACAGATTACAACTCAGAGTATGAAATTTCTGTTATAACCAGGGCGCCCTCAGGAGGAGACAGAACTGAAATTGCTAAAAGGAATAACAGAGCAAATCGTGAGAATGGGGTCAGCCTCTACTTATCCTGGACCTTGAACCTCTCTCATAACACTATGTCACAGAGAGGGATATATTTAAAAAATCTCTTTTTAAAAAATCCTCACCCAAGGATATGTTTATACATTTTAGAGGGACAGGAAGGTAGGGCTGCAGAGAGAAAAACATTGATGTGAAACATTGACCTGTAGCCTCCAGTATACACCCCCCAGCTTGAGATCAAACCTCCAACCTAGGTATGTGCTGTGACTGAGGAATGAACCCTCTACTCTTTTGTGTAAAGGAAAATGTTCGAACCAACTGAGCCATCTGACTAGGGCTAATGTCCATTTATGCATGTGATATGAAGCCTTCTGATCATGACAGGTTCTCTCTCTTCTTTCACAGGCGAAATCAAGTGTTGCCCCATAATGTGGGCTCATCTAACATCCCCAATGAATTTGAGGCTTTGGTCTGATGCCAACGTGCTGGTAGAAACATTTTTCCCACATCTCCCAGAAAACTGGCATTGCTCTATCCTAATTTAATCAGGATAATTTAGTGTGTATTTAAAATATTGCAGTCTTTAAACTTAACAGTGTGTTTCACAGTCCAGTTCAAAAGCATGGACTTCTCACTTTTGGATGATCTTTAAGACTAAACTCTCTAAGCTTAATTTTTTCTAGTTGTAAAATGGACCAGTAACAGTTGTATTGCCAAGGGATTGTCTTGAGTATGCATAATAATAATGGCTCCAGCCACCCTGATCACTTACTGAGAGTTTCTGCAAGGTGAGATGGTGGACTGTGGCACAACCTGTGCTTTCTGTCCCCACACAACACTTTAATTAATTGAGATGTATTGTCAAATAAAGCTTTGGAAGCACAATCCTTGTAATTAACTGGGAGCTATGTGCAAGCATAATCCAAGATGGCTTCCTGAAGAGCTCAGGAAATGCTGCAGACAAGGCAAGGCTGACTTCAGGAGCCCAGCTGGAGAGGGTGTTGCTGGTTGTGGTTGCCACTGTTGGGAAGGATGTAGGTGGGCACAGATCCAGGCAGAGGATATTGTGTGGGTTGTCTCAACAGTTCTAGTAGTGTGAGTCCAGCCAGCACAGTAGTAAATGGCCACATCTTCTTTTTCTATGAAATTTATGGTCAGCATTGAAGTGAGACTTTGAGAATTCTTTTCTGCCTGATATTTGTTGTTCCTCCCACCTTGGTTACTGCGAGCTGGGCTTTTTGTTGAGCTCACATAAATCAGATGTTCCAAAGCCTGATTTGGTTTTTGCCGGTACCAGTGAATGATGTCGTTTTCAAAATTTGTGCTTGATACCTTGCAAAGTATGACAACACTTTTCTTTACTTCTGTGGAAATGGATATCTGAGACTGCTCCAATTTTGATAACCCAAGTCCAACTGTATGTAAAAGAAGAGAATTTCCAATGAACTTCAGACAATATAAGAAACAGTAAAGAATTTCTTTGCTCTCTCATCTAGACTGAAATGGTCAGGGACTGTTACTCACGCGTCCAGAAGGACAAGAAGGTGAATGCTTCCAGCAGGGACATCCTGTGAACAGACTGTGTCCTCAAAGAGAAGCAGGAAAGTGGAGCCTGGGTGGCAGGCAGGGCAACTTATGTCAGTAGCAAGTAGGTGTAGCCTAGATTGGGGAGAGGGAAGGAAGTGGTGGGTTAGCAGGACCTTGGGCCTTTAGTGCTGGCTGCTGGTCAGAAATTACTCCTTTCTGTGGGCTTCATGACATCAAGATACAGCTGGTGGTCTATGTAGGGCTCTTTGGCATAAATGTGAGGGGTCCTTGGAGGCACCTTGGAACATGCTGCTAAACATATTTATTGAAGAAACTCAGGGAAACGAGGTAAGATAGGAGTTAATATAACTATATAACACCAAAACCAAATCTATTTGTCATTATGGTGTTAATGTATAGAATTCTTCTCTACATATAAAAGGATAGTAATGTGATTTTTGTGGATCATAAATATATTTAAGTTACACATGGAACATGTACAGGGTTTTGTGCTTCTTTTCTTTGAGTTCACCTTATATTCTGAGCAACTTCGTATGCCATTGATGCATTTTTTAATGTCTGCAGCTAATCACTGTTCATCTCTGTCACTTAGAAGTTGCCTGACCCTGTGCAAATTTCTTAATCCCTTTATGCCTCAGATTCCTCACTTGAATCCTGATGCAGTAATAATGCCTGTCTCAAAAGGTTGTGCAGATTAAATAACTAAGAAGGCTACCTTGTCTGGATTCTGGCATACAGTAAATTTTCAGTGATTATTAGACATTATTGTTAATACTAATACCATTTTTTAAAGAATTTAACTTCCCTATACTATCAACTCATTCCCTTATGATTATCTTTGAAAGCATTGTATGCATCGGAACTTCTTGAACTCTGGACAGCAGTTGTCCCTGAAGCTTATGTCCAGTCCTCCTGTGTGAAGCAGATGTGAACTCACACTAGCTTGGGTCTTCTCGTGAAGAAAAGAGAGGAAAAAGCTGGCTTACTATGGCTAGATTTTTTCCTGAGGCAACTGCCCTATTTTCCCTCTTGTCTGATAAATACCACTTCTGAGATGACAACACTGGAAAGCTGACAACACTGGAAAGTTGACTTATAATGGTGGGAAATTATTTAAACTTAGATGAAGGTTTTAAACGTTATGACACAAAAAGGAAGATAAATGGCCACTTCAGAAACATCCCTGAGGAAAAAAATTCCTTCAAACAAGGAAGTAAAGTTGGAAATTATCTTTTACTTATTAAACACTTTCAGAAAATAAGTATTTTGTTGCATTTGCTTCTCCTAATATTAATAGCGTTTGATAATTAAAACATTCTAAGTGGCAGGCAATGTACTACAAACACTTTGGCAATGTACTGCAAGCATTATCTAATTTAATCTGCATAAACCTATTTTGTGCTGTTAATATTGTTCTCATTTTTTTAGATGAGAAAATTGAGGCTTTGACAGAGCAGCATCTTGTTCCAAGCCTTACAGGTATAAGTGGCAGAACAATAATTTGCATCAGAAGGTCTGACTCTGAAACTCATATTCGTAAGGAAGATACTATACATCATATATAATGAAATAGTTTCCTTCAGTTTAGAACAGTCTCTTACAGGTAGTTCAGTCTCTTTTGGTAGCTTCTTTATATTTTCTATGTTTCTCTGTCTTCCTTGGCTAGTCCCCAGGGTGGCATTAATGCATATGGGAGGAATGGGAGTGTCTGCCACCCCCCACGTCCTCTCAAATTTTCAGCTCTCTGCCCTGATCATCTCTGGGATTTAGCCTCTTCCTCTGAATTGGCTGGGGCAATAACCAGACCTGAACCAACTACTGACCCCACATTATGCCCTTGGGTACAAAGTTCCCACCCTGCAGCTTCTCATCCAAATCCCAGGTACTGCATGCCCTGGTCCTCTCAGCACCTCTCACCCTCTTAGAGACCTGAGAGGCATTAGGACCTGCTACACGTGAAGCTGTGGGGAAAGCAGTGCTGCCCTCACTTTTGTAAATGCCCTCACTGTTCATGTTGTTTTTCTTACTGTGGCCATTCTGAGGGAGCTTGCTATCACCAGATAATCTCAGATTCTCTCTCCATCTATTTCAAGTTTTTGTTGAAGTTCTGTCCTCTCTGGGATAAGACCCTCAGAGGCAAGGGAACCAGAAAGGCAACTCCTCTTGCCCTCCCCCTTATCTCACAAACATCACACTGGCAGTGCTATCCCTTCCTCTAGAGCAGATGCTAATTTCCCTGTCGCCACCTTCCCACTTAACTGTATCTAGACCTCTACTAAAATTCTTTGTTCCTAGTTTGCCAGCTTGCATTAACCTTAAAATAGGATGTTTGAAAATTTGGAAAACCTTTTTCACCAAACCTTGTTTTCAAGCCAATTATCTCATGATTAACTCAAAATGGAGCATGTCAAATGTCAAGTTTGATATCTGATAGAGTATTAGTAGCTATAATTAGTATGCTGAAACTTAGATCCCCAGAACTTGTTCTAACTGGAAGTTTACACCCTTTGTCTAATATTTCCCCATTTCCCCCACCCTCCAGCCCCTGGTAACCACCACTCTACCCTCTGTTTCCATGAGTTTGGCTTATTTTGATGCCTAATATAAAGAGATTATATGGCATTTTTCTTTCTCTGTATCAGTTATGTGATTTAGCATAATGCCCTCAAGATTCATCCAAGTTGTGACAAAAGGCAGGATTTCCTTGTTTCTCATGACTAAGTAACTTTTAATTGCATATGTACCTCATCTTTTTTATCTGTTTTTCTATTCACATACACTTAGTTTGTTTTCATAACACGGCAACTGTAAATATGCTGCAATAAGCATGGGAATGCAGATAACCCTTCAAGATCTTACTTTCATCTCCTTTGGATATATATCTACCAAAGGGGTTGTGAAATCATAAGATAGTTTATTTATTTATTTTTAAGAGATACCATACTATTTTACGCAGTGGCTGTGATATAAGCATTGTGCTGGGAGATCGAAGAGGTACCATAGGCAGTGGTTGCCCAACGTTACAGTAAACTAGCTAATGGGGTGCAGTGACCAAACTCCCTAGCCTTAGGCAGATTCATGGCAGGGGGGGGGGCAGACCTGACAGTAAAAACTGAAAAAGGACAGGATTGGCTTGAAAGCTGTACACTTCTTGGGCACATGGAATTATGGGATGGAGATTTAAACAAAGGAAAGGGAGAGACTTGTTCTCTTTCCCTTCCTTGGGGAACCATCTGGATGACCATGCTGCAGTAATCTGTGATTTCCAAAAGATGGTAATTTTAAATGGAAGGAGGAATTCTGGGAGTCTCCTGGAAGAGAGTAGCAGGGTTATATTTCTTTGGGTGTTTTAGAGGAAATGGACTATGAGGCAGAAGCCTGTCATTCTTCCAAAACGGTGTAGCTTTTGAATAAAATACTCCTTTTTCATTAAACCCCTGCCTCCAAAATTTGCCTATGGGGGGCAGGCAGCAGGATCCAATTTAATATTTGGTTAGAGTTGTACCAATTTATAATTCTGCCAACAGTGCTCCAGGGTTTCTTTTTCACTACATCCTCACCATGCTTGTTACCTCTTGTCTTTGGATAAATGCCATTTTTTCAGGTACGAGTGAAAGCTCATTGTGGTTTGTATTTGAAATTCCCTGATGATTAGTGATGTCACAATATCTCTTCAATTCCTATGCCTATTTTTAATAAGTTTGGTTGCATTTGTGTATGTGAGTTCTTTATAAATTTTGGATATTAACTCTTTTCTGATATATGATTTTCAAATACTTTCTTCCATTATGTAGGTTGCCTTTTCATTTTTTGATCATTTCCTTTGTTGTGAAGAATCATTTTAGTTTTATGTCAACTTATTTTTTATTTGTGCTTTTGTTGCTTATGGACAAATTGTACCATTTAAAGTTATACAAGCCTATATACGAGTTATATCTTGATAAACCTGGACAAGATAAATAAAAGGAAAGCAAAAAAAAAATGTGTCCTGAGTACAGCCTCCATATCCTTTCATGGGTGGTAAATTTCATGGTTTATTCTTTTTTTAGAGACTTTATTTATTTATTTTTAGAGAGGAAAAAGGGAAGGAGAAAGACAGGGAGAGAAACATCAATGTGTGGTTGTCTCACACATGTGCCCCTACTGTGGACCTGGCTCACAACCCAGGCATTTGGTCTGATTGGGAATCCAATTGCAACCCTTTGGTTCACAGGCTGGCACTCAATCCACTGAGCTACATTAGCCAGGGTTCCTGGTTTATTCTTAATGGAAGAAGGGCTACAATTTATCATACTTATGTGGGAAAATAAAAATATTCTGGCTACAAATTTCAAAAACATTATCTTCTTTAAATATTTTGATTGGTACATAAGTCCAGGCTATGGAGATTTCAGCCCTCTCTATGTATCTCATAATTCATGTAAGAGCAAGTTCACGAAATAATATATAATGTATATTTTCTTAGCCTTTTCCCCTAAGGCAGACTGTCTAGAAAGGGAACTCTTTCAGACACCATATTTTGCCATGTATAATGTGCTCCCATGCATAATACGCAACCATGTTTTTGGTAAAAAATTTCAGGAAAAAAATCTTTCATTTTAACTTTTTAATTCAATTTTTTATTCATTTATATTTAACAAACAAGACTGATTATTGTACTCCAGGGTATTAGTTTGCATATGGATATCATTCTTGCTTTCTGGAGTTACACTTTTAATGCATAAGCATGAATAAAAGAATTAAAAATACTTATACAGAGACTGAATTAGGTCTATCCATGTATAATGCGCATCTTTATGTTTCCTTCAAAAATTTGGGCAAAAAGTTTGCATTCTACATGGCAAAATGCAGTGTGTTCCCACGGGAATCCTTTAGCCATGGCTTGTGGAATGACTGTTCATTGATTTGACCAGGCTCTACTGGAGGAGGAAACAGGCCTGACACAGTCCATATTTGCCCCCAAATGTAACAGTGCGTTTTATAAACATAATAAACATTGAGGATGTTTAAAGTGATCTAGTAGTGCAACTGAAACAGCACAGATTATTTGTTTAGACAGACACTGCCCCCCTCTAAGCATCAATTCTTTCTTCCATTAAACAGGTTTATGTGCAGGGTTTTTATGATAATCACATGGGCTTCTAAACACATGGAGCATCTAGCACATTATCTGGTAGCCATGATGGCAAAATTGATGTGAATTCCATTTTGTTCATTGCCAGTGCCTCTAGCCTGAGATTTTCACAATTACTAGAAATCTCTGGGAAATAAAATAACATACCTTGTCTCTTCTCTTAGAAATTAGCAGGCCTTTCAACATACATGGTCTCTGTGTACCCTAGTCAGTAGGAAATGATGTCAAACCGGGGGGTTCATTTGATAGCCAACACACTCCCTTTCTTTCCTTATTTTGAGGCATCAGCATGAGAAGCACAGGAAGTGCTGCAAGCTGAGGCTGGGGCCTAGCCAGGGCTGAGGCTTGGACTCAGGACTGAGGATGCTTCACGCTGAGAAGGATGTGGTCACACTCATGGTAAGGGGTGTGTGTATTTATTATCTTGGCTCCAATGACACTGTGGGCTTCCAGGGTTCATTATATTAGGTCATCATGTCTTCTGTGGAATTTATATTAGAGACCAAAGAGGAACAGAGAATTTTATGTTACTTGTGGTTAAAATTCATTGCCAATAACTGACCCAGTGTAATGATTTTTGTTTTGTTGTTGCTGTTGTTGTGTTTAGGAAATATCTGGGTTTCAAAAGTCTGATCTGATGTCTATCAGTAACTTGCATGTATAAAATGTTATATCTAGACACACTAAGAGAAAATATATGCTTCCTTTATGCTAATGCCACAAATATTTTCAGTTGCTTTAAGAGTATAGATTAAATTTCAACTCTAAACAAAAAATAGCATTTCTAAGAAAAGCCAAATTATGAAAAAATAAAACGTTAGCTCTGGCTAGTGTGGCTCAGTGGATTGAGTTCTAGCCTGTGAACTAAAGGGTCTCCAGTATGATTCCCAGGCTACGTCACATGCCTGGGTTGTGGGCCAGGTCTCCAGTAGGGGGTGCGTGAGAGGCAACCACACACTGACATTTCTCTTCCTCTCTCCCTCCCATTCCCTCTCTAAAAATAAATAAATAAAATCTTTAAAGTATAAAACATTAGTTTTACAAAAACTTCTCAACCCATCTGTGAAATGGTGGAACAATTCACATTTGCGAAAAGCATTGTGAAGAGAAAATAAGTGTTTGTAGCCATAATGTTCTGTCTTCCCTACCTGTGTGCCCCAAAACCAGACTCAGGAAGAGACAGGGACAGGAGGAAACGGGAGCCTCTCAGAGTGTAACTAAGGGAAACAGGTGGCTCAGAGCCCAGTGCCCAGACCAGTCATTTCTGAGTTTGCTAATTGGTCAACACCATATGGAAGCTTTAAATATAATTGTATGACACACAAAAAGCAGTCTTTCACCCTATGTTTTTTTAGATATGAGAAACTTTTAGAAAGATTATTTTTCTTTTTATTGTTTTATCAAGATAAAACTGTTGATAAAGTGGGTTTCAGTGAAAGAGGTTGATTTCAGTGAAAGAGGTTGATTTCAGTGAAAGAGGTTGATTTCAGTGAAAGAGGTCATCCAAGTTGCAAAAGTTGCTATGACCTGAAGTCACCATTTGACTTTTCCAGATGAGGGTTCTCACTATTCTCTCTGTCCATCAAACACTCAGGACTTACACAGGTCAAACAATTCTATGAACCCCAACACACACATAGACTTTTGCTCTGGATGCATACTGGCCTCAGTGCCTGGGGAGTTCCCTTGCTTGTCATGGAGGTGGGAGAGCTAAGTCCTGACCTCCTCATCAAAGAAGATAGATGTTTCCATGTCACTCCCCCAGGGCTCTTTATCGAAAGTCTGTTCAGAATCAACACCCCTACAAATTCTCTAGATCTCTTGTAGCCAGGCTAGCAGTAGTGAATGACCACAGGTTGGAGTTTTCAATGGATAACTCATGATGCAGAGCTGTTCTGTCTGGAGATACATTGGTATCATTCAAATCAAGGAACTAAGATCACATAGAGAACTCAGCTCAAATCCAAAACTCGGTATCCCAGCATTGCTCTGTGTTCAGCCTGCTTCAGCAAACAGGTTGAACAGAGAGGAAGGAAGTGAAGGATGTGGAATCCACTGAGCTTCCGGATTTCACCTGCTGTTTTCATGTACACTTTCCTTAAATGGATGCCAATAGGCTGAATCACAGAACATTGAACTGTTAACTGACATTCTGTGTGGGCACCTACATATATTAGAGAAAGGTGAAAATAAACACCCTCCATTAGAAATTTCATAAGTCAATTAATGCTCTGTGTAGAGGTCTCCAAATTGCCCCACAAAATCATTTATTTGCTTTTGATTTTTTATTATATGGCTATGGCCTCCTCTATTAACCTGTTCTCTCCAAACTCAGGCACAATCACTTCCAATCCACCACAGGCCCTAATGCTCATATTCTCACCACAAAGGTTATTTCATTTATGAGCAACTCTCAGGCTGTTACCCTTGAGGTCAAGAGTATACCTGGGAGAATTTCAAATTCAGGAAACAAAGTTGAACCACCTTTCACATGAGTGCTTAATCCAGTCACCACAATTGGCTCAGAAGTCCCTCGTGCTCTTTTCCATTTACCTTTGGATGACATTTCTGTACTCTCCAGCAGAGTGAGATTGGGGGAGTGCGGCATCAAACACAATAAATAAGGAACATGTCTTCATGTTCCATCTTATTTTTTTTTTTTTGGCTCAATAAACAGTTCTTGTTGTGCCTATTTTTTCTTATAAAAAAACTAAAACCCAAAAGTCAGAAAAAATTGATTGCATAATGAAATTGTAGAGAATTCTTTGTAGATTGTCTCTAAGTGAACACTGCAGGTATGATTTTAAGAAACTTAATGTGGCTTGGGATAGAACCTCATGCTTCAGGTGACGTAAAAACTCAACACTAAGCATATAATGGATGGTTAAATACTCTATTTTCCCATAATATCCCATTCAAAAAGTTTTGTTTTACACATTCCTCTGGGACCAAAAATACAGATTTTATAACCAACAGATCTGGATTCAGATCCCAGACTTGCTTTATTATCAAATCACTTAACTTATCAAAGTGTTACATTTGTATCTATAAAATATCTATAAAACTGAGATAATGATAATACTAGTTATCCTTCAGTATGATTATAAGGATTAAATAACATGAAGTATATAAAGTGCTTAATAAAGTATGTAGCACATGAGGAACATTCAATAAACAATACCTATTATTGTAATATTCTTATAAAATCATTAAGTTACATTTCCTTATTTTCATATAGAATTGAGCTGTTTGATAAAATGGCATTAGTCAATTATATACATGTAAACTAATTATTTGTTTTTCTGTGTTTGAGTAAAGAAAAATAGAGTCAAAGAAATCTTATGAATGACAGACTGCAAATTGTAATTCTAGAACTTTCAGAATTATAACTACAGATTTTTGGCAATTACTCTGTAGTTAATTTATCAATTTAAAAATGTGACAGGATTACAGTAGAATAAAAATTGATCAACATGTGATTGAAGCAGTTCAATGTTGACTTGAAGGTGGCCAGAAAATAAATTAAGTAATTACAGAAAGAGAGATCAATTACAAATGTGGGAGTGTGGATTTTAGTTGACATAAAACTGACAGACATTGCTCTAGTCTCTGTCTTTACTAAAAGCTTGTATTATTTCACCACTTTGCACTTTTGTTTTAAAGAATATTAAGAACACAGAGTTTAAATAACCATAATATTGATTCATCTAGCTCTATAAACATATATAAAACAGTATAATCAAAGATCTTTTTATGTTATTTATTTTATTCCATTTCAGTGTTGATAATTTACTTAATAAGTCAACAGATACTTATGAATCCATCATTTAACCCAATAAAAGCAGCATTACGGATAATCTACATGCATGACTTCATTAAGTTCATCAACTAGAAAAGTACAGAATTTAATGATACTCTCTCAACACTGTTTCATTTCCTGTTTTGTCACTGAAGGAACAGTGGCACATCATGTTCTGTTAGAGATGGGATCTTGTTGGGTTTGTGGAGAGTGAAATTAAACAAACTAGATAAATATTCTTTTTTTTTCCCAATTTGTTATACTCTTTTGGGAGCAAACATAACCCATTTATGTGACTACTTGATTCCTTCTTTCTTCTACTCCACATAGACCCTCCACCACTGTTTACCTGCTCTCATTTCTTGTGAATTGGACCCTCATGGGCTGTGGTAGCAGTCTTCCTTTTCCTCTGGTTGTGGTTTGGAAGCCGTTAATAGAAGCACCAGCAGGAGAATGGGAAGTAGGAAGAGAGTGAGGTAAGGATTTCCTTGGGGAATATATAGTACTTTCTGCCCATAGCCAGGGGCTTATGTCCAGGAACCAAGAGGTGGAGGTAGAGGTGGAAGAGGCCATTGCCTCTTACACCAATTAACCCATGGGAGGAATTTGCTTCTTTTTTCCCAGTGCCCTAGATCCACAGGCTTATAGGCACAAGGTAGGAATTCTTTTGTCGGGTTAACAGTCATGATTTCTTTAAAACTCAACTTCCACTGACCAAAATTACATGAAATTAGAGAAAAAAGATGCTCATTTATGTAATCTGTAGGGGTCAGCGTCCTGGAGCCTACAGCAGGGTGGAAAACCAGGGAAAGTGGACCTTGGGGGGAAAACAGAAGGCATTTAGCAGAGTCCACACTTTTGCCCCTCAGCATGCACCTTTGTCCTTTGACTGGGTGAGAAATCCATAGCCCTAAAATAGGGGATGTACAGCATCTTAGTCTGGAGTCTACCTTCTTCTCACTCTCCAGGTGAAGTCTGAATGAGGATGGTTTTCTAGCAACCTTCCAAGAAAGGTAGAACATCATGTTCTCAGGCAATGAAAGCTCTAAACAACCTACTGAAGGAAACATGATCATGTGCTACAGTGTGTGCCGTTCTACTTGTGACTATCTCATTACTATATCTGCATGTGGACAAAAAAGGAAGTTAAGAAAGCAAGAAAGTTATAGTAGAGTGTGAATAAGAAGACTGAGTTTTTTTCCACTATCTAATACTTCCTATTTATTCTGCTTAGGTAATAAGAGGCATATGAGCCCAATAAACTATCCAAATCATTAACATGGTCTTTATCTTGGCAGGTGGGATCAGTGGGAATCAGAAGAGAAGAGGTTTTATTTTGTAAAAGACACAAAAGTGGCTAGAAAATAGGGGAGAAAAAGGGGTCAAGACACAACCCATTAGAGGCCTTTTTAAACATCAAATTTCACATGTTGTCTCTAAGTCTTTAATATTATGCAGAGATATTTTCAATATTATGAAATAGGTTACTTCTGTTTAAAAATAAATTTTAAAATAAATTTCAAAAACAATAAGAGTTTCTATTAAACAATTTAGAAGCTACAAAAATTACATAGAAAAAATATCCATGATCCCAAATTTCAGAGGTGACCACTCAAAGATGTGCCCTTTCCTGTACCCCAGGCTGCCTGTCTGAATTCTGAGGGCTGAAAATAAAGAACACCCAACACAAATCAGATAACATGGGTTTCCAAGTGGGCTTAATATTTCTTTTAAATTATGATCCTTATAAGATACTTACTAGGTAAAATGCATCACTTTTCCCACAGTACTAGCAATTTTTTATGAAAACAGTGACTTTGAAGATTTTCTTAGATTTTATTCAGCAACATTATATAATCTAACTTATTTTATTCATTAATTAGATTATACAATGTTGTTTCCATTGTGCAGAGTGATTGCATATACACCACATTAGGTATGATAGAAAACAAGTTAAGCCAAAGTTATTAGAATATTTTAGACATTCATCTCTAAAAATCCCCCACCGATTAACTAATGTGGCACCTCAATAATGATCAAAATTTTACTCTCACTTCAACAGACATTAATTGAGTACTCTACTCCATTTAGTACTGTACACTCTAGCAAAATGCCAGTGTTTCTATGACTCAGCAATACGAATAACCACTGAGTTGGCAAATATTTACTTTGGACAGAACTGGTTTACCTCTGGTGTTTGTGTGGACAAAGTGCCCTTGGTGAAGCCCTCCTTAGCCAAAAAAAGAAGGTCAGGAGGAGTAAATGCCTCCAAATATAGAATTATGTTTCCCCAAACAGGGGTTGTTTGCTTCATGCCTACAACCACTCTCCTCCAAAGCTGAGTGCAAGTCAAAGCTGTTGAGGAATCACATTTGAAAACTTAGATTTAAATATATTTGGGGTACATACTCATTAGAGTCCTTCATATGTAGCTAATATCTTTAAACTATAATAAACAACCACACTATGACAGATGTGCTGCTAAAGCTTTGGACATGCAAAGGCATGTGCTGTGTGGGTATGATTTGTCATATCTATATGTGTGCTAGATGTTATTTTATTTTTTATCAGCTTTCATTTACTGAGCTCTACAAAGTGCCAAGCACTGGGCCACACCCTTGTTATGCATCATTTCAAGGACATTCACAAACCATGAGGTAACACAGGACCTTTATCTTACAGGTGAGGAAATGGTCTAGAGAACCTAAGGCCTTGCACCACAGCTAATGTCAAAGCCCAAGTCTGACCTAGGTCTCTCTGATATAAGAGTCCAGGCTTTAACCACTTTGCTGCACCACATATGTATCCAGGTAACTATTAAACTATTAAAGAATCACAAATACTAAGAACTATTTGAAAAGACAAATCTAAGAATCATTCATCCCTCAACTTTTTGAACCAGAGCATATCTACTTTCATCTGTTTTCTATAAGCAAGATTGCATTTGAAGCCTAAAACATAGATCGTATTTGTTTTGTCATGGCCAAGCAACAACAATAACAAATTTTGAACCATGAATTGAAGTAGTTATAACCAGAATTAGTGAGATATTTATAACCATGATGTGTATTTAAGATGGGAACTGTAATTTTACTGGTTAAGGGAAGCCTAGCATCAGAAAAGACTCTACAGAAACAACCTCTAGCCTGGACAGAGCATGTGAGATTTGTTATTCCTGCTATGTGCAATGCCTACCTCAGAGTAGTCAATTGCACATTTACTGTTGGATAAATGGAATCTTAAGCCCGAAAATGAAATACCCCTCAAACTCCAATCTAAAGTAGACTTTGATTTGGACTCAAAATCAGCAGTGTTTATAAGTTTTGTGCAAAATCAAATATTCTCACTGTACATTATCATTGTAGTGTTCCCTGCCTGGGTATAGATCATGCTACGTTTGTTATATTTTAGCCTCTAGGAAAATGAATGGCATTTAATATAATATCCATTTTTTTCTACAGGAGATAGGTCTATTAGAAAAAACTAAATATAAATTGTCTAGTATAAAAAAGGCCTCAAAAATATGGTAGTGTATATATTTTGACATAAAATAAAATGGAATGAGTGAGGAAGAATAGACATGGGTGCCAGGGTGAGTCTACTGGGGAGAGATTAGATATCAGAAAAACGAGTCTGGCCATTTGTGCATATTTATGAAAAGTTTACTCTATGGAAAAATATGGAATTTGGAAACTCCACATAGAATTATCCACATGAACATGTGTCTAGAAAACTGTATGAAAGTATACAGGTGGTACCTGTGGTTTTCCAGTTCATAATAGCAAATGAAGAACCAAGGAACAATGTTGAACAAGATGACTCTGATATCTGCTACTGTGCACCTCCCAGAAGGCACAATAGTAGGTGGCTGAGTCTTATTTCTCCACATTGTAAATAGCGAGGGTAGATATAGAAGTTTCAGATATCATGTCTACCTTAAATTTGCCCAATGTAATACCTGATTCCATTTTGACAGTATTGTCAGATGAAATGTGCAGCAGGTACTGCATGGCTTGACCAGGTCTTTCTTGATACCAAAACACAGACATTGTAGAAAGTGTCACACCAGATACCACATTTTTCCAGGCAGGCCGTTTTTGACAGCTTTTTAGTACTTGGAGGTTGAGGTTGCTCTGGATAATCTGCACCATGGACACAAACTGAATAAAAAAAGGAAGGAAGAGAGTTAACCAGCCAAAAACTTAGAATTTTTAAAAAGATTTTGTTCATTGTTAGAGAGCAGGAAAGGGAGAGAGAGGGGAGGGAAAGAAATATCAAAGTGCAAGAGACACATCCATCAGTTGCCTCTCATACACACCCAACTGGGGACCTGGCCCACAACCCAGGCATGTGCCCTGACTGGGAATCAAACCAGTGACCTTCCAGTTAGCTGTTTGCAGGCCAGCACTCAATCCACTGAACCACAGCAGCCAGGGCAGTTTTTTTTTCTAAAACAATTACAAAATTAGAGTATATCTGTCAAAATAAATTAGGAGAGAAAAACTACTTACAAGCACCAAGGACTGCCAGAGTTAAGATTTGGAACAGCAACAGCATGTCAGAATGAATGGCATTCCCCTCCAGAGCAGCCTGGAACCACTGCAAATAGTTGCAGACCACTGTGGCTTGGCTGAGTCAACCAGGTCAAAATTCCCATTGGTGAGAGTGAAGAAGGCTCTTGTACCTCATTGTGAAGGAGTGTCCTCTCCACTTGTTAGCAAATCCACTCTCTGTGAAGGCAATATTGCAAGGAACCTTCTCTACTTTAGATCCGACCACATAGCACACGCAGCTATCTTAGAATTGTAAGATGACTCATTTGGGTGCAATAAAGATGCAATGATATGGCCCCTAAACATGACATAGTTTCAAATGGAGAGATGGCGTTGAGACTGGCTGGTAAGCCAGAATGAATGGAATAGGGAAACTGAGACAGATAGTTAAACAAGAAGCTTGCAGCCATCTAGTAAATCTTATCTTCCTAAACCAAGGACAGTTAAAAGTAAATGGTTTGTACTTTTCCTACTCAACCAGAGGATAAATAGCTTAATCATCTATCAGTGAGATAAATAGCATAAATCCAATTAGTGCCATTTGCCAACCACACCCAAGGAAAGATGTGTTTAAGGGAATAAATCTCACTTTGGTACATCAGCATAAAGCTGATGAATTTTCTTTTGAGGTCCTCCCCAAGACTTCCCATAAACTCCCAGCCTTTAAAAAACCTCAAAATAAAGGTTGCCTGTGCTCTCTCCCTCCCAGGAGCATGGCTGTGACTTTCCCTTTGCCCTCTTCCCCCTCCCCCCAGACATGCATCAATCCTATGCTCTAAGGGACACACCCCATCAGACTTGCAACCAGGGATAAATACCAACAACAGCTCATCCAGGGCTAACCCCCTGATCCTTTCCCCAGTGCTGGCACCCCTTTCTCTGACACCTTAGGACTGAGACATTTTCTGTCCAGTAGGAACTGTGAACCTATATCCCTATTGTCATGTTCACTAAGCAATTAGAGCAGCTCCATTCTGACGAATCAATATAGTGCAGTCTGGACCAATCCAACAATGAGGATTTGTAGGCCTCATTTGTGTTAAGAAAATCCATATTGGAACTTCAGCCTAGGTATGTCAGCTCCCTCTAGTTCCCCAAGTGTGATTTCTCTTTCCACCAAAGACTGTGGACTGTGGTTCCCTGGCTGGAGCTGACACACTAAAGATGTTTCACTGGAGCTAGGCTGGTATTTCTGCCTCAGCTGGCCATGAGGTGTTACCTGGCAACAATATGGGAAATATTCTGTCATGAATTATTACAATTTCTTACAATTTCATGACCTTGAACTCAATGTTTATCTTCGATATTATTTTGAGACCACAATGAGGCAGGTCAATAGTGCTTATAACAAACTTCTATATTAAGAGCACTTGGGGGAAGGCCTGGAATATGGTAGGGATTTAACAGATATTTATGGAACAACTTATGATGTGTGTATTTTGGAAGATTTGCACAAGAGTATCAGTAAAACTGAATCACACAATGTGTGTTCTTTCCAAAGAAGACTGAAAGAAGCTGTTGGTGAACAGAATTCTCACACAATTAAAATGGGAAGAAACATAGTTGGGAACCAGTGACTCTAATGCAAATCCTTACTCATCACACTGGACTGAAAGAGGGGTTTACAGTGGAGACGAGAAGAAGGCAGACTAGGTGAGCAGAGGGGACCTGATTCAGGTCTCTGTGCCCTGTGCTGCTCTGTACCCCCTGGCGCCTCCCAGGAAGCAGCAGCATCTCCTGCTAGTGCTGTGGTAGGGCTGGGCCAGGCACATTTTCCAGGGAAGTTGAATGTGGCCCAGGAACCTCCACCAAAGCTTTGCATCATGCTTGCTTTTCCCACAAGCTCCATGGCTGCCAGGTGCATGGGGTCTTCTGGGAACTGCTGGCTCAGACCAGGTCTTCGTGCTGCCAGCCATGCACTTTCTTTCCTCGTGAGTGATTCAGTCACGGGTCTGAGTCTGGGGTCCCAGCTCTGGGCAGCCAACAATGTAATCTAGGAAAGTCTGTGCTGAGAGAAGATGGACTTTATGAAGAAGGAGCTGCCAGAAGGGCCACTTTGGAGAGTTTGAAGTGAGACCTTGTAATTCTGTGAGGATGAATTGCTTTGGTAAAGACAGAATGGCATATTTGGTCCAAGCACTGCCACTTGAGGAAAGTCACTATAGATGGGAATAATAATGTTTACTCTGGATTTGTGACCCACCATGTGCCAGGGATTGTGCGAAGCTGTTTGTTTTTTTTTTAAACGGATACCTTTTAAGTCAGTCTTAAGTACCAGAAATCTTATAACAATTTAATCCTTATATAATATTGGGTTGGTTGAAAAGTCTGTTTAGTGTTTTCCATAAACTAAAAGACATATTTTCACCAATAACTTTATTGATTTGGATATTTTGAGTATGTCTGCTATCTCACACATGGCATAACATTGATTGTTCTCAGTTAATGTTTTGAAGTGATCGCTATCACCTTTAACTGGTACCATGGAGCATCGTACAGTGGGGAATCTCCACCACCAATCTTTGCGAACCACTTTTGACACATTTGATCAGTCACAACACCTTCTCCACACACTGCACAAATCTTTTCTTGCGTTTTAATTGTGTTTTTACCTTTTTGAAATAACTCATAATATGCTGAAAATGTTGTGCATTGTCCTCCATCTTCAATGCTAAAATAGCTACACAAAAATTCACCAGTTTTGATAAGTTTGTTTTCATGCACACAGTATGACAGCTGTCACAATACAATGTAACAAATGTTTTGAATGAATTTAAAGACACCTAAGTGCTGCTAGAGCCATCTTACAGAAAAAAACAAATGAGCTTGTTGGCCACCCCAATATTCAAAGTAGTTATAATCAACTACATTTGACAGATGAGATAATCAGCATCTTTAAACTTTCACTACTCAGGGTCACATAAGAAGCAAGTAATGAATTCAAACTGAGGATTTGAATTTGTAACAAATTCCAAACCCAGTCAATATATATGGAATTTCTTTTTAAATTGTAAAGTGTAATGGACCATGAAGAAATTTCGAGAAAGACTGCAGAAATTTAGAATAACTCTCACAAGCAAAGAGCATTTATTCACTTTATAAAGTGAACCTCCAAAATATTAGAAAATCTTCTAGCACAATTAATAGTTGATTGCCTTCTGTAAAATACTAATTTTTAAAGGTCACAAACAGAAATCACTGATCCATTAGGCAACAACAAATACCCTTTAATGAACACCAGACATTGTACATATTTCTTTCTTGCTTGCTAGCATGAAGTAGTTCTTACTCACCCACATTTTGCAGGTGAAATAGAGGCTTAAGTAGGTTAAGTGACTTACTGATGTTGCCTAGCTAATGAAGACTGCACCAAGAATGCTAACCAAGCTGACAGTCTCCTGAGCCTGTGCCCTAAATAATCTGTTTGGCTGTTTGTGATTCAGGGATTAATTTGTGTACTCATTGGTTTGTTGCATTTCAGTGTAAAATGTGATGTTCTTATACTTCCTGTTTGTTTTCAATTCCATGCTTCCTGCTTAAAAGGTGCAGTATTTTGATCGCATGTAGTTACTTACATGAACTTCTGGCATCCCCTCCTGGCCATTGGAGGTGTTATACCTATTATATTCCTCTGTATTGGAGCCCCAGTAAGTGGTGTCTCTGAGCAGCAAAGATTCAGCAAAATGAATGAAAGTGCTGTGAAATGCAAGTCAGGAATCACATTTTACCAATTGTATTCTTCATGTGCTTATTAGTGGTAGGTAAGAAACCCTTCCTTGCAAGGCCCCAGTTTCACCTGCTTCAAGTGTGAGGATTGGGTGATATTTTCGGTCCATTTTGGTTCTAATAATTTGTGATTCTGAATTAAACTGATATTCTAGAAGTGAAACAACAGGTATAGTGGAATAAACAATGGAAGCTATCATTTTAATTTTGATCCAACAATAATGCAGTTTGCTTGCTTCCTCTTGACTTGATACTGCTCTAGAAAATTCTAATCTGGA
Source organism: Phyllostomus hastatus (assembly GCF_019186645.2). NCBI lineage: Eukaryota > Metazoa > Chordata > Mammalia > Chiroptera > Phyllostomidae > Phyllostomus > Phyllostomus hastatus. Next base: position 51,489,587 of record NW_025334041.1, read on the forward strand.
GTGGTTCCTTGACAAAAAAATTTAATTCCTAAGAGCCTTATAACATTTAGGAATTAATGTGTTCACCTAGTCTGCTGGTCTGTTACCCAGCTTAAGCACTACATGAGGCTCTTACTCCTGAGAAGGATGTTAACACAGCCTTGGAGGAAGCCCATGTGCACATGCATGCACACACATGTGCCTTGTATACAAGTACAGTAGATCCCACAGGCTGAATTGTGTTTATTCTTAAGGTAACTGGTTCTGTTCCTGTATAGAAATTAAAGAAACCACCTTTAGTAAATCAATATATGTATACAAAGTAGAATTCTCTTGGGAATATTTGGAATTTGTCATCAATCTGCACCACCTCATTATGCTTCAGATATATTTTTATAACTTTAGAATGTTTCCATGTATCATGGTTTTTAAAAATCAAAAGGATTATCAACACCATACTAAATATGCCTGTCTCTGGAGGTTGGTTATAGTTTGGAAAATGTGTTGACTAAAACTAGATTCTCATGCTTCCTTTCATTCTCACATCACTGAGGGCTTGTGTGGATGCCTGAGCTCCATGCTCTTAAATACAGCGGCTTTGCTTGCAGAAGAACACTGCCTTTAGGGGGCAGGCCACCCAAGACCAGCAAATGCTGGTCAAAAGTGCAAAATGGCCAGAACGAGTTAGAACCAGTTGGCGGCCAGTCTACCTGGATTTTCCCTGAAGAAGGAAATGTTGCATTTTCCACAGTCACTGAAAACAATAAATAAATTTCTTTGGGTATCTTCATCTTAATTGACTAGTTGAAATGACTGAGATTAAAAATTATAAAAAATCAAATATCAAAGCTTAAATTAGCGTTTTCAACAGGTTATCCTGAATTTAATACTCTCTGAATGTCTCTATGGTATATATTTTGTTTTGTGCTTATTTTTTATCCTTAGTTCTGGTATTTTTTCTGTCATATTTCTGTGATGCTAATAAATACCATCATTAACCTGTGCCAGGCATGTTGTATACTTTTATATATTTATTTGTTATTTTTCCCCATGCATTTCCCATTCCACTACTCCCAGGAATGCTCAGTCTGTGTTTGATGTATGCCCTTCAAGCCTACATATCTGTGGAAACTATAGAGAATTGTTTGTGACTAATGCGTTTTTACATTTATATAAATAGATAATCATCCTTGTCTATCCATGTCTGTACCCCTAGTTCACTCCTTCTTTCTGTGTTCATTGTTCCATTTGCATCTGCTGTGTTTTTTTCACCCCTTTCCCAGTGAGGACACTTCAGCTACTTCCTGGGCCTGGTTGTCACCAGCAGGACTATGATGGACAAGTTTCATGCCCAGTGAGCATTTAATCCCCAGGCTTGCAAGTCACAGGAAGTACACAGACATGTTTTCACTAAATCCTGCCAAGGCAATGTTAGCAACATTAAATATTTAGTGACCCAGTGGCCACGGAGCAATATCTTATTGTTCTCAGATTACTGGAACTGGTCTGATTATTAGGAAGCTGAGGGTCTCTTTACACCTGGGTCCCATTAACATGTCTCCTTCAGAGACTTGCTTATTCATGCCCTTTAGGTGAGCCAAAAAGGAGACTGAAAAGCAGAGGGTTAAAGCATACCTGAGAGCCAGGTTGCCTGGGGAGTGCCTGGCACTGCCATTGATAGGCAGTGCGCACTAATGGAAATAGAACAAATGTCAGTTATTACATGAACTATTAATGTAACAGGGTACAGTCAAGAGGGGGGCCCCAAATAGGGATTTGGAATGGGGTCCAGAACTCAAGGTGTTCAGGAAATATTAGGATGTCCTCATCACCCCACCTCCACAGGTATGGGTTGGAGGAAGGGACAAATGGAGTAGGGCCTTTGAGAGCTGTTTTGCATAGCAACAGCTTTGCAGCTAACCTCTGGTGTGGTCATGTTACAGAACAGAACAAGGGGGGGCCTGGGACGATATACTATTATTTAAAAGGCCCCCAGGTCTGTCATGTCTGCCGCCCGAGGAAAGACATCTCTCAATGCCAGAGATTCGTGAAAAGGAAAGGAAATGTTTATTTAATGCTATACAAACTTCAAGTAGTGACCTAATGTCTTTATCAAAAACCCCAAAGTCTCCCAAAACACCCACAAACAGACACAGTCCTTCCTTCCTTCCCCCTTTGCCCAGTCCAGAGTACCATATTTCAGGGAAGGAAAACGAAGTCCATGGCTCAGACAGTCCTCTGGTTCTTAGTTAGTCCTCCTTCTCGACTGGGAGACCTCCCTGGGTTCCCGGCACCCTCGGCTGAGTCGCCGGGATCTCTGCTAAAACCAGGTGGTGGTTCCCCCTTCTAAAGCTGCGGGGGTCCCCACTCCGTCCAGGCCTCGTGGTTCTCTCTCTCAGGGCTGCGGGAAGGGGAGAGCCCCCACTCTCCCAAAGCCACGTGGTTCTCCCCTCCTCAGGGCTGTGCAAGGTTCTCCCCCAATGGCCGCTAAGTCTGGGTTTTAAATCCCCACGGCCAATCTTCCTCTGTAGCCTCATTTCCGACTCCTCCCACACTCGGCTTCACATGCCAGAACTGTATCCTTCCAGCTTTACTGGACTGCCATCATGAGTCTGGGCAGGTGTGGCCCCATGTCCTGGAGCCAATCTTCTCTGAGCTCCCATGCAGGCGCTGTAGCTTGGGGGATCTGCCCCCAGTCACGTCTTGGTGGGGAAGTTACTTCCATTCCCCTGGCTCAGAGATGATCACAGCTATTTAACATATCCATGCAACCAGCCAAAGGCTATAGATATGTTAAATGACCATGCCAGAGGGTAGCTGCAAGGCTGTTGCTATGCAAAACAGCTCTCAATGGCCCTGCTCCATTTGTCCCTTCCCCCAACCCACACCCTGGGTAGGGGGATGGAGACATCTTAAAATCTCCTGGACACCTTGAGTTCTGGACCCCATTTTAAATGCCCATTTGGGGTCCCCCCTGTAGGCTGCACCCTGTAACAGTCATTTAACACATCTATAACCTTTAACTGGTTACATAGATATGTTAAATAGCTGTGGCCTGTGCTCTGAGCCAGGGGAATGGAAGTAACTTCCCCACCAAGATGTAACTGGGAGGCAGGTCCCCTGAGTTACAGCACCTTTGTGGGAGCGCCTACGTGGGAGTTTGAAGAAGATTGGAGAAGATTGGTTCCACGACATGGGGCCAGACTGCCCAGACTCATGATGGCAGCCCAGTAAAGCTAGAAGGATATGGGTGCTGGCAGGTGTAACTGATTGTAGGAGGGGTTGGAAATGGGGCTGCTGAGGAAGATTGGTGTGGGGATTTAAACCCAGATGTGGCAGCCATTGAGAGGAGAATCACGTGTCTTTGCCAGAGTGGAGACTCCCGCAGCCATTGTGCAGGGAAGACCATGAGGCTGGAGCAGTGGAGAGAGAACCATGTGGTTTCGACTGAGTGGAGACCCCCGCAGCTTTAGAAGGGGGAACCACCAACTGGCTTTAGCAGACACCCTGGCGACACAGCTGTTGGTGCTGGGAACTGAGGGAGGCCTACCAGCCGAGATGGATTACTGAGAAGAACTGGGGTCTGCCTGAGCCTCAGACTTCTATTCTTTTCCTGAGATATGGTACCCCAGACTGGGCAAAAGGGGGAAGAAAGGACTGTGTGTATGTTTGTGGGTGTTTTAAGGGACTTTGTGTTGGGAACAAGGAAATTAAGAACTAAGTTTAACCTTAATAGGCGAGAACTACATTGTAGCTAAAATAAGAAATGATAAAAGAGGCAGAGTACAGTAAGCAGAGCTCCCTGTATCTAGCAGACGCTCTCCCCCAGGGAAGGCTAGATAAGCAGTGCTTTGTAGTTTTTTTTTAGTAAGAAGATAGAAGGGCTAGCTGGCTGGAGCCAGATTACTAGGTTAATGAACAAACAGCTTTCCCGCCTTATGAAAGAATGCTTGGTTTGAAATTCCCGCGCGCGGCCTTTGTAAGCGAATTACTAACTGCCACGTCTGCTTCTGTATAACGCTTGCTTACCTGCCCATATATAAGGACGTAGTTGTAAGTGCTGGGTGCGGCTCTCAGTTGTGGCTCCTAATAGCCGTGTGCCTCTGGCATGTTTGGAGAGTTCGCCCCTGCGCAGGTTAAACTTGGCCAATAAAGTAACATCTTTGGTACCCTGAAAGTCTCCAATATTCATTCTTGAGTTTGCTGGATGCAACATTTGGAGGCCCCAGCGAGATCACAGTTCGGAGACTGGAGAGACGGCTCGAGCCGGGTGAGTAGTGAGGATCCTCTATCTGTTCCCGGTTTTGGCTCCGGAGTAGGGAAACTACCCTGTGGTGGTAGGTGGGACGCTGCCGGCAGTCCACCCAGGGGCTTCCAAGAGGCGGGACACCGCCTGGAAGTTTTTCAGTTACTGGGAAAGAAAGTTCCGTGACCGGTCACATTAAAGAAGGAACTTTTGCGCTGCGCTGCGCTGCGATTGAAATATTTGAGTGTGTGAGTGAACGAGCTCGTGAGTGACTGTGTTTGTAGCCCCACGGGGAAACCTACGGGGCATGAGAGGGCCCTAACCTGCCGTTCCTGTGTCAGGTCATATGGCATAACGGCTGGCAGTCTAACCCGGACTCTGATCGGGCAGCCTTAGCCAAGATCGACATCACCTCGCGAGAGGGCAGGCCAGGTGGGCGAGCGACTGTGTTCTGTGTCTTGTTTTGTCTACGCTGTGTTTTGTCTGCGCGTTGTGTCACAAGTTGACTTCTGAATTACATGCCTAATTCGTGTGTGAGGGAAATTGCCTTGTCTGTCGCCTTGTTGGTTTGTATTGTTTGTCTCTTCTCCTATCTCCCGGACCTCATCAGAATGGGCCAGCAGGAGTCAGTACCAGGCTCCCCATTGGACTGCCTGTTGAGGAATTTTTCAGATTTCCAGCGTAGAGCTAGTGGATATGGCGGTCCTCCACCCGATTCGGAGTTCCTGCGTACACTCAGCCAACCTGAATGGCCGACTTTCGATGTGGGGTGGCCAACCGAAGGCACTTTTGATTTACCAATTCTTTTTGCAGTGCGCGCAACTGTCTACAGGATTCCACATCCCGACCAATTTGTATACATAGATGTATGGGTAGACATAGCAACGGAACGGCCGGGTTATATAAAGAAGTGTTTGAAGGGGAACCAGAAGGGGAAAAGGGTGGTATGTGTGACCACCCCTTGGTGGTAGAGGGAAGGCAGGCCTTAACCCCGGGCCTAAACCAGGGAGGTCCCGACTGTATCCAGTCTTGCCAGGGACCACTAGAGGACTCTCTAGATCCGGCAGACGCGCCTCCCCCTTATCCCCCCTAAGAGTCTACCCGATTCTTCCAGTCAAATCGGACCTGCCCCCTATGGTAGGTGGGAGCACGGCTGCCGGAGGCGCCGGGGGACTTCTGAGCCCACCCCATACGAGAGGAGGAACCCCCTACGCATCGGGAGGGGACGGTGCGGCCATTTTGCCCCTGCGAGAGGCACTGCCAGCACCGGATGCACCGGCACGGGCCCCTCCACGCTTGATTTATGTTCCTTTTTCTACCAGTGATTTATATAATTGGAAGCATCAGAACCCCCCATTTTCTGAGAAGCCTCAGGGGCTGATTTCCCTCTTAGAGACTATCTTTAGGACCCACCAGCCCACGTGGGATGACTGCCAGCAGATACTGCAAACCCTATTCACTTCTGAAGAACGAGATAGAATTGTTAGGGAGGCAGCCAAGGCCATTTTAGGGGATGAAGGAGAAACCCTAGCAGGGAGGAGAGAAGTTGAGGACATCCTCCCTTCTCAGCCTCCAAATTGGGACCCCAACACTTCGGGGGGAAGGGACGCGCTCCTCCAGTATCGCCGGGCTCTGCTTAGGGGACTGAAAGCGGCTGCTAGGAAGCCCACAAACTTTAGCAAGGTCAGTGAAGTGATCCAAGGCTGGGAGGAGTCACCGGCTGCATTTCTAGAGAGATTAATGGAGGCTTATCGAGTCTATACACCTTTGGACCCGGAGGCAGAGGAAAACAGGAGACTAGTGAACATAGCTTTTGTCACACAGGCCAGTCCAGACATCAGGAAGAAATTGCAGAAAATAGAAGGATTTGAGGGAGAAAACAGGAGTAAGCTATTAGAAATTGCCCAGAAAGTTTATGTCAATAGAGATGATCCCGAGATAGGTAGGGCAAAAGAGGTTGCAAAGATTCTATTGGCAGCCCAGCAGCCTGAGAAGGGAAAGAAAAAAGAATATAAGGGTAGAAAAGCGGGACCGGGAGGCCGGCGAGACATCGGTAAGAACCAATGTGTCTTCTGCAAGGAAGAAGGGCACTGGAAGCGGGATTGTCCAAAGCTGAAAAAGAGACAAGAACCCGAGATGGCGCCTCCGGTACTGCTACAGACTCTTGACTGACGGGGCCGGGGCTCTATCCCACTCAGCTCCCGAGAGCCCATGGTAACTTTGAATGTCGAAGGGAAACCTATAGATTTCCTGATTGACACGGGAGCTACCTATTCGGTCTTGAAGCAGCCACAAGGGCAGGTGCAGAAGGCAACCACAAAAATAATTGGGGCAACAGGCAAAGCAGAAGCATATCCTTGGACCACCGCACGGGTAACTAACCTAGGAAAGGGAACAATAACACACTCTTTCCTAATAATTCCAGACTGCCCCTATCCGTTACTGGGAAGAGACCTCTTACAGAAGCTTCGAGCCACTATTACTTTCAGACAAGCCGATAACTCTTCTTCAGAAGATCGAGAGGCCGGAGTCAACTTTGAGATAACAGTCCCGTTGTCTGAAGAATATCTAGTGGCTACCCTCCAGGAAGGTAAGGAGGGAACTGTAGGGGTCCCCGATGAGCTATTGACAACAATACCTGGCGTGTGGGCTGAAACCAATCCGCCCGGGGTTGGCGGGGCACCAACCCCCTGTCGTGGTGCAGTTAATGAGTACGGCCAGCCCAATGAGGATACGGCAATACCCGGTCCCAGCACGAGCAAAGCAAGGGATCGTGCAGCACTTGCAGCGTTTGCTCAAGGCTGGGATACTCCGCCAGTGCCAGTCGGCTTGGAATACTCCCCTGCTGCCAGTCCAAAAGCCAGGGACACTGGACTATCGCCCTGTGCAGGACCTGCGGGAGGTGAACGCGAGGGTAGAAACGATTCACCCTACTGTGCCAAACCCGTACACCCTGTTGAGCTCCTTGCCGCCAACACACACCTATTATTCTGTCCTCGACTTAAAGGACGCTTTCTTCTGCATCCCCTTGGCCCCACAAAGCCAAGATATTTTTGCCTTCGAGTGGAATGACCCTGAAAACGGACTAGTAGGTCAGTTCACATGGACTCGTCTACCACAGGGGTTTAAAAATTCCCCCACCATTTTTAATGAGGCCCTCAGTAGGGACTTGCAAGCTTTTCGGTCCACACACCCGTCGGTTGTAACCTTGCAGTATGTAGATGATATTCTCATAGCTGCCAAGGACAAAGAAGAATGCGAAAAAGCCACTGCTGACTTGCTGCGAGACCTGGAGCGGATGGGATACCGAGTCTCCGCCAAGAAGGCCCAGATAGTAGCACAAACTGTAAGTTACTTGGGGTATGACTTACAGGGGGGGCAGAGGACCCTATCCAGCCGACGGATCCAGACGGTCCTACAAATCCCAGAACCGACTACCAAGCGACAGGTACGTGAGTTCCTGGGGGCAGTAGGATATTGTCGGCTCTGGATTTTAGGGTTTGCAGAACTAGCCTGACCCCTGCATGAGATAACCCGGGGAAGAGAAGAATCATTTGTGTGGACTGATAAAGAAAGACAAGCATTCCAGAGCCTAAAGGAGGCATTAGTGTCTGCCCCAGCTCTGGCCTTGCCTGACCCTGCCAAACCCTTTCAGCTGTTTGTAGCTGAGAAAGGAGGAATTGCTCTAGGAGTGCTTAGCCAAGAACTTGGGCCGTGGAAGAGACCGGTAGCCTACTTATCAAAGAAGCTCGACCCGGTAGCATCAGGGTGGCCCACCTGCCTGAGGGCACTAGCCGCCACATCTGTCTTGGTCAAAGAAGCAGGCAAACTAACGTTGGGGGCAAGACATCCGAGTGATTGGGGAACATTACATAGAACAGGTCCTAAAAACACCCCCCGATCGTTGGTTGTCCAATGCTCGGTTGACGCACTACCAAGCTCAATTACTCAATCCGCCGTCGGTTCAGTTCTTGAAAACTACGGCGCTCAACCCAGCTACCCTCTTGCCTGAGCCAGACTCCACAATAACTCATAACTGCAAGCAGGTACTCGATACAGTGACAGGTTCCCGCCCAGACCTGAAGGATCAGCCATACAGCAAGGTCGACCTGACCTTGTTCACAGATGGCAGCAGTTTTATAGAGAGAGGACTGAAACGTGCGGGAGCGGCAGTGACCACTGTAGACGAAGTATTATGGCAGAGGGCTCTGCCTGCAGGAACATCGGCCCAGCGGGCCGAACTGATTGGACTCGCCCAGGCACTGCGGATAGCGGAAGGGAAAACTGCAAACATTTACACTGACAGCCGGTATGCTTTTGCCACCGCCCACGTACACGGAGCAATATACAAAGAGCGGGGCCTCCTAACTGCAGGAGGCAAGGACATTAAGAACAAGGATGAAATCCTCGCTCTACTGGAAGCCATATGGTTGCCAGCTAAGGTTGCTATTATCCACTGCAAGGGACACCAAAAGGGAGACTCCCCAGCAGAAAGAGGAAATCGTTTGGCCGACTCGGCCGCCAAGCAGGCAGCATTGGGCCCCCTAGAAACTGTACTTCCCCTTTTACCTCAACCAAGAATATCCACCCAGCCAAGTTACACCTCTGAAGAAAAACAAGAGGGAGAGAAATTGAGAGGAATCCAAAATCAGCGGGGATGGATAGAGCTGCCGGACTCGAGACTTTACCTACCCCGGGAGTCCTAAGACAAATCGTTGAAGAAGTTCATAGAAGTACCCACCTAGGGCAAAATAAGTTAGAACAACTAGTCAAGAAATATTATCTTGGGCCTAATCTCAGAGACACTATCCGGTCAGTCACAACTAGGTGCCAGACCTGTGCAAAGGTAAACGCATCAAATAAGAAATTACCATCATTTGTGAGATACCGAGGGAAGGCACCAGGAGAGTTGTGGGAAATAGATTTCACAGAAATGACTCCAGGGAAGTCAGGATACAAGTACTTATTAGTGTTAGTGGACACGTTTTTGGGGTGGGTGGAAGCGTTCCCCACCCGAGGAGAAACGGCTTCTATAGTTTGTAAGATACTCTTAAGAGAAATTATACCCAGGTACGGTATCCCTTTAGCAATAGGTTCAGACAACGGGCCGGCCTTTGTATCCAAGGTGTCACAAGAGTTAGCAGCTAAGCTGAAAATAAACTGGAAACTCCATTGCATCTATAGGCCCCAGAGTTCAGGGCAAGTAGAAAGAATGAATAGAACATTAAAAGAAACCATAACTAAATTAAGAGAGGAGACCGGCGAAAACTGGACTGAGCTCCTTCCTTTCACCCTCTTTAGAATCAGATGTACCCCATATTTTGAAAAATGGACCCCTTATGAACTCATGTTTGGACAACCTATTCCTTTGGTACCACATGTAACAAGAGAAGAGATAAGCATGACTAACCATAACTTCCTCAAGTCTTTGCAGGCACTACAAGAGATCCGGAGTGAGGTCAGATGGCTGCGAGGCCAGGGCGTGGTCAACTCCAGCGACCAGCCCAAGAACTGTACACCACCTGAACCTGGACAATGGGTATGGGTTCGAAACCACCGACAGGGGAATCTTGAGCCACGGTGGACAGGACCGTACCAGGTATTGCTGAGCACGCCATCTGCAGTCAAGGTAGCGGAAAAGCCCTATTGGATACATCTCTCTCACACCAAGCCAGCAGACGATCCCGAGGGAGGAGCTCAAACATGGACAGTAAAAAAGGACCCAGACTGTCCCTTAAAGCTTACCTTCTCTCGTGCCTGACCCTTGCTGCTGGGGTAGTGGGCACTAGCTCCTTAGAGAAGCAGGAATGGGTACTAATAAGAACTGTAGACGGCATAGTAATAGCTTCCAACCACACCTGGGGAAACGCTCCTGTAACCTTAAAAACAGACTTGTCAAAATTCTTTGATGATAAACTTTGCTACAGGGGAGATATGAGACTGTTGCCGAACAGCCCACGTGCCCCATTGCAAGGGGGTACGCGGGCCAATGCTGGCACCTGTGAGAGGTACTCCAGCTCCCTAAATAGGGCTCTGTGGTATACTACTTCCTATGGGTGCCCAGAACCGCCATCCAGTAAGTGGAGGACTTGTGGGTCAGGGCCAGACTACTATTGCAAGAACTGGGGATGTGAAACCTTAGTAGAAAGAACTGAATGGACTCCTGGGGGAGGGCAAGACAGACATATTCAGCTGAGGCGAGAAAAGACGAAGACCCCAGGAAACGGCTGGGATGAAGATTGCGCTGCCGATAATTGTAACCCAACGGTTATTACAGTGCTCAATCCCAGCGATCTAGAGTGGAAGAAAGGAAGAACGTGGGGACTTAGACTTTATGTACGGGGAACTGACCCGGGTACATTCTTTACTGTTAAGCAACTGCCCATACAGGGCCGACCCCTGCTCAGGGGTAAAGGAAGATTACCGCCTAGACCACAGCCCCCTCCGACTGGGACCACTAACAGCCCTGACTATGATATCACCAGTAGCCCCGAGAACTTGAATGACTCTGTAACGGAAGGAAGCATACATAAGGAAGAAGTAACCCGAGTCCCTACCAAGGCTGAACTAGGTTATGAAATATACCCGAGACAAGGGGCGAATGCCCTAGGAATAGTAGAGAAAGTATTCCCACTATTCAATGAAACTCAGCCAGAGATAACCGAGTCTTGTTGGCTGTGCCTGAGCCCACGGCCTCCATTCTATGTAGGGTTAGGGATGAATTCCACAGGGACAGGAGGATTTGTCAAGATAAACTTAACAGACACAGATTCCCATCGAGAGCAGAGCCAAATAGAAGAGTGCTTCACTGAAGGATCCTTAACCCTAGCAGAGTTCCATGGGAAGGGTACTTGCTACTTTACAGGAAATCTCACCTCACCTGGCTCAAATTATACAGATTATTGTTTGAATCAAGAGTTTGTGCCGGCTTCTGAGAAAACCTCATTGTTAAAAGCCCCAGAAGGCATATGGTTCATATGTACCCAAGGGATCTATAAGTGTCTCATGCTGACTAACCCAGAATTTTGTGTAAGCGCATACATAATCCCACAGGTGTATCTATATGGAGGTAACCCTGAGTTCTTAACTGACTCCTCAGAGAGAGTAAAAAGAACCCCACTGTTGATCCCTATCCTAGCCACTTTAGGGATAGCAGGATCAGCTGTTGTAGGAACCACTGCCCTAGTGAAAGGTGAAACAAGTCTCAGGCAACTATCCCAAACGTTCTCAAAAGACATCACTCTGCTCCAAGATCAAATAATATACTTAGAGAGACAAGTAGACTCCCTTGCAGCAGTAGCACTACAGAATAGGAGAGGCTTAGATCTCCTATTTTTACAACAAGGAGGATTGTGTGCAGCACTAGGGGAAGAATGTTGTTTCTATGCTAACCACTCTGGTGTTATTAAAGAAAATATCAAAACCTTAACAAAAAGATTAAAAGACCGATCAAGAGAAGATGAGGATACAAACTGGTATGCCTCTATGTTTAGACTATCTCCTTGGCTAACCACTCTGCTATCTGCAGTAGCAGGTCCATTACTATTAATAGTTATAGCCCTTATATTTGGGCCCCTTATACTAAATAAGTTACTTAATTTCATTAAAGAAAGGATAGAAGTAGTTAAGCTAATGGTACTGTCCCAGCCCTATACCATCCTTCCAAGTGATGAATCAATGGTTTGATTACCCCCAAGAGAAAACGGGGGAATGTTGGGAACAAGGAAATTAAGAACTAAGTTTAACCTTAATAGGCGAGAACTACATTGTAGCTAAAATAAGAAATGATAAAAGAGGCAGAGTACAGTAAGCAGAGCTCCCTGTATCTAGCAGACGCTCTCCCCCAGGGAAGGCTAGATAAGCAGTGCTTTGTAGTTTTTTTTAGTAAGAAGATAGAAGGCTAGCTGGCTGGAGCCAGATTACTAGGTTAATGAACAAACAGCTTTCCCGCCTTATGAAAGAATGCTTGGTTTGAAATTCCCGCGCGGCCTTTGTAAGTGAATTACTAACTGCCACGTCTGCTTCTGTATAACGCTTGCTTACCTGCCCATATATAAGGACGTAGTTGTAAGCGCTGGGTGCGGCTCTCAGTTGTGGCTCCTAATAGCCGTGTGCCTCTGGCACGTTTGGAGAGTTCGCCCCTGCGCAGGTTAAACTTGGCCAATAAAGTAACATCTTTGGTACCCTGAAAGTCTCCAATATTCATTCTTGAGTTTGCTGGATGCAACACTTTGGAATTTTGATGATAGCATTAGGTCACTACTTTAAGTGTGTACAGCATTAAATAAACATTTCCTTTCCTTTTCATAAATAACTGGCATTGAGAGATGTCTTTCCTACAGGTGGCAGACATAATGAACCTGGGGGGTTCCTTTGTGGTAATAGTATATTGTCCCTTAGGTCCCCTCTTGTTGCTCTGTAACATTAACAGTAATTTGTAAATATTGAAGATATAACAATAAAATAATATACATGATTGAATGATTAAAATTATATTAAGGTTATAGTCATTATTACTGTTATTAGTATCTTATTGACTTGCGTGTATTTTTCTTATGTCTTCTAGACAGTCATCCAGTGTGAATTTTGGCTGTTATGCAAATATTCTTAGCAAATCTATAATCTGTCTACTAACGTTGTCTAAAGTAACGTACTATTGAAGCAGGAGACAGCATAGGAAGAACTCTGAGACTGCAATACTGTCACTGGCCAGCATTTAGCACCCTGGTTGCCAGGAAATCCCTTTTACCAATTAGGTAAAATAAATAGTAAACTGAGGCAGGGAGGAGGAAGGAGACAAGTCTCACATGCTAACTCAGCAGTCCTGAGCCTGTTCTGATAATATCACCAGGTATTCCAATATCACTAAAAACACAATATTAGCGAGAAAGAAGAAAAGTCCTTGAAATTCTATGTAACATTTCCACTATCTGGGAAAGAAAGCCTTGAAACTGTGCTTTCATCCCAAGGCCTGAATGTGGGAGAGGGTCCCCGGTGCCCAAAGAAAAAGCCCATAACACAACTTTGGTTAATTGCCTATCTCTGGTCACTATCTGTTTTAGGAGGGAGTCCCTGATGCTTACAGAAAGAGCCCATAAATAACTTTGGAAATTGCCCCAATTTTAATTAACTGCCTCCTGTCACATTTTTTTTTACAACAGGATGACCAAATGGAGTCTGGAGCAAGATAAGAATTCAGGCAGACAGACCTCCATTCATCCCTAAATTTGGGTAGTCACATTCCCCCAGGAAAGCTGGCACCACATTTATGAATAAATCAATATGTAACTTTTTCTCCCTCCTATCCCACCAACTATATAAGTCCTGAGAACAAAGGACTCCCTCTCTCTCTCTCTCTCTCTCTCTCTCTCTCTCTTTGTCTCTCTGTCTCTCTCTCTCAGCTCAGGGGGCTCTTGGCTCTTGGGCCACAGGGCCTCTGGCCACCCGGCCTTAGGCTGCCCAGGCGCTTGCTACCCTGGTCTTCAGCCACTGTTGCTTTTATCACTTTGCTTTGCTCAGAAACTTTCCCTTTCACCTCCTACTCTACCCAGTCCTGTTCTCTTCCATGGAAGTGGACCACTAATAAACTGATTGCATACTACTAGGTTTGCTGATATGTAATTCTTTACATGTGTCAGCAAGAAGAACCAGGTCTCTCCCGTCAACACTATAGTCAAACTTTTTGCCATATATTTTGCATACTTTGGAAACTTGTTTAAGATTTCTCTCAGTTCAATGTCACAAAAGCAATCTATATTATCTGTAGGAGACCATTCAGCGTGGCGTGGGCCCAGCTCCCACTCGCAGATGCATAGGGCCCATACCCATGGATAGGTTCTCCTGTGGGCAATCAGGCCTGCAATGTGCCTAGGCTGCTTTGAGTCTTGCTTTTTGCTAAAAATTCCCTTGCCCTGATTTGTAGCAAACATTTGCTGCTAAGTAACTTCCTAAAATCCTTTCTAAACATTCCAAGGATGAGTGTAACCAGTTCAACTACTTTTGCCTTTTCACCTGCAAATATCCCTCTTCTACAATGTGATTAGAGGCATTGGCTCCTTTGTTTTCTGTAAAAGGTAACCATGTAAAGCAACCTGTGCATAGTAAATGAGGACCATCATGTAATGTACCCAGAGATAGAAATAAAGACTGGTCACGGTCACAGAGGAGGCCTCGGCTTTTGCTCCCCCTGAGAGAAAAGCCATGCTGTCCCTTTTCCTCCACCGGACTCGGTAGTCCATGTGAATGTCTCATTTCATCCATAATGATGTGGACACTGTGGGCCAGTGTCTTCATCAATTTTCTTCTTTAATTTCAGATTTCAGTCCATTTTGATCCTAGCATTGAGGTTTCTGGATTTTCCTGAACTAGTTGGTCACAGTCTCTTGTTCATTTGCTCCATGCACTTGTGTTGAGGTACCTGGAGCAGATCCAGGATACAGAAAAAAGTAGATAGAGAGTTTAACAGTTGGTGGGGAAAAGGAAGGGGTAAATGGTATCATGATTAGACTAAATGAATTAAGAGCTGAATAGGTGCAGGCAGAGAAGTGAATTGGTAGAAAAGGCTTAGTTGGGAAGGTGGGACCTGAGCTGTGCCCTGAGGAAGAGGGAGATGCAAAAGCAAACAGGGAGGGGTGGGAGCTCCTGGAGAAGGAGGCTATAACAGGGCCAGCAGAGTGTAGAAGGGCAGTGGAAGGGCAGGATGGAACAGTGAGAAGACTGGGGGACCCCTTTGAAGGATGCAGAAGACAAGAGTTAGTGAAGACATGGAGGATTTTGAAAACCAAGCAAGGCACAGGGATTTGCTATAGGATAAAATAGATATTCATCATCAGTGTATGTGGCGGGAAGAACAAGTGAGGGTAGTAACATTTTTACATGAGGGTATGGTAGAAGGTTAAGAAGAGCAGGCAAGCTGGAGAACAAGGGAGTGGGAAATCAGGGAGACAAGAAGAATCACCTGGTCTTCCTTGACAGGATGAGGACCTTTCCTAGATGAGGTGGCAGGGATTAAAGTGCAAGGTCTCATGACATTGTGAGGGAGGAAATCAAGGCAGGTGTTTGGTATATGAAAAATGAAGCACAGCGTGGGCTCCCACGTCTCTGGCATTCTGAAAAAGGGGATTGCTCTATGGCGTGCTGCAGGGGGCTTTGAGACACATTTCATGAATGCAAAGTCTTAGTATGTGCATGTGGCCCAATGCACAGTAACTGACTTAGCAAGAGCTTGATAAATGTTTAATAAATAAGTGAACTTGTGGACTTGGAGCACTTATCGAACACTCTAAATGAAACATTCTCCGGACAGCTGAAGTACAAACTGATGGATGGAAATTGATATTGTCCCACATCTTGCCCCACTCCAGCACCCACTGGGAAAAGCAAAATAACAATAATAATAATAACAATAATAATAATAAACAGTGACATTGAAGAAACAATAAGAAAGGTAGGAAAACAAGGAAAATATCTTGGAATCTTAGAATTTCAAGAAGCTTGGTGGCATCATCAAGGGCCACAGAAATCACTTTGTGGTCACTGGTAGGATTTTGGAGAGCAGAGCATGAGGACACAGAGTTTAATAATATGTGTTGACAGGGGGAGAGTAGAAGGGCATCAACCATTTCAGCATTATTTATTTGGCTTTTATGAACAATTTATCTCACCCCTGCTGAGTGCCAAGGAATGCTGCCCGTGAACAGCCAGGGTTCACCCACCCTGGTGCTACATGATGGGATTATCATGAAGTTGATCTGAAACAAGCAAGTTCAAGGATGACCAGAACCACCTAGCTCTTGAGTCTCTAAGTTGTCTAAGAGAACTTTGGTCATTATCTTCTCCATGCAGCTGCCAAATGTCCAATTCAACAGATCTGGGAAGAGGCTGCATCACGCTGGGAAGATAGGAGCTACACCACCACACACGGAAACTGATCACTCATCTCCACAATCTGTCAGAGAATGTTTGTGAGGCTTTTAGCTGGGTTTCAGGTAAAATCCAGAAAACAGCTTGGGCTCCTTTGAAAAGAGTGGCGGAGTCCTGGCAAGGCAAATCAGTTCACTTCTAGGGCTTCAAGGTGCTCAACCATGTAATTTGTGTGGAATAAAGCCCTGAGCTTCAGTCATTTTTTAAACTCATTCATTTATCACAACTTTTGCAGTTTCCCAAGGGCTTTTTCTTTAATGGAGCATCAGAATGAGCCAGGGAGTCATGCTGGAATTTTCTTATAGCTTGATTATAGGTTTCGTCATGTCATAAGAGAGGACTCCAAATTCTGAACACATACTTTCCCTGGAGCACAGAGTAGGTATGGTGTTCCACTCACTCAGAAGCTGTCCAGCTTTTCAGAAAGAGCAGTCATTGGTGGAAGCAATAACAGCACAGTGCCTGGAGCTGTTCCTATCCCAGGGTCCTAGCTAGGCTGAGATATTGTTAAAAATTCAAATTGCCAGAGTGTTTTGCTGAGCAAGTATATACATTGCTCAGATTTAAATGTGTGTCTGTATGTGGTAGGAATGCAAGAAATGTGTATGTTTCATAAAACCCACAAGCTTTCTTTCTCTAGTTCTTTGAAGGTCCTTTAAACTATCTGAAGTTCCGAATGGCACTGGGTTTGTAAGAGAAATCTTAAACTAAACTACAAAGGGGAGGCTTCATAGGACTTAGTGGGTCTTCCGCCTTTTGGAATAAAGTGTAGCTACCAACACCAATATATGACTGGGTGACACGCCAGGGTGGTTTGGTGGCCCAAGAACTTGAATTAAAGTAACTAAGAAAGGGAAGTGATAGGATCTTTCAAACTAGTAACCACAGGAAGTCCTTGAAACTAACTACTCACAGGTCCCTCAGAAAATTCACTGAAATGGAAAACATGTTCCTTCCTTATCTATAGGCATTTCTGGAGAATGCCACTATCTCATTCTCCTCCCTCTCATCCTCTTAATTTTCACTGCTTTGGGAAATTTAGGATCTTGAAAATTAACAAATAATCTGATTTCCTTATTTGGTGTTAAATTTTTTTCAAATGCTATACACTAGGACAAAGTAGCTAATTAAAAGCATGTCATTTTTGAAGAATTTGTTAAATTCCTCCAGGAATGTTATGAGTGCAGGCTGTACTTATTGAAGGAATTATGTCCTGCCCAGCTGTGCACTTGAGGAGTCAGTTTGGCAGGAGCAGGAGAGGAATTTCAGAAGAGCTTTTCTAGGCAATGAGCTTGTAGAACATCAGGCAAATTTATTTAAGAACTACTTTTTCACTCTTAGTTTTCAACTTCTCTTGTGTACTCTTAATGCCAGGAAGGGGATCTATTATAAATCTTACAGTGCTGCATGTTATTTGCTAAGTTATTAGTTATGCTGCTGGGCAGTGCATGTTGTTTTCTTGTGCCAGACTAGAATTCATGATGATCCAGCTTCCCTATAAATTAGCCCTTGGAAAAATCTTGGGTCAGTAATTGCTATTTCCCTAATAACATTTAAACATCAGAATCAGAAATCCATCTGGAGATTTCAAACAATCAATCAGAAATACATACCAAAATTAAAAGTCTAATAATACGCATTCTTGATCAGCTTCATTGCATATAGAATTATATTGGCAAAAAAAGAGTCTAAATGAAATGGAAGGTTTTTGCTTTAAGAATCATCTTCCATAAATAATGGTCCTTCTAATCTATTCCATCTGATCTACTTTTCTTTTTATGTACCTACAAACATAAACATGTCAAAAAGAAGTTACCAAAAAATGAGGCCGATGTGAGAAGAAATTGCTGATTATGAAGGTCATCATCAGGTTTTCCCTGATGCACAGAGTGGGGGTATAGGGGGCACCTCTGCAGGGCCTTCATCCACAGCCATTATTCATGCTGTAGTGCCTGTCAGGCTGCGGGGACCAGCAATCACTGGAATGAAGGGACTGTAGGAAGAGAGGGGGGCTGTGGAGCATAACGAAGAGCAACAAGATTTCTGCACAAATAACAACTCTAACTAAAACTGTTTTAAGTAGTGCATGCAACTGAGACCAGCTTTCCAGAATAAAAGACTCATCAGAAGGAATTGAGGTAATTGCTGGAACTGACCAAAGGTTTATTAGGAATGACAAGCACTGAAAACATTATCATTACAGATGATTTATAGATACAGCATATATCACCTATATTATTTTTAGGGCAATCTGTGAAGAGGAGTTGCATAAATATAAGGAGCTCCTTTTACATATTCTTTTGGGGTGGGATTATATGCCCCATTGTCTAGCCAGTCTCTGAAAGGCAAGTTAAGTTCACTGCTCATCCCCAGTTACCTGCCTCCAGCTGCAGCAGCCAGACTTCTAGGGCACCAGGCTCTGCCTTCTCCATGAAGACAACAGCTCTGACATGCTATCTGTCATCACACCCTTAAAAATGCACATTTTGAACACAGATATGGTCAACTTTTTTGGCAATGGGATGGCTAGTCTGTTCTGAGGCAAAACTGCAATTGTAATGCCAGGTAAAATAAGAGCAATGCATGTAACAATGATACTTGAGAGGCAAATGGCTATCATGGAAGGGAAAGAAAGCAACTTCATGTATGTCATTTTGTGCATACACACAGATTCAGGAGTGATGGGAACTAGCTTGTGTGACTGTGTATATATGTGTGTGTGTGTGGAGAGAGAGAGAGAGAGAGAGGTTTTGGAAAAGAACATCAAAAACTTCTGCAGCAGTTTACTTTTGAACACAGTAAACTTGAAAGGGGGAAAGAGAGATCACAAACACACGGGCTCACACCTGCACTGGGGAGTAAGATAATCTTGTACTACAGGGTAATTCATCACATCTTCTGCAGGGCAGCCTCTCAATACCACACACTTGGTGAAGAGAAATTAAGGTTCTGGTCTGGAGAAAACTACTTCAGAATTGGTGGGAGGGAATTAAGTGCCAGAATCTCCACAGCTTGGACAAAGCACAAACAAACCCTTTCTTAATAACATGAGGACCATTTAGGACTTTCTCCTTCATTCACTTTTTTCCTTACACTTTTTTGCACACGCATTCCATTGATGTCCTTTTAAGCTTCGTCCAGCATCAGTCTGTAAATCATCAGGAGTGTAATAGCAGAAGTGAATTCTGCAGGTTTTCATGAGGGTTTAAAAACCCCCAAACCAGGCTCTTTCTACAATACTTTTGGCCCTAAACCAGGCGCTGGGTGAAGTTCTCTGGAAAGAGGCCTTTGTAGGTGGCGAGATCTCTGTACTGGAGCCAGTCTGATTCCTTCACTCCTACCAGCCAGCCGGCATCCTGCAAGCAAGATAAGACAAGGCTTTCAAGGTCCAACTATTGAAAAATCTGCACTGCCAACAATTAACAAAATAATTTGTTAAAGAAGTGGTGTAGTTCTGCACCAAGATGTTACATTGAGTGTAAACTGCTGTGTTGATACAGGGAAAACTAATTGAAGGTTAGTATTGATATTACAATTTATATAAAGTACACTTAATTGACATGAGTCGTTAAGAAGGAGAAAAGAATTAGAATTACAGCCAGTACAAACACAGGAACGCCACATGAAAGTAAGTCATGCACAGGAACACCTCCTGTCCTGTGGGTCATGGTAAAAAAAGGCTTGAGGAACCCTGTGTTAGGAAAAACTGCTGACAAAGCTACAGAAGGTCTCATATTTCATCCTGAACCATTTGCTGATGAGAAACAACACTGTCGTTCTTTCCTCCAGTTCACATCACATACCCAAATAAACCACCATATACCAGGCTTATCAATAATAACAGCTAGATGTGTTACCTGATATTTCTGTCGTGTTTGTTGCTGCTGTGATAATATCTAATTTTTTAAGTTTACATAGTACAAAGTAGTTTGTTGTCATGATGGTCCTGTTGGAAACATTTGTATGTTCTGTATAAACTATTCCTTATAAACATTTGTGTATCTCATAGAAGGTATCTGCCTTCATGTGTATCTGCCATCATGGAAATGCAGATATGTCAAAGAAAGGTTGAAGAAAGGTTAAAGATCCCATCCCTATGTGGTCATACAGCATTGGAGATTGTATGTAAAACTGAGAAACAGAGGCTGCCATCTGCCCTTGGCCTATGGAAGATAAACAGAGCCTAAATGGAAAAGCTGAGGTAAAGGAACAATATGAAACATAAGGACCATGTGAAGCAAAACTAGTGGGGAATGACTGTTTTTACTATGCTAACTAATCGCCTGAAGCAATCCCTCTTAAGATGAGGGATGGCCAGATTTAACCCAAACCAATTCCCAAAAAAGTTCAAGTACCTCAGATAAAATGAAGACTTAAAAATTAAATAAAGAAGCTGAACATATTCCCTTGTAATAAATCTGAGACTATAAATCAATGCTGCTAAATAGATAAAAATATAAGCATTTAGACGGGACAATTTTTGAAGGTAGAAAAATAGATTGAGAAAAAGATGACAGTAAAATAACTAATAATATCCTAGCTGATGACAAAAATTATAACGTTAAAATTATAATGTTAAATTTTGTGTTACAGACATGAAGAACAAAGTTATACCTAAAGTAAAGGGTGATAACTATATTTTCTTTCTATCTTATTTTATTTTTTAAATTAAACTTATTGGATTAACATTGGTTAATAAGATTATATAGGTTCCCAATCTATATTTCTATGATATAAAGTATTTTCTAAAGCTCCAGTAAGTATACAAAAGGCCACATTTCCCCCATAAGTGTCTATATTTTATATTTGACTTTATTTACTATGAGTGAAAAATCTAATGGCACCAAGTAGAGTCATGCATTTAAAATTGTATCAATAAAGAAGAAAGTAAGGGACTTGCACAAACCTATAATCAAGATATATTTAAACACATATGCCGAAATACAATTTATGTGGTAAAGTGAAGAACATTATTAGCCAATATCAATCTTTATCTGAGGAAAATACATAAAATTGAATTTTAACTATTTAAAATATGTGGTAGACTAAGAATCTCCAGTTTTGGTAAAGGTAAAAAAGCTTGTATCAGATAAAGGCTTATTCCCTGAGCAAATGTAAGCACTAAAATAACTACTGAACACATATTTATATAATACCTAAAATACATATGTATAGCTATATACAATTACTTATATATAGAAAAGACTGTTACAAAATATGGAATACAAAATATAAGCTTATATAATTCCATCATTAGAAATAAATGGGGTGACCCATATATAACACCTGTGTGAAGGCACTGAGTAAGCGAGAGCAGGCAGCAAGCAGTAGAATATTTAATGCTGGTAGGTAGGGTACTGCCCAGGGGAGACTTATGCTAGCACAGCTGCCCCCTGTGGATGCTCCTCAGTCTGTGTGGTGCAGAGCATACAGAAATGAGAGCTGGGGGAAGCGGGACTTTTATGGGGAATATCTCGAGGAAAAGGAGAGAGCTGTGGAGAAAGTTCCCCAAATAGGCAGAGAAGCTTCCCTGAAACCCTGAGCTGTCCCCCTGCTGTGAATGCATCAGGGGGACCCCATGGAGCCTAGGGAAAGCAGGAAGGATGGAAAGGATGAGGAGAGATTCAGGCAGTGGAGGGGAGGCAGAGTTTAGAGTTCAAATCCCATCAAGTTAGAGGGCTTGGTAAACTCAATGGGATTTCGACTGAAATCCCAGATGGGGCATGTCTTAAGAAGTAGAGACCATGGTCCAGGACTGGGAATTTATCCTACAGTAAGGCAACATTAAAACAGACCCATGCTAAGAAAGTATAAAACAAATTTCCATGAATTCAAGGTAATTAACCAGTAGTTTGAATGCCTACTAGAAGAAATAATCTTCATTCATAGATAGGAAATAGAATCCAGATTGTTTAATGCTTTACACATTGCATTCAGTACCAATGAAAATAAATTTTACAGGAGAGGGGAAAAACAAACAAACAAACAAACAGGGGAACTGCCCTGGATGGTGTGGCTCAGTGGATTGAGTGCTGGCCTATGAACCAAAGGGTCGTAGATTTGAATCCCAGTCAGGGCACATGCCTGGGTTGCAGGCCAGGTCCCCAGTAGGGAACGTGAAAGGTGGGTGACCACACATCAATGTTTCTCTCCTCCTCTCTCTCTTCCTTCCCTTCTCTAAAAATAAATAAAATTAAAAAAAAACAAAAAAACAGGAAAACAACCAAGTGATAAAAAGCAATCAATATATGTGTGTCCAGGATAGTCAACCTTTTGAAATTAGCAGTAAGAAATTTAAAGCAGTTATTATAAATATGTTCATATACTGAAAAGATGAGAACAGAAAAGAAATCTCAGAAAGGAGATGAAAATTATATAAAAGAACAACATAGAAATTATAGAATAATGTAGATAACATCCTAAGTAAAAAAGACACAGGATAAGCTTCACAACAAATTCAAAGTAGTAGGAAAAAGGGTCACTGTACTTAAAAGGCAGGTTAATGGAAATTACCCAACCAGAGTACCAGAGAGAAATAAATATTGAACAAGAAAGAATAGTCTTAGATATCTAAAAGTCCAACATATATAGAATTGTAGACAGAAAAAGAAGAGAAAGAAAAACATTAAGAGATAACAGCTGAAAGTCTTTCAAATGAAAGACATCAGGATACAAGTCTAAAGGATCTCAGTAACCTCAAGCATGAAAACCATGAAAAAACAAGAACTAATCACATTACATTTCGAATGGTGAAACACGATACTGGCAAGTTCTCAAAATCTGTCAGGGCAAAAGTCACAGTATTAGTACTTTTAAAGTGTGGAAGTAAAAAGTTAACTCAAATTTTTTTCCTCTAGGGAAAAAATATTTAAAAACAAACATGAATAAAATTTTCAGATAAACCAAAGCTGAGCTGAGAGGAATTATTGCCAGTAGATCAGCACTCCAGGAATTGGTAAAGGCTTTTTTTTTTTAACTCACCTGAGGATGTACTTTTTTCATTGCTTTCAGAGAGAAAGGAAGGGAGAGAGAGATTGAGAGATGAGAGAGAGAGAGAGAGAGAGAAAGAAACATCGATTGGTTGTCTTCAATGCACAAACCCTGAGTGGCGCTTCAACTGCAACCTGTATACGTGCCTTGGCTGGGAATCAAACCCCTGACCCTTGGGTCTATAGGGCAATGCTCCAACCTGCTGAGACACACCAGCAAGGGCAAGGCCCTTTTCCCTCTTAATTTCTTCAAAAGATAGCTTATGATTAATGTAAAAAATGTAAATGTGTATTTTATAATGTTTTATAAGTTTATAATATATTTTATAAGTTTAGAATGAGGTATTTGAGATCATCACTTTTACCTGATATTGTTAATATATGCCTTTGTCATTTCCTTTGTCTGTTTGAAGAGTATTTCTAGGGTTTTAACAATTTTATGAATCTCTTCAAAGAATATTTGGCCTTATTAACATTTTCTACTGTCATTTTTATTGCATCCATTTGTGAATTCTTTTTGTTACTTTTTTCCATCTATGCATGTTGTATTTAATTTTATCTATTTTTATCTTCTTAGGCTGAAAACTTATGAATTAATGATCACTATGAGATATTTTTTAACTTGCTCTGATTTCTTTGACCCATGGTTTATTTAGAAATGTATTTTTAAATTTTTTAATTATTTAAGGATCTTACAGATATTTTATTATTATTAATTTGTAACTTAGTTTTATTGTGGTGGAAACTCTTGTTTCCTTGACCCAGAAACTGACCTTTCTAAGTGTATTATCAAGAAAAGGAGCCAAACATGGGGCATGCAAGTCTTAACCTCAAACACAGTGACTTTACTATATGGAGGGAGGCTCATAAATTTTTTTGAGAAGATTACAGAAGTTATAGCTCTTCTCTCTGGAAAAACACATTGACAAACACAATTTACACATTTTGCATGCCATTTTAGGGGTTCACAAATCTTATGAAGAAGAGCAAAATGGAGTTCTGAGCTCCTTAGCATCAGGTCACTATGCTTTTTATCCCCTGGAGGTTATTTTTTTAAATGAATCTTCTAGAAAGGAGATATATTTAAACACGGTGAAATGCAAGGATTGTTAAGTGGACAGCTCCGATGAGTTTTGACAAATGCATACCATGTGTAACCAAAGCCCCTATCAAGATATAAAACATTTCCATCCCCCAGACATCCCCTCATGATCTTTCCTTGTCAGACTCAACACCTTCATAGGAAACTACCTGTGAAGGGGGAGTTGTAGTGCACATGGACAGTGTCTGCATTTCCTGAGGACTGGTGATCACAGGCAAATCCCTAGAAAGCAGATACCTAATAAGAAATAATCTATTTGTATAAAAGAATAAACAATGTAATGGCATCCCAAACCTAAAATGTGTGATGCACTATGGTTATAAGTCCTTAACTCCTTCTTGGAGCTGCCCTGCAGCATCTCAGAAAATGAAATGTCTTTAGGAAGTCAGTGTGCCCAACTGACCCTAAAGGAAACCAAATATAGCCTGTAGCACTTTCCAATCTCATCCTTTACCTGGTCAGCCTCTGAATCCGAGGGGACAACCAAGACCACGTCGCCCCTTTGTAAGGTAAGTTCATCAGAATTTGCTGCTTCAAAGTCATGCAGTGCTTCCACCTGCAAGATTACAAAAGAACTGATTAATGTTATAAAGGAAAATAGAGGTCAAATCTGCCTCCCAGTCAATGAGCTGCAGGCACTCTTACCAGCATCTCCAAGCTAGATGAAAATTAAGACATGCATCACACCTCAAAGAAGGAAAAGGCCTCTGAAGGCAGAATGGAAATCCTCTTCCCTGTTTACTTAAAACATCTGATTCTGCCAGATTGATGCTGAGGTATTTAGTCATGCAACACCTTCTGCTAGAGCTGATATGTTGTGCATTAATTAGTTTAATTTGTCATATTTTTATTAATTTGGTAAATTGTTTTAAACAATAAATAATAAAAATAAAAATTGTTTATTTTTTAACCTGAATTAAAAATGCTTAGCTAAATGTTCTTCTAACCACAGCTTCTGGCATATTGGAAAAACTATCACTATTTATAATAAAATCACTATTTAATCAAACCTGTGTTCAATCTCTTTGTAAAAAAACTTCCTTCTTTTCCTATCCTGTCTTTTAAACATGACAATCTGTTTCTATTTCCCTTTGTTGAAAGATTTCTTTAAAATTTGATCACAGAAAATTTAAAAAGTAGAAAGAATAATAAAATGACCCCCCTTTATGTTTATTTCTTTCATGTACCCTCAACCTCTCAACCCCACTCATGAGATTAAAGAATCAGCTTTTAAAATCCGTGTTTTGCATGTAGAATCACAAACTGTCAGAGCAGAAAATTACTATATTATCTGCAAATTCATTTTTTGGATGAAAAACCTGAAGCCCAAAGAGGGGTGAGTGGTGCTTCTAGCTCCCACTGAGGTCAGTGTGGGAAGCCTGGGCTGCCCAGCCATTCTGGCTTCCAGTGGCACACACATTGCGCCCTTGATTTCTTGTGCTGTAGGACAAAACACAGTGGGACACGTGCCCCCACTAGCCATAGGTTTAATTTTCCCTTCACATAATTTGTCAATAACTCCACTACATCCAACCATCCCCATTTGAGTAGCAAGTCTGCAGTAACTGTCTGATGAGCAGCGAGAGTAGAAAAAGATTATGACTATTCAATCCTACCCCCACAAAAATTTAATGCTTTTTTTTAAAAAAGCTGAATTTTTAAATGTAAAATCAAAGTATGGAACTTATAATTCCCCAAAATATTTTATTAAGGAGAATTAGCTGCCTTTAACACTTGGTTGATGCCTGTGTTTCTAGGTATTTACTGTTTTTGTTTATTTCTTTGTTTTTAGTAAGGACCTTCAGTTTATGAAGGCTCTATGTAACTACTTGATGGCCTCTCTGAGCAAAACCTTCTGCACATAAATTTAGGCCTCTTTTTCTCTTCCTTTTCATAACATATTTGTTCACTTACTTTTAATGTGTGAATTGGCTCCCACCTCTGTGTCAGGCACTCTAACCAGGTGCCAAAGCTGAAGGGCTGATTGCTCTTTCCTGCCCTCCAGAGGTGTCTGACCCAGCTGGGGGCAGTTGAGCCCAGAGCAGAGGCCCCCAAAGAGCTCCCTGGGGGGGCACAAGAGGGCACTCAGGTGGAGGGCATTAACCCATTCCCCACCAAAGGGCATACCGTGTAATTATCCATTTATTAAAAATATCATTACTTTTATTTTATAAAAATATTTTATTTATATTTATTTTTTAGTATATTTTATTGATTATGCTATTACAGTTGTCCCATTTCTCCCCTTTCATTCCCCTCCACCCTGCACACCCTCTCCCACCCACATTCCCCCACTTTAGTTCATGTCCATGTGTCATAAGTTCTTTAGCTTCTACATTTCCCATACTACTCTTACCCTCCCCGTGTCTATTTTCTACCTATTGTCTATGCTACTTATTCTCTGTACCTTTTCCCCCCTCTCTCTTCCTCCCACTCCCCTGTTGCTAACCCTCCATGTGATCTTCATCCCTGTGGTTCAGTTCCTGTTCTAGTTGTTTGCTTAGTTTGTTTTTGTTTTTGTTTTAGGTGTGGTTGTTAATAATTGTGAGTTTGCTGTCATTTTACTATACATGTTTTTTATCTTCTTTTTCTTAGATAAGTCCCTTTAACATTTCCCAAAATAAGGGCTTGATGATGATGAACTCCTTTAACTTGACCTTATCAGAAAAGCACTTTATCTGCCCTTCCTGCCCTGCCTTTTAAATGAAAGTTTTGCTGGATAGAACAATGTTGGATGTAGGTCCTTGCCTTTTTTAAATGGAAAGATGTCACAGCAGTTCTTCTTTGTGCACAGCACAGAAACCCTGCCAGGTTGCACTGTGATGTGGGGATGGAGGGGAAAGCAGTACAAATAAAAAGTGTGTATTGCTAAAAGTAAAAGTAAAAATCAGAAAGCCAAAGGTTCCACTAAAAGGGGATCAAAGAAAATGGATAAATAGCTACCACATTTTAAAAATTAAAAATAGAAACACCTTGTAGAGAAAGCCAGGTGGCACTTGCTGAGAGGCTTGGCTTGCAGATGGAGCAGAGGCTGCTGGCTGGAAGTCCTCAGGGGCCTTTTGCTCAGAGGCCAACTCCGGCATCTCCCTGGTGGGGCCTGGAAGAGCTGAGTCTTCAGCTCCCTCCTTGGACTCTACACCTATAGTTGTTTCGTGGTCTCCCTCCCCTTCATTGTTGGAAGCAGGCTCTATGACAACAGAAGGAATGACCTTCTCCTGGGAGAAGAAAAATGTGGTGGTCCTTTAGAGACAAGACATTTGCATCCTCACCATTACACCATCTGTGGCTCCCACTTCCCCCACCCCCTTCATTCAACCAAATTCCTGCTGTGTCCCAGACGGGATTTAGGATTTCTGGCCCTTGGGCTATCCACTTTCCGGACCTCTCCAGAATCCAATACCCTTAGTGGGATTAATTTCTGGATCTTGGAACAGTCATCCATTTTGGTAAGAGCGTGGTTTCTGTGTCACCTGCGAAGAGGGACAAAAGACTGCAGGGAGGAAGATGAGTCATGGTGGGTTGGAAGAGAGAGTCCTGCAAGGAAATGCAGTCAGCTTCCAAGGTTGCTCTCACCTGTGCAGTGGTTTGTTCTTGTCCCACTACATGCTAGCACTCACTTGAAGCCAACCATATCCTTGTGTAAGTGCTTTTCTCTGAGAGTCTCATGGAACTCCCAAAGAGCCTGAAACCACATTGCTGGTAAAGATGAGGCCCATGATTGGAGGTAATCTACCTGTCCTTTGCTTGTTGATTATCATCAGAGCCACACCACAGTCACAGTTTAAGGGCTAACAATTCCCACCAACCACTCCAAATCCTCTGTTGTCTGGGAAAGCAGAATCAAAGGATCAAGGCCTCCCCTTTGTGTTTTGACAAAGATCAGCAAGGAGGGGAACTTAACTCCAATAATGAAAGTCTGGAGATATTTCTTGCTTTTCTGATTAACTTCTATATTCCCTCAGATGTAAGGAGACCTATGCACTTCTGTTCTTCAATTCAGAGAAAATAATACACTCTTTCAACAATAAAACACAAGTTTTCTTGGCATGGTGACAAGAAAGTATTACAAAAAATAAAATACACTTTTGAGACATTTCTGCAAACACCAATTCAACCTGCTGATTTTCTAGTGGGATGAAAAGGATAATTCGGTTTCAAACTTTCCGTAACTCTGGACAGGCTTCTGGAAATTTATCATGAGTAAGATAATGAGAAACATGGAAAGTGTAACATTAAGCTCACTCTTCACTGTTACTCCTAGAATACAGAGGAACCAAACATGGGTTTTAGAGGAGCGGTCCTTGCAGGGTACCCTGGTTTGAGGCTCCCACAGCCAAGGCATAGATGGCAGCGTAGCCTTGAACGCTCCTCTGAAGGAAGGAAGAGCTTGGGCAAAGTCCAGCTTCATGTATGTAGTTAATAACCCACTTTCCTTTTGAAAGTGCAACATAAGGATGGGCTTCAGGTAAAAGGAGCTTAATTTGGAATGAATTTGGGTTCATAGCATGTGCCTGGCACCAGGCTAAGTACTTTATGGCTATTTCCTCACATAATCCACACAACAACCTTATTATTCTGTCAGATTCCCTTTCTCCTCCATCTATTCTCATGCTTTCTGTCATTTGTGCTTCTTTCCTCTCCCCCATCAGTTTATTGCATAGTTTCCTTTCCTCTCTCTGTGCTTAATTTAAGCCCAGTCCACATAGCACTGGGGCTTGTGTGGAGCCCCCAAATACTGACATTGAGGAAATGCTGTGTGCTGTGACTACTCTTTTTGAGAATCTAACTTTTTGTTTGTTTGGTTTTGGGGGAGTATGCCACAAAATGGCTATTCCTCATCTTAAAGCATTATCACCATTAACCAACAGACAGAGCATCCCTCTGTGCCATCTCTCCAGAACCTCCATTTCACTGGGACACATACCTGAGGTGCTGCTGTTTCTGTGTCTTCTGGTTGAGCTCTGTCACTGCCTATGACCTCTGAGGCTTCAGGATCAATCCTGGCCTCCTCTAAACTTTCTCTTTTGCCAGGATGAAGAGCAGCCTCCTCTGCTTCTGCTTCTGTTGTTGGGGCCCCTTCCGCTGCGGACACCAGCATTCCAACAGTCCCATCAACTTCAGTTCCAGGTAGGATCTGCAAGCCAGAATCAAAGGGGCCATGTCTGTGTCTCCAGGGCCTCAGGAGGAGTTAGACTTAGCCCTTTCCCTTCTCTCCCCTCTGCTGAGGCTCATTGGATTTCCAAGTTTCCTTGGCAATGTACTGAGACCCAGGATTCTGGTACAGCAGTCCACCATCAGTTGACCAAAACTCTGACACCCTCCTTTCCCTGAGCACCCACAATGCTTCTTTCTGTAGCAAATGGAATTTGAGTGGAAGCAACATATACCATTCCTGAGACAGGGCTTACAAAGTGTGGATGGCCCCTCCTAGCTAATTCCACTTTTGTTGCCTGAAAGCAGATGATACAAGGCCCTAGAATACACCTGAGCCACAAAGTGGGTGGGGCCTGGCCTCAGTACCAGGGTCATGGAACAGAGCTACATAGACAAGCCTCCCCATCACACAAAGTCAGAGCTTAGAAAGACTGATTTCCGCATAAACTTAAAAATCTTCATGGGGAAGGTCCCAGAAATTAAATCACATTCAGGGAGAAAAAAAAACTAGGGCATTTTCTCATGAGACTTCTTGAGAATGAAGGAAAAATCATTTTATTATTGAATATTCATTATTATAATCAAAGTCAAATAAGATTTTGTCTCCTTTACTGGGAGTAATAAAATGCAAAAGAAAAAAAGAGAGAGAAAAAAAATTTGATTTGTAAGGTTGAACCAGTGAACAAATTGGTTGGAGTTTTAATCAAGATTCTGACTTTATCTTGGCCAACCTGATTTTAGAGGTTCAAATCAGAAAGATGAGGAAGAAGGAGCCCAGGACACATACTTCAAAAATCGATCTTACTATTGATGTGATTAGCATTAGACATCCTTTCTTTTATCAGATAAATTCAACCCAATTTGTGCTATGAAGTTAGGAAAACTCTCATGCTGCTGATAACTACTGTCCAACCAGAGCACTGAAAGGGAGACACCTGCAGAATGGGCATCAGAACTGGGTGGGCAATGGAAAACAACCACACACCTGTGGCTCATGGCAAGGCAGTAAAAAAAATTCTGATTAAAATTTATAGGTAAGAGATTAAGTAAAAATGACCTGTTGCAGGATACATGTTTCTACATTGTAATATTTTATTTAGGAACCAAAAACTGTGTTATTGACTGTAGTGTCTGTTGTAGGACCAAGAGCTAGTCACATTCTTAGAAATTTACTTTCTTCTTTTACAGGAATCTCTTATTCTGAGAATTTGGCTCTCCTGAGTGTGCATTAGTCCAAAATGTAGTCACTAACCAAGATGTAGCATTTATTTCCTTTTTCTACTTTGTCATTGAAGTACATAGGTTCAGAATTGTAGCATATTTATTCAAATGAATTAGAAATGCTGATAGTGGGGTAACAGCTATATAGGGTTTATATTTTGATGAATGACTGAAAATTTCCATAATAAAAGTTTATTTAAAATTTTAAGAGAAGTGCTCTTCTTGCTTTAAATAAACATTGACTGTTTTATGGCTGTTATTTTCCTATTGTCAAGAGAGTAATAATAAGAACATAAATATGGGTGTTTTCTTAATTCTAGGAAGAACATTGAACACTTCCTTGTACATTTATTGTTGGGGAAGCCAACAAGCTTTTTTCTAGACCCTAAGGACATAGCAAAGTTGCCTCCACATCAGAAACGGTACCAAAACTTACAGAGGGGTAATGGGCTTAAATGCAGGAAGCAGGTTG
Source organism: Phyllostomus hastatus (assembly GCF_019186645.2). Taxonomy (NCBI): domain Eukaryota; kingdom Metazoa; phylum Chordata; class Mammalia; order Chiroptera; family Phyllostomidae; genus Phyllostomus; species Phyllostomus hastatus. Next base: position 51,520,672 of record NW_025334041.1, read on the forward strand.
TGTTGTCACAGTTCTAAGTGATTCATGATTTCCTACTCATCTAGAAAATCACACTACAGAGTGACCACCCCACTCGTTTCCATAGCTCCATACCAGATGGACTCTAGCTACATGCAGACAGTGTGAACAGACAGTGAATACCACCACGTGCACACAGACATACATATTGCTACAGGTAACAAAGCAGCCACTATGTAATTTTATAGGCTATTCCCTCAAGTGATTATACATAAATTCTTCTGTACATATAAGTTGCAAGTAATTGTATATCATTTTTAACTGAATACTACTAATTGAATACCATTCTCAACTGAATTGATATAGTTCCAGAAGAGAATATATTTCTAGGAAGCATTGATGGTGTCCTCAAAGGTAATTTAACTCTCTCCATACAAACAAAACATTAATAAGTTCCTAGTTTGTACCTGGAGCTCCATATACCTATCAACTTGATTATATCACAATTTGCTATGGCAAGACATACATGTTTTCATCTTTCCTTTGTTAAATGGTTTAAACAGGTATCATTGGCTGGATCTGATTTAGACCTGACAGTGTGACTGCTGTGATGCCAGACACCAGCAGGTGGAGCCCAAGTGCGACATCTGTTGCTCTGACTTTCCTTGACCTGGCAGGAGCAAATTTCAGGGCAGCAATTTACCTGATCTCTGTCTCTGCCACACACACACACACACACACACAGGGTAGAGCATGTAGAAAATTGTTTGTAAGAATGAGGGCAAATAAAAATCACCAAAACATTGATATTAACAATGCTGATAGAGTCAGGGTGCCAAGGAAACTGCAATTTTGCCTACAGAGGGAAATTTGATTGACTTGCTTAGAGAAGGGATGAAATTAAGTTCTCCATCCTTCTCTAAGACCATTAGCAATGAATTCCGATTTCTCTAGCCACAATCAGCATTTTGATTTTACAGAGTCTGAGAACACTGTAGAAAGAGAGAAGGACTGTCCACTGCCTAGAGTTCCTCACATCTTTCTGCCTCTGGCATTGCTCTGATTATCTGGGGTGCCCCAAGGCTCCCTTTGTGTCTGGAAATAAATCTGTGGTTTATCTTCTGCTCTTACCAAAGTATTTCTACTGTATACTTACTGACTGCAATAATAGGACAACATAAAAATATACCAGAAAACAGGATTCAATTTGCTCAAATTAGGTGTTAATTCCAAAGAAAATAGAGAAGAGATTGCAAAGGTTTTCAGGGATAAAGTTATTCCTTTCTTATTACTTTCATGCATTCCAATTTGTTAGCCACTTGTAGATTTAGAAAAGAAAAACATTTTCTAGACTTTTCTTGCTGCCATACACATTACACCTGCTATGAATTAGCAGGTATAACAATGATTAATGACTGCTTGTTTATCTAAAGTATTATCAGAGAGACCAGAGGACTGAAACTACTGAATATATTTCAAGACTTTGATATTCAATGTTATTAAATTTTTCTCCTCATTCCAAATGTTAAGGATTACACCATTATCTTCTGCCAAAACTATAGTATCTGTTGGCCAAATATATTTATGGTGGAAAACGTCTACTACAAAGAGAAACTAAAAATGTCTCCCTGCCCTGTTGTTTAGTTGGCACAAGGACCCTGACAGTTTCCACATTAATCACATAGAAATCACAAGGGTCAGCATGGGACCCACCTTTGAGATAGTGATCAGTTCTCTATTTATCATTTTATCATACAGATCTTACTGCTTTTATATATTCTGCTTTGACAATCTCCTTGGTAGAAAGCAATACTATTATGGTATTCATGTCAGAGTCCTGGCAAACACCTCATTGCATTATAAAATTTTCTGGAAGTGGAATGAAATTAATGCAATGCAACAATGGCCTCATATCCTGCAAAGCAGGAAAACACAACTGGGTGACAAAAAATAGTCCTTCCGGGAGATTGTGCCTTGAAAGCAAGTCAACAAGGACTGAGGCCCCAGACAAGTAAAAGTAGTGACTGGCTGCAGGAGAATTTGTAATTTCTGAGCTTTGTATAATTTATTGATTTCTTTTACTTAGTCATTGTTTGCTTCCTTGGCAATAGTATCTCTCAGCAATGCCTGAGAAGCAGCTACCACTTGTGAAACTGGTCTAGAGTGTAACTGCAGAGAGTCCCTAGTAGGAAACTCCAAACTTATTTATAAAGCATGTTATTTTAAATAAATAGGACATTTTCTGATTAAAAATAAGGGAAACCATTGGTTCAAAAATTAAAGAGATAACTTATGGTAACCTTTTGAGGTATTTATTTTTATTCATTGATATGAATATAGGGGCTTTGTCTATTTTACAACACATAGATCATGTTTGTTAGAAAAATTCTACCAATGGCTAAATAATACTTCGTTTCCTTTTCTATTTAACAGTTTAACAGTTCTCCTATAATTGAACTAGTTGTTTTCCATTTCTTAAAAATGTTATAAACAAGGTGAAAAAAGTCTTGGTTTGAAACCATATTTACAACTATATAAGCTATACATTTAAATTATTTAAATAGACAACACTGTCCCCTTTATTTATTTATGGTGTCCTAGTTACAGATTTTTGGGGGGTGGAGTGTCCAAAATTCTATTATGAAAAAAGTCAACACAGATAAAAATTAAAAACATAATACAGCACACATCCAAGTACTCAGTCAGCACCTAGGGTCTGCAACTGATATGCTGCTATGTTTACTTTTATCACATCTTCCCATCTGTCCACACTGATTTTCATTCATCTTTCAGTCAATCACAAAAATTGAAGAGAAATCCATTATCTTAAAATAATGGATTTCAAGAATTCTTTGATATGGCTTTATATCTTACATATTTCGTAGTGCATTTCTGCTGCTTTCCCCTTGACTGACTATTGCCTCAGGGTAAAATTGCTACAATATGCTGTTTTGCATTCAAAATCCCTACGTCCTTCTAACAGCTTCTGACCTTCAGCACTGAGAAGGACAAGTCTGAGGCCTGCCTAATTATTGTTCCTTTGTAGTGCATTTCCCCAGTAGTCTAGATGCTTGCAGAACTTTATGCAGTATTCAATTTAAAAATTTTTAAAGATTACACTTAGATGCTAGTCTCTTATTAAATTTGCACTTCTTCAGTGATTTCTTAGGATCTGCATGCAGGAATCCCTACAACTAGCAGACTTCAGCTAGAGCACGTTTTCTTCTGTCACACTGGCTACTATTGCTTCTAGTGCATTCTTCACTGCTTTTTCTTTTTAAAAAATATATTTTACTGATTATATTATTACAGTCGTCCCATTTCCCCTGCTTCATTCCCCTCCACCCTGCACACCCTCTCCCATCCACATTCCCCTCCTTTAGTTCATGTTCATGGGTCATACTTATAAGTTCTTTAGCTTCTACATTTCCCATACTATTCTTATCCTCCCCCTGTCTATTTTCTACCTACCATCTATGCTACTTATTCTCTGTACCTTTTCCCCCTTTCTCCCCCCCACTCCCCTGTTGCTAACCCTCCATGTGATCTCCATTTCTGTGGTTGTCTTCCTGTTCTAGTTGTTTGCTTAGTTTGTTTTTGTTTTTGTTTTAGGTGTGGTTAATAATTGTGAGTTTGCTGTCATTTTACTATACATTTTTTTATCTTCTTTTTCTTAGATAAGTTCCTTTAACATTTCATAAAATAAGGGCTTGGTGATGATGAACTCCTTTAACTTGACCTTATCTGAAAAGCACTTCATCTAAGACTACGCTTAGATGCTAGTCTCTTATTAAATTTGCACTTCTTCAGTGATTTCTTAGGATCTGCATTCAGGAATCCCATTGCAACTAGCAGCCTTCAGCTGGAGCACGTTTCTTCTGTCACACTGGATACTATTGCTTCCACTGCATTCTTCACAGCTTTTTCTTAGGAATAGTAATTATGCAGGGGTTGTGTCTTCAGTCACAGCCTCCACATCTATCACCTCTGCTTGTGCTCTTCTCTTTGTGCAGGGAAAACTCCTCCAGTTTGTCCTCACATCAGGAAATCAGTTCCCTACACTGTTGCTCCTGGTCTTTACCACTCTTATTTAAATTTTAATTCTAATATTACCTCTTTTCCCCTTGAAATCTTTTTTATCATCATCAAGATTCCTTTTTATCTGCTTTACAAGCAACTCTCTCTTTATTTCAATGTGGTTGTCTTATCTCATCTTTCATTTCATATATAAAATAACCAAGGTCCTCCTGAATTTTGCTGATAAAAAAGGAAAGCAATCTTCAAATTTTTCCATCATACTTTTGGTAACTTCTTTTGTCCTTTATAAAAAATTATAACTCTTATCTCTTATGCAATGCTTTCCTTCTGTTGTATTACTTTCTATATAGGCCCTAAGTTTTTTAAAATGTGTGTGAAATCTCCCCAGGCCTGATGTTTCTAGTGGACATGGAAACATTTTCTTTGTTCCATTTTACCCTCCATTTGGGGACATGTAAACATCCTTTTCAGAATAGGAGGTGGGCAGGATTCATCAGGTCTACACAAAACCATCTGTCTTGAGTCCCCCAAACATGTGTCCAAGGATTAATGGTGTGAGAGCAGCAGCAGGCTCCAGGAGACCTGAATGCTTCAGAAAGGTGCTTCCACACCCATGGTGTGGGGGGTGCTAGATGCCAGTTGTCTTCTATCAAGAGTAGGGGTGGGTGAAAATCTCACAGACTTCTTGATAACAAGCTTAGTTATTAGAGTTTAAGATCCTTTTCATGCCTAAGCTGTTAGAAAATTCTCCTTTGCTGGTGTAATATTTCTAGAATATAGTACAATGGAAACTTTGACTTTCTTTGTATGTTTAAGTGTAAAGAGCACTAAAATAAAAAAAAAACTGGTAATAGTGAATCCGATATAATTGTTGTGATTTATTCTTTAATATTTTCAGTTTTCTCATAATATTCAGTTGTGTGTTCCTAGGATGCATGTCATTTTCATTAAAATTCTTCTGCAGTAAATGACACAAATTCTTCTACACCCAAGAAGACAATGCACCTTTCCTTTTAAATGAGAGAGTCTCAGGGACCCTGATACCTGAAGTGCCTCCACAGACCCACTGCTTCCTACTGACAACTCCCAACAAGGTAAGTCTGACTAAGAATGCGGGTGAGTTCCTATACACAGCTGGTGCGTTCACTTACACTCTTGGAATCCTACCCTTTCAAAGGAGAATTATAGATTATAAATAAAATATGTCTTTACTCATACATATGCAGTATGTGGGCATCTAAGCAAACATGTCAGAAAATCCCTTTTAATTAATAGCAAGTTATATGATAAAAAGATATGGGAAGGAGACTGGTAGGACAGAATTTCACCACCATTATTTTTGATACTACTTCCACAGATTCCCTGTTTAGAGACATGTAAAGGATGGGAAAGTGGATAAGAAGATAACCCCATCTTCCCCTGGCCTGATCCACTATACTACAGGGTTACAATGGAGAACACTTACACATTCAGCACTTGGACACACAGCAATGTTTGCAAGTTACAGACTCACATGATCCCAACAAGTTGGGAATGACCCTGGGGCTCGTCATACCCCATGCTGGCATTTTACAAATGGGGAAATGTGACAGAGTGGCAGTAGCACTGGACACAGAGCTGGGGGGATGAGTTTTAGTGCTGATTCACCCCTACTTAGCACTGGAGCTGGAATGACCCCAGGGTCCCACTGCAACGGAGCAAAAAAGGTCAATAACACAGCAGGAATCTTGGCTGTAGGCTACCCTGGTCTTTTCCTGCCCATCAGGTATTCTGGATCCAGCTTGAGCTACTGACTTTTTGAAGGTCCCACATTTATAAATTACAAAATTTTCTTCAGAATGCATTTTAAAGAAAAGCCCAAGAGGCAACTAGGGTCATTATGGCCTCAGAGAAGATTCCTGTATTAAAAAAACAGGCTGGTGGCTATTATTCCTCTTCACATGACACACTGTACATGTGATACATTGAAGGTAATAATTTCCCTTCAGCATGACTATAGGGGAGAGTTATCCCATGGAATACTGGGCCTTAACTTGTGTCCCTTCAAAGGTGGCTCTGGTGTTACAATCTTCAATTCATACATCTATGAACTTCCTTTCCAATATGAAATTTTGTGGGATCTTTCCCACAGACCATCATCTCAATAATCTTTTCCAGTCTACTCTCCTGGTATTGCCCACAGTCCCATCATAAACCTTCAGCAGCCAGGTTCCAGCACAACTTGGCCACTGGTGCCACAGTATTGTCATGGCAACCAACATCTGTCTGAATTAGCTTCATACTCTCTTTAAAAATAAGATCTTCAGGAACGCCAGTTAATGAATTTTTGGTTGATTTGGCTTTTAAGGTCATAGCTGAATATCTAATAACAAAACACATTAAAACATTGTAAGTAGAGTTTTATTTTGGAAGTGCATGGGAGAAGTGGACAGGAGAAAGAGATTTATCTCTTGAAGCAAAGGCAAATATTGTGTGCTGCACACCCTCAGAGATGGGCATGTGAGCAAGTGCTCATTTCTGAAGTAGCCATAAAGGACAGCCTCATTGGGGGTTACAAATAGTTTGTTAAAGAGGCAGTTAAGAAAAATGCCTTCACACCTTAGCAAACATTTACTTTGCCTGACTAAATTCTGTTCTGAATGATCCAAAGCACGTGCTGCCACTGCTCAAATTACCTTACGAGTGGACCTAGGCTCGTGGTGGCTGAAGGCAAAAGTGGGCCTGCCACATACAACCAACAACCAGATCAAAACTGGTGATCTGCAAATCACTTAAATGTAATGGTGTTCTGTTGTCAAAACTCCCAATCCTGACCCTGCCAAGAAGCACATACACCTCCTTGGGCATCCTGGGATCTGGCCACATGGCAGGATGGATGGGTCCTGAACTTTGAGGATGACAGTCACACTTGGAAGGTATATTTGTCAGACCTCTGACTTCACAGGCTTTGAGTTGTACATGACATTGGTAAATAAACCTACTCCATGATGGTTTGTCACCCAACTGCCCAGCAAATAGAAGTTGGAAAAGAGACCATAAATGAAGGTTGTTGTCATGTGGGAGATGGCCTACATACTCAAAATATCCAAGTCAATAAACTTATTGGTGAAAATGAAAAATGCGTCTTTTATTTTAAGGAACAAAGCATATGAACTTTTTGGCCAACCCAATATTATGTACCCTGCTTTGTCTTGAGCACCATGGGAGAAAAAGAAACAGTGCCATTCACTTGACTCACAGGACACTGAAAATGTAATCAGTTGCTAATAAGAATATACTCAAACTCAGAGAAAATAACCATTGATGGGATTTTTTTTGGTTTCTGAGAAAGGTAAAAACGTATATCCATTTCCAAGGCCTCTCTGTATATACACATATGTAATACAAACACATAATTTAATTTAAACATGCATTAGTGTGAGCACTAGAGTTTGTAGCTAATTCTATGATTATGAAGGGTAGACAGGGACTCAAGCTCCTCTGGCTTCCACTGACCTTCACAGTCTTCCTCTGACATATTGGGAGCTCACAATGGAGGCACAGTGAAAGCCTGAGTTCTCACGTTTACAAGGAGAAACCTCAAATGCTGCTCTCCACAGGCATGACCGACACAGAATATTGCCTTACCAGGTGAAATGCCAGCCTGCTCCAGCACTAGTCTGTGCAGACTCAGCGGCAAGAGCCATATCTGCTTATTGCTTTACTGGGTCCCTCAGGTCCAGAGCACAGCCTATGTAGAGAGGACTCAAATATGTTTGTCAACTTAATGAGGGGGGACAAACACCTGCATTCTATTCAAGCAGACAGAAATAGTTGTAGTAAGATAAAGTCAATATAACATAGTCTAATACTGTCCAGAAAGTATCCAGCCATGCAATATGAAAAAGAGACATTTATTGAAGAAGATACAAGATACAAGAAACATTGTATATAGGACAATAATGCCTCAGTCCCTTTCAAAGTAGACACCTTGGGATTTCACACAGTTCTCCCACAATTCATCTCTGGTTACACTTCTTAAGGAAATCTGGTTCATTGGTAGCAGTTTGAATTAAGTCATTAGCAACTGAAGCATGCTATTCCTTTTGCTATAATAGTACAAGTTGTAGGGTGAATTTTGCCATGATACATATTATGACAAGATCCTGCATCAGAATCTCAGACACAGTAGTTTTTGGAATTCCCAGATCAGCTTCTACTTCTCACCCTGTCAGTTGCTGATCTTTGTTGATTGCAGCCCATAATGCTCAACATTTGGAGGTGTTCTGCTTGTTGCAGGCCTTCCAGAACATGGATCACTTTCAAGAGATTCTTGACCATCATTGAAGTGTTTGTGCCACACTTTTGTTTGCACTGCACTCATTGCGTGGACCCTGAAAGCCTTCTGAATCATCTGAATAGTTCATGGAGTAATGTTCAAGCTTAATGCAAAATTTCATTCAGATTCATTGCTCTACTAGCTCAGTAATTTTGAATTCAATGGCCACAGAGTACACATGCTCACTCAAAGGCAACTGCTGCCCTTACTCACTAGTACAGTGAAGTCATCACTATTCATGCATGTGCTTTCCAGTACACTCCCCTTGGCTGCTAGGTTACTAGATACTTTTTCCAGACGGATTTATACACACACACACACGCACATGCACACACATATGTATACACACACACTCTCTCTCTCTCTCTATACACACACATTATGTATATATATATTATAATTTTATTTTAATTATTGTTCAAGTACAATTTTCTATCTTTTACTCCCATCCCAGCCCACCCACCCACCCCTCTCCATCTCCCTCCCATTTCCACATGCCACTAGTTTTTGTCCATGTGTGTCCTTTATACTTGTTTCTGTAAACCCTTCCACTTTTCCCCTGAGATTCCCTCCCCTCTCCCCTCTGGTCGTTGTCAGCCTGTTTTCTATTTCAGTGTCTTTGGATATATTTTGCTTCTTTCTTTGTTTTGTTGTTTAGGTTTCTGTTAAAGGTGAGTTCATATGGTATTTGTCTTTCACCTCCAGGCTTATTTTGCTTAGCATAATTCTTTCCAGTTACATCCATGTTGTCCCAAAGGGTAGGAGCTCCTTCTTTCTTTCTGCTGCATAGAATTCCATTGTGTAAATGTACCATAGTTTCTTGATCCATTCACTTACTGATGGGCACCTAGGTTGCTTCCAGCACCTAGCTATTGTAAATTGTGCTGCTATGAACATTGGGGTGCATATGTTCTTTTGGACTGATGTTTCAGAGTTCTGAATATATAATCCCAGCAGTGGAATTGCTGGGTCAAGAGGCAGATCCATTTTCAGTTTTCTCAGGAAATCCCATACTGTTTTCCATAAAGGTTGCACCAGTCTGCAAACCCACTAACAGTGCACTAGGGTCCCTTTTTCCCACAACCTCTCCAACACTTGTTTGTTGCTTTGTTTATGACGGCCATTCTGACTGGCGTGAAGTGGTATCTCATTGTGGTTTTAATTTGCATTTTTCTGATATCTAGCGATATTGAGCATCTTTTCATGTGTCTCTGGATCCTCTGTATGTCTCCTTGGAGAAGTGTCTGTTCAACACCTTTGCCCATTTTTTAATTGGGTTGCTTGTCTTCTTAGAGTGGAGTTATGCAAGATCTTTATACATTTTGGAGATTAAACCCTTGTCTGAAGTATCATTGGCAAATATGTTTTCCCATACAGTTGGTTCTCTTTTTACTTTAATACTGTTTTCTTTAGCTGTGCAGAAGCTTTTTATTTTGATGAGATCCCATTTGTTGTTTCCTTTATGTCCGTTGCTCTGGGGGATGTATCAGTAAAAATGTTTCTGCATTAAATATCTGATATTTTCCTGCCTATGTTCTCCTCTAGGACTTTAATAGTGTCATGGCTTATATTTAAATCTTTTATCCACCTTGAATTTATTTTTGTGTAAGGTGTAAGTTGGTGCTCAAGTTTCATTTTTTTGCACGTAGCTGTCCAGTTCTCCCAACACTGTTTGTTGAAGAGGCTATTTTACTCCATTTTATGTTGCTGCCTCCTTTGTTAAATATTAATTGACCATAGAGACGGGTATATTTCTGGGCTCTCTGTTCTGCTTCACTGGTCCATGTGCCTGTTTTTATGCCAGTACCAGGCTGTTTTGATTACAGTGGCCTTGCAATACACTTTGGTATCAGGTATTGTGATCCCTCCTACTTTGCTCTTCTTTCTCATAATTGCAGCAGCTATTTGGGGTTGTTTATGGCTCCATGTTAATTTTTGAAGTGTTTGTTCTAGGTCTGTGAAATATGCCATTGGTACTGTAATAGGTATTGCGTTGAATCTGTAAATTGCTTTGGGTAGTACGGACATTTTGATGATGTTAATTCTTCTAATCCATGAACACAGTATATGTTTCCATTTGTTTGTGTTTTCCTTGATTTCTTTCTTCAGTATTGTGTAGTTTTGTGAATACAGGTCTTTTACCTCCTTGGTTAGATTTATTCCAAGGTATTTTATTTTTCTTCATGCTATATCTAATAGGATTTTTTTCTTGATTTCTGCTTCTGCTGTTTCATTGTTGATATACAAAAATGCCTTTGGTTTCTGGATGTTGACTTTGTATCCCACTGTTTTGCCAAATTCGTTTATTAGATTCACCAGTTTTTGGGCGAAGTCTATAGGATTTTCTGTGTACACTATCATGTCATCTGCAAACAATGACAGTTTTGTTTCCTCCTTTCCAATTTGGATGCCTTTTATTTCCTTTTTCTGTCTGATTGTTGTGGCTAAAACTTCCAATACAATATTGAATAGAAGTGGTGAAAGTGGACAACCTTGTCTTGTTCCTGATCTTAGTGGAAAACATTTTAGATTTTGCTCATTGAGTATGATGTTAGCTGTAGGTTTCTTTGCTGAGTGTTTTTTATCATAAATGGGTGCTGTACCTTATCAAATGCTTTTTCCACATCTATTGATATGATCATGTGATTTTTGTCTTTGCTTTTGTTTATGTGATGCATGACATTTACTGATTTGTGAATACTGAACCATCCTTGCATCCCTGGGATGAATCCCACTTGGTCATGGTGTGTGATCTTTTAAATGTATTGTTGGATGCAGTTTGCCAATATTTTGTTGAGGACTTTTGTGTCGATGTTCATCAGCGATATTGGCCTGAAGTTTTCTCTCTTTGTTGTGTCTTTATCTGGTTTTGGGATTAGGATGATGCTGGCTTCATGAAAAGAGTTTGGGTTTTCCATCATTTTGCATTTTTTGAAATAGTTTCTGAAGAGTAGGGGTTAGCACTTCCTTAAATGCTTCGTAGAATTCTGCTGTGAAACCATCTGGTCCAAGGCTTTTGTGTGTTGGGAGTTTTTTGATTACTGCTTCAATTTCATCTGCTGTTATTGGTCTGTAGATGCTTCTGCTTCATCTTCATTGAGTTTCAGAAGATTATACTTGTCTAGAAATTTGTCCATTTCACCTAGGTTTTCAAATTTCTTGGCATACAGTTCTTCATAGTAATTTCTTACAATCCTTTGTATATCTGTGGTGTCAGTTGTAATCTCTCCTGTTTCATTTCTTACTGTGTTTATTTGGGTCCTCTCTCTTTTTTTCTTGATGAGTCTGCTTAAAGGCTCGTGGATTTTGTTTATCTTTTCAAAGAACCAGCTCCTGGATTCATTGATCCTTAGAATTGTGCTTTTAGTCTCTATGTCATTTAATTCTCTTCTGATCTTGGTTATTTCCTTCCTTCTACTTGCCCTGGGCTGTCTTTGTTGTTCCTCAAGTTCTTGTAAGCGTAGGGTTAGGTTGTTTGTTTGAAATGTTTTTCTCTTTTTTAGGTAGGTCTGTATCACTATGAACTTCCCTCTGAAGACTGCCTTTGCTGTGCCCGTAAGTTTTGGGTTGTTGTGAATTCATTTTCCTTTGTTTTCAGAAACGTTTTGATTTCTTCCCTAATTTCATTTTTGACCTATTCATTGTTTAATAACATGCTATCCAATCTGCATGATTTTGAGTGTTTTGGGTTTTCTCCCTTGGGATTGGTTTCTGGTTTCAGTCCCTTGTGATCCGAGAAAATGCTTGGTATGATTTCAGTTTTCTTGAATTTGTTGAGGCTTGTTTTGTGTCCTATCATGTGGTCTATCTTTGAAAATATTCCATGTGCATTTGAAAAGAATGTGTATTTTGCTTCTTTGAGATGAAGGGCCCTATATATATCAGTTAAGTCCATTTCTTCTAGGGCATTGTTCAATGCCACAGTATCTTTGTTGATATTTTGTTTGGAAGATCTGTCCATTTTTGATAGTGGGGTGTTGCAATCCCCTATTATAATTGTGTTGCTGTCAATATCTTTCTTGAAGTCCTCTAAGATTTTCTTTATGTATTTAGGTGCTCCTGTGTTGGGTGCACATATATTTACAATGTTTATGTCTTCTTGGTGGATTCTTTCCTTGAGTATTATGAAGTGACCTTCTGGGTCTCTCTTTATGGCCCTTTTTTGGAAGTCTATCTTGTCTGACATGAGTATTGCTACATCTGCTTTTTTTCCCTGTCTGTTTACTTGGAATATTTGTTTCCAGCCCTTCACTTTCAGTCTGTGTAGGTCTTTTGTCCAGAGATGGGTCTCTTGTAGGCAGCATATGTGTGGTTCATGCTTTTTATCCATTCAGCTATTCTATGTCTTTTGATTGAAGCATTTAATCCATTTATGTTTAAGGTTATTATTGATAGGTACTTACTCATTGCCATTTTCATACTTGTGTTCCTCTCCGTCTCTCTCTCTTCCTTACTTTCCTTAAAGCAGACCCTTTAGCATCTTTTGCCCAGCTGGTTTGGTGGAGGTGTATTCTTTTAGACTTCTTTTGTCTTGGAAGCTCCTTATTTGGCCTTCTATCTTGATTGAGGGCCTTGCTGGGTAAAGTAGCCTTGATTGCAGGCCTCTGGTTCTCATTACTTGGAATATTTCTTGTCATTCTCTTCTGGCTTGGAGCATTTCCATTGAGAAGTCAGCTGCTAGCCCTCTTGGGGCTCCCTTATATGTTACTTCCTGTTTCTCCTCTGCTGCTTTTAAGATTCTCTCTTTGTCTTGGTATTTTGCCATTTTAAGTAGATGTGTCTTGAAGTGGGCCTCTTTTGGTTACTCTTGATTGGGATTCTCTGTGTTTCCTGGATTTGTGTGACTTTTTCTCTCATCGAATTAGGGAAGTTTTCCATCATTACTCTATCAAATAAGTTTTCTATCCCTTGTTCTCCTTCTTCTCTTTCTGGTATTCCTATTATACAGATATTGTTATGTTTCATATTGTCTTGCATTTTTCTTAATCCCTCTTCATTCTTTTTGAGCTTTTTTTCCTTTCCTAGCTCTTTCTGGGTGTTTTTTTTTCTACTTTGTCCTCTAGCTCAATGATCTGATCTTCTGCTTATTCAATCCTGCTTTTCATTCCTTCTACTGTGTTCTTCAGTTTAGCAATTGTATTCTTCATTTCCTCTTGGCCCTTGCTGATAGTTTGTATTTCCTTTTTCATGTTGATATAGTTTGCAGTGAGTTCATTGTAGCTTCCCTGTAGTTTCTGGTAGCTCACTGTGAGCATATTAAGCTTCCTGATAATTATTGCTTTGAACTCAATATCTGATAGTTGAGTTGCCTCTACTTCACTTAGCATTCTTTCTGAGGCTTCCTCCTTTCCCTTTGTTTGGGGATTTTTTCTTTGTCTTCCTATTGTTTGTGAGACTCTTTTTGCTAGCCTCTGCTTCTTAAATTGATGTGTTCTGGCTCCCTGGGTTTATGGTGTGAACTTCTGTGGTAGAATACCTGTGAGATTCAGTGGTGCAATCTCCTTGATCTCCCGAGCTCACTGGTCTTGGCTGTCGTTTAAGTTGGCTTTGTGTTTGTCTTTGTGTTTTGATTGTTATTGGGTCTTTCTTTGGTGGGTCCTTTCCACCAGCTCCTTAACTGAGGGTCACTCTGTCCACCACCTCTTGTATTTTGTTGTGCTGCTGAGGGCAGATTGGGTTGAAGCTGGTTCTTCCGTGTGTACAAGGTTTTGAAGATTCTCTTTTGCTCTTCTTCAGTTGTTTGTTCTGGGTAATTTCTCCATTATTTAGTTGTATTTCCAGATAGGTCCTGGATTGAGGTTAGTGTGGCTTCCACTCCCTCCTTCACCTTCTTCTGTTGTTATCTGTTGGTGGTTCCTATGTTATTGGGTTTCCTCTTCTAGTGGGTATCCTGGTGTTCACCGTTCCCACCTACTCTTTTTTTGTGATCAGTTGGAGATGGAAGGAAAAATTGTTTAAGACAGCAAGAGAGTATTCTATGATATTTACAGTAGCAGCCAGTAGAGAAGAGATAGGTGATCCTTTGGCTATGTATAGTGGTAACTGTGATCTTCTGCCCAACTAGTCGATTTGTAGAAAGGATGGAAAGAAGATAAGACACTTGTTGGGGAGAGAATTGTGAGTTGGATCTAGAAAGCAGTGAGGCTATGGGAGGTCAGATTGTAAGGTAAGATGAGAGTAAAGGATAGTAAATAGGTGTAGTGTATGAGAGAATAGAATTAACCACTATGGTAATAGAGTTCAGGAAACCATGAAGTGGGCTAAGATCAGGAAGGGGTGTTGTAAAGTATTTACAATTGTATGGAATAGCTATTATTTACAATAATATTAGAGCAACAATCATATGACAGAATCTATGGATCTAGATTATAAGAATAGGGATATAGGACCTTGAGTAGTGTGCCAATTGGACACAAGTGAAGTGAAGAACAGTAAATTAGCAATACACTATGAAAGAGATATCAGGGGAAACCTATCAAATGATACAATATAAACAGCCTAGCAAAGCATTCTATACAGAAAGAAGAGGACTACAAAAATACTATTAAAATAAAAGATGTAAAAATACTGGAAAAAAATAATAATACAAATATGCAATAACTTGCAGGTTCTCTGTAATAGCAGAGTGAAATTTGTTTCACTGCCCCAGCTGTTGTGATGCCCCTTCTTTAAGTCCAACTCTGGTCTTTTCACAGTTCCAGGGTTTTGGTTTTTGTTTTTGTCTCACTTGTAGGTATTTAAAAAAAAAGGCAGATGAAAGAGGGAAAATGAGATCAAATTGGAAAGAAAGGAAGAAGGAATAAAAGAAGAAAGAAGGAAAGAGAGGAAAAAGGAATTGAAAGAGAAAATAATAATAAAAATTAAAAAATTAAAAATTAAAAAAAATTAATCTTGGTTTCAAAGTGGCCAGACCGGTTTTTCTGGTCTTGCTGGCTGTAGGTGGCTGAGGGGCTATTGGTATGGCTTTTCTTCCTTCCAGATCTGCACTCAGTCAGTCAGCACTCTCAGGCGAGCTATCCTGGCACCTCTCCCCTGTGCCTTGAGTGTGGGATTGAGGCCTTTCCTTGGGATTACTGCTGTGGTGTAAGCGCACACATGCTATGCCAGACTGCTCATTGTTCCCAGTGCTATGTGGGTGCGCATGGTCTTCTGCAAAACCTTCCACACAACCTCGGGATCGGAATCGTTGCCTGGCTGGGTGGCAGGGAGGCCAGAGCGATTGCTTCAGGGGAATTCCCCAAACAGTGTCTTTTCACTTTTTCTTTTTGAGAAATGCCTCCTACTCAATCCTGCTGCTCCATAAAATGGCCTGGTCTTTCCTACAGCCCAGTTCTCCAGCCAGACCAGTGAGTATTCCATCACTGCATGACTCTCAACTCTGCCGGTGTCCACAGACTCTGCAGGTGCTTACAGCCCCTGTGCATTTGCTAGTAACAGGTTTCTCCCAGTGCTGGTCTGACCTTGTTTGGCTGGGGAGGGAGCAGTTGCCCTGGCTCTCTCCAGAGGATTCTGGGGAAAACCCGGCAGCGAGTGCCGGGCCTGGGGCTGCAGCCCCCCAGGATCCCACACTAGTCCCTGGGACCTTATTGTCCTGAAGCACTCTCCTTACTATCTGGTTTTTGGTTCCGCTACAATTTTTGGTCTCTTATTTTCATATATGCTGAGGTACTATTGGTTGTTTGCTTTTTTACTCAGTAGATCGGCTAGGATTTTCTCCTGTGTGTAGGGAGAAGTAGAATCTGCTCCCTTCTGGAGCAGATTCTGTATATACTGGTACATTTAAACTGGTCTTGACTATTCACCTTATATTTGGCAAATTTTTTTAAAACAAAACACAGCAAGAGTCATCCCCAAATTAATGGGTCAGTGTTTCATCTTTCAGGATTTCTCAACATTTCTAAAAACATCTTTATCTCAATCTTTTCCTCATTTGTAATTTTTGGAAAATACATTGATCCTAAATCTAAGCACCTTATTTATTTTAAAATAATAGGGAAAAGGCATTGGTCCAGGTCACACCATTTGAGCAAAATATAGGAGCTGACAGAAATTTAGAGAAAATAGAAAGGGACTCTGTGCAAGAAAATGAAATAAATGTTTTGTAAAAATAATGTTTATCTGCTTTGTAACCCAATTCTGTGATATACATTTGAAACAAATATTTATCTTTTTTTGTAAAGAAAATTTATATTACTTATATAATGTGTAAATACCTGGAGAAGTAGCAAGTGTTCCTTTTTAAAATGCATCCTGTAGATAATAAAATTATTTTGTAGGAAAAAATTAGTACAATATTGGCTGTGTGTAATATAAAACAACAAATAAAAATGTAAGAATTACAATTTTCTTAAAAGCCCCAGGTTTCTTTGTGAACCACTGCTAAAATTTTCTGTGTTTGAAATTACATTTGCCTCCTGGAAAGAAAAAAGACCCACCACTAATTTCACCTTATATAAAATGAATTCTATCAACAGTTAAAGTAATAATTGTGTGGTGACATTTCAGTAGCAAAAAAGATGACCTCAAAAGGTCATGTCAATCCAATTCTAATGACAGTCACAGCTGGACTGTTAATTAATGCCTGGGACACAATGTAGATTTTTATATTTTTACAACTAAATATCACACATCTAGCAACACAAGAGACCTTTCTTAGAAAAAAGTAGCCCTTAATTATCTTAGATTATTGCCACCAGAAAAAGAATCTATAAGTGTACATTAGAGAAAAAGATGCATTCTACATGATGCTATTTTCCTAAGTGGAAGGGAGAACATGAGAAATAATTGACTTTATTTGAGTGTGTCAATTTTAAAGACTAGGAAGTCAATCACTTTTAATGAGCATTGGGAAAATCTAACTGCCATAAGCTGCCTTCTCTTACTATTAATTTTCAGTCTGTATGCAGATGGAGAAATACATATTTTCTTCTAAAGTCCCTTTATAAGCTTTAGAAGACAAGATTTTTAAAAATAAAGAATTCTCTCAAATACCTTTTTAACCTAATATTAGGGAAGCTGGTTTTAGTGATGGTTAATACTTGTACCATAGAGTTTATTAAACATTTTAAATATCATCCTTGGTTAAAAAGTTAATAAATCATTATAAAATAATAGATATGATACAGTAGGTATTTGATAATTGGTACCTGCTAATACTGTATTTTAGAAAACTGATATACTTGGATTCTGAAAGAGCAAAAACCTTAAATAGGGATGAGTACGAGAGGTATGAAAGGAATGAACCATGGCCCTCTGACAGAGGATCATGGAGAATCACCTTTCAAGCCTGCATTTAATACATTAACTTATCTATTTAACTTCTCCAATTGATTATACAACATCAAATTCCCTTGCTCAAAATCATGGGCACTATGACAGTAAACCTTATACTGACTAGCCTGGGCATGGAATCAATGTGGTTTAAAAGCACTAGTAAAAATGAAGTCTAGGCTGCTATTCAAAACAGAAATTTGTTGAGAACTTTTCAGAACTGAAGCAATTTCTTTTAAAAAAATTTTTAAATATATTTTATTGATTATGCTATTACAGATGTCCCATTTCCCCCCTTCATTCCCCTCCGTCCTACACACCCCCTCCCACCCACATTCCCCCTCTTTAGTTCATGTCCACATGTCATAAGTTCTTTAGCTTCTACATTTCCCGTACTATTCTTGCCTTCCCCCTGTTTATTTTCTACCTACCATCTATACTACTTATTCTCTGTACCTTTCCCCCTCTCTCCTCCTCCCACTCCCCTGCTGCTAACCTTCCATGTGATCTCCATTTCTGTAGTTCTGTTCCTGTTCTAGTTGTTTGCTTAGTTTGCTTTTGTTTTAGGTATTGTTAATAACTGTGAGTTTCTGTCATTTTACTGTTCATATTTTTTATCTTCTTTTTCTTAGATAAGTCCCCTTAACATTTCATAAAATAAGAGCTTGGTGATGATGAACTCCTTTAACTTGACCTTATCTGAGAAGCACTTTATCTGCCCTTCCATTCTAAATGGAATCTGTGCTGGATAGAGAAATCTTGGATGTAGGTCCTTGCTTTTCATGACTTGGAATACTTCCTTCCAGCCCCTTCTTGCCTGTAAGGTCTCTTTTGAGAAATTAGCTGACAGTCTGATAGGAACTCCTTTGTAGGTGACTGTCCCCTTATCTCTTGCTGGTTCTAGAATTCTTTCCTTCATTTTAATCTTGTGTAATGTAATTATGATGTGCCTTGGTGTGATCCTCCTTGGGTCCAACTTCTTTGGGACTCTCTGAGCTTCCTGGACTTCCTGGAAGTGTATTTCCTTTGCCAGATTGGGGAAGTTCTCCTTCATTATTTGTTCAAATAAGTTTTCCACTCTTTGCTCTTCCTATTCCCCTTCTGGTATCCTTATAATTCGGTGTTGGGATGTTTAAAGATGCCCTGGAGGTTCCTAAGCCTCTCCTCATTTTTTTGAATTCTTGTTTTTTCATTCTTTTCTGTTTGGTTGTTTCTTTCTTCCTTCTGGTCCTCTCCATTGATTTGAGTCCCAGTTTCCTTCCCATCACTATTGGTTCCCTGTGTATTTTCCTTCATTTCACTTAGCATAGCCTGCATTTTATCATCTAATTTGTGAACAAATTCAACCATTTCTGTGAGCATCCTGATCACCAGTGCTTTGAACAGTGCACCTGATAGGTTGGCTATCTCTTCGTAACTTAGTTGTATTTTTTTCTGGATCTTTGACCTGTTCTTTCATTTGGGCCACTTTTTTTTTGTCTTGACATGCCTGTTACATAGTGAGGGGCAGAGCCTTAGGTGTTGACCACGGTGGTCAACCCATGTGGCTGGGTTGTGAAGTTGTATGTGGGGGCTGGGTCCAAGAGGGAACAATAGCACTTTCTCTGCTCTCCTATTTCAGTCCCTTCCTCTGCTTCCCACAAGCAAATTGGGCCCTTCTGGTGCTGGTTCCCAGGTGGGTGGAATTGTGTACATTCTAGGATCCTGTGGGTCCCTCCAAAGAACTCTCCTGTGAGGCTGGGAGTCTCTCCCAGCATCTCAACCCCCACATGTGTTTTCAATCAGTGCTTTTAGGCTTTATTTCCTGGTGCCAAGGCTCCAGGTTGCACAGTCTGTCTCACTCCCCATTTTTACGTGGTTTATCTGTCCACGAATGTGTTCTCGGTCAGCCAGTGGCCTTGCGTGCCTCACTGGGTCTGCCAGCCACTGCCTGTGCACCTGAGACAGCCAACCACCGCTTTTTCCCGCCACGACCCCTCTCTGTAAGCTGCCAACTCTGCCCCTCTTACTGGTCTAGATGAATGGTTGTCGGACTTCCATACAGTTCAATTTTCTGTCAGATCTGGTTGTTTTTTTGTTTCTAAATTTTTGTTGTCCCTAATTTTGGTTGTGTGAAGAGGCACAGTGTGTCTACCCATGCCTCCATCTTGGCCGGAAGTCCTGAAGTGATTTCTAAACCACTATCTGAACCTAGTCAATATCTTTTAACTCCCTGGCATCGTCCATATGCTTTTTAAAATCAATTCTCTTAATTAAACAGCAGTCAAAAATTTAACTGTACCTCTCCCTTCTGTTGTTATTTAAAGCTAAGTCAGGTGGGCAGACCACATTCTGACACCACATAAAAATGCCCCATTTACACTGGGTTATCAAGATAGATCATTAGTGAATCTGGTAGTGACAGTTTTGAAGCAAAACCCTGATTTTGGAGAAGGGAGCCTCAGCTTTCTCCAGGCTAAAATCGGGCAAGCAGTACTTCTTGGAAGAACTCAATCTAGTAGAACACATTTCTTGTTTACTCCTATAGAACTTAGTCCAACTCTGTAACTTTAAATGGAAAATAAAATCATTTTTTTGAGTCATTCTTAATTTGTATTTTCTATCTCTTATCTTGCCCTATTATGTTTTACTATATTAGTAAACTACAGATTTGACAGATGACCTATACTTTTCCCAGTAAAATGAGCTAGGGAGGGCACCAAAAGCAAGAAGCATAATTTTTATTTCTCTAGTTATCTTATCTAGCAATGTAATTTTGGGAAATAGGAGGACTGGCTTTCTTCTTTGTATACATTCTATAAAGAATCTGTAGTTTTGTAGTAAATAGTACCCTGACTGAAATTCTTTAGAGACATTTTAACTTGGAGACATTTATTTCATAAACAAATGTTTCACATTGCATCAGTTTTTTGAACTAAATTTTCCTTGATATTAGTCTGTGCTTTCATGGGTGTTACACAATCCAATTCAACATGGTGCATATAGACCTCATCCCAATTTGCAATGTGGTATGCTACATGGTTGCATGGAGCACAGCCAACACCAGACTTGACTGTGAGCAAATGATTACATGCATAGGAATCCTTATTGATTCATGGATTTGTAATATGGGATTTCAATCTCTTATTGGTCTTAACTACACATAAAATTAATACTGTAAGAAATAAATATGTATACACAACCAACAAAGTTATTATCATTCTATTTATCAGCTGCATGTTGCTCTCTAATTAAAGGCACAACTCTAGCAGTCACAAGGAGAATATCACATTAATAGATTTGACTATTTGCAAATTCCACAACCTACCTACCATGATTAGGAGATTATCAGAAAGAATCAAGACACACTTTATGAAGAAGGTAGATAAGGTCTCTGGATACCTTTCCTTTTTTAAAAATAAAAGGGAATGAAGTTTGAATGTCAAAAGAACAAAGGTTATTTGTACTTGTGGAGGCATGACAGGTATGGAGGTGATTTGCCCCAAATGAAGCATGGATGAGAAGGGAGAAATGGGATCATGAGATGAGCATGGCTGTGACAGGGGTGGCAGGTGGTTGGTGGGAGGGAGGTGGTGCTCACCACTGTCCCCTCCACTGTCTCCTCAGCCCAGGTGTCCAGTCCATGATCCAGCCCAACAGCGGATGCTGCAGCAGCAAGGGGCTCCTCTGCTTTCAACTCTGTTGGTGGAGCCTGTTCAGTCTCAGCCTTTGATTATTTGTTTTGAAGGTTAGAGGAAAAAGATGTAACATATCAATAGATAGCATTACAGAATATTGGAAAATTAAGATTTTCTTAATCATCCTATAGGCAACTAGCTTCATCAAATCTGTGTTGAGAAAAAGCCCCACTTTCGGCATCATGTTCCTTTACAGAACTGGAAAGTCTAGAAATGGACTCTAAAGGCTTCTCTTTTACCAGTAAGAACTGTCATTTCCCTTGATGTTAGGCAAAGGTTTACTATTTTGGCTTTTCATTTTACTTGCAACATTTTGACTGCTCACTTCCTAGGATATCTGTACGAGATGCTAAAATGGTACATTCTGTTATTTGGGGGTGGTGGGAGAGAGGAGAGATATCCTAGGAGCCTTACCATTGCCAGCTGAAAGAAGTGAGGAAGAGTTTACAGTGCACAGTTCTGGGAACTCCCAGCTTTATTCATATGCATTACACCAAACATTTAAAGATTTAAGATTCCTTCCAATATTCATATCATAATGCACTAATCTGCACAGGACAGCATTCTCAGTGACACTAATTAGACTTTTCTAATTGTGAGGACAACAGCAAAGGTCTTTCATCCTGCTGTGACCTCTATGCATAGATATCATCCTGATTCCAGCTCTTAAAGTCTCTTAGCTGTAGGCTCTTTTGGTTTTTAAAAGAGCAGTATTAAATAATAATAGGCCATCGAAAACACCACAGCCAATGTATGTTGCCATGGTTACTTAAAATTCTCCCACTTTTTCAATTTTGGTTAAATAAGCATATTTATTTAGCAGGATTTTTTCACTAAGTGTAGGGCTGTTAGAGGGCATATTAAGATTTTTTCCATTAGAACATTTGAACTGTGAAAGAGTTTAAAAGTATTTTCTTAGAGGAGTAAGAAGTCACCAATAAATACTCTGAATGGAGAAATCAGTTAACTTCTGTTAGACACCATAATCAATCAAAAGTCACCTCTAGTTCTATGCATTCATCTAAGCTGATGTACCTGACAAGTTCTACAGGGAAATGACAAAGAAGTTATGCTGAGATTAGGAAAAAATGAATAATGAATAGCCTAGTGTCAATAAACATGCAAAGGAGTTATCCTGTGCACCCACCAAATCCTCCATTGTGATGTACACCATGATCATACTGCCCTTCTCTTTAAGGGCAAAATAAAATAGAAAATGTTGGTAGTTAAGTGTGTAGAAATTTGATATTTTTATGGGTTTTTACAACTTTTATAGGTATTTTGATACAATTTTTAAGAAAGAATGAAATAAAATTCACTCTAATATACTCTTTATGGGAAGAGATGTCACTTTTACTATTCAGAAGAGTTATCTTTGTAATGAAACAGGTTTTTATAGTGACAAGATAGAAAGGGAAACACAGGTAAATTGTGAATTATATCTCACAAAAAGATCTAAAATAGTCTTGTCAGAATTGTGCCCTTCTTCAATAACTTTTTTCTATAAGATGCATCCCCTGACAAACAATGCAAAAAGGTTGACTCCCTATTATTTGCTCAATTTGTCATCATCCTACATTAGAGGAGAGGGAACTCTTTACATTTACTGTGGCAGCAGGATGCCACAGTAGATAAATTCAGAGACTGAGAAATGGAATTTTTCCTTTAGAACAAAACTAGTTGTATAAACTTGCCCCACACTTCCCAGTAGCCTCTGTGATATGATGGAAGGAAAGTTGGTCAATGCAGAGAAAGAGGATATGGATCAAATAGTAAGGCTAAGGGTCTAGTCATATTCCAACATGGCATTTGCAGTACAATCTTATTTCTCCAGTCTTGGGAGAGTTAATTGGGTGAGATGCAAAATGACAAGGAGGTAATTCTGAGCTCTGAGCAAATTTGGCAGATTCCAATGGTTTAAGCTGGCACTCAAAGAATGTGTTGTGGGCTATGCAATGCAGTCTGGGAAGGTGTGCCTCTAACTACCAACTTTAACCTCTACCTCACTCAAAATAGTCAGTGACCTAATGTTGGGAAACTCCTGCTTCTGGGAAAATCCTGTAAAATCATAACTCACCAGGAGATATAGGTTCACTGTGGCTTCCTAGTGCCCAACAGGAAGAAGTAATGCCTACAGCACATGCAGTGCTGGGCATGACAAAACTAAGTTCCCCAATGGGAAGAAGGTCCAAGATATATGCTTCAGAGACAACGTGTTAAGAGAAGAACAAGGCAGGCAAGAACCTCCTGGAACCGGCTGTGAGAGCTGGAAGATGTTCAGAGAAACTTAAAAACCACTGGATTCTATGACTGGGCTTTTGCAACAAAGTAATAAGTGTGATTTTAATTTATGACCAATTCTTTCCCTTACACCAGTTATTCTCCATTTTCTTAATTCACAATTGTCAGTTAAAAATTTCATCCTCCAGTATCAATATAATCCTTACTCCATCACCCAGGCAGAAACTAACCAATAAATATAAATTATAAGTCTTTCTTACTCAATTATTAACACCAACATAGTTTGTACCTTAAACACTTCAATCTTTATTTGAAGGCCACACAGACTCCACCTATTACTAGGTTACCCAGAAGTGTGAAAATCTATGACAAAGGTATTAGAAACACACATGCTTTTGAACAAATATTAAATTATCCTTTAGACAAACTTCCCAGAACAGAATTCCTTACTTAGAAGTATAATCATATTAAAAAAAATCATCCCATTTAAATGCAATTCCAAGCTCCCAACATGAAAGCCAGGAGCTAAGGTAATTACATACCATTTCCATGGGAAAACCAGTGAACTACAAATAGCCCTTGTGCATTAATACTCAGAGATCCAAAATCCTTTGTGGTGTATCACTGACAAGTGGCATCACTCAAAGTCTCTTCATTCAACTTTATTACTAAGCTGATGCTAGAAAGGTTTCCCAGGATACCTGTAATGTCCATCTTGTAAGATTTCTTCTAGAACCAAGAGTCATAAGCTTCCTACTCACTCTCTAGCCAATCTTTTCTCCCATCAAAGTAGGAATCACACTTCTAATATGCATTACTTCTTTCTTCAACTTACAAAAAGGAGGGGATAAGAAATGAGGTAGTTTCATGTTAAAAAAATGATCTATCTTGAAACATGAATTCTTAAAGGAATTTCATTTTCAATCCTGTAGCTTAAGTTATATTCATGTGAAAACATCCTATCCTTGATGGATTTATGCTGTTCCACTGGAGCCCATAATTAAAACACCTCTGTTTCTACTGCAATCACTGTGTCTTTATAAAAAGAAGCAACCACATTCAAAGCCACACTGAAATTTTTCAGAAGCTCTCCTTCCTATTTTCTAGAAAATAAGGAGTTGCAGAAACCACATTCTGGATATTCAAGCTCTAGAAAATCAATCAATAGTAACTATTAACTTCTTGAAAACATAAACCAAAATCAACTTACCAGCATATTCTGATCTGTCGCCATTGTGAATAATGAAGTGTCCTGGGGCTGAAAATCAGAGAGAAGATACAAGAAGATTAAAAGTATTAAGATTTCAGCTAATTTGCTAAAAAAACCCACAAAGATACCATTTAAATTAGCTCTCATGAATTGTATCAATGAACACACTATACAGTTTTTAACAGTCTGTATTATAATCAGAAAAGCAAAAAATGAAAGAGCAATTTTTAACAGTAGTTATTGTAAAGATAACTCTGAGCTAGCAGAACATGAGGACATGACAAGAGACATTAAATGAAAGGCAGTGTCTTCAGGGGTATCACTGGTCTACAGCTTGTCCTCTGGACACCTGTTCTGAATTAGAATTGAGTTGTCCTAAACTACAAATTTAAACTTTTTAAATATTGGAAATTCAATCTTATTATCTTACCTAAGTGTGACTTGTACAAGTTAATTATGATACATAACTTAAAATTTTTATATAATATATTCATTGACTTAATAATCAAGATGGAGGATTCTAAGAAAATAGTGATTCTAAGGGAATATTCATCTCTCATTATAATGGCAGCTAAGCTTACACCCTCCAGATAGGAAACCAGCTGAGTCTTCCCTTGAAAATCTGGTCAATTCAAGAAAGAAAAATACCTACAAAAATTGTGACATCAAGTGTTCTCCAACAGAAATGATGAGGAAGTGACATTTGGTTAAAGATGATCGGTTAAATACAAGCAATTACCTTTATTACCTCCAGAATTCAAACTAAATAACAATAAAGGTAATTTCATAAAGCAAAAATTTTAAAGGCATAAACATGTAAGTATAAAAAGAATAGGAAGAAAGCTGAGATCAGTAAAAATTTTTAATTGAAAATCAGAAAAATTAGCAATAAGAAACTTGGTGGATCCCAAAAGATTGGTAACCTAAGGCAATGTAAGAAATGCCCAAACAATCCAATTTATTACTCAGAACTCACAATGGATCAAGAATTAGAAACATGGGAACCCTAGGAAAGGGAAGTTCTGCTGGTGCTAAAGACAGGGAAGATGGTTGAAAGTTTATTAAAAAGTAATTAGACTGTGAGATACTCTCACGTATCTGAAAACCAAGCAATAGTCTTTCCTGCTCCAGCACAAGGTTTCAGATTATGTCCGTACTGCCTGAAACAGAGGGTCTCTGGACTGGGGAAACCACAGGAGTATTAGGAAAGTGGCAGAATTACATGAGCAGTAACATAATGAATATTGACAAAATGGGGCCCACCTCCCCAACTTCTTCCTATTCACCTTCTATTACACTGGCAGCCAGGCTTGTGCACCTCACACAGGGGAACAGGAGAGTATTCCCAGAGAAATTTCAAGAAAAAAAATATCTAAACATGTGACATAAAGGGCTCCTCAACAGAAAAAAATGAGATAGAAAACCCTAGAAAAATGTCTGTAGTCTATGAGCTGTACCTACCCATACAAGTCTCCTGTCAGCTTTTTAGTATCCCAGTCTTAAATATGAGTGGGCAGCCAAGATTGTCAGACATTTAAGAAAAGTCTCTTTATTAAAAGGATAAACCAAATAGTAAAAACAAACAAAACACAAAGACTTTGCATGGGGAAAACACCTTTAAAATTATTACTATTAATATCTTCAGAGATATAATGTAAGATGCTGTATCCATTACATAGGATGAGAATGCTATTAAAAACAAATATTCAGTCCTGACTGGTATAGCTTGGTGGATTGAGCACAGGCTGCAAACCAAAGGGTTGTCAGTTTGATTCCCAGTAAGGACAGATGCCTGAGTTGCAGGCCAGGTCCCCAGTATGGGGTGCTCAAAAGACAACCACACACTGATATTTCCCTCTCTTTGTCCTTCTCTTCTCCTCTGTCTAAAAATGAATAAATAATACCTTTAAAAATAAATACAAATATTTGGTAAACAGAAAGAGCTCTTGAAAATTGAATATATGTTTGTGAAAACTCTGTAGAAGAGTTGAAGGTAGAGAAAGATGACACAGAAAAGGAAATAGCAAATTAAAAAGCATTAGAAGACTAGCTCAGGAAGCTAACTCATGATAGAGAAGTGGTATAGGGTGAGAGATCAAAAACAAAAAAGAAATCATAAGTGAAATAAAAAAATTCCCCCAAACTAAAAGGCATACATTTTTGGATTAAAGTGCCTAAGACAATGTATGAAAATAGACTCAAACCAAACTCACCACTGTAAAATTTGAAAAACACTAGGAAAAAGAAAATTTTACAAACTCCCAGAAAGAGAGAAAAACAGTGTTAGAGATGTATAAGCAGTAGAGAGAGAGGGGGGAAAAAAAACAAATTTCTCATAAATATCAAGAATCAAACTGACAGTTTCTCAGTAGCAACATCAGAAGGTAGAATTGACTGGAACAATGGCTTCCAAATCCTAAGGGAAATGACTTACAACTTCTAACGAGATATCCAAAGTGACAGTCCATAATGTATACAAGGGCATTTTCAGATGTGTACTATCACAAACATATACCTCTCCTGCACACTTTTCTCAGGAAACTACTGGAGTATGTGCCTTAATTTGTGGGTGAGGAGGTATGTTAATTTGTGGAATTAAACCAAAAATGAGGAAGATTTATGTCCAGAAAAGAGCAGAATGACATAGGAGAGAGGCGAGGGTGATCCCCAGGACACGCCTAATGGGAGAGCCTGTGGTACCAACTGTGCTGTATCCTTTGAGTCCCCATTTTAGACTGGGGCAGTCTAGAAAAAGGGTCAAGTTCTTCAGAAGGTGACACTGATTGAATATTTAATGTTACCCAACAAAATGAGGGGAGATTTACTTAACTGCAGTTCATGGGTTCGAGCTACTAAGTAAACTAAGTAAACGAAGCAAACCGACCAACCAACAAATAGCACCCTACAATTATTTCCTCAAAGGAAATGAAAAAGTTGGTATAAAAGGAAATGTAAGCTTCATAACTCAGGCACAAATACCACTTATGTCATTGTTATAATATTGCCACGGATTGTCTGGTGGCTATGGCAGAACTACAGCAGAGGAAGGCAAGCAGAAGAGAGGGGCAAACTGTGCAGGTAGGAGGCTGAAGGTGCTTTAAGTCCTCACCTTCCAGAGAGGTGAGTCAATAGCTAATCCTTTAGAAATAAAAATGTAACTTCATAACAAAGTCATGCACACACAGAGGTAAAACCAGAGAATCTGTTAAAAGAAATGGAAGTACCTCTAAGCAACAGGAAATGGAGGAGGGATATGACAGTCTGAAATTTTTATATAAAAAAACCCTTATAAAATTTTGTGTTCTCTAAATTATGTACATTTATAAGTGATAAAAATACAAATCTTAAAACTTAGAAATGAAAAACAATTCTTATGACTCAAACTTTCAAGAGTTTATACAGATGGAAGAGGTACACTATCATCTTTCTTTGTGTTTGTATCTGTATTTAGGCATGGGTGAATGAGTGGGTTTCATCTTTTTATAAGTAACATGGGGGAAGTAATCGAACTTTTGAATAAAGAAATTCTAAACGTTAAAACTTGGAATTTTTCATGTTTAATATTCTGAGACAAAGCACTCATCACAAACTTCTGTTTGAGGTCTCCCTTCAAGAGGTTTTCAGAATTAATTCCACAAGCTTGATAGCCATGTGGTCTGCCTTTTATGTGGGTTACAGCTGTCCATCTGTGTGGACATACACTGCGAATGGGACAGTCCATCTGATGGCTCCTCTTCCTCAGATCTGCAAGGAAAATATTGCCTTCTTGGCCAGAGCTGACCTAAGATTCCTGATCTTCCAATGGCTCCCTAAAACATAACACATTTTCTAAAGACCAATTTCATTAGGTGAAAACAATCTTCTCTCCTCTTTTCAAACAGCTGGATCTAGTGGATCTCTAAGCCCAGTACAACTCCTAGTTTTCTAGTAGGGGAATCAGTATGTGGCAGAAGCCCACGGTATAGCTAATAATATTAACAATAGCTAACTACAGTCATGAAGGACTCAGTACGCACTAGGCTGCTGGACATACCTAATTTAACAGTCACAACAACCCTACAATGTTGATACTCTACTGTTTCCACTACTGAACTTACAAGTAATGAAGTTTTGTGCTAACATATTTAATCTTGACATACTAGTGAAAGAGGTTCTTATTTAAAAATTTTACATCTTTCTCAACAGATTGATTTTGCCAGCAAGTCAATTTCTTACCTGCGTGAATCCATTAAATGAACCATCAGGAGCCTAAATAGAAATGGAAATCAGATTACATTATTTTTTTCATCAATTTTGTAGGATTGGTGAATTCCCATTAGACAAGTTGGAAAGTAAAGAACACCACAAATTTTAAAATAATACAAAAGGTGAAAGTGCTTAGGAAACACAAAGGGCCATATTGTATTATTTAAAATAGGCTGACAAAAGAAAAAGAAAGATTATTTTTACAATTCTTGCAAGTGTGTGATTTAGGGGTAACCAAAACCCACTTTCTCAATAATAAGAGGATTTTGGAGAAAAGTCACAAGAGGATGAAAAGCTCTTGCTTTCAGGCACTGATAAACTCTAGAAGCATTTCTAGTATTTCTCTAACACAGTATTTTGTTAGATTTTTTAGATGACACATATTATTAGATTCTACATTTTTAGTAGGCTGAGGTAAAAACATTTCATGAACTCTTACTGGGATAAACACTTAAAAAAGGTAAATTAGTATGTTCTACATATTTGTAATACTTGAATAGAAAAATAAAAATAGGAAAAATTAACACAGTAAATTGATAGTAAAACAGACTCTCCTTAATACCAACATAATCATTCTGTGTTTTTCTCTTTGTCAACCTATTTGTGCTTGGTTTTCACAGACTTCAAAAGGTAGATGAAACAATGTATCAAGTAGATAAGGCAGGACTCAGAGAAGACAGTGATGGATAATGATATAGGTGGGAAACATTAGGATAAGCAGAACCTACAGAACTCTGTCTGGTCTATACTATACACTGGGGTAAGTACCTCTTCTTTATCAGCCTCTATTTCTTGGTACAACAATCCATATATCTGGTTAGCAATTTCATCTTCATACAAATCTGAGTTGTTGGTGCCATTGTCTTGGGGACTAGAAGAATTCTGGGAGGTTTTAAGAACCAACAGTCTGTCTCTTTGTTTTGTTCCTAGCAGTTATCAATGGCTTATTCCTCAAAAACATCTCCCACTAAGTCCACCTCCGACACTCTCTTGCTCTGAACTATATCTAAATGTTCTCAGCAATTATTGAATTCTTCCATATCACTAATAGGTGAATAATTAATATAAAGACAAAAAGCAAATACACTTGCTTGGCCATCTGGTATACCAGAGAATTCCAATAGGTCTGTATTATTCATTGCTGAATCCACACTTGACTGCAAGATTTGACCTGGATCTGTTCCCAGAGAGTATGTCTTTGCAATTCCTGGCAAGTTAATGGTATGACCACAATGCACAGTCACTGCACTTTCAGACCCCTCTATTAATGAATCTTCTGCCTTATACAAACACCAGTCCCTTCTGTTTGCATTAGTCTCCAGAGCATAATTAAGATCTGTCCTAGACTGAGCTGTCAATTCATGTTTCCTGGAAAAAAATAAAACCAGCCTATCATCTCTGTGACCTACAGGTGCTTGTAACACAGCCTCACAATGAATTTTAGCACCTGTACTTCCCTTTGCTGAATGATATATTATATCATGATTAGGAGGGTCTATTCATTTTTTATATCTTTTATACCTAAATCCCATCCCTCAGGGCTGGTATCTTCAACATTAAGCACAGAGTCAGCTGGGAGAGACAGATTCAGATATAAGTCTTTATACCTACATACCTATATACCTTTATTTCTTATACCTATCTCTTACATCTTTCCTAGTTTCCTCTTTATTGACTTTAAGGACACCTCATCTTGCTTTCCTATTGTCTTCCACCTTGTTTCCTGTACTTTCACACACTTTCTCTTCAACTTCCTCTGTACCTTCTAGACTCTTCAGATCAATAGTTCCAGTGTCTACCTTTTCATATGTCTCCACCACTGCCCACATAGAATCTTCTGTCTTCTGTTTCTCCTCCTCTTCTTCTGACTTTTTAATATCTTCTGGACTCTCTTTGACTAGGCCACCAGTTTCTAGGGCTAGCATCTCTGAGTCAGATGAATCATAAGGCTGCCCAATCTCCATACAAGCAGCAATAGCAAATTCAGCCTCAGGCATGGCCTTTGGGGACAGTTGTTCATTTCCACAAGGAGGGCCTGGCCCCAGGACATGCTCTCCCTGTCCAGCTATAGTGTGCCAGTTAGTAGAAGGAAATTTCCTGGTGGATAATCCCATGTCTTGCTCTGCTTCAGAGACACGTGCAGAGGCTTCCTGGTTCCCACCATGGGTAGTTTCCTGGCTGACACTGTCTGTTCTAGCATCAGGGCCCCAAATAAATTCACCTAGATCAATTTGAGATCTTTGAATTTCTTCAGCCAACCCACTCTCTGGAGTTTCCTCCATGATCAGGTTACACAGGGAAAGACTTTTTGAAGAGTCAGTCTTTAGAGTATGCAGAACAACAAAGGAAAAAGAAAACATAAGTTGAAAGAGATTGTGGTAAGAGTTGATGAGAAACACAAAGCTCTGAAGTAGGGTAGCACCAGTTATACAAAACTAGAGAATAGTTAAACCAAATAAATGGCTTAAGGTTATATCTGTGAGTAGCAATGCCATGGAAAAAAAAGAGCTCATTTTAGAGAATATACCATGTGTAAAATGCATATTACATACAAAAAATCCAGAATTTTCTGGATATTTACCTACCGGCTGTACCAAATCAGTGTTTGTCTGTATGAGTGAAAAATAATAATAATAATAAATCATAAGCAAGCTTTGGATTTAATTGCTTTTCTATTTCTAGATTCCTAAGGTAAAAGTTTAGATTAATGATTTTACATATTCTTTTCTAATACACATCAATATTATAATTTAATTTCTAAACATTGCTTTTGCTGCATCTTACAAATGTTGACATTGTATTTTTATTCTCATGTAGTTCAAAATATTTTAAAATTTCTCATATTTCTTCTTTGACCTATGTGGGGAGTGTGTTGCTTAATCTCCAAGTACTTTGGCATTTTCCAGGTATCTTTCTGTTAACCTATTTCTAGTTTAACTCCATTGTGATCTAAAAGCTATGGTTTCTATTCTTTTAAATATATAAAAATTGGTTTTATGGCCCAGAATGTGGTCTGCCTTGATTAACATTTAATGCTAAAACAAAGAGGATTGTTCGAAAATAATCAAAGCAAGAGAAAAAAATTACTTGCACATTAAAATCTCATGGTATCCAAAGTCAATATTCTGCTATGGGCTGTTATTTTCACTGGTTTGAGATTCAATAGCTTATTTTGTTATAGGAATTTGTTCTGTCCTAATACTCTTAAGACTACACAACTGAAACACAAAGGTTCTATTATTTTCTAGTAACAACAATGTTTTATGGTTATTGCATCACTGTTACTTTAGCAGACTCTAAAATGCAAAGTTTTAAATAAATAAGCAAGCATGAGAGCATGAGAGCAGCATCAAGCACTAGCAGCCCACAAATCACACAGTACCATCTGCTCTGACACAATATCAGAGTAAAACTGTCCCCAAACACACTCTGCACTTGGTCTGCCTCTGAGGTGGTTTTTGAATGGAGGATGATCTGATACTAACCACTCTAACTGCCTGGAGGATATTCCTCAAATTCAACCCAATCCTACAAGCTCTGTCGAAACAGCACTGGGGAGCTGAGAGCATCAAAAATGAAGTAATTATGTCCAGGGAGCTACTGTTTCACAATATTGTCACTGTTTCCATCCCTAGCAGGTTTGTCCTCTAAAATAGTAAATGCTCATTATGATATCTTTACCCTCACCAGGGAAAGAAATATGTGGTGTAGCTCCAACTAAAGATATGAAATATTAGATAACAAAAAAATTAACATTGTCTTCTTACTCTCCAAGAAAATTAACACAAAGTTGAGGCTAGAATTCCAATGTTCTGAACACTAATCCATGCATCCCTTTTTGAGAATATAGAAGCCAAACCAGATCACTATAAAAGATGTTTTCAATCAACATTTTTAGCTCTTCTCTTGAGAGCTTTCCAAAATGCTTCAAGAATTCAATGTAGCAGAGTATGACCTTGCTCCTGTGGCAGGGGAGAGGATAGTCACATTCTTGTTTTATGGGAAGAAAGTAATAATGCCACTTCAGAAGACCACAGGCTCATGAACAGCTAGATTATCCTGTTGCTGTGTCACTAAAAAAAGAAAACATAAAGCTCCAGTAGAGTTCTTATGACCACAGGTCCAGGGAGTTCTAAGACAGGGGAGACAAAAGCTCCACCCCAAGGGATGTGAGGCTCTATACGGTGTAGCCAGTATTCTCATTTCATACCCAGATGCTGCCACCACAAAGCTCTGTTTGTGTCTTTTTCCCAGCTCTACATTCTGGAGGCTCTCATCCTTGCACTCCTACCTTCTACTGACACATACTAGACAATGAGCTAAATACTTTACAAATACAAATATTGTCTCACTTAATCCTTACAGTACCCCCTGTGGTAGGTATCATTACCCTTATTTTGCAAATGACAGAAACTGAGGCTGAAAGACTTTTAGAAATTGCTCCAAGTCATATGGTTATAAGAAGTAGAGTTTGGACTCAAATCAGGGCTGTCTAGCTCTAAAGCTCAAATTCTTACTGATTAAGCCTCATTGAAAATAAAAGTGAAAAACTTCCCTGTGCAGAGTAGCCTATCCCTTACATTTGCTCATTTACACTTTTCTTATATTCTATAAGCAATGAAAAATGTGTACATCCTTTCCTACAACATTTCTTCCAGCCACCAATAATCACAGAAAGAAGCACAAAGGGCACATCCAATTCTTGCTCATCCTGGAGTCTTGCACACAGACACTCTTCTCCTCACCATCATTTCCAAGTGCTGGTAATGCTGGGACCATCAGGGAGTTGATGGTTACTCTGGGGGATACACTGTTATTAAAAATGTTTGGATCTTCTTTCCATGACAAACACAATAAAATATAACAAGGTTTCTAAATTTCTAAGGATTCTGATACATTGAAATATACAGTTCTTAGTATTCTTACCGTCCATAGGTCCCAGGGCAATGTCTGAAAACAAACAGAAAATAAAAATACTGTTAAGTATACAAATCCCAAGCATGTACAAATTACTGAGATGAAATTTTTCCTGAAATAAAATAATAAGCACTTTGAAATATTTAGTACAGTGTTGTTCAACAGAACTTTCTTTAGTGATAAAAATGTTCCTTATCTGTGCTGTCTGATATTGGTAGCCATGAGTAACATGTGGCTTTTGAGAACTTGAAATGAGCTAGTGTAACAGAATCCAATTTTTCATTTTACATAGCTTTATTTGATGTAAGTTGCAAAAGCTAAATGTGGTAAGTGCTACCAAAGCACAGGTCTAATCAATGTGCCTTTAGTATACAAGTAGAAACTATACATGACATAATGAATGGTTTACATTAACATACACACATACACACAATTAAATGAAGTAAACAAGGTGACCAGACATGAGTTTATCACATCTTTGAGGAAATGTGCAGATTCTAATCATGGCTAATGCCATTTCCTCTCTTCCCCACACCCAAACTAAGAGGAGGCATTATGACCAGTTTGATGGCAAATTACTCCTGGAAAAATAGTGCCTAAATAGGTTGAATTACATAACACACTCAATTAATAAATAATCATAAAAATTAGTAGGACCCCCTAAAACACATGAATGAATTGTACTTACTACTGGATTTTTAATATAAAACTTATTGATCCTGGGGAATAAATCCAGATAGATCAAAAATTACTTTCTCTGTATATAGGGAAAATGGGAGAGATCTCTTTTTCTTATGTCTTCTCTGATTGAGAATTACTACTAAGCAATATTCTTTTTTTTTTGCTATGACTTTTCAAACGTGTTTTTAATCCCTAAAATGTAAGCAGCAAGTAAGGGCATCTGGCATTTCCATTTTAGGAATCTGATAATTTCCATATGGGACTACAGGTGTCTCATTTGTACTTTGTACTACAGAACCTGAGCCCTGTGGTTCTGACTGAACCCACCCGCTGCTCTGGCCTACTTGAACTGCACTGCCCCACACACCCTGCATCTCTGTGCAGCATGGTCGATCTTAGGGTTAGCATCCACTTTTAGGATGACTAAGATGGAAAGTAGAACAGCTCCACTGAAAACCACAGGTATTGGAACACAGAGTCCTTTGCTTTTAATATACATTTTCTGATCATCCAAATGATTTACATTTCCTTGCCTCATGGATCCTTAAGGATCACAGCTCCTAAAAGCTGATACATATGCCTGCATAATGCAGATAGCAGCAGTAATTTTCTCCAAAGGAAGGCAGCAATTGAATCATCATGTTTATCAGGTCTCAGGACCATGAATTTCCTGTGCACATGTCAGAAATCACAATGTGAGGTATCCTGTTGGAAGCAGGAACATCAGCCCACAACATAGGATTGGGTGATGGGTAAAGAATACCACTTTGACTGAAGGGAAAAGAAGGCCAATAGAACATAACAGCTTTGTTCTTTTTGTTATCTCAGGCTAAGACGTCTTAGAAAAATGGAAGAGATATAATTAGAACTGGATCGCAGGCCAACTCTGCAGTGCTGTGACTCACTTATGGCCACTGGGAAGCTAGAGAAGTTTATTACTTGGCCCAAAAAAGAATTGAGTGGTACCTGGGAATTTTCCTAACTGCAGTGATGCTTTTTCTTTAGAACTAAGACTTAACCAAGGTCCCTCTTCCAAAAAAATTCTGAAAGAATCTTGGTCCTATTGCCACACAAACTTCCATGATATATGGATTTATTTACTCATGAGTTGATATAAAAGAGGTTTCTCTCTTGATTCAAACTTACATACAGAAATGCTGTGGAATCTCACCCACTGATCATCACAGCATCCACTGCTAGACTTTTCCTTCCCACACTAAAGTAATGAACAGTAGAAAGTCAGGCTGAGGAAGTCTATAACTTCTGCTGGCTGCACAATGAGAACTCTGAGGAACACATATTCTGAGTGATACGTACATCCAATGAATGTTAAGAAAGTGAGTAAACATATTTGGGAAATACTTAGGACATATATGTTCTAAGTTAACAAATCTAAACAGGTTTTTCTTTTAATTACAGGATTTCTTGGAACCTTTAATATTCTCATACATATCATGAATTTCCTGAAAGGGAAGCAAAAGAAATTTCTGAAACATTTAGTTACCCATGTTTTGCAAAATATCTTTAAGGCTAGTGTCTTATCTACTTAATTTCTGACTTTGTTGACATCTCAGGTATTTATTATTCTCCTTTTACAACACAAAGGCCCTAAGAAAACCAATTATCTAGAATAAAGCATGGATTAAAGAGTTTTACTTATTGAGGTTCATATTGAGCAGTCTGTTCCCCAGGGGTTTGTTTACTTTAAGGTTTCAAGAAAGCTTCAAGATGAGAAAATTGAGCTGGACCTCAATCTTCAGTTTTATAATAAATCATTACTAATTAATTTGAAGTATATACTAACATCTTTGGATTTGTCCAAAATGAAATGGGAGGCTCAGATAATATCTAAAATAGTGATATAAATAATTTCTTTTTAGCCAAATTTTGAATTAACTACTTTTATGAACACAGACAATTATAAAGTAACTGTATTCCACAGGAATCATGCACAGATCAGTATAGCACCCACCAACAGTGTCCCTCTGATGGAGATGCTAGCACAGTAAATACTGAAATGGGAAAAATCTTGAGAGTGAGGAAGTATGAGCAAGGGTGGTTTGGATAAAGCAAGGCCAACTCTGTATCAGGATAATCAAGACCCCAAGAGGAAGTGTCTGCAATGTGGAGAACAATCACATCAAGATCAAAACTTTCAGACTGATTAGCAATTCTCTTGGTTCATAATCTCATGGTTATATCAAACATGCTTTAATTTACAAAGTATGAAGAAGGAGAGTAGAGAAAACAGTAACAAGATTAAACCCAAAGAGGAAAAAAAAAGAGCTTTATTTAGGGAAACATTAAATGTATCATCCAAACCTGGATACTATAGTGTGCAAAAAGGAGGTACTTTTAACAATTAATTTAGATGAAACCTGGGCAAATGGGAATGCCTGGCTATTCCAGCTCTATGGATAGAGACAGCTAATGGTAGGGGGAGCTCTAGAATCATTGATATTGATGAGGTTCTCTTTTCACCCTTCCTTCCCATTAGGAAATATTTGTCAACCAAAAAGAAAAGTAGATACTCATTACAAAGTGAGAGGAGTCACTGAAATGCATTTGTGCCTTAATGAGCTTATTAAAATTTTTTAAACATCATCTCCAAACATCATAACAATGACTCGATACCTGAGACATGGGTGATTGCATCACTCCAGCAGAACCTGAAGAGGCTACCTCAGGCTTGAAAGGGTCAAAGTCCAGATCCAACAAAGTCTCCTCCTCTTTCTTCACCTCAGGGACTTCATTCTGTTCAAATAAAACAAAAACAAAAACACACGTAGAGCTTGAATCTAGTAAGACTTCATCATATAACCCATATAATCCTCTAATATCAGTTGATATCCCAAAAGCAAGCTTTGGTAGTTTACCATTTTGGTAGTTCATCCACATGCTCCCAGAGCCACCAGCAAAATGGGATGAAAGGGAAAATAACCAACTCTGGCCGAGCATAACCTAAGACATCCAGGAACAAAGTCCGGGTTGCAGTTACTATCTTTTGTCCAACTCCATGTGAGCCAACAAAGAGAATGTCTGAAAGATGTATCCTAATACCATCAAGACCTAAGGAATCTCTTTTTTCTGCTAGTTCAGAGATCTCCATCGAGAATTTCAGATGACCAGATGGATAACATGGGCCAAGGTGTCAATTCATTACAGGTACTCACTGCTGTGATGTCCCCTAGGAAGCTAAATTTTAAAAGGAGGGATCATTGTCTACTGTGATCACATTCCACCTTCACCAGCTCCCCACAGGCTCCCTACCCCCTGGAGTTATTTATTATATTGTTGATTCCTCATCCATAATATTGTTGTTCTAACCTGAGTGTATGAGGGACGGTGAATGAGGGGGACATAGGGAAGAAGAGAACAATGGCCCCCAACACTGACTGCAAAATGAGCTTCCACCCTGATAACATTCCTGGATTAGAAAGAAGGTGAGTCCAATAAGACATAGATGAAAAGTCCTACTATGATAATAACAAAAATTTTAAATATTTAATATTTCTTCATTA
This sequence comes from Phyllostomus hastatus, assembly GCF_019186645.2. Taxonomy (NCBI): domain Eukaryota; kingdom Metazoa; phylum Chordata; class Mammalia; order Chiroptera; family Phyllostomidae; genus Phyllostomus; species Phyllostomus hastatus. The sequence goes on from NW_025334041.1 coordinate 51,558,748, forward strand.
ATTATGATCATGACATTGGAAAAACAATGTGGGTTTGAAGTTGAACTAACCAGGTTCAGGGTACACAGTAAGAGACAGAACTGAAATAAATCCCATAAACTCTATCATGGTGAAGAGAATTGGAGTTTGCTTATATAATTCATGTGTGTTTGATATTTAATATAAGCTTCAATTTTGACCATCTGTTGTCTAAAAATAAAAGGTCACAATAATGAATTAAGTGTTACATATAAAAACACAGATGTTTAGAGAAAAACTTCAAAGGAGTTATTTTAATTAATATTGGTCATAAACAAGAAAAATTTAACTTAGAAATGTATGCAAAATTGGGAGTGTAACAGATAATACTTTTTTAATATATATATATACATTTTATAAGAAAACCTGTTTATATCATGATATTGATTTTGAGTTATCTGTTTTGCAGTATGAATACTCATCAGATATATTTTTTATTTTTCACAAGGATGATGCTCTTCTGAGATCCCCTCTTCTTTAAAAGTTACAATCACAAAACTGTCAACTGATTCCCTTGGCCACTATTCAAAGATGGCATGAGTTTTGAATTTTACCAACTTTTATAGTGGTGCAAAGTGCATTTTTCAATTTTGAAAACACATATTATACTTGAATGTACTAGGAACTGTTCTAATAACTTCATACATATGAATATTAGCTCATGTTAAAACACTTGCTACAATATAATGATAATAACTCTATTATTGCCTTTAAAGAATTACTTTACTGTATCATACAAAGTGTCTTACTTGACTTATCTTATCCTTACAAAAAAATCAAAGAGCGGATGGTGTCATTTTCCCATTTGGAGATAAGGAGGTTACCTACTGCCCTGGGTCCTCCAGTTGCAATGCAGCTGAGGCAGGACAGCAGTCAGATGCCTGTGACTCCACTGCTCTTCCAAGCTGCCACTGGGATCTGGTCCCACATCTCTCAGACAGGGACCCTCCCTATCTGCTGAGGAATTCTCAATGTTCTGCAAGTCCTCGATAAAAATTCAGGTGGTACAAATACATCCATTTGTCCCTTATGAGCCTACAGGGTACCCTTAAGGAAGTTCAAATGTAAATTTAAAGATCATGGAAGAAAACAGGCATTTGACTATAGTGGCTAGGTTGAGACTTTGATTGAGATACATCTGGGTGTACAGCCCAATTTTGCCACTTACCAGTTGTCTCTCTCTAGGCAATTAATTCAGCTTCTATTTCTTCATGCATAAAATGAGATTAATAATACCTAGTAAAATTACCATGAGTAAGATAATAAATACATTGTACATAACATATAGTATATACTCAAAATGGAAACTGAAGCTAATGCAGTTAATTACTGCTAGTAGTTATAAATAACTGCGTAAAATTACTGTCATCAAACATCCATAATACCAGTTTAGTTGCCTTTAAAATTTGTGGCAGGTTTCTCCAATTTCGATGTCTGTTTGGTTTTGTTCTTTTAATCTTTTTTTCATGGTGTACCATTATTCTTATTTAAGAATAAGTATCTTAAATAGTATCTTTGTTGTTAAAGTGGTTCAAATTTTTCCCCTGGCTTTTAGTGTAATTTTTTTAGTTCATTTTTCATTGTATTTTTTTCTATCACTATTTATCCCTCCTAGAACCTATTCCACCTCCATCCTATTGTTATGTCCATGAGTTCTTTTTCTTTTTTGCTCAATCCTTCCCCTCCTCCAACCTTGTCTTCCCCGTAACTGTCAATCTGCTCTCTATCTTTGAGTCTCTCTTTTTCTTGTTAGTTCAGTTTGTTCATTAGATTCCACATGAGTGAAATCATACAGAACTTGCCTTTCTTTGACTGGCTTATTTCACTTAGCATAGTTCTCTCCAGGTACATTCATGCTATCACAAAGAGTAAAAAAAAAAAACTTTTTTTCTTGTCTGTGTAGTATCCCATTGTACCACAGCTATTTTATCCACTCACCTATGGATGGACAGTTGGGCTGCTTCCAAATCTTGGCTATTATAAATAATACTGCAGTGACAAAGAGATCCATATACTCTTTTGAATTAGTGTTTTGGGATTCTTCGGACAAATTCCCAGAAGTGGAATTGCTGTGTCATTATGCAGTTCCATTTTTAACTTTTGTGGTGGTACCTCTATACTATTTCCATAGTAGCTGCAAAAATCTGTATTCCCACCAAGAGTGAAAAAGGGTTCCTCTCTCTCCACATCATTGCCAGCACTTGTCATTTGTTGACTTATTAATGATAGACACTGTGACAGGTATGAGGTGATATATCATTGTGGTTTTAATTTTCATTTCTCTAATGATTAATGATGTTGACCATCTTTTCATATGTCTATTGGCCATCTGTATGTCCTCTTTGGAGGTGGCTCTATTCAGGTCCTCTGCTGTTTGTGTGTGTGTGTGTGTGTGCATGTGTTGATTTTTGTAAGTTCTTTATAAATTTTGAATATTAACCCTTTACCAGATATATCTGCAAATATGTTCTCCCATTGAGTAGGTTGTCTTTTCATTTTGTTAATAGTTTCCTTTGCTGTGCAAAAACTTTTTACATTCATGTCCCATTTGTATATTTTTTCATTTCCATTGTTCATGGAGATATATCAGAAAAAAATACTGGTACAAGCAATGTCCAATATTTTACTGCTGATGTTTTTTCCGAGGATTTTTATGGTTTTGAATCCAACATTTAATTCTTTAAACCATTTTGAATTTGTTCTTGTGTGTGGCTTAAAAAGGTGATCTAGTTTCATTTTCTGAATGTATCCGTCTTACTTTCCCAACACCATTTATTGAATAAATTATCTTTAGCCTATTGTATGTTTTTGCCTCTTCTGTGAAATGTAATTGACTATAAAGGCATGGGTTTGTTTCTGGGCTCTCTATTCTTTTCCATTGATCTATATGCTTTTATGCTAGTACCATGCTGTTTTGATTAATCTGTCCTTATAATATAGTCAGGTAGCATAATTCCTACACATTTGTTCTTTCTCAAGATAACATTATCATTTGGGGCCTTTTGTGGTTCCATATACATTTTTGTGAAATATGTCATTGGTATCTTGTTAGGAATTTCATTGAATCTATAGACTGCTTTGGGTAGTATGGACATTTTAATGACGTTAATTCTTCCTGTCCAGAAACACCATATGTTTCCACTTCTTTTTATCTTCAGTTTCCATCTTCAGTGTCTTATAATTTTCTAAGTATAAGTCATTTACATTCTTGGTTAAATTTATTGCTAGGCATTTTATTCTTTTTGAAGCAATTGTGAATGGGATTGTTTTCTTTATTTACATTACTGGTAGTTCATTATTGCATCTGCTCTCTGGATATTAATTTTGTATCTGCTACTTTACTAAATTTATTTATCAGTTCTAGTAGTTTTTTGGTGGAATCTTTAAGATTCTCTCTATAAGGCATCATGTCATCTGCAAATAAAGACAGTTTGACTTCTTTTTCAATTGGATGCTTCTTATTTCTTCTTCTTGTCTAACTGCTGTGGCTAGGATTTAAAATACTATGTGTAATAAGAGTGGTGAAAGCAACATCCCTGTCTTGTTCCCATTCTTGAGGGGAACACTTGCAGGTTTTGCCCATTGAGTATGATGTTGGCAGTAGGCTTGTCATATAAAGCCTTCATTATGTTGAGGTATGTTTCCTCTACTCCAAATATGTGGAGAGTTTTTAGGTGCTGGGTTTTATCAGATGCTTTTTCTGTATCTATTGATATAATCATCTGGTTCTCTTCTTCAATTTTTTTATGTGGTGAATCACATTCATTGATCTGTGAATATTGTACCAAATTTCCATAAATGGGAAAATCCCACTTGATCATGGTGTATGATCTTTTCGATGTATTGCTGCATTTAGGTCACTAAATTTTTGTTAGGATTTTAACATCTATGTTCATCAGAGATATTGGCCTATAAATTTCTTTTCCCATATTGTCTTTATCTGGTTTTAGAAATATGATAATGCTGGCCTTGTCAAATGAGTTTGGGAGTCTTCCCTCTTCTTGAATTTTTTGGAATAGTTTGAGAATAAGAGGCTTTAGTTTTTGCTGGAATGTTTGGTAATTCATCTGTTAAGTATATGGTCTAGGGCTTTTGTTTGTTGGGAGTTTTTTGATTACTGCTTCAATTTCTCTATTTGTACTTTATCTATTCTGATTCTCTGATTCTTCCTGATACAGTTTTAGGAGATTGTATGCTTATAGGAATTTATCCACTTCATCTACATTGCCCAATGCCAGCATAGAGTTATTCTAATATTTTCTTAAAATACTTTGCATATCTTTGGTGTCACTTATTCTCTTTTTTCATATCTGAGTTTATTTATTTGGGGTTTCTCTCTTTTTTTGTTGATGAGTCTGGTTAAAGGTTTGTCAATTTTGTTTATCTTTCCAAAGATCCACCTCGTGGATTCACTGACCTTTAGTATTGCTTTTTTAGACTCTATTTCATTTATTTATGCTCTGATCTTTATTACTTCCTTTCTTCTAATCACTTTGGGCCCTGTTTGTTGTTCTTTTGCAAGTTCCTTTAGGTATAAAGTTATATGGTTTGAGTTTTTTCTTGTTTCTTGAGATAGGCCTGTAATGCTATGAATCTGCCTCTTAGGAGTGCTTTTCCTGTGTCCCACAGACTTTGGGTTGTTGAACTGTCATTTTCATACTTTTCAAAGTATTCCTAATTTCTTCCTTGGTCTCATTAACCATTTATTGTTTAACACATGCTATTTAGCTTCATTGTCTTTGTGTATTTTTCATTTTTTTTATGATTGATTTCTAGTTTCATGGCATTATGTTCAGAGAAGATACATGATATGATTTCAATCTTCTTAAATTTATTGAGACTTGTTTTGTGTCCTAACATGTGGTCTATACTAGAAAACATATATGTGCATTTGAAAGCATGTACACTCTGCTGCTTTTCGGTGAAATTCTCTGAAGATATTAAATCTATTTTATTAAGTGTGTCATATAAGGCCACTGTCTCCTTGTTGATTTTCTGTCATGATGATAGCCATTGAAATCAAAGGAGTGTTAAAATCCCCAACTATGGCTGTATTTCTGTCGATCTCTCCCTTTATGTTTGTCAAGATTAGCTTTACATATGTAGGTGCTCCTATGGTGGGTGCATAAGTGTTTACTAGTGCTATAAACTCTTGTTGGATTGTTTCCTTTATCATTATGTAGTGTCCTTCTTTGTCTTTTGCTGTAGCCTTCATATTAAAGTCTCTTTATCAGGCCCTGGCTGGTGTAGATCAATGGATTGAATGTTGGCCTGTGAACCAAAAGGTCGCTGGTTCAAATCCCAGTCTATTGCACACATCTGGGTAGCGGGCCAGGTCCCCAGTACGGGGCATGTGAGAGGTAACCACACATTGATGTTTCTCTTCCTCTCTTTCTCCCTTCCTTCCCCTCTCTAAAAATAAAAAATTAAAATAAAAAAGTCTATTTATTGGATATAAGAATTGCTACCTGAGCTTTTTTTATATTTTCATTTGCATGAAATATCTTTTTCCATCCCTTTATTTTTAGTCCGTTGTGTATCTTTCTTTCTGAGGTGGGTCTCTTGAAGACAGCATATATAAGGAACTTGTATTTTTTTAGATTTTATTTATTTATTTTTAGAGAGGGAAGGGAGATGAGAGAGAGAGAGAGAGAGAGAGAGAGAGAGACATCAATGTGCGGTTGCTGGGGGTTATGGCCTGCAACTCAGGCATGTACCCTGGCTGGGAATCGAACCTACGACACTTTGGTTCGCAGCCTGAGCTCAGTCCACTGAGCTACGCCAGCCAGGGCAGAACTTGTTTTTTATACACTCACCTACCTTATGTCTTTTGATTGGAGCATTTAAGCCATTTACTTTTAAAATGATTATTGACAGATACATATCTATTGCCATTTTATTTTTTAAGTATGCTTGTTTGTTTTTTTCCTTTTTTTTTCTTTTTCTTTTCTTCTTCTTAAAGCAAGCCCTTTAACATTTGTTGTAATACTGGTTTGGGGGTAACAGACTCCTTTGGCTTTTTCTTGTCTGGGAAGCTCTTTATTTCTCTTTCAATATTAAATGATAGACTTTCTAAGCAAAGTAGCCTTGGTTGTAGGTCTTTGCTTTCCATCACTTTGAATATTTCATGCCAGTCCCTTCTGGGAAGAAATGTTTCTGTTGAGAATCAGGTGACATTCTTATGGGAGCTCCCTTGAAGGTAACTAACATCTTTCCCTTGCAGCTTTTAAGATTCTCTCCTTGTCTTGAAGCTTTGCCTTTTCCATTATGGTGTCTTGGTTTGGGCCTCTTTGGATCCATCTTGTTTAGGACTCTCTGCACTTCCTGGACTGTTATGTCTTTTTCCTTCACCAGGTTTGGGAAGTTTTCAGTCATTATTTCTTCAAATAAGTTCTCGATCCCTTGCTCTCTCCCTTTTCATTCTTGTAGCCCTATGATGCCTATGTTGCTATGCTTATTCTTGCCCCATAGATATCTTATTCTACACTCAGTTTTTAAAAATCCTTTTTTCTTTTTGCTGCTCTGATTAGGTATATTTATCTACCATGTCTTCCATATCACTGATTCAATCATCTGATTCATCTAACCTACTGTTTATTGCTTCCAGTGTATTGTTTATTTCAGATAATTGCATTCTTTATTTTTGACCAGTCCTTTTTTATGGTTTCTATGTCTTTTTTATGTGGTTGCACATCTTTATAACCATTACTTTGAACTTTATATCTGATAAATTGCTTGCCTCCATTTCATTTATCTCTTCTCTTGGAGAATGTTGTTGTTCTTTCATTTGGAGCTTGTTTCTTTGTCTTCCATTTGGGTTTCCTCTATGTGTTTGTTTCTATGTATTAGGTAGATCTGCATAGACCCTGATGCAGCCCAATGTCTGATGCTGCTTGTGACTGGCCCTGGGCCAACTGTTTGGAGTTATCAGCAATTCACAGCTTGTGGGTCCCTCTGCTGTACCAAGTTGTGTGCTAATGGACCAATCTGTGCACAAAGGCTGACTTTTACCAGCATCAGGCCCAAGGCATGGTCAGCTAAAGTCTCAAAGCACCCAGAGATCTGCCTCCATCTATAAGCTGCTGGTTAGGCTTAATCATTGAATGAGCCCCTGGCTGTACTCCTCAGCAGGGTTTAAACTCCACAGGGTGGGGTGAGAGGAATTCCTGTGGGTTGGGTTATTCATTCCTCCAGGCTGATGTCACATGGAGGGGAGTGCTCTGCCCAAGAAAGATGGTTGCTGCAGTATGGGGAATGAGTAAGCACAGGGATCCTGACAGCTGACGTTACAGCTTTCTCAGTAGAGCCACCAAACCCAGACTCTCCTCATGTGGCTCCAGTTCTCCCTGCCCTGCATCTGTCAGAGCCTAAGGTAATTGTCTGCAAACAAAATTTTGTGCACTGGCCCTTTAAGAGGGTGGCTGCATCTCTAGGCATCCCTCCCAGGTGGACAGACCCCACTGCTTTTCACAGAAGGATGCTACACAGGTGCCATTCCCAGTTCTGGTTCTTTATGCTAGGGAGGCCAGCCTGGTGTTTAGACCCTGTACTTCTCATAGGGAACCCACCCCAGTCACTGAAGTATCCCTCTGGAGCTGCAGCTGCTCCCCCAGTACAAGCCCAGCCAGCCATATCACATCTCTCCACTTCCTATTGGTCTCTATGTGGTGATGCTTTTTCTTCTGTAAATCCTTGGTTATAATACTTCTCTCCAGCTAGTCTTCAGTCACTTATTCAGGATGATTTTTCTATGATGTAGTTCTAATTCCAGTTTGGTACTCAGAAGTGGCTAATGTACATCCTACCTACTCTCCTGCCATTGTGAATCAAAGTCTGTTCCCTTATACCTTTAAGCATTCATATCAAAGAGTAATCAGACAGAATTAAACAAAGAGCTAAAAGGAGTTACATGTTTATGTAGTATTCCTTTATAAAAGAGCAGAGAAGCACTCACGACCCTGTTACTACATGTTGAAAACAGTGACATGTAATATCTCTTAACTTAAAAAAAAGAAAACAAATTTTCTTATTCCTTACCCCTGAATTACAATTAGAATACATCTGATGTGGTCCCAACATTCTTAAGCTTTTGGGGAGCTTGATCTTAAATAAGTGCTCTTTCCCATTAGAAATCTAGAAGTGCACTGGGATGGGCTCCTGAATTTAGACATGGTATGGAAACCATGGTGGGGAAATATCCACTGGGAAATATTACCAACTACAACAACCTCTGTGCTACATTTCATAAGGTGTCTTCTGCTAGAAACATATAAGTTTACAATTAAGGTATGGAATTCTTCCAGTACAGGCGTACAACTAGACATGCCCTCATTATAGATGCAGTTCATTTCCCTACCCTTTGGCTTGGGGTTGACGATGTGTCATTCTTTGGTCAATAGATGTTGACAAATGCAATGCAGACCAAGGCTTGAAATATGCTTATATGGCTGACTTGCTTTTTTAATATCCCTTCCATTCACCATTAAAAGTACAAGCTTTGGCTTGGCTGGTGTGGCTCAGTGGATTGAGCACCAGACTTTGAAGCAAAGGGTCACTGGTTTGATTTCCAGTCAGAACACATACCAGGTTCCCAGCAGGGGGTACATGAGGGGCAACCACACATTGAGGTGTCTCTCCCTTTCTTTCTCCCTTCCCCCTCTCTAAAAATAAAATCTTTAAAAAAGTAATAAAAGTATAAGCTTTGGTTAGTTACTGGCCAAATGAGGACACATGGAGTACACCTGGACCTATCATAACTAAATTTCTCAAAATCACTTGGAAATTGAAATTCTTAAAAGTGTCCAGAGAAAAAACACAGAATAACAACAGATTTATCACCAGAAATAGTGCAAGAAAAAAGATGGTGGAGCATATTTGCTTTATGTGCCCATCTTATTTAAGCAATCATGCAATGCCCTAATGCACTGACAATAAATTAAATTTTCTAGGAAATAGTTTCCTCAGGTTGTTTGTTTTTATTAGAACAAATTGGTAGACTGTAAAGTAATTCTTAATGTAGAATATCATGGGTTTTTTAATGTATTGCCCTTACATATACTATGACTAGAGTAGTAGAAAAGTTGACAGTAATGAGAATAGAGATAGCAGAGAAAATGGATAGGGCTTACCCTTATAATGAGGTCCTATTATAACAAGTAGATGAAAAAATGGCCAAAATTTTGATTGAAGAACTTACTATCACTACATCCTGTTATTTACCGTGTATATCAGTGATATGTAACAACCTAAAGAAGTAACAACCTAGAGAACATGCTTGAGAACATACACTCTGAATATTATGGATAAAAATACATTTGTTCATTTATTTTTTCACACATCAACCCAGCATCCTGCTTTCCACATCTGCCTGGAACAACATAGTGTCACAAAAGGATGGCAGATTTATTCATCTCTGAAATAGGGATAATGCCCTGAAAATTGCAGGAATGATGTCAAAATAAAGTTGAATGAGACCTTGCATATAACAAACTCAGGTGAGTGACTATTCAGTAGCTGTTCCTGTTCTGTTGTGTGTCTCATTTTTCTCTATCATTTACTTGCATGCTTCCCCATCATGAGCTCCTTGTCATTTCCTGATTCATTCTTCTGCTTTCCTCTTTTTCTCTTCTCCTGCTTGCCTCCCTGTGCCAAGCTTACTACACCTCTATCCCGTACCTCAAACCATATTCAAAAATATAAAAACTCAAAATGTATTCATGTCACAAGATGGATTATAAGATGTAAAAAGTCTAGGATTATTAGAATTCCTGGAGTCTGAGAACCTTGAAAGCTTGTGAGGACATATTACACAGTGATTTCAGAATATTTTCAGAGTTCCAGATGATAAATGAACTGTTATGCACAGCTAACCCTGCTTCAGGAATAAAGTAATGTTGTGGGTAATCTACTAGCACAGTAAAGTGACTAAATTTTGGCTTGAAATGCACTGTGTATTTTTTCTCTTTCTGATTTTCATCTTATGGATTATTTTTCTCTTGGAAGAATGTTAACATATTTATGTTAAAAAGTATCAACTTAAAGAAGTGGTAGCTGCTTCAGATATATGATGCATTGGAAAGAAAAGCTACCCTAGCTAGTGTAGCTCAGTGGATTGAGCACAGGACTGCCAACTAAAGGGTCACCAGTTTGGTTCCCAGTTAGGGCACATACTTGGGTTGCAGGCCAGGAACCCAGTTGGGGGCACATGAGGGATAACCACACATTGATGTTTCTCTCCCTTTCTCCTTCCCTTCCCTTCTCTCTAAAATAAATAAATAAATAAAATCTTAAAAAAAAAAAAGAAAAGCCAAGGTGGTATTTAAAACCAGGTTACAGGTATCCAGAAAGTGAATGTTGGATGTGTATGTAATTGCAGGCTGGCCTCATTGAGATTGAATAGACAAAAAGGGCCACTGCATGAACTTGTTTTGCAAATTGAAAAACATATTTCAGTTTGATTAGCTAGGAAAAAAAAACAGGATGGTTTCCTCAGCTAAAAATTTAAGATGCAGCATTAAACTGGGAATCAGAGATATAAAAGTAGCACAGCTAATGCCTTCCAGCACAGCAGGCACTCCCAAAATGAGTGATGAGAAGGACTTAGAGAAATAAGCTTGGGTATTCAAAATATAATTTTTGATTTATAAATAGGAAAGTTATATCCAAGACACAAAATATCATATATCACAGTTGGGAAAAGATTTAGGCAAAATAGTTGGGGGTGTGTCTTTTTTTATTCTCAGAAAACTTATAATTTATTCACAAAGATGAGGTTATTATAGAGCAATGCTCTTGTTTTCACTTATAATGTGCAAAGCTTAGGCTAACTGATGTTGGTTCGGGATTGTTATTCTGAGTTTGTGTTATTCCTCATTACTGACTGCTACTTGTTAAGCATTACATATTTGCTATAACTGAATGTACTTTAGTCAACTAAATGAGTTAGCTATAAGGAAGGATCAACCATAAATTACCCCAAGTATCCTCAGTAATTTTGAGAAAGAACAAAGTAGGAGGGATCAGAATACCTGATATCAAACTTTATTACAAGGCCACTATAATAGAAACAGGCTGGTACTAGCCTAAGAACAGACACACAAATCAATGAAACAGGACAGAGAGCCCAGGAATGAACCCATGTCTCTACGGTCAATTAATATTTGACAAAAAAGACAGGAACATAAAATGGAGTAAAAATAGCCTCTTGAGTAAATGGTGTTGGGAGATCTGAACAGTTACATGCAAAGAAATGAAACGACCATCAACTTACACCATACAAAAATATAAAATCAAGATGGATAAAAGACTTAACTGTAAGTCATGACACCATAAAAGTCCTAGAGGGAAATATAGGCAGTAAATTTTCAGATATCCCATGCAGCAATGTTTTGTACCAGTATATCTCCTAGAGCAAAGGATATAAAGGAAAGAATTAACAAATGCGACTACATGAAATTAAAAAGCTTCTTCACAGCTAAAGAAAATGTCAGCAAAATGAAAAGGGAAACTATGGGGAAATATTAGCCAATGATACCTTCGACAAGGGTTTGATCTCCAGAATATATGAAGAACTCATCCAAATCAACACCAGGAAGACAAACAATCCAATTTTACAAAAGGGCCACTTCTCCAAGGAGGATATACTGAGGACCCAAAGAGATATGAAAGAATGATCAACATCATTAGCCATCAAAGAGATGCAAACTAAAACCACAGTGGGGGTATCTCTTATTTAAAAAAAAATCCTAATACAGGCCATTTTTTCTTCTTTACCACTTGACAGAAAGATGCCCTTTCTTTAGCCTCCAGAGGGAGGTACCCTCACATTTGAGCACCTTCCCTGAAATTTTCTAAGTTCTCTTATGGTGTGGGTCCCTCATATGTTCCCTGGAACTCTGGGGCTCACATCCTCCTGGTTATCCTGGAAAGTGGTAGTCAGGCTTATTCCCAAGAGTGTGATGCGTAGATTGCTTGTACAGGCCAGCATGGCATTTCATTTATGGAGTCCCATGACATTAGCCACTATAATATTGCTGATATGCTCATTTTAAGTGTCTCAAAATGTTTATATGTACAGAGTGACCTTCCAAAAATTATTTGCTCAGAGACACAATTGGTAGGGAAAGCCCTGGTGGGAGGTGTAGGTGAAAATCAGAATTAAAGTCATCAAGTCAGAACAGAAAGCTGCCCAAACAATTTTTGAGGAAAAAAAATGAACAACCTTACATATATGCATATCTATGTGTACATATACATGATTCCTTTCTTTGGTTTTGGTCTCCTGTTAAAATCTTACTTATTTGCCATAAATTTGGTTTCCAGAGTCATAATATCATTTAAATCTTCCTTTTTCAAATGTTTCACCAAAATACCAATTTAGCAGGAACAAGGTACACTGGGATAAAAGGAAGACTGTTTGAGAAACTCTGATTTAAACAAACAAGGCTTTTGTTGTAGAACTTCTCAGAGCCTTGAACATGCTGACATGAACCATGAAAAAAGTACAAGGGAATGCAGGCCCTCCCAGCCACATAAACCAAGCATTTTATTAGACTATATGGGAAATGCTGTTTTAAAAGAATAATGCAAGGGTGTACAAATACAAAAAGAAATGGTTCAAATAAAAGAACAGATCAAAGCTCCAGAAAAAATACAAATAAGTGATAAAGAAATAGCCAACTTATCAGATGCACAGTTCAAAACACTGGTAATCAGGATGCTCACAGAATTGATTGAGTATGGTCACAAAACAGAGGAAAAGTAAAGGCTATAAAAAGTGACACAGTGAAATAAAGGAAAATGTACAGGGAACCAACAGTGAAGGGAAGGAAACCAGGATACAAATCAAATGTTTGGACCAGAAGGAAGAAATAAACATTCAACTAGAACAGAATGAAGAAACAAGAATTCAAAAAAAAAATGAGGAGAGGCTTAGGAACCTCCAAGACAACTTTAAGTATTCCAACATCTGAATCATAGGGGTGCCAGAAGGAAAAGAGGAAGAGCAAGAAACTGAAAACTTATTTGAAAACATAATGAAAGAGAACTTCCTTGATATGGCAAAGGACATAGACTTCCAGGGAGTCCAGGAAGCTCAGAGAGTCCCAAAGAAGTTGGACCCAAGGAGGAACATGCCAAGGCACATCATCATTTCATTACCCAAGATTAAAGATAAGGAGAGAATCTTAAAAGCAGCAAGAGAAAAGGAGACAGTTACCTACAAAGGAGTTCCTATGAGATTATCAGCTGATTTCTTAAAAGCAACCTTACAGGCAAGAAGGGGCTGGAGAGAAGTTATCAAAGTCATGAAAGGCAAGGACCTACATCCAAGATTACTCTATCAAGCAAAGCTATCATTTACAATGGAAGAGTAAATAAAGTGCTTCCCAGATAAGGTCAAGTTAAAGGAGTTCATCATCACCAAGACTTTATTATATGAAATGTTAAAGGAACTTACCTAAGAAAAAGATGAAGATCAAAACTATGAATAATAAAATGACAACAAACTCACAACTATCAACAACCAAACACAACAAAAAACAAACTAATCAAACAACTAGAGCAGGAACAGAATCACAGAAATGGAGATCACATGGAGGTTTATTAGTGGGGGAGGCGGGGAAAGAGGGAAAAGATACAAGAAATAAGAAGCATAAATGGTACGTAGAAAATAGGCGGAGGTTAAGAATAAAAAAATAAAAGAATAATGCAGGAACACAGATACATATATACACACAGAATTTCTTTCCATTTAACTTCTCAAGGTAGAAAAATAGGGACAGATGAGTTTGGACTTTGGCAGACCCATGTTTGTAAAACACAGAACCAGAAGAGCAAGATCAGCCCTTAGGTCTTGACATTGGGGCATCTCCCTGTAAGCAGCTAAGGATATTTCCCAGAGCAGATTCTGTGATATATTTAAGGTCTGGGGCCATTTGAGGGCTTTCTGGTCTGATATATTTCTGTTTCCAATCCTAGAACACATTCAAGAGAGAATTATCACTGTGATGACACAGGTAAATCAATCAGAAGTAAGAAATTCTAATCATTATGTTTTGAGTTTCTAGGTGGGATGAATACAAATGCCTTCCTTCTCTATAAAGCACAGGGAAAAAATAGAAAATACACAAAATTTATCTATTAAATGGAGAATTACTCAAACATTTTTAAAATATTAAATAAATGCAAATAGATCACTCTATATTATTATAATATATGTACCTGGAAGTATATCTCAGCTCCCTAGCTTTCAATACTCTGCTCCTTGGCAGCTGGCATCCATTTTCTCCTGAAATTTCTATTTATTTTTTAATCAGTTATCTGTGCATATCTAAAAATATTATCATCTATTTGAGACAATCCTTTCACTTATAATATGTAGCTTGACATATAATCTGGTAAACATATCTAATATCATAATCATACATATACAGGTGTATAAGCCCAACAGCCCTAAATATATAACATTTAAAGACATTAAGTGTAGTAATTATATGTGGTCAGTCATGACATACACTAAACTCAGCTGATTATTTCTCAGGAAGAAATCTGTTAATTTGATGTGGTACTTTGTTCATAGCCACATATTTGTATCATGTGGAATTCTGATGTTGTAAAATAGTCAGTGTTTTCAATGTGATCTCAAGACCAGCAACATCAGCATCACCTGAGAACTTGTTAGAAAATCAGATTCTTGGTCCCCAACCAAGATCTGCTGAATCAGAAGCTGCTAGATGAGACCCAAAAGGGCTGAAGTAATAACACACGATGGCTATATCTACAGAGGTATAAGCAACTAAGGGACTTGGTTAAGATGCTTCACAAAAAGGCAGCATCTGTAAATTTTAAAATAAAGCTAAACTGTATCAGTCCAGAAGCTAAAAAGTATACTGAAATGTAAATTTTTGTTTCACTCCCTCTCTTGATATCATGACATGAAACTAACAGCCATTTAGTCAATGGAAATGCTTCAAGTCATATACTGTGATCCACCTCCTAGAGCCATGTTGCTTTCCAGGTTTGGAAAAAAAATGACAGAAACTCCTTTCTGCCTCCTCCCCATATTAAGAGAATACTATATAAATGAAAATGAACCCCCAGAATGCACCCCCAGAATGTTGCTGGTAGGTAGTTCTTGCAAAATTGCCTGGTGGACTGATGGGCGTGACACATAGTATAGGGGACTGTTCTGTGTGGCAGTAGGAAATG
Organism: Phyllostomus hastatus; assembly: GCF_019186645.2. Taxonomy (NCBI): domain Eukaryota; kingdom Metazoa; phylum Chordata; class Mammalia; order Chiroptera; family Phyllostomidae; genus Phyllostomus; species Phyllostomus hastatus. Next base: position 51,573,973 of record NW_025334041.1, read on the forward strand.
TAGCCCAGCCCCCACTTGAAAAGGCCAGTGGGGCGTGAGGTCTGGCACACAGGACCCATGCCCATGGATAGTTTTTCCCATGGGGAATCAGGCCTGTATTGTACCTAGGCTGCTATGAGGCTTGCTTTTGCTAAAACTCCCTCACCCTGAATTGAGGCATCAAACGTTTACTTCATATCTTTAAAGTAACTTCCTAAAATCTATGCTAAACCTCAGGTAGGAGTGTAATCAGTTTAACCACTTTTTCCTTTGCACTTGCAAATATCCTTCTTCTTTGATGTAATTAGCAACATATTCTCCTTTGTTTTCTATAAAATGTAACCACCTAAAGTGAACCTATGCATAGTAAATGAGGACAATCCTCAATGTAATGTGCCCAGAAAAGCAGTAAAAGCCTGTCCAGGCAGGGGTCAGTGCTCTTCCTCTCTCTCACTGAGAGAGTGGTATTGCCATCCCTTTCTCTCCATAGGACTTCTGTAGGCCATGTGAATTTGTTTGTCGCAGCCACAACACATGGACCCTGCCAGCCAGGCGGGGCCAGCATTCTACCAGCTGTCTCATCACAGAAGCAGCAGCTAGAGATGGTTCTGTTTTGAAATGTGCTTCCTCTCCCTCTCCTCCTACCCTTGACTTTTCCCATCATATTCACTCAACAATATAAGCAAAAGTCAATGCTTTCAGAAGTACTTGGAGGCCTCTCCTGGCATTTGTAATTTTTAAAAGTGCTTCAACTCTTTTTTTTCCCTCACCATGAAGGACCCTTATCTAAAACTAGCAAAGTGCAAATAAAAATACATTTTAAAAGAAAGAACACTCTTGAACCCCATCTTTATTTCAGAACTAGTCTATGTGTCACATTTTCTCTACTTCAATTGCCTTAACTGCTAAATGGATAGGTCCTCAACAAGCACACATGGTTTTTAGGTGACCCACATGCTCTATTTGTGATGGAATTCAGAGGATGTTCTTAGAGGGTCCAGGTGAAAGGGAATTGATAGTAAGGATACTATCACCTGAAACACTCTGAACCGAAGAGTGATATAGAAAAAAAAAATGAAGCTGAGCTGTTAGCAAATGCAAACAGATAGCACAACTTAGAAATGAAAACTCCTCAAGTTTGGTGTCAGGTGGATGCTGAGTAAGATCATTTGGTTCAAGCTATTCCCAGAAGCATCTGTGTAGCCACAGGCATAATTTGTCCATGCACTAATAAACACACAATTCCCTTTCCTCAAAGGAGTTGCTAAATCTCATTTCAAGCCCTACTTATCTTATCATATTGAACATCTCATAGAAACAACAGAAGGAAAACTATTAGCTAAACGCAGTGTCTGTTGATAAATGGCCTTTAAGGGGATGAAAAATTATGATTTGACACTGTACTGCTTCTGAGTTTTTATTTTCTGAACCCCCTGATATCAGTACATTACTTCTATTATTGCCAACAGAGTGTGATTGTAATTGCGATGTCATACACAGTGTTGTTATTGATGTGTTCAGTAATTAAAAAGTGGTGCTCACATCACTTACAAAATGTAAATATTATTTCTGATCCTGACAACACTGGGAGATATTATATTGGCATGACTGGGGACTTTCACTCTTAAAGAGTTGGCTTTAATGACATTAGGAACAGCCCTGAAAGTCAAGACTATTCTCAAGACAACCAAGCTGCTCACAGGGATAGGGCTACAGTCCACTGAGGGTAACTAAAAGTGGAACACCTGCATCCAGTTGTCTTTGAAAGCAAGGGAACATCAACATTTCCATTTGCCAAATCATGTGCAAGGATACATTTCTACCTGAGGTATGGCAAAAGACTTAAAAATATTCACCTCTTTAATTTCATTTTCCTATTCTTTACTAGGAAGTAATATAAAACAAGTAGTAGAAGGCACAAACATGAATTCATTTATACTGACATTAACCAAAGCACTAGTGAAATCATTGAAAAATTGGAAGCAACCTGTGAACACAGTCAGGGGTTGCTACATCCACCTGACAGAATACTCCAGTTAAACATTATTTTTGAAAAGATAATATTATGACATGAAAGAATGCTCATGCAATTAAATAAAAAAGTCAGGAGTACATAACAATACAATTTGAATTTTGTAGAGCAAAATCAATATAAAACCAGGAAATAAAAAGACCAAATAAATAAATAAATAAACCAGAGCATATTTGTGGCTAAGTCAGAGTGGTATGATTTAAGTAATTACTAAAATTATTCCTTTTATGCCTTTTAGTACTTTCCCATTTTCTGCAATAAGTATGTGCTACTTATTGATCTTAATAGTCAAAAATAATATGAATATTTTCAAAATGTACATCTCCCATTTGAAAATGCTTTAGACATACCAAGCAAATCTGAATAGCAACTGAAATCATATTGTTAGCTCTAGCATCTTCTCTCTTTAGAGTTGAGCCCTGAGAGTCCCTTCGCCATGTACTTTATAGACATCCCACCGCTGTACTAGGCACTCACCTGGGAAGGTATTGTCACACTGATTTCTGGGACAAAGTTGTCCTCAAAGAAACTGATGATGTTCTCCTGCTGCAGTTCCTTTGTCGGGGTGACTTTAGGCAGAGGTGGTATAGGAGGCCCTTTCCTTGTCTACAAAGCATTAAACACAAGCAGTAGTTAATTCAGCCAAAGATGATGTGCAAGACATGCAAAAATCTCATGTGAACAGAGGTGGAAGGACAGATAGATTACTGACTGAAATTCAGATCTACATATAGAAACAAGCCCACCTAATAGTACAGAATGCCATCTGCTTGAGTGGCTCTGTGAGCATAGACAGGCACTGGTCCAATAAGAAAAACTCAGGCTCTAAGGCTCCATCCATCACAACCCCAAGAGCTACACTCAGGGCTGCATGGCCAGATGCCTGTGCCTCTAATGTTAAACTAAGGCACTACCTTCTCTGAAGCAAACTGAAAATGATTTCTCACTTCAGCAATGAGTTAAAATTTTAAAATTAAAATCAAGCAAGTTTTTTATTGGAATCAGTGAGACTACCTACAGGCAGCATACATTTGCTACATGTATCTTCCTATGAATTTCCTTCCTTAGTTTTAGCTGAACACATGAAAGCTTAAACTGTACTGGACACTTCAAGTTTTCTTATAGAAATTTCATGTTCACCGAAGGTAGGAAAGAATGGGTGGCAATTTTTCTCTATATTTACCTTTTCCTGGCCCTTACTATTTTTTTCCATCATTTGTTTCTTGCACTTTTGTTGCATGTCTGTTCATGTACAATATATGGTGGATGATACAAAAAGTATGAAGTGGCATATTCACATAACAGCTTTTTGTGGCTGTACTTGCCATGATCCTTAATAAAGCACTACAGGAGAGAGGTTTCATGAAGACGGTAGGATTAATGGGAACCTTTATGGAAAGGATTCTGTGAGCAAAAGATGGAAGAGGAGAGTAGGCAAGCCTGAGAAAGCTGAGGTAAACACACTCAAGTATAGGGTGTGCAAGAAAATAAAAGGTCCAAATAAGGAAAATAAGTTGATTCCTTAGTGACAACTATAATGCCTAAAACTTCATACTTCAAAGTCTCCTCAACCAGAAGTAAACTCCTCTCAATTCCTCTGCCCCACAGGACAATACCTGATGGGGTCATCCCACCATGAGCTTTTCCAGTCATCCTAATATATTTGATCTCTTCCTACCTGTGAAGGTGACCGAGGCCGTGCTGGTGCAGGAGACGAAGGCACCAGTGTATGATTGGGACTAGCTGTTGGGCTTGGGATGGGTGAGGGCTCTTCAGGCGGTGATGGTGTCTTTGTGATGCGGAGAGGACCTGAATCACTGGATGAACACACAAGATGTAAGCAAGGGGTCTTCTAAGGAGCAGTATTTATTTATTAGGAATCCTCCATCCCAGAGAAATTCTGAGTCATAACAGGTATTATTTGTTATCCAGCCCTTCTTCTGGGTTAATTATGGTTATTAACACCGTATGCCAGACCCTGCTTATAGATTATCTCTAATCACCACAATACCTATGCAGAGAGTTAAAAATGCCTAAAATCACTGGGTAATTAACTGGATCTGAATTCAGGCCTTACTAATGTGACCCTTATTCTTTCCACTGTGCCAAGTAGGTTTTGCAAGAATCTTGCAAACATAAACTGAATTAACTGTACTAATTTCACTATTGACTTACAAGGTAATGTTGCTATGTCATAATCTATAGCAAAAGCTACTTCAAAAATGAAAAACTTTATGTTAAACGGCATCCTTAGGCTAGTGTTACTTTTAAGATTTTGTAGGAGTGTTTTCTGGTAACATTTGGAAATTAATTCATTAACCCTTTCTACTTCTACACCTTTAAGAACAATGGCTCAACTCGGGCACCTTGAAATGTGCAAACAAATTATGTAATGTAACAGAATCAGAAATATTTACTCACAACCCACCACATACCTGGTATCAGGCCAGGTGCTTGTGAACAGCCTGAAGTTAATGACTAAGAAGGCACTGGGGACAGATTCTGCTCTCTAAGAATTTCAAAAGTCTACAGATTAAGGGAACAGGATCTGCATCCCAAAATAAATATGTACACAGCAGCATGGCCTACAAGGGAATGGATCTTACAGAGAGAACACAGACATACCACATGATTGGGGCTATGTGCCCCAATCATGCCTCTATCAGGAAGCACAACCCCAATCTATGCTTAATAGAAATAGATGCTACTGAGCTTGTTCACTCACTGCCTCATTCTGCACAGAAATGTTGAAAAAAATGAAAGGAACATTTGTTAAATCACTGTGGCCCCACTTCTCCATTTTATCTGATTTAGCAACTTTGAAATTTTCAGATGCCTTTATCCCTTTCATCTCTCCGTAATGGAGGAACCCTTATTTTTTATGTATTTTATTTCTTAGAAACCTAAAAATCATTTTGATATTACAGTTCTTACTGCGTTCCTAGGTGCATTAGAAACAGTGTGTCCCTGCCCCTTTCATGTATTCTTCTAGTCATATTCTTTCCCTTAGAAGGAGAGACATACTTTATGCTCACTTAGTACAGCAGCCATAGCAGAGACTATGAATACAGCTAGTCCAAGGAGCAACAAATAAGAATATTAGCTACCTCCAGAGAGATTCAAACACTGACACATAGAGATAGTGGTGTATGTGTAGGAGTATGCATATATTTATAAGTATGTATGAGTATATATATTGATGTTAAAATTGCATATATAGAATGTTACAACTGCTTATTACTTTATTTTTTGTTTATTTTTATTATATTTTTCCATTATCATTTATCTCCCTTATACCCTCTTCCACCTCTACCCACCCCTTTCCCCACTGCAATCACCATACAGTAGTCCATGTCCATGAGTCTTTTCTCCTTTTTCTTGATCCCTCCACCCCCAACTCTGCTATTATTTTAAAGCTATTTAGTCCAATAGCATCTATTTCCCCCTACTACTAAAAAAAAAAATGAGATCTTTAACTAGAGATGCTCTTGGACTTAAGAAAGTCAACACATGTTAACCACATGTAGAGCCATAAAACTGAAAGCTGGGTCTTTGGACTTCCAGCACAAGGTCCACTTGCCTGCATTCTTTGAGTGCATAATATCTGAGAAGGATGGAAAAAGAGGAATTCCAAAATCATGGGAGAAAGATGGTGTAAAGCCAAACAACCCCGACAATGTAGACATTTCACCTATGGATCAATGGATCTTTAGTGTATTTGAAGGCATACTCAAAATAACCATGTGCAATAAAAGAAAAAAAAACAATGCAGTGTGTGCAAGATGGAGTTAGGAGGAGGTAAGGTGGTGGTGAGGTGTTACCAACTTCTTCTCTCCTTTCCCAAAATGGATTCTTTAAGTATGTCATCACCAGTGATAAATATCAGGGTAATAGTTTGAGTTCAAGGAATTCCTTCCTTCTTCAAGAAAAGTAATAAGTGCATAACTAGAAATTATATGTTAAAAATTTATACCATTGCTCTTAGGTTCCATGGAAAGCAGAGAAGCAGATAGTCAGTTCTATCATGACAATGAAAAAAGGTTGTGGGAGGTAAATCTGAAGGGTGAAGGTAAATGTGAAAGCATAGAACTAAGGCTGGTATCTGCCTCCACATGGAAAGGCTCCTGTATTTTTTACTTTTATAGGATGAATAAAATAGTATAGGTTGGTACAGGCTGCAGAACTTGCAACAAGCAATGCATTTAAATGAATGAACATGGACTTGGCTCTGATGAACTTGGCCTACCTGGGAGCGCCTTGAATGGTGAAGGCCTTGTCAGCGTGCTGGTCACCCAGTTTTGTCATTACTTCATACAGTTTGTGGCAAAGCTAAGGAGACAGAGGCCACTTGTCTATTAGCTGCAATTCATTCTGATGCCTACTCAGGCTACTGTGCCCCCAAAATGGACTGTTTATTGAAAAGGTAGCATTCATGTCAAAACTTAAAGGCTACAAATAAACTTAAAAAATTAAAATATATTAATTAACCAGAGTACAAAGAAAAAAAAACCAGAAAATAATTGTTTACATTGACTTTACCAGAGATGAAGTCATACAAGCACCTGCTAAACTAAGAAAACACCAGCTGAGGGCACAGCTGCAGATTATCTGAATATTTGGAGGCAAATTTTTTTGTAGCTTAAAGTATCACTTGAGATTCCAACATTAAAAACTGACTGAGAAAAAACAAAACTGTGACAATGAAAAAAATTATTTCAGAGAAGAAATAAAAGCAGCCAGTGATTCACGAGAGCACTTTTGTACACCCACAAACTAAAATCTTTGTAAGACATAGAGAACTATGTGATCACAACAAACCTGTAGAAATACTACTGAGAGTAATAACACACTATTAAAAACAACATGCAAGTGAGCATATTCTTTGCATCATGCTATGCCACTTCATTTGCTTCCAGAATAAATGTTCATTTACTTTATATTCCATAAGTAAAAATAATCATTACTCACCACTGCAATTTCCTTATGAAACTTGGCCTCAAGGCTAGAGACATTTTTAAAAGTATTGACATAAAATCCAATTCGTCTACCATGTGGAGATGCAAAGAAGAACAGAAGGGAAAGACCAGTGAGCAAAACTGTATTTTAATAGCAATTAAATATATTAAAAAGAGGTTTTCTTTATATAATATTGAATAACATTGGGTTAAATAAAATACTTAACCCAAAGTATGCTGACCTTTCCTAATCAAAAATATAAACAAAAAGCTCTGTACCCCACATAGATCAGTTGGTTGTATGTCTGAGCATTGTTCCGCAAAGCAAAAGGTCACCAGTTAGATTCCTGGTTAGGGTACATGCCAGGGTTGGGGCCTGGTACCTGGTTGCAGTGCATGAGAGAGGCAACTGATCTATGTTTCTTTCACACATTGATGTTTCTCTCTCTCTTTCTCTCTCCTTCCCCTCTCTCTAAAAATAAATACATAAAATTTTAAAAATAAATCACAAAGATAATATCGTTTCACATACAGCACCTCTCCTGAAATGTAGTTATTACCCTAAGTCTGTGGTACTTGAGTGTGCTTCAGAATCACCTGGATGTTTGTTTCTGAGTCAGTAGATCTGAGATAGGGACCAAATTTGCATTTCTAACCAGCTCTAGGTGCTCCTGGTTCAGAAATTAACACATTTGGAACCACTACCCTAAGAATTTATTTGTATTTCAGATATGTATCTTACAAAGGCTTTGAGAAATAGGAATTTATTTTTTTAATTTTTACAAAATATAAATGGTCTAGTTTTGATATCATATATTTCTATTCTGAAATTTGTGTGACAGAAGAAAATAAAAGACCAACAAATTAATTACAATTCTTCAGCTAAAGTGACAGCAGGCTTTCATTGAACAAATAAATATACAAGCTGTCCATTCACAAATATCTCAAACATTGACATAAGCAAAGTCTCTTGAGCTACTTAGCTCCCTAAAGTAAGTACACTAAGTCACCCCAGTGGATATAGCCCAGAAGCCCCATTACAAGCTCCCTCTGCTCTAAATGAGAGCTCTTTGGACTGTACTAATTCAATCCTTCTGCATCCAGGTGAGTAAGTTACACTTTGATTTAATTCATGTTTCTGTTTCAATGACAATCTCAAAAATAACCCCAGAATCATAATTGTTTAATTAGATTCCAAATCTCGATCAAGAGCAAGTAAGGACTTAGATACGAGAAACATTAGATAGGCCTAATATATGGAATAAACATATATTCACGAAGTTAATGATAAGAATACTTATTGGGGAATAAGAATGTGCAGTACACAATATGTACCCTTCTCATATACATAATGAGATGAGATGATAGAGAAAGGGGCTTCTTGTATTTTTACACTGTGGTCTGTAGGATTTCACCAAGCAGAGGTGGACCAATATTCCATCAAAGCTCTTAGAGAGAGCAGCTCTCTCAGCATTTTTATATATTCCCTCACTTAATTCCCTTTAGGGTAGTGGTCCCCACTTTTTATCCAGGAAAACTGAGGCACAGAGAGAGGGCTAATTGTCCAAGATTATGTAGTTAATAAATGGAGAACCAGCATTTGGACCCAAAAGGAGGAAAATGAATAGAAAAGCATGAAATATTTGTTGAGAAACTTTGCTTAAGCATGAATATCATTTTTATGTGTTTTCCCATGAATTAAGTGGTTTATAATTTTAACAAAATAAAAGCTAGAAGTCTAATTTAGAGATTCAGAGGTAAAAAAAAATAGTTGAGTGCTAAATCTATCCAACCGATAAGACTTGCTTATTCAATGGCCTAACCTGTACCTAAATTTCTGGTGGGAGAAGGTATGGGCAGATAAATGGAAAAGGTAAAAAATACAATACAAATTTTTCTCCATGTTCCACTCAATCTTCTTGAAAAATAAAATTTCTAAGACTAGTTTATTTGGATTCCCTTCACCTTTTCCCCCCTGAAGTTTACTGAGGTACAATTGACAAAATTGTAAGATATTTAGAATGTGCATCATGGTGACTTGACTTATATATACAGGGTGGGCAGAAGTGGGTTTATAGTTGTTCATATGGAAAAAAACATTAACAAATAATAATACAAGAATAAATTGTTTTGCACACTTACAACTGTAAACCTACTTTTGCCCACCCTTGTACATTGTGAAAGGATTCCCTCCAATTAGCTAATTTATAAATACATCACCTCACTTTTTTTGATGAGAACTTTAAAGTTCTGCTCTTTTAGAAAATTTCATTTACATAACAGTGTTATTAACCATTGTCACTATGCTTTACATTAGATCCTCAGACCTTATTTATCTTATAGCTGAAAGTTTGTACGCTTTTACCAACCTCTCCATATTACTTACACTCCCCCAGCCCCTGGCATCCACTTTCTACTTTCAGTTTCTATCAGTTTGCCTTTTTCCTTTCTTTTTTTTTTTGAGATTCCACATATAAGTGACACCATGCAGTATCACCTCACATCTGTCAGAGTGGCTATCATCAAAAAGACAGGAAATAACAAGTGTTGGTAAGAATGTGGAGAAACAGGAACCTTTGTGCATTGTTAGCAGAAATGTCAACTGCTGCAACCATTATGGAAAAAAGTGTGAAAGTTCCTAAAAAAATTTAGAATAGAAGTACCATATAATCTCAGCAATCCAAGATCTCAAAGAGATATGCGTACATGCACTCCATGTTAATTGCAGCATTATTCACAATAGCCACAATATGGACAGGTCCCAAGTAATCACCAACAGATGAGTGGATAAAGATGTGAGATTATATAGAAAATATTGTGTATGTATAGTATTATAAATAATATTAATTGTGCATGAGAAAAAGGAAATCCTGCCATTTCCAGTAAGATGGATGGAGCTTAGGACATTTTGCTAAATAAGATAAGCTGGACAGAGAAAGTCAAATGTTTCACTGACGTTTTATGTTCTGTCTCTACAGTGATCATGTGTCCCCTTTTTAAATTTGAATTTCAATTGTAGGTAACCATGTATATGTTTGTGTATGTGTATGAATAATTTATACAAATATCCATATACATAAACATATACTAATCAAGAAAATCTTGTTATAGTGTGACTGGGAAATAATAAGTACTGAAGAAGGTCAGACCAGAAACCTGGGAGAAAGAGCCTGGGAAAGTAGGCCTATGCTCTGAGGCAGAAGACCTTCCACACCACAAAGCAGAATGTTTATTTTCAGGCAATGGGTATTTGTGGCCTCTGGCCATGTCTGAGATAGGAGAAGAGAGAGAGCCTGGACCTGTATTTGAAGAAGTAACTAAGGCAGCAGTTGGATGAGAGAGGAGAGACTGTAGATGCTCTGACAATCTGTGCAGAGGGACCTGACTCATTGTATTGTCTGCAGAGAAGTCTTCCTGGGAACTTTAAGTGGCAACTCTGGACTCCTTTTTCAGGATCCCAGTCAACCAGTCAGTAATTCCCCATACCTTCCCTCATTCAATTACTCAACAAAGGGCCTATCTAACTCTGAGTGCAAATATAGTGTGGGCTAAAGTGGCCCCAGAAATTAACAATATCCTTCAAGGAGGCTGATCAGTAAACACATGCTCCATTAATACTGGTAAGGGACAGAAACCAATTTGAAGACAGATTATAAATGTTCAAGTTATCACAAAAGTCATACATGACTAAATATCAAAAGTGACTAGATTGGACAGAAACAGCTAAAGGAACTGAGATGTGAAGGTGATAAGGAGCCCTGCGCCAGATGCAAACATCTGTTTGAGAAAACACAATTAGGCTGCCCTGAAGAACAGGTCAGCTTTAAACAGAAGGTGGGTGTAGATAGTGGAGGGTAGTTGAAGTTGATTGATGAGTACTGTTTTATTTTCATTGATTTTTCATTATGATAAAGCAAACCCTAATGAAGATCTATGAATTAAAACTGTGCACAACTTTACCATTTCCTCAGAATAGGTTTCTTGAATGTAAATGCTATATGAAAGGTACATACAACAGAAAGCTTTGATGTATATTGCCAAATGGCTCTCTCAAGGGCTAGGCCTTTATAGTACCTCCACTTTAAATATGGCTGTATGCAAAACCTTTGGAAGTTTGATAAATCAGTAAAAGTTAGTATGTTACCAACTTTTAAATTTATGTTTCTTTAATGAAAATTAACAATTTTTGTTCATTTATGTATTGGTCATTTACATTTCTCCTTTTGTGAGTCACCTATCATATTTTTTACTTATTCTTAGTTCCTGTTCTTTTACTATGTATTTGTATAAGATTTTATATTAAACCTATTGAATTTTAGATACTTTTGGCAAAAACAAGAATGTTCATTCTTCTGTCTTTAAATTTTATTTTATGATATACAGCATACCAACTTGTTCATACCAATTATTATTTTGAGGAATAATTGGGGAGGTACCAGAATGAAATACTTTATTTAGAATGATTAAACAAACATCTATAATTTTCTAATATTTTTATGGTTTCTTTTTAGAGTTTAGAAATTAAATCAACTAAGGAATTTTAATTTAGAAAAAAAGTTCAATATTTTTGATGCAACTTATTATTCAGAGCTTTTCTCCAATTACTTCCTTCCAAGTAGAGATTACCTCACTATATTTCATGAATGAATAAATGCATGAACGAATTCATGAATGAACAAGTAAACAAACAAACAAGAGAACATGTCAGTGAATAAGCAAGTATGGTACTCTGCACTGGAAAGGCATGTTCTGGCTAGAACCTTAGCTTGTAAAAAAGTAGTATCACCATCAGTGAAACACTCATCCTCAAAGAGAACACATTCTGAATTCTGATATTATCAGCTTGGGAGGTTTTATTTCACAAGTTCTTCATAAACAAGGGTCTCAGAGACTCTACTACTTGCCTAAAGGACTTCTCTGGGGCATCCTCAGACTCCTTCTGACTGGCTGTCAAGACCAACTAAATTTCTTTATTAAGATTTTTGTTGTTGTTGTTGTTGTTGTTGTTGTTGTTCTTGGAAATAGTGGAAAGGATTAACAGCTAAGCTTAATATGACCACAGCTTTCAGGCTAGGATACCCTCCCTCTGCACTGCCATAAGGAAGTCTGCTTCTCCTGAGGGTGCTCACTGCTTTTCCCTGAGTCTCCTGCAGGGGAGGAAGCATCCTTTGCCATCACTCACGTACCATGTGGGCGGAATCAGATAAGTAAGAGTTTTCTCCTGGTTCTATGAGCTCATTTACACTATCCTGAGATTTATGCCACACATATTCAACCTCTTTACAGCTCCTCTATCAACCTCCCAGCCACATACTCCCACCTCCTTGGCCATCCCCACTCACTATCCATAACTGCACATGCCTTCATGGTTTCCTCCCTCTCCTTCACCAAATCCTTGCACCAATAAAGCACATCTCTACAACCACATGACCATGCAACCAAATAACAAACTCCTAATCCTCTGACCTCTGTGAGCCCCATATTCTTATTTATACACATTCTGCAATGACTTACTAGTGCATATTCTGGATCCTGCTATCACTGAAAATTGCCCCACCTCTAAAATGGGAAAATTCAGCAGCTCACCCACTACCCTAATTTCCTAAGCACCCAGCATGCAAAGCATACTCATCATTCATTCACTTCCATTCCAGCTGCAGAGTTTTGTTTTTTTTAGGGAAGTGGGGGTGGTTGAATACTAAGCAAGTAAACCTTTTCATTTGACTTTCTGTAATGCAGATAGCTTAGGAATAGTTTTTTTTAATGAAGAATATATTTGTGGGAAAAATAAGAAAGTAATTTTGCTTTACTAATATTTAATATATGGGTTGATAGTTACTCCTTGTCAGGACCCTGATTTTCTGGAAAGAAGAGTGAAATTCACACTTGTTTGCTTTTAAAATTATTATTTTAGCCCTATCCGGTATAGCTCAGTGGACTGAGCATGGCCTGTGAACCAAAGGGTCACTGGTTGAATTCCCAGTCAGGGAATATACTTGGGTTGCAGGCCAGGTCCCCAGTGGGGTGTGCACAAGAGGCAACCACACATTGATGTTTCTCTCCCTGTCTTTCCCCTTCCTTTCCCTTCCCTTCCCTTCCCTTCCCTTCCCTTCCCTTCCCTTCCCTTCCCTTCCCTTCCCTTCCCTTCCCTTCCCTGGCTCTAAAAATAAATAAATAAAATATTTAAAAAATAAAAAAATAAATAAAATAAAATAATTACTTTATTTTTACTTTTTGGGGGGGGTTCATATCTACCCCCTCACAATCCCTCCCCAGCCACTCCCTACTCAGAGCTTTTTAAATTGTAGAGAATCTGACTTTTTAAAAAATATCTCTGAGATAACTGACCCTTTTCTTCCAGGCTACTATCTCATCAGGCTCAACATCTTCATCTACTAAGCCCTCAACATGCTCTGGCTAGCTCTGTCAACATAATCATCCTCACTCCCTACTGGCCCCATATATACTCAGTCCTAAATTATCCCACTTTTGCCACTGCCATCTTCTCAGAATGATAAGAGTCATTTTAAAAGACTTCCCTTGCCCTGTCACCCCTCCCCATAACTGTTACGATTCCGCATACCCATCATTATCAAGATGCTTGAAATAACAGACAATACCCACCGTTTCTGCTTCCTCATCACCCATCCAGTCTCCAAGGCCTATAATCAGGCTCTGACCCCACCACTGACTGGAACTTCTCTGGAAGTTCACCAAAGGCAATGCACCTTTTGTCTTCATCTACTTGACCTTTCTATTGTAAATGACATTCCTGGCACTCCCTCATTGTTTAAGTTCTCTCTGTTCTTGGATTTTTGAGATACTGCTCCTCCAAGTCCCTTCCAAGTCTCCTTCTACATTTCTAATTATTTCATATTCTCAGGCTTTTACCACAGACCCCTCTTCTTCTGCACATTCCTTAAATATTGGTGCTCCCAAATGTTCTGCTTTGGCCTTCACCTTGTCAAAACAGAAACTATCTCACTACCTACACATCATCGATTCTCATGACATCAACCACCACACATATAATAATGACCCCTACTAAACCTCTTTTTGAGCTCCCAACCTAGTTACCTCAATAGATATTTCCTTTTGGACCTCTTAATGTCTCTTCAAACTCAACATATATCTGCTAGAACTCAGTAATTTACTAAAACTTCTTTTTTCTCACATATTGTCAATCTCTCTGAGGGAGCCCGCTTGAACTTCCCAATCTACACTAGTTATCCCATCCCGTGTTACTTTCTGTTAAATTATCTTGTTTTATAGTCTACCTTGAACTTTTTTGTTTATTATTTTATTCTTAATTTCTTTTCTTGGTCATTGCCTTTTCCTATAGCTCCAAATACAAAAGCTCCAAATACGAAGATCTTCAGTACAGAATCTTCAGTGCCTAAAATAGTGGCTGCCACATAATGAGTGGTCAATCTGTATCTACTGAATGAATTACAAATGAATCTGACCACTGCCTCTCTCGTGCTTTATCACCACAACTCTCCTCCTGGATACTTTCACTGTGACCTCCAGCTACTATATTAAAAACTAAACATAGTTCCATGAACCCACAATATCTGCTTCAATCTCCATGCCTTTATTCATGTTCTACCTCAGTCTAGAAAACCCTTTTCACTAAATTTGATATTAATCATTTAAAGAGATTTAGCTCAAGTCTTTTCTTTGGAGCCCTTCCTTATTTGTGATACCTCTTTATCATCTCTTACAAAATTGTAATCCCCTTTAGAACATAAAAACATACCCTAGCATTTCCTTTTAAAATTGAACCTACACCTCCCCTAGGTAGTACTTCATTCCTCTTGTCCCTATTTTTGAAACACATGACAATAATGGAAGACTGGAGAAACAAAAAGTGATTCATAAAATTTACAATCTTAGGCAAGGTGTTAATCAATATAATCTTTAGCTTCCTTATCTGTAAAATGGGGATGGATATCTGTAATTGTGACGACTAGAGACTATATACCATATGTAAAGCGCACAAAATGATACCTGGCAAATAGAAAGTTTTCAATAATGATCTCTCTCTTTCATACAAAACACACACAATTTACATCATTATGGGGATTGAATAATTTGGGTTTAGTAAAGAAACACACTATATAAAAGGAAAGGCCTGAGCTGGGTTTTGATCAAAGTATAGAACCTGATTAACATAAAGAGAAAGAGCCTTGAGTGCCATATGAGAAATTAGACTGGATTTAAAAGCACTGAAGCATTTATATTGTATATGACCAGATAAGGGGAAAGGTTGCTCTCCAAAATTTGTCCCTTAAATATTCCCTTTGTTTTTAAGTCCCTACAAAGCCTTCCACATTCAAGATAGTTTGACAATGACTTTATTTTGAATAAGCATATACTATTTGGGGAGGGCATATAAGCCACAGAATACATCAGTAAATGTTCATTTTGATACATATAAAGAGCACTAAAAAATTTTTTTGTAGCCCTGGCTGGCATAGCTCAGTGGATTGAGTGCGGGCTGTGAACCAAAGTGTCGCAGGTTCGATTCCCAGTCAGGGTACCTGCCTGGGTTGCAGGCCATGACCCCTAGCAACCACACATTGATGTTTCTCTCTCTCTCTCCTTCCCTTCCCTCTCTAAAAATAAATAAATAAAATCTTAAAAAAGAGAAAAAAATTTTGTTACATATCCAATATATATAAGGCAAATAACATGTATTTATCTTTTGAC
Organism: Phyllostomus hastatus; assembly: GCF_019186645.2. Classification (NCBI taxonomy): domain Eukaryota; kingdom Metazoa; phylum Chordata; class Mammalia; order Chiroptera; family Phyllostomidae; genus Phyllostomus; species Phyllostomus hastatus. The sequence goes on from NW_025334041.1 coordinate 51,589,651, forward strand.
AATTTTGGCAATTTTTCCAGGAGCATTGTCTCATAAGTGGAAGTGTTAAATATTGTGGTACCCAAGTCTTTTCAAGGTCCAGTTTAAAAAGCCATGGACTGTGTAATTATGTGTGCGATCCCAAAAGTTCTTTTATAGAAGAAATGACAATGACTGCCTTTATTGTATGCAAATGACAACTTTGTTTAAGATGGAATACCTGTTGAGAAACATGGGGCGCTCCAAAGAGATATTAGCTGACTTGATGAGTGTCAAAGATACAGATAAAGACTTTGGATACAAGTATTTCTCAAAATGTAAGAACGCAAACAATAATATTTCTTAAAAAACACAATTTTACATAATTTGTAACTTTAGTAATAAATGATTATAAAAATTAAAATTATAAATAGATATTTATCTCATCTATATATTTATATATTCAGGCTGTTCAAAATGCTCATTGGGGGAGATGTGAGGTCTTTCTTGGACACACGTGGTCTGTCCAAAAGGTATCCAGCCATGTAATATAAAAAATAGAGATATTTGTTGAAGAAGATACAAGAAACATTGTACTTAGGACAATAATGTCTCAGTCCCCTTCAAAGTAGACACCTCGGGACCTCACATAGTTCTCCCATTCATTATCAGCTGCCCTGTCTTATTTTCCTAAATCTCACTGATGGTCTGAAATCTCTTCCCTTTCAAAGGTGATTTTTGGTTTGAGAAAACTCAGAAGTCTCAGAGTGCCAAATCTGGGCTGTAGAGAGGCTGAGTCAACTGGGTGACTTGATGTTTCACCAAAAAACTCTGCACAAGATGTGATGCATGAGCAGGTGTGTAGTTGTGATGAAGCTCCCAATCACCGATTGCCCATAGTTACATCCTTCTGAATCATCAAAATTGTTTCCATGGAAAAATGTTCAAGCTTAATGCAAAATTTGATGCAGAAACATTGCTCTACCCTCTCAGTCATTTTGAATGTGACAGCCACAGAAGTACACATGCTCACTCAACAGTGTCTACTGCCCCCACTAACTAGTACAGTGAAGTCAGCATTGTTCATTCATAGGCATACCAGTCCACTCTTCTTGGCTTCCAGGTAACAACAATGTTGCACAAACCATTCTTGTTATATTAATAATGGCTGGACTGTATCTGGACAGACCTTGTATATAGTAAGTTCCTAAGCAGACTACAGATATGTCACAATGGAGCTTCTGAATAAAGAGGTGTATAGGATGAAGAGACCAAGACAGAAATATGAGGGCAAGACTACTTTCATGATCTACAAAGGATGATAAGGGTTAGAGATGGTGGCAATGAGAATACAAATGGGGACATCAATCCAGGAAATTATACAGATAAAGGACAGATTGTTTCCTTTGACAATTCTTAAGTTCCATAGTTAAAGACTACAAAATCTTGAGGCTGGAAGCCCAAGAATGATGGTACCAAAAAGAGAAATGCAGATATTGAAAGAATGAGTAAATTCATGGCAATGAGTTAATTTCACACATGTTAAACTGTGGGTTATAGATGGACATTGCATTAGACATGTCCTATAGTCTAAAATTTTTTATAGATTTTTTAGTAGTCCAAAAATAAACTCTGAGTGCCTATTGTTGACAAAAAATCAAAAGCACTAGGAATGAACACAGAAAAGGAAATATTTCTGTTTAGATCCTCAATATTATTATAATTTTGTAGGATAAATAGAAGCTCTTGAATTTCAATATAGGATGATGTTAGGAGCAACAATCTGGTTGGAAGTTGGGTTAGAAGATTTGGCTTTAGACAATGTTGCACAGTATGCATTATTTTGTTGATTTAGGGTTATAGCACAGGGGGGTGCTAATGGAAATTAAGAGACATGCCCCATTCCATCCAATAACTTCTTCATTCTAACATTAAGAAAATTGCACTTAATGCCATGAGGAATGTAGAATACCTATAAATAAGAAGTACTTCATTAATACCATGAGAAATGGAAAATGTACCAATGCCTTGATACATTGCCATAAAAAATGCTGAGCACCTGTAAATAAGAATATCTAGTATCTAAACTAGGGATGGAGTTCATGTTAACAGGTCAAGGGCTGAAAGTAGTGGCTTGGCATCAAAGCCAGAAAACTATATAAGCTCTTGGAATAAAGGAAGTTCTGCCAAGAAAACTGAAAGGGTATCCTTATAAATTTCAAGGTTAAAGGAAATCTCCTAACACCTCTGATTGAGATTTGGGTCTTCATTTGATAACTACTATATCAAAGTTAAAACTCTGCCATTCAACATGGCTGCCACTAGCTACATGAGGTTATTTAAATCTAAATAAATCAAAACAACTTCAAGGATACCTGGATGATAGTGGTGCAGCTGCCTGCATTTCTCAGAGGACAGTATTTTGGATGGGAAGGAAATACAAGCACAGCTTAGGATCAGGCTGGCCTGGAGGAAGATGGCAGGGTTATCATTCCTTGGGTGTTCTACAGGAGACAAGCTCCAAGGAAGAAGCCTGTCATTTTTCCAAAATCGTGTAGCTTTTTGATATTACACTGTTTTAGTTTGTAAACTAACCCTATACAAATAGGATAATTAAAAATTAACAGGGGGAATGATAGAACTCAGATATGAAAAAGTTTAGCCTTAATTGATAGGCTTAAGTACTAATGCATGTAGAATCCTGTTATTCCAAAGGTATATAGTTTTTTAATAAAGACTCCTTTTTTTATCAGCAAAAAATAATAAATAAATAAATAAATAAATAAATAAAAACAAAATAAATTTCTTTTAAAATTCAGCTACATTCCAAGTGTTCAACAGCCAGCCACATGTGCCAAGTAGCTTCCATACTGGAAAGCATAGATTATAGAACACTTCCACTGGACTGCACTAAACTATCACAGGCAACAAAGACAAGATAAGGGATATTCACTATTCTTAAACTTCTAAAAGAGACAGGTACCATCTGTACAAAAACATCTTTACCTTGACCATAATGATGGTAACTCTTCTTGCAAGTCAACATTAAACTCTTCAAACACTTTCTGTGCTTTCTGAAATTCCTCTTCTGCCTACAAATGACACATAACATGTTAACACTTAAAAAAGCACATAAACACAAGCCATTTCTATACACAACCAAGTCATGTAATATAAAAAAAGGAATAGCTTTATGGCATCCTAGAAACATTTTGGGTAGGAGAAAAATTAGTCTGCTTAATACCTACATTTTTCAATAAATATGAAATATTTATTCTTATTAAAACAAGAAAACTGAATTGACTACAATGGTTGGTCTTACACTATCTGGCAGATTCATTCATTCTACAAAAATGTGATAACTGCCTGTCACACACTGCTCTGCTCTGGATACTGAACATGGATGCCTCCCCATATGGAAATTCCTAGTCTAGTGGAAAGTCTAAATAATTACATTGCAAGATAGGGCTTATAAAGTGTTATGGAGTATGCTGCTGGGGAAGATGGTGCAGAGAACAGAAATGTTCCACAGAGAAGGTGATATTTTTTCAGTGGCTTTTGAAGAGTTAGTAAATGTTTGCTAAAGAAGGGGATGGATAAGGCATTGCTATATATAAAGGTGGAGTTCCTTGGGTTGGAATTTTACTGTACTAACCTTGTGAGCTTGTCATATTGATTTTTACTTCAGATACCTTTTTCACAAAATGAAAAAAGCAATGCCCACCTGACAGGCATTATGAGTATAAAGGAAAGGTGATATAGATGAAGTGTTAAACATGGTGTCTAGTCTCTATTAAGCCTCACATGAATAACAGCTATTATTGTGGCAGCTCAGGAACTTATATGTAAGTCATGAAGGCTCTAGTTTAGGATGTGTGCACAGAAGAAGGAGAAGAGAAAAAAAAGACATGGAAGTTGATAAGAATGGATGAGTGAGTCACAACCAAATAGAGAAAGTCGCATATACTATGCTAAGGAACCTAGATTTTTTCTGCAGGCAGTTGGAGCCATCAAAAGACTCAAGCAGTAGAGAATCATATCTAAATATGTGATGTAGAAAGACTAGACAGCTGTGTGTAGGCAGACAGGAGAAAGCAAGACTGGAAGAAAAGGGAGTAGCTTATGAGGAGTCATCAATTAATTGGCATCTGTAAATGACTAACTTATACTGTTAAAGTTACTGAAATGGGTTTTCTAAAAAAAAGAATGTTAGGCAAACCTAGCATATGTTTGTACTCTCAGACAATCCCAAGTTATGTCTGAGATTTTCAAACTGGTTTCCTGTATGAATCTGCATTTTAGCATCAAGTATATACCACAACCACAGTAAGTAGTACAGGAATACTTCTTACTTTCCCCAGTATTGTTGGGGGGCAAAGTTTATGCTTATCAAAATATACAAGTCAGTGTCACCATGTGAACTCTACAAGAACATCAAAAACCTTATTTTTAATGAAAAATTATGGAAAGCAGCTCATAAGCACCACATTTCAGTTTAAATTCTGTCCTGATTCCAATGTCCTTTAGAAAGAAAATATTTCCTTTTTAACAACAAAATTGCTATAGGTCACAGAATATAGAGTGGTTTCAACAGTGGGATCAATCCTTGCCTTGGAGATTCGACTCTCATCCTTCCTCTTGGAGCTCTGTAAAGCTTCCAGATGGTGGCGGGCACTGTCATAGTCAACCAGCTTCCTGCTGCGTTTTGCGATGCGATTCTGCCAATGAAAAACACATACGTTAAGAAAGAAACATGGTTATAGGTTTTTTTGTTTGTTTTGTTTTGTTCAAAAATTTTATTATTTATTTTTAGGTAGAGGGTAAAGGAGGGAGAAAGAGAGGGAGAGAAGTATCAATTTGTAAGAGAAACATCAATCAATTGCCTCCCACATGCGCCCCATCCTGTGACCAGGCCCACAACTCAGCCATGTGCCCTGACCAGAAATCAAACCAGCAACATTTCACTTTATGGTCTGATTCCCAACCAGCTGAGCTTGTCATGCCATTTTTTTTTAACTGCTAAAATGCTTTCCTTGTGCAGAGTAGCTGAGAATCTTGACTGGAGATCAAGGTGAACTGATATTTTAGTAGATAAATGATCCCTGAAAATCAGACTACAGCCTTCAATCCTTTTTGTGAAAACTATTAGATAAATGTCTTCCCTTCCAATAAAAAAAAACTAGACCAATCATAAGGAGCTGAAAGCAGAATTTGTAGTGAAAGATCAGAAAAATTCTAGTACTGGTTGAGGGAAGCAGGTAAATCTATATATTCAATTAGCCTCTATTTTACCTCTTTTTTAACTGTTGTACTTTTAAAATAGTGGAAGGTCTTTTACATCCTGGGTTAGGTTTATTCCTAGGCATTTTATTCTTTTTGAAGCAATTGTCAATGGGATTGTATTCTTTAAAACATTTATTTATTAGAGAAAGGGAAAGGGAAGGAGAAAGGGAGGGAGAAAAACATCAATGTGTGGTTGTCTCTTATGTGCCCCCAACTGGGGACCTGGCCTGTAACTAAGGCATGTGCCCTGACTGGGAATCAAACAGGCAACGCTTTGGTTTGAAGGCTGTGCTCAATTTACTGAGCTACACCAGCCAGGGTGGGACTGTATTCTTAATATCCTTTTCTGTTAGTTTGTTATTGGCATATAAAAATGCAACTGATTTCTAGATATTAATTTTGTATCCTGCTGCTTTGCTGATTTTGTTTATGAGTTTTAGAAGTTTCTTGGTGGAATCTTTGGGGTTCTGTATGTGCAATATAATGTCATCTGCAAATAAGACAGTTTTACTTCTTTCTTTCCAATTTGGATGCCTTTTATTTCTTCTTGTCTGATTGCTGTGGCTAGGACTTCCAGTACTATGTTGAATGAGAAAGGTAAAAGAGGACATCCCTGTGTTGTTCCTGGTCTTAAGGGGAACCCAGGGACACTACTTCTGGGATTATATATGAACGAACCCAAAACACTAAATCAAAAAAATATAGGCACTCCTATGTTCACTGCAGTGTTATTTACAATCACAAGGGTATGGAAGCAGCCCAAATGTCCATCAACAGATGAGCAGATACAATAACTATGGGATATTTACACAATGGAATACTACTTGGCCATTAAAAGAAGACAATTGTACCCTGGATAAACCTGGCAAATATTATGCTAAGTGAAATAAGCCGGTCAGAGAAAGACAAATACCATGTGATTTCATCCATGTGGAATCTAATGAACAAACTGAACTAACAAGCAAAACAGAGACAGACAAATAGATGGATAGCAGGATGACAGCTAGTTCAGGAGGTGGGGGAAGTTAGGGGGTGGAGGGATTGAACAAAAAGGAAAAAGGACTCATGGACATGGAAAACAGTGTGGTGAATGCTGAGGGGAGGAGTCATGAGAGGGCTAAATGGTAATGGAAAAAATACAGTAATGATTAAATTTTTAAAAAGAAAGGAATGCTAATATAAATGTATATGGCTTAGAAAATAGTCATATCCCATGGATCTTCACAGCAACTTACAGTAAAAGTATTGCAGGGATCATTCCCATTTTACATATAAGGAATTTGAAGTTGCATCATATTAACCTCTAATTTATCCAGAATTATTTAGCAAGTCTGTGGCAAAAGATAAAGTAGATATCAGGTCCCTACCCCACCAGTACCTAGAGTAAGGTGAGGCAAGTGAAACACCTCAGGCACACTCTTAGGGTCATGTAAGTACAAGATTAGCAATGGAGAGTAGGTGCTTCCTAATGTACTTTGAATCCTAATGGCCTCACTTGCCTCACTCAGACCCAGAGCTACTCCTGACTTTCAGTTAGAATTTCTTCTACCAGCTTCATGTTTTCTGACAGACTATCATTCAATTACCATCTGCCATTCTATGATATTCTTCTACATCCCCTTTAGGAGTGAAGAGAGGTGGAATGGGGCAGCTACTCTCATTTAACTTTTTCCAATCTCTTTCATATTGCCCTCTGTAACTGCCACTTCCAACTGTTGTTAGTAGTGGAAAGTATGGCTGCCATACCACATTCACTTAAACATATGTGATGAATTAAACAAACTTCTGGCCAAGATGGAGGCATAGGTTGATACACTGTGCTTCCTTACACAAGTGAAAGAAGAACAACAACAAAATTTAAAAATAAAAATCAACCAGAACTGCCAGAAAATCAAACTGTATGGAAGTCTGACAACCAAGGAGTTAAAGAAGAAACATTCATCCAGACTGGTAGGAGGGTCAGAGATGGGTAACCAGGGTGGAGAGAACACACAGCAAGGTGACAGACCCATGGGTGAGGCAGCTGCTGGGTATTGAGTGGTCCCACATTTGTGTGTAGATAAGCCAGGGAACAAACAGGGAGCAAGACAGACCATGCAACCCAGGGTTCCAGTGAAGGGAAACTAAAGCCTCAAAACCTCTGGTTGTAAAAACCTTTGGGGGTTGTGGGGGTGGAAGAAACTCACAGCCTCAAAGGAGAGTTTGTTGGAGACACCCAAGTGGCCCTAGAAGGTACACAAACCCAACCATGTGGGAATCAGCACTAGAAGGGCCAGATTTGCTTGTAGGTAGCAGGGGAAGTGACTGAAAGTGAGGTGAGAGCTAAGCAAGTGACAGTGCTCCCTCTCTGACCGTTCCCTCACATACAGAACCACAAGGCAGTGAAGTGGGTTGTCCCATCCTGGAGAATAACTAAGGCTCCACCCTTACAACATAACAGGTACGCTGGGACAAAAAACAAAGTCCTAAATGAAAGAACAGATCAAAACTTCAGAAAAAGAACTAAGTGACGAGGAGATAGTCAACCTATCAGATGCAGAATTTAAAACATTGGTAATCAGGATGCTCACAGAAATTATTATGAATGCAAAATAGAGGAAGAAGTGAAGGCTATACAAAATGAAATAAAGATAAATGTACAGGGAACCAACAGTGAATGGAAGGAAACCAGGATTTTCTGCTCTCAAATCAATGATTTAGAACAGAGGGAAGAAATAAACATTCAATCAGAACAGAATGAGGAAACAAGAATTCAAAATAATCAGGAGAGGCTTAGGGACCTCTGGGACAATGTTAAACATTCCAACATCTGAATCATAGGGGTGCCAGAAGGAGAAGAGTAAGACATTAAAAACTTATTTGAAAACATAATGAAGTAGAACTTCTCCAATCTGGTAAAGGAAATAGACTTCCAAGAAGTCCAGGAGACCCAGAGTCCCCAGAAAGTTGGACCCAAGGAGAAACACACCAAGACACATTAACATTAAATTACCCAAGATTAAAGATAAGGAGAGAATCTTAAAAACATCCAGAGAAAATGAGACAGTTAGCTAGAAAGGAGTTCCCATAAGACTATCACCTGGTTTCTCCAAAGAAACCTTGTAGGCAAGAAAGGGCTGGAAAGAACTATTCCAAGTCATGAAAGGCAAGGACCTATATCCAAGATTGCTCTATCCACCAAAGTTATCATTTAGAATGGAAGGGCAGATAAAGTGCTTCCCAGATAAGGTCAAGTTCAAGGAGTTCATCATTACCAAGCCCTTATATGAAATTTTAAAGGGACTTATCTAAGAAAAAGAAGAAGATCAAAAATATGAACAGTAAAATGCAACAAACTCACAACTAGCAACAACTGAACCTAAAAATCAAGAACAAACTAAGCAAACAACTAGAACGGAATAGAATCAGAGAAATGGGGATCACATAGAGGGCTGTCAGTGGGGAGGGGGAGGGGGGAGAATGGGAGAAAAGGAAAAGGTACAGGGAATATGAAGCATAATTGGTTAGTAAAAAATAGACAGGGGGAGATTAAGAATAGTATAGGAAATGGAGAAGCCAAAGAACTTATATGTACGACCCATGGGCATGAACTAAGAGGAGGGGTGATGCTGGGGGCATGGGGCCTGCAGGGCAGAAGGGTATAAAGGGGAGAAAAAAATATCAGACAACTGTAATAGCATAATCAATAAAATATACTTAAAAATATGTGATGAATTAGCCTAGGCTGGGTAGAGAAGTCCTTCAATAACGTATGGTGGATACAGTGTGTCTATGGACTGACAAAGCTAATTATTTTAAGTAAATATCTGTTATGTCCAGAGGAAAACTCCCTTGAAGCAGTGGCCTTCCACAACTATAGGCAAACTCATATAAAGCTCTACTTTGTGGACTTGCAGGAGTGTGGGGTGGAGTTGGGGTCTCCTTTAATGTCTTTCATGAAACATAATTTGATTCTTTGAAGATGAATTTGATTTTTGAAAACAGCAAAAATTCAGTTACTTTCAAGCCTGTGAATGAGGTGAAATACTGCATTGAGTCACTATTTTATGTTCAAAAACAAGAAGTGAAGTAAATAATGTGATTCACTTTCTTGTGTGGTAAGTCAATTACAGAGTAACTTACCATGTGGAAGTGACTATGTTGAAGGCCATTGCTCACTTTGATGGAGAAAATTTTGTGTTGGAAAAACAAACCAATCTTATTTCCTTACCTATGTGATATTTGGGAAGCTTGAGAAAAGAGTCAAATCTCCTCAGTAATACAATTCTTATTTCACCATCCAATTTGATCTAAATTTCTTTAGATTTCTCACTGTGTACTAACCTTAAGCAGTAAAGAAATTATTTTATTTTTAAAATTTCTATAACACCAGCTTGGGATTCATTTTGGCACAATACTGAAAATATACTTAATTATTCATGTGAGGTCACTAAGATAGAATCTAAATTACATTTTATGATAACTGCTCACAGCTGTAAGCCTGCCTGGGTTAGTAACAAGCTGACTCTTATTACAACATTGATTTCAGACATTAGTGCTGCATAATAAGAACCATAACACTGGGTGCCCTGCTAAGCACAGTTGGAAAAGTCAAACATATTGCCTCATGAATGGTTCTCCATAGACCTCACTGATGGGCTGCAGTAAATATTTGGAAATTTGCCTAAGGTTAATTACACATGGCCTGTAAATTTTAATGGGAGTGATGGAAGTCCATTGTGTTTCATGCTTTGAAAATTCTTTGCTCAGTATGTTTAATCATAATCTTCCTTTCTCTCAATAACCCATTCATTACATAATCACTTAGCACTAATTTTTTGAAGCAAATGAGTCTATATTCACTTCTAACTTCCTTTTCACAGAAGCAGAGTCTTTGAAATATTAGAAACAGCCACCTCCCACTCCCCACTATTCAATTCCAAATTGTTCCCTTTCCAAGATAAACATTGCTATTTCCTTGAGTGTTAATCTTATCAAATGGTTTCACAATTGTCTATCTGGGTTGGAACTCTGTGCATATACTATGATATTCTAAATGTGACTTCAGCAAAAGAGATTGTTTCAGACTCATTCCATGATGCAGGTAAAATCATGACATATTTCATTTAGCTTCAGTGCATCCAGAAAAATATTATTCCTAAATCTCTAGTATATATATGGTTCAGTAACTGGAGGATCATCTTTGTGCATGACTTCAACCATGGACCCCAAGAAAAGAACTGCTCCAGTAAAAATGCTACTAAGGTTTTCATCTTTCTGACATGGAACAAAGTGAAAAGACTAGCTGATATAATCCATTATGATTTTATTTTACTCTATGTTTTCAATACAGGTACTTTTGTGTGCATTTGTATTCTGAAATCATATGTTTCTAGAGATTAGGGCCAATTTCCAGATAACTATTGCTGGGCAGCATCATAACAGCTAAGATTTTTCACACTTGTTTTTGATGATGCTCAGTTTTTGTTCCTGAAACTCAACAACTTTTCAAATGTGTTTTTCTAGTTGATCACTACCCTCGGTGGTTTAGCAAAGTCATACTAGGGATAATTTAGACAAGTTAAAGGTCCTTTGAAATTTTTAAATAGGAGGACAAAACTTTCCTTTATCTTCTTCTAATTAATTGGAAAACTATTTTTTTAATTTTGTATTATTGCTTATGCTGTTACAATTGTCCCAATGTTTCCCCTTCAGCCCCCTCTGCCTAGCCCATGCTCCATTCCCATAGTCAATATCCACACCATTATCCATGCCCATAGGTCCTTCATATATTTTCTATGACTAATCCCTTCATCCCTTTTCAAACAGTCCTTCCTTCCCTCTTCCCACTGTCAGTCTATTCCATGATTCTTTGCCTCTGGTTCTATTTTGTTCATTAGTTTTTTAGATTCCTCTTATAAGTGAGATCATGTGGTATTTATCTTTTACAGACTGGCTTATTTCACTTAGCATTAGTCTCCAGTTACAATCATGCTGTTACAAAAGGTAGGAATTCTTTCTTTTTTCTACTGCATAGTATTCCATTGTGTAAATGTACCACAGATTTTTAATCCACTCAGCTACTGTTGGGCACTTAGGTTATTTCCAGCTTTTGGCTATTGTAAATAACACTTCTATGAACATAGTGGTGCATAAGTTCTTTTGAATTGGTGTTTTGGGATCATTAGCATGTGTTCCAAGAAGTGGAGTCACTGAGTCAAAAGGCAGTTCCAAGATGGTAAAGGAGTAAGTGGAAGCTACACAAATCTCCTCCCAAGAACAATTTGGAACTAAAACTAAATTGTAAAGAAAGCATCCTGAATAATAACTGACTACTAGCTGCAGAGAAGCCTTATAACCAAGGACAGACAGAAGAAACTATTTCATCACAACAAGATTGGCAGGGAGTGAAGAGAAGGTGGAAGAAGGCTGGATAGGTTCCCACAGGCAGCTGCTAAAGTGTTGGAGGGATATTAGTGGCTGATGTGTTCTACTTGAGACATGTGGGGTCTAAACCCCAAGTTGGGCTCCCCAGCATACACAACAAGAGCCAGAAAGAAATCCAGATAACATCCACCTGTGAAAAGCAGCAGGTTCTAAAGGGCTGCAGACGTAGAGAGCCTCTTAAAGGGCCAGTGCACAAAATTTCATTTGCAGCCACTTACCCTGGGCTCTGGCAGAGGAAGGGGAGGGTGGACTAGAGATATTTGAGGACAGTCTTGGGATGATGGCTCTGGGAAGAGAACTGAAGGAACATCAGCCAGGATCCCTGTGTTGAGTCATTCCCCATACTACAGGAGCCATCTTTCTTTCTCTGGCAGAGCACTCACCTCCAAGTGGCAGCAGCCTGAGGGGAAGCAATAGCCCCACCCACAGGAATCACTCTGCCCTACACTGTGGAGCTTAAGCCAGACTGCTGATTACACCTTGATTAATTTAAAAACAGATCATTTAACAGCTGATTAGTTTAACAATTAATGCAGAAAAAGCAAAGTAGCAGTCAAAATGGGAAGACAAAAGAAACAGACGCCAAATGAAATAACAGGAGAAGTCTCTAGAAGAAGAACTAGATGAAATGGAGACAAGCAATTTATCAGATAGAGAAATTAGAGTAATGATTATAAGAATACTCAATAGCATGAAAAAAGACATAGAAAACATAAAAAAGACCAGTCATAAATAGAGTGCAATATCTGAAATAAATAATTCACTGGAAAGAATGAGTAGTAGGTTAGAAACAGAGGATCGAATCAATGATTTGGAAGACAAGGTAGAAAAAACACCCAGGAAAAGCAGCAACAACAGCAACAATTTTTTTTTAAATGAAGAGAGCTTAAGAAACATTTTGGACAATATGAAGCGTAACAACATCCTCATCATGGAAATACAAAAAGGAGAAGAGAGTGAGCAAAGGATCAAGAACCTATTGGAAGAAATAATGACCAAAAACTTCTCTAATCTGGTGGAGGAAAAAGACACACTAATCCAGGAAGCTGAGAAAACAAGTTGGACTCAATGAGGCCTATACTAAGACACATCATAATTAAAATGACAAGGTTTAAAGACAGGGAGAGAATCCTAAAAGCTGTCAAAAAAAAAAGCAGGTAGTAACCTACAAGGGAGTACCAAATACACTATCATCTGATTATTCAACAGGAACACTTCAGGCCACAAAGGAGGGGTGCTAAAAATTCAAGGTGATGAAAAGTAGGAACCTACCATAAAGACTACCCAGCAAATCCACCATTTAATATCGAAGGAGAAATAAGGAGCTTCCCAGACAAGAAAAAGGTAAAGGAGTTTGTTAACACAAAACCAGTACTGCAACAAATGTTAAAGGGCCTGCAAGGTGGAGGGAGAGTGGGAGGGAGAAGGAGAGAGGAGGAGGAGGGGAGGGAGGGAAGGAAAAAAAGCAGAATAAAATAATCTAACAATAAAATGGCACTAAATATGTATCTATCAATAATCACCTTAAATGTAAATGGCTTAAATGCTCTAACCAGAAAACACAGCATAGGTGAATGGATAAGAAAGCAATTCCCACATATATACTGCCTCCAGAAGGCCCATCTCAGATCAAAAGATACACACAAATTAAAAGTAAAGAGATAGAAAAAGATACTTCATGCAAATGGAAAGGGAAAAAAACCCTGGAGTACCAGTATTTATACCTGACAAAATAGACTTTTAATACCAAGGCTGTAGTAAGAGACAAAGAAGGACACTGCATAATGATAAAGGGAATAATCCAACAATAGGATATATCTTAGTAAACACTTACACACCCAATATAGGAGCACCTAAATATGTAAAGCAAGTCTTGATGGACATAAAAGGAGACATCAACAGAAATACAGTCATAGTTGGGGATATTAGCACCTCATTGATTTCAGTGAATAGGTCTTCCAGAGAGAAAACCAACAAGGTGACAAGAGCCTTAAATGACACGCTAGATCAAATGGATTTAATTGATACCTTTGGAGCATATCACTCCATTTTTAATTTTGGGGGAAATTCCATACATTTTTCCACACTGGCTACACCAGTCTGCATTCCCACCAACATGCACTAGGGTTCATTTTTCTCCACAGCCTCACCAGTATTTGTTGTATGTTGATTTATTAATTAATTATTAATAACAGCCATTTAGGCAGGTGTGTAGTGATATCTCATTCTGGTTTTAATTTGCATTTCCTTAAGGGCCAGTGATGTTCAGCATTTTTTCATGTTTAAGGGCCCTCTCTATGTCCTCCTTGGAGAAGTATCTATTCAGGTCCTTTGTCCACTTTTTAATTGTATTGTTTGTCTTCCTCATAGTTAGTGGTATGAGTTCTTACATAGTTTGGAGATTAAAGCCTTGTACAATGTATCATTAACAATATGTTCTCTTGTACAGTCAGCAACCTTTTCATTTGGGTGGCAGTTTCTTTAGTCATGCAGAAGCTTCTTAATTTGATGTAGTACCATTATATATTTTTCCTTTATTTCTCTTGCCCCAGGAGATATATCAGCAAAAATATTGCTACATAAGATATTTGAAATTTCACTGCCTGTGTTTTCCACTAGGATTTTATGGTGTCATAACAAATATTTAAGTATTTTATCCATTTTGAGTTTATTCTGCTGTATGGCATGAGTTGGTGGTCTAGTTTCTTTTTTTTCTTTTTTCTTTTTTTTTTTTTTTGGCATATACCAGTCTAGTTCTTCCAACACCATTTATATAAGGGGCTGTTTTTCTCCGTTGTATGCTTGTGCCTCCCTTGTTAAATATTAATTGACCATAAAAATATAGGTTTATTTTTGGGCTCTGTATTCTGTTCCATTGATATATGTGTTCTTATGCCAGTACCAGGCTGTTTTGATTATGGTGCCCTTGTAATATAGTTTAATATCAGTTATTTCGATCCCTCCAACTTTGTTCTTTTTCCTCAATATTGCTGATGCTATTCAGGGTCTTTTTTGTTTCCATAAACACTTTTGAAGTATTTGTTTTAGATCTGTGAAATAAGTCAGTGGTATTTTAATAGGAATTGCATTGAATCTATAGATTGCTTTGTGTAGTATAGACATTCTAATGATGTTAATTCTCCAATCTGTGAACAGGGTACATGCTTCCATTTATTTGTTTCTTCCTCAGTTTCTTTCTTCAGTGTTCTATAGTTTGCTGAGTACAGGTCTTTTACCCCCTTGGTTAAATTTATTGCTAGGTACTTTTTTTGTTGTTGTTACTATAGTAAATGGAAAGTTTTTAAAGTTTCTCTTTCTCATAGTTCATTGTTAGTGTACAAAAATGCTATTGATTTCTGAATATTGACTTTGTATCCTATTACTTTGCTGAATTCACTTATTAGGTCAAGTAGTTCTTTAGTGAAGTCTATAGGGTTTCCTATGTATACTATCATGTGATCTGCAAATAACAGTTTTACTTCGTCCTTTCCAATTTGTATGCCTTTTATTTCTTCATCTTGTCTGATTGCAATGGGTAGGACCTCCAGTACTATGTTGAATGAGTGGTGAGAAAACATACTTGTCTCATTCCCGATCTTAAAGGAAACACTTTTAGTTTTTGCTCATTGAGTATGGTGTTGGTAGTAAGTTATTTGTATATGGCCTTTATTATAGTGAGGTATGTATGCTCTGTCTATTTCCACTTTTCTGGGTGTTTTTATCATAAATGGATGCTGGAATTTATCAAATGTTTTTCTGCATCTATTGATACTACCATGTGATTTTTGTCTTTCGTTTTACTTATGTCATGCACCACATCTATTGATGCAAATATTGTATAATTCTAGCATCCCTGGCATAAACCCCACTTGACTATGGTGTATGATCTTGTTAATGTATTGCTGTATCCCATTTATGAGTATTATGTTGAAGATATTAGCATGTTTGCTTATCAGATATTTAAACCTGTAATTTTTCTTTCTTGTGTTTTTACCTGGTTTTGAAATTAGGATAATACTGGCCTTATAAAAAGAGTTTGAGAGCCTTCCCTCTTCTTGAAATTTTTCAAATAGTTTGAGAAGAACAGGTGTTAGTTCTTCTTTGAATATTTGGTAAAATTCACCTGTGAAGTCATCTGGTCCAGGGCTCTTGTGTGCCTGGAATTTTTTTGATCACTGCTTCCATTTTGACAGTTGTTATCAGTCTATTCAGGTTTTCTGCTTCTTCCTCATTCAGTGTTGGAAGTGTATCTTTCTAGAAATTTATACATTTTGCCCAGGTTGTCCAATTTCTTGGCATATAGTTGTTCACAGTAATTTCTTACAATCCTTTGTATTTCTGTGGTATCAGTTGTTACCTCTCCTTTTTCATTTCTGGTTTTATTTATTTGGATCCTGTCTCTATTTTCTTGATGAGTCTGGCTAATGGTTTGTCAATTTTGTTTATCTCTTCAGAGGATCCGCTCCTGGATTCACTGATCCTTTAAATTGTTTTATTCATCTCTATATAATTTAATTCTGCTCTAATCTTGATTATTTCCTTCCTTCTACTTAATCTGGGCTTTGTTTGTTGTTGTTCCACTAGTTCTTGTTAATGTAGGGTTAGGCTGTTTATTTGAGATTTTTCTATCTTCTTTAGGTAGACAGACCTGTATTGCTATGAACTTCCCTCTCTGGTATACCCTTGTGTCCCATAGGTTTTGGGTTGTTGGGTGTTCATTTTCATTTGCTTCCAGATACTTTTTGATTTCTTCCTTGATCTCACTGTTAACCCATTCATTATTTAATAACACGTTATTCAGCTTCCATTTATGTGAATGTTTTGACTTTTTCTTGAGATTGGTTTCTTGTTCCAAGCCATTTGTTATCCAAGAACATGCTTGATATGATTTTAATTTTCTTGAATTTGTTAATGCTTGCTTTGTGTGCTTTCATGTGGTCTATCTTTGAAAATGATCCATGTGCATTTGAGAAGAATGTATATTGTGTTTCTTTGAGGTGAAATATTCTGTAAATATCAACTTAGTCCATTTGATCTAGAGTGTCATTTAATGCTGCAATATTTTTGTTGATTTTTTGTTTGGAAGATCCATCCATTGTTGAGAATGGGAAGTTATTTTATGAAGATTAAATATTCATGTATTAAATGATATTCTGGAGTGTGATAAATTATGAGACTGTTTGTATCACAAATGCTACAAATTTCAAGATAAGATTTGAATATCTATCAAATAATTTAAAGATAACCTAAAACATGTAGGCTACTGCATGCAGTCTTACAGAATATTTTTTTAAAAATTAATTTTTAATTTCTCAGAAAATTAAAGACTGACATATTCATTTTTATAGGATACAATTCTGTGGGGTGTGGGCCCAGCTCCTACCCAGAGATGCACAGGAGCCACACCCATGAACAGGTTCTCCTGTAGGGAATCAGGCCTGCATTGTATCTAGACTGCTATGAGACTTGCTTTGCTAAATCTCCCTAACCCTGAATTGAGGCAGCAAGTGCCTACTGTAACTTCCTAAAATCTATGCTAAACCTTCTAAAGATGAGTATAACCAGTTAAACCACTTTAATGAAGATTAAATATTCATGTATTAAATGATATTCTGGAGTGTGATAAATTATGAGACTGTTTGTCTCATAATTTTCCTTGTCTCATAGGTTTCCTTTTGCATTTGCAAATATCCTTTTTCTGTGATGTGGTTAGCAGCAGCATCTCCTCTGTTTTCTGTAAAAGGTAACCACCTAAAGTGAACCTGTACATAGTAACTGAGCACCATCATGTAATGTGCCCAGAAAAGAATAAAGGCCTGTCATGGCAAGGGCCGAAGCTTTTCTCCTCTTGAGAGAAAAGCCATGTCATCTCTTTTCCTCCATAGGACTCAGTAGTCCGTGTGAATTTCTTGTGTCTCATCCACAATGTGGCAGACCCCACAAGCCAGGATTTGCATCACATTTTAATTGAATGTACTTATGCAATGGCTCAATAAAGCCTGCTGCTGCCTATTATGATAACATCATTGAGAATCTATGATTTGTATTTGTTCTTGTTGACTTTTTACCAACAAGACTAATGTATCTAGTCTGATCCACTTTGGTTCTTGTTGGGTGCTCCTGGTATTTCAAAACACACTCTTGAGATGTTGGCCAATTAGCACTAGGCATTCTATGTGGACCCAATGAAATTAGTTTATTGACATGAGTGGTGTTTTGGCCAAGAAGCTTCACTATGTTTCACGGCCAAGGACAGTGTATATTACTGCAGGTTGTTATCTGGTGTTTGGTGATGGCTACAAAGGCCACCAGGCAAGAATGAAACTTCTCTTCAGAAGTCACCTAACAAGATACTGCAGATGCCCATAGATGCTGGCTCATGACTCCCTCAGCTTACAGAAAGGAAAGTATGTGGCTGTCTTACCTGGCACTCTTCTTTGATCAAGGAAAACAATTGGGGGTAGGGGACAGTCCTATTAATCCTACCATTTGCTATATACAACCTAAATGGGTTTAAAAACATCTCTTTTTTCATTGTTTATGATATCACAGTTGTCCCCACTTTTTCTCCCTTTATCCACTTTCACCCAAGCCCACCCACTCCCCTCCCTCAGTCAGTTTCCATATTGTGGCCTTATAGTATAGTTTGATATCAGGTATTGTGATACCTCTACCTTTGTTCTTTTGGAAGGTTGCTAAGGCTATTTGGCATTTTTGTAATTCATATAAATTTGGGGAGTATTCATTCTAGATCTGTGACGTATGTTTTGATATTTGAATAGGAATTGCATTGAATCTATAGATTGCTTTGGAGAATATGGACATTTTAATTATGTTAATTCTCCCAATCCATGAACATGGTATATGCTCCCATTTATATGTATCTTCCACAATTTCTTTCTTCAATGTCCTATAGTTTTCCCAGTACAGGTCTTTACTTCCTTGGATAAATTTATTCCCATGTATCCTATATAATTTTATTGCAATATTAAATGTGATTGCTTTTTTAGTTCCTCTTTATAATAGCTCATTACTGGTGTATAAAAATGCCATAAATTTCTGAGTATTGATTTTGTATTTTGCTACTTTGTTGAATGCATTTATTAGCTCTAATAGTTTTTGGTGAAGTAAAAACCATCTTTACCTCTAAAGTCAATTCCAAGTCTACAATATTTAAACCTTCATTTGTGCATTTCCTTTTCAATGATCCAAGTGTCATATAAGACAAAGATTTTAGACATGATATTTTTAGATCCAGATGCAAATATATATGAAATAACTACATCTTAATAGAGCTTACCCTTTAACAACATGGATTGGAACTGCATACATTCACTTATGCATGGATTTTTTTCAATAAATATAAAGTTAGCTATCTCTATACTCTGGTTTTGCATTTTCGCTTTCAACCAAACACAGACTGAAAACAGTATTTTCAACCTGTAGTTAGAAATCTGCAGAAGTGGAGAGCTGACTTGAGGCATTACTCTATGACATTTTGTACAAAGGACTTGAACATATACAGATTTTGTCATCTGCAAGGGTTCTGGAAATCAATCCCCATGGGTACCCAGGGACAACTATAGTTAAGGTTTTGGGGCACCAAAAGTTACATGTGGATTTTCAACTGCACAGGGGTTGATGGCCCTAACCCACATGCTGTTCAAGGGTCAACTGTAATTCAGTTTGAACCAGAAAATGTCAAGGAGAGAAACTATGCAGCTATGCTATGAACATATGCAAAATAAACAGTACACAAAGAAAAATCAGACTTTGCTCTCACATTTGCAATGAAATTTCTCCTTTCCTTGTAACTGTTGTTTATTCTAGTAGAAATTCTTGTCAAATGCTATGTAATAAAAAGGTTTTAACACAAACAAGATTATAACTTGGGGGATCTCTGATTTCTGATTTTATACCTATAGGATTAAAAAGACTTCTGTAGAGAAATAAAAAGCTGGAGCAGTTCACTCAAGGGGAAAATGTGATTTCCGTAACTACATTTCATTTCAAACTTATAGAAACAGCATAAAAATCCTATACTCAAATAAATGATAAGTTAGCAATTGTCTTTGACTTTTGATTCCTCTTGCTCATGTTTCAATAAGTACATAGGATCATTCAACTCTTCCCTTTACAGACACAGGGTAAAATACCTTTATGTCTGGAAATTGGCCCAGATAGGTATCCAATGTCAGCAAGGACCCATCCACTAGTTTTTGATGGAAGTCTTCCCATAACACATCACATTTCTGAAATAAAAAGAGAAATAAAATGATAAATGTGAAATTAGTTTAATTGAATACCTTTCACCAAACCTCTAAAAAAATCTGAAACTAAAATATTTCATAAGTAATGATGTGTTCCCAGATAGTAGATGCTAGAAAGAATGTAGATTGTTTAATAATACAATAAAATTTCTAGGCAGTTTAGCTACCAGTTCTAAATCACAATACAGGCTATTTAAAGGTTTAGCTCATTCAAAAGGGTATTTCTGATTCTGAATTATTAAAGAATGTAGATCCTCATAGGTGACCTTTGGGCTAAGAGACTGTGAATAATTCCACACGGATTGCTTCTGAAGCCATGTAGGAAACTAGAAACCACTCCAAACAAACTACCATCACTGAAACTTCCACAGAGAGAGCAAAAAAATTATTGCCATAATGGGAAAGGATCTTCCATTTATAGAGTACCAATTGTGATAATACACAATAAATATTAGGTATTACTACTACTACTACTATCACTATGTCTAGGTATTAGGTCAAATCAGCTATTTTCAACTGTTTTCATTTCACAGCACACACAAAATAATCACTAAAATTTTGTGGCACACCAAAAATACTTTTTTGGTATTTTTGCTGATCAAAAACTTTTTGCTGATCAAACAAAAAAATAGGTGTAATTTTGATTCATTCACACAAGATGCCTATTGTTCTGTTGACTGTTGTCATTTGTTTTTTTTTTTTATAATCTAAGGAAAAAGAGGTCAGTTGAACAGGGCTGCATAGGACAGACTCTATTTCCCAGCCTCCACTGCACTAAGTGTAGCCATGAGTCTAAGTTCTGGACAATGTGATGTACTTTCAGAAAGTATTCCATAAAGGATGCTAATCTTTCATGCACCTTACTTATTGCTAACTAGAAATGGGAGTTGACAGCCAGTGTTCAGAGAGTCATCTTGAACCTGGCAGAGGCAGCAAGACTGTCAAAGATGGATCCCTGATGCTTGTAAGTCCAGCACATCATCCTTGGCTCACCACCTCCAACGTCCTTTATGTAAGAGAGATAAGTTTCTATTATGTTGCCATTACATTTGGGGGTGGGGGTGGGAGAGACATTTCCTTTTGTTTCTTCAAAAAATAATCCTATTTGTTATAGATCCAAAAATCAAACATTTTGTACATACAAAACATACAAAAGAGGGTGTTTAAATCCTCTGTATAAAAGGTACCACTTCTGATTTGAATAGACCCTCTGAAAATGCAGTGTTCAGTTCCTTCACCATTAAAAGAATCCATATTTAGATCTTCAATTGAAGATTCCAAAAATTCTAGAAACCACAAGGACCAAGGTAGGATAGCAGCTGTTTCCTTAGGAATAAATGTCAACAATGGCACCTGCCACCCATACAATGTAGTAGTGTTCTGAAAAGCCAGTAACACAGATGTCTACTATTCCCTTAAAAACTCTTCATTTCATGACAAATTTTTAAATTATACCCCATTAATAAGAAATTTACAAAATGAGTTAAACATTTAACATAATGTTAAAATAGTATTTTTGTTATTGAAGAAATGGGACAATATGTAATTACTTAATAATTGCATTGGAAAATGCTGTGTGGAGGCTGGTTCTGGAAAATTAATATCCTGAAAGTTTTCAAAAGAGGGAACAGAGTCAACAAGAGTTTTCCTTATAAATAAATCTCTGCTTTTCTCTCAGTCATAATGAGATTATAAAGATCAAAGTGCAGATGTCAGAATTCTCATGGAGCAGCCTGGCATTGAACTGTTAATCCATCGTTCCAACTGCTGTGTAGACGGTCAGCTCATCACATATCAGGCCTACCTCTGAGTCATGGAAGCTGTATCTCCTGAGTCTTCTGTGCTTCAATGAGCAGCAATTGGCTCCATGCAGTGGGGTGTGACAAACTACTCTTCATTTTAATGAAGAACTTGGATGTGACAGAACCCCTGACAGGTGGCTTTCTAATGCCAGTAATAATACAAGCACTGTGCATGATAGCAGTGACATGAATACAAAAACTATAAATGTGTTATTAATAGGCACAAGTATTATGCTCATTTTGCACATGAGGAAAGTAAAGCCCAAGAAGGTTAAAGAGCTTGTTCAGCCTCATACATCACACAGACCTGCCCCATTTTACCTTCAAAAGAGTGACACCCATTTGCTCTCAGCTAGAAGTTGGATTTCAGGTGTTCAGACATGTCTAGGAACAAAGTCTCCCATAACTCAAACTCCTATTTGCAAGCCAACTGCATCTCTCCTCGGGTTCTTCCAAGCAACGAATGGGTTGTGTTACTTAAGTGAAATAGACACTCTTTCTAGTTCCTGTCCCTGCTTTTGAGGAGGGATAGGAAAAGAAGCAGAGGTGAAGCTGGTTCACAAACTCATGCCATGTGCCCATTTTCCTGCTGAAATGCACTATTAGGATGTGGAGTAAGAGATAGAAAAATGCTATTCTTATTTTGAGGAAAAAATTATCTTTAACACACAGCTTTCTATCTAAGTGGTTTTACAATCAGTTCTCTAATCACTGAATTGGGGACAATCTGGGTGGCAGATCTGCATGGTACTTTTCTGGGTACATGGTGTCCCCTCATGATTAAGACCAAGAAATGGTGAGAGGGAGTCAGGAAATAGACTGAGTGGGCAGAACTTGCTGGGAGCCTTGCAGAAATGCCCAAGGCCTCTGGTATGCTGCCATCCTGGCTCTTACCTCACCAACCATCTTCACATCCTCTCGCCCATACCAGTCAGGCTCATAGACTTCATGCAGTGACTCAGTGAGCTTCATCGAGGCTTCTTGCATGCCTAATGTTGGAGAAAAACAACTCCTGTCATATAGAATTGGGAGAGGAGTCTCTTCCTCTTTCCCCTACTTTTCTAGGTGAGAAAAAAATCTTTGTTAATCATTTAAGCAAAAAATTGTGAAGGCACAACTGTTAATTGCACCTGTAACTACATCTTTGCTTGAGGGTCTCTAAGACTTATCTGATTACAGTGTGCATTTCTATTATTTATGTGATAATAATAGACATCAGGTCTTGACAAAATCAACCAAGTCTTCTATTCTGAAAACAACCATAATGAGTCCTATTACGTGTGTTGTCATTTGCTAAATGACATGGAACCATAAATACATAGGAAACATAGAATACTTGTCCCTAAATCTGTAGAGTTCTAAAAATAAAATTAATCCTAAATTACTTTAAATATAAGAAATAAAGCATTTTTTAGAAGCAGGTAAAAATAAAATCAATAGGATTTTAGGGCTTAATCATTGTTTGAAAGTGGTTTAAGTGGCCTAACAATTTTCAAAAGAAAAAAAAATGTTTTTTAACAGTGTTATTAAAATCTATACATAGAGTTTTAAATCAGAACTGTCAGAAAGGTTAACATTCTTAATGTTAAATCAGTGGATCAAATACATTTGGTATGCTATAAAAATTAGGTTATTAATAATAGGAAAGATACAGGTTCTGAGTGAAACATGGTGATATAAAGTATCATCAAGTCTCCTTCAAAATCCTCCTTCAAAACACGGAGGTGAAGCGTGGATTGCCATGTAGATAGCTCAGCCTGAGAACAAAACATGGTAATTTCTTTGGCTGGTGACTGGGAGAAGTGCTTCTTTAGCACCAGTTCCAAGAATGAGACCTGAGTGAGTTGATTTCTTGGCCTTTGTATTTAGGAAATATGAAAAGGGATTGGATAAAGAAAGGGAGAGGAGAGAACAAATTGAATGCTATCATTAGAAACAAAAACACATCTCATAAACTTAATGCCAGGGAATCGAAGATAGAAAGTTTTTGTTAAACTGAAAGCTGCAACATTCTAGACTCAACCGCATGCTTGTTAGATTTAAGGAAGGCTGGATTCAACTGTGAGAGAAAAACAAACACAAAATAAGATGTCTGAAATGATAGAAGCATATCCTTGAAGAGTATTTGTAAAAGTCAACATGTAATCTGGTATTTCATAGTACTTTTTTATTCTCTAGGCATACAATACCCCACTTTCCTTCCCCTGATAAGAAGATACATATTTGGTCTTTGCACCTTGTTGGTTTGAAAGCCTAGACCCCTCTCCCCATGAAGTACATCCCTGAGCATGTTACAGGGGCCCTTGACAACAGGCTGAAATACCTTAAGCACAAGATGAAGCCCCAGCAGATAAGGGTGGGAAAAAACAGTGATGACTTAAGTCACTGGGAATGCTGATGAAATGAGACTCTTGTAGATACAGCAAAGTCCAAAAAAAAAATCATACAAAAGCCTGCATCTGTCCCCTAGCACTTTGAATTCAAGCAAGTGAAGATACTCTCTCTTGTACATGTGGTCACTGCAAGGTGGCAGCAATATAATCTCAAGTGTCCACATTCACTCCTCCCTAAGTACAAACAAGTCTATATAAGCAATGTACCCCTCAAATTCATACCAAAAGTTAGTCACTGATGAGTCCCTTCCATATTTCTATGTCAAAAGGCTTCTAAAGTTTTCTTTTCTTTATAAATTACTATTTACATAGGTTCTTAATGTCTTAAGAGGAAGAAAAAGAAATAATGGCATTAAAGGACCAATAATCTTTATGATAAAAATAAAACTGTGAATATAAGCTTAAAATAAAATTACCTAAGACCTTACTCATTGAGGTTAAAAGCAAACTGTTGCAGTAAATATGTCTATTAGCACCCCAAAATAACTACTAATTCCTGTGTGGATAAATAATGACAGATAATGTGGAAAAAATCCATTTTGACATAAAAATTTTTCTAGAACTCACTATAGGAAGTACTAGGATTGAAACACAAGTTAATAACACACAAGCCTTGCTAACCTTAAGGAGCATAAAGTCTGGCATAGAGATTTCAGGGATTTAGAATTTACTTTGCTGACAGAGCATAAGAAGAAAAAAAAGAAGCTAAAACCCAAGGTCCTTACAGTGCAATCTGGCAACATTAAAGTGGAATAGATGCTAAATGGCATTTAATAATATATAATAGCCAACATTTTCTTATAAGATCAGTGATTTCCATAGAAGAATTACTATCTTACTACTAGACAGGAACCACTTTGCTTTCTTCAAAATTTTGAACTTTCTCCAAGACATTTATTGCAACCACCTATATTTACATTTGCAACTAAATTTGTGAGTTTCCATTTCTATCATCTCAGGTTTGTTGCATAGATTACATTGCTACATGAGTCCTCTTTGCTTAAGCATCCCGAAGGCATATGTTTTAGTGAAAAATAACAGTTAAATGCATTACTACAATAACTAGCAGCAGCCATAAACCACTAACAGAATATCTAAAATATTGCAAGTTTTATCCATTGTTTAGAAGACAGTCATTTAAGAAGACAGGGGTTGTTTCAGGTGAAATGAAATCTTTAGTGTAGAGTGTCAAGGTGGAGAACAACTAGGAAGAAAACAGGCAGGTTGAGAGATAGCTCCAGAATAGTCAACCCTACCACTGGGGTCATGCTGACATAAAAAGTCATATTCAATTCATTACACCATCTGGGCCACACTCTATTTAAAGGAAGGTCTTCTGTGTTCATTATCCCTGTTTTTGGCCTCCACCACTACCCATATGCCAGTGACTCCTCACTCTGGATCCCTCTTGAACACTTCCAGTTAGATGTCCTACTAGTACCTCAAACTTCACATATTCAAAACAAACTGAGTACTTTCTGGTCAAAACCTGCTCCTTCTCCTCTCCCCAGTTCTCATAAATGCCACCCAGTTGTTCCAGTTAGAAAACTGAAAGCCATTCTACATGTATCCTCCTATACTGAATTTGTCAGCAAGACAAGACAATTCTGCCTGAATCTCCAGTGAAGTCCCTTCCTTCCATATCCCCTGATACAGTGCTTGAAAGACACTCAACGTCTCTTATTTAGATTATATAAAATAATCCACATAAATGGTTGAACAAATACTTATACACAGCAAGCATTCAAATGTTAGTCTTTATAAAAACTATTTTTGGAGACAGTATGGCAATGTAATTAAGATTACTATTTGCAGTCATTCAGTCTTTGTTAAAATCTTTTTTCTACCATATACCATCTGTGTGATCTTAGGCAAATTACCTAGCTACCCTAAAACTCATTTTTACAAAGTGTATATTACTAAGAAATAACAGTACATGCCATAGGTTGCAGTGAGAATTATATGAAATTACATAATTAAAGTTTATTCAGTGTCTGGCACATAAGAGCTCAATAAATGCTGGCTATTATTACTGTGCTAGACTTCTAAGTTTCCTTGGAGTTTCATTTCCTCTAGCCTGAATTCCACATAACCACAATAATTATTTTTCTAAAATGCTAATCTGGTAATGTGACTCATTCCCTTGCCTATAATAATGCAGTCACACCCTTCCCCACTGACAGAATAAACTCCTAGTATAATACATAAGCCCCTCTTTGTACAAATGCTACCTATTTTTCCAAGTCTCATGCAGCTCAGTTTCCTGCTTGCCATTCACTAATCTATTTGTTCCCTAAAGAGCTCATGCTCCCTCCTGAATCCTGAGTTTTTGTACATGTAGCTTCTTCTTCCTGGAAAGTCCTTCCACCATCAACCTCTCTTTGGTATAACTTATAACCTGATGACCAGGTATTTTCCCTTCCTTGGTCCATTCAAGTTTAAATTCCCAGGAAAGACCATTCCTGACCTGATATCCTATCCCTTAGGTGGAATGAGGGGTTTGATCTCTGTCATGATAGCACATGTGTGGACAGAGCTGACTCCATTTTGAAAAGCTGAGTCCAGCTTCAAGCTAATACACCAGCTTAACTTCTGAGTGAACAAACCCAGACCTTTAACCACTGAGTAGACTCTGGAATGTGTACAGAGATTTCCAGCTAGTCACAGAGTTTCCATTATTTCTTCTTCTGGGGCAAGGAGCTCTAGATGTTATCTACCTCATTATTTCACCCTGACCCCAGGGCCTTCCCATGTCTGGTCTTCCCCTGACTATCCACACACTGATCAAGAAGGTGAAAGATGGGGAAAAAAAAAGAAGGTGAAAGATGGACGTCCAACCAAGATGGTGTAGATAGATACACTTTGCCTCCTCGCACAAGCAAAGGAAGGACAACAACAAATTTAAAAACAAAAATCAACCAGAGCTGCCTAAAAAATAAAATTGTATGGAAATCTGACAACCAAGGAGTTAAAGAAGTAATAATTCATCCAGACAAGGAGGAGGGGCAGAGAGAGGCAGCCCAGCAGAGAGGATTCCAGATAATGGCTGGAGGACCAGGTGAGGCAGCAGCTGGCAAGGCAGGTGTTCCCATATTTGTTTGCAGATAAACCAGGAGGAACAACTTGGGAGCAAGACAGACCATGCAACCCAGGGTTACAGTGTGGAGAAATAAAGCGACAAAACCTCTGACTGAGAAAAACCTGTGGGGGTTGTGGTGGTGGGAGAAAATCCCAACCTCACAGGAGAGTTCACTGGAGAGACCCACAGGGTACTAGAATGTACACAGCCCAAACACCTGGGAATCAGCACCAGAAGGACCCAATTTGATTGTGGATAGCAGAGGAAGTGACTGAAAGCTGGCTGAGTGCCAAGCAAGTGCCATGGTTCTCTCTTGGACCCCTCACCCACATACAGTGCCACAATACCTGGGTTGCCCCACCCTGGTGAATACCTAAGGCTCTGCCCCTTACTATGTAACAGGTGAACTGAGACCAAAAAAAATATGGCCCACATGAAAGAACAGATCAAGCTCCAGAAAAAATACAACTAAGCAGTGAAAAGATAGCCAACCTACCAGATGCACAGTTTAAAACACTGGTAATCAGGATGCTCACAGAATTGGCTGAGTATAGTCTCAGATTAGAGGAAAAAGTAAAGGCTATGCAAAGTGAAATAAAGATAAATGTACAGGGAACCAATGGTGAAGGGAAGGAAACTGGGACTCACATCAACAGTTTAGACCAGAAAGAAGAAATAAACGCTCAACCAGAACAGAACGAAGAAACAAGAATTCAAAAAAAATGAGGAGAGGCTTAGGAACCTCCAAGACAACTTTAAATGTTCCAACATCCGAATTATAGGGGTACTAGAAGGAGAAGAGGAAGAGGAAGACATTGAAAACTTATTTGAAAACATAATGAAGGAGAACTTCCCTAATCTGGTGAAGGAAATAGACTTCCAGGAAGTCCAGGAAGCTCAGAGAGTCCCAAACAAGTTGGACTCAAGGAAGCACACATCAAGGCACACCATAACTATATTACTCAAGATTAAAGATAAGGACAGAATGTTAGAAGCAGCAAGAGAAAATGAGACAGTTACCTACAAAGGAGTTTCCAAAGACTATCAGCTCATTTCTCAAAAGAAACCTTACAGGCAAGAAGGGGTCTTGGAAAGAAGTATTCAAAGTCATGAAAGGCAAGGACTTACATTGAAGATTACTCTCTCCAGCAAAGATATCATTTACAATGGAAGGGTAGATAAAGTGCTTCCTAGATAAGGTCAAGTTAAAGGAGTTCGTCATTAAGCCCTTATAAAGGCACTTACCTAAGAAAGAGAAGATCAAAAATACGAACAGTAAAATAACAACAAACTCACAACTAGCAACAACTGAACCTAAATAAACAAAAACAAATTAAGCAAACAACTAAAACAGGAACAGATTCACAGAAATAGAGATCACATGGAGGGTTATTAGCAGGGAGGGGGAAGATTAAGGAGAAAAGGTACAGGAAATAAGGAGCATAAATAATAGGTAGAAAATAGACGGGGGAGATTAAGAATAGTATGGTAAATGGAACTTATATATATGACCCATGGACAAGAATTAAGGTCAGGGAATGATGGTGAGAGAAGGGGTGTAGGGCGAAGGGGAATAAAGGGGAAAAATGCAACAACTATAATAGCATGATCAATAAAATATATTTAGAAAAAGGTGAAAGATGCAGAGATCGTAATATCCTATTGCTGCCCAGCATCCATTTTTGCATGTAAGTTCCCCACTAAACTCTCTAAATGAACAAGCTGGATTTGTTTGTTCATTGGTTTCTTGGCCCTTCAGCATCTGGGTACCACTTTGCATACACAGCCTTTTATCAGAACAGCACATCATGCATACTTCTGTTAAAATACATACTACTAAGCATATCTGGCTTTTAGATTATTCTCCCCATCTCTACCACTAGCTCCATGACAGCAACCACTGTGTCTTGTTTATGTCTGCATCTCTATCCCCTAGAACAGTGTTAGTTAGGCCTACCCATAAATGAGGCTCAATGCAATATTTGCTGCTAAAATGAATGAGAGTACCCTCACCAGTGCAGCTCAGTTGGTTAGGCATCGTCCTGCAAAGCAAAACAAAGGTCGCTGGTTGGAGTCCCAGTCAGGGCACATGCCTGGGTTGCAAGTCCAGTCCCCCATCAGGGCATGTGCTAGAGCAGGGATGTCAAACTCATTTTCTTCAGGGGCCACATCAGCCTCATGGTTGCCTTCAAAGGGCCAATATAATTTTAGAACTGTACAAATGTAACTACTCCTTAACTGTTAAGGAGCTGAAATTAACATTCAGCCCCTAGAAGGCAACCAGGAGGCTGATGTGGCTGGCCTCTTGTGAAAATGAATTTGAGAGCCCTGTGCTAGAGGCAATCAATTGATGCCTCTCTCACACATCAATGTTTCACTCCCTCTCTTTCTCCTTCCCTTCCCCTCTCTTTAAGAAGAAGTATATAAAATCATTTTAAAAATAAAATGAATGGGAGTGTAAGATCTACCTTACAAAGCCCAGAAGAAATAATAAATACTTTCAACCTGCTGACAGATGGGGGTGGTGGTGGAGAGACTGAGCAAACAAGCAAAAGAACTCATAGATACAGGCAACAGTATGGTGATGGCAAGGAGGGAGGTGGGGATAGTGGGCAGAGGTAAAAGAGGGTATAGGGGATATGTCATAATGGAAAAAATACAATAAAAATAAACTATTTAAAAAAGACTATACTTAGTATAATTACAGAAGAATATAAATATGTATGCAAGATAATGCATATAGCTTGTCAAGGAATTATTTGTTTATTAAATGATAATTAAATATATCATGTTGGGAATCACCCTGCCTGGTTTCAGAAGATGTAACCCCCCCAATGGCTAACGCTTAGGGAGCGACCTTCAGATCATAAGCCACTAAGGAGACAAAGCATATCTTCCTGGCAGGGGTACTGCTTCTGCTCCTTTTTCTTCACCCTGCCTGGCCCCCAATGCTTGATTGGCTAGCCAATGACAGGTAAGATTCCCCAGGGGGGAAACGACCTAAGACAGGTATGATCATGTGGGAGGCCCCCAGGGAAAAAAACTTGGGGGCTATGGAGAAAGGGGGTAACGGACCCTCGCCCCTCAGCTTTGACAAAGCCTGAGTCCTCATTCTGTCTGCAAGAAGTCCCCTAATCTCTTCGCTGCCTTACTTCCCCTGCCTGACTTAATCCTGAAACAATGACAGGACGGTGCAGCCCTGTGCTGGAAAGGACAGGCTCCCCAGGTGATCATGCCTGAGAAAGAATATGTAAAATCCTGTGAAACCTGCTTTGCTAAGAATGTTCTTTTTTTTTTCCTCTGTCCAACATGTTTAATTAAACTTTTTTTTTCATTTTAATCATTGTTCATGTACAGTTTTCTCCCTTTTACTCCCAATCCAGCCCACCCACCCAACCCTCCCCTCTTCCCTCCCATTACCATCCTCCACCTAGTTTTTGTCCATGTGTCCTTTAAATTTGTTCCTGTAAACCCTTCCCATTCTCCCCTGAAATTCCCTCTTTTCTCCTCTCTGGTCACTGTCAGCCTGTCCTTTATTTCAGTGTCTTTGGTTATATTTTGCTTGTTTCTTTGTTTTGTTGTTTAGGTTTCTGTTAAAGGTGAGATCATATGGTATTTGTCTTTCACTGGTTGGCTTATTTCGCTTAGCATAATGTTTTCCAGCTCCATCCAAGCTGTTGCAAAGGTTAAGAGCTCCTTCTTTCTTTCAGCTGCATAGAATTTCATTGTGTAAATGTACCATAGTTTTTTGATCCATTCATTTACTGATGGGCATCTAGGTTGCTTCCAGAACCTAGCTATTGTAAATTGTGCTGCTGTGAATATTGGAGTGCATAGGTTCTTTTGGATTGGTATTTTAGTGTTCTTAGGATATAGTCCCAGCAGTGGAATTGCTGGGTCAAAAGGCAGATCCATTTTTAGTTTTCTGAGGAAGTTCCATACTGCTTTCCATAGTGGTTGTACCAGTCTGCAGTCCCACCAACAGTGCACTAGGGTCCCCTTTTCTCCACAACCTCTCCAACACTTGTTGTTTGTTGCTTTGTTTATGATGGCCATTCTGACTGGTGTGAAGTGGTATCTCATTGTGGTTTTGATTTGCATCTCTCTGATAGCTAGCGATACTGAACATCGTTTCATGTGTCTTTGGATTTTCTGTATGCCCTCCTTGGAGAACTGTCCAAGTCCTTTGCCATTTTTTAACTGGGTTCCTTGTCTTCTTAGAGTGTAGTCGTGTAAGTTCTTTATATATTTTGGAGATTAAACCCTTGTCTGAGGTATCATTGGCAAATATGTTTTCCCATACAGTTGGTTCTCTTTTTATTTTGATACTGTTTTCTTTAGCTGTGCAGAGCTTTTGATTTTGATGAGTTCTCATTTGTTTAATCTTTCCTTTATGTCCCTTGCTCCAGGGGACATGCCAGTAAAAAAGTTTCTGCGTGAAATGTCTGAGATTTTCCTACCTATGTTCTCCTCTAGGACTTTAATGGTGTCACATTTTATATTTAAGTCTTTTATCCATCTTGAATTTATTTTTGTATAAGGTGTAAGTTGGTGCTTGAGTTTCATTTTTTTTGCATGTAGCTGTCCAGTTCTCCCAACACCATTTGTTGAAGAGGCTACTTTTACTCCATTTTATGTTGTTGCCTCCTTTGTCAAATATTAATTGGCCGTAGAGACTTGGGTTTATTTCTGGCCTCTCTGTTGTGTTCCATTGGTCCATGTGCCTGTTTTTATGCCAGTACCAGGCAGTTTTGATTACAGTGGCCTTGTAGTATAGTTTAGTGTTAGGTATTGTGATCCCTCCTACTTTACTCTTCTTTCTCATAATTGCAGCAGCTATTCGGGGTCGTTTATGATTCTATATAAATTTTTAAAGTGTTTGTTCTATGTCTGTGAAATAAGCCATTGGTACTTTAATAGGTATTGCATTGAATGTGTAAATTGCTTTGGGTACTATGGACATTTTGATTATATAAATTCTTCCAATCCATGAACACGGTACATGTTTCCATTTGTTTGTGTCCTCCTTGATTTCTTTCCTCAACCTTATGTAGTTTTCTGAATACAGGTCTTTTACCTCTTTGGTTAGGTTAATTCCTAGATATTTTATTTTTCTTTTTGCTATTTCAAATGGGATTTTTTTCTTGATTTCTGCTTCTGCTGTTTCATTGTTGGTGTACAGAAATGCCTTTTATTTCTGGATATTGACTTTGTATCCTGCTGTTTTGTCAAATTCATTTATTAGGTCAAGCAGTTTTTTGGTGGAGTCTATAGGATTTTCTATGCACACTATTATGTCATCTGCAAACAGAGACAGTTTTGTTTCCTGCTTTCCGATTTGGATGCCTTTTATTTCTTTTTCTCGTCTGATCGCTGTGGCTAAAACTTCCAGTACTATATTGAATAGAAGTGGTGAAAGTGGACAGCCTTGTCTTGTTCCTGATCTTAGTGGAAAAGATTTTAATTTTTGCCCATTGAGTATGATGTTGGTTGTAACGTCTCTCATATATTGCCTTTATTATATTGAGGAATGCTCCCTCTATTCCCACTTTGCTGAGTATTTTTATCATAAATGGGTGCTGTACCTTATCAAATGCTTTTTCTGCATCTATTGATATGATCATGTGGTTTTTGTCTTTGTTTTTGTTTATGTGATGTATGACATTTACTGATTTGGGAATATTGTACCATCCCTGCATCCCTGGAATGAATCCTACTTGGTCATGGTGTATGATCTTTTTAATGTATTGTTGGATGTGGTTTGCCAGTATTTTGTTGAGGATTTTAGCATCAATGTTCATTAGCGATATTGGCTTGAAGTTTTCTTTCTTTGTTGTGTCTTTATCTGGTTTTGGAATTAGGATGATGTTGGCCTCATACAAAGAGTTTGGGAGTCTCCCATCTTTTTGCATTTTTTGGAATAGTCTGTGAAGGATAGAGGTTAGCTCTCCCTTAAATGCTTTGTAGAATTCTCCTCTGAAACCATCTTGTCCAGGGCTTCTGTGTGTTAGGAGTTTTTTGATTACTGCTTCAATTTCTTTTGCTGTTATTGGTTTGTTCAGGCTTTCTGCTTCTTTTTCATTGAGTTTTGGAAGGTTATATTTTTCTAGAAATTGGTCCATTTCACCTAGGTTTTCAAATTTCTTGGCATACAGTTCTTCGTAATAATTTTTTACAATTCTTTGTATTTCTGTGGTCTCAGTTGTAATCTCTCCTCTTTCATTTCTGATTGTGTTTATTTGGGTCCTCTCTCTTTTTTTCTTGATGAGCCTGCTGAAAGGCTTGTCAATTTTGTTTATCTTTTCAAAGAACCAGCTCCTGGATTCATTGATCCTTAGAATTGTGCTTTTAGTCTCTATGTCATTTAATTCTGCTCTGATCTTTGTTATTTCCTTCCTTCTGCTTGCTTGGGCTGTCTTTGTTGTTGTTCCTTGAGTTCTTGTAGATGTAGGGTTAGGTTGTTTGTTTGAAATGTTTCTAAGAATTTTCTTAATTATATGATAAGGGTCCAAACAGGAACTGAGTTTGTTTTGTAGTCCTTTAGCTAATAGATCCTGACTCAGAATAGGCCCTCAGAGTTCTTTGTTATCTATTGTTTGATCCTTACTGCCTGACAATGATTGATGAGCTTTACCTGTATTCTTGTGCAAATGAACCCAATAAAAGCCTGTTGAGGAAAAAGCTCTTGGCCCTTCTCCTTTGAGAGATCGGCCATCTTTCCTCCCCAAGCAGATCATGTCTTGGTAGACTTATTCTCATCTGTGTAGGCTGGGTTGGGGAGGGCCTGCAGGGAGAAACCCCACCCCCCACAATATCATATACATTTGTTCGAATATGCTAATATAAATTATATTTTAAAACTTAAAAAAAAAGCCTACAAAGGTGAATGCCACCCAGAGATTAATGATGATGAGTAGAGCTCATTTAACCCAATGGGTGAAAGTAATTTAAACATGTATCTCTTTCATGGAGTACTCAACATCATTCAATCAATAGAACATGATTGGAGGAAAAGCTGATATAAGGTCCTTTATCCTTCCAATGGAGATGTGGCCATTAGAGGTAGAATGAAAGGTTGCTTTGGTTACCCACCCAAGGTCTCTCTGGAGCTAACATTTCACTCAGTGGATTCTCCTTCTACAGCACAGTAAGGAAAAGAATTACTCCAGTGTTTTTAAATAGCATTCTCCATACTAAAGCAGTAAAATAGTCTAAAATATGCAGATTTGGGGAAAGAGATCCAATTTACTTATTCATTCAACAAATGTTTCCACTTTTTAAAAAATCAGCTAACATAGAAAAAATCCTGTGTTTGACACAATATATTACTTCTTATGTTCAAATCCTAAATTAATAATCAATCAAAAATACCAAGAGTGCCTCTATTTTCTGACTGGATTATTATAAATAATAAATACTTAAGGTTAATTTTTTTTAGTGCAGTTAAATATAAACTCTATGAGTTTATGGAAGTTAAATTCTCTAAGCTTTACTTCTTTGCAAATTTAAAATAAGGCTAATATCATTTATCATATAGCTGTGTTGGGTGGTTACAAAGAGGGAATATGCCTAAAACACTTAGCATACAGACTAGCACATACTAAATGCTCATTAAAAAGTAATAGTGATAAGTTGTCATTACTCCATTGTGTAAATGAACTTTAATTTGTGAAAATACTCCCTACCAATGGTCACAGAGTTCAAAAGCAGTATAAGAGACAGTGGATAAAAGCAGGGCCTTAGGAGATACACAGACCAGAGTATACATGGATGTATACTCAGGGCCTGGAGGCCCTGTTGTTTATGAGGTATATGACCTTGGACAAGCTATTTAACTTCTCTGTACCTTGCTTTCCTTATGTATAAAGTAAAGATTATAAAGCAACTACCTCATAGAGTTATCATTAAAATTATATGCCTTGTATATAGAATTTAAATACATTTTAATTTAAAAATCAGTGTCAGCTTCCAGTCAATATGGCAGAGTAGGTAAACATGGTGCTGGCCTCCTCCCATGACCACATCAAAATTACAACTAAACTATAAGAACAACCATCATTCAGAATTGCCTGAAATCTAGCTAACCAGAAATCATATACCTAAGGATATACAGAAGAAGAAACCATGTCAAGACTGATAAGAGGAAGGGAGACATGAAATAAGCTGGTCCCATACAGTATGTGGCAATTAAAAATTGGGAAAAATATCTAGGCTGCTGGGGTACCCCCTGAAGAACAAGATGTCCCAGGCCCAAATTAGGACCCATAGCCCATGGCTCCAATGCCAGGAAGATAAAGTTCCCCATAACTCCTGGCTGTGAAAACCAGCAAGGATTGTGGCTCAGTAAGAAAAAGGATTTTGGAGTCCCAGTCTTCCCCCTTAAAGGGCCCACACAAATTTACTTGGACTAACTCATTCTGAGCTCCAGTGTTGAGGCAAGTGTTCAAAAGGCTCCAGGGACACGTGGGGAGGAATGGAATTGTCTGGCTTTGGGGTGAGAGGTGGAGGGGCAGCTTTCTCCCAGACAGAAGTGCTGGCAGTGGCCATTATTCCTTTGCTGAGTACATCCCATGCATGTGCAGTTTGGCGTCATATCCAAGTCTCCATGAACCTGCCTGACACTGTTCACCCTGCCCTGGTGATTCCCTGAGACCCCACCCTACCCAACTAGCAGGCCCACCCAAGCCACTTCCTGTAGCTTTTCCATACAAACAGCCTGTCCAAGCTCATGTTGCAGACTTTCCTAAATTATCTCAATTTGCAAACCCCAAACAAGCAGTGTCCAGCCTCAGCATGCCCCAAATTTATTGCTAAGAGGCCCCAGGCCCATACTAGCCATGGCGGGACTAAGTGTGCAGCTTGGCCACTCTTAGGTACCAGGAAAAGTAGCAAGCTGTAGATCACTCTGTAGCAAATGACAGGTGGTCCTAGACAGGGAACAAGCAGCCTGCACCTCTGAGAGGCCCAGAGTCAGCATACTGGTGGCCAACTATAAAACATGCTAGAGTACAACCCAACCACTGCCATGAAAGACACACACAAACTGCAGGCACCAGAGCTGAAGAACCAAGTTTTGCTTTGTGGGTTGGGCCCCTGAACAGCAGTTACTCCACTGTAGTTGCAGCTAGTCGTAGTAGACAATAGGCCTGGAAGTCATTGACATGTTGAGAGCGACAAAGGTTCAAATATAACAGGTCAGTGCACATGTGGGGCACACCTGGAGCATCTGGCTTGAGTGAATGGGAAGGCTGAACCTACAGGACACCTACTACATAAGACCACTCTACCAAGACTGGGAGACATAGCAGATCTACTTAATACATAGAAACAAACATAGAGAGGCAGCCAAACCGGAAAGACAAAGAAACAGTTACCAAATAAAAGAACAGAAGAAATCTTCAGAAAAAAAGAATTAAATAAAATGGAGACAAACTACCAGATAGAGTTCAAAACACTGAAATTTAAAATATTGACTATATTATACTCAATGAACTTAGAACTCCAAGAGCATAATAAAGGTCATAGCACTCTGGCTAGGTGGCTCAGTTGGCTGGAGTGTTGTCCTGTACACCAAAAGGTTGTGGGTTCAACTCACAGTCAGGACACATACCTAGGTTGCAGGTTTGACCCCTGGTCAGGAAGTATACAGGAAGCAAGAGATTGATGCTTTCTCATATCAATGTTTATCAAATTAATGTTCCTCTCTCCCCACCTCATTCTCTCTCTCAAATCAATAAACATATCCTTGGGTGAAGATTAAAAATGTAACAGTAAAGAGGTTATAGAAACCATAAAAAAGAACTAGTCAGAAATGGAGAATATAATAACAGAAACAAACAATACACTAGAAGAAATCAACAGCAGAGTAGATGAAGAAGAGGATCAAATCAGCAATTTGGAAGACAAAGAAGCAGAAAATACCCAAATAAAGCAGCAAAAATGAAAAAGAATTAAAAAATGAAGACAGTTGAAGGGTCCTCTAGGACAAGATCAAGAGTAACAACATCCGTGTCATAGGGGTACCAGAAAAAAAGAGAAAGAAATTAGAAATCTATCTGAAGAAATAATATCTGAAAACTTCCCTCACTTGAAGGAAATAGATATAAAGTCCAGAAAATGCAGAGTTCCAAAAAAGTTGAATCCAAAAAGGCCCACACCAAGACACAACATAAAATACCAAAGGTAAAAGACAAAAAGAGAATCATAAAATCAGGAAGAGAAGAGCAGTTAGTTACCTACAAGGGAGCTATCATTAGACTGATTTCTCAACACGAACTTTAAGGGCCATAAGGGATTGGCACAAAAATATTCAAAGTGATGAAAAACAAGGACCTATAGCCAAGATTACTCTACCCAGTAAAGCTATCATTTAGAATCAAAGGACAGATAAAGAGCTTCCCAAATAAGAAAAAAAGATAAAGGAGTTCATCACCACTAAATGAGTATTACAAGAATGTTAAAGGCTCTCCTTGAAGTAGAATAAAGAGGAAGAAGAAAAGGAGGAGGTGGAAGAGAAGGAGAATCAAAAATATGAATAATAAACTGGCAATAAGTTCATATATATCATTAATTATTTTAAATGTAAATGGATTAAATGTGCCAATCAAAAGACATAGAGTGGCTAAATTAGTAAGAAAACAAGACCCTTACATATCATGTCTATAAGAGACTCACTTCAGATGGAAAGACACCTATAATCTGAAAGTAAAGGGATGGAAAAGTGTATTTCATGAAAATGGATATAAAACAAAACAAAAAACAATGCTTACACCAGACAAAACAGACTTTAAAACAAAAGCTACAAAAGACAAAGAAGAATCCAGCATTTCCATTTCTGGGTATTTACCCAATGAAATACAGAACACTAAATCAAAAAGATATATGAAATATATAATTTATACACAGATGTGTTCATTGCAGCATTATTTACAATAGCCAAGATATAGAAGGAAGTTAACTGTCCATCAGTGGATGAATGGATATAGAAGTGGTGCATTTATACAATGGAATGTCTTCCATAAAAAAGAATGAAATGTTGCCATCTGCAACAACATGGATCGACCTAGAGAGTATTGTGCTGAGTGAAATAAGTCAGACAGAGAAAGAAAAATGCTATATGATTGCACTTATATGTGGAATCTAAAAATAATAATGATCAGAATAGAAACAGACTCATAGATCCAGAGAACATTCTTGACAATTGCTATATGGGAGGAGGGGTTGAAGGAAATGGGTAAAACAAGTAAAGAAATTAAGAAGTACAGATTGGTAGTTACAAAACAGTCAAAGGAATGTAAAGTATAGCATAGGGAATGTAGTCATTAATATTGTAATTACTATGTATGGTGTCAGATGGGTACCATATTTACCTGGGTGATCACTTTGTCAGTTATATAAATGTCTAACCACTGGATTGTATAACTGAAACTAATATAATAATGTATGTCAACTGTATTAAAAAGTAAAACATTAGTTAAAAACTAATTTCACTAATTTTTATTGTGACTATTTTTTTATTATTAAAATTTTCATTATTTTATTATTTATTGCCTTTTTGTAATAAACTTCACACATTCACATTGAAACACTTAGGATAAATTTTAGAAATGGAAGTGCTGTGTCAAAAAGCATGCCAAACAATGCATTTAAAGGTTTTTAACAAATTGCTCTCCTGGAAAGCTATCCTACCATCAGTGTATGAAAGTGGTTTACGGTTGTTTTTTAAATTTTAATGTCTTTAAAAATTTGAAAGAAAAATGACATCATCTTCCTTTTGGTTTTATTTACTATTCTTTGATTACTCATGAGGAAAAGCATTTTTCAAATTTGTTACCCATCTATAGTTCCTCTTGGCTAATTTTCTTTTAATATGACTATTCATTATCTTTCAAACAACAGATCTTCATTTAGTTTATTTACTGAGTTCTTCATATTTTGGTTCACTTTCACTAAGTGTGTTATCTAAATAATTTTTTAAATATACATATATTCATTTTATATATTTGTGAGATCAACACTCTCAATCTTTACATTTATGTTTTCTGTCTTTGGGTTACCCTGGTAAAGACCTTGTCACCCAAAACTAGAGACTAAGTGTATTGTATTTATCTTATCATTCTAGTATACCTATAGTATACACATATTTAAATTTTTATTATATCTGAAATCAAGGAGAAGGGAGTAGAGTGTGAGGTTAGGAATCTCACTTTTTTCCAAGTGTTTGGTCAGTTTATGGACAGTTTATCCAAGATACCTTGTTAGAGGATCCATTCTCTCCCCACTAATCTCAAAATCTACCTTGTGACCCATCACAGCCATGGGTACACTCAAGTCTGATTCTGTGCTGGGAACTGGATGATGTACAGCAGGTAGAGACAGAACTCTCCTCCCTAATGCTCTCTCCTCTTTTCACCACTGGCCTCATTGCTTTGCCTTTTATGACTGTGACAGAAACCAATGTCAGGGCCTCTCTTTCCCCACACAGCGGCAGGGCTGCATGTGTGGCTGGTCCCTACAAATCACAGACAGTCCAGGGCCATGATTGCAGGGCTGTGATAATTCTCTACACCTGTCTCTGCCACTATTCTTACCCCTTCCAGCTAGAGGGTTTAAGTGTGAGTCTGGGAGTGTTCTCTAGGGACATACTCTCCCTCAGGAGGTAAACCAGCTGCAGCTTTTCTTCAAGTCTCAAGCTTGCTCTAACAACTCTTCCTAGAAAACACTAGCATGTGGGAGGCGCTTATTCCTAGTTTCTGTAGGAGACCATTCTGCATGGCATGGGCCCAGCTCCCAGTGGAAAGCAAGGTCTGATGCACAGAACCCACGCCCACGGATAGGTTCTCCCATGGGGAATCAGGCCTGCAATGTACCTAGATGGCTTTGAGACTTGCTTTTGCTAAAACTCCCTCACCCTGAATTGAGGCAGCAAGTGCTTACTGTAACTTCCTAAAATCCACGCTAAAACTCCCCAGTATGGACTGTAACCAGTTCAACCACTTTACCCTTTGCATTTGCAAATGTCCTTCTTCTGTGATGTGATTAATGGCATCATCTCCTTTGTTTTCTGTAAAAGATAACCACCTAAAGCCAACCTGTACATAGTAAATGAAGACCTTCTTGTAATGTGCCCAGAAAGACAATAAAAGCTCATCAAACCAACGACTGAGGCTTTTGGCTCTTCTTGAGAGCGAAGCCACCCTCCCTTTTTCTCCACAGGACTGGGTAGTCTGTGTGAATGTCTCTCCCCCATCCACAATGTGGCAGACCCCATGAGCTGGGGTCTGCATCAAGTATCCAGCACCAAGGCAGACATATTTTTTCCCTTG
Organism: Phyllostomus hastatus; assembly: GCF_019186645.2. NCBI lineage: Eukaryota > Metazoa > Chordata > Mammalia > Chiroptera > Phyllostomidae > Phyllostomus > Phyllostomus hastatus. The sequence continues at coordinate 51,630,187 of NW_025334041.1, forward strand.
TATATTCTGATTATCACTTCAATGGGAATTTGGGAGTGGGTAGACTGAAACACCTCTCATCAAGTACCATCTTCTCAGAAAGCCAAATGGCTCTGTATAATTAACACTCAATCCTGTCACTCATGAATTCCAAGAACAACCTGTACTTGGTAACATGCTATAAACAACTCACACATATTACCTTTGATAGCTGCTAAATATCCTCGGAGTTCTCGCTGAAGTCTGGTACCTTCTGCCTGAAAAACACACAAACAGAGATGTTGAGCATCTTGTCTATATTTTTCATGTGAACATATACAAAGCAGTGAGTCTCAGAATTATTACTGCCAGAGGCTCATTCTTGAAATAACAGAAATATGCAAACACAGACTAAACAAGGTGCCTGTCAGTCTAAATATTTACAGAGATTTTATTCAGCTTAGCAGAAAAGGACACGACAAGTAAAATTTTGCTAAGAAGGGAAACTGTGGCCCATCATACAGGCTCATGTATATTCAAGAGTTAGCAAGTCTCTAAATTTTGACACATGGGTTACGATGGTAGGGAATTGATCACCACCATCCACTATAGTAGCCACTAGCCACAAGTGACTATTCAGTGCTTGCAACATAACCAGTCTAAATAAATACGTACTTGGAGTGCAAAATACAACCTGATTTCAAAGACTTTGTACAAAAAATTTCATTAATGTGGCTTACATCAATTGCATGTTACAATGATAATATTTTGGATAATTGAGTTAAATTAATTGTATTACTGAAATTAATTTCACCTGTTACTTTTCACTTTTTTCAATGTGGACACTAGAAAAATTTAAGTTACATATGTGGTTTGAATTATATTTCTGTTGGACATTATCAAAATAGAGATAAAAATGTAAACTTTGACATATGAACCCTACTTTTGGTTTGGATTACCCTTTGAGACTCTGAGGCTCTGAGACTAGGAGTAGATTGCAAGTAGTTTAACCTGGAGTTAACTCAGGAAGTGCCAGTAGGGACATGGAGAAATGAGGCAGGGAAGGAAAGAGAGCCATCACATGGTATATTACCAAGTTAAAACAGTGGGCAACTGACCTTAGTTCCACTGGAGAACTCTAGGAGATAGTGTCTAACCCTATAGATATGCTAACTGGGAGGCAAGGAAGCTGGGACTCATCAACTCCTGACAGGTTTGGTTGAGGCTGCTCCTGGGGGTCATTAATTCCTCCAGTATGACCTCTCAGGGGCAGAGAGGTCTCCAGTAACCAGGAAGAAAAACCCTCAGGCAGAGTCACCCTTGCTGGCAGTCACAACTAAGTCTAGTGGGCTCAGAAAAGGAAGTACTAGTTGCATATGGCTGGGCATCCACAATATGTGCTTTGACACTGTACCTAAAAATATGAAAATATATGTACTTTTAATTGCATATTTATTTAACAAAATTGCAGAGAGCTAGCAAACTGAATGACTTCACCTCCATAATTAATAATATAGCATCTATATTATTACTCTAACTTGATAGTTAATATAGTTAATAATATAGCAACTACAATAGTCATATATAAGTCAACAACCATTTATTAATATTTACCAAAAAGGGGTGGGGGTGAAGGGAAAAATGCCTACTTGCTTAGTGAATTACAATTTAGGAGGGGGACTAAGCTATATAAATAGAAAATTGCAAAATAGATTATATTTAGCTCTGCGATGGCCACGTAAAGTTTTTGGAGTACAAAGTAGATACTCATCATATTTAAAGAGAGAGATTAATATAAAGAAACTCTGAGAAAAAGTGTTTAAGATTGTGCTAAACGTTAGAAGCAATTCTATGAAACTATTTTCCTATATGGTATAGTATACAATATAGTGACATTATTTTTATGAAATATATGTAGAAGTCAGGTAAGGTTTTCTTTATCTGCACTAAGCTCAAGCTATTTTTGTCAGCTCTATAAACTCAGGCACTACTAGATAAAACTAAGGGTTAATTTATTTGCTGGCACATAATTCATTTGCTGGCACATAATGAAGTAAGAATACTAAGAAGATATTTTTAGATATAAGAGTGGAAGAAAGTTCATATTATACTTTCTTCCACTCTTATATAGATGAGTGCAATTTAAGTAGGTAAATGGAGTCAATTTAAATAACTTTCTTCCTTTCTAAATATTAAAATTCTTAATTTTCCCCATGAGTGTTATAAATCATTTGGTAAAAACCATATTAAATTTCACCTAAATTATGCCTGAATCAAAAAGGTAAAGCACTCATGAGAGAAGCTTTCACCTAGAATATGCCATAGAGTAGTTCTGCACAAAATCTATTGCACAATAAAGTTTTCCTAACATCATTATTCTGTGTGAATCACAAGATGTTTTAAGTTTGAAATACGTTCACTTTTTTTTGCTTTTTTGTTATATTTTATTGTATTTTTTCCATAACCATTCAGTTCTTTTATAGCCCTGCTCCCATTTCACTGAAGTTTGTTCCAAATTCCTCTGAAAATTATCACTTTGGTAATGCAGCCTTGAACGTTGTGTGTGTGTATACAGAAAGAGATGAAAAATTTTACATCCTTGAGACTACATGCATGTATTTTCCCTTCTTACAAGGTAAGATAAAATTATTATTCTGATTCCTGGTCAAACTCTTCTTGGGGCCTAGAGTAACACAAGAGCAAGTGCATATACTATAATTAAGTTGTCTGATTCCTACCCCACTCATTCTCCTCTTTGGACAAGATCAAAGAAGAATTTGTCACATACAAAATTCCTCACCCTAGTGAATAGTATAATAATGTTGCTCTGGTATAAGAAGGTATTTATTTATTTTTGACTGAATCATTTATCAGTGTCAGGAACTGCTGTTTCTCCAGCCCAGATGGTCCCACAGATCCCACTTTCTTCCCATACAGCCAAGGGAGTAGGCCTGCTTTTCCTTCCTCAATAAAACTACTCCTACCCACTCCCTCCCTTGGGTGTCACATTCTTGCAGGACTGAGGAAAAGGAAGAAATCTTCCCAGTTCCCTGCTTCACAGCTATTCTGGAAAACAAGGCAGAGTCATTTTGGGTTTCATCATGGAGATAGGAAAAATTCACAGCCATGTAAAAAGGTATACATGATTTTAAAACCTTATGAAGATCTGCAAATCACTACCTGTATTCAAAAAATCCCTTTATTCCCTTGCTGAGTAGTACCTCAAGGCTGTTGTTTTCTTCCCTTATTCCTGAGGACTGCTCATGATATCCCCCTAAGGATCAGAGTGAAGATTAAAATCTAACTAGTCAGAGAAAGAATGCAGAAGGCATGTCATCATGGGAAGGATTCAAGTATCTCTGTTATTAAATACAAACAAATCGCATTACATTCTTAAGTAAATATGTTTCCAAATTATTTTATACCAGATTGGTCCTCAGTAGCACCGATTCCTTTTATTATTATTAGTAGTAGTAGTAGTAGTGGTGGTGGTGGTGGTAGTAGTAGTAGTAGTAGTAGTAGTAGTAGTAGTAGTAGTAGATCTTGGGATCATGGTGGGGTGGGGAAAAGTGGGTGGGTTCCCATACTTGCTGAGGTCCAGGACAGTTCTCATTTGTAAGCCTCTCTTGAGAATCTGGGACAGCACCCAGATACATGTGTGGCTAACTTTTTAAAGATTTAATGTATATAGTGTCAAAGGACCAGCTATAAATGTGACCTCATCAAAGTTTCCCATTACACTCAGGTAAGAGCATACAAGAGTAGAATTACAGACAGATTTCCTCCGAGGGGATCCAATTTCCTGATAAGAAGAGCTGCAGTAGATCTGACACACAAAAGAGCTATGGCAAAATAAAGTTAAAAAATAAAAAAAAAGAGCTATGACAAACCTCCTCTAGTATTAGGAGCAAATACAGGCCTGTTTTAATATGTAATAAATAATACATGGAGATTAATGAACCAAGCTGTTTACTGTTTAGGTACACTAAATTTGGAGGTATTAAAATATACTAATATTAATAAATACTTTATACCTAGGACTTTAGGGGCTAATATAGAAGGTATCATATAACCTTGTTAGATCAGTTACTTCTGCCCAGAAGACATATGCCATACTTGAGGCATTAATTTGAATGAACTGTAGACACCATATATAAAATGATTTAATAATTTCTTCCCCTAGCTGGTGTGGCTCAGTGGATTGAGTTCCAGCCTGCAAATCAAAGGGTCACAGGTTTGACTCCCAGTCTAGGGTACATGTCTTGGTTGTTGGTCAGGTCCCTGTTGGAGGGTGCGTGAAAAGTAACCACACACTGATGTTTCTCTTCCTTTCTTTCTCCCTCTTTTCTCCTCTCTTAATAAATGAATAAATAAATAATCAATCTTTAAAAATTGAATTAATAATTTCTAAAAAATTAAACTCAAGGCAGCAACTGCTGCAAATTCAGGGCACCATGCTCACATAATACCACATCCATGACATTTCTGGGCAGGGGCAGAAACCAAATCTGTGTTGCAAAACCAAATCCAGTGGATTTTATATGTAAGATTACACAGTTCTAGCAAATTATTTTAAGACATTAAGTATTTAATACTTATTGAACAAGCAATAGGTTGTTGAATTGACTTGATAAAATATGGTAAATGTAATTATTTATATTTATAGCTAATTTTTGTTATAAAAATATAGACAAAAACATATACCATACAGACTATTTTTTCATTAACTTGCCTCTCTAACTCAGAAACTGAGAGTTGACATTTATAGAGGGGCTCTGGTAATAGAAAGCCAACAGTACTTGGATATTTACAGATACATATATTTTACAGATATATTATTATTGATAATATAATTTTCTTCTAAGCTTTAAAAATAAGAAACCAGTATATAAATGTACCATAGTTTTATCAAATAGATGAGATTTAATACAGTGATACTCAGTACCTTGATTAACAGTTGACCAATAAGGCATAATATCAGAACCCACTTATGATCAAAGACAATGTGAGGCTGGTGAACACTACAGGCATTCTTGGTTTGGTAAGAAGTAGAGTCCTCCCTGTAACAGGTTCAGGTGCCATTAAATTGGCAAACAAAAGTTTTCAAAGGTAAAAGCAGCAGGGTCTCTAAAATTTCCATTTTTGTTTTGCTTTGAGCTCTTTGTAGTAACAGGTGTTGTCATTAGGAACCCAGAACTGATTTCATAGAAAATTTCTCCATTTTTAAAATTTTATTTTGGCAGATATTAGATCAAAAAATGTAAGACAGGAAATCAGGGTAGATTTCAAAATCCTATTCCTGGGCTGATGGCAGTAGGAGCTGGTGCATGGAAGGAAGTAATTATCAAAGAGACCATAGTGTCCACAATTTTACCCAAGATTCATAACCCAATTTCCAATTATCCCTGCATCATGAATGCAAAGAATACGTACAATATGAAAACCAAGTCAAATATACTTTCTACCTTTTAACAAAACAAAATTAGAAAGCTTGTAGTAATTATATGTACAATTTTTTCCATATATTTCCCTTAAGCCAACTAAACTGAGTTTATACAGATCTCTATTCTAATTTTCAGAGAAGCTAACCCACTCTGTGCAAAGGAATAGAACTGCCTAGTTAGAATCATTAAACTCACCACATCATGCAGGCTGCACACAACTTGAAGATGTGCTTTATTTTCTTTAGGCAACTAAAATTATGACCCTTGAAAAACCATTCAAGTTTTTTTTTCCTTTTGTGTATGTATGAAGAGACTTGACTATTAAGGTACATTAGGGACATTATACAAAATCTTTTAAACTTTTTCCTAAATACCTAGAGTACAGTATTGACTATAGTGAGATAGGGACTGACCCAGAAATTAAAGGAAACCGCACAGGCATCCCACTCAGACAATATTTCTTTATGAGGCTTGTTGTTCAGTGTCCCCTTCTGTGGGCATAGATGCCAGATCTATCTGTAATGTTCTTTCATGTCCAAATTAGACAGGATGTAAAAGTCTTGGAAAAACAACTATGACATCAAGCTTCAGAGATGCATTGTTGAAAGGAAGAAGTGTTTAGCCTCTCATTACTCTAGTCATAATATTATATCCAGAAGGTTTCTGAAACTGCTGTTTTTGATGTATGTATTAGTTTGGTAGGGCTGCTATAACAAAATGCCAGAGAATCAGTGGCTGAAAAAAGAAGAATTTATTTCCTCACAGCTCTGGAGGTTAGAATCCAAGGTAAAAGTATTGGTAGGTTTGGATTTGCCTGAGGCCTCTCTCCTTGGCTTGGAGACAGCCTCTTTCTCACTGTGTTTTCACATGGGCTTTTTTTCTGTTTGTGGTCATCCCCCGTCTCTCCTACTTCTTATGAGGACATCAACCATATTGGATTATAAACCATCCATATGGCCTCATTTGATCTTAATTACCTCTTTACTGGACCTATTTCCAAATACAGTCACATTCTGAGATATACTACTAAGGTGTACTGGAGGTTAGTTAGAACTTCAATATATTGGTTAAGGAGGGACAGAATTCTGTCCTAATACTGTCCTTGAGGCTAGCCTTTAATATGGAAATATAATAACAAAGTATAACACTAAGTCGTCCCTTTGTTCAGGACAATGTCCTAAGTGTCACAGATCTATTAACCCATAATTTTCACAATAGTTCTATGACATTGGCATATTCTTACAAATGGGAAAATGTTGGGAACCGCCCTGCCTGGTTTCATAAGCTGTAACCCCTGCAAGGCTAAGGCTGCGGGGAGCGACTTTGGGACCATAAGCCACTAAGGAGACAAAGCTTATCTCCTTGGCAGGGGCACTGCCTCCGACAACTTTACTTCACCCTGCCTGGCCCCAACACTTGGTCAGTTAGCCAATGATGAGTAAGACTCCCCAAAGAGTGGAATGACCTAAGACAGACATGATCATGTGGGAGGCCCCCAGGGAAGGACTTGGGGGGGCTACAACAAAAGGGGTTGATGGACCCTCACCCCTCAGCTTTGACAAAGCCTGAGTCCTCATCATGTCTGTGAAAAGTCTCCTAATCTCTTGGCTGCCTTACTTCCCTTGCCTGACTTAAGCCTGAAACAGTGACAGAGGGTGGTGCAGACCTGTGCTAGAAAGAGCGGGTTCCCTGGGCAATCAGACCTAAGAAAGCATATGTAAAATCCTATGAAACCTGCTTTGTTTAGAATGCTCTGAATTAAATGATAAGGGGTGAAGGAAGAAGTGAGTTTGTTCCTCAAAGTTTTATTGCTCTTTAGCTATCAGACCCTGACTCAGAATAGGCCCTCAGAGTTGTTGTCTATTGTTTGATCCTTACTGCCTGACAATGATTAATGAGCTATGACAACAGTAGCTCATTTGTATTCCTGTGCAAAATGAACCTAATGAAAGCCCACTGAGAAAAAGGCTCTTGGCCCTTCTCCTTTGAGAGAGTGGCCACCTTTCCTCCCCAAGCAGATCATGTCTTGGTAGACTTATTCTCATCTGTGGTAGCTGGGGCGGGGGGTGGGGGGCCCTAAGGGTGGAGCCCACCCCACAGGAAAACTGAAGCACAGAAGCTAAGAAATTTGCCCAAAGGTCACGCATCTAGTAGATGGCAAGTAAGTCCTAGAGCCAGGGTATTCTGGGTTATTTAAACCCCATAATCTGCATCAAGAGCCCATATGCTTCACCACTGTCCTCTCTGCTCTCAAAAGCAGGGGTGCCAGCTGCTGATGTACAGGGCTGCCCAAGCAGAACCAACTGTTGATGAGTGAGAATAATTTAACTAGAGCCATCATTCTCTGTGCTCGCATGATGCAATTCTAATCCATAAGTAAAAATACCAGTTGTTCACCTGTTTAACTCAAAAACTCATGATTCCCGAGTATATTACATGTGATTGATATAGCACAGTGGTTAAGTTGGTGGGTTCTAGGACTGCACTGCCTGGCTTTAAAATCTGAGCTCTCCTACCTCTAAGTATGTGACTTAACCTTTCTAGGCCTCTGGTTCTTCATTTGTAAAATAAAGGTAACAGCACTCACTTCCTAGGACTCTCATGAAAGTCAAAGGAGATTGCCCATGTAAAGTATCAGCACAGTACCAGGCACACAGTATGCATTCAGTAAATGTTCTATGACACTATTATTACTGTATGTGATAATTTTTAAAAGATAAACTGTGCAAAGATTAGGTGTTTCATAAATGTTTGACTGAACTAAGTTAATATCAAAGGAATATCTTCATAGGAAATATAATAAACCTCCCCAAAACAAGCTAGTTGGAAACTTAGAATGCTTCCTTGTGTTTTATTTATACTTCTAAGTCTCAAATACACAGTTATATTTTTCAGAAAGTTTGTTTTTATATCTATAAATGTTGCAGCAACAGAAGATCCTAGGGTACAAAGGAATAAGTCATGCAGATATATAAGATCATTCTCAAAGTGAAAATTTTTGTGACATATAAGTGGATTTTCTCATATCCACTTAACAATGGATATGAGAAAAATTGAGTCAATATCATAAAGTACTGTGAGGAGATAAAATAAAAAATCAATGAATACCAGTGGGCCAAAGAATAATCAAGATCATTCTCAAAGTGAAAATTTTTGTGACATATACTTGGTTTTCTCATACAAAAGCAAAACTACAACTATGACTTGCTAGGAGAGTCAAGGGGAACAGTGTACAAACCACATTATAAATGCCAAAGCCTACTTGTAGAAAGTTTTAATAATAAAAATACTTCATTGCTGCTTTTATGTAAGCCAGTCACGTGTGGCTTAGAAACCTGTAAACTTTTAAAACTCCTTAGAATATTCTTTTTTTTCTGTTTAGTATATATTTTTGTATTTTTGTATTTTTAATTATTTTACTGTTATTCATATACAGTTGTCTGCATTTACCTCCCCCCCCGCCATCTTCCCCCTGACCCCAACCATCCCCACCTCCCTCCCTTGCTTCCACCACCCCACCCCACCTTGGTTTTCCAGATTTAGGAATACATTCAAATAGATGTGCAGTTAAGGAAACCATTATCTTTACTATATCAGGGTTATCTCAGACTTGCATTCAAATTGTTATTCTCATATAGATAGATCTTTAGCCCTGCAGAGATCTCAGTCAAAAAAATTATAGCATAGATTGCTTGTACTCAAGAGATACATTCATTACTAGTATGGACTGAAATAAAAAAAATTAAAAATACTACAAATATGCATTTATTATATTTATATAGTAAAATACATGATTTTTATTTATTTTCAGTTACAATCTAGAAATTATTAAACAAAGAAATATAAGAACATAAAAAATGATTTTTTTCCTTTTCAAATAACAGAAACATGGATATTGCTAAAAAAATAACCAAAAAAAGTCTTTAACACTAATTAATTAGAATCTTTAATAGCTGACTTTTCAAAACATTTGTAAATGTCATTGCAAACAATTTCACTATACTCCAGGCATAAACATTTTTCACAACACTTGAAAAAATATTTTGATAGATGACTCATTTTGGATGCATAGCACCTAACCCATCTTTTTCTTGTTTTCTGCTTGTTGAGGAAGCCATATCTATGTCATAGTCAGAATTTCCTTCCATCTGAGTTTGAAATTGATGAAGTTTAAGGTGTAAAAGTTTATGCACACCTGTAGAAATTTCTGAACACCTTTTTATTTGTTCTGACAGTAATTGTGTTTTAAGATTTCTAATAAATATTCTGTGCCTTATTTCCACATTGCTGTTCAGCATATGAATAGTCTGAGCATTTATTCCTGCAATATTCAAAATTGTATAGAACATAACCATAGACCAACATTTGGTGTTCCTGTCCATATTATATGTACTTACCATTTTGTTCCACATATCGACTCCTGACTTCATTTGGTTGTAATATTCTATTACATCAGGTTTTTGCAAATCTAAATTTACAGCATCATTGAAATGTATACTTGAAACTAAAATTATGTTTTCTCCCCCTTTTGGACATATGAGATACATGTGTGAATCTGCACCAAAAGCAAGTAAGTTGGATTTTTCAGGCCTGTTTTTAAAAGTCCAATTTCAGGGGGTAGTTTGGGTTTATTCTTATGAACAGTACTTATATATGAAAGTTACTTCTTTTTCAAGTTGGAGATAAGATTTATATCAGTGAACCAGTTATCTGCTGTAATATTACATCCTGACGAATAAACAGGTTCTGCAGATCTCTTGAATACATCTGTTGGTTTATTACTAATCAAGTAAGGACTTATGGGCTGCTTATGGGCATATATTCAAGATTTCCTGTATAAAATACTTTTGAATCAACAATAGCAAAAATGTTTATACCACATTTACTGGGCTTAGATGGAATATATTGTCTAAACCCACATTCATTCGCCTCCTAATCCAAGTGCTATTTCCTCTATTGTTACATTCTCTCCCAAAGAGTAACACAACTTACAATTTTCTACAAATGCCATTAACTTGTCCACTTTCAGGCATCCTAAACTGGTAAGTTCATCATCAAATCTGATACATTTATGAATAAATGCAAATCTCCATAAAGATACTCTATGTCTAACAAGTTCAATCCCACTCCCGTCTGTAGCCCATAAATCCCGCAAATTTAGCTGATCACTGTGATGTAAACGAGCTAGATATAAGAGGCCTAAAAATGCTTTCAATTCAGTTTTGTCTATTAGTTTAGCATCTCTTGTGAAAACTGGCTGGAGATAGAGTCAATATATTTATTTGTATATGATAAGAATAGATCTAAAACATCATTTATGATAACACAGTTCCAAGTTTCAAGTTTCGTCTTGGCATTTTTTGCATTTTGCCATACTAATGGTAGTTGACACAAGATATTTTGTGGCTGTTTTCTAATTTGTCTTTTTATTGGATTTTCCCTCCATTTTGATTCTTTATCCTTTCAAAAAAAAAAAAAGATACTCTTGATTCAGGTCTAATTCATCTTCACTTTCTTCACACTAGAAATATCTTGCTTGGTATCCAAATCTTCTAAATGAACTTCCACATAACCTTCATCTTCTAAATCACTTTCATTTTCACATTCGACTCTCTAATCATTGGACTCGAGTAGCATTCACTAAAGTTGTTCAACATATCTTGGATTATTGAATCGATACATTTTTCCAGCCACTTTCAAAAAAACAACACAACGGTGACTTCAAAGTTCACTGAAAAAGACAACTATGCCAACACTGACTTTGGAGTCCACAGTATCTCTCAGATACAATTTACTCTCTAATATCCCATACCCCTATAAAACACATGTTACAACATGCTGACAGCTTAAATGTTATGCCTTAACATTAGGCACATACAAACACATAGCTAGTCGTGTCCTTGAACCTATGCACCTGATATATGTAACAATATTTAAGAAGAGAGTTTGTTTGCATCTCTCCAATCAGCCACAACCTCTGTAAGGTTAGAGACACAAGTCAAATGTGTGACCTGATTCAGAAGTCTGGAGTGGGACCTAGGAATCAGTATTTTTTGAAGTCCTCCAGGCTGTCCTGACTGGTATGGCTCAATGGATTGGGTGTCATCCTGAAAAGCAAAAGGTCACCGGTTTGATTCCCTGTCAGAGCACATGACCAGGTTGCAAACCAGGTCTTCAATGTTCCTCTCACATTGATGTTTCTCTCCCTCTCTTTCTCCCTCCTGTTCTCTCTCTCTAAAAATAAATAAATAAAATATTTTAAAAGCCTCCCAGGTTATTCTAATACTTATTTGGAAATTCCTCCACAGTGAAATAATTTTTCACTGTGTCTATCACTTAATTGACACTGTTTGTTGATAGGCACTCCAGTATGTAGGTCTAGCATGAGATTACCAGAAAATCTCTTAAAAATATGTCTGGCTCCAGGATTTAGTCAGTCACCATAAGGCCTTCCTAATTACATATTTTTATCACTTGGATTGCAATTCCAATGCAAAATCATCCATGGGGCTTACAGGGCAATTTATGAGAATCACATGCAATGGGAACCCACAATACTGGTAATAATCTCAGAATCAACTACAGCTCATCTATGCAGATGTTCACAACATTTCAGAGTCTCCCTAGGTTTGGATGAGAGATATGCCCAATTCTACGCATCCCATTACCAGAACAGTACAGTCAGCTTGGGGACCACTTAGAAAGGAACATCCAAACTATATAATAAGCTCACTTCACAGGGGGAAGCAGGAGATACAAGGAATTGGTCTCTAAATGAATACTGAGGGATGGGAATGTAAATCCTCTGTAGTCAGCATAGTTAATTAATGTAGTAAAGTAAAATACAACTAAAGTTTGGTAACAGAATAGGATAGATAAAAGGAAAACTTCAGAGCACTAACTTAAAGATATTCCTCTGGAAGTGATTTCTTAATGACTCCATAGGAAGTGGCACAACAGTGATACTTGGAATATCTGTAGTTTGGGTCAAATTTTAGTTAGGTTTCAAATAATGATTTTCATTTATATAGGCAATAACTGAAGAGATATTCTTGTAGATAGAATAAAACAAATAAGAGTAAAGAGGATAAAAAATGGAAAGACTCACAATGAACAATTTTGTTTCTTTCCCTGCATTTGGCGTCATAGACTCATTTGCTTCTTGAAAGCCAGTGAGCAAAAAAGAGGTGGTTTAATGATGTATCATAAATGAATTAAATAGAAAGACTAAAATAAGTTCAGAGAAACTTAAACAACAGGAGCCAATATATTCTTCTGATATCTATAGGTTCCCACTAACTGTCCCCTCCCACAGAAGTCAATTATATAAGCAGTTATGGTGGGTTATATTTACCAAGAATGAATTCTAAATCAAGACTGTATTTAAAACACATATTTCCCATAAGAATAACATTACAAAGGAAACTGACAGTGCTAATTAAAGACTTAGTGGCCAAATTATACCATCTTGCTTTTTTGCCAGACAGTGACCATAACTATAATACACATAAATCACATAGTATATCAAAAGCCAATCATATAAACATTTCATGTATATTTAGTATTCTATTCTAGAAGCTCTACTGAGTGGGATCCTTAGCAGTAACAACCAGCAGACACCCACTGATCCTGGGGTGAATTACCTGGAAATGGGATTGTGGAAAGGTATAGAAATCATTTTTTCTCAGAATACCAACTGGGGTGAGAATATACTCATCCACTAATGTTAAGTGGTGAAATTAGGAAGTCAACTGCATAATAATATCATCTCAAGATTCTGTCTTTTGTCTACTACTCATTACTTCAAAATAAAAAAGGCTTCTGCACACTAAACCATAAGCTTGATAAGGACAGGAACTATGTCTGAATTGTTTATCATTTTGTTTCCAATGACTTAATAATGTGCTTTAGAAAATACTCAATACTTATGTGTTGAGTTAGTCAAGAAATGCTTTTGGTAGACACTTAGCCAGAGGAAAGTCATTCTTGGCCTTTACTGCTGCCTTTGCTGAAGTGCCCTGCTCCCTGCTCAAGTCAACTCTTCCAGTTCTGTTATATCCCATTCCTTCTGCCTACTCAAGGACAGGAGTCAGCTGTTCTCTTTCTCTGGTGATTCATTGCTTCCTACTAAATGAATCCCATTAGTATACATATATTTATGTCATCTTAAAAAATCATCATCTTGACCCCACTTCCTCCCCTTGCTACAATCTTAATTGTTACCCTTTGAAACAAAACTTGAAACTTCTTGTCTCCAAGCTTTCTGATATCCTTCACCTAGCTCTATTTATTCTCTACTTACTTGGTTTTCCCCCCATAGCCCTCATCATTTTCTAGGAGAGAGGATAATCTGTTTATTTACTGTGGGTTTTTTTTTACTCTCTACACCCTATTTTGGAATGTGTGATTAACAATGGCAGTCACCTTCATCTGTCTGGTTCAGTGAAATTTCCCAAAGACCTAGATTCATTCCTGGCATGCAGAAGAAGACATTCAATAATGCCATGCAAATGGGTGTCTAAATACTTACATATTATTATTCTAAACATGCATCCATATCTATCAAATAACCTAAAATGTCCTTGAAAGTTGATATTAAGGAGAAATATTTTTATTCTTGTATTATTATTTACTTATTTTTTTACTTGCCTTTTTATTGAATTTATTGGGGTGACGGTGTTTCACAAAACCATACAAGTTTCATGTGTATGACTCAACAAAAATATCATATGCTCACTGCATTGTGTATCCATCACCCAAGCAGCATCTCTTTCAATCCCCATTTTCCTCCTTTTTGCCCACCTACACCTACACTCCACTTTTCCCACTAGCTATCAGCACACTGCTGTCTGTGTTTATGTGATATATATATATATATATATATGGTTTCTTTTTGGTTAATCCCTTCACCTTATTTCACCTATTTTATTATTCTATTCTATTCTATTCTATTCTATTCTATTCTATTCTATTCTTGTTCTATTATAGTTGTCCCAATTTTTTTTCCCAGTGCTCTCCACTGCCCTGCCCAACCCCCACCCTGCACCCACAGTCAGTCCCCACCCTGTTGTCCATGTCCATGGGTCATTTATACATGTTCCTTGACTAGATACTTTCCCTTCCTTCCCTCCTTCTCCCCTCTGGTCACTGTCAGTCTATTTCTTGTTCTCATGCCTCTGGTTTATTTTGCTCATTTGTTTGTTTTGCTGATTAGGTTCTTCTTATAGGTGAGATCATATAGCATTTGTCTTTCGCCATATGGCTTATTTCACTTAGCATAATACTCTCCAGTTCCATCCATGCTGTTGTGAAGAGTAGGAGTTCCTCATTCTTTCTGCTGTGTAGTTTCCCCAAACCCCCTCACCTCTGACAGATGTCAGTCTGTTCCATGTATCCATGATTTTAGATTACACATATAATTGAGATCATATAGTATTTTGCTTCCTCTTACTGGCTTATTTTACTTAGCATAATAATCTCCAAGTCTATCCACACAGTTGCAAAGCTAAAATTTCCTTCTTTTTATGGCCTAGTAGTATTCCATTGTGTAAATGTACCACAGCCTTTTTATCCACTCACCTACTACTTGGGCTGCTTCCAAATCTCAGTTATTGTAAATAATGCTGCAAGGAACATATGGATGCACATATTCTTTGGAATTAGTGTTCTGAGTTTCTTCAGATATATTCCCAGAAGTGAGACTACTGGGTCAAAATCAGTTCCATTTTTAATATTTTGAGGAAACTCCATACTATTTTCCACAGTGGCTACACCAATCTGTATTCCCACCAATAGTGCACCTTTTCTCCACATCCTCACTAGCACTTGTTTGTTAATTTATTGATGATAGACATTTTGACAGGCATGAAGTGGCATCTCATGGTGGTTTTAATTTGCATCTCTCCAATGATTAATGATGTTGAGCATTTTTCCATATGTCTATTGGCCCTCTGTATATCCTATTTGGAGAAGTGTGTATTCATGTCCTTTACAAATTTTTTAATTGGATTGTTTATCTTCTTACTGTTGAGTTATATAAGTTATTTATATATTTTGGAAATCAACCCTTTATCTGATGTATCATTGGCAAATATATTCTCCCATTCAATGGTCCCCTTTTCATTTTGTAGGTGGTTTCCTTTGCTATGCAAAAGCTTTTTAGTTTGATGTAGTCCCATTTGTTTATTTTTCCTTTGTTTCTCTTGTCTAAGGAGATACATTGGCTAAAATATTAGTATACAAAAGGTCTGAGATGTTACTGCCTATGTTTCCTTCTAGGGTTTTTATGGTTACACATCTTACATTTAAGTCTTTAATGTATTTTGAGTTTATTCTCATGTATGGTAGAAGTTGGTGATCTTGTTTTATTTTATTTTTTTTGCATGATTTGTCCAATTTCTCCAACACCATTTATTGAATAAACAGTCTTTAACCCTTATATGTTCTTGCCTCCTTTGTTGAATGTTAATTGACCGTAAAGGCATGTGTTTATTTCTTTGCTCTCTATTCTGCTCCATTGATTTATATGCCTGTTCTTGTGCCAGTACCATGATGTTTTCTTTACTATGGCCTTATAGTATAGTTTGACATCAGGTAGAATGATTCTTCCAACTTTGCTCTTCTCTCCAAAATTGCTGAGACTATAGGGGGTCCCTTCTAGAAGAGAAACACTTGAAGTGTCGTGAAATATTTCCTCATTAAGATGGTTTTCAACCCTGGCTGGTGTGGCTCAGCAGACTGAGCACCTGCTTGTGAAGCAAAGGGCTGCTGGTTCAATTCCCAGTCAGGGCATATGCCTGGATTGTGGGCCAGGTCCCCATTAGGGGGCATGAAAGAGGCAACCACATGTTGATGTTTCTCTGCCTCTCTTTCTCCTACCCTACCCCTGTGTCTAAAAATAAATGAGTAAAATCTTCTTAAAAAAGATGGTTTGCAAAATTATAGAATTCTCATTGAAACTATAGATAGCCAAAACTATTAAATTTACTTTAATTTCAGAGACACAGACATATGCAAAATTCTTCCATAGAATATTTTAGGATTGCTACATTGAAACTCTAATGGGAATCCAGCATAAATTCAGACAAGGAGACTCACAATTCTCTCAGAAGTTTCTCAGAAGCAATTAGCTGTTATCAATTATATATAATATATTAATTCTCTATTAAAAATATTATCCTAAGAGAGAAAAATGAGCTTCTACAAACATGTTATCTTAAAACTCTACAAATTAGACAACATAATCAGGATCTAAGGACTGAAAAACATTCTTCTGCATAATTAAAATTACTTATTATATCAAGTCAGTAAAGTCTGTAAAAAAACCCAAATATTATAAATACTGTAAGTGCCAGAAGATAGATATGAAGAAGCATGGAAATGGGCAGCTTTGTAAACCAGGGAGGGGCCGAAGCCCCTATATAGTCCCTATAATGTTAAAATCAAGTCTAGGCCATGTTATACATTCTCCAAGGGACATTTTACTGCCAAAAGTTAGGATCAAAGTAGTAAATAGATAAAAGGAAGAGAAGCTTTGATATTATATTAAGTGAGGAAGCCTATCCAAGACAAAGTATGAATACAGAAAATATGTCTGACAAGGAAGAATATACTTACTAAGCACCTAGCAGGTGTTAGAAGGCATGAAAGATTATTATTAAATGACGAAGACAGGATATGTTTCTTTCAGTATTTTATAATCTAATGAAGGCATAGATACACTTCTAAATAATAGAATCACAATAAAAGTGATTTAATTAAAAAGTGAGGCAATTGCTATTGGATAAACACAAACAATGTACTTCTAGAGTATGTAGAGAAAGAAATCCTGACTGAGGGGACTGAAAAGACAGCAGGTAGGAGATATTTTGCAAGTTAACATTACGGAAAGATGGAACTTGAACAGACGAAGATGGCAGTCAGGCATAGGGCAGTTCAATTATAGGGAAACATTTGCAAAGGCAGAAATAGAAGACAAGTGTAGAAACAAGCAGCCCCAAAATGACATCATCAGACAAAGATCAGGAACTATTCACTCCACCAATTTTCTTTCTGCCTTTAGTTACACCAGAACACCTTGATTCAAATCAGCCTCTTCTATGTGACACCTAAAGAGAAAAGCCAATTGCACAAGTGATAGGTTGTATCTGCCATATACTATAAGGGGCAGTGTGAGCACATCAGAGTATGGCTAAAGAAAGGTTTAGCCCTGTCTGGGGTGGCTCAGTGAGTAGAGTGTCATCCTGAAAACCAAAAGGTCATTGGTTTGATTCCAGTCAGGTCATATGCCTGGGTGTGGGCCAGGTCCTCAGTTGGTGGTATACAGAAGGCAATCCATTGATGTCTGTCTCATATATCGATGTGTCTCTCCCTATCTTTCTGCCTCTCTTCCCCTCTCTAAAAATAAAGAAACAAAACCTTTTTAAAAAATGGCAGGTTTAATGCTCTGAATGTGAGAGGAAGCCCAAAGCCATTTGGAACTATAAATAATTTGTGTCAGACAGGGCAGAAGACTCAATAAAGACAAAGACCAACCAAGCAGAACCTTCTCAAAGTCACGCAAATACATATTCTTAAGAGGGTAACTTAGGGAACTCCTCCAGGCAAAAGATAAGGGATATTTGCGTTAAAATGTTTGTGTGGAGTCAGACATCTTTTTTAAGATGGCAAAGGTTATTGTTAGAGTGATTCTTGGGGTAAGTACAAATTTAAGTATAGCATACCCCTCTATGAATCATGTCTCACTTTATTATACTACCTTCAAGGAAAAGAAAAGTTATCAACCATCCCACTTCTATGTTGCTTTCTTGATCTGTGACTGTTCATTCTCTTTTGGAGAGATTTTATGTGAGGCATGGCTTTCAGTGGAAGTTTCCCTTTCATACTCTTTGCTAAAATATTACCAAAATTCTCTCCTGCTTATCTGCCATGTCCCCTTAAGACCTTGATTGGTCTTCATCCAGCATCAAAACACTTTATATTCCCTTGGAAACAATAATATAAATGGAGCCACATTAAAATGAAGCTGCAGCTGCCATGCCAGAAGAACAGCCTTGTGCATCTTATACCTCAAATATTTGGAATGTTAAAACAGGGCACAATAACCTTTGGACTGTACCTGAGCAAATGTGTACCTTACAAGAGAACTGTCTGCAAAGATAAGAGGAAATCAGTAATTCTAAGCACTGGGCATAAAATTAAAAATACTGTTTGGAATTACTATCACTATGTTATATTGTCTAAACCAATAGCGAAGTCTTTCATCTACTTATGTAGTAGTTCCCCTTCCCCTTCTTGTAAATACCCATTGCCTTTGTCTCCTAATCAGTACATCATTTGGGCCTGAATCAATCTTCTTAAATAGCTATTCTAACTGATCTCAATAAGTGCTTATTGCCTCTCACTTTTAAAGACCTTTTATTTTTAGATTAATGCCCACCCATTAATAGCCTTCTCCATTACATAAAGGACCCAAAGATAACACTGATCCAAATTAAAGCATGTTTGTTATGCTAAAAAGATGTCTACCAATGATCATTCACTAATATACCCTTACTAAATGTCATGACTATCATGACACTGAATTTCAAATTCTTTGACCACTGTGATCTTAAAAAGACCTGCTATACCTATATCAACATATTTTAAATATTTTTTCTACCTTCCCCTGGCCCTGAACAAATGATTTCTTAAATATGTGATCTAGAATAATGTCAATGTTAGATAAAAGTTAAAAACAGATACCAGGAAGAATACCTGAAATTTAGCTTAACCGAAGTCATATAACTAAGGACATAAAAAGATTCACATCCAGATTAGTAGAAGAGGTAAAGATGCAGAATGGGCTGGTCCCACACCCACAAGTGGTGGCTAAAAATTAGGAGGGATATCTCAGCTGAGGAGGTGTCCCATAAAGAGCCAGGGATCCGAATCCTACATCAGAATTACCCAGCTCAGGGTTCTGGTGCTGGGAAGAGAAGTCCCAATAACTTCTGGTTGTGAAAATCAGAGGGAATTGTGGCTAGATTAGATAAGGGGCTGTTGAAGCCTCTTAAAGGGCCTGCATACAGACTTATTCAGACCCATTCCCCTTGATCTCCAGTGCTGGGGCAGCAGCCCAAAAAGCACCAGGAATATATGGTGGTAGAGATGAACTGCCTAACATTCGGACAAGAGCTGCAGGGCATCTTTCCCCAGACAAAAGTGCTAGAAGGGGTCATTGTTCTTTCCTAAACCCTCCCTGACAGAGCCTGCAGGCAGGTACCATATCTTAGTCTCCATCAACCTGATTAACACTGTTCACCCCTCCCTGGTGATTCCCTGATACCTTGCCTAACCCAACTTGTGAGCTTACACAACTTCCAAGTCCACACAAGCTCATGTTACATACTTTTATAAAATTTCTCAAATAAATAGCATCTGGTCTCTGCATGCCCTATACTTCTTGTTAAGTGGCCACAGGCCCAGAACTGTCAGCAGACAGGCTTGGTTCAAAGCTTAGACTCTCCCGGCAATTCCAAGTGCAGCACAAGTAGCACCCATCTGCAGGTGGCTCCAGGCAGACCACAGGCAATGGTTGACCTTCTACTTCTTGGGAGGCATCAAAGCCAGTTCACCTGGTAAACAGCTTCAGACCATGCCAGATTACAACTCAACCACCTCTACAAGCTATACAATCAAGGTATAGACTCAGCAGGTACCAAAGTAACAATAAAGCAAGTCCAGTTCCATAGGGTTGGACCCTGTACAACACCATCTCTGCTGTGGTCACAGCCAATCCTTGCAGCCAATTGGTCTAGGGATCAATCTCTCCCAGTGATATGCAAACAGCAATCAAGACTCAACTACAGCATGACAGTGCACATAGCCTACATGGAGGTGAACCTGAAACCTCAAGCTTGGTGAATGGGGATTCTGCACCCTGGGCCCTAATAAGACACCTACTACATAAGGCCACTCTACCAAATATGGGAGAAATAGAAGTTCTATTTAATACATAGAAACAAACACAGGAAAAATCAGCCAAAATGAGGAGACAAAGAAACAGGTACAAAATGAAAGAAAAGGAGAAATATACACAAAAAGAACTAAATGAAATAGAGGCAAGCAAACTACCAGATACAGGGCTCAAAACAAAGATTATAGCCCTAGCCAGATGGCTCAGCTGGCACATCATCCAGTACATACCACTAAGTGGCAGGCACAATCCTTGATCAGGGTTCATACATGAAGCAACCAATGGATATTGTTGTCTCATATCTCTCTGCTTCCCTCCTTTCTCTTCCCCTCTCTCCCACCCCTTCTTTCTCTCTAAAATCAAAAAACATGTACTAAAATTAAGATTATAAACAAACCAAAAAACAAGGATTATAAGACTGCTCAAGAAACTTAGTAAGATCAACCTAAAAAAGGAAACAGAAACCATAAAAAACAATCAGTCAAAAATGATTATACACTAACTGAAAAAGAGAATAAATTGGAATCAACAATGCAGTAGATGAAACAGATAATCAAATCAGTAATTTACAATAAAAGAAAGCAGAAAACAACCAAACAGAATGACAAAAAGAAAAAATAATATAAAAAATGAGGATAGTGTAAGAAGCCTAGAGACACCTTCAAGCACAACAACATTTGCATCATGCGGGAGCTGGAAAGAGAAGAGAGAGAGCAAGAAAATTCAAAACCTATCTGAAGAAATAATGACTGAAAACTTCCCTAACTTGGTGAAGGAAATAGACATACAAGTGCAGGAAGCACATACAGTCCCAAAGCAGATGAACCCCAAAAGGCTCACACCAAGATACACCATAATTAAAATACCAAACATTAAAGTAAGAGAAAGAATCTTCAAAGCTGCAAGAAAAAGACAGTTAGTTGCCTGCAAGGGAGCTCCTATAAAACTGTCAGCTGATTTCTCAAAAGAAACTTTGCAGGCCAGAAGGGACTGGCACAAATATTCAAAAAGATGAAAAGCAAGGACCTACAGCCAAGATTAGTCTACCCAACAGGGCTATTGTTTAGAACTGAAGGACAGACAAAGATCTTCCCAGACAGAAAAAAAAGATAAAGGAGTTCATCACCAACAAACTAGTCTTACAAGAAATATTAAAAGGTCTTCTTGAAGAAGAAGAAGGAGGAGGAGACAATAGACAAAGAGAAGAAAAAAAGGAGGAAGAAGAGAGGGAAAAGAAGGGGGCAAGAGGAGGAAGAGGAGAAGAAACAGAAGAGGAAGGAGGAAAAGGAGAAGGGAGGAAAAGGAAGAGGAGGAAGAAAAGAACATCAAAAACAAATCAAAGATATGAGAAACAAACTGGCAATAAATACAAAGCTATCAAAAATTGTTTAAAATGGGAGACTTGAGAAAGATGGTGGTGAGACATGTAGGAGCAGAGTCCACTTCCCCCTGGGCACAGGTGAAACACTTAGCCAATCTTCTGAGGAACAAAGCAAACAGCCAATGGTATCCCAGCATATATGAAGATTGGAGACCTGTAATTGTAGACGACATTGAAAAATCAGATGAGTAGGTTGGAGCTGTGAATACCAGAATACCTGGTGGAAGAGGAGACCCACCAACAAAGGAACCATCAACACATAACAACAGAAGAAGGAGAAAGAGGAAGTGGAAGCCACACTAACTCAACCCAGGACCAATCTAGAAATACAACAAAATGGTACAGAAATTACTCAGAAAAAACAAGTGAACAAGAGCAAGAGGGAATCCTCAAAATCTTGTACACATGGAAGAACCAGCTTCAACACAACCTGCCCATACCTACACAAAGAAATACAAGACGTGGTGGATGGAGTGACCCTCAGTTAACCAGCTAGAGGGAAGGACCCACCAAAGAGCAATCCCAACAACAATCAAAACCGAAAGACAAACAAAGCCAATATAAATGACAGCCCAAGAGTAGCAAGTTCAGAAAATCAAGGAGACTGCACCACTGATTCTCACAGGTCTTCTACCATAGAAGTTCACACAATAAACCCAGGGAGTCAGAACAGATCAATTTAAAAAGCAGAGGCTAAGAAGAGTTTCACAAACAATGGGAAGACAAAGAAATGATCCCCAAATGAAAGGAAAAGAGGAAGACTCAGAAAAAATGCTAAATGAAATAGAGGCAAGTCAACTATCAGATATTGAGTTCAAAGCAATGGTTATAAGGAAGCTCAATGGGCTCACAGAGAATAATGAAAAACTACAGGAAAACGACAATAAACTCACTGAAAACTATATCAACATGAAAAAAGAAATAGAAACTATCAACAAAGGCCAAGAAAAAATGAAGAATACAATTTCTTAACTGAAGAACACAGTACAAGCAATCAAAAGCAGGCTTCATGACAGACAATCGTATAAGTGAGTTGGAGGACACAGTAGGAAAAAAACACCCAGAAAGAGCAAGAAAAGGAAAAGAGGCTCAGAAAGAATGAAGAGGGGTTAAATTAATGCAGGACAACGTGAAATGTAATAATATCCGTATAATAGGGATACCAGAAGGAGAAGAAGAGCATGGGATAGAAAACATTTTTGAAAAAGTCATGATGGAAAACTTCCCTAATTTGATGACAGAAAAAATCACACAAATCCAGGAAACACAGACAGTCCCAATCAAGAGGAACCCAATGAGGCCCACTTCAAGACACATCATAATTAAAACGGCAAAATACCAAGACAAAGAGAGAATCTTAAAGACAGCAAGGGGAAAACAGGAAGTAACATACAAGAGAAGCCCAGATCAGACTAGAAGCTGACTTCTCAATGGAAACACTCCAACCCAGAAGGGAATGGCAAGAAATACTCCAAGTAATGAGAACCAGAGGCCTGCAACCAAGACTACTTTATCCAGCAAGGATATCAATTAAAAATGGAAGACCAAATGAGGAGCTTCCCAGACAAAAGAAGCCTAAAAGAATATACCTCCTCCAAACTAGCTCTGCAAGAGCTGCTACAGGGTCTGCTTTACAAACAGGAAGAAAAACAGTGAGAGAGAAACATAGGTACAAAAAATGGCAATTAAT
This sequence comes from Phyllostomus hastatus, assembly GCF_019186645.2. NCBI lineage: Eukaryota > Metazoa > Chordata > Mammalia > Chiroptera > Phyllostomidae > Phyllostomus > Phyllostomus hastatus. Next base: position 51,653,616 of record NW_025334041.1, read on the forward strand.
AAGAACCTATCAATAATAACCTTAAACATAAATGGAATAAATGCTCCAATCAAAAGACATAGAATAGCTGAATGAATAAGAAAACATGACCCACACATATGCTGCCTACAAGAGACCCACATCAGTCCAAAAGACCTACACAGACTGAAAGTGAAGGGCTGGAAACAAATATCCCAAGAAAATAGCCAGGAAATAAAAAAGCCAGGGTAGCAATACTCATATCAGACAAAATAGAATTGGAAAAAAAAAGGGCCATAAGAAGAGATCCAAAAGGTCACTTCATAATACTCAAGGGAAGAATCCACCAAGAAGACATAAATATTGTAAATATATATGTACGCAACACAGGAGCACCTAAATACATAAAGAAAATCTTGAAGGACTTCAAGAAAGATATTGACAGCAACACAATTATATAGTAAGGGATTTTAACATAACACTGTAAAAAATGGACAGATCTTCCAAACAAAATAGCATCAAAGATATTGTGGCATTGAACAATGCTCTAGATGAAATAGGCTTAACTGATATATACAAAACCTTTCATTCCCAAAGAAGCTAAATACACATTCTTTTCAAATGCACATGAAACATTTTCAAAGATAGACCACATGATGGGACACAAAACAAACCTCAACAAAATCAAGAAAATTGAAATCATCCCAGGCATTTTCTCCAACAAAAAAGAACTGAAACTAGAAACCAACCTCAAGGTAAAAAAACAAAACAAAAAAAAACACTCAAACTCATGGAGATTGAATGGCATGCTATTAAACAATGAATGGATCAAAAATGAAATTAGGGAAGACATCAAAAAGTTTCTGGAAGCAAATGAAAATGAACACACAACAATCCAAAACCTAAGGGACACAGTGAAGGCAGTCTTGAGAGGGAAGTTCATAGTGATACAGGCCTACCAGAAAAGATAGAAACATTTCAAATAAACAACCTAACTCTACCTCTACAAGAACTCAAGGAACAACAACAAAGACAGTCCAGGGCAAGCAGAAGGAAGGAAATAACCAAGATCAGACCAGAATTAAATGACACAGAGACTAAAGGCACAATTCTAAGGATCAATGAATCAAAGAGCTAATTCTTTAAAAAGATAAACAAAATCAACAACCCTTTAAGCAAGCTCATCAAGAAAAAAAAGAGAGAGGACCCAAATAAACAAAATCAGAAATGAAAGAGGAGAGATTACAACTGATACCACAGAAATACAAAGGACTACAAGATTACTACGAAGAACTATATGCCAAGAAATTTGAAAACTTAGGTAAAATGGATGAATTTCTAGAAACACATAATCTTCCAAAACTCAGTGAAGAAGAAGCAGTAACCTTGAACAGACCAATAACGCTGATGATACTGAAACAGTAATTAAAAAGCTTCCAACACACAAATTCCCTGGTGGTTTCACAGGAGAATTTTACAAAGCATTTAAGGAAGAGCTAACCCCCATCCTCCACAGATTATTACAAAAAATTCAAGAACATGCAAGTCTTCCAAACTTTTTTTATGAAGCCAGCATCATCTTCATCCCAAAACCAGATAAAAAAACAACAAAGAAAGAAAACTTCATGCCAATATTACTGATGAACATAGATGTTAAAATCCTCAACAAAATATTGGCAAACCGCATTCAGCAATACATTAAAAAGATCATACACCATGATCAAGTGGGATTCATCACAGGGATACAAGGATGTTACAATAATCGCAAATCAATAAACATAATATACCACAAAAACAAAACAAAGACAAAAATCATATGATCATATCAATAGATGCGGAAAGAGCATTTGATAAGGTGCAGCACCCATTTATGATAAAAACACTTATCAAAGTGGGAATAGAGAGAGCATTCCTCAGTATGATTAAAAACCACATATGAGAGACCTACAGCCAACATCATACTCAATGAACAAAAACTTAGAGTTTTCCCACTAAGATCAGGAACAAAACAAGGATGCTCACTTTCACCACCCTGTTCAACATAGTACTGGAAGTCCTAGCCACAGCAATCAGACAAGAAAAAGAAATAAAAGGCATCCAAATTGGAAAGGAGGAAGTAAAACTGTCATTGTTTGCAGATGACATGATAGTGTACATACAAACTCCTATAGACTACACCAAAAAACTACTAGACCTAATAAATGAACTTGGTGAAACAGCAGGACACAAAGTCAGTGTTCAGACATCAAAGGCATTTTTGTACACCAACAATGAAATATCAGAAACAGAAATCAGGAACAAAATCCCATTTGATATAGGAACAAGAAAAATAAAGTACCTAGGAATAAACCTAACCAAGGAGGTAAAAGTCCTATATTCAAAAAACTACACAACATTGAAGAAAGTAATTAAGGAAGACACAAAAGAACGGAAGTATGTACCATGCTCATGGATTGGAAGCATAACATCATCAAAATGTCCATACTACCCAAAGCAATTTATAGATTCAATGCAATCCCTATTAAAGTACCATGGCATATTTCACAGATATAGAACAAACATTTCAGAAATGTATATGGAATATACATTTCCATATAATGACCCCGAAGAGCTGCAACAATTTTGAGGAAGAAAAACAAAGCAGGAGGGATCACAATACTGGATATCAAACTGTATTAAAGGTCACTGCAATCAAAACAGCCTGGTACTGGCATAAAAACAGACAGATAGACACATGGAACAGAACAGAGAGCCCAGAAATAATCCCAAGTCTCCATGGTCAAATAATATTTGACAAAGGGGGCAGAAGCATAAAATGAAGTAAAAATAGGCTCTTCAACAAATGGTGGTGGGAGATCTGGACAGCTATATGCAAAAAAATGAAACTCATCATCAACTTACACCATACACAAAAATAAATTCAAGGTGGATAAGAGACTTAAATATAAGTCATGACACCATAAAAGGCCTAGAGGAAAACATCGGCAAGAATATCTCAGACATTCCATGCAGCAACATCTTCACTGATTTGTCCCCTAAAGCAAGGGGCATAAAGGAAAGAATAAACAAATGGGACCCCATGAAATTAAAAAGCTTCTGCATGGCTAAAGAAAACAGCATTAAAATAAAAAGATAACAAACTATATGGGAAAACATATTTGCCAATGGTACCTTGGACAAGGGTTTAATCTCCAAAATATACAAAGAACTGACATGACTCCACTCTAAGAATGCAAGCAACCCAATAAAAAAATGGGAAAAAGACTTGAACAGACATATCTCCAAGAAGGACATACAGAGGATCCAGAGACATATGAAAAAATGCTCAGCATCACTAGCCATCAGAGAGATCCAAATTAAAACCACAACAAGATACCACTTCACACCAGTCAGAATGGCCATCATAAACAAATCAACAAACAAGTGTTGGAGAGGTTGTGGAGAAAAGGGAACCCTAGTGCACTGTTGGTGGGAATGCAAACTGATGTAGCCACTTTGGAAAACAGCATAGAATTTCTTCAGAAAACTAAAAATGGAACTGCCTTTTCACCCAGTAATTCCACTGCTGGTATTGTACCCTAAGAACCCTGAAACAGCAATCCAAAAGAACCTATGCACCCCAATGTTCATAGCAGTACAATTTACAATAGCCAAGTGCTGGAAGGTACCTAAGTGCCCATCTGTAAATAAGTGGATCAAAAAACTATGGTACATTTACACAATAGAATTCTACACAGCAGAGAGAAAGGAGCTCCTACCCTTTACAACAGCATAGATAGAACTGGAGAGCATTATGCTAAGTGAAATGAGCCAGGCAGTGAGGGACAAATACCATATGATCTGACCTTTAACTGGAACATAATCAACAAAAGAAAAAAGCAAACAAAATATAACCAGAGACATTAAAATTAAGAATGTTGTTCTTAAGAATGTTGTTAAATGTTGTTACATTTAACAACAGCCAGAGTCGAGGGGGGAGGAGACAATGGGGGGATTTCAGGAACTACTATAAAGGACACATGGACAAAACCAAGGGGGAATGTGGAAGCAAGGGAGGGAGGTGGGTCTGGCTGGGATGGTGGGGAGTGGTAGTGGGGAAATGCAGACAATCGTAATTGAACAACAATAAAGTAACTTTAAAAAAATGAAAAATAAATAAATTTTAAAAAGCAACATAAAGCACTAAAAAATTACTTAAAATGAAAATGAATTATATGCTCTCTTTAAAAGGCATATGGTGGCTAAACTAATAATAAAGCAAGAGCCTTACATATGATGTCTACAAGAGACTCACTTCAGATGTAAAGACACCTATGGACTGAAAGTAGAAGGATGGAAAAAGATATTTCATGCAAATGAAAACAAACAAGAAAAGATGTTGGGGTAGCAATACTTACACTAAGCAAAATAGACTTTAAAACAAAGGCTATAACAAGAGACAAAGAAGGACCAAGCAATTCCACTTCTGGATATTTGTTGGGAACCGCCCTGACTGGTATCAGAAACTGAGACCCCCGCCTAGGCTAAGGCTAAGGGAACGCCCTTGGAACCGTAAGCCGGCAAGGAGATAAAAGCTTATCTCCCTGGCAGTAATGCTGTTTCTGCTGCCGAACCCCCAAAAAAGCTTAGTCGGTTAGCCAAAGACGGGTAAGATTCCCCACGAGGGAACAACCCAAGCCAGGCACGATCACTTTGGGAGGCCCCCCAAAGAAGGACTTGGGGGGGGCTGCAGCAAAAGGGGGTGATGGACCCTCACTCCTCGGCTTTGACAAAGTCTGAGTTCTCAGCGTCCGGAAGAAAATCTCCTTATCTCTCGGTGGCTTTAGTTCCCGCGCTCCACCTAAGCCTGAAACAATGACGGGGAAGTGCAGCTCGGTACTGGGAAGTGCGGATTTCCCGGGGTGATCGGGCCTAAGAAAGAACATGTAAATTACTGTGAAACCTTCTTTGTCCAAGAATGCTCTTAGTTGAATGAGGAGGGTCTTAGGAGGAAGCTAGTTTGTTCCTCAGCCTTACAGCTCTTTGACCCCCCAACTCAATAGACCGGCAGAGTTCTTTGTTTTATATGTTCCTTACTTCCCCCTAATGAGTATTGTACGTTACCTGAGTTATTATGTAGCATGAGCCTAATAAAAGCAGGTATGGACGGTGGATCAGCGCGCCCCCCACTAGGGGGGGTGGCCATTCTGTCCCTACTTCCCCACAGAAACTGGTTTGTCTCTGTGCATGTGTGTTTTTTCTCGCGTATTGTCGAGCCATCCACAGTGTGCCGTGGTCACTGCTAGCCGGTGACCCACGCGCAACAGATATTTATCCAAAGAAATCCAAAACAATAAATCAAAAAGCCATATACATCCATATGTTCATTGCAGCATTATTTACAATAGCCAGGATATGGAAGCAACCTAAGTGTTCATCAGTAGATGAATGGATAAAGAAGTGGTGCATTTATACAATGGAATATGACTCAACCATTTAAAAAGAATGAAATCTTGCTATCTGCAAAGACATGGATAGACCTCGAGCGTATTATGCTAAGTGAAACAGGTCAGAGAAAGACAAATGCCATATAATTTCACCTATATGTGGAATCTAAAAAACCAAAATAAACAAACAAGCAGAACAGAAACAGACTCATAGATACAGAGAACATTTTGATGACTGTCAGATGGGATAAGGGTTGGGGGTGGAAATGTGAAGGGATTTAGAAGTACATATTGGTAGTTACAGAATAGTCATGGGGATGTAAACAATTTTTTATTTTTTATTTTAATAACTGTACGGAGTCAGATGGGTACTAGATTTATCAGGATGATCATAAGTTACATAAATGTCTAATCATGGGATTATACAGCAAAAACTAACAAAAATTGTAAATCTATAATTTAAAAAGAAAAAAAAAGAACAGGGGGAATATGTTGTATAAATAGTACACCTGTAAGAGTTCTGGCCAAGAGGGAGGCGCAGGTAGAAACCCTTTGCTTCCTCACACAACCAAAAGGAGAATAACAACCAATCTAAACACAATAAACAACCAGAAGTGCCAGAAAATCAAACTGCATGGAACTCTGACAACCAAGGAATTAAAGAAACAGTCAACCAGACCAATAGGAGGGAGGCAGGCAGATGGGTAGATAGAGAGAAGCTGGGGCAAGGCAGTGGACGTTGCAGGTGGGGGTGGGTGAATGGGAAACTGAGACTCAGAGCTGACTGTGGACTACAGCAGGGGTTGCCATGGTGGGAGAAACTCACAGACTCACACAAAAGTTTGTTGGAAAGTGGGGCTAGAGCCCAGCAAGCAAGCTGTATTGTTCCCTCTCTGACCCGTTCCCCAGAGACAGCAACACAGTGCAGCAAAGAGGGTTGCCCTGCCCTGGAAAATACCTAAGGCCCACCCCCTTACAACTTAACAGATGTGCCTAGACAAAGAAATATGGCCCAAATGAAAGAACAGAGCAAAACTCCAGAAAAAGAGCTAAGCGATGAGGAGATAGCCAACCTACCTGATGTGGAATTCAAAACACTGGTAATCAAGAAGTTCACAGAACTGATTGAGCTTGGTCAAAAAATGAAAGAAGAATAGAAAACAACCCAAAGTGAAATAAAGCAAAATATTCAGGGAGCCAACAGTGACAGGAAGGAAACTATGACTCAAATCAACAATTTGGAACAAAGGGAAGAAATAAACATCCAATCAGAACAAAATAAAGAAACAAGAATTCAAAAAAAAATGAAGAGAAGCTTAAGAACCTCTGGGACAACTTTACACATTCCAACATCCGAATTATAGGGGTGCCAAAAGGAGAAGAACAACAGCAAGAAATTGAAAACTTATTTGAACAAATAATGAAGGAAAACTTCTCCAATCTGGCAAAGGAAATAGACTTCCAGGAATTCCAGGAATCCCAGAGAGTACCAAAGAAGTTGGACCCAAAGAGGAACACACCAAGGCACATCATCGTTAAGTTACCCAAGAAAAAGAGAATGTTAAAAACAATAAGAGAAAAAGAGACAGTTACCTATAAAGGAGTGCCCATAAGGCTATCAGCTGATTTCTCAAAAGAAATCTTGCAGGCAAGCAGTAGCTGGAAAGAAGTGTTTGAAGTCATAAAACGCAAGGACCTACATCCAAGATTACTCTACCCAGGAAAGCTATGATTTAGATTGGAAGGACAGATAAAGTGCTTCCTACATAAGATCAAAGTGGAATAAAGCAAAATATTCAGGGAATCAAGAGTGACAAGAAGGAAACCGGTACTCAAATCAATTATTTGGGAAAAAAAAGGAAGAAATAAACATCCAATTGGAAGAGAATGAAGAACAAGAATTCAAAAAAAAATGAAGAGAAGCTTAGGAACCTTTGGGACAACTTTAAATATCCCAATATCTGAATTATAGGGGTGCCAGAAGGAGAAGATTAGAGCAAGAAATGGAAAATTTATTTAAACAAATAATGAAGGAAAACTTCTCCAATCTGGCAAAGGAAATAGATTTCCAGGAATTCCAGGAATCCCAGAGAGTACCAAAGAAGTTGGACCCAAAGAGGAACACACCAAGGCACATCATCGTTAAGTTACCCAAGAAAAAGAGAATGTTAAAAACAGTAAGAGAAAAAGAGACAGTTACCTATAAAGGAGTGCCCATAAGGCTATCAGCTGATTTCTCAAAAGAAATCTTGCAGGCAAGCAGTAGCTGGAAAGAAGTGTTTGAAGTCATAAAACGCAAGGACCTACATCCAAGATTACTCTACCTAGGAAAGCTATGATTTAGATTGGAAGGACAGATAAAGTGCTTCCTACATAAGATCAAGTTCAAGGAGTTCATCATCACTAAGCCCTTATTATATGAAATGTTAAAAGTACTTATCTAAGAAAAAGGAGATAAAAAATATGAACAGTAAAATGACAACAAACTCACAACTGTCAACAATCAAACCTGGAAAAAAAAAAAAGAACTAATCAAACAACTAGAACCAGAACAGATTCACAGAAATAAATCACTGGAGGGTTATCAGCAGGGAGGGCATGGTGGGAGATTGAGGGAAAAGGTATAGGGAATAAGAAGCATAAATGATAGGTACAAAATAGACAGGGGGAGGTTAAGAATAGTATGGGAAGTAGAGAAGCCAAAGAACTAATATGTACGACCCATGGACATGAACTAAGGTGGGGGAATGATGGTGGGAGGGGGGAGTAGAGGGCAGAAGAGAATAAAGAGGAGAAAAAAGGGACAACTGTAATAGCATTGTCAATAAAATATATTTAAAAATAAAAAGAGAAAAAAAAAACAACAACAAATTTTCACCCTAGTGGAGGAGATATAATCACCACTCAGAATGCATGATCTTGAAGCACGCAGCAACTGAAGGAATTGTCTACAGGTAAGTCTACAGACCTAGCAAGCATTACCCTCAAGCTAACATTCATGAAGTTCTTTGTTCAACTTTAAAGCATTTTAGTTATATATGAAAGCACAAACACAGTCAAACCATTTCCTACTCCAGAGACTAGGGAAATGCACTTACCTCCTGCCGTTTGAAGTTCTGGACATATTCTTCAAACTGTTCATCTTTTGTCTCATCAGCTTTCCCAAGCTTCTGAAGGACCTAGTTTGCAAATAAGACAAAATGGTTTGATTTAGTAACAGTTTCACATAATCGGCAGAACAAGGCTGTTTTGCTCCTCTGAGAAGTCTATCTTAGCCCAGCTAGTTTTTCTGTTCTAGAAGCATCTTTTAGCTTGGTGGCCTTGGAGCTCAGCATACTTGGATTTTAGTTATAGTCCCACTGCTCACAGTCTATGTGACCTTGAGCAAGTGTCATGGTAGGTTGCATTTATTTATTATTTTCCTCCAGCAGGCCACGCAGGACTTAAAGACAAAAGCTACACCTTATCATTTCCATCAAAGTATTTGGCACAATGCTTGATGCATAATAGGTACTCAACTTTTTGTTAAACAGTGATCCAAAATGATCTGACTAAAGTAGTAAACTATTTCATAGGAATGGTATTATTGGAGTCAGGCACATGGTAAGTTCTCTCCCACCATCTTCTACAATAATATTCCCTTCAACTGAATAAATACTCAAAAGGGCACTGGATTACACAAGGCCCCATGCTAAGTACTGGCCATCCAGAAATGCAAAAACAAATAAAACAAGGCCTCAGCACTTAAGCTTAAGAAATGTGTAATCTAGTGGAATAGACAAGGCAGACTCATAAATAACAAGACAATCTGTCAAAAGTAACATGAGCGGTTGCAAAGTTTTGTTAACAATACCCCTCAGAGTTGAAGTTAGGAAATGCACTGTGGAGGTTTTCAAATTGTGCTGGAAAGTCCAGCAGACAGAAACATGACAGACTATATTCCAGCCAAAGAAGTAGCCAAGATCACTAGAAAAATCATTATGCACTGTGGGACTGAGCAGGAGTAGTATAGTTTTCCTACAGCATAGGACTGGTATTAGGAAAATTAATTCTCAGAGATATAGCAAAAAGTTACTTTGGTACAGAGCAGAAGGATTCTGAGAGCAACAACTGGATTCACTATTCAATATTGCCATATCTCATTTCTAAAATACCAACTTAGTCAAGAATATAAAAACTCCATAAACATTGCCTTCTCAAAATACATACACCCTATGACATTACAAAATACTTTTTTATGAAATGTAAACATTTAGGCATTAGGACTCCTGGCCATGATGGAGGCATAGGTAGACACAGTGTGTCTACTCGCACAACAACAAAATAAGGACAACAACAATTTAGAAACAAAAAACAACCAGTACCAACAGAAAATTGAACTGTATGGAAGTCTGACAACCAAGGAATTAAAGTAGACATATTCATCCAGACCAGTAAGAGGGAAAAAGTGGGGCAGCCAGGCGAAGAGGGGTTGCAGCAAAGTGGTGGCTGGCGGACCCCAGGAGCGCAAGGCAGCAGCTGGTGGACCCAGTGAGGTGGCGGATTGTGGAGGGGCCCAGCACACAAGGTGGCTGGAGGACCAAATGGTTCCACATTCATGCGCAGATAAACCAGGCAAAACTGGGGAACAAGACAAACAGCACAACTGGGGGTCCCAGTATGGGGAAATAAAGTGTCAAAACACCAATTGAGAATACCTATGGGGGTTGAGGTGCTGGGAGAAACTCCCAGCCTCACAGGAGAGTTCATTGGAGAGACCAACAGGGTCCGAAAATGTACACAAACACACCCACATGGTCAGCACCAGAAGCGCCCAATTTGATTGTGGGAAGTGGGGGAAGTGACTGAAACCTCACAAAGAGCAGAGCAAGCACCATTATTCCCTCTCCGACCCCTCCTCCACATACAGTGTCACAACCCAGCCACATGGGTTGACCGCCCTGGTCAACACCTAAGGCTCTGCCCCTCACTACATAACAAGCATGCTGAGACCAAAAAAAGTGGCCCAAATGAAAGAATAGATCAAAGCTCCAGAAAAAATATAACTAAGTGACGAAGAGATAGACAACTTATCAGACGCACAGTTCAAACACTGGTAATCAGGATGCTCACAGAATTGGCTGAATTTGGTCTCAAATTAGATGAAAAAATGAAGGCTATGAAAAGTGAAATAAAGGAAAATGTACAGGGAGCCAATAGTGATGGGGAGGAAACTGGGACTCAAATCAATGGAGTGGACCAGACAGAAGAAAGAAACATCCAATCAGAAAAGAATGAAGAAATAAGAATTCAAAAAAATGAGGAGAGGTTTAGGAACCTCCAGGATATCTTCAAACATTCCAACATCTGAATTATAGGAATACCAGAAAGGGAAGAGGAAGAGCAACAAGTGGAAACATTATTTGAACAAATAATACAGGAGAACTTCCCCAATCTGGCAAAGGAAATATAAGGAAGTTTCCAGGAAGTCCAGGAAACTTAGAGAGTCCCAAAGAAGTTGGACTCAGGGAGGAACACACCAAGGCACATCATAATTACATTACCCAAGATGAAAGATAAGGAGAGAATCTTAAAAGCAGCAAGAGATAAGGAGACAGTTAGCTACAAAGGAGTTCCCATCAGACTGTCAGCTGATTTCTCAAAAGAGACCTTACAGGCAAGAAGGAGCTGGAAAGAAGTATTCCAAGTCATGAATGGCAAGGACCTACATCCAAGATTGCTCTATCCAGTAAAGCTTCCATTTAGCATGGAAGGGCAGATAAAGTGCTTCCCAGATCAGGTCAAGTTAAAGGAGTTCATCATCACCAAGCCCTTATTATATGAAATGTTAAAGGGACTTATCTAGGAAAAAGAAGATAAAAAACATGTACAATAAAATTATAGCAAACTCACAATTATTAACAACTACACCTAAAACAAAAACAAAAACAAACTAAGCAAACAACTAGAACAGGAACAGAACCACAGAAATGGAGATCACATGGAGGGTTAGCAACAGGGGAGTGGGAGGAGGAGAGGGTGGGTAAAGGCACAGAGAACAAATAGCATAGATGGTAGGTAGAAATAGCCAGGGGGAGGGTAAGAGTAGTATGAGAAATGTAGAAGCCAAAGAACTTATAAGTATGACACATGGACATGAACTAAAGGGGGAAATGTGGGTGGGAGGGGTTGTGCAGGGTGGAGGGGAATGAAGGGGGGAAATGGGACAACTGTAATAACATAATCAATAAAATATATCTAAAAAATATTTGGGCATTAAAACATATACTCACACAAACCACTTTCTGTGGCTAGGTTTTATACATAGATCATGCTAGTTTGTTTCCTAAAATCAAAGATATAACCTTGTACAAATTAACAAGTTTTAATTATGCCTTTCAATACAAAGACAGAGTGAGAAAAGCCACTTAAAACTTAGGAAGAGACAAAAGAGATCCCTGGGAGTCCTTTTTCATGCAGTGCTGGACTGGCACTTCTGATGGACTTCCTATCAACTGGGCTATTTACAGCCCCATAGAGACAGAGGTTAACCTGAAGATTTTTGTAAGATATGCAAACAGTTTCCATTCAATGGAAAGGTAAACCCAAAAGGTTATAGCTTATGATCCTGCAGGACAATAACCAGTTTGGAATCTAATTCAGGAATCTTATTCTAAAATCCCTTTATTAAACAGTCACACAAATACCTAGCTCTTCAAATATATTTTGAATCAGTTTTTTAAATAATATCTTTATTGTATTTTTTCCATGACCATTAATCCCCCTTATTCTCCTCTCCCACCCCCTACAATTACCACATTGTTGTCCATGTCCATGAGGACTTTCTCCCTTTGGCTTGATCCCCTCCTCTGCCCTCTAAACCCTCCCTATAGCTATCATCCTGCTTTCTATCCATGAGTCTATTTCTATTTTGTTCATTAGTCCAATTTGTGCATTAGATTCCATGATTCCACATATTCACTCAGGTATGGAATAATAAATATTCTTTTTTTACCACCATCTTACTGGATACCTCATTAATTAATGAAATGAATAAAATTTATGGCACATGTTTATTTCATGTTTACATGAAAATCTTGTTTTTAACTTTTGAAAAATTATACTTTAACAACAGGATCAACTTCTTAGTGCTGTGCAAATGTAAGATATTATTGCTATTATTTTTATTAGCATTGTAATAAGAAAGATGGGGCAAAGCAAAATTTCACAGGCTACTTGCAAGAGAAGTAAAATTCAATGACATAAGGATTCCTGGCCTTGTTAAAAGACCCCCTTCAACCTACTCCCATTTTTTTATTCTAAGTGCTTCTGTTTTCCTTTTTTTTTTTAAAGTTAGGTCTTCCAAATGACCTCCCACCAGAAACATGCAGAAAAACTAAAGTGTCATGGGAAAGAAAACCAGTATTTACCACATGAAGTTTTTCCTAATTCTTAAAATCTACTTATTCATTAATTTTTAATTTCTCTAGATCAAGTAAGTCATTGAGATCCAGCAATACCTTATCTAATGGTAGCAGTTCACAAAGGCCAGGGGAGGCTATCAAACTTTCATGAGGAAGCAGCAACAGCTCAGTTCTACAACTTTATATGTTAGTGAAAAGGAACTCCTGTTGCAGTGAGTGGAGGGAAAAAAAAAACAAACAACATTAACTGAGGATCTAGTATATGCCTAAAACTGCAAAAGTAATTTACATGTTACCTCTTCAGTTCTCAAAACATTCCTATATGATACTTTTTTTGGATCACACAGTAAGTGGCTTGTTGAATACCCTCAAGAAAATCCCCATTCTGAGGTCTGATACCTCTGTCACCATCATCTATAGTCTTCTCCTTCTCATGGGAAACCCATAGGATTTATGCATCAAACTATTTTTCTCATTCTCATCCAAAATCCCTACAGCCTACCCTACCCTAAGGAAGGCATATCTCCTAGACTGCACATTTACAACAGTGGAGGGGATCTTTTGCAGACACCTTGCTTAAAGTCCATTATTTAAATTTGAAATCATGAGTCCTTGCTTTTCATTCCTAGCAACTGTACAGTATAACTAAAATAACATGACAAAAACTGATTCTGCATGTAAATAGAGGTAAAAGGATTATTTAGATGACACCATAAGTTCATGCTTTCTCTTCTAAGAAAATAGGAAAAAATCCAGAACTCCTGGAGGTATAGTATATCCACACCTTGACGTCAGCTTCCTCAGGCCAGCAGCCACAGAGGAGAGATGAGAAAGGCATGGGACAGACACAGGAAGGGATCTAACTTTTTAAAAAAAATTATTATTATTATTCAAGTACAGTTGTTTCTATTTTCACCCCACCAGGCCCTCGCCCCACCCATTCATGCCTCCCACTCTTGAACCTACCTCCTTTGGCTTTGTCCATGTGTCCTTTATACATGTTCCTTGATGGACCTTCCCCTGTTTTCTCCCATTAACCCTCTCACTCCTCTTCTCTGATTACTGTCAGTTTGTTCTTTATTTCAATGTTTCTGGTTATATTTTGTTTGCTTGTTTGTTTTGTTGATTATGTTCCACTTATAGGTGAGATCATATGGTATTTGTCCTTTACTGCCTGGCTTATTTCACTTAGCATAATGCTCTCCAGATCCATCTTGAGAACTTTCTCCATGTTATTCACTACATTAGGAACTTTGTGTCTATGATTTCAGCTGATCCTCACTGCAGCTTGCTCATCTCTATTTTACACATGAATGAACTGAGACTCAGAGAGGTCCTTAAACTTGCCAAGAATCATTCCCTTTGCAAGTAGCAGAGCCCAGATTCAAACCTAGTACTTACTGCCCCACCCAGTCTGCATAGTGTCTCCTCACAAAGACAGTGCCAATGGGCTGATCCACCCAGAAAAATAGATGCCTATAACACAATCCTAAAATATAAATGCCACTTTTCTCTAGAGATCAAAATTTTAAGGTGGTCATAGAGAGTGGTATTTGACACAGGTGCTGAATTATTTGCCTTTATTTCCATATATTCAATCCATCCATCAAAAACCATTACAAGTCTTCTTACAATAACAAAACTTGTTTCTCTTCTGTTTTCTATACATTTTAATGTGTTATCTGAGATTAAAAAGCTACCTTGCCAAACCATCAGATTCTACTAATACCATTATTATCACCCTTCTCATTTTCCCAATGTTGCCAAACTCTCTTTTCTAACATGCCTCTTTGGACAAATCTGTTATTTCCCTCTGTTAAGTCCTATTACAGTTTCATGAACTAATTTCTCAAGAAAGATCCCAAAATCCCAATGCCCTTCTAATATTCTTACATATCAAGGGAGGCAGCACATACCAGAAAGAGCCTGAAGCCCTCATCCTTAGAAAATCATTTAGAGAGAGAAAGACATATGGAAGTTAATAAACAAAGATATATTTTTAAAATAAAATTGTATGCAGATTCACACATTAGCAATTATTCAATATTATTCAATTTCATTCAAGCCAACATGACACATAAATTATATAAAAGATATATTAATCTTCATTGCAAATGCATTATTTAAAAAAATTCTAGGGCTCCAGTCTCAAAAACATTAAAAATACAAATAATCACTCTTATTAACTAACAATATCCTCATGTATATAAGAGTCTTTTTGAAAGGAAGAAGAAAATGTTGCATTCCTTAAAGAATTGGGCACCTGTAAGTAGGGAAGAATTAATAAGAAGAAACATTATACTATGTATAAGTGTAAAAAAAGAAGACTAATAAATATTTTAAAGTTAATAGTGGTTATTTCTGAATGGTAAGATTCAGGCTGATTGTTTTATTTTCTTTATAATTTATATTTTCCATAATTTCTCAATGGTTCTTAGTAAAGTAATAAGGAAAAATCAAAGATAAATAAATAAGAGTTTATGATACCCTATATAATAGATGCATATTAGATTCTAGTAAAGTTTATTTCTTAGTAACTGGTTGAAAGAGTAGTGAGTGAATTAATATCAACTGGAAGAAAGATTTGCAGAGGCAGGCCTAAGGGACCTATACCTGGCTCAGCAGCTCATGTGTAAGGTGAAAGTACTAATGTATTATGTGGAACTACTGAGGATATATGGCAATGCCAGCTATGATGCCTGGCATTGTTTAATGTTCAATAAATATCTACTATTATTACAGATATTTTTATCTAAGCCTGCTGAATAATTTCATCAATGGCATAAACTCTGCATTAATGAAAAGCTGGGGAGGATATTGGATATGTAATATTATGGCAATCAGAATTCACAAAAAGATCTTTAAGGAGATGAAATTCAACAGGGATAAAATTTAGGTCAAAAATATAATTCTTCAAGTACCAAATTTATGTATTCAACTTTCAACCAAAATTCAACAAACAGAATGGGATGGTAAACACATAAATACACAGACAACTTGGAGCCAGCTAAAGGACCCCCAAGAAAGGTAAAGAGAGTTGACACCATAAAATAAGAGGCATATTTTATATAACTGGTATATTACCAGGAAGAAGAGGAAACCATAGGGAAAAGAATACATCTGTTTTCAAATACCTAAGTACTATCATAATGATGACTTTTTCCATCAGAAACCAAGATCAAGAACTAGTATCAGCAAATAAAGACTATAAAAAGAAAAATTTTGCATTAAACATTTTATCATGGTTTTCTGTAAATTAAATAGTTTGTTGGTAGAGGTAATTAGCTCACTGACCTAAGAGTTATTTGAGAGCTCACCAATAGAGGTTATAGAGAAGAGATTTATTCATCAAACAGGTGAATGAAATAAGTCATATATCAAATATCTTCTAATTCTTGAATCTATAATAAATTTATCATGTCAGACATTTTCCCTGGAGAATACAAATCACAATGAATACTGGCAGAGAAGAAAGTCTGTTCTTTTCTATCTGTTACTTATATTGACCTACAAAAGACTGCATGCCATGCTAGGAGCTATAGAAAAGCAAGGTGCAGTCTAGAGACTGATGGTGTGACTATGGAAGTGCAAGATGCAGAAATGGAGAGTATAAGGCTGGCATGGTAAACAGGGCAGATTATGGAAAGGCTCAGTCTGCAAGACTAAAGACTCTGATTCCCTTATTCAGACCATAGGGAGCCAATGAAGTATTGCCCTGGAGTCAGCTACATGGTTAGATTTGTGCTACTTAGTGACAACATTAAGGAGAGATTAGAAGAGAGCAAGGCTGGAAAAATAAGACCAGTTGAGAGGCTATTTAAATAGGCCAGGCAATAAATGACAGAGCCTGAGCTAAGACACAGAAAGAGGCAACACTTAAGAAGTAATATGAGGCAGTACTTAATGGCTTCTGAGATGCAAAGGGTGAGAAAACAGGCAAGGATGGCCTCAGATTTCTGCTGTGGAGAATGAGTAGCTCATCTGCCAAAAATCCCTGGATGAGGACAGTGAGTTTTTGTGGTACAACTCCAGGGAGAGGGAAATGGTTTAGATATAGGATTGGAAAAGGTAAGACCCAAAACCATATCACAGGACTTTTGAATGGAACTCAAGGCCCACCTGAGGCAGAAACCATAGATGTGCAGTAGCCTACATTTAAGCAGTTTTGTGATTTTTCTCCAGTAGTTTCAATAAGAGTAATGAAATTAATCTACTGCATAGCAAATATCTTAAGGCACCAAAGACACTGGGACCTAGAATTGAGATAACAAAAACCTACCATTCACCATGTTTTATGTCACAATATTTGACAATGAGTTTATAATTTACGTGGCCTCTCATTTACCTCTCTGCTGGTTATGATGTAAATACCAATTAAGCCTCAAGAGTTTGGCAGCACTGATCTTACAGAAAGCTCACTGTATATCCAAGCATCTGATAATCAGATTTTGACAACATGACGTATCTTCTACCTACAAGAAAAAGGAAGAAAATGCTGTGTCTCAAGAATTTTTGTTTAGGATTTCAGTCTCTTCCTTCAACACTAATTGCATCTACCTTGATACATTACTACTTTTGAAACTAGAATTTCTGTTGTTACTTTTGTTGCTGCTGTTTTTCAAATGCAAAATAATATTTTAAGTTGAAGAAGCTTTTTCAAACTGCTTTTCCTTTCAATGAGATTCTGAATATTCCTCTAGGGCTGGCTGTGTGCTCATCATCCTCTCTGCCTTGAGTTAAGAAGTTCTAAGCAAGCAACTAGAACAGGAACAGATTCACAGAAATAGAGATTACATGGAAGGTTATCAGAAGGGAGGAGGTGGGACCAGAATGGGGGAAAAGATGTTACAGGGTGCAGCCAAGAGGGGAGACCCCAAATGGGC
This sequence comes from Phyllostomus hastatus, assembly GCF_019186645.2. Taxonomy (NCBI): domain Eukaryota; kingdom Metazoa; phylum Chordata; class Mammalia; order Chiroptera; family Phyllostomidae; genus Phyllostomus; species Phyllostomus hastatus. Next base: position 51,671,286 of record NW_025334041.1, read on the forward strand.
ATTTGAAATGGGGCCCAGAACTCAAGGTGTCCAGGAGATTTTAAGATGTCTTCACCCCTTCCCCCACAGGTGTGAGTTGCAGGAAGGGGCACGAAGAGCAAGAACATGCAGGGCAGCTTTGCAGCTAATCCATGGCATGGTCATTTAACATACCTATAGCCTTTGGCTGGTCACTTAGATATGCTAAATAGCTATGGCCATGCTCTAGGCCAGGGGGATGAAAAGGGACCTCCCCCGCAAGATGTGACTGGGGGGCAGGTCCCCCGAGTTACAGTGCCTGTGTGGGAGCTCGGAGAAGATTGGCTCCATGACATGGGGCCGTACCTGTCCAGACCCACGATGGCGACCAGAAAAGCTGGAAAAGACAGCAGATTGAGGGTAAGTGTGGCTGAGTTTGGGAGGAGTCGTCAGAAATGGGGCTGCAGAGGAAGACTGGCGTGGGGATTTAAACCCAGACATGGCAGCCATTGAGGGGAGAAGCACGTGGTTTTGGCTGAGTGGGGACTCCTGTGGCCCTGGGAGAGAGGACCATGTGCCTTTGCCAGAGTGAGGACCCGCAGCTTTAGAAGGGGGAATCACCACCCCATTTTAGCAGAAATCCTGGTGACAGAGCTGAGGGTGCCAGGAGCCCAGGGAGGTCTCCCAGTCAAGACAGAGTACTGACTGGGAATAACCAGAGGACTGCCTGAGCCTTGGACTTCTGTTTCCTTTCCTGAGATACAGTACTCTGGACAGGGCAAAGAGGGAAGGACTGTGTCTATCTGTGGGTGTTTTTAAGGGACTTTAGGATTTTTTTTGATGAAGACATTAGATCACTACTTTAAGTTTGTATAGCATTAAATAAACATTTCCTTTCCTTTTCATGAATCTCTGGCATTGAGAGACATCTTTCCTATAGATGGCAGACATAACGGACCTGGGGGCTTCTTTCAGTAATAGTGTATTGTCCCAAGGCCCCCCTTGTTGTGTTCTGTAACAAAGGTACAGGGAATAAGAAGCATAAATGGTAGGTACAAAATAGATAAGAGGAGGTTAAGAATAGTATGGGAAATGGAGAAGCCAAAGAACTTATATGTATGACCCATGGATATGAATTAAAGTGGGGGAATGATGATGGGAGGGGGAATACAGGGCAGAAGGGAAAAAAGGGGAGAAAAAAATGGGACAACTATAATAGCATAATCAATAAAATATATTTTTAAAAAAGAATTTAACTGATTCTAAACACATCATGACACAGGTAAATTAAAAAACTCAATAGGGTTCTGTACAGAGTGTGATTTAGTTGGTTGGAGCATTGTTCTGTAACCAAAAGGTTGTAGGTTCAATTCACAGACAGTGCAAGTATGTACCTATGTTGAGGATTTGATCCCCAGTACAAGCATATGCAGAAGGCAACCAATTGATGCTTCTCTCTCACATGCATGATTTTCTCTCTCCCTTCCTCTTACTCTTAAAAAACAAGAAATGAAAAAATGTCCTCAGGTGAGAATAAAAAAACTTTTTAATACAATAGGAAGAAAAAGCATGAATGTGATAACTTGAATATTTTAATTAATAAATCTTTCAGTGTCTCCTAAAGTGGTTAGTTCCTCAGCTTGGGTTGCAAGAGCTGCTCCAATGACGTAAAGCTAAAATTCTGATCAAGTCTCAAATCCTCATAGTCCAGTGCAAATTAAATACTATTTTAGTAGTAAGAGAATTGTCATCCTCTCTTAATATTTTAAAATAAGGAGCAGAATACTATGTTGGTAGCTTTCAAAAAAGTAATTGGCATTTTCAGTCAAAGAAAAAATTCATAATCTTTCATTCCACATGGAAATGACTTCTGTTAATTAGGGGCAAAGATCAAAGCAAGATTAATCTATGGTCAGGTGTGACTTAAAAAAGAATTTAACTGATTCTAAACACATCATGACACAGGTAAATTAAAAAACTCAATAGGGTTTGATCATAGGATTTGCAGAAAACATATCCTATGATCAAAAGTGGGGAAAAAATAAGAGGAAGGCATACAAACCATAATAAGTAAGTAATTCAAGATGAAGGTCACTGGGAATCAGAGAGATGTATTTATATATGGTTAGATAGTGGAACAAGAGTAATAGTTCAACGAATTCAGCAGGATTTGCTACTGGGATGCTTAGAGAGAATCATGCATCAAATGAAGTCTCAGAGTAGCAAATTTCCAATCTTGTGATTCATGCCACTTTAAGACAGACTCTGAAAGTCAACAAGATAATCAAACAAGTTAATGCTCTCTGAACAAGGAGGAACACTTCTCACCATGCTTTGTCTTTTTGAGTGAGAGAGAGGGGGAAGGAGGGAGGGAAGGAGGGAGAGAGAGAGAGAGGGAGAGAACATAAAACAATGTATATATTATCCATTAAATCCATGAGTCAGCTATATGAGATAACCATGGCCTCCTTGGACAGGATATGGAGAGCTAATCTTCCATCCTTTGCCCTCGCTCAGATGACTCATTCATTCATCAGTTCATATACCCACCCACGTAACTGCTAATTCAGAGAGTGTTGATCAAGTGCTCTCTGACACTGTGCAAAGTTCCATAAACTAGGACTGGAGGGATGCAATCAAGTACATGCAAGTTCAGTATAGCTGCTTGTGAAGTGGTAAGTGAGCATGTACCACACTGTTTTCCAAACTTCAGGGTACTAGTCCTTTGACTTCTTTCTAGGTAAGATTCAGGACTTTAAAAAGTGGCTTTAATGTGTCCTAATTTGAGGGAAATAAGATAAATCATCCTTTGGTGTGGTTCTTGTACCCATCAAGGTTCTACCTTTTCACATCCATCTGGCTCTCTGTGGGATTTATTTCTGCATCATTATGACATCAACTTCTTGCTCTGGCAGATTTCAATAGTGTATTAGCCATCACATTATCAAAGGCTCTCAGAGGCTGGCATGAGCATTTCTGCTAATTCTGATAAACACTTTTGGAGAAGTAAGCAAGAACAGATGAGAGAAGGAATGATCACAACCTTCTGTCCCATTTGAGTGGTCTTAGGACTTTAAAAGTTGGAGGGTAATATATAGTAGAGAGAAACTGCAAACCTCAGACATGAGCCAGTTTATCCTAAGTGGGACAGAGACAGTTAGGAATTAGAACACAATGGAGGAAAGAAAGTCCAAAAGCCTACAAGGGAAACAGTGCAAGTGAGAACAGCCCTCAAAACGCAGATACAGTATGCACTGGCCAATGATTGCTGTCAATCACACATCTACCTGCCGAGGTACCATGCTCCATGATTCTGCTCTCTTCTATCCTCCCCAGTCTTTAAAATTTAGAACATTTTAGTCCTCTAACTTACAAAAACTCATGTGAAAAAAGATAGCTTGAGGAATACTGATCTAGCTAAAATGTGAGTGCAGCATCTAATGCCTCTTCTCTTGGAAGTCAGGTGCACACTCTCTCCCTCTGGATTGGGTCTCAGAACAACTTTTCTATGAAATCTGATACTGCCAGTATCCAACCCATAATACAACCTTTACACCAAAATCCAATGAGGAGCAAGTCTGCTAAAGCCTGAGTCATCCCCTGAGGCTCTAAGAGAGACCAGATTTTCCCTTTCCAGTAGTAGCCTCTTCAAGGACAGAGTGCCGTCTTATACCAATAATGCACAAGCTAATACAGACCTTCCAACCTTATTAGATCATTTTGAATTAATCCTCATACTCCTTAGTGAGAGGAAGATATTCCTCCATTTACCACTAGCTGGGTGTTTGAGAGAAAACACGTCTGCCAAACTAGTGGCAACCTACCTGCAGAAGAACTACTGCAGAGACACATGGCCATGGAGCCAGAGTGGGCCCTGTACCTGAGGTATTTGCCAGGGAGCAATTCTGTTCCTGATTCCTTTATACAGGCCTCTCAGGCAGTCTTCATAACCTTAGCTACCCACTGGCCCATCAGAAGATAAATCAGCAATTTGAAAACACTGACCTGCAGTACAAATAAGGAGGGCAACGTAAAACAAAAAGTCCAGGAAACCCTACCTAGGATTTCAGTTGGGACTATAAATTGCCTAAGGCAAGAGAGAATTGTTAGTGCTGATGAATATGAAGCAGGTGAAAAGGAGAGTCACCTAAAGAAAAGAAAAAAGGAGAGTCACAGAAAAGAAAAAAAAAAGATGTTCTTGCTTTTCTTCCTTTTGTAAAAATGTCCCACCTTAATAACTCCATAATTCCCTAATTATTAGCTTTCATCTGTGGAAATTTAAGATATATCAAGCAAAGTTCTAAATGAATTATATCTAAAATGAATTTAATCCTCCCAACAATCTTATGAGTTAGGCTACAAATGATTATCCTCATTTTACCTATGAGAACACTGAAAATTGGAGATGTTAATTCACTGCAGTCATATAGCTGGTGTGTTACTGAGCTGAGAGGCACAGCAGTTTGATTGCAGAGTCAACTTCTGCCCACTAGGCTATAATGCCCTAAAGATAGCAACAGGAAAAGAAATATGGCCTAGTGGTCAATCTCTTCCCCTGACAGCTAAGTCATGTTCCTCCATTCTATACTACATTCTCACTAAATGTATCACATTGTAAGGAATGCTATTATAATAACTGCTTAATCCATACTATTGTTAAGCCATCTGACATCATCTCCATTGAAAACAGGTTATAATATTAATTCAAATAGCCTGGTGAGGAGTGCAGGTTATACAAAACATGTGTTCTCTCCACTCTACCTTCACTTGGAAAGAAACTAACCATTCCGGCATTTTAGGACTAGCAGAAGCCCTAAGAGGACATCACTCCTTCTCAGATTATTATAGATCAAGCTACAGAAAGTGACTCACAGAACAGCAGGGAGCAGTGCTGGATAAACAAAACAAAACAACCTCACTTGATTCCATACATGTCAAAACAAAGATCATTCCTCCAAGACCAGCAATAAACTCCCAGGAAGCATAATGCAGTTACGCTAACCACAGCTCTTCCCATCTGGCTGCCCCTCAGCATCCAGCTCCAGGTCCAGATCCAATCTCATTATACCCACTCTGACCCACCACCACTCACCTTCATGAGCTCCTGACAGCCCATAAACTTTGCATCCCAAAACACATTTTCAACAAACTTCCCTCTAATTTTGGCAACATAATTTTACATGCTCAACAATATTTGCTAATTACAAATCACAGGAAAAATTTTTGAAAGTTTTATTCCAACTTTGTCAACAATCTTTCTCCTATTTCAAGAGGTAAATGGAAAGACTGAGATGGGCAAATACAGATAGGGTTGAAAAAGACAGTAAGGCAGTGTGTTTTGGGCCTGGACTGAAATCTTTAGTAATAGATAGGATTGAGCATTATCTCTTTGTAGGAATTTGGGTATATCTGCTTTATATCCCATGTGAATGAGGAGCACAATCAGAATAAAAACATCTGCCTTCTTTCTATTTTGCAAGGATGTTGTAAGTTTAGGTAAGGTTGGGGTTTAGTTTTCAGTGGCTCTTTGGATTTACCTTGTTCTTTCTGAGGAAGTTTCCCAAAGTGTGTTTGTTCTGTGGAGCACAATCTCAGAAATCTCTATGCAAAAAAAAAAAATCCAGGGTCAAATCTGTTTGAAAAATACTAACTACTATATATCCTTTGGTAGATTATTAAAGAATATTGTTAAAGAATAAAAAGGGGAGGCCCTGGCTGGTACCTCAGTATTGGCATCATCCCAATACACCATGGCTGAGTGTTCAATCCCTGGTCAAGACACACTGGTCAAGAACCAACTGACGAGTGCATCAGTAAGTGGAACAACAAATTGATGTTTCTCTCTCATTCTCTCTCCCTTCTTCCCTCTCTCTAAAATCAATAAAAAAATAAGTAAAAAGGGAAAGTCACAATGCCCATAAATATAAAAACGAGCATATGTCAAAAGATTATTTTTAAATTCATTACTTAATGAAGGCACTGGTAAAATATTATAATCATTTCCAAGAATTTAAAGAACCAATATATATAGGCAATAAGAAATGTTGAAATGAATTTAACATTGAGACAGAAAATTGACAACAGTCTATTGCAACCCCTCCAGACAAAATTCATAAGCTTTTCATAATTTCCCCTATCACTATGAACATATTAAAGGTTCCAAAAAGTCTTGAAATAAAAAAATTATGTAACATTATGTAACCCTATCTTCCCATACATATTTGCTCACATAATACCCACTGGAGCACAATTTGGGGAAGAGTTTATTCTCACTACACATTTTATGGACTTCTCTGCTCTTCCCTACAAAGCGCAGGTAGGGAATTATGTAGAAATCCATAATCCCCACGTTATTTGTAAGGAGATTTTCCTTGTTTATACCAGATGTCTATAGAGAAAATAATCAAATTTAAGAGCAAGGAATTCAGATTGTGGGAGGAAGTAAATCTTGACTGATTAGTTTAGGTATAAGCTCCACTGAACATATTGAACATGAAAATTTTCTGATTTTGAACTAGTTGTTTTTTTGTGGGTATTTTTGGTTTTTATTTTAATGGTTGTTCAAGTACAGTTTTCTGCCTTTTACCCCCAACCCAGCCTACCCACCCACCCTTTTCCACCTCCCTCCCTTTTCCACCCCCCCCTTGTTATTGTCCATGTGTCCTTTATATTTGTTCCTGCAAACCCTTCCCCTTTTCCCCTAAAATTCCCTCCCCTCTCCCCTCTGGTAACTATCAGCCTGTTCTCTATTTCAGTGTCTTTGGTTATATTTGGCTTGTTTGTTTGTTTTGTTGATTAGGTTCCTGTTAAAGGTGAGATCATATAATGTTTCCCTTTCACCTCCTGGTTTATTTCGCTTAGCATAATGCTCTCCAGTTCTATCCATGCTATTGCAAAGGGTAGAAGCTCCTTCTTTCTTTCTGCTGCATAGAATTCCATTGTGTAAATGTACCATAGTTTTTGGATCCATTCATTTACTGATGGGCACCTAGGTTGCTTCCAGCACTTGGCTATTGTAAATTGTGCTACTATGAACATTGGGGTGCATACATTCTTTTGGATTGGTGTTTCAGGGTTCTTAGGATATAATCCTAGCAGTGGAACTGTCCAGACAAAAGGCAGATCCATTTTTAGTTTTCTAAGAAAATTTCATACTGTTTCCTGTAGTAGTTGTACCAGTCTGCAATCCCACCAACAGTACACTAGGGTTCCCTTTTCTCCACGACCTGTCCAACACTTATTTGTTGTTTTGTTTATGATGGCCATTCTGACTGGTGTGAGGTGGTATTTCTTTGTGGTTTTAATTTGCATCTCTCTGATAGCTAGTGATATTGAGCATCTTTTCATGTGTCTGTGGATCCTCTGTATGTCCTCCTTGGAGAAGTATCTGTTCAAGTACTTTGCCCATTTTTTAATTGGGTTGCTTGTCTTCTTAGAGTGCAGTCGTGTGACTTCTTTATATATTTTGGAGATTAAACCCTTGTCTGAGGTATTATTGGCAAATATGTTTTCCCATACAGTTGGTTCTCTTTTTATTTTGATACTGTTTTCTTTAGCCGTGCAGAAGGTTTTTATTTTGATGAGATCTCATTTGTTTATTCTTTCCTTTATGTCTCTTGCTCTGGTGGACATATCAGTAAAAATGTTTCTGCGTGAAATATCTGAGATTTTCCTGCCTATGTTCTCCTCTAGGACTTTAATAGTGTCACTGTTTATATTTAAACCTTTTATGCACCTTGAATTTATTTTTGTGTATGGTGTAAGTTGATGATTGAGTTTCACTTTTTTGCATGTAGCTGTCCAGCTCTCCCAACACCAATTGTTGAAGAGGCTATTTTTACATTTTATGTTGCTGCCCCCTCTGTCAAATATTAATTGACTGTAGAGACTTGGGTGTATTTCTGGGCTCTTTATTCTTGAACTAGTTGTTTTTAAAAGAGCTAAAATGGTCAATATTCCCTGTGAGTAGGAACAAAGTGATATGAAGCAACATATCAAAGTAACAAAAAGGACCCTGGGCTTGGACAATTCAGGTTGGCACCCCAGCCCCACCATTCAGGAGTCTACTCTGGGCAAGGCTCCTTATTTTCCTGTGGCAATTTTCTCATCTGTAAACTAGGGATAACATTCATGGTGTGGATTTTAAAATTAAATAATAAAATGCATGTGAAACTTTTATTTCAATTCCTAGCAATAAGTGCTCAAGAATGTTAGCTATTAAAATGATTGACATCCTAATATACAATACAAGTCAATCTTTAATCAGTAATACTTGATGGTAGGAGCTTGTAAATGATTCCAGAAGTGCACATCTATCTTGAGATTCTATAATTCCTCCACAACTGCCCAGAGGTAACTTTCTCTTTCTTTGATGAAGATACACCTATAGGAACAATCATAGCAACTCAGTGTCTCCACCTGAGACCTGCAGAGTGAAAACCATGAAGAGAGCTGTGGGTCTCCCTTGAAGGAAAAAAAAATGACTATGGCCTCTCTAAGCAAGAAGCTCTAAATCTGGGGTCCATGGATAGATTCCAAGGTGTTCATAGTGACCTGAAATTATACACCTAATATCATATGGATAAGCCTTTTATTAGGAGGGGTTCATAGCTTATATCAGATGAACCACTGCTTCTGAGACAGTGTGGGCATGGTGGAAAGAAAATAAGTGTAAAAATCAAACAAAACTGAGACTCACATGATTACCTATAGGACCTGAATAATCTTTGCAAAATCCTTATTTTCCTGTGGCAATACAGGAATACAAGCAAAAATGCCTAATTTGATGCCTGACTCTGAAAAGCACTTAGTGAGGGTTAGTTGTTTCTCTTTTCCTTGATTGAATACCTTCATCTTAAACTACACTATGAAGGAGCTAACAGGGAGCTTAGACTTTATGCAATCCAATTTGCTCAGCTAACAGATGAGACTGTGGAAAGTTATGTGTATTTCTGAGGTCACATCTTTAATCTTCTACAATACAGAGGGATCTTGTAGAGCTAATGGACATTGTAATGACTATGGAACCACCTGCAGGGGTGTCTAACCTTTAGGTGTGTCTGGGCCACACTGGAAAAAGAAGAGTTGCCTTGGGCCACACATTGAATACATTGCAAAACATACTCACACACACAAAAAAATCTCATAATGTTTTAAGTAAATATATGATTATGTGTTGAGGAGCATTCATAGCCATCCTGGGCCTCACAAAGTCCATGGGCCATGGGGACACCCCTGGAGCATGGTTTCCTGGAATTCACTGTTACTCAATAAATGTCTCTTGAACAATTCTCTAACTCCAAGAAACACAGGTGTTAGCATCATGGCCAGCACAACCAAGAAAGCCTAGAGTAACATTTAGGTTCTTAGAAATTGTCTTCATTGGTGAATCCTTTGTATTACTGAAGCATCTGAGGAGAATTTTAGAGCAGCAGGAATGGAATCCTCCCATGTGAACCAGGAGACCAAATGCCACTATCAGACATGCTAACGCCTCTGCTCTTGATCAGGAGAATCTGGGCCTGGGGACTGAGGGTGGCACCCGGCCTAATACTAAGAGTCGTTTGATGTTTCCCTGGTTAGGTTTTTTTGTGGAAAGAACAGTGTGACCAGAATCCTCACACCAAAGTCCCCACTGCAGTCCTGCCTGGGGCCACTGAGTAACATCAAAATGGCCACTGGCCCTCCTTAGCAAAATTTTCTTTTTCTTTTTAATTAAATATGTCTTGTGATAATTTGATACTTCCTGCTGCACAAACACATTGTGAATAACGGGAAAGAGAAAGGCTGTGGGGTACTTAAAGAACTTTTGAAAAAATATTTTGCATAATCTCGGACTAGAGAACCACCACTAAAAATTCCACAAGCCATGCCATGTAATGTAACCCAAATACTAGGGCTCACAATTACTAAGGATTCCAGATGGACCAACAGGATGTCTGGTCCAAAGGTGATTTCACTGGTGGTTTCTATCTTTAATGTTTATTGATCTAAAAGTAAAAATAACTTAATTTTATAAAGACACATTTTATACAAATTGCAGTTTTGAACAGAAGTCAAGAAAGAACAAGGAGATTGCTAACATACTGAAAATCAAGCCATACTTTTTCTGGAAATGAGTTCTGATATAGTGCTGGACACAGTATTTTCAGTTCAGTTTGTTCTTATGGTTATTTTCTAAATATCTGTGCTCAAGAAGGAACTCAGAGTACCTGCCTAACCTTTCTTTAAAGAGCACCAGAACAGAGGGGAAACAGAAAGTGCTGGAGAGACTTGGGAGAAAAAGAATTCAGTCCTTGACCACCTGTGTTAAATCACACAGACTCCTGCTCCTGGACCCTCAGAGCTGAAAATAGGACATGCAATTGCCACAGAATATGCAATTGCAACAAACAAATAAATAAACAAAGAAACAAGTATATTGTGCAGCACTATTCTTTCACACAATTGTATACTTTGATTTATGCCTTGATTTGGTTTTCTGCAGTTATTTTAAAAGCCTTATCTGCATGAAGTTAATTACTAAAGAAGAAAAATTATTCAACACAGTTTTGCAAGAGGTCCACTCTTCAGATTCCATTTAAGCCTCTCAAGCTGGAATTACCATGTTCTTATGGTTAACATGGATATTTTATAAGGTTAAATACAAACTTTGTTTGAATTTTGAAAATAAAATAGAGACTTCAAAGAAATATTGTTACTGTGGGCTATATTACCAGATTTTTGTCGGCATTTGGGAATACTTGAGACAGATGTTTTAAGAAGCACAGGTTGGTGTGTTTGGTGAAAATTACTGCATGATAGAACGAGTAGGAAAAACTATTTTCTGGAGACCCTGAGTGATATCCATACAATACTTGCATAAATGAAAGCTGCTTCTGGAACAGCCTTTCACTAGCTGCTTTCATACCATGTATAAATACTTGCAGACACTTCTTTTTTTCCTTTTTTAATTATTTTATTGTTGTTTGATTACAGTTGTCTGCATTTTCCCCCCAGAACTCTCCCCCACACATTCTATGGTACATACTCTGTATCTGCCCCTCCAGCCTCACACACCACTTTTCTTCCTGCTCAGCACTCCAGGAAGTGGACTTCTAGAGGCTGCATTCCAACCTGACCCTCTAGCTTTTGCCTGGAGTCCATCAATGGGAAGCACCAGCAGGACACAGAAGGCCAAGTCAGGGAGGGATTGGAGCACTGGTTTCTTGGCTCCCTCCTTGCCAGACTCAATTCTCTCCCTTGCAGGTTATCCCTCCAGCAATTACATCTCTTCTCTGTGAGTTTTTTCTATTTTTTATTGTATTTTTCCCATTATCATTTATCCCCCTTATAATCTTCTCCCCACCACAATCTCCACACTGTTACCCATGGCTATGAGTCCTTTTTCCTTTTTGCTTGATCCCTCCCTGCAACTGCCCTCCAGAGCTGTCAGCCTGCTATTTATGAGTGTCTCTATTTTGCTTGTTAGTTTACTTTTCATTAGATTCCATATATGAGTGAAATCATATGGTATTTGTCTTCCCCTGACAGGCTTATTTCACTTAGCATAGTATTCTCCAGGTCCATCCATGCTGTCACAAAGGCTAATTTTTAAAAAATATATAATTTATTGATTATGCTATTACAATATTCCACATCCCCCCCCCTTTAGTTCATGTGTATGGTTCATACATATAGTAAGTTCTTCAGCTTCTACATTTCCTATACTACTCTTAACTTCCCTCTATTTTCTATCTACCAACTATGTTACTTTTTCTCTGTACCTTTTCCCTCTCTCCCCCTCCCAGTCCCCTGCTGATAACCCTCCATGTGATCTCCATTTCTGTGATTCTGTTCCTGTTCTAGTTGTTTGCTTAGTTTGTTTTTGTTTTTGTTTTAGGTGTAGTTGTTAATAATTGTGAGTTTGCTGTCATTTTACTGTTTGTAGTTTTGATCTTCTTTTTCTGAGATAAGTCCCTTTAACATTTCATATAAAAAGGGCTTGGTGATGATGAACTCCTTGAACTTAACCTTATCTGGGAAGCACTTTATCTGCCCTTCCATTCTAAATGATAGCCTTGCTGGATAGAGTAATCCTGCTGGATGTACATCCTTGCTTTTCATGACTTGCAATACTTCCTTCCAGCCCCTTCTTGCCTGCAAGATTTCTTTTGAGAAATCAGCTGACAGTCTTATGGGCACTCCATTCTAGGAAACTGTCTCCTTATCTCTTGCTGCTTCTAGGATTCTCGCCTTATCTTTAATCTTGGGTAATGTAATTATGATGTGCCTTGGTATATTCCTCCTTGGGTCCAACTTCTTTGGGACTCTCTGGGTTTCCTGGACTTCCTGGAAGTCTATTTCCTTTGCCAGAATGGGGAAGTTCTCCTTCATTATGTTTCCAAATAAGTTTTCAATTTCTTGCTCTTCTTCTTCTCCTTCTGGTACCCCTATCATTCGGATGTTGGAAAATTTAAAAATGTCCTAGAGGTTCCTAAGCCTCTCCTCATTCTTTTGAATTCTTGTTTTTTCATTCTTTTCTATTTGGTTGTTTCTTTCCTCCTTCTGGTCCACTCCATTGATTTGAGTCCCATTTTCCTTCCCATCACTATTGGTTCCCTGTATATTTTCCTTTATTTCACTTTTCATAGCCTTCACTTTTTCCTCTATTTTGCAACCATATTCAACCAATTCTGTGAGGATCCTGATTACCAGTGTTCTGACCTGTGCATCTGATAGGTTAGCTATCTCTTCATTGCTTAGTGAGTTTGTTCTGGAGCTTGATCTGTTCTTTCATTTGGGCCATTTTTTTTTCTCAGCACACCTGTTACATAGCAAGAGGTGGAGCCTTAGGTGTTCACCAGTGCAGGGCAACCCATGTCACTGTCTTGTGATGCTGTATGTGGGGGAGGGGTTTGAGAGGGAACAATGCCACTTAATCAGCTCTCTGAATGTTTTCAGTCACTTCCTCCTGCTACCCACAATCAAATTGGGCCCTTTTGGTGCTGATTCCCAGGTGGGTAGGCTTGTGTATGACCCTGTTGGTCTAGGACCCTGTTGGTCTCTCCAATGAACTCTACTGTGAGGCTGGGAATTTCTCCCACTGCTACCTCAACTCCCACAGGTGTTTTCAATCAGTGGTTTGAGCCTTTATTTCCCTGCTCTGAAACCTTGGGTTGCTTGGTTTGTCTCATTCCCCAGTTGTTCCTCCTGGTTTATCTGAACTTGAATGTGGGACCGCTCAGTCTTCAATCCACCACCTTGCCACAAGTCCTCTCTGCCCTGCTGCTATCTCTGCCCCTCCTACCAGTCTGGATGAATGTTTGTTCTTTAACTCCTTGGTTGTCAGACTTCCATACAGTTTAATTTTGTCAGTTCTGGTTGTTTTTTGTTTTTAAGTTTGTTGTCATTTTTCTTTTGGTTGTACGAGGAGGCATAGTGTGTCTACCTACACCTCCATCTTGCCCAGAAGTCTCTGTTATTCTGTAAATATTTTTATTTTTTATGGCCAAGTAGTATTCCATTGTATAAATGCCTCATAGTTGGTTTATCCACTTATCTACTAATGGGCACTTGGGTTACTTCCATGTCTAATAACTCCTCAGGCAAGGGAAACAAAAGGGAAATAAACAAATGGGACTACATCAAACTAAGAAGTTTTTGCACAGCAACCATTAACAAAGTAAAAAAAACAACCCACTGAAGGAGATAATTACTTTAAGTTGACTGGATATATTGGTTCTGCACCTTATATATGTAATCTTGTAGAAGTATTTCTTTGCCCTCTGTTTAAAAATATCTAGATATGAATTGGCTTTCTAAAACATTAGTTCTTTTCCTTCTGCTTCTATGTACTTGTTAAATCTATAATTTACAATATATATTTGTTTAGTCAGAAAATTGAAAGACTACTCTTGTCTGATTAATATAATGGCCAGGTTTTCTGAACAAAATGAAGTATAAACACTTTCAAATTTTCTTACTGCATACCTTCCAAGAATTAGCCATCCAGACCTTGGCTGGCGTAGCTCAGTGGATTGAGTGTGGGCTGTGAACCAAAGCATCCCAGGTTTGATTCCAGTCAGGGCACATACCTGGGTTGCAGGCCATGGCCCCCAGCAACCGCACATTGATGTTTCTCTCTCTCTCTCCTTCTCCCCCCCTTCCCTCTCTAAAAATAAATAAATAAAATCTTAAAAAATATAAATAAAGTCACCTCACATTCTTTAAAACAAAAGAATTAACCATCCCAATAAGTTTAAGTAGTAAGAAAAACTGATTATTTGATGAAGTCCTTTCACCCTGTTAATGTTACTTTCTCTATGTCCTTGCCACTCAGAGTGGGTCCTCAAACCAGCGCCATCAGCCTTTCCTGGCAGCTTGCTAGAAATGCAGAATTCTGGGCCTATCCCAGACCCACTGAACTGGACTCTGTGTTTTAACAACATCCCCAGGCAATTCACCTACACATACAAGTTTGGAAAGCCTGTTCTAGAAATTGCAAAGCCAATGTTTAATCCTATAAGTAAATGAAAGAACCAAAGTCATTATTCTAAGCATCTGTTATAAATGCAAAGAAAATCAAGATTATCAAACTAAAGCTGTGATGATCATCTTAGTATACATGTTGAATGCTGGTTAGTAAAATGAATGTTCGATCTCTGGCTAGCATTTCCCACATTCTCTTAGAGCAGACTACTAAAAAATTCTCAAGAAGTTAAATGTTCTGAATGGTTGACTGGGTTCTAGTTGTTTGCAGTTTAATTTGTATTTTAATGAAATCATCTTAACTAGATTTTTATCAAAAATGATTCATCAACACATTCCATAAGAAGTAGAATCATTCTGATTAGTCAATTTTTTGTCCATAATATGTAAATTAAACTCAAGTTTCTGGCTCAGTGACATTCAGCAACTTCATATAAATGAAATGAGAACATCCATGAAGTTTTCCCTGACTATTGCCTCAAAATGTAATTGCTGACTTGCTCAAATGCCCTGATGGATGTTCCTGCCCTTTCATGCAGAAGCAACTGAAACCAGATGAGCACTATCTGGTTTTAGATTTCAGAAACAATGTTTGAAGCAACTTGGATTGAAAGCAGAGGATTTTAATGTCAGCCAATCATAGCTGTTAAATAAGAGTAAATCTAGTTCTATGTGAAATGTCCTGTATGGTTTTTTACATAAAATAAGAAATAGGCTTTTACCCAGGAGTTTGCATGCTATAGAATCATTAGCACTGAACCAATTCTTGCTTCTTCCTCCAAAAGCTAACTAGCAATAGTAACCCAATGCCCACTCAACACCAGCTGTGAACAGGACACCATGTTTAACCCTGTGCTTAGAATCTGCAAATACTAATAGTCATCACCTCCTCAAGTATAATTGTGGCAAATAGGGTTTTCTTTCCCCATTGTTGCCTTCTTTTCTTTTTATTTTTTCTTCTCACCTCTTAATAAGAGTCTCATGAATGAGTTTGTCCACATAAAATATACTTAAATTATGCTGTGAAAAGTGGCCAGTATTAGCAAGAGGCAGTTCCATTTTGACAAAGTGTCTCTCTAAATAATGTAAAGAACTAATTCTCTTTTAGGGACCCCAAGGCCTCAGAAACTCTAAACTCCCCTTCTTCCCAATGAATGTGGAACCCTGGGGAAAAGTCAAAGGAATCCTGAGGGAAATGGAGGGAGGGAGGGATGGGTATGCTTAAAAGGAGCTTTCTTTCTGAATAGGGACTGTACAAAAGCACTCTCCTGGGTGTTAAGGGCCAAACCAAAGGGGTACATAACTAGTTCAAAAGACAAAGTATAAACAAATAAATGTAAATTTAAATAACTCACTCTTAAGGAAAATTATCCAGGAAACTAGGTGACTTCATATGGCTTTTATATGCCAAGTGCATTTGGAATCTCCAAGAGGGGGATGCAGAATGTAGTTGTCCAAAATATTTTTGACCAGAGAACCCTTTTGTCAAAGGAGTATCTTACACTAGGGGAAACCCTGAGCCTCACCATAGAGATCTGGCTTGGGAGCCCTGGCACCTCTAAAACAGGGCTCCTCAACCTGGAGGCATCAGGACCACCTGGCAAGCTTCTGCTGTAGCAGGTCTGCACAGGATGTTCTGATGACCACAGAACTGCTCTAATTTGTCAGATGTAGGCACAGCCTTAAGTGATTCCTAAAACGTAATTATTTTAATTTAATACCAAATTTACATAATGCCTGGAAGTAAGCCATCTCTCAGGAACATAAACAAATAATTACATGTCCTGGTCAGCCCAGCACAGGCTCTATCACCTGGATGAGTTACCTAGAGCCCAGAAGTCTCCCTTTGTTTGTCTACTTACCAGAGGCCCCAATCAGTGGCCTGAAGATCACCTGTTCCCAAGTAGATTCCCTACAGTGTAACTTCTGCAAGGTGTAGTTTAGGTTCTGAGATACATACATCACTACCATAAATTGACCTATGAATAATTCAGTGTAAACCAGGCTCAAATCATGGGGGAGGGAGGTTCATAACCCAGATGAAGTTTTCTCATCTTTTCCTCTTCCCCACTGGTTTTTCACCATTTAGGTGACAACTGATGAAATAAAATCATGTGATAGCCCACTCACATCAAGACCTTCCAGAGACCTAACAATACCAGTCCCACATCCTTTCTCTGAAGATCCCTGTGTCTTTCTAGACTGACCCAATGTATTGAATCACCCAAGCTCCCTTGCCTCTAATTTCTGGAGCCAATGGAAAGCAGCAGCAGGGACAAAGGGGTGAGGAAAGAATGGTCGAGCTCTGCTCTATCCTGCTTTTGAGTTGTGTTTCTGACAGTGCTTATGTCCCTTCACCCCTATCACTCCAGTCAAGAGACTCCTCCTTTAAGACTCCAGCTTTCACTGGGTTTGACTACCATTTTCTCCCCTCGTCCCTTTGGGACTACAACTTGGTTACAGCTTCTTGCTGTTGTTACTAGTCTCTGGTTGATTTCCTTAACACTTCCCACACTTGTGCATTCAACTAAATTATCATTCACTAAGCCTCTTGTACCATCTTAAACCAAACTTGGCCTCTCACCAAGCCCTGGCTAATAGCACAAGACCATCTCTGGCCACCATTTCTGGCCATGGGGATCACTGTTCCTGTGTGCCCATCCCAAACCCATGAGGAGGAGTGGTATGTTTGCCATTTTAAAGCACACATGCCCATATATATAGATACATAACAAAACCATCTCTCTGAATAGTTTGCTAAGGGTCTGAAAACAACATTTGAATGCACACCAACTAGTGTTTGTTTAAATATGTATTACACTGAAGCAAAGTTCTAAAGCCCCTGTTGTAAACAAGCCTATGCCCAAAGAAGGGTAACAGATTTATTCAAATTAAGGCCTTTAAAAATTGTTGTCATGAGCTTTTGCTAGGGTTGAAACAACTTTGAGTCCTGCCAGAATTTGACTTCTGTAAAATAAAATTCCAAAACTCAATATAATGATTCCAATCATCAATATAATTATTTTCAAAGGCAAGGACCTCTGGGAGGCCAGAACCACACGCTTAGAGTGTCATTCTTCAACTTTCAGGCTGGAAAAGGTTTCTGTGTTTGCTACAGAAGAGACAATAGTTCATTTACAGGTTTTACCAACTGTTAAGAGTTTTGAGCTTTGTGAGGCTACAACTAAAGAAATCTGGTTCTCTAAGCATTACTAGTTTCTATTTCTAGAAGTCCTTCTCATAACATGCTGGATGCAGTGGAGGCCTGCAGATGCAAGGATGCACCACATTCCATTACCCCTACTCCTCCATTTTGCCTGTCTGGCTGGGTCTGGTTTTCTGACACCAGAAAAATGCACAGACTCCCATTCCAGGCATTATTATCAAACTTGTCCTAGCCTTTCCCTTTGAAGAACAAAAGAGAACTTAGATTTGTGTTAGTTGATGATTTCTTGTGGTCACCAGTGTCCACCAAAAAACTGAGTAAATCTGATACTTGATCACTGCTCAGGAGACCCTGGGCCTCTGGTCTGCTCCATAAACAGTCTTCAGGAAAATTTACAGTCATGCTGTCTAGAGCCCTAAAATAAATAAATGAGCCTTATTGTGAGGATATAATCTCATTCAGTCTTTCTGGAGTATAGTTCAGCACTATCTATCAAAATCCTTTAAAATGTCTTGATTCATTGACCTAGCAATTCTACTTCTATGAATATATACTAAGGAATTAATCAGATATATTTCCAAAGATGTATCTACAAGAATGTTTATTATGATTTTACTTACCAGAGCAAAGTGATATAGACAAAATAAATATCTGAAAATAAAGAATTAAACATATCACTGGCAATTCTATTTCCCACATTACAGTGAACTAGATGTCTAGAACACCCTCTCAACCCCAAATTTTCAAATATAATAAACATTGTTTTCATTGTATTGCTAAGCTGGCAAGAAGTAGGAAATTCAAGAGGCCAAAAGGAATGGTCTGGGAACCTTCAGCCCTGAGGGCAACTTCCAGTGTGCTGATAGCTGCCCAAGATGGACTGACCAGAATTAAAGCTTAGATGTGGCTACCCCAGGGTGGAAAGTCTTTCAGGAAACCCACACCCTTCTCTCCCCATTGCTACATAAGGCTGGGACCCCAAGGGCTACATTTGCAATGGCATGATGATTTAGAACCATATCTGTCCCTAGAAGAAACTTTGTCTGTTTGCCCTGACCTCTATGGCTCAGTTGGTTAAATGTTGTCCCACAAACTGAAAGGTTACCAGTTCTATTCCCAGTCAGGCCACATGCCTAGGTTGCAGGTTCTGTCCCCAGTCAAGACATGTGAGAGAGTCAACTGATCAATGTTTCTCTCTCACATAGATGTTTCTCTCCTGCTTTTTGTCCTTCCCTTCCCCTCTCTTTGAAAGTAAATAAATAAAATCTTTTTTAAAAAATGCCTGTTTGATCTTGTTACAAGGGAGTGGAGGGGATAGAAAGAAACCTGGTCCTTGATGTGGTGATCTTAGTTTGGCCTCACTGCATTTAAACCCCCACACCTCACTATCTGTGGGGTCAATGGACTAAACTTCAAGCAGAGAATTTAATTTAATGCAGGGGTGTCCAACCTGTGGTCCATAGACTACAGGATGGCTATGAATGAGACCCAACACAAAATTATAAATTTACTTAAATCATTATGAGATTTTTTGTGATTTCATGTTGCAGTGTATTTAATGTGTGGCCTCTAAGGCAACTCCTTCTTCCATTGTGGCCCCAGGGATGCCAAAATTTGGACGGCCCTAATTAAAGCAATGTTACATGGTTCCCATGATTGATGTTGCATCAGGGGACTGGCTTGGGCAAACTAAATCTCCTCTAGAAGAGTTAACTTCAGGCCTAGCTGGTGTAGATTGAGCATGGGCTGGGAACCACAGGGTTAGCAATTCAATTCCCAGAGTACATGCCTGGGTTGCAGGCCAGGTCCCCAGTAGGGGGCGTGTGAGAGGCAACCACGCATTGATATTTCTCTCCCTCTCTCTAAAAATAAAATAATTTTAAAAAAAGAATTAACTTCAGTCTTCTCAAAAAATTCCCACGGGTTAAGTGCTAAGGACTTTTATAATACAAAGTATTAGTGATGCTTGTCCCAAGTCCAATGTGTGTTGGGTGGGGGGCATTTTTCCCATACCACCATACAGCTCTCCAACATCAGCGGGATGTCCCACAATTCAATTCTGAAACTATCTGTCCATCTGTTCATTATAAAAGTAAGTATTTAACTCACAAACTGTCTGATGAAAGAGATGTATAGGGTAAGATATCTGAAAAGGAAAATTGAGCCTCCAAGCCCTCTTTAGGAGCGCCACTTTCCCAGCCCCTTTATGTGTTCACCAACTGCAAGCTCTCCAAATCCTGTCCTTTTGGAGTTTTATAGAGGTTTCACTGCACAGGCATGAGTGATTAAATAAATTAGCAACTGGCAATTGATTCAACCTTCAGCCCTCTTCCCCTCCCTAGAGTGTCAGGGGGGTGGGACTAAAAGCTCCCCCCTCTAATCACCTAGTTTGTTCTCTTGGCAACCAGCCCCCAACCTTAGTTGCAGTCCTAAAGTCACCTTATTAATAACAAAAGACACCTTTGTTGCTCTAATCACTTAGGAAATTCCAAGGATTTTAGGAATTCTATGCCAGTCAGTGGGATGAAGAACAAATATATATTCCTTATTATAAATTACAATATCACATATACCTATTAATAAATAAATGTGTCCAGGATCTTCAAAAACAGGAGAAATATTCACAGTAATTTACTGTGTAAAGAAAAGGTTATAGGACAATAAGAAAATTATGGTCCGATATATGACTTATTGGACCATTTTATCTATATATATAACTACAAATATATATGCATATATATATGGAGGCTATGCAAGAAATATGTTCATGGTTAAAGGTTAGCAGAGATAGAATTATAGGTTTTTTCTCTTTTATGTTCATTATTTTACTGTTCTCTACATTTTTTACAATGTACATATACTTTGGAAATTAGAAAAATCATTACTGAGCAAAACAAATTAGAAAAGAACATACCAACCTTTAACAAAACATTTCATCTAATTCTTGCTATCTCTTGTTTACCCTCTGGTAAACACCTGTGTACTTACTAGCAGAAGCACCAATGTGAGCACTGCATAACTTTTACTTTACTGTTATTAAATATCTGCTGTATGCCAGACCCTCCTACACATAAGAAAAACAAATAGAAGTCCTGGCCTTCAGGGGTTCACAGCTTAGATGGAGATTCATAAACACAAGTATAAAACCCAGTCATGAGTGCTAAGCTCATACCAGGGGAATACATGGATGGACACCTGGGAGGATACCTCCATAAGCCTGGCTTAGCTGTTTAAAAAGGCTTCCTGGAGGGAATGAGCACAGGTCTTATCTTAAAGGATGAATGGGAGCTCCTCTCAGATGCAGAAAATAAGGGAATGAGTACTTGGGCAAAGGAGAGCACTGTCATACTCACCTCCCTTCAGCTCTTCCCTCTGCACCCACCCTCTTCATCTTTCTTTATAGCAAATATCACTACCCAACATTATATTATTTATGCAGTGCTTACTTGCTTTCCCCATTCCACTACAAGTTCCATGAAGGAAAGAACTTTGTCTTGTGTACTGTTGTATCTTCAGCAGCTAGAATAGTGTCTAGCACAGAATAAGTGCCCCAGCATTTATAGAATAAACAAATAAAAGACACAAAGGCAAGAAACACAAGCATGAGTGAGAATAATTCTTCAGTTCATCTGTGTGGAGCAGACCATGATACAGATGAGGCTGTAAGGAGATGTGTGTCAGATAACAGAGGATCCATATACCATTATCCCAAGAGCAATGGGGACACTTTGAGGGGGTGTGGAACAAGAGAATGATATGGTCTTGACAGTAGTGTAGATGATAGATTAAGGTGTGGGAAATAAGAGAAGCAGGGAACAATAAGAGGTATGTGATCATTGCCAAGCAAGGAAGAGAAAGGAGGACTGAATCAAGATGCAGTAATAGGCACATCCATTCATTCATTCCACAATTTCTGTAAGTCCACATTATTGTATATGGTAGCATAGCCATACAGCTATTATTGTAGTGTTAAGTGTAGTAGTTTCTATTCCAGGTGCTGTTCTAATCTCTGGGGGTGCATCCATGAACAAGACAAAGGCTCTTCCTTCATGGACTTTGTATTATGAGAGAAAGTACAAAAAGCAGGGTGGGCTAAAAGTAAGTTTACAGTAATCCATATGGAAAATAGTACAATAATTAATAAATAATTATACAAGAATAAACTCTCACATACTCATATGGTAAACCTACTTTGCCCCACCCTGTAAAATAAACAAAAATAATTTCAGGAAGCATTCCATGATATGAAGAAAAATAAAGGAAAGGAGAAGAGAAAGATTCATAAAATATTTAAGAGGTTAAGAACTGCAAGGCAACGTGACCACCAGGCTACCTAGGAGCTGTCAGAAGGTTCATTATTGACTTAACTGCTGAAGCGAATGATGTATCTCTTGAAACCTATTAATCATAGAACCTAGAGAAAATCCATCCCAACAAAAACATGTGACAAATGGTCCAGAGAAAAGATTCCACAGTACACAGCTCAAGGGTCATACTCGTAAACTGACGAGTATGTGTGCTGTGACAGTCCGGGGGCTACTGTGTGATACCAGAAGCTTTGCATCACTCAAACATGATAAAGTCAGGTGTGGTACCTTTGGTCAAAAACCACTGACTGAGACTCAAAAGAGAGATTTCAGCATTTGACAATTCAGTCCTACAATTAGGGTCCTAGTTTTAACTTTGCATCTTAGCTTACTCAGAGAACTAAAACTTTTTTGGATCTGAAAAGTGGTCTCCATCACTAACTTTCCTCAGATTAAGTCTGAGGAACCATTTTCAACACTCTTATTAATGCTATTTTTAGTGCCTGGTTGGTGGAAACTAAGGAACAAAGGAAAGAGGAGGCAGGCTAGTAAGCATCTGGTCGAGAAAGACACACATGTTTTCTTTTCAAGGAGTCTTTGTAGGTTAAGAGTTGCAAAACATGTTATATAAAAATTTTCACATCTCAAAGATGTGAAAATTGCCTTAAAAAGACCATGGTGAGTGACTGGTGTTAGTCCTGTGACACTGCAGCCGCTCTGGGCTCCAGTGACCTGGGAGGCAACTGTTCAACTTGGGAGGAAAAGATGAAAGAAAATAACAATGCTCATTGTTTTTGTATTAGGCATCCATGTGACAAACGCACCTTCTTGAAAAATCTTATTTTGCATTCTTCCATTTGTCACTCCTCCTAATTTATCTTGGCAGCAATACACCAACCAGAAAACAGGGAAATGTAAGGAAAGTACTCATACATAGAGTCTAAATCAAGAACAGTTTGTTTCACGAAAATCTAAAGTCACAGAGGGCATGCCCTTTGCATCTTCATATTGTCAAAACCTATACTTTATGTGCTTTCCAACCTCCTCAGGTTCCAAAAGGGCACTGTACATGCAGCTCACAGCCACCAGCATTTGTGTAATCTGTCATGCAGGCAGGCAGACCCCACAGACATTCCACTGAAATCACATTCCTCAGTTCATCTCCTTATGACAACAGCAAATGACAAAGCAGTCAGAGGCCTGCCAAATTTATAGTTCACGCATGCAAAGTGGGTAGAGATGAAAGACAAAGAGGTGCAAATCTAATTTTTAGGCTGAGAACAAGAGACAGTGGTTTCTACAGAATGTCCTGGAAGCAAGCCAGACTGGTTTCAGCTGCACTGGGTTTTCCAATGGAAGGGGAGCAAGTGATCCCAACAATATGCGTAGTTGTCTATCACTGACAACAGGCTCAGATGCCCAGCTGGATCCCTGAGTCATATTAAAATACAGATTAATGGGAGACTTCCATCTTGTCTCTCTACAAGTGGGATTGCCTGATTATAACAAATTCAAATACTGAATTCTTATGCTGCACTAAGAACTGTGCTACATATTATTTTTCATTTAACCCTCCTGAATACCTTTAAATTCAAGAGATGGAGAAATAGTAAGGTAGGTGCCATTATTAGCCCCATTTTACAGATGAGAAAACTGAGGCTTATAGGTATGGAATAAATGGCTCATTGTCACATAGCTTGAAAGTGAAAGATCTAGTAATAGAAATCCAAGTCTGTGCTCTTAATAACCTCTTGTTTCCTGATACTGAACTTATGGATTATCTCAAGTGAAGAGATTACTGTTCCTTGTGGATCTGACATCTATTGGCCAGACTCTCTTAACAAGGCCTTGCTTATGTTATTATAAGTCCATTTCAAATACAAAAGTAATATGGTAAAGTGTATGACCACAGACAGTTCTTCTGTTACATAAGGAATTCTGCTAATAGGAATACTGTGACAAATATGCCCACAAAAGCCTTGCCTTTCCTGTATGCATGCTAAACTGCAACATACATTGCAGCTCTTGCCATTGAGAGGTGGAAACTATTTCTCCATCTCTTGAATTTAAATTTAGCCATGCAATTTGTTAAAAATTTTGTAAACTTTAGGCAAGTTGAGGCTTGAAAAGTCCCTACCAAAGGAGTCTCCTTTGCTTGGGAACCCTGAGCCCACCTCCTTATAGTCAAACCCAGGATCGTTTGTGCTCAGCATACTACACTACAAAGAAAAGGAAAAATGCAGAGGTTCCTAAGCTAATAATGCTTACCTAGAAACAGAAAAGATAAATCTATAGAACCATATGATTGACACATGAGTGAACCCTAAAATAAGAAGGAAGGCAGAACTACTTAAATTCAGATGAAGGAATGTGCTATGGACTGAAAGTCTATAACCCCCAGAATTCATATGCGAAAGCCCTACCCCCCATTGTGATGGTATTTGGAGGTGGGGCCTCTGGGAGGTAATTAGGTTTATATGAAGTCATGAAAGTAGAGCCCCCATGATGAGATTAGTGCCCTTATAAGAAGAGGAAGAGACCATAATACCCCCATCTCTCTATGCACATGCACTAGGAAAGACCATGTGAACAGACATTGAAAAGGCAGCTGTCTACTGATAGGAAGAGAGCCCTCACCAGACAGCAAATCTGCTGGGACCTTGGTCTTCCATTTTCCAACCTCCAGAACTAAAAAAAATAAATGTGTGTTGTTAAAGCCAACCAGTCTGTGATACTTTGTTATAGAGCCCAAGCTGGCTAAATCAGCAGGCTTTCCAAAAGAGATAGGACTTCAGTTGAGGGGTCAAGTAGAAAATAGCATGGGGTAAAAGCTCAATGCATGGAAACCAAGATGGGGAGGGGGGGGAAGAAAGTCTTTCCATGAATAGAAAGACTGGGAGAAAAATGGAAAAAAGAAAGGTATACAAGGAGCAACCTCACAATACAGGAGGAAAAAAAACACAATTGAATCCTATGCAAAACACATTGACACTTTTGATTCTTTCTACAAACCTTGAAATTCAAAAGAGAAAACCATCATTACCTGGTAGCACTGGCAGGTGTCTGACAGGGTGAGATCATGCTAACTGTTCCAGTTTTCTTCATCTAATTAAATCAATTAATTTTAAAACATCTAAAATAGGGATTATGTTATTTATACTACTGTAGCAGTATCAAGATTTAGAATTGCTAGTGCATCAACATTTATTATCACTTACTGGCAAAGCAACAGATAAGAAGGAGAAAACTAAAGAAACACTTCAAGACCTCCCACACCAATAAAGTGAGAGAGGCAAGGCAAAAGATATGGAATTTTTTTAAATCCTCACCTGAGGTTATGTTTATTGATTTTAGAGAGAGAGGAAGGGAAAGAAAGTGGTAAACATTGATCAGTTGACTGCCTTCCATACGCACCCTGACCAGGGATCAAATTTGCAACCTAGGTATGGGCTCTGACTGGAAAATGAACCCGCAATGTTTTGGAGCATGGGATGATGCTACAACCAACTGAACCCAGCCAGGACAAAGATAAAGATTCTTAAGTACATGAAACAGTCTTGAGACTCAGCCTCAACTTATGAGGCAACACTGGACTCATAACAAAACACTCAAAGGAACCATAATTTCATTCATTACAAAAAGAAGGAGGAGAGAGAGGTAGGAGAGAAAAGGGGTGTAATGATAAAGGAGAGTAAAATAAAGAGGCAAGAAAAACAAAGACATCTTTTTATTTGTGATTTGCTATTAGAAGAATAGAGCAGAAAACAAAAATAAACAAAAAACAACAATGCAAGGGATGTACTTTCACACCTACTCTTCCCCTTCTTTTATGGGAGAAAGCTTCACCTGAAACAGAATGTAAAGCCATCATTAGTCTCAACAGCAACTTCCTTCAAATTCTCTTCATTTTCCTAAGTATAGCCACTAATATCCGAATTCAACAACAGTAACATGAGGTCAACTACATTTGAAATCAATTTGTAAACCAATTGTTAAGCATTTTATGTTTTCCTATTTGAATTTAAATGTATCTTCTGAGGGAAAGACATTAGAACATTTTTTCAGGCTTATCATTATACATATAAGATGCACATTAAGGATGGAGGAATAAATGAATGGGTGGATAAATGGATGAATGGGTTCCATGGATAACCCAGGGATAACATTAGTTGTACACATAAATGCCCCAAAAGAACCAACCAATCTCTACTAGGACAAAAGACTTTCTAAAGAAATCCTTTTTGCCCTGACCAGTGTATAAGAGACAACCGATCGATGTCTCTCTCTCTCTCACATGGATGAGTTTCTCTCCCTCCCTCTTTCCCTCCCTTCCACTCTCTCTAAAAATAAATAAATAAACCGATCCTTTTTCATTAATGTATTTCCATTACTCACTCTCAAATTCTATTTGACAACTCACTAGGCCAGACACCAATAATAAACTCATGATGATCAAATTATTTCATTTCCCACTTCCAGCCAAGATGGAGGCATAGGTAGACCCACTTTACCTCCTCACACAATGATAAGAAGGATAACAACAAATCTAAAAACAAAAAACAACCAGAACTGCCAGAAAATCAAACTGTATGGATGTCCAACAACCAAGGAGTTAAAGAAGAAACATTCATCCAGACAGACTGGAGGGGTGGAGAGGATGGAATGTGGGGAGGCGAGGCAGCAGCGGGGGGAGGCAGCTACAGTGGCCAGAACAAGTGGTCCTACATTCACATGCAGTGGATAAAAACCAGGAGGGACAACTGAGGAGTGAGAAATCCCAGCCCCAGGCCAGACTGGGCAGCCCAAAGTTCCAGTGCTGGGAAAATAAAGCCTCATAAACTCTGGTTGTAAAAATCAGTGCGGGTTAGGACAGTGGAAGAAACTGCAGTCTCTCAGGAGAGTCCATGTGAAGAGCCCGCAGAGTCCTAGAAAGTATGCAAACCCACCCACTCTAGGAATTAGCATGAGGACAGCAGCTAGAAGGGCTTGAGTAGCTTATGGGAAATGGGGGAAGTCACTGGAAATGGGTGAGAGCCCAGCAAGTGCCATTGTTCCCTCTCTGACCCCTCCCCCACATACAGTGATACATATATCAATGCCCCACTTTTCCCAAGGGAAAAAGCCTAAGTAACAACCAAAAAAATCACACAATCAAATATTATACAGTTGAGATTTGAATCCAGGAATCTGACTCTCAGGGCCTGAAATTCTTTTCTTGTTAACTTTAATATATTTTGTTAATTATGCTATTACAGTTGTCCCCTCTCCTATTACAGTATCCCCCCTTTATTCCCTTCTGCCCTGCACACCCCTGCCCACCTATATTCTTCCCCCTCCTTTACTTCATATCCATGGGTCATATTTCTTGGGTTTCTCCATTTCCTACACTATTCTTAACCTCTCCCTGTCTATTTTCTACCTACCATCTGTGCTACTTATTCCCTGTACCTTTTCCCCTTTTCACCTCTCTCCCTGACTGATAAACCTCCACGTGATCTCCATTTCTGTGATTCTGTTCCTGTTCTAGTTGTTTGCTTTGTTTGTTTTTGTTTTTGTTTTGTTTGGTTGGTTGTTGATAGTTGTAAATTTGTTGTCATTTTAGTCTTCATAGTTTTGATCTTCTTTTTCTTAGATAGGTCCCTTTAACATTTCATATAATAAGGGCTTGGTGATGATGAACTTCTTGAACTTAACCTTATCTGGGAAGTACTTTATCTGCCCTTCCATTCTAAATGATAGCTTTGCTGGATAGAGTAATCTTGCTGGATGTACGTCCTTGCCTTTCATGACTTGAAATACTTCCTTCTAGACCCTTCTTGCCTGCAAGGTTTTGTTTGAGAAATCAGCTGACAGTCTGGTGGGAACTCCTTTGTAGGTAACTGTCTCTTTTTCTCTTGCTGCTTTTAAGGTTCTCTCCTTATCTTTAATCTTGAATAATGTAGTGATGATGTACCTTGTTGTGTACTTCCTTGGGTACAACTTCTTTGGCATTCTCTGGATTTCCTGGACTTCCTGGAAGTCTATTTCCTTTGCCAGCTTGGGGAAGTTCTCCTTCATTATGTTTCCAAATAAGTTTTCAATTTCTTGCTCTTCCTCTTCTCCTGGCACCCCTATGAATCAGATGTTGGAACGTTTAAAGTTGTCCCAGAGGTTTCTAAGCTTCTCCTTTTTTCAAATTCTTGTTTCTTCATTCTGTTCTGGTTGAATGTTTATTTCTTCTTTCTAGTCCAAACTGTTGATTTGAGTCTCAGTTCCCTTCCCATCACTATTGATTCCCTGTACATTTACCTTTATTTCACT
This sequence comes from Phyllostomus hastatus, assembly GCF_019186645.2. Taxonomy (NCBI): domain Eukaryota; kingdom Metazoa; phylum Chordata; class Mammalia; order Chiroptera; family Phyllostomidae; genus Phyllostomus; species Phyllostomus hastatus. The sequence continues at coordinate 51,699,486 of NW_025334041.1, forward strand.
TTTCATAGCCTTCACTTTTTCCTCTATTTTGTGACTATATTCAACCAATTCTGTGAGCATCCTGATTACCAGTGTTTTGAGCTGTGCATCTTATAGGTTGGCTATCTCTTCGTAGTTTAGTTGTATTTTTTTTTTTCTGGAGCTTTGATCTGTTCTTTAATTTGGGCCTTTTTTTTTTGCCTCGACATACCTGTTATGTATAAGGGGCACCTTAGGTATTTGCCAGGGTGGAGCAACCCAGGTTGCTATGTTGTGGCACTGTATGTGGGGGAGGGGTTTAAGAGGGGGCAGTGCCACTTGTTCATCTCTCCACTGACTTTCAGTCACTTCCTCCACTACCCACAAGCAAAGTGGGCCCTTCTAGTGCAGATTCATGGGTGGGTGGTTTTGTGTACATTCTAGGATTCCGTGGGTCTCTCCAACAAACTCCCCTGTGCAGCTGGGAGTTTCTCCCGCAGTCTCAACCCTCACAGGTTTTTTTAGTCAGAGGTTTTGAAGCTTTATTTCCCCACACTGGAACCCTGGGTTGCGAGGTCTGTCTTGCTCCCCAGTTGTTCCTCCTGGTTTATCTGAACACAAATGTGGGACCTCCCACTTTGCCAGCCACCACCTCACCTGGTCTGCCAGCTGCTGCCTTGCCACAAGTCCTCTCCTCCCAGTTTCCCATCTCCACCCCTCCTACTGGTCTGGAAGAATGTTTCTGCTTTAACTCCTTGGTTGTCAGACTTCTATACAGTTAGGTTTTCTGTCACTTCTGGTTGTTTTTTGTTTTTCAATTTGTTTTTGTCCTTCTTTTGGTTGTGTGAGGAGGCACAGTGTGTCTACCTATGCCTCCATCTTGGCCAGAATTCTCAGGGCCTGAACTTCTTAAGCAGGGAGCTCTAAGATCTCTCTTAGAGGGGCTCAGTCAATATTATTGAATTAAAGATTTACATGCATACATAATACTTGACTTTGAAACACCTTGAGGAGGGCAATAAAACTTATATTTTAATGAATCATGATGTGAAAACAGTAACAAATTTTGCCAAATAATTACAAGTAATTCTGATTTAGCTAAAATTGCTGTTACAGAAAGCATGAAAACTCTATAGAGAAAAACGAAACTCTCTTATAATCTCAACAACCAGTAAATATCACTATTAGCATTTGGTATACTTCTTATTTTATCCCCACTATAATTATTTGTTTATTTTTTACATTACTAGAATCATATTTTTCTTAAACTTACATCATGAGAACTTTATCAATTTATCAAATGTTTTTCAAGCATCTAAGTTTTCATTACTCCATGATATTTTATCACATTAATGGACCCCAACTAGTGTGATTATTCCTTGTTGATAAACACTTAGGTTGACTCTAATTGTTCATGATAATAAACAGTGTTTTAAGAATATTATTCTCAACAGGTTTTTATGTGGTTTTTCTATTTCATTGGCATAAATCCCTAACATTTTTAATTAAATATGTAACTGAGATAAAATATCTCCCCAAGTTACTAATCAAATGCAAAATCAGGGACATAACTAGGGTTTAGATACTGTTTGGTCCAAAGGATTGGTCTAGGGCCCCAACATCTCCATCACCTGGGGCCTCAGGTGGGGATGAGAAGACAGAACCCCTACATGCACAGGGCAATCAGGGACTGTAGAAACTGAGACCCTCAAAAAGGGTAGTATGGGAAATACAAGGGCCTATGAACAGCCTAGCAGAAGAGTAGCTACAGAAGACAGTTCCTGAGATTCCAAGGTGGAGGACACGGACTAGATAAGAGAACTGCAGTCTGGAACAGAATCCAGGTAAGGAGAGAAGAACAGGAAGTGTACGGACTTTGAGACTAGAGGGCTGATGTCCAAAGATGATGAGGGACAAGCTACAACTCATTGCCACCAAACAACCAGCAAATAGCACAAAACCAGGAGCCACTTGCAGATATTAGGATGATAGAAAACCTGGAATATTCAGTTCACTCTAATTACCTAACAGAGAAGGAAACTGAACCATCATTTATAAGAAATGACATCTCCTTTACAATATTCTACTATATTGCCTCTATTCTAAGGCACCCCTCTTGAATAAAGAATGGCTATTTGGAAGATGAGGTGATAAAGACACCCTACCATACTAAGCATAAGCTTCATCTATAAATGGCATATTATAAAAAAACAATCTTTCCTTTCTGAGGTAAATCCTACTTTGTTTCAGTGAATGATTCTTTTAAAACATTGTTGAATTTTATTTACTATAATTCTACTTAGGGTTTCAAACTGTGTTAATCCCCTCTATTCATAGGCTACACTACTGAAGGAGGCAGGGATATTAGTTTTCTGGGGCTACCATAACAAAATAACTACAACTGGGGGACTTAAACAGCAGGAATTTATTTTCTCACAGCTCTATAGGCCATAAGTGCAAGATGAAGGTGTCAGCAGGGTTGTTTAGCTTGTAGGTGGTCACTCTTTTGTTGCCTCTTCACATGGTCTTTTTCTCTGTGTGTGCATCCCTGTCCTTCTCCTCTTGTCTCCCTGTGTGCCTTAATCTCCTTCACCTATAAGAACACCAGTCATATTGGATGAGGCCCCACCCAACAGCCTCATTTTTACTTAATTACCCCTTTAAAGGCCCTATTTCTAAATACAGTCACTTTCTGAGGTACTGAGAGTTAGAGCTTCAGTGTATGAACTTGTGGTGGGGGAACATTCAGCCCTTATTAGTGGGAATGGGAGGAGAAATGGAACCAAGGAGAGGCTGAACTCCAAGTGTTCTGGGACCTTGGCTTCCTCCAAAACATCCCTCCCTTTTAACAAGTCATTATCCATTTTTATCTCTTCCTCTATCTTTACCAGGTTTCTGGGAAACATTTTTACTTAAGAGAAAATGCTAATGTTAATCGGTCTAAAAATATGAAAAAAATCCAAAGCAAATTTATGAAATCATCAGTTTCTATTTAAAAAAGTAAAGAAGAAAGTATTTGAGTCATATGCTTCATTTGAAAATATCATTGTGAACAGGGACCACCTTTACAAAAAATACATTTCTCAGAACACTCTTACTACATCCCCTACTACCTGCTCCTTTTCCTGATTCCCTCTGGTTTTTATGTTTGTTTTTGTTTTATTCAGGGGACTTGTTTGTTTTGCTTTTGTAGTATTTTCTTTCCCATTAAAAGGTAAAATGTATTTTAAGAAACTAACAATTTGGGAAAAGCACCTTGAGGTGAAAGCATCTTATCCTAATATTGTCAAGGTATGGAAGAGATCAAACTCTGGAAACTCACTGCCATTAAGATACACAAGGGACAGCATTAACACAACAACAAATCACTATCTATAAATCCTTCAGAACATATTCTGCAAGGATATCTAGCCATGCAAATCACGCTGTCATCAAATGGATGTTACTAATATGATCTTTCCATTGCAGAAAAACTTTATATACCAGCTGCTTTGTACTCGTCAGAAAATCTCAAGATAAAAATATTTAGAAGTTTCTAAACCAGGAAGTAGAGTTTTGTGTCTACATCAGGTACCCAATGCCACCAAACTCATCAAAATCATCATCATCATCATCATTAAAATATGGGATTATTATGAGTCTCCTTTTGAATCTATGCTGAAAAGGTTTATGTGCAATTTTTATCAACAATTCAGGAACAGTTAATGTTTAAACCTACATTTAATTTTGATAGCATCTAAAATTTATGGGCAAATCTAACAATGTAAAAGGTATTCATAGGACTACTTATACATTCTATTATTTATATTTAGAGTTTCCCATTATATATTTTTTATCTACATTCCACTGAAACTGCCTCTAAAATTTTACAAATACATTAAACATAGTTCCAAATTAACTTTCTCTAGTATCTTCACACTTCCCAAAATTTTAAGAAAACTAATATTAAAACAAAGGCAGTTATTGTTTATTATTGTCAGGGTATTATGAGCAAATGCAAATTAATTTAGATAGGCCATTTATTATGAAAGAACCTTTCCTTCTAAAGTCCTGACTACTCCTTAGTGAATTTAAGGTAATATCTGCCCAAACTCTGGAGCAAGTAAGTTTTATCACATATGGCTGCTTGAAAAACTGGTTGAGATGTTGTTGTTGTTATTATTATTATTATTATCATTATTCTGAAGCTGCACCTTGACTTAATAGGAAAAAGTTACTGCATTTGATTACTGATGTCTGCCGTAGGCATGGGACAGTCATGGCAGCCGGGTAGTGCCTATTTCTACCACTACTCCAGGACCATAACCATGACCAATCACACTTAGTGTCTCATTGGATGCAGGCATTTTCTCTGCATTAGGTATGTGTATATTATGTTTGGTGTGTGTGTGTGTGCACGCGTGCCAGGTGCCAATATAAGACAATGGAGTTAATGAGAGTGGAGCCCAAGCCACTGGAGGGGAAATCAATATACAGGTGCTGTCTATGGAAACCTGATGATTTTTTAACAGTAGTTCCTGTGACAGAGGAAGGGGACAGCCTCCTCTGCACAGTGTGCCAGCAACAAGAAGCCTCTAAGAGGGCATGACAGGGGTTGAAATCAGTCTCTGACAGGTGCTTCTTCAGGGATGCAGACTCTTTATCCAGCAAGGGGTAGAGGGGGCTAACTACTCGGGTGGCTGCTTTATAAGTCCCCTAACAGTGGAGTGGGTTCTCTCTTCCAACTACAGTTAACTGCTATCAAAAATTCAGTAAGATATTTTCTTTCATTAAGACTCTGGAGAGGTAATACAACTCCTTCTCAGCTGGCTGGGAAGAATTAATCTAAACTCATGTTGGCTATTTCTAGACATCTAAAACAAGTTCAGATCCATGGAACAGAGCAGACATTGGCTGTACTCATTATTGTCCAACACATGGTCCTGGGTCTTTTATTTGCTCTCTTGCATCTCTCCTCCACTCACGTTAGTGCTCAGACTCTGCATCTGAAACACTCACAAGGACAATCATTAATACTCCTACTACTAATACAAACAAGAATATTAATTAAACTCTTATCAAGGGGCTCAGCGTTAAGTGATTTACATGTATTATATTCTATAATCCCCTAAACAAGTACTGTCCAGTAGAAATATAATGTGAACATAACTTTTAAATTTTCTACTAGCCACATTAAAAAATAAAAATAAAAAGTTCAAATTAATTTTAATAATATATTTTATTTAACCCAATATTTCTAAAATACCATTTTAATATATAATCAATATATAATTATTGAGAATTTATTGACACATTCTTCTTTGTATTCAATTTTCCAAGTAAAATGCATAATTTATACTTATAGTACCTCTCAATTCAACCAGCTATATTTTAAGTGCTCAACTGCCATATGTGGTTAATGGTTACCATACTGGGCAGCACAGCTCTGAACATCAGGTGATATAAATACCATTGTTATTGAGTTACAGAGAAAGTAATACTTAGAAAGGCGCAAGGTCACAGACCTGGATGGAAATGAGACTCAAATCCCGGTCTATCCAACAACAAAGTCAATACTCTTAACCAGTCATTATGTGGCCACTGGGAGAAAAGTATTTTCACATTACACTTAAAATGGCAATATAATTTAATAACCCAATCATCATCTATTTTTGCTGATATACATAATTTGCATGATGTGAACACTAAAAAATAATTTATGCTACCAAAGAGAATAGTCAAAAACCCAGAAATGACTTAATTTACAAATACACTCAACATAGTATAATTTTTAAAAAGAAAAAGAAATGCCACAAAATTGGTGGACACCAAATAAAGTACAATAAAACATTATGCATTTTATAGTCATAAAAAGTAATTTTTTAAATCACCACACATTTAATATCTAGTGCTAGATAACATTTTAGTATCTGTGACTTAAATTTATATGTGTATCTACATCTACTTGTACTAAAAATATTGTATCACTGTGCTTATACATTTTTACCTAAAGAAAATAAATGCCTGAAAGGAGTACCTGTCATTAGTGCAAAGCATATTCAAAATGAGAAGTGGAAAAAAAGCCAAGTAACATCAAGAATAATAATGGCTGGGATATGGCTTCTTCCATTTGATAATAAATTGGCATAGCTTACATACAAAAATATGAAAATACCCTTTGAAAAAAAGAAATTTGCAGGGAGTTCAGAATTAAGAAAGCTTTGGATAAAAGTGAATCTGGTCAGGGGTCTGAGAGGTGGAGAGGTCCCAAAAGAGTAATTAATGTGAGAGGGTTATGAGTGCCACTCAGAGTGGAGGACCACAGCACCAAAGGTGATTGAAAAGTTGTATATCGTACATATGTAATTTGAGGTGTTCTTTACACATTCTTTTTTATTAATGCAGAGATAGAAGCAATTGTCATAAAATAGAAAACCAAAATGTTCCAATAATGTTATATGAATGTTTGTAAGGTCATAAGTTTCATGGAAATAAGTAACTGAAACAAGTGAATTATATTTCTTCAATCTAAATGATAATTCTCCATGAAGGCACAAATTTCACATAACACTGTGCTCAGTGCCAAGGGGTGTTCACGTAGATCATAACATCAGAGTCTGCCTGGATACTGGACTAATAACTCCTGGAAATTGGAGGCCCTGGACCCCAAGCTGGTTGGCAAGGCTCAATCTCAACCCAAAGTGGCCCTTAGTGAAGAAAGCATACTCAAAGAAGTATCACAAAGAAAACGTTTACAATAAATAATGGATTTCACATTAGCAATAAAGATTAGCTGGTGGGGCCAGACTTCAAGTTTCTCATTTGTTTTATTTTGGTGATTAGTGAGATGATACATCATCATCCAAAATCTAGCCAGATCACCTGAGATCTGATGTCACTATGAGTCACAAAAATAAAAACAACTTCACATACTTATCATATAGGGGGAAGCTTAGAAGCTAGCAACTGTGGAGACCTGCTCCCACACCTGAGCTGCAGAGACCCTGGGAGGAGGTGCTGTCATTAATGAGCCCAGGGACCAAAGGTCAGTCACCTAACAGAAGCTGACACCATAGTAGGCTAGCCCAAGGGAAATTAGAGCCAGGAAGGACACAGCTGCTGCTAAAGGCACCTCAGGTAAAGTGGGAGGGGGAAAAATGCCCTGGTTTCTCCCTCCCACCTACCCTCCAACCTCCTAACACTTTTACCCATTGGGCAGTCCCAGCTGGAAGCCAACTGACAAAGCCTGGGAAAGGTGGCCTGCAGGGTCCTGCTGCTTTCAACACAGAGCAGAGGAAAGGATACATCTGCCCTAAAGGAAGATACATCTAAGGGCAAGCAGACTCAGAACCCATGCAGTATCTGAACTGCATCACAATCTCATCATTCTCAATGCAAAGAAAGAACATTCTGTAATCTGCTTTGGTATGATGTCGTCAGCCTCTACCAAGAGAATGAAATGTGCCATCATCATTAGAGGGAGTAGTGTTACTGGCAAAAACAATATCCAGATTGTCGTTCATTAAATTTCAAGTACCTGCTTTTGAAAACTGAGGGGAAATTTTTCTGTTCTTAATACCGAAACAATTTCTACATCCCTTAAGTAACTAGGTAGATTCCGTAGATTCAGGCTATGGACATATAGACAACTGCTCCAACTCCCTACACTATTCTGTCTTTCATAGCTGCATTGTGACTCTGCCTCAGCCTGTTACACACTGTTTCTACTTTTTCTCCTCTCTCCTATTTTTAATATTTGGTATTTTGTACTTTGATGTTACTATAAGGTAACAAACCATTTATGAAACAAGCAGGAAAGAAATACATATACACACATACATATACTCATATAAGTATTCGTGAATAATTTGGAAAATGGGCTAATAGCAACCATAATATAACATAAATCCAAGACATGAGCTTTGATATAGTGCCAAATTGGGTTTGAAGGCTATTATGTCTTCATTTGTCAGATATGTTGCAACTATTTATTCTTTTTTTAAATGTACTTTTTAATATGGTAAATATTTTTGCTGTTTCTTATCCTATACAATATAGACTTTAATGTTTATGTAGTCTTTTGTAATTTCCTGCACTGATTACATGCTTAGGGAGCCTTTTCCGATTATAAAATCAAATAAATATTAATTTATATTTCCTCCTGGTTGCTTTATGGTTTCTTTATAGAAAAATATTTAATTCTTTAAATCATGATAATAGCAATAACTGTATGGAAACTGCTTTGTGGCAGGTATTGTTCTAAATAATAGTTCTAAGTAGTAATTAATATAGTGACTCATTTAATTTTCACAACTACCCTAAGAGAGCTAATATTATCATCTCTTCTTTACAGATTAGAAAATGAAGGCACACAGAGCTGAAGTAACTTGATCAAAGTCACAAAGCTAGTAAGTGGCAAACCCAGGATTTGAACCCATGCAGGCTGGCTCTAGTCTCTCAGTGCCCAAATACAGGGGTAGTAGGAAAAAGCAGGTTTGCCGTTGCGAATACCTGAAACAAAGTTTATTCTTGATTTATTTATTTATTATTGTATTGTTTATTTGTATTATTTTCCTTATTATTGTTGTTATTATTTCATATCCTTACTTATGATTTATCTTTTAGGTAATGATGGCTGGTAAATTAACCCACTTTTGCCCACTCTTATATAACCCATGCTACATTTGGGATGGATTTTGATGTAATGTGTAAGGCAAAGATCTGAAGTTCTTTTTTTTTTCCTTTCCTGAGTAGTCAGCTAACAATTCTAGCCATATTACTGAATCATCTTTATTTCTTGTAATTAGTGATGCCAACTTTATCACATACATTCTTATTTTCCTTGACATCATAAAAATGTGAGACATCAGAGATGAGCAGTGCTTTGTCATCCCATGGCACACTGACAGATTCTGTACAGAAGACAAATGAGGTGATTTAGCACAGCCCCACAGCTGGAGACTTCTGCTCCCACACAGCAGCCTCTGATGAGGTCCCACTCAAACAGCAGGTCTTCAAAACACAAATGAACAGTCATAACAACATTTAAAATTAGAATTCCATCCAACTCTCACTCTCTCATTAGGATTTCCTATAATTACAAGATTTAGGAAACTAAAACAAGATTCAAAATCAACAGCTGGTATTCACAGATGTGGCAAACAAAAAAGCCACTTATATAAAAATAAATATTTATGAAAAGAACAGAAAAATGATTGTGGTTACCAATCATTTGGTATCTTCTTCACACAGTGGGGCTATGGGTAAGTTTATTATTCTATTTTTCCTAGGTTTTCCAATATTCTATAATTAGCATTCATTACTATCACCTAAATAAAAATCATCATTAAAAAATTTTGCAATGACTGAACAGGGTAAGTACATATTCCAGGTTTCGTGCTGCATCCTTCATCTGTGAACAAATGTGCTTTCAGCTTTACTCAGACACTAGGGATAGAGAACAAAAAAATTTTAGTCTTATTTGCAATAATATGATTTTTAACCTGGGAAATACAGTCATGAAAATTTGCAGAATTAAATGTACAAAACAGAGAGTGGGCATTTTGTGTCGGAGCCAGGATTCTAAGAGAATTCCTCAAAAAGCAGCTTGATGCTCTTTCCACCTTGCCAGCCACCCACTTCTCCAGACTTTGCTACTTACCTTCCCCCAGTTCTTATGAGGCATTCATCTGGAATCAGAGCCAAGAAGAGGAGGTAGCTGCCTGCCTGTATTCTCTGAACCTGATAGAAATACAATAGCAAAGGTAACCCCTGTAACCTCCTCCACCCACTGTTGTAGCTTTTATTTACCTTTCCTAAATAATTCTTAAAAGGAACCATCTAAATTGACAAACATTTTATAAGCCTCTGGGTTACACTGCCAGTAGAACTTCATAAGCTTGAGATGCAGCACTATGCAAAATCACAATTCTAAAGAATACAACAGATAACTAGAACACCTTCACAACAAACCTTTGAAGTGACCATCCAATGCTGGAGAATTCAAAACCTTCTTTGGAGAATTCAAAAGAACCCACACCACTCTGGGAAAGTCTAATAAAGGAAGGAGGGAAGGAGGGAAAAAGAAGAGGAGAAGGAGGGAGGTGAAACCACCTTCCCCATATTGAGCTCCACAATTCATGCTTGTAATTTCTCTTTATTGGTTCTCTTAGTCCAGCTCTTCTGAGCAGAACTAATCCTTGCTCCACATATTAGCACTTCAAATGTTTGATTTAATAACCTTAGATGTTAAATTATGGCAATTTTCCTTATATGGTGTTGCTGTTCTGTCTTCATTATTTTTTCTTGTTTTCATACTTATCCACCTGAGAATACCTGGTGGCAGAATGGGCAGGGTAGGACAAAATGGCGGCTGGACTACAATCAAAATGGCGGCTGAACTACAACCTGGAAGAGATGGCTAATGTCAAACCAGGGTGCGAGGGAAACCACCAATGATATGTCGCTGCTTTGTTCACAAGGGACCAATCCCCATTTCCCACGGAAAGCCAACCGAAAATAAAGCCCTGCCATTTTCCCTACACAGCACTGCATTTCTCGGTCCCCCCAACTATACAGACCAAAAAGTCACGCAGGCACACAAACCCCAATAAAGCTCTATACTGCCTAATTTTTGTGGCTAATTAGCATTTAATCCTCGGTGGAGCCTAAAAAAAACCTTTCATTTGGTGCCGAAACCCTGGAGGAGTCGTTGTCTTCTGAAGACCGCTCCTCTCCCGACTCCCCGAGGAGGCCTTGTGGCCACCCCACCAGTCCGAGCTCTGAACCAGGGTAAGTGCCACCATTCCTCAACTTCCTGGTCCTTGGATTCCAACTCCGGGTCCCTGTCCGCCAGAGAGGCTGCTCTCCTACCGAAAATTGTAGTGCTACATCGGGGGTAGCCCTTCTGGGAGAAGCTGTTCTCCCTCCAGGATTCAAGAACAGGTGGAGATGTCCCCTGGCCTTGAACTCCATTTCTGCCCGACTTGGTTGGTGACTTGAGTTGCGGGACGCCAATTCTCGGTCACTGATCTTCCGTCCTTGGGACCAGGAATTGGGGGGCAGGGGTCCAAACCAGACCCTAAGTCACCTCTAGGGTGCCTGGCCTCAAGCAAAAACGGCTGATTTTTCTGTCCACTACGGCCTGGCCATTATATCAGCTCGATAATTGTGAAACCTGGCCTCCTGAAGGCACTTTCGATTTTGTTACCCTTACTGACCTAAATAATTTTTGCAGACGAACTGGCAAATGGTCTGAGGTCCCCTACATTCAGGGCTTCTGGGCTTTGCACTCCTGCCCGGACTTGCGCGCCCAGTATTCCACAGCTCAAGTCCTCTTGGCCCGGGGAAACTCTGAGCCTGCACAATCTGCAAAACCAACTGCTCCTGAGAATCCTTCCTCTTTTTCTGACTCTCCTGAAAATCTTGCTTCTCCGCCCCTGCCATACCAACCCCCACCAGACTCAGACCCTTCCTCTTCCCCTTCCTCTCCCGCTGGGGACCTCTCCTCCCCTGTCAGCTTGCATACCGGCTCCCGCCAACTCTCACTAACTGACCTCTCGTCATTTAAAAAACACCTAGGCTCCTTTTCACTAACCGTACTAATTTTATCAAAGAATTCCAATACCTCATTCAAGCCTATGATCTCACGTGGCATAACTTACATATCATATTAACTTCCACCCTAACCCTGGACAAGCATAACCACATGCAGACTGCAGCTAGGACTCATGCAGACCAAGCCCGTGCTACAAACCCTACTATGCCGGTAAAAGCCGAGGCTGTGCCAGAAGCCGACCCGGGTTGGGATTATCAGACAGGATAGGCAGGCAGATAGTGCCATAACCAAATAGCTAAGTGACTGTTAGCAGGAATGTAATGGTCAGCTCAGAAAGCAGTTAACCATGACAAACTCAGAAAAATTACCCAAGGCCTGGAAAAAAAACCCAGCCCTGTTCCTTAATCACCTCACTGAGGCTATAGTTCTCCATAATCACTTAGATCCTACATCCAATGCAGGGGCCACTGTGCTACCCACCCACTTTATCTCTCAGTCAGCCCCAGACATTCAAAAAAAATAAAAAAGGCAGAGGACAGTCCTCAAACCCCCACCCGGAATCTGGTAAACATGGCATTTAAAGTTTTTAACAACTGGGACAAAAATGCTGAGGCTGTTTGCCAAGCTTGCCTGCAGCAGAAGGTAGCCCTGCAGACCCAAGCTATAGTAGCAGCCCTGAAGCTGGCTGAAGACCCAAGACGTCACAGCCCAGGGGCCAAGCCAAAGTCCGGGCCACCAAAAAAAACGCTGCTGGGAGCCTGCTTCAAATGTGGTAAGAAAGGATATTAAGCCCGCCAATGTCCAAACCCTTGACCGCCCACCAAACTGTGCTCCGACTGCTGGCAGCTCCGCCATTGGAGAGATGCCTGTCCCCTTAAAGGCTCGTTCCCGGTGCCTCCGCATGGGAGACCAGCCAGCAAGATGAGGACTCCTCTCCGGCCTTAGAGCTCCTTGGCTTCATGGGCAACTGACGCGGCCCGGACTCGAAGACCCTCATCACCCTCACTGAGCCCAGGGTAATGCTACAGATAGTGGGTAAGTCCATCTCATTCCTAGTGGACATGGGAGCTACCTATTCAGTCTTGCCATCACATTCTGGTCCCCTTACCCCTTCCCATATCTCGGTCATGGGGGTTGACAGAACTCCAACACGCCCCCTATCACTTGTCAGTTTGAAAGCCAAATTTTTAAGCATTCTTTTCTGATTATTCCACAATGCCCTATACCATTGCTAGGACGAGACCTCTTGGCCAGACTGGGAGCTATTTTGAAGTTTCAGGAGGTCCCAGATAAGGTCCTTATAATTATGCTAACCTGTGAAGGCAAGAAGGAAAATAATATCCCAGAGCAGATTTCACAAGGAGTAGATCCCCTAGTTTGGGACTCTGGCATTCCTGGCAGGGCCAGTGCTGCCTAACCGGTCCAAATCTGCCTAAAGCCTGGGGTAGTTTATCCCCACAAGAAACAATATCCCATCAAGTGGGAGGCTTTAGAGGGTCTGCAGCCCATCATAGAGAAGTTTAGTATACACAGGCAGCTAGTACCCTGTCAATCCCCCTGCAATACTCCAATCCTCCCCATTCTTAAGCCCACAGGGGAGTACTGGTTAGTCCAAGACTTAAGGTTAATTAATGAGGCTGTCATCCCCTTACATCCCCTTGTGGCTAATGCATATACTATCCTCACCCAGGTACCAGACTATACTCAATGGTATACAGTCTTAAACTTAAAAAAGATGCATTCTTTTGTATCCCTGTCCACCCAGATGCCCAGTACCTGTTTGCATTTGAGTGGACAGAGCCCAAAACAATGGCCCATCAACAGTATACCTGGACAGGGCTACCGCAAGGTTTTAGAGACAGCCCCCATCTATTCACCAGAGTGTTAGAGAAGGATCTAAGAAATTTACAGCTGCAAGAAGGAGCAGTCTTAAAGTATGTAGACGATATCTTAATCTGTAGCCCCTCGAAGGAAGCCTCAGATCGCAACACTATCCTAACCCTGAACTTCCTTGGGGGCTCGGGACATCGAGTCTCCAAGAAAAAGGCCCAAATTTTCAAGCAGAGAGTAAACTATTTAGGATACATCCTAACTCTAGGATCTAGGCAGCTGTCACCAGAAAGAATAAAGCAATTGCCGAGCTGACACCACCTGCTACCAAACGGCAGCTCCGCTCTTTCCTGGGAATAGCTGGGTTCTGCAGGATTTGGATTCCAAACTTTGGACTAATTGCAAAACCTCTATACGAGGCTACTAAGGGTCCAGACACTGAACCCATTATATGGGAAAAGGAACAAGATTGAGCTTTTAATAAAGTCAAGCAGGCTTTGTTCAAGTTCCTAGATCCCCTCTTCTCCTTCCCAAATCTTCTCCAGTCCAACAAGCAGGTGCATGCTGAATGCTCAGTCTGCTCTAAAACATCAGCCCAGGGAAACCTTAAATGCCGGTTTCCAACTCACCACATAAAAGGACATCTCCCTGGCCAGGACTGGCAAATTGACTTCATCCACATACCTCCCCACAAAAAATTCTGCTACCTTCTAACTTTTGTTGACACGTTTTCAGGTTAGATTGAGGCCCAAACCTACTTGCCCCTCCCAGACAAACCAGAAATGGCCGACCTCTAGCCCCTCCCCTCTACACCCCCCGCCCACAGCAGGAAATAGCCAGATCGAACATGGCACCCCTTATCCTGTCAAAAAGATCGGAATGTCAGGATGCGCGGGGTAGGACAAAATGGCTGCTGGACTACAATCAAAATGGCGGCTGAACTACAACCTGGAAGAGATGGCTGATGTCAAACCAGGGTGCGAGGGAAACCACCAATGATATGTTGCCGCTTTGTTCACAAGGGACCAATCCCCAGTTCCCACAGAAAGCCAACCGAAAATAAAACCCTGCCATTTTCCCTACACAGCACTGCATTTCTTGGTCCCCCCACTGTGCAGACAAAAAAAAAAAAAGTCACGCGGTCACGCAAACCCCCATAAAGCTCTATACTGCTTAATTTTGTGGCTAATTAGCATTTAATCCTCGGCAGAGCCTAAAAAAACCTTTCACCTGGAATGAACCATCCGGGTTCTTCCAGAAAATTATATGAGGTGAGAATTACATGCCCAGGCAATCCTGATCTTTTCTTATTGATCAACTCAGAGTATTTAAGACAAAAGGCAAAATAAGGGGGCATGCAGGATCACTCATTGTTCTTTTCTGCTTATATTTATAAAGAAAAGATTAAAGATGAGGGAAGATACCCCACACATTCATTCTGAGTGAATTCATTTTCACTCTTTGCTGAGTCTAGCACAAGGAAAGTATAGGCACAGAATAGCATATGGTTATAAACATGTACTGTATTTTCAGACCATAAGAAGCATGAAGGTTTTAGAAGAGGAAAATAGGGAAAAAAATTTGAAGCAAAAAATGTGGTAAAATATTTAATAACATAAATAACACAATATTTCACCAATGTAAATGTAAAGCTACATTCAGACTATAAGATGCACCCCCTTTCCCTCTCATATTGGAGGGTGCCTCTTATAGTCTGAAAAATATAGTACTTAGATACAGAATTCAGACTCTGCCATCTAAATTCTGTGACCTGGGGCAAGTCACTTAACCTTTCTGGAATTAGTTTCCTCACCTATAAAATGGAAATGATAAAATCTATCTAACAATGTTGCTCTGAGAAACCAAATGAAATAATTAATACATGTAAGGCTCACAGTATGCTCTCAATAACTAGTAGCTACCATTATTATTTCTTAAAGAAGATCTGTATGGGGTCTGCTCTTCTATCTTACTGTCTTCTTTTTATATATAAATCAGCTTTAGTAGAAGTGTGAGAAATTCAGAAACAGATTTTTATGAGACAGGAACAGGCAGAAGACATACTGCTTCCAATATAATACTTTATCATAACTATAAAAAAAATGCTGCTAGCCCTAGCCAGGTGGGTCAGTCAATTGAAGCATAATCCCATACACTAAAAGGTTGTGGATTCAATCCCCAGTCAGTACACATAACTAGGTTGCGAGTTTGAACCAAAGTTGGGGCGCATACAGAAGGCAACCATTCAGTGTCTCTCTCGCTCTATCTCTCTCTCTCGCTCTCTCTCTCTCTCTCTCAAATCAATAAACATATCCTAGGGTGAGAATTAAAAGACACTACTAGACTTCCGGCCAAGATGGAGGCAGAGGTAGACACACTGTGCCTCCTTGCACAACCAAAAGAAGAACAACAAAAAATTTAGAAACAAAATAACAACCAGTATGACAGAAAACTGAACTTTATGGAAATCAGACAACCAAGAAGTTAAAGTAGACACATTTATCAAGACCCGTAGAAGAGGTAGAGTCAGGTGGCCAGAGAGGGGTTGTGGCAAAAAAGGCTGGCAGACCCAGTTGAGCAGGCAGTGACTGGCAGACCCGGGGCACGTAAGGCAGCAGTGGGTAGACCCAGGGAGGTGGCAGATTGTGGAGGAGCTTGGGGCCCAACATGGCTTGCGGAACTAGGGAGTCCCACATTCGCATGCAGATAAATCAGGCGAAACTGGGGAGAGAGACCCTGTAACCTAGGCTCCCAGCAAGGGGAAATAAAGCCTCAAAACACCAATTGAAAACAACTATGAGGGTTGAGGTGCCGAGAGAGACTACCAGCCTCACAGGAGAGTTGGTTGGAGAGACCAACAGGGTCCTACAACGTACACAAACCCACCCACATGGGAATCAGCACCAGAGGGCCCAGTTTGCTTGGGGAAAGCGGCAGAAGTGACTGAAATCTGGCAGAGCAAGTGCCGTTGTTCCCTCTCGGACCCCTACCACATACAGTGCCACAACACAGCAACTTGGGTTGTCCCACCCTGGTAAACATCTAATGCTGCACCCCTCACTATATAACAAGTGTGTCAAGACAAAAAAAATGGCTGGAATGAAAGAACAGATCAAAGCTCCAGAAAAAATATAACTAAGCACCCTGGCTGGCGTAGCTCAGTGGATTGAGTGTGGGCTGCGAACCAGGCATCGCAGGTTCGATTCCCAGTCAGGGCACATGCCTGGGTTGCAGGCCATGGCCCCCAGCAGCCGCACATTGATGTTTCTCTCTCTCTCTCTTTCTCCCTCCCTTCCCTCTCTAAAAATAAATAAATAAAATGTTTAAAAAATATATAACTAAGTGATGAAGAGATAGCCAACCTATCAGATGCACAGTTCAAAGCACTGGTGATCAGGATGCTCACAGAATTGGTTGAATTTGGTCACAAATTAGATGAAAAAATGAAGGCTATAAAAAGTGAAATAAAGGAAAATGTACAGGGAACCAATAGTGATGGGAAGAAAACTGGGACTCAAATCAATGGAGTGGACCAGAAGGAAGAAAGAAACAACCAAACAGAAAAGAATGAAAAAACAAAAATTCAAAAAAATTTGGAGAGGCTTAGGAACCTCCAGGACATCTTTAAACATTCCAATATCTGAATTATAGGGGTACCAGAAGGGGAAGAGGAAGAGCAAAAAGTAGAAAAGTTACTCGAACAAATAATAAAGGAGAACTTCCCCAATCTGGCAAAGGAAATAGACTTCCAAGAAGTCCAGGAAACCCAGGGTCCCAAAGAAATTGGACCCAAGGAGGAACACACCAAGGCACATCATAATTACATTACCCAAGATTAAAGATAAAGAGAGAATCTAGAAGCAGCAAGAGATAAGGGGACAGTCACCTACAAAGGAGTTCCCATCAGACTGTCAGCTGATTTCTCAAAAGAGACCTTGCAGGCAATAAGGGGCTAGAAAGAAGTATTCCAAGTCATGAAAGGCAAGGACCTACATCCAAGATTGCTCTATCCAGCAAAGCTTCCATTTAGCATGGAAGAGCAGATAAAGTGCTTCGCAGATAAGGTCAAGTTAAAGGAGTTCATCATCACCAAGCCTTTATTTCAAGAAATGGTAAAGGGGCTTATTTAAGGAAAAGAAGATAAGAAAAAGAAGATAAAAAACATGTATAGTAAAATGACAGCAAACTCACAATTATTAACAACCACACCTAAAACAAAAACAAAAACAAACTAAGCAAACAACTAGAATACGAACAGAACCACAGAAATAGAGAACACATGGAGGGTTAGCAACAGGGGAGTGGGAGGAGGAGAGAGAGGGAAAAGGTACAGAGAATAAGTAGCTTAGATGGTAGGTAGAAAATAGACAGGGGAGGGTAAGAATAGTATGGGAAATGTAGAAGCTAAAGAACTTATGACCCATGGACATGAACTAAAGGGGTAGAATGTGAGTGAGAGAGAGTGTACAGGGTGAAGGATAGTGAAGGGGGGGGGGAATGGGACAACTGTAATCGTATAATCAATAAAATATATTTTAAAAATTAAAATAAAAATAAAACTGTGTTGCTATAAGGAAATCACATATACAAAAAAAAAAGAAAAAAACAATGTCCCTGAAGAGTTTAAATCAGCTTTTGTTTCCACTTATCTCATTGTGATCACAATTTTACAGTCAAATAAATACTCATTGCTTAAAAAAAGACACTACTAAACAAACAACCAAAAACTCATTTAAAAAAGAAACACAGAGAACAAGAGAAATAAGCCACATTTGAAATGAATGGATCCTCGTGTCATACCAAGTTTTTAAACTGCATGACATGGAGGTAAACCACCTCACTTCTGGGGCATTCCTCTTCCTCCCTTCACCAAGTCCCAGTCCTAGCTCTGTCATGTACAGGTTTGCCTACCAGTCCTCTGCTCTCTGTAGGCAGACATTATACTAAGAAATGGAATCTACCAGAAAGGATAGTCAGTCCTCCACTGCAATCTAATGCATTATGTTCTGGTTTATATGCTACATTCCCCCCTTGTGAGTTTGATTAGTACAAGTCAACTGCAAAGAATTCTTCAAAGTTCCCTGAAGGCAGGAACATGACTTTTTGGTTTTCTCATAAAAACTATCACTTAGTAAAGTGCTTCATACACTGCAGAATGAAATGAGTTCTTGTTGAACAAATTAGAGAAAGAGACAGAGAGAAACAGACAAACCAAGACAAAAAGACAGAGACAGAGGCAGACAGAGAAAAGGAGAAACAAACCAGTAAAGGAGAAATGGAGGAAGGAGGAGTGGGAAGAAGAGAGGAAGGATAAATAAGGAATAGGTGGGAGAATATCACACCCACCACTGCAAAGTCAGAAAGACATAAAGAACAACCCAGGGTGCCCTCCTTACTCATTAAAGCTAGTTCACCACCTGCTAAGTTGGCCAGTAAATAAGCAAGAAGAGCCTGCAGTCTCTTCACCCATCCTCTAGTCAAAAAAACTGGTGCCAAAGCAAGCCCTCTCTGCAGAACAAGGCATGAGTAGTTAGGGCTGCCAGATTCAACAAATAAAATTACATGCAATATTTGAGACATACTTAAACTAAAATATTTCAAAATATCTTTAGTGCATGAAAATTCTATCTTTTCAATATTTACCCTATTAGAACTTTATATATTTACAAAGAAATAACAATAGATTCCATTATATGTCAATATAGATAACATTTACTGAAATTTTGTGGCTTCTTTTTTTTTTAATTTCCCTAAGTCTCTACTTAATAGAAGACAGTTGGATTCTCACATCTACTTCAGTATTCAATCTGTTGGGATCCAAGCCCCTGGAAAATTCCACTGTACACTTGTAAAAGAATGAAAGTGATAAAAGCAAATAACATCTTAGCATTATTATAAATAATGCTGGCCTCACAAAGCACCTGAAAGGGTCTTAGGCTCTGCCAAAGTCCCTGGATCACACTTTGAGAACTACAACTCTAAAACTACCAGTGAAAATTGGAAAAACTACAAAACACCCAGCAGAAGATGCATTGGTGTCCACTGATGGCTTCTAGCTCTTCTGCAGTTTGCAATGATTCATGCATCACTAAGAGTAGGAGGGACAAAAAAGTCTATTCTAGGCTCCACTCCAGGGCTATCTCCCATGGTCACTTTTCAATAGAAACATGGTCAGACCCTCTTCACCATCCATTGACTTTGTTTTCCTTTTAGCACCATTCTTTGGAGAATGGTGTTCTTCAGACTCAAAGTAGGTATGGGTAACAACTTCACTTCCAAACCAACAATTCCTAAGTTGTCTAGGATGTCTTCTCCTGTGTGGTGGCTAAAATTGTTGGGGTGTACCACCCTGACTTATGCACAGTGATCAGTTGATACGTACACTGAGATCTTAAGAGATAACTTTAAGTCTCAGATTTAAGAAATCCCTGGTCCAAAAATCTTCTTACAATAGAAGCAATCATTGCATTAGAAATACAGAAATATATCAATGACTTTTACTCCTAGAATAATTATCTAGGGGATAAGGGACAATAAAATTAATACTAGAAAGATATTTTTATATTTATAGCCAAATCTGAAGTAATGACATTAATCCCTACAGCCAAATTTAACTTTAAGTTCCTCTTTCACCAAACCTTTTAAATAAATTATGCATAGGAAGAAAGAAGCACAGAGGGTCAAGAAAATGAACAAAATGTGAGATCAGCCCCTGAGTTACAAGTAAAGATTTATGAACAAGGCTAGTCTAATGTGACTCTCTAAAATGCCCAGTCAACTTTTGATGTTCATACACTGTTGCAGATTCTTATCACAGAGCTGCTCCAATTCAATGTACATAGAATACCCTCCTAGACTCTGTCCCCATTTTGGAAAAACTATTTAATTATAAGACCTTTCTACCTAATTTCCCAGTGTTAAAGGCCAGAAGAACAATAAACATATATAACATATATAAATAGTAAGTCTCATTACTATAATCACGAATTCCCCCAGTGAGATGTTACAAGAACAAAAGGTTCAGTGTTCCAATAAGCATGCAAAACAATGCATCCTACAGCTCCTTCTCAAAGATTTACAATGCAAAATAGCAAAATAAAGTCTCTGAGAAGAGCAGAAACTGGATCATTTGCCAAATTATT
Source organism: Phyllostomus hastatus (assembly GCF_019186645.2). Lineage (NCBI taxonomy): Eukaryota > Metazoa > Chordata > Mammalia > Chiroptera > Phyllostomidae > Phyllostomus > Phyllostomus hastatus. The sequence goes on from NW_025334041.1 coordinate 51,719,952, forward strand.
TTTTCTTAAACCTCTGCCCCCTTTGCACAGCATCTTATAGCTGTCTTAGCTGTATATCATCCAATATCACACTTGGGGTTACAAAATTCCAGGGATGTTAGGCATAATTCCCTGGATGAACAGACCAGACCTGTAATTAGACTTTCCCTCAGCCAGCATCCTAAGGAGCCTAACATGGTCATCCTTCTTATCAGTGCTATATCTGAGTATGAGAAGTTGCAAGATAAATGGAAATGATGATGATGATTGATGATTGATGATTGATGATTGATGATTGATGATGGTGGTGGTGGTGGTGATGTGACAAGGATGAGAAATTTGGAATAGCTGCAACTCTTCTCAAAGCAGAATCCCACACTTAAGTTCCTCCACTACAAAATCAACTTATACCCACAGCACCTACATGGTTATGTAAGTATGAGTCTATACTTCAACCTCAACATAAAATTTTGGCCCTCCTATGATCAAAGTCATGTATTTTAAAAGACATTTTTAAATTACACAATAATACTTTGTGAAAATTTGGAGTTTAGAATTGGCTAATACTATTATATACCTTGATATTTTCAATAAATTTTTCTTGACCTAGGAGATGAAATAATTCATTTCCCACTCATTCATTCACTTAACAAATATGTAGTTAGCATCTAGGACATGCCAGGCACACTCTAGAACAATTGAAGAAACAGATAAAATAAACTGCTACCTTACTAATATTTCAGTTGTGACTAAAAAGAAGACAGACTATTTTTTAAAATAATAAGATATACAGAATATTAAGTAGTGAAAAGTGCAATGGAGAAATAAAGCAGAAGGGCATGTTGAGGGAAGGCCTCGCCTGAGAAGGTAACATTTAAAGGTAATGGTCTAAAGTTGTTTTTCTAACAGTTTTATTGAGGTATAATTGATATACAGAGAACTGCATATATTTGTATTTTGTATACTGTACAGTTTGATGAGTTTGGACATATGCAAACAAACTTCATATCATCACCATGACCAAGGTAACTTATGTTTACAACACCTCCAAAGTTCCCTTGTGTCTTCTTCTTCTTTTTTAAATAACAGAATAACTCCACAAATAAATGGGGAGAGACATCCTAGGAGGGTGAGGGTGACACAGTAAGAGCAAAGGCCCAGAGCAACCACAAGGATAACAGTGTGGGTAGATGGGAGTGAGCCAGGGAAAGAGACAAAAGAGATAATGGACCTAGGAGACAGGCGATATGGGGCTTCAGGGGCCTCTTTTAAGGAGGTTGGCTTTCTTTATGAATGAAATGAAAAGTCATTGGAGCATTTGGAATGCAGGAGCAATGAGCTCTGACTCACCTTTCAACAGGTACATCCTGATTGCCAAGTCAGAAAGAGGTTGCAGTAGAGCAAGGGAGGGACCAGAGGACAGTTCAGAGGCTCTGCAGTAACTTGGGCAATATATTATAGTGGTGGTAGCAGTTGAGGTAGTAAATAGTAGCAGAATTCTAGATCATTTTTGGAATCTGGGCCATTTATGCTGGCTGATGAACTAAACAAGGAGTTGAGAATGACTACAAATTTTTGAACTAAGCAACTTGTAAGATGCCCATTTGCTGAGATAAGAAAGACTATGGGAAAAGAAGAGGGAGTTTGAGAGCTCAGTTTTGTACACATAAAGCATGAGATGCTATGAGATACCCAAGAAGAGATATCAAGAGGTAAATGGATATATGAATCTGGAGTGCAGTGGAGAGGTCAGGACTGGAAACATAAGCTTGGGAATATCTGAATATGGGTGGCATTTTAAAACATGAGACTGGGTGATACCTATACCAAGTAAGTAATGTAAATAAAAATGAAGTGCAGCCCTGGCTAGGTGGTTCAGTTGATTTCAGTGTCATACTGTACACCAAACAAACGAAATGGTTGCTGGTTCGTTCCCCAGTTAAGGCATGTATGAGAGGCAACTGACTGATGTTTCTCTATGGTGTACATGTTTCTCTCTCATTTCCTTTCTCCCTAAAATCAATAAATATATCCTCAGGTGAGGACAAAAAATGAAAAGAAGAAATTCAAGGACTGAGAAATAGGGAACTCCAACATTAAGAGGTCAAGGAGATAAAGCAGAATCAACCAAAGAAGAACCGAGTCTGGTACCCTGTAAGGCAAATAAAGAAAATATTTCAACACTCACTGGATGAAAAACTTTGTCATATGGTTCTGAGAGGCCAAATAAGGTGATGACTGAGTACAAACCACTAAATTAAACACAGTGGTGGTAACTGATGACCTTGACAAGAGCAACTTAAGTGGCATGGTCAGATAGAAAGCCTGGTTGGAGTTTGTTCAAGAAAGAAGAAATAAAAAACACATAAATCAGCAATTTTATCCAAGTGTAGTCCTGGTACCCCTGAGGGATTCCAAAGATCTTCTAATGAGTTCACAGGGTCAAAAATATTTTCCCCTTATTCTTTCATGAGGGCATAGTGAAGTTTTCTAGAGATTCCATTACATGTCACAACATATTTTGCTCTAATAGATAATAGAATGTGTATCTGTTTATTCTTCTGTTTTAAATTTTTTATGGGAAATATCAATGAATATGATCCAAATAAACTGCAACTCTTGGGGTTACCAATTGTTTTTAAGACTATAAAATGGTCCTGACCCCAAAAACTTTAAGAACCACTGATGCAGATGGATGGATGGATGGATGGACAGACAGATAGACGGACACCAAAAGTGTGTGTGAATGTTTGAGGTTCTAAGGCATTTACATTCATTTCTTAAACTACTAATCTACCATTAACTTGAGAGAACATAGGGAACCCAGGAGTTGGCATATGGCAAAACAGTAGTCCCCCCAAAAAGAGGCTGTGTGGAGCACACACAGGTCATAGCAAAAGCAGACATAATACAATCTATGACTGTCTGAAAGGTTCTACCCTGAAACAATCTTATTTATTCAGGACTTGATTTTAAAACACATACGACCATCCCACACTCAAGCACAATTTGGCCCATGGATTCAAAAATCCTGTTATCTTCATTACAATTTTGTCTTAGGGGAAATTTAGTTTATAATGGTTCTCCATACTTAATAGTAAAAAATGCACTGGCAATCTCATGATTTATTACTAATGAGAATAGGGAATTCTTTATATAAAATGTCAAAGTTAAAAATACCATCATCCTGTTTATTTATTCTCAAGCATTATATTTATCAGAGCCTCCTTTCATCTAAAACATACATGAGCCCAAGATAACATTTTTATATTTCAGGGCAGTAAAAATATATACAGATTTTAAAGCATCACAGACCTGGGCTCCCCCATCTCACAGCTGAGTGACTTCATCAAGTTACTTAACTTTTTGAGATTCAATTTCCCCATCTATACAACAGGAATTTCAGAGGTTAGTGAGGGTCAAATAAAGGAATCTTTATAAAGTGCCTAAGAAAGAGGCTAACAAATAGTAGATATTAAATAGTGAATTTTTAAAAAGTAGTTCAGTAATAGAGCATTAGCTATACTTTTGAATAATAAAATAATATCAGGACATACTCATAAGCAAAAAATAAGCAATAAAGGATTTATAGGAAAAATACTTATGTAGAAATGCATAGAGGAACTTCCTGTATTCAGTTTGAGGATGAAAGCTTTACATGATAGCAGGATAGACATATTCTATCAGGTACTTATTCATTCAATACACATTTGAGTGCTGTGATGTGTTCACAGTGTGGTAGACAACAGGAATGCTGAAGAGAATAAACCAGAGCAGCTCATAGTTTAATAGAGAAACACCCTGAACAAAACTGCAATACAGAGGGACAATGCTTCAAGGCCCATGCACTGAGCACCGTGGAGGTAGAGTAAGGAGAGTCCTGGAGCCACTGCACTGCTTGCTGTCCGTCAAGTCTTATAACCTTCTGTAAGTGACTAAGAACCCTACAGAGTTGTCTCTAAAGAGCTCTCCCTCCCATCAGTAGCACTATCACACCACTTGCTCACATGAGTTCAGCTCTATAATGACACAGTTAGAGAGAGATGGACTGTGATTGTGTTTTGAGAATTTAGGATTTGATTTTCATCTGTCAAAATACATAAAAATGACTTCGTTACAACTAGTTTATTTTTACACGTGCACATTTAAAAAAACATTTTTAGCATCATTAGGCAATTCGTCCTTGTGTGAACATCATGAAATGCACTTACACAAACCTGGATGGTAGAGCCTACAACACATGTAGAATATATGATATAAACTATAGATCCTAGACTATAAACAAACCTGTACAGTGTGTTACTGCTACTGAATACTGTAGACAGTTGTAACACAATGATAAGTGTGTATCTAAACATATCTAAACATGTAAAAGATACAGTAAAAAATGCAGTATAATTGATAAGAAATGGTAAACCAGTATAAGGCAGGGCACTTACTATGAATGGCGCTTACAGAACTAGAAGTTGCTCTAGGTGAGTAAGTGGTAAAAGAATTTGAAGACCTAGGACATTACTGTACACTACTGTAGACTTTATAAATATCGAACACTGAATTTATTTTTCATCAATTATAAAGTAATCTTGGCTTACTTTAACTTTTTTACGGTACTATATAAACTGTACATATGTTTTTCAATTTTTTGACTCTTTAATCATACTTAGTGTAAAACACAAACACATGGTTCTAGACAAGATGGCAAAGGTGGCCAGTGCACTTATCACTTCTCATGACCACATCAAAATTGCAACTCAATTATAGAGCAATCAACATGAATAACCATCTGAATTATAGATGAGCAGAAGTCATATAACTAAGAAGAGACAGAAGAAGCCACCTTGAAACTGGTAGGAGGGGCAGAGGCATGAAAGGGGCTGGCCCCCCACACATGTATGGCAACTGTGAATCCTAAGGGATATCTCAGCTGCAGAGGTGCCCCCTAGGAGCACAGGATCTCAACCCTATGCTGGCCTCCCAACCTGGAACACTACTGGCAACAAGAGGAGTCCATATAACATCTGGCTATAAAACTCAGCAGGGATTCTACCTGTCTAGGTGAGACAGAAGGCTGCTGAAAACCCAGGTGTTCCCTAAAAGGTCAAGCTCACAAATACCATGGGCTCTAGGACAAGGACATTGGCTGCAGGGGGTGTGAAGAGGAGGGGCCAGAGCCATACAGGGAGAAACTGAGTTTTGTGGCTTCAGAGCATAAACTGGAGGAAGAACTGCCATCATCACTGCATTGAGCCCTCCCCTGACACAGCCAAATGTGAATATGCAACAGTGTGGCAAACTGTACAAGCTTAATCCTGATGACTCCTTGAAACCCCACCCCACCAAAAAGGATTACATGCCCCAGGGGCAGGGGTGGCAGCTGAGACTGGTGAACCCTGGAACTTTTTCTGAGTAGCCTCAGACCCAACACTGGTGCCAAAGGTGAAAATGTATTAACCTGGTGAACAACATTCATCCAATCAAGGTGACTCCCTGAGACTCTGCCTTACTCAACTTGAGAATCTCCTGAGGCACTTGCAGCAAGTGAGCCCTATGGACAGCCGCCAGGTGGAGGCAGGTCTCGAGGCACCTTGGACGTGTTTTTGACCTGCCTCAGACCCAGCGTCAATTCACAGCATGTCCACTACTGCCATGCGCATCCAGGCCCAGCGAAGGCAGCTAATAATCATGAATAACTTTGTAGCTCCTAAGAGGTAGTCCTGAGCCAGTTACAGACAGCTCTGACATTTACCTGCACCAGAGTTCCTCCGAAGTGGCCCCAGGAAAAACTTACCCAGTGGCTGGCTTCAGAGCACAACAAAGAACCACCTGATTAGCTCCACAAGTGGCACTCATAGGTACCAGACCTCTTCAGAACAAATTCTACTCCATGGAGTCAGGTCTGGCACAGCAGCTAGTATATTGTAGTCATGACCAGTCCTCACAGCCAGCTATCATGAGGGTCAATCCAACCCACTGATGTGTCAACAGCAATCAAGGATCGACTACAACAGGAGGTCATACACAACCCACAAAAGGGTAACTCCTAAAGAAGCCAGATGAAGTGATCAGAGAGATTGCATTACTGGGCCCAATAGGACAACTAATGGATAAGGCCAACTTGCAAAGACTGGGAGATGTAGGAGATCTACCTAATCAACAGAAACAAACAGAGAGAAGCAGTAAAAATAGGGGAAAAAGAATCCTATACAAAGTAAAAGAATAGGAGAAAGCTCCAGAAAAAAATAACTAAATGAAATGGAGGCAAGCAATTTACCAGACACAGATTTCTAAACATGGGTTTTAAGAATGCTCAAGGAACTTGGGGGAAGAATAGATGAAACCAATGAGAACTTCAAAAAAGAAATAGTAAGCATAAAAACACATAGAAACCATTAAAAAGAACAGTAAGAAATGAAGAACACAATAACTACCATGGAAAATACACTAGAAAAAAGTCAACATCAGGTTAGATGAAGCAAGAGAAACAAATTAGCAATTGGGGGGAAAAGTAGCAGAAAACACCTAGTCAAAATAGCAAAAAGAAAAGAGAAGTAAAAAAAATGAGGATAATTTAAGGAACCTCTGGAACAATGCCAAGCATAACAACATTTGCATCAAAGGGGTACCAAAAGAAGAAGAAAGAAAGAGCAAAGGTTTGAGAATCTATTTGAAGAAATAATGACCCAAAGCTTCACTAACCTATTAAAGAAAAAAAGACACACAAGTCCAGGAAGTACACAGTCCAAACAAGATAAAACCAAAAAGGCCCACAGAAAAACACATCACAATTAAAACATCAAGGGTTAAAAACAAAGAGAATAGTAAAGGCAGCAATTGAAAAGTAGTTGGTTACTTACAGGAAGCTCCCATTAGACTGTCAGTTGATTTCTTAACAGAAACTTAGCAGAGCCAGAAGGGATTGGCATAAAATATTCAAAGTGATGAAAAACAAAGAACTACAACCAAGACTAATCTATTCAGAAAGGCTATCATTTAAAATTCAAGGAGAGCAAAAGAGCTTCCAGTACAAGAAAAAGCCAAAGAAGTTCATCACCACCACACAAGTATTATAGGGTATTTTAAAGGACTTAAAATACAAGAAAAAAAATGGAAAACACAAACACACACACACAAAAGCTAAGTAAAAAGTTACTAAACCACGAGTGAGTTAACAATGAAATCAAGGAATAAATCAAAAGATACCTTGATGCAAATAAAAATGACAACAGGACAAAAAAATTGTATGAGAAATAGTGAAAGCAATCTTAAGAGGAAAATTTATAGCAATACAGGCCTGCCTAAAAGAACAAGAAAAATATCAAATAAATAATCTAACCTTACATCTCAAGGAACTGGAAAAAAGAACAAAATAACAAAGCCCAAAGTGAGTAGAAAAAAGAAAATAATAAAGATCAGAGTGGAAATAAACATAATATAGTCTATAAAAACAATAACAAAGATCAATAAAACCAAGAGCTGGTTCTTTAAAAAGATAAACAAAAGTGATAAACCTTTAACCACCAAGAAAAAGAGGGAAGTACTCAAATAAATAAAGTCACAAATGAAAGAGGAAAAATGACACCTGATACCACATAAATACAAATGATTGTTTAATAAATACTAGGAAAATTTATATGCCAACAAATTGAATAATCTGGAAGAAATGGATAAATTCCTAGAAACATACAATCTTCAAAGACTGAATCAAGAAGAAGTAGTATAAAAGAAAATATAAACACATTGATTACTACCAACAAAATTGAATCAGTAATTAAAAAATTTCCAAAACACAAAAGTCCTAACCAAGATGATTTCACAGGTGAATTTTACCAAATATTCAAACTAGATTTAATACCTATCCTTCTCAAACTACTTCAAAAAAATGCAAAAGGAAGCAAGGCTCCCAACCTCACTTTCCAAGGCCACCATTATCCTGATTCCAATACCAGGCAAAGACATTTAAAAAAAAATTACATGCCAGCATCCCTGATGAATGTAGATATAAAAATCTTCAACAAAATATTTTCCAACCAAATTAAGCAATATATTAAAAAGATCATATACCATAGTCATGGGTAATATATTCCTGGAATGCATGGTTGGTTCAATATCTGCCAATTAATTAACATGATACACCACATAAACAAAATGAAGAATAAAAAGCATATGATCATATCAATAGATGGAGAAAAGCATTTGACAAAATCCAGCATCCATTTATGATAGAAACTCTCAAAAAGCATGGCTAGGGGGAACATGCCTCAATACAATACAGGTCATATATGACTAGCCCACAGCTAACATCATATTCAGTGGGGAAAGGCTTAAAGCATTTCCTTAAAATCAGGAAAAATACAGGCATGTCCACTTTCACAACTTTTATTATTCATCATATTAATGGAAGCTCTAGCCACAGCATTGGATGAAAAAAGAAATAAAAAGCATTCAAGTTGGAAATGAAAAAGTAAAACTGTCCTGGCTTGCAGATGACATCATACTATACATAGAGGACCCTAAAGATTCACGAAAAGAACTACTAGGACTGATAAATGAATTCATTAAAGTGTCAGGATACCAAATAAATACTCAGAAATGGTTTGCATTTTATATACTAATAATAAAATATCAATCAGAGAGACTAAGAAAATAATCCCATTTACAACTGCATAAAAAATGAAATAAAATACTTAGAAATAAATTCAACCAAAGAGGTGAAAACTTGTACTCAGAAAATTATTAAGACAATGAAGAAAGAAACTAAAAAAGATACAAATAAATGGAGGCATATACCATGCTCACAGATATGAAGAATTAACATTGTTAAAATGTGCACACTATCCAAAGCAATATATAGATTTAATGCAATTCCTATCAAAATACATTTTTCATAGAACTAGAACAAATAATCCAAAAATTTATATGGAACCATAAAAGACTTCAAATAACCACAGCAATCTTAAGAAAGACAAAAAAAATACTCAGTTGCAAGATCATGCTACTTGATATCAAATTATACTACAAAGCTCTAGCAATCAAAACAGAATGGTACTGGCATAAAAAAAGACACATAGATCAACAAAATAGGATAGAAAGCCCAGAAATAAGCCCAAACATTTATGATCAATTAATCTATTGTATGACAAAGGAGGCAAGACATACAATTTATTCAATAATGGTGTTGAGAAAATTGGAAGAAATGAAACTAGAAACCTTTCTACACCATATACAAGAATAAACTCAAAATGAAGTAGGCCTTAAATGTAAGACTTGAAACCATTTATCAGTCTGAGATGGAAATATAGGTAGTAAACTCTCTGATATTTCTCATAGTAATATTTTTCTCTCATATATCTCCTAGGGCAAACAAAAGAAAAAAATAAACAAATGGGACTACATCAAACTACAGTGTGTTTACACAAAAAAGGAATCAAAGAACAAAACAAAAAGACAACCTACTGAGTGTGAAAACATATTTATCAATGATACATCTGATAAGCGGTTAATATCCATATTTTATAAATAATTCATACAACTCAACACCAAAAAATACCCACCAAAACAATCCAATTTGAAAATGAGTAGAGAACCTAAACAGACACATCTCCAAAGAAGAGATTGCCAATAGACATATGAAAAGATGCTCAATGTCTCTAACCATCATGTTACCACAGAAAGGTAGCTAATTATTAACAAGGAAGGAAGCAAAAGGAATTGGACATTGTTGAGCATAATCAACCAGGAAGCATAAACCTGTTTGCTTCACCAGGAAGCTAAAGTTTAACACACTCCAGGGGATTAAAGTGTTGCCCCTACAAGGATTAACATCCCTCCCTCCCCTGCACCAGTAATGCAGTGTTGAGGAGGGCAGACCCATCAGAAGACCATGAAAGCTTGGGAAATGGATTGGTTGTTTTGAATAAACTCCTGGTCCTTCCCAAAATAATATAATCCCAGTTTAACAAAGAAACTCTTCCACTTGGTGACTGGTGCATGTCCCATGCACTCACACTTCTCTCTCTCTTGCCATGTGGCCTCAGCAGCTACACAGACAACAGCTACACAGTCTCCAAAGTCTCCAGGCAGGAATTTGGGTACAGCAGCACAGCCAGGAACAGCACTAACCTACTTGAATGGGAACTGAGGCCAGTTAGCAGCCAACTACAGACACCAAAGGACTAAGCTTTAATATGACGCAGAAATTTTGGGCACTTCCTTTGTTTTGGCCTTGCTAAAGACACAGTTGGACTTTTTCCATGGTAGGAAACAGGGAACTCCACTTTGGGATGGGACACAGGGGCATCCTTCCACCCAAATAAATCTTGCCACACCAATCTCCCATACGTGGGTCAGTGAAATGCTTTTCTCTCAATCCCCTGAAAGAATCCCACTTCCATCAGCAACAATCAGAGAGATGCAAATTAAAACCACAATGAGGCCCTGAATGGTGTGGTTCAGTGGACTGAGTGCAGATCTGTGAACCAAAGGGTCGCTTGTTAAATTGTCAAAGAGGGCACATACCTGGGCTGCAGGCCAGGTCCCCAATGGGCAGCACACAACAGGCAACCACACATTGATGTTTCTCTCCCTTTCTTTCTCACTCCCTTCCCCTCTCTCTAAAAATAAATAAATATTAAAAAAAAAAACACAAGATATTGCCTCACACCTGTCAGAACAGCTATCATCAATAAGTCAATAAACAAGTGTGGACAAGGATGTTGAGAAAAGGGAAATCTTGTGTACTGTTAATAGTAATGCAGACTGATGTGCTCACTATGGAACAGTAAAAATTTTCAATTTTTTTTTCCAAAAAAAATTGAAAATAAAATTACCATATGACCTAGCAACTCCACTTCTTGGTGTATATCTGAAGAAACCCAAAACACTCATTTGAAAAAATATATGCCCCTCTATGTTCATTTCAGCATTATTTACAATAGCCAAGATAAGAAGCAGCCTAAGTACCCATCAATGGATGATTGGTTTAAGAAGAGAAGTACATAATATAAAGTGAAATATCACTTGGCCATAAAAAAATAAATAAATCTTTCCTTTGCCCACAACATGGATCCCCTGAAAGAATCCCCTGAAAGAATCTAGGCCTAGATTCTAGACCTAGAGGGTATTATGCTAAGTGAAAAAGTCAGACAGAGAAAGGAAAAATACCATATAATTTCACTCACATGTGGAACCCAAAGAACAAATATACAAACAAACAAAACAGAAACACACTCAAAAACACAGAAAACAAACTGAAGGTTGTCAGATACAAGGGGCATTGAGGTGTTGGGTGGAAAAGCTGGAGAGATTAAGAAGTATAAATTGGTAGTTACCAAACAGTCATAGGAATGTAACATACAGCATAAGGTAATATAGTCAAAATATTATAATAATGTACAGTGCCAGATGTGTACTGGAATTATCATGGGCATTACTTTGTAAATTATGTAATTCTCAATGCTGTACACCTGAAACTGACATAAAGTAATATTGAATGTGAACTGTAATTGAAAAATAAGATTTAAAAAAACTGATTCTATAGCCCACACAAAAATATTTTTTCTTTATGTCCTTATACTACAAAATTTTTCTATTTTTTAAATTTTATAATTTTTGCTCCTTAAACTATTTTGTTAAAAATTAAGATACAGCCCTGGCTGGTTAGCTCAATCAGTTGGAGCATCCTCCCAATATGCCAAGGTTGCAGGTTTGATCGCCAGTCAAGACATATACAAGAATCAACCCATGAATGTGTGGACAGATGAAACAAATTGATGTTTCTTTCTCTTTCTTTCCCCCTTCCTCTCTCTCTCTAAAATCAGTAAATAATTTTTTAAAAAAAATTAAGACACAAACATACATGTAGCTTAGGTACACAGCATCAGGACCATCAATATTACTGTCTCCTATCTTCATATCTTGTCCCATTGAAAAGTTTTTTGAGTCAATGACACATGTGAAGCTGTCATCTCCTATGAAAACCAGGCCTTCTTCTTGAATACCTCCTGTAGGACCTGCCCAAGATTCTTCTTAAGGAAGTGTCACTCCTTTCACAATTATGTCCATGTAGTTTGTTCTGTTTCTTTTTCTTTTTTGTCATAGATTTGCTATAAACAGATAATGCACTATGAACATATTTCTATCTATTTATGAATATCTTTTGGTGTTGGGATCCATGTTTTCAAAGTTGTTAAGGAACTTGTTAATACCTGCAATAGCTTCTGCTAAACCCTTTGCTGTAAATTTTCTTGGGGGTTCTTCTTTTTCTTTTCCTGCAGTTTCCTCTTGTCTTTTTTATTTATTTATTTTTATTCTATTTTTTCCCATTACCATTCATCCCCCTCCCTACCCCCACAATCACCATAATGTTGTTTATGCCCATGAGTCTTTTTTCCTTTTTGCTCAATTCCTTCACCACTTAATCCCTACCCCAAGGGCTCTTAGCCTGCTCTATATAAATAGTGTTAAGAAAATTGGGCAGATACATGCAGAAAAACAAAATTAGACTACCTTCTTACTCCACACACAAGAATAGAAAAAACAAAGCCTTGTTTGTTCAAATAAAGAAAAGAGACCAGCCTTTTGGGGTATGGGACGATGCTCCAATCAACTGAGCCACACTGGCTAGGACCTGGAGAAAATTATGCCAAGTGAAATAAGCCAGTCAGACAAAGACAAATACCACATGATTTCATTCATACTTGGAATCTAATAACTGAAGTAACAAGCAAAACAGAGACATCCTCTTGCCTTTTTTCCAAGGAATACATTTGTGTTCCACTTCCAACAACTCCTCCTTAGGCAATCCCTTATGAACCACCTCCAGCAGTTTCTCAATGTCATCCCCATCTATACCCAAGTTAAAGTTGTTTGCCATCTCAGCCACTGTTGTTGATATTTGCAACCTCTGTACTGCAATGTTACAATGGCTATGAAATAATTATATAACATGAATATTATATTTCCATCATAATCTTATGGGACAACCATCATCATATATGTAGTTCATCATTGACCAAAATGTCATTGTGTAGTGCATGACTGCATTTGATATGTTTTAATCCATTATAGTCATTATCCTTTTGATGCTCTTATTGTGGCATCTCAGGCCAATGGTAGTACTTCCACGCTGATGTCTGTATCCTTTGGATGTGACCCCAGTTAGTCTAGAATAGCTTCTCAGATTACCCTTGCTTTATTCCAGGGAACAAGATAAGAAGGCATTCCAGACTCATCTTGTACATTTTCTGTTGACACATGGCACAGTTATTTCTCCAAGGAGCCCTGGCAGTAGGAAATTTTAGTAGGGAATGGTTCTTTTAAGCAGGACATGGATATTGCACAGATGCCATTGCTTCTAAGCCTCTTCATTAGACAGCTATTTAACTTTAGATGTAGTCATACTCATGAAGTGTCTCCATAGGCAGGTTAGTCATTTTTGATGCCTGGCTGTTCCTTTTCAGACAATGCCATGTGTGAGGGACTCTCCCCTGGAGGCAGTTATTCTGTCAAAAAGTAAAGCTTCCCTTAGGGATATGCTGTTTCTCTCTGGTGGGTAAATCTTGGCATTTAACCAGGAATCTCATCAAGTGGTAGAAAAGGGAAAGGACCTTGTAGGGATTTAGAAGGCCAAGTTTCTGGAGAGAGACCTGAGAAACTGACATGGGCAGCAGACTTCCTGGAAACTTTCCCTCTGTACTCTCTTGGGCACACAGCCTGGTTCCATTGCTGCCTCATCAGAGACCTGAGCAGATGGAGCCATGTACTCACGACTTCTACCTAAATAAAACAGCCATTATGTAAAGATCTGGTCTTGAATCCAGTGTGCAAGGGCATATGTGTTATTTGGTCAAATAGCCACTGGAGTCTACATTTTCCCCACATACTTCATGTTTTAGACTGAAATTTCCCTCCCTTCCAAGTAAGAATTACAAAATAGTCATCTTTGAATTCTCCATGAAAACAAAGAAAGATGGCAATTTCAAACTTTGGACAGCAGCAAGCTACATGTTCAAACACTCAAACTTCTAAGTCAATGATTCATAATCATAATAATAACAATGGTTATCACAGAATTATTTATTGGGTGTCAGTTAAGTAAGAAACAGTGTCTAATTTTTTTGAACAATAGAGCTATGGGGTAGATATCTCTATTACTGCCAATTTATGATGAGGAATCTGAGCATTTTTGAGACCCAAGCATCATAGCTATTAAGATGCATTATCAGGGTCTTAAACACAGGTCTGTCTGACTCCAAGGTCTAAGCTCTAAACTATAACTCCTTTAGAAAGAAGAAAACAATCATCCTTTTTCCAGTTGGTATGACAGAGGCAGGAGATGTAAACTGACTACTAGCTTTTAGCTGGAGGGGAGGAGAGATGCATAGACTGAGTTAACTGTGGCATGGCAGTTATAGGGCTCTTGCATAGTAAGAAGGTGGAGCTTGACGGTGACAGGAGCCCTGGGATCATCTGTGGGTAGGTCCTGCAGATACCTAGCTTAATAGGTATCTTCAGGACCTGGTACCACAGATGACCTCAGGGCTCCTGTCACCATCAAGAATAGAATATGCGGAGAGGAAGATGGCGGCCTTATTGTAGGCAGCGTTTTTCTCGGCTTCTGTGAAGAGGGGGGAAACTCGCGGATCGGTGGAGAGGCAGAGCAAGTGGGCTGGGTTGCCGAATCACTTTTGAAAGCAGGACATCAGAAATTATTGGAAAACCAGACGGTAAGAAGACGGATACAGGACAAAAGGGGCCCAAGAATCAGCGGGGGCTCTGGGGTGCCCAGACCCCAGGCCCGCCCGGTGCTCCGGGCTCTGCCCCAGGGATCCCGGGAGAGGGAAGTTGCTGCTCACTCCCTCCCCCGAATACGGGGGTGAGCAACTCCAGGGGAGAACGGGTTGCTAGAAGGAACAGATTGGCCAGTTGGACTGAGAAAAAATCGCCCAGGGAATATGAAATCCCGCCCCAGAGGCCGAGAAGTGAGAGCCTCTAGCCAACAGGACCAGGGGCATCTTTAGCCCGGTGGAAGTGCAGAGCGGTAGTGAGCACAAGCCGGCCGCGCTCGGCTCGCGCCCCATAGGGAGGCAGGAATCGCGCGCTGCGATCCCAGGAGGGACGAGGGGCGGGGCACGTTCCTTCAGTGGTGGCTCAGAGATTTCCAGCCAGGCCAACCGGAGAGCCGGGAAAGGCGCCAACATTCCGTCGGAGAGCCGTTTGGCGGGGAACACTGAGCTGGAAACGGCTGGGCTCCCGCACCTTCATCGGGAAGACACTCTCTCGCACTAGTGTGTCTTGGAGCGCCCCGGGTACCTGACAGACTTGCTGAGTTCTGGTTGTGAGAGAGAGAAGCATTTCAAAGGCCCCTCAGCCAGCTGAAGCTAGCAAGATCAGAAAAACTGGTCTGGCCAGTTAGAAACCAACAAGAGGTTTTTTTGTTTGTTTGTTGTTTGTTTGTTTGTTTGTTTTTTTGGTTTTGTTTGGTTTTTATTGGTTTCTCTGGCTGTTGTTGGTTGACTGATTTTATCTTGTGTTGTATGTGACTTTTTTTTTCAATTCTCATTATTTTTATATCGCAATCCCTTATGTTTCTCTTCCATTCAACCTAATATTATTCTTTCCACTCCAAATTTAGCTCTCCTGCACCACATCTTCTGCTTTTCTTTCCTTTTGCTTTAATCTTGCAAGTTACTGTAAATTTGTATTAGCTTTTTTTCACTTTTACGACATTTTTTAGTTCAATAATATTTTGGTACTCTTTTTCTTTCTGTATAATCTTCTTTGCTTGGCTGGTTATACTGTCATTTGATAGGTTCCCCCTGATATCTCAGTCACAAGATATTGATAAGTTACTATCCTTCATCTGCGTTCCATTAATATACTTCTGAAGGTTCTATACTCTTTATTCTTGTTATCTAGACCTCATCGATTCTGCCACAAGACTGTCACTTTACTATTACTGCTAGTAAGACCTAGTCTATACAATTGTAAATGCTTCTCAATACCCCCTACCTGATCTCAGCCCACTTTGCAATTTTCTGAACTATACTATTGTGGGGGTTGTCTCTATTCTGTTACTCACTACTCCTATATACTAATCTTTAGTCCAACCCTACCTTAGAAGCTGACCTCCCACAGCCTCACAGCTTTCTAGATCCAACTAACAATCCTCTCGTCCCCAATAAGAGTCTTACCTTCTTTCCATCCTTTCTAAAACGTGGATAGGGGGGTGGAGGATCACGGCTACACTACAAGGAGCCAAAGGATAACCCATCTCTTCTCTACTGGCTGCTAAAGAAAATATCATAGTATACTATCTTGCTGTTTTAAACCATTTTGCCTTACTCCTCCAACTGATCCCAAAAAGAGTAGGGGGAAGCTGTGACCACCAGGATACATGAAGGAGATTGCACCACTGAAACACACAAAAATTCTACCACAGAAGTTCACACCATAAATACAGGGAACCAGAACAGTTCAAATTAACAAACAAAAAGAACAAAGAAGAAACCCACGAACAATGAGAAAACAAAGAAACAACCCCAACTGAAGGGAAACGAGGAAGCCTCAGGAAAAATGCTAAATGAAATAGAGGCAACCCAACTATCAGATAGTGAGTTCAAAACAATGATCACCAGGAAGTTCAATGAACTCACAATGAGCTTTCAGAAATTAGAGGGAAACTACATCAATCTCACTGCAAACTATATAAACATGAAAAAGGAAATAGAAACTCTCAACAAAGGTCAAGAGGAAATGAAGAATACAATTTCTGAACTGAAGAACACAGTAGAAGGAATGAAAAGCAGGATCGATGAAGCAGAAGATCGGATTAGCGAGCTGGAGGACAAAGTAGAAAACAGCATCCAGAAAGAGCAAGAAAAGGAAAAGAGGCTCAGAAAGAATAAGGAGGGATTAAGAGAAATGCAAGACAATATGAAACGTAATAATATCCGTATAATAGGGATACCAGAAGGTGAAGAAGAAGAGCAAGGGATCGAAAACCTAGTTGAACAAGTAATGAAGGAGAACTTCCCTAATTTGACGAGAGAAAAAAGTCACACAAATCCAGGAAACACAGAGAGTCCCAATCAAGAGGAACCCAAAGAGACCCACCCCAAGGCACATCATAATTAAAATGACAAAATTTCAAGACAAAGAGAGAATCTTAAAGGCAGCAAGGGAGAAGAAGGAAATAACATACAAAGGGAGCCCCAATAAGGCTAACAGCTGACTTCTCAATGGAAACACTTCAAGCCAGAAGAGAATGGCAAGAAATACTTCAGGTAATGAGAACCAGAGGTCTGCAACCAAGGCTACTATATCCAGCAAGGCTCTCAATCAAGATTGAAGGCCAAATAAGAAGCTTCCCAGACAAAAAAAAGTCTAAAAGAATACACCTCGACCAAACCAGCTCTGCAAGAGATTCTAAAAGGACTGCTTTAAGGAGGAGAGAAGAAAGAGAGAGAGAGAGAGAGAGAGAGAGAGAGAGAGAGAGGAACACACATACATAAAAGACAATGAATAAGTACCTATCAATAATAACCTTAAACGTAAATGGATTAAATGCTCCAATCAAAAGACATAGAATAGCTGATTGGATAAGAAAAAATGACCCACATATCTGCTGTCTACAAGAGACCCACCTCAGGATAAAAGACCTACACAGGCTGAAAGTGAAGGGCTGGAAACAAATCTTCAAGCAAATGGTCAGGAAAAAAAAAGCTTGGGGTAGCAATACTCATATCAGACAAAATAGACTTCCAAAAAAGGTCCATAAAGAGAGACCCAGAAGGTCACTTCATAATACTCAAGGGAAGAATCCATCAAGAAGGCATAAATATTGTAAACATATATGCACCCAACATAGGAGCACCGAAATACATACAGAAAATCTTAGAGGACTTCAAGAAAGATATGGACAGCAACACAATTATAGTGGGAGATTTTAACACCCCACTATCAAAAATGGACAGATCTTCTAAACAAAATATCAACAAAGATATTGTGGCATTGAACAATACCCTTGATGAAATGGATTTTACTGATATATACCGAGCCCTCCATCCAAAAGAAGCTAAATATAAATTCTTTTCAAATGTGCATGGAACATTCTCAAAGATAGACCACATGATAGGACACAAAACAAGCCTCAAGAATTTCAAGAAAATTGAAATCATACCAAGCATTTTCTCAGACCACAAGGGACTGAAGCTAGAAACCAACCCGAAGGAAAAAAAACCAAAAACACTCAAAATCATGGAGATTAAATAGCATGCTATTAAACAATGAATGGGTCAAGAATGATATTAGGGAAGAAATCAAAAGGTTTCTGGAAACAAATGAAAATGAACTCACTACAACCCAAAACTTATGGGACACAGCCAAGGCAGTCCTGAGAGGGAAGTTCATAGTGATACAGGCCCACCTAAAAAGGTTAGAAACTTTCCAAACAAACAACCTAACCCTACGTCTACAAGAACTCGAGGAACAACAGCAAAGACAGCCCAGAGCAAGCAGAAG
Organism: Phyllostomus hastatus; assembly: GCF_019186645.2. Classification (NCBI taxonomy): domain Eukaryota; kingdom Metazoa; phylum Chordata; class Mammalia; order Chiroptera; family Phyllostomidae; genus Phyllostomus; species Phyllostomus hastatus. Next base: position 51,738,450 of record NW_025334041.1, read on the forward strand.
GAAGGAAATAACCAAGATCAGAGCAGAATTAAATGATATAGAGACTAAAAGCACAATTCTAAGGATCAATGAATCCAAGAGCTGGTTCTTTGAAAAGATAAACAAAATAGACAAGCCTTTAAGCAGACTCATCAAGAAAAAAAAGAGAAGACCCAAATAAACACAATCAGAAATGAAAGAGGAGAGATTACAACAGATACCACAGAAATACAAAGGATTGTAAGAAATTACTACGAAGAACTGTATGCCAAAAAAATTTGAAAACCTAGATGAAATGGACAACTTTCTAGAAAAATATAATCTTCCAAAACTCAATGAAAAAAGAAGCAGAAAGTCTGAACAGACCAATAACAACAAAAGAAATTGAAGCAGTAATCAAAAAACTCCCAACACACAAAAGCCCGGGACCAGATGGTTTCACAGGAGAATTCTACAAAGCATTTAAGGAAGAGCTAACCCCTATCCTTCACAGACTATTCCAAAAAATCCAAAAAGATGGGAGTCTCCCAAACTCTTTTTATGAGGCCAACATCATCCTAATTCCAAAACCAAATAAAGACACAACAAAGAAAGAAAACTTCAGGCCAATATCACTAATGAACATGGACGCTAAAATCCTCAACAAAATACTGGCAAACCGCATCCAACAATACATTAAAAAGATTATACACCATGACCAAGTGGGATTCATTCCACGGATGCAAGGATGGTTCAATATTCGTAAGTCAGTAAATGTAATACATCACATAAACAAAAGCAAAGACAAAAACCACATGATCATATCAATTGATGCAGAAAAAAGCATTTGATAAGGTACAGCACCCATTCATGATAAAAACACTCGGCAAAGTGGGAATAGAGGGAGCATTCCTCAACATAATAAAGGCCATATATGAGAGACCTTCAGCCAACATCATTCTCAATGGGCAAAAAATTAAAACCTTTTCCATTAAGATCAGGAACAAGACAAGGCTGTCCACTTTCACCACTTCTATTCAATATAGTACTGGAAGTTTTAGCCACAGCAATCAGACAAGAAAAAAGAAATAAAAAGGCATCCAAATCGGAAAGGAGGAAACAAAACTATCACTGTTTGCAGACGACATGATAGTATACATAGAAAATCCTATTGACTCTACCAAAAAAACTGCTTGACCTAATAAATGAATTTGGCAAAACAGCGGGATACAAAGTCAATATCCAGAAATCAAAGGCATTTCTGTACACCAACAATGAAACAGCAGAAGCAGAGATCAAGGAAAAAATCCCATTTGAAATAGCAAAAAGAAAAATAAAATATCTAGGAATAAACCTAACCAAAGAGGTAAAAGACTTCTATTCAGAAAACTACACAACACTGAAGAAAGAAATCAAGGAAGACACAAACAAATGGAAACATATACCGTGTTCATGGATTGGAAGAATTAATATCATCAAAATGTCCATACTACCCAAAGCAATTTACACATTCAATGCAATTCCTATTAAAGTACCAATGGCATATTTCACAGACATAGAACAAACACTTCAAAAATTTATATGGAATTATAAACGACCCCGAATAGCTGCTGCAATATTGAGAAAGAAGAGTAAAGTAGGAGGGATCACAATACCCGACACTAAACTATATTACAAGGCTACTGTAATCAAAACAGCCTGGTACTGGCATAAAAACAGGCACATAGACCAATGGAACAGAACAGAGAGCCCAGAAATAAGCCCAAGTCTCTAAGGTCAATTAATATTTGACAAAGGAGGAAGCAATATAAAATGGAATAAAAATAGCCTCTTCAACAAATGGTGTTGGGAGAACTGGACAGCCACGTGGAAAAAAATGAAACTTGAGCACCAACTTACACCATATACAAAAATAAATTCAAGGTGGATAAAAGACTTAAATATAAAACATGACACCATTAAAGTCCTAGAGGAGAACGTAGGTAAGAAAATCTCAGATATTTCACGAAGAGACTTTTTTAATGACGTGTCCCCTAGAGCAAGGGACATAAAGGAAAGAATAAACAAATGGGACCTCATCAAAATTAAAAGCTTCTGCACAGCTAAAGAAAACAGTATGAAAATTAAAAGAGAACCAACTGTATGGGAAAACATATTTGCCAATGACACCTCAGACAAGGGTCTAATCTCCAAAATATATAGAGAACTTACACGACTACACTCTAAGAAGACAAGTAACCCAATTAAAAAGTGGGCAAAGGACTTGAATAGACACTTCTCCAAGGAGGACATACAGAGGATCCAAAGACACATGAAACGATGTTCAATATCGCTAGCTATCAGAGAGATGCAAATTAAAACCACAATGAGATACCACTTCACACCAGACAGAATGGCCATCATAAACAAAGCAACAAACAACAAGTGTTGGAGAGGTTGTGGAGAAAAGGGGACCCTAGTGCACTGTTGGTGGGACTGCAGACTGGTACAACCACTATGGAAAGCAATATGGAACTTCCTCAGAAAACTAAAAAATGGATCTGCCTTTTGACCCTGCAATTCCACTACTGGGACTCTATCCTAAGAATACTAAAACACCAATTCAAAAGAACCTATGCATCCCAATGTTCATAGCAGCACAATTTACAATAGCTAGATGCTGGAAGCAACCTAGATGCCCATCAGTAAATGAATGGATCAAAAAAACTATGGTACATTTACACGATGGAATTCTATGCAGCAGAAAGAAAGAAGGAGCTCCTACCCTATGCAACAGCGTGGATGGAGCTGGAAAACATTATGCTAAGCGAAACAAGCCAGGCAGTGAAAGACAAATACCATATGATCTCACCTTTAACAGGAACCTAAATAACAAAACAAAGAAACAAGCAAAATGTAACCAAAGACACTGAAATAGAGGACAGGCTGATGGTGACCAGAGGGGAGAGAAGAGGGAATTTAAGGGGACAGTGGGAAGGGTTCACAGGAACAAACTTAAAGGACACATGGTCATAGACTAAGGGGAGGGTGGTAATGGGAGGGAAGGGGGGCGGGTGGGAGGGGGAACTGGATTGGGAGTAAAAAGGAGAAAACTGTATATGAGCAATGATTAATAAAAAAAAAAAGAATTTCACTCTGATGAGTCTGATTAGGCATTGTAAGGAAGTATTGCTCAATAAATATTTCTTGAAAGAAAAAAAAAAGAATAGAATATGCAATAGAATATGTAACAGATACCATTCTATTTACATATAAACAACCTTGAGGAAACAATGTGACAAAAGCACTTGATACTAGGTTTTGATGTTATTTTATACATCACAGGTCCAAATGTAGCTGAAGCTTTTTATACATGGGTCTATTAAACAGACTCCCAGTGCACTGTGCCAGTGGAATTTTCCTGTATCTACTCTAATAGGCTATTCAAATGCAGTGAGGGCTGTTTTTGAACACCCTTTATAATTTAAGTGCCATATATAGTAAAATTTCAAAATTTCAATAATGCTTCAGCACTGATTACTTCTCCTGATGGGAAATTAAATATAAATGCATGCTTAACTATGAATTTTGGATACACAGAGTATTTCACTTACACTGTCCTTAAATCAGAGGACAGATAGATTGTAGTTATCCTAAGAGATTTTTTTCTAAGTTTCATCTCCTTGCTCTGCAAGGAGATGAAACTGCAATAATGCAGTTTTGCACCCAACACTGCAATAATGTTCTCACAGTTCTTTTGACATTAACTTTTATCTTTTTTACACTTTTAAAACATCTCATCCAACAAATAATGACACAGCACCTAAAACATGGCTGCACAAAGTCCAGACATGGATTAAAACATGCCTATTACTTCCGAATATTTCAACAGGAACACAACCATCCCAGATTTTTTAAATGTGGAAATTTCTTTATTACAGAAACTCTCCAACACACATGAGTACAGGTAGCAATATAATGAAAAGCCATATATACCCATCACCCAACTTCTGCCATTTTTGTGTCACCTCTCCATCCCATTCTCACCAGAATTTTTAAAGAGGCATCCTTTGACCAAAATAAACCTTACATTAGAATGCCGGTGGTGTCTGAAATTTGATACTTTATAACAGCATTATGTGAGTGACAGTAACTCTTTCAGACTTCTACTTTGTGGTACAAATCACAAGGCATTGCAAATCAAGAGCATCTGCTTAATTTTGAAACTACTCTAGATAGTAACTCATACTTGCAACAAATCAAGATATGAAAGTGCTAATTGCTAGTGAGTCAGCTCTAGGCAATACGGTCTGATCTTTTTTTGTACATTTACCACATTTACATGAAAATCCAAAATCCAAGATGAAAGGAGTGGTCTAAAGCTAATTCAGTATACAAGGTGAAAGCATGTCTCAAATCAGAAAAACAAATAGTCTACATTATGCCACGCCAGAGTTGAGGCCACAGATTCAAATTTTACTTATCATCATTACCCCCATCGTAACCATTTACTGCCGATCCACTCTAGCCTGCAATCCTGTGCTAAGCACTTTAAACTTCAGTACTTTTATCAATTTGCAGATGAAGAAACAAAGGCTTAGAAAGATTAGATTACTTGTTCAGTGAATCTACATTATAAACCAAGTCCTTCTGAGTTCAGTCTGTATTCTCTTCCCTGTAACACACTTGGGTCCCAAGTAATATTGATCCAAATATCAATTATATGAATACACACACAAATATAGAATCCATACCTATTCGGAAACTATTAGGTATTAATGAATGAAATGATAAGTACCTGTGTAATATCTGATTAGAATCTGAGAGTATTAGGTCCTTTAACAACTTCATAACTTTTTTCATGACTCCTTAAAGAGGGCAAATAAATTAAGGAGCTGAAGCTATGTCAGTCTGTACATTGGGCTCCACACCCTTTATTGCCCCTCAGACCACCTTTGATATTAAGAAACAGTTCTGAGTGCCAATGTTTCCTACAGCAAGTGTGACACAAGGTTTAGCAATTCTGACTGTTCAGCGCATTCAAAAACAGCATTGACACCAACCTGGAAGTGCTTTGGAGAAGGTGCTTCCACGAGAAAATAGAGGCTTAAACCTCCTGAATTATATAACCTGGTATGTAAATCCATGTATTTAAAGACCCTCTGATGGTTAAAGAACAATTTGTACTGAAATGAACTAAAAAGGTCTTTGGAGAGACTCTTAACAGTTAACTAATGAAAACTTCCAAAATAGAAAGCACTATGTTATAACCTGAGCTATTTATTCACTGGGGCTGGGAAATGCATATCAGAATCCTCTAAGTTTAATTCTTTAAAAAATATTTAACATGTTTCTCAAACAATAGAAAAGCCTGAAAGTGGTGCAGTGATGACCCTGCTTTGATATACTAGAACATCAGGATATATATATATGGCTTAGTATCTTTGGCCCATTCTAAAAGGAAATCTTCATAATTATTGTGACTGTCAACTATTCTCATTTTCTAAGTCCTAAATGATATTTATTCTATCATAAAGCCCCAAAATAGTCTTGAGTAATCAGCTAGGCTTTTCAGCTTCGAAATTCTGAACTTTAAAACAGTTTATTAATTGCCATTAACTCTCATTTTCTATAGTATCTTCCATCTTATCTCAAATAGTCTTTTCCTCTCAACTTTGGGTCTGCACCATTCTCTCAGACACCTAAACATAATTATCCTTATTATCATATATCTTTTCCACTGAATTTGGTTCCCACAATAGTTTTTAAAAAACAAAGGGAACTCTAGGCATATGTATAATTATTATTCTGCTCTCCCTCTCTTGGTGAACTAATGTGTGTAAGCACAGGGCACTACCATTTATGATTCTCTAAAAGTCTTCTGTATGGGCCAGACATATTAATACCACCACATCAAAATGGACCTATCAAAATGTAAAATTCATTTTTCCCAATTAATATGCCATACACACATGCCTGACTTTATTCAGTGCCTAGTCAACTACCCAATTAAGGGAAGCTACACTGGACTAATTGTTATGAGTTTTTATTATCAGGAAAAAAATACAGATATTTTCAGAAAATCTGTGAAAAACAGTTTTGAATCTAGACATTATTACTTCTTTTTTTAATGATTAAGATGGTAAATTTAATGGCATGTACTATATACCACAACAAAAATTTAAAATAATTTTAATTAATTTTAATAACTTTATTATAAATCAACAATATCATAATTGATTTTTCATTCAGTTGACTTCAAGACACAGAGAAAAAAGATGAAGAAAAAAACATTTCAATTATAGCCTACATCATAGAAATATACTGGAATGAATTAACTGTCTTAAATTTTCACAGATTACTTCTTGATTGTCAAACCATTAGTATAAAGAACAGTTTTGATACTAAATTTCACATGCATTTTACTGAGTTGTTTCTGAAATTGTTAAAATTTAATTGAAAATTTCAATACTCTCCTCCACACCCTCTCTTGGCCCCTTAAAAATGACAGACTTGTAGATATTCAATTAAATGAAATTAGAATAGTAAGAAAGCCTACTAAAAGTAGGTGCATCCATTCTCTACATTTTAGTAATGAAAAACATCATAATTTGTTATTAATCAAATTCCAATTTCAATTATTGTTGGCTAATTTATACCAAAGTCATTACAACTACACATTGAGATAGAAATCAGGTGATCTGAGATTCAGACCATATATGATACAGTGTGAGCAGATGCTCTGTAGAGAATGACTGATGTCCCCTTCTGGAATAAGTAAGTATGCTAAACATATAACTCTTGGTTAGGTGTGGTTGAGCTGTCAGATCACGTCTACCTCTTATACCAACACTTACTAACCCATTTCTGAATCTCACCAGTTCCTCACTACATCTCTCATTCCCGCCTGTGCCTTTATCCTCAGCTGAGGTTGATGTGACTAAGCTTATGCAGCTGGTAAGGATGACTGTTTTATATATACTACTCAGTAGCTTTTTAAAGTAACAGAATGTTTAATGGCTTTACTTCTAGACTAAGTCAACCTAAACCTGGCATCAAAACCACTGCATCTAAACCAAAGAGGTCATGTCAAATGTCACATACTCCTGTCATTGCCTGAGTCATCACAACAATCTTATAGAATACTGTTTCTGCCTGACCTGATGAGATTTTACTAAATAAAATTATTCCTGTAAGAATAAAAACCTTATATTTGTGTGTTACACAGTAGGATAAATGTATAGTTCTCAGTTATTAAATGAGAATAAGAAAGTACAGTTTCGGGGAGACACAATAATCTGACCCAACATTACTTAAAGTCAGTTTTGTATGCTCAGAAAGAGTACCTGTGAACACATGATTACAAATGTTGGACCCTGTCACAGGCAAGATTTTAGTTCACTTAAACCAATGCAATGGATAAAAATCACAATCACAAGCAGAATGAGTTAAAAATAAAAAGCTATTCTATCAAGTTCTTATAACTTGGGATAAACTTTCCAAGGACAGCATCACACAGGGTTCCAAATGGTACTTTACCTCAAACAACATTGCCAGTGTATTAAAATGCTCTGGGAATTAAGTTAGAGAATTCAAAATGTAGTTCCATTAGAAACAAAGACAATGAGGTCAAAGATGCATGTGAAAGCATAAAAAAAAATGTGTCATAAAATGTAAGAGTTAAAAAGCTATACCCTAGCATAAAATATGAGTTTGTATAAAAGATTTTTAAATACATGTTACTATGTTAGTACATTAATATTATAAATTAACATTCAACTATTTTACTGACAGCTGTATAAGTATATATACATACCTGAGGCAAAAAAAGATTGGGAGTGAATCTCAATCTTTTGAGAGTGAACATAAGTTGTCTTATGTTCAGAAGAACATGACAACTATCACTATCATCATTTTAGAGAGGGCAAAACACACCGCAAGCTACTTACTGATGGTCGGGGAGTCAATACCTGGGTGAATCTGTGTCCAAAGCCCAGAGTGGTCTTTGTTTAACCGTAAGAGCTTTCCCAATTATTTTTTGCATTATTTGAAGCTAGGGCTAAGATACAAAGTCTCCTCTGACTTCCACCCCAAGCTCACAATTTCCAAGTAAAAATTATCCCAACTGAGAGAGAATAATGTATAAATCGCAGAAGCCCAATACCTCCTTTCTGTCAATTCTGCTCTCATAAGTGTGAAAGGGTCCCAAAAATGGAGAAATAATTTTAAGTTGCCCAAGTCCTTATCATCCTTCTCCTACCTTACTGACAAGAAGCCCACAACCAAACTGCAGACAGTCCCACTCAGCATGCAGGCAGTTGTACTCAGGATGCCCTTGAACAACCTCCATTCTTCTGTTCACTGCCCTGACACTGGAGGTCCCTCCATTCAACTTTCTCTGTGTTCTTCCCCTGCACATATTTCCTGCCTCATGAATGGCACCTTCTCAAGCATGTTTTTGAGTGGAAGGAAAAATGACCTTGGGGCCAAATGACCTTGGAGTCTAATGACCTTGATTCAAATTTGGTTTCTCCCACTGGAGGGTCTTATCTATGTGATCCTGATCTATTACTTAAGCTCTCTGTATCTTACTTCAGTAATAGATGAAGTGGAAATGCTTACATCACAGCTGATTAAATAAGGGCATGTGTTTTTCCCTGTGCTGAGGATGGTGTCTGGCATATTCTAAGCCCCAATGACTATTAAAGCTTGATCTCTTTTATTGCACTTACCTCCTCTTGCAATTGCTTATGAACCTGTATTATCTCTGAATAAATTGCAAGTTGTTGAAATACAGGCATCATTTTAATACTTCTCTTTGTATCTTACAAAACACTTGGCACATAGTAAGGGCATAATAAATATACTGGCTAAATTATATAAATGAAAGGTTTTCTGGAGGAAACTATAAAATACCTCAAACATTTCGTTATTCTTGTATTTTGAAAAGAATCTATTCCACTCTAGTAAAAAAAAATCTATTCTTTCAGTGTAGGAATGTATCCACTAAATTGCTTTGACATTCTTTGAGAAAAAAAGCTCCAGTAACTCCCAGGGCACTCTAATGAACTTGTGTTCTAAGGGAGTAAACACTCAGCACCAAAGGATAACAGGTAGTGTTCCTGGTTGGCTCTTACATTTAATCAAGAAAAAACAACAAAACAAACAAGCAAGCAAAAGATAACCAAAGACATTGAAATTAAGAACAAACTGAAAGTAACTAGAGGGGAGAGGGGAGGGAATAACGGGGGGGGTGAAGGATTTACAGGAACAACTATAGAGGACACATGGACAAAAACAAGAAGGGGTGGAAACAGGGGAGGGAGGTGGGGATGGCTGAGGTGGTGAGGAAGGGTGGGGGAAAAGGCAGAAAACTGTACTTCAACAACAATAAAATTCAAAAGTATTTAATAAAAAAAGAAAAAGAAAAAATATTAAGGGGCCAGTAATTTTTCCTTTACTGCTATCTGTTCTGTCACAGGAACCTGTATAAAAATAGCAAGTATTAATTTGCTGCATTATTTATAGTTTCCCTTTGGAAAGAAGAATTCCACATTAGATCCTACTTGGTAAAATATTTTCACTAATTTTCATTTCTTCATCCACTAACATTCATGAAGTACCCACTAAGTGCCAGGTACTTAACACTGGGGATACAGTAGTGAACACACAGTCAAAAATTCTTTCCCAAAGCTTATAGGCAACTGGGTAGAGAAATAATACAATGAGTAAGTAAAATAAGTGGTGTGTTAGATGATAGAAATGCTCAAAATGCAATAAGGGACCCAGGGAGAAGAAAAATGCAGTGAAGAAAGGGGTAGAGTGGTAGGAAATGAGGTCAAAGAGATAAGGAGGAGTCAGATCATGAGGGCCTTTGAGACATGGTGATAACAATAGCTCTTACCCCAGTGACATGGAAAGCCATTGGAGGGTATTGACCAGAGACCTGACACTCTGACCATAGCACTCTGGTGGTCCTGTGGAGAACATATTGAAGTGGACAAGGGCAGAAACAGGAAGTCACTTTGGGACACTAGTCCCATAACCAGGTGACAAACGAAAGTAGCCTAGATCAGAGAGAGCGGTGAGGAGCGATCAAATTCCAGGTATGTTCTGAAAGTAGAGCTGACATGATTTATTGATGGACTGGATATGAGGCAAGAGAGAGAGGAGTCTAGGATAACAAAGTTTCTGCCAGGTCTGTACACCAGATACATATATGATCCCAGTGAATTCCAGGCTCCTTCCAGGCTCCTCTTCTGATATCCCAAAAACACTTTCCCAAAACACACCATCTTCTCTTAACCCTATAACCTGGCCCTTTAGGTGACAGTAGGCCACACATTGTTTGTCTACCTCAGATCAGACATCATATTAGGGCCTTTGTGTGCACATAATCCACACTAAAAATGGGCTAGTGATTATTAGCCCATTTTATGGTAAAGACACTTATGGGTCAGCAGAGGTAGGTGATCAGCCTAAGGCTGGACAGGGAGAAGATAGCACATTTCAAAAGGGGTACCACCCTGGCTGGTGTGGCTCAGTAGATTGAATGCTGGCCTGCAGACCAAAGGGTCACTGGCTTAGTTCCCAGTCAGGGCACATGCCTGTGTTGTGAGCAGGGACCCCAATTAGGGGCATGCAAAAGTCAACCAATTGATGTTTCTTTACCTCTCTTTTTCCTTCCTTTCCCCTCTCTCTAGAAATAATGAAATAAAATCTTTACAAAAATAGAAAATAAAGGGAGGTACCTGTTCTGCTCAAGCAGTTTGCTGCCAGGGAAAGTCAGGCCAGTGTTGCCACTTCTTTATATTTCTCTAGGGAAATATGAACTGCAGATTATGTAAAATCTCCTGATAGTTAAATGTATAGTTTTGAAAAACTAACATTAAATGGGCTAAACAAACACACCTGCTTTCCAAATTTCACCTAAGAGCAGTCCATCTGAGCAAGATAAAGAAGTCAACAATGCTAATTTTAAATTCTTTCTAGATTTTTTTATTAGCAATATTTTTTCAAATGATCATCCTAGGTGATGCAGAGACATTCAAAGAATCTAAGACAACCTTCACAGAGACATGAATGAGTCAAAAAACAAAAGTAAGAAATTTAGGACTGCCCTGGCTGGCGTAGCTCAGTGGATTGAGTGCGGGCTGGGAACCAAAGTGTCCCAGGTTCGATTCCCAGCCAGGGTACATACCTGGGTTGAAGGCAATAACCCCCAGCAACCGCACATTGATCTCTCTCTCTCTCTTTCTCTCTCTCTCTCTCCCCCACTCCCTCTCTTCCCTCCCTAAAAATAAATAAATAAAATATTTAAAAAAAAAAGAAAAAAAAAGAAATTTAGGACTAACTTCTAGTCCACTGTAGTGGTATGTGTGACATACCAAATGTACCAAAGGTAAAGAACCCAAATGGCATTTTCCCTCTAGGAGATAAACTTGCCAAGTAAAACTAGGCAGAAAGACTATGAATGGACGAGAGGAGCAGCTCTCCTTCTATGCCTTCAACATTAACTGTCATTCATTTCTGCACAGTGTCTTAAATACAGTTTTGATATACTCTATTTGACTTAAGTTACTTAAATAGATTCTTTGTAATTTTTCAAGTGGTTGAATTGTGATTAATTTTTAGTTGTTTTCTAATTCTTTGGCATATGGAGAGCATGTGGTCTGTGTGATATCTTCTTTTAGCAATGAGGTGAGATGATCTTAGCAGCTTAATATAGTACTATTTGTGCAAATACTCTTGAATCACTGCAAAAGAACACATATATATTTGGTCTATAAGGCACAATAAGTGAATCATATCCTCCAATTCATATATAAATATATAGCAATATAAATTGATATGTTCATACATATAATGTATTTAGTCTAATATTTTATCATCAATATTAAGTAGATTTGAAATATTTTATGTTTCTTTAAATAAACTTTTTGTACCTATTATTTTAATAAATTAATAATGGATCTAACAAATTAATTAACAAAGCTCTGATTTTCCAATACTGTTTATTCCAACACTCACTATTATAAATTTCCCTGCCAAAACACTGTTATATAAAATAAGCTTGTATCTTTTAATTTTCTTAGAGTAGTCCCCCCTTATCCACTATTTTGTTTTCTACAGTTTCAGTTACCATTTGTCAATCATAGTTCAAAAATACTAAATGAACAATTCCAGAAATAAACAATTCATAAGATTTAAAATGCACACCATTCTGAGCAGCATGATGAAACCTCACCATCCCACTCAACCCTGCCCAGGACACGAATCATCCCTCTATCCAGCATCTTCAAGCTAAAGATGCTCCCTGACCACTAGTCACTTACCAGCAATCTCTTAAAGTATCACAGTGTTTCTGTTCATATTACCCTTATTTTACTTAATAAGTCTCATTCACATTAATTCAGCTAATCACATGGGCACTTTATCATTTAATATCATCACAAGAAGAAGAGTGATTATAGTACAATAAGATATTTTGAGAGAGACCACACACACATAAGTTTTATTATAATTGTTCTATTTTATTATTAGTTATTGGTAATCTCTTAACTGTGCCTAATTTATAAATTAAACTTTATCATATATAAGAAAAAACATAACATATATAGTGTTTGGTACCTCTGAGATTTCAGGCATCCACTGAGGATCTTGGAATGTATTTAATTCTCCATAAGGAGGCAACAGCTGTAATATATTCCTGAAAACAGAATTACTGAATCAAAGATTGAAAACATTTTTAAGGACTGCACTCCCAACCGGCAAACTGGGAGACTGACCTTTTGATCTGACCCCCATCAAGAGGTAATGACTTGTTTTTATTTTCTTTCTTCTTTGAGAGTCTAATAAACTAAGAGATGAAAATCCAATTTAAATGTGTTTCTTTTATTACCAATTAATCTAACCTTTTACATATCTTTCTAAATCATATTTATTGCTTCTTTTAAGAACTATCTAAGCCAATCATTAGTCCATCTCCTGCTGGACTATTTTAAATGATTCACATTAATTTTAAAGAATTCACATTAATTTTAAAGAAGTCAGTTTAACTTATGAGACCTGTTGATGTACAGGTAACCCTTGAACAACTTGAGATTAGGGGCCCCAACCTCCCTTGCAGTCAAAAATCCGAGTATAATTACAGTCAGCCCTCAGCAAACTCAGATTCCCAGCCACAGAGCTGACTCTGGAATATGGGTTTGAACTGCGAGAGTTAAAAAAATATCCATTATATAAGTCGACCCACATAATTCACATCCATGTTATTCGAAGATAAACTTTAGTGATAAAAAAACTCACTTATTGTAAATGATATATTTTAATTATTATTTTATTATATTATTTATTATATTATGTTGTTTTATTTTAATATATTAATTTTAATATTAATTAATACATTTAAACAAACTCACATTTAAAATTCTATGTGACCAAAACTATGGTTGTTTTGTTGCTTTTATGCTTAGAAAATTCATCCCCTTCACAGGTTCAGTTAAATATTCACCTTTAATTATTACATTCTTACCTGCTTTTATTTTTATATTTAGTCCATTTGAAATTTTTTTTGTTTATGGTATAAGATGATGACTTACATAATCATCACTTCCCTATTAGCTACTTTTCCTTTGACTATTGATGAATATGTCTTTCATATATTTTCAGAGTGCTTCCCTTTACCATAGTGATGGTTCCATGAAGGGTCTGCCTTTTTCTGGGGTTTGTTTTCTTATCTAATCTGTGTATAGATTTTTAAACAAATGCCCCATTGTTTTAATTATTTTATTTTTATATTAAAATGAAAGTGAGTCTTCTGATAGTACAAAAGAATCCAAAATATTCATATATACTCTTATCTGATAATGTTCTGCTGATATTTTTTTAAAATTGAGATTAAGTTGGGAAGTGCTGCCATCTTTATTTTTTAATAGTTATTTATTGTATTTTTCCCATTACCATTTATCTCCCTCATGTGCTGCTATCCTTTAAAAGGTTTTCTAAAAGAATACAGTACATATTTCTATGCATGCATATCCTTTTACCTATCACTTAGCTCATAACTATGACTCTCAGCATATAATTTTCTTCATATAATTCCCACAAATTGCTTAGCAGAATCATCCAGAGTTTAGAATTTTTGTTGTTATGCTAGATAGACTATTTTTACCATATATTCTGAATGTTGATGATCTATAAGAAAATAGTAATTTTGTTTGTCTCATATATACTGATGTATTAAATTTATTACTAAATGAATTAAATAGTTGCATGAGTTTTAAATATTTAAATTTTTCTTTGTATTTGTTAATTATGTCCCATTCATGTTATAATTACTTCCATTTCATATCTCTTTCATATTCATTTAATATTCACCATAACATTGATATTAACATTTTTTTGTCATGGGAAGGAAGAATAGTTAAATCAGAAATGAGTGGTAAATTTTATCATATGCTTTTATACACCTATTGAAATGATTGCCTATTGATTAACAACATTTTCACACTGAACCATAGGAAAATGCCTTTCAGTCATTTTTTATTTGGAAAACATGGTGATTTCCTATTACTCAATGCAACATATTAAAAGATATGATAAATATTAAAACATCTCTGCACTTAAGAGGCAAATCCTACCTGCTAGAAAATAATTCCCTTAACACTCTTCTAAATTCAGTTTGTCAACATTTTTATACAGGGCTTTTGGTCCTAGATTCATCAGTGAGCTTGTGCTAGGCATTCTTTGCTCAATCTTGTTTAAGGCAATTAAAAAAAAACATTAAGACACTTATATAGGGACAGGTACCAACATAAATAAATGGTCCCCATGCTGGCACTGAGCCAAAGGTACAGTGTGTTCTTCTGCTAAATGGCCACTATTCAAAAGGCTATTATAAAGGATTGCTCATTATATTGGTTTTCATCTTTTCCTTGAAGCTCTTTAGCACCAAGACTCTGCTCTCTCAAGGCTCCTTGTCATCCGGTGGCTCTCCTCTCTAGCTCCAAAACAGCTTTTCCATTATCATTGTAGGGCAGGCAGGGGGCACATTACAGGCCATGACCAGCCTAAACCTGTCCTTCTGTAATGGTGGTGAAGAGAGAATGTTCAGGCATCAAAACACCAAAGCATAGTTGACAGCTGCCATCGCTGGCCCCCACTCTTTGTAACTATTACAAGAACTGTCCCCACAACTCATCCTGACACTAATTGGAACCTCTCATCCTCAAGAAGCAGGTGTCTGACTACACTCCTTCATCCAGATATGCTAATATAACACCCCATTAAAAGCAGCTTCCCTTGGCAGCAAGGCCAGAGACCTCCATCTGACTTCAGACTGAAATTCATTTTTCCCTTTGCCCAATCCAACTTAAATTTCATTTTGTTAAAGCCTTTTAAAATCAAACAGTTATTCTTTTCATGGACTGGGGAACTCAAGGGAATGTTCTAAAAATCAGATTGATAAGATAGTTGAAATGCAAGCTGTCTGTTATTCATCTTTTTATTCTTTCAAGCCCTTACCGTGTCTTGAGCACAGTATTGATCATTAAATGGTACATTGAATGTTTGCTGGATTACAAACATTAATATAACCTCCTTTCTTTTCTTTTTTTAAAAAACAAACAAGCAAAAAAACATAACCCCTTTCTCTGAGGTCAGGTAGTATTATGGAGGAACCAGGACCTCAAGTCCTGCAGACCTGTCTTGAAACCCCAGCTCCACTGTGTGACTTTGTGCAAGTGACGAGCCCTCTGGTTCTCTGCTTCCACTTTTGTAATATGGACAAACACTAGCTGCTTCTCCACATTGCTGATAACTCTCAAGAAGAAAACAAAATATAGTTCCTCGCAAAGAGCAAGCATTCTCCTCACTTTCTCAAATCCCCACCTGATCCTAACGTCCTACAAAGAACCTCAGAATGCTACAGAGGACCCTGTATATTGTTTAGATCCCAAAATCAAAACTAACTACCTCCAAGTATCACTGCAAAACTGCCAGCAAAATTTTCAAATTGATCTAAAGGAAAACCCAAATGAAGGCAGCATAAAAAAAGTCCTTTGAGCCCACTAGTCAGCTTGGCTCTGCCTACATTCTTCAAAATGGTAAACATTAAGAACAGCCAGATATCTGAGGATGACCAGGACCACTGTACTGGCCAACAATGGACTGTGCAGCAGAGCCCGTGAGGAGGATGGGACACCTGGTGCCAAGAGCTACAGAGACCCATCCTGATCACCAGGCAACCCTCCCTCAGAGCCCTTCTCCATGTCATCTCAGTAGTCCATCTTTCTTGGCAGATCTCTGTACAAGGGTCCTGGCTATAATAAAATACTACTAACTTCGTGTCTTAAAACAACACAAACCTATTATTTGTTTTAGAGGTCAGAAATCTAAAATGAGTTTTGTTAGTCTCACAGAAAGGTGTTGGGAGCTGCATCCTTTCTGGGGGTTCTAAGAGACCATCAGTTCCACTGCCTTTTCCAGCTTCTAGAGGCTTCCCACATTCTTTGACTCAAGGCCCAACATCATTCAAACCTCTGTTTCCTTCATCACATCTCCTTCACTGACTCTCCTGCCTCCCTCTTTCTTTATAAGAACCCCTGTGATTGCATTGGGCCCATCCAGATATTCCAAAATAATCTCCCCATCTCAATATCCTTCACTTAATCAAATCTGTTAAGTTCCTTTTGCCAAGTAATGTAAAGTTCACAGGTTCCAGAAATTAGGCCACAGCTGTTTTGAGGGTACATTATCATGCTTACTATAATCTCCAAGGCCTTGACGTGATGCACTGAAATGACACATTGAGAATAGTGCATCACTTCTGCAGTACTCCTGCCAAAATCACTGAATCATGAGAAAACAGCATGCCAAACTGAGGGGCATTCTACAAAATAACTGACCTAAAGTCTTCAAAACTGTCAATATCCTGATACAAAGGAAGACTAGGATTGCTTCTGATCAAAGGAGACTAAAAATGCATGGTACTATAAAGACAAAGCTGGAAAGACCTGAATCAGATCTATAGGTTGGACACTATCAGTTTCCTGCTAACCCTATAGGTTAGCACTGTATCAGTTTCCTGATTTTGAATATTGCACCACTTTACAACTTATCTACACAATTATGTCAAGATAAAAAGCTAAAATAAGGCAGAAAATACCACATTAAAAAACATAATTCTCATGTCTCAGAATTCCAAAGCAAAAGAGAAGGCTACCCATACTACTTTTGAAATTATTTTCTGTTCTCTCATCTTTGTTTGGATTCCATGGGAGCCAGATTCTTCCTAGTGCCTAAACCATTTTGGTGATAAGCTAGGCATAAATTACAGCTATGAGTGTATGCACTTCCATGGTGGCCTAAAATGGGTATGGGGGGGTGGTTTCTAAAGGTTCTAATTACCATAGAATAATTAAAGCAGGCCTCCATATGCATCCAAAACACAGGCTCTAAGACCCAATATGCCAAGAAGTTCATCAAACCCAGAGTGACAGCTCAGTGCCAGTACTGAGCTTCATGCAGCTCCAGCTGCCCCTGCTTGTACAGCTTGGTCATTTTTGTGACACCACCCTGAGGCCTGAGACTATTAGGTTCTGGAGCAAAGGGTGCTACCAAACCCAGCTCAGCTGTATTCAGACCCTGCTGTCATCCTGGAAAGAAAAATAAGAAAAAGATACAGGCTTTGACAAATCTCACAGAGTATGTAAATGTGCAACATGGGACATGCAATGTCTTTGTAGTGGATAAAGGACATGGCATAAAGGACCTAGGTTATATGGCAGAAAGAATTAGGTAAGCATGAGAATTATACTCTGAGCTGATTCAGATGTTAAGTGAATTTCCAGAAAGCTTCCAGAAAACTAGGCAAATAAGTACAATTGCACCTGTCTGGAGTGGGCTTATGTGGTCATTTATGAAGACCACAGCTGGTAGATGAACCTTCAAGTGTTGGTCCTCATTCACTTGTGCACTAAAATCTTTCTAAATAAAAAAGGAGATATTTC
This sequence comes from Phyllostomus hastatus, assembly GCF_019186645.2. Lineage (NCBI taxonomy): Eukaryota > Metazoa > Chordata > Mammalia > Chiroptera > Phyllostomidae > Phyllostomus > Phyllostomus hastatus. The sequence continues at coordinate 51,756,398 of NW_025334041.1, forward strand.
CACTGTGCCCAAAAAAGCACACAGAAAAATATCTATAGTAAACAAATCTAGAAAACTAAGAATAATGATACATCAAATAGGCAGCTGAATTTTAAATACCAAAGCCTGAGAGATCAGAGTGGGAGAAAAGCAAAAGACCACACCCAGCAGCACAAGGGTGTACCGCAAGAAGTCCTTGAGAAATAGGGTCATAAGATCACTACTAGGCACCCTCCCAGGTGCTCTGTAGCAAATACCTCATCCACTAAATTCTCTTCCTAGATGGGAAGATGGGGTAATAAATCCTCCAAAACTTCCAGACCCAAAGCCTTTGCTCCTGTATGTCCACAGTGTCTGTGTGCTGGAAAGCACTCAGGGTGTGGGGTGGAGAAAGGAAGGAGACATGAAGGAATAAGGATGAGCACACATTGCCTGAGGTTTGCACACAGGAGGAAAGAGCGTGGGATTTGAGTCTTGTGGCCTGGGCTGGAATCCTGCCTCCACCGTATTTGTTAGAGTTGAGAAGGTCACCCCACCTCCCAGAGTCTCAGTTTCCCCATTAGCTGCCTCTAATGGTTCCTGAGATCTGAATGAGATCATCATCCAAAGGCCCAGCTCTTATTATTACCAGGAACTCTAAAATAAAACCTCTATCTGACATGAACTACATTCACCCTTCACCCTTTCATTGGCCTCAGGAAGACTGACTTGTCATGTAAAGCAAATGAGAGCCACTCAAAGCTTTTCTCCTTTCTTTCTTCTTCTCATTCTGTCTATAAAAATAGCATTTTCTTTCATTTTTATCTAATGATTTTCTCTATTTGGAGGTACAAAGTGATTCGTAAAATCAGATTATCATTTTTATTTAGTAATACTTCTCCATCCTTCATAAAAATGAACAAGGATACAGAGGGTTCATTTTAATACTAGTGGAAATTAACAAAAGACATTTGCCTCATAGAAATTTCTTGTGACAAGGATAAAATGATTAATTCTCTTCTTTGGAGTCTGAGGATTTGGGACTATTGGTCAGTGTAATAGGTATTGCTACAGATTGAAAAGGCCTAGACGGCGGTTATACTGGTACACAGTATGAAAGCTATGCAATGAGGAAGGGATGAAAGAGAGTAGCAAGAGAGGAAAAGTAAGGAGACCAGAGAGGATAATGGACTAAAGTTTGGGAGTGGAGTTACATGGCAAGAGGAAGACAATAGAGATTTTAGGGGGCCACAACACCATGGTAAATGGGATGGTAGAAACAAATAGATGAGCTAAAAAGCATCTCCAGAACATTCTTCTGTATATCATTCAATCCTACCCCCAACCCTCTGGCACCTTTATGAGAGACATTAGCAAAGACTTCTACTACTTTCTAAGAGTTTTTGGAGGTCACACTTAGTTTTCCATGAAAAGTTAAAGGATGAATGTATTTAATACTTCTTTTTATTTTAGAATTTTGACTCAATATTCTTTTTGGGACTAACATTGCTATTTTGAGTACTTGCAGCTTAAACTCACTTGAAAAAGAGCCTCATTGCCATGGGTTTATCACTCTCTCTTATACACAGTCTCACGTAATCCTCACATCTGGGTAGTGTAGAAAATTCAGTCTATCAGTGAAGAAGTGAAGAAACAGAAACTTAGAGAGATTACCTAACATGTGCAAGCTCACACAGCAGGTAAATGGTAGATCCAACACCCAAACCCAAATCAATCCAACTCCGACCCCTATGCTTTTGGTTTTTGTTTTGTTGCTTTTTTAAAAATTGTGGTAAAATTCTCAGAACATGAAATTCACCATTTGAATCATTTTGAAATGGACAATTTGGTGGCATTAAATACATTCATACTGAGGGCAAACATCTCTACTATCTCGTTCCAGAATATTTTCAACACCCTAAAAGAAAATGTTATACCCATTAAGCAATAAGAACACATTCCTTCGTTCCCCAGTCCTTGGCAACCACTAAACTGCTTTCTGTCTGTATGTATTTGCCTATGTTGGATATTTTATATATACAGAATCATCCAACAAGTAACCTTTTGTATCTGGCTTCCTTCACTTAGCATAATCTTTTCTAGATTCATTCATGTAAAAAGGCTCAGAACAACACTCCTTTCTAAGATGAGTAATGTTTCATTGTATGGATATTCAATGCAACATTTGTATTCCTTTTGTTTATTCCCCACTGGATGGTCATTTGAGTTGTTTTTCACCTTTGGTTATTATAAATAATACTGTTACAAATAGCCATATATAATTTCTTGTTCAAATACCTGTTTCCAATTCCTTTAGGAAAACCCATACTTTTAATCATGCACTGCCCTGACTCTCTTCCAGTACCGTGCACTGATTCCCATGGCAATCACTATGCTGAGAGGTGTCCAAAGAGACTCAGAAAGTATTTGTTGATGAAACAATGACTTAAAAATGACACATTCAAAAGAATGCCATGAATTCTACTAACCAAAACATTCTCAATTTCACTATTCATTTCTGAAGTTCCCCAAAATTACAGAATCTTCACCGATACCAAAGAATCTAGCCAGCACTTAAAGTTATTTCATTTCCTTTTTAAAAGATATTGATTTAAATTTTATTTTCAATTAATTTACATTCAATATTATTCTGTATTAGTTTCATATTTACAGCATAGTGATTAGATAATCATACTCTTTACAAAGTGGTCCTCCCAATATTTCTTGTACCCACCTGATACCATACATACATTCCTTATGCTGTACTTTACATTTCTGTGATTATCTTGTAGCTACCAACTTGTAGTTCTTAATCCCTTCACCTTTTTCACCCAACTCCCAACATCCCTCCCATCTGGCAATCATCAGTCTATTCTCTGCATCTATGAGTCTGTTTCTATTTTATTTGTTCATTTATTTTGTTCTTTAGATTTCACATGTGAAATTATATGGTATTTGTCTTTCTCTGTCTGACTTACTTCACTTATCATAATATGCTCTAGGTCCATCCAATTTATAAAAAATGATAAGATTTCATTCTTTTTATGGCCAGATAATATTCATGCCATTGTACACACGTACCATCACTTTTTTTTATCCACTCATTTACTGATGAGCACCTGGGTTGCTTCTATATCTTGGCAAATTGTAAATAATGCTGTTATTCTTTTGAATTAGTGTTTTGGATGTCTACCAATATATACCCAAAAGTAGAATCACTGGGTCATAAGGCCATTCCAATTTTAATTTTTTGAGGAATCTCCATACTGTTTTTCACAGTGGCTGTACCAGTCTGCATTCACACCAATAGTACACTAGGGATCCCTTTTCTCCACATCCTTGCCAGCACTTGTTGTTTGATGATTTATTTTTCATAGCCATTCTGACACATGTGACTTTTTGTCTTAACTTTAAACTCCACTGTAATGAAATTTCCAAAGCAGAACAGCCATAATGCTAAAATAATTACATGTACCTTGGGTAATATATTAATGGTTCATATCCAATTTTTTAAAGCACTAGTTTTATGCAATGTTTCAAGCTAACATAAAGAGGCTAGTGTCATCAAAAGCAGGAGTGTGCGAAGGCCCTTTCAGAAGACATTAGGGCTTCCAGTGAAGCAAGAACTATAGCTAGTTGGAGGAAGAGAAATGACAAAGAGAAGCCAAGATGTTTTATTTCTATCTTTGGGGAATGGTCTAATGTCTGTCTGCTAGGTCATCCACCTCCATGACTGCACAATAAAATGAAAGTTCAGGGGGTCTAGATGCTACAGGGAGATACTTGCACCATTTTCCTGTTAATGGATTTTATTTTCATTCATATATCACTAAAGATACTGAAAATAAGATCTAACACTTCCAATATCTAGGCTTTTGTGGCACTAATTCTTAATATTACAAACATTAAATCTATTAAAAACTCCATTTATAAAGCATTATGAAAATTACTTAAATGATGGAACTTTATTTTATTTTCCCCTTAGATTAAAAGACTGACATGAATCAGCAATTTTGGTTGCTACTCATAAAATCCCTGTGGTCATTGCTTCTGTGAGTATCTGATTGCATGACACAAGCTGTGGTGGTGTGCAGGACTGTGGGCATCTGAGCATGAATCCACAGGCCAGCCTTCCTAGATGCTACCTCAAGGTCATGCCAGCTGCTCTGATTATCCTCCACTTATCACTCTGTACCTTGATATTCTCAACTGTAAAAATAAAGGTAAAGCTCTCTAGCTTCCAATACTGTTGTGAAAATTAAATTATATTTTTTCTGAAAATTAAATTATAAATGTTTTCTTTTGAACTTCCAGCCAAGATGGAAGCATAAATAAGATATGCTTTGGCTCCTTGCACAACCAAAACAAGGACAATAACAAATTTAAAAACAAAAATAACCAGACCTGCCAGAAAATCTAACTGTAAGGAAGTCCAACAACCAAGGAGTTAAAGAAGAAACATTCATCCAGACTGGTAGGAGGGATGGCAGAGATGGGCAGGCAGGGTGTAGAGGACCTGTGGCAAGGTGGCTACTGGAGGACCAGAGAGGGCAAGATAGAGGTTGCTGGACCAGGCAATGTGGTGGCTGGTGGGGCAGGCGGCCCCACATTTGTGTGCAGATAAACCGGGAGGAAAAACTGGGGAGCAAGACAAATCACACAGCCCAGAGTTCCCATGTGGGGAAATAAAGCCCCAAAACCTCTGAATGAAAATACTTGTGGGGTTTGAGGAGGTGGGAGAAACTCCCAGCCTCACATGAGAGTTCATTGGAGAGACCCACAGGGTCCTAGAATGTACACAAAACCACTTACCCAGGAATCAACACCCAAAGGGCCCAGTTTGCTTCTGGGTAGTGGAGGAAGTGACTGAAAGATACCAAGAGCTGAGCAAGCAGCATTATTCTGTTGGGAACCGCTCTGACTAGTATCAGAAGCTGTAACCCCCACCTAGGCTAAGGCTAAGGGAACACCCTTGGAACTGTAAGCCAGCAAGGAGACAAAAGCTTGTCTCCCTGGCAGGAGTGCTGTTTCTGCTGCTTCATTCATAACTGAACCCCAAAGCTTGGTCGGTTAGCCAACGACGGGTAAGATTCCCCAAGGGGGGAACGACCTAAGACAGGCACGATCACATGGGAGGCCCCCAAAAGAAGGACTTTGGGGGCTACAGCAAAAGGGGGTGATGGACCCTCGCTCCTCGGCTTTGACGTAGCCTGAGTTCTCATCATCTGGGAGAAAAGTCTCCTTATCTCTTGGTTGCCTTAGTTCCCTTGCTCCACCTAAGCCTGAAACAATGACAGGGTGGTGCAACTCTGTGCTGAGAAGGGAGGGTTCCCTGGGTGATCAGGCCTAAGAAAGAATATGTAAAATACTGTGAAACCTCCTTTGTTTAGAATGCTCTCAGTTGAATGAGAAGGGTCCAAGGAGGAAGTTAGTTTGTTCCTCAAAGTCTTACAGCTCTTTGACCCTGACTCAAAATAGACCCTCAGACTTCCTTGTTTTCTATGGTTCCTTACTTCCTCGTAATGAGTACTATACTCATTTACTTGAATTATTTATGCAAAATGAGCCCAATAAAAGCAGGTTTGCACTGTAAATCGGCACGCTTCCCACTAAAGGGGATGGCCATTGCGTCCCTACTTCTCCACAGAAATTAGTCTGTCTCTGTGCATATTTCTTCTCGCGTTTCGTCGAGCCATCCGCAGCGTTCTGTGATCACTGCTGGCCAGTGACCCACACATCATTATTCCCTGTTGGATCCCTCCCCCACAGACAGCACCACAACACAGCAACCTGGGTTGCCCCACCCTGGCCTCCATCCCTTACTACGTAACAGGTATGCCCAGACCAAAAAATATGGCCCACATGAAAGAACAGATCAAAGTTCCAGAAAAAATAGAACTAAGCGATGAAGAGATAGCCAATCTATCAGATGCACAGTTCAAAACACTGGCAATCAGGATGCTCACAGAAATGGTTGAGTATGGTCACAAAAGGGAAAAGTGAAGGCTATTAAAAGTGAAATTAAGGGAACCAACAGGAAAGGGAAGGAAACTGGGACTCAAATCAATAGTTTGGACCAGAAGGAAGAAAGAAACATTCAACTAGAACAGAATGGAGAAACAAGAATTCAAAGAAATGATTAGAGGCTTAGGAACCTCTGGGACAACTTTAAACATTCCAAAATCTGAATCATAGGGGTGACAGAAGGAGAAGAGGAAGAGCAAGAAATTGAAAACTTATTTGAAAAAATAATGAAGGAGAACTTCCACAATCCAGCAAAGGAAATAGACTTCCAGAAACTCCAGGAAGCTCAGAGAATCCCAGACAAGCTGGACCCAAGGAAGCACATACCAAGGCACATCATAATTACATTACCCAAGATTAAAGATAAGGACAGAATTTTAAAAGCAGCAAGAGAAAAGAAGACAATTACCTACAAAGACATATCCCATAAGACTTTCAGCTTATTTCTCAAAAGAAACCTTATAGGCAAGAAGTGGCTGGAAAGAAGTATTCAAAGTCATGAAGGCAACAACCTGCATCCAAGATTGCTCTATCCAGCAAAAGTGCTTCCCAGATAAGGTCAAATTAAAGGATTTCATCATCACCAAGCCCTTATTATATGAAACATTAAGGGGACTTATCTAAAGAAAAAGAAGAAAATAAAAAATGTGAACAGTAAAATGACAATAAATTAGCAGCTATCAACAACCTAACCTAAAAAAAAAATGAACTAAGCAAACAACTAGAAGAGGAACAGATTCACAGAAATTGAAATCACATGGAGTGTTATCAGTGTGGAGGGGGTGTGAGGAGAATGGGGGAAAAGTTACAGGGAATAAGAAGCATAAATGGTAGGTACAAAATAGACAGGAGGAGGTTGAGAATAGTATGGGAAATGGAGCAGCCAAAGAACTTATATGTATGACCCATGGGCATGAATTAAGTTGGGGGAATGATGGTGGAGGGGGGGTGCAGGGCAGAGGGAGATAAAAGGAAGAAAAAATGGGACAACTGTAATAACATAATAAATAAAATATATTTAAATTTTTTTCTTTTGTCCATTCTTTCATCTTTTTTTTCACTCAGTAGCTCCCCACCTTCCTAATACATCACTCTGAGCTCAACTGAAGCTTTTTCAATTCTGAACTAGTTGCAACTCTGCAACTATTAACCTGATCAATACCCCAAGGACTCCAGACTTAAAAGAAGAAAGGCTGATAAATTTTGTCTCCTTCATGTATCTCCTCCATCCCCTAATATATTGATGCCACTAACTGTCACTATCAATACCAACATCACACCAGAGGAAGAGAGATGAGGACCATACACAGATAAATCAGGGTAAAGGACTGGTCACTAGATGCCATCAGCAGCAGATTAAAATCTTTACACTTGCCTCTCATGCAAAATAAAAATGCTTCAGTAGCAAATTGTTTTAATCCATATGTCCAGCCTGTATCACAGTAAAAATCATGCTAGGGCCATTTATCTTTCAATATGTCCATTTCCCTTTGGCAAGCCTACATTAGGAATATTTCTACAGAAAAACAAGTGATGTAAAAAGTGTTTTTCTGAGAAACACGATGGGAAGCTTAAATGGCTATTTTCTTTTTGTTACTGTATTCACCATGCTATATGTAGTCAATAATAAATAATCATAAAGAAAATAGAATTATTTCAAGCAAAAGCCAAGCTTTGATAAAAGATCCATAGACTCTTGGTACCAACCCCACTCACTTGAAAGGTAAAATGATTGGTATGAAGAGTCTAATCCTCAAATTACAAGGGTAAGAGAGAGGCAGGCTACTGAAATCAGCTCTCTGCTTTCAGGCTTGACTCTTAAACAGGAACTATTTTCAGTGCCAGTTAATAGTATCAAAGCCAGTGTAAGCAGGCACATACAGGAAGCATACATGGGGACAAAGGCACAGACATCTTTGGATGAACAAGGGCTCTCTTTTTGTATAGAGATGCACTTTCACTTTGTTTCACTTACTGCCAATAAAGCCCCTTGAAGCCAACTGGACAGACACCTGCTAGACTCCCCGTAATGCTTGATAAGATCTGGAAATCCTCCTGGCCAAACTCAGGAGCAGCAGCCACTAACTCAGAACACTTCTAGATATTTTGTAAGAAACATTTGACACATGGGAGAGTGCCTGAAGCCAACCCAAGAATTCCATGAGCACAGCCATGAACTTGCTTCAAGCAAGGATCCATAAAAACCACATTCTGCAAGTGTATAACACCAAAAATACAAAGCAAAAGAAATGCTATAGTCTACATAATCTCAATTTTTTAAATTTTTCTCTTTTTAAATAAAATTGGGGTCATATGATATAGAGTATATATCAATTTAAAGAGTGGTTATTGCTAGTTAATAGAACATAGGTGCTCTTCAGCAATGAATGTGTATAACATTCGTAATTGTAAAGCAGTTATTTCTTAAAAGGAAACTTATAGATAAGATTGAAAATATTCACTCCATAATCACTTTCTAAAAACTGTGTTTGAAAACCAGTAAAAGTTGGAAAGGGAGAGCTGGGAAATAGCATAATATAAAAGAAATCCAGTGGCTTTCAGAAAAGAAAAATCCATAGATGGGCGCATGCAAGTAAAAAGCTAATTTAGTTTATTCTAAGAAAAATGTAACATGCTCAACTTATATGATTTAAAAAATAGTACCTAAAATGTATGGAGAATTTAGCATATCTCAGTTTCTTTTCTAGACATTTTACTTGAATCATCTACTAATCTTTTCAAGTATCCTTTAAGTGTTTTGCAAATTTTACAAATAAGGAAAGTGAAATTTACAAAGAATAAATGATCTCTCCCCAGCCAAACATCAAGTAATTGGAAGATCCAGGTTTTAAACATGGTTCTGTCCATCTTTATTGCCTTTATAAATTTAATGAAGGATACTTAGAATATTCAGTAAACAAAAATATAATTTAATTTTATTTTATGAGCACATATAGTAAAGAATCAAGGAATATAACAACAGAGCAGCAGAACAGGAGCAGAAAGAAAAAAAGCAGAAGTGAGGTGGGCAATACTAGGTTCAAGTATTAGGTTCAATAATCCAGCAATCCCACTCCTGGGGATTTATCCAAAAGAACTAAAATCAGGATCCTAAAGAGATGTATACACTCCCATGTTTGTTGCAGCACTATTCACAGTAGTCAAGATGTGGAAACAATGTCCATCTACAGATAAATGAATAAGGAAAATGTGGTATATACATACAATGGACTATTAGCCTTAACATACAGGAAATAAGATCCATGAAATCCATTATAGATTTTATCCATTTTATTTTTGTTCTATACTTGATTAATTTCTAAAAATATTCTGCAAATGTTTTAAAAGTATATGCACTCACTGAAGGATATAAACTTTATAAAAATGCAGCCATTAAAAATATTAGTTAACTTTGCTTTATACTAGGCTTACTTGATTTATCATGGAAAAGTTTCAAGATCTCAGTTGTGTGTGTGTGTCTATTTTTCCCAATATATAAAAGTGTTGTATATTTGCCCTAGCCAGGTGGCTCTGTTGGTTGGAGTGTCATTTTGTATACTAAAAGGGTGTGGGTTTTGGTTCCTGGTCAAGGCACATGCCAGAGTTGTAGGTTCCATCCCTGGAAGAGGCTTATACTAGGAAGTAGTTGCCAATCAATGTTTCTCTCTCTCTCTCCCTGCCCTCTCTCTTCTCTCTCTCTCTCTCTCTCTCTCTCTCTCCCCTCCACTCGCCCCCTTCCTTTCCCTTTAGAATCAATAAATATATCCTTGGGCGAGGATTAAAAAAAGTTTCATGTTTTACATGGTTTAATGGTACTAACTAGGTGCATAATGGTTCCTATTATATTTTCGATACAAAGTCTAGCTTTTTTAAGCACTCTATTTTACATTCTTTGTTTTGCCCTGTGCCTTTGTCTACTTTTTGTATTATTAACCTTTTTATTTACATAAACCTGGTAGATCTTTATCTACCTTTTACCTTTTAATTTATATGTATATTTTAAGTCCAGATATAATTGAATTTTATTTCTTAACCCAATCTGTGAGTCTTCATCTTTTAATAAAGAACTTTAATTTATTTTTTTAAATACAAGGAAATAAGGAAATTCTGCAAATGTGACAACATGGATGAATCTTCAGGACATTATGCTAACTGAAATAAGCCAGTCACAGAAGAACAAAATACTTCATAAGTTTACTCCTGTGAGTTGTCTGAAATAGTTAAATTCATAGAATCAGAGTGTAATTGCCAAGAGCTGGGGGGAGGGAAAATGGAGAGTCACTAACCAATGGGCATAAACTTTCAGTTAAGCAATATAATTTCTAGAGATCTACCACCTAACATTAAGTAATTATGCACTTAGTAATTTATGAAGATAGTAGCTCTCATACTGTGTTCTTACCACAGTAAAAGAAAAAAATGTAAAGGAAGCACTTGTCTTATCTGGGCCCCAGGATTATATATGTTTTACACAGCTATGATTATGTGACTAACCCTTGTGTAAAGCTCTGATTCTTAAACCTCCAGCCTCCACTGTGGAAAGCATAGACAGAACAGGAAATATTCTGTCAACTTCTGCACCTGGTATAATAACTCTGCAATTGTTATTTGCAGCATCCCAGAAGATGTGAAACCAGCAGCTGAATTCTACACACCGGCCACAGATTGTCTCACCTAGATTAGCTCATCTTGCCTACAGGTCTCAAAAATATTTCCTATGCACTGGACTGGAATAGAGGGTTTAATTAATTCCTTATTTCATAAATGTTAGCAATAGGGATTATTAAAACCTTGATCATACTCATGAGATAGTCAAATCACAGAAAAAGATATGAGCCTAGGTACTGTGAATGTAATAGGTCCCAAATAGGCCCCATACACACAACTTAAAAAGAAGGCTAAGCAAGTGCCCCTGGTCTGAGAACACACCTCTGATTTCTCACTTCTCTTCTAGATGTAAAATGTTGAATCTAAGTTCAAACAAGACACTAGTAATACTGTTTTTGTTTTTTACCATTATCATTGTGAAAATGTCACTAGAGTTTCAAAGGGGGGTTGAATAAAAGACAAGGTTGAAGCCCTGGCTGGCGTAGCTCAGTGGATTGAGCGCGGGCTGGGAACCAAAGTGTCCCAGGTTCGATTCCCAGCCAGGGTACATTCCTGGGTTGCAGGCCATAACCCCCAGCAACCGCACATTGATGTCTCTCTCTCTCTCTCTCTCTCTCTCTCTCTCTCCCCCTCCCTTCCCTCCCTAAAAATAAATAAATAAAATCTTTAAAAAGAAAAAAAAAGACAAGGTTGATTTCTTTTAAATCTTATTTTACCCACAGGATAGTTCTTCACTATAATCTGAACAGCCTTTTGAAAGGGCCTCAGAAAGCACTGATATGTGGAGAGCTTTGAGAAAAGAGTATCTTTCCATTTTGATTCTATTTAAAATTGGTTCTCTGCATGAACAGAAATCAGATTTTCAAAAGAATCCATGGATTCACTTCTACATGGCTGAAGATAAGGACCATATACTCTGCCCGTGAGGCACTGTACCTGTGGGTAGGCTGATGATGTCAAATGGTCTGTCCCCACCTATGATCTGGAGCACCTCTTTAGTACATTTGCATATGACCAAAGGAAATATGTGTTGTTTCCCAGGTTTTCTCAGTTTAAACAAGGTACTTTCCCACGTGACTTAAATAGATGTATGCAGTATATACTTAGATCCTCTTTCTGCATCTATTCTGAAAGAAGATTAAAACATATAAATATGTACTAATTTGCCACCTTGAAAAATACACACACAAAAAGTAGCCCTTTCTAAAGTACCATGGCCAGTTTCAAACTGTCCCCTGGAAACATCTTCAGTGCCTACCATTGGCATAGGACACAATACAAGTCGGCCATCCACATCACAATTCAAATGAAAATACCATCCATCATCAAACCTCTAAGCCATCCATTAATACACTTGGCCTCTGAGGTAGCTACCTGGCTGCCTTCCAGCTAATTAGAATACAAATATCTTATTTTACATACTAATCCAGGAGGTCTTAACTAAAGAGATCAATCTTCAACAGATGGAATCTGGATAATTCTAAGTTACCAAGCACCTGTTCATTATCCTGTGTTCGTACTGAGTATTTTTCCACTGTGACTGAGTCATCTTTGCACCTTCCATAAAACACTCTCTACTTTCACAGTATGCATCCTCAGACAGTAGGTGCAAAACTCAATGAAAAATAATGATTAAATGAATGTGGGTTTTTAAGTTGAACTATATGAAGCTGATGATATTTGACAACTTTGATTCACACAAAAAAATGGCACTTTCAAATGGTTCAAACTAAACCTTAGCACATAAGTTTAGCTACAGAAATAAAAGCAAAAAATACCCCACAAAAACTTCTGTGGAGATAGAATTCTATGTTCCTATCACAGAACTGTTTCAATGTAAGTAGCCCAGGATGTTATAGCAGTTCCATAGTGTGAGGGATCCAGGCTTCTTCCATCTCATTTTCCTGCCACATGAGATGGCATATGTCCATCTCATAGTCTAAGGTCTTAGCTCCACTTCCCAGCACTGCATCCACAATCCAGACACAGCGGATGAAGAGTGGACTGTGGAACACAAACCTTAACCTTAAAATCAAGACCAGGAAGTTCAACCTGTGCATGTTCTGCTACTCTCCCTGGCCAGAACTTCCTAATGTGGCCATGTCTAGCTGCAAATGAGGTTAGTAAATGCTATCTTTAGGTAGATAACCATATGCCCAGCAAAAATTAGGGTTTTATTACCCAATGAAAAGGGGACCTGCAATCTCTGTCATACACCAAGAGAAAGAATAAGAACTGTCATAAAATGCTACAGTTCTTATGGATCATATAAACCTTACTGAATTGAAAAAGGCTCTGGAAAAGCATTTAAAAAGATAAAAACTGAGCTATTCAAGCAAGGTTAAATTAAGAGGAAGTCAGCATTCTTAGCATATGTTAAGTTTCTAAGAAGCAGATATAGAACATGCACAAGCTCACTGATGGCTTAGGAAAACTCTGCCCTTTGGAGAAAGCTGCCCTTTGTCAATCTGACAGACCCTACACATTCACTTTCTGCTCTCTCTTCCCCAATTTGTGAGACCACATTTAATGACAGCTTTCTCTTACTTCTCCTGGTACTCAATTTAGGGTGAGCTGTAAAGAGCTTATAGGATGCTCACATTGTAAGAAATGAAATAAATCATATACTCAAGAATTCTTTATGTTTTTCCAAAACCATTTTGAGGCACTAAGACCCCAAGTTACCAGAGCCTCCTGCCCAGATCCCACAAAACTTCAATTAAGTTTATTAAAGTAGTTTGAGTTGCTGGGATAAAACTACCATGTAACCCAAAACAGGTGATTGTAACATTGGTTTGCCCCACTTTAAGAAAAAAAAGTATGTAAAAAATAGTCTCCAGAATTTTAGAAGAGGGTTCCCAGGGATATAAATATAATGACACATTTTCAGATACCAAACCACATGGATATTCCTCCACCCTCAACCACTGCATGAGGCCTAACATTTTCTCGACTCAACACTTCAGAAGAACGTTACCTGCACTGATGAAAAGAACAGTGCACTACAAAGTTTTCAGAAAATATGGGCTCTCTACAACCAGACTTCCAACATCAAATCCCAATTCTATACTTAACTAAGTAATCTCAAGTAACGTGCCTAATATTTTCCTTTGTGAACTTCAATCTCCTCAGCTATAAACTAGTAATGAGAACATACACTTCACTGGTTTACTATGAGGGTCAATGCTCATAACAATGCCTAATAGATAGTAAGCATACAATACTAAATGCAAACTAGGCTCAGCACAAAAATTAAGATGCCTCAAGTGCGAATTTTCCATAATCCTTCATTTCTCTCTTTAGTATATCAAATGCTGAACAGGTAAATAAGCATGAAAGCCCAGCTCATAGAGTTCTGGCTTCCATAGTGGGACAAAGATGGCTCCTTCATCCATGACAGCCCAGCAAGCTCTGTAGCAAGAAGATACAACAGAAAGTAAAGGAAAAGCCTATTCTCCATGGAGATGAGAAAAAGAGGTAGAAGAGAAGTGTATCCTAGTTTTCCCCTCTCCTCCCTTTGGAGTGATGATCATGTCAAAGGGAAAGGAGAACTTCAGCCCTTACACCCCAGAGCATTCTAGAAAGGTCACATTCCAGATTGTCCTACTCACCAATGCAGGGAACAACTATATTGTGGTGGCTGCATGATGCAGCCAGGTGAAGGAGACATTTAAATTGAGATTCCCCAAGATAACCTTGATACTCATGTTCTGAAGACATAGTTACTTCAAAGTCTGACTGGAAAACTGCCAGATTAAAGTAGGGGGTGGTTGCTGTGGCAGTGGCTATGTGACTCAGTAGCAAGGACTGGGGACCACAATTGAATACAAGTTCAACTAGTGGGTAGAAGATTGTACACTTCAGGAAAATCCAAGATGAGCCTGAGCCAGTTGAGCATGCTTGAGATCAGAGAGGCAGAACATAAATCATTGAACCACATTTGCCTGCAGGAAAAGCCACTCATGTGGGCCAGGGACACTGCTCCCAGAAGAAAGGAAGCAGCATATAGAATACCAAAGTATCCTTGCCACCATGAAACTATTTCACCACAGTCATCCTCCCCTACACCCATGTACACAGATACCATCTGTACACTTCCTCTGCACATGTTAGGTAAAAAAGGTGACCACTCCCTCACCACATAATTTAAACACAACATGTTAACAGGGTCTTGAGAGAGGAATGTTCCTATGATTACATGTAAAAAGTATAAAGATAAAATCATTCATTCATCAAACAATATGAGTCCTATGGGAATATAGAAGTGAACAAATACAACTTAGCTTTCAACATCAAACTTATCATTTCAAGATACAGGCCTTCTTAACTCTCACAATTGCTGACAAGAGTGTGAATTTTGTACAATGCTTCAGAAAACTATTTGGCACTATCTCCTAAAGCTAAATAATGCCTACCCCAATGAATCAGTAATTCCACTCCTAGGTATTAACCCAAGAGAAATTAGTGTTTTTGTCCACCAAAAGACATGAGCAAGAAAGTTTATAGCAATGTTATCCATACTACCCAAATACTAGAAACAAACCAAATGCTTATCAATTGAAAATGGATGAATAATTCTGGGAAATTATTCAGTGTTACACTATTTATGAATTAAAAAATGAACTCCTACACTTGACAA
This sequence comes from Phyllostomus hastatus, assembly GCF_019186645.2. Classification (NCBI taxonomy): domain Eukaryota; kingdom Metazoa; phylum Chordata; class Mammalia; order Chiroptera; family Phyllostomidae; genus Phyllostomus; species Phyllostomus hastatus. The sequence goes on from NW_025334041.1 coordinate 51,771,627, forward strand.
TATACATAAATCTCATCTACATCATGATGAGTGAAAGAAGAGTTGAAAGAATACACACTGTGCAAAGTTAAAAAACAGATAAAATTACCCTATGGGTATAAAAACAGAACAGTGACTACCTGGGAGAAGTGAGCAAAGGAGAGGAAGTATTCACTAGAAAGAGGCATGAGGGAGCCTACTAGGTTGTGGAAATGCTCTGTGACTTCATCTCAGGGGCAGTCACACACAGGCACACACATATGTGCTGACAGTCCTTCTATCTCAATTTGAGGAAGCAGGATCTTTAGTGGTGAGAGGAGGATCACTGGTATTACTAAGTTATCCAAAAAAGGATGCTCTGTAGCCAAAAGACTCATCTAATGCAGTCTGGAGATGAATGCAGACTTCTCCCTGGGCACCTCTGACATAGATTCTCTTGTTATTTACCTAGTGATACATCCATATCACTAGCTGCCATGGGATAGGCAACTGGGAAAAGGTAGGCTACTCTGACTAAAGACTAAATCAATTTTAAAATGTCATTGTCCTTTAAATAAATAATCAAAGTAATTCTTTTAAAAGTGTAAGATGAACTGGAGCGCATTATGCTAAGTAAAGTAAGCCAGGTGGTGAAAGACAAATTCCATATGATCTCACCTATAAGTGGAACCTAATTAACAAAACAAACAAGCAAGCAAAATATAACCAGAGACAGCGAAATTAAGAACAAACTAACAGTAAGCAGATGGGAGGAGAGTGAGAAATAATGTGGGAAAGAAGGGAAAGGGTCATAAATGAACTTGTATAAAGAACCCATGGATAAGCCCCGGCTGGCATAGCTCAGTGGATTGAGCGCAGGCTGCGAACCAAAGTGTTGCAGGTTCGATTCCCAGCCAGGGTACATGCCTGTGTTGCAGGCCATAACCCCCAGCAACCACACATTGATGTTTCTCTCTCTCTTTCTCCCTCCCTTCCCTCTCTAAAAATAAATAAATAAAATCTTAAAAAAAAAAAGAACCCATGGACAAAGCCAAAGGGGGTTAGGATTGAGGGTGGGGGGTGGGAGGTGGGCGGGAGAAAGTGGAAGTGGGAAAATGGGGACAACTGTATTTGAACATTAATAAAAATAAAAATTAAAAAATAAAAGTATGAGATGAGGAACTTGGAGTCATGGAGAGCATGTGCCACAGTCATGTTGAAACAATCACAATAATTGCACTAAATCCCAAGAGTCCCAGATAATCTGAGTCTTCAAGGATCAAGGCCAAGACCAAAACGAAAACAAGTGATATTGGGTACCAGTAGCTCTCGTGTCCACCAATGACTTCATTCTCCTTCCTGCTCTTCAACAATTTTTGTATAAATGTTTGAAACAAAAGAGTTCCTTAATATTTTAGACTCAGTGTTTAAGCTTTAAGGTCACAGATCTTTTTGGGAAATGATAAAAGCTATGGAGACCCAGGAAAATAAAAACATAAAATGTCACATATACAAGGTCCAGCAGAAGTAAGGCCTGCTTGAGTATGGTTGGTAGGTAATGATATGAATGTAATAATTCATAGTTTTAATTTGAACATTTCACCTAAAATGTCATATGGTGTGCTCGAGTGAATATAGTTATGTTACAGTGTTATACACTTATGATTTTGTAATAAAAGATTTTGTAATTAAAAAGGGGCATTATTTGTGCCAGACCTTGTATTTTGAGTGGTCTTGAGTAATATTTAATACCTTTTAACCACAGAGCTATACAACTATTACAAGGAGTCTGAAAACTTTACTCAGTAATCCATTCTAACAAAATGCAGGTGTATATTTATATTAAAGCTAAGGACTAATTCAGTTTATATACTAACTTACATTACTTTGTTTTTAGCTATAATTATATGTAGTAAATATGCTAACACTAGATCTCTCCTGGTATGACCTTCTTGTAGTACTAAAAATGAGGGAATGAACTATTTATTACTTAATAAAGAATCTATTTTAATAAAAAAATACATATTTAAACATACAATAACCGCAAGTAAATGTAAAATACAGTATGAGTATATTTTTGTTATAATTCATTTTTAATCTTATCTGATTTGAAACACAAGTATATAAAGCAATAATTATAAATCTTGCTGATATAGACATAAAATACATAAAATATAATTTGTGTGACAATCACAGCACAAAGAAGGGGTGAGAATATGGAACTATATAGTAATAAGGGGGGATTTGGCAAGATCGCTAGAGATAGGGGAGGGACCCCAAGATGGCAAGGGAGAGTCCAGGCTCAGGAGAAGGGAGGGGTCAGGAAATGCCAGAGGCAGCGGGTTTAATGACGCAGTGCAGTGTGACAACTTTTCCACCCCCCAAGGCAGCCCAGGAGAGCATGTGCTTCCCAGGCAAAGGGTAAACAAACCAGTGTACCAGGTTCACATTGCCCCAGCAATGGAGCTGGCGCAGCATGAGGTGGCAGAAGAAGCTTGCACTAAGTTTACGATGAAGAGGTCACAGCAACACATGTACCATGGAGGTTAACATGGCAGCACGGGAGATGCTGACCTGCCAGTCTAGCCCACGGGAATAACTAGAAAGCAGGACACTTCCAGAGTATATGGAATTTTGAGGTCCGAGATTTAAACAGGACACACAGAGTCTCACCCTTTCTAGTTTCCCACACTCACCTGGTTGGTGGTCAGCTCAAACCATAGCCAAGTCCAGTGCACTGGGCCATGCCCTGGAGACACGTGCCCTGGCAGCCTGCAGGATGCAGCAGTTCCATGCTGTACTGATGGTCCTGGGCTGTGCCTTTCACTTCCTCCGAGATCAGTACATGGACCCGTGGGCCAAAATGCTTGCAGGCCCCAGACGCATGTGCAGCCTGTGGTGCCAATCCACAGACAGAGCTCCTACACAACTGGCTGCGGTGGTCAGCAGCGACCCTGGACTGTGACATGGGAAGCTTCAGCAAGGCAATGGCCATGCTGAACCCAGCCAACCCAGCACATACCCCAGGAAGGGAGGGTGAAGCCAGAGAGCAGTCTGCTTAGCACCCTTGTGCTCCAAAACGACAGATAAGAATTGGGGGTGGGGAGATCTCTGGGCATGATTTGAATTTCAGTCTTTTTGGAAACAAGGGAATTTCTATGTTTTGAGGAAGAGAGGAGCCCAGAGCCAGGAAGTACCACACTACCCCAAATTAGACAACATTTTAATAAAATCCTCTTTCGTTCCCCACCAATCTTTGTTTTACACCTGTGTTCAGCCATGGGCAGCTGAATCCCATTCTGCTCATATACAGTAGGAACAAAGTTTTGTTTACCACTGACTTAAATTATCATTAATCTGAACTGAATTGTGGAAAATTAAGATATTAATTATAATCCCAGGGAAACCACTAAAAATAATTTAAAATACAGTAAAAGAAATACCAAGAGAATTAAAATGGCATACTATAAAATATCTAATACAAAAAAAGACATTAATGAAGAATAGAGGAATAAAACTGGTAGACATAAATAATAAATTATCAGTAACTATGTTACATTTAACTAGATTGAACACCCAATTAAAAGATAGTGATTGGCAGAATGAATTTTTAAAAGATCAAGCTTTATACTGTCTACAAGTCACAATTTAGATTCAAAGACACAAATAGAATTAAAAAAATACCATGCAAACAGTAAGCAAAAGTGAGCTAGAGTATATAAACTTCAATAAAACATTGTTATTAGATGTAAGGAACATCTTAAAATAATAAAATGTCAACTCAAAAAGAGGATATAACAAATACAAACATTTATACACCTAATAAACGTATATCAAAATACATGAAGCAAAAACTGACAGAAGTGAAGAGAACACACAATCCAACAATAATTGAACCCACTAATACATTACTTTCAATAATAGAACAAGACAGAAGATAGGCTTGAACAGCACTATAAACCAGTAGTCCTAGCACATATCTATAGAACACTCCACTCAACAACAGCAAAATACAGTTCTCAAGTGTACCTGGAACATTCTTCACCATAAATTATATGTTAGACTACAAAACTTCAGTAAAGTGAAAAGGTTCAAAGCATATAACATATGTTATCCAACTATGATTAAATTAAAAATTAAATTAAATTAAATTTAAAAATCACTAACAAAAATGGGGAAATTAACAATATGTCAAAATAAAACAACACATTCCTAAGTAACCAATGGATCAAAAAATAAATCATAAGGAAAACTGGAATGTACTTTAAGATAAATGAAAACACAAAATACCAACACTTATGGGATGCAGCTAAAGCAAAACTCAATGAGAAATTTGAAGCTGTACACACCTGTTTTTAAAAAGGAGTTGTCAAAAAAATAATCTAACCTTCTAACCTTCCATGTAACAATAAATACTAATAAACCCAAAGAAAACAGAAGGGGAAAAATAGAGATTATAGTGGAAATAAGTGGCATAGAGAATAGAGAAAACAATAAAAAAAATCAATGAAGACAAAGGTTGATTCCATCAAGAGATTACCAAAAATTGACAAGCCTTTAGCTAGAGTAATGAATAGAGAAAACTAAAATTTCTAAAATTGGAATGAAACAAGTGGTATTACAACCAACCTTACAGACATAAAAGGGAATATGTATAAAGGAATACTATAAATAATTGTATGCCAGCAAATTAGATAAACAAAGTAAATGAAATGAAAAATTCCTAGAAAGACACAAACTACCAAAACTGACTGAAAAAGAAATAGAATATCTACATAGATCTAAAACAAGTAAATAGATATTAACAAACAAACAACTTCCCACAAATAAAAAACGAAGCTTAGATTGCATTACTAGTGAATTCTATCAATAGAATAAAAGAATTAACACCAAACTTTCACAAACTCTTCCAAAAAACGGGAGAAGGGGAAATTCCCAATTCATTCTTTGCGGTCATTATTACTAAGATACAAAAAGAAACAAGTTTCTGGTCAGGATGGTGGAAGGGATAAATGTGACACTTGCATCCTCCCACAACCACATCAAAATTACAACTAAACTAAATAACAATCATCATTCAGAACCACCTGAAAACCAACTAAACAAAAGTGCTATAACTAAGAATATAAAAAAGAAGCTACATAAAGACTGGTAGAAAAGGCAGAGACATGGAATAGCTACATCTCCCACCCATGTGAGCTGGTTAAGAATCAGGAAGGACATCCCAGTTGCCGAGGTTCTCCCTGAGAAGTTAAGCATCCCAGCCCAGGGTTCCAGTGCCATAAAGAGAAGTCCCCATAACTTCTGCCTGTGAAAACCAGCAGAGATTGTGGCTTCTAGAGTTTCAGGTAGTCCTCTTAAAGCACCCACACAAAGATTCACTCAGACACTCTAGCTCTGAGCTCTAGTCCTGAGGCTTCAGCTCAAAACACACCAGAGACAGACAGGAGAAACTGAACTGTATGACTTTAGGACATGAGTTGGAGGCACAGCTTTCTCCCAGAGGAAGTGCAGTCAGAGGCCATTGTTCCTTTGTTAAGCCCTTGAAGGCCCAAATAGGCACCATATTTGAGTCTCCATCAACCTGGCTAATACCATTCACCATACTCTGGTGATTCCCTGAGACCTGGCTCCACCCAGCTTACAGGCCCACCCAAGCTCTTCCAGTGGCATTTCCATACAAACGGCCTATCTTGGCTCACTATTGCTGCAAACTTTCCTAAAAATCTTTCAAAGACCCACAAACCCTAAACAAATAGCATCTAACCTCAGCATGCCCCGTATCTCCTGCCAAGTCTGGAAATAGTGACATAGGACATCAATTCGAAGCTCAGAGTCTCCTGGGCACCTCAAAGCATAGCATGAGTGGCAACTATCTGCAGTTCACTCTGTAGCTCATGCCATGTGTCCCCATGCAGGGCACAGGCAGCAGCTGACCTTGGCCTACACCTCCCAGGAGGCCCAAGGGACAGTACACAGAGTGACCAGCTCCAGACCACACCAAAACACCTCCTTGACCAATATACAAGTAACAGACTCATCAAGATTCAAGTCCTGCTCCATAGGGTGAACACCCACACAACAGCTCCTCTGCTATGGTCTCAGATTGTTCTCACACCCAATGGGCTCTGGAATCCATCCCTCCCACTGATGAGCCAGCAGCAGTCAAGGCTCAACTACAACAGAAAGGTTCACACAGCCTGCATGGGGGGCACAGAAGAGGGTGAACACAGAGCTTCCTGCTCAAATGACCAGGCCCCAGAGGATACCCACTATATAAGGCCATTCTACCATGACTGGGAGACATAGCAGCTCTATATGAACATAGAAAGACTACTAAAATAAGGAGACAAAGAAACATGTCCCAAGTGAAGGAACAGAACAAAACTCCAGAAAAAGAACTAGATAAAATAAAGACAAGCAATCTACCAGATGTAGAGTTCAAAACACCAGTTATTAGAATGCTCAATAGGGAGTGGTAGGGAAAAATGTGAAAAATAAATAAATTAATAATTTTTTAAAAAATAGAATGCTCAATAAACTTCAGAGAGAAACAGATCAACTCAGTGAGAATTTCACCAAAAAGATAGAAAACATACAAGTGGAGATAAAGAAAAAAAAAACTAGTCAGAAATGAAGAATACAGTCATTAAAATGAAGAATACACTAGAAGAAATCAAGAGTAGATTGGATGAAGCAGAGGATCAAATCAGCAATTTGAAAGATAAAGTAACAGAAAACACCCAATTAGAACAGCAAAAAGAAAAAAATTCCTAAAATATGAGTAGAATCTAACAGGCTTCTGGGACAACATCAAGCACACCAACATTTGCATCATGGGGGTGCCAGAAGGAGAAGAGGGAAAGCAAGAAATTGAAAACCTATTTGAAAAAAAAAATGACAGAAAACTTTCCTAACTGGGTGAAGGAAATGAACACACAACTCCAGGAAGAACAAAGAGTCCCAAATAAGATGAACTCAAAGAGGTCCACACCAAAGATATATCATAATTCAAATGCCAAAGGTTAAAAACAAAGAATTTTAAAAACTGTAAGAGAAAGGCAGTTAGTTACCTACAAGGGAGATCCCATAAGACTATCAGTTAATTTCTCAACAAAAACTTGACAAGCCAGAGGCACTGACACAAAATGTTCAAAATGATGAAAAGCAAGAACACACAAATAAAACTGTTCTACCCAGCAAGGCTACCATTTAGAATCAAAGGATAGATAAAAACTTCCTGGACAAGAAAGAGCTAAAAGTCCACCATCAAACCAGTATTACAAGAAATGTTAAAGGGTCTTCTTTAAGAAGAAGAAAAAAAGGTTAAAAGTATGAATTATCAAATAGCAATAAATACATATTTATCAGCAAATACTTTAAATGCAAATAGATTGAATATTCTAATCAAAAGACATATGGTGGCTGAGTAGACAACATAACATGACATTTACACATGCCATCTATATGAGACTCACTTCAGTTCAAATGACCCACACAGACTGGAAGTAAAGGGATAGAAAAAGCAATTTCATGAAAATGAAAAGCTAGGGTAACAATATTTATACCAGACAAAATAGACTTTAAAACAAAGACTATAACAAAGGACCTAGCCAATTCCAATTCTGGGTATGTATGTAAAGAGACACAAACCACAAAGTCTAAAACACTTATGCATCCATATGTTCACTGCAGCACTACTTACAATATATGTAAGATACGGATATAAGCCAAGATATGGCAGCAACCTAAGTATCCAGCAAACCTAAGTATCCAGCAATAGATGAACACATAAAGAGAAAGGGTACACATAACAATGAAATATGACTCAACCATAAAAAAGAATAAAATCTTGCCATCTGCAACAACATGGATGGACCTAAAGGATATTGTGCTGAGTGAAATAAGTCATATAGCCTCAGCTGGTGTAGCTCAGTGGATTGAGCACAGGCCTGTGAACCAAAGGGTTGTAGGTTTGGTTGTCAGTCAGGGCACATGCCTGGGTTGTGGGCCAGGTCCCCAGGAGGGGGAGCGTGAGAGGCAACCCACATTAATGTTTCTCTCCCTCTCTTTCTCCCTCCTTTCCCCTCTCTCTAAAATTAAATATATAAAATCTTTTTTAAAAATTAAGATATTTTTAAAAATTAAGTCAGAGAGACAAATACCATATGATTTCACTTTTATGAGAAATCTAAAGAACACAATAAACAAACAAACAGAAACAGACTCATAGATAACAGAAAACATTTTGAAGGTTTGTCAGGGTGGGGGACCAGGGGCTGGATAGAAAAGATGAAGAGATTACAACACAAATTGGTAGTTACAATAGTTTTAGGGATGTAAAGTACAGCATAGGGAATATATCAAAATATTGTAATACTTATGTATGGTGACAGATGGGTATTAGATTTTTCAGGGTGATCATATAGTAAGTTATATAAATGTCTAATCACTGTGTTGTACACTAATATAATGTTGTATCTCAATTATAATTGAAAGATTAAAAATTATTTAAAAACAAATACATCATAAGAAAACTACAAAACAATATTTGTTAAGAATATAAACAGTCAACAAAATACTTTTAAAAAATTAAACTTAGAATCTATTGGTCTAGCTTCTAGAAAATGGGGTGGCTTCCATAGGAGACCAAAATCATCCTCTGAATTTTCACCACTTTCTCTACTAGTCATGTTAAGCAATTTCATTCCCATTAAGCCCATAATAAAACAGACCACATAAATGTAATTATAAATAAATCTATCAAACTCCTGCCATCTCCTTCTGTCACCTACCAAAAATATTAAGCAGTTTCTTGAAGTGGGTCTTTCTACCTTTGTGATTGATGCATTAACCAGCCTTACTCTAAATCACAATTTTTTACAGAATTAGATTACACAGCAACCTTCCATGCTATAAAATATTCCTAATAAAGAAGCCATTTGGCCTTTGATGTAACATCTCCAAATTGGCTGATTTATTTGAGATTTAAGTAGGCTATTTTAAGGTGGGACATTTTTTAAGGACTCCATAAGGACACTGATTTTCACCTTCTTCTCTTTACTACACTGGGGCATAGAAAGTCTTACTCTTCATATTATTAACCCTGAAGTGGGCCTAACAACTCATAGCCACTGCAAAATCTCAATAAAACCCCCTTTTCTAAAGCAGTTTGCTTTACAAACTTCATTAAGCTTTTGAATTACCAGTGGATCTTATTAAAAATGCATATCCCCAAGTCCTTACTGAAGAGATTATAGTAAGTTTGTAACTAGGCCCAGGAATCTGCATTTTAATTCTCCCCTCCCCAAATAGTCCTAACTACACTTTGAGAAAACATTGTCATCAAGATACCTGATTTCTAGCTTCATTCTCTATACTTAAAAGGAGCAAATATGGGCCCATATAAGTCCTCAGGAGAGCCCTCTCATGTCCAATCTATTGTTTCAGAACATTAGTGGGCCCCTACTCACAAGCATTTTCTAGAGAGGTGGGAAGAAAAGTCTGGACATCATTTTCCTAGAGACTCAGAGAAGAACCCACTAATCAGAGAGCAGGCAGGAAGTTGACAGTTTGCTATAAAAATATGTGGGTTAAAGAGGCAGGATTTCTTGCAGAAATGTCTCAAATACTCAGTAATATAAAGTGCAGGAAAGGCATCACATCGTTTTGGGCTGTGCTACCACAAAATAGGAGATTCTTCTAAAGACCATCTATGGCATTCAACTGTTACCATTACTAAGTAGAAGAAAAGACTGTCTTCTACAGAAGATTTTCTGTCAAATTTAAGATTATTTCTAAGCTGCAAATCTCTTTAAACAGATTAGTTATACATTCAGACTACTGCCTGCAAAATAGTCAAGTCCATGATCACAACATAATTGTTAAGTTGGTGCCAGCCCTAACCATGTCTGTGTGTTCTCTCTCTGTTTCTTTCAATAAATGTTAGGAATCCAAGCACAGTCAAATCTTTTACAGACAAACTAATCTTTCTAGATGTGTGACATTGAAGAATTTTATAAGGGCTTTCATTTTTATTTTGACTTTCTAATGGTTTAATGTAAGAGACCTTACAAATCCATAAAAGCAGACTGGGCTGGAGTTTACTGCTGTTGCGTAAAGGGATCTACATATGACTGATACTTCAGAGGGCAAATCAGCTCTAAATCAGTGTCCTGATTCTGTGTCAAGGGGGAATTTTGCCCCAGAAGGACCCTCGAACATGTGAGTAAAAATCTGTTCACACAGTAGAGGGAATTCTACTACAGTAGGACCCTGCCAATTAGGATTCACTTTCTCTCATTTAAATATGCAAATGATAGAAGACATCATTTGTAAGGCCAGTATTAACCATTGATTCTGATACCTGTATTCTGTAGCTTTTATTATTATTTATTGTGAATAAGAGCAAAGAGACCGATGTATGAAATGATTCCTGACTCTTCTTACCTGGTTAGCTGTAACTCATCTTTAGGAACTTAGGTTAAAACCTACCTTCTTCAGTTAGATGTGTCCAATCTTGGCACTCTGGGTGAGTTCCCTAGTTACATTTTTTTTTAATCATTGTTCAAGTACAGTTTTCTCCCTTTTAACCCCATTCCAGCCTACCCACCCAACCCTCCCAACAATACATTTTTTAAAAAACTGGTTTTTTCTCCTCACAGAACTTTTCATTATGATTTTTCATTAATAACTATGTAGTTATTGCCAACTCTTGCTGTTCTACATGTTCAGCTAGGACACCTTTGTTTCCTGCTTATTACAAGTATCTAGCAAGTGCTTTTCATGCATTACCTTCTTAATAAATGACTCAAAATGAATGAATTAAGTCTAACAGATTGACTTCACAATAGAATACATAACTATTAGGGCATGTACATTTAGCATCCTTTATTCAAGAAGTGTTAGGTGCCAGAACAAAAGTGCATCTATGCTTGGATCCAAGTGTATGTTATTAAATCATTATCAGCACTTTAAGATTCTTCCCACTCCTGAACTAAACTTTCAACTACCTACCTATATGGGAATAAGATGGAAATTACTAAAACGGTGGCTTTCCGATTTTTTAATATCTCTTCCAAGTAGCATTGGGATAATCAAATTTGATATGACTATAGCACAGCAAATATTTCAAAGCTAAGATCTCATCCATGGCTTTACCAACAACATCATGCTAAGAAATTTGCTAAGAAATATGCTCATACATCTACTTAAATAACACACTTAAATTTAGAATGAATGTCAACAAGAATGAAGTTTTAGCATTTCTACTGTAAAAGTTGGCCCACAGACATATTCTCAAGACATCATAATTACTATCACTTTAATTCTGCTTAATGCTGTGCATACAGTCTTATAAGAAATAGTCTTTCATGGTTAGTTTCCTTGAACTCTATGATGATGGAACTTTTCATTATATAAATGTTAGCTATTATTGAGAATATCTGGAAAATGATATCTGCAACACAAGAAATCTTTACATCTGCTATCTCCTTCAGAGAATTCCACAGGCCCATTTATTTCCTCAGGAGTTCTACTCAGATGGCCCCTAGTGTAAACGGCTAAAAAAATTAAAAACTGTGTTTAAGGGTAAAGCAGAAATTTCAAAGCTTTAAAAAGTCAGAATATATCATTTTTGAAACATCCTTTCCCTTCCATACTCATTCCTCTTCCAAAGTGCTTCACAGTATTTTTCAGTCGAAACTTGATCGCACACACACACATACACATACACACACCCACATCCACATCCATATATCCATATCCTTGTATGGACTGAATGGTGTAAAAGAAAGCCAACTTATAGGAAAGGGTGCCAGAGTTCTTTTATAGTAGTGGTTTTCAAATTTCAAGGTTGAAATCAATTTAATATATCCATATGAGCATTGTCTTAAAAATGGAATGAAGTGGAATGGAATGGAATGGAATGGAATGGAATTTGGAGTGGATAATTCTAGGTATAGTCTTTGATGAAATCTTTCCTAACTTAAGGATCCTGGCACCACAGGCAATCTTGGGGCAGGGGAAGCTATGTACATGAATGAAAGTATGGAAATGACTAATAAAAAGCTCAGATGTTTCGAGCTCCAGCATGCTGTAGCAAATAGTGACAACTGTTGAGAATAACCCTAAAGAGAGAGGCTTCCTGCCTCTGCCTTAACCATGAGAACCATAAGTGAGGACACTGTGTTCAATGTTCACTACAGTGCTTACCCAGGGACAGGAGTGACATATGAATGCTGTTGGGACTGTTTGGGACTCATTTCTATAAGGCCTCAGTGAAAACCATGGACTCCTTTAGAGATGGGAAACTTGCCATGGGTTTTCTAAATGGATCACTCTAGGGAGGAGTAAGAGTCTCTGGTGACATATTGGATGAAACGTCAAAATCACTTAATTGAATACTTAAATATATGGAATCTAATTTTGTACCCCAAAGTGGGTATGAAAGTGGGTCATATTATTTATACATGTATTTCAGGCACTTTAAGAAGGTTGTATTGATCCACAGATAGGCTGACTTTTAAAGTAAAGGAATCACACACACATACACACACACTACAACATTATAAAGAATAGTAACTTTTACTAATGTTAAAATCTCAGTCCCTACAGTTCTGGTTCCCTATTGCATTCATTGCTAGAGGAAAAAAAGGATACATGGCTATGTACGTGTTTGAAGTATTAAAAAAATTTGAAGGAAACCTTCTGTTGAGACTATTCTTATAAGTATTATTTTTAATTTTGACAGTTTCTAACAGAGCAATAGAAAGAAAATGTTCTTAGTGGAAGAGAAGGTATAACCTTGTACAATTTAGAAGCAGCCAAGAAAGTCTTGAGATGATCTTAATAAGGGAAGCTCTGGATATGCCTCAGAGGCATATGTAAACAAATTGCCTTGAATGTAAACAAACTCATGTAAGCTACTCTTGTACTGACAAGGCTCTGGGTCCCATGGAAAGCATCTCCTGGATACAGCAGGGTCTTCATCCTTCCATTCTTTTTACATACATACACACACCCATACATATAAGTACATTCACACATAAACACCATCCACATTTTTCTTTTTGAGAACAAACCTAAATGTGGGCATCAGCAAGGCAATATAAAATTTAAAACCCACAAATGTCACATTATTGGGTGTAAGTAAGGAGATTATGTTGTTTTTCTTGCCATATCATACAATCAATTTTAGGACAAATGACATGACTTACAGAAATGACAGTTTAGCACAGTTCAAACTAATATTGATGGAGCTCCTATCATGTAGAGAATCCATAATAATTATATTTATGCACTACCCTTACAAAATGACAGTGCAAATGACAGTGATACACAGTGAAACCCTTATGATAATTTCACAAAAATTAAGAAAGAATCATGTGAAAAGATTCTTTAAGACAATGTGTTTGCAAGAGTGGGACATAAACAAGCCAGAACATAGAAAGTTGATTCAATACATTATGAGTGAATACGTACAGTTGAGAAGACATTTTGTCCTTGTTCTCAAGTACCTACAATCTAGTTAGGAAGATACAAGGCATGAAAAAAATCACACCTAAGACTATTATACAATAATCACTTGTGACAGATAAAGTGGCACAAAGAATATCAAACTAGACACATCCTTAGAATTCACAGTTTAACCCCCTTATAAAAACAAAAGGCAAAAAAAACTGATGCTTAACAAGGTTAGTATTATAACATACCAAAGGTTTCCATATTCACTAGTAATGTTAAAAAATGTTTAACTGTTAATAAATGTTTAAAGTGCTACATGGAGTTAAATATTGCATAGAGGTCAAGGAGGGTTAAGATCCAACAAATACCAAGGGATTCCACAAATAGAAGATGGGCAAAAAGTAAATCCCAGCGAGATTAAATGATTAAGTAAAAAGGTTGAGTAAACAAACTGCATGTGTCTACTCCCAAAATCCAAGTGAAATGACAGTAAAGAAATTTTAAAAAGTATAAACATGTAAGGATAAAATAGGAGAGGCATCATTGGTGGATGAAAGAATTTAATATATTTTAGCAGGAAAGAGGAGAGAAGAATGGAACCAATTCAGCAGAAGAGAGAAACTGGGCCTGGTTCCATCAAGTACTCCAGAATGAAAGCATGAAGCAAAACACTGATATCAGGGTACTGTTTGAAAACCTAGAAATATAGAATTGATGACTTTTGAAGTCCCTTCCTCAACCCCACACTGGCAAGGAAAGATCTAGGGTAACAGCTACATATGAAGCCTAGAAAAAAATCAGCCCAGAATACAGCAAAAAGGTAGATACTCCAAAAGTTGTGTGTTGGGGGTGGTGGGTAGGGGACAGAGGGTTCTGATATGTTGAACCTTTGATAATATTGAGAGACATCTGACAGATCTGATGAAGTGAAAGCAGACATTTCTAACTAGTTCATGCTAAAATAAGCAATAAAAAATTAACTATAGGAAAAACTTAATCTCAGATAAGACTTCTTTAAAAAATTTAAAACTTTAGCCCTGGCTGGTCTGGCTTAGTGGATTGAGTGCCAGCCTGAGAACCAAAGGGTCACTGGTTTCATTCCTCGTCAGGGTACATTCCTGGGTTTCAGGCCAGCTTCCCCAGCAGGGGTACAGGCAAGGCAACCACACATTAATGTATCTCTCCCTTTCTACTTCCCTTCTCCTTGCTCTAAAAATAAATAAATAAAATCTTTAAAAAAAATTAAAACTTCAGCTCAACAAAGGGTACCATTAAGAAAGTAAAAAGGCAGGACACTTTCTGAGAAAAAATATTTGTAAAATGTCTATCTGACAAAGGACTCATATCTGGAATATAGAAAGAAATTCTATTGGGTTGGCCAAAAGTCCATATTTTTTTTTCCAGAAAATAAAAAGACACATTTATTTTCACCAATAATTTTATTGATTTGGATATTTGAGTATGTCATCTATCTCCCACACGGTATAACTTTGATTGTTCTCAACTAATATCTTCATTTGATCACTATCAATTTCAAGTGGTCTACCCAACTGGAACATTGTCCACAGTGAAATCTCCAGCATTAAACTGCAAACCACATATTCGCTCAGTCACAGCAGCCTTTTCATACACTGCTCAAATCTAATTTGTGTTTCAGTTGTGTTTTTACCTTTCTTGAAGTAATAAAGCATAATATGCTGAAAATATTGCTTGTTTCCATCTTCAATATTAAAATGGCTACACAAAAATTCACCATTTGATCAGTTTTTTTTTTAAATGCATGCTGATACAACAGCTGTCACAATACAATCTACCAAAATTGTTTCAAATGAAGTTAAAGACTGAGCACCATAACAGACATCTTATGGAAAACACCAAAAGAATTTTTTGACCAACCCAATATAAATAAATAAGAAAATGACAAGCAACCCAAATAAAAAATAGAAATAGGCAAAATACTTTAACAGGTACTTTATAAATTAAAATATAAAAATTACCAATAAGTACATGAAAAATGTTTATCAGGAAAATGACAGTAAAGGAATTTTAAAAATATGAATATAAAAAGACGAAGGACAGAAGAGACATGAGGGATGATTGGTACCTGATATGACAGAAATGTTCTATAAATTGACCTGGGTAGTAGCTATGCAGATATCCATATACATAAAAATTCACCAAGCTGAATATTTAAGGTTTATATACTTTATTCAGTAAAAACCATATTTTAATTAAAAATACAACCTTAAGCAATCAACACTTTTTGCTATATTACATGATTAAAGGATATGGAATTAGAGGGATGAAATTAAGAGAGTTAAATCTTTATCTATCCTTACCAAACATGATAGATCAAGAAGCAGGTATGTGAGCACAATTTTGAGAAATTTTATAGTTAGTATTAGCTGCCTCTGGAAAATAAGACTGGAGGTTTAGGAGAAGGAGAATAAAAATAGGGGAATGTTATTTTGCACAACCAGTCTCTTACTAATATTTGATGTTTTTTAAAAACTGTGTATATATTAATTTGATGAGGAAATTTTAAATATTAAATTATAAATTATTAAATATGTGACTAGTTATTAAACATGAAGCAGAGAAGGTCTTTTAAGTATGACTCAGTAACATCTTTTAGTTTGCCAGTGCAATAAACTCTATATTCTGATTTTCCTTCCCCCTTCACCATCAGTCCATGTAGTCCAGAAGGAATTTCTCCATCTCAGCTTCAGTAGTATCTTGTGACTCAAGCCCAATCCAACCCATGGGCCTGGCCCTCATCCAGAGAGATTTTTTCTTCCAGGCATAGTCACAAGGCCCAATTTGGGCCAATAAGGACTATACAGAGGAGCTCCCTGTATAGACATTCTCTTACTTAGAACTTCTGGCAACCATCTTGCCATCAAGAGAGAATTATTTGCCCAAGAATGGGGCTGACAGGGTGAACAGCAGAGATGAGATATGGGAGAAGTCCCTTGAGACCTGATATCTGTGGTTGAGGCCCTGGTTCCATACAGGCCTGAAGTTTGTCTATCCCTGCCCTTTTCATAAGTATAAGAGGCAGCATTGTGTAATGCAATCCAAGCATTGTACTACTTAGGTTCAAACTTTGGCTTTACTACTTACTATGTGACTTTGGGCACGTTACTTAATTTCTTCCTTATCTATAAAATGAGATGGTAATAGTACCTCCCTCAGAGAATCAAGTGAGTTAATATATGAGTGTATATAGTACACAAGCATATATTTTAAAGGCACATATATATAAGAATATATGTATATAGCTTAATACAAATGTTTATTTATATATTAAATTCTCATTTAAATTTATGGCGCAAATTCACATTTTTGTTTTTAGCAATAAAATTCCCTTTTTTCCTTAAACCAGTTTGAATTGAATTGTCTGATACTTACAAGTGGCAGGATTCTGACTAATTCTGCACACATGAAAACCACACAAAATCATTAAATAGATTTAAGCAAATATACATAAAACATAAACATTCTCTATATCAGGAAAAAAATCATCAAAAAATTAAACAGTAGCCCTGGCTGATGTGGTTCAGTGGACTGAGTGCCAGCCTATAAACCAAAAGGTTGTTGGTTCGATTCCCAGTCAGGGCACATGCCTGGGTTGCAGGCCAGGTCCCCAGCAGGGGGCGTGAGAGAGGCAACCACACACTGATGTCTCTCTCCTTCTCTCGCTCCCTCCCTTCCCCTCTTTCTAAAAATAAATAAGGAATAAATAATCTTTTAAAGAATTAAACAGTAGATAGAAAAGGAAGAAAGAATGTTTACAACTTTTAGGACTGATATGGTTTTGCCCTTACAAATAACAAGGAGGTACTACACAAAATGGGCAAAAATATAAACACAGTTAGCAAATGAAAAATATAGAAATGCAAAAATTAATTTTCAGTTTCCAAAATTCAAACAAATAAAATAAATAGAAACTAATTTTTTTCCAATGACATACCTAAAGACCGTTTTAAATTATTATCCAGTGTTGGCAACTTTCTCATTGACTGTTGGTAAGAATATAAATTATACAAGCTCTCTGAAAGGCAATCTAGCTATAATAAAAATAAGTGTACCTTTGAAACAATAATTCTTCTAGGAAATACTTAAAGGTGCATGGGGACATTTTCCTTGCAAGTTTTCTCACTGATCTGTACTTATAAACAGGAAAATTGAACACAGAATGTCCAAAATATAGGGGATTCATTAAAATCCATACATTCCAATACTATTCAGTCATTTAAAATGTTGATTGAAAAAAATACATGTACTGAAGATGTTCATGATTATTAAATGAAATAAACAGATTATAAAATCATATATAGCATCCCCCCCTTATTCATTGGGGATACATTCCAAGACCCCTAATGGATGCCTGAAACCAGGTAATACCAAACCCCATACACACTATGTTTTTTTCTATACATATATATCAATGAAAAATTTTAACTTATAAGTTAGGTACAGCAAGAGATAAACAACAAAAAAACTAAATTAGAACAATTATAACAATATACTATAATAAAAGTTATGGAATGTGATCTCTCTCAGAATATCTTATGGTATTGTACTCACTCTTCCTCTTCTTGTGATGATGTGAGATGATGTATAGCCTACAAGATGAGATGAAGTAAGGTGAATGACGTGGGCACTGACATAGTATTAGGCTACTACTGACTTTCAGATGATGCAGTTTACTTGAAAACAAACACCGTGATACCATGTATACAGGTTGAGATGCTAGACAAACGGATGGTTCACATCACAGGGAAGACAGAACAGAGGATGAGATTTTATCATGACATCCACAATGGCATACAATATAAAATTTATAAATTATTTCTGGAATTTTCCATAATATTTTCAGACTGTGGGTAACTGACACCACAGAAAGCAAAATCAAGGATAAGAGGAAACTATTGTAGTATAAGTTTATATTTTAATTTTGTAAATATACATACGTAAAAAGATCTACTAGGATACAGATCAAATGATAGTGAAATTTCTGGGTGGTGGAATTATGAATGATCTAATTTTGTGAAGGTTTTTTTAGCTTATACATATATTTAATTCTATCTCCACTGAAGCTTTACAGATTTTTAATAAGAAAAAAACATATTTTAAATTCATAAAAAGCCGTAAGTCACCTCTCAGAGTAGTTTCACTCTTTCATTTGAAGCCAAAATTATGCAAGCTGTTAGAGCACAGATAATGGGAAAGTCAAGGGAATGGACTCTCTTTTTAGAAAATTTGGTTGTAAAAGCAAAAAGAAAGACTTTCGAGAACATATGTGGCATGTAGTTATTGCAATGAAGTGTCTGTGCTTTGGAGAAGAGGAAGAGGCCAAAAAATGCAAAAAGAAGGAATCACTGGGGGTGATTGCTAATGAAGCCTGCAGCATACTGTGCTTTCCGTTCTCCAGTAGCTAGCTTCCTTTGGGCTTAGGTGAACAACATTATGTGGATTCCCACACAACCCTTCCCTTTGTGTTGCACAGGCTTGGGATGGGCTCAGAACTTTCCCACGGCAGAATCCACACTCTCAGCCTCTTGGTGTCTTAACCTCCTAAAACTAAGTGCAACAGGCATTTTTCATCAGCAACTTTCACCATGAAAGGAAATAAGGACACTTGAAGCCCTGTGCAAGCAAGGCTCCCTTAGACCCCGCCCCCACTCCTGTAAAAGAGTGAGCACCATCCACAGCTGCAATCATAATACACACTTGGACTTAATAATTAAAAACTGAGTTTTCAACAATTCATAAGGGTTTGAATATTGTGTAAGATAGATTATATTTTCTTTTCATTTATTTTTGGCATATTAACAGCTGGTGACCTAGATTAAGAAATAATATGTGAAAAGCAGGCTGCACCACTAAATTCATTCACACATGGAAGTGGATTCAGTAAAAAGCTTCAAATCAAAGATTCAAGTAATTACTTGGAGTGAGGGAGAGAATACCTACAAGTGGGTAAAATGAAGTATGAAAAAATGATGACAAAACCTGGTTCAGATCCCAGTAGATCCTGGCTACTTTCTGGACATGTAATCAGGAACTGGAATGAGGCAGGAAGCCTTGCTAATGCAACTGCTGAAGGAGTGGTGGGAGAGGATCATGTTAGTTTAGGATGAGCTTGGGTAGATATTAAAAGAAATCCAATCCTCTTACTGCATTGAGAGTGTGCCGTGTGAAGGGAGGGACCCAGTCTCTCAGCCTGCACACAGGCAAAGGGACCCGTGCCCCATTCAGCTCAGCTTCTAGGTCAGCAAGAGTGGAGGGCAGCCTGAGCCTGGGGAGAGGAAAATTCACTGTCCTAGTGAGCGACTGCAAATCTGACTACCAGTAAAATAGGAAAGTACCAGTAAAACCCAGTATCCCAGGGATGGAAAATCCTGCCACGTAGAAGAGAACACAGTTGGACTGATACAAACCATGAAGCTCATTAGTTGGTGTCCTTTTCCAAGTACAGCACTCAAACTACCTTTTGTGCAGAATGTCCTTTGCTCAGAACACAAATGAGGACCTCAATGCCAGCAAGGTCTTCATGACAAGCAGTCTCTGGGCAGCCAGGCCAGCCCCGTGCCTAGTACGATCTCTCTCCAACTGCTCAGGGCTGTGCGGTATGGATCTGGGATCCATCTGTGCGCGTTTCTGGGTGAGAAAAATAAATCACTGTGGCCAATTGACAGAGGGGCTCGTAAAACAACAGCGAACCCAACTCGTGCAACATGATTTTTTTTAAAGCAGTGAAGCCCCATCCTTTGTACAAAAATGTTCAGAGAAGAACTGTAAGGTTCAGGTCATATTTAGTTTTGACCTTCCAGAGAAGGGCATTTGCATCAAAAGGGGGCACACAGAGACAGCCCAAAGCAAGACAGCAAAACAAAACAACAACAAAAAAAACTGTGTATGTAGATATCTGTTTTGAACTCCAGGATTCACTGCACAGCACTGTATTAAAGCTGCTGGTTTTCGCGATCAGTTCTGTTGATGAAAACAGAGATTTGGGGAGTACCTTCTGTGCTAAACTGTTTCTGCTGCACTCACGTAGCCAGAAAATACCCTCAGAGGAAGAACCGCTGCCGAAATCTCCCGCCCGAACCTGCGGGCGCCTCCCTAACAGTCCCCTGCGGAGACCGCGGAATGGGCGCCCGGAGGCAGGTGCGCTCAGCCCGGGGACAGCCGGCGACCCGCCGCACTCTCGACTGCTCAGGCCGGGAGCCAGCCTGGAGAGCGGACTGCGCTGCCAGCTGCGCAGGGGGAGAGGGAGCAGGAGCCTCCGCAGACCCTGCGCCTCCTGGGACCGGGTCGGAGTTCCGCTAGCTTCCTGCCTCCGGGCCACCTCCGTCCGCAGTGCCGCCGAGCAGCACTCGCCGTGCCAAAGGGCGCGACCCTGGCCGGCCCTGCACCCCTAACGACAGGCCTCCTTCGCTCCTCTGGCCCTCTAGGCCTCCGCCGTCCCGTCCCGCCACCTGCACTGCCGCCCGCTTCTGACCTTTTCCTGCGCGCGGTTGAGTCGTTTCTGGACGTTCTTGGCGAAAATGCCAGTCTTGATGTCGGCCATGGTGGCGGGTCCACAGAGGCTGCAAGACGCGGATCGGGAGCTGGGCCGGCAGCAGCGAAGAAGAGCGGGTGAAGAGCAGTGGGAGAGGAGGAGCAGGAGAGGAGGTAGAGCGGGTGAGGAGGAGCAGGTGAGGAGCAGGTGAAGAGCAGCGGGAGAGGAGGAGCAGCAGGAGAGGTGGCGAGGTGCAGCGGAGCTCCGGAGCGATGTAGGGGCGCGGCGGTGTGGAACAGGCTTAAAGCGACAGAGCGGAGGCAACACTCGCCAGTGTGGTGAGAAAAAGAGAGGGAGGGAGCCAGAAGTCAGAATAGCCAGATAGTAACCACAGTGATGGAGGAGAAGTCCTGGAGGAGAAAGCTAGCAGCAGATCCAGAACCCTGGAGGCAGCTCAAGGATTCTTTTTAAGGCCGAGTTTGTGTAGGGGGAAAGCAAATCAGAAAGGGCGGGGGGTGGGGGGGAGAAGAGGGAAGGAAAAGGCTGAGGGATGTGGGAGCAAGTAGGATTGGACCTGATCTGAAGTGGAGGGGCTGGTCTGGTCTACTGGGAGTGCCCGGTGGACCACCCTGAGGCAGAGAGTGCACTCCTCACCTTGGCTGTGTTCAGGTAGGAGTGAGCCTTGTCTTACAGGGATGCTCACTGCTCAGGAAAGCTGACTAGGGAACCTGGTCAGTGCAGCGGTGAGAGCTGCAGTAGAGTGGCAGGTCCCGAGGAAAGGAGGGAAGGACCTGTGCTGACACTGCTTTAACCTTAAGACAAGACCTGGGGCATGGGTGGGAAGATTCCATGTTAAGAAGGGTCAGCTACCTTGAGCCAGTGCTGTGCTTTGGTAATCTTTGTAATTTCTGCCCTGAGCAGAGAGAAACCTTGGCATAGGCACTCACTCCCCAAGAAATGTTGAGTCGGGCCATTTATTACCTCACATCAACATTGTAAGACCCAGGCCTCCTAACCTGTTGCTCCTTGCAAACCTCCTGGAAACCTAAACAGGGAGGCACCCTCCTATATATGCTTAGCAGGAGTAAATATAATCGGGATAAACTTGTCTTACTCCTGCATAGAGTTTTGAAGATTCTGATCAATAGTCAATCTATTCATATTCTGTTCTATCTGATTGTGTGAGGATAATAAGAAAGATGCCCAGCAAAGAGGTTAGAGTGAATCAGGCACCAAGGAGTCTATGTGAGCATCTGTACCTCTGGAGTAGACTATTACATTGGTAACCCTCTCTGAACTGCCCCAGTAATTCACTTCTTGTGTGGTCTTGTGTGGTCCCCCACCTTGATTCAAGAATGACACTGTGACTGGCTTTTACCAAAAGATATGGTGGAGTTACACTGTGCCATTCCCAGGCCTAGTCCTAAGCCTAAGAAAGTAAGCAGGTTTTGCACTCTGAGGAGCCCTGTGCATCCATGTGGAAGTTCAGCTTCCCTGATGTAAAAAGCTTCTTAGATGCACACGGAAAGGCTACTTGCACAGGGAACATGGCCCAGATGTCCTTGTATCCCAGCTGAGCCCAGCCTCTAGCCAACTGACTGGCTGAATGCAGCCATACAAATAATCTTAGCAAGACCAATAGAAGATCTGCCCAGCTGATCCCAGCCCAGAGTATGGAATGGTGAACAAATAAATTGGTAGTTGTTTTAAGCCACTAACTTTTGTGGTGTCAGTCTATTCACCTGGCTCTCATTTCCTTAGAATGACTATTTACTCCAGTTTGCCTGGGAACCAAGGGGTTTCCACGTCAAGACTTCAGTGCTAAAATCAGGGAAGTACTAGGTAAACCTGGATGAGCTGGGCACCTGAGTTCCAACATTCCAAGTAAACAAAGAGACCATTTCAGAGGAGAGTAAAGGGAAAATTGATTCCCTTCTTGATCAGCGTTCAGAGGGAAAGACTGCTCAGCAGCCAGGAATTTCAGTCAGCTTTCTAAAGCATGCGGCTTCAGAACTTTGCCTCTACCTTGGGATCTTGGCAATGAAGGTACAAGCCTCAGAATGCTGGAATATACCAGAATGATCTGCAGAATATTAGGCCGTGGTCACTTATACTATGAGCCCCAGAGGTCCCTCTGGTCCTGTACTAGCCCTGGCTACAGCTTCCCTTGGAGACATCACTGCATTCTCTCTAACAATCAAATAGC
Source organism: Phyllostomus hastatus (assembly GCF_019186645.2). Taxonomy (NCBI): domain Eukaryota; kingdom Metazoa; phylum Chordata; class Mammalia; order Chiroptera; family Phyllostomidae; genus Phyllostomus; species Phyllostomus hastatus. The sequence continues at coordinate 51,794,765 of NW_025334041.1, forward strand.
AGAGTTCCAAGCAGTGCATTTACTTTTCCTCTGCTTCCTTTGAACCCAAGCCACCAGTTCCCACTATATCAGCCTTTATCTCTCCTTGTAGTTATTCCCCCACCAATTTTTGGAACACAGAGAATATCTTTGGAAATGAAATCGCAAATGGTTAGCTTATCATTCGGATGCCTATATCTAGTTCTGTAATGTGGGTGGAAAGGGAAAGCTTGTCATTTCTTGATCATTCTATTTGGAATATATGCTGAGCCTATTAAAAAGTTATTATAAAAAGAAAAATAAAATTTATTATGTGCAAACTGTTATCAAATCATTTCATTCCAACTGACAAGAGAATCGGTATTCACTTTCCAGTTGCCATGTGCCTCATTCTAGCCACTCTGAAATATTGGCAAAGTGCTTTAGCTGCTACTTAACAGGAGCTTCTTAAATATTTGTTGAAAAAAATACATTTGTGCATGAGACTAGCTCATGAGCATCCATCCTTAGCCATTCCTTCTCATAATTATGCAATATTACTGGAATAGGGACAGGGGAAAGAGGACCCTGACTACAATATTTTTTAAACATTGTTGTGCCAGACAGTGAAGTCTTTTTTTCATACAAAGTCTTGTGCAGGACCCAAATTTGCTAATCAGATGGGCCCTCCCTGATTGCAGAAATGTTGGGTGCCTGGAGTCCCACTCTGTATTCTCTGCAGCTGTCTCCAAGGAAGATCCTCAGACCTGCAGAAACCCCTGCACACAGTGGCAGTCCACATGTGACAAGATAGTAAGAAGCTAGGAAAATTCCTGGGCAAGTGGAATGGGGAAATTGAGACAAGAAAATTGAACAAGGTCAAAAAGAGTTTGAGCAACATACAGCCAGCTGGTGAAATGCAAGCTTAGATGTCAAATTATATCTAATGATTATTCAGGTAAGGTTTACCAAAACCAGAGCAAATGGTTTATACCTCTGCTCCCTAACCAAAGAATACATAGCTTAAATCACCCTGGCCTGGGAAATAGAGAATGGAGACCCAATTATCATCATTCCTGCCAGCTAAACCCAAGGACAGAGGACGTCAGAGAAATAAATAACAAAAAACCCATTAAAAGCCAGACAGACCCAAGATAAAGTAAAACAGTATGGCAGACCAAAGATTATTCCCAAACCCCTCCTATGCACTCATTTTGACACATCAGCATATTTAAAATGCACCTGGAAAGCTGATGAATATTTCTCTGAAACCCTCTGCTAAGATTTCCACCCACAGAAAAAAAAGATTAAAAGCCCTTAGGATAAAGACTCAGGACAGGCTTGCCCTAGAGCATGCCAATGCCCCTTCCCCTAACATGGGGGCTTACCGCCTTGACCCTATCTCCAAGGCCCCCTTTCTCTGACTCCCCTGTCAGCCTAAAGCGGCCCTGCCTTGGTTCATTCTGTCTCTGTGACCTTCACTGCCCAGAGAGTTAACAGCAGCCCCACCTTGGCTCACTCCTTTCCTACAACTTTTCTAGGGACCCAAAGCAGAGCACTGCCTAGGCTCTCCTATTACTTCCTCTACCCTAAGTTCTTCCTTTGTTTCACTGTCCCCATTTTTAATAAATACTCTCATAATCATCTGGACTTGTGGAACCTTTCCTACACGAAGTCAAGAACCCACACACTGCAGGCATGAGGCAGACCCTGCTCCAGGCCGATCCCTGTCCAGTAACACACAGACCCAGTGACCTCAGCAGCACCATCTACCTCCAAAGTTGTAGGACCTGGGCTTTTATGTGCATTTCCTTTATTCCAACACCACTGGCCTTGCCCAACAACAGGCCTTGATAGGTCATGTCTCTTCCTTAGAGTTGCCATGCATTTTTTTCCAGTCAAGGGAAAATGTGGGTCATGCAGTTCCATGTAGATTTTACTAAATGAATGAAAAATAACTCTAATTCTCTCCAATGTTGGGATAAGTGTAGATGTCAAATTATATCTAATATTTATTCAGGTAAGGTTCACAAAAACCACACAATTCCAACCCCAGATCTCCATCTGAGCAAGACAGGATTCCTGAAATAATTGTAACCTCCAAATCACCTTCCTTTCCTCCCCTTTATTTGTTAAACTGTTTAATTGTATTTTTTCTATTACCATTTAGTCTTCTTATAAACCCTTCCCCACCTCAGTCACCACACTGTTGTCTATGTCCATGAGCCCTTTTTCTGAGAACTTCCTTTCTTCTCAGTTGCACTTCAAATTGGTTGATTAGTGAAGAATGTGTATTGTGACAGGTTTTGAAAATTTGGAATAGGCCCAGAATTACTACTGTATTATCGCAAGACTCATTTTTCATATCTTAATGGCACAGAAGTTGATTTTTGCTTATCTTTGAATCTTGTAAGTCCAGTTTAAACCCTTAGAATAAAAGAGTTCTAGATCCAGTTTTTAAATGTATCTAGCTCTTTGCTCTATGCTATATATTCTAATCAGCCACAACTTCTTTGTGTCATTTTACAGTTAAGTCCTCATTATCGATATCAGTAGATTCTATAACAAAATTACTTTCACCATAGGCGAAAAACATATTTAACACATATAAATGGGTTAAATTCCTGTGGCATATTTGTGGTCACAAAAACATCACCAAGCCTCCAAATGAAGACCTAAAATACTTCTAATATTGAACATTAAAATAAATGTAAACTATATATACATTTAAGGAAGATTAATAAAAACAAGTAAAACAATGATTTTTCCAAACCGCTTATGACAGTTCTGGGTGACCAGAGCCTATCCCAGCAGCTCAGAGCACAAGGCGGGAGCCCTCTCTGGATGGGACAACCTTCCATCACAGCGTGCACTCACAGCCACCACATTCATTCAGACTGGGACCATTTAGACACTCCAGCTCACCTCATGCGCTCATCTTCTGGATGTGGGAGGAAACCTATGAAGACATGGAGAAAGTGCAAACTCCACACAGATAGTGGCCTTGGCAAGGAATTACCTTTTCCCTCTCATCAACATTATAATGGAGCCATGTCAAACAAAACAACATTATTCAAAGACCTTCTGTATAGGTAATTAAGGAGCCATTTTATTTAAACATTTAGTTGAACCTAATTGGAATTTTTGACCCAACCAAATTATTACCAGCTCCTGTACTTAACTTCTTTGCTTAAAGACTTGGTGAAATTTTATTTTCTCTCACAAATGTTAAAATCGTTGTGTAAGGAGGTTGCCCTGTAAAATATCTATATATATGGACTGATTTCCTTACACATTTCGAGTGAAAACATTCAAGTGAAAACATTCAAACTCCTCAAATTATGCCAACTATTTACATTCTAATTCTACATATACTTTAATAAATTTACCCTGCATTACTACCTTCTTCCTTTCTTAATTTAACAGAGTCTAAAGACAACAATATCCTAAGCCCTGGCTGGCATAGCTCAGTGGATTGAGTGCGGGCTGGGAACCAAAGTGTCGCAGATTCGATTCCCAGCAAGGGTACATGCCTGGGTTGCAGGCCATAACCCCCAGGAACCGCACATTGATGTTTCTCTCTCTCTCTCTATCTCCCTCCCTTCCCTCTCTATAAATAAATAAATAAATAAATATATTTTAAAAAAGATAACAACATCCTAACTTCATTAATAACACATCATTAATGTACCCCAAAATACTAAATAGGAGGCAAGAGGTTTGTCTTAAATAAACAGAGCCATTGGCCACTAAGGAGAACAGTGACACTCTATTAAATTACCTAATAATTTTAACGTATGTGGACACCATGTTTGATGCTTTTATGCAAAGTAGATACAAAATTCCTATTCCCTAAATGTATTGCTTGAACATTACTTAATAGCTTTCAAGCCAACTGAGAGGTGAGGAAGCAAAACAAAATGGAAATTCTAATTAACTACAACTCTTTCTGGAAAGGAAAATGTTCCTACAAGTATTTTAAGCTGTTTTCTATCCATAAATAAGCTATAAAACTTTCATATACATCATGGGAATCAGCACATTTGTCTGGGTTATCTACTGAGAGCACTCTCTTAATTGTTTATATGGCCAGATGATATTTTCAAGAAGTTTTCCAGCTTGGAGAAACCCCCACTTTGTAATAGTTTACTTCAATTTTAATTTTATCATACATTGCAAGAGACTTTTGGGGTTTAAGGAAGGGATTTTGGGTTAAATTTGCCCATGTGCACACTTTATGTGACTATAGCTAGCTACATATGCCTGTCTTTGACTGCACAGCTACCCCTCTGTCCTTGCCCTGCCTTCTGCTACCCCTACACTCCTCTCCCCAAAGTTGCTCCCAGTATTACCATTGACAACAATGTCCCTCCACTCACAGCCTGCAATTCAGCTAACAAGGCCAATCCAGGGTCATGGTACGCTTTAATGTGCAGGAAGCCTGGGCTAAGCATTGTATTGTCCCAAACATCTGCCTATTGCAGTACAGCCTCCTTCCTCTTAAAAAGCTGCACAACCTTCCATTTGTTATTATATCTAAAATCCCTCAGTAACCTTATCTCTCTTCCCTAAAATACCAGACATTCTGCTGCTTAGAGCAACCTCCAAGGAATCAGACCAGTTGGGAGGTGGGGGAGATTGATGGTGGAAAAAGTACCTATTAGTATTCCCTTCAGTGTTACTGCTACAGGTCAGCATTATTGGGCTTAAATAGGCTTTAACAAACTAGTCTAGGACAACCAGTTGTGGATCAGTTATGTACCTGTGATATCGTGATTTATAATAAGAAATATTACCTTTGGTCTTTGTTCCTGATCCTGACACAGAGCTTCTACAACCCTTATGATTTCCCAAGTGATTAGGGCAATAAATGTGGCTTTTGTTATTCCTAAGAAAGCCCCTCTCAACTACACCTGAGGTTAGGTTAATGAGGTGACTTTTGGAAAGTTCCTAAGGATAAGGACTGGTTGCCAGGGTTGCCAACCATTTAATTAGGTTAGAATTTTCAGCTCCCCATCCCCAGACCTCTGGGGAGGGGAGAGACACTGGAGATTGAGTTTAATCACCAATGGCCAATGATTTAGTAAATCATGCTTATGTAATGAAACCTCCATAAAAGCCTGAAGAAATTCAAATAGTTTCTGACTTGGTGAACACATAGATATGTGGGTAGAGGGACAGGCCTGGAAGGGACAAGGAATCTCTGTGCATCTCTTCTATCTGGCTGTTCCTGAGTTATATCATTTTATAATAAACCAGTGATCTAGTAAGTTAAATGTTTCTCTGTGTTCTGTGAGCCATTGTAGCAATTTAACTGAATCCAGGAGAGAGGTCACAGGAACCTTTGATTTACCGCCAGTTTGGTCAGAAGCACAGTGAAAATCTGGATTTGAAGTGGGGGTTGGAGATGAGCAGTCTTGTTGCCAGGAACCTTTAATCTGTGGGATCTGATGCTGGATCTAGATAGTGCCAGGACTCAACTGAGTTGTAGAACACCTAGCTGATATTTCAGGATTGCTAGTGTGAGCAAATCCTCCCTCTTCCCCAACATTTGGTAGCCATAAGTATTGAAAGTAGAGAGGAAATGCACAATTTTTTTTCTTTACACTCTCCACAATGAATAATTCAGATCCTAACCCCCATACCTGTAAATATGACCTTATTTAATTAAGGAAGTAAGGAATCTCTGCTTCCTTGTTTGGAAATACAGTCTTTACAGATGTAAATACTTAACAGATGTCTTTACAGATGTCTTCATTTTAACTAAGATGTAAGTTAAAATGAAGACATAATGGAGTAAGGTTGGTCCTTACTCCCATATGACTGGTGTCTTTATTAAAAAAAGAAGGAGACTCAGAGACAGATACACACAGAGAGGAGATGCCATGTGAAGACAGACTCAGAGGAAAGAGAGAAGACGGCCATGTAATGAAGGAAGCAGAGACTGCAGTAATGCAGCTGCACGCCAAGAAACACCAAGGAGTGCCAGCACCCACAGAAGCTAGGAGAATGAGCATAGTCCTACCAACACCTTGATTGCAGACTTTTAGCCTCCAGAACCAAGAATAATTTCTGTTGTTTTAAACCACACAGTTTGTATTACTTTGTTACAGCAGGCCTGGGAAACTAATACAGAATTCAACCTACTTCAAAACAATGTGCATCTTGGAATAATTTATCCCCTGATTTAATAACTGACAATCATATGTCCAAAAACAAAGTTTTCATTAGCAGGAACAGCCTGTGTTCATCTGTTGCTTTTTCTTTAAACAATGTATTTTTGTAAGTGTATGATTTGTCTTTATTTTCCTTCTTAATTTAGTGGGAAAAAACAGCAGCATTTGAGTTAGTCTGTTGCAAGTTGGGTTTTCTGGAAGCAGAGGCTGAGTTTGCAGTACAAGCTGACTGGGGAGTGATGAACCTGTGAAGGCTGGGGAAGAAGGCAGGGTTGGCAGAGGAAGAAGTCCAACTGCCAGGCAGGCCTGACAAAGCCTTGGCCAACCAGGCTGGGGCTCTATCATGAGCACTGCCCGTAGAATGTCTCCATCTAGCTGACAGGGCCTGAGTCATTACACCTCTGCCCACCAGTCACAGGGAGTTGGTGTCCTAGAAGAGGTGTGAACTGGGGCCAGACAGCTGTTACTCAGCCCACACTGCAGGTGTGGGCAGGATGCTACACTCTCAGGGGTGGGCAGTAAGTCCTTCTTGAATGGGGACCTGGGCAGTAGTACATCCTCCACTCTCTGGTTTAGATGTAGAGCTCCTAGCACATGGTAGGCACATGTTCTTCAGTCCTCTCCAAAATATCTTCTTTCTTCACCCTCCCGTGTTTTCATGCCCCTCACTTTGAGGATCATGTTCATGATCCTCAAAGCCCACACTTTTACATTTAAACATGTTCCATTTGCCCCTAGCTAATTAATTATATAGTCATCTGCATTGCCATGTTTCTTCACTGTATAGGTACTATTTTTCCATTTGTAAAAATAAGAAACTTGTAGGTAGATACTGTAAGACTATGTAAATGCTGTTTCTTGTCAAATTTTCCTTCACTCATTTTGGTGAGTGTAATGATTCTTGCCTAAATCTATTTTTGCTAAGATGGTTTTTAAATAATGATTTTCTAATTCCATCAGTGCTGCTGTATTCACTAATCAATATTCTATTGTATGAAAGAGTTTTCCCTTTCTTCACTTATATTTAATTTATTATCTTTTATCAATGTGAACTCATAGATTCTTGTTTTATTCACTCTATTTCTGTTTTTATTTATATTGATGCTCAAATCATCCTAAATCTGGTCAGTGAATGCCTCTTCATGTTTTTGTATATCTTCATCATTTTTTTTAAATTTCTTATTTTCTGGCACAATGTTATAGGTTCATCTTATATTTTCCCAGCCCCAAAAAGGCTTTAAATAAGCCTTTTTTTTTTCAACAGTCCTTGGTTCATGTTTGTGGAGAATAGTATTTAGAAACCAAGATCTTTAAAATGAAATCAGTCCCCTCTCTCCAACAGGGCTTTGCAAGCAATTCACCTGTATGGTACAAGAACTTGAGATCTCTCTCCCTGCTTTCCAGATTCTTATACTACTGAGAGGCTGATCTCTTTAATCTTTATTGTGAGTTGAGCTGGTAGCAGCTGGGGCAAAGATTTAGTTAATTCATTCTCTAGTTTGCAATATTCTTCAGGTGGTATCAGGCCTCTGCAGCCTGTGACACAGGCATAGTAAGACCAAGAGATATTTCTGTCTGTTATCCCCATCACCAACCACCACTAATTCAGAAAAAGCAGGAGAATTGTTGAGTCTGAAGAACTAACTTTACATTTGGATCTTGTATTTCCATTATACAAGATCATCTGTTGAGTTTCTGGCCTTTACACAGTATATCTACTCCAGCATGCTCACTTCCCTGAGTCCTTTAATCCCTTCCTCCACTGTCAGTCACAGTAATTCTGTTATTTTTCATCACTGAGCATAGGACATTAATTTTACCATGCTTCCAGGACCCATTCCACTAGTCAGCTATGAGTCCTTGCCAGACAGTTAAACCCAATGTCTGGGAAAGTACAACTCATTTATAGACTTTCCCTTATCCAATCTTAAACTCTGGGCCCCCTTTATCAAGCACACTTAAACTCTAGTTCTAAATATCCTCCCCCACACCCTAGCAGTGCATGCTATTTGGGACTAACAGTTCCTTTGTGGTATTATATAGTCCGTTTCTTCCCTTTTCATACCCTGCACATCACTGGTTAGGACCCTCTGTGACTATACCTGAGTTTAGGTCTAGTAGCCAAGAGTTAAGTCAGGTATACCCAGAGGTACATCCTTGCCCTTAAGAGGAAAAGACTTTGAATTATCTTCGAAGGAATGGAGTGCTAATTCTAAATAAGCATGGGACACATTCAAATGCTTATAAGTTTAAGGGAAATGTATGGATTTAAGATTTTCAGGGCTTTAAATCCAGATATCCCCATCCTATGTGTCAGTGTCCTATTCTTGCCCAAACAAGGCTCTAATCTTGGCATTGAAGGCCTAGGCATGGCTGAGCACTTAATCTTTGGAGCTCTGCTACTCTGATGATGAAATCTGGGGCCTCATGCTCAGCTTTGTATGCACTTGCACTGCAGGATGCTTTCCAAAGCCTCTTTGCATTCTCCCAAAGGGTACTCTGATCTTCATGCAGGTCTTTAAATTGCCAGTTAATTGCTCAGCTTTTCCTTATTTTGTCTATAATGTCAATAACTATGACAATAAGTATCTAAATTTATAATCTTTCCGTTATTATTTCCCCCATATTTTTTAAAAATTTCAGTTTTTGTGATAAGAATACTCGACACAAGATCAATGTGCTTAACAGATTTTTTATTTTAGCTTTCATTTTTCAATTCCTACATTTTATAATCAATATTACTTTGCATTAATTTCAGGTGTACAGCACAGTGGTTAGAAAATCATACACTTTACAAAGTGATTCTCCAGATATTGCCAGTACCCACCTGGCACCATACATAGTTATGACAATATTATTTAGTGTATTCTTATACTGTACTTTACACCCCTGTGACTATTTTGTAACTACCAGTTTGTATTTCCAAGTTCAATAAGATTTTTACATTCTGTCTTCTAACCCCCCTCTCTCTGTCAACCAGTAGTTTCTCCTCTATATCTATGAGTCATGTTTCAATTTTGTTAGTTCCTTTATTTTGTTGTTTAGATTCCACATATAAGTAAAAACATATGGTATTTGTCTTTCTCTTAAAGGTTTATTTCACTTAGCATACCCTCTTGTACCATCCATGCTGTCACAAATGGTAAAATTACATTCCTTCTTATGTCCAAGTAATATTTTCTTTTATATACATACAACCCTTTTTTAATTGTTTAGTTTTCAATTACAGTTTACATTCCATATTACTCTGTATTAATTTCAGATGTACAAAAACGTAGTTAGAAAGTCATGTACTTTACAGAGTGATCCCCCTGCTCCTTCAAATACCTATCTGGCCCCATGCCTATTTATCTTGATATTACTGACTATATTCCCTATGCTGTGATCTACATTTCTGTGGCTATTCTTCAACTACCAGTTTGTACTACTTAATCCCTTCATCTTTTTCACCCAGCTCTCAAAACTCCTCCCCTCTGTCAGATGTCAGTCCTTTCTCTTTATCTATGAGTCTGTTCCTATTTTATTTGTTTATTTTGTTCATTGGATACTACATAGAAATGAAATTATTATATATGATATTTGCCTTTCTATGAGTGGCTTATTTCACTTAGCATAATACCTTCAAGGTCCATCTATCCTGTCACAAAAGGTAATATTCCCTTCTTTTTTATGGCTGAGTAGTATTTCATTCTGTAAATGTACCAAGCCTTATTTTTTTCCAATCATCTATTGATGAGGACTTAAGTTGCTACAATATCTTAGCTATCAAAAATAAAGTTGCAATGAACACAGAGGTGCATATATCCTTCTAAATTAGTGTTCTGGGTTTTCTTTGGATATATGTACCCAGAAGTAGAATTGGAATATTATATAGGAGCTCTATTTTTAATTTTTTGATGAACCTCCATACTATTTTCCATACTGGTGATACCAACCTGCTTTCCTACCAAGAGTACACAAGGGTTCACTTTTCTCCACATCCTCACCAACACTTGTTTGTTGATTTATTGATGATAGCCATTCTGACAGATGTGAGATAGTATCTTGTTGTGATTTTAATTTGCATTTCTCTGATGATTAGTGATATTCAGCATCTTTTCTTATGTCTGTTGGCTATCCATACATCGTCATTGGAGAAGTGTCTATTCAAGTCCTTTGCCCATTTTTAAATTGGATTGTGTGGGGAGAGGTTGGTGTTGAGTTACATGTGTCCTTTATAAATTATGGATATTAACGCCTTATGAAATGTATCATTGGCTAATACAGTCTCCTATTCAGTAGGTTGTATTTTCATTTTGTTGAAAGTTTCTTTTGCTGTGTTTAAAATTTTTAGTTTGATGTAGTCCCATTTGTTTATTTTTTCTTTTGTTTCTTTTGTCCAAGGAGACATATGAGAAAACATATTACTAAGAGAAATGTCAGACATTTTACTGCCTATGTTTTCTTCTAGGAATTTTATAACTTCAAATATTACATTTAAGTCTTTAATGAATTTTGAGTTTATTCTTGTATGTGATATAAGAAGGTGGTTTAGTTTCATTTTCTTTCTTGCAGATATCTGCACAGTTTTCCCAACACCATTTATTGAATAGACGATTTCACCCTATTGTATGTTCTTGACTCCTTTGTCAAATATTAATTGACCATATGGGTGTGGGTTTATTTCTGGGCTCTTTATTCTCTTCTATTGATCTATATGTCTGTTTTTATGCCAATACCATGCTGTGTTGATTACTATGGCCTTATAGTATAGTTTGATATCAGGTAGTATGATTCCTACAACTTTATTTTTATTCTCAGATCGCTGTGGCTATGTAGGTCCTTTTGTGATTTCATATAAATTTTCAGATCATTTGTTCTAGTTCTGTGAAATACATCATTGGTATTTTTTATAGGAAGTGCACTGAATCTATAGAATGCTTTGGGTAGTATAGACATTTTAACAATGTTGATTCTTCCTATCCAGGAACAAGGTATATGCTTCCATTTATTTATGTCTCTTTCAATTTCTTTCTTCAGTGTTTTATAATTTTTCAAGCACAGTTCTTTTACATACTTAGTTAAAGTTATTCCTAGGATTTTTTTAATGCAATTGCAAGTGGGATTTTTTTAGGTTTCCTTTCTGGTAGTTAATTATTGGTGTATAAAAATGCAATTGATTCTGGCTATTTATTTTGTGTACTGCTAATTGACTGCATTCATTCATTGGTTGTAGTAGCTTTTTTGTGGAATCTTTAGGGTTCTCCATATACAGTATCATGTCATCTGCAAATAATGACAGTGTTATTTCTCTCTTTCCAATTTTAATGCATCTTATTTCTTCTTCTTGTCTGAACGGCTATGGCTAGGACTTCTTTTTCTACATTATATTTTATTGATTATGCTGTTACAGCTGTCCCAGTTTTTCCCCTTTCGTCCCACTCCATTCAGCCCCATCCCCAACTCCCTTAGGCAATCCCCACACCATTGTAATATGTTGAATTAAAGAGTAGTGAAACTAGACATGCCTATCTTGTTCCTGACCTTAAGGGGAACACTTTTAGTTTTTACTCATTGAATATGATGTTAGCTGTGGGTTTACTATATATGGGCTTTATTATGTTAAGATATATTCCCTCTATCCTCACTTTGCTGAGGATTTTTTTCATAAATTGGTGCTGGATTGGACAAATGCTTTTCTGTATCTATTGATATGATTATATAATTTATGTCCTTCATTTTGTTTATGTGGTGTATAGTGTTAACTGATTTGCTGGTATCATACCAACCTTTCATCCCAGGAATAAATTCCACTTGATCACAGTGTATCATTTTTCTAATGTATTGCTGGATTCAGTTTGCTAATATTTTGTTGTGGATTTTTGTGTCTATGTTCATCACAGATACTGGCCTATAATTTTATTTAATTTTTTTGAAGTGTATCTGGTTTCAGACATCAAACAATGCTGGCCTCATAAAATAAGCTCTGGAGTCTTTCCTCCTCTTGAAGTTTTGGGAATAATTCAGAAGGATAGATGTTAATTCTTCTTTTAATGTTTGGTAAAATTCGCCTCTAACGCCATCCAGCCCAGGAATTTTGTTTGTTGGAATCTTTCAAATATAGCTTCAATTTCATTAGTTGTGAACATTACAGTCAGATTTTCTGCTTCTTCTTGATTCAGTTTGGAAGATTGTATGTTTCTAGGAATTTATTCATTTTTCCAGATTGTTCTCTTTGTTAGCATAATATTTTTTATAATCCTTTGTGTTTCTGTGGTGTAAATTGCTACTTCTCTTTCATTTCTGGTTTTATTTATTGTGGTTTTCTCTCTTTTTTTCTTGACAAGTCTAGTTAAAGGTTTATCAATCTTATTTATCATTTTAAGGAACCACATCTTGACTTTATTAATCTTTTGTATTCTTTAGACTGTATTTTGTTTTGTTTTCTCTAATATATGTTATTTCCTTTCTCCTGCTTTGGGCTTTGTTAGTTTTTGTTTTTTAAATAGTTCCTTTAAGTGGAAGTTTAGATTGCTTACTTGAGATTTTTCTTATTTGTTGAGGTAAGCCTGCACTAATATAAGTTTCCCTCTTAAGACTACTTTCTCTGTGTCCTCCAGATTTTATGTTGCTGTGTTTTCATTTTCATTTGTAAAGTTTCTTTCTCAATCTCAATGTTACCTATTTATTGTTCTGTGACATATTATTTATTCTCTGTGTTTTCCAAGTTTTTTCTTATAATTGATTTTTAATTTCATAGCATTGTGGTTGGGGAAGATATTTGATATAATTTCAATCTTATTAAATTTATTGAGAATTTTTTGTGCCTCACATTTGGTTTATCCTAGAAAACATTCCATATGCACTTGAAAAGAATGTATTTCCTGCTGCTTTGGGGTGAAATGTTACAAAAATATAAATTAAATTCATCTGGTCTAGTGTGTGAGTTAAGGCCACTGGTTCCTTGATGATTATCTGTCTGAAAGATGTATCTGTTGATGTTGATGGGGTGTTAAAGTCCCCAACTATGACTGTGTACTGTCAGTTTCTCCATTATGCCCATCAATATTTCCTTTATATATTTAGGTGCTCCTATGTTTGGTACATAAATGTTGTCAATGGTTATATTCTCTTATTCGATTGATTTTTTATTATTATGTAATGACCTTCTTTGTCTCTCATTTGTCTCCCTTTGTTTTAAAGTTTTTCTTATACAAGTAACTTTTTTGTTTTCTTTTGCATGCAGTATCTTTTTCCATCCCTTTACTTTTAGTGTGTGTGTGTCTTTTTAACCTGAAATGGGTCTCTTGTAGAAAACAAACATAAAGGTCTGTTTTTTATCCACTCAGCTACCCTGTACCTTTTGATTGGGTCATTTAATCCATTTACATTTAAAGTGATTACTGATAGGTGCATACTTATTACCATTTTATTATACATACATATTTATGTTCCTCTTTTTATCTTTTCTGAAGAATATCCTTTGACATTTCTTGTAATACTGATTGGACAGTGATGAACTCTTTTTGTCTTTTTTGTCTGGAATACTTTCATTTCTGTTTCAATTTTCAATAATATCCTTGTTTGGTAGAGTAGTCTTGGTTGTCAGTCTTTACTTTTTATCACTTAAAATGTTTAGTGCCAATCTTGTTTTTTTGATAAATGTTTCTGTTAAAATATTAGCTGACAGTTTTATGGGAGCTTCCTTATAGGTAACTATATTTCTCTTGGTGCTTTTGTGATTCTCTCTTTGTCTTTAACCTTTGCCATTTTACTAATTTCATGTCTTGAGGTAGACCTCTTTGTGTTCATCTTGTTTGGTACTCTGTGCTTTCTGGACTTTAGTGTCTTTTTTATTACCCCACCAGGTTAGGAAAGTTTTATTTCTTCCAATAGGTTCTCAATCTCTCTTCTCCTCTTGTTACTGATTTTGTAACTCTTAATGTTGTTCCAGAGGTCACTTAAACTATCCTCATTTTTTTTAGTTATTCAATTATAATTGTTCTAATTTTTCCCCTGTTGCTCTCCCCTGTCTGGCCCATGCTCTGCTCCCAAAGCTGTCCTCACCCTGTTATCCATGTCTATGGGTCCTTTGTACATATTGCTGGAAGAGACCCTTCCCCTTCTTTCCCCCATTATCCTCCTCCCCGCTCCCCTCTGGTCACTGTCAGTTTGTTCCTTATTTCTGTCTCTGTTTCTATTTTACTTATTTTTTTTATTCATTAGTCTCCACTTATAGGTGAGATCATATGGTATTTGTCTTTTGCTACCTGGTTTATTTCATTTAGCATAATAAAATCAAGGGGGTAGGGGTTTCTTCTTTCTGCTGCATAGTATTGCATTATGTATATGTAACACAGGTTTTTGACTCACTCATTTACTGACGGGCACTTAGACTGTTTCCAGCACTTGGCTATTACAAATGGTGCTGCTATGAACATTGGGGTGGATAGGTTCTTTTGAATTGATGATTTGTGATTCTTAGGGTATAATCCGAACAGTGGGATGGCTGGATGAAAAATCAGTTTCATTTTTAGTTTTTTTATGAAATTCCATACTGTTTTCTACAGTGGCTGCACCAGCCTGCATTCCCACCAACACTGCACTAGGGTTCACTTTTCTCCACATCCTTGCCAGCACTTGTTGTTTGTTGATTTGTTAATCATGGCCATTCTGACTGGTGTGTAGTCTCTATAGTCAACTAATATTTGACAAAGGGGAAAGGGGCATAAAATGGAGTAAAAATCGCCTCTTCAATAAACGGTGTTAGGAGATCTGAACAGGTACATGAGAAAAAATGATACTAGACCACCAGCTTACACCACACACAAAAATAAACTCAAGATGGATAACAGACTTAAATATAAGTCATGACACCATAGAAATCCTAGAGGAAAACATTGGCTGAAAAATTTCAGATATGCTATGCAGCAATATTTTTGCTAATATATCTCCTAAGGCAAGGGATATAAAGGAAAGCATAAATAAATGGGACTATGTCAAATTATAAAGCTTTTGCATGGCTAGAGAAAACATCAGCAAAATTAAAAGGGAATCAACCATATGGGAAAACATATTTGTCAATCATTCCTTGGACAAGCTTTTGATCTTAAATTATATAAAAAACTCATCCAATTCAACACCAGGAAGGCAAACAATCCAATTTAAAATAAGGGACATGGCTCCAAGGACGACATACAGAGGGACCATAGACATATGAAAGAATGCTCAACATATGTAGCCATCAAAGAAATGCAAATTAAAACCACAATGAGATACCACTATCCTCATTTTTTAAACTTATTTTTCCTTTTTGCTGTTCTGATTGGGTGGGATACCATGTCTTCCAAATCATTGATTTGATCCTCTGCTTAATCTAATCTGATGTTGATTACTTCTAGTGTAATCTTTATTTCAGATATTATATTCTTTATTTACTTTTTATGGTTTCTATGTTCTTTTTACACTTTATACTATCTATTTAAATGTAATTTCAACTATCTCTTTAAGCTCTCACTGAGTTTACCCATTCTTCTCCTAAGTTCCTTGAACATCCTTATTACCTTTGTTTTCAACTCTGTATTTGGTAGATTTCTTGCCCTCATTTCATGTAGTTCTTTTTTTCCTTTCCTTGAATTTGGGGCACATTTCTTTGTCTCCCCATTTGGCTGCCCCCCATATTTGTTTTTGTGTATTGTGTAGATCTGCTATGTCTCCCAGTCTTTGTATTGTGGCCTCATATAGTAGGTGTTCTGTGGGGCTCAGTGGTAGTCTCTCTGACCACCTGAGCTAAGTGCTCCTGGAATTTCTCTTGTGTGGGTTATGCAATTATCCTGTTGTAGTTTTGTCTCGATTGCTGATGTCCCATTTGTGGGTAAAGTTGACCCTCAGGCTGGCTTAACTGTGAAGATTCCCCTGACCACAGTGTATGAGCTGTTGTGCAGAGGCTTATCCCATGAAGTGGAATTTGCTCCAGTAGTTTGTGGCACCTGCCAAAATCTCTGAGTATGCCACTTGTGGAGCTAATCAGATTGTACTCTGATGCTGTCTGAAGCCTATCACTAGGTGTATTGGCTCTGGGGCCTCTTGGGAGCGACTCCGGCACAGATCAATGTCAGATGCTGCCTGTGAATGGCACTGGGCTACAAAGTGATCCATAGGTGGTTAGTGGTTCTCTCTGCTAAGTCTAGGTTCACATAAGAGGGGCTACACTGCATACTATGGTCAGCTTCCACCAGTACCAGCTCTAGGGTAGGCCAGCTAATGCTCAAAGCACCCCAAGATTTACCTTTGCCTGCTGGTTGCCTGCTACTTGCATGAGTTAGGTTTTCTATTAGTCATGAGATAGGGCAAGTGGTGTTTACTGGGTTTATACACATTCAAACTTGGCACCAGTGCTGGGCTTTAAGTCACTCAGCAAAATTCTCAGTATATACCTTGGCCAGCTGCCAGCTGCCTGGGGCCTGTGGACCTTTGTGGTAGGGCAGCGTCCTAGAGAGTCACAGGTTCAGTCAAGTAGAGCTCATGAGGCTAAAACAGATTTGGATTTAGTAGTAGGAGGGTGGGCTCTACACAGCAATAGTGGCACTGGTCAGGGCAGGGCATGGGGAAGAGTTGCCCTTGCCCTAGAACCACACAACTTAGTCTCTCCCTGTGCATCTATAATACCTCTAATTCTGCCTGCACCTCCTTGAAAACCTCCCAAGAAAGACTGCACTGTGGACTCACATTGGCCACAGGTAGCTGATTTCTCTGCAGTGCACAGAACACAGGGCATGAGAATAACAGGAGTGTTCAAAGGGAGTTGGGAGTGTGGGGCTATGTTCTCTCTCCTAGCTGATCACATAGGGGATGGTGCTGGTCTGGCATTCAGGAAAAATGGCCCTTGCCCCAGAGCTATTGATTCAGTCTCTCCCTGTGCTTCTCTAACACCCTCTGAGTCTGCCCACAACTCCTCAAGAGCCTTTCAAGAAGCAATGCCCCATGGGTTCAGGCTGGCCTCACTTCACTGATCCTTATGTGGGGCAGAAGCCTGGCAGGGCAAAGCCCCAGGGAGTCAGAGGATGGGGCTGGTGTATCTCCCCAAATTGATGCCATATGGAGGGGAGTGCTCAGCCAGGAAACATGGCATCTGTGGGTGGTATGGGAGAGGGACTCAGCACAGGGTCATTGGCAGGTATCCCTGAAGCCCTCTCCCTGAAGCCACATAACTTAGTTTCTCCCTAGATGACTCCTATCTACTCTGAACTTCTGTCCCTCCACCAGAGCCCAGGGTGAGTGGCCACAAATGAGATTTTGTGTGCTGACCCTTTAAGAGGGTGACTGGGTTTCTAGCAGTTTCACATATTACTCTGATGGATGGAATCCCCACGGATTTTCACAGCCAGATGTTATGTGGTCACCTTTTCCCAGCAAAGGTGCTCCTAAGGGGGAGACTTTTGCAGCTGAGATATCCCTCCTGATTCTCAACTGCACCATGTGGTTGACAGGCCAACCCTTTTCACATCCCTACCTTTCCTACCAGTTTCAAGGTAACTTCTTTTGTATATCATTGGTTATAGGACCAATGATATAGTCTTTTCAGCTAGTTTCCAGTTGGTTATTCAGGTTTATTGTTCTATAATTTAGTTGTAATCCCAATTTGGTCCTGGAAGTAGGTGTGTGTAACTTCTTCCTATTCTGCCACCATCCTGGATCTTGAGCTTAACATATTTTTAAGTGTGTAATACAGTATTTATTGACTGTATTGTGTTATACAGATCTCTAGGACTCACTCATCTTGCTTAACTAAAACTTTATACTTATTTCGTAACTTACTTAGTATACTTAGTAACTCCCTATTTCCCATCCCTTCCCCTGGCTACCAGCATACCCCTCTTTGAGTCTATAAATTTGACTATTTTAGTTACTTCACATACATGGAATCATGCAGTATTTGTCTTTCTGTGACTGGCTTATTTCCCTTTTAATAATCCATATTGTTCATATTGTAGAATTTTCTTATCTTTTTAAGACTGATTAATATTCCATTGTATATAAATACCACATTTTCTTTATCCATTCTTCTGTCAATGAACATTTAAGTTTTCCACATCTTGGCTATTATGAATAATGCTGCAGTGAATACAGGAGGGTTTATATCTCTTTGAGATATTGATATTGAATCTTTTGGAAAAATAGCCAGAAATGGGACTCCTGGATAATATGTTAGTTTAATTTTTAATTTTCTGAGAAAACTCCATACTATTTTCCATAGCAGCTGCACCATTTTTCATTCAACAAACAATTTATAAGGTTTCCCTTTTCTCCACATCCTTGCCAACATATGTTGATTTTTACTTTTTAATAATAGCTTTCTGGAAATGTGTGAGGTGATAGTGTGTTTTTTAATTAATTTTCATTTTGATGTCATTTAACATTGAAGTTTTTTCATATATGTACTGGCCATTTTATAAATCTTCTTTGGAGAAGTGTTTATTAAAGTCCTTAACCAATTTTATTTCTTTTTCTTTTTTTAATTTAATTGTTGTCCAAGTACAGTTTTCTGTCTTTTACTCCCATCCCAGCCAACCCCCCGACCCCCCATATCCCTCCCATTTCCACCCCCCTTAGTTTTTGTCCATGTGTCCTTTATACTTGTTCCTGTAAACCCTTCCCCTTTTCCCTTGAAATTCCCTCCCTTCTCTCCTCTGGTGAACCTGTTCTCTTGGTTATATTTTGCTTTGTGTGTGTGTGTGTTTAGGTTCCTGTTAAAGGTGAGATCATATGGTATTTGCCTTTCACCTCCTGGTTTACTTCACTTAGCATAATGCTTTCCAGTTCCATCCATGCTGTCACAAAGGGTAGGAAGCTCCTTCTTTCTTTCTGCTGCATAGAATTCCATTGTGTAAATGTACCATAGTTTTTTGATCCATTCATTTACTGATGGGCATCTAGGTTTCTTCCAACACTTGGCTATGAACATTGGGGTGCATAAGTCCTTTTGGATTGGTGTTTCAGGGTTCTTAGGATATAATCCTAGCAATGGAATTGCTGGGTCAAAAGGCAGGTCCATTTTTAGTTTTCTGAGGAAATTCCATACTGTTTTCCAAAATGGTTGTACCAATCTGCAATCCCACCAACAGTGCACTAGGGTTCCCTTTTCTCCACAACCTCATGTCCAAGGGGATGCTTCTCACTGCTGAGTTTTGCTGATCTGGGGTATGGAATAATGTAGGTAAAATGCTTCTTCTTTTTTTTATGTGACTGTCCTCTGCTTTTGTGCTTTACTGGATCACTGCAGCTTCTTTATGTATTACAGCACTCTTCCAGAGCTATTTTAGTTTGTGGATATTTGTGGAGAGATTCGTGCCGGAACTTCCTATATTCCCAACTTGATAACATCACTCTTGATAAATCTTTATTTTGATTTACACAAATGATCATACTGTTTACACTGTTCTGTACTTGGCACTATTCACTTACTATACATTAAAGACCTTTCCATAGAGGCACATGCACATCACTCTATTATCTTTCTTTCCCTCCTTTCCTTCTTGACTTTCTCCCTCCTTTTTATCTATTGTTTTTTACTTCCTACCCAGAAAGAAAAATTTTGGTGTTGTTCTCACTTATATTTTACAGAAAGAAAGTGAAGTTAAAAATGTCTATAGTTTTTTAATCAGAAAATTCTACTGTAACAATACCTGTTTGTTCCTTTAATGTATTTCACATTTTTCTGAATGCATAAATAATATTTTCTCATTGCAAAAGAATAAAGCGATATGTGACCATTCAAGTAACAAAGACTTATCTACTGCTTACTCTGTCCCTAGTTCTGTTCCCAGTGCTTTAAATACTGACTCATTTAATTAACTTCTTATTTAATTAATGTCTCAGTTTCCTCAATGATACAATGGATTTATAATACCTAACTCACATGTGAGTTAGATGAGGGGATTAAGTGAATTTAATGATTATAATGCAGCTGAGGTGGACTTCAAATTCAGCCTATCTGGTTCCAAAGCCTGTCCCCTTAGCCACTGTGCTCTGTGCCCCATCTCAAGACTCAACTGACCCTAGGGTAGTTTAGAAACCTCATCTTGCAGTCACCACAGAGTGATCTTTTGGTGTCCATCTTTTCATAAGATATTGGTGCATGTATTTGTGAGCATACATACATCTTCAAATATGTAAACAACACAAAACACATAAAATTTAGGAGCTTTTTTGTCATTAACTCTTACAAAAGTGGGATTGTATTATATTTCCTCTGCATCTTGCATTCTTACTTTCACAGCTTCATGAAATTTCTGCATGTCAACTAGTGTAGCTCTAGCTGTTTTTTTAATAGCTGCATGCTATGCTTTGGTCAGCTATACCTCCATTTATGTAACCATTCACCTATTTATGTGTATTCACTTTGTTTTTTAGGATTTTTAGTAGTATGAAGTATACTGAAACAAACATATGAGTACATATCCCTTTTTGTATTGGTACTTTTATACCTAGAGATTATATTTCCAGGTTTGGGGTTGCTTTTTTTTTTAAGAAAAATAGATTTTGCTAGATTATTTTCACATAAAGCTGAGCAATTCACACTTTAATCATCAGTGAACAAGCATCCCCTTTTCTTGACAGTAAGATACCAACAACAGGTGCAATTCCTTTTAAATATTTGCCAGTGTTGCTGATAGATAGTGACACTTCATAATTTGACTTCCCTACTACCACAAAGCTTAAAGACCTTTTGTTGGTCACCCAAGCCATTTGGGATTACTCTTCTGTGACTTGCTTATTTATAATCTCTGTTCATTTTTTTCTACTGAGTTTCTTTTGTGTGGTTATACATTTGTTATGGTTGTTTATACCCTTTAACTGTTATACCCATTACAAGTGGGTTTTTTTCAATTCACTGTTTGTATGCTATTTCCATATTTGTTATATTTTACCTTTTAAAAATTTCAATATTTATAAAATCAAATATGACCAATTTTTTAATAACTTATGAGTTTCTTGCCCCACCAACCACGAGTTTGACATTTCCTTCTAAATTTTATTGTTGTATTCTTTACATTTAAGATTTTACTCCATCCGGAATTTTTTTCTTTTAAATTCTTCATTGTATTTTGTCCACTACCATTTACCCTCCCATACTCTTTTCCACCTCCACCCATCTCCCTCCCCACCCCCAATCACCATACTGTTGCTTGTGTCCATGGTTTCTTTTTCTTTATTTTTGTATGAGAGATAGGTATCAAATTTATTCTTTCCAATGAATAGTCAGTTTTGCTAGTATTATTTATTAAATAAACCACTCTTCCCTGCTGAATTAAAAATATTTTTCTATATTAAATTCCCAAAATAAGTGGGATCTATTTTGGGGTGCCGTATTCTACAAAGTTCTACTTATATTTTTGCTGTTCATATGCCAACATCATACTGTTTTTATTATAATGGCTTCACCTGTTTTAATATATGGTCCTTTCTTTCAAAATTTTGAGTATTCTTGAACATTTGTCCTTTCATATGAATTTTGTTTATTTAATAATAATAAAAAACCCAGATCAGAGATGTGGTTTGGATTGCTCTTAATTTCTATACTAATGAAAGGATTCAGATTTTCATAATATCAAATTTTCTCATAAGGAATGTGATACAATTTTCTGTTTATTCATGTTTTATTTTATGCCCTCATATGGAATTAACCACTGTATGTCTTCATGTGAAGCCATGAAGGGTAGACTTGTCAGAACTCTTTCACTTGAGTTGACTCTGAAGTAGGAGTAATCCTCCAAGTACCTTTTGCATCTGCCACCTGATCTCCCTAATGGTGACTTTGCTAATCTCATCCCATGCTCTTGACTCTTTTAAGACACTGCTATTGTCCCTCAGTGTTCTCAGTTGAATCTCTGAGATCCTATTTACTGAGCTGTCACAGGACATTTGTAGCTGCCACTCACTGATTCCAGGGCCTTAAACATTTGTCCCCCAACTTTCCTGACACTGGTTATGTTCTAGGTATATTTCTGTTTTCATTAATATATAGAACTTTGGCTTCTTGGCAAGCCACTTCAATTTTGGATCTCTATGTTACTTGAGAAGTGAGTCAAACTGAGCTAAGAATGTTCTTGCCCCAGCTGTTATGCCTCAGTTGGTTGGAGTGTCATCATACAAATAGAAAGGTTACAGATTCGATTCCTGGTCAGAGCATATGCCTAGGTTGTGGGATCAGTCCCCAATCAGAGCAAACACGAGAGGCAACCAATCGATGTTTC
Source organism: Phyllostomus hastatus (assembly GCF_019186645.2). Taxonomy (NCBI): domain Eukaryota; kingdom Metazoa; phylum Chordata; class Mammalia; order Chiroptera; family Phyllostomidae; genus Phyllostomus; species Phyllostomus hastatus. Next base: position 51,817,134 of record NW_025334041.1, read on the forward strand.
TCTCTCACACATTGATGTTTCTTTCCCTTCCTTCCCCTCTCTATAAAAAAAATCAATAAACATGTCCTCAGGACATACTTATTGTTCTTACTTTTTCTCTGTGCATTCTCTTTACAAAGAGGAGAATGGCCTTCTACAGCATGTTTTCTAAGACACTTAGCTTTTGACCCAAATGGTGCTTGAATTCAAGCAAAATGGACCCATGTGCAAACTGAATAAGGACTTAAGGTCACAATTTATGCTCCCAGGTACCAACCCACCCCTATTTCTGAAAATAAAAAAAATCAGTCCCACAAGTGCCCAACAGTTTCATTCTGTAGGCCAAGGATTTTATGGGGAACATATAAACTACAGAACATAGTTTATATGTTCAATGTGTCCAGAAGAATCTGAAGACATAGATAAATGAATATACTCACCAAAGAAGTAAGCAATTTCTGAAGGAGGAAGATGTGCAAACAACTGTGTGCCCCCAGCAATAAGTCAACAACACCCCATTAAGAGTCTATCTTAATTCTGGGACTATTGGCAGATTGAAATCATTTACAACCATGGCACACATATTAATAATCTTGGACAAGTTACTTAGCTCCTTTCTACCCCAGTTTCCTAGTCCTTAAAATTAGGGTAAAAATGGTACTTCTTTCATAAATTTATGTTGAGGGTTAAAATAGTTAATATATATGAAACTCTTGGGGCAGCACCAGGATCATAGTCAATGCTTTAAAATTGTTGTCCTCATCCTGTTTGTCACTGAACTTCATTTCATACTCTTTCTTCTCAGTGTTACCATTGCTAGGATGCCTTTTTTTTGGTCTTTCTGGGATCCTGTGGGAATGGATAGAAAAGAAAGATCAATCTGTTTATAGAACCTTAGAATATTCTGATGTTCTTCACGAAATCCTTCGTATTCAGAAGAGTAGCCATAACAACATTTAATATCATATCAAAAGAAAAGACTTTTGCCTCAAATTTTTATAGACTAAGCCCCTGGTCACATTATAATGCCTTCACAAATACTGCCTGCCTCCATGTTATCACAATACCCACATCCCATAATATAACTTCAACTTTTAGCAAGACAGAAAGGCAGTGAGAAGCTTTTGATATTCCTCTTCAATAATGTTTTTTTTAATATTCTTCCTTTGGGCTCTTGGTATCTTATCCTATAGTGCCTATAGTACTATTCATATAATAATTTTAGGTGCATCAAAATATCCAGTATGCCAATGAAATCCACAACTCTCTGGATATTATCCACACAATAAAATAAAAGAAGTACAAAATAATACAATCCAGACTTCAAAATACAACAAGCATCTGAGTTATTTAACTCTTACATAGTGTATAAATTATATCATACTACATACTAATCATTAATTCACTTATGGTTACACACACATGCTTTAACCAAATATTACTGAGTACCTGCTCCATGGGTGTCAGGCACTGCACTAGGCACTATGGACATACTGGAGCAATGGGGGAGGCAGTTAAGAGTCCAGTGGCAGCCCCAAAGACTTACCAAATATAAATGCTAATTAACAAATGCAAACATCAAATTTAGATAAGTATTTTAAAGAAAAGAAATGTAATGCTGACCTAGGCTTGTGGAGCATGAAAGATTTCTCTGAGGGAGAGACAGTTAACACATAAGGAATGTCTGGAGTTATCTAAGGAAAGAGACAGGAGGAACATTCCATGCAGGTAGATTAAAATGTGTGTAAATGTCCTATGGTGGGACAGAGAAGGCCAGTAAGATGTGTGAGGAATCCATGAGACAGGGATCACTGGCAAAAGACCAAATTTATGGGGGAGGAACCTGGGTTTGGTCTTGGACATGAGGTGTCTGGAGTGCCTTTGCAACATACTGAGGGATGATATTAAATTGGTGTTGGATATCTGCATCTGAAACACAAAGGTAATGTCAGAGCCTAAGATATAACTGGATATAAGTATAATGATCTTAGGTGGGATTGCCTAAAAAGAATACATTCACTGAAAAAAAAAAGACGTAGACCTTGACAAGTTTTGAATCTAATGACTGAGTAGAAAGCAAACCCACAAAGTAGGCTAAGAAGGGGCAGGCAGAGAGGTAGAAAGGAAACCAGCATTCAATGTAGCAGCATTGAAGGCAAGGGGAGGAAGTGTTGCAAGAAATTAAAAGTGACTAATAGTGTTCAAGAACATGCTGAATTGTGCAGTAAGATAAAGTCTGAAAAATGTCCACTGTTGGAGGACATGGTGGTCATTGTTGACCTTATTAGAGCTGGCTCAGAGAAGTGACTGGCAGAGAGGGGAGTGTAGAAACTGGAACAGGTTGAGGGGAGATCAGGAATTAAGAAAGTGGAGACATAAAATACAAACTTCTCTTTCAAGAAGTCTGGTTGTGAAAGAAAGAAGTATGGTGATGGGATAAAAATTGATTTGAGATTGAGAAAAGGGTTTGTTTTGTTTTGCCTTTTTAATCATGAAAAATTTATGTATACAAAAGTGTAACATACAAACATAGTTTAAAGAATAAAATAAACAAATAGCCATAGACCCACAACTAACTTCCAGAAAAGAACATTACCAGAATTTCAGAAGCCCTACTCCCATGTCACATCCTCCTAAAAGGGAGGTTATTTTTAAGAGAGAAGGGACTTGAGCACAGTTAAATGGTGTTATGAAGGTTCTAGCTGGGAAGGACTGGTTGAATATACAGAAAGAGAAGGGATATTTGATAAAGGTGTGAGTGTGATAGCAGGAACAAATAAAGTCCAAGGCACAATAGAAGGTGTGTACTATGTATAAGGGGAAGGACAGTTGGGTGTAGATGTGGGTAGGTTATGTAGGTTTGGTATTAGGAAGTTGATGGATTCACATTTTTCAGTAAAATAAGACATGGTCTCATTTGCTGAAAACCAAAAGGATTCAGAGAATTATGGAGCATGATTTTAAATAGTTATTGTTGAAATCAGGAGAGTTGATCAGAGAATATAATAGTATTGCTCACACTAGTCAGTGTGAGTGTATATTTGAGACAGATGATTATGTATTTTAAATAACAATTTGCTCTATAGTTTGTCTTTCTCCAGGGGTATTTGGCCATTTGAATGTAGGTATAAGAGAATCCAGAGTCTTTCATTCACGTTTACTCTGGATGAGTTGGAAAGGAGAAGTTAAAAGTGGGTACCCAGCTCTTTCTCCCTTATCTCCTTCACCACACCAGGAAGTGCACATTCTGATCTGCTCTCCTGACTTCCTCAGGGGGAAACCTGTACTTTTTCAGCTGGGGAGATGCATCTAATTTGGGGGCCCACTATCAGGAAGCTTAATCATGGCTGCTCAGCTAAATCACACTCTCTGATCTAGCTATTACATGTAATAAATAAATTCATTTTCAGCTGTCTGATTTCCTCTATATATTATAATTAGTATAGAACTTAGTTAGAGGAGAGGAGTGGGACTATTTATTGTCCTCTTCAATCCAACAGTATGACTTTGGGAGATGGTAGCTTGAGAGGGAAAGGAAAAGGTCATTAGAGATAAAGTGATTGAAGAATGGAAAAAATTACATAATAGATGGGTTGTTTCAATAGATGTGGAAGTCACCTAGAATGAAGAATTTGGAATACAACTGATTATCAACCTGATTTCAAAATTTTTAATAAATGGAAAGGATTAACTATGAGCTAGACTAGTGGCTAATAGATCAAGTATGATAAATCCAGTGGTGTGAGCTTCCAAGGAGCCAAGTTTTTTTTGTTTACTTTGTGATACAGTGGTGTCTAATGTTTGGAAATGGCAATGGGAGCAAGGAGGGATACCAGTTCCACAGCCCATAAATGTATCAGGAACATAGTCAATTGGAGCATTATAGGGATGATGGCAGAGTGAAAGATTAACATCCATGACAGCTTACATTTTGTCACTGAAGGACAGGGATTCCGGGCAGAGTTTAGATTAAACAGTTTCTTTGAGTAGTCATAAGTTTAGCTTCCTCAGTGTGAGAAGATGAAAGAACTTATTCCCAACAACTGCACTCCCTGCTCATATGGGCTGGCTGATGACCAAACCCAAAAGTTTACAGTGAGCATTCATTTAGGGGTGGCTCTAGAGCTTTAGGCCCAAAGTCTGTGACCTGGGGAGGTGGTCTCACAGCCTAAGGAGGTGAGCCCTGTGGCTGAAACCTCACAAAGCAGGCTGTATCCACCCCGCGCAATGAACCCCTCCCCCACTGCAGTCCATTCTTATTTATGGACCCCCCCACACACACTAGCTAAATGACAATACCTTCAGATGACTCTATCATTAAGAAATTGAAATACATCTGAGAAAGCTATTATCCATTCTAACAGTTGCTATGTGATGGGTCTTAGATAAGGCCTGTCCAGTAGGACAGGTTTTCTATCCTAAGGGTTTCTAAGCAAACCCTTAGGATAGAAAAGTTATGCAAAGTTATAAAGGAAACTGAAGAAGGCAGGCCATTTGAAAGTTTAGTATCTTCTACCTTTAAACAAGAAGTGAGAGTGGTGTCAGTTGTATGACAAAGCAGATGTATGAAAAGAAATAAACTAAAAATTACTTTTCTAACAGATCTCATTTCCCTTTATGAGATCCCATTCCTTCTCAGCAGAACCTAACTAGATATTGACCTTGTCTCTTCCAGCTATTCTAGTCACTACTATTTTAAAATTGCATCTCATCCAGGTAAATAGTCAGTTGAAGTAAAATATTACTTTAACCATAGCTTCTCCTCCCAAACTCTTTACCATCCTAAGATCTTCCTCTCACCTCCTACTGATCCTATTTCTATTTCCACAGGCTCTGGTGTTCCCATCTCTGGGAAGCATCATGAAGAAGTGTCTGTTTCCATGGGGAGCACTTGGATGGAAATGCGAGGAAGTCACATATGTCTTCATTTTCATCAGATTTGCTGGTTCTGGTGCACAAATGCCGCTGATGATGGCTCTTAGCTTATCATCCTGGATGTACTCAATATAGGCTTTTTGTTGTGACAGTTAGATGATTTTCAGGTACCTAGGTGGGCCCTCCTGCAGCCTTGTCACTGGCTGATCCTATGGGAAGATGACCACTTTCTCCCATACTCTATTGCTTGGCACCTTACAGCTTTGTCACTGCCCCAGCAGCACAGCTGTCTGCAGATGCCACCTCCTCGCAAATTCCAGTACAAAGCCAACATCAGTTCTCTATGGTTTTGAATAAAATTCCTCAGAAAAAGACTCTGAGATAAGTATTTGGATGCATGTGATTTATTAAGGGGATGCTTTCAGAAAAGACAAACAAAAAGAGAGTAGAAGGTGGCTAGGGGGTAAAGGGGACAAAGGCAAGAAAGGGTACACTTTCAGGCAGATTCTCAGGAGAGGATGGCTGCAGCCTGATCCCTCAGAAAAACTCTGGAGTGTAAATGAGCCTCAGAGATGTCTGCACCTGAGTAGGGAGGCCAGGCAGTCTTAACTACCCTAAACCACAATAGTCCATCTGACATTGATAAGGTGTATGGGCGTGGGGTAACCAACTCCCACTTACCTGGGGCTCTATGCTCCTGTAGATAAAAGCTGCTCCAGAAGGCTGTGGAAGTCTTCTGGAAAAAGCACAGGTGCAGAGCTCTGGGGGCAAAAGCAAATGGAAGCAGGGGGAAAGGAGACAGAGAAAACAATCCCAGGACTGGGAAGAGCACAGGCAAAGCCTGCTACATCTATATTTAGAATAATTTTCCAACTTCAGAGAAGAATTCATCCTTTCTGGACTCTGCGGAAGGCAAGGGGCAACACTCCATGTATCTTAACTCCAGCAGAGCTAAACAAGCAGTTTTTCTGGTCTGTAGACCTTCCCCAACCCCCTTTATCTCACAACTGGCCCATTCACATCGCTATCCCTGTCACTGTCATGTCAGTCCTTAGGTTTGTATGTCTCTGTGTGTGTCCATGCACATCTGTGTGTACACACATGTGCATGCCTGAAAGCATCAGTCATGGGGGGAAGTGAAGCAGGCTCACCATTTTTGTCTCAAATTCTCAATTATTCCCATACTGCCATAAAACAGGAGAGTTTTCCTCTCTGAAGCCCATCCAGCACTTGCCTTTCTTCACCCAGGTGTCAGCTTTTGCTGAGCAGAGCCTACAGCAAAGCTGTCACATTCCCTTTAGGCTGCTGGACCTTTTCTTCTATTGGGCATGCATCCTATTACAGCTGTCACAGACTGATCCTGCCAGCCCCCTGCTTATTCCAGCTACAGGCTGGCTGGCTCCCTCTAATTATGTGTTTATGGCTTAGAAAACTGCTTGTTGAAACACAGTCACTGTACTTGCACCTCTAATCAGTTGAGGTATATTTAATTATATTTATGTTATGAATTAAATGACCAGGTATAGGAGGAGGTACTAGTAACACCTCCTCTTCCCTGACACCAACACCATGTGCCTAAACTGTCCCCACAAGATAGAGTCACAGAAGGACAATGGAATTGCCACTGTGCTGATAGATGTAAGAGAGACAGTATTAAAATGTTAGCCCAGAATTAGTCAAGGTGTTTCCCAGGCCTCCCTCTACTCTCATCCCTGACCTTCACCAGGCCACCAGATGAGGTCTCCACTGCTCCAGAGGGACTCATCATGGCAGAAACAGCAAAGCAAGGCATCAAATTCCAGTCTTGCTTTGGACTGGGGTAACATGTGTGCCTTCCAGTCTTAGGGTAACATGTGTGCCTTCTGTAACAGTAGAAAGTCATCTTCATGATACCTCTTTTCTTACAATTTGGGATAAATCTGCAGAACCCAGATTCTTTCTACTGTTTCCTGCTCTCTCAAGCAGGTCCATTTGGGTTCAAACATCTAACCAGCTTGTACAATGGTCCTGTTTCCTCTCTAGTACATGTAGGGCTGACACTGTGCATTGGACTAGAGTACTCTCTTCCCGTTTTCATTTTGTCTTTTAGCTTAAACATTTTTTTCTTAACATAATTGCACATTATCTTCCAGGATCCTCCACAGTAAGATATCTTAATGTAACAAGTCCTGAATCTATAAGAGCACATATTTTTTAAAATCATGCTCACCTCTATACCTCCACCTTTCTAAATGGGGCAATTTGACTACAGAAGCATCCTTCCATTACCCCAACATCTAATGATGGCTGGCATTCCATTCTTTTAGTGGTGACCAACTTGTCTTCACTGTGCTTTCATCCCATTCTTCCATTAATCCCTCAGCAACCCTGATTTACCTAAGCAAAGTTTCCAAGCTCACCTTAATTTTATTTCTAGCTTTTTGAGTTTATAATAATTATGCATTAGTGGGGATGGGTTAAGTTATGCTGCAGTAACAAACAGCACCAAATCTTAGTAACTTATAATGGTAAAGGTTTATTTTTCACTCACATGACCTGTCTATTGTGACAGCTTGCTATGGTTTTGCTCCATATCATCTTCATGCTGAAACCAGGCTAATGGAGCAGTCTCTACCTGAAATATTGCCATTTGCTGCATCAGAGAAAAAAATAGACATGAAGAACCACGTACTGGCTTCTAAAGCTTCTGCTTAGTAGTAACATATATCACTTCTGCCCTTATTTCATTGGTCAATGCAAGCCACTTGGCCACTCCTGATTTCAACTGTGTAAGAATATATAGAACTGCTGCAGAATAAGAAAGGAAAGCTAAAATATTTGGCCAAAAATAATACAATCTATTAGAATCCACCTTAACTCAGGATGAGATAGTTCTTGTGTAATAAGACCCTCAGGCATCTTCATCTATTTATTGGAAATTAAATTCCATCACCCACTGAGATTTAAATGATAGTTCAAGTCATGAAATCCCGAATGCAATTAAAGGGTATATAATTAGCAATCCAAAGATAAGTTGTTACATGGGGGGTTGGGGGAGGAAGGAGGTGAATCCAAGAGTCTGCTCAAGCTACATAAATCCAAGAAGTCAGTTGTGCCGTGTTTCCTTTCTTGTCTCTGGGTACACAACTGGGAATACTGATCCAGGGCCACATGTCTATGCCTGCAGCTAATAAACCAAAGTCCCTGAACATTATACATGAGAGCTCTGAAGCATATGAGGAAATTAGGTGCTTTTTGCAGTTTACCAGCCCTGTATGCTGTCCTGACTGGTGAACAGATTAAAAGGGAAAAGAAGCTGTGACAGCAAAATAGCATTCTCCCCCAAGCTGCCTGTCTAAAGCTCTGTCTGTTCTGAAGTCAGCCTTAAGTGGAATTAAAAGAATCTCCATTTCCAATAATGTCATACCAGCCTCACCTACTCTATCAACTTCCACAGCTGTCCAATGAACTGTGGCTTCCCCTGAAGTACATTTGTCTTTGACTGCCAGCCTTGAGGTTGTCCTCTCTGGGCTGGGCACTGGTGTCTATGGTTCATGCCCCACAATTCATCCTTCTCTCCTTTTGCATTCCCCACTGAGGGACTGAGAATTAACAACCAAATGAGAAACATACCAATTTTATAAACAGCTAAACATATAATCTATCATCTAAACATGATTTTTTTGAGACTGAAAAAGTTTAACAATGAGTCATATAGTTTGAAATATTTAGTTATTTACCTTCAACTGATTTTATGATGTTGATAGGCTTATGAAATCAATCCATAAAAAATATTTTTTAAAATAAAATACTTTCAAGCCCTGGCTGGCGTAGCTCAGTGGATTGAGCATGGGCTGTGAACCAAAGTGTCGCAGGTTCGATCCCCAGTCAGGCCACATATGTGGGTTGCAGGCCATGGCCCCCAGCAACCACACACTGATGTTTCTCTCTCTCTCTCTTTCTCCCTCCCTTCCCTCTCTAAAAATAAATAAATAAAATCTTTAAAAAAATAAAATACTTTCTAAACAATAAAAGTAACATGTTTTTATTTATATTAAAGCAAAATTTATATTAAAGCAAACCATATCTGTTTCTGTCTTCTAATATTTTTCTGAAAACTTAATTTTAAAATGTTTTTAAAACTTTTAAAAATTGCCAATAATCTTCAATGTGTATTTTATGGTTAATAAATTTAAAATTGTTCTCACCTTCACTTGCCTCTCCTCTGTATACCATAATTTATATTTTAACTGAGAAAATACTATCTTTACTAATATGTACTAATATGTACTATATGTACTAATAGGTCAAGAAAGAGCAGAACAAATTCTGCCAAAGAAAAAATATACTTAATTCTAATTTTATATTGAAAAATGTAAATATTTCACTCTAAATATTTTCACAGATCTTGTATTTTGCTTCCCTTCAAGGTATCTTTAAGCAAGAAAAAAATTACTTACATTTTTAAATTATCATAAAATATACATAAAAGTTACCATCTTAACCATTTTTAAGTATAAAGCCCTGTGGCATTAAGTACATTCACATTGTTGTGAGCACCACCGACCAGCAGAGCTCGTTTCATCTTTCAAAACTGAAATTCTCTTTCATCACCTGGCTTATTCTACTTAGCATAATGCTTTCTAGTTCCATCCATGCTATCAAGAAGGGTAGGAGCTCCTTCTTTCTTTCTGCTGTGTAGTATTCCATTGTGTAAAACTATATGATTTCACCTATAAGTGGAATCTAATCAACAAAACAAACAAGCAAGCAAAATACAACCAGAGCCATTGAAATAAAGAATAAGCTGACAGTAATCAGAGAGGAGGGGGGAGAGGTATAATAGGAGAAGGGCCATCAAGGAACATGTATAAAGGATACATGGACAAAGCCTAAGGGGGTAGGTTTGAGGGTGGGAGGCAGGCATGGGTGGTGTGGAGAAGTGTGGTGGGGTGAAAATGGAGATAGCTGTACTTGAACAACAATAAAAAAAACAACCGTGAAATTCTATACCCATTAAACAATAGCTTCTCTTTCTCCCCTGACCTCAGCCTTTGGCAACCCCACTCTACTTTCTGGCTCTATACATTTGACTACTCTATGATTTAGGCTTTTCTCATTTGTCTTTGCCTCCACACTGGTCACCAGAGTAAACTTTCTATAGTCAGCTCCCTCAAATGGCCTTTCATTACTGTGTGCTGAAGTTCAAACTCCTTCGCCTGGAAGACAGTGGTTCCTAAAACTGATTGGGTACCTAAGCTTCATCTCAGATGCACTGAATCCTGAGGGTGGGGCCCAGGAATCTGTGTAGTACTCTCCACACAAACCTTCCACAGGGTGACCTCAACCACACTTCCCATGTCCCCACAACCCACCATACTCTGAGGCCACATAGATTATTTTCCATTTTCTTACCATGACAGATGTGTGCTGAGTAACTTTCTATATCTTTCCTAGTATGTTCTTTCCTGCCTTCCTTGCCTTCCTCATTCCAGGCACTTCAACATCTAGCCCCAATAACATCTACTCTGTGGGGTGCTTATTTTTTCAGTGGGAAGAAGTGGTTTCCCCTCAGTGCTCTACAGACTTACATACTTATTATACACATGTCCTGTTTCTTTCTTTTTGAGTCTTTATGAGCACAGTAAAGTAACGTCTCTCTTTCTTGCCTAGTTCTAAGAGAGAAACATAGGAAACATCAGTTGAAAATCAAAATTTCAACTCCATTACTAATAGATAGTATCCTGGAAGCTGAAGCTTAAGTGTGTGGTCACATGGGCTTACGACTACACAGTCTTGTCAAAATGAAACTATCTCCATCTGATCAGAATTTGACCTATCACGTGCCCTTTAAGTAGAGTGGCAGAGAGCTTAAGAGCAGGAGTGGAATGAGGGGAGAGAGAAAAGCAAAGAAATAAGTCCATTTTCCTCCTCCAAACTCTCCATTTACCCCTGGCCAGCTATTAGTGAAGGAGAAAGAAGGTGGGAGGGTGGAGAAAAGCCTAGTGTTGTCTAATGAAGCTCCTCATGAACTTGGGAATAAATGCCTCTTTAACAGTACTGTAATTATGTTTATATGATCATCTCACATTCTGCCTTTCTAGATTCTTCAAATCCCAGAGATGCTTTTGCTTATTTTTGAATTTCCTGTGCCTGGTACTAAATTCAATAAATGTTTGTTAAATGAATGCTTAATTCTGAAATGATATTTAATACTTCAGATATTAAAGATAGTGGTAGCTCAGATTTCTAAATCAAATGGCTTCCAGTAGTTTCTAATTTCCAGTGGACTCTCTAATATAATTATGTTTTATTGGTTATATCTGAACATTATCTATAAGTGTTACTTGTTGTAGAACTTCCTTAAATAGCTAAGTCTTCCATCTATTTTTAGTTGCTTTTTAAATTATATTCAAACAGGACAAAAGCCAGTATCTAGGTCCTGCTGCAGTGTATACAACTTAAGAATTATTTCTAAATGTTGGCTGGTTTCTATGAGTAGAGACCTTGTGCTGCACCACTTAGCTAGATTGATGGGAATCAGATGAGAAGCATATGATCCTGATTCCAGAATCCTTCACATAGGAGAGGGGCTGGCAGGTAACAGCTGAAAGTTATCCTTATGCATAGAGGGAAAATATCCACAAGGCAGACCATAGCTACATCTGCCTAGTCAAGCTATGCAACAGTTTGGATATTGGCAAAGATGGGGAGATGCTAAAACTAACCTCAGGCACTAGAGAGTAAAGTAGAAAGAGCAAAAGCATTGAAACCAGAGGCCCTGGAGTTGGAACTTGGGCAAGTCACATTTCAAAGTAGCACAATTTTTTCATCTCTGAGAGGGGTTAATATTGCTTCTGCAGAGTTGGCCATGAGTACTGAGTGAAGCCAGGTATGGCCGGTGGGTGAGCAGACACCAGTCACCACCACTTGTACCTTAGGCTAATAGCACAAATGTGTTATGAGCATCACCCTCTTTCTGTGTCAGCTCTGTGGACACAGGAGTGGACATTTCATCTGAGTAAGTGCATTTTTCTCAAAAAGTCTTTCTTAAGCACAGCCCTATGTTCAATGGTTGATTTTTTTTTTCATCTGTGAAAATGTGAAAACACCCTTGGGCACTTCCCCTACCGTAGCTGTGCTAGTTACCTTTTTGCTTGAACACAAGCTGTAAGTTTCAATGCTCATCTGGTCTGCTTGGCTAACAGGATGATTTTTATGCCACTTAAGAATGGTTGACATTTAAATGTCAACTGTTGGAATACTTCCAGGTTAATTTTGGAAAATTGATTTAAATCCAATTTTTTTCCTGAAAGGAATCATAAGAAACTATTAACAGTGTTCACTTTTGGGTGACAGGCACATGGGGGGAGAGAAGTTGTGGCAGACAGCCTCTAAAATGACCCCACCTCCCAGGATTCACACTCTTGCACAATCCCCTCCTCCTGACTGTAGGCTGCACTTATTGACTTGCTTCTAATGAGCAGAATTCAGCAGAAGTGATGGATCTCACTTCCAAACTTAGGTTATAGAAAGACTGTGGCTTCCACCTGGGGTGTTTTATTTTGCCTTTTCTTGTCTGGTCACTATGTTGTGAGATGGCCTGTACACTGGCTCATGTGGCAGGGAACTGAGGGGCCTACATCCAACTGCCTGTGAGGAACTGAGGCCCTGAGTCCTTTATCTGTGAGGGACCAGATCCTACCAACAACCAAGTGTGTGAGCTTGGAAGGAGATCCTCCCCTAGTGGTGCATTTAGATGAGACTTAAGTCCTAGTCAACAGCTTGACTACACATCATGAGAGACCATGAGCCAGAGACAGCCGGCTAAGTAGTTCCTAGATTTCTGACCCAAATAAACTGAAATGGTAAATGTTTCAGTGTAAAAGCTCTACATTTGTCCCTTATACAGCAACTAATATAGGAAAAGAGAATGGAAGGGTATAAGAAACTTTTACATTTTATTTTATGCCATTGTTAGTCAAAATGATTCCTGATACTTTAAACAATGTGACTGCCAGTTTGCCTGGAAGGGATGGGTACCTACCACCTGCAGGGAATATTCCTGCATAGAGAAATGGGCTCATTAAATTGCTTAAGGTTTGGATTTATAGAGTCCTTAAAAAGCACATGCCTCCTGGCTACAAGCCTCTTGTGTTAGCAGGAAGCCCCAGCCCTCCCTGGCTGAGGAGATTTAACTGCCTTGTTCCTGTCCAAGGTGCTGCTTCTATCCATAAATTCCCTTAATGATCTCTTGATGTAATTCTGGTGTCATTTTCTTTGGTCTCTCAGCCTCAGGAAATCCCCAACAGCCTTCTATACTGTGTGAATTTTCTATCTGTATAGATGCATTATTTGTATTCTTTAAACTACTGTCAATAAGTGTTATTAAGGTGGATAGATATGCCAATTCTACAAATTGGCTCACTAAAGACAAACTCCTACACCCTCTATTGCCTTCCTGTATGGTTAGAAGTTGGAATTTTTTTTTAAAAAAGGTATAAACCCACCTTTCCCATTCTCTTTTGAAGCTGAGGATCCATATGTGACGTAGCTTTCATCAAGCACACATGCCATTTGTTTAAAACTTAGAAGAAGGGACTTTGCAATTTGAGATGATAGAATCTCCTGGCAAATCTGTGGGTGGAGATACCTATTATTTTATACTAACTGTGGCAGAGGCTCTGCTCTGAGAGTAGCTTAGACTCAAACCTTTAATATCAGAAGTGCCAAATGACAGGGTATGGTGATAATGGAGTTTCCAAAAGAGCAGTTCTGTAGGGTGTTGTTTTTGGTTGTATCTGTTCCTGTTGGGGTTACATCCATGACAAGAATGTAACTCACTCTAACACTCCTCTCTCCTCTCCTTCTGCTCCTTCTAAACTTTTATTTTAAAATTATGTTTAATTTTTCTTTTGGTATCTTCAAACCTCAATTAATATACACAAAGTTTTACTTTTTTGGTTCAGCCAAATTTATCTTGACTTTTCTAACCTCTCCCTAAAACGCTATCCTTTTCTCCAACTTTTTTCCCCTTTGCTTCACTAAAACATTTCTGAGAGTGAAAAAAAAAAGGCAACACTAATAATTACACTGGGACAATAAGTATGATCAAATGAATCTTTGTCCATGCCATGTAAGTAGAATTGTATACCTGCCAGATCTCCTTCCACCTGAATAGGAAATTTATTTACAAGTTTCTACTAGCAAAAATGTAACATCAAAATTCAATTATATACATTTTCTCTCAATAAGTTAAAATACATAGAAAAATATAGAGAGGACCTATGCAAAAATGTCAGCATTGTTTACTTCAGGTGGTATGATGATGTGTAATTTTTATTTGTTTCTCTACATTTTCCATGCATTCCCAACTTTCTCCACTATGCATGAGTTATTTTTAAGCTAGAAAACAGAACTTATTGGGAAGTAAAAATAAAACAAAACCTTCCTTATAACTCATCTAAATGGACAAAAATTTTTATATAGTATTTCAAAAAACTTTGTATATTCAGAAACCAAGATCATTTATTTTTGACCAAGTTGAAGAAGGAGTCAGCACATAGTTCCACTATTTAAGAGCCTGTTGCTGGTCATGAGGAGAAAGGAAGCAAGAGATTTTTGAAGTTTTTTTAAAAATATATTTTATTGATTATGCTATTACAATTTTCCTATTACCCCCTTCATTCCCCTCCACCCTGCACACCCTCTCCCACCCACATTCCCCCCCTTTAGTTCATGTCCCTGTGTCATAAGTTCTTTAGTGTCTACATTTCCCATACTATTCTTGCCTTCCCTCATCTATTTTCTACCTACCATGTATTCTACTTATTCTCCATACCTTTCCCCCTCTTTCTCCTCCTCCCACTCCCCTGTTAATAACCCTCCACGTGTTCTCTATTTCTGTGGTTCTGTTCCTGTTCTAGTTGTTTGCTTAGTTTGTTCTTGTTTTTGTTTTAAGTGTGGTTGTTAATAATTGTGAGTTTGCTGTCATTTTACTATACATGTTTTTCATCTTCTTTTTCTTAGATAAGTCCCTTTAACATTTCATAAAATAAGGGCTTGGTGATGATGAACTCCTTTAACTTGACCTTATCTGAGAAGCACTTTATCTGCCTTTCCATTCTAAATGAAAGCTTTGCTGGGCGGAGCAATCTTGGATGTAGGTCCTTGCCTTTCATGACTTTGAATACTTCTTTCCAGCCCCTTCTTGCCTGTAAGGTCTCTTTTGAGAAATCAGCTGACAGTCTGATGGGAACTCCTTTGTAGGTTACTGTCTCCTTATCTCTTACTGCCTCTAGGATTCTCTCCTTCATTTTCACCTTGCCTAATGTAATTATGACGTGCCTTGGTGTGTTCCTTCTTGAGTCCAACTTCTTTGGGACTCTCTGAGCTTCCTGGACTTCCTGGAAGTCTATTTCCTTTGCCAGATTGGGGAAGTTCTTTATTATTTGTTCAAATAAGTTTTCCACTTGTTGCTCTTCCTCTTCTCCTTCTGGTACCTCTATAATTCAGATATTGGAATGTTTAAAGTTGTCCTGGATATTCCTAAGTCTCTCCTCATTTTTTTAAATTCATATTTCTTCATTCTTTGCTGATTGTACGTTATTTTCTTCCTTTTGCTCCACTCCATTGATGTGAGACCCAGGTTTCATTCCATCACTATTGGTTCCCTGTGCATTTTTCTTCATTTTACTTAGTTTAGCCTTCATTTTTTCATCTAATTTGCAACCAAAATCAACCAATTCTGTGAGCATCCTGAACACCAGTGCTTTGAACTGTGCATCTGATAGGTTGGCTATCTCTCAGTCGCTTAAAAGTACAGCTTGTGGGGCTTTCAATTCTGTTTGAGCCATCTTCTCCCCGCCCCCTTTATGTATGTTGTGCCTGTTATGTATGAGGGGTGGAGCCTTAGGTGTTCACCAGGGCAGGGCACCTCAGTCGCTAGGTTGTCATGCTGTATGTGGGGGTGGCATCTGAGAGGGAACAATGGCACTTGCTCCACTTTCCGTGGGACCTCAGTCCCTTCTGCTGCTTCCCTTGAGCAAACTGGGCCCCTCTGGTGCCAATTCCCATGTGGGTGGGCTTGTGCCCCGTGGGACTTTCCAAGGACCTCTCCTGTGAGGCTGGGAGTCTCTCCCTATGCCTCAACTCCCCCAGGTGTTTTCAGCCAGTGCCCCAGGGCTCTATTTCCCAGCTCTGTGATCCTAGGTTGCACACAGTGCCTTGCTTCACAATTGCTGGGTCTGCTGGTTGCCACCCCTCAGCCAGGGTCTGCCAGCTGCCACTTGTGCACTCAGGGTCCACCTGCTGTGGTCTTGCATGCCCTGGATGCCTTACTCACCCAGTCCCAACTCTCTCTGCTCTCCACGCCACACCCAGCACCCAGCTGCCCTACTCCGCCCCTCTTACCAGTCTGGATGAACATGTCTATTTTAACTTCTTGGATGTCTGACTTCCATACAGTTCAATTTTCTATCAGTTCTGGTTGCTATTCTGTTTCTAAATTATTGTTGTCCCTATCTTGGTTGTGCAAGGAGGCACAGTGTGTCTACCTATGCCTCCATCTTGGCCAGAAGTCCCCTGGAGGTCTTAATAAGGATTCCCAATTTGGAGGATGTAGGTGACTATCTGGGAAGCCAAGAGAGAAGATGGGTCTATGGCCATACCACCCTGAACACGGTCTCAGATCTAGTCTTATTCAGAAGCTAAGCAGGGTTGGGCCTGGTTAGTACTTGGATGGGAGAAGATGGGGCCAGTATCTCACTCAACATTATACAGACCTAGGTAATTTATGAACCCTAATCCATGGTTGACTGAACTACTTTTCGCTATGTTTGTGAGAAATTCTGTGAGATATTCTAAGGTCTGTCAGAAGAATGTATGAGAACAAAGTTACCAGATAGCCTAGTTTCATTCCCAGTCCATCAACCATCTTAGGAAATGGACCTAGCATGGGTCTACTAAGGTGCAAGAAACTTAAGAGGTCTCAACAAACCTAGGAGACCAGTATGTAGATAATTTGGTGTTATGGTCTGCAGTAGAGGACAAGCAAATGAAACAAAAACTCATATATGCTTGAAGATGCTTTCAGAAAAAAATTCTCTAAGTGAAGGAAGGCAGTGATCTTCAGGTTAAAAATAAAATGTATAATTGATATTCAAGGCCATGACATATTCTGGTGAACTTGATAAACTACAAGGTTAAAGATAGTCTTATAAATAAATACTTATGTCACACTATTAAGTGTAAAACTGAAGATGAACTCAGACATCTAAGTAGCATTAAGTACTAATAGATTTCAGAGCAGTGCCACTCAACTGTGGACTGTAGACTGGCAACTTCAGCATCACCAGGCATATTCTTAGGACATCAAATCCTAGAGCCCAACCCTATACATACTGATTTCTATTCTCTGAAGTTGGGGCCAAGAATTCTGTTTTAATTAGTCCTCCAGGTGATTCTGATGTATGTTGAAGTTTGAGGAGCTCTGCTTCAGAGTTGTTTTTGTTGTTTTTTTTTAATAAACACAGTGAAAGCCATGAATTCTAAACCATACTCCACTGACATTTACATGAAAGTTTAACAGACAACTATCTCTTCTATGTATAGACTCAGGAAATCTATTTATCATGAGCATTGAAACAGGGAAATTGAATGAAGAAAGTCTGTTTCACAATTGCTGTAAGAGTTAAGCTAATAAGGGCCAATGAGACCCTTCAATATTAGCCACAGCAAGTCTCTCAGCTGTCAGGACAAAGGTAGCCCAGGAGCCAGAGTTATCTGAAGGAAGCTGACCTGTCCAGCAGGAATGGAGATATTGTTTGAGACACATGAGGAGTTGGTGCCTGAGATGTTATCTGAAGTGTACAGGACTAGGGAGAAATTCTCTGCTTCACCCTTCTTCCATTGTTCCAATTTCTTATCCTCATCTCCCATTAGCTAAACCTTGCTGAGAATCAGCTGACTCAAGGACCTGGGAAAATATTCTGCAGAAACAAGCCTCTCTGTGATTCAGAGCAAGTAGGAGAAGGGTGTAGAACACAGGTGGCAAACACAAGGCCCGCAGGCCAAATCTCATCCTCTACCTTGTTTTATCCAGCCAAGCACCTCGTTTCTACCCAGCAGCAGCCTCAAGCTCTTTGCCTCTAGTTAAAAAGTAGTTACATTTATATAGTCCTAAAATTGCATTTGGCCCTTTGAAGGCAACCACAAGGCTGACGTGGCCCCTGGTAAAAATGAGTTTGACATCCCTGGAGAAGGAATGTGTGGCTAGCCAGTATAGGACTGGTGCAAAGTCTTAACCCAGTCTATCAAATGGTAAATCAAAATGACTAACAAACAGGCAAGTTATGTGAAAAGGCTGTAGCAGGGTCTCCTCCATGAATATTACAATCCATGCAGCTGTATGGGGCTCATACTTCAAAGAGCCCCATGTGGTTAAACACTTTGCTGTTGCCATCTGAAAATTCTTATTTTTGAACAAAGAGCCCTATGTCTTCATTTCTCACAGGGTTCTACAAATTATGTAGCCAGTCCTGGCTAACAGTAAACATCAAATTACTTAAACATAGCATAATTATGTTTATAATACAGAGTGTAGGTGTTATACCTATTTACAGAAAAGCCCCATAATATTTAAAATAATAACAATGATTGGAAAAAATCCTAGTATATCCTGACAAAAACTGACCTGATATCAGAAAGAAGTTCAAATGGGTTAATTCCCTCACCTTCCACAGAAGTAAATTTATAAGTATTAAAAGGTTTTATTTTGCTTATAAAGTTAAATGAAATTGATTTGAAATATCCACATTTAATTTTGTTAAAGTTGAAATAAGATCATTCTTAGTAATTTCAAGTTATCAAAGAGAGGTTAAGATAAATTCAAAGGAAATATAGGCCATGTAGCAAAAATGAGAAATAAAGAAATCATACTCACAAAAGTGACAATGAAAATGTCTACCGTAACAATACAGATATGTGTATTTTTTTACTTATGTATTGGATCACAAAATTAAACTGATGAATTAATATCTTTACAAGATATAATTCAAACAGCAGGTCTATAATTATGAATGTCTATAAGAGATCTCAAACAAGAGCAATCAAAGCTTAAAGTAAAAAGATGGACAGAAGATATCCAAGACCAGAGGAGTAAGTGGAAGCTACACCAAACTCCTCTCAGGACCAATCTGAAAGTACAAGTAAATTATAGAGAAATCATCCTGAAAAATCAATAGAATACTAGCTGGAGAGAAGCCTTATAACAAAGGAAAGACAAAAGAAACAACTTCAGCACAACGAGACTGGTAGGGAGTGAGGAGGTGGCACAAAAGGCCTAGCTGGGCTCCCACAGGCAGCAGCTGAAGTTCTTGGGGGATATTTCACTGCCTGGGGGGTTCCACTAAGAAGTATGGGCTCTAAATCCTAAGTGGGTTTCCACAGCCTACAGCACTAGAGCTGTAAAAGAACCCAGAAAACATCCAGCTGTGAAAAGCAGCATGATTTTCAGTCTGCCAGGGAGAGACAGCTAGATACACAGACAGCCTCTTAAAGGGCCAATGCACAAAATTTTTTTTCAACCACTTACCTTGGGCTCCAGGTAAAAGAGTATAGAGTGGACTAGAGATGCTTGAGGAAAGTCTGGGGTGGTGCTCTGGGGAGAGAACTGAAGGAACAACTGACAGGATCCCTGTGCTGGGTCATTCCCCATACTGCATTTGCCATATTTCTTAGGTAGAGCACTCCTCTCAAAGCATAATCAGCTTGAGGGGAAGCAATATGCCTGCCTGCACCACCCTGTGCCCCCCACCCTGTGGTACTTAAACCCAGATGCTGATTACAGTTTAATACTTTATCACTGATCAGTTTAACAACTAAGGTGGAAAAAAACAAAGTAGCAGCCAAAATGGGAAGACAAAGAAACAGACCCTAAATGAAAGAATAAGACTTCTCCAGAACTAGATGAAATGGAGCAAGCAATTTATCAGGTAGAGAAATAAAGTAATGATTATAAGATATCAGCAGCATGAAATAGATATAGAAACCATAAAAAAGGACCAGACAGAAATAAAGAATGCAATACCTGAAACAACAATACACTGGGAGGAATAAACAGTAGGTTAGGGGAAGAAGAGGATCAAATCAGTGATGTGGGAGACAAGGTAGGAAAAAAAACCCAGGGAGCAGCAAAAAGAAAAACAAATTTAAAAAAATGAGGAGAGCTTAAGAAACATTTTGGACGATATGGATTGTAACAACATCTGCATCATGGGAATACCAGAAGGAGAAGAAAGCAAGCAAGGGACTGGAAGGCCATTTTATAAGGCCAGCATTATCTTAATTCCCAGACCGGATAAAGACACTACAAAGAAAGAAAATTATAGGCCAATATCCCTGGTGAACATAAATGCTAAAAATATCAACAAAGTGAATATAGCAATACATCAAAAATATCATACACCATGATCAAGTGGTATTTATTCTGGGAATGCAGAGTTGTTGCAACATTCACACATCAATAAATGTCATTCATCACATAAACAAAATGAAGGTTAAAACCCACATAATCATACCAATAGATACAGAAAAAAATTGATAATATCCAGCACCCACTTATGATAAAACTCTCAGGAAATTGGGATTAGAGGGAACATACCTAAACATAATAAAGGACATATATTGTGTGTGGGGGCTCCACTCACAGGGTCCCCCTGTCCACTATGAATGAGAATAAGTCTACAAAGACATGATCTGCTTGGGGAGGAAAGGTGGCTAATCTCTCAAAGGATAACCTATTCCTCAATGGGCTTTTATTGAGTTTAATTTGCATAGAATACAAGGCATATACATAAAGCTCATCAATCATTGTCAAGCAGTAATGATCAAACAATAGATAACATTCAAAGAACTCTGAGGGCTTATTCTGAGTCAGAGTCAGAGTCAGATAATTAAAGGGCCATGAAACTTTGGGGAACAAACTCACTTCCTGTTTGGACACTTATTATTTAAATTGAGGGTATCAACAAAGTAGGTTTCACAGGATTTTATGCATTCTTTCTTAGGCTTGATTGTCCTAGGGAACCTGCCCTTTCCAGCACAGGGCCACACCCACCTCAGGCATTGTTTTAGGCTTAAGGCATTGTTTCAGGCTTAAGTCAGGTAGGGGAAGTAAGGCGACTGAGAGATCAGGAGACTTCTTGCAGACAGAATGAGAACTCAGGCTATGTCAAAGCCGAGGGACTATGGTCTTTTACCCCCTTTCTCCATAGCCCCCCAAGTCCTTCCCTGAGGTCTCCCTCATGACCACATCTGTCTTAGGTTGTCCCTCCCTTGAGGAATTTTACCCGTCATTGGCTAACCAGTCATGCACTGGTAGGGTGCCAGGCAGGGTGAAGTAAGGTGGGCAGAGGCAGTGCTCCTGCCAGGGAGATAAGCTTTGTCCCCTCAGTGGCTTAGGGTCTCAAAGTTCTTTTACACTGCCTTAGCCATGGAGGGTTACAGCTTCTGAAACCAGGCAGGGTGGTTCCCAACATATATGACAAATCCACTGTCAGCATCATACTTAATGGACAAAAAAACTATAAGCATTCCCTTTACAATCAGGAACAAGACAGGGATGTTCGCTTTCACCTCTCTTATTCAAAATAGTACTGTAAGTCCTAGCAATAGCAATCAGACGAGAAGAGGAAATTAAAGGCATCCAAATTAAAACAGAAAAAGTAAAACTGTCATTATTTGCAGATGACATGAGACTATACATAGAGAACCCCAAAGATTCCATCAAGAAACTACTAGAACTGATAAATGAATTCAGCAAAATATCAGTACACAAAATAAATATCCAGATATCAGTTGTATTTTTGTATTCCAATAATAAACTATCAGAAAGGAAATTAAGAAAACAATCCCATTCACAATTGCTTCAAAAAGAATAAAGTAGCTAGGAATAAACCTAACCAAAGATGTAAATGTCCTGTACTCAGAAAATTATAAGACACTGAAGAAGAAATTGAAGACAATACAAATAAGTGGAACACATACTGTGTTCATAGATAGAAAGAATTAACATCATTAAAATGCACATACTACCCAAAGCAATCTTTAGTTTCAACACAATTCCTATAAAGATTCCAATGATGTATTTCATAGAACTATATAAAATATTTCAAAAAGTTATATGGAACCAAAAAAGACCCTATATAGCCACAGCAAACATGAGAAAAAACAAAGTTGAAGGAATCATACTACCTGATATCAAATTATACTATAAGGTAATTTTAATCAAAACAGCATGGTACTGGCATAAAAACAGACACACAGGTCCATGGAACAGAATATAGAGCCCAGAAATAAACCCACACATTTATAGTCAATTAATATTCAACAGAGGAAGCAAGCACATACAATAGGATGAAGATAGTTTATTCAATAAATGATGGTTGACCCTGGCTGGTGTGGCTTTATAGGAGACCATTCTGCATGGTGTGGGCCCAGCTTCCACTCAGAAAGGCCAGTGGAAATCGAGGTCCGGTACACAGGACCCACGCCCATGGATGGGTTCTCCCATGGGGAATCAGGCCTGCACTCTACCTAGGCCACTTTGAGACTCGCTTTTTGCTAAAACTCCCTCACCCTGAATTGAGGCAGCAGCTTTAAAGTAACTTCCTAAAATCTATGCTAAACCTTCCAAGGACAAGTGCAACCAGATCAATCACTTTTCCCTTTGCATTTGCAAATATCCTTCTTCTGTGATGTAATTAGTGGCATCCTCTCCTTTGTTTTCTGTAAAAGTGAACCTTAAGCAAAAAACCACCTAAAGCAAACCTGTGCATAGTAAATGAGGACTATCCTTAATGTAATGTGCTCAGAAAAGCAAAAAAGCTTGTCAAGGCAAGGGCCGGCGCTCTCTCCTCTTGAGAGAGTGGCCCAGGTGCTCTGAGGTGCTTTCCCCTTGAGAGACTGACCATGCCATCTCTTTTCCTCTACAGGACTCGGTAGTCCATGTGAATTTGTCCTGTCTCATCCATAATGCTGTGGACCCCATGAGCTGGGGTCCTCATCATAGCTCAGTGGATTCAGTGCTGGTCTGAGAACCAAAGGTTTACCAGTCAATTACCAGTCAGAGCACATGCCTAGATTGTGGGCCAGGTTCCCAGTTGGGGGCATGCAGGAAGCAACCCCACATCAATGTTTTTCTTCCTTTCTTCCTCCCTCCCCCCCAAAATAAATAAATAAATAAAAATAGTGTTGGGAAAATTGGACAGATATATGCAGAAAAATGAAACCAAACCACCTTTTTATAGCACACATAAAAATATGTTCAAAATGGATCAAAAACTTAAATGTTAGACCCAAACCCATAAAAATCATAGAAGAAAGCATAGGCAGCCAAATCTCAGACATTGCTCATAGAAATATTTTATCAGATATATCTCCCTAGGAAGAGTAAGCAAAAGAAAAAATAAACAAATGGAACTATTTCAAACTAAAAAGTTTTTGCACAGCAAAGGAAATCATCAAGTAAAAGACAGCCCACAGAATGGGAGAAAGTATTTGCTGATACATCGAATAAGGGGTTAATATCCAAAATGTATAAAGTACTTAAAAAGCTCAACACAAAAAAACAAACCACCCAATTTAAAAAAGGGAAAATGACCTGAATAGACACTTCTCCAAAGAAGATATACAGATGAACAATTGACATATGAAAAGATGCCCAAAGCCAATCATTAGAGAAATGCAAACTAAAACCACCATGAGATATTCCTCACACACGATAGAATGGTTATTATCAATAAATCAGAAAAGAAGTGCTGGTGAGGATGTGGAGAAAGGGGACCTCTTTGACATTGTTGGTGGGAATGCAGACTGGTGCAGTCATTGTGGAATGCAGTATGGAGATACCTCAAAAAATTAAAAATGGTTCTGCCTTTTTCCCCAGGAATCCAATTTCTGGGAAATATCCAAAAGAACCCAAAACATTAATTTAAAAGAATATAAGCAACTCTATGTTCATTGCAATGCTATTTACAATTGTCAAGATATGGAAACAGTCCAAGTTTCCATCAGTGGATGATTGGATAAAACAACTATGGGATATTTACACAATGAAATACTACTCGACCATAACAAAGAGGAAATTTTTACTCTTTCCGACAGTATGGGTAGATCTGGAGAAAATGATGCTAAGTGAAATAGGTCAGTCAAAGAAAGACAAATATACAATACCATATGATTTTGCTCATTGTGGAGTCTAATGAAAACACTGAACTAACAAAGAAAATGGGTACAGACTCATAGATGGAAAGCAAGATGACAGCTGGTGGGGGTGGTTAGGGCATGGAGGGATTGAACAAAAAGTAAAAGGGACTCATGGACATGGACAACAGTGTGATGATGGCTTGGGGGGGGAGTTGAAAGGGACTAAATGGTAATGGAGAAAATACAATAAAGATTAAATTTAAAAATAAATTAATAAAATTCCAAAAAATAAAATGACAAAAAAGTAAAATAAAATAAATTGTAAAAAATGGACAAAGTATGTTAGGGAAATGCAAGCAAAATGAAATATAAGTCACATTTAAATCAAGTTAAATTAAGCAAAGAACATTAAACATGCCTGAGAGTATCACTTTACATGGGTGATGGGTAAAGAAATTCATAATATGTTCCTAATCTTTATAAACCCATAGCATCAAAATATCATCTAAACAATTCTCTCTTTAAAAAAATATATTCATACTCTGCTTAGTGGTTCAGCTGGTTGGAGCATCATTCAGTATACCAAAACATTAAGGGTTTCATTCCCTGTTAGGTCACATACCTAGGTTGAGGGTTTGATTCACACTAAGGGCATGTATGAGAGACAACCGATTAATGTTTCTCACATAGATGTCTCTCTCTCCCCCCCCCCCGTTTCCTCTCTTTCTAAAAAATCAATAAACATATTTTTGAGTGAGGGTTTATATATAAATATATATATACATATACACACATATATACATATGTATATATATGTACATATATATGTGTACATATATATGTATATATATTAAAACTAGAATTTATTTATAGAACATTGTGTATTTATTTTTACATGTTTAAACTTCAGTCACCTTCAAAGTACTCTCCATTTGATGCAATAAACCTATGGAGACTTTTTTCTCCACTGCTCAAAACAGGTTTTGAACTCATCAATTCTGATAGCTTTTAGTGCTGTTGACATTTTTTGTTTCACTTCTTCCACATAGGCAAACATTTCCCTTTGAAGACTTTTTTATCAGGGAAACAAAAAGAAACAAAAAGAAAAGTCACTCAGAGTTACATCAGGTGCATAAGGAGTGTGGGGCATGGGGATCATGCCCTTTTTGGTCAAAAACTGCCAAACACTCAGCATGGTGCAGGCAGGTGCACTCATAAATCACCCATCAAGAAAGTGGCAAATGTATTGAAATACCTAGTCTTCAAATAAATTCATTGAAGCAGAACACAGCTTTTCACAACATCAGCTGCTACACTGATACAGATGGGTTCCTAGTACACCCACCTAGTGGGAGAAGCCTGTACTACAAGGGGCCTGCCCTCCAGAAGATAATTCCGTTTTGTTTTGATTTTTGTTTTTGTTTTTACGGGGGTAGTGGGAGGTGGTCCCACCTCATATATATTCGTAATAAAGTTTAGAAAAATGTAATGTGCCAAAGATTGACAATGCTTTAAGTTACAAAGGGAATTTTATTCTAAGAGACCTAAATAATATTAAGATTCCTAGTTACACCTTACCTTACCAATCTGTATCATCCATTACAATAGCTACTAATTACCTATGAGTACTTTAGAGGGCTTGAAAACTGAGCTGGCCTGAAGTGAGATACTAGAAGTATAAAAAGAAATACCAGCTAAGTCCTAACAAAAAAAATCAACTATCAATAAGATTTAATATTTAGTATATACTGAAATATTTTGGAATCATTGGGTTAAATATTATTAAATTAATATATTTTCTACATTTTCCCCCTTTTAATGAAACTACTAGAAAGTTTAAAGTTACCTATGTGGCTTATATTATATTCCATTGAACATTGCTCTTCTATATAACCATCTTTATTGATAAAATTTTGATTTAATTCATCTGGTTTCTTTAATTTTTCTTTATTTTTATTTATTCTTGTTTATTATATTACAGTTGTTCCAGTCTTTTCCCCCTTTTCCCTCCTCTGCCCAGCACACCACTTGCTCCCACAGTCAATTCCCACACTGTTGTCCATGTCCATAGGTCATTCATACACGTTCTTTGACATTTAAGCCCTTCCCTTTCTTCCCACCATTCCCTTCTCTTCCCCCATTCCTCTGACAGTTGTCGGAGTGCTTTATGTTTCCATGACTCTGGTTCTGTGGAGGATGCCAGCCAGCAGTATCCATCTCGGCTGCGGATGCTCACCGAAACATGCTAAAAACATACACAGAGACAACCAGGTCCTGTGGGGGAACAGGAACAGCAGGGCCACTCCTCACGTGGGGAGCACCTCGTGTCCATATCCAAGCAGATTTTTATTGAGAAAACAGACTTAGTTTGTGGATTCACAGTCTGGCAGAAAAGATCAAAAGATGTAAACAACTTACAAAGGTGGGGACAGCACTCCTGCTGAGATTCCGGGCAAGGTTTGTGGTCTTTAACATATTGCTTAAAGGGCTAGTTTTGGTTTCCTGTCTGTGTTTTTAAATTCCAAGTTAATAACATCCTCCAGCAAACAGATCTCACAGGATCTTATGTATTCTATGTCCCAGGCCTGATTACCCCAGGGGGTCCGCCATTTCTGGTCTGGGCTGTTTCACCCCTGCAGGTCTCAGAAGACAAAGGCAGCCAGGAGACTTGGATTTCTCACATCCAAGAGCAAAGACTCAGGCTTTGACAAAGCCAAAGGGGGCAGGGGTTGATGTCTGATCACCCCTTCATTTTCCACAGCCCTGTGAGTCTTGTCCCTGTCATTCCTTCGTGAGCGCCTGTCCTAGATTCGTTCTCTATCGAAGAGAATTGTTACCTGTCATTGACTGCCATTCAAGCCAGGGAAATAAGTTTTGTCTCCTTAGTGGCTCCTGGTCTGGAGGTCTTTCACTCAGCCTAAGTCATGGGGGGTTACAACTTCCTGAGACTAGGCAGGGCAGCCCCCAACATGGTTCTGTTATGCTTTCTACTTTATTTTGTTCATTAGATTCCTCTTAAACTGAGATCATAAGGTATTTTTCTTTTACTAACTGGCTTATTTCATTTAACATGAGCCTCCAGTTCCAACCATGCTGTTGCAAAACATAGGAATTCCTTCTTTCTTTCAGCTGCATAGTATTTCATTGTGTAAATGTACCACAATTTTTAATCCACTCATCTACTCTTGGGCATGTAGGCTGGTTCCAGCACTTGGCTGTTATAAATAGCACTGCTGTGAACACAGGAGTGCATAAGTTCTTTTGAACTAGTGTTTCCAGATTCTTATGGTATATTCCCAGCAGTGGAATCACAGGGGCAAAAGGCAGTTCCATTTTTAGTTTTTTTAAGGAAATTCCATACTGTTTTCCACAGGGGCTACACTAGTCTGTATTTTCACCAATAGTGCACAAGGGTTTCCTTTTCTCCACATTCTTATCAGCACTTGTAGTTGATTTATTAATGATAGCTTTTCTGACAGGTGTGAGGTGCTATCTCATTGTGGTTATAATTTGCATCTCTCTGATGGCTAGTGATGTTGAACATTTTTTCATATGTCTATGGGCTCCCTGTATGTCCTACTTAGAGAGAGAGAAATGCCTATTCAGGTCCTTTGCCCATTTTTTAATTGGATTGTTTGTCTTCCTGGTATTGAGTCATATGAGTTATTTATATATTTTGAAGATTCAATTCCAGTCCAATATATTATTGGCAAATATATTCTCCCATACAGTCATTTCCTTTTCCATTTTAATGATGGTTTTTTTAGCCAAGCTGTAGCTTTTTAATTTGATGTAGTCCCATTTGTTCATGTTTCTCTTTCTTTCCCTTGCCTTAAGAGATATATTGGTTAAAATATTGCTATGAGGAACATCTGAAATTTTACTGCCTATGTTTTCTCCTAGGACTTTTATGGTATCATGGCTTATATTTAAGTCCATGTCAAGGCTTATATTTTATCCATTATGAGTTTATTCTGGTGTATGGTATAAGTTGGTGGTCTAGTCTCATTTTTTTTGGACTGTACCAGTCTAGTTCTCTCAACACCATTTATTGAAAAGGCTATTTTTCTCCCTTGTAAGCTCATTCCTCCATTGTCAAATATTAATTGAACATAGAAACATGGGTTTATTCCTGGGCTCCTATTCTGTTTCATTGATCTATGTGTCTGTTATTATGCCAGTACCAGGCTGTTTTTGTTACAGTGGCCTTGTAGTATTGTTTGGTATCAGGTATTTTTGATCTCTCCAACTTTGTTCTTTTTTCTCAATATTGCTGAGGCTATTCAGGGCCTTTTCTGTTGCTATATACATTTTTGAAGTATTTGTTCTAGATCTGTAAAGTATGTCAATGATATTTTAGTAGGAATTGCATTTAATCTATAGATTGCTTTGTATAGTATAGACATTTTAATGATGTTAATTTTCCAGTCCATGAATAGGGTACATGCTTCCATTTATTTGTTTCTTCCTCAATTTCTTTCTTCAGTGTTGTCTATTTTGCTGAGTGCAGGTCATTTACATCCTTGATTAAATTTATTCCTAGGTACTTTTTTTTGTTGCTATAGTAAATGGGATTTTTTTGAAGTTTCTCTTTCTGATAGTTCATTGTTAATATACAAAAATGCTATCAATTTCTGAATTTTGACTTTGTATCCTGCTATTTTGCCAAATTCACTTCTTAAGTCAAGTAGTTTTTTGGTGGAATCTGTAGGGTTTCCTATGTATACTATCATGTCATCTTCAAATAATGACAGTTTTACTTCCTCCTTTTTGATGTGTATGCCTTTTATATATTCTTTTCTGATTGCTATGGGTAGGACCTTCAGTATTACATTGAATAAGAGTGTCAAGTGGACGTATTTATCTTATTCCTGATTTTAAGGAAAACAGTTTTAGTTTTTGCCCATTGATATAATATTGGCAGTAGGTTTTTTCTATATGGCCTTTATTATGTTGAGGTACACTCCCTCTATTCCCACTTTGTAGTGGGAGTGTTTTTATCATATATGGGCGCTGGAATTTATCAAATGTTTTTCTGCATCTATTAATATTGTGTGATTTTTGTCTTTCATGTTAGTTATGTGATGTACTACATTTATTGATGCAAATATTATATCATTCTAGCATCCATAGCATAAATCCCACTTAATCATGGTGTATGGTCTTTTTAATGTACTGTTGGATCTCATTTGCTAGTATTTTGTTGAGGATGTTAGCATTTATGTTTATAAGAGATATTGGCATGTAAATTTCTTTCTTTGTTGTGTGTTCACCTGGTTTGGGATTAGATAATACTGGCCTCATAAGAAAAGTTTGCAGTCTGCCCTCTTCTTGAATATTTTTTAAACAGATTGAGAAGTATACATGTTAGTTCTTCTTTGAACATTTGGTAAAATTCACCTGTGAAGCCATTTAGTCCAGGGCTTTGTGTGTGGGTTGTTGTTTTTTTTTAAATTACTGATTCAGTTTTGCTAGTTGTTAGTCTATTCGGGTTTTCTGCTTCTGCCTTTTTCAGTTTTGGAATATCACATGTTTCTAGAAATTTATCCATTTCATCCAGGTATTCCCATTTCTTGGTATAGAGTTGTTCATAGTAATTTTTTAAAAGATTTTATTTATTTATTTTTAGAGTGGGAAGGGAGGGCGATAGAGAGAAAGAGAGAGAAACATCAATGTGCGGTTGCTGGGGGTAATGGCCTGCAACCCAGGCATGTACCCTGACTGGGAATCGAACCTGCAACTGTTCGTAGTAATTTTTTACAATCCTTTATATTTCTATAGTATCAGTTATTTCTTCTCTTTTTCATTTCTAATTTTATTTATTTGTGTTCTCTCTTTTTTCTTGATGAGTCTGGTTAATGGCTTATCATATTTTTTTCTTATTGAAGAACCAGCTTCTAAATTCATTGATCCTGTGAATTGTTTTTATAGACTCTATGCCATTTAATTCTCCTCTGACCTTGATTATATTCTTCCTTCTGCTTGCTCTGAGCTTTGTTTGTAGTTGTTCCTCCAGTTCTTGTAGCTGTAGGGTTATGCTGTTTATTTGAGATTTTTCTACCTTCTTTAGGTAGGTCTGTACTGTTATGAACTTCTCAGGACTGCTTTTGCTGTGTCCCATAGGTTTTGGGTTGTTGTGTGCTCATCTTCATTTGTTTCCAGAAACTTTTTGATTTCTTCCCTGATCTCATTGTTAACCCATGTATTATTTAATAACATATTATTCAGTGTCCATGTATTCGAATATTTTTGAGTTTTTTCTTGAGGTTGGTTTCTAGTTTCAAGCCATTGTGATCCAAGAAGATTTGACCTGATTTCGATTTTCTTGAATTTGTTAAGGCTTGTTTTATGTCCTATCATGGTCTATCTTTGAAAATGATCCATGTGCATTTGAGAAGAATGTATATTTTGTTTCTTTGGGTTGAAATGTTCTATAAATATCAGTTAAGTCCATTTGATCAAGAGTCATTCAATGCTACAATATTTTTGTTGATTTCTTGTTCGGAAGATCCACTTATTGTTGATAGTGGGGTGTTAACATTCTCTGCAATGACTGTATCACTGTCTATCTGTTTCTTAAAGTCCTCCAAGATTTTCCTTATATATTTAGGTGCACCTATATTGGGTGCATAGATGTTTGCAAGAGTTGTATCCTTTTGTTAGACTATTCCCTAGGTATTATGTAGTGACCTTCTTTGTCCCTTGTTATGTCCTTTGTTTTAAAGTCTATTCTATCTGATATAAATATTGCAACTGTAGCTTTTTTTCATGCCCATTTGCATGTAATATTTTTTTCCATTGCTTTACTTTCAGTCTGTAGATCTTTTGTTATGAGGTGAGTCTGCTGTAGGTAGCAAAAATGCAGGTCATTTTTTTCTTATCCATTCAGCTACCCTGTGTTTTTTATTGGAATATTTAATCCATTTACATTAAGTATCTGTTACTAATAGATACTTATTCTTTGCCATTTTTCTTCTTTGTACCTCTCTCTCTCTCTCTCTCTCCCCCCCATTCTTCTTAAAGCATTCCCTTTAGCATCTCTGGCAATGCTGGTTAATGGAGATATGCTCTTTTAGACTTTTTTTGTCTTGGAAGCTCTTTATTTTGCCTTCTATTTTAAATGAGAGCCTTGTTGGGTAGAGTAGTCTTGGTTATGAGCCCTTGTTTTTGATTACTGGGAATATTTCATGCCAGTCCCTTTTCACCTATAATATTTCTGTTGAGAAATCAGTTGACAGATTTATTGGAGTTCCCTTGTATGTTACTAGCTATTTCTCCCTTGCTGCCTTTAATATTTTCTCTTTGTCTTTAAATTTTACCCTTTTGATTGTGTTGTGTTTTGGAGTGAGCCTCTTTGAGTTCATCTTGATTGGGACCCTATGTGTTTTTTGGACTTGTGTGTCTTCTTCCCTCACCAAGTTAGGGAAGTTTTCTGTATTTATTTTTTCAAACATGTTCCCTAGTCTTTTCCTTCTCCTTCTGGCTTACCTGTGATATGATATTGTTAGTTTTGTGTTGTCCCAAAACTCCCTTAATTTATCCTCATTCTTTTTGAGTCTTTTTTCATTTTGTTGCTATGACTGGGTGTTTTTTCTACTTTGTCTTCCAATTCACTGATTTGATCCTCTGGTTCATCTATTCAGCTTTTAATTCCTTCTAGTGTGTTCTTCATTTCAGATAATGTGTTTTTCATTTCCAACTGGTTCTTATTCAAGGTTTCTATGTCCCCTGTCATGCTGATGTAATTCCCACTAAGTGTCTTATAGTTCTCACTGAGTTCATTAAGCATTGTTTATAACCATTACTTTGAACTCTATGTCTGATAAAATGTTTGCCTTATATTCCTAGAGATTCTTCCTTTTGTTTTGTTTGGGGGTTGTTTCTTTGTCTCCCCATTTTAGTTGTGTCTTTGTGTTTGTTTCTATGTATTAGATTAATTTGCTTTGACTTTATATCTTGTGGAGTGGTCTTGTGTGTTAGGAGTCCTGTGGGACCCAATGGTGCAGACTCCTTGAACTCTTATTTGTATGCTCTAGGATTGTCCTCTGTTGACTCCTCTGTTGTATTTGGGTCTTGATTGTTATTGGCCCATTCATTGGTGGGAACTCCCCTCCAGCTGGCTGACTAAGAGACTCAACCCCAACCATATGTTGTATGCTATTGTATTTGTGCCAGCAGAACAAAGCAAAACAATACCAAAACAACACCAAAACAAGCAACCTCCCTGACAACCACAGCAACATGAATGACAAGAGAGTAAAGAATAATAAAAGAATAAAGAGAAATGGAAGAGTAGATAAGGGGAAATGGAAAAAGAATGAGAAGACCAGAGGAAAGAAAAGTGATTATGAGAAGAGGAAGGGGAAGAAAACTACTATAAATAATGAATTGAAAGAGGAAAATGGGGAAAATCAACACAGAAAAGGTACCAAAAATAATAAAAGGAGAGAAGGGAAGAATGGAGTAATTAAAGAGTAGCATAGGTAATAAAAAAGAAAAATTAGAGCACCAAAGATAAAGAAAAAATAGATTAAGAAAATACATAGGCCATGAAAAAGAAAAAAATAGCTAGGATAATGAAAAAAAAAACCAAGTATATTTGTCTCAGTGCAGTTTAGATCTTGCTTTCTCGTTTCTCCCTTTGTATACCACTCTGATGTCCGAGTCTGGTGTAAGCGAATGTGAGGTGCTGTCCACACCTGGCCCTCAGCTGCCTTTTCAAAACTACAGGCAATCCATAGTTTGTAACTGATTCCTCTGGGCTTGCTTGGCTGCTCTCAGGATGGGCCAAGCTGCTCTGCATATTTGGCTTATATCAGCTCTGGGTCCAGGGGTATGTCAGCAAATATCCCAAGTCTCCACAGGATCTGCCTCTGCCTTTCTCTGCCTGCTGGCCTGCTGTCAGTCTTAGACTAGTTTCAGACCAAACTATTTCTGGTAGGACTTCTGGCGGAAACAAGGGGCTGTGATTCCTGAATCTGCCATGGGAGGTGCCTTTCAGACTTCGGGGAACATGGAGTGTTTGTTCCCCGTCCCCTGAGTCACTAGTCTGAGTCAGTCCAGGATTATTTCCCTGTACTAGGCAGGACAGGGCCTCTAGTAGGCTTTCAGAGCTTAGATTTTGTGCCTTCTGGATGCCAGGAGAGTGTCTCTGTGGCTCTCCCCTGAGGGGGAAGCACCAGCCTGTTTCCCAGGATAGTGTATGTATGATTGTGCCTTACTACCAGTCTCTGATGACCCCTGAATCTGTTTATGTTGCTGTCCCCTCAGCAAGGGTTAAGATGCAGGATGGGAGAAAAGAAAAAACAAAACTCCAAGCAAAACAAAATACCAAGATAGAGCAAAACTGGGAAAAGAACAAAAAAAAGAGTTGCTAAGTGAAGCTAACAGGATTTCAGGTGAGGTAAATCCCAGAAGGTGGTGGTGTGGTATTCCACCGGTAAGGTTATTGATTTTTTCCCCTGGGAGGGACTAGCTCTTCTCAAGAAAGATGGCTATCCGGGCCCCCAAAATCCCACAGCTGCTTCTCCAAAACCCTCTCCAGTGCCTCCCACTCTAAATTCTCCTTGTGGAACTCCAGTCTGTGTCACCTCCCCTCACTGGGGCCCAAAGTGGGTAGCTGCAAACACAAAACCTGTGCTTTGCCCCTTTAAGGAAAAAAAATGATGATGGTTTTGTCTCTAGCAGATTTCGTCTCTCCCTAGCACAGAGTCCCCATGGTGCCAACTCCTTGATCTCCTGAACTGGATGCTCTAGGAATGTCCTTTATGTGGGTTATGTGGATTTTTCTGTTGTATTTGGGTTTTGATTTTTATTGGCCTATTCATTGGTGGGAACTTTCCCCCATCTGATTGACTAGGGGCTCAACCCTTACCACAACCACTTCTGCCTTGAGAGGGCTTCTTGGTGTGGGTTTGTCCCCATGTCCAGGCATGCACAGAAGGCCACAATTGACACTTCTCTCTTACATCAATGCCCCTCTCCCTCTCTCCCAAATCAACAGAATATATTCTGTATGCATGGGCTTCTTCCAAGTCATATCATCCTCATGGGGTGGGGGAAGGAAGGGAATAGTCCATAAGCAAAACAATAACATGAGATGGTGGCAGAGTGCTTCTGCTCCCTCCAGTGAGCCTCTGCCTAGGGCTTGTTCTGCTGTACTCCCAGTGTGGTCTCTGCAACCACAACCATCCTAGCTGAATGTCTCCCCCTGCCCCCTGGCTCTTCTGGCTCCTTGGCCTATCCATATCCTCCTCAGTCAGACTCTGTTCTGTTTCTGGTTCCAGTAGTGCCAGGGACAGGGGAGGTGACAGCCTCCTCCCCAGAAAGTACCACAATCCCCGGACTGTGGCTCCCAGTGTGCAGCCCAGTGCAGAGGGCACAGAGGCAAGTCCAGGCACTGAGGCACAGCTGCTCCAGCTGTTTCTTTCTGAGAAGGATGTTGTAAATTTCACAAAATGGCTCCCACTCCAAATCTGCACAGCCAGAAGCACCAGGCTGGGAGGAGGTGGTGGTGGCAGCCTGGTCCACCCTCCCCTGAGTGCCTTCATAGGAGGACAGGGATTTACACAGTTGCATGCACACCCACCCACTTGCCCACACATACGTTCATCCACATGCAGCCTCAGATTTAACTGGATTTGTGAGTTGATTGCTCTGTGGTTTAGCTGCAAGACCAGTTCTGGGCTGAAAGCAAGTGGATGGAGCTTTCAGCCACTCTGCAGTTATCTTGGAACCTAATTTTGCTTTATTTTATAATAAGTGCCTGGATATATCTGAAGATGTGCTATTTTGGGTACATCTGATGAATTCCATCTGTATTGTAATAGAATTAAGCATATAAAACTACAATTCTTACCTCTAGTAGCAACCCATTTATGTTCATGTGTTTCAATCATTTTTATAAAAGTAACAAAATGCAATTAATATTCAGATAATTTTATAAGACAAAATAATAACAATTGTAAAGTGTACTGTTGTTTTGTTGAGAGACACCACTACCATGAAAGAATTCAGCACAACAAAGTTGATATAGAGGAATCAACAGCTACTTAAAAATGTATAAAAGTTTAACTGTTATGAACAAATGTAAGTTGAGGATTACCTTTAAAAAAACTGCTTAAAATATAAAGAGAATGTGACAGAAACATAATCATGGAGAGAAACTTAAGTCTTTTAGCCACTGAAATGTTATATTGATAAGACTATAGTTAAATAATATAATTAATAATATGTAGATTCTTTTATTTTGAAAATATTTGTCCTTTAAGAAAACTATCAACATATCTCTGATTGGGTCCAAAGATTCCACATTGTAGAGATGCCATATCTTCCCAAATATATCAACAAAATTAAGTGCGGTTGCAAACAAAAACAAAAAATTCTTTATTTTTGTTGTTTGCTCAAATAATTTAAAGGTCAAATGAAAGAATATATTACAGAATAGCTAGGAGAAATTGTAAAAAAGAAAGTAATAAGGTTGATTTGGCCTTTGCATGTAAAAATACATGAAACTATAATAATTAAAATAGCACTGACAAAGGACTAGACAATGGATGAATCATGGGAAATTGGTATGTGGTAAGAATCATTTGTGATTGGTGTGGGTATTCAGTCAATGGCTAACTACTTGGGAAAATAAAACTTAATCTCTTCCTTCTTATAACAAACAGAAATCTAAAATGGATCAAAGTTTATATAATAAAACATAAAACCTTAACATGTGTAAATATTGACCTACATTATGTTGCATAGCTTTTATGGTTTGTTTTTTATGGCTTGTTTACATTTACATCTTTAAGCTAGATACTTAGGGGCTAGTCTATTCCAGTGATATTTATTTTTCTTATTACAACTTTATAATTTTAATATCTTCTAGGGATAGTTCATCTTCATTACTTTCTTTTTCAAACATTTTCTAAACATTCTCACAGGTGTTTTCTGCTATGTTAATTTTAGATTAATTTTTAATAGGCTGTATAAGTAATCTTTTGGGATTTTGACTGAAATTGTGCCTAATATACAAGATTAATGTGGGAAGAACTGCTCTCTTTATAATTTTGAGTCTTGCACTCCAGAAATCAGAGGTGTGTCTCTATTTATTCAATTATTCATATGTTTCCATAAGTTTAGTTGTTTTCTTCCTATTGATCTTTTACACTTCTTTTTGCCTTTGCTTCTAAGTACTTATAAGGTAAGTTCCTATGATCACTTTTTTCTTCCTTGTAGCTTAGTCACAGAGGTTTGGGTTAATAACATCTTTTACTCCATTGATCTGCACAAGACTTCTTATTTTCATTTTTATTTTTTGTTGATTTGTTAATTCATTAGTTATTAGGTGCTGTATCATTGGGTGTGCATAGATTTGACTAGACCGGGCAGTACTCTTGGGAATGGCTGCCTCAACCTTGGTCTCCTTGTGTCTCACTCTCAATGTGCACCTCTCTTTGGGAATCATCAAATGCCTAAATGGCGAATTCCCTGCAGGATGTGGAATTCCTTCTCTGCAGTTTCTCATTCTCTGGATCTTGGCTTCTCACTTCTTAGCTGCCGTGATAGCTCTAAACTCCAGTTATGACTTCCCAGCCCAGAGAGACCATGTCAACCTCTATTCTAACCCAGTATTGGACTCTTTTGGGCCTCTTTGACCTTCACTGTGAATTAGCAAACACTCTGCAAATAAGAAAGCTCTAGCAGAGGTCCATCTCACCTCTGTGAGTTTCCTCTGGCACCATCAACAGCTTTGTTTTGTTTTGATGGGGTTAGAGGGGTGTTGATTTCCAGCTTTTATTGTTGGGTAAGTCAGATAGGTATAGCCACTCTGCTATATCCAAGTGCAACTCCTCCAAGTAGCTTTTGGTAGTTAAATTATTCTGTATCCTTCACATGGGCTCACAATTGCAATCACATGTTTATTAAGTGTAAAGTTAAATAAATAAATTACCCTAAAAGATGACACCCAGATTGCATGACCAAGAACATACCTGTTTTTAAAATTTAGGATTTTGGATACTCTCTTAATTGAAAATTTACCTTTGGAGGATAGATCTCTAGCCTCTTTCTCCCCAGAAAATGTACTTTCTTCCTGACAAATACTAAATATCAGGTAACTGAAGGGGCCTCTGATCTGAAACTCAAGGTGAGGAAAGGGACACTCTTTTTCACTTAACAACACACAGGAGAGATGCCTGGGGGATGATCATAGCAGTGTGAAACAGTTAATTATCTTTTAATTAGGTAATAGCTCCCCTCCATTCTCTGGTCTGAAAGGATCCCTCTCCTTTCTGGCTGAACCAAATAAAGCTGAATAGCAGAAGCTTCCATCAGAGGCTGTGTTCAAGTCCTGGATGTGGGTTACAGGTAATGGGTTAAAATGAGCCCTTATGGGCCGTGGGAGAGAGATGCAGGGGAGGGTTTCCCTGCTGAGTGTGAGAGGTAGACAGGTGTTACTCTGAAGGGATTAGTTTTAGCAAGTTTGCTGGAAATTTAATTATAAACTAATCATATGACCTAGGGAGACAAATTGGAGTAGAGAAGCAGTATCTACCTCTCCTTAGTACTGCAAACTCTGCATGGGCTGGAATGCACCAACTGCGTTCTAAGTGAAGGACTGCATCTACCTTCCCTGTTCCATATGTACTGTCTTTAGGGGACCATGGGACTTTGGATAGGACCATCCTGGGATCTGAATCAAGCTATCTCATGGATGCATCTGGTTGGCAAGCTATTGCTTTTTTCAAAGTCTAGCAGGCTTTTCCTTTCCCATTGGGAATTATCTAAATGTGGAGAGAATGTTCGGGAGATTTGGAGTACTTGTGAATGACAGATTTCCTTACACATGGAGACCTCTGGGACAGGAAGTGACTGTTCATCTTAAAAGAAAATGGAAGGCAGAGAAAATCAGTTTTAAAAACATCCAGAAACACAGAGGCAATAGTATTTACTACCCATTGAAGGGTTATTCTGTGCCAGGTCCTTTAAATTCTCACCACCACCCTTGAGGGTAGATGTCACTTATTTCCATTTGACAGAGGAACAAGATGAGACACCAAGAAGTGAATTGTTCCAGGTCCCATAGGTTGTGTGTGGCAGAACCAAGATGACACACACATGGCCCCTTCCTAAGCCTCAGCTCATCACCTCCTCACCAGGTTATTACTCTTCTGTGGTGTAGACACCACAATCCTTACAATGCTGGTGTTTATAATTATGACAAATTATGTTTAGTGTCCCCTGATAATAAAAGGTTAGCATATTTCCACTGAACATTAAAATTTCACTAGGAAGCACAAAACATTTTAAAATTATTTTTAAAAATCATGTATGTGGATAACTTCATTTTTGTGACAAATAAAGGATGCACACAATTGTTATACAAATGCATATCAATTATGGAGTTTTAGATAAATTATGCTACAGCCATAACTCACACAAATATGGGAGGAGAAATAACCATTACTAGTGTCCCTGGCAAGTAGAAAGAAGTAGAAAGAAAGACCTCAAGCACTAGACCCTATACAAAACTTAATTTTACATGGATCATATTCAAGTAGCAAACAACATAAAAAACAGCTGGCAACAAGGCCACAGTCTTCAGGTGGCATATAAACTACATGAATTTTCTCATGCTCTGTGGGAAATATGCCCATTAGGATATGCTCCAATTTTAGAACTTGTTCTGAGTCTTCATGAAGTGACAGAAACCTGAGAGGAAGGGGCTGCAGGAAGGGATGGGAAGGGACCCATGAGTAAAGAGGAACTCAGGCTGGCCCTGGTCTGGCTCATTAGTGGTGAGCCTACTTTATTAGTACTTATTAGTGGAGCAAGTCACATCTCCCTCTGGCCTCAGTTTCCTTCCTCTGTAAAATAAAAGTTGACATGACACAGATGCTTTTATTGCTAGACCATCAAGACTTTGAATATATTAATGTGCTTTTTCGTATTTCCAAGGTGGAAACAGAATTTGTAATATTCCTTAAACTTATTTCATGACAAAGGCCCTCATTGGGAAACAATGGACTGGGGAGAGCTCTGAAGACTTAATTCTAATGTTTTAGATTTGTCCTGAAGGTGATAGTGTAATGTCTCTCTTTTTCTGCTCAGAAACATTTATCCTACACTGTATAACACACTATGTCACTTCAGGTAAGATGAGAAGAACAGGAAGCAAAGGAAAACTTTCATTCACTCAGCAGGTACTTGGCCAAAGGAAGGGTCAAGTAACATGTCTACTGTAGGTGTTGGATTTTAGAGAAATGAGACACGCAATTTGAGGTCTGCTGGAATAGTCATTTGCCATCTGTGATTTCCAAGGTGTCCTGAGTGCCCAGTTTCTGAAATTATGGGTCCACTGCCTTATTTGAGGGCTGTACACTGGATTGGGCAGGAGAGAGTGGTATGGTCGTAATAGGGCAGAATATCCTGAATCATCACATACAGGCCAGGGAAAGCATTCTGGGAAAACTGGAAAATTTTCAAGATGTTAAGTGGTTTCTACCAGACTTGTGATGTTGGGCAACTTCTGTGATTTTATTTTTTAATTGTTATTATTTTTTTTAGTGAACATGTATATCTTTTCCAATAAGAAAATAAAACATTGATTTATTGTTTTTAATTATGGCTAGGACATTGGTCTAACTAATCCATTTCATCTTAATGAAGTTTCCAGGGAAAATGGTGTTAGGAAACAAGCAAATGATTTGACATTTCATTTTTAAATAGTGAGAAAAGATCAGGGAGATGAAAAATTAGATGCTCTCACCTGCAATCTATCAGAGTGTTTACCCACAGCAATTCCAAAGGTCAGGTTGCCATGATAGAAATATAATAAGGGCTTTCCCTTCAATATCAGGTATGTCCCCTAAAAGAACATACGTGCTTACAAACAGATATGTCAGAGTTTACAAGCTAGACATTTTTCCTACTTTTTATTCAGTTTTAGTTCTTTCTGTGTGGTTTTACTTCAACTGATAGCTGAAATCACACCAAGTGGGGGAATTGTCTCCCACACATACATTCATGAACCACACCATTTCCTTTTCTGGACTATTTTCTTTTAAAAAGATTAATTAATTAATTAATTTGTTTAGTTATTTACTTTATTGTACTTTTTATTACTGTTTATCCTCCTATGCCCTTTTCTACTTCTGACCATCCCCTACAATCACCACACTGTTGTTCATGTCCATGGATTTTTCTCTCTCTTTTTTTTTGTTCAATCCTTCCATCCCCTCAACTCCCTCCTGAGCTGTCAGCCTGCCCTCTATTTATGAATCTGTATCTATTTCACATCTTAGTTCAGTTTGTTCATTAGATTCCACATATGAGTGAAATCATGTAGTACTTGTCTTTCTCTGACTGGCTTATTTCACTTAGCATAATGTTCTCCAGGTCCTGATGGGTGTGGCTCAGTTGGTTGGAGCATCATCCCGTACACCAAAAGCCTGGCCTCTTTTCTTTTCTTGAACAAATAAGGCTTTCTTTTTTTTTCAGTGAAAAATATTTTTTCAACTGCTTCCTCCAAATGGACAAGAAGACACTTTTCTGCCTGTGCCCTAGGAAGTGAAGCCATCCTACTGAAACCATCTCTCTGTGACTCACATGTCAGGGCTTATGTACCTGAGCACACATATCCAAGTAATCCATAGGGAAGAGAATGGAACCCTGAAACCTGCTCCTCACAGCCATTAACTTTACAGGAACCCAAACCTGCCTTATTCTTCCTTCTCAGTAATCTCCCCCTGCTTCTGTCCATTCTGGGCATTCAGGGACCCCCATTCCATTAGAAATGAACTCCTCTACATCCTAGAACAAGTCCTCCCATGTTTCACCCACAGGCTGGTCTGTTCTTCCTGGTCTGTGTTCTCAGAGTACACCAACATGGGTAGCTCCTCTTAGCCAGCCCTCCATGCCAGAAAGCAGATTCCACAAGTTCTACCTCCAGTGCTTCTTGCCTCACACCTTCATTCCTCTAGCTGGGGCAAAATTTCCTGTTGCACTGACCCTTGAGCCTGTTATTTTTACATCATTTCTGATGGCTCAGTTGCTGAAGTCCTGGCCCTGCC
Source organism: Phyllostomus hastatus (assembly GCF_019186645.2). Classification (NCBI taxonomy): domain Eukaryota; kingdom Metazoa; phylum Chordata; class Mammalia; order Chiroptera; family Phyllostomidae; genus Phyllostomus; species Phyllostomus hastatus. The sequence goes on from NW_025334041.1 coordinate 51,858,236, forward strand.
TCACACTTCCTGCAATGTCCAGGAAAGTGACCAAAACAACACACATGCGCATCTTTGATAACCTCCCCTTCAGCTATGCACTGACAAGGCCACACCATAAACCTTGTAGTTACCTGGAATTACTCATCTCAGAAAATTGTAACACAAGCATCCATTCTCTACCATGATCTCCTATCCTACCAGCCCAGCACTTGTTCTTTCTCTTCTCAGCTTCATCACAGTCTCTATATCTTTGGTTTTCCCATTTATCAATGGTGGTCTAGTCAAAACCATCTTCCTTTTCTTGATTCCAATAGTTAACACCTCTAGGTTAAGGGCCCATCTCTTTACTTCACTGTCCTGGGTCTCCAGCCAGACTATAGAGAAAGTCATTCAGTCTCACAGAGCAATGGGTACAGACTTGTGTCCCCTGACCTCAACAGGACCTTCACACAGTCTTGCATTGATCTCATCTTCCATTCCTTGGCAGCAGTTTGAAATCCTTACAACTTGAATATGTTCCCTAACTCCCCTCCCTGTTCTGAGTATAGCAAAAAATGTCCTCTTTCCCAGAAAAACTAATAAGCCACTGGGCAGAACTCATTTTGTGTATCACCCTCTAGTGATTGCTCAGTATTTTCCATCCTCACCACAGCCACCTCTTCTTCCTGTCCTCTGGACCACAATCACTCATCCTTCCTCAGGCCCTCATTGCATCTGTTTTTCTCTTGTGCTCCAGCCAGTCCCTCTATCTAGCTTTTTTTCTGCAAGCATTAAAGATGCTCTAGCCTTTCCCATTTCAAACAAACTCCCTTTCCTCTGGTTATCACCTGTTTCTGTCCTTGTCTTATTTGTTTTGTTTTGTTTTAGACATGGCAGATGTAATCCACTTTGTCCCTCCCTAGTCACTGCAAACTCAGGTGACTAGGGAGCAACAAGGTGGATGTATCCAGAAGGCATTTGGATATGTGAGTCTGAGGTTTCAAAGAGCTATCTGGGCTAAAGACTTGAATCAAGTCATGGAATTTAGAGTAATTGGCAAACAAGATAATATGAAGCTACAGAGTGGAGGTGATTGTCCAGGGATGAGGTTTAGAGAGAGAGAAGAGGTCCAAGGTAGAGGAGCCCCTCATATGCAAAAAATTTCTATGAATCTTGGGAGCCACCCAAGCTTGGGAAGCTTGGCACAAGTAGTCTTTTCAATCTCTAAAATTACAATAACTAACATATACTGAGCCACAACTATGTGCCAGTAATTGCTCTAAGTACTTCATAATTCTCACGACAACTGTAAAAGCCAGATATTAACATTCTCCACTCTACAGAGAAGGACACTGTGGCTCATAGAGGTTGTATTATTGTGGTAAAGTTTCAGGTAACCAAATAATGGGACCTATGTTGTAGCATTTTAAAACCTAATTCTTTAACAGTGTCCTATACCATAACTTCTTCTCAACAGTGAACAGAGCAAGAATATGAGAGGTCAGGAGAGTTTTTATTTAATTTGTGTATTAAGGGTTTTCTATATGCATAGACAGAGTTAATGAGAAAATCCTTATAAGGATTTCTGGCCTAATAATCCCATTAATATACATTCATACCTTCTCCTTGCATTTCTTTATTTTTTTAAGTACTTTTGATTTTTATTGCTGTTCAAGTGCAGTTTTCTGCCTTTTCCCCCTACCCCTCCTCACCTCCCGAGCCTTTCCCACCTACCTCCCCTGTTTCTACTCCTCCTTGTGTTTGTCCATGTGTCCTTTATAGTTCCTGTAAACCCTTCACCCTTTCCCCTCATTATCCCCTCCCCTCTCCCTTCTGGTTACTGTCATCTTGTTCCCAATTTCAATGCCTTTGGTTATATTCTGCTTGCTTGTTTGTTTTGTTGATTAGGTTCCTGTAAAAGGTGAGATCATATGGTATTTGTCCTTCACTGCCTGGCTTATTTCACTTAGCATAATGCTCTCCAGTTCCTTCCATGCTGTCACAAAGGGTAGGAGCTCCTTCTTTCTTTCTGCTGCATAGTATTCCATGTGTAAATGTACCACAGTTTATTGATCCATTCATTTACTGATGGGCACCTAGGTTGCTTCCAACACTTGGCTATTGTAAATTGTGCTGCTGTGAACATTGGAGTGCATAGGTTCTTTTGGATTGGTGTTTCAGGGTTCTTAAGATATAATCCTAGCAGTAGAATTGTTGGGTCAAAAGGCAGCTCCATTTTTAGTTTTCTGAGTAAATTCCATATTGTTTTCCATAATGGTTTCACCAGTTTGCAATCTCACCAACAGTGCATTAGGGTTCCCTGTTCTCCACATCCTCTCCAACACTTGTTGTTTGTTGGTTTAAGTATTTACAAAGAACTGTAGCCTGTGGCAACTATTCAAACACTAGTAAACCGTGAACATGACTGGGTAGTACTCAAATAATGTCTGGATCTCCTTAGCAAGGTTAACACATCTAGCAGAATCATGTGTAGAAACTAATAATTTAAAGATTTATTTTGCTCCTAAAACTTATTTCTTGAGATCCCACTCATAGAATTTATTTTTTAAACTTTGTTTCCTTTATTGAAACTAGAGAGGTTAAGCAAGGGAAAGAGAGAGGGAGTGAATCATCGATGTGAGAGAGAAGCATTGATTTGTTGTCTTTTGCACGTACCCCAACAGGGGACTGAACCCACAACCCAGGCATATTTTCTGACTGGGAATTGAACTTGTAAATCAATGCCCAACCAACTGAGCCAAACCAGCTAAGACTCACTCATAGAATTTATATGAAGTATACCATATATACAAATTTATTGCTATTTATTTTGTTTGCAAGAATGACTCATAGTTAGCAGCAGACAAAAATCACAAACACTCATGTATGACATGGCAACAGCTACAAGCAAGATAGTGGGATGAGATGTAACAACTTCCCTTCTCTGTGTTCCATTCCTGAAAATGTTGACCTTAACCTTTGATTCCCATATTGGGGTTCCTGTCCTTGATGTCAGTGAATTCCCTTGAAACAGTAATGCCTCTGTGTTGACTATGAAACTTTCATCATTAATGAATTATACTACTTTTTCCATTTTCCCAATTGCTTACTGATTTTTTTCTCAGGATTTTCAAAAACTAATAAATTTTGGATTCAATTCTGAGAAGGTAACCCTGTGTGAGAACACTAAATCCAAGTAGAAAGTCACAAAGAACTTAACCAGATCAGCAGTAGTGGGATAGGGAGGGGCCTGGATTTGAGCAATCTCTTGAAGGTAGAGGCAGGATAATTTAGTATCTGCTAAGGGATGTGAAGAGTAAGAGAGAGAAATTATCCTAGAATGACTATAATAATAACCTATTTCTGTACAGACAGGGCTGTCTACCCTAGGTACAATGATCAAGAGAAATGCGATTAATATTCTAGTTATCTATTACTGTGTAACTAAATCATCCCTAAATTTTGTTGCCCTCATTATGGAAGTTAAAACCATAATGAGATACCACTTCACACCCATTAGAGTGGCTATCATAAAAATAAACAAACAAAACCAGAAATAAGTGTTGGCAAGTATGCAGAGCAATTGGAACACTTGGGTATTATTGGTAGAAATATAAAATGGTGTAGCCACTGAGGAAAACAACACAGCAATTCCTCAAAAAATTAAACTAGAATTACCATATGACCCACTGATTCCACTTCTAAATATATACCTAAAAAATTAAATTAGTGATTTGAACAGATATTTTGTACCTCAATGACCATAGCAGCATTATTCATGATAGTCAATAAGTTGAAACAACCTAAATGTCCATTGATAGATGAATGGATAAACAAAACATGGTATATACATACAGTGGAAACATTCAGCCTTAGAAAGAAATGAAATCCTGACACATGGTATAACATGGATCAACCTTAAAGACATTATGCTAAGTGAAAAAAGCCAGTCACAAAAGGACAAGTACTATATGAGTCCACCTATTTGAGGTACCTAGAGTAGTCAAATACTTAAAGGCAGAGAGTAGAGTGGTGGTTGCTAGGGGCTGGAGAGAGGGAGGAATGGTGAGTTAGCATTTAATGGGCACAGAGTTTCAACTGGAGAAGAAGAAGAAGTCCTGGAGAGGGTGGTGGTGATAGTCACACAATAATGTAAATGTATCTAATACCACTGACTGTACACTTAGAAATGATTAAAATGTCCTTTCACCAGCAGTTTTTGAAAGCATGATCATAATCTTCCATGATTAGTGGGGCTGGAATAGAAAATCAATTGGTTTTGAAAGGTCAGGGAATCTAGAAGGAATCTAGAGATGTTATATTTATTTTACTACACTCACACAGAAAAAAACTAGAGCAAACTGTTGTTCTTGACTGGGTCATGAGCCAGTAATAAGGTGCATTGGGGCCTGCACCAGTCCTGAGTGAAGAATAGGAATTGAGAGATATAGCTTCTGTTCTCCGTTCATGTAGCTTTCTCCTAGAGCACAGGAGGGGAAGCCTGTCTTGGGCTATCTATGCAAGCCAGGCAAGCCATTTCCTCACTCTGGAACAAGGTGGGTGGACTGGACAGCCTCCCAGGCCCCTCTAGGGCTCATTTGGTACCCTTCCAAGTAACAGGACACTGAGGCAGAAAGGAGATTGGGCTCTACACTCATCTGGATCTGAAGCTCAGGTTGCCGGTTCCTACTGGGTAGTGTTGGGAGATTTACTTGATTCTTCTGTGGTGTCCAACCTTTTGGCATCTCCAAGACACACTAGAAGAAGAGGAGTTGTCTTGGACTACACATTAAATACACAAACACTAATGAAAACTGATGAGATAAAAAAAAGGTTTTAAGTGAATTTATGATTTTGTGTTGGGCCACATTCATAGCCATCCTGAGCCATGTGTGGCCCGTGGGCTGTGGGTTGGACATATAATAGGATGGTTGTGAAGTTAAGTGAGAAAAATTCTTAACAGTATCTATCACATCATAATTGCTTAAGAGATACAATTATTACTACTAATAAAACACCTCTAGTAGCTCAGAACAATAGCAATCATTTTGTTATCCTTTATTGTACTGGGGGTTGACTGAGCTCAGAAAGGCATTTCTTACTTGGAGTTGCACTTACATGGTGGCTGGGGCTAGAGTCACCTCATCCATGTGACTGCCTTATCAGAAGCTATCATCTGGACCACTTGCATGGTGTGGCCTCAGAACATGGTCGGGGAGCTCTAAGAGAACAACATGGAAGTGCACGTCATTTTTGTGACCTGGCCTTGCTCACCTGTGCCACATTCTAGTGGTCAAAACAATAGTGAGAACAGTATGGGAGATATACTGTGGAGTCCATCTTAACTTTTACTAGTAATTATTTTCTTTTATTTTCCTTGATTTAATTCCCTTATCCATGAAGTGCTTGAAGAAGATAGACAATCAGAGGTTTTCCCAGGTCACAAATTGTCCCAAGTATGATGCTAGATAAATTCCTATTTTGTACGTATTTCAGCATGCCTGTGTTTTATTTAAATAGCCATCAATGGTGGTGATACATACAAAGGATGAAACACAATAAAAGAAAAAGTAACTTAGAATTTCTGTAATTGGAGCCAACGAAAGACCTCAGACACATCCACATCTTTCCATATACTGAGACCAAACTGCTGCCCTGGATGTTTTCCTCGAAATCATTGCACAATGCTCTTTCATCTAACATGCATGTTCATGACCAACATACTGAAGTGGACAATTTCTTGTCCCCCTTTATCTCCATAGGCCTTCTGCATATTTCTTTCAGGAAAATGTCACTGCTCATACCATGATGTGCCTGGCTGATGAAAGTTTCCAGATTATCTTCTTAAAAGACTTCAGAAACATTTTATTTTCTCTTCTAATTTAGCTTAAATTAAAATATTTTTCATCATTGATCCTAGCAATTTTCTCAACATTGGTCACAAGATGCACAGATTGAGAAAATAAAATTACGCCTTTCAAAAGAAGGCAAGGCAAGTTTTGCTGCTTTCTTAAAAAATGTGCATCACCCACAAGCCAGGTGATGTGGCAAATGCACAGCTTGAGTTGGCTATGAGAAAATGCCTTAGAAGGTTCATTCTAAAAGTGTATCTTCCTTATTAATCAAGACTGCAAAGTCACAGTGGTATCTAAGCACATCAAAAGAGTAGCTGATATAAATATATTTTTTTGGTGTTATTAAGAAATTCACTAACCAGCAGCTCAATCTAGAATTCTTTCCAGATCAGGATGCATGTGGAATTGAATTGTCAATTGGAAGAACTGGCAATAGAGAAGCAGTAAGATGGAAGTGAGGTAGGTAGGCGGGAGTGGAGCCCAGTTTTCCCTGTGCCCAGGTGGAACACCTAGCTGATCTTCTGAGAAACAGAGTGAACAGCCAATGGAATCCCAGCTTATAAGAAGTCTGTAGGCCAAAAATTGTAGAGGACATTGAAAAACAGGTGGTGAGGAGATTGCACTGGGATGCTAAGGTCCCTGGGATATGTGGAGGGACCCAGGCTTCTCTGACCCCAGGCCTCGCACCTGCCAAAGGATACAGGGAGGAGAGTTAGATCACCAGTTCCCTCCCCTACCAGAGCAGGGAGGGCAACCCGGTACCAGGAAGGACCTAGATGCTGGAAGTCGCTGGGGGGAATGGAGATGGAGTGGGAGACACACAGAAGCAGTATACATCCACTGGGACTGTGGATGCTGGTGCCAGAGAAATTGGGGCACCTGGTGATACCTGGAGAAGGGAGGAGTTGAACTATGTCGGACCCTGACTTGTGTAATCTCCAGACTGGTTGGAAAGTTGGGCTGTGTGAAAAGCCATGTGTTTGTTAAGAACAGTGGGCAGCTGCTTTGTAAGGAACTCTCAAGCAGTGGCTTGCTCTCCCGAGGGTGATTTGAGCTGAGACTGGCCCAGAGACTGAGTGGTTGATTTGAGCCTGGCAGCTCATGGAGGACCTGGGCCAGAGGTTGGGCAACTGTGAATATTGCAGCCCAGACCTGGTCCCCATCCTCTCAAAACTATAGAAAGGGAGAAAAGTGAAGCCCAGGTCCCTCTTCCTGTGGCTTCCAGGAAGACCAACACTACTTGCTGAACAGGTTTAAAGTCAGTAGGAGGCTTATTTTTTTTCTTTACTCTCTCTTTCTTTCCCTTTTTTTCCCTTTCCCCAAGTGAGAAAATGAGACATGGAGTTACAAAGGGTCCAGAGACAGATCCAAAGCGGGAGTACAAGGCTAACCCCCAAAATTGAGAAACTGAAACAAATGTCATTTTGCTATCCCATAGAGCTGGCATTTTATTGTTTGTGTGTATTATTATTATTATTTTAATTATTTTTAACACATTTATTTTAATAGTATTTTTATTTCTCTTTCTTATGTTTAGTTTTCCTAATTTTATTTCTCTGTTTAATTGCAATGTTTGACTGGTTTTCCTTATTCCCTCTTTATTGTATTTTAATTTTCCATCTTTCACTTCACTCATGTTCCAATAACACACTACTCTTGATTGTATACTTTCTTTCTGGTTATCCAAACCATATATTTCTTGTCATATTATTGTTGTTCCAGTACTATTGTAAATAATTGTTGTTCCATACAATTGTACATACTACACAGCAACCTTTCATGATCTTAGCCCACTTCACTGTATTCCTGAGCATTATTATTGTTGTGTTATCCCTCTGTTCTCTCTCACACTATGCCTACTTTCTATCCTTTACTCTCACTATATCTCAGCATCTAACCTTGCACAAGCGCTGTGTTTTCTGGACTCAGCTCATAATCCTCCTCCCCTTCAACAAGAGTCTTATCTCTCTTTCACCTTTTATAAAAAATGGCTAGTTCGGTGAAATATCACAGTTAACACTATACTTATCCAAAGAATCTCCTATCCCTTCTCTACTTACTGGTACTTTAAATCCCATAAAATACTCTTCTGCTGTCTTACTCCATTTTGCCTATCCCCTGCCACGTATCACATACAAGAATAGGTGGGAGCTGCAAACATTAGTATACCTGCTGGAGGAGAGAAACTACCAACAAAGGAACCACCAAAAGGTAAAAACGCAAGTACAGCAAGAGAACCCACACAAACAGAAGAAAGGGCAAACCTAGAGCGTCCAGACAAGGAGATCAAAGAGACCACACCACTGAACCCCATAGAATTCCTACCATAGAAGTGCATGCTACAAAGACAGCTAGCAAACCAAAACACCAGGAAGCTCAGAAACAAACAAAAAGAGTCACCTGAAATGGGGAGAGAAAAAGAGAACATGCAATCAAAAGAAATGGAAGACTCCTCACTAAAACAGCTAAATGAAATGAAGGTAAGCAAACTATTAGATATAGAATTCAAAAGAATGGTTACCAGGATGCTCAAGAAACTCACAGACAACTACAAAGAACTGAATAAGAACTACAACAGAATTAAAAAGGAAATAGAAACTATAAACAAAAATGGGGAAGAAATGAACAATAAATATTGGGATAAGAAACATCCTAGAAAGAATTACAAGCAGGCTGGATGAAGCAGAGGACTGAATAAGAAAGCTGGAGGACAAGGCAGAAAGAAACACCCAGGCATAGCAGCTGCATGAAAAATATGAAAAAATATGAAGATAGCTTAAGGGAACTCCAAGACAATATGAAACTCAATAACATTCAAATCACAGGAATACCATAAGGAGAAGAAAAGGAACAAGGGATAAAAACCCTGTTTAAAAAATAATTACAGAAAACTTTCTGAACCTGGAGAGGGTAAAACCATGAAAATTCAGGAAGCAGAGAAACTCACAATCAAGATGAACTCAAAGAGGCCAGCTCCAAGACATATCATAATTAAAATGCTAAGTATTAAAAACAAAGAGAGAATCTTAAAAGCAGCAAGGGAAAAACAAGAAGTAAGATACAAAGTGGTTCCAATAAGGCTAACAGCTGATTTCTCAATAGAAACACTCCAATCCAGGATAGAATGGCAAGAGATATTCCAAGTAAAGAAAAACAAAGGACTGCAACCAAGATTACTCTACCAAGCAAGCTCTGTTATAAAGGAAGGTGAAATAAAGAGTTTCCCAGACAAAAAAAAAAAAAGACTGAAAGAATAAATCTCTACCAATCCACCCCTACAAGATTTAATAAAGGGACTACTGTAAGAAAAAGAATGAGCGAAAGAGAGAGGAACACAGGTACAAAGCAGGAGAAATGAACAAATACCTATCAATAATAACCTTAAATGTTAATGGATTAAATGCTCCAATCAAAAGATACAGAATAGCTGAATGGATAAGAAAACATCACCCACACATATGTTTCCAACAAGAGACCCACCTGAGAACAAAAGACCTACACAGACTGAAAGTGAAGGGCTGGGAAACAAATATTCCAAGCAAATGGACAGGAAAAAAAAAAGCCAGGGTAGCAATACTTATATCAGACAAAATAGACTTCCGAAAAAGTCCATAAAAAAGACCCAGAAGGTCACTTCATAATGCTCAAGTGAAGAATCCATCAAGAAGACATAAACATTGTAAATATATATATGTACCCAACATAGGAGCACCTAAATACATAAAGAAAATCTTGGAGGACTTCAAGAAAGATGTTGACAGCAACACAATTATAATAGATTTCAACGCTCCACTGTCAAAAATGAATAGATTTTCCAATCAAAATATCAACAAAGATATTGCGACACTGAACAATGTCTGAGATGAAATGGACTTAACTGATATACATAGAACCCTTTATCCCAAAGAAGCAAAATACACATTCTTTTGAAATGCACATGGAATATTTTCAAAGATAGACCACATAATAGGACAAAAACAGGCATCAAAAATTTCAAGAAAAACTGAAATCATACCAAGCATTTTTTCTGACCACAAGGGACTGAAACTAGAAACCAACCTCAAAGAAAAAGTAAAAAAAAAAAATATTCAAAATCATGGAGATTGAATAGCATGGTATTAAACAATGAATGGGTCAAAAATGAGATCAAGGAAGAAATCGAAAAGTTTCTAGAAACAAATGAAAATGAACTCACAACAACCCAAAACTTATGGGACACCATGAAGGCAGTCCTGAGAGGGAAGTTAATAATGATAAAGGCCTACCTAAAAAAGATAGAAACATTTCAAATAAACAATCTATACCTACACCTAGAAGAACTCAAGGAACAACAACAAAAACAGCCAAGAGCAAGTAAAAGAAAGGAAATAACCAAGATCAGAGCAGAATTAAATGACATAGAGGCTAAAAGCACAATTCTAAGGATCAATAAATCCAGGAGCTGGTTCTTTGAAAAGATAAACAAAATAGACAAGCCTTTAAGCAGACTCATCAAGAAAAAATAAGATAGGACCCAAATAGACACAACCAGAAATGAAGGAAGAGAGATTACAACTGATACCATAGAAATATGAAGGGTTGTAAGAAATTACTAAAAAGAACTATATGCCAAGAAATTTAAAAACCTACATGAAATGGACAAATTTCGAGAGAAACACAACCTTCCAAAATTCAATGAAGAAAAATCAGAAAGCCTGAACAGACCAATAACACCTGACGAAATTGAAGCAGTAATCAAAAAACTTCTGACACACAAAAGCCCTGGACTGGATGGTTTCACAGGAAAATTGTTCAAAGCATTTAAGGAAGAGCTAATCCCTACCCTTCACAGACTTTTCCAAAAAATCCAAAATGATGGAAGACTCCCAAACTCTTTTTATGAAGCCAACATCATCCTAATCCCAAAGCCAGATAAAGACACAACAAAGAAAGAAAACTCTAGGCCAATATTGCTGATGAATAAAGATGCTAAAATCCTCAACAAAATACTGGCAAACTGTATCCAGCGATACATTAAAAAGATCATACACCATGATCAAGTGGGATTCATCCCAGGGATGCAAGAATGGTACAATATTCACAAATCAATAAATATAATACATCACATAAACAAAAGCAAAGACAAAAAATCACATAATCATATCAATAGATGCAGGAAAATCATTTGATAAGGTATAGCACCAATTTATGATAAAAACACTCAGCAAAATGGAAATGGAGGGAGCATTCCTCAACATAATAAAGGCCATATATGAGAGACATACAGCCAACATCATACTCAATGGGCAAAAACTGAAAACTTTTCCACTAAAATCATGAACAAGACAAGTTTGTCCACTTTTACCACTTCTATTCAACATAGTATTGGATGTCCTAGCCATAGCAATCAGACCAGAAAAGCAAATAAAAGGCATCTGAATTGGAAAAGAGGAAACAAAACTGTCATTGTTTATAGAGGACATGATAGTGTACATAGAAAATCCTACAGACTCCACCAAAAAACTGCTCCACCTAATAAATGAATTTGGCAAAACAGCAGGATACAAAGTCAATATTCAGAAATCAAAGGTATTTTTATATATTGTTTATGAAATATCAGAAACAGAAATCAGGAACAAAATCCCATTTGATATAGGAACAAGAAAAATAAAATACCAAGAAATAAACCTAACCATGAAGCAAAAGACATGTACTCAGAAAACTACAGAACACTGAAGAAAGAAATCAAGGAAGACACAAACAAATGGAAACATACACCGTGTTCATGGATCAGAAGAATTAACATCATCAAAATGTCCATATTACCCAAAGCGATTTATAGATTCAATGCAATCACTATTAAAGTACCAATGACATATTTCAAAGATATAGAACAAACACTACAAAAATTTGTATGGAACCAAAAAGGACCCCGAATAGCTGCAGTAATTTTGAGAAAGAAGAGCAAAGTAGGAGGGAACACAATACCTGATAGCAAACAGAATTACAAAGCCACTGTAATCAAAACAGCCTTGTAGTAGCATAAGAATGGACACATGGACCAATGGAACAGAATAGAGAGCCCAGAAATAAACCCAAGAATATATGGTCAGTTAATATATGACAAAGAGGGCAGCAGTATAAAATGAAGCAAAAATAGCCTCTTCAACAAATGGTGTTGGGAGAGCTGGAAAGCTACATGCAAAACAAGGAAACTCAATCACCAACTTACATCATACTCAAAAATAAATTCAAGGTGGATAAAAGACCTAAATATAAGTCATGACACCATAAAGGTCCTTCAAGAGAACATAGGCAGGAAAATCTCAGATATTCCATGCAGCAATATTTCAACTGATATGTTCTCTAGAGAAAGTGACATAATGAAAAGAATAAACAACTGGGATCTCATCAAAATAAAAAGTTTCTGCATGACTAAAGAAAGCAGAATTAAAATGAAAAGTGAATCAACCATATGGGAAAACATATTTGTCAATTATACCTCAGACAAGGGCCTGATATAAAAAATATACAACTCACACAACTCTACTCTAAGAAGACAAGAAACCCAATTAAGAAATGGGCAAAGGATTTGAACAGACACTTCTTCAGGGAGAACATACAGAGGGTCCACAGACATATGAAAAGATGCTCAGCATCGCTAGCCATCAGAGAGATGCAAATTAAAACCACAATGTGATACCACCTCACACCAGTCAGAAAGGCCATCATAAACAAAGCAACAAACAAGTGTGAGAGAGGATGTGGAGAAAAGGTAACCCTAGGCACTGTTGGTGGGATTGCAGACTGGTGCATCCACTGTGGAAAACAGTATGGAATTTACTCAGAAAACTAAAAATGGAGCTGCCTTTTGACCCAGCAATTCTACTGTTAGGATTATATCCTAAGAATTCTGAAACACCAATCCAAAAGAACCTATGCACTCCAATGTTCACAGCAGCACAATTTACAACAGCCAAGTGCTGGAACCAACCTAAGTGCCCATCAGTAAATGAATGGATTAATAAACTGTGGTACATTTGCACAATGGAATACTATGCAGCAGAAAGAAAGAAGGAGCTCCTACCCTTTGTGACAGCATGGAAGGAACTGGAGAGCATTATGCTAAGTGAAATAAGCCAGGCAGTGAAGGACAAATACCATATGATCTCACCTTTTACAGGAACCTAATCAACAAAACAAACAAGCAAACAGAATATAACCAAAGACATTGAAATTGGGAGCAAGATGACAGTAACCGGAAGGGAGAGGGGAGTTGGAATAAGAGGGGGGAAGGTGAAGGGTTTACAGGGATAACTATAAAAGACACATGGACAAAAACTAGGAGGGGTGGAAACAAGGGAAGTAGGTGGATATGGCTGGGGAGGTGGGGAGGGGTGGGTGGAAAAGGTAAAAAACGACTTGAACAATAAAATTAAAAAGTATTAAATAAATAAATAAAATGCTTTATATGTCTCAAAAAGGAAAAAAGAGGAAGAACTGGCAATATAGTTTAATTTCTTAGTCAGGTAAACATGGAGGGATCTACTGTAAATTAGAAGATGTAAACCAGAAGGCATATTTACTTTCAAGGAGGACAGAAACCTGATAACTGTAAGAATCTGTATTTTTTACAAGTTATATTTCAGACACCCAAATAATGTATAAATACATTCTTATAAATACAATCCAGACAAAGCCAAAATATCTTTTACAGTTCTTTCTCCAATGTGTCTTGCCACTCCAGAGATAACTTACTGTTTCTACTGCTACGCATTTGCCTGCTTATATACATGCCTAAGGAATGTGACTGCTTTGTTTTCTTGTACATAAGTGGAACCATTTTATATCTACCATTTTTTGACTTGTTTACTTACATTTTAAAATTTGTCTAAGAGATTGGTCCTTTTTAGGACTTAAGCTGTTCTCCAGAATTCCATAGCATGAACCAGGGCTTATGCAAGACTTTCCTGTTTGACATTTACAATGGCTACTACCATTGGGCATACTTTCTGTGCATAAGTGTAAGAATTTCTCTAGGATTACTATCTACAAGTTGAATTATTGTGATGAGACTATGTATATTTTTAATTTTAATTAATGTTGCCAAATTACCTCCCTCAAGACTGTGACCACTTTACACCTCCAACATACAGTATATAAATGTTTCTGTTTTCTGTACCTTCACCAACAGTCCTGGCACTTTTTGCTCCATTTGCCTAAGAGTTATTGATGTTGGACTTTTTCTATCTGTCATTCTCCCATTTGTCTTTATCATTTCAGTACATTGCTTCTTCCTATCTTTTGTAACTTTCTTACTTGGGCATTTGATTCTTCTCTTTTTTTCCTTCTAAAAATTGATATTAGTTAATTAGATGCTTTAGATATTTAGAGGAATTTCTAAAGTCCTGGGAGGTGGAATAATATCTTTTTTGTTCCTTGGACCTACCAATGTGCTAAATTATTTCTGTGGTGTTTACAAAATTAAAAACCATTTTTAGTTAAGCCTCAGCTACTTGTGAGATTGCAAAGCCACATAAAAAATAGACATAAAATAGTAACTAGACTAAAAGTTGATATCCTGACAAGGACCAGCACTGTGCAGAAATATTTGGTGTGTAAATAAAAAAGATTTAAATACATTTTTATGAGGAAATTATCATATTCTTTTTTATTAGAAATTAAAATGGGAGCAAGGGAGGAAAAGTGAAAAAAAATCTGTGTTCAAGGACAGATTCACAATTTGATTTCACAATCAGGAAGGCTCCTGGATGAACAGGCTGGAACTGACTGGAAGGGCTTTAATCCTTGGTTGTCAAGACAACTCAGTTCCAATAGACTATGTCGGCAGAATTCTTAAATAATTCTCAACGTTCCTGCTGCTTGTGAAGGTCTCTTTGACTGTTAATGTCCCCTTACTCAGTAGACCAGGTTTTTACATGGCTGTCTGATAAAGAGGCTGCTGACCTGACTCTGTTCCCATGATGTAACAGCCCACCGTTCTCCCTGACTCATCCTCATGCTTGTCTTCCCCAAAGCCCTCTTCCTGCCTCTCTGACATCTCTGGACTTCAAAATCTCCCCTGACCTTTCCAGACCAATCAATCTTCTATTCCATCCCAGTAATCACTGAGGCTTATGCTCATGTTTTCAAGCACTGCTGTTGTGAATACAGATTAATGCAGTCTTTCTGGGGGACAAATAGCTAACATGCCTCAAAATATCTTAAAAATGAACGTATTTTGGGCTGAAGATTTATTTTAAGGACATCATGCAACAAAAATATATAGAAACACATAATCTATAGATAACTATGTCAATATTTATCTATATCTCTCTATCTAAAGACAGTGTGGAGGATGGGAGTGGCAGAGGACAGCAATGGTAAGTCTTTCCACAAGGTGGCGTTCTTATGTTTTCTTTCTGTTCCCTCTTTACCTTGAACTGTATCAGGAAGGAAATAACATCAAAATGTTGATTATCTTAAATACTGAAAATAGGGGTGATTTTAATTATTTATTTATTTATTTTTAAGATTTTATTTATTTATTTTTAGAGAGGGAAGGAAGGGGGAGAGAGAGAGAGGGAGAGGGAGGGAGGGAGAAGGAGAGAGAAACATCAATGTGCGGTTGCTGGGGGTCATGGCCTGCAACCCAGGCATGTACCCTGACTGGGAATCGAACCTGCGACACTTTAGTTCACAGCCTGCGCTCAATCCACTGAGCTACGCCAGCCAGGTAGGGGTGATTTTTAAAACAATTACATTGTGCAGTTTTGCATTTTCCAAACTTTCTTTAATGAAAACACAAACTTACTTTTATAATCAATAAAATATTTTATTAATACTAAAAACTATCAAGAAATAAATTCTTAGTGGGGGGGAGAAGAGAAAAGGATAAACCTAAACCTATAGCTTAAAAAAGAAACATGTCAATGTGACTTACTTGGCCTATGATTTGAACAAACCATAAAACTTTTGAAGAGAAACAGGTTAGTGTGATTTATAACTAGATATATAATGATATAAAGAGATTATTAATTTTTAGATATAATACATCTTATTATAAAGTTTTTATGTTTTCCTCCATGTACATAAATATTTATGAATGAAATAATATAATATAATATTTGCTTTAAAATTATCTAGTGGTGTAGGGAGAGGATGGGGAGGGTACAGAAGAAACAAGATTGAATAAAAACTAATAATAATTGAAGTTAAAGGATGGGTACTTAAGGGTTTATTACAATTTCCCTATTTTTGCAAGTGCTTAAAAACTTTCAAAACAAAACATAAATAGTAACAGTGGATAACATACTTAGAGCCCCATGTGGCACAGCAGGGATATGTAGGGGTACTGCAACAGGCCTGCCCTTTGTTCCCCCAACCAATTTTATCCACATCTCTCCCTGTCCATTGTTTTCAACTGTCACACTCATTTGATCCAAAAATCCTCTCATATTTTGTGCCTCAAATATGAAGCCATTTAATCTCCCAATTATCATCCTCCTTGCTTCTGTCATGGGCTTAAAATTTTTTCTCTGTCTTGGCCAAGAGCCCATTGACCTGGTAACTCTTAAAAATACTCCCCTTGGGACCTCCATCCTCATTTCCTTCTTTGCCTTGACTGGGCATAGAGCAAGCCTACAGGATTCAGTCACTTAACATGTAATCAATGTCCATTGTCTACGATTCCTAGTAGTAGAGGGTTTGCTCCAGTCACTTTCTAGCTGTGTTGCTGTTATGGTTAACGCATGTTGCTGCTACCAATTCAAAGGAGAATATCAGCCTTTTAAAGGTGAGCATTAGTTTTTTTGAAAATAAATCTTGTGGATACATGTTCTGTATCCATCCTAAATGACCCCAAAGTTCTCATACTAACTTGAACTGACAGTGGAAGTAAGCAATATATGTTTTCCCTATACACACTTTTGTTTCTTAAAATAATTATTACTAAGTATACTCATGTGCCACATAACAATATTTTGGCCCCTGATGAACAGAATTTGCAATAGTGGTACGCCATACAGCCTGGGTGTGGAGTAGGCTAGACCACCTGAATTTGTGTGAGTGCACTCTATGATGGTCACACAATGATAAAATAGCCTACAAATTTCTCAGAATGTACCCCCTAGTTAAGTGGCACATGGTACACATGCAGACTGCAGCAGTGGGAGTGATAGTAAGAGTGCACAGCATATCTTTCTATTATCTCTCATCCTGGGCTTTGATAAGCATGCTTTGTAACCAGCAATATCAGTCTTTACATTGTGATGACTCATGTTTCTTGCTAAGTATATTGAATTTTCCATTTATAATATTCTCAAGTGTAACATATTCAAAATATGTGCAGTGTCAGGCTGAGTTGGACCACAGTTTCTCCCAAGTGGAACTAAGCTCATATGTAAGGTGGGTAGCCTCCTATGAAGGGTGCTTTGATTGACCTAGAAAAGTCTGAGTCCTAAAGGCATGTTTCATGCCTATGTTGTTACCACTGACTTTATGGTTTTCCATATCAACAAAATTATCTCTGCAGTTTGATCATGTCATTCCCCAACTAAACACTTCAATGATTCCCATTTCCCCCTGTCCGTCCCCATACTCCATACTTCTCTTAGGAGTAAAGGCCAGCCCCACAGCATAGCCTATACATCCTTCACAGCTTCACTCATTTACCTGTCTCCTCCTATCTTGCATTTCCATTATGTGACAGACAGCTTTCTCACATAAGCTGCTGCCTCTACTTGATCTCTCACCTGCCTTTTATTTTCTGGTACAAAAAGGCATTTTAATACTGATGAATTAAGAAATATATAAATTGCTAATATATATGTATCTTTTCAGAATTGGCTCAGGTTATTTTCCTCAGTCCATATTGGGTTAGATGATTTATTCATCTGCTCCTATGGCATTTTATACTTTTTCCTGGTTTGAAAGAATCTGCTTGCATCATGGTGCTGGTTATTTATTTATTATCTCTAAGCCCCCCATCTGCTCTTCTGTATTTTGTTGGGGCTGGAAGTCTGCAAACTACATTTGGCCAGATTTTTATGATCTGCCAATACAAAACATGAATGGGAGCTCAGATGGCAGGAGGAAGAAAACATCTGACTTCTGACTCCCATGGTATGTGCAGTTTTTAAAAAAATTTTTTTTAATCATTGTTCAAGTACAGTTTTCTCCCTTTTACTCCCAATCCAGCCCACCCACCCAACCCTCCTCTCTTCCCTCCCATTACCACCCTCCCTCTAGTTTTTGTCCATGTGTCCTTTAAATTTGTTCCTGTAAACCCTTCCCATTGTCCCTTGAGATTCCCTCTTCTATCCCCTGTGGTCACCGCCAGCCTGTCCTCTATTTCAGTGTCTTTGGTTGTATTTTGCTTGTTTCTTTGTTTTGTTGTTTAGGTTCCTGTTAAAGGTGAGATCATATGGTATTTGTCTTTCACTGCCTGGCTTGTTTCACTTAGCATAATGCTTTCCAGCTCTATCCAAGCTGTTGCAAAGGGTAGGAGCTCCTTTCTTTCTGCTGCATAGAATTCCACTGTGTAAATGTACCATAGTTTTTTGATCCATTCATTTACTGATGGGCATCTAGGTTGCTTTCCACACCTAGCTATTGTAAATTGTGCTGCTATGAACATTGATATGCATAGGTTCTTTTGGATTGGTGTTTTAGTGTTCTTAGGATACAGTGGAAGTGGAATATAATTCCAGAAGTGGAATTGCTGGGTCAAAAGGCAGATCCATTTTTAGTTTTCTGAGGAAGTTCCATACTGCTTTCCATAGTGGTTGTACCAGTCTGCAGTCCCACCAACAGTGCAACAGGGACCCCTTTTCTCCACAACCTCTCCAACACTTGTTTGTTGCTTTGTTTATGATGGCCATTCTGACTGGTGTGAAGTGGTATCTCATTGTGGTTTTGATTTGCATCTCTCTGATGGCTAGCAATATTGAACATCATTCAATAATAATGGCATAATTAAAATTTTGCCATTTTAATTATGATGTGTCTTGAGGTGGGCCTCTTTGGGTTCCTCCTGATTGGGACTCTCTGTGTTCCCTGGATTTGTGTGACCTTTTCTCTCACCATATTAGGGAAGTTTTCCTTCATTACTTTTTCAAATAGGTGTTCTATCCCTTGCTCTTCTTCTTCTCCGTCTGGTATCCCTATTATATGGATATTATTACGTTTCATATTGTCTTGCATTTCTCTTAATCCCTCTTCATTCTTTCTGAGACTCTTTTCCTTTCCTTGCTCTTTCTGGGTGTTGTTTTCTACTTTGTCCTCTAGCTTGCTAATCCAATCTTCTGCTTCATCAATCCTGCTTTTCATTCCTTCTACTGTGTTCCTCAGTTCAGAAATGTCATTCTTCATTTCCTCTTGGCCCTCGTTGAGAGTTTCTATTTCCTTTTTCATGTTTATATAGTTTGCAGTGAGATCATTGTAGCTTCCCTCTAGTTTCTGGTAGCTCATTGTGAGTTCATTGAAATTCCTGATAATCATTGTTTTGAACTCACTATCTGATAGTTGAGTTGCCTCTATTTCATTTAGCATTTTTTCTGAGGCTTCCTCCTTTCCCTTCATTTGGGGATTGTTTCTTTGTTTTCTCATTGTTCGTGGGATTCTTCTTGTTAGCCTCTGTTTCTTAAATTGATCTGTTCTGGTTGCCTGTGATTAAGGTGTGAACTTCTGTGGTAGAATACCTGTGAGATTCAGTGGTGCAGTCTCCTTCATGTATCCTGGTGTTCACAACTTCCCCCTACTCTTTTTTCTGATCAGTTGGAGGAGTAAGGCAAAATGGTTTAAGACAGCAAGACAGTATACTATGATATTTATATTAGCAGCCAGTAGAGAAGAGATGGGATATCCTTTGGCTACTTATAGTGTTAACCGTGATCCTCTACCCCACTATCCATGTTTTAGAAAGGATGGAAAGAAGGTAAGACTCTTATTGGGGATGAAAGGACTGTTAGTTGGATTTAGAAAGCTGTGAGGCTGTGGGAGGTCAGATTCTGAGGTAGGGTTGGAATAAAGATTAGTAAATAGGAGTAGTGTGCAAAAGAATAGAGACAACCCCCACAATAATATAGTTCAGGAAATTGCAAAGTGGGCTGAGATCAGGTAGGGGTGTTGAGTAGTATTTACAATTGTATGAACTAGGTCTTATTTACAGTAATAATTAAAGCAACAATCTTGTGGCAGAATCTATGAGATCTAGATAACAAGAATAAGGAGTATAGAACCTTGAGAGGTGTACTAATGGAACACAGATGAAGGATAGTAAATTATCAACACACTGTGACTGAGATAACAGGGGGAACCTATCAAATGACAGCCAAGCAAGGAAGATTATACAGAAAGAAAAGGAATACCAAAATACCAAAGGAATACCAAATTTGGGCTTGTGTTAAAATAAAAAATGATGGAGAAGTGAGAAAAAGATAATACAAATTTGCAGTAACTTTCAAGCTCAAGAAAAAAGGGGGAAAAAGCAGAAGATGGAGTGCAGGAGAGATAAATTTGGAGTGGAAGGAATAATACCAGGATGAATGGAAGAGAAACATAAGGTATTGAGAGATATAAAAATAATAAGAATTGAAAAATAAAAAGTCACTTAAAACACAAGATAAAATCAATCAACCAACAACAGCCAAAACAAAACAAAACAAAACAAAACCTCTTGTTGGTTTCTAACTGGGCAGAGCAGTTTTTCTGATCTTGCTGGCTTCAGCAGGCTGAGGGGCGTTTGAAATGCTTATCACTCTTCCCAGTCAAATCTCAGTAAGTCTCTCAGGTACTATCCCCAGGGCCAGCAGGGCACTCTCTCCTGGGCCAATCTGACTTTCCCCTACAGGACCCTGGGCTCTCCCGAGCACGGTCTCTGGAGCTCACTGCTGCGGTCTCTGGGGCCCCACAGGGCTCCTGCGTGTTTTCGATTTCACGGTGTAAGCTCCTGCCCTTCCCCCAAATTCCACCGTGGTGGGCGCTATGTTCTCAGGAAGCACCCACAACTTTTTTGGATTCACGGTGCAATCTCTCGGGATCGTAAAAGGGCACACCCATCCACCAAATTTTTGAGTTTTGGGCTTTAGGAACGCACTAAGCGCTGCATCCCTTCTGGGTTCACAGCGCTAGAGTCAGGATTCCCGAGGGGGTGCATGCTTCCACAGTTCAGCACTACAGGCTCCAGAAACCTGAGAACCCCAACGCCCTTTCCTTGATCGGGGCTTCGAGGTCTGGGTTTTCCACCAATCCACACTCCCACCAGGCTGGGGGTGTGGGCCTACTTCCAGGCTGCCCCTGGTTGTGCCGGCTGGAGGCACTCACTTCTCCCAGGGCTATGCGTGGGTGCTTGCAGCCCCTGGGCGACTCTCTCCCAGTCCAACTTCCCTCTCTGTGCCTTCAAGCCACAGGGTCTCCCCTGGTGTTACTCAACCCCCGTAGTCTGGGGAGGGAGCAGCGACTCCGCTCTCCTAGGTGCCCTGGGGCAGACCTGGGAGCACTGGGCCTGGGGACTGCAACCCCCCTGGTCCCTGAGCTGATCCCTGGGTCCCTTTTTTCCTGAAGCAGTCTCCTTACCGTCTGGTTTTTCAATGATTGCTATAATTTTTGATGTCCTGTTTTCAAAAATGTTTCGGTAACCTTGGCCACTTGCTCTGTTCTTCCACTGATCTGTGAGTTTCCCTCCTCTTCACAGAAGCCGAGAATCATGCTGCCTGGAGCAAAGCTGCCATCTTTCCTCTATTCCCAGTATGTGCAGTTTTGCTGGCAGCAGCTGATAGTTGCTTGTGGTTGCTAACGCTGACATAGTAATAGCAGGATTGGGGTGATCTCAGACTCTAGCAGCACCTTTCAGCAGTTTCATCACTGGTCAATGCAGCATTGCTTTGAGATATGCAGAACTGAAGATGTCTCACAGCAAACTGGCAGATCACACCTGTCTATGGGCTCCAGCCCAGAGGCATTCATATCTTCTAGTGTTTGAGTGTCACCCCTTCTTCCCATGTGCCTTGCCAGTCTTTTTTTCCTTTTGCTTTTTTAAAGCCTTTAGGGCATCTTTGTCAACATCCCTGTGTTAGATTTCCTCTGTTTGAAATATGTTATAGGGGTTTCTCTTTATTTGATCTATCTGAGAGAACCTCTAATTAGTTACAGTTTCTTGAGGACAGGGACTCCCTTATTTAATTTTTATTTTAACCCTGCTCCCAGGGCAGTACATAGAACACAATAGTCTTATGTGTGAGGATAGATTGTGGAAATTCTTTTTAAATTTTATTTATTTTTATTTTTAAGTATGTTTTATTGATTATGCTATTACAGTTTTCCCAATTTTTCCCTTTATCCCCTTTCCACCCTGCACCCCCACCCCCCTCCAGTAACCGCCCCCCAGTTCATGTCCATGGGTTATACATATAAGTTCTTTGTGTTCTCTGTTTCCTGTACCATTTTGACCTCTCCCCATCTATTTAATTCATACCAGTTATGCTTCTTCCCTGTACATTTTCCTCCCTATTCCTCCCTTCCCACTCCCCACTGAAAATCCTCCATGTGATGTCCATTTCTCTGATTCTGTTCCTGTTGTAGTTGTTTACAGTTTTTGTTTTTGTTGTTTTCTTTCATTTTGTTAGGTTCATTTGTTGATAGTTGTGAGTTTGTTGTCATTTTACTGTTCATATTTCTTATATTCTTTTGCTTGGATAAGTCTCTTTAACATTTCGTATAATAATGGCTTTGTGTATTGAACTCCTTTAACTTGACCTTATCTGGGAAGCACTTTATCTGTCCTTCCCTTCTAAGTAACAGCTTTTCGGGATAGTGTAATCTTGGATGTAGGTCCTTGCCTTTCATGACTTCAAATACTTCTTTCCAGCCCCTTCTTGCCTGTAAGGTTTCTTTTTGAGAAATCAGCTGATAGCCTTATAGATACTCTTTGTAGGTAACTCCTTTCTTCTTGCTGCTTTTAAGATTCTCTTTGTCTTTAATCTTGGGTAACTTAATTATGATGTGCCTTGGTGTGTTCCTCTTTGGGTCCAACTTCTTTGGGATTCTCTGGGCTTCCTGGACTTCCTAGAAATCTATTTCCTTTTGCCAGATTTGGGAAGTTTTCCTTCATTATTTGCTCAAATGTTTTCAATTTCTTGCTGCTGTTATTCTCCTTCTGGCACCCCTATAATCTGGATATTGGGGCATTTCAGGCTGTTCCAGAGGTTCATAAGTCTCTCCTCATGTTTTCGAATTCTTGTTTCTTCATTCTGTTCTGGTTGGATGCTTATTTCTTTCTTTTGTTCCAAATTGTTGATCTGAGTCTTGGTTTCCTTCCTGTCACTTTGGTTACCTGAATATTTTCCTTTATTTCATTTTGGGTATCTTTCATTTGTTCTTTCATTTTTCAACCAAGCTCAATCAGTTCTGTGAGCATTTTGATTACCAGGGCTTTACATTCTCCATTAGATAAGTTGGCTATCTCATTGCTTAGCTTTCTTAAGTTTTGCTCTGTTCTTTCATTTTGGCCCTATTTCTTTGTTCAGGGCACCTGTTAAGTTGTAAGGGGGTGTGGCCTTAGGTATTCACCAGGGCAGGGGAGCACTCCTGGCTGCCTTGCAGCACTGCTTGTTGGGGAGGGGCCAGAGAGGAAACAATGCAGCTCTCCTGCTTGTTGCTAGCCCATTTTTCAATAAACTCTCGTGTGAGACCAGGAGTTTCTCCCACTGAGGCAACTGCCACAGTCCACAGCCAGCTCTGAGTCTGTTTTCCCTTAAGTCAGCCCGCTGCCTCGCTGCAGCCAGCCCCACCTGCACTGTCCACCACCTCGCTAAGGGTTCTCTCTGTCTACCACTTTACCTGTTGGTTGTTCTGTTTGACTGTTTAATTCTGTGGTTTTCGGAGTTCCATGCAGTTTGATTCTCTGGCACTTTGGTTGCTTATTGATTTTAGATTGGTTGTTATCCTCCTTTTGGTTGTGTGAGGAAATGAAGGGTTTCTACCTATGCCTCCATCTTGGCCAGAACTCCAGACTGTAGAAATTCTTGAGGCGGTTTTTTTTTTGGGGGGGGGTTGTTTTTTTTTGTAAATAGGTTTATGGGTGTTCATATATTTAAAATATGTTTACTTTAATGCTTCCTCCTAACCCAGTATCCTTCCCATTCCCAATGTCAATCTTTGTGGTTAGTTAGGATGGGACTGACTCTTATCCAATGGCTCCAAGTGTATCCATATGAACCAATTTGGGCTAATCACAGTTAATAGAATTTTCTGGAACTATTGGAAGAGGGCTCTTTTCTCTGAGCTGTGCCTCATGTGGACTCTAAATACCTTTCTAGGAAAAAATCTTAGTTAAGTTTTGTTGAGGCGAGTATGTCTTTCCCATTCAGGAACATAGCCATTTGTTACAGAGAAAATAGACTTTCCATTATTTTTGTGGCCACAAATAAAAATTATATTCATAAAATCTTAGCTGTGGATACTGCCAGAACAAGGCTTCTGAGGGTATTAAAGTCATTTTTTTTCTATATTAAATGAATATGAGATTGTAGGCACTATGAGAAGAAAACTACAATCCAGTGTGTTCCAGTGATCCTGAGGTAGTACCCTAACTATGAACCAAGAGTGCATTCTTGAATACAGGGTCATTTAAAGGTTAATTGTCAGGGAATCAAAGATGTTTCAGATGGGACTGAAGTTGCTATTGAGGTATAAAGAGGAAAGGAAGCTAAAAACTAAGCATTTTAACTCCTTGGTGGGTCTTCCATATTGTGCATCAAAAATGGTGTGTCTTAGGAAACTGCCAATTTCATGAGCACTTTCTGGATGACCATGAAGTGGAATCATTCTCCCACCATCTTGGCTCACTTCTGGATTTGGTTAGCACAATAAGAGGAGGCACAGCCATCAGTAAAGTTGCACCAGCACCCTTTTGGGAGCATTTAAGTCAAATATAAATTGAGAACCTGATGTATTTAAAATACTTTGTTAGGAGTTGAGGCAGAGAACACCTCTTAGCTTTCACTCTTCATTTTATTCCTGTGACAGAAGGACATGTTGACGGAGATTTAAAAATAAAAATGTACAGTTGAAAGTGTAGTATTGTAGAGGCTGGAGTGTCAAAGAGTCACAGAGACTGCTTATAACTGACTCGGACACTTTCCAATTTGAACAAGTCATTCTGCCTCTTTGGGGCTCAACCACTATCTTTGTAAAAGAAAGACAACAGCACTTCTCTTGTGGAATTATTGTAACAATTTCATTAGATAAGGTATGTACCTAGAAGACAGAAATGAATGTGAAGAAACATTCTAATTATGTACTGAGGATACAGCCTTGAATTAACTGGTCATCTCAAGTCAGCAATTACCAGGTATCTTTGGTGTCAATCTTTTTCAGGATGTTTTTGTCCATTTACAGGATACCTGTAAAAGATTTATTAAGCCTTGAAGGTGTAGGAACTCTCTTAGATATGCCCTGAGATATCTATATGTGAAGAAAAAGCCTTTGCCTTCCAGGGTTCCCATATGCTTGAGCAGATAGACACGTGGATGACTAGAACATGGTATGGCAGAGAAATATGCAAGCTGCTAGGTGAACACAGAAAAGGAGAGGCCAATTCTGACTTATTCTGGATGTAGAAAAGCCAGAGGTTTGGGAAATGAGCCCCTTAACATAACTGCCCTATTATCAAATTGTTACAGTTCACAGGCTATTCTCTTCACTATAGAACCTATTGACCTCCCAATTCTAAGGCCAGTAATTTTTCCCCTGGTTTTTGTTCTTCTCCATCTTCCTCTCCTTTCCTCCTCCTCCTGTTTTTTTTCCTCTACTTTGTCCTTCTTGAACACCCCCACAGCATATAGAGGACCATACCTGATTGTTTGAACTATCTCCAACCACAATGACTAGACCACTTGACTAGAGAGGGAGACAGAATAAAGATTGGCCTAGGAGTAGACATTACAGGGGCTAACATGTCTTGGCTTCATCTATTAGATTTGGGCCCGAGAAGACTGCAGTAGATGCAGAATTAACTCTACTGTTATCCTACTAATCAGTGAACATACTAGATTTGCCAAAAAGTTCAATTGTTTTTTTTCTGTAAGATGGCTGTTATGGTGCTTAGTGGTCTTGAACTTCATTCAAAACTATTTTGTTAGATTGTATTGTGAAAACTGTCATATCACTGTGCATTAAAAAAAGTTTATCAAAATTGGTGAATTTTTGCAGTCATTTTAACATTGAAAATGGAAGAAAACGGGCAATATTATTCAACATATGCTTTATTATTTCAAGAAAGGTCAAAATGCAACGGAAACACACACACAAAATGTGCAGTGTATGGAGAACGTGCTGTGACTGGCTGAATGCTTCAAAAGTGCTTTGCAAAGTTTCATGCTGGAGATTTCTCACTGGACAATGCTCTGTGGTCAGATAGACCTGTTTTGAAGTTGATACGGTCAAATTGAGACATTAACTGAGAACAATCAACATTATAACACATGGAAGATAGCCAACATACTCAAAATATCCAAATCAAAACAGTTTTTGGTGAAAATGAAAAATGTCTTTTATTTCATGGAAAAATCCACACAGACTTTTGGCCAACCCAATATATTTGAGTGTCTTTTATAGAAAGCCCAGGTACACAACTAGGCACTGGGGATAGACATAGAATTGACTCCCCTTGCTATCTGGGAATTAATAGTCTAGTGGGAATCAAATGAATGATTAAGGAATTTCATGAATTCAAAAGTATTTAGAGATATCCAGGTTGCTATAGATGTACTTAACAGGGAAGCTAGCCTTATCTGGGAAGGCAGAGAAGGCAACTCTAGGGAAGCCATGTTGAAGCAGAAGGATATGTAGGTGTTAGTGAGGAGGCATTGGGAAGAGTGGCTCATTCTCCTACTTGTCATCACTTTCTCCTCCATTAGTGTTGAGCTCAGACCCCCTTACTCATCATGGAGGAGAGTGCCCCCCTCCACACTAGATGACACTATTCACAACTGAGAAGCAATATGTGAGAATGTAGCTAAAAGTGCTTGCCCAAGTCTTGAGGAACTGCCCATCAGGTAAAACTCCAGGCAACCATGGATTCTCTCAGGCTCATCAGTTTTCTCTCGATTGCATAGGGAAATTAGACCGTGGGTGCTACGTCGTCCAGCAAGTCATCTGTGTCACCTTAAGCTGCCTGAAGGTCTCTTTTGCAGTTAGAGCACATACCTCACCATGGTCCCCACAGCCCAGGCACATCATCCTTCTTCCAGTTCCATGACCCTTACCACGAATTCTCCATTTTGTCCAAGCTTAGTCTAAATAGTTTTCCTCTTACTTGCAGCTAAATCCTGACCAATGCAGTCACATTACTGACTGTATAGGTGAAACTACATATTTTGAACCTAAACCTTAGCAAAAACATTTTTATTGAAGCCAAAAATAATCATAAAGAAGCTACCTATGTTAAAGTGAACTTCAAATTAGAGTAACATTATCTACAAATATTTTGCTGAGCTCTTATGAGCACCTCTTTTAGATTTTTGAAATTAGAAATGTATGTTCCTGAGTCTTTTCACATTGGTTTAAACAGACAATTCTTGTTATGCTCTCATCAGTACTTTTTGGTGGGGAAGCCTGGCACCAAAGAATCTGAAAGCATGTTAGATAACACCTAGAGAGATGATAAAGACATATGGCATTTTGGGAAGAGATCCAGCATGTCAGTGGGCAAAGTGTCCTGTCTAGTGTTTATCAGAAGTGCAGGCAGCGGTCCCTTGGGCAGGGAGTGGCAGCATGTTCCTGTTGCTGAGACAGAGTCCATTTATGGAATGAGGAATTACGTTGTATTCCCTTGCTTGGAGTGCCATAACACAATATCACACACTGGATGGCTTAAACAATAGAAATGTATTTTCACATAATTCTGGAGGCTCAAAGTCCAAGAACAAGGTTTCCTTAGCTTTGGTTTCTTCTGAGGCCTGTCTCCTTACTTGGCAAATGGCCACCTTCTCAATGTCCTCCTGTGGTCTTTCCTCTGTGTGTGCACAGACCTGTGTCCAAATTGCCTCCTCTTATAAGGGTAGCAGTCATATTGGATCAGGGCCCACCAAGGTGACTTTATTTTACCTTAACGACCTCTTTAAGGGTTCTGATCTCCAAATACATTCTGAAGTGCTGGGGATTAGGACTTCAACATACAAATTTGGGGGGAAACAGTTCAGCCTCAACACAGGTGGAAACACAAATTTTCCTTTTTAGAAAATTAAAAGCAATGTTGGCAGTTCTGTAAGAACTGGCATTATTATGATCTGAATAATAATATACATTAATCTGGCAAAAAATAAAGCTGTAAAATGGTCAAATGGGAGAGATGAGTGGATCTTGCCTGGGGGGAGGATAGGAGAAAGGACCCTGTATTGACACTAAAAGAGTAAGCCAGCCAAAGATATGGGTATTCAGACACATGGCAGATGGGCACAGGATCTGAGTATAAAAATAAAAAGATCATGAGAGGAACTGACTAAATTTTGTTTCTGGAGGGATCTAGATATGCTTAGAGTTCAAAGGGACTTTATACACCAACTACTCTAATTGGAGGCCCTGGGGTCAGCCAGCAGTAACCGGGGCTGAAACCAGCCCCACTCCTCCAGGGTGTGACCCTAGTGGGACTCACTCATCTGTTACTGGACACCTTGGATGTTACAAAGTTTTCTTACATTGAGTTTACATCATTCTTGCTGTAGCTTTTACTGATTAACCTCAGCAACTGGACTTCTGGGCCAACAGAAATGTATCTTTGTCCTTTGTATGTGACATATTGAACTTCTAAACCTTGTAGATTAGTATGACCCTCAGATTTCAGGTCTTTGAAATAAGTTACTTTCCAATTCCTTCACTTGTTCTTTAAATGGTATGATTTCAAGTTCTGTCACTCTTCTAGCTACTCCTTTCTACTTTGTCAAATCACTGTTAAAAATCGTTCTAAACAAAGTACTCTCACATGCAAAGTGGAGAATGTTGCTTTGTGTGAATAGGACAAATAGTCCAAATGTTGCATTAGATTTTTTAGCACTCACTGACTGATGGTCCATATTTGTGGTCAAGGAACAGTAAGCAGGAAGTTAATAAAAATTTGCTATATCAGTTACCTACTACTGCATAACAAATTCTGCCCCCTAACTCCCACATTTAGCAACTTGAAATAAAAAAAGAACACTTATTATCTCACAGTTTCTGAGAATCAGGAGTTCAGAAGTGGCTGAAGTGGGTGGTTCCAGTTCAGGGTCTTGCACAAAACTGCAGTCAGCTGTTGGCTGGGGCTGCAGATTCTGAAGACCAGATCAGCACTGGTGAACCACTTGTGAGCTCCTTCCCTGCTCTAGGCAGGAGCTTTGCTTCCTCACAAAGTGGCCTCTCCATTCCCAACATGGCATCCCCTAGAGCAAGGAGTGTCAAGCCACAGGTCTTTTATGTCCTAACTTTGGAAGTGATGTACCATCAATTTTGCCATGTATTATTAGTCACGGGCCAACACTGGTAAAGGTGGGGATCATGGGGATCATCTCAAAGGCTGGCATTTATGAAGTATTTGCTTCATGCCGGTTACTTTTCCTGTGCTTGTACTAGCTGAGTACTTTCCATGCATCATCTCAATGCTCTCAACAACCTCCAAAGTAGACACTATTATCATCATTCTGTTTTACATTTGAGTCAACTGAGGCTTAGAAATGCTAAGTAGCTTAACCAAATTGTTTCTTAAGGAGAGCACAGATTAAGACATAGGTCTAAACTCAGGGCAAAATGGTCTTTTTTTTTTTTTTAACCAAAAACCTCTATTCACTGAACTACTAACCAGGTCTCTCCAAATCCATCCTTGTACAAATAATTTTTTAAGTATTGATTGAAGAACTTTGCATTTCACCTCTATTAAATTTTGCATACTTATTAAATATTACAAGGGAATTTTCATTTGATTCTCTCATTTGTGAATTCCTTTCACCTATTTATGCCATCTAGAAATCCTTCTCCTATTTGCACACAGGTCATGATGGAAAACAATGCTGAAGAAACCAGAACGCACAGATGTGTCTATAAAACAGAGTATACATTAGGATAAAAAAAAGTCTGTTGACAAAATATATAGTTTTTGAAGTAAAATTATCTATATAATTGAAGGTTAAATTTGTCCTCCATAGCCAAATTTGTCAATATGGATATACCACAATGGACCTGCCCAGTCTGTCCTATGACACTTACATAAAATTGTCTCAAGACTTTTATCCCTTTCCCTTTGAGAAGATCAGTTCTCTCCCAACATTTCAGCAGGTTCCAGGTTTTCATATTCCTTTCTTCACCTGTGCGTCTGAATTGTTCCCAGTCAACTCAAGCAGCTCCTGCCACTGTTCACTTCTGCTCTTCAGGGTCTTGGTTGTAGAACACTGCTCATCTATTTTTCCTAGAAACTACTTACAAGAGACATTATTTATATACCAGACTTTACTAGACATTTTGGGGAGATGGAAAGATTCAGTATCAATGTAACATAAAATTGAGTATTAGTATTTCCTTTTCTTAAGAGTTCTTTGAACAGCTGTGTTGCTTGTTCGTATTGCCTAAAATCCTTAACTCTCAACTCCCCTCACTTCAGAAAGCAGAGCAACTTGGGCCTGCATTCCTGATAGAACTCTGGGCTTTCATTATATAAGGATTCAATAATTTGCTCTGCTTTCAGCAAAGAATTTGAAGAGGTCTTGATGTTTCCATGTTTCCTCTCTCCCTCTTGAGCCTCCATGTCTATTGTCCCACCTGTCTTTATAAGTAGAGATGAACAGTGTATTTATTTTTTTCACTGGTAGGCCTTACACAATTTCCCTTAGAAGGTAGAACCTACTGTCAGTTTTGGTTTTAAGTAACATTATTTTCTTTCTTCTGTTACAAGCAGGACTGAACCAACAATACTATGAGATACAGAGGGTTACCAGGGAGAGTCCAGTTGGCTTGGAGTAGGGTTTTTTTTTTTTTTTAGTTTAAGTAATTACTTTTTTAATTTAAATTACTTTATTGTTGTTCAATTACAGTTGTCTGAATTTTCTCCCCACCCCTTCAACCCCCTCCAACCCCACCTCCTTCCCTTGCTTACACCCTCCTCCTTGGTTTTGTTCATCTGTCCTTTATAATAGTTCCTGAAAACCCTTCACCCCACTGCCCCTCCCTCCTCCCCGCTGGCTATTGTTAGATTGTACTTAATTTCAATGTCTCTGGTTATATCTTGTTTGCTTTTTTATTTTCTTATGTTCCAGTTAAAGGTGAGATCATACGGTATTTGTCCCTTACCGCCTGGCTTATTTCACTTAGCATAAGGCTTTCAAGTTCCATCCATACTGTTGCAAAGGGTATAAGCACCTTCTTTCTCTCTGCTGTGTAGAATTATATTGTGTAAGTGTACCATATTTTTTTGATCCACTCATTTGCTGATGGGTACTTAGGTTGCTTCCAGCACTTGGCTATTGTAAATTGTGCTGCTATGAACATTGGGATACATAGGTTCTTTTGGATTGGTGTTTCAGGGTTCTTAGGATATGATCCCAGCAGTGCAACTGCTGGGTCAAAAGGCAGTTCCATTTTTAGTTTTCTGAGGAAATTCCATACTGTTTTCCACAGTGGATGCACCAGTCTGCAATCCCACCAACAGTGCACTAGGGTTCTCTTTTATCTGCATCCTCTACAACACTTGTTTGTTGATTTTTATATGTTGGTCATTCTGACTGGTGTGAGGTGGTATCTCATTGTGGTTTTACTTTGCATCTCTCTGATGGCTAGTGGTGCTGAGCATCTTTTCATGTGTCTCTGGGCCCTCTGTATGTTCTCCTTGGAGTAGTGTCTGTTCAAGTCTTTTTAAAATAAATTTTTAAAAAGATTTTTAAAACTGTATTTATATTTAGAGAGAGGAAAGGAAGGAGAGAAACATCATTGTGTGGTTGCCTCTTGTGTGCCCCCAAGTTGGGACTTGGCCTGCAATCCAGGCATGTGCCCTGACTGGGGGTTGAACTGGCGAAAATTTGGTTTGCAGCCTGTGCTCAATCCACTGAGCTACACTAGCCAGGGCTTGTCTGGTTCAAGTCTTTTGCCCATTTTTTAAATTGGGTTATTTGTCTTCCTGGAGTGGAGTCATGTGAGTTCTTTATATATTTTGGAGATCAAGCCCTTGTCTGAGGTGTGATTGGCATATATGTTTTCCCATACAGTCGGTTCTCTTTTCATTTTAATGTTGTTTTCTTTAGCCATGCAGAAGCTTTTTTAATTTCATGAGGACCCATTTGTCGCCTTCCTTTATGTCCCTTGTTTTAGGGGACAAATCCGTGAAGATGTTGCTGAGATGTCTGAGATTTTCCTGCCAAAGTTTCCCCCTAGGACTTTTATGGTGTTACAACTTACATTTACGTCTTTTATTCACCTTGAATTTATTTTTGTGTAGGGTGTAAGTTGGTGATCAAGTTGCATTATTTTGCATGTACCTGTCCAGCTCTCCCAACGCCATTTGTTGAAGAGGCTATTTTGGATCCATTTTATGCTTTTTCCTCCTTTGTCAAATATTAATTGATGGTAGAGACTTGGGTTTATTTCTGGGCTCTCTGTTCTATTCCATTGGTCTATTCATCTGTTTTTATGCCAGTAGCAGGCTGTTTTGATTATAGTGGCCTTGTAATACAGTTTGGTATCAGGTATTTTGATCTCTCCTACTTTGTTCTTCCTTCTCAAACTTGCTGCAGCTATTCAGGGTCGTTTATGGTTCCATATAAATTTCTGAAATGTTCATTCTGTATCTGTGAAATATGTCATTGGTAATTTAATAAGGATTGCATTGAATCTATAAATCACTTTGGGTAGTATGACCATTTTGATGACATTAATTCTTCCAATCCGTGAGCTTGGTACATACTTCCATTTGTTTGTGTCTTCCTTCATTTCTTTCTTCAGTGTTGTATAGTTTTCTGCATATAGGTCTTTTACCTCCTTGGTTAGGTTTATTCCTAGGTACTGTATTTTTCTTGTTGCTGTTATCAAATGGGATTTTTTCCCCTGATTTCTCTTTCTGATGTTTCATTGTTGGTGTACAAAAATGCATTTGATTTCTTAGTATTGATTTTGTACCTGGCTGTTTTGTCAAATTCATTTATTAGGTCAAGTAGTTTTTTGGTGGATTATGCAAGATTTTCTATGTACACCATGATGTAATATGCAAACAGTGACTTTTGTTTCTTCCTTTCCAATTTGGATGCCTTTTATTTCTTTTTATTGTCTGATAACTTGGCTAGGACTTCCATACTATGTTGAATAGGAGTAGTGTAAGTGGGCATCCTTGTCTTGTCCTGTCCTGATCTTAGAGAAAAAGCTCTAAGCTTTTGTCCATTGAGTATGAGGTTGGTCATAGGTCTCTCATATATGGCCTTTATTATGTTGAAGAGTGCTCCCTCTATTCCAACTTTGCTGAGTGTTTTCATCATAAATGGGTACTGCACCTTATCAAATGCTTTTTCCACATCTATTGATATGATTATGTGATTTTTGTCTTTTGTTTTGTTTATGTGGTATATTATGTTTATTAATTTGCAAATATTGTACCATCCTTGCATCCCTGGGATAAATCCCACTTGGTCATAGCGTATGATCTTTTTAATGGATTGCTGGATCTGGTTTGCCAATATTTTGTTGAGGACTTTAGCATCTATGTTCATCAGCAATATTGGCCTGAAGTTTTCTTTCTTTGTTGTGTCTTTATCTGGTTTTGGGATTAGGATGATGTTGACATCATAAAAAGTTTGGGAGTCTTCCATTTCTGAACTTTTTGAAATAATCTGTGGAGGATAAGGGTTTGCTCTCCCTTAAATGCTTTGTAAAATTTTCCTGTGAAACCATCTGGTCCAGGGCTTTTGTGTGTTGGAAGCTTTTTAATTACTGTTTCAATTTCATCAGGTGTTATTGGTCTGTTGAGGCTTTCTGCTTTTTCTTTATTGAGTTTTTGTAGATTATACTTTTGTAGAAATTTGTCCATTTCACCTAAGTTTTCAAATTTCTTGGCATATAGTTCTTTATAGAATTTCTCACAATGCTTTGTGTTTTGTGGTGTCAGTTGTAATCTCTCCTCTTTCATTTCTGATTCTGTTTGGGTCCTCTCTCTTTTTTTCTTGACAAGCCTGCTTAAAGGCTTGTCGATTTTGTTTATCTTTTCAAAGAACCAGCTCCTGGATTCACTGATCCTTAGGATTGTGCTTTTAGTCTCTATGTCATTTAATTCTGCTCTGATCTTAGTTATGTCTTTTCTTCTACTTGCTCTGGGTTGTCTTTCTTGTCGTTCCTCAAGTTCTCATAGGGGTAGAATTAGGTCATTTATTTGAAATGTTTCTATCCTTTTTTAGGTGGGTCTGTATTGCTATGAACTTCCCTCTCAGGACTGCCTTGGCTGTGTCCCCTAAGTTTGGGGTTGTTGTGAATTCATTTTCATTTGTTTCCAGAAACCTTTTGATTTCTTCCTTGATCTCATTTTTGACCCATTCATTGTTTAATAGCATGCTATTCAATCTCTATGATTTTGAGTTTGTTTTTTCCTTGATGTTGGTTTCTGGTTTCACTCCCTTGTTTTCACAGAAAATGCTTGCTGATTTCAGTTTTTCTTGAATTTGTTGAGGCTTGTTTTGTGTCCTATCATGTGGTCTATCTTTGAAAATATTCCATGTGCATTTGAAAAAAATGTATATTTTGCTTCTTTGGGATGAAGATTTAAGTCCATGTGATCTAGGGCATTGTTCAATGCCATGATATCTGCTGATATTTTATTTGGAAGATTGGTCCATTTTCTGACAGTGGGGTGTTAAAATCTCCTACTATAATTGTGTTACTGTCAATATCTTTCTTGAAGTCCTCTAAGATTTTCTTTATGTATTTGAGTGCTCCTATATTGGGTGCATATATATTTGCTATGTTTATGTGTTCTTGATGGATTCTTCACTTGAGCATTATAAAGTGACCTTCTGGGTCTCTTTTTATGGTTCTTTTTTGAATTCTATTTTGTCTGATATGAGTATTGCTGCTCCGACTTTTTTTCCCTGTCCATTTGCTAGGAATTTTTGTTTCCTGCCCTTCACTTTCAGTCTGTGTAGGTCTTTTATTTTGAGGTCAGTCTCCTATAGGCAGCATACGTGTGGGTCATGTTTTCTTATCCATTCTGCTATTCTGTGTCTTTTGATTGTGGCATTTGCTCCATTCATGTTTAAGGTTATTATTGATAGGTACTTTTTCATTGCCATTTTTTCTTACCTGTGTTCCTCTCTCACTGATTTCCTTTTTGTTTATAAAGCAGTCCCTTTAGCATCTCCTGCAAAGCTGGTTTGGTAGAGGTATATTCTTTGAGGCTTCTTTCATCTGGGAAGCTCCTTATTTGGCCTTCCATTTTAATTAAGAGCCTTGCTGGATAAAGTAGTCTTGGTTGCAGGCCTCTGGTTTTCATTACTTGGAATATTTCTTGTGATTCTCTTCAGTCTCGGAGAGTTTCCATTGAAAAGTCAACTGCTAGTCTTATCAGGGCTCCCTTGTATGCTACTTCCTGTTTTTCCCTTGCTGCCTTTAAGATTCTCTCTTTATCTTGGAATTTTGCCATTTTAATTATGATGTGTCTTGAAGTGGGCCTCTTTGGGTTCCTCTTATTCGGGACTCTCTGTCTCTCCTAAATTTGTGTGACTTTTTCTCTCATCAAATTAGGGAAGTTTTCCATTATTACTCTTTCAAATAGGTTTTCTACCCCTTGCTCTTCTTCTTCTCCTATCCCTTCTGGTATCCCTATTATACAGATATTATTATGTTTCATATTGTCTTGCATTTCTCTTAATCCCTCTTCATTCTTTCTGTGCCTCTTTGCCTTGTCTTGCTCATTCTGAGTGTTTTTTTCTACCTTGTCCTTCAGCTCACTGATCCAATCCTCTGCCTCATGGAGCCTGCTTTTGATTTTTTCTACTGTGTTCTTCAGTTCAGAAGTTGTATTCTTCATTTCCTCTTGGCCTTTGTTGATAGTTTCTATGTCCTTTTTCATGTTAATATAGTTTTCAGTGAGTTCACTGTAGTTTCCCTGTAGTTTTTGGTAATTCTCTGTGAGCTCATTGAGCTTCCTTATAACCATTGCTTCGAACTCAATATCTGATAATTGACTTGCCTCTATTTCATTTAACATCTTTCTGAGACTTCCTCCTTTCCTTTCATTTGGGGATTGTTTCTTTGTCTTCCCATTGTTTGTGAGACTCTTCTGGTTAGCCTCTGCTTCTTCTTGTTCTGTTCTGACTCCCTGGGTTTATTGTGTGAACTTTTATGGTAGAGTACCTGTGAGATTCAGTGGTGCTGTCTCCTTGATCTCCCAAGCTCATTGGTCTTGGCTGTCATTTATGTTTGCTCTCTGTATGTCTTTGAGTTTTGATTGCTGTTGGGGCTTTCTTTGGTGGATCTCTCCCACCAGCTGGTTAACTGAAGGTCACTCTGTCCACCACCTCTTGTATTCAGTTGTACAGGTGTGGGCAGGTTGTGTTGAAGTTGGTTCTTCTGTGTGTACAAGATTTTGAGGATTCTCTCTTGTTCTTGTTCAGTTGTTTGTTCTGGGTAATTTCTCCACTATTTAGCTGTATTTCCAGATAGGTCTTGGGTTGAGTTAGTGTGGCTTCTACTCCCTCCTTCACCTTCTTCTGTTTTCATCTGTTGGTGGTTCTTTTGTTGATGGGTTTCCTCTTCCAGCTGGTACCCTGGTGTTTACAGCTTCCACTTACTCTTTTTTTGTGTGTGATCATTTGGAGAGAGAAGGCAAAATGGTTTAAAACAGCAAGAGTGTATTTTATGATATTTACAGTACCAGCCTGTAGAGAAGAGATAGGAGATCCTTTGGATATGTATAGTGTTAACCATGATATTTCACCAACTAGCCACTCTTTAGAAAGTGTGGAAAGAAGATAAGACTCTGGTTGCAGGGGAAGGATCTTGAGTTGGATCTAGAAAGCAGTGAGCTTGTAGAAGGTCAAATTATGAGGTAAAATGAGAATAAAGCATAGAAAATAGGTGTAGTGTGTGAGAGAATAGAGTTAACCACTACAGTAATAGAGTTGAGGAAACTGTGAAGTGGGTTAAGATCTGGGAGGGGTGCTGTGTAGTATTTACAATTGTATGGAACAGCTATTATTTACAATAATAATGGAGCAATAATCATATGACAGAATCTACATAATACGTATAAGGATAGGGACTATAGGACCTTGAGTAATGTGCTAATGGAACACAAGTAAAGTGAAGGACAATAAATTAACAATACACTATGAAAGAGAGAACCAAGGGAAAACAGTCAAACAATGCAATTTAACCAGCCAAGTGAAGAAGACTAATCAGAAAGAAGAGGAATACAAAAATACTAATAATAAAAGATGTAAGAATAATGAAAAAAATAATACAAATATTCAATAACTTGCAAGTTCTCTGAAGTAGCAAAGTAAAATTTGTCTCACTGTCTCAGCTGTTGAGATGCCCCCTCTTTGGGTCCAACTCTGGTCTTTTCACAGTTTCAGGTTTTTTTGTCTCAATTTTGGGAATTATTAAAACAAAAAAAAAAGAAGGAAAGAAGAAGAGATAAAAAGGGAAAGAAAGGAATAAGGAATAAGAGAGGAAAGAAGGAAAGAGAGGAAGAAGGAGTTAAAGTTAAAAA
Organism: Phyllostomus hastatus; assembly: GCF_019186645.2. Classification (NCBI taxonomy): domain Eukaryota; kingdom Metazoa; phylum Chordata; class Mammalia; order Chiroptera; family Phyllostomidae; genus Phyllostomus; species Phyllostomus hastatus. Next base: position 51,895,739 of record NW_025334041.1, read on the forward strand.
AAATTTAAAAAATAAAGAATTACTTAAAAAAATAGTCTCCTGTTGGCTTCAAACTAGCCAAGCCAGTTTTTCTCTTCTTCCTGGCTGCAGCAGGCTGGGGGGTGATTGATTTTGCTTTTCTCCCTTCCTGATTGGCAGTCAGCCTCCAGCCCAGTTCCCCAGCAGCCTCTGATCCCACAGGTTTGGGTGTGCACTCTCTCTGGGCCTTTGGATGTGGGCTCGGGGCCTTCTACAGAATGCACTCTCCTTGGGTTGTGGGCATGTGCGCTTGGCCTGGCCATCTCCAGTCCTTTAAGTTCAGGCACGCACTCTTCCTAGGGCTATGGCAGTGTGCGCAGGGCCTTTGGCACCACCTTGGGGGCGCCACGCAGCTGAGTGGGGAGAAGGCTGGAGTAACTACTGCAGGAGAATTCCCCAAACAGCCGCCAAGCATCTTTTTTCACTTTTTCTTTTTGAGAAATTCTTCCTGTTCAAGCCTGACACTCCCTACAGAAGCCTGGCCTCTCTCTCCCACAGCCCAATTCTCCAACCAGACCGGGGACAATCGGGGTCAGGGCCTGTCCTGGCCCAACTCTTAACTCTCCCCAGTCGGTGTCCACAGACTCTGTGGGTGCTCACAGCCCCCATGTGTTTGCCACTTAGTTCTTATTCCCCTCTCAGGGACTCCAAGCAACCAGGTCTCTCCCAGTGCTGCTCAAACCTTGTTTGACAGGGGACAGAGCCACTGACTTGACTCTCTCCCAAGAACCCTGTGGCAGACACAGCAGGTGCCCAGCATGGGGCAGCAGCTGCTCTGGTCCCCAAGCTGGTCCTGGGGACCTTATTGTCCTGAAGCACTTTTCTTACCATCTGGTTTTTTAATGTCCTCTATAATTTTTGGTCTCCTATTTTCATATATGCTGGGGTACTACTGCCTGTTCACTCTGTTCCTCAGTAGATCAGCTAGGTGTTTCATGACTATGTAGAGGGAAGTGGGCTCCACTCCCACCTACCTCACCACCACCTTCCTCCTCAAGTTCATGGAGTAGTTTTTTAAAAGTGCTTCCTCACATTCTCAAAAAGTCCTGGTTGGGATCACAACTTACACAATCATTCTAGTCAATGACAAGTTGACAAAATTTTTAAAATGTCATTGATGTGACAACATCATACCAAAAAGGAACTGGGGCAAACACTAGATTAATTTTGGAAAAAATGTTTTAGTTTAATGCCCTTGAACACATTGACCAGTAGTGACCTGACCTATTCAGGCATTTATAGTTTCTGCAGTAGGGACCTTACCAATGTGTCTCATATTTTTACAGTGTATGGAGAGGTTCATTTTTAGAAAATAACAGCATGAAAGGGGAACTAAGGAAAGCAGATGTGTCTGTGTACACATCAGGTATCAATAAAGATAAATCACAGGAGCTCCCTGAGCTAGCAGGTCTCATCTCTGCTCTGTTTCTGCCATAGCATTTCCCATATTCCTTCCTGAGGAAAGAACCCAGGGGGAGAATGAGGCGCTTCTCTGTCCACTGGGGAACATTGCAGCATGTCTTTGGAGAGTCTACCAGATTTGTTTCCTCTAAGGAACAATTTTTGAGGGGATAAGACATATATACAGGATAATATATCACAAAAAGCTTTGTTATGTTTGTGCCACAGTGACTGGATGTTGAAGTGCAAATTAATATAGGTTGGGGGTAGGCAGAGTGTGTTGAGAAAGAGGATGCGGAAATTGTAAGACATTAAACTAGACTTTGAAGGCTGGAGGGGCATTCAGTTGATGAAGAGATAGAAGAGAAGAATTAAAGACATGGGAAGAATTTATCAGTAGAGATTTTAAGCCCTGTGAATAGCAAAGTACCTGGGATCTTCATTGGATCAGTCTGGAAGGAAGATTAATGTAGAAGCTGGGTACATAATAAAATCAGAAAAGTATAGATACTGGAGGCAAGAAAACTGGGAAGGAATCAGTTAAAACCCATTCAGATGCTAGATAAAAAGAACCTGGGTACAAGACAGTGGCAATAAGTGTGCAAAAGACAGTGTGATGGTGAGAAAGGATGGCTAACTGGTTGGGGAGGCAAAGCTGGAAGAACACTGAAAGATAAGGTTTCAATGGGATGAACATGAAAATAAATTGTGCCCTGTTACAGAAGTAAGAAAGTAGACAAATGGGACTTTTTTTTGATAGCTGTGGTAAGGATCAAGAGAGAGGAATACAAGGGAGTAGAAATGACAGCAGATTATAGATAAGAACATGCACCAGGAGAAGGCCACATGTACAAGCCATGTCACTCTTTGACATAGAATGCTATAAAACATACATCTCTGTGTCTATCTGTCTATGATTTATCTATCTTGAACAGGGAAGGAGAACTGGCCTTACTTTCCTTCCTTCAACATTTTCAAGTGCCTCACTCCACCATGGGAATTATTAACACAATGAATTCTTTGTCTTTACTGAGATCACAGTCCATAGTATGAGGCCAACAAGTAAGTGGAATTGGCAGAATCGTATTTTGGTGTAGTGATCAAGGTGGGGTGCCCCCTGCCCCTGGCCTTTCTCCTATTGCTCCCTTGTTCATAGTAAAATAGCAACAAGGGCAGGAATGATACAGCAGGGAAGGAAAACCAAACCTTTAAATCCAAAAATTGAGTCTTAAAAATTTAGAGTCCAGAGCTTAGAGAAACCTCATCCTTTTGAGTATCAAAAATCAAAGTTGACACCAAAAACAATAAATGATGATAATGTGAGAGCCAGTCCCACTGCCCCAGTAAGAATGTGTTGGACTGCATTGGAGTGGGGCAGGAGGACAAGGCTCAGGGAAAAAGAGAGCTGAGAAGGAAGGGCACCTTGCTCCATACTCTGGAACTGAGTTCTTGGGGCAGGGGTTTGGGAGATGGTGTAGAGGCAGACCCAGCAGAGGTTTGGAGCTTTGCAAGCAGAAGGTCCCCACTTTCCATTTCTTTTGAGAGGTAGCAAGTCTTGTAAACCAAATGTCCACCTTCTCCAAACTTTCCCAGGGGCATGGATGGTGAGGAAGCAATAAAGGCCAACTTGGTTGGCAAGAATTTCTCAGAGCACCAGAGCCACAAGGCAGACAGAGGTGGGAGTCTGAAGAGGGTTGGTGGCTAGAGGTTGGAAACAGCAGGGTAGTACAAGAACCAAGGACTGAGATTAACTGCGGCTGCTGACATGGGGAGCGGATGCAGGTGACTGAAGGCTGTGGGATGATGGCATTTCAACCAATGCCAGTATGGACAGAGGTTAACTGATAACCATATGCCACATCCTCACTGATAGTGGACCAATGGGATCACCCCTACTATCACTCCAAAACTTACTGGTAATACAGGAGTCCCTGAACTACCTAGAAAAGCCTGATTTATCTCAGTTCAGAATGAACTGAGATGAAATTTAGGCCACTAGGTATACTAAAGACTTGGCAAGATTTAAACATTATCCTTTTATCGATCTGAGTTTGTGGACTGAGATTATGCTTGCTTCAGGATAACTGCAGTGTAGTGTGACAAAGGCAGATGGAGCCCTGGGTGCTCTATGAGGACAAGTAAGAGGTCTATCCAGTCTGATGAGGTTGGAGTGAACAATGTGCCACACTGAGCAGAGTACTGTGGGGTGAAGGAGAGCAGTGGTGAGGGGTGAGGTAAGGGACCCCCTTCCTAGCCAACCCCTAATGGCCACAGTTCAGGGAGTGATAAAAATGAGGCTGCCAAGTGAAATGCAATGGGTTGACTGGGTCAAACCCAAAAGCCCTTTCACATGCAGTACATTCCTGAGGTTTGAAGAAGAGGAATGACATTTTCATTTCAGAACAACCATTCTGGGTGAATGTAAAGAAAGGACTGGGGACTGGCTAGCTAACTAGCTGCTTCTGGAGGCTGTTTTTCATTCTGCCTCCTGTCTTATCTTTACTACTGATACCACAGTGATCCTAATCATCCCAAAGCCTGCACTGCATCAGAAAAGAGGAAAGCGCTTCTTTCCAAGTTTTATAAAGTGACAATCAACAAAGAGTCCAGAAATAAGTGTTTGGGAAGTAAAAGTTACTGTTAGTATCAAAATTGGTGGAGTTTTAATAGCCCAGTCTTAAGTTTAGAAAACAAAATAAGCTGGTGTGATATAGCACATAGAAATGTCTCCTACACACATATGCACACACCTAATATTCTATATTTAGTGTTACTGAGAGGGAACTTTATAATAAACTGAGAAATGTGTATACTTTTATTTACTCGAAGTTTACTTTAAAATAATGATTGAGATATTTATTGAGAACTCAAAGATTCTCAAAGATGAACAAACAAACTAGTATAAAATCCTTTTGGCTAAAAAAGGCAAAATAAAACTGCTATCACAAAACAACTTTGAACTTGGCTGTTTCACACTCAGAGAATGGCTTTCTTTCAGGGAGGATACGAAACATGCACTTTGCAATGACGTTCTTCTTTTCTAATATAAGTGGAAGTAGCTTAGCTTTCTATTTCTGATTCAAATTAGATTTACTTGTGAGTTTGTTCATTTTTTGTTGTTGTTTTTATTGTGATAGAAGGGCTTCTTTGGTTAAAACAAAAACAAAAACAAAAACTGAAAACTAACTTTGTAGCAGAGAGACCACTAGTCTTGGGAGAAGAGAATACTGAGATGACTGAGAGTTACATTCAGTAACAACAAAGGAATTTCCAGTTCTAAATATTTAAGAATACCAGAAAGAGTCTGTTATCTAATAGAGAATATCCTTTTTAACAACAATGCAATGAGATGCACTGCACATTTCCTCAGAGTTTGGCCCTATGATTGTTCAAAGTGGAGCCTTGTGTTCTGAAGTAAGGCAGTCACCTCTGCCACTGTGATAACATCTCCACATTTTGGTTTCTTCACCAGCAGACTGAGGGATATAATATCTTCTTCTTGGGGTTCCATGAGAATTAAGTAAGTTGTTGCTAAGGGAAATGCCTGCACCAGTATTGGGGTTGGTATGTGCTCAGTACTCATTAGCATCCTGCCCTCTTCACCAAAAAACTGAAGCAGAAAGCTGCATTTATTTCTCTCCATGGAACTAAGAGAGTGGGGACATTGAGTATATATTTTTCATGTTTTTTCACCCTTTAAGGGCTGGCAATATATCCCAGTATAGATGAAGCTAATAACAAGAAAACAGTCACAAGTTTCCATTCTCTCTCTCTATCCTACGCTAAGTTATACAAGGGCAGAGAAAGCACTAGAGAAGAAAAACATCATTAAGCCCATCCTCTGGCATCAGACAGTCCCATTTCTCCTGAGAATCCTTCAGAGTATCTATAATAGGACTCATTTCCTCTGGTTGGGCAAAACCTAAACACAACCCATCACATTCCAGGGTGCTGGGAGTCTGTTCTGTTCCTCAAGAGGGTGCCAGAATTCTTGACTGAAGCTGTTCAACCCAATAAATAAAGAGTCTTCCATGTGGGGAGAGGTAACATTTATTCAATCAACAAATGCTGAGTGCCTGCCAGGACCACTGCTAGTCATTGGGATACATAGAACATGTGATCAGTCAACATGAAACTGCATGACATCAGCATGCTCATGTCATGCAGATGCCACTGAATAAGTGACAGTGTGCACAATGTTTCATTAAACACCTATTGACATAATAACAACAGCTGATGACATTACAAAAAGACAAACTCAGATGCAAGAACTGCAGAGCATACAGACCAAGGTCCAACGCAGCAGGAGCTAGCTGGACAGCAACATGGGTGATGCTTAGACAGCTGGGGACGACCCCTGACAGTTCACTTTAGGAATGAACAATTTTACTATGATTTAAAAATTTCTAATTCCCAAACTGATGTTTCCATTCCTCAATAAAGAGTGAGCCAAACAAATGATGAAATATTGACTGTGAATCCAACTATTTCATGCATGGATGGGGAAAAATCTAACATCTTTATCAACTGCAAAGAGAAAACTCTAGTAGACAGGTAAAGATGACAAAAGTTTTTCTGAGCATAACATAAACATACAAAACTCAGCAAATGCTTCTGTTGTTGCAAACACTATCTTCAAAAAGAGTGGTGAGGAAGATACTGACAATGGGACAAAGCTATTTTTTCATCTCCAAAATGGCACTTCCTGGTCCACGGTGCTTAGCGCTGCAGATGTTGCAGAACTGTGCAGGAGAGGTCTAAAATATAATTTAAAAACACAGATAAAAAAAACCTTTTGTTTCTACTTTCATATTCAGAAATATTATGGGAGCATGAGTCAGGGGACAGGGAGGATGCTATGAAATGTCATTTCTTTTCCTTGAGATTATTGCTGATTCACATAGGATTCCATTTAGAATAGCTGTTATTCAAAGAACACCCCACAGAAAAACAAGTCCAATGTGACAGAGAGGAACATGACACTAAAAGAGAGCAGGGCCATGATGCAGAAATTAGGTTGAGAGCTGTACAAAACATCAAATGGTTTACTGTATCATGTCTCCATAGCTCAACAGTCATCAATTTTACCTGAGTAAATTCACTTCAATGAATATGATTTTATAATGCTTAGTTTAATAAACATTTTTATGTTTGAGTATTAGATGAATTAATTTTCCTAACATGATATAAAACTCTATTATAATTTTGGGAACTCAGAGAACCATAGGATGACAGGCTACAATTTTGAGCACATCTACAGAATTGACTGCATCAATTTCTCTTTAGTTAATGGCGGCTAGCTGCCAACTCACCATGCTGGGCACGGGCAGGCACTCCTTGTGGAACATATGCCGGCAATGGAAGACCACCACACTGAAGAGCTTAGCTGCGTCTGGGGGCAGAGGGCAGAAAAGAGAGAAAGACTCAATGCAACAAGCAGATCAGAAACTTACAAAACCAGTCTTTTTTTTTTTTTCCCCCATTCTCTCATACCCTTCCCTTTGGCAACTGTCAGTTTTTTTCTATGTAGATCTGTTTTGTTTATTCATTTTTTAAAAAGATTCCACATATTAGTGAAATTATATGGTATTTTCCTTTTTCTTTCTGACTTCACTTAGCATAATATAATACCCTCTAGGTACATCCATACTGTTGCAAATGGCAAGTTTTTTTTTATGACTAATATGCCATTGGATATCCCACATCTTCTTTATCCATTCATCTATTTATTGATGGATACCTAGGTAGCTTCTATATCTTTGCTATTGTAAATAATGCTGCAATGAACATAGGGGGTACCTAAGTCTTTTTGAATTCATGTTTCTTTCAGATCAATACCAAGTAGTGGAACTGTTGGATCATTCAGCAACTCTATTTTTAATTTTTTTTCAAGGAATATCCATACTTTTTTCCACAGTGGCTGCACTGATTTATAATCCCAACAGTACAAAAGTGTTCCCTGTTTTCCACATCCTGGCCAAAACTTGTTATTCATTGATTACTTGATGATAGCCATTCTGACATATGTGAGGTGATATCTCATTGTGGTTTTAATTTGTATTTCCCTGATGATTAGTGATATTGAGTATCTTTCCATATTTCTGTTAGATATCTGTATATGTCCTCCTGAGAGAAACGTATAAAGAGGTCCTCTGCCCATCTTTTAATCAGACTGTTTGGTTTTCTTAGTGTTAAGTTGTGTAAGTGCCTTATACATTTTAGATATTAAACTCTTATTGGACATATCATTTGCGAGTATCTTCTCCCATTCAGTAGGTTCTTTTTATTTTGTTTATGATTTCCTTCAGTTTAACAATTTTTTTCAGTTTGATGTAGTCCCACTTGTTAATTTTTGTTGTTGTATACATTCCAAAAGATATTGCTAAGAGCAACGTCAAAGAGTTTATTGTATGTTTTCTTCTAGGAGTTTCAGGTCTTAAACTTAAGTCTTTAATCCATTTGGAGTTTATTTTTGTATATGGTCCAGTTTAGAAAGTGGCCCCATTTCATTTTTTTTGGCATGTATATGTCCAGTTTTCCCAACACCTTTTACTTAATGAGACTGTTTTTAGCGCATTGTATATTTTTGCTTCCTTTGTTATAGATTAATTGATCATATAAGCAAGAGTTTATTTCTGGGCTATTTTATTCCATTGATCTATATGTCTGTTTTTATGCCAGTATGCACTGCTTTGATCATTTTAGTTCTGTAGTAGTTTGAAATCTGGGAGTATGTCACCTTTCCCTTTGTTCTTTTTCAAGGCAGGGCCTTTTGTGGTTTCATATACATTTCTGGATTACTTGTTCAAAGAAATATGCCACTGACATTTTTAATAAGGATTGTAGTGCATCTGTAAATGACTTAAGATAGTAGTAAAGACATTTTACAATTACTAATCTTTCCACTCCATGAGTGTGGTATATCCTTCCATTTATTTGTTATCTTCTTCAATTTCTTTTAATATCTCACAGTTCTCTCTGGACAGGTCTTTCACCTCTTTGGTTAAGTTTATTCTGAGGGTTTTTTAAATGTAACTGTAAATAGGATTTTCTTAATTTCTCCTTCTGGAGAAATTAATTCATTACTGGTTAATGAAACAGTAAAAAATTCTGTATAATGATTTTTATATCCTGAAATTTTACTGAACTCACTTATTAATTCTAATAGTTTCTTGGTAGAGTCTTTAGGGTTTTCTATGTAAAGTATCATGCTATCTGCAGATAATAAGAGTTTTATTTCTTCCTTTCTGAGTTAGATGCCTTCATTTCTTTTTCCTGCCTGATTGTTCTGATTAGGACTTCCAGGGCTATGTTGAATAGAAGTGGTAATAGTGAGCATCCTTGTCTTATTTCTGATCTTAGAGGAGAGGCTTTCAGCTTTTCACCACTGAGTACAATATCAGCTGTGGGTGTGTCATATATAGTCTTTATAATATTGAGGTAAGTTCTTTCTATACCCACTTTGTTGAGAGGAGTTTTTATCAGAAAAGGATGTTAAAGTTTGTCAAATCCTTTTTCTGCCTCTACTGAGATGATCCTATCATTTCCATCGTTCATTTTGTTACTGGGGTTGATTGATTTACATATAATGAAGCCTCCTTGCATCCTTGGAATAATCATACTTGGTCATGGGGCATAATCCCCTTAATGTATACTTCATCTGGTTTACTAGTATTTTGTTGAAAATTTCTGCATCTATGTTCATCAAGCATACTGGCCTCTAATTTTCCTTTTTTGGTAATGTCTTTGGTTGAATTTGGAAGTGTTTCTTTTACTATAATTTTTAAAATAGTTTAAGAAGAATGAGTATTAATTCTTCTTTAAATGTGTGGTAGAATTCCCCTGTGAAGCCATCTGGTCCAGGACTTTTATTTGTTGGGAGTTTTTTGATTATTTGCTCAATTTCATTACTAGTAACTGGTCTGTTTAGATTTGTTATTTCTTCCTGTCTTGTAAGAAATTTATCCATTATGTGTCAAGTTTGTTGGCATATAATTTTTCAAAGTATTGTTTAATGACTCTTTGTATTTCTGTGGTGTAAGTTGTTAACTTCTCTTTCATTTATGATTTTATTTACTTGGCCTCTCTTTCCTTTATTCTTGATGAATTTGGTTAAAGGTTTAATTTTATCTTTTCAAATAACCAACTCTTAGTTTCACTGAACTTTTCTATTGTTCTTTAAATTTCTATTTTGTTTATTTCCATTCCAATCTTAATTATTTCCCTCCCACTGTTTACTTTGGGTTTTATTTGTTCTTCCCCCCCCCCCCCCAGTTCTCATAGATGTAGAGTTAGATGGTTTATTTGCGATTTTTCTTGTTTCCTGTTGTAGGCCTGTATAGCTATGAATATCCAACTTAGAAGTGTTTTTGTGGCATTCCATAGTGTGTTTAGAAAAGTGGTGTTTTTATCTTCATTTGTGTCAAGGTGATTTTGAATACCTATTTGATTTCTTTGATCCACTGGCTGTTTTTTCATGTACTTTAGTTTTCATGTATTTGTGTTTTTTTCTCCCAGTTTTCTTTCCATAGTTGATTTCTACTGTCATGCCATTGCAGCTGGAAAAGATGCTTGATAATGATTTCAATCTCTCTGAATTTACTAAGGCTTGCTATATGGCCCAATATGTGATCTATTCTGGAGGAGGATCCAGAAAAGAAAAATTGCACTTGAAAAATTGTGTATTCTATTCTCAAGTTTTTGGATGAAGTGTTCTATAAATATCTATTAAGTTGACCTGGTCTAATGTGACACTTAAAGCTATTATTTCCTTATTAATTTTGTCTCAATGATCTATCTATTGATGAGAGTGGAGTATTAAAGTATCCTCCTATTACTGAATTTCTCCTTTTATCTATCTATTAACTTTTGCTTCATATATTTAGTTTCTTCAATGTTGGGTCACAGATATTTGTGATTGCTATAGACTTTTTTTTTTGATTGACCATTTTACAATTATGTATTTCTTTGCCTTTTTGTTACATATTCTATTTTAAAGTCTATTTAGTCTGATATGAGTATTGCTACCCCAGCTATCTTTTCATTTCTAATTGCATGAAATATCTTTTACCATTCCTTAACTTTCAGTCTGTGTGCCCTTTGATTTGAAGACCCTTGTAGGCAGCATATAGATGAGTCATATTTTTTAATTATTCATCCCCTCTGTGTCTTTTTTAAAAGTATTTTCTATTTCATGTGTTTATTTTTTAGAGAGAGTGTAGGGATGGAGAAAGAGAGGGAGAGAAACATTGACTTGTTGCCTCTTGCATACCACCAACGGGGACCTGGCCCACAACCCAGGCATGTGCCCTGCCTGGGGATCAAACTGGCAACCTTTCTATTCACAGGCCAATGATCAAACCATTAAGCCACGCCAGCCATAGCACCACTCTCTTTTTATTTGAGCATTCACTACATTTTACACTTAAATTAATTATGATAACTATGTGCTTATTGCCATTTTGTAAATGTTTTTGGTTGTTTCTATAGTTGTGTTCTTTCCTTTTCTTCTCTTGTTCTTTTCCCTTTCGGTTTGCTGATTTTCTTTAGTTTCTTGTTTGAGTTCTGTTCTCTTTATTCTTTGTGTCTTTTGTAGGTTTTTGGTTTGTGGTTGCCAATAGGTTTATGTATATCATTCTATATCTATAGCAGTTTATTCTAAGCTGATAGATATTTAAATCTGAATATACTCTAAAAGGACTATATTTGTATACCCCTCTCCATGCTTTAAGTTTTTGATGTCATATTTTAGATGTTTTTGTGTTATGTATCTTTGAACTATTTATTGTAGTTTGAGTTGAGTTTGGTACTTTTATTTTTTGACCAAAAGGCAGTAGCTTTTTAAATGTCTGATTTGCTACATTTATTAACTATTTGGCTTTACCTGTGATATTTTTCTTTTCTCATATTTTCTTATTTCTGGTTAGTGTCTTTCCTTTTTACTTAAAGCAGACCCTATAACATTTCTTGTAGGACTGGTTTAATGGTGATGAATTCCTGTATTTTATGTTTGTCAGGGAAACTCTTTTCTCATCTTCAGTTCTGAATTACCTTGCTGGGTAAATTATTATAGGTTGTAGGTTCGTAGGTTCCTTTCTTTCAGTACTTTAAATATGTCCTGCCACTCCCTCCTGGTCTGGAAAGTTGAGGCTGAGAAATCAGCCTTTTGGGGTTTCCTGTTTTCAAGATTGCCACTTTATACTTTACCAATATAATTACTATACGTCTTGGTATGGGTCTCTTTGGGTTTATCTTATTTGGAATTCTCTGTGCTTCCTGAACCTGGATGTGTATTTCCTTTTGCAGGTTAGGAAAGTTTTCAGCTGTTATTTCTTTAAATAAAGTTTCTGTTCTTTCCTTTTCCTTCTGGAACCTCTATAAATGCAAATGTTTGTGTGCTTGATGTTATCCCAGAGGTTCTTTAAACTATCTTTGTTTTTTAAAATCTTTTTTCTTTTTACTGTTCTGATTGATTTCCACTAGTCTGTTTTCCAGGTCACTGATTCATTCTTCTGTATAAGCTAACCTATTATTTATGTATTTTTCATTTTAATTATTGTGTTCTTCAGTTCTACCTGGTTCTGTGTTATGCTTTCTAAGTTTTTGTTGAAGTTCTCCGTAAATTCCTCTATTTCACTCTCAAGTTGGTGAGCATCCTTATGATTGGTTCTTTGAATTGCTTACTGGGAAAATTACTTGCCTCCATGTCCTTAAAATTTTCTTCTGGGGATTTTTCTTATTCCTTCATCTGAGAGGTATTATTCTGATTTTTTCATTTAGTTTGATTTTCTATTTTGTTATATAAAGACAAAATAGCCATCTCTCCCAGTCATGAAAGCAGTGGCCTTGTATAGAAATACCTCTCTGTAGGGTGTGTCTGCTGGATCGTTTTAGCAGGCCAGCTGGAGCAAACAAGAGCCTACAGTGTCCAGGGCCCTCGCCTATAGTGCTAGAGCAGCTCTGGGTGGGGAGGCTAGGTGAAGCAACTTTGTCTGGAGCTGAAAGAGCTCAAGTGACGTGTCAGGGAATACAGTGTGGTGACCTTGCAGCTGGGCCAGAGCACTTGAATATAGCTCCTGGCCACCAAATGGAGCTGTGAGGGTGGGGGGTGGTATGGAATGTAAGCAATGGCGCTCACTAGGCCCCTGGCCCAGACATTTTCCATAGCTGCTGGAGAGCTCCTGTGTTTCCCAGTTTTTTCCATTTGGTCTCTTTTTCTAGTTTGTTGGTCAGAAGCTGTTCATTCAGCACTCATTGTCTCTCAGGAGTAACTGCTCTCTATGTATGTGTATATTTTAGTTTGCTCGTAGAAGGAGGTGAGTTCAGCGTTCTACCATTGTTGCCATCTTGAATCTATATCTTAAAACAGTCTTTTTTCCCCATCTGTTAGCATACTTTTTATAAAATTAATTTAAATTTACCACAGTGACACTGGTTAATAAAATTATAGAGGTTTCAAGTGTACAATTCCATAATATATCATCTGTATACTGTATTGTGTATTCAGCAGTCAAACCAGTCTTAATGAAAATCCAGCTGTAGTTAAATCAACTGCTTTAGAAGGATTGCTTATTTATAAATGCATTCCTGAGTTGGGGTGGTAGTCAAATGAAAAATAGATATTCTATTCATGTTGCCATGTGAGTCACAGGTTACTTGCTTGGCTTTTATGCCATTTACTACAACAACAAACTGGGGAAAGTTCCATAAGCAAATTTATCCATGTTTAACCATATTAATCATATTAGAGCCAGTACATGTTTGTGCATCCTCTCCTCCTGAACCCTGCTCCTACACAGAATTGTTACATTCCACATAGTGAGGTCAGTTTTGTGGCTTTATGAAAATGCTTTCTGCCTGTTCACCTACTATCTTTGTCAAGACCATCTTCTGATTTCAGGGCAGAACTTGGTTAAACTGTAGGCTGTGACCTTGCATTGTATCTCACTTCTGCAGGAATTTAATCTAACTGTACAGTGCCAGTGTATACAGTCTCTTTCTGTTAAAATGCTGCCTAAAACACTATGGAAGCTCACTTCTTTCCCTGTGCCCACTGCAGTTTGTAACATAAACAGTTAAAATCCAAACGTATTTATTTCTTCTAGAAAAGGCCCTAAGTGGAAAAACTTTTCATGCTCCTGCCATATTTTTCATGCTCCTTATAGCTAAGTAAATGCTACATCAACTAGATCATTCAGTATTTCTCTAAGATGAATTTATATTAAAACAACAATAACAAGAAAGATTTTTTTAGTATCCTGACAATGTTCTTTAATTTCTACTTTTAAATGACAGACTTTTCCTCTTCTCATGTCAGATTATCCAATGTAAGATGATTTGATTATACATGAAGATAAATAAACCACAAATTATAAACAAATGTTTATGTCTCTTAAGAAGTCACCATTCCAATTAGATGGGGAGGGGTGTGGTTAATTATGTTTCCATTGACATGCGAGGTAATTTGGATGCCAAAACCATATAAGAGAGAAAAGGTTTTAAAAAAGGGAAAGCCATATAAAAAAATTTCCCACATACACACATTGTTCTTCAACCTTGGAATTTAAACACATTGACAGTAAGTTTTATTTTGTTTTACTCTATAGCAGTGCTTTGCAAAGAATGGCCCCTGAACCAGTAGCATCAACATTGTTTGGGAACTTGTTAGAAATGCAAATTCTCATGTCCTACCCTGGAAATACTAAATTGGAACCTCTGTGAGTAGGACCAGCATTCTGGGCTTTAACAAACATGTCAGGTGATGCTGACTTACTCCACAGTTGAAGATCCTTGGTTCTAAAGAATGGCACAATCAGCAGGCAACTGAGTAGAGATGTGGGCTGAAATTATTCTGTAAACTGGATTATTCTGAAAGTTATATAATTTTCTTAAAAATTCACTCATCATTAACACATATTGGGGATTTTTGCCCCTCCCAAGCATCTTACCTGATGGAAGAATAGGGGAAAGGCACGATTCACAAATGTTCTCCTCTGCAAGGAAACGCATACACTTGAGATTACACAGTGTTTCTGGTTTCTACTTGCTCTGTCTCTTCTGAAAGCTAGACATATAGTTCCATATGATTATTGCAATTTTACCCACCATCGACCAGAATGCCTTTCATCTGAGTACGATGCATTTTCTTCAGTAAAGACAGAGAGTCAGCTACCAGAATCTTCTTGCAGCCTTCACGAAGCAGAATCTAATGCATACATTGTAAGAGAAAAGCCATCTTAAAAAGATTCAAGTATCTGGGCTGGGGGGGAGGACCCTCTCACTGGGCCCTCAGAAAACTGGTGTCATTAAAATACTTCAAAGAGACCCACCCTGGCTCCTGCCCACAGCACCCTCCTCCCTCCAAACCTTTGTCAGACCCACCTTGCTAGCTTCCATTTGGGTATGACTATACAATTTTTCTTAGCAACATATCATGGTTCCTGCAGTGCTTGTAACAAAAATTCCAATTCCAAAGTCTGACGCAAAAGGCCTTCTATTAACTACCTCTATTGTTTTATAGGTCTTCCTAATACAGATTCTCTGGAACAGAGTTTGGCCCCTATGTGACCTGCTGATTCCAAACCCCAGATCTTTGCCCAGGATGGAAAACCTGCTATTCCCAAATCATTTATTTCATAAAGCCATCTATTTACTACACAAATGTTTTACTGTACTGGATTTCTATCATATATTAGGCATAAGACATGGTGTAATAAATTAAACAGACATGATTTCTGTCCTAAGTCCCCTCTAGGGTACTAACTGTTCCGTTCTCTGCAAATCTGACCCAAACCATTTGGCAATTAATGTAGTATATTAGTGTAATGGACTATATCAACCCCAAAATTTAATGAGTCTGAAGTGTCTGGCAAGTGAAAAAAGACCACAGATATTACATATTCTGTCACAAGATCATTTTCTTACTCTTCATTCCAGCACTGTACTTTGTTCCTTCCTACATGTTCGTTACTCCAGAGGCTTATTTCCTTACTCTCTGCCTGAAGAATGATGCAAGCTAACACTTCAGCACCCTCTGAAGTCAGGATGCAGACAGCAGAGGTCAAACACCTGGTTTTTGATTGATACCAACTTCATGTTGCAGAGCTGGGGAAACAAAACTGCCCAACTGCTTTTAGGCAGGTAAGCAGCAACCCACCTTATTTTTGAAACCCATTCTGTTGGGCATAGTGTGAGTTCACACTCTTTTCTGAGTTTTCTTTGGTATTTTATTAGAAATTGAGAGATGCTGTATGAGGTGTGCTTAAGCCAGATGACATTTTTTTTAACCCAAACTCCCTGCTTTTCAAAGAGGGAAATACTCGAGACCTAAAGGGCTGAGCGGGTCTCAGGCAGTGTCTGCAGCATCCCAATGTCTTCTGTGCAACTCCATGTAACTGCCATGGAAACTCACATGATGACACTGCTACCTCACTGCAGCCAGCTTTGCATCACCACAGTTTGCTTTCTTATGTTTTCAGGTAAAGGAAGTGAGAGACTGGCCAACTTGGAGCTCCATCCTTAGTCATCTGCAATAACAGGTGCTCCTCTCAAATCACAAAGAGCACTGACTTTGGGTGAATGAAGCCAGAGGGCTTCTCCCTAATGATATGAAGGCTAATATTCAAGAACACAAACGTGATGTCCAGATTAAAGTTTTATACCCACCATGTCTAGTATTGGTGAGCAGGAAATAACTAATAGTAGTACTATTTCTACATTAATTGAAGCAGTGTGTATAGTTTTATTTTTAAAATGCTATTAGAAATAGAATTTTTCTGATTCATTTTTAAAAAGATATTAAAACTTTGACATCATTAAAGCATAGAGAAAAAATAATAAAGATATCTAAAAAATATTCATGTCAGTAAACTTCAATAAAATTTGTAAGCAAACAATATAAAATTCCTCAGCCTCTGATACCAAAATAAACATTTAAGAAAAATAGTAACAATCATAGCCTCTTTGGTGAAATGTTTCCAAAAGAGCTAGCTCTGACCCTCACTGGGTGTTTTAGGTCTACTACATGAAACAGGGGTGCCCAACCTGCAGCCCGCCAGCTGCATGCCACCCAGGATGGCTATGAATGTGGCTCAACAAAAAATTTGTAAATTTACTTAAAACATCTTGAGATTTTCTTGTGATTACATGTTATCATGTATTTAATGTGTGGCCCAAGACAACTCTTATTCTAGTGTGGTGCAGAGATGTCAAAAGTTTGGACACCATTGGAGAAGCCACAATATCTACAAACTTAAAAAAGAAAACAGCAAAAAATGCAAACCAAGAGGAACTATTTTTTTCACCAGTTTTACATTTTGAAAAATAGGTCTAATCTGTTTGCCTGCATAACATATTTTCTAGGGAAAACTTTATTATTAAGAGGCACACAGCCAGGAGAATAGAAAATACACAAATACAGCTGAGTATGTTACTTTCTACTTCATTTGATCAAAACCCACCCAGGCTTCAAATCAGAAAAACACGAAAACCTTTTAACTTCATTTACATGATGCCAACTAGGTGTATATAAAGAGACTATCATCTGTAGGAAAGAAGTACTTATTCTATAACATCTGTAGTACTCTGAGGCAATCAGAGGTGGTGAAACACTTGTACAAGAATAATGTACTATTGCACAGGTACTGTTTTACAATACCAGACACACGGCAATGCATTATGTTAGTCAACATAACAGATTCCCGATAGCAACTACATCAGTGATTCATGAAATCAGTTGTTTATACTGAGTTTACACTCGAAAGCTAATACTTGGTATTTCCCATGAATGCATTTAGTAAGAGACTAATTAGTGAAAGTCAGATGCAGTAGCATTTTGCCTAAGGAGGGGGTCTTCATCTCTTTCTGACTTTCACACTTATGATTTCTAACTATGTCCATATTCCAAGGTCATCTGCCCAGCCTATCTTCCCAGCTGTGGAGTCTCAACTGTCACCTGTCTTCTTTCTATCCTTGAACACTTGATGTTATTCACAAACTTAGGGCACATGTACTTTCTTCTGTCATGCAGTTTCCCAATGACCAGAACAGCATAAAATCACTGCTACTCACATTCTGAGTACTATGTTCTATTATTTTGTGCTATTTTTCTTTTTAAAATATGAGATGTTTAAGTTATACAGAATAAAATAAAATAGACTGTCTCCACCACCTAAGTTGAACAAATCTATTAATACTTTGCCATCTACTTCAGATTTGTTTATTTCAGAAAATAAAGTATTACTGACATAACTGACACTTCCTTGCTTTCACCTTCCTCCCTCCTTCCTTACAAACACACTCCAACTTTGTTTAGTGTGTCCAACTATCAAAATATGCAGCGGGCTGGGGTTCATGCGACATAGATCTGGTCAATGAGATAAACAGAGCCTGGGGAGACATTTCCCACAAAAAAACAAAAGCCCCACTAGGAAAATATCCCTTTGCTTCTCACATCTTCTTGCCTGGAATATGGACATGAGGCCTGGAGATACAGCATCCACTTTGTGAACAAAAGGCAGCAATCTGGAGGTGTATTATTCTGTTGATGGATGTTCAGGCTGTTTCCAGTGTAGGAATATTAAGGATAAAGCTACAGAAAACATTCTTGTACAAATCTTTTGTGGACCTGCTTTTTATCTCTTGGGTAAATAGTTAGAAGTGACATGGCTAGGTCATGAAGTAGGTGTATGTATAATTTTTTAAGTAACTGCCTAACAGTTTTCCAAAGTGGTTATATACCATTTTATGTTGCCACATATTGAGCACCGATACCTGATGAATCTACCTCTTTTTCTTCTTGGGTAATCTTAGCCCTTTACTTTTTAATATATAATTTAAAACCCCAATAAGGTCTTTTGGCATGACTAGAATTTTACTAAACATATAGATGATTACTTTGGGGAGAACTGATAACATGATATGTATCTACTTTTAATAATTAAGTAAGTGGTCCAATTCAGTTTAATGATTTATATAGAATTTTTACATTTGTGTTAAAGAGAGAGGGCTATGATTATTTCATAGTGCCCTTGTGGGATGCTGGTAAGATTAGATTTAGCATCCCATGAGGAACTGAGTTTTTCCATTCTGTTCTCTGAAAGAATTTATGTAAAATAAAACTTGCCTATATTTATAAGTATGGTAAAGATTATCTCTAAAGTTGTCTATAGAATAATGATTTATTGTGGCTATGTTTTGACTACTAGTTTATTTAAACACTATTGGCCTATTTTATTTGCTCTTAAGTAAATTTTAGTACTATATTTCCTAGAAAATTGTTTATTGGATTTATTTTATATAAAACTGTAGCATTTACTTTGTTTTAAAATTTCATCTGTATCTGTAGTTCTGTTCCCCTTTGTTTCTGATATTTGCTTCTTTTTCTTGATCAACTTTGTTAGAGATTTTCCTATTTTATTAATCTTTCAATTCTTTCCTTTGGAACTTTGGTGAGGACATTTTCATTCTAACATCCATGTTTCTGTTAACAGCTCTTTTATATTTTCTATCTCTTAACTATTCTGTGCTTCATGCTAAATGATTTAATCAGATCCTTTTCTGAGTTATTTAATTTTTTTCAGCTGTATCTAATCTACTATTTGCCTTGTCCACCCAGTTGATAATTTAAATTAATACACTCACACAATTTTTATTTAGCTTTTCTTTTCAATTATTCTTATTTTCTATTATATTGTTCTCTTTCATATTATGGCGTCTACTTTTTCTTTCATGCCTTTATTTTAAATGGACTAATTAGTAAAGCCTTTGAGATTAGTCTTATTTTCAGTTCCTGGAAATATGAAGATTGTTGTAACATTTTTATTCTTTTGTGTAGAGTATCTCCTGACTACCATTCATTATATAATTTATAATTCTTTTTATGGTAAGCTCATCATCAGTGGAGAGTCCTGTGCATCCTAGCTGAAGAAACACCATTTTGAGTATTTCACTTCTGCTTTTTTTGAAGTCTCAAGGGGTTTCAATGGTTCTCGAAGAGTTTTCCCAAGCAGGATAGCATAAATGCAGATCCTCCAATTTCTTATGGGTAAGCTATTCTTTTCCCCAACCTTCTCTCCCTTGTTAACCTCTGAGGAGATGGCTAGCTCCTTTGTCACTACACAGAACCAGAAGGTAGTTATTTAATATGGCTTGAGACTCAGGCTCTGTAGAAGGCATTTGATTTTAGTTCCTCACTTCAGGTGGGCCAATGACCATTTCTCCTGCTCCCATTTAAGTTTAAGAAGCCCATAATCTAGAAATGGTTTCTGCTTATCTAGAGGACTACCATAATAACAATATTCCCTTCCACTTTGGATTTGCTCTCAGTATTTCTGGGTACCTGTTCCGATCCCTTTTGGAGATGAGCTATGAATTAAAAATGAATTATTTTTAACATTCTAGTTAACATTCTTTTTAACAGGAAGGGAGTATTCAGTTTAGTCTATCATATATCCAGAAATCTAAATCTTCTCTGGTTAAGAAACATAAATTTCTAGTATACATACTGTTGAGAATGTTAAGTAAAGCAAATATCTATAAGCATAGACTATATCTATATTTACTCTCCTCTAAATGTATTTTACTTGAATTCTTAGAATCTTAATCTTTATCACTGACCTTGACAGTTGATTACATACTTTTATGCCTTATTGATTTTTTTTATTTTTTAAAGATTTTATTTATTTTCAGACAGAAGGGAAAGGAGGGACAAAGAGAGGGAGAGAAACATCAATGTGTGATTGCCTCTCATGCATCCTGCCTTGAGGAAACTGCCTGCAACCCAGGCACGTGCCCTAGACTGGGAATTGAAGCAGTGACCTTTTGCTTTCAGCCCGACACTCAATCCACTGAGCCACACCAGGCAGGGCTCCTTATTGAATTTAGATATTAAAAATTTAAATAGACTTACAAGGCCTTGTTTTGATGTTTATCTTTTAATTTCTTCTTTACTATATTTTTTTTCCATTGCCATTTTGCCTTTGTGCTCCCCTCCCCCAACAATTACCACACTGTAATCCATGTCCATGAGTCCTTTTTCTTTTCTTCTTAATCCCTCCACCTCATACCTCCCACTCCCACTAGTTATAATCCTGCTCTCTATAAGAATCTGTCCCAATTTTCCTTGTTAGTTCACTTTGTTCATTCGATTCCAGATATGAGTGAACTCATATGGCATTTGTCTTTCTCTGACTGGCTTATTTCACTTAGCATAATGTTCTGCAAGTCCATCCATATTGTCGTAATGGGTAAAAAAAATTTTTTACAGCCAATTAGTATTCCATTGTGTAAATGTCCCACAGTTGTTTTATCCACTCATCTACTGATGGACACTTGGGTTGCTTCTATATCTTGGCAATTGTAAATACCAGTGCAATGAACATAGGGGTGCTTATGTTCTTGCAAATTACTGTTTTGGGTTCCTTCAGTTATACTCCCAGAAGTGGGATTGATGGGTCAAAAGGCAGATCCATTTTTTAATTTTCTGAGTTATCTCCATCCTGCTTTCCACAGTGGCTGCACCAGTCTGCATTTCTGCCAACAGTACAAAATTGTTCCCTTTTCTCCACATCCTCACCAGCTTGTTGATTTATTGATGATAGCCATTCTGACAGGTGTAAGATATCTCATTGTTTTAATTTGCATTTCTCTAATGATTAGTGACGATGAGCATCTTTTCTTATGTCTATTGGCCATCTGTATGTGCTGTTTGGAGAAGTGACCATTCAGGTCCTTTTGTTTCCCTTGCCAGAGGAGATACATTTAGTAGCATATTGCTATGAGCAATGTCAGAGACTTTGCTGCCTATGTGTTCTTTTAGGACTTCTATGGTTTGGGGCCTAACATTTAAGTAGATGATCCATTTTGAATTTATTCTTATGTGTGGTACAATGTGGTCTAGTCTAATTTTTCTGCATGTTTCTGTCCAATTTTCCCAACACCATTTATTGAATAAACTATCTTTAGCCCATTGTATGTGCTTGCTTCCTGTGCTGCATATTAATTGCCTGTAAAGGTGTGGGTTTATTTCTGAGCTCTCTATTGTGTTCCATTGATCTATGTGTCTGTTTTTGTCCCAGTACCATGCTGTTTTGATTACTATGGCCTTGTAGTATAGTTTGATATTAGGAAGCATGATTCCTCTAACTTTGTTCTTCTTTCTCAGGATCACTGCTGTTATATGGGACCTTTTGTGGTTCCATATACATTTGTGAAATATTTGTTCTAGATCTGTGAATTACATCATTGGAATCTTGATAGGAATTGTGTTGAACCTATTGATTGCTTTGGGTAGTATGGACACTGTAACAATGTTAATTCTTCCTATCAATGAAAACAGCATATGCTCCACTTATTTGTATTGTCTTCAAATTCTTTCTTCAGTGTCTTATAATTTTCTGAATGCAGGTCTTTTACATCCTTGGTTAAGTTTATTCTGAGCTGTTTTATTCTTTTTGTCGCAATTGTGAATGGGACTGTTTTCTTAATTTCCCTTTTTCATAGTTCATTATTGGCATATAAAAATGCAACTGATTTCTGGATATTAATTTTATATACTGATACTTTGCTGAATTCATTTATCAGTTCTAGTAGTTTCTTGATGGAATCTTTGGGGTACAGTATCATGTCATCTGCAAATAACAACAGTTTTACTTCTTCCTTTTCAATTTGGATGCCTTTTATTTCTTCTTTTCTGATTGCTTTGGCTAGGCCTTCCAGGACTATGCTGTATAAGAGAGGTGAAAGTGGACATCCCTGTCTTGTTCCTGATTTTAAGGAGAACACTTGTGGTTTTTGCCTGTTGAACATGATGCTGGCAGTTGCTTTGTTGTATATGGCCTTTATTTTGTTTAGGCATGTTCCCTCTAAACCCACTTTGCTGAGAGTTTCTATAATGAATTGGTGCTGTATTTTATCTGATGCTTTTTTCTGCATCTATTGATATGGTCATGTGATTTTTATCCTTCATTTTGTTTATGTGGTGAATCACATTTATTGATTTGTGAATGTTGTTTAAACCTTGCATTTCCAGAATAAATCCCACTTGATCATGGAGTATGATCTTTTGATGCTTTGCTGTATTACTGTATTTTTAGGACTATAAGACACATCTAGGTTTTAGAGGAGGAAAATAGGAAAAAAATTGCGAAGCAAAAATTGTGGTAAAATGTTTAATAACCTGTGACCCTGCTCCACTGCCCCCCACATAGGTAAGCTAAATTCAGACCATAAGATGAACCCCCATTTCCTCCCAAATTTGGGGGGGAAAGTATGTCTTATAGTCCAAAAAATATGGTAGATTTGCTAATATTTTGTTGAGGATTTTACCTTCTATGTTCATCAGAGATATTGGCCTATGCTTTTCTTTCTTTGTAGTGTCTTTATCTGGTTTTGGAATTAGGATAATGCTGGCTTTGTAAAATGAGTTTGGAAGACTTCCCTCCCCTTGAATTTTATAAAATAGTTGAGAAGTAGAGGTGTTACTTCTTCTCAGAATGTTTGATAAAATTTACCTGTGAAGCCATCTGGTCTAGGGCTTTTGTTTGTTAGGAGTTTATAGATTATTGCTTTAATTTCAATAGGTATAATCTGTCTATTCAGATTCTCTGATTCTTCCTAATTTAGTTTTGGAAGACTGTATGTTTCTAGGAATTTATCTGTTTTGTCCAGGTTATCCAGTTTATTGGCATACAGTTGCTCAAAATATTTTCTTACAATCCTTTGTATGTCTCTAGTGTCAGTTATTTCTCCTCTTTTATTTCTAACTTTATTTATTTGAGTCCTTTCTTTATTTCTTTTTGATGAGTCTGCTTAAAGGTCTGCCAAGCTTGTTTATCTTTTCAAAGAATCTGCTCTTGGAGTCATTGATCTTTTGTATCTTTTTTTAGAGACTATTTCATTTATTTCTGCTCTGATCTTTATTATTTCCTTCTTTCTTACGCACTTTGGACTTTGTCGTTCTTTATCCAGTTCCCTGAAGTGTGAAGCTGGATTGTTTATTTGAGCTTTTTTGTTTTCTTTCTTTCTTTTCTTTTCTTTTTTTTTCTGAGATAGGTTTATAATGCTATGAATTTGTCCCTTAGAATTGCTTTTCCAGTGTCCCATAGATTTTGGATTGTTGTGTCCTCATTTTCATTTGTTTCAAGGCATCTTTTAATTGCTTCCTTGATTTCATTGTTAACCCATTCACTGTTTAGGAATATGTTATTTAGCTTCCATGTCTTTGTATGATAATCAGTGTTCTTGTGATTGATTTATAGATTTATAGCATTGTGGTCAGAGAAGATGCTTGATGTGATTTCACTCTTAAATTTATTGAGACTTGCTTTGTATCCTAATATGTGGTCTATCCTAGAATACATTCCACATGTACTTGAAAAGTATGTATATTCTGCTGCTTTGGAGTGAAACGCTCTGAAGATATCAGTTCAATCCATTTGATCTCAGCAGGGTGTCCAACCTTTCAGCATCTGTGTGCCATACTGGAACAAGAGTTGTCTTGGGCCACACGTTATACACATTAAATGTATTGTAATATGTAATCACACAGAAAATCTCATAGTGTTTAAAGTAAATTTATGATTTTGTTTTGGGCCACATTCACAGCCATCCTGGGCTGCATGCAGCCTGAGACTGCAGATTGGACACCCCTGGTCCTAATGTGTTGTTTAAAGCTGCTGTCTCCTTGTTGATTTTCTGGCTGGAAGATCTATCCATTGAAGTCAATGGGGTGTTAAAATGCCTGACTATGGCTGTATTTCTGTCATTATTTCCCTCAAGATTTGCTTCACATATTTAGGTGCCCTTATTTTATGTGCATAAATGTTTACTAGGGTTATATCCTGTTTTTGGATTGTTCCCTTTACCATTATGTACGGTCATCCTTTGTTTCTTCCTATAGCCTTGATTTTAGTCTATTTTGTTGGATATGATTACTGCTTTCCCAGCTTTTTTTCCAATTCCATTTGCATGAAATATCTTTTCCTATCTCTTTAATTTTAGTCAATGTGTATCTTTTGAATTGAGATGGGTCTCTTGGAGGCAGCATATATATTGGATCTTGTTCGCTTATTCATTCAGCTACCCAATGTCTTTGGTTGGAGCATTTAAGCCATTTACATTTAAGGCGATTGTTGATAGATACATATTTAGTGCCACTGTATTGTTAGACTATTTTCTTCTGTTTTAGTTTTCTCTTTTTTTCTTCTTCTTAAAAAGCAAGCCCTTTAGCATTTGTTGCAGTAGTGGATTAGCGTTTATAAACTCCTTTAGCTTTTTTTTTCTTGTCAGGGAAGCACTTTATTTCTCCTTTGATTTTAAATCATAGACTTTCTGGGCAAAGTAGCTGTGGTGGTAGGTCCTTGTTTTTCATCACCTTGAATATTTCACACCACTCCCTTCTGGCCTCAAATGTTCCTGTTGAGAAATCAGATGACAGTCTAATTGGTGCTCCCTTGTATATAACTAACAGCTTTTCTCTTGTGGCTTTTAGGATTACTCCTTGTTTTCAAGCCTTGTCACTTTCATTATGATGTGTCTCGGTTTAGGCCTCTTTGAGTCCAACTTGTTGGGTACTCTGAGTTTCCTGGACTTATGTGTCCTTTTCCTTCACCAGATTAGGGAAGTTTTCAGTCATTGTTTCTTGAAATAAGTTCTTGATCCATTGCTCACTCTCTTCTTCTGGTATTCCCATGATGCTTCATGTTGTCCAAAATGTTTCTTAAGCTCTCATTTTTTAAAATTTATTTTTCTTTCTGGTGCTCTGCCTGGGTGTTTTTTTCCTACCTTGTTTTCCAAATCACTAATTCAATCCTCTGCTGCATCTAACTTACTGTTTACTGTTTCCAGTGTATTATTTATTTCAGATATTACATTCTTTATTTCTGACTGGTCCTTTTAAATGGTTTCTATGTTGTTGTTTTTTACATTGTTGAATATCCTTTTTATTATTACTCTAAATTCTCTGCTAAATTGTTTGCCTCCATTTCATCCAATTCTTCTTCTGGAGAATTCTCTTGTTCTTTCATTTGGAGTCTGTTTCTTTGTCTTCTCATTTTGGCTGCTTATTTGTATTTGTATGTATTAGGTAGATCTGCAAAGACTCTGGTGTAGGCCTTTGTCAGATACTGCTGTGACTAGATGTGCTCAACCTGTTTGGAGCTATCAGTGATTCACAGCATGTTGCTCTCTCTGCTGGGCCTGTTTGTGTGCTGAAAGAACCAGGCTGCACACTAATGCTGGCTTTTGCCAGCACTGGGCCCTGGGAAGGGTCAACTGAAATCTCAGAGGTGTGCTTTAGTTGTTAAACTAATAAGGATATAGTCTCCAGCTGTAATCAGCAGCCAGGCTTAAGCACCAAGGGTGGGCAGAGTAATTCCTGTGGACAGGCTATTCCTTCCCCTCAGGCTGACACCACTTGGAGAGGAGTGCTCTGCCTGAGAAAGATGGCTACTACAGTATGGGGGATGACTCAGCACAGGGATCCTGGAGGCTGTTCCTTCCGTTGTCTCCTCAGAGACACCAACCCTAGACTTTCCTCAAGTGTCTATAGTATACTGCCTTCCCTTTGCTGGAGCCCAGGGAAAGTGGCTGCAAATGAAATCTTGAGCATTGGTCCTTTGTCTCTAATTGTCTCTCCCTGGCAGACAGAAACTCTGCTGCTTTTCACGGCTGGATGTTATCTGGGTTCCTTTCTCTCTCTGGTGCTCTAGGCTGGGGAGCCCAGTTTGGGGTTTAGACCCCATACTTCTCAGAGGGTACCCCTCTGGCCGCTGAAATGTCCTTCTGGAATTTCAGCTGCCTCCCTTGGGAGCACAGCCAGTCCTCTTGTATCTCTTCCACGTACCCTACCAGTCTTGTTGTGGTGAAGTGATTTATTCCGTCTGTCCTTGGTTATAAGGCACAGCCAAACTAATCTTCAGGGGTTATTCCTTATATATTTATTTATTTACTTACTTAGTTACTTACTTATTGTTATGCTGGTGGTTTCCCCATATTTTTTTCTCAGTCTTTATGGAATTTACAAATACATACATTTTGTGATGTTTTCAGAAAATTTTAGGCTACAAAAGTTAAGCTCAGAAGAAGTTTTAAGGATATATGGCCTGTCTCCCATAAATATACTCTCTGTCTCCAAAGGATGCCTTTTGCCTCTCAAAGATCAAGTCATTTTTGGCTCAGCAAAATATTTCTGTTTCCTATTTTATTCTGTGTAGGATGGCCTCTGATATTGCTTTCAGAAATTAAAATCAGTTTGAATATCCTTTATTGTGTCATCTATACAATGTCTCCACCTGATAAATGAGACAACACTGTTACTAAACTTTGGTTTGTAATCTATATCTGATAACTGTAACTCTAAAGTTTACCAAGGTAAGTAAGCCACTGTCTGATCTTTTCCTTCCTTAACTTCATAATGGCATTAGCTTCCATCTCAAAACAAATGGGTAGGCATTTCTTACCATGTACAATATTATTTTACCTACATATATTTTCCTTATGGGACTTTCCTTTGTTTTTTCAAGGTTATTCAATTTGATGGGCCAACTTCTTCCTACCTCCTTCTCTACCACTTCTGTTTTCCTAATAATGTTCCTCTCTATAATTCCAAGTTTTTCTGAATTCTATATTTTATTAACATTACCTTTATCCTTTGTCCTCAACATTCTCAAGACAACCAGTTGTAGCTTCTACAAAGTTACAAGCATACTTTTTTCTATTGTAAATTTAAATAACAGTGTATTTATAAGATAGCTACTGAAAATGAACATGAGACTCTAGATTCTCTCTACTTTCCTTCTCTGTAGTTCATCATTGATAATAATTCTAACCAAAAGCAAAGTAGCAAACTCATGGATATTTACTAAAGCAATAAAAGAACTGAACATCAGTGAAGTTATTATGGTTCATTAGAAATAACTGCCAGGGAAAATGCCATGAAAATTGCTAAGTTCCTGAAATTTTTATTTTAAAAGATTCTTTGAATGTTGATCTTTTTGCTGACATTGGTGCTTATTCATACTACAGTGCTTATCATTTGAACTGCAAATGTCAGATAGTTACCTGGTTTTTACAAGCATCCAATATTATATCAGAGCTATACTGAGAAATCATTTTACTTAATTTCTAATTCATTATTTATGCCACAGTACTATGGGATTCAAATTCTACTTGAAAAAGCTTTGCTTTTTGTTGGGATTATTATCAAAGATGAGGAAGTGGAGCAAAACAAGAAGAAAAAGCTAGAAAGACTCTAAGGCCTCATGTTAGAGATAAAGAACACTATTATAGTTGGTTGTCACAGGTCACTTATGTCACATAAAAGCTGTGATGAGGCCAACCTGAAATAATGTGAAAGGGAAAAAAATCCATGTTATTTTAAAAATCCATGTTTATTTCAGGGTTATAAATTTAAAAACTATGAGCCAAAAGAAACCAATGTGTCCCCCCAAAAGTACAAGTAAGAAAGAAGTCATTATTTCCTCTTAATTCGTCTCTGTTTTCAAAGTAGAGAATTTGAGAAATTATAAAGAAATATGGGAGTCATAGCAAATGTAAATAAGTGAAAATAACTTTGATAGTCATGGAGACATCTGGAGTCAGTTTACCTCTCTTTGTGTGTGTGAAGTTTAATAAAATGCAAGTGTTAAACCTTTGTACTTCACACAGAAATAGTAATTCAAATCACTTGAGCAAGGGCTGCATCCTACTCATTTCCAGGTCCATGAGACATTACATGGAAGTCCTGTTAGCACTCAGCACCATATCTAACACAGCAGGCACTCAAATATTTAAATAAAAGTATTTATAAACAAGTGTATGCCATTTAAAAAAATTACACCTTCACTGTGTCCAGATTACTGAGTGTTCCTGAGACACCTGTCTTCTGTCTCCAGAACACATGACTCACAGTGATAGTGAGACACAGCAGTTTACTGTGCACACTTACCCAGCATCAGCAGTGGTGGAGACCCAGCCTTGCTTCTGACAGGCTGCACCACTGGGTGTTCACTTTTCATCATCACTGTGTACAGTCAATGCTTGAAGGGAACCAACTACAGAAACACAGCTATGCATACATTTATATATAACTTATACACAGATTTGTACATGAAAGATAAAGCCTAAGGGCCTGGATTTTAATGAGATAAACAAAATTACAACTAAAAATCTAAGCTACTTTGTTACAGATTTAAAGAAAGGTACTATGCATGATTTACACTGAGATATTAAGTTAACATTCACTCTATAAAGGTGGGTTTCTGAAAATACTTTGTTAAGAACTTGAGAGATAGAAGGTATTAATTAGATCATCTAGTTCTGAGGTCCCTAAATGCCAATGCACAGTATTTCGGGGACAGGTCGGGTGTACTTCACCAAGGTACTTTAAGGACATACTCCCTATCTGTCCCCAAGAAATTCTAACCCAGCAGATCTGAGGTGGTACTTGAATCTAGGTAATTTAAAGAAGAATTCAGGTAATTCTGGTGTGTGGCCAGGCTTGACAAACAATGATTTAATTTAATAGGAAGCTGAAACCCAGAAAGTTTATGCACCCTCCCTGAGGTCAACAGGCTTGTTAGTGGCAAAACCAGGACTAGAGCTCAGGTCTGCAAACATCCTGTCCACTGCTTTTTAAAGATAACAGCCTGCCTGTTCATTTTCTAGGCCAGTTCTAGATATTCCTCTGTTGTAACTGGCCAGGACATAAGTGCCTTTCCAGAGACCAATGCAACAATTAGTGAGAAATACACAAGATTTAATTAGAAAATCTTGCTTCAAACCTAGTTCATCAGTTTCCCAGATCAGCGAGGCATTTAACCTTTGTAAACTCATTCTTCTCGTCTGTAAAATAGAGGTGACAGGTCCTTAAGGACCACTGTGAGGATGAAATGACTGGCTAGTAAGTCTATCAAAAGAGAAATATTTCAGAACAAAGATGCTTAAGGGGGAAAAAATAGAAATGGATATAAATGCTAAATAAATAAAATAAAAATGTTTTTAAAATATAAAAATTTATTCCATAAAAATAATTTGGAAATTGTGGCCATACATTGGAAGTATCATTTATACCATATTGTTTTATAAATAATTTCTATCAAAATAAATGCTATTTGTCCTTGAAATCAGGCCTAGATTCGTTTTAAGTTTATGAAGTATGACAGGGGTAACTTTTATCATACTGGCTTCATGAAGCTTTTAAAATTTGTTGAATAATTATACTAACAGTGTAAGAATGTATAAAACCATAATAAGTTAAATACATTTTTAAAAACTTAAACATTAATAATGTGGTTGATTATATTATTTTCTTAACTTTAAGGATGTCATCAACATCTAACATGCCTTATACTAAACTTCAGTTGAAGTTGTTTAATTTTAGAAAATGTAAGAGTTTAAAACGAGAGACATTTATTTAAAAAATTTTCCCAGAACTTTCTCTACCTTCCCTCTTTATGTAATTAGCAATTTGCTAATTAATGATCTCTCAAAACATTTTCAGGGGCCAAATAAGTTTAAAATGCTGCATATTCTATTGTAAATCCACCCCTTTGAGATTTCCAGGCATATTATATAAAAAGAATCTGAGAAGCCTCGTGAAAGACTTTCTTTCACATTTGACCACGGGTCATTATGTTTACTGACTGGGTCTTAATATCCCCTAGAGTTGTTACCCCTTCTGGCCTTGCTGCCCTTTCTCATATGAAGTATGTTCCAGATTCTTGCAAAATCTAGGAGCTACAAAATTTCCCCCCAATTTTCGGGAAATTAACAGGGTTGGCAACTTTCTATCCTGTTAAAACATGTGAAAATCAACTACAGTTTTATGGAACAAAGGACTAGATAGAATGAAATTAAAACATGTATGTGAAATTTTTATGGAAACTTCAAAATGTTCTATAAATAGATTTGTTATTTTTATGGTGATCCCTAACTAGGTTGCCCAGAGAAAGAAACAGTTGTCAATATAAAAACAATAGGCTTTTCCATAGGAAAATCATCTAAACACTTTCTTTATATCTATTAAGTAGGAAGTATCCTCTAGAATTCTTTGAATCTGCCTGAATAGAGCATTCTCTCTGGGCATCTTCCAGTAAGACATCAGAGCTCCAGTGGATTCCCACAGGCTCTGATGCCTTCCCTGAGGGTCCCTTCCCCTTTGTTCCACAGAATCTTAAGAAAAATCTCTCAGACCATTAAAAAATATAATTAAGAGGATAAAATGTTGGGTTAACAGCTGTTTTAGTGGATAATCTTTTATATGGAATTCATTCTACATTAATAATTTTATTTTTACTCCAGTTGACTCAGAACTATGCAAACTTATTCATGAAAAAATGAATGAGCAGTGATACCCAGTAGTGTCCATGACCTTGGCTCTCTAGGTTGAGAGCCTAGTAACAGGGATTTACTAGGCATTTCTATAGGCATTGTAGAAGCTGGGAAAAAAGTGGCACATTTTTCAACCCACAGGCTAGGCTTCATGCACTATAGCTGGAGGATAGAAGGGGTAATTATTTCATCACCTTCCTCAGGGTAGAACTGTTCAAAGACACCTAAATGGCTTCTTCACAAATTTGGATTAGAAACTGAGCATATCCCAGCACACTCAGGGGTAGTTAAGAGCCGGTGAAATATAGACCATTATCAAGCTCACTCATACCCTGAGCTTTAAAAGGTCAGACTGTGAAACCACTTCACCCAAAGTCCCATGCTAAGCCTCAGAATTAGTAACTTATTCCCTGCCTGGATTGCTCTTCTGCATCCCTTGGGTACTACTACACAACGCAAGCTCCTCTTGTCACCACCTCTACTCAACTACTGATCCACTCCCATGTTACTCTTTCCTTCCTTAATTTTCTCATTCCCCTTCTGATCTCCATTCCTTGGGTCATCTGCGAACCTCCAAATTCCACTGTAAATAAATAGCTGTATATTTTGGAGTATTTTGCAGAATTGGCCTCTCTTCCTCTTTACCTTAACCTGTTTCTCTCCCAGGACCCTGAATTCCCATAAGCCCTCCTGAGTGAAGGCTTCTTGTTCTCTCACATCCCACCTCCAGGAAACCTCTTCTCCTTTAAAGTTTTGTTACCCACTAATACCACAGTCACCTGTGGGCTGTGCATCTAAGCTCCCAGCTCACTGAGAATGCTGGAGCCTGGCTTACAGTCCCCACTCCTCCCTCCTCTGTGCCCATTTGGATGACTCACTGTGCCCTCACAGCTTCTCCACAATTCCTCCAATGATCTTTACCTTCATCCCACTCTTTGAACATGTTTGAAGTGACTCCAGAAATTTTAATGTGACAATATCCCACTCTCTGGCCACAGCTCTTGTCCCTCCAGCTCTGTCACTCCTTTGTATCTCCTACATCTCCTCTTGTGCCAACAATCTTCCTTAATTTCTCCTGCTTCTCGCCCTGCCTCTTAACTGAGGCCACCGCCCAAGTCCAACAGGCAGCTGCACTTGCACCCTTTATAGTGACTGCGGGCCCCACAAATTCTAATCATGACCCCCTCTCTCCTTACTTAGCCCAATTACCACTTCTCTTCCCCACACCCTATCTTTCAGCTCTGTCTGAAAAAATCTTGTTTCCAGGAAAGCAATTTCATCCACATTATAGCAAAAACTCATTTTCAAATAAATTAGACAAAGAATAGTCTGATCTATTAAAGAAATATGTTTGAAATAGTTCTGTGGCAGCAACCGGCATCCTAAAAAATAATAATTGTTAACAGTCCTTTTAAAGAAAAGATTGGGATACTATGTAATTAGCATATTAATTTATATGAAAATAGTGTTTCAATGCTCTTATCACACATTCTAAATTATTACAGATAAAAAAATGGTACTCATCTAGGAAACAGACAAATGGTTAAATAAAAGATAGAATTTTAACATATTTTGGGCAATAGGTTACTGAGCAGCTTCAAGGGAATTATTAAACTATTTGAAAAATATTTTTTTTATTCTCTCAAATGGACATAATACCCATTTTACTCAAAATGGTTTGGGTGGTTTGATCTAATGGCCATGGTAACTACCCCTTCCCCAGTGCCATGCTGTATCTACCACATAAATGTAAGGATGCCTACTCATCAATAAGAGAAAATTTGGGGATAGTTCAAAATCAGATGGCTTCCTTAAAGGGTGATATTTCTTAGTTTCTTTATTTGAACAGTTTTCCAAATATCTGGATCTATATAAAATATAAGTATCAAATTGAATGATTCTACTGATACCTAAAATAAACCTAGAAAAGTTTATCCATAGTTATCAACTCACTCAGCATGTTTATTTCTCCAAGAAAGGATACTTACTTGTAAATTGTAATCTTGCAGAATCTTAACCAAGGAATCTCTCAAATTGGGAATCTCCATTCCTTCCTTGATACGGTGAATCAGCAGAATTGGGTCAACATGTGTGCCAATGTTGTTTAACAAGCCAGTAATGAATGCTACAAAATACCACAAAAAAACAACAGACAGGCAATGTACATAATTATTGGGAACTGTCCAATTGGTTTCAGAAGTTGTAACCTCCCATGGCTAAAGCTGAGTAAAAAGACCTTGGGACCGCAAGCCACTTAGGAGACAAATCTTATCTTCCTTGCAGGCACTGCCTCTTCCCCTTTTCACTTCACCCTGCTTGCCCCAGATGGATGACTGTTAGCCAATGATGGGTAAGATTTCTCAAGGGAGGGATGACCTAAAACAGGCATGGTCGCAACGGGGCCCTCAGGGAAGGGCTTGGGGGCCTATAGAAAAAGGGGGTGATGGACCCTAGCCCCTTGGCTTTGACATAGCCTGATTCCTCATTCTGTCTGCAAGAAGTCTCCTAATCTCTTGGCTGCCTTACTTCCCCTGCCTGATTTAGGCCTGAAACTATGCTTTAAGCCTGAAACAATGCCCAAGGTGGGTGTGGCCCTGTGCTGGAAATGGTAGGTTCCCTTGGGTGATTGGGCCTAAGAAAGAATGCATAAAATCCTTTGAAACCTGCTTTGCTAATACCCTCAATTTAAATGATAAGGGTCCAAGCATGAAATGAGTTTGTTCCCCAAAGTTTTATGGCCCTTTAGCTATCTGACCCTGACTCAAAATAAGCCCTCAGAGTTCTCTGAATGTTATCTATTGTTTTATCCTTACTGCCTGACAATGATTGAGCTTTATGTATACACCCTGTATTCCTATGCAAATTAAACCCAATAAAAGCCCATTGAGGAACAGGCTCCTAGCTCTTCTCCTTTGAGAGATCGTCTACCTTTCCTCTCCAAGCAGATCATGTCTTTGTACACTTATTCTCATCTGTGGTGGATGGGGGTTGGGGAGGCTCTGTGGGCTGAGCTCCCCGCACACATAATGCAACTTTAAGCCAAAAGTAACTCAAAGATAAAACTATTTCCTTCAAATTTGAATTTTTTCTTCTTTTTTTTGAATTGTCCATGTCCGTCCATCATGACTTTACCCTCATGAAGGCAAAATCAAAAATGATTGACACAAGATTTTCTTTCAGCAGGATAACAAGTTTGAATTTCTAACTCTCAAGAACTAATCTTCCTTTACTTTCCTCATGACACAAAGGAGAAGCTAAATTTAAAGAATTTAAAACAAAGCACAAATGACTACTTCAGAATACTGTCTGCAATGTTAAAGGGTGTGCAACTACTATGATTCAGCTATCTGTGAGGTAGGAATGCTATTTGTCTCCATTTTACAGCAATGGGACATGGAGTGGTTAACTAATCCATCCATACTGCTAGCAAGTTACAAGCCCAAATTCAAACTCAGGCCAGACAGTTCACTATGTATTATATTATACTCACTTTGCTTCTTTTGAGATCCTTAAACTACTACTCTTGTCACATTAACATTATCCTCTTACACCTCTTTATTAAAAAGATAATTATAACAGCAATTTCTAGAATCTGAAAATTTTGAAACAGATAAGCCTTCTAACTAAAAAATAAAAAAGAGAAGGGGGAAGATTTAAACCACTATTGCTAGATTCTGAATCATTTCTTTTTTCTCCAAAAGAGAACCTGGGTTACTGTTAGGAACCCGCTTTTGTTTCTTTCCAAAATGGGAGACCCACGGCAAATGGTCAAGCAGAGGGCCAACAAATATATTCCTGGTGCAGTAGGTAAAAATATGCTTCATGGGGACACAATTACTATCATTAAGTTAAGCACTTGTTCTTTATCACTTTCAGGTAACACAAAGTGATGGGGCTCTAGGCCTCTCTGCACAGGAATAGTATTGCAAAGTGTTAAAATGTGGCCTGCTTTTATTAAAAATACTTAACCATATTTTTAACTCAATGTGTCTTGAGGTAATTCTTACTGTAGACATAACTGGCTATTCTGAGAGAAAAAAATTATGACAGCAGATGGCTTTTCTGCTTACGTGGTTTGTCGATGGAGTATAAAATCAGATCTTCCCAGAGCTCTCCATCGTCCTGCTCCTTGGCAAATTCAATCGCTTTATCAACATCATGTAATTCCTCCATGATCATCTTCAGGGCACTTCGGCTATTACCCATTCGGCCTAGAAAAGATGTGAGAAATACTTCATTTAGGACACTTTAATAAAGTATTGTTAAAGAAACAGCATACTTCATAATTTGTTTACACAGTTTGAAAGCTAAAAGTATATTTTCATATGTGACATTAACATAACATGGTAAAATAAATGTCTGCTATTTACTGGGTGTGTTCTATGTGCTGTGTACTCATTTAAGTTCTTCACACAAATGACATCACTTCATCATCACTGAAATCCTAAGAGGTATGTTATACTAATATTTTGCTATTTTATAGAAGAGGACACAAAAATGTTAGTAACTTTCTGTTCAGTGGCAGATTTGGTATGTCAGATGCTGACTTCCTGGTCACAGGCCTGTATTTCTTTTGAATGACTTTATACCTAGATACAATTAAGACTTTTAAAAGGCTGGGTGAAAAAAAGGTGAAGGGATGGAAAAGAGGGTCAAGGGAGGAAGCAGAAGGTAAAGTGGGAGTAAATGGTGATGGACAGAGACCTGACTTGGGGTGGTGAACACACAATACAATATATAGATGGTGTATTATAGAACTGTACACCTGAAACCTATATAATTTTATTAACCAATGTCACCCCAATAAACAATTAAAAATTTTAAAATTAAATACATTAAAAAATAATTATAAATAAAGGCCTTGGAGTCCTTCTGCCTCTTTAGGTAGCTTTGCATATTGCTCTTCTGATACAGTGTGTGCCAGCTTCAAATTCAATTATCAGAGGGCCACCTCATCTTCCTTCTTTTTCAAGATCATGGGAAAGCCTTTCAATAACTCTCATGAAATAAAAGAACTTACTATGTTTCTATTTGATCAATTATCTTCATATATTCTGCTCACTGATTTATTGGCATTTTAATGATTTTGGTAACAATTTCCATGAGTTTTTAATACAGTACACATAGAATACTTTACTCAGTGCAAGGACAGCAACTGCCTGGCTGTGGGCTATCACCCTTGGCCTTGGCCCCTGGCCCACAGCAGGAACTGTTAATGACCTCAAGTCCTCCTCGCTCTAGGCAGCCATTATCAAATGATAACAGCTGGCGTGTACATAAAATTATATCCCATTTGTTGTATCTTCTATAGCATTTTGCTTTTCCTATATTATTCCCGCAATTTGTCTTTACAAAATCCCTCATTTTTAAAAAATGTGTGTATGATTTTTAAGATTTTATAACTTAGGAAGGATACTATGTTTTTCTTGTAAGTTCATTTCTGCTTCTAAGACAATATGACATTATGGCAAAAATTTTCTAGAATTTATCTTGGAAGCCATTCTGTTTGGAAGAGGTAAACTGATGAGCTACTTGAGATTGTGATTGGAACCGCAATAACATAAATTATAAAAACACTGTCCCAAAACACTTTTCCTAAGGATAGTAGGTCCTAGAACTGATGAACAGTTTTAGGTTTGCTGTTAAATATCTATAAATCTGCATACCCATTAATCAGAACACAAGATTTGAATTATTTTCACTAGAGAAGCCCAAGAAGCCAATGAAGCTGAGTGCTGTAAGAGGGGAAGACATGAAGTGGAAAAACCCTACTGTTGTAGGGAAGAGAAGTGACACTGGCTGGAGGAACACCTAATATGAACTCTGTTTTAGGTACAAATATCTGCACAGAGCTCCCTTAGGAAATCTTTAAGAGTCTACATTGCTTTCATGCAAGTGGTTCATTTTGGGAGAATGTTAAAAGATACTAAGTTCTTTTTCATGGTTTACATGGTACAAAGACTATGATACATGTAGAAGTAGCAACCTCAGGACCAGGGACAACTGACAGCTATATCATATTAAAAACTTTTTCTCTTTTGAAAATTCTGATATTCAATCACATTCCCTCCATTATTTAGGGTATGATTTTTGAAAATGAACATTATTTAATTTCTATCAAGACGGTGGTAATATAAGCCAATATGTTTATTATACAGTACTAATAAGTTACCTCATCAGCACTTATTAAATAACTCTTCCTTCTCTACTGAGCTGTGAAGACTCACTCCTTTTCCATGTATTAAATTCTTATATAAAATTGGTTTTAACCTCCCAGTTACTTTGGTTTAAAACCTATGTCAATTCCTAGACAATTTAAATCACATTGTCACCCCATTTCTTAGTTTATGGGGGCCAAAATGAGTGAAAACTACTTACTCAGAAGATAAACTGTCTCTTCCACAAAGTTTCTCTGTTGGCATATCTCAAGAGCCTTCAAATAAAGCAGGGGAAAATATTACTGAGTTACCAGAAAGAACAAATGTTAATAGAATCACTGAAAACACACAAGTTTGAAAGATTTTTTCCACTGCCTCACTTAAAAAAAAAAAAGGAAGCAAACATATAAAAACACAGATCTCCTTAGGTGTTACTGGTGGCTGTGCCCATTCATCTCTCACAGAGGTGCTGGTTCCTATGCAATTTAAGCACTAATATACAGCTCCAAACATTCCATGAGTAAAGACAGAAAGCAACATGCTGAAAGGCCCTTTCCCACCAAGCTTGCTCTCTTTTATGCTGCTTTAGGCTGCTTCACAGCTTTCCTGTCCCCCAACTGACCCACAGTCCCTGGTTTATACTCTGTTTCCCTTCACTGGGATGTAGCTGCAGGAAGGACCTGTCCAGGTCTACTGAGCATGTTCCCAGTAGAGAGTGTACCACAGCTCAGTAAGCATTTGTTACATAAATAAATACTGGGAATATTTCCACTGCTAGCTTACAGGTTTTAAATAACTCTGTTCAAGGATCTGTCAAAAGCGAGAGAGAAAAAACATATCTAACAATTTGGAAGGATCAAGAAGGAGATCAAGTGAAGAAATGAGGAAATAGACAAATGACAGCATTTCCTTGAGTAAAACAATAGGTGATTATAAATAATTCAATAATGTAAATGAATTGGCACAAATTTACACTCTGCTGGGCACTAGAGAGTCAGGCTGGATGGAGGTTCAAAGATGATAGTAACACAAATGCTGACTGGTGACATATCAAAGGGCAACAAGGAGGAAATGGAGGTGGCTCAGGAGAGAGGGAGGCAGCATGAGTCCACCAGGGAGTACAGAGTCTAGAATGTGGCAGAGATATGACAACATAGAATCCCATGACCAGAGGGAACATGAACAGAGGGCTATGTGCACAGATATACGACATCAGCTTCACAGAGGAGGCAGCATCTGAATGGGGTACAGTATGAAGATTAAGAGCTCACCAGGAACCTCCCTCACACATCTACTATGGAACCCTCCAACTGTTATTCTGCTCCAACTTAAAGTGGAGAATCTTTAATGTGCCCTCGGATGCCCTGCCACTTTGTGTAGCAACACCTCACACCCTGTTCATCTCTATGCTATTGACCCCTGGACCTGGAATGCTGCCCTCCCTCACCACTCTCCACCCCTGGCAAATCCTTCAGACAAATCCTCATTGGACCCACACTAGGTCAGAACCCAGGCACTTAACTCTGCTTATACCCACACCCATCTTCACAAACTCCCATTTCTCTGATTTCTGTCAGCTGGGACCATGAGTACCTCAAGCCCTGTCCTTTTTTGCATGACTGGCTTATGGGTGTGCAATAAATTTTTTTTCAATAAATGAGCAGGCAAAAAAGGTCTCAGGAGGAAGATTACTGGATTGCATAGTTACAATAATTATTGAAAAACAGCCAAGTTTGTTTTAAAAACAAGAACGAAGGAGATAGAACAGTTCAGGGTAATTAGCTCTTTCGGCTCAATAATCTACCTTGGGAAATGACAAGCAGGAGCTAGTTTTGAAATTCTGATTTTTTACTTAAAATATTGTGTAAAATATATATTTAAATCTATGTCTTTTGTTGGAGGATTAACAACTAAAAGGGAGAAGAACAGCTAATCTTAGAGATCAATGTAGGGGGTAAAACCCAAATAAAACATAAAAAAGGAAAAAAATAACACCTTACTTTGGCATGACAATGAAATTTGGATGACATTTTAAAGTATACAAATCAGTCAGGTGTGTGTGAACCTGCCCAGAATTAAAAAAATAAAAATATCTTTGAGTCTCCACATGGTAGGTGAAACCTATGTGATTAATGCCCCCAGAGATGAAACAGAAATATGGAAGCTTCTGGAAAGGTTCTTTATGAAGCGGCATGTGTGAACCCTTTGCTTTTTTTATTTTTAGTCCTTTCATCCAATCTGATCCTGGAAACAAGGATGCTACTGTCTCATATCATGAGGTCAGGGTCATACAAGGTCGGGGAACAAAAGAAAAGGGCCTGGGTTTCAGGCCTGGTGGCATGCTACCACCAGCAGGGACACTCCACCAGGATATCCATGTGACAGAGAACATTGCTACTCTGTTTAAGCCACTATCATTTGGGGATTTTTACCACTTACAGCTGAATCCAATCCTAACTATCACTTAGAAAAAACCTCATTCATTTTGATTAAAAATATGGTTTACTTCTCTCTCTACCAACATACCCTTACCAACTCTTAACTCTTCTAGTATGATAGTAGAGAAGCTTCAGGGATACACATGTGAGAAGTTTAAATAGTAAGGGAAAAAGCAAAAAACCTGAAATCGGAGGACCTGGGACTATTTCAACAAAAAATTATTGAGAAACCAACTAAGTGCTTAGATTTGTGCTAGCTGATGGATAGTCTATGGTTTAGTGGGACTGTCATTCACAGATAAACAGATAATGGTAACACAATTGGATAGGTACAATGTTTAGAGCAAGATAGTGTGATTAAAGATGAATATGCTGCCTCAAGTATTTTATTACTGAGAGGTATCCATAAACCAATTATGTACTTGGAAGTTTACTGCCATTTAAAAGTCCTAGCAGAAGTTTCCAACAAAACCACATCCCCTTTTCTTGAGCAAATGTAAATTCTTCAGAACATGTTTGTCTGAAATCACAAAGAATTTGCAGTCTGAGGGCTCTTCTGAGCCATCCAAGGCAGCAGCCACTTGCTACATACATATGGCTACTTAAATTTAAGTTAAATTAAAAATTCAGTTCCTCACTAGCCACATTTCAAATAGTTGCAGAGCATTGTACAGGATGGTGCTGCTGAAAGCTCTTTTAGGGTACTATCAAAAATGGTCATTCATATACAAAAAATATCTAAATGCAAGTCAGAAGTTAAGAATGGTCTGGAGTATAAGCAGATGTGTCACACCAAGCTCAAAGAGTCTCTGAAATTTGAATTTCACAGATTTTTAAATGTTTTACGACTGGTTCCTAACAGTATCTTAAATTATCCTTTCTCATATATGAGAAAGTA
Source organism: Phyllostomus hastatus (assembly GCF_019186645.2). Lineage (NCBI taxonomy): Eukaryota > Metazoa > Chordata > Mammalia > Chiroptera > Phyllostomidae > Phyllostomus > Phyllostomus hastatus. The sequence goes on from NW_025334041.1 coordinate 51,935,980, forward strand.
GAACTTCTAGATTAATCTCTAGCAGTTCTGAGTAAAGTGTAAAAAATATTTCTGATATGAAGGTTTTTTTCTATTGTTGACCACAGTGAAGCATAAAAGCATGCTTCCTTATTTTAGATTCTTGAATGTTCCTGGGCCATAGTGCTCCCTCTAGAGGAAAGAGTAAGGAAACAAAGATTTTTTAAAAAATATATTTTATTGATTATGCTATTACAGTTGTCCCATTTCCCCCCCTTCATTCCCCTCCACCCTGCACACCCTCTCCCACCCATATCCCCCTCCTTTAGTTCATGTCCATGTGTCATAAGTTCTTTAGCTTCTACATTTCCCATACTATTCTTGCCTTCCCCCTGTCTATTTTCTACCTACCATCTATGCTACTTATTCTCTACCTTTTCCCTTCCTCTCCTCCTCCCACTCCCCTGTCGCTAACCTTCCAAGTGATCTCCATTTCTGTGGTTCTGTTCCTGTTCTGTTTGCTTAGTTTGTTTTTGTTTTAGGTGTGGTTGTTAATAATTGTGAGTTTGCTGTCATTTTACTATACATGTTTTTTATCTTCTTTTCTTAGATAAGTCCCTTTAACATTTCATAAAATAAGGGCTTGGTGATGATGAACTTCTTTAACTTGACCTTATCTGAGAAGCACTTTATCTGTCTTTCCATTCTAAATGAAAGCTTTGCTGGATAGAGCAATCTTGGATGTAGGTCCTTGCCTTTCATGACTTTGAATTTCTTTCCAGCCGCTTCTTGCCTGCAAGGTCTCTTTTGAGAAATCAGCTGACAGTCTGATGGGAACTCCTTTATAGGTTACTGTCCCCTTATCTCTTACTGCTTCTAGGATTCTCTCCTTCATTTTACTTTTGGGTAATGTAATTATGAAGTGCCTTGGTGTGTTCCTCCTTGGGTCCAACTTCTTTGGGACTCTCTGAGCTTCCTGGACTTCCTAGAAGTCTATTTCCTTTGCCAGATTGGGGAAGTTTTCCTTTATTATTTGTTCAAGTAAGTTTTCCACTTGTTGCTTTTCCTCTTCCCCTTCTGGTACACCTATAATTTGGATGTTGGAATGTTTAAAGATGTCCTGGATGTTCCTAAGCCTCTCCTCATTTTTTTGAATTCTTGTTTCTTCATTCTTTTCTGTTTGGTTGTTTCTTCCTTCTGGTCCACTCCATTGATTTGAGTCCCAGTTTCCTTCCCATCACTATTGGTTCCCTGTGCATTTTCCTTCATTTCACTTAGTGTAGCCTTAATTTTTTCATCTAATTTGCAACCAAATTCAACCAATTCTGTGAGCATCCTGATCACCAGTGCTTTGAACTGTGCATCTGATAGATTGGCTATCTCTTGATCACTTAGTTGTATTTACTGTGGAACTTTGATCTGTTCTTCCATTTGGGCCTTTTTTTTTTTTTTTTTGGTCTTGTCACGCCTGTTACATATGAGGGATGGAGGCTTAGGTGTTGACCAGGGCGGGGCAACCCAGTCACTGGGTTGGGGAAACAAAGATTTTTAAAGCTAACAGGACACACAGGTAAGAAGAGAATAATACTAAAAATAAAGGTGAAAAGAATAATGACAGAAATTGAGTAAAACATAATTTTAGTTTTCTTTTTCTTATTTAGTATATTGGTAAGGAACATAGAAGTTTGGGGGTAACTAACAGGAACCTGATCAACCATAAATTAAATAATTATTTCTACCTTGCCTTGAGCCTGTCATCTTTTATCTAATTTTGTCTTTAAATTTATTTAATGAAAATCTACTAACTTTATGTTTCCCAGCTTTATTTCTCCAAATTCATAAATACTGCCACCCTGTTAACACCACTAGATAAGAGAGATCATACATTAAAATATAAATTTGCTAAAGCTATTAAGCAGATATTCTGCTTTTAACTATTCTGTGCATAAGCAAGTCAGATTTGCAAAAACTTATGCCTGATTTCCAAACCTGGAAATTATAGAAGGCCAGCTTCACAGTTTAAAGACTTGTATCTTTCAAATGAGGTGGCGGGGTGTGTTGATTGCGGCCTCCCCAGCAAACACAGAGATGCAGATCTTTGTGAAGACCTTGACTGGCAAGACCATCATCCTTGAGCCTGAGCCCTGACAAGGTTGAGAATGTCAAAGCTAAAATCCAAGACAAGGAGGGCATCCCACCTAACCAGCTGTGACTGATTTTTGCGGGCCAACGGCTAGAGGATGGCTACATTCTCTCAGACTACAACATTCAGAAACGGTCCACCCTGCACTTAGTGCTTTGCCTACATGGTGGCATCATTGAGCCCTCCCTCCGCCAGCTCACCCAGAAGTGCAACTGTGATAAGATGACCTGCTGCAAGTGTTATGCCTGCCTGCACCCCTGCACTGTCAACTGCTGCAAGAGGTGTGACCACACCAGCAACCTGCGCCCCAAGAAGGTTAAATAAGGCCCCTCCATCACCTCCTCTGGCCTACACTTCCACCTAACTGGGGCCAAAATAAAGTTTCCCTTTCACTAAAAAAAAAAAGATTATATCTTTCACGATTCTTGCAATATTAGAAAATATCTTTAATATTGTTTTTGTTACTATTTTAATTAGCTTTTTAAACCAGAAAAATATTTCCTCACCATAGTGTAAAGAATATGGGACCTGAAGTTAAGACATCCAGGTTCCAAGGCTTGGTTCTTTAACTTATTAGCTCTAGACTTTGGGGTGTTTCTTTCAACCCCTGAAGACTCAGTTTGTCATGTACAAAATGACTTTAACCACCTACCTACACTAAATAAAAAACAAGGTACATGAAAGCACAGCACATATTATAAAGCACAATATAAACAAATAATTTTATTCTTTTTAATCTGCTGTAGAATCAGGGGTGTCCAACCTGCAGCCAGTCTGGGACCTGGGATGGCTATGAATAAGGTCCAATACAAAACTAAATTTATTTAAAATATCATGAGATATTTTTCTGTGATTACATCTTGTAATGCATTTAATGTGTGGCCCAAGACATCTCTTCTTCTTCCTGTGTCGCCCAGAGACGCCAAAAGGTTGAACACCCCTATATCCTTACTACCTTTGTATATCCTTTATATTGAACAATTTCACAGATGTTTATGATTAATTTTGGAATTTAAGAGTTCTGGTGATTTTAAATCTTGAACTCTAGTCTTTGATAATCCTAAGGGGCTTCTGATGTCATGTCATAGATTCTAAAAAGTTTTTGGCCAAATACCCTTGATTGTGGGATTTCAATCAATTCAAAGTAACTCTGACTTGGATTCTTGAAGATTCCAACCTACCTCTCCTGTCAACAATTACCCAATCCCAGCAAAGTTGAACAAGCAGAAATGAGGAAGACAGAGCTGCTATTCTGCCAGAAGTGAATTATGAACAACAGTAGGTCAACATGCTCTGAATAATGCCTTGAAACCTTAAACACCTCTCATTTTAAATAAAAACAAAAATCAAAATACCACCTAAGCATCTATGAGACTAAACAATCTACAAGATATTATGAAGTACAGACTTCTGGGGTGGGAGGGGCATTAAAAATTTTAAGTTCTTAACTTTATATCCAGAAAAAAAGACCAGCTTTTCTGAGTCTGTCTTTAGACAAAACAGGTGAGCATGAACTCCATGACCTTCACTTCACTGTTAGCCGGCTTGGGAGACATTTACTGGGGGAAAACCTATTTTGCTTTTTATGAATTGGTAGATTTTTCATGTTACAAGTAAACATAAAAGGAATTAGTTTCTAAGATGAGTAAATATATACAGAGTTCTTACTTCTAGAGCAAAAGGAATGAGATCCTTCATGAGTTAATAAAGTCAAGAATGTCTCCTTTAATATGGCTTTGGGTACCTGAGCAAAAATAGTGACATGTTTTTTGCAAATATACAAATTTCCCACAATGGAGCCTGATGAAAAAATAATCTCTCATGAAGAAGTCTAAATGACCTGTAACATAAAAGCCCATTTAAGGAGCTCTAAAAATGTGGGTTTTTGACTTGATTATTTTACAATGCCATGTTTCCACCATTACCATCTCTAATCCATTTTATTCAAAATTCTCTTTCAGTGGAAAACATGAGATAACTAAAAAAAAAAAAACTATTTAAAACATAATTAGTTTCAATATGCTTGTGTCAACTTTTTTTACATGCAATTTGTTCTTCTCAGTAGATGAGAGAAAAATTCTACAAAGTCTACACAATTCTCTAAGCGAATTCTATGTGTTAGAAGTACCATTTGTAGGTTTGCAAATTTGCTGATGCTCCCCTTCAAGTGGAGCAGTGCACTTTCTGTTGAACTGTAAACCAGATGGGTGGAAAGTGTGTGAGTAACAAACATATTGGAATTTGGGTAGCACCTCTGTTCCTGTGTTCAGTGAATAAGAAGGAGTCCTTCAACCACAGACAGCAATGTCTTCCTGGAAACAAACAATGTTTTCTCAAAAATGAGATACAAATGAAAGGGCACTGTGCAAAGAGTAAGATTCTCATTCCTTTTCTAGATTATAGGTTCCATAGTTAGAAAAAAAGGGGAACATTTGCTTTTATTTTTAAAGTAAAATGATGTATTTCCAAATGTATTCTTGAGAGAATGTCTTAGGGCTCAAATATAAAATATTAAAGTTTTTTCATAAATCAAGGTAATATGCAGGTAAGGTATTTTTTTCATTAACTAGATTTTGAAAATCCACTGAGCTGACACTGGTTCATAGTAAGTCCAACATATTTAAAATTATTCGATACCCTGCCTGGTGTGGCTCAGTGCAATAAGTGCTGGCCGGCTGGTGAACCAGAGGGTCGCCGGACTGATTCCCAGTCAGGGCACATGCCTGGGTTGCAGGCCAGGTCTCCAGTAGGGAGAATACAAGAGGCAACCACACATTGATGTTTCTCTCTCTTTCTCCCTTCCTTCCCCTCTCTCTAAAACTAAATAAAGAAAATTTAAATAAATAAATAAAATTAATAATCATGGGTTGAAGAAGCAACTAGGTAGTGAGTACACATAAGGTACATGTTATCAATCAACTTCTTACTACGTATTTCTTATGAGTCAAATGCTTTTTTGTTTTGTTGAAAAGTATTTGTTATATGGCTATCTAAATTTAGTAAGACACTTGTAGATGTTAGATAGCATTCCAGACGTTATCAAAAATCACTGGAAACAATACTGACGGCCTTAGATTGCTTAGTTTCTAGTACTTTCACAGGGAGTATTACAGATTATTTTGAAACAGCAAGTATATAAAACTTGATAGTTTGTATTCACCCTAACTAGAACCTCGTGTGTATTAATTTGGTCATTTATGTACTCACTCATGATGCAACAAACATTAAATGTCTAATGTGTGCTGGTTACTGGGTTCACCAAAATAAGAAAGAAAAACTCCTTGTCCTTGTAGAATTTACAAGACAGTAAGAAAGAGACACTTATATATATATATTTATTTATTTATTTATTATAGTTATGATTGGTGTAGTATGCTAGAGAAATAAAATGCAGCATGAGACAGAAATACATAAACACATGAGGTGGGTATTTAAAGCAGACAGGGTCCAGGGCCTACCAGTCCTTGTCTCCCCACCAGGCTGACTCTGAGGTCCTGTGCTAATCCTGGTAAAGTGACTCAGACTCCTGACAGTTTCTGCTATGTGAATGAATCCTAGACCCTAGATTATAAACCTTCATTACAATTAAACCTGGCACAGAAATACTTGAGCTCCTAACCCAAATCTAATCTATCAGGACCTGCACTTCTCATCAGAATGCCCCAATGAAACCTAGAGCAACAGTCTTCACCTTGAAGAGGGATAGGTGAGCAGAGACAGGGAAACTAGAAAAAACAAGAGCTTACCTATGATGACAACTTCCCCTGCTGAAGTGTGTGAGTGGGGGAGGCTATAACTTACCTTTTCAAGTGGGCAGTGGGTACTATCTCGGAGAAATGGAAGTAAGTTTGGTCGGTCGTATTCAGCGTAAAGGCTGATCTGTTTTTCATGGTAGCACTGCCCCTTATGGTGGTCTCTCTTGAAAAGCTTATGCAGATACTAAACAAAACAAAGGAATAAACCATGAATGTTATAATAAGAAAAGCAATACCTGTTTAACACTGCTATTTTCAATTCTAAACAGCTTCCACAGAGAGGCTGGAGGAAAGAAGTTTCTAGAGAAAAAAAACTGAATGTAAGAGAAATATCTTTGTGAGAGTAAAGAAATTCTAACACTTTCTCTAGAATGACCCAGAGTAACTTGGCTCTATCACTTACTAACCAGGTGACCTTGGAAAGTCACTAACCTCTCTGTGATTGAGTTTCTTTATCTGCTAAAATCTCATTGAGTTGTTGTGAGGCTTGAATGAGTTATCATTTGTAAATTTCTCAGAACCATGCCTGACATACAGTAAGCACTACAGAAATGTTAAGGATAGTAGAGTTGACCCTTGGTGCAACATGGGTTTGAACTGTGTGGGTCTACTTACATGCTGATTTTGTTCAATAAACATATAATCAGCCCTCTATATCCTGGGGTTTGCATTTGTGGATTCAACTAAGTGAAGATCAAAACCAGGATTTTTGATCTGCTGTTGGGAATCAGCTGTTGGATGTGGAGGGCTGAGTGTATGCATTGTTCTACACCATTTTATATAAGGAACTTCAGCATCTGCACATTTTGGTATCTGCAGGGGGTCTTGGAACCAATTACCCAGGGTGCAGGGGGTAAGGTAGCTAAGTTTTGGAGGAGTCAAAAGTTATCCTTGAATTTTCAACTTTGTGGGTTAACCCCAGCATTGTTCAAGTGTAAACCATAGTTGTTAATACTGTCACCATCATCTCCTCTGCCTCAGAAATAAAAGGCTTGATTAATGGTCTTTCTAGAGCATAAAAATTCTTGCCTTTATATATAAGGAGGAGAATCATGGGATAAGAATATGGTCTTAAAAATTCAAGCAGCATGAAATATCTGAGATTTTCCTGCCTATGTTCTCCTCTAGGACTTTTATGGTATCGTGACTTACATTTAAGTCTTTTCTCCACTTTGAATTTATTTTTGTGTATGGTGTAAGTTGGTGATTGAGTTTCATTTTTCTGCATGTAGCTGACCGGATCTCCCAGCACCATTTGTTGAAGAGGCTATTTTAACTCCATTTTATGTTTCAGTTCTCTTTGTTGAATATTAATTGACCATAGAGACTTGGGTTTATTTCTGGGCTCTCTATTCTGTTCCATTGGTCTATGTGTCTGTTCTTATGGTAGTACTAGGCTGTTTTGACTACAGTGGCCTCATAATATAGTTTTATATCAGGTATTGTTATCCCTCCTACTTTGTTCTTTCTCAAAATTGCCAAAGTGGTGGAAGACAGATAAATACCATAGGATCTTACCTACAAATGGAACGTAATCAACAAAACAAACAAGCAAGCAAAATATGACCAGAGACACTGAAATAAAGAACAAACTGACAGTAACCAGAGGGCAGTGGGGAGGGGATAATGGGGGAAAATACGGAAAGGTCCACCAAGGAACATGTATAAAGGACACATGGATAAAGCCAAAGGGGATAGGTTTGAGGATGGGAGGCAGGGATGGGTGGGGCAAGGGGGCTGTGGGGGATGAAAATGGAAACGACTGTACTTGAACAAAAATTAAAAAAAAAAAAGAAAACTACAGAACACTGAAGAAATAAATTAAGGAAGACACAAATAAAGGGAAACATATACTGGATTCATGGATTGGAAGAATTAAGATCATTAAAGTGTCCATACTGGAAAAAAAAAATTCAAGCAGCAAGCACTAAGTAAATTCTCATATAGTCCTCATCTCCTGTCTGTTAGGATTATTGAGAATCTGTGTTTGCAATGAAATGCTGCCTGTACTGGTGACATCAAAAACAAAAATAACAAGTAAACATCAAGAGGAGTACAGGTATTCTATACCAATTTTTAAAACGGATTCCTTTCCCTAGCTGTTTAAAACAGTTAATGGACTTCAAAGGAAATGAGGAATTCACTTTCTACTCAGAGGCAAGAGTAAGTCTATCAATATATTACAAAGAAGCTAGAAATCAATGTTCAATGTTAAATGTAAACAAACATCCCACAACCCACCAGAGATGAAAAGATTTCATCACAACATTTATATAAACTGCACTCACACCCTGAGTGATGGTTCAAAAGAACCACAGAGCATCTGCCTGCCCTTGCAGCTGTGACTGACAATGAATCATTGTGAAATTTGATGTTCACAGTTGTATACAGTCACAAAAGAAGCCTAACTATGACAGATGCATACTGAGAAACCACTCTTCAGGTTAAGTGTTCACATCTCCCTAAAGCAAGAAAGTGGGAGAGCAGCTGGACAGAACTCCATGCAGTCTGATAAAGGTGACTATCAGTCTTCTGGTCCGGGATCAGTGTGTGAGCTGGACACCTGGTGCTATTTCCCAGGAGCACACACAGGATAGGAAGGTTCTGTCACATCTATTGAGGCACATTTATAGAGAAATTACATTACCTGACAGGAAGGTGAACCATTTTAGTGTGAGCTGTGCCACCATTTCACCACTGCACTAATTAGACTTGTCACACAAATACGTACTGCCTGTAATCCTGTCTCATGGTATGAGGAGTCCAGAAATCACTGCTTTATAAACAAATCCCAAGGTGGCCAGCATAATGCCACCTGTCTTGGGCCAGAAAATGATCTTGAGATTTCTAATCATGAGCAACATTGCAATAGCATCTGCACAAAACTAACTTTTTTATTGTTGTTCAAGTACAGTTGTCTTCCCCCCCCCACTACTCCCCTCACACCAGCCATCCTCACCTCCTACCTCCCACTGCTGATCCTACCTCCCCTTGGTTTTGTCCATGTGTCCTTTACACATGTTCCTGAAAACCCTTCCCCCTACATCCCCCATTAACCCCTCCCACCTCCCCTCTGGTTATTGTCCATTTGTTAATTTCAATATTTCTGGTTATATTTTGCTTGCTTGTAAGTTTTGTTGATTAGGTTCCATTTATAGGTGAGATCATATGGTATTTGTCTTTCACTGCCTGGCTTATGGTATTTGCCCTTCACTTAGTATAACACTCTCCAATCCCACCCATGTGGTCGCAAAGGGTAGGAGCTCCTTCTTTCTTTCTGCTGTATAGTATTCCATTGTGTAAATGTACCATAGTTTATTGATCCACTCATTTACTGATGGGCATTTAGGTTGTTTCCAGCACTTAGCTATTGTAAATTGTGCTGCTATGAACATTGGGGTGCATAGGTTCTTTTGGATTGGTGTTTCAGGGTTTTAGGGCAAAACTAACTTTTGAATAAAATATTCTATTCCCATGGCCTCCTTCTGGGTACAGAAAAGTGGGCAAAGATAAAGAGAACGCATGGTATTTGATGCTCATAGTCCTACAGGAATAATCCCTATTTTCAATGAAGCTTTTTCTTGTATAATTTTTAAGGGAAGTAGAAAACATCTACTCCTCTTTATTCACATGATGATAGCAATGCAGAGAATCAAAGTGTTCCCCCAAAAGAAATCCAGGAAAAAGGGCCTTCACATCACCACCACCAAGACCACCCTAGAGAAGTAGGGTTTGCTACTGGCAGGTGAGGAATGAGAAAACAAGACTCCATTCCTTGATCATGCTGTGGTATTATAATTTATGCTATAATTACATTAAACAGTAACTATAGGAGGAAGTGCTTAGTCCCAGGCACAGTTTGATAATACAAAAATGAATATGATAACTTTTTAAAAATCACAATTCAATTGTGAATCAAATTAAAGTGGCGTATCTGTAATTAATCCCTAACCTGGATTCAGAGCACATGTTGAATTTTAATAATTACGGAATACTGTTTGTGGTCAGACCTTCTATCTGAGTATTAACCCGAAGAGTTCTCTCCAGCATTCCCACATCAATACTGAAAAGTGATGTGCCCCACTAGGCCATCAAAAGAGCAGCAGAAAACAGCTTTCATGCTCACCACATGCTGTAATTCTGGTCTGTCTTCTAACTCTTCCACTACCTTTTTTATCTAGGGAAAAAAGACAATTTTAAGCATAGAGTTATGAGGATACAAACATAACTGCAAAATTATCTGATAAACATCTCTCCTCTTTTTGGCTATCATGGTCCTAGATACTGACCTGGTAATATATACAAAAATAAAAGACACTCACTGAAATTTTATCTTCATTGTCCAAAAGCATGTCAACAGCTTTCTGAAATAAAAAAACAATAGCCACAGTCACTAAAATTTGCCATCTAAGTAGAGATCATTGAACATGACATAATGCATATGCTGTCACAGTTAATAGTAGAAGGCTTATTTTCCATACATAAGGAATCCCTTAGCTTTCAACCACCAGTAAGTGATATATTTATAAAAGAATGCATTTTAAAATGGGCCTCAATCTGAGGTTTATGTGTTTTGTATACTATTGAAATGTTATCTTGTTATAGCTCACCAAATACAAACTATCCTGACTACATGTATTACAGCCTCCTTGATGTCTCAGACACCTTCACAAGTTCTCACGTGACTCTCAGTACTTAGGGAGAAAGTGTTATTCCCTGTACCACAAAAATAAGCTTTTCTTCTGGTCATCTGATTATTAACCAATTCCCTCTATAGATTTCACAGATTTAAGGAGCTGGTCTTACATAAAGAAGATAAAAGCCAAAAAAAAGTAAGATACCTGAAGTTTCATAATGATATAAGGCTTATGAACCTTTAGAATTTAGAAGTTAGCTACTCTTAATATGCATGAAACACAAATTAGAGTCTGTAACAAGAGCCCACCAGACCTGGGTCCAGTTCTTGCCTTTGCTACTACTTACCTCTCTGCTCCAGACAATTTTTCCCTCTGAAATATGAGGTATTAGAAGAGATTATCCTATATATATGTTATAATTAAAAAACCCTATGATTCCTTAATTTTGGTTCATACTCTTAAATAGTAATTAGTTTCAGCTCACTCACCTTTTTTTCTATAACTACATATGAAAAACTAGACCCTTGAGACATACTGGTAGATGAGTAAAGAGGCATGAGGATATGGGCAAATGTAATTAATTTTTATATAAGCATCTCATCCTCTTGATCATGTTATGCCAAAGAAGGAGAACCTGTGTACCTAAACTTCCTGGGAACTGCACTAATTCTTTTTAGGTCTGTAGTTCCTAAGGATTTGATTCATTTAGAATGAAAAATGGGCTAAAAGCATTTTTCAGAAAAAAAGAGGTCTATTTAGCTCCTATTTAAATTAAGTTTAAGCTTGTGAAGACTAATAAACAGCACATGGTATATGTATATGTATATAAAATATACATACACATAATATAACATATAATACCCTTAAATACATTAAAATAAAATTGAAAATTCCAAGTAAACATTTTAGATCCTTAAGGTTCTCCTCTTTATCTAAAATTTTAATTTTGTGAATAAGAACTACTCTGTTTTATGAACCTCTTTATTTCAATTACTAGCAGTTGTCATTAGCTTTCTTTTTTAAACACACACACACACACACACACACACACACACATACACACAGAGTTTGCATGCCTGTACAAGAGCTGCTGTGAGCTGTGGAGGCTGGGTGCCATCATTAATCAAGCAATCCACCATTCAAATTTGTCTTAAAATAAAATAACATACTTCCCTATCCTGGACCTAAGTGTCATCTGAGACCCATGGACACCACACATGCTAAATCTGTAAATGCCAAGGAATAAAATTACAATAAATAGATTGAAGTAAAAGTTTACTTAAAATTTTAATTCTGGGACATACAATTTGTTTCTATGAATTACATGAATTGTTTGACTAAAAATTTACTTCACACAAAATTTCAAAGGTTACACATCAAATTATGATTGCTTTTACAGAAAAATCACATCAAATAAAGGATTTTTGAATGCCAGCTTCTAAAATACCTAACATCTAGAAAGGGTCCAAGTGCTCTGAACATCATGGGCACACAGCCACGGTATGTGATTTACTATTCTAGCATTTGGATATATGTCTAGTTGCTAACAATTTGGAAGAGTAAAAATAAATTATCAGTATTAAAATTTAATAAAAAAACCCCACACATTACCTCGGAATCAAAATCCATTAATAAAACAATTTTATCCTTGATAGAGCTAAATAGATTATGCTTGTGAATCAACTGGAAAACATCCTTATGTCTTAAGGTTAAGTATATCTCCAGAGCGTTGCCATAGTTTTTGTCATAGGTGTACCTGGTAACAAAAATTTTTTACATTAATGTTCATCAATACTTCTGATTAAACACTCATACTCATATATACTTTGCTCTTCTTTCTCAAAACTGCAGAAGCTATTCGGGCACATTTATTTTTGATATTTTTTAATTAATGTTCCAATACGGTTGTCTCCATTTTCCCACCCCCACCTACCACCCTCAATCCTACCCTCCTTTGGCTTTGTCCATGGGAAGGGAAAGGGTCATAAAGGAGTCTGAGGTTTGAGAGACTAACCAACTTACAGATCCAAGAACAACAGAATCCAGAGCCTCAATTTGCCTAATTAATCTAAGACCTGCATCCTTCCCTCCTAGAACCACTGCCACTGCCCACTATTGCTGACTAGGATTCTTCTCTGGGGAAGAGATTACACTACAATTGCAGTTTCACACATTTTTCTTACCTCTTTGTTGTGCACTGAAGGTTTATGAAAAGTTTTCACTAAGAGTGAATATAAAAAAAATGGTATAAAAGGCTCAGTCCTCTGTGTCCTCCCTATTCAGTTTACTAGATCTAATATATGAAAAACTTTCCATATAGATTGATTTGAAAAGAAGAAGCACTAAATTATACTCACAATTCTGCAAGGGTTTGAAGTAAGGTCCTGTTCTGACTATCTTTCTTCAGGTGATCTCGAACTGCTTGAACTATTACTGAATTGTTGTACAGATCTCCGGGCCATTCTCGGATCAGAGTGGCAAAACCCTAACCAAGAGGGTAAAAAGAACACTCTTTAAATAGGATAACAATTCAAATATTTTAAACAATGTCTAAAAGTATTCATGTAAACAGCAGAATAATTTTATGATGAAAATTTGCTCCACAAGGATCACTTTCCAGACTATGGGTTTCAGGCTGGCCAAGGGAGACAGAGAACTACTGCACACTAATCTCTATTTGCCACTCCTGAGAAGTAGGTGGTGCCATCCACCTCTGTTCTTATCTGATGAAATGTACAAGTAAGAAAGGCACTCAGGTCTGTCAATAAAGTACCTCTGCATAAGCAGAGTGTAGGTCTGACTTGCTATGTCCTCACTCTGGACTAACTACAACATTTGGAAGACATCTTTAACACCTTACAGATACATGATACATGTCAGATCTGGGCAGCATAGCTGGCACACTGCACACCATGGCCTGTCCCACAGTGGAATCACCTGCATCCTTTAGCAAGTTAACATCTTTGTCCTCCTTTCATGCCCTCCTCTGACCCTAATTTTGTTTGGTAATTTGAGACTTTGGCTCAAGTCTTATTCTCTAGTTCTTACCCTGACTATCACTGGAGCACAAAATTTGTGGTTCTGATAGAAAACTCCAAATATCATCTGGGGTTATCATCTGATTGGATCCTGTTTCTCCCTCATCCTGTTTCTTCCCAAGTCCTAGGAAGCCCCTGCCCTCCTGATTCCCAACTTTAGCCCTCAGGTTTTGTAACTCAGTACAGCAGAGCATTTTACTTACTGATCCTTTACAACTTAAAAACAAAACAAAATGTATGTATTTAGAAGACAGCAAGTAGAAGTAATAATCTTTATACTATAAATTATATTAAAAATCATATTAAGTAACTCAACCAATGCCTTAACTACTTTGAATGTGTTTAAATGATATTTAGAAATGAAAATAGTGACATAAAATTTGCTTCTATAAAGTGTGATAATTTGGTAAGAAGAAAATTACAAAAGAATCAGGAATACAGTCTGCATTAAAGTCCTACCCACTTTCTCCTAAAGCGATTCCCAGAAAGGATGGCAAAAGACAGAAACAATGGGCTATACTTTCCATTCAAACTGCAACCTCTCTAGGTATTAGCATGATTGCAGTTTGACTTGAGACATTTGTGAAGGGGGTCACACTGAGTAAAGATGATATATTTTACAAAACTACTGAATCAGAACATTAAAATGTTCTCTAAACCAAAATGATAGTTTGGATAAAGTTTCTGTTTTCTTAAGGCTGTACAATTTATAAAATGAAAACTCAAAAGATTTCCACCAGAATAACTGGCAGCTTTCAGTATCCCTGAGACCAAGAATAACACTATTCAAGGAAAGAAGAAAGCTTGGTTCCATTTCCTCTTCCTCATGTTTACGCAACAGCCTCGTGCCACTGCCAACTTATAATACAAAATAAGACAAACTGGTCATGTTGTGTGATAAAAGCATGATGATTCCTACATAAACTGAATTAAGCATTTATTACATGTCTTATTAGGCTTTCCCCTCCTTAATGGGCTTTGTGCTAAGAAATACTGATGAAATTAACACTGTGGCCATTATTATTAATTAGAAAAGAGAGTTATCAGGGAGCTGTTATGACTGAGTGAGCAAAGTTAGAGAACATCTCAGTGCCCATTAGTTAGTAAAAGGTTAAAAATATTCATTAAATGAAATGCCATAGAAATTGTCTCACTTGTAACATGCTTATACATTTCTAATTAATATTATAAAACAAAGCTTAACTATTTAGAACTATTTTGCAAGGTTGTAAATGAAGAGTCAAAGAAATATGCATTTGGGTAGAAACCCCATAAAAATAAGTCATGAAGCATCATCACCATAGAAGAAAATTCTAAGCCACTGTGTATACTCAGAACATACTGGAAAGAAACTCAAGTCCATTATAAGCTTTACACACTGAAGAAACCTTTTCTAATAACTATGGGCAATAATGGCCTCTCTTTCAATCTCTTAGAGAACATGTTGCTCTGTTACTTATTTTCTAGTTGTTTGAAGCCTATTAGTATGGTCTCCCTGGTTAGTCTGTAAATCCACTGAAGGCCAGGACTGTGTTAATTTTCAGAAAGAAAAGAAAGTTGAGAACTCAATATTCCAGAAGTACAGTTGTTTTTTAAATCTGCTCTTTAGTGCTGTTTAACACCACAAAATTTTCATGTACGTAAGTGATCAAAAGTCTTGCCACAAAATACTGCTAGCTGATCAAATATGTGACAATTTAATTAAAAATTAAGATTGAAACTGAGAATAATAAAGGCTAAATATGAATTATTTATAAGAGCTTATGACAATAAAAATTGTTTATAACCTTCTTAGTAGGAACCAGGAAGATACCCAAAACATCCAGAGGAAAATAATCTCTAAGCTGTGAGTTTAAGTCACAATTATTTCTTTCAGGCTCAGTCAAAAGTCTTCTAGATAAGAATCAAAAGGGTAATTTTTTTATCTTCACCTATGGACATTTTTCTACTGCTTTTAGAGAGAGAGGAAGGAAGAAAGAGAAACATTGATTAGTTGCCTCCCATACATGCCCAGACTGGGATCAAGCCCACAGTCCAGGCATGTATCCTGACTGGGAATTGAACCTGTAACCCTTCAGCTAAAGGATGATGCTCCAACCAACTAAGCAACACCGGCCAGGGCAGGATAATTTTGATGGCACAAAAATCGAGTCTCTTGAAAAAGTAAGAGTTGAATCATGTGAAAAAAATTGTAACAGAACCATAAAAATAATAAAGTTGCTTTTTATGGTTAAATTGCATTACTTTAAAAAGAAGACAAGTATAATAAGCTGTAATATCTCTAAGTAAAGTATATATGCTTTCCCATCCTTTTCACAGAACACTCATAATTTTCTTTTGGGATGATGTATAAAGACAGAATAGAAACACAAGTCCATTATAAGTCTTTACCCACTGAAGAAACCTTTTCCAATAACTATGGGAAATAATGGCCTCTCTTTCAATCTCTTAGAGAACATATTGCTCTGTTACTTATTTTCTAGTTTAAGCTTATTAGTATGGTCTCCCTGGTCAGTCTGTAAATCCACTGAAGGCCAGGATTCTGTTTTTTAATTTCTCTAGCATCCAACTGAGGACAGTTCGAGAACATGGTAGCTTCCCAATAAAGGTATGTTGAATTAAACTGAAAAGGAAATAAACAGAAACCATAGTCTACATTAGTTGGTATCTAGCATAAATGGCAGAAACTATTACCATAAAATCTTCTGTACAGATCCAGAAAGGAATAGATTCATGCTGTTAGAGAACACTGGATTTTTAACATACATGCTAATAAGAAAAGATGAGGAAACACTGCCTCCATTAGTATGTATGATTAAAAGAAATATTGATATTTTGTTGTAGTTGAACTCATGCTAAAGCATCTAATTTCTTCCTATAAGAACACAGGCCTATAAAAGTAAAGGGACTATATAAATACATGCATCAGGATGCTTGGATCTTATATATCCAGGAATACCTGGTTGACAGTAACTGAGCAAACACTTCTGTTACTAGGGTAAGAGATCACTATTTTAAAGGTCCCTTAGATTCTAAGGTATAAAATATCATTTCAGAGTTGAAACAGTGTTTGCCATATTACCACTCCTTAAACTAAATCAGTTATTGGTTAAAAAGAAGTCTCTTAACAAGGTGTTTAGTACTCAGTAGGCACTCAAAAACACAGGAGTTCATTTTCTCATTCCCCCTCTAGTCTTATTGCCTCTTTTTATTTCTGTATGTTAACCTTTGGCAAGCCACCTCACATTATCATGGGAAAAAGAAAGTTGTAAACAAAGCCTTCCTTATCTTTAAAACCTAACATAAGAATAAAAAAGAAGGCAATGACAACCTGCATCATACTGTGAGGTACCAAAAATTAAAACTGATCACAAGGTTAGGGCCCTGAACTTCACAAAGACTAAAGGTGGTTCCACTTTTATGACCCTGCAAGTTGGCCCAAAGCTACAGAACATGTTACAGCTCCTCGTTTATGGATCTTCCTAGCACCAGTCACAGCTCTGGAAGAGTTTACTGGCCCTGTCTAGAACCTGCCCACCAGAAATCTCATCTTTTTCTTTGGTCCGAAGGGGAACTAAGCTGAGTTTTAGCCACAACACTTTGTTGATGCTGTATGAGAGCATCCAGCATATTATGTAATAATGTATCTTTATATCAGGGTTCTCAACCTTAGTACTGGCATCTAAGGATAGACCACTCTTGGTTGTAGGGGCCTGTCTTGTGCCATTGTGAGATGTTTAATAGCATTTCTGCTGGCCTCTGGCCACTAAATGACAGCACCAATTCCCCAGAAGGAACAACTAAAAATGTCTCCAGACATTGTCAAATGTCCCCTGTGGGAGAGAACCAGTCATTGTCAAGAACCACTGGTTCACATGCTTGGGTGTGACTCATATTGAGTGACTGCTGAAGGGTCATCATTCCATTCACAATTGTAGGCCTAGGGCCTACCATATTCCTGGAACATAGCAGGAACTAAACAGATACTTTCTCAATAAATATGTGTCAAATTAACAAACCTTAAAAATTATAATCCATTTTGGGTAAATGCAAAGAATAAACTTAAATTACAATCTAAGCATACTATTTATTAAATGTATAGCCTTGGACAAGTTATTTAATTTCTTCATTTTTTAGTTGTCTCTTCTCTAAAATTGGACATTACTACTCATAGTGTTGTTAGGAATAAAATCACAATTTGCATGTACAAGTGCAGAGTTACAGTAGATAAGCAATTTATGTATTGCCTTTTTCCTTAATCAATAAGCACACAGATCATTTCCAATCCCTTTCCCCATTACTGCCCCCTCAATTTCTCTTTAATTCTCCTTTGACAAACTTAGTTCTGAGTTTCACCCATTAGAAAGGTCTGCTTTCTTTAGGGGTAGTATAAATGTTAACAGAAGTTGCTATTCTATTTCTGAAATCCCCAAATGGCACTCAGTCCCTTTTCCTATTAACGGTGGTAACTTTAAGGAATTCTCCAAAATGTACATGGATTAGAGATTTTCACTATCTACATAAACATTAGTTATCATTAGAGTTTATCTATCTCAGTTTCATCTACCACACACAAACTGCAAATCAGTTAACTTTAAACCAGTTGCTCCATTACATTATTTTTTTTAATGTGTTAACATTTTCTATTGAGAACAAGTAAATATGACCATGCTTGAATATTGTACCTCATAATCAGTTTCCAAAAATTCGTGTAAGATCATTTCATAGATGAGTGGTTTCAGAACTGGATCCCCTCTTGGCAAATAAGGACTAATAGCCTAGGGAAGGAAAAGGAAAAAAACAAAACAAAAACAAACCCTTAAAAAGTGGCAAAACAAAACTATACTCAAATTAAGCAGAAAACATAAAAGTATATTTCCAATTTTTTAAAAGTGTACTTTATTGGTTATGCTATACAGTTGACCCAATTTTTTCTCCCCTTTTCCCCCCTCCTCCCTGCTCCCCCACCCTCCAGCATTTCCCCCACCTTAGTTCATGTCCATGGGTTATACATGTAAGTTCTTTAGCTTCTCCATTTCCTATACTATTCTTAACATCCTCCTGTCTATTTTTGTGCCTACCTATTCTGCTTCTTATTCCTTGTACCTTTTCCCTGCATTCTCCCTCTCCCCCTCCCCACTGATAACCCTCCATGTAATCTCCATTTCTGTGATTCTGTTCCTTTTCTGGTTGTTTGCTTAGTTTTTGTTTGTTTTTAAGATTCAGTTGTTGATACTTGTGAGTTTGTTGTCATTTTACTGTCCATAGTTTTTGATCTTCTATTTCTTAATAGTCACTTTAACATTGCACATAATAAGGGCTTGGTGATGATGAACTCTTTTAACTTTACCTTATCTGAGAAGCACTTTATCTGCCTTTGCATTCTAAATGATAATTTTGCTGGACAGAGTAATCTTGGATGTAGGACCTTGCCTTTCATGACTTCAAATATTTCTTTCCAGCCCCTTCTTGTTTATAAAGCTTCTTTATAGAAATCAGCTGATAGTCTTATGGGAGCTTTGAGTTACTTTGTAAGTAACTCTCTTCTTTCCTCTTGCTGCTTTTAAGATTCTCTTCTTATCTTTAATCTTGGGTGACTTAATTCAATTAATTAATGATGTGTCTTGGTGTGTTCCTCCTTGAGTCCAATGTCTTTGGTACTCTCTGGGCTTCCTAGACTTCCTGGAAGTCTATTTCCTTCACCATATTGGAAGTTTTCTTTCATTATTTGTTCAAATAAGTTTTCAATTTCTTGCTCTTCCTCTTCTGTCTCTAGCACCCCCATGATTTGGATATTGGAATACCTAAAGTTGTCCCAGAGGTTCCTAAGCCTCTCCTCATTTTTTTTGCATTCTTGTTTCTTCATTCTGTTCTGGTTGAATGTTTATTTCTTTCTTTTGTTCCAAATTGTTGATCTGAGTCCTGGTTTTCTTCCCTTCATTATTGGTTCCCTGTATTATTTTCCTTTATTTAACTTTATGTAGTCTTCATTTCTTCCTTCATTTTGTGATTGAGCTCAATCAATTCTGTGAGCATCCTGATTACTAGTGTTTTGAACTCTGCATCAGCTCAAAATGCTGGTAATTAGGATGCTGGAGCTTTGATCTGTTCTTTCATTTGGGCCATATTTCTGTCTTGGAGCACCTGTTACATGGTAAGAGATGGAGCTTTAGGTATACACCAGGGCAAAGCAACCCTCTTTGCTCCACTGTGGCGCTGTCTGTGGGGTGTGGTCAGAGAGGGAACAATGCCATTTGCTCCACTCTTGTCCCACTTTCCATCACTTCTCTCGCTTCCCATAAGCAGCTTATGAACTCTCCTGTGAGGCTAGGAGTTTCTTCCACTGCCGCAACCCCCACAGATTTTTTACAGCCAGGGGTTTTGAGACTTTGTTCCCTGTGCTGGAACCCTGGGTTTTGCTGTCTGTCTCACTTTCCTGCTGTTTCTCCCTGCTAATATGTGCATAAATGTGGGATCATACATGTGGTCTGCTGCCTTGCATTGCCGCATTCCTCTCCGCCCTGGCTGCCCATTTCTGCCCTTCCCACCAGCCTGGCTGAATGTTTCTTTTACTCCTTGGTGGTTAGACTTCCACACAAATGATTTTCTGGCAGTTCTGGCTGTTCTTTGTTTTTAAATTGGTTGTTATCCTTCTTTTGGTTATTTGAGGAAGTGAAGCATTTCTGCCTACACTTCCATCTTGGCTGGAACCCTACCCTGTATATTTTCAATTTGAAAGTTTAAGGCAACAAAGTACTTTGGAAAATTACTATGTAGAGAAAAGATTCAAATAAACTACTTGCAACATATAACTATATATATGTATATATTTAATCTTATCCAAGGATATGTTTTTATTGATTTTGAGAGAGAGGAAGGGAGAGAGGAGAGAGAAACATCCATCAATTGTCCCTGGTACCTGCCCTGACCAGGGATCGAACCCACAACCTAGGTATGTGCTCTGACTGGGGATTGAACCTGCAACCTTTTGTTGTGTGGGACAGTACTCTAAACAACTGAGTAACCTGGCAAGGGCTATAATATTTTTTTAAAAAAATTTATGAGGGGTATGTGTGCATGAATGAATGAATACAAAATTGCCCAGGTTAACCTATATCTCTGTTCTTCCTGATGAATTAATGAAAATCTAAATAATAAGAGGGAGAATGCTACAAACACGATAAAAGTCAATTTCATAAGTAATCAAGCAGTATAGATCGCCTATTCAACATTCTTCCCTTCAACTGGAATGTATCAACCTTTAAAAACTCACAATCATCTTTTGAAATTAGGGGCAAATATGTTATTGTGTTCTTCAGCTATTCAGAACTATGTTAAGGGTCAAATTTCCAAATACTGTCAAATGACTCAGCAGTATACTGTGCACCAAAATCACCATTCCAAGAAGCTCACAGTCCCAGAGGAAAGGTCAATGAACATCTAAATAGCCAACTGCAATATTACGTGGGAAGTGATATAAGAGGGATTAACAAGAAGGTGTGGCAAATCTTACACATTGAAGCTGAGATCACAGAAGCCGAGGTCTGTTTAGGCAAAGAAAGTGAAAAAAAAAAGGGCACCCTGGCACGGGGACCAGCATGAGCAAAGGCATGGAGCCATGAATGCACACCCTGCATTCAGGGATGTCACAGATGTAGAATGGAGTCACTGAAGGGAGATGAGGCTGGAGAGGAAAGTGAAGTGGTGTCATGAAAGGAACTCAGATTTTATCCTATGGGCGGGAGTGAAACAACAGATATTAGGGAAGTGAGAGAAGCACATTTATTTTTTAAGCAGTTAACTCTGGGTGACGGTTGCCTATAGATCTATCAAGAGTTAAGGCAGTGTTGGGAACCGCCCTGACTAGTATCAGAGGCTGAAACCCCCACCTAGGCTAAAGCTAAGGGAACGCCCTTGGAACCGTAAGCCGGCAAGGAGATAAAAGCTTATCTTCCTGGCAGGAATGCTGCTTCTGCTGCTTTATTCATAACTGAACCCCCAAAAAGCTTGGTCAGTTAGCCAAAGACGGGTAAGATTCCCCACGGGGGAACGACCTAAGACAGGCACGATCACTTTGGGAGGCCCCCCCAAAAGAAGGACTTGGGGGGCTGCAGCA
Organism: Phyllostomus hastatus; assembly: GCF_019186645.2. Classification (NCBI taxonomy): domain Eukaryota; kingdom Metazoa; phylum Chordata; class Mammalia; order Chiroptera; family Phyllostomidae; genus Phyllostomus; species Phyllostomus hastatus. Next base: position 51,957,627 of record NW_025334041.1, read on the forward strand.
AAAGGGGGTGATGGACCCTCGCTCCTCGGCTTTGACATAGCCTGAGTTCTCAGCATCTGGGAGAAAATCTCCTTATCTCTCAGTTGCCTTAGTTCCCTTGCTCCACCTAAGCCTGAAACAATGACAGGGTGGTGCAGCTCGGTACTGAGAACTGCAGATTCCCCAGGGTGATCAGGCCTAAGAAAGAATATGTAAATTACTGTGAAACCTTCTTTGTTTAGAATGCTCTCAGTTGAATGAGAAGGGTCTTAGGAGGAAGTTAGTTTGTTCCTCAGTCTTACAGCTCTTTGACCCCCAACTCAATAGACCAGCAGAGTTCTTTGTTTTCTATAGTTCCTTACTTCCCCCTAATGAGTACTGTACTTTACCTGAATTATTATGCAAAATGAGCCCAATAAAAGCAGGTATGGACGGTAAATCAGTGCGCTCCCCACTAGGGGGGGGTGGCCATTCTGTCCCTACTTCCCCACAGAAACTAGTCTGTCTCTGTGCATGTGTTGTTTTTTCTCGCATGTTTATTGTCGAGCCATCCACAGCGTTCCGTGGTCACTGCTGGCCGGTGACCCACGCGCAACAAGGCAGCAGTACCAGAAGGAAAGAGGAGAAGCTGAATTGATACTGATGGGGTAAAACTGACAAGAACTGGAGGTTAAATAGGATAAGGTAAGTTAGACATTCTCATCGAAACAGTGGTTTTGAGCTATTAAGCATGGAAAAGTGAGTATAATGTAATGTCATAAACACAGATTAAAAGGAGAAGAATCAAATTTGGGAAGGAAAGGGATTCAGATTAAATTTGAGTGATCCTTATTAGCATTATATACAAGGAGAAATGGCCATCACACACTTTCAATGTAGATAAGGAATTCAAAAGAGAAGTCTGGGTTATGGAGCTGTCTAGGTAAACATGGCCACAGGTCCTGGTAACACCCTCGAGGAGCAGCCCAATAAACTGAAGAGAGTGTCCTTGGGGTTTTCCAGGGAAGAGAACACTTATGAGGCTGAGCAGCTGAGTAATTGGGAATTTTTAGAAGAATATTCATATCATTAAGAGAACATTGAAAATGTTCAGTCATAAGAAAAAGTTTTTAAAAACTTTTAAACAAACACTGAATACTTTATTGATTTGGATATTATGCACCAAGTTGAAAGAAAAAAATGAAGTATAAAATTTATTTGTTAGAGTTACATGGTCAAACTTTTCCACTTATTTTCCAGTAAGTAAAATATTATTTCAAAAAGCATTAATCTTAATTTCAGAAAAAAAGAACCCCATGTCTTACAATCTCCTGCATGAGACTATACCTGTTTTCCATATTCATTAAAAAGAACATGAAAACTTCATCTGAGCACAGAACTAGGAAATAAAGTAAGCACAATGTATATGTAATATATTATACATATAAAACATAAACTATGTTTACATTTTGAAGCTAACTTCTAAAAGTTTGAATCTTCCTGGCTGACATAATTTGCTTCCCAATAAAGAACTGACTACTACTGTCTTAATTTTATTTCCATCTCAATAAACATATACTTTATTTTACTGTGCTTTACTTCATAGCACTTCACAAATATTGAAGATTGTTTTTTTTTTAGGGGGAGCAACCCTGTGTGGAGCAAGTCTACCATTTTTCCAACAGGCTCAGATGATGATTGGCATTTCTTAGCAATAAAGTATTTTTTAATTAAGGTATGTGCAGTGTTTATTTTTTAGACATAATAATGCTACTGCACATTTACTAGACTACAGTATACTGTAAACAACTTTTATATGCACTGGGAAGCAAATTCATGTGACTTGCTTTAATGAGATACCAGTATTTGCTTTATTTGTGCTGGTCTGAAAACTAACCCACAATATCTCTGAGGCATGCTCATATTAATATACTACATATAAAAATTAAGAGTTAAAAATAAAGTAATGCTTACCTTAAGCTGTCCAATTTCTTTAAATTTATAAACTTCATATTCCCAGAGTGCTGCATTTTTCCCAAGAATTCTCTGGCATTTGCTGGCACCCAAAACATCCCAGAGAGAAAGCAAGTTTTAAGTAAAAGAATAAACAGAGATAAAATAAATATACATTTCTCCTAGTGTTTTAGATAATCTCTCATTTCAGAGTTTTGACAAATTTCTATCTCAAGTACCACTGAATATAAAGCTATTATTGGTGCTCACTTGATTGTATATGAAAGGTTGATGAAAATCAATAAAATTAATATAAAAATACTTATAGATAAACATGAATAGCTTTCAGAAAACTACAATTAGGAGTTTTCCCCATGACTTTCCTGTGTTGAGTTGCCTATTTATCCAGATGAGCACCGTTCACTTGGGGTCTTTCTTGACTTGAAGAAATGTCATCATCCCCCGAAGTGCCAATTTAAACCACTTCTTGAATGGCTTTAAATAATGGACTACAAAATCAGACTTAAGAAAATTAGAATCCTATCATAGTATGTAACGTGGAGAAGTGTTTGCATATGGATAAAACCTTACACATTTTGCACATCAAAGAAACTTATTTCCCTAAATCTCAGGGTATGAAAAGTAGGCCTGAAGTCTGTCTTCCTGGTCTGCCATGTACATGTAGCCCTGGCAGAGAGCACTGCACAGCTGCAGGGAAGCCACTCAGACAACACCTACACGACCACATGTCTGCTTTCTGTTCACCATAGACTCCTGTGAACCAGGAATCTGGGGTCTGATCACATCCATTTAACTGCCACCCTCTTGTTGAGAGATAATTCTGCTTGAATTGTGAGCAGACGTGCTGACTGTCTTTATTCTAGACTACCTTCTCAAGGATGCTTCTACAGTGAAGAACCCTGAAAGTTAGAGGACCCAAAGAGTGCTTCCCTCCAGAGCAAAGGGAAGGTTTGTTTTCTGTCCAGTATAGTAAAAGTAACACTTTCCTCTGCAGCCAAAGGAAGGCAAGCTTAAAAGAATTAGATATCCAAAGTTCAGAGTCTTCCTCCTATAACACAACCCACTGCCTGTGTAGTGCCACCTGACCCTCCTTGTGTTCCCTGTGAGAAATGGAGCTGTGGGATCGATCTGGCACAAGTGCTGGTCCTTTGGCTACTACTATTGCTGAGGCGCCCATGAAACTGTGACAGGCTAACCTGTCACCATATAGAAAGGATAAAATCTCATACTCTTCATGGTTTTTGATACCTTTCTCATTAAGTAATAAGAAAAATATTTCTTGTTTGGTGAAAATGAGATAGTTAAAAGGTATATAATAAGTTTTGATCCATTCTGTTTAAAACCATTAATAGTCAAAAATTACTCATTAGAAGGATCTTTAAAAATGCCTATCAACTGCTGAGAACAGCGTATGTTTGCTGTTAACATTGACCAATTCTATTTATATTAACAAGTTAATGTCATTATTACCGTGCTGCTATGTCATACTCTCCTTTTTCCACCAGGTGGTTTATATATGCCAAGCCAATGTCCTAGAGAAAATCAAATAAAGGAATTTCGTAATTAACTGGAACGACTGAAAAGCTGAGTCACAGTTTCTGGGAAGGCCGTGACTTTAGGGTCCTATTAGCACTTGTGATTGAAACCTATTTATATATCTTAGTTTGCTTTATGTAATTATGTTTTTTTTTCTTAAGCATAGTTTTGTAATTGTGCTTATTTCCTTCCTAATTATATTTAAATATACTTGCTACACAAATTTTCAAATTTACAATAAAAATGTTACTATTTTAAAGCCTTCTAATTTGCCTCCTTCCAAGAGATTTTTTACAAAAGAAATCTCCACATATTAGAAACATGATCTAAATTGGGACAACTGTAACTGAACAACAATAAAAAAATTGCAACATAAAAAAAAGAAAACTGATCCAATGATTTAATGTTGTCAAGGATATAAAATTGTTTTCTTGTGCTTTCATCTATAAAATGTGAGCTATCCGTCTCCTATATCAAGTCTGAAGAAATGTAACCCGAAAAACACAATGAAAGAAAATCATATTAAAGGGCAATATTAAATATTAAAGTTAACATTCAAGTGAAATGAGCTCAGAAAATGTGTAATTGAAACCCATGTGTTAACAGATGAGGAAACTGGGCCTCAAAGCAGAACTGACTGGATTCAGAGTATTTCATGTTCATTCACTATTTCCACTTCGGACTTGAAAGATTTGGTATAACCTGTGGCAGTGGAGGCATGGGAGCTCTTGCTTGGCCTCCCCATGACTCCTGTTATAAAATACTACTTTCGCTTAAAAGCATTTTCATGAGAAGCTTAAACTCAGCATATGTAACAAAATTTGGATGTTAAGTTCTACTTTATGTACAAAGAAGTTTTTGTGAACTTCTTCCTGGATGATAAAATTGGCAGGAGATTATTTCTCTGCCTGCCTGCTTATGGAATTACAATGTACCAGGAGAAAAAAGTCTATATATAACCAATGTATTGTACATGCCTATTCCAATAATGAAGAAAACACCCATGATTCTTAGTTTATTATATTTTTACTTTATTGACTACAATGTAGGAAATCATATTTTAAAACTATAGGAACTGCATAGTGAGGAAAGGGTGCCTAAATTTATTTCTCTGAAAACAGACCACATCTCAATATCAATGGAGAGTCTTCCTGTCCAGGTTCAGAGGTCTCCTTTGCAGTGCCAATTTCTACAAACTTTTTCCTACTGTCATGCCCCCTCCTCATGTGGAGTTTATTCTGCCACTCATCTTCTTTCTCTATTAGACCTTGAACTTTAGTCCAATTTTATATCTTTTCCCTTAACATAACATGTTGTGTCTCTCGTATACAAAATACCCACCATCACCACCAACCTTCCCATGATGTCACAGCCCCCAACCAACCAGTCCTCACTCTCTTCTACCTCAGAACTAAACGGTCTACATTAAACTCTATGTTATCATCTCCTATCAATTTTCCACTTCCTAAAATGTTAAGAATAAATAATACATATACATAAAATTCACTAGTCACTTTTGTAACTACCACACCAAATGTACCACTGACTAGCTGAGGTTGTCTTACTTTTGACGCACTAACTTCAACGATTTAAAATTTATCTCTTATTACCCTGAAATCCTCTCCTTCAGCTCCCATGACACAACCTTCCTTTGGCTGTGCCAAGTCTGCCTGTATGAGTGTTCCCAATTGTTCCATTCACAGTCCTCTGTTCTCTAATGCTAGACATTTGCTCTGTGTGGATTTGCCCAAACACTTCTCTGTCACTGAAGAGTCTCTCAAATTTATTTCTGAGTCCAGACATCTAGGGTGTTCTGTAAGTGGCAAAAACTTAAATGTGTCTAAACCAGAATTCACCTACCCCTCCTGCCACATACCTGATCCTACTAGTACTCCCCTCCCTTCCCCTAATCTCCTCTCTTTTCTTCCCTCCCCCCTCTCCTCCTCCTTCTTACCCCTCCTCCTCTCTTTCTCCCTCCCCCACCTCTCTCCCCCACCTGTCTCCGTGACTGGGAGTCAGCCTAGAATATTCACTCTCACTTCCCTGTGCACACAGAGTCAGTCAACAAATCCCAAAGAGTCTAGTAGACCGTGTCTTCCATCTATCTTCACCATTCCATTCCTATCAACTCTGCAGTTCTCATCACTTCCACCTTCACACCAAGAAGGGAATTGTATCTTATTGATTCCCATTTCAGCGGGCTTCCCTCTGGCCATCTCCAACAGAGAATCTTTCTAACAAGCAAATGTGATGTAGCAATGAAAGCTTAAACTATGTCTAGAGGTTACAAGACAGAGCAAAGCCCCTAATTAAACATGGCCCTTTAGGATCAGACTCTTCATATGTATAAACTCTCCACTGCTTCACATAACCAAGCAGGCCAAGCAGTTTCACTTCTCTGTACCATCACATATACTATTCTATTGGCTGGAACACCTTCTGTTACATTTCTAGATAATTTTTGCTTATTCTCCACAATTTTTAATGAAAAAAAAAGATGCTCTGGTTATTTCTCTGTTTAGTTACTGAATTATTTTGTTTGTACATTTTGGGAATTAGGCTTTTATATGGAGTTTTACAGAGAAGTTTAAGGTGGGGAAGTGTAGGCAAAAGGAATTTGTGCTGAAAACCACGTAGCTCTGATAGACTAAGTTTTCAGTTTTCATCTATAAATAAGAGTCCTGGACTAGACGTTGTCTAAGGACCCTTCACACTCAGAGGGTAACATTTCTTTTCTGCTTTCATTCTGCACATTCACTGTCATATCTAGCAAATAAATAGGTTTTCAGTCACTATATTTTTCCGGAATCCAAATGTAATAAAAATGTATTTGATGTCCTAGATTAGTCTCCATAAGAAAATCAATTATTATGAAGACACTAAAGCAATCTACTTTTATGAAACCACTCTTGATATTTTGTGATAATGTGATTTTACCTATGATTTAAAGAAACTTTCCCACACATAACGGGGGAGCTTTATATTTAAAGTGTATTTCACAAATCCAGTTTCCAAATTACCTAAAACCATCTCCTAGCAGACGTTCGAGTCTCTTGTTTACATGCAGAAACTGACTCAATAAAATGAAATACTGTGACCTTACATGTTGGAGAATTAGTTTGAAATAAATTCTCAAAAGGAAGGAAGAAATCAGTCCTTTTCATTCAGTCTCATTATAACCTACTGAAAGGTAGTTATATTTCAAATAATAAAATTACATACTTACCAGAATCTTATGTCTTTTAATGTTCTTTTGACTAATTTCAGCTGCCATCAAAGCTTCCTATATTTACACAAGCATTATAAAGTTAGAGAAGGAGGAGAAAAAATGGGAGAAAGTGGGAAAGACACTGAGATTAAAAATATTATATTTATTATGTTTAAAGTTCTGGACTACTTAAATAAAGCCCCATTTTCCTGTAGTTTTTGCTTCAAGCACAGGAATTTCTAATGTTATGGTTGAATGAACCTCACTGCATTCCAACGCTAACAAAAGCAGTCAACCAAAATAAAGACTTCTCTTATTTGAATTTATTTTCACATTAAGATATTAAAATTACTTTTCAGACAGAAATCAAAATACATAAAAAATTTCCAGGTTCAAACAACAACAAAAAATTCATCTGTCATCATAAATCTGTATGACATATATTAATGACAGGGTACCTTTCCTTTATGAAATATAAAAAGTAAACTATATGTATATGTTTAGATATATCTACAAATAAGATTTTGAAAATCTCTGATTTCATTTTTATTCTAAGAAGTTTACAATTATTACTTCAACACAAATGTTTAAAACACAGAATTATCTCTTCAAGAAACTACTGGAGGTAAAACAATATGGTATGAACTTGAGGTCAATACCTGGACTCTAAATAGTTTATACATTAAAAACATTTTCCCCCAAATCCTTTCAGGTGGTTACAAACTTAAAGCAACATACAAATGGACTATTTTTTGTTTGTTTTTTACTGATTAATACAAAAGCCCATCCAGTTTCTATAACTAAACTAATGCAATAATGCCTTTCTGACTACTAAAGTTAAAAAAATGGTTTCTTTTTTTAAAAAAAAAACCTGATAACACATTATTTACTAAAATTAGTCTGAACCAAGGCTCAACAAAGCAGACAATATCATTCTATCCGAACCGGTAGTTCAAACTATTCTAAGTGAGCATTAATTTGATAGCTTTCCTTTTACATAAGAAATAAGTACCAAAGGAATGATTTCACAAAAATATCCCAAATTCACAATTCTGAAATACTAGCTCTATTTCATTTTCCTTAAAAAAGCACAGAATAAACACTTCAATAGGCTGGATCTAACCTACTCCCTCCCTCTGCTACTAATTCCTCCTCCATTAAACAGTGAAGCCAGTTACTCTCCTTATAATCTTTTTGCTCCCAAATTTCTAAAAAGAAAATTGTAAAGTTATTAGCCTCCAACATATTTCTAGCTTAGGGCATTCTAATTCATCTACATGAAAGATTTACCCCCCAAAACACTTATCCTCTCTACGGTACAGACATGTCAATACTTTCAAGAAAGTGAAATCAAAATTACTTCATATTTCTTCTTTTCAAGGAGCCAGTCAATGTGGTCATCTTGGTCCCGTTCCTTGGCTACTACGACATCTCTTGGACTCACGATGTAGAAGAGTGATTCCCCTTCAGAGTACTCTGTAGTTGAGACAAGAAAGGAACATCTCAGGTGACTCAACAATAGAAACCTTGGCAGTGGTTTCATGGGACATGGTTAGACAACTCAGCTTATTAAGAGTGAACAGAAAACTCCCTTATCCTTGGAATAAGTGTGTTTGGCTCTGTTTGAAGGAAGGGGTGGGACATGGTAGAGAATGACAGAATATATACCAGTGCTTTAAAAAGTATTTAACTGTAAAATTATTTGGAAGAAAAAAGAAAGGAAGGGAGGGAGGGAAGAAGGGAATACCACCAAAAATTTTTTTTTAATAACATGCTTTTTTTTTTAAAGATTTTATTTATTTTATTTTTAGAAAGGGGAGGGAGGGAGGGGAGAGAGAGAGAGAGAGAGAGAGAGAGAGAGAGAGAGAGAGAGAGAAACATCAATGTGCGGTTGCTGGGGGTTATGGCCTGCAACCCAGGAATGTACCCTGGCTGGGAATCAAACCTGGGACACTTTGGTTCCCAGCCCGCGCTCAATCCACTGAGCTACGCCAGCCAGGGCTAAATTTTTTTTAAGTATGGTGGGTTTAAAATTCTGTGTTTAATACATTAACATTCTGACCTCAGATAAAAATAGGTATTCAAAATTCTCCATGTCTCCTACATATCAGAATTCATTTACTGCATATAAACATTTATGGTCATTTACAACACTGTTCTATTTTTATGGAACAATCACACCCCACAACCTGAGATAAATGTTGCTTCCTCATCAAGGTCAAGGCCATCTAAAGCATAAATGACAGATGCCCCAAGCCCTGGGGATATAATCTGACATTTCAGCATGTTGCGCACAGTGCCAGTTGTGAGGGTTTCCTGAAGATTCAATTATAAAACCTGTTCTGAAGGATGTCTAGGTATGCAGCAGTTTGCTCTGAGCAAAATACCTTGATTGGACACTTTCAGTTGTGAATCACGTTTGCTTTTTGCCAAGTCCAGAATATACTATTCTCACATTTCTCAGCTGATTAGGTGCTTCATGTAAGGAAGTTCAAACATGTACAGAATATACCTTCATTTCTTTGGGGTAAAATGAGAACAGAAAATATTTGCTACAAAAAGGTGAATTGTTTTTAAAAGCAGAAAGAACTTATAAAAAGCTTAAGCTGCTCTATTTTCATCAATGTATCTTTCAATAAAGTGATAACACCCAAATACAGACGCCCCAGGTATGACTAAACAGCACTGGCTTTCCCTTTATTTCTGAGCAGTGCTTTAGTATATTTATCTATGCACAAAACAAATATTCAGTGAATGCCTAGTTTGTGCCAAGCGCTCCTCTAGGCTCTGAGCATTTGGTCACAAAGAGAGAGATAACTTTTCTGCCACCCCAGAGTACATAGTCTAGGAACGCAAGTTGGGAGTGATTAGAACCATGATGCTTGACATCAATGTAAGTTAGGCATCACATTAAATAGTTAAGATAATAGACCAACTATAAGAACAAAGATCACAGAGCTGACTCACCTCCATCCAGGCCTCCTCTTTTCCCCTCTCTTCTGCTGCTGGAGCTCAAGCAAGTTCTACAGTATCGCTTGGTCTCAATGACCACATTTGTAATGTAAGAGGCCTGCCTGGATACTCTTTAAGATTCTTTCAGAAACTCAATTTAAATTCCTGTTGTGCTACTTGCATGGAAGGGGAAAAATTAAAAATGTAAGAATAACACAAGCCAGATCCTCAATCTCCCTCACCTAAGTGATAATCTCTACATTCATTTTCCTGAAAGCCTCTCACGGTCAGAGCATCAGAAGAGATCTCTTCGCAAGTCTCGGAAAGTGGCTGGATAATATCCAACCTGGGCCTGGCACAGTATTCTCTTTCCTAGGGCAAAAAAGAGAGGGAAAAGGCTCATTTTAATTACATTTCTATAAATTATACAAATTAAATTTAGTTACACATAATTAAATGCCTTGTTTTATCATTTTGGCAGACATAAGCCCTTCTAAACACCACAGATGGCCTCATAGCTGTGTTTTATTTTCTGGCCTTTTGCATGAGATAAACAGAATAGGTACTGCTGTGTCATGTCTGCAGCCCCCTACTGCAGCCCATTCAACTCCATGACTACCACAGCCTTAGGCAACTTTGTTATACCCCTTCCTGAAAAATGTGAGAAAAGTAAAAATAATATTACAAGCTACTCCATTATTCAAACCACTGCCACTACAGATAAACTTACTGGTAATGCTAAAAAGCCAGAGATTCTAAAGCAGAACTTTCTGAGATGATGGAAATGTTCTCTACCTGCATGGCCCAATGTGACAGACATAATACACAGGTACCTACTGAACACCCAGAAATGTGACTACAGTGTCTGAGAAACTGAGTTTAAATTCTATTTCATTTTAACTAATTTAAATTTAGTTTTAAATTAATTTAAATTAAATACATGGTCAGTAACTACAGTTTTGGACAGTGTGGTTCTAGATAAAGATAGAAGAGGAAAAGATTTATTGAGGGCCTCTGACAGCCCCACTAACCTAGTATGATTATACAAAGACTATTTTCTTGGGGTTCTTAAATTACCCTTAGTAAGTTTTATTGTTCCTCATTTTACAGATGAAGGAACTGAGGACCAAAAAATTTAGCCAGGTCAAAGTTACATAAGTAAATGGTGAAACTGGGATTTATAGAAAAACTGGGACTTATGGTAAACCCTGAATTTCAAATCAAGTTTGTTTTACCTTAAAGTTCATACTTTTTGGGTATTCAGCACCCAGGCATAAAACATAGGTTGACTATTTTTGAAAGCAACAGGCCTGGAGCAGTGTGACACTGGTGAAGAGAACACAGATGACAGAAACAATGAAAGAAGTCCAGAACTACCCCCAACTCTCAAGTTCCCTAAGTAAACAGTAAGCCTCACAAATTTCTTTCACCAATTTTGTTAGGTTAACTGAGAAGCAATTATATTAGCTCTGCGCTTAATACATTGAAAACATTCTAAAAATAAAATAGTAATTATAAAAGATCAACTAGCAGAGGAAAAAAAACAGTAAATACAGAGCATAATTTTCAGAACTATAGAGAAATGAAAACTATCTCAATTTTGAAACAAAAAAATGAAGGAAAAGCTGAAAGATCTGAATACTTAAAAAATTAACCGCTATAACAAAGACAAAAATAACAAAATAGAAACATATTTGAACTAAATATTAAAAAAGAAAACTGCCTTGCTAGACCACATAAAGAGCCCCTTTATATGTGTAAGGAAACCATCACTTCATTGTTTGATAACTTTTGCTCACTGGCAAAACAAGCCCTGCTTATCTGTGAATTCCTAGGAGCAGGAATTTGGTCTTATTGATCTCCAATTCCCAATGCTTAGCACAATTTTTCACACACATGTGCTTTATTAATGAAGGAAAGAAAAAGAAAACATTAGGGGAGCAACTTAACACATTAGGATATATCAACCAGATAAAATAGTACACAACCACTCTAAATGATAATGATGGTAGACAACACGGCCATAGGGAGAGAGAATGGAATAAGGCTCCAAAAAATATGGCAGTGCAGGATAGCACGTAACTATGACTGCAACTGTGTGGAAAAATGCACACATATAAAAGGTATAACTGGAAAAATATGTTGGGAGATACATCATATAAAAGCAAATTTTAATGTTGCGGTTAAGCTATGTTTTTGATATGGAGAAAAAAGGTGGAAGGCATGGATGGCCCCAAGCTGCTTTTTTATCCTTTTTGTCTTAATTTCATCAGTTTATTGTTTTAAAGATTTAAGGTATACTTTGGTGTTATGTGAAATGAATATAATGACACATACATTTTTAATTCATCTTCACAACCCTCACTTCTTTCTCTGAAAAATGCCATTTTCTTATTTGCTCTGAGGTTGGTCTTTCTTGGTTTTCACTCCTTTCCAATGCTCTCTTTTATTAACAAAGGTTTCTTCTCTTTCTTTCTCTCTTTTTTTTTTTGTCAATTGTTTATTAGGCTTTTCCTTTTTCATTTCAATGCTTCTTTCCTTATGTCTTTGAATCACATCCTCAATCCCCCCCACATTTCTCATCAAAAAGCACCATATTTACTCCTTCAGGAGCCACTGCTTTTCTTTATTTAAAAAAAAATTAATAAACTGATATCCTGCAACAGAGCTAGAAGCCAGCCCTATTGATTTTAGCAGGTTTGAGTGTTCACTTAATTCTACAGCATCCCATTGCCTAGCAACATGGGCATCCAGAGCTTCAGGTTACTATAGTGATAGCTTCCTGATGGAAGTGCTAGCTCAGAGAAATGCTTGAGAGCAGCTACCACTTCAAAACTGGGGCTCCCAGGGTTTTTCTCTCTATTTTATTCCTTGGCATTTGAGAAACGGTGGGGGAGGAGAGGGTACAGAAAAGGAGGGCCTACTTACTGTAAAGGGCTAGACAATCAATTGCAATTTTTTTTATATACAGGATGCAAAGAAAATCCTTTACAATAAGCTCTCCTTGTTTATGCCTTGAAGCTACCCCCTCCCTTTCCTGATAGGACTCCTGGACTCAGACAGTAAAGACTCACTGCAAATGGGGCCCGCCTAAGCTTCAAAGGGAGACTGTGTGTATATGCCTCTACACTGGACCATATAGATACAGGCTTTATTCCAAAGTCACATATAACAAAACTCAGATTCTCTGTTGCTTCTTATCTGCCATACATTTCATACCATCACATTAACACTGATAACTGAGAGTTAGCAATAATCATTGTATTTAAAAGCAAGAATCATGCTACTCAGAATCACTGGGGCACTGGGAAGTAAACAAATATGTCTGGACCACAGGAAATAATGAACTGCCTTTTCTGTAATTCCCTCTGACCACAGGGGACATGCTGTTGCAGCAGATCAACTTTACTGCTGTCATTTCTGGTAATGCACAGTGTCAGCTTAGTTTCACTGCCTTTCAGCATGAGGAATCCTTCATTCCTTTCTACTAAAATACTGAGACAGATAGGAAAAAAAATTACTTCCCTTTGCTCAGCAAAAGGAACAAAGGCAGGCAAAGAGTAGAGCTTCTGAAAGGCGAATATGTTAGGTCTACAGGGTAATCTCTGCTGACCTTATTTTATAGGTCAGGAAGTTCTGCTCAGCAGAGCCCGTTCATGGACAACCTGGTCTGGGTATAATGATCTGGGTATAAATCCCTTGTATTTGTGGTGAAATAAATTACCGTTTTTTCTGAAACCTCCTTTACGTAGGAAAGCACAACAAGCTGATCACAGAGAGGTGCAAGACCACTGATGTAGAATTCAGTTTCAAACTGCGACACTGCAAACAAAAAGGATACAAGATTCACCATTAACAAGAGCAAAAAGCAGCACAAAAGGAAAGGACACATCTACTCTGAATTCTTGATGGACTCATTTTAGAAATCTAACACAAAGGGACATGGATAAACATACCTTCTTGACAACAATCAGTACCAGAAAAGTGTATCTGGAAACCTACACTTGAAAATTTCTATCACAAACAACAAGCAAACCTGACAATAAGAGCAGCATGAATGGTCAAATGTGACACAATGACATAGTTAAATACCATGAAATCCCAATGTAAACTTTATTAGTAAAGAGTAATAATATCTTAAAATGGCCCTAGTTTAAATTTTTCATAATTAGAGCATTACAATTATAAAGTTAACAAGGAAGGTTATTTTATAAGTATCAAAATACTTTTTAGTTTTATTTACTATAAATATAGTATTTAATTTTAACATTTAATAAACATTTTATTTAAAGATTAAAAGGGGAATTAAGTGTATAGATTACATTATGATAAATCTATTATTTCTTAAGCAAAATAAAGATCAGAGGAAACAAATTCCTCTCTCCTTTTTATTTATTTTTATAATTTATAGTTCTATAATTTTCCTCTTTGCCCTTCTCCACCCAGCCCGCCCCCCACTTCCACAGTCAATCCTCACCCTGTTCCATGTCCATGGGCCCTTCATATATGTTCCTTGACTAATCCCTTCACCTTCTTTCAAACAGTCCCCACTTCTTTCCTTCCTCTTACTACTGTTAATGTATTCTATTATTCTATGTCTCTGGTTCTATTTGGATGGTTTTATTTGGTTCACAGGTTAGTCTTATAAGTGAGATCATGTGGTTATTTGTCTTTCACCGCCTAGCTTATTTCACTTAACACATTAGTATTAAGTTCCATCCATGCTGTCACAAAAGGTAGGACTTCTTTCTTTCTGCTGTATAGTGTTCCACTGTGTAAATGTACCACAGTTTTTTGCTCCACTCTATTGAAGGGTTTCTAACTCTTGGCTATTGTAAACAGCACTTCTGTGAGCACAGGGGTGCATAACTTCTTTTTAATTCATGTATTTGGATTCTTAGGGTATATTACCCGCAGCAGACTTGCTAGGTCAGAAGGCAGTTCCATTTTTAGTTTTCTGAGGAATGTCCATACTATCTTCCACAGTGGCTGCACCAGTCTGTATTCCCACCAACAGTGCATTTTTCTCCATCCTTGCCAGCACTTGCTTTGTTCATTTATTAATGATAGCCATTTTGGCAGGTGTAAACTGGTATGTCACTGTGGTTTTAATTTGCATCTCTGATGGTTCGTGATGTTGAGCATTTTTTCATATGATTATCGGCTATCTGTATATCTTCCTTGGAAAAATGTCTATTTAGGTCCTCTGCCCATTTTTCAACTGGATTGTTTGTCTTCCTGGTATTGAGTCATATGAGTTCTTTACATATTTTGGAGATTAAACCCCACTCCAACATATTATGGCAATATGTTCTCCCATACAGTGGGTTCTCCTTCCATTTTGATTTTTTTTTTTAGCCATGCAGAAGCTTTTTAATTTGATATAGTCCCATTTGTTTATCTTTTCCCTAATTTCCTCTGCCCTAGGAGATATAACAGCAAAAATATTGCTGCATGAGATATCTGAATTTTTACTGCCTATGTTTTCCACTAGAATTTTTATGGTATCATGGCTCATATGTAAGTCTTTTATTCATTTTGAGTTTATTCTGGTGTATGTTGTGAGTTGCTGGTCTAGTTTCTTTCTTTCTTTCTTTTTTTTTTTTTGCATGTACCAGTACAGTTCTCCAAACACCATTTATTGAATAATCTATTTTTACTTCACTGTATGCTCATGCCCCTTTTATCAAATATTGACAATAGAGACATGGGTATTATTATGGGGATCTCTATTCTGTTCCACATATCAATGTGCCTGTTCTTATGTCAGTACCAGACTTTTGTTTACGGTGTCCTAAGTATAGTTCAATATCAAGTATTATAATCCCTCCTACTTTGTTCTTCTTTTTCAAGATACTGAGGCTATTTGGGGTCATTTTTGATCCATATAAATTTGGGGGGCATTTGTTCTACATCTTTGAAATATGTCGTTGGAATCTTCACAGGAGTTGCCTTAAAATCTATTGATTGCTTTGGGTAATATGGACATCTTAATGATGTTAATTCTTCTAATCCATAAACATGGTATATGCTTCCATTTATTTGTAGCTTCCTCAATTTCTTTCTTCACTGTTCTATAGTACCCGAAGTACAGGTCTTTTACCTCTTTGGTTAAGTTTATTACTAGGTAATTGTTTTTTGTGTGTGTGTTGCTTTATTAAATGGGAATTTCTTCTTAGTTTCTCTTTCTGATAGTTCATTGTTAGTGTACAAAAATGCCATCAATTTCTGGATATTGGCTTTGTATCCCATTACTTTGCTAAATTCAATTATTAGGTCAAATAGTTTTTTCAGTGGATCCCATAGGGTTTTCTAAGTACACTATCATGTTGTCTGCAAATGACAGTTTAACTTCCTCCTTTCCAATTTGGATGTCTTTTATTTCTTGTTTGTCTGATCACTGTGGTTAGGACTTCTAGTACTATGTTGAATAAGAGTGGTGAAAGTGGACACCCTTGTCTTGTTTTTGATCTTAAGAAAAACACTTTTAATTTTTGATCATTAAACATGATATTGGCAATAGGTTTTTTTGTATATTGCTATTATTATGTTTAGTTATGCTCCCTCTGTTCTCACTTTGTTGAATGTTTTCATCATAAATGGATGCTAAATTTTATCAGATGCTTTTTCAGCAGTTGATATGATCATGTGATTTTTGTCCTTCATTTTGTTTATGTGATGCATTACAGTTACTGTTCTGCAAATATTGTACCATCCTTGCATCCCTAGCGTAAATCCCACTTAGTCATGGCATATGATCTTTTTAATATATTGCTGGATCTGGTTTGCCAATATTTCCTTAAGGATTTTAGCATCTATGTTCATCAGAGATATTGGCCTGTAATTTTCTTTATCATGGCATTATTTGGTTTTGTAATTAGGATAATACTGGCCTTGTGAAAAGAGTTTGAGAGTCTTCTCTCTTCCTGAATTTTTTGGAATACTTTGAGAAGGACAGATGCTAGTTTTGTCAGGACCTGTACAACAACATAGGAGATCAAGGACACAACACCAGAGTCCCACAGGACTCCTACCACAGAGGGTCACCCCACAAAACAGAGAGTCACAGCAGATCAATATGTAGAAACAAAAAAAAAGAGTCCCCTAAGATGGGGAGACAAAGAAATAACCCACAATTGAAAGGAAAGGATGAATTACCAGAAAGAGTGCTAAATGAAATTAATCAGACATAGAGTTCAAAGTAATGGTTATAAGTATGCTACAGGAACTCAGTGAGAACTACAAGGAACTTAGTGGAAACTACGTCAGCATAAAAAAGTACACAGCAGCTCTGAATAAAAACCAGGAGTAAATGACGAATACAATAACTGAAATGAAGAATAAACCAGAATGAATTAAAAGCAGGCTAGATGAAACAGAACACTGAATCAGCAAGTTGGAAGACAAGGTGGATTAAAAACACCCAGTCAGAGCAACAAAACAAAAGGAGACTCGAAAAGAATGAAGATAGTTTAACGGAGCTGCAGGATAACATGAACCAGAAGGAGAAGAAAAGGAGAAAGGGATAAAAATCCTTTTTGAAAAAATAATGACAGAAAACTTTCCTAACTTGGTGAGGAAAAAAGTCACGAAGTTCACGAAGCACAGAGGGCCCCAAACAAGAAGGACCCAAACAGGCCCACTCAAGACATAACCTAATTAAAATGGCAAAATTTAAAAACAAAGAGAGAATCTTACAGGCAGCAATGGAGAACCAGCCAGTAACATACAAGGGAGCTCTGATAAGGCTAGCAGCTGGTTTCTCAACTGAAATACTCCAAGCCAGAAGGGAATGGCAAGAAATATACCAAGTAATGACAAGCAAAGACCCAAAACCAAGAGTGGTCTATTCAGCAAGTCTCCCATTTAAAACAGAAGGTTAAATAAAGTACTTCCCAGACAAAAGAAGGCTAAAAGAATACATCTCCACCAAACCAGCATTGCAAGAGATGCTAAAGGGACTGCTTTAAGAGAAAGAGAAAGAGAAGAAGACAAGCACAAAGGAAAAAAATGGCAATGAATAAATACTCTTCAATAACAACTTTAAATGTAAATGGATTAAAAGACATAGGAAAACTGAATGGATAAGAAAACACAACCTGCACATATGCTGCCCACAAGAGACCTACCTCAGAACTAAAGATCTACATAGGCTGAAAGCGAAGGATGAAAAAAAATATTCCAAACAAATACACATGAAAAGAAAACTGGGGTAGCAATACTTGGATCAGACAAAATAGACATCAAAACAAAGGCCATAACAAGAGACTACAAAGGTCAGCATATAATATTTAAGGGAGTTGTCCAACAGGACAAGAGGATAGAACTCTTGTAAACATACATGTACCCAATATAGGATCACCTAAATACATAAGGAAAATCTTGGAGGACTTTAAGAAAGAAATCAACAGCAATACAGTCATCACAGGAGATTTTAACACCCCACTGTCAACAATGGATAGATCACCCAAACAAAAAAATCAACAAATATATTGTGGCATTGAATGAAATCCTAGATCAAATGGACTTAACTGATATTTATAGAGCATCTCAACCCAGAAAAGCAAAATATTACATTCTTTTCAAATGCACATGGATCATTTTCAAAGAGAGACCACATGGTATGACACAAAACTAGTCTTAATAAATTCAAGAAAATTGAAATCATATCAAGCATTTTCTTGGGTCACAATGGCTTGAAACTAGAAAACCACCTCAAGGAAAAAGACTCAAAAACATTCACATACATGGAGACTGAATAACATGTTATTAAATATGAATGGGTTAACAATGAGATCAAGGAACAAATAAAAAAGTACCTGGAAACAAATGATAACTGAACACACAACAACCCAAACCTATGGGATGCAGCAAAGACAGTCAGTCCTAGAGGGAAGTTCAGAGTAACACAGGCCTACCCAAAGAAGATAGAAAAATCTCAAATAAACAACCCAATCCTACACCTAAAAGAACTAAAGGAACAACAACAAATAAAGCCCACGGTGAGTAGAAGGAAGGAAATAATCAAGATCAGAGCAGAATTAAATGACATAGAGACTAAAAAAATTCACAAAATCAGGGAATCCAGGAGGTGGTTCTTTGAAAAGATAAATGACATTGACTATGTCATTATTTATTTATTTATTATTATTTATTTATTATTTATATGTCATTGACAATGACATATAAATAAGAGGTTGTGGCTGCCATCACTCCTGAGGTTACTAAGTTTATGAACTGACTCTGGTAGAGATGAATTTGAGTTCTGTTTTACTAAATCACATTCCATCAGTGAAATGTTACACAAATAGTTCCCTTACCAGCAACCTGGGTGAAGAACAAACAATTGGAGATGCCACAGAGACTGTTTCATGGGCATCACATGAAGGCTTTGTAGATATTAATATGTAGATGTAATATTAAATGTAGAGTCAGGAAATCTAGGTTATAACTTCAACTAAATTGAACTTGAACAAGTCATTTTAATTTCTGTGGGTATAACTTTTCCTATTATAAAATAAAGGAATTAGAGGTCTTGGCTGGGTAGGTCAAGCGTTAGTTAGAGCATCATCCCAATATGCCCAGGTTGCAGTTTCCATCTCTGTTCAGCACACATATAAGAATCAACCAATGAATGCATAAATAAGTGGAACAAATTGATGTTTCTTTCTCTTCCTCTCCCCACCCTTCCCTACCCCTCCACTCTAATCCACTCCACTCCCTTTCCCTTTCTCTCTAAAATAATAAAAAGTTAAAATTAAAATAAAAAATTAAAATGAGGGAATTAGAGTATAAATAAAATCCATAATGCAGATGAAATGAGGAGCTACTGAATTTTTCTTCTTCCTCCTCTGCATTTTCCTTGCAGATTATTGTTACTTGTCTCTGCCTCTCTTTAATAACTGCTCCTTAATAAAACTGTTTTCACAATTTAATTTTCACATAAAAATGAAATTGAGGATAAACAAAAAAATTACTCAACAGTTAGTAATATGTTAAAAGAATAATATTTCTTATGTTTTGTCCTTAATTAGATCTCATAGGTGGTACCAGTGCTCTGGACAGAATCAGAAGTGCAAAGGCAAGGCTCAGGAGCTAGCTCTGCCACTAACATTGTTTTCCTCAACCTCTGAGGGTTTGAACTGAATATTCTTATCCAGGCACTTAAAAAATAGTTTTGATAATGTGATATTGTGATAAAGGTTCACATGAAGCCCATGTGTAGAAGACTACCTGCACCACAACCACATGCTCAGAGATGAGCACAGACAGCATAGTCAGAGCCTGAAGCCTCCAGAGAAGCTCCAAGGGCTATGTTAGTTGGGGTGGATGACAGGGGAGGGTTGAAATGTGCAGAATGCTATGAAACAGTGTGCCTCCCCGACCCAAAGAGGTGAAAATCTCACATTCTAGAAGACATAGAGGCATATAAATAAGAGGTTGTGGCTGCCATCACTCCTGAGATTACTAAGTTTATGAACTGACTCTGGTAGAGATGAATTTGAGTTCTGTTTTACTAAATCACATTCCATCAGTGAAATGTTACACAAATAGTTCCCTTACCAGCAACCTGGGTGAAGAACAAACAATTGGAGATGCCACAGAGACTGTTTCATGGGCATCACATGAAGGCTTTGTTGTGTTTGTCTGCCTCAGCTACCTGAGGGAAAACATCATCTAAGAAGTGGTGGGTGAACTAGGTAGTCTCCCCATTTGGGATGCCAAATGGGCTGCCTAGGCTCACTGACAAGCAACATCAGTGTCTCTCCTAAAGGTAACCAGATACACATTAAGGCCTTGGTTTTTATGAATGAGCTGTAAGATACAGAACAGAGAGGCTAGAAAATAATCCTATCCAAATCTTTTCTCCTCTACATCCTGATTTCCTAGTCCCCAATAGCTTGCACTAATGAGACAGAACATTTCCAGTTCTCTAATTAAGAACATGATAGAAAATCTAATGTGTTCTTAAAGGAAACAAGAAAAGCTTTGTACAAGCACATATCTATTTTACTTCTCAATTCCAGGTACTATAATAAATGCTTATTTAAGTACTAAATCTTACAAGATTTTACAAACTGAGAATTAGCAACAGTTTAAGCAGAGACTACATGAAGTGACTAAATTATAAACTAAACAAAAGTGCTACTTATGAAAGAAAATACATGGTCCATTAAAATAGCATTGTTAAGATTCCAAGAGGCACAGTTAAGGAAGTTATCGACAACCAGATAGAGTTGAAATTAAATACTTCTTTTCATTTTATTAAAAATTAAAACTTACATCAACAAAAATCTTATGGAAAACAAAATTGCTACTATAGTCATACCCAGTATTATTCACAAACTGAGTTAAAAAATAATGATGGTTTATCTTCCATTGAATATTTCACCACTTAGCAAATTATTTCCCTTAATCATGTAGAAAGAACTCACTTCCTAATGTGAGTTCTTCATTTAGGAAAATGTTTATAGGTATTCTGCATTAATAAAAAATTCAGAATGATGTTGTTTTGCTTTTGGATCTATCATGATTCAGTTTATTCTTTATATTAATGTTGAATCCAAGGGCTGGTTATAGACAGCGGTGTTAGAATGAACACGAAATTATTCTTCCTACTGAACAGATATAGAGAAAGAACTGTTGAATGTTAATATGCATTCTTGTGAAAAACATACATAAATTATGTAAAAGTTTATGAACTGACTCTGTAAAATATCTTAAATTAATTACTGACTTTCTATTGCAAATTTTCAACAGGCCAATGAAAGGTTCAGTTTGTTTACCCTGAAATTCTATCTTCCCCAAATAATGATTTAAATAATTTTAATAAAAATTATTTTTCTTTTCCTAAATGAAAACCAATTTGAATACAAGTGGCTTATAAAAGTAAGCTCCCTTTAAACTAATTATCTGAAAAAGATAAATCACAAAGAAAATAAAGACAGTATCTGGTGGAGAGCACTAAAATAGAAAAGCAAAAGCTGGAGAAAAAGGAAGAAGGAGAGAAAATATAGAATTTCTAGAGGGAATCACAAAAAAGAGAGTACCTCTGTATCAGATCAAGATCTAGAAAATGAGGCAATGGCTCTAGAGCCCAGCAGGGAGTGTGCCATGTTCCCTTTGGTTACTACAGACTTAGGCAAGGTACCTGTTATAGCTGGAGTACAGCCTTCCTCACCCTGATACAGATGAAAAGATTGCTGAACTCCGGTTTGTTCTGGAGGACAAAGCATTCCTAGATATGCTAGAAGAAATAATTCAAGGGAAAAAAAAAACGAAGATATTCTAAGTGG
Organism: Phyllostomus hastatus; assembly: GCF_019186645.2. Lineage (NCBI taxonomy): Eukaryota > Metazoa > Chordata > Mammalia > Chiroptera > Phyllostomidae > Phyllostomus > Phyllostomus hastatus. The sequence continues at coordinate 51,979,551 of NW_025334041.1, forward strand.
ATTAAGAGAGAAAGAGAAAGAGAGAGAGAGAGAGAAAGTTAAAGTTTCAAAAGGACTATTCACATGAAATTCTATCCAGGGAGATTCTTTGGATCCCAGAGAGAGGACTATTCTGGACACAGCCTTCATCCAGAAGGGAAGCTAGAATTCTTCATCAGTTCTGTCCAATAGAATATTAAGCAAATTTTACATTTTCCAGTAGTCACATTAAAGAGTAAAAAGGGGTGAAATTTTTACAAATACATTTAACACAACATATCCAAATATTATCATTTTAATATTTTAATACATAACGAGGTATTTTACTTTTTGTTTTCATACTACATCTTTGAAACCTTATATGCAGCACATTTGAATCTGGGTTTACCACATTTGGAGTGCTTAATTAATAGCCTCAAGTGGCTAGTGGCTAGAGTTCACAGCACAGGTGTAGTTGCCCAAAATATTTGTCTTTAAAGTGCAGGAATTTAACTCAAATATATTTTGATGGTGTTCATCATGGGTTGCTATTTTCAGATACACACTGTACTATTTTAATTTATATGAATCTAAGTTTTGTTTCTTTGTAGTTTTAGAAAATTGTTCTCAAAATATTATTTTTGGTATTTATTGTATTCTCTCATTTTGAGGGGCTCTTATTTGTAGGTTGGATCAGTTTTGCCTGTTTTCAGTATTTATCACTCAATTACAAATTTTTTTCTTCCTGATTTCTTTTTTTTTAAGATTTTACTTATTTATTTTTAGAGAGGGAAAGGTGGGAGAAAGAGAGAGAAACATCAATGTGCAGTTGCTGGGGGCCGTGGCCTGCAACCCAGGCATGTGTCCTGACTGGGAATCGAACCTGCGATGCTTTGGTTCGCAGCCTGAGCTCAATTCACTGAGCTACGCCAGCCAGGGCTTTTCCTGATTTCTTTTTTATTTAAATTTTTTCTTCTACTTCTCATGCAGCATTATCTTTGTGTGTATTTGCTCATGTTCCTTCTAGTTTAATCTTCATTGCTGAAATGATCTTTTACTGATATTTTCTGAGTTCTGTCATCTTACTTGAGATTATTAAATTCTTATTTTTGTTATTCTTTCACACCTATATCACTTCTTAAAAATGTCTTATAACTTGTTCTAAATAGTAAATTACAGTTGTGATCTATTTTGTGGGTGTTTCTTTTTGGTGTACTTCTGTTGTCAAGGATGTTATTCTACTTCATGTTCACTTTTTCTTAAAGGTTAGTATGGGAACTGACCTTGGTACTTTTCTGGTCTTGTTTTCAGGCTCTGGCAGAAAGTGCTGGCTGCTCAACTGTGAAAGTTCACAGGGGCTTCTGGGTTGCCCAAGCCCCTTCATCTAACTACAACCCTGCACCCACCCTTCTCAGAGGACGCCATGGTCTTTGCCAGGAAACTCCAGTCAGCTGATTCAATGTTCTCCTGGCTTAAGTCTGCTAGACACTCCCTTGCTCCTCTCTACTTTTTTCTCACACAGACACTGATACCACAGTGGGACTTGTGGCTATTGGTGGTTTTTCCCATCCACTTGGGGTTTTTAGGACCATCCTGTCACTCAATTTTATTGCTAATGTTGCCTATGGGTATTTGGCTGTGATCCAGTTGTTCCATTTTTATGTGAGGTCTTGGTCATCCTGAAATATTATGCTTCCATTGCCATCATCTTCCTAGAATTCTCCAAGCAAAAAGTGTTAACAGATCAGTGTTATATGTATTATATACACCTAATATAAAGGTGTATATGTGATATAGCCTTTATATTAGCCAGAGTGGAGTCAACTTTAGAGTTACAGATGCATAAATACTGCTGGGCCATCAACAGTGCATGTGCTATCAGTTTCAGAATGATTGCCATGCGATTGGAATAAAACGTAACAAGAGTTTTCTTGTACTTTCAGTCTTATATCCCTGAAATTATGAACAACTTAAAGAATTACTAAGTACCAATTAGTCATAAGACACTCTTCTAGAAGTATCAAAATGATGAAGACCCTTTCTATAAAAGAGACTATGAGTCTAGAAGCTAAAGAAATAATTAAAATACCACATGGAAATAGGTGTAAATCAAGAAACAGTACAAAGCAGGAAATTTTATTTCTGAGGAGGAGCAGGGAGAGGAAACAGCAGCCATAATCATGACTATAAGCCCCTTAAGGGTGGAAATGATATTTATATCATGAGACAACATTTCATTAAATATTCATTATAAAGTTTCATGAAAAAAATTTCATTAAAAAAAGATTTTAAAAATTAATGTATGTTAGAGTGTGAAGGATAAAAATCAAAATTTTATTTAGGTCTGAATAAAAAGACCATCTTCCAACAATTAACAATTAGATTACCTAAATTAATATTAGTATATTCAAACCTTAAGGGATATATGAAGCTAGCAAGATGGTAGAGAAGTGAATGAAGCCACACTAACCTCCTCCCAGGACCAATCTGGAATTACAACTAAATTGTGGAGAAATCACCCAGAAAAAAAAAGGAACAATAGTGAGAGAGAAGCGTTAAAGCCTCAGACAGATAGAAGAATCAGCTTCATTACAACCTGAACGGTAAGGAGTATAGTAGAGACTCAAGAAGGCTGGCTGGACACCCACAGTGGCAACGCCAGAGGGATAATTAAGCGACTAGTTGGATCCCCCTGAGAAATATGGGGCCTAAATCCTAAGCTGGGATGCCCAGCCTAGAGCATTAGGGCTCAAAAAGTACACACATAACAACAGGCAGCAAAAAGCAGTAGGGTTGCTTTCTGCCAATGAGAGACGGCTAGAGACACAGAGTCATTTAAAGGAAATGCACAAATTTTCGTTTGCAGCCACTTACCCTAGGCTCTGTCAAAGGCAGGGGCAGAGTAGGCTAAAGATGCCTGAGGAGAGACTAGGGATGGAAGCTTTGGGGAAAGAACTGAGAGAGTAGACACTGGGATCCTGGTGATAAGTCATCACCCCTATAGCAGCAGCCATCCTGCTCAGGCAGACCACTCTTCCTGAGCAGCAGCATTCTGAGGGGAAACAATAGCCCCAAGGGTGCTTAAGCTGACTGCTGAGTGCAGAGTAACTAGATTAACAGCTGAAAGAGTCAGCCACAGATAGTAGATCCCTGGCAGTCTTGGAGCAGGTGGCCTAAGGTCAGACGGGGTCAATATCTGACATTATCAGAGGCAGATCCAGAAAGAGAAAACAGTGGTAAATACTAAAGGTTACCAAGATGAAATCCACTGTGGTCTTCTCCATGATTTGCAATATTTTCTTTCCTGCATAGCTATTTAACATTCGTTTCTTGTCCAGCAAGTTTGTGCATATTAAGTCACTAGATTTTATACTATAGTTTATTTCTCTCCTTTCTTATAATAGTCTTAATCTCTTTACACACTTATTAATACTGGTTCATTTGCTGTTAATAGTGGGATTGTGGGGGGGTATTTTTGTGGATATGGGTTTGTTTCCTGGGCTTTGTGGTTTTGTTCTGGCAGTACCTGCAGAACAGCATACAAGGCAAGGTGGGTGGAGTGACCCTCAGTCAACCAGCTACAGGGAAGGACCCACGAAAGAATGACCCAACAACAATCAAAACCCAAGTACATCCAGAGAGCCAACATAAATGACATAAAGGGCATCGCAAGAGTATCAAGTTGAGATCAAGGAGGCTGCACCACTGAATCTCACAGGTCTCCTACCATAGAAGTTCACACCACAAACTCAGGGAGTCAAAACATCAATTTAAGTAGCAGAAGCAAACAAAAGTCTCACAAATAATGGGAAGACAAAGAAACAACTTCAATCAAAAGGAAAGGAAGAATCCTTAGAAAGAATGCTAAATGAAATAGAGGCAAGTGAACTATCAGATATTGAGTTCAAAACAATGGTCATAAGGAAGCCCAATGAACTCAGTGAAAATTACCAAAAACTACAGGGAAACTATGAGGAACTTACTGCAAACTATATCAGCATGAAAAAAGACATAGAAACTATCAACAAGAGCCAAGAACTCTTGGCTCTTGTTGAAATGAAAAATACAATTTCTGAATTGAAGAACACAGTAGAAGGAATCAAAAGCAGTCTAGATAAAGCAGAAGGCTGAATCAGCAAGTTGGAGGACAAGTTAGAAAAAACTCCCAGAAAGAGCAAGAAAAGGAAAAAGACTAAAACAGAATAAAGAGGGTTTAAGGGAACTGCAGGACAACATGAAATGTAGTAATATCCATATAATAGAGATACCAAAGGAGAAGAAGAAAAGCAAGGGAGAGAAAACCTGTTTAAAAAATAATGATGGAAAACGTCCCTAATTTGATGAGAGAAAAAGTCACACAAATCCAGATGCAGAGAGGGTCCCAATAAAGAGGAACACAAAGAAGCCCACTCCAAGACACATCATGATTAAAATGGCAAAATTCACAAACAGAAAGTCTTAAAGGCAGCAAGGGAGAAACAGGTAGTAACATACAAGGGAGCCTCAATAAGGCTAGCAGCTGGCTTCTCAATGGAAACACTCGAAGCCAGAAGGGAATGGCAATATTCCAAGTAATGAAAAACAAAAATGCAACCAAGAGTACTCTACCCAGCAAGGCTCTCAATTAAAATGGAAGGCCAAATAATGAGTTTCCCAGACAAAAGAAGCCTCAAAGAATATACCTCCACCAAACCAGCACTGCACGACATGCTAAAGGGACTGCTTTAAGAAAAGGAAGAAAAGGAGTGAAAGAGAGGAACACAGGTATAAAGGGGGTAGAATGGAAATGAATAAGTACCTATCATTAATAATCTTAAATGTTTATAGATTAAATGCTCCAATCAAAAGACAGAGGGTAGTTGAATGGGTAAGAAAACATGACCCACACATATGCTGTCTACAAGAGACCCAGCAAAGAATAAAAGACCAACACAGACTGAAAGTGGAGCATTGGAAAAAATTACTCCAAGCAAATGGACAGGAAAAAGCCAGGGTGGCAATACTCATATCAGACAAAAGACTTCAAAACAAAGGCCATAACACAAGACCCAGGACACTTCATAATACAGACCTGTAAGAGATATTTAAGTCTATATTCTTTTTTTTTAAGATTTTATTTATTTATTTTTAGAGAGGGACGAGAGGGAGAAAGAGAGAGAAACATCAATGTGCAGTTGCTGGGGGCCGTGGCCTGCAACCCAGGCATGTGCCCTGAATGGGAATTGAACCTGCGATACTTTGGTTCGCAGCCTGAGCTCAATTCACTGAGCTATGCCAGCCAGGGCTTTAAGTCTATATTCTTGATTATTACTTGTACCTCTATCATAAATACATTTATATCTATGTAAGTGTATCACATATATATTTATATCTATGTAAATATGTCATGGATATATGTATGTCTATGTGGCTTAAAGATATATTTTAGTGAGAAATACAATTATGAAATGTATTAATCTCTTCAGAATAATTTAGTAAAGGGTTATCTATATCTTTCCACCAATTTTCTTTCAATTGATTTTATTGAACACAATAGTTTAATTTTCTGACTGTTAAAAAATAAAACAGTCTTTCTTTTATTGAATAACTAAATATATTGGTAACATTAACAATAACTTAATAATAACTCTCACTTAATGACTATTAGGTTGAGATGCAACATGCTAAATATTTTACAGACATTATCTATTTTTACCATAATAACCCTATATATATATATATTTTAGAGGGCACTGATGCTCAACAAGGTTAAGCAGCTTGACTAAAGTCACTTAAGTAGAAGGTAGCAGAAGAATTTGAAGTCTTACTTTTCCCAGTTATAAGTCACACTTGAAAACAAATCAGATCATAGAGATGCTAGATTAGAAATGAACTACAGTTAGAGAAATGGAAGTTAAGGGCTTGACAACCCTCTGGTAGAGTTGCATGCATGTAGCCATGGTACCCCAGCCCCTCTCTTGAATTTGCTAGGCTGTGACAAGAGCAGAAGTACCACAATACACGAACTTTTACTGCTTTTTAATTTTTGGCCTTTTTTTCCCCCTTTGCTAGTGGTCTCAAAAGGGCCACTAGCTAAATGTGATGCAGAAGCATTTGGTATCTTACTGATGCTAAAGAAGTGATATCCTATAGATTTTAGCTTCTATGATTCTTAAAAAGCAGATGAAAAAGGTATGTCAAGCAACCTATAAAGATGAATAATTACTTTTATTGTCTTATATTCACTTATGAAAAAGTATTAAGGCCATTTTATGATATAACATCCACACACTTTTCATTAAGTTTGAACATTGTCAGCATGAGCACTGACCTAAGAAAATACATTTGGAAATCACAACATTACAACATCTTCAATACTGTGCTATGAAGCAGATATATTTAAGTAAAAATGACTTCACAGTGCTTTACGTCAGCAAGTTATGGAGAAGACCTAGTATTTGGGAGCGAAAGAGAAGAGAATGACTAATGGATGAAATAAAAATATTCAGCTCAGGAGGTAACAGTACACACAAATCAAAACTATTTATAACAAGTTTAGTCTGCAATTTAATTCCATCTTTTCTAATCAACATTCAGCACACTTCTGTGTTAAATGACAAAGTTAAGCTGATGTGATTATCTCCTTTACTAAACTTCAGCACTCCTGAAGCAGCACTGAGAAAAGAGTGAATTCAGTGAGTAGCCTACAACACACTGCTTAAACAACAGAAAAGGTAAATGATTTATGATCTGCTGGGTCAAAAGGCTCAAACCAGAGTTATACTTTAATAGGTTATAAAAAAAAGAAAACAAAAGACATCGAGTGTTGGTGGGGATATGAAGAAGTTGGAAATCCTGAACACTGTTGGTGGAAATGCAAAATGATATGGCTGCAATGAAAAGAGTATGGAAGTTCCACAGAAAATTGAAAATAGAACTACCTATACAATCTGGACACATACCCAAAAAACTGAAATCTGGATCTTAAAGAGGTATTAGCATTCCTATGTGTCTTACAGCACCATTCATAGTAGCTAAGGTATGGAAACAACTTAAATGTCCATCCACAGAGGAATGACTAAAGAAAATGTGGCATACACATACAATGAAACATTATTCAGCCTTAAAAAATTCAGCAACATGCAACAATATAGATAAACTTTGACAAGATTATGCTGAGTGAAATAAACCAGTCACAGAAAGACAAATACTGCCTGATTCCACTTATATGAGGTATTTAAAAACAGTGACATTCATAGAATCAAAGCGTGGAATGGTGGTTGCAAGGGCTGGTAGGAGGAAAAATGGGGAGTTGCTAATCAATAGACATAAAGTGTCAGTCACACTAAACTCCAGAGAGCTGCTTGCACCTGTGGTTAACAATACCATATTGTATACTCAACAATTCGTTAAGAGGGTAGATTACATGTTAAGTGTTCTTACCACAATAAAATAAAATTTAAAAGTAAATAAATAATTTCAGAGACCAATAAGATCCCCAAACTACTTTGATTCATCAATTACATTTATCAAACACTAACAAATAGCAAACAAGAGCTCTTCTTCTTTGTCAAAAAGTTGAAAGAATCACATCACAGTCTGGATTTGGATTCCTTTCCTTAGAAACAAATTTGATAGCCAGCCAGGGCAACTATGTTTAGTCCCTAACAATCTGAAGGAAAAACAATGAAGGGCTGTCAATCCCAGGATAAAACAACAAGAAATATATTTGTTACTTTTCGACATGAGATAAGTCTCTGAACCAAAATAAAAGAACAAATCTACTGCACTTCTGTTTCATTTGGCTGTATGAAGAAAAGGTAAGCAGACATCACTGATATATTAAAAGGGATCTCTGGATTCTACAGAATTTCTTCCCTACGCTTTTTATTTAAATGCCCAGAGCAAGCCTCTGTCCTTCCCATGAGTTCTCTGGCTGCCAACAAGGTCCAGAGGTCAGGTAGAGGGAATACATGGGAAGAACGTATGGCACAGAGATTATGAGCAAGAGATGAGAAACTAGGTGTATCTGAGTTCAAATGTTGCCTTCTTTGCTTATAAATGTAATCTTGAGCAGGTTGCTTAACCCTTGTAAACCTCAGTTTCTTCACCAATAAAATGGGATAAGAGCTGCTCCCTATTGAGATCATTGTGAAGATTAAATGAAATTTTAATGTATTTAGCATTTGCCTGGTAGTTGTTCTTATAAAAGGGATAAAATATATTTGTTACTTCAGGTACTTCAGATTTTTTACCAGTACTTATTACTGAAAAAAATATTAATTCTTCTAACAACAATAAACATTTGAGTCTTTAGCACTGAGAGGGAAAGAGTTCTTACTCTGAGGAGGAATGGATAGAGAAATGACATAATAAAAAGCATATATACATAACACATAGACACAGACAACAGTGTGGCGATAGCCAGAGGGAAAGGGAGGTGGAAATAGATGGAGGTGGGCAAAGGCGGGTAAAAGGGGATGAAAAGGGACGTTGCTTGAGGCAGTAGGCACATGATGCAGTGTACAAGTAATGTTTTATTGAGTTGTACAATTGACACCTGTATCGTTTTGTGAACCAATGTCACCCCAATTAAGTTCAATAAAACTAAATAAATGAAGCAAGTGTAGTAAAATCTTAACTGCAGAATCTAGGAAGTGAGTATATGGGTGCTCACTGTAAAATTCTTCACCTTTTTGTATGTTTTAAATATTTCATAACAAAATGTTGAGGAAAAAATTCAATGCAGAACAGGAAAATTAACAGACTATAGACAGTCAAAGTGAATTATAGCAGAACAGAAAACCACACATAGCTAGATCCTTAAGCAAAACACCTTGAATGATGCCAGAGCTGTCCTGACTCTTGATGAAACAGACTACCAGATGGACCACATCATGCACATGAGAACTGTGCCACTGCTGGAACCTGCATGTCAGGGTCAGAACAGTAACAGGTTAATGGAGAGACACATTTAGACCTAAGAAAGACATTTATTGCCCTGGCTGGCATAGTTCAGTGGATAGAGTTCGGGCTGCGAACCAAAGTATCGCAGGTTCAATTCCCAGTCAGGACACATGCCTGGGTTGCAGGCCACAGCCCCCAGCAACTGCACATTGATGTTTCTCTCTCTCTCTCTCTCTCTCTCTCTCTCTCTCTCTCTCTCTCCCCCCTTCCCTCTCTAAAAATAAATAAATAAAATCTTAAAAAAAAGAAAGACATTTATCTTACAGTTCTCCTCCACCACAGACATAGCTTCTGTTTCCAGGTCATTGTGTTCCTAACCAAGAGGCTGAAGATACAATGATATGCTAAATTCTAAGAGTCACAGTCACTGACACCACTTAATTAAAATGAAAAAGATGTCCCATCTTGTTCCCTCCCTTTTTTTTCTTGGATTCTTTGTCATTTTATACAGATTCCCACATAGTTTTTCTCTATTATTATTTTTTGAAACAAATTTCTACATAAAACAAGATTAGAAAGTAAAAAATTAATTCTCTGCATGTAAGTCATCATGTCATCAGCCCCTGAAAGCAAACACCCAGAAAATGATATATAAATAAATATTGGCTTCATTTCCAAAAATATTGGCTTCATTTCTAACTACAATTCTATAAGGACCATGCGAAACTTTGGTGAAAAGTGCCAAAGGATTAGGGAGTCCTATGAGAACACAGGAGATCCAAGTTAAAATGTAGGGCAGGTATGGACTGTAACCTGCTTTTATCAATGTAATCTGAAAAAAGAAGTGACATAAAAAAGCCTTAAGTATACAGAATACCTTCATGAGTTGGTGACTAAATAGTAATCTTATCATCATTATTATTTTTCATTTACAAAAATAAATTAATATCCTATTGAAAGGAGTAGCTTTTGTGTTGTTTTTGAGATTCTGACTTACAAGGAAGAGTTATAAACATCTGACTTCTAAGAAATGTATAGCCACAGATGCTTCTTTAATCTCAATGTTGTTTTCACCTCATTTCCTGAAGAACAGTAGATCATACTATTCAGGGCTAAAGCAAATTATAATCCAGACCTCCTAATATTTCTCTTTACCTTATCCTACTCAAGGACTCTGATCTAAAACACTCTGCCTCCTGCTGTGGAAATGGTTTATATTATTAAAGGTTTGTTCTAAAGAGGGGAAAAATGGTACTTAACCACTAACCATAGTAGTAAAATGTCAGTAATGTGATATTGTTGGTACAAGCACAGTGTATTTCACATAAATTGTAGTACAGATGAACTACACTCTAATAGCATGATACCAGGGTTCCAGGGCCACTACTGGGACAGCTATTGGCAGTCACAAAGCTGGGATGGAAGTTTGCATGGTGATAATAACCACCATGATTCAGTGAGCACCTACTGTCTGCCGAGCACTGTGTGACAGACGTTATTTATGTCATGTCTAATTCTCACAATGGAGGTGAAGTAACCTTATCAAGAAGATTCTACCCTTTTAACACTATAACAGTAAGACAGTGGTCAAGTTATTTATGTCCCAAAGCCCCATTTTTTCCATCTATAGAATGAGAAGCACACTGCCTGCCCTTCAAAGGGCTGCTGTGAGAGTGAACTAATGCAGGGAAAGTGTACAGCACAACACCCCGTATCTACTACATGAGCAATAAACATCAACTAATGAGCTATCAACTACACTTTTATGCCCATAAAAAGAACAAACAGAACAAAAACAGAAAAAAAAGTTCCCTGAGTTCTTGCCTTTTTAAAAAACATCTGTATTTAAAATATTTTAACACTTATCTCTGAGGACACTATGTATTGAAATGTTCAAAGCTTTTTTTAAAATTTAATCTTTATTGTATTTTTATTCCATTACCATTTAGGTCCCTTATACTTCCCTCCCTACACAGTAATCACCACACTGCTGTTCATGTCCATGAGTGTTTTTTCCTTTTTGTTCAATTCCCCCACACTCTAATCTCCTTTTGTTTGTTTGTTTTTGGTAGGCAAGAGGACAGCAGGAAAGATGATAGAGATAATAAAATAATTATCTTTATCTTAGTGTTATCAGTCTTCTTTATTATTTTATTCTTGTTTTTTTTCAGTACCATTACATTCTGCCAATACCTATTCTGTCCATATGCTGAGCAATATGAACTATGTATTTATGTATTTATTTATCCTTCTAAGGCAAAAAGTTATTAAAACCCTACCACCAACATCTGACTTCAAGTACAAAATATCCTAGATTTAAATGCTATAATCGTATTAGCCATGTGGGTAAGATACGTCTTTCTTGGTTTTAGAAATATGGTAATGTGCAAATGATTTATCTTGGCCTCACTTCATTATAATTACCCATCAAATTTATATTCCCTATTCATCATCCAAATGGGTAAATAAAATTTTCAGCTGACTTGTAAGACAGCAAAACTTTTCTTGCCATGCAACTGTTACCTATTGCTCTCAGTTCTAAATAATATAAAAATAGCTTTTACTATACCTGTTTAATTGACAAAAGTCAGTCAGTTTTCATCCTTTCTATCTGAATGTAACTTTTGCATTACATTATAAAACTCAGTTGTAGAAGTAAATGATATGTCATCCTTGGCATACTTCTGAACAGTTCTTTCTCCTAGTCACTGATTCATTCAACACAATATTATTTAGCACCTACTATGTGCCAGGCATTGTACCAGGTTCCTAAGATACAAACACTGAGCAAAAACAGACCAAATGTGTACTCTGAGGGAGGCTATAGTTTTGTGGAAAAGACAGAAATGTAATAAATAATCATACAATCACTGCAACTGAAACAAGTGCAACACAGAGGAGTCTTCTACATGCCCATAACGGGAGAATGGGACCTAGTTAGGGAGGTCCAGAGGGCTTTCCCAGGAAAGCAATACTTGAGCTGAGGTGTGACTGGGGATGATTATGGGTCAATGAAGTAAAGAGGCATGAAGAGCATGCTAGACAGAGGAGAGAAAGGACCAGGGAAACGTAAAAGACCAGTATGGCTGCAGCAGAGACTAAGGAGAAGCTTGGCTGATGCGTGAGGGCTGACACAGATCCCTATAGTTATGTTCAAGAGTCTCCTTTTTACCCTAAGAACAACAGGAAGAGGCTGATGAGTGGTGACATGATCTGATTTGTATCTAGACTACGCTAGGGAGATGAGATTACAGTAATTCACAGGGAAAAGAGATAAACCAGTTAGGAGGCTGCTACAGTGATCCAGAAAAAAAGATTATGGCAGTTTGGAGCAGAACAGTAATGATGAAAATTAATACTCAGAAGATACATGGCGACAGAGCCAGATGTCAGTGTTGTATTATGAACGGTGCATGTATTAACTTTTGGAATTCTTACAAACGGCATATGAGATGGGTACTCTTTTCTATTCTTTTTTATATTTTATAGATAAGAATATTGAGGCATGTAGAAACCTGTCCAAAATCCAGGTGGTAAACAGAAAACCCAAACCAATAGTCAATGCCAACTACAAAATTATTGTGTAAAAAATTAGACATATAGCTAGAAAAAAGGGTCTCTATAAAGAAGTTTAAAAACTTAAAAGCTTCTTGACCTATTTCATCAAGTTCCCAAGTGATAAGGCCTGAAGAACACAGCCTTAGGTTTCCCCACAAAAAAATGGATTCTCTTTTGATGATTTATACTTATGGAAGGCATACCTATTTCAACATATCGACTTGGCAAGTCCCTCATTTCACTGGCATGCCGTTCCTTCACTGAGCATATCTAGAAAATAAATTCATAGGTTATTTCGTTCATTTGATGAATAACTCTTCATAACATTTCTTTCCACGTATGATACTTTCATTAAATCAGCCATGTAACATTGAAGATGGAATGCATACAATCTACCTACTGATTTAAATGACAAAAAATAATTTCAATAGCATACATATAGCTATTGTTACTTATATTCTTCAATATTATTCTTTGATAAAGTCTTATTCAAAGGCAAAGAAAGAAAGCAAACTATAAAATAGTTTTGTTTCCAATGATCCATTCTCTGCAACTCTGCTTATTTGTGTGATAACAGAAGTATCTGTTATCACACAAATAAAGCTCTGGCAGAAATACATATCCAAAATGCCCAACAGCTAATCTGGGCAACATTCATATTAGGTCTTGTGCTCCTAATTACATATTAGTAATTTATTTTACTATTGCTAAATAATACTTTGCACAAGTGGCACATGCACTTTTTCTTTTGAGTGTATTAAAATCAATGTACTACATAGTTTTAAATCAGGGGTTGGTAAACTACAGCTTGGCCCTAGCACAGGCCTGTTTTTTTTTAGGTCTGCAAGCTAAGAATAGTTTTTATACTTTTAAGGGCTTGGAAGGAAAGAAGGATGGAAGGAGGAAGGAAGGAAGGAAAAAGGGAGGGACAGAGGGAAGAAGGAAGGGAGGGAGGGTGGGAAATACTCAGCAGAAACAGAATGTAGTCCATAAAATCTAAAGTATTTAATGCTAGAAAGTCTGCCAATCCCCATTTTAAATTATATGTATACAGTTTAGGTATATATGTGTGTATTTATCTATCACACACACAACACATGGTTGTTTTAGGGTTGTAAGACTATAGATATTTTCTATTTTCTTTGTCATATTTTCTAAGGTAAATAAGACAACAAAATTTTAAGTTTAGCCATGGAGGTAAAAACAATCTGAAGTTAAATACTAATTATACCCACTTTTGTAAGGGATCAGGTTTTTTCCTTTTTCTTTAGATAGCATTTATTATGTTCTTTTATAGCTGCTACCCTAAGTGTAGCTACAATATAGAAAATTCTAAAATATAGAAAACCCAAAAGGAAAAAAACAAATACTATTCATTGTTCCTTCACAAGGTGAATGCCATTAACCTTTTTTTAAAAAAGATATTTTATAAACCTAACAACTTACTACAAATAATAATACATTATTTAAATATTCTTCCACAGTTCTTTAATGTCTTTATAGCAACATTTCATTACATGAGTATACTATAATTTACTCAATCAGTTCAATTTTAGACAGTTTTTGTTTCTATCTATAATGCAAGCAATAGTACTATCAACATGGTTGGACTTGAAAACTTTTGGACTTTTGATTCCTTTGGACAAACTCTTACAAGTAAAACTGATAGATCAATGAGTATGTACAAGGTTTTCTTTGGTTTGCTTACATACACATCCAAACTGCTGTCCAGCAGCACAGTGACTATGTGAGAGCCCTCACTTTGTCTAACACAGGACTTGAACACATGCCTGTGGAAGTATACACATTTACTTAGAAGTGACCAGCTATTTTCTCTCTTGATTGTTTTTTTTTTCATTTGTCTCCTGTCCATCTCAGACAATTTCCTCTCTACTTCCCCAGTATTCACAATTTCCTCCTCCTTTTGATAGACTTTTGTTATTCACTCTTCTGTCCACAATGCCAAATGAATAACCGTTTTACTAATAAAAGTACACAAGGATAATGTTTCAAAGGGTTTGAAATATAATAATATAATGAATGAATGTATGTTTCTGTGTGTGTGTGTGTGTGTGTGTGTGTGTGTGTGTGTGTATATATATCAGTTGTTTGTATGGAAAAGGACATGCAGGTTATGATTATTATAATAGTTTTATTAACTCAAAGGATGTCACAAGGCAACTGTAGACCTACTTTTGCCCACCCCTGTATGTGTAATATTAACTAGCACTTCTGAGCAACTCTGGACACCATTCCTCAATTAAGGGCTTTATAAAACAGACATAGCTCTTTTCTCAGGAAGATTGTGGTACAGTGGCAGAGACACACACTTAAACAAGGCATTTTCCTCAAGTGTAATGGGGAAGTGCAGAAGTGTAGAGCAGGGCATCTACACGTTGGGGAGAAAGGCTTCCTGGAAGAAGTGAGCTAATGCCAGGCTAAACTGTCTCCAGGGCCATGCTACAACTTCTCCCAGGACAAGGACACATGGTACCACTGGCAGCAAGGTCATGGCTCTATTCTACCCTCCACAGTTCTGTGGTCTGAGCTCTTATCCCAGCACCTGTCTTACAGATGAGTGGCAGCTGGTTCAGGTGTGTGAATAGCAAAGTGCTTCCCGAAGCTCATGTCCTGCATAAGAGCAGATCAATGATTTCAAGAGTCCTTTTTACCTTGACTGGTAGTTTCTCGCCCACAGACACTAATTTGCTTCATCCAACTCTCTCCCCCAGTTCTCCACTTACAAGTTTAGTAGGCATCTCAAGTAGAAACATATAAAAACAACTCCTGACTTTTCCCCTCTAAGCATTCTTCATTAAAAGTCTTCCTATTTCAGTAAAAGGTAGCTTCATTTTCTAGTTCCTCAGGTAAAACAAAAACACCATTAACTTCTTTTTCTTACATGCCATATCTAACCATGAACAAATACTGTGAGGTCTACTCTCAATGTATATCCAGAATCCAGTCATCCCTTTCCTGCTCCACCAGCTCATCCAAGACACCACGTTACTCTGAGGTGACTTGAGTAGCCTCCTAACCAGTCTCCTCTCTTCCCTGCACCTTTGCTATTTAGCTCCACAAGGCAACCAGAGTGAGCATTTAAAAATCCAAGTTGGATCATTTAACTAATTCCTCCTCTCGAACCCTCTGCTGGCTTCCCAACCCTCTCTGAGCCCCCACATGATCTGCTCCACCACAAAACCCACATGCATCAGTCTCTACTGTCCCTCTCCTCTGACCTGCTCCACCTACTCTGGTGATGGTGGTTTCCTCCAGTTCCAGAAAGAAACACCAATCAAACTCTTGCCTCCAGGAATCTGCCCTTAAGGCTGCTACCTCTGCTGAACCCCTCCCTGACAGCTGCAGCTGCAGGGCTTCCTCCTTCCAGATCTGTGCCAGGATGACACACAAGTTAAGAGAGATGTCTTCTCTGAACCACCATAAATTAAATGGCACCCATCTCCATCCCTTTCCCTACTTTCCTGTTTAACTACTGCCCCTGATTTTCACCACCAACATGGAATGTTGACTTATTTATCCATTTCTACGCACTAGAATGAATATAAATTTGCCCAGAGAGGGAATTACCCATTTGTTTATTTATTTATTTAGGTATCTGCCACACCAGAACATTGTCCATGCACATGAACGAATGAATGAATACATGAGTGAAATGGTTAGCTCCAATTTTACACTTTTCTACACTGTGGTGGTTATTTCTCCCCAATAAGATTGCTCTCTCTGCCCTGAGTGGTGTGGCTTAGTGGACTGAGAACCAGCCTGCGAACCATAGGGTCACTGGTTGATTCCCAGTCAGGGTGTAACAGGGTGCAGCCAAGGGGGAGGTGGGTGGTCCAAATAGGGATTTGTAATGGGGTCCAGAACTCAGGGTGTCCAGGAAATGTTAGAAAAAAAATAAATAGGATGTCCTCACTCTTACAAGTCTGAGCTGTGGGATGGGACACATGGAGCAGGGCCATTGAAAGCTGTTTTGCAGCAACAGTTTTGCAGTTAATCTCTGGCATGGTCATTTAACATATCTATAAATTTTAACTGGTTTCATGGATATGTTAAATAGCTGTGGCCATGCTTTGAGCTGGGGGATGGAAGTAACTTCCACCCAAGTTGTAACTGGGAGGCAACTCCCCCTGGGTACAGTGCCTGTGTGAGAGCTTGGAGATGACTGGCTCCACACCGTGAGGTCATGCCTGCCCAGACTTACCATGGCAGCCTGGTAAAGCTGGACAAATACGGGAATGTTGGCAGGTGTAGCTAATTGTGGGAGAAGTCAGAAATTAGGCTGCAGAGGAAGACTGGTGCTGGGATTTAAACCCAGACATGGCAGCCATGCCTGGCTGGGACCCATGACTTTGGAGTAACATTGGAACCACATGGTTTTGGGGTGCTCTCTTTTGCCATGTGGCTTAGAAAGCAGGAGAGACTTTGCCGGGAAGAAAAGGGGTGAAAGGATTCTTGCTGCTGGGCCATGAAAAGGTGCCACATGGTTTTAGATTAACTGAAGGTCACAGTGGTGACACAATGGATGGTGCCAGAGCCTGAGCCACAGACTTCTACTTCTTTGCCTGAGATATGGTACCCTGGACTGGGCAGAGGGAGAAGGAAGTGTGTGTCTGTGGATATTCTAAAGGACTTTAATATTTTAATGAAGACATTAAGTCATTACTCTAAGTCTATATAACTTTTTAAATAAATAATTTCTTTCCTTTTCACCAATCTCTGGCATTGAGAGATAGTCTTTCCCCTGGCAGCAGGCAAGTCAAACCTAGTACAGGGAGGGGGATCCCTGGAGCAAAAGGAGGAAAGGGGGAGTCCTTTTGGTAATAGTATATCGTTCACCACCCCCATCCCGTCCTATTCTATAACAAGAACATATTATGCCTGGGTTGCAGGCCAGGTCCCCAGTAGAGGGCGCATGAGAGGCAACCACACACTGATGGTTTTCTCTCTCCCTCCCTTCCCCTCTCTGTAAAAATAAATAAATAAAGTCTTTAAAAAAAAAAGAATGCTCTGTCTGAGAGAAAAAGATGATGTCCTATCTTATCTTCCCTCAACAGCAGGCAGAAAGATTCTCCACCAAGAAGTACTCAATATATATTCCTAATTGATTCTGAAGAAGAGGAATCCCCAACAAACTGAAATATTTGACAAGAAAAATCATGACTTGGATTGTAATTCAGGTACAAAGTGCATTAGTTTCCCATGGCTTCTGTAACAAATTATCACAAACTTGGTAGTTTAAAATAACAAATCACTTCTTTCATAGTTCTGTAGGCAAGAAGTCAGATCAGTTTCACTGGGCTAAAAATCTAGGTATTGGTAGAGTTGCATGCCCTCCGGAGGCTCTAGAAAAGCATCTAGAATCCTTGCTTCCTCTAGCTTCTGGGGCTGCTGGCACTCCTTGGGTGAGTCACTCCAATCTCTGCCTCCATAGTCACACTGTCTTCCTTCCTTTGGTGAGAGCACTCCCGCTTTAAGAACAGGTGTGACTGCATTTAGGGCCCACCCAGTTGATGCAGGATAATGTCCCCATCTCAAGACCCTTAATTAATCACATCTTTTGCAATAGTATTCTACCATTTAAAGAAACATTTCCAGGTTGCAGGAATTAGCGCTTGCTCTCTTGGGGGCTGCTCTATGCATCCTCATAGAGAAAGCATTTCTTATAGAAATCAGCAAACTACTTATGTGTCCCTACAGGCTAATTTTCCTTGTTTTTCACCAAAAGAAAAAGCAACTTTAAAGCAAACAAAAAAAAGCCACCTGGTCCATTTAAAGAACTTTAAAACTATCAACAACGTAAGGTGTTTTTTTTTTGTTTTTTTGTTTTGTTTTTAGTGAGTAATGACACACACGGGATAGGGAAACTGGAGAATCATTTTTTTTTATCCTAGGCTCTGGACATAACTTCCTTCCCATTATCATTAATATGAATCAGGCTGTGTTCATTAACACAGGAAAACAATTAGCGCATGTTAAATTAAGAAAGAGAACTTGAATCCTACCAATGTGAGAGACAGGAGGTACCTAACCTCAGGTAAATTATGCTTTTGTTTTGGTAATAAGAAGCATGACATTAATTATTTTTATGCTTCCATTTTCCACAGAAGAGTAAATTTTAAAAAGCCATGTCTCTTTAATGACTTTCCTAGAATTTTATGATATAACAAAGACAACTAATATTTATTAGACGTAATAGGTCAGATTCTATGCTAAGCTCTTTATTTGCATTACCTCATTTAATCCTCCACAAAATTTAGGATGTGAGAATAACTAGTACTCCCATTTTGTGGATGAGGAGATTTAGTCTCAGAAAGGATCACACAGGAAGTGAATGGAGACCTTGTAATTGATGCCTGATCTGACTCTAAAGCCAGAGCTCTTCCATTGGACTACTGCTCGTATACTTTCTCATACCATTTTTACCTCAGCTAGTTTCTATTTTATTCTGTTTAGGTTAAGCTATATAGCTTTTGGGAAACAACTTTTGGCTCTGAAGTATCTAATACAAAACAAGCACTGTGATCCATGAAATAAATGTGAGTAAGCTTTGGGCCTCTTTTGTAGAATAACTAAATTTCATTTACTTGGGCACATAAAGGGGATAGTTATATGCCACAAAATAGTCCTAAGTCTTACTGACAAGAAGCCTGGGCCTCTACTCCTTTATATTATTACCAAGCAAGCAGGATGATTTAGTTTTATCCTTTCTCTGCCATTAACTCTAATGAAAGAGCTAAGGGAAATGGAAAGAAGAATAGAGAAAGGAAAACCTGATGAACCCACAAAACTAACACCATGTTCTATAACTAGCCAAAACCAAATGGGCTATAGGAAATTTTAAAAAAGACTTTAAAAAAAGTAGCATCTTGTGAACATAGAAAAGTTCAGTTTGTTTTCTACAACGTGGGAAAGAAAGACTGTCTTAAAACTTATGCTTAGGAAAGGACTGAGTATTAAATGATTATCACATGGCAAAAATACTATGGTTGCAATAATACTCATGGTGAAAATATTCTGGTTGCAAGGAGTCATTCAAGAACTCGTATTCCTTTGGACCAACCTCAATGGATCTGTAACAACATGAACTTATTATAAGCCAAGCAAAACCACCTTGACAGATGTCCCCCAGCCGATAATCAGTGTCACACTGTCCTTCCAGCAGAGGCTGCAGGGATACATATCTGGGCGAAGACTTATATCATCCCGGGGCACATTGGTGATTCTTTGCTTTGAGGTAATGTCAAAAATCTTCACACCCTGTAAAATAAAATAGCATTAAGCAGCCTCTTCTTGGGAGAAGAAAAGTAAAGAAAAATTTATTAACAGCCACTGCTACATACCACTGATAACTAGCACTACAAAATATTGACAGTGTTTATTGAGTACTGCTGGGAGCCATGCAAAGGAAATGCTCCTACTCCACAGAAACCTGTGAGAACCCCGAACAAAAGAAAACCTCAATATTTCTTTCTGGACAAAAGCAATTTTATTGGTAGATGCCATCACTGGCTCAAATACAACACAAATGTGAAATGTATAGAATGTCAACAACTGCATTTCTAAAATGAAAGACAAGTAACATTTCTAATGTATCATTCCACTCACTACAAAATGAAATTTGCTGTTTAGAAACACTTTGAAATTGAAAATCCACTACTAAAAAAAAAAACTACACCTGACATTTAAAGTGCTCAAATGGAAACATCAAGCAAGCTGCTAACTAAAAATAAACCAAGGGACCACTAGTTTGTTTACCTTTACTTGACCAAGGAAAACAGTAAGAAAAGTCCTGAATAGCAAAGTAGATTCCGGGAGAAAAGAATAGAGCTAATCTACTAAGTTATATACCTTGAAATTTCAAAGGATATGCCAGCTGTCAAAAAGACAATTTTTAAACTATCAGCTCTAATTCACATTGAGTAAACTTTAAGTCTGGCACCAAAAACCATGATCCACTTTTTAAAAGGCAGGCACATATTTTGCTTGTGATTATAAGGGGAGTGAAAAAATAGAATTGGCAATATTCTGTACTTGTTTCATATTCACTGTTACTTGCCCTTGGCTAATAAGCAGATGGTATTTTCAAGACCACATTCCCAATGCAGCCTTTCAGTTAAGATGCTTTTTTATTTTCTTGGCTATTCTCCATACCTCAGGTTTCTTCCTCTAAAATAGAGTACAGAATATGTTGGGAGTTACTCTATTATGAAAGCCAAGAGCAATCTAATTTCTTTAACCTTCCGGGTATGATATGAATTGCCATTTGTATCTTTTAGAAATGACCATTGCAGCAAGTGGCATCTTCTCCCTTTGTTACCTCCCTCTCAGTCTGGCCCCTCCTTTGGCTCTGCAGAAGCATTAGGAAGAAGGAGACATGCTTTTTACCATATTATTGGCCCAAGCAATCAGATGGCCTCTCCACTTCACATTCCTTATGTTCCCTTCCCCTTCATGCAGAATAGAAGACTTCCACCTGCTCATCCAAGATCGTTCAAACAGCAGCAACTAGGGACAAATATAAAACTGAATTTCAAAAATGAAGAAAAATGTCTTAGATACTTTTCTCATTATTTTTGCTTGGCCATTGACCAAATGACAAACAAGTCATTCCCAACAATTTTTATGCAGACTGATAGTACTACATAATTTGTATTTTGGAAAGAATTTCCACTATTTTCTTCAGCCCAGGATACTGTTTAAAATGTGAGAGTGGAAGTTACTACAAAGTCAAGCCACAAGGTGGCACCAAAATACCAAAATTCATGGAGAATAATACACAACAGTCAGTTAAAAGATGTATCACAAAATGTTCTTCAAACAATTGCCCAAGAATTTATTTACTTTGTAAACTGGGAAATCAAAGCCTCATAATCTTTCCCTAAAGTAACATATTAATTACAGATTAAACCACAATAGTTAGAAGCAGTGGGTTTTTCATTTAACCCAAGAAAAGTAACTTAACAATGACATTTGAGTAGTAATTCAAGTCATAAGAGAAATAAATTTGCTTCAGTATTAAACTTCTTTTAAAAGTTCAGAGTAGCTGGGGTCTTTATTTTAAAGGGAAGAATCTATAATAAAAAATCTGCTGGGTAAGTTTTACTATCAAATATAACTGATCAAAACCTCTAACTATAGTTCTAATAATTCATACATTATTAAGGATACAATAAAATATTTTTCTTAATATATCCAATTTAAATATTTTAAGAAAAGACATTTATACATGTATAATATTATACATGTATAATATATACATGTATAATATTATACATGTATAATATATACATGTATAAATGTATATCATTTATATACATATAACTTCACACATGTAATCCTGAAACGTTTACCATTTAAAAGCAAATATTGATGACAGATTCCCTAACAGAATTTTTTTAAATTACTTTATTATTGTTCAATTCCTAACAGAATTTTTAAAGTTCCTATTATCAGAGTCAATTTCAGTTTACTTAGTGTATTCCGTGTCCCTTCCTACCCCCAAAGAAGGGAGACAATAGGTATGGGAAGAGAGTAAAATTCATATTTTACTTATATTTTTTATATATCTTTCCCAATACTTACAGTCATATAGTCAGAAAGTGCACAATAAAGAAAAAAAACCTAAAACTAAATTAGTGTCCATCTTTACAAATAAGTAGAGTACGGCCACTTTTAAGTGCCACAAGTGTCTGAAGTTATCTATTATCCTTGGAAAAGAAAGGAGGCCTCACACAGTCCACTATGGAGACTGGAAGCAGGGCTTTTACTAACACATGTACTCCTGTCTTTCCATTAGATAGATATAGGACATCCTCTCACAGGACCTTCTAAATCCCCTTCTTGTCCTCTCCTACCTCAGGTCCTAACTAAGAAATGTCTCCACCACCATGTCTCCCTACTTCCTTAGGCCTGCTCTCTGTCTGTGATTCAGCCTCTCCCTAAAAGCCAAGGAGGTCCCTGAATGTGTTCAGTATTTTGTACTAGGATAGGTTTGAAATTCAGGGAAGGAAGAGAAAGTCTGAGAATATAGCTCCTGCTACACATTCCACTAAAGATGGGGAGCTAAAATTAATTATATTAAACATGAGGAAATGATAAGATTGAAATATCTATCTTCCATCTGTCATCTGGATTGGGTGGGGGTGACTGAGGGCTGGGCTCAGGGAGTGCTCCATCGCCACCTGCTGGAAGGAACCGTGGCGGGATGGCCAGGATGAAAGTGTGCTGGAACTCAGCATCAAGTTCCTGTCCCCCACCAACTCCTACCTAGAAATGAATGATGCAGTATTAAAAGGGAACAAATTGCACCTGGGTTAGAAAAGTTAAATATGCCCCAAATTTTAAATTAAAAATTCTATGAAATGATAGAAATAAGACCCCAGTGAAGGCATGACTCAACTCACTACAAGAAAAATCCTGCCTCTTCTGGGCAAGATGATGGTGTAATAAAAGCAGTACACACCTCCCACAACCACATCAAAATTACAACTAAACTATAGAACCACCATCATTCAGAATGCCTGAAATCTGGGTGAATGGAAATCCTACAACTAGGGAATTAAAGCACAGGCCACACTGAGACTGGTGCAAGGGTTGGAGACAGAACAAGCTGGCCCCACACTCATGTGTGGCTGATAAAAATTGGGAAAGATATTACAGTAGCAGAGGTCCCCCCTGAGAAGCGAGGGTCCCATCCCTACACCAGGCCCTCCAGCCCAGGGTTCCAGTGCCAGGAAGAGAAGTCCCCACAACCTCTGGCTGTAAAAACCAGTGGGTAGTGTGGCTGAGGAAGACTGAAGGCTTCAGGAGTCCCAGGCAGTTCCTCTTAAAGGACACAGACTTAGTAGGACTCACTCCCATCTGAGCTGCAGCACTGGGGTTGCAGCTTGAAAGGCACCAGAGACATACTGGAAGAAACTTAATTGTCTGGCACGAGGATGAGAGCTAGGGAAGAAGGGAGACAGCTTTCTCTCAAAGAGAAGTGCTGTCAGAGTCCAAGGTTCCTTTGATGAGCCTTCCTTGCACAGAGCCAGCAGGTGGGCACCATATCTGAGTCTTCAGCAACCTGGCTCACAGTGTCCTCCAAGGTGATTCTCTGAGCTGCCCCACCCAACTTTCAGGCCCTCCTAAGCTATTTCCAGTGGCTTTTCCATACTAATGGCCTATCTTGGCTCATGCTTCACATATTTCCCTAAAACCTCTCAAACAAGCAGCACGCCCCATACCACTTACTAAATGGCTCCAGCCCCGGGCACTCATAGCAGCTGGCCTGGGTTCACAGCCTGGCCTCACCTGGGCACCTCCAAGCCCAGCACAAGTAGCAGCCACCTGCAGATACATTTGCAGTTTATGCCCAGTGGCCCTGGGCAGAACACAGGTGGCAGCTGACCTTGGCCTGAACCTCCTAGGAGATCTCAGAGTCAGTGTACCCAATCAACAGCCTCAGACCATGTCAAAGCATCACCACCCAACCACCTCCACAAAGATATACTCAAGGGGTGGACTCAGTGGGCACCAGAGCTCCACTAGAGTGAGTTCTGCTCCATGGAGTCAGCAGCTGCACAGCTGATCATCCACAGTGGCCAGAGTTCCATAGTTGGTGGTCAAAATCAGTCCTTGCAGTGGATCAGCCTGGGGATAAACCCCTCCTAGTGATGTTGCAACAGCATTCAAGGCTCAACTATAAGAGGAGGGTATACAA
Organism: Phyllostomus hastatus; assembly: GCF_019186645.2. Taxonomy (NCBI): domain Eukaryota; kingdom Metazoa; phylum Chordata; class Mammalia; order Chiroptera; family Phyllostomidae; genus Phyllostomus; species Phyllostomus hastatus. Next base: position 52,003,675 of record NW_025334041.1, read on the forward strand.
AGCCCACACCCACATGAGGGGGGGCAACTGGAATGCCCACCTGGAGTGATCAGAGAGTCTGGTCACTAGAGAGCCACTACACACTATAGAACACCTACTACATTAGGCCACACTACCAAGCCTGGGAGACATAGAAGCTCTGCCTAATAAAGGGAAACAAACACAGGGAGGCTGCCAAAATGAGGAGACAAAAAAAACATGGCATAAATGAAAGAAAGAACAAAATGCCAGAAAAAGAACTAAACAAAATGGAGATAAGCAATCAACTAAATGCAGAGTTCAAAATACTGGTTATAAGGATGCTCAAGGAACTCAGGACCTCAACAGCATAAAAAAGGACCAATCAGAAATGAGAGACACTAATTGAAATGAAGAATAATTTATAAGGAATCAACACTAGAGTAGATGAAGCAAAGAATCAAATCAATAATTTGGAATATAAGGGAGTAAAAATACCCAATCACAACAGCAAGAAGAAAAAAGAAACTAAAAAAAAAATGAGGATAGAGTAAGGATTCTGGGACAATTTCAAGCATACCAACATTTGGTTATAGAGGTGCTGAAATGAAAAGAGAGAAATCAAGAAATTGAAAACCTATTTGAAAAAAGTAGTGACAGAAAATTTCCTAACTTGGTGAAGAAAATAGACATACATGTCCAGGAAGCACAGAGAGACCCAATTAAGACGAACCCAAAGAGGCCCACACCAACACAAATAACTAAAATGCAAAAGGTTAAAGACAAAGAGAGAAACTTAAAAGCAGCAAGAGAAGAGCAGTTAGTTACCTAAAAGGGAGTTCCCATAAGACTGTCAGCTAATTTCTCAACAAAAACATTCCAGGCTGAAAGGGATTGGTAAGAAATAATCAAAGTGATGAAAAGGAAGCACCTACAATCAAGATTAATCTACCCAACAAAGCTATCATTTAGAAATGAAGGACAGAAAAAGAGCTTCCCAGATAAGAAAAAGCTAAAGGAGTTCATTACCACCAAACCAATATTATATGAAATGTTAGTCTTCTTTAAAAGGAATAAAAAACATATCAAAAATATGCACAATGAAATGGCAACTCATACATATCTATCAACAATTGAATCTGGAAAACAAAATAAACAAACAAGTAGAACAGAAACAGATTCATAGATACAGAGAACATTTGATGGCTGCGAGATGGGTGGAGGATTGGGGGGATGGGTGAAAAAGATGAAGGGATAAGAAGGACAAATTTGTTGTTACAGAATACTCATGGGGATGTAAAGTACAGCATAGGGAATATAGTCAGTAATATTCAAACTATGCATGTTGTCAGATGGGTACTGGATTTATTGGGATAATTATTTGTAAGTTATGTAATGTATAATTATTGGTATAATTAATGTATAATAATTAATGTATAATTATTATACCTGAAACTAATATAATAATGTATGTCAAAAGTAATTGAAAAATTAAAATGAGGAAGGAGAAAAATATGCAATATAAGCCTATAAGGATATCATATATAGAGTACATAAAGTAATGAAAATATAAAAATGAAAGTTCTCCCTTTTTATAATAATTTCCATATTCCCTGTGTGATGTGTATACTTTTGGACTTCTTCATGGCCCTACAAACAACATATATTTACATGCATGTATAAATGAGTGGGTTTTCCAAAAAAGCTGCCACCTGCTATCAGTGGACAAAAAAAATAGCATTCTGGTTTAACATTAGTCAGAAAAATGTTTATTGTTTCTCAGCTTTTTTGTTATGACTCAGAGTGAGAAACACAACTTACATCACAATGGGTATACAGATGCCTGTGCGTGTATGTATGAAATGGAAAAAATGTATTTACAAAACACAACATTTCCCCTTAGTATATTTAATTTACTTGAGTGCTGTCTGGCTCTATTTTATTCTTTTCTTTTAAATTAAAAAAAAAAAATCTGGTGGCAATCTCCTAGATTGATGTTGTGACCAACCCATGGATTGTGGCTTACAATTTGAAAAACTAATTAAAATGGTTTCCTTGAAGCTTATTTTTTCCAGTAATTCGTTGTTACCCAGTTCTAAATATCTTCTGCTTTTATCTGGATGATATCTTGAGTGTATGGAGGCGGCTCCCAGGATTTCAAGAGACGGAAGGTAGGAGACACTAAACTTCTTGGCAAACATTCTCACACATGTTAATTTTTGTGTACTTGTGTATTTCTATAGTTATGCATTGCTAAAGGTGTAAATGTTGGATCAAAAAGTATGTGCTTGAGAAACTCTGATGTGCGTATTTCAAATTGCTTTTCCAGAAATCATCTGTACATGTTCTATAATATGTAAATACATGCAGGGCCTACAGATGCCCAATAATGGAACATCAAGGCAATACTCACTGTCACTCGATGTCTAACCAATCCACAGATACTTTGTGTTTTTAATGTACACATCAGTATAAAATAAGTATTAAAGAACACATAAGGAGGTAACCATATTCTCCTTTCACATTAGCATTACCATCCTTGGGCAAGTCTGAAAGGACACTCCTCATATTATGTCTGTTTCACTGATGTGTCCATTTTTAGAACAGAATTGTATGCTCTCCTGTCTCTCAAAATGACTCTAATGTGATTTTTATATAAGTACTCATTTTATTTTTTAATGGTAGTATGAAATAAAATTTTTAAGGGATAAATTAAAGTGTGGAGGAATGTTTACTTGTGTTACATGTCACATGTTTAGTGGCTAATTAGTTTGTTTTTGATCCTTATATGTATAGAACTGATGACTCAGGCAGCAAGCTCAGGTTCTGCAGCCACCACCAGGTATACTCCTTGGTCCTATAGCTCCAACACTTGGAATTGGGCCTTGGTTTGTGTATAGCAAAAGTCTCTAGTCTACTCAGCTGGCGTCGTTGTTTTGCTTTCCAACTTCATAAATTATTTTGAAAAATCGGGAGATTATATACATACACACACCTGATTTTTCTTGAAAAATTAAAATATGCAGCAGCACTGGTTTACATTCTTTGTGTTAATCATTAACCAGAACTGAGTCACAGCCACCCACTTTAGATGGAACTTGAACTCGTTCCTGTTTGCCATAGTGAGGGTTCCCAATTTTTTAATTAAATTTCCCTTTTAATTTCATCTCCAGCTCCTCTAGATTTGAATTTGAGACTCCTGAGGGTCACTGGAATTTATTGGCAAGCCTCCACCCTTTCTAAATTGATTATATTCTAGATAATATAACATAATGAATGGATGATTTGACTATGCTCTACCATCCCTACATCATCTAGACAGGCTCACTCATTACCCCACTGCCTGGTTTGCGATCCTGGATGCATATTTGAATCACCTGGCAGCTTTTGATGATACTGGATATTCTGATAGATATTCTGATGGAATACAAACATAAGTTTTATAAAAATCTTCCCTAGTGTTTGCAATGTGCAAGTTGGGTTAAGAACTGCTTGTCTAGTTGGTGCTTTGTACAGTTTTATTTTACTGAGTAATTTAGCAAACAAAAACAATGAAAAATTCTAATATGTAAGCAGATGCAACAAGAAGGGTGTAATTACCACCAGAAATAGATGGATCTAAGCCAGGGCTGGCGAGTAGAAGATTCTAAGAAATATGCTGAAACCCACTGCTCTGCAGCAGCCTTGATATCTGCATCAAGGTTTCCTAGCTGTCCCCAGATCGTTAGCTTGAATTTGATTAATATTAGAATAAAGAACCCTTTATGGTGCTAAAGAAATTTAGTTACCTTTCTCTGAGCATGAGCATCTTTTTATACAATGTACAAATATATGGATTTCACACTCAAAGGAGAGTTTCCTATGGAAAAACTATGGTGATATTTTTAAGTTATATTTAGGTAACAGATTTCGCTTATGAATTCTTGGCTCTTTACCACTATCTACAGTGAAGATTCTGTGAAAATCTATGCTTGTGACCAGATGTTAATTTTCAAGGGTTGATATTTATTATGTATAAAACCTAACTTCAAAATACAGTTGATCCTTGAACAATATGGGTTTGAACCGTGCAGGTCCACTTACATACTGACTTTTTTCAATAGATACTGTAAATGAGTTTTCTCTTCCTTATGATTTTCTTAATAATATTTTCTTTTCTCTAGCTTACTTTATGGTAAGAACATAGTATATATATAGTAAACTTAACATACAAATATGTGTTAATTGACTTTTTGCATTCGCAGTCACTGCTGAACAGTAGCTGTCACAGTAAGGCTTCCAGTCAATGGTAGGCTATTAGTAGTTAAGTTTCCCTCACCCTGGCATTATTCAGTGTCAACTGTAGCTACTTTTCTTTCAGTTATTAGAAGAAGCTATATTAGATCAGTACATGCTAATAAATGGCTCACCATTAAATCTTATATTCTTGAAATTAAAAAAAGAAAAAGAAAAAGCCTGCCTGTGAAGTAATGGGTTGGGCAGAGCGGGCTGGAGGTGAGCTGAGTCATAGAGAAAATGTCACCCAGGGTCACAGAGGCTTTGGTCAGCACTGGTAGCTGACACTTGAGTAGCTACTCCTACCATCGCTTGGCAACACATTTGAAAAGGAAAGCAAGCACACTGGCAATAGGAAGACACCTATCAAGAATAGTTTTGCCCAGTTATGACAGGTGGGCAGTACCTATACACACTTCAAATTGCCTTAGTAAATGCAGAAAGCAGGCTTTTAAAAGATACAGCACTTCCCTGTGGCATCAATGCTTATATTCTTTGGTAGCCATTTTTCCAACAGACAACTGTGTTCCAATTCAGGCAAACACAAAAACTTCCTTCTCTACCATTGTCCAGAATAAAAAAGTTCAAACAAGTTCTCAGAGAATCTACAATAAATTCACAGCAACTTCAACTCTGAATACTGAAAACAGAAAATGAAAATGTTTTATGAGACAGTCATAAAACAGAGAACTTTAAAAATAATTCTTCTTGTTCTCAGATGACAATAAAATTAACCAAGAAATTAGTAACAAAGGATAAGCAAAACAAAACCAAAAAAGAAAAAACTTAAGTAAAAAATAAGTAACCTCTATTAATGGATGAAAGAGGAAATCAAACTATATCCAGAGCACTCTGGGAATGAGAACACAAATACTACAAATCTAAACTTTAGGGGATGCAATCAAAATTATAAACAAGAAAAAGTCCACAGCTCTACAAGTTAATGAACAAAAACAGATGTGCATGTACTAGCTACATGACAAAAACAAAAATATTTTATCGAGATACGTAAAAGGAGAACTAAACAAATGGAGAGAGACATCACATTTCTGAATAAAACAACTCAAAATTCTCACTGAAGACTTTGTCTTACTAAGTTAACCTATGATTTTAATGTAAGTCCAAAGAAAATCTCAAAGGAATCATTTGTAGAACTTCTAAAATGCTATAAATTCATTTGAAAATATGTAAGAACAGAAATTTTTTTAAAAATTATTTTATTGTTGTTCAATTAGAGTTGTCTGCACTTACCCCCCACCACTCCCACTCCAACCCAGCCATCCTCACCTTCCTCCCCTGCTTCCAAGCCCCCTTGGTTTTGTCCATGTGTCCTATATAGTTGTTCCTGAAAACCGTTTCCCCCTTTCTTCCCATTATCTCCTCTCACCTCCCCTCTGGTTACTGTCAGATTGTTTTTAATTTCAAAGTCTCTGGTTATATTTTGCTTGCTTATTCGTTCTTTTCATTAGGTTCCACTTAAAGGTGAGATCATACGGTATTTGTCCCTCTCCACCTGGCTTATTCACTTAGTGTAATGCTCTCCAGTTCCATCCATGCTGTCGCAAAGAGTAAGAGCTCCTTTCCTTCTTTCTGCTGCATAGTATTCCATTGTGTAAACATACCATAGTTTATTGATTCATTCATTCACTGATGGGCACTTAGGTTGCTTCCAGCACTTGGCTATTGTAAATTGTGCTGCTATGAACATTGGGACGCATAGGTTCCTTTGAATTGATGTTTCACAGTTCTTAGGATATAATCCCAGCAGTGGAATTGCCTGGTCAAAAGGCAGTTCCATTTTTAGTTTTCTGAGGAAATTCCGTACTGTTTTCCAACATTGGCTGTACCAGTCTGTATTCCCACCACCAGTGCCCTGGGGCTCCCTTTTCTCCAACACTGCCTTTTGACCAGGCATCCTCTCCAACACTTGTTTGATGATTTGTTTATGATGGCCATTCTAACAGGTGTGAAGTGGTATCTCATTGTGGTTTTTGAATAAAGCAATTTGTGTATGGACTGACCCTGCCAGACAGCAAACATTTTATAAACTTAACACTCAATAAACATTTTATAAAATTTACACTCAAAACGCTGTAACAATGGCCCAAGTACTGGCAGATGAAGGAAAAAGAAAAGAACTGACAAAGGTGAATCATGACAAGGTCAGGCATTGTTTATGTGTGTACACGCATACACAAAGGAAATGGTACCCTCACACTACTGAGCAGTAATCCCACCATCTTCCTGGAGGATCCTTTGGGATTATGGACTCATAGTTTAAAATGAAACCAGTTATGTCCATGCCTAGAAATTCATGTTAAGAAGTGATCAGGCAAGAGAGTAAACATGTATGTAAAGTTATTTATAATGACCAGAAATGAACTAAAAAGTGTGTATTAATTGAATAAAATGTGGTAGGTAGAGCTAGACATATGAAGCATATGCATCCACTTTTAAATGACTTTGTACATGTACACTTATTAATATGAAAAGATGTTTAAGGCATATTAAATAAAAAAGCAGATTGCAAACTAGTACTAAATATAATGACCTTTAAATAAAACATGAATGTGTGTCCATGTATGAAAATCTAAAATATATTATAAAGTAATCACAATTAATTCTAGAAATAATTGATAGGTTTTTATATTGTTTCAGTTTTATAATTATTTCTCATGAAACTTATGAATTATTTTTATAATGTTAATAAATGTGGCAATAAAAATCCATTCTCTTACTTTGCAATTAGAATAATTCAGGGGAATAGTTGAAACAAAACAATAAAACAAATAAAAAATTCACTGGTACTTAGAGAAAGAAGGAATGTGTGAAGTTCCAGGAATATGTATTAGAATTAATTCACATAAACTGTAACTATTTTTTAAACAAAACATTAACTGTGGAAAATTATTAGTAAAGTCTTGCAATAGCAACCAAAATCCCAACCCACTCCAACTGATCCTTTCAGTTGTGGTTGGTATGCTTTTGGTTATGGGAGGACCCTGAGGGCCAGCTGGACCCTGGCCTCCCTTTGTCTCCTACTCTAGCTCCAAAGAACACTTCTAGAAGAGGGCAAGAAAAAAAGGAAGGAGAGAATTCTGAATTCAGTCCATCTCACAGTTGAGTCTGAGTTTCCAGAGTTCCATTACAACAAGTCTTGTATACTCTGCTCTGATGTGGAATCAAAGGAACAAAGAAGCTTCTCCCTTAACAACCTTTTTACAGTATAGAGGACACACGACATTCTGTGCAACTGATGGGGTGATCAAAAAAGTGTAGGAGGCTAATATACTAACTTCTGCAGAAGAAACAGATGTTAATTAACTTGCATTACAATTTTAGACATGATTCATGTTATTTTATGTTTTTCAAATAGTAGTAACTTCAATCACTTCATCTTCATATTTTGTGGATGAAAATAAGCAATAATCTGTATATAAATGCCCTTAAATATATTAGGAAGATCATCATTTAGAATTATTCTTTTATAAGTCAAAAAATTTCCCCCTAAATTCTTGGTTCAGTATATCTTTTAGGGTCATGCTGTTTCTATTGAGGGATAATGAGAACCATATTCTATCTTGGTTATTGAGATTCATGTATTTACCTTTCATCTCCCAGACTGCAAATGCTTTGGGGAAAGGACCACATCTTATACTTTGCTAGACACACGTCATAATAAATAACAAATTCTGAGTAGGGTTTCCTAGGCCTACCAGTCTTAATCTTTACTTCATTGTCCAAACATACAATGTGTTTGCTTTAGGATAAGGGTGTCAAACTCATTTTCACCAGGTGCCACATCAGCCTTGCAGTTGCCTTCAAAGGGTTGAACATAATTTCAGCTCCTCAACAGTTAAGGAGTAGTTACATTTATATAGTCCTAAAATTACTTTGGCCCTTTGAAGGCAACCATGAGGCTGATGTGGTCCCTGGTGAAAATGAATCTGACACCCCTGCTTTAGGAGGAGCTACAAAAACTCTCCAGGTACTTAGCCCATCTGCAGTTAGTAATGTCCAGTGGAATCTGCCCTAATCTCAAAAATCTAAAGAAAAGAACCCTGTGACTGTTCCCATAATATATATCCTTGCTTTGAGAAAGGAGCCACTTATACTGACCCCATGTCCCATTCCAGAAATGTTGGTCTATATCCCATTTCTCAATGCAAGAGGATATAATTTATGCACAGCCTGTCAAAAAGTTGAAAACTACTTTTAAGGTTAATATTCCCCTATTCAGTTTAGATAATTGCAGTTCCTTCATTTTAGGGATGTCAACTTGGCCTAGAAAGTGTTTACTTGAAATGTGTCTGCCTGCCTGCAGAAGGCTCTCTGGGTTGCTGAAGTGCCCACTTCTCCTCATTGTCTTGCACCCAGCCTGCTTCTCTCCTCTATGTTACCTGCCTGGCCCTTGAAGCATTTATTTTTGCATTCCCTTTGCACTCCACTTTATTCTTTACTAATGAATCTTATTTTCCAACCCATATATAGTATAAAAATCTTAAATATCAGCTAGTAATTATGGAATCATTCCCATTACTAGTCTTCGAAACTCTCCAAATACATCTGCTGCATATGCAGGATTTGATTTGTAACATTTTGTAGGACATACAGTTTCATACAGGACAGAAAAGGACCAGACAATACACTCTCCATTTGCTTTTTTAATCCTAGTCTATGGGAATTTCAAGCAGAAACACATTGCCTGGCAGGAATGCCAAGAAAAGTTATGTTCCAGTGACTTCAGTAAAGAGAAGCTGCTTTTCTTACAAATATTCTACACTAATTTAACTATCACAAAACTATCTGCCTGTATTTCACCAACATTTAATAAAATCCATTTCTTTCTTCTAGTCATAAAACTGCCTAGAAACCTACTGAGCAGGAATTTTCTACAAAGCATTTGAGAGGGTTGGCCACTGAGTAAAGTACCTTAAAAGCCGCTGGTTAATTTATTTGGTTCATCTTCCACATCCTGTAACACTGAATTGTCATTATCACAACACTGAGAGAAATTTAAGCTCAATGGGAGCTAAGTACATAGAGAGAAAAAACTGTTTCCAAAAGGTCTATTTTTTGTTGTTGTTGGAGAAAGTATTTTAGGGCTTTATTTCCCATAAATCCACATTCTGGCAGTCAGCACTCTCGGTACTTATATTTTAGTAGGAGCCCTCACATCTTCAGCAATATACTTTATTTTTCTATGTTTTGTGCTGATAAATCTATCTAGTACTTTCCTACAGTACACAGTATAAGGATGCACATCCCAGAATCTCCCTTACATGTGGTAAGATTCCTACTGGACTGTAATAAAACTGCCAATTCTAGTCGCCTAACACCTGTCATTACCCATCACCCACTCTTTCCTGTTGGAGGAAGGGGAGTGTGACTGGACCCTTTATAATCATCTTGTGATTTTTCAGGTATATAAATCACTGGACTCCTTCAGGCTTCCTAAACCCCTGCAATACTGCTTGCTCAGAGGCAAAGAAGAAAGCTGGAACAGCTGTGGCCTGGGGTACAAGGCCCTGGGCAAGTCTCAGGTACCAGGTGCATTCCTACAGGAAGCACCCAAGGGGCTTAGAGGAAACGACTCCACAAAAAATAAAATGATTGATCAGAGAAAATTCTGGAACTCAAGATAATAAAGTAGAGAAACAAAGAAATAAAAGAAAAACCCAGAAAATCATGGCATGCCAAAGACGACTTTTCTCCTTAAAAACAGACAGGGAATAATGATGAGGAGGACCTGTCACAGAAGGATTTACAAACCCAAGATTAGGAATTAAATTTTAAAAGTCAAAAAAACAAATGAGAAAAAATGACCTGGGATGGTAGCTGGCTGCTGACAGAAGACAGGAGGCTTCAACCTGGATGGAGGCAGGAGTGACTGGAGGAAGACCCCAGTGAACTACAGAGAGAGCCTTTTTCTTGCTTCTTGGCTTTGGGCTCAGTACCAAAGTTTAAAACACATAGCTTTTTTAAACACCATCATGAGAGAACATAAGACACGTAGGAAGAAAAAGGGAATTTCCCCAATATATTATTGCTTTAAATGTAGTGGTTATTTTCTGAACAAGTTACAATCCTTCAAACTCCCTTCTTTAAAGGTTATTTAACAAGTTTAAGAGCAGTTTAAAATAGGCCAAATACTGCTGCCATAGAAAGTCTCTGTATATAGATGGGTTTCCAAAACCCACTTGACAAGCTGCTTGCTTCCACACAATATTTGAGTAAACACAATTCCAATGCCACACAGGTTTTGGAAAAGCCCTAGAAGTTAACTAATCCTGTGACAATGATGTAGATGAAATTATGTTTTTAAATTTAATAGGACTCAGTATCAACATAAAGAAGAGTCAATTCACTGACCAAGAAATCCAAGCTATGGGTTCAAGGTGAACAAAAGAAACTGAACACTCTCAGTGCCACTTAGGAGTAGTTTCCTTTATATTAAAAACTTGTGATAACAGATGGCTATAAATCTATGTATTTACCTGCTCACCTGTATGGATTTAGGAATCAACTGTAGCCAGCATGTGAGATAGACTCCTACTTAAACTAGTGATCTGCAATTTCTGCATAAGCAAACACAATCACAACTGTGATTTCAGAAACAAAGGGGACATTTTAAAACAATTTACCACTGAAACCAAACCAAAACAAAGGTTCCAATATTGATTCCACAGATTTAATAGATCTGGCTGTTCAAACATCTTGGGTCGATTTTTCAGTTTGCAGCTACCTGAGGCTACATTTCCCAGGGCTGGGTTCAAGGTTGGCCCCTTCAGCAGCTAAAGACAAACAACATAAAAGTCATCTGCTGTGTAAGTAAACTTGAATTAATGTTCTATGTGATGAACAAATATCTCTAATTTTAACTATACATAATCTCAATCATAGATGACTGCAGTGAGATTCTGCACATCAAGGACATGAAAACAATACAATACTGCTAAGTCCTGACTAACAAAAAAGGTCACCTGAACACACAAGTTTATGTATTTGAATAAGCACTTTAATTAGGTAAAAGAAAAGCAAGCCCTGACCAGTGAAGCTCAGTTAGTTGGGCATCGTCCCAAAAAGCAAAAGGTTGCTAGTTCGATTCCTAGTCAGGGCACATGTCTGGGTTACGACCTGGACTCTGGTCAGGGGGTGAGCAACAGGGAACTGATCAATGTTTCTCTCCCTCCCTTTCTCCCTGCCTTCCCCATCTCTAAAAATAAATAAATAAAAGCAAAATGTTTAGCTCTGGCCAGGTAGCCGAGTTGGTTAGAGCATCATCCCAATATACTAGGGCTGTGGTTCAATTCTTGGTCAGGGAAAATATAAGAATCAACCAATTAATGCATAAATAAGTGGAACAACAAATCATGTCTCTCTTTTATTTCCTGTCTCTCTCCCCCTTCTTCTCTCTCTAAAATTGTGTGTGTGTGTGTGTGTGTGTGTGTGTGTGTGTGTGTGTGGCCCTGGCTGGTATGGCTCAGTGGATTGAGTGCCAGCCTGTAAACCAAAGGGTCGCCAGTTTGATTCCCAGTCAGGGCACATGCCTGGGTTGTGGGCCAGGTTCCCAGCTGGGGCAAGAGAGAGGCAACCACACACTGACATTTTTCTGCCTCTCTTTCTCCCTCCCATCCTCTCTCTCTAGAAATAAATAAATAAAATCTTTAAAAAATTAAGTATATATGTTATATATACATGACCTTTCTTTAGTCAAAAAGAGGAAGAAAAGAAACAGGAGGAAAAACAAAAGGGCAGGGCATTACAGAAGAAACTAAGTCAAGTAAACCTGCCTTTAACTGGGGGCACTGGCCTGTCCTTAACAGCTTAACAGACTCTGCAGAAGTGGCAGGACTGACGGTTTGGGGCAGATGCACATCTGTGTAGTAGAATATATTCATCCTCTTTTATACACTTCAGTGTCTACTCTAAATGCTCATTATGACTCCTATATAAAGCCTCTGGGAGAAAAGAATAATTATTCCAGATTTAGCCAAAATTGGAGAAAAGGCCACAGGCTATTCAGCAAGCAGCAATAATTTGCACTCAAACTGACAATAAATATCAAATGGACAGTCTTCATTATCTGGGCTTCTATGGCAATATTAAAAGCTGCCCCAAGCAAAGCATGCAAGCAGACAAATCACAAAGGAAGATATGTAAGTGGCTAGTTAGTAAAAATGCCCAAAATCACTAATAATGCAAAGAAATTACAAAATAGAACAGTAAACTATCTGTATACGTTAAATTGGCAAATAGGATGTGGTGAAACAGGTCTGCTCATACACAGTTACTGTAAAATTGTTATGTGTTCTGAAACACAATTTTACTTTGCAGTATATATCAAAAGCATAAAAAGTAACCATAATCCTTGATTCAAGAATTCCCAAATTAGGAATCAGAGCAAAAAAACATTCAGAAGCACAGACAAAAGTTCATGCCCAAATATCTCTAGCTTCCTTGCAGTTCTATTTATTAACCAAATACTGGATACAACTTAAAGGTCCAATAATATGAGAATAAGTTAAGAAAATTAAATAGATTCATAGTGTGGAATATTATGTCACTATTAAAGACCTCAATAATGTTGGGAATTTAATTTGATTTACAATGTTAAGTTTAAAAAAAATCCAGAGTTGAGGTGACTATGTATTCTTTTATTATTATAAAAGTAATACCTATTTACTATAAAACTGCAAGAAATAAAAGGCAATGAAGGCCAGAAAGAACACTTTTAATTCTACCCAGATATTTTTAATAATATAATAATAATATTGCTAACAATTTGCTATAGAACATTCCATAAATATTGCTACATACATAATCATATATCTACCAAACAAAACAAAATCAGATCATACATATATTTTTGAGTACATACCTCAATTGAAGCAATCTAGCTAATGCTGGGCATCTGACTTGTTCCAACTGAGAAAGAGAAAAGCTGACATCCAGGACTGATCTGGCACTTAACACTAAGCCCTGGTATTCTTCGGACGAACATAAACAATTTCACAGAACACCAGCATCAGACCAAGCCTCATGACCATGAAAGATCAAGACAAAAACACCACCACTCCATAATCATGTCTGAATGCAGACAAAATAGAAATGTTTTCCAAGCCACATGAATGACCAAGCATCCCCCTAATCAGGCTAAAATGAGTGACTGTTGCTTCTACACCAAGTATGTTTTTAGCCTTGGTTTAGTCTTTCCTCTTTCCAGATAAGATTTATTAAAATATGCAATCAGAGAATTATTCTTACTTCCTGACAGTATCGAATCTAGAGCAAAGCCCTTTTTTCCTTAAACCCTCCCAAATCACCTCATACCAACACAAATCCTACAATAACTTCTTTCTAACACCCTCTTCCTCACACCCCATTGGTGTGTTCCCGGTGACCTTTGGCTGCATGTCAAGACATAGCTAATTCACTATTGTTAGACATTTAGGTTGTTCCAATTTTCACTGTTACACACACATCAAAGAAGGATATTCGTTAACACTGAATAAAATTGAAAGGAAACAAATGAACAATAGGGGAGAAAACCCAAAATGCTCTATAACAAAAGATTATAAAATTACCACATAATGATACATACATACATATACACACGTTCTTCCTTCTCAAAAGATTTGAAATACTCATTTTCTACAAATCACATTCAGATTGTCTTATTGTCTAACTGCTTTCCAATAATAGCATTTTACCTGTTTGCTTTTGGAAATATACTGTCATTCTTGAAATCCAGATGCTACATACTCACAGAACCAACATGGACCCTGACACAAAATTGTCTTCAAGAAGCCAAAGATTCCAGCGAAACGCATGAGATTTACTTTGTATTAGTGAACCAACTTAACAATGGCTGAAATTATGACCACTTGCTTTATATAGCCTTATCTTTAAATAAAGAATAGAAGAAAAAGGAAAAAACCTCTTAAAATTAGTAACAGTAGTTAATAGAACCTTGTTAAAAGAGACAGAGAGAGAGAGAGAACCACCCAGTGTTAATGACAGTCAACTGGTATTAAACTCAAGAAAACATGATAAACATTCTGAACTAGGCAACGATTTTCACAGTCATTCGCTATTCAAAATATTTAAGAACAAACAGAGCATTTTCAATGTGCAAAGGAAAATATTTTCTGCAGGAGCAAAGGTAGTTCGATTGTTCTAAGGAGACAGATAGTAGGCCTAACATCAGAATTCAGAGGGATAATGCAATCCATATGTAGACATTACATATGAAAAAGTTAGTTGAAATCATTAAAAGAAAAGAGCTTCCATTCTCAACAGGCTTTTGATGGACATGAAACAAGGAGAATCACTGAGGAAAATACAGTTGCCATGGATACATCTCAAAGACTTTGGGAGTCCTACATATTGGCCTGAAAAAAGTAATTATTCAATATATTTAGACAAACTTAATTTTGAGAGCAATGAAGAACACCTATTTTTGAGACTAAACATCTCTATTTTCATCACTGGATTTCTATTTTTAGCTTCAGTTTGGCACATAAAGAAAACTATACCCAAAAATACTTTTACAATACAGTTATTTTACAACTTAGTTTTACATATATAAAAAAGTTTGTAAACATTGTATTTGTTTTTACTTCTCATTAATTGGTGGTTTTTAATCAATTTTAATATGATTAAAGCATGAAATAAATTTCTAGGAATGGAACCACGATGTATAGCATAGTACTCAGTAAAACTTAAGGTATTTATTTACAGTGGTTCAACATGCAACCACTAGGACAAAAAACTGATAGTTGCCTGTGGAGTAATATGTGAGAAAAGTTTGTATATACAAGGCTGCCTAAAATCAAGCATCTGTCCACTTGCAGAAATATCATTTTAGAGATCCACTGAACAGCAGACCAAGAGGCATAACTGATGTCAAATCCCTTTTGACCCTAAGAGCCCTAGTTCCAATCTGACCAGAAGATAAGCAAACACCGCTACATTTCCGTGTTTAGCGCTCACACTGGTTTGGGCTGTCTGAAGTCTAAGACCAAACTATTACAAAGAGCTACCCTATTAAATCCTCTCCCAAAAAGATTTAAAATGAAATCTGCCATTGCAAATCACCATTGGAAACTTATAGAAACTAGTTAATGCTACCACCTCTGTCCTTCAGGGAAAATTTGCCACAACCTTCAGCC
The DNA here is from genome assembly GCF_019186645.2 of Phyllostomus hastatus. NCBI lineage: Eukaryota > Metazoa > Chordata > Mammalia > Chiroptera > Phyllostomidae > Phyllostomus > Phyllostomus hastatus. Next base: position 52,019,082 of record NW_025334041.1, read on the forward strand.
CTGATGTGTGAGACACTTTTCCTTACTTCATTCATACAGGTCCTTTCCTCATTTGCTGAGTGGTATTTTCCAGCTTACAAAGCAACCTATCCTATGGCCAGGCTCTCTCATTCTATACCACCACAACACTAAATGGCTGACTATCTTGTTTCTAAAAATTAACTCTGCTGCAAACAGTACTGCAACAATTTAATAATTTGTCAAAGTAGTAGAAACAGTTATTACGAAGTGTATTTCAAAGTTCAGAGATAAAGGTTGTAGGAAGCTAAAATTTACCTGATGACAGAGAAAGTTGAGCAATTAAAAAAAAATCCAGACAAGTTCTGCTTGGCAGACTTATTTCTAAAACAGAAACCTCACTGCTATGCTCATGTACTAGAATTCTTGCTGCACGAGGAGGTTACACTTAAAAAAAAAAAATTGGTTCACATGTTTGAAAGCTCTCTCCAATGGCACTTTTAAAATACATGCTTTTTCTTTAAGTTAGACATCTCTTTCAAATAGTCTTATGAAATAGCAGCATGAATATCTCATCGTGAGACTTCTATTTTTCCTATTTCACTTCTCTACCCTCCATGCAACTTTCACCAATGGTTACAGAAGTTGGCATATGATTCCAAGATTCATTTGACTGTCAGTCTATGGAGGATCAGTGTTCTTAAGGGTTAGGAATGCCTTCATTCTACATTACACCTTCATCTGGCTAGTCTTTACTCCAGTTTTTATTTTTGAAAATTAAATTATTTCTTAAAGGTAGAAGGTCTTAACCTCTCAGTTACATGATATTTATCTTGACTTCTTTTTCTTCCCTTGGTCTTCCATCTGCTCTAAAGAGAGAGGTCTTAATATCTACAATATATAGTTATTGCAAAGTGAACACCATTTGCTGAATGTTGGACTCTCAAACTTGTCCTGCTAGTTTATGATGCTAGCTGAAAAGTATAATTGGAATGAGCAGTGTTATGAGTGGGCCAATGTAAATCTTTGCTCTTTTCATTTTTCAAAGGTCTAAAATACTGTAACTTGGTTATTTAAAAAGATCAAAACAACTCTTCTTAAAAATGTGCTCTTTAAGGTGAAAATAATTATTTTACAGTAGTTCCCCTTTCTTAATTAAAAACTTTTTTCTTAGTTTTTAAAATCAAAGACATACTCCTTAATGAAATTAGAAATATATTTCTTAAAATATCTTCACTTAAATAAATCTATTTTAAAACTAGCAAAACATATAAAGGCCAATACTATACGGCTTGAATAATCGTTAAAAGTGCATACAGAAAGAAGAACTTTCTTTGAAGATTTCTGCAGACCATACCACACTGGTGCACATTTTGGAAATCTCTATAGTTATTTAACTGTACACAAAGAGGTCACTATAGTTTATTGAATATACACTACTTTTTACTACTAACTAAATATACATTTACATAATAAATGTTAATGTATCCAAAGAAATCAGTCAATAGTTTGTATGTTTCAAGTCCCTGAAGACACAGAAGACACATTTACATACCAATGTTTCTTAAGCCCCTAACATAAATAGAAGAAATTATGGCTTTTTAAAGGGAAAGAACTCAAAATCAAAATGCCTGAAGAGGAGTGTATTTGTTTGTTAACCCATAAATAATTAAAACAAAATTGGTGGCTCTAAAAGGGATACTAGTACAAGAACAGATTAATATAGATCATTAGAAAAGAAAGTTCAGAAATTTATGGTTAACTGATTTTTGACAAAGGGGCCAAGACAATGGTGAAAAAAGTCTGTTCAATAAATGGTCCTAGGACAACTAGACATGCATGCATATGGAAAAGACTGAAGTTGGACCCCTCCCTTATACTATACACAAAAATTAACTCAAAGTGGATTCTAGAGCTAAATGTAAGAGTTAATACTATAAAACTCTGAGAAGAAAACACAGGTGTAAGACTTCATGACCTTGAATTAGGCAATGACTTCTTAAATATAACACCAAAACCACAAGTGTCAAAAGAAAAAAAAATTAAATGAGACTTCATCAAAATTAAACTTTTGTACTTCAAATATCACATCAATAAAGTGAAAAGACAACTCACATATTGGGAGAAAATATTTGCAACTCATATGTAGAGAAGGAACATATATATGTATGAAAATATTTGCAAGTCATATGTAGATAAGGAAGAGAATATATAAAGAATATATATAACTGTATAGTAAAAAGACAAATAGTGCAATCAAAAAATGGGCAAAAAATTCAAATTGACAATTTTCAAAAAAAATATGCAAATGGCCAATAAGTACATGAAAAGATGCTCAACATTAGTAGCCATTAAAAAAATGAAAATCAAAACAACAATGACATACCACTTCACACCCAACAGATAGTTATCATGGAAGAGAGATAAAACTGAGTGTTAGTGATAATGTGGAAAATTAACCATCACATATTGCTAATGAGAATGTAAAATGGTGTGATCACTTTTGAAAACAGTTTGACAACTCCTCAAAGTGTTCAGCATAGTTACCATATAACAACAATTCCACACCCAAGACACATGAAAATGCATGGCCACACAAAAAGCTGTACGTGAATGTTCACAGCAGCTTTATCCCTAATAGTCAAAAGGAGGCAACAACTTAAATGTATATCAACTGATAAATGACTAAATAAAATATGATATATCCATACAATGAAATATGATTTGGTCATAAAAAAGATGAAGTACTAAAACATGCTATAATATGGACATATCTAGAAAGTGAATGAAAGAAGTCAAATAAGAAGGCTAAGCACTATATGAGTCCATTTATACAAAATATCCATAATTTATATGAAATATCCAGAAAGAGAAAATTTATATAGAAATAAAGTAGATTAGCGGTTGGCTAGGGCTAAGAAGGGGAAGAAAGGAGTTAGGGAATGATGTTAGTAGGTATAAGTTTTCTTTATTGGGATGAAGAAAATGTTCTAAAATTGCACTTGGTGATGATTGCACAACTCTATAAATACATTAAAAACGATTGAATTCTATGCTTTAAATTGGTAAACTTTATCATATGCAAATTATATATCAACAAAGCTATTAAAATTTTTAAAAAGTGACTTTACAGTGTATGTTTCTTTACTTCAAAACACCATACATATACTTTTATTATGACCAATAAACTAAGCTCTTTATGGAATATACTAAACTTATAGTGTGTTTTTTCTTTTACATTATTTTAATTAGAAACACTACCTTAATAACATCATTTTTAAAAGTTTTCACCAGATGATCTAAACTGTTTTTATTCTGTATACACTTAATTAAACACCTTTTCGTGCTTGGGAAGAAATGTCTACAGATGCGTTTCTAGAGAACCGAATAAGGAAAAGGGAGATATGAGAATGTTCTCTCATAGACACTAAACATAGAAAAACTTGTCAAGCAGTCAAATACAACCAAAGAGATAAACCAAAAATCATTATTTTCTTTCCTGTTTCAGCATTCAGTGAATTCTACTTATTTTGCTGTTTGCTTATCAGAATGTATATCTTAGTATAAATTCTAACTTCTTTCCACATTACCTCACCTGTACTTGGATGATGGACTTCTCTGTTGCTTACATAATGTCCATTTATCTACTCAATGTGCTCTAACCCAAACAGCTACATTTACACTGTCCTTTCTATAGATGTTTACAAATGATATCAAATGCTAAGTAGAAGAATGGAGACTATGTTATTGGCACAGTTAAGCCAGATATACTGCAGGTTAACAACACATTCATGTAGGAAAACTGTGGCAAACTTGATGAGACTACAGATATCCTTCACAGGATAAAAACAATCATTAAACTCCACTAATCAGCTGATTATTAAGAATACAAACTAACTCAGAAAAATCTCATCTCTCATCTTACCCCTTGGGCATCACTAGTCATAATATCTCTAATATGTTCTTTCATTTCAGAAATAAGGCACAATTGTAAAATCTCTAACTCCTGAAATTGAAACTGGAGCTCCAAAATTATATCCCACACTAGGAAAAAATGTAAAACACAGTGATTTATAAATATTTTAAGTTATCAATATTTTATGAAGATTATTATTAAAAAGATAGCAGACATCTTAGAATCAGATTCTCCAGCCCCAGTCAGGCCTTCAGATAACTGCAGTCCCAACCAAAATCTAGACTGAAACCTCATGAAGGATCCTGAGCCAGAAACATGCAAGGCAAGCCATGCTTTAATTTTTGAATTTTACATTTTTGTGAGGTGAAAAAATATATTGTTTTAAGCCACTTAAAAAACAAACCAAAAAAGTGGCTCAGCATTCTTTCTCCCTACTGTGTTTTAATTTAAAAAATGCATGACTTTAAAGTATAGCTAAATGAATGTATGCTAAATCTGACATAACATGTGCTACATGAAGAGAGTTCAGTAAAAACTACTTTCACAAGAGGAATTTGAAAGCTACCCTTTCCTGAGATCAACAAAAGCAAGTTATTTTTTAGGAGTAAATCAACTGCACGTGTAAGCTACAGAATGACTAAATCTGCAATTCCCACTGATGAATTCCACAGACAATTTATATGAGGCTAATGAGGCTAAAGCCTAAAGATAACAGAGGCCTGATGGGTGGGAGGAAAGAAACTGGCTAGCTTGCAACCAGAAATCAGAGCTGGTGCAATTGTGGCTCAAGCTGTGAAATGGAATCAGGATCTACAGGACCTATCACTCAACCATGACAATGAACTAAAACCACTGCTTGAAAAATGCTGGGTAAGGTAATAACCAATATGCTTTACTGCCTTATTGAAACAGCACACTGATTCTGCTCCCTTAAAGCAAATTGGTAATTAATACAATCTTTGAATTATTTTACAAGGACAGTTGTAGTGTGCATGTACCAACCCAGTCATCAATATAAACCTGAAACCAAGACTCTTCAGTCTACAGAACTCTAGTAACAGAATTACAGTAACTCGAGTAACTCTAGTTACAGAACTCCAGTAACAGTAAAAGATGATGCAGTGTCTAGATGAAATATGGACAAATTTAGAACTGACCAAACAATTTCTTTGTGTTTTCTCTTGCCCATCAACTCCAAACCATAATTGGCAAAGTTTCAAAACCCTCTAATCAAAACTTGCTCCTCAGCACTACCACATACCACCCTATTCTCCCTTACCCTTAAAATTTGTCCAGACCCCAGATTGGGAAAAGAGATTTGAGTGGTGCCTCCTATCTCTGAGGGTCAACTCAGCAATAACAAAACCGTCTTTCCTTTTTCCAAAACCAATGTCATAGTTTTGGCTCTTATGTGTGTTGGGCAGCTGGTCCTTACTTGGTAACACTATCATTCTGCAAAGCAGCAGAACAAGGGAAAAAGACATAACTACCATAAACCACTAGAAACCACTTAATATCTGGGCATCAAAGGAGCCATTCCATAGCTATGCACTGCCACAGAAATAACCACAGACTACCTCCTTTCACTGCTCTAAAGTGAATATACAATAATATTCACAGTTCCAGCACAGTAGTGACATTTTGTTATAGAAATGGGTTTTAGCTCTGGCCAGTGTGGCTCAGTTGTTTGGGTGTCATCCTACAACCAATAGATCTTTCTCTCTCACACAGATGTGTTTCCCCCTCTCTATCTCCCTGCCTTCTCCTCTCTAAAATCAATACGCATATCCTTAGGTGAGGATTAAAAAAATGGTTTTAAATGTATCTCTGGTTCATAAAAATAGAAAAAAAACTAACAACCTTCTATAAGTAAAAATACTGCTTTACAATTTACTATATAAACAAACATGCACAAAGGATTATCTTATTCTCTTAAAAATCACACTAAGATAATAAAATATGCCAAGGACATATCAAAGAACAAATACCAAGAACAAATAGTCAGAATTGTTCTAAAACTTTCTCAAGGCCTGCAAGAGATTTTCTATAAAGGGAAAAAAAACACTAGTTGAATTGCTTTTTTGTTATTTTTAAATGCTATCTCTTTTGGGGGAGGAGGGGGGAGAGACAACATTTCAGAGTTAGAAGGTAGTTTGAGTAACACACAACCTATCCCTTTCTGCCTTGCACTGAAGCCACTCCAAAGGAATGTCAGTGAGAAACACTGGGGCCACACCTCCCCCATGAGACAATGGTCTTAGTGTTACATTGTTATTTCTCAAAATATCTCCTAATGAACAGTCACACATTCAAAATATTAAGGATAAATGAAAGAGCAAACCCCACCCCCGCCCCCCAAAAGACTGCACATTATGGTAAACAGTGTTTACCTTCTTCCCTCCAGTCACAAACTGCTTGCAGCTGGATTTCACAAAATGCGGATGCACAGCAATGATCTACAAGGGAACAAGGACCCGACACTAGTTTAGGAATCATGGTTAAGACACAGTATAAAAACTCTATGCATTATAGGGAGCATGATCTAAAAATCATCCTTCTATCATAGTAGGAAGTAATCTATTCAGGTAATATGAGGATGTCTGAGTTTTGCTCTTGTGTGAAAAGATTTCTGCTATGAAGCCAGGTCAAAGTTAAAAGATTAGAGTGAACACTAGATCTAGTTTTGGCTGAGTGAGGACTCTGAGTAGGCACGCTCTCTGTATAGAAGGCAAAGTAGACCAATCAAGGTAGAAAGATGTCACAAATGCTTGCAACTGAATATAGTTCATAGAAGGATCCCAAAGAAAGAACCCAACTAGCTCCTTCCTTGTCCAGGATGCCTTCCAATGATTGAAGGCACCAAGTGGAAGAACAGGTAGGGCAATGCAGCCTCATAGACACTTAGTGTAGCTACATCAAACAGCTGTAGGATCCAACAGTTATGGAGCTAATCATTCAGGATCTTCTCTTTTAGCTCCAGCCTCAGTTCCTGTCCCTGATTCTCATTGACTTTCCACTCAGCCAGTCTCTTCCCAATCCCTTACACAGATTTCTCCCCAAGCTGTTCCACCCCTCATCACTTCCCACTTCATTTGCCAGTGGCTTTCTGAAGGTGCAGTGGCACCACTCAGTGCCAGACTGTCTGAGGGACCCCCTTCTGTTGCTGTAAGCCTGCATATATGTAATCACCAATACATTTTGTTTTTTTCCCTAACTTAACATACAGACTATTTTCAGGCATTAAAAAAATCCACACAATTATACTTTCATAAGCCTTCAACTAAATACATTTTATGTTCTTATAAATTTCCATTTCCAATGGAATGAATTCTTCCTCCTACACTATCATTTTAGGGCTTGTGGAAGGACCCCTTCTTTCTCTAAACACACCTCCTTCCCAGGCTGGCCCTTCTTTCCTTCAACACTTTTCAATTCTGTCCTAGATACCAATGAAATCATGTATTCATTCTGTTGTTACACATTCTTCAACCCTCTCATTAGAGTACTTCTAGTGTTCTTGTAATACATAACCCTAGGTAGCAACTGTTATTCCAGACATCCTCTATGCAACTCAGTCACATTATCTTACCCTTTCCCTCCTTCACCACTAAGAAAACAAGGCCATCAGGGTTACTACCCTAACTACTTTTCCTTCACCCCCCAACTTAGCAGTAGTTGGGCTTGGCAGAGGCCTCACAGGCAGAGGCTACAGGACTCTTTCCCAAGGCTATTCTCTGTCCCTGCATGGTGGATTGCATTCTTTCCTGCTGTTCCACTAGGTATTCCCTTCTTTTGTTTCCAATGTTCCCCTGCTACTATTTTTTTGCTTTTACCATCTACCAAAACATGATCTGCAGAAATCTCTGGGGACTGACCTCTCCCTACCCACCAGATGATCTCTCTTCTTCGTTACCAAATTTCTTGAAGGAAGAGTCTAATACTAGTTATTTCTATCACAAAATAACTATATATCTATCTAAAGAAGTTATTTCTATCTTCTTTATCATGAATTTACTTCGTAATATATGGTGATCCTCTTACTCTTGAAACTGTCCTCACTAAGGCCACCAATGCCTTCACAATTATCAAATAAAATGCCGTTTCCATTCTTACCTTGTGTGATCACACTGCCTTCCAACACTGCTGCCCACTAATTCCTTTGTAAACCCTCTCTCCTTTGTCTTCCCAACACCATTATTCTGGGTCTCCTCTCTTCCTTCTAACTGATTCTTCTTAGATCCCTTGCTGTCATTCACCATACCCCCCCAACACCCCCACACCCCACTACCTGACTTTAATTTCATCATCTAGATTTCTAGAATTACTAGATACTAGATCTCTTTAAAAGTGGCTTCATTTTACTCAACTCTGGTTATCAACTTTGTGTTTTTAGGCCCAATCTCCATCCTGAGCTCCACACTCATGTTTCCAAAGTCTCCATAATATACTATAGTTATCTAAACTCAAAACCCAATCAGCAACATCCTTACTCAAATCACCCTTTATTTGCAAGATGGCATTCCCACACCAATGCCAAAGCATGTACCTAGATTTACCCTTATCTCCTTCACCTTTCATCACTCTCATCAAATCTATCACTAAGGCTTGTTAAATCTACCTCCCAAAGGCTTTCCAAATTCATTTCTTCTACTCCATCTTGAATATGGGCATACCTCATTTTATTGCACTTCATAGGTATTGTGCTTTTTAGAAACTGAAGTCAAGACCCTCCACTAGCAAAAAGATTTATGACTTTCTTTATTGCCAAAATTGCTTTATTACAGTGGTCTAGAACCAAACCCTCAATATCTCTGAGGTATGACTATATTCACTATTGCTCTTTTTAAATTTTTTTTTATTTGTTGATTTTAGGGGTGGGGGTAGGGGGGAGAGAGAGAGAAAGAGAGAGAGAGAAAGAGAAAGAAACATCAGTTTTGTTGTTTCACTTTGTTATTTATGCATTCATTAGTTGCTTCTCGTATGTGCCCTGACCAGAGTTCAAACCCACAACCATGGCATAGCAGGATGATGCTCTAACCACTGAGATATCCATCTGGGCCTCACTGTTGCTCTTTTTACTGATATCCTGTAATGCCCTTGCCTACAATACTGCATTAGCCTTCTAAATTGTCTCTTGTCCACAGTCACTTTCCTCTTTAAATCACCCTTTATCGTGACAGATTTGACTTTCTAAAACACTATCTGACCTTATCTCCCCTTTACCTGTCAACCCATAAATGTTAGAATAAACAAGTGAAAACAATAAATGACCTCTTCCTCCCAACTGCAATAATCACTTTAACTAATGAAACTGTTATCTAAAACTGGTCTTCCTGTCTTGTGGCTATCAGCCCCCCAATCTACATTACATACAGTTGCTATATTAATTTTCCTTAAGTTTAGCTTAGTTTATATCACTTTTTTTCTCTTAAACATTCAGCAATTTCTCCCTATCAGACAGAGTCCAAATACCTTAGCCTAAATATACAGCCAGCCCATCTGTCTATATAACAATCCTGCCAAATCAGTATTTTATGCACCATCTAAACTAGACTATTTGCCACATCCTGAACACAATTTGAACTTTCTAGCATCTCCACTTCTATTACATTGTTCTTCCACATGGAAAGCCGACTTCTCCATCTGCCCTGTCCATTTACTAAAGTCCAGTCAAACATCACTCCATCTAAAGCCATCACTAACAAAAATAGCTAAAAGAAACTGCTCTCAGCTTTGGACTGCTTAATATTGTTTTACCAGCTTGAGTCATTAATCAGATGTTGTGTGTGTGTGTGTGTGTGTGTGTACCACTGTACCCACTACAAGAATATTCTTGAGGATAAGCTGAAATCACAATCACATAACATACATCCTGTGCTCCCTTAAAGCATCAAATAGTATCTAGTACATTGTGTTTAATAAATGCTTACTGACAAAATTAATGGAAAATTGGTAGTACTCAAAGTATTAGAATCCTTATGGCCTTCAGTGAGAATACCCTTAGAAAAATTAAAACTTACTGAATACCTACTTTAATGGGACAGTCAAAAGTCTCATGAAATTCTTCTCCAGAATAGAGTCCAAACACTTGCACCTGAAAAGGAAATAGAACTTGTCATTTCACCATGAGAGCAACAAAGAAGGCTGCTGAATCAGTGAGAACACACACTTTCAAAAAAAAACCAAAACAAAGTAAAACATTTAATAATCCAGGGCTCTTGTGATCTCCATCACATATCCAATAAAAATAATTCTCATAGGGTGAGAGTACTCCACTGCAATCTCATGGATAGAGTTCCCTTTACTCACTACACATTTTTTTTTTAGTTAAATGATGACAACTTTTAAAATAAAACATATATGAATAGGTTATTAGTACTCTTTTATCAGCCTCTCATATGATATCCTAAAAGAATTATTTTCCAGCCCTGGCTGGCGTAGCTCAGTAGATTGACCGCGGGCTACGAACCAAAGTGTCACAGGTTCAATTCCCAGTCAGGATACATGCCTGGGTTGCAGGCCATGACCCCCAGCAACCACACACTGGTGTTTCTCTCTCTCTCTCTCTATCTCCCTCCCTTCCCTCTCTAAAAATAAATAGATAAAATCTTTAAAAAAAAAGAATTATTTTCCTTCCCTTAAAGGAAAAAAGAACTTCATTTTTGAGATATATATATATTAGGTGAACTGCACTTCATTTACAATCTTATGCTGAATATATTAAGAATGTATAAATGTATGATTTAAGTTTCTACTTATCAGTGCCTTCCTTAAAGTTGTTCCAGGCTACTTTACTCATACTTATCTAATTTCTCAGTTGTTTAGTTAAAAAATAAATAACATATATTGTAAGGGGTACAAATGATAAATTTACAGCTTCACAAACTTTATGACATGAACACACCCCTGCAACTACCACCCAGACCAAGAAACAGAACCCAAGAAGTTCTTTTGTGTCCCTCCCCCATCACAAACTATTACTCTGAAATTGATCACCATATATAAGATGTGGAGGTGCTTAAATTTTATATAAATGAAACCATAATCTATTTTACTGGCATCTTTTGCTCAACATTTTCTTTGTGAGATTTACCCATACTGTTGTATATAGCAGTAGCTGGTTTTTTTCACTGCTATGTAGTATTTCAGTATAAGAAATTTATGTATCACCCATTTTCCATCGATCACCTGGGTTATTTCCAGATTTGAGCTATTATGGTAATGAAACAATAAACATTCTTTACAAATCTTTTGGTGCATTTATGTACACAGTTATATAACTAAGAATGAAATTGCTGAGTCAGAAGTTATGCATCTGTTCACATTTAACAGCTACCCAAACTATTTTACAATGTGATTTTGATCAACATATACTCTCAAAAGTAGAGCCTAAGAATTCTAGAAGCCCTCAAACACTTGAAACTATTAGGCCACTCAAAAAATATTTCCCAACACTTGGGATGTGTTTACTGTTTTTTCTAGTCTCTAGAAAAGCGGTATTATTCCTTCTTTAAATTCTGTAAGAATTCACTAGCTATGACATCTGAATCTAATGGCTTCTTTGTGAAAAGCTTTTAATTACAAATTCAATTTCTTAAACAGATCTAAAACTATTTTAACTTTTGATTTCTTTTGTTTTAATCTTGGTAAGATGTGAGTGATTCATTGTTGAAAGTTCAAAGAGGAAAATTTACTCATGTTATAATTATTGGAGACAAATCTATTCAATGAAAGCTAAAGTCATAGGACTCTCCATTCATTTTATGACTACTGATTTTAACCCTGTGCTAAATATGTTATTTGGATCCTAAGAACAGCACATGGTACAATGTAACAGAAGGAATCTGATTTACCCTGAAGTATTCTTTTAGAATGTATTCTTTTTATTAAAGATTTTTATTTACTTATTTCTAGAGAGAAAGGAAGAAAGAGAGGGACAGAAACATCAATGTGTGGTTGCCTCTTGCACGCCCCCCACTGGGGACCTGGCCTGCAACCTAGGCATGTGCCCTGACAGGGAATTGAACCAGTGACCCTCTGGTGATCAATCCACTGAGCCACACGAGCCAAGGCAGAATGCATTCTTAACATGACAATACATGTATGCCCACCACCACTTTCTCATTATTTAGAAGGTATCAAATCACTACTTTTATATAAATGTATATGCAAAAGAGGCAATAGACTTCTTATGTAAAATGGTGATTAAGAAGTAGGAAAGAAAGGCATTGCATTCAGAGTTTTACTTTACCCAAGTGAAGTTTACCCTGATCAGTCCCCCAAAATCCAAGGAAATTGGGTAAAAGTAAGGGTGGTACTATATCATCTGAATCTTGATTAAGTAAATCAAAAAGTAGTCACCTTACTGAAGTTAGTTACCTCAGTTGAATGTCAGGCTGAACTAGGAAGTTTAAATTCTTCCAACACAAGCTATTTCCCTTCTGTACAACCATGTGACATGTTCCTATGTCAAATCATGTATTACGATCACTAACATATCTCTAAATGCTTCCACATGCTTTACCTTAGTGGTTCTGGAACCTGCCTGCACTGCAGTGACTAATGGCTAGACTCCAACCTAGACAAATTAAACTTTTTGGTGCAGGAGGGCGGGGCAAGGGGATGAAACTATATTTTTAGAGGTCTGTGACTGACAGGATGTAGTCAGCACTGAAAATCCTGCCCTACCTCCTTTGGTCCTGATAGCAAAACCATTAGATATGGGAGCAAACACCATTATGCCTATTCAACAGATGATTCTGCAGAAAAATAAATGACTTGTCTAAGGTCATCAAAAGCAAGAAAAATGTTTCAAGTCCTATTTTTCTAGATACTATCATTATGTGAGATAGCCTAAAATTTGCAAATAAGAAATTTATATTTCTATATAAAGTTAATAAAAGTAAAATAGGAAAAAAAATTCAAAAATAGCAAATATTTGCCAAATTGAAGATAAAGTCTAATGACTTTGAATTATGCAACTCTGTCACAGAGGCTGAAAAATGAAGCAGAGTATTAATTCAAAAGTATAAACTTCCTTCTGTCTATAGTAAGGAAAAAGTGATTTTAAGAATAAAAGTTAAGTGACGTTCATTGCAGAGAAAAGTATTTGAGATGTACACAAATGATGCATAAGCCTGTTGAAAAAGATTGAGGTATTAGTAAATGAGAAGATAATTATTAGGATTGTGACTCTAATGGTAAAAATTAAATTATAAATTGCCAGGGCTGAACATCCCTGTAAAATTATGAATCCATATTGAAGAAAAGAGAGCAAATCAAAGAATTTCTTAACAAATAGGCTGACACTCATCACTACCCATGAGAATTAGTCAGAAGCAAAAATTCTGTCACACCCAGAGTGGGACTAGAGGAGCGTTTCCTGAAGGTAGGAAAACTAAAACTCTTAGGTCAGTCTCTATTACTATGTTTAACTAAATAACATTTTCCTGAACTGTCCTTATCTTTTCCTTCCGGATAAGAAACAAAACAAAACAATATAAACTTCACAAGATCTCAGATACTTTATCAGTACAAGAGGGTGATTTGTAGAACCTTTGATGTTTCAGTTTATTTCACTTATGCAACAGCCCAAACTAGCTGGTCTTAGTTATATTACTAAAACTAATAAAATCCAAAATAATTCTCATTCATTTCCTTACTGTCCTTCTTACTTACTTGGTCATTTTTTCAGTGAATATCCTATTCATCTGTGAAAAGACTCCATTGAATGACAGCCTAGGGAGTTTTTAGGAAGACCTCACCTAAGAATCATACAAAGGTTAAAATAGAGAGGATTCTTTTGGAAATGGTATCCCCTATAGCAATCCTAAAAACCTCTTCCAATTTGTCAGCAAAATACCTAATGAAGGAAAACAGAAAATTCAGAAAAACTGACCTTATAGACACACTACTGCAAAGTCCTAAAGGAGTTCTCAATGAACTACAAAATCACAGAGACATATGGTAAGGACCAAAGAAGGTATGTGATACATGTTTTACTGCCTGAAGTAAAGAAGAGCTACCTTCCTGAAACAATAAGGAAGGTATGTATTCTTCTCCACTTTAGCATAGATTTCTACGTATTTGCCAACCACAGAATTGGGTGACAGGCCATCTGATGTAGAGTGACTGAGTGAGGTGGCAAGAGGGTCAGACAATCCTGCCAATTGGTACTTCCCTTTTAACAGTCTCTCAAACCCCAGCTTTCCAATAACAACATGTCAACAATTTAAACAGGGATGACCATGCAAACTGTCATTATATTGAGGGAGGTAGTTGAAGGAGGGTACCAGTGGGGAAATTGCTGGTTTTTATATTTCCTACCCCTGTAGTGTTAGAGAGCAGGGAGAGATGACAAGAGAAGCTCCCACTTCATTCTGGGGCAGCTGCCTTAACTAATTACCTTTGGTGAGAGGAAATTGAGCTCATTAACTGAGCCCGTGTAGAACTAAAAAGTGATTCTACAACACTCAAAATTGTAACATGCATGGCCAAGAGTAGTCAGACATCAATCTCTTTGCTAACAGAGGTTTAAGAAAGAGCTCTTCTTGTTCTGAAATGAATAAACAAGCAACAAACACACACACAAGGGCTATTAAAAAGAATACTGCAGAACAAAATTCCAACTACTTTGAGAGAGAAAAAAGAAAGAAAAACTAGAACACTCTTTGGTAACTTGAATAAGAAGAAAAGGCCTCCATGAATCTGGCACAGAAACAAAGGATGATGTCACTGATGGTGATGATAATGAAAGGACGATAATAGTTAATAATTACTACGTGTTTCTTCTGCTCTCTTTCCCAAACAATTTACATATATTAATTCATTTATTCCTCCTGATAATCAATGAGGTAGGTACTATTATTATCTTCATTTTATAGAGCTGGAAATAGATTAAGGCACAGAGAGATATGAATAACTTTGTTGGCATCGCACAGCTAAAACCAGGGGCAGATAATTTCACTCAACCAATAGACCATACAGCCTGACCCTCTATGACATATAAGAAGTTGTAATAAAAAAATTAAGTATCTATCAGGCTGATATGAAAATAGAGCTATGAGAAGAAGATTTCGGGAATATTAAAAATGCAAAATGGAATAAAACTCTACTTCACGAAGTAAAGTTGACACTGGAAGAAAAACAAATCAGCAAAGGGAACAAACAAGTAAAAGAACGTACCCTGACTACAAAGAAATGAGAGGATAAAAATAATGAGAAAGCAAAGCACATATGTAGTGGTGGGGCGGGAGGGGGGGTTATGCCATACAATATGACCAATTTTCTTACAACTTATATATTTTAGGAAAGAGAGAAAGGGTGAATAGTCCTGATTCATTCACCCTTTTACCCTGAAAAGTTAAGGTACAATAATGTAGGCAGAGAAGAGGCAAGAATGCAATGGGTTGAGAAATGAATGGTTAGCAATAAAAATGGTTAATCTAGGCTGAGAGCTCACAATACACTTGTCACCTTGAGACATTCCCACGCAGGACTCCCACTGTGCTCACTGCCCAGTTAAGGAAGCAGAGGTACTAAGAGGGCAAACATTATGCCCACCATGGTTCAGGAGAGTGGTTCCACCACATGGGCAGGTAGAATACAGAGCTCTGCTCTTAGCCTCTGCATGGTACTGCCTCCAGCATAAGCGTTATTGAGTTATTTCTTTAAAGAAATGAAAACAAATGGAACTGAAGCAATAATCAAAATCAGAAGTGAAGTAAACTTTCCTGAAATGAAAACAATACTTCAGAATATGGATCAAAAGAACTTACTGTGTTCCAGACAAAATTAATGAAAGCAGACCCAAACAAGACATAATTTAGCAAACTGCATTACAAGAGATGTTTATTGTCATTGTTGTTGCTACTGTTATTAGTCTGAGCTCCAAGACAGGACAAGGAAAAAATTAAAAAGGTTTTGTGAAAGAACCAAAGTAGATAGATAGGCCTCAGATAGGTCTACAAGAATAAAGCTTAGACAAAAGGGAAAAACATGTCCAAAATTTTGAGAGAAAAATTATTCAACCCAGAACTCTATACTAAATTGATTCTAGTATATGTATTAAGGTAACATTTATATATATAAGAGATTAAAAATAAATCTTGTATGCACTTATCAGAAAGTTAACTAAAAATGTATGCCCATAAACTGAAACCACACATGCACAATATATGTGTGAATGTATCTCAAAACTTAGAACTGAAGCACAGCAAAGCCCTGGAATAAAGATAGAAATGAATACCAGCTGAATAAACAGAGTACATTTTAAACAACTGTTAGAATTATGACTTTAAAACTGAATACAAATATCAAAGTTTATCTTTGAAACAGTACACAGATGATTATTATCTAGGAGTCTTAATACACTAAAGAAAGGAAAAGCACAGTCCTTTTAAGATGCATTCACCTAGATATTTACAGTCTACCTATGTAATGATCTCTATCGTCACTAACCACTTTACCAGGTCACTCTATGCTAGCTACTAAATTTTCACAATACTGACTAACCCATGGTAAAGGCAAGCTTACACAAAAATGTGCCCTGAAATACTTGCAATTCCACCTTTACTAATAAAATATATAAGAAAAGCATTTTTAAAAGGTATCATGAGTCTACACAAAAATACAGCAGTTACAAATTTGACTAAAATTAAAAAACAGAGGTGTTTGTCAAGTGTACCCTACAAGACATCTGAGGGTCATCTCATTATTCACCAAAAGTAGTTAAAATATCCACCCTGCCACATCAAATAATAATTCTTTAATATTTAAAGTTTGAAAATTTCTAGATGAACTATCATAGTAAAAAAAAATTTAATTCAAAAAATGAATATTTTCTTTCAATAAATTAGTTCAATTAAATTGATAACAGCCCAGAAGGAATTCCTCATTGTTAAGAAAATAAAGATCTTTCTTACAAGTATATAAATATAAGAGTGTTTCAATGGTTTGGATAATTCTCCTCAACTTCTGTACATACCAACTCCTCCCACAATCTCTCTTTGACAGTCTGATTCACTGCAGAATTTCAGAAGGTACTGTAAAATCTGACAGTGCTTTTTGAAAAGCACAAGTGTTCTAATTACTGTTTCAATACACTCTTTAAGAAACATTAGGTATAGATACATAAAATGCATTCCTGCATGTCAAGAAGGGTTCATTTTTCTTTTGTTAACAGATTAAATGGGTATAAATCTTTTATACTGAGGATGTTTTTAATTTACTCATCCTAATGGCACATTAAATTTAGATCACATAAAAAATACAAAATTAGATTAGCAAATCTGCTCTCCTCAGTCAGGAACAAGTAAGGTTCTATAATGATTCTTAATGCATTCTCTTTTTAAACTGTTATTTTAGAAAAGTATCTTCAATACATTGTGCATGAGAATTTTATCATTGCAAACCAACATTAGAAAAGACTTCCATGGACTGAAAAACAAAAAAGACATTCCTTTAAGTGGAAAATCAATCACCACAACAACTAATGTCACAGCTCAACATCAGCAAGAAGCACTGATAATTGTTAGTTATACACTGCACAAATGATGTATGTCCTCAATCGAGGAAGTGGGTGCCAGGTTTTTAGAAAACTGTACATATATTGATTTTATATTTATTTAATGTGACTATTGTAAGATACTTTATTCTTCTGATAAACTATGATTGCTTATCAAAAGATTCTATGGTTCAAGAGAAACATTCATAACTTGTGTGAAAATGAAAGCCACCGGCCCACAGAAATCATGCCCACAAAATCCAATTTTGTGGATTTATGGCAGAAAGGCATTAAACTACTGGAACTGCAGACTAGTCACTGAAGTCTAAGTGGCACAGCAGTAATGATTAAGGTGACAAGTCCCCCTGCCACAGCTGTTAATCAGCTTAATACTAGTTATATTATTGACATTCTCGTAATTACTTTTCCTAAGGCACATTTGTGAAAAAATATATTTTACTTTAATTATGAGCAATCAGAAGCAAGTTCATACCCAAAAAGAATAACCAAGTTTCTCCTAATGCAGGTATACAAGAAGCAGAGTGCTTTTCCAAGCACCTGGACTTGGGTAACAGCTCAGCCCTCAGTGCAAGAATGCTTTCAAGGTGACCACATCAGCACCATACCTTGCCATCCTCCGAACACACGCCCATGTGTTCTCCACTTTCATCCAGGCTAACCTGATTTACCTTCACAGGACTCTATAAAAAAAAAACACACACACACATAAAACTTTAGGAAAATACATACTGATAATCAAATGTTATTTTTCTTACATGTTATAGGCCTTTTATTTAAGTTTTTAAAAAAGATTTTACTTATTTATTTTTAGAGAGAGGGGAAGGGAATGAGAAAGAGAGGGTGAAAAACATCAATGTGTGGTTGCCTCTTGCCTGCCCCAAACTGCGGACCTGACCCACCATGCAGGCATGTGCCCTGACTGGGAATGAAAGAGGCAGCCCTTTGGTTCACACGACCGCATTCAATCCACTGAGCTTAACCAGCCAGGGCTGTTATATGCCTTTTTATTCGTTTTGTTCTATTCATGCCACACTCCTAAAATTCTTTCCCAACCAAACCCTTTAAAAGAACGAAACAAAAGCCAAAATAAAAATCATGATGTAAAGAAAAATTTTAGTTGTTTGACTTTGGTTCACCAGACAATCTATTTGTCCTTCTCTTACAAATTACTAAATCAACTTTTATTTATACTTTATGCTTAGTACTTTCTGGATTTCCTCCAGAAAGCAGTACTAAGTTAGTTATAACTAACTAACTATATATTAACTAACTGTTATCCCCATTCTCTTGAGTAATCTCAAATTTAAAAATCTATCAAGATACAAACCAGGCTTTCTACTTCATCTGTATTTTCCCAAATATAATATAAATATACAACTGTACATTAAAAATTTTTTCACTGCTTCCCAGTTCTCTATATAGCTGTTTATTTACTAAAATATTCAAGTAGGTAGATATTCTAATAGAAGTAAAAAATAAATCAGTAAATATTGAGAATAAAAAATGACAAGCTCTTCTTTTTTCTTACTTCTTAAATAATCACAATCCTCAATATTTTACACAAAACATGACAAAAACAACATAACCCCCAAAAGTAAGCCTTCACTGATTACAACATGAGCTTGCAAATTAGTTTTTTAAAAATATCTAACCTTAGCCCTGGCTAGTGTGGCTCAGTTGGTTAAGAGCTCCATCCCATAAACCAAAAGTTTGCTAGTTCAATTCCCAGTCAAGGTACATGCTTGGGTTGCAGGTTCAGGCCCCAATAAGGGTGTATAAGAGAGGTAACCAATTGATGTGTTTCTCCCTACCTCTTTTCCTCCATTGCCCTCTCTAAAATTAATAAGCATGTCCTCGGGTAAGTATTAATGTATATATAAACATTAGCCCTGGCCAGAGTGGCCAGTGTGGCTCAGTTGGTTGGAGCATCATCCCATGCACCTAAAGTTTGTGTGTTCAATCCCTGGTGAAAGCACATACCTAGGCTGAGGGTTCAACTGGTAGGGGTGTTTATGGGAGGCTGCTGAACAATGTTTCTTTTTCACATCAATGTTTTTCTCCCACCCCTTTCTAAAATCAAGAAACATATTCTTGGGTAAGGATTAAAAAAAATGTTCCCAGAATGTTAGAAGAAGAAAGGCCTTGGAGACAGATATTTGATCCACTTTGCAGGGGAGTAAACTAAAGCCCATGGATAAGAACCACAACAGAAAAATGGCAGAGCCAGGGCTCTGACCTTGAGAGCAATGAAGAGGTGTCCTACAAGGGAACCCTGTGATGGCAGTGAGGTAACACAAAAGCCGAAAAAGGAAAGCACCAAGAACCAGCATGTCTGCACTTCTAAGTATGAATGCTCAGAGCTTCTACAGTCTTCTGTGGATAAATGCTTTCCAAAATAAATACCTTCTATTAACAGTTTCTTCATCCTGGTCTTCTGTTTACCAAATGACATTTTAATACTCATTTTATTCTTGGCATATATAAACCTAACATACCTCTGATGTTTACAAGTGGGACTTGGCTGTAATCTACCTCAAGCTATAATTTAATATATTAAACCAAATCAATGTCAAGGATTCCTGTCCTGTTCAATAGAGTACTAACCACATATGACTATACAGAAATTTAAATTAGTTAAAATTAAACATAATTAAAAATGTATTTCCTCAGTTGCACTAATACATGCCAAGTGCTCCACAGACACATCTGACTAGAGTTATTAGAAACCAGTCACCACAGAAGGTTTTCATCACTGCAGAAAGTTCTATTACACAGTACAATTCCAAGACTACGAAACTCAGTTCAATGCAGAATGCAAATCCTTTACAAGCCCTTCTCCAGTACAACATACATGCAGAAGTACATTTTCTTCTCAGATATACTTCACAATTTACATAATTTGTTCTTGAACTTGTGCTTTCAAAAAGCTCTTGCCCTAAGAAAAAGAAGATTAAAAATATGAACAGTAAAATGACAAGAAACTCACTACTATCAACAACTGAACCTAAAAAACAAAAACAAAAATGAACTAAGCAAGTAACTAAAACAGGAAAAGAATCCCAGAAATAGAGATCACATGGAAGTTATCAGCAGAGAAGAGCAGGGGGAGGAGGTGAATGGGTGAAAAGGTACAGGGAATAAGAAGTATAAATGGCAGGTACAAAACAGACGGGGAGGTTGAGAACAGTGTGGGAAATGGAGAAGCCAAAGAACTTACATGTATAACCCATGGACATGAACTAAGGTTGGGGAATGATGGTGAGAGGGGGATATGGGGGGGGGGGAGGGGAGGAAAAAATGGGACAACTATAATAGCATAATCAATAAAAATATATTAAAATTAAAAAATAAAAATAAAAAGCTCATGCCCTGAAGTAATATCCTCTGAATCACAATGTATCATTTCCAAAGCCCTGACAGACAAATGATCTGATCCTTACAAACTCAGGGGAAAGCAGTCAGTGCAGATAGATGGTTCACAACAAGGAAAATGAGGCCTCTAGAACCACAGTGACTAATACTCAGAACCTAACCCACCAAGAGGTATTCTACATACAAATAAACCAAACTTTTCATTACAATGTGTTTCTGAGTAGAAACTTTTTGTGCCAATGCATATGCCATACTGGGGTGGTGGGCAGAGTTATACCTATAAGGTATTAGAATCCTCTATCCCTCAATCACATTTGTTAGCCACAGAAGTTATTTTTTAAATGCTTTTTTAATTTCAAAGATCAATATTCATTGATTTATTTCCCTATTAATGAACTTAAATATTTTTCTAAAGTCTTTTATTGGCCAATTAACTTGAACTTATGCAAACTGCTTGTTCACATTTCTTACCAATTTTTCTATTACAAGTTTGCTGTTGTCTGGTAAATTTCCTTTTTTAATTTTTAGGATATGAGGCCTAGGCACAATTCCTCAAACAGACATTGTATATGTAGTCTACTATGTTTTTTTGTAAGATGGTTATTGCTTTCTAATATTTAAGTCTTTAATACTTACAAGATTCATTTTTATTTTCTTCCACTTTCTTCCAATGGATATCCAGTTGGGCTTGCTCCATTTATTAAATAATCCACCTTTCTCATTCTAAAAAGAACTATGTTTATTATATTATAAATGTTTATATACACTGAAATAACCATCTGGGTTTTCAATTCTGGTCTCTTTGTCTACTGCTATTTCATTTTTTTCAAGTACTGACTATGTTCTAGATATATTTTTTAGGTATATTTTTTATTATACTATTACAATGGTCCCAATTTTCTTCTCCCCTTTCTTCCTCCCACTACACCCTCACTTGCACCAGATTTCCCCCACCTTAGTGGGGGAATTCTGGTATGATTCATGTGCATGGATCATACATGTAACTTCTTTGGCTTCTCCATTTCCTATACTATTTTTAACCTCCCTTGTCTATTTTGTACCTACCTTTTATGCTTCTTATTCCCTGTACCTTTTCCCTTATTCTCCCCCACCACCTCCCCACTGATAATCCTCCATGTGACCTCCATTTCTAAGATTCTGTTCCTGTTCCAGTTGTTTGCTTACTTTGCTTTTGTTTTTTTAGGTTCAGTTGTTACTCGTGAGTGTATTGTCATTTTACTGTTCATAGTTTCGATTATCTTCCTTTTCTTAGATAAGTCCCTTTAACATTTCATATAATAAGGGCTTGGTGATGAGGAACTCCTTTAACTTGACCTTATCTGAGAAGCCCTTTATCTGCCCTCCCATTCTAAATGATAGCTTTGCTGTATAGAGCAATCTTGGATGTAGGTCCTTGCCTTTCATGACTTTGAATACTTCTTTCCAGCCCCTTCTTGTCTGCAAGATCTCTTTATAGAAATCAGCTGACAGTCTGACAGGGACTCCTTTGTAGGTAACTGTCTCCTTTTCTCTTCCTACTTTTAAGATTCTTTCCTTATCTTTAATCTTGGCTAATGTAATTATGATGTGCCTTGGTGTGTGCTTCCTTGGGTTCAACTTGTTTGGGACTCTCTGGGTTTCCTGGAACTCCTGGAAGTCTATTTCCTTTGCTAGAATGGGGAAGTTCTCCTGTATTATTTTTCCAAATAAGTTATCATATTTCTTGCTGTTCCTCTTCTCCTTCTGGCACCCCTATGATTCAGATGTTGGAACATTTAAAGTTATCCCGGAAGTTGCTAAGCCTCTCCTCATTTTTTAAATTCTTGTTTCTTCATTCTGTTCCAGTTGAATGTTTATTTCTTCCTTTTGTTCCAAATTATTGATTTGAGTCTCGGGTTCCTTCCCATCACCGTTGGTTCCCTGTACATTTTCCTTTACTTCACTTTTCATAGCTTTCACTTCTTCCTCTATTTTGTGACCATACTCAGCCATTTCTGTGAGCATCCTGATTACCAGTGTTTTGAACTGTGCATCTGATAGGTTGGCTATCTCTTCATCACTTAGTTGTATTTTTTTCTGGAGCTTTGATCTGTTCTTTCATTTGGGCCATATTTCTTTGTCTCAGTGTACCTGTTATATGGTAAGGGGCAGAGGCATAGGTATTTTTGAGGGCAGGGCAACCCACTTCACATTGTTGTGGTGCTGTATGTGGGCGAGGCGTCTGAGAAGGAAGAATCCTGCTTGCTCAGCTCTTAGCCAGCTTTCAGTCACTTCCTCCACTACCCACAAGCAAACTGGGCCCTTCAGGTGCTGATTCCTGGGTGGATTGCTTTGTGTATGTTCTAGGACCCTGTGGGTCTCTCCAATGGACTCTCCTGTGAGGCTGAGAGTTTCTTCCACCACTGCAACCACCAGTGCTTCCTGCCTGGCCTGGCTGGAGCCACTGCCTTGCCATGTGTCCTCTCTGCTTCAGCTGCCCATCTTCACCCCTCCTACCAGTCTGGATGAATGTTTCTTCTTTCATTCCTTGGTTGTCGGATTTCCACACAGTTTGATTTTCTGGCAGTTCTGGTTGTTTTTTCTCTTTAAATTTAGTGTTGTCCTTCCTTTGGTTGTGCAAGAAGGCAAAGCGTATCTACCTACGCCTCTACCTTGGCTGGACGGTCCACCGCTGTATTAATTCCACATTGATCTAATTGTAAAAGATGTATACAGTATGTTCTGATATTTGGTAGTGGCAAGACTCAGTTATAATTCCTCATACTTTCCTTGGCTTTTTAAAAGAATTTTAATTCCTCCATGTAAATTTTAAGATGAAATGCCCCCCCCCCCCGTTACTAAATGTAACGATCATTATTCAATCCTAACTTACTTTACCTAATAGGAGCATGTAAAACTGATGACAACTCTCTCCTCTTTGTTGCCATATTACCATCCTTATTTTTCTATTGAATTTCTGGTTGTTCCTTCTCAGTCTCTTTGAGTAGATACTCCTGATTTCCTAATCTCTGTATTTCATGGTTAGATCCTTCCGCCTCTTCTCTTTTACGTCTACACTGGCTCTCTTGATATTCCCTTTCAGGTCATAAAATGACTCCTAAATTTCTGTCTCCAGACTGGACCTCTCCCTACTTCACACCAATATACATAACTACCTATTTTACATATGTACTTGGATACCTATTAGACATCTCAATTAAAACATATCCAAAATTGAGATCCTGATATTTCCTCATAAAAAGGCCCTACTTGATATCATGCCCATCTCAGTTAAGGACTAATACATTCTTTTTGTTGTTCAGGGCGAAAAACCTCAGAGCCATTCTGACTCCTGATTTTTTTTTTCATGCTCTCTATTTATCTGTCAGCAATTCCTATCATCTCTTCAAACAAAATTTATCCAGACTTTGGCCACTTTTCCTCACCCCTATAGCCACCATCATTCTTCTCTGAATTATCCTAGTGATCTCCTAATTAGTTGACCTACTTTGCCCTAACTTTCCCAGAAATCTATTCTCAACAAAGCAGCAGTGCGATGTTGTTAACAAGCTGATCAGATGATGTCATTCCTTTCCTGAAAATCCTCTAATGGCCTCCAATCTCAATATAAAACCCAAGTTTTTACTATAACCTGATAGTCCTAAGAGATCTCATGACAACCCTCCTTGCAACTTCTGACCTTATCCACTCTCTGCCTTATTCTGTCTCCTCCAGCCACAATGCCCTTCTTGCCCTTTAGCTGCCACAGAGTCTTCGCATTTATTGGATGAACTCTGGGATGCTCTTCTCCCAGCTCTCCCCGGTAGCCTTCCTCTCAGTAACATTTCTTTGGCCATATGATCTACAATCTCAATATATCACCCAAATATATTAAAACTCCTTCACTGCTCTATTTTTTCTTAGTATTTACAACTATCTTATTTATTTTTACACTTTACTAACTTATATCAGTAAACTATTATTTACTACTTACGTCTTTCACTTGTTTAGTGTTAAACACACTAACTAGAATATTAACTTCAGAAGAAACAGTTCAAAAAATAAAAAATTCCAATCATACACAAATTCTTCTAGAAAACATGAAAAAGAAAATGCTCCCAACCTTACCATAACAAAACTCAACAAAGGTGTTACAAGAAAGAAAAAGTATGAGTAAATCTCACTTGTGAACAGAATCAGAAAAATCTTAAAGAAAATATTAATGAAGTCAGCACATATAGAAAAGCCAAGTTTATGCCAGAAATATAAGACTGATATAACTTAAAGAAATAAATCATTATATTATAATTTTCTGCACTAATAAAATAAATGAGAAGTATTGAAAGATCATTTCAATAGATGCAAAAAGTGTTGATGAAACGTAACACCCATTCATGGTAAAAACTCTTAGCACGCTAGAAGAAAAATTGTTCAATCTCACTTAATAGTGAAATGTTGAGAGACAATGTTGAGATGGCAGTGAGGTAGGAGGAAGTGGATTCTACTTTCCCCTACACACAGGAGAAAAACCTAGCCAATCTACAGAGAAACAGAGCAAACAGCCAACAGTACCCCAGCATATATAAAGATACAAGACGAAAAACTGTAGAGGACATTGAAAAACCAGACGGTAAGGAGAGTGCTTGAGGACAATAAGGTCCCTGTGACCTGCGCTGGGACCATGGCGGCTGCAGCCCCAGCCAGGCACCCGCAGGGTCTGCCACAGTGTTCTTCGGGAAGAGCCATGTCTACAGCTCCCTTCCCTGCCAAACAAGGTTTGAACAGCACCGAGAGAGACTGGGTTGCTTGAAGTCGCAGAGAGGGGAATAAAAACTAAGTGGCTAACACACAGGGGCTGTGAGCATCCAGGGAGTTTGTGGACACCGGCTGGGGACAGTTGAGAGTTGGGCCAGGAGGGACCCTGACCCCAATAGTCCCCAGTATGGTTGGAGAATCGGGCTGTGTGAGAAAGAGGCTAGGCTTCTATAAGGAGTGGCAGGCTTGAGCAGGAAGATTTCTCAAAAAGAAAAAGTGAAAACAGGCGCTTGGCGGCTTTTCCCGGAATTCTTCTGCAGCAGCCACTCAGGCCTCCTCCCCACCCAGCCTGCAGCGCTCCCGCTCCCAAGGTGGTGTGGAAGGCCCTGCACACTCCCATAGCCCTGGGAAGGGTACCCACCCAAACCTGAGGGGCTGGGGGGCAGACTGGCCAAAGGTGCATTCCTGCAACCCGGGGAAAGTGCACCCTGCAGAAGGCTCCAAGCCCACATCCCTAACCCCAGGGAAACCTGAACTCTGAGGAAAACCTGGACCCTACACCCAAAGCACCAAGAAAAGGCACCCAGCTAGCCCTGGGGAGAATGTGCACCCAAATTGTGGAACCTGAGGGACCAGAGGCTGCTAGAGAGCTAGGCTGTAGGCTGACTGACTGCAGATCAGGAAGGGAGAAAATTGAAACCAATCCTCCCTCATCCTGCTGCAGCTAGGAAGACCAGTCAAACCAATTTTTCTTGATTAAACCCAGCAACAGGCTTTTTTTTTTTTAGGTAATTCTTTATTTTTTATCTTTCAACTACTTTTTCCTCTCTTTCCTTTCTTGTTTTATCCCTTCTTCTTTTTATTTCCATTTTATCTCTTCCTCCTTCCTTCTTCTTTTTTTTAAATTCCCACAAGTGAGACAAACAAACCTGGAACTGTGAAAAGACCAGACTTGGACCCAGGGAGGAGTCATCCCAACAGCTGAGATGGTGAGACAAATTATACTTTGCTACTACAGAGAACCTGCAAGTCATTGCATATTTGTATTATTTTTTTCATTATTCTTACATCTTTTATTTTATTAGTATTACTGTATTCCTCTTCTTTCTGATTAGTCTTCTTTGCTTGACGGGTTAAACTGTATTGTTTGACAGGTTTCCCTTGTTCTCTCTTTCATACTGTATTGTTAATTTACTATCCTTCACTTCACTTGTGTTCCATTAGCACACTACTCAAGGTCCTATTCTCCCTACTCTTCTTATACAGATCACATAGATTCTGTCATATGATTGTTGCTCCATTATTATTGTAAATAATAGCTGTTATATACAATTGTAAATACTACACAACACCCCTTCCAGATCTTAGCCCACTTCACGGTTTCCTCAACTCTATTACTGTAGTGGTTAACTGTATTCTCTCACAAACTACACCTATTTACTATCCTTTACTTTCACCTTACCTCAGAATCTGACCTCCCACAACCTCACTGCTTTCCAGGTCCAACTCACAATCCTTCCTTCCCCAACAAGAGTCTTATCTTCTCTCCACACTTTCTAAAAAGTGGCTAGTTGTATGGAATGTCATGGTTAACACTATACATAGCCAAAAGATCTCCTACCTCTTCTCTAATGGCTGGTACTGTAAATATCATAGAATATACTCTTGCTGTCTTAAAACCATTTTTGTCTTCCCCCTCCAACTGATCACAAAAAAGCTTAGGTGGAAGCTGTGAACACCAAGGTACCAGCTGGAAGAGGAAACCCATCAACAAAGGAACCACCAACAGATGAAAACAGAAGAAGGTGAAGGAGGGAGAAGCCCCACTAACTCAACCCAGGACCTATCTGGAAATACAGCCAAAAAGTGGAGAAATCTCCCAGAAAAAACAACTGAACAAGAGCAAGAGAAAACCCTCAAAACCTTGTACACACGGAAGAACCAACTTCAACACAACCTGGCCACACCTATACAACAGAATACAAGAGGTGGTGCACAGAGTGACCTTCAGTTAACCAGCTGGTGGGAAGGACCCACCAAAAAAAGACACAACAATAATCAAAACCCATAGATAAACACAGAGCCAACATAAGCAAAAGCCTAAGACCAGTAAGCTCAGGAGATCAAGAAGACAGCACCACTGAATCTCACAGATATTCTACCATAGAAGTTCACACAATAAACACAGGGAGTCAGAAGAGATAAATTTAAGAAGCTGAGGCTAACAAGAAGAGTCTCACAGACAACGGGAAGTCAAAAAGAAAAAAAAATAACAATCCCCAAATGAAAGGAAAGTACGAAGCCTCAGAAAGAATGCTAAACAAAACAGAGGCAAGTCAAATCTCAGGTACTGAGTTAGAAGCAATGGTTATAAGGAAGCTGAACGAGCTCACACAGAATTACCAGAAACAGCAGAGAAACTACAATGAACTCACTGCAAATTATATCAAAATGAAAAAAGAAATAGAAACTATCAAAAAGGGCCAAAAGAAAATGAAGAATACAATTTCTGTACTGAAGGACACAGTAGAAGGAATCAAAAGCAGGCTGGAAGCAGAGGATCAGATCAGTGACTTGGAGGACAAAGTAGAAAAAAACACCCAGAAAGAGCAAGAAAAGGAAAAGAGGCTAAGAAAGAATGAAGAGGGATTAAGGGAAATGTAGGACAATATGAAATGTAATAATATCTGTATAATACGGATATCAGAAGGAGAAGAGCAAGGGATAGAAAACCTGTTTGAAAAAGTCATGATGGAAAACTTCCCTAATTTGATGAGAGAAAAAGTCACACAAATCCAGGAAACACAGATAGTCCCAATCAAGAGGAACCCAAAGAGGCCCACTTCAACACACATCATACTTAAAATGGCGAAATTTCAGGACAAAGAGGGAATGTTAAAGGCAGCAAGAGAGAAACAGAAACATACAAGGGAGCCTCGATAAGGTTGCTAGCGACTTCTCAATGGAAATGCTACAAGCCAGAAGAGAATGGCAAGAAATATTCCAAGTAATGAGAACCAGAGGCCTGCAATCAAGGATAATTTAACCAGCAAGGCTTTCGATCAAGATAGAAGGCCAAATAAGGAGTTTCCCAAACAAAAGAAGTGTAAAAGAATACGCCTACAGCAAATCAGCTCTTCAAGAAACGCTAAAGGGACTGCTTTAAGGAAAGGAAGGAAAACAAAAAGGGAGAGGGAAACACAGGTATGAAAATGCAATGAATAAGTACTTATGAATAATAACCTTAAATGAAAATGGATTAAATGCCCCAATCAAAAGACACAGAATAGCTGAATGGATAAGAAACCATGACCCACACTTATGCTGCCTACAAGAGACCCACCTCAGGACAAAAGACCTATACAGACTGAAAGTGAAGGGCTGGAAACAAATTTTCCAAGCAAACAGACAGGGAAAAAAAAGCCGGGGAAGCAATACTCATATCAGACAAAATAGATTTCAAAAAAAGGGCCATAAAAAGAGACCCAGAAGGTCGCTTCATAATACTCAAGGAAATGATCCACCAAGAAGACATAAACTTTGTAAATATATATGCACCCAACATAGGTGTACCCAAATACATAAAGGAAATCTTGGAGGACTTCAAGAAAGATACTGACAGCAACACAATTATAATAGGGGATTTTAACACCCCACTGTCAAAAACGGACATATCTTCCAAAGAAAATATCAACAAAGATACTGTGGCATTGAACAATGCCCTAGATGAAATGGACCTATCTGATATATATACACCCTTCATCCCAAAGAAGCTAAATACACATTCTTTTCCAATCCACATGAAACATTTTCAAAGATAGACTGCATGATAGGATACAAAAAAGCCTCAACAAATTCAAGAAAATTGAAATCATATCAAGCATTTTCTCTGACCAGGAGGGACTGAAACTACAAACCAACCCCAAGGAAAAAAACTCAAAACACTCAAAATCATGGAGATTGAATAGCATGCTATTAAACAATGAATGGGTCAAGAAGAAAATTAGGGAAAAAATCAAAAAGTTTCTGGAAAATGAAAATGAATTCACAACAACCCCAAACTTATAGGACACAGCAAAGACAGTCCTGAGAGGGAAGTTCATAGCGATACAGGCCTATCTAAAAAAAATAGAAACATTTCAAACAAACAATCGTACATCGACAAGAACTCCAGGAACAACAACAAAGACAGCCCAGAGCAAGTAGAAGGAAGGAAATAACCAGGACCAGAGCAGAACTAAATGACATAGAGACTAAAAGCACAATTCTAAGGATCAATGAATCCAGGAGCTGGTTTTTTAAAAAGATAAAATCGACAAGCCTTTAGCAGGCTCATCAAGAAAAAAAGAGAGAGGACCCAAATAAACAAAATCAGAAATGAGAGTGCAGAGATCAGAACTGAGACCACAAAAATACAAAGAATTGTAAGAAATCACTATGAAGAACTATATGCCAAGAAATTTGAAAACCTAGATGAAATGGACAAATTTCTCCAAAAACACAATCTCCCAAAACTCAATGAAGAAGCAGAAAGCCTAAACCAGTAGCACTTGATGAAACTGAAACAGTAATAAAAAATTGTTCACACACAAAAAATTCTCCTGTAGGAGAATTCTACAAAGCATTTAAGGATGAGCTAACCCCTAACCTTCACAGAGTATTCCAAAAAATCCAAAATGATGAGAGACTCCCAAACTCTTTTTATGAAGCCAGCATCATCCTAATCCCAAAACAAGATAAAGACATAACAAAGAAAGAAAACTTCAGGCCAATATCACTGATGAACATAGATGCTAAAATGCTCAACAAAATATTGGAAACCCACATCCAACAACACATTAAAAAGATCATACACCATGACCAAGTGGGATTCATCCCAGGGATGCAAGGATGGTACAATATTCGCAAATCAATAAAAGTACTACATCACATAAACAAAAGCAAAGACAAAAATCACATGATCATATCAAGATGCAGAACAAGCATTTGATAAGGTACAGCACCCATTTATGATAAAAACACTCAGCAAAGTGGGAATAAAGGGAGCATTCCTTAACAAAATAAAGGCCATATAAGAGAGACCTACAGCCAACATCATTCTCAATGGGCAAAAACTAAAATCTTTTCCACTAAGATCAGGAACAAGGTTGTCCACTTTCACCACTTCTATTCAACACAGTACTGGAAGTTTTAGCCACAGCAATCAGACAAGAAAAAGAAATAAAAGGCATCCAAATCGGAAAGGAGGAAGTAAAACTGTCACTGTTTGCAGATAACATGACAGTGTACATAGAAAGTCCTATAGACTCCACCAAAAAACTACTCAACCTAATAAATGAATTTGGCAAAACAGCGGGATACAAACTCAATATCCAGAAATCAAAGGCATTTTTGTATACCAACAATGAAACAGCAGAAGCAGAAACCAAGAGAAAAATCCCATTTGATATAGCAACGAGAAAAATAAAATACCTAGGAATAAATCTAACCAAAGAGGTAAAAGACCTATACTCAGAAAACTACACAACTCTGAAGAAAGTTGTGTAGTCAAGTTGTGTCTTCCTTGTGAAATCAAGGAAGACACAAACAAATGGAAACATATACCATGTTCATGAATTGGAAGAATTAACATCATCAAAATGTCCACACTACCAAAAGCAATTTACACATTCAATGCAATACCTGTTAAAGTACCAATGGCACATTTCACAGACATAGAACAAACACTTCAAAAATTCATATGGAACCATAAACAACCCTGAATAGCTGCTGTATTTTGAGAAAGAAGAGCAAAGTAGGAGGGATAACAATACCTGATAAACCAAAGTGTATTATAAGGCCACTGTAATCAAAACAGCCTGGTACTGACATGAAAACAGACAGACAGACCAATGGAACAGCATAGGGAGCCAGGAAATAATCTCAAGTCTCTACAGTCAATTAATATTCGACAAAGGGGGCAGCAACATAAAATGGAGTGAAAATAGCCTCTTCAACAAATGGTGTTGGGAGAGCTGGACAGCTATATGCAAAAAAAAATGAAACTCAAGCACCAACTTACACCATACACAAAAATAAATTCATGGTGGATAAAAGATTTAAATTTAAGTCGTGATACCACTAAAGTCCTATAGGAGAACATAGGCAGCAAAATCTCAAATATTTCTCACAGCAACATCTTTATTGATATATCCCCTACAGCAAGGGACATAAAAGAAAGAATAAACAAATGGGATCTCATCAAAATAAAAAGATTCTGTATGGCTAAAGAAAACAGTATTAAAATAAAAAGAGAACCAACCATATGGGAAAACATATTTCCCAATGATACCTCAGACTGATACCTCACACAAGGGTTTAATCTCCAAAATATATAAAAAACTCACATGACTCCACTCTGAGAAGACAAGCAACCCAATCAGAAAATGGGCATAGGACTTGAACAGACATTTCACCTTGGAGGACCTACAGAGGTTCCAGAGACACAAGAAAAGATGCTCAGTGTCACTAGCTATCAGAGAGATGCAAATTAAAACCACAATGAGATACCACTTCACAGCTGTCAGAATGGCCATCATAAACAAAGCAACAAAGAACAAGTGTTGGAGAGGTTGTGGAGAAAAGGGATCCCTAGTGCACTGTTGGTGGGATCACAGACTGGTACAACCACTATAGAAAACAGTATGGAATTTTTCAGAAAACTAAAAATGGACCTGTCTTTTGACCAGGCAATTCCACTGCTAGGATTATATCCTAAGAACCCTGAAATACCAAATCAAAAGAACCTATGCACCCCAATGTTCATAGCAGCACAATTTACAATAGCCAAATGTTGGAAGCAACCTAGGTGCCCATCAGTAAATGAATGGATCAAAAAACTATGGTACATTTGGAATTCTATGTAGCAGAGAGGAAGAAGGAACTGGAAAGTATTATGCTAAGCGAAGTAAGCCAGGTGGTGAAAGACAAATACCATATGGTCTCACCTTTAACAGGAATCTAATCAACAAAACAAACAAGCAAAATATAACCAAAGACACTCAAATAGAGAACAGGCTGACAGTGACCAGAAGGGAGAGGGGAATTTCAGGGAAAAAGGGGAAGGGTTTAAAGGAACTAGTATAAAGGACACCTGGACAAAAAGAAGGAGTGGGGAGTGGAGATGGGAGGGAGGTGGGCAGGGCTTGGGGGGTGGGCTGGGATCAGGGTTAGGGGCAGAAAACTGTACTTGAACAACAATTAAAATAAAGAAAAAAGAAATGCTGGAAGCATTCTCTTTGATATACCTACAATATTGATTCTTCTAATCCACAAACATAAATCATTTCTCCATTTATTCTGGCCTTCTTTAGCATCTTAACTAAAAGTTTTATACTTTTCCCTTTAGAGGTCTGACATTTTGTTTTATTTTGGGAGTAGCAATGATAGTGAGCATCCTTTCCTCACTTCTGATATGTTTAATCCCATTAATACAACATACAAAAGTATAGCGCACAGTGAGTATACCTACAGGATATAAAGTGGAAAAAAAAGCTAGGCAGTTATTACTGTAGTATAAGGTTGAGTACAGTGGGACCCCCTAAGGGAACTGTGAACAGAAGGATTACATGATCTACTCTTAACAAAGTGATAGTTACATGATTGTTTGTTTTATAGCTGTTTTACTGCACATATTATCTACTTTTTAAAGTTATATTTCACAATAAAAATAATCGTGGAAATTTTTTAAAGAAAATGAAAAAGAACCCGCCCATGAAAATTTCTGGGATCACGAACTTCAATGGGTTTATTCCTTAGATTATGTTCTTTCCCATGATTGTCAAATGCTCTAATTTTATTATGGTCATTTATATTTTCCTAGAAAACAATGCATTTCAAATTCCTAGTGATAAAAATATTTTTATTTTACTTTATTGTTCATTTAATATTTTAATAATACTAATATATTAATTTTATTCTAATAAGTAATAATATTACAACTAAGTTAATATTTATTATACAATTATTATGCATCAGGCTTTATTCCATGAGATTTATACATATCTTTTAATCCTCACATCAATTCTATGAGGTAGGTGCTATTTTTCAATTTCATTTATACAAATTACATAGCAGTATCTTACAGGTATTCAAATACTTTATTCCTTTTTTTTTTGATTACCTTTATCAAGTATTCATCAGTTGTAGAGGCCTTTTTCATCAATTGGCCATACTTTTTAATGTTTTCTATTAGTTTCTATTCTTAACAAATATTAATTTTCCCTTTAAGTCTTAGAACAATATTGTTTACCTCACTCTTCCTCACATTAATATACATAGTTCTTGTTCATTATAATTGCTCATTTGTTAATCATAAAATAATAGTGTTTCACATTTTCTTTTGAGTATACCATTGGTCATAAACCAGAGACCAGAAAATTATGTGAAATGCAATAACTATTTCCTCTTTGAGAAAAGTAATATTTTATTTCATTTCATTTCTAAGGATGGTGACAGCATTATTTGCTTACCTATCTAGTTATTAACAAACTCTGTACCATTATAATAACATTCAGAGAATATGGTTTGTATATCTATTTGTAGAAATTCACATTTCTCTTTGAAACCTAAGCTATTAGCCTTTCTTATTCTCTATTTGACCTCAAAATAAATATATTTTAATCATGTTATTTGTATTATTTAATTTCTATGTATCATTTAATGTCTTAAAAACTGATAGCAACATATTTCAAAATCTTCCCACTATAATAGTAATTTGTCTATTTGTCCTTGAATGTCCAACTTTGGCTGGATATTAGATGCCTTATAATTTGGCACATCAAAGCGTATATATTTCCCCTTTATCTTGTAAATGTGATCAGTATGATGTATCTTCTACTAGTTAATGCTCTTTGCCTTAAGCTTTACTTTTTCTCACACTTTTATTGCCGACATGTATAGCTTTTGTTTGGCTTTTCATAGTCTACTTTGCTCACATCTTTGTTTTTTACTTCCATCATCTTATGAGATACATGTCCTTCAAAGCTGAGGCAATTTTTCTTTTAGTAACAAGTTATCTGGCCCATTTAGTGTTACCTTGGTTGCTACATTATTTTATACATTTTAGAATCATGTTTTCCCTTTTCATTGTTCTTCTTTTGCTATAGTACTCAAATTGTTTTCTCTTGTCTATGAAGGAAAATTTTAGTTTTGTTCATTCTATTTTTATCTTATTAATGATTATCTTTAAGTTATTATAAGTTACAGTTGAATTATGTCTCCCCCCAAAATCAACACAATTGCATTAACTGACTCATTCAGAAGATAGGGTATTTAGCACATGTTCATTTACCACCTCCTTCTTTACCTATTTTAAAGTGAGAGTACCAATACTTTGTATTTCTTGAGCCACTTCAAATAGAATTGAAGAAAAAAGCTAGCTAATGTATCAGTAAAAACTGCAATCCTAAACTATTACTTCTAGGCCTCAATTCAGAGAAAAAGACCATTTTACTACTAGAGTGTCCATAATTTTAAAGCTGATTCACAAGAGATTATTATAGATTAGGGATATTTACCCCTTGTCACATACATTGCACACAATTTTGCAGTTTACTGTATATTTTAAAATTGTATTCGATTTCTAAAGAAATTTGGATTTTTTACTCATAAACAGTTAACTCACAAAATAAATACTATAAACCGTAGGTAAATGAGACCAAGAGTAAACCTCTGTAATAACAAATACATGAAAACTAAAATAGATGTTTTTCCTATGGAATCAGAAAAAATGTTTTTAAGTACCTAGTTTTGCCAAGGAAGTACAAAGGTAGATACTCCTCTTACACTGCTGGTAGGAATTCAAATTTGGGAAAACTTTCCAAAGTAACATTTCACAAGGCAAATAATAATTCTTTAAAATATATATTGACTATTATACCCAAGGAAAAGATTATTTTACAAAGATGTTTTTCACAGCAGGTTTCTTTTGCAAGACACTGGAAATTATCTTATTTTCTAAAAGCAAGGAATCTAAATGATAATTAAAAGAATAAACACAAAATAAATTACATTTGTTATTCAGAGTTTTATGTAGAAGAGAATTTGGAATTGCCCAGAGGCCTAGCCTTTTCCCTTGGCTTCTGGGAGATAATCTGTCACACCAACATACCTGATAGAGATGTCTTCATTAAAAGCAGGGGCCTGTCACACCTGATATGTGGGCTGGCCATGCCAGAAAGACCAAGCCTATGATTTAGGATCAAGTCTTTGGGTCACAGGGCATCAGTCAACCTGGAAGCTGACATCAACCATGTGGAAAAACCATCTACCAATCATGACTACATAAGAGAGCCCCAATTAAAACCCTGAATCCCAAGATGAGCTTCTAGGCACACATATGCCAGGAGGGTAAAATGTCCTGAATACCATGGAAGTGTCACTTTTAGAACCATGCCAGGCTCTGCCCTATGCATCTCTTCCTCTGGCTGATTTTTCAACCTGTATCCTTTCCCTGTAAATAAACCATAATCATGAATACAGGTGTGAGCAAAAGTAGGTAAATTACCAGCCATCATTACCCAAAAGATAAATCATAAGTAAGGATAAAAAATAATTAACTAATAATAATAAGACAAATAATACAGTAACTAACAATAAATAAATAATACAAGAATAAACTCTGTTTCACATACTCACAACTGTAAATCTACTTTTGTCTACCCCTGTATAATAGCTTTCGGTGAGTTCTATGAGTCCTTTAACCTGATCAAACATGAGGGCAGATTTGGGAACCCCCAGAACTTGCAGTTGGTGTCAGAAGTCTTTAGCAGGCTTGGCAATCTGGAGGACTGTGCCCCTAAACCTCACAATTTGGCTAACTCGGGGTAAGTACAACTCAGTGTTGATAAATACTATTATAGTCACAGGTATTTATATATAATACAGGTGACTAGAAGTACATACTCCAAAATATCACCATTGGTTATATCTAGAGCTGAGATATTATTTAGGTGGTTCTGTTTTATGTTATACTAATTTTCTAAAACAAATATTTATTTTGTTTGTAATCAAAAGATAAATATTTTTAAAATAATCACGTAGCAAATTCATCAATCTAAAAACAAAAAGAAACCAAAATAAATCTTGACTGATAAATAACAGTTACATAACATTTAATGAAGAACAAATAAATAACTGGATTTCAATATTACAGCTGTTAATGATACAAAATCATTCCTCTCAGACATAGAAACAAATGTCTTACATGTATCTGTCATTTCTATATACTAGAAATAAACAATAACAACAATAGAAAAAGAAACAGGAAAAAAGAGAAAGAGTGTAAGAAAAAACTAGATTGCAAGATTTTGCCTTTCTTCGCCACTGATTTTTTTCAAAGGGCCTGTTTTGTACATATAATTTAGGGGTATATTTACAAAAATGGGATACTAGAATAGATATAGATAAGGGTAAGAGCCCAGAGGCAAAGAGACCAGAGAAAAAATGTCCTCAGCTGTATTTTCCATTAGCTACAATTTTATTCCTAATGGAGACATGTTTAGAATACTGAACAATATAAGTGAATTTGTTCAAAAATCAATAATGTCAAGCTGACACTATAGAACATACAAAAATGTTTCCTTAATGGAACAAAAAAAGAAGTCCAAGAAAGCAGGAGGGGGCAAAGACTTGCATATACCTTCTAAATCCAAGTCCACTACAGGTGGTCTCAAGATCTTACACTTAAAGAAAAGGCAAAATTACCAACATGTACTCCTCATGTGATAATCAATTACCTAATGTAAAATGCTTGAAATAAATATACTCAGTATGGATTATGTCAGCTCTTCAATTAGGAATAAATTCACAGTCATTTCAAAAGCTGCTTTTAATGGTGTTCTTTGTGGCAACTTCTTTTCCCCTGACGCTCCTCATCATCCCAACTTAAGCTATCGGTCCTCCAACAGTGAACCTTAAAAATCAATCTGCTAATGTATAATTTGTAAGGCTCCTCTAACAAATGGATAATTGATTCCTTCATAAATGTTGCATCCCCATGGACACAGGGTGGAATGAATAAGAAACAGAAGATGGGATTTCATTTTCATTTTCTCAGAGATCCACTAGTTAGCAATCCCAGCATCCACATGGCTGCCTATGCAGCTTTGTGCTCTTCAATCACAGTTAGCAAGCAAGCTATATTTATAGTACATGAGTGAAAAGCAAATGTTTGTTCTTCATACTTGGGAAGAGCTTATCTTACTCTTCCCTGATGATACACCCTAAGGTTAAGCAAGACCTCCATCAGGATTTAAGAAGTGGGTTTTCTACAAATCTACAGAAACATTTATTTTCTCACTGACTTATTCTGTAGTCAGAAAGACATAACTTTTAACTATAAATTCTCAAATCTTCTCATTTGCTCTAAGATTTCACCTCTAGGTTCGCTTAAGATCCTTCTTTAAATTAAGATGGAATAAATTTACCAACAGGCAATCTTGAAGTTGGAGAACTTTTATGAAGCTTTCCTGAAAGTCTCAAAATATGAGTTTATAAAAGCAGAAGAAAAGATGTAAAGCCTCCAGCCAATTCCCTGGGAGATCTGCTTAAAGTTCCCACAGCCTCATTATCTCCGAACCTCCTGATATGGTTGTTGTCCATCCTTCCACTGCCAATTACTCTCCCTGGGGCTGAAGTAAGGGAACTCTTTCAGCCTTACCTTTTCTTTTTGGTTGAAATCATATTTTTAATATCTAACTACAAAAGTGAACACTGACATTTTTCCCATCTCTTAGACATAGACATGAGTCTAAGAACCAAAATGTGCAGAGAAAGTAAGCTACTGCTCTGCCCTCCTCAGTCCCCATCCTGTGGTTTAAGCGGCTGCCGGCCGCCCCTCTTTTCCAATATGCACAGAAATTCACAGTGGCTGCTATACTACAGCTGTAATGCATTTTGTATTTCATATAGTGTACATATCAAAACAAAACAGCCAGGTAGACATCCTTCCCAATGGCCCCCACAATGAGATACTGAAGAGATCTTCTGGTCAGGAGTCAATTTAGCGAAAGATGTGGGATGGGCAGAGCTGGAGTAACCATCTGCACTGCTGCACTCTGGTATCAGAGTGAGGACAGAAGTAATAAGTCAGGGTAGCTTGGAGGGCACATTTGCAAGTAAGGAGTCTCTCTGTGACACATCATGGGGAAAATTCTCCCAGCGAGGTTTAGATTCGTCAATGTGCCAAAGTTTAAAAAAAATCAGCCATTCAAATACTATGGAGTTTCAAATTTCTCCCACCAAGACAGATCAAAAGTAGCAGTAACAATCTAGATCTTTCCAGGAAGTGAAGATAGAGCCCCTGGTATTCCTCCTGAGAGTCCTATGTTAGGCCCTAAAAGTATCTGCTACTGATGCAGTTGCTGCTGTTGCTCCATGTGCACCATTTTCCAGGGCTGCCTTGTGGATCGGGACAACTTCCTTCATGATCCTGGTTCTTCCTGTTGTCTTTGAGACTAAGAAGTTGCAATCAGCCTGACTTTAACTCATCCACTATGACAACTGACCCTGCTGATCACTGCTTTCTTCCAACCTTCTCTTCCCCCAACAGGGGTAATCACATTCTCTATTGTTGAACTTACTACAATGAGCTATATAAACACTGTTGAAAAAGAAGAAAATAATAAGGGCCCTTTTCATTATTTATGGTCTTATGACAGAAGCTAAATACATTATACTTACCTGGCACAAAACACAAACAAACAAACAAAACTTTAAATGTCAAGTGAATATGCATAATACTAAGGGAAGAAAATGTTTAAAAAAAAACCCTGCAAGACAAGATGAAGGACATACTTGTAGTCTGGCTTTGAAGCAATATTAAATTATGGATATTTAATAAATGTGAAATTAAAAAATTAAAATTTTAAAATCTTCAATAATGACAACAAAAGATGGGAACAATGATAATAAACATATAATGAAGAACTGGTTCAAAATTAAAACAATATAGTGCAAAAGTCAACATAAAGTTTAAAATGACAGAGACAAAACTTAAGAGTCTATAAATATCAGTTATTATCAGTAAAAACAACTATGGTATTGATTACCAGGAAGCTAGGTTTCTGGCTTTCACTTGAAAGTAAGAATACATAATGACCTTCACTTAAACAGTAAAGCTATTCAATTTTTGTGCACCAGGGACAGATCATAAACATCCACTCCTCTGGAAAGGATCCCAATTTACTCTGGCTAAATGGGATACCCCCCTTGTGTATTCCCGTATCACACTCTATCAGAGAACACCTGTTTCAGAACAGTAAGTCACTCTATCGTCTGCCTCTGGCACTTAACTTGAGCTCCTAGAGAGCAGAAATCTACTTTAAACCCAGCAGCTGTCACAAAAGGCTCAATGAAGCTGCCAAAAGAATGGGAACCACAGTCTTTCAGAGTCTGAGGCTTTGACCGAGAAAACAGGTAAAACAAACAAATAAAAGCTCTGTAAAAAGACAACTAATTAAGAACAAACGACACAAAAACTGGACCAAGTCTGTTAAAATGGTATAGTCCTAAAAATGAATAAAGTTTTCTTTGTCTTTTTTTTTATTTTAATCATTGTTCAAGTACAGTTTTCTCCCTTTTACTCCCATTCCAGCCCACCCACCCAACCCTCCCCACTTCCCTCCCATTACCACCCTCCCCCTAGCTTTTGTCCAGGTGTCCTTTAAATTTGTTCCTATAAACCCTTCCCATTCTCCCCTGAAATCCCCTCTTCCCTCCCCTCTGGTCACTGTCAGTCTGTCCCCTATTTCAGTGTCTTTGGTCATATTTTGCTTGTTTCTTTGTTTTGTTGTTAAGGTTCCTGTTAAAGGTGAGATCATATGGTATTTGTCTTTCACCACCTGCTTATTTCACTTAGCATAATGCTTTCCAGCTGCATCCAAGCTGTTGCAAAGGGTAGGAGCTCCTTTCTTTCTGCTGCATAGAATTCCATTGTGTATATGTACCATAGTTTTTTCATCCACTCATTTACTGATGGACATCTAGGTTGCTTCCAGCACCTAGCTATTGTAAATTGTGCTGCTATGAACATTGGGGTGCAAAGGTTCTTTTGAATTGGTGTTTTAGTGTTCTTAGGATATAGTACCAGCAGTGGAATTGCAGGGCCAAAAGGCAGATCCATTTTCAGTTTTCTGAGGAAGTTCCATACTGCTTTCCATAGTGGTTGTACCAGTCTGCAGTCCTACCAACAGTGCACTAGGGTCCCCTTTTCTCCACAACCTCTCCAACACTTGTTGTTTGTTGCTTTGTTTATGATGACCATTCTGACTGGTGTGAAGTGGTATCTCATTGTGGTTTTAATTTGCATCTCTCTGATAGTTAGCGATATTGAACATTGTGTCATGTGTCTTTGGATCTTCTGTATGTCCTCCTTGGAGAAGTGTCTATTCAAGTCCTTTGCCCATTTTTTAATTGGGTTACTTGTCTTCTTAGAGTGGAGTCGTGTAAGTTCTTTATATATTTTGGAGATTAAACCCTTGTCTGAGGTATCATTGGCAAATATGTTTTCCCATATAGTTGATTCTCTTTTTATTTTGATACTGTTTTCTTTAGCTGTGCAGAAGCTTTTTATTTTGATGAGGTCCCATTTGTTCATACTTTCCTTTATGTCCCTTGCTCTAGAAGACATGTCAGTAAAAAAGTTTCTGCATGAAATATCTGAGATTTTCCTACCTACGTTCTCTTCTCAGACTTTAATGGTGTCACAGTTTATATTTAAGTCTTTTACCACCTTGAATTTATTTTTGTATAAGGTGTAAGTTGGTGCTCGAGTTTCATTTTTTTGCATGTAGCTGTCCAATTCTCCCAACACCATTTCTTGAAGAGGTTATTTTTATCCCATTTTAGGTTGCTGCTTCCTTTGTCAAATACTAATTGACCACAGAGACTTGGGTTTATTTCTGGGCTCTCTGTTCTGTTCCATTGGTCCATGTGCCTGTTTTTAAGCCAGTACCAGGCTGTTTTGTTGATTATAGTGGCCTTGTAGCATAGTTTAGTATCAGGTATTGTGATCCCTCCTACTTTACTCTTCTTTCTCAAAATTGCAGCAGCTATTTGTGCTAGTTTATGGTTCCATATAAATTTTTGAAGTGTTTGTTCTATGTCTGTGAAATAAGCCATTGGTATTTTAATAGGTATTGCATTGAATGTGTAAATTGCTTTTGGTAGTATGGACATTTTGATGATATTAATTCTTCCAATCCATGAACACGGTATATGTTTCCATTTGTTTGTGTCTTCCTTGATTTCTTTCCTCAGTATTATGTAGTTTTCTGGACACAGTTCTTTTACCTCTTTGGTTAGGTTTATTCCTAGGTATTTTATTTTTCATTTTACTATTTCAAATAGGATTTTTTTCTTGATTTCTGCTTCTGCTGTTTCATTGTTGGTTTACAGAAATGCCTTTGATTTCTGGATATTGAGTTTGTATCTCGCTGTTTTGCCAAATTCATTTATTAGGTCAAGCAGTTTTTTGGTGGAGTCTATAGGATTTTCTATGTACACTATCATGTCATCTGCAAACAGTGACAGTTTTGTTTCCTCCTTTCCAATTTGGATGCCTTTTATTTCTTTTTCTTGTCTGATCACTGTGGCTAAAACTTCCAATACTATATTGAATAGAAGTGGTGAAAGTGGACAGCCTTGTCTTGTTCCTGATCTTAGTGGAAAAGATTTTAATTTTTGCCCATTGAGAATGATGTTGGCTGGAAGTCTCTCATATATGGCCTTTAGTATGTTAAGGAATGCTCCCTCTATTCCCACTTTGCTGAGTGTTTTTATCATAAATGGGTGCTGTACCTTATCAAATGCTTTTTCTACATATTGATATGATCATGTGGTTTTTGTCTTTGCTTTTGTTTATGTGATGTATTACATTTACTGATTTGCGAATAGTGTACCATCCTTGCATCCCTGGAATGAATCCCATTTGGTCATGGTGTATGATCTTTTAAATGTAGTGTTGGATGCAGTTTGCCAGTATTTTGTTGAGGATTTTAGCATCAATGTTCATCAGTGATATTGGCCTGAAGTTTTCTTTCTTTGTTGTGTCTTTATCTGGTTTTGGAATTAGGATGATGCTGGCCTCATAAAAAGAGTTTGGGAGTTTCCCATCATTTTGGATTTTTGGAACAGTCTGTGAAGGATAGGAGTTAGCTCTTCCTTAAATGCTTTGTAGAATTCTCCTGTGAAACCATCTGGTCCAGGGCTTTTGTGTGTTAGGAGTTTTTTGATTA
Source organism: Phyllostomus hastatus (assembly GCF_019186645.2). Lineage (NCBI taxonomy): Eukaryota > Metazoa > Chordata > Mammalia > Chiroptera > Phyllostomidae > Phyllostomus > Phyllostomus hastatus. Next base: position 52,061,863 of record NW_025334041.1, read on the forward strand.
CTGCTTCAATTTCTTTTGCTGTTATTGGTTTGTTCAGGCTTTCTGCTTCTTTTCCATTGAGTTTTGTAATATTATATTTTTCTAGAAATTTGTCCATTTCATCTAGGTTTTCAAATATCTTGGCAAACAGTTCTTCATAGTAATTTCTTACAATCCTTTATATTTCTGTGGCATCTGTTGTAATCTCTCCTCTTTCATTTCTGATTGTGTTTATCTGTGTCTTCTCTCTTTTTTTCTTAATGAGTCTGCTTAAAGGCTTGTGGATTTTGTTTATCTCTTCAAAGAACCAGCTCTTGGATTATTTGATCCTTAGAATTGTGCTTTTAGTCTCTATGTCATTTAATTCTGCTCTGATCTTGGTTATTTCCTTCCTTCTGGTTGCTCAAGGCTGTCTTTGTTGTTGTTCCTTGAGTTCTTTTAGACGTAGGGTTAGGTGGTTTGTTTGAAATCTTTCTAACTTTCTTAGGTGGGCCTGTATCGCTATGAACTCCCTCTCAGGACTGCCTTCGCTGTGTCCCATAAGTTTTGGGTTGTTGTGAGTTCGTTTTTATTTGTTTCCAGAAACCTTTCTATTTCTTCCCTAATATCATTCTTGACCCATTCATTGTTTAATAGCATGCTGTTTAATCTCCATGATTTTGAGTGTGTTTGGTTTTTTTCCTTGGGGTTGGTTTCTAGCTTCAGTCCCTTGTGATCTCAGAAAATGCTTCGTATGATTTCAATTTTTTGAAATTGTTGAGGCTTGTTTTGTATCCTATCATGTGGTCTATCTTTGAAAATGTTCCATGTACATTTGAAAACAATGTGTATTTAGCTTCTTTGGGATTAAAGGCTCTCTTCATATATCAGTAAAGCCCATTTCATCTAGGGTATTGTTCAATGCCACAATATCTTTGTTGATATTTTGTTTGGAAGGTCTGTCCATTTTTGATACTGGGGTGTTAATATCCCCCACAATAATTGTGTTGCTGTCAATATCTTTCTTGAAGTCCTCTAAGATTTTCTTGATGTATTTTTGTGCTCCTATGTTGGGTGCATATATATTTACAATATTTATGTCTTCTTGGTGGAGTCTTCCCTTGAATATTATGAAATGACCTTCTGGGTTTCTCTTTATGGTCCTATTTTGGAAGTCTATTTTGTCAGATATGAGTATTGCTACCTCGGCTTTTTTTTTTTTCCTGTCCATTTGCTTGGAAAATTTGTTTCCAGCCCTTCACTTTCAGCCTGTGCAGGTCTTTAATCCTGAGGTGGGTTTGCAGGCAGCATATGTGGGTGGGTCATGTTTTCTTATCCAGTCAGCTATTCTATGTCTTTTGATTTGAGCATTTAATCCATTTATGTTTAAGGTTATTATTGATAGGTACTAATTCATTGCCTTTTATGTACCTGAGTCCCCCCCCCCTCTGTTTTCCTTCTTTTCCTTAAAGCAGTCCCTTTAGCATGTCTTGCAGAGCTGGTTTGGTGGAGGTGTATTCTTTTAGACTTCTTTTGTCTGAGAAGCTTCTTATTTGGCCTTCTATCTTGATTGAGAGCCTTGCTGGGTAAAGTAGCCTTGGTTGCAGACCTCTGGTTCTCATTACTTGGAATATTTCTTGCCATTCTCTTCTGGCTTGGAGTGTTTCCATTGACAAGTCAGCTGTTAGCCTCATTGGGGCTCCATTGTATGTTACTTCTTATTTTTCCCTTGCTGCCTTTAATATTCTCTCTTTGTCTTGGAATTTTGCCATTTTAATTATGATGTGTCTTGAGGTGAGCCTCTTTGGGTTCCTCTTGATTGGGACTCTCTGTCTTTCCTAAATTTGTGTGACTTTTTCTCTCATCAAATTGGGGAAGTTTTCCATCATTACTTTTTCAAATAGGTTTTCTATCCCTTGCTCTTTTTCTCCTTCTGGTATCCCTATTATATGGATATTATTACGTTCCATACTGTCTTGCATTTCTCTTAATCCCTCTTCATTCTTTCTGAGCCTCTTTTCCTTTTCTTGCTCTTTCTGGGTGTTTTCTTCTACTTTGTCCTCTAGCTCGCTGATCCGATCTTCTGCTTCATCGATCCTGCTTTTCATTCCTTCTACTGTGTTCTTCAGTTCAGAAATTGTATTCTTCATTTCCTCTTGGCTCTTATTGACAGTTTCTATTTCCTTTTTCATGTTGATGTAGTTTTCAGTGAGTTCATTGTAGCTTCCCTGTAGTTTCTGGTAGCTCACTGTGAGCTCATTGAGCTTCCTGACGATCATTGCTTTGAACTCAGTATCTGATAGTTGAATTGCCTCTATTTCATTTAGCATTCTTTCTGGGGCTTCCTCCTTTCCTTTCATTTGGGGATTGTTTCTTTGTCTTCCCATTGTTTGTGAGACTCGTCTTGTTAGCTGCAGCTTCTGAAATTGATGTGTTCTGGCTCCCTGGGTTTCTGGTGTGAACTTCTGTAGTAGAATAGCAGTGAGTTTCAGTGGTGCAGTTTCCTTGATCTCCCAAGCTCACTGGTCTTGGGTTGTCATTTCAGTTGGCTTTGTGTTTGCCTTTGTGTTTTGATTGTTGTTGGGTCTTTCTTTGGTGATTCCTTCCCATCAGCTGGTTAAATGAGGGTCACTCTGTCCACCACCTCTTGTATTTTGTTGTTCTGGTGAGGGCAAGTTGTGTTGAAGCTGGTTCTTCTATGTGTATCAGGTTTAAAGAATTCTCTCTTGCTCTTGTTCAGTTGTTTGTATTGGGTACTGTCTCTACTGTTTAGTTGTATTTCCAGATAGGTCCTGGATTGAGGTTTGTGTGGTTACCACTTCCTCCTTCACCATCTTCTGTTGTTAACTGTTAGTGGTTCCTTTGTTGTTGGGTTTCCTCTTCCAGTGGGTATCCTGGTGTTCACCACCTCGACCTATTCATTTTTGTCATCAGTTGGAGAGGGAAGGCAAAATGGTTTAAGACAGCAACAGAGCTGATATTTACAGTAGCAGCAAGTAGGGAAAAGATAGGAGATCCTTTGACTATGTATAGTGTTAACTGTGATCTTCCACCCAGCTAGCTGATTTTTAGAAAGGATGGAAAGAAGATAAGACTCTTGTTGGGGAAGGAAGGATTGTGAGTTGGATCTATAAAGCAGGGAGGTTGTGGGAGGTCAGATTCTGAGGTAAGGTGAGAGTAAAGGATAGTAAGTAGATGTTGTGTGTGAGAGAATAGAGTTAACCACTACAGTAATAGAGTTCAGGAAATTTTGAAATGGGCTAAGATCTGGGAGGGGTGTTGTGAAGTATTTACAATTGCATGGAACAGCAATTATTTACAATAATATTAGAGCAACAATCATATGACAGAATCTATGAAATCTAGGTAACAAGAATAGGGAGTATAGAACCTTCAGTAGGGTGCTAATGAGACACAGGTGAGGTGAAGGACAGTACATTAGCAATACACTATAAAAGAGATATCAGGGGAAACCTGTCAGGTGATACAATATACTAGCCTAGCAAAGCAGACTATACAGAAAAAAGAGCAATACAAAAATACTATTTTAAAAAAAGATGTAAGAATAATAGAAAAATAATAATAATACAAATATGCAATAACTTGTAGGTTCTCTAATAGCAGAATGAAATTTGTCTCACTGTCCCAGCTGTTGTGATGCCCCTTTTTGCGTTCAACTTTGGTCTTTTCACGGATCCAGGATTTTGTCTCACTTGTAGGTATTTAGAAAAAATTTAAAATAGTAAAAATAGAAAAGGCAGATGAAGGAAGGAAGAAGAGATAAAATTGGAGGAAAGGAAGGTGGAAGGAATAAAACAAGAAATCAGGAAAGAGAGGAAAAAGAAATCAAAAGAGAATAAAAACAATAAAAATTAAAAAATTAAAAATTTGTTAAGAAAAATAGAATCAAATAAAAAAGTCTCTTGGTTTCAAAGTGGCCAAACTGGTTTTTCTGCTCTTGCTGGCTGCGGCAGGCTGAGAGGTGATTGGTATGCCTTTTCTTCCTTGGTCAGCGGAGTGCGCATTGGCTCCTTCACTGTCTGGGAAGCTAACGTGGTTCCTCAGCCTTGCGCCCTGGGTGTGGGAATCAGGTCTTTCCCCAGGGTTACTGCTGTGGACTGGGGTGTGGGGATGCTCTCCCTGCACACGTGCCCACGTGCCCACGGCTGGGTGGTAGGGAGGCTGGAGCGACTGATCACTTTAGGAGAATTCCTCAAACAGTGTCTGTCCATTCACTACTTCCTCTTGAGAAATTTCTCCTGTTCAAGCCTGCCTCTCCGCACAATGGACTGGCTTCTCCCACAGCCCCACTCTCCAGCCAGACTGGTGACTGTGAGGGTCAGGGCCTTGATGCCTGACCCAGTCTCTCTGGTGTCCACAGCCTCCAAAGGTGCTCACAGCCCTGTGTGTTTGCTAGCACCTGGATTCCTCCAAGTGCTGCTCAGACCTTGTTTGGCTGGGGAGAGAGCACTTGTCTCGGCTCTCTCCCAAGGACTCTGGCAAACCCAGCAGCTGGCCCTGGGCCTGGGGCTGCAGCCCTGGGACCACACGCTGGTGCCCGGGACCCTACCTTGTTGCAGCACTCTTCTTAGGGTCTGGTTTTTCGGATCCGCCACAATCCTTGGTCCCCTATTTTCACATATGCTGAAGTATGTTGGTTGCTTGCTTCTCTACTCCATAGATCAGTCAGGATTTTCTCCCCTGAGCAGAGGGAAGCCAAATCTGCTCCTTCTTACTCCAAAGCCATCTTAGCCTTCGCTCTGAATAAAGTTTTTAAAAATGGAAAAGCCTCAAACTACCTTCAATGGAAAGAGTTAACTTCTAACATACCCCTCCTTTTTGAGGGGACCCAAGGTTTTCAGTACTCAATATAGGCTTGAATAGCTGAAGAAGAGTTGATTATCTACATATGGCAGGCATTTAACAAAAGCCAATGTTTCTGCAGATAAAGGAATATGTTTTATTAGTAGCAATTTATTCCAATTCGAGAAATAATTAGGAAATTTAAAAGCTGCAAAGTCATTTACTTTTCATTCTGAATAAACAGGAGTAGTGGTAAAATATGGCATAGCTGCATATAAACTACACTTAAAATTATGCACAATAATGTGGCTGAATTTACTTTATTCTACAACCATTGATCACCTATCATAAATTTATACTTTAAAAGCTCATCCCTTCCACAGAAACAGAAAAACATCCTAAAATTCATATGAAACTACAAAAGACTCTGAATAGCCAAAGAAATCTTGAAAAAGGAAAAGCTACCCTGGCTGGCGTAGCTCAGTGGATTGAGCTCGGGCTGCGAACCAAAGCATCACAGGTTCGATTCCCAGTCAGGGCACATGCCTGGGTTGCAGGCCATGGCCCCCAGCAACTGCACATTGATGTTTCTCTCTCTCCCTTTCTCCCTCCCTTCCCTCTCTAAAAACAAATAAATAAAATCTTAAAAGAAATCTTAAAAAAAAGGAAAAGCTAGAAGTATCATACATCCTGATTTCAAACTATATTACAAAGCTGCAGTAATCAAATCAGTGTGGCACTGACATGAAAACAGAGACACAAACCAGCAGAACAGAACTGAGAGCTTAGAAATAAACCCAAGAACTGAGAGCTTAGAAATAAACCCTATACAGTCAAGTATATTTGACAAGGAGCCCAAAAATATTCAATAGGGAAAGGACAGTCTCCTTAATAAAGAGTGGGAAAATTGGATAGTGGATAGTCACATATCAAATAATGAAACTGGACCCCTATCTTATACCACTCACAAAAATTTACTCAAAATGGATAAAAAAAACTTATTTTGGCAATGATTTTTTGCATATACACCAAAAGCATAAGTAATAAAACCAAAATTAACAAGTGAGACTACATCAAACTCAAAGCTTCTGAAAAAAATCAACAAAATGAAAAGGCAGCCTAACAAATAAAGTATTTACAAATCATATACGTGATAAGAGATTAATCTCTAAGATATATGTGGAATTCATACAACTCAATATAATTCTCCCTCAGTACCCCTGGGGGATTGGTTCCAGGGCCCATGCTGATACCAAAACTAATGGACACTCAAGTCCCTTTTATAAAATGATTATAGTATTTGCATATAATCTCTGCATATCCTCCCGTACACTTTAAATCATCTCTGTATTACTTAAAATACCTAATACAATGTAAATGTATCTAACTAGTTATTATACTGTATTATTTAGGAAATAATGACAAGAAAAAAAAAAGGTTATATATATTCAGACACAACCATCTGATTAGTGATGTACTCAGCATATGTACATAGTTAGGCCTATGTAGTTGTACACATAACTACATAGTACATGTTGGCAACGTAACTTTCTTCCCCCAAATATTTCCATCCATGGTTGGTTGAATCCATTGACATGAAACCCAAGAATACAGAGGGCATACTATAGCAAGAAAACAAACAATCTGATTTAAAAATGGGCAGAGGACTTCAATAGTTCTTCGAAGAAGACACAGAAATGGCCAGCAGGTACAAGAAAAGCCATTCAACATCATTAGTCAAAGGGAAATGCAAATCAAACCACAATAAGCTTCACCTCACACCTGTTAAAATGGTCATAATTAAAAAGATAAGAGATAATAAATGCTAATAAAGATATGGAAAAAATGAAACATTGGTGCATTGTTGGTGGGAATGTAAATTGGTATAGCCACTGTGAAAAACAGGATGGAGACTCCTGAAAAAAGTAAAAATACAACTACATTATGACTCAACAATCTCACTTCTATATACTCAAAAGAAATGAAATCAGCACTTCAAAGAGATATCTGCACTCCTATACTTACTACAACATTAATCATAATAGCAAACACATGGAAATAACCTAAGTGTTCACAGATGAATGGATAAAGAAAATGTGATAAATGTACTTATGATGATACCAACAGATGTTGAACGCATTATGCTAAGTGAAAGAAGTCAGACAAAGATAAATACTGTATAATCTTTCCTCTATGTGGAATCTAAAAATATTCAACTCAAAGAAACATTGTAAAATTGTGACTGCAGGGGCTGGGGGTGGGTAAATGGGGAGATGTTGATCAAAGCACACAAATCTTCAGTTATAAGATGTACAGAATAGTTACTGTAGTTAGTAATACTGTATGATATATGTGAAAGTTGCCGTAGGAGTAGAGCTTTAAAATTCTCACCATAACAATAACAACATCAAAATGGTAATTATGTGAAGAATGTGTTAACTAACCTTATTGTGGTAAACATTTTGAAGTATGTATGTAAGTGTAGGAAATCATTACTTGCATAACTTAAACTTATTGAACATTATATACCAATTATATCTCAAGAAAGTTTAAAAAACAAAATAAAATCACATATTGTAAAATGAGGTAGTGCTTCAAGTAGCATTATAGTTCATCATAGCTTTCCATTGGTGCTGTAAAATTAATATGAATATGAAATGATTACTTTAGGGTACAGAGTACACTGACTACATATATCTCCAGATAAGCTTAATAAGTATTATATAACTTCCACAAGAATACAGTTTGAGAGGAAAACATAAATTTAAGTATCTCTAATTAACCAATTTAACTGCTGCTCTAATGATCAAAAAATAAAATTACCCTACAAGAAAATGAATGTCCTTGATTTAAACTCTAACTAATATCTTGGAAATAATCTAATAGAAATAAAAGTTATTTGGGAATGACAAGAATGGAAAGAAGTTTTAAAGAAGAATTACCTTGTTTGAAAAGAAAACAATTTTGTCCATTCATTGTGTCATCACTATTTTAACACTTGGGTTTAAGTTTTCTGAATTTATAAGCAAATTTATATATCAGTCTTTGCTATTCATTGAAAAAATTCCTAAGTACTTTTTTCTTTTAACTTTAAAAAATATCCTCTAACAAGAGTTTTTAACCACCTCCCCCATAAGAGCACACTGCGTGGGATTTAGATGCTATAAACTTACAAGGACCATTTGCAACCTCATCTGACCCCTCAAACCCCAGGATACTATCCCTGCCCACCGCCCAAGACCCACAGGCCCTATGCATAGCTGACTTGTGAGAGGCTCAGACATTCATCCACTGCTGCGCACTGCCAGGACGGTACAACCTCAGCAGAGGCAGGGGCACAGAACAGCCTTTCAGCCTTCAGAAGTCTTATTAGATAATGTTCGTTTTCTAAATCCTAACAACCTTGAAAAACACAGGGAGGATTTGGAAAGGATTGCCTCCTAAGAAGCAGGCATACTGCTGATTCCTAGCACTGTTTTCCTTTTGTTAAACTTCATCTTCTGCTTGTGTCTGCCACATCCCCGCAGAAAATAGTAGGAGGCTGGCTGCACACAATATGCAGTCAAGACAGTTATTCACAACCTGGGCACTGACTGAAATGGAGCTTCAAAAAAGGCTAAATCAGGTCTTTGGTCCACATTTCCTCTTTTATTCACATGCCACTCACTGTGCTGGATGCCAGCACACACAGTGAAGATGGTAAATGTTGCCCATATGAGGCTTGCAATTCACTGAAATACTGTTCACGTTGAAGACAGTGACCTTCTGGAAATTCTGCAAATCTGCAGTTGTCCTCTGAAGAGAGATGAATGAATAGCTAATCAAAGTCAGAGTTTATTCTCCCCAGAGCTTGTAATGTCCACCTGCTTAACAGTTCAGAGTGGACATTTTGGAGAAGTCTCCTGATGATGCTTTGGATGGTTGTGTACAGTACTAAATTTTGGCATGTGAGTGAGGAAAACTCTAGTAGTAACTTCTAAATAAGTCAGCTTTAAGCAACAGCATAAGAAGCCAGCAAAGTTTCTCTTACTAGTATCTGTGCTAGAATTGCTAAGCTCCTGCCCATTACCAGACACTATGCTGTTGGTAGTTGTGATGCCATTGTAAATCAATCCATTTTACTACAAAACCATTGTTAGAAGAGTTTATGTTTGTTCTGTATATAAATGACCTGAAAAGAAATATAACTGAAAGTTTTCAAAAGTGAAGTATAATGTGTGAAGTATGATTAAAATTATTTGTTTAAACTGAGTCATATTTTCCTTGCTTAGACATGTATCCAAAAGAGATACAAAAGGAGTGATTTAAAAAAAGGAAAGCTGAGTTATCAAAGAAAGCTAAGTCATTGAAGTATTGCAAAGAAATAGTACAGAAGAGAAATTTACTACTAAATGCATTTAATAAAAGAGGAACTAATATTACCAAAACCCCTACATGATACAAAGAGCATTAAGTAAAAACTGGACAAAAAAGGCTTGCCTTCAAGGTATTTTGTGTACAGTGTGATCCCAGCACTTGGTAATACTTCTGTTTTAGAATTTAACATTTTATATTACCAATCATTGTTTACATGACTAGCTCCAAAAGTAATTAGAGCTGAGAACAGGGGGCTGCATTTAATTATTCTTTATATCCCTTGCACATCCTTACAGAGTGTTTGCTGAAGGAATAAGAAGCAAACTCCTGAATGAATATGAAATATGTACTCTTCTGTGTAAGGTCATCAAGGAAGGTGTCACAAAGCAGATAGGATACTGGGCATTGCCATAGGCAAAGATGGGAAGGTACATTCTAACAAGAGCAAAAGGACAAAGTCTGGGCACACTACAGGCCACAATGTGGAGAGGACTGTAGCCCAGACAGTGAAAGCTCTGAGGGCCGCAGAGAAGAGCTTTGTTTTATTCCACAGGCATCAAGGAGGCACTCAAGTGTTTTCAGTCAGGGGAGTAACAAAATCCCTGCACTGCTCTGGGAAGATTACTTGGGCAGTTATGTGAAGGATGGATTAGGAGAGGCATAAGGTGGGGAGATCAGTTGGGTTTCACTGCATTAACCCAGGTGAGACTCAATAGACTTGAACAAGGAGGTGGGGGGGACTGGCATCATAAAAAGTGAGCAAAATAAAGAATGAGTTAAGAGAAGAATCTAGAGAATATACAGGGAATAATGGAGGATATAAACATCACAGAGATGGAAGTAAACACTGTGGAGTAGAGAAAATGGGGCTTTCTGATTGATGATATTCATCAGGAGCCTGGACTACCCTACTCTTCTTTTCAATTAGGCAAACACTGAATTTTCTTGGCTACAGTACTTAGATTAAAAACAATAACAACAACAACAACAACAATAAAACCTTTATTTGCCCTGGCAGGGTACCTCAGCTGTTAAGAGCCCTGTCCTGATACACCAAGGCTGTGGGTTTGACCCCTGGTCAGGGCACATATAAGAATCAACCAATGAATTCATAGATGAGTAGAACAAAATCTCTTTCTCTCTCCTCTCTGTCTGTCTCTCTTTCCCCTTTTCCTTTTTCTCTCTAAAATCAATAAAAAATAAATAAAAATAAACCTTTACTTTGGCCCACTAGATCCCACTGGTAAAGAAATAAGGACTTAGGAAGGATACACTGTCTAATTGAAAGGCAGGACCTTGTTAGGAGCAGTTTAGTGCTGTCAGGCCAGGGAGGCAGGACTCAGCAGAAAAGGTGCAGTGTGGTCCCTTCTGTCCCGATGGTATTCACAACACAGACCCTGCCATGCATCACACAACCCAACCTGACTAAATAATTAAAACACTGATGTGTTAATACCCAAACATGGGTTTGGCTGAAAGGTGATACAGTGAGTAAGATGTCTTCTGCAGTTGGCCATACTACCAAGATTTCTAGTCTACAAAATTCTAACACTACAATTCCAAAAAAACAAAATTCCTTTTTTCCTAAAGAACATTGCCCCAAAGTATATAATTTTTTTCTATAAGTTAATACAACAAAAATGAGACTGTCACTCCAGAAATGTATAACTGGAAAAAGAGTAATTAGCATATTATTATTCTTCAAAGTTAAGTCTTAGAGGGTTACCTGTTAGACTATCCAAGTCCTAAGCATCTGCTATGCTACACCTTTAAGGACAAACTTCATGAACAAATTCAGCTCAAGAAAGCCAAGCATGGTGCAAATCCATGATGACTGCAAAGGTATGCGAACATCTCAGCAGAGCCCACAGGTATCCTTGCTTAATTTCTCAACAGATAAGATACTATCAATGATAAAGGAAAAATCTGTTCAGAGTAACAGATTTTTTTTCTCACTTTTATTTATAACCTAATAATAACAGCAGCATTGCTAATACATTCTATTTATCTAAAAATATCTGAGAAAGTAAAGCCTTTATGTTTTCACAGGTGGGGAAAAAATCACTTATTTAGAAAGGACAATCCAGATGCTTTAAATACAGACTAAGATGAAGTTATTAATCAAACAGAAAATGCCCAACTTGTTTTTCAGACATAACATGAAGACCATTTAAAAAGTCACAAATTCAGCCCTGGCTGGTGTGGCCCAGTGGACTGAGCACCAGCGGCTGAACCACAGGGTCACTGGTTTGATTCCCAGTTAGAGCACAACCTGGGCTGAGGGCCAGATCCCCAGTAGAGGGTGTGTGAGAGGCAACTACACATTCATGTTTCTCTGCCTCTTTCTCCCTCTCCAACTCCTGGCTCTGGACCAAACCCTGCCAACTCCAGGACCTGGCCCACCACTATCTGCTGGCCTTACTGCCCTGTCCATCTTCTCCTCAATCATCCCATCAGCACTTCTCTTTCTTTTTTTTTTTTAATTTTTTAAGTGAACTTTTTTTTAATTTTACTTATTTATTTTTAGAGAGGGAAGGAAGAGAGATAGAGAGAGAGAGAGAAACATCAATGTGCAGTTGCTGAGGGTCATGGCCTGCAACCCAGGTATGTACCCTGACTGGGAATCGAACCTGCAACACTTTGGTTCGCAGCCCACGCTCAATCCACTGAGCTACACCAGCCAGGGCTAGCACTTCTCTTTCTAACATCCATTCAGTGTAGCTGAATTCCTAGTAATGCAACCAAGTCAGGACCTAGTACGGCAAAGGAAAGAAAATAGGAAATCAGTAGTTTCAGGGGATTGCAAATCTTTGTACAATTATTTTCCAGGCAAGGCAAGAATAAATTCTTCTTGCAGTACAGTCAGGATTGAGGAAGGCTGAAGACTTAAATGTAAAAAGCAAAACTAAAACTTTTGGAAGAAAATACAAAAGAACACCTAAAAAATACAAACCATAAATGAGAGGATTGGTATTCAGATAAAAAATTTTCTGAACAGAAAATACAAAAACGAGGAATTAAAAGATAAGCCATAGACTAGAAGGCATCTGACACTCTTGCAACAAGGAGCTTCATCCAGACTCTAGGCACCCTGTGCCCTGGAGGGCAGCGCCAAGTCCCTGGCTCACCTTTGTCTGTTTTCTGGTATTGATCATACGTTTAAGTGTTCTTCCAAACTGACATGTGTGAAATGGTACCTTACTGTTAATAAATTCACACTTCCCTGATTACTCCTTGATTACTAGAGAAATCAAGCATCTTTTTATGTGGATATTGGAGACATTTCAAGGTTTCCCTTCTGGGAACTTCCTGTTCACACTGTTTGCCCAGTTTCTTTATGGATTGTTTGTGTTTTCCTTATCAACCTGTAAAAGTTTCTATAGAAGTAATATTTTAACAAAAATATATTTTAACACTGTTAATGTTGCTACAAATAGCTTATGATTATAGCTTTTATAGAACTCAAAGAGTCAAAACAAGTAAACAAACAAAAACAATGAAGTTCAGATTTAAAGTACTAATTTAGTATGAAAATGGATGCTATCCTAAAAGGAAATCATCAGCGCTTCATTCAATAATTGAAGACTTATTTGCAAGTGCTAAATTTGACTTGCTGGTGATTTCTGATTTTAAACCATCACATACACCACCATGATCAGTGTTACCATTTTTTTAAATAAACAATCAACTCTTTGATTACAGATCAACGTAGAACTTTACACATATACTAACAAAATATACAAACTGACAATTCTCAAAAGAATAAACAGCCTCATTAGTAATCAGAAAAATACAAATTAAATCAAAAATTCCATTTTCTAGAAATTGAAGTGGTAAAGAATTTTTGAATGATAAAACCAATGCTGGTGATGAAATACAGTGACATTCTCTTATTGTGCTGATGGGAATACAATTCGGTATAACTTGAAGTGCAATGAAATGCAGCAATCTGCAGCAAAACCTTACGCATGTTAACAGTGCTTCACCTAGTGATTTCACCTCAAAGTACTTGTTCAAAAGAAATAAATAATCAGTCACAAGATTCCCCTGCCCACCCACGAATGTCCATTTCACATACCTAGATTTAGCATCATTCATTAAGTGTACATTCATTAAGGGCACTGGAAAGTTGGTTCCTGGACAGCTCCAGGCAGTAACAGACCTACTTTTTTAAAGAAAATGATTCTATATGAGTAGAGTGGGGCTCAACCTCTGCCCTTAATTCCACTTCTAACTAAAGCCTAACCAGAGTATTCTATCAAAGGACGTACAGCTTCAGGTAGAAGTACATACCCCAACCAAGCTCATCAAACCTTGCTCACAGTTTTTTGCCAATTATTGAAGAAGGAGTCCTTTCATGTTTATGAGGACTACAGTGCTATGACATCAGTCTTGGACTGTTGGCCAACCATTATGCCTACCAAGTGAAAAAAGCCTATCCCAGAGATGGGACTCAGCAAAAAACCAGGAAGAGAAAAAGCAGTTAGTTAACTACAGCAAAGTTCCCATAAGATTATCAGCTGATTTCTCAAAGGAAACTTTGCAGGCTAGAAGGAATGGGCAAGAAGTATTCAAAAGTCATGGAAAATGGAGACCTAAAGCCAACACTCCTCTGCCCAGCAAAGATATCACTTAGAATCAAAGAGCAGATAAAAAGCTTTCCAGAAAAAACTAAAGGAGTTCATCATCATGAAACTATTACTGTATGAAATATTAAAGGGACATATTTAAGAAAAACAAGATAAGAACTATGGACAATAAAATGGCAACAAATACTTATCAACAATTAAATCTAAAAAACAAACTAAGCAAAGAAGAACGGAGACATAATCACAGATTGAGAGAGCATTTTGATGTTTTGCAGGATGGGAGGGGTTATGGGGGAGTTGGTGAAGAGAAGGGGATTAAGAAGTACAAATAGGTAGTTATAAAATAGTCACAAGAGGGTAAAGTACAGAATTGGAAATGGAGTAGCCAACGAAACTATTGATGACACATGGATATGAACAATGGTGTGGGACTCTGCCTGAGGGATTTGTGGGCGCTGGGTTGAGTGGGGCAAGAGGGAGAAATAACTGGGAAACTATAATAGCATAATCAATAAAATATAGTTTAAAAAGATATTGATAAATCCCAAAACAAGAAAAAGACATAACAAAGAAAGAAAACTTCAGGCCAGCATTGGTGATGAACATGGACACTAAAATCCTCAACAAAATATTAGGAAACTGCATCCAATAATATATTAAAAAGATCATATACCATGATCAAGTGGGATTCATCCCAGGGATGCAAGGATGGTACAATATTCACAAATCAATAAACATAATACATCGCATAAACAAAAGCAAACACAAAAATCACATGATCATATCAATAGATGCAGAAAAAGCATTTGACAAAGTACAGCATACATTTATGATGAAAACATTTTTTATCATAGCAAAGTGGGAATAGAGGGAGCATTCCTGAACATAACAGAGGCCATATACGAGAGACCTACAGTCAACATCATACTCAATAGGCAAAAACTAAAAATTTTCCCACTAAGATCAGGAACAAGACAAGAATGTCCACTTTCACCACTCCTGTTCTACATGGCATTGGAAGTCCTAGCCACAGCGATCAGACAAGAAAAAGATATAAAAGGCATAAAAATTGGAAAGGAGGAAGCAAAACTGTCATTGTTTGCAGATGACATGACAGTGTACATAGAAAATCCTATACACTCCACCAAAAAACTACTCAACCTTATAAATGAATTTGGCAAAACAGTGGGATACCAAGTCAATACTCAGAAATCAAATGAAATATTAGAAACAGAAATCAGAAAAATAACCCTACTTGATATAGCAACAAGAAAAATAAAATACCTAGGAATAAACCAAACCAAAGAGGTAAAAGACCTGTTCTCAGGAAACTATGCAACACTGAAGAAAGAAATTAAGCAAGGCACAAACAAATGGAAGCATGTACCATGTTCTTGGACTGGAAGAATTAACATCATTAAAATGTCCATACT
Organism: Phyllostomus hastatus; assembly: GCF_019186645.2. Classification (NCBI taxonomy): domain Eukaryota; kingdom Metazoa; phylum Chordata; class Mammalia; order Chiroptera; family Phyllostomidae; genus Phyllostomus; species Phyllostomus hastatus. Next base: position 52,077,002 of record NW_025334041.1, read on the forward strand.
ACCCAAAGCAATTTATAGATTCAAGGCAATTTCTCTTAAAGTACCAATGAAACATTTCACAGATATAGAACAAACATTTCAGAAATTTACACGGAACCATAAATGACCCGAATAGCTACTGTAATTTTGAAAAAGAAGAACAAAGTTGGAGGGATCACAATACATGATATCAAACTGTATTACAAGGCCACTGTGACAAAACAGCCTGGTACTACCATAAGAACAGACACATAGACCAATGAAACAGAATAGAGAGCCCAGAAATAAACCCAAGTCTCTATGGTCAATTAATATTTGACAAAGGGGGCAGAAGCATAAAATGGAGTAAAAATAGCCTCTTCAACAAATGGTGTTGGGAGAGCTAGACAGTTACATGCATAAAAATGAAACTCGAGCACCAACTTACACCTTATACAAAAATAAATTCAAGGTGGATAAAAAACTTAAATACAAGTCATCACACCATAAAAGTCCTATAGGAAAACATTAGCAGGAAAATCTCAGACATTTCACGCAACAACATCTTCACTGATATGTCTCCTAAAGCAAGGGACATAAAGGAAAGAATAAACAAATGAAACCTCATGAAATTAAAAAGCTTCTGCATGGCTAAAGAAAACAGCATTAAAATGAAAAGAGAACCAACTGTATGGGAAAACATATTGGACAAGGGTTTGATCTCCAAAATATATAAAGAACTCACACGACTCCACTCCAGGAAAACAAAAAACCCAATTTAAAAATGGGCAAAAGACTTGAACAGACACTTCTCCAAGAAGGACATGCAGAGAGCCAGGAGGCATACGAAAAGATGCTCAGCATCACTAGCCATCAGAGAGATGCAAATTAAAACCACAATGAGATACCACTTCACAATGATGAGAATGGCCATTCATAAACAATTCAACAAACAAGTGTTGGAGAGGCTGTGAAGAAAAGGGAACCCTAGTACAAAGGGAACCTTAGTACAGTCTTGTACTAAGAATACAGACTGGTGCAGCCACTGTGGAAAACAGTATGGAATTTCCTCAGAAAACTAAAAATGGAACTGTCTTTTGACCCAGCAATTTCCCTGCTGGGATCATACCCTAAGAAATCTGAAACATCAATCCAAAAAACCTATGCACCCCAATGTTCATAGCAGCACAATTTATAATAGCCAAGTACTAAAAGCAACCTAAGTGCCCATCAGTAAATGAATTGATCAAAAAACTATGGTACATTTACACAATGGGATACTATGCAGCAGAGATAAAGAAGGAGCTCCTAGCCTTTGCAACAGTATGGATAGAACTGGAAAGCATTATGCTAAGTGAAATAAGCCAGACAGTGAGGGAGAAATACCATATGATCTCACCTTTAAAAGGAATCTAATAAACAAAAGAACAAAGCAAGCAAAATATAACCTGAGACATTGAAATTAAGGTGGGAGGGATAATGGGGAAAAAGGTTTTCAGGAACAACTGTAAAGGACACATAGACAAAACCAAGGCAGGGGGTTGGAAGCAAGGAAGGGAGGTGGGTTTGGCTGGGGTGGAAGGGGAGTTGTGAGGGGGTAGATGCAGACAACTGTAATTGAACAATAAAATAATCTTAAAAAAAGATATTGATAATATTCATAAAATTCTCTCACAGCTCATGTAAAACAAACTTTTGGTATATTCTCCAACTATAGTTCATTGGTCAGAAATAAGGAAAATAATTTAAAAATTTAAAAGACAGATTTTGTTTTTTTTCTTTTGATTCATGACTTAAAAAAGGTCAAAGAAGCCAGTAATTGAATAATCTAGAACAGATCCCACTCTGTACAGCAGGAGTGTCAAACTCATTTTCTCCAGGGGCCACATCAGCTTCACAGTTGTCTTCAAAGGGCCAAATGTAATTTTAGGACTGTATAAATGTACTTGCTCCTTAACAGTTAAGCTAGAGCCTGGCACTGCCACCAGGTAGAAACAAGGTACGAGCCCGGTAAAACAAGGTGGAGGACTGGATTTGGCCCTAGGGTCCTGTGTTTGCTACCTGTGCTGTACAGCGTCATTTAAAATGTCAAGCACCTTAAGAATACCCAATAGTTTAAAGTTACCTACACGCAAATAACCTAAGTATTTTGATGTGTAAACATCACCTCTGGGAACTATTAATCTGTGTTTTTTTGATACTTTGTCTCTTTTATTATTATTTTTAACAGCACTGAGGTATAAATGGCATACAATAAACAGCAGATATTTAAAGTGTAAATTTGTAAGTTTGAACATACATATACACTTGTAAAACTTTGCCACATTTTTATCAGCCTTGAGAATCTCATGCCACTTTATGATCCATCCATGCCATCCTCTGCCCATCTCTAAGCAACCATGATCAGTTTTAGCCACTATACATTTGTCTGTATTTTCTAGAATTGTATAGAATTCAGCCATACAATATATACCCTTTCAGCATGGCTTTAGTCACTTAACATAATAGTTACATCCATGCTAGAGTATTTATCAAAAGTTCATTCTTTTTTTCTCAGTGAGTAGAATGCCATGTGTGGATATACCACATTTTACTTACCCACTGACCTGTACATGGGCATATAGGTTGTTTCTACTTTGGGACTATAATAAATAGCACCAATATGAATATTCATGTAGAAGTCTTTGTATGAGTACATGCTTTCACTTCCTAAGGATGGGATGGCTATGTCATACTGTAGGTGTACATTTAACATTTTAAAAAACCGTTAAGCTGTTTTCCAAAGTGGTTATATCATTTTACATTTCCACCAGCAGTCTGTGAGAGTTCCACATTCTCCATATCCTGGCCAACACTTGGTATGGTCAGTCTCTTTAAAAATCATATGGGACCCTGGCTGGCATAGCTCAGTAGATTGAGCGCAGGCTGTGAAACAAAGTGTTGCAGGTTCGATTCCCAGTCAGGGTACACACCTGGGTTGCAGGCCATGACCCCCAGCAACTGGACATTGATGTTTCTCTCTCTATCTTTCTCCCTCCCTTCCCTCTCTAAAAAATAAATAAATAAAATCTTTAAAAAAATCATCTGGGAAAACTTTTTAAAATAGAGATTCCACAATGCTCCCACCCTCTGCCAAAAAAACGCACTGTTGATTGGGGAGGATTTTGGACAATTGCTTCATGACTTTTACTACTGGAATCAAAACTATAAAAGCCATGAATGGGATAAAGAAATAGATAATGTTATGCAAATAGAAGGTATTATTATTTTACCTAATTTTATTTTGTTTAATTATTTTCAACTAGATGTGAAAACTAAAGTCAGGGGCATTTATTCATTCATTTCCCCCCCTAATACAGGGTACTTGTTTCACTCTAGTTGTGTTTCTAATGAAGAAAAAAAAGTTCTTGATTAAATATGGTGATTATTATCTTCAAAGAAAATTAGCAAATTCAAGTCATAACAGTGTTTTTAGAATTGAAAGAAGCCCTTTTAAGAGAAATAATACAAAGCCCCACAAAGCAGTTAAAACATCAGAGACAGAAAAATAAAATAATAAAGGAAAAAACTCATCAGAGATGAGAAGCTAAAGATTAAGGCTCCTTTCAAAAGATAATGTCAACCTAAAACTGCTCATCTGAAAGTTAAATATCTAAAATGGCAATAATCATGAAGAAGTCAGGGCTTCATGTAACACCCACAGTAGACTATCAAATTCTTAAGTAAGGTAAACAAATAAATAAAACAGCACCAAACCACCTTCCTCTCCTGCTAAAAAAAATAAGTGCAAAGCTAAAGAGAACTTAGTTTTCAAAGATGTCATGTAAGCAGGACACAAACAAAAGAACTGAAAAAAGGTGTATACAAATTTAAAGATGATATAAGTTACCTAAAAAAGGATATAAGATATACTTGACATAAAAGAACATCAGAGAAGATTTAACTTAAGGTATATACTGAGTAGACACAAGATCGTACTAAATAAATAAATGAGAGAATACATGAATAAACCCTACAGTATTTATTTTTTCTTTTCTCTTTTGGCAATGGAACCAGCAGTGTATGTCCCATGAACCTTAGCAATCAAACACAGCAATCACTATGCAATATTAAAAAGACATTAGAAGCAGGGTGTCACATAATCACCAAACTAGAGTGGGAAATTTAAGAGATCATACAGGCAAGGTTTTTTAAAGGCGAGGAGATATGACTAACACCACAAAAGAGACCTCTACCAAGCACCAGCTCCCTGTTTTAATGGATGGCAATTCAAAGACTAAGTGCTTAAGTCATCAAGTTGGGTGTCTGATGTCCAGGAATAAATGAGGGAGTGCCAAAAGTATTTTCTTCTTGCCTAAAAGGGATGCTAAAGCAAAAAAAACCCCATAATTTTCCTGATGTATCAGTATATTTAGAGCATATAAATCCCTTTCTGAACTATTCCAAAGATTCTGTCATCATTCAATCATTCCATTTCCTTTTTAAGCAAATAAACAAATAAACAAAAAAAAACCCAGTCCTTTTCCTTTCACACACAATATGTCAACTTTCGAAACTACTGTCTCCTTTTTAAACTACATCAATACCTTATAATGGATCTTTCAATAAGTACTAATGCTTTCTTCAAAAAAGTATTATCTGTTCCCCAAAATGATCACCTTTTCACCCCAAATGTTCACATTCATACAACCACAGATGATACTTGAAAGGTACAACCACTGATACTTTAAAGGTACATCTTAAACACCAAAGTCAAGTTTCAAAATCAACGTTTCCTTCCTCCTTAATGATTCCAAATCACAATTAAAAAAATTAAAAAGCAGCCCTGGCTGGTGTAGCTTAGTGGGTTGAGCGCGGGCTGTGAACCAAAGCATCGCAGGTTTGATTCCCAGTCAGGGCACATGCCTGGATTGCAGGCCATAGTCCCCAGCAACCGCACATTGATGTCTCTCTCTCTCTTTCTCCCTCCCTTCCCTCTCTAAAAATGAATAAATAAAATTAAAAAAAATTAAAAAGCCCGAATCTTTGCTTTTGATTAATATAATTCACATAAAATATTAGCTTTCTATGTTTAGAAGAGAGAAAATGAACCAGCAAAGTGATCAATTGATTTTCTATTACATTTGGCAACTGAATGAGATGGAGATGACAGGCATGTATATGCAAATGACACCAGTGACCAAATGAGGGGGTTCATACTTTTAAGGATTCCACATACCCTGAGTATGTAAATGAGTACCACTGTTCACTAATGAAGGTTTTTTCTTTTAATAACATTTCACCTAGACATTCTACAGCATTATAATTTAAAAAGAACACACAGAAGTATTTTAAATGCTCCACTTAGGCCAAATGGATAACTATAATTAAGTAAAGAATTGCAATTAAATGGATTTATAAGAGAATTTTAAATGAAATTTGTATATAAAAATAATCAGTCAAAATATATAATATATACATGTAAGACTTCTCTCTAAGTTCACCTTTAAAATTTTTAGGACATACCATAACAGTCAGAGTTGTATATGGTATATAACTATATATATAGTACATGTTCTTAGCACTTGGCTTTAATTGATAAAGACCCTTTATGCTATTAAAACAAATTGCTAATATTCTAAAGCACAAATTTTTGCATAACATTTAGCTCACACATTATTTTATACTGTATACTTACTACATCAAACTTCTGAGTGATGTTCCCCTGGACATCAAGTAAATAAACCTTGCCATAATGTGTGCCCAGTGCCAAAAACTGTAAGAAAAACAAAGGGATCAGTTTACTAATGTACCATTAACACACAATTACTAATAAAACCATTTTCAAAGTCAAGAGTCTCTATCCTTAGTGATCTGTAATGCCTTAGAAGACATGCAATCCTTGGAGATGGTCCATTTCCAGCTTCAGGGAAATAACAGAACAGGGCCCACTTTATCCTTATAGTGCAAGCTAACTGTCAGAATGACTCACTGACACAGGAGGACCTTCGTCTACTGACAGCTAATAGTGTGTATGTGGTCTTTATACAATAAACTGTGGCAGCAAATTAAAATGCAGCTGTGAAAGCATGGCCAACCTAAGGTTGAACTCAAAAGTCAGCAGGGAATGATTAAGCAACTCACCTTAATTATGACAAGTATGTAAATTTGTGCTATCATTAAAATTCAATACATATATACAAAGTAATATTTTTAGAAAGAAAAATTTATGCCATATCAAGGAATGAAAAATATTCAGATATACTTACACAGTTAGCATTAGAATGCCTCCATGTTAATGTAATAATGAGTGTAATTTTTTATATTCTAATGCAAAAATCCTTTTCTGTTTCAAAATAACTGTTGAGCTACATATTCATTTTATGATATGAACCTAGTTCAGAACTTCTTTTAATTCTCTGAACTAACCTAAGCAAAACAGAAGAAACTTTAGGACGTGAAATATGACATGAGATTTTTCTTCCTTTTTATTTCTTTATGCATTACTCAAATAGTTTCAAATTCTCTGTATTTCACTGCATGTGAGCATGCTTCATTGCAACCTATAATGAAATGCTCAAATTTACAGGCACTACCAGGCATTTCAGTCAAACAGCACAATCTTTAAAAAATTAACCTATAGAAGGTCAAGATTTAAAAAGATTTATCAAAATGGAATTGCTTAAAATTAAGTTTCAGTTGAGGCACTGAAAATATAAAGCTACACTAAAAAGGAGTCACAAAAAGGGAAAGAAGGGGTTCATTAGAAATTCAATCCCAGCAATGCCTTTCACTCCTGCAAGGTTGCCTTTTTTCAAGAAAAGTCCCCTGGGTAAAAAATCAATACTGGTTAATAAAACATCAGGTGTGCAGACATAACTAGGTATGACGATTCCGCTGCACAATCCTGCCTGAATGCACCAGGTGCCATGGCGAATATTCATCTTCAGCAGACAGCAAACATGGTGAAAACAGGATGCCTGGGTCCTAGAAAGGGAAGGGGCAAGTGATAATTCTGGGGGGGAAATTAGTTTGAATATATAAACCAAACCAGGATGTTTTCACCAAAGCAAAAGAATATTATAATCAGAAACACAGGACTCAGATGGTTTTAATTTTTCCTCTACAGTGACACTGACAATATTTCAATTAAAAAAACCACTTAACACTAACTAAAAACAAACAGTACTTCAACTCATTATACCCCAAGTACTGGACAGTACTGATTCTCCTCATAAATACTGCATTTAGTTTATTAGAAAACTAAGGAGAACTGGATTCTTCAAATGTTTTACTACTACATCATCTCTGACACCTCTGTGAAGGCCATATTTGAACTTCCAATTATACTTTATTTTATTAAAGTTTTAAAGGTTCTAGCCCTGGCTGGTGTAGCTCAGTGGATTGAGCGCGGACTGGGAACCAAAGTGTCCCAGGTTCGATTCCCAGCCAGGGTACATTGCTGGGTTGCAGGCCATAACCCCCAGCAGCCGCACATTGATGTTTCTCTCTCTCTCTCTCTCTCTCTCCCCCCCTCCCTTCCCTCTCTAAAAAAAACAATAAATAAATAAAATCTTAAAAAAAAAAGTTTTAAAGGTTCTATGTAGGGTACATTAGTTCCTTTTCTTTTTCTTTTGTCAAAATTACTAACTGAATCCATTTAATATTTAAGATAGAAAGGAAACATAAAATAATTATTTTGATTTTATAGTTTTAACCTAGAATTATAATTACTTTAGAATTATTTTGAAAAATACAGTGCTTTTGACAAACTACCTTTTGTTTACAAAAATATTTCATCAATTAGACAAATTACTGCTATTCCCATTTAGAAATAACTGTATATGCTTAAAAAATAACAAGTTTGGTAAGCCAAGTGGAGAGGTCTTCAAAAATGTATTTAACTATGAAAATTATTAATGAGTCACATATTTGCTAATGGTTTTGACTACTTAAATACAACAACAAAAAAGCAAAATTGTCCACAAATCACAAATGTAAATACAAATTATTTAAATGTGATTACCTTTCCAGTCATTAAAAGTCTTGAGTGTTTGTAACTATTAATTATTTTTAACATGAGAGCACCTACAATCCAGGATGGGCAAAGAATAAATATAACTTAATTAGCCCCTTTCATGTTTGATTACAGAAACTTGACTCATTTAACAATCAGATTGGGCATCTAATCCTTCTGAACCATCCTCTAGCATAAATGTTTTTACTTTGAATAACTGGGGTTTTTTTATATAAACAAGTGGAAATGATAAGCAATCCTTTAGATACCACAGTCAAAACAAGAAGTAGCATATTTTAAATGTGCTCAGCTATAGAATATCATTTATGTTTAACATAGCATTTTCCAAAGTAGGGAGTGCCTTTAATTACATAAGCAGAAATAAGTCTGACAGTTTATGTGATTTCCCTAGAAATAGCCAATGAACAGCAGAGCTAGGGTCAGAATTAAGAGATAAAAAACTCCACTGGACCAGAAACTTCACTAAAAGTTAACAAAAACAAAAACAAAAACATGGGCCTCAGATCAAAGTGTATGGTCTAAAAGTTAGCACATATTACATTTCCAACAGTCAGGCTCCATGGCAAGTTTGTTTAAGCATGGTGATAATGAAGTGTAATCTGAACAGGTACACTTTGTTCTCTATTTAATTCACTCAATAGTTCATTCAACACACAAAAACACAAAAGTGACTGGCATGTAACAGAGGGGTCAGGACTGATCACTGGGGAGCAGGGGAAACCTCAATCCAGTGGAGAAACCCTGAGACTGCATGAGAGTCTGCACTTCCCCTGAGATGGGGCAGGGGTCACAGAGGAGGCTGCCCAAGGCAACAGTGAACAACCAACAAGGCTCCAGTTGCCCCAGTGTAATGCCCAAATCTGGGCTGAGACACTTGTGCCCCTGCATGTGGCTGGGAAACTCCTACCATTTTCCAGATCATGATGGCCAGAGGGGCAAAGATACTGGGCAGACTGACACTCATGGCGGGTGTTGACCTGGAATTGGTTGGGATCTGGACACTCCCACAGCGTGCAGGATTTAGGGGAAAAGATTTAAAACAGTGGACATGCAGAAGCTTCCTCTCTCTCTTCCTCACCCCTTGTTCTTCGTCATATTGGGACAGGGAGTGTTCACAGGATCCAGTGGGATGCCAGGCCCAGCTCACAGTTCTTGCCTTGCCCTGCTCACAGGGTCTGGAGTAGGTCCATATGTAGGACATGCACCTCACCAGCAGCAGGCAAACAGGACACTATGCCGCATGGGACACAGGTCCTGGACTGCTTCCACTCCCTCATCCTGACAGCAGCACACAAACACACATGCCATAAAAGTTCTTGAGCAGCCTTGGACACTGGAGACCAGTGACTTAGCCCCTACCACAACCAGCTATAGTAACCTGGCAGTACACTCCAGGCCCCGGGAAAGAGAAAAGCTGTGTGAGGTGATGGCGACACTGAAATCCACATGTGTACACATCGGAGAGAGCCAGAGGATGGAGATCTGTTCATGTAGCCACCTTGGGCTCCAAAAATATCAGATAAGAATGGAGAGAAACTTCTGGGCGTGGGTTTGGATTTCAGTCTTTCTGGGAACAAGAGGAATTTTGTGTTTTGCAGTAGAGAATGGCTAGGATCAGGGGAGACTACAGCTCCCTCAAACTATGCATCCTGTTAATATAAACCATTTCCCTTCCCCACTAATCTGTGTTTTATTGTTGTGTACGGTGGCAGGTAGCCAAATTCCAAATTACCCTGTAACAGAACTGGACACCCTTAGATGGGACAAAGCAAACTATAAGCCTATTCCAGCCACCTATGGTAGATCGACCCCAGGAGCACAGCTGTGGGAATTTCCCAGTTTAAGGAAACTTCCCTGCACTCCTACTCAAGGTGCCAATCACTGGGAATGCCAGGATAATAGAAGGAAACAGTTTGGGGGAGAAAAGGGACCCCAGGACTGGGTGAACTGTACTGGCATGCATACTGGGGGTTGGGCACAGTGCCACATGCATCCAGTTAGAGCTACATGGGGTACCACTTGGCAGGCCACCTCTGCCATGCAGGCTGCAGGTCACATGGGGGTTGTGCCAGTTGGGCTGTGTCATGTAAGTGCACCGCCACACAGGGTATGCCACCTGGGTTTCACTTCCATTTTGGCTCCAGGCAACCTGGTGGGCCACACCCACCATTCGGCTACTTGCCTGTTTTCTCCGCAACTGGGATTTGATGGAAACAGCTCTGGTTCTGGGATCATAAACTGGCATCTATGAGAGACCATCTGAGCTCACTGGGATCATTTGAGCTCTGGAGGCCATGTACCAGTGTCCAGTGGGGGCCACTCTGGGAGCCATAACCTGGGCTCTGGTCAAGGACTATCCACACATTGGGAAGCTACTGAGGAAACAGGCCTTCTAGAAAACAGAGACTCTAACAAGGTGTGAGGATCACCCAAGCATTTGGGGGGCACCATTCAGAGGCCACTATTTGTTCCAGCCCCACGCACAGGTCCCCAGGAAAGCCATGTGGCTAGGATTGGGTGAGGATCACCAGAGTTTTAAGGGGCCACAATTTGCCCCTGGTTGGCAAAGATGAGACCCCAAAACTTGCTTATGAAATGAAGTTCTGGGTTCAAGTTCTGCTTCTATGTTCCCAGTTTGCCTGGTGTCTTGTTGGCCTCATAATTATGGGTCTGTACACCTGGGTCAATAAAGGTTATTCTGTTTTGGCTACTGGAGTGAGCCCACTAGGCAGATTTTTAGTAGACTGGACTACATACAGTCATCATCCAATGTGTAAGGAGGAGCTGGATTTCCATTGCAACACTGTTTGGCCTATGTACACTTTGGACTATGGGGAGAAATGGCCCATAAATGGTTCCCAATATTGTTATACCATCTTGGAGTTGGAGTGCTATTGCCAATGGTTAGGAAAGTGGAAAAAGATCCAGTATGTTCAGGCATTCAGGTCATTGTACAACAGGATTCCTATAGAGTCTGTTTTGCAAGAAATTACAAGATCTGCTTGCAGACCTAAGGACTTGTAGCTGCCTCATACAGAGTTAAAGCATGGTCCTTCCCATTGTTAAAAAGGACGAAGACTGAAAGTGAGTTATGGTTATTTTTGAATGAGTATAAGGTATATAAAAAGTTGAAGAAGGTTTGTAAAGTTGATCAAAGTTTGGTAGAAAAGTTGTGAAGACTATAGAAGGTTTATGAAAATTGCACGAGGGTTCCAGAAAGTTAGCAAAGGCCTTTGAAAGTTGTAAGAGAATATGTAAGGTCTGTGAAAGTTGCAGAAGGTGTGTAGAAAGTTGTAAAGGTATGTAGGAGGTTTTAAAAATTTTAAACTTGAAAGAAAAGAACTTCAGCCCTTGGTAACAGCTATTCTTTTCTTGCTTTCTAAATTTCTGGGGATGTTAGTTGAACTTTGCTGTTTTGTGCACAATGGGAATTCTCTGTTTCTACCATGAGACCAGTGATCAATAGGGTGTCACTGCCACTGGACCTAGGAAAGGTCAATGGGTGCTGGCGGCAGGCCAGCTGCGGTGAGCGATCATGTCTCAGCCATGAGACCAGCTAGAAAGAACATGTATCTGCTGTGAGATCAGTTGGTGCACTAATAGTCAAGACAGTGTCTCTACCATTGGGAGCTGGGGACATTTGGACCTATGGAAAGGTCATCTCATCTATGTTACTGGTTGGTATGAACAGTTGGTGTGAGTCAAGATTCTAAGTCTAGTCCTACTGCCCCACTTTTTTTGGAACTCTATCTTTGCTTTAGATTTTGCTTCATTTCTGTCTTGAAAGAAAACTGAGGTTTCTGAGAGTTAAAACTTTAGATTAAGTTGGAAAGTAAGTAATGAAAGGTATAACACATGGAGATGCAATTTGATGGATATTGGAAGAATAAGGATATACCTTTTGGCTTTGTATTTTTCTCCCTTACCTGATCCCTCCAGAATTTGCTTTTATTAATGACTGAATGATGGCATAAAGTTTCTTTGCATAAAACCAGTAAGACCAGCTGACAATGGTGGTTTTCTTAACCAAGACTTTCACTGGAAAGACATCCCTGATGGAGGCATGCCTGGACTCTGGCTCTTACCAGAAAGTCTTGAGGAACTGAGAAGAACTTTCAAAGCTAACAAAAGCCCACTGGAGAAATGGCTGGTACCTTGTTTGGTCATGTGGTTCACGACAGTCTTTCTAGGGAAGGAGCAAAGGTTACTTTCCTGAAAGAGGACAAGGAGGAACCTTAAGGCACATTGGGAACCTCAAGGACTTGAGGAATATAGGTGCTACAAGCAAAGCCTTATGTCAGGTGTGTGGATTGGCTTTTGTGCCCTGAAGGGCCGACTAAAGCTCAATCTAAAAGTTCCTTGTAAAAGTTACAGCAAAGCAGATTTAAAAACCCTATGTGAGCAATTGCTGTTCTTATTGTGTTTATGCAAATAAACAGGCAAAAATTAAAACTGGCAGTCTTTGACAACAATGAGGGTGATCTCAAGGAGAAAAATTGTGTTTCAAGGATAATCACAATGCTTGGATGTGGACATTGGACTCTGGTAGAGCTAACTGTCTTCAAAGTTTTGTTTTCTTTTGAAAGATGAACTGGGTTTGTGATATCACCAGAGATGTACAATATACAAGCAGGAAGGATGTATCAGATTGTCACCGTTTAATGTCATTCCAGCAAAGGCCTTGCAAGTGATGTCTTCTCAAAAGACAGTCTCATGGACTCAGAGACTAGTCTGTGATTAGTTATGTGAATTAACCTGGGTGTTCTTCCTTCTATTTTCATAGGGTATATGCCTGTGACTTCATCTACCTGGGTGTTTGGTTACATAGCATAGGCTACACTTCAGAAGTCCATCTACATCACCACTTCCTGAGACTCAACAGTTTGACTGCACTAGTGGTTGAGTTAGTGAGTATGGGGTAGCCTATCAACCTCGATTTAAAACTGCTTTCCTTTTCTGCCCTAATGGTTTAGATAGAAAAGAGCCAAAAGTGTTATATGGGGAATCATAGAATATTACATATATCCAATTTAGGTATAGAGGGCAAAAGGGCTGCAGATGGTGTGACACACCTTTCACATTATCCTGCAAGGAAGCCACTCTTTCTTAATCTGCAACATTGTAGAGTTAGTTCCTACCTTTGTCATTTAGTTGTTACGGTTCTGATTGCAGCTTCTAATAACCCTCTTGGCAAAGCTGTCACCAAAAGTACCAGAGGGATGCCAACTTGTCCAGCTGTGCCATTTATTTGGACATGACACATGCTGCCTTCCAGGGACAGTCAACTGCCCTGGATTCTGCAAGATCCTTCCCATGCAGGAAGGCCACCCTCCACTCCAGATCCCTATTCTGTTAGGGATCTCTGGAACAGGGGATAGGTAGGACAATTCCCAAGGTCAGCAGGAAGTAGTTACAGAAAACAAGACCTTTGCCCATTGTCTTTGAAAGATTACAAAGTCCAAAGTGTTAAAGGGAGAAACTGTAACACAGGGATTTGACCAGATTGCTGCAGACCAGGAGACACCCCAAGCCAGGGGAGAAACCTTAGGCATGCATGAGAGCCTGCACTTCCTGGGAGATGGAGGGATAGCCACAGAGGAGGTTGCCTGAAGCAACAGTAAACAAAACCAAAGTGGCTCTAGCATGAAGCCCCACTGTGGGCTGAGATGTTTATGCCCTTGTGTATGTCTGGGAAACTCCTAGCCTCTTCCAGATCTTGGTAACCAGAAGAGGGACAAAGGTATAGTGCGAACTGACACTCATAGTAGATGTTGGCCTGGAATTGTCTGGGATTTGGAGAATCCCACAGTGTGTGGGATTTGGAAGGAAAAATTTAAAATGGTGGGCACACATAAGCCCACTCTCTCTCTTCCTCATGCCTTGCTCCAAGTCAGGGTGGCATACAGAGCATTCACAGGACCTCACAGAACACTGGGACCAGCTTGCAGCTCTTGCCTTGCCTTGCTTGCATGGTCTGAAGCAGGTCTGCATGCAGGATATGAACCTCACCAGCCATGGGTCAGCAGCACACTGCAACCTTATGCTGCACAGCTCATGGGACCTGGACTGCTTCCACTCTTTTGTCCTGAGAGCAGCAAACTGATGAGTAAATCAGGAAAATCCCTCGGTCCCAGAGGCACAAGCAGCCTTGAATGCTGGGGTCCAGAGGACTAAGGCTCTAGGATGACCAGCTGCAGTGACCTGGCAGTGCAACCTGGCTCTGGGAGGGAGAAAGAAAAATTGCACGAGGTGATGGTGACATTGAAACCCACAAGTACATGCACTGAAGAGAGAGCCTGAGAATGGAGACCTGATCACGTTGCCACCTCAAGCTCCAAAAAGGACAGAAGCATGTGGGGGACCTCTGGAGATGGGTTTAGATTTTAGTCTTTTTGGGTATAAGGGTATAAATTTCTATATTTTGCAGAAGAGAGTGACTTGGAGCAGGGGAGACCTCAGCTCTCCCAAGCCTTGAATCCTGTTAATAAAAACCTTTTTCCCTCCCCACCAATCTCTGTTTTATGGTTGTGTATGGCAGCAGGTGGCCAAATCCCAAATTAACCTGTCACATGCATAGATAATAAGTATGCCTTAAAAAGGTGACAGTACAATCGGAGAAATAAAAAAATGGTTGATTATAATTAAATTTAAAGAGTTTGCTTAACATGGAATATCTCTAAGACTTTATGGAACATCAGAGATGACAGCCGTGCTGACCTTTGAATTTTTAAGGAGTTAAACAAGACACTAGGCAAATGTGGCTGGCTGTGAGAAAAACGATTTTAGGCAGAGTGAATACAACTAGATCAAAGGCATGGAGTGAAAATAGCAGAAAAAAGTTAAGAAATTACAAATAGTTTTATATGACAGAAGCATCCAGTTCATGACCATGGGAGGAGACAGGCAATGGAATGGGAAAGATTGGTTAATAGAAGGTATTAATATTTATGGAGATAAAAGGTAGGAAAGTTAAGGGAAGGAGTGTATGTGTCCAAATCATGAAGACATCAGAGAGCCAATGAAGAATTCTAGGAAGGAGGATTAGAAGATCAGCTTTGAGTTTCTAGATTATTTTAGTGTAAAGAACTGTGAGGCACAGACTAGAATGAAAGCAAATCTGAAGGAAAACAGATTGGTTCACCCTGCATGCATTAGTTCCAGGAAGAAACAAAGAATTTCTGAAGTGAACCAGAAGGGTCAGGATGGGAATGCATTCAAGCAGCTGAGATGGGTTGGAAGCCAGGCAAGAGATGTTATGAGTTAAAATAGCCAAGCACTACAGTCAGAGTACCATCTTTACGGCCAATTACATAGGAGGCAAGATCATACAGAGTCTTACATACCACATTAAGGAACCTTGGCTTTATTTAATAGATTATGAAAATCATACAAGGGTTTTAAAATCTGTATTTTTGATAGATGATTCTGACAACCAGGATGCAAATTGGTTTAAATTAGAAAAATTTGAGTGCTGACAGAAGATGAGGGACTCAACTAGGGCACGAGTGATAAGAAAATCACCATGCCATAGGGAATGACTGGGTAGAGAGGGAGAAGAAGTCAGCTTTGGCCTACATGACAAAGGAGATAGTGACACCACCAAATGAGAATCAGAATAAAAAATAAATACAAGGTTAGATGGAAAAGAAAATGAGTTTGTTATGAACATACTAAGTTTCAGGTCAAAACAGAAACATAGGAAGCATGAAATTTAAAATCAAGAAAAGTACAAATTTAGAATAAATGTGGACAATGGGCCAAATACTGGGATAACCAAGATGTACAGGAAAGGCAGAGGTGAAAGTAAGTGAAAGAACCAGAGGGAGAAACAGAAAGATCAAGAAAACAGTAACAGAATGGTATCATGATTAAGGGGGTAGGGGGGGTAGATGCTGGTGCAGCTAAAAGGCGGGCACCTCAAGGTGTTGTTTCTGGTAAAAGGAGAGACAACAAATGTTCTAGAGATATGATGAATACAGGAAACATGTTTATAATGGAATATAATTTGAAGTACAAAGGAAATGGGTGGAGTCGAGGATGAGCAACAATAACACAGGATAAAGTCAGGAGATGGATCAGAGCTGGGGAGTCTGCCTTTTGTAAAAGATAAAGCGTCCTCACAGGGCTCATTGGGCAATGAATGAAACTGCCTGCCTCTAATACCCAATCATGACACATTTTGCTCTAGCCCAAGAACAGGCAAACAGTACAGCAGTACTTAGCCTGTTGGTGGGACTCAGAAAGTTGGTGGGAGCTTTGTTACAGCAAAGACTCAGTGGAATAAATTAATCCATTCATATAATATATGAGTAATAATTTGTGATCTTTCTGCTGATTACTGCCAACATAATCCCTTCTACCTTTGTGAAAGCACTGAGATCCACCAAGTTTCTAATCTTAATACTTTTCTACTATACTTTGAGGAATTATGTGATAGTGCTTCCAAGAACCACTCACTATAAATCTTGCACACCCATCATTGTCTAAATTCTATCATACAGCCTTACAGTGTGCTCTCTGTGAGTGTACAAATACACACATAATATTTTTTATTGTTCTTCTGATTTTTTTATGGTGAGGAAGAAGAAGGAAGAATGGCAGAAGGCACAATTACTGTGAAAAATCACCATTAAAAGCATGAGGACTGCAAAGTATAAACAAACTTACAAAAGAAATGACAAACAGAGGAATCTTCTACAAGGGCTATCTTACCTTATCATGGACTGTCATGCAGCTAGCAGCATCCTTCTGAAGGATTTCAGTTACCCCATTGGAAAGCCTTTCATACTTAAGTTTGGGTTCCTCTTCACTCTCTTCTTCCTGTACAAAAAGCAGAGAAAATAACAGCTGTCATGGATTTACCTGATATTGTCAAAGATTCAAAACATATTTCTTAAGGGAGACCCAGAAATGGTTCCCTCAGTGATTATAAATAACTACAACTATAGCTAAAGGTTAAGATCTTGATGTTTCACTTTTCCAACTGGGTGTATCAACCTCTACAACTACACTGGTAGAATAAATTCAAAGATTGAAAACAAGGTTATATATACTTACTATTAACACTAATCAACTCTGGCATATTAGAATAAATATAAAACTGGCCCACTATGTAAATATATGCCAAATTTTCATTTTAATTAGAAAATATAATTACAAAAAATTAAATCAAAGTGAACTGGAAATTTTATATACAGAAAAATATATGCTTCCCCTTCCACATTAAAAAATATTTAATATTTCTTTTAACTAACTGATAATCCATGAACAATCACTGCTTTTTTATGTCAGAAAATATTTGTTTACTCTCATACAAATAAACCTACTTATGCATTAAAAATTTTTTAATCGTTTTATAGGTATTA
This sequence comes from Phyllostomus hastatus, assembly GCF_019186645.2. Lineage (NCBI taxonomy): Eukaryota > Metazoa > Chordata > Mammalia > Chiroptera > Phyllostomidae > Phyllostomus > Phyllostomus hastatus. The sequence continues at coordinate 52,094,342 of NW_025334041.1, forward strand.
TTACTAACTTTATATGTTTAAACTCATTATGATACAGCATTATAAGATATCTTTAATCCTCACAGTTATGGAATAAAGTTAGGAATCTCTATTGACTATAACGGCTATTAATTAATAAATCCAGGATTGTTATAAAAATTAATACAGTGATTCAGAATAAGACTTTATTTAATAATGAGAAACAAAAAAGAACATGCACATATCAATACTTATGACAGCACAAAGCTGGCCAAAACAGAAGTTCACAAAAATAATCTACTCATGGACTTTTCCTTAAAAATAATTGTACAGTCTTTACCTTTCAGCTAGTATTTAAGTAGCCTGAGTCATACCAATGCTCCAGTCCAGAAAAACTAGAAAGGCTTAATGAAATACATGGCAACATCAGTCTAAGGCATAAATTAAAAGGCTGCTGGGGCAACCTGAACTACAAGAACCAAGATTCCAAGGTAGCAGAGAAAGGATAGAGAGGTAAGCTTGAGTTCTACAGCCATTCTTCCTAGAGATTTTCACCAGTTCTGGGTACAGTACAAGGAACTGAACACTCAAGATCTGCTTGGGAAGATGGCCACTGCTGGAGTTATGAAAAGCAGCAAACCTTTTGGTACTTGTGGGGATAGGATGACAAACTGGAGACCTGAGGGGCTAAGATCCTAGTGCAAGAGTGAGGCAGCCACTTTTCTCCACAAAACAACTGCCAATTTTCAAAGCTATATGAGCTATATATTGATTACATTATTGATTATGAGGCTAAAAAGTTAAAAACAGAAAGCCTCAAAAATGCAAACAAACCAGCTACGTCAATATGCTGAGAAAATAAGAATTAATGTTCAGGAGCCATCAGCAAATAAGGTTCTGGTGAATACCACAAACTTTCAATTGGAACTCTGGGCCCCAGGGCACACAAAAAGTTATTTACCAAAATGTCAATCTAGCTTTGACTCAGTTCAACGCTGGATTGGAATAAGGTATGTAACTCCAATCTATCTGTCCAGTAAAATAATGGGTGACTCCTGGAGAAAGAAAACTTCTCCCTGGAATTTTCACTTACAATATTGACAATTAAATAAAAAATGACTAGGTATGCCACAAGACAGGACAATGACCAGAAATCAAAGAGAAAAAAACAAACAAACATAAAAGTAGGCCCATGGGTGACCTAGATATGGCAATTACCAGAAAAGAATTTTAATATAACTATGACTAATATATCTATGTTCAAAAAAAAAAAAAACAAAGGAAAAGATGGAGAAAATAGATGAAAAGATAGAAACTTTCAACAAGAATTTATAACCTGTAACAGAGATTCAAAAAGTTTAGAACTGAAATTAAGAACTCAATAGATGGCTTAACAGAAGATGAACAAAGAAGACGACAGGATTGGTAAAACGGAGAACATGTCAAAATATATCCAAAGGGAATCTTAGAGAAAAAATGGATTAAAAATAAATAAAAGAATGTATGAGATATGTGGAACAAAACACAAAGGCCTGACATACTTTTAATTACAGTCTCAGAAAGATAAGGAGAATGGGAGGCAGAAACAACATTTAAGAAGTAACAACTCAGAATTTATTAAAACAAAAGGCATCAACTCACACATTCAAGAAGCTCTACAAGCCCAAGCATGAAAAATATGAAGAAAATCACAAGGTACATCATATTATAAAGAAAAAATGACTCACAGCGTAAGAAGTGCTGGGCCTACTGAAGATTTTAAGACTTGATAGAACACACTAGGAAGAGACTGCAAACTCAAGTGCTTATGAAAGTTTCCACCTCCATGGCTAAGAACTGTATCTTCACATGGAAAGAGGCCAATTTGTGTATAAGGGGATAGGATGACACATATCAAACATTATGCCATAAGCTTAATGTCAGATCTCTTATTTCATACTGACTCTAAAAAACACTATTGAGAGTTAAATATATTTATTTCATTTTAAAATTTTTCAGTAAACACTAATCAGAAATTTTAAGTAATTTCATTAAGACACACACAATGACAAAATTCAAATTCAGTTATAAATGCTCTCAAGTCAATGCTCTGAATAACACACTACCCAATCTTCTATGAAAGTAATGCTACAAATCACAACAGAAGCCTCCCTCACAATTTTTACGACTACAAATAATATGAACTATGGGATAAACAGAAAACGTTTTAAAATGTATTTATTTAGCAGATGCATTAGTTTTCTATTGCTGTTATTGTTATACTAATATTTATTGACTTAAAACAACAAATATATATTATTTCATATAGTGTCTGTGGATAAGCAACACAGAAGTGGCTTAGCTGAGTGATTCAGACTCCAGGTCTCTCATGGGACTGCAGGCAAGATGTCAGCTGAGGTATGAACCATCTGAAGGCCTGACTGCAGGTAGAGTATCTACTTCCATGATGGCTCACGCAAATGGTCAGCAAGCTGGTACTGGTTGTTAGCAGGAGGGTTTATATTTATATTTCATTGCCTCATCATGGACCTCTCCCTAGTGCCCCATGAGTGTCCTCAGGTCATAGAAGTGACTTCTCCCAGAGTAAGTGATCCAAGAAAGAGCAAATTGGAAGCCTCAATGTTATATATGACCTGGCTTCAGAGGTCATACACTGACACTTTAGCAATATTTTTTGATCATACAGGTCAGCCATGATTCAGAGTGAAAAGGGAGGATACAGGACAGGAATAATAGGAAGCAAGGGTCATTGGAGGCCATTGTGTAGTCTAGCTACAAGAGTAGTAATTACATTTTAAGAACAATAAACCTGGTTAAAAATAAATCAGTATGCCATACATATGATGAGCTGTCTTCTCCAAGCATATATAAGCTATTAGATGTTTATTTAGAAACAGAGTGTTAAAATCAAAGAAAACATTAACTACTATTAATTTTCCAAGAATATCTTTAAGAACCACTAGCAACAAATGTGCATGTAATGAGCAGTTATGTAAAAGACCTATACTATTTTTAATTATATTTTATTGATTATGCTATTACAGTTGTCCCAATTGTTCTCCCTTTCCCCCCTCCACCCAGCATCCCTGACTCCATCAGGCAATCTCCACACCATTGTTCATGTCCATGGGTCATGTGTAGGTTCTTTGGCTACTTCATTTCCTACACTGTACTTTACCTCTCCATGGCTATTTTGTAACTACCTATTTGTACTTCTTAATCCTTAATCTCTTCACCAATTCTCCCACCTCTCCTCCATCTGGCAACCATCAAAATGCTCTCTGAATCTATGATTCTGTCTTTGTTCTTCTGGTTTACTTAGTTTGCTTTTTAGATTCAATTGTTGATAGATATGTATTTATTGCCATTTTATTCTTCACAGTTTTGATCTTCTTTTTCTCAAACACGTCCCTTTAACATTTCATATAATAATGGTCTGGTGATGATGAACTCCTTTAGTTTTATCTTTTCTGGGAAGGTCTTTATCTGCCCTTTTATTCTAAATGATATCTTTGCTGGGTAGAGAAATGTTGACCACAGGTCTCCATTTTTCATGACTTTGAATAGTTCTTACCAATCCCTTCTAGCCTGCAAAGTTTCTTTTGAGAAATCAGCTGACAGTCTTACGGGAATTTTGCTTCAGGTAACTAACTGCTTTTCTCTCACTGCTTTTAAGATTCTCTCTTTATTTTTAAGCTTTACCATTTTAATTATGATGTGTCTTGGAGTAGGCTTCTTTGCCTCCATCTTGTTTGGGATTCTCTGTGCTTCCTGGACTTGCATGTCTATTTCCTTCACCAAATTAGGGAAGTTTCTTTCATTACATTTTTCAAACAGATTTCCAATTTCTTACTCTTACTCTTCTCCTTCTGGCACTCCTACAAAGCAAATGTTGGAACACTTGAAGTTGTCCTAGAGGTAGCTGACACCATCCTCATTTTTGGGGATTCTTCTTTTTTCTTATTGTTCTGATTGGTTGTTTTTTGCTTCTTCATATTTCAAGTCATTGATTTGATTCTTGGTTTCATGCACTCTACTGCTGTTTCTCTGTAAATAGTTCTCTGTTTCAATTAGTGTACCCTTTGTATCTGAATGGACCATTTTTATGCTGTTGAGGTGTTCAATGAGTTCCTTGATCATCCTTATAACCAGTGTTTTGACCTCTGCATCTGATAGATCGCTTATGTCCATTTTTAGTTCTTTTTCTGGAGTTTTTATGTGTTCTTTCACTTGGGCCATGTTTCTTTGTCTCCTCATTTCGGTAGCCTCCCTGGTTGTTTCTATGTATTAGGTGGAGCTACTATGACTCCCTGTCTTGGTGGCATGAGCTAATGTAGTAGGTATCCTATAGGGTCCAGTGGCACAACTTCCCCTATCACCCAACCTGGGTATTGAGATATGCACTCCATGTTGGCTGAATACACCTTCCTCTTGTAAGCTGAGACTTGATTGCTGTTGGCAGGTCAATTCAAGGAATTTACCCAGGCCAGTCAGCTGCAAAGATTGGCTATGACCACTGACCACCAACCTCGGCTCTCCATGGAGGATCAGCTGTGTGGGGGCAGGGTGGTGGTGCTTCAGCATGATCTCCAGCTGTCCACTGGTTGTGCAGGCTCTGGGGTTTCACAGGTGGTGCAGGCCAAGGTCAGCCCCCTCCTGTGTTTTACCCAGGCCACCCTGCATGAGCTACAAATCAATCAGATGGCTGCTACTTGTGCTTGTCTTAGAGGTTCCCAGGCAAAGCCAAACTGTGCACCTAGGCTGGCTGCTACTAGTTCTGGGCCTGGGGCCACTTAGCAAGATGTATGGAGCTTCAGGCTCTTTGAGGCTGGCTGTTGCTTGAGAAGATTTAGGAAGTTACGAAGCATGAGCCAAGACCAGCACCACAGTTAGGACTTCTGGCCAACATGGAGGCGTAGGTACACACACTGTGCCTCTTCACACAACCAAAATAAGGACAACAACAATTTAAAAACAAAAAACAACCAGTACTGACAGAAAATTGAACTGTATGGAAGTCCAACAACCAAGGAGTTAAAGTAGACATATTCATCCAGACTGGTAGGAGGGGTGGAGTCAGGCAGCCAGGTAGAGACAGGGCGTGGCAAAGTGGCAGCTGGTGGACCCAGCAAGGCGGCAGATTGTGGAGGGGGCACAGTGTGCAAGGCAGCTGGCAGACGAGGCAGTCCCACATTCCCATGCAGTGAAACTGGGAAGCAAGACAACCGAGCAACGCAGGGTCCCAACCCGGTGAAATAAAGCCTCAAACACCGACTGAAAATACCTGTGGGTGTTGAGGTGCCAGAAGAAATGCCTAGCCTCACAGGAGAGTTTGTAGGAGAGACCCACAGGGTGCTAGAATGTACACAAACCCACCCACCCAGGAATCAGCACCAGAAAGGCCCAATATGCTTGTGGGAAGCAGAGGAAGTGACTGAAATTCAGCAGAGAGCAGAGCAAGCAGCATTGTTCCCTCTTGGACCCCTGCCCTACATACAGCATCACAGCCCAGCAATGTGGGTTGCCACACCCAAGTGAACACCTAAGGCTCCACCCCTCACTATGTAATAGGCACATCAAGACTAAAAAAAACATGGCCCAAACAAAAGAATAGATCAAAGCTCCAGAAAAAATACAACTAAATGATGAAGAGGTTGCCAACCTATCAGCTGCACAGTTCAAAACACTGGTAATCAGGATGCTCACAAAATTGGTTGAATTTGGCCACAAACTAGATGAGAAAATGAAGGCTATGCTAAGTGAAATAAAGGAAAATGTACAGGGAACCAACAGTGATGGGAAGGAAACTAGGACTCAAATCTATGGAGTGGGCCAGAAGGAAGAAAGATACATCCAATCAGTAAAGAATGAAGAAACAAGAATTCAAAAAAAAAATGAGGAGAGGCTTAGGAACCTTCATGACATATTTAAACGTTCCAACATCCAAATTATAGAGGTACCAGAAGGAGAAGAGGAGAGCAACAAGTGGAAATGTTATTTGAACATATAATAAAGAAGAACTTCCCCATTCTGGCAAAGAAAATGGACTTCCAGGAGTCCAGAAAGCTCAGAGTCCCAAAGAAGTTGGACAGCAAGGAGGAACACACCAAAGCACATCATAATTATAAGATAAGGAGAGGATCTTAAAAGCAGCAAGACAAAAGGAGAAAGTTACCTACAAAGGAGAGCCTATAAGACTGTCAGCTGATTTCTCAAAAGAGACCTTACAGGCAAGAAGGGGCTGGCAAAGAAGTATTCCAAGTCATGAAAGGCAAGGACCTACATCCAAGACTGCTCTATCCAGCAAAGCTTTCATTTAGAATGGAAGGGCAGATAAAGTGCTTCTCAGATAAGGTCAAGGTAAAGAAGTTCATCATCACCAAGCCCTTATTTTATGAAATGGTAAAGGGACTTATCTAAGAAAAAGATAAAAAAACAAGTACAGTAAAATGACAGCAAACTCACAAATATTAACAACCACACCAAAAACAAAAAACAAAACAAACAAAGCAAACAACTAGAACAGGAACAGAACCACAGAAATGGAGATCACATGGAGGGTTAGCAACAGGGGAGTGGGAGGAGGACAGAGGGGGAAAAAGTACAGAGAATAAGTAGCATAGATGGTAGGTAGAAAATAGACAGGGGGAAGTTAAGAATAGTATGGGAAATGTAGAAGCCAAAGAACTTATAAGTATGACACATGGACATGAACTAAAGGGGGGGAATATGGGTGGAAGGGGGTATGCAGCGTGGAGGGGAGTGAAGGGGGGGAAATGGGACAACTGTAATAGCATAATCAATAAAATATATTAACAAAAAAAGAAAGAAAAGCCATAGGTAACTGCTTGTCTGTGGGCCTGTATGTTGTGTGGGACAGAGCCTCAGAGAATCTCTAGGTCAGGGGCAAACACTGTTAGCTAGGTAGATGGAGTCACAGAAATGGCACCCCCTGCTGGCTCTGTGGTTCTTTGAAGGAAGGCTTCAGAAAAGGGAAAACGGCCTCTGCCCCCCTTTCTGTCTTAGAGAAATCTGTTTCCTTGCTCTTGCCTTTATGCCACACACCAGTTCCTCCCCATATGCTATTGGTGCTTTTCAAGATGCTATTCCAGTGTTGAAACTCAGAGGGAGTGGGTCTGAGTAAGTCCTTGTTCAGGCCCTTTAAGAGGCCCTTCTTGGGAATCTTGGGATTCCTTTCACTGACTCAAACCCCACTGGTTTTTACAGCCAGAAGTTATGGAAGCTTATTTTCCTAGCACTGAAGGACCTAATGTGGGGTTGGGATCCCTCACTCCCAATATACCCCACCCAAAAATGTATCTACTATATGTGGATATGAAACCAGCCCATTCCACATGTCTGCCATGCCTATCACTCGGGATGGATGTGCTTTCTTTAATTCTACAGTTGTTGCACTTCTATTTTACTGGATTTCTGACAGTTCTATGTTATGGTTTTTTCTATAGTTTGGTTGTAATTTTGATGCGGTTGTGCAAGTAGGCAAGCCATGTTTACCTATACCTCCATCTTGAGCAGAAGTCAAGACCTATATTTCTTATAAAAACTAATGTCCCAGACAGTTGGCTCAGTTGGTTGGAGTTGATGCCATTTGGCAAAAGGTTGAGGGTTCAATCCTGGTTGGTGCATGTGTGGGAGGCAACTGATTGATGTTTCTCACAAAATAGTCTTTCTTTCTTTCCTCTCTCCCTCTCTCCCTCTCTCCCTCTCTCTCTCTCTCCCCCACTTCCTTACTTTCCTCTCCCTTACTCTTTCTCTCTTGCTCTCCCCATCTCCCTCCCTTTTCTCTCTCCCTTCTCTAAAATCAACAAACGTAACCTTGGTGAAGGTTAAAAACTAAAAATAAATAAATTGAAAAATAATGATAACTCAACCCAAGGAGCTGTTACCTGTCAAAAAGTGACATGTTGTTAAAACATGAAACAGCTAATTAACCAAGTCTAAAGAAACTAAAAAAAGGAAAAGTCACAAAAAGTGACAAATAGACACTTCTATTTATGTACCTACAGGCAAAAAATAGAAATCATTACAAAGTTAACATTAAATGTAGCAAAAACACTGTGTGCATTCTGAAGTAAATGTAGTAAATACAAATTGAATCTTGAATGGTAGTCTTTATAATAAGATGTCACATATTGCTCAAGTCTGGACATCAAATGTGCATCCAATGTGAAAAGCTAATTCTAGCCTCTTGACTATTTTGCATAAAAGCACTCATCCACGGACCATTAGATAAACTTACTGTAAATGACGTTTGCCTGTCTTATTTACAATTGAAAACTAAATAATTCCTCTCACATAAATGTACAAAAATACTTTCACAACCCAGTTCACTGATGTATTTGTGCCAGGCTTCAAAAAACATAAATAAAATGAAAACCTCAATATTAGGCATTTGATATAGCAAATATATTTTTCTGACAGGTATCTTTTATGTTAAGTTCAAAGCAGGCTAAAGGTGAATTTTTAAGGTGTTTTTCTACTAGCTGTAAACAAAGAAAATGGAAAGTGATTCAAAAATACAATTCACAGAGGTTATTCTACTGCTGTAGACTATTTATCACATTTTAAATAAAAACATTTTTTTAAAAATCAAGCAGATGTAATAGTTTCACTTTATAAAAAATTTAAATACAAAGAAGACTTCCATACAATTTGAACTTCCATGGAAAACCACCAGTGTTAATAAAAAGCTAATCATATTTTTTGTTAAAAAGCTAATCATAATTTTTGCATAATTATTAACATTGTTAAATGTTAATAATTGTGCAAACCTACAAATAAAACCATCAACAGTTTGAGTTGAGATGACAGTTAACTGTGTTTCTAACACAACCTAGTGGTACAGTACAAGTCCTAACTTGCAGCTAAGCAAAGATAAGAACAGACTGACATTTACCCACACTAGAAAAATTTGTAGCTTTCCTTTCAAAAAAATCAAATAACATAGATTTTCACTAAGTGTACAGCATTTTTAATTCAAGACAAGTCCTTTAAACCACTGTATAGGATTCTAGAACACTCTGAAAATAAATTTCATACCATAGTCATTCTTACTAAATTTTGAACTTAAAAAATTTACTTTTAGGATAACAAATTAAGGCAATTAAAGATTATAATTTTGTTACTAACTATAGGAGACCGTTCTGCATGGCGTGGGCCCAGCTCCCACTCAGAGATGCACAAGACCCATGCCCACGGACAGGTTCTCACGTGGGGAATCAGGTTTGCATTGTACCTAGACTGCTATGAGACTTGCTTTTGCTAAAACTCCCTCATCCTGAATTGAGACAGCAAACGATTACTGCAAATCTTTAAAGTAACTTCCTAAAATCCATGCTAAACCTTCCAAGGATGAGTTGTAAACCAGTTCAACCACTTTTCCCTTTGCATTTACAAATATCCTTCTTCTGTGATGTGGTGATTAGCACCATCCTCTACTTTGTTTTCTGTAAAAGGTAACCACCTAAAGCAAACCTATGAATAGTAAATAAGGACCATCATGTAATGTGCCTAGAAAAGCATTAAAAGCTTTTCAAGGCAAGGGTCAGGGCACTCTCCTCTTGAGAGAGAAGCTGTGCCATCCCTTTTCCTCCACAGGACTCGGTAGCCCGTGTGAATTTGTCTTGTCTCATCCATAACATCGAGAACCTCAGGAGCTGTGGTTCATGTCAACTAACACCAAAGGATAAATTTGCATGGACAGAGTCCTCAAGAATATTGCATTTTTCATCTCATAATTTCAAATTTGTGTACAAGAACATTTTTTGTGTCTACGATCAAGTTTTCATGCTGTCTTAACTTTATCCATATCTTCCTCACATCAGTACATTTTAAAAATCATTATTATAGTCCAAATAAACCCTTGGATTTTACTTTTTAAAACTGTGTGTCATATGATTTCTGGAGGTTAACCAGAATATCACTAAATTTTCTATTGTTACTATTAATACATAGAACTTAAATTTTTATTTCTGGATATCATTTATTAAAATCCAGTTCTATCTTGTGTGTTTTTTTCCCTACAAAATAAAATGATACTAACTAGACTGAAGGGGAAAAGTAAGATAAAAAGTTCAATTAAATTAGTGAAAAATAGCACCAGTTGAGCACTCTTAGACAATTCATAATCTTACTTTATGGAGATGGCCTTTATCCCATCCCATTTCACCTATGAAAAAGACTTCAGCTGAACTTGTAGGGATATCAATAAGGTGAATGGTTTAGTTCTCTTACCATCGACTACATCTGACTAGGACAAATCCTTTTAAATGAATATCCAATGTTTTAAACCTAGATATAATAAGGAACACTAACATATTTTAAAAAACTCTTATTGTTAAGAAGATGCAATTTAAACTTCCACAATGAAAAAACAAGTATTAATAAAAGCAAATTAATAATCAGTGTGGGTATGAAGGTACAAAATAAAGTTTTTCCTCCTCTAGAACATTCTCCCTTGAATTCTAATTACCTTAAGGAAAATTGAAATTTTCAAAATTAGTAGTCAACCTTTTAAGTTTAAAATATAAAGAAGCCATTAAATTTTAATATCAAAACATTTGAATTTTAGAACATTTGAATTTAAAAATTTTTTCTTTTTACAAAATCATACTCCATGACACACTAAAATATTTCTTTCTGATCATTATTAGAAAAAAATAGAGGGAAAACAATAACAAAAAGTTGGTGTCAAATACAAATTAAGATTTTTTTTAAAAATCATAATTGAAATTATACTGTAAGTCAATCACATTGAAATTGAGTTTCAAAAACAAAACTAACAAACTTAATAACACATCTCTATAACATGGTACTATCAACAAATTCAACAGAGTCAAAAACAACTACCTATCATTGTACAAATCATATATAAATAAACATTTATTTGAAACTATAATGGTATCAATAAATGTACACAGACAACATAGGACATCCCCAAATATATCAATTTTGAACTTCTCCAGAAAAAATAGAAGAGATCTATGATGAGAAAATTTGTATTAAAAAAGACCCTACATATTAAGATTCAAAATTAATTAAGGACAAATGAAGACTTTAATTAGTTTTGTAATACCACCACCCCTCCCCACCCCCACAAATGAATAGAACTTCCTAAAAAGGTAAACTCAACTATTAATTATTGTACACAACAGTACTATTACAGAAAGATGATTTTACTTACACAAAAAGATGATTGCCTGGTAAGAAAGATGGCTTTACATATACTTCTAAAATGTCAAAAGATATCAAGAAAATTACATAAACATGCTGAGAGAGTAATTTCTGGTGTTTATTAATAACACAAGGTATTTAGCTGCCTCAATGACCAAACTTTTTAAGAAAGTGGCATAGAAATAATAGAATTCATGTACAATAAAACAACTGTGGTCAAAACTCTCAGGATGCCTTTCATTCAGACTGGTGACAGGTAAGCAATTACATTCATATATGAATGCAAATAATGTTATCAACTTCTTGGTTTTCAAGCAATACTACTATTACTAAAAACATATTAACCCCCCTAAATTAGCTAAAATTAGGAGATAGAAAATGTAACCTAGATGATATGGGTCTACTTTATCATATAGAGAGAAAACTCATAATGAATCTATTCATATCCATATATTATTTTAAAAAGCATAAAATACATATGGTTAAATAAGTGGTCTTTAACTGGAGATTATTTTGTGCTTCTGGGACATACATTAGGTGATGTCTGGAGACATATTTGTTGTCATAACTGAGTGGGAGGAGATGGTGCTATTGGCATCTTGTTGGTAGAAGCCAGGGATGATGCTAAACATCCTACAATGTATAGGACAATCTCCCAGAGCAAAAAAATTATGTGGCCAATGATGAGAAGGATGAGAAACCCTGGGTTAAATAAATTTCACAAGATTAAATATTGTACAGACATTAAAATATATTTGCAAAGACTAATAACAAAGAGAAATATTCTCAAAATATTTTATTAGGTGAAAAACACAGGTCATAAAACCTGTGTTGCATGATTCAAGTTTTACCGAAGAAATTTATATACATATGTGGTGGGGAATCAGCATAACTACCAAAACCACAGTAACTGTTCCATGCTTCAGTTTCTCCATCTATAGAATAGAAATGATAATAGGACCCATATCATGGAGTTGCTGTGATCATTCCAGAAGACAGCAAATAAAATCACTATTGTGAGCTATTGTCAATATTTTCTAAATTTTCTAAAATAAACATATATTTATTACAGAAATAACTATATGACAAAAATAAATATTATTTTTAAAGCCATTGTTCAGCATCCTCTTCAAAACCTTATATCGACTGAACTAAGATACTAATCTCTCAAAGCTGTTTTCCTTACCATAGTATTTCAACTGGACAAGTGAGAAAAAGTTGAGCTTTTAGTAACTGAAGAGCTCTACTTAAGATTCACAGGATATGAAGTCTTCATAAACCCTGGTCTCTCCTTTGCCCTGTAGTATCAGAATTTCATGCTCAATTGAAGGAGGAAAAATAAGGTGAAGGTTCCTATGCCCCAAGACAAATACCATAAACAGGATCTACTCCCATCATTTATTTTATATTGGGAAAGCAATAAGAATACATAGAAGATAAAAGAGAGAGAGAGAGAAAAGTAAATAAGCTTTTCATTTTCTTCAGCCATTTGGAAGAACCTTACCAATCTTCCAGATACGCCACTCAGGTGGACAATTCCTGCCACTAAAGCCAACAAACATAACACTCTTTTCTTTTCTTTTCAATATGCCTTGGTGATCACAACATCCTTAGAAGTAGGGTTTATGCCTTTTCATTGTTCTGAACTTCACCCAACAAAACTACGGGTACCTAATAAAGACCAGTGAAAACAAAAGTATCATATTTTGCTATGCATAAAATGCTCCTGTATATAATGCACACCCATGTTTTTTGTGCATATTACACATGTGATTATTATACCCATTACTGCACCCATGGTATGTAATAATGATATCCATGTATAATGTACATCCTTATTTTTCCCTCAAAAATTTGAGCAAAAAAGTGCACATTCTACACAGCAAAATATGGTACCTAGTAACAATAGACCATATTACTAATAAGAAACTTTCCTAAGACACTCTCATTGAGATTTTCACATAGGAAAATTCAAATCATACAATATCAGCCAAAAGGAACCTCTAAGAGCATCTGAACTATGTAGTATTTTACAGACAGGGAGGTGGAGGTATCAAAGAAAGGGAAAGGGGGGGGCTATTTTGCAACAGTATAAATTAGAATTATAGATAAATGTACAGAAATGAAGCTCTATCACCATCTTCTAACATCAGTAGCAGAGGTCCTACAAACTAAATTTTCATGAAAATTTACATTTATTTATAATGTATATGTTTAATCTTATATAAAAAAATGCTACAGTTCTCAGGATTATTTTATGTTTTAGAGGAGATTAAATACCTCTGAAGCATTCTCAATTGCACATTCATAATCCAGGTGCAAAGAAGCACCTTGTTGACCACTCCCAACAAAGCCCCTGTCAGCTTCTCAAAAGTTTCTATGAAGAAACAAATAAAGATAAAAACCTACAATAGCAATAAAAATTAAGATAAATGGTTATCAAAATCAAGGAAAATCAAATACTTATGTTTAATATGAATTAGAATTCATGACACACCTTGATTTGTTTGATGAAAACATAAACCACCTGAACAAAAGGTAGAAACCACCTGAACAAAACCACCTATCAACCCTCCACACTCAAAACTTGGAGCCTGCCTCTCTCAACTGAGCAGATACCCACCTCACCCCTTAGGCCCTGTCCTTCAAAAGGAGGTAACTATCTGCAGCCTCGCCCATTGTTTCTCCACAGCGACACTTTCAGCTGGGGCTACCAATTATCTACATCTTTCTTCTACTAGCAGAACCACCAGTCCCTAATAGCTGGGCAGTGTATTATCAATGGCCTACAAGTCCCTGCCATAACCCCTGCAGGAGTAGAGAACACTGATAGCAGGAAGATGGGCACTGCAGGGAACCGAAGAACACTAACAAAGTTAAAGCAAAAATGCATTAATAAACTAGAAAACTGAGTAAGTAGTAAGTCTAAGGATGAATACTTTTTAAAGACAAATGGAATAAAATAGCCACAGAATAAACCAAGAAAAGTCAAAATACTATAGCTTATCTCCTGCAGAAAGGCCTGCACAGTTTTAGCAGCAAGTTCTATTAACTCTCAAAGAATAGGAAATTTGTAAGCTATTTCACCAGTTGTACAACATGTAGATATTAAAAACTTCTCAATCATTTTTAAACCCTGATATCAAAACTCCCAAAGTATATCAAAGGAAGAAAACATAGTTTAGTCATCTCACATAAAAATTTAAATGTGGAAGGTCTAAATAGAATTTCATAAATTAAATCCAGGCTGCAAAGAAAGAAATCCCTTAAAGTTTTGATCCATTTATTCACTCAGGGAACAATCAAGCCCTAATGTCAAGTGTGATTATCATTTAAACAACATTCTTGAACAATTACTGAAAAAAAAGATACACATTTTACTAAAAATATAGCCCCTGACAGTATCAGCAGTTTCAGCACAACTATTTTTTCCCTTGTTGGATGTACTTTATTCCCAAACCCTGAGAAATAAAGCCTAATGAAAAGTATAAGGGAACAAGATCATTCAATCACATTGTTTACTGTATTAGTTTCCCATATCTGCTATAACAAATTACAATAGACTCAGTGGCTTAAAACAATACCAACTTGCTGTCTTACAGTCCAATACAGATCTCACTGGGCTAAAATCAAGATACTAGCAAATCTGCATTTCTCTGGAGGCTCTTGGGGAGAATCTGTTTACTTGACTTTTCCAGCTTTTATAAGCCACCTCCATTCCTTGTTTATGGGTCTCCTCCTCCCTCTCTATCTTCAAAGCCAGCAAGGGTGAGTTGGGTCCTTAATCACTCTGAACTCTAGCTCCATCCTCTACTGGTAAAGACCTTGTGACTAAACTGGCCCAGCCTGGATAATCCAGGATAATCTCCCTATTTTAAAGTCAGCTGATTAATAAAGTTAATTCCATCTGCAACCTTATTTCCCTTGCCACCAAACAACATAGTCACAGATCCTAGGAATTAAGACATAGGCATCTTGGGGAGACCATTATTCTGCCAACCAATTTTCTGCCATTACTAAGAACAGTATAAGAATCAGAGAGAATACAAATAATGGTGGGCTATGGAACTGAATGCCCCAAGCCAAACCCAAAGCTAAAACCCAGTTCTAACTTGTTTGTCCCTAAATTAAATCAAAATACTTTCATGGAATACAACAGTTCTCTGCTTAAGTCAAGAGGCCAGGAGTGGTCCTTGATATCTATTTTTGATAAAGGGATCTCAAAACCCCAGTTTCACCATTCCCGAAATAAAGACATAATGCTAATTTCATATAGCTGCTGTGAGAATTACTGAAATCGATCCATTTATTCACTCGTGAGCAGCTCTGCTAGTGAGACCATAGTGACAGGGTCCCTGCCCTCATGAAAGTATCTGGCATAGAACTGGACAAATAATAAAACAGCATCAACCACATGCTTAATGAACACCTTCTAAAACAGGCATAGTGCTAAATACATATTACCTCCTTTAACAGTTATTCAATAAATGTGTCCCTTATGAGCATTCTAGATGTCACCAATTGAAAATACACAGTAAAGAACTTCCTAGAGTATCAAAAACATTTTGCCAACCCAGTCTCTCTTATGTCCACTCCAGCCAGGTCCTACCAGCACCCCAAACATTAGGAGTCACAACTGCTCTTGTGAGGATCACCAATGGCCTCAACTTTGCAGATCCAAGGATGAATCCCCGAAGTTCATCTGATTCCTCCTCTCAGGAGCATTTTGCACAGTTGACCATGCTCTTCTTCTGAGATGCATTCCACCCTCACCTTCTTGGACACCATTCTCATTCTGTTCTCTTCCTACCTCAGTGACTACTCATTTTCAGTTTCCTGTGCTGATTTCCTGTCATGAACCAGATGCTGCAGTACCATTGATGATCGGGCATCAGACCTGATTCATCTGACCTCATGCCCTAAATGATCTCAATCCAGTTTCATGGTTTTAAACGCCATCGAAATATTGACTCAAATTCTCTCCAGCTCAGACCTGCACTAGTATATCTTCATCCAACTACCTACCTAAAATTTCCCCCTGGATGTCTAACTGACATCTCCAATTTAAAATACCCACATTGAAACTCCTAATATACCCCCCACCACCAACACCTCACCCTGAACATCAAAACCAGTTATAGCCAGTCTTCACCTATCTCAGTTAACCTCTCTACCTTTCTAGTAGGTCAGCCTTGATTCCTATCGTTCACTTGCATGCCCACATCCTAGATAGGAAATATATTGACTTCACTTCAAAATGTCCTAAGAGTTCAGTCAAAGCCTCCTAACTGATTGTGCTGCTTCCTATTTGCTACCTCTCCCACCCATTTGGTTTTTTTTTCAAACGGCACCCAGAGTGATTTTACTAAAACAATGACTCTCCAGTGGATTCCCATCTTACTCACAGTAAAAACTGAAATCTGTAATTGACTTACAGGCTATATGTTCTTGGCTACTCATTACTTCATTCCCTACCACACAGCTCCAACCCCAGTCATATCCTTAAAGATGTCTAGCATGACCCCACTTGACAATACTGCATTTGCTCTTGCTTTTACCTACAATACCTTTCCCCCAGATATTTACTCAAATGTCTTCTTCTTACAGAGGCATTACCTGACCAGGACAAACAGTACCTCTTCAGCCCACTCCATAGGCCTCTTAACCAATGTTATTTTTTTATTATCTACAACATTTATCACCACCTGATATAACTACGTATGTTTCTGCCTGCTGTCTCCCTCCTTAATCAAATACTGGTGTATGTTAGCACCCAAAGATGAAAGTATTCAATAAATATTTGCTGAGTAAATATAATAATAATCAATCAGTCTATTTTGGCCTACTTAAATAATTTTTCTCCTAGGTAGTGAAATTAAATTCTGTTCAAAGATATATCATACTAGAGTCATGTTTATCTTTCCAATCTCTAACAAATAGCAGAAATACAGGTTCACAAATCTGTACTGCATCCAGAAAGTTTCTACTAAGTTTCCAAACAAATAATTTTTATAATATATACTTCAAAGGGAATGTTTATCCATGCCTGAATGATGCAATAATTCATCATTCAGAACCTGTTAATATTAATAGCTCATTAAATGAAACAGCAAGGTTTTACTTCAAATGTATTTGAAAGAATATATAATAATTCTGTGGTCTATTTTTCTCAGCAATCAATCTCCTAACAAGACACATTACCATTTTAGTTACCAGTTGCTCTAAGTTTGTTTATTAAAACTAATATATGCAAAGAATCCATTTATATTTCACTAAATGATTCACAATGTTCTGCCCACCAGGTAAGATAAATAAATTATTTTTGTGTGATGTATTTTCTGATTAAAAAAAGCTATCTACTGATTTCTCATAATGATTGATTTTCACTTTAACAAAACTATAAAGAACACTCCTTGTGACTGATGCATCTAAAAGTAGCATTTTAATATTAATTTCCCATATACATTGCATGCAGGTTTATTTTAAATAGCTATTTGTCAGTCCATTTGGTTTATAGAAATTAATATATATAACATATTAAAGGCCTCCTATTTGTGATATTTGCAAGAACTAAGCCAGATATTAATGGACATCTATGCAGGGAGTATGTTTATTAATAACAGAAGTTACAAAGACAGGGGTAACACTAATTAAGTCTCTGTTATTACATGCCATGGTCCAGACAAGGTGTATTGTAATTTATAAGCAATATGCAATCTTTGCTACAAAGGAACACAATACAAGCAGAATAAGCCTGAGTTTAACTATTCAATTGCTTTCACAAATAATAAAAGGACACTGGAACCCATACCTGGTACAAAGCAGACCTTATTACCTATCAATTTCCACTAGGTACAGTCCTCTATTTCCTTGTCAGCCCTCTTCAGCCTAATTGGTTTTCCCTTGTTGTTATTCTCTGTGCTGTACAAGTTCAATCTTGAAGTGTTAAGCTAACAATTTGAGGCTTCTACTGCAAACTTCTCTGTATAACACACTAAACTCTTTTAAAAGGTAAAATATACTTCAACATAAACAATATACCAAGAACCTATTCAAAATAAGCAGAGCTTTAGAAAATACACTTCTCTATGAAACAGAGCTGCTTCAGTTTCCAGCTATATGATCAAAGTATTACATAGTACACTCGTCCATACATAAACAGGAAAACACTCTACAGAAAATGATGACATTTCCGTATTGTTGATGACATAATTTCCTCTCCCTGCACCACTGAATCTACTCAGAAATAAATGTATTCTCTGTTAAGCCACTATAATTTTGGAACTATTTGTTACTACAGCACAAACAGCCTCTCCTGCCTCATACAGTACCTGATAAGACTGTAACACATATTAAATGAGATAATTCATGCAAAAGCACTTAGCACATAGTAAGTGGACCTGAAAATTGAAGCAACTGATGATTCGTCATTATTTAAATACTGTTTTCCTTTAAAATGTACAAGAATGAATCAGAAGTTAGATTTATCTGGCCAGGATTTTAAAGCAGCCATCATAAAAGTGCTTCAATAGGCAATTATAAATCCCCTTAAAATAAATGAATAGGATATCTCAACAAAGAAAGAGATATCATTAAAAATGAAACATTTATAACTAGAAAATATAATAACCACAAGAAATAACTCACTGAAGGACTTCCAGCCAAGATGTAGGTAGATACACTTTGCCTCCTCGCACAACCAAAAGAGGACAACAAATTTAAAACCAAAACCACCAGAACTGCCAGAAAATCGAACCATATGGAAGTCCAACAACCAAGGAGTTAAAGAAGAAACATTCAACCAGACTGGTACGAGGGACAGGGACGGGAAGCCAGGGCACAGAAGACAAGCAGCAAGGCAGCAACTGGCAGAGGTGGCTGGCAGTCCCACATTTGCACAAGGATAAACAAGGAGGAACAACAGGGGAGTGAGACAAACCACACACTCCAGGGTTCCAGTGCAGGGAAACTAAAACCTCAAAACCTCTGGCTGAAAAAACTTGTGGAGGTTCCAATGATGGGAGAAACTCCCAGTCTCACAGGAGAGTTCACCGAAAAGACCCACATGGTCATAGAATGTACACAAACCCATCCACCCAGGAATCAGCATCAGAAGGGCCCAATTGCTTGTGGGTAGCAAGGAAGTGACTAAAAGTTGGCAGAGAGCTGACTAAACGGCATTGTTCCCTCTCAGATCCCTCCCCCCACATACACAGCAACCT
Organism: Phyllostomus hastatus; assembly: GCF_019186645.2. NCBI lineage: Eukaryota > Metazoa > Chordata > Mammalia > Chiroptera > Phyllostomidae > Phyllostomus > Phyllostomus hastatus. The sequence continues at coordinate 52,113,715 of NW_025334041.1, forward strand.
GGGTTGACCCACCCTGGCGAATACCTAAGGCTCTACCCCTTACTACAAACAGGCAAGCTGAGACAAAAGAATATGTTCTTTGAAAATGAAAGAACAGATCAAAAGTCCAAAAATAGAACTAAGCAACAAAAAGGCAGCCAACCTATCAGATGCAGAGTTCAAAACACTGGTAATCAGGATGCTCACAGAAATGGTTGAGTACAATCGCAAAATAGAGGAAAAAGTGAAGGCTATGAAAAGTGAAATAAAGGAAAATGCACAGGGAACCAACAATGAAGGGAAGGAAAATGGGACTCAAATCAATGGTTTGGACTAGAAGGAAAAAATAAATATTTGACCAGAAGAGAATGAAGAAACAAATATTCGAAAAAAAAGAGAAGCTTAGGAACCTCCAGGGCAATTTTAAACATTCCAATATCTGAATCAGAGGGGTGCCAGAAGGAAAAGAGGAACAGCAAGAAACTGAAAACGTAATGAAGGAGACCTTCCCCAATCTGGCAAAGGAAATACACTTCTAGGAAGTCCAGGAAGCTCAGAGAGTCCCAAAGAAGTTGGACGCAAGGAAGTACACACCAAGGCAAATCATAATTACATTAGCCAAGATTAAAGATAAAGAGAGAATCTTAAAAGCAGCAAGAGAAAAGGAGACAGTTACCTACAAGGGAGTTCCCATAAGACTCGCAGCTGATTTCTCAAAAGAAACTTTACAGGCAAGAAGGGGCTGGAAAGAAATATTCAAAGTCATGAAAGGCAAGGACCTACATCCAAGATGACTCTATCCAAAAAAACTATCATTTAGAATGGAAGAGCAGATACAGTGCTTCCCAGATAAGGAGATCATTATCATCAAGCTCTTATTACATGAAATGTTAAAGGTACTTATCTAAAAAGAAGACGACGATCAAAAATACGAACAGAAAATGACAACAACCTCACAACTATCAACAACTGAACCTAAAGAAAACAAAACAAAAACAAAAAACAAACTAAGCAAACAACTGGAACAGGAACAGAATCACAGAAATGGAGATCACATGGAGGGTTATCAGCGGGGGAGGGCAAGGGGAGAATGGAGGAAAAGGTACAGGGAATAATAAGCATAAATGTTAGGTACAAAATAGAGAGTGGGGGTTAAGAATAGTATAGGAAATGGAGAAGCTGAAGAACATATATGTACAACCCTTGGACATGAGCTAAGTGAGAGGAATGCTGGTTGGAGGGGGTGGATACAGGGCAAAGGGGAATAAAAGGGAGGAAAAAATGGGACAACTATAATACCATAACCAATAAAGTATATTTAAAAAAAACACTATAAGCAATATCAACACAAATTTAATAGACTGTAACAGCTACAATCACATCGATATTAATCTCTAGCTGTTTATCATAAATATATTAATATTCTTCTGAGCTAAAAATATTAAAAGAAAATATATAATTATTATTAATACATCTGTATAATTGATGCACTAATTAATCTGTATTGTGCTTAAAACTTTTTCTTCTGCAGTCTTGAAAAGGAATTTTTTAAAAAGCCCTTCCTTATATATCACTTGTTTTCCTTAAAATACAATCTTTAATACAACTTAGTTCCCAACAGCTTTTAAGGTAACTATTTCCCTTTTGATTTTATGAAATAAGCCATCAATTCAATGACTCAGATATTTCAGCAATGAGTACACCATATTTATGAAAAGAATGAGGTAAGAATAAATATTGTAGAACCCACAATGGTTGTTTTTTAAAATAGGTTTATAAAATGTCAAGATTAGTTTATAAAACTTTGTGTCAATTTTCCCATGCTCCGGGTTAACAGACTGTTCAACAAAAGGAGAAAACTTTTTTGTTCCTTTTCTTGTCTGTTTTTGAAGATAATCCATTTAACATTTTTAAAGACAACTGGTATGTTTTTCCCCAAGGGCTCAATCACTTATGGCTCTAGTTTATCATCCCAGCCTTGGGAACGCTGTATTTAGCAAGACTGAAGATGGTCATGATGATAACGTGGTTAGCTAGAAATCCTCAGGCTCCTGAATCACCACCTTACCTCAGAGTCATCAGTAGATTCTTCAAGAGACCCAGTTTCCTACAAAGCATAAAGGGGGAAAATGGTCAGAAAAATTGAGAAAAGAATAAAAAATATTTTGTCTTTTCTTTTGTTTTTGAGTATATTTATGTTTATTTGTCCCCACCTCCACTTTTTAAATATATTTTATAGATTATGTTATTACAGTTGTCCCATTACCCCCCTTTATTCCCCTCCACCCTGCATACACTATCCCAAGCACATTCCCCCCTTTAGTTCATGTCCATGTGTCATAAGTTCTTTAGTGTCTACATTTCCCATACTATTCTTGCCCTCCCCCATCTATTTTCTACCTACCATCTATGCTACTTATTCTCTGTACCTTTTCTCCCTCTCTCTTCCTCCCACTCCCCTGTTGCTAACTCTCCATGTGATCTCCATTTCTGTGGTTCTCTTCCTGTTCTAGTTGTTTGCTTAGTTTGTTTTTGTTTTAGGTGTGGTTGTTAATAATTGTGTTTGCTGTCATTTTACTATACATGTTTTTTTATCTTCCTTTTCTTAGATAAGTCCCTTTACCATTTCATAAAATAAGGGCTTGGTGATGATGAACTTCTTTACCTTGACCTTATCTGAAAAGCACTTTATCTGCCTTTCCATTCTAAATGAAAGCTTTGCTGGATAGAGCAATCTTGGATGTAGGTCCTTTCCTTTCATGATTTGGAATACTTCTTTCCAGCCCCTTCTTGCCTGTAAGGTCTCTTTTGAGAAATTAGCTGACAGTCTGATGGGAACTCCTTTGTAGGTTACTGTCCCCTTATCCCTTGCTGCCTCTAGGATTCTCTCCTTCATTTTCACCTTGGCTAATGTAATTATGATGTGCATTGGTGTGTTCCTCCTTGGGTCCAACTTCTTTGGGACTCTCTGAGCTTCCTGGACTTCCTGGAAGTCTATTTCCTTTGCCAGAATGGGGAAGTTCTCCTTTATTATTTGCTCAAATAACTTTTCCACTTGTTGCTCATCCTCTTTTCTGCCACCCCTATAATTCGGATGTTGGAACATTTAAAGATGTCCTGGAGGTTCCTCAGCCTCTCCTCATTTTTTTGAATTCTTATTTCTTCATTCTTTGCTGATTGTGTGTTATTTTCTTCCTTCTGGTCCACTCCATTGATGTAAGACCCAGCTTTCTTTCCATCAATATTGATTCCCTGTGCATTTTCCTTCATTTCACTTATTGCAGCCTTCATTTTTTCATCTAATTTGCAACCAAAATCCACCAATTCTGTGAGCATCCTGATCACCAGTGTTTTGAACTATGCATCTGATAGGTTGGCTATCTCTTGGTCACTTAAAAGTACTGGTTCTGGGCCTTCATTTGTTCTTCTGTTTGAGCCACCCTTTTTTTTTGTCTTGTCACACCTATTATATATGAGGGGCGGAGCCTTAGGTGTTCACCAGGGCAGGGCACCCCAGTCACTGGGTTGTGATGCTGTACATGGGGACAGGGTCCGAGGGGCAACAATGGCACTTGCTCCACTCTCCGTAGGACTTCAGTCCCTTCTGCCGCTTCCTCCAAGCAAACTGGACCTTTCTGGTGCTAATTCCCATGTGAACCCCATGGGTCTTTCCAACAACCTCTCCTGTGAGGCTGGGAGTCTCTCCCTGGGCCTCAACCCCCACAGGTGTTTTCAATCAGTGTACCGAGGCTCTATTTCCCAGTGCTGGGACCCTGGGACTGCCTGGTCAGCCAGCTGCCTTGTGAGCAGTGCCTTGCTTCCCAATCACTGCCTCACTGGGTCTGCCAGTTGCCACCCCTCAGCCGGGGTCTGCTCGCTGAGGTCTTGTGAGCCCAGAATGCCTTACTCCAGTCCCACTGCTCTTTGTTCCATGACCCCTCTCTGTGAGGCTGCCCGACTCCACCCCTCCTACTGGTCTGGATGAATACGTATATTTTAACTCCTTGGTTGTCCGACTTCCACACAGTTCAATTTTCTGTCAGTTCTGGCTGTTATTCTGTTTCTAAACTTTGTTGTCTCTATCTTGGTTGTGCGAGGAGGCATAGTGTGTCTACCTACACCTCCATCTTGGCCAGAAGTGGAATAAAAAATATTTTCAAGGGAAAAGAGTCCTATGTCCCCACCACGAATATCCACCTTCCCTTTTTTTTGAGATAATCTGCAAATACAGTTTAAAGGACTCCATATGGCCCAATTCTCACAGGTCTCTTACTTCTCCACACCTTGCAGGTCTGAGATGGTCACTCTGGGGCCACACGAATCCACTCCTCCTGATGGCCTCCCTTGAGTGGTCAGCAGGCTGACAAATAACCCCAGAAATTGTCATGTGAGTATATGGAAGGCTTTTCCCTTGTTAAAAATATAAATTGCTTTGGCAAAACAGCCTTACCAATCTCACAAGGGAGGAGGGAACTGCCATCTCAAATTATCTATAAGCCAATTTTTATACTGAAAAGCTCCTGTGCTATTAGTTATTATGCTATTAATCTAGTTGCATAGAAATAATTGTCTCACTTAAACAGCATTTAAAAAAGAATCCCCCTACAGTGGCACCTATCAGACACTGTGCAAACAAGTTGTATAATTTACATCCACTCTTTAAACCATTAACTGGAAGACAAATTCTACCATTTAACAGTTTCCCTCTTGCTAGACAATGAATCTTGCTGCTCTGTAGAAAACAAAGCAAAAAGGGAAAAATTGACTTGGTCCCGCTAATCTCTCACCTGTCCACTGAAAGAGAGAATCTGCTGATGCCATGCATCCTCAAACAGGTCAGCAAAATGAAGATTTACTTAACGTACTCATAGATATCAATAGCAATAAAAAGTTACAACTAATATGCTGACACTGAATGTAAGATTTTACAATAATCCATGAGATAAAGAAGAGAAAAAAATGAGTCAAGGACATTTAGACATAACAGATATTTTTTCAACAAAAAGAATGACCATTTTAAAGAAAGTATGATGTGTATATATATTACTTAATACAAATTGGACAAGAGGACAAACATAAATTTGGTGTTTGAAAACATTTTAATTTCATTCATGGAAAATCAGTAAGAACCTGGCAGGTGGCAGGCTGCCCAGGTACCAGCCTTGTGGACAATACAGTCCCTGCTCTCAAAGACCATCTTTAAAATGGGGATGAATGTTACCTGTAATTAAGAATTTTATTATAGTTATATTATTAACCATGATGAAGATGAGACTCTTCTCTACATTCCAATGCATTCTATTTACTTTCATGTTATTCTAAGTATTAGGAAGTTCTTAATTAACTTGGAGCCACAATCTCTCCACAGTAACTTTTTAAGACCAATAAGACACATAAAAAATGCAATTATTCTACTACTATGTGATAGCTCTCCACTGAATTAATAACACAGAGTATGCCTATCCTTCTAAATTGTTTCTCCTTTGTGCTAACCATCCCCAGTTCTAAGTTTTAGTACACTTACTATCCTCTTTAGAACACACTCCACTTAATATTAAGTCACTATTCTGACATCTTTACTGAGCATCTATTATATATATTCCCATAATGCTAAATGCTTTACAGGTAGCATCTTGAAATGTCCTAATTATCCCTGATATTAGAACACTGAGGGTTAAAGGCGAACTTCTGAAAGTCCCTGAATATTAAATTATTAGCATTAGCAAAACTAGGCTTTGATAACTGTGCCAATGAATCACACATAGGTTCCTACTCCCTAACTCTAGAACTCTGAAAGGACACCTGACTACTCTTTTCAGAAAAATGACATTCAACAGAAGGAATTTTTTTTCTTATTTGAAAGCCATTCAAATACATACATGGGCAAAGTGCAAATGTCCCACTTACATTCTTGATTAAAACAAAAACTTCAGTCCCCACCCAGCAATTTCAATCCAAAAATTCTAAACCAGGTTATACACTTGCTCCCCAGAGAAAGCAATCAGACTGCAGAAACAAAAGTCTTCAGGGAAAACCAGGCTTTCAGAGGTACTTCCCGTGAATGATAGTATCAATCTAGCTCATTTACTCCAGGCCTCACTCAGATTGATCCTCAGCAGCAGCACAGACCTCCCAAACATAGCATGGCCTCAAAAACTTACACTTGTGTCCACAACCCTACCAGATCAATGAATGAGTGACTTTGAGAATTATCCTGGTCTGTTATTTCTTAGCTTCATTCATTCATCAAGCCCCTGTGTTTAATAAGCTGTAGAGCCAGGCAAACAACATGTGACATCAAAGTCCCCAGTGAAGGATCTAAGAAATAAGGATGAAACTTGAGAAACATTACAATTTAGGAAGTCAGTGGTTTTCAAACATTTTGTAATGTCACACTCTATCTTTGAAAGAATCTAACTTCAAATCATGAAAATACAGGTTATAAAACTGTGTTGTTCTCTATGCAAAATAAGCCAGATACAAAATGACAAATATTGTAGGATTACTCTAATATAAGAAGAAAGTAAAATAGAGGTTGGGAAAGCTAGGGAAGGGAGCACTGAAGGGTACTATTTAATGGGTACACAGTTTCAATCTGTGATGATGAAAAGTTGGTGAGGCTGAAGCAGGTGATGATTGCACAACAATGTGAATGTACTTAATGCCACTGAATCATTCACTTAAAATGGTTAAAGTGGTAAACATTATGGTATGTATATTTTACCACAAAAAAAAGTGCTGTTCTGATTGAAGCAAAAATGATGAACTAGAAGGTATGCAGTGACAGAAATGCACAGCCCAACAAATTCTGGGCAACAGGTTGAAAGCTACAGTCAACAACTAACTGCTTTTACACACCAATCCCTTAAACTCAATCATCTATCCAAACCCAATGCTCTCCATAGCTTGAAATGTGACCTCTGAAATCTATTCAACTGTGTCAGATTACATTCCCAAACCTCATATCAGGCTGGACACTGCCCTCCCCAAAGAATCCTCAGGAGTCAGGAGATTTCAGATTCCTCAGCAAGGTACTCAATGACCACCCTGGCCCCATATAAACACCTCAATTCCCACTCTGCACAACCCAGGGCCCTCCAGCCCTGGGTAGTATCTTTAAGACTGCCATATAAAAATCTGTATTTCTGCCTTCATAAAAATCAGACAATATGTCTACTAGGATCTACATTTCCACACAACATCAGTTGTAGCTACGCAGCTATGTCCCCGAGATAGAATGCACTTCACCCACCCATAGCACGCCCAGTTTCCCTGTATCAGGACAATTCTACTCATTTCTATTGTCAGGTGCTTGCCCTGAACTTGCAGTGTTTGTACTGAGCCTTTCCTTAAGTGTTTCCCTCAGCTTAGAAGGCCCTTGTCCCAACTCCACACTCATCCTAGCATTCTTCCAAATCCCAACATGTTCTACAGGTTTGGTGAAACCCACAGGGGCACCTCTGGAAGGTAGGTAGTCAGGCTAAGGGGCTTCACTCTTGCTTCACCAACAGAGTTAGGATTCCATGGTTGATACTTTCATGTTGCCAATCAGGTTTTTTTAAAAGTTTAAAACACATTGGCCATTTCTAAATCCTAATATTTCTTCATAGCCCAACCTAGGTCCCACCTCTTTCACAGAATAGTCTCTAGTAAGCCCAAAACACAAGGTCCAAATCTGAGCTCCTGTGGACTTTGTTTTTTCCTATAACCCTCAACTTGTAATATTAACAGCCTTGTCCTAATGGTTACCCTTTAAAATACAATGTAGATAAACCCAAATGTTTTTGCTTCTTGTCTCCCATTATCTTATCTGAAGGAAAAGCTCAACATCCATCTGTTGGTGATGATTATTAAAAATAAGCAATTGATCTAACATTCTCCCTCCTCTATATATTCCTTTTCCACTTATGAGCAATACCAGGTGTATTATCTCCAGGCTTGAATTATTAGTTTGTGGCTATAACACAGTTACAGAGGGGGCCTGCAGGGAGGCAGCAACAAACAAGCATAGAGAAAGTCAAACAAAATGTTAACCACCTGGTAAAAGTCTGAGGAAGGGAATAATAGGGCTCTCAGATGACACTTCTAATAAAAGCTATCAATCTATCACTCCCATTTCCAACATCAGCATGGGGCCCATGACAGTAGCTTGGGAGAAGACTCAGCACAGCTGGCCTTAGAGGCAGAAGGGTCAGGAAGGCTGTCAGCCCAGGAGAGAGAGAGACCAGGACCTCCAAGGTAGTGAAGCCCTCAGAATTCTGAGGGTATACTCACTGTTTGTTGGGGGGTGGGGGTGGGGGTGATGGGAATTTGGGAGAGGAATGGGCAGCTGGAGTTTGAGGAAGGCCAGCTGCAAACTCTGCAGAATGAAGAAACAGAACAAAGACCAGGGCTCAGGAAACCAGACTGGGCTGGATATGGACAATGAACATTCAAGGTTGTACTGCCACTTTCACTCCCTTCCCTGCAATCTGTGTGAAAGAGCAATGCTTAATGGAAGAGGTGGTGTGAGAACTCTCAATATCTGACACAAGCACAGGAAATGGGGTATATTCTATGTGGTATGTATTTGATAGCCTTGTATAAGAGAGACTCAATTTCAAAAAGTTTTGAGGTGCCTTGGAACTGGCTGGTTTAGTAGGAAAGAAAACAAAACATATCTAGGGAGCTAGCAGGAGCAAGGAGACTCAGGTGACCAACCCTGTTCAATTCACTAGCCTTAGCTACTGCACTCATCTTGCTCTGCAAGTGAAAAAACATCTTGACACTTGCCCCAGCTTGGTGACTTAGTGACTCAATCCCAAAATCTGACATTGCATTAGAACCATCTAAACTCAGTTTGGGGAACTGGCTAATACCTGCCAATACATGCCATTTTGACAGATTCTGATTCAGTGGGTATTAATAAAAGCCTAGAATCACAAGCATTTGGTACAAAAACATTAGAAGAATCAAGTACCTAGAAGACAAAAAGGCAACTACAACTAGGCAGGCATGAATGGGGAGCTGCATGAAACCGAGAAGCCCCTGATTTGATGAGAACTCCCTCTCCAAGGTGGCCATACAACCTCTAGGAAGACTACTAATAATCAGCTAGTGACGTCGGCCTTCAGCCAACCAACCCAGACAAATATGAGAGGAAAAAACTAACAAGGCAATAAACACGTCCAGCTAAGCTAACTTGTAACTATACTTTAGTTACATGACACTAAAGAGTGGGCCATCTAAAAATTTATCTTGCAATTTATTTGGGGCTTTGATTTTCCTTTCCATATTAGTAGATCCTTTTAAAAGTCTGTCTTGGTCAAAATTAAGAGAAGAGAAACATGCATACCTAAGCCAAGCCCATATTTGGATGATAAATTACTGTGTTCTTTATAAGAAAATCATTTCAATCTGGACACTTTAAAATGCTTTATGTCATATAAGAGCTCTGGAGAGTAAAACCCCCATTTACAGGCAGAGAAACTGAGGCATTCAATTATTTATTGACTTGATTTTTCCTTTACACATGGGACACAACCACATGAAAGTATACATGTTCATGAATATGTCTCTGATAATAAGTAAATGCTCTACAATAAGGATAAAATTTCCCTAAGTTTTAAAACATAGAGAGAGAAGTCAAAAGAGAAACTATCCTATTTGGTTAAGAAATGCATGGTCTGATTGATCAAATAGTTTAACACCTAAGTTCCCTGCTGTGAGAAAAATGAAAGAGTACCTGGGAAGCTGGCAGAGTAAGGAGTCTACATAGGGGAAGTAATCTACAATACATTTGAATTAGTAACTTTCAAAAGTTTAGAGTAAGATAAATAACACCACAAAGTCTATTTAACCTACTTACAATTTGACATTTTCAATTCAGAAGGCTATTCTTCCCCTAATAAATTCATTTAAACATTTTATCAAGCTCCTAGTACTAGCCCTGTGAGATTTACAGACATGAGAAAGCTCTCATCATTCTTGAGGACTTAGCAGTCTGTAGTAGATAAGACAAATATACAAACAACCAGACTTGAAGCAGAATGTTATTCATGAGAGGTATAAACAAATATGGTTGAGCATCTTATGATTATCAAGATCAACTGTAAATTATTTTGGTCCTAGATAAAACTGTAGTTTAGAAGATTTCCAGGCAGAAGGCAGGGTATTAGTTCTTCCTGTGAACTATATAACATATATGTAAGTATTTTTGAGAACTACTGTACCTTTACCATACTCAGCATATACAAAGATATCTCAATAGCCCTTAAAAAATATTTATTCATATCCAAAGATTGATTTTTAGTTTGAGAGTTTACTGTTTGAAGTTTTGTTAACTCAATACAGATATCACTATTGGTTCTCCCTAATATTAAAGCAATCATCAAAAACAATGCTCAGAAACAATAACAGGGCAGATTTAGTTTTGTCATGGAGGAATGTTTGCATTTACAATAAAAAAGCTTCCTTTGCCCTAACATGTCATTATAGTTAGTTCTTAAAGCATTTGGAGGAGAAAAATTATGTGAAGATTTTCTAAAAGGTTCAAAGTATCAGAACAGAATCAGCAAATGTACTTAACTCCACTTTAGTGCACTTTTAGCCTTCAAAAAAACTGTATAATAAAGGCTCATTATCTTATAGTTGAGGTTATAATGGCTTTCAACTGTAAAATGTGAACTGCACAAACAAAAAGTGAGAAAATTTTAACCATTTTTAATCTATAAAGGATTAATAATATAGATACAATTATTTATTAGCTTTCTTTCAAAAAATACACAAAACAACAATTTGTAAATGTCTGCTCCGTTCTGCTGTTGACTGGTCTTTTTGAAAGGACACTAACACTACTGGGGTGGGGGCAGAGAGCAGTGAATGCCTGCTCCAATCCTTTCCTGGCTGTTAAAACATCAAAAGTGAAATAATGACTTACAGGAAATGTATAAAGGTGGTAAGGGCTAATTCTACTTCATAAAGTTAAAAAAATATTTAGGATTAGGTTCTTAAGTATTTTTTAAAAGACAGGATGTTCTAGTGAAAAATTATGAGCTTTGAAGATAGATGACTAGAGATATAGATCTCCAGTCTGATCAAGCTACTTAAGTTGTCTGAATTTCTATTGTTTACCTAGAAAATTTTAGTATGTACTGACTATTCAATCATTTTAATATGTACTGAGTATTAAGCACTACTCTAGGTATCAGGGAGACAGCGGTGAACAAACCCTTGTCATCATGGAGTTTATGTTCCAATGGGGAAAATATACAGAAAGATTATAAGAACATACAGAATACACAGAAAAGATAGACGAGCACAAAGAAGAAAATATGAAGGAAAGAGGTTTCAAAGAATGATCAGGGAAGGTCTCACTCAAAACAGATAACACTTGAACACAGACATAAAGGGAATGAGGGAGAAAGCCCCTGTACCTATCTTGGGTCAAAAAAGCATGCAGCATGAGCAAAGGTGCTTAGGCAGAAACATGCCAGTCTTGTAGAAAAAAACAGTAATAAAGCCAGCATAGCTGATTCAAAATGATAGAAGGGAAGAAGAGTTGTGGAAAATGAGGTCAGAGAAAGGGGACAGAGCGACTGGGGCAACGTCACGTACAGCATCAAGTCTATTATAAGGACTCTGGCTTTCCCTCAAGAGTGCAATGAGAAGCCACTGGAAAGTCTGGAACATGGGCTGGACCTGACATAAATATGAGAATAAACATTTACCACACAGAATTCTTTTCTGAGGACCAAATGCAAATGTGAAAGGGTTCTTTATACTGAAAAGTACTGTACAAATTCAAAGCACTGTCATTTTATCATGAACTTTCTACATCAGGCAGCTTTGCAAAAAACTCCTGCACAAAACAACAGCAAAAACTAAGAGTAACTCTCTCCATTTCTACTACCCTATATCTAAGATTTGAAGGAGGTTTTTTTTTTTTTGCTTTTGAATCAAACCACCAAAAAATTATATTTCAATATGAAAGGGAAACAGTATGCAAACCAATCACACTAATATCATCAAACCCAACAATGAGCCATGAAATTACATGTGCTTAATGAACATTTTCCTTTGAAATGCCCAAAACACAAAGGAGGCTCCAGTGGTAAGTAGGAGACTCTTATCTCAATGACCACCCAAACCAAATTTCTACCTTATTCCTTAATCATTGGCATAGATCAAATGTACAAAGGGCATACTTTCATTATGTAAGTATGTTGCAAATGGTACAAATTATAAACTAGGTAAACTTCTGTTATTATGTTGCTAACCAGCTCATCACCAAATCACTTCTTAGAGGCGATTATGGATACGGATGGTCCTGTTCATTTGTGAGGAGAAACAGTGCTAAGCTGAAATGACCCTCAAAATGGAAAATTAAGGTATTTCTCCAACTTCCAGCCTTTGTCCTCTCTTTTTGTCTTCTTTATGTTACTCTGTCATTTCAACTAATTTCTGGCTGCCACTCTTGCCTGTATGAAAATAACTACTGCCATCACTATTTCTCCCGTAAACTCCAGTGTCACTTTGCCAGCTGTTGCCTGGACATTGTCACCTTATGTGCCAGCAACACATAATTCCTCTCCTAATTTTATGCCAACTTTAACTTTGTGTACTAATTCATTCCAATTTAAACCACCTTACAAAGACGACACTATATTATTTCTGTCTTCTATGTAAAAGTTAAATAACCTCAAGTCATATATTTAAAAAGAGAACCAGCGCTGGAGCCTACTCATTTTCACTCCAGAATACATGCACTTAACCACCGTTGCACGGCGCAGCGATTTAGCTTTGTAGTTAAATGCAATAGATAAGAAACAAAAATCATCATCTACTTTCTCCCATGACTCCTGCAAATCGCTCTCACTGCCCTTCTTCGAGTATAAAGCAATTTAAATTCAGTCACCTGGACTCAAAACTCAAGTCATCTCTTATGCTTCCCACAGGCAGTCAGCCGCTGGGGTAGCCCAGGCTGCCTTCAAGCCAAAATTTCACTGAGCACAGGCCACAGTAGCAGAGCCAGGAAAAGGAACGCCTCACAAAGGCTCGCGGTGGGTCACTGGGCATTCCCAGGCTGAAGGCCCTCCAAGAACAGGCATCCCACCCGCGTCTCTGCTCCTGAAATGGCCTTTCGATGCACGCCCTGCTGTGGGCCTACCGGGCCCTCCAGCAGCTCCACACCTCCACACGCTGCTTTCCAAGCCTGGAACCACCTCACCCTCATTTCCCTTCCCTTGCCCAGTGGCCTTTACCTGTTCCTCAGCTTCCGCCATGGCGCAGTCAGGGAGTCCTGGGACAAACCCGGAAAGGCTAGAAGTGGGGACACTGTGACCCAGTGCCTGCTGGGAAATGTAGTTTTAAGCGCATGTGAGCCGGGATGGTCTTTCTATCCGGTTAGGTTGTTAGGCCCTGGTTTCGGCTTCTGACTCTTCAAACTTAACAAAGCCATGCTTTGAAGAATCTAAACATAACCATTGTTAATGCTTTATTTTATTGTTGGTCTTATTTTTTCCGTGATTATTATGGTATTTATTAATATTTACTATGTATCAGGTCCTGGGTTTATAAGTTTGCATAAATTGTCTCATTCAATTCTACCAGTAATCCCTCCTACTTTTATCCTCCTTAAAGAGAACACTGTGTGTCCGAGGTCTCACAGCTAATAAGAAGCAGAAATAGGATTTAAGTTTGGCCTCATCTGATGCTAAAGACTTGATTACCAACTACTGCTTAGTCTAAAAGTGTTCTTGCCTTTTTTAAAAGGCATATTAAGGGAATGTAAAGCACTCTTTGCAGGAACAGCCAAAAAAACATTTTACACTCCAAAAATATTTATTTAGCTTCTACTCTTGTTACTTTAAGTTGACATCTTCTTCTGGCATCTGGACATTGACATTAAATTCTCTGTTGTTTAATTAAATTATTCATTAAACTATTATTGAGTATATTCTATAGGTAAATATTTGAAATAGAATAAAAATTTGTTCTTTGTAAAACACTGTAAAACCACTGTATTACCTACATCCTTTAGAATGAACGACCCCCTTTTCATGTTTCCAGGCATTTTAAACTTTCCTACCTAACCCTCAGGAATTTGCAGTATCTTATCCAAAGGCAGGCATTTTCTTCTTTCCACTCATCTCCCATAGCTGGTAACAAGCAAAAGGTATCATGTATAGCAGCAAGTGCTGTTTTCCAGATGTCCTTTTGGACTCCTTATTCTTATTGACTCTGACCTAGTAGGTAATCATAGACTTAATATTCTGTGCCTCCCAGGTGTCTAGCTATACCCTGCTCAACCCATGATTCCCATGGCCAGAGTGACTTCATCTGAGACACTTGTCTTCTCCCCAGGACCTAAACAGTTTTAGTTACACCCTCTTCCTCCAGGCCTTGCTGGGATATGTTTTCCAGTCTGCTGATCACTCAGTCATAAGTGAGTGAAAACCAACCCCAAGACATTGAGATATCCATAGTGAAGTACCCAGTACAATAAGATCTTCTCTTGAAAAGCAGCCCAGTACCAAGTATTTCTCATGATAAGCTTCAAGTCCAACAAGGACTCTTTCTTATACAGACCAAAGATGTTATGGAAACCCTCCTCCACAGGAAAAAGAAATAAGCCTAGCCCCTCTACTTTTCTGACTTTCCTTACAAACTGTAATGCTCCCATATGAGATAGACCTACCCATAAACCTCTAATGGGCCTGACTGAAGATGTAGCCAAAGTTTATGCAGATAACTACCTTACTCACACAACCTCAGAGCCTCTGGATCCCCAAATCTGTTCCCCATTAAGTGTTCTGTCTTGACTATAATAAATATGATGAGCATTGGATCTATTATTATCTCCTTTTAGACAGACTAGAAAGGTAAAGAGACATGGGTATAAAAACATGAATTAGAAGAAGAAACCCATTAGAGGCAAGCAGGTTCATGCTGGGCCCATGAGCAAGATGAAATTCACATATGACCTCCAAACACCAAGTTTTCTCAAGTGAAATTAAAGTTTGAGGCTCCCTTATCTAAGAAGTCCTCTATCTTCCTGCTGCTCAAAATGTGGTCCATAGACCAGCAGCATCTATATTACCTAGGAGCTTGTTAGAAATGAAGAGCTTAGTGCCCCTCCTGAGACCTACTGAACCAGGATCTGAATTTTAATAACATCCTCAAGTGATACGTACATTAAAGTTTGAGAAATGTTTGACTTAACATTCTTTCATTCTCTGGAAAAATCACCTGTTTCACCTTTCTCATCTTCAAGCTATGGAGGTGGAGGTAAGAGTCAATTTCTCATTGATAGTCTATAGGAGCTAACACAGTGAAGAGACTTCAAACTAACCCTAGAACACTATATTTGCAGAGAAGTTTACTGATTTTAAGAATCTGCCTCATAAGTTTGTTGTATAGGTTAGAAACAATTAAAAACTCAATAAATTGTAGGCATTATTCATAATAACCTATGTCATCTTTTAGACAATATGAATGCCTTCAAGATTTTCCATTTAAGACAGTGTTTCTAAATTTAGTTAACTTGAAAAATCAGCAAAATGGAAAAGTTATGTAAAAATAGTAGCCCCTATATTCTTTTCCCAATCTTTGGCTTCCATTCCTTCTTCAATTGCTACCTTTTTCAGTCTAGTAGTCTTTGTTGATTGCCAGTGACAAGGAAACTTACACCACATTAAATTACTAACTCCAAGCAATGTTCTTAGCTTTTCTTTAATTTTCTTTCACAAATAGTTAAAATAGTATTTGTTATTATTAATAATTTTGGAAAGCCTCAGCTTATTTTGCAGTTTAGATTTTCAAAATGTGTACCCACTGAAACCTATTACCTCCAAGAATTTTGGATATCATTTAAAAATATAGTTTATTGGAAGGTTTCCTAAACAAACACAGCAGATTTTTAAACAACATTTTCTAATTACAAAAGTAATGCATATTCATGATAAAGAATTGGGAAAATACACATGAAAATAAAATTCAAACGCCAGTTATAATTTTTTTCACCCAGATCATCATTGTTGGATATACTTCTTTTCCTTCCCTCTCTCAGTCTCTCTCCCCTCTCTTTGTTTTATTTAAAGCAGTGATCTTTAACCTTTTTCATCTTATGGTACACATAAACTAATTACTAAAATTCTGTGGCACATTAAAAATATATTTTTCCAATTTGACAAAAAATAGATATAATTTTGATTCATTCATACTAGACAGGTACTGATGTGTTGGCTGTTGTCATTTTTCAATTTGACAACCTAAGGGAAAAGACGTCAATGCCCCTGATTAAATAATCAGGTATTTCATGTTTTAAAAATTCTTGTGTGACACCAGTTGAAAATCACTGATTTAAAGTGTTTTCAAAGAAAAGTTATTATCTTCAAGTTTTATCACACTGGTGACAGGCACATTGCTTTCTTCACTTATTCACAACTCAAGATCATTTTCCAATAACATTATAAAGTGTTGTTCAAAATATGATTTCATGGTGCACATTAAAATCACATTCTATGAAAATACCATAATTTATATAATTCATTATTTTAATGTATATTTTGAGTATATTTAATTAATATCCATGCACATAATTGGGGGAGACACTTTAATTATCTGCCAAAGGTAGTGTAACGTAGTATCATTGGAGAAATTAATGAAAACCAACTAAATGAGAAAAATCCAAGGCTATTTATACAAAAACTGCTCTAGCAAGGAAGTCAACCACTATCACCTGCATTTTGACAAGAGATACTAAGGTGGACAAGAGTGGAAAAGTGTTATAGTAGAAAAAGGGAAGGCTTCAGGTGTGATGTTTTGGAAGCTATTCACATGGGGAAGATGTAGGTGGGGTACCTAGAAGGGGCATTCTGTGTGATTGGTTAGGGGTGCATATTTAGCTCAAAGTTGGAAGTGGAGATAAAAATTAGGGAGCTCTTCATTATCTAAATCAAGACCTAGCCACTTTAGGGGAACTGTTACAATTTGTTTTGTTTGTTTGTTTGATTGTTTTTTAGCTTCTTGGAGTTGTACTAGAGACAACAGTCTGGTTTCCTCCAAGTCTGCTTTATAGCAGGCTGGCTTCCTGAGCTGCTTGTTTTAGTATAAGGGGTTGGTTTCCTGAGCAAGTTGTGGCAGATTGCTGGTCAGAGTATGGTTTTTATATATAGTCTGATCATTGTCTTTTTATATCTTCCATCCCTCACAATTTATATTCCCAAAATCTATATGATTTGTAGCCTTCTAGGTATTATCATTTTCTTGAAAACTTTATCAATTTATTTGATGAGAAAATAGTACTTTACGTTTTTAATATGTAGTTATTTGAATTTAGGTAAGTTGTTATTTTTCATAAATTTGCTCGCCATTTTCAATTCTTTTCTGTATTTTCTACTCTGTTCTTTACTCATTGTCTGTTGGTAAATTGATCTTTTCCTTATTGAATTAAAAATGGAATCTCCAGCAGACAGCTGATTATTTAGTTTTGAAGCTAAGAGAAGTCTGGTACTGGAGATAAATATTATGAGATCTTCAGCATGCAATTGATATTTGAGGTACACAGGGACTAACCAATAAAGGTAAAATGAAA
Organism: Phyllostomus hastatus; assembly: GCF_019186645.2. Classification (NCBI taxonomy): domain Eukaryota; kingdom Metazoa; phylum Chordata; class Mammalia; order Chiroptera; family Phyllostomidae; genus Phyllostomus; species Phyllostomus hastatus. The sequence continues at coordinate 52,131,269 of NW_025334041.1, forward strand.
CCTAAAATATAACCTTTTGGAATACATAAATTTGAAGGCACATTGAAGAGGATGGAGTTTAGACTGATTCCAAGAAAATATGTAAAAGTCCTAAGTGACATATTTTCCCAAGTAATTAAAGTTTTACTGTAAATTGGGAAATGCTATGACTTTTTAATTTTAGCAGAGATATTTCTTGATTCTAGCTGGTCACACATTTATATTTCTTCTTAGAATCTTTGATTTTGCCATTGCAGAGCTACAAACAAATATAAAGACAAAAACATTGAAAATAATAAAGAAATACTAATAAGAGAATCCAAAGAAACTATCAGACTTGCTTTGACAGCTCCTTATTTTTAAATAAATATATGCCCAGCACCAAGCACAGTGTCTGGCACATAATGGAGTTTAATAATTATTTGTTGATTGAGTCAATCAATTAACTAGTTGATTAATTTAACATATCTCCTTATCATGATGTGTTCCCAAGAAATAGACTTTCTTGGTGTCCTGCCACCATCTCTTCTATGAGTAAACAAGGAGACATTGAAGATTTAGAACAAGGCAGTTGATGACACAATGAAGGTGGTGTTTGGGATATTTATATCAGCAGTTGTATGAGAGTTCAAAGAAGGGTGTGAATAAATCCATGGTAAAGTTCAAAAATGACTTCATGGAGGAAGTAGCACATCAAGTGGTGCTTAAAGGATAGGTAACAAAGTCTCAAAGGATGGGGTAGAGGCTCATATTAGAAAGAAGAAAAGGAAAAAAAAACTATGTAAAGGAAACAGTTTGGGAAGAGACATCAAGATGTGAAACAGAATCCAAAGAGTCGGATATAGGACTAATTAGGGTGGATGGTGTTTGAGTCAGTCAATGCCAAACACATTTCTGGCCAAGATGGAGGGATAGGTAGAAATGCTTCCCTTCCCTGCACAACCAAAAGAAGGATAACAACCAACTTAAAGACAATAAACAACCAGAACTGCCAGAAAAATCAAATTGCATGGAATGCTAACAACCAAGGAGTTAAGGAAACACTCATCCAGACTGGTAGGAGGGATGGAGAGGACGCACAGGAAGGTTGCAACTGGAGGACCGGGCAGGCAAGGTGGGGCTGGTTGACTGGGAAAATAAAGACTCAAAAATGTAGCTGTAAAATACTGTGAGGGTTGTGAAGGTGGGAGAAACTCCCAATCTCACAGGAGAGTTTGTTGGAAAGTGGAACTAGAGTGGAGCCATCAAGCAGCATTGTTCCCTCTCTGATCCCTCCCCAACAGACAGCGCCATGATGCAGCAAAGAGTGTTGCCTCACCCTGGTGAATACTTAAGGCTCTGCCCCCTTACAACTTAACAGGTACAATGAGATGAAGAAATATGGCCCAAATGAAAGAACAGATCAATGGTCCAGAAAAAGAGCTAAGTGACAAGGAGATAGACAACCTATCTGATGTAGAGTTCAAACACTAGTAATTGGGATGCTCACAGAAATAATTGAGTACAGATGCAAAATAGAGGAATAAGTGAAGGCTATGAACAGTGAAATAAATAATAATATTCAGGGAACCAACAATGAAGGAAAGGAAACTGGGACTCAAATCAATGATTTGGAACAGAAGGAAGAGATAAACATTCAACCAGAACAGAATGAAGAAACATGAATTCAGAAAATGAGGAGAGGCTTAGGAACCTCTGGACAACTTTAAACACTCCAACATCTGAATCATAGGGGTGTCAAAAGAAGAAGAGCAAGAGGAAGAAATTGAAAATTTATTTGAACAAATAATGAAGGAAAACTTCCTCAATCTGGTGAAGGAAATAGACTTCCAGGAAGACCAGAAAGCCCAGAGAGTCCCAAAGAAATTGGACCTTTTTCTAGGAGGATAGGAGGAACACACCAAGGCACATCATTAACTTACCCAAGATTAAAGATAACAAGAGCATCTTAAAAGCAGCAAAAGGAAATGAGAGAGTTACTCACAAAGGAGTTCCCATAAGACTATCAGCTGATTTCTCAAAAGAAACCTTACAGGCAAGAAAGAGCTAAAAAGAAGTATTTGAAGTCATGAAAGGCAAGGACCTACATCCAAGATTACTCTATCCAGCAAAGCTATCATTTACAATGGGAGGGCAGATAAAGGGTTTCTCAGATAAGGTCAAGTTCAAGGAATTCATCATTACCAAGACCAAGCCCTTACCATATGAAATGTTAAAGGAACCTATCTAAGGAAAAGAAGAAGACCAAAAATATGAACAGTAAAATGACAACAGCCTCACAACTATCAACAACTGAGCCTAAAAACAAAAACTAAGCAAACAACTAGAACAGGAACAGAATCATAGAAATGAAGATCACATGGAGGTTTATCAGTGGGGAGGGGGAGAATGAGAAGGGGAAAGCTACAGGGAATAAGAATCATAAATGGTAGGTACAAAATAGACAGGAATAGTTTAAGAATAGTATAGGAACAGAGAAGCCAAAGAACTTATGTGTATGACCCATGGACATGAACTAAGGTGGGGGAGAATGCTGGAGGGTGGAGGGGTACAGGACAGAGGGGGGATAAAAGGGAGGAAAAAATATTATTACAACCATAATATCATAATCATAATAAAATATACTTAAAAATAAAAAACATACATTTGTGCATAATTCCATAGGTAGTTGTGATAGAAATGCCTATTTTCTGCCTAGCATCCATTTACTTCCACTTCTTTAACAAAAGCACTTCTATAATACTGGGGGCAGCAATTCCCTTAGGTAAAAGACTACATGTCTTGCCCTCCAAAACACGTTTAGGTGTGTCTATGTGTTTAGACTGCAGTCAATGATACATAAATGGAAGTGCTATGTGCCTTCCAGGAAAAACTCTTAAAGCGGTACAGATAGCTGGGGGTAACCTTTTTACTCTTTCAGTTACCAGATTCTCCAGTAACCATCTAGTCTATGAGGTAACTTTAAGGATGGAAACCAAATGTGAAGGACGAAACAGAAAGATAGAAGGAGCTGGGTTCCTGATGACTTTTGGGAGCCACCATGCCCACCTAAACTACATGCCTCCAGGTTGATCCTTGTGCTTGTGTGGGCTATCTATCATGTGGAGCCAGGCTGAATCACAACTGATGCAATGGTGGAGACATACTGAGGATCTGGGGGACTAGAAATGACCTGGCCATAAAGACATCACCTGTTGCACAAGAGTGAGAGATCACTTTTTTATTTGCACACCTGAGAATAGAAAATGGAGGATAGGAAAGATCACACAGGCATGTGTGTGAGAACAAAATTTTATATTACAAACTTTTTGGATCTTGGGACATAGGGCTAGTACAATGTCCCTGGGGTATAAATTTGCCTTTGCTCTTTGAAGTTCATTGTGATGTCAAATGTGATAACAGTACCTTCCTCCCAGGGTTGTTATGAAAAAATAAATGAGGAAAAGTATGTAAAGCTCTGATCAGGATGTTGGGGCTTAGATATCTTTATTATTGTTGTGTGGCTATTGTGTTTTCTGCAGTTGAATATCCATGCAACAAACATTGCAGTCTCCTCTCCAGGTTTCATTTTTCATGATCCTCACTTAAAGGCTCATACCATTCTCCAGCCTTATTCATTTTCATAAGGAGAAAAAGAATTTGGAGGATATGCAGACCTGTCCTTAACCTGGCCTCTGAAAGGACACATTATGCAGGAATCATCAGATGCCTTATATGGATAAGTCAAAGTTTGGCCTAAAAAATATTCTCTGAAGACTTCCAATTTCAGTTTCTTCCATGTAAGGAACTTGGAAGTCACCACTCTGTCCTAACAACAAGTAAAAAGCTGAACAAACTGAAATATCAACACTCTTCTAGGACCTGTAACAGAGTGGAGGCCTCAGGGCAAACCCCTATCCCCAAGATTGATTGGTGAGACTAACGGGAGAGTAAGAGGGAATCATAGCATCCCAGAGCAGAGATCACAAGGAGAAACCACCATGAAAACCAGTGCCAGGATAGGAAATCCTGAACTGTACTTGATGAATTACTGGAGGCACAGAGCATATTGATCTGAGAGTTAGAAACTCCAGGGAGACCTAGTCATAGTGCTCCCCCAACCCTCTAGTGCACACACAATATTGTGAGATTTACTTCCAGGACTTCAAACAGATTCTTTCAGTAAATATTAAAGAAAAATTGCCTCAGTCTTCAGGCAGGGAAGGCAAGAAGGAATCATTATGAAATTAGCCAGAGGACTCTGTTCTTAGCAAGATATGCCATTAGGGCAAACTATTTAACTAGAACCTAACTGAACTGAGAAAAGGGAAATACCTAATCCACTCTAACCATCCTGTTTCACTTAAGAGGGAGGAAAGTACTGAGAGACAATTGTGAAGTTCACAGTCTCACTAACAGCACAGGCTCACTAAAAGAAGAGACCTAATCATGGGACTATAGAGCCCTTTCCCTTCTCATGCATCTTATTGCCACATTTTTAAAGGCCTCTTTACAGTAGTTCCTTTTCCTAGTGTATCATGTCCAGTTAATGAAAAAAAAACAAAAACTACAGGGTATATCAAAAGGCAAAGAGTGGGAGAGAGGGAAGAAGGAAAGGAGGGAGGGAGGGACGGAGGGAGGGAGGGAAGGAGGGACGGAGGGAGGAAGGATGGGAGGGAGGGAGGGAGGGAGGGAGGAAGGATGGGAGGGAGAGAAAAAAAAAAGAAAGGGAAGAAAGGAAAGAAAAAGAAAGAGAGAGAGAGAGAGAGAGAGAGAGAGAGAGAGAGAGAGAGAGAGAGAGAGAGAGAGAGAGAAAGGCAAGAACAATTTGAAGAGACAGAGCAAGCACCAGAAACAGATATAGCAGGAATGTTGAAATTATCAGACTGGGAATTTAAAGCAATTTAAAACAACTATTATTAATATGATAAAGGATCTAATGGATGAAGTAGACAGCATGCAAGATCAGATGGGCAATGTAAGCAAAGAGCAGGAAATCCTAAGAGATTAGAAAAAGAAATACTAGCTATAAAACAAAACAAAACAAAAGTGTAACAGAAATAAAGAATGCCTTTGGTGGGCTTATTTGAAAACAAGACTTTGTTAAGGAAAGAGTCTCTGAATGAGAAGATATACCAAATGTTCTTGAAAAGCAAAAAGCAAAGAAATAAAAGACAAAAAGAGCAGCATATCCAAGCACTATGGAACAACTACAAAAGGTATAATACATGTAATGGGAATACCAGAGGAAAAGAGAAAAGGAACTGCATAAATAGTTGAAATAATGACTGAGAAGTTAAAGAGAGACATCAAACCCCAAATACAGGAAGCTCAGAAAACACCAAACAGGGTAAATGTCAAAAATTGCACATAGACATATAATTTCCAAATTATAAAAAATCAGAAATAGAGAAAAATTCTCTATAAAGCCAGGGGAAAAAACCCTTTATCTATAAAGGAAAAAAGATAAGGATTATATCCAGCTTCTCCTCAGAAAGCATGCAAGCAAGAAAAGAGGAGTGATATAATTAGAAAAAAAAAACACCAACTTAGACCAGTGAAATGGTTTTTTTATATTGAAAAAGAAACAGAATTTCTCAGCAAACAAAAAATGAAAGAATTTATTACCAGTACACCTGCTTTGCAATAAATGTAAAATAAGTTCTTAGAAAGAAGAAAAATAATACAGATCAGAAACTCAGAGCCACATAAAGAGAAGAAGAGCATCAAAGAAGGAATAAGTGAAGGTAAGAATAAAGCTTTTTACAAAATTCTTAACTGATCTAACAAATAAAAATTTATTCAAAATAATAATAGCAACACTATATTCAACTGCATGTTTAATACAATATATGTTTATATATGTTTTATAAGTGAAATAAATGATAGCAATGGTACAAAAGACAAGAAGAAGGAATTAGGATTATTTAGTTATATCATACTACCTGTGATATAATATTAGTGTTATTTAAAAGTGGATTTGTATTAGTTATAAATGTATACTGCAAACTCTAAGGCAACCATCTAAAACTTTTTAAAAAGAAGTATAACATATGCTAAGAAAAGAGAGAATATGGAATCTCATAAAATGCTCAATTAAGACTACAAGAGGCAGAAAAAAAGACAAAAATAGAAACAAAGAACATGGGCAACAAATAGAAAGTAGTAACAGACATGGTAAATATTAATCTAACTATGTCAATAATTACTTTGAATGTCAATGGTTTAAAAGCACCAATAAAAGACAAAGATTATCAAATTAGATAAGAGAACACAACCCAACTACATAGTGAGTATAAGAAACCTGTGTTAAATATAAAGACATTTATATTCTCTCTCTCTCTCTCTCTCTCTCTCTCTCTACTATACTATACTTTACTATATATATATATATATATATATATATAGTAAATGTGAAAAGAAAAATATAACATGCTAATACTAATTAAAAGCATTAGTAGCCCTGGCCAGGTGGCTCAGTTGGTTAGAGTGTCATCATGTACACCAAAAGTTTGCAGGTTTGATTCCTGGTCAGGGCACATATGGGAGACAACCAGTTGATGTTTCTGATCCTGTCTGTCTGTTTGTCTGTCTCCTTCCCTCCTCTCTTTCTAAAATTCATTTTAAAAAGTGTGTCTTTGGGTGAGTATTAACAAAATAAAAATAAAATTTTAAAGCAGGAATAGCTACATCAATTTCAGACAGAGCAAACATCAAAGTAAGGAAAGTTAGGGATAAAGCCGGGCATTACATAATGATAAATGAGTTCAATTCTCCAAGAAGACATAACAATTCTTAATATGTATGCAGCTGATAACAAAGTGTCAAAATATGTGAGGCAAAAATTAACAGAATTTCAAGGAGAAATTGATGAATGGGCTATCATAGTTGAGACTTCAATACCTCTCTAACAAAAATGGACAGATCAAAACACCAGAAGATCAGTAAGGACATAGTTGAAATCAAGAACACCATCAGTCAATTGGATATTAATGAATATCTATAGACTACTTCATTCAACAACAGCAGAATACACATTTTTTTCTCAGTCTCACATGGAATGTTCACCAAGATAGACCACATCTGGGCCATAAAAAATACCTTAACAACTTTAAAAGAATAGAAACCAGACAAGTCTCACAGACCACAGTGGAATTGAACAAGAAATCTGTGAGTAAAAAAAAATTGGAAAATCCCAAGGTACATGGAGATTAAATGAATGCTTCTAAAAAAATGCATGAGTCAAAGAAGAAATTTCAACAAAATAATAAAAGTATTTTGAACTAAGTGAAAATATAACTCAGTTTATCAAAATATGTAGGATACAGTGAAAGCAGTGTGTAGAGGGAAATTTATAGCATTTAATGCATATATTAAAACAGGAGAAAGATCTAAATTTAATAATCTATGTTTCCAGTTTAGGAAACTAGCAAAAGATGACTGAACTAAATCCAAAGTAACCAGAAGAAACTAAATAATGAGAATTCAAGTAGATCAGTGAAGTTGAAAATAGAAAATAAGTGGGAAAATACCAACAAAATCAAAAGCTTATTCTTTGAAAAGATCAATAGAATTGATAAACCTCTAGCCAGGTTAACTAAGAAAAAGGAAGACATAAATTACTAATATCAGGAATAAAGAAGGGACATCACAACAGATCCCATGGACATTAATAGGATAATAAAGGAATGCTATGACCAACCCTATGCCCATGAATTTGATAAGTTAAATGAAATGAACCAATTCCTTGAAATACTCAATCTGCTAATACTTACACAAAAAGAAAGACAATATGAGTAGGCCTAAATCTCTTAAATACATGTAATCAATTAATAATTGATAGCATTCCAAAAAAGAAAGCAGCAGGCCCAGATGAGTTCACTGGTGGGTTTTGCCAAACATTTAAGAATGAAATATACAATCTCTTTCAGAGGATGGAAGCAGAGGGAATATTTACTAACTCATTCTGTGAGGCCAGCATTACCCTAATACCAAAACTAGACAAAGACAATACAACAAAACTGCAGACCAATGTCTTTCATGAACATAGATTCAAAAATTCTAAACAAAATATTATCAAATCAAATCCAAAAAAGGATAAAATTATACACCATGACCAGATGGGATTTATTTCTGGTACACAAGGCTGGGTCAACATTTGAAAATCAATTAATAAAATACATCATATTAACAAACTAAAAAAGATTAATCATGTGATCATAACAGTGATACAGAAACACCATTCATGATAAAAATTCTCAGTAAACTAGGAATAGGGGGAAATGTCCTAAACTTGATAAAGACCATCTACAAAACAACTACAGCTAACATCATACTCAATGGTGAGAAACTCAAAGCTTTCTCACTAAGCCAAGTACAAGGCAAGGATGTCCACCCTCACCAGTCCTTTCAGCGTCCTACTGGAAACTCTTGCTAATGAGATAAGGTAAGAAGGAGAAATAAAATAAATACAGATTGGGAAGGGAAACATGAAACTAACTTTGCTTGCAGATGCCATGATAATATAGAAAATCTGAAATAATTAGCAAAACAACCTCCTAGAACTAATAAGTGATTGTGGCATGGTTGCAGAATACAAGGTTAATTTACAAAAGTCAATTGTTTTCCTGTATACCATCAATGAATAAAAAAAAATTTGACCTTAAAAACATAATACCATTTACATTAGGACCTCAAAATCGAAATTCCAGTTGTAACTCAAACAAAATATGTACAAACTACACAACTGTGGTGAATGAAATTAAATAACAACTAAATAAATTGGAAACCATACCATGTTCTTGAATAGGAAGACTCAGTATTGTCAGAGGTCAGTTCTTCCTAACTTGATCTACAAATTCCATGCAATTCCATTCAAAATCCTAGCAATTTATTTTATGGATATTGGCAAACTGATTTTAAAGTTTATATAAAGAGGCAAAAGGTCTGGAAGAGCTAACACAATATTGAAGGAGAACAAAGCTATAGGATTGATGCTACTCAACTCCAAATATTACTATAAAGCTACAATAATCAAGTCAGTGTGGTATTAGTGAAAAATCTATCAGCCAATAGATCAATGGAACAGATAAGACATGATCCACAAGGAAATAACTGTTAAGTCAAATTTCATTAAAATTGAAAACTTCGGCTCTGTGAATGACAATGTCAGAAGAATTAGAAGACATGCCATAGACTGGCAGAAAATATTTGCAAACGACACATCTGACAAAGGACTTACCCAAAATATACAAAGAACTCTTCTTTTTTTAGTTTTCTATCTCTTTTTGATCACTCCCTTCACCCATCCTAGCTCATGCCGCTCCAACAGCTGTCAGCCTGCTATCTGTGACTCTTAAGAAAATAATCTAATTAAAAATTGAGCCAAAGACCTAAATAGACATCTCACTAAAAAAGATATATAGAGGCCAAATAAGCTTATGAAAAAAAGATGCTACATATCAAATACAGAGAAATGCTAATTAGAACAATAGTCAGATACCACTACACACCTATAAGAATGTCCAAAATCTGAACACTGACAACACCAAATGCTGGTGAGGTTGTAGAGCAATAGGAACTCTCATTTACTGCAAGTGGGAGGGCAAAATGATACTTTGGAAGATAGTTTGGCAGTTTTTTACAAAACTAAACATTCTTTTATGATACAATCCATTAATCTTGCTCTTTGGTATTTACCCAAAGGCGATTGAAATTTATGTCCAAACAAAAGCCTGCACATGGATGTTTATGGCAACTTTATTCATAATTGCCCAAATTTGGAAGCAACAAAGATGTCCTTTAATAGGTGAATGGGTAAATAAATTGTGATACATGCAGACAATGAAATATAATTCAGCACTAAAAAGAAATGAGCTATCAATTCATGAAAAGATATGAAGGAAGCTTAAATGCATATTACTTAGTAAAAGGAGGAAACCTGAAAACACTACCTACTGTATGATTCCAATTATATGGCATTCTGGGAAGAGCAAAACTATGGAGACAATAAAAAGGTAAGTGGTCCTTGGTGGGTGGAGTGGAGTTGGAGTGAGGGTAGGATGAATAGGCAAAGCACAGAGGATTTTTAGTGCAGTGAAAATACACTGCATGATATTATGATGGATATATGTCCTTAGATAGTTGTCCAAACCCATAGAATATACAACATCAAGACTCAATTCTAGCACTTGCTGGTGTGGCTCAGTGGACTGAGCACAGGCCTGTGAAGTGGAAGGTTGCTGGTTTGAATCTCAGTCAGGGCATATGCCTAGGTTGTGGGCCAGGTCCCCAGGTGGGGGCTTGGGAGAGGAAAGCAATTGATATTTCTCTCATACACTGATCTTTCTCTCCCTCTCTCCCTCCCTTTCTGTCTCTCTAAAAACAAATAAATAAAGTATTTTTAAAAATGAGCGAACTCTAAGGAAAACTATGGACTTTAGGTGATTATGATGTGTCAACACAGGTTCATCAGTTGTAACAAATACACCACTCTGCTGAGTGATGTTTGTAGTGGGGGAGCTCATGCATGTGTGAAGATGGGAGTATATGAGAAATCTTTGTACCTTCCTCTCAATTTTGTTGTGAGCCTAAAACTGCTCTACAAAAATCAAGTCTTTTTAAAAAAATATTTCCTGTGTAATTATAGAGAGTATCAGGTTGTATCTTGACCATAGTAAGGGTAGAAAATATTATGGTAATACTTTTCTTATCATAATTTCCCTTAAATAATCATTACTTTATGCATGTTAATTCATCACATCTATGATTTTTTTAAAGGGAATGGTGAAGTTTAATCTCTTTGTGAAAAGACCTGTCAAATATTACACAATAATAAGAGAGAAGAGATTTTTAGAAAGATTTTTTTCTTCTTATGTTTATTGTGATAGTTTTGTGGGTTACTTTTCCATACTATTTTTCTCATATGCATATACAGGGAACTACCTACATGTGAATTTTAAATATAATTTGGATCATACCCTATAGCTCTGTGGAGCATTTTTTAATTATCAGTATATAAAAATGTAATTTCACATAAATATGCATTTGGAACTACATAACTGTCTGTGCTTATATAGGCTTCTATTGAATTATTATAACTTATGTATCCAATCCCCCACTTTTGAACATTTAGATAGCTTCAGTTTTTCTTATTGCAAGCCATACTGTGATGAACATTGTATCTTTGTGCACTTTTACAATTTATAAATATTTTCTTAGAAAAATGTCTAGAAATGGAATGGCTTGGTCAGAGGACCTTTGAAGTTGTCATATGAGTTCTTTGGAAATAGCAAGAATGCCCTAATGTGATAATTTTTAATAATTTAGGAAATCTTTTATTCATCCTTCAGATTTCTATTATATGTCTTACTAACAAATATTTCAAAGGCCATCTGTTTCAGTTTCCCCCAGACATAGACTGCTTATGTGCAATCTATTTACAGAATTTCCTTCATATTTTTGACAGGAAAACACAAAACTAATTTTTTAGCTTAAAGCATGGATTCAATCTGTTCCGAATCCAGGTGTTTAGTTGTGCCAAGAAAACATATTATTTTATAGAGAATCTTTCATTTTCAATCAAAATTTTGAAACAAAATACTTAAACACATCCTGCCATTGGATTCAAATATTATTTGTGAAACAAGGTCCATTTTTCAGCAAGAATTCAATTTCAAGGTATGTTTGTGGAACAAGAGCCTTTCTCTTCCATATATTTGAGTCCTTCAAACACAAAGACACAAAAATTGAAAAAGAAGAAAAAGAGGAGAAAAGAAGAGGAGGAAGAAGGAAGGGTCTGCTACACTAAGCAAAAGCAATGGTGCCTCCAATTGTATTCCAAGATTTAACATAATCATTACATTAATTAAATAAAACTTAATATTCACTTTTTGTGTAAACAGTAATGCAAATGTTTCTTAGCCAGAAAACTATTTAATCCACAGTACTGTTGAATCTATGCATGTTATGAAAGAGAAAACATAACTGTTGCGGTACCAGCAATTAAATAAAATAAAAACACCATGATGTTGGTTCAATGGTTTTGTGCTTTCATAGCATTGGTTCATGAATGAAACTACACTTAGTCATCACAAAATGTTGTTTTTACTTTGTCGTGCTTGTCCGGAGTTCCAGTTATTTATTGAAATGTGACAACCTAGGAGTTTATACACCATTTATGGCAGTTACCACAGGATGGCACCACCTTAGCTGCAGATCACTGACCTAGAAATGAGATTCGGGTCTTTTGATTGTTGCTTTAAAGAGAGAAATAACTTTAACCATCACTAAGGAAGCCTTATCCCCTTAAAAAGAGAGCATATCGGGAAGACTATAAGGAAGCAGAAAGTTCACAAAATGAATGCATAAAGTAACACTGCATACTAAAGTGAAACCAGCCCTGCATCTTTAGGTAATACTTGTTAGATTCCCATGTGATATTTCTAGCTGATTCAGGAGCTACTGGAAAAATATTGTTGCCTAGTCCCCATTATACTTATATAGCAGCACAAGAACCTAAGGCCTAATATCTCTAGATGATATATCACCAACTTCTTTGAAATATAAATGCCTGAAAAATTTTGGAGGGACCCCTCTACCCACTGTTCCCCTCCCATTCCCATCTGCAATGCTCTTCCCTTCACACCTTTCCTTCACACACTTTGATTCTTATAGATACCACTTCAAACTGGGATTTTCTGGCCTTCCTGTTCCCACAAACCAGTTCCTACTCCTCATTCTAGAGACACTAAGTTTCAGCCACTAACTGATTTTACCATGCCTTCTTTGTTGGATTTCAGACAGGCAATTGCAGATTAGCTGGCTACTAGGCCAGGATCCAGTGTAAAGGCAATTTCAAATTCAGGAGAAACTATAATACTGAGTGCTTTTAGCACTCAGTATTATAGGATACTAGCTCATTTATATGGTTCAGGGACTAAGTCAGTAGAGTACTAGCCTTGGGTCCCTGCTCCTGGTTGACCTGGAGGTGGGTTGACTATGAAGGAGAGAGTGTTCAGGAAAATCCTGAGGCCAACCAGGAAGCCAGTCAAAACCTACATGCAATTGTCATAGCATTATGACTATTTGAGTTCAAAGTAACACATAGCCACTTGTTTGAGTGTCATGTGGTTGAAAGAGACGTCTCTTGCTTGTTGACAGAAAAAAATAAAGCACTGAACAACTAAGACTTAGACATGACTTTCTGCATTCCAACCCTTCCTAAATAAGGTACTGTTTGCTCTCAGAGATTGAATTTCTACCTTCTTTGAGTTCTCATCTTACAATACTTGGAAATTTTCCTCTTCCACAAACAAACTGAAATGAATTGGTATTTCTCTTTATAATAATCTAAAATGTTGCTAAATTTGCACTTTGGCCCACAATTTGTCAGTGTTATCTAAGATGCTTCTTCTATGTTAAACTGCAGGATTGAGGAAATAGTTAGATCTTAATGTTGATAGTCTTTATAGACCTGGTGTGATTTCAGTGTAATTTCATACCTGGGAAAGGATTCACTACTAACAGTTATATATCATGCTCCAAGTGCCACATAGCTGCAAACAGCTGGAGGATCAATGCATTTAATGTATCTATAGACTCAGAGTCATTTCATCCTGTAATAGTGGCTCTTTTCTGTGTTTGCTCTTCCTGAATTCCATGAAGTGAGCTAGTCTAGATGAAAGTCTTAGAAATCACACCAGAGTGACTCCCAGATCCACTGGTCATGCAAGAACTGTGCTACCCTGTGGATAACATGTATTTCAACCAGAAAGTCCCCTCCCAGCTTTTTTTTTCTTTTAAAATCCTCACCCAAGGATATATCTATTGATTTTTTAGGCAGAGAAAAAGAAATATCAATGAGAGAGAAAAACATCAATCAATTGCCTCCTTTACACCCCTAGCCGTGACCAGGAATTGAACTAAAACCTAGTGATTTCCAACTGGGAATTGCACCCACAAATTTTTGGTGCCTGGGACAATGCTCCAACCAACTGCGCCACCCAGCCAGGGCAGTCCTCTCCCCACTTTAACAGAGTGTGGATTCTTGCAAGGTAAAGGCAGTTGGCTCCTCACTGGATAGTACCCCAACTTATGTTAGGAAGTTATTCCTTACTCTGTGCATAAGATATTGGTATTTATAATACAGCAGATCTTTGAATAACATCATTTTGTTCAACATCATTTCATTATAATATTGATGACAGGCCTTAAGAACTTAATTCTTGTTTACATCAATTAACCTATGGAAAAACTAACTTTAAGTTGTTCCGCTTAAAGTCACAGAACCTACAAACAATGTTAAGTGAGGATTTACTGTATATTAAGTCTGGTGCTGTGTAGTTAATATTGTGAGAGTAAAATGTGCTTAAATACTTTCTCTCATTGTTTTTTGAAGGAAGGTTTCTGAGAGAATTTTTATTCAGCCCATTCAAAAGATTATATGGGGCAGCAGCTTTACCTAGGGCTTCCATAGTTTGTTCTGAGTCTTTACTGAATTCTTTCATCCACAAACTGTGTCTAAGATCCTTATTCACTCAGAAATATTAACAATATATTATTACTATGTAATTTTCTTTGAATATTGTTCCAAAGGCAAGGCTTTTATTACTAATTTAGGCAGATGGTGTCATTCATTTAAGGATTAGTCTGTAGTAAGGGTAGACACATGAACCCCCCAAATAAGAAACTGCACATTATGAGAATGTTCAATGAAATTTACAGAGACTCAAATAAATTGCTGCCATAAGATATCTTATTATTACCAACTTTTTCTCTCTTTCTTTGAGGATATATCTAAAACTAATTCCATTATCTCTTATCCAAAACCTCCTCCTGAATTTTCTTTTCCTGTGATTGGAACCACCTTACAATAGTTGCCCCAGTTAGAAATAAGGTGTCATCTCTGATGTATATCCTTCATTCATACTTCCGTATCCCAACAAGTCACCCAAGTTCTGTTAATTTGACTTGTTCACATCTCTCTCTGTATACTTCCCTTTCTTCCCATTATGTCTTTCCTAGTTCAATGCACCATTAACCCTCTCCTAGATTACGTTAATAGCCTCCTAATTAATTGGTCTCTCTGCCTCTTTGACTACTTCTCTCTCCTTCCTTTTTCTCATTGCAGCTAGTGATATTTTAGAAAGGATACATGTTTGCAAAACTCCTCTGCTTTAAACTCTTCATTGGCTCTCCACTGCTCTTGGAATAAAATCCAGGGGCTTTATATACTCTACCTCTCCAGCCTAACATGCTGCCACTTCCTCTTCTACTGTCTTCTCCAACCAAACAGAATCACTTGGAGTGCCTTATATGCCTCATTCTCTCTAATTTCTGGGCCTTTGCATGTGCTATTCTCTTTATCTCAAATAATATCCTGTCCCCTGTCCCCTTTACCCCACATCCATACTTGTTTGCTAAAACTTCTGGCTTCAGTGTTGTCACTTGTTGTTGTTGCCTTCACAACATCAATACAAATTGTCTATTAATCTTTTCCATTGGGAATATAGTTTCTATTTTTGGTTTGTACTTGTAGCAAATTTCCTAAGATTTTGGCCATCTCAAGATGCTAGTTTATCTATGCCTGGTTATCATGAAACTATAACATTTTTTGCAGACATAGAATGGTTCTTTTATTCTAAGCAAGTGAGTTATTGTAAAATAATGTAGCCCTCAAAAAAACCTTTGGTTCTTGGAAACTTAGCATAGTTTTTCTGAATCTTTGCAGATTGCTGTCCTGCCTTCTGAAAGACATACGACTCCAATGCTGCTTAGTTACTAGATGAAGTGTGCCACTTATGTTGTTCCACAGCCAGCCAAGTGGACTGTCTATTTCTGAGTTTACAGCACCAAATCTAGAACATTCAAACCATGGGCACTTGTAAGCACTATAGGGATTTTTGGTTTCATTGTTTTCTAATGGTCAAAGCCTTTAGAAACATCTTGATATAAAGTCATTAAATATGGAAAGTAAATTTGATTTCTTAATGGAAATATTTAAT
Source organism: Phyllostomus hastatus (assembly GCF_019186645.2). Lineage (NCBI taxonomy): Eukaryota > Metazoa > Chordata > Mammalia > Chiroptera > Phyllostomidae > Phyllostomus > Phyllostomus hastatus. The sequence continues at coordinate 52,147,231 of NW_025334041.1, forward strand.
CTTTCCAAGTGCTGAGTAGAATTAATTTTTATCTTCCAAAGAATTAAGAGTATGCTTTAAAAGTCTCTCTGCTAGGTGGGTTAACTTAGTGTACTTTAAAGGTTTTTGATTCTTTTGGGTTTTGTTTGTTTTGTTTTCTACCTATTGCATCCCACAGTAAGAAATCTATATATATGAAATAATACTTACCTGTAGTTTATGTAATTCACATTGGTATCATTGAAATTTTTTATTTTTTCTAAACCTATGCTATGCTATCCTATAATATTATGGCTAGTACAATTAAGCAAAACCTTGCAATTTTAAAAGCATTGGATTATTATTTTTAACAATATGATGACAATAAGGCAAGTAAGGTACATTGTACTAACTCTAGGGTTTTTCCTTTCCTTTCTTTTCTTTTCTTTTCTTTGCTTTTTCTTTCCAGAACATTTTCCCAATCTTTTTTCTTTTCATCTACAGGTGATCCTGGTGGGGCTCAAAAACTTCTCTTTAAAATTTCACTTTCAGAGCAAATGTGGAATATGGCCTCTTTCTTTTGGGGTTGCCAGCTTGTGAGATATGGGTGTGGGCTGTTGGCAGTCCCTTTCGTCTTGCTGGAGAAAGTGTGAATGAATAACAAAACCAAGGTCTACTGAGGGATGGCAAGAGACAGAAAGAACCCTAAGAGCAATGTTTGAACAATTAGGTAAAGATATGAAGTATTCTATATTTACCTTCCATTTCTAAGGTGTGTAAGGATAACATAGTCTTCTTTAAAGCAGATGGATACAGAGGGCTTGATATTTGTGATGTGCATGCAAAGATCATGTGCCTGTACCCCTACTGGAAATATTAAAGGCTATCTTTTGGCTCTTTCCTTAAATCCATAAAGAAATCGGCTGTTCTGTGACTAATGTGGCAGGAAATTTTATTTTAAGAGTATTTTAAGTATTAATTCATATGTCCTTTCCCCTATTGGTTCTTCTACTCCTTGCCTTTCCCTCCATTCAGTCAGCTTGGCATTCCTTATTAATTTCCTCAGAAAAGGGATGGCACTAAAGAGATACAAAGTTTTGGCTTTTCATTTTCAATTGCCTGGGCTTCAGGAGAACACTAAGGAGATGTGGAATAAGAAAAAGAAGCTTTCTAATTGTAAGGCTGATACAGGGTGCAGCCAAGGGGGTGGGGAAGGGGAAAAAACAGATTTGGAATGGGGTCCAGAACTCAAGGTGTCTAGAAAATATTAGAAAGACATATAAGATGTCTTCACCCCTTCCCCCACAGGTGTAAGTTGGGGGAAGGAACACATGGAGCAGGAACATGCAGAGCTGTTTTGTACAGCCACAGCTTTGCAGCTAATCCATGGCATGGTCATTTAACATACCTAAGGCCTTTGGCTGGTCACTTAGATATGTTAAATAGCTGTGGCCATGTTCTGGGCCAGGGTGATGGAAAGGGATTTCCCCCCATCCAAGATGTGACTGGGGGGAAGGTCCCCCAAGTTACAGTGCCTGTGTGGGAGCTTGGAGAAGACTGGTTCCATGACATGGGGCCACTCCTGCCTAGACTAATGATGGCAACTCACTAGACTTGGAATGATACAGGAATGCTGGAATGTGTAACTGATGTAGGAGGAGTTGGAAATGGGGGTACAGAGGAAGATTGGCACGGGGATTTAAACCCAGACATGGCAGCCATTGTAGAGAGAGCCAAGAGGTTTGCCAGGATGGGGACTCCCGCAGCTTTGGTGGAGAGAAGGACCATGCAGTCTTTGCCAGAGTGCAGACCCCTGCAGCTTTAGTAGAACAGGAACACAAGGCTTTGGGATGCTCCCTTTGACCATGTGGCCTGGGAAGCAGGAGAAACTTTGCCTGGAAGGAGGGTGAAAGAACTCTTGCCAAGCAGCCTGAAATATGGCTTTGGATTAATTAGAGATCCTGCCTGGACTGTGATACAGCTGATGGTACCAGGAGCCTGAAACACCGATGTTTGCCTCTTTTTCGGAGTTACAGCACCCTAAATTAGGGCAGGGGGAGAAAGAAGCACTGTGGACCGCTGTGGGTATTCTATAGGACTTTGATATTTTAATGAAGATGTTAAGTCACTACTTTAAGTCTGTATAGAATTAAATAAACATTTCCTTTCCTTTTCACAAATCTCTGGCATTGAGAGATGTCTTTCCCATTGGCAACGGACAATAGAGCTCAGTAGGGGTCCTTTCAGTGGTAGTAGTATATTGCCCCAGGCCCCCTGGGTTCTGTAACAAGGCTAGAAAGGAATGTCCAGGCTGAGTGGAGTGAAAGATGAAGGGGGCATGAGTGGAGAAAGTTCAGAGAGGTGCTAAGAAAGCCACCCAGTTCTGCTCCAGCATCTGTGAGAATCTCTCTTCTACAGTGGTAATTACACAAAAGGCCCGAGTATTGGGGAAGATGCCTCTCTGAATCCCTATGTACGCACTCCACAAACCCTGAGCAGACAACCTCCACTGGGACACACACAAGCCTCCTGAAATAGAGTGTGAGGTCTGGGTACACAGAAAGATATTACGGAGAATGAAGAACTGAGAATGAAGGAAACCCTACTGCATCTGAACTTGGATGAAGCAAATTATTAGCAGCCAGAAATCTCTCCAGAGCTAGGCAGTAATAAGAATCCAACCTGACTCCCAAGCCTCCTGTGCTCAACATACATCATCACCACCACCACTGCTGCCACCACCACCACACCATCACCTCTGCACTTGAATATGTACTGAACAGGGACTCAGTCAGTCAGCACTAAACTATTTTATATACTTTTGTATCATAGCTTTTCAACAAAAGTTAATCAATGTTAATTCAGCCCAGTGCCAGGCACTGTTGGTATATAGATGACTAATAAAAGATTCCCCACTCTGATGTTGCTCACAGTGTAGGGGAGTGGGTAGGTGCCGAAATGCAACTGATTCAAAGGGCTGATGGAATAGGGATCTGCCTGGGTGGCCTCCCAAGACCTCTTCCATTCCAAATCTGTTATTTTTTTATTTTTAGTCAAAAGCTACCCTGCATTGTCACAAACTTTGTTTGGTTTAGCCATAAATATTCAGCCTGTATAGTTCAATGAAGGAGTTTTCTTATAATATCTCCTGAGGAGAAAAATTTGGCATTAATTGCAGTTTAAAAAACCCAGAGTAAATGATGCATGAAACAGTCTTTGATAGATCTTGTCCCCAAGCTTTTTTGATAAATTCTGACAGAAGTTCATGGCACCAGTTCCATCTGTCCCAAGTGCTTTCCACTGGGTCTGGCTCCCAATCACACACAGCTTTGCCAATGGGATAACCTCTTTTAGTACAATTTCCACTCCAGTGCTGTATCAATTCTCTTCTCTTCATAGAAATAGCCTGCCCTTCCTATTTCCTCTATTTCTACCCAAACTCCTTCAATAATTGTCAAAATCCCAGAGCCCAAAGGCCGCAACACTCATTCTTAGACAACCCTTGATTAAGAAGTCACCAAGTGGCAGCACCCTACGTCAGAATCTTGATCTCTGCACGTCAGCTGCACACCATTAAATGGTACTTGAAAGAGCCTGCTTAAGTACATGGTTTCATGGTGGGTTGTGCTGTTTTTCCCTCCACTTCTTCTCTGAACCTTTCTAAGGAAATACATTTTGAGCTAAGAGCCTCTTCCAGGGTAGAGACTACATCAGCAGGTTTCACGGCATTAAAATCCAAGCTGTGCCCCCCCCCCCCCCAAACATAATTAAAATGGAGGCAAACATCTGTCCTGGAGGAGGCTGCTGCTCTTAAGGAAGTGACCCACCTTACTAATCAGTAAGAGAAAGAAAGAGAGGGAGGGGGAGAGGAAGACGGAGATGGAGACACAGAGAGAGAGATTTTTCAGAAACGGAAGATGTGCAATTTTGAAAAAATTATGTGACATTCCAAAGACACACACTTTAAGTAGAGCATTCCAAACTTGTTGTAGGATAAGTTAACTAAACTGATCAGGCATTAAGTACATGCAAAGCATTTCCCTCAACAATAGCTTTTCTACATTATTTTCATTCTGTAGACTCAAACAAAGTATTTTGATGGATCATAAGCCTTTTATGAACCCATGGCCAGTATTTAGAAAAGCTGTAATCACTGCATGCTGATCTTTTTTTCTTTAAAGATTTTTTAAATTTATTTACTTTTATAGAGAGGAGAAGGAAGGGAGAAAGAGGGAGAAAAACATCAGTGTGTGAGAGATACATTGATCTGACCCACAACCCAGGCATGTGTCCTGACTGGGAATCGAACCTGCAACCTTTTGGATCACAGGCTGGTGCTCAGTCCACTGAGCCACACCAGCCAGGGCCACATGCTGACCTTTCATAATAATCAGAGTTCCTCCTTCTGGCTTGCAGCACCAAAATGAATTCTAAAGGATAAAATTCAGAAATCTGGAAATACATATACTAGGAATTATAACCAAAGTTTAACATAACCTTATTACATTTTGGCAATAAATTAACTAGTTAGATGTCATATTAGGTGGAACATATTCCTGTTTATTGTCATGGACTAGATATTGAACTTAAGTGCCATTGTTCATATATTTGCTTTATAGCCACAATATAATAGATGCCTCTCTTTAAAACAACAAAATTCACCTTACTCATGTTCTTCACATATATGGCTGCAACTTCATTACATTAACATGTTCCAAGGCTGGCAATGGAGAGAGAATTCTCAGATTAGAAGGCCTGGCTGCCTCCCTTGGCAGAGGCCATTTTCCATACCAATGTAGACAGCTCTCAAGCATTCCTTAGAATACAGGCCAAAGAAAAAGATAACTGGAGACAAGCAAGATTTACTTCTGGCCACTGATTAAGGCTCAGTTTCCAATTTTCAATTCCTTTTCTTGGATATTTTTCCAGTGTGACTGACATCTAGAAAGTTTCCTTAATATCTCTGAACTGTGGGGGAGTGGTCCTACTTTAACCCCATAGGATATCATATTAGAACACAGTTCTCCAACATCAGAGTAAGAAATAGTATGTAGGTCTTTTCCTTATGTGATCACCTACAAATAGAATTGTAGTGCTTTGCAGAAATGTATTATGTTTATATATAGGTGCTCCTTAAATTTTCTCAACATTCTGATGAGAATTATGAGAATCAGAATATCAGAACTCAATAATCACAATCACGCCCCTTCCCTACTCAAAATTTTCTACCATCTCTCATCTAACTACAAAGTAATGTCTAAGCTTTTTAGCATGACATTCAGGGCCATTCAAGGAATAGAAGGAACAATAAAGGAACAAAGTTGAACAACATTAAATTTTTATCTGTGGCCAATTCATTTCTAGATTGTGGTCCTCACAGTGTATGATTGCATTTCAATTCTGTCTCTGTCATTTTCCATTCATGTGACTTTGGAGAAACAACCCAATGTTTCTAAATATATAAGGAAAATGAGCTTCAGAAATATTAGTTTCCCCAAGGTTATCTGGATGGGAAATGGCAGATGGGATTGGGACCCAGTCTGATTCCAGAGCTGAGCTACTTTAGGCTCCTGAGAGTCAAGTCACTGATGTTTACAAAGTTTGGGACAGAGCAGAAGCTCAATACACGCTCATTGTTATAGTAAGTCCTTCTCCCGCATGGCATCCAGAGTTAATGCTTCTGGTTATTGGCACCTCATGTATCTTGCATTAATGGTCAGATCAATTACTTCCATATCTCAAATGAGGAAAATGAAACTAAGGAAGATTAAATGGCCTGCATGGTTCTAGTGGCAAAGTTGGGATTAGGACACAAGTGCTTTAATTCTTAGTCTACTGTTCTTGCCATGTCACTCACTAATCATATGTTTTAAACTTATAATTAAGGAAAGAGATCATTGAGAACAAAGAATGAACATTTAAACTTCCTAAAATAAGAGATTTTTTTGGAGAAAAATTCACCTGATTCCTCTACTGACAGGATTGACAAAATATCTATTGTCTTAAAAGTGATCTATTATTGCACTTTTAGAACAGAATCTTAAAGTAAAATCCATCTTTCCCTGTAGATGAGTAAAACCAAATTTTAGCAGGCAGGCTTGGAGGGGCTGGAAGTATATTTATGATAAATGGAGAGGAAATCTATTTTTATTGATTAAATCCTTAGAATATCAGAATGAAAGTAAATGTGTGTGCTTCTGCATTATTCTCCTAACCATTTCCCCCATTTCAATGCCCATCTTACTTGAAAATATTGGGTGGAAGGGGAGACCTAGAATTTATAGTAGATTTCTTAGCTCTGATAAGTATTGAATAACAGAAAGCCACAACCTAAAAAGTTAGATGTAGTCTTAGCCAAAATGAATATGTTAGGTTTTCTGCCCACTATTTGTTTCAGAAACTCATCTAGCACTGAAAGTGAATATAGCCTTAAGTTTCAAAAAAGAAAGGAAAAGAGAATTTTCCCCTTCTAGTGTTAAGATACCCCATTAAAAGCTTGAGAATAAAACTCCTGCCCTATCAGTGTTTTCCTTTTCTATTAAGCAAATATTGATTTGCCCTCCCTTGCTTCTGATACAGGAGTCCAAATGACCATGGCCCTTTACTTTGCTGTCTTCTTTGTGTACTGGTGACTCACAAGGCGGCAAGTTTATGACTTGCTGTTGCTGCTGGGCAGCCAACAGGGGGTGCTCACTGCATATTTGGATGAAGGGGAAAAGATTTGATTTGAAACAACCCAGTTTTATTTTTCCTTAAATTCAATGCAAAACTAAAAACTGTAGTTCTCCTCAAACACAAAGATTTTGCAAATATGTTCAGAATCAGAGTGAAGGAATGCAGAGGTCAGTGAAGGGGGCCTAAGAGAGAGCCAGTATTTACACATGGATCAGGACTGAGATTCTGTGGTATCGGGATGCCTGAAGAATTTGGGTCATTGATCATGAATTATATCTGAATTCTCTTGGCTAAATGACTTAATTTATTGGATAATTTATCAACTTCTGACTTTGTGTGCCCAGAAACAGAGTGAACAGTGAGAAAATATCCTCTAATTTTCCTTTTTCCCCTGTTACTCCTAACACATAACTTAGCACTCAGTTTCTGCTGTACACATATAGAATGCAAAATGTTGTTGTGTGTTCCCATGGACAGTTTCTTTTAGGAATAAACTTCATGGAGTCCAAAAAGCAAATGAAAATAAGGCATTTTATTATATAAAATTCTGAGGACAACCACACATTTTAAGATTAAGGAAAAACTGGAATGGTGTTAGGATTTGAAGTAGTTCTTACCTACTTAAAATTCAGATTCAGTTTGAATTTATAAAAGCCGGGCCCTGGCTGGCGTAGCTCAGTGGATTGAGCGCAGGTTGTGAACCAAAGTGTCACAGGTTTGATTCCCAGTCAGGGTACATGCCTGGGTTGCAGGCCATGACCCCCAGCAACCGCACATTGATGTTTCTCTCTCTCTATCTCCCTCCCTGCCCTCTCTAAAAATAAATAAATAAAATCTTTAAAAAAAGAATTTATAAAAGCCCTAAAAAAAACATGTGGCATATTTAAATATTGTCTGGTTGTAATGTTTAAAACAAAGCTTAAACTTTGAAGGGTAGTAAAAATAAGTTGCTTGAACATCAACAAATGCTAACAGAAACAAGTTATTTTGAACCATTTTGAAGACAGAGATGAGAAAGATCAGAAGCTCTCATTAGAAGAAAATACAGCATGTGGCAAGTCCTAAAAAATTTATCAGGATATATTATCAAAGAAATACCAAAAGTCACAGGTATATATTGATAAATTTTAAAAAACAATTAACATTGCTTTCTTCTTATCAGAGTATTTAATAAGTTTTCCTGCAAGATTATCAAAGCCTTTGTTTGATTTATACAGCCAAGACTTCGAAAGAGTGATGGTCTTGCTCATTATTCAACAAAAACCACAAGGAAAAATGTTCATCTTAGAAACATACTTTGTTTCCTTTTTCTGGAGCCCAAACAACTTCCAGCTAAAAGATATATTTTGATTAAGATAATATTTTTCCCTAATCAATATTTTTTACCTCTGGGTTATTACTTCCTTGAAGGCTTCTCTGCCTTTTTTTTTCTTTCTAAATTAATCCATGTAGTTTATGAGAAATCATCGACACTGCCATATACTGCTGTTTACATTAAATCTTTCCCTTAATATTTACTGCTGGGTGGCAAGGCATGTCTCTAGCTTTTATGGTTAGACATCAAATCTTGAAATGTGTATTTTATACTTAATTGGAATGGGGATAGGAGTGCAGGAGCAGAATTAACCATTAATAAAATAACACTCCTGTCGACCAACTTCACCAGTTTCCAACCTGGTTGGCAATATGTCTGAGCTCTCCTTGGTGTAAAACCATACCTGTTGGGGTGTGCTTGCTTTATGCGTGTGCCTAGAATCATGTACTATTAGATGTGCATCAAATTTTTCTAAAAGTATCTGAACGCTTACTCTGGATTTTTGTACTTACCTCACTGCAGACAGGTGGCATATGGTTCACAGACCAGCACTCCTTTTGATCTTGTTAACCTCCTGTGTCCTTTGTTTCCCCACTCAGTAGCTAAGTCCCACCCTCACCTCACCGTAAAACATGTAACACACAGTGATGTAAGGCCTAAAATGAAGGTTCAATATTATGTGCTGCCTTGACATTTGATAAAATTGGGATGGCTTTGAATGGCATAACGACCACAAGCTCCCCTCCCAACTCTTCCCACAAATAAGGTACTATCCCAAATAAAGAGCCAAGAACAGTTTCTACTTATTTCTTACTGCTAAGTTTCAGTTCCCTCTCAGTGCTTGATATTATTCAAACAAGCCAATCACACACTCCCATGGGAACCAGGGGCAGGTACCTTCTTGATAACTGCAAAGACTGCCTCTCACAAACCCTGCTTGTTCACTCTGCTCCTGAACGTGAACCTTATGTGGCTCTGTGTGGTGTGTGGTATTCTCCTTGCTGGATTGTGAGTATACATAAATGATGAACTGCTGTTGATATCACCTGTCCAGTATTGGTTCGTGTGTTCAGCTCTCCCCCTAACCCTAGGACTGGGGATACCTTCCTCATCAATAAAGTAAATAGGATGCAGTTAAACACACACACAAGTGTGTTTACACACATGCCCCCACACACAGGGTTCCTGAGAAGGAAGAGGTCTACCCTAAGCCTAAATTCTTAGGAAAATGCCTTAGTAAAGTCCTGTGCTCTAAATCAGTGTTTGTATTTTTTAAATGAGGGGGGAAGAATCAGGACAAGGAACACTTGGATCTCCAGGTTTGGAATCAGAAGATGTAAGAGGAAAATGGACAGTATCAGAGATGCCCTTGCGTATTATTAGCATTTTTTTAAAGATTTCATTTATTTATTTTTAGAGGGAGGGAAAAGGAGAGAAAAAGAGGTGGGGAGAAATATCAATGTGTGCTTACCTCTCACGTGTGCTCTATCGAGGACCTAGCTTGCAACCCAGGCACATGCCCTGACTGGAAATTGAACCGGCGACCCTTCGGTTTGCAGGCCCCACACTCAATACACTGAGCCACACCAGCCAGGGAGCACATTATTAGTTTTTAAAAATGTACAAACTTTCCCACTCCTTTGACAGAATCATTGTGTGGTCTAATGTGATATTGGATGTCATTTTAATAAAGTGTTGTATGTATATTTTTAAATAGGAAGAATCTTAACATGGCTAGCTTATAGATGCTGATTTATTCTGCCCTGTTTTTCCAATGAAGTATCCATGAAATTGAATAAAGACATGTAGCATTGCAACTACACTGCACTCAAAGAATGGCTAGTGTCTTGACAGGAGCAGAGTCTATGATGCTTTTGGTGAGAGAAGTCAGACAGTTCTCCCTTGTTCCTTTCATTCTCTGCACCCTCATTTGTTCTCCATATATCCAATCTAAAAAAATGCAATTGTGGCAATGTTTAACATGAAATGTACTATTTTTACCATTTTAAAAAGTACTGTTCAGTAGGATTAGGTACATTCACATTGCTGTTCAACCTCCCTTCAGAACTCTTCATCTTGCAAAACTGGACCTCTATACTAATTAAACAACTCCCCTTCACTCCCTCCTCCCTATTGCCTGGCAACCACCATTCTACTTTCTATCTCTATGATTTTGACTACTTCAAATACCTCATATAAGTGCAATCATATAGTATTTGTTTTTTTTTTGTGACTGGCATATTTCGCAAACATGTAACAATAGTTCCAATTTCTTTCCTTTTTAAGGCTGAATAATATTTCATTGTATGAATATACCACACTTTGTTTACCTACTCATCTGTCAGTGGATACTTAGGTTGTTTCCACATTTTGGCTATTGCGTATAATGCTGCTATGAACATAGGGGTGCATATATTGTTTTGAATTGTTTCAGGATTACTAGGATGCATTTCCAGAAGTGGGACTGCTGGTTCAAAAGGCAGTTCCATTTTTAATTTTTTGAGGAAACTCCACAGTGGCTGCACCAGTCTGAATTCCCATCAATAGTGCACTAAGGTTCCCTTTTCTTCACATCTTCTCCAGCACGTGTTGTCTGTTGATTTATTGGTGACAGCCATTCTGGCAGGTGTGAGGTGGTATCTCATTGTGGTTTTAATTTGCCTCTCTCTGATGACTAATAATGTTGAGCATTTTTTCCATATGTCTATTGGCCATCCATATGTCTTCTTTGGAGAAGTGTTTATTCAGGTCCTTTGCCTATTTTTTAATTGGATTGTTTGTCTTTCTGGTCTTAAGTTGTGTAAGTTTTTTATATATTTTGGAAATTAACCCCTTATCAGATGTATCAGTGGTAAACACATTCTCCCATACAGTGGGTTCCCTTTTCATTTTGTTAATGGTTTCTTTTGCTGTGCAAAAGCTTTTTAACTTGATATAGTCTCATTTGATTGTTTTCTCATTTATCTTTTCATATATTGCTACATGAGGTGCCTAAAATTTTATTGCTTATGTTTTTTTCTAGTATTTTTATGGTCCGCAACTTACATTTAAGTCTTTTTTCCATTTTGAGTTTATTCTTGTGTATGGTATAAGTTGGTGGTCTAGTTTCATGTTTTGCATGTACCTGTCCAATTTTCTCAGCACCATTTACTGAAGTAACTGTCTTTATTCCATTGCATGTTCTTACTTCCTCTGTCAAATTTTAATTGACCACAAAGACATGGGTTTATTTCTGAGCTCTCTGTTCTGTTTCATTGATCTATGATTCATTTTGAGTTACTTTCTGCATAGGTGTTAATTAAGGGTTTAATTTCTTCATTTTGCATGTGGATATCTAGTTTTCCAGCACGACTTATTAAAACACATACTTTTTAAATGCATCCTTAAATTTTATTTATTTATTTACACACTATTTATTTATTTATTTGTTCAGTCTTGGAGGAGGCATGTTTCCTCATTTGTATGATAGAGAGGCACCAACCTGGGATAGAGGATAAAATCAGTAGAGCAGAACAGATAGTGTATGAACTCACTGGCCTGAAAGGCTGTTTTAGCCATTAGGGAAGAATTGGGAAGTTGGAACTGAAAGAGTTGTATTTACAAAATACCCTATGAGAGGATGGGTCTTTTTTAGTTATCTCCTGCAAAATAATACATTACTCTAAAACTTTGTGGCTTAAAACAATGAACATTTATTAACATGTTAGGAATCTGGATGCCAGTTAGGCATGTGCCTCTGACTCAGGCTTCCCATGAGATTGTAGTCAGGTTGTCAGCCTGAGTGGTGGTTTTATCTGAAGGTTTAACTACAGAAGGATACACTTCCAAACTTGTTGACATGGTTATTCACACAATTCAGCTCATTACCGGCTGTTGAACTAAGGACTTCAGTTTCATGCTGGGTGTTGGTTAGTGACCTCCCTCAGCTCCTTGCCACACATGGCTCCCCCATAGGGCAGTTTACAACATAGCAACTGACTTCCTTCAGTGACTCAGCAAATACTACCAATGGAAGCCTGTTTTTCTGAGAATCTGATCTCATAAGTGGCATTCATTCATTTCCGATGCATTCTATTCCCTAGAAGCAAGTTGTTGAATGCCTCACACACTCAAAGGGAATGAATTACACCACAGTGGGAATACCAAGAGGTAAGGATCACTGGGGTCCATCTTAGAAGATAACCACATGGTCCATTATAAAATAGTGACCAAGGGTCACACAGTTTTGGAGAAAACCATTCATTCTCTATGTCCTGTGTCACCACAGGCCATAGTACAGAAGACCTACCAGCACACTCATCCTCCACTGAGACAACCATAGAGAAGGCTTTGTGTTGAGAAAGAATCACGGTAACATTGAAGCAGCCTGGATACACTTTCAGGTAGAGGAGAGTTGTCCTCTGCAGTAAACAATAGGTATAGATGAACAAGAAAATTTTGACTGTATTGAGCCTCTGGGATTTGGGGGCTATTTGTTACTGAAGCACATCTTGGTCTTTCCTAACTAACTCAATTGTTTTCCTCTTTCACTGTTGGCCTTTGTGATAACACTGTGGGGTTATAGAGAATGGGAGGAGTTTTGGCGTCCTCACTTCCAGTAACTTTTGAGGCAGCTGAAACAAACTAGTAAGAATGTGTTGATTGGAGTAGGATCTCTGTGGAGACAACAGTTGTAGTCTAGCCTTCAGAGATGACTCTAGGTTCCTATTCTATTGGTAGATAGGAAGGAAGACTATGATTATTTCAAAATCAGACTCCAGATGGCCTCAAGTTTTTGTTCTTTAATGCTGAATTTGAGAAGAAAGTGGATTAATATCTACGGGGTTCTACAGGGATAGATATTACTCTAGGATTATACAACCAGCCAGTTTTTAAAAAAAATATTGGCTAAATAAACAAATTCTCTGGTCAGGACAACACAAGGAATAAAACCATGTATTTAGCAGAGATTAAAATAATATCAAATGTTATGTAATAAAAATTGGAAAAATATGTAATAAAATTTTTTATAAAATATATACTTTTCTTAGAGAAAAAGGTATTCAAATTATTGGAAATAGAAACAATGTGGAAGAAATACCTGAAGAGAGAGAAAAATAATTAAAGTTCTGAATACAATATCAAAGAGTAATATTTTTAAAATCTTCAGAATCGCTTAGTTTTACTGGAAAATTCCATTGCATTATAAATGTTCCAGAGTATTAAAGTAAAATGTAGGAAGCTGTATACTCCATTTTTATAAAGTTATCTTGACTCAGATATAGAAATTTGATAAAAGTAGCATGAACATATTGCAAACTGATTTTAATATTTAATTGCATAAATAATAAGTAAAATTCTCATCTTAACCTGGAACAATACTACTATTTACATGTCATGAGGATTACATGAGATAATGATATATAGCATCTGGAAGCATTAGATCACTTAGCAATTATTCAATAAATGGTTGCTATATTAATTTTGCAACATGTTATAAATATAAAATATTTTAACGAATGATATCCCATTCTTGTTACAAAGATATTGGTTTTACTAAAATGAATTTATAGGTTTATGACAATCAAAATACAAAGGAAAGGCTTTTATGAACCAGAAAAATATTTCCAGTTATTCTTGAGGAATAAAATGGCAATAACAGCACAGAAAATTTTTAAAAGAGAATTACTATTGAGGTATTTTTCCTAGCAAGTATTACAACATATAACAAAGCTAGAACAGTTAAAACAGTGTGTAGATACAGATTAGTAGAATAGAATAAAGAGCTTAAATTTATTCTGCTTATTATTTGACCAAAAACACCACAGCGACATGGTGAAAGATGAATTCTCCAATAAATGGTGTTTAGAATGTTATCTACTTGAATAAACAATAACACAAAGCCTATACCTTATATCTAGTATGCCAAAACAAATTGCAAATGAAGTTAATGTTTAAAAAAATAAAATACCATATAGTTAAATACGTTTAAGTAATCTTAGCATGAAGAAAGACTTTCTGATTATCAATGCAATAAATAAAAGAAAAAATGATAGGTTTGATTAGTATTATGTACACCAAAAATCATTTAAAAGGAAAGAACAATGTTGGAAAAATATTATGTAATACAATTTTTTATAAAATATATACTTTTCTTAGAGAAAAAGGTATTTAAATTATTGGAAATGGAAACAATGTGGAAGAAATACCAAAAAGCACCAATGTTCTTTCCTTTTAAAGGACAATTCTTATAAGAACAATTCTTATAAGAAAATGTTCATCTTTATTTTTTATTTTATTTTTTAATTTTTAAATTTATTTTTAGAGAGGGAAGAGAGGGAGAGAGAGAGAGAGAGAAACATCAATGTGAGGTTGCTGGGGGTTCTGGCCTGCAACCCAGGCATGTACCCTGGCTGGGAATCGAACCTGGGACACTTTGGTTCCCAGCCCGCGCTCAATTCACTGAGCTACGCCAGCCAGGGCTGAAAATGTTCATCTTTAAAGATGACATATACATTAGTAAGAAACCATTCCAAGAGAAAAGGAGAAAAGACAATTCACAAAAAAAGAAACTGAAATTGCCAATAAACTTATGAAGAAACATAGTATTTTGTATTTAAAGAAATGTTAGATCAAAATAACAAAGAAATACTGTATTTTACTGGACATATAGAAAGCTGATTTTTTAAATGTTAATACCCAGCACTGGAGAGAATCCAGGGAAACTCTCTTAGGAATCTCTGTGCATAAATATTGCACACATGTTGTCCATAACCACAGGAGAGAATTCTGGGGGCTGAATTGCATTTCCAGTGAGGCAGCAGGGGACAGGGAAGGGTTTACAGTCAGTAAGAGTGGTGTCACAGCAAGGGGCAGGGGAGTAGCCGAGAACAATGTCAGGACAGGCCAGATGCCGCTTATTGTCTGTCAGGACTCTTGAAGCAGCAGACAATTAGCTTTTAGTTTTAAAAGACATTTGTTTATCTCAAACGTGTTTGAGTCAGTCAATAAATTTCTCTCTTAGGCAATAATTTTGTGAATACCTGTCCATATGAAAAATGTGAGATGCTACTATTAAAATGATCATTGTTTTTTGATCATGGGATAAGATCACAGGTGATTTTTTTCTGCCCTCCCCCAATACAGGCAATTCTCTTTGTTGAGTTTCTTGCACAGCACTAGATTTAATTAGATCCTAAAATAGGCTTCCTGATCATGAAGAAAAAATTAATGATCTTCCTTACAAAAATACATGCCTTTTTTTTTTACCAGAACCAATACTCAAAGGTTTTAGAAAATTCTTATATATAGCAATTCCTGCATTTTATACCAGCTGCTTTAGGAATAAAATGTAATGTCTCATGTCTTTTTATGTCAATTTCAAGATCAGTGGAACAATTTTGTATCATTTCAAAATCAAACAAACTTTTATGTTCAGAGACTGAAAATGGCATTAAAACAACAGTAGAATTATAGATATTCACAGCCTCTAACCACTAATTTTCCTGTTTCTACAACCTAAGTGTGATTCTGGCCCAGTTGTTTTATATTTAAGACTTGGTATTGGCATATTTTTGCCTCTCTGAATGGGCATGCCTATGAGCATAACAAAGTAGACTGTTTAGGGTTTGTATAGCTCTAGTTTTAAGCACCACCTTGTAGATGTATCAATGCTTGTTTACACTGTCTTCACACAAGTTTATTACTAGTCTTGGTTTTAGTGACAGGTATTTTAAGATAAATTATGCAGGGAAAGAACCATATTGGTCCAAGATTCTAGTTCCTTCTGCATCCTGGATGAATGTAGAAGGAACCTGCACAGAATTAGGAAATCTGTGAGAGAGAAGGGACTTTCTGAGTACAGAATCCTTGGGGAAACATATATGTAATTTACCTCCTTTTTCTTATTTCATGATTTTTTCTAAAAGAGGTATGTTAATAAAGGGCTTGCAAACTCAAATGGTAAAAGGGGCCAGCAGTTGACAAAAGTGAGTTGTTATGATTTGTTAAATTAACATTTGTTAAGTGGAGTACAGGATGTTGGATGGTGAGTTCACAGTTCAACAACAGCCCATAAGAAAAACTGGAATAGAGAAGTTTCTTACCCACAGTTCCTCGAAGAAGTACACAGCACACCACAAGGGGCCACAAGGGTAGGTCAAAGCAGAGTGCAGACAGAGAAAGCAACAGGACTTAGGACCCCTGCCTTTATTATGGTCCACAGGTGTAGTAATTTGGAATTCCTGGGATAAGGTCAGAGTACTCAATTCAAACCAAAAGAGAAGGGTTTTTATCTAAGGAGATTGTCACAAGGTCTGTCACATCAAGAATTTACATTTGCTGGTGAGGATGTGGAGAAAAGGGAACTCTAGTGCACTGTTGGTGGGAATGCAGACTGGTGCAGTCACTGTGGAAACCAGTACGGAATTTCCTAAAAAAACAAAAAATGGAACTGCCTTATGACCCAGTGATTCCACTTCTGGGAATATACCCTAAGAATCCTGAAACACCAATTCAAAAGAACTTATGTGTTGGGAACCTCCCTGCTTGGTTTCAGAAGCTGTAACCCCCACTCCTCCATGACTAAAGCTGGGTGAGCAACCTTGGGACCATAAACCACTGAGGAGACAAAGCTTACCTCCCTGGCAGGAGCACCATTTCTGCTCCTTTTACTTCATCCATAACTGGCCCCCAGTGCTTGGTCGGTTAGCCAATGATGGGTAAGATTCCTCAAGCGGGGAATGACCTAAGACAGGCATAATCACATGGGAGGCCCCCAAGGAAGGACTTTGGGGGGTACAGCAAAAGGGGGTGATGGACCTTCACACCTCAGCTTTGACAAAACCTGAGTCCTCATTCTGTCTGCAAGAAGTCTCCTAATCTTCTGGCTGCCTTACTTCCCTTGCTCCATTTAAGCCTGACACAATGACAGAGGGTGGTGCAGCCCTATGCTGGAAAGGGTGATCAGGCCTAGGAAAGAATATGTAAAATCCTGTGAAATCTGCTTTGTTTAGAATGCTCTCAATTAAATGATAAGGGTCCAAGCAAGAAGTGAGTTTGTACCTCAAAGTTTTACAGTTCTTTAGCTATCTGACTCTGACTCAAAATAGGCCCTCAGAGTTCTTTGTTATCTATTGTTTGATCCTTACTGCCTGACAATGATTAATGAGCTTTACCTGTATTCTTGTGCAAATGAACCCAATAAATGCCCATTGAGGAAAAGGCTCCTGGCCCTTCTCCTTTGAGAGATCGGCCTCCTTTCCTCCCCAAGCAAATCATATCTTGGTAGACTTATTCTCAACTGTGGCAGCTGGGGGAGCTGTGTGGGCAGAGCCCCCCACCCCAACACTTATGCACCCTTGTGTTTATAGCAGCATAATCTATAATAGCTAAATATTGGAAACAGCCCGAGTGGCTATCATTAGATGAATGGATTAAAAAACTGTTGTACATTTACACAATGGAGTATTAGAAAGCAGAAAGAAAGAAGGAAGTCCTACCTTTTGCAATAGCATGGATGGAACTGAAGACTATTACTCTAAGTGAAATAAGTCAGCAAAAGACAAATACCATATGACCTCACTTATAACTGGAGTCTAATGAACAAAACAAAATAATGAGAAAAATAGAACTAGAAACATGAGATCATGGAACAGGCTGACAGCTGTAGGAGGGGAGGAAGAAATGGGGAATGGTGGAAAGAAGGGGAAAGAAGGTACATGTATAAATGACTCATGGACATGGACAACAGAGAGAGGATTGACTGGGAGAGATGGTTACACTGGGTGGAAGGAGGCAAAAGGAAAAAAAAGGAAATTGGGATAACAGTAATAGAATAAATAATAGAAAATTTATAAAGTCAAAAATATTTTTAAATAAAAAAATAATTTACATTTGTGCCCTAGATGGTGTGGCTCTGTTGGTTGGAGCATTGTCCCATAGCCAAAAGGTTGTGGGTTTGATTTCCAGTCAGGGCATATATCTAGGTTTTGGATTCAATTCCTAGTCCCTAAACAGATGATCATCTGTCCCAGGGGGTATAGAATGCAACCAGTGGAAGTTCCTCTTTCACACCAATGTTTCTCTCTCCCTGTTTCTCCTTTCCTCTCTCTCTAAAAGCAGTGAAAAAATGTCCTAGGGTGAGGATAAAAAATCATTTATATGTGCTTGTGAATGCCATGTACAGCATGTGCTTGTAGGAGAGGTCTAGTATCTATTTAGCATCACTACAGGCTGGTTGGCCAAAAAAAAATGGATGCTGAAGCAGCAATACTGAAGCAGCTAAGCAAAATCTGGATGTGAGTGGGATGTCTGAACTCAGCCAATGATAACTGGAGAGGGATTGCTCCCCCTAAAAGGGTTTATTAGCTCCTGTCTTCTGATACCATCCTGGCTGGAATGCAGCCCAGTGAGGTCACTCAGTCAGTATTTTTATGAGAAATTTCCTGGTTTTTAGATATGATGGTTACAAAGTAAAAAAGAAAAAAACTCCAAAGATTGTGGGTAAAGCAGGAAATGTCAGCAATGCGTACAGCCACTGGCTCTCTAGTGTGTGGTCCCTCCTTACCATTACATCAGGTTCCTTTCCCTGGTGAGACAGAGCTGTCTGCTTAACTATTCTTGAGAAACAATAGTACTTCCTTCCTGGAGTTTTGATGCACAGCATCCTAGCTCTGAGAGAATTTATGTGGTTAGTTCCTCAGTAAAATGAGGATACTAATACCTACCTCCCAAAATTTTTGTGAGGCCTGAACAGATTGGGATGTACAGATCGGGATGTACAGATCTGACATGTTAGTTCTGTTTTGTTGAGTCTCTTGGCTCCACCTTCATCAGTTGCATTACTTTCTCTTTTTCTTATTCACTGTGTTTATTCTTACCCCCTGCCTTTCTTCTAGCTGTGCCCCTAGTCCAGAAGGTTCTCCCTACTTCCTTTATCCACTCTAAATACCCTACCACAGGGGTGTCAAACTCATTTTCACTGGGGGCCACATCAGCCTTGCGGTTGCCTTCAAAAGGCCAAATGTAACTTTAGGATTGTATAAATGTAACTACTTCTTAACAGTTAAGTGAGAGCTCAATGTTGCTGCCAGGTAGAAACAAGATGCCAGCCAGAATAAACAAGGCAGAGGGCTGGATTCAGCCCTCGGGACTTGTGTTTGCCACCTGTGCCCTATCTACAAGATCTAATTCACCTTGCTTTCTACAAGACATCCTCTTATCTTTGTTCCACCCACACTGATCTCTATAATCTTATTTCACCATTTTTCCTTTTGTAACTGCAGTTCCAGGCACAAAGTAGCACTGAATGAAGTTGTGTTTTCCCAATTACAATTAAGATTCCTCATGAAGGGTTTTCAAGAACTACTATAAAGGTCACATGGAAAAAAACAAGGGGCAGTGTGGAAGCAAGGGAGGGGGGTGGTTTGGCTGGGGTGGGGGCAAGTGGTGGGAGGAAAATGCAGGCAACTATAATTGAACAACAATAAAATAATTTAAAAAAAGATTCCTTGTGAGTAAGGATGTAATTTTGATTTTTTTTAATAGTCCATAAAGTTTAATGTAATGTTTTCACAATAATGAGCATTAAAAATGTGATGAACAAAATAAGTTAGATATTCATATCTGAAGAAAAAGGTAGCCTCTCAAGGTTTGTAGGTCAGATCACCAGAGTTACCACAGAATGTACCAAGTAAAACAGGATATTTGTGAAGTGCCTTGTAATGAGTCTTGTGCTTCCTTGACATTGAAGAGTGTTATTTATGTGCTGTTGGTACAGAGGCTAGGAAATGCCAAATACATGCTAAATTGAAGCATATTGTTAGGGTCCACATAAAATGTAACAGTAAATATTACCTTAAAGTAACATAATAGACAGACTTGTAAGATTCAATGGTAGCAAAATTTAAGGTAAAACTTTTCTAAAGAAATCCATAATTGCAAGACAATCAGAACATGTCAACAGAGAGGGAGCCTTGGTCATCAGCTTTGTGCTCCATTATCAATGTCATCCATATCGTAGAGAAAAATGAGACAAAAACAGCATAACCTGGTGGTTTAATGTTTGATTTGTTGATTCAGTTACTTAATACTTATGTTCACTAGGTAACTTTAGTTTTGTGCGTGTGTGTGGCAGAACTATTTTTACTATAAATAGTGAGGCCTTCTCCCAGACATCCCTGATGACCAGGATGGCACTGTCCTGGGGTAAGGTGGTCTTGTAGTGGAAGAGGCAGACAGCCCACCCTCTTCTAACCCTGGGCACCTTGCCCTGAAGCCAGCTCACAGAGCCTGCACTCCTTCTGGAAGTGGATGAGGACATCTCAATGGTTCACCCCCTTCACCAGTTTACTCAGGATCTGGTCTTCAGCCTGCCCCTCGGCAACTGCCTTCAGGATTTTTTCCTGGTTCACATAGCCTTGTACCTCCTGGTTCAGCTGCAAATGTTTCTTCTTAGAGCTCAGCTCCTGGACTGTAATCATGAGCTTAGTCTCCTCATCCACTAGGCTGTTTTTGTTTTTTTTTTCCCCCTGAAGTGTAGCAATTCTGGGGAACTGCTCTGGTTCCTCAAGGCCTAATCCAATTCCATTCTCTAGGCCTTCAGCTCCCTCAGGCCAGCCACAATCTCATTTAGTCTCTGCTGGATGGTTTGGGCCTTGCAGAATCTCTTCATCTCCTGCAGCAGAGTCCACTGACACATTGGGTGCTTGTTCATAGTTCTTAGTGAAGATTGAAGGTCAGCAGGGCCTATTCCACATCTAAGTCCAAAGCTACATTCTCCTCTTCCTCTTCTTCCTCTTCACTGAAGAAAGGTTTCCCTTCATTCTCTCTCCCCATGGCCTTAAAAACCTGAGGGCTCTGGGTTGGCACTGCCCATCTCACAAAGCTGCCCACCAGGGCATGGAGGGCCAGGTAAGAGCAGCTATGAGGGGTTTCGGTGGAGACTCCATTTCCTAGTCAAGGTTCAAATTAAGGAAGGACAACCGCTGGTGTTCTAGGTTAGAGAGGTGGATTAGCCAATGGGTAGACTAGCTGAGGCTTGGGACAGGACTGGCCCCCTCCTGGGGGACCATGGGAGTTGAGGGGCCTGATATCATGTTATTTTCATCTGGAGTGGAGACGTCCTGATTCTCAGGGCCTCTGTCATTGCCATCTTCTTTGTGGCCTGGCTGGGACAAGTGCTGGAAGCAGTAGAAATGTCCATCTCCTGGGGGCTGTCCATAACCACTGAGCCACAGTGTGGCCTCACAGACATGGCAGCAGAAGCAGCTCAGATGATAGGCGTAGCCATTAACACACAGGTGTTCCAGGATAGACAGGTGTTCTCTTCCCCACAAAGTGCACATAAGTTCTTGCCATCAGCCTCCTGGTATTATAATGGGAAAGTCAGGGGTATAGCAGACTCTGGAACAGGGGTCTCAGCCTCTGTCTGCTGGTGTTGCTTCTTACCACCTGCATTCTCCATTTTCCTGGGTCTGGCTCCATTTCAGTGTCCTCTACAGTTTGACAAGAAATAGTACAGCACTGGAGTCCCTGGAGAGCCTTGGCTGATGGTGTGCTCTTGAAGGAACTGTGAAAGTGGCTGAGGTAGGTGATGAGGCCCAATAGGTCACTTCCTGACACCACTGTTTCTGTGGACAATATGGGTGATATGCTCAACTTATGCTCTACCATCTTCAGTGCCCAAACAGTCACTTCCAGAGCCCCTACCCTCTGCAGCATTGAGAGGTCCAGTAGGCTAGGCTGAAGCTGGTTCACCAAAACACCAGAGCCAGCCCATTTGCCCAGGAGGAAAAAAGGTTGGCGACATGGACATGAGGGTACCTGAAACCTGCTCCTGGCACCAGCGTAGCAGTTCTTCCTGTGTGCTCATTAATCTAATGTCAGGCTTTCCTGAGTCAGTCTTGTTACTCTTCCTCCACACAAGTTCCTTGGCAATCATGTCATGTAGGACTCACACCTGATTGGGGGACATAGCCTAGAGGTTCAGGTTGGGGTAGGGAGTGACTGGGTTGAGCCCATACTGGGCCAAGTTGTGGTGCATGTTTTCCGGGGATATCTATGACAGGAGCTGGTACAGGCTTTCACATTCTGCCAAAACTTCTAGGGGCCCAATCCCCTCCACCCACCACTTCACCATCCAGGTGGCATCAAAGACTGCCAAGAAGCCCCAGGCCACTCCAGTGACCAGGGATCAGAAGGGCTTCAGCAGGCATTCCCCCACCAGCCCCAACAACAGGCAGATGCTGTGCTTCTCTTGTGCACAAGCAAAGCTATCTGCCCACACCATGCTTGTAAAGTCAAAAGCAGAGATGTCAAGCCATCCATGGGCATCTTGGGCAAACTCCAGCCTCCCAAGTTTGCTATGGGTGGCGATGTCAGCAACTGCACAGGCAAAGCCCTGCAGACCCTGAGGCTCCACATTGGCACTGCTCAACAGCCAGACAGTTTCTGGTCACTGCTGATGTAGCACCCCCAGGTGCATCAGGCACTGTTTCTTGGCTTCCATCACAAAGTAGGTGCATTGTCTTTGTAGTATACAATGTTTTCCAGGTCAGTGCCTGACTTTGAGCAGGCTCTGGAAGAAGCTCTGGTTATGGATCCTGGCCACGCTGCTGATCTTGGGCACCTGTGTCTCTTCCATGGTGCACCGTTCACACAGTTAACCATGATGCTAATAGCCAGTTCACTGTGCATTTCTCACAGTACAAAATTTGTCTTCAGGGACAAATTTACCTTGAACAGCAGAGATGAGAACATCAAATTCATAGTTGGCCAGTTGGGCAAGGGGATTGGGCTGGAGCTGGGCCTACCAGCCACTCCCTTTTTGGGAGAAGATGGAGGCCAATGAAATTGACACCCCAGTGAATTTCCACCCCAGCATTAGTGCCACTTTCAACAAAAGCAGCTAAAGGTGTGAGATACTAATGTAGTCCAGGGTGCCTTTGCAGAAGTACTTATAGAACTTCTTGGCACCAAGTGCCCAAAGGTCATGAATGATGATGGGCCGGAGGTGGTGCACATTGTACCAAGAGAACTTGGTTTACTTTTCCACCAGGACCACACAGGCCCCCAGTAGTGGCCAGCTGCATAGCAGCCCATAGACCCCAGGTTCAGTGTCAACCACCAGGCACTTCATGCTAGTGGAGGCCCAGCCCTGCTGGTAGACAGGCTGGCCTGCTCACTTGTCCAGCTTGGCCCACATAGACTTAGTGTTCCAGTAGTTGAATTGGGCCTTGATCTTGTGCTACTAGGGTAGCTCCCCACCAGGATCCAGCCCCAGGGACCAGCATAACCCCTGGAAGGTGCTCAGCACATTCTGACACAGCTGGGCCCACAGGAAGCTCTCAAAGTGGGCATGTGCTGGGCCAGTGGAGGTGGGTGAGGCCATGGAGGCCCCTAGGTCTCTCAGGGAAGGGAGCAGCTGGGTATAGTTAAGTGGCTGAATCTGGATCACAAAGTCTGGAGAGGGGCTGAACAGGATGGGAGTGAGGGAAGACAGACTGGAGGGCCAGGAGGGGTTTTGGAGCACCCCTGTTAGCATTTCCCCAGAATTGCACCCCCACACCACATCTCCACCCCATAGTGGGCAGGGGCACATTAGGTAACTTTTTAATTTTGACTTGTCTTAGCATTATGCTCTAAGACTTTCCTTGGTCATGTTAATGTCAGAATTTTGGTCCAAATGACCTTCGTTTCTCATCATAAATCAACACACTGATAGTTTTGGTGCTCGTTTAGTTTTTCAAATGCTTTAGTTTTTCAAAAGTTCCTCCAGCCTGATCACTCCTGTATACTAAGAAGAGTTTCTGATTTAGGTACTCCTCTGTGAGACCCTGTCCTAATGTAGTCAACCTGTCTAATTTCACCTCTATCATGTCCATATTCAAACTTCTACATGACACACCAGCATGACAATTTGAACAAATATAATCCATTTTCCTCTTCATCCTTATCTCCCCAGTAGTCTAGTTAGATTTATGGTGTACCCTAGTTATTCATTCATTCAGCATTTACTAAGAATACACGATACATCCACTTTTGTGCAATGTACTGTGGAAGCCAATACTGACCCTGCCACAGTGGGTTTTGAACCCATCTGAGTCATGTGCAACCATTAGGTTTGTTTAAGTAGATACTGGTAGCCACTAACAGCAACTCACTGACAGCTAATCCTCCACAATCTGGTTTTAAAGACAGCAAGTCTCAGGATGAGTTCTATCACCCATACAAATGTTTGTTAGATAAACATGTATAGCAATCAGGTACATAAAAACCATTATAAAACCCATTCTGTGAGTTCCACAGAGAACTAGCTCTCTGCTCTTAGAGTGATCTGTGAACATCTTGAATGGAAAGTTCACTGCAAACAAATATAGCCACAGTTCCAAGATATCATTTAGTTTACTTGATAATTGGCAGCAGACAACCATTAGCATTTAAAATTGAGACTGGAATCATATCCCAGCTGCTGTCTTGAGGGTTTGCTGGTTCATGTAAGGTAAGGGCCTACCTA
Source organism: Phyllostomus hastatus (assembly GCF_019186645.2). Classification (NCBI taxonomy): domain Eukaryota; kingdom Metazoa; phylum Chordata; class Mammalia; order Chiroptera; family Phyllostomidae; genus Phyllostomus; species Phyllostomus hastatus. Next base: position 52,171,674 of record NW_025334041.1, read on the forward strand.
AAGTAATTCACTCACTCGACATGCCTCAAATGTCACTTGTTTAACTAATTTAGCCATTGTTAACATTCTTTACATTAATGATCTAGCCAATAGTTCCACCAACACAAATTCATTTTGGTTGCAATTTGTAAATTACCAATGCGCCTAGTTTAGATTGCACATAAAGATAGCTGTAGCCTCTGGATAGCTGTGGCCTTTCTGATTAAATGTTAGCTGACCTCCCTTTGAGTGTAAATTCCTGATTAGAATAAGTGACCTCCCCGAGGGTGTAAATGAAAGTTAACACCCATATCCATTTACATCATGCTGTCTGTGTCAAAGTATTTTTAGGTAAATTATAGACTTTATAGCACAGGGTTTTAAGATATATATGGTTTTAATACCATTTCAGTTTATTCCAAATAGTATTAAAGCTCAGGAAGAAGAACTTCAGAAGAATGGAGTTTTGGACTCTTCCCTGGAATGATTTATATTAAAATACTCCTTAATGACAACTCTACTAAGAAAAGGAAAAACATTATTTTAAATTTATTTAGCTATCAATCTATTAGTTTTTTAGTTTAAACTGGCAGGACTAAGAGAAAGGCAGAGTTTCCCTAAGGGTAAAAACTTCAGTTTTATAGAGTAAATTAGCCTATTTGACACAAAAAGTCTGTAGGGCACAGCCTGGAAACTTAAGATGGAGGCCAATAAAGAATTAAATTACTCTGCATTAAAAAGTCATTAGGAGGCTCCAAGCTTGAGTGGGAGTTGAGATGGAGAAGTCAAGTTATGGCTGAAAGAAGGTACTTGGAGAAATGGAAGCAAATGAAGTCTGGAGGGTTGAAGGACCCACAAAAATTATCTGCAGCAGAGATGACCTCTCTAACTCTTAGCACAGTGATGTCTAACACTCAATTTTATGTGGTTGCCAATTCTAACCTCTCTGTATGTGATTCACTTCTGTTAGCCTAAACCTTCAATAAAATGTCTGTTACCCAAAACAGCTATGGTTAGTGATCCTTTGAGAACATGAAGAGAGGAGGGGTATACATGGATTAAGGAAGTTCAGAGAGAGGACAACATCTCAGGCACTGACCAATGAATATTGATTTCTCACTGAACTCAGTTGACCAATTGAGAACTCAGAAACAGCATACATATAGAGTGGGAGGTGATCATGAACTTGTACAGTACTACTGGGAATCCTCTAAAATATACAATCTTATAATACTCCCTACAGTACATGCAGCATAGGTTGGTGCCATTGTACTTCAGGTATTAAAGCGACAGATAGCCCCAGGAGACTGGAAGACATCTAGACCTAGAAGTTGATATTATGTAAAAGCAGATCCAAATCTAGGATGCATCTCTTGACATTGATTTGATCCATTTGTTACATTTTCTCTTAGATAACTAAACAAATTGAACTTACAGTAGAATGAGAAAAGTTTCATCCAATATTGACTGTTCCCAAAGCAGGGAGTTTGTTCAAGGAATTTGCATTTATTCAACAGAGAAAATGAATTGTTTTTTTTTAATTGGAATTTTTTTAAGGAGGCAATATTCTTTCTATGATTAAACTATGTTCTTATTCAAAATGTTTTTGATTCCAGAGTGATCTGGTGTTTAAAACAAAATCATGTCATGAGTCATAGCTGCTATGCCTCAGGCCCTATCCAGTACCATGGGTCTGGCTTGGAACTAAGTGTTGAAGACACATAGAGAAAAAGACATTTACTGTCACATTTAAGCTTCTTTTAGCAGAAAGACAAATGCTGTTGCATTTAATGAAATCAGTTTACTCCTTTTTCAACCTAAGCAGCCTTCTAAAACTTAATATGATGACTTTAAGATCATAAAATACACATTCCACTGAAATATATCCTAATGAGCTTCTTTGGGATGCGGATATTCTAGGAAGATTCAACCCTAGAATCTGATTCTGAGGAGGATATATTTGTCTTTGAGACTAAAGTTTATTCACAAACAAACAATTCCTGTGCATCTTCTGCACTCCATCCAAGATGTTAAAGCAGTTCTCTAAGTCACTGATAATTTTGGATTTTCCATTGATCTTATTTATGTGTTAACATATCTAAAAACATTAGGCTGTGCTTTTTTTGTTTGGAATATCTGATTATCTTTATCATATAAGTACATGCCCAGTGTGTTCCTATGTATTCAGTATCCAGACAACACTAAAACGGAGGCTTATTTGGCTTTCTGAGATGTAGTATAATACAGAGAATGCCAGGGCAGTTACTTTTGTGGTGCTGGTGTACACTGGATGGGGTAGGTATTAGTTACAGTCTGGAGGAAGATTTAACATAGTAAGTCTGAGAATGTAAAGTTGTGACTTTTCAGAGAGAAATGGGCAGGCTGGGAATGATTAGAGAAAGAAAAGGGGTATTTGTGATAGGATATATAAGCTGGTGTGTTGCTGCAAAGGGTGCAGGTGAAGAAGATGCAAAGTAGATAATTCATGTTCTGATCTCTCACCTACGATTTGGTGTCAGACCATTCTGATGTCCTCTTTTCTTTCCACACCATGATATAAATAATGCTTCATGAATCAGATTTTAATTCCAAGACCCACTATTATTTACCATGAATCTTTGTGAAAAACATGTTACCTCTCTTACTCTCAGTTCCTTCATCAGTAAAATCAGTATAATCGTGTTAAGCAAAGATTTTGGTCAGATTACTATATTTCGCTGAATGTAAGATATGATTGATTATAAGACAGAATTATTTTATTGCAACTAAGAAAAGGTTAAAACTCTGTCAATTGAACTGATGTTAGAGCTATTGAAATGTGAAATCTTGGAATCAATGAGATAGAAATATTTAATGTTAATGAGTTTTGCAAAACATAAAGTACCATATAGATATTTATTATTTATTTATTGAAATGTACAATGACATGAACCTGATGGATACACACAAATGATGAACTTGCATCAAATTTTGGCTCATGAGAATCCCATGAGAAGGTAGCAACTTTATGGAATACTACATTAAGGTTTGTATCATAAAGGTGGAAATAAATGCAAAAGACAAACATTTTCTTATAAAGCAGCAACATTATGTACCACAAGTGAGCATTATTTTTGTGTTAGAACATAAATATATAAGGTCTATTACATATAAGATCATACTATTCAGTTCTCCCCCAGAGAAAATGCAAGAGGTCAGATTTAGAGCAATAGGTTTTGTTACATTCACTGTAAAAGTTGCAATGAATTGGGCACTTCTCAGTAAGCCAGAGGAGGTCCAAAGGACAGGAAGTCAGTGAATAAAAAGGAGAATCACAAGGGAGGAGTATGAAAACTAGGCAGGGAATGTTCTTGAGTAGGGAATGCTTATGGGCTGAATTGTGTGTGTACCCAACTGCCACTTTCTCCAATTCATTATTGCATTATTAACTCTCAGTACCTCAGATTGTGACAGTATTTAAAGATAGCACCTTTAGAAGGTAAGTAAGATAAAGAGAGGTCACCCTGGCTGGGTAGCACAGTTGGTTGGAGCATCATCCCATGCAATAAAGAAGGTTGCAGGTTCAATCACACTCAGGGCATGTATGGGAGGCAACTGATTGATGTTTCTCTCTCTCTCTCCTCTCCTCCCCACCTTCCTCTCTCTCTAAAATCAATAAAAATATCCTTGGGTGAGGATTTTAAAAAAAGATAAATTGAGATCATATAGATAGGCCCTAATCCAATATGATGGGTGTCATTATAAGAAGAGAGGATTAGGAAACAGATACACACACAGGGGGAAATAGTCACCTACAAGCCAAGGAGAGGGGACTCAGAAGAATACAACCCTTTGATTTTGGACTCCTAACCTCAAGAATTGTGAGAAAATAAAATTCTGTTGTTTAAGCCATTCAGTGTATAGTACTTTGTGAAGGCAAAGCTAATATAAAGTCATTGTTCGATACTTCAAAGCATTTAATTTTAACTGCCTTCAGGTAATCATATCAATATTAAGTTTGTGTCAAATAAAGCTTCAGGGCATTAGACTTCCAGCCAAGATGGAGGTGTGGGTAGATACACTTTGCCTCCTTGCACAACCAAAAGAAGAACAACAAATTTAAAAATAAAAATAACCAGAACTGCCAGAAAATTGAACTGTATAGAAGTCTGACAACCAAGGAATTAAAGAAGAAATATTTATTCAGACCAGTAGGAGGGGTGGAGACAGGCAGCTGAGGTGGAAAGGATTTACAGCAAGGCAATGACTGGAGGACCAGGGCAGGCAAGGAGGCAGCTGGCAGAGTGGGAGCTCCCACACTTGCATGCAGATAAACTGGGAGAAACCACTGGGGAACAGGACAGATCATGCAACCCAGGGTTTCAGTGCAGGGAAATAAAGCCTCAAAGCCTCTGACTGAAAAAACCTGTGGAGGGTGTGGTGGCAGGAGAAACTCCCAGCCTCACAGAAGACTTCATTGGAAAAGCCCATAGGGTCCTAGAATGTACACAAACCCACCCATGCAGGAATCAGCCCCAGAAGGGCCCAATTTACTTGTGGGTAGTGGAGGAAGTGACTGAAAGCCTGCTGAGAGCCGAGCAAGTAGCATCTCTCAGACCCCTCCCCCACAGACAGTGCCACAACACAGCAATGTGAATTGCCCTGCTTTGGCAAATATCTAAGGCTCTGCCCTTGCCATATAACAAGCGAGCCAAGACAAAAAAAATGGCCCAAATAAAAGAACAGATCAAAGCTCCAGAAAAAGTACAACTAAATGACAAACAGCTAGCCAATCTATCAGATGCACAGTTCAAAACACTGGTAGTCAGGATGCTCACAGAAATGGTTGAGTGTAGGAGCAAAATGGAAGAAAAAGTGAAGGCTACAAAAAGTGAAATGAAGAAAAATGCATAGGGAACTAACAGTGACGGGAAGGAAACAGAGACTCAAATCAGTGGTTTCGACCAGAAGGAAGAAACAGACATTCATCCAGAACAGAATGAAGAAATAAGACTTCAAAAACAGGAGAGGCTTAGGAACCTCCAGGACAATTTTCAGCATTCCAACCTCCAAATCATAGGGGTGCCAAAAAGAGAAGAGGAAGAGCAAGAATTGAAAACATAATGAATGAGAACTTCCCTAATCTGGCAAAGGAAATAGACTTCTAGGAAGTCCAGGAAGCTCAGAGAGTCCCAAAGAAGTTGGACCCAAGGAAGCACACACCAAGGCACATCATAATTACATTACCCAACATTAAAGATAAGGAGAAAATCTTAAAAACAGCAAGAGAAAAGGAGACAGTTACCTACAAAGGAGTTCCTTCCTATAAGACTCTCAGCTGATTTCTCAAAAGAAATCTTGCAGGCAAGAAGGGGCAGGAAAGAAGTATTCAAAGTCATGAAAGGTAAGGAGCTACATCTAAGATTACTTTATCTGGCAAAACTATCATTTAGAATGGAAAGGCAGATAAAGTGCCTCTCAGATAAGGTCAAGTTAAAGGAGTTCCTCATCACCAAGCCCTTATTATATGAAATGTCAAAGGAACTTATTGAAGAAAAAGAAGAAGATAAAAAATACGAACGGTAAAATGACAATAACGTCACAACTATCAACAACTGAACCTAAACAAACAAACAAACAAACAAACAAAAACACTTAAGCAAACAACTAGAACAGAAACAAATCATAGAAATGGAGATCACATGGAGAGTTATCAGCTGGGGATGGGAGGCAGGAATGTGGGAAAAGGTACAGGGAATAAGCAACATAAATAGTAGGTACAAAATAGACAGGGGGAGGTTAAGAATAGTATGGAAAATGGAAAAGCCAAAGAACTTATATGTATGACCCATGAACATGAACTTAGGTGAAGAAATGATGAGGGGGCACAGGGCAGAAGGGAATAAAGGGGAGAACAAATGGGACAACTGTATTAGCATAATCAATAAAATGTATTTCAAAAAAGCCTCAGAGAATTATCATGTGGATAAACTGCTGGCATAGTCCCAAATTGGCTTTTTAATTCTCAAATATTAAATAAATACCAAAAGAGAATATTTCCCTCTACCCTTAATCATGGGTAAGATTGGTAAGAAAATAAGCCTCTATGGCATTTAACCTCTTATGTAATGGCTGTCTGTTTAAAGTGTATTTCATGAAATATAGAGTAGTTAGTAGTTAGTAGTTACCTGATGAGGTGTTTGATAGCTAAGTTCCAGTTAATATTTGTGGGCTAACTTCAGTCTACAGCATTGGCTTGCTCTCATGTTTAAAAAGGTATCCTTTGATAACACCTATCCAACCTTTTTTGGAGGAAATGGTTTGGATGATCTTTTAAATTTCAGGTTTAAAATTTGTCAATTTAATATTAGAGGATTTGGCTTCTTCAAAATTTCTTTTTTTATTTTTAGATCTTCATCTGAATATATGTTCATTTGAGAGAGAGAGAGAGAGAGATAGATGTGGTTTGGAAACAATAATTTGTTGCCTCCCACACATGCCCTGAACAGGACTAAACCCTAGGTATGTGTCCTGACTGGGAATTGAACCCACAAATTTTTGGTGTGCAGGAGGATGCTCCAAACACCACCTGGCCAGAGCAGGATTCTATTGTCTTTTTTTAAAAAAAAAAAACCTTCACCCAAGGGCATGGTTATTGATTTTAGTGAGCCGGAAAAGGAGGGAGAAAGGAGGATACAAACATTGATGTGAGAGAGACATAGACTGGTTGCCTCTCATTCATGCCCTCGGGACTGAACCCATAGTCTAGACATGTGTCTGACTGGAAATCGAACCCAAGGCCTTTTATTTATGGGATGACATTCCAACCAATTGAGCTGCACCAGCCAGGGTTCTGCTGCTTTTTAATGTATTCTGTTTACTGTGCTTAATGTGAAGGCTATGGGATACCTGCAATTGCAAATATTAACATTCAGGTATGTAAATGATATTGTCTGTGTTTAGTTGTTACAAAACTACGATTTCTTAACATCCAAGACACTGCATTGGACTGTTAAAATAGTCCTCTTTGATGCACTCTTAGCCTGCTCTTCAGTAAGATATAATTGTGCCCATAGTGGAAGATGTGTTGGAAGTATTCATAGCAGGATATACTTAAAGTAACTCATGTTGAATGGAGTTACATTATTAAGACTGCAAATGTGGTGAAAAATTTGTTACAGTGTTCCCTAACAAGTTAGATGTCTTATTTGGAGGGATGACTATGATTTTCCATTTATTATGAAGTCTGCCTTTTATATCAGTAATCAAGTGAAATAGATAGCAAAAGATGTCTTAGATCATAGTTTTTCAGAATAACATCAGAAACTTTTGAACATAGAGTTATCATTTGCTCTGGCTAGAACACAAGAAATAAAATACCACAGGTTTTATTTTGGTATATGGTTTGCTGCTAGTTATTCAGTAAGCAGTATATATTCAGTATAGAATTGAAGGACAAAGTTAAGGAAAGGTAAACAGTCTAGTTTTGGATGGTTCAGAAGAGTGGATTTAGAAGAAGAGTGCAATATAGCCAGAAGGTCAAAATTTACATATCTCAAAAAAAATTCTATTCACAATACAAACCCAAACCAAAAGCTATCTAGCACAAGGACCTTAGCAAGAGATGTGAGGAATTATAAGAAGCAAATAAAACTTAAAAAAGAAAAGTGAATAAGTGAGAATATTAGATGGGTAACAAAATATAGTAAAGATACTGATTATTTGCAAATTAATGCAATTCTAATAGATTTACTAGTAGTGTTTTTTGGTGCTTTCTATTCCCATGGCTCCACTTTTCTGTAGATACTAAATTTTATAAAAGGTGCATGTATATTTTTTAGTGACAGCATACAGTTGTTCATTTAAAGGTCCATTGTCATTACTTGAGACTGCAGGGCTGCTATTTTGCACATTCATTTCTGAGAGTGCTGCATCTATGTGAACAGCACTCTTTGGAGTTGTACAGTGTACAATCTAAGCTGTTGTACAGGGTGACCTGCCTGTTTCTGCACATTGAGATTTTTGATTTTGCCTTTTTCCTACATCCAAGAGAAGTCTCTTACTCTTTTTGTTTAAAAAATAAAAACTATTTATTTTTAAGATAACTTGCCTTACCTAAGAGTTTATATCACCAAGTTATAGAAGCTTCACCAGACTGAAAACAAGATTGTTGTAAAGCTCTGAAGGTATTTTTACAGCTCTCCATTGCTTTAATGAAAAACCAGCACTCTGTACCAAGAACTTTCTGAACCCTAGACAAAAGTCTTTGTCAGAAAGAGAATTTAAGTGTTGCTTGGAAAGCCAGTCATTAGCTACCCTTCGCTTAGCCGAATTAGTAGTGGCAATGATGCCAACTGTTTACTGATTGTGCTATAAAAAGGACTGATTTTGGTTTTAAGAAACTGTTGGAATCATTAATTTCTGTGAGTGAATATGTAATTCCTTATTCCTTTACAAAATTTAAATGTACAATAAATTGTAAAATTTTTGTTTTACTTTTATTAAGCTCTCAACAATGTTTGTCTCATATTTCTTTCAAATAGCAACAATGAGTCTACATTGAGCCCACTGCATATATTTAATGGCTTTCTTGAATAGAATAAGAGATTTAGCTGAGTGAATACACTGTTTCCTTAGTAATTCTATGAAGAAACAAAAATGGCATAGGAGAATGTGTTTAACTGTTGTCATAACAAGCAAATAAAAAACTGAATAAATGTTGCACATGAGAGAGACCCAAGATGGTGGAGAAATAAGTGGAAGGTACATTAACTTCCTCTCAGGACCAGTCTGAAATTACAACTAAATTGTACAGAAATCATTATGAATAATGAACTGAACACTAGCTGAACAGAAGCCTTATAACCACAGATAGAAGAAAACGCACTACAATGAGACATAGGGAGTAAAGAGGAGGCACAAGAAGGCTGGATGGGCTCTCATTGATGGCAGCTGAAGTTCCAGAGGGATATTTCAGTGGCCAGGGGTTTCCGCCTGAGAAATGTGGGATCTAAACCACAAGCTAGGCACCCCAGCCTACAGCACAGAGCCTAGAAAGGAACCCAGAAAACACCCAGCTGTGAAAAGCAACAGGGTTTCTGTTTGCCAGGGAGAGATGGCTGTAGAGACAGAGAGCCTCTTAAAGGGCCAAACAAAAAAAATAGTTTGTAGTCACTTACCCTGGGATACAGCAGAAGAGGGCACAGTGTACTAGAGACTCATGAGGAGAGTTTGGGGCTAGTGGCTGTGGGGAGAGAACTGAAGGAACAGCCTCCAGGATCCCTTTGCTGAAATCATTCCCCATACTGCAGAGGCCATCTTTCTTAGGCAGAACAACTCCTCTCCAAGTAGCATCAGCCTGAGGGGAAGCAATAGCACCCTCCCCCGCCCACCCAGGAATACCCTGTGGAACTTAAGGTGGCTTGAGGCTGTATCAGTGATTAGTTTAACAACTAAGACATATTTCTGTGAGGGTTTTAGACTTTAGTGGACCCACTCCCAAGTCCAGTGCTGATAAAAGCTAGCCTTGGTGCCCAGCCTGGTTCGTTCTGCACATATCCAGGCCCAGCAAAGAGAGCCACAGGCTATGAATCATCGACAGCTCCAAACATGTTGCCCAGGGACAATCACACACAGAGTCTGACAAAGGTCTTTATCAGAGTCTGCAGATATACCTAATACATAGAAACAAATACAAAGAAGCAGCCAAAATGGGAAGATAAGGAAGCAGACCCCAAATGAAATAACAAGAGAATTTTCCATGAGAAAAACTAGGTGAATGGAGGCAAGCAATTTATCAGATAGAGAGTTCAGAGTAATAATTATACAGGCACTCAACAGCAGGGAAAAAAAGACATAGAAGCCATATAAAAAGGGCCAGTCAGAAATAAAGAATGCAATATCTGAAATAAATACTACCCTAAAAGGAATGAACACTAGGTTAGATGAAGTTGAGGACTGAATCAGTGATTTGGAAGACAGGCTATAAAAAGACACCCAGGCAGAGCAGGAAAAAGAAAAAATAATTTAAAAAAAATGAGAGCTTAAGAAACATTGTGGACAACATGAAGCATAGAAATGCATGCATCATGGGAATAGCAGATGGAGAAGAGAGTGAGCGAGGGATTGAGAACCTATTGGAAGAAAAAATGACTAAAAACTTCCCTAATCTGGTGAAGGAAAAAGACCTACAAGTCCAGTCTCAAACAAGCTCAGAGAGTACTAAACAAGTTGGACTCAAAGAGATCCTACACCCACACACATCATAATTAAAATGACAAGGTTTAAAGACAGAGAGAATACTAATAGCTACAAGAGAAAAGCTTTTAGTTACTTACAAGGGAGCACCAATGAGACTGTCATCTCATCACTCAACAGAAACATTTCAGGCCACAGTGAGTGGCATGAAAATATTCAAAGTGATAAAAACAAAGACCTACAACCAAGCCTACTTTACCCAGAAAGTCTATCTTTTAAAATCAAAGGATAATAAGAAGCCTCCCAGAGAAGAAAAAGCTAAAGGAGTTTAACACCAAACCAGTGCTGCAACAAATGTTAAAGGGCTTGCTTTAAGAAGAAGAAAAAGAAAAAGAAAAACAAAAACAAAAACAGAAGAAAACAATCTAACAACAAAATAGCACTAAATACTTACCTATCAATAATCACCTTAAATGTAAATGGCTTAAATGCTCCAACCAAAGACATAGGATAGCTGAATGGGTAAGTAAATAAGACCCATATATATACTGCTTCCAAGAGGCCCATCTCAGACTGAAAGATACACACAGACTAAAAGAGATGGAAAAAGATATTTCATGGAAATGGAAAAGGAAGAAAACCTGGGGTAGTGATACCTATATCAGACAAAATAGACTTAAAAACCATGGCTATAATAAAAGAGAAAGAAGGACACTACATAATGATAAAGGGAATAATCCAAGAAGAGGATATAACCCTCGTAAACATTTATGCACCCAACTTGGAACACCTAAATATATGAAGCAAATCTTGATGGATATAAAAGGAAAGATTGACAGAAATATAGTCATAGTCGAGAATTTAAACACCCCATTGACTTCAATGGGTAGATCTTCTAGACAGAAAATCAACAAGGAGATAGTGGCCTTAAATGACATGCTAGCTCAAATAGGTTTAATTGCCATGTTCAGAGCATTTCACTCCAAAGCAGCAGAATATACAAACTTTTCAATTGCGCATGGAATATTTTCTAGGTTAGATCTCATGTTTGGACACAAAGCAAGTCACAGTAAATTTAAGAATGTTGATATCATATCAAGCATCTTGTCTGACCACAAGGCTAGAAATCAATTACAAGAAGAACACTATAAAACACAAAAAGACATGGAAGCTACATAATATATTAGTAAACAATGAATGGGTCAACAATGAGATCAATGAAGAAATTCAAAGATACCTTGAAATACATGAAAATAAGAACAAAACAATATAAAACCTGTAGGACACAGAGAAAGCAACCCTAAGAGAGAACTTATAGTATGACAGGTGTGATTTGAAAAACAAGAAAAAGCTCAAATAAACAATCTAACTTTACACTTAAAGGGACTTGACAAAGAACAGCAAACAAAGTCTAAAGTGGATAAAAGGAAAGAAATAATAAAGATTGAGCAGAAATAAAAGAAGTAGAGTCTTAAAAAAAGATACAAAAGATCAATGAATCCAAGACCAGTTTCTTTGAAAAGATAAACAAGACTGACAAACATTTAACCAGACTCATCAAGAAAAAAAGAGAGAAAACCCCAATAAATAGAATAAGAAATGAAAGAGGAAAAATAACAATTTACACCAAGGAAATACAAAAAATCATAGGAAGAGATTGTGAACAACTATATGTCAACAAACTGGACAATCTGGGTAAAATGGATAAATTTTTAGAAACATACAATCTTTTAAAACTAAATTAGGTAGAACAGAAAATCTGAATAGACAGATTACACCTATTGAAACTGAAGCAGTAATAAAAAAAAAACCCAACTCACAATAAACAAAAGCCTTAGACTGATGGCTTTACAGGTTAATTTTACCAAACATTCTGATAAGAACACCTTTTCTTCTCAAGATATTTCAAAAAATTCAAGAGAAACTAAGGCTCCCATGCCCATTTTATGAGGTCAGCATTATTCTAATTCTAAAATCAGATAAAGACACCACAAGGAAAGAAAACTATAAGCCAACATCCTTGATGAACATAGATACTAAAATCCTCAACAAAATATCAAATTGAATACATCAGTGCATCAAAAAGATCATACACCATAGTCAAGTTAGATTTATTTTTGGAAAGCAAGGGTAGTACAACATTTACAAATCAATAAATGTGATTTACCACATAAAAATGAAAGATAAAAACCATATGATCATATCAATAGGTGCAGAAAAGTTGTTTGCTAAAATGCAGCAACTATTTATGCTAAAAACTCTTAAGAAAGTGGGAGTAAAGGTAACATACCTAAACATAAAATGGCCATGTGTTACAAATCCACTGCCAGCATCATACTCAACAGGTAAAAACTACAAACATTCCCCTTAAAACTGGAAACAAGATGGGGATGTCTACTTTTGCCTCTCTTATTCAACATGGTACTGAACTTCCTCGCCACAGCAATCAGACAAGAAGAAGAAATAAAAAGCATTCAAATTGGAAAGAAAGAGATAAAGCTGTCATTATTTGCAGATGACATGATACTGTACATAAAGAATCCCAGAAATTCCACCAAGAAACCACTAGAGTGATCAATTAATTCAGAAAGTAGCAGGACACAAAATTAATATCCAGAAATCAGTTGCATTTTTATATGCCAATAATAAACTAATAAAAATGATATTTAAAAAATTCTATTCACAATTGCTACAAAGAGAATGAAATAGCTAGGAAAAAACTGTGCTGGCTGATGTGGCTCAGTGGATTGATTGCCAGTCTGTGAACCAAAGTGTTACTAGTTTGATTCCCAGTCATGGCACATGCCTGGGTTCTGGGTCTGGTTTCCAGTTGGGGGCAAGCGAGAGGAAACCACACATTGATCTTTCTCTCCCTCTCTTTCTCCCGCCCTTCCCCTTGCTCTAAAAATAAATAAAACATTTTTTAAAAGATTTTATTTATTTACTTTCAGAAAGGGAAGGGAGGGAGATAGAGAGAGAGAGAAACATCAATGTGCAGTTGCTGGCAGTCATGGCTTGCAACCCAGCCATTCCAGGCATGTACCCTGACTGGAATCAAACCTGCAACACTTTGGTTCGCAGCCCGTGCTCAATTCACTGAGCTACGCCAGCCAAGGTTAAAAATAAATAAAATCTTTAAAAAAATAACCTTACCAAGGATGTGAAAGACCTCTACTCAGAGAATTGTAAGACACTGAAGAAAGAAATTGAAGAATATATGAATAAGTGGAAGTACATGCCTTGTTTACTGATAGAATTAACAACATTAAAATGTCCATACTACTCAAAGCAATCTGTAAATTCAACATAATTTGTATCAAGATTTAAATGATGTGTTTCACAGAACTGCTGTGATGTATTTTACAGAACAAATATTTAAAAACTTTATATGGAACCACAAAAGGACCCCTGATAACAACAGCAATCCTGAGAAAGAAGAGCAATGTTGGAGGAATCATGTTACTTAATATGAAACTATAGTACAAGGCCATAGTAAACAAAATGGCATGGTACTGGCATAAAAACAGACACAGGGATCAATGGAATGGAATAGAGAGCTCCCAAATAAACCCACACCTTTATAGTCAATTAATATTTGACAGAGGATGCAAGCACATACAATGGACTAAAGATAGTTTATTCAATAAACTGGTGTTAAGAAAATTTGACAGATACATGCAGAAAAATAAAACTAGACCACTTTCTTATACCATATACAAAGATAAATTCAAAATAGATTAAACACTTAAATGTTAGACTTGAAACCATAAAAATTCTTGAAGAAAACACAGGTAGCAAAATCTCAGACTTTGCTCGTAGGAATATTTTATCAGACATATTTCTCTGGGCAAGGTGAACAAACAAACAAACAAACAAAAACAAATGGGACTACATCAAACTAAAAGTTTTTGCACATCAAAGGAAGTCATCAATAAAATAAAAAGATAACCCACAGAAAGGGAGACCATATCCACCCATACATCTGATAAAGGGTTAACATCCAAAAGTTATAAAGAACTTACAAAACTCATCACTACAAAAGCAAACAATCCAATGAAAAATTAGGCAAGAAAACCTGAATAGATACTTCTGCAAAGAGAGCATACACATGACCAATAGACATATGAAAAGATATTCAACATCACTAACCATCAGAGAAATGCAATTAGAACCACAATGAGATATTAGCTCACACCTATCAGAATGTCTGTCATCAATAAATCAGCAAACAACAAGTGCTGGTCAGGATGTGGAGGAAAAAAAACTTTTTGATTTTTGGTGGGAATACAGATTGGTGCAGCCACTGTGGAAAGCAGTATGGAGATACTCCAAAAAATTAAAAATGGATCTGCCTTTTGACCCAGGAATCCCACTTCTGGGAATATATCTAAAGGAATCCAAAACACTAATTTGAAAGAACATAAGCAGCACTATGTTCATCGCAGCATTATTTGCAATCTCCAAGATATGGAAGCTGCCCAGGTGTCCATCAGTAGATGAGTGGATAAGTACAACTATGGGACATTTACATGATGGAATCCTACTCAGCTGTGAAAAGAGGAAAAATTCACCCTTTACAACAATAGGGATGGATCTGGATAACATATGCTAAGTGAAATGAGCCGGTCAGAGAAAAATACCATATGATTTCATTCATAGGTGGAATCTATTGAACAAACTGAATTAACAAGCAAAATAGAGACAGATTCACATAGATAGAGAGCAGGATGACAGTCAAGATGGGGCAAGGTTAGGGGGTGGAGGGATTGAGCAAAAAGGAAAAAGGACTTATGGACATGGACAACAGTGTGGTGATTGCTGGAGGAAGGGAAGTATAAGGGGACTAAATGGTAATGAAAAAATAAAATAAAAAGAAGTGCTAGGCAGAGAAAGTAAACACACACACACACACACACACACACACACACACACACACGAGAGAGAGAGAGGGAGAGAGAGAGAGAGAGAGAGAGAAATTTCAATTCCCCTCTTAAATTTTTCTGTTGGACATTTAAGTTTTAAAACAAAGATGAGATTAATTTTAAGAATAAGGTGGTTTTATTTTATTAATTAATTTACTAATGAAAATGATTAATTTTCAAATTAAAATTTTTATTTTAATTACAACAATATATAGGCTTATAGTTAAAAAGTGAAATCATTATTCAAGGCTTATAATGGAACACAGCTGTCCCTTCTATTCTGGTCCCCAGAAGCAACAGATTTCAAATTCGTAGCTTTCTCTTCAGCTATACCCTGGTATTTCCTTTCTCTTCTCTTCCTAAATTGCAAACTGTAAGTACTGGTTTACTCCTGTTGTCACAGCATTATTTACAATCTCCAAGATATGGAAGCAGCTCAGGTGTCCATCAGTAGATGAGTAGATAAAACAACTATGGGACATTTACATGATGGAATACTACTCAGCTGTGAAAAGAAGAAAAATTCATCCTTTGTGACAGTAGCAATGAACCTGGATAACATTGACCTATGATTGTATCAGTTAGCTTCCATTGGAAAGCACCTGCTTGGAATAGCCACATACACTGCTATAGGGTGAAGCTGTAGCATCTTCTCTTGTTAGGTGCTCTATTTCTAGTAAGCAACTTCTTGGATCACCTGGTTAATTCATCAAAGTAGCACATGAAAATTGATATCTAATATCTAAAGATGTCCATCAAGTATTTTGACTTTTCCTATAGGTAGGGGATGGAAATTGCAGCAATTTGTTCTTTACTTTGGAGCAAATATCTTGATATGCCCCAGAACACTGAATCCTCAGAAACTTCAGATTGCAGAGTTTTGTATTCTAGATGTTTACACATACCTTCTGTTATGCCTATGTGTTATCAGAACATCTAGAGTTCCTGATCCTTCTAGTGTTTCAGGCCCTTTCAGCAAGATATTTACGGGGCTCAGAACAGGCCATCCCAAAATATGCCACTTTTGCATATTGGTTATTTTGAATTAAAGTTACTTGAGAACTAGCTGGTGCAAAAAGAACACTCTGACCCTCCTTTGTCCCCCTGAAAGCAGAAAATAAATCTCCCATATGAAGTTATCCTTCCTATACAAAGAGGATAAAAGTCCTTATCACCAGAGAGGGAATTCAAAGCCAAGAAAGTTGTATAAACAAACATTGTTGCTTCTTCATTAATTTGCTATCCCAAGCAAAAACCTCTTCATTTATCAAATCTTCACACACAAAAAATGTTTCTTTGTCTAAAATGTATAAAAGCTACTCACTTTGGTCACTTCTTTGACCACCGTATCTTTGGTGTTTCCATATGTATGAAAGTAATTTTAATTTTCTTCTCTTAATCTGTCTTATGTCAATTTAATTATTAGGCCAGCCAAAGAACCTAGAAGGGAATAGAAAAACTTTCCTTTCCTACAATGTCATTAAAATAGAAGACAAGTCTGATGTCTTTGTTTTTATTTTAATCATTGTTTAAGTACAGTTTTTTGTCTTTTACTCCCATCCCAGCCCACCTCCCATTTCCACCCCCTGTAGTTTTTGTCCATGTGACTTTTATACTTGTTCCTGTAAACCTTTCCCCTTTTCCCCTAAAATGCCCTCCCCTCTCCCCTCTGGTTATTGTTAGCCTGTTCTCTATTTCAGTGCCTGGTTATATTTTGCTTGTTTGTTTGTTTTGTTGTTTAGGTTCTTGTTAAAGGTGAGATCATATGCTATTTGTCTTTCACTGCCTGGCTTATTTCACTTAGCTTAATGCTCTCCAGTTCCATCCATGCTGTCACAGAGGGTAGGAGCTCCTTCTTTCTTTCTGCTGCATAGAATTCCATTGTGTAAATGTACCATAGTTTTTTGATCCATTCATTTACTGATGGGAATCTAGGTTGTTTTCCAGCAGTGGAATTGCTGGGTCAAAAGGCAGATCCATTTTTAGTTTTCTGAGAAAATTACATAGTGGTTGTACCAGTTTGCAATCCCACCAACAGTGAGTATACTAGGGTTCTCTTTTCTCCACAACCTCTCCAACATTTGTTGTTTGTTGCTTTGTTTATGATGGCCATTCTGACTGGTGTGAAGTGGTATCTCATTGTGGTTTTAATTTGCATCTCTCTGATAGCTAGTGATACTGAGCATCTTTTCATGTGTCTCTGGATCTTCTGTGTGTCCTCCTTGGGGAAGTGTCTGTTCAATTCCTTTGCCTATTTTTTAATTGGGTTGCTTGTTTTCTTAGAGTGGAGTTGTGTGAGTTCTTTATATATTTTGGAGATTAAACGTTTGTCTGAGGTATCATTTGCAAATATGCTTTCCCATACAGTTGCTTCTCTTTTCATTTTAATGCTGTTTTCTTTGGCTGTGCCATCAGTAAATGAGTGGATCAAAAAACTGTGGTACATCTACACAATGGAATTCTACACAGCAG
This sequence comes from Phyllostomus hastatus, assembly GCF_019186645.2. Taxonomy (NCBI): domain Eukaryota; kingdom Metazoa; phylum Chordata; class Mammalia; order Chiroptera; family Phyllostomidae; genus Phyllostomus; species Phyllostomus hastatus. Next base: position 52,189,223 of record NW_025334041.1, read on the forward strand.
AAAGAAAGAAGGAACTCCTACCCTTTTAGACAGCATGGATGGAATGGGAGAACATTATGTTAAGTGAATTAAGTCAGGTTGTGAAAGACAAATACCATATAATTTCACCTGTAAGTGGAACCTAATCAACAAAACAAACAAGCAAGCAAAATATAACCAGAGACACTGAAATAAAAAATGAGCTGACAGTAACTGGAGAGGAAAGGGGAGAGGGATAATAGAGAATAATAGGGGAGGGTCTAACAAGGAACATGTATAAAGCACACATGGACAAAGCCGAAGGGGATTTGAGGATGGGAGGTGGGGATGGGTGGGGCATGGGGGAGTGGTGCAGTGAAAATGGAGACAACTGTACTTGAACAACAATAAAAAAAAAGAAATTGATCTAAATAAAAATAGTTTCTACTTTAGGAAGGAGTCAGGTGCTGGTTGATAAAATATGACATATTAATCCACCATGTGTATTTAGAGATTACTCAAAGTTTTACAGGTTTCATTGCTCTCTGTCTCTTCCTTTGGGCCTCTTAGGACCAATAGTTGAATTTCTTATCTTGGTTATTTTCACAGAGCTCTAGAATATTTCTTTGGGTCTTGCTGTGTGTGTGAGAGTTTATTTTTTAAGATTAAAGAAATTTAATTGCTTTTAGAGGAAGGAAAGGAAAGAGAGAAAGAGAAGGTGGGGAGAGAGAGAAATATTGATTTCTTATTTCACTTATTTATGCATTCACTGGTTGCTTCGTGTATATATACACTGACCAGAGATTGAACCCACAACCTTGGCATATTGGGATGACATTTTAACCAGAATGACAAATGAGCTATCTGGCCAAGGGTAAGACTTTTTAAAAGTAGTTCAAGGCTCCCAGAAAAATTGAGACGGAGAAATTTCCCTTATGTCTTCTTCCCCCACACATTCACAGCCTTTGCTATTATCAACCTCCCCCACCAGAGAGGTATATTTGTTACAATGGAAGAACCTATCTACATTGACACATCATAATCACCCAAAGTCCATAGTTTACATAATGGTTCACACTTGGTATTGTACATTCTATGGATTTGGATAAATATATTATGACATGTATCCATCGTTATGGAATCATACAGAATATTTTCACTGATCTAAAACTGTTCTCTGCTCCACCTATTCATCTCAGCCTCCCCTCCCCAACACCTGGAAAACACTCAATTTTTTGCCTTTACAGTTTTGCCTTTCCCACAATGTCACCTAGTTGGAACCATGCAGTATATAGCCTTTTCAGATTGGCTTCTTTCCTTTAGTAACATGTATTTAAGGTGCCTCCCTGTCTCTTAATGGCTTGATAGCTCATTTCTTTTTAGCACCGAGTAATTTCCATTCTCTGACTATATCACAGTTTATACATTCATGTATAGAAGGTCATTTTGGTTGCTTTCAAGTTTCAATAAGTGTGAATGAAGTCACTATTAAAATTTATATGCAGATTTTTATATATGCATAATTTTTTCAACTCTTTTGGGTAAATACCCAGGAGCAAGATTACTGGATCATACAGTAAGAATATGTTTAGTTTTGTAAGAAACTGCCAAACTGTATTCCAAAATAGCTATATCATTTAGAATTCCCATCAGCAATGAATGAGAGATCCTGAATGAGAGATCCTGTTGCTCCACCTCCTCACAAGTATTTGATGGCAATGTTTCAGATTTTGACCATTCTAATAGGTGTGAAGTGGTATCTCATTGTTTTATTTTTTATCCTCACCTGAGGACATGCTTATTCATTTTAGAGAAAGGGGAAGGGAGGAAGAGAGCAAAGAGGGAAAGAAACATTGATGTGAGAGAGAAACATCAATTGGTTGCCCTCATTTGCACCCTACTGAATGAATTCACAACCTAGGCATGTGCCCTCACTGGGAATCAAACTCACCACTTTTTGGTTACTGGATGATACTCCAACCAACTAAACCACACTGGCCAGGGATCATTGTTGTTTTAATTTGCTTTTCCTTGGTGACATATGAGGTGGAATATTTCTTCATTCACTTATTTGAGATCTGCATATCTTCTTTGATGAGGTGTCTGTTAAAGCCTTTGGCTGATTTTTAAATCAGGTTGTTTATTGTTTTGGGGGTCATTTTTTTTTACTAAGAATATAGTAATGAAATACATCCAGAAACTCTCCATATCTGAAAATATTCCTCTGTTGTTCCCACTGAAAAACAATACATTGGCTGAATACAGAAATACTGTAGGCATTATTCTAATATTTCCCTTAATTTTAGATCAAATCTAATGACAACCTGAATTTAATATACTTTCAAATATTATGAAGCTTCTAATAAAGAGATGTCAAGGTGAGAGACAAAAATTAAGAATTAATCAAGCCCTGGCTGTCATAGCTCAATAGATTGAGCATGGGCTGTGAACCAAAGTATCACAGGTTCGATTCCCAGCCAGGGGACATGCCTGGGTTGCAGGCCACGGCCCTCAGCAACCGCACATTGATGTCTCTCTCTCTCTCTCTCTCTTTCTCCCTCCCTTCCCTCTCTAAAAATAAATAAATAAATCTTAAAAAAAGAATTAATCAAAGAGTTATAATTACCCTCCAGCACAAAATAAAGCATATTGACAAAAAATAAAATACATTAGATTTATACAAGAAAAAAGTTTAGAGTTAGAAAAGATCCCAAATAGAAGATTAAGCCCACCAATCACATTCCAGGAACAATTTACTAAGGAAAGAATAGAAAACATCCACCTTGGAGACCATTCTCTGTCTGACAGCAGGAAGATGTCAAGAGGCTATGCAGTATTTTTATTTTCAATTGCTTAATGAACTTCTTGAGAGAGTGGTGGGAAACAGAATAACTGGAGATGCAGGAAACAGGAAGCCCACAGCCAACTTTATAGCTACTGAAAATAATCTGCTGAGCAAAGAAAACTGTATTAGAAAAAAGGCTAAAATACAGTGGGTTCAGAGAATCCAAATGGAGGGATTTGGAATAAAAGGGGGACAATGTTCCTGGGTTGTGGATGTTCCTCTTCCTAACTCCTTCCTAAACCATCAACATCCAGCTTCCACATCACTAATTTTAAAAGTGAAAGATTTAGTCCTGGAGTATCAAACTCATTTTCACCAGGGGCCACTTCATCCTTGAAGTTGCCTTCAAAGGGCCGAATGTAATTTTAGAACTGTATAAATGTAACTACTCCTTAACAGTTAAGTGAGAGCTCAACACTGCCGCTGGGTAGAAACAAGGTGCCAGGCCAGATAAGACAAGGTGGAAGGATGGATTTGGCCTGTGGGCCTTGTGTTTGTCACCTGTGATTTAATCAATATGTAAGTAAACAAGGATAGAAATTGAGCAAGACCCAGCCATTAATATTCTCGGCAAAATCATAGGTATAAACAGAACTGGCCCCATCCCAACATGAACATACCAAAAACTATATAAATCAGTGTAGAACCTATGCAAATATTCTGCAAAGTTATACAGTAATAAATTTGAAAAATGTTCACTGCCAATCACAAACATAGTTAGTAATAAATGAAGCAAAAATACTCAAAGATACAATAAATTTAAACTTCCCAGAAATGAAACACTGCTTTTGTGCATCAGAGTAACTTGTTTTATTTCTGAAAAATAAGCAGATAGATAAGAAATGACCAAGAATATTTTTTATTTTATGAATTATTTTATACCCTAGATTAAACAAGCATATATTTATCTTAATGTAATTTTGAACCACAATATTTACCATGAGAAAAACAGAGGCAAGAGATAGAAGTATAAAATAAGTGAGGTAAAAAAATCTCTAATTTTAAATTTTGAATTGGAAATATCAGTGTGAATTCATAATTTTTATGTTAATAATTTTTCTAAGTTTTTTATCTCTTTTGAGAAATCAGCTGATAGCCTTATTGGCACTCTTTTGTAGGTAACTCTTTCCATTCCTCTTGCTGCTTTTGAGATTCTCTTTTTGTCTTTAATCTTGAGTAACTTAATGATGATGTGCCTTGGTGTGTTCCCTTTTGGGTCCAACTTCTTTGGGACTCTGGACTTCCTGGACTTCCCAGAAGTGTATTTCCTTTACCAGATTGGGGAAGTTTTCCTTCATTATTTGTTCAAATAAGTTTTCAATTTCTTGCTGTTGTTCTTCTCTTCCTGGAACTCTTATAATTCAGATATTAGGATGTTTCAAGTTGTCAAAGAGGTTCAAAGGTCTCTCTTCATTTTTATGAATTCTTGTTTCTTCATTCTGTTCCAGTGGATGGTTATTTCTTCCTTTTGTTCTGAATTGTTGATTTGAGACCTGGTTTCCTTCCTGTCACTTTTGGTTCCTTGAACATTTTGCTTTATTTCATTTTGGGTATCTTTCATTTGTTCTTTCATTTTTCAGCCAAGCTCAATCAGTTCTGCGAGCATTTTGATTACCAGGGCTTTAAATTCTCCATCAGATAGGCTGACTATCTCCTCATCACTTCATTCTCTTTCTGATGTTTTGCTCTGTTCTTTTATTTTGGCCCTATTTCTTTGTTCAGGGCACCTGCTAAGTTGTAAGGGGGCAGGGCCTTAGGTATTCACCAGGGCACAGCAACCCTCCTTGCTGTGCTGTGGAGCTGCTTGTGAGGTAGGGGTCAGAAAGGAAACATTACAGTTTGCCTGCTCATCTCTATCCACTTTTCAATGAACTCTCCTATGAGACCGGGAGTTTCTCCCACCGAAGCAACCATTGTAGTCCACATCCAGCTCTAAGTCTCAGTATCCCCTTAAGTCTGCCCTGCCCAGGCAGCCTGCCCCTAGCCACACCCAGCCCCACCTGCCTGGTCTGCTGCCTAACCATGGTCTCTCTCTGTCCGACACCTTACCAGTCTGGTTGCTCTGTTTGACTATTTCTTTAATTCTGTGGTTGCTGGAGTTCCATGAAGTTTGATTTTCTGGAACTTCTTGTTGTTTATTGATTTTAGGTTGGTCATTTGAGGAAGCAAAGGGTTTATACCTATGCCTCCATCTTGGCTGGGACTATCAGTTGATTTCTCAAAAGAATCCTTACAGGCAAGAAGGGGGTGGAAAAAAGTATTTGAAGTCATGAAAGCCAAGGACCTACATCCAAGAATACTCTATCCAGAAAAGCTATCATTTAGAATGGAAGGGCAGATAAAGTGCTTTCCAGATAGGGTCAAGTTAAAGGAGTTCATCATCACCAAGCCATTATTATATGAAATGTTAAAGGGACTTACCTAAGAAAAAGGAAGATCAAAAATATGAACAGTAAAATGACAACAAACTCACAACTATCAACAAATGAACCTAAAAAATTAAAAGAAAAACAATGAAAACAAAAACTAAGCAAACAACTAGAAGAGGAACAGAATCAGAGCAATAAACATCACATGGAGGGTTATCAGTGGGGAGGGGGGAGGGAGGAATGGGGGGAAAGGTATACAGAATAAGAACCATAATTGGTAGGTATTAAATAGATGGGGAGAGGTCAAAAAATGGTATAGGAAACAGAGAACTCAAGGAACTTATATGTACAACCCATAGACATGAACTAAGGGTAGGGGGATACTGGAGGGTTGGGGATTGCAGGGTGGAGGGGAATAAAGGGGGGAAAACTGGGAAAACTGTAATAGCATAATCAATAAAATATACTTAAAAATAAGTTTTTGGTCTCTTAAAATATTGCATAATCATTGGATCTAAGTACCACTCTTCTCCAAAACAAACTTAGAACTGGTGTAGGAAATGTATAGGAAGAATATGGAGCATTTTGTCTGCACAAAAAACAAAGAAGCTATTAAAGGCTGATGAGATCATATCAAAGCTTGATGGGTTTCCATAGCAAAAGATGTGACAATTGGAACATCAATGAGAGTAATGATTGCACTTGTTTAAAACTCACTGAAAATATTTTTAAAAAGCTTGAATTTATTGATATTTAAAAATAAAACATAACCCATTGTATGGTACTGGAGGTTGCTAGGGCATACACTCTCTGAAAATTGATAATGAAAGGAAGAAAACTGAACATTTGTCCTGTCTTAGCAGTAGGAAGTGTGCTGCGGAGGAACCACATATATCCTGTGGATGAGAGCAAGCTTTTTGTACTAAAACTGCTAATACATCAGAAAAAAATCACAGCATTAGAAAAATTACCATTTTGCAACGTCTAAAGCATAACAACTTCAGACAATAGTCATCAATGGATCATAAAACTATTGGATGAAATGTCAATGGAAATTTTTACAATAAAGGGAACAGGATTTTAGCATCTGAACCTTGAAGTTAATATCCCCAAAAGTGAGACAACCAGATTTTAGGTGTCTCCTAATAAAATGTAATGTGAAACTACAGCACCATCAATGATGAAATTTGTAGCTGAGTATAAGCAAGTCTATAGATGTAATTCTCAGTCTTCTGGAGATATAGGAGACAGAGAAACAAGTTAAATCATATTAGAAAAAACAATCAGCAAAATTCAGAACATGGAACACAATATCTTAAAAATTTAAAGTATAAGAAACAAAATGAAGAGGAGATATTTTGTGGTAAAAGTTTCATGAGAAACTTAAAGAGATACAAAAAACACAATAAATATTTTAATATTAATTAAACCAAACCAACAGTAATAAGACATTTTTGACAATGTGTCAATTTTGAGAGTTTGAATATGCAGTGGATATTATAAGACTGATTATTAATATATGAAAAATTGACTAATAGTCAATAATAATAATAATAATTTATTTTTAATGGACTGTGGTTATGTAAAAAAGTAGCCTTTTTAAAAAAATTCACATTAAAATATTTAGGGGTAAAAAAACATGACCTGTTCAATTTGCTTTAGAATATACTAACCAAGAAAGCAGAGAGGAAGTACTAAAAAAGGTCTAATAGTGTGGATGGTTCTTGAGGTTGGATGGTAGTTACACATATCCATTGCCCCAAATGGTTTCTCCCAGCTCTTTTAATTTCTTCCTGCCCCCTGTCCCATATGCATGTCAAAAATCCAAGATGGTGGCAGAGTATCTGGAAACTCCATCTACTTGCTCCTGGACCCAGATGGGTTAGGCAGTCAAAACACACAGCAGTTGACTTGAGACACCACCAGAGAGTGAGAGTATGTGTGAGTGAGCACATACGCAGATGAGAGTACAAAGACTGTGCAGGAGTGGGCAAGAGCCTGCCTATTTGCAGGGTCCCCAGGAGCTGCCTCCAGGGCTCTCCAAGAGCACTTAAGGCTGCTCAGAATCCGGGCAGCTGCTGATTGGCTCAGGAACCAAGAGCTAGGGCTGCAGAGAGACAGTGGGGGAGGTGTGGGCTCCAGAAATAGTGCAGTGGGAGCAAGCCTGCTGGAGGTTAAAGATCTCTGGAGGAAGCAGAATCAGCTCTTCCATCACCCTGTGTTATAACATCACCACGTGTCTCTTCCAAACGTTATTTGTGAAAGATCCAGAGAGAAAGTTTATCTAAAACCATCACAGGCTCTGACAGGCAATGGACAGCCCTGACTGTGAGGGACTCTGTGATCTTTGTTTTTTGAAGGGGAGTGCAGAAGAACAGGTAAGCTTAGAAACTCTTTTTTTTTAAAAGATTTTATTTATTTATTTTTAGAGAGGGAAGGGAGGGAGAAAGAGAGAGAGAGAGAAACATCAATGTGCAGTTGCTGGGGGCTGTGGCCTGCAACCCAGGCATGTGCCCTGACTGGGAATCGAACCTGCGATGCTTTGGTTCGCTGCTTGCGCTCAATCCACTGAGCTACACCAGCCAGGGCAGAAATTCTTTTAAAAGGGGAGCTGAGGCAAGACCTAAGACTTGGCAAGGACCAGGAGCTCCCACGTACGTGCTCGCAGGTGAAACGGCTCTACTAACCAAGAACTCAGAGGGGTATAGTCACATTGAAGGGACATAGGACCCAAGCCAGCACCACTGGTGGCCCGGGAGCTGTTCAGAGTGGAGAATTTGAGCCTGAACCCCTTGCAAGAGAGTGGCAGGTTAGGGGTTGGAAGGCAGGAGTTAACACCTGAGATTTGCAGCGATCAGCCGAATCCCATCACAGTCAGGTGAGTCTAACCCCCACCTACAGGTTTATAGGCTAGGCAGATCAGGAGTCTCCTGCTAGGTACATTTCCAAAGGGAAAAGAAGAAAAAGTTCTGAAAGGGCCCTTCACCAGACACTAAGAGCTGTACTGTTCCTTGGGTTCTGATTTACTAAACCTAGCAGAGCACAGATAATAGAGACAGGTGTATCCTGAGGTGTTCAGGGCCCCACCCAGCCTAGGTGTCTAGACAGGGCTGTTGCATGGGCAAACAGGAAAGAGCTGCCCCTTTTACACAGATTAGCCCCCCACAGGAAACAGTCAGCTGATTCACCAGAAACCATACATTACTGGAAAGAATCTGGAACAGAACAAGACATGTGGCAAGGGGATGAGGAAACACTCCTACCATGTTCCCTGAAGACTGAATAATGTCCCCTAGGATGACCCATCCATCACCAAGGCCCCCTGTGGAGGCAGGTGGGGAAGGCACTGGCAGTCCTTTTGGGTCTTTAAATGAACCACTCCTGGACCCACAGCTGATGGAAAGACAGCAGGGCAGAACAGTGGGGTCCAGCCAAATCTGAAGGAGACAGACACAGACTATGGATCACATGCAGTCTTGAAAAGGCGAACTAGAGCTAGACTGGGACACCATTGGAAACCAATAGGGGCAAATTCAGAAAGAGAAGACAGTGGTAAACACTAGATTCTACTGAGACGAATTCCACCACAGTCTTCTTCGTAATTGGTGTTATTTTCTCTCCTGCATAGCTTTTTAACATTCATTTGTTATCCTTTGAGTTTCTGCCTAATATGTCACTAGATTTTATATTACAGTTTATTTTAAATTTCATATTTTGCTTCCCCCTTCTCTCACTCCATTTTGCCTTCTTCCTTCCTTTTCATAGTTTTGTTTTAAATTCTATTTTCTCTATTGCTACAATTTGTTTCTATTTTACACTCTTACTATTTTTCTCCCCACCAGCCTCTCAAAACCATTTTTCTTGCCTAGAGGCATCTTACATTCTTTTTCCTGTTCTTAAAATACCCTTATTCTCTCCTCACCTTTATGAATCTTTGCTCATTAGTTCTGGATAAGGTGGTAGTTGTTGCATTTATTCAATTTTATTTCTAGATTGTCACTATTTTGTATTTCAAATTGTTACAGAACAGACCCAGTGGGGGGAAAATGATAAACTATTACTGAATGGACTCACTCTTGTGATCTGGGGGGATCCCCCCTCATACTAGGTTTTCCTTGCCCACTGCCAGGGAAAGATGTCTCTCAATGTCAGAGATTGGTGGAAAGGAAAGGGATTATTTGTTTTAAAAGTTATACAGACTTAGAGTAATGACTTGATGTCTTCATTAAAAATACTAAAGTCCTTTAGAGTACCCACAAATATACAGTCATCCCTTCTCCCCTCTGCCCAGTCCAAGGTACTGTATTTCAGGAAAAGGAGTAGAAGTCCATGGTTCAGGCAGCTCCTCAGTTCCAGCACCATCAGCTGTGTTGCCACTGCAATCTCCAGTTAATTCAAAACTATGTGGCACCTTCTCATGACCCACCAGTAAGAATCCTTTCACCCGTTTTCTTCCAGGCAGTCTGTCCTGCTTCCTAGGCCATATGGCAAAAAGGACACACCCTAAAACTTCACAGTCCCAAATTTTGCCAAAGCCATGTGGTCCCAAAAAGCCCTGCATGGCTGCCGCACCTGGCTTTAAAGCCCAGCGCCAATCTTCCTCTGAAGCCCCATTTCCAACTCCCCCCACAATGAGTTACACCTGCCAGCATTCCCTTATTCTTCCAGCTTTACCAGGCTGCCATAGTAAGTCCAGGCAGGCATGGCCCCATGGTATGGAGCCAATCATCTGCAAGCTTTTATACAGGAGCTGTACCCAGAGGGAGTTGCCTCCCAGTTACAACATGGGTTGAAGTCATTCCCATCTCCCTGACTCAAAGCATGGCCACAGTTATTTAACATATCTATGAAACCAGTTAAAGTTTATAGATATGTTAAATGACCATTCTAGAGGTTATCTGTAAAACTGTTGCTCTTTAAAACAACTCTCAATGGCCCTGCTCCATGTGTCCCATACCCCAGCTCAGGCTTGTAGGGGTGAGGACATCACACACACACACACACACACACACACACACACACACACACAGTATTTCCTGGACACCTGAGTTCTGGACCCCATTACAAATCCCCATTTGGCCCCCCTGCTTGGCTGTACCATGTAATAAAATCTCAAATTTTACTGTTCCCTTCTCCTGCTCCATTTTGCCTTTCTCCTGCCTTGTTTTTTAGGTTTATTTTTAAATGTTTTTTAATTCATTTTGTTCCCTCCAATTTGTTTTTTTTTAAGATTTTATTTATTTATTTTTAGAGAGGAAAGGGAGGGAGAAAGAGAGAGAGAGAAACATCAATGTGCAGTTGCTGGGGGCTGTGGCCTGCAACCCAGGTATGTGACCTGACTGGGAATCGAACCTGCCACACTTTGGTTTGCAGCCTGAGCTCAATCCACTGAGCTACGCCAGCCATGTTTTTTAGGTTTAAATTTTCATTTTTCCATGACAGCCTGGTTTTAATTCCTCATGTTTAGTGTTCTTTCTCCTTCAATTATCTCAAAATCACCTCTTTTCCCTCTAGACATCTCTTAAGCTTCTTTCTTTCTTTCTTTCTCTCTCTCTCTCTCTCTCTCTCTCTCCCTCTCTCTCTCCCCCACCTCTCTTTCTTTCTATTTCTTTCCTCTTATTCCCAGACCACCTATATTAATCTTAGCTCATTTGTTGTTGATATTGCTGTGGTGGATCTTCTTCTCCAGTTTGGTCCCTATTATATATACATATTTTAAACTTCTGTTTAAACCTAATACTACATGCTTCTTTTCTCTTACTCCATTCCTACTACCTGCCTCCCCTTTTTATTTATAATATAAGTTTTATTGTCTGCCTCTCTTTTCCTTGTTTTTAATCCCTACACTTATTATTGCTCCTTCTCCTACCCTCACAAAAATCACTTTTCTTTCAGTTAGTCATCTCATATTCATTTTTCTTTTCTAATACTATTCTTAATCTCTTTATACATTTATTAATGTTGGCTCATTTGTTGTTGATAGTGTGGTTGTGTGTGGGGGTTATTTTTTTTTTCTGTGTAGGTTTCTTTCCTGGGCTGTTTGGTGTTGTTCTGGAAGCACCCATACAACAGCATACAAGACGTGGTGGGCAAAGTGACTCAGTCAGCCAGCCAGCCAGAAGGATGAACCCACCAAAGAATGACCCAACAACAAACAAAACCCAATCACAACCAGAAAGAACACATAAATAGCACCAAGGGCATGCCGAGATCATCAAGCTCAGGAGATCAAGGAGACTACATCACTGAGTCCCACAGGTCTCCTAACATAGAAGGTCACACCATGAAGACAGGGAGTCAAAGCAGATCAATCCAATATGCAAAAAACAAACAAACAAAAAAAAACAAGGAGAGTCACCTAAAATGTGGAGAAAAAGAAATAAACTCCAATTGAAAGGAGAGGAAGAATCCCCAGAAAGACTTAAATAAAATGGAGACAAACAGTCAAACACTGAGTTAAAAATAATGGTTATAAGGATGCTCAAGGAGCTTAGTGAGAACTACAAAGAGCTCCAAGGAAGCTCCAAGGAACTTACTGTGAACTATACCAATATGAAAAAGGACACAGAAACTATCAATAAGACCCAGAAGGAAATGAAAAATGCAATATCTGAAATGAAGAACACAGTAGAAGGAATTAACTAAAAGCAGATTTGATGAAGCATAAGATCAAATCGGTGAGCTGGAGGACAAGGTAGAAAACAATTCCCAGATGGAGCAATAAAACAAACAAATAAAAAATGCAATAAGAATGGAGAGGGCTAAAGGGAACTATAGGACACTGTGAAATGTAATAGTATCTGTATAGTAGGGATACCAGAAGGAGAAGAAGAGAAACAAAGAATAGAAAACCTATTTGAAAAAGTAATGACAAAATACTTCATTAACTCGATGAGAGAAGAATTCATGCAGGTCCAGGAAGCACAGAGGGTGCTAATCAAGATGAACCCAAAGACATGACTGCAAGACACATCAAAATTAAAATGGCAAAATTCAAAGATGAAGAGAATCTTAAAGGCAGCAAGAGAGAAACAGCTAGTAACATATGAAGGAGCTGATATCAGCAGATCTCTCAAAAGAAACACGATAAGCCAGAAGGGAATAGCAAGAAATATCCCAAGTAAAAAAAGCAAAGGCCTGCAACCAAGACTGCTCTACCCAGCAAGGCTGTCACTTAAAATGGAAGGCAAGAGAGAGGCAAGATGGTGGACGAGTAAATGGAAGCCACACTAACTTCCTCCCAGTACCAATCTGGGATTACAACTAAATTGTGGAGAAGTCACCCTGAACAAACAACTGAACAATAGTGAGAGAGAAGCCTTACAACCATGGACAGACAGAAGAATTAGCTTCAGCTCTAACTGGTAAGAAGTGCAATGGACACTAGAGAAGGTTGGCTGTGCACCCACAAGTGGCAGTGCCCCTGACAAATGTGGGGTCTAAACCCTAAGCTGGGATCCTGAGCCTAGAGCACCAGAGCCCAAAAACGTACATAGATAAAAGCCAGTGGTGAAAAGTGGCAGGGTTGCTCTCTGCCAGAGTCAAATGGCTAGAGGCGCAAAGAGCTGTTTAAAGGGCCAATATACAAATTTTCATTTGAAGCAACTTACACAGGCCTCCAGAAAAGGTGATGCAGAGGGGGTTAGAGATGTCTGAGGAGAGTCTGAGGATGAAAGCTTTTTGTGAGAGAGCTGATAACTCAGCTGCCATGATACCAGTGCTGAGTATTCCCCATATGGCATCAGCAATCCTGCTCAGGCAGACTAGTCCCCTATGAATGGCGGCAGCCCGGGGGGAAAACAACAGCCTTGCCCCTAAGAGGGTCTCTGTCCCGACTCTGTGGTACTTAAGCCTAACTACTGATTGTGGCTAGATTAACAACTGAAGGAGACAGCCATAGAAAGTAGGTCCCTGGCAGTTTTGGAACAGCCTGCCTAAAGTCTGAAGGGGTCAACATCTGACCTCACCATAGGTGCACCCAGAAAAGAAAAACAGTGGTAAATACTAGAGGTTACCCAGACAAAAACCCACTGTGGTCTTCATGATTAGCGATATTTTGTTTTCTTCATGGCTTTTTAACATTAATTTCTTGTCTATTAAGATTGTACATATTAAGTTACTAGATTTTACTATAGTTCATTTCTCTCCTTTCTTATAATAGTCTTAATCTCTTTATACTCTTATTAATACTGGTTCATTTGCTGTTGATAGTGGGATTACAGAGAGGGGATATTTTTATGCATGTCAGTTTGTTCCTTGGGCTTTGTGGTTTCATTCTGGTAGCACCTGCACAATAGCGTACAAGATGTGGTGGGTGAAGTGACCCTCAACCAGCTGGAGGGAAGGACCTGTCAAAGGATGACCCAACAACAATCAAAACCCACAGACATCCAGAGAGGCAACATAAACAGCATAAAGGGCATCCCAAGAGCATCAAGTTCAGGAGATCGAGGAGACTGCTCCACTGAATCTCATAGGTCTCTTACCATAGAAGTTCACACCACAAACTCAGGGAGTCAAAACAGATCAATTTAAGAAGCATAGGCAAACAAGAAGAGTATCACAAATAATAGGAAGATAAAGAAAAAACTGCCAAATGAAAGGAAATTAAAACCATAATGAGATACTACTTCTCACCAGTCAGAATGGCCAGTCATAACCAAATCAACAAACAACAAGTGCCAGTGAGGTTTTGGAGAAAAGGGAACCCTAGTACACTGTTGGTGCAAAGGCAGATTGTTGTAGCCACTGTGGAAAATAGTATGGAATCTCCTCAGAAAGCTAAAAATGGAACAGCCTTTTGACCCAGCAATTCCACTGCTGCATTGTACCCTACGAATCCAGAAACACCAATTTAAAAGAACCTGTGCACACCAATGTTCATTGCAGCACAATTTACAATAGCCAAGTACTAGAAGCAACCAACAGCCCATCAGAGAATGAGTGGATCAAAAAAACTATGGTACATTTACACAATGGAATACTACACAGCAAGAAGAAAGAAGGAGCTACTACCCTTCATGACAGCATGGATGGATCTGGAGAGCATTATGCTAAGTGAAATAAGCTAGGCGGTGAAAGACAAATACCATGTGAACTCACCTATAAATGGAACCTAATCAACAAAACAAACAAAGAAGCAAAATATAACCAGAGACATTGAAATAAAGAACAAGTTGACAGTAACCAGAGGGGAGGTGTGAGGGGATAATGAGGGAAAAGGGGAAGAGTCATCAAGGAACATGTATAAAGGACACATGGATAAAGCCAAAGGGGCAGGTAGGAACAAGTGTGGGAGGTGGGGATGGCTGGGGTGGTGAGAGTGGTGGGGGAAAATGGAGACAACTGTACCTGAACAAGGATAAAAAAGAGAAAGAGAGAGAGAAATAATAAATTGGAAGGCAAAAAATGGAGTTTCCCAGCAAGGAAGGCTAAAAGAATACATCTCTACCAAACCAGCATTGCATGAGATGTTAAAGGGACTGCTTTAAGGAGATGATGAAAAAGAGAGAGAGAGGAACACAGGTACAAAGAAAAAAATGGCAATGAATAAGTACCTATCATTAATAATCTTAAATGTAAATGGATTAAATGCTCCAATAAAAAGATATAGGGTAGCTGAATGGATGAGAAAACATGACCAGCATATATCAAAAAGATCTACAGACCAAAAGTGAAGGGATAGAAAAAAGTATTCTAAACAAATAGACAAAAAATAAAAAGCTGGGGTATCAATATTTATATCAGACAAAATAAGTTTCAATACAAAGGCCATAAAAAAGACAAGGAGGGCACTTTGTAATACTTGAGGGAATAATCTATCAATATGATATAACCCTTGTAAACATATATGCACCCAACATAGGAGCACCCAAATGTATAAGGAAAATCTTGGAGGACTTCAAAAATATATTGATAAGAACACACTCATAGTAGGGGATTTTAGCACTCCACTGTCAACAATGGAGACATCTTTCAAGCAAAGAATCAAAGGATATTGTGTCATTGAACAACATTCTATATCAAATGGACTTAATTGATATATACAGAACCTTTCACCCCAAAGAAGCAAAATATTCACTCTTTTCAAATGCACATGAAACATTTTCAAAGATAGACCACCTGGTAGGACAGAAGGCAAGCCTCAACAAATTCAGCAAAGTTGAAATCATATCAAACACTTTTTTGGATTACAATGGCTGGAAACTAGAAACGGACCTCGAGGAAAAAGCTCAAAAACATTAAAATTCATAGAGACTGAACAACACGCTATTAAACAATGAATAGGTTAAAAATAAGATCAAGGAAGAAATAAAAAAGTTTCTGGAAAAAAATGAAAATGAATACACAACAGCCTAAACCCTATGGGACAGAGCAAAGGCAGTCCTAAGAGAGAAATTCATTGAAAGTCAGGTCTACCTAAAAACAATAGAAAAAAGTTCAAATAAACAGCCTAAACCTATATCTACAAGAACTGAAGGAACAACAACAAACAAAGACCAGAGCAAGTAGAAGGAGGGAAATAATCAGATCAGAGCAGAATTAAATGACATAGAGACTAAAAGAACAATCCAAAGGATCAATCAATAAATCCAGGACTAGTTTTTTTGAAAGATAAATAAAATTGACAAGACTTTAACCAGATTTATCAAAAAATAAAGATGGAAGACCAATATATAAAGTCAAAATTAAAGAGAAGAAATTATGACCGATACCACAGAAATAAAAAGGATTGTCAAAACTTACTATGAACAATTATAGGCCAAAAATTTGACAACCTGGGTGAAATGGACAAATTTCCAGAATCACATAATTTTCCAAAACTGAATTAAGAAGTAGAAAGCCTGAACAGACCAATAACAACCTGTGAAAATGAAGCAGTAATCAAAAAAACTCCTGGTACACAAAAGCCCTGTTCTGGACAGCTTCACAGGCAAATTTTACCAAACATTTAGGAAAGGGCTAACTTTTATCCTCAAACTATTCCAAAAGACCCAAGAAGAGGGAAGCCTCTCAAACTTTTTTTATGAGGCAAGTGTTATACTAATTCCAAAATCATGTAAAGACACAACAAAGGAAGAACACTATAGGCTGATATTGCTGATGAATATAGATGTTAAGATCCTCAACAAAATATTGGCAAACCAGATGTAGCAATACATTAAAATATCATATACCATGATCATGTGGGATTCATCCCAGGGATGCAAAGGTGGTATGATATTTACAAATCAATATATGAAATATACTACATGAACAAAATGAAATACAAAAATACATGATTATATCAATAGATACAAAAGGAGCATCTGATAAAGTACAGAACCCTTTTATGATAAAAACACTCAGTATAGTGGGAATGCAGGGAGCATACTTCAACATAATAAAGGCCAGATATGAAAAACCTATAGCCAACATCATACTGAACAGGCAGAAACTAAAAGCTTTTTTCCTAAGATCAGGAACATGATAAGGACATCTGCATTCGCCACTTTTATTCAATAGAGTATTGGAAGTTGTAGCTATAGCAATCAGAGAAGAAAAAGAAATAATAGGCATTCAAACTGGTTAGAAGGAACTAAAACTGTCATTATTTGCAGATGACAGGATAGTGTACATAGAAAACCCTATAAACTCCAACAAAAAACTACTCCACCTAATAAGTGAATATGGCAAAAGAGCAGGATACAAAGTCAATATTCAGAAATTGAAGGCATTCTTGTACACTAACAATGCACTATCAGAAACAGAACCCAGAAAAAAATCCCATTTACTATCGCAACAAGAAAAATAAAATACCTAGAAATTAACTTCACCAAGGAAGTAAAATAACTGTACTTAGAAAAGTACAGAACACTGAAGAAATTAAGGAAGACATAAATAAATGGAAGCGTATGCTGTGTTCATGGATTAGAAGAAGCAATATCATTAAAATGACCATACTACCCAAACCAATCTATGGATTCAATGCAATCCCTATTAAAATACCAATCACATATTTCACAGATCTATAAAAAATATTTCAAATATTTATATGGAACCAAAAATGATCCTGAATTGCTGAATAGTGTCAGAAATTTTGAGAAAGATGAACAAAGTAGGTAGGATCACAATACCTGGTATCAAACTATATTACAAGGCCACTGTAATTGAAAGTCAATTATTAGCATAAAAACAAACACATGGATCAATGGAACAGAATACACCTATGTATCTATGGTCAATTAATATTTGACAAAGGGGCAGAAGCATAAAATGGAGTAAAAATAGCCTCTCCAACAAATGGTGTTTGGAGATCTGGATAGATATATGCAAAAATATGAAACTAGACCATCAACTTATACCATACACAAAAACAAATTCAAGGTGGATAAAAGACTTAAATATAAGTCATGACAGCATAAAAGTCCTAGAGGAGAACATAGGCAAGAAAATCTCAGATATCCCCTACAGCAATATTTTCATTGATATGTCTCCTAGGACAAGGGATAGAAAGAAAAGAATAAACAAATGAGACTACAACAAAGTAAAAAGCTTCTGCATGGCTAAAGAAAACACCAGCAAAGTGAAAATTTAACCAACCTCATGGGAAGCATATTTGCCAATGATACATTAGACAAGGATTTGATCTCCAAAATATATAAAGAACTCATAAGACTCAACAACAGGAAGTCAAATAATCCAGTTAAAAAAATGGGCAAAGGATCTGAACAGACACTTCTCCAAAGAGGTCATACAGAGGGCCCAGAGATATATGAAAGGATGCTCAGCATCACTAGTTTGTATCATATAGATACAAACTGAAGCCACGATACCACCTCACATGGTCAAAATGATGATCATTAACAAATCAACAAACAACAAGTGCCAGCAAGGTTGTGGAGAAAAGTAAACACTAGTACACTGTTGGTGGGAATGCAGACTGGTGCAGCTGCTGAGGAAAGCAGTATGGTGTTTCCTCAGAAAACTAAAAATGGAACTGCTTTTTCATCCAGGGATTCCAGTGCTGGGATTACATCTTAAGAATCCTGAAACACCAATTCAAAAGAACCCATGCACCCCAATGTTCATTGTAGCAAAATTTACAATAGCAAGCGTCGGTAGAACCTAAGTGCCCATCAGTAAATAAGTGGATCAAAAAACTATGGTACATTTACACAGTGGAATTCTATGCAGCAGAAAGAAAGAAGAAGCTCCTACCCTTTGTGACAGCATGGATGGAACTGGTGAGCATGATGCTAGTGAAACAAGCTAGGCAGTGAAAGACAAATACCATTGATCTCACCATTAACAGGAATCTAAACAACAAAACAAACAAATGAGTAAAATAAAACAGGAGGCATGGAAACAAGGAACAGACTGACAGTGACCAGAGGAGAGAGAGGAGGGGTAATGGGGGAGAGAAGGGGAAGGGTCTAGTCAAGGAACATGTATAAAGAACCCATGGACATAGACAACAGGGTGCAGACTGATTGCAGGGGTGAAGGGGATGAGCAGGACAAGGGAGAGCAATGGGGGGAAAATTGGGACAAGTGCAACAGAATAGCATTAAAATTTAAAAAATAAATAAAAAAAAATAGAGCAGACCAAATTAACATTTCAAATAAAAAATTTAAAAAATGAATAAGCATTCTCTACAAAAAAAGTTTTCAAGTAGTACATTTTAAATATGTCTCAATTATATGTATCAATTATATCCTAATTTGCTTTCTGTTGCTATACATTAGTTTGCATTTTCTAGAATTTTATATGAATGAAATAATACAGACTACATTTTTTGTCTGACTTCTTTTAGTCAGAGTAACTATTTTGAGATTTATTCACGTTGTCATGCATGTGAACAATTCATTTAATTTTTATCGCTGGGTAGTATTCCATTGTATGAATATACATAACTTATCCATTCATCTATTGATGGAAATTTGAGTTGTTTTCAGTTTTGCCTACTACAAGGAAAGGTGCTGTGAATATTCATGTACAATTCTTTGAATAGTCATATGCTTTCATTTTTCATGGGTAAACACCTAGGAGTGGAATGGCTTCATCCTATGATACATATCCTTTTAACTTTTTAAGATACTCAAACTGTTGAACAAAGTGGTCACACTGATGTGGACCCTGGCCTGCAAGGTCCATGTTGTGGCTGCGACAAACAAATTCACACCAACTACAGAAGTCCTGTGAAGAAAAAGGGATGGCATGGACCACTGTCTGAGTGAGAGAGGACCCCAACCACTGCCTGGACAAGCTTTTATTGCTTTTCCGGGCACATTACATTGAGTATGGTCCTCATTTACTATGCACAGGTTCACTTTAGGTGATTACCTTTTACAGTTAACAAAGGAGAGGAAGTTGCTAATTACTACAAAGAAAAAGGATATTTGCAAATGCAAAGGAGAAAGTGGTTGAACTGGTTACACTTGTTCCTGGGAGGTTTAGCAGAGATTTTAGGAAGTTACTTTAAAGATATGCAGTAAACATTTGCTGCCTCAATTCAGGATAAGGGAGTTTTAGCAAAAAGCCAGTCTCATAGCAGCCTAGGTACAATGCAGGCCTGATTCCCCATGGGAAAATCAATCTGTGGGTTTTGCTTTCTGTGTGCTGACCTTGCTCCCCACTGGTTTTCTAAATCAGGGGCTGGGCTACATTTGCCATACCACACAGACAGATTCCCTATATCATACCATTTTACATTCTTGCCAGCAGTGTAGGAAAGTTCCAGTTCCTCAACATTCTTGCTAATACTTGTGTGGTCACTCTTTAGTTTTAGACATTCTAATAAGATTAGAGTAGTACCTCACTGTAATTTCAGTTTGTATATTCCTAATGAAAAACTGACATCTTTTTTATGTATTTATTTGTAATGCGTAGATCTTCTTTGGTTCCAGTGTCTGTTCAAAATCTTTTACACATTTTATTATTGAGTTTATTGAGTTTGGAAGTTACCCATATATTCTGGATACAAGTCCTTTATCAGACATATGATTTGCAAATATTTTTTCCAATTCTATGGTTTGCTTTTCATTCTCTTTACAGTATCTTTTTTTTTATTCTCACCCAAGCATGCTCATTGGTTTTAGAGACTGGGGAAGGGAGGGAGAGAGAGGGGATGAAATATCAATCTGAGAGAGAAATATTGATTAGTTGCCTCTTGTATGTGTCTTGACTGGAGATCAAACCCATAACACAGGCATGTGCCCTGATTGATAATCAAACCTGCAAACTTTTGGTTATAAGACAACAATCTAACCAACTGTGTCACCCTGGCCAGGGCATACTCTCTTTACAGTGTCTTTTGAAAAATAGTTTGTAATTTTAATGAAGTCCAGTTTATCACTTTGATCACTTGTGTGCTTTTGGTATCATATTAAAAAATTTTTGCCCAGCTCTAGATCATAATGTTTTTATCCTATATTTTCTTCCAGAAATTTTATAGTTTTAGGTTTAAAATTTAGGTCTCTGATCAATTTTGAGATAATTTTGTGTGTATTGTATAAACTATGAATCAAATTCTTTTATATTTCTATGTGGGGCTATCCGATTACTCCAACACGTCTTATTGAAATTCTTCAACAATTAATTACTTTTTCATTTTAATAAAAATCAGTTGTGCATATATGCATGGGTCTATTTCTGGACTCTATGCTCTTTTCTATTGATTCATTTATCTGTCTTGATGTCAGTTCCCCAGTGCACTGTCTTCATTCTTATAGCTTTACAATGTCCAAGTCAGCTAATATTAGTCCAACTTTCTCTTCTCTTTCAAAGTTGTTTGGTTAGTCCAGATAATTTACTATTCATATTATTTTTAGAATCAGTTTGTCAATTTGTAAAATGAAGCCTGCTATGCTATGATTTTGGTTGGTATTACATACAATATATTGATCAATTTTGGAAGAATTGACATATAAAGAATATTGAATCTTCCAATACATAAATGTAGTGTATCTGTCATTTATTAAAATTTCTTTTAATTTCTCTCAGCAATGTTTTATATTTTAGTGCAGTTATTTTACATTTTTACTAAGTGGATCCCTAAAAATTTTATATTTTTATGCTACTGTAAAGTGTATTTTTTAAATTATAATTTTCATTGCTTATTACTAGTATATAGAAAGCTATTGATTATTATTTATTTCTCATGAATCTGGCAACATCTCTAACCTCATCAGTTCAGTGGCTTTTTTATGGATTCTGTTATATTTTCTACATGAAATTTTAATAGGAAAGTAGTATAAGAATGCCAATTTTGTTTATCTATCTTGGGAATGGGAAGAGACAGTACTAGACACAACTGTTCTGAGGGTTTTTTCCATAAAACGGCAAGGAAATGGGGTAAGAGCTGAAAGAGGTTCATGTGACAGGTGCTTTAAAAGATAATCTAGTATGTTCTTTATACTAATAGACATACTCTACTAAAGATAGAAATTTTGCTGCTGCAGAAGAGAGTGGGGAAGATTGTAAGAACAAAATCCTCGAGGAACTGAGGTGGCATGAGGTCTTGTGCACGAGCCACAGTGTTCTTTTTATTCATATCATGAGGGAGGGGGAGCGTTTGGTACAAATATACATAGGTTGGCAGATTTGGTGGCAGGAGTAGGTAGCTGTTCTCTGTTCCTGTGGTTGTGGTGAAAACAGAAGCAGGGCCATCACTGAGAAGGAGAACTATGGGATTGCTATGGATTTCAGGAGAGGAGAAAAGGAAACATTGTGCATTTGGAAAATGGAAAGTGATTGGACCAGGAGAATGGTATTGGATTGTAGCCAGCACCAAGGCTTGTCTCAGATAAATGGGCTTACAATAAGACCAGTGGGCATGATTTTGTGTGTTTCTCCTCCTACATTCTTGCACTTGAATGTAGGAACAGAGTAGAGAAAGTGTTAGATTTAATGTGGGCTGGGTTTTCCCACTAGTATGACTGGTGAAGAGAAGGTAAGGTTGTGGTCAGTGCCTTAGCTGGTTGGGGGCGTCTGGGGTTCAGATGGACAATCCAACCCATGAGAAACAATGGACTCCACAAAGTCCCAAGTTTACTTAGATTTAAGAAAGAAAAAAAGATAGACAACAAAGGATACAGAGTGATGGCATAGACAAGGTCTGTGACCCTTCAATGAACTACCAGTTTCCCCATCATTCTGCACTTGGGATGTACACACTCAAGATAACATTGGCCCAGGGAAGCTATGTACTCAGGGTCTCCAGCTTTTATACTTAGATGGTCATAAAGCTCCTCAGGAGCAAGTTCTCAACTCACTGCTTCCAAGTGTTTGGTCTAATACCACAACCAGCTTCTCATTCATCAATTTGGTAGAAGGTGGACTACTAATGACTCCTTGTGTTAAAGTTCCAGGAGGGACCTAAATGCTAGCCAAATTTTCAGGTGTCCCTGAGGCTAGAGGAAAGATCACAGAACCAGCTGTTAATCCTTTCATTCTAACAAGTAAATGAGTATTATTATGAACCATGATTTTTAAGCTTGATAAAAAGGGAAATAACATCAAAGAGGATAAAGGTCAGTTGTTTGGGGTATCAGTGGAGTCAAAGGAATGATGGAATTCTGTTAAGTTCTAGATATATGGAGGGTCATAGGTGACTGAGATGCTTGGAGTTGAGATGATACAGGTTGCAGTGGTTGGGAGGATCTAGATTTGACTCTGGGAGTAATTGTCTGAGATGGGTGGGGGGATAAGAGCACTGAGCATGAGCAGGTCAAGAGTCATCTACCAGTTAGTAAACATACATTCTTTAATCTGTACAATTAAAATAGACTAAGATACTAATTTTTGACTGCTTGGGTTTGACTGCTGCTTCTAGAAAAAAACTTCCTAAAACTTCACTAAAAATGACTTCCAATAGCATGGGTGTTTAACAAAATTTATTGTTTTGTTTTATTGCATTTAGAATAATTCATCCTTTAAGTGTGATTTTTGTGTCTTAAGCTACATTCCCATCTTATTACCAGATCAACTTTCCTCTTACAATGAGCCCAAAGTTCAGTTTTTACTTGTCCTTTCACTGTACTACTTCTTGCCGTCAGCATCCTTTCTTCCTATTAATCCCACCATTCTGCCTTCTCAGTGTCCACACCAACAGCATCATATATTTGAATGCATTCGGTAATGGGATATGTGAAACAACACAAGCATTTTGTGGTGTTTTATTTATGTCCTTATCATTTCTATTTATACTGACAGCCCCAAATTTCTGTATACTGCAATAAATACAACTATACCTAGGTATTTCTCTATACCAAGGTAGCATTCCATTTTTCATGTAGCTTTATAACTTATAAATCTTCTTTCTCATTTAAAATGTGTTTCCGAAACTCAACACTGTTGCTTAAACTCCAAGTTATATTAAGTACATTCTGTAGAAGAAAAGAAGAAGGAAAATAGAAGGGAATTAAAACTTGTAAAAATGTACTGTTATACCAAGCACTGTAATAAGTATTCATGAATGTTGTCTTTTAAAACTCAGAACAACCATCAGGTCAGCTGAGTTCAGCCAATTCTTGGCAATTTGGGTAAAAGTGATGCAAGCCTTGCTTATCATTCACAAAACTTTTGTGAATTCTCAGAGTTTGTTGTAGTAGACTTGTTTTTTTATTGTCCCTCTTCCTACTCAGTATTAATTCTTTTTTCTAAAACCCCTGATTGCAGTTTGTATTTTCAGGACTTCTGATTCTTGCCTCTAAGAGAAGACTACTGCAACAGGTAGCACAACTGAGGCTAAGCCATCCTGTGTATCCTAGCCCATTGACCACAGAAGTTGAGGGCTCCCTATGTAACCTAATCTGGTCTAATCAAAGAGAATCTCTGTACTTTTGTTGCAGTATTTGAAACAAAGGGTCTCTTTCTCGTTCTGGATGGTGTGTCTGTGCTGAGTGAGGTGTAAGGCTTGGAGCTGCTGTAGCCATTTGCTATCATGAAGGAAGTCAATCAGAGGCAAATCAATGTTCAGATTGAAACACAGCCAAGAGATTCAGGGAGAGATGTAGCTCTGTTGACATTATAAACCTGTAGTCTAGATCAGACCTCTGTACATTTTAGTTTTGTGAGCCAGCAAATTCCCTATATTGTCCAAGAAAGTCAGAGTCCAGTTTTACATTTTGCATATGATAGCAGATACTAGTTTACATTCTGTCACTACGTTAGACTTTGCCTGAACTCATTGCATCTCACTTTTTTTTAAATCCTCACCTGAGGACATGTTTCCATTGATTTTTAGAGGAGGAAGACAGAGAAACATCAGTGTGAGAGAGGAACATTGATCAGTTGCCCCCTGTAGACACCCCAAATGGGGATTGAACCTGTAACCCTGGTTGTGCCCTGAGCAGGATTAGAACCTGCAGATTTTTGGTGCACAGGATGATGCTCCAATCAAGTTAGTCATGTGACCAGGGCTGCATCTCATTTCCTATAGCTCTTCTGTTTACCTGTTGCTATTGGCTCAGATGTGAATTTCAGGTCTTCCTCTGAAAGAAGTGTTCATCACACAAGAATTTGTGTGTGTAGCAGATTTTGCTGAAGGTTTGGAAATCACAGAGTAGACACAATGCAGGAAAAAAAACAATACTAACAACAGTATATTCAATTAACATTGAAAGTTTATTGCTGTTTATGTCTTTCTCATTCACCCCATGGGATATGGTGGAAAATTTCTCACTCACTCCCCCAATGCTCTTAACAACCCTGTCCTTCTTTTCTGTTCTCCCTGACCTAGAATTGTATTGTAGTTTGCTATGTTTTTGTTACTTGTCTTCTTCAACCTTGCTTTTGGGCCTTCTTGGCTAAGCAGTTTATCAAATATTGTCCTGAAGAAATAAAATTCCCTCCCTAAAAGGATAATCCCAAATGGCATGGCTAGATAATTATTCCATTGCATACATTCTGTTCACGGGTGTCATCATTTTTTTTTTAGTCCAGCACTTCCAGCTATAGTTTTATAGTCAAATAAATGTTTAAGAATTATAAATATTACTCTTTTATGTTCTGTATAGATTAGACTGCCTACCTGATATGGGGATTTGGCACATACAAATTGTTATAACTAGAAAGGGTATTAAAAGTCCAACATCTTCATTCAGGCCCAATGTCATAAAGATGTTAGTGGCAGAGACAGGAGTGGAATCAGACAATTATTATTATTTGGGGCTTTACTTTGGGGCATGTGACAGTTACCTGGGATAGTCTTCAGTTACTGTGACATGGATTTGATACTGATTACAGATGAAAATTTCATATAAGACCTTTAAAGACACTAATTTAATGATTTTTATAAAGCTTCCATTCAGGAAGTATTGCATAGCTCAGTTTACTCATATATAAAATTATTTTTTGCATATCCCAGTTTACCTATATACAAAACTGTTATGTTGGTTTGTTGATATCTAAGGACCTTTGTATTTATAATAGTTAAAATACTGCAATCAGTCTCCTTATTGTAAAATCAACATAAAAAATGATCTACCTGCTAAAGCCAGTGTGAGGATAAAATGCATTATACAGCACTTCATAGGACAGTACATGGCACACAGTAAATATCATACTATGTCTGCAATTCTCAGACTTTTTGGTCTTAGTACCTCTTTATTGTTATAAAATTATTTAGCACCCCAAAGTTTTTCTGTTTGTGGGCTATATACAAGAAATCCTCAAAATGTTTATTTGTGGCTATGGAAGTTCATTGGAACATCATCCTGTACATCCAAAGGTAGGGGGTTTTATTTCTTGTCAGGGCACATACCTAGGTTTTTGGTTTTATCTTCAGTCAGGGTGCATAAGGGAGGCAACCAATTGATATTTCTTGCTCCCATCCTCTCTCTCTAAGATCAATAAACATATCCCCTTGTGAGAATTTAAAAATGTTTATTTGTGAAGTCATTTAAATAATTATATAATAACATAATTTTTAAATGGAAAGAAGCCATATTTTCCCTAAATTAAATAATTAATGAGAAGAGTGGCATTGTTGTATGTTTTTGCCAGTTTAATCTTGGTAGTGCCTGGCTTATTGAGAAGATAATTGGAAACATATATGTTTCTGCATTCAATCTGCTATGAAATCACAAGTCAGAAAACCTTGGAAAAAATTGTACTCACCTCATAAAAATGAGAGTTAAAAAAGCAAATCTCATTTTCTTATTCTTTTGAGAAAGTTTTGATTCTGTGGGCCCCCTAAAAGAGTCTCAGGGACCCTCAGGAGTCCTCAAACTAAACTATACTTTGAGAATCACTTCTACATTTTCTATTGTTAGCATTTTTATGATTACTAATAATAGTTCTGACAGAGAAGTGGATTTTCCAAAGTTAGAGCTGCGAAGTTCTCTTAATGAAACTGGTTCCATGCAGACATCCATTTAAAAATGCTTGTCTTTGAAAGAGTGGAAATAGGTTAGGGTTGAAGTGCTGTGAACTATTGACATGACAAAGAGCATTTTCAGCCATACAGAGCTATAGCAATGAAATAAAGAGGAAAATTTCCTCTCGTGTATTCTTTAAAAAATAACACCTCTATTTTTATTGTTGACACTGTTACAGATGTCCCCAGTCCCTTCCCTTCACCCAGTCCTCATCCCTTCCCTCATGCCATCACCACACTGTTTTCTGTGGCTATTGGTTATGTATATATGTTCTTTGGCTAATTCCTTCACCTTCTTTCATCCAATATACCACCCCTCTGCCCCGGACAGCTGTCAGTTTGTTCTGTGTATCCATGCCTTGGTTTCTATTTTATTAGTCAGTTTATTTTGTTCCTTAGATTTCACATATAAGTGAGATCATTTGGTATTCATCTTTCTCTGACTGGCTTACTTTACTTAGTATAATAATATCTAGGTCCATCCATGCTGTCACAATTGGGAAGATTTCCTTCTTTTTTATGCCTGTATAGAGTACTCTTGCTGTAAGGAGACAGAGCATGTGTCTGTGCTACCATGGAGAATTTTCATGAGAAGTTATGGGTTAGCATTTGCGCTCAGATATCAAAATTGCAGATAGTACAGTGAACCTGGGAGCATTTGATTGACTTTTTTCCTGAGAATGTTCAGGGAGAAGAAATAGATTATGGAAAACCAAAATGCATAACTGTCATCAAATCATTTCATGAAAGGGGCAAATAAAAACCAAGTGATAATTGCCTCTCTGTGTTGGTTTTTTTTTTTTTTCTGTTTTTATCTTGGATACAGTCACCTGGTAGAAAAGATGACAAAATCAGAGGTCTAATAATGAATTCGTATGCTCAGAGGCCATCCTTGCTGGGAGTCCACAGGCTCTTGAATTTCTCAGCTATTTATTTGAAAGGTGAAATTTTGTCCCTTTGTCTCAGGGGAACTTATATTGTAGAAGAAATCAAAATCACAGGTCCTCACAACCAATGGTGCCTGGCTCAGCATTGCCAAGCCACTCCCCTTCCTGTAGTCCCTGGTTCTTGTTGTGAAGTTTCTCTCCTCCTCCTGTTCTCTTATAAAAATAATCATTTGGCTTTGTGTACTTTTCCTGTGCTAAATTTCCCTAGAAAGAGTAAGATGATGACAACAATAACAACAAATTCCAGGATTTTTAAGGGCCCATAAAAGTAAATCCATCTAAATGTTGCTTAAGGAAATTGATGATGGTTGAAAAGACCATTCCAGAAAAATGATCTACAAAACTTGAAAGTATAGGCAAAAATGTGGTATTGAGCAGGGTGCAAGAGAGAAAGCAATGGATCATTCCAAAAGCTGATGATTCCAAATGAAATTCTGGGGAAAAAATGACCTTAAAAAAAGAGGGCAGTAGTTGTGCCAAAGGGGAGTGAACTAAAGACTGTGGAAAGGGAGCCAACAAGAAGTCTTCACTGTGTACTTACTCACACTATGCTGTCTCCCATCCACCTCGTATCTGCTTCCTGCAGTAGCCTTGAAAATTATGCAGCAGGTGCGTGGTGAGCAAACTCTAGAGAATTCTCTACCATGATTTATATTCTAGGAAAAAGGCTAAAGTCATGTGGACATGTAAAAAATGTGAGGTTGTGGGAGACTTGGGATAAAACATAAACAGACTAGTTGAAAGATTGGTGAGATGAATATTTTTAGAGATCAGGAAGCAGAAGAATAAAAGGCAAAAAGAAGTAGAGAAATAAAAAATAAAACTGTAACAAAGGAACAAACAAGAGAAAGAACAGGTCTAACACAGAGAAAGGGCAGGAGTATAGAACTGAAGTAAACCTACATGTTATAATAGCATAAATGGAAATATAGTAGAAGTGGATCCCTTTTGATTTTTGTTGAATATTTTCTCTTGGTTCTGGCATTCTAGAGGCACTCAGCTATACAGTACCCTACCCTCAATAATTTCACTTTCCACAGTTTCAGTTATCCACATTCACCTCTGATCCAAAAATATTAAATAGAAAATTCCAGAAAAAAGAAATTTATAGTTTTAAATTACATGCTGTTCTAAGTAGTGTGATGAGAGCTCTTATTACCCCACTCCTTCCTGAACAGGACATAGTTCATCCCTTTGTTCAATGTCTCTACTTTATATCCATTAGTCATTTTGTCACTTAGTAGTTGTCTGTTATCAGATCAGTTATTGGAGTGGGGGGGGAAGACCACATTCACATAATTTTTATTACAGTATATTATAATTGTTCTATTTTATTATTAGTTATTATTATTAATCTCTTACTGTACCTGATTTATAAATTAAACTATCATAGGTATGTATGTATAGGAAAAAAACATAGTATATATAGGTTTTGGTACTATTACAGATTCGGGCATCTGCTGTTGGTCTTGGGACATATTCCCCTTGGATAAGGGATGACTGCTGGATTTTCTCTTCTCACCTTAAACATTGCAAATGATTTGCTGAATACTAAAGATGACTGATACCTCCACTTTGTCTTTGTTCTCTGTGTGACATTTATCTCTCAGTCTACTTTGTGGTTTAATGATTAAGATATTGAGAACATCCCTATCATAAGAAGTTGGGGGCTAGGTTTAACTTGTGGTGACCTCTTGTTGTCTTGTATTCAAAATGGTCAGCCCTGGAACAAGGGCAGGTCTAGATGACCTGTGATGTAAGGAGGGAGACTTAGATGGCTGGAAAAAGCATGATTTTATGGAAATTTGGTGGAATGGAGAGCAGAAGAGGTGATGCTAATGTTAAATGTTTCACTTAAGGAATTTTCTTTCCTAAATTCTATTGTGGAAGTGGGAGTAAAAGTTAATTGAAATACATCCTGCCCTTTGCAATTTATTTTTCATTTCTAACCTTAAAAGCATCTACCACCCACATTAATGGTTTTGCTCATGCCATTCCCTATGACCTGAATACAAAATGACCTCTGTTTATGTCAAAATCCTCCCACCATCTTCATGGAGACTTCCTCAGTTCCCCTGAAGAACTCATCTTTCCTATCTCTCTATAATCCTCACATATGAGAAAATAATTAACATTTGCGAGGTACTTACAGAGTATAACTCAATAAGCTCTTACAAAACATGATCTCCTCAAATCCTTATAGTACCATTGGGGAGTTTTCAGAAACTGCACAAAAAAGTTTTTTCCCAAGGCCACACCTAGTCAGAGGTAAAGGATCGAGTAGATCTTAATCCAATCCATACTTTGCAGTGCCTAAAAATATAAGCATTTTCAACCAGGTAGAATGAAATGATCGTCACAGATAAATTTTTATGCATTCAGTTTATTTTTTTAAAACACAGTCTGTGCTGTATTTGAGTCATTTATATGTGTCTGTGTTTCCTACTAGGTTAGTAGTCTTTGAACATCAGGAAGCACGTCTTATTCAAATCTCTATTATCCAGAATGCCTACCAGGAGGTGGCTACATATATATTGTTAATTGAACAATTTAAAACTACCTTTGCATTTTTATCTTCACATCCTTCCTGCCATTGCCATGTTAGACTTGGAGGCCAGTCTTTCCATTTTATTTGAGCGGGGTCTTAGGCTCCCAACCATACTTTCAGGCCGAACTAATCCATGTTATATGGAGACTCTTCATTATGGGGGCTCCTAAGAATGGTTTTGGTTATTGATTTTACCTTGGTTGCCTGGTAAGAAGATTTTAATCAACTAGGCAATGCCAGAACCACCAACTTGTTCCAGAGCAGCTTAATGGAGGTGCCAAGAACCTTGATTTTCCCTCATATGAATGTTACCTGCTACTTCCTCATTGTGGGAAAGTTTCTTTATCCCTCAGATTCCTAGATTTTTCTTTTTAAAAAGGGGGATAATCATTCATACCCTGAGGATTGTAGTGAAAATAAATCTCAAACCAAAATTGTGATATCTACCACCTTCTCCCAACATAGTCTTCTTCTAAATTCCCCAGCTCAGGAAATAGCATCGCCAGCTGTGCATTTTGTGCAAACCAGAAACAATCTTTTTTTTCTTCAAGTTCCATTACCAATAAACCACCAAATTCTGTGGATTATACCTCTTATCTTGAAATCATCAGTTTCCTGCATCACCAGCACTATCACCCCATAACTAAATTGTCCCACCAAATCCACGTTTATTACCCCCACCCCACTCCTAATTTTCCACTATAGCCAGAGAAATGTTTCAAATGAAATATGAGACTACATTGTTTAAAGTACTCTCAGTGGCAGTGCAATGCTTCTTGCTAAGGTAAGGGATCTTTGATACAACCCTAAAGAGCCTGTGTGCTCTGCTCTGCCTCCAGCCTCTCTCTCCCTTGCTGGTTCGACACAGGCACCTGGCTTTCTTTGCGCTCCAATAACCCATGTTCTTCCCCACGTTTTGCACATTTCTTCTGTGGAGAATGTTTACCCCCCTCACCCAATACCCCCTTACCTGTGTTCACCTAACATTCTTTCAGTTTTAGTTTATTTCAAGTTAATTGCTCAGGGAAGTTTGCTGACTCCCCTTTGCTCATTTATACACTGAACACTAGGTTAATTCCTCTCATATAGGTTGTCATATTACTCTTTTGCTTTTTTTCCGTAGCTCTCAGCATAGTTTAAAATTTTACATTTCTGTGATTATTTGACAAATATCTTTTGAAACCACTAGAATGTAAAATTTCTGAGGGACTATGCCTGTTTTGCTGTATCACTAGCACATAATACAATACCTGGCACATAGTACAGGCTCTATAAATATGTATAGAATGAACCCCATTTAGAATATTCCTTGACTTCCAGGTTTCACACAAAAAGCTTCATCTTTGAATTCAAAGCGGGTTCGAATCAAGGCCCTGTTTATTTTGGGCACTTATCTTTTTTTTTTTTTAGTCTCATATGTAAAATGGAAATAATTGTATCTGCCTTACTGTGTTTCATTGAGGATTTAGTGAGCTAATGTAATGTCAGTGTCTGATCCAGTGCCTGGCTCAGGACTCCATCAGTGTTGGCTGGTAATGACTGTGATTAATATTGCTTAGAAGGTCAGCTAAACAACCAGAGTGTAACCTGCGTTGTCTCTATGCCGACCCGGACCACCATAATTTAGAAGACGGAACTTCAAAAGGAGTATTCGGCCTCATCTGGCAACCTGGACACCTCTCCACCCCCGCATCTCCCTGGGGAGGTGCTCACGAAGCTTAGATTCCAGAGGGGAGTTGAGCTTGCAGTGAGGTGGCTTCCAGTGCCACCCAGGCTGAGGTACCGAGGTGCGGGACTGCCACCCAGCTCCAGGCTCGCCTCCACCTCTCCTGCGAGGGCGCAGGAGGTGCAACTTCGGGCTCTTGGGCGACTGGTAGGACAGCACCGCTGAGGTTGGGGGTTCGGGAGCCAGTGGAAGCTACTCAGCTCGCTCCTCTTCCACAACTTTCCCTGGTCCCCCACTCTCCGTGCGTGTCTGGTGTTTGCGTGGGCAAGGTCCCAGGAAGGTGACACCGGAGCGGTCGCGCCTCATATGCCCTCTGCGAGCACGCAGGGCTTCTGGCAAGGCAAGTTTGACACAGCTGTGGCTGGTTCCCACCACGGCTCGGGCCACTTCCCGGTTCAGCTGCCACTGCTTCTCTCTTTCCCCACGCCAGAGCAAGCAGCGTCTGGATCTGGGGTGACTGACGGAATACCCGGGTAGGTCTGCCTGTATCTCCAGGGGCATGTTTAGGAGGACTTTTCCAGTCGTCAGTTTCCAGTTTCCAAGAGGGCTACCCAGTTGGTGCACGGTTTCACTTTGTTTGGGGATGCTGAGGGGTGTGTGTGTGTGTGTGTGCGCGCGTGTTTATGTTGTGGGCCAATTCTTAATGATGTCTATGAGACATCACTCTCCTAAAGCTTTCTTTTAACATGCTGATCTTTTCACCTTACTTTACATTTATTTTATTTAATTTTAAGCTATGATATAATACAATGTCATAAAATATGCATTTTAGTCTATAGTATATAGTCTGTATTAAACATTTCTCATAACTTCTCTCCCTCTCAATCTTAATGCTAGTTTTGAACCTTGAAAATGTATCCCCATTTTAATAACACAAAGTTTTACTGTAATTTTTTTCTGAAAAGATAAGAGTGGGCCAACTAATGAACTTAAGTTAAAGAAGTGGACAAATGCAAACTTTAATAACTCCACAAGGTTACCAAATTAATGGATACTATTATGGTTTGGGATTTTCAAAGAGCAACCTCACTCTACCTGTTAGGTTGTACTGAAAATCAGTTTCTGATCTTAATTGTGAAAGGGTTAAATAGCTACTAGGTTATATTCATGTTACCTTTACTATAGCTGTTCCATAACACATCAACAATCCCAGAGTGTGGCATAAAAATAATTAAATGAAAAAAGTTGAAATATTTGTCATCATATTATATCAGTTCAGATGAGCTGGAAGTAAAGCATTTTCTAACCTTTTAGAAGATGAAAAGTTTAAGTGAATACTATTTACACACTTTAAATATTTTATATTTTGAGTGGTCATCACAGTTTATACAAATGATTGTATATATCCATTTTTAATCAATACATATCAGGACATCTTTGTTATGTGGTGGTTAACATTTATGGCATTTATGGGACGGTTAACATTTCAAGCTTTTCTAGGAAGGTGATGTTAATAAAACTGCCGAAATTACTGTACATTGTCAAAAGGTTGTTTAGAGAATGTGAAAATAAAATCACTTGGGGCAGCTTAAGAAAAGTAAGATAATTAATTATAACTGAAAACATTTATATGGAAATCAAGGTCTCAAATAGCACATGAAACAGTTAATTTTGTTTTAAACATAGGTTCCTAGAGCATTAAAAAATCCTTTTAGGATTATTAAAGTGTTAGTGGAAGATTACAGGCAATGTTTTGTCTTTGGTGAGTAGCTGTTTGTCTCACTTTATTTACTTGCTATTGGATATTTGTCAATGTCATTTCATATCTACAGAAAATTCTTACGCTCTATGGAGGTAGTGAATGTGTGTGTGTGCCTGCCGGAGGTCACATGACGGTTTCATCCTATTTGGTGGAACAGCTTGACTTTTTCCCCCTTGCTTTTGGTGATGGTTGTGAGTGCAGAAGTTGATTGACAGATGCATGCCAGAAACCCCTATTCTCCTTTTCAAAGACAACATATGATGGATTGCGATCTCTCGGCCCAGCAGAACACGGGGACCATGCAAGCTGTAATTGGTCAGGTACGGAGTCAGCCATTTCTCAACTCCCCTTTTTTCCATGAGGGTCTCACCATATCATTCACATAATTCATATTTACAGTACCATCTTTCTATCTGTATCTCCGGCTACCTGCCAGCATAGTGCTGAAAGTGCAAAAGGCAAAAGGCACCCATTAAATCTAGCCAGGAAACCCCAGCTTGAAACTTCATCACAATATTTAAAAACTAAAACAACAACAACACACAAAATAGAAGAACAAATCTAATTTATAATTTGGTCTGGATGTTTTAAAAATTTTATCTTTAAGAATTTATTTTCCATTGAGATTGTGATCTCTGAAAGAAATAAAGAGTGAGAAGAGAATAAAGTGTTATATTTCCTGGGGAGTAGTTAAAATTTTTCTGTTCAATATTTTCTGTATTCTCTCTTCTCTCTCTTTCTCTCTGGAAAATATAAATATACAAATACACATGCCTTAACTTCTAACACAGAAGGTGTGTAATTGAGCTTGGTAAATGTAGTAGTGGTCTTGGCTGCTGCAGAGGGGCAGGCTGCAAATTAAACACTGACACACTCTGAAAGGTCCAGGTGGTCCGCTTGTGTTTCCTAATGCAATCCAACACAACAGCTTTAATAAACAGCTCTATTTAGTTCCTCCTCCCTGGATACTGGTCTGGGGCTGCTGATGAAATACCAGAAGAATATCTCTGGGAGGCCTCACAAGCTGATTTTTAGAGCTTTCCTCTTTTGTCGTCTTTGTCTTCCAAATGGGTCAGTGAGTCTTGCTTTCTGTTCTGTGCTTTCTGTTAAATCGGTACTTTCTGTTTGTGTTGAAATGTTTGCATTGTAAGCTAATGGGGAGAGGAAAGGATCATTGTATTTTCATTTGCCTTCAGATAACTGAAGTGGCGGAAAGAATGCTAGTGCCTGGTTGCAAAGGAAGGGTGATTTTTCTATGATGGGGGTGGGGTGAATAAAAAGGGAATATATGTGGTTTGTTTCTTTTTTTTTTGTAATGTTATTTTTGACCAAAATTTTTCCGAGTTGTCACTGCTTACTTATGAACTGTTAACTTATCAATCAGAATATGGTTACGAATATTGATAAACAACTGAAAGTTTTTTTCACACTTTCCAATCAAGACATGCTGGCAAAGTGATGGCATAAAATTTGTTTTCTGTGTGTTAAAAGTATGGGGGGAAATGCACCATCTTACTCTGTTTTCACAAAATTATAGCAAAGCACTTCAGGGCTCTGGAAATACATGGTTTATTAATACCAGCATGCTTCATAATGTACTCTTAGATGGAAAATGTCATATGTAATACCATGTTTCTACAGACTTACACTCTTAAAAGCAGTTGATATCTGTTTCAATAGAACAATATTTTTGAAACTTTCAAGTTGGTTTTGTTATACAGGCACACACATATAAAGTGAAGTCTT
Source organism: Phyllostomus hastatus (assembly GCF_019186645.2). Classification (NCBI taxonomy): domain Eukaryota; kingdom Metazoa; phylum Chordata; class Mammalia; order Chiroptera; family Phyllostomidae; genus Phyllostomus; species Phyllostomus hastatus. The sequence goes on from NW_025334041.1 coordinate 52,224,425, forward strand.
CAGGCATATATTTGTCAGGAGAAAATATGTAAAGTCTGAATTTATATACTGTTAATAGCCATTTCAGTGTAAGTGTTCAATGATGAGCAAGTAAGTCTATGGAATATAGATAAAATAATGAAACTTGACATAGAAAATTAAATAAATACCTGTTAAAAAAACTTTTTTTGTGTATAAATAAAACAAGCTCCTGATAAGTGCCTTGTCCTGTTTAATAAGACTTTATTTAGATTGCAAGCATGTTCTATCTTCCTTACATAATAGTATGATCTTACTGTTTCAGTCACAAATAAAAAATGGCATTTTACTTTGTATATATTTTCTTATTTGGGTAAAGAGAGGCTGGTGAAAAAACAGGAGATATATCTGTAAGTTGTTGTTTAATAATGTTTACAAGAAATAGTTTCAAAGGTATTTGCACCTTTTAAAAGGTTCAAGTATATGTTTTAAAATGGGAATTAGTATTCACTTTAAAGATACCAGATTTAACTTCTAATTTGTCAGCATTTAAAATTGGTTATTAGATAGTTCTGTATTTTATATGTACTGTAATTTTTAAAGGCTCAGTATGTGTAGGAGCTATACATGTGAGTGACTTGTTATGAATACTTTATAAATCGTTGTGTTGAAATTTTCTGAAAATTTAATTTCTCCAATTATTTGTTTAAAAACTCAGATACTTATGTCAAGCTAGTAAATTATAAAGCTATTGTAAAATTTTCTGTACTGAGAATGTACAAACTAAAATACTTATTATGTTTTAGAACTGAAACACTAAGTATTCAAAAGGAAAGAAAAATAGTATACTGTCCCCTATGCATAACATAAAAGTAAGAAATCCTAAATTTAACCCATATGCATAAACAAAAAAGAAGGATGGCATACACATTTGAAATACTTTTTTTGTTATAGCACAGATAAGAATATTGACTCGAAAATGAGTACTTCTAATAGTAAATACAAGAATGTGAAAATATTTTTATTGCTTTGCAGTCATTCATAATCAGAAAGAGATGGTTTATATTTCAGCTCTTGATTTCAGTATTGCATATACCTATTCAGAAGGTGTGACAGTTCCATTTGATAATGCAAATGTTTATGTGTGTTTCTTCTCAAATACATATTGTAATAATTATTTGTCCTTTTTTCTGTTTTGAGTTTTGTTCCTAAATGACTTAGGGCTGGAGGAGCAAATAAACTGTTTTCAATGTCATTTTCCATTCAGAATACTGAAAGATTCCCTTGAAATATGATCTTTAGATTTCTTTCATTCATCTCTAGAATCATATATCTAGTTGCTTTCTACTGGAGGGAAAGAGTAGACCTCTGTGTTGCTGGCCATGGTCCAGCTCAGGAGTGTACTGGCTTAATGGAGTAGATGTTGTTCATATATGTTTTTCCCCCAGGATTCTCTCTCTCCAAAGCAAGCAATTAAGAAATCTAGTACTTAACATACTTCCAATCTAGTACATCAAGATCAAGAAACTTGGTTCTTTCATACAGTTTTAGAAAAGAAATCCAGAGTTTTGACAGTTATCTGTAGCCAGCTTTCTAACCCTTAGAACCATAAAATGGATTGTTACCTGCAGATGAGTTTTTAAAACACTTCAAACCAAACATTTAAAGAAGGTTATGAGCTGTAGATTTGAATATCATTTAAAAATGAAGACTCACATTTCTACCTCTCATAGTCATTAAATGTTTACTTCATCTTTTCTTTTTTTTTTTTGCCATTTTGAGCTTGTGAGTGACAGATTAGTTCATCAGTATTATAGACCTTTTCTTTTTTTTTTTTTCATCTAATGGAGAGATGAGTCACTGTGTCCAGTCCTCCTTCTGGCATTTCTGTTCCCAGAGGACCCTTGGCCAACCTGCCATCTTGATGCACAGGCCTGAGGGTCTGAGCTGGCAGCATGTGTCTATATACTGACTTCTGCAAATATTACAGAACAGGGGATATTAAATTAGTTGTTAATAAGAAAACAACAGATGAGGCAAATTATATAAAAGTATTTATCAAGCATATCTACGGGTGTTTTGGGGAATGGAACAGACATAGCAGGTTAAAAGTGCTCATGGACACACTGATAGTGGACATGGCTAATGAACTAGTGCAAGAGTGAAGAAACTAGGTTTAAGGCATTGCAAGTGCAATCAAAGGCTTTTGTGATTTTCCTTACCAGTAAAATGGGTCTTTTTTTTCAAGGTAAATTTAGGTATTTTAAAGCAGTTAAAAGTGGCACATTGGAAAGTGAATGCAGTTATCCCAAACAATGCTCAATGTGCTAATAATGGCTCACAAGGGGAGTGAAGGTAATGATGCATTTGGCTCAACAGTATCTCAGTGCTTATTTTCTCATATGAAGTAAGACACAAAAATATTTCAATCTTCTAGTAGCAAAATAATTTTATGGATCATTTTATTTTTCTCTCCTTTGTTCCAAAAAGTGTTTAATGTGGCTCTAAGAACAATGTGCTTACCTGGAACATACTCAAGCCGATGTGAAACCGAGGTGGCCTAGAGGAGAGGACTCAACAGTAACAACACAACCACAGGTTGTTCTCAATCTATTTAGATTGACTTTCATGCTCTTTATGTGAAAATTCAACTTTGGTGCTATCCTAACCCTGTTTTACACATACCAAGCATAATTAATATACCCTAAAGAGTCATTTTTGTTGGAATCACTGTCCCTCTTTTTTGAAACTGACATATCATTTAAACAAATTTATATATTTTGGAGATGTGAAATTGTTGTTTGGATTTAATTATAAATATCTTTTTTGAGGGTATTACAGGTAAATAGTATACTAGGAAGATACAAATTAAAGATGATTCTTTCTGAGTACAAAAGAGTGCTAGTATTCCTTTTTGTAAGTGTGGGACTCACCAAAATTGAATTTATATTATACATTTTTAATTGACCTTACATACTTCATTCAATACTCCACTTAAACTTATAGGAAAGTTGAAGTTAGCTTTTTATATTTATTAAATGAACTAAATTTTTATTAGCTTTAAAATATTTTAAAGTTGAAGTTCAGTGTATTTTACCTGAGCAAGTGTTTTAATTATAAAGCCAGTTTTGTCCATTAAAGTGAAATTTATCAATATATTCATAATGTTATACAATACTTTAACAATAATACTAAACAACCAGCACATGAAATCTGGCCTCAAAACCAAATTTTCTTTTCAATTTCTCAGTTCAATTAATGGAACTCTCTCTATATTTTATTCATTTCAGTGTTTAAGAATTTAAAGTTTTTGAATTCATATCGCTAGATCATGGAGAAAAGTTGCTGAAACACATAAAATATAAATGCTTATGAAAGAAAGTTTGGCTGTAACATGGTTATGTGTAAAATCCATCGTGCTTGTTGTGGAGGTGAAAGAAGACATTCCTTTGTTGGCTGTTTCTTCACTGTATAAAGTACATTTTATCACACAGTTTAAAACATCTTTCTCTTTTCATCATTATTGTTTCCAAAATTAGAATTTAACTAATGTCTGCAAATACTGTAGAGCCTTTTTTATTGCATTGTGATATCCTACAAGCTGTTGCTTTTTTACAACACTTGATTGAGTAGAAAGTAAGATGGTGAAATAAGATTCAGATTAAAAAGCATGAAGAAAAATATGCAAAAAAGATAGATATTGACCATAATTTGGACATTAACAGAAAGCCCAAATTATGCGACTTTTAAATTAATTTTTATTTTGTGGCCAAACTTTTACTTGAGAGATAATAGCTGTTCTAAATATAATTTGAAACCTGCATTTGTGTTCTTTTTTTCTCTCTCTTCCTTTCTTCTTCCCTCTCTCACATTCTTCCTTCATTATTATTATTAGTAGTAGTAGTAGTAGGTGAGATGTGTGTCCAGTAAATTAAATTACCAAGTCAAGACTTGTTCTGGGATTGCATGTCAATTACTCTGTTAGCCATGCTGTCCTGATCTGGTTCAAAACTGTAATCAAAATTTGTACCAATTTCACTCTACACATTTCTTCTAAGTCTTAGATCGAAGAAGGGGTTATGTGAGACTGTCATTACATTTCAGTAAGATCCATTTTTCTTTCTATTATTTTCTTGCTCTTTCCAACTCTATAATGTGAGCCAATTATGGCAAAAATTGCCTACTTTTTATTTAATAACTTTCTTCCTGGTTTGCCCTGTGCTTGTGTTATTTTCTTTACTCCCCTCCCATAACTGACCATATTGTTATTTCAGAGCTACCCTTCCTTCTAAATATAAAATCCATTGTATGTAAATAGTAACAAAATAATTGCGCACGTCTGATTATTATATTAAAGGCTGCTCTCTAGGCTTTGAAAGACTTTATTTTTCAATTTGGCTGGTTTAAGATAATAACTTTTTGTATTATCACTTGCTTTAAAACTCCTATGATGAGAAGGACTCTTTCTTCCAAAGAGAGAGATTAGCTGTTGGTAGTTGAAACTGATTTCTGGTGAGCTGCAACTTTATTCCCTTCAGTAGCATTTTTCTAACCTTTGACCTCCTACCTCCTAAGGTCGAAGATGCAAAATAATGTGTTGACAACTTGAATGAAAAGGAAATAGTTACTCAAATGCATTGTTCTGGTATTTTGCTCTCTCTCTTTACTGTCATTTCTACATCAGCTTTTCTTCTCCTTTCCATTGTAATCCATAGTGAGTTTCATGAGTAATAAGTGAAGAGTGAATCCATGTGGGCTTTTTAGGCAGCAAAGGGCACTAGAAAGATACAAGAGCTGAAGCAAAACAAATCAAAACAGTAGCAGAAAACTCGCAACACACTTGCTTCTATAGTTAGTATTTTTATTACATTTATTTTTTAAAGATTTTATTTATTTATTCTCAGAGAAGGGAAGAGAGGGAAACATCAATGTTTGGTTGTCTCTCAAGCGCCCTCCCACTGGGGACCAGGACTATAACCTAGGCATGTGCCCTGACTGGGAATCGAACCTGTGACCTTTTGTTTTGCAGGCCAGCACTCAATCCACTGAGCCACACCAGCCAGGACCATGGTTAGTATTTTTGTTAAGATATTTTGTAAGCTTACTTCATCTCACCTATCAATTTTAGATCACACAAGCAAGCAATAAAACAATACCTTAGGAGAGACATATAAAACTATAAAACAAAACCAAAAAGAATAAAAACACTTTATAGTGCTTGTGCCATGGAACACAAATTTCAAAATTAAGGAACAGTTTGTTTTTGGATCTTTCTACAAGAGCTTAACTGGTGCTTGGGTGCTGTGAAATAACATCTATTGAAATAGATGATTCTAGCTGTTAATATGATGTTGACTCTGTTTGCATATTTTACAACTTTGAGTTTTTCATGAATAAATAGAAGTTATTTTAAGAAGAAAACATTTATTCCTGTCACCCCCAAACTTAAAGAAACAGATATACTTTTTAAAATTAAATACCTACTAGATGGTACTTTTAGCATAGACCTGAAGAACTCACTCAGGCAAACTCTTGAAAAGAATAGAGTGCATCATTTATAGATAGCTTAGTTTTCAGTATAGAATTCCTAAACAGATTTTTTAAAATGAAATTATTGTTGAGAGTGAGGGGCAAACACTGCAACAATACAAAAGCATGAGTGCTAGAAACCCTAACTGTTATTGAAGCTATATGAAAAAATAATAGGTAGATATTTCTTAGATCTTTAGCTGTATTCCTCCAAAATTGAAGGCCAGGGTGAGAAAGGAGCCAGGCACATGACACTAGGCTGAACAGGCCTGACTTACTTCAGACAGAGCCAGTTAACTTTGTAAACCTTAAATAACTCCAGAAAACAAGGCTCCTTAAACTTCTTGGAGAAAAGGTTGAGAGTTGAGACAAATGTAAAATTTTGCTTAATGTGCATGAATAAAGACAAGAATATCAAGTTCATTTCACTTAGTGTCAGTCCCAATGATTCATCACTATGGACAGGGCAAACTGTGGTCTCTGGGTTGCAACAAGTTTATCTTTTAAAAAAAAAAACAAACCAGAATGTTCCAGCTTGGATCATTCCTTAGGGTTACAATATTGAATTCTGAATCAGGACACTTAATCTTGCAACCAGATTTGACAAGATGCTGGTTGAATGGTGGGCAGAAGCGCTGAATGTGGGATGGAATGCCCCAGGTCAGAATTTGGGAAAATAAGGGATATTGTGGAAATTTGGTTGTGATACAAGAACCTCAACTTTGAAAATTTGTCACTGTTCACATCAGCAGATATTCTAGGATCTGAAAAGTAGATCACTGGTGTATTCATTTTCTTTGCTTCAAATCTTTTTCTAAAAGAGTGAGTTTTTACACATTCTTAGATGTATTTCTTAGTGCATTTCTAATTTTGCTAATATAAAAGGTGTTTCTAGTGATATTCAAAGGTTTTTGGGAATCAAGGATAACATTATTGCACAAGACAAGACAGTCATACTTCGTTTCTTGGCAAAATGTTAATTATTACTGAATTTAGGAACTAAAATAGCTTCTCTTTTGACAACTTTTTCTATTTGTAAATAAATCAATGTGTGGATTTCCAGGAACTAAAGAATTCAGAGTAAAAATGAAAATGAGGCAGTCTAATTAGTGAACACACACACACCCACCTTAGACATTTTAGAAATACCTGACTATCTAACCTCTAATAATCTAAAAATATTTTAGGTCTCTGTTTTCAAATTTAATACATTAAAAATTATGGTAAGTGTTTACTTAAAATACTGCTCCTCTCAACTAAGTTGGTCAAGAGAATAATTCAGGCAGAACTAATGAGCATTTGTATAAAACCTACGGGATATGAACTCAGTTATTATATAGAAACAATTAAGGTGAGTTACATGGCAGAACTCTATGAGTCTTTGGAAAATTTTTATTAAACAAATTATAAAAGTAATCTGAGCTTAGGACAAATAATTTCAACAATACAGGAGAGTATAAAGTGAAAATTAAGTGCCTTGTAATTCCACTCTCCACAAATAACCACAGTAAATAATTTCTTATACACTCTTCCAGAAATTTTTTATGAATATATAAAATTGGTAAAAACTTCATTCAACCTGAGTAGATCCATAATATGCATAGAAGTCTGCAACTTACTTTTACATTGTAAAAACTTATGTTGGCCCTGGCTGGTGGCTCAGTTGGTTGGAGCATTGTTCCCTACACCAAAAGTTTGTGGGTTTGGCTATTACTGGTCAGGGCACATTTCTAGGTTGTGGGTTCAGTCCTTGGTCAGGGTACGTATGGAAGGCAACCAGTTGATGTTTCTCTCTCTCTCTCTTCCTTCCTGTCTCTCTAAAATCAATAAACATATCTTAAGGTAAGGATTAAATAAATGTTGTTCCCTTCTATGCTAACAAGTAGAGATGTTTAATTTCTCCTAGAATAAAAAAATTCAGAATCTTCCAAATGGGTGTTATTTTAAAAGTGAAAGATAACTTTATGCCACAAGAATAGGTATTTGTCATTGATATATTGAACACTCAAACTAATTATAAAAATAGCAATAAAGATCACAGTATTTTATTTAGTAACAAAGAAGTAAGAGATAATGACATAAAAGCACCACCTCTTAAGCAAATACATTATGACTTTAAAACCTCTATGTTTGTTCCATCCACCAGCTCAAATGAATGAAATACACAGCTTATTTCTTTCATGGGCCTCAATGTTATTTATTAAAATAATTGACAGAGATATATGTGTGCAATGCATTATTCAGTTAGTATACCTAGATTAGTGAAAAAGACCCTAGAAAAAATTCGTGGTAATTAATGTCAGTTAAATTCCTGTTTTCTATATTTTGTATTGTCAGACCAATCTTTCAACCATGATTCATAGGTTAAATAATACAGTCAGGAGAAAGGCCAAATCAAAACTAATCAGACGTAGCCATTGAATTCAACTAACTTCGGGTTTTGGTAAGGTAAACAAAATATATACTACTTAAATATTTAAGAGAATGTGCAAAAAACTACAGTCTACTTTTTTTTCAGGGCATGTCTCTGCTCATTCATCTTAACCACATCCTTTCACATATGCTAAGAAGAAAGTGTAGAGGTTAGTAATGAAATCTTGTATTTGTATGAAATGGAAGTGTGAGATGACTGATACCTTTCTCACAATTGATTCTGTGGAACTGCGGGTTGGGTGGGTATAGGTTTCCTCCCTCTCCATCCTCCCCCACAGATGCTGGTACAAGTACCCTGAATAGGAAATGATAATACTTCATTTATAATTTTAAAAGCAGCTGGCTCCCTCGCTGGAGGCTCAAAAGAGGTTCTCAAGAGCAAATTGTGGAGTATACCATCGAGAGTAATGCTCTCGTTTGAAACCTAAACTTATGAGAAACAGCTACAAATTGTCATTCTCATTTTCTGGAAGTGGATACTGACTCAGAGAGGTCCAGTGTTGTATAGCCATCTACTGAGTAGAAGTGAGGTTGGAAGCCAGACATTCTTTCTAAGGGTTCACTAGAAACCTTAGTGTTTGCTCTGCATAGTTCTTTTTTATATAAATATTTTTAAAATTTATTTTTAGAGACAGCAAGGGAGGGAGAAAGAGAGAGAGAGAAACATCAATGTGTGGTTGCCCCTCCTGTGGCCCCCACTGTGGACCTGGCCTGCAACCCAGGCATGTGCCTTGACTGGGAATCGAACCTGTGATGCTTTGGTTCGCAGCCTGCACTAAATCCACTGAGTTATGACAGCCAGGGCTCATAGTTCTTAACTATGCCTGCCTTTTAGAATCATGTGGAAGAACTTTTGAAAATAGGAAAATAGGACACATTCTTAGAAATGTGATTCAATATATCTGGGTTTTAGTATTTTAAAAGAGGTTTGCAGGTGATTCTAATGCATTATATTAAGTACCTCTTAAAATTAATGAAGATTATTTAAAATAGAAAGGGAGCAGTGAAAATTAAATAATGCAAGCCCCACCCCCCCATCATAAATTCACAGGAGAAAAAAAGACTAGGTTAGTCTGGTATTTAGTGAGAGTATGTGTGTTCAGTGGGAATCTTGTAACAGAGTAAGTGGAAGCTACACTCACCTGCTACTGGCCCCAAACCAGATTTACAATTAAATTATAGATCAATCAACATGAATAACCAATTCAGGGCTAGCTGAACTGAAATATAATAACCAAAGACTTCCAGAAGAAGCCATATAGAGACAGGTAAGAATGGCAGAAACTCAGAAAAGGCTGGCCCTCACACAGAGGTATGACAGTGGCTTAGGAGCCAGAGGGATATCAAAGCTGCAAAACTCTCTGCCCTCAGGAGCATGGGGTCTGAACTCCATGCAGGGGTCCCCAACCCAGACCAACAGAGATGGGAAGAAGAGTCTGCATAGCATCCAGTGGTGAAGATCAGTGGGGATTCAGTCTCCCTGGGAGACCCAGACGCTATCTCCCCAGGTAAAAGCACTCCTATTGTTACAGAACCAGCCTGGGAAATGTGCTGACCAGTCTGACTGCTGGAAAGGCCATGCTCTCATACTCGGATCCTGCAGAAGGGTCTGCTCTCTATACCTAGCAATGACTTTTGCAATCCTCTTTTCCTGGGGAGGCTTTTGGCAGAGACTCAGACAATGATTAAAATATGTGGCTTTGGAAAGAGGGTTGGGTTCCCTCAGCTCAGGGCACAGTTAGTGCCTGTCCCCACAAGTCTCTTGGCAGGCCCTGTCCTGCTGAGTTCAGCAGTGCAGGGCAACCAGAGTGCCAAGCAGAGCTAGAACTTTCAGATATTTGTCTCCCTGGGAAGCTTTTGTCTGGGAACCAGGAGGGCATGTGCTAATGGGTGTGGCTACATTACAGGTGCGGGGTGCAAATCCTGACTCTCCTCTGAGATCAGCCCACCCTACTACAATAAGAAGGGGAAGAAGTCCTTGCCCCTCTCTTATAGGCTTGCTGGAACCACCCTCAACGGGAGACTGGATTAGCCCTGCCAGGTCCTGGATACCCTGCCCCACTGGGCTCAATTCTGTGACAGAAAGGAAGAATGACTCAGAGCTGAGACATTCAAAGTCCCTTGAGGGCTATTGTCTATGACCCGACCCACAGGGACAAAGTGCTTAGCCTCTTCCCGCAGGCTGGGCCAGCATCACTCCCAATGGGACACTTTTGATCTGTCCTCCTGAGACTGGGGTGGCTGAGCTTTCTTCCACAGACCAGAAAACCAGCTGTACCCAACCTGAACCTGTACTGAGTCCTTCTAGGGTTACTAAAGTTGGAGATTCTGGCAGACACTGAATGGTTTAACTCTGGGGCAAAGGACGCCTTCCCCTCACTGAGTGCCTGATTGCATGATCCCCAAGAAGGGATCCACTAGCTCTGACCTCCCAACCCCAGTTTCCATGGCCTACCAAGTCCACAACCTGTGGAAGGTGCTTTGGTTTGCAGCCAGCTTGGGGCCACCCTAGTCTTTCTTTGGAAGGTTCTGAAAGAAGACCAGGCAACCTCAGGGAGAGGTGGAGTAGCTGACAGGTAGAGGTGAACTTCAGGGACCCTTGGTCCTTTTACAGATCTGTCCCCATCTGTAAGTGGGAGGAAGTCAACACTTATACACGGACTGGACCCTCCCAGGTACACCAAGGCCCAGTAGACACAGCCACCAATAGTGAACAGCATGATAGTTCCAGACATATAGCCCAAGGCTGGCTTCACACAATATCTGACATTGACCTGTGCTTGAACCCTTCCCAAGTGTACCCAGAACCAACACAATCAGTGTGGGCTTCATACTACACACAGCTCCATCCAGCTAGCCACACAAGCAGCATACCCAAAGGGAGATTCTGGAAAGTACAAGATCCTGCTGAGAGCAACTCTGCCTTGGAGGACAGCCCCTATACAACATATAGTGATCGAGGTTTACCCTTATAGTCAGCCAACCTGAAAAGCTAACTCCATTCACAAAGAACAATGGCATTCAAGAGTCAATTACAACAGCAGGGTGCAGTTAACCCACAAAAAACATTCCTGGAGTAAAGAGATAAGGTGATCTGGAAGATTGCGTCACTGAGCCCCAAAAGACACTTTTATCGTCAAGCCAGCATGACAAGTTTGGGAGTCGTAGGAGATCTACATAATACACAGATTTAAAGTCAGAAGACAAAGGAATATGCCCCAAGAGAAAGAACAAGCCAAATTCCCAGATAAATAATTAAATGAAATGGAAGCAACCAAAATACCAGATGCAGACTTCAAAATAATGTTTGTAAGGATGCTCAAGGACCTTGGGGAACAATGGATAATCTCAGAACTTAAACAGAGATAGTAAGCATTAACAAATACATAAAAACCATAAAAAACAGTCAGAAATGAAGAATACAATGCCTGAAATGAAGAATACACTAGAAGGAATCAACAACAGGTAAGATGAAGCAGAGGATCAAATCAGCAATTTAGACAAGATAACACTAAACACCCAAACAGAGATTCAAAATGAAAGAGAATTTTTTAAAATTAGGAAAGTCTCGGCCAAGATGAAGGCATAGGTTGATACACTGTGCTTCCTCACACAACCAAAAGAGGACAACAACAAATTTAAAAGCAAAAACAACGAGAAATGCCAGAAAAATCAAACTGTATGGAAGCTCGACTACCAAGGAGTTAAAGAAGTACATTCATCCAGACCACTAGAGGGGGTGGAGATGGGCAGCCAGGTAGGAAGGACTGGTGGCAAGGTGGCAGAGGGCAGACAGGGTGGTCCCACATTTGCATATGGATAAATGGGGAGGAAAAACTGGGGAGAAAGACAGACTGCACAACCCAGGATTCCAGAGTAGAGAAATAAAGCCTCAAAACCTTTGACTGAAAAACCTGTGGGGTTTGAGGCAGCAGGACAAATTCCAAGCTTCACAGGAGAGTTTGTTGGAGAGACAGATGGGGTCCTAGAACGAACACAAACCCACCCACCCAGGAATGGGCCCAATTTGCTTGTGGGTAGTGGAGAAAGTGACTGAAAGCTGCAGAGAGATGAGCAAGCAGCATTGTACCCTTTTGCACTCCTCCCCCACAGATAGTGCCACAACACAGCAACATACATTGCCCTGACCTGGTGAGTACTAAGGCCCTGCCCCTTACTACAAAACAGGTGTACCAAGACAAAAAAGAAAAAAATGGCACAAATGAAGTAACAGATCAAAGCTCCAGAAAAAAAATACAACTAAGCTATGAAGAGATAGCCAACCTATCAGATGCACAGTTCAAAATACTGGTACTCAGGATGCTCACAGAATTGGATGAGTATGGCTGCAAAATAGAGGAAAAAGTGAAGGCTATGATAAGTGAAATAAAGGAAAAATACAGGAAACCAACAGCAACAGGAAGGAAACTGGGACTCAAATCAATGGTTTCTACCAGAAGGAGGAAATAAACATTCAACCAGAAAAGAATGAATGAATAAATAAAAATTCAAAATAATGAGGAGAGGCTTAGGAACTTCCCAGAAAACTTTAAGCATTCCAACATGTGAATCATAGGGGTGCCAGAAGGAGAAGAAGAAGAGCAAAAAATGGAAAACTTATTTGAAAACATAATGAATGAGAGGTTCCCTAATCTGGTAAAGGAAATAGACTTCCAGGAAGCCCAGGAAGCTCAGAGAGTCCCAGAAAAGGTGGACCCAAGGAAGCACACACCAAGGCACATCATCATTAAATTACCCAAGATTAAAGGTAAGGAGAGAATCTTTGCCTACAGAAGAATCATTGCCTACAAAGGAGTTCCCATAAGACCATCACTTCATTTATCAAAAGAAATCTTGTAGGCAAGAAGGGGCTGGAAAGAAGTATTCAAAGTCATGAAAAGCAAGGGCCTACATCCAACGTTATTCTATCCAGAAAAGCTATCATTTAGAATGGGAGGGCGGATAAGGTGCCCTTCGCAGATAATGTCAAGTTAAAGGAGCTCATCATCACCAAGCCCTTATTATATGAAATGTTAAAGGGACTTATCTAAAAAAAGATCAGAAATATGAACAGTAAAATGATAACAAACTCACAACTATCAACACTTGAACCTAAAAAAACAAATGAACAACAACAACAAAAAACCCCTAAGCAAACAACTAGAACAGGAAGAGAATTGCAGAAATGGAGATCACGAGCAGGGTTATCAGCTGGGAAGGGGAGGCAGGAATGTGGGAAAAGGTACAGGGAATAAATAACATAAATGGTAGGTAGAAAATAGACAGGGAGAGGTTAACAATAGTATAGGAAATGTAGAAGCCAAAGAACTTATGTGTATGACCCATGGACATGAATGAAGTTGCGGGGGGGGGATTCAAGTGGGAGGGCATGGGCAGGGGGAATAAGGGGGGAAATGGGAAAACTGTAATAGCATAATCAATAAAATATATTGAAAATAAAAATAAGAAAAATTATGAATGTGTAAGGGACCTCTGGGACCACATTAAGTATAAAAACATCCACCTCATAGGTAGACCAAGAGAATAAGAGAGTGAGCAAAGTATGGCAGACCTGTTTGAAAAAATAATGGCTGAACACTACCTTCACCTGGTGATGGAAAAAGTCACACAAGTTAAGGACGTACAGAGAGTCCCAATCAAGATGATTCTAAACAGACCCAAACCAAGACACATCATAAATAAAATGGTAAAGTTAAAGACAGAGAGCATATTAAAGGGAGCAAGAGAGGAATGGTCAGTTATCCCTAAGAGAGTTCCCATAGAACTGTCAGCTAATTTCTCAACAGAAACACTTCAGGCCAGAAGGGATTGGCATGAAATATTTAAAGTGGTGAAAAGCAAGGACCTACAACCAAGAATACTTTATCCAGCATGGCTATCATTTAATATTTAGGGTGAAATAAAGAGCTTCCCAGACTTCCTTCCCCCGCAAAAGCTAAAGGACTTCATTACCACCAAATCAATATTGCAAGAAATGTTAAATTTCTGCTTTAAGAAGAAGAAATGGGGGGGGCAGAGATGGAGACAGGATAGAGAGAGGAACATAGGTATAAAGAAAAATGGCAATAAATAAGCACCTATCAATAATAACCTTAAATGTAAATGGGTTAAATGTTCTAATCAAAACACATGATTAGCTGAATGAATAAGGAAACATGACACATATATATGCTGTCTAGAAGAGACTCACGTCAGAACAAAAGGTACACAGAGACTGAAATTGAAGGGATGAAAAAATATTCCATGCAAATGGAAACAGACAAAAAAGCTGAGGTCGCAATAGTTATATCTGACAAAATAGATTTCAAAACAAAGGCTATAATGAGACAAAGGACACTACATAATACTAAAGGAATCAATCCAACAAGGATATAACTTTTGCAAACATATGCACCCAATATAGGAGCACCTACATATATGAAGAAAATATTGGTGGATATTAAGGAAGAGATCAATAGCAATACAGTCACAGTAGGGGATTTGAACACCTCACTGTCATTAATGGGTAAAATGTCCAAAAAATCAAGAAGAAAACAATGACTTTGTTGGATTTAATTGATGTTTACAGAATGTCTCATTCCAGAGAAGCAGACTATACATTCTTATAGTCTTAAAAAAATGCAAGGAGATTGAAATCATCAAACATCTTCTTGGATCACAATGGTATGAACTAAGCAATCAACCACAATAAAAAAAGGAACTGAAAAAAAACATTCAAACACATGGAGGCTAAATAGCATGTTATTAAACAATTAATGGGTTAATAACGAGACCAAGGAAGAAATAAAAAATTACCTAGAAGCAAATGAAAATGAACATGTAACAACATAAAATCAATGAGACACAGCAAAAGCAGTCCTGAGAGGGAAGCTCAAAGCATTATAGACCTACCTCAATAAGCCAGAAAAATCGCCAATAAACACTCTAATCCTACACCTAAAAGAGTTAGAAAAGAACAAAGCCCAGAGTAAGTAGAAGGAAGGAAATAATAAATATCATAGTGTAAATAAATGACTAAAAAAAGCAATACAAAAGATCGATGAAATGAAGAGCTGGTTCTTTGAAAAGGTAAACAAGATTAACAAACTTTTATCCAGACTCATCATGAAAACAGAGGAACCAAATAAGTAAAATCTGAAATGAAAGAGAAGTAGCAACTGACATCACATAAATAAAAAGAGTTGTAAGAAAATACAGTGAACACTTTACCTGGAACATAATCAACAAAAGAAAAAAGCAAACAAAATATAACTAGAGACATTGGAATTAAATACAATCTAATAGCCAGAGGGGAGGAGATGATGAGGGGAGGTTTTTCAGGAACTACTATAAAGGACACATGGACAAAACCAAGGGGGAGGGTGGAAGCAAAGGAGGGAGGTGGGTTTGGCTGGGGTGGCGGGTAGTAGTGGGGGTAAAATGCAGACAACTGTAATTGAACAACAATAAAATTATTTTTAAAAAGAAAAGAAAATATGATGAACAACTAGATGCCAACAAATTGGACAACCTGGGTGAAATGGATAAATTCCTAGAGACATGCAATTTTTCAAAACTGAATTGGGAAGAATCAGGAAACCTGAATAACCAATTACAACTAAAGAAATTAAATCAGTAATCAAAAAATTCCCAACAAACAAAAGTCTTGGAAATTTGGCTCCACAGGTGAATTTTACCAAACATTCAAAGAAGAACTAATACCTAACATTCCCGTACTATGTCAAAAATTTCAAAGGAGGAAAGAATCCCAGGCTCTTTTTGCAAGGCCAGTATTATTCTAACTCAAAGCCAGATAAATTTACTATAAAGAAATAAAAGTATAGGCCAGTATCTCCAATGAGCATAAATGATAAAATCCTCAACAAAATCTTAGCGAACAGGATCCAGCAGCACATTAAAAAGACCACACACAATGATCAAGTGGGATTATGTGAGGGATGCACGGTTAGTACAATATTTGCAAATCACTAAATGTGATACATCACATAAACAAAATGAAAGATAAAAATCAGATGATCACATCAATAGGTACAAAAAAGCATTTGATAAAATCTTGCACCCATTTATGATAAAAACCCTTAGCAAAGTGGGAATAGAAGGTTCATACATCATATTATACATCAACATAATAAAAGCCATATATGACAAACCTACAGCCAACATCATACTCAATGGCCAAAAACTAGAAGGGTTTAATCTCTAAAATATATAAAGAACTCACACAACTGCACTCTAAGAAGACAAGCAACCCAATTAAAAAGTGGGCAAAGGACTTGAACAGACACTTCTTCAAGGAAAACATACAGAGGATACAGAGACACACAAAAAGATGCTCAGTATCGCTAGCTATCAGAGTGATGCAAATTAAAACCACAATGAGATACCACTTCACACCAGTCAGAATGGCCATCATAAACAAAGCAACAAACAACAAGTGTTGGAGAGGTTGTGGAGAAAAGGGAACCCTGGTGTACTCACTGTTGGTGGGACTGCAAACTGGTACAACCACTATGGAAAACAGTATGTAATTTTCTCAGAAAACTAAAAATGGATCTGCCTTCTGACCCAACAATTCCATTGCTAAGATTATATCCTAAGAACCCGAAACACCAATCCAAAGGAACCTATGCACCCCAATGCTCATAGCAGCACAATTTACAATAGCCAAGTGTTGGAAGCAACCTAGGTGCCCATCAGTAAATGAAATGGCTCAAAAAACTATGGTCAATTTACACAATGGAATTCTATGCAGCAGAAAGAAAGAAGGAGCTCCTACCTTCTGTGACAGCATGAATGGAACTGGAGAGCATTATGCTAAGTGATATAAGCCAGGAAGTGAAAGACAAATGCCATATGATGTCACCTTTAACAGGAACCTAAACAACAAAACAAACAAACAAGCAAAATATAGCCAAAGACACTGAAATAGAGAACAGGCTAACAGTAACCAGAGGGGAGAGGGGAGGGAATTTCAGGGGAAAAGGGAAAAGGTTTAAAATTAAAATAAAATAAAATAAAATAAAATAAAATCATTTCTTTTAAGACCAGGAACAAAACAGGGATGTTTGCTTTCACCACTCTTATTCAACATAATACTGGAAGTCCTAGCCACAGTAATCAGACAAGAATAAGAAATAACCCTGATTGGTGTGGCTCAGTGGATTGGGCATTGTTTTGTAAACTGAAAGGTTGTGGTTCAATTCCCAGTTAGGGCATGTGCCTGGGTTGCAGGCCAGTATCCCTGTTTGGGGCATGAGAGGGCAACTGATCAATGTTTCTCTTGCATATAGATGTTTCTCTTTTTCTCTTTCTCCCTCCCTTCCTCTCTGTCTAAAAATAAATAAATATTTTTTTTAAAAAAGAAGAAGAAAGGCATCTAAGTTGGAAAGGAAGAAGTAAAGCTGTCAGTATTTACAGATGACATGATACTGTATAAAGAAAACTGTAAAGACTCCACCAAAAAGCCACTAGATCTAATAAAATTCTGCAAAGTAACAGTGCACAAAATTAATATTCAGACATCAGTGGCATTTTATGCACCAGTAATGAACCATCAGAAGGAGAAATTAATAAAACAACCCAATTTACTATTGCAACAAAAAGAAAAGGTACCTAGGACAAAATTTAACCAAGCAGGTAAAGATATGTACTTGGAAAACTATATGACATTAAAGAAAGACACTGAGGAAGATACAAATAAGTTGTATCATTTACACCTAACATTAACATCATTAATGTATGTCATTGGAAAAATTAACATAATTAAAATAGCCATACTACAAAATGCAATCTATAGATTCAATGCAATTTTTATTAAAATACCAATGGCATATTTCACAGACTTACAACAAATATTTCAAAAATTTATATGGAACCATAAAGGTCCCAAATGGCTTCAACAATTTGAGAAAGAACAATAAGGTTGGTGGGATCACAGTACCTGATATCAAACTATACTACAAAGCCATTGTAATCAAAGCAGTCTGGTACTGGCATAAAAACAGGCATAAAGATCAATGGAACAGAGCAGAGAGCCCAGAAATAAACCCATGCCTTTATGGTCAGTTAATATTTGACAAAAGAGGCAAAAGCATATGATGGATATAATGGATATAAAAACAGTCCCTTCAATAAGTGTTGGAAAAGTTGGACTGGTACATGCAAACAATTGAAACTAGACCACCAAAACATACCATACACAAGAACAAATACAAAATGTATAAAAACCTTAAATGTAAATTGCAAACCATAAAAATCCTAGGAGAAAACAAAGGCTGTAATATCTCAGAAATCTCGCATCAATATTTTTGCTGATATATCCCGTGAGCAAGAAAAACAGGAAAAATAAACAAATGGGACTACACTAAATTAAAAAAGTTTGGCACAGTAAAAGAAACCAGCAACAAAATAAAGATGGAACCCACTGTATTGGATAACTTACTTGCCAGTGACAACTTCTAATCAAGGTTTAATTTGACAAAGATGTGAAGAACTTATACAACTTAACACCAGGAAGATAATCCAATTAAACAATAGGCACAAGACCTGAATAGACATGTCTCCAAAGAAGATATACACATGGACAACATATGAAAAATCATCAGAAAGATGCATATTCAAAACACAATGAGATATCACCTCACACCTGACAGAACAGCTACCTTCAGTAAGTCAACAAACAACGAGTGCTGGTGAGGACATGCAGAAAAGGGAACCCTAATGCATTGTTGGTGGGAATGCAGACTGGTACAGACAGTGATCCCACTTCTAGGAATGTATCCTAAGAAACCAAAACACTGATTGGAAAGAATACATGCACCCCTATGTTCAATGCAGCACAATTTACATTAGCCAACCTCTGGAAATAGCCCAAGTATCCATTTTTAGGTGAGTGGCAAAAAAAGCTGTTATGCATTTATACAATGGAATGCTATGTGGCTATAAAAAAAATGAAGTCACCATTGGTAATAGCATGGATGGACCTGGAGAGTATTATGCTAAGTGAGATAAACTACTCAGAGAAAGACAAATGCCATTTGTCTTTCATTTTTTTTCATCTCACTGACACATGGAATCTATTGAACAAAACGAAGTGACAAACAAAATAGAAACAGAGGCATGGATACATGAAACAGACTGACAGCTCTCAAATGGGAGTGGGGAGGAAGAATTGGATGAAAGAACGTGAAGGATTAGCCAAAAACCAGACATAGACAACGGTATGGTGATAGCCAGAGGAAAAGCGGGGGGGGTTAGGTAGAGGTGGGCAAAGAAGGGGGAAATGGGGACATTGGTCATAGTGTCAACTTTAAAAATAAAATTTTAAAATGTTTAATAACAATTTTCATCCAGAAAAGAGATAGTTATCATTTCAGAAGTAACAGCGACACCAATAAATCTACCAATTAGTACTACTAGTTGCTGAGCACTTAACAAGCATAATTTAATCCTCAATGACAGGTCTGTGGGTTAATTACTGTTATTTTTTATTACTATCATATCATTTTTATTCATTTTATTTTCTCTCTTTTTTTATTGTTGTTCAATACAATTATCTCCATTTTCTCCCCACCACTCCCATCTACCCCAGCCATCCCCACCTCCCACCCTTGATCCTGCCCCCTTTTGGCTTTGTCTATGTGTCCTTTATACATGTTCCTTGATGACCCTTATCTCCCCTTATCCCTTCACACCTCCCCTCTGGTTACTGTCAGTTTGTTCTTTATTTCAATATCTCTGGTTATATTTTGCTTCCTTGTTTGTTTTGTTGATTAGGTTCTACATATAGGTGAGTTCATATGGTATTTATCTTTCACCACCTGGCTTATTTCACTATCATCATGCTCTCCAGTTCCATCCATGCTGTCGCAAAGGGTAAGAGTTCTTTCTTTCTGATGCATAGTATTCCATCGTGTAAATGTACCACAGTTTTTTGATCCATTCATTTACTAATGGACACTTAGATTGCTACCAATACTTGCCTATTGTAAATTGTGCTGCAATGAACACTGGGGTGCATGGATTCTTTTGATTTGGTCTTTCAGAATTCTTAGGGTATATTCTCAGTAGTGAAATTGCTGGGTCAAAAGGCAGATCCAATTTTAGTTTTCTGAGGAAATTCCATACTGTTTCTACAGTGGCTTCATCAGCCTGCATTCTCAAAAATAGTCTATTAGGGTTTCCTTTCCTCCACAACCTCACCAGCACCTGTTTGTTGATTTGTTTATGATAGCCCTTCTGACATGTTTGAGGTGACATCTCATTGTGGTTTTAAGTTGCATCTCTCTGATGGCTAGTGATTATGAGCATCCTTTCACATGTTGCTGGGCCCTCTGCATGTCCTCCTTGGAAAGTGTTTGTTCAGTTCCTTTGCCCACTTTTTAATTGGGTTGTTTGTCTTCCTGGAGTGGAGTCATGTGAGTTCTTTATATATTTTTGAGATCAAACCCTTGTCTGAGGTATCATTTGCAAATACATTTGCCCATATGTTTGGTTCCCTTTCCATTTTGCTGATGTTTGCTTTAGCTGTGCAGAAGCTTTTTATTTTGATGAGGTTCCATTTGTTTATTCTTTCCTTTATGTCCCTTGATGTAAGACATATTGGTAAAAATATTGCTGTGTGGAATATCTGAGATTTTCCTCCCTATGTTCTCCTCTAGGACTTTTATGGTATCACTACTTATATTTAAGTCTTTTATCCATTTTAGTTTATTTTTGTATATGTTGTAAGTTGGTGGTCAAGTTTCATTTTTTTTTATGTAGCTGTCCAGCTCTCCCAACACCAGTTGTTGAAGAGGCTATTTTTACTCCATTTTATGCTTCTGCCCCCTTTGTTGAATATTAATTGACCATAGAGACTTGGGTTTATTTCTGGGCTCTCTATTCTGTTGGTCTATGTGTCTGTTCTCATGACAGTACCAGACTGTTTTGATTACAGTGGCCTTGTTATATAGTTTGGTTTCAAGTACTGTGATCCCTCCAACTTTGTTCTTCTTTCTAAAAATTGCTGCAGCTATTCAGGGTCATTTATGGTTCCATATAATTTTTTGAAGTGTTTGTTCTATATCTGTGAAATATGTCATTGGTATTTTAATAAGGATTGCATTGAATCTGTAAACTGCTTCTGGTAGTATGGACATTTTGATGATGTTAATTCTTCCCATCCATGAACATGGTGTATGCTTCCATTTATTTGTGCCTTCCTTAACTTCCTTGTTCAGTGTTATGTAGTTTTCTGAGTACAGGTCTTTCAGCAACTTGGTTAAGTTTATTTCTAGGTGCTTTATTTTTCTTGTTGTTATATCAAATGTGATTTTTACTCTGATTTCTGTTTCTGGTATTTCATTGCGGGAGTACAAAAATGCCTTTGATTTTTGAATGTTGATTTTGTATTCTGCTGTTTTGCCAAATTCAATTATTAAGTTGAGAAGTTTTTTGGTGGAGTCTATAGGGTTTTTTATGTACACTATCATGTCATCTGCAAACAGTGAGAGTTTTGCTTACCCCTTTCCAATTTTGATGCCTTTTATTTCTTTTTCTTCTCTGATAACTGTGGTTAGGACTTCCAATACTATGTTGAATAGAAATGTTGAATAGAAAGCAGACATTCTTGTCTTGTTCCTGATCTTAGTGGGAAAGCTTTTAGTTTTTGCCCATTGAGTATGATGCTGGCTCTAGGTTTCTCATATATGGCTTATGTTTTGTTGACATATGCTCCCTCTACTCCCACTTTGCTGAGTGTTTTTATCATAAATGGGTACTGTACCTTCTCTAATGCGTTTCCCACATCTATTAATATGATCATGTGATTTTTGTCTTTGCTTTGTGTGATGTATTATGTTTATTAATTTGTGAATATTGTACCATTCTTGCATCCCTGGCATCAATCCCACTTGATCATGGTGTATGATCTTTTTAACACAGCTGGATGTGGTTTGCCAATATTTTGTTGAGGATTTTAGTGTCTATGTTCATCAGCAATATTGGCTTGTAGTTTTCTTTCTTTCTTGTGTCTTTATCTGATTTTGAGAATAGGATGATGCTGGCTTCATAAACAAGAGTTTGGTAGTCTTCCAACATTTTGGATTTTTTGGAATAGTCTGTGAAGGATAGGGATTAGCTCTTCCTTAAATGTTTTCTAAAATTCTCCTGTGAAACCTTCTAATCCAGAGCTTTTGTGTGCTGGGAGTATGTTGATTATTGCTTCAATTTTGCCAGCTATTATCAGTCTGTTCAAGGTTTCTGTTTCTTCTTCATTGAGTTTTGGAAGAATATATTTTTCTAGAAACTTGTCCATTTCACCTAGGTTTTCAAATTTTTCCTCATAGTAATTTCTTGCAGTCTTTTGTATTTCTGTGATATCATTTGTAATCTCTCCTCTTTCATTTCTGATTTTATTTGTGTCCTCTGTCTTTGTTTCTTTATGACTCTGGTTAAAGGCTTGTTGATTTTATCTTTTCAAAGAACCAGTTTCTGGATTTATTGATCCTTAGAATTGTGCTTTTAGTTTCTATGTCATTTATTCTGCTCTGATTTTGGTTATTTCCTTCCTTCTACTTTCTCTGGGCTTTGTTTGTTGTTGTTCCTTGAGTTCTTATAGATGTAGTGTCAGGTTGTTTATGTGAAATGTTTATATCTTTTTTAGGTAGACCTGTACCACTATGAACGTCCCTCTCAAGAGTGTCTTTGCTCTTTCCCATAAGTTTTGGACTGTTTTGAGTTCATTTTCATTTGTTTTCAGACACTTTTTGATTTCATCTTTGATCTCTTTCTTGACCCATTCATTGTTTAATAGCATGCTATTCAATTTCCATGAATTTTATTGTTTTTTAGCAATTTCCTTGAGGATGGTTTCTAGTTTCAGCCCCTTGTTGTCAGAGAAAATACTTGATATGATTTCAATTTTCCTGAATTTGTTGAGACTTGTTTTGTGTCCTGTTATGTGACCTATCTTTAAAAATGTTCCATGTGCATAGGAAAAGTGTATTTTGCTTTTTTGGGATGAAAGGTTCTATATATGTCTGTAAGTCCATTTGATCTAGGGCATTGTTCAATGCCACAATATCCTAGTTGATATTTTTTTGAGAAGAGCCATCCATTTTTGACAGTGGCATGTTAAAATCCCCTACTCTAATTGTGTTTCTGTCAATATCTTTCTTGAAGTCCTCCAAGATTTCCCTTATATAAGTGGGTACTCCCGTGTTATGTGCATATATGTTTATAATGTTCAAGTCTTCTTGATGGATTCTCCCCTTGAGCATTATGAAGTGCCTTTCTATGTCTCTTTTTTTTTATGGCCTTTTTCTGAAGTCTCTTTTGTCTGGTATATGTATTGCTAACCCAGCTTTCTTTTCCTGTCTATTTTCTAGGAATGATTTTTTTTCCAATCCTTCACTTTCCGTCCGTGTAGGTCTTTTTTTCTATGGTGAGTCTCTTTTAGGCACCATATGTGTGGGTCATGATTTCTTACCCATTTAACTATTCTATGCCTTTTGATTGGAGCATTTAAACCATTTACATTAAAGTTTATTAATGATAGGTACTTATGCATTGACATTTTACTACCTTTACACCTGTGTCCACTCTCTCTCACTCTTTTCTTCCTTTTCTTAAAGCAGTCCCTTTAGCATCTCTTGCAGTGTTGGTTTGGTGGAGGGGTATTCTTTCAGCCTTCTTTTGTCTAGGAAACTCCTTATTTGGTCTTCCATTTTAATTGAGAGCCTTGCTGGTTAGAGTAGTCTTGTTGTAGGCCTTTGTTTTTCATTACTTCGAATATTCCTTGCCATTCCATTCTGGCTTGGAGTGTTTCCATTGACAAGTCAGCTGCTAGCCTTATTGGAGCTCCCTTGTATGTCGCTACCTGTTTCTCTCTTTCTGCCTTTAAGATTCTCTCTTTGTCTTGAAATTTTACCATTTTAATTATGATGTGTCTTGGAGTGGGTCTTTTTGTGTTCCTCTTGACTTGGACCCTCTCTGCTTCCTGTATTTGTATGAGTTTTTCTCTCACCAAATTAGGGAAGTTTTCCATCATTACTTTTTCAAACAGGCTTTTTATCCCTTGCTCCTCTTCTTCTTTTGGTACTCCTATTATATGGATATTATTACATTTCATGTTGTTCTGCATTTCCCTTAACCTCTCCCTTCATCCTTTCTCTGTCTCTTTTCCATTTCTTGCTCTTTCTGTGAGTTTTTTTCTACCTTGTCCTCTTGCTCGCTGATTTGATCCTCTGCTTCCTCTAGCCTGCTTTTGATTCCTTCTACTGTGTTCTTCAATTCAGAATTTGTATTCTTCATTTCCTCTGGGCTCTTGTTGATTGTTTCTATGCCCCTTTTCACACTGGTGTAATTTGCAGTAAGTTCCTTGCAGCTTCCCTGTAGTTTTTGGTAATTCTCACTGAGCTCATTGAGCTTCCTTTAAACCATTGTTTTGAACTCAATATATAATAGTGATTTGCCACTAGTTTTCATTTAGCTTTCTTTCTGAGGAATTTTCCTTTTCTTTCATTTGGGAGTTGTTTCTTTGTCTTCCCATTTTTTTGTGAAACTCTTCTTGTTTGCCTATGCTTCTTAAATTGATCCATTTAGACTCCCCGAGTTTGTGGTGTGAACTTCTGTGGTAGGAGACCTGTAAGATTCAGTGGTTCAATCTCCTGAACTTGATGCTCTTGGGATGCCCTTTATGCCACTTATGTTGGCCTTTAGGATGTGTTTGGGTTTTGATTGTCG
The DNA here is from genome assembly GCF_019186645.2 of Phyllostomus hastatus. Lineage (NCBI taxonomy): Eukaryota > Metazoa > Chordata > Mammalia > Chiroptera > Phyllostomidae > Phyllostomus > Phyllostomus hastatus. The sequence continues at coordinate 52,249,091 of NW_025334041.1, forward strand.
TTGGGTCATTCTTTGGTGGGTTCTTTCCTCCAGCTGGTTGACTGAGAGATAGTCTGCTCATCATGTCTTTTAGGTTGCTGTGCAGGTACTGCCAGACCAAAACCAGAAAGCCCAGGGAACAAACCCACACACATAAAAATATTCCTCCCTCCATAATCCCACTATCAACAGCAAATGAGCCAGTATTAATAAGGATATAAAGATATTAAGAGCCCTGGCTGGTGTAGCTCAGTGGATTGAGTGCGGGCTGCAATTCAAAGGGTCACTGATTCAATTCCCAGTCAGGGCACATGCCTGGGTTGCAGGCCAGGTCCCCAGTGGGGGCCACATGAGAGGCAACCACACATTGATGTTTCTCTCTCTCTCTCTCCCTCCCTTCACCCCTTTCTAAAAATAAATAAATAAAATTAAAAATATAAAAAATAAAAGATATTAAGACTTATAAGAAAGGAGAGAAGGAAACTATCATATAAAATTTAGTGACTTAATATGCACAAACTTGATGGACAAAAACCAAATGTTAAAAAAACTACACAGGAAAGAAAATATCGCTAATCATGGAGAAGACTCTAGTGGATTTTGTCTTGGTTGTCTCTAGTATTACCATTCTTTTTCCTTTCTGGACTGCCTCTGGTGATGTCAGATGTTGACCCTGTCTGTCTTTAGGCAGCCTGGTCCAAGACTGTCAAGGATCTGCTGTCTGTGGCTCTCTTCTTTGGTTGTTAATCTAGCCACCCAGCACTCAGTAGTTAGGCTTAAGCCCCATAGGGTGATGCAGAATTCCTCACCATGGGGTTGGGATTTTTTTCTCATCTACCTCACTTCTCTCCCTAAAGCCTCTGTCCCCATCTTTCCTCAAGCACCTCTAGTCCATTCTGCCCCCACTTTGCCAGGAATCTACTGTCTGTGGCTATTTCCTCAATTTTTAATCTAGTCACTCTGCACTCAGCAGTCAGGCTTAAGCACCACAGCACCTGGGCAGAATTTTTTCTGCGGGTGGGGCTGTTGTTTCCCCTCAGGCTGCTGCTGCTCAGAGGGGAGTGGTCTGCCTGAGCATGATGGCTGTTGCCACATAAGTGATGACTCAGCTCTGGGTCCTGGCTACTCTCTCATTTCTGTCCCCAAAGCTTCCATCCCTAGTCTCTCCTCAGGCATCTCTAGCCCATTCTGCCCCTGCTTTTGATGGAGCCCTGGGTAAGTGACTGCAAATGAAAACAAATGAAAATTTCTGTGTTGGCTCTATAAACAGCTCTTTGAGTCTCTAGCCATCTGTGTCTGATAGAGAACAATCCTGCTGCTTTTCATCACTGGTTGTTATCTGTGTAGGTTTTGGTCTCTAGTGCTCTAAGTTGGGGATTCAGCTTAGTGTTTAGACCACATTGTTCTCAGGGCGATCCAAGCAGCCACTTAATTCTTTCTCTGGTGCCCCCACCTGCGGGTTCCCAACCAGCCTTTTCAAGTCTCCACCACACTCCTTATCAGTCAGATTGTGCTGAAGGTGGTTCTTTTGTCTGTCTGACATTATAAGGCCTCTCTCTGGCTATTGTTCAGTTTTTTGTTCCAGGTAATTTCTCCACAATTTAGTTGTAATTCCAGATTGTTCCTGGGAGGAAGTTAGTGTGGCTTCCTTTTACTCCTCCACCATCTTGCCTCTCTTAATTACAGTTATTATGTACATTTTCCCTATTAGATATTTAAGGAAGTGGCACAAGATGACATAGATAATAAGTGGCAAAACTGGAATTTGACCTAAGGATGTTGGAGGATGGGGTGTAAATCCTTAATCATACACAAAATCATGGAATTGAAACATGGCCTTAGCAGTTTTCTTTGAAAAGTATAATCCTTAGTACCATCTCTTGAATAAGACAGATTTTTTTTTTAGATGTTACCAATTTTATAGTTGCCATCATTACCTGCATAATTGTGCTGTACACAGTGGTTTTGGTTGTGGGAGGATGGAAGAGCAAGTTGGTGCTCTCTGCTATGCTTGTATAAAAAGTTGCTCCTAATCAAGTAAAGAGTCAGACTGGCCTTGATTTTCTAGTGGTCCATGAGATACGCTTTCAGACCCAACAGACCTTAAGCACTGTGGCCAGTAGGCACTATTCTACATTTGTGAGGGATACAATTTTTTAGAAAATTTCAAGGAAGTTTTAAAAACAAATATACTTTATTATATGTAAGTAAAATATTTATATTTTATAATGTATATTTTATATTATAATTTATATAATATATAAAACAAGTTTATATTTTAATAGTCCTCACTATTTGAAATTAATAGTATCACTCTTTTGTTTTTAATTCTTTAATTGATTAACATCCTATTATATCTATTGTGTATTTGTCTATCTATGTTATCATCTATCTGTCTATCTGATTAACATTCTTGCCTGAATTTGAATTCAGGCATTAAATTTGCAAGATGAGTTTGTTTTCTATCTTTATTCCTTTCTATTGTATTTTTTCCATTATCACTTAACCCTCTTACACCCTCTCTGCCTGGCAATCACCACACTGTTGTCCATTATCCATGACATGTGGAAAAAAAGGAAAAAAAGACTTTTCTCCTTTTTGCTCAATCCCTTCATCCCCTTAGCTCTGCACCCCCAGTAGCTGTATTCCTGCTCTCTATCTATGAATCTGTCTCTGTTTTACTTATTAGCTTAGTTTGTTCATAGATCCCACATATGAGTGAAATCATATGGTATTTGTCTTTCTCTGCCTGGGTTAATATTCTGCAGGTCCGTACAAGCTGTAGCAAAGGGTAAAATTTTCTTCTTTTATGCAGCTGAATAGTATTCCATTATGTAAATGTCCCATAGTTTTATCCACTAACCTACTTGTGGGCACTTGGGCTGCTTCTATATCTTGGTAATTGTAAGTAATGCTGCAGTGAACACAGTGGTGCTTATGTTCTTTTCAATTAGTGTGTTGGGTTCCTTCAGATATATTCCTATAAGTGATATTGCTGGATCAAAAGGTAGGTCTATTTTTAATTTTTTGAGAAGACTCTATACTGTCTTCCACAGTGGCTGCATCAGTCTGCATTCCCATCAACAGGGCAAAAGGGTTCTCTTTTCTCCCCATCCTCGCCAATACTTGTTGTTTATTGATTTATTGATGATAGTCATTCTGTCATGTGTGAGGTAATATATCATTGTGGTTTTAGTTTGCATTTCTCTGGTGATTAGTGACATTGAGTATCTTTTCATATGTCTAATGGACATCTGTATATCTTCTTTGGAGAAGTGTCTATTTAGGTCTTTTGGCCATTTTTTAATTGGGTTGTTTGTTTCTTTGGTGTTGAGTTTTGTAAGTTCTTTATACATTTTGGATATTAACCCCTTATCAGATGTATTGTGTTTTCCCATTCAGTGAGTTGTCTTTCTATTTTGTTGATGGTCTCCTTTGCTGTGCAAAAACCTTTTAGTTTGATGTAGTTCCATTTTTTTTCTTGCCTGGGAGACATAGCAGATAAAATATTACTATGAGCAATGCCTGAAATTTTACTGCCTATTCTTTCTTCTAGGATTTTTATGGTTTCAGGTCTAATATTTAAGTCTTTAATCCATTTTGAATTTAATATTGTATGTGGTATAAGGAAGTGGTCTAGTTCCCTTTTTTGCACATATCAATCCAACTTTCCCAACACCATTTATTGAGTAAGCTATCTTTAGCCCATTGTATGTGCTTTCTTCCCATGTCAAATATTAATTGACTATAAAGGTGTGGGTTTATTTCTATGCTCTCTATTCTGTTCCATTGATCTATGTGTCTGTTTTTATGCCAGTACCATGCTGTTCCGTTCTTTGTAAAAAAACACAACTAAATTGCAGCCAAATGTGCATTGGCATCTCTAAATTAATTTTTATGAACTCATTAGATTGTTTAGTTAAGTATTATGGTTATGGGAAATCACTGATTCTACTAAGGATATATTTTTAACTCAATTTTGGACAACTTTTTAATAATATTGTGGGTTTTATTCTATTTCAATTCCATTTTTTAAAAAATTGAAATAAATGTAGGATATCTTAGTTTGCTTAACTGTTTTCAACTACATTTCTCCCTGTCAAGTAGAATTTTTAACATTTGTGGCCCTGGAGGCTCTTGTGGGGCTGAAAAAGATAAATCTTTCCTCTACTCAGTAATTTGAAATTATTTCATTTGCATTTCTGTGGTATAGATGCAGGACCAAGTAGTGTTTTCTCTTAAATATCTCCTTTAACTTTTACACTTTATTCAGTTCTGTTTGAACTTACAGATATATGGTTAAGAAACAATATGATGATTTGGTGAAAATAAATTACCACGATCTTAAACAAAGTACTAATTGCTTTGGAACATCAACAGTGAACATAATACTTGGTAAAGACTGTGATTTTTGCCTGGGGCTTATAATCCACTGTAGTATATCTTACATCTTGTCCCATAACCTCTTCCACACGTACACGCCTTCTCTTGGTGATCACTCTGAACAAAGGGAGGGGACATGCTCATTGTTCAGACAGATGAGCTGAATCTCAACATCTCCTGCAACAGCACAGCAGCGTGGGGAATTGTTGAGATGCAATACTAGTGAGGTGTATGCTAGAATTTTAAAAAGCAGACAAAGATATTAGTCAAAGATTTTGTGCATTAAAATCTTTGAAGATTTTTTTCATCTATTAACACCTGTCTTCCTTCAGTATTTCTTGACAGTTTTCTTTCTTTCCAGTTGGACCAAATCTTCATAGAAATAGAGTTTTGAAGGAACCTTTGAAGGTGAGGGATCATTCTGCCTCCTGGTTATTTGATTAAAGTCAGCACATGAAGTTGATACCACATCATAACATAGGGGGTCAAATTATGTTTATGAGCAAGTGAATGGGAGAGTACATTTCTGATCCACCAGCCATTATATAATTTTAGGAAAAATATGATTATAGATTAATAAAAATAAAGAGGTGCCTCATGCAGTCATTTATTTTATTCTTATTGTGGTTTCAAGGGACAATAAATGAGGTCCTTTCTTTAATTCCTGAGTTTATGTTCACTTTATTACTTACAGAGCTTATTGAAAATGTGGCTTTACATTTACAGCCAGATAGGCCTGTTAATTTCTCATGTGCATACATTTTGGTCTTGGAACATCCTACCAAAGAAAAGTTTGAGTCTGATGAAGAGACCCATTTACTCTGGATTCTGCTTTCTGTGGGAGTGAGGCAAAGAGGGAGAAAATGTCAAATCCCTGTATACATGTGGAGGACCATGGGTATCAGACTTGTCACTCACCATTATGATACAGAATTTCTCCTCTTGTAGGTAAGAAGTCCATTCACAGGAAAACAGAATTTCCCCCACTATCCATTTCCTAGGAAATTTCTTTTGGCCTTTTTTGCATGAAGTGGGTAATATTGGTGTCTTATTGGAGCCATTGTCAGACTGAGAGTCCAAACAAAGGGGCTTGAATAAAATCAGGTCCTGGGCTCTTTGTATTATTGGATTCCACTGGTACATAAATGCTTTTTCCTTTCCTTCCCTTTTCTTCCCTACCTTTTTATTATTCTTTTGCTTTTTCCCTCCCTACTTCCCCCTCCCTCCTTCCCTCTCTTTCTTTCTCCCTCATTCCCATCCATCCATCCATCCATCCATTTTTCTTTCTGTGAAAATGGCCAATAATCATCTAGAATAGTTACAGAGTTTAAAAAGTTTCTGTAGAACATAAAGATTTTTTCTCTTTATATTCACTATCTTATGCTCTCCCCTTGCTCTCTACTTTCGAAAATAATATTTAGGTCTTTCTAGAGGTACATCTTAGCACATCCTTCTTCTAATATATATCTTGGTAGAATATTCTCACATGGTATTACAATTTCAAGTTGCCCTTCCTCCATTTAATTCCTTCTCAATATTATTTGTCTGAGAACTTTTGTGTGTGTGTTCTACTCCTAGTTTTATTTCAGGATATATAAGTAGATTATCCTTAAAATTAGTATTTGATTTTTTATATTGATATCTAAAAGGAAAGGGGCTTTCTTAGCTATAGTTTCTTATTCATATTCTATGTTGCATTTAATTTAAGCAACTACTGCCAAATAAGAACCCAAGTGGGTTCTTATTTTTAGCACAATTTAATGTTGAATCTTAGTACATGAAGAGGGATGCAAGGTCCTATTTAACAGACTTTATAAGACACAGCAGAGTGAATAATGGGGGCACAGAATTAGTGTTTCAGAGTTTATATTCACTACATATTATGTTGTATGTGGATCAAATAAACAAGACATGACCAAAAAACATGACTAAAAGAAATCTTATAAATCTGATATCATAGTTTTTAGGGATTTCATGAAAATATTATTATACCAGTTTAGTGGTGAAAAGAAATTTGCTTTAAAATGTAATCACATATTCCTTAAAATATTTCTGTGGGTGGAATGATACTCACTTTAGCATTATTTTATGCAATACAAACTAATTGACTGTGAATAAATTTTATCTTTCTATGGTCTTGGAAGTTGATTATCCAAATTATGCTTTAAAAGTCTTAATACCAAAGACAGCACAGTAATTGGCATCTACATATATGCTTATCATTTGAAAAGGTAATAAATAAAAAAATAATGAATGAAGAGATTATTTTTGTACTTGGAAAACAATGCTATAAGTTTATGATCTGCTCTAGTTGATTCTTGAATAAAATTTTCTCAATATAACGTATAAGCAAAACAAACTGGAAATTTCAGCCAAGGTGGAGGTGTATGTAGACCACTGTGCCTCCTCGCACAACCAAAATAAGGACAGCCACAATTTAGAAACAAGATAACAACCAGAAATGGCAGAAAATTGAACTGTATGGAAGTCAGACAACCAAGGAGTTAAAATAGACACATTCATCCAGACTGATAGAAAGGACAGTTGGGCAGCTGGGCAGAGAAGGGTCCTGGAACAAAAAGTGGTGGCACCAGATGCACAAAGCATCCCAGGCACTCAAGACCACAGCTGGCAGACCCTGGGCCCAGGGTGGCAACAGGCAGACCCAGCAAGGCAGCGATTGTGAAGCGAGGCACTGCACACAAAGCAGCTGGCTGACCAGGTGGTCCCAGGGTCCCAGCACCAGGAAATAGAGCCTCAAAACACCGATTGAAAACACCTGTGGGGGGGTTGAGGTGCAGGGAGAGACTCCCAGCCTCACAGGAGAGTGCATTGAACAGACGCACAGGGTCCTAGAACGTGCACAAGCACACCCACATGGGAATGCGCACCAGAATGGCCCAGTTTCCTTGGGGGGAAAGTGGAGGAAAGGACTGAAATCCAACAGAGAGCAGAGCAAGTGTCATTGTTCCATCTCAGACCCTGCCCCCCACATGCAGTGTCAGAACCCAGCAATATGGGTTGCCCCGCCCTGGTGAACATCTAAGGCTCCGCCCCTCATATGCAACAGGCACGACAAGACAAAAAAAATGGCCCAAACAGAAGAATAGATCAAAGCTCCACAGCAAATACAACTAAGTGACCAAGAGAGAGCCAGCCCATCAGTTCAAAGCACCGGTGATCAGGATGCTCACAGAATTGGATGAATTTGGTTGCAAATTTGATGAAAAAATGAAGGCTACACTAAGTGAAATGAAGGAAAATGCACAGGGAACCAATAGTGATGGAAAGAAAACTGCGAGTCAAATCAATGGAGTGGACCAGAAGGAAGAAAGAAACATCCAAACAGAAAAGAATGAAGAAACAAGAATTCAAAAAAAATGAGGAGAGGCTTAGGAACCTGTAGGACATGTTTAAACGTTCCAACATCTGAATTATAGCGGTGGCAGGAGAAGAAGAGGATGAGCAACAAGTGGAAAAGTTATTTGAACAAATAATAAAGGAGAACTTCCCCAATCTGGCAAAGGAAATAGACTTCCAGGAAGTCCAGGAAGCTCAGAGAGTCCCAAAGAAGCTGGACCCAAGGAGGAACACACCAAGGCATGTCATAATTACATTAGCCAAGGTAAAAACAAAGGGGAGAATCCTAGAAGCAGCAAGAGATAAGGAGACAGTAACCTACAAAGGAGTTCCCTTAAGACTGTTGCTGATTTCTCAAAGGAGACTTTGCAGACAAGAAGGGGCTGGAAAGAAGTATTCCAAGTCATGAAAGGTAAGGACCTACATCCAAGATTGCTCTATCCAGCAAAGCTTTCATTTAGAATGGAAGGGCAGATAAAGTGCTTCTCAGATAAGGTCAAGGTAAAGAAGTTCATCATCACCAAGCCCTTATTTTATGAAATGTTAAAGGGACTTATCTAAGAAAAAAGAAGATAAAAAAACATGCATAGTAAAATGACAGCAAACTCACAATTATTAACAAAAAACAAAGCAAATAACTAGAACAGGAACAGAACCACAGAAATGGAGATCACATGGAGGGTTAGCAACAGGAGAGTGGGAGGAGGAGAGAGGGGGAAATGGTACAGAGAATAAGTAGCACAGATGGTAGGTAGAAAATAGACAGGGGTAAGGCAAGAATAGTATGGAAAATGTAGAAGCTAAAAAACTTATGACACATGGGCATGAACTAAAGGGTGGGGAATGTGGGTGGGAGAGGGTGTGCAGAGTGGAGGGGAATGAAGGGGGGGAAATGGGACAACTCTAATAGTATAATCAATAAAATATAAGTAAAAATAAATAAATTATAAGCAAAGCTATGTTAAACTGTTTTATAGTTTATAGTTCTGAGAGTTACACAACTGGTAAATCTGAACATTTGACAATTTTTTCTTGGCTTTTATGCTGAATTTTGAACATAATAATGAATATATATATATATACATATATATTATATACATAGTTATTTTAATGAAATAAATGTTGTTCTTCTGCATAAAAGACTGAGGAAACATGAAGATAGGCATAGTTAGGAAAAAAGAGAAACACTTTTAGACCAGATTAGTAAAAAATGAAATGTTGGTTGTGTGGTTTCATTTATTTGAATGAGTGTTATGCAAAAACAGTTATGAGTTTCAAGTTTCAAATTAGAATTCTGCAGTGTTATAAAATATGAAATGGTATCTAGAAAGGAAAACATAAGATGCTAGGAACAATGTTTGAGAGCGAAATAGGGGTTTTTCAGGGGTTGTGGGTTTATGATTCCAAAAACAACCCAAAGGGAAGTATCTACCATCTGAAGTGAGACTGAGCAACACTGACACTTGAATTTCAGGATTTCACACACATGCATGCACATGTGTGCACCAATCCATGCACATGTGCATGCACACAAGTATGAAACAATGGTTTTTCCATGTAGGAAATCTTTATTGTTTTCTTCTTCAAAGGGTTCAAAGCTTGTAACCTCTGAAACACTTCATGTTCAATGCATCACCATAGAATTCCATGGAAGAGGAAGTAAGTGTCTGGTGGTCTGAAAGCATCGGGTCCCTGGATAGACAAGAGGATCAACAAGTTCTATAGTCTTGGGCTCTCCCTCTGGGGAAACATTTTTACTCCAATTATTCCTTAGTATTGTTTTACTTCCCTGGGTAACATTCATTGTACTGCCTCTCCTAAAACTGACTTTCCTGCTTGGCCTAACAAACTGTTTGTTCACCTAGAATTCAAAGTATCTGTGGTTAATAAAAAGGCAAAACAACCAATTTTGTTTTTGTCAACTCTTCATTATTCTGTTTTCTTATATAAAAATATTTGAATAAACATTCCTTCCTAAAGGAATAGGAACTACAAGCTACAGGAGTGCTCCATGGATGAGGTCTGGTGAAGAAGCAACAACTGAGAAGAAGGAAACATGCACTGGGAGAGTTGGACAGGAATGGGAGAGAGTCTGCAATAGATGTGTGGTGTCATAGTGATGTAACAACTGGCACCTAGCAGGTTTCAGAGAAGGTAAGGGGATGGGAAGGAGGGGAAAAGGAGATGGAGATGAATTCTGCAGGTCCCAGAGGAAGAAAGGAATTCAGCAAGGAAGATGCAATTACTGGGACTAGGGTGCCAAGGGAGGTTTGGGCAGAGAAACAAGGTGGCTGCCTGACTCCTAAACACAGTGCACAGGGAGAGAAGGACCAGAAGGGTGATATTATGTGAGTGGTGTTTCTTTTGCATGATGGGGCTTTTTACACAGAGCTGGGGTCAGTCTGAGCTTTAGGTTCATGGTCAGTGGCCCTCAGGATGAAGAATGGTTGCATGGTTAGAAAACAAAACTCTTCTCTACAGAAGTATGAATTTCAATATTATTATAGATGTTTTAGAGGAAAGAGGGCATCAGGTTCAATTGATCCAAGCCCATTGTTTTACTCAGAGGTGAAATGATTTAACCAAGGTCAATAGCCAAATCTGAATGAGAGAGACCCCATACTCTGGACATTGTGTCACAGCTCTTAGGCTACCTCTGATTGGTCCTAAGCATATCAGCAGAAAAGTAGGTGAAGCAGAGACTGTTTTTGCAAAATTATCTATGTTCTGTGGCCACTTTATAATGATTAAATCTTTTATCTTTCCCTTCTTTTCTTTTTATCCCACCCCTGCCAGCAAACCCCTCGCCTTCTAACAATCCAGTGAACAATAGATGCACTTACCATTGCTCTGCTGCCTAGAAATGTCACAGGTAATAAGTAACCTGTGACATTGCCTAGACCCAGAAACTTCCTGAGTTTAGGAGTGGGGGAGGAAGTGTTCTCTTAACTTCTTTTTCAGGTACTTGTAGGTTGCACTGTTTTAAATGATTAAGGGGTACTAGAATTAATGTTAACAATTCAGGAAGGTGGGGTTTTAGCCAACTCCCAAAGAAAGAGGGAGTTTACATGATATCCAACATGTCTCATGTTTAAAAAGCATACCTATATTTAGACATAGGTATATTTTGATAGTTATTGAGATTTCATGGGCTACATAACAAGCCATTAAGCAATGTGAACAAGTATAAAAACCACAAACATGCTCTTTAAAGTATTCTTTATTCAAGGAGAATGCTAGGGAAATTTAACTAGTAAATATTTTGGGGGGGCAGTGGTTATTGTGTTAGTTGTTTTATTGGTGAATTAGAAGAGGACAAAGGAAGAAAGGGTAGACCAACACAGTAATTTTAAAGACCCAGCAGTGGAAAGCCCAGTGATAAGCATCAGAGGTTTAGCTTTAGGAGACAGTCACTGGAGTTGAAGTAGTAGGCACTTAAGGGTAGTTTCTCATAGTATTTCCACTTTACATACTTCTCCACATGGTGTTTGAAGAATGCTATGGGAAGCTTCTGCTCATTGACCACAGAAGGAATTCCCCATTGCTTGTAGAACAACTAGAAGATCCCATTGGATATGTTTTCATACAAACTACTTGAGGCAAGGGCCATATTTTCTCACAGCTTCTAGAACAATGCTTTTCACATAGTAGGCATTCAATAAAGATTTGTTCAATGTATGAGTGCATAGGGTTTCCATAAAGACATGATCCAAAGCTTTTTGGGTGATTCTTACTCCATTTTTATTGCCATTCCAAAGTTATAGCTCCCATAGCAACAATAACTTGTACCCCTGGAGCACATGTAGTGTTTAGTATTTCTGTATGTGGTGTCAACTTTCATGTCATGTTATACGATATATGTAACTGGTTAAGTTACAGGTGTTTTGGGAACCACAGGCCTTTTCCCATCTAAAATAAGCCCTTTCTGACCATACTAGTCTAAGCATAGATAACATTCACTGTACAACCTTTTAATGCCTAACTTCTTCCCCCTAACCCTGGACCCTGTTTGGTTGACATATCAATTTGCAAGCTTGTGTGCTAATTAAAATGATAGTTCTGTGCTTAATAGTGTTTTTGCTAGTAACACTATGGTATTAATTGTTCTGAAAGCCACTGTTATACTTACTATTGTTTTTTCAGAAGTTCTTTTATATTATACCTACAGTTTGAAAGAGGATCAATTCAAGAGTTGGGTTGATTATGTAAGATGTTTCTAGGGATGATGACATAGAATAAATATGTTACTTCATCCTGTCTCAGGCAACCAAAGATGAAATGTAATGGCTTCATTTTCCTAAAGTAGATACTTTAACTTTCCCTTTTCTGTTTATAATTAGATTTTTAAAAAGGAGTTTCTTGAAATTTAGAAAGAGAACTAAACCTCTTATTCTTCCATTAATTCTTTGAACTTTATGAATAGAAAGCCAAGGAAAGGGGGCAGTGTGCTGGTGAGAGGGAGGTTAGGACAGGTCAAGTGGAGTGACATGCTCTCCTCTCCAGGTTCCAACAGTGCTTTCTGGTAGATATTGGAGCGCATCATTTAAACAGATTGGCTGTAAGCAGCAGCTATTGCTGTTTGTGTTATTTGAAGCTTAGAGATTTATCTGTTGTACTCTTTAAGGGAAAATGTTATTTTATCTATGTCTTTTAAAGGGAAAACACCTTATTGTTTAAGGCTGATTTACTTACAAGACTTTTACCCTTCTGATAATCATTCAAACAGTTAGTGAAGCAATATGATATTTTACCAATGTTTATTACACATCAGCAATTAACATCAGGTTCCTCACCAGAACACAATATACTTATCTTTTGTTTTTGAATTTGGAAGATTTAATGACATGAAAAGAATCTCAGTTATTTTCTTAATTGGAAAAGAAAGTTATATACTGCATGCTTTAATCTTATACATAATACAAAAGTATAAAGTGCAAGGGTCATCAATGATACACTGATATTAATGTCTTACTAGTGGGATACTTTGAGAAAATTTTATGTTTTTTCTTCACTAATTTCTAAAATTTCAGCAACGAAGTGGCTAGTTTTAAACATAAATACAGACAAAATAATAGGTTGTTTTGGCCTTTGACCTGGTAATTCTAGTAATTTAGAAAATAATCAGAGATCTGGGTAAACAAGTTATATCACTTCCATCACTTATATTATTAACACACACAAAAAAGGAAGAATCTGATGTCATAAAAGAGAGGAATGGTTAGATGTGTTAAGGTAAATCCATAGATAATATGACATTAATGTTTTTTAACAACTTGAATGACCTAGGTGTATGCTTCTGATTTAATGTGGAATGAATGTTAAATGAAATAAATTAGCTTATATAGTTAGATACTAATTATATAAAACATAAAATGTATATGTAAGAAAAAGATCATAGATAGATAACCAAACTTCTAGTAGTGTTAATTTCTAGGTTTGGGGAATCATGCTTCTTAATTTTTCAATGAATAAGCACTCATTCAATTTGCAAGCTTGTGTGCTAATTAAAATGATAGTATATCATTTTATATAGCCCTTTAAAACGAGATATATAAATACTATGATATTTTTTCAGAAAGTGTCAGAAGATGACCCAGATAAGATTCCTTTAGTGTTTTGGTGAAAATAATTAGACCTAGAGCACAGTACTTTTTTTAAAAAGATTTTATTTGTTTCTTTTCAGAGTGAGAATAAGGGAGGGAGAATGAGAGGGAGAGAAATATCAATGTGCAGTTGCTTCTCGCATGCCTCCTGCTGGGGACCTGGTCTGCAGCCCAAGCATATGCCCTAAGTGGGAATCAAACTGGCAACCCTTTGGTTTACAGGCTGGCACTCAATCCACTGAGTCACAGAAACCAGGGCTGGAGCATGGTACTTTTTTCTATGTTCATCTAGGGGCTTAAATTAACAAGAGCAAATAAGATCCTTGAATTTCTGGGACACTTCTCATATATTGCAGAGACATACAAAGATGTCTCAAGCTTTAGGATAGAACTAGTGGATTGTTTAAGCAGTTATAGCTTAGACATATTATTGTTAATATGATTATTCAATACATTATCAACTCTGTCCAACTGATCAGGAGAGTTCTATCAGATTAATGAGAAACAGAACAATATCCTACAGGATTTGCTGCATACTGGACATATGGATTAAGAATTGGCTGTATTAACCTCAGTGCCTCTGTAAAGCTACAGGACAAGCCCAATATATGAACTGACCCAACCTCTTAGGCATCCCTGAATCCCTGGCTTGGAGGAAGTAAACCTGTGGACTAGCAGTGACCTATGCAAAGAAGGCCCTTCATAAATAACTAAGTGATCAGAGGGCACCTAAAGCACATTTGGTCCATCTATATCCCATCCCATAATAAGGTACATACAGTTGACCTTGGAACAACATGGGTTTGAACTATATGGATCCACGTATATGTAGATTTAAAAAATACTGTAAATGCATTTTCTCTTTCTTATGATTTTCTTAATACTTTCTTTAGCTTAGTTTATTAAAAGACTACAATATGTGGTACATATAACATAAAATATGTGTTAATTGACTGCTTATGTTGTTGGTAAGGATTTCAACAACAGGCTGTTAATAAAGTTTTTGAGGAGTCAAAAGTTATACAATGATTTTCAGTTGCATGTGTGAAGGGTGTTGGTGTCTCTAACCTCTCCATTGTTCAAGGGTCAACTGTACTTTATATATGACATTTGCATGAGTGGTACCTATCTTGGGTAAAAAAGTAAGAATAGGAGAAATAATTGTAACAAGAGCACTAAAAAGATACTGAAAATCCTGGCTGCCAATTATTGTGTGCCTGCTGTGTGCCAGGCCTGTGCAAGAGATGCTGGCATTTGTCTTGCCATGATCAGTGACTCCTGCTCCCGATTTGTTCTAGGCTTTGTTCTTGCCTGACAGTTATAACATTTGAAAAGACACAGTGGCCAGGCTCTTGACATGTATGGTGCCCGATGCCCTTTACTCCCTGTCCATATCTCATTTTTGGCCTGTGCCTTGATGATGTTCCATCTAGGTCTGAAGCAAATGAGATTCAAGGTGAGAGAAAGAACAAATCCTGGAAGATAATTCTGTCACTCACCTCATCTTCATAATCTTCCCTGAGCTTCCTCTGATGCTCACCCTGGTATTGATCGTGTCACAGGCTATAGCAGACCGAGGCAGGGGGCCGAAAACCTTTCCTCACAACCCTTGCCAGTGCCCCTGTTTCAGTTCCAAGAAGAAAAGCCTGCTGTGAAAACAATCAGTGCATTTGCTTTAGATCTAAGTGATTCCAACGAGGTCGATGCTTCATGCTGATGTGTTGAAAACATTTAAAAAATTTCTCAGAGTTTGATTTCCACTGGAATATTGTGGTATGTGTCTCAATGTCTGAAAATCTGCAGTTGTTATTTCTCATGAATGCAGTGACAACTGCTTCCTGACACAACACACACAATGAGTAGGAAAACAGAGGCTTTTGTCTGCATGGATATTTACTACGAAGAATTTTTGGTGGGGGAAGGGAGGAACATGTGTGCAAGTGTGGTTGATAGCCACATGCTATATTGATCAGCAGTGGTAGGATTTTTGTTTTTGTTTGGTTTATTCCTGGAGTGAATATGATCCAATGTTGACTGACTGTAAATGTGAGAGAATGGACAACTCTCTTACTTGGTTTTGAATTTTGAAGTTGTCTGTTTTGGCACAGACTTTTCTTAAAGCCAACCATTTATAATAGTGCCAAGAGTGGCTTATCTTCTAAAAGATCTATCAGAAATTTAGATATTTTTAGATATTACTCTAAATAGATAAATATTTTTCTAGATATTAGATAAATTTAGATATTACTCTACAAATTTATATATATATTCAGAAATGATTGGACTTCTTTATCACATCTTGCAATCAAGTGGCAAATAGGCATTACAGAAAGGCGCTATCTATAGCCAGGTTAATATTTATTTAATCCCTGGCAAAGACCTGGGACAGTATTTAATTGTAGAAAGTACAGTAATAAATTTTCCACTTGAAGAAAAATCCCTAAAGAAAAGGAATGCTGCACTAAGCAAGCATTTACATGTTGTTGGGGAATACGATTTGGGGTTGGGGTATGGTTTGAAAGTGTGGGGGTCAAGGGCATTTATAAACGTTATACTTGTTGACATTTCTAAGCTCCCCATCCTAGTTATTAATAGCCAAACCCGAGATATGTTAAAAACAAAATAAGACTAATCTACAAGCCACAGCTTTAAAATTACTTTTCTTTTATTTTAAGATGAAGTCAGAGGACTGACATTAAAGCTTTTTGTTTTTTCCATATAGCTGTGTGAAAGATCTGTGCCTGAATCAGCTAGAACTCAGTTGTCTAGTGTACTGTCTTCCAAGTTCTATCAAAAGTTATGTGCGTCATTTCAGCTGAATGTTCTTGGCAGTGCTGCCATTTAAACCAATTGTTGGTGTTTTCTTCTAGGCATGAGCCCTCTGGGGCTATGTGACCCTGTGTGCTGTTTGCTATCAAGATCCTGAGAGAATGTTCTTATAATGATCCAAGAGAAAGTGGCAAATGAATGCTCTGCTTCAGGTGTTTTGTTGATTTTTCAGAAAGCCTACCAATAGGAAAGTTTCCTCAAAACTATAATCAATGAGTTTATTGCATAAATCCAAGTGAGGGGAAGCAATGTTATGTTTCCTTTAGTCAAATGAGTGAGATCCCCTTTTCCTCTGATCTGCTGCTTTTCCAAATGGTTAGATTTATTTTACACCAGAATTATTCCTGTTCATTAACTGTTCCCACCTGTGGTTATCCTATATTCATGAGTGATATAATGGTTTATTTTGCTGAACACTAGCATCGAGTATATTGTTTATGTACTTGACTATTAGAGTTTATATTTTAAGTACAAACTGCATGTACATGATCTTTTGTGGAATTTTTATCTCTTACTGTTATATCTCATTTAGAAGAGATAGATAGGGTGTGGCTTTTATGGGGAATGACGCTATAGGTCTTTGATTAATCATTTCACACTTGCATTTCCATGTAATCTGTCTATCTGGAAAGAGAAAAGTGTTTTCAGGCCGTTAAGCTAGTGATAGTCATAATTTCCTTATGAAGAAGATTGGGAAGAAAATTTCAACTGACTATGTATATACTGACTGTATCTTAAAGGCACAAAAGTTTTGTGTTGTTTAAGGGGGACCTAGGTCACTGCTGACAGCTCTTAGAATATAATTTGTCTCCAGCTTTCTAATTCTCTTCTCTTTATATTAGATATAAGCTTCTCTAAAATGGGACTGCTGGAGTCCAGCTCCAACAGGTCCAGGGATTCCCAATGGAGGGATGGCGTTGGAGGAGGAATGACACAAGAGGTGCAGTTTCAAGCTCAACAACCAGACAGCTGTGCTTGGGCTCTTGAGTTGTTTATTTTTCTACAGTTGGTTGTGTACATGTGGCATATGTGAAAGCAATCAAAATGTGGTTCTTAGGACATATTTGCTTTGTCATTGCTCTGTAGAAAATATGACACAGACATAATAGGAAGTAGCTGTCCATTGCGTATTATTGTGCAAGTTTTTAGCTCCTAATCTTTGCAATTAATCAGTAATACATTTTACCACATTATATAACACCTTAATTTCTTAAAGCTTAACTTAATTTTAATCTATATATTTTAAAGTTGCAAGCTGGGCACATAGATGGGCACAGGACTGTTTTAGCTCACTGACAAAGGCCATGCAGAAGGCTTTCGTGGTCAATGTGGTTAGTATCTGTCTCTCACTCCTCACTTCAGCACCAGAACCCTGTCACCTTATGCAAGTAATAATCTTTGTTTTGCTCAGTCCATGTGGCTGCCTGCCATCCACCTTGGTATTGATGCATTTTTATTATTTGTTTCCATCTTTGATGTCTGACATTTTTAGGCAATAAACACCATGGGGGCCCTGATCGCTTAAGCATTTCACAGAAGGGGAGTGTATAATAATCTTTCCAATACCCATTTATATTTACCCATTATGTCCCTTTATGATAGATTCTGGTATAGGGTGAAGGGGGATCAGTGGGCCTAGGAGTTAGAGGGGGAACAGACCATGGATACTGGTACAATGCTGACCAAATGTGTTTTTTGAATCTATGTCTAGTTCCTGGAGCCCTGGTTTTAAGGAATTGTGTGATAAGGGTGGGTGTAGGGGCTTTTGTAGGTAGTAATCCTAGGAGTCTTTTCCATTCCCATTCTTTGAACTCTCTAACCCACTTAGGAGGACACTCTGGTAGGGAGTCACTCTCCAATAAGCTGTCATTTTCTTGCTTCCAAAGAACTGTATTTCTTCTGTGGAATTGCCATTTGTTCCAGTCTCATGGTAAATCACATAGACCCTAAGCACGGGTAGTAACACAATGATTAAGCAGAGGAGTGCCAGGTACTTTCCCCCACTGTGTCTGCTGTGCGGACGTGTGGCTCCCTCTGTGACTATGTCAGACAGCAGGGCTGGGCTGGCTCCTGGCATGGGACAACTCTTGTTTTTTCACTGTTTAAAAATGCCAGTTTTATTTTAGAATGTCTTTGGTGAAGCAGTAGAAATTATCAATTTTTATTAAAGCTTAGCTTTCTTTTTTTAAATATGTTTTATTGATTATGCTATTACATTTGTCCCATTTTTTTCTCCTCTATATTCCCTTCGGCCCTGTTCTCCCCGCCACCAGCATTCCCCCACCTTAATTCTTGTGCATGGGTTGTACATATAAGTTACTTGGCTTCTTCATTTCCCATACTATTCTTAGCCTCCCCCTGTCTATTTTGTACCTACCATTTATGATTCTTATTTGCTGTATCTTTTACCCTATTCTCCCCTCAGCCCCTCCCTGCTGCTAACCCTCCATGTGATCTCCATTTCTATGATTCTGTTCCTGTTTTAGTTGTTTGCTTAGTACGTTTTAGTGGTTTTATTTTTTTTTTTGGTTCAGGTATTAATAGTTATGAGTTTGCTGTCATTTTATTGTTCATATTTTTTATCTTCTTTTTCTTAGATAAGTCCTTTTAACATTTCATATAATAAGGGCTTGGTGATGATGAACTTCTTTAACTGGACCTTATTTGGGAAGCACTTGATCTGCCCTCCCATTCTAAATGATACCTTTTCTAGATAGAGTAATCTTGGATGTAGGTCCTTGTCTTTCATGACTTTGAATATTTCTTGTCAGCCCCTTCTTGCCTGTAAGGTTTCTTTTGAGAAATCAGCTGATAGTCTTATGGGAACTCCTTTGTAGGTAACTGCCTCTTTGTCTCTTGCTGCTTTTAAGATTCTCTCCTTCATTTTTACCTTGGCTAATGTAATTATGAAGTGTCTTCATGTGTTCTTCCTTGGGTCCAACTTCTTTGGGACTCTCTTAGCTTCCTGGACTTCCTAGAAGTCTATTTCCTTTACCAGATTGGGGAAATTCTCCTTCATTATGTTTTCAAATAAGTTTTCCATTTTTTGCTCTTTCTTTTCTCTTTCTGGCATCCCTATGATTCAGATGTTGGAATGCTTAAAGTTGTCCTGGAGGTTCCTGAGTCTCTTCTCATGTTTTTGAATTTTTTTCCTTCATTCTATTCTGGTGGAATGTTTATTTCTTCCTTCTGGTAGAAACCATTGATTTGAGTCCCAGTCTCCTTCCCATTGCTGTTCCCTGTACATTTTCCTTTATTTCACTTATTATAGCCTTCACTTTTTCTTCTATTTTGCAACCATACTCAATTACTTCTGTGAGTATCCTGACTACCAGTGTTTTGAACTGCGCATCTGATAAGTTGGTTATCTCTTCATCACTTTGTTGTACTTTTTCTGGAGCTTTGATCTGTTCTTTCATTTGGGCCATTTTTTTCTTTGTCTCAGCGTGCCCTTTTGCATAGTGAGGGGCAGAGCCTTAGGAATTCACCAAGGTGGGGCAACCCACATTGTTGTGTTGTGGTGCTGTCTGTGGAGGAGGGGACAATGTCGCTTGCTCACCTCTCTGAGGCTTTCAGTCACTTCCTCCATTACCCACAAGGAAATTTGGCCCTTCCAGCGCCAATTCATGGGTGTGTGGGTTTGTGTACATTCTAGGACCCTATGGGTCTCTCCAACAAACTCTTCTGTAAAGCTGGGAGTTTCTCCCATCACCTCAAACCCCACAAATTTTTTCAGTCAGATGTTTTGAGGCTTTATTTCTCTGTGCAGGAACCCTGGGTTCCAGGGTCTTTCTCCTCGGCTGTTCCTTTCCATTTATCCACATGCAAATGTGGGAATGCCTTCTCTGCTAGCCACCACCTTGCCATGTCTGCTAACTGTTGCATTGCCACAAGTCCTCTCAGCCTGGCTGCAGGTCTCTACTCCTATCAGTCTGGATGAGTCTTAACTCCTTGGTTATCAGACTTCCCTATGGTTTGATTTTCTGGCAGTTTTGCTTGTTTTTGTTTTTAAATTTGTTGTTGTTCTTCTTTTGGTTGTGCGAGAAGGCAAAGGGCATCTACCTTTTCCTCCATCTTGGCCGGAAATCCTAAAATGGGACAACTCTTCAGAATGTCTTGGTAGATGGAGTTTTAGAACCCTGGGGATAATATAATCAACTGCTTTTTCCGTGAAGAAACTACTTCACAGTGTTTCATGGTGTAAAGAAGACAGCATATATGTAACCTTGTTCCTTTCTTTCTAATAACATTTGTCTAAAATTGTTAAGGTAGTGGAGCCACTGTAAGTCAGTAAGTGGGGAAAATAATTCTAAAATGTCATCTCTTAGTATCATGTCATTCATTTTAAAAATGAACTCTTTGGGTGTGCTGTACAACTACTATTTGTACTTTCTATGTACTATCAAGAGCCCTATTTGTAAAGAATTTATGTACTTAATTTATGTATTCAGCTTGTCAAGTTACTTTGTTTCTGGATTCACCCCCCACCTACCCTGAGAGCAATGGGGGAGAGTTCACATGAGTTACAAAAAGAAAAAGTATAGGCTTATAATAAGCTTATACTGGCCCATGTGTGAAGCTTAGGCTACTGTAGATTTTCCAGAAAATCAAATATGAATGCGATGGAAATATCTTTTTCTTGTTAGAAGAATTGACTCATTATGGTACCATTAACTGTATATCTCTTCAAAGTCTCTAAGCAGTTACTTAAAAACCAGTGTTTAACAGCCAGACTTTCAGAGAAGCCTTACCCAATGCTGGCAGTTCAGTAATGCTTCTTTAAATGAACATTTCCCCACAGACAATTATTTCAGATGGGCCAGTGGAAGTGGCAAGTGGCCTGGGGTTCTCTTCCTGGTAATTGGAAGAGCATGTTTTCTCTAGAGTAGTTGCTATAAGTATAAAAGTGGAGGTGAACATACTGAAAAATAAATGGAGAAAATTAGCTTTACAGAAATAATTTTAGACATTGTTTAGCAACTTTCTAATGTTAAAACAATCTTTCTTCTCTGCCTTGATATGAAGGCTGCATTATTGAGTAGTTTAATGAGAAGTCAGTGTATAGGGGTAGGCTTAATTAAACTGATGAATCCCACTAAAATAGTGTGTGTTGAATCTCATGGATTCAGACAGAGCTGAATTGTAGAATTTTCATACTTTGTCAATTATTTGTATTTATTTTTTTTTACCTTCTACTTGTTATTGCTTAGACCTGGAAAGGAAACTCCACAGGTTTTTTTTTGTTTTTAATTTTTCCTAGTTCTTTTCTTGGCCCTCTCTGAACTTCAAGGGTTACATAGAGAGTCCTCTCACAAATGTTGGAGAGCTCTTTTTCACAGTAGGCAATAAAAATGTATCCCTGGTTTAATAAGTGGTGGGCCTACCCTAGTTTTTACTTTCCTTTTGGCAAAATGGAATTATTTCTGTGAAGCTATCACTTCCTTCTTTGTACTGCTGTTGACCCTTCAATTCTATTAGTGGGTTCAAGAGACTTTTGGCAAAAGAATGTTTGAGAAGAGCAAATTATTGTCTCTCTCCTCATGGCTCCATTCAGATCACCACCAAAGATGTTTTCCTTTTTAATATGGATTAAAAACAGCAGCAACAACACTGAATTTTTAAAAAAATATATATTAGTAATGGTCAGAATATTCTATGTTGTTGATAAGCAGAATTTTTTAAAAAATGTGGATATCTAATCATTTCTTGCTCTTCAAATCTATTTTCTCTTCTGTGTTTTAAAAAATACCTATAGGTCTGACTATATGTCTATCCTTCCTCATGGCACAAAATAGAAAGAGATTTAATTCAGAAGCAGAACTTGGTTTTAGGAAAAATTATTTTGCCTATTCATTTGTTTTTTCATTCATTTCATTCATTCACTAATTTATTCACCAATTAATCAAAATATATTTGTTCAGCTATACTATTCATAGGCATTTTTTTAATCTGAAGATAAAAGTAAAAACATACATGGTTTCTGTGGTAAAGGGGATTTGATTTATTATAAAAATGCCAACAAATAATCACAGTATAGTGATACTTGCTCTAATTCATCCAACTAACAAATACTTATTAAATCCCTATTGTGAGCCAAACACAGTTCTAGGAGTGGGGACATGATTAGTATGGCCCCTTTCTTCTTATAGTCCAGGAGACTTTATCTCTTACCATCTGCACCTTTGTCCACTCTGGGATAACCATTCCAGTCATTTTTGTAGTTCTCAACTGTGCTACACATGCTCTCAACTTAGAGGCTTTGAACTTTCTATTCCTTTTGTCTGGATGCTCTTCTTTCAAATAGTTACATGACTCCTCCAATACATAAGATAGTCAACATTTTCATTAAGCTTATTTCTAGATACTATGTGTATATGTGTGATTTGAATGGAATTTTTTTCAGAATTCTCTTGTTAATTCTCTTCATTTGTTAAGCAGTTCTCCTGGATTTTCATTATATTTTCTGTTAATTAAGTTAACTTATATTCTTTTTTCTAATAATTATACTTATTTTTTTCTCTTGTCTTGTATTGCCTATTACTCCCACGTCAATGTAGGAAGCACATGGTGACGGCAGGCATGGTTATTTTCTTCCTAGCCTATTGAAAATTATTGTGATTTGTTTTAAATATAGAATCAATCTGAACTCATGTAGTTGCAAATGACAGAAACCCAAATTAAACTGTTAAACAAGCTAGCTCACCTAATTGATAAGTCCAGGGATAGGACTGTCTTCAGGAAGAGGTGGACTTTGAGGTTCAAATAATTATTTCAAAGTAGTGTTTCTGCCTCTTATCTCTCACCATTATTTCCTTTGCATCAGTTTATTCTCAGAAACACTTCCTCCCTATAATAGGAGATATGGAATGATTCTGATTGGTCTTTCTGAGGTTATAAGCCCACCCTTCTGTTCAATTTCTCTGTCCAGTGGCAAGATTAACTGTGCTTGAGGCAATTGACTGAGTTTTTTTTTGTTCACAAATCCTGACCTGAATGGATAGGTCAAGCATTTATACATTATTTCCTACAGAACTGTTAATCAGTATGATGTTCCAGAATGTACTGGAAGTGTTACTTAATATAAGTCTAAGTATTCTACTGTCTTTGTAAAATCTGTGAAATTCTGAGTTCTTGTTCGTATCTTTCTTCAATGGAATCACACAAGGGGTTGCGAGCCTGTAAAATTAAGTTTTCCATATTTATCTATAAGTTGAAATGGGGAAAGTTTCAGTATTTGAAATATTCACCATAAAACAAAATAGAGTGTTTCATAGGATAAGACACAAAGTCATATGTCTTTAAAGCAGTGTCAGTACAAGTAGACATGTAATTAATAAAAGTTGGAGGTGGGGAGGGAACTAGAGCAGGGTATTTTTACTTTCAGATATTTTAATATGCCTTTACTTATTAATCAAGAGTAATCACATCTGTTACCAAGAAATTTATTGTTTAGAGTTAATTTCCTTCTGGGAAACATTCCATTCAGAGTTCCAGGACTCCAAGTTCTATTGCAGCCTGGTGTTCCAAATGCACTGCATGGCCATCTCTTGGAATTTCTTTTCATTTTGATCACTTATTTGTTGCATGGTTGCTTAAATCTCATATTTCCCTCACTCTTAAATTCTGGGTTTTTATTTTGTTGCTGTTTTTGTTAGAGCACATTTTCAAGTATTTCTTTAAGAACAAAGCTATAGATGGTAAATTCTGTAAGTCCCCGAATGCCTGAAAATGACTAGGTTCAAAATAACCTTCATAAAGAACTTTAAAGGCATTACTCTGATGTTTTTTTGGCATCCAGCATTGCTTACAAAAATGTCTGAAATTCATTTGGTCCTTCTTCCTTGGAAGATAAATGTTGTAATCACTTTGGACACTTTTAGGATCCTTGGAATCCTGGTGTTCTGAAATTTCACAATGCCAGTAGATTTTTCCCCCATTTTTTCTTGCTCAGAACTCTATGGAATCTTTCAAAATCAAGACATATTTTTAAAATTTATTCTTTTAAAAATATTTTATTGATTATGCTATTAGAGTTGTCCCATTTCCCCCCCTTCATTCCCCTCCACTCTGCACACCCTCTCCCACCCACATTCCCCACCCTTTAGTTCATGCCCATGTGTCATAAGTTTTTTAGCTTCTACATTTTCCATACTATTCTTGCCTTACCCCTGTCTATTTTCTACCTACCATCTGTGCTACTTATTCTCTGTACCATTTCCCCCTCTCTCCTCCTCCCACTCTCCTGTTGCTAACCCTCCATGTGATCTCCATTTCTGTGGTTCTGTTCCTGTTCTAGTTATTTGCTTTGTTTTTGTTAATAATTGTGAGTTTGCTGTCATTTTACTATGCATGTTTTTTATCTTCTTTTTCTTAGATAAGTCCCTTTAACATTTCATAAAATAAGGGCTTGGTGATGATGAACTTCTTTACCTTGACCTTATCTGAGAAGCACTTTATCTGCCCTTCCATTCTAAATGAAAGCTTTGCTGGATAGAGCAATCTTGGATGTAGGTCCTTACCTTTCATGACTTGGAATACTTCTTTCCAGCCCCTTCTTGTCTGCAAAGTCTCCTTTGAGAAATCAGCAACAGTCTTAAGGGAACTCCTTTGTAGGTTACTGTCTCCTTATCTCTTGCTGCTTCTAGGATTCTCCCCTTTGTTTTTACCTTGGCTAATGTAATTATGACATGCCTTGGTGTGTTCCTCCTTGGGTCCAGCTTCTTTGGGACTCTCTGAGCTTCCTGGACTTCCTGGAAGTCTATTTCCTTTGCCAGATTGGGGAAGTTCTCCTTTATTATTTGTTCAAATAACTTTTCCACTTGTTGCTCATCCTCTTCTTCTCCTGCCACCGCTATAATTCGGATGTTGGAACGTTTAAACATGTCCTACAGGTTCCTAAGCCTCTCCTCATTTTTTTTGAATTCTTGTTTCTTCATTCTTTTCTGTTTGGATGTTTCTTCCTTCTGGTCCACTCCATTGATTTGACTCGCAGTTTTCTTTCCATCACTATTGGTTCCCTGTGCATTTTCCTTCATTTCACTTAGTGTAGCCTTCATTTTTTCATCAAATTTGCAACCAAATTCATCCAATTCTGTGAGCATCCTGATCACCGGTGCTTTGAACTGATGGGCTGGCTCTCTCTTGGTCACTTAGTTGTATTTGCTGTGGAGCTTTGATCTATTCTTCTGTTTGGGCCATTTTTTTTGTCTTGTCGTGCCTGTTGCATATGAGGGGCGGAGCCTTAGATGTTCACCAGGGCGGGGCAACCCATATTGCTGGGTTCTGACACTGCATGTGGGGGCAGGGTCTGAGATGGAACAATGACACTTGCTCTGCTCTCTGTTGGATTTCAGTCCTTTCCTCCACTTCCCCCCAAGGAAACTGGGCCATTCTGGTGCGCATTCCCATGTGGGTGTGCTTGTGCACGTTCTAGGACCCTGTGCGTCTGTTCAATGCACTCTCCTGTGAGGCTGGGAGTCTCTCCCTGCACCTCAACCCCCACAGGTGTTTTCAATCGGTGTTTTGAGGCTCTATTTCCTGGTGCTGGGACCCTGGGACCACCTGGTCAGCCAGCTGCTTTGTGTGCAGTGCCTCGCTTCACAATCGCTGCCTTGCTGGGTCTGCCTGTTGCCACCCTGGGCCCAGGGTCTGCCAGCTGTGGTCTTGAGTGCCTGGGATGCTTTGTGCATCTGGTGCCACCACTTTTTGTTCCAGGACCCTTCTCTGCCCAGCTGCCCAACTGTCCTTTCTATCAGTCTGGATGAATGTGTCTATTTTAACTCCTTGGTTGTCTGACTTCCATACAGTTCAATTTTCTGCCATTTCTGGTTGTTATCTTGTTTCTAAATTGCGGCTGTCCTCATTTTGTTTGTGTGAGGAGGCACAGTGTGTCTACGCATGCCTCCATCTTGGCCAGAAGTCCAAAATCAAGACATATTTATTGGCTTGTTTAAGTTTTGGGTAATTTCATTCTCTTATTCCTTTGGTAAATTGTTCATATCCCCTTTCTTAGTTGCCTCTTTCTGGAACTACTGGTTAGATGTTGGTCCTTGTAGATTGATTGTGTTGAAATCTTTCACATTTTCTGTTTGTCATTTTTTTCTAGATCCTGGAAGGTTTCCTTGACTTTTTCATCTAGTATTCTATCAAACTTTTAAAGGTCAAAAATTACATTTTGAATTTTCAAAAACATTGTCCTTTTACCATTGCAACCTATTCTTGTTTTATGGATGAAATAATTTGTCAAATATGTCTCATACAACCTATTAAAATTATTTTAAGAGTCCTTTCCCTTATCTGAATTGCTTTCTCTAGCATCAGTGGATTGTTTGTTCTTTTGATTCTTTTGGTTATTTGATATGACTTTTCTCAAGAATCTGACAGTTGTTGGTTGTTCACTTGAATTTATGAATGAAGGAATAAGAAATTATTATCTTTCCTGCCATGGTTTTCCTTTGAAGCTTACCTATGTCAGATGTCACTCTGTTATGTGTGGAACTAGGAGCAGGTGATCAGGTTGGGTGGCCTTCCCTGATCCCAAAAGTAAGTTGGTTCCTACTCTGGGATCCCATCCTCACTCTGGAAGCTAGTGCTACTGTTTTAAAACTTGTTGACAAGGATCCAAGGGGACTCGCTCATTCAGGCCCTGATTAAATAATTAATTTTTTTATAGGGATGTGAGATGAAATATTCAGAATTGTAAGAGAAAGGAATAAATGATATTTATTTACTCAAATATCTACTCAGGATATTATGTAATGACCTGATATTACCCATATTGTTTTCTCAGTCCACTACTGATGTGATTTTTTAAATTCCAAAGGCTGTACTGTAGCATTAATTTCTACTTGTGGCATTAAGGATAGTGTGGGCTAACTGGTATTTCTGCTTTGAGGATTTGTTGAGATGGTGTTTGCAGTCTCATCCATGACTTCTTTTCATCACTATTCCATGAAAATTTGAAAATAAAATGTGTTTTTTCATCTGGAAAACAAAATGGTTTTTCTCTTACTCTTTCTCCTCAATAAATCAAACTCCTTAATTGTGTTATTCAAGTACTGTCTGTATTTATCTACTTGATCTCTCACATCCTGAAAGAGGTGTTAAGATTGCAGTTCCTACCAATTTCTCCTTGTATTTCTAAAAGTTTTCTGTCTAACATATTTTGAGATTGAATTTTTTCAGTATATAAACTTCCTCGACACATCTGTTAGGCAGAATGTACCTTTCATAAATATTAAATATCCCATTTAATACATTTTACTTCATCTATGCTTTGATAGTAATATTGCCATCTGCCTTTCTTTTGTTTTCATTTCCTTACCATATCTTCAACTATTTTCAACTTGATCATTTTATTTAAAATCCTCTTTTAAACAGCCTGTGGAGGGAATTTGCCTTTCTTTTCTCATTGCAATTTTAGACATAGTCTTTCATAGAAAAATTTAGTTCATTTCATTTGTTATGTTAATTTATTTGTTTGGTCTTGTCTTATTCTTATCTGCTACATTTTATGTTGTGTGGTTTACTTTAATTTTTTTTATTTTTTAAAGATTTCACTTATTTATTTAGTTGTTTGGATTTCTAACTTTTGAGATCTTTCCTTGCAGTGATCAATGTTTTTTCTTTATTTGAAGTTGCACATGTTATTTCTTTTGTACTAGTGGCTAATATTAATTTTTGTAAAATATATGCTTGACCAAATGTATACAACATTTTTTTCTAACAGCAAGATCTAAATTGTATTTATACCCTCTCTCTATAATCCTAGGGCAAGATAAAAATTTTAGTATTCAGTTATTCCAATCTAGTTTGCCATATTTTATTGAAAGTATATGAAATTTTAGTTCTAGAATTTATTAAAAATAATTTATTTATCCTTTAAAGAATTCATTTTTCATAATTGATTAAGCTTTTAAAACATATTGTTAGCAGTTTCTTAGGATGAATATTTATTTTGTTGGTTTTATCCACAAAATATTTCCTGCATACTATAAATTTCCTGCATTCAACTACACTTACGTTGATTCATATCTTCCTCAAATAATACTTCACAAAGGGCACTTGATGTCATATTTCAATCCTTATATTAAAAAGTATAAAAATGATGATTTTCATAAGAACAAAATCCCAGAAAAGTAGTTCATTTTGCAGATTTCTAGAAATCTATTACATATCTAAATATTTGGAGATTTTTGTATGAAAATATGTTCACTGATCTGCAAAGAAATAAGGAAATAAGGACAATGTAAAAAAAAATGTATGTTTGTGTGTGTTTATATGCATATTTTTGAGTAATGTTTGCTTATAATTTTGATATATCTTTTCTGTTTTCTTGTGGTGATAGTAGATGATGGTGATAGATGATAATGACATGTTTTTTACATATATAAATAAAATTTGGCAGCCATTTTTCAAAATGTGATATTGGAACCTAAAATCCAGTTTTGGAAACCCTCAATTCTAGCACTTTTTCTTTGAAAGTAATCTTTTTATTTCTTTTTTCTACACATATTCAGTATTATCTTTAACTTTAAAATTCAGAAATTTATCAGGATATGTCAAGAAACAGGTCCCTTAGAAATAATCCTGCCTTGCTTTGAAGAAGACTTTTGAATATAAACACTTTTGACTTTATTCAACTCAAGAAAATCTTGTGGGTTTTTTTATCTCTGATTAATGCTTTTCTTCCATTTTCTCTGTGCTCTTTTCTTTTATGATATGCTTTATTTGTTATTTTCTACATTTTTTTTCTCACTGGATTTTCAGTTTACTAACTTGTCTTATTACTCGTTTGTCAATTGCTTATTTTCCATGCTGATTACTTCTTTTTTTCTGGATAAAATGTCTTCTCAAAATTTACTAAAATGGCTTAAATATATATGATTATTTAATGTTCTACAGTTTCCTACATTCACTCTTTTCTGTAAGTATTAATTCTGATTGTTCAGTCTGATTATCCTATCACCCTCACTTTTTATAATAAAACACACAGATGTTCATTACAACTTCTGATACTTGTGTATGCCTGTGTAACCACTACCCCAAGCAAGACATAGAACTCTTCCAGGGGCTCAGAAAGCTCTGTAGTGCCTCAGAGGCATTCACTAATTGGTTTTGCCACAATTTCATTTTTCCTGTTTAGGGCTTCATATAAATGAAATCATACTGTGTGTACTCTTTTATGTCTTGTGTTTTTCCCTCTGAATGTCTAAAAGATTCATTGATTTTTTTAAAATTGATTTGAGAGAGAGAGAAATGGAGAGAGAGACAGACAGACAGAGAGACAGAAAGAGAGAGAGGGAAACATTGGTTTGAGAGATAAACATTGATTGGTTGTCTCTCATAGGAGACCCAAACAAGAATCGAACCCTCAACCTTTTGGTGTACAGATCAATGCTCCAATAAGCTGAGCCACCTGGCACCTGGCCAGGGTTCATTGATGTTTTTGTATGTATCAGTACTTCTTTCTTTCATTTTTACTTTTGTATCTTTCTTTTTACTTTTTCTTTTCCTTTCACTGCTGGAATATTCCACTGGAGGATTAACCATTGTGTTCAATCACTTATTGCACAGGTGGCAAACACAAGGCCTGTGGGCTGAATCCAGTCCTCCACCTTGTTTTATCCAGCCCGGCACCTTGTTTCTACCCCCGATGTCTCACTTAACTGTTAAGGAGTAGTTACATTTATACAGTTTTAAAACTACATTCAGCCCTTTGAAGGCAACCACAAGGCCGATGTGGCCCCAGGTGAAAATGAGTTTGACACCCCTGCCCTAGGGAATGTATTGGTGAAAATATTGCTGTGTGGAATATCTCAAATTTTCCTGCTTATGTTTTCCTCTAGGACTTTGGTGGTGCCATGACTTATATTTAAGTCTTTTATCATCTTGAATTTATTTTGATGTATGCTGTAAGTTCATGGTCTAGTTTCATTTTTTTTTCTTTTTGCATGTACTTGTCCAGATCTCCCAACACCATTTATTGAAGAGGCTATTTTTACCACAGGTGATGTTCCTGTGCACTTTGTCAAATATGAACGGACCATATTGTTATGGGTTTATTTCTGGGCTCTCTATTTTGTTCCATTAGTTTATGTGTCTGTCCTTATGTCGGTACCAGACTGTTTTGATTACAGTGGCCTTGTAATATAGTTTAATATCAGGTATTGTGACTCCTCCTACTTTGTTCTTCATTCTTAATTGCTGAGGCTATTCAGGTTCATTTATGGTGCCATATAAATTTTTAAAATATTTGTACTAGTTCTGTGAAATATGTGATTGGTGTTTTGATAGGGATTGCATTGAATTTATATATTGCTTTGGGTAATATGGACATTTTGATTATGTTCATTCTTTTTTTTTAAAGATTTTATTTTTAGAGAGGGAAGGGAGGGAGAAAGAGAAAGAGAGAAACATCAATGTGCAGTTGCTGGAGGTCATGGCCTGAAACCCAGGCATGTACCCTGACTGGGAATTGAACCTGCAACACTTTGGTTCACAGCCCGCGCTCAGTCCACTGAGCTATGCCAGCCAGGGTTGATTATGTTAATTCTTTCAATCCATGAACACTGTATATGCTCCCATTTATTTGTTTCTCCTTAATTTCTTTCTTCAGTGTTGTGTAGTTTTCTGAGTACAGGTCTTTACCTTCTTAGTTAGGATTATTCCTAGGTATTTTATTTTTCTTGTTGCTATAGTAAATGGAATTTTTTTCCTGATTTCTGTTTCTGATATTTCATTGTGGGTGTACAAAACTGCCTTTGATTTCTGAATGTTGATTTTGTATCCTGACATTTTCCCAAATTCATTTATTAGGTTGAGTAGCTTTTTGGTGGAGTCTATAGGTTTTTCTATGTACATTATCATGTCATCTGCAAATAGTGACAGCTTTACTTTCTCCTTTCTAATCTGGATACCTTTTGTTTCGTGTGTGTGTGTGTGTGTGTGTGTGTGTGTGTGTGTGTGTGATTGCTATGTCTAAAACTTCCAGTAATGTGCTGAATAGAAGTGGTGAAAGTGGACCCCGTTGTCTGGTTCCTGATCTAAGGGGGAAAGGGTTTAGTTTTTGCCTGTTGAGTATGATGTTGGCTGTAGGTTTCATGTATATAGCCTTAATCATATTAAGGTATGCTCCTTCTGTTCCCACTTTCCTGAGTGATTTACCATAAATAGGTGCTGCACTTTATCAAATGGTTTTTCAGAATCTATTGATATGATCATGTGGGTTTTGTTTATGTAACACATTAGTTTATTCATTTGTAAATATTGTACCATCCTTGCATCCCTGTGATGAATCCCACTTGATTATGGAGTATGATCTTTTTAATGTATCACTGGATCCTGTTTGCTAAGATTCTGTTGAGGATTATAGCATCTATATTATCAGCAATATTGGCCTGCAGTTTTCTTTCTTTTTTGTGTCTTTATCTGGTTTCGGAATTAGAATAACAATGGCTTCACAAAAAGAGTTTGAGAGTGTTCCCTCTTCTTGGATTTTTGCAAATAGTTTGAGAAGAATAGGGGTTAACTCTTCCCTAAAGTTTTGCTAAAATTTTCCTGTGAAACCTTCTGACCCATGGCTTTTGTGTGTTGAGAGTTTTTTGATTACTGCTTTGATTTTGCCAGCTGTTGCTGGTCTCTTCAGTCTTTCTCCTTCTTTATGCTCAGTTTTAGAGGATTATATGTTTCTAGAAATTTGTCCATTTCATCCAAGTTGTCCAGTTTCTTGGCATATAGTTGTTCATAGTAATTTCTTACAATCCTTAGTATTTCAGGGGTATAAGTCCTAATTTTGCCTCTTTCTTTTCTGATTTTATTTATTTGGGTCCTTTCCCTTTTTTTCCTGATGAGTTTGGTTAAAGGCTTGTCGATTTTGTTCATCTTTTCAAAGAACCAGCCCCTGGATTTATTGATCCTTTGAATTGTTCTATTAGTCCCTATGTCATTTAATTCTGTCCTGATCTTGATTATGTACTTCCTTCTACTTGCTCTGGGTTTTATTTTTTGTTTTTCCTCTAGTTTTTGTAGATGTAAGGTTCAGGTCATTTATGTGAAATTTTTCTCTTTTTTAGGTAGATGTGTATTGTTCTGTTGTTCTTCATTTTAAAGGTACTTGCCATTTTTCATGAT
This sequence comes from Phyllostomus hastatus, assembly GCF_019186645.2. Taxonomy (NCBI): domain Eukaryota; kingdom Metazoa; phylum Chordata; class Mammalia; order Chiroptera; family Phyllostomidae; genus Phyllostomus; species Phyllostomus hastatus. The sequence continues at coordinate 52,281,376 of NW_025334041.1, forward strand.
CAAGAATGATGTTTCCCATAAGTTTGTTATAAAAATAAAATAACAAGACATTCTTTTCTCTTCTCAGTTTGCTAAAAATGATATCTTATATTTTATATTTATGGTGGAATTTTAATCAAATGCTTTTTATGAATACATTGAAATGACTGTGTAATTTTTCACTTTTTATCATTTAATATGTTGAATGTCCTTTATAGATTTTAAAATATTAAGTTATTTTTACATTTCTGAGACAAATATGACTTGCTCATGATGCAATATTTTTATTAACTAATGGATTTTGTTTTTTAAATAAGATTTTGAACCTTTGTTAATGGATAAGATTAACTTGTAAATATATTTTGTTCTATATCTTAGTCTGGTTTGGGTATTAAGGTTTTACTGACTTTACAGATTGAGCAGTGTTCCCTCTTTTTTTCTTTGAAAAACTCTTCATAGATCAAAATAATGGGTCTTTTCAGGCCCTTTGCCCATTTTTTAATTAGATTGTTTGTTTTTTTTGGCATTGAATTCTGTAAGTTCTTTTTAAATTTTGGATATTAACCCCTTATTGGATGTAGATACTTCTCCAAAGAGGACATACAGATGTCCAGCAGACATATGAAAAGATGCTCAACATCACTAATAATCAGAGAAATGCAAATGAAAACCACAATGAAATATCATCTCACATGGTGAGAATGGCCATCCTCATTAAATCAACAAATAAGTGTGAGAAAATTGTGGAGAAAAGAGAACCCCAGTGCACTGTTGGCGGGAGTGCAGACTGGTACAGCCACTGTGAATAACAGTACAGAATTTTCTCAAAAAATGAAAAATGGAACTGCCTTTTGACCCAGCAATACCACTGTTGGGATCATACCCTAAGAACCTAAAACACCAATTCAGAAGAACACATGCATCCCAATGTTCATAGCAGCACAATTTACAATAGCCAAGTGCTGGAAGCAACCTTAGTACCCATCAGTAAAGGAGTGGATCAAAACACTGGGTTACATTTACACAATTGAAATTCTATGCAGCAGAAAGAAATAAGGAGCTCCTACCCTTTGTGACAGCATGAATGGAACTGGTAAGCATTATGCTAAATGAATAAGCCAGGCGGTGAAAGACAAATACCATATGATCTCCCCTATAAGTGGAACCTAATCAACAAAACAAACAAACAACCAAAATACAACCAGGAACATTGAAATAAAGAACAAACTAATGGTAACCAGAGAAGAGGAGGGAGAGGGATAATAGGGGAAGGGCCATCAAAGAACATGTATAAAGGACACATAGACATAGCCAATAGGCGTAGGTTCAAGGGTGGGAGGCACAGATGGGTGGGGCAAGGGTCATGGAGGGGTGAAAATGGAGACAACTGTACTAGAACAACAATTAAAAAGAGAGAGTGTTGCAGTGCAAGGTGCTTAGATCGTCTCTTGAAAATAATTTGACATCATTTGCTTTAGTCAAAACATTTTGATTATAATAGTTAAAATTATTAACATAAAGCTTGGGTGAAGTAATTTTTTATATTAGAAATTATTATATGATTATACTGATCCAGACAAAATATATAGATAAGAAAGATGCTCATAGTCATCTTAAGTATTTAAAAATTATATATAACTTAAATAGCTAACCATAATTCAGTAATTACCTTAGATAGAATACAGCCATTATTGGGCTATCATTGAGGATTTTTGAGCTAGGTAAATGGCAACAATATAATTGTAAGTGAATTGAAATTAGATAGTAAATATACCTTGTGATAACAAATTTGTATTAAAAAATATCAAAGAGTATGACTGTGGGTCATTTTCTAATGCATATATTTATTTTCCAAATTGTCTTCAGTAAGCATGGGCTTTTAAAAATATTATTTATTTACATACTCCTATGTATTATACCATTAATAATACATAAATATTAAGTATTATTTTAATACAAAGAAGTTGGAAGAAAATAGAAAAAATAAAACCATGAAATGATACTACCAAGACCTATAGAGTTTATCTGAGGCCATTTAGAAGGCAAAGGGGTATTTCCTAAAGCTGATGCTTTTTTCCATCCTTCTCAATTGTCCTCAGAGAGCAGAAGCTGCAGGTTCTTCCTGAACTTTGAAGAAGCTGGGCCAGAGAAACCCATAGGATGATTCCCATTTTGCCCAAGACAATCATTTGGATCCCTGAGATCATTTCTTGCACCAATAAAGTGTTTCTTAGATGAAGGTGGACAAAACTCAATTCAACAAAACCTTGATGCAACAGTTCCATTATGGTCAGCTTATGATGTTGCCCAAGAAGTGCTGCCTTTGGCCAGAACCTATTATTATGTTGACTTAAGAAAAATTATCTGTAAACAATTTTATTACAAGTTTAATAAAGAACAGGGACTTCCAATCAAGATGGAGGTATAGGTAGATAGCTTCACCTCCTCCCTAAACCAAAGAAAGAATTACAACTAGATCTCAAAACAAATAACACCCAGAACAGTCAGAAAATTGAGTTGTATGGAAGTCTAACAACCAAGGATTTAAAGAAGCCACATTCATCCAGGCAGATAGGAGGGGCTGAGGTGTGGGGATGGGTGGAGCAGAGTAGAGACATAGTGTGGCACAGAGAAGTGGCAGCAGTAGTGGAACAGACAATCCTATATTCATGTATGGTGGATGAAAATCAGGAGGGATACCTTGAGAGCAAGTGATCCCTGTCCCAGGCTAGACTGGCAGCCCAGGATTCCAGCACCAGGAAAATACATCCCTATAACTTCTGACTGTAAAAAGCAGTGGGCATTGCCACAGCAGAAGAAACTGCCAAATTTTTAGGAGACTTAGCATAAAGGGCTTGCACAGCCTTAGAATGTATGCACAGCCACCCACTTGTGATTCATCACCAGAGCAACAGCTGGAAGAGTGCTGGTCACATACAGGAGGTGGGTAAAGTGACTGGAAATGGTGCGAGTACTGGTCAGACCTCCAGACGCCCAGCAATGGCATTGTTCTCTCTACAAACCCTCGCCCCACACAGATCCACAAAGCAGTGAGGTTGGTTGCCCTGCCCTGGCGATTGATTACCTAAGGCACCATCCCACACAATTTACAGGTGCCTTTTCTATAATAGGCTATGTTATTAAGACAGGGAGTCAAAGTACCTCTATCTAATACACAGAAACAAACACAGGGAGACTGCTAAATTGAGGAGACAAAGACATATGACCCAAATGAAAGAACAGAACAAAATCCCAGAAAAAGAATTCAGTGAAATGGAGATAACCAATCTATCAGATGCAGAGTTCAAAACACAGAACTTATTGAGTATGGCAACACATAAAGGAAGAAATGAAGGCTACACTAAGTGAAATAAAGAAAAATCTATGGGCAACCATCAGTGGAGGGGAGGAAGCCAGGATTCAAATCAACAATTTGGAACATAAGGAGGAAATAAACATTCAACCAGAATAGCAAGAAGAAACAAGAATTTTAAAAAATGAGGACAGTATCAGAAGCCTCTGGGACATTTCCAAAAATACTGACATCCAAATCATAGGGATGCCAGAAGGAGAAGAGGGAAATCAAGAAATAGAAAACTTATTTGAAAAAATAATGAAAGAAATGTTCCGTATTTTGGCAAAGGAAATAGACATACAAGTCCAGGAGGCAAAGAGAATCCCAAACAAGTTGGACCCAAAAAGGATGACACCAAGATGCACCATAATTAAAGTGCCAAAGTTTAAAGATAAAGAGAGAGTCTTTAAAGCAGCAAGAAAATAGCAGAGATACCTACAAAGGAGTTCCCATAAGACTGTCAGATACTTCTCAAAACAAACTTTGAGGACAAGAAGGGACTGGCATGAACTATTTAAATTGATGAAAAGCAAGGACTTACAAACTTGATTACTCTATCCAGCAAAACTATCATTTAATTTTTAAGTATATTTTATTGAGTATTCTATTACAGTTCTCCCACATTTTTCCCCTTTATCCCCCTCCACCCTGCACCCACCCTCCCACCATCATTCTCCCTGCCGCCTTACTTAGTGCATATCCATGGGTCATACGTACAAGTTCTTTGGCTTCTCCATTTCCTGTACCATTCTTAACTTATTCCTGTCTATTTTGTACCTACCAATTATGTTTCTTATTTCCCATACCTTTTCCCCCATTCTCTCTCTATCCCTCCCCACTGATAACACTACATGCAACCTCCATTTCTGTGATTCTGTTCCTGTTCTAGCTGTTTGCTTAGTTTGTTTTTGTTTTTTAGACTCAGTTGTTGATAGTTGTGAGTTTGTTGTCCTTTTACTGTTCATATCTTTTTCTTAGATAAGTCCCTTTAAAACCTTTAAAATTTCATATAATAAGGGCTTGGTAATGATGAACTCCTTTAACTTTATCTTATCTGAGAAGCACTTTATCTGTCCTTCCATTCTAAATGACAGCTTTGCTGGACATAGTAATCTTGGATGTAGGTCCCTGCTTCTCATTATTCTGAATACTTCTTTCCAGCCCCTTATAAAAAACCTTATAAGGTTTATTTTGAGAAATCAGCTGACAGTCTAATGGGAATCCTTTGTAGATAACTGTCTCCTTTTCCCTTGCTACTTTTAAGATTCTCTCCTTATCTTTAATCTTGGGTAATTTAATTATGATGTGCCTTGGTGTGTCCCTCCTTGGGTCTGTCTTCTTTCGGACTCTCTGAGCTTCCTGGACTTCCTAGAAGTCTATTTCCTTTGCTAGATTGGGGAAATTATCCTTCATTGTTTTTTTTCTTTCAAATAAGTTTTCCATTTATTGCTCTTCCTCTTATCTTTCTGGCACCCCTATGATTCTGATGTTGTAATGTTTAAAGTTGTCCCAGAAGTTCCTAAGGCTCTTCTCATTTTTTAAAAATTTTTGTTTTTTCATTCTGTTCTGGTTGAATGTTTACTTCTTTCTCCTGTCCCAAATTGCTGATTTGAGTCCCAGTTTCCTTCCCTCCACTGCTGGTTCCCTGTATGTTTTTCTTTATTTAATTTTGCATAGCCTTCACTTCTTCCTCTCTTTTGCATCTGTACCCAATCATTCCTGTGAGCATCCTGATTACCAATGTTTTGAACTCTGCATCTGATAGTTTGTCCATCTCCTCATTGCTTAGTTCTTTTTCTGGATTTTTCATCTGTTCTTTCATTTGGGCCATATTTCTTCGTTTGGTGCTCCTATTACATTTTTAAGGAGCAGAGCCTTAGGTGTTCACCAGGGCTGGGCAACCCATGTTGCTACATTATGGCACAGTATATGGGAGAGGGGTCAGAGAGGGAATAAGAAGACTTGCTCAGCTCTCAGTACACTTTCAGTCACTTCCCCTGCTACTTCCAAGCAAATTTGACCCTTCTGGTGCTGAATCACAGGTGGATGGGTTTGTGTATGTTCTAGGACCCTGTAGGTTTCTCCAGTAAACTCTCCTGTGAGGCTGGGAGTTTCTCCTGCTTCCACAACTCCCTTAGGTTTCTAAAGAGGTTTTGAGGCTTTACTTTTATGTGTTGGAACGCTGGGTTGTATTGTCTATCTCACTCCTCAGTTGTTCCTCCCAACTTATCCACACATGAATGTGGGACCACCTAGTCATCCAGCAATCACCTTGCCTCACATCCTCTCCAACCCAGCTGTCCATTTATGCCCCTCTTACCAGTCTGGATGAATATTTCTTCTTTAACTCCTTGGTTATTTGGACTTACATGCAATTCTGTTTTCTGGTAATTCTGTTTTTTTTTTAATTTGTTGTTGTCCTTCTTTTGCTTGTACAAGGAAGCAAAGATTATCTACCTATGCCTCCATCTTGGCTGGAAGTCCTTTTAGTGGTTGCAAAGCTATCATTCAGAATGGAAGGACAGATAAAGTGCTTTCCAGACAAGATAAAGCTAAAGGAGTTCATCATCACCAAACCATTATTACATGAAATGTTAAAGGGATGTATCTAAGAAAAAGATCAAAACTATGAACATTAAAGTGGCAATAAATGCACAATTATCAACAACTGAATCTAAAAAAGCAAACTAAGCACAAAAGCAGAACAGGAACACAATAATAGATATGGAGATCATTTGGAGGGTTAACAGGTGGGAAGGGGAAGGGAGAGTGGAGGAAAAGGTACAGGGATTAAGCATAATTGATAGGTACAAAATAGACAGGGGATGTTAAGAACAATGTAGGAGATTGAGAAGTCAAATAACTTATATGCACAACCTATAGACATGAACCAAGGGGGAGGGCTGCTGGAGGGAATGGGGGAATCAGGTGAAGGGGGAAATGGGGGAAAAATTGGGACAACTGTAATAGCATAATCAATAAAATATATTGATAATATATTTTATAATATAAAAACAATATTTATTAATTATATATTATATATAATTTATTATATATAACACACATGCTTTATTAATTATATATTATATAATCAACATGTTTGTTATTATATATATTTATTATATTAGTAAATATATTGATAAATATATTAAATAAGTAAATAAAATGGCTACACACACAAAAATAATAAAGAACAGTTAATAAGATAGCCAAATAATTTTTGATACTAGTAATTCTTTTCATATTTAGTATGCAAATTGAAACAATAACAGAGAAAACATTCTATTTTAAGATTTCAATGTGAATATGAGCACGTAACCTACTCTATAGCTCCATCAATATTTTGATTACCAAGCAGCCTCTATTTCTTATTTTAAAAAGGACTGAATCCCCTCCCTTTTGTCATTTAGCTTCCTTAGATAATTTGTCTTATGATAGTTTAGATGTAAGAGCCCATGTTACCACAAGCTGTCACTTGTAGAAATTCGAGTTTTTATATTTCAATAGTTGAATATGACTTGTGAGTTAAAAAGGATGCTACTCATGATTTCTAGATTGATGCTGTATTTTGTACACATAAAAGAAGACACATTTCCTCAAAATGTCTGGAGATACTCTTATTGGACAGTGGTCTGGTCCTGAGTGGGTCTGCCTAGGGCTAGCTGTAGTGAATGGATTCTTGACTTTGTGTAGGAAAGATTTCACAACACGAGTCCAGGTGATTATGAGGATACATTTATTAAAGCTGAGGACAATGAAATAAGGAAGAGCTTAGCATAGAGGAAGAAACAGGAGACCTTTGGCTTGTCTACCTTCCCTCACTAAGAAGTCAGAAGAAAGGGGACTTTAGGGAAGGGTTCAGGGAATTAGCCTGGGACAAGCCACCAGCTGCCCATTGACTTGGAGTTTAGGAGCCATGTGCCTGTGAAGAAAGAAGTGGGTGGGGGGTGAGGAGAAAAAAGGGAAGGGAAAGGCACATGGCTGCTCCCCAGAGGGAGAGCACACACCAGAGCTGGGTCCTTTGTCTTGAAGCTGTTATCTCTAGTGGGCAGGAATCTTAGGGGAGGTCTCAGGGGAGGGTTCAGTAGAATATTCATCACTTCTTCAGGCATGTGCTTTCAGGATTGTGGTCTCCGCTGATTGGTCAGTGACAGGGCAGGAGGTCCTTAGTCATTGCAGTTTGCTGTTTTTTTCTGGGCCTGGATGCCTAGGCCCAGAAAAACAACTGAGGCCTAGATGTTATCTCCAGGGAGGAAAGGTGAGGGGAGGAAAGATTATCCTGGGGGTGAGGTCCTTGTTTTCCCAGTTTTTCCCCTGCCAGGCCCTCTGCCCTGGTGACCCTCTGCACCTCGCTGTAAATTCATCAGCCATTGTGTACATCTATCTGTCTCAGTTTCCCCATTCTACTTGTCAAGGAATTTTCCTAGCTTTTTGCTATTCTGTCTCAATACCAGGAGATAATTCATTTGCTAGCCCCACAGACTTGCCTGTCAGTGTATTGTTTACTAGTTGGATAATGTATTTGATGGAGAAACTTTGACTTTGCTTCTTGGGTCTCTGACACCCTGTTGTCAGAAAACTTCACAAAGGCCAGATGGTAGAGGAGATTATAATTATAGTGAGGCCTTTTTCATGCCCCAAAGAAATGATAGTTCCTCTTTATTATTCCTGAATGCATGTCCACATATTATTCAATGAAAAAGGAGGAAAGGAGGCATTTAATACAAAATTTCAGCACAGCTTCTACCCCTGAAAATATAGTATGAGGATAGTTGAGGAGGTTTGCATACCTTAATCACACCTGTTTGCTGGGGTTTAACATGCCAATCCTTTTTCTCCCTTTTTTGTCTAAGGAGGAAAGCAGTGCATCTCATGGAAGAGCCTTTTGTTCCCAAGGGAGCTATCCTGATGTTAATTCTTACATAAACTTGCATGCAATACAGGGAAATTCAGATTTAAGCCTGCCATGCTGAGAGTTTGCTGGGTTTTATCTGGGTATTACAAAACACTGTATATTCAGTATGCTCCAAGGCCCCTGAAATACCTTTCTAGCACACAGGCCATATTTTTTAATAACCACTTTAACACAGTGCAGGGGAAATCTCAGCCACACACAGCTCAGGATGCTATAATCAGGGAGCCTTCTGGGAGCTGTTGGTTCACTCCTAGGCTTGTTTTTTTATGACACACGTCTTCTGTCTAAATTTTTTTGCAAGCATTCCCAGCCTTGGAGTTGTAAACAGCAAAGACTTTCCAGTTGTGAGACAAACAGAGAATATGTTAGTTAGGAAGGACTGTTAGCTACACCAGTTCTGTGTCATCCAGTGTGTGTGATAAAACTAGTGAGTAGGTTTCCTTGGTCTTTGCCTAAGTAGAGAAAGAAATAGTCCTGGAAAGACCAGTAACACCTACAATTCTTTGCATATTAAACCCCACATATTTTTAGGTATCAAAAGACAGTATGTATTGATATTAAGTACCTCAAAACAAGACAGATACATATAGCCAAGGAATGCCTCAAGCTTACCATGTGGCTACTCAGAAAGCTGATGTAGTTAGAAACATAAATGTGTGTACTGTTACAATGACATTTCATTGTATCACATCTATCAGGTCACAAACAGCTTATAATTTTCTTTTTTTCTAGTCACAGCCAAACATTATAATGGTACAAACCATAAATCACATCAACATGGAACACTGCCTAGCAAATATAAATGTATGTGCATTGCACAATGATTTGAGATTACAATAATATATCAGAAGTCAAAAGTAGCTGGTGGAGAAATGCTATGTCTTTAGTTTATTGAGATTGTTTGGAGGATCCTAACGTACTGCTACTGCAAGAATAATTTTTCCTTTACAATCTACTTAGCAAGGATTTATCGATTCTTTTCCCTTTCATAGAGAATTACTGATCCATTTTAGAAAATCAGATTTTCACCCCTTTCAAGAAAATGTGCCCAGCACAGTTCTCAAGAGACTGTGCTGGAAGTTGACTTTGACACAGTCTCTTGGAACTTGCACACCACAGCTGAGAGTCTCATCACTGATTTGTTGTACCAGGCAGTAAAATACTTTCATACGTTTATAGAGAAATGATTGTACTGCAGGACTTATTTTTTCCATGTTAGTGGATGTATTCAGGGTACTGTTATTTGTGTAAACAGCATTTTTCAGCTGTGGTGCTTTTTCTTTTTTACCCCCTTCCTCTCAGCTGTGGTATTATGAACAGCAAAGCAAGATTAAAAAATTGTTGAAATTCAGGCTACAAAGTCATGGGATGCTGTAGAATTACTTAGTGTGTGTGTAAATAACTTGGAGATGTACATATCTACTACCCCTCATTATGGGAGTATCAGAGTAGTGAAGAAGTCGATGTGCTATACTGAAGTGTGCATCATAATGCAGGTGATTTATTGTAATTAAAATAGTGTGGAGAGGAGCTTTGTATTAGACATACTGTTTCACAAAAGAGCTTAGTAAAAAGCATTATTATTAGTTATGGTTTTGGGTGAATGATGTTGCTTACTAGGAGTTACGTGAGTATTACTCAAAGTCTGAAGTTGCTCTTTGAGTTGTTCTGCATTGGGAGGAAAGAAATATTCATTAAATGAAGGATTTTAACACTGGTAGGTGGCTAGTGTGTAAGTGTTTGTGTGCAAGGAGGAGAGAGAGGAGAAAGAGAAGGAAATGATGCAGACCTGAAGTGTTCTCCGCAGGAGAAATTCTGGGATACTTTATTACATATCTATGGAGACAGTGGCATGGACTGCAAGTAGCTCCTGTCTCTTAATATAATAATGCACATAAAGTTGGGGTCAGACTGGGTTCGCTTTGGGCTATGATGCTGCAGAAGGTCACTAGGGGAATCGATGGACCAAAATGAGCCCTGAGTTTCATGCAATCAATGCGATTTTTCTATTTAAAGTGGACACTGCTGGGTGTGAGTCTCAGGTGTCACATGGGGTTTGACTCAGCTTTTCAGATCAAGAGCAGATTGCAGTGCAAATAGGCTGTTTATTATCATAATTGAGATGAGATGATATGGCGAATGCAGAACAGAAGAGGCAGTCTGCAAATGCTGCTTTCAAATTTGGTACCCTGTTATTTGAGTAACCAAATTAATAGCCACTTGATTGCTAGGGAATACCTTGTTCTCTATTTATTTTGCTATTTTTCATGAATCAAAAACAAAAGAGCTCTTTAAAAATTAAAAAATATTGTTACTGAAAACAAATACTTAAAAACCTTTTTAATATTCTATCTATCCATCCATCCAGCTATTCTTCCATCCACAATCTACCCATTGTCAGTTTTCTGATTGAAAGACAGAAGGATTTTCTAATGTATGTATTTTCATCAATACCATTTATAAAATGTTTTGTTCAGTCAGAATGTGAATGGAAGATTTTTGACAGTTCATGAAGCTAGAGGAGTTCTGACTTTGCACCAACTCTTTAAGCTCTCCTACTACCTGCAGTGGAAAGCAGCTTCCTATTCAAAAGGACAAATTATAAATGCAGTTTTCCCACCAGAACAAAAGTTCTGGAACTGCTGAAGGATCTTTTATTGGTTTCTCTTCATCTTGTCACATTGCCACTGAGATATGCTATATGTTATTTAGGAAACGGATTATGGAGGGAAGGCCAGGTCTCTTTCTCTTTGGGAGAGAAGGTAAGTAAGAAAAGACTGGGGTTTAAAAAATATTCTAAGTAAGACTATGGAAGGACCCCTCTTTTGTTCTTTCCCACAGAAAGTATGCCAGCTCCTAAGACAAAAGTAACTGGCAGATCTGCATTTTACTTAGGGTAAAACTTTACTTCTTCCTACAAATAAAGATTCTAACCTACTGAGAAAAACAACCTCAAGATTTTAGTTATTAAAGGCCCAGGAAGCTGGAGAACTTAAGGAATATTAGCCTTCCATAATATTAAAACACATTTGCCACTGAATTGGTACTTTCTTACCCTCTAAAAGATAACATTGTTGCCCAGCTTTTAATTTAAACTTAATTTAATTTGAACCTCCAGGGTTTTAATTTAGTAAAAGAAGGCAAGAGGAAATAAGTTCAAATCACTGTTGACCCATGGCAGACAGCCAAGTTCATGCTCTCTGACAGAGGCTCTGGCAGCCTTTCAAATTCAAATAATTTTTTTTAAAAGAGCTAATTGAGTATATTCGTAATAGTATAGTTCAAATTCAAAGAGGTCTAAATTTATTTACTGAAATGGGAATAATGCCCCCAGAGACAAGAGGTGATAAGAATGAGGGAGGAGAGCTGTGCTGAGAACAAGGGAAGCATTTTTCCTATATATAGCATGTTGTTATCAGGGCCTTTGCAACTGAAACAGGGTGTCTGCCTGCAGTCATGAATCTTTGTATGTAGCCCCCCAGTTGTAGTAATTTGGTTTGCATTATCATTCTTATCCCTCAAAAGCCTTCTTTTGATGATCTCTAAGAATGATTAAAGTTCTTAGCCAAACCATTTGAGTTTGTGTATTTAATTACAATAATCCCTGAAAAGACTCAGAAAATAAGCTACTAAAAATGACATTTAATAGTATGTTTTCGTTTTGTAGAACCTTAAAATTCTGGAATTTGAAATACTATGTAAGCATCTGAAAGATGTGGAAAGAATGATTTCATTGTAATTAATTGTCCTGAATGCTGCTGTATTGTTTGCTTCTGGCTACTAAATTATTTTTAAGAGAGTCATCAACATTTATTTTACAGAATACTAAATACAAAATTTGACTTATGAGCAGAATATTTTTTTTGTTTGTTTCACCAGTGATTCTGTAAGACATATGACCTTTAAAAATAAGAGGTAGGGGGAACTTTGAAATTTGTAGTTGTTATTTTTACTTTATAAAATAAATTTATTTGTGAAAATAATGTTTAAATTTCTTCTGATACAAATATTTTAAATCATGTATTTTATATTCCATGAAGGAATTCCTGCTAAATGTAACTTGCATAGGAACTTACAACATATGTCATTTTATATCTTGCAATATATTAATGTTTTTAGTATTTTGTTATATCTTTCATTCCATTTATATTTATTATTCCTTATATTATTTTACTTTTATACTTAACATATTTATTATATTTTTTATTCTATTTAACTCTCAGAGTCCTAGTATTTTAACTTGTAAGGTCTATAGTAAAATGAGAGTCCCCCCTCATTGATTATGATTTTGAAATCCTTATTACTTGATCCTCATTTGAAAAATGGATTTGACAGACTCAGTCACTGTTTAAAGGCCCTGAGGCCTTTCAGGGAGGGTGAATTAAGACTGCCACTTCGATGTTTCTTTCTACAAAATTACTTCTCTTCAGATGAGGATACTGGGATAATGAAAAAATCCTCAGTCTCAAAAGGATCCCTGAATGTGCCACACTGAAAATTAACCTGATTCATCCCCTTCCCCCACTTTCACTTTTTTTCTTTCTTGAGATCTCAGAAAAATAGAGCACATAAATTAAAGTGTCCCTTTAGTTGCCATAACTTCTACAGCCACATTCACTAAACAGAACTCTGGGATTCAGAGACCTTAACAACCTCACAGAGGTCATATTTTCACCCAGATGAACTGCTCATAAGCAATTTTTTCAACATCTTAGACCCAAATAGGCTTTTCTTCAATTTCAGAGATAAAGGCTGTCTTTTTTTGTCTTAATTTTTTTTAAGAAAACATCATGGTTTATCTGGAAAAATCACACTTTCCTCTGATGTTTGGTTTCTACGGTGCATCCAGCACCAGCAATACATTAGGCAAATAAAGAGCCACAGGATCTAATTTTGCACTTACATGGTTTGTTTTCATTTTTATTTGGAGGCACCCCCCTTCATATTTTTAGTTCCACAGACCAACAAGTCATGTTTATTGACCTTTTTCAAAAACCGGTCTAGTCCTAGGGAAAGGTTTTGATTGATTATGCTCCTGAGAAATCCTTTTCTCATCACCCTGATGGTTTTGAAGTATCATCAGTAGAGGTCAGGATATTTTTCTAGTTTCCTGAAAGCCAAGAGTAAATAAAACATATTTTTACAATTTATCACTCCAAATTAGATTAGGCAAAGAAGAAATGTACAATAAGCAGTTTCCTATAAATCTCCTGAAATTCAAGTAGACAGTAGGTTTATATTGATGGTCTTGAAGAAGGGGTCTTATTGGAACCTTTTACTCCTGGATAATCTACTGAAGGGACCAGGTGAATAAACATGATGTTCACAGATTTGTGATAGTAGGAGCTGCAGCTAACTGAACATCGAAAGATTAAGGAGGCAAGTGCTTTAACAAGTCTGGAGTCCCTGTCTGTGTCACACAGGACTGACTGTTCTTTCCACTTGGAAGAACTATTGGAAGATTTACTCCATTCCACCAAGATACAGGTATAGTTCACATTTTCCTGCCATGTACACTATTCTCTTATATAATTGACTCTTGAACAACATGGGTTTGAACTGCATGGGTTCATTTACCTGAAGTTTTTTTTTTTTTTTCAGTAAATACAGTAGGCCCTTTTTATCTGTGGATTTTGCATCCACAGGTTCAACTATCCAGGGATGGAAAACAGTATTTTTGCTTTCCCAGCCTTGGTTGCTTGAATTTGCAGATGCAAAGGGCCAACTATAGGTGAGATTTTGTGGAGTCAAGTTATACATGGATTTTCAACTGGTGGCGTCCAACACCCCAACCTATGCTGCTAGGTTAACTCTACTTTTCCATCATTTAGGTCATCTAGTCCTTCTGAGCATTAAAATTTGCATTTGTTTCAGAAGAAAATTAAGCCATCCCTAAATAATTTGAATACTGCTACAAACATGTAAAGGCCCCTGTTTCACAGAAAATAGTAACTTAATTTTGCCAAGAGTAAATGTATTTGAATCCCAAAATGTTTGTTAGTTTAAAAGAAGATAACTAACAGCAAAGGTCCCACAAAAAAAATTGACATCTCTAAAATAACCTTAAGGCAATTTAAATCTTGGAAAAATGTTTTCTAATTTTTCAATCTGACTTGACTTTGTTATAACCTGGAATTAAATGTAGTGTTTATTCTTTTTTGTACATCCCTTTGAATACCTCCTTAGTAATGCTGCTAAACCAGGGTTCCCTAACCCTCAGACCATGGACCCATAGTGGTCCATGGCCTGTTAAGACCCCACCACACAGTAGAAGGTGAGCTGTGGGAGAGGAAGGGAGGGAAGACTTATCTGTATTTACAGCCGTTCCCCATCACTAGCATTGCTGCCTGAGCTCTGCCTCCTGTCAGATCAATGGCAGCATTAGATTCCCATAGGAGCATGAACCCTACTGTGAACTTACATATAAGGGATCTAGGTTGCACACTCCTTATGAGAATCTAATGCCTGATGATCTGAGGTAGAGCCAAGGCAGTGATGCTAGTGCTGGGGAGTGGCCACAAATACAGATTATCATTAGCAGAGAGGTTTGACTGCATAGAGAATATAATAAATCAATTGCTTGCAGTTCATATCAAAACCCTCTCAGTGAATGGCAAGTGACAATTCAGCTGTATCTAGTGGCAGGCTATAAAGCCATCCCTCCTCATCCACTGGTCCATAGAAAAATTGTCTTCCATGAAATGGTCCCTGGTGCCAAAAATGTTGGGAACCACTGTGCTAAACTCCTGAGAACTTTGCCTTATTATTTATACTCACTCTGGCTTTTCCTGTTACCTTAATAAACCCTCAGTCCTCTGGTTATGTCTTGACTGCTATAGAATGTGCCCCAGTGAAAATAATACTATGTGGGCTGGCCTTAATTGCACCTTTGTTATTTGTCTTGGGCAAATGAGAGAGCTTGCTTTTACCTCATCTCTCATTCTGTTGACAGATAACATTATGTCACTACAGAGACACCAGAGGGGAAAATGTGGGTGCTTAATAAGGGTGGAAGACAAAACTACCTATAAAATGTTTTTAGTTCCTTGGGAAGATGTGATTATATATATAAATCACATCTATATAATATATAATCCATATATATATATATATAAATGTTTATAAGCATAGATTTAAGCTAGTTTGAAGCCACATAACTTTTTTTGGACAACTGTATCACAATATTGACTCAAGTACAAATTAGGGCCTCTGGGGTGTCCCCTTTTCTACTGACTTGCAGTTTATTGGTTCCATGATTCCATTACTCTGTATCTGATTTTCTCAACATTCCCCTTGCTATCTTACTGTAATCAAAAGTTCTGTTTGGGAATGGCAGATACAAGAGGTTATACTTGTGTTGTATAGATGCTGGCATCATGTTTAATTTCCTTGATTCTGGGACTTTCACTTTGTTTTCTGCAATTTATTAAAAGTAGAATCAATTGTTGAGAAACCTTATTAATTTACATTGAAATCTGGCTTTTTTTCCTGTCTTCTATGTCCTCTGATGTCTCTGTCTTTAATTTTGTGAAGTATAGATGAGTCCCTTTATGGGCAATGCATCAACTAATTGAATTTGCTTGAAGAACAAAAAAGAGACTATTTTTTCTTTACTCACTGACTATGGACATTCCTTGTAACTGTAAAAAGAAAAAAAAAGCTACAATAGTGATCCCAAGTAATCCTAATTAGTTCAATGGATATTTGAACTCTATCAATTACTTGAATCACTTAGGGAATGGGGGTGTGTTGGGTAAAGAACTATTGTTGTGTGGGTGTGTAGTCTCAAGTAAAACAATTAGTTTGAAACACAGATAATGAATGCCCCAGACTCAGATATTGAGATAATTTTGAAAATAATGCCTGATGAAAGGCATTTCTAACATTTGCATTTCTAGTTTTTGAGCAATGAATTTTATGTGAAGGTTAAGTGAAGAAAGCAATTGGAAATTAGACTGTGAAACCAGGAGTTTGACTGGGGCTGGACAAGTAAGGTATTGGATTAACTATAAAGCTGGATTCAATGACTTCAAATCCCTGGTGAAGGCAGATGTCTGGAATCATGGGCTTAAGTGGGTTGTACTGAATTCCCTTACCTGCTTTTTATCAGCAGCTGTATTGACAAGATTTTCATTACTTCCTAAATGTGTGCTCTAGTTTGCTTTATTTTCCCTGTTAAAGTTTGATATTTATATATATAAAAGCCATTGTTAGCTGTACCATTTTAGTCACCACAAATTTCATCATCTTTTCTACTTATTAATGGTCCTGCTTTCTCTCTAACACCTCTTTTCTTCCTGACATATCTATGAAACACGTTTTCTTCCCCTGAAGTTTCTTTATCTGGAATTAACCTGGGCCACTTCCAATGTCTTTTGTTTCTCTTTAAGCATTATAGGGCCAACAACTTCCTTCATGTAATGTCATTCATATGTAATAAAATATATAACACTACAGGGGTGGAAAAGTAGATTTACAATTATAATAAAGATAAATAATACAATAATTAATAAATAATAAGAATAAACTGCTTAGTGTACTCTAAACTGTAAAGCTACTTTTGCCCACCTGTGTATAGTAGTAGCATTTCTTTATCTCTACTGTCATAAAAACCTATCTATATGATTTTGTTAAATTTAAGAAATAAAATCTGACTGCATAGTATTAGCTT
This sequence comes from Phyllostomus hastatus, assembly GCF_019186645.2. Classification (NCBI taxonomy): domain Eukaryota; kingdom Metazoa; phylum Chordata; class Mammalia; order Chiroptera; family Phyllostomidae; genus Phyllostomus; species Phyllostomus hastatus. The sequence continues at coordinate 52,298,296 of NW_025334041.1, forward strand.
GAATTGCATTGAATAAAATCTAACCATCCTCTCTTTAAGATGTATTTTATAATCTTACCTTTAATCAATAATTAACATCACTTATACCATAAAATATTAGTTCCTAAGAAAATAATCAGAAATAAAGTCAAAATTTATGTAAAATTAAATTATTCATGAAGTGTAAACTTTGTTTAAAATATCAAAGAATATTACACCAAAATATTAACAGTGGTTGTCCTGAAAAAAGAATGATTATGGGTAATTTATATTTTTTCTCTATTCTCTTTTATATTTTGAAATTTTTCTAAAGTAATACTACATTACTTTTATAATAAAATACTTAAATCTTAATTTAAGAAAACTGTTAAAGCAATACATGTTCAATGAAACTAATTCAAACAATATTAAAGTATGAAAAGTTCAAGATGGTGCTTTGCATCTTGTCCTCCTATGATTTTGGTCTAGTTTTGGGGTTGTTTTTGTGTGTGCCTTGATGCTCATATGCAAATACATGCTCATATACTTAGATACTCACACACATGTGTACTTTTTAAGAAATGAATATGGTCCCATAGAGTTTTGCAACCCAATTATTATTAAACATTGGTAGCTGGAGTGCAACCGTGGTCAGAGTGTTTACTTCACTGAGAGCAACAAACACTAACAAAGACTTTATATTCATTTATTTATTTATCTATGTATTTATTTTTAAATATTTTATTTATTTTTAGAGAGAGAGAAAGAGAAGGAGAAAGAGAGGGGGAGAAACATGGATGCCAGAGAGAAACATCAATTGGTTGCTTCTCCTATGCATTTCAACTGGGGACCGAACCTGTGACCCAGGCATGTACTTTTACAGGGAATCTAACCTTTTGCTTTTTGAGAGGACACCCACCCAACTGAGCCATAGTGGTCAAGTCAAGGCTTTCTTTTTAAATGATACCTCACCCCGGCCAGGTGGATCAGTTGTTTGGAGTGTCATTCCATACACCAAAAAGGTTGCCAATTTGATTCCTGGTCAGGGCACATACCTAAGTTGTAGGTTCTATCCTTGATGCCCAGTCGAGCTGTGTTCAGGAGACAACAAATTGATGTTTCTCTCTCACATTCATGTCTGTCTGTCTGTCTCTTTCTCTCTCTTCCCCTTTCTCTCCTTGTAAAATCAATAAACATGTTCTCAGGTGCTGATTATAAAAAAATAAAATGACACCTTGTGTCCCAGGATACCACTAAACCATAATGTATATTTTATTCTGTAACTTGCTCTTAGCTGTGCAGGCCATGTTCCATGCAGCTTATCTGATTATTTTTATGGTTGCACAATCTTTTATTACATTGATGTAATGATATCTCCATTAATACAATTTATTTTCTAATTTTTGATATCACGCACAATACTGTAAAAAGTATCATGCTTATAACCTTTGATGTATTTGTGAAAGTCATCCTGTAGGACAGATTCCTAGAAGTGGAGGTCCCTGTGTCATAAAGCATACAAATTTAAAGTTTGACTACTACTGACAAATTGCTCTCTGAAAGAATTATTATAGTTTGTATATCAGCCAGTTCTTCATCCTATGTCTGGTACTTGATACCAATCCTTAAAATTTTTTTAATTTTATAGGAAAAATAATTGGTACTTTGCTTAATTATCAGTGAGACTATGTTTTATAAGTTTATTGTTCATATATATTTTTTATTTCTTATTATTGATTTGTAAGCATTCTTTATATTATAGGTACTACATTTTATTACTATATGTGTAGTAAATATATTTTCAATGTATATATATTTTTTTATATTATTAAAATCTTCTTTTACCTTATGGGAGTTAAAATCTTCCTTTATGACATCTAGGGTTCAGGATTACAAAGTGTTCTTTAATCTGTGACTATGAAATTATTGGTGATGTCTTCAGACTTTCTCCACATATTTTCGTGAAAAAGGCCCAAAGAGTGTTGGAATGATCTCTTCTTTGCTACTTTACTTGTCCCCATGGGAGCATTGCTAATTTGCATGATAATACTATGAATATTTATTGGGTCAGATTTTCAAATGTGAGGTCTGAGTGTTAAAAGTCATAGTTTCTTATGGCACAGCCCCTGGCTTCTTGGCCATATACACTGAAGTATAAAGAAAAGATGGGCAGAAAAAGATGTGGAAAGAAGAGAGAGAACAGTTGGACATCCCTAAATACATTTTTATAAGAGTGCCTTTCCAATGCTTAAGACTATGAAAATAAGATGTTAGAGAAGGTAGAAGAATATAGACAATTAAAATGTGAGTAGTCAACTGTATCTGTGAGATACCTAGAGATAAAATAAAATAAATGGTGATTTTAAAATGCTACTTTCCATTGTGACATACATTCCTAGTGTTCACAATTTTTTAGTTCATGGAAGAATTGTATTTCTCTGTTCCTTTAGATTGAGCCATTTGACAAGTTCTGGACAGAGGATTACAGGGAGAAGTGAAATGTGTTACTGCCCAGTCAGAACATTTCTGTTCAGATTGTGAGACCTTTGGCTATAGTGGTCCTGGGAGTATGTATCGAGAAGGAACCTTTTTCAGCAGGGTCTCTGAGAGACTAGGATGAACAGAGCCCTCCTTCCATCCTATGTTTGACAAGTAGCATGAGAAAGAAAAAAAATTCCTTTTAAGTCCCTGAGATTTTGAAGCTGTTTCTTGCAGGGATGTCCAGTCTGTGGTCCATGAGCCACGTGTGGCCCAGGGTGGCTATAAATGCAGTCCAACACAAAATTGTAAATTTACTTAAAATCTTTTTTTTTGCCAGCAGTTTTTGTTAGTGTTTGTGTATTTAATGTATGGCCCAAGGCAATTCTTCTTCCAGTATAGCCCAGAGATGCCAAAAGTTTGGACATCCCTTAAAACTATAGTCAAACCTAGCCTTTACTGATTGTCACATGCATGAATAAAAGGTGTAGGCCCCACTCCAGGCTCATTCCCTCAATGTTACCCTCTTTAGTGGCTTGCCTTGAACCACCAGTTTCCCAGTGTAAATAGATCTTATCAGAGCCTGCTGGAAACTCGGTGAGATGCTTGCTGTCTGTTTGTTTCTGCTTTACACTTCCATGTAGATAGTTAAGCCATGCTCTCAGTGCATATGTTCTATTTTCAATTAGGGCAGAGAGGGAACAATATTTTTGTCTTAGGCTCTATTCTATGATGCATCCTCCAGTCGGAAGCCCTGTGTTTTTTGGGAAGTGGCACTTACCAGGGCATGAATAAAACTGGTGCATTCATCCACACAGGGCAAGTAATTCTTGAGTCTGTGTATCTTCTCTGTAGGTTGGAACCCAGAAGGGATAATGGAAAGTGTTAGACTTCCCAATATCCCACAGAAGAAAGTCTCCTTAATTTTATTCTTGTGGAAATTTTATATTTATATAATAGGGTTGAAGTTTTTTTGTTTGGCTTTGTTTTTGTTTGTTTAATTTTACCTTTCAAGTACACTTTACATCCAGTATTATTTTGTATTAGTATCAGATGTACAGTATAGTGATTAGACAGTCATATACTTTCCAAAGTGGTCTCCCCAATATTTCAAGTATCCATCTAGCCTACGTAGTTATTATAATATTATTGACTATATTCCTTATGCTATACTTTATACTTCCATGACTATTTTGTAACTACGAATTTGTGTATCTTAATCTCTTTTCCTTTTTTGCCCAGTCCTTCAATCCCTCTTTCTTCTGTGAACCATCAATCCAATCTCTGTATCTATAAGTGTTTCTATTTTGTTTGTTTATTTTGCTCCTTAGAGTCCACATATAAGTGAAATTGTATGCTATTTGTATTTCTCTGTCTGACTTATTTCACTTTGCATAATACCCTTTAGGTCCATCCATGCTGTCACAAATGATAACATTTCATTGTTTGTTATGGGCAAGTAATATTCTATTGTGTATATGCACCCCTCTTCTATATCCACTCATCTATTGATGGGCAGTTGGGTTTCTTTTATATCTTGGCATAAATAACACTGCAATCAACAAAGAGGTGCATATATTTTTTCAAGTAAGTGTTTTGGGTTTCTTTGGGTATACACCCAGATGTGGAATATATGGGTCATATAGCAGTTCCATTTTAAATTTTTTTAGGAACCTCCAAACTATTTTCTATAGTGGCTGTACCAATCTGTACTCCCACCAACAGTGCAAAAGGGTTCCCCTTTCTCCACATTCTTCCCACCATTTGTTATTTGTTGTTTTATTGATGATGGCCATTCTGTCAGATGTGAAGTAATATCTCATTGTGGATTTACTTTGCATTTCTCTGATAGTTAATGACATTGAATGTCTTTCATACATCTACTGTCTATCTGTACTTCCACTCTGGAAAAGTGACTATTCAGGTCCTTTGCTCATTTTTTAGTGGGATTGTTTGTTTTTTTTAGTGCTTAGTTGTATGAGTTCTTCATAAATTTTGGATAATAACCACTTATCAGATATATCATTAGTGAATATATTCTCCCATTCAGTGGGTTGTCTTGTCATTTTACAGATTGTTTTCTTTGCTGCATAAAAACTTTTTAGTTTAATGTAATCCCATTTGTTTATTTTTCTTTTATTTCCCTTGCCCAAGGAGATATAGCAGAAAAATACTGCTAAGAGGAATGTCAGAGAGTTTACTACCTATGTTTTCTTCTAGGAGTTTCTTATTGTTTCAAGTCATACCTTTAAGTCTTTAATCCATTTTGGGTTTATTCTTGTGTATGGTTTATAAAGGTGCTCTAGTTTCTTTTTTTTTTTTTGCGTGTATCTGTTCAATGTTCCTAAAACCATGTATTGAATAGACTGTCTTTACCCCATTGTTTGTTCTTACCTCCTTTGTCAAATAGCAATTAACTATATAGGTGTGGGTTTATTTCTGGGCTCTCTATTCTCTTCCATTGATTTATATATCTGTTTTTATGCCACTACTATGTTGTTTTGATGACTATAGACTTGTAGTATAGTTTAACATCAGGTAGTATGATTCCTCTGATGTTCTTTCTCAAGATTTAGTGGCTATTTAAGGTCTTTTGTGATTGCACATACATTTTTGGATTATTTGTTGTAATTCTGTGAAAAAATGTAATTGGTATTTTGATAAGAATTGTATTGAATCTACAGATTGTTTGGATAGTATGCACATTTTAATGATGCTAATTCTTGCTATCCATGAGCACAGTATATGCTTCTATTTATTTGAATCTTCTTCAGTTTCTTTCATGTCTTATAATTTTCCAAGTACAAGTCTTTTACCTCCTTGGCTAAATTTATTCTTAGTTTTTTTTTTATGCAATTGTAAGTGGGATTATTTTCTTAGGTTCCCTTTCTGATAGTTTAGTATTGGTGTATAGAAATGCAACTTATTTCTGGATATTAATTTTTTATCTTGATACTTCAGTGAATTCATTTATCAATTCTAGTAGTTTTCTGGTGGAATCTTTAGGGTTCTCTATATACGGTATCATGTCATATGCAAATGATGACATAGGACTCAAGTTTTAATAAGTTAAATGTTGCATATTTTTGTGATTAACATTATACATTTAATTCAAGGATGCAGCTGTCAACTCCACCCCCTCTTTATATTAATGGCAAAAAAACATATTGGAGGAATATAACTCTTGGAAATTTCACACTGTGGCCTAGGAATGGACACCAAAACTACATAATTGCATAGAATATTTGTGAGAGCAATTTGTATGACATTATTCTGCTGTCTATAAATAAGTCCTAGATGCAAGAAAATCAAGGAGAAGGAAACTTCCTGTAATGCTCTCAGGGAAGAAGACTGATTTCCAAACCAAGGAGAGTGCAGTTGAAATAATGGGGCATCAAACAGGCAAAGTTGTCTGTGTTGTCATGAACTACAATGTACTTTTATTGATTTACAATGTTTAAAATGAACACATGGTTTCTTGCTTATATAAGGTGTCACACTGGAGTAACTGCACACCAACTGGATTTGTGACCAGAAAAGAACATGGTAATACCCACACTGATTCCTCAGTCTATCTTGCATTTACTCTTTGCTCAGTAACTGGGGAGTTATTATTAGCAATTGTCCTGCTTGAATACTCATAGAAGGCACAGATGTTATGAGACTTGGGGGTTTATATTAGTATAATTATTTGAGTTATCCAAAGGAAAACATTTTCGAGTTGCTTCCTTGGTTTAGTCTGGATCCATTCTGTCCTTTTGGTTCCCAAGTGTCTAGGTTTTCACAAATCCCCATAGTGATTTCTAGTATGTATTGTAACTTAACTGATGCTCTAGTATGAAAGCTTTGGGAAATATATCTCTCTTTAAGCAGACCACCAGGGGCTGGAGCAGTGTCACTCCAGGTGTGATTATGACACCACCTGCATCAGAATCACTAGGAAGCAAGTCTGTTTCCTGGACATATTGAACCAGAATCTCAGGGGCAGTAGGGCCTTGAGAAGTACATTTGAACATGCCTCCTAGTGAATTCTTATGCATACTAGAGCCTGGGAACCTGGGTGTGAGGAAAGAATGTACATAACATATGACCCAAGTGAAAAACTTAAAGAATATATAGGTTTTATTTTTATTATCATTTTGTTTTACATTTATAAAGTATCTTTATTCAGAGAAACTCAGGTATCCAAATTTACATGACCTTTCCAAATAGTTTTTGTGTGCTTTTAAGTCATGTCACATTTAAGATTTGAAGTGCGTAAGAATGCATGCCATATATTTATCCTTATACAGAGATTATAGGTATATTCTATGTAAAGACCATGTTTGGAGTTTAATTGTACCATTTTTGAAAATGAAATGCTTCAAGGTGTTTTGAGAGAAACATATCTAGTAAAGGAACAGACTGTAGTATTATTATTTGAAATTAAAACATGTTAGTTTGACAAGACTGACCCAAGTTTATAAAGTGATTTTCCATATATTGTCTCTTTCATTGTGGAATAATAAATGTTCCATGGGACTGACTACTACTGTGATGTGGTTAAATTAGAAATCCATTTCTGGTCTTCAAGTTGTTATGGTCAACATGGGATGTCATTTCTCATAAGCTAAAAATTGCCAACCAAGTTCATGAATAAGTTGATAAATATGAGCATTTTTTGGCAGAAAAAAGATGTGTTCAAGTTAGCATTCCAGAGAAAAGTATCCTTCACATGATGTTTTATAAGAAGACTCTAATTTTGTTTTTCATAATTTTGATTGGTTTAGTTGGGAAACATGTTAACTGGTAATTACCTTCAGCCCTCCCTTTTTGAATTTTTAATATCATTTAATTTTTATTAATTTAAATTTACATTGTAAAATGAAAACAATGCAAACTAATTTTCTTTTTAAAATTAAATTTATTGGGGTGATACTGGTTAATAAGATTATATAGGTTTCAAGTTCACATTTCTCTAATACATGATCTGTATATTGTATTGTGTGCCTACCACTCAAAGTCAAATCATATTCTGTCACCATCTATTTGACCCTTTTTACCCTTTACTTCTCCACTCCCCCTTTCCCTCTGGTAACCACCATACTTTTGTCTGTGTCTATGAGTTTTTGTTTATTTTTCTCATTTGTTTATTTGTTGCTTTCAGTTTTATATCCCATAAGGTGAGTTCCTATCTGTGATCATTCCAAGGACATGATCTGAGCCCTTTTTGCCCTTTTCTGAGCCCTTGCCAAATGCAAATCTTGTGTGACGTACTTTGCAACACCTCTGTAAAGGTAGGCTTATTAGTAACTTCTAGTTAGTGGTTTCTAAGGGTACATAGGTCCCTCCCTTTGCAATGACTTTTCTCAAAACTCTTTAAAGTTGTCAGTCCTATAGATACAACTCTAGTACACATTTCTGTCTCTTTCAACACCTCACTGATATAAGCATCATGAATTCACACCCTGTATTCATGACTTGAGTTAAAAAATTGTCAGCACATCTGTTAGCCCCAGGACCCAGTTAGTGGTTGGAAGCCAGAAGAGGTGGACTCCGTGCTCACATCCTAAAATACAAGAAAGCACTAAGGCTTCTTAAACACAGACTGGAGGCAACTCAGGCCTCATTCATCACAGAGTTGGAAAGAATAGTTTCCAAGCTAGGTTATAGCTCTTTGTGTTCTTCTTTCCAAGATTACAGACACAATGTAATTCATAGACTTTATGGCATTTTCCAATATCTGTTTTATTTGTTTTAAACTTACTTCTCTTCTGACCTTCCTTACATATTACCTGCATCCTCACATTAGAGCTAGGCTCTTTGGAGTAATAACTGGCTTTGATTTAAAAATAAAAACTTATTGAGGCATAATTTATATACCATACATTTATTCATTATAAATGTACAATTTAATCATTTTTAGTAAATTCACAGAGCTGTACAACCATCACCACAAGCCAGTTTGACATTTCCATTATTCCAGAATGTTTGCTCATACCCATTTACAGCTAATTTCTACTCCTCCCCTTAACCCCAGGCAATTACTGATCTGCTTTCTGTCACAAAACAAATTTGTCTTTTGCAGATATTTTATCTATTTTATTATAATTTCCACCACATTTTATTTATCCATTTACAGCTTTTTTGTGTGAGCATCCAATGATCCCAGCACCATTTCTTGAAAAGCCTATCACTTCCCCTATTAAATTGTCTTGGCACCAGGAATACACAATAAGGAAAATGATAGTCTTTTTAATAAATTATGTTGGGAAGGCTGGATATGTACATGAAAAAGAATGAAGTTGGACCCTTAATCTCATGCCATGTAAAAAGATAAAAAAAATAGATTAAAGATTGATGTGTAAGACCTGAAACTATAAAGCACAAGGAAAAAGCTTGACATTGTCTGGGAAATGATGATTATTGGTTTTTGTTTTTGTTTTTGTTTTTTGGGGGATATGACATCAAAAGCACAGGCAACAAAAGAAAAAATAGACAACTGGATTGCATCAAACTGGAAAGCTTCTGCACAGCAAAGGAAACAATCAACAAAATGAAAAGAAACCCATGGAATGGGAGAACATGTTTGCAAACCATCTGAAGAGGTGTTAATATCCAAAGTATAAAGGAACTCATGCAATTCTATAGCAAAAAATCAACAAATAACTTGAATGAAAATGGGCAAAGAACCTGAATAAACATTTTTTATAAGAAGACATATAAATGGCCAATAGGTGTATGAAAAAGTCTCAGTTTTACTAATCATCAGAGAAATACAAGTCAAAATCAACAAATATCACTTCACACCTGTTAGAATGGCTATTATGAGAAAGATGAGTGGTAAGAGGTGTTGGCAAGGGTATGAAAAAAAGGAAACCCATGTACACTGCTGGGAGAAATGCAAATTGGTACAACTACTATGGAAAACAGTATGGAGGTTACTCAAAAAAAAATTAAAAAATCATACTACTGTATGATCCAGCAATCCTACTTCTGAGTATATGCATATTCACAAGAAATTAAATCATTATCTTGAAGCAATATCTGCACAATTATGTTTATTAACATTATTCACAAAGCCAAGATATGGAAACAACCTGTTTAGCTACAGATGATCAGATTTTATATAAATATATCATAATTGCATACATGTACACTCTGCAGAATATTGTATATACAGAATATTATACATAGTATAGACTATATAAGATATATATATTTATATATAATGAACTATTATTCAGCCATAAATAAGAAAATCCTGACTTTTGTGACAACATGGATGAATTTGCTAAGTGAATTAAATCAGATGCAGAAAGACAAATACTGTCCTGATCTTATTTATATGTATAATCTAAAAATGTCAAAGTTGTGGAAAGAGAGTAGGGTGGTGTTTACCAGAGACTGGGGAAAAGCATTTGGGAAGATGTTACTTAGGTAGTACAAAATTTCAGTCATCCAAGAGAAATAAGTTTTAAAGAACTGATGTGCAATGTGACTATAGTTAACAGTATTATATTGTATACTTAAAATTTGCTAAAAGGATAGATCTTGATTGTTCTCACTACATGAAAAAGTAACTGTGAGGTGGGTAAGTTAATTAGCTTGATTATGATGAATATTTCAGAATGTATGCATACATCAAACTGTCAAGTTTTATTTTTGATTGTCAACCATAACTCAGTAAAGTGGGAAGAAAATAACTGTTTTGAATATCTGATAAGTGGGATGAAGATAAAAATTAAAATTATCTTGGTACCTTTGCCAAAAATCAATTAACCAAAAATTTAAGGGTTTACTCTGACATTTTCATTTTGTTGCATTTACATATATTATACAGGAGTGGACAAAAGTAGGTTAATAATAATAAATTATACAATAATTTAATACATAATAATGTAAGAATAAACTCTGTGTTTCATGTACTTACAACTATAAACCTACTTTTACTTACCCCTGCATATACTTATACTAATTCTACACTGTCTCAATTACCATAGCTTTATAGTAAGTTTTGAAATAAGATAATGTAAGTCCTGCAACTTGATTTTTCTTTTTGAAAATTATCCTGGTTATTCTAGATCCTTTGCATTTATATATGCATTATTTATTTGATCAACTTATACATTTCTACTAAATAAGCCCATTAAAATTTTAACAGAAATTGCAGTTAATCAATATAGATAAACTTATGGAGAATTGTGATTTTAACAATAATTAAAATTTGTATTCAGTGAACAGTGTATCTCTCTTGAATTGCACCTTCTTTAATTTTTCTCAGTACTTGTTTACAGTTTTCAGTGCATAAGTTTTGTACTTTGTTAAATTTATTATAAGCATTTTATTATCTCTGATACTGTTGTGCATGAAATTATTTTCTTAATTTAATTTTCAGAATGTTCATTTCTAGTATTTGAAACTAATGTTGATTGTTGTATATTGGTCTTACATTATGCTACTTTAGAGTAAGTTTGTGTATATGTGTCTCCTCCTTAGTATTTTCTCCATGTAAAATTATGTCATCTGCAAATGAAAACAGTTTTAATTATTTCTTTCCAATCCTGATGCTTTTAACTTTTTTTTTGGTTGTGGTGAGGAAATTCCCTTCTATTCTGTTTGTTGACATCTTTTTAAAATAATCATGAGTGGATGTGAAGTGGTCATGTATTATGATTGTCATATGTTAAGCCAAACTTTCATTCTTAGGATAAATCCCACTTGGTCATGATATAAAATATTTTTTTATTTGTTGATTGGTTTTGTTTGATAGTTTTCAAAGATTTCTGCCTCTATATTCAATGAGGGAGTTTAGCTACAGTTTTATTCTCTAATGTCATGTAGCTGACTATTTATTACTAAAAACTTTGCTTGGCATGGGATTTTCCAACTACTACTCCAAATCAAGTCATTTTCCACCTACAGTGAATCTGCTGGTTATTCACCACTTGCCCTGCTCCGTTGGAACTACCCTGAAGAGTTGGGGAAGGGAATGGAGGCATGCTCAGGCAAGAACTCATGGATTCCCACTGGTTTTACCCCAAATTAAGTAATTTTTCATTAGCTAAGTGCCTATAAATTTGTTCTAAGCATTTGGTCAATTTCTAGGGCACTAATAGGTTATTTTGATACATTTGTCCACTTTTATAGTTACTATTTGGTGAAAAGTTTTGGTGACCTTTTCACTCCATCCATCCACTAGCTTTGCTTTTTGTGTTCCCATAAACTGCAACAACTTGGCTGCTGCAGGTCCCTAGGCTGGCCCAGGCTACAGGGAGCCTTATGTAGCCTAGTCATAGCTCTGATAATGTGACTCAGACATCCTGGGGAAGAAAGAATTAAATCTATTTTCATTCTTTTGTATTTTAATGCCAGGGAGCTTCAGGTACTTTCTTAGAGTGAGTCTGCTAGACAAAATTCCTACCAGCAAAGGGGATACCAAGGGGGCAAAGGGCGCTGATCTGCATGTTGACATCACTGAACAGGAACAACTCACTTTCTGTTTTTACTTAAGATCAAACTGTATAGCTGGCTAGTTTTCATCATGTTTTGTATCTTATTGTATATGTTTGAAAGTATTTAGTTAACAAATGCCCATGATAACTAATGCTCAATGGTCTACTTGTTATACTATATGAACATAATATTCATAGTGCTGAGGTATTTGATAGGAAAATATTAGAACATTTGGGGAATGATCACATTTCTCTACATATACTTTTCAGAGATACTGTGCAGAAATATTTATCTGGAAAAAGTCAAAGCTCTTAGTGTGTGAATTGAACAATATTTGAGTAAGGCTATTAGTAATAATAGTCTTTGAGACTTTTATAGGGGACTATTTTTTCCATTAGGGTGTAGCTATCCTTTTCATATTGTTTACCATCCTTTCCAGGAAAAGGAAGAATGTTCTATTAAAACAGTTACTAAGAAGCAATATGGACCTAGTTGAGTGGGGAAGTGAATAGGAAGCTCATGAAAAAGGTTTGACTCTAGCTCCTTACTCAATCTCACTGTACCTATGAGTGTTTTTAATCTTTCCAGTTTATCATCTGATGAAGCTGAGGGTACCCTTATGATGCACAGTAATGTGTTGTTTTGGAAGTATGTAAATTAACTATATACTTTCTATTTGTGTGGCTAATCACCTCTCACATATTGATGAACTCTAAACCTGGCTGGGCCCACTTTTATCAGTAACCGTGGTAGGTGATGGGTGCCTGACTGATGATCATTTGGTTATCAGATGACTCAGCTCTGAAACACTGCACTTCAGGTGGCACATGTAACTTTTGGGAACTTTGGAACAACAGTAGAAAATAAATGTTATATATTGTGTCTTTACAATGTGACATGTGCTGTACAGGGCTAGTTTAATGTCTATTATTTTTAATATTCAGAATAACTCTGTAAGGTAGATATTATGACCCCAATATAAAGATGAGAAAAAATTAGGCCCAGAGAAATTAAATAATAATCAAGTGACACAAAGCCATTATGATATACTGCTTCCTTAGGTCATTCATAAAAGCTTTTAGCAAAAAAAACTACGCATTCATCATCCATTAATTTATTCAATATTTATGGGGTACCAATGTGTTCCAGAAACATGTTAGATCTTGACTTTGTCCACTGTTATTTATCTTTTAAAACATAATTCTCCTTCAAAGATTTTCTGCCCTTTCCTCTGGGCTTTCAGAACTTCCTGAAGGTCAGGTTCCCCAGACCAGCAGCATCAGCATCATCTGGAAACTTATTTAAGAGGCAAATTCTTGTGTCTGCCTCAGACCTACTGAATCAGAAACTCTATGGCTTTATTGAAGGGGCAAGCACTAACACTATAAAAGGACTTGGCGGAACTAATCTATGATGAAATAGTCCCTTTTGGATGATAGGCAAAGTACTTAGTTCTCATTTTTCAAATTATTCCTAAAGTAAAGAAAGAAAATTCCAGGGGCAGCATCACAACTCTATCATATGTGCCTTTTATACTTATTCCAGAAAGTAAGCCATCATTGGGGAAAGTTTACAATGTAATAATTATGTCAAACTGCCTGTTCTACATTGTTTTCTGGTAACTTTGTCCATTAAGGGACTCTATTAATAGAGAATCCTGATAATTCTTTTCTTTTTTTACCCTCTTCTCTCTTTCTTTTCCTCTTATTTCCTTTCTTTCTTAGATATACTAAATATATGTATACATTTGGCAACACCGCTATCCTTTTCAGAAAATCCTTAGGGTAAATATGAATTACTTAAAATATTTTTTCTGACACATGAAATGGATATGTATGATTTGCAAGCATATGTTATAGGCTGAGTAATCCCCACTTACCAACAGAGGATTCATTCCAAGACTCCCTGGCAATGCCTGAAACCATGGATAGTGCTGAACTCTACATATACTATGTTTCCTCCTATACATACATAACTATTCTTTTAAAGGAAGCACTTATGGCTTCTCTTTCACAGATGTGAATTGCCAGCATCACTACCCCTTGTGCTTTGGGGCCATTAATAAGTAAAATCAGGGTTACTTGATCACAGCACTGCAAGACTATGTCAGTTGATCTGAAAATAGAGATGGCTGATTAGTGGCTAACAGGCAGGGAGTGCATGTAGAGTGACAAAGGGATAATTCAAATCTAAGGTGGGACTGCGTGGGAATGCCATGAGCTTTCATCATGCTACTCACAATGGTGCTCAATTTAAAACTTATGAATTATTTATTTCTGAAGTTTTCTATTTAATATTTTTGGACCACAGTTGACTACAGGTAACTAAAACTCAGAAAGCAAAATGGTAAAGGGAACTACTGTAATTGCCCTTTTTTGGGGGGGACAGCAAATACTGTTGTTCTGAACACTAATACTATAGAAAGATTCATACTTAAAAAGTTCTAACTTCATGAGGGAGAAAATTACACAAATAATTTATTGAAGCTACTCTGCCTGTTAAAGATATTTATCCTTAAGCCATTCAATTAGAGGAAATGGAAATTTTTATCTTCTTTCAAACCATGAATTTTATTCCTTCTTTTCCTCTTCTGTCAAGTATAGTTTCTTTCATTTTGGGGGCCAGATTTTATGTGTTTGCCCAATTACAAAAGTAAAAGCAGGTAAATCAAATTCTAGACATTTGTAGAAAAAAAATACTCCTGAAACTGAAAATAGTAGATTCTTTTTATATACACGTAACCACAACATACAGAGTTTCCTTTTCATGTAATAACATGATTTTTTTCTTGATGTTAATGGTTATGTGTCAATTTTTCCTTAGGAAGGGGTGGGACTTTTTTAAACTCTAGATTTGTCTTCATTTACTTCTAGAAAATGTTATTCTAATTTTTACAGGATAGCTAAATTTATTTATTTTTTTAAAATAGTTTTTATGGCATTTTTTCTATTACCATTTAGTTCCCTTATACTCTCTGCCCTCCACAATCACCACCATGTTCTCCATGTCCATGAGTCCTTTTTCCTTTTTGCTCAATCCCTCCACCCCCTGACCTTCACCACCCCTTAGCTGTCATCCTGCTCTCTATCTATGGGTCTATCTTTATTTTGTTTGTTAGTCCAGTTTGTTCATTAGATTCCACATATGAAATCATGTGTTATTTGTCCTTCTCTGACTGGCTTATTTCACTTAGCATAATGTTCTTCAGGTCCATCCATACTGTCACAAAGGGTAAAATTTGTGGTCAAGTAGTATTCCATCATGTAAATGTCCCATAGTTGTTTTATCCACTCATCTACTAATGGACAATTGGGCTGCTTCTGTATTTCTGAGATTGTAAGTAATGCTGCAATGAACATAGGGGTGCTTATGTTCTTTTGAATTAGTGTTTTGAGTTCTTTCAGATATATTCACATAAGGGGGATTGCTGGGTCAAAAGGCAGATCCATTTTTAATTTTTTGAGGTATGTCCATACTGTTTTCCACAGTGTCTTCACCAATCTGCATTCCCAACAACAAGGGAATTGTACAAGGGTTCCCCTTTCTACACTTGCCAGCATTTGAAGCAGATGTGAATGGGGTTGTTTGCTTAATTTCTTTTTCTGTTAGTTCATTATTGGCATATAAAAATGTGACTTATTTCTGGATATTAATTTTGTACCTTGCTACATTGCTGAATTCATTTATCAGTTCTAGTAGTTTCTTGGTAGAATCTTTAGGCTTTTCTATGTACAGTATCATGCCATTTGCAAATAAAGATAGTTTTACTTCTTCCTCTCCAATTTGCCTTGTATTTCTTCTTCTTGTGTGATTGCCAAGGCTAGGACTTCTAATACTACATTGAATAAGAGCAGTGAAAGTGGACATCCCTGTCTTCTTTCCAATATGCTTGTAATTTTTGCCCATTGAGTATGTTGCTGACCATATATAAAGGTCATATATGGCCTTTATTGTGTTTAGGTATATTCTTTCTATTCCCACTTTGCAGAGAGTTTTTATCATAATGGGTACTGGATTTTATCAAATGTTTTTTCTGCATCTATTAATATGATCATGTGTTTTTTACTTCATTTTGTTTATGTAGTGAATCACATTTATTGATTTGCAATATTATACCAACCTTTCATTTCTTGAATAAACCCCACTTGATCATGGTGTAAGATCTTTTTGATGCATTTCAGTGTTTTATTTGCTAGTAGTTCATTGGAAATTTTAGCATTCATGTTCATCAGGAGTATTGACATATACTTTTCTTTTTTTGTGATGTCTTTACTGATTTTGGTATTAGGATGATGCTGACCTCGTAAAATGAGTTTGGAGCCTTCCCTTTCATGAATTTTTTGAAATAGTTTTAGGAGAGGAATTAGGTCTTGGAATGTTTGGTAAAATTCACCTGTGAAGCCATCTGGTCCAGGGCTTAGTTTTGATTACTGTTTCAGTTTCACTAGGTGTAATCCATCTATTCAGATGCTCTGATTCTTCCTGGTTTAGTTTTGGAAGACTGTATGCTTCTAGGAATTTATCCATTTCATCCAGGTTGTCCAGTTTGTTGACATATAGTTGTTCATAATAGAAAATGTTATTAAATTATATTAATTTCCTCCTAATATTTTGGTTTCTTCTTCTGGTAATTACTTTGAACCTACTTTTGTCTGGATTCCTTGCTTATCAATATTTCTCTAATCTTCTAAAAAGATCTTCTCATCTTTTTGTTTGCCTTTAATTTTGCTTGGCTTTTGATCCATATTGCTATATTTTCAACATTGTCTATGTTCCTAGGTGTGTTATCAATAACTTAAGATGTGCAGTTGACTCCATCTTACTAGCAGATAGTAGCAATAATTTAAAATGTGTTCTGGTGAAAGTGAAAGAAGAAAGTGTCAAAGCAGAACTGTGTTTGAACATCATGAAGGCTAATGTTATAACTACAAAAGAAATATACAACTTTAACATAGAAAAATGTAGACATTGAAATTGTTAAAGATTTTGATTATCTTGGTTCAGTCACCAGCTCAAATGGAGGCTGCAGCTGAGAAATCAAGAGAAGGTTGAGACTTGGAAAGGCAGCAATAGAATTATGAAAGATCACCAAGAACAAAGATGTGTCATTAGAGACCAAATTTATCCACACCCATGACTTCCCACTTACTATGTACAGATGTAAAAGATGGACTGTGAAAAAGGGCACTAGGGAAAAACTCATTTGAAATATGTTACTGGAGGAAATTTCTATGGATAGATACCTTGGACCGCCAGAAAGATGTCCCCTAGAGCAAGCTAAATCTGAAATGTCACTGGAGGAAAAAAGAACAAAACTGAAGCTGTCCTATGTCAGGCATATCATGAGAAGCCAGTCCTTTGTAAAAGACAATAATAGTGAGGAAAATAGAAGAAGGCAGTAAAAGAAGAAAACTAAATATGAGATGGATTGACTTCATGAAAGAAGTCATATGTATGTGTCTACAGGAGCTGAGCAGGGTTGTTGAAGACAGGACATTGTGAACATCACTCACTCATAGGGTTACAGGGAGTCAGAGCTTACTCAATGGTGGGTGGCACATTCTTGTTTTATAAAGGTTATTGTTTCATTAGGTTTAAAAATGTAAAATAATATATTTGGGTACTTTCTTAAGCTGCCTCATGACAGAAGCTTTTTGGTGACTGTTCTTTGCCTGGTGCTTTTGTTGTCTTTTCTCTTATTTTTTTATAGTATTATTTTATATGACTAAAGTATTGGGCTTTTTTTTCATTATTATTTTCTAGGAAGTCAGTACTTCCTAGAACTCAGGAGTAGAACCAAACAGAAGCCATGTGTTGATGGTTGCCAATGCTGTGTTCCATACCAGCAGGAGTTTGTTTTTTTTTTTTTTAATTACAAGAGTGTGCATTTGACGGTGCTCTTTCAGACTTCACTTCTCCACAGTCAACTGAAATAGGCATTGCAGGGTAGTTCACAAGTTGACTGGACAGACTTTTTTTCTTCACATTGTCTTACCAATAGAATAATTCTTGAAAATATGACTTGATATATGATTCTTCTCATTGGAATCAAACAAAATTTAGAGAAGATTTATTTCTCTGTTAGCTTCTGTTCCATTGTTAAAAAGTCATAATTGGTTTTAAATTCAGCACCATTCATCTTGGAGAAGGGTACATTAGTAGCATTTTCTGAGCTCTGTAGTTGTGGATGTCCTTTCTCTTAAGTCTTTCCTTACTCCATTATATCTTCATTGCTTTTATGGTTCAAGGTTTCAGCTGTCCCTTAGTTTTGTTGAAGGAAGACTGGGCTTCTGATTCTCATTATCCTTTTTACTTTTGCATGCATTTAAAAAGATAATTGGGAAAATATCACATTTATACCATGATTCTAAACCAAAAAAAATTTTTATAAAATCTTTTTAAGTAAAAAATGGTTGATCTTTAGTGTAGTCTAATTTGCATTCCCATTAATATTAATGATTTGACTTTGAAAAAATCTTTCCCTACTCTAATGTGCTTTGTTTTTAGCTTTACTCCTTTGCATTATTTTTTTTAATTTGCAAAAGAATATTAACTCATCGTATCTCTAATTTGTTGCAGTTATTATGACATTTGCCTCCTAATGGTTTTAGTGCTTGTGATTTCTTCCACTGCTTTGTGTTTAGAAAGATAGTTTCCTACTCCAAGACCAGTTAATTTTTACAATTCTTTGAAGTTCACTTTTTGTGTTTAGCTCTTTATTCTATTTTAATTTATTTGAGTGTTTAATTTGAGATAAGATTTTAGTTGAGAGTTCCTCAAATAATCATTTTACCCGTCATTCACTGAAAAATGCCTTTCTTTCCCATTGATTTGTGATGTTTTCTGTAGTGTTTTCTAGATTGGTCTATTCCTCATATAGTGAGACCCACACTGGGTGTTGATTCACTTCTCCAGATGGAGATCAGTATGGTCTCTAGCTATCCTCCCATGTCCTCAGCTCCTGGCTGACCAGTGATGTCAATGAGCAGAATCTATTTCTGTGCCCAGCAGGTTATAAGATCTGATTGACTCAAGTTAATCTCTCTTCTTCCAATTCTTAGACACTTTTATCATTCCATAAAGCCATAAATAGTATCTATTTGCTCCTTATTTAAATGTACTACATGAGAGGCAGCATAGTCTGCATGTATCCTCTTCTCCAAGACACCCTCAGTTCTCTCATGTAAGTTGTTCTCAAATAGGCAATTCACCAACATATAGGTGAGTTCTGTACTAGTACTTAACCAAAATTTTCTGATGAATTGGGAGAGCAAGTGCAGCTACTGATAGGGTGAAGGTGGAATTAATAGGGGAAGAAATGAAAAGATTGTTAATGGTGATATTTGCATATCAGTAGTGCCAGCCAGAGAGTTGTGAACCAGCCAGTCTCCTGCACAGGGCAGAATGCCTGTGTTTTGGAAATTCATTTCTTCAGTGATCCCAATTCATCACTAACCACTGACACTGCAATTGCTCTACATCTCCCCTTGGAACTTGGAAAATCATCTTTCATTTTTTTTTGTCTGTCTTCTTGCTTCTAGTGGCTAGTCATTTTGGAGTTCTTAATGAGTACAGTTTGAAGATGAGTGACTGTCACTATGGAATGGAATTATAAGGAACAGATTTAGATGATTCTAACATTTGCAAAGTCTTAGGGGAATAAATTCTTCTTTGTATGATTGGATATTTGTAAGGGGTTACTTATCAGTTTTGTATTGCAAATGTTCATTAACATCTTTATGTAATTTGAAGGGATTATCTATGAAAATTCAAATTACGGGTGATTGATGCTAGGATAAGGAATTTTTTTAAATTTTGAATATTTATAGCTTCTAACTACAGAAGTATCATTTTATTTTTAAAGTTTATTTTTATGAAAACAATCTAGATTTTATGAAAAGTGTGTTTAATTTCCTAAGAAGGTAAGAAATAATTTCAAACACTTAGGGAAATAAAAATGTAAAAAACCCCACAACTTTTAGAAAAATGCTGTGACAACAAATCAACATTCTTGGTATATTTTTGTATTAGACCTTTTACCTTTTTTGTAAGCTGACAAAACAGTAGGGAAATAATGAAACAGCATAATAATTTTCATAATAACTTCTCAGAGAATGACCATGTAATTCTTAAGTGTTCATATAGGAACTTGATCATAAGCATTGAATAGAATTTTAGAATATTACACTTTGAGAAAGATTTTAATTAGGAAATGAAAGCAATGTTGAGATATTTTAATCACATTCTTAGATAAATGCATATGTACTTCTAAGAAACTCAAGAGAACAACAACAAAAAGAAACAAGGGGAAAGAATTAACTGGAAAGCTTTAGAAACTTGCATATAATATTTAAAATGAATGGCCAGCCTTTATTCATAAATGTAATATTGAAAACATGCTCAATTTTTTAAAATCACAATAAGTTACCACTTTATACCAACTAAGATGGCTATGATTTAAAAAATGGAAAATTACAAGTGTTAGAAAAGATACAAGAAACTGGAGGCCCATATATTGCTGGTGGGAATGCAAAATGGTGTAGCTGCTGTGGAAACATTGCCATCTCCAAACACATAATTCTGAACCAATAATTATACTCCTAAGTACATTTCTAAGAGAATTAAAGACATATATGTACATAAAAAAAAACTTGCATGCAAATATCTATAGCAGCTTTATTCATAATAGCCAAAAAAGTGGGAACAATCCAGATATCCAGCAATTGATATATTCATACATTGGAATATTATTCAACTATAAAGAGGAGTGAAGTACTGAGACATGCTATAGCATGGCTTGAAAATATTGTGCTAAGTTAAAAAAGACAGACACAAAAAGTCACATACTGTATGACTTCATTTATAGAACATGTCTAGAGGAGGTAAATCTGTAGAGACAAAACGAATATTAGTGGTTTCTTAGCGCTGGGGGAATGAGGGGATGGGAGGATATAGCTAAAGGATTATTTTTTCAAAGTATTGAAATATTCTAAAATTTACTTGGTGATGGTTGTATAACTGTGAAAAACACTGAATTGTATATTTTAGAATAGTGAATTTCATGGCATGTTAATTATATCTCAATTTTATAAAAAGTTCTCAACTTTCCACTTAATACATAAAGGACCCAAAAACACAACAATTTAAAAAAAACAAATAAAATTAATATCCACCTACTTATTATCCAGAACTGAGAGGAATTTTCACCAACTTTAAGACAGATGAAATATGAATGATACAGTTGATAGTCCAACAATGCCTTGTGACCAGAAACAGAAAGTTGAAAGTTGTATCTGCACAAAATAGAGTGGTAGTTCTCAAATTTTTTTATCTCAGGGCTTCATGAGAGTCTCAAAAATTATTGAGAATGGCAAAAAGCTTTCATTTACATGGATAATATATATTTATCAAATTAGAAACATAAATTGGGGAAAGTTTGAAATATTACATGAATATATTAATGCATTTAAAAATAATAATTAGTTACTCATGCTAACATAAATATTTTATTAAAAGCTAAATTTTAATAAAAATTTTCATTTAAAAAGTGAAAACAGCCTGGCTGGTGTAGCTCAGTGGATTGAGCATGGGCTGCGAACCAAAGTATCGCAGGTTCAATTCCCAGTCAGGGCACATGCCTGGGTTGCAGGCCATGGCCCCCAGCAACCACGCATTGATGTTTCTTTCTCTCTCTCTTTCTCCCTCCCTTCCCTCTCTAAAAATAAATAAATAATAAAAAAATGAAAACAGTTGGAATCTTATATCTACTTCTGCATTTAATTTTGCTGTGATATGTTCTTTTGGTAAAAGTGTATGAAGAAATCAAGTGTTATGCAGATATGTGATAGAGAGAGGAAGGAGAATTTTTGTTGTTCTTTTAGAATAATTGTGATTATTCTTTGATACCACACCAAAGTGTGACAAATGGTAGTTTTGTAAAGCTTTGTTGTCATGTAGATTTGAAAACCATATTAATAAAACTTTTATGCTCATCTACACTAAAATCCATTGATTTGTCTTGTACTTTGAATGGATATTTAATTAATGCATAATTTTGCAACATTATACATTGATCATTGGGAAAATATTGATTTACTATGTTATGCAGCATTTCCAAATGTTGGCACATTTCATTAAACAATATAAAAATATCCATGTTTATTAATATCACCACTTATTTTACCAGAAAAATCTTTATGTACTAGGAAGTTCTCAAACTTAATTTTCTCTTTAGAGTTTAAATTTTTATCATTGGCAGCAAATACTTTTTGTCATTTCATTGAAATAACAGACTCATTTGTGTTTTATTCACACAAAAGAACCTCAAAAAGAACTCAAAAATCATATTCTTTGCCATAATGTGTTAAAATTAAAAATAGTAATAAAGGCCTAATTTTAAAAACTCTGTGCTATGCTCAAACACCTCCAAAATAACTGTTGCATCAAAAAAAAAAACAAAACAAAATGGCAAGACCAGGTACTTGCTAATTAACAAAATATAAAGGAAAAAATTTGAGGATTCACAGGACATGTCAAACTCATAACCTTCATTATTTTTATCATTTTAATAGACTATACGAATTAACCAAGTGTAAAAATCAGGGAACATAAGGATATTGGGCAGACAGATACATTAAAGATAAGAGAAATAAATATTTTTAAGTGGACAAATGTAAGAACTCTTTAAAAAATAATAAAATAAAGATTTTTTTAAAATTTTATTTTAATCATTGTTTAAGTACAGTTTTCTCCCACTTACTCCCATTCCAGCCCACCCACCCAACCCTCCCCTCTTCCCCCCCACCCCTAGTTTTTGTCCATGTGTCCTCCAAATTTGTTCCTGTAAACCCTACCCATTCCCTGCTGAAATTCCCTCTTCTCTCCCCTCTGGTCACTGTCAGTCTGTCCCCTATTTCAGTGTCTTTGGTTATATTTTGCTTGTTTCTTTGTTTTGTTGTTTAGGTTCCTGTTAAAGGTGATATCATGGGGTATTTGTCTTTCACTGCCTGGCTTGTTTTGCTTAGCATAATGCTTTCCAGCTCCATCCATGCTGTTGCAAAGGGGAGGAGCTCCTTCTTTCCTTCTGCTGCATAGAATTCCATTGTGTATATGAACCATTGTTTTTTGATCCATTCATTTACTGATGGGCATCTAGGTTGCTACCAGCACCTAGCTATTGTAAATTGTGCTGCTATGAACATTGGGGTGCAAAGGTTCTTTTGTATTGGTGTTTCAGTGTTCTTAGGATATAGTCCCAGCAGTGGAATCGCAGGGTCAAAAGGCAGATCCATTTTTAGTTTTCTGAGGAAGTTCCTCAGAACTTCCATAGTGGTTGTACAAGTCTGCAGTCCCACCAACTGTGCACTAGGGTCCCCTTTTCTCCACAACCACTCCAACACTTGTTGTTTGTTGCTTTGTTTATGATGGCCATTCTGACTGGTGTGAAGTGGTATCTCATTGTGGTTTTAATCTGCATCTCTCTGATAGCTAGCGATATTGAACATTGTGTCATATGTCTGGATTTTCTGTATGTCCTCCTTGGAGAAGTGTCTGTTCAAGTCCTTTGCCCATTTTTTAATTGGGTTACTTGTCTTCTTAGAGTGGAGTCGTGTAAGTTCTTTATATATTTTGGAGATTAAACCCTTGTCTGAGGTATCATTGGCAAATATGTTTTCCCATACAGTTGGTTCTCTTTTTATTTTGATACTGTTTTCTTTAGCTGTGCAAAAGCTTTTTATTTTGATGAGGTCCCATTTGTTTATTCTTTCCTTTATGTCCCTTGCTCTAGGAGACAAGTCAGTAAAAAAGTTTCTGTGTGAAATATCTGAGATTTTCCTACCTACGTTCTTTTC
This sequence comes from Phyllostomus hastatus, assembly GCF_019186645.2. NCBI lineage: Eukaryota > Metazoa > Chordata > Mammalia > Chiroptera > Phyllostomidae > Phyllostomus > Phyllostomus hastatus. The sequence goes on from NW_025334041.1 coordinate 52,322,019, forward strand.
TACAACTTTAATGGTGTCACGTTTTATATTTAAGTCTTTTATCCACCTTGAATCTATTTTTGTATAAGGTGTAAGTTGGTGCTCGAGTTTCATTTTTTTGCATGTAGCTGTCCAGTTCTCCCAACACCATTTGTTGAAGAGGCTATTTTTATTCCATTTTATGTTGCTGCCTCCTTTGTCAAATATTAATTGACCGTAGAGACTTGTGTTTATTTCTGGGCTCTCTGTTCTGTTCCATTGGTCGATGTGCCTGTTTTTATGCCAGTACCAGGCCGTTTTGATTACAGTGGCCTTCTAGTATAGTTTAGTGTCAGGTATTGTGATCCCTCCTACTTTACTCTTCTTTCTCAAAATTGCAGCAGCTATTCGGGGTTGTTTATGGTTCCATGTAAATTGTTGAAGTGTTTGTTCTATGTCTGTGAAATATGCCATTGGTACTTTAATAGGAATTGCATTGAATGTGTAAATTGCTTTTGGTAGTATGGACATTTTGATGATATTAATTCTTCCAATCCATGAACACGGTATATGTTTCCATTTGTTTGTGTCTTCCTTGATTTCTCTCCTCAGTGTTATGTAGTTTTCTGAATACAGGTCTTTTACCTCTTTGGTTAGGTTTATTCCTAGGTATTTTATTTTTCTTTTTGCTATTTCAAATGGGATTTTTTTCTTGATTTCTGCTTCTGCTGTCTCATTGTTGGTGTACAGAAATGCCTTTGATTTCTGGATATTGACTTTGTATCCCACTGTTTTGCCAAATTCATTTATTAGGTCAAGCAGTTTTTTGGTGGAGTCTATAGGATTTTCTATGTACACTATCATGTCATCTGCAAACAGTGACAGTTTTGTTTCCTCCTTTCCAATTTGGATTCCTTTTATTTCTTTTTCTTTTCTGATTGCTGTGGCTAAAACTTCCAGTACTACATTGAATAGAAGTGGTGAAAGTGGACATCCTTGTCTTGTTCCTGTTCTTAGTGGAAAAGATTTTAATTTTTGCCCATTGAGTATAATGTTGGCTGTAGGTCTCTCATATATGGCCTTTATTATGTTGAGGAATGCTCCCTCTATTCCCACTTTGCTGAGTGTTTTTATCATAAATGGGTGCTGTACCTTATCAAATGCTTTTTCTGCATCTATTGATATGATCATGTGGTTTTTGTCTAAAATAAAGATTTGCTCTCAGGTTCGATTCCCAGCTAGGGTACATTCCTGGGTTGCAGGCCATAACCCCCAGCAACCGCACATTGATGTTTCTCTCTCTCTCTCTCTCAGTCTCTCTCTCCCTCTCTTCCCTCCCTAAAAATAAATAAATAAAATCTTTAAATAAATAAATAAATAAAAATAAAGTACTTTAAAAAATAAAATAAAATAAAGATTTGATAAAGCTAAGCAACATAAATTATAAAAAATACAGCAACATGAATGAGACAAATTTAACAATTAAAGTGAAGGACATTAAAATGATAAAAGGATATTATGTATAATTTCATTCAAATATACTTAATAATCTTGATAAATATGAATTATCTAAATTGACTAAAAATTAAGGTAATATGATAGTATAGTTATAAAACTCTTTTTTTTTAAGATTTTACCCATTTATTTCTAGAGAGGGATGGGAGGGAGAAAGAGAGAGAGAGAGAAACATCAATGCGTAGTTGCTGGGGGCCGTGGCCTACAACCCAGGTATGTGGCCTGACTGGGAATCAAACCTATGACACTATAAAATTCTTTTTAAATTGCTTGAATGGGAAAGAGGAGAAAAATGATTCAGTACAAATAATTTTACTAAAAAATTATTTCAAATTTTCAAAACGTATATATTCCTCTTTCACATTAACTATTCCATAGATAGTAAAATACAAAAAATTACCTGCACCATATTATAAGTCTGTCTTTATCTTGACACTCAAATGCAACACAGCATTTGAAAAAAATTATGAATTATTTATAGTTGATATCAATGCATAATACTCAATAAAATACTCTGAAACCAAAATTCACTTTAATTTTCAACAGAATATTCCTGGAATCCAAAGATGCTTTCCTTTTAGGAAACTTATCTGCATATACTTTACATCATGGAATTAGGTGGAAGAAAAAGGGAAAATATATGATAAAATACCATAGCCATTTTTATAAGGGAAATTCTTAGTGAATTGGGGATTTCTTACATGGTAAAGCTGAGTTTAAACTAACATCAAAAATCCTACAAATGCCTTACTTAAGTGAATCAGAGGCATTCCAGTTAAATCAAGGCCTCATAATTCTGTTATGTACTATTTTTCTTACAGTGTTATAAGAAATATGAAACAGCCATAAATAGAAAGGAGACAAGTATTTTTATTTATGAAATTTATGAATATATATGTATGGTTCAAAAGAATCAACTGAAAACTCAGTAGCTTTTCTGTAGAAGAGCAGTACCCATTTATAACTTAGGTATAGAAAGGGAAATTGATTCTATTCACAATAGGAACAAAAGAAAATATTTGGAGTTTTTTAAATAAAAGTGTCTGTAATATGCATGAAAAATAACCACATATTACTGATAATAAGAAAGAATATTTAAATAAATGAAGAGGACCAAGTTTCTTGAAGGTGACACTGAATATTGTTAAGATGATATTTATCCATCCCCCTTTTAACTTTAGAATTTGAAAAAATGATTCTAAAGTTCATCTGAAAAATAATAATAGAGAATATGTATAAGAGGATTATTGCTCTACTATATATTATACAATATAGGACATATTACATAAAATATATATTAAAACATAATATCTAAAACATATATACTACATATCCAGATATTTATATTCTTAACCCGTGTGTGTGTGTGTGTGTGGCATTATATATGGTCATTCATATGTATATTATTCAAAAACAGACCTGAGATTCCATTAGAACTTAGTTTTTTATTCAAAAAAGAAAGCCTGATATGCCAATAGGTTAGTCAATGAATTGTCTAAATGGGAAAATTTGACAGTTTGGGTTATTGACAGCTCTAAAAATTGACAGTTTGGGTTATTCAAGATTTTCAATTAATGTCATATACACACATAAATTCTAGATGGATTTTATAATTTCATTAAAAATAAAATCAGAGGAAAAAGTATTGGTGAATATTTATTTGTTTTCATGGGTGATCTCTCACCATAAAAGCCATAGAATAAAACATATAGGAAAGAATTGATAAAAATGACTGGATAAAAAATATTTTAATTTTTTTAAAATAAAAGGGAAATAATAAATTTGAAAAAACATTAGGAATTCTTACAGTTTGAAATCAGGAAGACTGCCAAAATAATTATGTTATTTAACTTCATGTATCTCAATTTCATCATTAATGAAATAGGAATAATGATGCTGTTGGTTGTTTAGAAGGCTAGAAATAAAGCATTTATTTATAGGACAGCTAGTGCTTAAAAGAGTGTTAGCAATTATTTATTATGATTATTACTACTTGCATATATCTATGCAAACTTCAGTGAGTAAAGTAATTAGATCTCAATAGAAAAATAGGCAAAGAATATGAGTAATTTATGGAAAAAGAAAGTTAGCTAATAAACTTGAAAAATTTAACCTTGCTAATGAAATGCAAATTAAAACATTAACAAAATAAACCAGTTTCCAGCTAATGAATTAGACAAAAAACTTTTAAATATCATATAAAAGAGAAGCTTTCTCATACACTGGGAACATACATTTTCCACCAACTGACCTTGAAGTCAATTTGGCAATGGTCCCTACTCTTTCACGTGTAATTTCACTCTTGAGAATGTATTTAAAACTTCCAAAATTTTACTTTTTTGTGAATAATTAAACAAATCTTTTTTAAATTTTATTTTAATCATTGTTCAAGTACAGTTTTCTCCCTTTTACTCCCAATAATTAAATATATCTTAAACCAAGACTAAAAGTTTTTGTGATAACCCAGTTTTATCAATGAAAATATTTTACCATGTACTTCTAATATACATACATTTATTTCTTGTTTATTTGTACTATACATTTTTTTACCACTGAAAACATAAACAAATAGAATTGAAAAAATTGAAATGAAATAGTAATTCTAATACTTTCTTCCTGTATCTCAATGTGTTGTCTTGCAACTTCTACTGTGCATGTGCTCCATTTCAAAGACCACATCCTAGAATGTAATACAGTTGGAAAAGAGTTAAATAAATCACAGCACATCCATCATAGTAAATATCATGCAGCTGCTTGAAATCACAACTTCGGATAATATTTAATTTTGAGAACATGGTTACAATACAATAATGTCTATGAAGGCAAATATAATGCTTAACTAGTTCACCATTATATCCCCAGGACCTAGCTGTGTACTGCGGGTATGAGTGACTCAGAATAGATGACAACAGAGAGATGGGTTAGGAATGAAGTAGAGACTTAAAAAGTACAAGCTTCTTGCCAGTGCCACTGCAGAAACAAAAGTTGCATTAAGAAGAGGACTCTTAAAAGCAGGGGTCCCTAAACTGAGGTCTCTACAAGCCATCGACAAGCTTTTATCATGTGGACTTACGTCAAAAAGCCCAGAATTTTAGGGACCAAGTGTGTTAGAAGAGACTTACTTCCAGAGGTAGAGCAGAGGCTGCTTCCAAAATGTTATCTAGGCTGTGGGAGGAGCATTATTGAAGGGAGAGTACTGCAGAAGATGGTTTTATTTATTTATTTAGTTAGTTATTTTTCTGACAAGCTCAAACTGTGTACAGTTCTTAAGACCCACGAGGAAGTGACTGGTATTGTTTAAGCTGAAGGAAATATTCAGAGAAGTAAAAGTGACAGTTCTAAAACTGCACTGGGAGCTAATCAGGTGTCAAAAAGCTGTGATGTTAGTAAGGACCGAATCTCTTTCCCATCTTGCCTGAGATACCGATGAAGCAAGAAGGAAGCAGCCAGTGCAGGTTCTGCAAAGGCCGGTAAAGTTGAGAGATCATTCATTTGATTACTTCTTAAAATAATTAAATTAAAGACTGTTGGGGTAACACAGTAAGAAAATATTGTGGCTTTAATTTGGGTTTTCATAGGTTTCAAGTTATTGAAAATTTCTCTGGTCCCATAGAAATGGTACAGTAGTAGAGCTTTTATACAGTACAGTAGATATCTTGCAATCTTTGATTTTTAATATAAAATTTATTCAAAAGATGCATGAGGAAACTTTTGGATGTGATATATATGTTTGTTACCTGCATCGTGGTGATGGTTTCACACATGTATGCGTATGTTCAAACTCACCAAATTGTGTACATTAAATATGTACAGATTTTTGTATATCAATTACATCTCAATCAAGCTGTTAAAATTTTTTTATTGCCAAGGATCCCTTGTCTATGCCACCTCTCTTGATTGTGTTGTATCAATTCCACACCCACACTCCTCCACACATTTCAGCCTGTTTTCTTTCTGTTTGTAGCACTCGTTACTACCCAACATTATGTCATTTCCTTAATTGATTATTTGGCTAACATCAGTCTCCCCACCATCATTTCAGTTGCAGGAGGGCCCACACTTGTTCAATGATGTGTTCCCTTCACCTTGCTGAGTAGACAGTGTGGTATGCAGGACTCACTCAATACATGTTTGTTGAATAAACATGAATAAATAGCATTAAAAACACTCCCAATATCAAAGTTAAATGAGGAGAAAAAATCTCCAATAGTCTTTATGCAACAAGAAACAAAACTGTTTTTCACTGGACTTAAAAACATTCAATTTTTTAAAATCTATCATAATTGACTATATTTAGTTTATAACAAAAACTTGGTAATTTGTTTCCTACTTTATCTTGATGCTAATTTGAGTTCACTCTCCTGTTGATATTTAATAAAAAGATGATTTCTTGCTGATTTTTTAAAATAAGTGTAGGTTTGATTAGTTTTGCTTGACATAACTAAGGAAATGCATGCCCATAGGTGGCCCCCTCAAGATCCATGATCTGAAAGCCAAGGGCAAGCCTTGTAGGCAGAGGGCAGATCCTGAAGGCTTCCCAGTAGGACTGTCTATTATTGGGCATGGAGGAAAGTAGATGTGGACCCTTGTAGCTGAAGTAGTGAGAAAGTTGGAGAACCCAACATTAGTTCATTTCTCATTTGTTTTGTGCAGGAAACAGAAAACTTTTCAGGCAATATGCATGTGCAAGTGGAGAAAAAGTGCAGAAGCTCAGTGGAGTAGAAGAGGGCTGTGTAATGGGGCTACATTCCAGCCATGGCCAATTGACCCTTCTTGGGGCAGTGATACATTAATACCATTGGGATGGGCCCTCTTACGTAATCAGATTTGGTATAGTTCAGCAGCAGCGAGTCAAAATAGTCTATTTTAATCTATGAAGCATTAGTCTATGCAAATTAATGGTAGAGGTGTGGAGATGGGGGTAAATGGAGGCTTCTAAATCCACTGAAAATAGCAAATTATTTATAAAGACTTTATAGCTCATCTGTTTTTATCAGTATGCTTTACTGATTTGTTAAAACAAGTCTGTTTTCCTCTTGAGAACACATTACTCATTCTCATTATTGCAGGTGATTGAGGATATTTGGAAAGCAATTCTTCGAAAATACCCAGTGACAAACAAAGGTGCTCATCTGTTCCATTTGGTAGTGCAGCTCTCCATAGAGACAGATCCTGGGGATGGCTGTGTTCATACCTTGTTATAGTGTGTGAATCAAGACAGTGGGATTTAGTCTAGACAAACTGAGTTAATACTCACTGGGAGGAGCAACATATTTATTCATTAGCATCCATAATGATGTTAAAACAGTGCTTCAAAGATAGGGTGTTGAGTTTGTGTGTGTGGAGTCCACGTGCTTAGAATACATTGGCATTTCACAGAAAGGGAAGGTAAGGGATGCCAAGAAAATGTTGTATCTGTGAAAGAAAATATAGTAAGCTCATAGAAGATGTGCAGTAGTGTTTCCTTTACCGATGTCTGTTAGATGGTGACCTTTTTGATGGTAGCAAATGTTTCTTGATCCTTACATTACCCATAGTCCCTAGCATAGCACCTCATACAGGATGAGCAGTCAATAAATATTTGTTGAATTGCATCAGTTTTGTCTTCAGTAGTCCCTGCTCTAGAGCCACCCCCAATCACAAAAACTAGAGGACATAAATTGCTATTAATAAAATCCAGCCTTGTTCTAAAATTGCCCTCAATTTTAAATGTTAGAGATTTAAGGAGATTTTTTATTTGTCTTTTTTATAGTTTGGGTTGGAAACAAAATATTTTAATAGGGGTTAATAAGATAACTGATAGCTTGGGGAGAACCTATAAAAAACAAACCACCCAGCTCATGTATTTGTGAGAACCCAAATCCTTAGGAATGAGAAGATTTAGCTAATCTTTCCAATCACATTCTCCCGTCCTCCCTCCTCAACCCCATTTCCTTGGAATTATGTTATCTCTGCTCAGTTTAAAAGCTCAGAAGCCTTTTGAATTGGAGTGACATTCAAAGGATGGTCAAGGGTCGCCCTTGGAATTTCAAAAGAGAGTGCATTACAGGAGAGGGAGGGAAAGAGAACAGCTGGGGCCAGGCATAGCCATATACTGACCCAAGCAGAAAATGAGAGGAAAACTCCATAGGAGCTGCTGTTGGCCAAGAGAAAGCTTCCAGTATTGCTAGGAATGGCAGGAAGTAGCAAGGCAGCAACCCACATTATCAGTGTCCAATGAGGGCAGAAGAAAGGAAAATACATATTAGTGAAATCAATTAGGCAGTGACCTTTTGAACAGAAATAGAATGGTTCCTTTAGAGAAAATGGATACATGAACCTTGGAAAATTAAAAGTCAGATGATGTTTTAGTTCAGAGATAAAATTCTACAAAATTTACAGCCCCCCAATGGTTAATTTCTTAAAATAATAAAGCCTTGGGATTTATAAAGTAAATTCCTTCTCAAAAGATATCAAAGTAATTTAGTTTTCAAAATCTATTTTTGACCTTTTTTCATTATTTATAAATACTGAGTCTTGTTTTTATTTTTCAAATAAAATCAATGTATACTTAGTGAGAGCTTATTGTGTCAGCCAAGCACTGTCATAATATTTGGAGTGAGAAGATGCAGTGACAGACCCCTATGCTTCAGCAGTAGTTACTTACTAAAGCTTTTGTTGGGGGGATGGTAGGAAGGTAGATCATGAATCTCTCTGAATATCTGATGAAGGCCGGGGGCTTTTCTATAACAAAAGGATGCACAATCCTATTTTTTCAGAAGAGTCACAGACAAAGGACAGTATATACATCTCTTATTATTACTATGCTGTGGGCCTATTCTGAGTACTATTTGAATTATTTATTTAATTTGTGCAGCCCTCCCATGTGGCATATATAATTACTCCCTTTTCATTTTAGGGAAATTGAAGATCAGAGAGATGTAGTAAGTCCCTTGCCCCAGTCTCTTCACTGAGTAGAAAGTGATCCCTCATGTGCATGTGCGTACAGGCTCTTGGCTCCAGTGTCCAAGTTCTCACTCTGGCACTGCAGGCCCTTGGATGTGCAAGGTCCTGGTGAGGCAGACCAACAGGGCCAAAGGGAAGGAATCTCTGTGCAAGGTAGACCAGTCAGTGCCCTAACACTTTATTGCTACCTGAAATGAAATCATCTTAGTGTGTTTGCAATCATTACAATAATACGCATAACATATTTTGTGGCCATGCAGTGACTGTCAGTATGCTGTAGCCACTGTACCTGGGCTGAATGTGGAGGGTCTGTGTGTTAAGCAAAGGTTTGGACCTAACTGAGAAGGTACTGAGGAAACTGTAAGGTTTCAAACTGGATTTTTAGGAATATTAGTTTGTCAGCAGGGGGTAGAATAGAGTTTTCTATTTGTTTATGAAACTATAGGGAACTGGATTTTGTTTTGAATAAAAATTTTCTTTTCAAATGTGTGCCCTTTGCCATTCAGAATGAGAGGATAGAATTAGGTGTCTCCACATATTTAATGTATTATTCATTTAAATGAATATTTGTCTCTGAGAAAAATGAAAGAATTAGAATATTTATAATACAATTATATTTCTAATATGCTGTATGAGTGAGGTGATACTGCTCCTGAATGACCATGTTGGAATGATGTCAGGCTCCCCTTGGTGAGAAAGAGACTCTTCCAGTTGAACAAGGGGCATGGACAGAACTATGAGGCTGCACTCGTCTGGGGCCACCCTGAGATCCAGTTCTTGTGCTTTTGCCTGGGTGAGTATATCCCCTGGACCAGTCAGTGGTAGCTTTTCTCCCATTCAATCTCAGCTTCATGGAGAAAAAATAAAACACTTTCTTTTTCTCTTTAGTGTTCCTATTAAATTCCTCCATTTTGTTCCACAGTTAAACAAAGTAACACAATCACACAAAACTAGACTTCTACTTCTAGAAGCAGAATATGGGTCAGTGTGTATGTATACACATGCCAGACAGGTAGGATAGTCAGGTGAGGCCTTGGTTTCATATTGGGTAATTTCAGACATGATTAAGTATATTCAGAAGATATTAAAAATATCAATCAATGATAATCCTTTAACTTAACCAACCAACCTTTCCTCCTTCCTCCCCACCCTTCTTCACAATCCATCAATCAATCAATCAAGACACATTTATTGAAAGACACCATTTTTTATCAGTCATAATACCCTGTACTGGGATTCTGAGACATGTCTGCCTGCAAAGGACTCAGACATCTCAGCTATAGAGTCTAACACTTTAAGTATTTTGGAATATCCAATAGAAACAATGTTGCAATTTTACTGCATATTTTAACTATGTAATATGGGCAGATATGGGAAACCCTTTCTTCATGTATACTGAAGACTCCATGTAAAATAGGTCAGAGGAGCCCCTGTGGTGTTAGACACCCACAGTGGTCACTTTGGTCTTCTCCTGTTTTCCTTTGAGGACTTGGAAGCACTTCCTTAAAAACCTTAGGAAGTTCTCACTTCAGCATACAGTTTGAAAACTCTGAGACTATTTGTGAACTGACTATGTCATCCACTTTCTTAAAAGGTTACAAATGTTGAGACCCCAAAAATTATACACACATACACACACACACAGTATTTGTGTATGTATATTTATATACATACGTTAAGTATCTGTTAGAGTTTCTAAGATGCTGAAAGTAAACTCTTTTAGTCTAGAGATCAGATGTTCTCTCTTTATACATTCAAATCACTAAGTGCAAAATCACTTTAATCTGAGTCATATTCTGATTAAATTTTTATACCCATTTGAAGCCATCAGATTATGAAGAACATATGAATATAGGGTATGTATATGCAATGTCAATACTGCTGCATAAACCTATCACCAAAAGTTCAGATGTAGACGAGCCTGGATTGAACTCTTATTGATGCTTTTTCACAAAGGCAGCAGAAATTGAATTGATGGTGCTATTAGGTTGTCAATACTAGTGTCTCCCTTTTTTCCCAGATAAGTATACATGATGCATCATCCATACAGTCATTTTAACTGCTTGTGGGCAAAAGAGCTATAGAAATTCAAGGTAATGATCTAGATGAGGCATGTCTAACTGCACAGTAGATGCTTTGTAGAAGTCAAGAACTGGCAGACTCCTGTCTGATTGATTGTTATGTTGTTATTTCAACCTACAGGTTTGTGTTGATGAGCTGTTTTGCTTATATTGTTTGCTTGTTTTTGTTTAAATACAGCTCTTTCTAATGCTCTAATCTTTAATTGGAGTTGTCTCTAGAGTATAAGCAGAGCTAAGAAGGCTCTAGGTGGGGACTGTCAGGGGAGAAGGAGATTGCACGCTTATCTGAGGTCTGACAAAAGATGAGACTCTAAACTGTGCTCATATGTACACCCTTAAATGAAATACTATCCTCTGACACCAAAGCAAATCGGATATTTTGCAGTCTTATTTTATTCTTTCAGAATGATTCTGGATATTCACCTTAATATGTTCTAAAATATTTATTTTTAATATCTTTATTTACCTTTAATATGGGAGCAGCAAATAGTGTAATTTTCCCAGGGCATAATTGAACACATGCTTTAAACCCTTTTCCACTCTGTAATGACCTTGCTTGCTCCTAAGGCAGTGTCATCTAACTGTAGGTCAAAACCCAGTAGAATGGGTTATCCTACAAATGTCCTATACTAACATATACACACCTATTGGGTTCTTTTTGGTAGATAACGATAATCAGTAATGGTTATAGATGGGTGAGGGCTTGCTACCTCTCCAAAGCCTAGCTACCTGGTTATAATGAAAACAAGCTCTGAGACCAGAAGCTTGTTTTCAAGAAGCCATACATAGGGATATCAAGTGCACTTTTATTAATACACATTCCCCAAATAGTTTCTTCAATCTGTCTATAAGCTTGATGAAGTCATAATCTTGTCATTTTTTCAGTGAACCTAACAAAGTTTGCATGAAAAGTTCATTAAACCAGATATAGCAAGGTGTTTCTATCAGAATCAGCATCAGGGAACTAGAACTCTCTGACCCAAAGACTGGATGGACATGGGACAGTATGGGGATCAATCCTTAGCCCTTGGCCCAAGAGTACAGGTGACAGGACTTGCTTAGATTCATAATACTCTCTGGTTCCCCACAAGGGTGGGGAATGTCTCCCAAGTACTTTAGCTAATACATATTTCAACTTCCATTAATGGGGATCAAGTCATGAATTTAACTCAAAGAAAGTTATCTTTAGATAACTTTAGATGAGCCTGGATCGAACTCTTATTGATGCTTTTTCACAAAACACCACAAGTTATACTAATCAGCAACATGCAGGGTGAGGGAGTGGTGGTAGACAGTGAACAATGAACTGAGGCAGACTAAAGAGTTTGTAGTGGCCAAACCTGGGGTGATGCCCTGGCATATTGATTAAGGGAACTTACTGAACCTAGGGTGCAGCTCAGGGGTCTAAAAACCTTTTCTGTAAAGAGGGAGAGAGTATTTTAGGCTTTTCATGTCCTAGGCAAAATGTGGGCTGCCCTAAGGAAAAGACATGACCTTGGAGAGGCAGGTCCCTTTAGGCAAAAGCAAGTCCTGGGGAAAGACTCAGTTATGAGCCGTCCTCAGCCATCGTTTGTGGCAACTGGGAAATTAGTGAATTGGTCTTCAAAAAGGGAATCTGGGTGTCACATCACAGCATTCATTACAGCATATTCTCTTCCTCCAAACTGAAGGCGTGGAGAGAAAAGTAAACAACAGTTACTTGTATGCCTTAATGTGGGAGCCAGTATGAAGGAAGTGTCTGTGTGACATTTTCTTTCTTCAAAATGATATTAATATACATTATCTATACATTACTTCCCTCTAGTCTCATAATATCCTCCTTAAGATATATAAAGCCATGTGGGTATGGAAACCAAGACAGAGGAGATGGTAATTCCCTGGTGGTCATGCAGGTGCATAGGTGCTAAATCAGGGAGCAGCCATGATGTCTCCTCATGTACGTCACAGGCTAAGCCCATCACTCATTTTGAATTTTGAATGTCTTGCTTGACTTTCACACCCAATACTCAGTTATTTTGGGACAGAATTAAAAATTAAATAAGATTTTAGCCACACTAACTGTAAAGTGGAGAGATGGTGGGGGTGGGGCAGGAAGCTAGATATTTGAGATTATTGGATTGAGAAGAAAATACAGGTTGGGATTAACATTTTGCTGTTCCAACCTATTGTGAAATAATCAAGGGCAAATAAATTTATTGTAATTAAGTTCATTATAATGCAAATTTATGTCTGTTTAGTATTTGCCAAAATGTGGGATTTTCTGCTTTTTCTCAAAACCATTTTTGTTTGCAGCCTAGGATGTGACATGTAAAATAAAATAATCAGTGGTGAGTGAATTTATGGTGTGTCCACTGATGGTTATTAATTTTCAAAATTTCAACAGTAAATATGTTTACTCATGTCAATAAAACATAAAAATAAACTATGTTCTTAATTTCAAAAATCAAATAGAATGTGATAGGAGAAAATATTAATGATTGAAAATTAGAAGCTCTCTGTAACTTCTGAGAAAAACATTCTACTCTACTTTAAATATCATATTGAAAACTAACTTAATAATATTTGGTAATTGGTATAAGAAAGATAAAAATTATTTTTTTCATGACTAAGGTAATGCAATACACACTTCAAGTTTTTTTTTCCCCATATCTAGGAAGGTCTAGTTTCTTCCTCTTAATTATTTGCAATTTTGATTTTTACCTCTTCTCAGTGGGAGAAATTAAATACAAATAGTGATGCTGTTTTTGCATCTCAAATTGGCTGCAGATAATTTGTTTTCACTCCTTTTCTGATTGAAACATGGCATTTTAAGGTGGGTGAGAATTCAGTACATTTTTTTCTTTAGAGTGGATATAATTTTTCTATTGATCTGTTGAGTCTGACTTTGCTATGCTCTGACTCTTCACAGCCAAATGAATTGTTTCCTTGGTTTTTGAAGCCTGCTTGTCTTATTTACATTTTTTTTCTGAAAGCCCTTCTGATTGCCTGTTTTATAGTTGTTTTGAATGTACATAAGATTATGCTGCACCTAGTTCAAGCTCAGTTTAGAAAGGTGTGGCTATTTCCATAGCATGGCTGCCCCTGGACACAGATGTTTCGCTCAATTAATAATTTGCTGTCTTTAGTTTCTCTGACTATAAAATGAGAATGATTATGCTAACAAAACCTCTGTTGGTTAAATTATTTAAGGTATTTAGCTGAGTTATATCTTTATTTGGTGTTATTTTAAACAGCCTGCTAAAAGCAGGGTTGAATTCTCCTCCTTCATACAGTGTCCTATATCTACTTTTCAAATAAAGGTTTTACATCAGGGACATCTTTATTTAAAAATCATATTTAAAATATCAGGAATTATTATATGCTGAGCATATATAGTTACTGTGTACTAAGCTATGTTCAATTGTATATAAATAAATGATAAAGAATATTAATTAGGTAAAATTATTAGTATGTGAGAAGCATTAGACATATATGTATTTGTTGAAGTCTTCTAGCCTATTATTGCAGAATCATTAAAAATTAGAGCTACAACTTACATTACTGATTTACATCAGCTGTAATCTGTGTGCATTCTAAAATGACTTTCAAGAAGCACTAGATCCATTAGATAATGTAATAAAGATGATAATGGAAAGGACTTCCATGGTTAGATAATTTGGGGAAATGTTAAGTTTAGGAGAGTTGAATTTGTTTCTTTCCTGGTAGACTTTTCTACTGTGTTTTTCATGAGTGTGTCTGCAACACTCTTTTATTGTAGAATATCTTCTGGGGCAAGTGTTCTGTGGTATGGGCTTTGAAAAATATTATTTTATTCCAAACTTTTCATTTTCCAAATGAGAAAACCAAGGGTAAAAGTGGTTAAGTGATTTGCTAAGTTTATGTAGAACCTGAATGTGTGCCTGGATATTTGACACTACTTGATGTCCTGTCTACTACACCACATCACCCCACAGATTTCACCAAGCAGCAGTGGACAGAGAAGTGCTTTGTTCTCAGAGTCTGAAGGGAAGAAAACAACTAACAGAGTATGCTCTGGGAATCCATTATCCAGGGTGTAAGATCCTTCATGACACATAATTCAGGTTCTGGAAAATACCATGAATTCCTAAGTCCATAAGCCTTGGTTTTTCATCCAGTATCTACTGTGCAGTATAAAAAGACATCTTTGGAGATCAATATACAAAGGCTCAAAATACAGCTTCACCATTTATTAGTTGTATGGGTTTGGGATGAGTCATTTAGCCTCTCTGAGTCTCAGTGTTTTAACTCTAAAATGGGTCTAATACATGGCACAGTTTGGGTGACAATTAAATATATATGAAGTGCTTATCTGGTAAGGACATTTGATAAATGGGATCCATTTTAATGCCTGAAGAATATTTAAATAATTTCTATGTAGTTGTGATGTTAATTGCAGTCCTTTCAATGTAAGACATGGTAAAATTTTTGTTGAGATTTTGCTAATGGAAACTATCTCTCCTGCTTTTTCTTTTCTTACTGTCTAGCTTGGGTCTTTGATGACCCTTGTGAGTGTCCTGTTTTGGCCTGTACTATGTCCTATTCTTGCATATATTCACCATTATTCATATTGGACCAGTCGCTTTGTTCTATCAGGCTGATAAATGAATTGCAGAGAAGTTCCATCTTCTTCAATTGTAGTGTGACAATTCCAGATTTTCAAGTAAAAAGTCTTAACCAACTCAATTTTTTGCCTACACTAGCTATTTCTGTTCCTGTTTGCTGCTGCAAGGATCCTTGTACACATTGAACTTGCAACTCTCTTACATTCCTGCAATCATCTATGTAGGTGCACATTGGAAAATCTTTTCTTCACTGTGGTAGAAAGATATTTTACAGACTGCCATCACTTTTGGCAGGGAGAGAATGACTTCCGAGCTGAATGCTGCTTGAAAGAGGCACTCCCCCATCACTTACACAACTGTACTCAGTGGTTACTGCTTGTGACACATTTTCAAATGGACCCCCCAGTGGCTGCAGCTGTGATTAAAAGCTGTCTGCTCTCTATCCCACTGGGGGGTTTCCTGTTTAACCATGTCATGCACATACGTATGTGGGCTGCAACTGCATCATAGCAAATGTAAACTGTTTTGTAAGATGAAAAATCAAATGAATACTTGAATGACTAACTCCTGAATTTTCCAAGCTCAAGTCACTGAAAGACACTGGTTGGGAACAAAGTCATATATGAGGTACATAAAAGTAATTTAAAAAATAAGAGCTAATGGTCAGTGAATGTGTATCATCTGCCAGTGCATGCTCTGCACATATCAACCAGACTGAACATCTTAAAAATTTGAGTGTGCTTGAATTTAGCGGCTGCATTTCAGCTCCTCCATACAATTCATACTTCAGTTTGACCATTCACAAATAAAGCAAGAACAAAATATTCTTGTTTTAAGGTTATTCGGATATTCACTGATACACTAATAACCATGTCTGGATAATCATGGGGGTGGTGAATGCCATTATGAACATGTTTACGGTTAAGAGTACCTTAAAAAATGTTCAAATGAGCAGTGTGGCTTCAAAGACTGGATGTCTTGAAGGCACAAGTCACACCCTTCTGGTTAGAGTAGAGATATTGAGAATTCAACATTTTATAAAGAAAAAGAAAAGGTTAGCATATAAGTTTAGGCTCATTACTTCACATAATGAGTATAGTTATCAAAGCTGTGAGGTAAAGCAGTATTCATTTCTCAACGCACTAACTGAAACAGAAGAATCCAAACACATATTCTTCCCTAAATACATAAGAAAGAAATTTGGAGAAAATCTGAGAATTTTGTGTCTCCTTTCATCTCCACCTGCTTTCCTGTCGAATTTTAAACTCTTCAAATCTCAGCAACTAAACACAGCATTTGAAATGCTAATCTATCACTAGCAAATTTAGGCTGACGATATTGTGAATTGACCACATTGATTACATTGATTATATTTCAGATATTTACAATATGGTAAGACAAGCTTGATTTATTTTCTAAAAAGTTCAAGTTAGGTATCACTGTTGTAGAGGGGGGAAACAATAGAGAAATGTTTGTGGTTGCTATCTGCAATAATCTGATGCTGACAGAGAGTAGTATTTTATTTAGTAATTAACAGTGTAAAGGGGAGAGGAGCTGTCATGTTGGTTCTTAAGCTGGGGAATGTGATGAAAGATGATATCTGCGATCTCATCCTTTCCACTTGTTTAGGATTGTCAGGATGAGAAATGTCAGCATTATGAAAGCTCGGCTCTGCTCTTGATATGATAAAACCCTTCAAAAGCCAGTCTTTCTCTCGCCCTCATCCCCCTCCTTTCTCACTCTCTCTCTCTGCACTTGCTTTTTGTTTATCCTGTTTTGTTAGATGGCAGAAATATAATTCTTTTCTTTCTTCCTATTATAAGCCACCATTTTTGTTTTATTATATGTTTCACAACCCCTAATGCCCCACTGAAAATTACCTTGTTAAATGACAGTGTTTCAAAGCCATGAATCCTTTCCACCATTCCCTCAGAGGTTTGAAACAGTCAACAGACTGTAAAGAATAAATAATAAAAAAGTATTGATTATTTTGATGACTGTGAGATTCAATTAAGTATTAATTTTGCCCTCCAGTGGACCTATCAAGGTATTCAAAAGGGAGGATTCAGCTCAGCTAAATGCGTGCTGAGTGCTTCACCCTTAAATAGGGAGAAAATGTGTTTACCTACAGTATTTGAAGAAGTGCATTGATGCACAGAGTCCAATATTTAAGTGCTGTGCAAATTAAGCCCTGGTGACAGTGACATTGTTTTCAGTGGTATGAGTATTGACTGAAGAAGTGCATTTGATGACAACTTAAACTATTTGTATTGATTAACATTTTC
Source organism: Phyllostomus hastatus (assembly GCF_019186645.2). NCBI lineage: Eukaryota > Metazoa > Chordata > Mammalia > Chiroptera > Phyllostomidae > Phyllostomus > Phyllostomus hastatus. The sequence goes on from NW_025334041.1 coordinate 52,339,386, forward strand.
ATAGATTATCATGTGTCATATCAAATTCACTTTTCAGGCATGAATACATTAAAAAAAATAACCACCGGCAAACCACAACCAATGTGTGATGGGACAAGAGAGCATGTGGCCCCACCTGCTCCTGCACTGGTCACCTGTTTCCTGCTCAGGAACCATTTAGGCATGAACTTGGCAATAAATAGCTCCCAGATAACACAAAAAGGCACTTCTTGCTTTTCTATTCCTTCTGCATTCAGTATTTTTGCTAAAACAATATTATGCATGTTGATTTGCAAATGGAATAAAAGGCTACACTTGGAAAATATTTCTGGTATCAAATTGCTCTCCTAATGAGCTGAAGATAAAGCAGATTTAAATTGTTGGAGCTGAAAAGTTTGGCTTTTTTGAAGGTGATTTTTGTTTCCTTTTCTTAATGCTCTGGGTGTATGATGCTCTAGGTTTCTGAATTATTGAACACAGTTTGTAAGTATTTTTCCAATTCTCTTAAATGTTTAAGTCAATTTTCATATATTTTGTCATGTATTGTTTGCTTTGAAATGTTCATTTGATTTGGGATTAGGTTCAGTCCCAAATTGGGGACAGGTGGACTCAACTTCTAAGGGTGTTTATGGAATTTACATAAGAAATCATTTTTATTCCCATGACAGCATTTTGCAGACTCTTTTCTCCCTATCTCTTTTTTCTGCTCTGGGTATAGGGTTTAATTGCTTGTTCCCCGGGGAGAGGTCTTCTTAAAATAGCCAGCAGTTCCTCTGTAGGGTGCGCCTTCCTTTTCAGTGTTTTGCTGAAGTACAAACCTAGCACTTTCTTTTTTCTTATTGCATTAAAGACACAACAAGGTGTAAATACATTCACATAAAAGCACATCCTACAATTAAAGCTGTGTTGGTTGGGTTGCTTTCAAAGAAGTTTTTTTTTTCCTCCTCCAAAGCCTCCTGAATCTCTCACATGCTAGTTGAGCTTTAATAGGGTGGGGAGTAATGGAGAACTCCTCGGATCTGTAATAGCTCTTCACTTGACTGCAGCCAGCAATAACAGCGGGAGCAGCCAGAGATAAGAGAGAGAGGAGAGAGGGAGAGTGAGTGTGCGTGTGCAAGAGAAAGAAGAGAGGGAGAGGGAGAGAGGACACGCACACTAAAGCTGCCACTTTTTTCCTCCCCTTCACTCTTTCCCCCATCCTAGGATCCAATGATAGCTGGACAAATCAGTAAGCCCTTGCTGTCAGAGCGGAGTGAAATGAATGCGGAGTTGAGAGGTGAGGACAAGGCTGCTACTTCAGACAGCGAGCTGAATGAGCCCCTGCTTGCGCCTGTGGAATCAAATGACAGCGAGGACACTCCCAGCAAGCTCTTTGGTAAGTCTGTCTAGGTATTTCATTTTATTCCTACCATGTTGTCTGAAAGAGCAATCTGCACACACACACACCCCTTTTTCTCCTGTTATTCATTCAATTTTCTTGTAAGTCCTAAAAAGAGAAGGCTCACATCTTGGAGGGGTTGAGGCACTAAAGCTGATTCCAGCTGGTTAGGGTGATGCCCTCGAAACTTTTCTCAACAAGGAACTTCCTCACTGTCCATTTTGACTTGTGAAATACTGCTGAAGTGCTCAAGATAGAAATTATTTGAAAAAAGAAGATGATATTAATAATCAGGAAATCAGTCCCATTGTGAGAATTAGTTAACTTTTATTAAATAAATATCAGCTAGGTTTTGGGTTGCTTTGCAGCCTTTTGTTAAGGAGAAGGGGAGTAAAATGTTGTTATCTGTAGTCAAAAGACCAGAGAGGGGAAATGAAGAATATCAGTACAAGTCATTCTATACCAGGTAAACAAAGGTGGTTGCAGGAGCTGTTCAGATAAACGACATTTGTAATTACAATTAATGTCTCCTTTTAAAAAGGTGATGAGGAAAGAAAATAGGTCCTTCATGTCCCTCACTTAACCCTCTCCCCTTTAACAGATGTTCATAACCTCTTCCTGCATGCAAAGGCAACTTAGGACCTTTTAGGAATCTTTGTTTCATAAACAAAACAGAACAAGCAGAGTGCTACTCCAGCAAAGGCATCTGTCATTCAAACAGATGACAATGTGTAAACCAACTCAAGTAACTGTGATCTCTAATGAGACAGGAGAGCGGTTTTTTAAGCTGATGACTAAGTGATGGATGGTGGATAGATGTCTCTGCTGGAGAAGCACTTTATGGGATGGAGTGACTTGCGGCTTCCAAACAGTTGCTCCTGAAACTTTTAATTATTTTCCAGTGTTTATATCACTAAATATCTATGTATCTATCTCTGTCTATCCCATACATACCTACTTGTTTATACATATATATAGTAGCATGATATATGTACCTGATACACATATATGTACATATCAGGCAGAAAAATGCTTGGTCTCAGGTTATAAACAGCCATGTACCTGAACTTAAAAAAAAATCAGTGCATAGACTGCTTTGTTAAGAAAGTCATTAATTGGGTTACAAAATGAGCTTGATTTTTGTTTAAACTGTAGAAAGAAAAGAGCTTTGATAGTTTGCCAACTCTAGGCCAGCTTTACCTGAGGAGCATTTCTCTGATTTTAAATGTTCAATCAAACATTAGAGGGGTGTTGCAGAGAAACTTTGTTTTAAATTTTCTATTCATAAAATACTGTTTTATAGTTAAAAGTATAACGTATTTCAGTTTCAAGAAATTCTATCATATTTTCCTTTCTTCAAAATGCAGCAATTCTACCTCTAACATACATTTTCCATACCTAACCATTAAGGTTTTAGCATTTTTCACTGTAAAGAAATATTTTTGTTGTAGTCTGTTGTTATCTGTGTAGGAAGAATTATGTCCTAACACACTCATTTTATTTTAGGGGGTTAGTGAGATAAGTCAGATAAAATTATAAATTACAGAAAGGAAAAAGGCATGCTGCAGCCTCTCTGATGTTGAGTATTTTGATACTAAGCACTTTGACTTTTCAAAAGTAATCAATTGTGAATTAAATGTAATTGCAGATAATGGATTATTTGTCCCTAAACTTTCCATGCATTTTAAATAAGTAAGTGTGTTTTGTAAACTTTTACTTATACCCCCAACTTAGGTTCCCCCCTGCATTGGCTTCAGTAGAGGGGTAATTAATTTGACTTCTCAACATTTTAGGTTTTCCACTGTTGAAAATTTTATAGATAATATGCCACTTCTTACTGATCTGCATGTGTAGAGAAATAGCTTTAAAAAATCCAGGAGAGTCAAAGAGAATTTAATTAAAACTTCACTGAAAATATAAGTGGACTTTAAAAAAAAGAAAGCAAAATTAGAAAAAAAAGAAGAGAATCTTTATGTTTATACTGGGAATCATAGTTTATTTTAGAAATCATAGTAGATTTTAGAAGGTACTCATCTTCTCTTTGGACTTCTTAGTTCTGAATTTTTGAGAGAGAACCCAGCACAATCTATATTATATCTAATATTCTTTTTTATATTCACTTCATTATATTTGGGTGCCTACCAAACACTCTGAATATTTTCCAGCTTCCAATTAGGTAAACATGAAATCAGTAGATGAACAGTTTTGAAAACTTAGGAAAACTGGAGCCAGTATGAGACAGACGAAATAGACGGCATGTTGGGAGGAAAGCATCCCTGTGTTCCTTCCCTAAGGGCTCTTAGGAATTGGTCCCAGAACTGTTATGCTCCTAGTTTTCAATATCATGGGACCTTCACTTAGGAATTCAAGTCTATGCAACTGACTAAAACTTTCTAGGATAATTCTCTCTCAGAATTTTTAGCAACTTTGGCAAAACTTAATGGGTGATAATGTAATAGGCCACTATTTTATTTGCCACAAATATTTTCAACTTTTTGTTTTTGTATGTAGTGTTGATCATGCTTTTTACTTGATAATAAAGAATTACATTCTTCCTGAATAACTGAGAATATCCAAGTTTATCTCTAAATAATGATTTTCTAATAAACTCTCTTAAAGCATAATTTTTATATGTACTATATTTTTGAAAACTGTGCTTCTATAATGAAAAAAGCAGATTAAGACAAATCATGTGCATCTTGATATATTTACTTTTGTGGTGAGACAAGAGGCAACACCAGGAGATAAGAGGAGCTCAGTGTTGTATAGTACCTGAAATTACAGTATAAACCTATTTCTTTGGAGCTTCTTCCTCCTTCCATGTCTTGTTCAAATTAGCAGTCCATAGGACAAGTCTGTTTCTCTCACAGTATGGCACCTTCAACAAAAAACCACAGGAGAAAGGCTAATATCGATGCCCTCTATGGATAAACAAAGGAAATTCCAGGAACCATTGGGCCTTTTATGCCTCCCCCTAAATTGCACCTCTGCACTTAACAGCATCCAAGGAGGAACATACTGTGCAGAATATTTCAGTGCTCTGAGCAGCTCAGAACACCAGAAGGAGAAGCCAGAAGCCATATGCCAGCCTAAGTAAAAAGTATAGAAAAGTGCCCTTGTGTTTTATAGAGTAATTACATCAGAGGTAACGTTTTGCTTAACTTGAACAGCCATGGAAACTAAAGTACACTTAAGAGAGATGGATTCACATTTCATTGAGAAACATGTTGGTAGGTTGTTCTCTGTGATATCATTAAGTGGTATATTATTTACTCTTGAAGCCTGTGGAATAACAGTCTCCTTTTTTCAGTTCCTGACTGTATTATGCTAAGCTCCAAGCCACAGTAAACAGTTTGTAGGAGAACAGACTGGCATGTCTTGGGGTATTATCAGAAAATCTGGTTTTGTGTTTTAATGTATTTCAGCTGTGTGATCAAATGAGCAATGCTACACAGGGCCAGTCATCTAATATGTGACTAGTAATGTGCATATTCAAAACCATTCTCAACATTGAACTTTGGCAAATAATCTCCAAGCAAGAAGTTGCTGGAGTTCTCTAGTGACATTTATAGCATTCGTGTCAACATGGTGCTTCATTTTTAGTTATGCCCATCAAGAATTCAGTGTTCCACATTCAATCAAGTTGGATGCTAAAATTCAAATGGTAGCATCAACAACTTGGTCAGGAGAATGGCCACAGAAAGGATAAAAATAATATATATCCCTAGAAAAAATATCTGTACTAAAGTTTGCCCATGCAGTGTCAGCAAAAGAAGTGAGACCACATAAAACATGCCCTAAATATTTTCTCCCCTATGTCCTTGAAATTTGCAAGATTATTTATTAACAGTTTTCTTCCTATGGATATTTTTGTTTCAAATTAAACCTCATGATTGCTTTTCTTAAAGTCCCAACTCCTTTGGGTGGCTGGGTCAATCTCTGTGGCTTGCTTCTCAGTTGCATAACACTGTGCATGAACTGTGGTACAAAGACCTAAAGCCTTGCACTGAGATGTAAACAAAAAGCCATTTATAAATATTGTACCCGAAATAAAAATTGGTGGTTGGTTTTCTGTTAGGATATTTTGTTTTTCTAGGTTAAAATCAATTGCATACAATGATACTTGTAAGAGTGGATATTTTCAATGCCATTTATCTGTGAACTATTGGAAAAGGGTTGAAAGTTGGGTCAGTGATTCTTCCTTGCTAGAAAATGTACTGAGCTGTTCCCTTTCCTTTCCTTTCCTTTCCTTTCCTTTCCTTTCCTTTCCTTTCCTTTCCTTTCCTTTCCTTTCCTTTCCTTTCCTTTCCTTTCCTTTCCTTTCCTTTCCTTTCCTTTCCTTTCCTTTCCTTTCCTTTCCTTTCCTTTCCTTTCCTTCCTTTCCTTTCCTTTCCTTTCTGTTATTTTTCTCATAGAAACATGCATTATAAGATTATTTTTTAAATTGCCATCCAGTTTGACTTGATTAGAATTTATGGCAGCCGGGTCATTTTCAATGACAAAAGGATAAAGGACTAAATTGTCTGTCACCCCTCGAGACAGTGGTCTCTGCAGGTCAGCGTAGAGGTCATTGGAAGGGCGTTGTGAGGACTGCACTTTATGGTGATGCTGCCTCTTAACTGTGCATAAGTGGAGCCTTCATTATGTCATCAGTATCTTTATTACTTTATTCAAACATCTCTTCAAATTTTCAATGCCTCGGATATTTATAATATTCTGGTAAAATATGCTGGGTCTGGTAATCAGGACAGAGGGCTTAAGTCCAAGAAGGGCTTAGCTGAGAGGTGATGAGAAAAATTCTCTAGAGAATTATATTTATTTAAAATATGTATCATGATTTGATATTTTGTAAGTTTCAATGTTCTGTCCATTAAAATTCATACTATTTTTCACTGAAGAAAGTGTATTTTGCTAGGGGAATATTAAAACAGAACATTTTTAGATCAACTAAATAATTTGAGTGATAGATTCTATGCAAAAAGTTACTTAAATGAAACTAGTAGAAACCTATGTTTGTGTAAGTCATTGGATGCATGTAAGGTATTTGTCAAAAATCAGTTATGGCCCAATAGTCAGGCAAGCCCTTGTGGTGCTGCTGTCTGACTACTGAGGGAAATGCACATTTAGATACATTTCTTAACAATTTAGAAAATTAGTGCACTAAGGTACTTCTTCTAAAAGCCCAGTGAGAGTCTGTGTTTCAACAAATTTAGCTGTTTTTAACCCTTGAAAACCCTGGTTAACACTGTGCTGATAAACAAACCTACTTTAAACAGCAGGTGGAAGCTTCAAAATAAAAATGAATTCATGTTAAATGGTTGTGGTGTTCAAACTTTTCACCATGTTCGTTCATTAAGCCATGCTCATTTCTAAGTGACACTTTAATGAGAACAGGGAACAATCCCTACATGAGGTTCAGTGGGGACTTCCTTAGTGCTTCCTTTTCTGTCCACTTGCCATGCTTAGGATGCTTAGGTCAGACCTCTCTGTTTAAAGAAGAAAGTTCAATATTGCAGTGTCTGAGGATACTGCTATGTTGGTAACATATTAGCAAATCAAAATGCTGCTATGGTTTTACATTTTTTCTTTTCTTTTGATTGCTACTATTCTGATTTTCTTGTTAAATGGTGTTATAATCAATTCAAAATAAGACAAAGTATTAGAAATTATATTAATCTATACAATCACCCCATAAAATGATCCCATTTTAGTTTCTTTTTTAATGTCTTGGGTATTTCTGATTTAAAGGTTACATGGCATTATAGTGTTTTTGTACTTTGCCCAGCCCAGTTTATGTCATAATTAATAAATAGAGGTGCATTCCAGATTCAAGCTCCCAAGGCTTAAGTAAATTGCCTTCTTTCTCAATTACCTGGTTTAATAATAGAGTTAGTACTGTTCTTTTTAGGAACTGACCCTATAAAATTTTCTTTCATTTCAAAAATGAGATGTAACTGTTGGAAGTGGGCCTTGCTTTTTATTAGACAGTAAACATAATTTGTGAGAGAACTGGTACTTTCTTTGATTGGTGACCTTGCTGGTTTATGTTTGGAGATTAATAATACATCAGACATTCACACATTAAAAAGAAAGTAGATGTGAAGGAGGAAGGGCAGAGGATGCAGTTCTGCTATTGGGCTGCTGATGATTATTCAAGCCTTCCCTGGGAACGGAGACCGTTGGAGAAGCAGTCACGTTTGCCCAAATATGCACCTGGCTCCATGTAACATGTTTCTTGATTTTCTTATGCTAAGGAAAACTATAGCAAAGTGTTTATACCATACTGGCACCCTGTCAAGGGGCAATCTGTGTAAAGTTTCCTGCTGTCAGGTTAATAAATTTTTAAAAAATATCCAAAGGCAGGGGTGGCTGGAGAAAGCTCCTAGTAACAGTTGCCATTCTTCAGCAGATGGGTTTTTCTTTAATATCCAGTGTGGTGCTGGAATTTTCTTGTTTGCTATCTTCCTAGGTCCTATACATTGCTAGTGTTTTTGTTCAATTTTCATTTTATTAATTCCATTTAGGTTTTACTTTTAAAATATGTATCCTCTGCAATTTTAAGTGTCTTTTAGAGGGGAATAAGTGAGCATAATTTGTTTCAAATATGGTATTTTACAGTTGCACATATACCTTATGCTGTGGGCCTAAATAAAGTTCTAAATCTGTCAACATTGGACTTTTATTTAGGAATACCTTTAAGTGATATTTAAGTTAAAAGGCACTCACAAAGGAATATTTGGGATATGGCAATATGGGGGCTTTTAATGCTGTTTATTAAGCATGATGACATGGCTTGGTATTTTAAATGTAAACTCCCACCGTCTGATTCTCAAAATCAGCTTTCATAAAAATATGAAACAAAGACAGACTAGTTTGGTGACATCTCTTACTCTATGTTGTGTCAATGTTGTGAACTATCAAAAATGGACTAAGCCTTTTTACTATGAACACAGAGATCAGAAAAAATAACACTGAATCTCTTTTGGTTAAAGCAAGTTTGTAATTCTCAGAGAATGGAAATTAACTTTTTAAAAAGTATTCAAATATCATTTTTAAAAACCACTTACTCAAGGTGCCTAGTTCCTGACATTTCTTTTTAATACTTACCTGCTATAAAAATCTTAGTATATTATATGAATGTCTATATTTCAGAATTTGAGAGTTTAGAAGAAAATCTATGCTCAAACTTCTCTTAGTCTTTTGCCTTCAAGTGCTTTTATGGTCTTATATGTAGTAAGATTATGCTGTTTTTTTATTTTAATTAAAAAATTAACCACTTGGAACAACATAACTTATATAGTCTCAGTCATTTTTATTAGAGGACTACACTGCCATCAAAACTATTTGAAAATAGAGGAAAAGTTATAGATTATGATTAGACAAACTAATATCATTACACATAAACTAAATGCTTAAGAGGTTTGTTTTACTGAAGACCATTTGAAAATGGGTTTCTATGATGAAACCTTCATTTATTAAGATACTTAAAAATATCCTTAGTAAATAACTAAAATAAAGCCTGTTAATTTAGTCTGAGAATGAGGTAGAATTAGGGTGTTTTTAGGACACTTATAATGTACTAATGATAGCTAGCATGAAGTCATTTAATGAATGCGCTTGGCATTAGCAGTTTTCTTAGTATTTCATTTTTTCTGTAAAATAATCATTGTTGTCTAAATTGATGTATTTTACAAACATTACTTTAATTTCATCCTATTAATGAGGAAAAAACTTCAATAGTAATAAAATTTTAAAAGCCAGGAAACATATGTTTAAATATTAATATTAACAATGTTTTAAATAGCAATTTTAAAATGTCATTTTCTTATCAGCTCCATACTTTATTTTCATTTTCCTGTTTTTTTCCTTAGACCCAGTGAATGCACAATGAATAGATGCTAGCCATCTAAAATGTGTGTGTGTACATGGTGTGTACTCTACATTTTTTCTTGTGTTTGTATCAGACTTCAAATTGTCTTACCAACTTTTTAGTATGCATGTATTTTCTCTATCATAAAATTAATAAAGACTAATTTTTAATATTTTTGTCCATGCTATATGTACATCACTTATTGTACTTCTTCTGTACTTATGTATAGTATTAAAAATAGTTTCCAGATAAGCTTATTAAAATTAAATTTGTGAATAAAGAACAACTAATTATTTTACAGTATTGATTCATGCATAGTTGGACTATAATCCAGGTTCCAGTGTCTTCTTTGAAGCTGCTATTACAGAAGAGAGAGAATAGGGTTTCTCAGAATTTGTGCAGTTTAATTCAGTTATTTGGGGGATTTCTGCACACTTTGATTTTATATATTTATATAAATATACATATATATTTAAATATACATATTTAAAGAACATCAAACTTACCCAAGCTAAGGAAGAGTTTTGAATCTAAATATTGAGAACCTAAATATTTGTCTATTTGTGGGATAAAACATATATCACAAGATAAACAATCTTTTTCTTTTTCTTAAGTAAACAGTATTGTTTCAATAGTAAGCATAATTTCTGTTACACATTCCTGTAAGGATTCCATGTGCCTAAATATACATTTACATGTACACATATCAAGACAGATGCACAGTAAAGAAATATTTTAAACATTTGCTGTTAAAATAGAATGGCATTATTAATCTCCTTTTGCAGTTCTTGAAGGCCACCTATGTGGTGATTTATCTTTTAATATCAATATAGCAAGATTTGTTTTCATAAATTAATGATTTGGGGTTATGTATTGTGTGACAGAATTATTGCTGTTGAAATAGAAGGGAGCTGAAGGATTAATTTGATTTAAAAATTCAAATGTTGAAAGCTATTTAAAAAGCATGAAAAATTATTATTCCAGAATGAATTTTTGCCAGACTCCACCGATGCTAGGAGAAAATAAAAAGTCAAGTGGAAAAAGGCATTTTCTTGTTTTAAAAATGTATAGATGTGGAAGTGGTGTAAGGTGTGAAATGCCTTTTCCAAAACCTGCATTTTCCCTTAACATAACTAATTTCATTTAGCAAAATATTGTAAGACAGAAGTATGTCAAAAAGGAAGCATATAATCTGAAACAGAAGAAGCATGAAAGAAATAGTGAATAAAGGTAACATTTTAATGAATTTATTTAATTATATACATATAGTGCACTGTAACGTATGCCTCGGTAAATATTCAGAACAGGATTTATCTGGATTATGTAGGAAGGCTTTCATATACTTGAGAAAGAAGTATAAATCATTGTTTTAGGTGTCGATTGACTCATCTTTTTATGATTCTTAAAATTAAGTCAGGTTTTATTCTTAAGCGTTACCTAAGAAATCATTCAAATTTTCAGGAATATTGGTCTGTTTCTTTGCTTTTAGTTGAATCCTTTCTTCTCCCATTAAATTCCATGTTTACAGTAATTCTCTAAATCCAATCAGAATCTGTAGGCAATCATTAAAGTGTTCAAAATAAAGCATCATGCTTTCAAAGGGATTGATGTCTATAGGTGCTTGCTTTAAAAAAAAAAAAGACCTGGTCATATTAGTGAATGCTGATGGGATTGAGTGGGTTGCACTAGAGCCTAGAATGGTAGCTACCCATCTTGTCATCTATAGTGTATCAATATGTTTTTATAATGATACAATAACCTGAACCCTGTAACAGTTTATGGTCCTTTGGAGAATTCTTATGGATTCTTAGAGTGACGGAGGTCTAAGAAAAGATCTTGAAAGCTTTCACAAAATCTGGCCGAGTGACAGAAAATGGGCATGGCTATGATTTAGTTGCTAAGGAATCTTATTGATGGGGAACATTATTAAACTTTTAAGTTAAAACAAAAACCACAAAATAATCAGTAGATACAAAGAGTAAGGGTACCAAAAGAACAGCAGAAATTAAAAAATGCTAAAGGGTCTGAGATAAGAGGTAAAATTGAGCAAGCCAAATGATCTCTTTATATCCTACTTAGAAATAAAATTTTGTTTAAATACTATTCTGAATAATGCAGTGTGCACTGGAAATCAGTTTAGTGCATTTCCTTCATGAAATCAAGCAGACTTGGTTGTTGCTGTTTTATTTTGTCTGGTTATTTTTAGTCAATGATAAATAAAGAATTTGAATTTTGAATTTGGCACTAGAGAGATATAAAAACAGAAACTGCAGGAAATAACCATGATGAGTAACTTCTCATCAGTATATGTACATCACAGTCCTCTCAATATTTGTAATATTGCTAATTTCTGTGGGCTTTTTAAAATACACTTCCGCATGAGCTCTCAAACCCATAAAAGTGTGGCATGTAAAGTAAATTGTTTGTCACTTGCCAACGACCTGCCATATTTATTGTCAGGAGAAATGGACGTTAGTTGGAAAAGCAGTTGTTAAAGGCCAAACAATTTTTAAAGATGGCAAAGATGCGCAAGGGTTTTCCTTTTTCTAACAATGAGCCACCCCTTCAGACATCAAAAGACAAGATAATAAGACACTTCAAGCACAATTCAAGATTATATTCAACATCTAAAGGCTCATCTCTTGTCAGTTTGCATTTACTCTCCCAGGGATGTGATGCTTCTATCATCTTTCTGTCAAGAGGAGTCTGGCAGAAGAGATGAGGGCTCTTATTTCACACACTTAGGGTTTTTTATCAAATAGCCCACACTGGTTATGATTCAGCCAAAATGGGAGGATAATTTGAAGAAGGTCATGCACAAGCACAAAAATCTCATATTAATTGGTGTGATTAGAAGGTATTAAAATTGTACATTTATTTTAGTTGCTAAGCTATTGTGTCAGTTTATTTGGTAATACACTTTTGTAGCCTAGAAAAAAAGATGACTTAAAATTTAAAAACGGATGGCTGAAAATCAAAATTATTTGCTTTAATATGACCATATCTGAACATTTAACAAGTGAACATAAAAATAATTTAATACCTTTAATTCAATAATATTTGAAATCAGCTTATGCAGTGAAATACTTCATGCAATGTAAAAGCAACATAGCATGATTATGCCCATCAGAGGAAAGAAATATATATGTGAACTATTTTTAAATACTTTAAAAATTGATTTTATTTTAATATACAGATAAAAGATGATGACATTTTCAATATAAATGTGATTATGTGGCTATTTTTTAATGGCTATCAAATTTTTAACATGCTGTACTCTGAAATTACAATGTCATATTTGTCATTCTATGCCATTCTTAGTACATATGTCCTTTTCCAGAGAGGGTACTAAAGAATAAATAAAGTGTTTATTAAATTATTATTATTATTCTCTGTCAAAATTCATCACATTTTCTACTTTGCTCTCTGACAGTCACAAAGCTGTGCAAAGAAACACTTCCTTTTTTTCATTTTTGGAGAGGGGCACATCTGTAGAAGTTTAAAGAATAAGTCTTTCCTTTCAAAATAAAACAACTGATGAAAATAAAACCATAATATGCTGGGATCATTTCTATATTGTATCTTTGAAATTACTTTTCTTAAGAATTTTTATCAACTCTATGTTTCCATTTCTTATCTATCTCATCTTTGCTGTGAAAGATTTTGAAGCTGGTTTTCTTACTTTTGTGCTACTCTGACATATGAAAAGAAAGGAGATGTACATACAGGTTGGGGCAAAAGTGGGTTTATAGTTGTATGTAAAACACAGTTTATTCTTACATTACTATTTATTCGTTATTGTGTTATTTTCCATATGAACAACTGTAAACCTACTTTTGCTCCCCACTGTATACACAATGTAGTTACAGCATGGTGTAATAGAAATAAAACCCATACTGCATCCTATTTATTATACAGGTCTTTTCTCTACTAAACAGTTCATGCAATGAATTCATCTACTCAACAAATAGTGTGAGCACCTGCTCTGTGGCAGGAGCTGTGCTGCTTCTGGGGCCTTGGTGGAGTATACACCAGACAGAACCCATCAGCTAGTCTAGCTCATCTACTACACTGGATGATGAGGATGCAAAAGTGAACAAGGTATGGTCGCCCCACCTTCTAATAGTCCACAGTCAACATTATATATTGATGTTCTATTTACTTCATCATTTCCTGTGGCTTTTCAGGAAAGCTTAATCTTGAAACTCATGCATTCAGAAATTGTTTATTGGTCAGAAGCCTAAATATTTGAGAAAAACAGTTACCCCAAAAAGTGAGGAAGAAGAAAGGATTAATAAGTGATTCAGGACATATTACATTCACAATGTTTTTATCATAGAGTTTGGTGCTTACTGCCATGAAACACAAATACCTTTTTTTTATAATTTAGTGGGGTGAGATATTGGTTAATAAATTATGTAGGTTGCAGTTGTACAATTCTATAATACATCATCTGTATGTTGTATTATGTGCTCACCACCCCAAGTCAAATCTCCTTCCGTCACCATTTATCCTCCCTTTATTCTCTCCTACTTCCACCAACCCCGCTTCCCTCTGGTAATTCCCATATTGTTTGTCTATGTTTTTTTATTCTTAATCCCTTCACCTTTTTTCACCCATCTCCAACCCTCTCCTCTGACAGCTGTCAAATGCCATTCTTTAGTAATTGTTTCTTCATCTTGTCGGAAAAGAAGATGAACTAGATTTATCTCTTCCTCCCTGTCTCTCCTACCTCCATTCTTTTTTCACAATTCATGTTTGCTTATTGCATGATACAGTGTAGTGAGTCAAAGCTCTGGAGTCAAGTTGTTTTGTGTTAGCTGTCTGTGCAAAGTATATACAGGTTCAACCTCATCTTCCCCATTTCTAAATGGAGGTATCCTTGGTATTTAACCCATAGAGCAGGCTTGAAGTGGCAATGAGGTGACATGTGTCAGTCCCTACTGTGTGCCTGAAATGTAACCAGCTCTGCCACATTTTATTAAGAGTTGAAAATGAAATTTCCATTCTTGGAAGGAATTTGATTACTTTTTAGCAACAGGTATCAGAAAACCAACAAGAAATCCAGTGCCTTCAAAATGAGCTATGCTATTCTCTAAGGGAGCCCCAGACCCCAGGAAGCCCTGGGCCAAAGGGCAGTCCTAAGGATCATTTTCTCCTGATGACAAAACAACACCCTTTCCTCCTTCAGGTACATTAGATACTGCTTTCACCAACAGTCCATTCAGGAAAAGATTCAGACATAAATAGATGACAAACAGTTTCAAGGAGAAACTGACTCACTGTCTATCTTGGACAATATGTGAGCAAGGTGGTTAGCAAGGATGGAAAGGGGCAGTTACATAACTTATTCTCTAAATTTAATATATTGGAATATGATTCTTTCAAATCTTAAGGATTTAGGGATTTCAAAAATAATTTTGGCATTAAAAATGATGCAAAACCAGATGTCTGTGGATGGTAGCAAATGCTTCTCTAACTTGTGGTTCAGTCAGGTACCCTGATGGCAGCCTGCCTTTGGACAGTGCTTGTCCACAGTGCATGAGCCACCTCTCCCAGGGAATGCACAGTTCTTAGGCCAAGCACTTCTTTCCTTCTATATTGACCACATTGTTGCCCAAACTAGAACATAGCATTTGCCTTCAATTAAATGCTCAGAGGTCTTTCAGAGGATGCTTTTGTGACCATATCAAGGTGAACTACACAAAATTTCAGGGCAAGAGCAACATTCTATTGAAATCATATGAAGATAGGGGAAGAATGGTGCAGCAGAAAGACTGTAACCAAGGTTTGAATTACTGCTCTTGACCTTCACAGAGGGGTGTGAACATGAGAATTCACATAACAATCTGATAGGGTGATAAAGATTATAGAAAGGAAGGCAAGTGAGGTGTCTACACATAGGAATGTTTAATAAATGTTGAGTTCCCTTTCCTCCACCTCTTAGAGCAATAAGGTATCTTTCTCAGGTCTGAGAAGTAAACTGTAGTGAGTGTGGATCTGATACAAATGATCACAGAGGGTTGGGTTTGGTATGATAAGGTCTAATTTCCTAGTTGAAGTTTCTCCATAAAAGTCAAAATTCAAGCTAGATATGGAGAGAATTATCTCTGCTAAAGTAAAAAGAATTTGATTAGGTGAGTGTCTTCTGTGTTCTAATGAAGAGCTGTCTTCTGCCTCCAAAGTGAAGCACTTGTCTGAAAGTGTTAGTTATGTGTTAGGCACTGAGACACAGTTGCAAATAGATATATGTCCATAGTGTCTTCATTCCTTTGAGGATTTTTTTATAGCCAATGCTTAAATAAGATTTTCTAATCTTTAAGAATAAACCTTTTATTTTTTAAAATATACCAAAAATAAGATAATCTCAAAAATTTTTTTCCAGTGCAACACTTCTAAGAATTGAACATGCTGTGAATATTTAAGTAGGTTAGATTGACATTTCAAACCATATTTGGGAAAATATTTTTTTATTAAGGATATTTAAAAGTTTGGTTGAGATTGCTAAAATCTACTTCTTTTTATAGACACCAGAGTAGTCAGGATCACTAAAGGCACATCTTTGTGTTGTTGCTGTTACCATGGCAACATAACACATTTTTAAATTACATATTTATTCATGTCCCATGCACATGTATCAGAAATTATTGGCACTCCTAAAACCACTTATTTAACATGTGTCAATTGATGTTGACAAATATATGGTGATATTGAAAAATACAAAATCCTGTTTTCAGATTGAATTAAGTACATGTTTGTGTTAATATTAGAAGAGACAAACTCTCCTTGAAGCCAGTGGCAGTGACTGTCTCCTTCATATAATGTGGTTTTTGACAGTGCTGACTTTTTTCACTGAGTGTATAGGGTGTTTACCCATTAAATGTTCCAGCTTTTATTGCTGTTTCTTCTTCCTCTTTGTGTATGTGTACATTTATCTTTTTAAAATGTTTTTCACTTTTTTCCTTTATTTTTTAAGTATATTTTATTGATTGTGCTATTACAGTTGTCCCATTCTTTTTTCTCCCTTTTATTACCCTCTGATCCATACTCCCATTTCCTCCAGCTTTCTTCACCTTAGTTCATGTTCATGGGTCATACATATAAGTTCTTTGGCTTCTACATTTCCTATATTATTCTTAACCTCCCCTTGCCTATTTTGTACCTACCAATTATGCTTCTTTTTTCAATTTTAAGTTATTTTTAGCTAAAGAAAAACAGCCTTTTCCAAGGGCAACAAAGTGAACTGAAGGTTAGAAGAAAGCGGGGTGTGTGCCTCTCACAAGCTCTTGTTCAAACCTGGACTTGAGGAAAGAGGGCCCTCCTGGGAACTCAGGGGTGACTGGCCAGTGGGGGGATGACGTTGGTGGGATGGGGTGGAGCTGCAGCCCACCTTGGCCACTCAGTTGATCTGCATGGGCTCTCAGGTGATTTCTACCTGCCAGTCACTTGATGTGATTAACACTATTATTCTTGGGGACACTGAATGAAGGAATAATGCATGGGGCCAAGAGAGTGGCTCATTCAGTTGGATTCTGAATCACAATTGGGAAATGGTCTATATCTGGGGCAACCATAAGTTCATTTTTCTTGGAGCGAATTCGAAGGAAGGTGAGGTCATTCTAGGGGTCGGTTTCACTCATGGTGCTCCAGACCTTCAAGACGAAATTGCCCATGAAGTTGGTGTACTGTGTGGTGGTGGGATTGTCCATGGTGCTCTTAATAGGGATTCCTAGGTTGCAGGTTCAATACCCACTCAGGGTATATATGGGAGGAAACCAATTGTTTCTTTCTCACATCAGTGTCTCTCACTCTCTCTTCCTCTCTCTCTTCCATGTTCACCACAATAATTCCCAGCACTCCTTTTTGGCTCTGAAGTTACTTCAGTGTCTCCTGCACCTCTGCCATCTCGGACCCATTGGGTAGCTTCTGGTCTCTGCCCAATTATGCTTCTTATTCCCTGTACCCTTTTCCCCATTCTCCCCCACTCCCTCCCTGCTGATAACCCTCCATTTGATCTCTGTTTCTGTGATTTTGTTTCAGCTCTAGTTCTTTGCTTAATTTCTTTTTATTTTTTTAGGTTCAGTTGTTGATAGTTGTGACTTTGTTGCCATTTTACTGTTCATAGTTTTGGCGTTCTTCTTTTTCTTAGATAAGTCTCTTTAACATTTCATATAATAAGGGCTTGGTGATGATGAACTCCTTGAACTTGACCTTATCTGGGAAGCACTGAATCTTCCCTTCCATTGTAAATGATAGTTTTTCTGGATAGAGTAATCTTGGATGTAGGTCCTTGCCTTTCATGACTTTGAATACTTCTTTCCAGCCGCTTCTTGCCTGTAAGATTTCTTTTGAAAAATCAGCTGAAGTCTTATGGGAGTTCCTTTGTAGGTAATTCTCTTTCTTCCTCTTGCTGCTTTTAAGATTCTCTCCTGCCCTGGCTGGCGTAGCTCAGTGGATTGAGCAAGGGCTGTGAACCAGGCATCGCAGGTTCGATTCCCATTCTGGGCACATGCCTAGGTTGCAGGCCATGTACCCTGGCAACCGCACATTGATGTCTCTCTCTCTCTCCCCCTTCCCTGTCTAAAAATAAATAAATAAAATCTTAAAAAAAGATTCTCTCCTTAATTTTAATCTTTGGCAATTTAATTATCATGTGTTTTGGTGTGTTCCTCTTTGGGTCCAACTTGTTTGGGACTCTGTGAGCTTCCTGGACTTGTATGTCTATTTCTTTTGCCAGATTGGGGAGGTTTTCTTTCATTACTTTTTCAAATGACTTTTTAATTTTTTGCTCTTCCTCTTCTCCTTCTGGCACTCCTATGATTCTGATGCTGGAATATTTAAAATTGTCCTAGAGGTTCCTAAGCCTCTCCTTGTTTTTGAGTTCTTGTTTCTTTATTCTGTTCCAGCTGATGTTTATTTCTTCCTTTTGTTCCAAACCATTGATATGAGTCCTGGTATCCTTCCCTTCATTGTTGGTTCCTTGTATATTTTGCTTTATTTTACTTTACATAATCTTCACTTCTTCATTTATTTTGTGTATGTACTCAATCATTTCCATGAGCATCCTGATTACCAGTGTTTTGAACTGTGCATCTGATAGGTTGGCCATCTCCTCAGTTCTTTTTTTTTTTTTTTTTGAGTTTTGATCTGCTCTTTCATTTGGGCCATCTTTCTTTGTTTTATTGCACCTGTCATGTCGTTAGGGATAAAGCCATAGGTATTCGCCAGATCTGGGCAACCCACTGCACTGCACCGGGAGCTGTATGTGGATGAGGGTTCAGAGGGAACAGTGCTGCTTGCTCAGCTGTCACTCCACTTTGAAGAACTGGAAATTTTTCCTGCTACCATAACCCCCACAGATTTTTACAGCCAGAGATTCTGAGGCTCTATTGTGCTGACACTGGAACCCTAGGTTGTGCAGTCTGACTGGCTCTCCCATTGTTCCTCCTGATTTATCTTCATTTATCCACATCTCCTCCCTGCTTTGGCTGCCAGTCTCCACCCATCCTACCAGTATGTATGAATGTTTCTTTTCTAAATTCTTGGTTGTTGGACTTCTATGATGTTTGATTTTCTTGTAGTTCTAGTTTTTTATTCCATTTTTAAATCAGTTGTTTCCTTGTTTGGTTGTGCAAGAAGGCAAAGTGTATTTGCCTACACCTCCATCTTGGATGGAATTCTATTTTTTCCTTTTAATTAAATTTATTGGTGTGATATTGTTAACAAAACTATACAGGTTTCAGGTGCACAATTCCACAACACATTATCTGTATACTGAATTGCGTATTAACCACCCAAAGTCAAGTCTCCATTCATCACCATTTATTCCTCCTATACCCTCCTCCACCTCCCTCCATTCCCTCTGCCCTGGCACTCATTGCACTATTGATCATGTTTGTGAGTTCCTTATCTCTCTCTCTCTCTCTCTCTCTCTTTTTCTCAGTCCCCTCAACTTCCCGGCAGCTGTCAGCCTGCTCTCTATCTATAGCTCTGTCTCTATTTTGCTTGTTAGTTCATTTTGCTCATTAGATTCCACATATGAGTGAAATCATATGGTATTCATCTTTTTCTGACTGGCTTATTTCACTTAGCATAATGTTCTCTAGGTCCATCTATGTAGTTGCAAAAGGTGGATCTTCTTCTCTCTTTATGGCTGTGTAGTATTTCTTTGTGTAAATGTACCACAGCTTTTTTATCCACTCATCTACTGATGGACAATTGGGATGCATCTAAATGAACAAGTGTTGGCTGGCGTGTGGAAAAAAAGAGCCCTCATGCACTGCTGGTGAGAATGCAGACAGGTACAACCACAGTGGAAAGTTGTATGGACATACCTCAAAAAACTAAAAATGGAACTGCCTTATGACTCAATGATTCCACTTCTGGAAATTTATTCGAAGAAATCCAAAACACTAATTTGAAATAATATATGCACATCTTTGTTCACTGAAGTACATTTACAATAGCCAAGATTTACTGTTGTTCTTTTTATGGTTTTGTCATTGGGTAGCTAAACAGATCTGTTGGAACTTGGCTGCACCACTGGGTAGCATTATCATGAATAGAATAATGTTGCAGAAATTAATACAAAATTGAGTTCTGTTAAGGAGTTTATATTGTATAGAGGGAACAAAAGCCACCTCTTCATACTGTGATACAGATTGCATACAGATTTATTTACTGAGCCTCTTTTACAGCTCCTATGTGCCTTTCCCATAATGCTCTCTTCTAGCCACCACCTGGAAGATACTTCATCAAGCACTGTACTCTACAGCCAGGTTTTCCAATTTTTCATATTTTTATAAATATTAATTTGTATTTTAATAGGTCTTGACTGAAAGTCAGTATTTAGGAAAACTATTGCCTATCCTATGTAAGATTTTTTAAAAATATTGATTTCTCTGATTTTATGCTTCACAGTGGTTCAAAATCTTCTTCAAAATCCTTGAGACTTTAACACTCTTAGACACACTTAAATTTGTAGTTTACTTTCTTTATTTAAATATTAAAATAGACTTTCTCACTACTAGGCAATATTTTTATACCACCTTTAGAAAGGACACTTTAGTTCTTGGTCTTTTCATTCTTGAGAGATGATTTTTTCCCCTATCAGATATTAGCCTTCTAGAGAAAAACCTATAGAATCTGTATAGCAATACATTGTTAGCAAATAGCACTTCATTTCAATTAGATAAAAGAGCCAGGAGCAAATATCCATTTCATATCTTGATGTGTTTTTTAAGTTGCTTTTAATGAACTTATTAAGAGATTAATTTATTCAGAAACGCTTATTGTATGTTGTCCTAGTCTGTTGTCTCCCACCTTTTTGTGGTCAAGATATTTTGGCTAAGCTTCATGATTTCCCATATTACAGTGAATTTTGCCTTTCCTGGCACTCCAACTTTTCTTTCATTTATTAACCTCTTTTGTAGCCCTTTCCAGTGTTTGTCCAGTATCATCATGACTTGTGCATTTGTCTGTCTCCCTTGCTGGGTAGCAAGCCTCAGAGGATGGATAATAGATCTTGCATATATTAAGTGTCAGATAAATGTTTTTTGAATTGAACTGCTTCTGAATTGGATGTTTCTGGATATCATCAACACTTAGTAAATACTTACTGAATATTAAGGGAAACAGACTTTACCCACAGGAGTCTACCATTCAACTAAAGTAAGAGTATGTGTATTTGTATTGTGTATCAGCAGAAATGAATAACAAAAACAAGTTAAGTGTTTGTTCACATATTCAATAAATATTTACTGAGAAACTTTCACTACTGTACTAGGTACTGAGAATTTAGTGATGGATTAAATTTAATAAATCCCTGTTTTCATAGAATTTACAGATAGTAGGTAAGACAGATATTAAACAATGATTATCCAGAAATTTAATAACTTACTGTTGTGAGACGTGTTCTGCAAGATATGTATTGGATCATATAGGAATAAATAATAGGGGAATATGACTTAGTTTGAAGGATTAAGTGTTATGGTGGCCACTGAGTAGACAATATATGGCTATTACTTTGGTAAATTACTCCTTTTCAATTGGATACAGTCTTA
The DNA here is from genome assembly GCF_019186645.2 of Phyllostomus hastatus. Classification (NCBI taxonomy): domain Eukaryota; kingdom Metazoa; phylum Chordata; class Mammalia; order Chiroptera; family Phyllostomidae; genus Phyllostomus; species Phyllostomus hastatus. The sequence goes on from NW_025334041.1 coordinate 52,360,675, forward strand.
GTGAAACTATCAAACAAGATGTTCAATCTTTTCCTGGATAAAGGAATTGTATGTGCCCTAAATATTTATAACTGAGTGATCCAAGGACTGAAAAATAGCTGGAGTATGTGTAAATGGAAGTAACTCTAAGGACTGCCACTGGTTTTTACCACCTTGATTCCTGGAAGAGTCTTGATTATTGTCTTCAGAGATCTCTATCTTCAGCTTTTTTCCTTTGATACTGTGAGCGGCTTCCAGCTCTTACAACAAACTAATCTCTCCCTTTCACTTTTTTTGCATAAGTAAGCCAGAGTAGCTCATGTTACCTTCAATTGAATAACCCTTCTACTGGATATTTATGATCATTAGCTGCATTTAGACAAGATATTTTTCTAAAACTGTTGTCTCAAAGTTAGAACAGAGAAGGCATTCCAGTTTGGAAAAACACCACAGGCAAAGGAACAGAATGAGAGAGTTGTGTTTAGCTACAACTTTCTCTGATGGGACATAAAGAATGGGACAAGCTTTCCTGCTAGAAAGAGGCAGAGTTAGGTGGAGTGTTAATACTTAAATCTGCCTCTGAATTCACAAAACTGGGAAAGCTTGAGAGAAACTATATTCTTTCAATGGCTAATATTCTATAGGTACCTCCAATTCTTTCTGCCTAGTCTCACACCTACCTAGAACACCCACGATCAGCCCTGAGTGTCTCCTACTAAACTGCCATTTAAAGTAACACTGATTCTTTTTTAATTGACTTTATTGGGGTGACATTCATTCACAAAACCATACAGGTTTCAAGTGTACAACTCAATAAAACATCGGCACACTGCATCGAGTGCCCATTGCCCCAAGGAAAGTCTCTCTCCATCCCAAGTTCCCCCACCTTTTGTCCACCTCCACCTAATCCCACCCTCTTTTCTCTGACTATCACTATACCATTGTCTATGTCTATGTGTCAAGCATATGTTCTTTGGCCAACCCCTTCACCTTCTTTCTTTTAAAAAAATATTTTATTTATTCATTTTTAGGGAGAGGGGAAGGGAGGAAGGAAGAGAGGGAGAGAAACATCAATGTGTGGTCACCTCTTCAGTGCTTACCTACTGGGGACCTGGCCTGCAACCCAGGCATGTGCCCTGACTTGGATTTGAACCAGTGACTCTTTGGTTCACAGGCCAGCACTCAATCCAGTGAGCCACACCAGCCAGGGCAACCTTCACCTTCTTTCATCTAGTTCCCCAACATACCTCCCCTCTGACTGCTGTATCCATGTCTCTGTTTCTATTTTGTCAGTTTTATCTGTTCATAATATTCCAAATGGAAGTGAAATCATATGGTACTTGTCTTTCTCTACTATTTTATTTCATTTACATAATAATGTCCAAGTCCATCTATGCTGTCACTAAATCTAAGAGTTCTTTCTTGTTTAAGGTCTCATAGTATTATGTTATGTAAATGTACAACAGCTTTTTTTATTCACTAACCTACTCATGGATACTTGGGCTGTTTTCAGATATTGGCTATTGTAAATAATGTTGCAATGAATATTGGCATGCATATATTTTTTCAAATTAGTATTTTGGGTTTCTTAGGACATATTCCCAGAAGTGTGGTCACTCAGTCAAAAGGAAGTTCCATTTTTAATTTTTTGAGGACACTCCATACTGTTTTCCACAGTGGCTGCACCAGTCTGCATTCCCACCAATAGTGCATAAGGGTTCCCTTTTTTCCACATCCTCACCAGCACTTGTTGTTTGTTGATTTATTGATGGTAGTCATTCTTACAGGTGTGAGGTGATATCTCACTGTGGTTTTAATTGGCATTTCTCTGATAGTGACATTGAGCATTTTTCCATATGTTTATTGGCCATTTGTATGTCTTCTTTGGAGAAATATCTATTCAAGTCCTTTGCCCATTTTTTCCTGGTGTTGAGTTTTTTAAGTTTTATATATATATGTTATTAACCCATTATTGGATGTATCATGGACAAATATGTTCTCCCATTCAGTGAGTTCCCTTTTTATCTTGCTGAAGATCTGCTTTAGATGTGCAGAAACCTTTTAGCTTGATGTAGTCCCATTTGTTTTTCCCTTTGTTTCCTTTGCCTGAGGAGATATATTGGCACAAATATTGCTATGCAAGATGTTTGAGATTTTACTGCCTATATTTTCTTCTAGAATGGTTTTGTGACTTACATTTAAGTCTTTATCCATTTTAAGTTTATTCTTCGAATAACACCATTTATTGAAGTGGCTATCTTTACTACATTGTATGTACTTGCCTACTTTGTCAAATATTAATTGACCACAAGGGCATGGGTTTATTTCTGGGTTCTTTGTTCTCTTCCATTGATCGATATGCTTGTTTTTGTGCCAGTACCAGGCTGTTTTTATTACAATGGCCTTGTAGTATAGTTTGTTATCAGGTATTGTGATACCATCAATTTTGTTCTTCTTTGTCAAGATTTATGAGGCTATTTGTAGTCTTTATATGATTGTTTTCATTATCTATGGCTGCATTATAACCTACTCCAAAGCTTAGTGGCTTAAAAATGACATTTATTTTCCTTACAAATCTTCAATTTGGGGATGAGTTAGTAGAAACAGTGCATTTCTCTTCTACTTGGTTTCATCTGAGGCAGTTTAGTTCAAAGGCTGAATTTGGAATCATCTGAAGTCTTGTTTTTCTCACATGTCTGGTGGATGCTTCTGATTGTTGGCTGGGACTTTATCTGGGGTTGTTCACTGGATTACCTACTCCATGTGACATGGCCTTGCTCATAATATAGTGGCTGTGTTCCAAGGGCAAGGGCAGGGCATAGAGAGATAGGGAGAGGGAGAGGGAAACAGGGAGAGGGAGATTTATTGGAGAGGATAAGAGAGAGAGAGAATGAGAATGAACAGGTGAAATCTGGCTTTCATTATGAGACTTAAATAACTTGTCCTTGGAATTCAACATGTCTTCCACCACCTTCTGTGGATCGAAATTATGTCATTAAAGTTGTTTCATATTCAAAAAGAGAATTAAACTCGACTTTTTTATGAGAATGTCAAAAATTTAGGGGAAATGTATAGAACTACTACAAATGCAATGTTACTTCTACACATCTATTTGTTTTCTTTCTGATAAATTAAAATAAATAAATTTATTTTGTTGGCAGTATTGTCTTATTGGTGAATAGACATCCCTAATGAATCAGAAGATCTTGTTTAAAGGAAGGTTAAACAGGGTTAAACAACTTTTATAATACATAATAAGCAGAGCTCAATATTTTCTAGACATTTCTCTGTTAAGTTTTACTGAAAGTTAACTTTATCACTTTCGTTTTTTCTCACAGAGATTAAGAGGTTTAGTTTAGATTTTAGAAACTGGGTTGTTACTCTATAAACATGAAAAAAATAAAGGAAGTCTCAATCTTAGAGTGTCAGGGGCAGACGGAAGATAGAATCTGGAAGTCCACTATGTCCACGCTTATGGCAGACCATTGGTTATAGCAAATGAAAATAGATTTCCCAAACCTAACATATTCAGTTCAATACATTTCTCTTTGGTAATAACAGACAGAAATTCTAGTTATAATAAACCATTCTGAGTGTTTATGTCTACCACTGGACATTCAAAAGGAGAATGAGTTGGTAAAAGAAAGTTGGTATGTTTAAAGGCATTTCATAGTAATTATTGTTGTTTGTAAGAAAATAATCTATATCACAATTTTATAAAAATATATTTAAATTAAATTCTAAACTTAAGGGATTTTTCACCTCAAGTTTTTATGGTTATATCTGGAATATTCCCTCTTTAAGCATATTGAATTCTTATAAAAATTGATTTTATATTTTCTAGTGTATGATGATTTTTATAAAAAATTATCATCAGAAGCAAGCATACATATATATACTTGGTGTCTTAGATATATAAATGAATATAAAGTTCTTTCTGGTTCTGTTGAGGAAAATGGGGTAGCAAAAGACCTCTTTAAAACTCAGGTGTATTTGTGGTTATTTTAAGTATGGACTCAGCAAATGAAAATGTACTCAACTGCTATGTGTCATTCAAGTAGCAGAATAAGCAGTTCTATTAACTGAAAATGTCATGAACTGAATTCTGAATTATTTTTACTGTGATAAGAATTCTATCCCCAAATCTTGTTTTCCTTGGACCAATACCATTCAGTCCTCTTTCTCCCCCAGGAAATTCTTGAGAAGTCTGGATAGAATTTTGCTCGTGCCTACCTTTACACACAGTGCTGTCACCATACATATCTAGAAGGGAAGGGGAGTAGGGCACCATGAGAAAATGCTGAATTTGGTGCTTTCAGCATTTCCATATTCCATAAATATACAATATGAAATTCCAGTCTTCACAAACCTTCACCTTTCTTTTAAATCCAGTTAGAAGAACTTCATAATAAAGTAGATTGCTGAGTCCATCTATAAGCAAAATTTCTTTTTTAAGTTATTTTTTAATTACAGCTTATATTAAATATTATTTTGTATTAATATCAGGTGTACAGCATAGTGGTTAGATAATCATATAATTTTACAAAGTGTTCCCCCTGATATTTCCAGTACCCACTTGGTATCACACATAATTATTATAATATTATTGACTATATTTCTCACACTATATTTTATATCCCCATGAATGTTTTGTAACTAGCAGTCTCCACTTCTCAATCCCTTCACCATTTTCACCCAGTCCTCCAAACCCAGCACACTCTGGCAACCACTCTCTGGTTACTGAGTCTGTTTCTGATTTGTTTGTTTATATAGTTCTCTAGATTCTACATTAAAGTGAGATCATATGGTATTTATCTTTCTCTTGCTGACTTATTTCACTTAGCATACTACATTCTAGGTCTATCCATGTTGTAACAAATGGTAAGATTTCATTATTTTCTATGGCTGAGTAATATTCCCTTGTATATATGTAGCACCACATTTTTATTCACTTGTCTGTTGATGGGCACTTGAATTGTTTCCATAGCTTGGCTGTTGTAAATGATGCTGCAATGAACAAAGAGATACATATATTCTTTAAATTAGTGGCTTAGGTTTCTTTGGATATATTCCCAGAAATGGGATCACTGGGTCAAAAGGAAGTTCCATTTTTAATTTTTTGAGGACACTCTATATTGTTTTCCACTATGGCTGCACCAATCTGCATTCCCACCTATAGCACACAAGGATTCTTTTTTCTCCATACCCTTGCCAGCACTTGTTTGTTGATTTATTGATGATAGCCATTTTGGCAGGCATGAGGTGATATCTCATGGTGGTTTTAATTTGGTTTTCTCTGGTGATTAGTGGTGTTGAGCATCTTTTCATATGCCTATTGGCCATCTGTATGTCTTCTTTGGAGTAGTATCTATTCAGGTCCTTTGCCCATTTTCTAATTGGATTGTTTGGATTGTTTTTGTGTTGTTTTATAAGTTCTTAATAAATTTTGGATATTAATCCCTTATCAGATATATTACTGGTGAATATGTTCTCCCATTCAGGGGATTACCTTTTCATTTTGTTGATGATTTATTTTGCTGTGCAAAACATTTTAGTTTGATGTGGTTGTATTTGTTTAATATTTCCTTTGTTTCCCTTGCCTGAGGGTGTATATTAGAAAATAAATTGCTATGAGAAATGTTTATGATTTTATTGCCTATGTTTTCTTTTAGAATTTTTATGGTTTTAAACCTAACAATTAAGTATTTTATCCATTCTGTGTTTTTTCATGTGTATGGTGTAAGAAGGTGGTCTAGTTGTATTTTTTGCACATATCTGTTCAATTTTCCTAACACCATTTATTGAATGGACTACTTCTACCCCATTGTATATGTTCTTGCTTCCTTTGTCAAATGTTAATTGACCATAAGGATTATGTTTATATCTGGGCTCTCTATTCTGTTCCATTGATCTATATGTCTGTTTTTATACCAGTACCACACTATTTTGATTACTGTGGACTTGTAGTATAATTTGATATCAGGTAGCATCATTCCTCTAACTTTGTTCTTCTTTCTCAAGATTACTATGGTTTTTGGGGGTCTTTTATGGATCCACATAAATTTTTGCAATATATGTTCTCGTTCTGTGAAATACGCCATTGGTGTCTTGGTAGAAATTGTGATGAATCTCTAGATTGCTTTGGGTAGTACGGACATTGTATGATGTTAATCATTCTTATACATAAGTATAGTATATGCTTTCACTTATTTTTATCTACTTCAATTTCTTTCTTCAATGTTCAGTTTTCCTTTCTTTAATTGATTTATAGTTCAATACCATTGTGGACATAGATGATGCTTAAATTTATTGAGACTTATGTTGTGTCCTAACATGTTGTCTATCCTAAACAATGTTCCACGTGCACTTGAAAAGAATGTATATTCAGATGCTTTGGGATGAAATGCTCTGAAAATATCAATTAAATCCATTTGGTTTAGTCTGTCATTTAAGTTTACTCTCTTCTTGTTGATTTTCTCTCTGTGATGAGAAATTTTCTCCCACTGATGTTAATGGGGTGTTAAAACCACTACTATGACTGTATTACTGTTGATCTCCCTTTATGACCATCAATACTTGCTTCATATATTTAGGTGTTCCTATGGTGTATAAATCTTTACCAGGATTATATGCTTTTGTTGACTTGATCCTTTTGTCATTATGATCCCTTCTTTGTCTCCTGTGATAGCCTTTGCTTTAAAGTCTGTTTTGTCTGATATAAATATCGCTAACACAGCTTTTAAAAAATTCTATTGGCATGAGATATCTTTTTTCATCTTTTTACTTTCATTGTGCATGTGTCTTAATTCTGAGGTGGGTCTCTTGTAGGCAGCAGACACTGTACATGGGTCTTGTTTTCTTATGCATTCAAGTACCTTATGTCTTTTGATTGGAACATTTAAGCTATTTATATTTAATGTGATTATTGATGGAAATGTGTTTATTGCCATTTTATTCTTGATAACTATGATCCTCCTTTTTATTTTTCTTTCTTCTTCTTAAAGAAGTCCCTTTAACTGTTCTTGTAATACTGGTTTTTAGGTAATGAACTCCTTTAGCTTGGTAGAGTAGTTTGGTTTTGGGTTCTTCCTTGTCATCACTTTGAATGTTTTGTGCCAATTCCTGTGGCCTGAAATGTTTCTTGAGAAATCAGCTGACAGTCTTATTGGAGCTCCCTTGTATGTAACTAACTGTTCTCTTGCTGCTTTTAAGATTCTTTGTCTTTAACCTTTGCCATTTTAATTATGATGCATCTTGGAATAGGATTCTTTGAGTTCATCTTGTTTGCAACTCTCTGTGCTTCCTAGACTTCTGTATCTTTTTTCTTCACCAGGTTAGGGAAGTTTTCAGTCAGTATTTCTTCAAACAGGTCACTTGTGCTCTCTCTTTTCTCCTTCTGGTATCTTTATGGTGTAGATGTTGTCGCACTTGATGTTGTCCCAGAGGTACCTTAAACTACAGTCTTCATTTAAAAAATATTTTTCTTTTTGCTGTTGTGATTGGGTGTTTTCTGCTTTTTTGTCTTCCAAATCACTTATTTGATCTTTGCTTCATTCAACCTACTGTTAATTTTTTCTAGTGTATTTTTCACTTCAGGTATTGTAGGCTTTTTTGACTGAATCTTTTATATGGTTGCTCAGTTCTTTTTTATATTGTTCTATTTTTTAACTCTGTACTTCATAGATTGATTACCTTAATTTTATTAGTTCTTTTCCTGGAGATTTCTCCTTTTTTTCATTTGGGGGCATATTTGTTTGTCTTCCCACTTTGGCTGCCTCTCTGTGTTTGTTTTGATGTATTAGGTAAATCTGCTATGTCTCCCAGTCTTGGTAGCATGGCCTTATGTAGTAGATGTCCTGTGGGACCCAGTGGCACAGTCTCTCTGGTTAGCTGAGTGCTCCAAAATATCCCTTGTGAGAGTTATATGAACCCTTCTGTTGTAGTTTAGTCTTGATTATTGTTGGCTTATTAATTCATGGGGTTGTCCCTCAGGCTTGATGACTGTGAGGATTGACCCCGACCACAGTGTACGAGCTGCTGTGCTTGTGTTGACCATATGAAGCAGAATTTACCTCAGCAGGGTCTGGTGCCTGCTGAGATCTTCTTTTGGAAGTACTACTTATGGAGCTAATTTGGCCCTGCTCTGAAGCTGTCTGAAGCCTGCAACTAGGTATGTTGTTTCTGGGGTCTCTTGGGAGGTATTGTGGAGCAGCTCAAAGTCAAGCAATGCTTGTGCCTAGCCTGCGGCTGCCTGTTTGTAGTTAACAACAAACAGGGTCCACAGTTTGTGGCTGCCTCTGCTGGTCCTGGGTGTGTGTGGGAAGGGCCAAGCTTTACAACAAGGCTGGCTTCCACCAGCACCAAGCCCAGGGGCAAGTCAGCAAAGGCCCAAGTCACCCCAAAATGTACCTTTGCATGCCTCCATCTGCTGACTGCCTCTTAGGCTCAGTCACTGAAAAAGTTTCTGGCAATAGACAAGTTGTGTGAGGTAGATTCTCTGTGAGTCACCAAGTAGGGGTGAGTGGTGTTCATCAGATTGATACAGATTCAGATTTCATGCCAGTCCTTGGTCTGTGGCCTCTCAGCAAATGTTCCAGAGTACAGCAAGGCAAGCCAGATGCCTGCAGAATTTTGTGGTGTGGCGAGGTTTCAGGGAGTTGTCAGGGTGAAGCTGGCAGTGTATATCAGTCCCAAATAGACCAATATTTGGTCATGTAAAAGGAGAACTCTGTACCAGTTAGGGGTGTGAGGGAAAAATGGTCTGGCCCTAGATCCACACAACTCAGTCTTTCTTGGATTCTACCCAGACTTGTTGAAAGCACAAGTTTAGGAGGGCAGGCCACTGGGAGTCAGAAGGGTGGGACTAGTAGATCTCCCATGAGGAAATGATGCTAGTCAAACTTTAAGGGAGAGGAGACAAATAGCCCCACTCCAGAACCAAACAACTCAGTGTCTGACATCCCCTGAGTCCTCTGGGAGCTCTACACTGAAGTCCAGGCAGCTGCTTCCTCTGTAGTGCATGAGCTCTGCAGGAAGGATGACAGGGAGTCTGGGCGGGGGGAGCATTTTATTCTCCCAGGCTGGTGCCAGGTGGAGGGGAGTGCTCAACCCAAGAAAGATGGTGTTTGATGTGGTGTAGGGGATGGATTCAGCACAGGGATCCTAGCAGCTGCCCCTTCAGCTTTCTCCCTGTTTGAAGTCATAGAACCCAGTCTTCCTATGCAGAACTCTAGTCCACTTAGAGCCACTCTCCCTCCACGGGAGCCTAGGGTGAATGGCTGTGAAAGAGATTTTGTGTGTTGGCCCTTTAAGAAGGCTCCTGGGTTTCTAGAAGACTCTTGTCTCTGCCTGGCAGGCAGAATTCCAACTGATTTTCACAGCCTTATGTTATATGGGCTCTTCTTCAAGGTCTGGTGCTCTGGACTGGTGAGCCCAGCATGGTATTGGGACCTCACGCTCCTCAAGGTATAACCTTGGACCTGAGATATTCCTCCAAAATCTCAATGATATCTATGGAAACAGGCCCATCATCTTTGGCATCTCTGCTCTTTCTACCAGTATTGATGTAGCTTCTTCTGTACATCCTTGGTTATAAGGCTTCTATTCAGCTAGCCTTCAGTTGGTTATTCAGGTTGATTGTTTTATATTTTAGTTGTAATTCCAGTTTGCTTCTGGGAGGAGGTGAGTGTAGCTTCTACCTCATCCACCACTATCTTGGATCCCCAGGCCAAACTTCTAATTTTAGGATTTCTTTGATGATGATGATTGCATAGATTAGCATTTTCAAAATATTTTTACTCTCAGAAACCCCAAGATGTCAATGTTTACCAGGATTTGGCTTTAAGACCCCAAGTAATATAGAATTTATAAAGTTGTGAGCATAGTTTTTATCTACTACTTAACGCATTTCTTATTTCAGAATATATTTTGGATTTCCATAACATGCCTTCTTTGTTTTATATGATGGGCTCTTGCTTACCTGTAGGCAATCTATAATCATGCTGTAATAAAATATTTTTGTAGCTTGCTTTTTATTTTAGCTTATTTGTATGAAAACTGCATTTGCCAAACATTTTTCTATGCAAACAAACATTTTTATAGAAACATCTCAAATGATTAAGTATTTTCTCTTTTTTTTAGGTTTCACTTTCTTTTTTTTTAATATATTTTATTGATTATGCTATTACAGTTGTCCCATTACCCCCCTCATTCCCTTCCACCTTGCACACCCTCTCCCACCCACATTCCCCCCCTTTAGTTCATGCCCATGTGTCATAAGTTCTTTAGCTTCTACATTTCCCATACTATTCTTGCCCTCCCCCGTCTATCTTCTACCTACCATCTATGCTACTTATTCTCTGTACCATTTCCCCCTCTCTCCTCCTCTCACTACCCTGTTGATAACCCTCCATGTGATCTCCATTTCTGTGGTTCTGTTCCTGTTCTAGTTGTTTGCTTAGTTTGTTTTTGTTTTTGTTTTAGGTGTCATTGTTAATAATTGTGAGTTTGCTGTCATTTGACTATACATGTTTTTTATCTTCTTTTTCTTAGATAAGTCCTTTAACATTTCATAAAATAAGGGCTTGGTGATGATGAACTCCTTTGCTTTGACCTTATCTGAGAAGCACTTTATCTGCCCTTCCATTCTAAATGAAAGCTTTGCTGGATAGAGCAATCTTGGATGTAGGTCCTTGCCTTTCATGACTTGGAATACTTCTTTCCAGCCCCTTCTTGCCTGCAAGATCTCTTTTGAGAAATCAGCTGACAGTCTGATGGGAGCTCCTTTGTAGGTTACTGTCTCCTTATCTCTTGCTGCTTCTAGGATTCTCTCCTTCATTTTCACCTTGGCTAATGTAATTATGATGTACCTTGGTGTGTTCTTCCTTGGGTCCAACTTCTTTGGGCCTCTCTGAACTTCCTGGACTTCCTGGAAGTGTATTTCCTTTGCCAGAATGGGGAAGTTCTCCTTTATTATTTGCTCAAATAACTTTTCCACTTGTTGCTCTTCCTCTTCTCCTCCTGCCACTGCTATAATTCGGATGTTGGAATGTTTAAAGATATCCTGGAGGTTCCTAAGCCTCTCCTCATTTTTTTGAATTCACATTTCTTCATTCTTTTCTGATTGTATGTTATTTTCTTCCTTATGGTCCACTCCATTGATGTGAGACCCAGCTTTCATTCCACCACTATTGGTTCCCTGTGCATTTTTCTTCATTTCACTTATTGTAGCCTTCATTTTTTCATCTAATTTGCAACCAAAATTAACCAATTCTGTGAGCATCCTGATCAGCAGTGCTTTAAACTGTGCATCTAATAGGTTGGCTATCTCTTAGTCACTTAAAAGTACTGCTTGTGGGGATTTCACTTCTGTTTGTGTCATCTTTCTTTTTTTCCTTTGGTCTGGCCATGCCTGTTATGTATGAGGGGTGGAGCCTTAGGTGTTCACCAGGGCGGGGCAACCCATATTGATGGGTTGTGATGCTGTTTGTGGCTGGGGGGGGCGGATCTGAGATGGAACAATGGTGCTTGCTCAGCTCTCTGTGGGACCTCAGTCCCTTTTGCTGCTTCCCCTGAGCAAACTGGGACCCTCTGGTGCCAATTCCCATGTGGGTGGGCTTGTGCACTCTGGGGGACTTTCCAACGACCTCTCCTGTGAGACTGGGAGTATCTCCCTGGGCCTCAACCCCCACAGATGTTTTTAATCAGTGCTCCAAGACTCTATTTCCCAGCGCTGTGATCCTGGGTTGCATGCAGTGCCTTGCTTCACAATCGCCACCTCACTGGGTCTGCCACTTGCCACCCCTCAGCCAGAGTCTGCCAGCTGCCTCTTGAGTGCTCAGAGTCTGCTTGCTGCAGTCTTGCATGCCCCAGATGCCTTAGGCACTCAGTCCCAACACTCTGCTCTCCACACCTCCACCCACACCGACTCCACTGGTCTGGTCTAGATGAACTCTACTGGTCTGGATGAACGAGTCTATTTTAACTTCTTGGTTGTCTGACTTCTATACAGTTAAATTTTCTGTCAGTTCTGGTTGTTATTCTATTTCTAAATTGTTGTTGTCCCTATCTTGGTTGTGCAAGGAGTCACAGTGTGTCTACCTATGCCTCCATCTTGGCCGCAAGTCTGATTAAGTATTTTCATATGGGTGTTCCATCATTTATTTATTTGCTACAGTTGGACAGGTTGTTTACAATTTTTTCAATTTAAATATTTAAATTTAAACTTTGTTTATATACTTATTCATTTTCTTAAGATAAGTTAACTTTATTTATTTATCTATCTATTTATTTATTTATTTCACATAGTTTCTAGATTAATAGGTATGCCCATTTTAAGATCCTCCTGAAAGGATATGCAATCTTTACATCCATGAATAGCATTTGAGACTTCATTTTCTGGTTCCTTCACTAAGCCTATTTCTTTTTACCCTTACCTGATCACATTTTTAAAAATAGTTTTTAGAGAGAGGAAGAGTGAGAGTAATGCATTGATTGGTTGCCTCCCATATTACCCAGACTAGGGATCATACACATCTGGACCCAGGGTTGAATATACCTGAGTCCAGATAGGAGATTGAACCTGCAACTTAGGTATATACTCTGGCTGGTTATTGAACCCACAAACTTTCAGTTAAGGGATGATACTCTAACCAAATGAGCCACACTAGCAAGGGCTAAGCCTAATTTTTACCATTACTTTTGATTTTGGATAATTTGATAAGTTAAAACTTATCTCTTTTACTTTGTAATTATTTACTAATTGGGCTAAAGTAGCCTTTTTGTGATTTATGGCTTTTTGTAATTCCTCTGTGAATTGCCTGTTCTTAACTTCTATTGGAGAATTCTTTTTTTCTTATTACTTTTATGTGCTCTTTACATAGAAAGGCACCAGTATTAATTTCCACATGTATTAACTTCCATAAACCTTTTAGATAAAAGCAAATAAAATACATTAATAAAAGTTTAATAGAAAAATGTTTTCTTTTGAATTATCTAGTGTTATAAGGACCACCAATTTTTTACACATGACAGAATATTATACTGGCTGTTTTAGTCAGGATCTTGGCAGAAAAGAGATGGCACACTGAAACTGGGTAAATTGAGGAGAGTTTAATAATAGTAGTATTTATAAAAGTTTTCATATAATATAGGGAAATACAAGTGATAGTGGGAACCTCCTCCCCAAAGATTCATAACAGTCTCCTCATCACCCTTGGACCCTTGGACCTCCTCTCCCTTGGACCAGTGTTCTATTTCCCTTTACCTGAAAAGGTAAAGTTACCATGAAAGGATAAAGGAGAAGGAAGATACCAAAACCCAGAAATGGAATGTCATTTGGAAAATACCACCTTTTGCAGGGCTGGGGGTGGGGGCGGGATGCAGCCATTTCATTCATGAGAAGGGAAGCAGAGAAAGTAAATCCCCCAATTTTATTCTTTCCCTCCCTCCTTTGAAAAAGCCCAACTGGAAACCAGACAGAGGGGAGGAAAGGTTTTTATGTAGTTCATGTAGATCAGCTTCCCAGGGCACCAAACAAAATGGAAACAGTAGAGTGAAACCTGTAGGACAAATGGTTTCAGCACAATGGAAGAGAACTGTGAATTTGGAATTGGTCTCAAGAATGCTCAATTCCCCAGCCTTGTCTCCTAACTGTTACCAACATCTATGACCCTCATCTGTAACATGAAGATACCCAACTGTCACAAAAACCTTACCCATTTCTTATGTTTTTTTTATGATAGAAGGAGTGAAAGCACTTGATATAGTCTTGACATACAGTGTATATGCAGTTAAGGGTCTAAAGAACTTGGGATGTTTTCTTTTGTTGATGTCTTCTTTTTCTTTCCCTTTTCCCCTCTTCTTTCATAATCCCCATGTCTGTCCTTCTCTGGTCGCTGGTGCCAATTCAGCTGGTTAACCAGAGTATAAACCACCAGGGATCAATCCTATTACTTTCAGCTAGAGAGTCTGTGGTGATGGGTCCCACCCAGAATGCAGACAGAGATGCTTATCTCCTTATGGATCCTCTGACTGCTGACTCAGGGTAGGCTCTGAGTTACCTTGTACCAGGGTCCACAGTATTTTATCATACTCCTCCAGCCTAGTTCATGGCATATATGCTTAGGAATTCTTTTCTAGAGGTGCTTTCACTTGCTCAGAGAAATTATGAAGTAAAATAAGTGTTTTCCCCCAAAGGAAGTTTTTCCTTGTTCTCACAATAACCATATGAGTTGAGTCTCCAAATGCTATCTAGAGACCTTCTTCAATATTCACTTTCTAGATTAAAAATAAAACAATATCATCAACCTAGCAAAATAAATATGTGGAGACATTGGTGTAACTGAATATATATCAACTCATAGAATTATATGTACTCTTCAGATTTTCTAAGTAATGATTTGCAACAAAAAGCATACCTTTTCTTGGAGCATTAATAGAAGAATTTCCCAATCAAAACTAGAAGAAAATTTCACATATACAATTATAAACAAAAATTACTTCCTGGGAGCCTTTAGTTGTCTGTGTGTTGGGTTTCCTATTTTTACTGTTGGTTATTTTCTGAATGAAGTAAGAATAATTCTATATATAACTATTACCATTTTCATACTCACTAGTAGGTATGATATTGACAATTTTTATTGGTTGCCACTTATCCATGGCATTGATACCTAGCTTGAGTTGGCATGTGGAAAGGAATTAATTTTGACTGATGAATATTAGCATAATGTGACCATGCACATGCTGAGACATTCTCTCCATCTGCTTGATGGAGATTTTATATTTTCAAAAAGTAACTTTACTTCTTATATATGAACTTATAATATTTGTATAGAATAATAAAACAAATTTTTAGTTTGATAGAGCAATTTATAATATATTTTAATGACAGAATAAATATCAAAGATGTAGGTCTAGTACATCTATTACGTAGTAGGAAATGTAAACATGTGGGTGGCATTACTGATGAAGTTATTTTGGCTTTAAATTTTGATTAATGTTTCCAATTTAAGTCTATAATTTCAGAGCTCAGAGAGGAGTCTGGTAAATCAAGGTAGATTTTGAAAAATTTAATGTCTATTCAGTTCTACTGCCAGTGGTGTGCTGGAGCTAGCACATGCTGGCTTGTGAGAGACAATAGTTATATTCAGGAATTTCATGAGCCAGTTGTTAAACATCATCATTGTTAAGAATTAAATTATACAGTCCTATAATTATATAAATTACATTTAAAAATAAAATTAATATTCAAAACTCATCATTTCCTAAATATTTGCTATACTTTATACTTTATTATTAGCTTGGGACTATTTATATTTCTTGTATTTGCATGGTGGAAATACTATATATAATGATATTGTACATGTTTTTTCCAACCCTACATTCACTGATATCATGTTGGTAGCCTGAAACTGGCCACAGAAAGAATATTTATACCATGGAAATTGGCAAATGATAAAAATTAGGACTGCATTTATTGTCTTGTTGATTATTTAGACTTGAGAAAGTGATGGAGGAAATATTAATAATGTGGATTAAACTTAAATATGTGTTTCTCTACAAGTATTATATTGTGAGTAACACACAGAAATGAAGAAATAGTCTTCCATTATTCCAAAAATATATGATTCTACAAAATATTGATAAATGAGTGAAGTTTCAACATATGTCTTCACTATTTGACTTTCATCTAATTTGTTGACATTAATTAAAATATTGGCCAACATTCAGTGAGAATGTTTGCCAATGGCATGAGTGAAGTCTTGCTGAATCAAGTAATAATCAAACATTTATTTGTAGTCTTAATTTTGTAACATTACTGTTGATAATAGACATAGCAGATTTTATAATAGTAAATCACAATTATAGGGTGTACCAAATTTTAGTTTATATATTTTGTTGTTATTTATAAATTGTGTGTTATAATTATTTGTCAGCTTATAATAAATGCATATACATGTATATATGCATACATTTTTTCACAAAGAGCTGGTCATTAAGCAGTTACCAGCACACAGTTGACTGGATATTATTAACCCTAAAAATAAGTCTGAAATGCTCTGCATCTTGGCTCCAACATATCAACTGTAGGTTTGTGAAGATCCACAAAGAGATTAAGAAGTTTTACTAAGATTTATTTGGCCCGAGAAATATAATGAAGACTTTTTAGGAAAGGTTATTGTAGTAGCCTTTGGTTCCAATACCAATTTTTTTAAAAGAAGCAGCTGTTTATGAAGTATTCTTAGTATTTAGATTTCTGTGAATAGTAAAATTAAAGTGAACTTCTAGTGTTTCTGCCCAGCCATTTAGGCAGAAAACATCATGTTGTTTTCCTGCCTAAGGAATTCAAGAAATACAAAATCATGGATGTTACCTATTACATTTCTTAGCTGCATTAGAGACATATATACTTAAATAGATTAGATATAAATATGGATAAAAATATAGGTGTATAGATATATGTACATAGACCAAAGTGACATGATGTGCTCTTAAAAGTGAAGAACATTCAGTTCTGCAGGCTGTCCTCTTTAGAAGTGAAGAACTACAGCATGTTCAGATACGAGAGTGCTCTGAAAGATTAAAGGAGTCATAACCATGTCACACAAGGATGGAATAATGAAACAGAATAGTCAACCTGCAGTAATGAAAATTTAGAAGGCCATGACAGAGGTCTGAAAATATTGGAAGGTTTAAAAAGCAATGTTGGAGAAAGACTGGATTTATTCCAGGTGGTTTTGGAGGGCTTAACAAACCCCAATATATGGAATGGTAGGGGGGTGGATTTGGTACAATGTAAAAAGAATTATCTAATAATTAGAATTGTTCAAAATGAAAACATGCCTTCTACTAAAGAGACAGTGCTTTCTTCATCATTAGAGGTCCTCAAGCACAGCTGAGAGTTATTATAGATGGGATTTGGATGACCTTTATGATCACCCTTTCAATTCTGTAATTCTGTGAGTCACCTGACTTCTCACTTGTGTACAAAGGAGGAGCCAGCCCTTGTAAATGTGTCTGCTTATTTGAAAATTGGCTCAATGTGTTGGTTCAGAAAGTTAAAAAAAGAAATTAGTCTTTTAAATGTGATAATTAAAATATATACACAATCATACACTACTTTTAAATTAGTGAATTCAGGTAAAATCCTATTGGAAGAAATCCTTTTACAAAGAAGTACTCTCTGTAATGAAAATATTTCTGGCCCTGGCTGGCATAGCTCAGTGGATTGAATGCAGGCTGCGAACCAAAGTGTCGCAGGTTCGATTCCCAGTCAGGGTACATGCCTGGGTTGCAGGCCATGACTCCCAGCAACTGCACATTGATGTTTCTCTCTCTCTCTCTCTCTCTTTCTCCCTCCCTTACCTCTAAAAATAAAAATAAATAAAATATTTTTAAAAATAGTATTAAAAATGTCTTAAAAAAAAGAAAATATTTCTGTGTACTGGAAGTAGCACATAGCACACAAGCCCTGTGATCTATTAACAGTAGATGATGTATTATTGTATGCTTTTACTGCTGGTACTATGCTTGACCACAAATTCCCTTTTTGCTCACTCAGTTTTCAATACAGTTATTATATAGCTAAAAAGGGGGAACAGGGAGCAGGGCACAGATGAAACATTCAAAATACTGTTTAAACTGAATTGCCACTGGCAAGCTATTTCAATCAGTATCTATGTGGAATTGCTTAGGGCACAAGAATTTAGTGGGATTTTTTCTTTCTACCATAAAATACATTATACTCTCTAGGGGCCAATTATATCCCCCAAATCAGTGTTTTACTTGAGAAAGTTCACAGAGCAAATGAAAAAAATAAATTTTTACTGGCAGACTGGAATATTAATTAGACTTGGCATGTAGCTATATAATAACTATGTACTGAAAGGATCTGTGTTGATTAGCAATGCTAATCAGATTTCTCAAGTTTCTGTTCCCCAGAGAGGAGATACTGCTATCTTAAACTATTATGGATTAGACATTTATAATTTAACCCAAAATTAACTATTTTTGATTTCATTAAAATAGTTAAAAAATTTAAATTTTATTCTTACAAGAAAAAAACTATTTCCTGGGATCAGAAAACTCTCATAAATATCCTAGTTTTATCCCTGAGTCAGTTTGAAAAATAAATGACAAAGATCCATAAGATATAAAAAGAAAAACATTAAGTATATCATTGTCTTGAATTTAAGGAACATGCCTCTTGGTACCAACTTTATGAAAATATATCACCGTGGTTTGCAAAACAATGAAGGTAGTGGTAAAGTGCCCGTAGTATAATTTTTTAAGGCATCAGGGATAAAAAAGAGACACACCCTGAGCAAATGAATCGGTAAACTTTGCCAGAATTTTAAAAGAATACCATCAAATGATCTTTCCCTAGAGGCTGCCCACTTAAAGGAAAAACAAATCTCGTGTTTTCTCCTGATATCAGAGTAACAAGGAAGGAAAATATGCAAGAGAAGAAAATGGTTAAGGGAATGGAACACTTTTCTTAAAGTTATAGAGCAATTTCAGAAAAGTTTCAGAACAATAGCTGAAACAAGCCAAGTAAACTCAGGGCTCCTGAAGATCGAGCTACCAACCCAGTCAACTGACAAATGAGGCAGAATCTTGAGGAACTGGATATGATAATATTGCATCTTTTATCCTAGATTTCTTTCTTTTTATCACAAATTGGCTATTCAGTGACCATGCCTCAGACCATACTATCTGTAGTTTCTAAAAGCTAGGAGAATGCCTCATTTCAATAAAATCCACCCCAGATCAAAATAATCTGTGAAGCACACTTAAAATGAAGATTCACCAGCACACATTTGCTTCCAACATGATGTAATGTTGTTGGTCACAGGCTAGCAGGAGGTGAGCAGGTGTGGGCAGTGGAGCACAAGTACACATTTTTAGGGAACAAATGAAGGAAAATGTCCCTCTGGCTAGGTTCACAGTATACTTTTAATTTTTAGAGATCAGCAGGTTGTAATGCTTTATGAAATAGTTTAACTGAATGTTAATTTGTGCCCCACTAGGATGTTGACTATAAGGTTTACAAAAAAGGTGAATAAATGCATCAGTATATAGGTAAACATATGTTGGATATGGACATGAAATTGCATAGAAAAGTGCTAGGGCTCTCCCACACACATACCACATAAATATGAAAAACAAAGTTATTTGGTGAAGCCAAATTTTTTTGTCATTTTTGTCATTTCTAACAGCCAAGTGATGGCGATGGTGATGATGATTATGATTATTACCTTTCAACTGATAGTAAAAATTTTATCCATCTTAGAGTAATTTAAATAAGAGGTAAGCTCACTCATCTATTCTGAAGGGTTAGAATGAATATTTGACTATAGGAACTTAGCATTTATCCTTCATGGGTCAATGGATAGGTGATTCTTAAAACCTCTTTAGGTGAAGATTATTCTAATGGAAACTTCCTCCAGCTCCTGCTTTCCAAAGGCCTAAAGCAATATTCTATATTTCCTAAAATAAATAAGGTCAAATGTAGTGAAAATGCAGATAAACAATATCATTCACATGGAAATTATCACTTCAAGTTAATGAAAAGGTGACTTTTCTGAAAAAAAAAAAAGAGATGGAACTGATTATTGATGGTATAGAAAGGAGTTTTATTTAAAATGTTATTGTTCACTATGTGCTGAGTTATAGTTTAATGCCATAAAAATAAAGATGCTAAACTTTACACCAAAGGAAGATTGTATTCTAATGTTTATATATATGTGTATACACACACACACACACATATATATACATATATACATATATAGTGCCGGAACACTGTGCTGCTAATTTGAGAAATTACTAATGTATCTTAACTGAAGATGAATTTTAAATTTTATAAAGTAAATAACAAATTAATTATATACACTTATGTGAGTACATGTACAGATAGGTAGATATGTGTATATCCATGTGTTTGTATGATATGCTTGTATTCCTTTGATTTACACAGGTATAAATCATAGTGATTTAGGTAGCTAAAATGCATTATTGTCAGTTAAAATATATTCAATTAGCAGTTATTGTGAAAAGAGAGGACAGATACTCCCAATATCAAGCAGGCATAGAAAGTGAACCTTTGAGATTATTAGTCTTATTCTTCATTCTGTAGACCAAAGACCCAGATTGGTATCTATGATCATGCAGCCACTCAGGGGAGGGCCAGACCCAACCAAGGTCTCCTGACTTTCAATATTCCTCAGATCTCTCTTAGTTATTGGTGGTGAGGTGGCAGGAAGTAATATGTAAACATCTTACTTCTTAACAAATATCTTTTCACCCTCATATGAAACCTCAGCTTTCCTCAAAATTTTCAAAGCTTTTTTAACATACCTTCAATTTACATTTCTTCTCCCTCCTCTCCTGCTCTTAGTTTTCAAGTACATGGGGATCCAAAGAGGTAACTTCAGTCAGGAGTCCCTCTTTGCTGTCTTATTCCCTGGGCTCTGTCTATAGAGGCTGCTACTCCATGGCCCCAATACCCCACCTCCAAAAGACTTCACATATTAAAAGCCATACCAGGACTTCCCTGATCCATAAAGATTTTTTGATTACCCTCAGGTGAGAACAGAAACTCTTCTGTATTTACTGAGACAGAAACCATAAGAACCTAGACTTGGGCTAAGATGTTGTTTTCTTACTGAAGATGGGAGTTATCAGGTCAAAGCTCTGGGAGCTCAGGTGTCAGGCCTGGAACGTTTTTCTGACTCTACCATGTTTAATACGGAGAAGAATGAGAGCATTTGGCAAAATAAACTGAAGATCTGTTTCTTAAAAAGACACCTTTGTATAATGTAAATATGTAGTTCTGGAAGCAACTGTTCTTACCTGGATTATGAAAGTATGTATTTGATTAAAGACCAAATTTGACATTGAGCACTTGTTCTCATTTACAGATGAGAGAGTAAGAGATTGTTCTGAGGTTAAGTAACTCATTCACTCTTTTGCAGTGAATTGAGGCAAAGTCTACTTAGCAGACCTGAACCTGCATGTGGATATTACCTTTCTGCTCTAAGACACCCAGGACTAGCTCTAATTAAAATTATGAAGCAAGTTATCATGATCACGATCACTATCATTATTAACTACTATTTATTGAGCATTTACAAGATGTCAGGCACTTTGCTAAGTACTTTTCATATATAACTTCATTTAATTCTCACAACCTTTGAAATGTATATTAAGATCTCTCTCTTACAGATGAGAAAACAATGAGAGAGACTAACTGTTCAATATTACACAGCCAACTGCAAAAGAAGAAAATGATGCTACAGAAAAGGGACATTCAGAGGCCAAATACAGAAAATGAACATAGGATAAAATTGATTAAAAACAATATTAGAGATTAGAACCTGGAAATTCATTATCTGGTTACAGGAGTAGCAGAAGAAGAATGAAGAAAGTGGAAGAGAGGAAATTATCAAATAAATAATACAAAAACAATTTCTCATAAATAAAGGATCAGCTTCTCAATCAAAGGGTCCAATAAGTACCTCAAATACAATGAATAACAATAACATCATCATGAAATTTAGAACACTCTAAACATTTTTAGAAATAACAAAAGGCACATATCAGGAATTGAGATAATATCAGATTTCTCAATAGTAACTTGAGAAGTTATAATACTAAAGAGAAGCAATTTTCAACTTTTTTTCATCTCATGGCACACATAAACTACAAAAATTCTGTGACACACCAAAACATATGTATTTTTCCAGTTTGACAGAAAAATAGGTATAATTTTGATTCATTCACACTGGGCAGCTATTGTTATGTTGGCTGTTGTCATTTTTTATTGGCAATCTAAGGGAAAAGAGGTCAGTGCCCCTGACTAAATCATCAGGTATTGCATATTTTAAAAATTCTTATAGCACACCAGCTGAAAATCATTGCAATAGAGCAATGCTTAGAATTCTAAGTTCAGCAAGTGATAATTTTCATTCACTTGTGTACAACTTCCAAAAAATGCATCTCTCATACACTGATTCTTGGGAAGCTGCCATACACTGATTCTTGACCAAGGGGATGTGTTTCGCCAAAATGACAAAATAAACCAAGAAAAAAGACCTGAGGGCCATAACAAGGTTGTGGTCCAGGATTTGGGTGGAGGGAATTCCCAGGAGGATGATAAAGCAAGGCCTCAAGAGCTGGCAGTCCTGTTGGGAACAGGAGAACACCAGGAGGTTCAAGGGTGTCTCTAGGATTTACAATACCTGATGTGTTTGACAGTGTTAAAGGCATGTTACAAAGAGTTTGGAAGAAGAAACAATGATTTGCAGTTAGAAAATTGCTAAATAAATAGACAAGGAAAGTATTAATTACCAAAAATGTTTTAAGAAATAATTAAATATCACAATTGCACAGTGTTTCAATTGTGAACAATAAGTACATAATAATATTAATATAAACATCAAAAATGAGATTCATTTAAAGACAATGATAGGAGGGCAAAAATAAGAAAAAATAGTCTACATAGAGCTAAGCAGAGAAAGCCACAAATAATGGCTAAGGTAGGCAAATCAAGAAATAGCATGGTGAGCATATGTAGAAATGTGGGTGTGGAAAGGAGCTAAGGAGTGAAGAATAGGGCAGGATAAGCAGTTTCTCTTATAAGTTTTGTACTACTTAACTTTTAAAAAATTGTGCTGATGTGTTACTTTAGTAAAAATTAAAATGAGTTTAAAAACATGAAAATTTGGCCTATAGAAATAGTACTATTATTTAAGACCTAAAATAATTTAAAGTGGTGTTGATGCCTTATGCCACAATTTCTCCAGATTAATAAGAATATATGTCATAAATGGTTCAAATAAAAAGAATGTCTTGAATCAAGACCTTGCAAATTGTAAGTGGAAGAAGTCTGTGATGAATTGAAGTTCTTAGGATAGAGGAATGCAAGGTCCTTATTTGATTTTGTTTAAAATGGCATGAAATAAAATCCAAGGCAAGTTAAAGAGCTGTATGGTAAGAAGAGCTAAATTATAAAATAGCACTTCTTCACAAGAAGTTGACAAACATCACACCAATTCTTTAATGACTGAAAGCCCATTAATTCCATGCATATGATAATTTTTATGAAAAAAAATTTAGTACTATATTCAAGTTCATGTATCTGATTAAAGTGCCCAATGTACCTAAAATAATTATTTATAATACAGGAATAAGACACCAACAACAGACTATTATCTCTGTCTTTCATGAAAATCCATGCTTTTAATAAAAAGCAATACAGTATTATATGTAATGTATTTCTGATGGTGATATCAATTTGTTGAACAACGATATATACTTCTTTTTTTTTGGTAGCTATTCCATGATAGAAATAGCTGAAGAGAAAACCCTAATGTTCTAATTTACTGACTAAACTCAATAGGATGATCTTTGTATTGAAAATATTTCTATTCCATTATTCTCTATTTCATTTTAAAATGTTGATTTCCATCTAGTGTCATGAAATCAATGTAGTGGGTTATAACAAAATTTATTTAACAGTGGAATAAAGTAGAATGTTGCAGAATATTATGAAGTGAAATCGAGTTTTTATGACCCCTAATTTGAAAAATACAGCACAATTCTTTAATGCTTCCTTAACAGAAACCCTGTTCCTTTCATTATACTTCTCCAAAGCCTCAGTCCTCATTGAAATCTGATACAGGAGTGCCAAGAGTGGTGAGAAACATGTAAGCTAGAGAAATTTGGTGAGCCAAAAGTTTTGGTGTTCTGATAGACTTTCTGGCCAACTTGGATTTACTTAGCTATTTTTTCAATCCCTTAAGCTTTATTTTTACCATGACCCACAGTGAAATAATGTTGGCATGCAAAGAATATAATTAAGGGTCATTAGTTTTCTATAAAACTTTTATTTCAACTGTGTGTGTATGTGTATAAAACACAGGCAAGTTGCTTATCCTTTGTGAACCTCAATTTCCTCACCTGTTAAGTGGGAATGCTAATACCTTCCTCATGGTTGTTTCTGGTATTAAATGCAGTAACCCCTATAACAACACTTTCCCCAGTTCATGGCAGAGAGAAAACCCTCAGTAGATGCTGTCTTGCATTGTCAAGTGTTTTCTCCCATCCAGACTTCTCTTTCACCAGAATGCCTTGCTATGTAGCAGAGTTAAGATGGACAACTTGTGATTTTTCCCAAATGGTTAGAAGATATTGGTCAATATTTTCCTTACAAAACATGTACTTCTTGCCCTGGCTGGCGTAGCTCAGTGGATTGAGCATGGGCTGGGAACCAAAGTGTCCCAGGTTCGATTCCCAGCCAGGGTACATTCCTGGGTTGCAGGCCATAACCCCCAGCAACCGCACATTGATGTTTCTCTCTCTCTCTCTCTCTCTCCCTCCCTCCCTTCCCTCTCTAAAAAAAAAATAAAAAAAATAAATAAAATAATTAAAAAAAAAGAATTACATGCTTATGACTTTAAAAAAAAAACATGTACTTCTTCTTCATTCATTACCTTATGATAGGCAATAATATGTTTACTGTTTTCTTATTTAACTTACACATTTGTGCAGGGTATCTTTTGTTCAAAAGTTTGTATATCCACCAGGAGGAAAAGATTAGTGTGCATTAAGTTAGTTTATATCATGTCATACAGATAAATACTCAATAATCAAGTTTAAATAATGGTGGCAATCACTGAAAATATACCACGAATAAGAGATCTGATTCCATTCCCATTGCTACTCCTAATTTGTAATGTACTCTAAATGCTATCATTGTGCCTTTTGGAAAATCTATGTTTTATGAAATATATATATTGCAGAAGGATTCTACACTTTTTGAAAGTTGTACTATAACTTATTTTTAAGTCATAAACTTCCTTTTGTGTTTAGAATAGGACAAATTTATAAAATTCCTATGATTCACACACACTGGGATTTGGGTAGAGCACGAGGCATAGCACAACCTAGTGGAAAACCACCTGCCCTGGCGCAGCTGCACCACCACTCAAAAGGCAGTTTTCCAGCCTACCAGGGACCCTTGTGCAAGCTAACCTCTAAAGAGACTGTTTCTTCATAAGTTGAATGGACATAGATAGTCATGGGCCACTGTCTGAATTAAAGTTTGTAAAATATTTAGCACAGGACCTCATGAAGAATAAGCAGTTAACGTGTCTTTAACAAGAGAACTTGAAGATATAACTGTGGGCGGGGGTGCAGAGTTTAAGGAAGCAGGAACATTGCCTTTCCCTGATGCTCTGTTTTCTTTCTTCTTTATTCTAAATTGACCACTTCTGTCTCAACTTGCTTGCTAACTGGTCACTGTACCAGTTAAGAGCTGTGTGATCTGGGCAAGTTACTTAATTTCTCTGAGCCTCAGGTGTCTCATAATTAAACACTAAACCATATTTACTATTGTGCAGATGAGAGAGCTGTGTGCATAAGTAAGGTTTCATGATAACTGACAAAAATAGTAGGTCCTCAGTAAGTGCTAAAGTTATGAAATTAATTATTCAGGCAATAAGAGCCATTGTCCCATTGTGCTTTATATAACAAACTTGCTTTTTCTTTATCAGTCTGCCTTCTTATGGCAGAGATACACAATCCTCAGACCCTGAGGAAAACAACTGGAAGGTTTGCTTCTTCATCAGAAAATATGAAAATCCCAAGCCCAGACCTTCATCAACAACACAAAGAATCAAGTATTCACAAAGGTGGTAGGAGATACCTGTGAAAAAAATGTTTAATTTCCATTGGTTTGAGTCTAAGTAAAACTAAAATGTAGTTTCTGGTAGATAAGCATGATGTTCTCAAATACTATCAAAGAATCAATTGTTGGTAAATTTGGGGCAGTTTCATAACTTTTGTGGAGCTGCCTCTATAATTCATTTTGCTTGGCCAGAATTTAAAATACAGTAACATTTCTATTATCCATTGTTCATTTTCAAAATGTCATGGATATTTTTAAGGCATCTATTTTGATGGTACTGCCTCCAAGTACCTCAGCTTCTTGGAGAGGGAGTTTTAGCTTTCCTAGATTGAACCTTTATTTTCTTTTTCATTCTTTTTAAAATTTATGGTATATATACTAACATTTCAACAACTTCAAATATGACAAGAAGAAAAGTAACTGATTTTGGAATCTATAAATTAATAATAATATAAGTATTTGTAAACATATATAGGCTATAAATTAAATTGCATACATACATACCCACAGTGACTAACCATGACTAGGAAACTAAAAATGTTCTTCAGCCCTCCATAACCTTATGGTCTAGCTTCATTCCCCTGTCCATAGAGTGGGCTTTTCCTGAGTTAGGCTCATGCAGATCTGGTGCAGAGTTATGAGTTAACATCTATGGGACATTGTAGCTGAACACTTCAGTAAACAAGGGCTATGGAAGTGAAAGCCCACTTGTTTGCTATGAAATTCAATTTGCTACTAAATTTCCACTAATGTGAAAGTTCTATTTATCTTTCTGCATTTTCAGAAATGTAATTGCACTATTCAAATGTACTGTTTGGTGGTCAATGACTATTGGTCAATGATTACAGACTGTTTTAATGAAACAGACTGTTGTATTTTGAAATAAAAAACAATAACTTCCTAGACAGTGTGAAGACTTGCTTTGTCATTATAACTGTTGTCATTCTGGTGACAATAACAGTGGCTTCTGAGACATATTGGAGAGTATAATTTTCAAATGTTCTACACAGTACTAGGGGCCCATTCCATGGAAGCAGATTAAAAATAAAGAGCAGCGATAACCAGAACAATTGAAAGCTGATTGGTGAAGACTGAGCCTTGTAGCAAAACCACCACAAGCATTCAGTGGATACAATTTATGTGACTCACAGAATAATTCCAAAGGCACTGAGGTTTGACTAACAGGTTTCCCTAACTCTATAAAGCCAGACATACTTTCAGCAGTTTAATTTATCTACATTTTGGTTGGGACATTTAGCTGAGATACAGATACATCCTTAAGCATCTGGTTAGGCCTTAGTTTTCTTCTCTATTTTTACTTTCTTTCCATATGTGTTTTTGTATGGAAGAAGGCAAAGTTGATATTGCTTAAAGAAATATTCATAAATTTACCAAAATAATCCAAATGTGCATGAGGTACCTAACATAAAATGTCTATGAAATGTCTGTATATAATATAATCTATGTAATATATAAAATTATAGATCCTGGGGCCTTATATGAAAATATTTATCACTACCTTCTTTATTCTTCCTTTTTTTAATTGCATTTAACTTCCATACTAATAGTATGCATACTTCCATACTATTCCATACTACTATACTGAAAAATACTATTTTTCATGTATAAATGACAAAATTCCATGTCATTAGACTTGAAATCACCTACTAGCTTAGTACTTACATTGAAAGTTGGGAACCATATATATGTGAGGTAGGCATTTATGTATCTGTGGAATGTGTTGGCAGAAAGACTCCTATACAATTGAAATTCAATGCTAGATGGTATTTTTTAGATGTTATTTTAAAGCTGAAATTAGATTCTCTGCTTTGATTATTCCATTGTGGGCCCCCAGTTACATTTTAGTGTCCTTCACCCTTTCCTCCTTTATTATTTATAACCTGCACTCTTTGAGCAATGACCAGTACTAATCTGTAACCTTCTGTCCTTCTGCATGATTTGCTACCTTTTTTGAAACTCTAAGATTGAAGCATATATTCTGAGACTTTCTGTTAAAAAATATGTTACATTTTTTCATATTTCTGAGTCTGAAGTAAGAGTCAACCCTAGGTTTGTTTGTCTCATCCATTTTCAGCAGGCTAGCTTCAAAAAAATAAAAAATAGAAAGAGAGGCATGTTGGGGTGGGGGGAGAGAGAGAGAAAGAGAGTAAATTATAAAGTAGCCACACTTTTATATTCGTTATGTTTTAATATTTCTCACAAGAATAAAAATATTCTTTTACATATACTTTTATTAAAAATATTTTTGTTTTGCTATCTTGATTGTTAGATTAATGTATTGGGTCTTTTCTTGTTTCTGTTGCCTCTTTTTTGTTTTCTTTCTTTATCCATAGTAGCTGGACCCAAATAATAATAAAAACAAAGAACAGAAATTTATTTGTACATGATGTGCATTAAAAAGGAATGGCATAAAGTGGGATTATGGGCAAATTCCAGGACCAAAGATTCCCACTGGTTCCGGTCTCCTGTATTATGCCCATCCCTCCCACACAGCTAATGACTGAAATGGGATCCATCGTTACCAGGAGCTTTTAATTTCTTTACATGGTTCAGGTCATTCTGATACGATGCAAAGTGACAGCTTCCATTTCAGTCTGGCTCATTATCAGCTCTTACACCAGACAGCAAGGACACACATCCTTATCTTCAGGTTGGACCTAACCCTCCTCGCCATGTAAATTTAATTTGGCCTTAGCTAAGGTATAAGGTAGAGTACTGTGGGCATGTGTGCAAAGCACATCATATCCAAAGGGATCAGGAAAAAGAAAAAATGGAGACAAGGCAGGGATTCCTCAGAATTCACAAACTGAAGAATTTATGTTTGGTTAAAATCCACCACCTGAAGGCCAAGAAAACTTCTGAGGAAGGTGAAGGCAAATTTAAAGTGTGGATCTGGAAATGAATGCAAGGTGGTTCTCCCTTATATCTACTGTTGACTATCATATTTGGCCATGAGCACTCAGGCATTTACTAGGATACTGAACCAGCTCATGCCAGTTAAGTATTGTTGTGAGTTTCTTTTTCTTTCAGAAATGGCTGCATGAACTATAGCATGGTTCATGGATTTCCTTGTTTAGAAATAAAAGTTAGCACATCTGTCCTAGACATTTCATAAATAGCCCTCAGCAAATAATTCAAAAACAGCCTAAATTCTCAGTATTTTGGTGATCCAGTCCCCTTTACCTGACAGGTAACATAGGACACTGTATATGAGGAATTGGAAATAGATTGTGTGTATGATTTTTTTAATGTACACATAGATACACATAATTTATAATTTATATCAAAATATAATTATATGCAAGGCACTCATTAGTATTGAGTGATGGTAGGGTAAGTTAGGTCAGTGGGCTAAAGAAATAGATGAAGGACTTAAAAATCGAGGTGAAATATATGTTAAATGTGCTTTATTAGCAGTATCCAATAGAAATTTAATATGAGCCACCTTATAATTTAAAATTTTCTAGTAACCACATTTAAAAAGTAAAAAGAAACAGGTAAAATCAATTTTAATAATATATTTTATGAAATATAATATATAAAATGTTATCATTACAGCACACAAATTAAAATTATTTGTTGGGAACCGCCCTGACTGGTATCAGGAGCTGAAACCCCCGCCTAGGCTAAGGCTAAGGGAACGCCCTTGGAACTGTAAGCCAGCAAGGAGACAAAAGCTTATCTTCTTGGCAGGAATGCTGCTTCTGCTGCTTTATTCATGACTGAACCCCCAAAAGCTTGGTCGGTTAGCCAAAGACAGGTAAGATTCCCCACGGGGGAACGACCTAAGCCAGGCACTATCACTTTGGGAGGCCCCCCAAAAGAAGGACTTGGCAGGCTGCAGCAAAAGGGGGTGATGGACCCTCGCTCCTCGGCTTTGACATAGCCTGAGTTCTCAGCGTCTGGGAAAAAACCTCCTTGTCTCACAGTTGCCTTAGTTCCCTTGCTCCACCTAAGCCTGAAACAATGACAGGGTGGTGCAGCTCTGTGCTGAGAAGTGCGGATTCCCTGGGGTGATCAGGCCTAAGAAAGAATATGTAAATTACTGTGAAACCTTCTTTGTTTAGAATGCTCTCAGTTGAATGAGAAGGGTCTTAGGAGGAAGTTATTTTGTTCCTCAGTCTTACAGCTCTTTGACCCCCAACTCAATAGACAGGCAGAGTTCTTTGTTTTCTATGGTTACCTGAATTATTATGCAGAATGAGCCCAATAAAAGCAGGTATGGACTGTAAATCGGCGTGCTCCCCACTAGGGGGGGTGGCCATTTCATCCCTACTTCCCCACAGAAACTAGTCTGTCTCTGTGCATGTGTCGTTTTTTCTCGCGTGTTTATCGTCGAGCCATCCACAGCGTTCCGTGGTCACTGCTGGCTGGTGACCCACACGCAACAATTATTTATGAGATAAAATAAAAATTATCGAGATTGTTTACATTCTTCTTTTTTTGTTTTTAATTTTTGAAATCCAGTATGTAGTTTACACTTACAGTGCATCTCAGTCAGATTTGGCACATTTTAAGTGTTCAATAGCTACAAGTGGCTCATGGCTGCTGTAATGGGCAACACAACTTTAGACAGATGTAGTGACTCATAAAAAGCTCTGGTTCCTTACCAATATGTAGCTATTTAAGAAATAATGAAAAGAGATTGTTTTAGTCTGTTTAGGCAGCTGTAACAATACCACAGACTGCATGGCTTACAAAAAACAAGATAAATTTTATTTTTCATAGTTCCTGGAAGTCCAATTCAGGATGCCAGTATGGTTGGATTCTTGTGAAGGCCTACTTCCTCATGAAGGTTGCTCATTGACAAATTCTCACTGTATCCTTACGTGGTGGAAGGGTCATGGGCTCTCTGCATTCTCTTTTATAAGAACATTAATCTTATTAATGGGGACTCTACTCTCATGACCTAAGTACCTCCCAAATGCCCTACCTTCTAATATCATCACATTGGGCATTAGGATTTTAACATACGAATTTTGACAGGACCCAAAAATTCAGACCATAGTAGGGATTTTGATAGTATCTTGGCTAAGGCAAGCAAAAGTCAACCACTTATTTATTCAACCAATATTCAGGGCCTAACATGTATGTACTAGGTGTATAGGGAATGTAAGTCATGTGTCTTCTAAGGAATGGGTACAGTGAATAAAAGGGGCAAGACCAACAAGGTGTTTTCAATCATGGGGCTGACAGTCCAGTGGAGAGTATAGGAAGAGAGAGATAAATGAGTATGTAATCCATCAGATGGAGACAAAAGCTATGGAGAAAAATAGGGCAAGATGGAGAACTGGAAGGTGATGGTGGTACTGTGCTAGACTGGAGGATGATCTGATAAGGGAACACTTGCGCTGAGGTCTAAATGATGTGAGACATTGGGTCACATGGATGTCTGGAGAAAGATTGTTTCAGGGAGCAGATGCAAAGTTCCTGAGGCAGGGAAGTAAATTTTTTATGGTCCTGTACGCCACTATAAGGACTCTAGCTATAATTTACTCTAAATAAGATGGAATGCTACTGAAAAGATTTGAGCCAAGGCATGACAAGATCTACCTAGATTCTTCAAGGAGAATAGACAATTTAGGCAATATTATTTGTATGTATTTGTATTTATATTTTAATTTATTTTTATTGATTAATTTCCCTTTTAACCATACAGTCTCTTCAAGATTAAATTCAATATGGAGCAGAGTTAAATTTCTAAACTCTACTCAGACAATGGTTTTATTAATCAAGCAATGGTAAGATCTGCCTCCCAAATATAGAAAAGCTGAAATTTAGACATAAGTTGCATATTAGGGCTGGTGCATAGACTAAGCAGCTGATCTGAACATCAGCAAAAGTTAGGATATGTGGATAATTACATATAAATAAATGGGTAATTGCATATAAAATTTTAAGTATATATACATATATATATTTTTTCAAAGTGTGGTTGCCTTTCACATGGTCCCCACTGGGGGAACTGGCCTGCAACCCAGTCATGTGCTCTGACCAGGAATCAAACCAGAGATCACTTGATTCACAGCCTACACTCAATTCACTGAGCTATACCACCCAGGGCTAAGTATTTTATTGATTATGCTATTACAGTTGTCCCATTTCTTTCTCTCCTTTATTCCCCTCTGTCCTATACACTCCTTCTCACCAGCATCCCCCCCCCCTTAGTTCATGTCCATGGGTCACACATGTAAGTTCTTTGACTTTTCCATTTCTTATACTATTCTTAACTTCCACCTGTCTATTGTGTACCTACCGTTTATGCTTCTTATTCCTTCTATCTTTTCCCCCATTCTCTCTCCATCCCTCTCCACTGATAATGCTCCATGTGATCTCCATTTTTGTGATTCTGTTCTTGTTCTAGTTGTTTATTTAGTTGTGTGTTCTTTGTTGTTGTTTTTTTTTTAAGTTTGGTTGTAGATAGTTGTGAGTTTGTTGTCATTTTACTGTTCATAGTTTTGGTCTTTCTCTTTTTCCTAGATAAATACCTTTAACATTTCATATAATAAGGGCTTGGTGATGATGAATTCCTTTAATTTTACCTTATCCAGGAAGCACTTTATCTGCCCTTCCAGTCTAAAGGATAGCTTTGCTGGATAGAGTAATCTTGGATGTAGGCCCTTGCCTTTCATGACTTTGAATACTTCTTTCCAGCCTCTTCTTGCCTATAAGGTTTCTTTTGAGAAATAAGCTAATAGTCTTATAGGAACTCTTTTGTAGGTAACTGTGCCTTTTCTCTCGCTGCTTTTAATATTTTCTCCTTATATTTGATCTTGGGTAGCTTAATTATGATGTGCCTTGGTGTGTACTTCCTTGGGTCCAACTTCTTTGGGGCTGTTTGAGCTTCCTGGACTACCTGAAAATCTATTTCCTTTGCCAGATTGGGAAAATTCTCCTGTAATATTTTTTCAAATAAGTTTTCAATTTTTTGCTCTTCCTCTTCTCCTTCTGGCACCACTATGATTCAGACATTGGAATGTTGAAAGTTGTCCTGGAGGTTCCTAAGCCTCTCCTCATTTTTTTTTAAATTCTTGTTTCTTCATTCTGTTCTGGTCAAATGTTTCTTTCTTCCTTCTGTCCCAAATCATTGATTTGAGTCCTGGTTTCCTTCCTTTCACTGTTGGTTTCCTGTACAATTTCCTTTATTTCACCTTGCATAGCCTTCACTTTTTCCTCTATTTTGCAACCATATTCAACTATTTCTGTGAACATCCTGATTACCAGTGTTTTGAACTGTTCATCTGAGGTTGGCTATCTCTTCATCACTTAGTTCTATTTCTGGAGCATTTATCTATCCTTTACCTTGGGTTATATTTCTTTATCTCAGCACATGTTATGTTGTAAGGGGCAGATCCTTAGGAATTCACCAGGGCAGGGCAACCCACATTGCTACGTCGTGGTGCTGGATGAGGGTGAGGGGTCAGAGGGGAACAATGCTGCTTGCTGGGCTTTCAGTAACTTTCTCTGATACCCACAAGCAAAACTGGCCCTTCTGGTGCTGATTCCTGGGTGGGTGGGCTTGTGCACATTCTAGGACCCTGTGGGTCTCTCTGATGAACACTTCTGTGAGGCTGGGAGTTCCTCTCGCTTCCTCAACTGTCTCAGGATTTTACAGCCAGAGGTTTTGAAGCTTCATTTCTCTTTGCTGGAATCCTGGGTTGCATGATTTGTCTTGCACCCCATTTTGTTCCTCCTGGTTTACTGCATGCACATATGTGACTGCCAGCTGCTGTCTCACCTGCCCAGTTCTCCAGCCTCCACCTTGCTGTGCATCCTCCCTACCCCAGCTTCCCATCTCCCCTGCTCCTACCAGTATGAATTAATGTTTCTTCTTTAATTCCTTGATTGTTGAAATTACCTACAGTTCAATTTTTCTGGCAGTTCTTGTTATTTTTTGTTTTTAAATTTGTTTTTGCCCTCCTTCTGGTTGTGTGAGGAGGCAAATTGTATCTACGTATGTCTCCCTCTTGACCAGATAGGAAATTACATATACATGAACAAATAATTATATATAAAACATATCTACATATACAGCATATGTGTACATTAATTTGATGGTTATTAATGGGAAATATTTCTACATAAAAACTGTATGTTTGGACATTTTGGTGTGTAAATATAAGATTCTAGTATGCTGTCAGTCTTTACACAAAATTCTGATTATCATCAGTGAAAAATGTGCACAGGATAAAATTGATGGTATTTTATTCTTATTCAACATGTGTATCACTAGGAAACAAGAAAGAAGACCAAGAATATCTAGTTGCTTGGATCTATGATCACCATGTGTTCAGGCAGCATGGCAGCCAGATATAAGCCATTTCTTATCTCCTATTAGAATCACAAGTTTTTCTTGCTTTCTGATTTAAGTCTTCTGCAGAGTGAAGAAAGTACATTTACCTCTGAAAAGGAATTTAACTGAGATTCAGTGGGAGAATATTGAACTCTAAGAACAAATCTCTTGCTAGCATCCTTATTTAGTAAAAGATTCTCTAACTGCAGTTAGAATAAAATCCAGGATAAGGATAAAAGTGGATATTGCTTTTGGAATATCATGATGAAAATAAACATATCTGAAAAGACATGAATGCCCCTCAGGAGTTTACACTGAATGATTCAAGCAGGAGACTCTTTATCTTGATAATTGGTCATTGCTTAGTGTGGTCAGGAAAATTGTTTTTAAGTTGTTCCTGGCCACTGTTCTTAGAACAGCTTCCTCCTTGGGAACATCAAGATTTAATAACACCAAAGAAGTAGGTTAGAATCCCAGGCTCTATGAGAGTAGAAACTGTGTCTACCTTGTTCACCATTGCATTCTTATTGTCCAGAAAAGCGCTTAGCATACAACAGATGCTCTCTAAATACCAGTTGGATGAAATTTGACCTGCATTGACTTAAACATAAAACATTCTTTAGGAAAACATTTACAGCTAGATTCCTCTACCCAGCACCCCCACTCAGCTTTGCCTGTGAACTTAACATACAATTTGATTTGAAAGTAATGGACATTCATTGTGATTAAATGTTCCTTACTTGTTATTTTTTACAGAATTTAAGGGATTTTTTAAAAACCAGGTTTGTTGCCACCCTTCAAGGCCAGGCAGGTTCATGGTATTCGTGCAGATCGAAAAATATTCATGGAGCCGTTGGGATGTCTGGCATGTCTTTATTCATGGGTGGGTGAGCCATGCACGCTACAAGCTGTATGTCTCATGTTGTGCCCCTGCTCCCCAGTATGGCACCCATCATGGCACCTGCCCCTTTGTGTGTCTTTCATCATCATTGCCCCCAGGAGAGAGTCCCTACTTGTTTAAATACTAGAGGGGAACAAAGCTTGCAAGATGCCAGAACATTACATAACATAACATAATTCTGTGCATGTGAGCCCACTTCATGTTATGGGAATAGTTTACCAGACCCAGTCTCAAGGCTGTGAAACATTAGTTATCAGGCCCCTCCAAGGCTATAGGAACAATGTTTTCCTTAGCTACCCAGACACTTGGGTGAGGAAGCTAGACTGCTTCCACTTACCCTACACCAGGTAATAATTCAAACTTTAAATAGAATTATTATACTTATTTAAAAATGTTTTCACAGCATAACTCTAATAAAATATCATATAAAAAACTAAAGAAAGGTGTGTGTGTTTGTGTGTGTGCATGTGTGCATGTTTTAATGCCTTTTCCTTTCTGTAGGATCTTTTTTATTAACTGGGAAAATTACATTTCATATTGACAAAACAAAACAAATAAGGTAACCAACTTCAAATAACTTTCCATCTCCTGGAAAGCAGGGAAACACTGCACCTATAGAACAGGTGACCTGCATTTTTCCTTAAGAATTCTACTTTTAAAAAATTGGATGCCTGCTGTAGGAACACAGAGGCCAAGCTATTTGACATTGTTGACAATGTATGGAACTGCATTGCAGCTGCAAAAAATTCACTTGAGAGAAGTTATGTAGGTACAGCCAACATGCTGAGCTAAGCATACTATGGCTTGGAATTTTCTGATTTAAAGTGTTTCCTTATCTCTCTACACAAAAATAAAAATGAAACTCATACAACAAATTAGAGAATCTTCCATAGATTGTTTTTTATTTTTCTCATAGACTGTTGTTTAGAAGACAGTTTTGCAAATATTTGTGGAAAAGTCACTTAATCACAATGAAGTTCATTATTCATAAAAACAACAATGAAAGAGATTATTTTTTCAAAGAGGAATAAAATAATTCATTTAAAAACAATCTGTCCTGAACCATGTCCTAAAATGCTTCTTAATTTTTAAATGCTAAGTAGGGCTTGGATGAGATTGCCAGTCACTGGAAATTAACAAGTGGTATCTTAAAAGGCACAATTTAATTAGAACACACTTGAGATTTTGTTTCTCGGTGTTTGGGAGGAATTTGGACCATCAGCGCTCCCACCTGCTGCCCAGCGCACTGGCTGCAAGTGTTGTTACTGTGACTCCCACTGCAGGTGAACCACTTTCACAGTCCAGAAAGCATGACATTCCCCGTTACCAGTGGGAGGAAGGGCTAATTGAGAAGTGTGTATAAAGGCTGTAATGAGTAGCATTTACATGTATTGATTAGAAGCAGGGCCACCGTTTCTCATTTATCACCACCAGCAGCTGTGAAATTTTCCCCACGTCGATTGGCACGGCTCATATTCCCATTCCTCTAGTTCTTTATTGCTTTTTTTCCCCTTCCCCTTCCGAACCAGAGTGCTGATCCACCAGCTGGAATGGCTTGGTAATTACTCCAGCTCCTGTACCAGCTGCCACAATTGCCAAACCGCTGGAGTGAAAAATTCCATCCCACATTTCCGATTTTTTACATTACCATTGCATAATCATATTTGACGAATAATTAACCTGGGTTAATACTTCAGGGAGCCATTTGCAAGTAAATTGATAAGCTGAGGTCTGTAAAGGCGAACAAGGGCTGAGGACTTGGCAGTGGCATGCTTCTGCTTTGTCCTGCTGCGTTCAGGGAAGTATTTATTCTGACCACCTTAACTGACCAAAACTGTCAGCTTCAACAATAGCCCTTGACTTGGTTGGAGCAGAGACTCTAAATTTAAGGTCACCTTGATTGCTGGGGAGCTCTTTTTTCCTAAAGGGCTACCGTCATTGTCCATATCCTGGATGTGGAATAGGTATTTTAAGTGCCATATGCCCATTTTGTAAAATATACTGACTCAGGAGATAGTGGGCTGGTGTTGGGACATTACTAACTTTATGATGGAGAGGCTCTTTTGCCTGGATGGAGAATGATCACCTTTGTAAAAGTAACAGCCACTTTGGAAGTAAAGATGTACTAGTATATCTATATGTGTGTGAATGAATGACAGAGAATGCATGGTGGAGTAGTGAATATAACCATATTTCCAGATCAAATAATTTGGCTGGCCATTTTGGAGAACTATTCATAAGACTAAAGTAATAGAAGAACATCAAAATTTAACTATTTGAATTCAAAGTGTTCATAACCCTATTTTTGTGAACCATTGGGATTTTGAATATTTTTTAGTTGCTTAATTCCAGTATCTCTTGATTTCTTACCTCTTCACTTGTTCATTTTGGGCCATCCTGTCTTTCAAGGCTAATCAAAGGACAAGGGATGACCCTGTGAGCTCAGAAATAATATTTATGTCATGTGGTTGGGCTTTGACTGTGAACTGAGTATTCTAAAGTGGAATCAGTATGCACAAGCCACACAGGAAGTCAGTGCTCAGTGTTTGTCACTGTGTGAGTCTTTGCACAGAAAAGCATTTCCTTTCAGACTCAACTGTAGCACTAAGTGAAATCAATGGCCAAACAATCTAGCACAATTGGTCATATATTGATAGAATTAAACACTGCTGTTAACATGACTTGTCATTGATCAAACAAACATGGAGTTCAGGGTAAAAGTAGCTGAAACATTTAGACTCTGCGTTTATGGGGAAAGGGAAAGAGAAATGAGAATTATTTTGCTCCATTTACTTAAAACATGATTTTTGTTTTCTCTAGACACTATGTTTCACTCTGGAACACATTTTCAGGACCTTGACTTTTTTTCCATTGGTGACATGAAAGAGGGAACTAGAAGTAGCTCATTTAAATTTTCAGATGTGTTACACTCAAGGAACATTTCTCAATGATATGGAGATTACCTCCTTGACAGAAGTCATGGATTCCTGTGGGTGATGAAACAAGTCAACCCAGTTCATAACCACATTCTACTACATCCCACATCTCTGCCTATAAACAGGAATATGCTTGATAAAAACAAATTCTGAGAGTATTCTCATTTATTTGCATGTAGTCAGATAATATTATAAACTACTGTGGTGAGGAGGACAAGGTCATATTGTTCTGCTTTGCCTCTGAGCATTATAGTCAGCTGTTTTGGGGACTCTATCTGCCAAAGCACATGCACAACTAATAAGAGAATGTCATGGCTGACCAAGTCAGCTGCTGTGTGTAGCCTGTGTGCATGGTCTGCCACAAGGACCCACATCAGTTGCTGTGATTTCTGAAGTGCTGTATAAGAGGGAGCAGGGCTGTGTCAGTGCCTGCAATGAATAAAGTCAAGAGAGGGATGGGATATGTTTGAAAGGGGGATCTCTTTCCTTAT
This sequence comes from Phyllostomus hastatus, assembly GCF_019186645.2. Lineage (NCBI taxonomy): Eukaryota > Metazoa > Chordata > Mammalia > Chiroptera > Phyllostomidae > Phyllostomus > Phyllostomus hastatus. The sequence goes on from NW_025334041.1 coordinate 52,398,986, forward strand.
TGTGTTTCAAAATGATCATGGGTGCATTGGTGAATATATGCAAGGATTTGAATATGGAATATTTTTCTCCATTGTATAGCCTGTTTAGTTTATTCAAAGCACTTCCACAGTCTATAATCACCTTATGCTTTAATTGTCTCCCTGACTAGAATTCATACTCTATGAGTGCAATAGCACTGTCTGACCTCGTATCAGCTTAATGCATAGCTGGGGTGGAGTAATAACCTGTGATTTGGTAGATTGTGCTGTGCACTGCACAACTCCAGAGGGTGATATTCATATAGAGTACAGTGTACAAACTATGTAAGCTGTACATGGCATCACTAAGAAGCTAGAATACAGAAGATAATAAGTATTTTTGAAATGAATGAATACATTTTTATGTTATTCTGGACAGATAAATTACCATATCCTTTATTGAATAATAAAAACAATAAATAACTATAAAGCAGTGGTTCTTTAATATGCATGAGAATCATCTGCTGAAATAGAAATTGAAAACACAGATTGCTGAGCCTCACCCTCAGGGTCCATGATCTGGAGCAGGGCCCAAGATACAGTTTAACTTCCCCAGGTGATGCTAATTCTGCTGAGAACCATTGCTCTAAGGCCCCACAAATGATAATGGTGATAAGATGATGCCAATGACAATTTCTTTCTCTCCCTCTTCATTTTATTTTTCATATTGGAACTCTAGAGTTGTTTTATTAAAGAATTGATTGAATCTAAACTTTAACCCTACTACAAACTTTTGATGATGCTTGTATCTACAGTATAGCACGAAGTCCAAATCCTTCCACACAGCACTTAGAGCTATCTGCCATCTTTCAGGGTCACCAGCCATGCTCCTCTACACCACCCCAAGCTCTAGATCCAGGCATAGGAGAACTATGAGTCAGAATCACCCATGGAGCTCCCCCAAAATGCAGATGCCTGGGTCCTGTTCTGGAGATTCTGTTTCAATAGGTCCTGGTTAAGTTCTGCCTTTAAGAAAAAGCTTCACAGATGATTCTTACATAGTACATTCTGATATGCACCAAACTATCAACTTACAGGATATGGGCAAAGTTTTAATCAAAGGTGAAATCTTAATTCAAAATTTTTCATAACAAAAAAATGAATAAAAATAAATGAAATAGGCAATATCTTAAGTTGTGAAGAAAACAAAAAAAGAAAATTTATAAATTGATTTAAAAATTAATTTCTAATTCACAGAAGTATTCAGTGAATTGGAAAACTAAAAAGAAGTAGAAAGAAAACTGAAATCCTAGCAACAGATCTTGAAGAAACTAATAAGTCACAAGGTTCTGATAAGTACATGAAAAAATAGATGCCCAGAAATTTGAAAAGTGATAAAATAGATAATTTCATGGGCTAGCAATTATGAACATTAATTCAAGAACTCTAAAAATACCAGATATATTCTATTAACTTGATAAATATTTATCAAGTACTTACCAGGCACTGTCCTGGGCAGTGAAAAGAACAGAAAAAATCCCAGCCTGTGTGAAGTTTATTTTTTATGAACCATAGTGTCAGACTCTGATAGCACATGCAGAGGACAATAAACCAATTACACATATAAATAAAGACAGGAAAATGTAAGTAAAAGACCAGGAAAGTATATTCCATAGTACATTAAGTATGGACTAATCATCCCTGCTTGTTTCAAGATTATAATGATAATTTAATGCATTAATATAATGCATCAAATCAATATGTCCACGAATTAAAAGAATGTCAATCTCAGTAGATGCTGAAAATGTGTTCAATTAAATTAAATATCCCTACCTGATAAGAAATTCCTTGGAACACTGAGAATAGAAGGATATTTCCTTAACCTGATAAAGGGTATCTGAAACCAAGAGCCAACATCATACTTCATGGTAAGACAGTGGAGACATTTTCATTTAATCCTGAGACAAGAGATGAATTCTTACTGTCACCATTGTTATTTAGCATTGTCTAAAAGTTCAGGAAAATACAATAAACCATGAAAACAACAAGAATAACTATAGAATGAGAGTTAAAATTATGGTTATATGATGACAGTATGATTAGACACATCTAGGAAATCCAGGGCAACAACTAAATAATGTTTTGAATTAACAAACAACTTCATCAAAAGTGAATGGCTTCAGGATAACTCCATAAGGATCAGTGACACTTCTATATAACATCAATAAATACGTTAGAAGATATGATGACAACTAACACTATGAATTTTCAAGGAACTTATGACATTTAAATGAAGAAAACTACAAAATTTTATTGAGTAATATAAAAGAAAATATGAATGAATGGGAGTGTATATTATATTTTTAGATGGAAATACTGTAAAACAAAGTAATCTTTTCACCTAATTAGCAGTTTTCATATAATTCCAACAAAAATCCATATGGAATTATCTGGTTGGCTTGACAAAATGTAAATGCAAAAGAATAAAAAATTTAAAAACCAATAAAATTTTGAAAAATTTTTCAAAACATTTTTGGGACAATGGAGTAGGACTTGACCTACTAGATACTAAAATGTGTTATAATGATATAAACACTATAATGGAAAGGTACTATTTTGAGAAATAAAGGTCAAATCAAAGAACAGTTGAAGATCACCTTTGAGACAGATCCTAGGGTATGTTAATGTTCAGACAGTGTGCCAAAGTCCTGGGCTAGAAAAGAATCAACATGTTGAAGAACTGAAGTAATGTGGCCGGGCTGTAAATAAGTTTAGTACACTTTGGAACAAACTTTTTAAGAAAGCAATTTCCATATGCTTTTAAAATATTCAGTTTTAAATATAAGAATAAAGGTATTTGATCCATTGATTCTTCCTGAAAGAATCCTAGATGTAAGTAGGGGTGAAGATCAGTTAAGACTAGAGGTGTTCTTTGCAGCATTGTTAATATCAGCATTGAAGCTCAAAACAATTGAAATAACCTGCAACAAGAAACATGTCATGGCACTTCCATAAATTAGGATGCTTTAAACTATTAAAAATGTGATTTGAATAACCCAAATACTATATACTATATTAAGTGAAAAAAAGTAGGACTTCCCAACCCTGGCTGGTAACTCATTTGGTTAGAGCATCATCCCAATACACCAAGAATGCAGGTTTGATCCTGGGTGAGGGCACGTATAAGAAACAACCAATGAATGCATAAATAAGTGGAACAACATGTAGATATTCTCTCTCTCTCTCTAAAAAAAATCAACAATTTTTTATAAAGTAGGATCCTATATTCACCATATAATCCCATCTTTAATCAATATGTACACATGTAAAATATCATAAAATATATCAAATTGTGATCCTGATATATCCTAGAAGTAATCACTTATAGGATGTTTGGTTTGTAGATTTTTTATACTTATGAAAACATTTAATTTTTCAAATATTTAGTTAATTATCACAAATATAAAAACAATAAACATTAAAAACTTCATTTCATATCTAGCTCAACTATCACCTCTTCCATGAATTCTTCACAGATTTCCCAATCAAAATTAATCACTCCTCTCCAGAGCTCCCGTAAAGTCAATGTGTCTCTTCATAACTTTATATAAAACGCTCCTGAGTGAAGTACAGTTAATAGTATGCATATTGATCTCCTCTGTTTCGTGCTAAGCTTCTCTGGGTTGCATGCTTTAACTAAAGATTTTCTGTGAAGAACATTATAAACCTTTGAAGAGAGATGTCAGCAAGCATATGGCCATGTGAGGAGATGCTACAGCATGGGGACTGAGGAACATGAATGCAAAGTTGGGTATTTTAACAAATGAATGTCTTCATGTGTATACATGAGTTGGGGGGTTATAACATTTTGATATTAATTTAAGTGGTGGTACTTTTCTAGACACTGTTGCATGTAAGAAAACAGTATAATTACAAACAAGACACTTAGACTTTAGATCTTGGAAAAATTAACTCCTATAAACCTATTTCCTCATCTGTAAAATGGAGAGTGCACTATTACTTACTCATGAGTGGTGGTGAAAATTAAATAAGATGAAGCAAGTTTATAGGCAAAATGCCTGGCTCATGATGAGTCTATTATATAATAAACGTCATGACTTAGGATGATTTATTATTTACAATAGCCTAACTGGAACATCCCCTTCTTTCCATTTCTCATCATGAAGTCAAAGTTTTAAAATCTCCTCTGCCTCCTCTTGCTTCAGACCAGTAAACTATTAGCCCAGCCCAGTAAACTGTCTGGAGAGGGAGCTATTATTCACTGCAGGGCCAGCTTCATGGCATGAGACTTGTGCATTTACAAAGGCCCCAAAGGACTCATGCTTGGATTAATGCTCCCCTGTCACCATCTTGGAATATTTGATAATTTTGAACAAGGGTCTCCACATTTTCATTTTGCATTAGCCTCCCCACCCCCAATTGTATAGCCAGCCCTGTTCAGTAAGTTCTTCCATCTTACTGATTCCATAGCAGTCACTAAATTGTTATGCTCACTAATGGACTGTTATAGTTCCTAGATTATAGATTTGAGAAACAGTCTTTGCCCTAGATGGGCAGTCCCTTGAGAGAAGGGCTTAGGGGACATTTCAGTGCTGATGCTTTGCTGCTGATCATGAGTCCAGGTTTAGATCTGTTTTGCTCATGCTGTCTACTACCTGAGTTATTTTGTAAGAGTGACCACTAGTCTTTTGCTGTATATTTTCTCTTATTTTTAATTCATTAAAAGCCACACTGCTCTTGCTTTTGGTGGCATTCATTGCCTTTTAATCCTCGTTTTCTGGACAATGTTCTACCATCATTTGCACTCAAATCCTTCTTCCCATGCAATCTCTGTTTCAGAATCTAGGCTGGAAGGGTTTCTGAGGAAGTAATCTTTAGTGAAAACAGAGGAGGGTTTCCTTGGATCAAGTTAGGCTGAACAATGGCTCTTTAATGCTTCTGAATCCAGGAAAGTGCAAAGTAGGGATGTAGCATATGTTCCTGGCATGCTCTATAAGTTGTCACTTCTAGATTTACCAATTCATTCAGGCTGTCTCTTCAGGAAAGATACCTGAATCTGGCTTGGGCTTAATGGCTATCTGTATATAGGAAAGCCTTAAGAACAACCAGTAGCTAGGCTATTTGAACTTGGGTTGAAAATTGGAGATCATTGCTGTTTTTATGGACGCTGAACATTCACAACAAATTTATACCAGGAAAAGCATTTGAGATAGAGTCAGGAGCCTAATAATGTCATTAACCAGCTGCCATGAGATCCACTCTGTAAGCCTAAGTTTTCTTATATAGAGAGGGTGACATTTTTCCTTACCCTTCTTTATATTATAGGGCTGTTTGAGGATCAGATACAATGGGGGAAAGCCCTTTGTCAACTGCAGAACACTGCAAATGTGTAGGAGCCATATACCTGTTTTTACCAATCTAGGCACAGAATCAAAGTTTATTTATGTTTTCCATTTTGGTGTTCATCCACCTCCTGATTTTGAGTTGACAGGAGTGCCTTGGCAGAATAAATAGCATATGCTAAGGGCTGGAAGCTAAATGGAACCATTTGCTTGGGAAACTACAAATTGTTCCAGAATGGCTGTAGAGGAGGTAGAACGGGAAAGGTAGGGAGGAGTTGCAGGTGGGGACAGCAAGAGATTGTATTAGTTTCCTATGGCTGCTCTAACAAACTATCACAAATCAGGTAGCTTAACAACAGAAATTTATTTTCTCACAGTTCTAGAGGGCAGAAGTCTGAAATCACAGTGTCAGCAGGCCTCTGTTCCCATTGGGGGCTTTAGGGGAGAATTTGTTCCTTTCCTCATCCTTTCCTTTCCTGTTCCTTTCCTTTCTGATGGTTGTTGACATTCTTTGTCCTGTGACTACATCACTCTAATCTCTGCTTCTGTGATTGTATTTCCTGCTCTCTGTGTGGTCAAATCTCCCTCTGCTCCTCTCTAAGGACACTTGTGATTGCATTTAGGGCTCACCTAGATAATCCAGGATAGTCTCCCCATCTTGGGATCCTTAAGTTTATCATATCTACAAAGATTTTCTTGCCATTTAAGATGACATTCACAAGTTTCAAGGGTTAGGAAGTGCATACATTTGAGAAGCCATTATTCTGCCTACCGCAGGAAGGGATATAGAAGGTTATTGAAAAACAATGTGAGCCTTGCTCAGGAGTTTGAAATTTATCTAGAGTTCAGTGGGGAGTCATTGGAGGCTTGTGCAGGTTTGTAGAGAAAGGCCAGTGATCTGGAGCAGAGGTCAGCTCAGCTACAGGACTGCTGAAGGCCACGTGTACATGCCAAGCTCTGGAGTAACCTTTGAGCTCCTTCCCCAGACTCTGGAGAGTGTGTTTCCTTTGACCAATCTTACAGTCACAAATTATTCTGAGGGCTTCCTGGGCCACCATGTGCTGTGACCTAATCCACACCAGAAGCTTCGACTGTTAGGTCAAACATTCAGGAGACTGTATTCTTCCATGTTGTGCACCTGGTCTCATGTTCTATTTCTTTCACAAGGAAAGGATTGAGAGCACACACAAGCTGACCATTACCACTGAATATCTCCTTTCTCATGAATATTTATAGCTTAATTAGCAATGAGGTCTGAATAAAACAACTTGGTTGGGATTTCAGATATCAGAAAGCAATTGGAAGGAGTTTGGGGGAAATGATCTATCCCTTTCTTTATGGGCAAAGTTTATCTTGTTCTTATCATTTTCCCAAATCCCAACTCAAACCCAGACATCTGAAACTCCCCTACAGTTTGGGATGTAGGACAAAGAAAAACCTTATCACATTCTTTATATGTCTTAAACAGAATTAGAGAGATCTTTAGTGCTATATAGTTCTATCCTTAATATGCATCCCTCAGTTCTGAAAACAAGTAAAAATGAAATACTGTGGCCTATTTTAATCTTCACCTGAGTATATGTTTTTATCAATTTTAGAGAGATATAAAGGGAAGGAGAGAGAGAGAAACATCCATGTGAGAGAGAAACATTGATTGGTTGCCTCCCAGATGCACCCTGACTAGGGATCGAACATGCAACCTAGGGATGTGCCCTGACCAGGAATCAAACCTGCAACCTTTTGGTGTATGGGTTGATGTTCCAACCAACTGAACCACCTGGCCAGGGTGAAATACTGTGGTCTTAAATTCCATCTCAGTCCCATAATAAATTATCAATAATAATTAAAATGAATATTTGGGTTGTTAGAAAAATGTATTTATAGATGGAGCTTTTGGAGTTTTGTAAGACTAAACAAAGTATTAAAAATGTTGCTATACCAAACAAACCTCACTGTCTTAATAAAATACCACAGTGTCTTACAATATATAGCTCAGCTCTTTGTTGTTGTGTTTTTTTGTGAAAGTCAGTGATATGAGCTGGAGCCTTGGGGCCTGCCTCAATGGCCAGCAGCTTGAACTCTGCCTTTCCAGAGGGCTAGTGTTCTGTTCGTACTTCTCAGAACATTCTATGGGAGCCAGCAGAAGAGACTGTTCATGTCATTTGTGATCTTAAGTGTAGGGCAGAAGAGGTGGGTAATGAACTGCTGAAAATTGTATACAAGCTTAGAGTTTTCCCGTCACATTTAGCTACTGTCTATTTTAAGGGATGAGAAAGAATTCACTCTGGTAACTAAAGAAAAAAGATAAGGAATGCTTTTTAGAAATAAATTAATATATTGCTTAATAGAGTTTATATAATAAAATTAGATTTTCATTGAGACTTCATATGCCCTTAATGTTGTTTCCTTATTGATGACTTTCATTGAACCTTAAGACTCTTGGCTATCAGAATTACATTGAGTCATCTAATCCTGATGCAAATAGAATTTTGCGTTTTTAGTTAAAATACTCTTCTTGATCACTTCTTTATTCTCTATAGAAGAAAAACTTATATAGCCACCCTCCCAGTTTCTTTCCTCTAATTCAGCCCCTGAGCTAATAAATATTAGCAGTTGTGCATGTAACCTTCCATGTGTCCTATGCTTTTGTAAACACTTAAAAACCTGTGAACACTGTCAGATTTTTAAAAACATATACATTTATTTAATATAAATTTAGTTAAAATAATTTATTAGTTGAACTGATTTTATTACATTGTTATATGTATCTAGCATTGTTCTAGATGATGGGTATATAGTGTTGAATATAACAAATAAAAACCCTGTCCTCATTTACATTCTAGATGAAGGTATGATGCATCCAAAACTCAGTGGTCTCTGAGTTGGTCCTCAGTATGAAGTTTAGGATCAGAAGGGAGCTGCCAAACTGTACATGTGAACTACTGAAGAAGTCCTTCCTTCTTGTTTCCCTTCCTCCCTCTCTTTTTCAAATATTTATTTAGTAGCTACTAGTTGCCAGGCACTGAGAACATGAAATTGAACTCAAATTGGCCTCTGCCTTTGAAGAATTGCCTTAAGTAGTGACAGAAGAGACTTTACTTTGGGTGGTGAACACCCAATACAATGTACAGATGATGTGTACCTGAAACCTATATAATTTTATTAATCAATGCCATCCCAATAAATTCAATTAAAATTAAATAAATAAAAAGAAACCACTATATATTCTCAATGCTTCTGAATGAAGTCATAGAATAAATATGTGAAAAAGCTCATTTTCAATAGGGATTATCCATATCTTGCCACCATATATTAGAAATCAAAGTACTGGCCTGGAATAAAAAGTTTCTTCTGCTGAATAATTATTTCTGAAAAACTGTGGGTAAATCTAACAATTACAAAACAAAGTCTATTTTATTTGTTATGCATTATGATTTCTTCAGAGCTCTATTCTGATTGCCAGTGGTCTCTCAGTCAGCTATGGCTTCTTTCAGTTTCTCTTACGTTTATTCTACCACCATTTCATCCTCTATCTATTCCCTAATTATCACTATAGGTAAGTAACTAGATTATTTGAGAAGTTGCCATTTAAAGAAATATCTGTAAGGTTAAGTAATCTTGGAATGTGATCAGACAGCACCTTTCTGAGTTTCTCTCATGGTTTGGATAGTCCGTATTGCTCTCTAATACCACATGGAAATTACCAACTATCTTTCTAAATGCTTACTTTTTGCATGGGAGACCTCAGGTAAAACTATCATTTGGTTTAATTGTTAGACCAAATCCCTTTAGAATTACTCAAGGTTATTTTTTCTTCTAGAGTGTTAGACACTTTGAGGGGTTGGGGGTTCTGCTCCCTTCTCCCGCAGGCTTCCTTGGCCTATCTAGGCCTCCTTTCTCCAACAGAGGCTGGTAGTCTCGTCATCCTCTTGACTTATAGGCAAGACACTAATGGCTTTATGGAATGAAGGCTTGATTCTTTCATGTTGCAGCACATTTGCTCACTTATGATGCACATTCCAGGCCAGTTTCCCAGCTGTAACATCTTCAGTGGTCTCTGTCCACTTAAATCTAATATTTCAGGGGAAAAGAAAAAATAAGCCAATTTTACCACTCTATAGTCTCTTTTTGTAAGATTCACTAAATATCAAAATGAACAATTTATTCCCTCAAGAAGTTGACAATCAACATGTTCATTGAGAAATCTATAGTGAGGCAAGGTATTATATAAATATCATCTTGGAAAACAATTATATTGCCACTGTATACCATACTTGGAGTTGGTGGGTATATGACATATGAGAGAGAGACACACACATACATACAGAGCCACATTACACAGTTTTAACTAGCATATGTAATTTATTATAAGCTGTCAAGTAAAACTGACCTGAGCAGAAAGACGTAACTTTGGTGCATTTGTTGGCCCTATTGGCAAATGTATAGAATTGACCTACCTGGATTCCAACTTTCCTACTTCTAACCAGCAGTGGTTTTAACAGGTCCCAATGAAAGTGGAATGACTGAAAAGGTTTTTCAAGTGTTTTATTAGCCCTGGAAGATCCTCATGCTATGGCTTTAGTTGGGTGTGGAGCATTTTGATCTCATTGGTCATCTTTCAGGGGAAGCAGAAGGGGAAGAGCTGAGCTTCCTGGTGGGCTGTTACCAGCCTCCCACCCCTTCCTCAGGAGGTACTGTGCATATTTTAAAGGGAGTGGGATTGTGCATGATTCTTACTTTATTTTTATGTTTTCTTTAAGAGAGGGAGAAACATAAAATAACTCACTCTGCATTTATTTTTATTTTATTTACTTTTCTCTCCCTGGATCCAGAAAAGACATGAGAAAGCTTCCCTTAACAGACATAACTCAAGGCAAAGTAAAATTTAATATATTTAAAGGATGAAATAGGCAAAGATAAAATTCATTCATTTTTTAAAACAAATATGTATGCGTAAGAAATGCACTAGGAAGAAAAGATACAATAATGAACCAGACAGTTATGCTTTCATAGAGCTTAGAGTCTAAAGAGAAAGATATTTATCAAATAACTACACACACACACACACACACACACGCACACACTCAGTGGTAAATATTATTGGAGGGAAAACACAAGAAACTGTGATTTAATTAATTCAAGGGAGGAAGGATGGATGTGATTAGCTTTCCCTGAAGGATGAACTGCTTTTGGAGCTGCTACAGGTAGTAACAGCAGAATGCTGAGTGTAGCTATAGCAGGCTGGTGGAACAGTGGGTGTCAAAGCCCAGAGGTCATAGGGCTTTGATGTCTTTGAAAAACTGAAAGGAACAGGAGGGCAGGAAATTGAGTGAGGAATGAGGCTGACAGGGTGTGGGGGCCAGATCAGGCAAAGGCTTTGTAAGAGCAATCATGGACCATTGATAAATATTATCTGCAGAGCCATGTGTTAGATTTTTTACAGTGAAAGCAGGAGAGATATAATGTAGTTGTGGTACAGTGAATACACCAAAATCAAATTATAAAGTTTCATACATTTAATAGCAGGAATAACACAGAAGGGAGAAAAGAAGGGAAGTGCCTAGCAGTGGGCAGGAAAAGGTACAGCCAGCCTGTGGAAGGAAACTTCCTCCAGTTCTCCTCAAGGTATTGTGGAGGGCTAGTAATTCAGGTCAAGAACTTCCTCCATGGAGGTGGCGGTGGTTGGTTGGTAGATATTACTTTATTTATAATTCTCAGTCAGTGCATGGAAACTGATATCCATAGAAGTGCAGTGACTTGCCCAAGGTCACACACACAGCATGTTAGTTGCACAGCAGACTATCCCCAGGAAAGGAATCTTTTCACCAGGCTGCTCTTGATTCCCAAAATTACTGGCTCATGTCATTTAAAGTAATTATATAAAGAATTCAATAGCTAGAATATTTTTAAAACATATAACATTAAAAATTAAATTACAAAACACTAGATACAAATAAAAATATGACTATGTAAATCCACTTCCATATATTTCTACGTGTGTTTGCATATACTCAGAAAAATGCATAGAAGAATGTATATTAAAACATTATTTTATCTGAGTGGTGGGACTATGGATAGGTTTTATTAACTTTTTTATATTCATCAGTATTTTCCAAATTTTCTACAATAAGAATATGTTACTTTCTAAATTATTAAAACCAACTTCATGTTGTAAATATTTTTCTGTCTGATAAAATTTTCAGGACAACTAAATGTAGCAGAATCAGGTAAACCCTACTGCAAGCATAGCACATCTGTTTGTATATATAATTATAGGAAACGGTATATGAGCTTTTAGAACTGAGTGTACAGAGCACAAATGTTCTGAAAAATGCAAATTTAACTTATGTGTGAACTAAGGTTGCTTGTAAACTAATAAAGAATGAACAGGTGGACAAGTTTTTATTTGTAAGAAATTGATTGTATGAAACATAATTTGAAATGAATGGGCAAAAACCCCAGACTGAGTCAGTGTGTCTCCACACCACTCAGTTCTCTCCACTCACTTTGTATTTTCTCTCTCCCATTGAAAAATGCTCTGATATTTTTGCATTTCTGTTTTTCTTTCCACTCCTCATATAGTAATTTAGAGAGGAAGAAGGCCTGGGTTATTTGGGGAACTTGGGGTGCTCTGGAAATTATAAGTGGAAATAAATTAAACTTCTCTCAAACATAGTACAAACAGGTATCTGGGCTATAACTTGTCTACAATCACCTAATTTGTACCCCATGGTCTAATTAGAGAATTGCCTAATTTGTACTTCATTTCAAGAAGACCTCTTTACCACACGAGCCTCACATACCAAGAATACATGGAAATCTGGACCTCACACTCACTTTATACAATGGATAACACATACACACATACATACACACCTCAAATCTTCAAAAGCAGTTTTTAAACATTTCAAATGTTTTCCAAATGATTCATCACTCCATTCCCCAGGCACCACTCCCAATCATACCCTTTTAGTCACTTTTGTCAAACCCTGACCTGCCAGAGCTCTCCTAGGGATCTAAGGAACCATTTCACCACTGGGATGGGTCCCTCTGCCTATTGACAGAAAGGTTGGCACAGAACAGGGTGGCACAGAAGTTTTCATTTTGGCTGGTATGGTGCACCTCTTCCCTCTACACAGGTGCCTTCTGGATCTCCTTAAGAACTAGAGATGAGACCAGGGGCCATGTCTGGAGCATTTATATTCAGAAGCTAGTTCTCCTTCTAACTGTGTTCTGATCTCTGCCTGCCTGTTACTCCCTGCTCACTGAATGGTCTCAGAGTCCCACACTTCTCATCTCAACTTTCTTACCACTGGCATTGCCATTTGCTTGTCCCAGCTTCTATTCCTTTGGTTGATACTGGTTTAGATACTCCCCACAAGGATAGTGTTAACTATGATGGTGATATGATAATGATGACAATTTTCACCTTTTGACTGAATTCTATAGACACATCATTAACTCTATTAGCAAATACTGTTTTTATCCCATTCATTTACAGAAGAGAAGCACATAAAAAAATTAAGTATCTTGCTTACTTGAACATAGCCGGCAAAATGCAGGCCTGATGTTCCAACCATGTATCTGACTCTAAAGATCATGCTTTATCAAAATGGAGATTGGTCACCCTGAATGGTGGGGTTGAGTAGTCATTAGAGAGGATGCAGATACTGATAATGATAATAACATCTAAGAATTTTGCTGGTAAATATCAAAAGGAGTGGAAGGGATTCATTGAGAAGGGTGGAGGGCTTGTTTTCCATAATAGCGCCTGGAGCATATTTATTTGGTAGGAGAAAGCACTAGTAGAGAGGTTGAAGATGCAGGAGAGAGAAGGAAATTGATAATGAAGGGGACCATGAGGACAGAGGGATGTAGGAAGATCAGACTCTGCTGAGGCATTCTTGAGTTGGCATCTATAGATTGTGATAATTTGCTTTATCCCATTACTGTTTCTCTTCATCTCTCGAGCAAGTCATCTTAGTCATGCAAGTCATTACACCTCTGGACAGAGATGTAATGTAGGCATTCCATGTATGAATGGTTATGAACCCTCCATTCATTAGCCCATGTAAAGTTGAGTGTATATGCAGCCACATAGTTACTTACTGGGAATTTTATGGCAAAATCTTATCAGAAACCCTTTTGAAAAAATATATAATTTGTCCTGGCTGGTGTGGCTCAGTGGATTAAGTGCCAGCCTGCAAACCACAAGGTCACTAATTTGATTCCCAATCAGGGCACATGCTTGGGTTGCAGGCCAGGTCTCCAACTGATGGCATTCAAGAGGCAACCAATTGACATCTCTTGCACTGATGTTTCTTTCTTTCTCTTTCTCCCTCCTTTCCCCTCTCTCTAAAAATAAAAATATATATGACATAATTTACAGAATCAAGGGAAGATTCCTCATTCAGGAGGAGAAAAAAGCTTTTTTCTGATAATAGAAATCTTCAGCCCTATGGGAAGTAGGAGCTCTGCCCTTCGAGGTTCCATGATCCCAAATACAATACTGAAGGGGTATTGCTTTCTTTGCTATTAATCATGGTTTTTGGGGTTTTTTGCCTCTTCTAGAAGGTTCTTTCCCTGATGGAGGTCAGCAAGCTGCAAGGTCTAACATTGATTGATCCCAGCTTTGCATGGCATTTCACAAAGCTGAAGTAACAACAGCCTGAGCCACTACACAGTAAAAGTGGTTTTATGTTTCCAATGCCTGTCCCAAAGTAGCTTTAAAGGTCAGCATTAATCAATAAATCATTCTGATCACATGTATCCTCTCTAGGAGCCCATTACTTGGTGGTGATGACTTTGTCATCTTACCATCAGCTTCCTTAGCCCAGAAGTCCTGGGGACCTGCAAGTTCAAATCCCTGTTGAGCTGATGTAGCTCTTGAGTCTTCTGAAGAGATAAATTGAGCTTCATATAATTTGTTGTACAGAGTCATATGAAGCATTGCCTGCTCTCCAGTGGTCGCACAATATCCTTTGTCCTTTTATTTAAAATAAGACAATGCTTGACTCTGTCCATGTACCTTCTCTTTCTATCTAGCTGTCTAATAAGGCAGATTGATGGCTTCTGAAATGGCTGGATTAATTTGATTTTTCTAAACAGAATGTCATGAGAATGATGACGTTTTGAAGATAATCCCACACTCTTCCTTGTATACAGATGCTGTGAGGGCTTAGGAGAGATAGAGTTTCAAATCTGGTGGTACCCAACTGACAGGGGAGGTTTGGGGTTGGGAATTAATAAAGAATGGAACTATTGTAAACCCTCTTGAAAGACAGGAAATTGACTTTCTACCACATGTTGTCATGTGTAATCCCAGAGCAGTGTTGGAAATCTTGGTGCAAAGGTCCCACTGCCTGGATGCACCTTGTTAGGTGGTAACAGAGATTTCTGTAATTATTTTTTCTCTTTGTGTCTTGTGACTGGTCAGGTGATCAGGGTGAGAGTAACATTCAGGCTGTGTTGTCTTTCTCCTGTAGCCAAAATAGAGAAAAGAGTGATGTGCAGGCTCAGGAACATTGTTCAGTTGTGTATTTATATAAGTATACTCATGCTCAGCATCTTTAAAGGAAGTCCTAAATAGTCAGTACCTAATTAATCCCCCTCAAAGAGTAACTGGGAATCAACCAAGGGCCAATATTATCTTTTATGCTTGTGGATGGATAAGCAGCCCCCAAATGGTCACCAGTGACTGACTGTGGCAATTGTTTATTTTAATGGGCTGAGAACAGCACAAGAACCATTCTGTCCCCAAAGGCCTTGCCTATCATCCTGACCACTGGAGATAGATGTAAGGAAAGGTATGGGTTTGCAGATCTCTTTGGGGCCCAACTCTCTCTTCTCTTGTCTCTGTACAAAGAGGTTTCCTATTCCTGCTGGCAGAGCCTCCCAAGAGGTGGTAGATGGGTGAACAGTGAGGGGTGCAAGCCCAAGAGCCCCAGTCTCTCTGTGGCTGAGCTGGCTGAGAATCCCAAGGTCACTGAGTGATTTGCTGCCAGAGTGAAAATCAGTTGCTAGGTCCCCTGACTGTAACTCCTGTCTCCATCCATTAGACCATGAAGCCTCTCACCACCAGTGGGACACACTCAAGACACTTTAATTTCAGAGTTTGATTCCATGTCTATTTTTCAGCTATTTGCTACAACACTCTGGGAAAGTAAGGTTTAAATTTCCTACAATCCAAATCATTTTCTAGTTTACTTATAAGAGATTCTGAAACAAGTTGGCCCTGGAAACCTGACAACTTGATAAAATGCATCTTTCAAATCAACCTAGTGCTGCCTTTATATATAGTTAAATCATCCAAATCCAGGATGCCAACTTCAGAAATAGAGATGTTCTGTTCTCAGGCTGCCTGTCACTTTGGGTAAGAAAACTCACAGTTATACTCACTTACACTTAGTCAAGTGTGGCCTCTTGGGAAAGAAATAAACACTGGCTTTTGTCAAGTTTATCTGATTTTAGCCTATAAGAAATGGTTTCTTCAGTGATATGTTTTGGACAAAGGTAGTTTGGGGAAACTTAGTGTCGAATTGTTTTATTATTATTATTATTATTATTATTATTATTATTATTATTATTACTATTACTATTGAGTTGAAGAGAAATCCTGAACATTCAACACTAATGATGACAATTTCTATTCCTTTAGAAAATAGATTGACCTGTGTTTGAACTGACATGGCATCCATTCATGATACCAAGCCAAGATTGATGTGACATACCTAGCACTTTCCTTGCACTAGTCAAGGCTCCCAGATACAGTGGCTTCTCTTATTTTGCTGAAATAGTTACATTCCATCCTTTGGGACTAAGAACACTAAAAAAATTAAGAATCATTTCAAAACATCTAAATTTATATCTTTGTATCTAGAGATTTTGTTTTTCAATGAAAGTGTTTTGATGCATTTTTATTTTGGGGTAAATCAGTGTGTCTTGATACCACCACTATAATTGATAATTAATTAAAATTAATTAAAAGAAGAGAAAATATATAGTGATTAAGCTGATGGTCTTTCAATTTCAACAGCCCTAACAAAATTGTGGTGCTACTTGCTTGTAAGGGGACAGTTTTGTCCCCCTTCATATTTATATGCCCCTCTTCATAGTTTTTTTGTCCCCCTTCATATTTGTATGATGTTTGTTTTTCTAAAGAGCAAGAATGTAAAAATCAGCAGTTGAGTGCCTGAACATCCAGCAAAAGACTGCAGTACCACAATCTTTTGGGACAAAGAGAGGCTGCACTTTGATAAATGTGTTCAGCCAGGTTACTGGGAGGGCAAGAGACCAGAAGAGTACCCTTGCCACTGATAGTAAGGGTAAGTGACAGTTAACTTAATATTCTGCACCATATATAATGTTCAGAAGTAAGTGGTAGTGATACAGTAAACATGAATAGGAGTCTGGCTAGTCTGTGGTATTATTGGCTTTAAGAAATGAAGGAAACATTATTTAGATTGTGAGAAATAATGTTTGGGAACACAAATAAATAGAACACAATATTTTCAGATTCTCTAACCAAAGATTTCAAAGTACAAACATTAACCCAATGAAGTTGTTTAAAATTAACTTACAAAGCCTACATTTCTTCTTTGACTCAAACTCCCCACTGCTCTACACTCTGACCTGGTAGCTGTGCAATGCATGTAAGTCATCAGAGCATGGGCTTTGGAGAAGGTTGAACTGAGTTTGCATCCTGCTTCTACAGCCCTGTATGGCCTTGGCACATAAGCTCTCCTGGCCGTGGAATAATAATGCTCATATAAGGATTCTGTAGAATTAAATGAGCTAAGATATACAGGGTGGGACAAAAGTAGGTTTACAGTTGTATATATGGAAAATAACACAATAATTAATAAATAATAGTACAAGAATAAACTCTGTTTCATGTACTCATAACTGAAACCTACTTTTGCTCCACCATATATATAGCTCTTTGCTTAGTTGCTTATTTACTAGTATAATAAGTGCTCACCTAACAACACCTATTACTGTATTGTGCTCTTTATGTGTCTGATCATCATGCCTAAGTTCATTAACCTATAAGATCCTTAAGGGCAAGTTCTCCTCTACAGAATTTTTCATATTATGAATTATTATAAATTATATTGAAATTAATTGGATTAGAAATTGCAGTGATGGGTAGAGACATTCCTGAGCTCAGAGATGGACCCTGAGCAAAATATGCATAGAGGTATGGTGGTGAGGTTGGGGTCTCCTGGGTAGGGAACCACCTTTACTGCAGTGAATGTACTGATGAATGTCATGGGTCAAGGCATGGTCAGCAGCTGTGAATCCAAGGAGAACCAGAACAATGGAGAGGCTGGCTCTGTTCTACAGTTATCTCAGGGTACAATAAGAAAATAGTTCAACATCCCATCCAACTGATATCATGTGCTGATTGACACTCCTAGGTTGTAGAACAGTTGATATTTGTGCACGAGTGGTGGACCTGTTAGATAACATGAGCTCAGTACACAGATCCAAAAAGAAAAAAAAACCCACTCCTGAAGGGTCTCCTTCACAAGTCAGAAGGTCAACAAATGCACTACACAGAGTAATACATCAAAGTAGGCAAAGCAAAAGCATACAGAAGGTAAAGCATCTGGAGGTTTGAAAGGACCTGAGCAACTTTGGAAAGGAATGATAACCCAAACCAATATTTCTTTTGCTTTTATTGATTTTTTTTGAGAAGTTCAGTATTAAATATTTTTTAGTAGTGAGAAAGAGCAACTTTTTTGTGAGAGAAAGGGAATGAAGAGGGTGAGATGGAAAGAACATTAAGTATCTTTTTCACTATAGCCAGAATGTCTTGCTTTCCAAATGCCTCTGAAGATGGTGAAAAGTGGTTTTTATTTTTGGGAAAAAGAAGGATGAGAATAAAAGGGTAGCTTTTTGAAAGCCTTTCTGAGTGTGTAATTTACAGTTGGAAAAAACAACTTGCAAACTGTGAGCTCTGAAGTCACAAATATCTTTAAAACACTGTTAACAAATTTAAATCAAATGTATTCTGTAGTATTTGTCTTCAACTGATATCAACTTTACTGTTGTTTTATTTTTTTCACTGTTTTTAAATTTCATTTTAATCCTCTTCAAGTAGAGTTTTCTGTCCTTTACTCCCATCCCAGCCCACCCTCGCATCCCTCCCCACCTCCTTCCCATTTCCACCCGCCCCTAGTTTTTGTCCATGTGTCCTTTATATTTGTTCCTGTAAACCCTTCCCCTTGTCCCCTGAAATTTCCCTGAAATTCCTTCCCCTCTCCCCTCTGGTCACTGTCAGCCTGTTATCCATTTCAGTGTCTTTGGTTATATTTTGCTTCTTTGCTTGTTTTGTTGTTTAGGATCCAGTTAAAAGTGAGATCATATGGAATATGATTTTCACTGCCTGGCTTATTTTGCTTAGCACAATGCTTTCCAGTACCATCCATGCTGTTGCAAAGGGTAGGAGCTCCTTCTTTCGTTCTGCTGCATAGAATTCCATTGTGTAAATGTACCATAGTTTTTTGATCCATTCATCTACTGGTGGACACCTAGGTTGCTTCCAGCACTTGGTGAATGTAGATTGTGCTGCTATGAGCATTGGGGTGCATAGGTTCTTTGGATTTGGTATTTCAGGGTTCTTAGGATATAATCCCAGCAGTGGAATTAATGGATCCAAAGGCAACTCCATTTTCAGTTTTCTAAGAAAATTCTGAAATATTTTCCATAGTGATTGTACCACTCTGCAATTCCACCAACAGTGCACTAGGATTCCCTTTTCTCCACAACCTCTCCAACACTTGTTGTTTGTTGCTTTGTTTATGATGGTCATTCTGACTGCTGTGAAGTGGTATCTCATTGTGGTTTTAATTTGCATCTCTCTGATATCTAGCAATATTGAACATCTTTTCATGTGTCTCTGGATCCTCTGTATGTGCTCTTTGGAGAAGTGTCTGTTCAAGTCCTTTGTCCATTTTTTAATTGGGTTGGTTGTCTTCTTAGAGTGGAGTTGTGTGAGTTCTTTATATATTTTGGAGATTAAACCCTTGTCTGAAGTATCATTGGCAAATATGTTTTCCCATATGGTTGGTTCTCTTTTTATTTTGATACTGTTTCCTTTAGCTGTGCAGAAGCCTTTTATTTTGATGAGATCCCATTTGTTTATGCTTTCCTTTATTACCCTTGCTCTAGGGGACATATCTATAAAAATGTTGCTGCATGTAATATCTGAGATTTTCCTGCCTATGTTCTCCTCTAGGACTTTAATGGTGTCACAGTTTATATTTAAATCTTTTATCCACCTTGAATTTATTTTTGTGTATGGTATAAATGGTGCTCGAGTTTCATTATTTTGCATGTAGTGGTCCAGCTCTTCCAACACCATTTGTTGAAGAGACTATTTTTACTCCATTTTATGTTGCTGCCCCCTTTGTCAAATATTAATTGACCATAGAGACTTGTGTTTATTTCTGGGCTCTCTGTTCTGTTCCATTGGTCTATGTGCCTATTTTTGTGCCAGTACCAAGCTGTTTTGATTACAGTGGACTTGTAATGCAGTTTAGTATCAGGTATTGTGATCCCTCCCACTTTACTCTTTTTTCTCATAATTGCAGCAGCTATTCAGGGTCATTTATAGTTCCATATAATTTTTTGAAGTGTTTGTTCTATGTCTGTGAAATATGCCATTGGCACTTCAATAGGTATTGCATTGAATGTGTAAATTGCTTTGGGTAGTATGGACATTTTGGTGACGTTAATTCTTCCAATTGATGAACACAGTATATGTTTCCATTTGTTTGTGTCTTCTTTGATTTCTTTCTTCAGTGTTGTGTAGTTTTTCTGAATACAGGACTTTCACCTCTTTGGTTAGGTTTATTCCTAGGTATTTCATTTTTCTTTTCACTATATCAAATGGGATTTTCCCCTGATTTCTGCTTCTGCTGTTTTATTGTTGGTATACAAAAATGCCCTTGATTTCTGGATATTGACTTTGTATCCTGCTGTTTTGCCAAATTCATTTATTATGTCGAGCAGTTTTTTGGCAGAATCTATAGGATTTTCTATGTACACTATCATGTCATCTGCGAACAGCGACAGCTTCGTTTCCTCCTTTCCAATTTGGATGCCTTTTATTTCCTTTTCTTGTCTGATCACTGTGGCTAAAACTTCCAATACTATGTTGAATAGAAGTGGTGAAAGTGGACAACCTTGTCTTGTTCCGGATCTTAGTGGAAAAGGTTTTGGTTTTTGCCCATTGAGTATGATGTTGGCTGTAGGTCTCTCATATATGGCCTTTATTATGTTGAGGAATGCTCCCTCTATTCCCACTTTGCTGAGTGTTTTTATCATAAATGGGTGCTGTACCTTATCAAATGCTTTTTCTGCATCTATTGATATGATCATGTGATTTTTGTCTTTGCTTTTGTTTATGTGATATATTACATTTATTGATTTGCGAATATTGTACCACATCCTCGCATCCCTGGGATGAAACCCACTTGACCATGGTGTATGATCTTTTTAATGTATTGTTGGATGTGGTTTGCCAATATTTTGTTGAGGATTTTAGCGTCTATGTTCACCAGCGATATTGGCCTGAAGTTTTCTTTCTTTGTTGTGTCTTTATCTGGTTTGGGGATTAGGATGATGCTGGCTTCATAAAAAGAGTTTGGGAGTCTTCCATCATTCTGGATTTTTTTGGAATTGTCTATGAAGGATAGGGGGTTATCTCTTCCTTAAATGCTTTGTAGAATTCTCCTGTGAAACTATTGGGTCCAGGACTTTTCTGTGTTGGGAGTTTTTTGATTACTGCTTCAATTTCATCTGCTGTTATTGGTCTGTTTAGGCGTTCTGCTTCTTCTTCATTCAGTTTTGGAAGATTATATTTTTCTAGAAACTTGTCTATTTCACCTAGGTTTTCAAATTTCTTGGCATATACTTCTTGGTAGTAATTTCCTACAATCCTTTGTATTTCTGTGGTCTCAGTTGTAATCTCTCCTCTTTCATTTCTGATTGTGTTTATTTGGGTCCTGTCTCTTTTTTTCTTGATGAGCCTGCTGAAAGGCTTGTCGATTTTGTTTATCTTTTCAAAGAACCAGCTCCTGGATTCATTGATCCTTAGAATTGTGCCTTTAATCTCTATGTCATTTAATTCTGCTCTGATCTTGGTTATTTCCTTCCTTCTACTTGCTTTGGGCTGTCTTTGTTGTTGTTCCTCAAGTTCTTGTAGATGTAGGGTTAGGTTGTTTGTTTGAAATGTTTCTATCTTCTTTAGGTAAGCCTGTATCACTATGAACTTCCCTCTGAGGACTGTCTTTGCTGTGTCCCATAAGTTTCGGGTTGTTGTGACTTCATTTTCATTTGTTTCCAGAAACTTTTTGATTTCTTCCCTAATTTCCTTCTTGACCCATTCTTTGTTTACTAGCATGCTCTTCCATCTCCATGATCTTGAGTGTTTGTTTGTTTTTTTTTTTTTCTCTTGGGGTTGGTTTCTACTTTCAGCCCCTTGTGGTTGGAAAAAATTCTTGATATGATTTTAATTTTCTTGAAATTGTTGAGGCTTGTTTTGTGTCCTATCATGTGGTCTATCTTTGAAAATGTTCCATGTGCATTTGAAAAGAATGTGTATTTAGCTTCTTTGGGATGAAGGGCTCTGTATATATCAGTTAAGTCCATTTCATCTAGGGCATTACTCAATGCCACAATATCCTTGTTGATATTTTGTTTGGAAGATCTGTCCATTTTTGACAGTGGGGTGTTGAAATCCCCTACAGCAATTGTGTTGCTGTCAATATCTTTCTTGAAGTCCTCTAAGATTTTCTTTACATATTTGGGTGCTCCTATGCTGGGTACATATATATTTACAATGTTTGTGTCTTCTTGGTAGGTTCTTCCCTTGAGTATTATGAAGTGACTTTCTGAGTCTCTCTTTATGGTCCTTTTTTGAAGTCTATTTTGTCTGATATGAGTATTGCTACCCCAGCTTTCTTTCCTTGTCCGTTTGCTTGGAAAATTTGTTTCCAGCCCTTCACTTTCAGGCTGTGTAGGTCTTTTGTCCTGAGGTGGGTCTCTTGTAGGCAGCAGATGTGTGGGTCATGCTTTCTTATCCATTCAGCTATTCTATGTCTTTTGATTGGAGCATTTAGTCCATTTATGTTTAAGGTTATTATTGATAGGTACTTATTCATTGCCATTTTCATACCTGTGTTCCTCTCTGTCTCTCTCTTTTCCTTCCTTTCCTTTGGCATCTCTTGCAGAGCTGGTTTGGTGGAGGTGTATTCTTTTAGACTTCTTTTGTCTGAGAAGCTCCTTATTTGGTCTTCTATCTTGATTGAGAGCCTTGCCGGGTAAAGTGGCCTTGGTTGCAGGCCTCTGGTTCTCATTACTTGGAACATTTCTTACCATTCTCTTCTGGCTTGGAGCGTTTCCACTGACAAGTCAGCTGCTAGCCTTATTGGGGCTCCCTTGTATGTTACTTCCTGTTTCTCCCTTGCTGCCTTTAATATTCTCTCTTTGTCTTGGAATTTTGCCATTTTAATTATGATGTGTCTGGAAGTGGGCCTCTTTGGGTTCGTCTTGATTGGGACTCTCTGTGTTTCCTGCATTTGTGTGACTTTTTCTCTCATCAAATTAGGGAAGTTTTCCATCATGACTTTTTCAAATAGGTTTTCTACCCCTTGATTATTTTCTTCTCCCTCTGGTATCTCTAGTATATGTATATTATTACATTCATGTTGTCCTGCATTTCCTTTAATCCCTCTTCATTCTTTCTGAGCATCTTTTCCTTTTCTTGCTCTTTCTGGGTGTTTTTTTCCTACTTGTCCTCTAGCTCACTGATCAGATCTTCTGCTTCATGGAGCCTGTTTTTCATTCTTTCTATTGTGTTCCTCAGTTTAGAAATTGTATTCTTCATTTCCTCTTGGCCCTTGTTGATAGTTTCTATTTCCTTTTTTATGTTGATATAGTTTTCAGTGAGTTCATTGTAGCTTCCCTGTAGTTTCTGGTAGCTCATTGTGAGCTCATTGAGCTTCCTGGTAATCATTTCTTTGAACTCAGTATCTGATAGTTGAGTTGCCTGTATTTCATTTAGCGTTCTTTCTGAGGCTTCCTCCTTTCCCTTCATTTGGGGATTGTTTCTTGTCTTCCCATTGTTTGTGAGATTCTTCTTGTTATCTTCTGCTTCTTAAATTGATTTGTTCTGGCTCCCTGGGTTTATGGTGTGAATTTCTGTGGTGGAATACGTGTGAGATTCAGTGGTACAATCTCTTTTGGGTATCCTGGTGTTCACAGCTTCAACTTATTCTTTTTTGTGATCAGTTAGAAGGGTAAGGCAAAATGGTTTAAGACAGCAACAGAGTGTTCTATGATATTTAAAGTAGCAGCCAGTAGAGAACAGATAGGAGATACTTCGCCTATGTTTAGTGTTAACTGTGATATTCCACCCAGCTAGCCACTTTTTAGAAAGGATGGAAAGAAGATAAGACTGTTGTTGGGGAGGGAAGGATTGTGAATTGGATATAGAAAGCAGTGAGGTTGTGGGAGGTCAGATTCTGAGGTAAGCGGAGAGTAAAGGATAGTAAATAGGTGTAGTGTGTGAGAGAACAGAATTAACCACTATAGTAATAGATTTCAGTAAACTGTGAAGTGGGCTACAGTCTGGGGGAGGGTTGTATAGTATTTACAATTGTATGGAATAGCTATTATTTACAGTAATATTAGAGTAACAGTCATTTGACAGGATCTATGAGATCTAGATAACAAGAATAGGGAATATAGAACCTTGAGTAGTGTATTAATGGAACACAAATGAAGTGATGGACAGTAAATTAGCAAGACACTATGAGTGAGATAATAGGGTAAACCTGTCAAATGATACAATACAACCAGCCAAGTAAAGAAGACTATACAGAAAGAGGAGGAATACAAAAATACTATTAAAATAAAAGATGTAAGAATAATGAAAAAATAATAATACAAATATGCAATAACTTGCAGTTTCTCTGTAATAGTGAAGTGAAATTTGTCCTGCTGTCTCAGCTGTTGGGGTGCCCCCTGTTTGGGCCCAACTCTGGTCTTTTCACAGTTTTGGGGTTTTTTTGTGTCACTTTTGGGTATTTAAAAAGAAAAAAGAAAAAAAAAGAAGAAAAAACACAAGGTGGAAGGAAGAAGAGATAAAATTGGAAAGAAAGGAAGAAGGAATAAAACTAGAATTGAGAGATATAAAAATAATAAAAATTAAAAAATAAAAAATTACTTAAAAAAACAAAGTCAAACAAACAAACAAAAAACCTCTTGTTGGTTTCAAACTGTCCAGACCGGTTTCTCTGGTCTTGCTGGCTGCAGCAGGCTGAGGGGCAATTGGTTTAGCTTTTCTCCCTTCCTGTTGAGAACTCAGACAGCCTCACTCTCCTTAACCAGCCCAGTGCCTCTCTGCAGGGCCCTGGATGTGGGATCTGGGCCCTCCGAGGCAAGCTCTCCCCAGGTTAATAGGTGTGAGCTCCAGGGCTCTTGTGGAACCCTCGCGCCCTCCCTGGATTGTGGACTCCAGGGTTCCCGCGGAGAACCTGCGCTTTTCCCGGGTTTACAGGTGTGGACTCTGGGTCTTCCTCAAGGCACACTCTCCCCAGTTTTGGGGGTGCGGGTGCACAGCCATGCTGTCCTTGTTCGCATAGGCTCAGCACGCACTCTTCCCAGGGTTATGCATGGGTGCTCACAACTCCTGTGTGTGTGCCACTCAGTCCTCACTCCCCTCTCTGTGCCTTCAAGCAACCAGGCCTCCCCCAGTGCTGCTCAATCCTTGTTTGACTGGGGAGGGAGCAGCTGACCCAGCTCTCTCCCAGCTCTGTGTCAGATCCGGCTAGCGCTGGCCAGGCGGCTGCAGCCTCCCTGCTCCCCACTGATCCCTGGGCCCTTATTGTCCTGAAGCACTCTCCTTACCATCTGGTTTTTCAATGTCCACTGCAATTTTTGATCTCCTATTTTCATATATGCTGCAGTGCTGTTGGCTGTTTTCTCTGTTCCTCCATAGATCAGCTAGGTTTTTCTCCTGTGTGTAGGGAGAAGTGAAAGCTGCTCCCTCCTACCATGCTGCCACCTTCCCTTCCACTGTTATGTTTTAAATTTGAGGCAACCCCATATTGAATCAAAGAATGAATTAAATAAAGGACAAACACCCAAATATATAATACACACTACAATTTGGTGGTCTTAAGCTTTGGCTCCTTAGCTTTCTAAAAGGAAGACAGACTTGAGTAAAGAAAATTCATTTTAAAGGTTAACCTAGTATTTAATCTTTAGTATTAAAACTTAATTTTTATATTTAAGATAAAATATATAAATAACAATATGGCAAACACTATTTTACCAACCACTCAGTTTAAACAATACAGGGCAGGGCAAAAGTATATTTACAGTAGTTTTTATGGAAAATAATATAATAATAAATGATAATACAAGAATATGCAAGAATAAAATCTGTTTCATGTGCAGCTATAAACCTGCTTTTGCCCCGCCCCATATAACACTACCTACAGTTGAAGTTCTGTAGTACTCCTCTTTGAACAAAAATTCCTCTCCCTACTTCCATATTATTTTTTATGTTAAATAGCTATGAGACACTTTTCTAAAAATACATATCAAGTATGCATTTTGGCTGATAGGGACACAAGACACAAGAAAACATCAGTATCTTGCTCTAAATCACCAAAATTTCAATTGTGAATTTCATGTTTGGCTGATATACAGCACAAATAATGGAAAGATATACACGCTGAGTTATGGTGTGGGAGCTAAACATGCATTTTGTAAAAGGCCATCTTAATCACAGACCCTTATCAGATAATTTAGTTAGAATGATCATGAAAGAATTGCAAGTGTTCATTGACTTTTGAGACTTTTCTGTTATTCAATAGTTATTTTGTAGCTTCATGTTATTTGGCCCTTTTGGTCCCGTCTTTAGTCTTTATCACAGCCACATAGTTTATGTCCAATATATACCAATATATTGGGATAATATATGAAAAAGGTTTAAGCAGCTGTGCAACATGAGACAAATCTCATCTTTGCTCTGTTACTGAGAAAAGAGCTGGAAATTTCAAAGGTACTAGTTAGAGGGTAATGGAAAAAAATTCAGAATGGGCTTTGCAAATTAGTTACCACACATGAAAGACATAGTCCTAGATTTTTAGAGTTTTGTAACAGGAAAAAATCTTCAGAACAGTCTAGTTCAACCTATTTATTTGAAGGGGAGTTGAGTAATTTGCTCAAAATCATTCAAGATCTTTCAGAAGACTGAAGACTAAAATCAGCTCTCCCCACTGCTTGTCCCATGCTCTTTTCACTTTTGAGCTGACCTCTTCAAGACGGGGCACCTGGGAAGGGTTATCTAGATTTCTACCATGGACCATGTAGGTATAAACACCACCTAACATCAAAATAAGGCTTTTGTGTTACTTGGACAGGCAGCACCAAAGAGAACATCTTTCTTCATCATCAGGCCTTTTAAATGACCTTATCTTTTTCTAAGCAGAGGTTTCTTTTGTTTCACTTTTAAAAAAGTAACCTGTCTCATCCTAGCCACCTCCAGGTATGTCCTCAGAACTTCTTCGTATTTATTGTAATCTGTGAATATTGTGTTTTACAGCTTGTAAATTAGATATAGAATTGAATACTGAGGCAGAGCACAGAGTGTTAAAAATGTTCAATTCCAGTGGGGAACCAGCGAGCAGTTAAGGCCTGGAGCATATAATACTAATATTACATTAAGTACTATGTTATTGCATGAGATGCTTATTGTTAATGTCTGTGGGGAGGATCCCTTCCAAAGATTTCAATTTCAATAAACAGATTACACAGTTCCACCATATACAATTAGGGAGGTGGTAATGAAATGGTTATAAAGTCCCTTGTGGGTCTGTCATCTTTTTTTTAATTTTGTAAATAACATCAGAAGCATTCTAGAGGGAAGTGCTTATGCATTTATTTATTATTGATTTTTTAAAAATACATTTAACATTAGTAGTTATTGCAAATCCAGTCTCAGTGAGTTGAAGAAGATAAGCTGTTTCTACATTATTAAATGCTTGAATGTATAGGGAATTGTGAAATGGTATCCTTCATATAACTGCATTAAATATTAATGAATGATGATTGCAAGAAATTAATTTACAGCTACCTTTACTTGGTAAATAAATATTTTTAAGGTCTTACTCTTTTGTTGCACATAAAGTGTGTTTTAAATACATCCCTTTGGTGAATGATTTGAGTGACAACTGATTCTGTCCTGCAGCTGGATCATGCACCACTGCAGAGAATCAAGTTGGATTAACAGACACACTTTCATCAGGCAACTAATTGTTAGAGGGTGACTTTAATAAGCTACCAAAGTTTTGAGGTATCACTAAATGGTTAACTGTTATTCCTTATGGGGACTATAACAAAGTAGTAAAAATGAATTCTGGATGGCCAGAAGCTGGTATATCTCCTTATATCTACTGAATCTCAGTAAAGTAGATTCAGGATGCCAGCCATTTGCCCATGAAGCCATTCTGCAGGATGAAGGGCAGGTGTGTGAAGGAGGCTGACTCGATTCTATTTTTCCAATGTCAGCAAGTTGTGTAACTTCTCTGACCTTCAGTATCTTTATCTGTAAAATAGAAGTAATAATAATATATTCTTCCTAGGGTGTTATGGAGATTAAAGGAATAATACATATTCAGCACTAAACAATGTATATTGTTCATGGTGCTAAATAACTGTTAGTTATTTTTTAAAAGTGCTTTTCATTCATGCATGCATTCAGTAAGTAATTATTAATCTGGCAGAATTAAGGATACAGTCATAAATAGCAGTCCTCAAGATTCATGGATTTTGACAAATTTCTGGATATGACTGGAGATTGTCAAGGGGTTTTGATGCCCTCCTCCACAGCTATGTTCTTGTAGGCTTCCTCTTGTCTTTAATTGGCACTTAATAATTACCAAAAACTATAGCAACTGCTTTTTCTTTGTTTCTTTGTTTCTTTCCCAATCTTCAATCCAGTCTTCAATGTTCATCTAAGAAATGGTATTGGCCAGAAAGCTCCCCAAAACTTAAACACTATGGGGTACATGAATATAATCTACTCACTCAGAGTAGATCACTCACTCATTGTCCAGAGACTTACACCTTTATAGCCCTAACACCATTTTTAATTTCTATGGAGTCTTTTTTTAAAGGTTGAAATGTTCATGCCTTTCTATTTGGTAAACATGTAAGCATATTTAGCTCAATCTAGATAATTATTGTATACCTACTCTGCACAAGTCACTGCAAGCAAAAATGAATAAACCATATTAAAGTGGACATTATATTATTGTGGTGGGAAGAGGTAACAAAAAAGATGATAGATAGATAGATGATAGATAGATAGATAGATAGATAGATAGATAGATATGGGGAAGGGGGAAGGAGGGAAGGAAGGAAGGAAGGAAGGAAGGAAGGAAGGAAGGAAGGAAGGGAGGGAGGGAGGGAGAAAGGGAGGAAGGGAGGGAGGGAAGAAGGAAGGGAGGGAGGAAGGGAGGGATGAAGCAGAGCTAATAAATGCACTGTTTATTTTGCAGAGAGTTGAAACTAGGAGTTAGGTATTGAGAAAAATTAGAGAGAAGGAAGTGGAAAAGGGAGGAGAGGAGAAAGGAAGGCAGGGAGGGAAGGGGAGAGTAGAAAAAACAATCTACTTAATCTTGTCAAAAAGGACACAGTAAACGAGTGATTCTCCTCCAAAAAAAAAAGGCCTCAGAATTTTTAGGAGACATGGGCAGTTTAAATAAGCCTACTCCCACTCCTGAGATTTTGTTATAACATGAGAGGCTGCCACTCTGACTTTGTATCTCTGGCAGAGTGGACAGAAATAGAATTAGTAAGGGACTCTGGGAAATAAGAGTCACAGGGATATCAGGAGACATGGACAAAATGAGGAAAATGCCCCAGAATTTGAGAGCTTCTAAAAGAGTGTGTGGCTAGTATAGAGTACGTATCATACTTTCTAATACATGCTACACACTTAATAAACACTAGTTATTAAAATCATTCATAAATTCTTCATCCAGTAAGATGAAGACTAAGGAAAGGAAAGTGGGGTTTTTAATTTCAGGAAACTGGGGTGGAAGGCTGATTTTAGAGTTTAGGTGAGAGTAGTTTAAGAGAATATGTCACTCCA
Source organism: Phyllostomus hastatus (assembly GCF_019186645.2). Taxonomy (NCBI): domain Eukaryota; kingdom Metazoa; phylum Chordata; class Mammalia; order Chiroptera; family Phyllostomidae; genus Phyllostomus; species Phyllostomus hastatus. The sequence goes on from NW_025334041.1 coordinate 52,428,485, forward strand.
GACCCTCCCTTACTTCTCTGTCCCATTGATACTCTCCTGGTTCCTTCTACCTTAGTATTTCCCACTGGTCTCTTGGCTGGGAGTCCTGCTCCAATCTGTAGCTCAAAAACCTTAGGTGTTCTCTGTCTTCTATTACCACTAATCTTTGACAAACTCCTCAGCTATCTATAAGAGAAGGCCAGTCTGTGTTCTGCCTCATAGGACATTGTTTGTCTGTACCTGATATTCATCTAACACTGCCCTTCATGTCTTCTTGTTTCTGGATCTTTGCTTAAGCTCATCTCATCTCTGTTAATTGAAATCTTGACTACACCATAAATTCTATTTATAAATAAGCATATTTTATGAATACTTTGCTGATTAATTCTTCAGAGTTGGTTTATTCCTCTAACTGGTCTTAATGTTCTTAAAGGGTGTATAATATTCTAACTTGTGTGATAGTTGTGAACTTCTAAAAGTTTCTTTGCCAGGTTTAAGGGAGGGCCTGGAGTGTTGTAAGTGCCATAGGATAACTTTTGTTAGAGAATCAATGAATGAGAAAATTACCTTTTTTTGTCTTGAACATAATAATAGTTGTTTGTTAAACAGATGTTAAATTGAGTCCATGTCTATCACCAGTATCTTTCATTTACCCTTAAGTCTTCACACTGTGCACAGAGTAGGAATAAATTCTGGTGAAAATTTTGGGTCAAACTATCAGAACTGCTTAGAGCTTGGGAGAAGCAAATGTTAAGGAATAAGTACTAGAGAGAAGATTCACCACAATTTAGTTATCTGTTCTAGTATTTCACCTGTTCTAGTCACTACCTGGTTCTGATTACACTCCCTTAGAGTCTTTCTTTTCCCTTTCTTTTCTCTTTTGAGTTTTATGAAACAAATCTTTTGCTAGAGCATTCACCTGTATCTCATTGAAACCAATATGCTACTTGAGTCACTTGGTCTGCCTTGAGTATATTTCTTTGTGCTAACTTATTCTCATTTCTGGAAAGGTCAGTAGAATAGTAGTACAAAAATTTAGTATTTCCATAGTTTACAATCTGCCAAAGACAGCTGTATGACAGACATGTTGGTATAGGTATTGACCCTGCCAGCCAGGCAGATCCATATTGGTGTCTTTGTTTTATAGATTAGAAAATAGGAGCCCAGAGAGGTCAAGTGGTTTGCTCAAGGCAACTGATTTCAGAATGATCTGTGAAGACTGATATCTTTCAAGTCCTGAGAGCAAAGCCATGTGGGTATTGATTGACTCATGATTTCACTGGTCAGTGACAGATCCCTTGTCTCCTCCACACAATTTCATGATTACAATGAAATTTCCATAGCAGTACCGAGGAAATCATGGAATATCAGGAGAAAAAGCAATGAAGATTAGGGGAAAAGATAAATAGGTCATGTATGAGAGGAGATAAACTGCCCTGCCCCTGTGTAAGTCCACTTTTCTATGACATTTAGGACAAAGAATTTGGTGTATTCGTATGTTTTGTCATTCCATGAGGTATACAGGTCATCTTCAATGTTCATTTAACCTGCATGGCAGAGTAATGTTGTCATTCAATCAGAAAATAATTCACCTGGCCCACCATTCATCATGATATAGACTTTGGAGGTTTTTTTCTGTTTGTGGGGATACCTTTCTTAGGATCTATTTATACCCTCTCATCAAGTTTCCTTGGTGACCAGGATGCATTTTTATGATGCATGGTTAGGGGCTGTGGGTACACTCTGTGGCTATAGAGCATAAAGAAGCTAAGTGCACATAGCAATAGAAAAACTCAGTAAATGCAGCCATGTGATACAATGGCAAGAACATAAGAGAAGGAGATAGGATTGTGGAAATAAGACTGAGTGAGGAGCATTTAAAATACTTAAGACTTTTTTTTTTTTTTGCATTTTGATTTCTAACAATGGAAGCTCTATAGAAGTGTGGTACATGTTTACTAAGCATTCCTGGTTGCATGCCAATTTGAAAAGGTTTTATGATTAGCAGTCCTAATTATTTCCAAGATCAGATAGTCTCCATTTAACAAGTCAGATAAATCCCCACAATGCAAGCAACTATCACTCCTATGGCATGGTGTTTCCCAAAGTATGGAGTACCACTTCAGTAGGATGTTCATAAGTATAATTCACAACTATAGTTTTGGGGGCAGATAAATTTGATATAAACAAAATTAAAGTTTGACTTTCTCAGAGCCATCATGTGATTCTGCTGGTACATTTCAAAGGAGGAATAATACTATTCAGTTCCCCAGACTTTATAATAAATAAAACACTTTTCCCTAGGGCATATATTAAGATCTCTTGGAAAATGAAGGCATTGGGTAAATGCTGTTACAGAACCTGGGATTTTCAGCATCTGGACATTGTTCATTGTCTCACTAGAAGGAGGGTTGAGGCAGGAAAAACGTCAAACCTAGGAATTGTGTGTTTTTACTGCTTTCTCCACCCTCTGGAGGGTCCATATACCTCTGTGTCAGCAGCTTGCTTTACTTTTAAACAGCTGGCTTATGACCTTTGCTGTACGAGTTTAACCCTTATTTTCTCATCAGAGACAATTATATGTATCTGTCAGAGACAGTGTGATCAAATAGAATCAGACTGATGTGAAATGACTAACAAGCCCTGATATAACTGAGGATGTAGACTGGGCAATTAATTAGATGATTTTTAACAAGTTACCAAGAGTCATGTTTAAACCATCAGTATTGACAGAAACGAGCTGCTTTTGGTTCCCATTGGAATCTCCAGTGAGAGAGAAAGCTGCTCATCGGAATTGACTAAAGTGGTGGAGAAGTTTCTAGGAGCACCTAGTTCTTGTGGAAGCTATAGCACAGAGAACAAGGCATTGTTAACTAGGGAATGTCTGCAGTGGGAGGAATTCTAGATGGACATTCAGGGTCTAGTCCATGCTTTGACACTTTATGAGGTGACGTTGAACAAGTCCATTAAAACCTCTCTTGGCCTCAGTTTCATCTATGACATACAACAGTTAAACCACTGATAGTTTTCACTATCTTTTCCATCTTACATCCATGCTTTTTCAAATGAAATCGTTTCTGTAAAATAGTAACAGCATGTGTGCCAAGATTAAAGCGGGAGTCAGAGTTCCACTACTCTGTCAGCTTGTCATTCTCCAAGGGAAGCCCTTAATACACCCCTTGGAAGCACCAGGCAGCACTCTGTGAGCCAGGCTATGAGCACCATTACTCCCTAAGGTCCCCATCAGCAATCAGTGCTTGCTAAGTCCTAATTACTTTAGTATTTTTTAATCCTCATCCAAGGACTTTTTCATTACTTTTAGAGAGAGAGGAAGGGAGAGAGGAATGGAGAGAAAAAAACATTGAGGAAAGAGGGAAGCACTGATTGGCATGTATCTAGACTGAGGATCACATGCACTTGAACCAGGGATCAAACCCACAACCTAGGTATGTACCCTGATGAGGGTGACACTCCAACCAACTGAGCCACCCCAGCTGGGGTAGCAAAGTCCTAATTAGTATTGGGCATGGTGTTGGCTGGGAAGGGAGACTGAATGCATTCACTATCCAGAGCTGTGGGTGGCCATTAGTGCTGGCACAGATGTAGGCCCAGAGTTCACAGAGAGGGCTGTGTGGAGGTGCAGTCCAGTGTAGGTGAAGGAGGGACAGGGCATGATGGTTTTACATGTTTATACAAAAGAGGGGAATAAAAATGAAAAGAAAAATATCAAGTCTACCCCTTAAAGTTAAAAGTGTGTTTCTACCAAGAATTTTGTGTCTGGCAGTTATTTATTTATGGGAGGCTTTACAAAGAGTTGTTGGTCCTATTGTGAGCCAGGTAAAGCTTTCCATGCTTAATTAATTCAATTTCCAACTTTGCATACAGTGTGATTCCACTCTTCTTTTTCATTAATATTAACCACTGGGCCATTCATTATTTCCATTTTTTTAAATTCACTTTGGCCTCTTTAATTAAATCATGCAAGGAGTTTGTATTTCCTAAGATTATAACTTTATTAAGATCAATTATTATGTCATGCTTCTCTGGGGATTACAGCTCACTCTGACTGGCAGGCCCACTCAGTGTGGTGGCAAGGCTGTTCCAGGCCAACTATAATCTATTACAAGCAATAAAAAGGAATCCACACTCTCCTCAGCCCCTCATAAGGTAACACCTCAGATGGGACTTCATATGTTAACCCTTTCAAGCCAGGCTTTGGCTATGTGTTTATGTTTGATGGGATGAAAACTCATTGAACTTCAGGGCCTGAGGAAATCTTAAAAGTCCATATAGTCTATCCCATTCCATCCCATTTCATATGAGAGAATGGAAAGAAGTGGTTTTCAAAAATAAAGATGAGAATAATGATAATGTAAACATTTATACACCTTTGCAATATACCAATAGCATTCTAAGTGTATTATATATTATCATGTTTAATTTTTCTATAGCACTACCAGTGGAGAACTAATAGACTTTTTTTGAAAATGAGAAAGTTGAGGACCACAGAGCTTAAACTTGGCCAAGTTTATGATCATGTACAGTCAGTTATGAGAGGCTAGATTGGACTGAACCCCCTCTGTTTGGCTCATAGTGTATTCTTTCTCCACCTCCCAACTTCCCTGGCACTTCAACATTATCTCTGGCTGTAATACCTCAACCTTTTTGTTTTTTATGTTCTTGCCACATTTTAGTATATTAAAGTTTTTGATGGTTTGCCAATTAAAAAAAACAATTCCCATTTTAAAAAAGTACAACCACAACAAAATAAAACAACCCTTATACAGTGATCACTCTGTTCCCCTGGCAAACTATTTTGCTGTTTCACTAGAGCTGCCCTGTGCCCAAACAACTCTGTCTTCTGGATGTGTATGGTTCTTACACATTCTAGACATAGGAATTTTGGGTTTCCATTTTATCAGCTCTGCCTTTTTTACTCACAACTATCCCATTTTACTTTAAATCTCTGAACTTCTCTGCTCAGAGTTCTGTCCAACAGAATCATAGTAAATACCTCTTCAGTTGTAGGACAAGTAAATGATATACATTCATCAAAATCTGGCAGTCCAAATTACAACAGTTTGCAGCCTAACTGCAGATCATAGTGCACCTATTGAGAGAGATTAAAGGTCAAGCCTTGAACCCTGGTTGAACATTATTTGTTTACATTTGAATTGGATTCCAAATGCCTTAGTAGTTGCATTTCTCTTATGTGTCAGAGAGATTAGTTCTTTTCTTCTCTTTTTATACCTCTATCACTAAAACCATGCTTCTGCATTATTAATTAGCTTGAAAAGGGCTATTATTTATTAGTAACAGTAATTGTGATCTAGTCACCAATAAAACAATTATCAAACTGTTTTTGAATGTTTCAACATTTTATTTCAATTTAATAAGAATTTATGAAACACCTAAGATGTGTCCATGACTACTCTAAGTATGATGGAAGGGAGAAAAGAGATATAACACATGGTCTTATGCCTAGTGGAGTTTATAGTCTGTGTGAAATAAAATCTATTCCCATTAAACAGTTTAATAAACTGCTTAAATAATCACCATGGACAATAAATGCTCTCAGAGTTGTTAAAAGGAAAATCCTCTATAGGATAAAGTGACTTGAATTAGGCCTCCAATGATGGATTTGATCATGACAAATGGAAAGAGGGCATTCCAGGTCTAGAGATGACAGAGACAGAGGCACAGAGACACAGATGAGCCTGTATAGGTGACTCATTGAGTAGAGACTGGAAAGGCTGTAGCTAACTTTACTCTGCAACTTAAGCAGTTCTGGGAAGTAATGGTCATCTTTGAAAGATGGGTCCAGAGCCTAGGATATGGGACTCAGAAAATTCCTTGAATATCTGTGCATTATTTTGAGGGATGTGAGGAGCACTGAAGGGTTCTGAGCCTAGGAAAAGCTCAATGACAATGATGCATGGTACACATCAATGAGAGGGCAATGGGTAGGATACACTAAAGTAAGGAATACAACAGCCAGTAGAGAGAGCAGTCAGAAGTCAATTATAGTAACTCAGACATGAGATGGTGAAAATCTGGAATAGACAGATGTGAGATAATTTACTAACAGAGACAAAACAAAAGGGAATGATTAGTTAGACATGAAATGTAGGGAATCAGTTGAAACTGACTCCAAGGTTTCAAACTTTGGTGTTTGAAGGGATCCTGTTTTGAGGGGTCCCCCAATGTTTATTAAGAATCCATTTTATAAACACTATATTATGCACTATAACAAAAACTTTCTATGCATTGGTTCACTTATTCCACAGATTACCTTGAAAGTCATATGTAAATATAGACCTTTCACTCAGTACATGAAGATCCCTCAGGCTCAGGGAGGTTATGTAGCTAGTCAAGCTCACACAGCTGACAGAGCCAAGACCCCAGCCTCTGGCTTTAAAGCTGACATTTACCTATTGGATTACCATGAGATGATCCCTTAGTTGCTAAGTCTAGTGGACCCTTACCCTCTTCTTATTGACTCTCTGACACAATAGACTCTCTCAAATTTCCATCTCTCTTCCTTTGGCCTTGTGACTTTGTTCTATTCTAGTTTAGATGATAGATAGATAGATGATAGATAGATGATAGATGATTGATAGATAGATAGATACATAGATCGATAGAGAATAGTTTCTTCTAACTACACTGGTTTTTATTTCCCTGCCTGCTACTTAAATGCTGCTGTTCCTGAGGGGTTTGCCCCCACACTTTGTGGGCTGTATCTATAGCCCCAAGTCTCCCTTACTATATATGCAAATGATTCCAACATTAGTTTTTCTGTCTCAAACCTCTTTCTGAAGCATGAGACTCATACTTACCTACCTGTCTCCAGAGTCTCTCCATCTGGGTAGCTCATAGACACCTCAGACTCAACATGCCTGCCATCTTTCTGCACAACCTGATTTTCCTCCTACTGATTTCATTTTTCCTGTTCCTGTGCCACAAGAAGTACCACCATGTACCTGGCATCCCAAATTGAAAAACAATTAGTCTAACCCATCACTTTACAGATGAGAAACACTTCTTACCTATTGTGTTAAGTGCTACCCTGATGTAATCCATGAATTTGGAAACATGAAGTATACTTCCAAGCCATAACTCAACCTCAGACAGAAACTTCTTTAAATTAAAAGCTCCTAACTAACTTTCTCATATTAAAGATTTGCCTTTCTCGCATTAAAAAGAGCTGAGATTCAGATAGATGATGGGTATAAAAGGGAGTCTTGAATGAAAGGATGATGGAGATGTTCAAATGTCAATGCTGCTTAAACTGTAATTGAGTTTAGCCACTTAGAAATACTGTTTGTTCACTGCAAAAAACCTACCGCTTCAGTAAATGGTGACAGTTCTACAAAATAAATATAACTTTCAGGCCACTATCTTTCTCTATCATACAAAGAATTCTTGGTATTATTAGTGATTACGGAATGTGAAAATTTTATTCAAGTTCTATAAAAAATTCAGACCTCCTCCCAAAGTACATTATTAGGTATAAAAAAGACAAGTTTAGAAAATAAATTACTCAAAGTATTCTCTTTTGATACAAATATGTTAAACTATTCAAAGTTGCTTATTCTTTGACCTCAGACCATACAAAAGACTTTATTTCCACTAAAATATGATATATTGAAATTAAGCACATTATAAAATTAATTGCCTAAAATAATAATATTTTATATGAGTCCCCAGAACCCTACAGATTCTGAAGGCAGTATTGGCAATTCGTTAACTATTTTTTTATTGTTTCAAAGCCAAGTAAGAATTACACATTTACTCACATTGAGTAACTGAAATATCAGATTTCTTTCATTAGGTTAAAATTATATTACTTTTGTAGATCAATTCTGACCTGTAATTCTGAAAAAAATAGTGATATGTGTTTTGGTAAATAACAATGAGATGGAAATATTATTGAATAAGAGTAGCTTATTTGGTAAAAAAAAGTTTTCTAAGACATATGTGCCTATGAGAGAAAATTGTTTGAACTTTTAATGGTAAAAACCTAAAATCCTAAGAGAAAGGAGAGGAGGAACAAAAAGGAGAGTTTTCTAAGTAGGGGATTAAGATGAATAAAAATCCAAAGGCAATAAAGCAATAAATGCAGTGATAATCAGAAATAGACTAACCATAAATGAGTAAAATTTTCTCAATTCCAGTTCACCAAATCCAAGTAAAATGTTACAGCTTCAAGGTGATAATTGTTGGTTTGTGATGAGCAAAATCACATCCTCCAAAGAACTACTCCCATTCCTTCCCTCACCTGGTTCCAGGACACATTATGCCACCTGTCCTCACTCCTGCCATGCCACTGTCATGCCTCCATCACTGCACTCAACCACCCTAGAGTACAAATATGTGTTTAATATCATCAGCCAGACTATATGTCTCGACATTTTCACTACTCTGCATAGTGTCAGACATAAAGTATTTCATCAATAGTGGTTGAATAAAAAAAAGAAGAAGAAGGAGCCTTGCTGCCAAGAACTAAGACATTTTATCATTTCAGGTTCTATTTTTCAAGCAATGTAGCAAACTTGATTGGTTCCACAATTAAAAATAACTTTGGAAAATGCTAAGAACCCTTATAGATATTCACTGTACACTTTACATATTCAAGATAGACATTCTCACCATATTAAACTTGGGTTGACATAGGATATCTCAAACTTATTTGAATTTGGAAACTTTATTCTCTCACTAAATTATTGTTCTTAGGGAGCTAATGTTCTACAATACACTGGTTAGGAATGGTTCTTTGGAGAAGGAAGATGGGCTTGAAGAGGTTCAGTGGTTTTCATTTTTGGCAGAGCCCACAGTCAGCCTATCATCTATTAAAGCTGGATCATATCACCAGTGATTATAAAAATCACACTCCCAGGGAACTGGGGCCTTGTCCTAACCAGCTTCCACCCCTAGGCTTTCAGAGCATTTCCTTCACCTGGGTGATTCTTGTTTGGCCTTAATTGGCCCTTGCTTATAACCAGTGAACTGTTAAACCTACTTGAGTAATGTAGTGTAGGGATGTTCCACCCTCTCTAGGATGGCAGAAAACCTCTTCCCAAGTAGGTTCACTTCTTGGGGATAATGGCGTCACTTTGGTGGTTAATTGTGTCCCAACCTTGAGTAGGGCTTGCCCAAAGACTAATGCTAACTTAGTAAGTTTTATATATGAATATAGAGAAACTTAAAATCTTGGGAAATTTTTATGGTTTTTGCTCTTAACTTATTACAAAATAACACATGCTCATTGTTGCATATTCAAACAATATAGACATTTTGACTCACTGTCTCACATTCCACTCTAGTTTAAATTCTTCAAGACAGTGTACAATATTAAAACAAACTTGAGATACACACACACACGTATGTCTGTATATATGAAGGTACATAGATAAATATATAGGTATATAAGTATAGTTTGGTTTTAAACTAGGCTCATTCTACTTGTATTGAGAGTTTCTTTTTTAAAAAATTTCATTTATTTATTTTTAGAGGGGAAGGAAGGGAGAAAGAGAGGGAGAGAAACATCAGTGCGTTGCCTCTCGCACACCCCCTACTGGGAACCTGGCCTGCAACCCAGGCATGTGCCCTGACTGGGAATTGAATCAGTGACCCGTTGCTTCACAGGTTAGCACTCAATCCACTAGCCACACCAGCCAGGGCTAGAGCTTTTCTTTTTTATATTAGAAAACATTATAAACACTTTTCTATGGCAGAACTCTTTTATTTTTTTAAAGACTTTATTTATTTATCATTAGAGAGAGGGGAAGGAAGGGAGAAAGAGAGGGAGAGAAACATTCATGTGTGAGAGATACATTGATCGGTTGCCTCTCACATACTTCCAACTGGGGACCTGGCCTGCAACTCAGGCATGTGCCTTGACTGGGAATCAAACTGGCAACCTTTTAGTTTGCAGGCCAGCGTTCAATCAACTGAGCCACACCAGACAGGGCCAGAGCTCTTTTTTTAATGGCTGCAGAGTAACCTAGTTTTCCACGTTATGGATGACTCATAATTTATTCAAATAATCTCTTATTGATTGATTAACTTGTAAATCACTTGTAAAATATTCACCTGTAAAGATAATATCTCCATGAATATCCTTCAATAAACATGTTTATATCAGTAACTCTCAGTGTAGAAATAGAATTTGGGGAGGCCTGTATGAGCATCTTTTGCTCTAATGGATACTACCATGTTTCCCTTTAAAATGACTATACCATTGTAAACACTTCTCCAATTACTAGTGATGTTAAGCAACTTTTCCTTTGTTTGTTAGCTATTTGTATTTCCTTTATAAATTGTTTATTCATATGTTTTTCTTATTTTTCTATTAGGTTATTTATCTTTTTATTATTGATTTATAACCAATTTTATATATTTTTGGATATTAATGCTCTGATTATTACATATGTGAAAATATTTTATACCAATTCTTCACTGTCTCCAAAATTCGTTTGTACTTCAGAGAAGTTATGTATTTTTTTATAGTCAATATGTTACACTTTTTCTTTTTGGCTTTTAGGCTTTGTCTATGTTAGTAAGACTTTTTATATCTCAGACCTAAAAAACTATTTCCATATTTTCATTTGGTACTTTCTCAAGTTTATTTTATTTTTTACAAATATCAATTAGCCTATCTGGAATTTATTTTTGTGGCTAGCATGTGGTAGGAATTTTCAAATTGAGAAGGATATCACAGAAAACACACTGGCAATGGTAACACTATTTATTATGTCTTATAAAATATATTTTAAAGTCTTAGAAAAAATAAAATTAGATATTTGGACAAGCATCAACTATACCCTATATTTATTTTCTCAAGAGTCATAATATAATAAAATGTCTCATATTTGCATAGCACCTTAAAATTGTGCAGTTTTGTATGTGTTTTTTTCAGCATTGTAATGACCTTAATGAGGTAGATAGAGCAGATGATATTATCTGTTTTAAATGGCTTGTCTAAGGTCTCTAAGAAAACTAATCTTTTCATTGATGCTAGAAACCAGCACTCTTCCTCCTACACTTTCTACTATTCTTTGACTATTTTTCTATTGTTATGACCATTATAACATGTACACCAGGTAATAATCTGCATTAGAAAAAAATTCCAAGGCAGAAAGTCTTGATTATAATAAACGTGAAAGCCTTAAGTTAAGCAATAAAGATTTGTTAAAACCACTGGTCATGAGCCCTTTTCCCCTGTCTCTAGGCTAACATAAATGGTTGTGACTGGCTTACAAAACCTACTGGAAATGATCCTGGTGTGGGTATCTGTGCCGGCTTAACTGGAGAGGTGCAAATTGTGCCAGGGTCATTCCTAGTACCAGACAGTGGGAAATTGCTAGCACAATTGAGAGTTGTTAACACAATAGAAAAGACTCTGAAGAAAAACCTGATGTGTCTCTCCTGCATCTTTTTTGTCCCCACTGCCATTTTCTGAAGGGATAAAATGAGATGACATTGGGAAGAAAAGTACCGCACCAGAGCCGTTAGTGATTGCTACTTTGAATGCTGCACTGCTGAGCCTGTGTGGCCAGATTGATCCATTTCAAAGCAATGGTCATTACATTGCGTTTTACTCTGAAAATGCAGTGCTTTTCTGTTTCCTGTCTTGTATGTGGTGATGGATGGCATGATGCTCTACCTCAGTACATTATTTTATGTTTAACAATCTTGAATCATGGAATTAACTGCAGTGTACATCTCAATAGTATCCCCAAAGAAAGTCTGGACTATGAAAGGAATGCAAATTAGGCAAGACAAAGTGTGAGTAGTAGAAAAAGAGTTTTAGTTTGTTCAAACAACTGCTTTCCAGATCTGATTAGACCCAGCATCTATTTTTACACCATTATCTTAATACCTACTGATTTCTATTCTGAGAAAATTCCTATTCTTAGACTAATTGACTTTAATTTCTCTCTCTTATTTATTTTAATTTCTTAAAGTCATTATGCTTTGAGAATGACAGTTTTGGCAAAAATTGTTGTACTTGTTAAGTATATGTATGAACTGACACATGGTCATAAACTGTCAGGGATCCCCAAAACAAACAAACAAGTAAACAACAACAAAAACCCATCTGAAGGGAATAGAGAGTTAGCATGTAACAGGTACACATGCATTGTAGTAAATAAAGTGCCATCAAATCATACAATGTTTAAAATTTTGTGCATGAAAATGTAACTTCTATATTCTTCTTGGGCTCACTATGGACACCTAATCAGATTGTGACTAAATATATATATATATATAACTTCCATCACTCCCACTAGATTGAAATTTGACCTTTAAGAACACAAAGGACAGGGTTGAGCATGGCGCCACAATTATTTGTTGAATAATTGGATAAATTAATGAAATAAAAGTGAATGCTTAGAATCGACAACAGTGTGGTGATTGCTGAGGGGAGGACTAAATGGTAATGGAATAAAAATACAATAAAGATTAAATTTAAAAAAGTGAATGCTCAGAATTCATATGTTTTAATAAAATCATTTAAAATAAAATGTTATGTCATTTTGTGATTAGAAACTGAACTAAAAGATGCAATATCCTATTATTTCTTATGATGTTTTTGTTTAGGCTCCCCATATTTCTATCTCTTACTATACTTTTACTTAGTTTTTTAAAGATTTTTGTAAAGATTTTTTAAAGATGTATTTATTTATTTTTAGAGAGGGGAAGGGAGGCAGAAAGAAAGGGAGAGAATCATCAATGTATGTTTGTCTCTCACGTGCCCCTCACCAGAGACCTAGCTCACAGCCCAGGCATGTGCCCTGACTGGGAATTGAACTGGCAACCCTTTGGGTCTCAGGCCAACACTCAATGCACTGAGCCACACTAGCCAGGGCTCTTACTATGCTTTTAACTTTACATATTGGAGGGTTAAATTGGCAATATGCCTATTCTTATATTTTGTTTATCTTCTTCAAAGGAAAAAATGACATAAAAGTTAGGAAATACCCTAAATCCTTTGTAAACTACATGCTTTATATAGGCTTTGATGATAATTTTATTAAAACAATTAGGTCTGGGAACTAGGAATGAATTCATATGGCCAAGAAAACTGCAAATTTCCAATTTCCTGGCTTTGGCAGCATAACCATGCAATTTTCATTTTGCAATATCTTATCTATGGTATATATGTTTAATCATAAACTAAGAACAAGAGACAGAAGATATACCTAATCTTCATTTAACTAATCCAAATGCTTCACATTCACACACAATTGCTAACCATTTTAAATGACTTTTCAGCAAATATGGAACAGAATTCACATATATCTTAGATTTATTTTAAATGTAGACTTATACTATAAATTCTTCTCTAAAGTACTGCTGTGAGTTTTTCTATTTTTCTTTTTATTGTAAATCCTCACCTGAGGACATGTTTACTGATTTTGAGAGACAGAGAAACATTGATGTGGGAGAGAAACATTGATCTGTTGCCTCCTGTATGCACCCCAACCAGAGAGCAAACCTGCAACCTATTGGTGCAGGGGATGATGCTCCACCAACTGGGCTATGAGGCCAGGCTGCCATTAGTTTTTCTATTAAATTATTAACTAGCAGTTAGGACTTCTGGTCAAGGTGGAGGCATAGGTGGATATACTGTGCCTCCTCACACAACCAAAAGAATGACAACAAATTTAAATTAAAAAACAACCAGAACTACCAGAAAATCAAACTGTATGGCACTCTCTCAACCAAGGACTTAAAGAAAAAACATTCATCCAGACCAGAAAGAGGGGCAGAGATGGACAGCCAGGCAGAGAGGACATTCGGCAAGGCTGCAGCTGGAGGACTGGAGAAGGTGGTGGCCGGCAAAGTGGGTGCTCCCACATTTGTGTATGAGTAGACTTGGAGGAACAACTGGAAAGCAAAACAGACCATGTAATCCAGGGTTCCAGTGCAGGGAAATAAAAGCCTCAAAACCTCTGACTGAAAAAAAAAACAAAAACAGTGGAGGTTGAAGCAGTGGGAAAAAAACCCAGCCTCACAGGAGAGTCTGTAGGAGAGACCCTCAGAGTCCTAAAACATACACAAACCCATCCACCTGGGAATCAGCACTAAAAAGTCCCAATTTGCTTGTGGGTAGCAGCGGAGGGGATTGGAAGCCAGCAGTGAGCTGAGCTGCCCACGTTGTTCCCTATCAGACCCCTCCCCGACATACAGTGCCACAGCACAGCAATGTGGCTTTCTCCACCCTTGCAAATTCCTAAGGATCCTCCCCTTACTATGTAACAGGCTTGCTGGGACAGAAAAAAAAATGGCCCAAATGAAGGAACAGATCAAAGCTCCAGAAAAAAATACAACTAAATGATGAAGAGATAGCCAACCTATCAGATGCACAGTTCAAAACACTGGTATTCAAGATGCTCACAGAATTGGTTAAGTGTGGTCTCAAAATGAAGGGAAAAGTGAAGGCAATGAAAAGTGAAATGAAGGAAAATGTACAGGAAACCAATGGTAAAAAGAAGGAAACCAGGACTCAAATCAACAATTTGGAGCAGAAGGAAGAAATACATATTCAACCAGAAGAGAATGAAGAAACAAGAATTCAAAAAAAAATGAGGACAGGCTTAGGAACCTCCAGGACAACTTTAACCCTTCCAACATCTGAATCAAAGGGGTGCCAGAAGGGGAAGAGGAAGAGCAAGAAATTGAAAACTTATATGAAAACATAATGAAGGAAAACTTCCCTAATCTAGCAAAGGAAATAGACTTTCAGGAAGTCTAGGAAGCTCAGAGAGTCCCAAAGAAGTTGAACCCAAGGAAGTACACACCAAGGCACATCATAATTACAATGCCCAAGATTAAAGACATGGAGAGAATCTTAAAAGCAGCAAGAGAAAAGGAGATAATTACCTACAAAGGAGTACCCATAAGACTATCAGCTGATTTCTCAAAAGAAACCTTACTGGCAAGAAGGGGCTGGAAAGAAGTATTCAAAGTCATGAAAGGCAAGGACCTACATCCAAGATGACTCTATCTAACAAAACTATCATTTAGAATGGAAGGGCAGATAAAGTGCTTCCCAAATAAGGTCAAGTTAAAAGAAGTTCATCATCACCAAGCTCTTATTATATGAAATGGTAAAAGGACTTATCTAAGAGAAAGAAGATAAAAACTATGAACAGTAAAATGACAACAAATTCACAACTATCAACAACTGAACCTGAAAAAACAAAAACAAAAATCAAACTAAGCAAACAACTAGAACAGGAACAGAATTACAGAAATAGAGATCACATGGAATGTTAGCAGCTGGGAGGGGGAGGGGGAAAATGAGGGAAAAGTAGAGGGAATAAGAAACAGAAATGGTAGGTAGAAAATAGACAGGGGGAGATTAAGAATAGTATTGGAAATGGATAAGCCAAAGAACTCATATGTATGACCTATGGACATGAACTAAAGGGAGGGCACATGGGTGGAAGGGGGTGTGAAGGGGGAAGGGAATAAAGGGTTAAAACTGGACAACTGTAATAGCATAATCAATAAAATATATTAAAAATTATTAACTAGCATTTAAATACTTTTTCTTAATCAAAGTGTATTATGTATTAGTAGTTATGTATAAAGATAGAATATCCAACTTTTAAGTATCAAAGCATACTTTAATTTGGGGAACAGCCTATAAATTGCTGGATTTCTGTTATTTAGATTTTATCTGGTGAATTACCATCTGCTCCATCGATTGTACCACTAGCAACATTAGAGGAAGCAGGAAAACAGGGAAAGCTTTCTCTTTCCCCAGATATGTTTCATGGACAGTCATCATTGTCCAAGATGCCTGACTCATGACTTTGCTATCGTGGTTTTGAAATGTTCTCTCATCCATAAATGAACATGGAAAAGTTTAAAAAAACACACATACATACAAACACAAACTCTATATCTTGGGTCAGCAACAGATAACACATTTTAAAATTCTAGAACATCAAAGTTTTCCAAATACCATTTGAAACATAATAAGAGTCCATAGCATTAAGCATAGGAAATAAATCAACAGTCCCTGATCCTATTAAAACCCAGGAACACATTAGTGCCCACAAGAATAAAAGCTGATGCACATAATTAAAATAGCAATTTTATCAACATTGGAAGGATGGACCTTATTCAGAAAAAATGGCAATAGAAAACCATAAATTTCATCTACAGGTTCACAATTTATTCTTTAACCAGCCTATTCTTTCTATACATGTCTCAGTTTTAGACACTTTTACCACTTTTCAAATACAATGTATAGTAACCTGCATTTGCCCATTAGATCATTTATTTTTATAATGACATTTGGGCCCAATAGGAGGATACACGTGCATAATTCAGTGTCCATCATTCATTGTACCCATCCCTAAGATACCAGCCTTTCTCTCCTTCACACAAGCTCCACCCCCAAGTTTACACAATTCAGTAACAAGAAGCATCTCCTTAGGACTTCCCCAGTCCTGCCTTCATACAGAGCTCAGAGCAAGGGTCAGTCGAGTATCTGTGATAGGAGAATTCTGAGGGGCTGTGTCAGGATTGACTAGCAATGTCTGCCACAGAAAGTCATTGGGGAAGTGGAAGATTTTTTTGTTGTTGTTTATTTGTTTTTTGCAATCTCTTGGATCAGAGACAATCCTAAATTTTTGAAAGAAGAGAAACAATGTCTTCTGAGCTATATAGTTTAAAAACAACACAGAATAGATAAAACAAACAGAGATATCTAAGTCACTTTCAACAGGCTTAAGAGGTTTGTTCAGCTGAGGAGCCGAAAAAGTGGGCAGTGTTCCTTCAAACACTGTGCAGAAGAGGGGCCAGCAAGGCCTCAGAATCTGTCTGAAGGGTTCTGTAGTGTTTGTTCTATGAGCTTAAGCTCTCAGCCTGATACCATCAAATACATGACATTCCAATCTTTTTTTTCTTTTATGATTTTTAACGTTCTCAAATTAGGAATTGTCTTACTTTTAGTATAACCAATTATACTAAAAGTATAATAAAAGTATAATCAATTATACTTTTAATATAGCATTTCATCTAAGAAGTTATTACATTGACACAATATTTTAAAATCAATGTTGTTTCTCTGAAGAGATGAATCTAATATGACTCTTACTCCTTTTGCTATAAACCCATTTACATAGATTTATAACTGTAAACTGTATTCCATGTAGCTCTGCCTGTATTAATTTTTTTCCAAATTTAAAACTCACTCTAAATACAAAATTTTACTATCCTTCATTTATGTATGCCTTGTCCCCTCCTCCTCCACCCTCATATCCTATGACAGTCTCTAGTCTATATATCGTCATTGAATAAGAGTTTATAGAGTTTTACATTCTATAGTTTGATTACAAAAAGATTGTTTTATTTTCTAAGTATTATATTTTATTAATGTAATAAAATTATAATATTATATATACTTTTTAAATTAACCATGCAGAAACTCTCTCAATGATGAAGTATAGCCTACTGGGAAAGGATATGTTGTTTTTAAATTAAACATAATATGTTGCCATTTTGGTGTCTACAAACCTTATGAGCTTGATAATTATGAGTTTGTCTTTGAAGAAAGCTTCTCCCACCCTTGCTGGTGTGGCTCAGTTGGTTGGAGCATCATCACATACACCAAAAGTATGGAGTTCAATTCTGTTCAGGGCAGGTATCTAAGCTGAGGGTTTAATCCCTGTTTGGGGCATAATTGGGAGGCAACCAATCAATGTTTCTCTCTTGCATCAATGTTTCTCTCTCCCATCCTCTCTCTCTAAAATCAATAAATATATTTTGACAATAAAAAAAAGAAAAGCTTCTCTCTGTGAACCAACAAAAGCATAGAAGTCAAATTAAGAGGCAGCAAAGCTGAGAGCAGACTCTGGGCTGCAGTGACCTACCAATGGTAGACCCTAATGGGGTTGCCAGGCAGGAAACCAGCCTGCCTCCTCTCCAGAGGCCTGGCATTGCTAGAGGCCCTTCTGGACAGTAAGCATGTATCTGTGTCCTCTCTCTACTGTATGTCTCACTTCTCCTTGTTGGCTATGGTAGAAAAAGGCCCTGTCCAGATATTTTTATCCCATCAGAGCATTTCTTTTTATGTCCAAGGCAAAGTAAGCAAGTCTGTTTCTGTGGGGAGGGCATTCTCAGCTGAGTTGTATTAGGGTAATAAAAACTACTTTTTAATAACTAAAGCACTACGGAGTTTTCTCTAAAGGCCTTCTGCAAGCCTGAGTGTCCAGGATTCTGGCCTCCAAATATCTGGAGCTACAATTGCATTATGATAGTATGATTATTTTCTACTTTATTATAGCATTATTGGTCAGTGTACTGAGAATGTTGTCTTAAAGGCAATGAAATGACCCTGAAAGGCCAGGGAGGGTGCTCCTTCACTTCACTGGTGAGGGGGAATAATGTAGTGCTGGAGAACTGACACATTGGTGCCTCACTGCCTGGGTTGATATCCCAGTCTGGCCACATTTACTAGGTTGGACAAAGTTATTTAGCCTTCCCATGCCTCACTTTGGCTATTTGTAAAATGTGGATCATAGTGCTACCCTCCCCTCCTGCATTGGGAGCTAGGGTTGTCAGGAAGATTGTTAGTATATATCACATATTTAATCTGTCACCTGATAAATCCAATGTGAATCTTACCTATGGTTATTGTCCATGATACTCAGAGAGATAACACACATAAACACATACATGATCTCCAGCAGTGGTTCTCAATCTTTGACAGGTAATACACATAGAAACCACCTGGGAATTTCCCCCCACCCAGTTTTATTGAGACATAATTGACATGCATACAGTACTATGTAAGTTTAAGGTATATAGCCTAATGACATCACTTACATATATCACATATACACAATAAGTTTAATTAATAACAATTAGTTCATGTAAGTAAAAAAAAAGGTTTTTCATCCTTGTGATGATAACTCTTAGGATCTGCTGTCTTAACAACATTCAAATACCATACAGCAGTGTTAACTATAGTCATCATTGTACAATATATCCTTACTACTTATTTATCTTAAAAGTGGAAGTTTGTATCTTTTGACTCCTTTTATCAAATTTCCTCTTCCCTCAACCTTGACTTCTGGCCACCACAAATTTGATTAATTTTTCTATGAGTTTGTTTTTTTCTTTTGTTTTTAGATTCTACATGTAAGTGGAATTCCACATGGAAGTGAAGCCACCTTATTTGTCTTTGTCTGACTGACTTTTTTCAATTATCATAATGCCCTCAAGTTCCATCTGTGTTGTTGAAAATGTCTGGGGATCTTAAACTATGGGTTACATCAGGACAATCTGAGATTCTACAGTTGCTGCTGCCTCTCAGACCACACTTTAAATAGTAGAAGTCTAGGAGCAGATGAAGAATAGGACTAACTGAAAAATATATTAAGAGTAGAAAATTAATAGGGCCCCAGTTACAATCACTCTCTGTCTACTGATAAGTAACCAGAGCTGTCAGGGAGTGGAGAAAACTCAGTCCTGAGTCTGCCATTGACCAGCTGTGTTTGATATCACTTAGTGTCCACTACTTAAGTGTGTTGTATTTACTTGCTATACCTACCTCACAGGCATTTGTTATAAGGGTCAAATGAAAAGATGTATGTGAAAGCTCCTTGAAAAATTAAAAGTGCTTCCCAATTGTGAAAGGATCAATATAACAGGAGGAAGGGTGGGCAGAGTGATGTTTGGCTGTTAATGCAGTGCTCCCCAGAAGAGTAAATTCTGATCATGAGTTTGAAGGCAGCATCTAGGGAGGCAGATTTGCTGTTATTCCAATTGAGAAGTAACTGCTAATGGAAAAAAAATGCTGCAAAGACGGAAGCAAGCAAGTCTGGGTGTGTGTGTCTATGCATGCACCAGCCACAACAAAATAATATGCTTGCTCAATGAAGGGTACAGATTCAAGAATTGATGAGATATTAAACTTAAAAAATAATCAGAGAAAAATAACAAAAGAGAAGGTAAAACACTGCATCTGAAATCTTGACTGAACTGATGCAAAGACAAAAGAGGGATTATTTTACAAAGTAATTTCAGTGTTGCTCATTTGGCAAACAGGGTCCTCCATTTGGCAGGAATATTGTACAGATGAAACTTCCACATACCTGGCCACTAATATTGTCTGCAAAGCCTGATGCAACTAGCTCGTGTCTGCACCAAAGGCTTGATCCCAGAACTGTATGAGCAGCTCTTTAAATCTTTTTAAAATAAACTGTTGTTCTAGTACAGTTATCTCCATTTTCCTGCCACTACTTTACCCTACACCACCCATCCCTACCTCCCATCCTCAATCCTTCCCCACTTTGGCTTTGTCCATGTGTCCTTTATATATGTTCCTTGATGACTCTTTCCCTTCTTTCTCCCTCCCCACTCTCCCCTCCTCTCTGGTTACTGTCAGTTCTTTATTTCCATGTCTGTGGTTATATTTTACTTGCTTATTTGTTTTGTTGACTAGGTTCCACTTATAGGTGAAATCATATGGTATTTGTCTTTCACCACCAGGCTTATTTCACTTAGCATAATGCTCTCCAGTTCCATCCATGCTGTTGCAAAAGGTAGGAGTTCCTTCTCTCTTTCTGCTGCATAGAATTCCATTGTGTAAATGTACCATACCTTTTTGATCCATTCATTTATTGATGGGCACTTAGATTGCTTCCAGCACTTGGCTATTATAAATTGTGCTGCTGTGAACATTGGAGTGCATAGGTTCTTTTGAGTTAGTGTTTCAGGATTCTTAGGGTATAATCCCAGCAGTGGAATTGCTGGGTCAAAAGGAAGTTCCATTTGTAGTTTTTTGAGGAAATTCCATACTGTTTTCCACTATGGCTGCACCAGTCTGCATTCCCACCAACACTGCACTAGGGTTCCCTTTTCTTCACAACCTCACCAGCACTTATGGTTTGTTTATTTGTTTATGGTGGCCATTCTGACCAGTGTGAAGTGGTATCTCATTGTGGTTTTAATTTGCATCTCTGATGGCTAGTGATGCTGAGCATCATTTCATATGTCTCTGGGCCCTCTGTATGTCCTCCTTGGAGAAATGTCTGTTTAAGTCCTTTATATGGAACCATAAATGACCCTGAATAGCTTCAGCAATCTTGAGAAATAAGAACAAAGTAGGAGGGATCACCATACTTAACATCAAACTATATTACAAGGCCACAGCAATCAAAATAATTTGGTACTGGCACAAGAACATACAAAGATCAATGGATCAGAACAGAGAACCCAGAAATAAGCCCAAGTCTCCATGGTCAATTAATATTTGACAAAGGAGGCAGAAGCATAAAATGGAGTAAAACTAGCCTCTTCAACAAATGGTGTTGGGAGAGCTGGACAGCTACATGCAAAAAAATGAAACTTGACCACCAACTTGCACCATACACAAAAATAAACTCAGGATGGATAAAAGACTTGAATTCAAGTCATGATACCATAAAAGTCCTAGAGAAGAACATAGGTGGAAAATCTCAGATATTCCATGCAGCAATATTTTCACCAATATGTCCCCTAGAACAAGGAACATAAAGGAAAGAATAAACAAATGGGACTTCATCAAAATAAAAAGCTTCAGCATGGTTAAAGAAAACATCAGAAAAATGAAAAAGGAACCAACTGTATGGGAAAATATATTTGCCAAGGACATATTGTACAAGGGTTTGATCTCCAAAATATTTAAAGAACTCACATGACTCCACTCCAAGAAAACAAATAATCCAGACTCACATCTTTTCTGTTCTTGGCCATTTGCCTTTGTTCAGGATAGGACTAGCCTCATGGATATGCAATAGGTGCAGTTGCATAGGGCCCCATATTATTAATAATGTTTAAATAAGAGGCACTGAATTTTCATTTTGCACTAGGCCCCAATGCTGGTTTGTTTTCCCTCCTGTCCTTTCCAACTGCCCACTGCTGACCTTCCTGCCAACCTTCCCTCTTTCTCTTTTAGGAGAACTTTTAATTTGCCTCATTTATGATTCTTGATTGTCTACACATCAGTATCACCTGAAGCATTTTAAATAATACTATTATCTAAGTTCTACCCCAGACAGTTAGACCAGAATTGCTGGGCTGGGTGGCAAGCGTGCATTTATGTTATGGTATGCATGCGATTCTAGTGTTCCATTCCAGGGCAGAGAATAACTGTCCTGTTTGCAGAAAGCATTCTCCACCTCCTGTCTTTAGCTGAAACTTGGCTGTACCCTATGAACATGGTTTTCTTTGCAGTCCTGTCAAGTAGAAGCTGCTCATTTTTGTCCACTCCACAAACCATAGCATTACAAGGTCAGAATCATCATATCACCCAAATGTTGCTAACATACCATTACTTCTCTATTGTAGTCCTTTGAGAACTTGCTCTTCTGCAATATAATGCATATTTCAAGGCACTATTATTGAAGGCAATATTCTTGAAGGCAATATTCTTTGGATCCCCCAACTCCAGTGGCCTTCAACTTCTCTCCATGGACATGCATTCTCACACCTAATACTCTTGTCCCTTAGAACTCTTCCACTTTCAAAATCATGTGCTGAGCCCAGCCACACTCTGTGTCATCTCTCAGCCGTTTGTGCCTACCATGCCTATTTTTCCACCCCAAATAATGTAATAGGCACAGTTTCTGGGGATTAGGGCATGACTATATTTTTTGGTGGAGCACTACATAAATTCATGCAACTTTGCAGATTGGAGCCACTAAATGTCTTCAACCTCTTCACCCATTCCTGTTACTTGTTCACAAAAAGCTCATGTTCCCAACCTTTTTAATGACTGTGTAAAATACCAACAATTACCCCTCTCAAATCAAGCCATTACCTCTCTCACAGCAGTTGAATTGATGTCCTCTTTGACTTAGAAAATTAAAATCATCAGGATTCTTCTCCATCAACTTCTTCCATATACACTCATTCTCTTTCCTTGCAGTCACAAAGGGTGATCTTTCCGTTTCCTTGCTCAAACTTCTTTTGGGGACCTTATTCCATTAGGAGTATGAGCTTTCTTACTAGTATTCTTAACTTTTCCTCTTAACTATCTCATTCTACTCAGATTATAATAAACTCTACTCTCAACCTCTTTTAAATGAACAAAAAACTCCTGTATTCACACCATCTTTTCTTGCTTTCTAATCTAATGGATTTCATAATTTTTACTTCCATTTACAGTACAAAACACATTTTATATTGGGACTCAGCATACACACAAATAGAACATAATTAAGACTAAAATTTCATGAAATAATATTTGCCCTTAATATGTGCTAAGCACTCTTATTTCATGTTTTATTCTACTCCCTTCTATTACATTCTTTACTCTAATTTTTTAAATGTTGGTTGCACTTACTAAACTTATTTCATTTCCTAGCAATAGACTGAAACCCATAGTCTAAAAATCACTGTTGTAACCTGTCCTGTCTGTTTAAACAAATAGATACACTTCTTCACTTGCTATACATTTCTTTACCCATTAAAATGTGGCCACAATCTCCATTATTCCAATGAAACTGCTCATACTAACTTTTATTTATCCAAATAATTTAAGTAGCTAGTATGTGTTGCATATTAACAAGTGTAGTGTTTATCTTTCTCTTCTTCTCTTACTTGATCCCTCTAAAGTTTTGGAATGGCCAATTATACTATCCTACTGCACAACTTCTCCTTCCCTGGCCACTGGATGATTGTGAACTCAGTTCTTTTCTCAATTCACTGAGTATTTGTCCTCAGTTGATTCCCAGGCTTCTCTTTTCTGCTTCAGTCTCAAACTGTTGGTGTTCCTCAGAATTGCATCCTAAGTTTTGTTCTTCTAACACACATTTCCTAGGTGTTTATTCACTCTGTGATTTTAAATACCACCTGTTTGTTGATTGTTCCAGAGTCTGTGTCTCCACTTATCTTCTCTTCCTTGAGCATCTGGCACTATCAACATCTCCAGTGGAATCCCACAGGCACTTTCTATGCGTTACATCCAAATTTGACCTTTTTATCCCAGCAAAAATACAGCAAGGAAAATCATGGGCTCTGTAACCTGTGCTGACAGCAGTTGAAAGCATCCTCTAGACCAATAATTCTCACATTTTCTTAGCCCTGATGATGCTAAGAGTTCTTTAGACTAGCTTCTCCTAGAGCTTTCATTTGCCAAAGAGTGAATTTAAAAATTGGCATTATTATTCATGATCTATGATGGTGAATAAAATTTCTTATTATAATACCAAAAATGCTATGTAAATCTGAATTATATTTCATGCTCCAAGCCCATGTACAAACATACCCTGTTCCCAGTATAAAACCACTAAGGATCCAGTATTTCACCCACCTAATTAAGGCCCTTAAGTCCAGGCTGGCACCTGCATTCCCTAACAAGCCTTGTACATGCTGGGGACCTCATTTCCCAAAAGTCCCAGTCCTGTTTTGGTCAGTAATAAAAAGGGACAATTTCATGTATCTGTCTAGTCCATGGGAGAGAACGAGTTGGTCCATGTGAATGGGCCATTAAATCATGGACTTATTTGCACAGCAGTAGGATCCTCATGAAGATTGGAGTGACCCAATCTATTCTTTCTCCTTTTTCTTTATTTTGGTTATCTTTTCTCTCTCAGGTGCAGAAAATTTGGATGAATGCCAATTTGTTTAATTGGATTTTTAAAATAAATGCAAAAAATACTAAGCAGTCCTTCTAAGCTCTTTTAGTGAGCTCAACAAGTGCCAAATCAATTAAGCAAATTGCTTTAAAAAATAACCTACCAACTCCAAGTAAACCTTTTCCCTTCTTCAGAGAAAGTGTATGCCAAGGTTTATGCAGAGCAAAATTTTCCAACTGAATTACTAACTTCTCCACACTGGGGATTTAAAAGGGAAATGCTGACACAACCTCAGCCTCGGTAGCAAAAGGGTGGGGCTCTAGTCCTAATCACAGTTGTTTTGACAGCAGTTAGGGACAACCCCCACCCCACCCCACCCCTGCAAATGGCCTGCAGACACCATGCCCGTGGCTGTGACCTGATTTACTTGGGCCTTCCTTGGGGTACTCGTACTAAAAATATCTGCACTTGAACATATAAAACAAAACATTTTCCTCTCTAGTTTCTTTAAATAAACATAGTAAAATATGAAAACACACCTGGATAGATGTTTTCATAGGTTTCTTTTTCCCCTTTGTTTCTCAAGTTCCCTCTAACCTATCATTTAATAATCAGTAGCACAAGATCTGTGTTTTCTTTGCAGTGGTAATATGTAACAGGAACAACCAGAGGACAAAAGAAAGGTGGAAAGAAGTTAAATATATAAGCAAGAAAAAGTGAGCCATTGATTTTATTGACAGATCTGTTAACTTGTGACATTGCAATAGTCTTGTTTATTTGTATACAGAAGACTCAATTACATAGATACACATCATTTTAACAACTGGGTTATTTACAGGAGAACTGCAGCTTCATAAATAATGTAGACTTGGAATTCCTCAAGCTGCTGTTCATCCATTGTTACATAAGGAATGGTGATGGCTACACATACACCTCCGTGAAGTCATTAGAACAGCATTACAATAGGTTAGGGAAAAGAAGGAGGAGGCCAAGGAATCCCCCCACTGAAATTTTCAGTAAATCATCCTGGGGTGATGGTATCCCAAACAGAGTTGCTGAACTCTTTTCTCTCCTGCCAGTATAGGACTGTTGCCATTGCAGTCGTGTTAAAGGATCAAGGTCTTTAAACTTCTGCTTTAATTGCACAAGCCATTAGGATTATATTATAGATTTTGTTTTTCTAAACATGAAGGATATGTCTCAAAGGAAGTCTTGTAAGAATAGGATGAACTGTTCCCAAGCATCTTCTCTTGATGGGGCACCTGATGGAAATGGAGAGAGAGATCCTGGTGCTGCTGTCCATAGTTCTCTAAGGTTCCCTGGAGTCTTGTTCAGGGAGTCTCCTGAAATAATTCTTTCTTTAACAATACTAGTTTAGTGCATAGTTTCCCTGCTAGGCTGTAAACCCCAAAGGCTCAGGAGACATATCTGGTCATTATTCAGGAAGTGTTTGTTTGCAAATGAGTAAATTAATTAAGTAATCAGGAGAAATGGGACAGCACAATATTATTTTCATGTATTCCCAGCACCTTGCAAACACCCTCCATCTAGTAAGAACTTAATAATATCCCAAAGAATGAATGATCAGAGAAGATTGTTAGCATCCCAATTTTAGGATGAGGTAGCTAGAGCTTGCAATTAGTAATAAACTTGAAGCTCAGACCAACATCTTGGGATTCAGAATCCTCCAAGGACAGCTCCCCTACAGAGCAAGGAAGGATCACAGAGCTACTAGGAGGCAAGTGTAGGTTAAGAGCAACTGCATGAAAACAATAAGCATACCTTGTGAATAAGGGTGCAATAAATATAGGAGGGCATAATCTCCTTGAGATCCTGATTTCAAGCCTTTTGAGTATATACTTAGAGTGAGATTGTTGGATTGTACGGTAGTTTTATTCTTAATTTTAGGAGGAACCTTATACTATTTTTCATAACAGCTGTACAATTTGTACATTCTCACCAACAGTGTACAGGAGTTTCAATTTCTCCATGTCACCAAACTTACCTTTTTGGTTTTGTTTTTGTTTTTTGTTTTTTTGATAATAGCTATTTTAACTGGTGTGAGATGATATTTCACTGTCCACAATAGCCAAGATATAGAAATAACCTAAATTTCCATTGATGGACGAATGGATAAAGAAAATGTGTTATATACATAGGAGATTTGGAAGATGGCAGCGAGGTAGGAGGGAGTGGATTCCACTTCTCCCTACACATGGGAGAAATACCTACCTGATCTATGGAGGAACAGCGCAAACAACCAGCAGTACCCCAGCATATATGAAAATAGGGGACCAAAATTGTAGGGAACATTGAAAAACCAGACGGTAAAGAGAGTGCTTCAGGACAATAAGGTCCCTGGGACCAGCACAGGTTCCAGGGACCACTGGGTCTGCTACAGGGTTCTTGGGAGAGAGCCAGATCAAAGGCTCCCTCCCCTGCCAAAGAAAGATTGAGCAGTGCCAGGAGACGCCTCGTTGCTTGGAATCCCAGAGAGGGGAATAAGGACTAAGTGACAAACACACAGGGACTACGAGCACCCACAGAGTCTGTGAACACTGGCTGGGGAGAGTTGACACTTGGGTCAGGATGGGCCCTAACCCAGATAGTCCCTGGTCTGGTTGGAGAATTGGTCTGTATGAGAGGCCAGGCCTCCGTACGGAGCAGCAGGCTTCAATACAAGAATTTCTCGAAAAGAAAAAGTGAAAAAAGAGACACAGTTTGGGGAATTCTCCTGTAGCAGCCACTCCAGCCTCCTCCCCACCCAGCTGCGCAGTGCTTCTGAGGTGGCCCGGAATGCCCCGTGTGCACTCCCTAGCCCCGGGAAGAATGTGCACCACAACCTGAGGGACTGGAGGTGCCCAGCCAAGTGTACAGGCCCACAACCCAGGGAGTGCACTCTGAGGAAGGCCTGGAACCCACACACAAATCCCCCAGGGGAGTGAACACTGCCAAAGGTCCTCAAACCTACGGGCAAATCTGTGGAACCTACCAGACCAGAGACTGCTGGGGAACTGGGCTGGAAGCTGACTGAGCGCTGATCAGGAAGGGTGAAAAGCAAAACCAATCACCCCTCAGCCTGCTGCAACCAGGAAGACCAGCAAAACTGGTTTAGCCAGTTTGAAACCAGCAAGAGGCTTTTTTTTTTAAGTAATTCTTTATTTTTTATTTTTATTATTTTTTTATCATTTAACTCCTTTTCCCTCCCTTTCCTACTTTCTTGCTTTATTCCTTCTTCCTTTCTTTCCCATTTTATCTTCTTCCTTCCTATTTTTTTTAATTCCCACAAGTGAGAAAAAAAAAAACAAACCTGGAAATGTGAAAAGATCAAAGTTGGACCAAAAGAGGGGGCATCCTAGCAGCTGAGACAGTGAGACAAATTTCACTTTGCTACTACAAAGAACCTGCAAGTTATTGCATATTTCTATTATTTTTTTTCATTATTCTTACCTCTTTTATTAGTATTTTTGTATTCCTTTTACTTCTGTTTAGTCTTCTTTGCTTGGCAGGTTAAGTTGTATTGTTTGACAGGTTTCCCTTGCTCTCTCTTCCATAATGTACTGTTAATTTACTGTCCTTCATTTAACTTGTGTTCCACTAGCACACTACTCAAGGTCCCATACTTCCTATTCTTGTTATCCAGATCACATAAATTCCATCATATGATTGTTGCTCCATTATTATTGTAAATAATAGCTGTTCCATACAGTTGTAAATACTACAAAACAACCCTCCCAGATCTTAGCCCACTTCACGGTTTCCTGAACTCTATTACTGTAGTGGTTAACTCTATTCTGTCACATATTACACCTATTATCTGTCCTTTCTTCTCACCTTACCTCAGAATCTCAACTCCCACAACCTCACTGCTTTCTAGATCCAACTTACAATCCTTCCCTCCACAACAAGAGTCTTATCTTCTTTCCTTCCTTTCTAAAAGGTGGTTAGTTGGGTGGAAGATCACAATTAACACTATACATAGCCAAAGGATCTCCTATCACTTCTCTATGGGTTGATAGTGTAAATATCATAGAACACTCTCTTGCTGTCTTAAACCATTTTGCATTCCCCCTCCAACTAATCACAAAAAAAGAGTAGGTACAAGCTGTGAACACCAGAATACCTGCTGGAAGAAGAAACCCACCAACAAAGGAACTACCAACAGAGAACAACAGAAGAAGGTGAAGGAGGGAGTGGAAGCCACACTAACCTCAGTCCAGGACCTATCTGGAAATACAACTAAATAGTGGAGAAATTACCTAGAACAAACAGATGAACAAGAGCAAGAAAGAATCCTCTAAACCTTGTATGTATGGAAGAATCAGTTTCAACATAACCTGCCCTCACCAGCACAACAAAATACAAGAGGTGGTGGACAGAGTGACTCTCATTTAACCAGCTGGTGGGAACGACCCACCAAAGAAAGGCCCAACAACAATCAAAACCCAAAGACAAACACAGAGCCAACATAAATGACAGCCCAAACCAGTAAGCTCGGAAGATCAAGGAGACAGCACCACTGAATCTCACAGGTATTCTACCATAGAAGTTCACACCATAAATCCTGGGAGTCAAAATAGATAAATTTATGAAGCTGGGGTTAACAAGAAGAGTCTCACAAACAATGTGAATACAAAGAAACAATCCCCAAATGAAGGGAAAGGAGGAAGCCTCAGAAAGAATGCTAAAGAAAATAGAGGCAACTCTCAGATATTGAGTTCAAAGCAATGGTATCAAGAAGCTCAATGAGCTCACAGAGAATTACCAGAAACTGCAGACAAACTACAAGGAACTTACTGCAAATTATATCAATATAAATAAAAATAGAAACTATCAACAAAGGACAAGAGGAAATGAAGAATACAATTTCTGAACTGAAGAGCACAGTAGAAGGAATCAAAAGCAAGCTCCATGAAGCAGACAACTGGATAAGTTAGCTGGAGGAAACAGTAGAAAAAAACACCCAGAAAGAGCAAGAAAAGGAAAAAGAGGCTCAGAAAGAATGAAGAGGGATTAAAGGAAATGCAGGACAACATGAATGTAATAATATACATATACTAGAGATACCAGAGGGAGAAGAAAATAATCAAGGGGTAGAAAACCTATTTGAAAAAGTCATGATGGAAAACTTCCCTAATTTGATGAGAGAAAAAAGTCACACAAATGCAGGAAACACAGAGAGTCCCAATCAAGACGAACCCAAAGAGGCCCACTTCCAGACACATCATAATTAAAATGGCAAAATTCCAAGACAAAGAGAGAATATTAAAGGCAGCAAGGGAGAAACAGGAAGTAACATACAAGGGAGCCCCAATAAGGCTAGCAGCTGACTTGTCAGTGGAAACGCTCCAAGCCAGAAGAGAATGGTAAGAAATGTTCCAAGTAATGAGAACCAGAGGCCTGCAACCAAGGCCACTTTACCCGGCAAGGCTCTCAATCAAGATAGAAGACCAAATAAGGAGCTTCTCAGACAAAAAGAAGTCTAAAAGAATACACCTCCACCAAACCAGCTCTGCAAGAGATGCCAAAGGAAAGGAAGGAAAAGAGAGAGACAGAGAGGAACACAGGTATGAAAATGGCAATGAATAAGTACCTATCAATAATAACCTTAAACATAAATGGACTAAATGCTCCAATCAAAAGACATAGAATAGCTGAATGGATAAGAAAGCATGACCCACACATCTGCTGCCTACAAGAGACCCACCTCAGGACAAAAGACCTACACAGCCTGAAAGTGAAGGGCTGGAAACAAATTTTCCAAGCAAACGGACAAGGAAAGAAAGCTGGGGGTAGCAATACTCATATCAGACAAAATAGACTTCAAAAAAGGACCATAAAGAGAGACTCAGAAAGTCACTTCATAATACTCAAGGGAAGAACCTACCAAGAAGACACAAACATTGTAAATATATATGTACCCAGCATAGGAGCACCCAAATATGTAAAGAAAATCTTAGAGGACTTCAAGAAAGATATTGACAGCAACACAATTGCTGTAGGGGATTTCAACACCCCACTGTCAAAAAATGGACAGATCTTCCAAACAAAATATCAACAAGGATATTGTGGCATTGAGTAATGCCCTAGATGAAATGGACTTAACTGATATATACAGAGCCCTTCATCCCAAAGAAGCTAAATACACATTCTTTTCAAATGCACATGGAACATTTTCAAAGATAGACCACATGATAGGACACAAAAGAAGCCTCAACAAATTCAAGAAAATTAAAATCATATCAAGAATTTTTTTCCAACCACAAGGGGCTGAAAGTAGAAACCAACCCCAAGAAAAAAAAAAACAAACAAACACTCAAGATCATGGAGATGGAAGAGCATGCTAGTAAACAAAGAATGGGTCAAGAAGGAAATTAGGGAAGAAATCAAAAAGTTTCTGGAAACAAATGAAAATGAAGTCACAACAACCCGAAACTTATGGGACACAGCAAAGACAGTCCTCAGAGGGAAGTTCATAGTGATACAGGCTTACCTAAAGAAGATAGAAACATTTCAAACAAACAACCTAACCCTACATCTACAAGAACTTGAGGAACAACAACAAAGACAGCCCAAAGCAAGTAGAAGGAAGGAAATAACCAAGATCAGAGCAGAATTAAATGACATAGAGATTAAAGGCACAATTCTAAGGATCAATGAATCCAGGAGCTGGTTCTTTGAAAAGATAAACAAAATCGACAAGCCTTTCAGCAGGCTCATCAAGAAAAAAAGAGACAGGACCCAAATAAACACAATCAGAAATGAAAGAGGAGAGATTACAACTGAGACCACAGAAATACAAAGGATTGTAGGAAATTACTACCAAGAAGTATATGCCAAGAAATTTGAAAACCTAGGTGAAATAGACAAGTTTCTAGAAAAATATAATCTTCCAAAACTGAATGAAGAAGAAGCAGAACGCCTAAACAGACCAATAACAGCAGATGAAATTGAAGCAGTAATCAAAAAACTCCCAACACAGAAAAGTCCTGGACCCAATAGTTTCACAGGAGAATTCTACAAAGCATTTAAGGAAGAGATAACCCCTATCCTTCATAGACAATTCCAAAAAATCCAGAATGATGGAAGACTCCCAAACTCTTTTTATGAAGCCAGCATCATCCTAATCCCCAAACCAGATAAAGACACAACAAAGAAAGAAAACTTCAGGCCAATATCGCTGGTGAACATAGACGCTAAAATCCTCAACAAAATATTGGCAAACCACATCCAACAATACATTAAAAAGATCATACACCATGGTCAAGTGGGTTTCATCCCAGGGATGCGAGGATGTGGTACAATATTCGCAAATCAATAAATGTAATATATCACATAAACAAAAGCAAAGACAAAAATCACATGATCATATCAATAGATGCAGAAAAAAGCATTTGATAAGGTACAGCACCCATTTATGATAAAAACACTCAGCAAAGTGGGAATAGAGGGAGCATTCCTCAACATAATAAAGGCCATATATGAGAGACCTACAGCCAACATCATACTCAATGGGCAAAAACCAAAACCTTTTCCACTAAGATCTGGAACAAGACAAGGTTGTCCACTTTCACCACTTCTATTCAACATAGTATTGGAAGTTTTAGCCACAGTGATCAGACAAGAAAAGGAAATAAAAGGCATCCAAATTGGAAAGGAGGAAACGAAGCTGTCGCTGTTCGCAGATGACATGATAGTGTACATAGAAAATCCTATAGATTCTGCCAAAAAACTGCTCGACATAATAAATGAATTTGGCAAAACAGCAGGATACAAAGTCAATATCCAGAAATCAAGGGCATTTTTGTATACCAACAATAAAACAGCAGAAGCAGAAATCAGGGGAAAATCCCATTTGATATAGTGAAAAGAAAAATGAAATACCTAGGAATAAACCTAACCAAAGAGGTGAAAGTCCTGTATTCAGAAAACTACACAACACTGAAGAAAGAAATCAAAGAAGACACAAACAAATGGAAACATATACTGTGTTCATCAATTGGAAGAATTAACGTCACCAAAATGTCCATACTACCCAAAGCAATTTACACATTCAATGCAATACCTATTGAAGTGCCAATGGCATATTTCACAGACATAGAACAAACACTTCAAAAAATTATATGGAACTATAAATGACCCTGAATAGCTGCTGCAATTATGAGAAAAAAGAGTAAAGTGGGAGGGATCACAATACCTGATACTAAACTGCATTACAAGTCCACTGTAATCAAAACAGCTTGGTACTGGCACAAAAATAGGCACATAGACCAATGGAACAGAACAGAGAGCCCAGAAATAAACACAAGTCTCTATGGTCAATTAATATTTGACAAAGGGGGCAGCAACATAAAATGGAGTAAAAAATAGTCTCTTCAACAAATGGTGTTGGAAGAGCTGGACCACTACATGCAAAATAATGAAACTCGAGCACCATTTATACCATACACAAAAATAAATTCAAGGTGGATAAAAGATTTAAATATAAACTGTGACACCATTAAAGTCCTAGAGGAGAACATAGGCAGGAAAATCTCAGATATTACATGCAGCAACATTTTTATAGATATGTCCCCTAGAGCAAGGGTAATAAAGGAAAGCATAAACAAATGGGATCTCATCAAAATAAAAAGCTTCTGCACAGCTAAAGGAAACAGTATCAAAATAAAAAGAGAACCAACCATATGGGAAAACATATTTGCCAATGATACTTCAGACAAGGGTTTAATCTCCAAAATATATAAAGAACTCACACAACTCCACTCTAAGAAGACAACCAACCCAATTAAAAAATGGACAAAGGACTTGAACAGACACTTCTCCAAAGAGCACATACAGAGGATCCACAGACACATGAAAAGATGTTCAATATTGCTAGATATCAGAGAGATGCAAATTAAAACCACAATGAGATACCACTTCACAGCAGTCAGAATGACCATCATAAACAAAGCAACAAACAACAAGTGTTGGAGAGGTTGTGGAGAAAAGGGAATCCTAGTGCACTGTTGGTGGAATTGCAGAGTGGTACAATCACTATGGAAAATATTTCAGAATTTTCTTAGAAAACTGAAAATGGAGTTGCCTTTGGATCCATTAATTCCACTGCTGGGATTATATCCTAAGAACCCTGAAATACCAAATCCAAAGAACCTATGCACCCCAATGCTCATAGCAGCACAATCTACATTCACCAAGTGCTGGAAGCAACCTAGGTGTCCACCAGTAGATGAATGGATCAAAAAACTATGGTATATTTACACAATGGAATTCTATGTAGCAGAAAGTAAAAAGGGGCTCCTACCCCTTGTGACAGCATGGATGAAACTGGAGAGCATTGTTAAGTGAAATAAGCCTGGTGGTGAAAGAGAAATGCCATATGATCTCACCTTTAACAGGATCCTAAACAACAAAACAACAAAGAAGCAAAATATAACCAAAGACACTGAAATGGATAATAGGCTGACAGTGACCAAAGGGGACAGGGGATGGAATTTCAGGAGAAAAGTGCAAGAGTTTGCACGAATAAGTATAAAGGACACATGGACAAAAACTAGGGGTGGGTGGAAATGGGAAGGAGGTGGGGAAGGATGGGAGGGTGGGCTGGGATGGGGGTAAAAGACAGAAAACTGTACTTGAACAACAATTAAAATAAAATTAAATTAAAAAAGGGAAATGTGTTATATGCATAGAATGGACCACTTGTTGAGCCTCAAAAATGGAGAAAAGCATGCCAAATGGGAAATGGATGAATCTCCAGGACATTATGACAAATGGTTATGCCAAGAGAGTAACGTAGTGGTTGTCAGGAATTGGGGGGAAGAGTTGCTGTTCACTGGGTATAATATTTTACTTATAAACATTAAGTTTATATCAGTTAAGATGAAGAAGTTCTGCAGGTACAACATTGTGCCTATACTTAACAATACTGTATTGAGTTCCGCAAAATTTTTTGAGGGTAGATCTGATGTTAAGTGTTCTTACCACAAAAACAAAAAAATAATTAAATAGAAATTACAAACAGAACCTAGTCTGGGCTCTGAACAATCATTTGTTGCTTACCCATGAGAACTGTCACCACCTCCTCTATACCTGTTGTCTACCTCACTCTTATTTCTAAATTCCTCTTATATATACATCTGTGTTTATGATCCACTTAGGAGCCTAATTCTTTTTTTGGACACACATTCAGATACGACGTCAGCCACATGTAGATTCATAGGCACCAAGTGAGTCATTTTGGCCAAAGCCATCACTGCCAGACATTGTCCTGACAACGATACCATCTTTTCTGAAGTATAATTGCTTTCACTCTTTTCCACTTGCAGCTCACACATGATGGCATGCACTTCTGTCCTCAGCTCTATCTCTCTTGTATCTGATCCCTGAGCTGTGCCTGTCATCCCCCTACCACAGTCTTTGCAAACCACTAGGAGAGGTTGCTGTCAAGTTCTGCTCCATCCTATCTGTGTCCTTTTCCTGACACACTTGTAGGCTATACTCTGCCCTTGAGGCATTGATGATATTTGAGACTAATGCTTAGAATCTTGTCAGATCAAACAGCTGTGACCACATTTCCCAGGCCTACTGACTGGAGTGCTGCTTGATTTGTGTAGCGGAGTCCCACTGGGCGACATATGGTTATATGCCTAGCAATTTAGACCTCAAGGGTGGGGCTGGGTCTCTCTCCAAAAAGAATAATGATGACAAAACTCACATGTATTGAGTGTTTATTATGTGTCAGAAACTGTGATAATGCACTGTTTTTGTGCATATTATTGTACTTAACCCTCACTTTATGATGGAGGTACCATTTTTATTTCAATTGACATATGATGAAACTTAGTCCAGAAAGATTAAGCCACTTGCTTGAGGTCCCATGTCTGGTAAGTGGTAGAAACAGGCACTCCGACTTCAGAGCCTGTGCCCCTCACTGGAAGGCTATCATGCTCTTGTCACTCTCTCTTGGTGCTGGCCTGGGCTGCTGCCAGGTCTCCTGATAGAAGTGTCTCCTTGACATCCCACTCCACCTCAAACCCTTACACCCCCATTTCTAGAACCAGCTTTCCATCTGAGAGGTAAGGGCCACAGTAGGGACATCTATTGGATTTCACTCAGTGGCAGTATTTACAGGTCTTGTTGCCATCAATGTGTAGGATGAGAAGGAGAAGAGTAGACCAGATGCACAGTGACTATGCTTATGATCTAGGTAAGTGACAATGAGGGCAGCTGAAGCAGAGGAGGGGATAGTTGTCAACAGTACTGGAGTGCAGGACTTGGGATTTGGTAGTTGCCTGTAGGTGAGGCAGAGAGACCAGGCAAAAGTAATTTGGATATTTGTTTTTTGAGCGTGTGTGATTATAATGATGAACATGAATGGAAACTGTACAGTTAGGAGGAAGTGGAGCTGTTTTGTTTTGTTTTGTTTTGTACCTGCGGGAGATGTGCTGTGTAGAAATACTGGACAGGGACTCAGAAGAGTTTTTAGATGTAGCTAGAAGTAATCATCATTTCTCAGTATTACTGCATTTTCTCCTGTGCTTGAATTCATTCTTGGATATCATCTGTATATAATTTTATGGGCTCCTCTCAAGTGTCCTCTTACTAAAGGATATCTTCTGTGGCCACAGGCCTTCCTCTTTCCTTCTTTATTGACACGATCACCAACCAGCAGTGACCATGGAACACTGCAGATGGCTCACGAACACATGAGAAAAACATACACAAAGACAACCAGGTCCCGTGGAGAAGTAGGAACAGAATGGCCACTCTCTATAGTGGGGAGCACCCCATTCTCCCACCGGAGAGGCTTTTTATTGGTTTCATTTGCATAAGAATTCAGGTAAAGTCCATTATTCATTTTTAGGAAGTAAGGATCAAACAATAGATAACAAGGAAGTCTGAGGGCCTATTTTGAGCCAGGGTCAAAGAGCTGTAAAACTTTAAGGAACAAACTTACTTCTTTCCTGGACCCTTCTCATTCAACTGAGAGCATTCTAAACAAAGCAGGTTTCACAGGATTTTACATATTCTTTCTTAGGCCTGATCACCCAGGGAACCCACCCTTTCCAGCACAGGGTGGCACCACCCTGTCATTGTTTCATGCTTAGGTGGAGCAAGGGAAGTAAGGCAGCCATGAGATTAGGAGATTTTCTCCCAGACAATGAGGACTCAGGCTATGTCAAAGCCAAGGGGCGAGGGTCCATCACCCCCTTTTGCTGTAGCCCCCAAAGTCCTTCCTTGGGGGCCACCCATGTGATCGTGCCTGTCTTAGGTCATTGCCCCCTTGGGGAACCTTACCCGTCACTGGCTAACTGACCAAGCATTGGGGGACAGGCATGGTGAAGTAAAAGGAGCAGAAGCCGAGCTCCTGCCAGGGACATAAGCTTTTGTCTTCTTGCTGGCTTAGGTTCCAAGGTCATTCCCTCAGCCTTAGCCTTGGTGGGGGTTACAGCTTCTGATACCAGGCAGGGCAGTTCCCAACACTTTATCTACATCCTTTGTGATTGGATAATCAGGTCAATGTCACCTGTGACAATATTCCAATAAGAATTGATAATACAGCCATCATTGTTGAATATTTACTATGTGCCAGGCACAATGATGGGCTCTTTCCACTCAGTAATTTCTACCTCCATTTTATAGTTAAGGAAACTTAAGATCAGAGTCACACACATAGCATGTGTGATGTAAAGATGAAAATTCAAATCATTGTGAATCCACACTATATTGTGGGAAATATTATTTTTTAAAGACTTGCGTTTCCTTCTTTTTATGAGTTCTAGTTATCGGCTCATGTGGATAATTTTTTCTAAATTTTTAGAACTCTGATCTTCTAGACATACCTCACTCTGCCCCAAATTCCTTTTCTTGATAAATAAAACTTCTATAAATATATGGTCACATTATCCCATGGATTCTATTACTTTGGTGTAGCCCTATTGATCACAATTAAGTCTAGACTAAGAATACCACTCTCTGCTTCCAAACCTCCTAAGAAATACAACTGTCAGGCAAGCTCACTAAAAACTTATCAGCTATCCTGCTTTTAGCAAACACATCTAGGAGAAGCTAGCTCTTCATTATCAAATGCTTCCACTTTACCAAGGAATTTATATGGTAATTAGCTTAGATAGCATCTTCCACATCTTCCTCCTGGTTTGGGGTCATATCCCTCAAACCAAAATTTGTACTTGTTAACTGAGAAAGAGAAAAGCAGCCCTGATGTCGAGGAGCTGGCCTGGCACTTACAGTTAGGCCTTGTAAGTGCCCTCAAACAATTTCATAGAACACTAATATCAAACAAGGCCACTCTGACCATGATGGATTGGGAAAAAACAAAGTCACTCCATCACTGTGTCTGAAGACAAAAATACCAGGAACATTATCCAAACCACAAAATGACCAAATAGTCACCCATCCTGGCTAATGTGCCTGAATACCATTCTTTCACAAAAATGTTCTTTCATCATTCGTTCACAGCTTTAGCTTTGCTTCACCTCTCTTCTAAACAAGAATTATTAAAATACCGCAGCCCAGGAGTATGAGGCCCTGCTGAATTGAACATCAAGGTCAAGCTGGAGGCTGAGATTGCCACCTACCGCCACCTACTGGAAGAATGGGAGGAGTTCAATCTTGTTGACACCCTGGACAACAGCCACTCCTTACAAACCATCCAAAAGACCACTACCCACAGGATTGTGGACAGCAAAGTGGTGTCTGAGGTCAACAACACCAAAGTTTTGAGATGTTAAAGGCAGCAGAAGTGGGGCATCCCTTGGTGGGGCAGGAAGCCAATAAAAAGTTCAGAGTTCATTGAGCAACAACAACAAAAAAGAATTATTAAACTATTCATTTATTTTTTTAAAGAATTTTTAAAATATTTTCTTTATTTTTAGAGAGAAAGGAAAGGAGGGAGAAAGAGACAGAGAAAAACATCAATGTGTGGTTGTCTCTCCCACACACCCTACTGGGGACATGGCTTGCAACTCAGGCATGTGCCCTGACTGGGAATCAAACTGATAATTATTAAAATATTTAACATAAAATTGCCCTCACTTCCAAAGAGTATCCAAATTTTGAGGATATTTTAGAGGTTGTATGTAAAATTTCCAGTGTATTATATTTCTATTCTTTGTGCTAAATTTTATAGCTATATAAAGGCCAATAAGTACTAATGTATTCTGAGCTACAAAGAGAAATTGTTACACATTTGAAGCTGTCATGTAGTAGAGTTAAAATGATGATAAAAAGTATTCTAAACAAGTTCTGTGAAGCTTTGTTCTATTTGTCTTTAAGTGGACCAAAATCTTAAGAACAAGAGGACAACAAAATAATGATTTGCTAAAAGGATAAAAGAATCTGACCTAAATCTGTTAGTGATATAACACTCTGTGAATGCACTCAAGTTAATAGCAACTTGGGTAATAGATACTTTTTCAATTACAATAATGCTAGGAAATAAATAGCATAAGTGAGAGCCAAATGGTCAGAGACGCATGAATTAGACTGGTTGTTTGGCTGTTTGGTTTTTTATAACCAACTTTCAGAGGGGGAGAAAAATCTAACCAGTAATCTATTGATTGGCCATTAATCTTAGTTTTTATATTCTAGATCTATTTAATCTTATTACAGATGCAATGTTTTGTTACTCTGCCTTTGAGGAAGACTTTGTAGCACTCGGCAGTTTGTTCATAGTGAGTCATGTGACATCCTTCTCTTCCTGCACAATTTTGTGTTGTCATGTTGTCATAGAAGCTCCATTACCTTAGGGGTTGCTAACTATGTGTGATGCTACAATTTCATGCAGTATAATTTTTCTGGAGGTTATTCCTCTTGCCCTTTGCTGGGTTTGAAATAACCCCACTTTCACCAATCTTAAGCTGCACACAAGAATAACTGCAAATGCTACGCTTTTGGAGTATCAGTGTAGAAATGCATTTTTATTTCAGCTTTAAGAGATTTAAAAATTTTATTCCACGTTTTTAAAGTGGCTCTCTGGCTACTTTTGCAAAATGTGGTGTTCTGAGAGCAAATGACTGAAATGGATAGACCAGACTCATTTTATGGGCCCTCACACATAGAATAGCAAAGATATAGATACGGAAGAAGAAAATGTCATAAAAAATGCCATAAATCACAGAGCAAGGATATTGGGTTACATTTGGCTTCAGTTTTGTTGTATTTTAAGGATAAATATGCACTGCTTTCCTTTAAGATCAGTTATTCCTGCTGTGAACTTCTTTACTGGGAGTCCTCCCACGAGGTGCACAGGATGAGGGTGGTCAAAGGTTATTGAGAGTATTCCTTATGAACAGTTGCTTTTTATATATTCTCACATATGCTCACTCCAACATTTGTGAGATAGGATAAAAGTTAGGTATTTTAGGTAAATTTATACCTAAATGCTGCTCAATTAAAGGAAGGAAGTAAAGAAGGAAGGAGGGAGAGGAGAAACAAGAAAGGGTGGAGGACAGGAGAGAGGGATAGAGGAAGGAAAGGAATAAGTGGGGGAGGGAAGGAGAGAAAGGAGTTATAAACTCCAAGCACCACCAGGGGATTTTATTCCAATGAAGATTCAGAATCAGTGGGCCTGTGACCTGGGTGGACTGGGACCAGCAGGCCCACTTTTCTTACAAGGTACCAGGTGGTGCTGATGTTGCTGGTAAAGATGTGATGCCTTGAATAAGGAGACCCTAAACTAAGATTACAGCCATTGTGTATGCCATTTACTTCCTCCATCACCCACTTTCCCAGACCTGGACCTAGAGGTCCCTGGAGTCAGGCTCCACTAGGAAAATATCTGAAAAACACAATTTATATCATGGCATTGGGTGTTTATTGTGTTCTGTCTCCTTGAAACATTGTACATGATGCATAGTGTAGTGTAGCCTTGGAGTCTAATAAAACTGGTTTCAAATTCTGATGCTATCACTCACTATGTGATCATACATGAGTTGTTTAACTTAACTAAACCTTAATTTCCATGTCTGTAAAGTGGGAATGATAATCCTGACAACAGCAGGACTTCTGTGGAGATTAAATGAGAAAACATATATAAAATACTGAGCAAAGTATCTGGCCCATAGTAAGTTTCACTAAATGGTAGCTATTAAGAAATATTTGAGCAGTACATAGTCTAGGTGAAAAAGATGTGGCCTTCCATTAATCAAATTGCTCAGGATATAATTGCTTCTGTCACTTCCTTCTTATGTAAAAGAAAAATGAGTTAACCTCTATAAAGCTTAGTTTCCTGTATAAATGGACACAATAATTATAAACTCCTTATAAGGTTATTGTAAGAGTTGACAAAATGATATATATAAAATAATTAATGCACTACCTGACACACAAAACTTTATATGTATAAAGAAAATTATGCAATGTCTCTAAAAAGGGAATTGAGGGAAAAGAGGAATTGTTTATTCAAAAGAAGAAACACTCTAAAAGTATTTGGTCAGACACCGCCTGTGCCTGCAGGAGTAGAGGGAGAGGGCATGCTGATTCCTCAGATCCTACCATGTCCACAGAAGCTTCCAAATGCTCTGTGATGGATCAGTGTCCTGCCATAATAAAAGACACTGGTTGAAGGGGAAAAATGTCCAATGCAGTGAGTTTTTTATCAGGCTAAATTTCTTCAGTTAATGGAGAACACATCCTTTCGGGAGAGAGAAGGGCATTGAAATGTCTTTATTGTATGATAATGTGAATGTATGGCAATTTTTAATGATGTTTTTCCTAGGCAAAATTAAATGTTGAGATATTTCTAGTCACACAATTATTACTTACTCCTTTAATTTGACTGCCCGACCTATGAATTCTCAAAGTCTGGGAAAGTCAATGTTCTGTGGTTATCTAATCATCTGCTCTTTGCAGTCACAGTGTAGCTACTGCATTGGGGGTCTCTGACATGTTGTACCAAGTGTATTATCTGAAGTGACTATAGCCATAGGCCATCATTTCCAATTGAAATAATGTTTTTTTCTATTGTAGTTCATGGTTAAATCATATTCTGAATATCATATTGGCGGCCTCCTTGCTGCTGAAAGGTTGTGCAGAGTTCAGACCTCTGGAAAGCAGCTAGGTCTGGGAGAGCAGGGGAATGATACATCACTGTGATTTTCATCGGACTGATCTGAGCCCAGTGTTTGGGCTCTTGTTACTATGACATATATCTCTCCATTTCATCCCCTGTTTTTTACACTTGGGTTGCCAGATTTCCATGTGGGACTGCTAGCTAAGAGTCTCAATAAACTGAAAAAAGTTTAAGAATTCATGATAAGGTTTTTAATGGGACAGCCCTTTAGGCCTATAGGTCTGCAAAGACAGCCTTGCAGGTATAAGAAAACAAATCCAGACATTGCTGGAAGAGGATGGAGGACTGGATATTGCAAAAAGAAATACAGAGACTTCTGACTCTACCAGTTAAAGCCCATAGTACTAATAACACAGGTGTTAAGAAAAAATGGACTGTTTTCCCTTCCTTCCCTTAAGCTTTATCTCCCCATCCCAAAACATGCATCACACACACACATACACACACTTCACAACTAAGCCAGTACCAACATTTTAAAGGAGATTATTTAACAATGTGAACTTTTTCAAGCACATTTAAGGTCAGTTCTAAGTAATTCTTGCATGTTTTACCAAAAGTAGGTAACTGGGGAGAACTTTAAAACAGTTAATTACATTGCCTTGGAGAATCTAGATGATGTCCCCTTGTCAAGTATGTTGATGATCCAGCAGTCAGGAGGGAAAATTTTTGTTTGTTTTGTTAGTGAGGGTGTAACACTGTTAGGAAACTAGGTCTACAACTGAGAAAAGATATGTGACATCTCCTATATGTTTTCTCTTTTGAGGAATTCATGCCTCATCTCTCCATTATTGGCATAGGTAACTGAAAATTAATAGAAAATAAAATAGTATTTAATCTTAATTTACACCAAATGGTATATTTATGTGGTCATTAATAATGATGTGATATAGATGCATTGATGACTTATAAGTTTAATTTCTTGTTGGGGGAAAAGCCATGTCTAAATTCCTTTGCAGACACAAACACTCTTTAAAATTTACACTGATTTGGAAAAATAACTCTCTTAATGAAGTTGTAAAGTTAGGTGCAATTATTAAAAATTTGAAGACCCCATACATACCTGGTAGGGGGGGTATACCATGATCACAAAGGTGGTTTTCCAAGGGCGAGGCTTACCCATTACACTCCAGATATGCTGACCTCGGCAATTTCCCCAAATGTGGGAAACTTGACTGCATAATTTGTGGTAGTGGGGGACCTCATTCATTCTCTCCGCTGGCAAAAAAAATAAAACTATATAAAAATTTGAGGACCCTTTATAAGGAGGTCCTCAGATGAAAAATTAGTAATCCAAAATTGTATGGAAGCTGAATACATATGACCTACAGGCACACAGAGCTCCCAACCCAGTAGGTTTAGGGCCTGAGGTCACCATCTTGCAATTCTTAATAATTTACTTTTGTGTGCTTTGTGAGTAAAGTCTGATGAGACAGCAAGATCATGTGGGTGGATCTGTGGCTTGGAACAGCTAGTGGCCCAGCTGCTCCTTCCTCATCTTTTCTGGACAGGGTGAGTTCTTGGCCACCTGCTCCTGCCTCTGGCACTCCAAGACCCCTGGAACCCTAAGTATGGCAGTTACCTTCTTCTTTCTGCCCTTTGAAGGGGTCCGACTCATTGTGCAACTCAAAAGGGGCTTCATGTCCCCCCCTGATTCAGGTGTCCAGTGAATCCCAGCAGAGAAGTTGCAGTCCTTTGGCTTCACCCATCTACCATGAATCAGGGTAGCCATACCTGGGAAGGAGAGATTGACTTTCAGGCCCAGACCAGGGACCTGCATTTTCATTTTGTACTGAGCCCCACAGATTATGTAGCTGTTCTTGATTTAGGATTGAACATGGGTGAAGCATGAGAAAGGAAGCTCTGTAGATGGGCATAAAAGCACAGGATAAAATAACCTTAGAATCCACAGGGTTATGCCAGAGTTCCCTCAATCATTTGAGAGCAAAGACTTTATCCCTGATTGAGTGCAATGTGGAGCATTTCCCCTAACAGTGACCTTGTCAGAGGAAGAGTCTGTTTCCTGGGAGAAGTGTGTAGAAATGAGCAAGCCTTCTTAGATTAAAAAAGGCATTTTTAGATTAGGTTAGGCAAAATATTCTCAGGTGGTTTAAAATCTGTGTCAAAATTATTTCAGTTAACTCTGATACATATCTCCTCATTTTAAGAATACCAACTCACAACAACTTACATAAATGCCGACGACATGCATATATACACATGCCAAGGCCCAGAGCTGGCCTGCAGAAGATACAAAATTGAGTTTAAAAGAGTCTTTGCCTCAAAAAAACTTAAACTCTTGTGGACATAGCAGTACTTAGGAAAAATCCATACCCCAAAGCTCCCTATATGCCAACAGTGTGTCATGGAATTTTGCCTATGTTTGATGACTCTCTCATTTTGTATCTCTTTTTTGAAAGGAAGCATTTATAGAAATTGAGACCTTTGCTTGATTGGATATTATAGGACTTCAGCTCTTCTTTTATTAGGTGGATGTAAAAACAATGATTAAAAAATTGTTGGAGGAAGACTGAGTGAGATTTCATAATAAAATGTGTTTAAGGAGTCTTCTATACCAACATAGACTAAGTCTACATGTACAACTCAAGCAAATATTGACTAATTTTGGTAAATATTACAAAAACATTTTCAGATAATCAAGTCCAAATAAGAGATTTGTAGGGTTTCTTGTTTTGCTTTATCTAGATATCCCAGATCTCACTTTGACTTTTCATGCAATCTGTGAGGCCTTTAAATAAAGATCAGCAATTAGGAACACTTAAGACCTAGACCCCTCACAAAGAGAAAACAAGACTTCCCTCCTCTAGAGGCCTGTTAAGTTACCTGCTAGAAGAAGAAAGGAGTACATT
This sequence comes from Phyllostomus hastatus, assembly GCF_019186645.2. Taxonomy (NCBI): domain Eukaryota; kingdom Metazoa; phylum Chordata; class Mammalia; order Chiroptera; family Phyllostomidae; genus Phyllostomus; species Phyllostomus hastatus. The sequence goes on from NW_025334041.1 coordinate 52,473,016, forward strand.
TTGCATAATTAATGTAATCAGACATTCTCTGTTCTCCAGACCTCAATAGGTGAAGTTACAAGTACTTGACAAGAAAACTTACAAAAATATACAAACCTTTATGTGAATAAATGAATGTTTGATTTTCAAGTGTAGTTAATTACTTTAGAGTCTCCACTTCCACTAGACTCCTGTATAGTGTTCTGTACATAAATACGTGTGTGATCAGTATTGTAAAGAACTTCCCACCAACAATACAATTTGACAAACATTGACAATGTCTCTGAAAAGACTTAGAAACATCTTCACTAAATGCCAAGTCCCTCCTTGGCATTTAGTAATCTTGAAGAAATTGAAATAAAAGGAAGTTTAATTGAGAGGGGACTTTTGCCCTGCTTAGTTGGGTGCGCATACCCAACATAAAATAATGCATTCAACTGTCCATCTTATAATAAGCAACCTTTGCATCACCTTACTCACTGGTGAAAACCACAAACAATGGGTAAGAAAGGTATGAATACCAGGAAAAGCCGAGGGATCCCTGCAACGTTCACATGATAATGTTTGTGCTAATGCATAGAGGACGGAAACCCAAAAGCTCTCTGCAGAACATGAGTCATTAAAAATGCATCAGTAATTAACAAGAGAATATGGTGCATTGAATGGAATGGCATGGCCACCACATGGGAGAAGGTACAAATGGTTTATTCAGGGTGAGCAATTCATATTTGCAATTCTGTTTCCTTCTCAATGCCTTGGTCATTGAATCTTCTTTGCAAATGTAGTGGGATAATGCTTCAGAAAGGAGTATACCCTCTCAGGATTAAAAATGTTTTGTTTGTTTCTTAAAATGACTTATTTAGAAGTCAACTCCAAAATGGGAAGAGTATAAAACTCTATACTGGAGTACACATCTATCACACTTTAGAATAGCTAAGCAATGCTGAGCCTAGTTTGCCTTAGTTAATGAAAAACCATTATACCAAAAAATAAAAATAAAAAAGTAACTTGCTATGAAGAACAAGTGATGGTCTCTTAGGAACTCAGACCTTGAGTTGGGTGGGGAAGGTGGAACTTGTGAGGCTCTCTCCTCAGAAAGGCACTGAAGGGAGGAGTCCAGGGCCTCAGTACCACCCCTCCTGGTTCTGCAGGTAAGTCCAGTCTCTCCAGAGTAGAGTGATCTGCAGGCAGCTTTACAGGTTTCAGATGTGAGATCCACACTGGAAGGATGGTGTTGAATAAACCAGTGCTCTGACAAGTGAATATTTTAACAATTAAAGTAAGTTTTAGCCTAGTTTACCAGCCAAAATCCTAATCGATCTTCCAGTACCTTCAAAAGATTCCCTGTATTTGCAGAGAACTAATTCCTATTACATAACTATTTTAAATTTTATGTTGTGATACATCTTGAATCAGTTTTTATACTCCTTGAATTAACAGTCAACAAATCTAATTACAAAATAAGTATATCTGAGATGATTCTTCTCCTTGCTAAACTATAAATCCCCCAGGATTATGATGGAAGAATGTTCCAGGTAAAGAAACTTGGAAAGCCAAGCAAGTAATGCTAGCTGATGACCCACCAGCTGCTCATAAAACTAATTGAATATGCATCTTCTGCATAAAGCAAATTCAGACTTGCCCCAGCAGTCTAAGCCATTATTTTCTCTCATGGTCTTCAATCACTAGTGGAATTTTATAAAACATGCATGGGAGCCACCTCTTAGATGATCTGTTAGTAGCCTCATGAGAGATGTGAACCTCTGTGTTCAAAAATCCCTGCAGACCATTCTGATTCACAGGCCTGGGTAAGAACTACTGGTCCAAGCCAGGGTCTGTGTCAGAATTTGGAAGCCATTTGGCAGTGTCATTCTGTTATATTTTCTGATCATGCTACTGTAGACTAAAAGAAGCATGATATATGAACATCTCACTTTATAGGCTCTTAAAGGCCCAACTATTTAGTTCCTTTCCCAACATTCATTAAATGGTACAGAATATGGAGTTAGGGTCGTGTGTGAGGGAATGAGCATTTGTACACATAGGGACAGGAATATGTATTGAGTTGACTTAGGACAGATGAATATTATAGGCAAATTAAATAACATTAAGTATTATATTAAATACAAAATAAATCTTGTTAAATAGTGATAGTCAAGAGAAATAGCAGATATGTGACAAGTATGCATTGCTCCAAAAATTTACATATTTTCTTATTCAATCTTCACAACAGCAACCCTATGAGGGAGGTACAGTTATTTTCCCAGGCTAATAAGAGGAGGTTAATACATAAAGAAGAGGGAAAACAAGCCCAAGTTCACTAAGTAGTGAAGTGGCAGAGCTAAGTTTAAATGCAGGCAGAGTTTAAAATTTAAGAGTCCTTGCTTTTAAACTATATATCAAACTGTTTTTAATATCTAAATTGGAATTGACATAGAATTTGCCCATAAGCTCATAATTTAAAGATATTTCCAAGGTTTATACCAAACAGTAGTAAATAGGTAGATATCAATACCTCTCTTGAAGGAATTATACCACCCCCCAAATTAAAAAGCCAAGCCTCTGTTTCTATTGGGTGATTGTTCAATCAATATGAATAAAATGCCTACACTAGGCCTGGGCATAAGTGGTGAACTAGTGAAAACAGTCCCTGCCCTACTGGAGTTCACAGTTGCTGCCTGAAAAACACTGACTGTTAAATTCAGAACAGAACACAGAGAACTTTCTGGACATTCTTGGTCTCCAGAGAGGTAACTCTTTTCCCAGGATCCTGGTCAGGAGGAAGCTACCCAATCCATTTTAAGTTCATATTTTCATGCTTGTGCCTGGGGAAATAGCTAACCTCAAATTCTTTGCTAACATAGGCTAAGCACTGCTTCAAATCTCTCTGAAAACCTTAGCCATGTCATTTATTCATCTAACTGTTGGATTCTTCCACCAGCTCTGGAAAGACCCCTGACTTGGGAGATGCCTTACAACCAGACAGATTAGTTTATGGTCCTACAAAGTTAAACATGACACATGTGTTTGTGACAAATGGAGATGTGCATTAAAAAGAAACATTACTTTTTGATCCATGCAGGAAAACATACATAATCTCTTCTACAGCCTGTTAAAGACATCATTTTACACATAAAATTGGGTGCAATTGCCTTGTACTGCACTAAATATGGTTTTTGAAAAAAACAAGCCTTAGAACAAGCTGCTCTATGCCAGTGAGGGTCTCCAGCAGTAGAAAATAAAATATAAGCAAATATGCTCTGTGTAAAGTTATGGGTAACAGACATATACTCTTGTTGACACAGTGCCTGTATGGGACAAATCCTAAACTTTATAATGGGATGTCATCAGGAACACGGTACAGAATGGGTATGATACTCGTGAAAGAAACATGAAACTGAAGGGCCTGGCATAGTATAGAATTTTTTTAAATTAAGGTATATATTTTTTAATTGTGTAAAGTGTTTTTTCTCTTTTTCTATGCATTGTAAAACTCTCTTTTCACAATCTGGTGTAAATATCCATACCTGGCATATATGAGGAAGCAAATAAATTTTTAAAACATCTTCAAAAACTAAACTGGGTTTTTAGCCATTTGAAAATTTACCTAATCTGAATATTTAACCAAAAGCATCACTTGGACCTGGCTAGTTCTATAAAAGGACATAAAACTCTGCTGACAGTTTTAAAGTAAAAATAGGACTTGGATATATGAGGAGAGAGTGGTGAGATTTAAAATGCCTAATACAGCTCCCAGTTTAAAGTGCCCTGCTATATAAGCACAATAAGTAAATCATATACAACAAATTTAGAAGAAGGGTCTCTCACACATTATGGGAAAATTATTGGCATCTTATAATGGGTCATCTTATCCTTGTTATTAAATGACAGAAATCATTAAAATGCCAAAATATTTTGACAGAATTCGCTTTATAAAATGTCAGCAAGTCTGTGTTTTTATTAGCTTGTTCAAAATCAATTTAGAAATTTCAATAGAATGCTTGTAAGTATTCCCCAAGCAATGTCTAGTCCTGACTTTCTGCACACAAAAAAATTACAAATTAATCAGATTTTCAGATTTCTGCATAATGGCTTTGCACATTTATTGCTTAATCCCATTATAAAATGCCATTATGATTGACACATCGCAGTGGAGATAGAAGTCAATTGAATAATATGTAGCAGTCAATTTTATTTGTAGCTTAATGTGTTGAAGTATATTTCCCCACATTTCCATTATTTATAAGTCTGTCCCTTTGGAGAATATATAGAAGAATTTGTTTTAAATGAACCAATAATACCTTCTTTAAAATTTATAAGTGTGAAAGAATCATATCTTTTTTCTTTGTCTTCCATGGCATGCCAGTAAACAGAGTTGTCTTCCACATGCTCTTCATAGGACAAATATCAGGAAAGAGAGTCTTGTTAAGGATGGCTTGGAATTGGATTTAAACCATCAAGAAAATAAAAACTACCAACTAAAACTCTTCAAAAATTGCTGTTACCTCTATTTGTTTGTTTATTCATGTATTTATTGTTATTGCCACTATCGTACCTGCTATGCTTTATCCTGAAACAAAGTGCATAAACCCACACAAAGAAACTATAATGTTTAAGAAAGCTTGAAAGCTCTGCTATTTTGGTGCTATTTCATTTTTCATCCTTTGGTGTTCAACAGGATTTCAGCAAAGGAAATATGTGTTCTATGGTTAGCACAGTGGGACTCCCTGGAGTTAATGTGGGACTCCTGTTGTTTCAGTTAGCACCCAGGAAGTTTGCTTAAAGAGTTCTATATTCTTTTTTAGGTGATCACATAAGATGACATTGAAAAAGGCTTTGTTTTTAGGAAAACACATTCATAAGATTCATTGTCTGAAGGGTGTCTGGAAAAAGGCTTAAGCATATGATAACATAGTTGTACTTGATCATGTCTGATATCACATTTCCTCTGGCTTTGGGAAATCAGATTAGCTGTAGCCCACTTATGCATAAAGGGTGCAGTTTCGCACACAAACGATGCATTGTGGTACCCCATGTCAACTGATGCACAGTACAAGCCTGTTAGCACTACTGATGATAGTATCATTTTCCCTGTTGTCATAGCCTACTACCTCCTGGAATGACTTTGACCATCATTAGCAAAATTTATACAGTTAATAAGTGAGTTGAACACTGGAGCTTTGATAAATTACTCTGGCATATCATCTGTGCCTTAATGTTATGTGATATACAGGTTGGGTTGTATATTAAAGGAGTACCTCTCTTTTGAATTCCAGGAGCCAGAGGAAACCTGGCACTATCAGACCCAAGTACTCCAGACCAACACCAGGCCGGTCAGACCCACCCCCCATTCCCGGTTGGGCCACAGGTCAGTATCTTTTAACAACACATTAGCTTGCATAAAGGATGATTTAATCATGTAAAGAGCCAAATAAATAATAATGAATTAGATCTAATTAAGTCTAACAGAGAAAAGATGGTGATAAATATCAATATGGGAAGCTGACTACATTATTTATTAAATACCATCAAGAAAAAATGTGTTTGCAGAACTTTTCTCTTTTTTTACAGGAAAAAAAACTGGTTTTAATCATTTGGAATCCTGTTTTTTTTTTTCTTCTTAAGACCTACTACAACTAAGCTATTGGTTGCCATGTAATTTTCTAGAAAGTAAAACTTTAATGACTGGATTGTGAAGAAAATTAAGTTATTTCAGCCTTACTATAGGCATTTTTGAAATATAAGATGTGATCTAATACAAAAGTTAATGCAATTTTAATGCAAGTTCAGCTTATTGGGTTTGACAATATTGTACATCACTTACAGCCTCTGCATTAATAAAGAAATACATTCATTATTTTTTAAAGTCTAATATTTGTTTTTTGCAGCCCAGTGTGGTTATATAAAGATATAGAACACAATCACAAAAGGCTGGGCTTTTTTTTTCTTTTTACCTCTGTCATTCAGTGTGAAGCTTTCAGAGTTCACCCTAATTTTATGGAAAATGAAGCTGATATTTAAGCCTTTCTCTCTCATTTGCTGTCAATTTTGTTTCTAGAAATTTCTTATTTCTCCACACTTTGAGGGCTCACCAGTTCAAGGCTTGAAAACCCAAGTTTAGAGCTTGGGTTGGTCTTGACTTTCTTGTTCCAGCACCAGCAAGTCCCTTGATGGCCTTAAATCCCAATATGCATCTTGGATGCCAAGGGCTCAAGGACAGAAATACTGGGGAGATATGTACTCTCTTGTGGAATCCCAGAGAAAGTTTACTGGAAATCTCAGCAACCAGCTTTTTCTGGCTGTTTCCTTTCTGATTTCACTTTTATAATACTGTGTGTGTTTGTAAACTTACCAAGGGTAGTATACTCTAAGGCTTCCAGGTTATATGTGCTGCACAGCAGACCCAGATGGTGAGACGTGGTAGATGCCGTGAAAAACTGGAGAGTGCATGCCTGACTTTAAGCCTACAAATTCCATTTAAAAAATGCTATAGGCCAAAACTCCCAAATCTGTGGCCTGTATATAGTCTGAGGACTGCCCATTTCCCTGCTATCTTGAATTACTTTCTTCAATGATATAACACCAGCCATTTAAGAAGTTTATAATTTTTTACTTATTTTAAAAATATATATATATTTATTTTTGTGCTTCAGAGTACTTTAAAAAAAGCACAGTTAATCTGGGTGAATTTGGCAAAATATGACAAATATGTTAGGAGCAAGGCCCACAGAGCCTAGAGAATGGTTCTACAAAACTAGGCTGCATGGAGTCCTAGGGCTTCTTCAGAGGGCTCCCCAGAAAGAGCCTTAAAGGAAGACTTTAGGAAATGACCAGAAAGTGGGCTCAACCCTCCTCCATCCCATTCTGCAAATAAAGCAGCCCCATTTCTCTAAATCTTCTCCATGAATTGAGAAGGTGTAATTAGAAACAGGTGCAATGTGGGCTCTGGAGCAGCCTATCTGGACTTGAGTCCCCAACACCCACTAGACATGGGATTTGGGGCAAGTTACTAACTTCTCTGTATCTCAGTGATGGGATAACAGTTAATACACATACAGTGCACTAGAATAGTACTTGGCTGTTAGACACTGGGCTTTATACTCTGCCTTATTGAATTACCATTTACTTTATAGAATTAACACCAAAAACTTGAAACCCTTCCGTAAGAGTTTTATATTGGTTTGTCTAAAAAAAAATGGACATGGCTCACAAAGCTCCCACAATGGTGCAGTGAAAGTCCTGGATCATCTGGCTTGGCCAGGGCAGGAACCCTGCCTATGTCACCCTGGTAAAGAGCACTCTCCAGCTCAAATATGTCTGATGCCCAGAATATATACCTATAAGACTGCCTTTCCATGTCAAACAATGACAATTGGCTAAATAGTGGATATAAATATGTATTTTAATGTTGTTTTAACTGAACATAGAATGTTGGAATTATAACAAAGGAAATATTTAAAACATTTTATAATTTATTCTCATTAAATATTTTTGTTTTTCTCAAAATCTTTTTAGATCTTATCATTATACATATACAAGATAATTTTCCATTTTAAAAATGATTTCATTATTACTTGCTTAATCATTTTCCTTTTTTTGTAAAGGATATCAGCTTTTATTTATTTTTTTTAAGATTTTTTAAAGGTTTTATTTATTTATTTTTAGAGAGGGAAGGGAAGGAGAAAGAGAGAGAGAGGGAAACATCAATGTGCAGTTGCTGGGGGCCGTGGCCTGCAACCCAGGCATGTGCCCTGACTGGGAATCGAACCTGCGATGCTTTGGTTCTCAGCCCGTGCTCAGTCCACCGAGCTATGCCAGCCAGGGCTTCATTTTCCATTTTATTTCATGTATTCTTATAAACTTTTTCTATTTTTCTAAAAATATATCAAAGTGATTCATTTTAAAGACTATGTAATATCTTACCAAACTTAGTACTCTAACCATTTGTCAGCATTTATGTATTTTAATATGTAATACATACTTTCATGCATTTATCTTTTTTCTGTTTGAATTATATCTTCAGCCTATATCCTAGGAGTATATTCTGAGTCAAAATGGGATGAATATTTTGTAGCTATTGATGTGGATCTCCAAATTGCTTTCCAAAAGGTTATGACAGGGTACATGTAATAAATCTACATAATAGTGTCACTATAGACTTACCAGCACTGAGTAAATCTTTCATATTACTTTTGCTAATTTAATAGATGAGAAAAGAGTTTAATTGCTATTTTCAAAATAAGAAAAATTCCACAGATCCCAATGAATTCTTTCTGGAACAACACAGAATAAATTAGCAAAGTTTCAAAATTATAAGGGTAGAATAAAATAAAACTGCATTGGAAAAATAACATATAAGTGTAAGGTGTTATTTTTAAAGGTATTTGAACTCCTTAGAGGATGTTAGGACCAAATGGAATTTTTCAAAAATATAAGTAAAAGGCTATTTCCATTTTTTTTCTACCAGTCAACATGTTTGTTTTTTTTCTGAATTAGAACATGTTTATTTACTACTTGTCCAGGAACTTTACTGACCCTGCATAAATAGAAGAAAAAATGCTCTAAGGCCTGTATCTTGGTTTCACTGAAAACTGAGCTGGGATTATCTGTTTCTGTGCAGCCACTTCTGACAGCACAGCAGTTAGCCTCTGCTGTCACTGGTGTGATGCCAGGAGGCACACCGGCCCTCAACCAGCCTATCCTCATCCCCTTCAACATGGCCGGACAGCTAGGAGGCCAACAAGGACTGGTCCTCACACTGCCCACTGCGAATCTCACCAATATCCAAGGTCTGGTAGCAGCAGCTGCAGCCGGAGGCATTATGACTCTGCCATTGCAAAATCTACAAGGTAAGTCATTGTGTCTGTGTGCCATGTAGGTCTCTGTCCACTGGCCAGTTTTTTTCTGTGGAGGACAAGTACCCCAAGTGTTAAATGTGGTTCAGAGCTGCTTCCACCATAAAGAACATAGAAAGCTTATGTAAGAAGCAACATTTCAAATTGTCTTGGGAATCCTTAGCTTGCTCAAGCCCTGGGCTTTATCAGTCCTTATTTCCTAAAATTAATTTCAGGTATTATGGAAACATTTATGAGCAATCATCATCAAAAACTCACATTTAAAAGTATTATGCTGTTACTTAAGGACCTGAGATACAATCTCATGAGTTCTTCAATTTAGCCATCTTCAACGAAAGGTTAGACATGACTGGTTTGTGCATGAAGTGGTTGAAACATCTTAAGAAAGAATCCATTGGAATAATTAGTTTAATTACTATTGTGTTTATTAAGTATATTTCAGTTATAATTATTCAATGAAATTATATTATTTGAAATCATAGTTTATTATGAGAAAAACAGACTCAACTATTGAGCCTTTCTGTTTACATGAGCACATAGCAAGAGTTGAATTCTAACTTTATTCAAAAAGAGTAGTTCGTTTGACATTATGAAGGCTATGACTTTTCTTTAAGAGATTTGTTAACACTAACTGATAAACTTGTTTACAAGAGATTCCCTGAGAGAAAATATTTTATGATAGAAAATGACTTGAATATAATTAAGATACTTAATAAAGAGTAAATAAATTTATTTTGGATTAAGCAAAGGTGTTTTCTCTATTGATATAAATGTTAGTGACTAAATTTCTTTTTGCAGGGTGGGAGTTTTGGTGGGTATGTTTTCAGAACAACCATATAAAGTAAATTTTTAGTTGGTCAGATGTCAGTGTTCCTAATAACCTACTAAATTGGTCAGAGCATCAGTCCACAGATTAAGAAATAGGCCAAGTAAAAACTGATTAACTCTTGACTCAAACTTCTTAACATACTATTATGTTCTAATATCCCATCCACTGTTGCCACTTCTTGACTTTTACTTTAATGTTTAAAACAGCCTCTCTTCTACCATTAAATTGTGCCAAGAAAACCACCATTCATAAATTGTGCATGCCCAGGACACATAAATGAACAAATTTTGGTTGTTTCAAATTTGAGAGTGCCTGGGAAGCCAAGATCTCAAGATTAAGCAAATATGGCAGGAATAAACAAGGTGAAAGCAAAAGCAACACAGTGTAGGGAGAGACTTTTTAATGTAGGTTCATGATGAAATCTTAATGAAGAAATGGGCATTATCGAAATGCAGTCTTCTATTTGGAACATTTGTACTTGTGGGAATATTGGATATTATAAATAAACATAAGCTTGTGGGGTAGGTCATGAATTAATCCTGCTTGGTTAAAATGGACACCAAAGTCAGAGTTCAAAAAACTGGGCTTGTTATATCTTTATTACAGTTTGGTATTCTTAGGGCTTTATTACTTTGTTATTTTAAGGGTTCAGAATTAGTTACTGGTCCAGCATGAACTTCCAAACTTACATCAAGTTTCTCTCTCTTTCTCTCAATATAAAATTTAGTATAAGCTTGTAGTTTGGAATTTGGTTCATTTTGGTATCTTTGGTTTCATAAAGTAATCCTAAAGTTTAGCTCTCTTTATTTCTTTGTGCTTCTCACATAATTTCTCTATGGCCTCTTCATCAGAAGTGTATTGGAATTGATGGCCAAGACCTTGTCTACTGTACAAGCAGTAAGGGAACATGTCTCTTGTTTCCATCTTTAAAATTCCAGTGATGTTGGGAGGGGGGGCCAAGGTCACTCAAATGAAACATGCCCAGTTGCAAGTCAGACAGTTATAGGAAAACTTCCCAGTTAGTCTGAGTACTACAGCCCCTCCCCAACATCCTTTTCTTTAATATCCTTATGAATGAATCTTAATTTCTAAAACACTGTCAGGATCCAAGAGAGTTCTGTCTTCCGGCTTTCTTTGGCCTTTCTGTTCCTTTCATATCTTTCCACATAATTTCTTCATTACCCAGACCTCACTAGTCTAAGAAATGACCAGCCATCCTGGTGTCCTGAGTCTGGGGGTTCTCTTGGGACACAGGACATTTACTGTGAAACCAGGAAAGTCACAGGCAAGCCAGAAATAGTTGGTCACCATGCAAGGAATCCAAGGGCAGTGAGGACAATAATAGTGAAATGTCTCATATCTCCAAGGTGCTCAAGATCACTGTCTACCACCTGAAGGGCGGTGCCAGTCAATTACTTTGTTAGTCCAGTGGTGATATCACCACCTTTAGGGAACCAAAGACCTTGACAATCCTCTTTCAAAGACACCAATATTATAAATGGGCTACACAATACCTCAGAAAGAGTCCTTATACACATTTATATAGTCAACAGGATAGACTTCTCTGCCCCCTCCCTATGGTCCACCCCTAGACAATAAGCACAATAACGTTAGCCTCAGGCTTGTAAGAGTCTTTGGAAACAACCAGTAAGTCTTTCTGCCTGTAATAGATGCCCAAACTTATCAGGTGGTTTTATAAGACAGATTTGATGGGTCAGTGTGAGGGGGAGGGATTTAAGTGTTAAACTCCTAGTATGCAGTAGGGCCTGCTTCCATATGGCAGGCTTAGTTATGGATGGTTTCTCTTTCCTCATTGTGAAAGGTTAAGGTTTTATTCATGAAACAAATTGGCCAGCTGAAATTGTCTCTGACTATTCTCCAACTTTTGTGCCCAGCCTTCCAGCCTATCTGTTCTTCTAACACAAAAGCAACAAATTTTCTAAGAGAAAAAAATTACTGATATCAGTTTTTTAATGGTTTAGAACTCAGGAATATGTTTTCAAGTATTTTCCTCTTCACTAAAGAGATTGAGAGCTGGTTCATTTATATTCCCTATCAAGTGACTGGAATAGCCCTCAGAGCCTTGGAAGCCATGATTCATGCAAGTATTTTAATGAGTGCTAATGACATGATGTTACACAGGTGGCTGTCTTGGCTCAGACAGCAAATGTTCTATCACAATCTCTTCTAAGCATGGTCCCAAGATCAGTGGCATCAGCATCTTATGGAAGCTTATTAGAAATGCAGAGTCAGACTCCACCCCAGACCCACTGAACAGAGTCTTCATTTTTAAAAGGTTCCCAGGTGATTCTTTTTTTAATTATTTTTTATTATTGTTCAAGTACAGTTGTCTCCATATAGATACAAAAGTTTAATAAAGCCTGGTTTAGTAAACTTTTTCAAAATTTATTTGTCATCTCTGCCACTACTTCTGGATTCTGAGAATCTCAGGGTAATGGGGAGCAGTGGGATTGTGATAAGTGTCTTCATTAATTTTCCTTCTGTCCCTCACCACCCCAGGCTTCTGAATGAGGGTAATGATTGAAAATAATAATTTATTTGGGAATATTTTTGCTTCTGTTAGGACACTGATGTCCCCAAGACTAAGAGGTGTTCTCTTGCCTAATTGCTTATTATTGAAACCATTGCTGTAAGATTTTATCCACCAAAAGATTTTCATTGTTGAGAGAGAAAACCTATCTGCATGGCCTGTGACTGTTTGCCCTTCCCAGATCCTCCCATGCAAGAAAGAGATGCATTCCTGTCTCATAAATGGTAGGATCTTTTTGTAAGGAAGCAGATGGGAATGAGAAGTTAAAAATCTCACAGAATTTTGGGAATAGCCCTGCAGCCCTGCCTCAGGGTTGGTAGAATGAGATTTGGGGATGAGACAATCCAGTGAACCAACAGGCTGCAAGCTGCACCATTCTCCCCTCTGAGAAAGCAGATCCTGACCTCCTTACTCAGGGTGACTAATAACTTGTACCCTCTCTTCCTGATCCTCCTTTTGCCTATCCTCTACTGCATTGGTTGACATTTTGGCTAACTCATCATTTCAGATCACTCATGTCCCATTTTATCTCCTTAGAGTACATACATCTTTCCAAATCATGCACCTCTAGGAGATATACAGTGTTATCTCTACCTCCAAATCTCTATCTTTACATCTCCATGTTTATCCCTATCTCCACATCAGTCTAAAATCCAAACTCCCCAAAACTGAAGTTTTTGTTGGGCTGAGGTTTTTCATTTTAATCTACCTCATCAGTCACTCGCTAGAGTAGAGATTGACTGCCTTGTGTTGAAGTGTCCATTCCTGTCCAATAGTTGCAATGTGGGTAGGAGAGGGAAGCCTGAATGATGGGGTATGGAACACAGGAAATATGTTTAAGAAACATGCTAAGGCTTCCCTCAAAAGTAGAGAGGGCTCTGAGCAGGATGTGTGTTGGCCTATCCACTGAAATTACTTATAGACCTATAAATGTGCATGGATTGAGATTGAGACAAACTCTCAACCAACTCTCAACCTGAGATGCCAAAGTTGGGATCTAGGTTCTGAATATTTTAAGGGAAGTCCTTAGGAGTTCTGGCTTGGATTCAAGCTCAGAAATGCTCTAAACTCAGATAAGACCAAGAAATGAAGTAGGTGAAGTTTGTGTTGTCTCCTGTCTTTTGAGATCCCCTTTCCCTTCCACATACTTCCCACTATCACTATAGGTCCCACCATTCTTCTGCTGTGTGTTCATGAGGATTTGGTTTTAAGTGACTGTAAGAAAACCCACACTTGTAAAATGAGACTAATAATGCTGATAAACCTCAGAGAAAGAAAATGAGTAAATTTGCTCTGTCACATACTTTATGAACTTCTTTAAGAATCAGTGTCTTCCTGGCTGGCGTAGCTCAGTGGATTGAGCGCAGGCTGGGAACCAAAGTGTCCCAGGTTCGATTCCCAGCCAGGGTACCTTCCTGGGTTGCAGGCCATAACCCCCAGCAACCGCACATTGATGTTTCTCTCTCTCTCTCTCTCTATTTCCTTCCCTTCCCTCTCTAAAAAATAAATAAATAAAATATTTTAAAAAAAAGAATCAGTGTCTTCTATTTTCCTTATTATTTTGAAATACAGTAACTGTACTAAAAATGTAATTTTCATTTGTATTAGTATGGGAATTGGATGATTATTTGACATGGTAAAATAAAGTCCTCTTTATGGAACTCATGCAACTATACTAGATTTTTTGCTTTTTTTAGATCTGCGCAGAAAATATATATAATTACAACCTCAACACATGGCAACAAGTAGCAAAGGGGTTAGTGGGACAGCAGAGGTGGGTCTGCATTTAGAATAGATAATTCAGGTTCTGTATGGTGACTTGTTCTCAGTATACAAGCCAGGTTGGGTAACCCTCTAATCACTGCGGGCAACGTAAATAGAGAATATAAATTCACTACCTAGAAGATTTATATCAAACTATGAACATTCCATTGAACTCCAGCATAACATTTAAATAAGTAACCAAAAGTACATGAGAGAGTGCTGTTTAATCTGACTATGGAAAAGCAATTAGATTTAAAACAAGTTGAAACTCAAGGCCAAGGATGTTTTTTCTGTTCCTACCATTGGCAAGAAACCTTCCCTGGTTTGCTTTGACTCTCCAAATTAAAGGTTGTGCCAAGTAAAGTATATGGGAATAGTTTTGAGGTTAGGAATTTCATGTGCAAGTTATATTTTCTTTTCATTAGTTTTTATTGTTGGTTTAATTGAGGTGTTATTTACATACAATAAAATACATGACTCTTAAGTGCTCAGCTCAATGAGTTTTGATAATTGTATACACCCCTGCAATCTCCATCCACTGCAATCAATAGATAAAACATTTAATTATCTCCCAAAGTTTCCCTTGTGTCCCTTTACAGTCAATCTCCTCCCTCCAATGGGACTATCCTGATCTGCTTTCTGTCACTATTCATTAATTTTATCCGTTCTAGAACTTCATATAAATGGATTCATACAGTGAGTATTCTTTCATGTCTGGCTTTTCTTTCTTGGCATAATGTCTTTGTGATTCATTCATGTTGTTGTGTAGATCTATAGTTTCTTTCATTTTCAAGTAGTGTTCCTCCATAAGAATATGCCACAATTTGTTTATCCATAGCCATCCCTGTGTCCTAGTAGGCAGACATTGTGAAGGTCCTCTTCCTTGGGGACAGGGAGAAGGACTTCTATTGAGCATTAATATGGAAGACCCTGGGCCACTCTTTTCCTGGGCATGTGGCCACACTGCTGGGAGATTCTTCCCAGTTCATTACCTTCCTTGGACACATCTGAAGAAAAAGTTGAGGAATACACCATCCTTTGTAGGCTTTCTCCACCCATGAATGCCTTTTGGGAGCTTAGGGACCAGCAGTTGCTTAAAGTTTTCAACAGTTAAAAACTTGTAGCTCCTTTGGGAATCTTGTTCTCTGAGAAATCAAGAATGCTTCTGATCTTTTGCTTTGAGTCAGTTTCATGTGCCAATGGTTTTTCTAAGATATACATTCTCAGCATAATTTATATTGCTTTCTCACCTCCACACCTCTTTCAATTCAGTCAGCCCTGGTGTGAGGGCATCTGCCCTCTTTGGTGTTCTTTGAATATGTTCCTACCCAAGAACCTTTGCTCAGGCTGTTACTTCTGCCTGAAGCACTTTTCCCCAAGAAAGCACCAAACCTAATATCTTCCATGTACTCCTCCAGTATTTCTGTTCCCCCTTACCTCTATTTCCTTTTTACATGACACATATTACCTTCTACATAGATCTAAAATCTCAAAAATGGTTGAGGTTTTTTTTTCCCTTCTTTCTTTTTAAACACTTTGGGTCATGCTTACTAGTGTAGCCATGTAGAACAGTGGAGGCCATACTGTGACGCATGGCCACCTTCCTGTGGAGGAGCATTTCCCGTGTAATGTATTGATAATATGTATTGTTTCTGTCTGACCCTGCCCCTAGGATGTAAGCTCCATGACAGGCATCTTTGTTTGATTCAGTGATGTGGTCCAAGCACTAGAGCAGTGCCTGGCTCAAATAGGTGCTTGGGAATAAATGAATTGATGGAAGGATGGAGGATGGATGCATGGTGGGTAGATAAATAAATGAATTTTGAAGAATTAGTATGAGTTAGTCAAGTGAAGAGAAGTCAAGGGGACATTCAATGTAGAGACAAAAGAACGAAGAACATAAAGTTTACAGAGTTCTGTGAACAGCTTTGGTTGTTGTTGAAGTGAAGATTAGGGAGTCTGAGGTGGCAAGCAAAGAGGAGCAGGAAGAGGTCACACAGGAGGGCCTTCTCTGCCTTTCCTGTGCATGCTAAGTGGCCATGATATGGCCTGATGTGTTAGAGGCAAATGTACTTAAGGACAATGCAATTATGGCATGATATTTGCATAGATATATATTTGTGTTTATTTAATTATACTTCTGTAACTCTAAGAGTTTGGAGCACATTGTAATATAAGTGTGAAAGAACAAATGCTGTTTATTAGAGGGAAAAAAACCTAGACAAAGATTTGGAACCAGAGGGAAAAATCAAAAGGGCAGACACATCATGTTACATAGTTCTAATTATCTGAGAGTAAAAAGAATCATACCAGCTTAACAAGAAATAGGCTTATTTATCTTTGTTTTTGTTTTTTACTTATTTTATTCATTTACTCAACAAATACTGATTTTTCATAGTGTACTAGGCCATGACCTTGACTTAGAATACAGAGATCCCCAAAGGCACTTCTCTACTAGTCCAGGGATTAATGCAGATGGAAGGGATAAGGGTGGCAAGAAGGGGACATGATGTATTTTGTACAGGATCATCAGTATCAGTCTCTTCACTGGACAGAGGCCAAGAGGACACAAGGGACCTGGAAGAGTGTCCCATGGAGAATACCTAAGTGCTAGGAAAAGCTAACTACAGATTCTCAATAAAGAAACATTGAATAACCTGATGGACAGATGTTAGTATCTTTAGATTTCACTAGGTTATGCTGCAGTTGCAAATATGGACAATTCTCACTAAGATATAACAAAGGTATTATGATTTATTTCATAATATATGCTGGCTACCAGTCAGCCATGGCTCTGCTATACATCTTCATTCTAGGAATTCTGAGCTTTGGCTCACAAGTGGCCCACATCACCTCCACTCACATCTTCTTGGTCAGGCAAGTCACCTGGTCAGATCTGCTGCCAGTGGGACTGAAGGTATTTCTAAGGAGAGGGTGTTTTCCTGCATGTAATTGGAAACCAGGTGCTACATGGTTCAATGGCCACAGCACTGAAGATACACCTCATGAGTAAAGCTCTAAGGAGAGCTTTAAGATTCCTTCCAACACTGAGATTCTATAATCCTATTAGGTGAGCCCATTAGGTTGCATGGACTCTCTGTGGTGTTCCTTACAGTACAACACATTAACTATTTCTTAAAGTATATGTCTTATATTTATCGAATTCAGACAATAAATGTAAAAGTGTATAATAAATACATGGAACAACTGGGGAATATTTAAAATAGTGAGTGAGTGTGTGTGTGTGTGAGACTCCTTTTATGTAACATTTAAGAAAGGCAAAACTATAGGGACAGAAAAAGATCAGTGGTGACCAGGGATGGACAGGGATGGGATAGGGAGAGGGGTTACCTGTAAAGGAGTTCAAGGGAATTTGAGGGCTGATGCAACTCTTCTCTGTGTTGATCATGATGGTAATTACCAGATATATGCATTTATCAAACTCGTAAAACTGTACACGAGAAAGGGTAAATTTTATGTTTGTAAGATACACCTCAGTTTTTTCAAAAAAGGAAAAAGGTAAATGGACACTGTAGTGATTATAAAATACCAACTTGTTTTAAAACATTAAAAATAATGAGTGAGTACAAAACTACTAATAAAATGAAATCTAGGAAAAAACTCATGGAAATGAGAAACTTGAGTTGTCCCATTGTAGAAAGTGTTAATGGTTGTATTTCTCAGAGGAAAATGCTAACATTAAAATAATAAAGATTTCAAACATACAAAATTTGATCCCAATTTTTTAGAAGAAGCCTGTCCCCTCCACACACACATTGCACAGAAAAAGTAAAAGAAAAATACTACATACAACAAAGTGTTACTGTGGACTCTAGACAGTGAGATGTTATAGGTGATTGTTTTCCTTCATAAAGATTCTCCATTAATAAGTATTATTTCAAAATTAGAATACCTTGCATTCATTAAAGCAAAAGATCACATGGCAAGATTAAGTCTATGGGTCTGTTGTCTTGATCTTCTAACCACCTTTGTAAGAAAGCATCTCTCAACTCAAAGTGGATTAATTTTCAAATTAAAAACAATATGACCACAAAGCAATGCACTCTATGCACTTATTTTATATGGGTGACTTTTAATATTAATAAAGTTACCTTTGAATGCCTTGATTTTATTGACCAAGGGAAAAATTATTGGTGGGGAGTGGCTGGGGGAGTTGGAATGTGGATTGATCATTCTGGTATCATTCTTGAAGAAGTAAACAAGTAGGAAGCCATGTGCAATGCTATTCCTTGAGATTTACTTTTCAGCTAGTCTCACAATGTCCACACTCAGAAAGTTGCATCCCTAGGGGCATCATGAGCATGTGAGCAGAGGTCTAATGTCACTCAGAGAAAGGACAAAGGAAAATGCAGTACCTGCCACAGAAATGAGAACAGACCCTGGATTTTAGTATTATATGTAATGATTTATCAGTCTCTAGTTAGTGGCTTGATTACAAAGTCCAATATTAAAAATACTTAGTGCATGAATTCATATTTGCCCTGTTGTTCAGTAGAGCCCCACATGACATGCCATTATAATGACACCAAATCCACTGTAAAGAAGTTACGAAAAGTTGTTGCAACATGTCTTCTTTTGGCAGTTTTTAAACCTCCATATCTCCAAAGCTTCAGAGGCTTTATTTAAAGTACCTGGAGAGCCTATTCTGCAGTACATTATTCTTGAAGCAGGTGTCGCTGAGGCACTGGGTCATGGACTAAACTGGAAGAGCGTGAATGAGGAGTATGACTAGTATACTGTGTCCTTAAAGATACTGTCAATGGAATAAAGCATTGTCAAAGGATAATGGTTTCCAGCTGCCACATAAATGTCAAAGGAAAGCCAAAGCATTTATTTTCAAAGCAAGAGGCAGGGAAGTAATGTGATCCCCAGTTTGTACATAATAAAGCTGTAAATCCATCAGGGCTCTTGATGGCATCTAGCAATGTGTCTACAGTAGGATGTGCAGACTGGATTAGATTCCAAGCCAGACATCAAGCTCTTTTCAAGATGGCTGCCACTAGAATGGCACTGGTACCTAAAAGGGGGAAAACTTAAAATGCTTTAAATGCTTCTCAGTCTTACTTCATTATCACAGATGAGAGGGGACTGGGATTATTTTTTCAAATTTTCTCCAGAACCAAATACAGGGGACTTCTGTATCTGCAGAAAGTTTGGGGAGAGAGAGTGAGGAGGTACTGGAAACAGTGAAATTAGAGATGGTCCCCAATTCCCCTCTGCCCATTATTTAGTGACCAGAGAGCTAATACTCTCCAATAAAGTCCTGTCTTCTCTTATGTGTGCACTTATTGTGGGGCAGGTTCCCAGTGAATCTGGTCATAGCTATTATTTCTCAGCCCCATATAGGGAAAAGCTAAACCTCATTTCTTCCCATGAACAGTGCGCAGTGATTGATCAAATTTCCAAATACTTACTAAGCATCCTCTGTTTTCCAGGTACTGTGGTAGACACTCCTGTCTAGTTAGGAAGGAGGCTTTTACAGTAATTTAGGAAAGAAAGGATGTTGGTGTCACTAATGAAAGGTGGAGGACTGGGCTTGGAAAGACTTGGTGATAAATTAAAAGTAGAATGATAAGGGGAAAGAAAGAGAGATTGCTTATTCAGTTTGACATTATTAGTACAAGTTTCCTGTAGAAAATTTAAATGGAGCTACAAGTAGCCAGTTGGAAGTACATGGATCTAGAACTCAGAATGGTATTGGTGGTGGAAATCCTGAAACCATCAATGTATGTGACCATAGCCAGGAAGGGAAGAAACTTCTGGGGGAGAAGAGGTTAGGGGAGGAACACAGCAATTTAAATCACTGGCAGAGGAAGATGCAGGCCCAAAGAAGACTGAAAGAATTCCCAGCATGTGTGGTTGTTCTGCACCAGGTTTGGCTAGAACTCATGTGATTCTCTGGACTTAATACTCCTTCATGGGACTTAATCTATGCATTCATGATGAAGTTTTGATTGTTGCTTACCCTTATATAACCAGAGTGCAATAAGAAGCTAAAAATGTAACTGTCTGTTTTTTATCTTCTAAAGACATGCCAAGTTTTCATGTATAAAGAAGATATTTTAAGAGCTTGTACATAAAAGCTTCAATCGTGTTTGCTCTTTTGCTGAAAAGTAATTCAGTTGATTTAGATCTGTTATTTAAAAATGTATTTGAGACTTAAAATTTGAAAATGAAAATGTTTGAGGTTTTTTTCCTTCCTTTCTTCTTTTTAAAGCACTTTGGTTCATGCCTACAGTAGCCGTGCAGGGCAGTGTTACATTTGGTAACGCTGGTATCATTCTTGAAGAAGTAAACAAGCAATGCTAGAGAAGAGGATGTCTGTACTTGGGAAAACTATAGTTTAGCTAATATAGTTTTAATTTTGGGGAATGGTTTATCTTGGAAAATTATGTCTTATTGTAAGCAAAGTTTATCTCTGAAATCTTTTGTTTCTACATTAACTTTTTCCTTGGGTGTAGTGTCACCTCCAATTCCCAAAATATATCAACAAACTATGCTCACCAAGTTCATAGCTAAAAATACCACCCAAAACAAAAAACAAAAACAACTTAGTATGTTTGCCATTTGTCACTGGATTAAGATTAGCACAAACATGCAGGTGCATTAACACATTCTTATGAGTCTCAGTTCACCTGTGTGCCATAATTTTAGAAATTCTTAGAACACACACACATTCAGAATTTGACATAAAATAATTTGAATTTGCTGTGTTTGGAAAATAACTCACATGGGAGAAAATTGCATTAAATAAATAATAGAGATAAAATTTATACTTCCATATATTTCAAAGCTAATGTTGCTAACTTACAATGGAATTGTAACATGAAGATATAGTGCTATAATTTGATTGATTTGTTTTGACAGCAGCCAAATAATTGAGAGTGAAAGGTGTCAGCACAGATAAAGCCATGTTCATCTTGGTTTGTATATTGTGTAAGCCATGTTCAGAAGGCAACCCTGGCAGCAGCAGCAACTAGAGTTTTATTTCCTTTGATTCCATACCGGTATTCACCTCCAGTTTATTATAAAACCATGAAAGGTGTACTACTTCCCCAATTAGGGAGACTTTTATGGAGAAGCTAGAAATAGAAGTTTGTCAAATAGTTGAACAATAGCTATAGACAGAAAGATCGAAGATGGCTACAGTCTGCTGAGCTTAATTATATCAGCCTTTCTCTTTCTTTTGCACATTGCTGCTTTCCTGCATTTTACCTTATGTTGAAGAGGTTCTCAGTCAGAACAAATATTAGGTCCCATTTTCCAACCTCTTGATAAGAGATGGGCAAAAGAGAGGGGTGTGCATATCACCATCTCTAGGCCTAGAGTATTCACCCAACTAAAAGCCCTAACACCTGGTGAGAATGAGATTTGAGGTCTTCAGTTAATAAGAAGCTAAATGGTCAGAAGAGGATTACCTAAGGAGAAAGCCACTGTCCATAAGTGACCTTGGAGTATGGTGGTTAGTAGCATGGGCCATGAGTCACATTAACCTGGTTTAATTCCAGACCTGCAGCTTGCTAGATATATGACCTGGGCAAGACACTCTGATTTCTATTTGCTTTCCACACATATATTGTTTTAATGTTCCTAACGAGTATTCTATTTCTGGAAAAAATGTTTATTGGTATTTTTTTTTAAAGTTTTCCCCTCAGCCCTGACTGGTGTGGCTCAGTGGGGCTAGAGTTGTCCCAAAAGCTGAAATGTCTCTAATTCCATTTCTGGTCAGGGCACATGCCTGTGTTGCCCACCAGGTTCCCAGTTGGGGGCGGGCCAGAGGCAACTGATCAATGTTTCTCTGCCACATTGCTGATTCTCTTACTCTCTTTCTCTCTCCCTTCCTCTCTTTCTAAAAATAAGTAAATAAAATCTAAAAAAATATTTTTCCTTTAGATATTTTACAGGGTGGTTTTAATGACTGAATGTAAACTGTATAGAACATGCTAGTGTAGTGGCTGACACTTAGTAAATGCACAATGAATGAGAACTACTTTTATTATGTAGAGCTGCAAAAGTCTAATATAGTAGCCATGAGAGATGCTATAAAATTCACACATGTGCAAAGAATCTGATTAATATCTTTATTTTGATAACATACTAAAATAATATTTTGGATATGTTAGGTCAAATATAATATATTATTACAATTAATTTCATCTGTTTCTTTTTACTTTCTTAATATGGATACCAGAAACTTTTAAATTATATATGTTGCTCACATTATATTTCTACTTAGATAACACCAGCTTAGTGTGGAGGATCTCCATAAATCTCATATATATGTGGCAATAGTTAAAAGCTGTGTTCATTAAAATACAAATAATTAGCACACATTTGAATTTTGGACCTTCAAACAGAAAAGTCACGAAGCATTGTCTTTGGTGCAAAAATTAGACAGAACACATTTTTGTAAGTCTTTTGCTATGGTTTAGGAATTGCTTGGGATTTTTACCCATATAGAAAGAAAAAGGATGAAAATTTTATGAATAATTTCCATTGATCAAAATCTAAAATTCTCTTTTCTCTTGAAAATTATCATACTTCATAGTTTCAAATATACAGGGAAATATATAATAAAACCATCTAGAATTTTAAAATGTTAACATTTTGCCCTATTTGCTTAAATCTTTTATCTTAAAAATGAAACATTATAAATAATGCTAAAATCCTCCTTTACTTCTGCTCCCCACAGGCATTCCATGGCATTCCCTCCCTCTGAGAAAGTAGTCTCTATCTCCCCAGTGCATGTGTTTATAAATTTACTAAATGCATACTTGAAACATATAGTATTTTGATTATATTACAACTTTACATAATGATAGCACATTCTATATTTTTGCATCCTGCTTATTTTCTTTCAACATTTGCTTTTGAGATTTATCTATGTTAATACATGTAGAAACTGATATAATTGAGTTTATTTTGATTATCTTATTTTTGGGTGGGGGGTTAACCATGCTTTTTCTGCCTTTTTCCTTTTGTCTAGCATTCTAAGGGATTTATTGAGTATTCTTTTTTCTAACTGCTGAATTAGAATTTAAATATCTATTTTCATTCTTTTAGTTGTAATCAGTATATCTTGAACATGCTTTGCTTTAAAGAGTCAAATCAATATTTTCATTTTTTTCTCCCACATAACAATCGCAACTTATTGATCATTCCTTCCAATATTTTATATTATTATTGCCTAGCATTAATTATTATTAGTATTATTTTGTTTACCAGACCACTTAGTTTTCATTACCTTTGCAATTTTTTTACTTATCATTATGTCTTGTATCCTATTCTTTCCTTCCAGAGATTTTTTTTTCAGGGAAGTTCTCTGAGTGATAAACTGAATTTTATTTGTTTGAAAATCTCCTTTTGCCCTTTTTTTACTGTTTAGCTGGGCTTAGAATTCTAGATTAATAGTTATTATTTTTAGCAAATGAAGAAACTATCTTCTGGCTTCTGTTTTTTCCTGATAATAAATATATTGTCATCACTTCATAGATAAAATACTTTTTATTTTACTTTATTTTTGAAAAGATTTTTTTCATGTTTTATTGTAGTTTTTTCCATTACCATTTAAATTGTGGTTGATATTAAGTTTTTTTCTTTATCTTTGGGATTCACAGTTTTACTATCAAATACCCTATTGTGGTAAGGTATTAAGACTTGTGATTCCTGACATTTCAGCAATAATCTCTGTTATTTCCTGAAAGAACTCCTATTATATGTATACTGAATCATCTCATTCCATCTTCTATGTTGCTTAACATCCCTCACATATTTTCTTTTTATATTTTGTGTGGCATTTTTATGATTTCCTCATATCTGTTATCCAGTTTACTAGTTCTCCCTGCAGTTATATTTAATCTTATGTTTAATATTTTTGTCAATTTAAAGACTATAGTTTTCACTTCTAGAAGTTATATTTGTTTTTCTGATGCTATCTATTTTTTTATTTGTCTTTAATCAAAAACAATCTTCTTCAGATGCCATTTAGCTTAAGTACTTGAGGAGCTAATTACTGCTTTCTCTCTCTTCCTCATAGAGGAATATTTTCTTGTGTGGTAGGTAAATTTTTACTTAATTTAAGTAGAGATAGTTTGTCTATGAAATTATATAAACTTTGGATTGCATAATAACTGCTAATAAGAGGCTCTGCATTTCCTTCTGCCAAATGGCCAAGACATTTCACCCAATGATCTTTCTGAAAATGTGTACTATGTATATAGTATAATTTTAGACTCCACACTATAAAATATTGAAACTTGAGTTGTAATTTCTTACAGATATTTTCTCCTTTCCAGATCCTCTAACAGACACAATCATCTTTGTTAATTCCCTGGTCTAGTGGATGGGGTTTGGCTTATCTCTTTTCACTGTTGGGATAGCCCTTTAAGGTTCTGGATTTTTATAGAAGTCTTGGTTCAAATTTCTCCTCTTGTACTGTCTCTTTGTTGATGCCCAAACATCAACCCCTGAGCTGGCCAGTCTTTACCCCTGTCTGCTCCTTGGGTGACAGGGTATCAGTTAATTGTCTGCTGTTCTTGATTTCTAATGCCTGAGGCTTCTCTTTCTGTGTGTACATTTAAATTTGATGTATGTTTTCTACAATAACTACACATTGGAAGCAGAAAGGATGTACCTGTTAAGTCAATCTAATGTTTTTCTTTTTAAAATATATTTTATTAATTATGCTATTAAAGTTGTCCCATTTTTTCTCTCCTTTATTCTCCTCCACCCTGTAACCCCTTCCCCCACCATCATTCTCCCAACTTACTTCATGTCCGTGGGTCATAATATAAGTTCTTTGGCTTGTCCATTTCCCATACTGTTCTTAACCTCACCCTGTCTGTTTTGTACCAACCATTCATACTTCCTATTCCCTGTATGTTTTCCTTCATCCTCCCCCATCCCCTTCCCAGCTGTTAATGTCCCATGTGATCTCCATTTCTGTGAATCTGTTCTTGTTCTAGTTGTTTTCTTAGTTTGATTTTTGTTTCTGTTCTTGTGGGTTTTTTTTTTTAGGTTTGGTTGTTGATAGTTGTGAGTTTGTTGTCATTTTACTGTTCATAGCTTTTTGATATTCTTTATTCTTATATAAATCCTTTTACCATTTCATATAATAAGAGCTTGGTAATGATGAACTCCTTTAACCTGACCTTATCTGGAAAGCACTTTATCTGCCCTTCCATTCTACAAGCTAACTTTGCCAGATACAGTAATCTTGGATGTGTGTCCTTGCCTTTCATGACTTCGAATACTTCTTTCCAGCCCCTTCTTGCCTGTAAGGTTTCTTTTGAGAAATCAGCTGACAGTCTTATGAGAACTCTTTGGTAGGTAACTCTCCTTTTCTCTTGCTGCTTTTAAGATTCTCTTTTTATCTTTAAACTTGGGTAATATAATTTTGAAGTGCCTTGGTGTGTGCTTCTTTGGGTCCAACTTGTTTGGGACTCTCTGGGCTTCCTGGCCTTCCTGGAAGTCTATGTCCTTTGCCAGATTAGGGAAGTTCTTCATTATTTTTTCAAATAAGTTTTCAATTTCTTGCTCTTCCTCTTTTCCTTCTGGCACCCCTATGATTCAGATATTAGAATGTTTAAAGTTGTCCCAGAGGTTCATAAGCCTCTCCTCATTGTTTTAAATTCTTATTTCTTCATTCTGTTCTCATTGAATGTTTATTTCTTCCTTTTGTTCCAAATCATTGATTTGAGTCCTGGTTTCCTTCCCTTCACTGTTGGTTCCCTGTACATTTTCCTTCATTTCACTTTGCCTTCACTTCTTCCTCTATTTTGTGACCATACTCAGTCATTTCTGTGAGCATCCTGATTACTAGTGTTTTGAACTGTGCATCTGATAGGTTGGCTATCTCTTCATTGCTTAATTGTATTTTTTCTGGAGTTTTTATCTGTTTCTTCATTTGGGCTATTTTTTTTTTGTCTTAGCACATGTTACATAGTAAGGAGCAGGGCCTTAAATATTCACAATGGCGGAGCAACCCAGTTCACTTCCTTGTGACCCTATAAGCAAATTTGGCCCTTCTGGTGCTGATTCCTGTGTGGGTTGGTTTGTGTATGTTCTAGGACCCTGTGGGTCTCTCTGACAAACTCTCCTGTGAGGCTGGGAGTTTTCCTGCTTCCTCAACCCACACAGGATTTCTCAGTCAGAGGTTTTGAGGCTTTATATCCCCATGCTGGAACCCTGGGTTGTGCAGTCTGCCTCTCTTCCCAGTTGTTCCTCCAGTTTTATCCACATGCAAATGTGAGACCATCCAGTCTGCCAGCTACTGCCTCACCTGATCCTCCAGCCTTGCTGTGAGTCCTCTGCACCAGCTGCCTGTCTCTGCCCCTCTTACAAGTCTGGATGAATATTTCTTCTTTAACTCCTTGGTTGTCAGACTTCCATAAAGTTTGATTTCCTGGCAGTTCTCTTTATTTATTTATTTATTTATTTATTTATTTATTTTGCTTTTCAATGTGCTGTTGTCCTTCTTTTGGTTGTATGAGGAGGCAAAGTGTATCTACCTATGCCTCCATCTTAGTCTGAAGTAGAATACCTATGTTTCTTATTAAACAAACCAAATTCTGTATGGTTGCCCAGGGTTATTCAGTTAACTTTCAGTCTTAAAAATAAGTAATTACAGGGATCATAAATAAGTTAAGAAGTTTTTCACGTTCAGAAAAAAATAGAATTTAACTTTTTTAAATTTTAGAATTTTTAAATTTTTATTTTAGTGTATTTTAATTTAAATTTTTATCAAGATAGAGTTTAATTTATTAATTTTAACTTATTACAGATGTGGAAATTACTCTGAATTCTGCATATTATAAAATTCTTAATATTTTTATTTGGAAATATTTATATCGTAACAGAGGAGTACAATGAATAACATAAAGAATCCTGTGTATCTACCAAACTGTTCTATCAAATTCTAACATTTGCCCTTCTTGCTTTATATTGTTTCTTTTAAAAGTATAAATAGAGTTGAAGAACTTTTTGTAACACTCCCAGATCCCATCCCCTCCCTTATTATTTGCTCTTTTTAAAAAATTATGGTGAATTATGTATAAAATAAGACTTACCACTTTAATCATTTTTCAGTATACAATTTACTGGCATTAAACACATACACATTGTTGTACAATCATCACCACCATCATCTCTAGAACTTTTTCATCTTTCCAAACTGAAACTTAATACCCATTAAACAGTAACTCCCCATTACTTCCATCCCCTATTCCCTACTAACCACCATTATACTTTCTGCTTCTATGAATTTAATCTAGGAAGCTCATACATGAGGAATTGTACAATATCTGGGGTTTTTGTGATTGGCTTATTTCACTTAACATAATATCTTCAAGATTCATCCATATCATACCATGTGTCAGAATTTCCTTTCTTTTTAAGACTGCATAATATTTCCTTGTATGGATATGCCATATTTTGTTTATCTATTCATCTGTTGATATATACTCAGATTGATTTTACCTTTTGGCTACTGTGAATAATGCTGGCTGGAACATGGATTTTGAAAAGATTATTTCTACTGCTTTCAATCTTTTGGGTTTATACTCATGTGTTAATTTCATGTTTAATTGCTTGAGTAGTCCCCATACCATTTTTCATAGTGATTGCACCATTTGCTATGGCCACCAACAGCGTACAAGTTTCTAGGTTTCCACTTCCTTGCCAATACTGTTATTTTCTGTTTTTTTTTGTTTGTTTCTTATGTTTTGATCTTAGCCATCTTAACATGTGTGAAGTGGTTTTTCATTGTGGTTGAAGGATCATTTTTGAGAGAATAATTACCCACTGCCTTTTCCTCATTTGCTTAAACACATTTACGTATGATTCCAAATTTTTAAATAATCCAAAGGAGAATGTGCACTTTAGAAGTTGTCTTATTTATGCTTCAGCACTTCAAATGGTAAATATTATAATTGTAGTATTTGTATAATTGCAGTTGGATTTATATGTTCAAGTATATATAAATGTGTTATATATGCAGGTACTAGCAATATTTGCACTGAAAAAATTCCTGCAATGTAAATACTCTTTTTCTGTTGATTCCCATTACAATGAAAGATTTTACTGGACAAAAAAAAATTACCTATGGATAAAATGAAAAAGTTCCTTGAAGAAGACTTTCAAGTAATGGCGTGTTCAGTGGAATGAAAACTGTTGCAATTAAACAGAAGTACTCTTTGAAGAGATTCAGGACCTAAACAACAGTTTTCTTTTCCTTTGCAGTTTTTTTTTCCAGTTTTGAAATCTCCCCTTCCTTTGAGAGCTATCTAAACTCCTTCCCAAATCATAAGGATTTCTTCTATGCTGAGTATTGCTTTATCTCCTGCTTTGAATGCCATGAATGTATCTACCATGTTCATGCTTTGGTCTGGTGGGGACCACTCTCTAATAAATCAGAATATGATATTTACTTCTCTAGTAAATGCCATGCACTAGTTCTTATTTTATTCCAGCCTTAATTTGTATCACTTAAGCTTTAAATTACATTTTAAAAGTAAGTTGGTTCTCTCCTTTACCATTTCTATCCAATCTTACATGCCTAATGCATTTATTTACATTTCTGATGCATTTTCATATACAATAGGTGGTACTGTTTAAGTCAAGTGTGAACTGCACTTAGCAGAGCTACACTTTACAAGCAAGTTTTTTTGCATCTGTATAATCCATACGATGTGCCCTATACTCTGGCAGAGAACTAGATGCAGAATATAGTACGCAGGTCACCTCAAAGAAATGAGCTAGTGTACAAAAGCCCTTTCAAAATCATGAAGTCTTTTATGCTCATAAAACCATATTGCACACTTTTTTCAGGAGCTTAATGAGTGAGTCATAAAACAGCATTAATTTTTTGAGCCAGATTCCAGTCAGAAAGCTGTGTTTCCTAAGTAGTGCCCTTTCAACTGCAAAAATCTTGCTCTGAGAATATTTGTAGTACAAAACACTAATGCTATTTCATTTCTTCACTTTAAAAATAAAAAGAAGAAAAGTAGCTATTGAAATCACTAACCTATCTAGTTATCTCTGCCCAGGTTTGCACTGAGTTATGCTTTCAGCTAAACTCCCCCTTTCATGAGATTAAAAAGGAGGCAGTTAGGGCAAGTCCTACTAAGGATACACTGGGACCCCACACATCTGGGCATTTTATCTTATCCTAACCAGCAACTTGAAAATATAATTTATTGGTTACAAGAGTGATAATATCATGAAATACAAACCAAAAAAGAATCACTGCTGGGGGGAAAATACCTGTTACTAAGCCCCAAAAATCTCTGTACTTACACAGCCACACACATAGTGATACAAAAAAAAAAGGACATGGCCACAAGCCATCACAGCTTTCAAAAAATCCTAGGAGCCTCTCAGTACATGCAAGTGTGTAAGTACATCTGAGTGTTCAAGTACAGATTCTCTCTGAAACCTGGGACAGCCTTTAATGTTGGTACTTGTCTCCTGAAATGTTCCAGAATATTGTGAGACCATGCAACATACTGATTTATAGTTATTTGTCAACTGCTTTTTAAAAATGAGAACTCCAAGGACTTCTTGCCTGAAATATTCCAATATTGTATACACATACAAATAACATGTATGAATTTTTAAAATTTTAATACACTTCCAATTTTACAGGCTATTGTGAAAAATCTGGAGTATTATCAAATGCAAAAATCTATTCAATTCAGAATACCATTAAAATAATAATTTCTTAACTAAGGAGTTAAAACTGAAAAAGAGGCCTGTTTTATTATGGTTTTAGGTCCATAATTGCCCAACTCTCTCCCAAGTTATTGTTTTAATTGAGATTTTTTACATTCTCATAACAAAAGCATAAGACAGCCTTTTCCTAGAAAATCTCAGTGTACTGAGGTTGAACTCCTTTTCTTCACTGAAGAAAAATCCAGATTTCAAAATGTGTTTCCACACGGCAAAATTTTCACCCACAACATTCACAGAATTATCAGGTATGAAAGAGGCCTTATCTAAAATTTGATCTATAATTTTGTTCTGGAAACTAAATTATATGTCTACATGCCTATGTGTGTAATAGATGTATATGTATATGCTTTACTGTGCTATATGCCAGTGTAAAATGTTGCCATGCTTGTTTACACCTGCATTTTAGGGGGAGAATGGGATGTTTTGGTTCTCATGCCAGCATTTAATGTAAAATTAATTCCTTTAAAAAATTTTAAAAGCACAACATTTTTCTAATGTACATTAAGGATGTTGGAGAAATTCACTGAAGCATATGCTTTGAGCTTTCAGAAGCAATCTCTAGTCAGGCATTTTAAATGAAAATTGATTTGTGATTTACATGGTCAGTGGAAAGAAAATTAACTTATGGAAGGTTGTAATGATATATTAGACAAGTAAAAAAGTAGATGGTGATCTAGTGGAACTAAAAATCCCATCTGGAAGAATTCTGTGACATTTTTACATTTATCTGTGTTCTGCATGAGTTGTAATGTTAGTGGTAATTTTATGGGACTGAAGTGAAATGAAAAGGGTGTTATCACAGATTGCCTACAATATAGGATTGTGTTCAGTGGAGAGTCCTGTATCCTTTTCTCCATTTTCCTATAATATGACTCATTGCACTTTTTTCAGCTACTGTTGTTGAATGCATTCAGCCTTTTACTCGAGGTTATTAAAGAAGAACATCGACACTCACAAATGCAATCTAACTGCACATTTAAAAGCATACTGCATCTTCCCCTTAGTTCTGCATTGTTCAAGTAATGTTCAACAATGAACATTCAAAATATACATGAAAGAGGCAAGTGCACTGAATATAAAGCTTTTTACCTTAACCCATTTTTTGTCTCAAAAGTATGATTAACACCTCACCAAAACCTAGAACATGTTAGCAAATGGTGAATTCATGTATTCCTAGAAATGGGTCATTCAGAAGTTGTCTATTTTCTCCCTTATTTTTTCAATTTTTCAAAAGCAATCATAATTGCTTCTGTGGTCAGTATGTTCTTGTTTTTTTAAAAAGTGAAACCTCTTCCTTTGCTGTTTAATAAGAAATGTCCACCATATTTCAGTATTAATTAGCCGATGTGAATTTTTAAAGAAAGAATGCACAATGGGCTTAATTCCATATTATTCTTTTTTTTATATTTACAGATAGTCTTGACTTTTGAAAGTATATAATTTCAGAATAACTGCCCCTTAACATTATAATTTAAATAATTTGACCCTGTGCTAAAACATAAGCCATGAAATTATTTGCCTTCAAATTTCAAAATCCATTTTCTGTCTGCTTTCTTTTCTTTCCTTTTATTTCTTCCTCCATGAACCACAGCTAAAAATAAGTAGAACTTCTAAAAAATTATGAACATTAAGGTCTTTGGCTAAATTCATACTTTTATTATATTTAAATAAACAAATCCACAAAAGGTTAAAAAACCTCACTTTTAGGTTTGCCCTCTTTTATTTTAAATTATTTTTACCAAGTATTTTTTATTTGTGATGTTTCTTACTTTTACTTTTATATTGTTTCCTCTATTAGGAAAATAGCTAGTTATTTCAATAGATTAAAAGTGTATCATATTTATTTCAACCACAATGGTAACATTTTATCTCTGTAACTGCAGTGCTGACTCTCAAGCCAGACTGTCCATTAGAATCACTGGGAGCTTTGTAAAGAATATCAATTCCTAGCCTCCATCACAGAGTTCTGATTTAAAGGGCCCAGGGTACCTCCTGACATTGGAGCATTTTAAAAACTCCCTGGCTGAGTTGACTATGCAGAGTTGAGACTACAGCTTTGTAAGAACAGGCCATTAGGGAAACTCTTTGCGAAGTTGGTGAGGGGAAAGGAGGAGATCAGGGGAGGTGGAGGAAACAGGTGGATTCACCCCTGCTTTACCAAGGAACACAGCTCCACCTTCTTTTCCTGCATGCTCTTCTTATGTTTGACCCACAGAACTTGGATTTGTGCATTTGACCCAAGTACACATAAAATCAGATTATAAGAGAATTCTGCTTTGTTTATTTAATTGTGTTTTAAATCATATGCTCAAAATACACTCTGAATCTTTTTTTAAAATATTTGATGACTTAAATTGAGATTTCTGTTCTGATTTAAAATAAAAATTATTTAAACTTAGAAGTTGCTCCTGAGAGCCAGCTAGAAGTGTCTGTTTTTCTAGACAGAGAAGGGCTTATTGCTTCCATCCTTTTAGCTTAATTTTCAGTTGTTTTATGCAAATGGAAACAAATAGCACCCTACCAAAATGTCCTCTAAGGCAGGACCCAAGACTATAGCTGTGGGTACTGACTTAGCATTTAAACAACCATTTGACATCCATTCCTCCTGTCATTTCTGCAGCTCATTCAGTTCATAACATTTATAGGGGAAAGGTCACAGATCTGTCACCAGCAGTGTTTTTGGCACTCAGAAAATAAAATGGGGTGGTTAATGATAGCTGGGGTAGGCTGCATAATCACAGGATGCGGCTGAGGTCAATACTCTGTATTGGCTTTCTGTCTTGTCCATCCAAAACAATATACTGGAGGAAATGTAATCAGTAAGTGGTTGCAAATGAATCTTTTAGGGACATCAGCATTATAGAAACAAGAGATTCAAGAAGAGATGCTAAGTGGATCTTTGCGTTTATAATTGCAGTCCTGAGAATCATCACCTTAATTGATAGCTGCTAAACCCAGGACCCTTGCTCCTAGGCACATGGGTGAGTTTGCAAATTGCTGTTCTGGGAATGTGTTCTGTGCTCTGCAGAAAGTGTCAGTGGGGTAAACAGACCCTGGAGACCTGTCTTATGCACCAGGAAGCTTCCTGGCCCCCATCTTTTTCTGACCACAAGAACATTCCTGGTGATCAGATAGCTCTCTCCACAAACCACAAAGTGGTGAGTGGTGGTGGTGGAATAGGATTAGGAGATCCATTTCAGCAATAAGTTCCTGTTTAGTAAAGACAGCCTTAAATATATGCTGCTTCTGGTGGATGGATAGCTCTGGTGGAAAGGGAAAGACAACAGCCCTCTTGACATTTACCTGTGAATGTATAAAAGACCTCAAGGGAGAGAAAAATAACAGAACTACTTTTGTTTGTGTATCCTCCAGTCCTACTACAGTACACTGTCTTTAAAAGCTGGCAAAACTCTTGTCTGAAGGGTCATCCATGGGAAAAACTGTGAAGAAGGCCAAATTTGTTTCCAAACCCTTAGTTTTCCTTTGCCCTCGTTAGGGATACTCACAGTCTCTCCCTTCCTCACCTTCCCTCAACTGTCCAGATTGCTAGGGTCTATGTCCCCTCTTCTGGTCCAAGCTTCCTTTTGGAGAAGTTCCCAATGAACTCATGCATCTGAGCTGCAATTCCTGATAATGGTTTCAGAAATATTTATAGAGAAGCAAAAGCATGAGCCAGGCATCAGCTAACTGGATTTGGGGTTGTTTTAGAAAGGAGAAGAAAACCTCCACATTATATTCTCATCCTGTGACTTCACTAAGGCAGTATTAGTTATTGATAGAACGATGCAATCATTGACTCATTGATTGATTTATTCACTGCATAAACTGATTATTAAGAACCACTGCAGACTGAAGTTTTCTCAGCGATGATCCAAGTATCTACACAAAAGATGTCATCTACATCCACACTTCCCAAGTGTGTTACCCTTATAAATGCCCAACAGATGGGCATTTATAATATCAATAAGTGCCTCTATTTACCTTGTAATCTTTGCCCTAAATAGCCCATGTGATCATGGAGATTGTGAGAAAAGAGGGGATATTAACTCAAATATTAGCACTCTCAAAACTTAGCTCTCTTGGCTCTCACAAACACTCTATGAAATGAGCATTATCCTCTTGATGTGTGCTCAGTAGTTACACCAGGCACATATGTAATTCAGAGATTTTCCCACAAAATACAACCAGGAAGCAGTAGAGCCTGAGTTTGAACTTTTGAGCTTTTTGGGTAAGACTCCCTTTTTCCTTCCACTGTAATGTTACGGTGGCCTGGGGAGTTGTGCTTACCTGTAATTGGTTTGGAAGGTTTAAAATGACTCCCACAGGCTCTATAAAATGTTCAGTATAGCATGGTTGGATTACACAGTTCTGGTATGCTCAATAGTAGTAGGTGCTCAATTAAATGATGAATTGAATTGATTAACTACAGTACTTCTTGCCTCTTAATATATCTACTTCCCACAGCAATGGAAGAATTTTCAAGTAAAACCATAAAGTGAGAAAATCACTGGGCTCCTACAGAAGTATCAGAACTGGTTCAAGTGGTTTGTGCAACTCTTCAAATACATAAGCCAAGAAAGACTGCCAGTCAGTGCTGGTCAGTATATGAGGGGGGGGGATACAAAAAAATGGAATTTATTTATAAAAATACTGTGTATTTATTCTTACACATTTAAACATCAGCCACCTTCAAAGTACTCTCCATTTGATGCAATACAACTATTGAGATTTTTTCCACTGCTTAGAACAGTTTTTGAATTCATTGATTTTTTGCTTTTAGTGCTTCTGACATCTTTTTGTTTTACCTCTTTCACATTGGCAAAACATTTTCCTTTGAGGATGTTTTTCATTCAGGGAAACAAAAAACATGCTGCTTAGGGAAAGATTGGGTGAATAAGGAGAATGAGGCACAGAGGTCATGCTATTTTTGGTCAAAAACTGTTGAACACTCAGTGTGGTGTGGGCAGGTATGCCCATAAATCACCCAGCATGAAATAGGCAAATGTGTTGAAAGAGTCTACAAAAAAAATTCACTGAAGCCAAACACAGCCTCTCACAACAACACCAGTCGGTACACTGATACAGATGGGTTCCTAGAACACTCACCTAGTGGAGAAAGGATGTAGTATTACAAGAGGCCTAACCTCCAGAAGATAATTCTGAGTATCTTGGCTCCCCCCTTGAACTTAATGTGGCTTTTTTGTGTGTCGGATAAAAATTATTGGTAAAACTTTAAAATTAGAATGTTAACCCCCCCACACACACAAATAGTTCAGTTATGAATTGTGTAAGAAGATGCTAGAAAAAGGATTAGAGCAGTGGTTTTCAACTAGGAATGATTCCCCCACCCTAGTATGTGTTTGGCAATACCTGGAAACACTCTTTATTATCACAACTGGGTTTGGTAATGCTACTGGCATAGAGAATGGAGGCCAGGGCTGTTGCTAAACATCTTATAACACACAGGATAGCCCTCACAACATAGAATTGTTGGATCCCAAATATTATTTGTGCTAAGGTTGAAAAATTCTGAATTAGAGAATTAAGGGGAAAAAAAACAACAAAGGGTAAGCCCTGACCAGTGTGGCTCAGTTGGTTGAACACTCTTCCACAAAGAGAAAGGCTACTAGTTTGATTCCTGGTCAGGGCTTATGCCTGAGTGGCAGGTTTGATCCCGCAGGCAACTGATTGATGTCTCTCTCTCACATTGATGTTTCTCTCCCTCTCTGTCTTTCTCCCCTCCCCTCTCTCTAAAAATAAATAAGTAAAATATTTTTAAATGATAGCATAAAGAAACCTGACTGAATTTCAGTCTTAAAGTGAAAGTATATTCTGCCTAGAAATTGTGTTAAGAAAAGAGTCTTAAAATTGTTAGTCTGATTTAAAAATTATTTCAGCTCCTACATGGATTAATTGGATTAGTAGTTTTATAAGAAATTTCAGTCAGATGGAGTTAAATTTCTGGAAAACAGCAATGATATTAGTAGCATTTTTTGACTACCTACTGTAGGCCAAACATTTACTTTATGCTTACAAACATCATATTTAGTCATCACAACTCTGAAGTATGTATAATTATGTCCTTTTACATATGATGAAATTTTGGCTGTAAAAGATTGAGTGGTATAGCAGAGATACTTATTTTGGTATTCACCAAAACCCATTTCCTTTTTCTCCTGAATGCACAAGCATATTGTCTACCCTCTCTTGCAGTTAAGTGAGGCTCTGTCATTGATTTGGTCAAGGGAATGGGGGTGAAGTGAGATATGCTCTTCCAGGACTGGATCCTAAAAATTTACCCATGCAATCATCTGCATGTTCCCTCTTCCCTCAGCTGCTGGCCACATACAGAGGATCTAGTAGAGGACTCCAAGGGTCCTAGGGAATAGCCTGGATCCCTGAATGACTATGTGGAGCAAAGCCCCTGACCCCTCTCCCCTATCTCCTATGGCACCTTAATGTAAAAGAAAAAAAAACTTCATTGCAGTCAATTGCTAAAGAATTGGGATTGTTTCTTGAAGTAGTTATTATGCCTTGATTAATATAGGAAGCTGTAAGTAAGCTGGAATTTGAACCCATGTTTTTCTGATCTCAATACCTTCGTTCATGACTACTATGTAATACCACAAACAAGTAATTATTAACCTTTTCAAAACAAGTAAAAATTGTTTTCAAGATATAGATGTAAAAAGATGTCTTTGATTCTCTGTATTTTTTCTAGATAGAAAAGCCAAGGGATATAATTATTGCATTTTCTCATTATGAAGATTTATAAACTAGTACAAGTGTTTCCCTAGAGTGTATAACCATTCAACAATTTTAGAAGCAGATAAAAAAAGTATGACTTTATGATTATCATATGAATAGACACTGTTCTTGACATGCTCTTCAGATATAAGATACATGCCTACTGTTCAAATTTCCAAGCACAAAACACAGATAAATAGATTAAATAGATTTCAGAAAAAATGGGAAGATGGTAGAAAAGTTTTCTAAACTAGAAGAACTAAGTGCTGCTTACCCATTTCTATTCCAAATCATATTCAAATGCTGACTCTTGATGAGTGGTAGAGGCCATGTGCTAGAAAGACAAGCACTGTATTTCCAAGCTGGAGAACGAAGTGGAGCATTTCTGAAATGACTAAGACTCATGGTTACTAGATTGAGGACTCCTTAATAGAAAAGACACAATTTTATAAGAACATGTATTGCTTCTTCCAGCATATAGTAGGCATTCAAATACCTATTGAATGAATTTGAACAGTACTATATTAAAATTGTAAGGTTTAAATGCAATGAACATATAGTAAATTTTTGCTGGTAGATCTCTTTTCACTTGCTTCCAATGATTTCATTTAACTCAGCATATTGAGCAAATATTATTACAGTGGCAACCATTTTATGTGTCCCTGATATGTGAAGATCAAAAGTCATCTGAGCCCATGTCATTTCCCTGAAATGATATACTTTAGCTAATGGTGTGGGATTTTCTTGTGTGGCATCCATTTCCATGGCATTAATCTAAGGACTTGCCCACGAAGTGAAGTTTTGTGCTCTCTCAAAGACATCTATGAAATTTCTTGACTTCGTGTATAATATTTTGGGGGACTATTTTTTGTTTGTTTTTGAGCTTTTAAGCCTATTGTAGATCACACTGTAGCCTATTATATATTTAAGATATTTTCTTATAAATAATGTACAATTTTTTTCATTCACTCATTCATTTATCCATCAGGCATATTATTAATTTCCTACATGTGTTGTGCTTAGGAAATATCACTTATCCAGCACTTCAAGCCAGTCTCAATATTACAACATTCTAACAAGAGTAATTCAGGGTTCATAGTTTAGTGGGAAAAGTAGATGTATAAAAAGATAATTTATAAAATAATGTGATAGAATATTAACATAAAATATATGTTAAAGAAACAATAGTCTTGTTTATCTTACCAATAAGATATTTATATTAAGTAGCCTACAATTTGAATTTAGCATTTAGTTTGTCTCAAAATTATTAACTTCCCTTCTTAGTTAAGTTGCCAATTAAGTTGTTGGTGATTTAATTAATATTTTTAAAAAAGAGACATTACTGCAAAGCTTCTTACACTGTTTGTTACACTGTCTTTGGGACTGCAGTAATGGTGCATCCCAAGGATGATACCTCTTCACTTTCACTGAACAGAGATGAGGCATGTCTTGGGGGATTGGATGATGAGCTGGTTATGGAAAGCTGGGTATAGGACCTAGGTATCTTTGTCCCCTGCTGGCCTCCATCCACACAGTCCTCACTACTAATACAATGACAGGATTCTGCTAACATTAGCCATCATCTCCCCAGAAGAAAGCAAGCAAATGAGTGTGGTTACATTACTGAACCTCATGATGACTCATTTTCTCCTGCACAGCTGAATCTTAAGAAAACATAAAACCCAATAATAACTTCAATTATATCAATCCATCTGCTTGTTTGTTCCCACTTGTGTTTTCCACGCTCTAGGTTGTGAAATTATAGCATGTGGATATTTCCTCTGAGGGTTTTCATTAAAAGACATTCAGCACAGAGAAAAGCAGTGTTGAATCTTTAATATTTTGCTACCCATATATATGTGGGCTTCCTGTCCTTGTTTTTAATGTAAATTTTAGGGAAAATACATCTTTAGTATATGCTAACCATAAGGGGCCATAAGAGCCCCACCCTGTGGAAGGTAATCCAAGGATACTGTAATTTACTGTTAGATAAAATGCTTGTTTCCCTTTTAATGATAAATTGGCCCACTCAAATATTGAATAGGATAGTACTCTAAGAACTTCTTGTGATTAAAATTAGATTATCGAGGGAAAAAGAGTCTGGATGGATATATTTTGTGGGTCTTTGATTAGTGCTTGGGTGCCTTCAGTACTGCCCTGTTGAACACCCTTCTCCCTACATTATAGGTAAATGCTCCATACCCCAGAAGATGCAGTGTAAGTGGTGGCCCCTGGTGGGGTATTTTTTTAAGATTTTATTTATTTATTTTTCAAGGGGATGGGAGGGAGAAAGAAAGGGAGAGAAACATCATTGTGTGGTTGCCTCTTGTGCGCCCCCTACTGGGGACCTGGCCCACAACCCAGGCATCTGCCCTGACTTGGAGTCATACTGGGGTCACCTTGCCTCACAGACCAGCACTCAATCTACTGAGTCACACCAGCCAGGGAAGCCCCTGGTGTTATATGATGCTCTGTTCTGCATACTCTTAACCTTTGCCTCTATGAGATTTGATGTTTAGAAGATTATTTTGATTTGTTATTGGATTTAGTAATATTTTCAGGTGAACACAGAATGTAGCTATGTTGCTCTGTGCCTCTCTCTAGATGGGAAACTGACCGTAAAGGAATGACATCATACTCAATACTTTGGAAATGCACTTTTCTTTGTGTGTGTGCTGGTCTATTGGCTGCTGCATACACTACCTCTCTCTAGATTTAGAAGCATCTTTTTTTCCCAATAATACCACTTTCCCAGTTTTCATATGAGTAAAACTACTTAAGATCAAGAAATTAAGAAATTTATCAAGATGCAACCAAGATAGACTTATCAAGAAATTTGCTCTCTACTAATGTCAATTTTCTGACCCAATACAATGCATTTTCCATGATCATTAATGTCATCATTCCCATTCATTTCTGTTACACATAACATTTTTCTAGAAATAAAACTATCCAGATGGGGCACTGGCTAATAAAGTAACTTTTTTGCCAGACAGCTCACTGAACACAAACTGTTGTGGACATTTTTCCCTTGCCTTGGCTTTATCATTATGATCAGAAGCCAATTCTTTCATGCTACTGTAACAAAACACCTATCTTCCTACTTTTAGTTGATACATTTCTAATGCCTTGTAGGTGCCTACTTTACTGTCTCTTTGAGGCTACACTCTATACCACCAAGGTGGTGATTCTGGTTCAGTCTCTTGCATTGCATTTTATGATTGTTAGTTTTAGCTTCCTAATTATTACACTGCATTTTCCTTTCCTTACTGTATAAATACCTACTGCTCACATCCTCACCTCTCTTAGCACCCTACCTTTATTTAACTCAGATCTATAGCCACTCATTTTTATAAAAGAAGGAGGAAGCAATAAAAACAGTATAATAGATGTACCTATGCAGATCACAATAAAAATATATTCCTAGTATTAGGTATTGTGCTCAGGATTTTCCACCTATTATTTTATTTTTTACATGTACTGATTTAGTGAAGGAGTTATTATCTTTGCCATTTTTCTTGTTCAAGGTCACACATCTAGAATGGTGGTGCTGAGATTAAAAACCAAGGTCTCCCTGCTTGAACCACTGTACAACACTGCTCCTTCTCCTTCCAGTTCCCTGGGCTTTCTTCCCCAGAAGTCAAAGTTTCATCCTGTCCTGTCTCTGACGTATTTAATGTTGATAAGACCTCTGTCTAGATTAGATCATGTTTCATTCCTTTATTCCCCATGCATTCTCTTTACTGAACTTTTTAACATATAAGAAGCTCTTTCTTAGATTAGCTGTCACCTGGGCCTATTTTAATTTATACCTATTATACTATCCTACAGGTATTTCACCCTTGCAAACTGTCATTCTCCACTGTCACCAGAAGTAGCTAGCAAAGGGAAATCCTGTGCCTGGTGCCTATCAATAGAGGGCCTAGATGTCACCTGATGTTTATGTGGGGGAAGATGAGCTTCTACCTCTTGGAATACATAAATGCCTTATTTCTGAGCAAGAACATCATTTGATGACTGAAGGAAATAGAAGGAAGATTAACCCCTAAAATATGGTCATTATCAAAATAAAATACTGAACAGGTACATCTGCATTTTCTGGAATGTACTTCCTGTAGATCTTTTGTTGTGTTAAGTAGCAAAATTCAGTTGTAATATTCTTCTAAGAAACTATTAATATAATATGTATTGAAAAACAAGCTGCACCAACCACTTCTTTTTGAGTGCTTAAAGAATCAGAGAACTATAGGATTTTATTTAAGTGGAAAAGACTTTA
This sequence comes from Phyllostomus hastatus, assembly GCF_019186645.2. NCBI lineage: Eukaryota > Metazoa > Chordata > Mammalia > Chiroptera > Phyllostomidae > Phyllostomus > Phyllostomus hastatus. Next base: position 52,513,767 of record NW_025334041.1, read on the forward strand.
GAAATTATTTGTCTGTGTTATTTATAATAATCAAGTACTGGAAACAACTTAAGTGCCCAGTAAATGAGTGGATCAAAAATCTGTGGTACATTTACACAATGGAATACTACACAATAAAAAGAAAGGAGGATTTCCTACCCTTTGCAACAACATAGATGGATATGGAGAGTGTTATGCTAAGTGCAATAAGCCAGGGGGTGAAAGACAAATGCCATATGATCTCACCTATAAGTGAAACCTAATCAACAAAACAAATAAGCTTTAAAAAAGCAGAGACATGGAAATAAAGAAAAAACTGACAGTGACCAGAGGGGCAGTGGAAAGAAGGATAATGTGGTAAAGAAGAGTCAAGTCAAAGAGCATGTAGAAAGGAACCCTGGTTAAAGACAATGGGGTAGGGATTGCCTTTGGGAGTGGGGGTAGGACAGGGCATGGGACAGCATCAGGGGAAAATATGGGAACAACTGTAACTGAACAACAATAAAAATAAATAAATAATAAAATAAGATAAAAAAATAAATTATTTGTCCCCACCTTCTCTTAACAACTAAAGAAAATGAGGCACAGAAATATTAATAAACTTTGCTAATGGTTGAACATGATGAGGACTCCTCAAAGAATATAATGAAAGAGTCTTTCAAATTAATATCATAGCAGTTATATACATTTCTGTACCCTTTTTCTCTGCTTCAGTGGTGCCTATGATAAAAAGTAATTTATAAATTCAGTAATAATGGAAACCTATTCCTGCCTTCAGAAGGTGTTTGCATTGTTTTCTCATCCTTGTAGTTTGAAACAGTTAAAACGTCAGCCCCAACCAATATGTAGTTGAATTTGAATTTACTGTATGATGCTTCTGCTTTTCATTTTTTACCATTTCACACCTTGTTCGCATCTTGAGCAAGCTTGTAAGTTTCCAGTGCATCCATTTCTTGTGATGATATATTGTCCTGGTGGAAAATTTCATTTACTGGCTGTGGCCTTTGCTGAACCTGTTGCTAGTCAGGGAACATGATAAGCGTATAAGTAGCATGCTACTTCATTTATCATACATCATTTTAGACACTCAAATATCTCATATACAATTCTACATTCTGCTCAGAGGGGAACTACCCAACTCATAAGAAAAATGTTCAAATAAATTGTCAGTTTATGATACATAAATGAATCCTCTTAATAAAAATTCATCATAGTTTATAATAAATCTGTAAGTACCCTTTCTTTTATAACCTTGCTAACCATATGCTATCAAACAATAATAGAAAGGATCTGGCTTTTTTGATTTGGTGTATAAGAGAACTGGAAGATATAAAAATGCTGTCTATTTTCAATAATTGAATCACATTGTGAAATAAATCGGGGCATTGGAAATCTCAACAGTGTTTCAAGGGTTCTCTGGTGCCACACTTCTCACCAGAAGAAGCCCTTCAATATTTTCTTCCTGTTACCTTAAGTGAAAACTGCCATAAGTCAGAACCACTTTCGGAGAAGTTGGAATTAAACTGCAGGAGGTGTGCAACTGTGATTGGAAAGCAAGAAAAACCAAGCTCCGGGTGAGTGTCTACCTTAGAAATTCTTTTTTTTAAAGGGTGATTTTTGGAGGTTGCTACAGGAAGTCAGGCCTACCTAATTTCAGTAACTTTTTATGTATTGATTTCTGTTCTTCCCCTGCCTGTCATTACAGTGTTTTTACTACACCCATGTTTTATGTGTGGCATTAAAAACATCTACATTCTGTCAGAATGGGCCCTTGAAATTTTGAAAGCAAAACTTGATTTACATTAAATACTGCTTAGGCTAATTAGAACATTTCTCAAAGGGATTGTGAACATGAAATACAGCTAACAATTACTTGGTTGCTGTCTCCCTGTTTCTTACAGTCTAAGAAGTACTTTAGCCTAATAGAGCCCATGTAGAAAAATGAGGGCTATGGGCACTAATATAAAGATATAAATATAGATAGAGGCCCTGACATTCTTATTTATATAGGACAATTGTTTTTTAGAAACAACAATAGGTTTCAGCAGCAAGCTCATTTATCCGCATGTAAATGTGGCCAAGCTGGGCCTGCCTTGAAGGGGGTGCTCACACAAAAGGAAAAATGACTCAAAGATGAAAACTCACTTATTGTTTTATAAGGAATAATTCCCCTTTCTGGATACAGAATTAGGACGTGTAATTTAAATGTAACATGACTTCTGGCACCTGAAAAAACACCTTGGCTAGATATATGACACTAAACCATTTGCTTTTATCCATTTCGCATATTCATAAAACTCTCTAGGTATTGTTTCTTCCTGCTGAATGGATCACAAAGTCTTTGCGATGCTCAGCTATGGATCTTCTCCATAGAAAAATGCACATGTCCTGGAACACACAGAGTTCTGCATATAATTCAGGGGGTGCAATGCTCTGAGGTTCACCCTTGGGTCTCTGAAGACCATGGAAAGGACACTGGATTCAAATCATTAGCTCCAAACTGGGGCAGGTGATTCAACCTATCTGAACTCAGTTTGGGCATCTGTAACACCAGCACAAAGATAAAACTTGCCTGACTGGGTTGTCATAGAGATTAAAAGAGACAATAAGTACATAAGGACAAATTCTGCCTGGCATGTGATAGCTGCTCAGTCAGTGTCCTTTTCAGACTAACTTTCCAAAAAGTAAAGTCACCCACTGGAAAGCAGGGCTGGGACAACTCTGACCCTTCATCTGTTTTTTTTTAATAAAGTTGTATTGAAACACAGGTACAACCACTTGCTTACATATTGTCTGTGGCTTCTTTTGTGATACAATGGCAGAATTGTGTAACTGTATAAAGAGCATATGGTTTGTGAATCCAAAAGTATTTACTATCAAGCTCTTTAAAGAAAAAAATAGCTAACCCCTGCTCTAGAGCTATTAGCACTAGTCAAGATCATTTGCAGGTGGTTCCCTTTGTCCTGATTGGAGGGATCCTTTGATCCCTATTGTGACCTTGCCCTATTAGAGGTTGGATCTGAGATAGAAGTTGACAGTTGGTGGCAGTAAATCTGATGATTAACACTCCAGCTCTAAACTGGAATCAACTCAAATGTTCATGAAGGGGAAAATGGGTGAATATATCATGGTATATTTATTTGTATTGCAGAAATGACACCCAACAATGAAAAGAATGAATTACTACTACATACAGAAACATGGATCCAGCAAAAGGAGCTTGGTGTAGAAGGTTACATATAGTTCAGCTGCATTTAATAAAGTTCTAGAGTATGCAAAATATTTTATGGTGATACAAGTCAGAATTGTGGGGGAAAGTGTGTTCCCTGAGAAAGAGGTACAAAGAAAACCTTCTGCTAAATACCTTGATCATTTAGCTCAAGATTGTAGTTACATATGTAAAACTTTCTTGAGTGGTATATTTAAAATTAGTGTACTTCCTGTACTTAGTATTTTTGAGGGGAGAGGGGAGGATGCTCTGAGCTGAGCCTGTCAAGGTTTGACTCCAGCACTGACTAGTTATGGAACATGGGGCAATTCTCTTCTTGGTACCTCAATTTCCTCAACTGTAGAATAGCCAAATAAGTGCATAGATACAAATTTCTCTTTCTACAATTCCAAAATCCAGACATCTCTGAAAGGCAGTAGTGTTTTCATAATCCATTTTAGCAACAAAATTGAGCTCAACTAGTATCAAGATATTTAAAGTTTTTATCCATCCCACCTTGTATAAAAAGTAGTAGGTTTTGTTACAAAAGTATTAATGTATCTGATTATGAAATGCTGTCCTAAACTGTACTAAGGGTATTATGTGATATATGGTATATAATTTCTACATTAACTTTCTAAAACATAAAAATGTTCTGAGTTCTAAAGCATCTGCCCCAAGGGTTTCATATAAGGGATTGTGGAGTAATATCTGCCTTATAGTGTTTATGAGAATTAAGTAAAGTGACATCTGAAGAGCACTTAGAACAATTAATATTATTAATTGTGGTCTCTGCTTTCATTCCAAGAAGGCTTGAAACTGTTGTTTTCCCTAGAGCTAGTTGACACCAATTGTGAAAAACCATCATGAGTCCAATCTCTAATGACCATCTTCTATAAGCTTTCCTTGAGAAAACTTTATAGAAAAGAGGTGGAAAACTCATAGAGGAACAAAGCCCTGAATCACCAGGAAACCTTCACACATGGGACTCTCTTAAAAGAGATTGTTTTCTACCACATCACCAAGTGTCTGCTTCTTCCACTAAGATAGAAATTGTTGTGTCCTTGAACATGTATGAGGATTTCTCTGAAGAAGCAGGAGAGGGGAGTTATCTAGTGCTGATTCTACTTGAGTTAAAAACTACAGTTCCAACATCCCTGCCAGGCCATACATACATATTTGAAACATTCTGCTGTATGGACTCCACTGTCCCTGATGGCTTCACCTGTCCTGTGGTTAAGGTGATTGTGAACAAAGAAAGCCCTCCAAACCAAAATAAGGGAAGGAAAAATTAATCAGAGAAACAAATTGAATAAATGATCCTTCAGAAGGATTTTCAACACCTGGGAGTAATCAAAATAGTGCTTTAATGAAAAGGATTATGTCTCTGAGTACCAAATTCCAATTCCAGCCTCTACCACCACTAGCCGGGGATTTGAACTCTCTGTGCCTCACTTTCCTCATTTGTAACTTGAAGGAATCTTGTAGATTGAAATTATTTTTTAATATTCCTCCCAATTCTTTGAATTTTGATTGTCTTTATTTTGGAAGGCTGGAAACAAATTCTTACCAATAACTTCAAAATCATGCATATGACCTGACTTGAGGATCTACAGATGTGACAAACCTTACAAAACAGTTGTTAAAATATGGCTTTGTTTTTGTGTACTGCTACATCCCCTGAATCTGAACTCAACAAATATTATTGAATGCATTAATAAATGATTATTTTATGATATATCTTTTGAGGCAGTAGTTTTTTTGATAGATACTAGTGATTATGTTATTTAATGACTTGCAAATAATGAGTAGGATATTTTTAGCCATTCAGAAAGCCCCAAGTCAAAATGGTTTATAAGGAAAAAAGTCCCTTCTCATACAACAAGAACTCAAAAGGTAGACAGCATCATTATAGCTTATTTGGGGCTCAAGAGGGTCATTCAAGATCCAGATTTCCTCTATGTTCTGCTCCACTGTCTTTGGAATGTTGGCTTTCTTGCAGCGACCTCACCTGTGGTTGTAAAATAGCTACTGCATTTCTAAATGTCACCTTTTCCAGAAGATCCCAGCAGACTTCATCTAATTTATTACTGTCCAAAATTAGGTCACATGCCCACCCTTAACTTGTCACTGGCAAGAGGACTGGGCTTCATGCTGTCTTAGATAAAGTATGGGACATGCTTACCTTCTCAGAACAAAATCATATTCTCATAGACAGAGGAAAGTACAGGAATATATTTATATGGTCAACATATAGTGATTGCCCTAGTATTAAATATATATGTAGTAAATACCTGATCAGTAAATGAAATAATAAATGAATGAATGGAGAAACAAATGACATCAATATAAAAAGCCAAATATTGAAACACCAATGAGTGATCCAAAGAATAAGTGCCAAAGGAGTTTCCTAGAGATGTCACTGGAACATCACTGAATAAGAAGAGGATACAGAGAGAATGGGCACATGATCTGAACTTGGGTGCTTTGGTATGGCTCAAGGGATAGTGAAGGCACTTCATTTCTAGAGACAGTTTGATCCAATGTAGGAAAGTAGAAATACATATAAATGTAGTAATGGCAAGGGGGACACTGAGTGAAGCAAGGAAGTTTCAATAAGGGACAGTAATTGAGAATCAGTCTGGAAGTATCGATTTTATTGCTCAGTTAATTGGCTAGACTTTGTTCTATTGGTAATGGGAGAGATTTCTTTTTAGTCTCATTTATTAAGTTATATTTTACATAAAGTAAAATTCACCTTTTTATTTCACAGTTTCATGAATTTTGACAAACACATACACCACAATCAAGATAAAAAACAGTTCCCAAAAATGTTCCTTTGTGTCCCTTTGTAATCAGCTCCTTCTTGACCTCAAACCTGGAAACCACTCATCTGTTTTCTGTCCCAACAGTTTTGCTTTCCTGAATGTCATATGTGGCCTTTTGAGTCTGGCTCCTTTCACTTAGTACATACAAGAGATTCACCAATAGCAAAAGTTAGTTCCTTTTAATTTGAATGGAATTTCATTGTGTGAACATGCCACAGTCTGTTTATACATTTGTCCATTGAAAGATATTTGGATAGTTTCTCATTTTTTGGCAATTATGTATGAGGCCACTACAAATATTTGCATATAGGTTTTTTCTGTAAACAAAAGTTTGTATTTCTCTTTGTAAAATACTTAAGAAAAAATTGCTATGTTATATGGTAAGTATATGTTTAACTTTATAAGACATAGTCAAACTGTTTTCTAAAGTAGCTTTGCCATTTTATTTATCTCACTCACAATGTATGATCATCCCAGTTATTTCACATCCTTATCAGCACTTGGAATTGCCAGTCTGGGTTTCTTTCTTTTTCTCTTCCTTTATTTAGTTTAGCCACTCTAATAGGTATGTAGAGGTATCTCATTATGGCTTTCATTTTCATTTCTCCAATGATTAATAATCTTTTATGTGCTTATTTTCCTTCTATAAAATTTCTTTTGTAAAGTATGTAATTAGAAAGATTTTAATTTTTAGGTAATAACATAATAAAAGCAAGCTTTTAGAAATATGAGTTTGGAGGGAAGGTATTGGTGACACAGAAACCAGATAGGGGCTAATGCATGAGCCAAATAAGAGGTGATGAGAAGGGCAGAATATTCTCACCTAGTATATTTGTTCTAACAAATAAATATCAAACACTGAAACCACTTTGCATTATGCTTTCTAGTGTAGTGAAAATAATGATTTCTACCACTTATGATGGACCAGACATATGCAGTCACTCATGTGCACTTTACAGATATGAATTCATTTAATCTTCACACCACAACCATGGGGTTCTAGTTATCATTCTCATTTTAGATCTGAGAAAACAGATACAGAGACCAAAATCACTCACTTAACATCATACAGCTAGCAAGTGGCTGCTGGGGGATTTGAACACTGATAATCTATCTGCCTTTGTGGTCACTACATGATACTGACCTCATAGAAGCATCTTCATTAATATTTATTAAATTAGTTGAATTAACAAGCTATAAGAAATCACCAGTCATACCAATTTAAAATCAAAACTGGTTTGACAGCAATGTCAGATGTAACTCTGCTCAATAATATGCAGCATATATGCCATCGTGTTTGGACAATGTTCTTCCTTATTTATCCAACTGGGTCAAGAGTAGTGGTCTCCAAAATTAACAGACTGTAGGGTTCTTTATTAATTTTCTGTGATTCTGTCCCAAATCTGTTCTCCTGATGATAGAAAGGGGAGAAACTTCCACCACTACTTGGCCAGTGCATATTTGAGCCATTTCCTCACTTGGCCAGATGTACACTCTCTCCATGCCAGGCTCCAATTAAAGCCCAGCACCACTGTCAGGAAGCACTTATGCCCCTCAAGAGCATGACAGCACCTACCTTCTAAACCACTTCTATAGCACCAGAAGGATGAGGGAGAACAAATGAACAACAACAACAAAAGAAACATAACAAAAAGCTCTTTTATACTTCCTCATTTCTTAGTTCAGCTGTAAGAGATTTTTTTCCCTGAGTCCCTCAAGAAGAGATGAGGTGTTAATTGTAGTATCAATAATTCAGTCTAGGGACCAGGTCCATTTGTGCTACTCAATCAAAATGGACACATTTTTAGAGTTTCTATCATAAGAGTATGAAAAACACAGCTTCATTGGGATAGTAAATTAATCTCCAGAAATGAATTCCTTAGAATCCATCTGTTTTGTCTCAGGCAGGAAATTGAGACTTTGCTTCCCCCCACCCTCTGGGAACCTTCCTTGAAACAAGTATTTGATATTGTGCTCCAACCAAGATGCATATGTGGACAATGAAGAGGTAGGAGGCTATACAGAAATGTCAGATCTATTTTCAGTGCCAGAAAGTTTTCAGGCCATTGACAATTTAAGACACACAACATTAATCTACAGCTTCTTAAAACAAGATCCTTGTTGAGAGAGGAGACTTGAAGAAGCCTTTAATGAAAAAGGTAACAGTGTCTGATAAATTTTCATTAACTGACTTAATCTCTTCTCAGTAATGTCCATTGTGAAATCAAAGATAGGTTTTCTCATGGGGAAAATGTTGGTTTACAATACTTCTAGATGAAGTAAGACTGCAAAGTGGAAAAATTGAAAAACCCTAAAACTGTATTTTTAAAAGACTAAATTTGTGATGATACTTTATAAGTTTTAACTGCTATCAACTTTAGATTGACCTGTGTTATTCCAAAATGTTGTCATATTTGAAAATGATTCTAAAAGGAAGATGACACATCTTATCCCACTCCCCATACCTGCTTTTACTGTGGCAAATCCCACACACCTGTCCTTTGGTTAACTGCAGGAAAGTCTGATTTTGTGGCAAGAGCCAGGCTTCAGTATTACTCCACTCACTGCCTATGTGGCCATGAAAAATTTCCTTCTCAAAAAACAAATTTTCTCATCTATAAGGTGGGCATAATATTTACACTGATGATATCACTTACATGTGGAATCTAAAAAAGCCAAACTCATAAAAACCGAGAGTAAAATATGTTTATGGGACGGGGGATAAGATTGAATATGTTTAAGGGTACAAACTTGCAACAAGTAATAAGCCATAGAGATCTAAAGCACAATATGATGAATGTAAACAACATTATTATACTATAATCATCAAACTTGCCAAGAGACAAGAATTGGATTCCAACCACTGAAAAGAAAAGATAATTATATAATGAGATAGAGGTGCTAAGTATTGCTGCAATGATAATCACTGCAGCATTTACAATATATAAATGTACAAAATTAGCATGTTGTACACCTCAAGTTTATATGATGTTATATGTCATATATATTCAGTTGAAAATAAATTGAAAAAATTTTCTGGGTAAATATGAGGATAATTTGAGTCAATGAAAGAAAATGATGGAGAAAAACAACAAAAGACTAATAAAAATTAGTCAATAAATAGTGTTACCTACCAAAGCTATTTGTGTACAATGAAATATAAAATATAAATTTCATTATTAATCTTTTATTGGAATTTTGTGCCTGAATAAACTTATTTGCACTTAAAAAAGAATATTTTGTGAGGATTTAATACATTAATGTGTGTGAAATACCTGGAATAGAATAGAATAGTCATCATTGTATTAATAGTTCCCTTTGCCTAAAATTATAATATAAAGTCAAAAGGAATCTTATGTAAAGTGATCATTCATTCCTCTGTATGTACATGCATGCACACACACATATTTTAAACAAATCATATAATATTAATACAGGGAAGATCATAGCCCCAAGATGGTCTACACTATGAAGTTTCCAAATCCAAGCTGGGTATTTAAAATCATGGTTCCCCTTCATATTTACCATGAACAGAATCACTATATTCAACTCAGAAGACCTGAAGCTGCCATCAGCTCTTCCTTAGTATTACTTTATAACTGCACCTTGCCCAGAAATGATTCTTCCATTAGAAGTGATTTGATTTACAAAAATTCTGTTTTAATGGTCCAAAAGTCAGAAGAAGCCAAAAATACTCCAAAAGCATTTAATATTTCCAAAGGACTATTGGGAATCTCTGAACTTCACAGCAACCCAAGAAAAAAGGTGTCTTGAAGATATCAAAATTCTATAACCTTGTACATATTTATAGAAATAATGTGGGGCTTCAGATAACAAATTGCTAAAGTTAAGAGTTTCATTGAGTGAATTGCTATCAAGCAAAGCTAATGTCTACTTTGGTTCTATATATCATGGAGATAAATATCTTTATTTTTTTAATTATGAATTTTTTATATAAGAAGTACACAAATATAAAAATTTATTTTTTTTAATTTTTAAAAATTTATTTTATTGTTGTTCAAGTATAGTTGTCTGCATTTATCCCCTACCACTCCCCATCACCCCAGCCATCCCCACCTCCCTTCCCTGCTTCCACCACCCCCTCTTGGTTTTGTCCATGTCTTCAAAGGTTAAATTTGCAGAAGAAAATATCTGACCCTGGCTTAAGATCTTGAATTGAAAATAATATCAAATTAATTTATTCATAAAATTGACCCAAGTACAATTTTTTGTGAGGCCTACCCAGTTCTCCACTGCTTCTGAAGTCTACAACATGCAAATAATATGTGATTATCTACCTTATACTTTTATACCAAGTCATCAGGGTCTCTCCATTCTGTTTATTATTAGACCCTCTGGGAGAATGTTAGCAAAGTTATTGGCCCCAAAATTTGTCTCAGTAGTAATATCTACTGCTTTGAAAGGAAATCTTTCTTTACAACTTCGCTTTTGGTCAATTTTTCACCTTCAACTTAAACCTATTAATAAGAGACTGCTGTCCCTGACACCATTTTCTTTATCTGACAGTCTGTTAATTCTATATACTGGGTTAGGATTGAATACAAATGTGAATCTCTTTCCACCTAGGAGGGTCTAGAGGAGATCATGTTATCATCCCTAGTAATAACCCTGGTTGTCCCCAGTAACACAAAGAATGCACATAGTTATAGCTAGATCAGTAGAGAGCACTGATAGGAAGAAACACAATCCTTAAAAAATAGAAGGAAGACCAAACAATTTGACCAACCATGTGTCATGGCTTTGATGGCCTTTGCTGCCACATTTACCACTATTTCAAACCTTTTTTCCCCTACAAACATAGTTAAGGGAACAAAGAAGACATGGGCAAATGAGCAATAGATGTATAGAAGAAAAACTTAAATATTATTCATGATTCAGCTTTTTCTATTTCCTCATATTGACCATATCAGGGAGCACGTATCTCTGAGTTTTAGGGTAACTGGTAAGAAAAAAAAACAAAGAAGACTTTAACATGATTAAAAATGAACCTAAGTTGTTTTTGGGTTTTTTTTTTTTTTTTTTGCCACCTGATATCACCTTTTAAAATTGTCTCATTGGATTAATACTGGTCAACCTTTGGAGAGATAATCAATGAAATCATGTTTTTCTTCCATTAGTGAATATGCACTGAGTCCCTCCTATGTCCCAGTCTTTGAGGTTGACACTGGGACTATAATGGAGGACCCCAAAAGACTTAGTTTCCCAGGAGACATTCCAATGAAGGGCAGTCATTTATCCAAAGAAGTGCACAGACAACACAGTACATACCAGTAGTATGAAGAGGGAAAACAGTTTCAGGGCACAGAAAATAAGGGGGCTGTGATTTAGATCAAAATAGTTCAGATTTACCTCTTATAAAAGTAACATTTAAGGAACATGAATGGTTAAGACAAACTACCTGGTACTGAGTCTCAACTCCAGCCTAATTATTTGACCTACTTAACCTGCCAGAGCCTTGGTTCTATCGTGTAAAATTCAAATGAAAAAATGTCCTATCTCATGAAATTAATGGCCTGATTCTCTGAGAGTGAGTTAATTCTTATAACTTGTTTAATAAATATCAGCTATTATCACTACCACCATCATCGGTAGTGTTGTTACCAGTAAGTAGTAATAGTAGTAGCAAGCTGAGACCCAAAGAATCTCATGAACCAGGACAATCTTTTTCATTCAGGTTTTCCTTAAACATATGTTCAATGGATGATGCTAGCCAAAAATAGAGAATGAAAGCTGTTTTTCTTGTCAGTTTTGAGACACATTCCAACTCATCTCAAATCCAAGATGGTTTGTTTTTTGCTTGTTTGTTTGTTTGTTTGTTTGTTTTTGCCAGTAATCACTCTGATTGAGGAACAAGTTAAAGAACAAATATTTCTTCAATGTCTTTTAGTAGTGTTCTGTGTTAGGTGCTGCCTCATGGAGTATTAGTATTTATTTACAACAACTGTTGGTTAAGGATTATTGTTTCCACTGTATAGATGAGGAAATGGGTGCTCAAAGAAGCTCAAGAAATTTGCTTAATGTCATGTAACTAATAAATGGCAGAAAAGGATTGAGATTGAGGATCTCCACCTTCAAATCCAATGGCCCTTCTACTCTAAGGTAGTTACTGAGACATTGGTGCATTCACTGATACACCAAGTACTCATCAATAGTTATTTAATGGCCAATGTCACTCCCATAAGAGACCAAGAGGAAATTTTAGCAATTACTTCCCTAGACTAGCACTTGCTTCCACCAAAATCAAGAGGTTACAGACTCTCAAATTAATGGTCACTTGTGACACAGTATTCCAGAGCATCTAGTAGGTGGTATCCCTGTCAGAGCCTGCAAGTCCTCGTCTGTTTTCTGAGCACCTCTAGAATCATTTTATTTTCCACTACCATTTCTGGGTAGTGGTTAGGTCTTTCATGACAGTCTGAGATGGATTCTTTCCCCAAGAGATTATAAGGTACATTTACTTTCTCGGGTATACATGCTGTGTGGAAGCCTCAGAATACATTCAATATTAAAGATAGGATTTTGTGTGCTGATTCTGATAGACCTCAGGTCAGTGTTTTCTTTTCTAGGACTAAAAGTAGAGCGGCATTACTATTCTGGGAGAAGTGGATGTATTGACTTAAAAGATATTGTTGAACTTTCAAGTGCCAGAGAGACACTTAACAGGATATGGGATCAAAATAATATTTCTGGCCAGTGAGCTCACTTTCATACAGAGCACAGTAAAGAAGGAGTTGTTAAAATAGCATCTTCCCAATTTAAAAACAAAACAAAACTTAGGAAAGAATTCTTACCAGGGGGCCGGTAGAAAGGTATTTCATAGTGATGAGGTGTGCTCAGGAAAGCACAGAAGCTTAAAGAGCACCTGAGCTGCATCCTTTGTCTTTCCCGACCCAGAGCCAATCACAGAACTCTAACATGAGAGTGTTCCTAGGGTTGCCAGATGTCTCTGTCTCTCTACCGAAATTTGGCAGACCAGCAATGGTAGAGATCCTTTCTATATTGAGTTTTGGAGCCCCAAAGGCCCTTTTTGTGATGCATGCATGGATAAAATTTGGGGATGGGTAATTTTTTGTGAAATGCCATATCCACATTTTAAATTCTTATTATCAGAATAATCAGTGTGTTTCCAGCAGTTTTCAATAATACTGTTTTTTATTTTTGAATACATATATAAAGCAACTTTAGTGCTATTAATTTAGAGCTTGAATTCACTTGCCTTGATTGCTATAGTCTAGTGTGTTGCATGGTGAAAGAGACAGGCTAGCTTTGTTTGTCATCACACAGGAACTCTCCTTTCCCCACTGAGCCAACTGCCCATCTCACTCCAGCGTTTTCAGAGTTGGAAATAGTAGCATTTCTTCCCCTCCCCTGTGACAAGAACACATAAGCACAGTCTTTCATGGCTTACCAATAAGGAGCTCTCTCTTGCCACAGTTTAACCTCCAGATCCCTCTTACAAAGATTCATTGTGGACTTTTCTTCCTGGTTCCCTGTCCAGTCTCTGTATTCCTCTGACTTTTGGGCCCCAACACAATCTTCACTGCAACAGGACTTTGAGAATAAGAAAAAATCTTATCTGCGTTGTTGCTCACTAATTTAATGTACTGTTACAACATGTCTTTGAGCTCTCTTCTGACTGAATTGATTTCAAGGACTGTTATTTTTTTTGCTTCATCATTAAATTCTAACTTGTAAACCTCTCTGAACTTCCACTTAACAAATGTTACCAGCATTTGCAACCAGGGTTCCTGATAGGTCTCCCTCTCTGTCTTCTGCAGCACCCTTGAATTGTACTCTTCCCACAAAACCCCAGCTGCTTAATGTGTCTCTTTCAAAATGCATGGCACCCACTCCATTTCTGTGCTTTCTAAAATCATGTCTGGGGAAACTGAGAAGCTCCATTTGAAGGATTACATTATGGCTTTGATTTTTATTTATAAAACATAAAAGGCTAATATATATCAGTTAGGACATTTTGCTTTCAAAGTGCATTGTAGCAAAATAATTGGAAGGCTGTTGCGGTGTGAAATATATGACAGCTTTACAGGACATAAAAAGCAGCTTTTTCTTTGTAATAGTGTAATTGCTTTAAACCCCACAATCATAATTGTTATCAAAAAATAATCCCAAGGAAAGGCTAATATAAGGTGAGCAGACTATTATAAGACCTCTAATACACTCGATTCCTTGAACAGCAAATGCAGCTCTCAATCTCCTTGTGCTTTTAGTGTCAGTCAGAGAGCACTCAGTCATTTCTGTGCATCAAGCCTGCAGTATTGATTTTTTCACTGACTGAAACAGCCATATAAGCATAAATTTTGCATGAGCCTTTCACTTTGTAGACTCTCCTTTGGTCAGATGACACATGATGTGAACATGAAGACTGTATAATAACAATGCATGGTCAACCTGCAGGCATTAAAGCATGGGCTCTCATAGCTCTGAAGGACAAAAGCTGGATGGAGAGAGTGTTTCCTCGCTGGTGCAGTGTGAGAAAAAAATATCATCTCCATCTTGGCAGCCTGGGTGCAATTTTATTTTCTACTTCCCTCCTGTATTTTCACATCTCCTCTCTAAAAGCCCTCACAACACACATACACACTCATTCCCTCACACACATCTTATCATCTCCACCCACTCCAGGTAAAACTTGGCTTTATACAGAGAGACACTGTGACAATGACTGAACCCGCTTACTGCACCACCCTCTGGTTTTCTCCACGTTGTTTGTGTGCTGTCCTTGATGTCATTTCTTTTGTGCTGGTCCTGGAGACTAAATAGTGTGTAACAACATTTGATAAGATCTATTATCGTGCTAGAAAAAAAAAGCCTTATCTAAAGATGTGGCTCGATACACATGTACAAGAAAAACCAACCCTTCTAAATAGCCACATTCCTTTTAACCTGCCTTGGCCCTGTTTGTGATTTCCTTATTCATTAACAGTTCTTTATCTCAAGTCTTTCTGATTTAAAAGGTTCTGTGTGCAGTGCAATCACTTTGTTAGGAGATTTCACTGGTGGAAACAAGAGGTGAGTATAATCCTACCCCACTGTGTCTGATATCACCTTATCCCAGGTGGCATAATTGCTAGGTCACAGCTACCCTGCCCAGTTATATGAATTTGGGTGATTTGATGTAATTAATTTATATTGTGATGTGGAGGATTCTAAAGATTAAGTTGAATTGGCCTGGGGAGGAGTAAGTTTAACTATTTTTAAAAAATCTATTGGCAAGGTAGAGTCAACTAGAAGGAGGTCACTATTTTCTTTTAAATAAAGATCATTGTGCAAAGCAAAGACTTGCTGTAATGAAAAACTGCAAATGCATTCACTTTTTCCTTTTGTGTAACCATTTGGAATAATAGTAATACCATTCACCTGGAAGCTAGCTAACTTAGAGGAAGAGAGGTACTGAAATTCAAATATCAGTATCTTATGAAGGATATAAACTCCACATATGGGCAGCATTAGCTTTGATGAATGTAAGCATGATCTGATTTATTTTTAAGAAGTAGACGTGGGTTCATTGAGAGTCTTTCCATTGCTCAGAAAAGAAAAATGGGACTCTCTTATCTTTAATTCTTTTAATATTTTCCTGTTCCAGAGGGGATGTCTGCTTTTTGTGATTGGCTTCATCAACGCTGCTCATTGTTTGAAAAGAGTTTTGAAAATCATTCTTTTTTATTTCCAGTTCATGGCATCACAGGAGATATTTCTACTTAAAACCAAAGTTATTATAGTGAATAGTGTTCTCTGAGATGAGTGTTGGCTGAAGAGAATGAGCAAAATGACACTTGTGAGCCTAAGATTTTAGATGAGCATATTCTCCAGGCTGGAGAGTGAGGGGAAGGACTGGTTTATTTGCTCTTTATAGGAAAGTAAAAATTTGTGAAGAAAACATAGTAAACTCTCTTGCTAATGCTTTATTTAATTGCCTTATCCTCTAAAAATTGGCTCAAATACCAGCTATTCAAAATAAGGATTCTTTATGGTTACCATATTTTACCATGTATAATGTGTGCCCATATTTTGTGTGCATTGTACATGGGATTATTATACCCTTCATTATACCCATGGTATGTAATCATTATACCCATGTGTAATGTGCATCCTTATTTTTCCCTCAAATAGTTGGGCAAAAAATTGTGCATTATACAAGGCAAAATACGGTAAATTAAAAGAAATTATAAGCTCCTCATCCCAGCTGAGCTCCCACTTCTAAGGTTCCTCCCCTCATTCAGGAAATTTAAGAAATGCAATCTCAAGCCTGGGATCTGGGAAGGTGTTGACAAATACATGGAAGGTTTATGGGACATACACAGAAACCAGAATCTGCTCACCAGACCACCAGCTAGACATAAAGTTTCTTTTCTTTCTTTATTTTTTCTTTCTTCTTTTTTTGCTCCCTTTACTGTCCTTTGCTCCAGGCCCACAAAATTTGATTATACCCCTAGGAACAAAAACAAGGAGACTCAAAGACATCAAAGGGTTGGTAATAGACTCTATAGTGGTTACTTCAATGACTGTAGCCTTGAATCCATCCCTATGTCTAAAACTTGTTCCTGCCTCTTCAATGGCTTGTTTGAAATGTGATAGCCAGCTCTACATCCTTCTCATGTATGGCCGTTCTTGTCATCTGCTTAAGTCTCTGTGGAGAGATCAGCATGTAATGGCAAAGGAGGCTGAATTTCTGATTCTATTTGGTGAGCTCTAGGAGGATTTATCATCACCTTCTCATCAAGGGACAAACATCCCAATATGGTTCCCTTTACCTGTTGTTTCTCAGTCTGAATGTGGGCACAGTTCCCACTGCGTCAAAGAGGGCACTGAGGAGGTTTGGATAACCCTATAGATCAGTTACAAGGTTTAGGTACACAGTTTAGGCCCACACTTATGACACACACACACACACGCACACACACACACTTCTGAGCAGACGTAAAACTCTCCTAGACCCTGTGGGTATTTAAGAATGAGCATTGTAGAATGCTGCCAAAATACCTTCCTAGAACCTCTTCTGATGCCAGATCTGGCTGGGTGGTTGTGGCAATGGTAGTGGTGGTGGTGGTGTGTGTGTGTGTAAGAGATAAAGAGAAGAAGAGAAAAACGGGATGATGGAGCTGGGCGTGGGGAGACACTTGTTTATTAAGCACAAAGCAGGGAGCTAGGTGTTTACAAATGCTGTAAGATTTAATCTTAATTACAGTCTTTCTGAGTAGGTACCATTTTTTAAATTTTACACATAAAAAGCTGAGGTGGAGAAGGAAGTGACTTGTCAAGATCTCTCATCCAATAGATAACATAATGAGAATTTGCATTTTTGGTATAATTTCTAAACTCTTTTCACTGTTGTCAGAGAGAAGTCCCTTGTATACCAGCAGTTATATCATGACATAAGCACTGGTATTTGCTTAGGAGAGAAAATGAGGAAGGGGCCTGTCTGTGTAGGCTCAGCTTGGGGTATATAGGTGGTTAAGCTGACCCTAGTTCAAGTGTAAGTATGACAGATTATGAAAAAATACAACAGACTGAAAAATTGAAATAGAGACATCTTTACTAGTGTAAAATGAAAGCATTAACCAAAAACATGTTTCAGAGTACACACAACTTTTTCTCCCATGGAAATGGTCCTTATATCAAATTGTGAAGAGCGTCCTGTGTGCAGAGGTCGGACACTTGT
Source organism: Phyllostomus hastatus (assembly GCF_019186645.2). Taxonomy (NCBI): domain Eukaryota; kingdom Metazoa; phylum Chordata; class Mammalia; order Chiroptera; family Phyllostomidae; genus Phyllostomus; species Phyllostomus hastatus. Next base: position 52,531,483 of record NW_025334041.1, read on the forward strand.
GTTTGGAGAAACATACAACCTCTTCTTTTGTTCACATGTGCTCAGAGTCTGAGATTGCTATTCTCTTCCCCTGGAATGCTTTTCCCTTCAATGTCCATGTGGTTTGCTTGCTCACTGTGTCAGGGGCTGCTTATGGCATCTTATCAATGAGACTTTTTTGAACCACCTTATAGAATATAACACCCTCCAGCTCCCACTTCACTGGCACACTCTATGCCCTCTCCCTGCTTTACTTTTAGCCATACACTTAATACCATGTGACAGACAGTATATTTCCCTGTATATTTGTCTATTTTCTGTTCCCCCATGGACTGTAAGTTTTAGCAGGGCAGTGGTGGTGGATGCTCTCTGTTGGCCTCCCAGTTCCTGAGGTACTGGCCATTCCATCAACATTCCTGTGTGGAAGGTAGCTTAATGACCCTCTCAGTTTCCACCTTCAACAGAGGAAAGAACCCATGTAGAAATAGAAATGTTCCCTTAGTCCCCAGGATGCTGTACCGGAGTGTTTGAGCCCAGTAGAGAGAACCCATGAGGGAGCTCTTGTACCCTCTTGGAATGGTGGTTTAGAGGCTGGAGAATTTTCTAGAAGATGCAAGGCCCTAGATGTGTCTGTTGCTTTCTTTGCCTCAAAGAGAGAAAGAGAACTTGTTGCTTTGCCTCTGTCTGACAGAGGCAGGAAGCAGAGGAGATGCAGAGTTTGCTGATTGAGTTGCCAGGGAGTGCCTGGCATTAGCCTCTATTCTACAAAGGTCTACAATGGCTTGTGATAGACAAGCTTTATAAAAATAATAGCAATAATAGCCTTTATTTAATTTTGGTATTTCTATATTTTTTGTACATTGCCTTTGGCAATGTGCAGCTTTAATAAATAAACACAGACCTTCTAATGAGAGAATGAAATTACAGAATTGCTATCAACCCCAGAACAACAGCAGCTCACTACTGCCCATAGTCACCTAAATAAGAAGCATGTAATGTAGGTCACAATATTGAGATGCCAGGGACCCCAGTGTCATGCAAAGTGGTGAAATGGGTATACGGGGAGGAGAGGGGGCATGGAAATGCCTAAAGCCACCAGCAACCACTGAAAATGGGGCACCCTGGAGAAACCTTTATTTCTTTTCTCTTCTATGATGAAGTTAACTGTTTGTTTCCTGTTATGCTTCCCCATTAAGATAAGCAAACCATTATTTTTCTTTTAGAATTTATTTATTATCAAAATTCTGCCTCTGGATTCATCTCCTTTGATTTCCTAAAATTTATCTTGCCTATTATGCATTATGTAAACACAGGGCAGTAAGCTACAAGTTGCTGCCATGAGCCCATTCAAAAGCCAGGACACACAGTAGGGTCTTTGGAAAATCAGTGTAAAGGAAGTGTTCATTAACCTGTGTTTTCTTCCCTCCATAGAACGTGCTACTTGTGTCATAGTTTTCTCACTATGCAGTATCTTTAACTCTTCCCCAGAGGCTAGACATCTTGAGGGCAGGCACTGGCTTATGTATGTCTGGATTTAAAAGCTCAGCACAGACCCTTGCACAAATATTTGCAGAAAATGTGCAAGACTGAATAATTTGGAAACCAATGACAATGAGATTTGGTTTTCTTATTTCTTTGCAAAAATATTTCCAACAGCATAATGCCCATCAAGACAAAATCTTCTTTTCACATTTGCTTCAAAAAAGAGAGCAGCTCTTGCATTACCACCAAAAGTTATCAAATGACAGAACTGAGATTTGTAAAATGAATGAGCTTGAATAGGTTTATCCCCATTCCATGCTGGTCTTGCTCTTTCAATGTCAGAAGTAGAAGCTCACTCAAACTGACTTAAGTAAAAAGAATTTTATATCAATACTAATGAAGATTTCTTTAAAATCTAAGAAAGAGTGAAGCAATCAAGTCTCAGAGAACCAACTTTGAGAAGTCATTAGGAACCCATGTCATACTTTAGTGGCTGACATTGTTTCTCACAGCATCTCAGCTTCTCTCCATGAACCTGCCCCATCCCCACCTTCTGCAAATTGTAGGACTCTGATTAGTCATAATTCTCCTACACCTTTGGCTCGATGGCCATTTTGACCACACTCCATCTGGTTTCTGGCTCATTTTTGTAACTTCAGTGTCAGTGCCCCTTGCTAAAGATCTCTCAGTTCCTAATTTCACATTTCAGAGAGAAATATGATTGGCCCTGCTCATTCATCTGAGCTACAACACATCCATCTTCTAAGAGAGAATTAATTGTAACTTGGAATGCCAAGAAGGCTTTATGAAGAAAGTGACCCCAGTTCAAGTCTTCAGCAGAGACATAAGCTCTAGATGTAAAGGGTTTTAAAATCTTTTCATTCTACTCAACCCATCTGTGTTATTTTGCAGCCCAAGGACAACTACACAGATTAACCTACAGAGAATTTAAATCATCTGACAGATTTATAAAATAGCTAGATAATTTTGAAAGCATGAATATATCCTTTAATTAACAATTGAGTATACAAATTAAAAAAGATAACTTGAAACACTCCTAAGAAATAAAAGTTTGGTTTTAAATAAATTATTACAACTATTGAAAATTGATGTCATTTCTTTAAATCAAAGTGCAAGTGGCCTTCTCAATTAATGATAAACATTTACTGTTGTCAAAATTATTTTCACAGGTATAAAATTATGCCTTCACAGAGTGAATAACCATAAGTTTCATTAAACTATTCAACTTGCCTAATAAAAAGGAAATTCTTTATTCTATTCTCCATGCTATAATTTAGGACAAAGAAGCACACATTTTCCAACTTTGTGTGTCTGGTGTTGAGCTCAGAATCTGACACATATTTGTGGTAAGTAAACGTTTAAGGAATTAATAATAAAAGAATTCTGTATTAATATTTTGGGAAATGGAGCAGATGACAAACTGCTTTAGGAAGCAAAAAGGTTATAGTTCAAATTATTTAAAACTTAAATCCAGCTAAATTCCTAGTTCAGATTTACCAGTCAGAGAAATCATTGTTAGCCTGACACTCACCTAATGTTAGAAGTGATAGCCATGGCCCTGGGTGAGGTGAGACATTTCAGACAGGTTCTCCATCCAAAGCTGAGGGACTCTCAGACATTCCAAATGATTTAGTCTAAGAAAGTTAGTGTACGCATATCTGTCTCTTCATTTTTTCCCCTTTAAAAACAGCTCCTCTGCCACTCCCCCAATTTTTGAACTGTGAGCTCCTTCAGGGGAGCAACTAAAGCTGTTTGCCTTTTCTGTTTCTAACAACACAGTGCCCAGTACATGTTTGCTGAGTAAATGGATTGCTCCATACATGAGCAAAATTAAAAATCACCGAGGAGTGCAGGACAGGGTCTCAATGGGTTGATAAATTTGAAAGGGTTGCAAGTATATGAACAAATTCTGCCCCACAGAATTTGGTCACCTGAATTCTCCATTGATGCTTCTTTATTCCACACTGATATTATCAGGTGTACTCTTCTGCACCCTGTCAGTTTTCTCTTTCATAACTTTCATCATTCTCAGCTTATTATTTCTATAATTCTACTTCTGTTTAATAAAGCACATAGCCTTGCACACAGTAGGCCCTGAAGTACAAGAAGGATGGAATCTGGTGAGCAAATGAACAATGTGCTCCAAGGCCAGGAAGAAAAGGAAGACCAGGGTATTGAAATCCCCCAGAAGGATGGCATAGGACTAAGGGAGAAAAGAGAGAGGTCATTAATTCTTTAGGGGAAAAAAGATGAGTTAGGAAGCACAGAATAAAATGTATTCCATATCAAACTCTCCCTATGGCAGGCAAAATAATGCCTGCCCTCACCCCAAACACTCCCCTGTCCTTGTCCCTGGGACCTGTGAATGTGTTATATTATATGACATAGAGGAATTAAGGTTGCAGATCAAATTCAGTCTGTTAATTTGCTAACCTAAAATAGGGAGATTATCCTAATTATTGGATGGACCCAACCAAAAAGGTGCTTAAAAGCAGAAGAGGGAACCTTGGCCAGTGTGGCTCTTTGGACTGTTATCCTATAACCGAAAGGGTATGGGTTCGATTCCCAGTCAGGGCACATAGCTAGGTTGTAGGTTTGATCCTACTGTCCAAGTGTGTATGGTAAGCAACCAATAGATGCTTCTCTGTTACATCAATGTTTCTCTGTCTCCCTTCCTCGCTCTCTAAAATGCAATGAAAAAATGTCCTTGGATAAGCAGAATAAATAGGTGGAAAAGGAATAAGAGTTTAAGAAAATTATATGATGCCAGAAGCAAGTCAAAGATATGCAATATAAGAAAGATTTGACAAGCCATTGCTGGCTTTGAAGATGAAAGAAGGGGGCCATGAACCAGGGAATGTAGGGGACCCTTAAAAATGAAAAGGCTAGAAAACAGATTCTCCCATGAACCTCCAGAAGGACTACAAGCTCTGTGACACCTTGATTTTAGCCCAGTAAAAGCCCTTGCAGACTTTTGACACCCAGAAATCTAAAATAACAAATTTGTGTTATATATACTGCTAAATTTGTGGTAGCTTGTTACAGCAACAAATAGAAAACTAATTCACACCATGGGAATCTATCATGAATTGGCATATATGCACCTAAAAGTTTACCAGCTACTTTATGAGGAACTCCTATCACACTCTCTCAGATGAAGGTTGTCACATCTGTTTCATTTTGCAAGCCAAAGCTAAGCTCACTAACCACATATATTTATATTTTAGGAAACTTAGCCTAGATGATAAATAAGAATGGGTACTCAAGCGAGGTAAGGAACAATGGAGGCTTTCCACTTTCTCATATCATGACTGATGTACTTGACATATTTCCTACTACTTTGGGGAAAATACATCTGCCTGAAGTCAAGAGTAACTTAAGTTCTAGAAACCTAGAGATTATTAGCCATTGTAAAGCTAGTTAAATTTCAAATAGTTTAATATACTAAGACATAAATTTCAACTTTTGAAGGGACAACATCTTTCTAATGCAATGAATTTTTACATTCCTGTTTGTATTGGTTTTGTTTTTCTGCTGCCCACCTTTACATATTATTGAGTAACAAAACCATAATCAACCTTGTTTAAATGGCCTGCATAGTGTTTCCATGCAATTATACACCCACAATCTAGCCATGTGTAGGTGTGCAAGGCACAACCTCAGGCTCCATACATACCTATCAAGTTTGAGAAAACACCTACTGAGAAATAAAGAACAAAACTAAAAAAGAGAGAGAAATTGGCTTAAAATAGAGCCTTAAACTGCAACCCCAAGCCTAAAATACCTAAAATAAAAAGATAATATTTATTTATCTGAATAAAAATCACATACAGAATCACAAAATCCACTCAGAAAATACAAGTTACTGAAACTTTTTGTACCTAGGAAGCAAGTGAGCATAGGGGAAATTTATACATGCACTGCCACTCATGCTTATTCTATGTTTATTCTTTTACATAAATGTGTTTTCATGTGTGTAAAAGCTTTCAGACATGCAAAGACAACCACAAATTCTTAAAAGAAAATATCAGTGCTCAATACTCTTTACATCCACAATTTTGAATTTAATTGGTTAGGTCCACCAGTGTACCCATCCCTCCATTTCATACTTATGCAAGATTTGCTGTCAAGAAGAAATTTAAGGAAAATTAAAAGTAAACATAGATAAAAACATCAAATATTCTTAGTTCTCATATCCTTGGATGGTGGAATTAACTTTCAGATGATACCATGCAGATGACTTGATTATGATTGTAACTCACATAGAAACAATGGTCACATATTTTTATATTTTCATTTATTTGTCTCCCATAAAGAAAAAATACCCAGAGGCAACAGCACTTCTCTCTACTGTGAGAGATTTGAAGAGGAAAGATGCCTTTTACTTTTGGAATATATTTACTAGGTATAGATGAGAACACTGGGAAGGAATGTTAATATCTTTATGCTGGAGCTTTAGATTTTATCCAGAGAACTTTCATGTTGGTTATACATTATGTTTCAATTCATTCTGTCCTCATCAGCAGCTGGCATGAGCTCCAAGTTTTACATTTTAAGAATTTTATGCCTAAATCTTGTACATAATAAATTAGTCAACCCATCTTTTTTCCTGGTCATTTCATTCTGTAGAGATTCTTCTAGGACAATCTGGAGTGTGGTAATGCCACTGTCTCTTGCTAATTTCTCACTAGGCTCAAATTATGCTTAATAGCTTTTTGACATTTCAGGTATAAAAATCACTGATAGCTACTAACTGTTTTTTTTAATACTTTGTGTACTTTTACTCTACATAGTAAAGGGGGTGAGGGGCAGGATTTGTGATGTAAAGTGACCCAGGTGGTCAGAAAATCACCATGGCAGCTATAAACTACCTTGTTCATTTCATATCACGAAGAAGGAAAAACATAAATGGAAAGGAAGAAAGTAAGCTAATTGTAGGCCATTTATAACTGTTAAGAATGAGTAAATATATTACCCTTCTCCCAGTATAACATACTGTTCTGGATGAATTGCACCTAATTTTTTTTTCTTATTATGCCATTTGAAAGACAAACTAATTCTTTACAGAAATTACTTCAGGGCCTCAGGGCTCATGTAATGTGTTTAATCATGATTGTTATTTGATAACATTAGTTGGTAATCACTCCATCAAAAATTAGATGATTACTTAGAAGCAGAGACTTTTAAAGACCATAGATTGGTTAAAAACAAAAACAAACAATCGGCTCTACTTTCATAACAATACAGTCTATGAACTTCAAAGCAGCTGATTTTTATTTTCCAGTCTCAATGTTGTCCTGTAATCAGGAAAAAAAAATCCCTAAAACTAAAACAGTGGACAGATTTTTGAGCCAATGAACTATTTATCCAAATGTAATCCTCAGTAAATTCTTTAGCCTGACTTAGTATTGAGAAGCTTCCTGGCTCTTCAGAATAAAACCAAGGAGAAGAGTAGAAGCAAAGGAGGGAGGTGTGTTTGGAGGGGGTGGAGTGAAGAGGTGGGGAGAAAATATGGACAACTGTAATTGAACAACAATAAAATAATTTAAAATAAAATAAAAATAAACAAACTGACAGTAACTAGAGGGGAGGTGGGAGGGGAGAATGGGGAAGGGGGAAGAGGAAGGGTTTTCAGGAACCTGTATAAAGGACACATGGACAAAACCAAAGAGGGGTAGGATCAAGGGTGGGGAGCGGGGATGGCCAGAGTGGGGGGATAATGGAGACAAGTGTACTTGAACAACAATAAAAAAAGTTTTAAAAAAAGAAAAAAAAACAAAATAGATTATTCTTCTAAATCATACACAAACCACATCTTTTCCTTTAGGAGAAAATAAAACAAAATGGCTAGTTGGGCCCTAGGAGGGAGGTAGTAGGGCCATTTAGATAGTGTGGGTAGATCAAAAGCAAGAGGCCAGCCCAGAGAGCAGGCCAGGGGTGTTTCAGCAGGTACAGCAAGCTCGGGGATGCACGCAGCCCAGAGTCTTGGCCCCACATTCCTCCCTGAGGACTTCCAAAGTCAGTGCTGCTCCTCTGAAGTCAATATTGATCGGGTCACTCCAGGACACACAAGTAGCCTGGCCTGTGCATTCTCAATTTTTCCAGACCTTGAGAGCAGAAGTGTGGGATCCAGGGAAGCCTATTCAAGCACAAGAACAACTCTCACACTTGCCATTTGTTTCTCTGAATGAAGCCTTTTATTTTTATCCAACCACTAGCTCCCATCACTTCTACTCTAATACTATCTACTTTTGGTATGTTCCTGCCATGGGTGTACTTGTGTATGCACTACACATTTCTGTGTCAAAAACCTTTATCAGGCTGCTCCAGATTATATCTATTTGTCTCCTTTTACTCTCCAACAGCCTCCTCTACCCCTTTGGAAAATTTGTGGAGTGCTCATTTCAGCCCATTTACCTACTCCCAGCTCCCAGCTTTGTTATAGGCCAAGCAAAACCTAGGCCTAGGGCTTCCTCGTCTTGTGAGCCTAACCACAGCCTCAGACCCTGGGTGCAAAGTGGGCCTGGGAGCCCAAGGGCACACATGTGTGCATGTACACATGCACACCCCCACCCCAAAAATCTGTCTCCTGAATCCTTCAGCCAACAATAAAAGTTGCCATGGAGACACTCCTAAGCAAAAGTTCTGGGGCTACCAATTCCATAACCATCCAGGGTTCAATCAAGCTGTCTTTCTTGCAGGGAACATTATATAACAGGAAGCTGCTCCCTTTAGTCAGGCATCTACAAAATGTTGAATTCCTTCCTAAGACTGCCTCAGCTAACTCCTTATGTCCCTTTATTAAAGTTGTATAATTCAAATGATTACCTTTTAGTACCTATCCAAGTCACAAGTATACTTTTGTGTTTCCTTGGAATTAATTTCCCATTTTGGACTATCTTAAAGAATTAGCTTTTCTGTACCTCACTTTTATAAGGCATTATTCTCATCAATTTGCTGACATGTCTCACTGAATCATCCCTAAAGTCCTCAGTTAGGTGATATTGTTAACCTTTTTTTATAGATGAGAAAACCAAGGCACAGAATGTTTAACTTATTCATGACCACTCAGCTATTAAGTAACAGAGGCAAGACTTGAACTTGGAACAAAACACACGACACTCTGCTGTCATTTCTCACTGAAGAAATGGCAAAATAGAGCTGGACTCCCTAAGGTCCTTTTCATCTCTATAGTTCTGTGATCTGTTTTATTCTATGCTGTTCAGGTAAATGAGTTTTTATTTCTGCTATATTTATGGATATTGGCTTAACCAGAAAATTCACTATTACTTACACCTTTAAGAACTCAGAGCCAATGGAAAGGAAATGAGCCAGTAAATCTAAAATACATTCAATATTTCCTCTCATTTTGATTTTTGGCTTCATGGGAATGGTATGCATGGGAAAGCTTGAAATGCGTTTTCTGAGTTGGCTGCTGCTGGAAGCAATGCAGAAGGAAGAAATAAGGCTGGAAAGGGGTCCATGCACATGAAACTTGCCTAACAGTGTCAGTTTGGGGACATCTCTAAAAGGTTCAAAAATCTGTCATCTTAATTAAATTTATAGCTAAACATGAGCCTCATACATTTCATACCTTAGTGGAAAATAGTGGCTCTTAAAGATTCCCGTTTGTGGTTTAAAAAAGGTGGGGGAGTTGTTGGGCCTCTGGGGAATAAACAACAAGAGGAAGAGACACAACTGGCAAAAGTCAGATTTTGTAAAAGGACAGCCTAATGGGACAGGACTATTGGTCCCTGAATTGCCTGTTCTCTTTGGCTCATACTCACAATGGCTGAAGACCCCAACACATACTTGTTTAGTCTCAATTTTAGACCAGTTTTCTTTTCCCAGTGTGTGTTAACATGAGTAAACGTTCATTGATGGAATGCTCTTTTTTCCACAAATGTCAAATCACGGCAGCTACTGTATAGCTACATAGAACAACTTTGTGCTCCTTTTTATAAATAACTAGGTTTTATGTTAATACTTAAAAGTAGCCCTGGCTTGTGTGGCTCAGTGGATTGAGTGCTGGCCTGTGAACCAAAGGATCGCTGGTTTGATTCCCAGTCCTGGCACATGCCTGGGTTGTGGGCCAGGTCCCCGGGAGGGGGTGCACAAGAGGCAACCACACACTGATGTTTCTCTCCCTCTTTTTCTCTCTCCCTTCCCCTCTCTCTAAAAATAAATAAATAAAACCTTTTTTTAAAAAGTATAATAACATGTTGATCAATACCACACCAGGAAAACTTTCAAGTTATCATCCCAGAAATGTGCAGAATTCTTATATCAGAACATAAACTTCTTTATTTTCAAGTCTTATAATATGCATTTTATTTATAGCATCATTGTAGTTTGGTTTTTTTTCCTAACCTACATGAATCATGGAGTTGGACTTGTTTTTAATATAAAATGCATTGGAACCTGTAACATATACTTAACGAAATTACCCAGTGCATTTTCTGTGAATAGTACCCAACCCTCTTTCCCTTCTCTTCTGATGGCAAGAGTTCTATTGCTCAGAAAATCACCATTTCCCTTCACTTTTATTTGACTGGAAACAGCCAAGTTCCTATGGGTTTCCTAAGGGAGGTTGTTCAGCTCATCTGATATGAGATCACGTTAAAGATGATTGTGGCAATTTGTTTCCTCTTGTTGTGAAACCACATGCTGTCCCCAGAAATTCAATCACATTTTCAGAGACTTCTTTGTGTGCTTTTATTATTATAAACACGTATATGCACAATTCGAAAATTCAAAACATGCAGAAAAGTATTAAAAAGAAAACTAGAAAATCACCCCTAATTTGTCATAAGATTAAGAAAAAATTTGTTTTCTTCTTTCTCTTTTCAGTGCTACTAAATTAAAAAATTGTTTTCAGATCATTAGAATCTTAGAACTCAGTTTACTACTGATAATGTTTTAGTGTTTTTCCTTCCACTGTTTGATCTAATCGTATATGTTGTGTCTATGTTTTTAAAAGTTTAAATCACATTTTCTATAGTAGTCAGGGTTTTTTCATTTAGCATCTTATTTTGAATATATTCCTCTAGCTATACCTTTAGCTTTGAACTTAAGGGGGCCTTTGGAGATCAGAGGGCTCTATATTTGTTTAATTAAGATACACACAGTTATACAATGTGGCTGGGTTTTTTAGATACAGTGTATTCAATAAAGAAAAATAAATTCAAAGGCAGAAATTCAGATATAATTTATATTGGTATTTGAGTTGTGAAACTTATTAAGTATGCATACAATTATAGACACACACACACAGAGGTATGCTGGTGCCTGAGCACTTGCTATTCTCTCAACCTGGAAGTTTCTGCACAGCTTCACATTTTCTAATCCCTCATATGACAACATGACAGAATATTGAGGTATTGTTTACTGTCTATTCTTACCCCACCCCGTATCACCACCACCCATGCTCAAATGTAACCTCCTTGAGGGCAGGGACTTTGTTCACTTCACCATTGTATCTCCAGAACCTAGAACAGTGCCTGACACATAATTGATACTTAACAAGTGGAATGAATAGAGATACTTACAGGGTTACTTCCTGTAGTGCATTCCACCCCTCAGTCTGGCATCTGGTGCATTTCCTGACTTTCTGCTCACCTGCAGGAAGGGCTGACTTTGGCAGGTACTTCGTGGCAGTCTGGATGTCTCTAGGACATCAAAACTGAAGTCCAGGCTGCTCAGTTTGGTGGTCAGGAGCAAGAGCCCTGAGGACTGACTTCCTGAGTATGAGCTCCAACCTGCCCACTTCCTGCCTGTGCTGGCATGGGCAGTGCATTAGCTTCTCTGCCACGGTGAACAACCAAAAACTTAATATCTATAAAGCTCTTGGAATAAGGTCTTGTTCATAGTATGTCCTCTATGAATGTTAGTGATTATTAAAGAAAATCATACAGCAAAGAAGGAAGAAGGTGGGCTCATGTTTCAAATGGACTTGGACACCCAGCTATCCAACTGTCCCCTGCTTTTGTCATTGCTGTCACTCACTTATTTAGCCTATCTCTTTCAAAGAAATATCATGGGACTAGAAAGGCAAGTTAAGTGTGTGCCCCTGGAGGGTAGGTGACAAATAAGGGAGTGAGACGTAGACATGGGGTATTTTTCTATTTTCAGATACAATAAACTGCCTGGCCAGAAAATCTAATCCCTATGTTATAATGAAGATCTGAGATACCTTTTGGTCCCAAGAGTAGACTTGTGGCCCACAAGTTTATTTCATGAATGTGTTGATTGTGATGTGGTGAGGATTATAGCTTGTGCCTAAACTGTGTACACCTCTGATTCTGCCCAGCCTGGCCATATCCGAGACATCAGTTATTTACCCATTTGACTCCCATCCTATTAGTATATATCCCTGATACCTAACTTGGGGCTTGCCACATGCTTGATAGTCAAAACATGTTGAATGGGTGAATAAATAAATTAAAAGTATTCAATAAATAGTCTAGGTGTAGATGTACACACATGTATGCTCCCTATACCACAGAGATTGTTCCAAAGACTAAATCCAAAAGGTATCCAAATTGATTGACAAAACTGAAGTTGTCTCTACAACAAAAAAGCATTTGCTCTTATTGTCAAGTATGATCAGAAAATGATTATTATAGAGAAAAGGATTGTTAGAGAGATCGTTAGGCCCTGAGGTGAACTTCGAAGGAAAGGTACAGTTTGGCCTGGCAGAGGAAAGCTGGCTTGGTGAAATAAATGGAAAAGGTCAGACTGTGTACCTCAGGCAGTTCTTGATTTTCTGGCTTATAGAAAAAAAACAAAGGTACCCCTTCTCTTCAAGCCCAGTAATAATGCTGGGTCCCTCTGATTTTGAGTATTTGGGATAGGAATCAAGGCTGCAAGATGAGCCCCAAGCTTGAGGCTCAGAGCATTTGGTCTGTGTGTGCCCACCTCCCCGGAGCCAGCAGGCCTGTGGGGCGTTTTGGGAGCCAGGAGGCTTTGGAGCATTACTATCCTTCTACCCTGCCTTCCTTCAGGGAGCAAACCAGAGTACCACAAAATCTCAAACCCAAGGCTTTTTTCATAAAATCTAACCCATGTTATTATTACTTATGTTTAGTTCATTTAATAGTAAACTATATGCACTTACATGTGTTTACATGCACGTTTCAAGAAGAGCATGCAGTTTTAAATGTTATCCATATTGTTACTATTGAAATACTTCCCATTTTAGAACCTATTATCGAGATTAAATTAATAATTTGGTTTAATCAGCAGTGGTTTTACTTGACTTGGTGCTCCCAGAGAGGGGCTTTATGTGGTGAGGCAACATTGCAGGCCAGCAGGCAAGATTTCCATCTCACTCTGACTCCATTAAAGTGAGCTTCTGTAAACAGACATCAATTACAACCAGTTTTGAGGGTTTTAAAATGTAATCCAACAGTTCTGCTTAACTAAATGAATCCCAGGAAGTGATCTCCAGTGAATTAATAGAGCGGTGTGCAGATGACACACTATGGGTCTGAGTTAATGACTGAAGATCAAATTAATTATAAGTGTCTCCAAGGAGCTTCCAGGAAGAATTCTCCCTTATCACTTCAAATCTGTTTAACCCTTCATGTTCAAAGTGTGTATATATTCAAATTGTTAAAATTTCAAATAATAATGGGGAGAGGAAGGCAGGTCTGATTTCTTTTTCAAAGTATAGTCTTCAGATGTATCAAAGCATCTCATCCACTGAGAAGGAATAATTCCCATGAAGACACTGTGATTTTCCAGTCCCCTTTCATGGACTGAAATCCAGCTGGATTTGTGTTTAACCCACCAATGAGTCCTCTTGGCAAAAATCCATGAGAGACTTTAATAAGGTTTTATGGTTAAAAAGCATCCAGGAAAGATAACTATAATTGGGTGCAAGGGATATCCATGTGAGCAGAATCAAGGTCATCAGACATTATTTTGCACAAGATTGCAAGAAAGTTGTAGTGCCTCATCACCAAAGAGCTCCTGGCTGAGCTGATTTTCCCAGGAAATCACAGAGGGGCCACGAACAGACCCTGATCCTCTGCACTGCTTATCTGGCCTCCAGGAATCACCCTCAACCAGCCCTGAGCTTTGGCCCTTGCAGTCCCCTGTTTAGTGATTTTTAGATGAAGGTTCCATCTTTTGAACACAAACTGCCTTGTATTTTATTATGATCATGACCAAGAATTATTTTGAAGGGTGCTGGGGTGGAGTGCTTGCTCAAATAGTATAACTGGAGAGTGAAATGGCAGATGTATTAAAACTAAAGAAGAGGAAAGTTGAAAGTAAGAGGTGAATCATAGTGTGTGAGGATGGGGCTTATGCCCCACACACACGAAGGAGAACACACACACGAAAATTATATTGTACTTGGAAGCAACCAAGATGTCCTTCAGTAGGCAAATGGGTAAGTAAATTTTGCATATCAAAATATGGAATATTATTCATTGCTAAAAAAATTAGCTGTCAAGTCATGAAAAGACATGTAAGAATCTTAAAAGTATATTACCATGTGAAAAAAAGCCAATCTGAAAAGACTACACACTGAATGATCCCAACTAATGACATTCTTGAAAAGGCAAAACTGTGAAAATGGTAAAAACATCAGTGGTTGCCAGAGGTTGGAGGGGGGAGATGAATAGGTAGAGCTCAGAGGAGTTTTAGGGCAGAGAACATATCTGTATGATGTTATAATGGTGGATATGTGTCAATTATACATTTGTTCAAATGAATAGAATTTACAGCACCAAGAATGAACCATAATGTAAACCGTGGAGTTTGAGTGATTATGATATGTCAATGTAGGTTCATCAACTGTAACAAGTATACCACTCTGGATGTTGATAATGGGGGAGGTTTCATGACTGAGAGTAGGGATATATGGGAAATCTCTGTACTTGTTGCTGCAAACCTAAAACTGCTCTGAAAAATAAAGTCTGTTTAAAAAATTATGTTGTTGATAGCCCTGGCTGGCATAGCTCAGTGGATTGAGCGCGGGCTGCGAACCAAAGAGTCACAGGTTCGATTCCCAGCCAGGGTACCTGCCTGGGTTGCAGGCCATAACCCCCAACAACCGCACATTGATGTTTCTCTCTCTCTCTCTCTCCCTCTCTTCCCTCTCTAAAAATAAATAAAATCTTTAAAAAACATTATGTTGTTGAAAAAACAAAGGGAATTGATCTCCTGGATTCTCTTTTCTTCAATTATACAATTTAATTTTCTGTAGTTTTCATACCCTTTGTACATGCCTTATTTTTGTTTGCTCATGAATTAATTAATTCATGTATTCAGTAAATGTTCACTGAGTGTCCTTTCTGAGAAAGGCATGAGCCAGGCTCTGGAGGGTGGGGGGGTAGCAAGAAGTCTCATATCTGCTACCTAACATGGCATGTCCTGTGAAGGTCTAATTTGTGCCTGGTCTGACATAACTTAGGGAGAATCCAGGTAACTTTCTGTAATTTGCATAATTTGGACAATATATTATTCTATAAAGTAGTATGCCTAATTGATAAATACTAGTTACTGACTTTTCAAAAAAATTTTAAAGATTAATTGAGCATGTGCAATTAACTATAAATAGCCAGTCTGCTTGCTGATACTTTAATTCCTCTTCTTAGATATTTTTCAATATTGAATCTATTTATAATATGAGGCTTCCCTGCTCAAAGCCTTTGTCTCTCAAGTGATTAAATAAGATGACTAGTACACAGCTTGCTTGTGAATAGAGGGATTACTGAAGTTGATCCTTGAGGTGCATCCTACAGCAATGCTTAGCATCTGTTCAAAAGATCCTTATTCTAGAGAAGCATTAGCTCTTAGTGACTTCCTCAGTTTCAGCCTCTGAGATAACCTGCCATGTTTTTATGTGTCATTTGCATAGGGAGATGTGGCAACAGAGTGTGGAAGTCATGGAGTCACACGCCACATGGACTGTGATTTTGTTACTGCTGTAAAGTCCATCAAAGACAATAGAAAATAGATAAAATAAAATCATGTACCCAGTCTGTACCCACCCAAGCTGAAATTTTAGTGCCAGGATACTCAGTGGTGCTAGTTTAGGTCTGCCTGATGTTATCTTTATGAGTGTTTGTACTTGTGGGACGATCATAGAGAATATGTCAGGGTGATGGCTCACATGGGGAAAGGGAGGGAAGTATAGAAAGCATGGAGGCAAAAGATGCCTGATGACTTTTAGTAGATATGTTTAAGCTGAGACATATAATTGTTGTAAAGTTGCTCATGCAGAAGTGTCTACAGGGCACTCAAACAGCAATGTTTAGAAAGACCTCCTTTGTGGCTTAGTATTCCATAGAAGAGCAGGTGAGGGACAGAGAAGCCATGTCCTACAACACATGGGCCAGCCTGGCACAATGAAGAGTCTCCCTGATCCCACATGACTCTCAAATGTCCTGCCAGCCATTCATGTTCACAAGCAAACTTTTAAAAATGATCTGAGCTGACAAACTTAAATCCATTTTACATATAAATCCAAATCATTTTATGTACAGAGTTAATAATACACAGTAAATTTTCCAGGAATACAACTCCTTGATTTGACATCAAGGGAAGATTGAATTTTGTTTTGTTCAAATTTGCTACCAAATTTACCAAGTTTTCACTGCTTTGAAAAAGCCTCCAATTCAAATGTTTATGGTGGTACTTAAATTACTAATGCCATGCTCCTGTTTCATTCTATCAACAGCATAATCTGAGGGATTCTACCTATAGGTACAAAAATCAAACTATTTTACTATGTCTTTTAATATAGTCATGTCCAGGCATTTCCAGGTGGAAATATGTATATTTCTTTCCTACAAATTATTTTCCTTTTGTTTTTCCTTCATATTATAGTTGAAAGATTGTATGTTTAAAGAAATCATTGGCATAGGTAGGTACTATGTCATTTCAGGCCAGTAAAGGGGGTGTTAGAGAAGGTTTGTTACAGAGAAGTGGGCATGGGTCTGATGTGGTGGAGAACCACTGCACAGAGTGCAGCCTGCACGAAGATTCAGATATGCTGCCAGCCACCCAGGGCATGTGGGTTATCTCATTTCCATATGATGTTCACTTTTTCTGGATGACTCTTCCTAATATGAGGATGCATTTGCTTCAGGGATCAGGAAGGAGGTCTTAATCTTCCTGAGGTTCCTGCTGGGACTTTCCCCAGCCCCTTGACAGAGCCCTCCTGGTGGATACAGATGGTCTACAGGCGCAAAGGCCCAGCTTGGCCTAAAATGCCAGACATCCAGTTGCAAGCGGTTCCCTTTCACTCACTCTGCATCCCCTTCCCCTTCATGTAGTTCTCCTTCCTTCATCAGCTCCTTGTAACTCAGAGCATAGGATTTGCCTCCTCAGGATATCTCATCTTCTAGAGCACAGGTAGCAAACACAAGGCCCGTGGGCCAAATCCGGCCCTCTACCTTATTTTGTCCGGCCCAGCACCTTGTTTCTACCCAGCACCAGTGCCAAGCTCTGGCTTAACTGTTAAGGAGTAGTTATGTTTATACATTCCTAAAATTACATTTGACCCTTTGAAGGCAACCATGAGGTTGATGTGGCCCTAGGTGAAAATGAGTTGACACCCCGTTTGTGTATAGAGTTTGTGGCAGAGTTGGGGTGCCTGGCATGTCTTCTCCTCAAGAGTCCCACATGATCTGTTGGAGCACAGTCTGCTGTACTTTATGTTCAGTTTTGGTACAAAGCAGGGGTGTATGATGTGTTCTTTACTGTATTGTTTGCATGGAAAAGAAAGGCAACAGGTGAGAGCTGTATAGTCACAGGCATGTTGACTATATTTTTGTTGCCATTGTAAAGACTATCCAAGATGAAAGAAAGTAGATAAAATGAAATTACACTGCCCCATTCCAGACTCACCACAGCTGGAATTTCAAAGCCAGAACAAAGTCAAGATGAACTGTCAACATTTTTTTAAAAAACAGGAAATATTTTTATTAAAATTGTAGTTGAAACAATAACCATTAGGAGAGGAGCCACACCTAGTGCTGGAAAGCAGACCCCGTTCATTTCTCCCTGCCTTTCCCTTCAGGGACACAGAGCAGCTTCACAGGTAAGAAAATGAGCAGACCTGGCTTCACCTGCCAGTGAGAGATCTTTGTGCAAGTGACTTGCCCAAGTCTTGGTGTCCTTAAACATGACACGTTATTTGTAACTGCCTGTAAGGGTCATTCTGAGGATGGTAGGAGAGGACAAACACATACACTGTGCCAAGCTCTCTGCTAAGCACCTTGTAGATACAATCTCATTTAATCCTCAAAACAATTCTATTTTACAGATGAGTAAAGTGATTCAGAGAGAGGGTAAAGAACTTGTCAAGGTCCAATAAAGAGCACATAGGGACCCACACCCAGGCAGTTTGACTTCAGAGACCATACTCTTAACATATGTGCTATACTCCCTTTAGAAAATTTATATAGTAAATAATACTATTATTATTCTTACTGCAATTTTTCTTCTCCTCCCTTCTCTGGTGGGTTGGAAGGTAAGTGAAAGGGCAAAAATCCAGTGGGGCTTTCCCAACCTACACTGCCTAGACCTGACTCTTGTTACATAATAAATTGGGTTAGAGAGCAACAATTGAACTCATTGACCACTGTGAGGCTTGGAGGGTCACACTGCCACTCAAACTTTATTTTTCTATCAATTATTTCACTTTCTCTAAATTTTGGAATAATAGAAAGATGGCTAGATTAGGATGTCAAAACACCAGTATTCTGGTTCCATCTAATCACCTAATTTTAAATCAGTTCATTAACTTCTCTTAGACTCACTTTCTTTCCTTGTAAAACAGGACTGCTTTGTTTCAGTATTCATCAAGATCCCTTCCTTCTTGAGGATTCTAAGATTTTCTTTCAAAGTCCTGAGCCAGTCAGTGTCCCTAACACACAGCCACAGGGCACAGAGCAACTTCTTCCACCAGCAAGGGGAGGACCAATCTTGCCCCAGGGAAGCTGGGTGATGCATCCCTGTATTCATCTACATGAAGGGTCAGGCCCTAGTTTGATTCCTGGTCAGGTCACATGCCTGGGTTGCAGTTTAGTCCCTGACTGGGGACACCTACACGAAGCAACTGATTGCTTGATGTTTCTCTCTCACATCAATGTTTCTCTCCCTCTTTTCTCCCCGCCTTCCCATCTCTCTAAAAATAAATAAATAAAATATTTTTAAATAAATTAAGGGTCGGCCCAGCCCTGATTTTTAGTGGTTGGGAAAAAAATAAAAAGGAGAATAATCTTTCATGGCACATGAAATGCAAATTTCATTGTCCACAAAAAAATTATATTGGAACCCAGCCTTGCTCATTTATTTATATTTTGTGTATGGTTGTTTTTGCACTCAATGGTAGAGTCGAGTAGTTACTACAGAGCCCATAAAGCTACAAAGCTCAAAGTCTTTACTATCTGGTGTCATACAGAAAAAGTTTCTAAGCCTGGATCTCAATGAACAGCAAGAGAAAAAATTTCCAAGTTGGCTATGTTTTCCTTTCTCCCTTTCTTAAAAAAAAAAAACCTAAGGAAATCCAGGTACTGTCCTGGGTTCAGTGTGAAACAAATAACCCTTATGACCAGGGAGCAGTCCTTATAGTCAAGAAACTACAGAAAGCCCAAATACTGGCAGTGTGCTAGCAGAAGTGGCTGTGGCAGCTGTGAGCCACAGGGAATAACAGATTATCCCAGCAGTGTGAGCATTTCGAAATTTCCCTCTTATGGCTGATGAAACCTGCTTGATATGCCACAACTTTCCATCAGTAACATGCCTAAAATGCTCATTTTTAAATATGATCTCTGCCAGGAGGGATAATTTGCTGTAATGTAGGGGTGAGAAATCCAGGAGTAGTTCATTCAGTCATTCAATTTATTTCACTTTCTTTAAAACTCAAAATCCTAGAAATGGAAATGTGTTCAGAAAAAAACAATTTGCTGTGGAAGAAAAAAAGCAAGATATTTGACTATTT
Organism: Phyllostomus hastatus; assembly: GCF_019186645.2. Classification (NCBI taxonomy): domain Eukaryota; kingdom Metazoa; phylum Chordata; class Mammalia; order Chiroptera; family Phyllostomidae; genus Phyllostomus; species Phyllostomus hastatus. The sequence goes on from NW_025334041.1 coordinate 52,550,927, forward strand.
CTAATCAAGAAGGAGGCTGGAATGATTAGATCTATGAGGTTACAAAGGGGTTGAGGAACTGGTATTTGTATGTATGTGTATGGTTATTGTTAGGTCAGATTATAAAATAGCTAGTATTCCTGGCTCTTTTTTTTTTACTTTACTTTTTTTGTTGTTGACACTTATAGACGTCTCCACTGTCTCCCTCCCTTTGCTCACCTCCTCCAAGCCCCCATTCCCTCTTCACTCTGGCCATCACCACAGTGTTGTCTGTGGCTATTGGTTATGTGCATATGTTCTTTGGCTAATCCCTTCACTTCCTTTCATCCAGCCCCTCTCTCCTCCCTCCCCTCTGACAGCTGTCAGTCTGGTCTCTGTGTCCATTTCTCTGTTTCTATTTTGTTCACCAGTATATTTTGTTTTATATATTCCACATATAAGTGAGATCATATGCTATTTGTCTTTATCCAACTGGCTTATTTCACTTAGCACAATAAACTCCAGGTCCATCCATGTTATAAGATTTCCTTCTTTTTTATGGCTGTGTACATTCTGGTGTGTAATGTACCACAGCTTTTTTATCCACTCATCTACTGATGGGCACTTGGATTGTTTCTAGATCTTGGCTATTGTGAATAACCCTACAATAAACATAGGAGTGCATATATTCTTTCAAATTAGTTTTTCTGAATTCTTAGGCTATATTTCCAGAAGTGGGGCCACTGGGTGAAAAGGCAGTTCCATTTTTAATATTTTGAGGAAACTCCATACTATTTTCCACAGTGGCTGCACTAGTCTGTATTTTTACCAGGCTCTTCTATTTAAAAAAAAAATTTAGGTGGTAAACATGAAGATAAATTTAAATATTATGATAATTACATAAGCAATTCAGGAGGTCCAGAGATAACTTAGGATTTTGAGGAAGAAACTATATTGTGTGTTTAAGAAAACACAGATCTTATTAGTTGCTTGGAAAGAAATGAACTGTAAGTACCAAATAGAAATTTGTTAAGAACCAGTCAAGTTATCATCCTCTCAACTACCACACATAGGTGCAGAGTCCAAGCTACCTCCTACTTCATTTCCATGACACCCAGCTGCTAATCTTCCCAGACACTTTCCTCCCTCCTCCTCTCTCAGGGCCAGAGACCCTCTCCTGTGGCTCCAGATTGTATTGAATGTCTGTGTTGATGTGTTTTCCTTCTCTACCAGCCCAGAAGCCCCTGGAGACCAGGGTCATGTTTTATACTGCAGTGGACCAAAGAACGACTGCTTTCTAGGACAGAGCCATAACAGGGACTCAATACATGAAATGTGTGTTAAATAAAACCAAACACCAAATTAACTCAATTTGGGGGGAATAATAAAGAGAGGAGTAACTTTTTATTGACTTTGGATGTCTCTGAAAATAAATGTGCTAAGTATTATAGCACCAGACACCCTCCAAACATAAATTTCAAGATCAAGTTCCTCAAATATTGGTGAAATGCACATCAACAAAAAATATGAGTCAATTTGCTATATTTTACTTTTGGATTCATAATTTTTTACTTCTAGAAAGACCTATTTTTAAGAAAAAAGGCCAATTCTTAAGTAAGATAATTCAGTTGGTGGCAAAATCTCTCCTTACTCAAATTCTTCTCTTCTAAAATGAGTAGGACTCATGGACATAGACGACAGTGTGGTGATTGCTATTGGGAGGGAGCATAAGGGGACTAAATGGTAATGGAAAAAACACAATAAAGATTTAACTTAAAAAATAAATAAAATAAAAATAGGAAAAATAAAATGAGTAGGAAAGAAATTCATGAGCATTTAGATTACATCACAGAACAAGCAGTTACCACTAGTTATTTAACAAGCAGTGAGAAAGTTAGAGCTGCTGACTTTCATCCAAAATTTCTTGATAATGAGGATAAAAGACAACTTCAAGCAAACTATAAATATTTTAAAGAATAAAAATATGGGAGATGATGGGGGAAGTTTGGAAATAAAATCCTTTGTAGGGTATTAACCAAGAACCTTTAAAGACTAACACAGGTGAGTCAGAGATAAGAAGAGGATAAAAAGGAGTCTCAAATCTTCCTTAAAGAAGAGTTTTATATAACATATGAGTATATAGAATTTCAAATAACATATATATTCTCTGCCCCACAGGAGGTGGAGCTTAATCCTGCCTTTTTCCTCATCTCATTCTCCGGGATCACCTGGACTTTGTGATTTGTTTCCACACAACAAAGTACAAAAAGGGGAAAATAGTAACTTTACTTTGAACAAACCTGGCAAACACTACTTTAACCAAGTGATGAAAGTTAACATTTCCAGTTAGGTAAAGTGGGTGTCATGTACCTCCTGATGTGATGTGATGAGAAGGGTTCTTCATGTCTGTGGTATTCTCTCCAAAAACCCATAATTTTTTAATTCAAATAAAAACATCAGACAAACTGACATTGGCGCACATTCTATAAGAAATGTACCCAGCACTCCTCAAAACTTTAAGGTCATGAAAAATGTGAAAAAGACTAAGAAACTGTCAGACTAGAGGATACTGGGGAGACATGTCAACTGCATATAAAATGGTACCCTGGGTGGATTCTGGACCAGGAAGAGGACATCACTATAAAAACTAATGAAAGTCAAAGTCCACATTTTACTAAAAAGAAAAAAGGGAGTAGCATAAGATGAAGAGTACTAATTATCTTCGTCTTTTATCTCAGTAACTTGCCAGCTACTTTCTAAGTGCATCATTTTTGCTGCTTGAGAAAAGTTAAAGAAGATTCTGGTTTTTGGAGGGCGTGTTCAGATGAATATGGCCTGAGAAGCTAATGTGAAGCATGGTGACTAAAGTTGACAATATTGTGTGGTATACTTGAAATTTGCTAAGAAAGTAGAACTTAAATGTTCCCACCAAAAATAAATAAACTTATAATTGTGTAAGGTGACATATATGGTTATTAACTAGGTGGTGGGGAATCTTTTCACAGTATATACAGGGGGAAAAGCAATCTGAAAAAATGATTGTGATATAGAGATGTAAATGAGTAAAAGATTATATAGTTAAAGCACTCTTTGGAAATCCTTTATAAAACATTAAGGGTAGGGAGAATAATAAGGAAGAAAAATATAAATAATAACCATGTGAATATGACAACTCTGCAGGCTTACCCCAACAAATTTGATTTGCTTAATGTAAATGACAACACATTTAACAGTTTTGTGCCCCTGTCACTTCACCTTCAAACTACTCACCAAGGTACTTATTGTTGTTCACTAGCATTTAATTTGAACCAGTTGCATATAAAATTCTCTTTCAAAATATAGCTAGCAGCAATGTGCTTATAGAGAAAGTGCCTTTCAATTCAAAAAACAATAACTAAGATTAAGGAAACAGTAAAATTTCAAGGTAGATAAGAAGTACTCTGTTTTATAATCCCCTAACAGATCGACATAGTCAGAAAAACACATATGACTAAGTCTGCAGGCACCCTAGGGAGTAGGGGGCAGAGTGTTTAGGATCTCAGAATCTTTGTCGTCATCACTTAAGCTGGGCAGACTCAGGAAAAGGGATGCCCTAGTTAAATTTCCCGTCACAAAATTTCATGGTGGGGGGCTACCTGGATGGTCAGGGAGAAATCCTCTTAGGGATGCTCTTGAGGCCCAGCTGCCCTATAGGGCAGGGCTGGGAGACTGTGGGTAAGAGGCAGCAGCTCTAGGTTCATGTGTAAGAAAAACTCTGGGCAAAGCAGAGAAGGGTGTTTCAGAATAGCACCTGGGACAGAACCTTTGGAAACTTCCTCCTTAGAGTGCTGCCAGGTACTGTAAGTCAACTCCATGCACCTACGTCTGGGAAGCACATGCCAGTGGCATTGAGCTTATTTACTGCCACCTTCTGTGTGGTACTGTGGGTGAGGGAAGTTTGCTCACCCTGTTTTGTTCATTCTCCACAGAGGTCAGAAAGAGTCCACTGGGCCCAGGTTCCAATATATTTTAGCTTTGTCCATCATGAAAAGAAGTTAGTAGAGAATGGCTGAGCCTCCACTCTAATTAGAATGCTTTACAACTTACCATGTATAGGGGGATGCAGTAAACAAAGGGTGCTCAGTGCATTTCCCCATTGGTTTCTAGATCTTCCTCGTGAGTGTGAGTAGATTGCAGGTGGCTCAGTCTGGACACACATGTTGCACTTGGCACACTGTGTTTTTGGTGGCAGGATCCACACTACTGTTTTAGGGATTTCTTTCAGATCACTGATAACCCTTTGCTTATTCACCACAGGAAAGCCCTTTCACTCAAGGGCTCTGAATGGATGCCTTTTCTTCACACCAGTATCGCACTGTATGGAGAGCTATAAGAACATGAATAATGTGATGGTACTTATTACCAAATGAAACACATGACTCAGCTGAGAAGCATTTTTGTGCATTTCATCCTGTGTATTACCTTTATTAGTTAAGGCATCACCATCTAAGTTCTGCAGACCAGAGAACTGAGACTTGGATTTCCTTCTCCTTCTGTGCCATTTGGAAGTAGATCTTCCAAACCCATGAACCCCCACATTAGAATCTGTCTCTAAAATAGCACCCAAATCCACTTCCTGCTTCCTAAACCTACTTGCATAGCCTGAGTTCCAACGCTTATTGTTTTTAACTGGAACTAGGAACTACCCAGCCTCCCAATTTCTCCCTACTGGCTCTAGTCTCTCCAAACTTCCTGGCATGACATACATAGCCATTCTGAGTTGGTCTCCAACTGCCCTTTCATCCAATTGCCTTTCAGTTGCCTCTCATCCTATATTCTAGTCATTCAGAACTGCTCTTATGTTCACTTCAGCAGCACATATAGTAGAATTTCTCTTCATACAGCATCTCCTTCCTTCAAATCACCCTGGAATGCACTCCCTTTTCCACTGAGCAAACTCTTCTCATGTTACAAGCCCAGTTCAGACACCACCATCTGACTTTCCCAGATGTGCTGAGCAGTTCTCACCTATGACACTCAGATGACTTTTGTTCCATTCCTTACCTTTCTGAGCCTCAGTTTCCACATCTATAAGTAGGAGACAAAAAATAACATCTGTCCTATAGAGTGGTTGTGAAAATGAAATGAAATAATGTATTGGTTTGCTGCCAAAAAAAAAGATCACAAACTGGGTGGCTTAAAACAATAAAAATTAATTGTCTCACAATTCTGGAGGCTAAAAGTCCAAAATCAAGGTGTTGCCAGGGCCTTTCTCCTTCTGAAAACTGTAGGGAAGCCTACCTTGCCTCCTCCTAGCTTTTGATGGTTTGCTTGCATTCTTTGGCATTACTGGCTTATAGATGCTTTACACCAATCCTCTGTCTTCACATGATTCATGTTTGTGACCATATTTTCCCTTTTATTGGGACACCAGTTGTAATGGATTAAGACCCTCTAATGACTTCATTTTAACTTGATTTTCTCTGTAAAGACACTATTTCCAAATAAGGTCATATTTAGAGGTTAGGACTTCAACATCTTTTGGAGACAACTTAATTCAACTTGTGAGAAATAAAAAATACTAAGTTTGGGTCTGTGCTAAACCCAGGCTCTCTCACAGTATATTTAGATGGCTTGCTCAGTCTACTCTCAGGGGCAACCCCAGGGCCCAGAACAGTCAACTAAACATGTATGTTCATCAAAGGAAAGACAAGTGGTTCTGCTTCCCCCACCCCAAGAGTTCACAGCTGACCTTTGAGAACCTCAGAGTCTGAAACTATGCCACTGAGAAATAACACAAGCCCAAAGATAAAGATTCAAATGGACCATGTCTCTGGAACTTACTCTCCTTTCAGTTGCTGCTGAAAATTGCTGGAGAGGCAATTACAGCTGCATGTTGGTAATGGAAATAATTATCACTACTCTCTCTGAAATTATGTATTTGATATATTTTTCATAGGTACCTTAAGGGGCCAGTAAAGTGGGATAGGTGGGTTCTTTTGCTAAAAGCTCACACTAGATAATTGAACAACATAATGGAGGAAGAAAACTACATAAGTGAGCCTAAGATAATGCAACCAAGAGAAAATAAGTTAACGTGCTGATTGCTTTGGGATTTCACTAGAATCTCACAATGAAACACTGGGAAAGACCTATGAGTAAAGGTATCTTCTGCTTACAAAGTGATCATAAAATACCATTTTAGGTCCCTAAAACAAAATGACCCTCACAAGTTGGCAGACACCAGTGAATTTCCAAACATTCAAGACCTTGCTAGAATCTAGAGCATCCTGGTGCAAACTCGCTTAGGGTGGCATAAAAGGACACTTTGCAGGATAAACACATCTTCCAAAAGTTTTAGCATTTACTAAAGGAATGTACCAGGAAAATAAACAGAGAATGAAAGACATATAAAAGCAGACTCACTTACAAATCATGGGTTTTTTATTTTTAGTTTTTAAAAATTATAATAACATGTACATAACATAAAGTGTACAATTTTAACCATTTGAGTATACAATTTAGTTGTATTAAGTACATTTACACTGGCTTTCAACCATCACCACTATCCATCTCCAGAACTTTTCCATCTTTCTGAAACTGCAACTCTGTGTCCATTAAACAATAATTTCCTATTCTTCCCTCTCTCCAGCCCTGGCAACCCCCATTCTGCCTTCTGTTTATATGAATTTGACTACTCTAAGTACCTTATATAAATACAGTGTTTGTCCTTTTGTGTCTGGCTTATTTCACTTAGCATAATGTCTCCAAATTTCATCCATACTGTAGCATGTAAAGAATTTCCTTCCTTTTTAAGCTTAATATTACTTTATTACATCATATATATACATTATATATATATATATATATATATATATATATATATATATCATTTTGTTTATTCATTTGTCCATTAAGGGACATTTGGGATTTTTTCATCTTTTGACTATTGTTCAGGTCATGACTTTTTAAGTTTACTGCAGTGCATTCCCAAGACACACAGATTTTGTCCATTGAACATGGCAAAGAAACACTGTTCTGAGTAACTCACCCAAAAGACACAACTGATTTTCCTTTCTGACTTGTGAGAAAACTTAGTACCTACAATCTCTCAAAATGCGAGGCATGAACTGTTATTGCAATTATTGTAGATGAGGATACAATAACTTACACTTTTTAAGTGACTCACCCAAACACACTTAATAGTAAGTGACAGAACCAGAATGAAAATCCCATCTGTCTACCTCTGAGTCTGAGGCTTTTTCCTATACCATCCAAGTCCTATCCATATTATCAAGATCCTGTAGTCTTGAGAAACCAGGCAAGTCCTTTATAAAAGAAACTTGGTAATGAGATAAAATTTCCCCAAATGAATATGCTTAAGACATATTAAGGATGTCATAATATGTATGTTAGAAATCTGGTGGATTCCACTGAACACATCTCAGGAGGGACTGGTGCAACTCTATAGACATAAATGTATGTTTGTAGCCCAAAGTCTCCATAGCGGGGAGCAAATTTACAAGGCACAGATACAATAAACCCTTGTGAGCTCTGGGCCTTCTGCAGGTTTTGTAGCTGTGGCAATAACTATTCATAAGATAAAGGGATCTGGTGGAATTAGAAAAGGCTGCCACGCTTACTGGTATTTTTTCCAATGAATGTGCTGTAGGAAATTTCTCCTGACAGGTTATTATGACTACTTTAAGGTACATATGGCCAGCTGTCTGGAAAAGAGTTCAAATTATAAATGGTTCATAAGTATACTGACACACATGGTGACAGCACAATGTAGCACTAAATGTTTAATTTGATCTTTATTCTTTAAAATAGTGGTACTGCCTTCTGAATGGGAGTAAGACACTATATCCTTTGGAGAAATACACATCTCTTTTTCTTTGTGCTAGCTTTAAAATACTTCCTATTTGTGAAGTGCTCAACATTAAAATTATAACAGGTTTGTGGTTCTTCATGACACTCAAGGAATAGGAAATGGCATTTCCCCCACTAAGTTCAGTTCATTTAAGGTTGGTAAAAATATGACATTCATCATTAGGAGGTTCAGTTAGAGGAGGGCTGTCTCCTCCTCTGACCATATAAGATCCCTGGGTATGTATAGCCCTCAACACCTGGGTGTCCTGAGTCTTCAGTCAGGGTTGTTCTTGGCAGCCATTGCTTCTCAGCTAGACCTGTGAGGTCAACACAAAGTGAAGGCTGGAGGCTCTGTGCCAAGTTCATCCATGGGCATTTCCACCTAGCCCTGGAGCCCACAGTACCCACAGGGGATAACCTTCTGTCTTAAAAATCAGGCATTTAGCTATTGCACTGGTTTGCCTTAGTTATACAGAGTATAGCAAAGCCTAGATTCCACTCTCGTCTTCAGATCCCAAATGAATAATTCTTTCTATTTTGTCTCAGCTGTATTTGGTGGATTTCCCCCCTACAAGACTATAACTCATCTTCAACTTCCTGTGATGTATCCTGTCATTCCAGATATCATATTTTTCCATGGAAACTCTGATGTTGTGGTTGGCAATGTGTATAATGCATAGACCAACAAAGGGACAGTATATGTTTCAAGACTTCCTTAGAAACCTAGAATGTATGACCACTATATATACCATACTGGATATATTAGTCACCCATAGTTTTTTTTGACAACTGACCACCTAGCAAAAGGTATTTTAAATATAAGGTTTGTTTCCATAACTAGTAACAAAGGTTGAAGAATTTCTACTGGGAATATAGGCAATATTATCATATTATTTCAGAAAATGTAGGACCCAGTTGCTATAAAGAATTCCTAAAACTTGAATGTTAAATGTATGGATCTTAACATTTTGCAAAACTAAAATTGTTGAAGAGCTAAAACCATTTTATAATCACATGAGTTAGATTTTGAAAAAAAAATATATGTCCCAGTGAGCCAGAGAGGAAAGGAATATGAAATTATACAAATGCTCTAAAAAGACTTCCTTTGGCTCCTACCTGAGATGTAGAAGTTTGTCAATACAACCCCAGGACTCTATGGTCTCCCTCATTGCAGCTTCTCTGACCCTATCCCCAACCTAGAGCCCTCCTTCCCATCTTCATATCTAAACCTGAATTTTTTATTCCCTGACTGGAGGAAGTATGTGGCTCTATAATCAAATGACTTGTTGTTTCTCAGTAAGTATTGATCGATGGAGTGAATTAGTAAATCAGTTAATAAATAAAAGTCAATGAGTCTTCTTCCACCAGTGTTTGTACTTGAAACCTCATCTCTACTTGTTGACTTAATGCAGTATTTCCCTTAAATAAAGGAACTTTGGGCCCCAAAAAGGATTGAGAAAGTTACTTGTGCAGTGAAGATTTTGAAAACATGGTTTATTACTCAATGGGGAAAAAAACTAAAAGTATTTCCCTTAAGATCAGGAAGAAGATAGGGATGTCTTATTTAACATAATACTGGGGGTCCAAGCACAGCTACCAGACAACTGGTAGAGATAAGAGGCATCCAAACTATAAAGGAGTAAAGCTCTCATTATGTGCAGTTGACATGATACTGTACATAGAGAACCCTAAAGATTCCATCAAAAAAACTACTAGAATTGCTAAATGAAATCAATAAAGTAACAGGATACAAAGTTAATATTTAGAAATCAGTTGCATTTTTATATACCAATCATGAAATATCAGAAAGGGAAACTAAGATAACAAATCCATTTACAATTGCATCAAAAAAATAAGAATGAAATAAAATACCTAGGAATACAAATTTAACCAAGGAAGTAAGAGACCTATAATCAGAAAACTATAAAGCAATAAAATAATTTAAATTAAAAATATGTAAAACAAAAGGCAAAAAGAAAAGAAGATTATAAGGCACCAAAAAAAAAGAAATCAAAGAAAATATAAATAAATGGAAGCATATACTACATTCATGGATAATAAGAATCAATATTATTAAAATGTCCATGCTACCCAAAGCAATCTATCAATTCAATGCAATCCTTGTTAAAATACCAAAAATTTATATGGGACCACAAGAAACCCTGAATAGCTTCAGCAGTATTGAGAAAGAGGAACAAAGTTGGGGGTATCACACTGCTTGATATCAAACTATACTACAAGGCCATGGCCATGGTAATCAAAATTACATAGTCCTGTCATGAAAACAGACATATAGATCAGTGGAACAGAATACAGAAATAAACCCACACCCTTATGGTCAATTAATAGTTGACAAAGGACACAAGAATAGTTAATGGAGTAAAGACAATCTATTCAATAAATAGAGTTGAGAAAATTGGAAAGATATGTGCAAAAAACTGAAACTAGACCAACTCCTTACACCTTATACAAGAGTAAACTCATCATGAATTAAACACTTAAATGTAACACTTGAACTATGAAAATCTTGGAAGAAAACATAGACAATACAATTTCAGACATCTGTCACAGCAATTTTTTCCTTATATATCTCCTCAGGCAAAGAAAACAAAAGAAAAAAATAAATTGGATTACATTAAACTACATAGTTTTTGCACGGCAAAAGAACCCATTAAAAAACAAAGAGACAACTAACTAAATGGGAGAACATATGCACCAATAATAACTCTAATAAGGGGTCAATATCCAAAGTTTATAAACAACTCATACTACTCAACACCAAAAAAAAAATCAAATTAAAAAAATGGGCAGAGGATCTGAATGTCCAAAGAGAACATACAGATGGCCAACAGACAGACATATGAAAAGTTGCTCAATGTCACTAATCATCAGAGAAATGCAAGTTAAAACAACAATGAGGTACCACCTCACACTTGTCAGAATGGCTATCATCAATAAATTGCAAATAACAAGTGTTGAAGAGGATGTGGGAAGAAAGGAACCCTACTGCCCTGTTGGGAATGTAGATTGTTGAAGCCACTTTGGCAAACAGTATGGAATTTTCTCGGAACAGTAAAAATGGATCTGCCTTAAAACCCAGTGATTCCACTTTTGGGAATTTATCTGAAGAAACCCAAAACACTAATTTAAAAAATATATGCACCCCTATGTTCATTGCAGCATTATTTACAATACCTAAGTGTCCAGCCATTTGGATAATGGATAAAAAAGCTGTAGTATATGAGGTCTGTCTAGAGAATGCCCAGCCATTGTTAATACAACAAGAACAGTTTGTGCAACATCAATGTGATCTGACAGCCAAGGAGAGTGGACTGGAATGCACATGTGAGAACAATGACACCATCACTGTACTAGTTAGTGAGAGCAGTAGATGCCATTCAGTAAGCATGTGTACTGTGTGGCCATTGCATTCAAAATGACTGAGCAAGTAGAGCAACGGATCTGCATCAGATTTTGCATTAGGCTTGAACATTCCTCTGCAGAAACTATTTGGATGATTCAGAACACCGCAGCTATGAGCTACTGGTGATTGGCAGCTTCATGATGACAACATACCCTCTTGTGCATCACATCTGTGCAGAGATTTTTTGGTGAAACATCAAATCAACCAGGTGATTCAGCCCTCCTTCAGCCCAGATTTGGCACCCTGCAACTTCTGGCTTTTCCCAAAACTAAAATCACCTTTGAAAAGGAAGAGATTTCAGACCATCAATGAGATTCAAGAAAATATGACAGGGCAGCTGATGTCAATTGGGAGAACTGTGTGAGGTCCCAAGGTGCCTACTTTGAAGCGGACTGAGGCATCATTGTCTTACATACAATGTTTCTTGTATCTTGTATCTTCTTCAGTACCTATCTCTATTTTCTATATTACATGGCTGGATACCCTCTGGACAGACCTCATATATATACAATGGTATATTACCCAGCTATAAAAAAAGTATGAAATTTTACCATTTGCAACACTGTAGATGGACCTAGAGGCTATTATGCTCAGTGAAATAAGTCAGTCAGAGAAAGAAAAATTCCATATGTTTCACTTACATGTAGAATGTTTGTTCTAAAGAACAAAATAAATGAACAAAATTGAAACATACTCATAGACATAGAGAGAGAACTGGTGGTTTCCAGAGAGGGAGAGATTTGGGGGACTGGGAGAAAAAGGTAAAGGGCTAAGAAGCACAAATGGGTAGCTATGAATAGTCACATGTAAGTAATGCATAGGAAATATAGACAATAATAGCGTTATGACTATGTATGGTGCCAGTTGGGATACTGTAAATATCAAGGGGAACATTATGTAAATTTTATAATTGCCTAAGCTGTACATCTAAAACCAACACATAATAATAATATAAAAAGAAAGCAGGGTTTGTATGGTTACACATCTATCTTATTCACCTATGAGATGGGTCTCTGTGCCACATCACATAAATTCAAATAGCTGTGACCCAGGCCAAAGATTTTTTTCTTTTCTTTCTTTTTTTACTATTGTTCAAGTACAGTTGTTTCCATTTCCCCCTGACTCCAGCCATCCCCACCTCCCACCCTCGATCCTATCCCCCTTTGGCTTTGGATTACAAAAATATTCCTGTAACAAGATGGCTGGGGAACACATGGTTTATAAATGGAAAACATCCTGACTCAGCAGTAAATCCAAAATAATTGTATTATTTGCAGTGTGTTTATAACATCATTTCTTAATGTGTTTGTTTTAGTACCATAGCATGTATTAGTGTTACTGTCAAATGGTAAGACAAAATCAACAAGACCACCCACAACAAAGATGGTATTATAACACCAACTTCAAGTTCCATATATGGTATGTCTTTTCAGGTGTGCTCAACTTGCTTTCAAAGAAAGTGTCCTGGCCTCCCCTTGAATATTCCTGATGATGGGAGTTTATTACTTTGGACATATCAGATTGTTAGAAAGTTCTCCTTTGTATTACTCTGAAATTATCTTCCTTGAAACTTTTACTCATTGGCCATAACTCATCTGTTGACATCAGTATTTCCTGAAGTGTGTCTTGAGGATACTAATTAGTTCCATGGAATGATCAGAAACATTATTTTTTTATAAAGAGAAAGAGTGTCTTGTGTTCAAATAAGAATGAAAATCATCACTTAAAAGATGTCAGAAGGGTCTGCTTGCCTACAGACTTTGAGAGCCCTTAATAGAGAAGGCTGTGAATCTCTGTGAGGAGTTCACACAAGCACTCTCCTGACCACAGCATCACATTTTTTATAGAGTAGCTCTCAAACTTAATAACCCAAGGAGCAATGTTTACAAATAGTTATACAAAAAACATACATAAATCTACTTTTCCTTCCACAAACAGCTCTCCAAGTATCTCAAGCAAATTCCAAGGAAGATAAGTTATAAATCCTGGTTAAGTACCCTCATTTCCTAGAGGATTATACCTGTGATAAGGTTTTACACCTCCTCAACATCCTGGACTCTCTTCTCTAGATTCTTCTCTTAATACATTGTAACTTTTCTAAAGCACAACAAGTTGAAGCAGAACTCCACATTTGTCGTTGCTGCTGGCTGTGTTATGCATCCTCTCTATGCCTCAGTTACCTCACATAAAAATGGGGGAAGTTATAATCTACTGACCTCACTGAGTCATTTTGAAGCTTAAATATGTTAATGTATGTAAAGTACTATGTAAGTGTCTGCTATGTCCTGTTTTTTAAAATCTTATCTTCTATTTAGGGCCTATTCCCTTTTTTTAATTTTTTTTATTTATTTTTAGAGAGGGAAGGGAGGGAGATGAGAGAGAGAGAGAGAGAGAGAGAGAGAGAGGGAGAGGGAGAGGGAGAGGGAGAGGGAGAGGGAGAGGGAGAGGGAGAGGGAGAGGGAGAGGGAGAGGGAGAGGGAGAGGGAGAGAGAAACATCAATGTGCGGTTGCTGGGGGTTCTGGCCTGCAACCCAGGAATGTACCCTGGCTGAGAATCGAACCTGGGACACTTTGGTTCCCAGCCCATGCTCAATCCACTGAGCTACGCCATCCAGGGCCTATTCCCTCTTAAATATGTTTTGGTCATGTCTTTCCCATTCAGATTCCAGAAGACACACAGAGAGAAATCATTGGGTCAATCATATAATGATCTAAATCTTATCTGTCTAAGGTCCCTCTTTGGTTCTCAAGAGCCTGACTACTCCAACATCACCTGGAAACTGTTTAAAAATGGACAAATCTCTGATCCTAGTTAAGATCTACTGAGTCAGACCTTGCATTTTCTCAAGATCTCCAGGTGATTTGTGGGTACATGAATTGAGAAGTGCTGGCTTACAGGATGCACAAAGCACTGAACTTCTCCATTCCTCGGAGCACCCAGCCCAGGGCTCTGCACCCAGCAGGAGCTTACTGTGGATTTCTAGCATCAGTGTTTCTTAACTGAATTTGTATGAAACCTGTTAGTAGGAGGATTGCTAATTGGGAAATTCTGACTTCAAAGGCATGCAGAGGGTAGATGGAAGGGGGCTTGCCTCATGTCAATTACTACAATTTGCTTAAATAAAATCAAAGAGAAGATAGGGTTTTAAACATTAATAAATAAAGATCCAGCTTTTGAATTATCTTTTTTAAAATTATTTTTAATTAATCTCTTTTGATTACAATCAAAGCTTTACATTGTGAGAGGTAATGTTAACAATTCAGTGGATTATCTATCCTTAGAGGCAATAAGGTGTACTGTCAAGACCATGATCTTTGCATTGAGATAGACCTGAATTCATAGTTTAGCTCCACCTCTTACCAGCTGTGTAGCAGTGGGTAAATCACCTCACCTCTTTGGGCGTCTATGTCCTCATCTGTAACAGATAATGCATATCTCATAGACCTCAGAAGAATAAATGAATATAATGCATATAGAACTTCTAGCATAATGACTTACATGTAAAGGTATTCAACAAATATTGGCTCCTTACTGCTTCACAACATACCAACTTTCTCATCACGAAAACCATAATGAAGGGGGAAACCAAAAGATTTTTTAGATGTACAGCCACTCAATTCTTTAGTTTGCAGCCATCACTGAAGCATGGATTATGAACTATCTGTCCTACAGTGCCTGCAATCATCACAATGAGCAAAGGGACAAATTTCCAGTCCCTTCTCCAATGACCCACAGTAGAGACTACATGATGAAAAAGCAGTCAAATCGCTATTCCATGCTGATGATACCAGATACTTCATAGAATTATAATGTCTGGCACATAAAAGATGCCCAATCAATGTTTTAAAATGTATTTATCAATTAAAGGATAAATTTCATAGTTATGCAGCCTTAGAGGACATCTAGTCCAAGCCCCAATCTTATTGGGCTGTTCTTCCATTCAGGTGTTCACAGGGTTTCTGCCTATAGGTCTCCAGCAATAGGTGCTTAGTGCTTCTCAAGATAGCACATTCTATTTTGATAATCAAATTATTAAGCCTTTATCTTCATTTTGAGCTCAAACCCCACCTTGCTCCAGCTTCCAAACATTGTTCTTGACCTTGCCCTAGAGAGAACTGTACTACCTAAATATAAGCAATTTTTTAGAACATCTTACAATAAGTTGATAGCACTCAGGCCTCCATTTTCTGTTCATCATTCCCCCCATAATCTCTTTCACTTTGGCACCTCCCTCTAGCTACCTTGGTAGATAGACACTGCTGTTGGTTCTGCCTGGCCACAGGTTCTTCCTTCAAACCCAGCATCACCCTGCAAAAGCCACACTTACAAAGGCAACTGAGCCCCCACACTGAAAACTAGACAGCAAAGATCAGAAAGGCTTATATATCCTTGGTTTGGATTCCATTCCAGCTATTAAACCACCTACCACCACATGACCATTTCATAGCTATGTCAAATTCTTGGATTATAATCAGCTAAAATCTTTTGTTTGTTTCCTATGCATTGCTATTAAGCCAAGTTTTCCTGGTATTATATTTGTAGAGTTTGTTCTTCTTTTTTTAACCTAAAAATAGGACTTTTTAAAATTGAGACCCACGTTAAAGACTGTTAAGGTCTTTTAGCATTTTGGTTCAGTTGTGAAAAGTACTAGCTATCATTTTCGCTAATACATCTACCAGTGATCTTGTTCCTGACTTTTGCAATTTTAGTATGGCTATTGGTTACTCAATAGCATTAAAATGGTCTTTTAAAAATTTTTAATAATAATTTTTAACATTTTTTCAATAATCTGAATTTATTCCTATTTGAAACAGTTAACCCTGCTTTTGATAGTCCATTAGAACAAATGCCATAGCCTCACAAGATAAAATCTAGGTCACTCGCAGTTAGGGTTGCTACATTTCCATTATTATTTGTAGTTTGGGGCAATCCTTTGGGGGCTTATTATGTCATCTCTGGACTGTGTTCCTCATTTTTGCTGTCAGCAGTATGAACAGTGTTACCATTAAGCCATCTTAGCTTAACAGCATGGCCTTGGGCCTTCATAGTAACCACCAGGAAGCCCCAATGACACAAAAAAAGAATAAGCGTAACAGTCATAACAATAAAATGTAAAGTCACTCCTTTTCATTACAAATTATCAAATTAAATAACATTCAAAGTTAGAAAACAAATATGATCTAAGGAAAAGTATATTTTGTAACATAACATTTATTTTGTAACATAAATTTATTTTTAATTTTTTCATATACATGGATTTCAAGGTTTGTTTTTTTAATAATTTCATATTTTGGGTTGTCAGTTTCCACTTTCATATTAGTCTGTCTCCTCATTGGTGAACTGCCTGACTTGCTCTTCACAACTCCCACCTTCAGGGCTTTCCATCCACACCCATCCTTTTCAGAATTCAAATCTCACTCCCAGGATTCTTGTTGCTGCAACCAGTCAACTTTCACTGGTCAAAATTGACCTCAAACATCTCCCTAGAGCAGGATTTAAAACTTAAGGCTGCCTGGGCAAGTGTCTCCACCAAGTCACTCTCCTACAGAATTTTTCTTTTGAGGTATTTGCCCTTATCTTCTAGATTCTAAACATGGCTGTCCTTTTTTCTTTTCTTTTCCTTTTTCCTTTATTTTTATTGTTGCCACTATTACAGATGTATGCAGATGGGTAGATCCAGTGTGTAAAATAATATGGAGTTTTCTCAAAAAAATTAAAAGTAGAACTGCCTTTTGGTCCAGTGATGCCACTTCTGGAAGTATAGCTTTATTTCTTTTATTTAGCTCCTTCAAGCTGAACCTTATGAAGGACTTTGCAAGTGCCATTTTTCAAGGACCAAATATATTGTGCTACAAAATCAATAGGCACTGTTTTCAAAGTTAATTATCATTTCTTTGTAGATTAAAATTAGCCTAGAATTTCAGTGTAGGTTTTTGTTTATTTTTATCATTATTTTTCCTCCCTAAGAAGGAGATCAAGTGCTGATCTTACACAGATCCAGCCTCCTGAGATACTCAACAGGGCCTTTTGGGGTGACTCCCATCCTTTAGGGACTGCAGGTGTGTGATCATGAAAGAGAAACAAAGCAAAATTTACTAGCCCATATAATATTTGAGTTATATTATACAGTTGTCAACCAATAAGAATAACCTGAGCTAGTGAAAATTACAAATATTTGCAGAAAAGATTAGACAATTGGTTCAAATAATGTCACTACTATAAACAAAAGTCCAACCTAGATTTATAAATCCACTTTGGTCCAGGTATCTGTATGAACAATATTTAGAGGCAAAGAGGACAAAAATCAGAACAACATAGAAATACAAAATAAGGAACAAATCATCATTGCTAAAGTTTTCCACTTTAAGCTGCTATCTAGCTATTGATGTAAATTTGTGGATTATAAATGAGTTACCTTTATTATCTAATAACACAGCATTTGGCAGATCTATGCTTAAAAATTCATAATCCAATTTCTACCTAATTATCATTCTCTTTCATTTTAGAAAAATTAAACATGAGCTAATTAAATGAGCCTTTTGGAGGTGAAGTTATTTGATAGTGTTAACCTACATTTGACCTGCTATGGATGGCATGTTAAACTCCTAGCAAAATCAATTCATTGTTTTAGGTTTCACATTATGTTGTCATGACCAGCTATAATTATAAGGAGAGAATTTCTTTTCCTTATATATGGCACATAATTTTAGATGGCTTCCAGATATTACATCTCATTTTGTTTGCCCCTTTATGAGATGCAAAAATATTGCAGCCATCCAATTATATTAGATCACAAGCTTCACACTTGCTATGATTTAATTACATTTTTGTTCATTCAAACATTTATACCTTGTGTATATTTTCAAATCATTCTCACTCTAGTGGCAATTTTCCAATGTGTCTGTGGGAGAAAATGGCCTTTGAAATAGTTCCTTCTCTGTAGTGCTTAAGAAAGGGAGGCAGCATGTGAAGAACCTCAGAAGATGAGGGCCAGGCTTGAAGCAGGATTTCATTAATACTGGATGGCAGAAAAGGAGCCAAGTCCCAGATAATGAGGAAGGAGTTGCAATTTTTTAAGCTATCTGGTGACAGGGAAAACAAAAATGACATTCAACTGACGAATGAGAGGAGTTTGACCTAGCCTTTTGACCCTTGACAATCAATCTTACCTGCTACTTCATAAAGAATTATAGCTCTGCCACTCATATTTGACTCTGCATTTTTACTATTCCCTTTTCCTTTTTTTTTGAATGCATGGTCCAAGAAGATAAATGTTTATGTTGTATATAGCAGAGAGGAGGAAATATGGGATACTCAGAGAGGGGGAAAAAACAGAGAGGAGAGAACAACATCACCAACAGCCATAAAATGGTTTAGACATGCAATTCAGAATTGTCAGGCATATTTTTTATGTGACTGATAAAAATAGCAAATGGAAATAACTGATGACCCCACATACCTGGCCTAGATGTAAAACCAGAAGAGTGGGGGTGAGATCTAAGCCCGCCTTCCAGCCCAGCCCACCTCGGCTCCCCACCTCCCCCTTACACCAAAGGCATCAAATGAATTTTGATAGATACATTCCCTGTCCACAGGCTCTGATTAAGGTGTGTGCTGTCAAGGGTTTCAGTGCCATCATTACAAGAGAGAAAGGGCATTGGGTCCAGGCCGCCAAGCTGTTTTCATTATGTGTTAAAGGTGCCAACGCAAGCACTAAGCCATTTGCGCTCTGTCCTCCCTGTGTCCACCAAGGGTGCGTAAATCAGCAGGAATGAAGAGACTTTCCCTGGGAAGGAGAGCAGACAGACTCCTTAGGAATGAGAGATAAGGTCCTCTTTGGCATTCTGGGTACTTTGTTTTTATATATAATTTGACGTAGTTTGTCTCAGGACACTCAAACTCAGGCTCATCAGTGAATGCAACTTTTACGGAGCTCACCAGGTACAAAAGCTGGCATGGGGACTTCTTCTTGCCTTTAAAGAGTAGAGATTCTTTTTCACAATTGTACTGGAGACTTCAGCACAAACTCAGTCTCACAGAAGTAGAATGAAATCTTTGACCATGTAATCCATTCAGGATCACTGGGGACTCAAAGCTGCTTCCCACATCTACCCTGAATAAGAGAACCAGGTTGGGTGGTGGGGAGATGGATGGCACTTGGGTAGCTCTCAAACACAAAAAAGAGACATCGAAGCAGGCTATGCACAAATTGCCCCTTTCGGTAATACATATCTGAACTTGAATCATTCACCTTGGCTTCTTCTGTCTCACTGAAGAGAGAAAGCATCCAGGCAAATAAAAGAAAAACACTGGTTATTGCATGAAAATCCACCAATCTGTCACTGACACCTTCTTCAATAGACAGAGATTAATTACACTTTGCTTTTAGCTGCTTCCTTCCCAGACCTAGTCCAGTGCCTCCCTCCCCAGCCAGCTGTGACTGTGCCAGGCACATTTTCCCAGACGGCTCCAGCTGGCCAGCTGGTCTCCAGTCACTTCCCTCCCTTTCTTTGGTATGGAGTTTGTTACTTCCAGAATCACAAGGCTGACAAGCTGTTTATGAGGTGTTTCTCTGCTCTGTGTTTGGAAAGAATCTCCCCTCAAAATAGGGTGAGCTTGTTAATGGAAGAAGTGAAGTCAGTGCTGCTGACAATCCTAACAAGATGACAGAATTTATGAAGTGCTCTGGTAGAAAGATGGAGTTATCTGCAGTCTATTCACATAATAAGGCCACTGGGGGCCCGTCGTTACAGCCCTTGAATTTGTTTTCCTTTCTTCATTCTTTTGTTGACTGGCTCTTCTTGGTTTCCCCTTCTGATCCACATAGAACCGTGATTACTCTGGATGCCACCATAGCGGAGGTAAAAGGTACAGTTCCTCATAAGGTTCACTGTGAACCATGGTGACAAGGGAGACCTGTATGGACCAAGTCCTTGGGTCAAGTTTTGTGTAAAATCTAAACACGGGATCAAATTGGTGGCATCTTAAGGCCAAGTTAAAATTTTCAGCTTTAGAAACTGGTTGCAGTTTCTTTTAAAGTCCACTGTCCTTTTATTTCCAATGAATGGTGACATCTCTTTTTTCATAACTCTTTGAAGTGGGGGTGAATTCTATTGTCCCTGTATAAACTACTCATAGCCTGAATAATTAGGGAAGATTTGATGGGGATGCACAGCTTGGGCTAAACAAGCATACAGCAAAAGATGTGAAAACCGTAAGGCAAGAAGGAAAAAAGTTAAGCTAACCCATTTCTGGTATTAAAAGGAACAGATAGCTTGCTAATAGATTTTATTGGTTATAAAAACTAGTGACAGGCTAAGTCGATTTCTAACAAAGAATAAAATAATCCCTGTTTTTAAATGTTGAGAATTAAGTCTAATAAGATCATTTTGCTGTGGAAGATTCAATCACCTGTGCAGAAACGCACCACCATGGTGGAGGCACCTGTCTCTGTTTTTACTCTAACCAAATATTACTTGTCCATTAAAAGTATTGAAAGTAGGCTTTCCCAGCCAAATTATTAGAAAGAGGCATTCTGTATAAGTTCTGTGAACAGTACTTCACAGTTCATTACAGAAAGGAAAAAATAAAATGATTTATATCATATAAGAAAAACAAAAACACACTACACTTTTCTCTGCCTATCTGAACCCAAGCTATTAAGTAGCAAGTGGTCCAAGTCTGTATGAATCCAGAACAAAGCTTGTGTCAATTTTGATTTAAAGAAAAAAAAATTCATGTTACCCTTGAATTTTATGAACTAAAAAATGTTGGTTGTTTGACTAGTTGCTGTCCCATTGGGCTCCACCAAATGCATCTTGATTCATTCCAGAGCTCAAGAAAGGGTCAGGCTGACCTTGGCAAAACCACATCACCAGGAGACTGCAGGACCTGTAGTCTGCCTCCCATGGGTGACTGATATTTGTCCAGCCTTATCTGCATGTGTCTATGGTGTCCTTTGACCTCCCCCTCCCTCAGGGCTGACTTGTATTTGACCCCAGGAAAGACCTCTTGTGGGACACTTGCTGGACTGAGCCCGTGACATGAAAACATTCCTGAGTCAGATCTGGGACTTGCATCAGTGAATGCTCAGCAGTGGGATCAGGGCTGGGATCAAGGCTGGGGGCAGGGAAACACAGCCCTTCAGTCTGGCAGGTGAATCAGAGCCTCCCACAGCATGGATTCTGAGAAAAGGATTGTTAAACATATTCTCATCTGTGAGTCATGTTACTAATTACTCTAAGGTCAAAAGACTCCATTTATGAGTTTGAATTCTTGTAGTGTTAAGCAAGATTATTTTAAGAGCTTTCATTTTTTCCCCAAAAATGTTTTGTCTGAATTGTCTTTTGCACAGTTTCTGTACAGCTGACAGATTCTTGAATTATAAACCTGTATCATACATGTGATTGAGTTCTATAAACAATACAGGAAAATCAGTTTTACTGCTCTCTTGAGACTAACAGGAGAAACATGAGGTGACAATAAGAAATTGGATATGGGGAAGAAAAGTGGCCGCCCAAGCCTAATATTGAGATAAAATAGTCATGTGTGTTGCTGTGTCTTCATAAGTATTAGGAAGGCCATATTACTTAATGATCTCTATAGTCTTTATGCCAAATTACCTAAAACATATCCCTTAGAAAGTTTTTCCTATATATTATTAAACACATTCTTTCAAAACACAAGCAACTTGGGATAATTAACAGTTTCATTCCATATGCACAACTATGAATGAGACACTACACTAGGATATAAAGAGGGACCCTGGTCCCTTCCTCCACAGAGCAGCATATTACGATTATCAGCCCTTCACACCTTAGTGGAAATTAACTAGGAGGTAGTTAGGCTGTTATCAGAACTTCACACCTTAATTTGAATTAATTTATCACATAAATATCTCCTGTTATAGCTTAATGAGAACAAAGTCACATCATAAATTTAAGGAAATTGAAATCCAGAGGTAGTAAGCATACAATTTTCTATTTTGTTATTTCAGAGTGGAGCCCAGTTTTCCCACATAAATTTCTCCTGAAAATTTTCTGGATTTTTACCTTTTGTGGGACCACAAAAAATAGAAGAGCAATACTCATCAATTGTAATAATTCTCAAATTAATCATTTCCCTTCTATTTTCCCTACCTACCAAACAATTTTAAATCTTAAGTTTTGCCTCCCCTGCGGAGTAAAATAGTCATAAATTCACTTAATATTCCCATCTTCTCTCCTGTCCCTTCCCCAAACCCAACCTGTTCCCATTGCAGCCCAAGTGATCTTTTCAAAATTTAAATTTTAGCATGTACCACTATAGCTTCTAAAATAAAATCCCAAATCCCTAAACACAGCCCCAAGGCCTCCTTCTCCAGTTCCACTGCCAGCTATGTCCACTCTTTCCTGCTCAGAGTCTACAAATTATGTTCCCTCTGCCTGGTAGCTCCTTCCTGTCCACCTTATCAACAGACTCATCTTCAGGGCAGCTGGTCCTCCCACCTTCACCCCTTCCAGAGGAAGATGAGGTGTCCTTTTGTTTTCATTTGCGTGATCTCTGAATTTATAAATTTTAGATTTTATTTGTTTATGTGTTTTCCTCTCTTGAAAGTCAGAGCCCCAGGGTTCTGTGGCAACAGGCTCTGTGTCTGTTTTGTTTTGTTTTGTTTTGTTTTGTTTTGTTCACCATTTTTTCCCCAGTGCCTGGCTCATGTCTGGCAATTAATGGGTGGATGGATGGACAGACAGATAGATGAATTAATGCATAAATAGGTTTAATTGCTGAATAAATGCTCAGTGAATTGATCTGATTGAAGGTCATAAAAGCCCTAGCAGGGGTGTCCAAACTTTTGGCATCTGTGGGCCACACTGGAAGAAGAAGAGTTGTCTTGGGACACACATTAAATACACAAACACTAATGAAAACTGGTGAGTAAAAAAAAAAAGGTTTTAAGTAAATTTATGATTTTGCATTGGGCTGCATTCATAGCCATCCGGGGCCACATGTGGCCTGCTGGCCATGGCTTGGACTCCCCTGCAGGTATCACAAGAATATGGATAACCTAAAGGGTTTCTGATTCTAAAATAATTTTGAAAGCCTAGGTCTATTTAAATCTGGGATAAAAGAGTTGAATTAAGGAGTAATTAAGAGTTAATGATTAGAATAAAATGTCCAATAAAATCCTGTTTAAATTGTGTTCTTTAATGTCATGCTTAATTATTTTAATAGGAGTTTTTACATGCACACACACACACATTCTTTCTTAGACTAAATTGAGCATATCTGTTGGAAGTCTGGAATTTTGCACCATAACTATCACCAGTTTCCTATTGGCATTTTACCTTCACTATAAGACAAAAATCACTTGAAACTCACATTTAACAAGTGGTAACATGGGCCACATTATTTTAATAAAGGAAAAAGTTGGTTAAGTATATAGTATTGCCTTAGACCAATGCCTTATGTGACTATTTCTAAGACCAGAAAGTTAGGGGGCCTAGAAATCCATTGCTTTAACATTTTCCAGTTAACATTTAACATTGCATTCATTTCCCAGCCTTAATTCCAGTCTTAAACATATTGCTACAAAATAGCTGCAAGGCTGGAGCTGTCCCTTTTGTAAAATGTCACTGGCTATATGGGCTAGGATCCATCCAGCACAGTCAAATTAAACTACCCCTCACCTGCTTGGGAAGTCTGGCCTGTCAGATACTTGCAGTTTTATTTATCATCACTTACTTCACATATTTCTTTTTATCTTTTTTTTTTTAATAAACAGACAATCTTATCTGTTGACCCTTTTGGCTACTACTGCTGTGTTTTTCATCTGCCTCTGTTTGAGTCCACTTAGCGAGGGAGCCCAAATAATTAATAAACCCCATTCCCTGGATTGTGTCCACAGCATTGGTATTTCTGAAAGACACTGAAAACAGAACAGAAACAGCTAGCAGCATGTCAGTTTCACAGCAGGTCATGAAAAAGACACTCCTTTCCCAGCAGAAAACTACTGCTAAATAGGTAATGAGGGGCTGGAATTGTTTCACATTTAGTATAAGCCTCATTCATAATTGAATGTTGACATCTAAAAGCTGAGAATTAAGTACACTGGACTGATTAAGCATTTGCTTAAAACCTAAACAATGCTCAGAGGTTCCCATCTTACTGGCATTTGCAAGGTTTGCCCGTGGCCCTCATTCAACTCAAAAGAGCCTTTGCTGTTGTCAAGGTCTCTCAGGAAAGGCTCAGGAGAATTCTCAGCCAGAAAAATAGTGGTGAGCCACAACTTGATTAACTTAGCACTGGATGTTCACCCTAGGCAGCTTCCTTTAGGCCATGCTTTTAGCTGCTAGACAGCCACTGTCCTTTCCTTCCCCTAGCCAGCAGGAAGATTCCTTCTCACATCCTGCCTGCCCTCCCTGAGCACCTTCCCTGACTTCTGGCTGGAGAACCAAAGCCAATCGGGAAAGCCCCACAACCTGAATATTTCCCCACAATAGTCAACTTCAGTCACTAATGAAAGCCTCAAACCAAGTGTGGAAAAGTATACCCTTAACAAAAAAAGTTGTATGAAAAGATAAATAAATTTGATTTTATAAAAGTTTAAAACATGACTCGCTTAAGCACTGTAATAAATAACCAGACATAAAGTCGAAGCCAGAATTCAGTTAACTGGGATGGAGATGTCCCAAACGGTAGAGGGTATGCCAAGCTTCTTGAAGTCCAGGGAGGGAATGGAAAGCTAGTAGAGAAGTGAGAGTTCCTTGGTTCAAAGTGCCCAGTGCCACAGGAGGAGTGAAAAGTGCTGGTGGTGGGGATGGGGGGTGCTTATGACCTTCAGTCCCATTCCCCAAAGATAGGTCACAAATGCTGGAAATAGTAGACAGCCACAGTCAGCCCTCACTTAACTTCTGTGCTGGTCTGCTGAGGCTGCCAAAATGAAGGACCACAGACTGAGGGGCTTAAACAAGAGAAATTTGTTTTTTCATACTTCTGAAGACTATAAATCTGAAATCAGTGTCGGTTTCTTCTGAGAGCTATGAAGGAAAGATTTGCTCTAGACCTCTCTCCTTGGCTTGTAGATACCCATCTTCCTGTGTCTTCATTTTGTATTCTCTCTCTGTCTGTGTCATTATCAAACTATATTATAAGGCCACAATAATCAAAACAGTCTGGTACTGGCATAAGTACAGACATGTAGACTGATGGAACAGAATAGAGAGCCCAGAAATAAACCAAAGTCTCTATGGTCAATTAATATTTGACAAAGAGCACAGAAGCATAAAATGGAGTAAAAATAGCCTTTTCAATAAACGATGGTGGGAGATCTGGACAGATACATGCAAAAAAAATAAAACTTGACCACCAACTTACACCATACAAAAAAATAAATTCAAGGTGGATAAAAGACTTAAATATAAATTATGACACTATAAAAGTCCTAGAAGAGAACATACTCAGGAAAATCTCGGATATTCTACGCAGCAATATATTCACCAATATGTCCCCTATAGCAGGGGACATAAAGGGAAGAATAAACAAATGGGACCTCATCAACTAAAAAGAGCTGTATGGCTAAAGAAAATAGCAGTAGAATGAAAAGGGAACCAACCATATGGGCAAATAGATTTTCAAATTATACCTCAGACAAGGTATTGATCTCCAAAATATGTAAAGAACTCATACTACTCCATTCCAGTAAGACAAACAACCCAATTTAAAAATGGGCAAAGGACCTAAACAGACACTTCACCAGGGAGGACATACAGAGGGCCCAGAGACATATGAAAAGATGCTCAGCATCACTAGCCATCAGACAGATGCAAGTTAAAACCACAATGAGATACCACTTAACACCAGTCAGAATGGCCACTATAAACAAACAATGGCCACCATCAATAAACAACAAGTGCTGGAGAGGTTGTAAAGAAAAGGGAACCCTAGTACTATGTTGGTGGGAATGCAGACTGGTGCAGCCACAGTGGAGAACAGTTTGCAGTTTCCTCAGAAGACTAAAAATGGAACTGCCTTTTGACCCAGCAATACCACTGCTTGGATTATACCCTAAGAATCCTGAAACACCAATTCAAATGAACCTATGCACCCCAATGTTCATAGTAGCACAATTTACAATAGCCAATTGCTGGAAGAAACCTAAGTGCCCTCCAGTAAATGAATGGATCAAATAAACTATGGTATATTTACACAATGGAATACTATGCAGCAGAAAGGAGAAGCGCCTTCATGAGAGCTTGGATGGAACTGGAGAGCATTATACTAAGTGAAATAACCCAGGCAGTGAAAGACAAGTACCATATGGTCTCACCTATAAGTGGAACCTAATCAACACAATAAACAAATAAATGGAATGCAACCAGGGACACTGAAACAAAGAAAAACCTGACAGTAACCAGAGGGGAGGAGAAAGGGAAATAATGGGGGAGAATGGAGGAAGGGCCATCAAGGAACATGTATAAAGGACACATGGACAAAGCCAAAGAGGGTAGGTTCGAGCATAGGAGGTGGGGAAGAGTGTGGTGGAGGGGCATGGTGGGGTGAAAATGGAGTTGGCCGTACTTGAATACCAATAAAATAAATCAATAAATCAATAGATAGATAGAATTTAAATCAACATCATTTGAACCAATATTTAGTGGGCCTCTTCTGAACAAGTGTGTGACCTCAACTGATTTTATCATGACTGGCTCCTCCTGAACCTCCTCCTCTCACCAATCTCTATGTTATAACCATGTATATTATATGATCTTTCCAAAATTCTGATTCAAATCAGATTAAGTAAAAGAAAACCAATTTAAAACAAGAGTAAAGAAATAAAAACACCATCTTAATCTGAATTCTAATGGAAACAACCTATAAACAGAGTCTCCTGGCACCAGAAATGAAAACCCATCTGGGATTAGGCATTTCTAAAGTATGTTTAGACAGAGGACCTCATCCAAAGATGAACAGAAAAAATATGCAAGCTGAAAACAGACACAAACTGCATGTTTTTGTATTTGAAAATGAAGTCATTTTTCTTTATTACATAAAATAGTACTTGGTACTTAGTAGGTATTCAATGAGTACTTAACTTGTTGAAATAATTAATTAGTTAATTAATTTTCCATGGGTGCATACATAATGTTACAGCATTAAAGAAGAAATAATTCAATTATGTAGCTATATGGGTATAGGCATAAAGATATAGATGAAAATGACTATAGTTGCAAATAAAGTCACATGTAAGGACAGAGACAGATGTGGATAGATGTAAAATAAAGGAGAAGAGTATGTAAAAGCCAAGTGAAAAATTTACCCTGGGAGAAATTTAGAAAACATTTTTTAAATCTTCTATAAAGGAAATAGAACATAAAATTGTGAAACAAAACCTTAAAGAGAGTGAATACAATTTATAAAGAAAGAATTTAGGAGCTCTGCTTGATTTTTCTCTTTAGCAATTATCACCAGCTAACACACTCTCCTTTTTTTATGCATCTTCTTTTTTAACAAGATGGGGGAGATAATCTGTCTCCCCCAACTAGAATAGAAGTTCCCTAAAAACACAAATTGTTCTTTTTGGTCTACTCCTTTATCCCTGGAACAGTGCTAGAACATAGTACGCATTCAAGCATTTATTTAATGAATGCATAAATACCCTGGGGTACAAGGCCATTTATTTTCATCCATCCTCTTAAAATTTTGGAATTTTAATAGTACACTGAGTCTGCAAACCAAACCTGGTTAGGATAATCTAATGAATACTTAGCTTCTGTGTTAATTCACCCTACAAGTATTAATAGGAATGTCAAAAGATGTCTTGTATTGCCCCTTGGTATTGTTGTAAAGAAAAGACAGAATTTGGACATTTACAGAAAGGTAGATTTCCAGCTTTCCAAGAAAATTACCTTATTGTCAGAGCTAATGATGGAATTGGGCTCCTCTTAAACACTGAGCTCCCTGCCCGTGGAGATGTGAAAAAGGATATTGGACATTTTCTGGAAGGAACCCTATGAATGAAATTCCCACCATGTGAAGGAGTTTAGTCCAACTCCTTTAGCAACACCCTTCAACTTCTCTTTCTGCTCTGAGATTCTGTGGTGCTATGCATACATAGCACACATAGTTTCCATTGTGTGTGATGGTGTTTTGTAAATGTTTACATTTGGGGACTTGAACTATACTTCTAACTGGGTCGCTGGTGCTTCACTAGTTCGTATTCACTGTTCATTGAACTGTAGCACTCCCAATGAGTAGGAGCCCAGCATAGCTGGCTGACTGATTTTTCTTGAAAATATTCTCAATTCAGCAGTAATTCCAACAGGAGAAATCTATTTACTGTAATTGAGTAAGCAAATTACCTCCTATTTCTTATGAAAATTGCAACTACAATACATCAATATGATCTCTCGACAACTCCTCCAAGCTAGATGTAGCCATGTTTAGAGGAAGATTCTGCATTTCTCTGTAGTACAGATAAAAGACCTTATAAGAAGGAGCTAAAGATTTTAAAGAGAGTTGAATTAGTTCTAGGTGAGAACCATTTTGGTGAGAGGACGTATTCTTGCCATGGTGTTGGAAAGAAGAGCATGCAACAAATGTTTTTGTTTGTTTGCATTTTGATTTTGTTACCATTTTTTAATAATGCTATTTTATGTGACTACACTTGATGAGATGTGGAATTTGAAACAGTCAAAATTCAAAACTCTTATTCCCCTGTAAAGAATACTTATTTAGACTGGAAATTTGGAAGATAAATTAATCATGATTTTATTTTATAGGATACATGAACTAAATTGTAGCAAAGACATTAGAGAGATTTGAGGCTCTGGTGGGGGGTGCGGAGAAAATCATTATTCCCAGATGTTCATTAGAAAATGCAACTTCTCAGTCCAAATGACGTCCATCAGACTCCTGAGCTTTAAAGTAGGCAACTTTTCAAGAATCTTTTGGCATTGGAACCATGACAGTGATAATCTTTCTAAAGGTGGTCTGGGTGATCAAAATTAAAACAGAGCAAAACCCTAAACCTCTATGGTCTTAAGTACACCTTTTCATTGTGTTTCATAGCATTTCCATGACTGAGATTTATGATTCTTTCAGTTTTTCAGTTTAGTATCCTGTTTAGCAACCATGGAAAGAAAGGTTTGTGTTTTCCATTCATTGCTGAGTGAGAGATCACTATATACTGGTTAGAACTTTTAAGGGAGGCTTGCTGGCTAATTCTATAAGCCATCTGAGAGATTCTTCTCTCCACTTGTAAATGTTTCCTTAGAAACTTGTAATTTTTCCAGAGAAGCACACAGACTGTGAGGCCTCTGTAAGAAGGACTTTCCTGACTGACTTGTGTCTGGTCATTTGCATAGGTCCTTAAGCCATCTGTGCAAATTAACCACCATGGGTTTTTAGAAGGGTTGCAAGAGGTTGAGTGTGGCATATGATCACTAAACTTTTTTATTGTGTTTATTAGTGTTTTCAGGAAGATAACTGTATTGTCAGAAAAATAAATACCCATTAGTTTACAGATAGTTTCTGTTCTCCATCCCCCTGGAAGGCTGCCTTCCTATACCACTGGCTTCTTGTCATGGCTACTAGAGAAATATAGCCCTGCTTTTCTAAAAGAACACCTTCCCTTTTATACCTCTTTATTCCATTCCTGTTTCTCCTTCACTCTACCCACCTGCCTCACAGATCTCACATTTCTGTCCAGCATGGAGCCTTCAGTAGCAGGAATAGTGGTGAATTAGGGAAAGAGGAAAGGAAAGAATTGATATTTTTACTTGGTGGCTGGCACTAAGCTAGGAGCTTTACAAGCACTGTATCATTTTAGCTTTATTAAATCCATGTGGAGTTGCTAATTTTTTTTCTAATTTTGTAGACAGAAGACCCAATATTCAGCTACATAATTTGCCCCAAATTTATTTTCTCATTCTTTTGACATATTTGTCCTGTGAGGAAATCCAGCCAGTTAAGGTGGGAGAAGTTGGCTGAGAGCAGTTTGAAGATGTCCTCCTTGAATTCAAGTTCTACTTAAAACTGTGTTCTAATAATAACAGTGGTAACAATAGAAGTACAGCAATGATAGTAGTCATAGTAATAACAGTAGTAGCAGTAGCAGTAGTAGTGACAGAAGCAGAAATTGTATAAGTCATATACATCTGGATCTATTGACAGCGTTCAATACTAACTAGTCTTTCCAAAGCTAGGAAGCTCAGTTGGTTCCATTCAGGTCCCTGAGTTTATAGACATGAATTTAACTTGTTGCCAGGGACCTTCTGAACACTAGTAAAGATGCAGTGTTTTGATTTTAATTTTTAACTCTAACACTAACAGAGCAATTGTGATCTTAATCAGAACTGCCTTTGGCACTCATCTCCACCAGATCCAGGGACTCAAATGGGAAGATTTGACAACAAAGGGTTAAATCTCAGACGAGCAACTAAGAAATACCTAACAACACAGCTTGGCCTCAGGTCCCTTTGAGTTACAGCCAGTGTCCACTGGTTGCAATATGAGTGAGTCACACCACAAAAGTGAAGGGCAAGTGAAGTGTGCTCAGGATTAGAGCACAAGGGCACCAAGCAGTCCCTACAACTGCAAAGTTTTTTTCCATGAATATTTAGGACTAGGACTTGGCAGCACCCAGTTCAGCCTAGCACACAATGCTCTGTGCCTAGTATCATCTGAAAGACTTTTTCTTTCTTACCTTCCAAAGTTTGGATCCACATATGTATTTGTAAATAGTTTGATATATATATTTATAAGACAGCAATAGTTTCCTCTACCCCATTGCTCCACTTTACTATAGTTAGAGAAAGATGAAATATTGCAATTATGACTTTCAGAATAGAATCTGATTTTATTAACTACCTAATAATAACAGAGAAAACCTTGTTACTGTGAATTTAAGATTTTTGAGTATTCATTCACTGTTTAAATTCTTTCACCTCAAAAGTGAGGAGCAAAACCAGAGGGCACCAACACATGCATGGCCCGAAGATTATAAAAACTTCCCATGGACATGGGTTTACCTCAGTCTGTGAGGAATTGGGAGCTCGCCTTTGTTCCTGAGATGAGTGAGACACTCTATTCCAGAGCAAAATTTCTTTTCTTCAATCTCCTATCCTCTGCAATAAGCCATCATTTAAGCTAGAAGGAAGTAGATGTTATCAACATGCTTTAACTGCCCTTGAACGCATTAGAGGGTCAATGTTTCCCAGAGGACCCCTAGCATATAAAGCTGACTCTCGGTCAGCTGGACCTAGCAATGGGCTGCCCATGTAGCCAGCACACACCTAGAAAAAGAGCTATAGTCCATTCTAATGTAAATGCCTCATTCTTTATAATTTCAGATTTGCTTGAGAGCAATCACAGTATCTAGAACATAGTAGGCTCTCAGTAAATACATGTTGCCTGAACAAATGAAGATGTATACACAATTCAGTTTTTATGTCTAAGATATTTTTCAAGCTTAATAATTTATGTTCAAAAGCTAAGAGATAATAAATTATCATGGGGCTTTTTTCACTTGTTTTGTCTTAGATAAAATAGTTCTTTAAAAAGAATGTTTTAGAGGCCTTTCTAATTATTTTACTCATTTAATGATAAATTTGAAGGGATTTTAACTATTACATTAGAACTGCCTCCAAAATTCTAAGCTAATAAAAGACTCTCCTTGGTATAAGTGGTTACTGGTTTAAGATATATCCAAAATGTACAGATAAACAATTCTCCCCCTTCCTCTGTGTGTGCTTGAGCAAATCACTTAAAGTCTCTTGGTCTCATTTTCCTTATTTCTCAAGGGTGAGGCTGGATTTGATGAGTTCCAAGAACTGTGCCAGCTCTGATTCTTATACATTTGGCATAATTTTGGGAGAGGAATTCTCAAATTTTAAGTCACCCTTTCACTGTGACTGCCCTCTTAAAACTTTGGTTCATTGTTTTACCTTTCTCATCAACCTGACTCTCACACCAGTAGAAACACTTGTCTTTCTTGGCACTCACAATGGGTTTTCTCTCTTTTTTCCTACTAATCCTGTTGCTGTGCCATGGTTTATAAATAACTCCAAAGAAATATTGTCCCTACAGTATACAGTCAATAAATATCTGTGGAATGCTGAATGAATGTTTCCAAGAAAAGAAAATTTAGCCCTTCCACCCAAAAGTCTCAGATTCACAAAGGCAACCAACACCAGGGAGAAAAGGAGCAAAGGCAGAAAAAAAGATGTCTACTTTAAACCAGCAGTTATTAAGTATCTGCTGCAGAGACACCTATCTGCCCTTTTAGGCAGACTACATCAAGGCTTGGTTCCTCTAAGGTTAGTGTAACCATATATTGAATGAGCAAGGCTTATTTAACTTTATTTTGTCCCCTGTTGTTGCTTTCAATTTATTGACTCATGCTGGTTCTTCCCCCTGCTCCCAAATGACAATACAAGGAGGTTCCACACATTCTCTGGTCACTCCTAGGTAATACAAACAGGACTTCACTTTCATAGGAACAACGTGCAGACACAAGTAATGGCCAAAACTCCAACTTGGTTTAAAGTTTCAACTCTCTTCACCTCCCATATCCTCTTTCTCAATCCAGATCCTGCACTTGGGGAATGGGGATAGTCACCAGTCTGTCCCTCTCAAGTTATAACTCCTCCTCACCTGATTATCTTCAGTTTTGACCCCTTCAAAGTGAGGAAGGCAGGAATCCACATTGGCTGGCTTACCAATTGGACTGGGAGATATTTATAGTTGACTTTTTCTGAGGGGTGTTTTTTTTTGAAACCTCCCAACTCTGACCTCTTGAACATACATTTCTTGGTACATGTGATACACTACCTCTAACTGCTCTCTGATGAAATCTGATCATCCCTCTGCAATACTCTCAGACAAGATCTAAAATAGTCCACCCCAGCACTACCTGGTATACACAGCCCTCATCTGGCCCACAGGAAACCCTCATTCAAACATGAAGCATAAGCCCCTAACTTTGATGTGCCCCCTAAATACAAGGAAACAAGCTCTCTGTGTCCTTCCATGGAAGCACACCTTACATGACATGAGGTAAAGAGGTTAACAAACTCCTTTAGCTTTTGCTTGTCTGGAAAGCTCCTTATTTCTCCTTCATTTTTAAATGATAGCTTTGCTGGGCAAAGTAGCCTTGGTTGTAGGTCCTTGCTTTCCATTACCTTGGATATGTCATGCCACTCTCTTCTGGCTTGAAATGTTTCTGTTGAGAAATGATATGACATTCTAATTGGTGCCCCCTTGTATGTAACTACCTGCTTTTCTCTTGCAGCTTTTATGATTCTTTCCTTGTTAAGCCTTGTCATTTTAATCATGATGTCTCTTGATATAGACCTCTTTGGGTAAAATTTCTCTGGGATTCTCTGAGATTTCTTGACTTGTGTGCCATTTTCCTTTCCCAGATTAGGGAAGTTTTCAGTCATTATTTCTTCAAATAGGTTCTCGATGCCTTGCTCACTCTCTTCTCCTTCTGGTATCTCCATGATGCAGATGTTGTTATGTTTCATGTTGTTAAAAATATTTCTTAAGCTCTTCTCAGTTTTTTTAAATTCTGTTTTCTTTTTGCTGCTCTACCTCAGTGTTTTTTCTACTTTTTCTTCAAAATCACAGATTCTATCCTCTGCTTCATCTAACTTGCTGTTTATTTCTTGCAGTGTATTATTTATTTCAGATATTTCATTATTTCTGACTAGTTCTTTTTTATGGTCTCTATGTCTTTTTTCATACTGTTAATTATCCTTATAATCATTACTCTAAACTCTGTATCTGATATATTGCTTGCCTCCATTTCATCTAGCTCTTCTTTTGGAGAATTATCTTGTTCTTTCATTTGGGGTATTTCTTTGTCTTCCCATTTTGGCTGCTTCTTTGTATTTGTTTCTGTGTAATTAGGTAGATCTGCAAAGACTCTGCTATAGATCTTTTTTAGACAGTGCTTGTGACTGGCTCTAGTCAACCTGTTTGGAGCTATCAGCAATCCAGAGCATGTGGCTCCTTCTGCTGGGCCTGTGGGTGTGCAGAAAGAATCAGGCTGCACCAAAGGCTGGTTTATCAGCACCAGCCTTGGGCAAGGGTCAGCTGTAGTCTCAGAGTTCCCAGAGATCTGCCTAAGTTGCTAAGCTAATTGATGATATAGCCTCAAGCTGTAATCAACAGCTTGGCTTAAGCTCCACAGGGTGGGCAGAGTAATTCCTGAAGGTGTAGCTATTGCTTCCCCTCAGGCTGATGTCACTTGGAGAGGAGTGCTCACCCTAGGAAAGATGGCTCCGCCAGTATGGGGAATATCTCAGCACAGGGATCCTGGTGGCTGTTCCCTCAGTTCTCTCCACAGAGCCACCAAATGTAGACTCTCCTCAAGTGTCTCTAGTCTAGTCTGTCCTCTCTCTGCCAGAGCCCAGGGTAAGTGACTGAAAATGAAATTTTGGGCACTGATCCTTTAAGAGGCTCTCTGAGTCTCCAGCCATCTCTCCCTGGCATATAGTAACCCTGATGCTTCTCATAGCTGGATGTTACCTGGGTTCATTTCTGGCTCTGGTGCTGTAGGCTGGGGAGCCCAGCTTAGGATTTAGACCCCATACTTCTCAGTGGGAACCTCCTAGCTACTGAAATATCCCTCCAAAACTTCAGCTGCCCCCCTGAGGGAGCCCAGCTAGCTTTCTTGTGTCTCCTCCTCACTCCCTACCAGTGTCACTGTGGTACAGTAGTTTTTTCTCTCTGTCCCTGGTTGTAAAGATTCTCTCCAGCTAGTGTTCAGTTGGTTTTAGGATGATTTCTCTACAATTTAGTTGTAATTATAGATTGGCCCTGGGAAGAGGTTATTGTAGCTTCCACTTACTGCTCCTCTATCTTGTATCTCCTCCAGGTAAAGGGGAAATAATGCCTACTCCCTGAAGAGGTGGGACTCACAGAACACTAATATGCTTTTCAATAAATACATTTTAAAAAATTATATTCCTTTATAATACAAATGACAAGTTAAGAGACATCCATTTAATTCTCAGGCAACCTCTTTAAAAATCTATACCTTACTCTAGGAATGCACTGTAGTGTCTGATATCAGCCACTGTGGGATTACCTTGAGCTCCCATAACAAAATGAGACTCTGTTGGAATATTTAAACTTGTGATGAGTGGGAACAGAAGAGGCTGCACAGATGATCTGGGTTTTGAAAAACTGTAAGGTCATGATAAAAAACAAACAGGGGGAAGGACCATTTCAGAAAGTGGAGAATGAGCAAAATCATAGACACAGGAAAGCCAAGTGTGTGTGGACAATGATATTCAGTAGATCAGCTGGAATGGAGGTCACACATAGGAAAATGGTGGGAGATAACACCAGAAAATAGGCTAGGGGCTAAGTTGTGAATGGTTCCAATGCGAAGGGTAAGGATTTAAACTTATTTGGAGGAAAGTAAGGAAACAGTGACAATTGTTAAATAAGAAAATATTAACATGTCACATTGTATCATGATTGAGCATTGTCTGTTTCCCAGACAGTATCTAGCAAAATCAGAATCTAATTCCTGTTTATGCTTCTTGCACATTCCATGGCACATGGTGGGTGCTTAAAAACTTTTTACAGTAAAGATGGAAGCTAGGTAGAAAAAAAGGAATGAAGGAAAGTGGAGGAGGAAGAAAGGAGAAAGGCAGAGGGACAGCTAGGGGAGTAGAGAAGTACTTTACATATAAATATATAAAGAGAAAACATCATCCTATTACTTTGGTCATTAAAAAAAGCAATGAGAGCTTCTACGCAGGGAGTAACATATTTATGAGATGCTATGTTGCCATAACATTCAATTACTCATCTAAGTCCTGTAAACAGCTTTTCTGTAACCTGTTTAGGATTTGTATTTAATGTCTTAATTCATTATAAGTAGAAAGGATCTATAAGTGTTGTTTTATCAGTACTGTTAGTGAATTGTGTTTATCTATCCTACACTTTTGTCCAGTTTTTCTGGTGAACACAGCATGCATTTACAGATGGTGAGGAGTAGACTGTGACTGTAAAAAGAGGAGGTGGTAACTCACCCTTGGGACACTGGCATCTACATTGTGAGTCTGCCCTTCTACCACCTGCTCACTTAACAGGGCAATACGATTGTTATGCCTGGCTAATTTTCACATGCTACTACCCCAGACATACTAAAAACCTGACCTTCAACTAAAACCCACTTAATCCATATGCTCTATGATGTTTTTCCCTGGATTTTGGTGGAATTTGGGTCAGCCATGAGTTGTGATGACATTTTTCACTCTTCCAAGATTGTGATTTAATCTGTCCATCTCAGACCCAATCATTTTTCTGCTTTCCCAGATAATATTTCAGGGCTTTCTAAGTTTGTCATTCCCTCTTTGACTACATTTTATATACATACTTTATGTTGAATTTCAATAGCACACCTTCAAATCCTGAATTCTTAAATGTTCATTCATTTCCTTTATGAACTTTCTAGGTCACAAACAAAATTATTTTACAGAATTTTTAGGACCTTGCTGTAGATGTTTCAAGATAGCTACTTTTGCCTATATAGTTATAAAAAAAGAAACTGAGAAATTTTACCCTTTTTAAAATAAATCTACACATTCCCCAAAGTTCATTTTAGATCCTGGTATGCTTAGAGGTCACATCACTTGCATGTAGTCCCTGAGAAACATGAGCAGTGGATCTCTTCAAACTCAAAAATGCTCCCATGATATCTCTTCTCTTTGAGCTAAGCCAGAGCAAGCATATGGCACAGGATAATAAGAATAAGATAAAGTTAACAAGTGGCAATCAAATTGTAGTTCCCTATAGTTATGATTTCCCAATTATTTAAGGAACATCTACTATATGCAAATTACTGAGAGGGGGCAGGAAGATTAACAGAAAAAACAATGTGACTAAAACAGAGCTACCTTCTGTAGGAAGCTATTTAGTGAAAGAGGCATCCAGGTGCACATTATTCATTGTAGTGCAAGATACCACATGAATGTTCCCTTATGAGAATGCAGAGGAAAGCAATTCATCATGACTACTGTGAATACCAGCCCAACTTGGCAGGGCAACTGCTACTCAGCTCCAGTTCCCATACAGGAAAAAGAATCATGTTGCTACACCTTCTGATTTTTACAAAGAAAAATAGACAATGCATATTTTAGGCAGACTCTCTTGATTTTTAATGTTGTCAACCAATTCAAACTTTTTTAAAGCCCTGTTTCCATAAGCCGTGTTGAGCCATACCCCACTAGTTTCTATTTCTTAACTAGAAGTGAGAGTGTCAGAGAGGATTAAAAGGAGTCTGAAAAGATGGGCTGTAGCCAGAGTGCAGTCATTCTCCAATATGGTCAAAGGATCCTGGCTTCATTCCCTGGATGATGGTAACTACCATGTTGTTGTTGTTTTTTTAAATTAGTGGCATAATCCTATCTGTGCTTTAGAAAGATAATATTCATGGCAGATGGTCACTTGAAATTATTTGATAACAGTTGTTGAAATAATGAATGAGAAAGAGAAAGGTTAGAGAAGGTAAGAGATTAGAGGCCAGTTAATATGCACTTTCAGTGTTCTAGATAAGGCATAAAGTGACCAAACTAAGGAAAATGGAAATGGAAAAAAGTCATAAATATGGAAATTATCTGAGAGGAAGAGTGATGCCTTTGTGGAGGCAGTTAATGCTGTTTGCTAAATTTTTCTGGTTCTTGTTTCTGAGAGTTGATAGCATGACACTTTTTGGTCCCCTTGTCTTTGAGTGGTACCATGTGACTAGTCATTGGCCAATGAGTTGTGAGAGAGAGTGACAAGACTACTTCCAAGCCAGAGCATTTAATTCCCATCCTGAAAAGCTCTCTTTCTTTTTTGCATCATCCAATATTCAAGATAGTGACTGCTTCATCAGCTTGGGCCCCTAAGGAACTACAATGAGGTAAGACCTCCTGCCATCATATGCTGACATGAAAACAAAGTTTCTTGGGTAAAACCACAGAGATTTTAGGGCTGCTGTTACCACAATATAAACTAATCTATCCTTACTGATACATTTGTATTTGCTTCTTATTAATACTCTATTAACAAAGTAAAGATAAGGCTACTTTACTTCCCATAAGCAAGAGCAACCATCCTGGTAGGGATCCGTGAGACATTTGCAAAGACATCTGTACCCATATAGGTAATAAGACCATATTACATTTTAACCTCATTAATTTTCCAACCTCTATTGCTCTTTATAAATTTTCCCAAGATTCCTTTTTTTGATGACTCTTTTCCTCCAGTAGGATTATCATTAATGTAATTAATAATTCCACTAAAATAATTAGTCTTCTTTTTTAATCCTCGCCCGAGGACATGTTTATTTTTTTATTTTTTATTTTAGAGATAGAGGAAGGGTGATAGAGCGATAAAGAGAGAGAGAGAGAAACATTAATGTGACAGTAACATCTGTCAGTTCCTACCCGTACACACCCCCACCAGGGATTGAACCCGCAAGTTAGGGTTGTCCCCTGACTGGGAGTTGAATCCACAACATTTTGGTGTACTGAATGATGTTTCAACCAAGTGAATCACCCAGCCAAGGCTAGTCTTCTTTTTAACTTATTACATATGAAAGCTTAGAATGGACTATATAAATTGAATGGCTAATTTGCAAATAAATACAAAATAGCCAAATTGGCTTGTAGTATATGAATTTTCCTACTAAAGAATTCTACTGTAGATACAGAAAGAGCAAATACAATTAGAAATAATAATATTTATGATGTAATATGAGTAACTTTTAAACAGTAAATATTTTGCTACATGATTAAAGTCATTTTGTAACAGGTTTCTTTTTAGTGAATCTGGAACAGAATTGCAAATATGTCAAGGGTATGTTTTCAATTCCTATGTTTCAAAATACAAAAATAGGTATAGCTTAAGAAGAACATTATAATTTATTGTGCAAAGCCAAGAAAAGCTACAATACACATGGTTCGAGAATCTTGTCTGAGTTATATTTCTTCATCTATAAAATAAGAAGAAATACATGCTATCTCCTTTTCTCAAAAAATAAGAAAGAACCAAATGATGTAAGGTATGTAAAGCTTGTTGGCAACCCTGAAGTTATTGCACAGGAACAACATTGAATTATCTGCTTAGGGAATTTAAGTTCAGACTATAGAAGGAAAATTTGTGGTGATATGGGAGAAATTAAAAAGAGCATAACATAGTCATATTCTCAAAAGAAACCCTTGCTATAAATTCTAGCATTCAAAAACTTCTAAAGGAATCAGCCCCCACATCTTTGCCACTTAACTTTTTAAAATCTGAACTGACAGGTCACTAGAGAATAACTGTAGGGAATAATCCCCATACTGGCAGAGGGGATCAATTAAATCAACCATGAAAATAAGCACTGGTCCATGTACCTAAAGAGTAAAAGAAATTTGAGTAAACATAGTGCTGTGTTTGAACCAGACAAGAAATCATTGAATTGCCTGTAATATTTTCTCCTGCAAATGTCCATTTGAAGGGAAAGACAAATGCTAATGCTTTGAAAACCATGGTACATTGTGTTTTGTGTGGCAAGTTTTAAAAATCATGTTATTATTTCACTAGCATAGGAATATAAAATGAGCATACTTCTTCCCTTTCCGTATACACAACTTCATTTTTAGTGAATATGGCTTCACTTTTGCCCTAATAATTCAAATTTTTTTTCCTGGAAAAACCATGCTCAGTAAATGTTAACTATAATTTTAAGCCTTTTAACCTCCAGTTAAAAGGAAGATGGGCCTTCAGAAAAGAGGTCATCAATGAAGTAAATAAACGTTTGCCACATTTATGGACAAAAAATAATGGAATTAAATGTTACATGAGCACTTCTTTGATCTGTTTCTTAGCTCACCCAAATGTTCTTTCTGTCAT
This sequence comes from Phyllostomus hastatus, assembly GCF_019186645.2. Taxonomy (NCBI): domain Eukaryota; kingdom Metazoa; phylum Chordata; class Mammalia; order Chiroptera; family Phyllostomidae; genus Phyllostomus; species Phyllostomus hastatus. Next base: position 52,591,039 of record NW_025334041.1, read on the forward strand.
TGAACTTATATGGTATTGAAAAAGGAGAGTGGCATAGTCAATGATGTCCTGTGAATTTCAAACCCTTCAAAACAAAAACTACCCATGATTATCCATGGAGAATTGGATAATGAGCAGAGGAAGACTCTTACTGTTTCAGCTGTATTCTTCAACAAGCCTCCTCCAAAGTCCATAAAAGAAGGAAACCAGTTATTGCAGGAGGGTTAAGATTCACTGATGAATAAATTTGGCCTCATCTGTTGAGCAAACGGATTTCAAATCAGGAATCTGTATACAATCAATGAATCCCTGAAGGTTATGGAAAAGTCAATCAAGCAAATTCAAGGAACATGTACAATCTATCCACTGGATTTGTCAAAATACAAATTAAAATTCTAGTTCTCATTTGATATGGTGTCACCACCTGAAGAAGAGTTGAAAGTCTAGTGGAAATGGCAGGAAGGGTTATTTAAATCTTTTCTAAAGGAATATCTTCTGTAAAAAAATTGTACTGGTATAATTGCATTTCCTTTCCCTATTCATGCTACACACTTACTTCAGGCAAAAGACATTCACACCAGGTTCCTCACCACTGAACGTGTGTAATAGTGGTGCTTTTGCTCTGCTTGGGGAGAGTTCAGCTAGGACATATGATGTCCTAACTAGTCAGAGAAAGTTCCAGTTCTGGTTTCCCACCTTTGCATCCTTCAAGAAACTTTTTGTATTTATTTTTTCTTTTCTACTAAACTATCTGAAAGGCTTTCCTTCAATAATTTTTTTCAGAAATTCATATACATACACCTTCTTAATACATATTTATGGTTTCAATCAATCAAAGGTGTTCATTATACTCCTTTAAAGCCAGCAGCATGAATTAACCAGTTTTACCACAATGGATAAGTTTGACTATAGATTAATTCATGCAGCTTTATTACAGTGCTCATCAACAAAAAAGTGGGTAAAGAATATGTAACATACAGGTAAGGCAAAAGTAGGTTTACAGTTGTGAGAATGTGAAATACAGAGTTCATTCTTGTATTATTACTTATTGTATTAGTTTTCATACACAACTTTAAATCTACTTTGTTCCACCCTGTGTATATAATGAAATATTATTCCACCATGAAAAAGTAGGAAACCCTGCCTTTTGTGACAACATGGATGGAACTTGAGGTCCTAAATGCTAAGTAAAATAAGTCAGACAGAGAAATAAAAATACTGTATGATCTCACTTACATATAGAGTCTTAAAAACAACAAAATTCATACAGAGAACAGATTCATGGTTGCCAGAGAAGGGGCATGGGCAGGAGGAGAGTAAAATGGGTAAGGGTGGTTAAAATATACAAACTTCCAGTTATAAAATACACAACTGGGAATGTAGTGTATAGAGTAGTGACTGTAGTTTAAAAAATACTGTATTGTGCCCTGGCTGAGTGGCTCAGTTGGTTGGAGTGTCATCCGTACAGCAAAAATATTATGCATTCAATTCCAAGTCAGAGCACATAACTAGGTTGCAGGTTCAATCCTGTATGGGGTGCATACAGGAGGCAACTAATCTATATTTTCTCTCACATTGATGTTTTTTTTCTCCCCCTCTCCCTTCTTCTCTCTCTAAAATCAATAATCGTATTCTTGGGTGAGGATTAAAAAAGTAATGTTTTGTGTATTTGAAAGTTGCTAGGAGAGTAGATCTTAAAAGTTTTCATCACAAAGAAAACAAGTAACTGTGTGGTGCTACATGTTAACTAAAACTTGTGATAATCATTCTGCAGTATATGCATATATTGAACCATTATGTTGTATACTTAAAACTATTAGGTATAGCTCAAAGAATTTCATCAACCTTATTTAATATTAAAAATCATTAATTACTTCATTCAGACCTTGACATATAAGTATACAAATAATATATAAGTATATTTATGTATACATATGAATTATGCATATATGCACATTACATACTGCTATCCAGAAAGTATCCAGCCATGTAATATGAAAAAATAAAGACATTTATTAAAGAAGAATAAAGAAACATTGTACATAGGACAATGACACCCCAGACCCCTTCAAAGTAGGCACCTTGGGACCTCACACAGTTCTTCCAGCATCTTTTCCACTATTCAAAACACTCTGCAAAATCCTTTGCTGGAATCGCCATCAGCAGCCCCATCTTATTTTCCTGAATCTCATTGGTGGTCTGAAATCTCTTCCCTTTCAAAGATAATTTTAGTTTGAGGAAAAGCCAGAAGTTGCAGGATGCCAAGTCTGAGCTATCGTGGGGCTGAGTCCCCTGGGTGATTTGATGTTTTGCTAAAAAACTCTGCATGAGATTTTGATGCATGAGCGGGCGCATAGTCATGATAATGCTGCCAATCACCAGTTGCCCATAGCTGCAGCCATTTTCATTGTATTGCATCACTGATCTGATGAAGAACATTAAAATAATACTCCTTATTAATTGTTTGTCCTGGAGGGGTGTACTTGTGATAGACAACACCTTCCCAATCAAAAAACACAGTGAACATGGTCTTGATCTTGCTGTAACTTTGCTGCACCTTCTTTGTGTGTGGACAACCACACAACTTCCATTGGGATGACTGAGCCTTCATTTCTGGATCACAGCCATAGACCCAGGATTCATCTCTGGTTACAACCCTCTTGAGGAAATCTGGTTCATTGGTAGCAGTTTGAATCGAGTCATTAGCAACTGCTCCACAGTGTTTCTTCTGCTCTGATAGCAGAAGCATGGAATGAATTTTGCCACAACACATTTCATGCTAAGATCCTCCATCAAAATCTTGGACACAGCACTTTTGGAATCCTACAGTATTTTTGGAATCTTGGACAGAGATCAGCTTCCAGTTCTCTCACTGTCAGTCACCAGTCTTTATTGATTGTAGCCTGTACGTATTCAACATACTCAAGTGTTCTGCTTTTCTCAGGCCTCCCAGAACATGGATCACATTCAACAGATTCTCCACCATCTTTGAAGCATTTGTGCCACACTTTTATTTGCACCGCACTCATTACATGGTCCCCAGGGGGCTTCTGAATCACCTGAATGGTTTCCACAGAGGAATGTTCAAGCTTAAGGCAAAATTTGATACAGATTCATTGCTCTACTTGCTCAGTCATTTTTAATGCAATGGCCACACAATACACATGCTCACTCAGTGGTGTCTACTGCATCTACTGACTAGTATAGTGAAGTCATCATTGTTCACACATGAACATTCCAGTCCACTCTTGTTGACTGCCAGGTTACATCAATGTTTCTCAAACCATTCTCATTATATTAACAACAGCTGGACTTTTTCTAGACAGACCTCAGTATACATTGTGCGTACTTATATAAATATATTATGCACATATACATTGTACATTGTGTGTATTTATATGTCTTTATATATTTTGTATATATTTACATATACATGGTACACATATTTATATACATATATAAAAATAAGTGCACCATGTATATATGTACATATGTGTATATGTACATATATGTGCATATATGTATACCATGTACACATATTTATATTTTTGCATGTATACCATGTACAAATATGTATACCATGTACACATATTTACACAGATGAATATATAAATATACATTCTGTATATACATCTATTTTTGTATATGTATGTATCTATATACATATATCTTTATATAACATAAATATATATTTATATACACATATATGTATACATATACAGATACATGAATATACTATATATTATATACAATGTACATATACAATGCATACATATTTATATAGATGAATGTGTATATAAATATATGTATTTATATATATACATTCTGTGTATATATATTTATAAATATATAAACTCCATGTATAAAATTGTCATGTTTGACTACAACAGACAGAGATACCTTCTGGTTACTCCTAAATAATTCTCTCACAATATTAGTTCCACATAAATGCATATATTTGGTTCAAAAAAGGCAATATGATGGGATTCCAAGGTCAAAGGAGGCTGGTCAGTGTTGGATGAAAAATATTAATCAGGTTTCTTTAATGCTGAAATTCTAAGCCATTAATATCCTAATAGTCACCATGGGTTTCCAAAAATAGAATACATGTAGTGTCTCCCAAATTATTTGACCAGAATGTTATTTTTTCCATGGGGTATACCTGGGAAACTAGCATTCAGTGAAACATTTCTTGGACTATCAGAAACAAATGTCTATAGGATACTTTTCCAGAAAAACACCACATTTGGTGTCATCAATAGAGCCCAAGGTGAATTTTGCTTCCATTCAGGGTCTTGATCTCAGCACGCAAAGCTCAAGAAACTCAATCTAATTAGTACACTGGAATGGATCAGTTGACTTGCACCAGAAGAGAAAGATTTGTAAAACTAGAATGTCTGTTTTTAACTTACCAAGAGAAATATAGTTGTTAAGGAGACCTAACATGATTGTCCTTTAGCCAACACTTTTCCTGTTTATAGAATGACAATTCCATGAAAATCTTTATCTTCACAGATTTCCAGATGAGTGTGAATACAAAACTAGACATGTAAATTATTCTAAGAAAAAATGGCCACATAACTCTCTACCATGGGTTATTTCTTCCACATGAACTAGATAGGTTGTGGCCTTAGACCACCATTCAAACCCCAAAACTGGATTCTGTAATGAGTCATTCTATCATTCCCAAGAATGACTAACCTCTCTGTCTGATGGATAGTTACTCTCTAGAGATGTATTAAAATTTTAATCACTTTAAGGCCTTTACTAGAACTGAACTCTAAGCATTATAGCAGCAAGAATTGTTTTGTTCAATCTTGTGTCACCAACACTCTGTTCAATAATTACCTTGTCAGGCTTTTGGAGCCTGGACATGGAGCTAGAGATAGATATGGTATTATATATACTTACGGTTTTATAGATATAGATACAGATAGATACACCCTTGCCTGTACATAGAAAAAGCTGATGGGACCTGATATAATTGAACTTTGACCAATCCATTATTGACAATTTCCATAAATATTCATATCTTATCTGAGTATTTCCATAGTACCATATTGGGCCTGCTACACAGTACAATCACCTCTAACAGTAATTTTTAAATACTGTACTTTGATTCTTGGGCACTTAAGCCACTTCTCTTTATAGAGAACTAGAAGTCTCAGAGCTTATGCCCCATACTCACCTAGAACTATTGACTGACTGGTGTAGGGAAAGAGAGGAAGATAAACTCTAAGGTGCATTTCATGCTTCAGAGCTTCCAGGGGTGAGGATGGACTGGGACTTCACCTGAAATCTCACCCCTGCTGTGCTTCTTACCCTTCCCTATCCTATTTTTCTTACCTCCTGGTTTCTCCTGGATGACATGCCTTCATAAATCACTTGCTCCAATCCTTGGCTCAAGATCTGCATCTTGGAAAATCCAATTTAGGAAACTGACTTTACTAGTAAGGTTGTTGAAAAAATTGGTAAAAAAAAAAAAGAAATCTCAAGGGCATAGAACAGTGCCTGGCACATAAAAATTAGCTATTATCATACAAGATGCAGCCAAAATTTTGAAACTGACTTTTAAAAACATTAGTCAATGTAATGCGTGTATGTGGTTAAACATAATTTCAGTACAGAGGTTTAATAAAGAAATACCTGAGACTGACCTCTATTCTCCACTCTCAGGATTACTTCCTTAAGTCAATTGCATTTAACCATTTCTGATTTCAGGTCTTATTGGTTTACCTCTACATTTCTCAATACTTTCTTTTTACCTCTGCCTCTTGATTTATTAGCTTTGTGTATTATCTGTTCATTTCCTGCTATGTTGTATGAGGTCTTAGCTCACAACATCTCCCGCTTTCTCTTCCTCCCTTCTGCTCATAGAAGTATAGTGCTATTTTTAGTTAACTTTGGAACATTAAGCAATATATTTAAATTCCTATTTGTTCTGTCAACTGTGGACCCATCTCTTTCTTTTTTATTACAGTTTACTTTCAATATTATTTTGTATTGGTTTCAAGTATACAGCATAATGCTTAGACAAACATATACTTTACACAGTGTTCCCCCTGGTATTTCCAGTACCCACCTGATGCCATACAGGGTTATCTCAATATTACTGACTGTATTCCCTATGCTGTATTTTACATGCCTATGACTGTTTTGTAATTACTTGATTTCCCAGTCAGTTCCCTGGTCTTCATTTCTACTCCTTCCTCCTGTCAATTTTTCACTTCTACATTATCAGGATAATAGCATTTACGTGCTTTTTAAATCTTTCCTGGCTTGTTTGCAGATTGTTTCAAAAATTGAAAACCAGTAAACAACTTTTAACCTTAATATGGCTATCTTATTATTCTCTGTAGAGCCAAGAAATATGCTGTGATCAGATGTCCTTATTTGGGATTTTAATGCCACTCAAAGAAAACATTCAAATACATTACCCTTTCTTACTCCACCAAGTGCTCAAAATCATACCACATCTTCATGTTGGATGTTCCTTGTATCGTTTCTTATAAAACCATACATTTTTTCTTAGATTGCTTGTTTTTCCTAATGTATCTTATTGGCCATTCATTTTTCTTATTGTAAGGAGAAACATACTTCTTCAGAAAGCGGCTACCATCTTCTAGTAACTAGTCTAGTTTAGTTTTACTTTTCTAATTTTAAATATACTTACTGAGGTATAACTGACACACAATAAACTGTATATATTTAAAGTGTACAATTTGATAAGTTTTGATAAACACATACATATATGCAACCATCACCACAGTTAAGATAATGAACATACCCATCACTCCCAAAAGATTCCTAGTGCTCCTTTCTAAATATCTTCACTTCTCTCTCCTCCCACCCCACTCCACCATCCCCAAACATACTGATATGCTTTTTGTCACTAGATATTAATTTGTTTTGTCTACAGTTTTATTAAAATGAAATCATATATTACAAACTTTTTTACAACATACTGATCAGACATTATATTATATAATTTATGAAGTGATCATCCTGGTAAATCTACTACCCGTCTGACACCATACATAGTTATTACAATATTCTTGACTATATTTTTTATGTTGTACCCTATATTCCCTGATTATTTGTAACTATCAGTTTGTATTTCTTAATCCTTTCTTCTCCTTCACTTATCTCCCCCAATTCCTTTCACATCTTTCAACTGTCAAAATGTTCTCTCTATCTATGAGTCTATTTCTGTTCTGTTTGTTCATTTATTTTGTTGTTGTTTTTTTAGACTCTACACATGAATGAAACCATGTGGCACATGTCTCTCCCAGTATGACTCACCTCACTCAGCACAACACTCTCCAGGTCTATCCATGTTGTTACAGATGGCAAGATTTCATTATTTTTTATGACTTAGTCCTATGCCATAGTATATATGCACCATTCTTCTTTATCTATTCATTTATTCATGGGCCCTTAGATTGCTTTCATACCTTAGCTATTATAAATAATACTGTAATTAACATATGGATGTATATATCTTTTTTATTAAATGCTTTGGGTTTCTTCAGATTCAGAAGTGGAACTACTGTGTTGTCCTTTGTCTCTTGTATAGCCTTTGCTGTAAAGACTATTTTGCCTGCCATAAGTATTGCTATCCTAACTTTTGTTTGTTGGTTGGTTTGCATTTTGATAAAATATCTTTTTTCCATCCCTTTTCTTTCAGGCTGTGTGTGTTTTTTGATCTGAAGTAAGTGTGTTGTAGACAGCATAAGTGAAAGCCTTGTAATGTTATCTATTCACCCACTATCTGTCTTTTGACTGGAGCATTTAATCCAGTTACATTTAAAGTTATTGCCATTCTGTTATTCCCATTTTTCATCTTTTTTCTCTTCTTAAGGAAGTCCTTTCTACATTTCATGCAATACTGGTTTTGTAGTAATGATATCCTTTAGTTTTTTTCTTGTCTGGGAAGCTCTATCTGTCCTTCTATTCTAAGTGAAAGCTTTTCTGGGTAGAGTACTCTTGGTCGTAGGCCCTTACTTTTCATCATTTTGAATATTTAGTGCCAATTCCTCCTAGCCTGTAAAGTTTCTGTTGAGAAATCAACTGACAGTCCTATGGGAACTCCCTTGTAGGTAACTAACTGCTTTTTCCTTGCTGCTTTTAAGATCCTCTCTTGGTCTTTAACCTTTGGCATTTTAATTATGATGTGTCTTGGTGTGGGCCTGTTTGGGTTTATCTTGATTGGGACTTTCTGCACTTCCTAGGATTGTATGTCTATTTCCTTTTCTAGGTTAGGAAAGTATTCTGTCATTATTACTTCAAATAAGTTTGCAATTCCTTGCTCTTGTTCTCTCTACTTGTGATACCCTTAAGACATGGATGTTGATATCCTTAATGTCGTCCCAGAGGCTCCTTAAACTATCCTCATTACTTTTGGATTCATTTCTCTTTGTTGTTGTAATTGGGTGTTTTCTTCTACCTTATATACCAACTCACCAACTTGATCCTCTGCTTCATCTACACTGCTATGGATTCCCTTTAATGTATTCTTCATTTCATTTATTGTATTTTTCATTTCTGATTGTTTTTTATGGTTTCTATGTCCTTTTCTATGCTGAAGATCTCACTAAGTGTCTTGAGCATCCTTACAACCATTCTTTTGAACTCTATATCAGGTAGAATGCTAATCTGAATTTCATTTAGTTCTTTTTCTGGAGGTTTCTTCTGTTCTTTCATTTTGGGGCATGTTTTTTGTCTCCCTATTTTGGCTGCCTCCTTTGGTTTGTTTTTGTTATGTCTCCCAATCTTCGTAGAGTGGCCTTATGTCCTGTGGAGCCTAATAGTACAGTCTCCCTGGTCACCTAAGCCACATGCTTCAGGTATGTCCCTTGTGTTGGTTGTGTTTGTGTCTTCGGTTATAGTGAACCTTTATTCCTGTTTGGAAAGACTGACCCTGAGGCTGATTGGTTATGAGGACTGGCCATGACTACAGTGTAGATGCTGTTATGCAGAGGCTGACCCTATTATGTAGCAGGGTTTGCTTTAGTGGAGCTCTGGTGCTTACCAAGTCTGCCCCTTGATTTTGTCATTTCTCAAGTTCATTGGGTGGTGCTCTTGTGTGGTATGAAGCTGGCCACTGAATATGTTGGCTCTAGGACCTCTTGGAAGGTACAGGCTAAGGTCAACTGCTGTCTGTGCCCTGCTCAGAGCCACCTGGTATGAGCTACAAAGTGATCTGCAGACAGTTGCCACTTTTGCAGGGCATGGCAGGTGTCTCAGGATGCTAAGCAGTGAACTGGGGCAGATTGCCTCTAGTGCTGGAGTTGGGGCTACTTAGCAAGAGGTTAAGGCATGCTGAAGCCAGTGCTGCTTGCTTGAGGTTTGTGAACCTTTGAGAGATTTTAGAAAAGTTCACAGGATGAGCCAAGACAAGCCATTTATGTGGAGATGCCACTAGAAGCATTTTGGGTGTCCCTGAAAGTTGTGCAGGACAGTCTCAGGGAATTATCATGGGTGCAGTAAACTTTGTGAGCCAGGTTCACAGAAGCTCAGATATGGTGCCTGCCTGGGCCTGGAGTGGGAGACTTAGCAAAGGAATAATGGCTTCTACCAGTGCTTCTGTCTGGGAAAAAGCTCCCCCCTTAGCCCTCCCCCTGAAGCCAGATTATTCAGTTCCTCCCTGTATGTCCTTGGTGCCTTTCAAGCTCTGCCCCAGCAATGGACCACAGAGTGAGTGAGTCTGTCAGTAATAAGTCCTTGTGTGGGTCCTTTAAGAGGAATACCTGGGACTCTAGAAGCCCTCCATCTCACTCAGCCACAATCCCACTGGTTTTCATAGCCATAATTTATGGGGCTTTTCTTCCTGGCACTAGAACCCTGGACTAGGGAGCCTGGTAGGGGCTAGGTGCCCCTTGATCCTTAAGGGGACCTCTATAGCCAAGATATCCCTCCTGTTTCTTACCATTTCTTAGTCGCCACCACTGGTTGTGGGGCCAGGTCATTCTGTTACTCCAGCACTTCTACCAGTCTCTATGTGGCTTCTTCTGTATATCCTTAGTTATAGGACTTCTGCTTAGCTAGACTTCAGGCAGTTCTCAATGATGGCTGTTCTGCACTTTAGTTGTAATTCTGAAGTAGTCATGGGAAGAGGTCCGTACAGTGTTTACCTACTCAGTCGTCTTGACCAGAAGTCCCTAGTTTCTTATTTTTCTATGGTATAAAGTCCATTCAGTTATTCTTTTGTCTTTTTTAAATATTTATTTATTTATTTATTTATTTATTTATTATATTTTGTAATTTTAATCATTGTTAAAGTACAGGCTTCTGGTTTTTACTCCCATTCCAGTCCATCCACCCCTCCCTCCCCACCTCCCTCCCATAACTGCCCCCCACTAGTTTTTGTCCATGTGTCCTTCATATTTGTTCCTGTAAACCCTTCCCATTCTCCCCTGAAATTCCCTCTTCTCTCCCCTCTGGTCACCATCAGCCTATCCTCCATTTCAGTGTCTTTGACTATATTGTGCTTATTTCTTTGCTTTGTTGTTTAGGTTCCAGTTAAAGGTGAGATCATATGGTATTTGTCTTTCACTCCTTGGCCTATTTCGCTTAGCATAATGCTTTCCAGCTCCATCCATGCTGTTGCAAAAGGTAGGAGCTCCTTCTTTCTTTTTGCTTCATAGAATTCCATTGTGTAAGTGTACCATAGTTTTTTGATTCATTCATTTACTGATGGGCACCTAGATTGCTTCCAGCACTTAGCCATTGTAAATTGTGCTGCTATGAATATTGGGGTGCAAAGGTTCTTTTGGATTGTGTTTCAGGGTTCTTAGGATATAGCCCTAGCATAGGAATTACTGGGTAAAAATGCAGATCCATTTTTAGTTTTCTGAGGAAGTACCATACTGTTTTCCATAGTGGTTGTACCAGTCTGCAGTCCCACCAACAGTGCACTAGGGTCCCCTTTTCTCCACAACCTCTCCAACACTTGTTGTTTGTTGCTTTGTTTATGATGGCCATTCTGACTGGTATGAAGTGGTATCTCACTATGGTTTTAATTTGCATCTCTCTGATAGCTAGCAATATTGAACATCTTTTCATGTGTCTTTGGATCCTCTGTATGTCATCCTTGGAGAAGTGTCTATTCAAGTCCTTTGCCCATTTCTTAATTGGGTTGTTTGTCTTCTTAGAGTGGAGTCGTGTAAGTTCTTTATATATTTTGGAGATTAAACCCTTGTCTGAGGTATCATTGGCAAATATGTTTTCCCATACAGTTGGTTCTCTTTTTATTTTAACACTGTTTTCTTTGGCTGTGCAGAAGCTTTCTATTTTGATGAGGTCCCATTTATTTATTCTTTCCTTTATGTCCCTTGCTCTAGGGGACATGTCCATAAAAAAGTTTCTGCATGAAATATCTGAGATTTTTTTACCTGCGTTCTCTTCTAGAACTTCAATGGTGTCACAGTTTATATGTAAATCTTTTATCCATCTTGAATTTATTTTTGTGTAATGTGTAAGTTTGTGCTCGAGTTTCATTTCTTTGCATGTAGCTGTCCAGTTCTCCCAACACCATTTGTTGAAGATGCTATTTTTACTCCATTTTATGTTACTGCCCCCTTTGTCAAATATTAATTGACCACAGAGGCTTGGGTTTATTTGTGGGCTCTATGTTCTTTTCCTTTGGTCCATGTGCCTGTTTTTATGCCAGTGCCAGGCTGTTTTGATTACAGTGGCCTTGTAATATAGATTAGTATCAGGTATTGTGATCCCTCCTACTTTATTCTTCTTTCTCAAAATTGCAGCAGCTATTCAGGGTCGTGTATGATTCCATATAAATTTTTGAAGCATTTGTTCTATGTCTGTGAAATATGTCATTGGTATTTTAATAGGTATTTCATTGAATCTATACATTTCTTTGGGTATTATGGACATTTTGATGATGTTAATTCTTCCAATCCATGAACACGGTATATATTTCCATTTGTTTGTGTCTTTCTTGATTTCTTTCTTCAGTGTTATGTAGTTTTATGAATACATGTCTTTTACCTTTTTGGTTAGGTTTATTCTTAGGTATTTCATTTTTCTTTTTGCTATTTCAAATGGGATTTTTTTTCTTGATTTCTGCTTCTGCTGTTTCATTGATGGTGTACAGAAATGCCTTTGCTTTCTGGATATTGACTTTGTATCCCACTGTTTTGCCAAATTCATGTGGTAGATCAAGCAGTTTTTTGGCAGAATATATAGGATTTTCTATGTACACTGTCATGTCATCTGCAAACAGTGACAGTTTTGTTTCCTCCTTTTTGATTTGGATGTATTTTGTTTCTTTTTCTTGTCTGATCACTGTGGGTAAAACTTTCAGTACTATATTGAATAGAAGTGGTGAAGGTGGACAGCCTTGTCCTGTTCTGGATCTTAGTGGAAAAGATTTTAGTTTTTGTCCATTGAGTATGATGTTGGCTGTAGGGCTCTCATATATGGCTTTTATTATGTTGAGGAATGCTCCCTTTATTCCCACTTTGCCAAGTGTTTTTATCATGAATGGGTGCTGTACCTTATCAAATGCTTTTCTGCATCTATTGATATGATCATGTGGTTTTTGTCTTTCCTTTTGTTTATGTGATGTATTACATTTATTGATTTGTAAATATTGTACGATATTCCTTGCATCCCTGGAATGAATCCTACTTGACCATGGTGTATGATCTTTTTAATGTATTGTTGAATGTGGTTTGCCAATATTTTGTTGAGGATTTTAACATCTATGTTTATCAGCGATATTGGTCTGAAGTTTTCTTTCTCTGCTGTGTCTTTATCTGGTTTGGGGATTAGGATGATGCTGGCTTCATAAAAAGAGTTTGGGAGTCTTCCATCATTTTGGATTTTTTGGAATAGTCTGTGAAGGATAGGGGTTATCTCTCCCTTAAATGCTTTGTATAATTCTCCTGTGAAACCATCTGGTCCAGGGCTTTTGTGTGCTGGGAGTTTTTTGACAACTGCTTCAATTTCTTTTGTTGTTATTGGTCTGTTCAGGCTTTCTGCTTGTTTTTCATCAAATTTGGAAGATTATATTTTTCTAGAAATTTGTCCATTTCACCTAGGTTTTCAAATTTCTTGGCATACAGTTCTTCATAGTAATTTCTTACAATCCTTTGTAGTTCTGTGGTGTCAGCTGTAATCTCTCCTCTTTCACTTCTGATTGTGTTTATTTGGGTTTTCTCTGTTTTTTTCTTGATGAGTCTGCTTAAAGGCCTGTTGATTTTGTTTATCTTTTCAAAGAACCAGCTCCTGGACACATTGATCCTTAGAATTGTGCTTTTAGTCTCTATGTAATTTAATTCTGCTCTGATCTTGGTTATTTCCTTCCTTCTACTTGCTTTGGGCTGTCTTTGTTGTTGTTCCTCGAGTTCTTGTAGGCTTAAGGTTAGGTTGTTTGTTTGAAATGTTTCTATTTTTTTAGGTAAGCCTGTATTGCTATGAACTTCCTTCTGAGGACTGTCTTTGCTGTGTCCCACAAGTTTTGAGTTGTTGTAAGTTCATTTTCATTTCTTTCCAGAAACCTTTTGATTTCTTCCCTAATTTCATTCTTGACCCATTCATTATTTAACAGCATGCTATTTAATCTCCATGATTTTTGAGTGTTTTGGGTTTTCTCCCTTGGGATTGGTTTCTAGTTTCAGTCCCTTGTGATCCGAGAAAATGCTTGGTATGATTTCAATTTTCTTGAAATTGTTGAGGCTTGTTTTGTGTCCTATCATGTGGTCTATCTTTGAAAATGTTCTGTGTGCATTTGAAAAGAATGTGTATTTAGCTTCTTTGGGATGGAGTGCTCTGTATATATTAGTTAAGTCCATTTCATCTAGGGTATTGTTCAATGCCACAATATCCTTGTTGATATTTTGTTTGGAAGATCTGTCCATTTTTGACAGTGGGGTGTTAAAATCCCCCACTATAATTGTGTTGCTGTCAATATCTTTCTTGAAGTCCTCTAAGATTTTCTTTATGTATTTGGGTGCTCCTATGTTGGGTGCATATATATTTACAATATTTATGTCTTCTTGGTGGATTCTTCCCTTGAGTATTATGATGTGACCTTCTCTTTATGGATCTTTTTTGGAAGTCCATTTTGTCTGATATGAGTATTGCTACCCCAGCTTTTTTTTTCCTGTGCGTTTGCTTGGAAAATTTGTTTCCAGCCCGTCACTTTCAGCCTGTGCAGGTCTTTTGTTCTGAGGTGGGTCTCTTGTATACACCATATGTCTGGGTCATGCTTTCTTATCCATTCAGCTATTCTATGTCTTTTGATTGGAGTATTTAATCCATTTGCATTTAAAGTTATTATTGATAGGTACTTATTCATTGCCATTTTCATACCTCTGTTCCTCTCTCTCTAAAGCAGTCCCTTTAGCATCTCTTGCAGAGCTGGTTTGGTGGAGTTGTATTCTTTTAGACTTCTTTTGTCTGGCAAGCTCCTTAATTGGCCTTCTATCTTGATGGAGAGCCTTGCTGGGTAATGTATTCTTGGCTGCAGGCCTCTGGTTCTCATTACTTGGAATATTTCTTGCCATTCTCTTCTGGCTTGGAGTGTTTCCATTGAGAAGTCTGCTGCTAGCCTTATTGGGGCTCCTTTGTATGGTACTTCCTGTTTCTCCCTTGTTGCCTTTGAGATTCACTCTTTGTCTTGGAATTTTTCCATTTTAATTATGATGTGTCCTGAAGTGGGCCTCTTTGGGTTCCCTTGATTGGGACTCTCTGTGTTTTACTGTATTTGTGTGACTTTTTCTCTCATCAAAGTGGGGAAGTTTTCCATCGTGACGTTTTCAAATAGGTTTTCTATCCCTTGCTCTTCTTCTTCTCCTTCTGCTATCCCTATTATACAAATATTATTATGTTTCATATTATCTTGCATTTCTCTTAATCCCTCTTCATTCTTTCTGAGCCTTTTTTCCTTTTCTTGCTCTTTCTGGGTGTTCTTTTCTACTTAGTCCTCTAACTCGCTGATCTGATCTTCTGCTTCATTGATCCTGCTTTTGATTCCTTCTACTGTGTTATTCAGTTCAGAAATTGTATTCTTCATTTCCTCTTGGCCCTTGTTGATAGTTTCTATTTCCTTTTTCATGCTGAGATAGTTTGCAGTGAGTTTGTTGTAGCTTCCCTGTAGTTTCTGGTAGTTCATTGTGAGCTCATTGAGCTTCCTGATCATCATTTCTTTGAACTCCATATCTGATAGTTGTATTGCCTCTATTTCATTTAGCATTCTTTCTGAGGCTTCCTCCCTTCCCTTCATTTGGGGATTGTTTCTTTGTCTTCTCATTGTTCATGAGACTGTTCTTGTTAGCCTGTGTTTCTTAAATTGATCTCTTCTGGTTCCCTGTGATTATGGTATGAACTTCTGTCATAGAATACTAGTGAGATTCAGTGGTGCAATCTCCTTCATGTATCCTGGTATTCACAGCTTCCCCCTACTCTTCTTTTGTGGTCAGTTGGAGGAGTAAGGCAGAATGTTTTAAGACAGCAAGAGAGTATTCTGTGATATTTATAGTAGCAGCCAGTAGAGAATAGATAAGTGATCCTATGACTATGTATAGTGTTAACCATGATCTTCCACTCCACTAGCCACATTTTAGAAAGGATGGAAGGAAGATAAGACTCTTATTGGGGAGGAAAGGATTGTGAGTTGGATCTAGAAAGCAGTAAGGCTTTGGGAGGTCAGATTCTGAGGTAGGGTGGGAGTAAAGAATAGTAAATAGGAGTAGTGTGTAAAAGAATAGAGTTAACCACTACAATAATAGAGTTCAGGAAATCTCAAAGTGGGCTGAGATCTGGGAGGGGTTTTGTGTAGTATTTACAATTGTATGAAATAGGTTTTATTTACAGTAATATTAGAGCAACAATCATATGGCAGAATCTATGAGATCTAGATAACAAGAATAGGGAGTATAGAACCTTGAGTAGTGTACTGATGGAACACAAATGAAGGACAGTAAATTAGCATTACACTATTGATGAACTAACAGGGGAAACCTATCAAATGATACAATATAACCAGTCAAGCAAAGAAAACTATACAGAAAAACAAGAAACACCAAAATACTATTAAAATAAAAAATGTAAGAATAATGAGAAAAAGATAATACAAATTTGCATTAACTTGGGGGTTCAAAAAAAAAGGGAAAAAAAAGCAGAAGATGGAATGCTGGAGAGATAAATTTGGAAAGGAAGGAATAATACTAGGATGAAAAGAAGAGAAACATAAGGAATTGAGAGATATAAAAATAATAAGAATCAAAACATAAAAAGTTACTTAAAAAAGATAAAATCAAACAATCAAACAACAACAACAAAGAAACCTCTTGTTGGTTTTTAACTGGCCAAACTAGTTTTTCTGGTCTTCCTGGTTTCAGCAGGCTGAGGGGTGACTGGAACGCTTTTCACTCTTCTCAGTCAGAACTCAGTCAGTCTCTTGAGTACTGTCCCCAGGGCAGCCACATGCTCTCCCCAGAGCTGGTCTAGTGTCTCTACGCAAGGCCCTGGGTGTGGGTCTGGGTGCTCCCAAGCACGCTCTCTGGAGCTCACCACCATGCACTCCTGAGCTCTGGGGTCCTGCAGCACGCCCTCGTCTTTTCCAGGTTCACAATGTAAGCTCCGTGGATACCCAAGGGGCATGCACTTCCACCAATTTCCCCACCCCGGGCTCCAGGAACCGGCAAAGCACTCACATATTTTCCGGTTCACCATGTGAGATCCAGGAATCCCAAGGGGGCGCACACTTCCCCGAGTTCACCACCAAGTGCTCCAGAATCCCAAAAATGCCCATGCCCTTTCCTTGTTCAGGGTTGTAGGGTCTGGGTCTTCCACAAAACCACTCTCACCAGGTTGGGGGCCCGGACACACAGCAAGGCCACCCTTGGTAGAGCAGGCTGGGGCACTCACTCTTCCCAGGGCTATGTGTGGGTGCTCACAGCCCCTGTGTGATTGTCTCTCAGTCCCTCCTCCTCTCTCTGTGCCTTCATGCAACAAGGCCTCCCCTGTACTATTCAATCCTTGTTTGGCTGGGGAGGGAGCATTGACTCTGCTCTCTCCCTGGTGCCCTTAGACACCCAGGGGCACTGGGCCTGGGGGCTGCAACCTCCCTGGTCCCCACGCTGATCCTTGGACCCTTATTATCCTGAAGCAGTCTCCTTACTGTCTGGTTTTTCAATGTCCACTATAATTTTTGATGTCCTGTTTTCATAAATGTTGCAATATTGTTGGCCCCTTGCTCTGTTCCTCTGCAGATCGGCAAGTTTCTCTCCCATGAGTAGCGGGGAAGGGAAATCCACTCCTTCCTGCCACGTTGCCTGCCATCTTCCTTCCCATTCAGCTTTTCTTCTTGGGGCTCAATAACTTCTGGCTCTAATTTGGAACAGTTGTTTCATTTCTAGATTGTGGCTTTCCCAACAGCTTTGTTTTTCCTGTAGTTTCTAGTTTTCTTTTTTTCCATATTCTCAAATCCTTCCAAAGGTTGAAATATTTTATCACTTCTATATGGGGGGAAAGAGGGAAGGGTCATCAAGGAACATGTATACAGGACACATGGACAAAGCCAAATGGGGATAGGATTGAGGGTGGGAGGTGGGGATGGGTGGGGTGGGGGCCAATGGTGGTGGGGAAATGGAGACTGTACAACTGTACAGTCTATTGCTCAACTGTACTTGAACAATAATAAAAAAATGAATTATTTTGTCACTTCTATAGAATACCCTTTTTCTGGACATATTTTATCTAGAACCTTGTCTTTATCCTGACTCTGGACTAGGTGATCTGTAAAACTCTGGAAAGCTGTCACAGTGTCTCTTGTATTGCTCTCCTGGGTGACATACACTGTTTCTTGAATTCTAAATATTCCTCTTTCTTGGTGTACCACCTTATTTTGTTAAAGTACTTATTCAATTTCCTAGGAAAAAGCATGTAAAAATAAGATTGCTAAATCTTTGTATGTTCCGAAATGGGCCTTCTCTACTCTTGCTATTGATAGATAGTTGAGCCAGCAACAGAATTCTTAGCTGGAATCTTTTCCTTCAGAACTCTGAAAGCATTGCTTTACTGATTTTAGCTATGTAGTTTTGCTAATGAGATACAGGATGCCAGTTTGATTTGCATTTCTTCGTAACTTGCCTTTTATTTGCCTCTCTGAAATCTTTTTAGTATTAAAAAATACCTTTATCTTTGGTGTTCTGAATTTCCATGGAGAAGTATCAGGGTGTGGACTTTTTTATTTCACTTGAGTCTTAACTCACTAGGAAGCCAGAGGACTCCCTAAGGACTTGAAGGAGTGATTGGGAGTTTGGTGGATTGGGGTGAAATTGCAAACAGACTGGCTTTCTTCAATTGAGTCAGGAGAGAAAGAATTTATCTTGGGGTGTTCATATTCACAATATAAACCTTAATTCTTCCCCAGAAAGTGTTTAAAATTTCTCTACAGATGAGCTTTCCCATTATTTTCCCAAGAATTTAGGCCTAGCTACAGGCCATTCTGCAGGTACAGATGGTAGGCGGTCAGTTGTTTCATATAAAAGCCTCAGCAAATGCCCCTCAGAATTCAGGAGATACTCACCACCTCTGCTTCTCAGGCTCTCTGAGTCATTGCTGGTTGGGTACTACTCCCCTTTGGGTGACCCATGACACTACTTCTTCCTTTTGATTTACAGTGGGCATTTGTCCTTCAGTTTTCATCTTCCCTTTTTAGTGGGGCAACTAAGAGCTAACATTATGTCTCAAATTTCAGATACTCCCAAAACAATGTTCCACCAAGTGTCAATAAAGATAGCAACGGGTGGCAAATTGTTCTAATATCTAAAAAATTATGCTAAATAATGCTGGAAGATTCCCAGGTGCCTGCTTTCTTTTCTTTCAAACCAGTGATAATTGTGGGTGTGTATAATATATATAATATAACATATTATATGAGCTCTCTCCATAGAATATGAAAAATAGAGATATTTATTGAAGAAGATACAAGATACAGGAAACATTATACATAGGACAATGACACCTCAGTCCCCTTCAAGGGAGGCACCTTGGGACTTCCAATCTCCATAGTTCTCCCAATCTCCATTAGCTGCCCTGTCATATTTTCCTGATTCTCACTGATGGCCTGAAATCTCTTCCCTTTCAAAGGTGATTTTAGTTTTGTGAAAAGCCAGAATTAACAGGGTGCCAAATCTGGACTGTAAAGGGTTGAGCCACCTGGGTGATTTGATGTTTCACCAAAAAAGTGCATAAGATGTGATGCATGAGCAGACGTTTTGTCATGATGAAGCTGCCAGTCACCAGTTGCCCATAGCTGCAGCCTTCCCATAGCTGCAGTCATCAAAATAGTTTCTGCAGAGGAATGTTCAAGCCTAATGCAAAATTTGATGCAGGTTCATTGCTCTACTTGCTCACTCAGTCATTTTGAATGCTACAGCCACACAGTACACATACGTACTCACAATGTCTACTGCCCACCCTCACTAGTACAGTGAAGTCATTGTTGTTCATGCATGCACATTCCAGTCCACTCTCCTTGGCTGCCAGGTTACATCAATGTTATGCAAACCATTCTTGTATATTAATAATTGCTGGACTTTTTATGGACAGACCTTGTATATATATTACATATAGAATATACAGGGTCTGGCACAAATAATGCCCCTTTTATCATAAAATCTTTTATTACAAAATCATACACATATAATTCTGTAACATAACGATATTACACTCAAGCCCACCATATGACATTTTAGGTGAAATGTTCAAACTAAAACTATAAATTCTTCTGGCCATGATGGAGGCATAGGTAGACATACTGTGCCTCCTCACACAACCAAAAGAAGAACAACAACAAATTTAAAAACAAAAAACAACAAGAACTGACAGAAACTCAAACTGTATGGAAGTCCAATAACCAAAGAGGTAAAGAAGAAACATTTATCCTGACCAGGAGGATGGGTGGAAATGGGCAGCCGTGTGGAGAGGACATGAGTCAAGGCAGCAGCTGGAGAACCCAGTGAGGTGGTGGCTGGCAAACAAGGCAGTCTCACATTTGCATGCAAATAAACTGGGAGGAACAACTAGGGAGCAAGATAGACTGTGTAACCCAGGGGTTCCAGCACAAGGAAAGAAAGCCTCAAAGACTCTGACTGAAAACACCAGTGGGGGTTGAGAAAGCAGTGGGAGAAACTCCCAGCATCACAGGAAAGTTTGCTGGAAAGACCCAAGGGTCCTAGAACATACACAAGACCACCTACCTGGGAATTAGCACCAAAAGGGCCCAATTTGATTGTGGGTAGTGGGGGAAGTGACTGAAAACTGGCAGAGAGCCAAGAAAGTGGCATTGTTCTCTCTCAGACCCCTCCACCACATATAGTGTCACAATGCAACAACATGGGTTGCCCCACCCTGATGAACACCTAAGTCTCCACCCCTTAGGATGTAATAAGCACACCAAGACAAAATAATGGCCCAAATGAAAGAATGGATCAAAGCTCCAGAAAAAATACAATTAAGTGATGAGGAGATAGCCAATCTATCAGATACACAGTTCAAAACACTGGTAATTGGGATGCTCACAGAATTGGTTAAATTTGGTTGCAAAATAGATGAAAAAATGAAGGCTATGCTAAGTGAAATAAAGGAAAATGTACAGGGAACCAACAGTGCCAGGAAGGAAACTGGGACTCAAATCAATGGTGTGGACCAGAAATGAAGAAACAAGAATTCAAAAACTAAGGAGAGACTTAGGAACCTCCAAGGCATCTTTAAAGGTTCCAACCTCTGAATCATAGGGGTGCTAGAAGGAGAAGAGGAAGAGCAAGAATGGTAAACTTAGCCCTGGCTGGCGTAGCTCAGTAGATTGAGCTCAGGCTGCGAACCAAAGCATCGCAGGTTCGATTCCCAGTCAGGGCACATGCCTGGGTTGCAGACCGCAGACCACAGCCCCCAGCCCCCATCAACCACACATTGATGTTTCTCTCTCTCTCTCTCTCTCTCTCTCTCTCTCTCTCTCTCTCTCTCTCTCTCTCTCTCCCTCCCTTCCCTCTCTAAAAATAAATAAATAAAATCTTAAAAAAAAAGAATTGAAAACTTATTTGAAAACATAATGAAGAACTTACCCAGTCTGGAAAAAGCTCAGAGAGTCTTAAAGAAGTTGGACCCAAGGAGGAACACACCAAGGCACATCATAAATACATTACCCAAGGAGAGAATCTTAAAAGCAGCAAGAGAAAAGGAGACAGTTACCTACAAAGGAGTGTCCATAAGCCTTTCAGCTGATTTCTCAAAAGAAACCTTGCAGGCAAGAAGTGGGTAGAAAGAAGTATTCCAAGTCATGAAAGGCAAGGACCTACATCCCAGATTACTCTATCCAGCACAGCTATCATTTAGAATGGAAGGGCAGATACAGTGCTCCTCAGAAAGGTCAAGTTAAAGGAATTCATCATCACCAAGCCCTTATTATATGAAATGTTAAAGGGACTTACTTAAGAAAAAGAAGATAAAAAATATGAACAATAAAATGACAACAAACTCACAGTTATTAACAACCAAACCTAAAACAAAAACAAAAACAAAACTAAGCAAACAACTAGAACAGGCACAGAATCACAGAAATGGAGATCACATGGAGGGTTATCAGTGGGGGAGTGGGAGTAGGAGAGAGGGGGAAAAGGTACAGAGAATAAGTAGCATAAGTGGTAGGTCGAAAATAGACAGGGAGAGGTTAAGAATAGTATAGGAAATGTAGAAGCCAAAGAACTTATATGTAAAACACATGGACATGAACTAAAGGGAGTGGGGAATGCAGAGGGGAGAGTGTTCATGCCATAGGGGAATAAAGGGGGAGAAATGTGACAACTATAATAGCATAATCAATAAAATATATTTAAAAAAAACAAACTATAAATTATTACACTTATTATTACCCCACCAACCACACTCAAGCAAGATTTACTTCTGCCAGACCCTGTATATTTAATAAAATGACAGACCCAGTTCTTTTTTAAAGACATTCCTCCAAGTTATGGAGATGAATAAGCAAAATGGCTCTTATTGGATGCTAACGGAGAACCACTCCTTCTGCTCCTCCTATTGGAGTTGCTAAGAGCTCCAAAGGCTACAGTTCCTGCTCCCCTGGAGTGGGTCTTTAGAATACATATTTTGTTCTACTCTCTAGAATATTCTTTCTAACAAGCTCCCAAGGTGATTCTGGTTCACAATTTGACATGCACTGGGAGACTTGGCGAAAGCAACTGATCTCAGAAAGAAGCTTAGGTGATTCAGGCAATACATGGAAATGTGTAGGGATATTTTAATTGAAAGAATTTTTCTTTTTATTTCCCCCTGACATCTCAAGAGATATTTAGATCTCTGCCTTAAATACAGTTGACAAACTAAAGAAATCTGTAGCACTATTTCTGGAACTAAAAACACTGAGATGATGTGAAACTGTTATACATCATAATCTTTGAGGCAGAGCTAATTTTGCTTGTTTTTGACATTGTTACCAAAAATAAAGACAAATTTTCCAGAAAGTTTTCACCTTCTGCACTTTTGAAAGTCCCAAGTCCCTGACCTGCCATTTTCCATCTGCTCTGCAAAGCTTCTGTGTGCCAGTGCAGGCTGGGGATGCCCTTAGTAGAGGCACCAGAAATGGTTCCTGACCTGCACGCACCCTTGCTCAGCTACCTTAGATGTTATTTCTCAGGCAAGGATATGCAGGTGTCCAATTTTACTATCTCAAATTCCTTTGTCTGGGTTTTTCCAGATTCCAGGTTTTCTTCTTCTAGAGATTCTAGTGGGCAACAAAAGCAAACAATAAAACAGAATTAGAGAGGCAAAGGCTACATCCAGGAGCATAGCTTTCCGTTTTGGTGGCTCATGAGCCCAGTGTTTATTAAAACTGGTCCCCATTAAGAATAAACCCATCTGGAGAGCTTGTCCCTGCCACCCAACTCTAGAGGCAACATATCAGAGTTCTGTGGATGACTTATGTTGATGCCCTACTCAATTACTTTCCTCAAAATATCACACAAGCCTGAGCACAGTGCTGCTGCTGCCCTGTGTCATCACTGTTCTCTTCCTGCTCACAGTGTCCAGGTTCTAAGACTTCTCCATTTCCAGAAGTAACAGGAGGTGATTTGCATGTGCTCAGATATGTCCATGGTCCCTTTTGAGAGTAGTCCCATTGCTCTGCTCTGTCAGACCTGTGCCTCTTCAGCAAGCATAGTGTTTTCCTTCTTGTGCCACCCAGCATCTAGCTGCCCCGCCCATGTCTCTCTTTCTGCTTCACCAGGTACACTGCTTGCTGGTGGCTGCCCTTCGCCCTCTAGACTACCCAACCATATGGGGGGAAGATTACTCTCTTCCCTTGTGATGTCTCAAGGCAGTATGGCTTGGTCTCCAGGGTGTGTATATAGAGAAACAGCCATTATTATTTTTAAAGTAAAATACACATAGCATAAAAATTACCATTTTCACCATTTTAAAGTGTACAATTCATTGTCATTAAGTACATTCATAATGTTGTCCAACCATCACCGCTATCTAGTTCCAGAACTTTTTCATCACCCCAACCAGAAAACTATGTACTAGTTAACCACTAACCTGTTTTCTGTCTCTAAGGATTCACCTACTCTGCATATTTCATATAAGTAGAATCATACAAAATGAGGCCTTTGGTATCTGGCTTCTTGCACTTAGCATCATATTTTCAAGGTTTCCCTTTTTGATTTAACTCTGTGTTTTCTCTCCCTGGGACCAGGCTTGCACCAGACAACTGGGCTAAGGGTGGGTTTGAATAGCCATCATTAACATTCCTTGATCAGGACTCCTAGTCCCTTTCAATGATAAGCTCCCACCTGCTTCCTTCCTCCTTACCATGAGACTTGACCCCGCTGTAAATATATTTCTGTGAAGCTACTCTTATTTCCAGACATGTCCATGAGTGTGTAAACATTAGCCATGAATAATAGCTTGTATTCCTTCCAACAGACTCTCAAATCCAAGCCCAGTTTGCCAGCCATGGCTACATATGCCTTAATCTGAAAAGACCAAGAAATGCTGACACTGAGATCCCCACTAGAGTAATGATAATAGCATGTTTTACTTTGTGTTACAAAAGTGAGGGTGTTGTTAAGAATCACTCTTTAGCATTTGAGCACTATTTTGCTTTCTGTGAATCCTCAGGTATTTAAAATACCTTGCTAAGTGAAAGACACATTTGTATTTCTTCAGAATAGTTCAGGGATTTGCACTTCACATATGGTTTATGTTATTCTTTTACTTTCCACTTTCCTGATTTGGAAGTAGTCTTATGTGAATCCCATTCAGCACAATTCTCGTACTTCTGCTGGTGTGGTTCTGCTTACATGTGTGGATTCCTGAGTAAGTCTTTAACAAAAATTCAAAATAAGAAATTTTTTTTCTAATTTACAGTGGATATAAAGAACTGAACAAATGGAGAAATGCAGAATTCTTGGCTAATCCTTTGTCATATTAAATTATTTATTTTGGAAGTTTCAAACAACTGGTTTTCCACAGTACTGCCTTCTCTCTAGGAAATTTAGAATGATGGAATTTTGTCCTGTGTTTCTCTTTCAAAATTATAGGCTTTGAAATTTTATAATGGCCTAATGTAAATTTCTATGCATCTCTTTTTCTCTTATCTACTGTTATTGTAGTTAACTTTTATGCTTAACATTGGCCAGTATAATAGAGTAACCAGACATAGAGGAAACAATCACAAAAAATTTAAATACCAGGGAAGAAATTAAAGTCTTCAGTCTTTCATAAATAGGATCAGAGTTTTGCACCCCCTCCAAATTGCCATTTTATCTGCAAACATTCCCTATAGTTCAAATATGTTCATAAGCCTTCCTAAGTTGTGTCCATATCTCAGCATGCTTTATACAATTAGCCATTTAGAGGCTTCATATTTTAACATTTTTAAAACTTTTGTTTTTATACTATTATATAGGTGGCTTTGACATTTTTTAGACAAGTGTTACATTACATTGTCACAAAACCACCTCACGCTTTTCTTTGAATCCAGGATATACCTAAACATATTGTGTTGTCTGTGATTTTTCACTTTCAGATGCCAGATTAGTTTATGTAATGCAGAAGTTTAGGTTATGCATTTCCAGGCAAGCTACAAGTCATGGGAAAGAAATAGCCAATGTGAACTCACCAACATAAAGGAATAAAAACCATGTCTCATTAGTAGGTTAGGGTCTACTGCACCTACCCATCTGCCAATATCTATCTGATAATATTCTCCAGTCTTTCCTGTCTCTAAATGCTGATTTAGATCAATGCTTTCCTAACCAAAATGAAACAGGATGGTGTTTAATGCAACCATAAAAATAAGCACTGACATCTGTGCCCTGAAAGATATCAGGACAGGTTTGGTTTGAATCAGACAGGAGGCCAGATGCCATCAGTTTCCCAAAGTGTGTTAAGTCTACCCAAAGGAGACATCCAGCCTCCCTCCCCTAGGATCTTCCAGACTGCAGAAGTTCCTGGGAGGTAAGATTGAGCTGGGCTCCCAGATCTTCAATTAGATGTAATTTTGTACAATAGGAGCTAGGGAAGGGAGGAGAATGGCAAAATCAAGCCATACTCTTCAAGTCCCAATAAATGGGATGATGGCTGGTTATTTTCACGGTATAAACTTTATTTCTCCAGTTTTAGGTTCACAGCAAAATTGGATGGAAAGTTCAAGCATTTGTACTGACTGTGTATTGTCCAGCATCTCTCATGCACACCACTTCCACCTCTAGAATTCTAGGGCACTTTGGATCTATGTGCAAGACAGGACGCACACCATGCTGACAGTCTGAACAGACCTAGAGTAATCTATTGACCCACTGAGGACTGGCAACCCCAGTAGTCCAACATGGAAGCCCTGCACATGATACCTGAGAGCACAGAATTGGTATTTGGGATCCCTGGGAACTGTCAAGCTGTCATTTTACCACTACAGCTATGCCTTACTTTAAACAAACCTGAATCTATATTTAAAATCTGACTTTTAACTGGGAGTGGTCCATCTTCCCACCACTCCACAAGATAGGTTCTTTACCTTCTCTAAGGTCTAAAGTCATTCAAAACTTTCCAAGCCTCTGTTCCAAGCAGTCCATTCTCCAGATTGTCCTTCAAAATATCACTTGAGCCATGTTGACTTCTGGATATTTCTCCAGCCCAAAATACCCTCTCTTGGCCATTTGGTTAGTTTCCACACTGTTGAACACTTAGTCAATTAACTGATATGTATCAAGCATCTATGATTAGCAGGACTCTGTAACAAATTACCTCCATGCCTGATCATTTCTTATGAGTTTATTGTATCTCCACAAATAAATTATAAACTCCTAAAAGGCAGGACTATATGTCCTTTTAAAATACTATATATTATATGGTACAGTACTAGTGCTTATCTGTTATTCAATAAATTTTACAAAATGAGTCTTAACTTTACAAAGATAGTCAGTCTCTGGTTGATTAATGCACAGAGAAAGTTCTGTAGGTGTTCTCAACTTATGAGTCAACAAACCAGAACATATTTGTGTGAAGGCAGGTATGTGATATGTCACTTTACAGAATCACCAGGTTTGTTTAAGGAGCATTTTTTAAAGACAGTGACTAGTTTAATGTTGCAAACAGGTGTTATTACCTTTGGAAATCTTTACAAATTCTAGGTAAAGGGGGAGCAGGAAAACATTGCAGGCCTTTGTGTTCAACATTGATCCTTAAAATTATTTGTAGCCGTTGTGGAAAGCTTTTAGACTGAGATTCAGGCAGAGAAGGAAGTGAACTCATAGCAGTAATTTTCTCTAGACCATTCTTTGGCCAAGCTAAATGTCTTTCTGCTTCAGAAATTGTTCAGTGGTAGATGGACATCTGAGAACAAATTTAGTGTGCTCAGTGTAAAGACAGCTTGTCCCACAAACTCTTACTTTTCACATAGCAAGAAAACCTTGAAAGATGATTTCATTCTCTCAATTCTCTGTGTGTCCTTGAGGTGCTAATGTGTCTAGTCACCACAGTGTACAATTCGCAGTTACCTACTATAATCCTCCCAGTGTGGGGGATCTCTGTGTCTTTGATTAGCAGGCAAAAAAAAATCAGGCTCAGGATTTTGATTCTGCCAAACAGAGAAGCATGTACTATCTTTATACTCGAAAAATAAACTATATACACTTGAAACTAACATGTCTAAGCAAATTGGCTGAGGTCTAAAGTAGCAAGTGAAAATGACATGATTAATGGCAATGATGATGAAAAGATTACAAACTATTCAGTTCCCTGTTCTTAACCCCAGTCAAAGCTTTACCAAAAGAATTAAAGTGGTTGAACTTTAATCTAAATCAAATCTTGAAAGCATAAGTGTATTTCCCAAGTATTGTAGAAAGGAAGAGAAAAAGTACTTAAAGATGACCTCTGTTTCTAGCACATCCCCTTGGCTTGGACTGCTCAGTACTTTTCAAAGTAATACCTTGATATGGTACCTTCTTGTCCTCCTTAAGTCTTAAAATTTTCCCAAGAAGTAACTCTTTCCCCAAGTGCCCCATAGGTCTTTTACATACCAAAGAGGTTCAGAGTGAGAGGGTAAAACTTTTCCTACAGGACAGCCTTCTCAGCTTACACAGGGAAAGCTGCCAAAGGCACACAGCAAGATGTTTTGTAGTGTTCGTTTCACTTCCACATTTCTTTCTTTCCTTATAGCTACCTCATCCCTGAACTCCCAGCTCCAGCAGCTCCAGCAGCTCCAGCAACTCCAGCAGCAGCAGGCGCCCCCTCCACGGCCAAGCAGCCACCCGCAGCCAGCCCCACAGGCGCCCCTGCCATCCCAGCCGGCCCAGCCCACCCAGCCCCAGTCTGCCCTGCCCCAGCAGCCGCCAGCCCTGCCGTCTCAACCCCAGCAGCTTCAATCCCACCCCCACCTCCAGAACCAGAATCAATCGTCTCCAACCCAGCAGAGTTCAAGCCCCCCTCAGAAACCCAGTCAGTCTCCAGGACACAGTCTTCCGACGCCGCTCACGCCACCCAATCCTCTGCAGGTATGATCCCCCGCCCCAGCCCCTGAGCACAGAAGACAGTCCCATGGGGTGTGCCATCCCCAAAGGCAGAAGGCCAGCAAAACTTAACATCCAGTTCTGCAGTGTCTAATTCAAATTGATCTCTTAGACAAACGGAAGAGGAAGCAAACAGCAGACAACTGGGGATGCATGTGAGGGAAACAAATAGAACCCCATTGATGTTACCCTCCAAAGGATAAATGTTATCTGTTTCCTCCTGTGAGAGGCCAGCACTGTAAGTGCACTTGTAGTCTGTAATAATTCCATTTTATGATACTTTTTGAAGGCAGCAAAGATAGCATCCAATTAAAATTATTACTGGCACAGTTTTGTAGCCCCGCGGAGAACTGTATCTCCTGTCCATGAGGCATAGTGGTTATTTCTCTATATTATGAATACAACAGTGCCTTACCTTAAGTACTTTGTGCTCTTTTGTTCCTATTTTTCTAAAGACTCTCTGGGGTTAGGAGGGTAAAGAAATTTAGCCCCAGTCTTATGTCCCAGATTCCAACCATCACTCCATGGACTAACAAGCACTCTAAATTCATGCCCAGAGCCTCAACAAATTTGCATTATAAAGATTATAAAAAATAGTGAGGCTTCTGTATGTATACCATATTTTGCCTTGTTTACTGCGCACTTTTTTGCCCAGTTTTTTGAGGGAAAAATAAGGATGTACATTATACATGGGTATAATGGTTATAATGCCATGAGTATAATAATCCTGTGTATAATGCACACAAAAATGCGAGTGCATGTTATACACAGCAAAATACATACTTTATTACTGTGAAGATTCAGGGCATGCAAAATAGATATTTCAAGCTAATCATGAAAATTCATCTTCAATCTGGTATCATTGAGGAGCAATGGGAGCATTCAGGACTATATAACTTGATCGTTCAGAGAACCACCCTTAAAGGCCTTTAAAAATAAATTAGCTTCAAAACATAATGACTTTGATATCAACACATCAGATCTGGAAATTAACAGCTCAGTTTTAGACTTACATAATGATGTTCCCCAGTGAGATCTCAGATGATTTAGTACATTTGGAGTGCAGTGACAAAGTCCCATAGAGTAAGCAGCTCATGCACTCATTTCACATCCCCACTTCTTGATGGTGGGGCACGCAGACCTCCGTACCTTAGGATAACAATAGCAATTGCACTCTTAGGGACAAAATAGAAAAGTATACCAAATCACAGTAAATTGGTACACAGGCAGAAAGGCAAGTAGATAAGACACTTAGTATTTTAGAACCATTTTTTTGTTATGTTTGTTATTTTAGAACCAACTTTTTTCCTATGAACCCAATTGGATTCTCAGTGGTGGCCCAAAGCTTTCTTGGAAATGAAAATGTTTGGGTGAGATGAGTAATTGTGTTTTGCCTGGCACTTGGGTCATGGCTACTTTCAACTTGAACATTTTCCTGTGTGTGGTTTGAAGGTGTATTTTTAAAAATATCACAAATATAAGACAACATAATACCTTTGACATAGGACTGAAATGATAGACTTAAAAAGTCTTCCTTGTACAGTTGGCCTCTACCAAGCGCTAGATATGATCAAATTTATAAGATGCATGATTACAGCAATTGTAATGCTTTCAACATTTGGAATTCAACTCTATTATCCCAAAGAATGGGTTTATGCTTTTTAAGAGCAGTTAAATTGCATGTACCTGTATACCATGTGATTAAACACTTCTTTTGAAGCCATCAAAATAAGTGAAATTACAAAAACAAAATAAAACAAATTTTGTCCCACTCTGAGGGAGATTACTCAGCTATGTCTTCAGTTGTTGTATGTAGTCCAATAGTCCTTACAGCTGGGTAAAAGCTTTGAGTTCTGTGGACATCAGCCTTCTCTGCACATTTTCAGCTTATAAATCTCTATTGGCTAGTGAAAGCCAAGTGAAGACAACCCATTTGAAGGCTGTGGACAGGACTTTAGATGAGGTGACCACTCAGACTGAGGGAAATAAGTTGTATTAGGAGAATTTGTTATAAATGGAAGCAATAAACTTTTGGGGGGCAAAATATGTCCTAATCACTCCTGGATAGCAAAAGAATGTACAATTTTAATTTCAGAATATAATTTTGATCTGGATAAGGACCCCATTAGTGCAATAATGTTGAAATAATTATCTCCTTTCTGTGTCCTTTGAGATGACTTTTCTACGGACTATTCCTTGGGAGTTTTCATTTACACTA
Organism: Phyllostomus hastatus; assembly: GCF_019186645.2. NCBI lineage: Eukaryota > Metazoa > Chordata > Mammalia > Chiroptera > Phyllostomidae > Phyllostomus > Phyllostomus hastatus. Next base: position 52,621,294 of record NW_025334041.1, read on the forward strand.
GAGAAATTCCAAACAGTGTGTAAAAACCCTAATGTGTGCTTATTCCTTCCTGGGTGATCTGGGGATGAAGAGGACATGATCATGGTGCTGTGGGAAGGGGGAGCTTGAGGATTTGAGGCCTCATTCTAGTTCTCACCCAGCTTCCAACTAGCTCACAAGTTTGGACAAGTCACATTGGTTCTCTAGACTTTGTTTTTCTCATCTGCTAAAGGTGTAGGATATATGATTTTTAAAATCCTTTTTACACCTATGAGTCTATGTTCTAAATATTAGTGGCCCTCTAAAATTTTACCAGTTACCAAAAACCCAATGGTCTTAAAGATTCTTTGATTATTCTTCAAGGTCAGGTTAATTTCTTCCCATTCAGCTAGGTGGCAAGGTGGAAACAGAGTGGGGACAAACATAAGTGGGATAATAATAGTGCAGGCAGATTTTATCTTAGCCAGGGAGTCCAAATTAGAGTCAAGTTTTTATCCTCAGAGAGTCACCACTGTAAGCTGTGGTCCCAGATTGCTTTTCCATACCTATACATTAGAGAAGCTTAAGAAACCAAATGCTGCATTTAACCTAGGCCTTCTACATACCACCTTGTGTAGCAATAAGCAGAATAATCTCTCCTTTTTTGTTATATTGTACATTTTAATAAATAACAGAGCAGGAGAGAGCTCAATGGAAGCAGCTAGGGGAAAGAAAGCTATCTGTGTTTGTATGAGAAATGAGGAGTGTGGTCACCTCCTCAGGTGTAGTTGCTCAAGAGATAGCATAAAATCATTCCTGACTATGTGCATTTGCTAATGTAAAGGTCTTGTTACCACTCGGACATCCAAGACTAAAATGCACCTAAGTTCCTCCTCTGTTATACAGTAGGCAGAAGCCTCCTTTGTGACCTTCTCATTGGGGATGTTTTCACACCAGGAAATTTTCAGTACTAAGTTCCAAAGTCAATGAGTGATAGAGAGAGTAGTACATGATCACTTTTTAAAACTAAAAACCCAAACCCTTGAGAAATAGACCTAGGCCTACATGACTTTCATTCTTTTTGAAAGTAAATGGTCTCTAATGATGGTTCCTTTTTAAGGGTAAAGGCCCATTGTCCTGGGCCAACCCTTTCCCTCCCCAGCAGTTTATCTTAATCAATTTAACATGGTGTTAGTCAAAGCTTTGTGGCCTTAAGTTCTTTACCTATAAAGAGAAGGGATAAAATTATTCAATAAATATTTTCTAGAACTCCTTCCATTCTATGTAGAGTTTTATGTTACAAACCCCTAAAACTGTGTTGGATGATCTATGCAGACGCAAGGGGAGAAAGAAATCATTTTCCTCTACTCATCCTAGATTCTCAGGCTGGAGCTCTGTAAATTAGACTAAGAAAAAACAGATGAACAAGTGAGAAACTGAAGTTTATTAACATGTGCAACACATGTACAAGTGGAAGCTTTCAGTGATGAGTAACTCAAAAGGGGTGGTTAGAACTTGGATTGATGTAGTATTTTAACAACAGAACAATACATTTTTATTTTATTTACTTTTTATTTTATTGAATTTAATAGGGTGACATTGGTAAATAAAACCTCACAGTGTTCAAGTGTACAACTCAATAAAACATCATCTGTGTACTGCATTGCGCATTTACCACTCAAAGTGGTCTCTTTCTGTCCCCATTTATACCCTCTTGCCCAATTTCTGCCTCCCCTGCTCCCCTTTCCCTGGGTATTATCATACTGTTATCTATGTCTATGCCATGTGCTATATACATATATGCATGTGTGTGTGTCTTAATCCCTTCATATTTTTTCATCCAGCCCCACAACCTCCTTCACCTCTGACAGCTGTCAGTTTGTTCTATGTATCTATGCTTTTGTTTCTATTCTGTTTGTTAAATTATTATATTGATTAAATTTCACATATAAGTGAGATCATGTAGTATTGTCTTTCTCTGACTGGCTTATTTCACTTAGAATAATAATTCCCAGGTCCATTCATGCTGTTACTAAAAGATTTCCTTCTTTTTTACAACTGAGTAGTATTCTATTGTATAAATGTCACAGCTTTTTTATCCACTCATCTGCTGATGAGCACTTGGGCTGTCTCAAGATCTTGGCTATTGTAAAAAACACTGCAATGAACACAGCAGTGCATATATTCTTTCAAATTAGTGTTTTGTATTTCTTTGGATATATTTCCAAAAGTAAGATTACTGAGTCAAAGGTAGTTCCATTTTTACTTTTTCTTTTTGAGAAAATTCTATATTCCGTACTATTTTCCACAGTGGTTGCACCAATTTTCACTCCCACTGGCAGTACACAAGTGTTCCCTTTTCTCCACATCTTACTTCTCCACATCCTCACCCACACTTGTTGTTTGTTGATTTATTAATGATGGCCCTTCTGATAGGTGTGAGGCAATATTTCAATTTACATCTCTCTGATGATTAGTGATGATATTGCAGAAAAAAAGAAAAAAACTAAGGTACATAGGAATAAATTTAATCAAGGAGGTAAAAGACCTATACTTGGAAAATTATAGGCTACTAAATAAAGAAATTGGGGAAGATACAAATTAGTGATAAGTGGAAGCATATACCATAGCCATGGATTGGAAGAATTAACATCATTAAAATGTATACACTACCTATTGCAATCTATAGATTCAATGCAACTCCCATTAAAATACCAATGGCATATTTCACACATCTAAAACAAATATTCCAAAAATTTAAATGGAACCACAAAAGACCCCGAACGACCTCAGCAATCTTGAGAAAGAACAACAAAGTTGGAGAGATCACAATACTTGATATCAAACTATGCTACAAAAAGAACAATACATTTCTAGAGAAGCGACAAGACAAAGGAAAAGGATTATGAGCTCCTACGGGTGGCAAATTGTGGGAAGGCAAATATTTGGAGAAACTAATAGTAGATAGGGTTAGTTTTAGCAAGACTTGTTTTACAGATTTTTCTGGTGCCATCTCTGGACTGATGAGGACCTACTGTTGTCTCCAGTAATTAATATCTGTCCTTCCTGATAGAGAGAGAAGGGGGAACACTTTTACAAATTTATGTTCTATTTTTAGGTAAATAGGCAGATGATGGAGATCTTTTCTTTTATCTGCTTTTCTTAGTTATCTTCAGCTCAAAAACTCCTCATGCTACAGTGTCACACTTTGGGATGGTATATTCTGCTACCTTAAACAGGCATATTCATATAACCTCTTTGTGGTCATTGTAAATTCTAACAGAACTCTGACATCTCCACACCAATACAGGGCTAACTCTCTGTGTAGAATTCTCCCAGCCTAGGCCAATACTAAGGTAAGGCAAGTCAGGCACTCATCTCAAACGTAAAACTCAAGGTGCACCCAAACATGCATCTTTCGGTTACACTCCATTTAACTGAGGCACACCAGCCAGGGTCATTTTGATTTTAAAAATACTGAGTTAAATATCAAATTAGATGTTATCATCTTTTCCTCAAATTTTATTTATTGATTTGAAAGAGAGAGAGAGAAAGCAAAACCTCATTTTGTTGTTCCACTTAGTTATGCATTCATTGATTACTTCTTGTATGTGCTATGACCAGGGTTGAATCTGGAACCTTGGCATATTGAGATGACATTCTAACCAAATGAGCTACCCAGCCACAGCAGATGTTACTGTGTTTGGGCCACACCTTTAAATTTATGCCCCAGGTGAGTGCCTAACTCACCTCACCCTAACCCCTCCTAGCTTGGCCACCCACTGTGTAAATGATTAAGTTAGCAACTATTCTCCAAGGTCAGTGGGATTCTGTCCACTGTAAATTTCAGCCAGATCTTGGATTTCATTTTCTTTTTCAACTTGAAAATGGCACTAAATTTTGTACAGTATAAAAGCACAAATACATGTTGGATAATAGATGGGGCATCAAGATGGGATGGAAATCCATCCTCCTTGACTGTATTGTACAGGTCTAACAAACCAATAATTTTTTATTCAATTGAAATGTTAGGACAATCAAGTAACTTTTTTGGCTGACATTTTATACTGGACTAATTTATGGTTTTATAAAATTGAGCAAGTTTGGTGAATATGATAGATGTAGCCAACTTTCTCTCACAGCAATCCAAGCCCTGAGAACCTTTTAAATACTGGAAGAGTCTACACAGACTAGGTAAGGCTTCCTCTTGGGCTAAAATACCAAAAGGCACTTTATTATTATGGATGAGAAAATCCATCCAAACCCAGAGAGTTATCTTGAAGATTAAATATAGTATACTGATGAAAATGCTTTTTATGCTATAAATTTGCTAAGAAAATGTTGGTCATACTACAGATATGAACAAGTATGAATTTATTTCTGTTTATACTACCATCCAGCAAATTGAGAGCTTCATTCATTATTCACTCATTCAGCAAGAGGTCAGTGGGAAATGGGAGTCCCTTTTCCCAACTCTATTCAGCACTGAATAAAATAAACAAAACATATTTACCCACATTGTCTACAAAGACAATTTTTTCTTTTATGAAAGAAAGAAAATCTCCTTTAAAAAACCCTCAGTTCAACATTACTGACATTTCAAAGAATTTATTACAAGCATTTGAGATCCAGGAGGAACAACAAAGTTTATATTGCTTTGAGAGTGGCAGGGGGAAAATTAGTTTACCAAGAATATACTTTATACACTGCAGTGCTTCTTTGTCATTGTCTAGATTTACCGTTCCTGGGTGCTACTCTGTAGATTAGTCAAATCATGTAGAAAAGGGTTTAACAAAGCAGGCAGCATGTTCACACCACTGACTTTCAAAGCCCACATCAAGTATGGCTAGATGGAAAGGGTGCCAGATTCAAACAGGGGTGGAAATATTCTTGCAACATTTGAACACAGCAAATTATAACTTCTCAAGGAAAACAACACTGCTCTGATCATGACAGAGGAGGATCCATGACCTGTCTGCAGCAAGCTTAGCAGTGAGACTGGAGCCTCACATGCCATCCAGTCCCATTGTCATCTGTTGGATGAGGCTGATAAACTAATACCAAAGTGTAACTCAGAATGCTTCTGAAACAGTTTTTCCTCCATGTACACAGATGCAGATTTTAGTGCCAATTTGAGATACCCAAAATATGTTGGTTGACACTTCACTCTGAATGAGAAAAACACAGTCAATATTTATGTTAACTCAATATTCTTGTGCTTTCATGATCAAGTGCTATTCCTCATAATTTAGCCTCAATTCATTTTCTACAGGTTGAGGCAAATTTTACACAGGCTTTTAAACTGATTTCCAAAGTATAGACTTGCAAGTGACTATTATCCAGGTCATAAAACTAGTACTTCTATTGTTATCTACAAACATTTAGCAAGCATATGTGCAGTGTATTGTGGCCATAGGGAAGGTCTGCAAAACAGACAGTGTAGTGCTGTAGTGACAGCATGGTCTTTAGAAGCAGACAGACTTGGGCTCTGATGCAGGCTCTGCTGGGCACTTGGGTGAGGTCAGCCCATCCTTCTGAGCTTCAGTTTCCTCACTGGTGGGGGTGTTGATGTGGAGATTGAATGAGATGACTTAAGTGAGAATATCTAATTCAATTCCTGATAGATGGCTGGCACTCAATATCATGGGAATATAAGAATGCATGTGTGTACTATAAAATTATTCACTGCATGCTAAAGAAAAACTCATATAAGCTAGAATGAGGCTAATAATTACACATGTGTTTTGTACAATTGAGTCAGAGTGGGTAGGAGGATATTGTGGAGGACACTTAGCAGAGGGGATGTGGAGCACATGCAACACAAAGCAAGCCTGCACAAAGGCCTGGGAGGGGACTAGAGAACAGGAAGAAAGAACTGTGGTCATGTGCTTGTGTAATCTTGAATTCTTTTTTTTAATTATATTTCATTGTTTATGCTACTATAGTTGTCCCAAATTTTCCCCTTTGTCCCTCTCCAACTAGCCCCTCCCACTCCCTCAGGCAATCTCCATGCCGCTGTCCATGTTCATGGACCCAGTATGTATGTTCTTTGGCTACTCTATTTCTATGCTGTATTTTATACCCCCATGACTATTCTGTAACTACCAACTTGTACCTCTTAATCCCTTTGCCTTTTTTACCCATCTCCCCAACACCCCCATCTGACCACTATCAAAATGTCCTCTGTATATGATTCTGTTCTGCTTCTTAATTGTTTTTTAGATTAAATTGTTAACAGATATGTATTTATTGCCAATTGATTGTTCATATTTTTAATCCTTCTTAAAGAAGACCCTTTAACATTTCATATAATACTGATTTGGTAGTGATAAACTTTTTTTACTATTTTCTTGTCTGGGATGCTTTTTATCTGTCCTTGGATTCTATTAAATGGTGGCTTTGCTAGGTAGAGTAATCTTGGTTGTAGGTCTTTGCTTTTCATCACTTTGAATATTCCTTGCCAGTCCCTTCTAGTCTGCAAAGTTTCTTTTGAGAAATCAGCTGACAGCCTAGTGGGGGCTCCTTGTAGGTAACTAACTGCTTTTTTCTTGCTGCTTTTAAGATTCTCTGTTTGTATTTAACCTTTGGCATTTTAATTACAATATTTCTTGGAGTGGGCCTCTTTGGGTGCATCTTGTTTGGGACACTGTGCCTTTCCTGGACTTCTATGCCTATTTTTTTCACCAAGTTAGGGAAGATTTCTTTCATTATTTTTTCAAACAGGTTTTCAATTTCTCATTTTCTCTCTTCTACTTCTGACACCCCTATGACGTGAATGTGGGTATGCTAGAATTTGTTCCAGAGGCTCCTTACACTTTTCTCATTTCGGGGGAAGATTCTTTTTTCATCTTGTTTTGATTAGTTGTTTTTTTGCTTCCTTATGTTCCAAATCACTGATTTCATTCTTGGCTGCATCCACTCAACTGTTGATTCCCTCCCTATAAATTGTTCTCTTTTTTTTTTTTTTAGAAATTTCCACACTATTTTCCACAGTGGTTGCACCAACATGCATTCCCACCAGTGCATGCAAGTTCTCTTTTCTCCACATCCTTGCCAACACTTGTTTGTTCTTTTATTTATTTTTAAAAATAATTTTATTTTAATTATTGTTTAAGTACAATTTTCTATCTTTTACTCCCATCCCAGTCCACCTACTTACCCCTCCCTATCTCCCTCCCATTGCCATCCACTCCTAGTTTTTGTCCATGTGTCCTTTATACTTGTTCCTGTAAACCCTTCCCCTTTTTCCCTGAAATTCCCTCCCCTCTCCCCTCTGAACACTGTCAGCCTGTTCTCTATTTCAGTGTCTTTGGTTATATTTTGCTTGTTTGTTTTGTTGATTAGATTCCTGGTAAAGGTGAGATCATATGGTATTTGTCTTTCACTGCTTGGCTTATTTCACTTAGCATAATGCTTTCCAATTCCATCCATGCTGTCACAAAAGGTAGGAGTTCTTTCTTTCTGCTGCATTCCATTGTGTAAATGTACCATAGTTTTTTGATCCATTCATTTACTGCTGGGCACCTAGGTTGCTTCCAACACTTGGCTATTGTAAATTGTGCTGCTTTGAACATTGGGGTGCATAGGTTCTTTTGGATTGGTGTTTCAGGGTTCTTAGGATATAATCCTAGCAGTGGCATTGCTAGGTCAAAAGGCAGATCCATTTTCAGTTTTCTGAAGAAATTCCATACTATTCTCCATAGTGGTTTTGTACTAGTCTGCAATCCCACCAACAATGTACTAGGGTCCCTTTTTCTCCACAACCTCTACATGTCACTATTAAAGTCCTAGAGGAGAACATAGGCAAGAAAATCTCAGATATTTCACACAGCAACATTTTTACTGATATGTCCCCCAGAGCAAGAGACATAAAGGAAAGAATAAAGAAATGGGACCTCATCAAAATAAAAAGCTTCTTCACAGCTAAAGAAAACAGAATCAAAATAAAAACAGAACCAACTGTATGGGGAAACATATTTGCCAATGATACCTCAGACAAGGGTTTAATCTCCAAAATATATAAAGAACTTAAATGACTCCACTCTAAGAAGACAAACAATCCAACTAAAAAATGGGCAAAGGACTTGAACAAACACTTCTCCAAGGAGGACACACAGAGGATCCAGAGACACATGAAAAGATGCTCAATATTGCTAGCTATCAGAGAGATGCAAATTAAAACCACAATGAAATACCACTTCACACCAGTCAGAATGGCCATCATAAACAAAGCAACAAACAACAAGTGTTGGAGAGGTTGTGTTAAATTTTTCTTTATTTCAATTAGCGTATCCCTCATTTCTGACTGGATCTTTTTTATGCTAGTGAGGTCCTCACTACATTCCTTGAGCATCTTTATAACCAGTGTGTTGAACTCTGTATCTGATAGATTGCTTTTCTCCATTTTGCTTAGTTCTTTTTCTGGAGTTTTGTTCTGTTCTTTCATTTGGGCCATGTTTCTTTGTCTCCTCATTTGGGCAGCCTCTCTGTGTTTGTTTCTCTATATTATGTAGAGCTACTATGTCTCCCAGGCTTGATAGAGTGGCTTAATGTAGTAGGTCTCCTATAGGGTCCAGGGCACAGCCTCCCCTATTACCCCAGCTGGGTACTCACATTGGGCCCACTGTGTGGGCTATATACACCCTCCACTTATAGTTGAGCCTTGATCGCTGTTGGCATATCCAAGATAAACCACCACCTGTGTTCTGTCTGTGTTCACACAACATTTGCTACAAAGTGATCTGCAGATGGCTGCTACTTGCAGTGGGACTGAAGGTGCCAGGAAAAGCTGAGCTGTGAACAAAAGCTGGATACTGCTAGTGCCAAGCCCGGGGCCACTTAGTGAGAGGTATGGGGCTTGCTGAAGCCAGAGGCTACTTGTTTGAGAGAATTTAGAAATATCTGAAGCATGGGCCTAAACAAGCCTTTCATATGGAAAAGGCACTGGAAACAGCTTTTGTGGACCTGAAAGTTGGGTATGGCTAGGCCTCAAAGAATCACCAGTGTAAGGCAAACAGTAGAGTCTCAGATATGGCACCCACCTGCTGTCTCTGTGGCAAGGCGGTGGCTCAGAAAAATAAAAATGGCCTCTGCTAGCACTTTTGTCTGGGAGAAAGCTGTCCCCCAGCTCTCAACCTGTTGCCGAACAATTTGATTCCTCCCCATATGTCTCTGGTATCTTTTAAGCTGCTGCTCTGGTGCTGGAGCTCAGAGGGAGTGAGTCCTAGTAAGTCTGTGCATGGGTCCTTTAAGAGGAATTGCCTGGGATTCCCACAGTTTCTTTTCCACGGCCTCAATCCCTGCTGGTTTTTACAGCCAGGAGTTATAGAGATTTATCTTCCTGGCACTGGAACCCTGGACTGAGGACCCTGTTGTGGAGCTAGGATCCCTTGCTCCTGAGATACCCCTCCCTATTTTTATCTGCTATATATCAGTGTGGGACCAGCCAGTTCCATGGCTCCACCCCTCCTATCAGTCTGGATGTGGTTTCTTCTTTAATTCCGTAGTTGTAGGACTTCCATTCAGTTCAGTTTCTGATGGTTATTAATGATGATTGTTCTGTAGTTTAATTGTAATTTTGATGTGGTTGTGTAAGGAGGCAAACCATGTTTAGATATGCCTGCTCTAGATCTTGTCTAAAGAAATCCTAGTTCAGAACATGGGATTGAGCCTTGGTTTCTTCACCAATATTATTATAAAATTTAAAAAAAATATTTTTTCTTCTAAATTCCCAGAGTTGTGGTTTTTAGTGTGTGGATACAAATCACCTGATCCCTGGGACTCAGTTGTCCCAGAGATTACATGGAAAGTTTGTGTTAGGTGATTTTTAAGTTCTTTCCAGCTCCACATTCTGTTTATGAAATAGCACAAGTAAGGTGGTTTAAATTGCATGAAAGGAAAAATCTATGTATGTACAACACCATAACCCATGATACATATGCAATACTAAAAAAAATATGCCTGATAATATCTGATTAATATTTGCAGTGTATTTTGAAATTTACAAAGTGCATTTTATATACATTTGTTTCATGCATTGACCTCATGGGTTCACTATTCTACTCAGAATAATCACTATCATTTAGCAAATGTGTCTGTATATCTTACAGTCTCTAAGTACTTCAGTCTCTCATTTTCTCCTCTCTTCCTTAGAAGAGGCAAAAATATTATTCTTTTTTTTAAATCCTCACCTGAGTATATGTTTTTTTATTTATTTTAAAGAAAAAGAAATAGAGATTGGTGTGAGAAACATTAATTAGTTGCCTCCCATACACAGCCTGACCAGGAATCAAACCTGCAACTTAGGGATGTGCCCTGACTAGGGATCAAACCCTCAACATTTTGGTGTATGGATGATGTTCCAGTCAAATGAGCCACCTGGACAGGGCAAAAATTATTTTCATTCAGATCTAATAAAAGTGAGTCTCAGAAAGTTGAAGCAACTTTCTCAACATCAGTGATCAGACTTCCAAGTTCCTCCATTTATATTTTGCTGCCTCTACAATGTTCATTTGGGTTGTTAGTAAAATATATGTTCTTATTTCCTTATTTGACTTCCAGAATTTTCTAATACAGTATTTCCCAAGTGTCTCCCATAAAATATGAGTCCAAAAATGTGTATTAAAAACAGATTCCATGGTTGGAAGGTAGATAAATGATAGGAGATAGATAATAGGTGATAGATAGATAGATAGATAGATAGGTAGATGATAGATAGATAGATAACATACACTCTTTGTCATTCCTAGCTATTTCTCAATAAACATTCAAATAATTAAAACTAAAAGACATCCTGCAGTAAAGGTATCTAGTGAACATGATTTAACCAAAGAATTCTTAAACTTATGTAACCACTAAACTTTTTTTAATGTTTTCATATAACACTAACTAAAATCCACAGAATGATTCAGGAATCATTGTTCTAAGGCCTCCCTCTCTACTTACTGTAGCATCCACACAAATAAAATATCCTTACATTTCCTTGCCTAAAACATCATGCAAAAGTCCACAAACCCACTCCAATGGACTAGACAGAAGAGAAATGAAAGTTCAGAAAGATGCTGAAAGAATGGAAGAAAAAACTGAAATCAAGAGAAAGGAAGGCTGAAACCAAGAATGGCTCTTACATTTGACAACAAGCCAAATCACTTAGCCAAAACAATACGGGAAGGTCTGGCTTGGTCACTCCTCATAGCAGCTGAGATATTCTCTAATATCTTAAGACCTTGTCCTTAATATGATTTCTGCCCCTCCTTTTCTTCACTGCTCATTATTTTTCCTGTTCACACACTACTCCCACCAGGGCATGGAGAAGGGACAGATAACCACTGGGACACCTATCCCCAAACCCATGGAATCAAAAGGAAGAAGAAAGGGCATGTCCTAGACTCACCTTACATCTACCCTTTCATCTTTTGACTGAGAAATTTCCAGTGATCAAAAGATTCCTCATTACCCTGAGAACCTCATTCTCCACCCGTGTTTTAAAAAGATTTGGATTCCAAATGACAGGTCAAACCAATCTGAAATCTGTATGGCAACCAGAGACTAAGTCCTCTAGACTACTAGACTGTCAAACTCCATGTCTTTGGGGCATTGCTTCCATCCTTGCTCTTTTTCCTGTGTTTTTCTTCTCTTTCAGCCCCGACAGTTTAGAACTAAATTCAGACACAAATACTGGGCCCCTTGAGTACAGGGTTAAGATGGAGAAAATCACCATGTTGAGAACACTAGTTTCAGGATCTGTTCTTTCATGAATAAGAGAAGCCCATATAGCAAATGCTCAGGTGCTCCTTGGAGTGGTCGTCAACCAGAAAAGGCAATTCTTTGTCCTTCACCATTTGCTGGGGATGCCTGTGAGGCCACAGATGAATGCAGCAGTGGAGGGAGCACTCTGCCTTTGTGTGTGACACCTCTCTCCTGGGAACCTGTGGTATGTGTCTAATGGCCCAGGTAGGCTTCCAATCAATGCAAACTTTCCAGCTAACACATTTTGTCTGAACTGTCATTTGGTCAGGATCAGCTTGGCATGACCACTTAGTTTTCTATACCAGAAGATACTTGATTGTTATTTTTTTAAAGTAAAATTAGGGATCTCCTTTTCTCAACTGGGTTCCATCCCCTTGCAGAGGCTGGTGGTTCTTTACAGAGCTGAGCTCTCCATCCTTGCATTGAGAGGCTACCGATGTGATACTTAAAGAGAACAAAGCAATATGGAAGCATTTGGAGGGGAGAAGGTTTCGCAGGAACCCCAAGGAAAGCTCTCCTGAGTCTGGCTGGCTTGGAAACTTCTACTTTTTAAATCAGAGGGGAAGTAATCTTGTATTTGTATCTAAGGTTCTAAACTTTGGGAGCTATCACCTTCAATACTCTGCACCTCATGAAGGGAATTTGATCAATTTAAGGCTAAAACCAATGGTCTTTGGACCCAACCTTGACAAGAAAGTTATTAAAGTCTCAAAGCAAAGATGGGATATGAAGTTTTCTTAGGCTCCGCTGAGGAATAAATGCTAATCAGCCACAAAGTTAGGCAGTATAGAGCTTTATTGAGGATTGCGCGCTTGGGTGAGGTTTCCTGGTCTATGCTGTGGGGCCGAGAAAGTCGCGCCTGAGCAGGGAATATGGCAGGGTTTTATCTTGGTTGGCTCTCTTTGTGGGAGCTGGGGATTGGTCCCCTTTGAACAAAGCGGCAATATATCATTGGTGGCTCTCCTCGAGCCCTGGTTTTACGTCAGATGTCTTTTCCAGGTTATAGTTCAGCCGCCATGTTTGTAGTTCAGCTGCCATTTTGTCCTACCCCACCCGTCCTGACATTCTGACCTCTTTGGTAGGATAAGGGGTGCCGTGTTTGATCTGGCTACTTCCTGCTGTCAGGGGAGTGTAGACAGGAGGGGCTAGAGGTCGGTCATTTCTGGTTCGTCAGGGAGGGGCAAGGGGGTTTGGGCCTGAAACAACATCTGGTTAAAGGTAACCCAGGAGGCTTCACAAATTCTTTCCGGAAGACTGGGGATGATAAGGAATATGCAGCTTCCAGGTGATGCCGAGGAGGTGGAGACCTGCTGGATGATTTGGGAGATGAAGCCTGGGCCATTGTCTGACTAGATAGAGGCGGACATGGGATGGGCCTCAATCCAACCTGAAAACATGTCAACAAAAGTTAAAAGGTAGCAGAATTTCTTGTGGGGAGGCATGTAAGTGAAGTTGATTTGCCATTCCTGGCCAGGGAGATGTCCTCTCATCTGGTGAGTTGGAAACCGGGGTTTAAGCCCTCCCTGGATTGACACTTGAGAGCAGACTGAGCATTCAGCATGCACATGCTTGATGGACTGGAGAAGATATGGGAAGGAGAAGAGGGGATCTAGGAACTTGAACAGAGCTTTGGGGCCCATGTGCAGTGACTGGTGGATTTCTGAAAAGAGGGGAACAGCCTGCTGCTGGGGAATGGCAATTTTTCCATTGAGGAAGATCCAACCTCCGCTGCCAATGCAGCCACCCCAGGCATACAAGGCAGAGTATTCCTGAGGAGTATAGGAAGGAGATACAGGGGTGGACAGGAAGAGTATGGGGGAGGGAGAAGTTCCAGGGGTCAGTTTTCGTGCTGCGGCATCAGCCCAGGCATTGCCCTGGGAGACGGGGTCTCGTGAGGTTTGATGCCCCTTGCAGTGAACAACAGCTACTTCTGCAGGTAATTCTAACGCTTGGAGGAGTTCAGAGATTAGAGATGAATTAATGATTGGAGAGCCTTTCGATGTGAGAAACCCACATTCCTTCTAGAGAGTAGAGTGACTGTGAACAATGAGAAAGGCGTATTTGGAGTCTGTGTAGATGGTTACTCGCTTGTTTTTTTTTGTTTTTTGTTTTTTTTTGTTTTTTTTTGCCAGAGAGAGAGCTCGGATGAGAGCAATGAGTTCTGCTTTCTGTGAGGTGGTGCCCTCAGGCAGCAGTTGTGCTTCTAGGGTGGAAGCATAGGCCGCCCTCCGCCTTCTGTAGGCCTCCACCACAGAACTGCCATCGACGAACAGAGTGAGGTCAGCATTGGGGAGTGGAATGTCAGACACCCTGTCTAGGGGTTGCCTGAGAAAGTTAAGAACTTCGGGACAAGAGTGAGTGGATTTAGGATTGATGGTAGGTGCTGGTAAGAGGGTGACCAGGTTAAGCCAAGGGGAGAGGCGAAGGGATAAAGTGGTACTCTCTATAAACAGAAGGTGCAACTCTTGGAGGCATGAAGGTCTCAGTAGTGAGAGAGCCCCGTGTGAGAGCAGATCAGTAAGGCAGTGGGGCAAGAAAATGACCACGGCTGGCAGAGAGTCAGCTTTAGGGTCTCCTTGCCTAACTCTGCAGCACTACCCAGGGCACGGAGACATGGCTGCCACCCCCATAAGGTTGGATCCAGTTTTTGGAGAAATAAGCAACCGGACAGTAGGAGGGGCCAACAGGTTGGGCCGGGACACCAATTGCTATGCCTTGGCATTCATCAGTGAAAAGATGAAATGGACAGGTGGGATTGGGAAGGCTTAGAGAGGGGGCCTGCAGGAGTGTGTCCCGTAACATGGTGAAGGCTTTTTCTACCAGCTTGGGAGAAGTAAGGGATTCCATAGGAGTTTTGGTTTTTTGTTTTTTTTTTTTTTTGCAGCATTGTACAGGGGCTTGGCCAAGAGGGCAGAGCAAGGAACCTGGTGTCTGAAGAACCCCACTGATCCCAAGAAGAAGAGAATATGATCTCCATTGGTGGGGGGTTGGAGCTCACAGAGGAGGCGAGTGTGGTCTGCAGTGAGACTCCGTGTGGTAGGGGTTATGGACAGACCTAAGTAGGTGACAGTCTGTGTGGAAATCTGAGTCTTGGTGGGAGAAACCCAATATCCTCTGCTAAAAAGTTAAGGAGGACGGCTATGTGTTGCTGAGACTCTTGTAACAGGGACTGCACAGGAGGAGGTCATCTACATACTGGAGGACAGTGCTTGAGCCTAAGTCACAAGCAGCAAGATCCGGGGCAAGAGCCTGACCAAAGAGATGGGGGCTGTCTCTAAAGCCTTAGGGAAGGACTGTCCATGTCAGTTGTTGTTGGAGGTTGGTGTCAGGGTCAGTCCAAGTAAAGGCAAAAAGAAAATATGAATCCTGGTGGAGGGGAATAGTAAAGAAGGCGTCTTTGAGGTCCAGAACAGAAAAAAAATGGGTGGTGGTAGGTGGGATGCAGGAGAGGAGAGTGTAGAGGTTTGGGACCACTGGGTGGATAGGGACTACTGCTTCATTAATGAGCCTTAGGTCTTGGACTAACCAGTATGCTCCTGATGGTTTCCAAACTGGAAGAATTGGGGCATTACTCGGGGAGTTGGCCGGAATTAAAAGTCCCTGCCCCATAAGGCAGGAGATGATAGGCTTGAGACCTCTACAATGGGTTTCAGAGATTGGGAACTGAGGTCTAGAAGGAAAGATGGTGGGGTTTTCAGCATGATGATGATTGGGGTGTGGTGAGAGGCCACAACAGGCTTGGAGGTGTCCCATACCTAAGGGTTGACTGGGGTGGGTGAGATTAGAGGTTGGGTTAATGGGGTAGGGTCTTTGAGCAGAGGAAGGAGAAGGTAAGAGGAGGGATTTAGGCTCGCTGTGATCTGTAAGGAGGCCCCTAGGAGCTGCAAGATGTTTCTTCCTAGGAGTGGAACGGGGCAGGAGGGTATGACCAAAAAGGAGTGTGTGACAGGGATATTATCAAGGCTGCAGTTTAAAGGAAAGGTACGAAGGGGGCATGGTGGAGTTCCATCAACCCCCATGACCGAGATCTGGGAAGGGGTAAGGGGACCAGAATGTGATGGCAAGACTGAATAGGTAGCCCCCATGCCCACTAGGAATGAGATGGACTTACCCACTACCTGTAGCGTTACCCTGGGCTCAGCAAGGTTGATGGGGGTCTTGGAGTCCAGGCTGCATCAGTTATCCATGAAGCCAAGGAACTTTAAGGCCAGAGAGGAGTCCTCACCTTGGCTGGATGGTCCCTGGTACGGAGGTGCTGGGAATGAGCCTTTAAGGGGACAAGCATCTCTCCAATGGCCAAGCTTCAACGGCAGTCGAAGCACAGTTTGGTGGGCATTCGAGGGTTTGGACATTGGCAGACCCAATGTCCTTCCTTACCACATTTGAGGCAGGCTCCTGGCGGCATTCCTTTTGGTGGCCCGGACTTTGACTTGGCCCCTGGGCTGTGATGTCCTGGGTCTTCAGCCAGCCTCAGGGCTGCTACTATAGCCTGGGTCTGCAAGGCTACCTTCTGCTGCAGGCATGCTTGGGGAGCAGCCTCGGCCTTTTTGTCCTGGTTGTTAAAAACTTTAAATGCCATGTTTACCAGATCTCAGATGGGGGTTTGAGGACAGTCCTATGCCTTTTTTAGTTTTTTTCCTGAGTGTCTGGGGCTGACTGAGAGATAAAGTGGGTGGCCAGCACAGTGGCCCCTGCACTGGATGTAGGACCTAAGCAGGTATGGAGACCCATAGCCTCAGTGAGGCGGTTAAGGAACAGGGCTGGGTTCTCTTCCAGGACTTGGGTAATTTCTCTGAGTTTGTCATAGTTAACTGCTTTCTGAACTGACCATTTCATTCCTGCTAACAGGCACTCAACCATTTGGTCATAGCTAGCGCCGTCTGCCTGTCTGTCCCATCTGATAATCCCAACCCGGTCGGCTTCTGGCACAGCCTCAGCTCCTACCGGCATAGTAGGGTTTGTACCGTGGGTTTGGTCTGCATGAGCTCTAGCAGCAGTTTGAACACGATCACATTCATCTGGAGTTAGAGTAGAGGTTAAAATAATATGTAAGTCATGCCATGTGAGATCGTAAGCCTGGACTAGGTACTGGAATTCCCTGAAAAAATTGGTAGGGTTAATGAAGAACGAGCCTAGGCATTTTTCAATTGAAGAAAGGTCAGTTAGTGAAAAAGGGACATGGACCAGAACAACACCTTCTGCTTCTGCCACTTCCCAGAGGGAGGCAAATACGGGAGTTTAGGGGCTCTAGATTCAGGCGGGAGCAAGTATGTGAGCTAACCGGGGAAGAAAGGTTTTTAGAGGGAGGGGGAGAATCCGGTTGAGAGGGGAGGGCCAGGGCTGGAGTAGCCATTGGCAGGAGCTGATAAGGAGGGGGAGAAGGAGGAGAAGCAAGATTTTCGGGAGAATCAGAAAAGGAGGAGGGAGGTTTGGGGCAGTAGGCTTAGGAGGCTGTACAGGTTCAGAGTTTCCTTGGGCTAGGAGAATCTGAGCTGTGGAGCATTGGGTGCACAGATCAGAGTGGGTGCACAAGGCCCAAAAGCCTTGAATGTAGGGGAACTCAGACCATTTGCCAGTCTGTCTGCAAAAATTATCTAAGTCAGTAAGGGTAATGAAATCGAAAGTGCCTTCAGGAGGCCAGGTTTCATGATTATCGAGCTGATATAATGGCCAGGCTGTAGTGGACAGAAAAATCAGCTGTTTTTGCTTGAGGCCAGGCACCCTACAGGTGATTTAGGATCTAGCTTGGACCCCTGCCCCCCCATTCCTGGTCCCAAGGACGGAAGATCAGTGACTGAGAATTGGCGTCCCGCAACTCAAGTCACCAACCAAGTCGGACAGAAGTGGAGTTCAAGGCCGTGGGACATCTCCGCCTGTACTTGAATCCCAGAGGGAGAAGTTTCTCCCAGAAGGGCTACCCACTACATAGCACTGTGATTTTTTTCGGTAGGAGAGCAGCCTCTCCGGCAAACGGGGACCCGGAGTCGGAGTCCAAGGACCAGGAAGTTGAGGGACAGCGTCACTTACCCTAGTTCAGAGCTCGGACTGGTGGGGTGGCCACGAGGCCTCCTCGGGGAGTCAGGAGAGGAGCGGTCTTCAGAAGACAACGACTCCTCCCGGGTTTTGGCACCAAATGAAAGGTGTTTTTAGGCTCCACCGAGGAATAAATGCTAATCAGCCACAAAGTTAGGTAGTATAGAGCTTTATTGGGGTTTGTGTGCCTGGGCGAGGTTTCCCAGTCCACACTGTGGGGCCGAGAAAGTCGCACCCAAGCAGGGACTGTGGCAGGGTTTCATCTTGGTTGGCTCTTTTTGTGGGAGCTGGGGATTGGTCCCTATTGAACAAAGTGGCAATATATCATTGGTGGTTTTCCTCTCGCCCTGGTTTGACGTCAGCTGTCTTTTCTAGGTTATAATTCAGCTACCATGTTTATAGTTAAGCCGCCATGTTTGTACTTGAGCTGCCATTTTCTATTTCAGCGGCCATTTTGTCCTACCCCACCCGTCCTGACAGGATATTCTCCAAGCTTCCTGCATGTAACAATCACATGGAATCCACTTTAAACACCTTCAAGGGACAACCTGCATACTATTTTTGTTGCTGGTGAGCGTTCTTAAGTGGTGCAGTGATTATCTTCATACCAGAAAGGAAGATTTCCATATAATTCAATGTTTTCTGGGCCATGGGTACCACCTCACTTCCTTGCCTGACCTTCCTCCCTCTTCTTGACTCACCCACGCCACACTATCTCCAAAGAGCTGAGGCCACTGTATTTTGTTCAATCCGTTGTTTTCCTTTTCAAGAGAAAATTTCCAAACTCAATGGCAGTGTTTCTCGGTGTTGGCTGCATATTGAGACCACCTGAAGAGTTTTTCAAAAATATCAATGCCTGGATTGCATCCAAAGATTCTGATTCAACCTGAGTGGGATGAAGTGTGGGCATCAGCATTTTTTAAGCTCCTCAGGCAATTCTGATGTGGAGTCAGGGTTAAGGACAACTACCCAGGGTCTTGTAAATAGGCCCCCAATTATTCATTTCTAAAAGAGCAAATTTCTGCCCCTTATTTAAGTAAAATGTTTTTTACCCAAAGTGTTGGTTCCATGAGTTGTTACTAACTTTACTTCCATGATATAATAAACCCAGGTCTTGATTTCTAAAAGAATGAGCCAGTGTTACCAACCATGTTCCCCCAGATTCATAGCCCATTAGGGAATTAAAGAAAATTGTATCTGTACTTTGTCACCCACTCACGATTCTCCCAGACCCTGAAGTTGGGTTATTAGCCAATATTTATAGAAAAACCTCAAACCTGGTGATTCATACTCAAAATATAATAGAGGAAAGAAATAATCCTTTCAGACTCTTTAACATCCTCTCCAAACAAGAACAGCTGCTTCTGATTGAGAGCTTATTAGATGTCCCACTGTTGCTAAAGGTTGTCTCATCTAATCTATACTAGGGCTTTTCAAACTTTTAATGGCAGATGAATCTCCCTGGCACATTGATGAATGTAGACTCATAGTTCTGCCATAGAGGGCTCACCTCGGGTTCTGCATTTTTAACCAGCTACTGGTCTTCTGCTCACCTCTTGAATAGTAAAGCTTTACTCAATGAATTTTTGACATTCCTTCCTCAAACTCCATTTCACAGATGAAGAAATTAGGGGTAAGGACCTATAAGAGGCAAGATTCAAACCAAGATCTGTTTGACATAAAACCCTGTCCACTGTGCTGCCCTGGCCAGGTGGTTCAGTTGGTTGGAGCATCATCCCTTGCACCCAAAGGTTGCAGGTTCTATTCCTGGCAGGGTACATACAGGAGGAAATTGATTGATGCTTCTCTCTCACACTGATGTTTTTCTTTCTGTCTCTCTCTTCCTCCTTCTCTAAAATTAATAAACATATCCTTGCATGAGGATAATAAAAAATGATACGAAAAAATAGAAGCAAAACAAAAACTTTGTTCACTGTGCTAATCTGCCCCTTTTTAGTTGTTTTTTTTTAATTGTGGGATTTTCATCTTTTAAAAGAGATAATATAATGATTTTTTTCCTTGTTGATGAAAATGGAGATAGATGCACTGTCAGAAGAAAGACTCTCCCTTTCCCATCTGGTGCTCCTTTCAGCTCCTGATCTAAATCTTGTTCTTATCATTGCTCAAGAACCAGTTACTTTGAGGTTGGTGGTGAGGATATGGCTACACCTTCTTCTTTCTTTAATATATATACTAGTTTTGTTGAAACTCTTTCTACCAAATTGAAACTCAGGTCCCAAGAGATTAAAGTGGTCTATGACCACCAACTAGAGTAGAGCTAAGATAGCTGACAAGATCTCTGTGAGGAGTCCGAAGGTCTCATTCCAATTTTTAGACCCAAGATTGCCTAGATCTACAATGACTACACCCTACCTATATTCCACCACCTTTCATTCAGCAATAAAAGTGCATCTGAGTCTGTCTGCCTCAGCAGGGGAGCAAGGGAGTCTTCTTGACACCATCATTTCAATACTCTTTTTCAGGAACAGAAGCTAAGATGCAAGTAAGAGTAGCAAAATCATCATCCAAATGTAGATACAGGCCATATGCAGAGTCAGAATGTGGTTGTTTACCTAACAAAAATCCTATAATGCAGGATTGTAGAAATTCTTTACCCTCTTAATCAGGGGTGTGGGAACTGTGTACAAATTGACATCAACCATCTTTATTCAAGTCATATGTTTATTTTCCAAAATAGTCATTCCTATTATAAGGGGGAATTTAGTTTGTGATTATTGAGACTTGTGACAGCATTGTAATGTTTTCTTCATAAAAATTGCAAAAAATCTTCAAAAATATCCATTCTTTTGAAGTTCTCAGTCATTTTCCCATAAGTGGACATGTAGTCCTAGTAACCCAGGCAAATGCTCGATACTTTACCAAAGTCTGCAGGTACCAGATTAGACAGGTAGGTCCTGCTGATTAGATAGTTTTAAGGAGAAAATCTCATTAACACTTTCATCTTCAAAGAACAGAAACCTAACAGAGCTTGTACAAATATCAGCCACTGGCCTTAGGAGTCATAAATAAATGCATGAGTTAACCTAAAAGTAAACAAACAGAATATAAACTAACTCTTAAACCCTGCCAACTGTAATCTAACACATGGATGGCTGTGAACTTCCATTAAAGGGTTAGATTATATATGTGTATATGGACTTTAAATCTTCATATGTATGTGTGTTCCATATTTGTGTGTACACATTTGTATGTATTTGATATATACATATGTGCATATTCATTTAGAATCTTTTTCAGGAACACCAACTCAGGGATTCTGAAAGTATCTACTTACAGGGTTATCCATGTAGTTTGGCCAAATCAGTGTGGCATGTGAGCACAGGGGAAGGAATGACATCGTCTGGGACTTTTCTTTCTTTCCTTTGCTGCTTCGGACCTTTTTTTTTTTTTCTTGAGAGGATGACTAAGCAGTGCTGGAGACTATGAATTTGCTTAAGTGTGAATGGCTGATTGCTGAGAGAAGCACCAGCCCTCCTGCAAGGTGATTGACTAGGGATGTAGGTCTTCACACTTGATGCCTGGATTTGACTTGGAAAGTCTGCCAAGTCTTTTACTGGGATATTTATCTTAATTAGATCTGAAAGACCTGCCACAGCAGAATAGTCACACCGATTAAAATGAAAAACAGGAGAAATTACTGATCAAATTAATCATAATGTCGGGTTACAGCTGTAGGTCTGATGTAATTTGCCACTCCAGTGAGTTACATCGGCTTGGCCTGGGAAAGAGAGCCGGCTTTATGCTGATCCATAACACCCGCCCGCTCCAGGCAGCTCAGCAGTAAGCTGGCTCCATTCATTTTCTTGGCTTGCTCTGACCTCCCTGCTGCAACTAGAAACAAATCGGGCACCAAACAAATGGTGTGGGGGGAGGAAATATTCTCTTATCCAAGCAATTGTACTATTTCAAAATGAGCTTCTAAATGGGCAGGCTTGGAGCTTTGTGCTTGTTGGTCTTTTTGCTTTGTTTTTTTCCCACTTAACTTCCTTTTAGTTTTGTTTATGCTGACCTGACATTGATTACAGATGCAGGACAGGAATCAAAAGGTCAGAAGACAAAACCTTTGGCTCTAAGCAATGAGAAAAGCCTTTTGAAAAATCCCCTTGCCAAAATGACTCTACAACTGGGGAATGGATTGAAATAATCTAGAGTGTCACAACAGAGGATGGAGAAACCCAAGATCTAGTAAGAGCTGATTGTTTCCAGGAAGGTATGGTTGTCCTGGTATTCTAATTTTTTAAATAAGCCCCACTTTACCATGTGTTTGGGGTAAGATGGGTGAGTAATACTATTTTTTTAAGAAAACAAATGAGAGCTCAGATTCTTTTCAATGTATACCCTGAGCTGTGATTCATCATTACTCATTCATTCAGTGTTTATAAAACACATCTTCCCATTAGTGATACAAAGAAAAGGCCTTAAAACATACCCACATCTAGACATTCAATTGGGAATTCTTAAAAAGTAAAATTTAGGAGCAATGTAGGACTTCTCTCCAACCAGTTCTGTTTTATCAAGGATCTAGATAAGCCACCCTAAAATGGGGAAATTATCCTAAAACAGAGGTGGTTAGAAAGTGAGGAGGCCTTCTTCCCAATGTTATCAGATGACTGCAGCGCTAAGATTTTTCTTTTTGACCATCTGATGTGACACCCAAATTCTATTATTTATTCCTGGACCAGATGTACTCTTTTGTCCCCCATTTTAAAAGGCCCTGTCCTCTATCCCATCAGCAATGAATCTGGTATATTTTGCAAATGAGGGGGATGGGCAGTTATAGAAAACAAGGTGCCTTGGCATTCAAGCGATGATATCTTCTGGACGTTTCTATGGACCACATTGTGAGTGGTTATTATATTGGTTTAGTGTTTTTAACCAGAATTTTTTTAAAAATTAAGAGGTAAGCTTATGTATTTTTTCTTGAAGCTTCTGTTTAAGTTATATATTACTCTTACAGACATATTAATATAGTTACTAGGGAGGACCCCCAAAAACCGAATCATCTTCTGGAGGGTGGGTCCCTAATAATACAGGCTTTCCCTGCTAGGTGAGTATTCTAGGAATCCATCTGTATCAGTGTACTATCTGGTGTTTTTGTACATTTGGCTTCAGTGAATTTTTTTGTTTTTGAAGACTCTGTCAACGCATTTTCCCATTTCATGCTGGGTGATTACAAGCACACCTGCCTACACCACACTGAGTGTTTAGCAGTTTTTGACCAAAAACAGAATGACCCCTGTGCCCCACCCTTCTTATTCACCCGATCTCACCCCAAGCAACTTTTTTTCCCCCTGGATGAAAAACATTCTCAAAGGGAAATGGTTTGCCAATGGGGAAGAGGTGAAACAAACAAACAAAAATAAAAAGGCAGAAACACTAAAAGGCATCGAAATCAGTGAGTTAAAAAACTGTTTGAGCAGTGGAAAAAATGTCTCAATAGGTGTGTTGCATCAAATGGAGAGTACTTTGAAGGTGACTGACGTTTAAACACGTAAGGATAAATACACAGTTTTTTATAAATTTCATTTTTAGGGGGTCCCTCCTCACACATGTAGACAGAAGTATACATAGGGACAGATATATTTATTGGTACGTATATTGTTGCATGTATGTGTGTGTTGACTTTTGTTGTAAAATATATTTCTTACTATGTGATAAGGTCAGAAGAATTTGAAAAATACCACCCTGAAAGACCTAGTTATTTAGAAAGGCAGAGGTAGGATCTCTTAGACATGGAACAGCTCAGGATGCAAATTTATCAGTGTTGCAACATATTAAATGTGATGATGAACTCCTAAACACTGAATACCATCCCCAACAGTCAAAAAGAACAAAAACAGATACCCCCTACACACACAAACACACACATCCTGGACCAGACATACTCTTTATCCCCAATCTGAAAAGTCACATGAAATTATTAGTTTAACAAACCTATTAAGTTGAAAACTAAGTAATTTATTAAAAGCTGACAAAGTAGTCACACAAAATGAATAGATAACTCTAAAGAAAAAGAAAGGAGAAAATAGTAGGAAGGAAGCACAGGGCCCCACACTGATTAATTTAGGTTCCTAGAAGATATACCAAGGGAAAAAGCCTTGTCCTTTCAGAGCTGCTAATCAGGAACCATGTCCATAGACTGTGTCTAGAAAAACCATGGGCCATAGTTGCTTAGAACTTTCCTAGTTCTCCCACTTGGTCCAGGCCCAAGGCAAAGCTGGCACTAACCCCCTGACCTGGTCTTCCTATTTTGTTTCTCCCTAATTCAATCCATTTTGCAAACTACTGTGAAACTATCTTCCTAAAAGAACATGTTCACATCACGCTCATGCTCAAAGCTCCTTTTTGGCATTTTAGCCTGGCCTTACTGTCCACCCTGTCTCCCACCTCCCCCCACTATATTCAGCCTCTCCCAATACCTGATGTCCCTGTGCAGCCCACTTTCCTGGCTCTACTGGTGTTATGCCCACAGCTACAATTGCCCACTCCTCTCACCACTGGTCCCTCATGGCTTCTTTCTCTTCCTACCTCTTTCATGAAGTGCCCACATATGGCCAGTACTCAGTAATTTCCCTGGTCTCTGAACTCACACATTGGGCACTTAGCATATGTAATTTGAGCCTTTTTTCATAGTGTGTGTGAACAAGTTTGTGATTTTATTTGAATTATAAACCCCTCAGGGAGAGACAGTATATCTCATACATCTGTATATCCCAGGACTATCAATAATTGTTGTAAATGATGATTTCTCACTTAACAGTTACTCATTTGGAAAATATGTCCCTATTGTCAGACCATCTTAAATTTATTTGCAAAATTACTCAATAAAGATAATAATTACTAATGAAAAAATGTAACCTATTTATTTTTATATGTAGAATAATGCCTGGTGCATAGCAAGGACTATAAATAAATAGATCTTATATGACTACGATGCCTTTTAAATTATTTTAACCCCATTATTCTTTACACTATCTTCTCAGTGGGTTTTGGGAAATGCACACTTGATTTAGACTGCTTTAAAACAGCTTCCTTCATTTGGAAAGAAATGTACATTAAAGTAAGAATCATCATTTTCTAATTAATCTCCTGTTTCTTTTCCCCACCATCTCAACAATATATGACAGTTCTTGACATTAAGAATATAATAGAGAGAGGAGCAGGCCTTCTTAATATTATGTTGATCTGGTTATCTGTGAGTTAAAACATATTTTCTAAAGCATAAAAATATTATGAAGCAGATAGACCCAAGGAAAACAGAAGTGGCTCTCCCACTATGGGTGTACCTTGGGCCCCACCATTGGATACCAGAGACTCTCACATGACATGCTCTGGCTGCCCAGACCCCACTGGTAAAATGGACAAACATGTACAAAGCCTCCCAGTAGAAAAATGATGATCCAGTTTAAAAAATAAAAGTGCTATTGAGCATTTAACACATATCAGGCATTGTGCTAAGTATTTTGTATACATTTTTTATTTGATACCTTGATATCATAGGGGGAGGAAACCAAGGCTCAGAGAAGCTGAAACTCACTGAAGGCCCACAGCTTGTCAGAGGTGCAGCTAAGATTTGAGCCCTGTCTGCCTGGCTCCAACCTGGGGGACCTCATGTGCCATTTTAACTGGACAGCATGTCTGTTATCCAGTGTAGTTACTAATACCACCCATTTCATTCCCAGAACTGTCCTGGTTTGGCAATAAATTATTTGGGCAACTTTTCATGCTCACTATGCAACCTCCAACATTTATACAAACTGCTCCCACCTGATTTCACTCCACTAGATGCCACAAAAGGCCAAGATATTAGTATACTTAAAATAATGAAAATATGGCAATAGAAATTTTTATAAGTATATTCTATTCTCTCTACTTGATAACTAATAATTAATCAAAATGTGCTCCTACTTGAGATGAGAATGCTTGGTGAAAAGCAACAGGAGACATCCCCTTCTTCCAAATGATTGGGAAAAAAACATGACAGCAATATTTCTAGGAACTGGCTGAGGTGACTGACACTATGCTAGCAGAGTTATAATTTAGAATAGAGTTTCCCCCACCAAAGAAAGAGAGGTTCAATAAGGAGAGAGGAATAAATCACACCCACATACATACTCATGAGAATATAACTAATGATTTTTTTAAATCTCATGGTGCACAAGAGCCAAAAATGAAATGTTATGAAAAGGCTTGCAGGTGACATGGAGGGGAAGGAGGGCAAGGTTTCATAAATAAGGTGGGAGCTCCAGCCCCTGTCCTAGGTGGTCCCTAAGAGTACATCAAAGCAGTCATGATTCCCAGAAGGGCTACACATCAAAACATCATGGAAATATTTCTTCAACAAATAAATTATAAGATAAAGAGAGGAGGAGAAGCAAAAGAAGAAGAGGAGGAGGAAAGGGGAGAGGAGGATAAGGAGGAGGAGGAAGAGAAGAAGGTGTGAGGGATTTGGACCTGTAGATCAAAAGACCTGATAATAATCTCATTATGTGGATCATTTTTAGATTACAATTCAAACAAACTGTACAGAGGAAAGAGTATGAAATTTATGAGACAATTGGAAATGTGAGCACTGATTAGGTATTTGATGATATTAAGTGATTATTTTTATTATTTTTAATATTTTAGGAGTGATAATGGTATATAGTTTTCAAAGAGTATCTTTTGAAGGTACATACTGAAGTACAACTAAAGTGATAGTATGTCTGGGATTTTTTTCTAAAATGACATGTATAGAAGGGGAAAAAATAATGTGGGTGGGAGTGGTTGGATAGGGTACAGATAAAAGGAGATTGGTTATAAGTTAATAATGATTGAAATAGAGTGATGGGTCCATGGGAGTTAATTATAGTATTGTGTCTTCTTTTATGTGTGTTTAATATTTTCCACAAGAAAAAATTAAAGAGGAAGTTTTAATCACCTGGGGATTCTTTCATAATATAGATTCCCCCCACCCAAACCAAGAACTACAAAATCAGACTCTCTAGGGTGAAGCCAGTAATTCAAATGATCAATGAGTTTTAAGAACTCCTGCTCTAGAATTATAAATAATTTATTAGAACAAGATAGGTTAATTAAGGCTCAGGGACAATATACACACAAAAAAATGGTTAATGTGTTGAGACAGTATCTTTAAAAACTGAGGATTTTCATCTGAAAGATTAAGTAACTGAGGATACAATTGTTAGTTTTTCAGTAATTTAAAGAAGATAATATAAAACTAAAAATAGAAAGTGTCCTTTCAATTCTCAAAAAGAAAAAATGGGATGACTCTCTATCAAATGAGGTAGATTGAATACATATGTTTATTTCTACACCCTCCTGAAACCCCACTAAAATGACACTAAGAGAAAATTTTTTAAATGAAGAAAAGACAACAGCAGACAAGCAATGTCAAGAAACATTTGGAAAAGCAGGTAGAGTTAACCAAACTGGGCAAACTAAATACTAAGGTCCTAATAAAGGGACACAATGATAAACAAGGCAACTCTGGGGTCCCCAAAAGCCTTAAGGGTTAGACACCAGCTGCTGTGGAAGATGGGAAGTGGGAAAGCAGAGGTCTGTTGCTGAAAGCAGGGGATTAGGTTAATGACAGCAAAATGAGTAGTTAGACGCTCAGGTTCCTCCCTAATTGAAGCAGACAGGTAGCTCTCTGTTCAGCACTTTATACATGAGAAATTGAATGAGAACCTCTACACTTGAAGACATCAAGTATGCTGGGGTGAGCTCCTTGCTAATGACCAAGGCATCAAGAGAAAGTCTACATCCTGAATGACAAGACCTAACTTCATTGGGCCGCTCAGATTATCCACAGGCGTTCAAGTAAGCAGGCATCCTGCTACCACCCAACCTTATCACCACCTCAGGTAATTTTGGGATTCTTCTCTAAAGAGACTTCCCAGCTAATCAGAAAGGAAAGAGTCATTTATTGATCTTTGGGGTCTCCAACAACATAGACACATCACTGCATTATTCTTATACATAAAATGACAACAAAGAATTACTAGATGTTTGAAGATTTCCTTTATCTGAAATCAGAAACCAAAATAAAGTGGAGAGTAAAAGGAATTCATAGGAAAAAGAGACAACACAGGAAAGAAAAAAACTTTACTAAAAAACTGAAAATTAATGTCCTAGAAAATATATAGAGAGAAGACTATGCATCTACAAAATTTTTTAATAGGTGCTAATCACAAAAAAAACATTTAAAAATAATTGAGATGATGTTTAGACAACAGTTTAAATAATTATAGCTGAAATAAAAAGTTCAATAGAAGGTTTAGAAAACAAAGTAAACACCTCAGCATGTAGAACAAAAGTGGGAAAAGAGAGAACAAATAAGTAAAACAGGAGAGAATAGCAAATCATTCCAGAAGGTCCAACTTCTAACTAATAGAACAGGAAAAAAAGAGATGAAATTACCAAAGAAATAATTCAGAAAATGTGAAATTTGTTACCTTATGGAAAATATCATTTAATGCGAAACTAACACATGAAAGAAAACACCCATCTCAAACACATCACCGTGAACATTTTTCAGAAGGAGGAAAGCAGGTAAAATACAAGGAATCAGGAATCTGAATAGCACTGGGTTTCCATAGCAAAACTTGAATCCTTTCAAATTCTGAAAGAAAATGATTTTCAACTTGTATTTTATATACTGCCAAGTTATCTATCAAATGTGAGTATAAACTAGAGTCAGATGCAGAGTCTCTGGAAGATTTATCTCAAATTGATCTGTCACATATCTTTCAACTCTACTGGAGGAAGTGTTCCACCAAAGCAAGAGAGTAAACCAAAAAGGAAGATTGGAGGTTGACCAGTAGGAAGGAGCAAAAACAAATCCCAAGCTGACAGTTACAGAATGGACTTACAAAGTGATGAGTCCACCTTGACATCAGGAGAAGAGGCAGGGGAGGGGAAAGTAGGGAGCAGAAGAGAAACTAAGAATGCTCCCTGTGGTTGTCCTGATGAAAAACAGCAGTTCTGCCTTTCTTGTGATGAGTTTGGAGAGAATTATGGACAGAAAAAGAGAACACTAAGCAAACAAATAGGAAAGCAATAATAATTGACTTTAGTAAGAACAAAAACTTTTTATAAGAAAGGACACCTATTCATGGTATACTATTAGGCTCAGCAGTAAGCAGAAATTTCATGCTCTAAAAAGAAATTTTGATTAAGTCAGAAACTTAGAAACTTTGCTTTTTTAGGTTTGAAGTCTTTTTTATTTTAAATACTTTATTTTTTTTTGATAGCAGATTTAGATCCACAGTCAAAGTAAGAAGGTACAGGTGCCCCATATACCCTCTGCCCCATACATGCATAGTCTCCCCCATTACCAACACTCCCACAAGAGCAGTATATTTGTTAGAACTGATGAACCTATATTGGCACATCATAATCACCCAACATCCATAGTTTACATTAGGATTCACCATTGGTGAATGTACATTGGTATTGTACATTCTATGGGTCTGGACATATGTATAAGAATCTATTCATTGGTACAAGTATCCTTACAGCATATTTTCACAGCCCCTTGTAACAAATAAATTCTTTTACTGTCTGCGTAGTTTCACAAAAGTATTTTTTAATAAAAAAATTCTCCCTAGATATCAAGAAAAAAGGCAGTTTAGATAGATGAAAAACTATAAGTAAGGCTATAAACTCATCAAGGAAAACTAGCTTTGTTGAAGATAAAGATTGTTAAAGAAATGAGAGAATGACTTAGAGTTTCATAAATGACAGTAACAAGGATTTTTTAAACTATGGTTTTTAAAATGTCTCTTTAAAAACAGATTCTAAGTTGTATGACAATAAATAGAATGAAATCAGAGAGCAATCAATGTGCCATTCCCAGTTCCTCTAAATTAAACTGTTCAAAAGAAAGCTGGAAACAGCAGGCTTTAGTTTGAAAGCCATGAGTTAGAAGTCTAAGTCTTTCTCCACAGATGTCAGTTAAAAGCATAAAACAGGTAAGAAATCCAAACAAATAGAAAAGAGAGATCTGAGGATTGATTTGTAGAAATTCTCCATGATTAGAAATTGAATAGAGGGAGCAGTGTTTTCAAAATATTGGAGGAATAGTGAAAACAGGGAAAAGATGCAGGAGTGCCAAAATTATAGAAGCTACAGATATGAGAGCTTCCAGAGGGTCCAATGTGGTCAGTGCTTTAAGGGTTGCATATATTAAAGAGTAAAAAAGGAGAAATTATATGATTTGGTGATTGGAAGAGTATTGATGATCTATAATTAGTGATGAAGCCATTTTTAAAATACTACTAACATACCCAAGGGGATAGAATTGAACTCAAAATCTGATTCAGAATTAACATAAAAAGATAGTGGCTAAATACCAATGATAAAAATTTAAATGAAGAGGAAGGTTAACTTACTCTTTAATATCAGATTTGGATGAAACTTTGAGAATGCGTTTTGTCCTAATGATACATGATTAACCTGAGCTCAAGCACTTTTCATTTTTAACTTGTATTTTATGATAATTGAAAATAAATTAGTTTGCCATCAATATAATTTTGCTATAAGGAGGGCTTACTTGTTGATCAAATATATGTTTTGAAATAAGATTTTATAAAATAATACTTGTACTTTACTCTGGAGCTTGACTCCACTGATCTGTGAATTTCCTGAGAAGGAATCTTATAGACAAATTCAAGATGAGAAACATTATGTTAGCTTCAAGCTGTTTTATTTTCACATTTTAGGAAAATCTGAATGTTTTAAATGGAAGAAAGTAATAAGATAGTAAATCATTAAAATTGTAATATCTCAAGTTATTTACTTTAAGTGGTCATTTTCTTTTATTATGTCTCCAGTATTAAAAATATAATTTACTTGAATGTTGGATCACCATCCAGTTGCTATTACAGTGGAGGTGAAGCAAGAAGAAGACATTAAACCCCCTTCTCCACTGGTTTTAAATTCTGAACAGAGTTACACTTTTGAGCAAAGAGAAGAACATGAATTAGTACATCTTATGGAAAGATCTGTGTTGCCATCACTTTCCTCTGTTGATGTGAAAATGACATTGTCTCCATCTTATATTCCAAGGAGAGATGACTTTTTTCATCATGGGAATGGAGGACACTTCAGGTCACAATTAGGGTATGGCCCTCAGCATTTGCAGAATTTGGAGCATCAGATAATTTTAGAAAATAAAAAAAAATTTGGACTGTATGTTAGGAAGAAGAGGGATGGATTGAAAAGAACACAGCAGCTAGAAGAAGAGTTGCTACAATTAAAAATTGAAGTGGAGAGGCTGAAATCAATTCGCTTACAGCATGATCTGCCTGAATATGATAGCTTCTAAGGTTTTTTTCAGTCTCACAATTTGATAATTTTAATTTTGTCCAAATTACTTTCATTTGGGAATATCTTAAAGCTGAATACATACTCTTAAAAAATATTGTTAGTCTCATTAAAAAACCTTGACATTTTTAATTATTTAATTTTCTTTTAAGATATATTAAAACTTACTGATTAGATGACAAAAAAATATCATTTACTTGAGTCTTTGGAAATGATGTGATATTTTAGCATTTGGTAATTATTGTATTCCTATAAATTTCAGTGATTGTTTGTCTTTCCTGAGCTTACAAATCTATTTGGTTTTAGTCAGAAAAACCACCCATTACCCTTGACTCATCAATAAATAGTGAGAATTTACTTTTACTTTTATAAGCCATGTATAAAGCAATGGATGAGCCAAATAATTATTTATATTATGAGAATGTGTGTGGTTAAATAATAATTCTCCTACTTTACTTTCCCCCTTCTTCTTCTTCTGAATGTAGAGAAACTCAATGCAATTGGCTTCCTAATGTTTTTGTTTAATGACAGTTTTAATAGACTATGACTAATTTTTACCAAGCTTAGAACACTGCTATCAATTTGAATCTTTAGACTAAATCAGAAACTTTTCAAACAATGAAGGGAGGAAGTAGGAGGAGGAAAAATACAGTGTGGGTGGCAAAAGTGTGCAATTCTCATCTTCTATATTAGAAGCCAATAGATAATGTCCTAAATTGACAAACCAAGAAAAACTATTTAAGCATATTATTTAAAAGTGTGGAGGTAAAAACCAGAGAAATACCTAAAAGAATTTGGAGAAGATTCTTAGGGGTAAAGAAGCTTTAGTTGTATAAGTTATACTATTTCAGTGTTTGACTTTCTACACTAAGTAAGGTCTTTGTGCTTACTGTTCCCTCTGCCTGGATATGTTTCCCTTAGATATAGAGCTTTCTCCGTCATTTCATTCAGGTCTTGGCTTACATTTTGCTTCATCAAAGACCTATTCCACTTATGGAAATTTATCTGAAGAAACCCAAAACACTAATTCAAAAGAATATATACACCTCTATGTCCATTGCAGCATTACTTACAATAGCCATAGACAATAGATTTGGAAACAACCCAAGTTTCTATCAGTAGATGAGTGGATTAAATAGCTATGGTACATTTACACAATGGAACACTACTCAGCTGTAAAAAAGAAGGAGAAGAAAAAAATTTTACCCTTTTAAACAGCATGGATGGACCTGGAGAACATTATGCTAAGTGAAATAAGTAAGTCAGAGAAACACAAAAACCATGTGATTTCTCTCCTGTGGATTCTAATGAACAAACTGAACTAACACGCAAAATAGAGACAGACTCATAGAGAGCAGGCTGACAATTCTTGGAGGGGCAGTGGCAGGGGTGGAAGGATTGAGCAAAAAAGTAAAAAAGAGAAAAGCTTATGAATGTGGACAACAATGTGGTGATTGCAGGGGGATGGTGGTAGGTGTAGATGGAAGAGGGGAGATAAATAGTAATGGAAAAAATAAATTCAAAATAAAAGAATCCTTTGTTTAATATCTTATATAAAATTGTACATATGGCACCTCTGTTTCTTCATCTTTTTAACTTCCTCCATTTTTCTTCAGAGGGTTTATTACTACCTAATATATATTTGCTTATTTTCTTCTTCCAGCTAGAATGTAAATTTCATAATCACAGAGACTTGGTCTTGTTTATTGCTGTATCCTAGCAACAATAAAATTACTCACAGTGGTAAAACTAGGATCAGTGGGTACAGCCCTATAGCTTCCTAAGGGATGTGTGCAAAGATGGGAGTGCTGTCAGGTGAGCTGACAAGATGATCCTGAGGGAGATAGTGCAGAGATATTGGGCCAGAAGAGCTTGGTGGTCCTATCCAACTTGGCTTCTATGGTCAACAACCCTGAAAGTTGAACAAGAGAATGATAGACATCTGTATAAAAACTGGTTTTGAAAGGAAAATGCTTTTATCACCAGCTGAATTAAACTGTGGATGAAGAAAAGTTAAAATACTTCCTTAGTACACTTCAAACACAGACTGTCTTACTGCATAGGCTTGGTGCAGGGGTTTCCCATTGCAGTCCATGGGCCACATGCAGCCCAGGATAGCTATGAATGTTCCCCAACACAAAATCATAAATTTACTTAAAACCTTTTATTTGCTCATCAGTTTTTGTTGGTGTTTGACCAAGTGTGACCAAGAGAGGCCAAAAGTTTGGATACCCTGGTAGTGCATCTGTGAGTCATTCACCTCTATGTCCTTTAAGCTTACCATAGAACCTAGAACATGGTACTTATAAAATATGGATAATTGCAGACTTCCAGCCAAGATAAAGGCATAGATACATACGTTTTGCTTCCTAGAACAGTCAAAAGAAGGACAACAACAAATTGAAAACCAGGAACAACCAGAACTACCAGAAAATTGAACTGTGTGGAAGTCTGACAACCAAGGAGTTAAAGAAGAAACATTCATCCAGACTAATAGGAGGAGCATAGACAGGCAGCCAGGAAAGGGCCCATGACAAGATGGCAGACAAAGGGTGCAAGGCAGTAGCTGGTAGACCACATTCACATGCAGATAAGCCTGGAGGAACAACTGGGGAGTGAGACAGACTGCACAACCCAGGGTTTCAGTACAGGAAACTAAAGCCATAAAATATCTGGCTGTAAAATTCTGTAGGGGTTGTCATGGCTGGAGAAACTCCCAGCCTCACAGGAGAGTTAGAGAGACCAACAGAACATACACAAAACCACCTACCCAAGAATCAGTACCAGAAGAGCCAAATTTGCTTCTGAGTGGAGGAGGAAGTGACTGAAAGCAGGATGAGAGCTGAGCAAGCTGCATTGTTCCTTCTCTGACCCCTTCCTCACATACACTACCACAACACAGCAAAGTGCATTGCCCTGCCCTGGTGAATGCCTAAGGCTCTACCCCTTAAAATGTAACAGAAGTGCCAAGACAAAGAAATATGGCCTTAATGAAACAACAGATCAAAACTCCAGAAAAAGAACTAAGCAACAAGGAGATAGCCAACCTATCAAATGCAGAGTTCAACAAAACACTAGTAATCAGGATGCTCACAGAAATGATTGAGTATGGTTGCAAAATAGAGGAAGAAGTGCAGGCTATGCAAAGTGAAATAAAGAAAAATATACAGGGAACCAACAATGAAGGGAAGGAAACCAGAACTCAAGTCAATGGTTTGGAACAAAAGGAAGAAATAAACATTCACCTGGAACAGAATGAAGAAATAAGAATTAAAAAAAAAAAAAACAAGGAGAGACTTGGAAGCCTCTGGGATAACTTCAAATATTCCAACATCTGAAGCATAGGGGTGCCAAAAGAAGAGGAAGAGCAAGAGATAGAAAACTTATTTAAACAAATAATGAAGGAAAGCTTCCCCAGTTTGGCAAAGGAAATAGAATAGACTTCCAGGACATCCAGGAAACTCAGAGAGTCCCAAAGAAATTGGGCCAAAGGAGGAACACACCAAGACACAACATAATTAAATTATCCAAGATTAAAGATAAAGAGAGAATCTTAAAAGCATCAAGAGAAAAGGAGACAGTTACCTACAAAGGAGTTCCTCCAAGACTATCAGCTGATTTCTAAAAAGGAATCTTGCAGGCAAGAAGGGACTGGAAAGAAGTATTCCAAGTTATGAAAAGCAAGGACCTACATCCAAGATTACTCTATCCAGCAAAGCTATCATTTAGTGAAAGGGCAGATAAAGTGCTTCCCAAATAAGGTCAAGTTAAAGGAGTTCATCATCACTAAGCCCTTATATGAAATGTTAAAGGAACTCATTTAAGAAAAAGAAGAAAATCAAAACTAAGAACAGTAACTAACAACAAACTCACAACTTTCAACAACCAAACCTAAAAACAAAAACAAAGCAAACAAATAACACAGGAACAGAATCACAGAAATGGAGACCACATGGAGGGTTATCAGTTTGGGGGTGGGGAGATACAGGGAATAAGAAGCATAATTGGTAGGTACAAAATAGACAGGGGGATGTTAAGAATAGTGTAGGAAATATAGAAGGCAAAAACTTATACATACTACCCATGGACATGAAAAAAATGGGACAACTTTGTTAACATAAATAATAAAATATACTTTAAAAATAAAATAAAATGTGGCTAATTGAACGCTGTGACATTTTTAAATTACTTTGCTGCTTGAGAGGACTCCCACAAGGAAATGGGTGTTTTTTTCTGGGCTTAGTAGCCAAGGAGAGAGAAGGAAATTAATATGGAATAAGAATTCAGCACTGTATCAGGCAGTACATGAAGGATTTCCCCATCTCTACTATTGGATTTTGAAATGGACGATACAACTTCTAAGTCTCATTGCTACTTGGCCTCAAATGGCATCATCTTACCCAATAAGATGTTCCTATATTTTTAACTTTCTGTGGATTTCTTATAGAAAAATTATAAACATTTATATTTGTGGGGTTTCTTACCAGAACTGTAAATAGCCTTTGTATTAAAATATGTTTTAGGTAAAGTATCTGCTTTGAGACCTAATTTATGGAAATAGGAAAATAGCTATATTGCAGGCTTTAATTGCTTAAATTACCATTTTTTCAGAACAAAGAGGCAGGAAGAAATAAAAAAACCTATAGAAATAAAGTTTTATCTTTTGGATTCCCAATGCTTTTTGTAACACCTGATCAGGGTGCTGTCAAATGCACTGATGACAGGCTTCCTAAAGTTAATTTTTATCATAAACCATATTTGCTTTAACACTTGAAAAGGCCCATCCATACTAAAAGGAATCAGTTGCTTAATCCTAAAATTAAAGATTATCAAATGCAAGAGAAAATAATTACATGCTCAAAGTATGGAAAAAAGAAAACTTTTTCTAATATGTAGGTATTTGTATAATTAAAGACTAATCAAGCATGAAGGGCTGCTGACTAAACCAGAAAATGAGATTGTTGGCAAGCAGTATTGTAATGTAAATGCCACTTTTGTTTAACTACTGAGAAGCTGGAGAAATGATATCCTAACAGATTAAAAGCAAACAGCATTTATAATAAATATTTATCAGATGCAAAACAAAACATATATATATATATATATATATATATATATATATATATATATATATATATATATATATGCAAGAGTTGTTTGCACTGAAAGTATTCAGGTACTTTTTAAGGGAGTAGTGAATATCCTTATTTAGAATTGCTTTTTCAGATGTAAACTATTAATAAGAGAAAGTGTCCCTTCTGAAATATACCACCTACAATATAGTTATGTGTTAGAATTTTGATAATTGGAATTACTTAGTATTAAGCAAAGACTTTATAACAAATACACTGCATGTATTCTTAAAGAGAGATGAGATACAAGCCATATACAATTGTTAGAACATGTATATATATTCATTAAATGTAAACAATTTATCTAAACTTTAGGTGTATGGTTTAAAGTAGAAAAAGGAGAAACTTTGAAGTCACATACAAACATTTGGAGACTTTCTACAACTGTGAAATAGTACAAGGCATCCTCAATTTGTCATGAGGATTAAATAACATAGATAAAGCACCTTTCAGACCGAGGATGTAATAGCCACTCAGTGAATATGAATTTTGCTCCCTTTCTGCCCTCTCCTCTGCTGACTGAATTAAATCTGCTCATTCACATATCTGTACTCACAGAGACTGTGTTGCCTCTGGAGACCCTGCTAAGACATCCAATTCTGCATTCTTGGTAGGCACAGAGAGCCTGACCAGATCTGACCCCTCAGCATTCCTAAAATATGAAAGTAGTTGGAAAAGTGGGGAGTCTACAGTTTTCTCTTGGCAGGAAGGAAGCCAAAAATCCAACAATTTGTCACAATGAGACTAAAGATTTTATTCTAATGATGCCCTCACTATAAAACTTACTTTCAGTTTGTTATGTGGTAATTTTCCTTTGTTCAACTGTACCCAGTCCTGATTTGTCTTAGAAATCAGGAGTTGCTGCATAAAGGGAGATGTGAGCTCTAGCAGAAAGCAGACTTCCTGGCCTACTAATAAAAATATGAATTAATTAATAAAAAGTAGCTTTATTTTTATAGAATTTAACCAGGTGATATTGGTTAATAAAATTGTATAGGTTTCATGTATACAATTCTATAACACATCATCTGTATATGGTATTGTGTATTCACACCCCAAGTCAAGTTTCTTTCCATCACCATGTATTCCCCTTTACCCTCTTCTATCTCCCCTTATGCCCTTTTACCTCTATTAATCACCATACTGTTGTCTGTGATTATGAGTTTTTTCTCTGCTTAATCCCTTCACCATTTTCACGGAAACCCCCAAACCCCCTTCTCTCTGACAGTTGTCAGTCTGTTCTGTATATCAGTCTCTTTCTATTTTGTTTTTTAGGGGTTTTTTTCTTCATTAGATTCCACATATAAGTGAAATCATACAGTACTTGCCTTTCTCTGACTGGCTTATTTCACTTAGCATAATGCTCCCCAGGTACATCCATCCTGTCACAAAAGGTAAGATTTCCTTCTTTCTTAAGGTCGAGTAGTATTCCATTGTGTAAATGTACTGCAGCTTTTTTTATCCACTCATCTACTGGTGGGCACTTGGGCTGCTTCTAAACCTTGGTTAGTGTAAATAATGCTGCAGTGAACATAGGGGTACATATATTCCCTTGAAATCCTAACACAGTATTTCAGGTTTCCTTAGATATATTCCCAAAAATGGAATTGCTGGATTATAAAGCAGTCCCATTTTTAATTTTTTGAGGTATCTCTGTACTGCATCTCCATTGGCTGCATTAATCTGCATTCCCACCAACAGTGCTCGAGGGTTCTATTTACTCTACATCTTCACCAGCACTTGTTGTTTGTTGATTTATTGATGATGGCCATTCTGACATGTGTTAGGTAATATCTCATTGTGGTTTTAATTTGCATTTCTCTGATGATTAGTGTCCTTGAGCATCTTTTCATATGTCTATTGGCCATTTGTATATCCTCTTTAGAGAAGTGTCTTTTCAGGCCCTTTTCCCATTTTAAAATTTGATTGTTGTTTTCTGGCATTGAGTTTTATAAGTTTTTTAAAAATTTTGGATATTATCCCTTATCAGATGTATCATTGATGAATATGTTCTCCCATTCAGTGGGTTGTCCTTTTATTTTGTTGATGGTCTCCTTTGCTGCACAAAACCTTTTTGTTTGATGTAGTCCCATTTGTTTCTTTTGTTTCCCTTGCCCAAGGCAATATATCAGCAAAAAATATTACTATGAGAAACATCTGAGATTTTACCGCCTATGTGTTCTTCTAGTATTTTTATGGTTTCAAATCTGACATTTAAGTCTTCAGTCCATTTTTGAGTTTATTCTTGTGTGTAGTGTAAGAAGGTGGACTAGTTTCCTTTCTTTGCAAGTACCTGTTCAATTTTCCCAACACCATTTATTAAATAGACTATCTTTACACCATTGTATGTTTTTTTCCTCCTTTGTCAAATACTAATTGACTGTAAGGGCATGGGTTTATATTGGGGTTCCCTGTTCTGTTCTATCAATCTATATGTCTGTTTTTATTACAGTATCATGCTATTTTGACTATTCTGGCCTTGTAGTATAGTTTGATATCAGGTAGCATAATTCCTCCAACTTTGTTTTTCTTTCTCAGGGTTGCTGTTGCTATTCACAGGTTTTTGCAGTTCCATATAAATTTTTGGAATGATTGGTCTAGTTCTGTGAAGTATGCCATTGGTTTCTTGATAGGAATTGTGTAGAATCTATACATGGTTTGGGGTAGTTATGGACACTTCAATGATATTAATTTTTCTTATCCATAAGCATAATATATTCTTCCACTTATTTGTATCTTCTTCAGTTTATTTTTTCAGTGTCTTATACTTTTCCTTGTACAGGTCTACTACTTTCTTGGTTAAATTTATCCACACATACTTCAATACAATTGTAAATGAGATTGTTTTCTTACTTTCCCTTTCTGATAGTTCATTATTAAAGTGCTAATTTTATATTAAAATGCTACTGTTTTCTGAATATTTAGTTTTGGTTCTGCTACTTTACTGAATTTATTTTTCAGTTCTAGTAATTTTCTGGTGAAATATTTAGGGTTCTGTATATACAGTATCATGTCATCTGCAAATAATGACATTTTTACTTCTTCCTTTCTAGTTTGGATGTTTTTTTATTTTTTATTTTCTGATTGTTGTGACTAAGACTTTGAGAATAACAGACGTCTTTATTTTGTTCCTGGTTTTAAGTGAAATGCTTTTAGTTTTTACCCATTGAGAATAATGTTGGTTGTGGGTTTATCATATATGGCCTTTATTACATTGAAGTATGTTCCCTCCACTTCTACCTTGCCTAGAGCTTTTTTATCATAAATGGGTGCTGGATTTTATTAAAAAAATTTTTACATCTATTGATATAGTCATGATTTTTATCCTTCATTTTGTTTATGTGGTGTATCATGTTTATTGATTTCCATATATCATACCAAACTTGCATCCAGGCAAAAATCCCACTTGCTCATGATGTACGATCTTTTTAATGCCTTACTAGATCTTTGCTAGTATTTTGTTGTGGATTTTAGTATCTATATTCATCAGGGCTATTGGCCTATAATTTTCTTTCTTTGTAGTGTCTTCATCTGGTCTTGGAATTGGGATAATGCTGGTCTCATAAAATGAGTTTGAGAGTCTTTTCTCCTCTTGAATTTTTTGGAATAGTTTGAGAAGGCAGGTGTTAGGGGGTTTGTTGTAGTTATTGCTACTTTAATGTTTGGTAAAATTCACCTGTGAAGTCATCCAGTCCAGGACTTTTGTTTGTTGGCAGTTATTTTTTCTAATTACTGCTTCAATTTTATTAGTTGTTAATCTGTCTATTCAGATTTTCTGCTTCTTCCTGTTTCAGTTTTGGAAGACTGCATGTTTCTTAGAATTTATTCATTTCATTTAGGTTGTCCAATTTGTTGGTACATAGATGTTTATAATATTTTCTTACTATCCTTTGTATTTCTTTGACATCATCTGTTATTTCTCCTATTTCATTTCTGATTTTATTTATTTGGGTTCTCTCTCTTTTCTTCTTGATGAGTCTAGTTAATGGTTTGTCAATCTTGTTTATCTTTTCAAAGAACCAGCTCTTGGCTTCAATGACCTTTTGTATTTTTTCTTAGATTCTATTTCATTTATTTCTGCTCTGATTTTTATTATTTCCTTCCTACTACTCACTTTGGGGGTTGTTTGTTGTTTTTATTTCAAGTTCATTTATATGTAAAGTTAGCCCTGACTGATGTAGCCCAGTGGACTGAGTGCTGGCCTGCGAACCAAAAGGTCACCAATTCAATTCTCAGTCAGAGCACATGCCTGAGTGGTGGGCCAGGTCCCCAATGAAGCGTGCATGAGAGGCAACTACAAATTGATGTTTCTCTCCCTCTTCTTTCTCATGCCAATCTTTTCTGGCCCAAAATACTTCTGTTGGAAAATCAGCTGAAAGTCTTATGGGTACTTTCTTTTCTTTCTTTTGCTGCATTTTGGTTTGGACCTCTTTTGGTTCATATTTTTGGGGTCACTGTTTGCATTTCCTGAGCTCAACTCTTTTTCCTTAACCATGTTAAGAAAGTTTTCAGTTACTATTTCTTCAAATAGTTTCCCAATCCCTTGCTTTCTCTCTTCTCCTCTGGTACCCCTATTTTTACTCTTTTGTCTCAAAGGGCCCTTAAACTATCCTTATTTTTTTAATTCTTTTTTCTTTTTGCTACTCTATTTGAGTGTTTTCTACTACCTTGTTTTCCAAATCACTGATTCAATCCTCTGCTTCATCCCTTTTACTGTTTATTTTTTCTAGTGTGTTCTTCATTTCAGATATTGTATTCTTCATTTCTGACTGGTTCTTTTTTCATGGTTTCTATGTCCTTTTTCATACTCTTGTAAATGTCACCAAGTTCCTTGAGCATTTTTATAACCATTTTTTTGAACCCTATATCTAATAAATTGCTTGCTCTTGTTTCATTTAGATCGTCTTCCGGACATTCCTCCTATTCTTTCATTTGGGACATGTTTCTTTGACTCCCCATTTGGCTTCCTCTTTGTGTTTGTTTCTATGTATCAGGCAGATCTGCTGTGACTTTCAGTCTTGGTAGAGAGGCCTTAAATAGTAAGTGTCCTTGGAACACAGTGGTGCATCTCCTTGATCACCTCAGCTGGGTGCTCCAGGAATGTCCCTTATGTGGGCCCTCATATTGTAATTGAGTATTGATTTCTATTGTCCTATTCATGTGTGGGGTTAACTCTCAGGTTGGCTGACTGTGAGAATCAGGGAGTCATCCGGGTGTGGCCAGAAGAATTTATCAGGCCCAAACAGACCAAGACTTGGCTGTGTCAAGGGAGGCCTTTGCATTGCTCAGGCATTTGAGGGGAAAATGTTCTCCAATCCTAGAATCACACAATTCATACCAACCCAGAATCTGCTAGCAGCCTGATCTCAGCAGGGTGTGGTGGCCAGGAGTCAGAAGGATGTGGCTAGTGGATCTCTCATTGGGGAGGTGCCAGTCAGGCTTGGGGGGATATGAGGAGAATAGCCCTCCCTTTAAAGCCACACAACTTAGTCACTGACAGACACCCCCTGAGTCTGCCCAGACCTCTGCATCTCAGCCCAGGCAGCTGACTTCTCAGTAGAGCACAAACTCTGCAGGGTGAGATTACAGGGAATCCAAGTTGTGGACTGTTGCTTTCTTCCAGGCTGATGCCATGTGGAAAAGTGTGCTCCACCCAAAAAAGATGATGTTTACAGTGTAGGAGAGTGACTCAGCACAAGGACCCTGGCAGCTGTCTCTTTAGCTCTCTGCCCAGATCCACAAACCCCAGGGTCTTCTCACTCAACTCGAGACTTCTCTGTCCTCCCTCTACTGGAGACCAGGGTGGGTGGCTGTGAATAAGATTTTGTGCATTAGCCCTTTAAGAGGGCACCTGTGTCTCTAGCAGCCTCCCACCTCTCCCTGGTGGACAGAATTCCCTCTGATTTTCAAAATCAGACGTTATGTGTGTGCCTCTTCTGGGCTCTGGTGCTCTGGGCTGGGGAGTCCTGCATGGGTTGATACCCCATAATTCTTATGGGTAACCTTTGCGGTGAAATAGCCCTCCAGAATATGAGCCGCTGCCTATGGGAGCGGGGTCAGCCCTTTTCATGTCTCTGCCCTTCCTACCAA
This sequence comes from Phyllostomus hastatus, assembly GCF_019186645.2. NCBI lineage: Eukaryota > Metazoa > Chordata > Mammalia > Chiroptera > Phyllostomidae > Phyllostomus > Phyllostomus hastatus. Next base: position 52,663,605 of record NW_025334041.1, read on the forward strand.
TCTCAATGTGCCTTCTTCTGTGAATCCTTGGTGATAAGACTTCTGTCCAGCCTCTCTTAAGTTGATTGTTTAGGTTGTTTGTTCTATATTTTAGTTGTAATTCCAGGTTGGTTTTAGGAGGAGATAAGTGTAACTTCCACCTACTCTGCCTCCATCTTGGATCTCTCAAAAGTAGCTTTTAAAACTGAAATGCTGTGCACAGAATATATGCTGCTTTCTTTCCACCACAAAGCATAATTATAGATAAGTTTTCAGGAGAAGAGGCAAGACTGTCATTTTTTTATACTCATAAACAATATAAAATTTACTTTTAGGTATCTAAATTAGAATCCGTCAGTTTTTCTTTTGGGTATACTGCATATGGCATGTGATTCAGAAAGTTGAAAGCTTGTGGACCTACTAAAGTGCATTTGGGGTTTTTTTAGAAACAGATTATTGAGTGACAATATACTAACTTCCAAGCATGCTGCAGGAAATATTTATTTAACTTATTTTCTACCTAATGTGGTAGTAACATGTACCAATTTTCTGAAGATTGAAGAACATATCATCAAATGATAGTTGAAAAAGCATTCTAAAGTTTATTCTTTCTCTTTTCTGTGTGACTTACTTTTAGAGTCAGGAAATAGTAAAAGATACGTTTCTCTTACAGCTTCACCTGACACACACAGTTTGAAGAGATCAAAGTGATATTGTGAGTTCTTAAATTTTAAAAGGGAACACCCACAAATGTCTGAGCTCTGGTTTTAGAGAGGACCTGAGGCTATTTACACAAACAAATGCATCAAGTAATTGGGAGTAGCCCACAGAAAGTGTCTCTGTCACATAGAGGTTGTGTGTCCCTTCACAAGCTGCCAGTGGACAAAGTGCCTGGCCAACAAGGACAGCACCAAATACTTTTTGGTGCCATTATCTGGTGGCAGTGTCAGAGAGTGCAAATGTTAGCTCATAGCCTATATTTCTACAGCAATCCTTGCCGACCCCTGTCTGGGAATGTGAAGTAACTGTTTTAGTGAATCCCCCCAAAATTATAATTTAGCCTTACATTGCTTTAAAAACACCTTCCACTAAAATACATCTTCAAGTTTCTGGTCCTTACCAAAATCAGAGAGCATGCATTTAGTCAATGTCTTTTTATTTCCCAGTGAAAGCTATCAATTGCCAGAAATAAAGAGAGGGGGGTGGGGATAGGGTAGGAAAACGCAAATGTTTATTCCAGTGAATATAATTTGAGTAAGCCAAGAAAGACCTGCCAGCATGGCTTTGGTAGGCCCTGCCTTTCTGGACACATCTTCCTTGAAGAAGAGCAAAACCAGAAGGATTCATGGGATACTGAGATTCTCTGTAGAATCTATGGCAAGCTGACCCAGACCTTATCATCTGGGGAACTTTATTTTCAGTTTTATGTTAAATTTCTGATGCCATTTTAATTCTTTGAGTCATGCATTCATTCATTCAACAACTATGTGCTGAGCATCTACAGATATCAAACACTATTCTTGGAGCTAGAATAGGAATCAAATGTGTGTACAAATAAAATAAAATTCAAGCACTTAAACCTTTAGTATGCCAAACATTGATAATTGCTATGGGGAAATAATAAATGGGGTCAAAGGGAAAGAAAGTGACAGAGAAGGGGTTACTATTTGACATAAGTTGATCAGAGAAGGCATCTCTATTGGAATAGGCCTACTGGGAGAGAACCTGCCAGTGTGTGGAAAGTATGCGCTCCATATAAACTTCAAATTTATATGCAGTTTGCAGTGCTGCTGGTGGAAGAAAAAATTGATTAAACAAATCTAGGGTGTTCTTGAATAGGCAAGAGGCACAAGATCTATTGCACTAGTGGAAAGTTTTCCTTAGAAAGGAGCTTAGTATGTTCATCTATCAGAACAAAACATGTGTAGATAAAACACCTGATCAATTCTTCTTTCTCAGTGAAAGAAGGATCAAGGTCAACAGCTGAGAGCAATAATGGGCAAGGAGGTGCTAGAAGTTTGAAGAGAAATGAAAAAATGTAAAATGATCTTTCTAGGGTGAAGGAGAGTGATCTGACTTGGGAAATATCATAGGCTTGCTAGGTATTAACAAGGGTCTGTCTACTTGAAGTTAATGATTTTGTATTTAAAGTGAGGCTGGTAAGCATAGTTGTGAGGTTTTCTCCAACTAAGTTCAGCTGTGTACACACAAAGTCAAAAGAGAGTTGTACCATAAAATCTAAACTGAGCAAAGAGGAAAGGACTCAAGACAGGGAGGTGAGGGATAGTAGAAAGGTGGAAGGATTCATGGCCTATATATTCCAGTGGATTAAAAGAATTGTTGTAGTTTGTAGTACTAGAGGATGTGAACTGGAAACATAGGTGGCAGAGGCCAGAGAGTGGGATACTTGTAACTCAGCCAATGAAAGGGGTGTGGTTATTGTACAATACCAGGGTGTGACCTTCAGAGAGATGGCTGAGGTAAGGTGAAGGACATGCTCATTAGAGGACAGTAAGTTAAACAACTAAGAAGCCTGGGTATTGGAAGAATATACAAAATTACATACACATAGCAGTCTTGACTCCACAAAGAGTAACAGAGAGCCAGGAACAAAAACTTCAATGAATGAGGTGGGGTAACACTTAGAGATCTATAGATTATTGTATCAAATGATAGCAAGTGTTGTAGTCTGAGAGCATGAGCTTCAAAGCTCAGATTTTTCCAGTAGATGGGAGGGAGAATGGCCTGAGAGCACAGATGAGAAGCAAGCAGGACACCTACATTGCCTACAGGCCAGGGACTCTAGGAATAGTAGATAACAGCCACCAGCTCTGAAGTCTTTGGGAAGCAAGGCCCTTAAGGGATAGCCAGATTTCTGTTGGGGCAAAAAGGTGATAAACACAAATGAGGATACAGGATAGACTTCTGGCCAAGATGGAGGCATAGGAAGATATAGTGTGCCTCCTCACACAACCAAAAGAAGGACAACACAAATTAAAAAAAAAAAAAAACAACTAGAACTGCCATAAAATCGAACTGTATGGAAGTCCCACAACCAAGGAGTTAAAGCAGAAATATTCATCTAGACTGGTAGAACGGGCAGAGACAGGCAGCCATCAGAGAGGACTCGTGGCAATGTAGTGGCTGGAGGACTTGGGTAGGTGGTATCTGGCAGAGTGGGCGGTCCCACATTTATGTGGGGATAGACAGAGAAACAGCTGGGGAGCGAGATAGACCACACAACCCAGAGTTCCAATGTGGAGAAATAAAGCCTCAAAACCTCTGATTTAAAAAAATCCTATGTGTGTTGTGGTGGCAGGAGAAACTCCCAGCCTCAAAGGAAAGTTCATTGGAGAAAGTTCAACAGGGTCCTAGAATGTACACAAAACTACCCACCCAGAAATCAGCACCAGAAGGGCCCAATTTTCTTGTGGGTACTGGAGGAAGTGACTGAAAGCCATCCCAGAGCTGAGCAAGCAGCACTGTTCCCTCTCAGACCTCTCCCTCACATACAGCACCACAACACAGCAAAGTGCATTGCCCCACCCTGATGAATGCCTAAGGCTCTACCCCTTACTACATAACAGGCATGCTGAGACAAAAAAAAAAAAATTCCCCAAATGAAAGAACAGATCAAAGCTCCAGAAAAAATACAACTAAGCAATGAAGAGACAGCCAACCTATCAGATGCACAGTTCAAAACACTGGTAATCAGGATGCTCACAGAATTGGTTGAGTATGGTTGCAAAATAGAGGAAAAAATGAAGGCCATACAAAGTGGAATAAAGGAAAATGTACAGGGAACCAACAGTGAAGGGAAGGAAATTGGGGCTCAAATCTACATTTTGGCCCAGAAGGAAGAAATAAACATTCAACCAGAACAGAATAAAGAAACAAGAATTCAAAAAAACAAAGAGAGGCTCAGGAATCTCTGGGACAACTTTAAACATTCTAACATCTGAATCATATTGGTGCCAGGAAGAGAAGAGGAAGAACAAGAAATTGAAAACTTATTTGAAAAAAATAATGAAGGAGAACTTCCCCAATCTGGCAAAGAGAGTCCCAAAGAAGTTGTACCCAAGGAAGCAGATACCAAGGCACATCATAATTAAGTTACTCAAGATCAAAGATAAGGAGAGACTCTTAAAAGCAACAAGAGAAAGGGAGACAGTTACCTACAAGGGAGTTCCTCCAAGACTGTCAGAGATTTCTCAAAAGAGACCCTGCAGGCAAGAAGGGGCTGGAAAGAAGTATTCAAAGTCCTAAAAGGCAAGGATCTACATCCAAGATTACTCTATCCAGCAAAACCATCATTTAGAATGGAAGGGCAGATAAAGTGCTTCCCAAATAAGATCAACTTAAAGGAGTTCATCATCACCAAGCTTATTATATGAAATATTATTATATGAAATGTTAAAAGGACTTTTTAACATTTTATACTTATTATAGGAAATGTTAAAAGGACTTATCTAAGAAAAACAGAGGGTTATCAGAGGGGAGTAGGAGGGGGGAGAACAGGGGAAAAGACACAGGAAATAAGAAGCATAAATGGTAGGTACAAAATAGACAGGGGGAGGTTAAGAATAGTATAGTAAATGTAGAAGCCAAAGAATTTATATGTATGACCCATGAACATGAAAGAAGGAGGGGAATATGGGTGGAAGGGGGTTTGTAGGGTGGAGGGGAATAAAGGGAAAAATGGTACAACTGTAATAGCATAACCAATAAAATATATTTTAAAAAAGAATACAGGATACATGACTTAATCTTAGTGGCTTCCAAGGCAGACTGTGAAGGGAGGTGTTGTTGTTGCTATTTTCAGTTTAAATCAATAAACAGGTATTATCTTACTCTTCATAGAAGTGACATACACTAATTTCTGCAGTATCCTACTGGTTACACAGGTCAGGCCTATTTACTGTGGGAATGGACTATACAAAGACATTAATATCAGGAGTTGAGAACCACTGAAGCTTCCAGTCTTCCATCTGAGAACCACCAGTCTTCCATCTTGAAGACTGGTTAGCATAGTCTTCCCTCTAGCCCTCACTGATTCCTGTCCATGCAAAATTCACTCTCTCTCCCCAAGACTCTGAAGAGTCACATCCCATTATAGTACCAGCTCAAGGTCCATAATTACATTGAGAGCCCAGAGGACGGAAGAGTGGAGGTTGTTGCAGAAGTACAAAGTTTTGGGGTTCATCTTCACTCCCAATGATAGAAATGGAGACCAGGAGAGGGGCAATATTTTGAGAATCACAAGGAGGTCTTTGGGCCCTGTTCACTCATGCCAAACACTTATTTAAACCATTTATTTAAAAAATGTTGATGAATTAGAAAATTCTGATATATTTAAATTTGAATCTTTAATTTTAAATTAAAACATTCAAATATATAATGAGCCTGGGAAGCCATTTATCTAACAGGCACCCATTGCATGAAAATAAACACAATTTTAAAGTCTGAGAAAGCATGTACTTTTAAAAACACATAATGGAAGAATATCAGGGAAGTATAGAAACATCTTTGCTATCCATTACCCTCTTAGAAATAAGTTTCTATTGATAGCTGAGTTTCCTCAGAAAAGCTAAGTGTTAAACATTTTAGTGTTAGAACTGTAAAAATTTTTAAATGTAAATAATTTAAAAGCATTTTACTTCCATCCCTTGTCTTCTTAAACAAAGTATCATAATAATAAAAATCTCCTATTTGTATCATTCCTTGTGGTTTACAAAGTACTTTCACAAACATTATTTTATATTATTCTCCAACATCTTGGTGAAGTAGGCATATCATAGATTTGATAAATTGGTCAGGTGGACAGTCACTATGTATGAATCACCCCAATGTAGATGAAAGTGAACATAACTGCTACTTCCTGATGACTCTGGGTTATTATTGTCTAAAGAGTATAAAGATGTCCCCATAAGGCAAGAATAACGTACAATATAAGAGAACTTGATGAAGGATTTAACTGTTTGGGCAGATAGCAAGTGTTCTCAGAGATGCCAAGAGGTGTCAAATGAGGACCAGAATGTCTGAGAGGACTTCTAGAGGCAATGAAACTTAGGCAGACCTCCAAAGTTCTAGCAGAATTTAGAAGGACAAGAGCCAGAGGAAGATATAGTAAGCAAAGCATGTTCCTGGATATTTGAATCAGCAGTAGTTATTCAATTGTATATATCTATTTGGCTGCAAATGGGTACCACTGTCTTGGTCAAATGTTCCCTTTTCCCACCACTCACTCTCCCACCTAAATTAGTCTCTGTGATGGCTAATTTTATATGTCTACTTAACTGGGCCATGGTGTCCAGATATGTGGTCAAACATTATTGTGGGTGTTTCTGTGACAGTATTTTTAAATTGTACTTACAGTTAAATCAGGGGAATTTTAGTAAAGCAGAATGCCCTCCATAATGTTAGTGGGCTACATCCAGTCAGTTGAAGGCCTGAATAAAACAAAAGTCTGATTTCCCCTGACCAAGAGGGAATTCTGCAGCAGACAGCCTTCAAAGCTGAACTTCAACATCAGCTCTTCTCATATCTCCAGCCTGCCAGCCCACCACTCCCTGCTGCACCCACCCACCATAAATTTTGGACTTGCCAGCCTCTGTATTTTCATGAACCAATTCCTTTAGACAAATTCTCCTCTCTCTCTCTCTCTCTCTCTCTCTCTCATGTAAACACACACACATCCTATTAGTACCACTTTTCTGTAGAACCCTGACTAATACTATCTTTTTCTCATACATTATATGAATTTTCAGAAAGACAAAAGACAATTATCCTATGCAGAATATGGACCTGTGCAGATGGTGAAAGGAAGAAATTACATATAAAGTTGGTAGGATCAGACATTCCTGTTGTAAAAGAAGCCAGACTCTGGGAAGTGATTCTCAAAGTTCAGTCTGAGAATAACCTAGCCACAGAGCATTAAAGGTCCCATCTTTCAACCCTCACTGCTCTTCTCAGAACCATTTCATCAGTTACCATGTCACCTCTACAGGTTTCACCTTTGAGCCAGCTCTGTGGCTTTCCCCAATACCATCCAAGGGGAAAGTTGTGCTGGATACACTGTGGTTACCTTCTGCCAAACAATCAATGTGAACAATTGGTCAAAATAACTGCTACTTCACATTCCACCCCAGGCTCATTGCTATAGTGCAGGAGGTGGCAAACATTTTATGTAAAGAACCATATAGTAAGTATTTCAGACTTTATGGGCTAAAAGGGAAAAATTGAAGATATTCTTTTTGTATTTATATAACAAAAGAAAGCAAATTTCCATACATTTTTTACTGATGAAGTTAAAAATATAATAGTAATGGAGTAGAATTTTTGTAACACAAGTAACTAACTGAAGATTTAAATTTTGGAGGTATTTTATATATATTATATGCAAAGATACATGTATAATAAATACATTTATTAGATATAGATATATAGATATTTCTCTTTTTTTAAGATTTTATTTATTTATTTTTTTAAAGAGGGAAGGAAGGGAGAAAGAGAGAGAGAGAGACATCAATGTGCTGTTGCTGGGGGCCGTGGCCTGCAACCCAGGCATGTGCCCTGACTGGGAATCAAACGTGCAACATTAGATATATAAATATTTCTTTTAAGGAATTGGCTCATGATTATGGGAGCTAGCAAGTCTAAAATCTGCATAGCCAATGCCCTAGTCTAAGTTCAAAGCCTACGGTCAAGAGAATTCTGTCTTATTTGGGAGATGGTCAGCCTTTTGTTTTATTCAGGCCTTTAGTTGATTGAATGAGGTTAGTCTTCTTCACTCAAAACCCACCAATTTAAATGTTAATCTCATCTAAAAATATAGAAATGCCCACAATAATGTTTGACCAATATCTGGGCACCTCGTGGCCTAGTCAAGCTGACACATAAAACTAGCTATCACAGTGGAATAACATTTCACTTAACTGAAGTTCAGAATCAGTCATCTTCATCATCAAATAAATTGCAAATGTTAGCTTATGAACCATAAAAAACAAGCTGAGGGGCAGATTTGGCCTGTGAACAGTAGTTTGCCAACCCTTGTTATGGAATGATATTTTAATGAAAATAATAATAGTTATGCTCCTAAAAATAAAGGTAATGAGAGTAAGTAGTGTATAATTAAGAGAGGAAGCTAAAGTCCAACTGCATGGGATAAAGCTCCAACACTGTAAACTAGTAGCTACATGATTGGGCAAATTGTCTAGTCCTCCTATGCTTGTTTTCTCCTTTTTTAAATGCAAATGAAAGTATCAACCATACTAGCAATTCAAAGGTGGGACACTCTCTTGTATTCCAAGCACCAAAAATTCTGATCCTGTGTTGTAGCCCAACCATCAGGATTATTCCTGCTTAGTTTACTAATAGGCTCAGAGGAGTATGGGCTGGAGAGAAAGAGATATTGAAGAATTTTGGTACTAGAAGTGATTCAGGACACAGTACACAGGAGAGAGACTTGCCTATCTAGTCTTAGCTAACTGTGAGTTTACTGGAGGGGCAATAATTTTACAAAGAGGCTGGAAATTGGTGTCCTCATTGAATAAAGAATAAGCTTTCAGATTTAAATTTATTGATTTTTCTATCCAGTTTCTATCTCTGTTCATCATGTTGAATTTCTTATCAATATCCCCAAATCAAACCACTGTTAAAGCAAATGTATCTTTAGCTGTGCCCCTATAATGCCCACATCTTTGTAATGTGGCCTATTTTATGTAGATTTTAACTCTTAATTCTACTCGTTTCAAAGAGATTTTTTAAAAAGAGATGAAATAATGAATTATGAAAAATGAAAAGATCTAGCCTTATTGCCTTGTTGAAGATTAGCTACCCATGACCCTTTAAATATTGAATTTGGGCTATAAAAATATTACTTCTTATTGATCACATGGTTATTAAAGTCAGTCAAATGCTGAATTTATATGTCAAACACTTGTAATATTTCCTGTAAATATTAGGGCAAAGGGAAAAGATAATTATGCCATTGCAAAGAGTTACATCAGATTTGTTCAATTACATATAACAGAAAAAAAATAAAACTGTCATCAAGAATTTCATTGTATATGCCAAGCACTTGTCAAAAACTGCAGTACATCATTTATGCATGTATATGTCTGTGTATAAGCTCATAAAAAATACACCCATGTGTGACATGGAGGAGAATGGAATGAAAAGCAATCGTGTGCTTATACACCTACACTGGGCTCACACAGCACAGTGTCTGACAGCTGCTAAGATTGTGTGGCAGCCACTGTGCACAAACACACTTGGGTTCACTTTTTCTTGAACCCCAGTCTACAGTGAGTGGCTGATGCTTTGGGTCTGGAGGAAAGCCTTGTTGTTCAGTAAGTCAACAAATGCTAACCAAGGATTTAGAGCAGATTCTTAAATCCCCTCAGATTCTTAACATCCCCATCTAATGACTTTCAATAGTTCTTTTGGGGAGAGGTCAGCATAGAGATCCTTAGAGATAAGACACAACTTTTCATGTAATAAACCAATGCTTTCAAATGAGTAACAGAAAGAAACCATTAATCAATCACAGACATCTTTACTGGGAGATTCCAATTGGAGGCCCAGTGCAGGTCTCTGAACACAGGAGTGCGTAGGCATTTCTAATGGCATTTTGATGTACATGCACAAAATTGATGTCGGAAGGATCGTTGTAAAGTCCCAAACAGTGGAATATTGAGGACATTTTCAGGTGGCAGTCTGATTCTGGCTGGGTAAGCCCACTATATTTTCTCATGTCACAGTTGATTAGGTTCACAGGGAAGTGGAAAGAGTAAAAAATTCTCTTATTACTGCAGCAATGCCGCCTCAGCCTCTTTTCCCTTTGAATGCAACATTAGTTTTTGTCCAGAAGTCTAACTGCTTTCTACAGTTTGGGGAATTGTAAAGCAGAAACAATTTTCCCAGCCAAGCTGACCTTCACAATAATGAGAAATGACTGGAATTTTTCTCTATTTCTCTAGCATTTGGGGAGGTTTTGGAAGGTGGGGGCCAGGGGGAGAAAGAATATGCTTGTTTTACCTGATATGTTGTGGGCATCCATTTGGCACTTTGAGTCTAATTTTTTTCCATTCAGGGGGTTACATGGATTGTTGCACCATATGACCCAGGAGCCAGACCACAGTGTACTGAGAACCAACAGTAATGCACTTTAAATCTTTTGTTATCACAACAGAGATGGCATTTTGTTTCAGCCATTAAATGAATAAATATTTTTCTCCTGGGGACTGCTATTTTCATTTATTCTCTAGATCTTACTCAGGTGATGAGCTCAGGGTGGGGAAATTAACCTTCATTCAGACTAGGCCCTGAGCTTTCAGTGCCCTTGCTGTCACCCAGCCTCTGGGACCTTCAGTGGGACCCCCAACCACCAGCCAGCCTAATGGTGCTCCTTTCCAATGACTTCTACCTGGCCCCTTGTTCACCATTCCCCTTTCCCTTTGTCAGGATGGCAGGATTAACAGGCCCTCTGACCAAGGCCTGCTTCCTCCTTGATTCTTTCAAGTACTTAAGGTTCCTATTTGACTGAAGAAATGTAAAAACTTTCTGGAAGGAGGTGCAGAAGAAAGAATTTAACTCAACCTATCCCCGCAACCCAGAAGAGGCAGTTAGCCCTAAAGGAGAAACTTAATCCTGAACCGTCCTGTTTTGGATGGCTTTCATCCCCCAATGATGATGATGATGATGGCAGAGAGAGTAATGTGTTGGGAGGCAGATTGTTTTGTAGCTCCTCTAACCCCACATCAAAGGTAGGCAACAGAGCAGCATGATTATAGTGAATCTAAGTCCTACTCTGCCACTTACTAGCTGTGTGATTTGGGACAACTGCCTAAACTCTTGGAACCTCAGTTTTCTCATCTATAGAGTGTGTCTGTAGTAGCACCCACCTCTCAAGGCATATTCACTTGAAAGGGGAAAAAACGCTTTGCACAGTTTCTGCCATGTGCCCTTGATAATTTGTACCTTGTATTATTAACTCAATTTTGTGCTTTTAAGGTATATTGTAAGTTGGTGATTAATTTCCTTATGGTATTATATAAGACTCCATGACTGATCCACTCAAGTGTCATGTGCTATAGAAATGTGCTGTTGGAGGACCACCTTAGGACAGAAACTTTGTTTTTTTCTGGACTATAGTGCTGCCTGAACATTACATGAGACAGAATAGTGAGGCTAACACTAAATGTTAAAACAAGCAAAATAAGTGTTGGCGGAGTGAGTGATCATGTTTTCTTTTTAAAATTCATTCCCTTCTCTCTGTCCCCACTGCCACCATTCTAGGTTGCAACTAGGATATAATAACTCTTGACTTTCTACACAGTCTCCTTGACTCAATGCTTCTCTGAGGCCCAACCTAACCCATCCTACATACCAAACCAGTTATCCTGAAACTTAAGTAATGATCAAGTTTATGTTGGTGGCACAACATGCCATGATGTGGTATGACATAATGTGAAGTAGCATGACATGGCATGGTGTAGCATGGAAGAGCACAAATCCAAGAGTCAGAAAACAGAGTTCAAACAAATCCTAACTCTGCCTATCACTCTATGCCCTGGACATCTGTTGCCATAACTGAGCCTCCCTTTCTCTATCTGAAAAATGAGCCCATACATAGCTCATCTGTAAGACCTTTTCTTTCTCCAACATGTTGACATTTATCCAAGAAAACATGAAGTATCATCCTTGCAAATTGGGTCATTCAAAAAGTGACATAAACTCTTCAGATTCTAGGAGGACCAATGTGAGATGCTGATTATATTATCTCTGATCATTTGAAAGGCTAAGTCAGCCATTCTTGGTGAGCACAGAAATGTCTGATATTCATATTATGACTGAATTATGTAGTTATTCAAGATTTTCTCCTATGGGGAAGATTAATTAAAACATGGAAATATTAGAGACCAATTCAAAAAGATGATCTTGCAATCATCGAAGTGAGAAGAGATGGGGACATTAACTAAGCCAATGGTGGTGGGGTGGAGGAGAAGAGGAAGGATCTTCCAAGTCAAATTGATGAGATTTAGTCATTGATTGAACCTTGGTGAGGAGAGAGAGGAGCTGGGAAGAATGACCCAGGAATTGAGCAGGAGGGCTCTGGGAGGAGAAAATTGAGCTCCACTTTGAACATGCCGAGTTTTAGGTGCTGTGCATCATTACTTGAAAATATACAGCACACTCTTGGGATTAATCTGGAGGTAGGCCACAGTCAGAGCTACAACCATTGATTTTCATATGGAAATCACAGCTACTAGGACCTCTCCTGGAGTGAACATGGCCTTTGCTACCTTGCTCTTCCTCCAGCAATCACTCCTCTGCTTTAATACGCTTGGCTTTATAGTCACTATTGCATTTTGAAAGTCCATGTAGCCACTTTCTCCGTCTGTCTCCAAACTACTATCTCTCTTCACCTCTCACCTATTTCCCTTCAGTGTCATTTCATCTCTTTTCCTTAAGTTCCAACCCTCCTAACTTAGATGTCAATGAACACACATAAATTGTTTATTTTTCTCTTTTGCATCATTCATTACTAAATATTCTTTAGGTAAAATTCTACCCAGTCCCTGTAATCCTACAGTGGAACCAAATAATTTACAAGCTCTGCTATTTCCCACATGGTTACTATTGTTCTCCTTTACCCCTTTCTAATTTTTTAAACAAAATGAAATCCAGGGCCAGTTTCTCCACCTAATTCCACCACCATACCTCCCCTCCACATCACCAACACTGACACTTCTGGTTTTCAGAGCTACTGTTCACCTGGGTCAGTACATGAGAGGATGTTCCTCCTCAAAATGAAGCCTCTCATCATTTTGAGGTAAAATACACTTCTAAACAGAGCTGTATGACTTTCTGAAGGAGGACATTTATAGAACCTCAAATGGATGAATCGTTTCCTTTCAAACAGGGAAATGTATTTTACTCTTCTTGCTTCCAGTGGGATTGAGCCCATTCATTTCATTTTTTATGCTTTCCTGTTTTATTTAGAAATGATCTATCCCTACTCAGTTGAAGAAATACAGATAACTCAGAAAAAAATTGCCATATTATTCACACAAGTAGTATAGATGCTCTCACTGAATATTTTCATGGCCCCATTTAATTTAAGCTGTATAAACCCAGCCTACAAAATTCTCTTTTATTTGTTATGCTGTAAGGTGGCAGCATAATCTCTGGAGTGAGTGAAACCCAGATTCTGATTACAGCTGTGGCCATGCCCCTTGGTCAAGTTATTGAACTTCAAGCATAATAGAATCTGTTTTTCACGGTGTTGTGGGATTAAGTGAGATGTTAAGCATATGACATATATTAGGTTATATGGTAAATATTACAATATGCACAAAATCATACTTTTCAGGAATCTTTTTATATCTCTAGTGTTGTTGATATATGCCACTCTACTAGCCTAATTGGGAGGATACTCTGTTTCACACCTTTATTTTCAGTTCACTGTTTGTATAGCAAATAGTAGGAGCTGTTTAAACTATAATAAAATGAGAACATTGTAAGTGTAAGAGTTCTAGGTGGAAGCAAAAAATAATAATAATCATAAATTGAATCCTCATTTCTGTAACTATGTTTTACTATCATGTTATAATTTATCTACTCCTATGATAACTGTCTGTACAGAGGCAAGGCAGTGAAGTTTCAGAAGTTCTCTTCCTATCCTTTTGCTCCTAGAGGTTTTCCTTTATGTGCTTTCTTTATTGTAATATTTAGTAATATGATACAGATTTCACAACAGATCCCCAAATCCTGTTATGTCCACCAGAAATTCTACTCATACTAGAACACTGATTTCCCCAGTGGTCCCCAGTGGAAGTTGCCACACAACAGTCAGGGGGGAGAATTGTATGCCCTTCAATTACCTCATCCCCCAGATAAAGACATTTTACCCATAGAAGAGCCCACAGCAAGCACGTACGTGACATAGGAAAAATGTGATGGGCAGTCTTTCCAGTTTCTTATCTTTTCACACTCCCACAAACTTGGTGGGCTCTCTCTTTCTCCTCCTTAGACACTTAGTGGTTGGTCCTCTTTCAGTCATCTCTTACTAGCCCATCCAAAGCTACTTTCAACAGAACCCCAATAAAGTCTTTTTGTACGGATTACAAAAGACTCATTTGTATATATAGATGTTTTCTTCCTCAGGGTATTTGCCTGATTGCAGGGGACCATGTCCCTGTTCTAATTTAAATAGAAAAATGATCTAATTATGAAATGGAGTCTCATAATCAGTTGATTAGATTCCTGGTTTCTGTTTATTAATCCAGTTTATGTCTTTAGTAAAGTTTATGAACTGTTCTAGAAACTGTTTATGTCTTTAAAAAAATTTATCCTCACCTGAAGACTTTTTTTTTCATTTCTTTTAGAGAGAGAAGAAAGTAGACAAGAAGGGATAGAGAGAAACATCGATTAGTTGTCTCTGGTGTATGTCTGGACCAGGGACTGGGGATCATGCACACCCTGACCAAGTGTCATAGGTACCCTTAGGAAAAGAGATTTCTTAGAAAAAGGCCAAGGACAGCTGAGAAAAAATGACACTTTCTGTCAGAACAGAAAAATACAGAAACACACAACCCAGAAAGCACAGCCCTCTTGCCTCCTCTGCCTTCTGTGGGGTGGAGGAAAAGAATGCAAATTTTTTAGTAGCCATGAGGACAACCCCAGCTCTGAGCCTCAGGGTGGGAGGACCCAAAGGACCAAGGGCTCTGGAACAGACCTCAGCCATGGATCCCAGTAGAGGAGACAGCCCTCCATCTAGGAATTCCCCAGATTGATACAACGCAGGCCCTGCAGGGCAGACAAGATTCAGGACAGAGCCACACTCTACTGGGAGACTGGGAGAACAAAGTGATGCCCAGACTGGAAGGAGTAGCACCATACAGGTACTAGGGAAGAACTGAAGGGAGAGAACATGCTTGTGACCCTGTTAGAAAAAACTGGTACAGGGCTTTAACTGTGCAGTTGTTCTGAGAGGGTTGGGTTCACCAAACCAAGATCTTAAACCACCTGTGAGGACAAGACAGGGACAGACAGGTAGGGCACATTTTATTAATTGATTTTCATAATGATGCCCTAGAATTATCAAGAAAGAGAAATTCCACTGAGATTAGGAAGGCACAAAAATGTTATTGGTATGAAGATGTGTAAATTATATATAATGCAGTAAAAAGAAAGTAAATGAAAAGGATGACTTTTGCCCCAAAGTAACTATATTGTGTTCCTATTACTGTTATTATATATATCACCTGGGAGAAGTATGAGAGGACAGAAACCACAATTTGACATTGTTATCTCTGGGCGGCGGGTAGTTTTCATTTACGTCACATTTGCTTTTATCTGTTTTGTAGTTTTCTCAAACAAACAAGAACCTCATATGTAATAAATCTGATACAGAATAAAAGAGGGTAGTAATGTCAGCAAGCCATCTTTAATAGGTTGCTTCCAGAACTTGGCTGCTGTAAATTGTGCTGCTATGAACATTGGGGTGCATAGCTTCTTATGGATTAGTGTGTCAGAGTAGTTCTTAGGATATAATCCCAGCAGTGGAATTGCTGTGTTTGACATCATACACAAAAATAAACTCAAGGTGGATAAAAGACTTAAATATAAGTTGTGACACCATGAAAGTCCTAGAAGAGAACACAGGCAGGAAAATCTCAAATATTTCCTGCAGCAATATTTTCACTGGTATGTCTACTAGAGCAAAAGACATAAAGGAAAGGATAAACAAATGGGATCTTATAAAAAGCTTCTGCATGGCTAAAGAAAACAGCATTAAGCTCTGGCTGGCATAGCTCAGTGGATTGAGCGCAAGCTGGGAACCAAAGTGTCCCAGGTTCGATTCCCAGCCAGGGTACATTCCTGGGTTGCAGGCCATGACCCCCAGCAACCGCACATTGATGTTTCTCTCTCTCTCTCTCTCTCTCTCTCTCTCTCTCTCTCCCTCCCTAAAAATAAAATAAATAAATAAAATCTTTAAAAAAAAAGAAAACAGCATTAAAATGAAAAGAGAACCAACTGTATGGGAAAACACATTTGCAATGATACCTCAGACAAGGGTTTGATCTCCAAAATATATATAAAGAACTCACATGATTCCACTACAGGAACACAAACAACCCAATGAAAAAAAAATGGGCAAAAGACCTGAACAGACACTTCTCCAAGGAGGACATACTGAGGGCCCAGAGACATATGAAAAGATGCTCAGCATCATTAGCCATCTGAGAGATGTAAATTCAAACCACAATGAGATGCCACTTCACACCAGTGAGAATGGCCATCATAAACAAATCAACAAACAACAAGTGTTGGAGAGGATGTGGAGAAAAGGAAACCCTAGTGCACTGTTGGTGGGAATGCAGGCTGGTACAACCACTGTGGAAAACAGTGTAGAATTTCCTCAGAAAACTAAAAATGGAACTGCCTTTTGAACTGCCAATTCCACTGCTAGGATTATATCCTAAGAACCTTGAAACACCAATCCAAAAGAACCTATGCACCCCAATGTTTATAGCAGCACAATTTATAATAGCCGAGTGCTGGAAGCAACCTAAGTGCCCATCAGTAAGTGAGTGGATCAAAAAACTTTGGTACATTTACATGATGGAATACTATGCAACAGAAAGATAGAAGGAACTCTTGCCCTTTGTAATAGCATGGATGGAACTAGAGAGTATTATGTTAGGTGAAATAAGCCAGGCACCCAAAGATAAGTACCATATGATCCCACCTTTAAGTGGAACCTAATCAGCAAAACAAACAGTCAAGCAGAATATAACCAGAGACATTGAAATTAAGAATAATCTGACAGTAACCAGAGGTGGGGTGGGAGGAGATAATGGAGAAAAAGAGGGTAGGGATTTCAGGAACAACTATAAAAGACACATGGACAAAACCAAGGGGGAGTAGAATCAGGGGAGGGAGGTGGGGATGGCTGGGGTGGGGGGATAGTAGTGGGGGGAAAATGCAGACAACTGTACTTGAACAACAATAAAATAATAATTATAATAAATAGATAAAATAAAAAAGAATTAAAACTGTCAAAAAATAAAGTTTAAAACTTTTTAAAAACCTTATTCAAGTCCCAGTGATCTCACATGATTCATACCTCTGGGAATGACAGACAGCTGATATTTTCTTTTATCTAAAACAAGAACCTCAGCCTAAACCACTGCTGACAGAACTTTATAAACTGCTATCTGTGCAATATTTTAGCTTATTCTCATGAGAAAAAATGTTAATTTCTTGACCAGGAGATCAAAGATCCCCAGTTAGATCAACCCAGTGGTGAAGCTCTTAGGCATCAAGAGCCATGTCTTTGACCTCTGTTGTCTTCACCAACAGAGTGCCAAAACCAGCACTGTGACCATAGGAGCCACTCAGAGATGGTTAGTCTTTGACTGAAACTCAGAAGGGTATACATGAAGATTTCCATGGTCACAAAACAAACTAGTGCTTAGGATGTTAGAACCTAGGCCTCTGAAGACTTACGCATCACTGTGTCTACCCACCAAAGACACAGAGAGTATCCAAAGTACTTGGAAAGCTGCACTTGTTCTAAGTACAGACAGTACCAAACTTAACAGTGGTTTGACTCACAAATGTTCCATTTACAATTTTTCAGCTTACAATGGTGAAAAAGCAATACGCATTCATAGAAATGGAACTTCAAATTTTGAATTTTGATATTTTTCTGGACTAGCAATGTGAGCCATAACACTCTCTCTTGATGCTGGGCAGCAAGTCTCAATTCCCAGTTGGCCACTCAATCAGGAGGGTAAACAACCATGACTCAACAGTGTGTTGTGTCATCAGCATTTTTTAATATTGTGTTCTGAGCACATTTGAGGTAGACTAGGCTAAGCTATAATATTCATTAGGTTAGCTGTATTAAGGCATTTTCAACTTACAATATTTTCAAATTATGATGGGTTTATCTGGATGTAATTCCATTGTAAGTTGAGGATTATCTGTAATTAGAGCTTTCTGCACCTATAAAAACGTGGACAACTCTGAGCTTTAGCTTCTTCATTTGTCAGTTGCCTACCTGTCAGCATTCCTGTTGCATGAGATCACCTGGAAACGCATCTTCAATTTTTCCTGTTCTTGCCCACCCTTTTTTGCAAGGGCAGCATAATTTAATTCTATCTTCTCCCAAAATGCTTAATTTGAATATGATAAATTCCCCCCATAAGTGTCTTAAAATAGGTAGTAAATCTTGACTAACAAATCATTAAAACATAAGGAACTAAAAGACCTTTGATCAAAGACTTATTCAATAATCTGCAGCACTGCTCAGTTACAGTCAGGGAGTGGGGGATAAATCTAAGCAGGCCCCAGTGGTTCTGGTTTGTTCCACTAGCATCTGGAGAAAAAATTGTAATTGGCTGTGTCTCATAAAATAATAGTTATTCCATCATTAGAA
Source organism: Phyllostomus hastatus (assembly GCF_019186645.2). NCBI lineage: Eukaryota > Metazoa > Chordata > Mammalia > Chiroptera > Phyllostomidae > Phyllostomus > Phyllostomus hastatus. The sequence goes on from NW_025334041.1 coordinate 52,682,035, forward strand.
ATACTTGCCATTGCTTTGGATCAAATGCTCCAGGCTTGAACCAGACACCATGACTAGGCTGTTTCCTTTTTGCAATGGTAGTGACAGATTGCAATGTTAAAAACCTTGTAAAGGTTTGTGAAGTTTTAACAAAATACACTGCAACTCAAAAGTATGCTGATATTGGTTATTGTGTCTGAAGTCTATATAAATGTCCAGTAACAAATGAGCTGAAAACTAAAGAGTCTGTTTTGGAGTCTGCAGATGATTTGTGATTATTTACTGAGGTAAAAATAATCTGCTATGTGGGTTAAAATAACCAATATTTAAATAATTACAAATGTCTTTGAAGCCTGGGACTTATAAACAGCCTTGTTTGGTTCTGCCTCCGGGCCTTTGCACTTGCTGTCTTCCTCCACACACACAGTTCTGTGTCCAGCTACTTACATGGTTAGCTTCCTCTCATCTCTTAACTCTCACCTCAGACTCACCTCAGAGATTTCTCCTGACCACACTATCTAGAACCTCTACTCCCACCAGTCCCTCTATCACATTTTCTTGTTTAGTTTCTTCCTAACACTTCCTACTACTTTAAATTACTTGCCTGTTGCTTACCCATTTACTCTTGATCTCCCCCACCACTAGACTGCAGACACCTTGTCCCCATGTCAGTCTTGCTCCCTGCTATACCCCCGTATCTAGAATAGTGGTCAGGCACATGAAGGACACTCAGCAAATATATGCTGAATAATTAATTCCGCTTATTTCCCCTTTGTCTCAGCATTTACGTTTCTGTCCTGTGGACCACATTTAGACAAGTTCCCTACAATATCTCAGCTATATCCCATAAACACAGAATGGGAGCAAACTATATGAGTCAGATGATTCAGAACACATTTGGAAGCTGTGCATTCTATAAACAAATCCTTGTAAATGAAAGGATGAATTCTAGTCAAATAGTAATACCCAAGTGTTTTAAAAGCCAGAACTTAGGTGTTATCTGCATATATATAATTTTTAATATGCCTCCTTCCAAGAAGGAGTTGAAAGGGGTTATGATCAATAGCTATAATTCTCATAAGCAGAGTCAATATAACAAACACCCAAATCCATGCAGAGTGAAAGGAAAAGAAGACACCAAATACCTAGGCTTATATTTCTACAACTGCCCAGCAAACTTAATCCTGAACCCTTAGGGTGAAAACAGAAAAGGAAACAATAGAATCTATAAAATCTCAAATCTTTGCAATAGGAAGTATTGATGTGTCACAAAAGACCCCTACTCTCTTTCATGTATTCATTCAACAAACACATTGCTTGCCTAACAATTAGGAGTAGAGGAAGGAGGTAAAGAGGAATGAGACATATCTTTGCTCTTGTTTTGCTCATAGTTCTTGGGGAAGAGAAGAGGTTTAGACATGGCTGTAATTAATTTTAATATGATAACAATTATATTAAAATCACATATCAAGTGCTATGGGAGTAACAAGAGGAGGTAGCCATTCATTCTGCCTGGGGCTAGGCCTTGGAAGGGAGGTAGTGTTGGCTCTGTGTTAGAAAGAAGTATTCTAGTCAGAATCTTGGAGGTTTGGGGGCATATAGGGTTCTAAGAGTAGCAAATTATTCAGAGTGGCTGGAGCATTGAGAACCCAGTGATAACTGTATAATAGTATTTTTTTAGCATTTACTGTGACTGGTCATTGCACTTCAGACAGATGCCACAGAGTGAATGCTTTTGTCACAACCCATTGACAATGGAGGAACCTGAAGCTTAGGAAGGCTAAGTGTGGTGGACACTGTAAAGCACTCTCCCTCCCCCAGACCCCTTTTCAGTGCAAGGCGTGTTGAGGACATGTTGTGCCACCTGTCTTATTGTCAGCAGCCTCAGTGGAAAAGAAACCTCATCTAAAGCCTCACCCAAGGCCATGCCCCTTTCCAGGATAACCCACATCAAATTACCTATTGTTGTGAAGGTTTAAATGTCCAACTCTGACCACTCATATGGACCATTCTAGCTCCAAAGCTTCCCAATGGAGTTGGGAGAGACATCAGGCCTGAATCACAGCTCAATTCTCCTTTGCTCTTTCCTGCTTCCACTGCCCTACTTCAGGGTAGACCCACTTGTAATGCAGTCAATGTGACTAGGTGGTAAAGTCTTGTTTAGAACCCAGGTGATATGACTCTAGAACTTTTAGTCTTGCTCTGGTACCTGAGATAGAGTAAAGATGAGGCTGGGATTGTAAATTTAGGCCTGTGAGTAACCTTTTGTGTCATCCCCAAAAGGTGAGATGTTATCCTGCATCCAAGGGAGAACCAACAAGGATTTTAAATGGGAGTGTGATATCTGATATATTTTAGGACAGTCCCTGCCAACAGCACAGGGACTAAGCTATGAAGGGAAAGATTACCTTATCTTCATAGAGGTTGTGGTTGAGTCAGAGTTCCTACTTATTTTATTTGAAGTCTCTTCTTTAACCTTCTGAAAATAATGCAAAAGAGAGCAAGAATAAATTGGATCAGAGAGTGGTGGATATAATTGTGAGCACACTTATCCTGTGTATAAAACTTAGAGTAGATGGCTGACTTCCTGTCTGTTTTTAACACAAAGAGGCCTTTGAATAAATAGTCCATAGTCCAGTAGGGAGATGACTAATAGTCAATGCCATGTACCTCCTTCTTCTCCCTTTTTACTGGGCTCATGGCATTAAAGTTGAATGAGGGCAGAAACAATCTAAGAATCGACTATTCAGAGGAGTTGTATACCAGCTGGGAGCATGACCTTCCCAGGACTGGTTGTACCCAGAGGCCTTGTGGAAGGTTGAGTCCACATAGAGCATAGCCTGATAGGGGAACAGGAAATCATTGGATCTGACCACCTCATCACCAAGAACCTGGGTCACCCAGTAGAAGGTCCTGCCTATCTCTCCACAGTGGTTGTTTCCATGAAAATTTGCTTATGAATCTTTATTTTATTGTCTATATCTTTCCATCTTTGAAGATATGCCACAATGGCAAAACTCATAGAAACCTAACATTTGCCTCATAGTTTATGTAGCTGATAATATACTTTCTACAATTCCACTATGTCTCTAGCAAGTACATTTTTCTCCTTTAAAGAATAGGGAATTGCAATGGAATGCTGGTGTGAGGTTAGGATGTTGGGGAGCAACTTTTATCAATACGAATTTCCATAAGGTGGAAGGCTGTAACTTGGCCTGTTAGGATACAAGAAAATTTCTTCCAAAATTAATTGCTTTTCATTTGATCCAATTGCTCTTGATCTGCCATCTTGACAGTAATCAAGTGTCATGTTTTAATCAAACATTGATAGAGAGTCCTTTGGATGTCACCCACTGAGTGAGATGTAGAAGTCACAGAATGAATCTAAGATTCAGAACTGCCCCTAAAGCACATAGCTAGCATGTCCATCTCATTCCTAAGGCTGCTCCAAGTTCATAGGAAGAAAGTCAGGTGTTCTGTCTGGAAAACAGTCATCTTACCCACCTAAAGCCACTTCATATCATTTACTGATAAAATAAAAATAAAGGCACGCCAGAAAAACTTATTTCTAGGAAGTTAGTAAAACCTGGGTTATGACCCTTCAAGAAAAGACCAAAGTAGATCCTTTTCAGCCTTCATATGAAAGAGAATGGAGGGGTCTTTGGGTGAAAGCAAGGACTGAACATGTATCTGTTTTCACAGTACAGTGCTTCACTGTTTTGTGCAGTGATCATATGGAAAATTTAACCACTCTGAGAATGGAGGCGGTGACTTCTGTATGAGTCCTCACAGACCCCCAATCAGTAAAAGTAATATCCTTACACCTATTGTTTAAATGTCCTGTTGGTATCCTTGTTTAATTATCAAAATGATTTTTAAACAAAGAAAAATTGGCTATGGAATGACTCTCTTAATGGTGAATTGAATTCCCTGAATAAAGTTATTATTTTGCTGCCAAGTTCATCTTTTATCAGTTCTGTTAAATTAATGTCTAGTACATTAACCCCATTTTATATTTGAAATCATCTTTACTTGAGATAACCTATTTTATAATGTATTCCATGATTACTATTTGAATAATAGGTGACAAAATTCATGAGAAAGAATGCATTTTAAAATGTTTAGAAAATTATAGAATTGTTCCAAAATTTTTCTGAAATGGAATGCAATTTTTCACTATACTTCCTGGGTTTATTTACCACAATTTTATTCTTTTACTTTGGGCAATTTATAGACATCTATATACATCAGTTTATTGATTCTATGCCCTTCTGGACAAGATGTGTGTCACAAAGAACTGTATCTGTAGTGGTCATAGTGTAAGTAACAATGGCTATAAGAAGGAAAAATAGTGTCATTCATTTTCAGAAATATCAAGTCACTGTACCATATTATTTTTATATATCCATAGTGAAAATTAAATAAAAAGACAGTAGCACATGATTATATCATGTTTTGAATGAATTATTTCCCAGAACAATCATTTTACATGCTTTAGTTTTATTCTGACATGCTTCAAAGTAACCTTATCATTGACAAGTTTTAAAACAATATTGATTTATTTTATATTTAGGCTTTTATTTGTAAGGTTTACAATTTATCGTAATTATATTTTATGTTAAGGAAATTTTTTTTTAACTTTGGATTTAGTCAAACTATCATCTTTGAGTAACTCGCCTTCACTGTTAATTGTCAAGTAGCTGATCTATATAGGTGCAAATAAATTTAGGCACAAATATTTCTAAGGCTTAAAAAAATGCTGTGGTTACAGAAACTGAGGAAAATAAAGGACAAATTGTATTTGTAAATTTACTTCTAAATATAAAATTTTTTTCTTAACTGTAATATCCTAGATATATGAAAATGTGTGCTTCTTGGTTTTGTTAACACTGAGGTTTTAAAAACAAAATGAAAGTTTTAATGGCCCTTGGTTCTGTTTAGCAATTATTCACTAGGGCATATGCAATAGAAAATAATATGGTATTATTTTTAGGCTAAAGTTAGGCACATCACAGATCAAGTTTAAAAACCTATAGCCTTTAAAGTAGACACACATGAACACACATGGCCCTATTCCAAATTCCCACATACCAGTACAGAGAGATAACTTTCAGATTTCCTTTCATCTTTCTTCTCTAACAGGTGTGCTTGCTTTCCATTGAATTCCATTCCATTCTGACCTCTTCCTAACATGTAAAAGGTGCTACCTCAAGTGGTAATAATGAAAATACCATCAGACACCATCCTGCTCACTTAAATGGTGATAATTTCATCTAATAGTAAAAGAGAAATAGTACCTTTGTGCACACATAATGGTAATGTAGATGTATTTGTGAATTCTCAAAGGTTTCTCTCCAGGATTCTTTTTAAATCAGTAAATTTATCTAAACCAATTTGCATGAACATTAACAAAAAAAAAACAGAGGGAATTTTGTTCAAACCTAGCTGGTTTGTGGAGCATCTAGATTTGGAATGTAAAGTCATTTCTTTCCATATAGTTGATGAGAAGACCCCAGGTAGATTACAAACTTATGGTAGATTCCTTTAGCCCATTTGTTAAATCTGCAGATAAGAAAGCAATACCTCATCCAACTTTTCTCATTGTCTAATGTAGAACACAAGTTAGTGTTACATGCAGAGGGGACTATATGATCAGATATTTGGGGAAAATACAGAGTTAAACATGCTGAACAGGTTTCTTTATCTGTGGAGAGCTTTCAGAAGCTTTAACATTCCGAGATGCATTGTAAATCACCAAGAGGTCATTGCTTTGTGTGGTGTTTTCCAAACCTTTTATTCCACAACAAATCCCAGGACCAGAATGGCACGAAATATACTTTGGGAATTGCTGTAATTTTCAACTATTTCACCAAAACACCATTGCAACAAGCTAAAAATAGATTATTCTAAAGATATGAACTTCCAATTCAATTTGATAAATTCTTAAAAATTACACTTCCCTTTGTTACTTGATGTCTCTTTTTGAAGCCTTTTATTTTTAATATATTTTTAAATTGCAGTTGACATACAATATTATATTAGTTTCAAGTGCACAACATGGTGACTAGACACTTATATACCTTACAAAGTCATCATCCTGCTAAGTTTAGTATCCATCTAGAAAATGTTTTTTTTAAGTCAGGTGACTATCTTGGTCAATTTGTCCAAGTTCTTGAAACCAAAATCTTGAAAAAGTAAACCTGTTTATTTATGTTTTTTTAAAGATTTCTACATTTTATTTTATTTAAGTTATGTTTTCTATAAAAGAATTATATAATCACCTCTAAAGTTATATATTTTCTTTTTTTCCTTTTTTACACTTGACCATTTTGCTTTATTTTTCCTCCATGTACTGCAATGGGGAAACATAAAACATAAAGAATTTGAAAATGTGATCTTATTTTTTAAAGCAATATTCCAACAAAAGCTAAATAGTGTGCATGCTAATACGAAAAATCAAACAAAGCATGAGGAAAACTTTCTACCATCCAGGCACAGGAATACATGCCCCAAAACCCAAATAATTCAGGTGTTTCATACTAAAGCTGTACTGACACAAATCCCCATCAGCTGTATTTCTGCTGAGTTTTATAGCAATGACCAGCCCTCTTTTCTCCCTTCTGCAGTGGTTTGTTTTTCAGTACTTGGCAATACTGGCATATGCCAGTTCTTAGTTTTTGTGATTGTCATGAAAGCCTTTTCTTGATTGACTTGGAGTTATTTATCTTTTAACTTCAGGTATTTCATTTTTTATTAAAATCCTATTATAGATTTCAAATTCTATTGCTATTCCCTTATGATAGAGCATTATGACAGCTCTGAACACAAAGCCTCAGAAAGGCTTATAGCCCAGTCTCAGGCCAGTGTGATCATGGACTGTGCTGCTGCCCAATGTCTGTGGAAGCCAGCCCTGAAGTCGGTGAACAGTACAGATGTTAGACACTGGCTGTGAGCTCTTACCTAATCATTTACTTCCAGCCTCATTCCTCACTTGCTAAAGCAGATTTATAAAACATTTAAACATACTTATTTAGTAACTCTTACAGGAATAGAATTTGAGAAATTATAGCACTGTTCTGAATTTTATTCAATCATTTTAGCATCATCATAGAATTTTACTGTCTGAAGAAGCCTTAGAGGTCATCTATTTCAGGGTGTTCAGGCTTTAATGTGCATCAGCATCACCTGCAAAGCTGTCAAAACCCAGATAGCTGTTCCCTTCCAGAAGTTCTGATTCAGCAGATCTGCGGTGGAGGCCAAAAATTTGCATTTTTAACAGTTCCCGGGTAAGGCTGGTGTTGCTAGTCCCAGCCCCCCACATTAAGAACCTCTGTGGTAGAAGCCCTTGCTTCCAGCCTGCTCTGGAGAACCTGAGCATTCCTGGACCTGGCCTTCAAACCAAAGCCTGCAGAGCTATCAGAAAAGAGGGAAAATTGTGATTTCTCCAGACCTCAGATCAGCATGAGGAATGATGGATTGGTGGCCCTCCATGCTTATCAGGGGCATTCATCAGGGAAGACTAGCTCAGTAACACAGGTCCCTAAAACCATTCTGTCTTCTCAGCCTACTGAGGCCCATTTTTGAGAACAACTGATCTCATTCAAACTTCTCATTTTATGGAAGTAAATGGAGGCTCAGGCAGGGCAAGATGACATGTCCAATTAGCTGCTGACTGGGAACAGAACCCAGGTGTGATGACATCTACTGATTTCACATTCCCTCCTCCATTACTAGTTACCTATATTCTGCCTAAGAATGCGCAACCAAACCTTTCTCAATAGTTACCAGTATTGGCAAAATAATTTTTAACAGATTTTCAGAGTGGATATGTTAATTTCTTTTTTTTTTAGTTTATTTTTAGAGAGGGGAAGGGAGGGAGAAGAAAGGGAGAGATTCATCAATGTGTGGCTGCCTCTTGCGCACCCCCTATGGGGGTGCCCCACAACCAAGGCATGTGCCTTAACTGGGAATTGAATCTGTGACCCTTTGGTTCACAGGCTGGCGATTAATCCGCTGAGGCACACCAGCCAGGGTGGATATATCAATTTCTTAGTCAGTGACTTTCTCTGCTCTTCTCCAAAAATGGGGAAAATCCTGATACAGTCTTGCTTTTGCTTGTGGTGAGATTAAGCTTTAAGTTGTTTTGTTTGTTTGTTTGTTTGTTTAGTCTCACCTCCATATATTTACTTATTTTATTTTTTATTTAATCTTTATCATACCTTTTCCATTACCATTTAGTCTCCTTACACCTCTCTCCCCCCAGCAATCACCATGCTGTTGCCCATGTCCATGAGTCCTTTTTCCTTTTTGCTCAATCTATCCACCCCCTAACCTCTACTTTTATTAACAGAAAGTTCCCAAACAATTTTTTGGAAACAATTCTAAACAACAATTTTTTATATTTTCTTAGTTTACATCTCCTATAGGTAGTGGTCCTTGCTGTTAGCTTAATGTTTTTAGAACAATCTATAACCAGTTTATTTTGTGAACACAGTAATTTTATTTAACTCTGAGCATTCTGGTGATGTTTTCTGTTTGTTTTTGCTTTCTTTCATGTATTTATCTTCCTCTTTCTACAGAGTCATATTTTCTTTAATAATTTGGACCATTTGTTTTTTCTTCTTTTTATTTATAAAAAGTTGTGTATTTATTCTTACATGTTTAAACTTCAGTCACCTTCAAAGCACTCTCCTTTTTATGCAGTACACCTATTGACACATTTTTTCCCCAGCTCAAAATAGTTTTTGGGTTTGTTTGGGGTTTTTTGGACTTTTTTAAACATTTTTTAAATTTTAATTGTTGTTCAAGTACAGTATTCTGTCATTTACTCCCATCCCAGCGCTGCCCCCCGCACCGTGCTCCCCACCTCCCTCCCATTTCCACCCACCCCTAGTTTTTGTCCATGTGTCCTTTATACTTGTCCCTGTAAACCCTTCCCTTTTCCCCTGAAATTCCCTCCCCTTTTCACTCTGGTCATTGTCAGCCTGTTCTCTATTTCAGTGTCTTTGGTTATATTTGCTTGTTTGTTTGTTTTGTTGTTTAGGTTTCTGGTAAAGGTGAGATCATACGGTATTTGTCTTTCACCACCAGGCTTATTTCACTCAGCATAATGCTTTCCAGTTCCATCCATGTTGTTGCAAGGGGTAGGAGTTCCTTCTTTTTTCTGCTGCATAGAATTCCATTGTGTAAATATACCATAGTTTTTTGATCCATTCATTTACTGATAGGCACCTAGGTTGCTTCCAACACTTGGTTATTGTAAATTGTGCTGTTATGAACATTGGGGTGCAAAGGTTCTTTTGGAATGGTGTTTCAGGATTCTTAGAATATAATCCTAGCAGAGAAATTGCCTGGTCAAATGGCAGGTCCATTTTTAGTTTTCTTAGAAAATTCCCTGCTGTTTTCCATAATGGTTTTACCAGTCTGCAATCCCACCAGCAGTGAACTAGGATCCCCTTTTCTCCACAACCTCTCCAGCACTTGTTGTTTGTTGCTTTGTTTATGATGGCCATTTTGACCAGTGTAAAGTGGTATCTCATTGTGGTTTTAATTTGCATCTCTCTGATAGCTAGCGATATTGAGCATCTTTTCATGTGTCTCTGGATCCTCTGTGTGTCCTCCTTGGAGAAATGTCTGTTTAAGTCCTTTGCCCATTTTTTAATTGGGTTGTTTGTCTTCTTACAGTGGAATCGTGTAAGTTTTTTGTATATTTTGCAGATTAAACACTTACCTGAGGTATCATTGGCAAATATGTTTTCCCATACAATTGGTGCTCTTTTCATTTTAATACTGTTTTTTTAGGCATGCAGAAGCTTTTTATTTTGATGAGATCCCATTTTATTCTTTCCTTTATGTCCCTTGCTCTGGAGGACATATCAGTAAAAATGTGGCTGTGTGAAATATCTGAGATTTTCTTGCCTATGTTCTCCTCTAGGACTTTAATGGTGTCATGGCTTATATTTAAATCCTTTATCCACCTTGAATTTATTTTCGTGTAACGTGTAAGTTTGTGCTTGAGTTTCATTTTTTGGCACGTAGCTGTCCAGTTCTTCCAACACCATTTGTTGAAGATACTATTTTTACTGCATTTTATGTTGCTGCCCCCTTTGTTGAATATAAATTGACCATAGAGACTTGGGTCTATTTCTGGCCTCTCTGTTCTGTTCCACTGGTCCATGTGCCTGTTTTTATGCCAGTACCAAGCTGTTTTGATTACAGTGGGCTTGTAATACAGTTTGGTAACAGGTATTGTAATCCCTCCTACCTTTCTCTTCTTTCTCAAAATTGCAACAACTATTTGGGGTCATTTATGATTCCATATAAATTTTTGAAGTGTTTGTTCTATGTCTGTGAAATATGCCATTGGTACTTTAATAGGTATTGGCATTGAATCTCTAAATTCCTTTGGGTAGTATGGACATTTTGATGATATTAATTCTTCCAATTGATGAACACAGTATATGTTTCCATTTGTTTGTGTCTTCCTTGATTTCTTTCCTCAGTATTATGTAGTTTTCTGCATACAGATCTTTTACCTCCTTGGTTAGGTTTATTCCTAGGTATTTTATTTTTCTTTTTGCTGTATCAAATGGGATTTTTTTCTTGATTTCTGCTTCTGCTGTTTCATTGTTGATATACAAAAATGCCTTTGATTTCTGGATATTGACTTTGTGTCCCACTGTTTTGCCAAATTCATTTATTAAGTGGAATCTATAGGATTTTCTATATATACTATCATGTTATCTGTAAACAGTGACAGTTTTGTTTCCTCCTTTCCAATTTGGATTCCTTTTCTTTCCTTTTCTTGTCTGATCGCTGTGGCTAAAACTTCGAATACTATGTTGAATAGAAGTGGTGAAAGTGGACAACCTTGTCTTGTTCCCGATCTTAGTGGAGAAGACTTTAGTTTTTGCCCATTGAATATGATGTTGCCTGTAGGTCTCTCATATATGACCTTTATTATGTTGAGGAATGCTCCCTCTATTCCTACTTTGCTGAATGTTTTTATCATACATGGGTACTGTACTTCATCAAATGCTTTTTCTGCATCTATTGATATGATCATGTGATTTTTGTCTTTGCTTTTGTTTATATGATGTATTAAATTTACTGATTTGTGAATATTGAGCCATCCTTGCATTCCTAGGATGAATCCCACTTGGTCATGGTGTATGATCTTTTTAACGTATTGTTGGATGCAGTTTGCCAGTATTTTGTTGGAGGATTTTAGCGTCTATGTTCACCAGCGATATTGGCCTGAAGTTTTCTTTCTTTGCTATATCTTTATCTGGTTTAGGGGTTAGGGTAATGTTGGCTTCATAAAAGAGTTTTCGAGTCTTCCATCATTTTGGATTTTTTGGAATAGTTTGTGAAGGATAGGGGTTAGCTCTTCCTTAAATACTTTGTAGAATTCTCCTGTGAAACCATCCAGACCTGGGCTTTTGTGTGTCAGGAGTTTTTTGATTACTGCTTCAATTTCACCAGGTGTTATTGGTTTGTTCAGGCTTTCTGCTTCTTCTCCATTCAGTTTTGGAAGATTATATTTTTCTAGAAATTTGTCCATTTCACCTAGGTTTTCAAATTTCTTGGCACACAGTTCTTCATAGTAATTTCTTATGATCCTTTGTATTTCTATGGTGTCAGCTGTAACCTCTCCTCTTTCACTTCTGATTGTGTTTATTTGGGTCCTGTCTCTTTTTCTCTTGATGAGCCTGATTAAAGGCTTGTTAATTTTGTTTATCTTTTCAAAAAAACAGCTCCTGGATTCATTGATCCTTAGAATTGTACTTTTAGTCTCTACGTTATTTAATTCTGCTCTGATCTTGGTTATTTCCTTCCTTCTGCTCACTCTGGGCTGTCTTTGTTGTTGTTCCTCGAGTTCTTGTAGATGTAGGGTTAGGTTGTTTGTTTGAAATGTTTCTATCTTTTCTATGTATGCCTGTATCACTATGAACTTCCCTCTGAGGAATATCTTTGCTGTGTCCCATAAGTTTTGGGTTGTTGTGAGTTCATTTTCATTTGTTTCCACAAAGTTTTTAATTTCTTCCTTGATCTCATTCTTGACCCATTCATTGTTTAATAGCATGCTATTCAATCTCCATGATTTTGAGTGTTTTGGGTTTTTTCCCTTGGGGTTGGTTTCTAGTTTCAGTGCCTTGTGATCTGAGAAAATATTTGGTATGATTTCAATTTTCTTGAGTTTGTTGAGGCTTGTTTTGTATTCTATCATGTGGTCTATCTTTGAAAATGTCCCATGTACATTTGGAAAGAATGTGTATTTAGCTTCTTTGAGATTAAGGGCTCTCATTATATATCAGTTAAGCCCATTTCATCTAGCGCACTGTTCAATGCCACAATATCTTTGTTGATAATTTGTTTGGAAGATCTGTCCATTTTTGACAATGAGATGTTAAAATCCCCTACTGTAATTGTGTTACTATCAATATCTTTCTTGAAGTCCTCTAAGATTTTCTTTATGTATTTGGGTGCTCCTATGTTGGACACATATATATTTACAATGTTTATGTCTTCTTGGTGGATTCTTCCCTTGAGTATTATGAAGTGACCTTCTGGGACTCTCTTTATGGCTCTTTTTTAAAAAGTCTATTTTGTCTGATATGAGTGTTGCTACCCCGGCTTTTTTGTGCTGTCCATTTGCTTGGAAAATTTGTTTCCAGAACTTCACTTTCAGTCTGTGCAGGTATTTTGTTCTGAGGTGGGTGTCTTGTAGGCAGCATATTTGTGGGTCATGCTTTCTTACCCATTCAGCTATTCTATGTCTTTTGATTGGAGCATTTAATCCATTTACGTTTAAAGTTATTATTGATAGGTACTTATTCATTGCCATTTTCATACCTCTGTTCCTCTCTCTCTCTTTTCCTTCTGTTCCTTAAAGCAGTCCCTTTAGCATCTCTTGCAGAGCTGGTTTGGTGGAGGTGTATTCTTTTAGACTTCTTTTGTCTGGGAAGCTCCTTAATTGGCCTTCTATCTTGATGGAGAGCCTTGCTGGGTAAAGTAGCCTTGGTTGTAGGCCTCTGGTTCTCATTACTTGGAATATTTCTTGCTATTCTCTTCTGGTTTGGAGCATTTCCATTGAGAAGTCAGACGCTAACCTTATTGGAGCTGCCTTGTAGGTTACTTCCTGTTTTTCCCTTGCTGCCTTTAAGGTTCCCTCTTTGTCTTGGAATTTTGCCATTTTAATTATGATGTGTCTTGAAGTGGGCCTTTTTGGGTTCCTCTTGATTGGGACTCTGTGTTTCCTGGATTTGTGTGGCTTTTTCTCTCATCAAATTAGGGAAGTTTTCCATCATTACTTTTTCAAATAGGTTTCCTATCCCTTGCTCTTCTTCTTCTCCTTCTGGTATCCCTATTGTATGGATATTATTGAGTTTCATATGTCTTGCATTTCCCTTAATCTCTCTTCATTTTTTCTGAGCCTCTTTTCCTTTTCTTCCTCTATTTGGGTGGTTTTCTTCCTATTTTGTCCTCTAGCTCACTGATCCTATCTTCTGCTTAATCAATCCTGCTTTTGATTCCTTCTACTGTGTTCTTCAGTTCAGAAATTGTATTCTTCATTTCTTCTTGGCCTTTGTTGATAGTTTCTATTTCCTTTTTTATGTTGATATAGTTTGCAGCAAGTTCATTGAAGCTTCCCTGTAGTTTCTGGTAGCTCATTGTGAGTTCATTGAGCTTCCTGATAACCATTGCTTCGAACTCAATATCTGATAGTTGACTTGCCTCTATTTCATTTAGCATTATTTCTTAAGGATTCCTCCTTTCCTTTCATTTGGGGATTGTTTCTTTGTCTTCCCATTGTTTGTGGGGCTCTTCTTGTTAGCTTCAGCTTCTTAAGTTGATCTGTTCTGGCTCCCTGGGTTTATGGTGTGAACTTCTGTGATAGAATACCTGTGAGATTCAGTGGTGCAGTCTCCTTGATCTCCTGAGCTCACTAGTCTTAGGCTGTCGTTTAAGTTTTCTCTGTGTTTTTCTTTGGGTTTTGATTGCTATTGGGTCTTTCTTCCTTCCCACCAGCTCCTTAACTGAGGGTCACTCTGTCCACCACTTCTTGTATTTTGTTGTGCTGGTGAGGGCAGGTTGTATTGAATCTGGTTCTTCTGTGTGTACAAGGTTTTGAAGATTATCTCTTGCTCTTGTTCAGTTGTTTGTACTGGGTAGTTTCTCCACTATTTAGTTGTATTTCCTGATAGGTCCTGGATTGAGGTCTGTGTGGTTTCCACTCCCTCCTTCACCTTCTTCTGTTGTTATTTCTTGGTGGTTCCTATGTTGTTGGGTTTCCTCTTCCAGTGGGTAACCTGGTGTTCACTACTTCCACCTACTGTGTTTTGTGATCAGTTGGAGGCAGAAGGCAAAATGGGTTAAAACAGCAAGAAAGTATTCTATGATATTTACAGTAGCAGCCAGTATAGAAGAGGTAGTAGATCCTTTGGCTATGTATAGTGTTAACCGTGATATTCTACCCCACTAGCCACTTTTTAGAAAGGAAGGAAAGAAGATAAAACTGTTGTTGGGGAGGGAAGGATTGTGAGTTGGATCTAGAAAGCAGTGAGGTTGTGGGAGGTCAGATTCTGCGGTAAGATGAGAGTAAAGTATAGTAAATAGGTGTAGTGTGTGAGAGAATAGAGTTAACCACTATGATAATAGTGTTCAGGAAACTGAGGTGGGCTAAGATCCGGGAGGGGTGTTGTGAGGTATTTACAATTGTATGGAACAGCTGTTATTTACAATAATATTAGAGAAACAATCATATGACAGAATCTATGTGATCTGGATAACAAGAATAGGGAGTATAGGACCTTGAGTAGTGTGCTAAAGGAACACAAGTGATGTGAAGTACAGTAAATTAGCAATACACTATAAAAGAGAGAGCAGGGGAAACCTGTCAAATAATACAGTATAACCAGCCAAGCAAAGAAGACTATACAGAAAGAAAAGCAATACAAAAATACTAATAAAATAAAAGATGTAAGAATAATGAAAAATAATAATACAAATATGCAATTACTTGCAGGTTCTCTGTAATAGCAAAGTGAATTTTGTCTCACTGTCTCAACTGTTGGGATGCCCCCTCTTTGGGTCCAACTCTGGCCTTTCACAGTTCCAGGTTTTTTTGGTTTCACTTGTGGGAATTTAAAAAATAAGAAAAAAAGCAGAAGAAGCGGGGGAAGAAGAGATAAATTGAAAAGGAAGTAAGGAATAAAATAAGAAAGGAAAGAGGAAAAAGGTAAGAGAGATAAAATTGGAAAGGAAGAAGGATTAAAATAAGAAAGAGAGGAAAAAGGTATTTTTTAAAGAAAAAACAATAATAAAAATTTAAAAAATAAAAGATTACTTAAAAAAACAAAAACAAACAAACAAAACACCTCTTGTTGGTTTCAAACTGGCCAAACCAGTTTTTCTGGTCTTGCTGGCTGCAGCAGGCTGAGGGGCAATTGGTATGGCTTTTCTCCCTTCTGGATCTGCACTCAGCCTGTCTTTTTTTTTTTTTAATCATTGTTCAAGTACATTTTTCTGTCCTTTACTGCCATTCCAGCCCACCCACCCATCCCTCTCCACCTCCCTCCCATTTCCACACCCCCTAGTTTTTGTCCATGTGTCCTTTGTATTTGTTCCTGTAAACCCTTCCCATTCTCCCCTGAAATTCCCTCCCCTCTCCACTCTGGTCACTGTCAGCCTGTCCTCTATTTCAATGGCCGCCTCCATCCTGGAGGCTAGGGCGTGCACCCTTCCTAATGGTATGGGGATGGGCAGGGCCTTCTGCGCAAACTTCCGCGCCACCTCAGGATCGCTGCCTGGCTGGGCTGGGAGGAGGCCCAGTGGCTGTTGACAGAGTATTCCCCAAACAGTTTTTCTTTTTGAGAAATTCCTCCTACTCAAGCCTGCTGCTCTGTACAGCCCAATTCTCCAGCCAGACCGGGGTCAGTGCCCGTCACTGTGTGACTCTCAACTCTCCCAAGATGGCATCCACAGACTCTGCAGGTGATCACAGCCCCTGTGTGTGCCACTTTGTCTTTTTTCCCCTCTCTGCCACTTCAAGCCACCAGGTCTCTCCCAGTGCTGTTGAAACTTTGATTGGCCAGGGAGGGAGGGAGGTTAGTAGTTGATCCGGCTCTCTCCCAAAGACTCTGTGGCAGACCCTGGGGTCAGGAGCCCTGGTTCCCAAGCTGGTCCCTGGGACCTTATTGACCTGAAGCACTCTCCTTATCATCTAGTTTTTCAGTGTCCGCTACAATTTTTGGTCTCTTATTTTCATATATGCTGTCGGCTGATGGCTGTTTGCTCTTTTCCTCCATAGATTAGCTAGGTTTTTCTCCCATGCATGGGGGAAAATGGAATCTGCTCCCTCCTACCCCATCACGATCTTCCCTCCCCATTTGTTTTTTCTAATGGCAAAGTTCTCTTCTGGACCCTTGAGGCTGCCTGAATCTGACATGAGTGTGGCATCTGCAAAAAATACCTCTCTACTCTTTACAATAGGTTTTAACCCAAGGCTGCATATGGACACCCACTTAAAGATGGGTGTGACACTACCAGAAATGGCATTATTGTCTCCCTATAGTCTAAATGGTAAACTTGATCCTTATTGTGAATTCAAGAAAGTAGACATTCAAGTTCAGCTGCACACTGACAATAAGTGGGTAGATTTCTGCTGGTCCTGGAAAAAAATAATGCATGGCCCAAATGTAGTATTGTTTTGTGGGAAGAATGGCATATTTACTGACCAGCTTTCTTCTATAACAGCTGTTCAGTGAATATATTTTATGAAGCAAGCAAGCTATTATGCGTAACAATAAAATTCAGTAAAAGCTTGCCCATGAATGGATAAAACCAAGATATTATGCATGATGTTTGTTACAAGCACATTTTAATAACTAATGTGGTTATTGAGATGGAAGGAAAAAATGCATATGTTTTGTTCTTTATAAGTGATCTAAATGAGCTTTATAAATGAGCTGGTTGGACTTATAAAAATTTGTTAAGTTTCAATAGTAAAATTAGTATCTATAAAATATATGCACATTCAGGAGTAAAATAGCCCCAAAGTAAATAAAAGAATTTTATCTTCTCTGGGTAGATTCTCAGAGACCTGAAATCTTATCATAAACTAATATAACCCTTATAATTAATTTTTAATACTATAATTCACAGCTCAGTCTTTACACACAGATGCAGTTATAGATACAATGATGGCCCTTCATAATACATCTTTGCCATTTTTTGTAATGGAGAACCTTTTGTATTTTAAAAGATGATGGCTTTGTTTTTATTACTCAAAATTCAATTGTTAATTTTTGGTCAGTCAGCATTTTAGCATTTTAGATTTCTCTTTAATAAAATGAATGAAAATATTTTAGACTTGCTGACTACCAATTGGTGTTGTTTCTAAAGTTACAAAGCTGTTAAGGCCCTCTCCATAATCTTGCAAAAGGGTACAAATATTTAGGTGCTTTCACAGCAACAGTTTACAGGGAAATTGCTCAGGAGACACTCCATGCCATTTGAACACATGCATGCCATTCACACACATACATACGTTTCTTTACTTTCTTTCTCTGCTTCTAGTATCCAGCTCAAAATTTTCCAATTTGCTCTAGACATTTAGAACATACAAGATGTTCTATTGTTCCCATAAGTTTGAACTTAGTCTTTTTCAGCTCTAAAAATCTGCTTACTTGATCTACCATTTATTCAGGATTGAGCTATCAGTTATTGTGTGAATCTTCACTGACACCCTTCTCCTTCCTGCATTGAGCAAGCCAGTTCCCCAACGTTCCCACAGCTCACTGTGCCAATCCCTACTGTGGTTGGTACCCATTAGCTCATAATTTATCTGTCTACGTAACTGTCCCTGTACACCCTAGGAGATCTTTGGGAAAGAGACACATCTCTGTACCTGGCATACATATAGTTGATGTTCAATGTTTGCTGAATCAATGAATGGTAAACTGGACTGTGCTTTCATGTGCAAAAGCAGCCCAGGCCACACCCTTCTCCTAGTGAAGGGCAGTCTTCTGCCTCTGTCTTTGCTTGAGCAGCCCCTGTCCTCCTTCCCCTCCAGCCTGACCTGCCCCCTCCCCAGTTCAACTCAGTCTCCAAAGTTACTATTCTAAACTTCATGTGTCATCATTCTCCTCTGCCTTTGCCTATAGAATGAAGGACAAGGCCTGTAAAGTGACATTCCAAGTCCTCCCTCCATAAACTCATTCCTTACCTCATCATCTGCTGCTTCTCTTCTTCCTCTTCATGATCCTAAAATATCCAAGTACCAGCCTAGTGGCTCCACACCCACAAAACACTGTCCCTTATCTCCACATCTGTAGCCACACTATATCCAGTGGTTGAGAAGCCTTTCTCTCCCCTTCCCACTTCCCCAAACAACTACTAATAATCCCTTCAGATTTGGTTCCTAAATGGTTTAGTTGCCTGAGGTCTCTTCCAGATTCTATGCTTCCCTTTCTTACTGCACAAGCATCCAGGAATAGAAATCAGCAGTTTATCAATTAGATTGGAAGCTCCTCAAGGCAGGAGGCTCTGGTCTTGGTTACAGCTTTATCCCTGGGGTCTGGCTATTTATGGGAAATAGCTAATGAACAGAATTGAGGCCCCCTAGGGCAGACTACTCTCTGTCTTTCATCTTTTCTTGTCTTTCTTCTGCCCTTAATAGCACCTGTTTTCCCTGCAGGGACTCAACAAGTGTTGGGAAGTAACTTTAAGTAAGCATGGGAGGGGAAGAGTTTTCTTTGTGTTCCCATAGCTCAAAACTAAAATAATACCAACTACTGTACTGTGGCAACAATTTATTTCTTTAAAAAAAGTATAGCCTTTTTTCTTTCATCACAGGAGTGCTTCCAATCACTTGTTTAAACTGGATGATAGAATAAAAAATACAGAAATATCAACAAATTCAGCAAACTAATGTGCCATGACAATAGGCAATTGGTAAGAGGAGCACTATTGTACTTAAGTAAGAAAATAGCATGAAACTCAATAAAAAGATAGATTTTCAGGTTATTAAATGGACGACTAGAGAGAAAAGGAAATGAGATGTGTAGGCTTGTGGTAACACAGTATTTTTCTACATATAACTTAGTTGAAATCTGATTTAGAGTTGGTGTGTTCCCATAATGCTGACCTCTCTACTTCCAAGTCAAATGTATTAGATTAAGTTAAAAGCTATTTTTTCCCTCAACTCTGGGCTTGACTATTTTATCAATAAATTTAAAACTATAGGGAAATTTTTATAGTTTGCCACCAAATCATAGTGTGCCAGCCAGACTTATTTCCTTCTCCTCTTTCAAAGGTTCCCTGTTCTCTCAGTACTGATCTCATTGATAATCGTGCACAATGTGACCTAGGCCTCCTGAAGAAATCTACCTCTTTCTCCAGTGTACTTCTAGAATACTTTCACAGATGTCCACATGTGCTCATAGGTACAATTATGTCCAGGGTTCATGATATCTGCCTAAGAGTTTCACTTTTGACTCTGCATCCAGTGATTCTAGGAGCCACAAACCATCTAAATGCCAAACTAAACAGAATCCCTGTGAAGTCCCACCACAGTGAGGTTGCACAAAATGAGAGCATGCCCCCTCATTCACTGATGTTACTCCATAACCTGGCCTCAAAACAGTGTTGCTTGTGCCCAGAAGCATATGTCTCCATCCTTCTGTTCCCATCCATGCTGCTGTCTACATGCGCTTTGTTCTAATCCCAAAGGCTAGGCTGCATATGTAGCCTCCATTGTCCACCTTCATTTCTTCTACCACAGCCCAAGGATAAAAAATATAAAAGCCCTCATTCACTGCCATCTTCAACTCCCAAACAACATCAAACCTAGAGATTAAGCCCTCTGCCCAGCCATATCCCCACTCAATTCCAGCCTTGCAATTTCTAAGGCTATCAGGGGCTTTTGATCCAAGATGTCCAGGGAATGTCTGGGTCTTACTCTTCAGATGCTGCCAATGTTGAGTTTTATATCCTGGAATATTTCCAACCAGTCAGAAAGACTGTTAATTGCCCCTTTCACCTTGTGAGAATCTTCCTGGGCAGATGAAGGAAAGGTGTAAGGGCTGGTGGCAAATCACATGATTGACACATCAGGGATTATTCAAGAACCCTCAAGACTGTGTCACCTATGCTCCCTGCTCTCACCAGTCAGCACAGTGTGAGACCATAAAATATGGTGATATATTTTTTTAAAAAAGAGTTTAGACAAATTTGCCTCCAAATTTTTACTCCTTTCTGTAAATATTGAAGAATCAAACTCACACCAATTTCCCAGTGAGGCCTAGAGATCTTCAACTTCCTTCTTCATACATTTATTCAGTTAACATTGGTTGAGGGCTTACTGGGTGCCTGGTACTGTTGAAGAGGCTGAAGATATAGTGGTCAACTAAAATTTACATTCTAGAGAGAAGAATGAGAATAAACAAATGAGTAATGTACTATCCGATTCAAAATGCTGTGAAACAAGTAAGACAAGATGGAGAGGAAAGAAGAAATTTTAAAAACTTTTTTATTATGGAAAATTACAAAAAATAAAAATATAGTACAGCTGATCCTTCAGCAGAGGATTGGGGGACTAACTTTCCACATACTCAAAAATTTATGTGTAACTTTTGACTTCCTAAAGATTTAACTACAGTTGGCTCTTCATATCTGCGGGTTTCACATCTGTGGATTCATCCAACTACATATGAAACATGGTATTTTCTATCCACTGTTGAGAATCCATGGATGCAGACAGCTGACTGTACTAATAGCCTACTGTTGACCAGAAGTCTTACCAATAACATAAACAGTTGTTTAACACATATTTTGTATTATATGTATTATATACTATATTCTTTATAATAAAGAATGCTAGGGAAAAGAAAATATTATTAATAAAATCATAAAAAATGTATTTACTGTATTTATTTCAAAAATCTACATATGAGTAGATGTACACAGTTCAAATCCAAGTTATTCAAGGGTTAACTGTATATCCACCCTTGTACTTCTACATCAACCCAAGACCCTCTTCTCTCTCCCACCCCACCATGAATTTTGAAACAAACCCAGACATTATATCATGTCCTTATACATGTTTTGGCATGAATCTCTAAGAGGAAAGGAATGTTATTTAGATAGGGTAGTCAAGAAGGTGTCTCTTAGGAGTTAATGTGGGAAAAGAGATGTGTGAATGGGAGAGTTACAGACTTTTAGGACCCATAAAAAGGCCAGTGTGACAACCCTAGAGTGAGTGAAGGGCAGAGGGGACTCAGTTCTAAAACAGCAGTATGAGAAGAATTTTCGAGAAAGAATAAAAATTATTAGCAAAATTGATACAGTGCTTCCTATATGCCAACAACTCTTCTAGTGTTTTGTCACATTAACTCATGTTTTTCACAATAACACTATGAACTCATTAGCATTATTATTATTCCCATTTTACTAAAACTGAAGAAACTAGGACACAGAAGGTCTGTTTGGGCTGCTCTAACAAAATATCACAAACTGGGTTGCTTATAAACAACAGATATTTATTTCTCACAGTTCTGGAGGCTAGGATCTCTAAGAGCAAGGAACCATCATGGTCACATTCTGATGAGAGCTCCCTTCCTGGTTCACAGCACCTTTTCTCTGTGTCCTCATGTAGTAGAAAGGTCTAGGGATCTCTGTGGAGTCCCTTTGATAAGGCTATCATGAGGGCCCTGCCACATAAGCACCTCCCAAAGGCCCCACTTTATAATACCATCACCTCTAGAGGTTAAGATTTCAACATATGAATTTGGGGTGAAGAGACACAATCATTCAGACCATAGCATAAAAGTACAACTAGTTACTGGCCGCCTCAGAATTGGAACCCAGGCAATCTGGTTCTAGAACTTAAGTTCTTAACCCTTACGCTATACTGCTTCCCCTTTCAGATATATTGACTCATTCATTGCCAGTCATATTTTTGTGCAACTCCAAGCAAGTAGAGGTGCACAGACTCAGAGATGCTCCTCTCAGGTCTTTTTGAACCCACCTCTTCTCTCACTGACTCCAACCCCAGACAGCCACCAGGTCTGGACCCTGCTCCCTGGCCCACTCATCTTTTCCTACTTCCCTTCCCTTCTAACCAAAAGCTCTTCCCCTGTTTAACTGTAAGTGCTATGAGGGTAGTGAATGTGTCAATCTGCTATTCACTGTCTCTCTTCACAGAGCTCCTAAAACATAGTGGGTACTGAATAAATGTCTGTGGGATTAAACATTAATAAGTAAAAGGAAGTGACATTTGCACTGTAGCAGGTAATGCTAATGTTCCACCCAGAATCCCTGAAATCCCTCTTTTCCATGGTTTTCCCCATGCCTTTGGGAGGGGTTTCAATGACCAGCACCTGTAGCCCTCCTTCTAAGGACTTCACTTTCCCCCAAGAGTAAAGAGTCCTCTCTTTGACCCCAGCTTCCTTGCATTAGAGTGGGACCTAATTCATACTCCAGAGCCCCTGGGGGATTGGAATTCCTCCCTTCCTCTTCCTTTCTGGAGATCCTCTGACAGTAGGTAATTTAAAAATGTCCTCTGTTAACCAACATGGCTGGGTCTTAGAGCATTAATGGAAAGTTACTATACTTAAAGCTTCACCACAAAATCAAAGTAAAAAATATAATTATTCTAAAACTATACTGAAATGTGATTTTATATTGATGAATTAAGGTGTCTTAGCATGTTATAGTGGTTTGGTCATCACTGAAAATCTGAGGCACTACTAGCCTGAGACTTCCCAACAATGAAAACGGAGACTTCTGCTGGCAGAAAGTTGGATGATCAACATCAAGCACACTGTCATCTCTGTAGAGAAGTGGGCAGAGAGCAAGAAGGAAAGCTTAATTCAATATTCAACTTCACAAAACTTATTCTCAACCATTATATGAGTTTTATAACATGTGATAATCATGAGACCAAAGGAGAAAACCTAGTATGATAAAACACACATCAGGTAGGTTGCTGAGATGAATATGGCCACCCTTCCTGTAGGTATCTGCTGGAATTTCCTTGACTTTTGAAGAGAAGACATGAGGGTAACAAGTGGAAGTACTGAGTTGGTTAAAAGATCCCTAAGGAACCACAAGATGCAGTTTTCACGTATATGGTATAAGAAAAGTAAGGACCTAATGTGCGAATGAATTCAAAAAGCCACATTTGTCCTCATCTTTCTAGGCAGCCACTTCAAGTCACTTTTTGCCTTAAATAAGGAGTGAATTGTGATGAATGCATTTATGAACATCCTCATTTAAAAACAAATTGCACCACACTTTCAGGATTCTAAATTGAAAAGTTAGTAGCAAAGAGAGCTGCTCCAAAATCCATACTCTATAAAATCCACATAGATCATGAGGAGAATGATAAAACTATAGATCATGGGTCCATTATGCTCTAAAGAATGGTTTTGAACCCCTGCATTCATAAAACCCTCTTGGAATACAGGCATAAACACAGGAATATAATACCATAGCTACACTGCCTCATCTTGCTGCCATATTTTTCTAAATAGTATTTATAATAATACAATAACATCATCAACAAATTTTCGTGAAAAGTATTGCTACTACTAATGTTCAGATTCAAAAATCCTGAATTCTTTACCAAGCTGTAGGATGTTCACCTTTCTGAGAAAAACAAGATGGGACAAAATTTGGATCAAGCTATCTCTCCATCATGTAGTGGCATCACCTATGGTGATACTTATTTATTGTCATACATATGACATCATCCAGGAGTATACCTTTAAGAAACTTTATCAAAGTTTTTCTTCCCATTACCATTTAGTGTCCACAGAAAACAAGGATGTGCACAAAGCACTATAAGTTTATACCCAATATCCAATTTTGTTATATTGATGTAGAAATTACAAATCCTAAAATTTTTATAAATCTTCATCCTGCATGCTCTCACTATCAAATCAGCAAGTGTGGGATTGATTTATTCATAATATATTGGCATGAGACAGGAATTAAACTCCAAATGGGTGTCCTTATAGAAGTCTAACAAATGTAAACCAAGTATGAGGACAATGTACTAGAAAGGAGTTTTCCCTTGCTGGTCTGTCACATACTGACAGTGGCCTCAAAATTAAAACACTGTTTTCTCTATAAATTTCTCTATAAATAATCACATATGAGAGGTCCAAGACAAGCAAGTAAAATCACATTTTAAATACTTCTTTCTGATGTCCTCCAGTCTGAAATATTTTTAAACAGCTTATTTGTCTTTTTAACTGTGAAACTCACCTCATCTAATAATCATGTTAGTTAGCTAATATTTTCTTTCAAGCTCCCCTTTAAAAAATAACTACAGTAAAATTAGAGAATACAGGTAAAATATAAAAATAGAGAATAGTTACCTGGGTTTACATTGTTTCAAAAGTGAAAAGATATTTGTGGAGTTGAGTTCTAATTCTGATAAATTGATTAGTTCAATATCCTCATGCATAATATTAATTGTGAAAATAATAGCTAGCATTTATTAAGAACATGATATATGCCAAGCATGTGTAATCCCACTTAATTCTCAACATAACTCTCTGTGCACCTGAAATAGTAGTATTTTTAATGGATATTCTTTATTTCATTTTGTATTGTTTTATTCACTTGTGTCATAAACATTTTCCATCTTTCCGTATAGCAAAATAGATGCTCTTATTACACACATTTACCCATGAGACAATGAGGCACAGTTTACTAAAAGTCACAGCCAAGACGCTCTGGTTTCAGAGCTGATGCCCTCAACTGCATGAATGGAGGACAGGACTCCGTGAAATTTGGGATCTTTCCTTACTAGGACAAAGCTATTTCTTAAAATTATTCTGTTATTTTATCTCTAAAATTCAGTGGGGTGGAGTGTCTTAAGAAATTAGTGTTTCTATTTGTAGGTTTTAGGTTATCTGAGGATTCCAGAGCTATAGCAGGATATATTCAAGGACCAGAATCATTTTGGATGAAACCTGAGAACTCTTGCCCTCTGCAGATCCTTGCTTTGAGAGTATCCACATTTATAAATAAGCATACACCAGAAGTCAGCGTGTCTTTCAAATTGGTCTGTTGAAAATAAAAGTATGTAATGCAGTCAGACTTTATTTGGGCTATTCTTTGCTGATCAGGTACATTGGCAATGAAAGATCTGAAGGCATAAACTTGGCAGCAACTTCAAAATATCCACTTGGTCCCAGAACAGTCACATGCTCATTATATGCATTTATTGTTCCTGGGTGCCCGGCTGTCCAAACCTACTCTGAGTTTCCAGTCAAGAGGAAGTTTTCATAGGAACAATGCTAATGTGACATGACTGGGGACACTACAGAGTGACATGACCTGAGGTGATGAAGAAAACATGTATGGTTTCCTTACCATCTCCTCCTCCCTCCCTGTCACATATATTATGCATATAACATCCCTGCCTTGGCAGTCACAGACAGAAAAGCCAAAAGATATTTATTAAGCTGCATCCCTCAACAACCCAATGGTCCACCTGAAATACTGTCAGCTTACAGATTGACTTGTAGCTGCTGTCTGCACATACCATATTCTCTCACCTTTGGTTCTAGCTGTACATTAAGGGGCCAACAAGGCACCTCCCCAGAGTCCACTTGCTTTTCACAAAGACCTAGGGATACCAGACAGGAAATAAGAGTCATCCAGTTGGCATTTGGTCCATTAAGAAACAGAGGCAGGAAAAGGAAGAACAAACTGAGTTTCAACCTAGGCCCAGGATGTAAAGGAAATAACCATTAAAAATCAACAAAATCTGTATATTTGTGGTTGCTGAAGCAATCTCTCAAAGCGGCAGAAAGGTACCCATTCCTGGCCCCGTAACACAAAGGCTCAGAGCCTACTTTTAAGCATCAACTTTGTTTTATATTTAGAACAATTGTTTAACCTTTATATAATGCCAGTAGTTATAGCAAATACATGGGACTATAGCTGAACAATACATAAGTGTCCTAAATGTAGGCAATTCTCAATATACACTAGTGTATTATATCGAGAGAGTAATTCCATAATTTCCTACATGAATTTTGATTAATCTAGATGTTAGAGAAATGTATTAAAATTTATAAAGAATATTTTCTCTCCATTAAGTAAAAATCATGGTCTATCTTCTTCAGAAAGCATTCCATATATATTGACTTAAATTGTTTGCCCAAAATTGTACATTCAACACTGAAACTGAACTATACAAAATTTAATCTTTCTTTGAGATTTAAGATTATTTTGAGATCTTCCTGAATCTCAGGGAATTTCATTATGATTTCAACTTGCATTGTATAAAAGAAATGTAAACATAGCACCTGGCAAATGGCCTGAGAATAGTGTACCAATGGACAGTGTTTGTCCTGGAAGTTTGGGGATGGGCTTCCTCAAGGGGTCTCTTCATTGTAGGAGTGAAAAATGAACACAATATGAACTCTATCACTTTACACATTTATGCCAAACACAAGGAGAGTTTTCTATTAATATTACCATTACTTGCCTCATATACACTACAAAAATATACTCAGGAAACCACAATGAAGGTCAACCTGAATTTTAAATCTCATGGTGGTAATCTGGCATAAGACAGGGTTTCTCTTGAAGCTGATGATGAGAATTTTTTCTCCTTAAAAGAAAATCACTGTTGTCTTTTGAGAGATAAAGACAAAAGACACATAAAGTAGTAAGCTTACATGCATTTTCATTTCTAAAAAAAATGTGCTGGGTTAATGAAATTTTTGTTGAACTAGTTACATGAAAATTGGCTATAAATGAATAAAGAAGTCAATAAGATAAAGATATCACATTAATGAAAAAAGAATTATTAAATTCCTGTCCTTTTTGATGTTCCTCTAACAATTAGTATTTCCTTCTTCATGGGATGATATAAATTCTAGGCAAGTTTCCAAAGGAATTAAATAATAAAATGCTTTGAGGGAAAGAAAGAGGGGAGAAGGAAAAGAAAGAGAGAAAGAAGAGAGACTGAGACAAAGAAAGGAGAAAGTAAAGAAGAAAGTTTATTTTAAAAAACAGGGTGGCATCTTTCAAAGAGTTTCTAAAACTTAAATTAAGTATGGCATTAATTCTTCCCCCGCCCAAGTCTTAGTCTTGGCAGGTTAATGATAAAATGCAGGAATTTCATGGATGTGGGAACTGGTGATAGAAAATGTATTATTATATTCAACAATTGTTGTACTTGAGAGGAACTATATGGGGGAAAATATCACCCTGGAATAAATACAGATGAAATTCATGTATCAAAACCAATACTGTGAAAATAGTTTAAATGTTTCTTGAATTTATATCTAGTTATTAACCTAAATGCAGATTTTAGTTCAAGCTACACTTCTGCCTCATGGTCAGAAGGCCTGAAAACCTGTGGTGTGGAAAATTGACAGGATAAAGAATATTGAATTGGTCTCCATGAAAAACTGATTTTGGCATCCATAACCTCTGCCCTGAGTGCACCCCCTCCAATCAAATTCTTCTTCCTCTTTCACTCTTGTCCCAGGAAAGAGGCCAAGGGATCAGTATATATTAGCTAAAACAGCAAACAGTTGTCAACCTAACCATTCACCGTAGGACCTTTTCCATTTGCCTTGAATTTCATAGGCAGACAGAGCTATACCCCAAAAGTCCAACCCTAAACTTAACCTCTGAGAGCACAGAGGTTGGAGGTCCATTTCTACTGACTTTGGTTTTCTTCTTCCTTAGAGAAGGAAGTGGAGTGAGCCACTTCTGATAACCCTAAAAGAAACTGCAATTCTCAAATGAAAAAGATCAATTTATTTGCAGAAAACCTTAAAATCTATTTCTCTCTTTCACACCTACTTTTGTTTTAATCTCACATTCTGTCTGGTTACCTCATGGAAAGTAAGCATTTCCTCCGAGTTTTATTTAGTATAGAGGAAAAAATCCAGGAACTTCTGCTAAATCATTTCTCTACCTGGGAAGATCCTAATGGCTCACCCCACCCCTGGGGCCCACCTCACTCTCTCCTGGGCTGGTCCCAAAACCAGGCTCCATTAAGCAACCCAGCATTGATGGAGAATATTTTCCTTCCAGCCTCATTTCCAACATCCTCCAAACCCCATAGCTTCAGAAGGAATGTTCACCAAGCCTCCTCCAGTGGGTCCCGAGCCCTTTGCATGAACCAGTTGGGGAAGAACTTTCTCCCCCCAGTGAAAGTTGTATTCGTGTGCTGTACCTATGCCTCTCTTGGTGGTTTCACCCTGATCTTTTCTCTCTTTGCAGCTGGTTAATAATCCACTAGCAAGTCAGGCTGCAGCGGCTGCAGCAGCAGCAGCCATGGGCTCCATAGCAAGCTCACAGGCCTTTGGCAATGCCCTCTCCAGTCTTCAGGGGGTCACGGGTCAACTAGTTACTAATGCACAAGGACAGGTGAGTGGGAGATGGGAACAAGAGTGAATTTTTATGGCAGATTGAACTTGGAAAGGAAATGAATTTCTTTTGCATGACAGTGATATGTAACCACATCCATTTGAGGCAAATAAATAATGTTTACTAGTAATGTCAAAAATAGGAGGAGGGTTGGAACATTTTTCTATATTTTAAAAGGAAGGGTTTTTTCCCTTCCTCTAGAATGTCTCTTTAATTTTGTTTTTATTTCTTCGTGATGACTTATGTTCTGACCTTAATTAAAGAAATTGCTTTTTATACCAAGGCATTCCTTTAAAAAAGATAAATTTTAAAAATAAAATTTTGTTTTGCTTTTGTATTTATTCATTCTTTTTAAACTTCAGTAGTGAGGAAAACTGGTAAGTTTCCTTCCCTAATTGCTCTAAGATTTCTAAATTTAATAAATTGATTTCAGTAAAGACAATTTCTGAATGTATGGGGAAGTGATGGGAAAAGACTGAAGAAATCACATAAAAACATCAAGAAAAAGGGTGAGTTAGAGTGAGACCCACTCCAAGTGGGCGGCGCATCCCAAGCCTCTTACAGATCCTCATGGGAGGTAGGCAGTCTCTTGTATGCTTGTAGGTTTCCTTCAGTCTTCCAGATCCAACAGATTTTCTTCCTATCCTGAGCAGTACACCTGTTTTGTTACACAGCTAATGTGCCAGCTTTCCAGTCACCAAGATACTGATAGAACTTGATGAGGCTGGCTCCATCTTCAAGACCCCAATAAATGTAAAAGCTGTTTGAGTAACAAATAAGAGTTGAAGCTGGAGGTGTTGGGAGTGCTCCATTCAAAGGCCTGACACTCAGTCTCAAATGTTGCTATTTCTGATTATGAAACACAAAGGAGAAGGAGAGCCTGCCCGCTCTCCAAGATTTGTCCTCCCAGAGTTATTTACCCAGCAGTGAGTTTATTCATCCCTGCTTGGCCTGCCCTGTGGAGAAGAGGAATTGTGATATCTCAAACCCTTATGTAAAATATTTTCATTTTACATAAAAAGTAAACAGAGATGCATTATAAGCTAAACCATCTCTGTCTATATCCCAGGGGAAAGGCTGACCTTATTTTATTTCCTGGGCGGGTGCAGAATTGTCCCGTCAGAACCCCAAGGGCTGAACGATGGAGCTTGTCAAAGAGCAGCCCCAGGTAATGAATCATCTTATCACAGGTGCACACCACACATATTAAAGAAGGGCTGTATGAAAACTATACCCTCCACAGTCACCTTTCAATGTCGGCTTTAACCCTTGTTCCTATCCCTTTTCATCAAAGGATCATTTTATGCAGCAGCTCTCAATGGGGGCTCCAAAAAGCCTATTAAGATTTCTGGAGGGATGGGGTATTGGTGTGGAGGAAAGTTGGTTGTAATATCTATAACTTGTTCTCAGATCAGGTCAGTCCTGGAAGCTGTTTCCTAGGGTTGTGCCCAAAATAGAATACTCGATTCATTCCTGCCAGGCCACTGGCCCTTGAGATGTAAATTTTAAGAGTGCACAAAAGAAACTCTATCCACTGTTGTGTATTTCTCTCTGACTTTTCTGTTCCAGCGTCCAAGTAAAATGTTTCACTATGCTCCCACTTTAGAATTTGTGGTGAAGAAATGCTTTATTGCTTAGAAGGAATTATTAGGGGCTTATTCTTCTGATAATTTAATGGTTGGTCATTTTTCCAGTTACAAACCCATCCCCTTATCAGAGGTTAGAGTGTCAGTCTTTGCTTTGCTTGGCTTTTGCCTGCTCCCATCCCTGCAACCCATAATTGCCCATAAGGAAATGAGCTTCAAAATAAAGATTTGATTGATACCTTGTATATAGTGAATAGGCATTGATTTTATTTAAATTTTTTTATTTTACAAACTGTGCTATCATAGTTGATTTTATAATGTATGCCAGCCTCCTAAAGTGAAAAAATTTACATTTACAGAGAAATCAGTATTGCCTACTCATGAAGTCTTGTCTGAGAGCTTTAGAAATGTGTCCAATGGGATTATGTCCTCTTCCCAGTGCCAGAAGAGAACAAGATATTCACAGTTCCAAAGAAGATGAGTTGGCCACATTCATGTAGCACTATGTTTTCAAAAAAATGTTTGTAATATAAATACAATCATATTCCCAGAAAAAGGTACATGCCCTGAATCTGTTGGCAGAGATGCTTATTCAGGTCTTATAAAGTGGTCAACTTACACCAGAAAAAAAAAGGAGAGGAAAAATTATTTGCTCTGTGTGTGTACATTCCTTTGGCTTTTATTAATGTGGACAAAAAGTAAGAATATATTGTAATCAGGTTAATACAATTAGCCTTGTTCAAAATAATGCATAATGTAGATTACTATACCCAGCCTATTTTCAATTCCTTAAAGATTTTGACAGAGCTTTCCCAGAAAGGTTACAAAAACAAAACTCAATATATTTAGAGATTCTTTTAAGTTCTTGACATTAGCTATTTTTCATATTTGAAAATTCACTCAGAAGTAATAACATTAAAATC
Organism: Phyllostomus hastatus; assembly: GCF_019186645.2. Taxonomy (NCBI): domain Eukaryota; kingdom Metazoa; phylum Chordata; class Mammalia; order Chiroptera; family Phyllostomidae; genus Phyllostomus; species Phyllostomus hastatus. Next base: position 52,712,936 of record NW_025334041.1, read on the forward strand.
TAAATGTACATTTGAAAAGCATGTTTTACTCCACTGATAATTTGGTGAGCAGGCCTACAGAGGAGGTATTTTCACTGCTAAAAAGTCTCTTGCCTGCCTGGAAAACAAGATGGATGAGCCAACAGCTAAGAGCCCTGACTTAATTCAGACCTGCCTGGGATTAGGTTTAGGTTTCGGTTTTCTAGTTATATGACCTTGGGGCAATGACTCAACCTTCCCAAACCAGAGCCTCATCCTCAAAGCTCTAAGGCAACCTCTATGAGGCAGCCTGGGCCAGTGGCTTGTGCTCCCTGGGCAAAAAGTCCTAGGACGCAGATGCCCCTCCTCATAGGGAGACATGTCCTAATCTCTCTTCAGGCACTTGGCTTTCAACTCTCAACCAGAAGTCCCATCACCTGGAACTTGTGGTTTTGCTTTATTGTCTAGAATCTGCCTATGTTTCCATTTACTGGAAAATCTTGATATATTTGAGAATTTTTGTTTTCTGTTCTTTTTTTCCCTAATCAGTAATTATGAACAAACATGGAGGAAAAACTTCAGTCATTTTTAATAACTTTCTGACTCTGTCATTCATTTACAGTTAATTCAGAAGTCAGACACTGTTCTAAAGAGTGATTGATTTTAACAGACTACTAAATTCTAAAGCCACAAAGTACATATTTTACCCAGGAATGTTAAGGTATTTTAAAATTATATCATACACAACTTCAGTCCTGAGGTTGGAAGATAGCAAACTTCCAATTGGTGATCATGAATTTCACAATGACTATTATAGTGCTGAGAAGAATATTCTAGTTCTCTTTACTTACCAAATCAGGAACTCATGCAAGTGTGGAAGCTAAGCAATATAATGAGCACTAGCTATAGACTTGTTTGAATTCCCAAGTCATCAATAAATAGCTATGTGACTTTAAGCAAATTATTTGAGCTCTCTGAACTTCAGTTTCACTGTGAAATAAGGATAATGAAATCTAAACCCCTGGATTATGAACATTAAATGAGATACATGTGTCAGGGCATGGGGAGAAGCCTACCATAGTGCCTGTACAGAAGACTCAGTAAATAGTTGCCATTTAGACTTTTGTCTAGCATTTTCTGGAAACCTATATTTGGTTTGAAGACATAGCAAGAGGCAGTATACCATACAAGCAAAAGAATATGGGGTCTGAAATCAGACTGCCATTCATACCTTGGGCAATAGATTTGCCCTCTCTGTGCCTCAATTTCTTCATCTGATAAATGGGGATAATAATGGTACCAGTTTCTAGGATTAAAGTGCTTAGAATAGGGTCAAGCAAAAAGTCACCATTCAATAATGCTATCACTCAGTAAATGCTATCTGTTATTAATAATCAACATGCTATGTGGTTTCAGTTCATAACTGCAGACAAACTTGCTGTATTCTGAGGAGTTTGAGAATGTGAGAATCTTGGTAGTAGGACATTAAGTGATTTTAAAAAAACTCACCTTCACCCTGGATAGTTCAGTGTGTGTATGTATATGTGTGTTTCAACACTCATTCAGTGGGTATGTTTAGGATTTGGCAAGTAAATTTAGATTTTTTTCAATTATGGACCTTCCTTTGTGCCCCTAGCAATATCTCCTTATTGACATTATTGCAGAAAAAATAAAGGCAAATGAAATTTTATTTTATCCTGAGACTAAAGAAGGCATTTTACATTTTTTAAAAGATTTTATTTATTTATTTTTTAAAGAGGGAAGGGAGGGAGAAAGAGAGAGAGAGAGACAAAGATCAATGTGCAGTTGCTGGAGGCCGTGGCCTGCAACCCAGGCATGTGCCCTGACTGGGAATCAAACCTACGACACTTTGATTCACAGCCCGCGCTTAATCCACTGAGCTAAGCCAGCCAGGGCTAGCATTTTACATTTTAACTGAAGCTCAGAATGTTTCCTGATGAAATTAGCTCTTGATTACTGTGAAATTTTCTTAAGTGGCACAAAGTCAAGTCTAAGACCTTCTCTTAGGTCTTTAAAGAGCCAGTCAAGAAAAAAAAAAAGAATCAACTAAACAACATTACCTTTTTTAATATATGAAAAGAAGAAAAAACTGAAAAGACTTACCCATTCAACTTACCCACAAATACACACACTATTTTATAAATAAACAGTGGTTGAGCAGAGATGGTTTCACAAGGGGAAAGGATTTGCTATCGCACAGGTGCTGCCTCCTAAAAGGACCACAAGGCCTTGATCAAAGAAAAACTGTTGCGCGTGGGTCACCGGCCAGCAGTGACCACGGAACGCTGTGGATGGCTCGACAATAAACATGCGAGAAATAACAACATGCACAGAGACAAACTAGTTTCTGTGGGGAAGTAGGGACAGAATGGCCACCCCCCCTAGTGGGGAGCGCGCTGATTTACCGTCCATACCTGCTTTTATTAGGCTCATCCTGCATAATAATTCAGGTAAAGTACAGCACTCACCAGGGGAAGTAAGGAACTATAGAAAACAAAGAACTCTGCCCGTCTATTGAGTTGGGGGTCAAAGAGCTGTAAGGCTGAGGAACAAACTAGCTTCCTCCTAAGACCCTTCTCATTCAACTGAGAGCATTCCAAACAAAGAAGGTTTCACAGTAATTTACATATTCTTTCTTAGGCCTGATCACCCTGGGAAATCCGCACTTCTCAGTACTGAGCTGCACCACCCTGTCATTGTTTTAGATTTAGGTGGAGCAAGGGAACTAGGTAACCAAGAGATAAGGAGATTTTTCTCCCAGACGATGAGAACTCAGGCTATGTCAAAGCCGAAGAGCGAGGGTCCATCACCCCCTTTTGCTGCAGCCCCCCCCCCAAGTCCTTCTTTTGGGGGGCCTCCCAAAGTGATCGTGCCTGGCTTAGGTCGTTCCCCCCGTGGGGAATCTTACCCGTCTTTGGCTAACCGACCAAGCTTTTTGGGGTTCAGTCATGAATAAAGCAGCAGAAGCAGCATTCCTGCCAGGGAGATAAGCTTTTGTCTCCTTGCTGGCTTACGGTTCCAAGGGCGTTCCCTTAGCCTTAGCTAGGCGGGGGTTTCAGCCTCTGATACCAGTCAGGGCAGTTCCCAACAAAAAACAATCTGTTGATACTAGCAGAAGCCTATGTCATGTAGGTGAGATCATACAAGACCATTCATAGTGAGTCACCTCTATTGAACAGCTCTGGGCTGGAGAGGGGTGGGTGGAGATGCAGGAACACCAGCAACACCACATTTGTACACACCAACTGGAAAACCATTTTAATATTATAACTTTCTAATGTGGTGAAAAATACATGTCTTAGAACTGAAGAAACATGATGCTTACATTGGGATGTTCCTCTGAATTATAATAATAGTAAGCTAAATAGTACCTCTAGAAGGCAATAGAGTAGATAAGAGCACTGGCTTTGAAGGGAACAGGACTGATTGAAGCACATTTCTAGCTTTGTGGCATTGTATAAGTTATAGAACTCTTCTGGGCCTCTGTTTCCTCATCAGTAAAAGAGAAGTGGTAAGACTTCTCATATACTTTTTTGTTGTGGGGCTTAATGTGTAATAGCAGGAAAAATGCTTAGCATTTGATAAATTATATTAATTTATTATATATGTTACAGGTATTCTTTTTAGGATAAAACACCAGCAATTGAAGTATGGGTTGCTAAAGTAATTCAACACATAATATAAATAGCAAGATGAAAATCTTGTAGAGAATTAAAGCACTACAAGATGAATGAAGATTAGGTTATAATAAGTACAGATCTTAACCAAAGGATTGAGATATAATGAATTCATTCAGTAAGTGTCCACTGAGCCCTTCAGTGGGTTTTATTAGATCTGTTAGAACTAACAAATCCACAGCTGCCCACATTTGTAAAACTAATTTCAAACCCTGTGCAAAGGAGATAAAGTATATCACTTTGACAATGTTACTAGAGCAAATAAAGTACATTAGATGTATCCAGTTAAAGCTAGTTGATTAAGAATTTAGGGAATTTCACACATACTTGTACTCTTTTGTTGCATTTTTAACAATGAAATGCATAAAGGCACAGAAAAAATTAAAATATTTTTTCAAAAAATTAATACAAACAAGATCCTTGTTCACCACCTAGGTATTATCATTTTTTCATGTACACTTCTCAGTTCGTCTTGTTATTTTTAAAAGAAATAAAACATTACTGATACAGCTAAGACCTTAACATCTTCTTTTCCCATTCCTCTCCTTCCCTTCCCAAGGTGATTACTATGATAAAATTGATGATTCCTTTCGTGCAGGTTTTGCATTTCCAATATAAAATACTAATTTAAAAAAGAGCTACAAAATCATAGGTACAGAATACCATTTTTAATACAAAACATAGAATATATTCTTAAGACATTTTGCATAAATAAGACTCAAGTACATTTTGTTGAAAATTCAGCATAGGTGTCAAGAATTCAGGGCCATTGTCTGTATGTCTCCCCCCAAATATTCTGAACAAAGCAATATGCTGAATGGATTTGGCCATGTTTTCTAAACCAAAACCATCTCACAAAAGATTTTATTTTATCTTTTGCAAATATCACTATATGAAGTTTTTAGAAGGTGTAAAAATTCGATCACATTCGGCTAAATACAGAACAAATGGCATTTTTATAACAGAATCACATTTTTTTAAAATAGGCTCTTTCAAGAGACTGGAAAATATATGTTCACAGGGTTCGTAACATTGTAAGAATTTTACCCTGGCTTCATCTGAGTAAAAATGATAAAACAATAACAATGAACAACCTCAATCGTCCTACTAACAAATAAAATTTCCCGTTTGAGCCCAGTTGAGAGCTTTATTTCCTCCTTTCAGGAGAGGCCACAGCGTTAAAGCGATGTTTCCTTAAGTGCGCGCGTAGGAGGGAGTGGGCTGGTAACCACTCCAGCCGCTCCACAAACAAGGACTGCTGGTAGAAATCTGAGACGCACCCGCCGTCCTGCGGCCCCGCCGCGCAGACATCTCCCCAGAGCACCCTCGACTCCGCGGTCAGCTGCAGCCGATGAATGGTGGTGTATCCTGCCAAGGCGCCACCCCGCCCAGTTGACTTGCGGCACACCTCTTCACTTTTTAACCCGACTTATCCCAATTTACTGCCCACCACCCAACAGTCGTAGAATTTATGGTCGCAGAGCACACTTTAGGAAATGCTGCAGGAAGTAATTCACATTCATCCCTGTCCAAGTTTTCTTTACTGAAATAATGGTTTAAATCAGAAAGGAACGCCCTCCAAGGAGGCACCTCTTGGCCGCGCCCGCGGAGGACTGGCAGTGATTTCCGTGTCGCCTTTTGGGTGCACACACCTGCATGGCAGTTTTGCAGCTAGAAGGGTCTTAACACCTCCCGAGGAGCTCCCAGGACTGCGGGGTGAACTCCCAGGCCAGAGGGATGTGTGGCAGTCCCGAGGGGCGGAGGGTCCTTCTCTGGAGCTTTGTTAACAGCTAGGACCAGCCCGAGGCAGACTGGGAGCCCAGTGAGACGGTCTTGGCCACCCCCCACCACCACTCCTCCCCACCACCCCGCGCGCGGCTTCTCTCTTCCAGATCTGAAAAGTGTGGCGCCCTTGATAGTAAAGGCCTCTAACAAGCCCTAATAGCCCTTGGCCTGCTCCGTGGTAATTACGTGGGAGATGGACTTGTTGGGAGGCCTTGCTCCTTGTTGTGGCTCAGCTGCTGAGACGCGGGACATAATCAAGTCTCAGAGCCGGTGCACGCTATCAGGAGAAGGGAGGCTCTGTCCCTCATTATGACAGAAAATTGTTCAGCCCAGACCTTTACTGCCCTGCCAAAGGTCGCCCCTCCTTCCCTCTCCCTCCTTACCACTCTCACTTCTGAAATGAAAGGGTTAATCCCATTGATGTCACCAGCCCCAAGAGTAGGCCAAGAACTGAAAGTAAAGCACCCTCTGAAATCTTTCTGCCTTCCTCCCCAGCAAAACTCAGCAGTGCCACCTGCCATATACAGTTAAACGGGTCGGCAAAAATCTACAATAAAAAAAATTCTGTTTGAGGGATTGCCTCTGAAGATCGAGCCAGAGGGAACCAAGACCTCTCACCTAAAACAGAATTTTGGATTGTTATGTCGTCACATTTTTTTTCTGGCCACTGCATTTCATCTCATGAGTATTTCACTTTCCTGGGAATAGAGAAATGTTTTCTTGTGTGAGTTCCTGGATCAAGACTGCTGGCACATCCTTTCCAGCTAAAGAATAGGAAAAGGGCCAATTAAGTAATGGAGCAACGTATTTAACAGCTATAATTCTAAACAGGTAGTAAGTTACAAGACACCATTTGAGACGCCTCCTTAGAGATGGTCTGACTTTTTCTATCTTTTTTTTTTTTTGCCTGCATAGTTTATATTCTAATTAGTGTACTTTTATGGCAAAATAACATCACTCTAGTGTTTGTGTGGCTCATTCCAATGTGCAATGTTCTTTAACCATCTTATTTCCTAGAGCGGCACTAGGTTTCAGCAAAATGTTCCTTCAGTCTAAGCAATTTTTTAAAACATATAATGAAAATAATGATGTCTCCCATGCACTGAATCTTCACAATGAGGCTACTATCATCTGCGATCCTGTTGAAGCACAGGTTTATCTGTAATCTGTAGGTGTGATGATCCCAGCTATGCAGATGAGCAAGCTCTCAGAATGATGAAACTTAAGTCTGCTCCCAGAGATGACACCTTTAGTAAGTGGCGGAACTGAAATCTAAGCCCAAATCCACACCCATCTTCTTTTACCACCATCAATGTCTTGGGTTCAAAGACCTAGGTTCTTTTCCATGGTGCTGTGTAAATATGTCACTGTGAAACCTTCATTGCTCTTTCTGCAAACAGGAACTGTTAGTTCTTGCCCTATCCAACTCACATGTTTCTTTTGAAGGAATATAAACACTCACACACTTAGAGCTATAAACCTTGCCAAAATAAAAATAGGGTATTTAAATCAATGTTCTCACCATTATTATTTGTGTTGATCAAAGCAACTGGAGAAGTAGGTTCAAGGAAATCTCTAAAGCAGGGGTGTCAAACTTATTTTCATCAGGGGCCACATCAGCCTCATGGTTGCCTTCAAAGGGCTGAATGTAATTCTAGGACAGTATAAATGGAACTACTCCTTAACTAGGACCAAGGAGCTCTACATTTGGCTCTAAAGCAATGATGTAATCTTAAAAAGTTGACCTCAGGTCTCTACTTAATCTTACCAGAGAAAATCAGCCTCAAGTCACCTGTGTCTAGCAGTCTATAGGTCTGCCTCTTTCCAGCAAGGCATCTTATCCATGAGGAAAGAAAGATGTGCATGGTGAGGGCTTCACATGGGCTCATTAAATGAGCTTTTCAAAGCTAAATAGGAAGCTCTGTCCCAATGAATCTTCTGTTGGACTTTTTGTAATATAACACAAAAAAATGATTTTAGAACTAATTAAGCTTCCAAAGTGTTGAGACCCCAGACTTTTCCAGATCTTTTTTTGGGGAGGAGCTGTCCCACTAAGGAAAAGAGAAATATCTATCCTAAAAGTCTAAGCAACCACTGATTTTAAGTTACACCATCAATTTAATAACAACTTTTTTGAAATGGAAGAAAACACTACCACATTAAACAAATATGTTCATTGTTAGGGACAGCCAATGTCACAAAATTTTAAAAAATTCTAAAAATGTGTGAATCTTATAATTGAAGAAATATGTATTTATTTAATAAATAGCCTTAAGCCAGCACCTGAAAGACTGTACATTGGGCTGTTGATGATGACTCTTTTTAGTACATAGTTTTTGATAAAAGTTAGGAATGAAGAAGGAAGGTATTTAGGTCTCAATTTTTCCCACTAGAGAATGGAAATTGAACTTGATTTGAGTCTGGGGACAATAAAGAGGAAATTCTAAATTTCAACTTAATATTCCTAGAATAACATCAGCTTTTTCTACAAATGATTTTAATTAAATCGTATGTGAGATTCATTCAACCATCAAATAGATGTTCACTGTACCATTTACTACACCATATATGCAATAATGCATTCAATGTCCTTGTTGGTCCTTAAGTTATTGACATGATGCATTCTTCTTAAAGGTATAGGCATCATGTCAACTCACAAGACAATAGGAGAAAAATGAGAAATAGAGCATAGATATGTAGAAATGGAAAAGTCACATCTCAGAGCAGTAAAAAGAACCAGATTCAAGTTCAGTGTACAGAAGTAGGCTTTTGCATGGTTCAATTGAATGTTTATTAGCCATGGAACATTGCTCTAAATTGCTATTCATCTCATTGACTACTACCCTTTTTCTGCCTTGTAAAAATAACAACATAAGTAGATCTTAGATGTCATTAGGTGAAGAGTTGAGAACATGACAATAATTTCAAAATGTGATACATCTTTAAACTTGTAAGTAAATGGCATCAATCAAGAACACAAAAACACACAAAGGGAAGAGAATTCCACACTCCTTATATCTGACACTTGCCAGTAGATACTCACAAAAATTCAGTCTTGTCAGAGTAACAGGTAGACAGTACAAATGTCCATGTACACACATGAAAGTCAGCCCAAGGTAAATAACAAAGGCTTTCAAATCACATACCATCCCCAAGGAACTCTGCGATCCCAGGCAAAACACCTAATCTTAGTCAGCTACAATATTCTTTTCTATGACAATATCTTCCTCTCAGAGTTGTAAGGAAATTAGTACTTACAATAATAAAATTAATTAATTGCTGCTATTTATTGAACACTTCATACATACTAGAGAGTGCTTAGCATTTGATATATTACTTCATTTCATCTTGACCACAAACATGGGATATACTCTATCCCCATTGTACAGTTTAAGAAACTTCCAAGTGCACCCAGCTGGAAATGCTGGGATCAAACTGTTTTGTCTGGTATCAGAGATTGCTCTTAATCACTGTGCTCCAACAATAATTTAAATTTTTTTGTTTTTTTCATCATTGTATCCCAAGTGACTAGAATAGCATCTGGTACAAAGTAAGCATAAACAGAGTAATAAAATCTGTGGACTGAATGAACAGTTTTATATAACTTAATACACAATCCGATAAGCAATTTGCACAAATTCATCATTTCCTTTCATTCTCACAATATTCTTGCACTATTGTGTCTAATTTACAGCTAAGGAAATGGAGGCTCAGAAAAGCTAACCAGCTTCCCAGGGCCACACCAGTAAGTGATGGAGCCTGGATTTGAGCCCAGATCTGGCTGCTTCAAAGCCCAGCTTTCCTCTGAGTAAAGGCACTTTCACCACTATGTATCTAAGTGCCTAATACCATGCTTGCCATACAGTAGTCATTCCATAGACACTGTGCTGTCTTCACTCATATACATTTTAATCCACTTAGAGTGGCTGATCTAAACTAGAATCTATATAATATATTGAAGTTTTATTTGGAAATGCTTGTGAGCATAATGCCATCCAGCATTACCATATCCGATGAAAATGGCATTTGTCTATTTACTCCCTTCAATTTTTAAAACAACTTATGTTTCAGGGTTGTTGTAAGAAGTAAAGGGAATAAAGGCTGTTAAGTGCTTGACACAGCACCTGGAACACAGTACATACTGAGCAAGTCCTGCCTCTCCCAACTTGTTCCCTTTCAAAACCACCTCAGTCTTGAAATCCATGGTTACTCCAGCAAACAGAGAGGGCCAGTGTGATGATTTTGAGTCCGCTGCTCACACCTGTGTGTAGTAAATTAAACTGACTATCTTGTTTTCTCCAGAAGACAAGCCGTATTATCAACAGCAGAAGACTAGCCATATCTGGCTTGCTTCTCGAACATGACTGTGTGACTGTTGGACACAATAACATCCACTTTTCCTTATAACAAAATGGTGTACTTATTTAATCAAAAGGCAGGGCCACGGGGATATTACCTGCTAGGTTGATTTAACTATTGTGTGTTGCCTCTGATTCTCTAGAATGAAAGCATTTTCATCTGCCTTCATGAATCTGCAGGTGAGCTTAGCAAGCTAACCCAGACAGCCAAAAGGAGATCAGTGATATGTACAGCTAGAAAAACAAAAGTTGGTTTCAAATTCACATGGAATTTGAGGACTTGATTGCAAGTTAAAAAAGGATTGCAAGTTATAACCCAGCATCACTGGGTTATAAAAGAACTATTTCGGATGTTTAATACAAAGGGTGATAAAATGGAGAAACGGTACTTGAACGACAATAAAAAAATGAAAGAAAATAAAATGATTGCCAGGGGCTGAAGAGAGAGGGGACTAGGGAACTATTGTTTAATGAGTATATACTCTTAGTTTTATAAGAAGAAAAAAGTTACAGAAATGGTTGCACAACATTATGAATGTACTCAATACCATTGAACTGTACACTTAAAATGGTTACGATGGTGAATTTAGTGCTATATGTATTTTACCATAATAAAAAACTGAAAAAGGGAAAAAAGATGATATTCTTAAGAAAAAGGATCCTTAAATCATTAATGTGTCAAAGGTGATATACAATTACTTAGATGAACACAAAAGAGATGGTGTGCTACTCAGGCTTCTAAGAACCCATTTTAATTTTTTAGATAAAAAATTCTTATACTCTTTAAAATATTTAAAAAGTAGAGTTGCTGCCCCTCTCAGCTCACATGAAGATAAGACAGTAGAAAAGAAGATAATATGGATGGTTTTGCACATCTAGGCTTCTTACTGCAATCTGGAACCCAAATGAATCAGAAAAATGGTAAGAACTTATTCTTCTCAGACACCAAATCTGTTCCCACACACATTGCTAGAAATATACCAAAATTTTTAGAGTAATTAAGATGATAACTTTTTTAGCTTTGCATTATGGATTAAGTAATAATTTTGTGATTAAATATCTCAATTGTCCTTCAGTTTAAGAATCATAAAAAAAGAGGAGAAAAAATGGGACAAATGTAAAAGCACAATCAACAAAATATATTTTTTAAAAAGAACCCATTCGAGCTTCTCCATAAACTATCACATCCTGGGCTCCTGCAGTCACCCAGCCAAAAGCCCAGCCAGACATCAGCTCAGTCAGCATCTATGTAAGCTTGGGATACTTAGGCTTCCTGGTCTCCATGGCCCACTCCACCAGTATCCAGGTCAGCTGTGGATATGTGGTTCCTGGCTGTGGTAATGAACAGGGGTCTGGCAGGCATAGGGGACATCCAGAGCCAGAAGGAGTCTTCCCAACATCTGAATGACTGCCTGGCCTCCTACCAGAAGATGGTGAGAAGCCTGGAGTCTGATAATCAGAGATAGAAGAGAAAAGTTCAGAAACACCTGGAAGAGAAGGGACCTCAGAACAGAGATTGAGGACATAATTTCAAGACCATTGAGGACCTGAGGGCTCAGATCTTTGCAAGTTCTGTGGACAATGCTCACATCTCTCTGCAGATTGACAATGCCCATCTTGCTGCTGAAAACTTCAGAGTTGGGTACAAGATGGAGCCGGACTGTGTAGAGAGTTGTCAATGGGCCCAGAAAGTTCAATATGCCTGTTTTATGTGTTTACTTGAGTTCCTATTTATTTTAATTCAAATTCTCTAAAAGTAGAATGACAGTTTATTATGCTTTCTACTGCAATATATAGACATTTTCTCTTTTGACCATTTTCTCACTCTCATAAAGTTTTTCCCAAATTTGAATAAAAAATATTTGGAAATTCCATTTATTTCCTGGGGCCATATGGACTACCTAAGAATAATTTCTTCTCATCAAGTCTCAAGAATTTTCCCTCATATTACTAAAGAATATTCATGAGATGTATTAACCACATGGAATAAACTCCACCTGTTAAAAAAAAAAAGAATCATTATACCAACTTCTACATTATGTTATAATATGTATGTATAGTTTGCGAATGATTTCATCAGGCAAGACTATAAAACTTATTCCTGATAAGGCTGTACCTCAAAAATAGTTTTGAAATTAAAAATTCCAAAATGTTTACCATTGTTATAAATTATAAATTACACAGCTTAGAACAGCCTAGTTGGAAAGTAATTATTATATTAGTGGTGATAAAATACATTAGTAATGATAAAATATATTTTTCTAGAACCAAATTTGAAGGAGCAGAATATAAATGGTTTTTGAGTGAGAAACCACAGCTGGAAGAATGCAGTGGCCCCATTACGTAAATTTGTCAAAACCTGCCTGTGGGTTAGGGGTAAGAATGCAGATTGGTCACCTATGAAAATGAGAATACAATTTTATGAGAAAAACTCATCAACATAATTCTAATGAGTTATGGTCTTTGTTATGAGAAATAAGAAATTCTGTGGTCTCACCCTAAAGAACATTAAGAAAACATTACTAAGAGGAAATTGAAAAAGTAATATATGTTAGAGTGATGAGCACAACTTTTTTCTGGTTGAACAGGTAGATAAATATTGCACACAAGTATCAAAATACATTTAATTTTGCTACAACAATAGATATTCCCTTCACAAAAAGCATATTAATCATCTTGGACTTATGAAACTGGGTGGTGATAAACAGATGTATTTTTAAAGACAGGGTTTTTTTCTTAGAAGCTTGTTTTGTTGTTTATACTAATTTAAATTCAGCTTTACAGCCTGAATGCACTCACAGCACTATGTGATGCTAAATGTGTGCTGCATTTTCTTGAGCCTTTGCCAAATATTTCCTTCACCAAATCCATTGCTCCAAAGAATTTGCAATATTGGCAATCACTGGTCTCCAATTTAGGTTAGTTTTGCTCTGATTGCTGTAGTTCTTTTTTTTTTTGCACTTGGGAAGAAATATAAAATAAATGGTTCATAGGCCCAGTGCTTCATTTAGGAATGTTTACTACAGCTTCTAAGGACAAAAGTTGAGTTAAACTAAAAGGTGTTCTTACAAGCAATACATTACTTCAATCTGATTTAGTCACTTAATCTGCCATCAACAGGCAAAGCAGAAATACTTGCCCAAATTCTACACTGGTTTTTGCTGGCATTAGAACTTAAAGTCTTAAGCAAAGCCATATAAAGACTTCCGAAGTTGGTTTTGCTGCAAAATTATGGCATCAACACAAAAAAGTGCAAAAAGATGATTAAAAAAAATGTTTCTGGTTCATCTTTAAGAATTTGTCTTTGTTTCTGGTTTTGGTCCTACTGGAAAAATGTAATGAATATCATAATAAAAATGTAAAATCTCTAAAGAAAGTTGGAGATTAAAGTACTAGATCATATTCACAAACATTTTCATTTCCTCCCATTGAAAATAAAATGAGAAGCTACAAATTGAAACCAAGGTTACAATGACTTGAAGGAATTTGACTTCACACTTGAAGTGTGACATGTCACACTTGCCTTTGTCATCAATAGCTATAGATTGAAGTATACATTTCAATTAGGACTCTATAGATGGAAATATTATAATAAAAATTAAAACATTAAAATTATATAAATTGATATAACATTCATAGATGAAGGTGCAACTTTGAGAGCCTGGTAGAACTGAGCCCTTACTAACCATGTAATGAATTCATATGGATCCTTGTGGCGGAATCAAGAAGGCAGAAATTACTACTGTAGTGTGGTCACTGAGAAGACACAATGTTCCAGGGGTGTTCAACCTGCTGCCCATGAGCCACATGTGGCCCGGGATGGCTATGAATGTGGTCCAACACAAAATGGTATATTTACTTAAGACCTTTTTTCTTTTGCTGATCAGGTTTTGTTAGTGTTTGTGTATTTAATGTGTAGCCCAAGACAGCTCTTCTTTCAGTGCCACCTGAAGGTGCAGAAAGGTTGGACTACCCTGGGCCCTTTACCATACACTGAAGGGCATCTCCCACTGTGTGCCTGTCATTTCTACTCTCCAGTGGGAACTAGCCTTTTCAATTTATCTTCTTGGAGACTAGAGTCCCAGTGAATTTACTTCCCACTTACCCCCTATTTACTATCTGACTTCTGAAAGCATTTTAGCTATCTTCCTTTTTTACAATCAAAGTGATTTTAAAGCAAAATTTAGGATCATCAGATATTTCTCAGACTTCCAAAATCTAGGGCAGTGCCTGAAATCAAATTTCAATAATATTGATTTAAAAGATTAAAAATCTACCATTTTTCAGGAGAAAATAAGACTATTTCAATGAAGGGTGAATTCAGCAAATAGTCACAGGAGATCAACTCAAGTCATTGACAGTTGCAAAGAGCAGGCAGGACTCTTGCTAAGGACAGGGGTTTCAGCTTTGTGTAAAATGCTGCTATCTTGACTGTCCTAACTACTGGAACACCAGACTTTCTTCCTCACTGATAGGTTACTGGTGCCATATATGGCAAGATTTACAGAATGTTCCTATTAAGCCAAAAGAAAGAATTTTCAAAAATTCAGATAGATAATGTCCCTGTCTTCTATCCAGGGAACCTGAGCCATATGGTATGGCCCAAAGTAGGCACACAACAGGCCCCCAGAGAGGCTTTGCTGACTGAGTGGGTAGGTGAGTGAGTATGTGAGTGATCAATTTGTGCATGAATCACTGCATGAATAAAACACACTCTTAATTTTGAAGCCACTCAGAATAAGACAGAGAGGTTCTGAAAATTGCCTTGTCTGGATTTCCAGGCAAAGTTGAGTAGGTTTTTATTTATTTGCCAGAATCATCCACAGTTATCTCAGTCCTCCACTCCTGCTACATGGTGTCCATACTATCTATCCATATAGGGATACTTTTAACATGTGAAAGTATTAATATTTGTGTAAGTAACTAAACTTATAAACTCAAGCCTTTAGTATATGCTAATAAATAGGCAATAAGTTTTCAAGGAGAAGACTTAGGCATGGAGCAAGTGGCAAGTTCTCTGTCCATTTCCAAAGGTTTTCTCCAAATTCCATTCTCCTTGCCCAAGGAGAATTGTTTGTAGTGCTGAGAGTCTGCTTATCTGACCTTTTCTGAGAGAACCTACTTTGTATCATGGAGTATTTTTCCCAGTCACAGATGAAGTCATTTAATTCCAATATCATGGTCAAACAAACTGTAGACTTAACATTTTACAAAATCGACTCTCCCCTTTTCTGTCTTCCTCATCTCATCTTCTAGTAGAGTAAAAGGGAAGCAGAGCAGTAGAGGGAAAACACCATGGAAAAACCAAGAACTCTTAAATAATCCAGAGTTTGACAATATGCTTTTTAGTATAGTAGATCTACAATTCAGATATAATTTTTAAACTTGTGTTGATGGTGGGCAACTGTGCTATATTCAAGAAAAGGATTGATTTCCTGGACACTGTTCCCCACATATCAGTCACTCTAGAATAAGCCATGTAAATATTAATGATGGCTCCTTACTAATTCTCATCTCAGTGTAATGTAATCTTGTATAAATTTAATTTGATTTTTTGATTATACACCGGATCAAAACTTTTATTCTGTCAATGTTTCCTAGCACTTGAATGAGAACTGAAATAAAAAAGAAAGTAGAAAATCTTACAATTATAGCCAAATATGTAAGAACAGATATTATGATGCACCTTAAAAGTAAAAATGATAAAAAAAGAAACCCTTGCCTCCAGAATGTAGAGTATGCCAGAATCAGCTGTAGTATTATGGAGGTAGAAACTCTTAATAGTTTAGAACATGGGTGCAGCTGCTAACTTCATTTTGCCAAGGCATTTGAGAAAGATTCAGGTCCAGTAAGAAAGAGCATTGTATCAATTGAGTTGACTTTTCCCTGGTAGACCTGTCAGTTCCTGAGAAGTAGAGTTTTTTCCACGATGTCTGCAGCTCATGGACTGCATAACTAGAGTTCAGGTTGTATGCTCCATAAACATCATTCCTTCAAAACACCTTTGGAACTGACATTGCAACCAAAAAGTCAGGTTCACCTGCTTTCTACAATAACAACCAAACTTGTGAAACAAGTGCTGGTGCAAAAGGAAAGGTTTATTCAGGTGCCCTGATCTAGAATAATGATGAAGGTCCATCTCAAGGACCAGCCCCTATCCTGCTAAACACCAGAGGTTCTTATAGGGATAGGAAGTGATAGAGAGTGGAGGGCTTATTTTTTTCTATCCAATTATCTTGCTATCTTTTGGCACACTTCAGTCCTATTCATTCGTCTTTCTGGCTTTTGGTGTGCTCAGTATAAGAATGTCCCTCTGCACCATCTTGGCCAAAGTGGAGACTCCCCATGTTCCCTGTCTACCAGTATCAGGGTCAGTGGGGAGGGGTAGGAGGCTACATGACCTGCCATCAGGAAGCCTGGAGATGCCACAGCCCTCAGCCCACCTTTCAGTTGGACACAGCACTTACACATTTTGGGGAGCTGGTTGGAGTCAGCAGGCCACCCCTGGATCCCTACTTCGACTGATGGCTGCCTATGGTAACATCATTCATTCTGTCTTACATCATTAAGATCTAGTAGGATCCTTTAACCCTGCCTCATCATTTGTAACTGGAAAACAAAGGCATACACATTAGATTTCTTCTTTCTCAACAATTAAACAAATGACAGACTGTTGGCAATAGTGAGTTTAGGAGTTTGGAGTAGTCTTGTGTTCAATTAAAGACAAGAGGGGAAATGGAGACCCATAAAAGCACATCTTTATTGTACCTTATAAATATTACTGATGAGAATAATCTTTCTAACATAATTGCCAAATGATTATGCCAAAATTCCTCCCAACTCTTTTCTTATGTGTTGTCACTGTGCTCTCCTGGGGTGGGCCTTCCATGTTAGAATTTTCAGGTTTTCAAAAACTTCAGAAGAACTTTAGCAACTAAGGCATTTGAATAGGATCTATATGTAAGTCAGCTGAAACTTCAACAATCAGTGTTATAAATAGCAGAAACTACCACTCAGAAATAAACTGAATTCACAGTTTATGGGAAAATGTATGTTCTGCTCGCAATTTTAAACTCTCTACCTCTGGTAACTTGTTAATTTCCCTCCTCTCTTTTCTTCCATGTTCCCTTCTTGCTTTCTTTTCTCCTCTACTTTTCAAGTGTTCTTAGTTAATGAAGTCCTGACAGTATAACCCATGGCATCTCCTTTTTTTAGCGTTATTGACCTTAATAAAAGTAATGGCAGTCCTTATCTTTAGCTAATTTCAAAATTGTGGATAGCAATAGCTAGGTAATTCTCACTAATATTCATGAATAAGTCATGTATATTATTTAATTTATATAAACTACTTAATTATAGACCAAAAATGTTCAAGTTAAATTTAAAAATAAGACAGTACATCACTCTCACACTTGACACCCTCACACATGCAATGGTAAGATAGCCTAGAGGGGTTGGAAGATTAGTAGAGAATTACAAGCTTGAATTTCTTTGTCTAGTAATTTATGATTATCAAACCCCTTCCCATATGAGTGGGGAAAGCAAACAGAACTAGCATTTGGGCATATAATCATCAAAGCTACACACTGTCCCTTTCAACCTTTTGGGCCTTCCCCTCCCCCTTGATAAAAGCTGGGTATTTTTCCTATGACTGTTCTTAGGCACTCTTAAGGACTACAATCTTCTATGGTCACTCTAAATTACAATTAAGATGCCCAGTTTTCTGACAATAATGAAAACTTAACCTAACAAACTTCCTACCATCACCACAACAGCCCCAGCTGAGCCTTCCTCTTGCTGCTTGCTACTATGGGAAAGGGTTGCCAGGTCTCACTTTCTTTCCCATTGGAATGATTGTCCTTTTGTCAGTTTGTTAAAACTATTTCTGACAGGTCAGGTTGAAGTGGGGAGAGGACAGATGGGGCAAAAGAATGGTCTCACTTTATTGAACTTTCATAAGATGGTTTCTGCTCTCTGGGCCAGCAGATGACTCAAGCCAACTTCTTTAAGCATTTCATGAGGTCTTCTGAGGCCCAGTTGGGACTTTCCAATAGCACACTGCTGTGGTAATGTGTTTTCTTTCAGATGCTTGCTCCATTCTCAGGGTGTGGTTTCTCCAGGTCCATTCTCAAGGCTCTCTCTGTGATACTGCCACAGTCCTCATTCCTCTGGAGGTTCTTTGGGACAGGATTTTACATGGATCAGACTCATGACATGAAGTCCAGGGAAAGACCACATATCCTTGCCCTCTATCAGTGGGAGTGTAGCTGGTGCCAATACAGTGCTGCTGCTCTCTCCTTCTTTCTTCTCTTCCATTTCTTCTTCTTTCTCTTCTACTCTTTCCTCCTTTCCTTGCCTTTTTTTATCTCCTTCCTTCTCAGCTCAAAAGCTACAGCTTCTCACCTGTAAATTTCTCAGGGGGAGTGTATCCCAAATTTTAGGGAACAATATTAATTCAACCACTTCCATTAACCATGAGGAAAGGAAAAAGTCTCCCATGCCCCATCCCTGAGGGTGAGGAGGCCACACAATTTCCAAACTGTGAGGGTTGAGTTCTGGACTTTCTGATTGGGTTTTAGAAACTACCAACATGAAGGTCTCATTGCTCTTTTGTACTGTGGCACCTATCAAATCTCAGTGCCTTAGCATTCTATTACAAGAAAAGGAAGGGTTCATTATTTTCTGTGGTAAACTACTGTTTTCTCTTCTTTGTAGTAAACAATTTTCATGGTGAAATTATAACATTTTGAAAAATTCAAGAGGTCTTTTACAATTTAGTGTAAAAATCCAGAAATTACCACAAAAGCATGTAAGCAAAATGAAGTTATGAACAAACATTTATTAAACATTTACTTGTATTTTGATTCTTAAAGCAGGGTGTTGAATGTTTTGCATACATTATCTTATTTAGTCCTCACAACAACCTTATGAAGGGGGCATTATTATTCCCACTTTATAGATGAGTAGACTGGGGTTCTAAGAAATTAAGTAATTCACCAACAATCTTCCACTAGTTAGTTAGTGGCACAGCCTAGGCTTGAACTCAGCTAGTGGGAAGCTTTTGTCTCTCTCTCCCTCTCAAGAGAGAAGGGGAGAGAGAGAGAGAGATACATATATATATATATCTATGTATAGATATATGAATACACATATCTATATAAACACACATATCTGTAATCTTAAACTGTATTGAGAATTACTTTTAATGACTTTTTAAAGCTTTTAGAGGAGAAAATTGTTTATATTTTGTTATTGATGCTTTTACAAAATCAGTGTTCATGAAAATTATCTTTCTTTTAATGCTACTGAAAGTGACATTCTGAAGATCACAACATCTGCAATTCTTCAGTTTTGTCTGTGAGTATGTTTCTAAGTTGAAACCAAATATAGAGCACCCAGCAAGGATTCTTATTCTAACTGACAGTGAAAAACACTGAGTAGGTAGGTATTCCAAGGGGTAGCATACCTATCAATATCCATGATATAAGTATGACAATGTAAACCTTATTAAGTTCTTCCTCACAGTTGCTCATTAAGGAAATGGGTGTCATTCACTTCTTTCAGGATGGTCTAAGTTAATTTGTCTCATATCCTGGGCTTTTCAACTATGTCACTTTCAGGCACACTGTCATCCCTTACATCCATACCCATGCCAGACAGTGTAAATCATCATGGCACTGTTTCTTCCTGAATCCCAGAACTCCAGAGCCTGAGAAAGTTATAGCCAACTGATTGATGTTGCCTGCAACATTACATCTATTTGTCCTTAGTTGAGTGTCTTCCTCTAATTGAACTCCTTGATCTGCTCATCTTCATGCTTTTACTATTCTCTAATTCAGACCCTCTGCTAGAGAACCATCTCAGCATTCACACTTCTTTTGTTCCCCATCTTGAACAGAGCTCCATTCAAGAAGGCACTAGATTGCATCTTGCAAAAATAAATAATTGTATTGTCTTACTTTTCCTGGAATCAACATCAGAGCTGCCAAAATAACTCTGTTAATTTAACCTTAAACCTAGGAGAACAATGAGACTAAAATGCATATATTATATAAAGAAGACAAAAATCATCCCTTGGAGAAAGAAAGGAGTGGCTACAGCCAGACCAGGAAGGAAGGTTAGGTGACTGGCTGCTTTCATTCTGGTGAGCTCTCCTACCAGTTTCTTGGCTATAAAATACTATAAGCACTTTTTTCAAGAATGGACAGAGTGATGTCAGTGTTAACAAAAGCCTCCTGATCAAAAACTGCTGAGGTTACACAAATATTTGCCAAAGAATTATCTCTGCTGATGGATTGAAAGACATGAAGAAGTCATCAATTTACAACATTGGTGCACTCTTTTTTTTAAAGATATGTGCAACAAAATTATTTGTCAATTTGACATCTGTAATCTCATACTCTGTAGCAAACTTTAACAGCATGTTATAGACTATTACAACATATAGCCAATCAGACAACTTGTCTGGAGGCCCTGGACTTCTTTGATGCCACTCTCAACTGCTACTGCTGATAATGATGACACCTACATGTTAACAGTGAATAAATTCAGCACAATCTATCTTCCCTCAGTTATAGCTCATCCCTACTGAATACCTCAACTAGACTGAGGTTCATAAGGGCATTTTTAAAAATCTTCAATCAAGGATATATTTTAATTGATTTAGAGAGAGAGAGGAAAGGGGAGGGGGAAGAAAGAGAGAAAGAAGAGAGAGAGAAAGAGAGAGAGAAACATTGATCAGTTGCCTCCCAAATCCACCCCAACTAGGGACTGAACCCATAACCTTTTCTGGTATATGGGACAATGCTCCAACCATCTAAGCTACCTGGCCAGAGCATAAAGGCATTTTAAAAAACAGATTTTAGAGAAAGGAAGAGAGACAGATAGACAGAGACACAGAGAAAGAGAAAAACACATCAGTTTGTTGCTCCACTTATTTATGCACTCATTGGTTGATTCTGTCTGTGCCCTGACCACGGATTAAACCTGAAACCTTGGCATATCAGGATGACACTCTAACCAACTGAGAGCTACCTGGCCAGTGCCAGGGGCATTGTAACAATAATCTGGTGACCCAAAGGAGTAATGTGGCCCTAAATCACCAGGGTTTGTTATAATTGCAAGCTAACCTTTATGGTGGCTAAAGTTATAATTGCCACTGTATTAATAATAGTCACATTTATGTGTAAGCCACCCAAATTCTTAGAAAAACAGTAATATGTGTGCTAATGAACACTAGCAGTCATTTTAATTATTTGTTCTAGTTGCTCCTGCAACATGGATTTCTTAACTTCTCCAAGGAAACAGACAGAGGACATGAACAGCAAGAACAAAATAAGTCCCCTGTCAGAGAGGCTGGAACTCTTTTAGGTCACAAATGATCATTACAATACCAGTATGGGCCTTGGCCTGATTAAAGCATTCATCAGAGATAAATCATTACTGTTAGAGTCAGGACAAAGACATACAGGATCATTGCAAATGATGCCTTAGCTATTTGCTGTGGGATTGATGCGGCAATAACCTCACTCAAAAATTTCTAATGTTGCAACCAAGAAATAAAGTAGGCCGTGCTTTTTGAATTGAAATGGAAGTGAAAGAATCAGGCAAACCCTCTGTCAAGGATTCACTGAGGCATTGCTTCACACTTGGACAACTGCAATAGCATCCTAGTGACTAAGCTCCTTGTGCGTAGTCTCTTGCCCACTTCAATCCATTCTATCCACACTGTTTGCATTGACACCTGAAATAGCTCCATTTCAGCACTCCTCTTCGCCCCCACAAAAACCATTCATAGAAACCCCTTGGCAGATGAAATTTGACCCTTCCAGGCTGACCTTTCATTGCTCCACTTTCTCTGCCCTCATTTTCATCCATGTCTTTCTCCTCCAGGATAGAAGAATCTTGTTTGGAATGGTTTCCCTGCCTTTCCAAATCCCACCCAGCCTCCAACACACTGCTCTGCCTCCATTTCTTCTGTGAATCCTTTCCTACAAATCCCCATGTTTCTTTCTCTGAAATCACTCACCGATTCCCAAAGTTCTTTTGAGTACCCACCACATAGGTGCAGAGATTCTTATCAAATAGAACTTGCCTCTCGTTTGGTGCATAGCATTTCTGTATTGGATTGTTAGAATCTTTCCATGCTATGTGCCTGTCTTATCACCTCATCCTATGTCCCATCGCATCTCCTGGTGTCCCCCATGGCACATGACAATATGCCTTACATAGAGAATGGCCTGCAAGTACTAGGCTGCCCTGCCAGAGTCCTCAGCATCTTAACAGAGCTATAATCTGTCTTGTGAAGTTAATGCATTGAGCAGGAGTCACAGCCTAGGGGCTGCATTTGCTCAGTGACATGTCCTTAACTCTGGGAGCCAGAAACTCACACTCCAAAAGTCAGACTACAAGTGTCTCAAACACATCCTTTTTGTATCTTTGTCCTCAAGTCAGAATTTCCCTAATGTCAAAATTCCATTTTAATTTCCTGATATAGTTGAAATATGTGTAGATGAAAATACTTTCCTGGAATATGAAAAGGCCTTTAATTTAAATCACAGTTTCCACAGGTAAAATTGCCACCTTTTTAAGAATGCCAATATCCTCACACCTTGGCTGCCTCAGCTCCTCTCATTTCCTCTTTTTGATCTTTGATATCAGTCTGAGGAAGTGTTTTGAGGAAACCTGTAGAAGTGATGAGAGGAATGAGGACCATCCTTAGTGAAATAAGTACATCCGACAATTTTTAGGCAATACAATGTGCACTCATCTCTACCCTTTGTTGAATGGGATCTAGTTACAATCAGTATGTTGTAAATACAGTGGGGAATACTAGAAAATTCACCAAATGCACTGTCAAGTGTTTGACATGCTGAAATGGCAGTACCAGCTCCCCTGAAGGGCAAACAAAAATGAGAAATGCATAACTTCATAGAGGCTTCCTGACCAGCATGGCCTCTGACCCTGACCCCACAGTGAAGGAAAATTCTCCTTGTTAAAGGGTTCCTTCAGTCATGCCATTCCAGATTCCTCTGGCTCTGACACTAGTGCTGTCCTACCTTTGTTAAGTGATTCTAGGGCTTAAGAAAGAAGAGAGAAGCAGGTGGCGCCATGTTTTAGTAATATCACAGCACAATATGTGGATGCAAGTTTGCACATAAGGAAAAGGCTGGTGATTTGTTTGCATTTTTTAATATATTTTGTTGATTATGCTATTACAGTTGTCCCATTTTCCCCCTTCATTCCCCTTCCTACTGCTCACCCTCTCTCACCTACATCCCCCCCTTTAGTTCATATCCATGTGTCATAATTTCTTTAGCTTCTACATTTCTCATACTATTCTTAACCTCTCCCCATCTATTTTCTACATACCATCTATGCTACTTATTCCCTGTACATTTTCCCCCTCTCTCCTCCTCCCACTCCCCTGTTGCTAACCCTCCATGTGATCTCCATTTCTGTGGTTCTGTTCTTGTTCATTGCTTAGTTTGTTTTTGTTTTTGTTTTAGCTGTGGTTGTTCATAATTGTGAGTTTGCTGTCATTTTACTATACATGTTTTTTATCTTCTTTTTCTTAGATAAGTCCCTTTAACATTTCATAAATAAAGTCTTGGTGATGATGAACTCCTTTAACTTGACATTATCTGAGAAGCACTTTACCTGCCCTTCCATTCTAAATGAAAGCTTTTCTGGATAGAGCAATCTTGGATGTAGGTCTTTGCCTTTCATGACTTCAAATACTTCTTTCCAGCCCCTTCTTTCCTGTAAGGTTTCTTTTGAGAAATCAGCTGACAGTCTGATGGGAACCCCTTTGTAGGTTACTGTCTCCTTATCTCTTGCTGCTTCTAGGATTCTCTCCTTCATTTTTACCTTGGCCAATGAAATTATGATGTGTGTTGGTGTGTTCCTCCTTGGATCCAATTTCTTTGGGACTCTCTGAGCTTCCTGGACTTCCTGGAAGTGTATTTCCTTTGCCAGATTGAGGAAGTTCTCTTTTATTATTTGTTCAAATAACTTTTCCACTTGCTGTTCTTCCTCTTCACCTTCTGGTACCCCTATAATTTGGTTGTTGGAACGTTTCAAGATGTCCTGGAGGTTCCTAAGCTCGCCTCATTTTTTTTAATTCTTATTTCTCCATTCTTTTCTATTTGGTTGTCTCCTTCTTCCCTCTGGTCCACTCTATTGTTTTGAGTCCCAGTTTCCTTCCCATCACTATTGGTTCCCTATGCATTTTTCTTCATTTCACTTAGTGTGGCCTTCATTTTTTCATCTAATTTGTGACCAAATTCAACCAATTCTGTGAGCATCCTGATCAGCAGTGCTTTGAACTGTGCATCTAATAGGTTGGCTATCTTTTGGTCACTTAAAAGTATTGGTTCTGGCCCTGGCTGGCATAGCTCAGTGGATTGAGTGCAGGCTGCAAACCAAAGTATCGCAGGTTTGTTTCCCAGTCAGGGCACATGCCTGGGTTGCAGGCCACGGCCCTCAGCAACCGCACATCGATGTTTCTCTCTCTCTCTCTTTCTCCCTCCTTTCCCTCTCTAAAAATAAATAAATAAAATCTTTAAAAACAGCAACAACAAAAAGTATTGGTTCTGGAGCTTTCATTTGTTTTTTGGTTTGAAACTTTTGTTGTTGTTGTTTGGTCTGGTCATGCCTATTACATCATGAGGGTCAGAGCCTTAGGTGTTCTCCAGGGCAGGGCAACCCAGTGCTGGGATGTGACATTATATGTGGGGATGGGGTCCAAGAGGAAACGATGGCATTTGCTCCTCTCTCCGTCAGATTTCAGTCCCTTCTACCACTTCCCCCAAGCTAACTGGGCCTTTCTGGTGCAAATTCCCTTCTGGGCGGGCTTGTGTATGTTCTAGGACCCCGTGGGTCTCTCCAACACACTCTCCTGTGAGGCTGGGAGTCTTTCCCTGCGCCTCAACTCCCACAGGTGTTCTCAGTCAGTGTACTGAGGTTCTATTTCCTGGCGCTGGGATTCTACGTTGCGTGGTCTGTCTCACTGCCCAATTTCGCCTGGTTTATCTGCACACAAATGAGGCCCAGACAGCCAGGTGCCTTGCTCGCAGTGCCTCACTTCATAGTCACCACCTTGCTGGGTCTGCTAGCCACCTGTGCGCTCTGGATGCCCTATGTGCCCAGGATGCATTAAGCATTCAGTGCCACCACTTTTTGTACTGAACCCTCTCCACATGGCTACCCGACTCTGCCCCTCCTACCAGTCTGGATGAATGTGTGTATTTTAACTCCTTGGTTGTCTGACTTCCATACAGTTCAATTTTCTGTCAGATCTGGTTGTTATCTTGTTTTTAAATTGTTGCCGACCTTATTTTGGTTGTGTAATGAAGCACAGTGTGTCTACCTATGCCTCCATCCTAGCTGAAAGTCTATTTGCATTTTTCTTTCTTCTTGTTTCCACCCAGAAAGTAAGCAAAGCATCACATTACACAAGGACAGCATAGACTCCTGTCAATCTTCTAAAAGCAGAACACATCTCTTTGCATCACAGTGTGTTTTATAGCTGTCAGGTGCTGTGCCTTACTCTGTAGCCTTCCCCCACGCTACTTACTCACACAGCTCCTAAATGTGCTGACATCCTACCTAAAATAGAACCCACAACCTTGCAACCTAAATGAACCCAGCATTCAACACAGGACAGTCAGATGGAGTGGGGTCTCTTAGGCTTTTGACAAGGAGTAGCCAGAGTGGATGGGTCAGCCATTGGGTTTTCATAGTGTATTGCGGAAAGGGGGATTGCTCAGTTCACAGTACAAGTGTGGAGAGGGGAATGGTACAGTTTACAGTGCAAGTGTACAGACAGGGATGGTAGAGTTCATCGTGCAAATGTGGAGAGGGGATGGTGAAGTATGCAGAGCAAGTGTAGAGAGGGGGATGGTACAGTTCACAGTGCAAGGGTGGAAAGAGGAATAGTAGAGTGTGCAGTGCAGATGTGGAGAGGGGAAGTATACAGTGTGAGATCCAGAAAAGAGCCCTGCTCCCCATGTCTCTTCACATTGTTGTGAGGTCATGGAAATAGCCATTGGATACTCAGCTGCTTAATATAAAACTGCTCATTAATAAAGTACTTATGTACTCCAATCTATTGATGTGGACTTCTCCTGACCTTGCTAGCACTGATGGGACATGCTCATTGCTGATGCTGCAGGACAAGCATCACAGGCTTGATCAGTGAAACTGAGGAGCTGTAAACTCCCTAAGGGCCTACTGGCCACTCTCGCAATAATTCTTTTATCAGCGTCCATTGACAACTGCCACTGATACTTGATATTCACAAAGATCCTCCATTAGTGCTGTCCAACAGGGGCTTTCATGGTGGAAGCAAGAATGAAATGAGGGGGATGGAAGGGACAATTTTGTCAGTGAGTGGTGGTGTTTTGCAGTTCTTCTGCAGAGCAGAAATTTCACCTGGAACCCTAGAGTCTAGAAGCCATACATTTATTGAGAAACATGTTTAAAAGCCTGTTTAGGGTACAGTTGGGGTAGGAAACATAATCATTTATGTGTAAACTTAGTCCTGAAGCAGCTTATTGTTTTGAGGGGAAATGCAGACAGAATGCATGTTTTTTTAAAGCACTGGTTCCCTCCAATGTTCTCCATGTTGTGGGAGCCAGGTGATATAACAGAAAAGCAAACATTTAGGGGTCAGCCAGACCCGGACTCCAGCTCAGTTGCCACTCTATCGAGTCACAACTGAGCCACCCTTGTCTTACCTACTAAGTAGGGTCAGACTAAAGTCCACTTCTCATAACTTGTTGTTAAGAATGTGGACTGAAATGAAATCATACACATGAAATCACTTTTAATACACATGAGAAGCATTTTTAATATGTCTTGGTGGCCTCCATGCCATGCCACCACAGTGCTGCTCTGTCTGGGAGGTGGCCATAGAAGATAACCAGCAGAGCAGAACTGGTTAACCGTCCCATGGAGTGCAGAGGGCAAAGCCTCCAACCTCAAGCTCTATGACTTCCCCAGGAGAGCCTATAACATTGGAAACATAGATCAAATTTCTATTTTTTACAGATTCAATTTGTCTCTAACAATGCATGAATGTGTCTAGAGCTCACAGACACCCCGTATACTTGCTGCTCTACTCAAGCTGCTTTTCTCCTTAGCACAGTAATGGGATCCAGCCAGGCACCTCCTGTGGCTCTCTGCATGATACTGTTACTGAGCCTAGTGGCTCCTAGATGCAAAGATAACCATCTCTGCCACCTGCCAAGAAGCCCTGACCTTTAACCTTTAGACCACAGGTTGTTGTTGTTGTTGGTTTATTTTTTTTTAGAGAGAGAGGGGAAAGAAGGGAGAAAGAAAGGAAAAGAAACATCAATGTGTGAGAGAAACATTGATTGGCTGCCTCTCCCATGTTCCCACAACCTAGACATGTGCCCCAATAGGGAATTGAACCAGCAACTTCTCAGTCCACAGGCTGGCACTGCTGGGACACAAGCCATCAAGCCACACCAGCCAGGGCTAGACCTCAGTTTAAAATGCACCTTTTGATATTTTACTTCAGCAATCTGTAGTCATATCACCTCTATTTTAAGAGTTTCAAAATTTTGTTTATGAAACTCTTTCAAGCCTCAGAAAACTTAGATTTCTTGACCAATCTCATAGAGCTAATAGGTGGTCCTGCTGGGAATGTAAGACTAACTCCCTGACTCCAGAACGTGGGCTCTCAGTCATGGCCGCCTGGGTTCTGAAGCCCCAATCCTGCTAGGGTATCAGGGAGCTGACCCCTGACTTGGAGAAAGAAGCAGGATGTCGATGAAGGAAAGGAGAGAAGGAGAGAGCAGAAGGGAATTAAGACAAGGAAAGGATGTAAGGGACATCATGTTAAAGGAGCCACTGTGGACAAGGGATGTATGTGGCTCTCCAGCTGGCTGAGGGCTGTAAGTGCCAAGATGAATTTGTCCTCCATCTGATTCTGAGATGAAGCAGACACCTGTGCTGCCCTAGCAGCAATCACGTTTCTGTCATCACTACTGCTTGATTTCATTTTTAAATAAGATGTTTTCCCCTTCAGTCCATGTATGCCTATCTCTCCCTCAGACTCTCGTCACCTCCCACTTTCTTCCACATTTGAATTTCCAGATCTCCAGGTATGTTCACAGATCCTGAATGGCCTCTCAGGAAGCCTCCTACAGAGACTAGGAAAGAGTGGTCTGTAGATACAGGTGTGGACCCAGAACAGAGTCCGGCACCTCACCTCTGGGCCTATCTTTTGCAGATAATTGGGACCATTCCTCTTATGCCAAATCCGGGGCCATCGAGTCAGGCAGCGAGTGGCACTCAAGGTCTTCAAGTACAGTCAATCACCCCCCAGCTCCTGACAAATGCCCAGGGCCAGATCATCGCCACAGTCATCGGGAACCAGATCCTGCCAGTGATCAACACCCAAGGCATCACACTCTCACCCATCAAGCCTGGCCAGCAGGTAAAGGCTCCCTGTCCAGGCAGCAAGGCTACCTGGACACCTCTTCTTACAACCCTTTTTCTGTTTGTTCTCGATCAATGGAAAATAATTTTTAGATTATAAAAGATTTAATTCCACTAATCCTAATATATCAGTACTCATAAACAAACAAGCAGCTTTATTTTTTTTCTTAGTGGTTATGGGTAAGAACTAAATAGTTCTGTAGTATAAAATATGAATATATTATATTACAAATACAGATACTGGTCTAAAATAAGAATGTGTTCTTATCTGTCTATGCCATGATGCTTAATTATCAATTTAAAAAGGGGTCAAGAAAAATCCAATACCACTCATGCCTTAACTTTAATTTTTTTAAAAAAATTATTAAACACCAAAAGATCCCATCTAGGCACTGCTGAGACTGCTGCCTGCAAATTAGGAAATGCAAAATAGGAAGTTCTACCTTGTTGAATTTCATTAAAACCCTGACAATCCAGTTCATTTTTTTTCACTCAGATATCAGTACAGCACTTCCTATGTGTTATGCTAGAGGCTGGGTACACAGCATTGAAGAAGAAAAAATGAGGTCATTGACCTCAGGGAGCTTCTGGTTAACTGGTTTCTCTAATAATTTTTGAAAACCAACTGTATAGAAGACCCCTACTAAAGGAATGAAAGAGCAACACTTTCTGATTTTAAGGAGCTCATAGTTTTCTAGAGGACCCAGATACATAGCAGAGCCCCACTGTACAATAAAGCAGAAAATGTCCTATGACAAGACAAATGTGTACAAAGTTTAGTATCATCACAGGGATGGGAGTAACCAACTTGGTCTAGAGAGTTTTACATCCTCACAGAGAAAATGATTTGGTGACTAAATTTTAATGGATGAGTAAAACTTAACCATGTAAATAATGAGTTAGTAGTGGGAACAGCAGGCATAAAGACAGGGCAATATGAAGGAGGGTGGAGTGTTGAGAAAAAAAAGATATAAGTTTTATGCAATTGGAAAATAGAAGGAGGCTGAGAACAGTCTCGAAAAGGACTATGTAATCAAGCCGAGAGTCAAGGACTTTGTCTTTGCATGTTCTTGAACATGTTACATACCATCTTTGTACCCCAGTTTTCTCAGCTGTAAAATGGGGGTAACCAGTACCTACCTCACAAGACAGTTGCAAAAATTATATGAGTTAATACATATACAAAATGGTTAGAACAGTGCCTGGCACATAGTAGGCACTTATATAGCCATGATGATAGTGATGATGATACCCCACAGACCTGGTCATTTATAAGAGGTATTTAAAAGAAGAATGGCACACTCAGCTTTATTTTTCAAGAAAACAACTCTGGTAGCAGATAGAGGTTGAACTGAAGTGGTGAAACATCCATTGTGAGCCAATTTCTTGGAAAACTCCAGCAAAATACAAATAGAAATTCATGAAAGCAGACACTAGACAGTTGAAACTAAGGGTCTGGAATTGTAGTGGAGCTCAAGACAGGATCTGAGCACAAATGTTGTAGCTAAAACAACACATCCAGAGAAATCATAAGGAGAAAGGGAAGGAAGAAAGACAATGGAGTCATCCTAGGAAACATCAGCATTTAAGGAATGAAAGAAGGGAGAGAAAGAAGAAATGACTGGATAAGTAGGAGAGGAACCTAGAGCATGGTGATCTAGCATCCAAGAGTTTTAAAAAACTAGAAAGTAGACAACAGTGTCAAAGCTGCAGAGATGAAATTACATAAAGCAATGGAGAGAAATCATTTCCTCTATTTCTTTGTTGTAACATTTTAAAGCACAAGTGGCAAACACAAGGCCCACGGCCCGAACCCGGCCCTTCACCTTGTTTTATCCACCCAGCACTTTGTTTATACCCGGCGGCAGCACCAAGATCCTTGCCCTTAATTAAGGAGTAGTTATATTTATACTATTCTAAAATTACACTTTGAAGGCAACCACAGAGCTGATGTGGCCCCTGGTGAAAATGAGTTTGACACCCTTGTCTTAAAGTCTGTATTGTCTCTGCTTGAAACATTTGAAACAAGTGACTGGGTGAGTTAAGAAGAGATGGGCAATGCTAAGGCCTAGATTTACATTTGGAGGGTGCACCAAGAAAGGTGGTAAAGAGAAAGATGGAGACTAACAGTGAGTGCATGACTGACGATAAAAGTGAGATTATAGATAGGGCTTTATGAGCCATCAGAAAACTGTATAATGTAAAGGATTTAGCAAGGAAGTAACATACAAAGGAAAAAGAAATAAAGAAACACTGATACATCATTCATTGGCAACAAAGTGAAAGTGTCCTACCAGAGACCTCTGCCATTTGGCTGCAACCAATTCTTGGTGGCACTCTTTGTGGCTATGCTTCAAATATCCATTTGCTTGTTCAATAAATAAAAAAAATGTGTTAATGTAAATATTTACTGGCCACCTGCTATTTGCCAGGCACTGTAGATGGAAGTTAGGCTAGTGGACAAAACAGTATCATTAGCCCTTCCTTCATGGAGTTTTCAATCTAGTGAGGGAGATGGATATTCATCAAGACTTGCACAAATATGTACCTAAGGTCTTCAGTAAGTGCATTGAGGGAGTAGTGAGGGAATTTATGAGAGTGTCAGGCAAGGAACCCTCCTCCAGTGAGGGTATCAACACCAGGAAAAACCAAGTCAGGTCTGACTATACTTCCCAAGGATAAAGACCTGTCTTACTCCCTCTGATTCTCACTCTAAATCTAAATCACTGCCTGGGGAGACAAGATTCCTAGCCATACTATTCCTCAGCTTCATCCCAGTCCAGTGGGGCAGTCTCTGCCAAGTAAATCATTGAGAACTTATATCCCCTACCCAGCCCCCATCTCCCAGCTGGCTCATTTCTTTTGCTATTTACAAGATTGTTTTGCATTCTGACCTTCTAAATAGTTTCCCAAATAAGGCAAGATTCTCTTACATTGCTTTTTTTAAACCCTTATTCTATCTGCTCAAACTTATGTTCAAAATTATCTCTGGGGGTGGGGGGCAATGAAGACATGACCTATTTTATATAGTCCGCTAAAAACTTTCTGTCAGCGAAGCCAAACTGTAAATTGCCAGGAAAAAAGTGATGAATTAATTAGAAATCATCAACATTAATACAACACAGCTCTCACTTTCACCTTGAATTTCAAAGGATGGCATTTGGGTGACAGACTATTGCTGTTACATAAAATTACAGCTTTAGATTTGAAGTAGTACAGTTTTAATTCAGGAGAAAGACCCAATTAAGAAATTGCAAATAAGAGGCAAGTATAGTGCCACTTCTCAACTTCTTGCCCATAGTATACATCATTAATCTATTTCCACAGTCTCTCTCATGAACAAAAATGCACCTCAAAAGCTGTCTCATACCACACTTGTTGGCCCCTGGAATGAAACCTCATTACCGCTGTGACAACAGCTGGTCCTCTGCTGGTATAACAACCACCATGGTCCTTTTCAGGGTAGATTTTGAGACCTAGCAACTGGGAAGAAACAAACAGATTCGTGGGGGTGTGCTTTGCAAATCCAGCTAATGCCAATTACAACCAGCATCCCATAGAGCAGACTCTCCTCGAATGCATGTGTGTGCTGAGAGGACACATACACACAGATGAAAATAATGACATGTGAACCTTCTTCCTGAATCCCCAAGTCACAGTGGGCACTGAGCCTCATCCCTTTTGTTCAGGGAATGTGTCAGCAGTCTAACCTAGTCCCAGAAAGAACTAGGGAACCAATGGTGAACCTGGTGAGAAATATCAGGGAAATGGTGGAAACCAATGACTAATTATTGCAATTTTTTGGCATCAGCTCTGGTTGAAATATCTTAGAATATGTAGTAAATCAACAAGTTGGATGAAGTTGCAGAAAATTCACAAGTCTGAGTCCCATTTACTAAAGCTGGGATTCTGAGGATAGAGGATCATAAAATGCTCAGAGTCCAAAAGTAAAAAACTTCAGAGTAAAAAACTGTTCCTTATTTTTTCTTTAAATATTACCCATCATTCAATAGAGAAATTTCTCCATTTATTTTTTCATGTGATTTATGACAAATGCTTGATCTCACAAGAGCATAGTTCCAATAACAAAATAAGTCATAAATTACAGAAGAAATCCTTTTTTATTGTATTTCTTAAAATTATTCATTTATTTATTTTTAGACAAAGGGGAAGAGAGGCAGAGAGGGAGAGAAAGATCATTGTGTGGTTGCCTCTCACACACCCCCCACTAGGGACATGGCCCACAACCCAGGCATGTGCCCTGAATGGGAGTCAAACCAGTGACCCTTTGGTTCACAGGCCAGCACTCAATCCACTGAGCCACACCAGCCAGGGCTGTATTTTTTTTCCATTACCATTTATTACCCTTATATCATCTTCCATCCCCACTCACCCCTCCCCCACCACAATCACCACACTGTTGTTCATGTCTATGAATCCCTTTTCTTTTTTGTTTGATCTCTCTACCCCCTAACCCCCATCTCCCGAGCTGTCAGCCTGCTCTTTATCTGTGAGACTATTTTGCTTTTTCATTCAGTTTGTTCATTATATTCCACATATAAGTGAAATCATATGGTATTTGTTTTTCTGTGACTGGATTATTTCACTTAGCATAATGTTCTCCAGGTCTATCCATGCTGTTGCAAAAGGGTAAAATTTTCTTTTTTATTGCAGAACAATATTCATTGTGGAAATGTACCATAGTTGTCTTATCCACTCATTTACTGATGAACACTTGGGCTGCTTCCAAATCTTGGCTATTGTAAATAATGCTGCAATGAACGTAGGGGTGCCTATATTCTTTTGAATTAGTTTTCAAGTTTCTTCAGATAAATTCCCAGAAGTGAAATTACTATGTAATAAGGCAGCTCCATTTTTAATTGTTTGAGGTATCTCCATTCTGCTTTGCACAGTAGCTGTACCAATCTGCATTCCCACCAACAGTGCAAAAGCATTCCCCTTTCTCCACATCTTCACCAGCACTTGTTGTTTGTTGATTTATTGATGACAGCCATTCTGACTGGTGTGAAGTAATATGTCACTGATGTTTTCATTTGCATTTCTCTGATGATTGGTGACATTGAGCATCTTTTCATATGTCTCTTGGCCTTCTGTATGTTCTCTTTGGAGAAGTGTCTATTCAGGTCCTTTGCACATTTTTTAATTGGATTATTTGGTTTTTTGGTGTTGAGCTTTATAAGTTCTTTATAAATTTTTGGATATTATCCCCATATCAGATGTATCATTGGTGAATATATTCTCCTATTCTGTGGGTTGTTTTTTTATTTTGTTGATGGTTTTCACTTTGCTGCACAAAAACTTTTT
This sequence comes from Phyllostomus hastatus, assembly GCF_019186645.2. Lineage (NCBI taxonomy): Eukaryota > Metazoa > Chordata > Mammalia > Chiroptera > Phyllostomidae > Phyllostomus > Phyllostomus hastatus. The sequence continues at coordinate 52,746,528 of NW_025334041.1, forward strand.
AGTTTAGCATAGTCCCATTTGCTTATTTTTCCTTGTGTTCCCCTTGCCTGAGGAGATATACCAGAAAAAATATTGCTACAATGTCTGAGATTTTACTGCCAATGTTTTCTTCTAGGATTTTTATGGTTTCAGGTCTAATATTTAAGTCTTTAGCCCATTTTGATTTTATTCTTGTGTGTGACATAAGAATATGATGTAATTTCATTTTTCTGCACATATCTGTCCAATTACCCCAACACTATTTATTGAATAAATTATCTTTAGCCCATTGTATGCATTCACTTCCTCTGTCAAATATTAATAGACTATAAAGGTGTGGGTTTATTTCTGATCTCTCTATTCTGTTCCATTGATCTATGTGTCTGTTTTTATGCCAATACCATACTGTTTTGAATACTATGGACTTATGGTATAATTTGATATTAAGTAGTGTGATTCTTCCAACTTTGTTCTTCTTTCTCAGGTTTGCTGTTGCTGTTCAGAACCATTTTTGGTTCCATATATATTTTTGAAATATTTGTTCTATTTCTGTGAAATATATCATTGGAATCTTGATAGGAATTGCATTGAATCTATACATTGCTTTGAGTAGTATGGCCATTTTAGTGATGTTAATTCTTCCTAACCACTGAACACGGTATGCTCTTGCATCTATTTGTATCTCCTTTAGTCTTCAGGTCTTTTATATCTTTGGTTAGATTTACTACTAGTTATTTTAATCTTTTTGAAGTAATTGTGAATGGGATTCTTTTCTTAATTTTCCTCTTGGATAGTTTGTTATTGGCATATAAAAATGCAGCTGATTTCTGGATATTGATTTTGTATACTGCTACTTTACTGTGAATTCATTTATCAGTTCTGGTAGTTTCTTGGTGGAATCTTTAGGGTTCTCTATTTACATTACCATGTTATCTGCAAATAATGACAGTGGTACTTCTTCCATTCCAGTTTTGATGCCTTTTATTTCTTCTTCTTGACTAATTTCAGTGGCTAGCAGTTCCAGTGCTATGTTGAATAAGAGAGGTAAAAGCAGACATCCTACTTGTTCCTGATCTTAAGGGAAATGCTTGTAGTTTTTGCCCATTGAGTATGATGTTGGCAGTGGGTTTGCTATGATTCAGGGTTTTTAGGGTATAATCCCAGAAGTGGAATTGCTGAGTCAAAAGAAAGTTCCATTTATAGTTTTCTGAGGAAATTCCACACTGTTTTCCACAGTGGCTGCACCAGTCTGCATTCCAACTAAGTGGGCTAGGATTCCCTTTTCTCCACATCCTCTCCAGCACTTGTTGTTTGTTGATTTGGTTATGATGGTTATTCTGACTGGTGTGAAGTGGTATCTCACTGTGGTTTCAATTTGCATCTCTCTGATGGCTAATGATGCTGAGCACCATTTCATATGCCTCTGGGCCCTCTGTATGTCCTCCTTGGAGAAGTGTCTGTTCAAGTTCTTTACCTGTTTTTTAATTGGGTAATGTTTATTCCTGGAGTAGAGTCATATGAGTTCTTTATATATTTTGGAGATCAAACCCTTGTCCAAGGTATCATTTGCAAATATATTTCCCATATGGTTGGTTCCCTTTTCATTTTTTTAAAGATTTTATTTATTTATTTTTAGAGAGGGAAGGGAGGGAGATAGAGAGAGAGAGAAACATCAATGTGTGGTTGCTGGGGGTCATGGCCTGCAACCCAGGCATGTACCCTGACTGGGAATCGAACCTGCAACACTTTGGTTCACAGCCCACACTCAATTCACTGAGCTATGCCAGCCAGGGCTGGTTCCCTTTTCATTTTGATGTTTGCTTTAGCTGTGCAGAAGCTTTTTATTTTGATGAAGTCCCATTTGTTTACTATTTCCTTTATGTCCCTTGCTCTAGGGGACATATTGGTGAAAAATTGCTGCATGGAATATCTGAGACTTTACTCCCTATGTTCTCCTCTAGGACTTTTATGGTGTTGCAATTTATATTCAAGTCTTTTATACATCTTGAGTTTATTTCTGTATATGGTGTAAGTTGGTGGTTGAGTTTCATTTTTTTTTCATATAGTTGCCCAGATCTCCCAACACCATTTGTTGAAGAGGTTATTTTTATTCGATTTTATGCTTCTGCTCCCTTTGTAAAAAAAAATAAAATATTAATTGACCATAGAGACTTTGGTTTATTTCTGGGCTCTCTATTCTGTTCCATTGATCTATGTGTCTGTTCTTATGCCTTTACCAGGCTGTTTTGATTACAGTGGCCTTATAATACAGTTTTATATCAAGTATTGTGATCCCTTCTACTTTGTTCTTTCTCAAAATTGCTGCAGCTATTTGGGGATCAATCATGGTTTTACATACATTTTTGAAATGTTTATTCTATATCTGTGAAATATGTCATTGGTATTTGAATAGGGATTGTGTTGAATCTATAAATTGCTTTGGGTAGTATGGACATTTTGATTATGTTAATTCTTCCAATCCATGAACACGGTATATTCTTCCTTTTGTTTGTGTCCTCTTTAATTTCTTTCTTCGGTGTTGTGCAGTTTTCTGAGTACAGGTATTTTCCCTTTTGGTTAAGTTTATTCCTGGGTACTTTACTTTTCTTGTTGCTATATCAAATGGGATTTTTTTTTCCTGATTTCTGTTTCTGATACTTCATTGTTGGTGTACAAAAATGACTTCAATTTCTGAATATTGATTTTGTATCCCACTGTTTTGCCAAATTCACTTGTTAGGTTGAGTAGTTTTTTGGTGGAGTCTATAGGATTTTTTGTGTACACTATCATGTCATCTGCAAACCATGACAGTTTTGTTTCCTCCTTTCCAACTTGGAAGCATTTTATTTCTTTTTCTTCTCTGATTGCTGTGGCTAGGATTTCTAATACTATGTTGAATAGAAGTCGTGAAAGCAGACATCCTTCTCTTGTTCCTGAACAAAAATCTTATAGTTTTTGCCTGTTGAGTATGATGTTGGCTGTAGGTTTCCATATATGGCTTTTATGATGTTGAGGAATGCTCCCTCTATTCCCACTTTGCTGAGTGTTTTTATCATAAGTGGGTGCTGTACTTCATCAAATGCTTTTTCTACATCTATTGATATGATCATGTGATTTTTGTCTTTGTTTTTGTTTATGTGATGCATTACTATTTTTGATTTATAAATATTGTATCATCCTTGAATTTCTGGGATGAATCCCAGTTAATCATGGTGTATGACCTTTTTAATGTATTACTGGATACAATTTGCCAATATTTTCTTGAGGATTTTAGCATCTATGTTCATCAGTGATATAGGCCTGAAGTTTTCTTTCTTTGTTATGTCTTTATCTGGTTTTGGGATTAGGATGATGCTGCTTAATAAAGAGTTTGGGAGTCTTCCCTCTTCTTGGATTCTTGGGAATAATTTGTGAAGGATAGGGGTTAGCTCTTCCTTAAATGTTTTGTAAAATTCTCCTGGGAAGCTGTCCATTTCAGGGCTTTTGTGTGCTAGGAGTTTTTCATTACTGCTTTGATATTGTCAGCTGTTATTGGTCTGTTCAGGCCTTATGCTTCTTCTTCATTCAGTTTTGGAAGATTATATTTTTCTAGAAATGTGTCCATTTCACCTAGTTTTTCAAATTTCTTGGCATATATTTCTTTGTAGTAATTTCTTACAATCCTTTGTATTTTTGTGGTATCAGTTTTAATCTCTCCGCTTTCATTTCTGAGTGTGTTTATTTGGGTACTCTCTCTTTTTTCCTGTTGAGTCTGCTTAAAAGCTTGTCAATTTTATTTATCTTTTCAAAGAATTAGCTCCTGGATTTGTTGATCCTTAGAATTGTGCTTTTAGTATCTATGTTGTTTAATGCTGTTCTGATCTTAGTTATTTCCTTCCTTCTACTCACTCTGAGCTTTGTTGTTGTTCCTCCAGTTCTTCTAGATATAGGGTTCGGTCATTCATTTGAAATAGTTTTATATTTTGTAAGTAGACCTGTATCACTATGAACTTCCCTCTCAGGACTGCTTTTGCTGTGTCCCCATAAGTTTTGGACTGTTGTGAGTTCATTTTCATTTGTTTCCAGAGACTCTTTGATTTCTTCCTTGATCTCATTCTTAACCCATTCATTGTTTAATAGCATTCTGTTCAACCTCCATGAATTTGAGTGGTTTTGAGTTTTTTTCCTTGTGGTTGGTTTCTAGTTTCAAGCACTTGGGGTCTGAGAAAATGCTTGATATGATTTCCATTTCTTTGAATTTGTTCAGGCTTGCATTGTGTCCTATCATGTGGTCTGTCTTTGAAAATGTTCCATGTGCATTTGAACATAATGTGCATTTTGCTTCTTTGGGATAAAATGTTCTATATATGTGTCTGTTAAGTCCATTTGATCTAGGGCACTGTTCAATGCCGCAATATCCTTGTTGATATTTTGCTGATAACATCTATCCATTATTGACAGTGGTGTGTTAAAATCCCCTACTATGATTGTGTTGCTGTCAATATTTTTCTTGAAATCCTCCAAGATTTTGTTTATATAAATGGGTACTCCTATGTTATGTGTGTATATGTTTATATTGTTGGTCTTCTTGATGGATTCTTCCTTTCAGTGTTTTGAAGTGTCTTTCTGTGTCTCTTTTTACAGCCTTTGTTTTGAAGTCTATTTTATGTGATATAATTATTGCTACCCTGACTTTCTTTTTCTGTCCATTTGTTGGAATATTTTTTCCAACCCTTCACTTGCAGTCTGTGTAGGTCTTTTGTTCTGAGGTGGGTCTCTTGTAGGCAGCATATGTGTGAGTCATGTTTTCTTATCCATTCTGCTACTCTATTTCTTTTGATTGGAGCATTTAAACCATTAATATTTAAAGTTATTATCAATAGGTACTTATTCATTGCCATTTTACTCCCTTAATACCTGTGTTCCTCTCTCACTCACTCTTTCCATTCCTCTTTTTATAGAAATCTGTTTAGCATATCATGCAGTGCTGATTTGGCAAAGGTGTATTCTTTGAGCCTTTTTTTGTCTGGGAAACTCCTTATTTCCCCTTCCATTTTCATTAAGAGTCATGTTGCATAGAGTAGTCTTGGTTACAGGTATTTGTTTTTCATTACTTAGATATTTCTTGCCATTCCCTTTGGCCTGCAGTGTTTCCACTGAGAAGTCAGCTGTTAGCCTTATTGAGCTCCCTTGTATGCTGCTTCCTGTTTCTCCCTTGCTGCCTTTAAGGTTCTATCTTCATCTTGGAATTTTTGGCATTTTAATGTTGATGTGTCTTGCAGTGGGCCTCTTTGGGTTCCTCTTGACTGGGACCCTCTGTGCATTCTGGATTTATGTGATTTTTCCTCTCATAAAATTAGGGAAGTTTTCCATCATCACTTTTTCAAACAGGTTTTCTATTCCTTGCTCTTCTTCTCCTTCTGGTATCCCTATTGTATGGATATTATTATGTTTCATGTTGTCCTCAAGTTCCCTTAACCCCTCTTCATTCTTCTTGAGTCTTTTTCCTTTCCTTCTCTTCCTGGGAGTTTTTTTCTACCTTGTCCTCCAGCTCACTGATTTGATCCTCTGCTTCATCTAGCCTCCTTTTGACTCCTTCTACTGTGTTCTTCAATTCAGAAATTGTATTCTTCATTTTTCTTGGCTCTCGTTGATAGTTTCTATGTCCTTTTTCACGTTGATATAGTTTTCATTAGGTTCACCTTAGTTTCCCTGTAGTTTTTGTAATTCTCAGTGAGCTCATTGAGCTTCCTTATAACCATTGTTTTTAACTCAATATCTGAGCTAAGGCTGAAGAAAGGCTTCCTCCTTTCCTTTCATTTGGGAATTGTTTCTTTGTCTTCCCATTGTTTGTGAGGCTCTTCCTGTTAGCTTCTGCTTTTTGAATTGATTTGTCTTAACTCCCTGAGTTTATGATGTGAACTTCTATGGTAGAAGACCTGTGAGATTTAGTGGTGCAGTCTCCTTGATCTCCTGAACTCGGTGCCTTGAGATGCTGTTTATATTGGCTCTCTGGATGTAATTGGGTTTTGACTGTTGTTGGGTTGTTCTTTAGTGGTTCCTTCCCTCTATCTGGTTGACTGAGGGTCACTCTACCTACCATGTCTTGTATGCTGTTGTGCAGGTGCTGCCAGAATAAAACCACAAAACCCAGGAAACAAACCCACATCTGCAAAAATATTGCCCCCCCCCCACAATCCCACTATCAACAGCAAATGAATCAGTATTAAAAAGGATGTAAATAGATTAAGACTATTATAAGAAAGGAGAGAAATAATCTATAGTATAAATTCTAGTGACTTAATATGCACAAATTTGCTGGACAAGAAATGAATGTTAAAAAGCTATGCAGGAAAGAAAATATTGCTAATCATGGAGAAGACCACAGTGTATTTCTTCTTGGTAGCCTCTAGTATTTAACACCATTTTTTCTTTCTGTATCCACCTCTGGTGATGTCAGATGTTTACCCTATCTGACTTTAGGCAGCCTGCTCTGAGACTGCCAAGGATCTGTTGTCTATGGATGTCTCCTTCCGTTGTTAATGTAGTCACTCCGCACTAAACTCAGGCTTAAGTACCACAGAGCTGGGGCAACATCTCTCTTGGGGGTAGGGCTGTTGTTTCCCCTCAGGCACTGCCAATTAGAGTGGTGGTCTGCCTGAACATGATGGCGGCTGCCAAATGGAGCCTGACTCAGCACCAGGATCCTAGCATCTACTCTTTCAGTTCTCTTCCCAAAGCTTCTATCCCCAGTCTCTCCTCAGATGTATCCAGCCCACTCTGCCCCCACCTTTACCAGAGCCCCAGAGAAGTGGCAACAAATGAAAACTTGTGTGTTGGCCCTTTAAATAGCCCTTTGCATCTCCAGCCATCTATCTCTGGCAGTGAGCAACCCTGCCACTTTTCACTGCTGGTTGTTATCTGTGTGCTTTTTGGGCTCTGATGCTCTAGGCTGGAAATCCCAGCTTAGGGTTTAGACTCCACATTTCTCAGGTGGATCCAACTGGCCACCTAAGTATCCCTCTGACACTACCACTTCTGGGCACCCAGCCAGTCCTCTCAAGTGTCCATCACACTCCTTACCAATCAGTTAATGTTGAAGCTGATTCTTCTGTCTTTCCAAGGTTATAAGGCTTCTCTCTCTATCTTTATTATTTCTTTCCTTTTACTCACTTTGGGCTTTGTTTCTTTTTCAAGTTCCTTTAAGTATAAAGTTATACTGTTTATTTGAGATCTTCCTTGTTTTTTCACATAGGCCTGTAATGTTATGAATTCCCCTCTTAGGATTGCTTTTCCTTTGTCCCACAGATTTGGGGTTCTCATTTTTATTTGTTTCACATTATCTTTTCATTTCTTCCTTGATCTTATTGTTGATTAATTTATTGTTTAATAACATGTTATTTAGTCTCCAAGTCTTTGTATGTTTTTCACTTTTCTTCTTGTGATTGATTTCTAGATTCATAGCACTGTGGTCAGAGGAGATGCTTGATATGGTTTCAATCTTCTTAAATTTATTGACACTTATTTTGTGGTCTATCCTAGAAAACTTTCCATGGGAGCTTAGAGATCCTTAAATCTCACTCAGAAGGAAGTCCATTTTCATGAAGTAAAGTACAGGGCTCTTGGACAACCTGGAGTTTTTTGTAATTGAATAAAAATAATTATATCTTTAATATCTACCTACCCTCATTAAGAGAGCCTGAATAAAATCTGATTGAAGTGTCTACTACTCATGATGATGATTTATTTCAATGAAGAAAGTTCAATTACCTGCAAAGTTATAATCTGAAATACGAACACTTTTTAAAATATATATGGTACCAGTATTTGATAGCTCTGGATATAGCTTCCAGTATGACATCAGAGGTCCTTGGTGAGAATTACAAGTAAATAAGAGTTAGAAAATAACTAGAAGAAAAACAGAGGTGGGGGAGGGGAGGAATCTTTCTGTGCATGCAAAAATTACTTAATACAAAAATATTTGGTAGAGCTCAAAAGTAACCTTTTGTTCCCCCCATGGGACTTTGCAGCTAATAGAGATGGTGGTGAACTCCAACCTCCCAAAGTCAGAATGCCCCAAACCCCCTTATTTGCCCTTATTATTCTGTGACTGTGAATTGCTGATTTCTTCATAAGCAGCTCAAGCATCATTTTTGTATATACTTATTCTTCTGTTGACTAAATCCCAACATAAGTTGAGAGGAAATATGTCACAATTTGTAAAATCAAAGTATTGATATTATTCAATGATATGGTAAAAATTAAATGTCATAGGTATAACACTTGGAGACTGTGAACCATAAAGACATTCAATTTTTCCTCAAAAAGTAAACTTGTTAATAGGAAGCAAGAGGAAGGTGGTTTATCTAAGTTAGCTCTCTAAAATGCCATATGATTATTCACATCCATCCATTTTTTCAGCTAAATACAAAATGCTCTTGCTTACCTATTGTTGAAAATCAACTTCCCTTCCCAGTCTTTGCCTGCATCAGTGGTTCCCATTTTTTTCTTTGACTCTCCCAGAATGCAACATAAAGGAAGCATTTCTACCCACTAATGATCTAAAATAGCATAAGGATACTCCTAGAAGGATGAATGTATATCAGTGACCCCATTATAAAACAACCCTTGGTCTTCCAGCCACATATCTGGATATCTCACCTCTCTGGTGTCCTCTTATCACTCCCTGCCAAGCCCAGCCAACATGGTATGTGCTCACTGTGCATTCTATCCTTCTGTCCTGGAATGCCTTACCCACATTCTCTGTCTGGAGATTTTCTGCAATTGTCCCTTTCTCTAGGATCCCTCCTTCATGAAGCTTCACTGCATTGCTGCCTCATCTCTGCTTTTCCCATGCTCCATTCATGTTCATCAAACTGTACTGTCATTAACAGTCTAGTCCTGAAAGTCAGGGACCAGACTTATTCAGCCTTGTCAGGGACCCAGAACATGGTGGATGTTCAGTCAATTGAGTTCAGTTTAATTGTTATCAAATTGTATTATGTCCCTATCCAGGGAAGCAGCACCCCAGAACCATGCTTCCAGAGAAACCCAGCTCAGTCTCTTTTATGGCTTTTTGATTCTGTGTCTTTTGTCATTTTCCAATACATTCTAAGTTAGCACCTCAAGACAGCTTGGGAAGACCTTCAACACAGCATTGTCTTTTCTATTTATCATTTTTCAAATTATCAAATCCTTTCTCTTGTCACACTCTCTAACCTCATCATCTCAACTATATTTAATTCCTTGTTTCCTGTGCTGTACTAATATTTGACCCCTGTCTTGTAATTGTCCCCACCAAGCCCTGGTTGTGTGTGTCACAACCTGGTCTGAGGACTGCCTTGGCCTTCCCTGACTGTATCTGAGCATCTCTCCTGAATCCTGCTCTCATTCTACTCCCCTCACTTCCTCACATACTCACAGCCTGGCAGGAGCCACACTGCTTTCAGCTCTCTTGAGACCACTGGAGCTTCTTCCTTACTTACTTTCCTGAGGACAATAAGCAGAGAGAGCTTTACATTTGAAGCTCTACCTCCTGCTTAGGTTAAACAGCTGTGTACAAGTCATGGAAGATAGCTGGAAGGAAGATCCAGTAAGTTTCTTAAACTCTGCCAAAAAAATAACTCCTTCCAAGACTTTTAAACATTCCACAAAGATAACTAAAATCTCTCCTAGATCTCATGTCCAGGTCCTCATGATTTTTCAAGTCAGATTGTCCTGATGTCAAGCCTAAATCTTTCAGCAAATCTAAAACCTGCTCTCTTGTTCTGTCCACAGAAGAATGAACTCTTCAATAACACTATTCATTACATCCTCCTAATTATTGAAGGGTCTTATTAAATCTGGGCTCTGGCTTTTCTTGTTTAGACATAATAAATCCAGTTTCTTTACCCTTTTTTAAAAGAGAAGCTTCTTCCAAAATTGTCAAGAACACAACTTCTTGAGCCCTGCCCCAGACCTAATTTCTCTATATTTAATCTCATTTGAATTTTACTGTTTATATGCATTTACTTTTACAAACTGCCTAGCATGTTCTTCATTTTATTCCATATTCCAAGATGCTTGCCATCCACACTTATTTTTACATCAATTGTGAATTTAATTAGAAGATGTTTTGTTTCAGAAACTAAAACATTATTAAGGATATACTTTGTTACTCACAGAAGATATATATATGGGGAGCAGTGGGACAGAAAATCAAGAAAGCATTTAGAGTGTGCTTGTACTTGAATCTATTTTTGTTGGATATATTAAACACTGTGGCAATGCCAACCAACAGTAACAAACCCAATGAAGCCAGACTGTGAGTGGCAGTAGATAGTACAGGCACACCTCAAAGATATTTCAGGTTCAGTTCCAGACTACCTCAATAAAGCAAGTATCACAATAAAGAGAGTTGTGATATTTTTGCTGGTGGAGGGTCTTACTTCAATTTTAGAAATGCAGTATTTTTGAAGCACAATAAAGTGAAATGCAATAAAACTGGGTATGCCTCTATAAAGCTTTTCAGACTCTGAATTCTGTTCTTCCCTGTTTCTCATTCATTCTCTGTATCAGATGGATGTTGTTCCATCCTCTCTGATAATGCAGAGCCCAAGGCTAAGATGAACTGCCCCTTTCCTCTTTTTTCGTTGACTCTTCAGTCTCTTCACCTGCATTATTAGTCAGTTTGGGCTGCCATGACAAGTGCTACAGATCTTTTGGCTTAAGCAACAAAAATCTATTGTCTCACAGTTCTGAAGGCTAGAAGTCTGAGATAAATGTATCCGTGGTTTCTGAGGATTTTGTTTGGCTTTCAGATGGCCATCTTCTTCCTGTGTCTTCACATAACCTTTCCTCTCTGTCTGTGTCTTAATCTCCTCTTCTTAAAAAAGTACCAGTCATATCATATACCTCATTTTAACTTAATTACCTATTTGAAGAAACTATCTCCAAATATAGTCACATTCTGAAGTACTAGGGGTTAGGACTTCAACATGTACAAGTTTAAGATGGGACACAATTCAGCCTATAACAAAACCTATTGTATCTACATCTGACTTACAGCTCAAAAAAGTCAGAAAAGTGATTATCACAACTACCTGGAGGTAAAATCCAGCTCCTTTAGGTAGTCTAGTGTGGTTATAGTAAATAAAATAGAAAATACAATCATATAAACAGGAGTTTTGTGTACAACGGTTACCAGGATTAATTTTACTAAGCAAAGGACAATCTATAGGCAACTCCATCTGTGTCCTAGATTCTACCAAAATTGTTACATTTTTAGATAACACTCTAGCCACCCAAAGAGTATCATCTTTCTTTAAAATATGAAAATTTAGATACTTTGGAACCTTTAGAAAATAATGCTAAACTAGAAAAATATTTAAATTTTCATATATAAAAAAAGATAAGATGTATTCAAATTGATAGATCATGATCTACACAAGTGCTGTCATCTCTAAAGTGCAGCTCACCATGCTCAGCTAGAACACATCTCATTTGTCCCCACACCTCCCAGCTAAGCTTTCTGCTATTTCTCTGACTCATAGCCATTCATCTTCAGTGATAGCCAGGAGTTGAGACGCTCCTAGCAGAAGGAGTGCTGGCTGTTGAGTCACACTTACCTGAATTCAAAGCTCACTTGTAGCAGCTGTGTGATCACACATAAGCCACTTAATCTTTTAAAGCCTGTTTTCTCTTCTGTAATGATTATCACCAATACCTAAATGGACTAGTTCCAGATTTAAAAACAATGTATGTAAAAACATGTAGGAAGCATCTAATAAGGTGTCCATAGAGTTTGCCTCTCAAGATCAAGGCAATGTAATGAAACATCTGCCTGTATTGAAGCTTCTAAATTCTACTTTCCCTCCACCTATTTCTGTTGCCAATAATTATCAATACAATTACATATGATTTTCATGGTTGTCAGTGTCTGAAAAAAAACCAATATAATTAAATCTAACTAAATAACACTTGCTAATGCTACTTTTTAAAACTATATTAAATATTTATACTGAATCCCAAAGTTGTTTCATAAGGTAGCTTAAGTCTTAGCTTTCTCTTTTATTATTAAGTACAAAATTTCTAAAGATCAATGCACTAAAATCATTAAACTAAGAATAGCAAAGATAGGGCTATTTTTAAAGTTGACTTGAAAGAATTGTAGTTTTAGGGATGAGGGGTAACATAAGTGTTACCTCTAATATCTTCCTTTTTGAAGGAGGATAGAAGTTATGAAATAGAAGTCTATTTCTAGAATGATTTTGGTATGCACAATAAGCTAGTCTACATGGGCTCGCAAGTGATTCTGGAATTAACAGATATATATCTACCCTGACAATTGGAAGAACATACATAGGTTCCATTAGGAAGTTACTGCTTATATAATCTTGATTCTTGACAAGAAACATTTCTAACTCGTTTTGGTCTTTCTGAACTGTGTGGTTGAACTCTAGAGGATAAGCAGGATCCCAGTGTCTTTTTAAAATGTTTATTTTCTTTGGAAGAAATATATCTTTTTTAGATTTTTAGATATCTTAGATTCATCTTTCTCTTGTATTATATAGACCAGAACTCGTTTATCTTCCCTTCAAATTTCTTATGCATAGCTAAATGCATAAGCCCTAGATTACTTTTGAGACTCCTAAGTGAGATTGCAACCTAGTAATTTTTTCTTTACTGAGTTGTGTCTGAGGAAGAAAAAAATTAATTGATTATTGTCTTATTCAGTTCCTTGATAGTACTTTACCACACCCAGGCCCAATAAAATATTGATGAAGTAGTAAAACTGAAGACTATCTCATGATTCAGTAACTCAAAACTATAAAAAGCTTTTGTCTAGTAACAATATTTAGAAGGACATCTCAGTAGGTTAGAGAGGGAAGACTAATATGCAAATATCCATCACATTTTATTAAACAAATTAAAATAGATTTATTCTTTCATGTGTGTCCCACAGAACAAAACTGATTGGATTTCATTGTTGATTATGTTCTCAGCAGATTTGTTAATTACTGCAAGCAGATGCCTGATACTAATTTTGATTTAATGTTGATTATAAATATCTTTACTTCATAGTCTAGCCTCCACTTAGCATAGTTCAGTAACAATAAGGATGTTCACTTGAAATGTAACTGCAGGCAATTATGTAGGTGGACAGGATGGCATTATGAAGCTCTGAACTACAGGTGGGAATCTGGATCCTAATAGTCAGCAATCCACATGGCTTTGAGCCGATTGTTAACTTCTCATAATCATGCTAGGCACATCTGCTGCATAAGAATATGATGAGAAGTCAGGGAGCAAAAGTATTATCATGAGGAACCAAAAGAGAATAGCTTATTAAGCACATTTCCAAATGAGCACCTTATTGTTTGAAGGTAAAATGTTAATTGATGGTTAAAAACACTTGAGAATTTAAAAAATTTTATTCCTAAGTATTGACAATGGCATGGAGCAACTGGAATTCTAGTGGGACTATCAACTGCTACAATCATTTTGGATATTACTGTGGTAGTTTTTTAAAAGTTAAATATTCATTTACAGTATGATCCAGTAATTTCCACAATTCCACTTCTAGGTATTTACAAAAGAGAAGTGAGAACACAGGTACACACAAGACTTGTAAATAAATGTTTATAACAGCTTTATTCATTAAAGCCTCAAACTGTCCATCAGCTAGTGAATGGGTAAACAATTTATGGCATAGGTTTAGATATAGATATTTATATATATTATTCAGCAATAAAAAAGGAATGAGCTACTGATTTATGCAAAAAAATGAATGAATCTCAAAAAAAATATCCAAGCAAAATAAGTCAGGTACCAAAAGATTATATACTGAATAATTCCATTTCTAGAATCATGCCAAACAAGTCCATCTAGGCAGAAAGCAGGGTAGTGGCCAGGAGTTTGAGGAAAACTGATTGCAAAGGAGATTAAGAAACTCTGTGGAATAGTGGGAACATTCTATATCTTGATTATGATGGTGATTTCACAGGTGTAAACCTTTGACAAAATTCATCAAACTATATGCTTAAAATGGATTGTATTTTATTATATATAAATTATATCTCAATAAAGTATAATGTAAAGAATAAACACACACTTTGAGAAAGCAATGGCAAATGTGAAATTTAAACATCCCACACTAGCTCTTACAACCTGAGTAGATGGTAAAAGATTGGAGTCTGTTTTGTAGTTGGCTCTTACACAAAAGCTGAGGGCTTGACATGATTCTACTCCCAGGATGACATCCTTAAGCAACTCTGTCAAGCCTGAGAGACATAACAGCTTCATCTAATACATAAAAACAGCACACAGGGAGGCTGCCAAAATGAGGAGACAAAGAAACATGGCCTAAATGACAGCACAGAACAAAAGTCCAGAAAAAAAGAACTAAACAAAATGGAGAAAAGCACAGTTAAAAACACTGGTTATAAGGATGCTCAAGGAACTTAGTGAGGACCTCAACAACATAAAAAAGATCCAGTAAGAACAGAAGAATACACTAACTGAAATAAAGAACAATTTACGGGAGATCAAAGGTAGAGTGGATGAAGCTGAGAATCAAATCAGCAAGTTGGAACTTAAGAAAACAAAAAACAACCAATCAGAACAGCAAGAAGACAAAGGAATCCTGAAAAAGGAGGATAGTGTAAGGAACTGCTGGGACAATTTCAAGCGATCCAATATTTGCATCATAGGGGCACCAGAAGGAGAATAGGAAGAGCAAGAAATTGGAAACTTATTTGAAAAAATAATGAAAGAAAACTTCCCTAACTTGGTGAAGGGAATAGACATAAAAGTCCAGGAAGCTCAGAGAATCCCAAACAAGATGAACCCAAAGAGGCCCACTCCAAGACACATCATATTAAAATGCCAAAGGTTAAATACACAGAGAGAATCTAAAAGGCAGCAAGATAAAAGCAGTTATTTACCTACAGGGGAGTTCCCATAAGAGTTTTGGCTGATTTTTCTAAAGAAACTTTACAGGCTAGAAGAGGTTGGTGAAAAATAGTCAAAGTGATGAAAAGTAAGGACCAATAACCAGTATTACTCTATCTAGCAAAGGAATCATTTAGACTCAAAGGACAGATAAAGAGCTTTCCAGAAAAGAAAAAACTAAGGGATTTCATCATCAGCAAACCAGTATTACGTGAAATGCTAAAGAGCCTTCTTTAAGAAGATCGAAAATATGAACAATAAAATGGCAATAAATGTGTATTAACAATTGAGTCTAAAAAACAAAATAAACAACCAGAGAAGAAACAGAATCATAGATACAGAGAACATTTTGATCATTGCCAGATGGGAAGAGGGTTGGGGAATATGTGAAAAAGGTGACGGGACTAAAAAGTATAAATTGGTAATTACAGAATAGTCATAGGGATGTAAAATACAGCATAGGGAATAGAGTAGCCAAAGAACATATATGCAGGACCCACTGACACAGACAATGGTGAAGGGATTGCTTAAGGGAGTGGGGGCAGTGGGGGACTGCATGGAGGGGAACAAAGGGGGGAAATGTGGGAAAACTGTAATAATAAACAATAAAATATAATTTAAAATGAATAAATAAGGAAATAATTGAGCAAATAAATAAATAACCTTTCCTACTGTGAGTGTGAATATAGCTATGAAAGCACTTCGTATGCCAAAAAGTGCTATGACCAATTAAAAAAGGTGGCAGGTGGCCACTGATGAAGGTCCTGGGCTGCCCTTTGTGTCAGCTTACTAGGAAGGCAAGACACAGATCAAAAGAGATCCTTCCCAGGCCCTTAAGTAGACCTGACACCTGCAATCATTTCCCTTTCCTCTCTCCTTCTTCTTCTCAGCTGAGCTCTTCTCACCTCTCAGAACAAGAGTCCTTTGATAACTTGTGAAGGAGTCATGAATAAATGGACATAAAAACAACCTTCCCTAAGGCACACCAGATTTTTAAAATTAAGTAAATTCTTACTTGTGGCATTTTGACTAAGAACTTGAGACCAAGGTCAAACTTCATATGTCCAGAGACCAGCTCCTCCACACCTGCTGAATGAACATACAACACCTCTCATCTTTCAGTGCCTCGGCTTCCTTGTTTGTGAAAAATAGCAGTCAAAATAATAACCCACTTCTCAGGCTGACATGAGAATTCAATGAGAGAATGTATAAAAGTCCTGAACCGAGTGCTGGCACAGAGTAGGAGAGTGACAAGTGAGACCCACAAATGTTAATAGATTTTTTTGTCCTGACTGCCCCAATGTTTCACTTAATTTTCTATGGGATATTAGAGAGCCTTTTTTCTAACTCCACAGTAATGGTCTGGGAGAGCAGAAAGTTCCTATATATACTCAGCCTTACTAAACTGGAACTTTCCTAAAAATACCAGTTACATAAGACAAATGGTTGAACATCGCCACACCTTTATATTGACTTTTGTATTCCAAGTTGATCGTAAGAATTATAGTTTATCTATGTATACTTGAGAACCCTGTCAAATGTGCTGTAATTGTTTGAACAGGCAGAAAGAGTCTAGCTACACATGGTGGTCAGGAAATATAGGTATTCCAGCAAGCTAAGTAGGGCATTAATAATATATTTAGAATCACTAATAAAATGCCTATCGAGCAAGCAGCAACGTATTATATACAAAAAAAAAAATCCTGCCTGTTGTGTGGGAGAATGTTCAGTCTTTCTGAAAAGTACCAATGTATGTTCTTGGAAATAAAATGATTCAACCCCATATGAAACTTTTGTTCCCTGGCATTGTCCCCCTAATTTATCATTCATTTGTGTATTTTTTTTACAATCCCATGTAGCTCCACCAACCATCCCAGACGTCAGTGGCTCAAGCAGCCTCCCAAGGTAATCTTCTGCACCTAGCCCACAGCCAAGCATCTACGTCTCAAAGCCCTGTCCGGCAGGCTTCCTCTTCTTCCTCCTCGTCCTCTTCTTCTTCAGCTTTGAGCGTGGGCCAGTTAGTCAGCAGTAAGTATCCTTTCTGGCTCAGATAAATCACAGTGGCCTTCTTGTTGCCTGTTTGCAATGCCTTGCCTTCTTTCTCTCTCCTTCTCTTTCTCCTCTCTAGCTCTAGCTCTAGCTCTGTTACCCTCCTACCCTACCTCCCTCTCCCTTTCTTAGTCTCTCAACCTGGAAAAGGAATTTCCTGGCCCTACTAAGTCAATATTTCAATGAAGTCCATGCCATGGGCCACATGGTTCCTTTGGCATGCAGTCCCCCAAAGTGCAAACTCTCAATAAGTGCCTGTAGGAACCAGTTCCTATCTCAAGTGCTTTCTGATGAACTCAGTCAGTCCTGCCACTTGAGAAGGGAGAAACTGATCAGCTTGCAGGGCATGAGCTGTATAACTGAGAACTGAAATAACTAACAATAGACACTCAGCCCTGTAGGTCAAACTGCTTTTCTGTGAGTTTAAAGACCCCTGCCATTCTATTTGTGGATGTCAGGGGAAAGAAAAGAGAGTGTACCTGTGGACAGGTAGCTGTGTGTGCACAAGGAGCTGCCTACAGTGGCATGTGGGGGAAGCTGTACAGGCTGGAATCCAATGGGAAATCTCTGGACAACCATTCATAAAAAAAATAAGCCTGAAAATCTACTTCCCTGAGTATAGGCCACATTGCCAGAAATGATAGTTGGCCCTAGGTGATGACAGCATATGTATCACATACAAATATAAACGCATTAAGAAGAATGGGACAATGGTCTAATTTAATGTTATTTATTCACATTTAGCACAATTTTGACTTATATATAACATTGTAGAACATGTGCATAGATTGTACTTCTCCAGGGGCCAAGAATCCAGTAGTTATGGATTTAAAGGGCTAAAGCACTGCATAGGCATTTGTACCATAAAACAAGGACAGATGTGAGTATATTTGGTCAAGTGTCATAAATGGTCCATTTTAACATGAACAGTAAGGATTCTCACATATCATAAGGCAAGTTTAGTAATGCACAGCAAATGAAGAGTTGCCATGTCCTCTCCCCTATAAGCTACTCCCCTCAAAAAGAATACATATATACATACACATGTTGTTGAGTACATGTGTTTGTGTTATATGTGTGTACACACACATACACATTCAATTATATGGCTAATTCATAAAGGAAAGATGTTTGTGGAATGAAAGAGAGATAAAGAATTATGGAAGGATATTAAAATACCCAAGTAGCCTAAATATTCTTGATCTTAAAGATGGGTCAACACACAACAGAATTTCAGGCTATACATGGAGTTTGCCATCAACCTTTTATTTTAGGTTGTTTAGACAAATAACTCCCCTCATTTGGGCCAGAAACTCTAGTCTTTCTTAAATAAAAATCATGGATAAGATTAATTTAATTATAGCTAGATTTTTCCTCAATAAAAAACTTCTCATATGGTTGTTGTGGGGAAAAAATCAAACTTTATCTTAGTTCAATATTCAGCAAATTTTCCGCAAAATATTCTATTTCTATGTAGCAGCAAAGTCATAAATTTGGGATAGGCTGTTAAGCTTTGGTCCTTAAAGAAAATAAAACAAGATCAAACATCTTACAGATAAGAATAAGTTAAATATGAAGTCAAAGTACAAATAACCTCACAAATATAGTACTTGACACAAAGGTAAAGACTGTACTCAATACATGTTGAATGGATAGAGAGATAATTGAATGGATAAATGAGCATACAGACTGATGGATGATGGGACTGAGTTCTCAATAATCTGAAGCAGCCCAGGAAAGGAGTTTTCCTTTTTTTTTTTCAGAAATCAGTATCAGAGCTACTTAATAGACCAGATGGAATTTCAATTGAACAATAGCCAACAGGGCATCTAAGTTCTAGGTCTATAATGAGTGACTGATATTGCATATCCTTGATATAAAATATAAAGAATTGGGGGAGAGAGACTCCTTTACCACATACACCTGAAACAGGAGACTCAAAACTCATATGCAGAGCCTCAAGAAGGAGCCTTCTCTGGAAAATATGAGAGTCAAGCAGTACCACCAGGCATCAGAATTTACACAAACCCACTGCTGGTCTTACAGTTGCTATAGGTTTTGAGCATGTTATTTAGTAATACCCTTCTGCCTCACAACCCAACTACAGAATGAATAGTGCATGGAGTATATTCTGATGAATAGTACATGGAATATTTTCTGAAACCACTGTTTGAGCTTTCATTTGTAGAGTTTTCAAAGCACTTTCAATATTTTTCTCATTTTAATACTCACAGTAAGGTATTATAAATCCTCATTTTCAGATATTAAAGGCAGCATCAAATAGATCCTGAAAAATACAACTCATATTGACCATCTCATGTCAGAGGGACCAGGTATATAGTCTTAGTTGAGAGAACGTGATACCCCATGTAACAAGTCTAATGGTGACAAAGCCAGGATGATAATAGTTAATGGGCTGTACACATTCTATACACCAGAGCTGCTGTAAAAGACAAAATGTTTACACATAAGTTTTATCCAGTGAAATTTGAATAACAAAATATATCAAATCACTTGAATATCTTTGAATATTTTTTAAAATCCTGGGCCCATGCCTCACAATTAAAGCATAGGCTTTTCTTTGAGCCAGTCTAAAGATAAAAACTAGACATCTTGCATATTATTAAATTTATATTCAAGTATTAAATATGCAATTAAAATATTTTTCTCCAAGATTAAACTCACCAAATCTGCAGGTACGCTAATGTGGGGAGGCCCAACCCCATACTTTAGATGTAGTTGTTATGTAGATTAAACTACAGGGGGAAAAAAGGGTCAGAGTCAGTCAACCTAAAAAGAAAACAATATATATGCATTGAGCACCATGTATATACCAGGCACAGGGATAAAAATTAAGAAAGCAAAAATAAGCAAGATGTGGTCCCTGCCCTGGGAGCAGTCATGAACTGATTACAAAGAAACATAGAGAACAAAGCAAAATAAATGCTATGATCAATATCTGTATAGGGACAATGAGCATATTGTAGATGGTTACCTCAGTTTTAGAAGATGAGGTAGAACAGAAGGACTTGGTATAGTAGTTAATCCTTAAATTGAGTTTGGATGGTTAATGGAGAGACAAATCCCTCCAAAAGGCAAGGTCATAGTTTGGACCAGGTCAAACTGGACTTGAACCTGTGATCAAAACTTTGGTCAATGAGGCCTGGCTGGTGTGACTCAGTGCATTGGGTGCTAGCCTGAAAACAGAGGGTCACCAGTTGGATTCCCAGTCATGGCGCATGTCTGGGTTGTGGACCAGATCTCTGGTTGGGGTCATGTGAGAGGCAACCAGTCAATGTATCTCTCACACATTCATGTTTCTCTCCCTCTCTTTCTCCCTCCCTTCCCATCTCCCTAAAAATAAGTAAATAAAATCTTTTAAAAAAACATTTTGGTCAACAAACTCTCCCATATCATGCTCGAAGACTCTCACCTTAGTGTTGAGCAAACTATCATTGTTCCAGTTCTTGGGCAGATCATCCAAAAATCTTCCCAATTCCAGGCAAAAGGTCACAGAGTTAATATGTTAACAATGATAACAGGATTGTAATGGGCAAAGAACACCACAGCTGGGCTCAGAATTACCAGATATGCACACTCATTAGAACACCTGCACAGAAACCTACACAGCTTGTCCTATATCAAACCTTGTTAGGTCTCCACAGTCATCAGAGATAAATATAGTTTCTATAAGCAGGGATTTGGGAAAGTCTGCAACAAACAATTGACCTGACAAATGTCTCAAATTTGTTTAAGATTTACATACTATTGTTTAAAAATAGGTAGATTTGAGATTACTTTATTCTTTGCAGTGTTTGGTTTTTCAGTACACTTTTCTTAAATTCCTGGCCTATAAACTTGATTCTTATACAGCAAAGAATTCATAGTCAATACAAGAAAAACCAAAACTATAGAATGAACATAAAGATGCATGGTGATAGCTTATGGCACAGTGGAACCCCTGATTCACATGATCACAATTCACATCATTTTCTACAACCCAATGAAGTCACCATAATGCAAGTAAGCTGTTGTCCCAAATTGCATTGTATGTTCCTAAATGGTTTATTTCTCAGAAATATTTGGTAAATATGCCCATTATTTGCCTTGAGAATAGCACTAAAAAGCAAATGGATGTTTACATAAGGCAGTTAATTCATACTTGGCAACTTCTTTAAAGATGCATATTTCTTTTATAACAATCCCACAAGCAGAGGTTGTAGAAGAGTGATGTTGAGAGATGGTGACTATTCAACAACCCATTTAGCAACTCCTTACACTGATGAAATGTTAATGCCACAGACGTACGGCCTACCTGTTCTGTTTATATACTGTGGCCCTTTGGAGAGCCACAACTGTTGTACTAATACTTTTCCACTGTCTCCACCAACACCCAGAACCAATCTTACCCCCCTTCAGAATGCAAGCCAGGCTCAGCAAGGCAGCAGGTCTGAGAAGAGCTTGGAGTTGAGGATGATGATGAAGGAGCAGCCAGAATCAATTCCAGCTGACTGATTGTTCCCAAGTACAAATATAGTCCTGATGCAGCCAAATTTTCTAACATTTCAAAAGAACATGGAAAATCTAGATTTTTCTTTAAAAACCTCCCAATGTTTAAATGTTGCAAGTAATTAAAAAATATGTAAGTACTAGAAAAGCTGAGTTTTATTTGCAAGCTGCTGATTTACAACTTCTGCTCTAGGAATTTTTTTAAAGGAAGAAATGAGAGAAGGGACTCAAAGCTGGTGTGCATGCAGATGTAACCTTCTGGAGTCCCCAGCAAATCCTTCAAGCGGCTCTGCTGGTAGGATTTAAGATCTGGTGGGTGGCCTCCACCAGGGACAACCCAAATAAGTCTTTCACTAGCCAAGTGTTACTGGCTTTCTGGGGCAAATTTGGGGGAGGAAAATTCAGGATTTTAATTAATCTTAACAACTAAACCAGTTTTATAGTAACCCTCTGCCCCTGCCCATATAGTCTCAATGTCCTACACTGAAATATTCATCACTCAAACTTGACCCTACCCAACTCCATCCTACCAAAACCCTTGCAGGCTTTGCTTCTTCCTGCATCTGTGCCTCTCTGCCAGCTGTTCCCACTCACCAGAATACACTGCCTTCATTCTCTGAAAGCTGCTCACTGGGTAAGACCCAGATGAATCCTCTCCTGTCACCTCTCCTTTCTCTGCCAATTCCAGTGTGGATGTCACACCATCATTTCTTGATGATATTCTGCTTGCCTTTTTCTCTAATTTTTTTGTTCATACTATTGGGCCCCTTACTCCACTCATTAGGGCTCCCAGGAGTCACTTTAATACTTACAGATTGATTGCAGTGCTTATACCACTTTTTAATCTTTCCACAATGAAGTTATGACTAATGACTTGTAAAAATCTGACAAGCACAGTGTACATCTGTATTGCTGAGTCTATTGAGTCCATTCACCCTGTAATGAGAGAATCTATACACGAAGCTCCAAGCTCCCCAGAAATTTTAACATTTTTACTTAAAAGTCCTTGAAAAATTGGCCCTTGAGATGAAAATATATCTTTCTCTTCATGATAACAAGAGTGTCCAGAGCCCTGAGCCCAGAAGAGTAATAAAATCCACCACAGTCCTTAGACAAGTACTCGAATTTACTGAAATTGATGGGTGATTGTGCAGAAAAAGGAAGAGAAAAACTTTTCACCTATGTCCTAAGAGTGAGGTGAAGGACAATAGAATTGCTGGCAGGGAGAATAGCTTCACTCCAGGCAGGATGGAGCAGCACTTTGAAATCCTCCACCATCTCCCACCCATGCAATCTCCAGCTTGGTGTGTGCTTTCATTTATCCAGGGATCAGTAGCCAGGGGAGAAGAGTTTCATTCTCCAGCTGTTGTGTCATTTCCCTTGATAAATCCTAAATTGACCGAGTTATCTGGCACCAAAGGAGACTTCCTGCAGTAGGCATTTTTTATTATGTGCCTTTTCAGGGACAAAGGCGTCTGTGTCAGTAAACTGCTTTATGGAAGTGGGATATATTTTCCTCACAGCTTCATAGCGCGCTCTTTTGAAGGGTTAATGTGAGCATAAGAAATTATGCAACATTGACATCTGTTAGCCTGGGTGAATTGGTGATCGAGTGAAGGAAAAACACAAAATACTATTTTCTTCAAGGGCAATTTGTAACATTAAAGATTTTAATTAAGACATTACAAATTGAAATCTTTCTATTTTTATATTTTTGTGCAATATTTGAACATACTTACAGGCAAAATGCAGTTGCTTCCCCCATAGCAGGTGCCTTCCTACACTATTTGTTAAGCCCTAAGGAACACATCCTTGTATTGTGGAGGTGTCAGTGTAAGCAACCCTGGAATACCTGAAATAGAAATATGTTGAAGAATGATTTGTGGAGGTGTAATGAGTTGAGGATGAGGGTTTGGTGCCTCACCTGGGAGACAAAGAGAACATCATGCAGTGTGGGAGAACACCACTGCACTATTAAAAGGGTCACTTTCCCATAAACCCTAATAAACAGATATTACTCAGTTGTGTGCTGATGTATTGATCCTATTTTTAAAAACATCTCCACAGATCCTCAAACGGCAGCGGGTGAGGTGGATGGGGTTAATCTGGAGGAGATCCGAGAATTTGCCAAAGCTTTTAAAATCCGGCGCCTGTCCCTTGGCCTGACCCAGACTCAGGTGGGACAGGCTCTCAGTGCTACAGAGGGCCCTGCGTACAGCCAGTCAGCCATCTGCAGGTAACCCGAGCCCTCATGCTGTTACCTCTCCTGGCCTGGCCAATCTGGGCCTTATTTGTCCTTTCCATTCAGCTTTTCTTTGGGTGGGGAAAGCTGGAGGGGTAAAGTGTGGGAACAAAGTTTAGGGTAGCTATATGTGGAAACTGATGATATTGGTGGAGATTAAAATGCTAAAGCAGGCTTGCAGACCCTGGCTTGATAACTCCTGTCAACTAGCAAAGAACCTCCAAGGCCGTCTCATTGGAAATATTCTAACCCACCCTCCTATACAGCTGGGAGCCACTGTCTCCTGTCTGCAGATAGGTGTCCTGTACAAATGTAAACCTGCCAGTCCCGGTTGGTGTTAATGCTCCCACCATTTCTGCAAGGGATGGCTGTCAGGATTTCCCAAGAAAATTCATCTTTTAAAAAAAATAACTACCTTGTGAGCTCAAAGGAGTTTTTTTACTTGCCTTCTCAGACCCAAGTTTAAAAGCACATTTTTAAAAAGATGCAACTGCTTTCCAGGCTCAGAAAAGGGTACTGAGAATCTAGCCTAATCTTGCCCACCCTCACCCCTCCACAAATAAACTAAATAAATGACAGAATACAGCCTTGGTTGTGTTCAAGTTGATCTGGGTCAAGCCACCAGAAGCAGACTCTGTGCATGCATGTGTGTGTTTATGCATGAGGTAACAAAGGCACTTCTGTAAGAGCTTTTTCCTCTTGGGCAATGCCTTATGAGTCCTCCTCCATCAGGAAAAGCCAAGAAACCAACTCTAAACTCATTTAAGTGGATTTTGTTCTTGGTGATCCATGAAATGCTGTCTTTTTATCTGCTCTTTATACTTTTAATGTATTCCCCAAAGGACGGAAGTGTACTTTTCCTGCAGTTTAAGACTAAGGTTATAAATAACATCACTATGGGGTAGTAGCTTGCAGCTTGCATTTTGCTCAATGATTTTCCATAAAACCCATTGATTGTTGTTAAATACAAAAAGCACCATAGGATCCTCTCACTTCTATGGCCTCCCCTACTGTTTTTTCTTATAAGATACCTCCCTGTAGAAAATAACCTTTATTCAGTCTATACAAGGATACTACTGCTGGGAAATTTGTTTCAAGGCTTGTATATGTTATTCCAAACAATATGTACAGAAGCATCAACACTAACAAGCAGCATCAATGATATGAATACTGTTGCTCCCTGTTGGGAAACATTAATTTTGTTTCATCTTGAAAGCCTTGTGATACAGGCAGCAACAGGTTTTTTAAATTGTTGCCAATTTGGTATTGTTGCTAAAGCCCTCTTTGGCTTATTTTTAGTCCTAAAATCTGATTTCTTTTTATTGGTTTAAGTGTTATTTAATGTTTTCACTAACATAGGTAGTATTTCTTGGGCATTCCCAATCAAATATGTTGATTTCTAAAGTCTTCCCTAGGGAAAGCCGAAGAAGGTATGGCTGTAATGAAAAAAGACCTTGGGAATTCACTGTGTAACCAAATATGTCAGATGCCTTGACTTTTTGGCCTTTTTCTAGCTTCTGGAACTTCGGTGAGGTAATTTTAGGAGCTAACTATCAAGAAAAAAATGAACAATTTTTGGAACAATTCAAGTTAACTTAGTGGTGACACGTAATCTGCATTTGAGCTTGCATACTCAGGTGTCACTCTTCCTTTCTTAGCTTCAGGGACTCTCAAGTGCTGCTGTGGTAAGTCCCTCCTTATTAGAGGACACAGAGGAAAAAGCACTGCCAACACACTGGGCTCCCCTATCATAAGCTTTCTCCCTGTGCCAAGGCCTGTAAAGCCTGTTATTATGCTATTAAAAGTTTGAGTTTGGGGGCTGTTATATTGAATGGTGGTAAAATGTGGTATGTGGAAATTAACAGGACAGTGAGAGCTCTGGGGAAGCATGCCACGATTGACAAGCTCATTAAATGACATTAATGACTCATTCATTTTGTATTAAAAGCAAAATGTACTTCTTCCCTCTTTGACTAGTACTGGAAGTTGGGTTTCTCTAAAATAAATAACTCCTTGAACTATGCTTGGAAGGGAATGCTATAGGAATCACATTAAAATTTGATAGCATTTGCACTTCTTATCACAACATATCTAAAATGAAGCTCCAAAACTAAGGTTATTGTACATAAAGGAAGCTTATCCTTTTGGGTTGTTTTGTGAGCATCCTTATAACACATCGTCTGGCTGACTAAAGGAGGTTTGTTTTAGCTCCATGTAAACAGACTACTGTAATAAGATGCACTCTGCAGTCAGACGGTTTTTCAACAGCACTGAACTTTAAAAGAGAGAGGAGAATTCTGTGTATCCAAAGTTGTCATAGTGGAGAGTTGTAAATTTAGATTTAGAATAAACAAGCAAAAGGAATTGGAATGTTTTTGTATTTTATTGAAAATGAGTATGACACTTATACCAGAATGACCTGTTTAAACACTGTACATAATTTTGTCCAGGATGCTTTATATTTTTTAAAGTCAGTGTAGCAAGAATTGCTGATGGCAATTGATACACAAAAGACCTCGTTTATAGAAAATAATATTATTCAAGTACAGTTTGCAGATATCACACATTAAACATAGCTTGGTGCCCTGGTGCAAAAGTACACTTAGGCTGAACAGGTTTTGGAAGACACAAGGTGGCCTTAGTTCATCTGGGGAGGGGTGTCCATGGTAATTACAATGTGTCCAGCTGCTTGAGTCGAGGAGTAAAGTAGCAACAGGACATGTTTTACCTGGAAAAGGAACATGTTATTGAGTTACATATGGTGAAAATTGTTTGTTACTAGAAGGTTGGGGGTGGAAGAGGAGAGAGAGAGAGAAATTAAAATAAAACACAGTGATGAAAAGAGGTATAAAAGAAACTTGTCCTAGTTGGCATCACTATTATAATAGATGTAATATTTCTATAATCAAGTCAGTGGGGGGAATTTAAGGAAAACCAAGTGTAAAACATAAAAAGAATCATTTTAAATGAAAGAACATGACAGCTGTTGTCTTTGATGTTGACTTTCTGGTGTTAATTTTTTATTTTAAGGTTTCTGAAGATTGAGAAATTGGTGCTGGTATGATTAAAATAAAAGCTTAGATCTCAAGTTTACAGGAAAAAGATCTGAGAGTTGTTTGTTACCATTGAGAAGGCTCGCATGTCGTGCTGTCTCCACCTTCCTCACCCTCATCTGTTTATGTGTGCGGGCTGCATGCATTGGCATGAAGCATGAGGGGAGGGTGGGTGCTGGCTTGAGCTGGGACAGCTGCTTTGCAGCTGGCTGATAATCTGCAGTGAACTCGCTCTGCCAGTCAGTCGGTCAGGCAGGCAGGCAGGAGGCCCACCCTGGCAGAGGACTCAGTGTAAGACTGTTCTTTCTCAATTTTCCCCCCAGACACACCATCCTGAGAAGCCACTTTTTCCTACCACAGGAAGCCCAAGAGAACACTATAGCTAGCAGTCTGACAGCCAAACTGAACCCTGGCCTTTTGTATCCTGCCAGGTTTGAAAAGCTGGACATCACCCCTAAAAGTGCCCAGAAGATCAAGCCGGTGCTTGAGCGGTGGATGGCTGAGGCTGAGGCCCGCCATCGAGCAGGTATGCAGAACCTGACCGAGTTTATTGGGAGTGAACCATCCAAAAAGCGCAAGCGGCGCACCTCCTTCACACCCCAGGCCCTTGAAATTCTCAATGCCCACTTTGAAAAGAACACACACCCGTCTGGGCAGGAAATGACCGAAATTGCTGAGAAACTGAACTATGACCGGGAAGTAGTTAGAGTTTGGTTCTGCAATAAGAGGCAGGCCCTGAAGAACACAATTAAACGCTTAAAACAACATGAGCCAGCAACTGCTGTTCCTCTGGATCCCTCAACGGACTCTCTGGAAGCAAATTCCTAAAGGAACACCCACCCAGAATCAGAAGCAAACTCCGCAGAAGCTGAACTCCATCCTTCCGACTTCACCAAACAATAAATAAATAAATAATAAATTAAAAGTAAAATTAAAACTAGCCCTAATCATCTACCTTGTTAGTAAAAGACTAAGAAAACCACTAAGTGGACAGAATGGTTTATACATGTCCGTTGGTTTTCCAAAAAAAAAAAATTAAAATTTTTTGGAAAATTTTTAAACAAGGAATGACCCACACTACAGGTGTGTGAAGTAGGCTAGTTCCTTCTCCCACCTGTCTCCCCAAAGCCAGTTTTTTAATGGACTAAAATCGAACCAAATAACCACTACTTTTTTGTATATTATGAAAATGTGAAACATTTAAGGAAAAAGAAAAACAAAACTAAACCAAAAAAAAATACAACAAACCAAAGCTTTGATCTGTTCAAAGCGAATACAAGCCTGCCACCTGGAGGAGAGACTGCATTCTTTCAGGTTTTAAGTGCTGATTCACTATGAAACCTATTAACCAAAGTCATTGCAAATGCGATCATTAGTCTGCTCTTTTCTGCGTGTAAAGTTGTGTTATGAAGTTTTACATTTATATTTAATGGAAAGCAAAGAAACCTGTTGTCTCCCATCTTTCCTATCACCACTACCTAAGGAGTGGGTGCCATTGTAGTAGCAATTCCATGAGGCTCACTATTGGTTTCTACTTTGTCTGGACAGGGTTCTCTCTCTCTCTCTCTCTCTCTGTCTCTCTCTCTGTCTCTCTCTCTCTGTCTCTCTCTCTGTCTCTCTCTCTCTCTCTCTCTCTCTCTCTCTGTCTTTCTCTCTCATTGGAGGTGAGCATCCTGGATTGTGTGCCAAAATGTTCCTTGCTTTCTTCTCACTATGACTTGTGGATTTGAGAAAAGAAAATGAAGCTTGCATTTCTCTTTTTTCCTTCATTTCCACCTCCCTCATGCATGGCCCCAGGATGCTGGAAGGCCACATCCTGCTGGAGTGGGAACAGTGTCTTTTCCACTTAGATCCCAGTGAAACACAAAAGAGACTCCAAAATAACTAGGATTTTGCTCAGTGAACTGTCAACATTGGCATAAACTGTAACATTGTGCTCACTGTCTACACCAGAGCTTGGGATTTTTCTTTGATCTGTTGGCCATGTACATGGAAAGCTGACCAAAACTAATTTTGTAATATAAACATAAGTTGCACATTTGGTTCAATACTTACATCTATGTTATGCTTCTGTACAAAGCAATTTCTCTCAGAAGTCTGATAGCCAAAGAAATGTCTCAAGATTTCAGTCAAAATATACAGGTAGCATGCACACACCCATGTAAACACACACAAAGAAAACAAACCAAAAAGAAAGAGATAGTGACTGTATCTTTAAAGGCCATCATGTATCCTATAAATCACATTTTTTTCTGCTACCACTTTCATTCCAATAGCAATGGCAGACTTTTTTGCAGGCGGGCAATTGTTCTTGGGATATGTAAATGGAGCAGAGAGTTGGCAGACAGATTTAAACAATTGGAATTGGTCTTTGAGTTCTTGAGGGGAAAAGAAGTTTTAACAATGAAGTGCCTCCTCTCAAAGGAGAAATACAGAGTGGTTTATCTCACATATCAGAATAGCCTTCACTATTAAAGCTTAGGAATTATTTCATTTTTCAAAATAAGTTACTCAAAAGATTTGTGAGCCAAAATACTAATAAGCAAGAAGAAAAACTGAGATTGGAGGATGGTTGTGCAGGTGAGTGAGCACTTGAAACCTGTGATTGGTGTTTTCTTCAGGTAAAAGGTGTTTAGTTAAAGGAGCAGGCAAAAGAAAACCATCAATTTACCTGATTTTGAAATGTGAATATTCCTGAATAATTCATTAATAAGCATGCTCATGTACTCTCTACAAGTAAATTGTAAAAGAAAAAAGAGAACCCCTCCACCTCAAGTTGCCCAACTGGTTAGAAATGCTATCTTCCCTCCCCAATGAGGGTTTGAGTCTCTTCTGGTAGCCCCTTTGCTGGTTGCATAAATGCAATGGTAGAATTGTCTCCCTTCCCCCAGATGATTCATACAGCCATCAGGATATCACCAGCAAGGAAATTCTAAGAGAAAATTCTTGGAAGTGGGAGCAGTCACTTGCAAGGGTGTTTCCATTTTGCCAGTCTAATGCTAAATAGAACCACAGCTAACTTGATATTCAATGGAAATGACATCCTGGTACCCATCCTACCACTTCAAAAACTGCACAAATACACCACACCAGAAATCCAAAAGTGTATTGATTTAAAAGATTCTGTATTCTCCAAGACCTGCTCCAAATTCCATCAAGAAAAGCTCCCAAAGAAAAGTTATGAGATAACATATGATGGATGCTAAGTGTTATGCTAGCAGCAGTTACATAAGGCCTGCTCAGTTTAGAGATCTATAATTGGGAGGGTATAACTGAGACAGTGAAGATATAAAAATAGTCTTCCAAAATGGAATATAAAAAAAAATATTTATCCCATAGTCATAAAACCATTCATGTGCAGTGATCTTTTTATTGTTTTATAATTTTATATTGTTATATAAATTATTTATAAGGTGTTATAATGCTTCTTATATTAATTTTTTACAGATAATTTTTTGCTACAAGGCATAAAAAGGTGCCTGAACAGATTCTTAGGAATATAATTATACTATGTATACAAGTCTTCAGGACCACACCTATTGCTTAATTTTATTATTTTTATTTCCACTTGTAAACAATTTCATATGCCAATAGCATTTAAGTGCTTTTTATATTTTCATGAACTGAAGGTTAAGGTTACCACTAACAAAAAATAAAAGCCACTTTGGCCACATGTGATTGAATTTCAAGCTCCAATATTTTTCTTACATATTTTTAAATTATTGTCATCTTCATTTTCTTCATTGATGAAAAAGAGAAACAACTGATGTTATATAACACTTGTTTAAACATTTTGAACAGTTGAGAATTTTAATTGCATTGCAAAATTTTGGTTTCTTTATACTATAATCACATAAACAAGCAGGCATACACATACATGCACATAACAAAAGAACAAGAAGATGAAAAGAACTAGGAAAGAAAAAAACAAGTAGAGGTGTATCAAAGAACTCAAGCTATAACCAAAAAGAAATTGTAAAATGCCTTTGCTCATTTTCTCTATGCTGGACCAAAGCTCAATATTTGTAAGGATATGCACATTGTATAGATATGGCTAAATGTTGCTGACAATCTCGCAATACTAAACTGTTCCTATTTTAAGAAAAAAATAAGAAATACAAACAGCTCATCAATTTTTTACCTCAGCACTCTACTTGTACCCAGTTAATGACCAAGCCTAAAAAAATGGAGAAAAAGGAAATTGACTTTCATTTAAATGTTTGACTGTAAAATCTGTTTGGATAACATTTTGTAGTAAGCTATTTGTCATGTGATTTGTTTGTCTTCAACTTGAAATTACGTGAAGCACATTTATTTATTTGTTGTTGAGAACGTGATTTTTTTGTCCTACGTGCTGTGATCTAGACAGGTCACCAGGGTCACTGATGAGGCACCACAAAGAACTGCTCCTCCGTGCCTGGAGCAGACAGTAGGGTGGAGGGCAGGAAAACAGAGTGGGTTGTTTTGAAAAATCATCATGATGAGTTGACATACTGGACTTGTGACCAAGAAGCCAAACTGGATATCTAAAAGCTCCTTACTTGCTCTGACATTGAAACCAAAGCTGATTTATCTGCACAGGTTGCTTAACGTTTAAAAAAACTGACAAAACTGTACTTATCTAGAGCAATACCTGTATGGTCAGTAAAACTGCACTTTGTGTATTTCTTAACAGCTTCAGATCTGTCACTTTTAATTTGTACCATAAAAAATAAAGAATTGTTTGACATGAGCTCCTAGGCTAAGTGTAGCTTGAACTCATATCTGTCATTTAAATTGTAAGCCTGTAGATAAGCCTATGTTATAACCACAGATGTTAATAAAAGGAAGGGGTTAATATGGTTATTTTAAATTAAATACTATATGAATTAGGGTTCCTTTGGTTGCAGGTAACAGAAATCCAACTCAAACTTAAACAGAAAGAGACTATGCTGTCTGACTTGACTGAGGAGTCTGAGGGTGGACCTCAATCACAGCTGGATACAGTGGTGCCAAGGATGTCACAAGCCTGTCCTGCTTGGCTTCCTTCTCAGGCAGAGACCTTAGATGTTGACTCATGCATCTGTCTCTAAACTAAGGACTATTTTGGATGATGGTGTATTTGTCTATTTGAATAGACAAATACACCATCATCCTATTGATACCTATACACCACCATGCCTATTCAAATACAATAGGCAACTCGGAGTCACATACCCATTGTTGTCTGTGGTACAAAGCATAGGCCTCATGATAACAACCCTATAGGACCACAAGGATGAAGGAGGATGGCTTGATGAGAACCAGAAGACAGAAGGTGAGAAACTGGGGTAAGCAGGCAAAACCCAGAGCCACTGAAGTCTGCTACTAGCACCTAGCTATGTGCCAGGTGTTGTAGAGAACTCTGCTGGGAGAGGTTTTGCTACTCTTAAGCATTGCTTATCATTGCATGTTCTGGAAAATTTAGAATTTAAAGTATGCTCCTGCTTGAAGTTGAATGTAGGTAAGAAAGGTAACTTCATGTTGCTAGATAATTTACTAATTTGAGAGGAACTTAGGAACATCTTGCTACAAATATCAATAATTTTTTTTAATTAGAATCACAATCTCCATATTTTTAGTGACCTTTAGCAAACAGTTCTTATACTACATAGAGATCCATGTATCAACTTCGGGTTATGATTCATAAGACATGCTTTGGAGCAAGCAACAGAACTAAAAATTGAGTGCCCATACATTATAAACCAAGCACAGGGGCCAAGAAGCTCCCAGACTGACTTTAAGAGGAGCGAAAAGGTGCTGATGCTTCTAACTTCATGAGTGGAAAAAAACAGAATGAAGTCATTTTCAAGCTTTCTTTCCATCTAAAATACTCTAAAATTAGCCTGGGTAAAAGTATGGTCTATGATAATACCTTTTATAAAATATGTTTGACTCAAAAACTCTAAAATGTCTTCTTTAAAAGAGATAGCCATCTCTTTCTGGCCCCATTTATCCCCCCTTTGCCCTCTTCCTTCTCACCCAACCCGCTTTTCTCTCTGGATATCACCATACTGTTATCTGAAGGGATCTTTTATCCCTTCACCTTTTTTACACCCAGCCCCTCAACCCCTCCCCTTTGATTGCTGTCAGCCTGTTCTATGTATCTATGTTTCTGTTTCTATTTTGTTTGTTAAGTTATTTTGTTCATTAGATTCCACATGTAAGTGAAATCATATGGTATTTGTCTTTCTCTGACTGGCTTATTTCACTTACCATAATATTCTCCAGGTCCATGCATGTTATTGCAAAAGGTAAGATTTTCTTCTTTCTTAAGACTGAGCAGTATTCCATTGTGTAAATGTACCAAAGTTTTTTTTTATCTACTTATCTACCGATGTTTACTTAGCTAAATAAGATATTTACAATATCTTGGCTATT
The DNA here is from genome assembly GCF_019186645.2 of Phyllostomus hastatus. Lineage (NCBI taxonomy): Eukaryota > Metazoa > Chordata > Mammalia > Chiroptera > Phyllostomidae > Phyllostomus > Phyllostomus hastatus. The sequence continues at coordinate 52,779,669 of NW_025334041.1, forward strand.
GTAAATAATGCTGCAATGTTTGTTGAGCTGTACACTTGAAACATATGGTTTTGTTAACCAGTGTCCCCACACTAAACTCAAAAAAAAAGAGAGAGAGAGAGAGAAGAAAGATAACATAACCTGGAAGACAAAGTCTGTGGAGAAGCAATTTAATTTTAACCTCAGTTACAAATTAATTTCTCTTCAGAACACCACTTTTTCAGGATTTAAAAACATTTCTGAATAGGCTGTTGTATGAAAGTATATCTTCAACACTGAAATCAAAAGAATCGTAAATCAGAATTAAAGAGAGAACATTTTAAATAAATAAATAAATAGCCATCATTTAAATTCAATTAATTTCATATTCCACAAATATCTGCTAAGCACTTTATATGTACCAGAAACTTTTATGTGTTGGGCCACAGAAATAAACAAATGAATTCTTGCTTTCAAGAAACTCATAGTCATTGTGAAAAAAACCAGTAATATTTCTCCAGAAATTAAAATCATCTCACATTTCTTGTACTACAATATTTTACAAATAAAATCAATTTCAGAATTAAAATGATGAAAAGCAGTTTTGAGGCTGACTTTGAAACAGTAAATGGTTAGAAGTAGCCTTGTAAGTCAATCAGCAGTATCTGTTTTAAACAATTCCAAAAGCAGTTCCAATAATAATTTACCACTAAACCATCCATATACACATAATCTATTCAATGGCAATTTTAGCAGAACAATGGTTGGTAAGTTTAATAAAAAATATATGGTTGTAAAGAATTCAAAAGCAGCCCATCACAAAGTAAATGAAACTAGCTCTTTACTAACAGACAGGTCTGGGCTCCTCATCCATTGCTCTGCCCTTTGGATGGAGTCTAAGCAAATACCTCTTCAGACTCATTTGGCTTATTTGCTGTATCATGAGGAAAGCCATGGTCGGGGAAAGAAGAATACATCTAAAGAGGTTTTCAAAAAGATGAGGAGATTAATCAAAAACAACAACTCATAGTCATAGACAACAGTATAGTCATGACCGGAGGGAAAGGGTTGAGGGGAAGGTAGAAGAGGACAAAGAGGGGATAAATGATGATGGATGGAGACTTCACTTGGGGTAGTTAACACACAATACAATATACAGGTGATGTATTATAGAACTGTACACCCAAAACCTCTATAATTGAATTAACAAATGTCACCCTAATAAATTCAATTAAAAAAGTAAAAAATAAATAGGTTTTCGGTATATTGGATTAAAATCTATCTAAAACATATGACACATTTCTGTTTTCTTCAAGCTGATTGTGGATGTAATTCTTGCTAAGCTTTCTTCTCCTCTTTGTTTTATCCTTGTTAATGACTCCATCCTTTAGCCATCTGAAGCAGAACAGTCATACTGATCCTTGTACACATACCAAGTCACCAAAAATTCCTAGCAACTGTGCTTCAAGAATTCCTTTTGATTTGGTCTCTTGGTCTCCAATGGCCCCCAATCCCCACTGCTATGACTTAGTTCAAACCCACCCACTTCTTGCCTGGTACCATAAACTCAGGCCCAGGGAAATCATTCTAAAAGACCAATATGAATGTATCTCTCTTTTATTTAAAATCTTGCAATGTTTACCATTGTCTTTAGAATGAAAAATGAACTCTGGCACAGCATACAGTCCCTTTCATGATCTGGCCATTGTTTACTTTTAAAGTCTCATCTCTCATTCATTCCTAGTTCATCCAGCTGTATCCTAGCCTCACCCAACTGTCTAAAATTCCTCTAATTCCCAAAGTGTTTTGGTATTGTAACCTGCTTTAAACATTCTTCCAGTACACTGTTGACCTATTCAATTTCTATTCATTCTTTAAGACTTGTTTCTGTTTAATTTCACAAATAGTTATTGGACTCCTACCATATGATAGACATTGTGCTGCCTTCATAATAGTATGTACTGAATTTGTATTTTCATCAGTCACTACTTCCATGTGACAAAATCACTGCCAGAAATTTCTGAATGGCCTATAGACTTGCCTTATGGATAAATGTGCTTTGACAATATATTACTTTAGCTAGTTGTTATTTGTACATGACATATCTTCCTTACCTAATAAAATTAACAATAATCTCATATTTATATAGTTTTCATGTACATATAGTTTTCATTTATATAGTTTTTATGTGCATTGTTTTATTTGCTCATAATATAAATAAGCTCTTGGAAGTGTGATGATGATTTCTATTTTATAGATGAGAACTAAGAATTATAAAATCATTAGGCTTGATCAAGAGACCCAGACATTCATAAATAGAGCTGTCATTAGAATACATTAGGAATCTCAGTATTCACCAAGATGGATACACACTGAATCCCAGTGAAACGGTGTCTGACTTCACTACATCTTTGAATCACCAGTGTAAAGTACAGTATCTGATGTATGGTACAGTTCAGGAAGCTTTACTGTTGTCGACAATAAATTCCAATTATCTAATTACCAAGTCCATTATGATTTACCCTGAATGATTAGTGCTTGGCAGAAGTAGTAAAAGATACATGAAGGAAAATTAGAAATGCCTATACACATGCCTTTTCATCATCACTGTGTATTGGATGCTCAGATAAGAACACAGAGAGTTTTAATAATTCCAAAGGCACGTTAGTCAAAACCATTAAAAAGTAAGAGTAAGTCAGTGAATCCTGCAGTTATTTGTCTAATCCCATCAGCAAATGAAGAACATGCAATATGTGTGGTAACAAGAAGCTCGACTGGGTCAACTCCAGAGCTTTCTCTAATACTTCCATGCTGCTTTTAAGATCTTCAGTTGTCTTCCTAGCTTTTAAGGGCTTCTAGCTTTACAGACCTGATGAGACATCATTTAGGAACAAATCACACTCTTCCCATTGCTTTATTAATACCACCGAAGTCTGGTATCTATGGCAGCCTCTGCATATGTTCATGAGCTTCATTATTGAGGTCACTGGAACATCACTGCTGAGAGTGGAGATTTTCCAGGGTGTTTGGCTGTTTGCACATATGCAATTGTAGGAAAGTCAGTAAAACCATGCAGATCCAGAGGTGCTCCAAAAACTAACTTCAGTAAAAGAGCAAGGACCCATATTCAATAACAACAGTCATGGTGAACTAGATAATATTGATATCCTTTGCAGGTGTTTTTAAAGATGCTGGGTAAAAGCATGGAAGAGACTGGCATTTCTTTGATTCTTTTTTTATTTTTTTAATCTCTATTATATTTTTCCATTACCATTAAGTCCCCTTATACACCCCTTCCTCCGACAATCACCACATTTTGTCCATGTCCATGAGTCCTTTTTCCTTTTTGCTTGATCCCTCTATGCCCTAACCTCCCCTACCCACTGGCTGTCACCTGTTCTCCATCTATGAGACTGTCTCTCTTTTTTTTTTCAGTTTGTTCATAAGATTCCACATATGGGTGAAATTACATGGTATTTGTCTTTCTCTGACTGGCCTATTTCACTTAGTATATGTTCTCCAGGTCCACGCATACTTTGCAAAGGGTAATATTTTCTTCTTTATGGCCAAGTAGAATTCCATTGCGTAAATGTCCCATTGTTGTTTTATCCACTCATCTATTGATGGACACTTTGCAATTGTAAGTAATGCTTCAATGAACATAGGAGTGCTTATGTTCCTTCAAATTATAATTTGGGGTCCTTTGCATATATTCCCAGAAGTGGGATAGCTGGGTCAAAAGACATTTCTAATCTTTTGAGGTACCTCCACACTGCTTTGCACAGTAGATGCACCAGTCTGCATTCCCACCAACAGGGTAAAAGGGTTCCACTTTCTACATATCCACCAGCACTTGTTTGTTTCTTTTTTTAATATATTTTATTGATTATATTACAGTTGTCCCATTTTCCTCCCTTCACTCCCATCCACCCACCCATATTCCCCCCTTTAGTTCATGCCCATGTGTCATAACTTCTTTAGCTTCGTCATTTCCCATACTATTCTTACCCTCCCCCTGTCTATTTTCTACCTACCATCTATGCTACTTATTCTCTCCACCTTTTACCCCTCTCTCCTCTTCTGATTGCCCTGTTGCTAACCCTCCATGTGATCTCCATTTCTGTGGTTCTAGTTGTTTGCTTAGTTTGCTTTTGTTTTTGTTTTGGGTGTGGTTGTTCATAATTGTGAGTTTGCTGTCATTTTACTGTACAGGTTTTTTATCTTCTTTTTCTTATATAAGCCCCTTTGACATTTCATAAAATAAGGGGTTGTGATGATGAACTCCTTTAACTTGACCTTATCTGAGAAGCACTTTATCTGCCCTTCCATTCTAAATGAAAGCTTTGCTGGACAGAGCAATCTTGGATGTATGTCCTTGCCTTTCATGACTTGGAATACCTCTTTCCAGCCCCTTCTGGCCTCCAAGATCTCTTTTGAGAAATCAGCTGATAATCTGATGGGAACTCATTTGTAGGTAACTTTCTCCTTTCTTCTTACTGCTTTTAAGATTCTCTCATCTTTAATCTTGGGCAATGTAATTATGATGTGCCTTGGTGTGTTCCTCCTTGGGTCCAACTTCTTTGGGACTCTCTGGGCTTCCTGGACTTCCTGGACGTCTACTTCCTTTGCTGGAATGGGGAAGTTCTCCTTTATTATTTGTTCAAATAACTTTTCCACTTGTTGCTCTTCCTCCTCTCCTTCTGGTACCCCTATAATTTGGATGTTGGAACATTTAAAGATGTCCTGGAGGTTCCTAAGACTCTCCTCATTTTTTTGAATTCCTATTTCTTCATTCTTTTCTGGTTGAATGTTTCTTTCTTCCTTCTGGTCCACATCGTTGATCACAGTCCCAGTTTCCTTCCCATCACTATTGGCTGCCTGCATATTTTCCTTTATTTCACTTAGCATAGTCTTCATTTTTTCATCTAATTTGTGACCAAATTCAACCAATCCTGTGAGCATCCTGATTACCAGTGTGTTGAACTGTGCATCTGATAGGTTGGCTATCTCTTTGTTGCTTACTTGTATTTTTTCTGGAGCTTTAATCTGTTCTTTCATTTGGGCCATTTTTTTTTATCTCAGCACACCTGTTATGTGGTGAGGGGCAGAGCTTTAGGTATTCACCAGGGTGGGGCAACCCAGTTGCTGAGTTGTGACACTGTATATAGGGGAGGGGTCCAAGAGGGAACAATGGTGCTTGCTTCACTCTCGGTTAGATTTCAGTCACTTCCCATTTCCCAAAAGAAGATTGGGCCCTTCTGGTGCTGATTCCCATTTGGGTGGGTTTATGTACATTCTAGGACCCTGTGGGTCTCTCCAGTGAACTCTCCTGTAAGGCTGGAAGTCTTTTCTGGCACCTCAACCCCCACAGGTGTTTCCAATCAGTGTTTTGAGGCATTATTTCCCTGCACTAGGATTCTGGGTTGCTCAGTCTGTCTCGCTCCCCAGTTTCACCCAGTTTATCTACATGTGAATGTGGGACCACCAGGTCCACCAGGCGCCTTGTGCACCATGCCCCTCCACAATCCATCATCTCACTGGGTCTGCCAGCTGCTGCCTTGTTTAGCCAGGGTCCACCAGCCAGCACTTTGCCATGACCCCTCTCCACCCAGCCGCCCAACTCCACCCCTCCTACTGGTCTGGATAAATGTGTCTACTTTAACTCCTTGGTTGTCAGACTTCCACACAGTTTAATTTTCTGTCAGTACTGGTTGATGTTTTTTTTCCCTAAGTTGTCATTGTCCTTATTTTGGTTGTGTGAGGAGGCACAGTGTGTCTACCTATGCCTCCTTCTTGGTCAGAAGTCCTGTTGTTTGTTGATTTATTGATGATAGCCATTCTGACAGGTATGAAATGGTATCTTGTTGTGGTTTTTATTTGCATTTTTCTAGTAATTAGTGATGTTGAGCATCTTTTCCTATGTCTATTGGCCATCCATAAGTCCTCTTTGGAGAAGTGCCTATTCAGGTCCTTTGCCCATTTTTTAATTTTGGAAGGGGGTGTTGAATTTTGTAAGTACTTTATAAATTTTGGATATTAACCCCTTATCAGTTGAATCAGTGAATATTTTCTTCCATTCTGTGAGTTGTCTTTTTAATTTTGTTGATGATTTCCTTTGCTGTGCAAAACCTTTCTAATTTGATGAAGTTCCATTTGTTTGTTTTTTTCTTTTGTTTCCATAGCCTAGGGAGATATATCCAATAAAAACTTCTACAACCAATGTTCAAGATTTTGCTACCTATATTTTATTCTAGGATGTTTATGGTTTTGGGTCTAACACTTAAGTCTTTGATCCACTTTGAATTTTTCTTGTGTGTGGTGTAAGAAGGTGGTCTAGTTTCATATTTCTTCATGTATCTGTCCAATTTTCCATGCATAATTTTCTTTTTTAATTTTATTTTAATCATTGTTCAAGTAGTTTCCTCCCTTTTACTCCAAATCCAGCCCACCCACCCAACCCTCCCCTCTTCCTTCCCATTACCATCCTCCCCCTAGTTTTTGTCCATGTGTCCTTTAAATTTGTTCCTGTAAACCCTTCCCATTTTCCCCTGAAAATCCCTCTTCTCTCCCCTCTGGTCACTGTCAGCCTGTTCTCTATTTCAGTGTCTTTGGTTATATTTTGCTTGTTTCTTTGTTTTGTTGTTTAGGTTCCTGTTAAAGGTGAGATCATATGGTATTTGTCTTTCACTGCCTGGCTTGTTTCACTTAGCATAATGCTTTCCAGCTCCATCCAACCTGTTGCAAAGGGTAGGAGCTCCTTCTTTCTCTCTGCTGCATAGAATTCCATTGTGTAAATGTACCATAGTTTTTTGATCCATTCATTTACTGATGGGCATCTAGGTTGCTTCCAGCATCTAGCTATTGTAAATTGTGCTGCTATGAACATTGGGATGCTTATGTTCTTTTGTATTGGTGTTTTAGTGTTCTGAGGATAAAGTCCCAGCAGTGGAATTGCTGGGTCAAAAGGCAGATCCATTTTTAGTTTTCTGAGGAAGTTCCATACTGCTTTCCATAGTGGTTGTACCAGTCTGCAGTCCCACCAACAGTGCACTAGGGACCCCTTTTCTCCACAACTTCTCCAACACTTGTTGTTTGTTGCTTTGTTTATGATGGCCATTCTATCTGGTGTGAAGTGGTATCTCATTGTGGTTTTAATTTGCATCTCTCTGATAGCTAGTGATATTGAACATTGTTTCATGTGTCTTTGGATTTTCTGTATGTCCTCCTTGGAAAAGTGTCTGTTCAAGTCCTTTGCCCATTTTTTAATTGGGTTCCTTGTCTTCTTAGAGTGTAGTCGTGTAAGTTCTTTCTATATTTTGGAGATTAAATCCTTGTCTGAGGTATCATTGGCAAATATGTTTTCCAATACAGTTGGTTCTCTTCTAATTTTGATACTATTTTCTTTAGCTGTGCAGAAGCTTTTAATTTTGATGAGGTCCCATTTGTTTATTCTTTCCTTTATGCCCCTTGCTCTAGGAGATATGTCAGTAAAATAGTTTCTCCATGAAATATCTGAGATTTTCCTACCTACGTTCTCCTCTAGGACTTTAATGGTGTCACGGTTTAGTTTCAGTCTTTTATCCACCTTGAATTTAATTTGGTATAAAGTATAAGTTGGTGCTCGAGTTTCATTTTTTTGCACGTGGCTGTCCAGTTCTACCAACACCATTTGTTGAAGAGGCTATTTTTACTCCATTTTATGTTGCTGCCTCCTTTGTCAAATATTAATTGACCATAGAGACTTGGGTTTATTTCTGGGCTCTCTGTTCTGTTCCATTGGTCTATGTGCCTGTTTTTATGCCAGTACCAGGCTGTTTTGATTACAGTGGCCTTGTAGTATAGTTTAGTGTCAGGTATTGTGATCCCTCCTACTTTACTCTTCTTTCTCAAAATTGCAGCAGCTATTCGGGGTCATTTATGATTCCAAATAAATTTTTGAAGTGTTTGTTCTATGTCTGTGAAATATGCCATTGGTACGTTAATGGGAATTGCATTGAATGTGCCAATTGCTTTGGTTAGTATGGACATTTTGATGATATTAATTTTTCCAATCCATGAACACGGTATATGTTTCCATTTGTTTGTGTCTTCCTTGATTTCTTTCCTCAGTGTTATGTAGTTTTCTAAATACAGGTCTTTTACCTCTTTGGTTAGGTTTATTCCTAGATATCTTTTTTTTTTTTTTTGCTATTTCAAATGGGATTTTTCCTTGATTTCTGCTTCTGCTATTTCATTGTTGGTGTACAGGAATGCCTTTGATTTCTGGATATTGACTTTGTATTCTGCTGTTTTGCCAAATTCATTTATTAGGTCAAGCAGGTTTTTTGTGGAGTCTATAACATTTTCTATGTACACTATCATGTCATCTGCAAACAATTATAGTTTTGTTTCCTCCTTTCAGATTTGGATGCCTTTTATTTCTTTTTCTTATCTGATCGCTGTGGCTAAAACTTCCAGTACTATATTGAATAGAAGTGGTGAAAGTGGACAGCCTTGTCTTGTTCCTGATCTTAGTGGAAAAGATTTTAATTTTTGCCCATTGAGTATGATGTTGACTGTTGGTCTCTCAAAGATGGCTTTTATTATGTTGAGGAATGCTCCCTCTATTCCCATTTTGCCGACTGTTTTTATCATAAATGGGTGCTATACCTTATCAAATGCTTTTTCTGCATCAATTGATATGATCATGTGGTTTTGGTCTTTGCTTTTGTTTATGTGATCTATTATATTTACTGATTTGTGAATATTGTATCATCCTTGCATCCCTGGAATGAATCCTACTTGACCATGGTGTATGATCTTTTTAATGTATAGTTGGATGCGGTTTGCCAATATTTTGTTGAGGATTTTAGCGTCAATGTTCATCAGTGATATTTGCCTGAAGTTTTCTTTCTTTGTTGTGTCTTTATCTGGTTTTGGAATTAGGATGATGTTGGCCTCATAAAGAGTTTGGGAGTCTCCCATCTTTTTGGATTTTTTGGAATAGTCTGTGAAGGATAGGGGTTAGCTCTTCCTTAAATGCTTTGTAGAATTCTCCTGTGAAACCATCTGGTCCAGGGCTTTTTTGTGTTCGGAGTTTTTGGATTACTGCTTCCATTTCTTTTGCTGTTATTGGTCTGTTCAGGCTTTCTGCTTCTTTTTCATCAAATTTTGGAAGATTACATTTTTCTAGAAATTTGTCCATTTCACCTAGGTTTTCAAATTTCTTGGCAAACAGTTTTTCATAGTAATTTCTTACAATCCTTTGTATTTCTGTGGTATCTGTTATAATCTCTCCTCTTTCATTTCTGGTTGTGTTCATTTGGGTTTTCTCTCTTTTTTTCTTGATGAGTCTGCTTAAAGTCTTGTCGATTTTGTTTATCTTTTCAAAGAACTAGCTCCTGGATTCATTGATCCTTACAATTGTGCTTTTAGTCTCTATGTCATTTAATTCTGCTCTGATCTTGGTTATATTTCCTTCCTTCTACTTGCTCTGGGCTGTCTTTGTTGTTGTTCTTGTAGACGTAGGGTTAGGTTGTTTGTTTGGAATGTTTCTAACTTTTTTAGGTGGGCCTGTATCTCTATAAACTTCCCTCTCAGGACTGCCTTGGCTGTGTCCCATAAGTTTTGGGTTGTTGTGAGTTCATTTTCATTTGTTTCCAGCAACCTTTTGATTTCTTCCCTAATATCATTCTTGACCCGTTCATTGTTTAATAGCATGCTATTTAATCTCCATGATTTTGAGTGTTTGGGTTTTTTTTTCCTTCAGGTTGGTTTCTAGCTTCAGTCCCTTGTGATCTGAGAAAATGCTTGGTATGATTTCAATTTTCTTGGAATTGTTGAGGCTTGTTTTGTGTCCTATCATGTGGTCTATCTTTGAAAACGTCCCGTGTACATTTGAAAAGAATGTGTATTTAGCTTCTTTTAGTTGGAGGGTTCTGTATATATCAGTAAAGCCCATTTCATCAAGGGTATTGTTCAATGCCACAATATTTTTGTTGATATTTTGTGTGGAAGATCTGTCCATTTTTTATAGTGGGGTGTTAAAATCCCCCACTATAATTCTGTTGCTGTCCATATCTTTCTTGAAGTCCTCTAAGATTTTCTTGATGTATTTGGGTGCTCCTATGTTGGGTGCGTATATATTTATAATATTTATGTCTTCTTGGTGGATTCTTCCTTTGAATCTTATGAAGTGACCTTCTGGGTCTCTCTTATGGATCTTTTTTGGAAGTCTATTTTGTCTGATACAAGTATTGCTACCCCAGCTTTTTTTTCCTGTCCATTTGCTTGGAAGATTTGTTTCCAGCCCTTCACTTTCAGCCTGTGCAGGTCTTTTATCTTGAAATGGGTCTCTTGTAGGCAGCATATGTATAGGTCATTTTTTTCTTATCCATTCAGCTATTCTATGTGTTTTCATTGGAGCATTTAATCAATTTACGTTTAAGGTTATTATTGATAGGTACTTATTCATTGTCTTTTATGTATGTGTGTTCCTCTCTCTCTCTCTCTCTTTTCCTTCCCTTCCTTAAAGCAGCCCCTTTAGAATCTCTTCCAGAGCTGGTTTGGTGGAGGTGTATTCTTTTAGAATTCTTTTGTCTGGGAAGCTTCTTATTTGGCCTTCTGTCTTGATTGAGAGCCTTGCTGGGTAAAGTAGCCTTGGTTGCAGACCTCTGGTTCTCATTACTTGGAGTATTTCTTGCCATTCTCTTCTGGCTTGAAGTGTTTCCATTGAGAAGTCAGCTGTTAGCCCTATTGGGGCTCCCTTGTATATTACTTCCTTTTTCTCCCTTGCTGCCTTTAGGATTCTCTCTTTGTCTTGAAACTTTGCCATTTTAATTATAATGTGTCTTGAGGTGGGCCTCTTTGGGTTCCTCTTGATTGAGACTCTCTGTGTTTCCTGGATTTGTGTGACTTTTTCTCTCATCAAATTAGGGAAGTTCTCCTTCATTATTTTTTCAACTAGGTTTTCGATCCTTTGTTCTTCTTCTTCTCCTTCTGATATCCCTATTATACGGATATTATTATGTTTCATATTGTCTTGCATTTCTCTTAATCCCTCTTCATTCTTTCTGAGCCTCTTTTCCTTTTCTTGCTCTTTCTGGGTGTTGTTTTCTACTTTGTCCTCTAGCTCACTAATCTGATTTTCTGCTTCATCAATCCTGCTTTTCATTCCTTCTACTGTGTTCCTCAGTTCAGAAATGACATTATTCATTTCCTCTTGTCCCTTGTTCAGAGTTTCTATTTCCTTTTTCATGTTTATATCATTTGCAGTGAGATTGTTGTAGCTTCCCTCTAGTTTCTGATAGGTCATTGTGAGTTCATTGAACTTCCTGATAATCATTGTTTTGAACTCACTATCTGATAATTGAGTTGCCTCTATTTCATTTAGCATTTTTCCTGAGGCTTCCTTATTTCCCTTCAACTGGGGATTGTTTCTTTGTTTTCTCATTGTTCGTGGGATTCTTCTTGTTAGCCTCTGTTTCTTAAATTGATCTGTTCTGGTTCCCTGTGTTTATGGTGTGAACTTCTGTGGTAGAATACTTGTGAGATTAAGTGGTGCAGTCTGCTTTGTGTATCCTGGTGTTCAGAATTCCCTCCTACTCTTTTTTGTGATCCGTTGGAGGGGTAAGGCAAAATGATTTAAGACAGCAAGACAGTATACTATGATATTCACATTAGCAGCCAGTAGAGAAGAGATGGGTTATCCTTTGGCTACTTATAGTGTTAACCATGATCCTTCACCCCACTATCCATGTTTTGGAAAGGATGGAAAGAAGGTAAGACTCTTATTGAGGATGAAAGGACTGTTAGTTGGATTTAGAAAGCTGTGAGGCTATGGGAGGTCAGATTCTAGGTAGGGTTGGAATAAAGATTAGTAAATAGGAGTAGTGTGTAGAAGAATAGAGACAACCCCCATAATAGTATAGTTGAGGAAATTGCAAAGTGAGCTGAGATCAGGTAGGGGTGTTGAGTAGTATTTACAATTGTGTAAACTAGGTCTTATTTACAGTAATATTAAAGCAACAGTCTTGTGGCAGAATCAATGAGATCTAGATAACAAGAATAAGGAGTATAGAACCTTGAGAGGTGTATTAATGGAACACAGATGAAGGAGAGTAAATTATCAACACACTGTGACTGAGATACCAGGGGGAACCTATCAAATGACAGTATAACCAGCCAAGCAAAGAAGATTATACAGAAAGAAAAAGAATACCAAAATACTGTTAAAATAAAAAATGACGGAGAAGTGAGAAAAAGATAATACAAATTTGCAGTAACTTTCAAGCTCAAGAAAAAAGGGGGAAAAAAGCAGAAGATGGAGTGCAGGGGAGATAAATTTGGAGTGGAAGGAATAATACTAGGATGAATGGAAGAGAAACCTAAGGGATTGAGAGATATAAAAATAATAAGAATTGAAAAATAAAAAGTCACTTAAAACACAAGATAAAATCAATCAACCAACAACAGCCAAACAAAACAAAACAAAACAAAACAAACCTCTTGTTGGTTTCTAACTGGCCAGACCAGTTTTTCTGATCTTGCTGGCTTCAGCTGGCTGAGGGGCATTTGAAATGCTTATCACTCTTCCCAGCCAATTCTCAGTAAGTCTCTCAGGTACCATCCCCAGGGCCAGCAGTGCACTCTCTTCAGGGCCAATCTGACTTTCCCCTATAGGACCCCGGGCGCTCCCAAGCATGCTCTCCGGAGCTCACTGCCATGGTCTCCCTGGCTCCAGGGCCCCGCTGGGCTCCTGCATCTTTTCGGTTTCAGGATGCAAGCTCTGGGGATTGCAAGGAGATGTGCCCTTCCCCCAAATTCCACCTTGGGGAGCTCTATAATCTCAGGAAGCACCCGCGACTTTTTTGGATTCGCGGTGCCATCTCTGGGGATCGTAAAAGGGCATGCCCATCCACCAAATTTTTGAGTTTCGGGCTCTAGGAACCCACAAAGCGCTGTGTCCCTTCCGGGTTCACAGCGCGAGAATCAGGATTCCCAAGGGGGTGTTTGCTTCCACAGTTCAGCACTGCAGGCTCCAGAAACCTGAGAACGCCAGTGCCCTTTCCTGGATTGGGGCTGCGATGTCTGGGTTTTCCACCGATCCACACTCCCTCCTGGCTGGGGGTGCGGGCGTACTTCCAGGCTGCCCCTGGTCTTGCCGGCTGGAGGCACTCACTTCTCCCAGGGCTATGGGTGGGTGCTCACAGCCCCTGGGCAATTTTCTCCCAGTCCAACTGCCCTCGCTGTGCCTTCAAGCCACAGGGTCTCCCCTGGTGTTACTCAACCCCCGTAGTCCTGGGAGGGTGCAGCGACTCCGCTCTCCCGCTCTCCCGGGTGCCCTGAGGCAGACGTGGGAGCACCAGGCCTGGGGACTTCAAACCCCCTTGTCCCCACACTGATCCCTGGGTCCCTTTTGTCCTGAAGCAATCTCCTTACTGTCTGGTTTTTAATGATCGCTATAATTTTCGATGTCTTGTTTTCAAAAATGTTTCGGTAACCTAGGCGACTTGCTCTGTTCCTCCACCGATCTGCGAGTTTCCCTTCTCTTCACAGAAGCCGAGAATTACGCTCTAATTTTCCATGTATTACTGTCCTGCTTTCCAAATCTCTCACTCTTATCTGAGATTTTCAGCCTACTTAGATATACTTATGCTGCTAAAAATTGTTCTTATAGAGGAAGATCCACTAAGACTTACTTGCATCTAGAATGACTAAACTCTTCAACCCACCATTGAAATAGATCACTGGGCCTCAGAAAAATCCATTGTGGATTCAATGGCTACCCTTGCACCACATCTACAACTACAGATAAAGGAAAAGTTATTAATTTGGAAATATTTTTGCTTGCTTTTCTTTCCAGTTTTTGTTGTTTTTAATATCTTGTATTCTACAGCTAATATTTGTTGTAGAAAATTAGAAAGTACAAAGAAACAAAGACATTTCTATTGTAAGCATATTATAGTTTAACCATTTATCCTTATATTGTTCTATTTTAACATTTTATTATCTGTTTTCAATTATTTTCTTAAATGCAGAGACAGAGGGTAAATTAGGAAATCAAAAATGGAACTCATATCTTGAAATACCCTCTATGAAATACCACAGCTACATGAATTGCCCAAGCTCAGAAATATGTAGCCAGAATCCTAACTAAAGTCATCTTTCAGCTCATTTTGGAGGGAAACACAACAGTTTGACACTGCTTCCATGAAAGCCTTGTTAGCCAATAAGAGGCACAAGTAAAGAAAAAGTTAGTTTAGTCATGAGATATGCATTCCTGCGTATTACCAGGACTGTGATAGCTGAAATCATGAACTCTTTCTTAAAGTGAGATGTTCTGCCTTACATTTAAAAAAAGATTTTGTCTTCTAGACAATCATCATGTCATATATGTCTTCCAAACCATATTAACACCTTCTATGACCATATCATGCACACACTAAGCATTATGCATATGCACTTTGTGGGGAACCAATCTAGTATATAATGGCATGGAAAGAGAACTTAAACCATCAAAACCATTCTCTGTCATCTAATTTGACAACACACACATACATCAAATATGTTTAATTATTTCCAGTAACACAAGTTTCATGTTTACCTTATAATACAACCCCACTGTGCCATCAATGTTCAAATGCCTTGGCCTTGGTTTTTGTTGTTGTTGTTCGTTTGTATATTTTTTGTATTTATTGAATTCAATGGGGTGATGTTAGTTAAAATTATATAGGTTTCAGGCATACAATTCTAAAACACATTATCAGAATATTGTATTGGGTGTTCATCACCCAAGTCTACCTCCATCACCATTTATCCCCCCATACCCACTTCTGCCTCCCTCCATTCTCCTTTGCCTCTGATAATCACCACATTGTCGTCCATGTCTATGAGGTTTATCAGGTTTTTTGTTTTTTCTTTTTGCTTAATCCCTTCACCTTTTTCAATCAGCTCTGCCACCCTTCTTCCCCACTGAGAGCTGTCAGTCTATTCTCCATCAATGAGTGTGTTTCTATTTTGTTTGTTAGTTTATTTTGTTCATTAGATTCCACATATGAGTAAGATCATATAGTATCTGTCTTTCTCTGGCTGGTTTATTTCACTTAGCATAATGCTCTCCAGGTCCATCTATGCTGTTTCAAAGGGTAAGACTTTCTTCTTTTCTACAGCCAAATAGCATTTCATTGTGTAAATGTACCACAGCTTTTTTTAATCCACATATCTACTGATGGGCACTTCAGCTTCTTCCAAATCTTTGCTACTGGAAATGATGCTGCAATGAACATATAAGTGCATATATTCTTTTAAATTAGTGGTTTTGGTTTCTTTGGATATATTCCCAAAAATTGAATCACTGGGTCATAAAGCAGTTCCATTTTTAATTTTTTGAGTTAAGTCCATACCTCTTTCCACAGTGGTTGCACCAATCTTCATTCCTACCAACTGTGCATGAGGGTTGTGTGTTGATTTTTCTTTAATTTTTTATTATAATTCCAATAGAGTTGTCCCAATTTTTCTCCCTTTGCCCTCCTCTACCCAGCCACCTCCCATTCCCATAGTCAATCCCCACACCATTTCCATGTCCTTGGGTCATTCTTACATGTTCTTTGACTAGTACCTTCCCCTCCTTTTCACCATTATCTCCCTTCCTCCTCCCCCTGACTGTCTATTCTATGTTTCCATGCTTCTGGTTCTATATTGCTTGTTAATTTATTTTTTTCCTTGTATTCCTCTTATAACTGAGATCATATGTTATTTGTCTTTTACCACCTGGATTATTTCACTTAGCATAAAAGTCTCCGGTTCCATCCATGATGTCATAAAAGGTAGAAGTTCCTTTTTTCTTTCTGCTGCATAGTATTCCATTGTGTAAATGTACCACATTTTTTGATCCACTCAAAAAAGTGACCATTTTACTAATGGACAATTAGGCTTTTTCCAGCACTTAGCTATTGTAAATAGCACTGCTGTGAACACAGGGTTACATAAGTTCTCTTTAATTAGTATTTCAGGATTCTTAGGGTATATTCCCTCTGACTGAGCATTGGAACACTCAGTCAGAGGTAGTTCCATTTTTAATTTTTTGAGGAAATTCCATACTGTTTTCCACAGTGGTGGTACCAGTCTGCATTCTACCAACAGTGCACTAGAGTTCCCTTTTCTCCACATTCTTGCCAGCACTTGTTTATTGATTTATTGGTGACAGCCATTCTGACAGGTATGAGATGATATCTCATTGTGGTTTTAAGTTGCATCTCTCTGATGGCTAGTGATGCTGAGCATCTTTTCACATGTCTATGGGCCCTCTGTGTTTCCTCCTTAGAGAAGTGTCTGTTAAGTTCTTTGCCCATTTTTCAATTGGGTTGTCTGTCTTTCTGGAGTGGAATCATGTGTGTTCTTTATATATTTTGGAGATCAAATCCTTGTCTGAGGTATCATTTGCAAATATGCTTTCCTATACATTTGATTCCCTTTTCATTTTGCTGATGTTTTCTTTATCCATGCAGGAGCTTTTATTTTGATGAATTCCATTTGTGTATTCCTTCCTTTATGTCCCTTGCTCTAGGGGACATATCAGTGAAAATATTGCTGCATGGCATATCCGAGATTTCCCTGCCTATGTTCTCCTCCAGGACTTTTACGGTGTCACAACTTATATTTAAGTCTTTCATCCCCCCTCAAAACCCAGTTTTTTTTATGATTAAAATAAAAAAAGTCTCAGCAAAGTGGGAATAGATGGAACATCCCTCAACATAATCAAAGCCATATAGGAAAATCCCACTGCCAGCATTATACTCACCACTCTTATTTAACATAGTAGTAGAGGTCTTCACCACAGCAATCAGACATGAATAAGAAATAAAAGGCATCCAAAATAAAAAGGAAGAAGTAAGACTGTCATTATTTGCAGATGACATGATACTATAGAGAGAACCCTAAGGATTCCACCAGAAAACTACTTGAACTGATCAATGAATCCAGTCAAGTAGCAGATACAAAATAAATATCCAGAAATCAGTTGTGGTTTTATATTCCAATAACGAACTATCAAAGAGGAAAATTAAGAAATCAATCCCATTCACAAATACTTCAAAAAATAAAATAAAATACCTGAGAATAAATTTAGCCTACCTTTTCTTTGAATAGAGGGGAAAAGTCTCCACAGTCTCCTGGCTCAGCTTCTGCATAGATTATCTGTCTTTCCAATAAGTAATATGAGCTGAAGCACTTGCTATGAATGTATTCTTTATTTTTGCTTCTAGAACTATCAGATACGTCAGGACAAACAAAAAGATGGGAAATTGATTTATCTTAAGGCCCTGAAGAGGGCAGGAACATATGATTTCTCCATTATTCCCCTTTACAGGAAGCATTAACCTCTGAAGAGGACTATTTATACTTGCTGCAGAGAGCAAAAAGCTAAGGGAGACACCAATGCCACCCATCCTTCTCTTAGAAAAGCAACCAACCCACTCTGCTTCTCCTCTCGCTAGTCCTTGGTTTTCTGCTCTCCTTTAATCTTACTTCGTCCTTGCTTTCCCCAAAACTGCAAGAGTGAGAAGCATCACCACTTTAGCCAGATGAGACAATTTGCTGTTTTTTGCACACACTCCCTCAACTTCCTCAGCCAAGAAACTCTTTTTACATTTTGTGTTTTCTTGGCCTATTATTTCTTCCCTATCCTTAATTCCAAACCCTGATCAGCTTCCATGGTCCAGATGAAAACTTGAGAGGTGAAAATATTACAACAGTGTAGCCAAGTATTTGAAGCTGTGGTCAAGATGAGGATCTATTACACAAGCCAGCAAATATTTTCTGTAAAGGGTCAGAGATAGCAAATATTTTAGAATTTGAAGGCCATACTCTGCTGTTCTAGCATAAAAGCAATCTTGGATGATATTTTTAAAAATGGAAATGGTTGTGTTCCAATAAATCCTTATTAACAAAATAAATCAGCTGACTGAATTTTGCCCAAGGACTGAAATGTGCCCACTCCCACCTATTAGGCTAAGTTGGTTTGGAAGCTGCATGTAAGTCTCCTATGGACTCAGGACATGGACCCATATTCTGCTCCACCCAGACCCCCTAGGATTCTTTTACCTGTTTTCTATACACCCCTCTACCTGCTTCAAAAACCTTTGTCCTAAAAATTGTGCTCCTGTGACTCTTCCGGAGGACTTCTTAAGGCTACTGTGCTCACCTTGTCTGTAGGATCACACAGCCTTAAGTGGCTGGGTATGTATGTCCTCCAGCCCCTCCACCCCTGGGCAGCCCTTAACCTACAACTAATGTGTGTAGGAGAATGACTGCTGGGCCCCCTGCCTCTGGTCTGGACACCTCTGAGGATCCTGCACATTCCAGAATCACACAGATTGAGGGATCCAGCTACAACCACCCTCCCTGGGGATCTGCCTGAAATTTCTCCCCAATTTGTCCTGCTTCTCCACTCCCTTACCAGTTTTTCCAGGAAACTCTTCCTTGATAAATCACTTATACTGAAATCTTCATCTCTAGGAACCTGACTTCAGTCACCTTTTCATAATGTTCCAGCAACTTCTTACCTCCATGAAATGTTTGCTGACTCTGGAGCAGATGCTCAGGCACATCCTTAGATTTGCATGCAGCCTAGGTGCCCAGTGGAAAAGACCTAACACTCAGCCCACAATTGAGGTTCAAACATGAGGAGGGCCTTGAGAGAAGATGATAGTGAGTATGGAATTGCTCAACAGAAGGGACTAGCCTGAGACTAGAAGAGCCCAGAGCAGCAGTTCTCAATAGGTATGAGGTAGAGATCCTAGCTGTACTAACAGGAAGTAAAGAAGCACTGGAGTTAAATAGCTCCCCACCTCTAGTGTGAAGAGGAGACTGAAGACTTCCACACTCTTTACATGTTGAACCAGAAACTGCAAGTCCATACACTTATTATTATAAATGGGTAAAAATGTTCAGATAAGTCCAGGGCTTTTTGTCACCAGCCTATACTTTCCAAATATATGTATTTATTTGACAATATTCAGCATTTAAACTTCAAAATGCCATAATGGTGAAACACATGCCTTAATTTCCAATCAGATTACTAGAGCTAGTAAAATCATAATAGAAAAATAGATAGTTTGAACTCCATAAAAATTAATTTGGTTTCACAAGGAATAAATACCCAGAACCAAATAAGGCTCCTAGGGCTACCTTCTTTCCTTAATGATAGTTTGGTGGTCATGTTACCTCAAGGATCTCCCACATTGAACTTTAGAGGTGAAGGAGACAAAGGGGAGAAAATCAAGACAACTGTAATAGCACTATCAATAAAATATAATTAAAAAACACTCTGTCATGTGAACTGCTGCTGTCATATCTTCACCTCATTAAATTAATTTACCTTTTTAATCCAAATGCAAAATTTTTCATACATTCCTGTTTAATTTTATCTCATTAGTTTGGGCCCACATCTCAGTTCATCAAGGTGTTTCTCATATTAATTCGGTCATTTAATGAAAATATCTGCTTGCTGTTGAAGTATAAGGCTGAATTTTTGGAGATGCTAAATGGATGCCTTCTCAAAAAGTTAAAAAGATCATCTCTGACTTTCTTAGATAAAAAGAAAGGATTTATTAAGAGAAAATTTGGATCTCATAGAATTAAAATGCTCCCAAGTGATCAGGCTTGGAAAATGTACAGGAACCATCTTTTGAGAGCTATGAAGCAGAAAGGACAATTATTTTTTAGTAGAAATAATCTATTTAGGTGACTTCCGGCCAAGATGGAGGCATAGGTAGACACACTGTGCCTCCTCGCACAACCAAAAGAAGGACAACAACAATTAAAAAACAAAAAACAACCAGAACTGACAGAAAATAGAACTGTATGGAAGTCCAACAACCAAGGAGTTAAAGAAGAAATATTCATCCAGACTGGTAGTAGGGGCAGAGATGGGCAGCTAGGCAGAGAGGACTTGGGGCAAGGTGGTGGCTAGAGCCCTGGGGCTGGCAAGTCAGTGGCTAGCAGACACAGTGAGGCAATGGATTGTGGAGTGGGACAGGCAAGGCTGTGGCTGGCCTGCAAGGCAGCAGCTGGCAGACTGGCAAGGCAGCAGGTGGAGAATGGGGTGGTCCCACATTTGTGTGCAGATAAACCGGGAAGAACAACTGGGGAGTGAGACAGACTGTGCAACACAGGGCTCCAGCACAGGGAAATAAAGCCTCAAACCTCTGATTGAAAACACCAGTGGGGGCTGAGGCAGCAGTGGGAGAAACTCCCAGCCTCACAGGAGAGTTCTTTGGAGAGACCCACAGGCTCCTAGAACATACACAAGCCCATCCACCCCAGAATCAACGCCAAAAGAGCCCAATTTGCTTGTGGGTAGTGGGGGAAGTGACTGAAAACTGGAAGAGAGCCCAGCAAGCACCCTTGTTCCCTCTCAAACCTCTCCCCGACATGCAGTATCACAATGCACCAACTTGAGTTGCTCCCCACCCCCCATGAACACCTAAGGCTCCACCCCTTACTATGTAACAGGCATGCCAAGACAAAAAAAAAAAATGGCTCAAATGAAAGAACAGATCAAAGCTCCAGAAAAAATACAACTAAGCAACAAAGAGATAGCCAACCTATCAGATGCACAGTTCAACACACTGGTAATCAGGATGCTCACAGGATTAGTTGAATTTGATCACAAATTAGATGAAAAAATGAAGGCTATGCTAAGTGAAATAAAGGAAAATATGCAGGCAGCCAATAGTGATGGGAAGGAAACTGGGACTGTGATCAACAGTGTGGACCAGAAGGAAGAAAGAAATATTCAACCAGAAAAGAATGAAGAAATAGGAATTTTAAAAAATGAGGAGAAGCTTAGAAATTTCCAAGACATCTTGAAATATTCCAACATCCGAATCATAGGGGTGCCAAAAGGAGAACAACAGCAAGAAATTGAACACTTATTTGAACAAATAATGAAGGAGAACTTCCCCAATCTGGCAAAGGAAATAGACTTCCAGGAAACCCAGGAAGCTCAGAGAATCCCAAAGAAGTTGGACCCAAGAAAGCACACACCAAGGCACATCATAATTACATTACCCAAGATTAAAATGAAGGAGAGAATCTTAAAAGCAGCAAGAGAAAAGGAGACAGTTACCTACAAAGGAGTTCCCATCAGACCATCAGGTGATTTCTCAAAAGAGACCTTGCAAGCACGAAAGGGCTGGAAAGAAGTATTGCAAGTCATGAAAGGCAAGGACCTACATCCAAGATTGCTCTATCCAGAAAAGCTTTCATTTAGAATGGAAGGGCAGATAAAGTGCTTCCCAGATAAGGTCATGTTAAAGGAGTACATCATCACCAAGCCCTTATTATATGAAATGTCAAAGGGGCTTATCTAAGAAAAAGAAGATAAAATATGAGCAGTAAAATGAAAGCAAACTCACAATTATTAACAACCACACCTAAAACAAAAATAAACTAAGCAAACAACTAGAACAGGAATAGAGTCACAGAAATGGAAATCACATGGAGGGTTCTCAACCGGAGAGTGGAAGGGAGAGAGAGGGAGAAAAGGTACAGAGGATAAGTAGCATAAATGGTAGGTAGAAATAGACAGGGGGTGGTTAAGAATAGTATAGGAAATGTAGAAGTCAAAGAGCTTATATGTTTGACACATGGACATGAACTAAAGGGGGGAATGTAGGTTGGAGGGGGTGTTCAGGGCAGAGGGGAATAAAGGGGGGGAATGGGACAACTGCAATAGCATAATCAATAAAATACGTTTTTAAAAATAAAAATAATAATCTATCTAAGATATTTCTGCCACTACCCTCAGACACTATGGACATTGCCCAGGACACGGATGCTGCCTCCATCTTTAAAGAACACTAAAATCTCTTGCCTTCTTTGAATTTGATCCAGAAATTGTCTAATTGGCCAAGACTCAGCCACATGCCTGGAAGCTAGGGAGTGGAGAGAGCAAAATCTTGTGTCATTTACCATCAGCAATAAGAGGGTGGATACTACCCACTATATCATGAAGGACACACACAATGAGGATTACTGCCAATATGGCAGCTATAATTAGACACTGGAAAGACAAAAAAAATGTCAAAGCTCACTATAAATGTGATATTTGTATTTTAAGAAATGTTTTGAAAGAGCATAAAACAGAACTGATATTCAGAGGATATATATCACTATGGGTATACCTGCTGGTCACAACCAGGATCTGTTCTAATTGACCTGTGTTGTCAAATATTTTTAATATCATCCTGTATATAACTATATGAAGCAGATTTAAATAAATTGGGTTGATAATTCTGCATATTATAATTTTTGTCAAATAACAAGAAGTGAATAATAAGCAATGAGACCACTTTTTTGCTATGACTTAAAGATAAGTTCTAAGGGCAATTTCAAAAGAGGAGTCCAGAGGTTTGGTTTTTGTTTTTGTTTTTTACCTTTGAGTAGCATTGGAATAAGGAGGCTGTTGGGAGAGATAGTTTGGGTTTTTGTTGGTTTTGTTTTTGTATGTAAATGTTGGTATATTTGTTTAGCAATCAGGTTTGGGTTTTTTGTTTTGTTTTGTTTTGGGTTTCTTTTTTGTTTTTTACCTCACAGTCCCAGGATAAATTTCACCACATACAAAAAGAAATCTTTTATGTGTAAAAATAATATGTCTTACCAATTTTTCTTAGTCATAAGCTTTGCAAAGAGCAGCAATAGGCAACTTAGGCTAAGAAAATGAGTAATTAAAAGCTTCTTTTAAAGGGCAGTTATTGTGTTCAAACAGCCTAGCATCCACACCAGCATGAAAAAGTTGCAAGGGAAAACATCAGATTGAATAACATGGGCATGCATTCAATGAACCAAAAGGATCAACACAAAGAGAAAAGCAAACTGTACTCACAAGATAAAATTTTTAAAAGAAGACAATCACAGGCACAGGAGGACAAGGGGAGGGAAGAAATGAAGAACTCAAAATGAGTCAAGAAAAAATCTACAAAGAAAATTAGAATTATATATCTTAGAGCTGAAAAAACAAACCCCTGGGCCCACATAAAGCCACTGCTGAAGGGAATACTGTTCTCTGTATTAAACATTTTATTTTTCATCTGCTTGGCTCGGAACACTCAGAGAGGGGCATCTGTCTGCAAACTTCTCCCTATTCCCCATTTTTAGGAAGTTGGACCCTTATAGCTGAAAAGTTTCTCTTATTTTGATGAAACTCATTATCCTTTGCTATACTTTTAACCATAGTCAATAACTTGTCCCTTTTCCTTCCATTATTACTCTTTAATATTTATAGATGCATCAGTGGTTTTTTTCCCCTTCAAAATGTGCATATTCAATTCCCTTTACCCCAGCTGCCTTCAAAATGCATGATTTTGAAAAGACTGGAAAGGAAAGACAAAGGTCATCTTTATGATCCTTTGCATATCTGCAGTATCAATGTCTCCTCAATAATGAAAAAGGCCAAGCTGGACCAGGCATTTAGTCCTCTAAGTGGGCATGTTTACCACCCCTCCCTATATATCAATCAGTTCATTGATTTTTAAGATTTATTGAAATGCACTCACTGCCAAGGTCTCTGGGCACCTTTATGACATAACATTAAAGCAACATAAAGAGGTAGATGGTTCTTGTCCCAAAAGCTTTGTCTTGCCATTCAAGAATTTTTTAAATGCACATTTAAAGGTAGACTTTATGCCATCCACTGAGGGTTATCCAAACAAGGTTTGCTCAGGGATCAAAATGGAAAAGCTTGCAATGTCAACAAGAAGCCTATACAAAAATCGCCCACTCTAGCCTTCAGAAGTTCTTTAGAATCATAATCTTGGAAAAGTTGTTAAGGCTCAGTTTCTAGACATTAACTAACCCATAGTGTAGAGCCGGTCTTTCATTGGTCCAAGTAAAGTTAGAAAAAAAGAAAAAGAAAAAAAGACCAATGAAGTAATTTTTCCTGGAAACTAATTCAAAATAAAAAGTTAATCAGTATTCTGTTATGATATTCTTCCTAATTTTAGTATTAAAATATACTTCATTTTATAAAATGAGTAACTGATAGTTGCTTTAGATATCTTTACTTAACAAAGCAAAAAAAAATGGCAAGATGCCTATGTTCACCTCTAAAATTCCCTTTGACACTTTATTGGTCAGTGAAATTCCAAATCTGAAAACAATTGATTTTGCAGACAAGAAAACTGAGGCTCAGAGAGGCTGAGTGACTCTAATGGCCCGAGCCGGGAAGTGGCACAATGTAGACGAAAAGGCAGACATTCTAACTCCCACAACTACATGATGCTTCTTCCCATCAGCCAGGGTTCTGAGAAGTCCACTTAAGTCCTCAGTAAATATTTGTCATTTCTTGCTACTCCAATTAAAAACTTTTTCCTCTTTGGAGAATTTCTTCCCACTGTGTAACTCAGAGATTACTTCCTCTCCCACCTTCTGGTTACCAGACAGTGTCGATGCATGGCCCAGGTGAGGTGACTCAGATGCTCCCATTTGGGATTTTGAACCTTGAAGGAGTAATTTAGAAGTGCAGAGACCATTAAACATTTTGATGGAGGCAGAGCTAAGAGCCAACAAAGGACATACAGAGAACCAATGGCTCCAGAGGCACCTTCCTAAGTAGATACTTCTGCATTGTGGCCTCGGCTGTACATTTGGTTTCTCAGCCCCCTTGGTTCCTTCCTTTTCTTAACCTGGTTCCACATTCTTCTCATTGATTCTATGAGTTATCTTAGATCCTTCCAACAAATTCCTCTTCTGATTAAATTAACCAGAGGAGGTTTCTGTTATTTGCATCCAACAACCCTGACTGGAACTGCCTCCCAAATTAGCATTCTTGAGCATCTGGATATTTCAACCCAGTTTTCAAACAATCAATAGTGAAGGACCAATTAGATATTTTGTTTCCCCAATCCCTCATGCCATATTGCCAGATTTAGAAAATGAAAATACAGAAAATCCAGTTATGTTTGAATTTCAGAAAGGTAATAATATTTTAATGTTATGCATACTTGGCATAATGGCATCAACATTAAAAGCATTAACAGTATAATAAACAATGTTATTTATTTTTATATTAAAATCAAATTTGACTGGATTTCCTGTATTTTATCTGGCAACTCTTCTTATAGGCCAACATACGATCTTAATATGCATAACCAGAAAACAGCTCATCATATAAGACTCATCACACAAGTTTGACATCACCTGAAATGTCCTATACTCTTCAAAGAAATGAGTGAAAATACTCCTGTGCTCCACCTCCAGAGATTCTGATTTAATAGGTCTTGAGTGGGCCCAGGACATGGGTATTTTTAAAAACTTCCTAGGTGATGTTAACATGTAACCAAGATTGAGAACTTGCAACACAGGTCAAGAAATTTTTAGTTCAAATTCACAGGCTGTACATAATTAACTTCAGAAAAAACAAACATATCCAAGGTCCTGGGTAGCTTACAGCTGAATTGAGCTCAAGGTCAGGAACTCCAACATGTAACCATCTTAGGTCACTGCCTAGCAATGGATATTGAGGACCTAAGCTCATCCCTAAGTGCATAGAGCATCTTGGCTTCTCCAATAACCAAAACAACCTCTCCTTCTTGGTGAAAATTTAGCCCAGGCATGGACTGCCACAGCAAAAGATACAACCACTGTGACTATAATACAAATAAGAAAAATCTAAGGAGCTAAGGGAACAATTCATTCATTCTGGAAATGTTTACTCATTGCCCATACTTTCCACACAATATTACATTTGCTGAAAATATAGTGTTATGCAACAAAGAGCAGCTCTCTATCTCATAAGGCTCACATTCTGGTAAGAAAAAGAGTCACAAGGATGGTGAACAAAAGCTATTTGTGACACACATCAGCTCACCGCCATTTCCAGTAGGTATAATCTCCCTCTGCACTCAGAGGGCCCCTGAATCCCTGCTCCTCTTGGGCAATTATCCAATGGTCACTTTATATTGTAAACACAGTCTCACTTCAGTAACTAACTTAGCATTAAATCTCCCTTTCCCCAGCTCAGGTCTTCCTCAGACTGGGAGCCTTCAGTCAGGAATGAAGTGGTCCTTCTGCAGCCTTCTCCACCACTTGCTAGTTACTCTTCACTGCCTGAGGTGAAGTGGGGAAAAGGAGAAGAGATGAGAGACAGGATAGTTTTCACTTGGTTATATGGTTTTGGGCTTGGTGGTGTTAGACATACTCTTCTGTGTCTCACCCTCATAGCCCTGTGAGAAACTCTCCTCTGAGCCCTTTTCTGCAATTCCCCTTGCCAAGGTGATGCCTCTATTCCAGGAGGGTGTTTTGACGCTTTCTTCAACTGAGGAAGCAGCTATTTGGCAGCTGTTTTTCAGTCCCATTGTTATTCCCTGTTTTTCAGTCCCATTGTTATTCCCTGATGGACAGGACTTAGGAGTACTCTATACAAATGACCACTGCTTTTTCACCAATGGCAATCCTGACCCGACTTTGTTCTTCTCATCTCTTAGATACCAATTAATGAGACTCCCAATCATTGAATTGCCCCAAATTCTTGAAATCATTCAGTCTAGAATGAGTCCTCACTTCTTTAAACCCTCCCTAGAACCATCCAGAAAAAGCTCAAGTCCTATAACAAGTCCCTCCTGACTCCTCTTCCTAAGCTACTTACCTATTATTTCCCTAGTTTACAACTTCCCTTGTTGCAGCAAGGTAATACATCAAATTTTGTTTGATCTTAGGTGTGTTTCTGGTGACTTTTAATGGATAAGATTCAATGGTATCTAGAAATAGTTTCTACCATAAAAACACTTTAAATATGTGAAATTGGCTAAGGAGGCAATTAGTGCACTAAAGAATCTGTTATTGGAAGCTGCACATCATGAAGTGATGAAACATGGGTGAAACTGTCACCATTGATTTCTTGGAAGGTAAATAATATTCTTAATAAGCTTGCAACTCTGGGAAAATGTAACAATAATAGTATGCATTGGCTGTTGTTGACTGCTGTTGACAAGTTACCACAAGAAAAAAGATATGTTCAGAAAAGTAGTTGCTGGTGTACAAGTAAGAATGAAAGAAAAAAGAGCCTGGAAATTCAAGGACAACAGGCTGAAAAAAAGAAAGCTATTCAACTCCAACTGAAAAAAGCTCCTCTGAACAATGAAGGCCAAATAAAACTTTGTCTTGAGATGAGGGTTAATTCAACATCACTGCTGTCAACTCACTGATAAAAACTATGGATGCATTAAGGTACCCCAGTAATGTTCAACTAAAAGTGTGATGCCCAGAAAAATATTTTCTATTGGAAGAACATCTTTGTCAATAGAGACTAAAAGTGTGGGTCTTATGCCTAAAGGCACTGGACAATTAGGGGGAGAGAAAGAAACAGTTCTGGGAATGAGAATGCCAAAAATTATAGAAAAATCTAAGGATCATGTCCAGAAAAGAATTATAGGTGTGGTTACATGGAACTAAGAGAATCAATTAGATCAAGGGCCAGCAATTTTTTTTTCAATAAAGAGACATATGATAAGTATTTTAGGTCTTGTAGGCCATATCATCTCTGTTGCAACAACTTGATTCTACTGTTGTAGTCAAAGAAACCATAGACAACATGTAAATGAATGGATGTCTCTGTGTTCCAGTAAAATTTTATTTACAAAACTAAGTGGTGCTCTGGACTTGGCCCATAGGCCATAATTTTGTGACCCCTGAACTAAATTAAAAGCCCAGAAAATTTGAAGTCACTTGTATAGCCTAGATTTTAAAAGTCTGCAACTGAATTTGAAATATAAAATGAATCTTCCACATTGTCGTCCCATGGAGTTCTGTCCTAGCCTCTTTCCTCTTGTTTTATATTCTTTTCCTAGTAAGCCTAATCCTTTGGTTGCAAGAAACAGTAACCCACTTGAGCTACACTTACTACAAAAAAGAGGGATTTAATTACAAGTGAATAAGCTTTGTTATTAATACAAGCTATTAAAAAGTCAAGCAGCTACTACCCTGTGTCTCTCTCTCTCTCTTCCCCTCTCCCTCTCTCCTCTCTCTCTCCCTGTCTTTCCAAATTCTGATTTCTCTCTATAAACTGCTTTCTACGTTCCTATACAAATATGCTGGATGATCATACTTAAGTGTCCATCAACCCTGGTCTAACCAGCAATGTCTAGAGGAGCAGAGTCAACAAGACACAAACTTGGATTCTGAGCTCCACCCTTGATGGTGAGGCCATTTAATGATGGTCACATTGGACGGGGAAAGCACTGATACCACTGAAAGTGTCCTACAAGACCCCATGTTCCTTCCTGGTGTGGTCCCTGACTACCTCTCAACCTCATCCTTCACTACTCCTCTGCAGTCCTTTATACCCCAGACATCCTGCACTGATCTTGCCATCTTCTTTCTCTCTCACCACCAAGTCTTCACCCAAGCTGGACCTTCTACCTAGGAACATACTTTCCTTTCTTCTCTTGGCGAACTCTTCCTTGACTACCAGGTATTCATGTGGGTGTAATTTTCTTCAATCAATTTTCCAAGACAAAGTTAGATGCTCCTCCTCTCTTTTCCCCCAGCTCCCAGATCAATAAAGCAGTTTGCACACTATACCATGAACTTATTTACCCCTCCAATTGGCCTGTAAACTCCTCAAGGGCAGTTCTCCCAGAGCCTGTGCCTGTACCTGCCTGGGATACTGTCAGTGACCAATAAATGCTTGCTAAACAAAGGGCTCCATCAACTCCCCAGATTCTCCCTCCTCTGCTCCACCCAGCTGAGCTTCCCAATCAATCACTCAAACAATTTTACAAATTTTTTCAGTTCCCTCACTCTGTATTTCTATGCCTTCCCACCCCTGATCATCTCAACCCTGATTCAGTTCCTGTACGAGACCGTTCTGCATGGCGTGGGCACAGCTCCCACTCAGAGATACACAGGACCCACACCCATGGATAGGTTCTCCTGTGGGGAATCAGGTCTGCAATGTACCTAGGCCTCTATGAGTCTTGCTTTTTCCTAAAACTCCCTCACCCTGATTTGTAGCAAACATTTACTGCAAAGTAACTTCCTAAAATCCATGCTGAACCTTCTGAGGGTGAGTGTAACCAGTTCAACCATTTTTGCCTTTTCATTTTCAAATATTCCTCTTCTGTGATGTGATTAGTGGCACTGGCTCCTTTGTTTTCTGTAAAAGGTAACCACCTAAAGCGAACCTGTGTATAGTAAATGAGGACCATCATGTAATGGGTGGAGAAACCCAATAAAGGTCTGTCATGGCAGAGGCGTTGGCTTTTGCTCCCCTTGAGAGAAAAGCCATGCTGTCCCTTTTCCTCCACAGGGCTTGGTAGCCCATGTGAATGTCTCATTTCATTCACAATGACACAGACACTGCAGGCCGGTGTCTGCATCAAGTTCCAACCTCCCTTTTCCTCCTGGGCTGCCCAACACTGCTAGAAAAATTGCAGACAAATGTTGAAAGGAACCATTTCAATAGAAAGTCTTTGGTATCCATGGAGCAATGAGTGGAGTTCAGTAATTTTGAAACTTTTCCTTAGTCTTGTAAATAGGTTTTTCATCCCCTTGACAGCTGTTCTAAAACCTTCCCAACATGGAGTTTCACTTAAGTTTCAGCTTGATACTGTCATGTTCTGGCCTGTCTGGATATGTTAGGAGAGCTATTAAGAAAGGGTTCTGTGAAGTCTGCTGCCATGGGGATGTAGGTTGTGCCCATAGCTATGTTTGAGACTATATAGTGGGGTGAGGCAGAAGATGATGGAATCTACAGATGCCTTCAAGACAGAAATCTTAAAAGGCACAGTGATGTTTATTTAGTCATTGGAGCATAGGGGACCTGAGAACAGCAAGGAGGCTATTATTCAAATGTACACCTAATTCAGTCCTGGGGTATTTGTCTTTATACAGGAGATAAAGAAATAAAACCTGAAAGAGCTGTTTTTCTTCTTACTGAAGCCCATGAAACCTTTGGAGCATGCTAACAGAGAGTGCTCAGAGGAGCCCGAAGTAGGAAACTGCCAGATCAGAAGAAGCAGTGGGTAGGACCACAGCCTAGAAAAGCAGCGTAGGGTCAAAGAAGTGGCATCTATATGTGACTGTGCAGCAGTAGCCCACCCACTGGGGTCACTGACAAGGAACTTATGGTGCCCAGGGAGCACTGTGGGGACTCTGATATCACAGAATAAACACATCCCTAGGAAAATGAAAGATACTCTGGTAACTCCTGAAATAATTGTAGGACTTTTTGAAGGGCTGCTAGACCTAATGAAAAAGATGTAGAGCTAGAGAGACCTGGATTTTTGTTGACTGTCCTTCCTAATCTTTAACCTACCTCTGGGTACTGTATTTGCCCCCCACTCCACAGAGAAAATAAACATTATTAGATATAGTCTTCTACCATTTCTTTTCTCATCTCCAAATAGTTAGCCAAAATTCTTGACCTTCTTTCCTGTGACAGAAATGACAGGAATGAGAATGAGAAAACATGCTAGAGTACTCATTAGGGGTTGGAGGGAATCTTGATGAGAAGGAACAAAAGTAGAGTGAGCAAGTCTGAGTCTGGGTTAGATGAACTCAGGGCCTTATCTTAGGGAATCTGTGAAAATAAATCTAAACTTCACTCTGCAGTATTATTTTCTTCCTTTAACAATAGTTGTTTCTTAATATCTTTTTTATTTCCAATGGTACAAGAGCCTAGTAAAAGCAAGATGAATAAATGAATGAACAAATTAATGAATCCCCTTAACTATATGATTTGATGTCTGCTAGAAAAAAAGAGATTTGAGAAAGGTGGACTTAATAACTAAAATAACATTGGGACCTCCTTTAGGTTCATGAATACATATATGGGAGATGCTGTGTGTCTTCAGTACAGAGGCTTAGACTCTGGGGAAGGAGGAAAAGCTCATACACAAATTCAGACCATGTTTACATCGATATTCACCATAGTTTTTAATCATGTGGCCCACCTGGAAAAGTTTTACCTGTCATGGTCTTTCACTGTGAGGTTTGAAGGCTGGGCAGGTGTGGTCTGCAATGGACAGTGGACAGGCTTTGAAAGGATACTTATAAAGTATCAAACTGAGAAAAGAAGCAAAGAAAACAGAAGAAACAGCAGACTTCATAAACACAAAACTAAACTTCAGTTGAGAGAAAAAGATACCCTCATCTGAGCTATGGTCCAACTTAGGAAGGGAAAATGAGTTCCACCAGTGGCGATCTTGTTGCATCTATTTACAGCTGAACTTTGGATCAAAATTCCCAGGAATTCCCAGGAATGGCTTTCCTAGGCCTGTACGTAAGATGCACCAGCATTCTTCTTGAGCCATGGGGAAAAAAAAAAAAAAAGGCTTGGTATGGAAATGGAATAAACTTAAACACAGTAGGTCCATTATTTTTTTCTCAAGATTGACATTTATCAATATATATCAACTTATGCCTGGCCTAGACATGTAATATTTAGTAATACATGTCACATTTGCAGTGAAAAAGTTCTCTGACCAAAAAAATTAAATAAAATAAATAAAGCAAGTTATTTAAATTAAATATTTTCTTGATTAGATCCAGCTGCTTTAATTTATTTAATAGAATGTTTCCCTTGCTTCCAAAGCTTTTGGCTGAGCAATGATTATTTGTTCAGTCCTATGGCTTTTTTGTATGTGTGTCAATGGCAATTAAATACACAAAGATGATTTGCTTCCTAGCTATTTGAGATTCTTGTTTTCCATTGCACCTCAGAAATTTTGCTCAAGTCCACTAAATTTTGTTAGGAAGATTTTAATTAATAAGAAAGGATCCCAAATCCCAAACTTAAAATGCAAACATCTTAGGGGCATGCCAACTGCAAAGTATGTTATTGTATAATTACTATAGGGCTTTGTAATTATTGATAAGCTGAAAACCAAATCTATTGGTCTTTTTGTTTTCTTAAAGTGTATTTTTTAGACTTTCCTAATATAAATCTCTACAAAAATGTTTCCATGTTCCTTACCACTGTGTGGCCTCATATTTTTATGTGGAATTTTAAATCTTAGTATTTCAAATGATCATTATGTACCATTTAGTGATCATAGGTGAATTTTTTAGATAAAAATAAACAAAACAGGCCCCAAAGCTATTTTTTAGAAAGCTCAGCATGTAAAAACTCTTGTTTAACCATAAAAATAAATATTGAAATCAGATTTAAATACAAAGTTTCTTCCTTTTTTCACTTGTTTCTGAACTATGCAAATCAATTCTATGTGTTATTGCACTTTTAAATGGTTTCAAAACCCAAACTTAAACACTTTATTCAATCCTCCGAAAATGGGGTCATACTCTTTGAAACACACACAATCCAATTGATCCCAACTTTCATACAGAATGTTATTTTTGTCTATATAATTTTATTCAGCAATCTAAATGAAAATAGATTCAATCAATGACCAATGCAGCACTTAATGCAGATTTTCAAAAAGAAAAAAGTGTATATTAAGAAAACTGTCTATTCTAGACTCAGGTTTGAGGTGGGAGAAAAATGTCTTGCCCCCAATTGCCCAGATAGGAGAGATGAACAAACCTGTATTCCATTATGCCCACAGAAAGAACCTGGCCAAGATGATCTGAGATGTTGTTTTTCTCCTTTTCACTTTAACTGAAGACTAGACTGATGTAGACACTGACACGCAGTTTCTGTGTCATTATGGGTGAAATGAGACATTCACATGGGCTACCAAGCCCTGTGGAGGAAAAAGGACAGCATGGCTTTTCTCTCAAGGGGAGCAAAAGCCAACGCCTCTGCCATGACAGACCTTTATTGGGTTTCTCCGCCCATTACATGATGGTCCTCATTTACTATACACAGGTTCGCTTTAGGTGGTTACCTTTTACAGAAAACAAAGGAGCCAGTGCCACTAATCACATCACAGAAGAGGAATATTTGAAAATGAAAAGGCAAAAATGGTTGAACTGGTTACACTCACCCTCAGAAGGTTCAGCATGGATTTTAGGAAGTTACTTTGCAGTAAATGTTTGCTACAAATCAGGGTGAGGGAGTTTTAGGAAAAAGCAAGACTCATAGCGGCCTAGGTACATTGCAGACCTGATTCCCCACAGGAGAACCTATCCATGGGTATGGGTCCTGTGCATCTCTCAGTGAGAGCTGGGCCCATGCCACGCAGAACGGCCTCCTACAGTAGACCTTAGGCAATAATACTTCTTTCAAGATTTTTTTTGTATTTTATCTTAGTATAACACTTCCTTCTCTGTGTGCACCATAGACATTTGCACAAAACTATTTAGCTTTAATAACAATCATAACTGCTACTTACTAAAAACCTTTCCTACCAGGAACTGAACTAAGTGCTTCACCAAAAGTAGAAGTATGTGTGTGCACACACATACTTACATGTACTTACTTGCATGTACTTGCATGTACTTACACGTACTTAATTTTCATATCACCCCATGAAGGCGATCTTATTACCACCACTATAAGTATGTGAAAAATAAAACTTGGAAAGTTTAAGTAACTTAGCAAAGAAATTGTCAGGTAGAAATTAAACCCATGCCTATCTGACATAATAGTTCGTGCCCTGAATCTCTCCCCAAAAAGCCCATATTTGTTACACTCATTTCTAAAGTGCTTCTCACCCAAGAATACTGGTCTCCAGCCCCAGAATTATTGGTGAAAGGTTTCTATTCTACTGGAAACCAAGAGCAAAATTTATCCAACTTTGCAGCTTTCAAGGGCTTTTAGAATTTCTCAGTGTAGAGGTCTGCATGGACAATCAAATTGTATGTGTTCTCTGACATCACTCATTCCTCAGAGTCACAGAAAAGAAATAACCAATATTAACCTCCCTGCAAGCTTCCCCCACCTTGTAGTCTCAGAGGAATAATCTACTTCTTTCACTACTTGAAGGCAGGTTCCAAAATAGAGTTCAAACCACAAATACATGAAAACGTTATCATCGTTTGAGAATGAGAATAGTGGTTTCCCTCAAATCTTAATTTCTTTATTATAGTAGAATCACTGATATATTTTTAAAAGGGATAAATTTTGAAATTTACAATTATGAAAAGTGCTGTTTCTCTCCATGGCACTTGCATATAATAGAGCACTTTGTGACCATGCACTGAAGGTCAATAAAGCACTTCACTAATGGACTGACTCACTTCCATTTAAAACTTTTAAGGAAGAAAAAATGTGGCACTCTTTTAACTGAGCAAAAGTTTCCTTTAATTTGTAGGTAAGAAAAAAAGAGTTCTTCTATAAAACACTTGTGTAAAGCTGTTGAAATATGCTATTTTAATCACTGTTTCAAATACAAGGGAGTTTGTATGACCATTTGCTACAACCTCCTCCTCCTCAAAACTCATTCTATACTGTTCACTTGTTCAAATGACATTGTCTATTTTTCTTAATTGAACATTTTTTACTAAACTGAAACAAAAAAGAGAAGAAAATCAGGCATAATAATTGCAGCTTTTCCCCACTAAAGAACAAAACAGAGATGAAAGAACTAAACAATTTCCCATTCTGAAGTCAATGAAACAGGAAGATGGAGTGTCTGAGAATTTCCAAAATAGTAATTGATGTATTTTTCCCATTTTTAAAAATTCATAATTTCAAAATTTATTAAACATAAGTTGGTATATGTATTTCTGATTTGTGAAACACTTGTAAACAACTTCTTTGATGACAGAAGAAAAGAGCAAACAAAGTGAATTGTTAAATATCATAAATATTAGTAATGGCTTTGTTCTCAACAGTTTGTAACTTTCACAATGTTTGATTTTCAACAGGACAAATAAACATGACCTGAAATAGTTTAAGACAAAGCCCATTTTCTTTTATCAGCAACCAAAGTGTTTTCTCTATGATCACAAATGTATTCTGACTTAGAGATGAAAATAGAAGATTGGTGATACTAATGTTATCAATTATCAAGTATCTACCATATGCCAATACACTACCAAATACTTTGCATAAATTATCTCACTTAATTCTTATTTTACCTGTTAAGAAACTAATGTTCATGAGGATCCCAGAACCAGTAAGCAACACAATGTGTTGGTAAAGCCATATTTTTGTCTGTTTAAGATGTGTGACTGGCCCTGACTGGTGTGGCTCAGTGGATTGGATATCATCCTGCAAACCAAAAGATTGCTGGTTTGATTTCCAGTCAGGACACATGCCTGGATTGTAGGCCAGGTACCTGGTTGGGGGGCATGTGAGAGGCAACCAATCGATGTTTCACACATCAATGTGTCTTTCCCTGTCTTTCTCCCCCTCTTCTACTCTCTCCAAAAATAAATAAAATAGAATAGAATAAAATGTATAATTGGCCTAATGGAGTAATTTATGGCTGTCACAGTCAATAATAACCTAATGCATAACTAATGGGGAGAAAGAAAGAAAACTCAAATCTAATAGGCAAGACAGTCATTCCTTAATGTACAGCATAGTCATGGCCAACAATGTGTCATATTTCATAAAATCTCCAAGTAAGCAAGAAACAACTAATATTGGTGAAACATCGGGAAAGAGAGTATCCCACTCTTCCCTTACTGAGAGCCACTTATTCTTCTTTGATTAGGACATGTGGGATTGCTCTTACACACACATACTTTCCATAAGTTTTATCCAACTAGCAACTTAGGCCATTCCATTCATTCCTTCACTCATGCTTCCAGGTCGTCTCCTCTATAGCAATCTATAATCCTCACTTCCTCTAGGATCCAGCTCTCAGCTTTCAGAAAGCCCTCTCTGACCTGCTATTCTCTATACTGATCATTCATTACTTCCTTTTTTCATCACTCCATGCAGTGCTTGGAATCATGCTTCCCTGACCAGACTGTAAGTTCTTCAGGGGCCAACATTTTACCTTTACTTCTCCTATCTCTCCAGGTACATGTTCAATTAATGCACTAATAATAATTTTATTCTTCTTTAGGTTAAAGATATTGAATACAGAGGATGTGACTTTGAAACCATACTAATCTATCAAGATTGTCATACCTATGACTCAGGGACTCAGGAAGACTGTATAATGTATTATTTATTTAGTTTATTGATTATATTTTCCATCTACAATAGATGTATATGCCTTCTTCCAAAATAATAACTCAGTAAGTATAATTCAACTTACTTAAAACCTGCCACTGGTTTCTATTAGCTCTTTAAGCACTTACTTGTTATGAGCTCAGAGCTCTTGGGTCTATCAGATTTTTGTCTTTAAATGAATCTTAATTATATCACTCTGGATTTTGACATCAGATCTTGTTAAGTAATTCTACACATTTGTTAGTTCAGCTAACCTGTGCTGTAATATCAAATAAACCCAAATTTCCTGGTTTTGTAACATAAAATTTTGGATTTAGCTCACAAAGTCCTTGCTTTGTAAAGCAAAGTTCTCCTCCAGTCTTTATGGCCACAGAAGAGATAACATGCAGAAGGGACCATTGCTTCCACCTATGTGACTCTATATCTCTTCCATTTAATCCATTGGCCAGAATTGGTCACATGGTCTCAACTCACTTGCAAGGGAAGCTAAGAAATATAAGACAGCACATACACATTCAGTAAGCATTTATGAACAGTCTGTGACACACCATCCTTTGTGGCCCAACTCAAATGTTTTTTGCTTCACAAAGTTTTCTGTAATCTTCCCCAAATTAAGTGAGGTGTCATTTTGACTCCAAATTTCTAACACCACACTGGCCCATGTTCATGTCTTCCAGTTTACATTCCCTGCCACATGTGGGATGTACTTTTTTAAATTTAAATTATGTGTTATTGTTTATGCTATCACAGTTGTCCCAATATTTTCCCTTTGCCCCCACCCCCACCCAGATGCCTGCACTCCCCCCCACCATTGCCCATGTCTATGGGTCATGCATGTATATTCTTCAGCTACTACATTTCCTATTATGTAGTTTACATCCCCATGATTATCTGTAACTACCAATTTGTAATTTTTAATCCCTTCTCCTTTTGCACTGATCCCCCTTACCCTGCTTCCATCTAGCAACCACCAAAACATTCTCTATATGTATGATTGTTTCTGTTCTGCTTGTTCATTCATTTTGTTTTTTAGATTCAATATTGATAGATATGTATTTATTGTATTTTATTGATCGTGTTTTTTATATTCTTCTTAAAGAACACCCTTTAACATTTCATATAATACTGGTTTAGTGATGAACTTCTTTAGCTTTTTCTTATCTGGGAATCTCTTTATCTGTCCTTCAGTTCTAAATGGTAGCTTTTCTGGATAGAGTAATCTTGGTTGTAGGTCCTTGTTTTTCATCACTTTGAATATTTCTAGGTACTACCTTTTGGCCTGCAAAGTTTCTATTGAGAAATCAGCTGACAGTCTTATGGGAGCTTCCTTATAGGTAATTAACCAATTTTCTCTTGCTGCATTTAAGATTCTTTCTTTGTCTTTAATCTTTGGCATTTTAATTATGATATGTCTCGGTGTGGGCCTCTTCATGTTTATCTTCTTTGGGCTCTCTGTGCTTCCTGGACTTGTGTGTCTATTTCTTCACCAAGTTAGGGAAGTTTTGTTTCATTGTTTTTTCAAATAGGTTTCCAATTTCTTGCTCTCTCTTTTCTCTTTCCAGCACCCCCATGATGTGAAAGTTGGTAAACTTGAAGTTGTTCCAAATGCTCCTTACACTATCCTCTTTGGGGGGATTTTTTTCTTCCTGCTGTTCTAATTGGGTGTTTTTTTAATTTCCTTATATTCCAAATCACTGATTTGATTATTGGTTCCATCCACTCTACTATTAATCCCTGCAAACTGTTTATTTCAGTTAGTGTATCCTTCATTTCTGACTGGTTCATTTTTATGGTTTCCATGTTCCTTTTTATGCTCTTGAAGTGCTCTTTGAGTTCATCTACTCTTCCCCTAATTTCCTTGAGCATCCTTATAACCAGTGTTTTGAATTCTACATCTACTAGATTGCTTTCTCCATTTTATTTTGTTCTTTTTCTGGAGTTTTGTTCTGTTCTTGCATTTGGCACATGTTTCTTTTTCTCCTCATTTTGGCAGTCTCCCTGTGTTTGTTTCTATGTATCAGGTAAAGCTGTTATGACTCCTTGGCTTGGTAGAGTGGTCCAATGTGGTGATGTCCTGTAGGGTCCAGTGGCACAGTCTCCCCTAACACCCAAGCTGGGTACTCAAGGTGATCCCACCATATGGGTTGTGTACACCCTCCTCTTGTAGTTGAACTTTGATTGCTTTTGGCACATCAATAGGAAGTATTTACCCAGTCCTATCAACTGCAAGGATAGGCTGTGACCACTGACCACCAACCAACTTCTGACCACCATGGAGGATCAGCTGTGCAGGGCCTCACTTCAAAGATCAGGACTTATTTTAGCAAGGCTCTTGTGCCCCCTGAGTCCACACCCTAAGTGTGTTACTAGTGGAGGTAGTTGTGTGGTATTGCTCCAACATGTCCTGTAGCTGTCCACTGGGTACGCAGGCTCTGGGGCCTCCCTGGAGGTACAGGCCAAGGTCAGCCATCACTGGTGTTCTATGTGGGACCACCTGGCATAAGCTATACAGGACTCTGCAGATGGTTGCTATTTGTGCTGGGCCCAAGAGAGGCCCAGCTGTGAACAAAGGCCAGCTGCTGCTAGTGTCAGGCCTGAGGTCACTTGGCAAAAGGAACAGGGCATGCTGAGGTCAGATGCTGCTAGTTTGAGAAAAATTAGGAAAAATATGAAGCATGCACCAAGACAAGCCTTTCATATGGAAAAGTCACTGGAAACAGCTTGGGTGGGCCTGAAATTTCAGTGGGTGGAGACTCAGGGACTCACCAGGGTGGGGCAAGCAGTGTGATCCAGGCTGATGGAGTCTCAGACATGGTGCCTGCTTGCGGACTCTGTGGAGGGAGGGCTCAGAAAAGGAACAGTGGCCACTGCCAGCACTTCTGTCTGGGAGAACACTGCCCTCCAGCTCACATCCTGATGTCAGACACTCAGTTCCTCCCTGTATGCCTCTTTTGCCTTTCAAGTTGCTGCCCCAACACTGCTGCTCAGAGCAAGTGAGTTCAAATAAGTCTGTGCATGAGCTCTTTAAGAGGAACTGCCAGGGAACCCAGAAGTTTCTGTCTTCCACAGCTTCAATCACCACTGGTTTTTATAGCCAGAAGTTATGGGGCCTTCTTTTCCTGGCATTGGAACCCTGGCTGGAAGGCCTGGTGTGGGGCTGGGACCCCTTGGTCCTGTGATATCCCTCTCAATTTTTATCCTTCATACATGGGTGCACAACCAGCCCATTCTGCATCTCCACCCTTCTTACCAGCCTCAGCATGCTTTCTTCTTTAATTCCATAATGTAGGACTCCATTCAGCTCAATTTCTGTTGGTTCTGAATAATGGTTGTTCTGTAGTTTAGTTGTAATTTTGATGTGGTTGTGTGAGGAGGCAAACTGTGTTTACCTATACCTCCATCTTGACCAGAAGTCCACTGGGATGTGCTTGTTTTATCCACACTTTCCAAACCCTATGCTCTTTAAAGTAGGGGGCTACGTTATATATATATATATTTCACTTTTTAAGACCCCTTTTAAAACCAAGCACTGCTCAAAAATCTTTGCTGAGCCCACAAGAATCAGATGGGGGCTGAGGAATGAAGAATCTGAAAGCATTTTTGAGAAAACAAAGGGGGGAAGGCAGCAAGATTTATAGAAATTCAGAGACAAAAACCTCCCTTTGGAAAATACTTGCTCATTTTCTCATGTTTGGTGGGAACAGCAAGATGGCATCATTTGAAAACATTGGCTGTGACTGAACAATACATTAAAGATTTGTATAATATTGGCAGTTTTAGAAAAAATGTTCCTTTGAACAGTCTCAGAAAAGGAAAGTTCTCTCTCCTAGCACTACTGTAAAAGTTAGATGGCAGCTTTCTGCCAACTCAAAATTGCCAGAAGTGAAGCATCAAGTCAGAAATGCCCCCCAGTGACTGCCTGGGCTATCTGGTATGGGTTTTTTCCCTTCTACTTTGCAGAAAGTAAAGACAGTAAAAGTTCCTTTAGAGAGCTGCCAAGGTGCTCCCAGGCCATTGTGCAGAACCATTGTCAGGTTAAATTAGGGAGTACAGACTCCATGAGTGTAAAAAAATCAATACTTGATGGAAGATTGCTCCCTGGAAAATCTGTTTTGATTCTAGTATTAATTCATGACCAAAGGCTTCTGCAAAATGACATGCCATTAGTCAGAAAATGAATACATTCTATACTTGAAATTGGATGGAAATATGTCAGCTGATTGACCCATTCATTCTCCTCACTCTCTAGGCAGAAAGAGTGGGTGTGGTAGCTATGGGAATTAGTGCCCCAAACCTGGTCCATTTTCAAAACAAGATAAAAAAATATTTTTTAAAGTCCAAAGTGAATTGGGAGTAGTCTCTAGGCCACTGTTGGAAAGCTATTGCAAACGTGTTCTGTCAAGGCAAATGCATTTGTCTGGAAGGTCTGACTTTCCTGAGTTTTCTAAGCCTCAGAAACCCTACTAAAAACCTTAAAATAAAACAAGAATTTTCCCCCCAAAGCAGTGACCTGCAGTATTAATGTCAATGTAATGTCTTTGTCATATATAAAGTAACATTCCTCTCATTCCTATCTATTAGATTTCTTCAACTAAAAACTTCTGCAAGAGGCAAGTTCCAGCCCTTCATTTGTGCTAATGTCATCAAGTTTGGGGGCCTTTCCCAATGGGTACAGCTAGATCTGCAGCTGGGGTAAATGTCATTCCACAACCCTAATACATGTAAATATCACTTGTTGCATTTCCTTTAAATAAAATTAAGTCTAACTTTGAGTCTATCTGTCATCATTAGAAATGTTTCTCCATCTCCAAGGTAATGAAAAGGGCCCAGGAGTTTGACAAAGCAAATGTTCAAGGACACCCTTCTGTTCTTCTGTCCAAAATCTTCATCACCAAGTCCCAGCTTGAATGGTCCCTTGACAGCAGGTGGTTCTAACACAGACACAGCAAACCTTGCCAACCTTAAAGTTTCAGTATCAAAAATCAGGCTTCCTTCTTTTCTCTGCTTTCTGCCATTTGTCTAGAAGACATGTACCTCTTTCTGCTCTTTGAATTTCCTCATTAGTTCATCAATGCAAAAACCAACACAAATAAAAGAGTTGTTTTCAAACTTTCCATTATGTTTAGCAAGACAGCACATAGTCCTAGTTAACTTTTTCAAAAGGGAGAGGGAAATTAAAGGAAGACAAAACCCACAAACACATCCTAAAGGACTGCTTCTGCAGAATCTCCACTGAAGATTTCTGCCTCTGCTGTACCTGCCAAGACACAGACCTCCTCTCTCAGCACAAATGGACATTTTCTGATGTGCTCTGTATCCAACTATGGCTGCTAACAATGTTGAACATGCTGAATGTATGGAACAGAAGAGGGGTCATGATATTGGCTGTTTGTATGAATTTCATTGGGAGAGGAATCGCCAGGGTGAAGCTCCATCCCTGAGCACCTTTTCCTGCAGATACCAAAACAAAGACAGTAGTTTCACAGCTCATAAATTAGGCAACAGAAAATGTCCCTGCAGGAAAGGACCAGTTTACCCACCACCCTCATTACCCATGGTGACTTCATTAGAATCCTTATTCAGGAGTAAATTGGGATTGCAGAAGATTGTCTTGAAACTCATATTTTAAAAAGAAATCTTCAAAATTGATGTGTAGGCACTGGTGCTCCAGATGCCCCAAAGAGCTCCTTGTTATCCCAGCTTAACAACTTGACCTTTCTTTAAAAGCTCGCATTGGCTACATTTGACATTCAGAAGGGAAACAGGAACTTAGAGAAGAAATAGATACCAGCACTTAATGGAAGTCACACCATCCTGGGGTCCAACATAAGGCATCTAATTCAGATAGTTCAATTTGCTAAAGCAGCCTGAGCCCCTTAGGCACCAGAATTGTACCAGGATCCAATTATAATAGCATGAATCTTTACTCTTTTAAAAAGTGTGGATTATTGTAAAACTAAATAAATAGTCCTGGATGGTATCTTCAGTGGGTTGGAATGTCATCTTGTCATGGAAAGTTATGGGTTCAATTCCCAGTCAGGGTACACACCTAGGTTAAGGGTTTGATTCTCAATCCAGGTGTGTACAAGAGGCCACCAATTGATGCTTCTCTCTTGCATCAATGTTCCTCTATCTTTAAAAGCAATGAAAAAAAAAGTCCTTGATGAGGATTAAAAAAACTAAATTGATAAATTAGATGACTAAACAAACTTATATGAGGTTTTCTCACCACCATTTACAAATGGGAAGAAGAAAATAACATTAAACACCAAACACTCTAGTAACAAAATAATCATGTTTATTCTTTTGCATAGTTGCAGATATTGGTAGAGCTATTATAAAATTTTTAAAAAAGATTTCTGAACAAATGAAGAGAGTTTTCAAAATACAGCCCCTTCTAGATGTGAAAAAGCAGTTTCAACTGAAATTAAGACCTCAATCTCTAAAATCTTTCCAAAGTAAATAAACATGGAAGAGGTTAGCATTATAATTGATCACATGAAAATATTTCTACTTTCACACAAGGATCTTAAATATTAGGGCTCAGTTGCTGAAAGTTCTCTTGTATTTCCACTTTATAAAATCGCCCTCCCATATATTAGAAACATGTCCAGCCTCATCACGGTAAACTGTAGGGACTGAAACACTAAAACACTGAATAAGGAATCTGTAAACTTAGATTTTTTTTTTGGCCTGTCATCCACCAGCTTCAGAATTCTAGGGGCTTCTACAAAGTACATGACTTCTCTAAAGCACACATATTTAGGAAGTTTTTTAGATCATATCCTCAGAACTTCCAGTATTCCCTTTGTCAGCCGTACCAGCTGGGGCAAAATTAGGTTTAAGTTCTGAATATGCAAAACACAGAGTTTATTCTTGTATTATTATTTATTAATTATTATGTTATTTTACATATGAACTACTGAAACCTACTTTTGCCCCACCCCGTATTGGAGAAGAGGTGTTTCCACACACCATACAATGGAGATGTGGTATTTGTATACTCACTGGAAGTAGACCCTGGGGGTCTCCAAGTGTGATAAATTTTGAAAGGTAAATGATAACCCAAAATGATGACTAGTTCCCCTCTGACTTTGTTAGCACTAAGGCAACATGATGCCAAAATTCTCAATTGACTAATAATGTTTACTGATGAGCTTAAAATACAGTGCTTGTGCATACCCTTTTTTTATATTCATATAACCTGCACCATACCAGCCTTGAAACCATGTTAAAAGAGAAAGGAAATATTCAATATATATCTGCAACTAATTCAAAAGAACCTCTCCTTAAACATTCTAGAAGGAAAGAATTCTTGGTTATTCTTCCCAAACTATATAGTGAGAATATGTAACTTTTAGGGTTAGTAAGGGGGAATATATATTTCTTAAGAAAGCCCTTGCCCACTCTTAGGTAATGCCATGCATGTCCTCTGAAAAAGTCATTGATTTATTTGAATCATACTTTCTGGCCTGAAATGTTTCATATTAAGCATTATTTTGTGAGGAGTTGCAGAGATGTGAACTCTAAAGGGTGAGCACAAAGAGAAGAGCAGACAGCCCAGAACTCCTTGGGGAGAACCTACTTACCTGCCCACCTTTCCTTTGTCACAGAAGCCACTAGAGACCTGTG
Organism: Phyllostomus hastatus; assembly: GCF_019186645.2. Lineage (NCBI taxonomy): Eukaryota > Metazoa > Chordata > Mammalia > Chiroptera > Phyllostomidae > Phyllostomus > Phyllostomus hastatus. Next base: position 52,823,269 of record NW_025334041.1, read on the forward strand.
AAGTAAGGCTAGCACAGTCATGAACTAAATACACACGCGCACGCACGTGCTGCTCCTCCCAGAGCTGAGATGCTTTCTCAGCTATAAAAAACAGTTATGCCACTGGCATCAGAGCTGAATTATAGGCTGCCCCACCCCTGTCACATCACTTCCACCTCTACTTTGGGTCATAGAGTTCCACCTTTCCTAATTAACTCAGCTTGCAGTGTCCTTTCCCATCCTTCCATCTCTATAGCATTTCCCAAGCACAGTGACATACACTGTTCCTTGATAATATTTTTGGAGGTCTTTGTTCTAAGTGGAGGCATGAAGCACTAGGGAGGTATAACATCCAGAATCAAAATGAACTATGGTCAAGATATGATTGGTTGTAAATTTCCCTGGGGAAATTTACTTATGCCTGCTCAGCCTAACTTCTTGTCCCATTAACTATCTGAGAGTTCTTGATTCCAAAGAATGGCCTCTAGTACTGGTTAATGGTAGATGTTTGGTACATCTTTACCCATCCCCCTGGCCTTTAGACTCTCCTCCATGTGCATGCTCCTTGTATTTTCAACTATACTACAAGCTCCTCAAATAAGGTGAATACTTCTCTTGCAACATAGCATGGTATGATTTGAAGTTAAAAACAATGGATTCAAATCTAAGCTCCCCCATCCACCATTTCCCTTCCTATCAGTGAAAGTTTGAAGTTATTGGGTCTCTTGAAGTCCCAACTCCCTCATCAAGTGGGGTTGTAATAGTAATCATCTGTTAGGGTAGACATAAGAACCAGTGACATTAGTACCCAGCACATTATGGGCACTTGGTTAAGTGTTTAATAAATAAATCATCCTCTTCCTAGTAAATGTTCTTTCATTTTAGATAGGATGTATCTAGATAATGCTTCTGCCTGGCCCTCAGCACTGAGAGGGATGGAATTTTTCACTACAGTTTTGGTAAAAAAATTCTCCCAAAATCATGTCTCCTCAGTCAGTGAACACTGAAGATTCCTGACCAAGAGAAGAACAGCTTAATGAGGCATACAGCAGCCCCAACCAAACTGCTGGGACAATTCATTGAATAAAACACAGTTAATTTTAAGATTTAGTGTTAACCCCAATTTTTCTCTTTCTCTTTTGCCTAAACTTATACTCCTAAGAGAATGAAGCAGGAAGTCAACATTAAGAAAAATTTCCCAGAAAGGTCATTTATTTATTCACTGTCCTATGTGTGGAGAAGGCTCTAGAGATGAATTTACAAAATAGAAAAATTAGCTGGATTATTAAATACCATTTTTTTAAAAACCTGGGTAAGATCTTATAACCAAATGGAATTTTCCTGCAGAAACCAGGACAATAAAACTTTGAACAAAAATCAGATTTCAGTTTTGAAGTTCAATTAGATATTTCTTTAAAAATGTAGTTTATGGGATTTTCTATTTTGTCTGATAAAGGAAAATGAACTTTATTTTTTAAATTACTTTATTGTTGTTCAATTACAGTTGTCTGCATTTTCTCCCCACCACTACCCCCACCCCAGCCAAACCCACCTCCCTCTCTTATTTCCTCCCTCCCCCTTGGTTTTGTCCATGTGTCCTTTATAGTAGTTCCTGAAAACCTTTCTCCCCACTGTCCTTTCCCTCCTCCCCTCTGGCTATTGTTAGATTGTTCTTACTTTCAATGTCTCCAATTATATTTTGTTTGCTTTTTTCTTTTGTTGGTTATGTTCTAGTTAAAGGTGAGGTCATATGGTATTTGTCCCTCACCACCTGACTTATTTCACTTAGCATAATGCTCTCCAGTTCCATCCATGCTGTTGCAAAGGATAGGAGCTCCTTCTTTCTCTCTGCTGTGTAGTATTCCATTGTGTAAATTTACCACCATTTTTTAAAGAGTTTTATTTATTTTTAGAGAGAGGGGAAGGGAGGGAGAAAGAGAGGGAGAGAAACATCAGTGTGTGAATGATACATCAATTGGTTGCCTCCCATATGCCCCCAACTGGGGACCTGGCCTGCAACCCAGGCATGTGACCTGACTGGGAATCAAACCGGCAACCTTTTGGTTTGAAGGCTGGCACTCAGTCCACTGGGCCACACCATCCAGGGCATACAGGTGAGTTTTAACCACACACACATACATATACAAAAGCAGGAAGGGCAATTTGATACACACAAAAATTGTAATCTACATCTCAAAAACCAGCAGTTGTGGCAGCAGAGCCAGAATTTGTAGGAGAGACTTTCCATTTTCAAGTTTCCCTGGGCCCAGCCTGGCCACCGAGCAGTGGCCTCTCCTCTCACCTCCAATAAAGGGAAGGGTAGTCACCAAGCCAGACCTCTTGGTTGACTCCATAGGCATTTCCAGTCTAGCAGATTCAATTGAAGCTTCGGGGGAGGGGGCACCAAGGATGGAACAGGTGAGAATCTTGGTTTGGAAACAGAGGCAGTGGATGGTCAGCTGAGAGTGCACAGTGGGACTCAGCCAGTGGTGGGTTCAAGTACTGGCTCTAGAATGTTAACAACATGACCCACCCTGGGATGAAGTGATGTACAGAAAGCACTAGAACAATGCCTGGGCCATAGGCCTAATGGACATTTTGACTTTTTTATAGATCAAGGTGCCTTCCAGCAGTCCATAAGTATATTCTGGTTGAATTGGTACCTTGATGGTGTCAACACCCATTCTACAGATGGAAAAATGGCTCCCTATGTCTCCTGGCTTGTGCTGGTCAGAATGGGTGAGCTGAGCATGTCTGGGGAGAATGTGCAAGTGAGTAAGGAGGTTGGTGTGAGCCACCTGAGCTTGGAGGGAGGTAAAGACTCTCCACCAGCTCCCAGACTGGACACTCAGGAGCCCAGTCACCCTTCCCTGAGCATGTAGCTGGTCTGCAGAAATTGCTGGGGTTGGCCAGGTCAGTGTACCTGGCCTACAGCCCCACAACAGTTCTGTTCACAGGAACATGTGACTGCAGGAGGAATGACAAAGCCAGGTTTATTGTGCCAGGTTAAACCAGTGGACACAAGATTTGAAGGGGCAGGGGGCACAGAAAATTGGTGAACATGTCTTCAGGGCCATTGCCAAGTTCTCAGCATCCTGGGAAGCTGACCAATGCCCTACAGATGTGCTGATCAGCTGCCCACAAGCCACACCACCCTTACCCAAAGTTAGAGCAGCAAGCCAAGGCTCTGGTGGGCAAGGCTCCTTCAGTGCACAGTACTGCCCATGGAGCTAGTCACAGAGGTGTGGCCATAGAGGCAGGTGCTGTGTCCTTAGAAAGGTATCTTGTCTTGGTGGTGGAGGAAGAGGCTGCCCACTTCTTGGCAGGGGCCTTCAGCAGCACCAGCTTCTTGGGCAAGCTGGTGCTGGCTTTCATCACCACATCATGTTCAGTCTTCTGGATCCCAACCTCCAGGCCGTTCTTGAGCTGTTGCTGCTGCACAATGAGCTCCTTCTTGGGAGAGATAACACAACTTCCCTTCCTTGGTCCAGTTCCGCTGTGAGACTGCTGCCACTGCCTTGGTCTTGACTGACCTCTGCGCCTGGGACTTACGTTGTCCCTGCGCCATGATCAGGCACATGCCAGAAGAGGTTTGTACCATCGTTTTTTGATCCATTCATTTACTGATGGGCACTTAGGTTGCTTCCAGCACTTGGCTATTGTAAAGTGTGCTGCTATGAACATTGGGGTACATAGGTTCTTTTTGATTGGTGTTTCAGCATTCTTAGGGTGCAATTCCAGCAGAGGAATTGCTGAGTCAAAAGGCAGTCCCATTTTTAGTTTTCTGAGGAAATTTCATACTGTTTTCCACAGTGGATGTACCAGTCTGCATTCCCACCAACAGTGCAATAGGGTTCCTTTTCCTCCACAACCTCTCCAACACTTGTTTGTTGATTTGTTTATGATGGTCATTCTGACCAGTGTGAAGTGGTATCTTGTTGTGGTTTTAACTTGCATCTCTCTGATAGCTAGTGATGCTGAGCATCTTTTCACATGTCTCTGGGTCCTCTCCATGTCCTCCTTGGAGAAGTGTCTGTTCAAGTCTTTTGCCATTTTTTAATTGGGCTTTTTGTCTTCCTGGAGTGGAGTCATGTGAGTTCTTTATATATTTTGGAGATCAAACCCTTGTCCAAGGTGTCATTGGCAAATATGTTTTCCCATATAGTTGGTTCTCTTTTCATTTTAATGCTGTTTTCTTTAGCCATGCAGAAGCTTTTTAATTTGATGAGGTCCCATTTGTTTATTCTTTCCTTTATGTCTTTTGCTCTAGGGGACATATAAATGAAGATATTCCTGCATGGAATATCTGAGATTTTCCTGCCAATGTGCGGGAAGAAGCATAAAATGAAGTAAAAATAGCCTTTTCAACAAATAGTATTGGGATATCTGGACAGCTACATGCAAAAAAAAAATGAAACTTGATCACCAACTTACACCATACACAAAAATAAATTCAAGGTGGATAAAAGACTTAAGTATAAGTTGTGACACCATAAAAGTCATAGAGGAAAACATTGACAATTGACTTTATACACAACTTTCCATCAGAGTTTGCTAATGTAATTCACAGGAGTTAATGACTTCTTTCCTCTTCAATTTCATGTAGCAGATAAAACTGAGCTCACTAGAGTTTTCCTACAGCAGAATGACTGGTCAATACTTTGCTACTTGCTCTGTCAATGCTATCAAAATATTGTTTAATATTTTAAGAACAAGCATGTAATTTTCTTCTCCAACAAGAGCAAATTAGGCACTTACTAAATAATTGACAAAAATACTTAATTGTAGGGATTTCTTGAGGACTTTCTATTATTAAAAGAAGAATTTGAAATAAAATTTTCCTTCATTTATTCAACATGTTCTTTTTATTTTCATGCCTGATGATGAAAACTATATTAGAGTTTGTCTCCCCACCAATCCCAAGTTCCAGACTCAAAACTGGTCTACAAGAGCCTCTATAGGGTGTGCATGTGTGGGACTTAAGTGGGTGAGACAAAGCCCCTTTTATTTAAGCCTTTACCAACCAAGAACACCAAAGGGCACCAAGAAATTTTGGTCCTTAGAGTTTTAATTTCAAATAACAAGATGCCGTCATCAAGGACATTTACAGTTGGAATGCTTTCCCCTGGCCATCTGTCAAGACAGCTGCACCCTCATCCTCAGGCTGTCGGGCTAAGATCTATCTATTCAGTCAGGCCCTTTCTTAAATATCTCATTTGCAGGCATTTTACTTAACACTTAACCACTGAAATGCCCTTGTCAGACTCACAATCCATAGGCCAGCATCTTAACCCTTGACTTTACAAGTTAAAAAGAAAGGGAGTAGTACTAAGCCTTCTGTCCCTATTTCAACAATCAGTTTCTAGAATATTCTTGTCTCACTGTTCTCTAACAAAAGGACAAGTCCAAGAATAATACTTTGTTCAAATAAGAGTATCACTCTCCCTCCCTCTCTTTGACTCTCTCTCCCTCCCCACTTTCAGCATTTTTCCACATTAACCTAATATCAAGGAAATGGAGAAGAGCATCAGCCCACCTCTCTGACACCACCCTCTCCCTACCTGACTCATGAACACTGCAGCTTTCCTAGGAGCTGACATTTCTTCAGTGTCCATCAGGTGCTGAGTACTCTTCTTGCCCCATTGATAGCAGGAGTGACAGGTTGTTCCAGAATCCTTGAACCCTGCCTCAGTTACCGAGACCCAAAAGTTATTCTAGAGATTACCTTTTTGGATGATGACACAATCAGAATTCCAGCAGAAGACAGTGTTCTAACAATAACTAGCTAGCTCTTGCATTGTAAAATCCAGGCTACTTTTTAAAAATATATTTTAAATGGTTTCAATTACAGTTAATGCTCAACATCATTTTTATTAGTTTCAGGTGTTAGTAGTCATCATAGTAGTTAAATAATCACATACTTTACAAAGTGTCCCCCCATGTTTCCAATATCCATCTGGCACCATACATAGTTATTAGAATATTATTGACTCTATTTCCTATGTTGTACTTTACATCTCCATGATTATTTTGTAACTACCAATCTGTACTTCTCAATCCCTTCAGCTTTTACACCCAGTCCTCCAAACCACTTCCATCTATCAACCATCAATCTGTCTTTTGTGTCTATGAGTCTATTTCTATTCCATTTGTTCATTTATATTGTTCTTTAGATTGCACATATAAGTGAAATCATATGGTATTTGTCTTTCTATGACTGACTTATTTCACTTAAAATTAAGCTCCTGCATCCATCTATGTTGTCACAAATGGTAAGGTTTCATAAAAATATGGAACACTTCACAAATTTGCTTATCATCCTTGCACACAGGCCATGCTCATCTCTGAATCATCCAATTAAAGGATATATGCTGCTGAAGCAAGCACCAGGCTACTTTTTATACAGGGTGTCATGATCAAATACAAACATTATAGCAATTGAGATAATTAAAAATAGTTTAACATTTTCTTGAATCTCTTGAGGAACATTAATAATAATAGCACTTGTTTAAGTCTCGTTCTTTTCCCCTCTCATTTTCACACATCCTGTGGCCCTTCAGAAATGCTCACTCTGTAAAACTCTTTCTCTCAACTCCATTTCCCAGATCTTCTTGGCACCTGCACCCATGCCTCCCTTGGCTTTGTTCCTGTCCCCTTTTCCTTTCACCACTAGTCCAATCTCCAACCCACCATAAAAGCCTGGGAACTTGGCTGGCAAAAACACCAGAGTATAAATATGAAGTTTATATTCTACTGAGGGAATACAGATGATAAATAAATAGGCAGTAAACCAAAATTATCAGAAACAGTGTGATTTTTGATGGACATAGTGCCAGAAAAAAATAGAAGATGGTAAACTAAAAATGAGTGCTGATAGAGGAGGAGGATGAGAGTCATGTGGATTAGGGTCAGGAAAGACATTTCTGAGGAAGTGATATTAAAGCTGACACCTAAATGACAAGAGAAAGTTAGTCTTAAATCACCTGAAAGGAAAGTTTTCTAAGAAAGGGGAACAACTACAACAACTGCACTAATGTGTAAATAAGCTTAGCATAATTGTGCTTATGTAGTAAAGGAAGACAGAGATGCCTGGAACTGACTTGTAGAACTGCCTCTTTTTACTTCCTCATATCAATGCCCTGAAGTCTGATCACAACAAAGGAGGGGCTGCAGTAGACATTCTTACTCTTTATCAAAGTTCTCTGTCCCACTCTGTAGGTGGAATATACTACCCCATGCCATTGAATTCATGTGTGGTCCTGTGACTTGTTTGGACCAATTATGTGTGATGTGCATCAATTCCAAACAAAAGCTTTTATAGCCAAATTCACTTTATCATGTCCTTTCTCTTTCCCCTCTGCCAGGTCACCAGCAGTGTTCAAGAAAACAGCTGCTCTGTTAGTCCTGGAATGAAGAAGCAATGATGTGTAATGAAGTTTTAGCCAAAGCACTGTGGAAGTAATAACTGTTGTTTTAAACACTGTGTTTAGGAGTTATTTGTTATTGCAGCATGACTTTCTCAGCCTAAGTGATACAAAGTCCTTATGCAATAACCTAAAATGACTCTACTTCTAAATAAAAGTAGTTATTCAACTGGCCTCTCAGAACTCCCCAAACCCACCCAACACAACAATCTTAGAGTACGTAGAGAATATCACATATGGAATTTAAGAAGTTCAAAGAATTTGAATGAGTTAGTTTCCTCTTTCTTCTGCCCTCTCAAAGAATTTATCATGAGTTAGTTTCCTCTTTCTTCTGCCCTCTCTTTCTCTCTCTCTTTCTTTTGTCTTCTATTGTTCTGACAGTATCCCTTTGTCTGAAGGGTATTACCTTCCCTGGGCACCACAGCAACTTCCCACTTTCATCACTATTTCCCACCAGGTCCTGTATATCAGCTATTGTTTAGTATTTTGAGACACAGGAGGGGAGAATACCTTTCTCTTTGTTGTGTATTAAATTGAATTAGAATAGTGCTACCTGTGCCTTTCAGAAGCTGAAAGACAGTTGAACTGGTTATCTTGGTTGTTACTTGTAATTTTATACCCTTTTTGCCCCTCCATGGGAATGAGCCGGAAGGCAGAGCCAAGAGCTAGAGGCAGGAGGCCCTTCACAGAATTGATGTTCCATTACAAGTAACGTTTTGTGTCTATGCCCAGCTCATTGGGCCTAATCATCTCTCCCTTTGGGATGAGTTCTCCACAAGGCTTTTTAGTCTCCTTCACAAATATTATTCTAGCAAGCCACAGACACTAGAAGATAATTCCCTTTGGGGAAGAGAACTTAGGCACAAGTTGAGAGGTACCTCACAAATCTTAAACTACAGGGAGCATAAGTATCCAAGTACCCCAACTGCTACGTTCTGAGAGCCATCATCTTTACCAAGGCCATGCTTCCCATGGGTGCTCCCAGCCAACAACTTAGTGTAGCGGGAATAATAAAGCAGGTCAGTTCCCAGAAGACACAGGTTTCCCCTAATAAACAACATGGGCATAAGGACACCCAAATAGCGGTGCTAAACTTTCCTTAGACTGCAAGGCAATCTAGAATATCTCCATTCAACATTTTCTTCTTCACACACAATCAGGCTTTTTTTGCGGTCTCATGCCTCTGTTATCTTCATCCAGGTCCTTTCCTGTTTTCTCTCTCACGTTTCTCCTTAATAATTGATATGTTTTTAATTCTGTCTTGACAACTGATTCTCATAGGATTTTTAACATACCCTGCTACGCAGACCTGGAATATCTATCAGCTAGGGAAAGCATCACAATAGTGTGAATTTGAAGCTCCTCTAACAATAAAAAATAAATCATCAATCATAATTCTAAAGAAATTTACTGCACATAAGGCTCATTGCAACTGAAAGAAGTTTTAATATAATAAATGCAGATTAAAACAATAATAAGATACCCTTTCCCCCCTCTGAAGTTGGGAAAAATGAAAAATAAGTATGATTCAGGGTTTGCATGGTTTCAGAGAAATGGTATCCTCCTACATTGCTGTTGGGAATATAAATTGATACAACCATAAACACTTTGGATATACAATTCAACTTTTAGAAATTTATCTTAAAAATATTTAAGGGTAATTACAAAATTTAATCATAAAATTGTATAGTTTATAATGTGGCCTTGTCCTTTGCATACATTTGGTGAACTATCTTTTCATGTCCTTTGACCACTTTTTATTCTTCCCTTTCCAACTGTGACATCCTATAATATTTTCCTTTCCTCAAACCCCCTTACCAAATTGGTTTTCAAATTCTTCCTTTGAAATAGAGTCTATCATTTCACCACAGGGCCCTAACTAGTAGTACCTGTAAATGAAGAAAGCAGATTTGGAAGAGACAGTGACAAACTAGAGGCCCATCTAAGGGCACAACCTGGCCAGTTGTGACCATGCAGGAATGTGACCTGGTGTAGCCAGAATCTAGACATGCAAATGTTCAGCAAATTTTCAGATTTTCAGTTGCTATTCTAAGTGAAATAAGCCAGTCAGTGGAAGACAAATACCATATGACTTCACCTATAAGGGGAACCTAATCAACAAAACAAGCAAGCAAAATATAACCAGAGATATTGAAACTAAGAACAAACTGACAGTAACCAGAGAGTAGGTGGGAGGGAGTAATAGGGGAACAGGAAGAAGGGTTGTCAAGGAACATGTATAAAGGACACATGGACAAAACCAAATGGGGGTAGGATTGAAGGCAGGAGGTAGGAATGGCTGGGATGAGAGGTAGTGCTGGGGAGGAAATGGAGACAACTGTACTTGAACAACAATTTAAAAAAATAAAATAAAACCACTTACCAAAAGGGGGAAAAAAGATTTTCAGATATTGGAAACTAATTTTTTAACATTAAACTATACTTCCAATAAAACATACTTGTAGGTTATCGGTTTAAACCTTGAAGTTCAATACTGTCATTTTTACAAATGATCAAAAAATGTGTGATAGCAATACAAATAGACCTCTTGGATTTTATGTTGCAAGCAACAAAATTGATGAATGCCCTCGGCTCCTGCTTTTCTGGATCTATCCCCAAATTCACATGAGGCCATATTTCCCACAGGCTACTCTCAGCCAGTGACTGAGAAGAGTAGAGGTACTAATACCTTACAAAGAAAGCTCCTTTAATGTATGACTCTGGATCATGGATTCCCCATTAAGTTGACAAGAACTTTCACAGAACTGTGCTGGAGTCTGACAGTCTTCCTACCCAATCATCCTTCTTTCTCCTCTCCTTCAGAAGTGTCAGAACTGTATCACACTGTAAAGTTTCTCATCTTTTCCTGCTCCTTCCCTTCTACTTTGAACTGAATTTTATCTCCCCCTAAATTTTATGTTGAAGACATAAACTCCAATGTGACTGTATTTGGAGATAGGGTCTCTATGGGGTTATTTAAAGTTAAATGATGTTATAAGGATGGAATGTAATAGGATTAGTGTTCTCAGATAAAAAGACACCAAAAAGCTCACTTTCTTCCTTTCTCCACTCTGAGGACACTGTGAGAAAGTGGTTGTCTACAAGTTAGGAAGACAGCCCTCACCAAGAACCAAATCAACCAGTAACTTCATCCTGGAATTCTCAGCCTTCACAACTGAGACAAATAAAAAAATTTTAAGTATATTTTATTGATTATGCTATCACAGTTTTTCTAATTTGCCCCCTTTATCCCCCCTCTGCCCTACACCCCCCCCAACCCTCCAGCATTCCCCCCCCCCTTTAGTTCATGTCCATGGGTTGTGCTTATAAGTTCTTTGATTTCCTTGTTTCCTATACCATTTTTTTACCTCTCCCCATCTATTCTATGCCTAACAATTATGCTTCTTATTCCCTGTACCTTTCCCCCCCATTCTTCCCCTCCCCTGCACTGAAAACCCTCCATGTGATGTCCATTTCTCTGATTCTGTTCCTGTTCTAGTTGTCTCCTTAGTTTTTGTTTTCTTTGTCTTTCTTCCTTTTTTTGTTTTTTAGGTTTATTTGTTGATAGTTTTGAGTTTGTTGTCATTTTACTGTTCATAATTTTTTATCTCCTTCAATTTCTCAGATAAGTTCCTTTACCATTTCATATAATAAGGACTTGGTGATGATGAACTCCTTTAACTTGACCTTATCTGGAAAGCACTTTATCTGCCCTCCCATTCTAAATGAAAGCTTTGCTGGATAGAGTAATCTTGGATGTAGGTCCTTCCCTTTTGTGACTTCAAAAACTTCTTTCCAGCCCCTTCTTGCCTGCAAGGTTTCTTTTGAAAAATCAGCTGATAGTCTTATGGGCACTCCTGTGTAGGTAACTGTCTCCTTTCTTCTTGCTGCTTTTAAGATTCTCTCTTTATCTTTAATCTTGGGTAATTAATGATGATGTGGCTTGGTGTGTTCTTCTTTGGGTCCAACTTCTTTGGGACTCTCTGGGCTTCCTGGACTTCCTGGAAGTTTATTTCCTTCTGCAGATTGGGGAAGTTTTCCTTCATTATTTGTTCAAATAAGTTTTCAACTTCTTGCTGTTGTTCTTCTCCTTCTGGCACCCCTATAATTTGGATATTGGAACGTTTAAAGTTGTCCCAGAGCTTCCTAAGCCTCTCCTCATGTTTTTGAATTCTTGTTTCTTCATTCCGTTCCAGTTGGATGATTATTTCTTCCTTTTGTTCCAAATTGTTGATTTGAGTCCTGGTTTTCTTCCTGTCACTGCTGGTTCCCTGAATATTTTGCTTTATTTCACTTTGGGTATCTTTCATTTGCTCTTTCATTTTGTGACCAAGCTCAGTCAGTTCTGTGAGCATTTTGATTACGAGGGCTTTGAACTCTCCATCAGATAGGTTGGGTATCTCCTCATCACTTAGCTCTCTTTCTGGAGTTATGGTCTGTTCTTTCATTTGGCCCATATTTCTTTGTCTCAGCACACCAGTCAGGTTGGTCTGGTTGACTGTTTCTTTAATTCCTTGGTTGTTGGAGTTCCATGCAATTTGATTTTCTGGCACTTTTGGTTGTTTATTGATTTTAGATTGGTTGTTATCCTCCTTTTGGTTGTGCAAGAAAGTAAAGGGTTTCTACCTATTCCTCCATCTTGGCTGGAATCGATAATCATATAATTTACAAAGTGATAACACCAACATTTAAAATACCCACCTGGCACCATATTTACTTATTACAATGTTATTGACTATATTCCCTGTGCTGTAACTATTTTGTGTAACTACCAATTCATACTTCTTAACCAGTTTAACCCAGCCCCCCAAAACGTCTCTCCTCTGCAACAATCAATTTGTTCTCTGTAATTTTGAGTCTGTTTCTTTTTTGTTTGTTTTGTTTAGTTTGTCCGTTCTTTAGATTCCACATATAAGTGAAATCATATAATATTTGTCTTTCTCCAGATCCATTCATGTTGTTGCAAATGGTAAGATTTCATTTTTATGGCCAAGCTACATTCCCTTGTATGTATGTATGTACATATGTATGTATGTACATATGTATGTATGTATATATGTATGTATGTGTATATGTACCATTTCTTTATCTATTCTTCCATTATGGTGACTTAGGTTGCTTCCATATCTTGGCCATTGTAAATAATGCTGGTACCATGTGCAGTTTAGAAGAGTGTATATTCTGCTTCTTTGGGGTGAAATGCTTTAAAACTATCAATTAAATTCATCTGGTCTAATGTGTCATTTAAGACTGCTGTTTCCTTGTTGATTTTCTGTCTAGAAGATCTATCCATTGATAACAATGGGGTGTTAAAGTTCCCTACTATGACTGTGGTAGTGTTGTTCTCTCCTTTTATGTCCACCAAGATTTGCTTTATATATTTAGGTGCTCTTATATTAGGTGCATAATGTTTACAAGGGATATATCCTCTTGTTGGATTAATCTCTTTATCATTATGAGATGTTATTCTTTGTCTCATTAAAGATTTTGTTTTAAAGTCTATTTTGTCAGATATAAGTATTGCTATCCTGGTTTTTTTTTTTTACAATTTGCATGAGATATCTTTTTGCATTCCTTTTCTTTGAGTCTGTGTGTGTTTTTCAATCTGAACTGCGTCTCTTGTAGAGAGAATATGTATAAGTCTTGTTTTCTTAGTTTTCATATTTTTCATAAGGTATCCATTCAGATACCCTGTTTTTTGACTGGGAAATTTAATCCATTTACATCTATTTTTTCTTTTTCTTTGAGTAAGTTTTTTATTGAATTTATTGGGGTGACATTTGTTAATAAAATTGCACAGGTTTTAGGAGTATAATACCACAATACATCATCTGTATATTGTATTGTGTGTTCACCATCCAATCTACTTACAGTTTAAAAGATTATTGATAGGTAGGTGGTGATTGACATTTTATTATTATATATATTTTTACTTTTTTTGTTGTTGTTGTTCTCAACCAGGGATATTTTTTTTCATTGCTTTTAGAGAGTGAGAAAGGGAGAGAGAGAAACATCAATGTGAGAGAGAAACATCAATTGATTGCCTCCACTACATGCCTGGACTGGGGATCAGTGCCCAGACCAGGAATTGGACACATCTGGACTGGAGGGTCACATGTGCTCACACCTAGACTAGGGATCGAACCCACAATTCAGGCATGTGCCCTGACTTGGAATCAAATCAGCAATCTTTTGGTTATAGGATGACACTCTGATCAACTGAGCCACACCAACAAATCTCTGTCTTCTTAAAGAAGTTTCTTTAATACTTATAATGCTGGAATGGTGGTGATGAACTTTTAGTTTTTTCTTGCCTGGGAAGCTCTTTATCTCTATATAAAGTTTAAATGAAAGCATTGCTAGGTGAGTGGTCTTGGTTATAGTCCTTGCTTTTCATTATTTTGAATAGTTTATGCCAATCCCTTCTGGCTGCAAAGTTTCTGTTAAGAAATCAGCTGACAGTCTTACAGGAGCAAACTTGTAAGTAACTAACTATTTTTCTTTTGCTGCTTTCAAGATTATCTTTGTGGCTTTTCATCAAGATGGTAGAGTAGGTAAATGTGGTACTCACATCTTCCCATGATAACATCAAAATTGCACCTAAACTACAGAACAGCATTGAGAACCACCTCAAGTTCAGTAACTAAGGATGTACAGAAGAAGCCATTTTGAGACCAGGAGGAGGGAAAGAGAAAAAGAACAGGCAGGCCCCACTACTGTGTGAGGTTACAAATCAGGAGAAATATCTCAGCTGTGGAGGGGTTCCTCCCCACCACTGAGGGTTGAGGAATCCTAGCCCCAGACCATGTTTTCCAGCCCAGTGCCGGAAGAGAAGTGCCCATAATCTCTGGCTGTGAAAACCAGTGGAGAGAGTGACTGAGTGAAAAACAGAGGGTTTCTGGAGTCCTGAGCAATGTTCTTAAAGGATCTACCCATGGACTTTTGGACTCACTCTGAGTTCTAACACTGGAGCAGCAGCTTGAAAGGCACCAAGGACACAACAGAGGAACTGAATCATCTGGCCAGATGGTCAGCTTTATCTCAGATAAAATTACCTGCAGAAGCCATTGCTCCTTTGCTCACCCTCCCCCTATAGTCCCATAAGGGTGCAATATCTAAGTGACCATCACCCTGGCTAACACCATGTGCTCCTCCCTGGTAATTCTCTGAGACTCCTCCCAGACAATTTGGGGGACCACCTAAGCCCTTTCCAGTGGCTTTTCCATACAAATGGCCCATTTTGACTTATGCTTCAGACTTTCCTAAAATCTCTTCAAGGTCTACAAACCCCAAACAAACAGCGTCTGGCCAAGGCATGTCCCTTACCTCTCAATAAGCAGCCCCAAGCCTGGTACTAGCAACAGACAGTCACGGTTGGAAGCTTAGTCTCCCCTGGGTATCTCCAAACCCAGCACAATTGTCAGTCATCTGCATATCATTTTGCAGTTCATGCCAGCTGGACCCAGGCAGGGCACAAGCAACGGCTGATCTAGGCCTGCACTTATTGAAACTCCTCAGAGCCTGTGCACCCAGTAGCCAGCTTCAGACCATGACAGAGCACCACACAACCACCTCCACCAGCAACACACTCAAGGAGGGGACTTGGCAGTCACTAGAGCCCTGCTGAGCAATTTCTACTGCATGGAGTCAGCCCCTGCATAGCAGCTCCTCCACTGTAGTCATGGACAGTCCTCAAGCTAATTGGCCTACAATTCAATCCCTCTCTTTGATGTACCAACAGCAATCAAGGCTCAACTACAACAGGATAATGCATACAGCTCACACAGCCCAAAGCACCCCACTTGAATTACCAGGGAGGCTGTGCCACTGTGTCGCACAGGACACTTACCACATAAGGCTACTCTACCAAGACTGGGAGATGTAGCAGCTCTACCTAATACATAGAACAAAACACAGGGAGGCAGCTAAAATGACAGTCAAATAAATACATCCCAAATAAAAGAACAAGACAAAACTAAAAAAAGAACAAAACGAAATGGAGACAAGCAATCTACCAGATGTAGAGTTCAAAACACTAGTTAAAAGGATGCTCAAAGAACTTATGGGAAGAGTAGATGAACTTAGTGAGAACTTCAACAAAGAGCTAGGAAATGTACAGAATTCTTGTTGATTTTCATGGCTGGATATTGTGGAGACTCCTCTTCTCATCACTGGTTCTCTGGACTGGAAAACCCAGTGTGAGTCAGGGACCCCTTGTTCTTCAGGGGGATCTCTGTAGCCAAGATATCTCTCTTGATTCTCATTTCCCACACATGGGTATGGGGACAACCCATTCTGGGTCTCCACCCCTCCTACCAGTCTCAGTGTGGCTTCTCATTTATACCCTTAGTTATACAACTTCTCTTCAGTTAAACTTCTGATGGTTCTCCAGGTTGATTATTCTATAATTTAGTTATCATTATCATGGAAGTGAACAAGCACAGCATTTACCTACACTGCCATTTTTAAGGCATTTGGACACTGACACATAGAAAGCCAAACAACAGCTTTTCAACAAATGGTTATGGAACAACTAGATATCCATATATGAAGAACTTAAAAAGAAAAAACCTAACCTAATTATATATCTCAAATTATATTCAAAAATTAATTTTAAATGTGCAGCATTATTTATAATAGCCAAGATATGGAAGCAACCTAGAAGTCTATAGATATATGAATGGATAAAGAGGGTGTGGTATGAATAAATAAATATATATATATTTAGATTTGTGTGTGTGTGTATATACATACAATGAAATATTAGGAAGAAAAAATAAATTAAAATCTTGCTATTTGCAACAACATGGATGGGCCTTAAGGGTATTTTGCTAAGTGAAATAAGCCATACAGAGAAAGACAAATACCATATGATTTCACTCTCATGTGGAATCTTAAAAAATAAAGCAAGCAAACAAATAATACAAAACAGAAACAGACTCACAGATACAGAGAACAAAATGATGGTTGCCAGAGGGGAGTGGGGTAGAGAGAAGGGTAAAAAAGATGAAGGGGATTGAAAGATACAAACTTACTAGTTATAAAATAAATAAGTCACAGGGTGTACTGTACAGCATTGGAAATTCAGTCAATAATATCATAATAACTGTACAGTGATATATGACTCCTAGGCTTAATATGATGATCACTTTTTAAGGAATATAAATATCAAATTGATATGTTGTACACCTGAAACTAATATAGTATTGTATGTGAACTATACTTTAATAAAATATGTCAACTATAGTTTAATAAAAATGAGAGAGAAACAAGATGAAAAATTAACATAAAATGGATCATAAACCTAAATGTAAATTTTATTTTTTTAACATTTTTTATTGTTGTTTAAGTACAGTTGTCTCCATTTTCCTACACCCATCCCTCCCACCCTAGTTATCCCCACTTCCCACCCTTGATCCTACCCCGGCTCTGGTTTTGTCCATGTGTCCCTTATAGATTAAAACAATAAAACTTCTAGAAGAAAACATAGGTGAAAACCTTTGTAACCTTGCATTAGGCAAAGCTTTTTAGTTATAAAACCAAAAGCACAATCTATTAAAACAATAACTAATGTGGATTTCATTAAAATGTAAAACTTGTGTTCTTTGGAAGACAATGTTGAAAGAATAGAAAAAAAGCTACAAACTGAGAGACTATATCTGCAAATCACATATCTAATGAAGGACTTATACATAGCAAATTTGCCCATAGACAATAATAATAAAACTTTAATACCTAATAAGACATTGAGATTTTTAGGAGATAGACATTGTGCTAAATGGTTTACATGACCTATAACATTTAATCCTCACAATGCTGTGAGTTAGAAAATATTTACAATATTTTATTAAAAGGAGAATAAATATTAGAAAATTCACCTAGATTATCTCATTTAGTGTCACAATAACTCAGGATAAGCAAGGTTTTACATTACAGAAACCCACAGAGCTCATTGGCTTCACATAACAAAAGTATGTTTCCTACTCACAGAGTCAGCTGTGGATTCAAGTTACTCTCTAAAACCACTGTCCTCCACACAAAGACTCAAGATCCAGGCATAGTCTAGAATATAAAGCTTCAACAGACATAGCAGAAAAAGAAGAGAACTGAGAGTTTTCACATCAGCAATTAAAAACTTTGGTTGGAAAATTACATGTGCTGCTTCTACTCACAATTGACCAGAATTAGTCACATGGACCCACCTAACTGAAGGAGGGAAGTATCCATCTGTGTGTCATGAAAGAAAAGAACTGGATATGGGTGAACAGAAGACATGCCTATTATAGACAAGTAATATTTAGATTGTATTTCATGTAACAGTTTAGAGAAATTGCTTCCCTTCCTAACTAAAATATTCTTCTTTGATGTACACAATTATCTTTATAGTTTCTTCCTGATGCTCTTGTTCAACATCTTAGAATAGCATTTGATATCAGAGATCCAAGTTTCCAGGCTTAGGAATAGTCTACTCATCTTCTTAATTGATGGAGCCTCAAGAGATTGCTAAAACGTTAAGTCATGGTAAACTTGAAAGGGTAAAGAGAGAACTGTGATGATCACTGTTAATGTATGTTTAAGTACTTTAGCTCTTGTGAAAATGTAAATTAGCCCTTATTCCTGTGGTCCTCAGAATCTTCTAGAGACATGCAGAGGAGAAACACAAGATTATAAACCTGAATCAGGAAAGGTTGGGTCACCCATTGAACATCTATATGTATTCTTGCAGTAAAAATCAACTAAGGTAAAGACATTTGCATGGTCAAATAAGTGTAGTAATAGTCAATTAAGCGAAGTAATAGTTTTCCATTCTACATAATTTTGATTATCATTAGTAAGCCAATATACAATATGAATTTTATAATGGGAACATTATATGATGTGTTTGTGAAACTTGCTCAATTTTGGAAATGTCTCAATATCTTGAGAAACCCTAATGTTTTGCAAAACACAGTTTAGGAAATCTTGCCCTGGAAAGATTAAAATGAGATATTAGTTCTCTACATAGTCTTGTCCCCACACTCTAATCAGCATCATGAAAACTACCATGGGTTAAGAGCTGAAAATCCAAGTTGGTTTCATGGAGTTCAGCACCCATCTACCTGCTGCAATCTTCTTCCTGGATACCAATAATTTTTCTTCTCTTAGTTCTGATTTTCCCAGGATGGATCACATCCATCTCCACCTATGAATCACTGAGCTGGCTTGTTGCACTCCACATTATTAAATATTCATTCCAAAGGAGTTCACATATTCCAGTAAGGGCCTATCTCTTTGCTGAATCCAGCCAAGCCAGTGGTAGTCTCCTCACAGTGAAGCTCTGAAAGCTGCTCCAGGATAAATGTTACAAGGTCACTTAACACCAAGCATAAAGTTGAAAAGATGACATGCCCATGCATAAATGAACCATTTATGAGATTAATTAACGAATAGATTGAAACACTTCAAACTTGAGATCCACATTCTAAAGTCAACTCACAATTCAGTATCCTATCATTCTTCTTAGCTAGCTGATAATATATTTCTAGTGGCAACAGTTTGACAAGACTGGCACTGGCAGTTCTGATAAGGAACCATTGTCAGGGAAGTTAGAACTACAGAGAATATGTCTGCTAAGTGAGTTGGACTTACTAGAACTCAAAATTTCTCTGTAGGGTTTACAATCTCTATCAGTCACCACTTATGGGTCTAATACTCCTTGCCTGTAAATGAACATCACTAAATGAATAAATTTATTATAACATAATAAAGTATTTTTAAATTTGAATATATTTTCTAGATAAATTTTACTGTCAAAGAGCATGACTATTAAGGGCCCATAATAGTTCCTGAATGGAAATGGAATTCAGCTTCCCAAGTTTAAGATTTCTAAACCATAATATCAAGCTAAGTCTTTCATCTTATATGCTAATTTGGGTTAAAATCTTGTCTAAAGTGGTTGCCTGTCTGCAGACTAGCAGTGTGGACCTGGGTCCCCCTCACTACCTTGGGAGGCTGACAACCCCTCTGTTCTTCCATTTCCTAATTTACAAATCAGAGAGCACCACAAGCACCCTTCTACTTTCCAGGACCTACATTTCAGAATATGCATGTTTGGCAAATTTATATAGAGTTCCAGCCCCCAGGAATGGGAAAAATGTGTCCCAAACACATTTTTATTTGCTTATAAAGCTTTACTAATTGGAAAGGACAGTAAAGTTAAAAAAAAAAGAAAAAAAACATAAGGGTTCTTTCTTCCCTACCTCCTGTTTTACCCAGAGAAGAAAAACATATTCAATTAATAACTTAGCACAGAGATTAAGACATATGGTTCTGAAAAGGCAGCTGGTGCACATCATCTCCCTTCTTATGAAAACAGAATCTAGCACAGGGTGGGGTTAAAAACCTAGAGACTTTTACTTTCTGACTGGCATCTGAGAACTTGCATATCTCAAAAAAAGTAATAAAAATAAAATTACTACTTCAAGGAGCCTGAAAAAATATCTCAGCTAGGTAACCTACCTTTAGCTCTGAATAAAAGGATGTAATATAGGAGGATGAGAAACTCCACAGTGCTACTCAGGCCCTTTATCCGATCACATATAATGATTATACCCTCTAGAACCTCACTACCCCCACCCTTCCCACCATACATACACACACATGCACCTGCACACACTCACTCATGCTTACACTGTCACACACACACATACTCTCATACACTCACATTCACACTTCTACTTTCTAATCCAACAGATCTGCCAGGGCAGTAATTATATCAAGCATTCAAAATACCTTCAAAATCAAGTTTCATATTTTATTCTTGGAGCCCTTAACATGAGTATATAAAATATTTTATAAAACAAAAATGCCTAAAGGAAGGACCCAAGACAACAGAGGAGTAAGTGGAAGCTACATTAAACCCCTCCCAGAATCAGACTGGAATTACAACTAAATTAAAGAAAAATCATCCTGAATAACCAACTAAACACTAGATGAAAGAGCAAATGAAAGATAACCAAAGTGAAATAAAGCAAAATATTCAGGGAACCAGCAGTGACAGGAAGGAAACCAGGACTCAAATCAACAATTTGGAACAAAAGGAAGAAATAATCATCCAACTGGAACAGAATGAAGAAACAAGAATTCAAGAACATGAAGAGAGGCTTAGGAACCTCTGGGACAACTTTAAACGTTCCAATATCCAAATTATAGGGGTGCCAGAAGGAGAAGAACAACAGCAAGAAGTTGAAAACTTATTTGAACAAATAATGAAGGAAAACTTCCCCAATCTGCAGAAGGAAATAAACTTCCAGGAAGTCCAGGAAGCCCAGAGAGTCCCAAAGAAGTTGGACCCAAAGAAGAACACACCAAGCCACATCATCATTAATTACCCAAGATTAAAGATAAAGAGAGAATCTTAAAAGCAGCAAGAAGAAAGGAGACAGTTACCTACACAGGAGTGCCCATAAGACTATCAGCTGATTTTTTCAAAAGAAACCTTGCAGGCAAGAAGGGGCTGGAAAGAAGTTTTTGAAGTCACAAAAGGGAAGGACCTACATCCAAGATTACTCTATCCAGCAAAGCTTTCATTTAGAATGGGAGGGCAGATAAAGTGCTTTCCAGATAAGGTCAAGTTAAAGGAGTTCATCATCACCAAGTCCTTATTATATGAAATGGTAAAGGAACTTATCTGAGAAATTGAAGGAGATAAAAAAATTATGAACAGTAAAATGACAACAAACTCAAAACTATCAACAAATAAACCTAAAAAACAAAAAAAGGAAGAAAGACAAAGAAAACAAAAACTAAGGAGACAACTAGAACAGGAACAGAATCAGAGAAATGGACATCACATGGAGGGTTTTCAGTGCAGGGGAGGGGAAGAATGGGGGGGAAAGGTACAGGGAATAAGAAGCATAATTGTTAGGCATAGAATAGATGGGGAGAGGTAAAAAATGGTATAGGAAACAAGGAAATCAAAGAACTTATAAGCACAACCCATGGACATGAACTAAAGGGGGGGGGGAATGCTGGAGGGTTGGGGGGGTGTAGGGCAGAGGGGGGATAAAGGGGGAAAATTAGAAAAACTGTGATAGCATAATCAATAAAATATACTTTAAAAAATAAAAAAGTAGAAGATGAAAAAGAAAAAGGAAAAAACAGAAGCAAATGGTTAAAAAATAAAATGGCAATGCACAGATATCTATCAATAATCACCTTAAATATGAATGGCTTAAATGCTCCAACCAAAAGATATATGGTAGCTGAGTGGATAAGAAAACAAGACCCATATATATACTATCTCCAAGAGACACACTGCACAGCAAAAGATACACACAGACTAAAAATAAAGGGATAGAAAAAGATATTTTATGCAAATGGAAATGAAATAAAGCTAGGGTAGCCATACATATATCCAAATACATAGACCTCAAAACCAAGACTATAGAAAGAGACAAAAAATGACACTACATAATGGAAACAATCAAACAAGAAGACATAACCCTCATAAATATTTATGCATCCAGCATAGGAGTACCTAAATATGTAAAACAAATATTGATAGACATAAAGGGAGATCAACAGAAATACAGTCATAGTAGAGGATTTAATACCCCATTAAAAACTTCAATGGGTAGATCTTCCAGACAGAAAATCAACAAGGAGACAGTGACCTTCACACTAAACATCACACTAGATCAAATGGATTTAATTGATATCTTCAGAGTATTTCACC
Organism: Phyllostomus hastatus; assembly: GCF_019186645.2. Taxonomy (NCBI): domain Eukaryota; kingdom Metazoa; phylum Chordata; class Mammalia; order Chiroptera; family Phyllostomidae; genus Phyllostomus; species Phyllostomus hastatus. The sequence goes on from NW_025334041.1 coordinate 52,845,388, forward strand.
ACAAAGCAGCAGAAAGACGTACTTTTCATGTACATGGAATGTTTTCTAGAATAGACCACGTGTTAAGTCAAGAAGCAAGTCTCATTAAATGAATTCAAGAAGATTGAAATTATATTAAGCATCTTTTCTGACTACAATGTTATGATGAGAAATTAATCACAAGAAGAACACTGAAAAATTCCAAAAGGCATGGAAGCTAAAATCACCTTATTAAAAAGCAATGGGATGAGGAGGAGATTCAGGCCAAGGTGGAGGCATAGGTAGATACTCTTTGTGTCCTCAACAAAAAGGATAGCAACCAATTTAAAAACAAAAAGCAACCAGAACTGCCAGAAAATCAAACTGAATGGAAGACCAACAACCAAGAAGTTAAAGAAACATTCATCCAGACTGGTAGAAGGGGCAGATACAGGAAGATGGGACAGCAGGGATGTATAACAAGGCAGTGGCTGGCAGATTGGGTGATCCCACTTTTTGTGTGCAGTTAAACATGGAAGAACAACTGGGGAGTGAGACAGATCATGCAACCCAGCCTCCAGTGTAAAAAAAACTAAAGCTTTAAAACCTCTGGCTATAAAAACCTGTGGAGGTTGTGGGGGTGGGAGAAACTCCCAGTCTCACAGGAGAGTCTGTCAGAGGGTTCTACAAGTATCCTACAATGTGCAGAAGCTTCACACATGGGAATCAGTGCCTCAAAGAGCACAATCGGCTTGTGGGAAGTAAGGGAAGTGACTGAAAGCAGGGAGAGAGCTGAGCAAGAAGCATTGTTCCTTCTCTAAACCCTCCCCCACAGACAGCACCACAACACAGTGAAATGGGCTGCCTTACCCTGGCAAATACCTAAGGCTCTGCCTTTAAAACATAACAGGTGTGATGAGACAAAGAAATATGGCCCAAATTAATGAACGGTTCAAAATTCCAGAAAGAGAACTAAGTGACAAAGAGTTAGCCAACCTATCAGATGCAAAGTTTAAAACACTGGTATCAGGATGCTCTCAACACAGTCGCAAAATAAATGAAGAAGTGAAGGCTTTTCAAAGTGAAATAAAAGTATACAGGGAACCAACCATGAAGGAAAGGAAACAGGGACTCAAATCAAAGATTTGGAACAGAAGTAAGAAATAAACATTCAACCAGAATAGAATGAAGAAACAAGACTTCAAAAAAATGAGAAGAGGCTTACAAACCTATGGGACAATTTTAAACATTATTATATCTAAATAATCATAGGGGTGCTAGAAGGAGAAGAGGAAAAGCAAGACATTGAAAACTTATTTGAACAAATAATGAAGGAACACTTCCCTAATCTGGTGAAAGAAATACACACACAAGTTCAGGAAGCTCACAGAGTCTCAAAAAAAGTTGGGCCCAAGCAGAAACACACCAGGATATATAATAATTAAATTACTCAAGATTTAAGATAAGGAGAGAATCTTAAAAGCAGCAAGAGAAAAGGAGACAGTTACCTACAAAGGAATACCCATAAGACTATCGGCTGGTTTCTCAAAAGAAACCTTACAGGCAAGAAGGGGCTGGAAAGAAGTATTCAAGGTCATGAAAAGCAAGGACCTACAACCTAGATTACTCTATCTAGTAAAGCCATCATTTAGAATGGGAGGGCAGATAAAGTGTTTCCCAGATAAAGTAAAGTTAAAGGAGTTCATCATCACCAAGCTCTTGTTATATGAAATATTAAAGGGACTTATCTAAAAAAAATGAGATGATCAAAACTATAAATAGTAAAATGACAACAAAGTCACAACTATCAACAACTGAACCTAAAAACAAAAAACAAACTAAGCCAACAACTGGAACAGAGTCACAGAAATGGAGATCACATGGAGGGTTATCAGCAGGGAGAGCTTTGAGGGAGAATGGGGGAAAAGGGTATAGGGAATAAGAAGCATAACTGGTAGGCACAAAATAGACAATGGGAGGCTAAAAATAGTATAGGAAATGGAGAAGCCAAAGAACTTATATATGTATGACCCATTGACATGTACTAAGTGGTGGCATGCTGGAGGGAGGATGGCTCAGGTTGGAGGGGGATAAAGGGAAGAAAAAATGGGACAACTGTAATAGTGTAATCAGTAAATACACTTAAGAAATGAATGAGTCCATAACAAGATCAAGGAAGGAATGAAAGATACCTGGAAAAAAATTAAAATGAAAACCAACAACCCAACATCTGTGGTACATAGGAAAACCAATATAAGAGGATATTCACAGCATTACAGGACTATATCTAGAAACAAGAAAAATCTCAAATCTAACTTTACACTTAAAGGAACTCAAAAAAGGACAGCAAAGCCTAAAGGGAGTACAAGAAAGAAAATAATAAAGATCAGAGCAGAAATAAATGGAGTCAAAACAATGCAAAAGAACAATAAGTCCTAGAGGTGGTTCTTTGAAAAGATAAACAAGATTGAAAAACTTTTAATCAGGCTCATCAAGAAAAAAAGAGATAGGACCCAATAAATAAAATCAGTAATGGAAGGGGAGAAATAACAACTGACACTGAAGAAATGCAAAGGATTGTAAGAAAATACTGTGAACAAAGACATACCAACAAATTGGACAACCTGAGTGAAATGGATAAATTCCTAGAAATATATATTCTTCCAAAGCTAAATACAGAAGAATCAGAGAATCTGAATAGACAGATTGCACCTAGTGAAAGTGAAGTAGTAATCTAGAAACTCTCAGCAAACCAAAGTTCTGGACCCAGAGCTTCACAGGTAAATTTTACCAAACATGCCAAGAAGAATTAACACCTCTCCTTTTCAAACTATTTCAAAAAATTCAAGAGGAGGTAAGACTCCCAAGCTCATTTTACAAGGCCAGCATTTTCCTAATTCAAAACCATATAAAGCAGGGGTGTCAAACTCATTTTCACCAGGGACCACATCAGCTTCATGGTTGCCTTCAAGGGTCAAATGTAATTTTAGGACTCTATAAATGTAACTATTCCTTAACAGCTAAGCAAAAGCTCGGTGCTGCTGCTGGGTAGAAACAAGGTGCCAGTCTGGATAGAACAAGGTGGAGGGCCAGATTCAGCCCATGAGCCTTGTGTTTGCCACCTGTGATATAAAGACACTACAAAAAAAAAAAGAAAAGTATATTCCAATACCCCTGATGAACACAGACACTAAAATCCTAAACAATATATTAGCAAACCAAATATAGCAATCCATCAAAATGATCACACCATGATAAAATGGGTTTTATTCCAAGGATGCAATTTGGTACAATATTTGCAAATCACTGAATGTGATATGCCACATAAACAAAATGAAGGATAAAAACTACATGATCATATCAATAGATGCAGAAAAAGCATTTGATAAAATCCAACACCCACTTGTGATAAAAACTCTCAGCAAAGTGGGAATAGAAGGAATATACCTAAACATAATAAAGACCATATGTAACAGCCCGTGGCCAGCATCATATAGGAAGAAAACACAAGTCTTCCCCTTAAGACTGGGAACAAAACAGGGATATCTGCTTTCACCTCTCGTTCAACATACTTATGGAAGTGCTAGCCACAGCAATCAGATAAGAAGAAAAAATAAAAGGCATCCAAATTGGAAAGGAAGAAGTAAAACTGTCTTTATTTGCAGATGACATTTTACTATACATAAAGAACCCTAAAGATTCCACCAGAAACTATCAGAACTAGTAAAGAATTCAGCAAAGTAGCAGTATACAAAATTAATACCCAGGAGCCAGTTGTATTTTTATATGCCAGTAACTAACTAACAGGAAGAGAAATTAAGAAAACAAACCCATTCAAGATTGCTTCAAAAAGAATAAAATACCTAGGAATAAACATAACTAAGATGTAAAAGACCTGTGTGTGTAGAAAATTATAAGACACTGAAGAAAGAAACAAGAAGATAAAATTAGTGGAAGCATATGTATTCATGGTTAGTAGGATTTAACATCATTAAAATGGCCACACTACCCAAAGCAATCTATAGATTCAATGCAATTCCTATAAAGATTCCATTGACGTACTTCCCAGAACTAGAACAAATATTTCAAAACTTTGTATAAAACCACGTCTCTGAATAGCAACAGTGATCCGTAGAAAGAAGAACAAAGTTGGAAGAATCACACTGCCTAATATCAATTTATACTACCAGGCCATAATAATCAAAACAGCATGATACTGGCATACAAACAGACACACAGATCAATGGAACAGAATAGAGAGCCCAGAAATAAACTCATACCTTTATAGTCAATTAATATTTGACAAAGAAAGCAAGCACATACAATGGGCTGAAGACAGTTTATTCAATAAATGGTGTTGGGGTAATTGGACAGATATGTGCAGAAAAATGAAACTAGGCTACTTCTTATATCACACACAAAAATAAATTCAAAATGGATTAAAAACTTAAATGGTAGCTCTGAAACCATAAAAATCTTAGAAGTAAATATAGACAGTCAAATCTCAGACATTGCTCGTAGAAATATTTTATCTGATATATCTTCTCAGGGAAGGGAAACAAACAAAAAAATAAACAAATGGGACTATATCAAACCATTCATTTTTGGCACAGCAAAGGAAACCACCAACAAAATAAAAAGACAATCCACAAGTGAAAGAACATATTCATCAATACATCTGATAAGGTGTCAATATCCAAATTTTTTTTAATTTCTAAAACTCATCACAAAAAAAACAATCAAATTAAAGAATGGGCAAAGGGTTTGAATACACACTTCTGCAAAGAGAACAGATGGCAAATAGACATATGGAAAGATACTCAGCATCACTAATCACTAGAAAAATGCAAATTAAAACCACAGTGACATATCACTTCACACAAATCAGAATGACTATCATCAATAAAACAACAAATAACAAATGTTAGTGAGGATGTGGAGAAAGGAGATCCCTTTTGCACTATTGGTGGGAATGCAGATTGGTACAGTGACTATGGAAAGCAGAATGGAGATACCTCAAAAATTTAAAAATAGATCCACCTTTTGACTCAACATTCCAACTTCTGGAAATATATCCTAAGGAACCCAAATCACTAATTCAAAAGAACATAAGCACCCCTAAGTTCATTTCAGTGTTATTTACAATACCCAAGATATGAAAGCAGCCTAAGTGTCCCTGAGTAGATGAGTGAATAAAACAACTCTGGGGCATTTACATGATAGAATACTACTCAGCCATAAAAAAAGAAGAAAAATTTACCTTAACAACAACATGGATGGACCTGGAAAACATTATGCTAAGTGAAATAAGCCAGTCAGAGAAAGACAAATACCATATGATTTCACTAGTATGTGGAATCTATTGAACAAAATGAAATAATAAGCAAAACAGAGACAGTCACAGAGAGAGCAAGCAGAATGACAGCTATGGAGAGGGGTTAGGAGATGGAGGGGTCAGACAAAAAGGAAAAAGGACTCATGGACATGGACAACAGTGTGGTGATTGTGGTGGGGAGGAGTGTATAAGGGAAATAAATGGGAATGGAGAAAAATACAATTAAAAAGCTAAATGTACTGTAAACAAAAGAAAAGAAATGGCTGGAGAGAGCAGAGCCTTCACTTTTGGGTGATAGGTACAGTACTAAATAAACAATAGTCCAGACGGTTTAACTAATAGAGTCCCAGCAGTAAGCCTATATTACACCAGAGGGAACCAAGATTACTAGAAGTGAAATAACTCAGGATTAAGCAGGACTCTAGCTGTTTTCTATGAGGAAAACTTCAATGGAGTTAAATGTTCATAACTTGAAAAATTACTCAACAAAATCAAGTGAAGACAAGAAGGTGATAAAGGAGGGGGAATAATCTGGTCACAGAAAGGGCTGGAAATTACTTGAAGTTAGTTCACACACAGAGTCAGATACATGGAATCCATTTTTTTTACCTACAAACAACATAATCCTGTTACACACACATATTCAGGAATGCCAGAGGATTGGCCAATGTTTTGGAGAATTTAAAAAATGGTGTTCTGTCTTTTATACACTCTATAGGGGACATTGGAGAGCTTATGTGATGTTACAAATATTCACTTAATTTTTAATTGAGGTATAGTCACAACATGAAGTTTATGCATAGCCAGTATAGATGGGGTTTGGTTCTCAAAAAGAGAACAGGAATTAATAGTTAAGTCTCTCTTGCCACATAGGTACCAACCTCGCACTTCATTTTACATTATTTTTCCTACCCTTATTTCCTAAGCCCTGATCCTAATGACTTTTCTAAAAGTGCGTTTTGTATTTTTTGTTGTTCACCACATTTAAATTATTTTAAAGGCTTAAGTCATACTACTTATATTTATGTGTCACTTTAAAGATACAGCTAAATTACTCCTGGTTAACATTAGTTATATTCCAGAAGCATACAGTGAGTGTCCATTCCCAACATCACTGATAAAATCAGCTGCCAAGGGACACTGAACTATAACAATGTTTCTGAAAGTGCTCCTGGATCAAGATCCTGGGCATCACCTGAGAACTCATTACAAATGCAAATTCTCAGCTGAACACCCACCCACTAAGACTACTGTTTTAACTTTCCATTACTACATAACAAATTATCACAAATTCAACAGCCTAAAATGACATATATGTATTACTTTCACATTTTCCATGTGATCAGGATCAGGAGTCAGACACAGCTTGGCTTACTCTTCTGCTTGGGGCCTTACCAGGTTAAAATCAAGGCATAGCACATGGCCACCACCTCACCTGAAGCTTGGAGTCCTCTTCCAAATTCACTGTTTTTTTGGAAATTCAATTTCTTGTGGTCATAAGACCAAGGTTCTTGCATTCTCGCTAGCTGTCAGCCAGGGCCTATTATAGCTCCTAGAGGATGCCACATGGCCTTCACCACAGATAGTTTGCTTTTTTGAGACCAGCAGGAGACCTCTTTTGCTTTGAATCCTCTAGTCTGCTAAGACAGAGCCATAGATAACATAGTATAATATAGCATAATGATGGTATCTCACCTTTGCCACACAGCATAACCTAGTCAAGGGAGTACCATCCCATCATATTCACAGACCCTACACACACTCAAGGAGGGTATTACACAGGGTGGGAATCTTGGGGCCATCTCAGAATTCTACCTGTCACAGTAACCAGTCTGAGATCCTGAATGATTTCCCCATGTCTCCCAAGAGTTCAGCATAAATTGAGAAATTTAAGGAGTTGGACTAACTTAAGGATCCTGTCAAATGAATGTCTTCTAAATTCTTCAAATGAAACTTTTCCCCACAAAAATATTCATCTATCCTGAGCTTCACATGTACATCTTAATCTACAGGAACATGGAAAATCAGACTTTCCACCCTGACAGCTGAAAGACCAAATCAGTCAAGGGTTAATTATACAGATCATTTTCCTGGTTGGCTTCCATGGGCATAAAGGTTATAGATGGCTGCATATTTATGCAGTTAAATTCAACCACAGCATTTATTTCAACAAACTCCTGGGATTGCACATTCAACAGATGCACTAAGGGACTACATAAAACATTTTCTCTATTAGTTCAAATTTTCTGACTCCTTAAAAGCTTTCAGTGACTGAAGGTATAATGCATCTGTAATATACTCCCTGCCATTACAAATATATTTATTAAAATAGAAACAGCTTGCCAACAGTGAGCATGATTAGCAGGTGTCGTGCATACACACACACAGAGTAGCTTGAGTGTGGAGAATTTTTAATAGCACATTATGCTTATGATTTACAGTTACTAACAGACCCAGGAGATATATACAAACTTTTAAAACATCATTTTAAATTGTAATCAATGTTTTAGATGTTTTCTAAGTACCCTTAGTGCTGTCTACTACTGACCACTGAGAACAGCAGGGGCTTCTGCTCTGAGTGGACAGAAGAGAGGCTGATGTTCCTAGGAGTCTTTGGTACATCCCTGCTCAATTTCCAGCCTTAAATCTCCTCCCAGATGGAGGTGTCTTTGTAGTATAAAACTAATTCATATGGTGAATTCCATATCTTTATTGAAATCTACCCAGGGATAAATCCCCAAAATATGAAGGCATTTGTCAGTTTACTGATGCAGAGGTACATTGCCTTTGAAAGGAGAATAAAAGACATTCCTCTCAACACTGCAGTGGCTTTGCCCACACACCACCCAAGTCTAGATTACATCAACTTTCCTGACTGATAGTGAGACATGCCTATGCTCACACCTTGTTTATTTAACTGTGTACACTTACAGAAGGTGGCTGATTGTAACCACCTCAGAATAGTACACACATGGCACTGTTCTCACCCTGCCACCCGGTGTAATAGTATTTCCTTTTAATCAGATAGAGTTGTGTCAACAGAAACCATTGTCAAAGATGTGAAAGGACTAAGTCTGCCAAAAAAAAATAATAAAAACCTTAGGAACCATGCCCACCATGAGAGAAGTGGTTTGCCTATTGCGAAGGCAATTAGGAGAGAATTTCTCTATAGGTTCAAGTTCCTCTAGTTCTGAAAATTACTGTTTGTCCTTGAAAATTCACCCTGTGAGAAGACTCACAAGCTGCTCTCTGTAGAGTGTGAAGAGCACTCTTGTTGGAGAAATTGGGACTCTGCAATGGGGAGCAGAATAATTGGACAATTCCAGCCTCAAATGATGAATGAGAAGTTTCCCTGTCATATTGGAAAGGCTGGGTTTGAGGACAGAGAAATAGGAGGAGTTACTCCTCTTTCCCAGTACTAAGTATGGTAAGGTAAGGGGGACAATTCCCTTAGATTACATTCATTTTGCTGATAAGAAATTGACACTCAAAGGGTTTGTACCACCACACAGCAAACCATTGATGATGACAGGACTCATACATTCATCTCCAAAAACTGTATCTCGATGATTTTCTTCTCTTTAGCCTATCTTACAGTTTTGCCTGGGTAAGCACATGTTTCTAGAATCCTTTTCAAACATTAAATGAAATATACTATAGAAGTATGGAGTAATGCAGAATCATACGCTATCTAGGGAAGAGAAGGTTATCTTAATCACACATTTAACTTAGAGTCAACTTTTGAGAAAGCTAACGATATTCCTTCTCTGTTCCTATTGCTCTTGGATGATAAATGAATTTCAATTAGCAATTAAATATTTAAATAATGGTTCAAAAAAAGAAGGCTGAAATGAGTGGAACAAACACAGAAGGCCTAGGAGACACAGTTGTTCCCTATTTGCCAAGGAATGACCTGTTTGTTTGAATTTTGCCAAGCAAAATAATTAAAACTAAGCTAAAGACATCAAGAGAGTTAGCCCTCCCTAACACCTTCTCTCCATTTTCTCATAGAGGACCTTGAAATGTGGAGAGAATGGAGTGGGGAGAGAAGAAGAAATCATTTTATTTTAAATCAGTAATTCCTGCTGCTACTGTGTTTGGGGTTCACTCTACTCAGGAATTTACATTCTCAGCCTCTGAAAGCAGGAGAGTAAAGTGCACAGGGGATGACAGGGACAACATACTTCATGTGGGAGCCAGGTCAGATCATGTTAGATGAGATGGTAAATTACTGAAACAGGGTGAATTACGTGGTTCAAAAGCTGAAATAAAAATGTCCCTTGGTGATGTGTGCTTTTCATCTAAAGGAGTTCCCACTTCAAGAGATTCATGTAAATCAAGCAATCAGCAAGATGCTTAATTCCTGGCCTGTTCTATTAGTGGGCTTGACTTCCTAAAAAGAAGAGCTGATGAAAATTTTAGACATTTACTAATACACCTCTCCTTCCTTATCCCACTCTCAAAATCACTTCCCACAGACCATCCCTCTCAATGTTCCAGTTTCTCAGCCCTAGGAAGCATCCTCTGTGTACCTTGACTCCTTCCAGAAAGATCCATCATTCCGTAATTTGGTAGCCTCCATCTTTCAGGCTCCTGGTATTTACCTGTAGCATGCCTTTTTTTTTACTTCACCTCCTGCTTCTCTCCTTGGAAGCTGTGGAAGTTTATTTTTATTTTTAAATCTATAGTCTTTGTTTTGAGATTTTATTTTACTCATTAACAGTCCTAAAGAAAAACACTCATGAGCACAAAGAAGGCTTCCAGGAAAAGGGGATTGCGTTAAGTAATGAAACCCAAGTTGGTGGGAATTCTGATCCCAGTTATCCTACAGTGTGTGGGTATAGAGTGATGAAAGCTGCTTTTGCACAAGCTGCTCCTGGAGGAAGGAATTTCACAGGATGTTTTCTTCTCCTGCTGTTCTTGTCCAATCTACATTTCTGGGTACCTACAACCATGAGAACAGGACTGAATCCACTCCAAAAAGCAATTTTAGGAAGGATTTGTGTTCAATTTCCTTTAGAAAAAATGAATATTTTTTCCACTTGACCTCAGAAAAAGGTACTATGTGATCTTTAATTTTAGGCAGTGTCAACTCTCCAGAGAGGGGTGCTAGACAATTTGAAAGAGGCAATACTTCATCACTGGTAACAGGGCACATTAAGGGCAATGCTTGCCCTTCTTTGGCTTAACCCACCAGTTAAATGAAAAGCATCATGTTTCTCCCAATGTTTAGTAAGAGCACCTAATAGTCTCTTTCCAAGTTCAGTCCTTTAGCGCCACCTGGTGCTAACTACTCTAATCAGTCTATCCAGCAAAATGAAAACATATTTATAAAAATGTTTAATTATTTTATTGTTGATCAATTACAGTTGTCTGCATTTCCCCACCACCACTTCCCCCCAACTCCAGCCAAACCCACCTCCCTCCCTTGCTTCCTCCCTCCCCCTTGGTTTTATCCATGTATCCTTTACAGTATTTCCTGAAAATCCTTCCCCCCATTGTCCCCTCCTCACTCCCTTCTGGTTAATGTCAAATTGTTCTTTATTTCAATGTCTCCGGTTATATTTCGCTTGCTTTTTGCTTTTGTTGATTATGTTCCAGTTAAAGGTGAGATCTTATAGTGTTTGTCCCTTAACACCTGGCTTATTTCCCTTAGCATAATGCTCTCCAGTTCCATTTATGCTGTTGCAAAGGGTAGGAACTCCTTCTTTCTCTCTGCTGTGTAGTATTCCATTGTGTAAATGTACCATTGTTTTTTGATCCACTCATTTACTGATGGGCATTTAGGTTGCTTCCAGCACTTGGCTATTGTAAAGTGTGCTGCTATGAACATTGGGGTACATAGGTTCTTTTTTATTGGTGTTTCAGGGTTCTTAGGGTATAATTCCAGCAGTGGAAATAGGCAGTCCCATTTTTAGTTTTCTGAGGAAATTTCATACTGTTTTCCACAGTGGATGTACCAGTCTGCATTCCCACCAACAGTGCAATAGGGTTCCTTTTCCTCCACAACCTCTCCAACACTTGTTTGTTGATTTGTTTATGATGGTCATTCTGACCAGTGTGAAGTGGTATCTTGTTGTGGTTTTAACTTGCATCTCTCTGATGGCTAGTGATGCTGAGCATCTTTTCACATGTCTCTGGGCCCTGTCCATGTCCTCCTTGAAGTGTCTGTTCAAGTCTTTTGCCATTTTTTAATTGGGCTTTTTGTCTTCCTGGGGTGGAGTCATGTGAGTTCTTTATATATTTTGGAGATCAAACCCTTGTCCAAGGTGTCATTGGCAAATATGTGTTCCCACATAACTGGTTCCCTTTTCATTTTAATGCTGTTTTCTTTGGCCATGCAGAAGCTTTTTAATATGATGAGGTCCTGTTTGTTTATTCTTTCCTTTATGTCCCTTGCTTTAGAGGACATATAAATGAAGATATTCCTGCATGGAATGTCTGAGATTTTCCTGCCAATGTTTTCCTCTAGGACTTCTATGTTGTCACAACTTATATTGAAGTTTTTTATCCACCTTGAATTTATTTTTGTGTATTGTGTAAGTTGGCGATTGACTTTCATTTTTTTGCATGTAGCTATCCATACCTCCCAACACCATTTATTAAAGAGGGTATTTTTACTCCATTTTATGTTTCTTCCCCCTTTGTCAAATATTAACTCACCATAGAGACGGGGTTTTTCTGGGCTTGCTGTTCTGCTCCCTTGGTCTATGTATCTGTTCTTATGCCAGTACCAGGCTGTTTTGATTACAGAAACCTTGTAATATAGTTTGATATCCGGTATTGTGATGCCTCCTACTTTGTTTTTTCTCAAAATTGCTGCACCTATTCAGGGTTATTTATGGTTCCACATAAATTTCTGAAATGTTTGTTCTGTAACTTTGAAATATGTTGTGGTAATTTTATAGGGATTTCATTAAATATATAAATTGCTTTGGGTAGTATGGACAGTTGATTATGTTAATTCTTCCAATCCATGAGTATGGTACATGCTTCTATTTGTTTGTGTTTTCTTTAATTTATTTCTTCAGTGTTGTGTAGTTTTCTGAGTGCAGGTCTTTTACATCCTTGGTTAGGTTTACACTCGTTGGTAATTTATTTTTTTGTTGCTATATCAAATGGGATATTTTTCCTGATTTCTGTTTCTGATATTTCATTGTTGGTATACAGAAATGCTTTTGATTTCTCAATATTGACTTTGTATCCCGCGGTTTTGCCAAATTCACTTATTAGGTTGAGTAGTTTTTTGGTGGAGTCTATAAGATTTTCTGTGTACACTATCATGTCATCTTCAAACAACAGCAGCTTTGCTTCCTCCTTTCCAACTTGGAAGCCTTTTATTTCTTTTTCTTCTCTGATTTCTGTGGCTAGAATTTCCAATACTGTGTTGTATAGGAGTGGTGAAAGTGGGCATCCTTGTCTTGTTCCTGATCTTAGTGGGAAAGCTTTAAGTTTTTGCATATTGAATATGATGTTGGCTGTAGGTCTCTCATATATGGCCTTTATTATGTTGAGGAATGCTCCCTCTATTCCCACTTTCCTGAGTGTTTTTATCTTAAATGGGTGCTGTACCTCATCAAATGCTTTTTTCACATATATTGATATAATCATGTGATTTTTGTATTTGCTTTTGTTTGTGTGATGTATTACGTTTATTGATTTGCAAATATTGTACCATTCTTGCATCCCTGGGATGAATCCCACTTGATTATGGTGTATAATCTTTTTAACATATTGCTGGATGCGGTTTGCCAATATTTTGTTAAGGATTTTAGCATCTATGTTCATCAGCAATACTGGCCTGAAGTTTTCTTTTTTTGTTGTGTCTTTATCTGGTTTGGGGATTAGCAGGATGCTGGCTTCACAAAAAAAGTTGGGGAGTCTTCCATCATTTTGGACTTTTTAGAATAGTCTGGGAAGGATAGGGGTTAGCTCTTCCTTAAACGCTTTGTAGAATTCTCCTGTGAAACTATTGGGTCCAGGACTTTTGTGTGTTGGGAGTTTTTGAATTACTGCTTCAATTTAATCTGCTATTATTAGTCTGTTCAGGCTTTCTGCTTCTTCATTGAGTTTTGGAAGATTATATTTTTCTAGAAATTTGTCTATTTCACCTAGGTTTTTAAATTTCTTGTCATATATTTCTTTGCAGTAATTTCTTGCAATCCTTTGTATTTCTGTGGTATCAGTTGTAATCTCCCCTCTTTCATTTCTGATTGTGTTTATTTGGGTCCTCTCTCTTTTTTTTCTTGATGACTCTGCTTAAAGGTTTATCGATTTTGTTTATCTTTCCAAAGAACCAGCTCCTGGATTCATTGATCCTTAGAATTGTGCTTTTAGTTTCTATGTTGTTTAATTCTACTCTGATCTTGCTTATGTCCTTCCTTCTACTTGCTCTGGGCTGTCTTTGTTGTTGTACCTCCAGTTCTTGTAGGCATATGATTATGTTGTTAATTTGAAATGTTTCCATCTTTTTTAGGTAGGCCTGTATCCTATGAACTTCCCTCTCAGGACTGCCTTGGCTGTGTCCCATAAGTTCTGGATTGTTGTGAGTTCATTTTCATTTGTTTCCAGAAACTTTTTAATTTCTTCCTTGATCTCATTCTTCACCCATTCATTGGTTAATAGCACGCTATTCAATCTCCATGAGTTTGAGTGTTTTGGGGTTTTTCCTGGAGGTTGGTTTCTAGTTTCAGTCCATTGTGGTTGGAGAAAATGCTTGATATGATTTCAATTTTCTTGAATTTGTTGAGGCTTGTTTTGTGTCCTATCATGTGGTCTATCTTTGAAAATGTTTCATGTACATTTGAAAAGAATGTGTATTTTGCTTCTTTGGGATGAAAGGCTCTCTATATATCAGTTAAGTCCATTTCATCTAGAGCATTGTTCAATGCCACAATGCCACAATGCCACAATGTTGATATTTTGTTTGGAAGATCTGTCCATTTTTGACAGTGGGGTGTTAAAATCCCCTACCATAATTGTGTTGCTGTCAATATCTTTCTTCAAGTCCTCCAAGATTTTCTTTATTTATTTGGGTGTTCCTCTGTTGGGTGCATATATATTTACAATGTTTATGTCTTCTTGGTGGATTCTTCCCTTGAGTATTATGTAGTGACCTTCAGGGTCTCTCTTTATGGCCCTTTTTTTGAAGTCTATTTTGTTCAATATGAGTATTGCTACCGGCTTTTTTGTCCTGTCCGTTTGCTTGGAAAATTCATTTCCATTCCTTCACTTTCAGTCTGTATAGGTCTTTTATCCAGAGGTGGGTCTCTTGTAGGCAGCGTATATGTGGGTTATGATTTCTTATCCATTTTGATTGAGGCATTTAATCCACTTATGTTTCAGGTTATTATTAATAGGTACTTACTTGTCATTTTTTTGTGACTGTGTTACTCTTTCTCTAACTGTTTTCCTTTCTCTTCTTAAAGCAGTCCCTTTAGCATCTCTTGCAGAGCTGGTTTGGAGGAGGCATATTCTTTGAGGCTTCTTTTGCCATGAAGGTCCTTATTCGGCTTTCCATTTTAATTGAGAGCCTTGCTAAATAGAATAGCCTCGGTTGCAAGCCATTGATTTTCATTACTTGGAATATTTCTTGCCATTGCCTTCTGGCTTGGAGCATTTCCATTGAGAAGTCAGATACTAGTCTTATCAGGACCCCCTTGTATGTTAGTTACCCTTGCATTTTTCCCTTGCTGCCTTTAAGATTCTCTCTTTGCCTTAGAATTTTGCCATTTTAATTATGATGTATCTTGAAGTGGGCCTCTTTGGGTTCCTCTTGATTGGGACTCTCTGTGTTTCCTGGATTTGTGTGCCTTTTTTTCTCATCAAATTAAGGAAGTTTTCCATCACTACTTTTTTGAACAGGTTTTCTATCCCTTGCTGCTGCTCTTCTTCTTCTTCTTCTTCTTCTTCTTCTTCTTCTTCTTCTTCTTCTTCTTCTTCTTCTTCTCCTTCTCCTTCTCCTTCTCCTTCTCCTTCTCCTTCTCCTTCTCCTTCTCCTTCTCCTTCTCCTTCTCCTTCTCCTTCTCCTTCTCCTTCTCCTTCTTCTTCTTCTTCTTCTTCTTCTTCTTCTTCCCCCCTCCTCTTCCTTCTCGTTCTCCTCCTCCTCCTTGTATATCTATTATACAAATATTATTACATTTCATGTTGTCCTGTATTTCCCTTAACCCCTCTTCATTCTTTCTGAGTCTCCTTTCCTTTTCTTGCTCTTTCTGGGTGTTTTTTTCTACCTTGTGCTCCAGCTTGCTGATCTGATCTTCTGTTCCACCGAGCCTGCTTCCTTCTACTGTGTTCTTCAGTTCAAAAATTGTATTCTTCATTTCCTCTTGGATCTTGTTGATAGTTTCTATTTCCTTTTTCATGTTCATATAGTTTGCAGCAAGTTCATTGTAGTTTCCCTGTAGTTTCTGGTAGCTCATTTTGAGCTCATTGAGCTTCCTGATAACCATTGCTTTGAACTCTATATCTGATAGTTGAGTTGCCTCTATTTCATTTAGCATTCTTTCTGAGGCTTCCTCCTTTCCTTTCATTTGGGGATTGTTTCTTTGTCTTTCCATTGTTTGTGAGACTTTTCTTGTTAGCCTCAACTTTTTAAATTGATCTGTTCTGGCTCCCTGGATTTATGGTGTGAACTTCTGTGGTAGAATACCTGTGAGATTCAGTGGTGCAGTCTCCTTAATCTCCTGAGCTCAGCAGTCTTAGGCTGTGGTTTAAGTTGGCTCTTTGTTTTTCTTTGGGTTTTGATTGTTGTTGGGTCTTTCTTTGGTGGGTCCTTCCCTCCAGCTGATTGACTGAGGGTCACTCTGTCCACCACATCTTGCATTCTGTTGTGCAGGTGTGGACAGGTTGTGCTGAACCTGGTTCTTCTGTCTGTATGAGGTTTTGAGGCTTCTCTCACCATTGTTCAGTTGTTTTTTCTGGGTAATTTCTCCACCAATTAGTTGTATTTCCAGATCGGTTTTGGGTGAAGGTTAGTGTGACTTCTGCTCCCTCCTTCACCTTCTTCTGTTGTTATTTCTTGGTGGTTACTTTGTTGGTGGGTTTCCTCTTCCAGCAGGTATACTGGTGTTCACAGCTCCCACCTACTCTT
The DNA here is from genome assembly GCF_019186645.2 of Phyllostomus hastatus. Lineage (NCBI taxonomy): Eukaryota > Metazoa > Chordata > Mammalia > Chiroptera > Phyllostomidae > Phyllostomus > Phyllostomus hastatus. The sequence goes on from NW_025334041.1 coordinate 52,861,770, forward strand.
TTTTGTGATCAGTTGGAGAGGGAAGGCAAAATGGTTTAAGACAGCAAGAGTGTATTCTATGGTATTTAAAGTGTCAACCCACAGAGAAGAAATAGGAAAGTATTTGGTTATGTATAGTGTTAGCCATGATAATTTACCCAGTTAGCCACTTTTTAGAAAAGATGGAAAAAAATACAAGACTCTTGTTAGTGGTGGGGGAAGGATCATGAGTGGATCTGGAAAGCAGTGAGCTTGTGGGAGGTCAGATTATGAGGTAAAGTGAGAGTAAAAGATAGAAAATAGGTGTAGTGTGTGAGAGAACAGAGTTAACCACAACAGTAATAAAGTTCCAGAAACAATGAAGTGAGCTAAGATACCAGAGGGGTACTGTGTAGTATTTACAAATGTATAGAACAGCAATTATTTACAATAGTAATGGAGCAATAATCATATGACAGAATCTATGTGATCTGAATAACAACAATAGGAAGTACAGAACCTAGAGTAGTGTGCTATTGGAACACAAGTGGAGTGATGAAAGATGGAAAATCAAAAATACACTATGAAAGAGAGAACAAGAGATATCAGTCAAACAATGCAACTTCACAAATCAAGTGAAGAAGATTAAACAGAAAGAAGAGGAATAAAAAATACTAATAAAATAAAAGATGAAAAATAATAATAATACTAATATACAATAACTTTCAAGTTCTCTGTAGTAGCAAACTGAAATTTGTCTCAATGTCTCAGTTGTTGGGATGACCCCTCTTTGGGTCTAACTGTGGTCCTTTCACAGCTCCAGGTTTTATTATCTCACTTGTGGAAATAAAAAAAAATTAAAAGTAAATAAAAATTTTGAAAAGGAAGGAAGGAAGAAGCAAGATAAAAAGAAATAAAGAAAGGAAGAAGGAATAAAAAAAAAAGAAGGAAAGAAAGGAAGAAGGAATTTTTTTTTAAGCCTCCTGTTGGCTTTAAACAAATCAAGCCAGTTCTGCTAGTCTTCCTGGCTGCAGCAGGCTGAGGCCGGATTGGTTTCACTTTTCTCCCTTACTGTGGTTTTGCAGGGATGGGGGGCCAGGCCTGAGCCAAATTCTTCACAGTTGCCTAGCCTCCAGCCCAATTCCTCAGTTTGCTGCTGGGCTGCCAGTGCCTTTCTGCACCCAGCCCATGCATTCAGTCCACCAGTGCTGTCCTTGAGGTGCACCAATTAGGGGCAACTCACACACCACCTTCTTGCTCCTAGATGTCTCTTCTTTGCTGTCCTAGATGCTAGGGACTTTAGCAGTCTCTTTAGGGGTAGTTCAGCCCTCACCCCTGCTGAGTTAAGTCTTTCTGGGGATTGCTGACTCCCTGAACCCTGCTGCTCTCCTCTGTGGGGGGGTGTCTCTGCCTTCTCCTTAGAGAGCCAGTTGGCCCTGCAGGGGGTGCCACCATGGCTGCCACGCAGACGCGAGCGCACACCTCCTCTGCTGCTGCGCACAGGGCAGTGGGGGGGTGGGGTTGGGCACAAGGTGCCTCTGGACGGCAGGGCCAGACACACTCAGTCCCAGGGCTGTGGGCATGAGTGCACAGCCTCCAGTGCTGCAGTAGGAGCACAGTCTCAGGGAAGCGGTGTCAGGAGCTAACTGACCTCCGCTGCTGTTGCAAAAGCCATGGAGGGGTGGGAAGCATCTGGGTTGGTGGCCCACCACTGGGGTTGTGGACGCGTTTGAACATCCTCCACTACTGCAGCCAGGGATACAGGCTCACTCGCCGTCCTGATAGCAGAGATGGACTCACGGCTGAGGCTACAGAGGCTGCTCAGGTGGAGCAGGGATAGGTGAGGATGGCTGCTGCAGGAGATTACCTAAACAACCACTGAGTGCCTCTTATTTTTCATCTTTTCGAAAAATTCCTCCTATTCAAACCCACTGCTCCAAATGAGCCCCTGGCCTCCCAATAGCCCAACTCTCCAGTCAGACCGAGGGCTATCCAGGTCAGGGTTGGTCACAGCCCAGCTCTTTTCAGCCCGTGTCCACAGTCTCAGCGGGTGCACACTGTCCCTGTGTGTTTGCCACTTCATCCTTCCCCCCCCCCCAGCAACTTCAAGCATCCAGGTCCATCCTGGTGCTGCTCAAACCTCCCTATTTGGCAGCCGAGGGAGCCATTGACCTGGCTCTCCCCCAAGAATCCTGCAACAGACCTGGTGGGCACTGGGCCTGGGCTGCAGCCGCCCTGATCCCCATGCTGGTCCCAGGGACCTTACTGTAGACTCTGGGAAGTGGACTCTGCTCCCACCTATCTCACCGCCATTTTCCTCTCCTATCTATAAATTGCTCTATTATTATTGTTTATGCTGTTAATTTTGTCCCAATTTTTCCCTTCTATCCCCCTCCACCAAGCCCACCCTCCACTTCCGTAGTTAATCCCCAAACCATTGTCCATGTCCATGGGTCTTTCATATATGTTCTTTGACTAATCTTTCCCTCTCTTTCAAACACCTCCCACCTCCCTCCTCCCCTATTACCATTGTCGGTCAGTTCCATACTTCTGTAATTCTGGTTCTATTTTGCTTGCTTGTTTTGTCAATTAGATTCCAATTACAGGTGTGATCATATGGTATTTGTCTTTCACTGCCTGGCTTATTTCACTTAACATAATAGTCTCCCATTCCAACCATGCTGTCAGAAGAGGTAGGAATTCTTTCTTTTTTTCCACTGCATAGTATTTCATTGTGTAACTGTACCAGTTTCTTAATCCACCCATCCACTGATGGAAGGAGCTTAAGTTCTTCTGAATTGGTGTTTAGGGTTACTTAGGGTAATCCACCCAGAGGTGGATTGCTGGTCAAAAGATAGTTCCCTTTTTAATTTTTTGAGGTATCTCTATTCTGCTTTCCACAGTGGCTGCATCAGTCTGCATTTCCATCAACAATGCACTAGGGATCCCTCTTCTCCCCATCCTCACCAGCACTTATTGTTTGTTGTTGATTTATTAATGATAGCCATTTGGCAGGTATGAAGTGATATCTCATTGTGGTTTTAATTTCCATCTCTTACATGGCTAGTGATGTCGAGCATTTTTTCATGGCTATGTACCATCTGTATGTCCTCCTTGAAGAAGTGTCTGTTCAGGTCCTTTGGTCATTTTTCAACTGGATTTTTTCAACTTCTTTGGTGTTGAGTTTTATAAGACTGATGTGTTGCCTACTGTGCTAAGGAGGCCCCGTGGTATTGAGTTTTGTGAGTTCTTTATAAATTTTGGAAATTAAACCCTTGTCTGATGTATCATTGGCAAATATATATTCCCATACAGTTGGTTCCTTTTTTTTTTCATTTTGGTGATGGTTTCTTTAGCCATGCAGAAGCTTTTTAATTTAATGTAGTCCCACTTCTTCATTTTTTCCTTATTTTCCCTTGCCCTACAAGATATATCAGCAAAAATATTGCTACATGAAATATCTGAAATTTCACTACCAATATTTTCTGCAAGGATTTTTATGGTATCATAACTTATATTTAAGTCTTTTGTCCATTTTGACAAAATGGACAAAAGTGGTGGTCTAGCTTCATTTTTTTTTACACTTACCAGTCCATTCTCCAAACATCATTTATTGAGGACACTATCTTTTCTCCACTGTATGCTCATGCCCTCTTTGTCAAATGTTAATTGACCATAGAAACATGGGTTTATATATAGCTTCTTTATTCTGTTCCATTGATCTGTGCCTGTTCTTATACAAATACCAGAACTCTTTTGATTACAGTGGCCTTGTAGTATAGTTTGATATCAGGTATTGTGATCTCTCCAACGTTGTTCTTCTTTCTCAAGATTGCTGATGCTATTCAGGGTATTTTTTAATCCATATAGATTTTTGGAGTATTTGCTCTAGTGGATTGGCCAGAAAGTCCATATGTTTTTTACCACTCCCCCCCCAAAAAAGACATGCTTTTCATTTTCACCAATAACTTTATTGATTTGGACATTTTGAGTATGTCAGCTGTGTCTTGTGTGTTATAATGTTGATTGTTCTCAATTTAAGTTCAATTTGATCACTGTCAATATAAACTGGTCTACCCAACTGTTGAGCATCTTCCTGTGGGAAATCTCCAGCATGAACTTTCCAAACCACTCTTGACATGTTGGATCTGTCACAGCACTTTTTCCATACACTGCACAAATATTTTTTTGCATTTCAGTTGTGGTTTTACCTTTCTTAAAATAGTAAGGCATAATATGCTGAAATGTTGCTTATTTTCTTCCATCTTAATATTAAAATGGCTACACAAAAATTCAATGTTGATAAATTTTTTAAGCATGCTGATATTACAGCTGTCACAATACAATCTAACAAAATTGTTTCCAATGAAGTTAAAGACAACAAGTGCTACTAAGAGTCATCCTATGGGAAAAAATCAAACGTTTGGCCAACCCAATAGATTTGCGAAATATGCCATTGGTATTTTAATAGGAATTGTGTTAAATTTATAGATTGCATAATGTGTGTAATATGGACATTTTAATTATGTTAATTCTTCCAATCCATGAACATGATATATGCTTCCATTTATTTGTATCATCTTCAATTTCTTTCTTCAGTGTTCCATAGTTTTCTGGGTATAGGCCTTTTACCTCCTTGGTAAAATTTATTCCTACATACTTTATTTTTCTTGTTACTATAGTAAATGGGATTTTTTCTTAGTTGCACTTTCTTATACTTCATTGTCAGTGTACAAAAAGTAACAGACTATTGACTTTGTATCCCACTACTTTGCCAGATTCACTTGTTAGGTTGAGAAGTTTTTTGGTGGAGTCTATAGGATTTTCTATGTACACTGTCATGTCATCTGCAGATAATGACAGTTTTACTTCCTCCTTTCCAATATGGATAACTTATATTTCTTCTTCTTGTCTGATCCCTGTGGCTATGTTGAATAAGAGTGGTGAAAGCAGACACCTATTTCTTGTTCCTCATCTTAAGGGGAAAGTTTTTAGGTTTTCCCATTGAATATGATATTGGCAGTAGGTTCCTCTTACATGGCCTTTCTTATGTTGAGGTATGCTCCCTCTATTCCCACTTTGTTGAGTGTTTTTATCATAAATGGGTGCTGGATTTTATCAAATACTTTTTCAGCATCTATTTATATAATCATGTGATTTGTGTCATTAATTTTATTTATATGATGTATTATATTTATTGATTTGCAAGTGTTTTACCATCCTTGCATCACTGGAATAAAATCCATTTAATTATGGTGTACAATCTTTTTAATGTGTTGCTGGATCCAGCCAGTTAATATTTTGTTGAGGATTTTAACATCTATGTTTACCAGAGATATTGGTCTGTAATTTTCTTTCATTGTAGTATCTCTACTTCATTTTGGAAGTAGGGCAATACTGGGCTTGTGAAAAGAGTTTGGGATTCTTCCCTCTTCCTGAATATCTTGGAATAGTTTGAGAAAGATAGGTGTGAGTTCTTCTTTGAATGTTTGATAAAATTCACCTATGAAGCCATCCAATCCAGAACATTTGTGTGCTAGGAGTTTTTTGTTGGCTTGTTTGTTTGTTTGTTTTACTGCTTAAGTTCTGCTAGTTGTTATTAGTCTATTCAGGTTTTCTGATTCATCCTGATTTACTATTGGAAGATTGTATGTTTCTAGAAATTTATCCATTTTCCTCAGGTTGTCCAGTTTCTTGGCCTATAGTTGTTCATGCTAATTTCTTACAATCCATTGTATTTCTGTGGTATCAATTGTGACTTCTCTTTCAATTCTGACTTTATTTATTTGAGTCCTCTCTCTTTTTTTCTTGACAAGTCTGGTTAACAGTTTGTCAGTTTTGTTTATCTTTTCAAAGAACCATTTCATAGATTCATTGATCCTTTGAATTTTTTTATTGTCTCTGTGCTCTGATCTTGATTATTTTCTTCCTTCTTCTAGCACTGGGCCTTGTTTGCTGTTTTTCCTCTACTCATTTGAGATGTAGGGTTATGTTGTTTATTTGAAAATTTTCTATCTTTTTTACATAGGCCTGTATTGCTATGAACTTCCCTCTCAAAACTGCATTCATTGTGTCCCATAGGTTTGAGGCTGTTGTGTGTTCATCTTCATTTGTTTTCAGAAACTTTTTTATTTCTTCCTTGATCTCATTGTTAACCCATTCATTTTTTAATAACATGTTATTCAGCCTCCAGGTAGTTGAATGTTTTTGAGCTTTTTTTCTTGAGGTTTGATTCAAGTTTCAAGCCATTGTGATCCAAGAAGATGCTTGATATGAATACAAATTTCTTGAATTTGTTAAGCCTTGTTTTGTGTCCTACCATGTAGTCCATCTTTGAATATGATTCATGTGCCTTTGAAATGAATGTATATGGTCTGTCTACAAAGTATCCAGCCATGTGCTATGAAAAATAGAGACATTTATTGAAGAAGATACAATAAACATTGTACATGGGACAATGACACCTCAGTATCCTCAGAGTAGGAACCTTGAGACCTCAGACAGTTCTCTCAACTGCCATCAACTGCTCCATCATATTTCCCTGAATCTCAATGATGGTCAGCAAATTCTTCCCTTTAAAAGGTGATTTTAGTTTGGGAAAAAGCCAGAAGTTTCAGGTACCAAATCTGGGCTGTAGGAGGCTGAGTCAGCTGGGTGATTGATGTTTTGCCAAAAGAGCTCTGCATGAGACATGATGCATGAGCAGGCACATTGTTGTGATGAAGCTGCCAATCACAGTTGCCCAGAGTTGCAGCCTTCTGAATTACCCAAATAGTGTCCATGGAGAAATGTTCAAGCTTAACACAAAATTTGATGCAGATTCCTTGCTCAACTTGCTCAGTCATTTTGAATGTGATGACCACACAGTACACACACTCACACAATGGCATCTACTGCCTCACTGACTAGTAGTATAGTGAAGTCATCATTGTTCACACATGCACATTCTAGTCCACTGTCCTTGGCTGCCAGGTTACATTAATGTTTTGCAAACCATTCATGTTATCTTAACAATGGCTGGACTTTTTCCATACAAACCTCATATATTTCACTTCTTTGGGGTAAAATGTCCTGTAATTACCAATTAAGCCCTTTGATCTTGAGTGTTATACAATGCTGCAATATCCTTATGATATTTTGTTTGGAAGTTCTATCCATTGTTGACAATAGGGTATTAAAATCCCCTACAATGACTGTATTGCTGTCTATATCTTTCCTAATGTCCTCCAAGATTTTCTTACATCTTTAAGTGCTCTTATATTAGGTGTGTATATTTTTACCAGTTTTATCCTCTTGTCAGGCTACTCCCTTAAGTATTATGTAGTGACCTTCTTTGTCTCTTGTTACGACTTTTGTTTTGAAGTCTATTTTGTCTGACATAAGTATGCCACCCCTGCATTTTTCCCACCTATTTGCTTGGAATTCTTTTTCCCATCTCTTCACTTTCAGTGTGTAGGTCTTGTTCTGATGTGGGTCTCTTGTAGACAGCATATATATGGGTCATCTTTTCTTATCCATTCAGCTTCCCTAATCCTTTTGATTGGAGTATTTAATCCATATACATTTAAGGTTATTATTGATAGATACTCATTCATTGGTATTTATTCCTTTGTACCTATGTGCTCTCTCTCTCTCTCTCTCTCTCTCTCTCTCTCTCCTTCTCTCTCTCTCTCTCTCCCTCAAGCAGTCCCTTCAGCATCTTGCAATGCTTATTTGGTGGAGACACACTTTAAGCCTTTTTTTGTCTGGGAAGCTCTTTATTTTGCCTTCCATTTTAAATGAGAGTATGCTGGATAGCGTAGTCTCGGTTGCAGTTCCTTGATTTTCATTACTTGAAATATTTCATTCCAGTCCCTTCTGGTTTGGAGTGTTTCTGTTGAGAAATCATCTGATACCCTTATCAAAGCTCCTTTATATATTGCTAGCTGTTTCTCCCTTGCTGCCCTTATGATTTTCTCTTTGTCTTTAAATTTTGCCATTTTGATTGTAATGTGTCATGGAGTGGGCCTCTTTGGGTTCATGTTGATTTAGACCCTCTGTGATTCTTGGACTTGTATGACTTTTTCCTTCACCAAGTTAGGGAAGTTTTCTGTCATTACTCTTTTAAACATGTTTTCTATCCCTTGCTGCATTTCTCTCTCAACAGGTTTTCTATCTCTTGCTCCTTTTTTTCTCCTCCTCATATCCCTATGATATGGATATTATTACATTTCATGTTGTCACAAAGGTTCCTTAAACTATCCTATTTCTTTTTTAGTCTTTTTTTTGTGTGTGCTATTGTTCTGACTGGGTGTTTTGTTGGAGTTTTTTTTTTACCTTGTCTTTCAACTCACTGATTTGATCCTCTGATTCATCTAGTCTGCTTATAATTGCTTCTAGTATATTCTTCATTACAAATATTGTCTTTTTCATTTCCACTGGTTCTTATTTTTAAAGATGTTATTTATTTTTAGATAAAAGGGAATGGAGGGGGAAAGAGAGGGAGAGGAAGAGAGGGAGACAAAGATCGATGTGTGGCTGCCTCTTGCACACCCCCAACTGGGGACCTGGCCCACAACCCAGGCATGTGCCCTGCCTGGGAATTGAACCACTGACCCTTTGGTTTGAAAGCTGGTGCTCAATCCACTGAGCCACACCAGTGGCTCTTATTCATAGTTTATCCACCTGGTTCTTATTCATAGTTTCTGTCCTTTTCTCATGCTGATGTACTTTCCACTAAGTTTCTTTTAGCCCCCATAAAGTTCCTTGTAATTTTCACTAAGTCCCTTGAGCATCTTTATAACTATTACTTTGAACACTATGTCTGTTAAATTGCTTGCCTCAATTTCATTTAGCTCTTTTTCTGGGGATTCCTCCTTTCCTTTCAATTGGTTGTTTCTTTGTCTCCATATTTTCAGTAACTCTTTTTGTTTGTTTCTACATATTAGATTCACCCACTTTGACACTCTGTCTTTGTGAAGTGGCCTTCTGTAGTAGGAGTCCTGTGGGACTCAGTGGTTCAATCTCTATGATCTTCTGAGCTGGATGCTCTAGGGATGCCTGTTGTGTAGTTCATGTGGGCTTTTCTGTTATGTTTGGGTTTTGATTGTTGTTGGCTCATTTGTTGGTGGGTTCTCCCCTCTGGCTGATTGGCTGAGAGTCTCAACCCCCACCATGTCTTATATGCTGTTGTAGAGATTCTCTTTCTGGATACATTTCTTGGCAACGTCAGGTGCTGTCTCAGTCTACTTCTAAGCAGCACAAGTGATCTGTGGATAAGCAGACAGTGGTCTGTGGATGTTGCCTTCAGGCTTGGCTGTGTATGGGATGGACCTCACTGCTCTGCACTGCTGACTTTTTATCAACACAAGGCCCAAGGATGGGTCATCTAACATACAAAAGCACCACAGATACCAACCCTACCCACTTCTATTGGCAGTCCTTCCATTAGTCTTAGCCTTGACGCTGACCCATCTGTTTCTGAAAGGGCTTCTGGTGATATTGGAAGAATGAGTCCCCTCTCAGGTGACTGAGAGGCACTGTTTAGACTTCAGGGATGATGTTGGAGGTGTTTCCCCACTCCTACACCACACATTGTGGCCTGTCCCAGATTATTTCCAGTAATGTATAGTTTTTCATGAGTTAGCTGTCCATTTCATGTGAGGGGACACTCTGTGCAAAAGTGTCAACTATTTCTTGCTTGGCTCAATATGAGAGCCAAGGCTGGGACAGGCCCTGAATGCCACCTGTTGTGCCAATTTCTGCTCTATCTTCCCAGCTGGTTTCATTGGAATCAGACTTAGGGAACCATCATGGCTTGCTGGGCTGAGAAAAGATCAGAAAAGTCCCTTTTGGAATTTCTCTCTTTCCCCTGCAGAAATGCATCCAGCAGGTAGATCTTGAGCTTGGAAAACTGTTCTGTAGAGTTTCCCTATTGGTTGTGGTATTTGCAATTCTACAGGAAGAGGGTGAGCATGTGTTTCCCCTTGTAGAGGTTTGTACTCTGTTGGGGAGGGATAGTCTGCCTGATTTCAAAGAATCACAGGTGCTCAACTCTTGCCCATCTAACTCCCAGCCCACTGCCCCTGCATGAGACACAGTCCAGACCTCTGTTCTGTGCATCCCCCATGTTGCTTGCTAGCCAAGCTGGGTGTGGCACAGCAAACCCCTCATTGTGCACTTTCCCATCTCCCTTCCTAGCTGGATTCAGTGGGAATGGACTTGGGGATCTACCATGGCTTGATGCAGGTGAGAAAAGTTCAGAATGGGTCAAAAACAACTCCCCCATTCTGCAAGGTTCCTCTCCACAACTGCATCAGCAGTAGCTGATTAGCTCATGCTGGGGGATGGTGGTGGAAACAGGGCACCTCTCACAGACCTAAGACTGGGGAAAGTGGTTTTCTTCCCCAATCCATTCAACAAGATCTCTGTTCTGGCCTCCCCACTATGTTGTAACAGTCTCTCATCTCTCTGCCCAGCTGGTCTCATTGGGAAAGAACCCATAGATCCAGTGTGTCTTGGCATGGCTGACAGAGGTTCTGAATGGGTCCAAGAGAAGCACTTTTCCTATTCTGCTAGATTTCTCTCTGTACCTGCACTTTCAATCTGGTCTCTTTGTTGGCAGAACAGCTGTGTGTGGCATCCTTGCTTAGCCATGTTTCAGCTTCTTTTTAAAAAGTCTCCATACAGTAGCCACACCATAGCACTGAGTCATTCTTTGGTTCTTCACACACACCACCTCCCTCAAAAGCAAAATATGTCTTCAAGTTTATAGCTAGCTGCAGCCTTCAGGTTTCTCTGACACACCCAGGTGAGGCAACCTGCTTGTCTTAGGATATTGAGTCTCTATCTGGAACTCTCCATGTTGGCAATACAACTATGGATGTGCTGCTTGCTGTGTGTGTGTAGCCTGGACTCCCAGACTCTATATATCCTCCTGAGTCACTCCCAATTAGAGTCGGATCCCTGTGCGGGACTGGGGCCTCCTGCTCTAAAAGAGGAGGGAGCTCCAAGCTGCGATTTCTGTCTGGTCCCTCTATTGCTGCAGGCACCACGCATAGGGTATTTCCCCTTTACCTTGTAAAATCTCCTTACCTGACAATGCAAAGCATCTTTTGTACTCCTTGGCTTCATGACTTCATATCAGCTAAGATTCCATTAATTTCTCAGGTTAATGGTCAGATGATGAGCCAAAAACCCAAGTTGGGGGCAAGAGCAAGTGGACTCAGCTTCCACCTTCTCAGCCACCATCTTCTTCCCCCACTACAAATTTCTTTTTTAAAGGCCTAACTACAGAATTGAAGATGGTGATGGAGTAGGTGGAAGCTATACTTACCTCCTCCCAGGACCAAACAGAAATTCCAACTAAAATATAGAACAATTATTCTGAACAACCAACTGAAGAGTAGCTGAAGAAATTTCTTATCAAGATGGAGGCATAGGTAGATATGCTTTGCTTCCTTGCACAACTGAAAGAAGGACAACAACCAGTTAAAAAAAAAAAGAAGTGTCAGAAAATTGAACTGTGTAGAAGTCCAACAACCAAGGAATTAAAGAAGAAATATTCATCCAGACTTGTCAAAGGAGCAGAGACAGACAGCTGAGGCAGAGAGAACAAGCTGCAAGGCAGCAGCTGATGGACTGGGTGGGCAAGGCAGTAGCTAGCAGACCAGGCTGTCCAACATTTTCATGCAGATAAACCAGGAGAAACAACAGGGCAGTGAGAGAGACTGCACAACCCAGGGATGCAGTGCACAAAAATAAAGCCTCAAAACATCTGGCTGTAAAAATCTGTCAGGGTTTCAAGAGCTCAGGAAACTCCCAGTCACAAAAGAGAGTCTGTTGAAGGAACCAACAGGGTGCTAGAATGTACACAACCCACCCACCTGAGAATCAGCACCAGAAGGGCTCAATTTTCTCGTGGGTAGCAGGGTACATGACTGAAAGCTGGCAAGAGCTGAACAACTGTTCTTATTCCCTCTCTGAACCCTCCCCCACACACAGTGCCACAATGCAGCAAAGTGGTTGTTCCATCCTGGCAAAATACCAAAAGCTCCACCCCTTACAATATAAGAGGTACACCAAGACAAACAAATATGGCTCAGATAAAAGAATAGATCAAAACTCCAGAAAAATAACTAAGCAAAGAGGAGATAACCAACCTACCATGTGCACAGTTCAAAACACTTAATCAGGATGCTCACAAAAATGGTTGACTATGTTTGCAAAATAGAAGACGAAGTGAAAGCTATGAAAAGTGAAATACAGAAAGATATACAGGGAACCAATAGTGAAGAAAAAGAAACAGGGACTCAAATCAAAGATTTGGAAGAGAAGGAAGAAATAAGCATTCAACCAGAACAGAATGAAGAAATAAGACTTCAAAAAATTGAGGAGAGGCTTAAGAACGTCTGGGACAACTTTAAATACTCCATCATCTGACTCATAGGAGTACCAGAAGGAGAAAAGGAAGAGAAAGAAATTGAAAATTTATTTGAACAAATAATGAAGGAGAAGTTCCCTAATATGTCAAAAAAATAGACTTCCATGAAGTCCAGGAAGCTCAGAGAATCCCAAAGAACTTGTACCTGAGAAGAAACACACCAAGGCACATCATAATTACATTACCCAAGATTAAAGATAAGGAGAGAATCTTAAAAGCAGCAAGAGAAAAGTAGACAGTTACCTACAAAGGAGTTCTCATAAGACTGATTTAGTCTGAACTCAACTGAAATCAGCTGATTTCTCAAAGGAAAATTTACAGACAAGAAGGAGCTGGAAAGAAGTATTTAAAGTGATGAAAAACAAGGACCTACAACCTAGATTACTCTATCCAGCAAAGCTATCACTTAGAATGGAAGGTCAGATAAAGTGCTTCCCAGATAAGGTCAAGTTAAAGGAATTCATCATCACCAAGTCCTCATTATATTAAATGTTAAAGGGACTTATCTAAAACAATGATCAAAACTATGAACAGTAAAATGACAACAAACTACAACAATCAACAACCAAACATAAAAAAAAAAAACTAAGCAAACAACTAGAACAGGAACAGATTCACAGAAACAGAGATCACATGGAAAGTAATCAGTGGGGAGAGGGAGGGTAAAGAATGGGGGGAAAGGTACAGGGAATAAGAAGCATAAATGGTAAGTATAAAATAGACAGGAGGAGATTAAGAATAGTATGGGAAATGGAAAAGCCAAAGAACTTCTTATATGTATGACCCATGGACATGAACTAAGGTGGGGGAATGATGGTGGGAGGGGGATACAGGGCAGAGGCCAATAAAGTGGAGAAATAAATGGGGCACCTGTAATAGCATAATTAATAAAATATATTTAAAAAATAAAAAATATATCTGGCATATAAAGAAAATCAGATGTTGCTATCTCTCAATGGAAAGATTATTTGCATTTTCTTTTTAACTTCTCTTTGTTTTCTAACTTTTCTACTCAAATCTCTCTGTTGTATAATAAAAAATATTAATTATGATGTGTCTTGGTGTGGTCCTCTTTGGATCCAACTTGTTTGGGACTCTGTGCTTCCTGGACTTGCATGTCTATTTCCTTCACTAAATTAGTGAAGTTTTCTTTCATTATTTTTTCAAATAGGTTTGCAATTTCTTGGTCTTCCTGCTTTCCTTCTGGCATCCTTATGATTTTGATATTGACACCTTTGGAGATGTACCAGAGTCATCTTATACTATCCTGTTTATTTATGAATTTTTACTTCTTCTTTCTGTTGTAGTTGAATGTTTATTTCTTCCTTATGTTGTTAAAAGCAGCAGGAGCAAAGCAGAGTTTCCTACAAAGGAGTACTGATAAGACTATCTGCTGATTTCTCAAAAGAAACTTTGCAGGCAAGAGGGGACTTGCAAGAAGTATTCAAAGGGATGAAAATCAAGGACCTAAAACCTAGATTACTCTAACCAGCAAAACTATCATTTAGAATGGAAGGACAGAGAAAATTCTCAGACAAGGTAAAGATAAGGAGTTAATCATCATCAGGCCATTACTACATTAAATATTAAAGGAACTTATTTAAGAAAAGGAAGATCAAAACTATGAACATAAAAAGGCAACAAACTCACAACCATCAACAACTGAATCTAAAAACAAAAACAACCAGAACAGGAACAGAATCATAGGCGTGGAGATCATTTGGAGTGTTATCAGTTGGGAGGGTGAAGGGGAGAGTAGAGGAAAGTTGCAGCGATTAAGCAATACAAATTTGTAAGTACAGAATAGACAGTAGGATGTTAAGAATGGTATAGGAAATGGGGAAGCCAATGAACATATATGCACAACCCATGGACATGAACTAAGGGGGGAATTGCTGGAGTGAATGGGAGGTACTAGGTGGAGGGGGGCAAAGGCAATAAAATTGAGACAACTGTAATAACATAATCAACAAAATATACTTAAAAAACAATTTGACCATAGGTTTAATTTTTGTATAGATTAAATGTGGGCAAGATAGAGAAAGGCTTTGACAGTTACTCAGGCATGAGATGAGGGCTTGGGCCAACACAAGAACAGTATAAAAAAAAATACAAGCAATGTCTTGAAAGAGAATAGAAGAGGCCAGACTTGATGAATGACCTAAAGCAAAAGACGGAGGGATAGGCTTAAAAAGCTGGTCTACACAGATGTGAGTGACTATGCATTTAGACACCCAACTCTATGTCTTAAAAGTCTGTCATCAACTACTCTAGCAGCAGTGCCCACCCTCCACTGCTGAGATGTTTATCCACATACTTTCAGGGTCACAAAGGCCTTGTTCAGTCACCAGACATAAACCTCATAGATCACAGGTAGCAATCACAAGGCCTGCGGGCCAAATCCAGCCCTCGACCTTGTTTTATCTGGCCTAGCACCTTGTTTCTGCTGAGATCCTTGCCCCAAGTTAAGGAGTAGTTACATTTATACAGGCTGGTGTGACCCACAGTGAAAATGAGTTTCATACCTCTGTCATAGACAGTTCTCTCATTTTTCAAGAAAGATGAGACTGCAATTACAGGAACATTTGCCTTAACTTACATTACCATAGCCCAGGGTTGGATGTAGGCTGTGGCTTCTAATATATTCCACTGTTGGCATAGCTACTATTTATTAATCATTTTCTAGGTGTCAGCACTGAGCTCCATACTGAAGTATATTGCCTCAGTTATTCCTCATCACTTTTCGTGTTAACTGTACTTTCCCTCTTTTACAGAAGAGAAAACTGTTATTGAGAGAAATTAAGTTACTTGCTCAGTGCCACTGCTAGTTAACAGCAAAGCTCAGCATGAATCTGCTTCTGTCAAAAGAAACAGAATAAACCTCTAGCAGTCTCTTTTCCCAAGAAAGGTCTGTGTTGAAGGCAACACAAATCTGTCCTGACCAAAAAGTTTTGGGTTGCTGGATCAAGCCAGTCTTGAGCTCTCCATCTGCTACCAGTGCCACTGCTTCTGGGAAGGGCTGTCTCAGTGACGGAAACAATCATGACATCAATAATTTGAAGCCACAGCTTTGACAGGAAAAGAGTAAACAATAGTGCTTCTAAACAGCAAGCTCTGCAATTCTGTCTGTAGGAATATTCCACAGGCAAAAGACATTAAATAAACAAAGTTTCCAGAAAAAGGAGACCAAGACACAGATATTTCTCAGAGAGCCTACAGGTATGTTGAACAGGAATATGAGTAAAAGTAATGGAGATGCATTCTAGCGAGCACCTGCCTCGTTCTAGATGAAAAGCAAAGAAGAAAAATGAGAGGGGAAAGAGAGAAGGATGGTGAAAGAAACAAGAAACCAGAGAAGGAAGGTACAGGGAGGGAACTAGGATAGGGTGGGGGAGGCTGGAGAAAGTGAGAACCAAGATCAAGGAACTGGAGTATGAGTGGTGAAAGGACCAAGGAGAGGAAGAGAGGAGAATGCACATCCTTGAGTTCAGGACTCCTGAGAGCTCTTCACACCAGAAGAAAGAAGGCCTTGCTCAAAGAAGTCTTTACATATTTTCTCTTATATCCTCATTTTCTTCAAGGAATTTTGGGGAAGGGGAAAAAAGCCTCCAGTGTTCAATAAACACCAAAAGATTGAGAAAGACTGTCTTCATTAGTTGCTTAAACATTAGAGTAAACAGCAAATCTTGCACTATAGGCAGATATCTTTCTCTGATCCTACATACAAACACACACACTCCTGCACATCCACATACATACTCTTACACATTCATGCATACATACATATACACAATCCCACCTGCACTCATAAACATATATCCACACAAGTGCCCATTTATACACACACACACTTACCCCCCCTTTCCAACCCATCCCTTAAGCCTCTATGGCCCTGCACACTGCTCTATAGTGGGCCCCTTGGGGCATTATCTTCCTTAGGAACAACACCCAGTGCCTTAGAATTCCAATACCACTCCCTCCAGTGTGCTTTCCTAGGAGTGCAGTTGAAGATTTGGCCAATTCTAAGAGAAAAATTGAATTCATTATATTGCTTCCAAAAGAAAACTTGAGGAAAACAGAAGAAGAGAAGGAGAAATATATAACCCTTATTAAGAAACTGCAAATTACAAAAACTATGCTAAAGGTCTTAATCCACTCGGGCTGCTATAACAGAAGTATCATAGACTGGGTAGCTTATAAACAACAGAAATTTATTTCTCACAGTTCTAGAAGCTCAGAAGGGGCAAGAGAGCTCTCTGGGCCCTCTTTTATAAGACACTAGTCCCATTCGTGAGGACTCATGATCTAATTACCTCCCAAAGGTCCCACTTTATAATGCCATCACCTTTGAGGCTAGGATTTCAACATATGAATTGTCTGGGGACATAGCTTTCAGTTCATTGCACTAAGCATTCTCCATTTGACTTCTTGTTTATTCCTCAAAACAGCATAGGGAGGTGGATTTTATGATCCTCTTTTGACGATAAGGAAACCAAGGTCAAGAAACATTAGATCACCTGTCCAAGGCCACCCAGTTAACCAAGGTCTGAACCAGATCTGCCTGGTTCCAAATATGGAATCAAGAACTGTGTGATGGGAAGGGGATCCTAAACTGAAAGGCTGCCACTGAGCACAGCGCCCCCTGAAGGAAGTTACTGGAGTGTGGGCTAGCCCTGGCACCTCACCAAAGAATGACAGGATCTGACTTTACAGTTTGGCTTTGCCTCCTTACAGAGTCCATTTTGTTCCCTGCTCATTTCACTTTTTTTCTTACACTTCTATGCTAATGAGTCATATTTCAAGTATTCTTCCAAGCTGAGAGGTATATTTTTAAAATCTCCTTAAATAAAAACAACATATACATAAAGTAAACAGAAATGTGCTGATAACATAGATTCTAAATCACCTAGGACTAGAGTGGTCCAATTGAGATGTGATTGATTGAGGGCAGGATTAGATCTGAGTTGTGAGAGGGGCCTAAGTGTGACTCCATTTCTGCAAAACAAACTTGTTCTGCCATCAGTGTCCTGAGTGAGCATACTCAGTTGTTACTCTGCAAAGTAACAACAGGATTTCTCACAAAGTGTTTTATAAAGGTTTTTAAGTGCTTGTATGAAAAGAACCATAACACAATCAACCTTCTTTCCTTCCTTCCTTCCTTCCTGTCTTTCTCCTTTTGAATGCCAATACTTCATACCTACTTACCAGTTACCTTTTAAGACCAGATGAAGTGTGTGGTGCTCCAAAGCTGTTCACTTGGAATAAAGAACCGTTCACTGAAAATACTTAAAAGCTTTTTAAAAACAACTAATGGAATGCATCCAAGAGCTTCCTTCTGAACCCCAGTGAGGCACACAAGACCCCAGGTTTTCTCTTGCAGGATAGATCTTTCTCACTTCACCACAGCAGTAAGTCCCCTGGGTCACAAGCAAGCTGAAAGCAGTTGCATAGACCAACTTCAAATCTTCCCTTCACCACTAACCAGCTACGTGGTCTTGGGCAAATTATTTCACTATACTGGTCTCTATTGCCTTGTCTGTGAAATAGAAATAATAGTGGTACCTACCTCAAACTTTGTTATTAGGATTAAACCAGATAATAAATATAATGTGCCCAGTAAATGTGAGTTGCTAGCTCCACATGATTAGCAGCAACTGTGCCATCATCTCTCGGATAGTTGTTCGTCTTCTCTCCTCCACACACCCTTTCTTAAGGCAGACACAACAGAGGTTTTTGTGGTGTAAAGGTTAATTTTGGACCTAGCAGAAAGTGTAGTGAACTCCATTTTACTGATAGAAAATCTTTTCAGTCACCTCTTCCCCTAGCCACTGCTAGCGATTTGACATTACCCTCCTTAAAGTCCCTGTCAATTATCTCCAGTACCATTGAGACATTCTCCGTCTTTCTGTCTGCAGGATTCAACCAGGCAATCATCCCATATGAAAATGAAGGCAAAGTTCCACACATCTGGAAGTCAGGAAGCTAGCCATCTATGTCAAAGAAGACAGGGGGATTAGATGCTCAGGATTTCCTCCCCTGCCTCTTTGTTTTTGCTCTTTTAAAAGTTGGAGACCTTGCTGTGGGATTTAGGAGAGTATAGAATTAGGAAGAAAATTGGGGGAAGAGATTGATATTTTCAAAAGCACTTTACCAGAACTGCCCTGGCAAATATATATATTTTTGCATAGCCTCTATCTATACAAACAATTTGAGTCACCAAAATTCAGGTACCAGCACATCAGTTTTGCCCAGGTCCTCATATGTTCCCATTGAAATAAATACCAGCCAAGGAGCAGGAGCTATCTACTCTCTAGGCTGCCCTTTAGAACTGGGTCCCTGGTTCTAGAGCAATATCACAGGCCTGAGTCACAGATCTGGGACATGTGATCAACCCCACATAACTGGTAAAGGGTGGGAGAATGCTCTAAAGGGGACAAATGGCCACCAATGCCCACATGAATCCACATGAATCCTGGTACAGAGCCAATGAATCCCACTTGGATGACACTGCTACTCCTGCCTGTCTCCAGCATCAGCAGTAGAATGAGACAAGTTCAAGAAAGGCACTCCAAAGATCAGAATGCACTGAGGTACAGGGCTAAGCCAGTGGCCCAGGGTGGCCTAGGTCCTGAGGGACAGGACCGCTTTTGAGTCAAAAGCCTCTGTGAAAGTTTCCCTCTCTGAGTCAGGCTCCAAAGGAACACTGCCTCCTTCCTCTAAGAATGGGTGGACATCCTGGGATTCTCCTAAATTCTAAACTTACTATTTGCCCTTTTAGTGACATAGCAGATAGAGGTTAAATCAACTGGGGCTGAATCTAGGGCAAAGGCAAACCAGCTCAATTCTAACAGGAATTATTTGCAAATTTGTTGTTTTTATTTGAAAAGTTATATCTGGACTCCTGCACAGGCCTACCTATAACATTTGCAGACCTAGGACAATACAAATGGAGGCCCCTAGTTGACAACCCACTCCTCTCTTTCCTCCCTTAGTTCTGCCCAGATCATAAAAGGCCTTTGCCATATACATATAGGCATCCCAGCTCACCCAGCCATTCCTTGGCTACCCTTTGGGTACAAAGGTGGCACTATTAGCCCTCAAAAGGACATATCTAGGGAATAAATTCATGCAAGCATTGGGTTTTGGGCAGTGAAGTCCAGTGTTCCTCATACTTAGCAGATAGTCTAGACATAAGGGGCACTGGCTCCAGTGGAGACACATCCCTGGGCCTCCTGGACTTGCAATTCTATGGCAAAAGCATAGCTGGAGGAGGGCTATAGCCAGGCCCTTGAAAGTGTAGGATCAAAGCAGAGGCCCATCTGCCTGGGTCTAAGGGTAAATCCACCCCACCATATGATTTCTAAATCCATACCCTGATTCCTATTTCACTTTTCAGTTTCTACTTCCTCATTTTCCTTCAGCTCAGTCACCAAATGTTCCTTTTATGTACAAGAATTCTTACTTCCTATTTTTGAGTCATCCTGAATCTGACCTTGCAGCTAGTGGTCTACAAAAAAAAAAAAAAAGATACTGAATCCTTTTAAAAAGTCTACAGAACCTGAATATTTATGATATAACACATCAAGATGTCCTGGTAAAGAAATGTAATTCTTGTCAACTATGGCTACTGAAAAATGACTTTCTGAATACACTAGTGGCATTTTTTATCTTCCACAGGCTGACAGACAATGGGATTGCAAGTTTCGAGCAGTAATCTCCTCATCTTTATTGTGGTTTCTGGGCAGTGGGGGGATGGGCAGGGAAAGCAGCATAATTAAGCTCTATAGAGGACTAAACAGACAGAGTAACTCTCTACATATAGAGGGGATAAATGGTAATGTAATTAATACAATAACATAAAATATATATATATAACACTTTACAGCAAGAAGGCCCTGTCCTATAAGAGATATGAGCTAATTTACACTCTTTGCAGGGGGATTGACATTGTCCCGTTTTGTGATTGAGGATACCAATGAAGAGGCAGGGGAGTGACTATATGAGTTTTCCCCAGAAATCAAATCCAGATTCTAGAATCCAAGTTCTTTTCACATTGCATGATATCATGATATCACAATATGAGGTCTGAAAAAAATATATCTGATCTTCCTGTTTTTGAAGTCGGGTAACACTTTGCTTGTAATCTCCTGATGGTGGTTATGATAAAATAAAAGTAAATATTTGGTCTTTGTCCCGTTCCTGGCACACTGCTCCTATAACCTTTGGGATCTCTGAAGTGAAGAGTGTCTTTTATATGGTAATGAGAGGACTGCTGGCTGAGTGCCCCTAAATAGCTTCAGGATAGGGGCTGGTCTCAAGAACAACACCAAATACCTTGATTAGAAGCTTGAAACTTTCAACCCCACCCTCCAATCTTCAGGGAGGGTAGAGGGGCCAGATACTTGAGTTTAATCACTAATTACCAATGATGTAAACAATTGTGCATATGTAATGAAACTGTCATAAAAGCCTTGAAATAATGGGGTTCAGAGAGCTTCTGGGTTGATTAACATACCCACATGCTGGAAGGTTGATACACCCTAACTGCACGGGATGGGAGACCCCTCCAGCCCTCATCCTATGTACTTCTTCAGCTATATCCTTTATAATAAAACAGTAAATGCAAGTAAAGTGTGTTCCTGAGTTCTGTGAATCATTCTAGAAAATCACAAACCTAAAACATTGGTCATGGGAGCCCCTACTTTAAAGCTGGTGGGTCAGAAGTATGGGGCTAGAAACTGAAGTGGGGGCAGTTTTATGGGACTGATGCCTGTGGGGTCTGCACTAACTCTGGATAGTGTCAGAACTGAATTGAATCATTGAACAGTGTCAGAACTTCAATTGAACCATTGAAGTTGGTGTCTGTAGGAACAGAGAATTGGTCATTCACATGTAAAACACCCCAGACTGTCTATCTAGCACTGCTCTATAATACAACCATTTGTTAAGGGGGGGTTCCTCATTTTGGTTATATTTTTTTAGGGAAAAAAACTGGATCATATTCATCTTTGCATTTCTTACAACATTTAGCATAGGCTTAGCCCATAAAAAGTTGAATAAATAATGTTAAATAGGCTCAAATTTGTTCTGTTGACTCCTCCTTGGGTCTTCTTTATGCTCCTGCATGTTTAGGAAGGCCAGCTGAACTAGGTTGGGCCATGGCTTGTAGTTACCAGCCATTTAAGAAGCACAGTATTCACCAAGGATATGTGTCCATAACATTCTTACACAGAACAATAAAGAATGGCAAGGGCTGCTATAAGAGGCAGAGGCTGGGCAATAAGCTAGGTCCACTCACTAGCTGACTGACTCAGCTACAACTCCCTTGCAATTTTGGTGATTCCAATTTATACTCCAGCAACATTTTGTACCTTATAGAATGGGCTTCCAGATCACACTCAACTGGCTTAAACTGTAAAAGTTACAAATAACCATAAATGGCTAGATAGAATCTGCAATGTGAAAAATTGCTGCATATCCCAAATTAACTGAGAAGGTGTCAAATAAATTGAACTAATGAGGGGAAACTCCACAAGAGCTGACTTATGACCTTCTCAGCCTCTTTTTTTTTAACTGAGGTATAGGTCACATATATACTATATTAGCTTAAGGTGTACAACATAATGATTTAATATTTGTATATGTTGTGAAATGATCACCAAAATAAATCTAATTAATGACCATCATCATACACAGGTTACAATATTTTTTCTTGTGATGAAAAAATACATAATGAGATACTATTCAGCCATAAAAAAGAAGAAAATTTTATCCTTTGCAACAACATGTATTGGACCTGGAGAACATTATGCTAAGTGAAATAAGCCAGTCAGAGAAAGACAAATACCATATGACTTTACTCATATGTGGATCTAATGAACAAACTGAACTATCAGGCAAAACAGAGACAGACTCATAGATGACAGCAGGATGACAGCTAGGGGGTAGGGGTAAGGAGTGGAAGGATTGAGCAAAAAGGAAAAAGGACTTACAGACATGGACAACATTGTGGTGATTGCAGGTGGGGCAATATAAGGGGACTAAAAGGTAATGGGAAAGAATATAATAAAAAAATTTTTTAAGAAAAAATTTTAAGATCTGTTCTTTTAGCAACTTTCAGACATACAATACAGTATTATTAATGATAGCACCTATGATTCACACTGCACCCAATGATGTATTTATTTTATTGCTAGAAGTTTGTACTTTTTATCCCCCTTCACCCATTTTGCCCACTCCCAGTCTACCCCACTCCTACCTCTGGCCACCATCAATCATTTCTCTGTATCCATAAGCTTGAATTTTTTGGTTGCTTGGTTGGTTGGTTAGTTTATTTTTGTTTGTTTTCTAGATCCCACAAATAAGTGAGATCATATGGTATTTGTCTTTCTATGTCTGACATATTTCGCTTACCATAATGTCCTCAAGGTCCATCTATGTCGCCACAAATGGCAAGTTTTTATACATTCTTTTTTTTATGGCTGAATAATGTTTATATATATATATATATATATATATATACATACATATATATATATATATATATATATATATATATACATATACACACACACACACACACACATTTTCTTTATCCATTCACTGATTGATGAACACTTAGGTTGCTTCCATAGCTTAGCAGTACACATAGGACTGCATATTATATTTTCAAAATTAGCATTTTTATTTTCTTTGGCTAAATACAAAGAAGTGGAATTACTGGGTATTTCATGTGGTAGTTCTACTTTTAATTTTTTGAGGAATCTACATACTGTTTTTCAAAGTAGCTGTATCAATTTATATTCTCACCAACAGTGTACAAGGGTTCTCTTCTCTCCACATCCTCACCAACATTTATTTCTTGTAATTTTTTATTATAGCCATTTGGATAGGTGTGATGTGATCTCTCATTGTGGTTTTGATTTGTATTTCCCTGATAATCAGTGATGTTGATCACTTTTTCATAAACCTGTGGGTCACCTACATGTCTTCCTTGGAAATATGTCTATTCAGATCTCTTATGCATATTTTTAAGTCAGATTTTTTTTTGTTGAGTATGAACTCTTTGTATGTTTTATATTTTAAATATTTTATTTGTTTATTTTTAGAGAAACAAGAAGGGAAGCAGAAGGAGAAGGAGAGAAACATTTATGTGTGAGAAATATATCTATTGGCTGCCTCTTAGATGCTCCCTACTGGAGACGTGGCCTGCAACCCAGGTATGTGCCCTGACTTGAGTTGTACCAGCAACCTTTCAGTTAGCAGGTCAGCATTCAGCTTACTGAGCCACACCAGCCAGGGCTTTTTTTTTAAGATTTTATTTATTAATTTTTAGAGTATATATTTTAGATAATAACCCTATATCATATTTATAATTTTAAATACTTTTTCCATTCAGTAAGTTGTTTTTTCATTTTGTTGAATTCTTTTGCTGAGCAGAAGATTTTTATTTATTTGATTTTTTCAAATGTCTTTACTGTAATTTACCTTTTTCCTTTTTATTGAATTTTTTAGGGTGACACTGGTTAACAAAAATGACACTGGTTTCAGGTGCATAATTCTACAACCCATCATCTGTACACTGTATTATATGTTCACTATCAGAAGTCAAATGTTCGTCCATCACCATTTATTCCCCCTATAACCTACTACACTACCCCTCATCACCTTATTCTCCCTGTCCACAGCAATCACAACATTCTTTTCTGTGTCCATGAGTTTTCTCCTCTTTTTCCTTTTGCTCAGTCCCTCCACCACCCTTACCCAGCCCCACCCCTACAGCCATCAGCCTGTTCTCTACCTATGAGTCAGTTTCTACTTTGCTTGTTATTTTTGTTCACTAGATTCCATTTATGAGTGAAATTATATGGTAATTGTCATCCTTTGACTGGCTTATTTCATAATGCTCTCCATTTCCATTCATGCTGTTGCAAGGGGTAATATTTTCCTCTTCTTCATGTCTAAGTAGTATTCCATTGTATAAATGTACCACAGCTTTTTTATCCACACATCTACTGATGGACACTTGGGCTGCTTCCAAATATTGGCTATTGAAAATAATGCTGCAATGAACATAGATGTGCATATATTCTTTAGAATTATTGTTTTGGGTTTCCTCAGATAAATTCCCAGAAGTCATAAGGCAGTTGCATTCTAATTTTTTGACATAACTTCATACTGTTTTCTATAGTGGCTGCATCAATCTGTATTCCCACCAACAGTTCAAAAGGGTTTCCTTTTCTCCACATCCTCACCAACACTTGTTCTTGTTGATTTATTGATAACATCATTCTGATAGATGTGAAGTGACATCTCATTATGGTTTTAATTTGTATCTCTATGATGGTTAATAGCATTGAACATCTTTAAACATATCTGTTGGCCATCTGTATGTCCCCTTTGGAGAGGTGTCTATCTTTGGTCCTTTGCTCATTTTTTAATTATTGGATTGCTTGTTTGTTTGTTTGTTTATTTGTTTTTAGTGTTGGGTTTTATGAGTTCTTTACAAATTTTGGATACTAACTCCTTATCCAATGTATTGGTGAATAAGTTCTCCCATTCACTGAGCTGCCTTTTCTTTTTGTGGCCAATTTCCTTTGCTGTGCAAAAACTTTTTAGTTTAATGTAGTCCCATTTGTTTATTTTTTCTTTTGTTTCCCTTGCCAGAGGCAATATATCAGAAAAAAAAAATTGCTATGAGAAATGTCCAAGGTTTTAGTGCCTACACCTTCTTCTGGGATTGTTGGGAACTGCCCTGCCTGGTATGAGAAGTTGTAACCCCCACCTAGGCTAAGGCTAAGGGAATGCCGTTGGAACCATAAGCCAGCAAGGAGACAAACTTATCTCCCTGACAGGAGCTCCGCTTCTGCTCCTTCATACCTCACCCTGCCTGGACCCCAATGCTTGGTCAGTTAGCCAATGACAGGTAAGATTCCCCAAGGGGGGAACGATTTAAGACAGGCACGATCACGTGGGAGGCCCCCAAAAGAAGGACTTTGGGGGCTACAGCAAAAGTGGGTGATGGACTCTCGCCCTTTGGCTTTGACAAAGCCTGAGTCCTCCTGCTCTGCAAGAAAATCTCTTAATCTCTTGGCTGCCTTACTTCCCTTGCTCCACCTAAGCCTGAAACAATGACAGGGTGGTGCCGCCCTGTGCTGGAAAGGGCGGATTACCCGGGTGATCAGGCCTAAGAAAGAACATGTAAAGTCCTGTGAAACCTTCTTTGTTTAGAATGCTCTCAGTTAAATGAGAAGGATCCAAGGAGGAAGTTAGTTTGTTCCTTAAAGTCTTACAGCTCTTTGACCCTTACTCAAAATAGACCCTCAGAGTTCCTTGTTACCTATCGTTTGATCCTTACTTCCTCGCAATGAGTAATGTGCTTTACCTGAATTCTTATGCAAAATGAACCCAATAAGAGCCGGTTTGGACAGTAAATCGGCACATTCCCCACTAGAGGGGGGGGCTGTTCCACCCCTACTTCTCCACAGAAACTGGTCTGTCTCTGTGCGTGTTTTTTCTCGCATTTCGACGAGCCATCCGCAGCATTCCGTGATCACTGCTGGCTGGTGACCCACGCATCATGGGATTCTTATGATTTTGAGTCTAAAATTTAAGCCTGTAATCCACTTTGAGTTTACTCTTGTGTGTGGTGTAACAAGGTGGACTACTTTAATTTTTTTGCACCTATCTGTCCAAAATTCACAACACTATTTACTGAGTGGACTATCTTTACCCCAGTCTATGTTTTTACCTTCTTTGTGAAATATTAATGGACTATGAAGGCATGGGTTTATTTCTGGGCTCTCTATTCTGTTCCATTGATCTATATGTCTGTTTTTATGCAAGAATCATGCTGTTTTAATTACTATGACTTTGTAGTATGGTTTGATATCAGGTAGCATGATTCCTCCAACTTTATTCTTTATTTTCAAGATTGCTGTTGCTATTTGAGGCCTTTTCTGGTTCCATATACATTTTTGGAATGTTTATTCTAGTTCTGTGAAATATACCATTAGAATCTTGATAGGAATTGCATTGAATCTATAGATTTCTTTGGGTAGTTTGGACATTTTAATGATGATAGTTCTTCCTATCTATGAACACAGTATATGCTTCCACTTATCCATCTTCTTCAATTTCTTTCTTCAGTGTCTATAATTTTCTGACTATCAGTCTTTTACATCCTTGGTCAAATTTGGTCCTAGGTATTTTATTCTTTTTGTAGCAATTGTGAATGGAATTGTTTTTCTTAGCTCCCATTTCTGATCATTCATTTTTGGTGTTTAAAACTGCAACTGATTTCTGGATATTTATTTTATGTCCTGCCACTTTACTGAATTCATTTGTCAGTTCTAGTCTTTTTTTTTTTATTTTCAGTGGAATCTTTAGGGTTTTCTATGTACAGTGTCATGTCATCTGCAAATAATGACTGTTTTACTTCTTCCTATCCAATTTAATGACTTTTTTTCTTGTCTTATTGCTGTGGCTAGGATTTTCAATACTGTATAGAATAAGAGTGGTGAAAGAGGACATCCCTGTCTTGTTCCTAATCATAAGGAAAACACTTATAATTTTTGTGCATTGAGAATGATGTTGGCTGGATTTGTCATATGGCCTTTATTGTCTTGAGGCATATTCCCTCTGTTTCCTCTTTGCTGAAAGTTTTTATCATAAATTTATGCTAGATTTTATCAAATGCTTTTTCTTTTGCATCAATTTATATGGTCATGTGGTTTTTATACATCATTGTATCAATACCTTCTGGCTTGTAATGTTTCTGTAGATGAATCAGCTGACAGTCTTATGAGAGCTTTTTTGTAGGTAAGTAAATTTCTTTTGCTTCTTTTAATAGTCTCTCTTTGTCTTTAATCTTTGTCATTTTAATTGTGATGTGTCTTGGTGTAGGCCTGTTTGGGTCCATCTTGTTTGGGACTCTCTGCACTTCTGGATTTATGTGTGTTTTTCCTTCAGCAGATTAGTCAATTTATTGGTCATTATTTCTTCATACAGACTTTTGATCCCTTTTCTCTCTCTTCTCTTTCTGGTACTCCTAGATGTGGATGTTGTTACAATTTATGTTGTCTTAAACATTTTTTAAACTATCTTCATGCTCTTTAGCAGTTTTTCTTTTTAATGTTCTAATTGGGTGTTTTTTTTTCTACCTTGTCTTCAAAATCACTGATTCAATCCTCTGCTTCATTCTACCTATTCTTTATATATTTTCACCATGTTTTTCATTTCAGATATTGTATTCTTCATATATAAGTGGTCTTTTTTATAGTTTCTATGCCATTTTTCATGCTGCTGAGAAACCTTGTAACCATTAGTTTGAACTCTACATCCAATATATTGCTCACCTCCATTTCATTTAGCTCTTTTTCTGAAGATTTCTCCTGTCCTTTCATTTGGGGCTTGTTTCTTTGTCTTCCCATTTTGGCTGCCTCTTTGTATTTGTTTCTGTGTATTAGATTTACTATGACTCCAAGTTTTTTTGTTGTGGCTTGGTGGTCTTCTGTAGTAGGTATCCTGTGGGATCCAATGGAACAATCTCCTTGATCATCTAAGATAGGTTCTGCAGGAATACCTCTTTTGTGGGCTATATGAGCCCTCTTGTAATTGAGTCTCAATTGCTATTGACCCATTCATGTATACAATTGACCCTTTAGCTGGCTGACTGTGAGGCTCAACTCCAATCACGGCATATGAGCTGCTGTGAAAGTGCTGACCACATGAAGCAGAATTCCCCTCAGAAGGGTGTGGTGCCTACCAAGATCTCCATTTGAATATGGTGCTTGTGAAGTTTATTGTGTCTTGCTCTGATGTTTCCTGAAGTTAGCCACTGAGTGTGTTAGTCCTGGTCCTCTTGAGAGGCACTCTGGTGCAAGCCAGTATAAGAGGCAGCCTGTGACTGGCCCTTGGCAACCTGTTTGGAGTTAAGCATAATCCACAGTTTGTGGCTGCCTCTGCTTGGCCTGGGTATGCACAGGAAAAACCAAGCTGCACACCAAAGCCAAGTTTTACCAATACCAGGCCCAGGGGCAGGTCCAAAAAAGTCCAAAGGCACCTGGAGACCCACCCCTTCCAGCCTTTGTCTATCAGCTGCCTGACAGGCTTTGTTTATGAAAGAGCCTCTGGCCATGCTTTTCAGCAGTGCATAAGCTCCACAGAGTAGGATGAGAGAGTCCAAAGGATGAGACTATTGCTTTCCCCCAGGCTGATGTTTCCCAAGAGGGGAATGTTTCAACCAGGGAATATGGCATCTGCAGCATTGGGAAATGACTCAGCACAGGGATTTTGGCAGTTGTTCCTTCATGTCCCTTGCCAGAGCCACAACTCCAGACTTTTCTCATGCCATTCTAGTTTTCTCTGCTCCTCCTCCCCCAGAGCCCAGGGTGAGTGGCCATGGATGAAATATTGTGTGTGAGCCCTGTAAGAGACTGCCTGTGTCCCTAGAAGACTATGATGTCTTCCTGGGGGACAGAAAAAACACTGCTTTTTACAACCAGATGTTATGTGGGCACCTACTCCTGACTCTGGTGGTCTGGGTGAGGGAGCCCGGTTTGGGGTTTAGACCCAAGGCTTCTCTGGAGGAACCACCTCCCCAACTGAGATATCCCTCTGGAAACTCAGCCACCACTTGTGGTAGCAGGGCCAGCCCTTTCGTCTTTCCACCCTTTCTACCAGTCTTGATATAGCTTCTTCTGTAAATCCTTGGTTATAAGACTCCCCTTCAGCTAGTCTTCAGTTGGTTATTCAGGATGCTTATTCTATAATTTAGTTGTAATTCCAGTTAAGTCCTTGGAGAAGGTGAGTGTAGCTTCTACCCACTTCATTGCCATCTTGGGTCTTGCAGAAACTTTTTAGTTTGATTTTTGCTTTGGTACTCTTTGTTTTTTGCTATCAAATCCAAAAAATCATTATCAAGACCAACATCAAGGGGCTTAATCCCCATGTTTTCTTCTAGAAGTTTTATTGTTTTAATTATACATTCAAGTGTTTGATCCATTTTGAGTTGATTTTTTGCGTGGTGTAAGATAGTGGTTCAATTCTGTTCTTTTGCATGTGTATTTCCCAATGTCACTTATTGAAGAGACTGCCTTTTTCTCGCTGTGTATTCTAGGCTGCCTTGCAATAAATTAATTAACTATATATGTGTGGATTTATTTGGACTCTCTATTCTGTTTCATTGATCTTTGTGTTTATTTTTATGACAATAACATACTATTTGGATGACTACAGCTTTGTAATATAGTTTGAAAGTAGGGCACACAGTGCCTCTAGTTTTATTTTTTTCTCTCAAGATTCCTTTGACTGCCCTGATCAGCATGTCTCTGCTGGCTGAGCATCATCCCAGAAAGCAAAAGGTTGCTGTTTAATTCCTGGTCAGGGCACATGATTGGTTTGCAGGCTTAGTCCCTGGTTGGGGTGTGTGCAAGAGGCAACCAATCAGTGTTTCACTTACATATTGATGTTTCTCTCCTTCTTTTTCTCCCTCCCTTCCCCTCTCTCTAAGAATAAATAAGTGAAATCTTTTTTTTAAAAGATTGCTTTGACTATTTGAGATCTTTTATGGTTTCACAGAAATTTTAGGGATATTTGTACTCTTTCTAAAAAAAAATGCCTTCTCAGGCAAAAAAAAAAAAAATGCCTTCTCAGCAACCACAGGGTTCAGGCATATCAAAAAATGCCTCAGATCCAGTTTTACAGCCAGGTCAGCAATTTGTCCCAGCTCCAGCTTCAGAGACACTTCCCAAATATATTTTAGATCAATTACAATTCATTTGAAAAAGAAAGAAGAATGAGCAGCTTTCCTTCAACATTTTCAACCTGGAGTCTCTTAGAGCTGAACTTGTTGAAAGGTTAGGTCTGTCCTTAGGAAATCAAACCTTTCCCCACCTCCTACCTCTTCCCCCAACCCTACTTCCACATCAAATCATTAGCAATAGCTGAAAAACAGATAGGCCTTCTAACTCCCCGAATATCTCTGAGGCAGGAGTAGAGAGGAGATTTAAATGGCAATTCTACAGATTCTGCAGAGTTTATGCATTGTGAAATGGCCAGGAGACCTCGTTAATTTCTATAGCTCACATTGACTTTGGTAGGCTTAAACCCATATTCTCCTCCAAACCCCAAACCACAGTGCAGGTAGCAGCAGAGAGCATTCTACAGAAACACCATGATGACTCATTCTCAGAGGAATGTTTTCCAAGGCTTTGCCACCCCCTGTCTTGTTCCTTTATTTAGAAGAGAGTAAGGCAGGGGCAGGGAGGAGAGATGAGGAAGGGAGAATAGGAAAAAGGAAATGAGGTGAGAGAAGAAGGGGGAGGATAGAAGACAAGAGAAAAGAGAAAAAGAAAGGAGAGGGGAAGTGTGGGAAGGGGCAAGGAGGAGATTGCACCATCAACCAGTGCAATGGGCAAGGCAGATGCCATACCAAATAGCCTTTTAACTAGCCAGGACATGGGTGTGCAGTCCCACCAAGGCTCAAATTCTGAAGTGTTGTTCTTCCGTTCAGACTGGAGAAACTCCTATTGGTTATAGCAAAGGACAAAATAAAGCAAGAGATAACTGGACACTTAGAATCACAACCACAAAAGACCATTTTGTGGGTTTTGTGGCTGTTTTAGTTCACTTTCTGGACCAGACTACATTTGACTCCCTGCAGGATAATCTTTAGTATATCATCCAATTTTTCCTCAAATGCCTTAAGCAGTGGGATTTTCACAGCTTCCCTTGGGAAGTTATTCTTAAAGTAGAATGGCAGAGGTATTTTTTTCTGATATTAAATATCCATCTTTCCTTTTCTTAGCTTCATCCCTGTTATTCTGTGGAATAAGCTTATGCCCTCAGCATTGTCTTTTTCTGTTAGTGTTTACTGATGCATTTCCCAGACATACTTACTGTACTACTTCAGTTTCTATGCACTTGAGCCTCAGAGATCAAGAAATGGCTAAGAAATTCAATGACAAATAAAGGCTTTTCCATTTGCCAGGCATGAACATAAATGAGATGTGAGAATAAAATCTCAGTAAATAGGGATCATCACCAATCCACCTTCCACACAGAGGCCCATGACAACAGCAGAATTACTCTGTAGTGACTGATGCTCTGCCAGTGGAACTCTTGTCATCACTGTGATTCATTTTTACAAACTAAAGAATTTTTCCTTCCCCCAAAATAATTTTATGAACACCAAATTTATCTTATCACATGTATCTTTCATTTCATTTACCCAGCTTGTTATACTTTTATCTTCATTGTTCTATGATGTGAAAGTGGGTGTCTGTTTTATATGTTCTCACTGTACAAACTCTTGAGAGTTAAGAGCTTACTAGCTCTTTGCTTTAGGTATAGGAATGAAAGTGGGTTCTGAAAGTGGGCTACCCAAGTGAACATTAGCCTTGTTTTTACCCTGAAGAATGTGAAGGTATTTGGCTGTTTTCTCCCTAACATTTAGGACCTTATTTTACAATCCAGAAAAACTCTAGATTGAAAAATGGCTACATCACTTCCAGTAAAGATGGTGGAGCACATACCTGCTATGCTCACCTCATTTCACGACATCAATATTACAACTAAACTATAGAACAATCATTATTGAAAAACACCTGAAGACTAACTAAATAGAATTCCTATAACTAAGGATATGCAGAAGAAGCCACATTGAGGCTGGTAGGAGGGACAGAGATGAGGAATAGGCAGGTCCCATGCCTATCTGTGGAAGTTAAAAATCTTGAGGGATATCTCAGTTGTGGAGGTCCCCCTGAGAAGTGAGGAGCCCCAGTCCCACACTAGGCTTCCCAGAGGAAAGTACCAGTGCCTGGAATAGCAGTCCTTATAACATCTGACTGTAAAAACCTATGGAGATTTTGGCTGAGTGAAATAGAGGGTTTCAGGAAACCAAGGCATCATCCTATAGAGCCCTCACATGAACATGCTCACAAATTCATTCACTCTGAGCTCCAGCACTGGGAAAGCAACCTTGAAAAGCACCAGAGAGATACATAAAGCAGTGGAATTGACTAGCTGCAGAATGACAGTTGAAGGGGTATGGGTCAGGACAACTCTCTCTGGAAACAGAAGTACTGGCAGGCACCATTGTTCCTTTGTTGAACACCACTCTGACCTAGCCTGCCAGGCACAGGTTGATGTCAAATCTGTGCTTGATATTAAAGATCCAGAAACAACAAACAGTAGCAGCTGCCTTCACTGTGCCTTGTAGCACTTGCTAAGGGGTCCCACGCCCAGTACAAGTGGTGACTAATCTCAAGTTGCATTTTAACTCCCATCAAATGGCCTCAAGCCTAACAGAAGCTGCAGTTATTCTGGTCCCTGAAAGGTAGCTTCAACTAAGTGGCCACAAGTCTGGAATAAGTGGTGATTGGTGACTTCAGTGCACATCAGGGTATCCACCAAAGGGTCCCAAACCTGGTACAAGTGGCAGCTGGCCTTGATTCACAGCATAGCCTCTCCCAGACACCTTCAAGCACAGCACAAGCAGCAACCAACCACAGATCACTTTGTAGCTCCTACCAATAGGCCCTCAAGCCCTGCAAAAGTGTGGCTGATGTTGGCCTCACTGAAGCACCTAGTAAGAGACTCTATAACCAACATAACTGGTGGCTGGCTTCAGACCACACCAGAGCACCAGCCAACCAGCTTCACAAATGATATACCTATAGGAAGACTTGGCTGACACCAAGAATGTTGCTGAAGCAACTCTTACTCAGTGGGGTCAGTCCCCACACAACAGTTCATCCGATGTACTCACAGCCAGTCACTCTGATGGTAAAGTGAACCCACTGACATACAACAAAAATTAAGGCTCAACCAGAAAAGGAGGGCATACGGAACCCACACAGAAGACACCCCTAAAGCACCCATCTGAGGTGAATAAGGAGACTGTACCACTGATCCCCAAGGACACCTTCCATATAAGTCCACTCTGTCAAAACTGGGAGACATAGCAGTTCTATCTAATAAATAGAAACAAACACAAAATGATAGCCAAAATGAGGAGACAAAGAAATTTGTCCCAGAGAAAGCAACAGGATAAAACTCCAAAAAAAATAACTAAACAAAATGAAGACAAACAATCTACCAGATACTGAGTTAAAAACACTGGTTATAAGGATGCTCGATGAACTTAGGGGGAAAATAAATGACAGTAAGAACTTCAACAATGAAACAGGAAACAAAAAAAAATGAAGATAGAAAACATAAAAAGAACAGTGAGAAAAGAAGAATGCAATAACTGAAATTAAGAACACATTACAAGGAATCAATAGCGTATTAAATAAAACAAACAACTGAATTAGCAACTTGGAAATCATGGTAGCAGAAAACACCCATTTAAAAAGCAAAAAGGAAAAAGAATTATAAAAATAAGAATTGTAGCCCTGGCTGGCATAGCTCAGTGGATTGAGCACAGGCTGGGAACCAAAGTGTCCCAGGTTCAATTCCCAGCCAGGGTACATTCCTGGGTTGCAGGCCATAACCCCCAGCAACCGCACATTGATGTCTCTCTCTCTCTCTATCTATCTCCCTCCCTTTCCTGTCTAAAAAATAAATAAATAAAATATTTAAAAAATACTAAGAAGAAGAATTGTAGCCCTGGCTGGTGTAGCTCAGTGGATTGAGCACAGGCTGTGAACCAAAGTGTCACAGATTTGATTCCCAGTCAGGGCACATGCCTGGGTTGCAGGCCACGGCCCCCAGCAACCGCACATTGATGTTTCTCTCTCTCTCTCTCTCTCTCTCTCTCTCTCTCTCTCTCTCTCTCTCTCTCCCTCCCTTCCCTCTCTAAAAATAAATAAATAAAATCTTTTTTAAAAAATAAGAATTGTTTACTTACTTATTTATTTTTTTAAATGAGGATAGTTTAAAGGACATCTAGAACAATATCAAGTGTAGCAAAATTGCATCATAGGGATACAAGAAGAAGAGGGAAAAAGGGATTAAAAATCTATTTTAAAAAATATTGAACAAAAAGTTCCCTACTTGGTGAAGAAAACATACATACAAGTCCAAGAAGTTCAAGGAGTCCCAAATTAGATAAACTCAAAGAAGCCCATGTGAAGATACATCATATTAAAATACAAAGTTTAAAGGCAAATGAACAATCTTAAAAGCATCAAGAGAAAGCCAGTGAGTGACCTACAAGAAGGCTCCAATAAGACTGTCAGCTGATTTTCCAAAAGAAAATTGGCAGTCAAAAAATAGCTACTTCCAGCCACAGTGGAGGTGTAGGTAGACACATTGTGCCTCCTTGCTCAATCAAAAAAGGGACAAGAACAAATTTAAAGATAAGAAACCACCAGAAATGACAGAAATTGAACTGTATGGAAGTCCAACAAATAAAGTGTTAAAGAAGAAATGTTCATACAGACTGGCAGGAGGGGCAAAGATGGGCAGCCAGGAGAACAGGACACATGGCAAGGCATTGGCTGGAGGGCCCAAGTGAGTGAGGCAGCAGCTGACAGATCAGGCAAGGTGGAAGCTGGCAGACTGGGGCAAGCAAGGAGGCAGCTATCAGACTGGATGGTCCCATATTCACATGAGGACAAAGTAGGAAGAATAACTAGTGAGGGAGACAGACCGTGGCAACCCAGTGTTCCAGTGTGGGGAAATAAAGCCCCAAAACCTTTGGCTATAAAAATCTGTGGGTTGTGTCAGTGGGAGAAACTCCCAGCCTCACAGGAGACTTTGCTGGAGAGACCCACAGGGTCCTAGAATATACTCAACCCACCCACCCAGGAAGCACCACCAGGAGGGTCCAATTTGCTTTTGGGTAGTGGGAGGAAGTGACTGAAAGCTGGTAGAGAGCTCAGAAAGCAGCACTGTTCCCTCTCAGACCCTCACCCCACTGCCAGCATCACAACACAGTGACTTTGTTTGCCCCACACTAGCAAATACCTAAGGCTCTGCCCCTTACTGTGTAACAGGTGCACTGAGACAAAAAAAAAAAATGGCCCAAATGAAAGAACATATCAAAGCTCCAGAAAAATGCAACTAAGCAACAAAGAGATAGCCAACCTATTAGATGCAGAATTCAAAACACTGGTAATCAGGATGCTCACAGAAATTATTGAGTATAGTTGCAAAATAAAGGAAGAGGTAAAGGCTATACAAAGTGAAATAAATAAAGATATACAGGGAACCAACAGTGAAGGGAAGGAAACTGGGACTCAAATCAATGATTTGGATAGAAGGAAGAAATAAACATTCAACCAGAACAGAATGAAGAAATAAGACTTCAAAAAATTAGGAGAGTCTCAGAAACCTCTGGGACAACTTTAAATGTTCCAACATCCAAATCATAGGGGTGCCAGAAGGAGAAGAGGAAGAGCAAGAAACTGAAAACTTATTTGAAAACATAATGAAAGAGAACTTCCCTGATCTGGCAAAGCACATAGACTTTCAGGGAGTGCAAGAAGCTCAGAGAGTCCCAAAGAAGTTGGACCCAAGGAAAAACACACCAAGACACATCATCATTTCATTACCCAAGATTAAAGATAAGGAGAGAATCTTAAAAGCAGCAAGAGAAAAGGAGACAGTTACCTACAAAGAAGTTCTCATAAGACTATCAGCTGATTTCTCAAAAGAAATTTTGTAGGCAAAAAGAGGCTGCAGAGAAGTATTCAAAGCCATGAAAGACAAGGATCTACATCCACAATTACTCTATCCAGCAAAGCTATCATTTAGAATGGAAGGGCAGATAAAGTGCATTCCAGATAAGGTCAAGTTAAAGGAATTCATCATCACCATGCCCTTATTATATAAAATGTTAAAAGGGACTTTCAAAGAAAAAGTATGATCAATAATATTAACAGTAAAATGACAACAAAGTCACAATTATTAAAAACTGAACCTAAAAATAAACAAAAAAACAAAAACAAACTAAGCAAACAACTAGAACAGGAACAGAATCACAGAAATGGAAATCACATGGATGGTTATCAGCAGGGAGGGTGGGGGAATGGGTGAAAAAGGTATAGGGAATGAGTAGCATAAATGGTAGGTACAAAATAGACAGGGGGAGGTTAAGAAATGTACTGAAAATGTAGAAGCCAAAGAACTTATATGTATGACCCATAGACATGAACTAAGGGGTGGGGTATGAGGGTGGGATGGTGTATGCAGGGAAGAGGGGAATAAAGAGGGTAAAATAAGACAACTATAATAGCATAATCAATAAAATA
This sequence comes from Phyllostomus hastatus, assembly GCF_019186645.2. Classification (NCBI taxonomy): domain Eukaryota; kingdom Metazoa; phylum Chordata; class Mammalia; order Chiroptera; family Phyllostomidae; genus Phyllostomus; species Phyllostomus hastatus. The sequence continues at coordinate 52,898,349 of NW_025334041.1, forward strand.
TACTTAAAAAAGAAAACTGGCAGACAAGAAGGTATTGACATAAAATATTTAAAGTGATAAAAAGCAAATACATACAACCAAGGCTGCTCTCCCCAGCAAAACTACCATTTAGAATTGCATAATAAACAGTTCTCCAGTCAATAAACAGCTAAAGAAGTTTATTACCATTAAATCAGTATTAGAAGAAAGGTTAGAGTGACTTCTATGAAAAGTAAAGATAAAAATATAAGTAAGAATACATAAGAAAGAAATTCTCACTGACAAAGGCAGTAAAAAGCAGTGAGTCAATCAACTATAAAGCTAGTAGAAAGGTTAACAAACCAGAAATAGAAGCATTATGTGTTATAACAACAATAAATTAAGTGATATGCACAAACACACAAAAGAAGTGTTCAAAGAATGACAAAAATATAAACATAGAGAGGGTAAATAGAAATTGTAATGATTTTAGGGAATGTTCAAACTTAAGGAACTATCACCTTAAAATACACTGCTATAAATATATGTTGGTATATATGAAGATCATGATAACCACAAACCAAAAATTTAGAAGTGGCATACAAGAAATGAAGAGGAAAGAATCCAAACAAGATTATGAAAAGTCATCAACATACAAGATAGCAATAGAATAAGACACTAACAGTGAAGAACAACAAAAAACAGTCAGAAAACAATAAAATGGAAAAAACTACATAGACTAAATGCTCCAATCAAAAGATGTAGAGTGGTTGAGTAACAAAATAAGACTTGTATATATGCTGCCTACAAGGGACCCACTTCAGATCAAAAGATACACACACACTGAAAGTAAAGGTATGGAAAAAATATTTCATGCAAATGGAAACCAAAAAAAGGCTGAAGCAGTACTACTTAGACAATAGAGACTTTTAAACAATGACTGTAAAAAGAGACATAGAAGGACATTTCATAATGGTGAAGGAAGCAAGCCAGCAAAAGGAGAGAACTCTCATAAACATCTACACAACCCACATAGGAGCATCTAAACATATAAAACAAATATTGATGGACATAAAGGGTGAGATAAACAGTAAACAATAAGAGTGGGGAACTTCAACACTCTGTTGACATCAATGGTTAGAAAATCAACAAGGAAAGTGTGGCCTTAAATGACACATTAGACCAAAGTAATATAATTGATATTTCTGAGCATTTCATTCAAATGCAGAACACCCTTTTCAAGTATACATGGGACATTTTACAGAGTACAATGCATTCATAATATATTTAAAGACTGAAATCATATTAAGGAACATTCTGATCTCAATGGTATGAAACTAGAAATCAATTACAAGAAGAAAATTCAGACACACAAACACATTAAGGCTAAAACATGCAACTAAAAAATGAATGGGTTAACAGTGAGATCAAGAAAGAGATTAAAAGATACCTGGCATGAAAGAAAATGAACACACAATCCAAAAATATAGGGGACATAGTCAAAACAGTTGGCAGAGGGAAATTCATAGCAATATATGTACCACCACCACCCCATGTTCATTGCAGCATTATTTACAATAGCCAAGATTTGAAAGCAGCCCAAGTGTTCATCAGCAGAAGAGCAGATAAAACAACTATGGTACATTTACACAGTGGAATACTACTTGGCTGTAAAAATGAAGAAAATTTTACCCTTTGTGACAGCATGGACAGACCTGAAGAACATTATGCTAAGTGAAATAAGTCGGTGAGAGAAAAAAAAGTACCATATTATTTCATTCATATGTGGAATCTAATGAACAAACTGAGCTAACATGCAAAATAGAGAGCAGGCTGACAGCTCTGGGGGTAAGGTGGAGGGATCAAGAAAAAAACATAAAAGAACTCATGGGCATGGACAAGAATGTTGTGATTGAGGGTGAGCAGGGTGGGCGGAGGTGAAAGATGCTGTAGAAGGGTAAATGGTAATGGAAGAACTACAATAAAATAAAAAATAAAAAGAACGAAAATGTCAGGGACTTCCTATCTATTCAAATGAAATCAAACTTCCTATTGGACATACACAATTATGCAAGATCTGGCTTTCTCTACCTCTGTAACTACATTTCTTATCACTCTTTCTTTTTTAAAAATACATTTTATTGATTATGCTATTAGTTTCCCATTTCTTTCTCCCTTTTAATGCCCTCTGCCCTATACTCCCCTCTCACCATCATTCCCCTGCCTTAGCTCATGTCCATGGGTCATACATGTAAGTTCTTTGGCTTCTCCACTTCCCATACTATTCTTAACCTCCCCTGGCCTATTTTGTACCTGCCAATTATGCTTCTTATTCCCTACACCTTCTCCCCCATTGTCTCACATCCCCCCTACTGATAACCTTCTATGTGATCTCTATCTTATCACTTTTTTCATGGCCCATCATATTCCAGCTCCATTAACTTGTTTTCAACTCCTAGACTTTAAAAAAAGGGTCAAGGGGCTCACTCGCCTAACTTCCACTATGTGAGGACACAGTAAGAATTTCCCAGTTAGCAACCTGGAAGAAACCAACTAGGCAAACACCTGATCTTGGAGTTCCAACCTCTGGAACTATAAGAGCATGTGTGTTGTATGTGTTGTCCTCCTCATCAACATTACAAAGTAAATGGTTTCTGCCCCAGTGGTATAATAAAAAAACTTATGTGGCTGGACAACCTCCATCTCCTAGTAAATGATGATTTGAGAACAAAAACAGCCTCTCCAATGTTTATTGATTTATACTTTCCCCAAAAAAAGTTAAAAATGGAAAATGTAGACATTTTTAAATCATAAAACTCTTGGAAAATTACATTCATACCTATCATCCCTGATGATTGAACATGATCCTGTCTCTATTTACATGAAGAACTGTCACATCTCCAGGGGAATTATTTTCCCCTGAACTCAGTACATGATGAGAAGCTCTAAAGAAGATAAACAGAAAGGAAATCAAAAGAAGTCTTGAACACTGATCTACATTCAGCTGACTCAACTAAATAAAAGGCGAGATTCAACTGCTACTCTTCACTATGCAGGGAGATGCTTCCATTTTATTACTGGAATAAATTCAGACCAGAAAGTGACAGAATATTGGCATTTCAATCAAGGCAGTTTCACATAGGCACACATGCATGCAAGCATGCACACATATACAAACATACAAGCACACACTCCCACATACACATTCTCTGCCCATCCCATTGAACACTGTGTGTTCAATGCTTAATGAAATAAAGCCTGGAGGACAGCCAGAGATCACTTACAAGATTCAAAGGGATGGAATTTTACAAAGCCTTATAAAAGAACTGGGAGCCCTCACCAATGGGCATTTGAAATATGTCCCTTCACTCATCTGTACAGAAAAATGTCATAAACAACATGTAGAAAATATACATTCCCACAGAACACATCATGCTCAAGCTAAGTGCTCATTTTCCTCTATTTTTTTAAAAAAACTAGGAATTAGTGATGTTACTGGGTTAGTACAGATCTGCCTGACTCCTTCAATCACTTGGCAAATTATAGAACATAGGTGCATCACTTCAGCTATTAAAATAAGGAGGCAGACTGACATTACCAAATAAGCAAGTACAGTACAGGGATATAAGAAATGGGGTGACATTTCAAGCGCTTAGGAAGTAACAAATTTTATGTTGAACCAGTCGCTGCAGAGCACCAAATGATATTTCTTCAGGTGTAGGCATTACATGAGGATAAGTTGCTGTTCTGTGCACATTTGTAAAGCATTTATATTCCATCAGCTTTCTTGTCAGGAGGAAAATAATAGTGGTTTTTTTTTTTTTTGCACACATGCCAGATAAATTTTGTAATGAAAACTACAGCCTGTTTCTAAGTAAAATATTAAATCACCAGCTCTCTGATGAAATGGAATTGTCTGCACTGATTTCCATATAAAAGATCCTCTTCTGTAGAAAATGACTGTCCTAGGATAAGAGAACTAATTGGACCAACACTTCAGAAGACTGGAAAATTAAATAAATCAGCATTTATTGAACAAATGCCAGGCACTGAGTAGGTATTTGCTATGTGATTTCACTAAATCCTAATACCAACTTACAAGAAACAAACAATTTCTCCCATATCAGGGATGATAACTGTTGGGGACCTTCCTGCCTGGTCTCAGGAAGCTGTAACCCCCTGTGACTTAGGCTGAGTGAGAGACTTCTGGACCAGGAGCCACTAAGGAGACAAAACTTATTTCCCTGGCATGAATGCTGCCTGTTCTGTGCCTGACCTCCTAAGCTTGATCAGTTAGTCAATGACAGGTAAGATTTCCCACAGGGGGAATCGCCTAAGACAGGCATGATCATGAGAAAGCCTCTTGGAAGAGACTCAGGGCTGTGGAAATGAAGGGGTGATGGACATCAACTTCTGCCCCCCTTGGCTTTGTCAAAGCCTGAGTCCTTGTTCTTAGATGTGAGAAATCTAAGTCTCCTGGCTGCCTTTGTCTCCTCTGTTGACTCAGGCCTGCAGAAATAGCAGGGGCGGTGAAGCCCAGACCAGAAACAGCAGATCCCCAGGGTAATCAGGCCTGGGATATAGAATATGCAAGATCCTGTGAGATCTGTTTGCTGGAGGATGTTATTAGATTAGAATTTGAAGGCACAGACAGGAAACCAAAACTAGCCCTTTGAGCCATATGTTAAAATTCCAAGCTCTGCCCAGAATCACAATGGAGGTTCATCTGCACCTTTGTAAGTCATCTACTTCTTTTGATCTTTTCTGCCAGACAGTGAATCCACAAACTAAGTCTGTATTCTCAATAAAAATCTGCTTGGGAATGGAGACGGGGCGCTCCCCACTCAAGAGAGTGGCCATTCCATTCCTACTTCCCCACAGGACCTGGTTGTCTCTGTGTATGTCTTTCTTGTGTTTCGACGAGCCATTGGCAGCGTTCTGTGCTCACTGCAGGCTGGTGAGTGCATGCCAGAGAACATTCAAAGAGTCTAGAGCACTTGCCCAGAAATGCAATGCTAACATGTGGTAGAAATAAGGTTTGAAAATCTAGGTCTTATTAAAACCTAACCTCATTCAAATGCTGTATGCAAACTCCCAATCTGAACAAAATTGGCCTAGATAATCTTGTCCTGGCTTTTCAAAAAAAATTAAATATAATCCTTTTTATTTAATCTTTATTGTATTTTTTCCATTATCATTTAGTCCCTTATGCCTCCCTCCCCCCAGAAATCACCGTACTGTTGTCTATGTCCATGAGTCCTTTCTCCTTTTTGCTCAAGCCCTCCACTTCCTAACCTCCCGCCTCCTCTAGCTGTCATCTATTCTCCATCTAGGAGTCTGTTTCTCTTTTGCTTGTTAGTTCACTTTGTTCATTAGATTCCACATTTGAGTGAAATCATATGGTATTTGTTTTTCCCTGATAAGTAAGTCACCTGTCAACCAATGTGTGCCAATGCCCATACATATTGAGTAATTGGTGGCAGCCATTGTACTAGATTTCATACATATAGACTATATACCCTAATACAGTTGCTGTTAACAATCACAAGTAAGGTCAGAACAAATTTTTTGTCAGTCTGCCCAGACCAACTCTAACATTAGCCAGAAATTCTACTTTATCCAATGTTCAATCAACAAAGTTTTATTTACACTTATTACTAAATTCAGGAAACAATGTGATGTAATTTTCAGCCACCCATAACATTGTGTCATATCCCACTGCCTGGAGACTATTTTTCACTTTAATACTAACCCACAAGCAGTCAGTTAGTGTTCCATAGACCCACATTTTCATGTAGAGCTTCCTCCCAACCTTGGTCATGAGCAGGTCTTCAGTCAGACCACTTAAAATCAACAATGATGGCAATGTCTTCTTGAGATTTGGTTTAGACTGAATACTTTTCCCAGGAAATTTGTTGCTTCTTTCTGGATCCAATGAATCAGAGAATTCTATAAGCAACTTATCTTTTATTTCAAACTGTTCGTGAAACCATATTCTCACATGTACTTGTTCTAGGATATCTTTTTCATCTATACAATCAATGTGAATATGAATTTTTAGACTTTCTTTGCAGAGAAATTCAACCATGGATGGAGCTTCTTTCTACTGCCATTTATCATCCACAGTCCCTTCAAACTCCAATGTAACATGATAAATTGCATCTAAATAGTCTTCATACAATTAAAATTAACATGAGTGGCCTGTACTCTTGGTGTCAGCATGTGTTTTAATATTTCCAGGCCTTCCTTAGTAGCAAATATTTGGCTAGCTAAAATGACTTTTGTTAGTTATGGATTATACCTTGTTCTCTCTGGAAAAATCACAAGATACATTGAAGTTCCTGTGCTCATACAGCTCTGCAGCTTCTTTCTCATCTCCTTCTTGTTAAATCTGACACCTTGACATAGATCCCTCTATGCTGAGAAAAGTAACAGCCATACAACAAAAGCCACTTTAACCCATCTTTCAGCACATAGTGCACATGTACAAGAGCACTCTGCCAAAAATGGCAACAATCTAGTCAATGATTATTTGCTCAATATATTTTCATTGATACATTGATTATTTGCTAAATATATTTTCTTTACTTTTTGTCAAGTCTCCATATGGAAATATCTGCACCCCAGTATAGCTTTCAAAGAAGAAAAGCACCATGCTCTGGTAGATGCAGTAGAGCTGGTTGTCCACTGCCTGGTAGAAATGGGTGGGCAAAACCAGAACAAATTTTCGAAGAGCTGAGTAGAATGGGAAGCTAAAGATCATAAAATTCATCCTTCAGTTTACTCACTAACTCATTCAACAAATATTTACCGAGTGTCTGTGGGCCATGCTCTGTTCTAAACACTGTGGATATAACAGTAAACAAAATATATATTCTCTACTCTCGTAGATCTTACATTCTAATTGTGAAGACAGGCAATAAATAATATTTTTACTATGGAGAAACCTGGCAAACACTACATTAAATAAGTAATGGAAGTTAACATCACCAGTAATATCATGTAGGTAACATTTACCATCTGATATGATGGGATTAAAAAAGGCACTTCACCTTTCTAGTACTCTTTCAAAAGAAAAAAAGCATAACTCTAGTCTAGTTATGAGAAAAGCATCAGGCAAACTCATAATGAGGACATTCTAGAGGATACTTAGCCAGTACTTCACAGGACTGTCAAGGTATTAATAAATAAATAAATTTACAAATATGTGGAAACTAAACAAAACAACCCTGAACAAACAAAAAGACAAAAAATCAAAAGGAAAAATCAAAATATACCTTAAAACTAATGAAAATGGAAACACAACACACCACAATCTATGCTGCAAAAGTAATTCTTGGAGGAACATTTATAGCAATAAATGCATATGTTAAGAAAAAAGAAATGTCTCAAATAAGAAACATAATTTTACATTGTAAGGAATTAGAAAAAGAAAAATAAATTAGTCCAAGTTTACTGGAATGAAGTAAACAAAAATAAGAACATAAATAAGTGAAATAGACCATAAAAATAATAGAAATAACAAAACTAATAGAAAATAACAACACTGTTTTGAAAAGATCAAATTGACAAACCTTTAGCTATGTTAACTAAGAGGAAGGAATATGCAAATAATACAACTGTACTTGAAAAACAATAAAAAATAAATAAAAATTTAAAAGAATATATAAATAATAAAATCAGAAATGAGAGAAGATACATTATGACTAACACCACAGAAATATATAGGATCATAACAGACCATAATGAACAATTACAGGGTGGGGCAAAAGTGGGTTTACAGTTGTCTATATGAAAAATAATACAACCATTAATAAATATTAATACAAGAATAAACTCTGTGTTTCATGCACTCACAATTGTACACCTACTTTTGCCCTACCCTGTACATATCAACAAATTTGATAACCTAGAAGAAATGGATAAATTCCTAGAAACACACAACTTATCAAGACTGAATCATGAAGAGAAAACCAGCCTAAACAGACTAATAATGAGTAAGAAGATTGATCAGATTAAGAAACCTCCCACACAAAGGCAAAGGGGACAGGTTCAAGGGTGGGAGGTAGGGAGGGGCCCCCCAGGAGGAGCATGGGGGGATGGAAATCAAGACAACTGTACTTGAACAACAATAAAAGAATAAAAGATATTTGTTCAAAAAGAAACATCTTAACACATCAAAGCTCAAGACCAGATGGCTTTATAATTGAATTGTACCAAATGTTTAAGGAAGAATTAAAACTAATTCTTCCCAAACTTTTCCAAAATATTGAAAATATTTTGAAACTCCTTATACAAAATTAGCATCAGCCTGATACTAAAGCCAGATAAAAAACACTACTATAAAAGGAAATTATAGACCAATATCCTTGAAAATATATAGATATAAAAAATTCTCAACAAAATACTGATCAAAATAAATACCACAGCACACTAAAAGGGTCATACACTATAATCAAATGGGATTTATTTCTGGGATCAAAGATGGTTCAATATATGATATCAAAAAATCTTATATACCATATTAACAGAATAAAAGATAAAAATCATATCATCATCTAAATAGATGCAAAAGCACTTGACAAAATACAACATCCTTTCATGACAAAAACCCTCAACAAACTAGGTATAGAAGGAACACACTGCAACATAATAAAGTCCATATATGACAAAAACAGCTAACAGCAAACTCAACAGTGAAAGGTTGAAGCTTTTGCTTTAACATCAGAAACAACACAAGGGTACCCACTATTATTCTTTTTTCTCTCTCTCTTTTTATTTATTTATTTTTCTTTCTCTCTACCTTTCCCTCCACCACTCTCCTCCACCTTAGCCCTCCCCCCTCCCTCCCCCATTTCCACCCCACCTTTGTTATTGTCTATATATACTTTATAATTGTTCCTGTAAACCCTTCACCCTTTCCCCCCATTATCCCCTCCCCTCTACCCTCTGATCACTGTCAGCCTGTTCTCAATTTCAATGTCTTTAGCTGTACTTTGCTTGCTTCTTCCTTTTGTTGATTAGGTTCCTGTTAATGGTGAGTTCATATGGTATTTGTCTTTCATCACCTGGCTTATTTTACTTAGCATAATGCTCTCCAGTTCCAACCATGCTGTCACAAAGGGAACTTCTTTCTTTCTGCTCTGTAGCATTCCATTGTGTAAATGTACCATAGTTTTTTGACCTATTCACTTACTGATGGGCACTCAGGTTGCTTCCAGCACTTGACTATTGTAAATTGTGTTGCTATGAGCATTGGGGTGCATAGGTTCTTTTCGATTGGTGTTTCAGGGTTCTTCAGGTATAATCCCAGCAGTGGAATTGCTGAGTCAAAAAACAGTTCCATTTTCGGTGTTCTGAGGAAATTTCATACTGTTTTCCATTGCGGTTGCACCAGTCTGCAATCCCACCAACAGTGCAGTAGGGTTCCCTTTCCTCCACAACCTATCCAACATTTGTTGTTTGTTGATTTATGTTGGCCATTCTGACCAGTGTGAAGTAGTATCTCGTTGTGGTTTTAATTTGCATTTCTCTGATGGCTAGCTATACTGAGCATCCTTTCATATGTCTCTGGGCCATCTCCATGTCCTCCTTGGAAAAGTATCTGTTCAAGTCCTTTGCCCATTTTTTAATTGGGCTGCTTGTCTTCTTCGAGTGGAGTCTTATAAGTTCTATATATACTTTGGAGATAAAACCCTTGTCTGAGGTATCATTGGCAAATATATTTTTCCCATATAGTTGGTTCTCTTTTCATTTTAATGCTGTTTTCTTTAGCCATGCAGAAGGTTTTTATTTTGATGAGATTCCATTTGTTTATTCTTTCCTTTATGTCCCTTCCTCTAGGGGACATATCAGTGAAAATATTGCTGCATGAAATACCGGAAATTTTCCTGTCTATGTTCTCTTCTAGGACTTTAATGGTGTCATGGTTTATATGTAAATCTTTTATCCACCTTGAATTTATTTTTGTGTATGGCGCAACTGGAATTTCATTTTTTTGCATGTAGCTGTCCAGCTCTCCCAACACCATTTGTTGAAGAGGCTATTTTTGCTCCATTTTATAGTGCTGGCCCCTTTGTCAAATATTAATTGACCACAGAGACTTGGGTTTATTTCTGGGCTCTCTGTTCTGTTCCATTGGTCCATGTGTCTATTTTTATGCCAGTACCAGGCTGTTTTGTCACAGTGGCCTTGTAATACATTTTGATATCAGGTATTGTGATTCCTCCTACTTTGTTCTTCTTTCTCAAAATTGCTGCAGCTATTCAGGGTCATTTATGGTTCTATATATATTTTTGAAGTGTTTGTTCTATATCTGTGAAGTATGCCATTGGTACTTTGATAGGTATTGCATTGAATCTATAAATCACTTTGGGTAGTATGGACATTTTGATTATGTTAATTCTTCCAATCCATGAACATGGTATATGTTTCCATTTGTTTGTGTCTTCCTTGATTTCTTTCTTCAGTATTGTGTAGTTTTCTGAGTACAAGTTTTTACCTCCTTGGTTAGGTTTATTCCTAGGTATTTTATTTTTCTTGTTGCTATATCAAATAGGATTTTTTCCTGATTTCTGTTTCTGATATTTGATTATTGGTGTACAGAAATGCTTTTGATTTCTCAATATTGACTTTGTATCCCACGGTTTTTCCAAATTCATTTATTAGGTCAAGCACTTTTGTGGTGGAATATATAGGGTTTTCTATGTACACTATCATATCATCTGCAAACAATGACAGTTTTGTTTCTTCTTTTCCAACTTGGATGCCTTTTATTTCTTTTTCTTGTCTGATTGCTGTGGCTAGGACTTCCAATACTATGTTGAATAGAAGTGGTGAAATTAGACAACCTTGTCTTGTTCCTGATCTTAGTGTGAAGCTTTTAGTTTTTGCCCATTGAGTATGATGTTGGCTGTAGGTCTCTCATATATGGCCTTTATTATGTTGAAGAATGCTACCTCTATTCCCACTTTGCTGAGTGTTTTTATCATAAATGGGTGCTGTACCTTATCAAATACTTTTTCCACATCTATTGATATGATCATGCAATTTTTATCTTTCCTTTTGTTTATGTGATGTAATATGTTTATTGACTTGTGAATATTGTGCCATCCTTGTATCCCTGGGATGAATCCCACCTGGTCATGGTGTATGATCTTTTTAAGGTATTGCTGGATGCAGTTTGCCAATATTTTGTTAAGGATTTTAGCATCTATGTTTATCAGCAATATTGGCCTGAAGTTTTCTTTCTTTGTTGTGTCTTTATCTGGTTTTGAGATTAAGATGATGCTGGCTTCATAAAAAGAGTTTGGGAGTCTTCTATCTTCTTGGATTTTTTTGGAATTGTCTGTGAAGGATTGGGGCTAGCTCTTCCTTAAATGCTTTGTAGAATTCTGCTGTGAAACCACCTGGCCCAGGGCTTTTGTGTGTCAGGAGTTTTTTGATTACTGCTTCAATTTCACCAGGTGTTACTGGTTTGTTCAGGCCTTCTGCTTCTTTTCCACTGAGTTTTGGAAGATTACATTTTTCTAGAAATGTGTCCATTTCACCTAGGTTTTTAAATTTCTTGGCATATATTTGTTTGTAGTAATTTCTTACAATCCTGTGTATTTCTGTGGTATCAGTTGTAATCTCCCCTCTTTCATTTCGGGTTGTGTTTATTTGGGTCCTCTCTTTTTTTCTTGATGAGCCTTCTTAAAGGCTTGTCAATTCTGTTTATCTTTTCAAAGAACCAGCTTCTGGATTTATTGATCCTTAGAATTGTGCTTTTAGTCTCTATGGTGTTTAATTCTGCTCTGGTCTTGGTTATTTCCTTCCTTCTACTTGCTCTGGGCTGTCTTTGTTGTTGTTCCTGGAGTTCTAGTAGGCATACAATTATGTTGTTTATTTGAAATGTTTCTACTTTTTTTTTAGATAGGCCTGTATAGCTATGAACTTTCCTCTCAGGGCTGCCTTTGCTGTGTCCCATAAGTTTGGGGTTGTTGTGAGTTCATTTTCATTTGTTTCCAGGAACTTTTTGATTTCCTCCTTGATCTCATTCTTCACTCATGCATTGTTTAATAGCATGCTATTCAATCTCCATGAGTTTGAGTGTTTGGGGGGTTTTTCCATGAGGTTGGTTTCTAGTTTCAGTCCCTTGTAGTTGGAGAAAATGCTTGATATGATTTCAATTTTCTTGAATTTGTTGAGGCTTTTTTTGTGACCTATCATGTAGTCTATCTTTGAAAATGTTCCATGTGCATTTGAAAAGAGTGTGTATTTTGCTTCTTTGGGATGAAAGGATATGTGTGTGTGTGTGTGTGTGTGTGTGTGTGTGTGTGTGTGTGAGTTAAGTCCTTTTGACTCTAGGACTTTGTTGAATTCCACAATATCTTTGTTGATATTTATTTTTGGAAGATCTATCCATTTTTGACAGTGGGTGGTAAAAATCCCCTACTATAATTGTGTTGCCATCAATACCTTTCTTGAAGTCCTCCAAGATTTTCTTTATTTATTTGGGTATTCCTATGTTTGGTGCATATATATTTATAATGTTTATGTCTTGATGGATTCTTCCCTTGAGTATTATGAATTGACCTTCTGGGTCTCTTTTTATGTCCCTTTCCTTGAAGTCTATTTTGTCTGATATGAGTATTGATACCCTGGCTTTTTTTCCCTGTCCATTTGCTTGGAATATTTGCCCTTCACTTTCAGTCTGTGTAGGTCTTTGCTCTGAGATGGGTCTCTTATAGCCAGCATATGTGTGGGTCATGATTTCTTATCCATTTGGCTAGGCCTTGTCTTTTTATTGGAGCATTTAATCCACTTACATTTAAGGTTATTATCTATAGGTACTTGTTCATTGCCATTTGTGTGCCTGTGTTCCTCTCTCTCTCTCTCTTTTCCTTCCTTTCCTTAAAGCAGTCCCTTTAGTACCTTTTGCAGAGCTGGTTTGGTGGAGGTGTATTTTTTTTAGACTCCTTTTGTCTGGGAAGCTCCTTATTTGACTTTTCATTTTAATTGAGAGCTTTTCTGGGTATAGTAATCTTGGTTGCAGGCCTCTGGCTTTCATTACTTAGAATATTTCTTGCTATTCTCTTCTGGCTTAGAGTGCTTCCATTAAGAAATCAGCTGCTAGCCTTATTTGTGTTCCCTAATATGTTACTTCCTGTTTCTCCCCTTCTGCCTTTAAGATTCTCTCTTTGTCTCACAAATTTGCCATTTTAATCATGATGTATCTTGAAGTGGGCCTCTTTGGGTTCCTCTTGACTGGGACTCTCTGTGTTTCCCGGATTTGTGGAACTTTTTCTCTCATCAAAATAACAAAGTTTTCCATCATTACTTTTTTGAACAGATTTTCTATCCCTTGCCTTTGCTCTTCTTCTTCTTCTGGTATCCCTATTATATGGATATTGTTACATCTCATGTTCTCTTGCAGCTCCCTTACCACCTGTTCATTCTTTCTGAGTCTCTTTTCTCTTTCTTGCTCTGTCTGGGAGTATTTTTCTACCTTGTCCTCCAACTTGCTGATTCCATCCTCTGCTTCATCCAGCCTGCTTATAATTCTTCCTAATGTGTTTTTTTATTTTTGAGATTTTATTGTTCATTTCTTTCTGGTTTTTGTTTATAGTTTCTATTTCCTTTTTCATGCTGATATAGTTCTCATTCAATTCCTTGTAGTTGTCTGTGAGCTCCTTGAGCATCTTTATAACCATTAATTTGAATTTTATATCTGATAGTTTGCGTACATCCATTTCATTTAGCTCTTTTAGTGGGGAGTCTTCCATTCCTTTTGATTGCATGTTCTTTTTTTGTCTCCCCATTTTAGGTGACTCTTTTTGTTTGTTTCTGTGCTTCCTGATGTTTCACTTTGTTAGTTGTCTTGGTAGGGTGAACTTCTATGGTAGGAATTCTATGAGGTTCAGTGGTGTGGTCTCTGATCTCCTTGACTGGATGTTCTAGGTTTGCCCTTTCTTCTGTTTGTGTGGGCTCTCTTGTTGTACTTGGGTTTGTATCTTTTGGTGGTTCCTTTATTGGTGGTTTTTCTTCTCCAACAGGTATGCTGGTGTTCGTAGCTCCCATTTATTCTTGTATGTGATCAGTGGCAGGGGATAGGCAAAATGGATTAAGACAACAGGAGAGTATTTTATGGGATTTAAAGTACCAGTGAGTAGAGAAGAGATAGGAGATTCTTTGGATAAGTATAGCAGTAACTGTGATATTTCACCCAATTAGCCACTTTTTATGAAAGGTGAAAGAGAGATAAGACTCTTGTTAGGGCGGGGGAGGATTGTGAGTTGAATCCAGAAAACAGAGTGCTTGTGCAAGGTTAGATGATGAGATATAATGAGATTAAAGTATAGAAAGTAGATGTAGTGTGAGAGAGAATAGAGTTACCCACAACAATAATAAAGCAGGATTAAAGTAAAGTGGGCTAAGATCATGGAGGGTTGCTGTGTAGTATGTACAATTGTATGGAACAACAAATATTTACAATAGTACTGGAACAACAATAATATGACAAGAAATATACAATTTGGATAACCAGAATAGAAAGTACCCAATCAAGACTTGTGTGTTATTGGAACATGGGTGAAGTGAAAGAAGGAAAATTAAAATACAATGCAGAGAGTAAGGAAAACCAGTCAAGTGATGCAATTAAACAGGGAAATAAAATAAGGAAAACTAACATAAGGAAGAGAAATTAAAAAACTAATAAAATAAAAGTGGTAAAAAATAATTGCAAGATAATAATAATGCACATACACAATAAAATGCCAGCTCTGTGGGACAGCAAAGTGACATTTGTCTCAGTTTTTCAGTTTTGGGGGTTAGCCTTGTGCTCCCCCTTTCGATCTGTCCCTGGAACCTTTGTAACTCTGTGTCTTATCATCTTATTTGGAGGAAGAAAAAAGGGCGGGTAAGAGAGAGGATCCAAAAAGAAAAAAAAGATAATAATAAGCCTCCTGCTGACTTTAAACCTGCTCAGCGAGTTCTGCTGGTGTTCCTAGATGCCACAGGAAGAGGGAGCTGGGCTTCACTTTTCTCCCTTCCTTTGGTTCTGAAAGGATCAGGACCAGGTTTGGGTCACAATAGTCACAGTTTCCTGGCCTCTGGCCCAGGTCTTCTCTGAGCTGCCAGACTCAAATCAGCCACTCAGCTGCTCAGTGTGAGTCAATCTCTGGCGCAGAGTCCAGTACAAGTGGAGTGCACGATTTCCCTCTGCTACTGTCTCCAGGCATACAGTGTGAGACTAGTGGGGCAAACAGTTCCCCCCAGCCACTCATTCTGGGTGTGCACAGTGTGAGACAACCAGGTGCACAGTTCAGTTCAGCTACTGTCTCTGGGCACACAGTGCCAGACAGGCAGGGTGCATGGTTCCCCTCCACCACTCACTCTGGGTGCACACAACTGAAATCACCCTCAGGGTGTGCTAGACACTGCTGAGAGTTCCTTACAAAGCAGCTGCCCACTATTCTTAATAAGTGCACAGCTTTTCACATAGCCGCACTTCTCAACCAGTCCGGAGACCAACCAAGTCAGGGTCTGACAGAGCCCAACTCCTACCTTCTCCAGATGTCACCTGGCACCCCAATTTCTCTGGTTCCAGTGTCCACAGTTCCAGAAGATGTTTACCACCTCTGCGTGTCTTCCACTTCATCTCTACTTCCCCGAGCAACTTCCAGCACCCAGGTCCCTCCTGGTGCTGGGCTGCCCTCCCTACTCTGGTAAGGGAGGGAGCTGGTGCCCTAACTCTACTCCACCTATCCTGCAGCAGGCACCAGACCAGAGGCACAGCAGCCTTGGTCCTGGCACAGATCCCAGGGACCTTACTGTCCCAGTGCACACCCTTCACTGTCTGTTTTTCAATGTCTTCTGCAGTTGTTTTGCCTTCAGGTGTTCCAGCTGGGCACAGGAGAACTGGGCTCCACTCCCACCTACCATGCCACCATCTTCCACTCCATTATTATTCTTATTCAACATGGTACTGGAAGTCCTAGCTAGAGCAATTATGCAAGACAAAAAATAAATGGTATCCAAATCAGAAAAGAAAAAGTAAAATTACTTTTATCTGAAAATGATATGATCCTATATATAGAAAACCCAAAAGACTCAATCAAAAATTCTGAAATTAATCAGTAAATTTAGTAAAGTTGCAGGATATAACATCAACAACAGAAGTCAGTTGCATTTCTATACATGAGCAATTAAATACCTGAAAGTTTTTAAGAGAACAATTTCCTTCACTATAGTATCAAAAACAATAAAACGCTTAGAAATAAATTTAACCAAGAAAGTGTATAAGACTTGGATAAAAGAAATTGAAGAAGACACAAACCAATGGAAAGATATCCCAAATTTATACATCAGAAGAATTAATAATATTAAAATGTCCATACTACTCCAAGCCATTCATACATTTAAGATAATCCTTATCAAAATCCCAATAACATCTTTTGCAGAAATAGGAAAAACAATCCTAAATTCTATAAAACTACAAATGACCCCAAATAGCCAAAGCAACCATGAGAAAGAAGAAGAAAACCGGAGGCATCACACTTTCTGATTTCAAACTATATTACAACACTATAGTAATTAAAATAGTATGTTACTAGCAAAAACACAGGTAAATAAACCAATTGAGTGGCATAGACAAGCCAGGAATAAACCCCTACATATATGACCAACTAATATTTGACAAGGGAGCCAAGAATAGTCAATGGAGAAAGGACAGTCTCTTCAAGAAATGTTATTAGTAAAATTAGATAACCATGAGCAGAACAATGAAATTGTTCTACTAATGACTATCTAACACTACTCACAAAAACTAATTTGAAATGGATTAAAGACTTAAACATAAGACCTGAAGCCATAAAACTCCAAGAAGAAAACAAAGGAAAAAAGCTTAAGCTTCTCAACCTTAGTCATGGCAATGATTTTTTTTTTTGGATTTGACACCAAAAGTACAAGCAACAAAAGCAAAAATAAACAAGTAGGAATATATTAAACCAGAATGCTTCTACATACAGTAAAAGAAGACATCAACAAAATAAAAAAGCAATCTATGAAATAGAAGCTATTTGCAAACCCTATACTGATAAGAGGTTAATATCCAAAATACATGAAGAATCCATACAACTCAATAACAACAACAACAAAAACTGATTTAAAAATGGACAGAGGCCCTGGTTGGGTATTTCAGTTGATTAGAACATTGTCCTGATACAACAAGGTTGTGAGTTCAATTCCCTGTCAGGATATATACAAGAATGAAGCAATGAATGCATAAATAAGTGGAACACTAATTGATGTCTGTCTGTCTGTCTGTCTGTCTGTCTCTCTCTCTCTGTAAAAATAAATAAATAAATTTTAAAAATAAAAATAACAGGCAGAGAATGTCTTCTTCCCAAAGAAGACATACAAATGACCAACAGGTACATGAAAAGGTGTTCAACATCATTAATCATCAAGGAAATACAAATCGAAACCACAATGAAATATCACCTCATCCCTGATAGAATGGCTGTCATCAAAGACAAGACAACAAGTGTTTAAAAGGTTGTGGGAAAAAGAGAATCCCTTCTACACTGTTGGTGGAAATGTAAATTAGTGCAGCTACTATAGAAATCAATGTGGAGGTTCCTCAAAAATTAGAAATAGAGCTGCCATATGATCAAGAAATCCAAGTTCTGGGTACATATCCAAATGAAAAAAATAAATATCAAATATATATTTACACTGTCATGGTTATTACATTATTCATAATAGCCAAGATATGGAAATAACTTAAGCACTTATCAATGGATGAATAAAGATGTGGTTTACGTATACAATGGAATATTATTCAGCCATGAGAAAAAAAGGAAATCATGACACTTGCCATAACATGGATAAACTTTAAGGGCATTATGCTAAATGAGATAAGTCAGCCAGAGAATGACAAGTACTGTATGATATCACTTAAATGTGGAATCTAGAAAAGCAAAACTCATTTTAAAAAACACACACAGCGTAGAATGATCATTGCCAGTGGTTGGGGGTGGGGGAATTGGGGAGATGTTGGTCAAAAAGTATAAACTTCCATTAGAAGATGAATAATATAGAAATCTAACACACAGCATTAGTCAAAAGAGTCCACAAAAATACCCACAGAATTAATAAGCAATTATAGCAAAGTTGCAGAATATAAGTTTAATAGACAAAAGTCAATCACATTCCTATATACCAGCAATGAACAACTAGATTTTGAAATAAAAACACATTACTATTTACATTAGCACTCAAAAAGATGAAATACTTAGGTGTAAATATAACAAAATACATGATCTATATAGGAAAACTAGGATCAAAGATAGCAAAGAAAAACTAAATAAATGGGGAGATATTTCATGTGCATGAATAGGAAGACAATATTATCAAGAAGTCAGTTCTCCCCAGCTTGGTCTAAGACTCAACAAATCCCCCCAAATCCCAGCAAGGTATTTTGTGGATATTGACAAACTGATTGTAAATTTTAAATATAGAAGCAGAAGACCCAGAATAACCAATTCAATACTGAAGGAAAAGAACAAAATCAGAAGACTGACACTATCCAACATCAAGACTTACTATAAAGATACAGTAATCAAGGGAGTATGGTATTAGCAAAAGAACAGACAAGTAGGTCAGTGGAACAGAATATACAGCCCAGAAATAGACCCACATAAACAAAGTCGACTAATCTTTAACAAAGCAGCAAAGGCAATTTAATGGAAGAAAGGTTGTCTTTTCAACAAATGGTGCTGGAACAACTGGAAATTCACACAAAAATAAATTTAAACAAAAATCTTATACCCTTTACTAAAATTAACTCAGAATGGATTACAGACCTAAATATAAAATGTAAAACTCTAAATCTCCTAGAAGAAAGCATAGGGAAAAACTAGATGATTTGGAAATGGTGATTACTTTTTAGACACAACACAAAAGCCATGATCCATAACCAAAAGAATTTATAAGATATACTTTACTGTAATTAAAAACTTCTATAAATTGGCAGTTATAAAAATAGCCATGGGGATGTAAATTACAACATAGTAAATATAGTCAATACTATTGCAATAACTATGTATTGTGTCAGCTTGGTATTAAACTTATCAGAATGATAAGTTTACCACCCCAGAATGATAACTTATCATAAGGTATATAAGTGTCTAGTCACTATGCTGTACAACTAAAACTAATATAATACTGTATGTCAACTATAACTGAAAATTATTTTTAAAACTTCTACTCTGCAAAAGATACTGTTGAGAGAATGAGAAGACAAGCCACAGATTGGGAAAAAATTAATTGCAAAAGACACATCAGCTAATGGACTGCTATGCAAAATATGCAAAGAACTCTTATACTCAAAAATAAGAGAATTTGAAAATAGGCAAAAGACTTGAAAAGACATATCACCAAAGAAATATGGATGGCAATAAGCATATGAGCAGGTGGTCCACATCATATGTCATCAGGAAAATGCAAGTTAAAACAACAAGGAGAAACTGCTCACCTATAAGAATAATCAAAATTCAAAACACTGACAACACCAAATGCTGACAAAGATGTGGAACAACAGGAACTCTCATACATTACTGGTAAGAGTATAAAACAATATAGCCAATTTGGAAAGCAGTTTGGTGATACCTCATAAAATTAAACATGCTCTTATCATATAATCCAGCAATCACATTCCTCGGTTTGCTGAAATCAATTGGAAACATTTCCACACAAAAGCCTGTCCATGGATGTTTATAGCAGTTTTATACATAATTATCAAATTTGGAAGCAACAAATATGTCCTGCAGTAGATAAATG
Organism: Phyllostomus hastatus; assembly: GCF_019186645.2. Taxonomy (NCBI): domain Eukaryota; kingdom Metazoa; phylum Chordata; class Mammalia; order Chiroptera; family Phyllostomidae; genus Phyllostomus; species Phyllostomus hastatus. Next base: position 52,918,131 of record NW_025334041.1, read on the forward strand.
GGATGATGGAAGAAATGAACTATCAAGCCATGAAAGGATACATAGGAAATTTAAATGCACATTACTAAGTTATAGGAGGGGTGGTGATGGGAAGCTGGGGTAGCAAGGACACACTACAGGATGGCAGCTGGGAGACTGGGTGGGCAAGGTGGCAACTGGCAGATCAGGATATTCCACATTCGAGTGTGGATAGACTGGGAGGAACAACTGGGGAGCAAGAAAGATCATGCAACCAAGGTTTCCAGTATAGGAAAGTAGGAAACTAAAGCCTCAGTACCTCTGGCTGTAAAAATCTGCGGAGGTTCCAGTAGCAAAAGAAACTCCCAGCCTCACAGGAGAGTCCATAGGAGGGACCCATGGGATCCTAGAACATACAAAAGGCCATTCACCCAGGAATTAGCACCAGAAGGGCTCGAATAACTTGTGGGTAGCAGGATACATGACTGAAAGCAGGAGAGAGCCAAACAAGCAGCATTGTTCCCTTGAGGACCCCTCCCTCACATACAGCACCACAACGCAGTGAAGTGGATTGCCTCACCCTGGCAAATACCTAAGTCTCTGCCCCATAAAATGTAACAGTTGCACCAAGGCAAAGAAATATGGCCCAAATGAAACAACAGATCATAATTCCAGAAAAAGAACTAAGCAACAAGGACATAGCCAACTTATCAGATGCAGAGTTCAAAACACTGGTAATCAGGATGCTCACAGAAATCATTGAGTATAGTTGCAAAATAAAGGAAGAAGTAAAGGCTATGCAAAGTGAAATAAAGAAAGATATACAGGAAACCAACAGTGAAGGGAAGGAAACTGGGACTCGAATCAATGATTTGGAACAGAAGAAATAAATAAATATTCAAGAAGAAATATTCAAGAAGAAGAAGAAATAAATATTCAACCAGAACAGATGAAGAAACAAGACTTCACAAAAATGAGGAGAGGCTTAGGAACCTCCAAGACAACTTTAAACATTCAAACATCCAAATTGTAGGAGTGCCAGAAGGAGAAGAGGAAGGGCAAGAAATTAAAAACCTGTTTGAAAACATATTGAAGGAGAACTTCCCTAATCTGGAAAAAAGAAATAGACTTCCAGGAAGTCCAGGAAGCTCAGAGAATCCCAAAGACGTTGGACCCAGGGAGAAATACACCAAAGCACATCATCATTTCACTACCCAAGATTAAAGATAAGGAGAGAATCTTAAAAGCAGCAAGAGAAAAGGAGACAGTTACCCACAAAGGAGTTCCCGTAAGACTTAGTTGATTTCTCAAAAGAAATTTTGTAGGCAAAAAGGGGCTGGTAAGAAGTATTCAAAGTTATGAAAAGCAAGGACCTACAACCTAGATAACTTTACCTAGAAAAACTATTATTTAGAATGGAAGGGTAGAAAAGTGCTTCCCAAATAAGGTCAAGTTAAAGGAGTTCATCATCACCACACCCTTATTATCTGAAATGTTAAAGGGACTTATCTAAGAAAAAGAAGATAAAAAATATGAACAGTAAAATGACAACAAATAACTATCAACAACTGTACCTTAAAAATAAATAAAAACAAACTAAGCAAACAACTAGAACAGGGACAGAATCACAGAAATGAAAATCACACGGAAGGTTATCAGTGGGGAAAATGAGGGGAGGATAGGGGGAAAAGGTACAGGGAATAAGTAGCTTAAGTAGTAGGTACAAAATGAATGAGGTTAAGAATAGTATAGGAAATAGCAAAGCCACAGAACCTATGTGTATAACCCATGGACATAAACTAAGGGGTGATGGGGGGCAATGCTGGAAAAGGGGGTTTCAGAACTGAGGGGAATAAAGGGGAGGGGACAAAAGAGACAACTGTAATAGCATAATCAATAAAATATACTTCAAATTTTAGTAGTTATTGTTTTCCCTTTTATGTTTCCCTCTGGACTGTCCCACCTGCAGCCTGTGGGCTGCATACAGCCCAGAACAGCTGTGAGTGTGGCTCAACACAAAATCATAAATTTATTAAAACATTATGAGATTTTTTGTGATTACATGTCACAATATATTTATTGTGTGGCCCAAGACAATTCTTCCAGTGTGGTCCAGAGATGTCAAAGGGTGGGACACCTCTGGATTCTCTTAAGGTTTTACTTCTTACAATTTTCTTTGTTTGGCTTTCCAGTTTTCTCTTCTATGTTTGTTTATCAGACTTTGTAATACATTCTTTTTCCAAAGTCAAGTATTTCCCTATGCTAATCCACTCTTTTTAAAATAGGTTTGCTGAGTGAGGTATAATTGACATGTACTTTTTCTTGAAGCAAAAAGTTTTATTTTTCTGTAAACATGTTTTAAGTATAACATAGAAACAGAAAAGTGCACAAATAAGTGCAGCTAGCACACAGATGAAGAAATATAATGACCCTAACTGGCACGGTTCAGTTGGTTGAGTGTTGTCCCACAGGCAAAAGGTCACCAGTTTGATTCCCAGTCAGGACACATGCCTGGCTTGTGGGCTCAGTCCCTGGAGTGTGTACGAGAGGCAACTGTCAATGTTTCTCTCACACATTTAAGTGTTTCTCCCTCTCTTTCTCCCTCCCTTCCCATGTCTCTAAGATAAATATATAAAATCTTTTATAAAAATAGAATGTTAACCCAGATACTACTTTCTTCCTTTTTTCACTCACTGCCCTTTCCTCTTTCAAGGGGTAACCAGTCTCCTGACATCTAACATTATGGATTAATTCCACTTGTTTTTGAGCTTCTTAGGCATGGAATCATAAAACATGTACTTTTTTGTATTTGTATCTTTTTGATCAATGTTATACTGTGAGATTTACCCATATTGTTGCATAAAATTGTAGCTTGTTCATTCTTGTTAATGTTTAGTATTCCATTGCATAGACAGAGTATTCATCTATTCTACTAGTGATGAATACTTGAATTATTTCCAATTTTTTAGGCATTAGAAATAATCTTTTGGTAATTCTATACACTCATTCCTATTGGTATATATTGGGAAGTGGAATTTCTGAGCTATATGGAATGTTTATGTTCAGCCCTATATAATGTTTCTTTTCAGATAATGCCAGTTTTCTAAACTGACTGTACAAATTTATACTCCTACAATCAGCATCTGAGAATTCTGTTTGCTCCACATTCTCACAGTCCTAACCCCTAATCAGTTTAGGAAAAATCAACATATTCACAATATTGAGTCTTTAATATTTTATTAATTTTAGCACAAAGTTTCACATTTTTAAGACTTATTCCTATTTTATTTTTTCTTTTTATTGTATTTTTTCATTACCATTTGTCCTACTTAAATCCTCTCACCACCCCTCAATCACCACACTATTGTCCATGAGTCCTTTTTCCTTTTTGCTCGATCATTCCACAACCTAACTACCCACCCCAAGCTGTCAGCCTGCTCTCTGTGACTCTGTCTCTATTTTGCTTGTTAGCTCCATTTGTTCATTAGATTCCACATATAAGTAAAATCATATGGTATGCCCCATAGTTGTTTTATCGAAACAACGTAAGCAATCTTATGTTCACATCAGTGTTATTTACAATTGCCAAGATAAGGAAGTAGCCCAAGTGTCCATCAATAGATGAGTGGCTAAAGCAGCTATGGGACATTTACACAATAGAATACTGCTTGGCCATAAAAAAAAGAAGGAAATTTTATCCTTTGTGACAGTGTTGGGGTCCACCCTGCCTGGTCTCAGGAAGCTGTAACCTGCCATGGCTAAGGCTGAGTGAGAGACCTCCAGACCAGAAGACACTAAGGAGATAAGCTTATTTCCCTGGCAGGAGCGCAGCTTCTGCTCCTTGTCTGGCCCCCAATGCTTGATCAGTTATCCAACGATGAGTAAGATTCCCCAAGGGGGGGAACATCTAAGACAGGCATGATCACATGGATGCCCCAGGGAAGGACTTGGGGGTTGTGGAAAAAGGGGGTGATCAACCCTTGCCCCTCGGCTTTGACAAAGTCTGAGTCCTCATTCTGCCTGTGAGACATCCAAATCTCCTGGCTGCCTTAGTCTCCTCTGCCCAACTCAAGCCTGTGACAATAGCAAGGGGTGGTACAATCCACACTGGGGACTGCAGACTTCCTGGACTTCCTGGGATGATCAGACCTGAAAAAGGAATACGTAAATTCCTGTGGAACCTGCTTGCTGAAGATGCTCTTAATTAGATTATGAAGACCCGGGCAGGAAATGAATTTGGCTCATCAAGTTCTGTAGTTTTTTAGGTGATAAAACCCCAACTCAGTGGGAGCCCTTTTTAGTTCTTTGACTATTATCTATTGTTTGATCCTTACTGCCTGACAGTGATTGATGAAATTTACTTGTATTCCTGTGCAAATTGAAACCCAATAAAAACCCTGTGACGGGAAGGATTGGGACACTCTCCTTTGAGAGAGTGGCCAGGCCGCTCCGAGGCACCCTCCCCTTGAGAGGGTAGCCAGGCTATCCCTCTTCCTCCACAAAGGACATGGTAGTCCGTGTGAATGTCTCCTGTCTCATCCATGATGCCACAGACACTGCGGGCTGGTGTCTGCGTCATGACAGTATGGATGGACCTGGAGAATATTATGCTAAGTGAAATAAGTCAGTCAGAGAAGGAACTTGAAAAAGAACAACAAACAAAGCACAAAGTAAGTAAAAGGAAGGAAATAATAAAGATCAGAGAAGAAATAAATGAAAGTATCTTTAAAAACTATACCAAAGGTCAATGAATACAAGAGCTGGTTCTTTGAAAACATAAACAAGATTGACAAACCTTTAACCAGATTCATCAAGAAAAAAAGAGAGAAGACCCCAATAATAAAATCAGAAATAAAAGAGGAGAAATAACAACAGACACCAAAGAAACACAAAGGATTGTAAGAACATATTATGAGTAACTATCTGCCAACAAATCGGACAACCTGGATGAAATGGAGAAATCCTAGAAACATATAATCTCCCAAAACCAAATCAGAAAGAATCAGAGAATCTGAATAGACCAATTACACTGAGTGAAATTAAAGTAGTAATCAAAAAACTCCCAACAAACAAAAGCCCTGGATCAGATGGCTTCACCTGTGAATTTTACCAAACATTCCAAGAAAAACTAACACTTCTCCTTCTCAAACTATTTCAAAAATTCAAGAGAAGGGAATGCTCCCAAACTCATTTTAGGAGACCAGCATTATCCCAATTCCAAAAACAGATAAAGACACTAAATATTTTATTTTTATTCTATTATAAATGTTCATTTTTAAATTTCAATTTTCTATGTGTTACTGCTTTGCTAAGATAATTTTTATTGTAAATCAGTGGTGAATATTCTTGAGTCTTGGGTTGCTTCCATTGTGATGATTACCTCATTTTTATCCTTTTTCCCCACAGACATGCACATTTATAAAATGTAAAATTCAATAAACATTGACATATCTATATGCAGGTGAAGTCACCACCATAACCAATATAAACATATCCATCAACCCAAAGTTTCTTCAAGCCCCTTTATAATCCTCTCCTCCTGCCTCTCCTTGCCCTTCTCCAGCCTGTCCCAAAGTCACCACTGATCTGTTTTCTGTCACTACAGGCTAGTATTCATTTTGTAGAATATATATAAATGAACTCATATATTATATGTTCTTTTTTGTACCACTTCTTTCACTCAGCATAATATTTTGAAATTTGTCTATGTTGTTGCATGTACCAATATTCATTCCCTTTTATCACTGAGTAGTAGAATCCATGGGATGGATAAACTATAATTTGGCTAATCAAAAAAAAAAAACCCTCCTATGGTCATGTATGTATGTGTGTGTGTGTGTGTGTGTGTGTGTGTATATATATATATATATATATATATATATATATATATATATATATGTCTTTGTATGGACATATGCTTAAATTTCTTTTGGGCAACCATCCAGGAGTGGAATGGGTGGTTTATATGGTAGTTTTTCAGAAACTGTTTACTAAGTGGATGTCACATTTTATAGCATGCAATATCATGAGGCAGGATTTGAGAGTTCCAGTTCTTCCAGCAAGTGGTGTGGTTGGTGTTTTTCACATTAGCTATTCTAGTAAGTATGTATTGCTATCTTATTTTGGTTTGCATTTTCCTAATGACTAATGATGTTGAGCATCTTTTCATCTGTATATCTTCTTTGGTGAAGTATCTGTTTTAATCTTCTGCACTGAATGTTTTTATAATGACCAGTAAAATCTGAGGCATAGGATCATATTAGGAGGACAGTTTATTACCTTTTTTCTCCATGTAACCTCCCTTCACACTCTCTTACAAAATTCTATCTTTTTGTGAGAAGCTGCTCATTTAGCCCTGGCCAGGTGGCTCAACTGATTGGATAGTTGTTCCATATATCAAAAGGTTATGGGTTTGGTTCCCAGTCAGGGCACATATCTAGGTTTCAGGTTCAATTCCTGGTTGGGGCACAAATGGGAGGTAACCAATTTATGTTTCTCCCTCACATGGGAGTTTCTCTCCCTCCCTTTCTCTCTTCTTTCATCTTTCTTTTCCTCTTCTTCTTCTTCTTCTTCTTCCTCTTCTTCTTCTTCTTCTTCTTCTTCTTCTTCTTCTTCTTCTTCTTCTTCTTCTTCTTCTTCTTCTTCTTCTTCTTCTTCTCCTTCTTCTTCTCCTTCTCTTTCTCCTCCTCCTCCTTCTCCTCCTCCTCCTCCTCTTTCTCCTCCTTCTCTCTCCCTCTCTTGCTCTCCCCCCTCTCCCCTTCCTCCCTCTCTCCTTTCCCCTCTCTCTTTAAAATCAATAAACATATCTTCAGATGAGGATTTAAAAAAAAGAAGCCAGTCAGTGAAAGACAAATACCACATGATCTTATATGTGGAATCTAATGAACAGTATAAACTAACAAATGAAATAGAAACAGAAGCACAGAGACATGGAACAGACTGGCAGCTGCTGGATTGGGGTGGAGGGGTGAAGAGATCAACCAAAGAACATTTATGCATGACCTATGGATATGCCAAGGGGATCAACTGAGGGAGGGAGAGTGTGGAGCTGGGTAAAGGTAGGCAAGGGAGAAAAAAGCAGACAACTGTAAACAACTATAATAGCATAAGCAATAAACAATAAAAACAACGTAAAAAATAAAAAACTAATACTTTGTGTGTTTGAGCAGTTTTAGGTTCACACCAAAATTGAGTGGAAGGTACAGAGATTTCCCATATAGCTCCTGACCCTCCAACTCCCCCAGGGGCAACATGCTAAACTAAAGTGGTACCCTTGTTACAATTGGTGAATTTACATGGACACATCATTACAATCCAGAGCCCATTGTTTATTTTAGGGTTCACTCTTGGTGCTGTACATTCTGTGGTTTAGACAAATTTATAATGACTTGTATCCATCATGCTAAAATATCATACAAGGTAGTTTCACTGACCTAAAAATTCTCTGTGCCTCACCTATTCATCCTTCTCTCCCCTGTAAACCTGGGTAACCACTGTTCTTTTTTACTGTCCCCATAATGTGGCCCTTTCCAGAATGTCAAACAGTTGGAAACAAAATAGTATATAGTCTTTTCAGACTGGCTTTTTTTACTTAGTATTATGCATTTAAGTTTCCTCTCTGTCCTTTCATGGCTTGATAACTCATTTCTTTTCAGTACTGAGTCATATTCCACTGTCTAGATATACCACAGTTTATTTTTCTTTTTTGTATTTTTTTCAGGTATACAGCTTAATGGTTAAACGATCATATATTTTATGTAGTGTTCTTCTCAATGTTGCCAGTACCCCAACTGGCACCATATGTAGTTATCACAATATTATTGACTATGTTTTCTATGTTTTACTTACTTTCCCAAGAGCAGTTTCACGGAATGTGTGAAAGAGGTAAAGGGACAAGAACAAATTGGTATCAGTACAGTTTATTTACCCATTCCCCTACTGAAGGACATCTTAGTTGCTTCCACATGGGGTCACTCCTATTACTGGGTCCCCCTGGAGCTTTTAACTCACACTGGTTGACTCTGGACCTTCAGCAATTCATCAATTACAGTTCAAGTTTTCACCCAGAAACTGGCTCTCTCCAAGGTTTCTGCTTTTGGGTTTAGGCTCCAGTAGGGTATCATTCTCTGTATCTACTTTCTGTCTTTTCAATTTGGGGGACCTCAGTTTGTCCTGTGACCTCACTTCTCTAATAGGTCTAAGGATACCTGTTGATTTGTCCTTTTTTTGTATGTTTTATTTCGTTTTTTAATGTAGTTCAAATACAGTTATACAGTTATCTCCATTTTTCCCCCACCACTCCCCCACCACCCCACCCATCCTCGCCTCCCACCCTCGATCTCACCCCCTTTGGCTTTGTCTATGTGTTATTTAAACCTGTTCTTTGACAACCCTTTACCTATTTTCCCCCATTATCCCTCTCCCCACTTCTGTCTGGTTACTGTCAATTTGTTCTTTATTTCAATGTCTCTGATTATATTTTTCTTGCTTTGTTTTGTTGATTAATTGTTATTAGGATAAAACAGCAACTTCTAAGCTCCTCATCTGCAGGTCTGAAAACTGAAGTTACTCAGTTACATTTTTATTAGAAGTCATCTAGTGTGTATGATTTTGGTCACAACATTTTTTTAGTGGTATAAAATATAAAGATACATCTTACAATTTATGGCATGATCTTCAGTTTTGGACGGCAAAATTGAAGCATAAGAAAGGTAAGACCAAGACCAAATAGATAGAAAGTGTAAGGGCTGGATTTTGACTGAGCCAGCCAGTCTAACATCAGAGCTCATGCTCTTTCTTTTTTTAGCCAACTAGGTTTTAATTACATAATAGAAAACTGTATCAGTATAACTTTAATTTACATTCCACAAAACAGTTTTGATTTCCAGACTTGTGTTATGTAATTTTTTAATCTTACACTTGCATATGCTTCAACTTAACACATTTCTAAAGCGTTTTCCCTTTCTCCAATTTCATTCTGCTAGTCATCTTGGAGTGATACTGTTCAGTTTAAATTGTGCTGTTGAGTTTGGTTTTATGGTGTAAACACTGATGTTATATCATTACTAGAGACAACATGTTCTCCAAACATTGATGGTGTGTTTTATTCTTTAAATGAAATCTGTGCAGTAAAATAACAGATTGTCTTTAAAACTGGCCTTTTATCTAAAAGTGTGAGCTATTGAATTTTTAAATTTTCATTCTTCTCTAGGGATAATCTTTTAATTGAGATAATTTTTATGCTATAAGATTCACATTTTGAAGTATACAATTTAGTGATTTTTAGTATATTTTCAAAGTTGTGTAATGATCAACATTATCTAATGTTTCAGAATATTTTCATTATTCCACAAAGAATCCCTGTACCCATTAGCACTCTCCACTTCACCCTCCTCCCAACCTCTGACAAACGTCAATCTATTTTTTGTCTATATATATTTGCCTGTTCTGTACATTTAATGTAATGGAATCACACAACATGTAGCCTTTTGTCACTGGCTTTTTTCACTTAGCATAATAATTTTAAAGTTCACCCATGTTGTAACATTTAATAGTACTTCATTGCTTTTTATGGCTGAATAAATACCCCAGTATATAGATATACCAGTGTTTTTTTAATCTATTCATTGCCCATATTCAACTTCTCTGCTCTATTGTCTGTCAAAACACAGAGAGCACAGTGGTGCCACTACCGATATTAATACAGGAGGGAGACCAGGTTTGGGACAGAAAGACAATGAGTTCAGTTTTAAACATATTAAATATGAGGTTCATGTGGTACCTGTTGGTTCAGATGTTCAGTTTATAAAATACACAAGTCTAAAGCAGAGGTAAATTCTGGCATAAAGACATTAATGGAGAGTTGAAATTCTTAGGTGCTATTTGAAAACATGTGAGCATATAAGAAAACACCCAGAAAGATCAGAAGGAACACATATAGTACTTATACTTGTGTTTACTCCTAAATCTTAGTAGTTTAACAAATTAAAGTTCACTTCTCCTACACCCAAAGCCTACCATAAGTCCAATGGTTCTCCAGCACTCCTTTTAAGTGATAACTCAGAGATCTAGGCTGGCTCCATCTTTTGACCTCAATATCTGAACATCATGATTGCTATATCAGAGGAAGAAAGAGCTAGAGCTCAAGGAGGAGCTTTAAGGGCCTGTCCTTACTGGCCACTGGCCAGAATTAGTCATTTTTGGACCTACTTACGTGCCAGCAGATGAAAAAGTACAGTATTGCAGATAAGCAGAAATAGGAAAAGAATTAGTTAATAGTGAATATTAGCAATGTCTAGGATATTTCAAAAGGGGTGCAGTCCCAAAATCTCATTCCAAATGCAGTCTTTCCACTAATGCCAAAGAGGGAAAAAATGGGAATCCTCCAAGCAAACTCCCTGAACAGAGACAGGGGCTTTTCATAATTTTTATTTTCAACGATATACTGAGGGAAATGGCTCAAGAGATTGCCCCATGGGAAAGTGCTATGGTCCCACTGAGACCAAGACCTTAGGTGGCTTCCACAAATCAGGTGTTACTTAGGTATAGTGCAGTGCAGCCTCAGTTGCCCAGCAGCTGGATCTTATGGAAAACTGGAAGCATTCAGGCCCATCCCAAAGAAAGAGTAAAGCCATGATAGGGGAAGAGAAGGCAAAGATGGGAAGATGTAACAAGGAGAATTCTATTTTACTCTTTCTTAGTACCTATCACAGTACTTAGCACTCCAACTATCTCAGTAATTGTTGCATTAAATATGTGATACAGCAGAGAAAAAAACAATTATTGATAACCAAAAGTGACTGCCCATCTTCCTCTGAGGAATTTTTCCATGTAATGCCTAAAAATCCCCAGAGATATTTACTAGGATCCAAAGAGGTTATTCTTACCTCTTGATAACAAAGTAGGAGTTAATTAGCACCCTTTGAAGCTAGAGTCCTCTGCCACCACCCTTACCACCTCCATCCACCCTGCTGACCTTTTGACACTACTCCTTAAAATCAGAAGCTGTTTGCCACCCTATCTGATTGTTCCTGTTGTTTCTAGAGACCTGTGCCCTAATCTTCTGAATCCCATTACCCTCTACTCTGACTTCATAAAAGGAGGAAATAAATCTCTCCTCCACAAAGCTTTATCATTCTCATACACGATCAAAGTGTAACAAATGTTTGTGCTTTTAATATATCCACTAAGAAACTCTCAGATCATACCAAAACATATATACATACAGATATAGGATATGTGTGAGTGTATGTGAATGTATACACATGTAATACATATCTGTTCAGGGGGCAATTTTACAATAAAATGATCCAAAAGCTAAAGATAATATGATACACTAAGTGAAACAAGCCAAGTGGTGAAAGAGAAATGCCATATTATCTCACCTATAAATGGAACCTAATCCACAAAACAAACAAGCAAGTAAAATACAACCAGAGACATTGAAATAAAGAACAATCTGACAGTAATCAGAGAGGAGGAGGGAGAGGGATAATAGGGGATAATGGGGTGGGGGGGCAGTGTTGCATCAAGGAACATATGAAGGACACACAGACAAAGCCAAAGGGGGTGGGTTCAAGGGTGGGAGGTGGGAATGGGTGGGGAGAGGGGCATGGCTGAGTGAACATGGAGACAATTTTACTTGAACAACAATAAAAAAAAACAAAGAAAGAAAAGATAGGTAATGAAATATCAGAAAAATAAAATTAAAAAGGTAATAGGAATGAAGATATTGACATCAGATATACATAGACTCAGAAAATATACCACTTATAAGTCATCATTGGAAAAAGCTAGAGACCTCAAAACTAAAAGGTAAATTAAAACTAGACATACAAATATGAGAAACACCAAGAATCCTAAGGTTCACTGTGCACACTAAAATCAACTAACTATATGGACCTTAGAATAAATAACTATTAAAAATATGGTTATGCCCTGACCAGCATGGCTCAGTGGGTTGGGTGTTGTCCCACAAACTGAAGAGTCACCAGTTCAATTCCTGGTCAGAAAACATGCCTGGGTTGTGGGTCAGGTCTCTGGTTGGCAGCATGCGAGAGGCAACTGATCAATGTTTCTCTCACATCAATGCTTCTCTCCCTCTCTTTTTCTCTCCCATCCCCTCACTCTAAAAATACATAAATAGGAGGCTTCTGGTCAAGATGGCAGCATAGATAAAGATAGCTTGCCTCCCCTCACAACCACATAAAAGTTAAAACTAAACTATAGAACAACCATAATTCAGAACTGCCAGAAATCAAGTTGAAAGAAGTCTTACAATTATGGAAGTAAGAAGAAGCCACATCAAGGCTGGTAGGACCATCAGAGGTGCAGAATGAGCTAGTCCCACACCTACATGTAACCGATGAAAATTGGAAGGGTTATCTCAGGAGCAAAGAATCCTAGCCCCATACTAGGACCACCAGCCCAGGCTTCCAGTGTCAACAAAAGAAGTCTCCATAACTTCAGTCTGTAAAACCCAGCAAGACTGAGGCTGTGGAAAACAGAAACTTCTGCAGTCTCAGGCAATTCCTCTTAAAGAGCCTCTGCATGGACTTACTCAGACTCACTCCTTTTGAGTTCCAGCAGAGAGGCAGCAGGTTGAAAGGCACCAGAGACATACAGGGAAAAACTGAATTGTCTGGCATCAGCATGTGAGCTAGGATCAACATTCTACCAGACGGAAGGGCTGAGGCTATTGATCCTCTTCTGAGCCCTCCCCTCACAGAGACACAGTTGGCAGGCAGAACCATATCTCAGACTCCATCAACCTGGCTCACTGTTTGTTCCACCTAGGTAATTCCCTAAGGCCCAGCCCCACCCTATTTTTTGAGCCCACCCAAGCGGTTCTCAGTGGCTTTTCCATACAAATGGTTTGTCTTGCCTCATGCTTCAGATTTTACTAAATTCTCTCAAACAAGTAGCATCTGGACTCAGCAAGCCTATAACTCTTATGAAGTGGCTCCAGGCCTGGCACTAGCAACACCCAGCTTTGGTTCATAGCTTTGCCTTGCCTGGACACCTCCAAGACCAGCACAAGGAGCAGCGATCTGCTGATCACTTTGTAGTTTATGCCGGGTGGTCACAGACAAATCTCAGGTATTGGCTGACTTTGGATGTGTCAACAGCCATCAAGGTTCAACTATAAGAGGAGCATATACACAGCCCACATAGGGGACACACTTTGAGTACCCAGCTTGGGTGACTGAGGGGCTTGTGCCACTGGAACCCATAAGATACCTACTACATTAGGCCTCTCTACCAAACCTGGGAGAAATAGTAGCTCTACCTAATACATAGAAACAAACACAGAGAGGCTGCCAAAACAAGGAGACAAAGAAACATGGCCCAAATGAAAGAACAGAACAAAATCCCAGAACAAGGAAATCTCAACAGCATAAAAAGGATCCAGTCAGAAATGAAGGATACATTAACTGAAATAAAGAACAATTTACAGGGAATCAACAGTAGAGTGGATGAAGCTGAGAATCAAATCAGTGATTTGGAATATAAGGAAGTAAAAAACACCCAATCAGAAGAGCAAGAAAGAAAAAGAATCCAAACAAGTGAGGATAGTGGAAAGTGCCTCTGGGACAACTTCAAATACACCAACATTTGCATCATGGGGGTGGTGGTAGAAGGTGAGAGAGCAAGAAATTAGAAAACTATTTGAAAAAACAATGACAGAAAACATCCCTATCTTGGTGAAGGCAATAGACATACAAGTCCAGGAAGCACATAGTCCCAAATAAGATGAACCCAAAGAGGCCCACACCAAGACACATCATAAATAAAATGTAAAAGTTTAAAGACAAACAGTCTTGAAAGTGGCAGGAGAAAAGCAGTTAGATACCTACAAGGGAGCTCCCACAAAACTACCAGCTGATTGTTCAAAAAGAAACTTTTCAGGCCAGAAGGATAGCAAAAAGTACTTGAAGTGATGAAAAAGCAAGAACCTACCACCAAGATTACTCTACACAACAAAGCTATCATTTAGAATAAAAAAACAAAGAGTTTCCTAGACAAGAACAAACTAAAGGAGTTCATCACCACCAAACCAGTATTATAGGAAATGTTAAAGGATCTTCTTTAAGAAGATGAAGATTGAAAATATAAACAATAAAATGGCAATAAATACATATCTATCAACAACTGAATCTAAAAAAAAACAAAATAAACAAGCAGAACAGAAACAGAATCATACATACAGAGAAAGTTTTGACAATTGCCAGATGGGAGGGTGGTCAGAGGAATGGGCAAAAAAGGTAAAAGGATTAAGAAGTATAAATTGGTTGAGGGAAGAAGATGGTGGAGGAGTGAATGGAAGTCACACTAACCTCCTCCCAGAACCAATCTGAAAGTACAACCAAATTGTGGAGAAATCACCCAGAACAAACAACTGAGCAATAGTGAGAGAAAAGTCTTATTAACCTAGGACAGACAAAAGAATCAGCTTCAGCACAACCTGTCTAGTAAGTAGTATGGTAGAAACTTGTGAGGGATGGCTGGGTGGCCACTGGTGGTAGCATTGGAGGAATAATTAAGCAGCTGGTTGGATACCCCTGAGAAGAATGAGGTCTAAACCCTAAGCTGGGATACCCAGCCTAGAGCACCAGAGCCCAAAAAGTACACAGATAACAACCAGTGGTGAAAAGTAGCAGGGTTGCTCTCTACCACAGATGGATGTTTGGAGACACAAAGAGACATCAAAAGGGCCAACACAAAAATTTTCATTTGCAGCCACTTACCCAAGGTTCTGGCAAAGGCAGGGGCAGAGTGGGCTAGAGAAGCCTGAGAAGAGACTGGGGATGGAAACTTTGGGGAGAGAACTGAGAGTGTAGACTCTGGGATCCTGGTGCTGAATCATCATCTCCCATATGGCAGCAGCCATTGTGGTCAGGCAGACAACACCCTGAGCAGCAGCAGCCTGAGGGGAACCAATAGCCCAGTCTCCAGAAGGGACTCTGCTCTGGCCCTGTGGTGCTTAAGCCTGACTGCTGAGTGCAGATTGATTAAAAACTGAAGAAGACAGCCACAGACAGTAGATCCCTTGCAAAGGGGGTGGAGGGCAAAGTGGACTAGAGGCGCCTGAGGAGAGACTGGGGACAGAGGCTTTGGGGAGAGAATTGAGAGAGTAGCCACTGGGATCCCAGTACTCAGTCAACCCCCATACGACAGCAGCCATTGTGCTCAGGCAGACCACTCACCTCACTGCACCAGGGGAAACAATAGCCCCAACCTCAGGAAGGATTCTGCTCCACCCTACAGTGCTTAAACCTGACTACTGAGTGCAGTGACTAGATTAACAACTGAAGGAGAGAGTCACAGACAATAGATCCCTGGAAATCTTGAATAGGCTATCTAAGGTCAGATGGGGTCAACTGACATCACCAGAGGTAGATTCAGAAAGAAAGAAACAGTGGTAAATACTAGAGGCTACCAAGACAAAATCCACTGTGATCTTCTCCATGATTGGTGATATTTTCTTTCATGCATATCTTTTAACATTCATTTCTTGTCCAGCAACTTTCTACATGTTAAGTCACTAGATTATATACTGTAGTTTATTTCAATTCACATATTTTGCCCCCTCCTTTCCCTTACTCCATTTTACCTTCTTCTTTCTTCTCATTAATTTCATTTAAATGTTGTTTTCTCTCTTGCTACAACTTGTTTCCATTCCACACCTTACTATTTCTCCCCCTGTCCAGACAAACAAAGGCAATTTTGGGTGATCTCACATCTTTTTTCCCTGCTTTTAAAATACTAACATTCTATCTCAAACTTGAGCAAATCTTTGCTAGCTGGTTATGGGTAGGGGAGTTGTTGTTGCATTTTTTCTTTTTTTAAAGATTTTATTTATTTGTTTTTAGACAGAGAGGAAGGGAGGGAAAAAGGGAGAAACCCATGTATGTGTGATTGCCTCTCATGTGTCCCATACTGGGGAACTTGTCTGGCAACCCAGGCATGTGCCCTGACTAGCAATTGAACCTGAGACCCTTTGGTTAGCAGGCTGGTGCTCACTAAGCCACATCAGTCAGGGCTATTGTTTTCAATTTTATCTCTAGATCTTCACTAATTTTGTCTTTCAAGTACCAAATTTTACTGATCTCCTCTCCTCTTTTTTTTTTGTCTCCAATTTTTTTATTTTGCTCTGTCTTAGCCTGTTTTTTCTTTTTTTTCTTCGATTTCTCTTTCATCCTATCCTTCAGTTTTTCTATATTCTCCCTTTTTCTTTATTCCTTTTCCTTTCATCTCATATTTTAATTTTCCCCAGTCTTAGCCTGGTTTTTTATCTTCACTCTTAATATTCTCTCTCCTTCTATCATTCCAAAGGCCCTTCCCTTTCCTCTAGACATCTCTAAAGCTTTTCTTTCTGTTTTCCCTCTTATTCCAATACCACCTATAGTAATTTTAGCTCACTTGTTGTTGACAATGCTGTGGTGGATCTTTCTCTCCAATTTGGTTCCTATATTTTTATCATTTATTTACTTTATTCCTTCCTTTTTCTTTCTCTCACTCACTTTATTTTATCTTAAGATAATCTTATTTTATTTTAATTTCTGTTTAAACTGCATACTATATGGTTCCCTTCTCATACTCCATTCCATATTATTTATTCCCTTTTTTATGAACAATGTAAACTTTACTTTCTCTTTCCTTATTGCTCCAACTCCCAACTCTTATTAGTATTCCTCCCTCTACCCTCTCAAAATCATTTTTCTTTCAGTAGGTCATCTCATATTCACTCTCGTTTCATAAAATAGTCTTAATCTCTTTACATCCTTATTAATACTGGTTTATTTGCTGCTGATAGTGGAATTGTGGGGGTGGGAATTACTTTTGCAGTTGTGGATTTGTTTCCTGAGTTGTGTGGTTTTGTTCTGGCAGCACCTGCATAACAGCATACTAGACGTGGTGGGCGGAGTGACCCTCAGTCAACCAGTTGGAGGGAATGAACCTCCAAAGAAAGACCCAACAACAATCAAAACCCAATAACACCCAGAAAGCCAATATTAATGGCACAAAGGGCATCCCAAGAGCATCAAGTTCAGAACATCAAGGAGACTGCACCACTGAATCTCACAGATCTCCTACCATAGAAGTCCACACCACAAACTCAGGGAGTCAAAACAGATCAATTTAAGAAGCAGAAGCAAACAAGAGGAGCTGAACAAATAATGGAAAGACAAAGAAGCAACCCCCAATCAAAAGGAAGGAAGGAACCCTCAGAAAGAGTGCTAAAAGAAACAGAGACAAGTCAACTATCAGATATTGACTTCAAAACAATTGTTATAAGGAAGCTCAATGAGCTCAGTGAGAATTACCAAAACCTACAGGGAAGCTACAAGGAACTTACTGTGAGTTACATGAGTATGGAAAAGGACATAGAAACTATTAACAAGATCCAAGAAAACTGAAGAATACAATTTCTGAATTGAAGAACACAGTAGACAGAATCAAAAACAGTCTAGATGAAGCAGAGGACCACATCAGTGATCTGGAGGTAGGAAAAAACTCCCAGATAAAGCAAGAAAAGGAAAAAAGACTCAAAAAGAATGAAGAAGAGGAAAGGGGACTGAGGGAAAACATGAAAGGTAATAACATCCATATCATAGGGATACAACAAGGACAAGAATAGGAGCAAGGCATAGAAAACCTTTTGAAAAAGTGATGATTGAAAACTTCCCTAATTTCATGAGAGAAAAATTCACACAAGTCCAGGAAGCACAGAGGGTCCCAATCAAAAGGAACCCAAAGAGGGCCACTCCAAGACACATCATAATTAGAATGGCAAAATTCCAAGACAAAGAGAGAATCTTAAAGGCAGAAAGGGAGAAACAGAAAGTAACAAACAAGGGAAACCTGATAAGGCTAGCAGCTGACTTCTCAATGGAAACACTGAAAGCCAGAAGAGAATGGCAAGAATGAATAAGTGGCTATCAATAATAACTTTAAATATCAGTGGATTAAATGCTCCAATTAAATACATAGGGTAGCTGAATGGATAAGGCAGTCTTGAGAGGGAAGTTCATAAAAAAGATAGGAATATTTCAAATAAACAACCTAACCCTACATCTACAAAAACTGGAGGAACAACAACAAACAAAGCCCATAGCAAGTAAAAGGAAGGAAATAATCAAGATCAGAGCAGAATGAAATGACATAGAGACTGAAATAATTCAAAGGGTCAATAAATCCAGGAGCTGATTCTTTGAAAAAATAAACAAAACAGACAAGCCTTTAACCAGATTCATCAAGAAAAAAGGGAGAGGACCCAAATAAATAAAATCAGAAATGAAATAAGAGAGATTACAACTGATATGACAGAAATATAAAGGATTATAAGAAATTACTACAAACAACAATAAGTGAAGAAATGTGAAAAACTGGATGAAATGGACAATTTTCTAGAAAAATATAATCTTCCTAAACTAAATTAAGAAGAAGCAGAAAGCCTGAACAGACTAATAACAGCTGGTGAAATTGAAGCATTAATCAAAAAACTCCAGGCATACAAAAGCCATGGACTGGACAGATTGCAGGAGAATTTCACAAAACATTTAAGGAAGAGCTAATCCCTATCCTTCTCAGACTATTCCAAAATATCCAAGAAGAGGAAAGGCTCCCAAACTCTTTTTGTGAGACCAGCATTATCCTAATCCCAAAAGCAGACAAAGACACAACAAAGAAAGAAAACTACAGGCCAATATCACTGATAAACATAGACACTAAAATCCTCAACAAAATATTGGCAAACCACATCCAGCAATACATTAAAAAGATCATATACCATAATCAAGTGGGATTCATCCCAAGGATAAAAAAATGGCACACTATTTGCAAATCAATAAATGTAATAAATCATGTAAACAAAAAGAGAAAAATCACATGATCATATCAATAGATACAGAAAAAGCATTTGATAAGGTACAGCACTCATTTATGATTAAAAAAACATTCAGGAAAGTGGGACTACCTCAACATAATAAAGGCCATATATTAGAGACCTACAGTCAACACCATACTCAATGGTCAAGAACTAAAAGCTTTCCCACTATGATCAGGAACAAGACAACAATGTCCGCTTTCAACACTTCTATTCAACAGAGTATTGGAAGGCCTAGACACAGCAATCAGACAAGAAAAAGAAATAAGAGACTTCCAAGTTGGAAAGGAGGAAGCAAAGCTGTTATTGTTTGAAGATGAAGTGATAGCGTACATAGAAAACCCTACAGACTCCACCAAAAAACAACCAGAACTGGTTGTTAAGGGAATGTGGCAAAACAGCAGGATACAAAATCAATATTCAGAAATCAAAGGTATTTTTATACACCAACAATAAAATATCAGAAATCAGGAAAAAAAATCCCATTTGATATAGCAACAAGAAAAATAAAGTACCTAGGAATAAACCTAACCAAGGAGGTAAAAGACCTATACTCAGAAAACTATACAACACTGAAAAAAGAAATTAAGGAAGACACAAACAAATGGAAGCATATACCGTGTTCATGGATTGGAAGAATTAACATCATTAAAATGTCCATATTACACAAAGCAATCTACAGATTCAATGCCATCTCTATTAAAGTACCAATGACATATTTCACAGACATAGAACAAACATTTCAAAAATTTATATGGGACCATAAATGACCCAGATTAGACACAGTAATTTTGAGAAAGAACAAAGTAGGAGGGATCAAAATCCTGATATCAAACTATACAAGGCCATAGTAATGAAAACAGTGTGGTACTGGCATGAGAACAGATACATGGACCAACAAAACAGAACAGAGAGCCCAGAAATAAACCCAAGTCTCTATGGTCAATTAATATTTGACAGAGGGGGAACAAGCATAAAGTGGAATAAAAATAGCCTCTTCAACAGATGATGTTGGGAGATCTGGGTAGGTACATGCAAAAAAATGAAACTTGGCCACCAACTTACGCCATACAGAAAAATAAACTCAAGATGGATAAAAGACTTAAAAATAAGTTGTAATGCCATGAAAGTCCTAGAGGAGAACATAGGTAGGAAAATCTTAGATATTCCACACAGCAATATTTTTGCTGCTATGTTCCCTAGAGCAAGGGACATAAAGGAAAGGATAAACAAATGGGTCCTCATCAAAATAAAAAGCTTCTGCACAGCTAAAGAAAATATCAGCAAAATGAAAGGGGAACCAACTGTGTGGGAAAATACATTTGTAAATGATAGCTCAGATAGGGGTTTGATCTCCAAAATATATAAAGAACTCACATGACTCTACTCCGGGAAGACAAACAACCCAATTAAAAAATGGGCAAAGGACCTGAACAGACACTTCTCCAAGGAGGACATACAGATGGCCCTGAGACATATGAAAGGATGTTCAGCATCACTATCCATCAGAGATGCAAATTAAAACCACAATGAGATACCACTTCACACCAGTCAGAAAAGCATCATAAACAAATCAACAAACAATAAGTGCTAGCAAGGTTGTGGAAAAAGGGGAACCCTGGGACAATGTTGGTGGGAATACAAACTGGTGCAACCACAGTGGAAAACAGTATGGAATTTTTTCAAAAAGCTAAAAATGGCACTGCATTTTTACCGGGCAATTACAGTGCTGAGATTATACCCTAAGAATTCTGAAACACCAATCCAAAAGAACCTATGCACCCAATGTTCATAGTAGCACAATTTACAATAGCCAAGTGCTGGAAGCAACTTAGGTGGCCATCAGTAAACTGAGTGGATCAGAAAACAGTGGTACATTTACACAGTGGAATACTACACAGCAGAAAGAAAGGAGCTCCTACCCTTCACGAGAGCTAGGATGGCACTGGAGAGCATTATGCGAAGTGAAATAAGCCAGGTGGTGAAAGACAAATACCATATGATCTCACCTATAAATAGAGCTAACCAACAAAACAAACAAGCAAACAAAATATAACCAGAGACATGGAAATAAAGAACAAACTGACAGTAACCAAAGAGAAAGGGGGAGGTGGAAAACGAGGGAAAGAACAGAAAGGGTCATCAAGGAACATGTATAAAGTACCCATGTACAAAGCCAAAGGGGAGGAGGATTGAGGATTGGGGGATGGGGAGTGGCGGCAAGAAAATGGAGACAACCGTACATGAATAACAATAAAAAAATAAAAATGAAATGAAATACAAAATAAAATAAAAGAAGAAGTATAAATTGGTAGTTACAGAATAGTTTGGGGATGTAAAGTACAGCATAAGGAATACAGCAGTCAAAGAACATACTCGGAACTGCATGACCCATGGACATGGACAATGGTGTGGGGATTGCCTGAGGGAGTAAGGGGTGCTGTGTGGATTGGGGGAAAGGGAAAAAAATTGAGACAACTCTAACATCATAAAAATATATACATAATTTTAAAAAGGCAAAAATAAAAATAAATAAATAAATAAATCTAAAAATGTATAGTTACAAAATTGAAAGGAAAGGGTTTTTATAATCCATAAAAATATTATTAATGCTAACTTTCTATATCTTGCCTAGCATACTCTACCTTCCCCTATAACATCCTAATATTAGTAAATTTTTATTTTATTTACTCTAGATTTATAGGCACTATTTATTACCACATAATTATAACTGGAACATGGAGTTGTTTAGAATATATTATTTGAAGAATGGTTAATGAATTTCATTCATTTATTTAATAAATAGTTATTAATGATTATACCACACAGTAAGGATAAAACAATTGACTAAGACATACAGTCTCTGCCTCAAGGAATTACAGACTAGTAAGGCATGTAGAAAATTAGGCTTCATAATATAAGTTGGTGAAGATAACTAACACAGACTTAGATCAGAAAAAACTTCCAAATGGAAGTGCATCTAATATGTTTTGAGCAGGAGAGCCTACATTTCTAGGCAGAGGAAAAGTTACCGTATTTTGCTGTATATAACGTGCACTTTTTTGCCCAAATTTTTTGAGGGGAAAATAAGGATTTGCTTTATACATGGGTAATACTAGTTCCATATCTATACACCATAAAATGAAAGATTTTTTTCTAAAGGTTTGGCCCTAAAACATGGGTACACATTATACAGGGCAAAATATGGCATGTGGCAAAGGCAAAATGGATATGTGTAAGTGAAGGGAAGCAAAAAATGAGACCAGAAAGGTGAACAGGAGCCAGATCACATATGGCATTTGGTACCATGTAAAGACATTTGGACTGATCCAAGATGGTGGAGGATAAGTGGAAGCTACACCTACCTCTCCCAGGATGAATCTGGAATTTCAACTAAATTGTTGAGTAATCCTGAATAACCAACTAAACTCTAGTTGAAGAGAAGCCTTAAAACCAAAGGCAGACAAAAAAACACTTCACTGCTACGAGATTTGTAGAGAGTGCAGGGGAGGTGTGAGAGGGCTAGCTGGGCTCCCATAGGTGGCAGCTGAAGTGCCAGAGGGGTATTTCAGCAGCCAGGGAGTTCCCCCTGAGAAGTGTGGGGTCTAAACCCCAAGCAGGGCTCCCCAGCCTATAGCACCAGAGCCAAAAGTAACCCAGATAACATACAGCTGTGAAAAGCAGCAGGGTTTCTGTCTGCCAGGGAGAGACAGCTGGTGATGCAGAGAGTTTCTTAAAGGGCCAATGCACAAAATTTCATTTGTAGCCATTTACCATGGGATCCAGCAGAGGGAGGACAGAGTGGACCAGAGATGTCTGGGGTTGGTGGCTTTGAAGAGAAAACTAAAGAAACAGACACCAGGATCCCTGTGCTAAGTCAATCTCCATACTGCAGAAGTCATCTTCCTCTGGCAGAGCACTCCTCTCCACGTGGCATCAGACTGAGGGGGAAGCAATACCCACCCCACATGAATTACTCTGCCCCATTATAAGGAGCTTAAGCCTGGCTGCTGATTACAGCTCAATTAGTTTAACAACTGATGAGTTCAACTGATGATTAGTTTAATAGCTAAAGTAGAAAATACAAAGAAGCAGCCAAAATGGGAAAACAAAGACACAGACCCTACATGAAAGAACAACAGAATTCTCCAGAACAACTAGATGAAAAGGAGGCAAACAATTAATCAAATAGAGTTTAAAGAAATGATAGAGTTTAGAGTAATTAGAGAGTTTAGAGTAAAGATTATAAGAACTCAACAGCATGAAAAAAGACATAGAAAACATAAAAGAGGACCAGTCAGAAATAAAGAATGCAATATTTGAAATAAATAATATACTGAAAGGAGTAAGCAGTAGGTTAGATGAAGCACAGGACTGAATCAGCTATTTGGAAGACAAGGTAGGAAAAAACACCTAGGCAGAGCAGCAAAAAGAAAAGAGAATGTTTTTTAAATGGGAGCTGAAGAAAGATTTTGGACAACATGA
Source organism: Phyllostomus hastatus (assembly GCF_019186645.2). NCBI lineage: Eukaryota > Metazoa > Chordata > Mammalia > Chiroptera > Phyllostomidae > Phyllostomus > Phyllostomus hastatus. Next base: position 52,941,463 of record NW_025334041.1, read on the forward strand.
AGTGTAACAACATCCATATCATGGGAATACTGAAAGGAGAAGAGAGCAAGCAAGGGATTGAGAACCTATTTGAAGAAATAATGACTGAAAACTTCCCTAATGTGGGAAAGTAAAAAGACACACAAGTCCAGAAAGCTCAGAGAGTTCCAAACAAGTTGAATCCAAAAAGGCTCACACTGAGACACATCATAACTAAAGTGACAAGGCTTAAACACAAGGAGAGAATCCTAAAAGCTGCAAGAGAAAAGGAGGTAGTTATATACAAGGGAGCACCATTAGACTGGCATCTGGTTACTCAACAAAAACATTTCAGATCAGAAGGGAGTGGCATAAAATATTCAAGATAAGGACAAGCAAGGACCTACAACCAAGGCTACTTTAATCAGCAAGGCTATCTTTTTAGTCAAAAGGAGAAATAAGGATCTTCCCAGACAAGAAAAAGCTAAAGGGGTTTGTTAACACCAAAACAGTACTGCAACAAATGTTAAAGGGCTTTCTAGAAGAAAGAAGGAGGAGGTGGAGAACAAGGAAAGAACAAAGAGGAGGGGGGAGGGGAACAAGGAGGAGGAAGAAGAAAATGAAAAAAGAAACAGAGGAAAACAGTCTAACAATAAAATAGCACTATATATGTATCTATCAATAATCACCTTAAATGTAAATGGCTTAAATGCTCTGACCAAAAGACATAGGGTTGCTGAATGGATAAGAAAACAAAACTCATAAATAGACTGCTTCCAAAAGCCCCATCTCAGATGGAAAGATACACACAGACTAAAAGTAAAGGTGGAAAAAGATATTTCATGGAAATGAAAAAGAATCAAAAAGCTAAGGTAGCAGTACTTACATCCAACAAAATAGACTTTAAAACCAAGGCTATAGTAAGAGACAAGGAAGGACACAACATAATGATAAAGGGAACAATCCAACAATAGGATATAACACTAGTAAACATTAATGTACCAAATATATGAGCACCTAAATACATAAAGCAAACCTTGATGAACATAAAGGGAGAAATCAAAAGAAATACAGTACCTAAAAAAAGGTACACAGAATAAGTAGCATAAATTGTAGGTAAAAAATAGGCAGGAGCAGACTAAGAAAAGCATAGGAAATGTAGAAGCCAAAGAACTTATATGTATGACCCATGGACATGAACTAAAGGGGTGAAATGTGGGTGGGAGAGGGGTGCAGGGTGGAGGGGAATAAAGAGGGGGAAATGGGACAACTGTAACTGGACTTAACTGGTAACTTCAGAGCATTTCACCCCAAGGCAGCAAAATATACACACTTTCCAAGTGCACACAGAAAATTTTCTAGGATAAGCCACATGTTAGGACACAAAACAAGTCTCAATAAATTTAAGAAGATTGAAACCATATCAAGCATCTTCTCTGACCACAATGTTATGAGACTAGATATCAATCACAAGAAGAACATTAAAAAATATGTGAAGACATGGAAGTTAAATAACATTTTATTAAGCAATGAATGGGTCAATGAGATGAAGGAAGAAATCAAAAGATATCTGGAAAAAAATGAAAATTAGGACAAAACAAACCAAAATCTGTGGGACATTGGGAAAGAAATTCTAAGAAGGAAATTCATAGCATTATGGGCCTATCTAAAAAATATATATTAAAAAAACAGAAAAAGTGCAAAAAAATCTAATTTTATACTTAAAGGAATTTGAAAAAGAACAACAAAGTCCATAGTGAGTAGAGGGGAGGAAATATTAAAGATCAGAGCAGAAATAAACAAAATGGAGTCTAAAAAAATAATACAAAAGATCAATGAATCCAAGAGCTGGTTCTTTCAAGAGATAAATAAGATTGACAAACCTATCAGACTTTTCAAGAAAAAAAGAGAAAGGACCCAAATAAATAAAATCAGAAATGAAAGAGAAGAAATAACAACTGACACCAAAGAAATACAAAGGATTCTAAGAAATGTTATGAACAACGTAATACCAATAAACTGGACAATGCTGACAAAATGGAGAAATTGCTAGAAACATACAATCTTCCAAAACTAAACAAAAAAGAATTAGAGAATTTGAACAGACAGAATACAACTAGTGAAACTGAAGCAGTAATCAAAACACTCCCAAACAAACAAAAGCTCTGGATTGGATGACTTCACAAGTGAACTTTACCAAACATTCCAAGAAGAACAAACACCTCTTCTCAAACTATTTATAAAATTCAAGAGAAGGAAAACCTCCCAAACTCATTTTATGAGGCCCACATCATCCTAATTCCAAAACCAGATACAGACACTAAAAAAGAAAATTATATGCCAATATCCTTGATAAACATAGATGCTAAAATTCTCAATAAAGTATTAGCAAACTAATACAGCAATACATCAAAAAGATCATACATCATGATCAAATGGGATTTATTCTGGGAATGCAAGGGTGGTACAACATTCACAAATCAATAAAACTGATTCACCACATGAACAAAATGAAATATAAAAACCACATGATCATATAAATAGATGCAGAAAAGTGTTTGCTAAAATCCAGCACCCTTTTATGATAAAAACTCTCAGCAATGTGGGAATAGAGGGAACATACCTAAAAGCAGTAATCAAACATAAAAAAGGCCATATATGACTAACTTACTGCCAGCATGATACTCAGTAGAAAAAAACTACAAGTATTCCCCTTAAGATTGGGAACAAGACAGGGATGTCTGCTTTCACCTCTCTTATTCTACATAGCCCTGGAAGTCCTAGCCAAAGCAATCAGACAAGAAGAAGAAATAAAAGGCATCCAAATTGGAAAGGAAGAAGTAAAACTGTCTTTATTTCCAGATGACATGAGAACTCCAAAGATTCCATTAAGAAATTTCTAGAACTGATAAATGAATTCAGCAAAGTAACAGGATACAAAATTAATATCCAGAAATCAGTTGCATTTTTATACACCAATAACAAACTAACAGAAATGGAAGTTAAAAAAAAATCCCATTTACAGTTGCTTCAAAAAGAATAAAATACCTAGAAATAAACCTAACCAAGGATATAAAAATCTGTACATGGAAAATTATAAGACACCAAAAAAAATAAATTAAAGAAGATACAAATAAGTGGAAGCACATAACCTACTCATGTATAGGAAGAATTAACATCATTAAAATGGCCATACTACCCAAAGCAATCTATAGATTCAACACAATTCCTATCAATTTGTAGATTCAACATAATTCCTAGATCCAATGACAGGTCAAGAACAAATTTTTCAAAAATTTAAATGGAACCACAAAAGGCCCCAAATAGCAACAGTGATCCTGAGACAGAACAAAGTTGGAGGAATCACGCTACCTAATATCAAACTATACTAGAAGACCATAGTAATCAAAACAGCATTGTACTGGCATAAAAACATACACATAGATCAATGGAACAGAATAGAGCACCCATAAATAAACCCACACCTTTATAATCATTTACTATCCAACAGAGGAAGCAAGCACATACAATAGGCTAAAGATAGCTTATTTAATAAATGGTGTTGGGAAAATTGGATAGATATGTGCAGAAAAATGAAACTAGACCACCTTCTTACATCACAAACAAGAATAAATTAAAAATGGATCAAAGACTTAAATGTTAGACCCAAAATCATAAAAATTCTAGTAGAAAACATAGGCAGCAAAATCTCAGACATTGCCTGAAGCAATATTTTATCAGATATATAACCCCAGGCAAGGGAAACAAAAGAAAGAATAAATAAATGGGACTACATCAAACTAAAAAGGTATTGTACAGAAAAAGAAATCATCAACAAAATAGAGATAGCCCACAGAATGGGAGAATATATTCATCAATATATCTGATAAGGGGTTAATATCCAAAATGTATAAAGTACTTACAAAACTCAATACCAAAAAACCAAACAACTCAATTAAGCAATGGGCAAAGGACCTGAATAGACACTTTTCCAAAAGAGAACATACAGATGGCCAATAGACCTATGAAAAGATGCTCAATGTCGCTAATCAGAGAAATGCAAATTAAAACCAAAATGAGATACTACCTCACACCTGTCAGAATGGCTATCATCAATTAATCAACAAATAACAAGTGTTGGTAAGGATGTGGAGAAAGGGAAACCCTTTTGAACTATTGGTGGGAATGCAGATTGATGCCACCACTGTGGAAAGCAGTATGGAGTTACCTCAAAAAATTAAAAATGGATCTTCCTTTTGACCCAATGACTCCACTTCTGGGAATATATCCAAAGGAACCCAAAACACTAATTCAAAAGACATAAGTATCCCTATGCTCATTGCAGCTTTATTTACAATTTTCAAGATATGGAAGCAGCCCAAATGTCCACCAGTAGATGTGTGGATAAAACAGTTATGGGATATTTACATATTGGAATTCTACTTCATCTTAAAAAAAAGAAGATTTTACCCTTTGGGACAGGATGGACGGACCTGGAGGACATTATGCTAAGTGAAATTAGACAGTCAGAGAAAGACAAATATCATAGGATTTCATTTATATGTGGAATTTAATGAACAAACTGAACTAACAAGCAAAACAGAGACGGACTCAAAGGTGGAGAGCAGATGACAGCTAGTAGGGTGTGGAGAGGTTAGGGTTGTGGAGCGATCCAGGAAAAAGGACCCATGGACATGGACAACAGTGTGGTCATTGCTGCCTAGAGTGGGGCAAAGGAGACTAAATGGTAATGGGAAAAAGTATGACAGAAATTAAATTTTAAAAAGAATGAAGAAAAAATAAAAGTATGTGTCTATTCGTTTTACTTTTTACTCAGTCCCAATGATTTCCTGGCTTCGCTTTCTTCCACCTTCCTATCTATCACCAATGGATTTCATGTAACCCCTTAAGCCTCCTCTTTTGATTGCCATTTATAAAATGCCATATTTCGCAGTGTATAATGTACTTTTGCCCAAATTTTTTAGGGTAAAATAAGGATGTGCATTATACTAATACTAATATAGTATACTACTAATATAAGTAATACTAATTCCCTATCTATATAAATGTTTTTTAATTCTTTTATTTATGCTTATGCTTTAAAAGTGTAACTCTAGAAAGCATTGACAATATCCATATGGAAAAAAACAAGTATCTACATACAACTAAATAAAAATTGAATTAAAAATTTAAAATACAAGATTTTTTTCCTGAAAGTTTGGGCCAAAAATGTGGGCTCGCGTTATACACAAGAGTTCACTACACACTACAAAATACAGGTCAGTGCAAAACTGCTATTTTCTGGAGCATCTTTTCAATCTGTTGAGATTTTGCCTCCCAGCAGTTGCCCTCAGTTTGGCTCAAATAATCTCATAAAAATTCTCTACAGATTTAAGCATTTCCTAAATTGATAAACCAGAAAATACCAGTGAGCAGAGTGTGCATAGGAGGCAGTAGCCAGGACACATCAGAGACTGCCCGCACCGCCCACACCGTATCCGCCCCTTGTGCGCAAGTGCAGCCATCCAGCGAACAGCACTCTGTCATCAGACCCCGCCCCTCCACCTCACCCCGCCCCCCCAGACCGGAAGGAGTTCTCAGAGCTTCCAGTTCTCAGTGGCCTTATGGTTACCTCGGTGATGTCTTGGGTTCGAGCTGCTCCTCTGGTCCCAGGCAGTGGAAAGGAGGAGGAAGTGTTTGACGAGGAAGCGGACGAGTCACTTCTGGTGCAGCGAGAATGGCAGAGCCACATGCGGAGACGAGTCAAAGTAAAGCTGTCTGGAGGGCGCGGAGCGGGGTGGTCCCTTGGTATGCCGGGTTATGGCGAGGGAGGCGGGATTGTGATGAGGTTCCACGGTAGATTGAGGCCTTCGCGGTCCCTGCCGCCGGCGCGACCTGCCTTCGAGTTGCTGCCCAACACAGACTGCATCCTCTTAAGGTTACCCAGTGGGTTGCCGAAAGCCTGTGAAACCACCGGGCGCTTTCCGCGAGAGCCGGCGGAGTGGGATAGACAGGTCCCACCAAAGTAAACTGTCTAAACTTTGAAGAGATTGCAGTTCGGTGGGGGATGGTAGGGAAGGGAGTGGAGTGGAAATGTGTGCACTTACTATACTAATTATGACTATCAGAGGATTTGTTCAGTTTACAGGGTTGCTTGAATCCGTGGAAGTTAGGGGCGGTAGTAATCAATGTATGTGGAAGAAGTGGATGTAAGAATGTTGTCAAAGGGCAATAAGCGAAAGCTAATATGGAATACTGGTGGCTAGGTAAGGAAGTATTAAAGTTGGTTTCTTTTTTGTTAGGTGTGCCTTATCCATCTCTAATTTGTCTCTTCATTGAGATTAAGCTTAATACCACACACCCAATTTCCAAGTAGCACTCAAAGCTTAGTTCGGGGCCAAATGGTGAGGTCCACTTTCACTTAAAAAATGGTTCACTTGCCAACCATTAAATTGCCCTAAATCTGCTTTTGTTTAATGTTTCAGTAAAATAATTGTTTAGCCCACAACCATGTTGTCAATTCCAGAAATGCTGTGTGTGAAGCTAGGGTATCTTTTGATTGACCATCTTTTGAGCATTATGGCATCAAAGGAGATTCAGTACAAAAAAAAATCCCTGTCCACACTGAATTTGCAGGTTGGTTGAATTTAGGTATCAAGCAAAATTTCTAAAGCCAGATTTCTTATTTTCCTTTTGCTAAACCAATTTCTTCTTTCCCTACTTCAGTTAATTATTCTGAGACTTGATAACTCTGTTTACTGCCTTGCCTCCTCTTTACCCACACCAATCCAATCAGTTGCACAGAGCCAGGCATATAATTCTCCCTGAATCCTTACTATGAAGCCTTTGCTAACACAGGACTTTTAATGGGATAAAGCAGTACTACATTTTTATGAGAATTACAGTCTACTTTGTGTGGCTATGCTGTATGTTTTTAGATTCATTATGTTAACACAGGAAAGGCTTGTCTTCATTGATTTTCTAAATTAGTTTTATGACTTTCTAGAAAAACCTACAGTAATCCACTTGATGTTAGTTATAGCTGCAGTTCTTCATTACTTATTTTCAGGAAGGCTATAGAGATGGACTAGAGGCTGGCAAAGCAGTTACTCTTCAACAAGGCTTCAATCAAGGTTATAAAGAAGGTGCAGAAATCATTATGAACTATGGACAACTCAGAGGAACTTTGAGGTAATTTTTAAAATTTAAATGCTGAGTCATTTTATCCTCAGTACTACCAGAGGATTTTTTTTAAAAAGTAGTATGTAAAAATAAAGTGTTTAAACTAAAAGGCTTTTCCTACTGTTAAATCCACAAGAGTGCTGCAAAGCATTAGAATAATAATATTGCCTTCAAAAAGTCAAGATCATCAGCTCATTCACTTAATATATGAGCTAGATGTCCTTTATAGCAAAGAAAAGATAGGAAGGTGTTTGGGGTTTTTTGTTTGGTTGGTTTTTGTTTGTTTGGTTTTAGTTTTTTGTTTTGCTGCCTGAATTATCAACAGTCTATATTTCAAAGTAATTTAAAAGATCCTCAGGGTCTAAATAAAGCTTTTAGTCTTGTACATGTGGCAGAACACAGCACAGGAGAATTCTAGACTAGAAGTACATGATGAAAATTATAACTGGTAATACAGAGAAAAATGATCCCATTTACTTGTGTCCTGAACATTAAGTACCTCTCCAGACTCCATAGCAATAATGGCATGTTTCTGAGCCAAGTACTGAAATGGCACATGAAGCAAGGAACATGATGGGGTTGTACTCTTTAATACTCCATACCTTTTAAAAGACCCTCTATAGAGAAAATGGTGCAAAGAATCACTGATTTTTTAAAAGGGTAGAAAATAAAAGTTATCAAAACAAAAAAAAATCTTGTGTTAAAGGTTTTAGAAAATGCAATGGTCAGGAATAGAAATTTGCACTCTACTACTATAGGAAAATGATCGTATTCATCTTCACATCAAGTTAAATTAATCTCTTATAAGCTTAGAAAGTTATTGCTAAATCTTTTATATCACTGGATTCCATTTTTTTTAACCCTCACCCGAGAATGTTTATTGATTTTTTAGAGAGAGAGGAAGGGGAGAGAGAGAGTGAAACATTGATGTAATAGAGAAACATTGATCAGTTGCCTCCAATAAGCACCCCAATCAGGGATACAACCCGCAACCTAGATATGTGCCCTGACTGGGAATAGAACCCGTAAACCTTTTGATATACGGGATGACACTTCAACCAACTGAACCAACTGGCCAGGTCAAAACATTACATTTCACAACAACTATTTTATGACAGGATTATCTGAACAATCTGAAATTTTTAAAAAAAAGTACTGTCTGTATTAGAATAGTAAAGAAAAATATTTATTAGGACTAGAAGAATTTTTACCTTCTTCAAGAAAATTGTTAGTTAGCTCAGCAAACAGTGTCTACTTATAACAAAGTTGGAAATGTAAAGTCACCTAAAAGCTTTTTTTTCTAACCTTCAGTTTTGATGGCAAGCAACTACTGTATATGATTAGAACAATGGTTTTCAACTTTGGCTGCACCTTGATATCAGCCAGATTGCTATGCAGCTCTAAAAAATAACACCTCTAGAGATTATGATTTAATTATTCTGGGGTATGACAGACCTTGATAGTTTTAAGAGCTCTCAGGTGATTTTAATGTGCATCCAAGTTGAAGAATGACTTGTTTAGAAGCTGTTTGCTGTCCTTAAAGGAGAAACTAATTTTTCTGATCTGTCTTTTTCTGAGTTGTATCCCTCAGAAGCTCCACAGCCACAGGGGAACATCTAAAATGAGGAAGAGCGGATGCGGAGCTGTGAAGGGGTGGTTATGTATTAGAACAGTTTATATGATTAAGCCCAATTGTTTAATTTCTATTGAAAGATAATATCCTTATATTTTTTAATCCTATTTACCATTATTACTTTTCTGATTTTGACTTGCATTCTTATTATTAATTTGGTTTGCATGCTGTTATCTAGAAAAGAAACATACAAGGTAGAAAGGAAACATCAAAAATTCTAAAAGCCTATGGTTGTTTAATTTTTTTCTTATTTAACTCTTGTTTATATTTTCATTCAGTGCTTTGCTCTCCTGGTGTCACCTTCATGATACTAGTTCAGCTTTGATCAGTAAAATAAATAATCTTCTGGATGCAGTTGACCAGTGCGAAGAGCATGTGCTCAGACATCTGAAATCAGTCACCCCACAGCCCCATGTTGTCAATTTATTGGACTCCATTCAGGATATGGACCTTTGTCATGTAGTTCCAGCTGACAAAAAGATTGATGAAGCTAAGGATGAAAGACCCTGTGAAAATAATTCTGAGTTTAACAAAAACTGTAGCAAGAGTCTTAGCTGGGTAGATTGTTCATCTTCAGAATGTTGTGGAACATGGGAGCATGCACATTCTGAAAATCCAAGCCTCACTTGGATTTTAGAACAGACAGCCAGTTTAGTAAAACAGCTTGGAGTATCAGTAGACATATTACAGTACCTCAAGCAACTTTGAAAATTATCTTCTTTTCTAATGAAAATAATGTTCAGAACATTCCTCAGAGCATTTTGTCTGTTAACAAGTTTACTAAAATTTGTACTGGTATCTACATTGAACACTTCACTATCCTTCATGGAAATTTGAAACATGTTCAGAATTAACACTATTAAATGCAATATAAGCCTTTTTTCTCTATCACTGGTAATTTTTTTATAGGTTAAGATATTCTCATAAATTCCGTTGGTCATTGTCATTTTCAAATTTCTGATTAAAACCAAGTATTTTCGAACTCATTAGCAAAAATGAATCAAACATTTTGTAAGGACCTAACCCTACTTTCTGTTCTGTCACTATCACTTGGTTAGGACCTCATCTCCAACTAATCAAACCAAAGTTACCAAAAACAATAGCTAACATTGTAAATGTATATACATATATATATGGATATGTTGATAATATATTGAAATTAAGAGGCTATAAGTGTTAGAAACTGAAGAAATGTTTATAATGATCAAAAACATACTACACACATTAAAATTAGTTTGTTTCATATTAAGTAAAAGTAAAAACTACACAGTTGTTGTTGTTTTCAATTTTATTTTAATCATTGTTCAAGTAGAGTTTCCTCCCTTTTACTCCCATTCCAGCCCACTCTCCCCACTTCCCTTCCATTACCACCCTCCCCCTCGCTTTTGTCCATGTGTCCTTTAAATTTGTTCCTGTAAACCCTTCCTATTCTCCCCTGAAATTCCCTCTTCTCTCCCCTCTGGTCACTGTCAGTCTGTCCCCTATTTCAGTGTCTTTGGTTATATTTTGCTTGTTTCTTTGCTTTGTTGTTTAGGTTCCTGTTAAAGGTGAGATCATATGGTATTTGTCTTTCACTGCCTGGCTTGTTTCACTTAGCATAATGCTTTCCAGCTCCATCCATGCTGTTGCAAAGTGTAGGAGCTCCTTCTTTCTTTCTGCTGCATAGAATTCCATTGTGTAAATGTACCATAGTTTTTTGATCCATTCATTTACTGATGGGCATCTTGGTTGCTTCCAGCACCTAGCTATTGTAAATTGTGCTGCTATGAACATTGGGGTGCAAAGGTTCTTTTGTATTGGTGTTTCAGTGTTCTTAGGATATAGTCCCAGCAGTGGAATTGCAGGGTCAAAAGGCAGATCCACTTTTAGTTTTCTGAGGAAGTTCCATACTGCTTTCCATAGTGGTTGTACCAGTCTGCAGTCCCACCAACAGTGCACTAGGGTCCCCTTTTCTCCACAACTTCTCCAACACTTGTTTGTTGTTTGTTTATGATGGCCATTCTGACTGGTGTGAAGTGGTATCTCATTGTGGTTTTAATTTGCATCTCTCTGATAGCTAGCGATATTCAACATTGTTTCATGTGTCTTTGGATTTTCTGTATGTCCTCCTTGGAGAAGTGTCTGTTCAAGTCCTTTGCCCATTTTTTAATTGAGTTCCTTGTCTTCTTAGAGTGTAGTCGTGTAAGTTCTTTCTATATTTTGGAGATTAAACCCTTGTCTGAGGTATCATTGGCAAATATGTTTTCCCATATAGTTGGTTCTCTTTATTTTGATACTGTTTTCTTTAGCTGTGCAAAAGCTTTTCATTTTGATGAGGTCCCATTTGTTTATTCTTTCCTTTATGTCCCTTGCTCTAGGAGACATGTCAGTAAAAAAGTTTCTGTGTGAAATATCTGAGATTTTCCTACCTACGTTCTCCTCTAGGACTTTAATGGTGTCATGGTTTATATTTACGTCTTTTATCCACCTTGAATTTATTTTTGTATAAGGTGTAAGTTGGTGCTTGAGTTTCATTTTTTTGCACGTAGCTGTCCAGTTCTCCCAGCACCATTTGTTGAAGAGGCTATTTTTATTCCATTTTATGTTGCTGCCTCCTTTGTCAAATATTAATTGACCATAGAGACTTGGGTTTATTTCTTGGCTCTCTGTTCTGTTCCATTGGTCCATGTGCCTGTTTTTATGCCAGTACCAGGCTGTTTTGATTACAGTGGCCTTGTAGTATAGTTTAGTGTCAGGTATTGTGATCCCTCCTACTTTACTCTTCTTTCTCAAAATTGAAGCAGCTATTCGGGGTCGTTTATGGTTCCATATAAATTTTTGAAGTGTTTGTTCTATGTCTGTGAAATAAGCCATTGGTACTTTAATAAGTATTGCGTTGAATGTGCCAATTGCTTTGGTTAGTATGGACATTTTGATGATATTAATTCTTCCAATCCATGAACACGGTATATGTTTCCATTTGTTTGTGTCTTCCTTGATTTCTTTCCTCAGTGTTATGTAGTTTTCTGAATACAGGTCTTTTACCTGTTTGGTTAGGTTTATTCATAGGTATTTTATTTTTTCTTTTTGCTATTTCAAATGAGATTTTTTTCTTGATGTCTGCTTCTGCTGTTTCATTGTTGGTGTACAGAAATGCCTTTGATTTCTGGATATTGACTTTGTATCCTACTGTTTTGCCAAATTCATTTATTAGGTCAAGCAGATTTTTGGTGGAGTCTATAGGATTTTCTGTGTATAGTATGATGTCATCTGCAAACCGTGACAGTTTTGTTTCCTTCTTTCCGATTTGGATGCCTTTTATTTCTTTTTCTTGTCTGATTGCTGTGGCTAAAACGTCCAGTACTATATTGAGTACAAGTGGTGAAAGTGGACAGCCTTGTCTTGTTCCTGATCTTAGTGGAAAAGATTTTAATTTTTGCCCATTGAGTATGATGTTGGCTGTAGGTCTCTCATATATGGCCTTTATTATGTTGAGGAATGCTCCCTCTATCCCCACTTTGCTGAGTGTTTTTATCAAAAACTATACAGTTTTTGAAAAATACAGAAAATACATTTCATGCTCAAGTACTACTTAGTTTTTCCAAGTACTTAGGAGTTAGTACTGTTGCCTAACAAATGTGTCAGTTTATTATATCTATGCTGCAGTTTTACTTCATATCCACATAGGAATAAACACTGAAACCACTGACTTGTAACAGTATTCTGAGCCTGGCATAGATAAAATTAGATTCAAACTTTTATTCCAGGACCTAAGCCTATAAGATTAGGAAAAGATTTTTTATCACTTTTTTACCTGAAACAAATTTATGTGAGGGACCAGACTTCAGAGGCACCCAAATAATTGCCATATGGATAGCCTTAATTGTTTTTTCACCAATATTTATATCTACCATCAATTCTAAAAGACAGATATACTGAGATGGTGAGAGAATCTGATAAAATACATCTTTCAAAAGATGAAGAAAATGTACTACTGTAATCTTACAACCTCCTCAAACTTCACAGAACATTAAGGAATTGAAACAGTGAATTTGAAATCAGAAGACCGTATAGTGTTTCAGCATTTACTGAAATATGCTGAAGATATCAAGTGACATTTGACAGTTGTGTTTTTTTAAAGTGTGTTTATCTCTAGAAGTAAACAGTATTTCAGAGATTCACATTTTTTTCACATTTATGGATGCAGCAAAAATCTCAAATCCTCATGGAATATTATAAGCAGTCTCTAAAGTCTTCATGTTACCCTGTCCTGCATATTAGGTATGAAATGTCCATTCGAATGTTACATACGAGGAAAGCCAAAATCACCCTGAGTAGAACTTTCATGAGTGCAGAAAATCTTGAGATTTTATCTCTCGTTTCATTCTGATAAGATTCCCTGAAGACAACAGTCCTTGCCACTGGAAATACAGTGTTTTTGTGTGGATGTTCATAGCAAAAGAAGTCAAGAATTAGCTGAGTTGATGAGGCTATTGGGTTGAAAACATCTTATACTTGCTTTGCCTTTATAAAAATACAGGAGTTCATGAACTACAGAGGAATATTAATGGTGTGCTCCTTATACCTGTGCTGCATGAATGTGAGCCTATTTACTACTATTTGCTCTTTTTCTCATGTTTTTTATGTATTATATGTGTATTTTTGTTTCTTTTATTATGACAGCATCTCTATTTTACTAGAACCAAGAAGAGCAAAGGAAAGAAACCTCGCTCACCTTGTATCTTTTACCTTGCCTCATATGTTGTAGACCTGCCATGTCTTGCCATGAAAAGGCCCTAGAGGAACATAAACATTTGGCAAAACTGTCCCAGAACAAACAGCCAGAGTATCAAAACCTAAGACACAGTCTCGTTATTTAACTGTCTTGTTTTAAAATCCCTTGGGTATATATTCTAATAAAGCCAAAGATAAATGCAGTAAAAGAAGCAGTTTTGGGATATAGGAAGAGCGACAAATGAAACAAAAACTTACAGTTAAATCTAATGGCTGATCATATGTCTATGGTATTTCATGTAATTGCTAGGGATTTCTAAGGAGGGGAGGCCTAAGATACAGGACTTTACTCTGTGTTTCTAATAATAAGCATTTCTATGAGACTTTAAAGACTCATGGTACTTCATCTAACTGTATTCTATAGCCATTGGTATTTCTACATTATATTATAATTACTTGGGTATATGTTTAATGTTTGTCCACTAATATCTACTCTCTGAGGAACAAATTTTTTTCACCTTAAATGTTACTTCTAGATGGCGACACAGTCTGGCATTTTTGTTGATAAGGGTGCAGAAGCCCACAGTACTGTGCTTTTCTGACATTTCAGTTGCTAGAGCTGCTGAGGCCACCATATTTTTATGATAAATGAACAGGAAGTATGGGCAGCTGAACTCACATACGTGCATCCTTATCTCATTTATATCCTTAGCGCTGCTTATGCACTGCTTTGTGGTAAACTAAAGCCAAAATAAAAGCTTTGAACCAAGTCCAAGTTGTGATTCTCACTCATCTTTAAACTAAAATGAAGGTTTTGTGTTACAGTCTAGGATATAGAGAAATAGTCAACATATAAAGACCAAATATATATAGATGTCTTTGTAGGAATTGAGTCTGTTTTAGTAATTTCAGACCGAGGATTAAGTAAATATATGCTGTGTTAATAAACTACCAGTCAGACTTGTTGTGCTCCAGAAATTCTCAAAGTTCCATCATGAAGATCCTTTACCACCATAGTTGGCTTTCTTGCTTCTGTTCTTATATACTGTCTTTTCCCAACAAACTTCCTGTAAGAGGAGTTGTCACTGTCTTCCCATTCACACTTCTTGGCTTCAAACTGCTTTTGGCTCAGTGATGGCTAAAGTCACACAACTGCCCCTGACTTGTTTTCAGTTCTATCATGTGTTTCCTTCACTGGAGATGATGAACCATCCCTACTTTTTAAGCCCCCCTTCCTTCTGCAGCAGCACTTTTTCTTCTAGTTATTATTTCTACTGGATAAATTATACATTTGAATTTTTCTGAGCCCAGGCAGCATTGTCAGTCTGATCTCCCCTCCTGTCTCCTGCTCCCCAGCACACACCACAATCTATAGATGATACTACAATGATTTATGGGTAATTTACAGCTTGTGATATTGCTCATTCGTGACACCTCTGCCCAGAATACTTCATGCCATAGCATTGCTTTCCAGAAAAGTCCTGTTTAGCCTTCAGTAACAGCTCAGGTTTCAACTTGGTCAATCAGAGTTCATTGTTCTTCCCAGTGTTCCCTCTGCCTCATTTTGAGTATCTCAGACTTCAGCATTTCATTGTTACATCAGCAACACTGAGTACCGTGCCCTCTGTACATAGATGTATAGGTGGTACTTGATAAGAGAAAAAAATATTTAAATGCATATACTAACCAAAATGAAAATCAGAATTTTAAAATTCCCAAATATAGCATGTTATATTCTTTTTTTAAATTTTATTTTAATCATTGTTCATGTAGCATGTTATATTCTTTTGTTTTCAGAAAAAGGTAAACCTTTATGTTTACTTTTTTTAATGTTTTCATTCTGCACGTTAATAAAAATCTACATATATGCTAAGTTGTAAGATAATAATATTTACCAATCACTAACAAAATTGCACTAATGAATAAATATTACAATATAAGCTTTAAAGATACAAAATTATATTTATAATACACTTTCAGCTAATAAAAGACAGAAACTAAAAAAAACTGGAGGCACACAAAAATACTAGTTTCTATGAGAATGCCTGGTACATAGTATCTAATAACTATAAGAAGGAGTTGGAAGAAAGAGATGGAAAAGGAATTGCTAATACATGGTGTTAACAATATACAGGCACTATTCTGAAAACTTTTCATATGTTAATTTGTTTAATCCTCATAACAACCCTATGCAGCATACTTATTAATTCTCCCCATCCTGGAGATGAGGAAATTAGGGCACCAAAAAGACTGAGTAACTTGTCCAATTCACAGCCACCAAATGGCCCAGTTGAGATTTTAAAAAGGCAAACCCAGCTGCAGAGTTTGCTCAGGATAGAGGCATACAAAATAATAACAGCAGCAGTGATTGTGTTTAGTAAAAAGACTACACATATATTTTCCCTTTGCTATTAATTTCTACTCTCTATTTTTCAAATCTAACCAGCTAGCAAGTATTTTTCTATAATGTGTATAGTAATCAGCAGCTTCAAGGAACAAAAAATTTACCAGAAGTTTGTTTGCTATACATCTAGAAAAAGAAATATCATTCCCTACTGGGAGGAGAGAATCTTTGTCATCTAGGAAGTGTTATGGAAAGGTGTGTTGAACTTACACAGAAACTAAATTCCCCTTGGACTCCTTAGACATTCTACACTACTGGTGGAGAGAATAATTTGTGTCACTTATTTTGAGGTAATGTTTCTTTAGCTTTCATAAACTGCTTAACTTTCAAAAATGTGTGTTAGCTCACTACTATGTATGTTTGGCATATGTATGGCTACAGATATGCCAAAAAGAGCCAAAAGTCCTTAACATACACCAAACTATATTTTATTGCCCTATAAATAGTCTGATATTTCCAGAATGTAGGATTACAAGGTAAGGTCAGAATAACCTATAACAGACTCAATTCTACAAAAATTGAATCCTGGTGTTTTATGCATGCATATGTAACATGTCATCAAGAGAGGCCCTGGACTTCCTGATCATATTTCCAAAGAGCTGTTGAATTAGTTGGAAGCCACTGGGTGGTGCTGGTGCATCCTGATGTGTAATGTGGCCTTTGCTTAGTCTTCATGGTAACAAAGACAACAAGCCAATGATTATCCCTAAAGCTGTTCCAAACAGATTGAGTCATTTGTAAGATTCAGTGGATGGGAGGGTTTTCTGAGGTATGTCCAAAAACTCAAAAAATTAGGGTGCCCCCTCACCTTTTAATTTTAGACTGAGAATTTTTCTAAATCAAAATAACCAATTATAAGGAAACTCGTTCACAAGAAAAAAAGCAATTTTTATTCTCCAAATCCCTGAGACCCAAAAATAATTAGAATCCAGAGCATATAGCCTTTAATCAGAAGTGACATAAAATAATTTCACATGCTTGAATCGTATTTCATTTGTCAAGCAGGACTGGACCTAAACTTTGAAATAAAAATGTTAAATTCTCACCTTCTCTCTCCCTCTATATATATATATGTTTCTATATAGTACACACAAACACAAGTCATTATAATTTAAACATACGGAGAGACAAAAATAATTTACTTTCTTATTGACTATGTCAACCCTTTTTTTAGTCAATAAATCTACAAATACATTTTCCTCATATCAAATACAATTCATTCCAGCTAATATTTAAGCCTGTTTCTCTAGGAATTGCAAAATCACCACCATATAATATTACTTTGTTTTTTATAAAATAAATACATAGTTCTGTAAGGAATTTTTAGACATAAAGCAAATGATTTGTTAAATCCCTTGTAATAATAAAAGTGATTTGACAACAACAGTACTGACAATTGTTGCCAATAAATGAAACAAGTGAAATGAGAGTTTAATGTAAATAACCTGAAAATAAAATATTTTTCCTCTTCTTATTTGGAAACATTGAAAAAACACTTACTTCAAAAATCAGACCCTAAAATAACCAAAGACTCTAATTTGTGAAACATCAGATTATAGTTGGGAAACTTCAATGATGAAGTCATTTACTTATTTAACCATAAAATTTTGTCTTAGAAATTACTGCCATGAAGTTGATTATGGAAGGAAAACTCATTTAATGTATTTAGACATTTAAATGTCAAATGGGAGCCAATTAAACTTTTTATTTGAAATCATGTTTTCCTATACAAGATGCCAAATAACATGTTAGTCTGTGTTTTTTAATCATATAGGACTGTATGAAGTTCATATAATGCCTAGAATCTGACAGTGTTCAATATGACCTCATTTGTCAGTCAGAGATCATTTTTATTTCTTTCAGTATGTTAAAACAGGACTGAATTCAGCAGCAGTGAGGTCAGAGACATGACCCTTGTTCACTCAGTTACTCACCGGCTCCACCTCTTTACTGTGAACATGAGACTTTTGACCTCATCATAGGTCACTGTTGTCTCCAAGGAAATAACCAAAGGACAACTGGAAAAAGTCAGGCAGAGTAGGTGGCCATTGACAAATGTTGTTCATAGTCAATGGAAAGAATGAGCAAAGAGGCTGACAAAGAAGCAAGATGAACATTGATAAAGCTTTTGGTTTGATACAGCTAAGTATGTATCAAATCAAAGACATCCCACCAAAGTTTTAAAAACTTTGATGTAAAGAAATGAACAGGTGATTAAAGATGTGTATTTTGCAGATTAAAACTGGAAAAGTATTCTCAGATAAAACAATGTATTAATGTGGTGGGACTAGAGGGTTTTGGTTTTTTTTTCGGAATTTTATGTTGACATACTGTTCTACAATAAGAAAATAAAAATATTTGGAAAGTATTAATTTTTAAGAAAAAGAACTATGTGTGCTTTATCCTGAAACTTATCTCAAAAAAAAAAAAAGCAAATCCAAAACAGTGACTCAGGAAAAGATCTCCAGATGACCATCTGGTAAGGCGGGGGAAAAGAAATCAGGAAAACTTTATTAAAATGGTAATTTTTTTCTATTATGTCAAAACCTGAAGTTTACTTCTTGAAGCAACTTTAAACCCCTTTGGAAGAAAAAGTGGTATGAGTGTGCTAGAAGCCATTTCTATTTGCCTGTTAGGCATTTTCTGACAGCCTTTGCAAGGTTTTTTTTCAGCTGATAATAGCAATTACATCAACCAGGTGGTGCCCCCAAAATTTGAGGTGTGCTCTTAGTAGCATGAAAACTGACTTGCTTAAAACTCTCTGAGATTGCTTTCTCTTAACAAAATAAAAAAAAGCAAACAAAATAAAAATAAGCCTTTTGTTGGATTTGTCACAATATTGCTTCTGTGTTAAAAGAGAAATATCAGTTCAGGAAATTGAGACTTATTAGCCCAATTGAGTTATTTTTAATGGAGGGGAAAACCAATATCATACATAATAAATCACTTCTCCACAATACAGCTTATCCAGTAATAAAATACTTAGAACCTCAAACAATTCAATAGGAAGTGACTATTAAATAGATTTAGAAGAGAAAACATATTCATATAATTTTGTTTCCCCACATTTTGATTGTGGGAATAAATTTGGTTTAAGTTTGCCATTATTTTGTACATGTTTATAAACTGTGTACATATGACCTCTCTGCTTCCCAAAAGAGATTTGAGCCTCTTCGTTTCCAAATCAGTACAATGGTAGCCATCTCATTGTTTCTGTGAGGATCACATGCTATAATGTCTGTACAGTGTTGGACTCAGTCATCCAGTAAATGCTAAGTAGGGGAAAGTTAGTACCCTGTGGTGGCTAAGCATGGAGTCCCTGAAGCTAGATTGTCTGCTCTAAAGCTCAGCTCCCTTACTTGCAAATCACTTCACTTTCCTGTGCCTGCATCTTCACTTATCAAACAATACTGCCTACCTCACAGGGTTGTTGTAAAGAATAAATGAATTAGTATTGGGTAGTGCTCACTACACATTTGCTATTACTGTATTTTCTCCTGAGCATCATGCCTGCAATTTGGATAAACTTCAGCAAAAGAGGTTTAGCTATCTTTAGACAACTTTAGGTACCATGAAACCCTGCCACGACTCAGACACAGCCAACCTTCCCACTGTCATAGCTAATGGTAATTACCATGATTTCTTCCTCTGCTATTATTTCAAAGGAAAAGGGGAGGTAATGAGATAAGAAGAAAACATTTTAAGCGTTTGAAAATATTAGTATAAAATTATACTTTAAAGTGGTGATGATCAATGGAGTTTTAGAATCTAGAAGCATTTTTTGATTGCCAGAGTTACACAGGAGGAATGCTACTGGCCATAGTTGTACCAATGGTGACTGTGCATCCTGTAATGCATGGATTGATCCTTTACAACAAAGAATTGTCCTGCATCCCTCAAGACTTTCAAATGCCCAGAAGACATTCATGTAAATGAAAAATCTGTTCATAATGAAGCCTATAATTTAACTATATTCTACATAGGAACACAAAGAATTTGTTCTGATACTGTTTTTCTAAATTATAAAATTAATTTGGTTCCTTTTAAAATGTTGAAACATTACAGAAATGTAGAAAATATTATTTAGGAAAAGTAAATCTCTCATAGTGCCACTTGTTAGGGACTGAATTGTGTACCCCCATAATTCATGCTGAAATCTTAACCTAGTACCCCAGAATGTGACTATTTGGAGACAGGGCCTTTAAAGAGGTGATTAAGTTAAAATTATTTCTTTAAGGTGGGGCCTAATCCAGTCCTACTGGTATGCTTTGAAAAGGTAATTTTGAGACATGAAGAGATAGACACTAGACATGTGTAAGCACAGAAGAAAGACCATGTGAGGACAAAGCAAGGTGGCCATCTCCATTCCAAGGATAGAGGCGTCAGAAAGAACCAAACCTGCTGACATTTTGATCTCAGATTTCCAGTCTCTAGGAGCTATGAGAAAATAAATTTCTGTTGTTTAAGTTACCCACTCTGTTATCTTATTATGGCAGCCCTAGCAAACTAATATAACACCCCTCCAAATCCTTTGAGAATATTTCTATACACATACTAGTAGATGGCACAGTTTTTATAGAAATTCATTGTTTCAACAGATATTTACTAAGTACCTACTATATTCAGAGAGAATACATTGATGTGCAAAACAAAATGCATTCTAAAATGAGATCATACCAAATATACAAAAAATAGCTTTATCTTTTCACTTAATATATCCTAGGTATCAGTCTATGTCAGTTATGGTAAGTATTATTTCTTGTATGTTCCAGGCACTGAGATGAACACTTTGCTTACAATATATCCCCTCCAAGCCAAATGTGATGATAGACTAAAATGGCCTTTGGAAACTAAAGTTTAAGCTGCATATAAAGGATTTCCCCCCAACCGCAGCCTTCATATATTCATTTACTACTGGCCATCAGGCTTGGAAGGAGCATTTATTCATTACACGTGTGAGAAAACCGAGGCCCAGAGAAAATGGGACTTGTCCAAGTTCTTGGTTGTGATCAGTAAGTTGATTCTGGCCAATGGAAGCCCAAATAATTTCTTATAGGAACTTGGGGAACCAAGCGATAACTAAGTTCAGCAAGTTAAGAAAGGGGCAGAGCTCACCCAGCCACTACTAGCCCCTGGAACTGCCATGACTCTTGGCAGAACTCCTGCCCTGCAAAGAATATATAACTACTCCAAGGCTTTTGTCCACTCCCCTCCAATTCTAACCCTAGGCAAGAGTGTCCAATTAATTGTTCTGCCAGGGACCAGGAGAGGGACTGTCTGGTATCTTACTTTGGGAGGAAGAGCTGTGTCTCTGACCAAGCCTCGCATTGTGGGGGATTTCCAAATCAAGGAAAGAAACTCAGGTGCTGGCCACCCAAAAGAGCCAATGTCCACTACAAAGGGGAAAATTCAGGACTTGAAATCAGGTGCCTTGACTTTCAGTTCAATCTTTTTGTACAACCTTTTCTTTACAATTCTTGTAGCATAGTTTCCGTAAAAATACAAAATACTTTTTTTTGGTACAGTGTAATATATACTGAATTTTCTGGAAGTACAACTACTGTCTAAATAGAGGGATATTGTACTATGTTGTGTTTGGAATTTTGCCAACTGACAGTAACAGTACTCCTGATAGCAAGCCCCAGTGCAACTCGCTTTCAGACTTCTCTTCCCTATATCAGATTCTTCTGTTAGGCCTTAGTGGAGTTATACCCAAGCATTTACATATTGAAATAAAAATTATTTTGTTTTTCATTATCTTCCTTTTATTTCTCCTTTATATTACAGTTAAGGCCCTATGATAATTTTATAAATTATGTAAGTTACATTATCTATAAATTTCATTTCAAGGTAGTAAAGGGAGCATTACAATATATTAGTTATTGGAAAGGGTGTTGTGTCTAAAAAACCACTGTTTTAAAAAATTAAAAATGACAAGTTATTTCAACAAGTTAATTTCAGTGAATTAGAAATGCTGGGGCTAAAGATATCCAATTTTTTTCTATTTTTTTCATTTTAATCATTGTTCAAGTACAGTTTTCTCCCTTTTACTCCCATTCCAGCCCACAAGATATCCAAAATTTATATTTTGAGTCAAAATGGTAGATTCCCTCTAGTTGTAAGGACTCCTAACCAATCTGTCTCTCAGTGTTTGTTTATGAAAATTCAAACTGTACAACTCTGCTCAAAACTTAAAACATTCAATATCAGTATTTTATTTTTGCTAGTGTGATATTACAGTGACATTACTCTTCTGTTATTGTTCAGCTCAATCATCATATTCTTAATTCTTAATAGACATTTACATGATTTTATTTTCTTTTCTCCAGCTCCATTGGATAGTTAGTGTCTCTATAACTGGTTTCTTAGGAGTTCATTTATGACTAAAATGTTAACCATTTTTCATGCATTGCAAATGAAATATCATGTTTTATTTTTCTGTGGCATTTTATTTTTGGTTGTAAAAAGTTGTGTATTAAAATATAATCATGATCTGTTTTTAAAAATTGACAACTTAGAATAAAATTTAGAAAACAAAGACTTTTGTCTCCTTTGCACTATTTATTTTTTAAATCACTATTTAGTTTATTTTGTTGGCTAATTGGGTCCAATTTATTTTTTGTCTCTGCTTCATTCCAGGACTTTTATTTACTTTTTTAAAGATTTTACTTTTAGAGAGAGGAGAAGGGAGGAAGAAAGAGGGAGAGAAACATCAATGTGTGGTTGCCTCTCATCATGCCCTCCCTGGGGACCTGGCCCTCAACCCAGGCTTGTGCCCTGAGTGGGAATCGAACTGGCAACCCTTTGATTCACAGCCCACACTCAATCCACTGAGCTACAGCAGCCAGGACTCAATCCCAGGACTTTTAAAAGCCTCAAACTGTAACCGTACAAACTGGGCTTCGGCTGCTTGGTTCCCTTTTATATGATCCAATGATTTGTGTTGAAGGGAACAGGTTTTTATTAACAGAGTTCCAACCTTGCAGGGGCAGAGAACACTCCTGCTCTGAGCCCTTCTCTTCTATGAGACCCAGAACTTCTCTTGCTCCCCAAAAGACTATAAGCCAAAACTATGCCCAGAAGTCTCCCATTTCCTTATCTGTCATTCAGCCAGTCTTGCAGACAGATCTCCATCCTCTCTGGCATGTGCACTTGTGGGTTTCAGAGTCACCATCTTTTCATACCAGCTCTCTCCTTCAGGTTCTGGGGTGTGCTGCTCCCAGTTTTCACATAGCCATCCAGAAACTGTGTGCCGTACTACATTGGATTATAGTGTCCCAGATGCCAGCAGCCCTGGGACACTGGGAAACTTGGAACCCAGGGAGGCACATGTCCCAACGTGGGGCCCTGCCTTCAGGAGTGGGCTTCCATCCATTCAGGACCTAAGCCCCTGGTGGGCCCGGCATCTGCCTAGTCACACAAGTGCTCCTGGTCATGTGGAAAGCAGGGCCAGAGGCCCAGACCATCCAAATGTAAGAGGGTGCAGCCAGGGGGCCCCCAAAAGAAGGATTTGTAATGGGGTCCAGAACTCAAGGTCTCCAGGAAATATTAGAAAGATGTGTAGGATGTCCTCAACTACCACCCCCACAGGTGTGAGTTGGGGGAAGAGTCACATGGAGCAGGGCCATTGAGAGCTCTTTTGCATAGCAACAGCTTTGCAGCTAACCTCTGGTGTGGTCATTTAACAAATCTATAACATTTAATTGGTTTCATAGATATGTTAAATAGCTGTGGCCATGCTTTGAGCCAGGGAGAAGGGAGTGACTTCCACCCAGGACATAACTGGGAGGCAAATAGCCCTGGTTACAGCGCCTGCCTGCATGAGAGCTTGGAGATGGTTGGCTCTCCAAGCCAGACTCACACCTGCCCAGACTCACTATGGCAGCCCAGTAAAGCTGGAAGGATATGGAAGTGCTGGCAAGTGTACCGATTGTGGAAGGAGTCGGAAAGGGGGCTGCAGAGGAAGATTGGCATTGTTGGGGTCTGTCCTGCCTGGTTTCAGGAGCTGCAACCCCCCATAGCAAAGGCTAAGTGAGAGACACTAAGGAAATAAGCCAGTCTCCCTGTCATGAGCGCTGCTTGCTCCATGTCTGGCCCCCATTGCTTGGTCAGTTAGGCAATGACAGGTAACATTCCTCAGAGGAGGATGGACTTAAGACAGGCACAATCACATGAGAAGGCCCTTAGGGAGAGACTCAGGGCTGTGGAAATGAGGGGGTGATCAACCCCCGCCCTCTTGGCTTTGACAAGCCTGAGTCCTTATTCTACCTGTGAGAAATCCAAAACTCCCAGCTGCCTTTGTCTCCTCTGCCTGACTCAGCCCTGTGGCAATGACAAGGGGTGGTGCAGTCCAGACTAGAGACAGTGGACCTCCCAGGATAATTAGACCTGAAGCAGAGAATATGCAAAATCCTGTGAAACTTACTTTGCTGGAAGATACTCTTAATTAGAATATGAAAGCACAGGAAAAACATGAAACTAGCCCTTTAGGTCCTGTAGTTTTAGGTGATAAGACTCCAACTCAACCTGAGCCCTTTTAGCTCTTTGAAAGTTATCTACTTGTTTGATCTTCCCTGCCATACTATAATCAACAAACTGTATCTGTATTCCTAATAAAAGCCTACTCAAGCAGTGGCTTGGGGCACTCTCCCCTTGAGAGAGTGGCCATTCCGTTCCTATTCCTCCACAGGACTCGGTAGTCCATGTATATTTTTTTTGTTTCCTTGATCATCTGCAGCACTCACAGTTACCACTGGCTGGTAACTGCTTCATGGCATGGGGATTTAAACCCAGATGCAACAGCCATGGGAAGGAGAACCAAGTGCTTTTGGCAGAGTGGGGACCCCTGCAGCCTTGGTGAGGGAGAACCACGCAGCTTTGGCCAGAGTGGGGACTGCCCCCCCACCACCAGCCATGAGAAGAATCACCATGCAGTGTTAGCAGAGAATCACCATGCGGCCTTAGCTGGAGATCCCAGTGACAGCTGATGGTGCCGGGAACCGAGGGAGGCCTACCAGCCGAGCATGGATTACTGGGAAGAACCAGGGGCTGCCTGAGCTATGGGCTTCTATTTCTTTTCCTGAGATACGGTACCCCAGACTGGGCAAAGCAGGGAAGGAAGGACTGTGTGTGTTTGTGGGTGTTTTAAGGGACTTTGGGATTTTGATGAAGACATTAAGTCATTACTCTTGACTTAGACTTATACTATACTTAGACTATTACTCTTACTCAGACTTATACATAAGTCTGTATAACTTGAATAAATAACTCCTTTCCTTTTCACAAATCTCTAACATGGAGTGCTACAATTCTCTAGAGAAGGGAAAGGTGAACCTAGTACAGGGGGACCCCAAGAGAAGAGGGGGTAAATTTGGTAACATTGTGGTACCCTCTTCCCTGGCAGCCAATCAGGGAAAATCATGGGAGACCACATGTGCAGTAGCTTTAAAGTAATACAACTACTTGTACACACGCAGTAAAAGCCCACCAAAACTAGCCAGGAAGGATCCGCCCTGTAAGAATAGAGTCCCTCCAGCCCATGAGGTCAATCTCTGCTTGGAGTTGGCCTGCTCCCATGTTCTCTGCTATAAACTTTGGGTGTTCGGTTCAATTCTTTGTCTCAATCACCAAGAGCCTGGTTACCTGTGCCCACCTGTGACACAAATACCAAAGGCCCACAGAGAGCTTGCTCCAAGGTCCAAAGCAGAAGAGAGACTTCTCCATACCAAGTGCCCATAACCCAGAGCATGAAAGAGAGTGCTCAAACAGGAGAACATGGGAGAGCCTTTGCACCCTGTACTTTAAAAGGCCCCCCTGAAATCCCACGAGCACAGAAAGCCAGTGGGAGTGTCCAGTTTTCCTATGATACATCAGTGTCCACCATTTTTGTCAACTCCCCAGTGTCTTTGATCTCTTTCAGCTGCCATTTTTAGTCAGGCAAAAGTTTCCCAGCCACCTTCTGCAGCCCCTCCTTTCAGAAAGGCACTGGCTATTTTATTCTGCCTTTGTTATGCAATGTGCCCTAAGCACTGTGCCTTCTGTTCTTTTGGCTCCTTCCTGCTATAAAGAAGACATGAGAAGATTTTTAATCTGCTGCCTGGGCACCCTTCCTACCCCCTGCCTTTTTGTAGGATTGGGCAGTTCCCCTGGACCTGGATCTCCCCTGTTTTCCAGGGACCTCTGGTCTTACCTACCCCATTACAAAACCACTATGCTTGTCTCTTAGAGATGTTAAATTTTCTCCAATCTTTCTTTTGCTCCAGCCTAGATTTAATTAACATATTAAATGCTGTGGACTTCTGGTTTTGAAAAGCTGGTGTTAACTTAGTTCTGTGTACATATTAGGGAGCTTGTAAGCCTGGCAAGGTGTGGAAGAAGGAAAAAATATAGCTAATCGACATATCGCACAGCAATGATGGGAATTTCCAGTGTTTCTTTTCTAATAAGTAACTCAGAAAGAAGGCTTCCTCATGTATGTGGCTACTTGCTTAGAAGTTATTCACTGATTATATCCACTTAGTTGGTTTTATTCTTACCAGACAGGGGGGACCTGGCTCTTCTTAGTGGGTCTGCCTAGGGCCAGCCAGTAATACATGGGTTTTTGGCTTCTTGTAGGAAAGATTTCACAGCACGAGTTCAGGTGACATTTAGAATCCATTTATTGAAGCTGGAGACAGTGAAACCAGGAAGGGTGTAGGGTAGAAGAAGCAGCAGGAGAGAGCCAAGGCAGGATTGCCTTAGCTCACTGGAAAGTCAGAGAAAAGGGGACCTATGGTACAGGTCCAGGGGATTAACCAGGGTCAAGCTGCTGCTGCCCGTTGCTACCCTGATTGCAAGTCTTGGGGTCCCTTCAAGTTTAGGAGATGTGTGCTTATGGAGGAGGAAGTGAGGGGAAAAGAGGGGAAAGGGAGTTGTGCAGGCCACTCCCCAGAGGGAGAGAGCCTGTGCTGGGTCCATTTTCTTGAGACTTTTATCTCTTTCTTGCAGGTAGATATTTTAGGGGAGGTCTCAGGGGAGGGTTTCAACAGAATATTCATCAGTTTTCCAGGAGTGTTATTTAAGGTTTGTGGTCTCCACTATTGGTCAGTGCCAGGGCAGGGGGACATTAGTCATTGCATCTGGTCCTGGTGTCCCTCACCTGGTTTGCTGTTTTTCTGGATCTGGAACTAAAATACAACTGAGGCCTGGATGTAATCTCTAGGGAGGTGATATTCTGTATTTGGCTATAAATTGCTCTTGACATTTTGTCCAGCTATCTGTCTCAGTTGCCCTATTCTACTTGTCCTGGTTTACCGGCCTGTCTCGTTATTAACAGATTAAACAAGGCTTTCTGTTTATTCCCTTACCTGCTTCTGATTTCTAAAGAAATCACACTCCATTTTTAGAATTTACTTTAAAAAATGTAAACATTATACAATGTTAGTTTTAGTTTAATTTATTTTAAAGTAAAAGACTTTTAAGTCCTTATAGTAATTTCAGAAGCAATAGAAACTAATTTACCTTACAAACTGATGAGTTTTGAAAAGTGATAGCAACAGATAAAAATTTCTATGTAGCCTTCTATTGTAGCTATTTCAATGACCTCAAGAGCACATGTGTTTTATAATCTGAAATCTGAAATTGAAGCTATTTGTTGATTGTTTAGGAAGAACATTCTTAAACACATATAAAAGAGTGCCAGTGTTTCAAATCTGAAATACATCCTTCTGATAGGACATCAGTTTTGCAGTATCTGGGTTGCATAATTAGAATCAGTAGGGTTCAAACTTGATGATGTTTGTAAAAACACTCAGAGATAAATTATCTTTTCTTATATAATTAGGGACCCCAAATCCTATTGGGTCTTAGAAAGAGTCTCCATATTCTTTTTGATAAGGAGTACAAAGCTCAAACCCAGTTCTTAGCTAGGCAAGAAATCCTATTTTCTTCTCCACACCTCCACACCCCCTAACCCCAGGGCAGTAATCCCTTGTGACTCCCAAACTTATGAGGAATTCTGGTGTAACAAAAAGCCTGTTTCCTATCCGGTAAAGCAATTGTTAGACTTCAAAAGGTAATATTAGTATTATTACAGCATACTCTCTCTCAGAACATTTTCAGTAATTTAGGGTTTCTCCTGAATTCCAGTGGGACACAGAAGTCTAACATTGAATAAGAAAGAAACAAATTGAATTAATTGTTTGCTGATTGTTTGGGTAGATTTTAGAAAGAAGAAAATCAATGCAGAAATGTGTGTTGATGTGCATCCAACACTTTCCTAGAAAAAAGTTTTCTTTAGCTGAGCACTCCATCATGCTCAGGCACAGCTGTAAAATTCAATGACTTAACTTCTACTGCCTTATAATTTTTGCCTGGGTTATTGAAATACCCTCCTAACTCCCCTCCTTACCTCCCATAGCTCACCACCCTCCACAATGTTGCCAAAGATGTTTATGAAACAATCAATACAGCATGGATTGTATTGTTTTCTTCCATGTCTTTTCATGATTGAAACAACCAGCCCCAGCCTTTCTTTCCAATTTCATCTCCTGTTAGTACAACAGAAGAGCCTCACACATAAGTGATAATAACACATCCTGTTTCCTAAGTATTCCATGTGCTTGTAAGTATTTGTTGCTGTTCCTGGAATGAAAGTTTTCCACCATCTTCTTTAAAGATTTTATTTGTTTGTTTGTTTGTTCATTTGTTTATTAGAGAGGAAAAGGGAGGGAGAACGAGAGGAAGAGAAACATCAATGTGCAAGAGATACATTGATTGGTTGCCTCCTGCACATCCCCAACACACACCCCAACTGGCGCCTTGGCCTGCAACCCAAGCATGTGCCCTAACTGGGAATCAAACCAGCAACCATTCGGTTCTCAGGCCAGCACTTGTTCCACTGAGCCACACCAGCCAGGGCTCTGCTGTCCTTGTATCAGCTCTGTCATTATTTGTTCTCCCAGGGCTAAAGTAATAATTTGCTCCTCTGTGCTTCTCTAGTTCATCTTACATGTCACATCATGGGTTATAATTGGTTCTCAGTGTTGCTCCACTAGATTGTGTGCTCTTTGAGGGATTCAACAGATTTTATTATAATCTGGATCTCAGCATTTAGCACAATGCTAGACACATAGTGAGTGTTCAATATACAGCTATTAAATAAACAGCATTCCACAGGATAATTCTTTGAGCTCTCCCACAGTCTAGATGAGATTTCTTTAAATTCATCCAAGTCCCCTTTTTGTGGGGAAGGGTATGTTGAATGTCTATGAGGATTTTGTCCACTGGGAAGTTATTAATGAATAAAGTGACATAAGCAATCTAGCTTGAATTTAGTTTATATGACTTAATTTTCCAGAACTCAATTGCTCTGGCTGAGCAGAAGAAATATAATACCTGAATACAAAGTAAGGGCCTATCAAGCATCTGACAGAACCCACCAAGACATCAACCTTGTGGGAACATTTGGGGTTTTTTATCTTAATTTTTATTGTATTCTATCCCTGGAATCTTATCTCATTGGATTGTTTGAGTATATACAAGGTCTATCCGGAAAAAGTCCAGCATTGTTAATATAATGAGAACAGTTTGAGCAAAACTGATGTAACCCAGTGGCTAAGGGAAGTGGACTGGAATGCACATGGGTGAACAATGACAACTTCACTGTACCAGGCAGTGGGGGTGGTAAACACCATTGAGTGAGCATGTGTACTGTGTGGCCATCATATTCTAAATGACTGAGTGAGCAGAACAATGAATCTGCATCAAATTTCATATTAAGCTTGAACATTCCTCCATGGAAATTATTTGGATGATTCAGAAGGCCACAACTATGGGCAACTGCTGATTGGCAGCTTTATCATGACAACACACTTGCTTATGCATCACATCTTGTGCAGAATTTTTTGGCAAAACATCAAATCACCCAGGTGACTCAGCTCCCCTACAGTCCAGATTTGGTGCCCTATGATATTTGGCTTTTCCCAAAACTAAAATCATCTTTGAAAGGGAAGGGATTTTGATCATCAGTGAGATTTGGGAAAATACACAGGGCAGCTGATGGTGATTAGGAGAACTGTGTGAGGTCCCAAGGTGCCTACTTTGAAGGGATCTGAGGTGTCATTGTCCTATGTACAATCTTTCTTGTATCTAGTATCTTCTATAAATATCTCTATTTTTTGTATTACATAGCCAGATACCTTCTGGACAGACCTCATAGACCTAATTGGAATTGCTTGAGGGTGCAGGGCTATAAGCATTTTTAAATGGCTAACATACTATGACTATTCTATTCAGTTATTACCTTAGCCATTTTCATGGTAATGTGTAATTGTTTCTATTTTTATTTTTGTCTTGTTTTGCTATATTATTTTCTCAACTGGAAGTAATTTGACTGTCCCTGATTCATTATCTGGGGTTTAATTGACCGTTTCTTTGACATTTGCTGAACATAAGGAATTGCTTTTGGTCATTATTTTCTTCTGGATATTTTATTTGTTGAAATATTTCTTTCAAATATGAGGTTAGTAATTATTTTTACTGTATTTTGTTCACAACTGTGACTATAGCACTTAGACTTCTGCTTGTAATTTATTAACCAGTATTAATAAATACTTGTTAAATGAATAAGGGAATATTTTAAAAGATTTTATTTATTTTTTAGAGAGTGGGGAAGGGAGGGATAAGGAGAGTGAAATATCCATGTGCAAGAAAAATAAAGATCGGTTGCCTCTCACATAACCCCAACTGGGGACCTGGCCCGCAACCCAGGCATGTACCCTGACTGGGAATCAGGCTGGTGACCTTTTTGGTTCATGGGCTGGTGCTCAATCCACTGAGCTACACCAAGCAGGGTAGAATATTTTAAATCAATTCATTTTTTTAAATATCCCCACTGGTATATCCATACTGGTATAATACACATACAAATTGATTTTTTAATTGAAGTCGATAAAATGTTTAGCATGCTTTTAATAGAAGTAAAACTACCAAAAGTATGTTTTTGGCCCTGGCCAGGTAGCTCAGTTGGTTAGAGTGTCACCTCAGTACACCAAGGTTTTGGGTTCAATCTCTGGTCAGGACATGTACAAGAACCAACCAATAAATGCATTAATAAGTGGAACAACAAACATGTCTCACTCTCACTCTCTGTCTCTCTCTAAAATAAATAAAAATTTAAAAATACATGTTTTCAGTATTCTGCCAAATAATACATTTTAAAAAATAAATTGAGCTCTTGCCAGGCAGCCCAGCTGGTTAGAGCAACACCTGATACAACATGGTTGCACGTGGGATCCCCAGTCAGGGCACGACCAAAAATCAACAAATGAATGCATAAATAAGTGGAACAACAAACTGATGTTTCTCTCCCTCTCTCTCACCAATAATTAAAAAAAGGTAAATCAGATCTTTTGGTCTCAGTTATATGTTCTGAAAATTTCTTTTTTTTAATGTGAAGATAAAACTTCTGTATTTAAATTTTTATTCCTCTTAACTACTGAAAATAAAAGGATAACCATTTTGATCATTAATTCTGTTATAAGCCTTTGTACTTACTGTAATTAAAGTTAATTTACTTAAGTACCTGACATCTCTGTAACAAAATACCCTTCCTTGTGTTTGCCTGGAGGTCCCATGAGACCTATCAAGGGTAATTCCAGGAATTCTGGTGGCAGCAACTACACCAGTAACAAAGCGACTGCAACCAGTCAGCATTTAGGGAACTGCAGCTTTATTTCAGGAAGCCATGGTTAGAGGCAGTAGGCAGATAAAAAGGTTACACATTACCAGCAGACACCAAGATGATGACTCACTAAAAGCCCCTTTTCAAACCTTGGGATTTAGAGAAAGATACCACCTGACATGTATCACTAGTAAAATATGTATGTGTTATACTATACAGCATGTGATTCAGGAACAAGAGGTTTGGAACACAAAGGAATATAATTTCAGCACAGCCCAGCCCCATAATGTGTATATAAATTAGTTATTATTAAATATATACTATATAAGTGTTTAGTATATTAAGTATTTACTAAGACACTATACTAAACACTGTCAACCATAATACAGTTAAAAACAATCAGACATAACTTAAATTTTAATCATTTCATTTCTAGAAATATATTAAAAGAAGTTATCATTTACATGAATTTCACAGAGCTGTCATGAAATCAAATGATAAAATAATGGTACTTATTGAGCACTTGTAAAATGTCAAATACTGACTAAGGGTTCTGTATGAAGTATTTTATTCTCACGAAGTGGTAATATTATCTCTATTTTACAGATAAATAACCAGTAAGATTGAACCTATATCTGCCGGACTCCAAAGCCCACCCTCTTAATTACTATGATCTCTAGTAATAGCTTCTAAGGACTTCATTAGAGTGCCCACTTTGGCGGTTGCTTACAGAACTTAATAAAACATTTTTATCGGCTGCCTTTTTTCCCCTTTTTTCCCCTCTACTTCTCTACTGTTAAACAAAGAAATTTAGCTCCAGGGCTGAAAGTCTTTTTAAAAGAAGGGGTTAAGCCATTGCTAGCAAAAAAGGCCACTGGTCCTGGGGCATGACAGAAGGTGAAACAGGGCTAGTTCTGGGATAGAAGTAGCAGAGTTCATAGCACAATGGGTAAAGCTCATGTGTAAAGAAGAAGTGGAAGCTCCTAGAGTTGCAAGGTGCCTGGCTGTTCTCTCTTGGATAATCACAGACACAGCCACCTAGAAATTACCCCTAAAGTTCAACAAATATATGTGAATATGAGCAGTCTGTTGTCAAAGCTGCTCCACAGCTATCAACAGGCTCTGTTCTGTTCTTTCTCTCACCCTCTGGCCACTGTAAGTTTAATTTAGAACATCTCAGGATTTTCTCATTGTCATCATTATTGTGTTTCCTGGGGTCACCCACTGTTCCGGTTTGCTAGCACTGCCATAACAAAATACAACAGCCTGCATGGCTTAAACAACAGAAATTTATTTTCTCACAGTTCTGGAAACTAGAAATCTGAAATCAAGGTGTCAACAGGTTTACTCCCTTCTGAGGTCTTTCCTCCTGGGTTGCAGGTAGTACCTTCTTGCTGTGTCCTCACATGGCCATCTCTGCACATTCACATTCCTGGTGTCTCTGTGCATGGCTAAATTTCTGCTTCTTTATAAGGACATCAGTCATATTAGATTAAAGCCCACCCTAAAACCCTTATTTAACTTAATCATGTCTTTAAAGACATTATTTCCTAATACTGCAGGTATTAAGACTTTAACATATACATTTGGGAGGGGTGGGACAGCCCATAACATTTACCAAATGAACTAATTCACTTGAAATTTTGTTCCAGAGTTGGTTTCTTGGGAAACACAAACTACTACATGAAACATGGAGGATATTGTTTGGCACTAACTATTTCTTCATCATTTTTTGTAGTGCTGGTGTACTGACAACAAATTATCTTAGTTTTTATTAAAACTTTTTATTTCACTTTCATTCTTAAGGGTATTTTCTTGTTTTATTTTTTAAATTTTCCATTATAGTTTACATATAATAATATATTTGTTTCATGTGTACAACACAGTAAACAGACATTTATATAATGTATGAAGTGATCACCCCAATAAGTCTAGTACCCACATGACACCATATATATAATTGGCTATCTTCCTTATGTCCTGTGAT